>NC_138350.1:12405246-22405246 GCF_046562875.1 Panthera onca
CCATGTCCTCTGTCACCCAGGAATGAAAATCCCTGCCCAGGGCGGCTTGCAGGCTCTTCAGTACAGTCAAGTAAGGTGACATGGATATCTGTGTGTGGGTTTTGAAAAGCACAGCGTCTCATGCTGATATTCGGTGTAAGTGTTTAATTCTCAATCTGGACAAAACTGGCTGGGTTTGTGTGATTAAGGAAGATCTGGGGGGTGGGGCGCCTGGGGGGCTCAGTGGGTTCAGCGTCCGACTCTTGGTTTTGGCTCAGGTCATGATCTCACCGTTGTGAGTCCGAAACTCCACATCAGGCTCTGCCCTGACAGCATGGAGCCTGTGTGGGATTTTCTTTCTCCTTCTCTCTCTGCCCCTCCCCAACCTCTCAAAAACAATAAAAATAAAAAAAGAGGATCTGTGATTAGGGGTGTGTGTGTGTGTGTGTGTGTGTGTGTGTGTCCCTGGTCTGGTAGTAACACCACTTTTGTAATGTCATTTTTCACAAATACTACAAACACCCCTTCCCACATTCTCCATGTGTGACCAGTATCTGTCCTAGAACGGAATGGGCATGAGTGTTTACTGTGGAGTCAGACATCTCTTGTATCAGTTATCCTTTGCTGAGTAACAAATTACCCCAAAACTTCACAGCTTAACGCAACAAGCATGTATCATCTTGTGGTCTCCACGAGTCAGGAATCCAGGCACAGCACAACTGGGTCCTCTGCTTCAGAGTCTCTCCCAGGCTGCGGTCAAGATACCAGCCAGGGTCACTGTCATCCTGTGGCTCCCCTGGGGAAGAATCGACTTCCAGGCTTAGAGTCACGCGGTGGTGGCTCGATTCCGTTCCTCCTGGGCTGTAGGGCCAAGGGCGTCAGTTGCTCTATGGCTCTCGTGGCCAGAAGCCACCCTGGCTTCCTTGTCTCACTGGCTTCATCAGAGTGAGCATGTGAAAAGCACGAGATAGAGGGCAAGCGAGATGGAAGGCACAGTCTTCTGTACCCTAATCTCAGAAGTGACATCCCATCATCTTTACAATACTCTGTTGGTCTGAAGGAAATCACTAAATACAGCCGCCCCCAAGGGGAGGGAACTGACTACACAGGTGTGAATCCCAGGAGGAGACGATCACTGGGAGTCATAATAGAAGTCAGCCTGCCGCACCCCTGAAGTTGAATCCAGCCTCACTGCTTAGCCGCCGTGTGCCCTTGGGCTGGTGGCTCTCCCTCTCTGAGTCTCATGGTCTGTGAGCTGTCAGGAGACAGTGTGTAAAGGACATTAGCAGTGCCCGGCAGGGCATTTGTGCTCAGTGAGGGACAGGGCCTGTGGTCGTTACCTGTACTCCTCACCTGAATACATCCACCTGGACTCGGCCTGGCTGCTTCCTTTGTTCGCAGCTCATGCTGAACATCAAGTGCTGGGCTAAGAGATGCCCGTCTCCCATCCAGAGCCTCCTCTGTCACATGGAGGTTAGCTGCTGTGGTTGTGGGAGCTCTTGACCCACGCGCTCACTTTACCCACCTCCGAGTCTTGGAGCAGGACTTGGGAAGTCTGGATGGAACTCAGGAGAAGGGGAGGGTGGCCCATCTGCCCCCACGGGCTCCAACAGCTAATGACCCAGCACCACCTGCCTTCCCCACTGACCGTAAACCCACCCAATCCTACACTCCCCAGCCCAGAAGGAGCCCCTCCTTCCCCTCCCTCTGCAGGGGCTCATCCTTCTCTCCAGATGCTGGAAGTGGGTCCAGGATTGTGACCTCCTCCAGCCAGTTCCCTGGATTAATGTGTGTTCTCTGCACCTCTTTATTTGGCAGTAGATTCCATCCTGCCTAATTCTTTGATGGAGAGACTGTGGGCTCCTGGAGGACAGGGACCAGGTCTTCACCATCCTGGTATCTCCAGAATCTCCCACCTGACCTACCTGGGAAGGCATTCCTTTGTCAGCTGTCTGTACAGAGTCCCTACTCTGTGTAGGCTTTAGGGCCGGGCAGTGGGAACACGAGAGTTGCCTCATGAAGTTTACCACCCAGAGGGCAGGGAAATTGGTAAATAAGCAGTTAGAAGAGTGGTTCTCAAAGTGTGACCCTGGTGTTCCCTTTCATCTTCTTGTGTTTTCAGTAGATCTTGGTTTCAATGTCTGCTACCCTGAATACAGCCAGATTTGACCCACAATGTACAGATCTCTTCGAGATCATCAGTGATTTTTAAGGCTGTAAAGGGGTCCTGAGACCAAAATGTTTGAGAATTACTGAATGACACGTGTGAGAGCCTCAGTGAACGTTTTTCTGAATGAAGGAATGAAAAGCTGCTCATTTCCTGTTCACCTGACCCGAGTCTTGAGCATCATGGGAACAGAGATCGTATCGCTTTGTTCTATGTAAGTGCCTCCTTTTCCTGGGGGACACAGAGAAGTCTCGTTCATTCGTGGAGCAGACCCGTACTAAGCATCTGCCACACGCTCAGAACCGTGTTGGAATCGTGGCCCCCTGCCCCTCCAGAAGCCCCTTAACCCAGTGAACAAGACAGAGGAGTTTGCAGATCCTTCCGGCGGCGTGAGTGTGATGCTGTGAGAGAGGTCTTCCCCAGAAGGGATCTGGAAGGGGAGGGCACAACAGCACTTAGATGTGTGCAGGAGATACAGTGAAGGGATGGGGGGACGGGGAACGGCACACAGGGGAGGTGTGACTGCTTGGGCTGAGTCTTCTGAAAGAAGTAAGCGTCCACCAGCCGATAAGGATGGAGAAGGGGCCTCCCAGACAGACATCACAGCTTGCCCAGAGGCTTAGCAGTACGGGTGAACTCTGCATTGCACGTCATCTGGTGTGTCCGTGACATTGGCTCCCTGGGGCTGGGGGTGATGAGGACGAAGGAGGGAAGGCACCATTATGGGGGGCCTTGACTGCCCTGGGTGGGAGTCTAGAGAAGCTGCTGGACCTGCTGACCCCTAGGTCCCACCCTTCTGACCATGTGGAGAGTCCAGGCACAGCCTTCAAGGCTCTGTGTGGCCTGCTCACCTCCTGTCACCCACTCCCCTACACCCTTCTGCCATAGCCACATTGGCTGTCCTTGAGGGCCTTCAGTGCCTTCCCATCCCAGGAGCTCCGTGAGGCTGTTTCCTTCACCAGGAATGTTCTATCCCCACCCCCCTCTCTTCACCCAGTCAACTCCTAAACATCCTTCAGGTCTTAACACAAGTGTGCCCACCTCCAGGAAGGCTTCCTGGGCTACCCCCTGGATCAGACCGGTCCCCATTGTATAGAGCATCGTAGAGCTCTCCTTTAGAGCACAGTTTACAATTAAGCACCCAAGAATGCTAGGTGCTAGGAATGGGTTTGCAAGAAGCTTAAGTCTGGTGTAGAGAGACAGATAATAAATAATAAACAGTTATAATGTAAGAATAACTATTACTATGTAATAGCCAACATTTATAGAACACTTACCATTTGTTAGGCATTGTTATAAGTGCCTTTTTTTTTTTTAAGTTTATTTGTTTTGAGAGAGAGAGCAAGCGGAGAGAGGGCAGAGAGAGAGAGAGAGAGTGAGAATCCCAAGCAGAGCCCCAACGCAGGGCTCGAAGCAGAGCTCAGACTCACAAACCATGAGATCATGACCTGAGCTGAGATCGAGTCAGATGCTTGGGGCACCTGGGTGGCTCAGTTGGTTAAGCATCTGATTTCTGCTCAGGCCACGATCTCGCGGTTTGTGAGTTCAAGCCCCGAGTCGGGCTCTGTGCTGACAGCTCAGAGCCTGGAGCCTGCTTTGGATTCTGTGTCTCCTCCTCTCTCTGTCCCTCGCATGCTCACGCTCTGTCTCTGTCTCTTGATAATAAATAAACGTTAAAAAAAAAAGAGAGAGTCAGATGCTCAAACAACTGAGCTACCCAGGCACCCCTCTAAGTGCCTTTTTAATTTAAAGTTTTTTAAATGTTTGTTTATTTTTGAGAGAGAGAGCAAGCACGTGGGTGAGTTGGGGAAGAGGCAGAGAGAGAGAGGGACAGAGGATCTGAAGAGAGCTCTGCATTGACAGAAGAGAGCCTGATGTGGGGCTTGAACTCATGAACCATGAGATCATGATCTGAGCCGGTCAGACGCTTAACCGACTGAGTCACTCAGGCGCCCCTAATTTAAATTTTTTAACTTTTTAAGAAGCACTGTATCTGGATTTTCATATTATCATTTTAAATTATCAATTTTATTTTGAAACATTTCAAACTATGGACCTGAAGGATATAATGGACAGCCGCCTTTTTAGCCTTCCTCTAGATTCACTAACCATTAACATTTTACCACATTTGCCTTGATGTAAATTTTTTTCCCCTTAACCAGTCGAGAATAATTTGGTGACATTTTGATTCTTCCTCCCCAAATATTTCAGTGTTCATCTTTGAAAAACAAGAACATTCTTTCTCATAACAGTAATTCCACCATCACACCCAGGAGATTTAAAATTGATGTAAAATATTATCTAATATATAGTATATATTCAGATTTCTCCAGTTGTCTTCAGACTCTCCTGCATAGCCATGATTTACCCCTCATCCAAGCTCCAATTGAGATATGTAGACTGCCTTCAATTGTTATGTCTGAGCATTTTTAATGTTAATCAGTCTTCCTATGAGTGGACTACTATTAGGCCCATTTTACAGATGAGGAAACTGAGGCAGTGGGAGGTTAATTCATTTGTCCAAGTTATATGGCCAGAAAGTGATGGAACTCAGTGATATTTCCAGTCTCCCTGCCTTTCTACTAACCCCTGAACTCTGTTCTCAACCCAGTGCCTAAAGGGATCTTCTAAAAATGCAAATCCTGGGGGCATCTGACTGGCTCAGTCAGTGGAGCGTGCGACTCTTGATCTCAGGGTTGTGGGTTTGAACCCCACGTTGGGTAGAGGTTACTTAAAAATAAAATCTTACAAAAAAAAAAAAAGATAAATCCTGCTCAGGTCACTCTTCTGCTCAAAGCCCTACCATGGCTCCCTATTTCTCTCTGAATAAAAGCAAAAGGCCTCATGATGCCCACAGAGCCCTGTGCATTTTGCATACCTTCCCCATAGCCTCTCTGACCTCATCTCTCCCTCCCACCCTCCACTCCCAGGCTCAGCAGCACAGCAGGCACTCCTGCCTCAGGAGTTTCTCTGCCATTTTCTCTGCCAATAGCACTCTTTTCCTAGAGATCCTCAGGGCTCAGTCTTCACCTTCCTTCAGGTTTCACCCAAACGTGGGTATTCAGTGAAGTTGTCTTGTGCCCGCCACGCTGAACACAGCAGCCCTCCCACGCGTTCTCTATCTCCTCCCCCTGGCCTTTTCATCTCAGCCCTTACCGCTGCCGTCCGCTACATTTTGGGGTTTCCTTTGGCCAGTTGTCTCCCTGACTAGAGTGCAAGCTCCATGGGGGCAGGAGTTGTCTGTTTTGTTCACTGCTGTGTCTCCAGCTCCTAGGACCGAGGCGGGCACACTGTGGACACTCAGTGAAGTGTCCCCAGTTGTACTGATCGCTGTCCCCGCAGCACGTGTTCTGTGAGGAGTGCCTCTGCCTCTGGCTGGACCGGGAGCGCACCTGCCCGCTCTGCCGCTCGGTTGCCGTGGATACCCTGCGCTGCTGGAAGGACGGGGCCACTGCAGCACACTTCCAAGTGTATTAGGGCGGAAGACTGAGGCACCCTGGGAGCTGACGGATGGCCAGCGTGATCGGGTCCGGCTCTGGGGACTTCCTGGAAAACAGGCCTCAAGCACTGACTATCCTGCCTCCTGCCTTTCTCCCCCTCTTCCCCCAGAGCCAGGCCCCTATCCTCCCGACCTCCACCTTCCTCTTCTGTTCTGCGGCTTAGCGCGGGCGTTCTTTCCTTCAACCCTCCTCGCTCAGACTTGGCCTCCTACCGGGAGGGTCTCCTGCCCCCTCCAAGTGAAGGGACCGGGGATAGACAGGTCCTGCCTGTTGTGATTCTAACTCATGGTGGCCTAACACCCGATGCTGCAAGCTGGAAGGGGCCTGGAGATCACTGCTTTCCCCCAGCACGGCTCAGGTCTGCCTGAGTCAGGGCGTCACTGTGGAGCGTTTCCCAAATGAGAACGCTGGGCCCCTTATACCTGCAATAGCTTAGTGTCCCAAGCACTTCGTGCGAGCTGAGCATCTGCTTGGAAGACCTCTTGGAATCGTCACAACAGCCCTGGGGTGGAGGTACTGTCGTTTCCTCTGTTTTACAGACAGGGAAACTGAGGCACAGAGCTCCACGTGGTAGCTTTCCCAGAGTCACCCAGCTAGCAATGGCGGACAGAGTTTCCAAACAGGCCTGTCTGGCTTGAGAGCCCACACTCTCAACCACCATATGCTCACCCGCTCAGACACGGCAGGCGTGGGGCCCAGCAGGCTTGGTGTGTGTTGGTTGGTTGGTTGGTTGGTTGGTTTTTTAAGCACCAGAGGTGATTTTGATTCCCATCAGTGGCCCAGGTGCATAGCACAGTGATCCGGGCCCCACTAAGGATGCCAACGGGGAGCACTGGCCCTGGAAATCTAGCTGTGGCCAAGTTCATGGAAAGAGTTGGTCTTTAAAATTGCTCATTTGCCGGGCTCCGGCTGGAACACTCAGTCACATTTGGGTATCAAGAATGGCCAGCTTTGGTCCCCATGCAGGTATCACGGGGTCTCTACACCTGTCTTCATGTCTCTCCTCCTCCTCCTGTTCTTGTCCTGCCCCTCACTTAAGTCTCCGCTTGTCAACAGCGCCCGTGGCCATTGTCTTCTCCCCCGGTAGCCTTGAGAACAAAATGAATGATCCATGTTACGGATTTTTCCACAAGCCAAGGTGGTGGCGTGGAGCACTGCAGCACTCGGTGCTTCTGGAACGTCTATACCAGAGCCACTAATCTCTGTAAGAGAACAGTTTCTCCACCTGCGAGACCCTCCCTGCTTTGAATCTGGAAGGGGATAGCACAGGTGATCACTTAGAAGCTACTGGAATCTCGCCTGCCCTACCCCTCTCCCCATTCTGTTCACTCGCCGTCAACCTCAGCACAATGGGCTGGTGCCAGTGGCGTTACAGAGAAATCAATCTTGTGGCTCGTGAGCAGATGAGCAACAAAGCCCCAAGCAGAAATGGTGGGAGACTTTGCTGCCACCTCGCCCTCGGCCAGTAATAACAAGCCCACCCCATCCCTGATAGTTGCAGGACATTTGCCCCCCGCGTGCTATCAAGCCAGGACCTTTTCCTGTGCCTGACATCCCTGGCTCTTCCCCGGGACCCAGCAAGACGTCCCTTCCAGGGCAGCGTGGCATCTTTCAAGCTCTGTTACTATGGCGATGGCGGCGCTGTTA
Source organism: Panthera onca (assembly GCF_046562875.1). NCBI lineage: Eukaryota > Metazoa > Chordata > Mammalia > Carnivora > Felidae > Panthera > Panthera onca. Next base: position 12,412,540 of record NC_138350.1, read on the forward strand.
CAATCCCACTTGCCTGGATAATCAAGTCCGAAGGGGAAGCGGAGGGAAGTAGGGCCAGGGGGATGCGGCTGCTCTGCTCCCCCTACCTTCAGCAAGAGCCAGAGGGAAGCAACAGGAGCTTCTGCGACTGGTTTTTATCAGAAACATCACCCTGCCTGCAGATGCCATCAAAGAGACACAAGAGATTGGAGCTGGAGATTTATTAACAGGCCAGCTTGTGACAGAGCAGGCAGAGCAGAATTCTGATTCCAAACTCTGCGTGACTTTGGGAAGTCACTTCGCCCCCCAGTAGCCGTCTCCAGGATAAAGAAACCTCGTGCACTTTCTGCCACAGCCGGGGAAGCTAACAATGTAGAACACGGGTGGAGACGCCAATGGTTGTGTCCGTTATACTCATGCCACCAAAAAAAAGGAAAGAAAAGAAAGCCCCCCACATCTCTAAATATTCTCCAAATAATAAGCCATGTTTCTGACATTATAAACAGTGTCACTTGGGGATACCAGGGACAGGTGGGATGACTTCGTTTAGGATTTTACTTCTTCATTCCCTACCCTCTGGGGAAAAGTTCTGTTCTGGAGGTATTCTTTTTTTACTTTTCTTTTTTAATGTTTATTCATTTTTGAGAGACAGAGAGCAAGCGGGGGCAGGGCAGAGAGAGAGAGAGAGAGAGAGACACTGAATCCGAAGCAGGCTCCAGGCTCTGAGCTGTCTGCACAGAGCCCAACGTGGGGCTCGGACTCACAAATGGCGAGATCATGACCTGAGCCGGAGCTGAAGTCAGACGCTTAACTGACTGAGCCACCCAGGCGCCCTGGAGGTTTTCTTTTGGATGGGAGGATCTCACTTCTACCCTAAGGAGAAACAGCAGCCAGTGAGGAGTTGTCCAAACATCAGGCTGCCTATATTCCCCACTATGGGGTAAAAGCAGCCAAAAGTCGTTGTTGGGAAAGAACAGCTCCACTCTCCATGGCCCATCCTGGCTCTGCACTCATTGGTTAGAAGCAGGATTAACCGAGTAGCAGGTTGGGGTATCCTGCTTTTAATATTTTGTGACCCACTGACTGAGGTTTCTGACACTCTTGGAAATGGCCGTCTTAATGTAAAAGATCTTGAGCATAATGAATGTGAGAATAGGAAGGCGAGCTTTGGACCTGGATGTGACAGGCTCATTACCTTCATAACGGGAGAATGGGAGACATGCTTGGAGACACCGGGCGGCTAAGACTTGGGGTTGGAAAGAAGAAATGTAAAGCGAGTCCCAGAATCTCTTAATAATTTTGCTCTGGGCTGAACAGAGCCACCTTCGGTGTTTTTAATGTCCCCTTAAGTTCCCTTCCGCCAATAAATATCATCTGTCGATGAAACTTAGGTTCGTGGTCTTGAGTCTCCAGTTGCCTCTTGAACCCAGGTGGACTGTTTTGAGGAGAAATGGGGACAAGCAATTCATGCAGTGGGTGGTTGTCTGGATCTGTCCAAAGCAGATCCGTGGAGTTGCACGTGATTTATTAAGGACGCACTCTCAGGAGAAGCCAGTAAGGGAGGGGGAAGAAGCCAAACAAGAGGGTGGCTGTCAGAGAAGTCCCAGCTCAGGGTGGTCCCACAGAGTTCTGGAGAATTCAGCTATATTTCAGAGATTGTCCCACCCTGAGGTTTTTTCTGGCACACTGTCAATTCTTGGCTATGGGTTGTTGGCGGGGGTGGGGGTGGGGGGGACGCTTCTCAGGTACTTAAGCTCTCCATTGAGGAGGCCCCAAGCCCCTGAGGGTGTCAGGTGTCACAGAACACACAAAGGTGCAGGACAGGACACAGAACTGGGAGATCGGGTCAGGAGGGATCTGGACAGGGCACCCACAGGGCCCACCACAGTGGTTAACCAGAGGATGGACCCAGAACGCATGAGCTGATGATTCAAGAAGAGTTTGCCTGGATGCCAGCTTATGATGGATATTTAAAATGCAAATTAATAGCTTAACCGACTGAGCTGCCCAGGCACCCTGGAAATTAATAGCATTAGGTGACAATTCATGCCTCTCAGGACAACATTATGAAACCAGTCACAAAAACATCATCAGGCAGACCTTTTTGGTTGCCATCATTTGAAAACCAACTCAAATATGGCTTAAATAAGAGAAAGGCTTTCTTTGGCTCATGTAACCATATGGGCCTTGGGTATCGCTGGATTCAATGGCTCCAGTGATATTAGAACCCTGTCTTTCCATCCCTCCATTCTGTTTTCCTCTGAGACAGTTTGATTTCCAGACAGATCCCATGCAGCAGTAAGATGGCCTCCAGAAGCTATGTATGTATGTATATGTATATGTATATGTATATGTATATGCCTATGTTCTACCAGCTTAACAACCCCAGCAAAGAGCTTCTGATTCCCCAAAGCTCTAGCAGGAGTCCTGAGGTTGACTTGTTAATTTGTCCCCACACCAATCCCTTTTGGCCTTTGGGACCTGGAACACTGCTGGCCAGGCCTGCATCAGGTGTAGAGCCCTAACTGTGGGGCACAGGTGGGTGGGAGGATAGGGTCAACTCCTCTGAGTCGCATGGCCTGAGAGTGGGGAAGGGGTGGGTCCCCCAGGGAAAATGAAGGCGCCTGTTATCTAGAAAGGCAACCTGTCCTCAACCCACCATTCTTAGGAAGAAACCACAACCTGATCGCTCAGAGCATCTTAGACCAGAGGTGAAAGTAACCCAGAGAGGCCCATGTGCCCATAGTAGGAGACATCAGTCTGCACAGCCATCAGCCTGTCTGCATGGTGCCATTGATCTTGAACCGACAGGCAAGTTCCCTCAACCTCTCACCCAACCCAAGGGTACTGTTTGGGCCAATCCTCCCCTTGGGGAGTTCTCAGAAATACAGCAGAGAAGGGAGATGTGTGGCCTTCTGCCCCAGGGAAGGTTGGGGTGCACAGCCAGATCCTCCCATAATCTTTGGGGACCAACCTTTCAAAAGGAAATGAAAACGCAAAGGACTTTGGCTGGAAGTGCACAAACAGTTTTTTAATAAAGTCATTACAAATATGTACAAAGCGTCTCCAAGGTATGAAATTCCTCTTACAAAAGAGCACAACAAACCAGCAAGGTTAGAGCCCAGAACGGAATGCTCCCAAACTTATTGCCTCTCTGGCTGAGCCAGAGGCCTCACCGAGGTTCCAGACACCCCCATGACCATCCCTGCCACATACACACACAGGCTCCTGGGCACTTACAGTGCAAACAACTTGGGGGGAGGAACTTAAGGGTTCAGGTAGGGGAGGTAAGAAAAGCTTCCCATGTCCTGGGAAGTCAGCTAAACAGGCCCTGTTTGCCAATTAGATGCTTCTCCCAGGGACCTATAGATATTAAGGACACAAAAGGCAGGGAACAAATACATAAAACCCCCACCTAAACCATCCAGCCTGTCCTGGAACATCCCCCAAATGCAACACTCCTTACGGTGGACCTAAGTCAGGCTCCCTTGCTCCCTGCTGGACCCCAGGCTGTACTTGTCCTTGAACTAGTAAGGCCAGCTCAGGAGGGAATCCAGTGTGGCAGGGCAGTTAGCTCATGGGCTTGGGGGGGGGGGGGGGGGGCGGGGTCACACACACCTGAGTCCAAATCTTGGCTCAGCCACCTCACTCTCTGTGTGTGGCCTTAGGCTAAGTTGCAAAACCTCCCTGAGTCTCAGCTTCCTCAACTGTAAAATGGGAATCATAACTACTGTCTTCCAGAGTGGGTGTGAGGAATAACTGAGGGGAAACACGTAAAACACTCAGCACAGTGCTCAGGGGTGGTGAGCACGCCGTAGACGGTGGCTTTCATTACTCTGTGAAGCAGCAAGAACCAGTCTTCGTGTGCTGGGAGTGAGTTAAGATCACAGGCTTTTTAATTGCCTTCATGATAGTATGATGCTCAGTAAATATAAATACTATAGAACAATCTGCCAGCAAGGCTTGGGGTCACGGGTATGACCTGACAGAACTGACTGTGAACCAGACTGGAAAGGGACAGTTAACATTGGTGCCAAGCAGAGCTGTCCCTCCACGCTGCGTACCTGAGTTTCTTCCCAGACCGGATTCTACAACTGGGCACGCTGCAGGTGCTCGATAAGTAGGTATTAGTATTTTAAAAAGAACCTTTTGGTTTGAGCTTTAAAATGGTACCTTTGACACCCATATCCTCCATCAGCTCCTATGGGACTAGGCCAGGGTGTCTAGCCTGTCCCCCCTCCCCCGCCCCCGCACCTCCCAGGCAGCTTCTGACTCTGCAGTTGGCCCAGGCTGACTTAAGGGAAGATCCAGAAAAAGAAATGGAATCAACACAGAACAGCAAAACCTGTGTTCTGGTCACTGCAGCTTCTGATACCAGGCGGACACTCAAAACGCCCACAGTGGCAAACCAGTGTCCCCAAAAGATACCTGTGTGGGATCAGAAGAAGACTCCTCCAATTTCCCAGCTAGGGGAAGCGATATTTTATCACTGTCAGAAACGTGATAATAGTACATGAGATCAGCTACATAAATTATGAAACCAAAGTCACAGTTCCATCGATCTGTGACAGTATTGTTTAAATCACCATCTTCTTGTTAAAAGAGGAAAGAATTTCTTAAATGAGACACTGGAAGAAGTGGAAAAGAAGTCTCCAGTATCCCAATGAAAGGTGGCGGGAAGGGGGAGACTGGGTTCCAGGAGATGCTCGTGGCCTAGGACCATGGACAGCAGCTAGAGGCAACTGGGCTTCCCCCCCAGAAACCTGCTACTCAGGCTATGTCTGTGCCAGAAGGAACGTGAAGTGGAACCCTAAATTTGAAATGGGGATAAGAGATCTTATTTGCTAATGGGGGCTGGGGTAGGGGAGAGAAGCTTCCAGGAGGGAATGGATCTAATTTGGAGTGGGAATGTTGAAGCCCCAGGAGGCTCCAGTCCCTGTGGCTCCTGGACCCCCCACCCTCTGAGAGCAAACGAGCACCATCAGGAAGGAGGCCCTTCTGTTTGCTCCTCACCTCATTATGCAGCAACCTACCTAAACGATGATCTCAGAGGCCTCCCTCTGCTTTGCACTGACACACATGCGCGCACACACACACACACACACACACTCTGCTGTCTGCTGAAACCCGATATGAGGTCTTTTTTAAAATTTATTTCAAAGCCTCCCTCCCTCTCCCTCTCTTCACAGACGCTCTGCAGTGAAGCTAATCAAAATCAATGACTCCTTGGCAGCCGGAGAAAAGCGGGGGAGAGAGGGAGGGATGGTGCCAGCACTTTGCACACTGTGGAAATATTTAAAAAAAAAATACACCACCCCACTATCTCATGCAATCCAAGTAATGCAGCCTCAGAGACGGTGGAGACAATATAGACATATATATCATGCTTCAATTTCCTAATACAAATGTCCATCAAGAAGTCAAATCTCATATAAAAACAAGCATTAAAAACAACCCCTTGTCAAAAATCGGGGCAGTCGAGAAGTGCACTCAAATTAATGATGTGCAAGAAAAAAGCCGGGATTAGTTAAATACACAGTTTCTATTAATACAAGAGACTATGTACAAGGGACTTGGCTGTAAAGCTCCACCAGGAGGGTCATGGGTGCCCAGGTCTCTCAGCAGTGCGGCTTCATTGAAATGAAAATTGCCCCAAATACCAACCCCGGCATTTGGAGTTTGGATCCTCCAGTGGAAATGTCATGAGCTAGTAGGCAAGTCAGGGTTGAAAAAGGGATTCTCTGACCTTCCCCCTTTCCCCTGTGTCTAGATGGGCAGCATGGCCCCACTGCCACGTGGAAGGTAGAGGCTTACAGCAGCAGAGAGCCGTGACCGCATATCATTATAGGAATGGAAACCCCCTCCCCAGAAAATGGGGTGAGTTGGAAAGACTCTAGTGTCTGGCTTGGAAAGTGATGATACAGAAGCAGAGACTGTGTTTCGTATCATTCTAATTAATTTGCCTTCTCTAAGTTCGCGGCTTGGTGGGGATGTCGCGTGCTGCTCTGGGCAGACGCTGCCTGCACACCCATCCCCTGGAAACATAACTGTGGGGAGGGCTCCCTCGAGGAAAAGAAGCAAGTTCTCTATCAACAAGCTTTCCTTCTCAACAAGCTGTCTGGGGGTGGGGGTGGGGGGGCCGCCCTCACCTGCAGCAGCTTTGGGTTACATTTTTCTTTAAAGGGCCATTTAGGAAAACATAAGGCATGGATAAAAGAAAGAAAGAAAGACAGCTCCCAGCTTGCAACAGCACTAAAAGGTCCTACGTTCTAAAGGACCTGGTAATTTTCAACAAAGCCTGTGGGGAATAATTCAGCCCCATGTCAACCTTAACAACGGCTGATCCCCCTGCTGGCCTCTTAGAACTGCAAGGGTGTCTGCTAACCAGCCCAGCAGACCCCCTGTCCATAGGGACTGGGTTGTGACCTGCATCCTGGTGCCCCACCATCTCAGCTTTGCACATGGCAGTGTGGGAGACACAGCACAGAGGAATAATACCTGGGTTTGTTTTTTTTTTTTTTTAATGAAAGCAAAAAAATAATCATTGCTCCCTGAAGAGTCTTTGCAGCCAAGTCTCAGTCCAGCACACATCTTTTTTTAGCCCTTCTAGAAACTTCTGAAAATAGGAGCTTATCCTGGAAAACAAAATCAGATCCTCTGTCAGTCACTGAGATGCTGGTGCATTTCGGTTAAATGACCCGCTCCCTCCCCCAGTGCCTCTTGCTTATAAATCACCCTTGACCAGAACGTAGCCATTTCTTGGCTCTTTAATCCATAAAACCTAAGCCCTGAAATCCCCTTGGGGAGTGGGGGAGGCTGTGGGCTGAACTCCCAGGACACTTTTGCGGGGGTAGAGGACAGAGCAGACAAGTCACATATGAGGTCAGCTTTCCACCTCGGTAGAAAGGCCTCCACCAGGGAGCCACTCAATACCATGCCTTCCCTTCCTCCCTCCCAGGCCCCAAGGTTTGCTCCAAAACACCTCTGGGTTTTCATCCCCACAGAGAAAGAGAAGAGACTCCCAAGTGGCACTTTTGCGACTTGTCCCTTTAAAAAAAAATGAATCTGAAACAGCAAAATAGACATCTCTCTTGTCCCCTGGCCTTGCAGTCTGGCCGCAGAACTCCATAGCAGTGCCAGCAAGAACACACTTAGCACCAGCAAAATCTAAGTGAAGGACCAGACACCAGATTGGTAGGGAAATAAATCCCATCTGTCTTGATGTGCTAGCGGGACAGGCTATCTACCTGGGTAGGTACAGAGAGGCGGGGACTTATCAAGACTTACAAACGGAGGAATCCCAGACTGCCTCTAACAGAGCTGCCCCCGCCCCCCCCCCCCCCCCCCGTCCTCCTTACTTTCCTCTTTTCTTTCTATTTTGCCTTTTGCAATTTCCCCCTCGCTCCGCCAGCATCCCTCCCCAGGTGGTTGGTCGACTCTGGGGCTGATTCCCACCAGTCTTTGCAGATTTTCCAGGTACACAGTACGCACCTCACTTCTGGTGCCCCAGACACGGAAGCATCAAAGTTCACACGGGAAGGTGCAGAAAAGGGAGGGGACCGTGTCCTCGACAAGACATGCACTGAGTAGTAATATTCATATTTTCTTTTTTTATATATAGAGCTGTATGTAAATAGCATTGGGGTGTCTGTTTCTGCAGCTGGATATGCAAAGGGCTTCCCCAGTCCCTTTCCGCCGTTGCTACTATGGCTCCAGACGCCTCTCCACTTCCTTCTCGAAGCGCCAACTGCGGCCTTTCAAGCTCTGGGCTCCCCCTCAGGAAAATGGGAACCAGCTTTCTCCAAGGACACAGGGTTTTCACCAACCTGCAGAAATAAAGATTTGTATTTCGGTCAGTAGGCACGTGCAGACAGCTGCTGGGGATGACGTCAGTGCCTTGGGCCTCTGCACAGCCAGCCCTGGATGTTGGAAGGTGGAGGGGGATGGGAGAGAGCTGCGAGAGACAGAGCTTTGATTTGGAGGAAAGGTTCCCCCAGAAGCTAGATTTAGTGGCCATCCCCGCCCCCACCCCAGCCAAAGCCCCATCCATCCAGCCGCATTCCCTAAACAAACATTTGAAAACACACACACACACACACATTTCTGTTTTCGGACATAAGCATCTTCTGTGATTAAAAAAGAGAATATAGGGGCTCCTGGGTGGCTCAGTCGGTTAAGCATCCGACTTCGGCTTAGGTCATGATCTCACGGTTCATGAGTTCGAGCCCCGTGTCAGGTTCTGTGCTGACAGCTCAGAGCCTGGAGCCTGCTTCTGATTCTGTGTCTCCCTCTCTCTCTCTGCCTCTTCCCCGCTCATGCTCCATCTCTCTCTCTGTCTCAAAAAAATAAATAAACATTTAAAAAAGAGAGAGAATACAGAACCATGCTGCCTTTTTTCCTCCTTCATCTATTCATTTCATAGACTCATATTCAAGGCAGACTTGTAGGACAGTCTCTATTCTCATTGATTCCTTTGTTCATTGCCAAACATACCAAGAACTATGCTAGGTGTTATAAATCCAGCGACATAGTTCTTGCCCTTCAGGGGCCCTGAAGCCACCAGAAAGAGATGAGAAGAAATCGGTATCAATGGCAGTGTCGTGTGAAGCACAATCTGGATAGACACGAGCTAGGGGAGCCCAGAAGCGAAAGGGGGAGTCAGAGAGAGCTCTTGGGAGAAGGAGGCAGAAACCCTTACAGAGCACTGAAGGATGCTAGGGAATTAGCCAGGATGAGATGAGGCATTCCAGGAAGGGCCACCCAAATAGTACATACGCCAGAGAATCAAAAAACATTTTCATCCAAAAACTTGGGCATCAGTGTTCACCGCAGCATTATTCTTGATAGCCAAAAAGTGGAAACAACCCATGTGTCCATCAACCGATAAATACGGTGGGGTATTTCCACACAACAGAGTATTATTCAGCCATAAAAAGGACTCGCACGAGACCTGGATGAACCTTGAGGTCATTATGCTAAATGAAAGAAGCCGGGCACAAAAGATCACAGATTGTATGATGCCACGTATAGGACATGTCCACAAGGGACAAGTCTTTAGAGACAGAAGTAGATTAGTGGGTGTCCAGGGCTGTGAGGAGGAGGAGGGAATTAGGACATCACTACTAATGGGGACAGGGTTTGCGTTGGGGAAACAAAAACATTCTAAGATCGATGGTGGGATTGGTTGCACAACTCTGGAACTCTGGCCGGGAAGAAGGGAAGAAGCAGGACAAGGGAGAGAACATAGCAGCGAAATGCCCTGACGAGGTCAAGGCGCCTGATGAGGTGTCAGCACAGCCTGGGCCACGGGGCCGGGGAGGGGTGAGGCTGGAGAGTTAGCAGGGGCTGTAAGTTCACAGACGACAGCACCTCACTCAGTGCAAATCCAGCGGCGTAGGAGACAAGGTGGGAGAGAGACCACTTTCTACGTTGGCAAGAACCTGGCATATTGACCTGTACGAACTGCACCCATAGGTTTTCCCGCTGGGTCTACTCAACAGAAGGCCCTAATGGGGTACAAGACCTGGGCATGTATTCCCCTGGCTCCCACCCTGTCGGGCCACAGCGCCCGCTGGGCTCGGCTGCCCGGCTGGACTCCAGGCCCTAGTGCCTCACCTCAGCCCTTCAGGCCGGGAAGGACGGCTCTCCTCTGTGGCCAGCCCTGTAGTACTGCGTTACTCCTCCTTAGTTTCCTAAACCCTGTCTACACTCTGTCACCGAACCTTCACTAACTTCTTCTCTGGTTACCAGCCTGGGGGTACTCTCTGCCTCTTACTTGGACCCTTACCCAATATATATGTCTGCACGAACGAAGGGAGTCCTAATCCCATGGACCCGACAGTCTACATTAGCGGACGGTCATCCAAATCAGTGACCTCGGTCCTTTTTGCCCCGACCTGCTCAGGTGGAGGCAGAGGACCCCTGTCACCACGAACGCCGTTTCCCCTTTCATCCCATGAGGGCAGAGCACAGCAGGACTTCTGTATTACCGTGTTGCCACCCTATGTGTTCAGGGGATGCCGAATCAATCAGTCGTCCACCAACTCAGTTGATAAACACGCTCAATTCACAAAAGCTCGCTTTGTTGGCTCCTACTCACACCGATCTTCAAAAAATCAGTGGAACCTTGCAGCATTAGCTTAAGAGGATGACGCTGCCTTCAGCACACACAAAAAGGAAGGACGGAGGGAGAGAGAGGAACCACATCTACGTGCTACTGAGCATGTTGACTTTCTGCTAAGCATCGTTCTGGGCACTGGATGAGGCCGGTACCTGTCCTCGATTTGCCTCCAGTCTTTTTCTGGGAGACAGGATATGTCAGAGGCCAGAACTGTGGAAGACCATTGTCTACCACTATCAGAAGTCAGGATGTGGCTGTGCTCACCGGGAAGGCTTCAGAGCGGAAGCAAGATTTGAACTGGACCTTTAAGATATGCATTCATATTTTCTCAATAATTGGAAGAAGGAGGGCGCCCGGGTGGCTCAGTCGGTTAAGCGTCTGACTCTTGATTTTGGCTCAGGTCATGATCTCACAGTCGTGAGATCAAGCCCCATGTTGGGCTCCGTGCTGGGCATGAAGCCTGCCTGAGATTCTCTCTCCCTCTTCCTCTGCCCCTCCTCTGCTCGAGCTCTCTTAAAATAATACTAATTGGAAGAAGGAAGGATCATTTATGTGGGGAAAGGGCCAGAGCAGAGCACGAGGTCAAGACACATATGGCTCAATCCGGGGACCGTGATGAGCAGGGACCTGCACCCCAAAGCTGTGCAGAGTGAGGCTGCATAGATATGTCCACTGAAAGCGACGAAGGGAAAATAACAATGGCATCAGGAGAGGTAAGGAACCTCTGTTTTTACAGCACTAATCTGCTCCATCCACAGAAGGAATGGCATCTTCTTGCAAGACTAGGTAGGCCCAGCAAAGGATTTTCGCTTTTCCTACCTGTAAATCATTAAGCCTATAACGTGTTTTCCTAAGGGCCTCCCGGCGCACTTAAATGGACAAATTGCCATGCCTGTTATGTCCTGGTTGCAGGTTGGTGTCGGTAGTGACAGATGGGACATCAGGAGGACGCCTCTGTGTGGCCAGTGGTGCCGTGTAACCACGTCCTACACCCAGAGAGGGGGCCTGTGCCTACACTTCTGGGGATCTTAAAGGGAACACGGTAGCCTAGGGACCTAGCGCACAGAAGTAGTCACCTAAATATGGTCAAGGGTGTTCCCTCCAGCTTGTCGATAAGAGCAGCAGTTTGGAAACAACCCATATGTCCATCAGCAGGAGACTAGATGAATACATTAAGCTACAGGCAAATGAGAAGAAGGTGGATCGATTCTTTTTTTTTTTTTTAATTTAAGTTTATTTTTGAGAGAGACAGAGACAGTATGAGCAGGGAAGGGCCAGAGACAGAGGGAGAGAGAGAGAGAGAGAGAGAGAGAGAGAGAATCCCAAGCACATGGGGCTCAAACTCACAAAACCGCGAGATCATGACCCAAGCCAAAACTTAGAGTCAGACATTTAACTGACTGAGCCACCCAGGGGCCCCAAAGTATATTATGATTCTTTTTTGTTTTTTGTTTTTTTGTTTTTTAAATTTACATCCAAGTTAGTTAGCATATAGTGCAACGATGGAGTAGATTCCTTAATCCCCCTTACCCATTAAGCCCATCCCCCCCACCATCAACACCCCTCCAGTAACCCTGTTTGTTCTCCATATTTAAGAGTCTCTTCTGTTTTGTCCCCCTCCCTGTTTTTGTGTTATTTTTGCTTCCCTTCCCTTGTGTTCATCTGTTCCGTCTTAAAGTCCTCCTCTGAGTGAAGTCATATGATATTTGTCTTTCTCTGACTAATTTCACTTAGCATAATACCCTCCAGTTCCATCCACGTAGTTGCAAATGGCAAGATTTCATTCTTTTTGATTGCTATATACTCCATTGTATATAGATACCACAAATTTTTTATCCATTCATCAATCAATGGACGTTTGGGCTCTTTCCATACTTTGGCTATTGTTGAAAGTGCTGCTCTAAACATGGGGGTGCATGTGTCCCTTCGAAACAGCACCTGTATCCCTTGGATAGATACCTAGCAGTGCAATTGCTGGGTCATAGAGTAGTTCTATTTTTAATTTTTTTTGAGGAACCTCCGTACTGTTTTCCAGAGCGGCTGCACCAATTTGCATTCCCATGTTATGATTCTTAATTGAAAAGAGCAAATGGCCAAATAGTATGATCTCAGATCTTCTTCCCTTTAATGAATATGTATACGTGTATGTGTCTATACATATGTACAGATATCTATATATCTCTATATGTCCATATAAAAAAAAGTGCACAGATATGCAAAATAGCATAATGGTTAAGAGCAAAGACTCTGGAGCCCAACACCTGAGTGGGAATCCTGATTCAGACACTTAAAAGCTGTGTGACCTTGGGCCAGTTATTAACCTCTCTGGGCCCCGAGGTGCCCTATATGGAAGTAAGGGGAGGAACAGTGAATTTCACCGTGTCAATGTGAGGACTAAAAGTTACTAACATATGTGAGGCACTTAGAAGTTCAGCGCATAGTAAGGTCTGCTATTATGATTGTTGCGATGTACCCCAGACTGAAAGTTACACAGGAGAGTGACTTTGGGGACAGAGTGAAAGAGCACTTTATACACTTCTGTATCATTTGTTATTTTTCTTTCTTTTTTGTTTCCTCTCAAGGAACAAGTAGTAATTATATAATTTAAAACTACAGGGGCGCTGGGTGGCTCAGTCGGTTGGGTGGCCGACTTTGGCTCAGGTCATGATCTCACAGTCCATGAGTTCAAGTCTGTGCTGACAGCTCAGAGCCTGGAGCCTGCTTTGGATTCTGTGTCCCCCACCCCCAACCCTCCCCCATTCGTGCTCTGTCTCACTCCGTCTCTCAAAAATAAATGTTAGAAAAAATTTAAAAATTAAAAAATGAAAATAAAATAAAATAAAACTACAGTTGACCCTTGCACAATGCAGGGGTGAGGGGCGCTGACCCCACCCCACCCCGCCCCACGTAGTTGAAAATCCCCATATAACTTTTGACTCCCCTAAAACTTAACTACTCATATGTTGACTGGAAGCTTTGTTCATAACATAAACAGTTAATTAGCACCTATTTTGTGTGTTATATGTGTCATATTTGCTACATTCTTAGAATAAAGCAATCCAGAGGAAAGAAAATATATTAAGAACATCGTAAGGAAAAGAAAATACATTGACAGTACTAGACTGAATTTATCCCCAAAAATCTGCATATAACTGGGCCTGTGCAGTTCAAACCCATGTTATTCAAGAGTCAGCTGTATTTTTATTTTATTTTTTTAAACGTTTATTTATTTTGAGAGAGAGAGTGTGAATGGGGGAGGGGCAGAGAGAGAGAGAATCCCAAGCAGGCTCCCTGCTGTCAGCGCAGAATCCGACCCGGGGCCCGATCTCACGACCGGTGAGATCACGACCTGAGCCAAAATGAAGAGTTGAACGCTCAACCAGCTGAGCCACCCAGGTGCCCCTCAGCTGTATTTGTAAAAAAACAAAGTCTGTCATCCCCTGCGACCCACTGTCCTACTCCCTGAGATGTTTTTCCTCAAACTTGGCTCATAAAACACCTTCTCAAATGCTGACTCACAACCAAAGCTCACAGCTGAAGAGATACATGAAACTTTGCCTTTAAAAAAATGTCCCTGTTTCCCCTTTGCACCCACCGAATGGAGGGGGCAGGCGGGGAGAGGGGAGAACATGGCCCCTCAGGGTCCTGCCTCCCTGGGCCATGGTCCTGTCACCCTGTTGTGGGCGTGAAGGGGGGAAGCGGTGAACGGCCAGCTCCACTGACGCAGGAGAGCAAGCGGGAGGCTCACCCCCTTCTTCCTATATCGGAGATGAAGACTCTTGGCTTCCCTCCTAGGAGGTCCCAATATTTCATTTTTAAAAACATCTTTTTTTGCTCTTGCTGTCTGCACACACGTTAAGTTACAAATTCAAACCGCAGAGAAGGATAAAGAAATGAAAGGAAAGCCCCCTTCACTCCACGGCTACACCTCCCAGAATATTCTCTGTGCGTTAACAGACACCGTGTCTCTCCCCTTCGTCCTTGGATGCCCAGAGCCCAGCACGATGTCCTACACAGAATAGGGGCCCATTTCAACCTGCCGGGGGACCGTGGGTACGTGAACGAGGGAATAAGGGTGGCAACTTCCCCACTCTCCGCCTTTGGTTTCAGGGCGCTTATTTTGACCGCGGAGTTCCGATGGTCCCCGCGGTCAGTCCCAGCGCCTAAGAATCATGGGGACAAAGGTCTCCGTGCAGAATTCTCCTGGAGGGACGCCTGCTCTGGTCTGTGTCTTCACTTCAGCCTCCATCCCTGTAGTTCATGCTGCCCACTTAGGGCGGTGGGTGCCAAGGAGATGGGAGGGTGAAGGGATCAAAAAGGCAGGAGGCTGGCTCTGAGGCACGACGTGAGAGAGGAAGAGGCCACCCGGCAGCCTCTGGAAGCCGCTGGCACCCTGCTCTCAGGGACTAGTTATCAGGGCCACCAGTGAATACCACGGCTATCACCGGGCAGTTACCAGTGCTTCGGCGAGTCGTTATTGATTACGTAAAGCCTGTGAGGAGAGAGCAGAGAACTGGGAGCTTCTGTCCACTATGAGTGACGGCAGGTGGACTGTATGCACGCTAACCAGACATCCGGACGGGTGGCCCTGAGGGTGGGGAGGTAGCGACGCAGCAGAGAAATGACACCAAATGGGCAGACCCTCCTTAGAGTGTCTCCCCAGATGAGTCACCTGTTATAACACGCACATTCCTTGACCCAATAATTTCACCCCTAGGAACTAACCCCCCCCCTTTTTTTTTTTTTTGCAAAATTGTCCAAACCAGAATATACCTTGTTCATGCTATCAGACAATGAGAAACGGCGTACATGTCCTGGGGGGCGGGGGGTGGGGGTTGACCAAGTAAGTGAATCATGGCTCATCCAACAATGGAGCATCATACAGCCATTCAAAAGGGTGATGAAACCTTTCTTTGTTGACACAGGAAGAGCTCGGCAGTCTATTTTTAGTGGGGGGGGGGGGGGAAGCGGATTACAGAGCAACATGAACAGATGATCTCACTTATTTAAAATAGGGTATGTGGGTGGGTGGGTGTATGCATCCTGGGATGTCTGACAAGGTGGTCCCCTAAAGCAGGCCTTGCAAATTTAAATGCTTGCCTGGGACCGGCGAAGTGTGCCCGGGAGGGGTCGGGGTATCCCGAGAGTCTGTATCCCATCTAAAGGGGCTTCTGATATTCATCCAGGCTTTTGCTGCCACGTGGGAATACAGACTCAGTCTTGTCAGACCTTTCCTTTTTTTTTTTTTTTTTTCAAGAAAAACTGGAAGTACAGACTTCTGTAAGAAAGTGCCTGATTTTTCAGTTCCCGGGGTGGGGGTGGGGGAAGACACGGTAGTCAAAAAAAAAAAAAGAAAAGAAAGAAAGAAAAAGCAACTGCAGGTCAGATTCAGCTGGGAGACCACCAGGTGTGAAAACTTGTTCAAACTCTTAGAGTCAGCTGGCATTGAAGGCCACCTCATCTTAACCCTCAGCAGCCATCTTTGTGCCTCAGTGTCCCTGTCTGGAAAGTGAGGGAGTTGGGCCAGGTGGTCTCTAAAGTCCTGTCTAGCTCTGGCTATATTTCTAGAATGGTGACCTTTTATGGTCATAGATCTTAGGAGAATTGGATCAAAGCCTTGGTTTCCCTCTCAACTAGGGAGAAACAGAGGAGTATGAAGTCAGCCAATTCCATGTGGAATTTTGGAGAGTTCCCAAATTCCTTGAGGTGTCCCCCCAATTCATTCATTTATCCATCCACCCATCCATTCATCCATTTATCCATTCATTCATTCAGTAGTTACTGGATGCCTGCTCTGTGCTAGTCACCATGCTGGGGGCTGGGATACAATGGTGGGCAAAATAGACCTGATTGGTGCTCTCAGAAGACCTAGAAGCCAGCGTTGCCCAGGTTGGGAAGTCCTGTTCTGGAGGTTCTCCCAGCCCTGGCACAGCAGCTTAAGCAGGCTGCTGGTGAGCCACAGAGTGGGGGAGGCAAGACTGGCAATGGCTTTAAACAAAAGGCTTGCAAAAGTCCAGTATGAGTTCCCCACCATACTCTGAATACGGACCCAAGGACTGAATTTTATCCCAAATAAGAACGACACATATCCCGCACTACCGTTGACCATTCTCTACCATTTTCTCAACATAGTGACATGCCTCATTCTGCTCAGAAGGTAAAGGGACGTTTGGTAAATGGCAGATTCGGACCTGATCCAAAAGTCAGCCTGACTCCAAAGTTCGTGTCACTTTCCACCAAGCTGTCCTGCCTCCGCATAAAATCTGGGTGAACAGGATGAACAGTTACCAGTGGTTAAAATTTCAGAATCAAGACTTGGAGCCCGTGGTGTGCCAACTAAAACATTTCAAATCTGGGCTGTCTTTGAAAGTGACCTCTTCTTAAATCCATCCCGTTGCCCCTGACACATTCCCACTCTCTGAAGACCTCCCCCTACCAAAAGCTAAGTTTCCCCATCATCAGTATATATTAGCATCCTTCAGTATTTAAGCACCATGTGCTAAATCCAAGAATATCAGATGTACATGTTACATGGCTGTACCATGGTGATAGGTAGAGCCAGGCAGGCAGGGAAGCTCTCCAAACCCTTAGGAACATTGCTCAGACTTGGAGCTCTTTCCCAACGTTGGGATGGACACGTAAGGAGTCATCCCTACTCTTGGGCACTCCAACAATAGCTAGAGGTGTGGTCCACAAAGAACATTCCACAAAAAAACAACATAGATTTAGCTGAGGATGGAAACAGCCAACTCAAGAGCCAAGCTTAAACCCATCTTGTATATAGAAGCCAGTGACATGAATGACATATGGGAACAAATGGCAGTGTTTGTCTAGAAAACCCTCTGGACCTTAACCACAAGATTTTATCCCCCCAGGGCACCTGTGTGGCTCTCAGCTTAGGTCTTGATCTCAGGGTTGTGAGTTCAAGCCCCGAATTGGGCTCTATACTGAGCATGAAGCCTATTTTAAAAAAAAAAGGGGGCGCCTGGGTGGCTCAGTTGGTTAAGCGTCCGACTTCGGCTCAGGTCATGATCTCGCAGTTCATGGGTTCGAGCCCTGTGTCTGGCTCTGTGCTGACAGCTTGGAGCCTGGAGCCTGCTTCAGATTCTGCTTCTCCCCCTCTCTCTCTCTCTCTACCCCTCCCCACTCGCACTCTCTATCTCTCTCAAAACTAAACATTAAAGGAAAAAAAAAGGTTTTATACCCTTTAGACAACTGTTGTAATGAATGTTTACATATGCTTTGATATCAAAGTTCCACTTGTAGGCATTTTTAAGAAAATCATCTGTGATGTGCCCTAAGAGTAATATACAAGGATGCTTCATCATCATGTTGGAAACAACCTAAATGCCCAACAATAGTGGATTGGGAACATAAATGGCAGGACAGCAGAATGATGAAACAGTAAGTGACCTCTAAGTGTGTCGTAGAAAATATTTCAAGGCATGGAGACGTGTCTGTGCTATGATGGAAAAGTCAGATTACAGAGAATATATTTAGAGCGAGTGATTCCCTTTGTGAAAGTACCCATCAATGTCCTTTTGAAAATGGAAAGAAGTCTATTGAAAATATTAACAGTGGGGAGTGCCTGGGGGGGCTCAGTGGGTTAAGCGTCTGACTTCAGCTCAGGTCATGATCTTGCAGTTCATGTGTTAGAGCCCTGCGTGGGGCTCTGTGCTGACAGCTCAGAGCCTGGAGCCTGCTTTGGATTCTGTGTCTGTCTGTCTCTCTCTGCCCCTCCCACACGTGTGCTCTGTCTCTGTCTCTCAGAAATGAATAAACATTAAAAATTTTTTTTTTAAATAAAGAAAGAAGAAAATATGAACAGTGGGTAGTGAGATGGAAATAATCAACAAAAACTGTCTTTTATTCAGCGTTTTCCAAATATTTGTTAATGAATTTGTAATATTTTTTGTAATCAAGAAAAAGCTATTTTTACGACTTTTTAAAAGTTTATTCATTTTGAGAGAGAGAGAGAATGCGGGGGAGGGGCAGAGAGAGAGGCAGGGACAGAGAGAGAGAATCCCAAGAAGGCTCCACAATGTTGGTGGTCGGTGAGGAGCCAGACACGGGGCTTGAACTCACAGACTGGGAGATCACGACCTGAGCCAAAATCAAGAGCGAGACGCTTAACCGATTGAGCCACCCAGGCACCCCAAGATATTTTTTAATGGGGATATTACATAAAGTTTCCCAAAGTAACTTCATTTCATGTTCCCCCACCCAATAGCAGGGACACCATTGTAGGGCAGGAAGGAGGCAGGGAGATGATCCTGAGTTGATTGATGGCATTTCTTACGTAATGGAAATCCAGCCAGGAACCACAGCGTTCTGAGGGCACCAAAGGTTGGGCATCAGTGAGCTGGTAGAGGAATCAGGACCTCTCAGACCCTG
The DNA here is from genome assembly GCF_046562875.1 of Panthera onca. Taxonomy (NCBI): domain Eukaryota; kingdom Metazoa; phylum Chordata; class Mammalia; order Carnivora; family Felidae; genus Panthera; species Panthera onca. The sequence goes on from NC_138350.1 coordinate 12,431,033, forward strand.
GCAGAAGGTGAACGAGCTCATTTCCACCGAGAGGCTGCTGCGGTAAGAGAGCCAGGATCTCCAGCCCCTGAAGTCTAGGAGCATCTGAGGCCAGGAGCTGGGACTCGTTCCTCCCTGCATCCCAGTGTGCATGTTGTAGCTGGTGATGGAATGTTGCCCTCTTTCCTGAGTCACGTCTAATCCCCACCTTACGACGCACCTGCCCGTGCGCCATTACCGATAAAAGAGTCTCCGAGCTTGATTTTCTCACCCCCTTCTCCCTATTGACCTTAGAACCAAACTTGGCCGTCCCACCATGGCCTGATTATTAGCCAGCCCTTCCTTCCCCAAGTTCATATGGCATTAGCCACACTACTCAGGTTTTGTTTCTTCCTCAAACACACCGTGCAAAGTCTCCCTTCCCGGGCCACTGGACTTGCTGTTCTCTCCCCGGAACAGCTTTCTTGCAGGCCTTCACATGGCTGGCTCCTTCTTGTCATTCCAGTCACCGGTCCCCTGGCTCCTTTTGAAAGTGGCCATCCCTAACCACGGCAGGTAAGGAGTCCCCTGGGCTCTCTATTACATGACCTTCCTGTAACACCATCAGAGTCCTTGGCACTTTCTGAAATTATCTGTGTGAGATTGCATAATCCAAAAATGGCCACATTATCTCCAGTCCCACATGCTATTCTAGAACCTTGCCACTCCCCCGTGGGGTGGTGTCTAATTCCACTCCCCTTGAATATGGGCTGGCTTGTGACTTACTTCTAACTTAAGTGACTTCTGAAGTTGGGTCAGAAAAAGGCAAAGCAGCTTCTCCTGGGTCCCCTGGAAACTCGCTCTTGGAGCTCTGAGTCACCACGTCAGAATCCAACCACCGTGAGGCTGCCAGGCTCTGGAAAAGCCCAGGCCACAAAGGAGACGCAGCGAAGATCCCCACTACCTCCTCCCCATGCCCACCGTGATTCCAGCCCCCAACCAGCCTGGAGCTGGTCGCCCCTGCTATGCCGTATCCGAATCCCTAACCCACAGGATGTATAAGCATAGTCAGACAATTGTTTTAAGCCACTGAGCTTTGGAGTAATTAGTTACACAGCAATAATAACCACAACAATCTTTCTGTCATCTAACTTATCATCTGTCTCTTCCCCCTAAAGGGCCGGGACTTCTTTGTCCGTGTCCTCCCTGTGTCCACCACGCCCTTCAGACAGTAGGTACATAGTAACAAATTGTTGAGTAAGTGAAAGCAGCTGAATTGGGGAATACCTACCTTGAATAGTTTCGGGTTGATTCATTTATTCATCACACAGCTATCGTATGCCTACTATGTGACAAGCAAGTCATGGACTGTGGGGCATCCCATTGTTCCCATGAAATCCTATCACACGTCACACTGGGGATGACCAGAGGGGAAAGAGAAGCCCCCGCTTTGCTCCCTCCCTACCCCCAGTGTAGGTCTGAAAAGCCGACTGTCAAAAGCCAGAAACTGCCATATCCACCCTGCCCACCTCTGGGGGTGTATTTAATTATCCCGGGGTACGGCTGTTTTTACACGACAGCTCAGCCACTTGTGCCCTGGCCTGTCCCTAGGCAAGCGGGTGACTCCAGACAGGGACCATGTGGTGGGAAGGCTGCCAAGGTCCTGCACATCTGGCCCCTTCCCGGGGGGTACCTCCCCAACAGCTGTCTCCTTCCCTATGGGTTGCTCCCTCCCCTGGCCTAGGCTTTCAGGCTCTAGAAGTAATCCTGGCAGGGGTGCAGCGGCTGGGTGGGAGGCTGCAGGGAGGCGCCTCCAGGTTTAACCACTTAGTCCCCAAAGTACCTGCCAAGAACCAGTTAGCACGTCCGTCTGGCAGGCCAGGCTTTAATTCATTAAAGCAGGCTGCTGCTGGCCCATTATCTTCCTTGTCCCCAACCGTGTTGCCTCTTGGGCCTGCGGAGTCCTCTTTCTCCCCTTCTTCTTCATCCCAAGGCAAGGGTCTGCCCACCTTTGGCCCCTTCTCCCAGCCAGGCTCCCCAGCTGCTTTCTCTCTCCCTCCCTGCCCCCTCCCAGGGCACAGTTCTGCCTCCCTCCCCTCCTCCACCAGCCAGTGCTCACCAGAAAGCATCTTTTGTTCTCTCTGGAACCTTTTGCAGTGACTGCTTCAATCACACCCATCTCCCCTTGGCCTCCTCAGCCTCCAAGGAGACTCCCCTGAGGCTCTCAGAGAAAGGGAATCTGGCTAGTGCAGGAATTCACGACTCTTCACCCCCCTCTGCTTTCTGCCAGTGTCTTCTCCCCTGCACCCCCAAGTCATCTGGGCCGGGCGGGGTTGAGGCCGGGGCACTGTGTGCTCAGAGACAGAAACTCCCAATTCCATTTCTGATGTTGCCACCAACCCTTTGGGACTCAGTGAACCCTCTCTGCCTCAGTTTCCCCTTTGAAATCATCAGAATGGCATGACCCATTTCATAATGGCCTCTGATGAGTGAACTAAGTGCCAGGCGCTGCCTCGGGTACTTTAAATGGATGCTCCCCCCATCAGCCTCCTCAACAACTCTAGAAGAGCCACAGCTCCGGTTTACAGATAAAGGCTCAGAAAGGTTATGATTCTTGCCCAAGGTCACAGTGCCGGCAAGTTCCTGGGCCGCAAGTTCCTGGGCCGGGACTTCAGTCCAGTCCCATCCGGTCCCTAAACCCATGCTCTTTACCGTTGTACTATCATGGCCTATCTGGCTCTGAGTCCCCAAGAGGGCATGTAGGGATGGTGGGGAATTGCCAGCAATTGCCAACAATAGAAAGTGGTCTCTTTGGGGAAAGAAAGGTATTAAATGCACAATCATAAGCATGACAGCTTACCTTTATATCTACTTCTCATGCCTCTGGCACTGTTCTAGAACCCTCTGTAGGTGAATTCATTTTACCCTCTTGACAACACCTTTGCCACCAAGGACTATCATGGTCCCCATTTTACATATGGGGAAAACTGAGTCTGGGGTGTTTGTTTGTTTGTTTAATGATGGCGTCTGAGAAAAGTACCGCCCGCTCACAGCAGCAGCTCAAAATAAGCTTGTTGAAATCTTTGCCAAGGTCACCCTTAGCGCCTAAAAGAAGGGCCTGCCCCACAGGGCTGACTCAGGCCTCCCTGAAATTCCTAAGCCATCCCGTGAGCATTCCCACTTTCCCTCTCGGGTAGGAAGAACCGAGAGGACCACAGACAGAACTCAACAAATTGTCTTTCTCCAATGGATCGTTTTTCACTTCTTCCCAACTTGCCAGAGAGGCCTGGAAAAGACGGGTGTCCCCCCAGGTAAGCCAAACGCGCACGAAAGGCCCGAGCGAGCTGCAGGCTGGTAGGCGGCGGGGCCGGGAACGCGAGTTCCTCGGACAGGGCGACGGAGGCCGGGAGCCCACGCCTGGCGAACCCCAGGACACGAGCGCTGGTGTCCCGACGGAGGGAGGCGCGGCGCCGCGGGGAAGCCCACGGCATTCTGGGGTCAGGGCGGGCGAGGAGGGAGAACTCGGGAGGGTGTGGCTGCCGGGGAGGCCGGGCGGGACTCAGGAGGGGAAAGAAGAACCCAGGGATGATCTGGAGTCGAGAAGCGGCCCGGAACTCTGGGGCAGAAGCGAAGGGAGGAGGGGGCAATACATCCTACACCGGCAATTATCTATATGCCGCCGCCGCGATGCTCCCGTCGGGCCCCCTCCCCCGCTGCGTGGACCCGGGTCTCCCAGCTCCAACCCCCGCCCCCTGTTCCCGGCCTGGGCGCACAGGGGCGCACTCCGTCCTCACCGCGCGCCCTCTCGGAGGTCTCCCGCCACCTCCCGGGGCCGCCTCCACCGCGGGCCCCGGGAGCACCCCCAGCCCCGACGCGCGCACGGCCCGTTCTCCGCCCCCCACCCCGGGGTGGGCGCTCAGCAGCCCGCACCGCCCCGTCCTGGGAAGGGAGCGCTCTCCCAGCCCCGCCTGGACCCCAAGACCGTGGGAAGCCGCGTCCCAGTCCTCTGACTGGGTTCCTCTTGCTCGCACCTTGCTTCTAATTCACATCCCCACTATCTTGCAATTTGTTTTCCAAGCCGTTTCTCTTTTTCTCCGGCTCCCTCATCTTTCTATCCTGGTCTCGCCGCCCGCTTTTTATTTCCCTCTCCTTCCGCTTTCTGTCTGCCCTTGCGTAAATTCCACGCTTTGGGCTTCGCGCCTCTCGCTCGACTCCCTTTTTCTGCCCCACCCCCATCCCACGCGCCCCGTCCAGAAGGTGGCTCCTGCCCCTGGGATTCGACCTGCCCCGGATGGGACCTCCAGGGGCCGGGCAGAGAGCGTCCCGAAGCACGCACCTCTCTTCGCCAGCGCCAGGGCTGCGCCGGCCCACGCGACATCTGTCGCCCGCGCTCCCGGCTCACACCCTGCGCACCCCCGCAGCTCCCCTGGCGCTGTCACCCCCCACGCTCCGGCTGCCGCCTCTCTCCGCGGGCGCCGCGCCAGCTTCCCAGGGTGTCGGCGCACGGCGGGGCTCGGCCAGGACTCGGCCAGGGCCGAGCGCTCGGCATCTGTGGGGTCGTGGCACCCGGGGCAGCTGGCTTTCTCAGCTTCGACCTTCACCTTCCAGCCCTAGACCCACCTATGGTGGGCTCGGGCTGATTTTCTCTCCTTCCCCATTCTCTGCAGTTCTGCTCTGTTCCAGAATCTGAGAAGACAGTCCCTTACACGGCTGCTCCCCTAGGCGCACAGCTGGTGCTCAGTAAGTCCCCAACCCCAAGGGCCTAGGGCACAGAAGATGCTCAGTGCCTTTCTCCCACTGGTAGCGAACACACTGGGCGTTCGATACTCCCCACGCCCACCAGCACGCAGTGCCTAGCATACCGCAAGCTTTCAAACATTCCCCCCCTAAACATTTTAGGGCCTAGCACCCAGAAGGAGCTCAATAAATGCTCTTCTAGTAAGGTTTCCCCTTGGAGTTTCCCTAACAGCCTCAGATCCCAGCCCACTTTGGGGGCACCTCCTGCTTCGTCTCAGCTCCAACGTTCTGGTGAAGCGGAGGCCCAGTTCCTTCAACGGGACACCTCGCTGCAGAAGGAGTGAAAAAGTTGGCAAAGCAGAGGAAAACTGCAAAGTGCGCGGGCCGCAGGGGAAAGACAGCTCCAGCGGAAACCTGGAGGGGGAGGCAGTCCAGAGACGCGCTCCCGGCGCCAGAGGACGAGGAACAGAAACGAGGGAAGTGCCACTTAAGAGGGTTCGGAGACAGTGGCGACTTAGGAGCAGCAGACGGCTTGGAAGGGGACGGGAGACCTGCCCTGAACCCGCGATAGGTTAGAATTCTTTGGCGTAGCTTGCAACTACGCACTCCTAGCAAGCACGCTTTTTACTTGCATTGTGTGTTTACTTGCGGCGCCGGTGGGCATTACGGGGCGGGGGGGGGGGGGGGGGCAAAGTCCTCCCAAAGCCATCCCACTGGAGAGAGTGGCAAGATGCGCTTAAGGAGTCGAGAGAGGAGGACGGGAATAGCTGAGCTGACACTTGGAAGGAGAGATGGGAGCTGGAGGCGAGGGGGGCGGCGATCCTGGCGCGAGAAGGGAGCAGAGGAAGAAAGGGATGGGAAGAGAAGAAAGCAAACTTGTCGCTCTCCCGCTCCCGGCCTGCCCTGCGTGACCAGTCTCCAGCCACCGCGCCCTGGCGCTCGCTCGCGTACCTGTTGCTCTCTCCGGCTGGGTCTCGGCTCCGGCCCCACCAAGAAGCCCCGCGTTCCTACAAGTTCCGCCTGCCGAGCAGCCAGGCCGCCAGCGCCGCCACCTGCGCGGCCGCGCACAGCCAGGGCCAGTAGGTGGGGAGCGCGCCGGGCGCCGGCGCCCTCCGGCTCCGCGCGCGGCGCCGCCACATGGTGCGCTGGTGCAGCTCGTCGCCGAGCGCCTTGAGCCGAGCGGCCGTGAGCTGCGCGGCGGACGAGCGCAGACCCAGGCGGCCCGCGCTGCAGGCGCACACGGCCGGGGGGCCGCGGCCGCGGTGCAGGGGGCACGGGCACATGACCGCTCGCCTCTCTCCCTCCCCGCGCTCGGGCCGCCCCTCGCCTCCGCTCCCTCCGGCCTCTGCGCCTGCCTCCGCCGCGCTGCAGCCGCCGGGGGCCTCCCCTGGACACCAAGTTTCTCCTTGTGTTGTGCGTTTGTTGTGCTGACGGCGCTATTATTAATTAAAGTGTCACATGGTGGAGGGGGGCGGGGAGGGCGCGGGGAGGGGGGTTACATCATCCGGCCCCCGGGGGGGGGGGGGCTGCAGGCAGAAGAAACCGAGAGGTAACTTTTAACCCTAGCGGCGCCGGCAGCGAGAGGGCGCGCGTTTGGGAGAGGAGGAGCGCGGCGCGCGGGGACGCGGCGAGGCCCCCGCCGGGGAGGTCTCGGGCTTGGGGGGTCGCGTGGGGCCCCGCGGAGGCGGAGAGCGCGCGGGAAGGCCTTCTCCTTCCCTTTCTCCTGAATAAAGCTCCGGTTCCGATTTGGCGAGGGAAGCAGGCTGGTTTGCCGTTTTGGATGGAGCTGGTGTCGAATTCGGCTGCATTATTCAAAAATATTCCGACGCTATTGTTTTGTTTTGGGGAGGTGGGTTGATTCAACATCTCCCGAGAGAGCCAGATGCGACCCAACTTGCCCACTTTCAGGTCTGACTCGGCACCTATAGGCTTCGGATTTGAATACACCCAACACACGCCCCCACCCCGCTCTGAGCTTCCCGGCCAGACCCTTAAGCGCCCCCACCGCCTCTAGAGCGCTTGATGGAGGTGGAGGGGGGGGTGGTGGGGTGAGAGGGGTCGATCCTTAGCCCGGGAGGGGCGCAGAGGCGCGCATTCGCGACGCACCGCACCCGAAAAGACCCTCGCAAAGGGCTTTCTAGAAGGTAACTTATTTTTGTCTGCTTCCTTGTGAATATTGTTTTCCTGCCGGGGCTCCAGTTTCTAGCGGCGATCCCGATTTAATGGGCAGTGGAGACACAGACCCTCTGGGGCCGACGAGGGGGAGGGGCTCAGGAGCCTTTAGACTGGAGAGGCTGGAGTTGTCCCTGCTACTGAAGATACAGATGGGCGAGGGACACTCAGGATTTTGGGGGGAGATAATGAGTCCTTCTTAAATTTAATGGGATTCGGATAACTTTGGGATTCAGAAAACTGGAGGCGCCAGAGGCGTCTCCAAGCCGGCTCTCTGGAACCTGATGAAAAAACTTTGAGTCTCTCCTTCCCTCGGGCAGAGTGTCGCCCAGGCCCAAGTCCTTGGGTCTTTTGGAAAAGAGTCTCAAGACCATGAACACGTTTGGGTCTGCATTTATCACGAGGAGAGATTTCCCCTTGGCCTCCAGCGTGGTCGGGGCTCAGATCCCAGCTCGGCGGTGTGATCTTGGCGGGCGCTGCCCTCGCCCAGTGCGTTTTGCTACACTTAGTAAGGGCCGAAATTTACCTTCTGAGCGCCTTCCGTGCAGGTTACTGGGGTAAGGTCCCTGCCTGGCTGCCTAAAGTAAATCCCCTAACACTTCTGGGGTCGGAGGGGTGCTCTTACTGGCCTACTTTGCAGATGGAGAAACTGAGGCACGGGGAGTCAAGGCCTCTTGCCCAAGTTCACAGAGTTGAAGAGTGAACCCGGATCTAAATTAGGCCGGCAGGCTGCAGGCTCTAAGCGCTCAACCATGGTTTTATACTGCCCCCTGTAATCTGGGAATAATAATACCTCCCTCCCAGGACTGGGGCAGAGATTAAATGAGAGAAATGTATGCCAAGCACCTGGCATGCAGTGGGCCCTGAATAAACCTTGGTTCCCTTTGCTCCTGGCCAGAACCACTTTCTCGTTCTCTGGGGACTCACCTCCTTAATCCCCCCTAGTCTGTGCGGAGGGGACCTGATCCATCGCCGGTGTAGCACTCCAAGAACGAAGATACAGTGTCTGTTTGAAAAGCCCTTTGGATTTAAACTGAACAATTCCCTCCCCCCCTTTTTAATCTGCACGCTTTTAACGGCTCACTTCATGGACATTAATTTTAATGGGACGATTATTACCCTGTTTGGAAGCCTGCCCCTCGAAATGCTAGGCTCGCGAGGTGGCGCTGGGTTGGGTCCCAGCCGCTTGGATGTTTTCTGTAGCGAAGAGAGGGCAGCCTTGGCCGTGGGGATGTGTCACTCGACAGAGGGAAAAGAGAAGGCTGATGGAGAGTGGGAGAAAAGAGAAGTCACACACACCCGCGCACTCCGCATCTGACAGCCCCTGATTTGTTCATGCTGGAGTTGTTTGGCCCCACCCCACCATTCGCCAACTGGAGATCTTAGCCTTGAGATAAGGCTTTTCGGAGCCTCCGTTTTCCCCATCTGTAAAGTGGCAACAGTAATAGTACCTACCTTATAGAATTAAATAAGACCGTACTGTAATGCCCTGAGCACAGTGTCCGGCATATTGTTCGCATCTAATAAATACAGGCTACTGGGGGTGCCTGGGCGGTTCAGTTGCTTGAGCTCAGCTCAGCAAGGTCTTGACCTTGCTCAAGACCTTGACCTGCTCAGCTCAGGTCTTGACCTCCAGGTCATGAGTTCAAGCCCCACGTCGGACTCCACGCTGGGCATGAAGCCTACTTAAGAAAAAATGTTGACTACTAATATTCTAAAGTAGATCTTGTAAGCCAAACAGTGTGCTTTGAAGAATGTTGGAGGGCCCACACCCTCAATGATACATGATTCCCCTATTGTGAGTTGGCTGTTCCATCGCTGATGTTAAGTGTTGTCCAGAAAAAGCAAAGCCTTGGGGAGAGTAAATAACACCCTCTTCACAGTTCAGTAAAAATGAGTTTTTAATTTTAACGTTTACTAAACACTTATATAGTGCTTCCTTTGTATGAGGCGCTGTTCTAAGTCCTTAGACCTGTTGACTCATTGAACCCTTCTAACAACCGTATGTCATAGGACGGGTCCTGTATTTTGATGAACAAATGGAGGCGGGGTATTTAAAGAGCTTCTCCAAGGTCACATAGCTGTCTATGCTCATTAGCATTATGTCACTACTGGGCACTTGGGACGAAAGAGAGAGAGAGAGAGAGAGAGAGAGAGAGAGGCTATTATGGGCTGAACTGTGTCTCCCCAAAATTCCTGTGTGGAAGCCCTAATCCTCAAGACCTCAGAATGATTCTATTAGGAGACAAGGTCTTTAAAGAGGTATTAATGTTAAATTAGGTCATAAGGATGGGGCCCTAATCCAATATGACTAGTGTCCTTATAAAAAGAGGGAGAGGGGCACCTGGGTGGCTCTGTTGGTTAAGCATCCAGCTCTTGATTTCAGCTCAGGTCGTGATCCCACGGGTTCGTGAGATGGAGCCCTGGTCCATTTCCATAATAACAGCGCCGAGGCTGCTTGGGATTCTCTCTTTTCCTCTGTCTCTCTCTCTCTCTCTCTCTCTGCCCCTCCCCTGCTTGTGCTCTCTCTCTCTCTCTCAAAATAAATAAATAAATAAACTTAAAAAAGATGGGGAGATACCAGGGGTGCAAAGGGGTGGCCATCTGCAAGCCAAGGAGAGAGGCTTCAAGAGAAATCACCCCTTCCAGCCCCTCGAGAGATTTATTATTATCTGAGAAAATAAATGTCTGTGGTTTAAGCTACCCAGTGTGTAGCACTTTGTTGTGGCGGCCCTAGCAAATGAAGACAGAGACCACGAGAGGGAAAGAATGTCCCAAAAGGGAAGGTGGAAGCAGGTACTTACCAGAACGTGGCCGCACATGTTCCCGGGTTCTTGCAAAGGACTGAGTTCTAGGACTGCGTACACGCTCCCTTCTTCCTCGTCCTGTTGGAGACGTTTAAGGGAGGAGAGGTTTTAGGGATGATTTGAGAAATGCTTCGTGAAATCCAGTTGGCCCCTTTAATCCGAGGAACCTTTCCCCGTCAGTTGCAAGGATGTGCCAGCTATCTCTCCTAAAGAAATAGGACAGATTTTTCTTGTCCATGAAGGTTTCCTACGTTGTCCCAGTGCTGAGGGCTGGGCTTAGCACACAATAGGTATTCAGTAAACATTCGCTGAAAGAGAGATTCAATGGATGAATGAATGATAAGCATCCTGATTTGTCTCTCTCTCAAACGTACACGATATAGAATTATCATCGATAACATACGAAAATGTCCTGCTCCACATCATTCCCTCACCTCCTACAGAAATCAATACTCAAGTGTTTTGAGCAGGAAGGGGAAGGGTATATATATTTTTTAAATGAAAGCAATAATTACCTATCCTGGTGTTTGAGACTGAGTGAGCCTTACCTTATGGTGTTTTATTTTTCAACGTTTTTTTTTTTGTTTTTTTTTTTTTTTATTTTTGGGACAGAGAGAGACAGAGCATGAACGGGGGAGGGGCAGAGGGAGAGGGAGACACAGAATCGGAAACAGGCTCCAGGCTCCGAGCCATCAGCCCAGAGCCTGACGCGGGGCTCGAACTCACGGACCGCGAGATCGTGACCTGGCTGAAGTCGGACGCTTAACCGACTGCGCCACCCAGGCGCCCCCAACCTTATGGTGTTTTAATTCGTGTGGCTTGGTGAAGTGGTAAATGAATGAACAGCTGTTGCCTCCTCCAAACAGCTGTGTTTCCTGAAGCCATGTATTAATGCCAGGGCCAGATTCGATGCCAGGAGTCGGCTTGGTGAACAACGGAGTTCTTGAATCAAAGTCAGAGTTATAGCAGAGTGGCTTGACGCTCTGAGCCAGAGAGATCCGAGTTTGAACCCTAGCCTCACCATCCAATAGCTAGCTACCTTGGGCATATTGTTCACCTCTTTGAGCCTCCACTTTCCCATCTGTAAAATAGGAATAAGCATAGTGTCTGCCTCATTGGGTTGCTGCGAGGATTGAAAGAGAGAATTACTGAGTGGTTAGCAAAGTGTTTGGCACTCAATAAATATTAGTGATGGTCCTTGTTATTCTATCGGGAATATTAAGCATCCATTTAAGAAAAAGAACTGGGACCCTGACCCAAACCCATTGGGAAAACAAGAGGATTCCGATTTCAGTGAGTCCAATATTCAATTACGTTACAGTTATTCCCAGGAAAGTTCCCTCCACTTAATAGACCCAGAGCAGGACAGCTATCATCTCTCAAATTTATACTATTTCACCCTCTGATACCTGAAAAGACGGGGTAACGCCTTCTCCAGGGATCTCCTAATGATTCATTTGCTACCTCTCCCTTAAGGATCTTTTTGTTGTAAGTAAAGAGGGGAACAGCGACGGATGTCCACAGCAGGGGAGAAAAAAAAAACGAACCAGCCCATAATTATAGTCTCATCAATACTTTAAGTGTAAAGGGTAAACCTCACTTAAATAAAACCTAATGCCTTGATTACTGGAGTCACGAAACATAGGGTTGATTAAAGCAGCATTCCTGCTGTGAAAATTCAGACATATTGTCCTTTGCTCAGGCAATAATCACTTTATTGAAGGCAACCGAGCTTAGTTTAAACACGTGAATTGCTAGACTTGAAATTACACTGTTGAGAGGGTAAATGAGGATAAATGCTGGAGAACAGTTTGGCAAACGTGAAAGAGCTGAACGTGCACCTGCCCTATGACCAGGTGATTCCATTTCTAACTATTTCTAGATCAGTGCTTCTCAACTAAGAGCAATTTTGCCCCCCGGGAGACATTCGGCAATGTCTGGAGACGTATTTTGGTTATCAAAACCGAAGGGTGCTATTGGGCGCCTGGGTGGCTCAGTCGGTTAAGCGTCTGACTCTCGATTTCCGCTCAGGGCATGATCTCGAGGTTTGTGGGTTCGAGCCCTGCATCGGGCTCTGCGCTGATGGCACGGAGCCTGCTTGGGATCCTGCCCCTCCCCCGCTTGTGTGCGCTCCTCTCTCTCGCTCTCGCTCTCTCTCTCTCTCTCAAAATAAATAAATAAACTTAAAAAAAAAAAAAACTGAAGTGTGCTACTAGGATCTAATGCCTAAAAGCTAGGGATGCTGCTTAACATCCAACAATGCACAGACAACAAATACTTATCTGTCCTAAAAGGTCAATAGTGCTGAGTGTGAGAAACCCTGCTCTAGATATATCAGTATGCATTTGCTGCAAGTAACAGAAAATCTGACTGGTAGAGTCTTAAATCATAAGGATTTTTATTCTTTGCTTAACAAAAGTCCAGAGCAGGGCTTGGCAAACTATGGTAATGTGGACCAGTCAGCTCACTGCCTGTTTCTGTAATAATTTCATTTGAACACAACCATGCTCGTTCATTTATGCATTATTTCTGGCTGCTTTTGTGCTATAACAGCAGAGTTAAATAGTTGCAACAGAAATCGTATGGCCTGCAAAGTCTAAAATATTACCATCTATCTGGCCCTTTATAGAAAAAGTGTGTCGACCCCTGATCCAGAGAAAGGCAAGCTCAGGGTTGGGTTTGTAGTGCAAGTTTTCATTAAGGATCAGGCTATGCCTATATTTCTGCTCCGTCACCCTTAGAATGTTGGTTTTAGTCCTTGGGCTTATTTGTCTCATGGCAGCAAGATGGCTGCCACAGATCCAGATATCACATGTGTACCGGGTTGAATAGTGTCTTCACAAGTTCTCACAAATTCATCTCCATCTAGAAGCTGCGAATTCAACCTTCTTGGAAGATAGGTTCTTTGCAAATGTAAACAAGTTAAAATGAGGTCGTACGGAATTAGGGCAGGTCCTAATCCAATGACTGGCTTCTTTGTAAAAAGATGGAAATTTGGGAAATGGCTATGTAAAAATGGAGGCAGAGAGTGGAGCGATGCTGGCACAAATCAAGGAATACCAAGGAATGCTGGAAACCACCAGAAGCTAGGAGACAAGCAAGGAAAGATTCTTCCCTGGAGACTTGGGAGGCATAGTGTACTGTCTCATGATCCAAAATGGCCCCTTGAATTCCCACAACACTTCTACATTCCCAGAATTACCACTTAACACTTTCACATACATTTTATTGACCAGAATAACAATCACATGGCCACATCTGGCTACATGGGATGCTGGGAATTGTAGTCTTTTAGCTAGGCAGCCATGTGCCTAGCTAATATATGAGTTGTGTTACTAAAAAGGAAGGGAAGAACAGATGATCGCTTAAGGTCTTTGCCTCGCCATCATTGCCTTAGACCAGGGGTTGGCAACCTATGGCCTGCAGGCCAAATTCAGTCTTCCGTCTGTTTTTCTTTTTTTAATGAAATGTGTATTGAATAATTATAGATTCACGTGTAATTATAGAAATAATATAGGCAAAACCCCTCTACACTTTGCCCAGTATCTGCCAAAGGTAAGGATATATGGCAAAATTCTAGTATAATACCATAGCCAGGATATGGACATTGATGTGATCCGCTGATCTTATTCAGATTTCCCGTTTTACTTGCACTTGTGTGTTTGTATATGTGTGCACATAAGTTCTGTACAATTTAATCACCTGTGCAGGTTCATGTATCCATCGTTATCGTAAAGCTACTGATTCCATGGTATGGATGTGCCGTAATTTGTTAAATTATTCACTCATCAAAGAACATCTGGGTTGTTTCCAGTTTGAGGCTCTGGGCAATAAAATTACTATGAACATTCACGTACAGGTGTTTGTGTGAATATAAGTTTTCATTTTCCTGGGATAAATGCCCAGGAATCCAATTATCGGGTCATGTGATAGTTGTATATCTAGTTTTCTAAGAATCTACCAAACTGTTTCCAGCATAGGGGGGCCATTTTACATGCCCCCCAGCAATGGATGAGTGATCTCAGTTTCTCTGCATCCTCTCCAGCATTTGGTGTCGTCACTATTTTGTGTTTTAGCCATGCCGACAGGTGTGTGGTGATATCGCATTGTGGTTTTAATTTGCTTTTGCCTAATGGCAAATGATGTTACCCATTTTTACATATGCCTATCTGCTATTTGTATATCTTCATTGGTGACTTCATCTATTTTTGTCAATAAAGTTTTATTGGAACACACTCAACCGTTGATATATCATCCGTGTCTGTTCTTACACTCTAACAGCGGAATTAAGCACGTGTGACGGAAGCTGTATGACCTGTGAGCCTAAAATATTTACTTTTTTGCCTTTTACCGGACGGTCTTGCCAAACTCTGCCTTAGACAAATTATGATTTATTCCTTGTGGCTGGGCACAGAATATTCAAGCAAAATCAGGACTTTATTGGCAAGGAAGAAGGAAGAAATGATGGTATTTGCTGCACTAAATAAGCCCACCAGTGGAGCTCAAATATGTTCATGCAGCGTTGTTTGAAATAAACAAAATTTAGAAGAAACAAAAATATCCCCAAAAGGAGAGTGGGTAAATGAAATGTGATAGATTCATGCTTACGGATATTGAATACTTGTACGCACAAACTAGATGTATAGATAGGTGTATTTGAAAAACAATCTTGGGTATCACTCTCAACACTTAAGAAATGCCAAGGGTTTGGGGAGCTGTAAGGCAGGAACCATGGAGGAAGACCAAATGTATATTAGAAATCTATTTTGATCATCTCAATGACAAAATATAATTTTTTCACAGAAATCACAATATCACAGTGGTGCCTGGGTGGCTCAGTCGGTTAAGCTTCCAACTTTGGCTCAGGTCATGATCTCACTGTTTATGGGTTCGAGCCCCACATCAGGCTCTGTGCTGACAGCTTGGAGCCTGGAGCCTGCTTCAGCTTCTGTGTCTTCCTCTCTCTCTCTGCCCCTCCCCCGCTCCTGCTCACTCTCTCTGTCTCTCTGTCTCTCTCTCACAAATAAACATTTAAAAAATAAACCACAATATCACAGTCATGGTGTATAATTCTTTGTATACATTGTTGGATTTGATTTGCTAACATTTTGTTGAGGACTTTTTTCTCTATGTTCATGAGAGAGAAATTAATCTGTAGTTTTCTTTTCTGGTGGTGACTTTGTCTGGTTTTGGTATTAGGGTAATGCTGGCCTCACAAAAAAATTAAAAAATATTCCCTCTCCTCTGCTTCTGTCCTCTGAAATAGATTGGAGAGAATTGGTATAATTTATTCCTCAAGTGTATGGTAGAATTCACCAGTGATCCCATCTGGGCCTGGTGCTTTCTGTTCTAGAAGGTTATTCATTATTGATTCAATTTCTTTAATAGACACAGGCCTATTCAGATCATCTATTTCTTCTTGTATGAGCTTTGGCAGATGGTACCTCTCAGGGAATTGGTCCTTCTCATGTATTATCAAATTTGTGGGCATGAAGTTGTTCATAATACTCCTTTATATCTCCATGAGATCTGTAATGATATCCTCTATCGTTTTTGATGTTAGTAATTCACACCTTCTCTTTTTTCTTAGTTGGCTTGGTTAGAGGCTTAACAATGTTACTGATCTTTTCAAAGCATCAGCTTTGGATATCATCAATTTTCTCTATTGATTTCCTGTTCTCAATTTTCATTCAATTCTGTTCTAATTCTTATTATTTATTTTTCTTCTGCTTACTTAATTTAATTTGCTCTTCTTTTTCTAGTTTCCTAAAGTGGAAACATAGATTATGGATGTTATATCTTTTTTCTTTTCTAATCTATGTATTCAATGCTATTAATTTTCCTCTCAGCACTGTTTTCCCTGCACCCCACAAATTTTGATAAGTTGACTTTTTCTTTAGTTCAAAACATTTTAAATTTTTTCTTGAGATTTCTTCTTCATGTGCTATTTAGAAGTGTGTTTAATCTTCACACATTTTGGGGATTTTCCAACTATCTTTCTGTTATTGATTTTATTTTAATTCCATTTAATTTTAATTCCATTGTAGTCTGAAAACAGATATTGTATACTATCTATTCTTTACAGTTCTAAAGGTGTTTTTTTATGGCCCAGAGTGTGGTCTGTCTTGGTGAAAGTTTCAGATAAGGTTGAAAAGGATGTATATTCTGCTGTTGTTGGATGAAGTTGTCTATAAATGTCAGTTACATCCAGTTGACTGATGGTGTTGTTGAGTTCAGTTATGTCCTTACGATTTTATGCCTGCTGATCTCTGTTTCTAATAGAGGGGTCTTGACATCTCCAACTATGGTAGTGGATTCATCTATTTCTCCTTGCAATTCTATTGATTTTTGCCATGCATAGTTTGAGGCTGTCAAATACAAGGCACCTACAAGTTAAGGATTGTCACCTTCTTGGAGAATTGACCCCTTTATCATTATACATAATGCCCCCTGTATCCCTGATAACTTTTTTCCTCTGAAGTCTGCTCTGTCTGACATTAATATAGCTACTCCTGTTTTCTTCTGAGTGGTGCTAACATGGCATATTTTTCTCCACCCATTTACTTTTAATCTAGATGTGTCTGTATTTAAAGTGGGCTTCTTGTAGACAATGTATAGGTGGGTCTTGTTTTTTTAAATCCACTATGATAATTTCTGTCTTTTAATTAGTGCATTTGGACCATTGATGTTCAAAGCAATTATTGCTACAGTTGGGTTAATAGCTACCGTATTTGTTACTATTTCCTATTGGCTGCCCTTTTTCTTTGTTCTAGCTTTGTCTTCCACTCTTTCCGCCTTTTGTGGTTTTCACTGGTTGTTGTGTATTTCCATTTTCTCTCTTTTCTTAGTCTATCAGTTACACACCTTTTAAAACTGTTTGTAGTGCTCGAGTTAGAGTTTTCAATACACATTCACAACTAATCCAAGCCCACTTTCAGATAACAGTATACCACTTTGTGGTGACGTGAGTACCCTATCATAACAGAGTAACCCTAATTCCTCCTTCCCATCCTTGTATCATTGCTGTCGTTCCACTATATATAAACACACATAGGTATATATACATAAGATATATATATATATATATATATATATATATATATATATATATGTAAGCATTCATACATAATTGAATACATTGTTGTTATTATTTTGAACAAACTTATCTGTTAGATCAATTAGGAATAAGAAAAATAGTATTTTTGTTTTACTTAAAAATTTTTTAATTATTTATTTATTTTAGAGAGAGAAAGGGTGTGAGCAGGGGAGGGGCAGAGAGAGAGGGAGACACAGAATCAGGCTCCAGGCTCCAGGCTCTGAGCAAGCTGTCAGCACAGAGCCCGACGCGGGACTCGAACCCACAGACCGGGAGATCATGACCTGAGCCGAAGTCGGACGCTTAACCGACTGAGTCACCCAGATGCCCCCCAAATAGTTTTTATTTTGCCTTCACTTACTCCTTTGATGCTCTTCCTTTTTTTCTGTCTATCTCAGTTTCTGACCTGTTATCATTTTCCTGCTCCCTAAACACCTTTCGATGTTTCTTGCAGCGCAGACTTACTGGCACAAAATCTCCCAAGTTTTGTTTGCCTGAGAAAGTCTTTATTTCTCTTCACTTTGGAAGGATAATTTTGTAGGGAACAGAATTCTAGGTTGATGGATTCTTTTCCTCTCAATGTATCCAATATTCCACTTGTCCTATTATTCAATACAGTCTGCTACCTTCTTGTTTGCATGGTTTCGGAGAAGTCAGATGTAATTCTTTGTTACTCTCTAGGTAAGGTATATTTTTCTCCCGCTCTGGCTTCTTTCAGGATTTTTTCCTTTTATTTTTGATTTTCTGTAGTTTGAAAGGGATACCTCTAGGTATAGATTTGGGGGCTTTTTTTTTTTTTCCTGCTTGGAGTTCTCCCAGCTTCCTGGAGCTGTGGTTTGATGTCTGACATTAATCTGGGGGAACATCCTCAGTCATCATTGTTTCAAACATTTCTTCTGTTCTTTACTCTTTTCATTCCTCCTGGTGTTCCCATGATGCATATGTTACACCTTTTGTAGTGCCCCCACGGTCTTTTGATCTTCTGTTCTGTGTTTTCTCAGTCTTTGTTTTCTTTCCTTTTCAGTTTTGGAAGTTTCTGTTGAGAGACACCCCCCCCCCCCCCCCCAGCCAAGCTCAGAGGGTTTTTCCTCAGCTGTGCCCCATCTGCTAATAAGCCCATCAAAGACATTCTCCATTTCCGTTTCCGTTTTCGATCTCTAGCATTTCTTTTTGGTTCTTTCCTAGGATTGCCAGCTCCCTGCGTTCATTGCCCATCTGCTCTGGTGCGCTGTCTGCTTTATCCGAGGGCTTTGCAGCGCACGAACCCTTGCTGTTTTAAGCTCCTGGTCAGATAATTCCAGCATCTCTGCCATGTCTGGGCCTGATGATTGTTTCAGCTCTGCAAATTGTGTGTGTGCGTGTCTCATTTAGTATGCTTTATGATGTCTTCTTGATAGTATCACGTACCGTACCAAGTAAAAGGAACTGCTGTAAATAGACCTTTGGTAATGTGGTGGTGAGGTGGGTGTGGGAGGCAGGAGCATTCCATAGTCCTGCGATCAGGGCCATCTTTAAGTGGACCTCTACCTATATAACGCGAATTTCGTGTGTTTCTTAGTTTTTTCTTTCCCCTGCGGTGGGACAGGATGGCTGGAGTGGGCTGGAATTTCCTTCTCCCGTGGGGAAGGCTGGAGCTAACTGGATTTGGGTATTTCCCTTTCCCAGATCAGTTAGGCTCTGATAATACTCCAGCAGGTTAGGCTCTTGTTAACTAGCTTCTCCTGAGGGCAGGTCTTGTTAAGAAGAACAGAGTAGTGTTGCAAAGATGATTCTTTCCTTCCTCTCCGCTGGAAGCGAGAGGAGACTTCCCCCCCCCCCCCCCCCCCCCCCCCACCTATCTGTTGTGAGAACTGGCTCAAGCTCCTGGAGGAAAAACTCCAAAAAGGTTGGGCCCCTTCTGTGACTACGTCCCTCTGGAGCTTTTCACTCTCAGCCTTGTCCTCGCTGAGTCTCCAGCAGTTTGTCGATTGCAGTTCAGGATTTCCTCCCCCGGCATTGGTTTCAACTTGTGAGTCTGCTTTGGTAAGCTGAGACTCCCTGTATTTGTCTGTTTCCACTCTTGGGGCCAGTGAGTTTTCTCTGCGTCCTCACCTCTGCTACAGATCCAAGAAGAGTTGACGATTTTTCAGTCTGTTCAGGTTTTTACTTGATGTTAGGACAGAGTAGAGACTTCCAAGCTCCTAACACGCAGAAGTGAAACTCAACCTAAAATACCTTAAGTAATACAGAACCTAACTCAGTCTGGAGAAGGAGGAAGAAGGAGAGGAAGGCTTCTCAGAGGAAGTGTCCTCTAAAACAAAACCTGGCAGGAGTGAGGCAAGTGTCAGCGACAGGGGATGAGAGTTTCAGGCAAGAGAGAGCACAAGGTAGTGGGAGGCTGGAAGAGTCTGAGATGATCAGAGCTTAGAGACAGAAGGGAAAGTGTCCAGAGATCAGGCTGCAGAGATGGGCTAGAGTCAGACTGCAGGAGGTCTTAGATGGCATTGTCCTTGGAGAAATCTTGTGAAACCAGACATTAAGATTCACAACAATGACACATCTCCAAAGAATGCAGGCACATTATAGACATTCCTGACTTCACCCTCATGACAGCTCCTGAGATGTCCATCTGCAAAGTGCTTTGAAGGAATCCTCAGCCGCTTGGGGCACTTTGCTGCTGTTAAGTGCTCATATAAATCGTAACTTATTGGCTCAAATGTTTGATTTCCTATTTTTCTTTCCATTTGTGTGTCACCTGTAATTAGGGTTCCAAAGTGCTCTGTGCACCAAAGTGCTCAGAGTGATTTTTCTATTGAAACAGAAAGGAGAGGAGGCTCCTCTCTTTAGCACAGTGGGAAGTGGAATAGACCAGGCAACTCCTTCTATCTCCTGTGCAAGCACTTGGGGCGAGATTTATGAGGCTTATAGTGACATCTCTCACTTCCTTCTTATAGGAGTGAATTCATCTTTCTCTCTGCTGCTGCTGCTGCTGCTGTGTGTGTGTGTGTGTGTGTGCATATCTTTATTGTAGCCTCATCCGTAACACAAGTTTTTATTGAGCATTTACCATGTGTGGTCACAAACCTCAGAAATACCTTCTGCCCTCTCCTAGCTCCATCATTCATGGATTCATTTGTTTATTCATTCATTCCTTCAACCAACGAACCAACATTTTTTTAATGTTCATTTATTTTTTATTTTTTTTAATGTTTATTTATTTTTTGACAGAGAGAGAGAGAGAGAGAGAGAGAGAGAGAGAGAGACAGAGCATGAGCGGGGGAGAGGCAGACAGAGAGGGAGACACAGAATCAGAAGCAGGCTCCAGGCTCTGAGCAAGCTGTCAGCACAGAGCCCGACACGGGGCTCGAACGCACAGACCGGGAGATCATGCCCTGAGCCGAAGTCGGACGCTCAACCAACTGAGCCACCCAGGCACCCCATGAACCAACAGTTATTGAACACATCCTAGGAACCAGGCTCTGTGCTAGGAACGAACAACTGGACATGGTTCCCACTCTCAGGGAGCCTATATTCTGATGGGAGAGATGTACAAACATGTAAATAATGAAACAATTAACCCATTAAGGTAAGGGCCAATTTCAGGGATAGAAAAACTTGTGTGTGGATGTGTTACTTGGATGAGGCACACAGGGACGGCTTGTCTGAGGAGGTCACCTTTAAGCTGAGAGCTGAAGGGCAAAGCCACACCGAGGAGTGATGTGGAAAGAGTATTTGAGAAGACACAAGTATGTGTAAAGGCCCTGGGGGTGGAAAAAGGCTTACCTTCTTCAGACCACAAACAGGTTTAAATGGGAAGGTGTAAAATACACAGCAAGCCCTCGTACGCTACTGGTAGGAATGTAAAATAGTGCATCCACTTTGAAAAAACCGCATGGGAGTTTCTCAAATGATTAAACACGATTTTAAAGGACTTAACCCAATAAGGGCGCCTGGCTGGCTCAGCCTGAGGATTCTATGCTACTTCTTGATCTTGGGGTCGTGAGTTCAAGCTGCACACTGGGTATAGAGAGTACTTAACATGGATAAATAAATTAAAACTTAAAAAAAATTTTTAATGACTTAACCTAACAGTCCAAGGGTATAGCCAAGAAAAATGAAAACACGTGCCTACACAAACACCTGGAATGAATGTTCGTAGCAGCATATTCACAATCGCCAAGGGGTAGAAGCAACCCAGATGTCCGTGAATGGATGAATGAATACATAAAATGTGGTCTATGCATACAATGAAATATTATTCCACCATTAAAAGGAACGGCGTGCTAATAGACGCTACAACATGGTTGAACCTCGAAAACATGATGCTCTGAATGAAACCAGTTGCAAAGGACCACACATCATATGATTCCATTTATGTGAAATGTCCAGAAGAGAGAAATCTATATAGAAAGTGGAATTATGCTTGGCTAGGAAAGATTGAGGGGTGATGGCCAAAGAAAGTGTTTTTTTTTTTTTTCTGGGGTGGTGAAAACATTCTAAAATGTAGTGATGGGGTGCCTTTTCTGACTCAGTCAGAAAAGCATGTGACTCTTGATCTCTAGGTTGTGAGTTTGAGCCCCATGTTGGGTGTAGGGATTACTTAAAAGTAAAATTCTTTTTTTATTTTTTTTTATATATTTTGTTTAACGTTTATTTATTTTTGAGACAGAGAGAGACAGAGCATGAACGGGGGAGGGTCAGAGAGAGGGAGACACAGAATCTGAAACAGGCTCCAGGCTCTGAGCCATCAGCACAGAGCCTGACGCGGGGCTCGAACTCACGGACCGCGAGATCGTGACCTGAGCCGAAGTCGGCCGCTTAACCGACTGAGCCACCCAGGCGCCCCAAAAGTAAAATTCTTAAAAAAATAAAATGTAGTGATGGTTACACATATCTGTGAATATTCTAAAAGCCATTGAACTGCATTCTTCAGATGGGTGAATTGTACAGCATGTGAATTGTATCTCAATAAAGCTGTTTTCAAAAAGGATTTTTATTTGTTATTTTAAGAACATGGAGGCACCTCAAGGTGTTTTAAATGAGGGTGTCCCGATTTGACTCACTTTTACAAAAGTGGCAGCTGTGTGATTCATTGTCAGGATCGAGAATGGAGGTGGGGAGGGGCGCTTGGGTGGCTTAGTCAGTTGAGGGTCAGACTTCGGCTCAGGTCCTGATTTCATGGTTCGTGAGTTTGAGCCCTGCATTGGGCTGGCTGCTGTCAGGGTAGAAACAAGTTGGGAGAAACGATTTGGAATTAAAAAATAATTTTGGGGTGCTCCTTTCCTTGGAGGAGTCAGGGTCAAAGTCAGGCTAAGAACAAGAGTATCTTCGTGTGCGTCCAGAGTGCGGCAGCTCCAGGAAAAACTCGTGCTTTGTCTTAGCACGCTGCTTCTTAAACGGGCAGACGAGGAGATCGGCTCTTGGAGCCTCAGAGTCTGAGTTGGAGTGAGAACACCCATCTCGCAGACCAACGTCACCACCTCTTCCTTGTGTGCCAGCGATGGCTGAGCGAAGCATCTCTGATGAGCTGAATTCCCAAGAGACAGAAAAGGGGACCCAAAGACGGAACCTGCTCCTTCTCCGGGAGAAGGTAACGTTTCAGAGGGAGGGGCTTGGGAACCAGGCTGGGGAGATTAGGGGCAGATTGGAGGAGGCTTCAATAAAAGCAGGAGGGGATGGAGGAGAGAGCGAGAGAGATGGGGAGTGGTGTCCATATGGGACAACTTCCTTTTGAATGACTAAGTCTGTAGCTAGCAGCTGACACTGAATCCCGTCTGTGCAGCCTTTTGAAGAAAGGAATTATCCGTGGGGGGATTCTCAAGAACAAGCAAATTGTCTCTTGCTACAGATCGCTTTTCTTTTTTTAAAGACCAAAGTTTTATTTTTCTCCCACGGAATTTTATATTTTGTTGATTGCGAGGGCATAAAATAGCAATAAAGGGCAATAATGCCCATAGCGATACATCAGGGTCATTGTTGACTTTCAGAATGGCTGCATCTGATGTTTTTGTTGATGTGTCTAAACAATACACTTCGAATCATAATTGTTGCCTTGTATCACTTTTCATGTTAATCTCCTGGTGTTCCTCACACACTAATGATCCCAAATGAGGTGTGATTCTCCAGTCCTGCTCACGAGAGCTAAGGAGGTATCCTAATGTAAGTTAAAGGGGGTTTGGGGGTGCCTGGGTGGCTCAGTCGGCTGAGCGTCTGACTTCGGCTCAGGTCACGATCTCGTGGTTCGTGAGTTCGAGCCCCATGTCGTGCTCTGTGCTGACAGCTCAGAGCCTGCTTCAGATTCTGTGTCCCCCTCTCTCTCCACCCCACCCCTGCTTGTGCTCTCTCTCTGTCTTTCAAAAATGAATAAACATAAAACAAAATTAAAAAAAAAAAAAAGCTAAAGGGAGTTCTGTCATGGATTGTTCAAGAACGAACTACGTCTGGGTTCGAAGCCTACCGAATGCAATTTATGCTTTTAACAAAAAATCTTTATTCTTTAAGAAAGTGGAACGTGTTGCTAATAATTAGAAATCAAGATAGTCATTGTCAGATGATCCGGACTAAGATCCAGCAGGTGGGTGCAGCAGAGTACTGTCTAGATGGGCATCCACACTCCAGCTTGGGACAGTCTACACCTGGCTCACCTGCCTCATTTCTGTCTCCTGGAGTCATCTGTAGGCGTTTGGGTCTGTGGTCACGGAAGGCTTTCTGCAGTAGGCTGAATGATAGCCCCCAAAGATAGCCAGGTCCTAATCCCTGGAACCTGTGAATGTTATCTTGGATGGCAAAAAAGATCTTGCAGATGTGTCCAAATTAAGGCTCTTGAGCAGAAGAGGATCCTGGATTATCCAGATATGCCTTCTGTGATCACAAGTATCCTTATGAGAGGGAGGCAGAGGGTGACCTGAACCCAGAGACAGAAGGTAGATACCGGCTGAAGCAAAAATGCTATGCTGCTGGCTTTTGAAGGTGGAGGCAGGAACCACAAGCCCAGGAATGCAGCTCTGGAAGCTGGGAAGAGCAATGAAACAGAATTTCCAATGGAGGAAGCATGGTCCTGCCCACACCTTGGTTTCAGCGCTGTGAAACTGCTTTTGGACTCTGGCCTCTAGAACTTCACCTTGGTAGTCCAGTGTGGGACTGGCCTGAGGAGGGCAAATGAGACAGGACGTACTTGGGGGAAAGATGGTGGCCATTTTCCCCGCCACCTTTCTGTGGCTCTGGCAGACCTGAGCTTGGGTTTCGAGGGGGACACACAGCATATTGACAGTGGGCAGTAAAAGACTCTGATGGCATGAGAGGCATGAAGACTGGATCCCTAAAGTCTCCCTTCCGTGATAGTCTTGTAGATTTTTAGTTTGGCCCAGTATCCCTCCCTACCCGTTCTGTTTTGGGGAACTCTGCCTCCTCATTTCAGAGAGTCCTGGAAAGTGAGCCGTTGCGACCCCTAACTCTTCAAAGGCCAGGAACCAGGCCATTCTGATGAATACTGGTTCTCTGATTGGAAGGTACTGAGAGGGATTGTGAAAACATGCATTGTTGGGGTTGTACCCCCAGAGTTTCTGACTCAGTAATTCTAGGCTGAGAATTTCCATTCCGTACAAGTTCCCAGGTGATGCTGGGTTGAGGGACCACACTGAGAACGCTTGCTCTCAGAATTTGAGTCTTAGAAGACAGAAGACAGGTGGTGAGATCATCCAAAACAGGTGGTTCATGGCTTCCTCTAATGAAACTCCTGAATCTGATCTGATTCTGGGTATTCTGAGGATATGGTTATTTGTTTGTTTGTTTGTTTTAACTTTGTGAGCCATCCCGAGCTCCATTGCTTTTTGCTTAAGCTAGTAAGACTTGCAACCAAAGAATTTTAATGGACTGAACTTGCAAGGAACACTAGATCTAGAAACAGGTGGGTCATACGGAACACCAGACCTGTAGAGCGTAGGTTAGACGTAATCTCTATTGGACACCAGACCTGTAGAGCGTAGGTTAGACGTAATCTCTATTGGACACCAGACCTGTAGAGCGTAGGTTAGACGTAATCTCTATTGGACACCAGACCTGTAGAGCATAGGTTAGACGTAATCTCTATCGGCCAAGACTTAATAATATGGATTGTAGCCAGCCTTTACTTAATGTCTACTGTGTGCCTTATGGGCGCTAGGAGTCCTATAAACCACTACCAACCTTTCAGTCACTCTGAACGGAATATATTTTTATTTTTCATTTGAGGAAATGAGAGGCCCAGGAATTTACTGTTGAAAAAAAAACAGAATCAACATACATATTGTCAGTGAACTCGGCAATGCTGAATGGAGCACGGTATCTTCCTTTCTTTTGGCAGATTTTCTCCCCCACCACCCCACTTTCTCTGGGTGACTAATGGCCCCATTAGCCTGCCTGCATCATCGACCCTGTAAAAATTCTTTTAAAAAGGCAAGAGGAAACCATGATTTTTTTTAATTGTTTTGTCTTAAATATTAGATGTTCTGTAAACTCCAGAGCTATCAGAAAAGCCATATGTGGGTTTTGACTCACAAACAGATAATCAAAACAAACTTGACCCTTGGAATTTCATATGGAAAATAGTATGAGGCAGGACGTAAGCTAAAGTTTCTGAAGAAAACAGCTCCTTGTTTTTATTACAAAAAGAATCCTCACTGGACTCATATGCCCCACACCACAACCTCTTGACTCACCTTTTGCTTCGTCATTGCTTAGTAATAGGCTTTGTGCACGGGTCACTGGACAGTCCCTCCTGTTTGCTGCATAGGGTAGTTCTTGCTTTTTGCCCGAGAGCATCTCTGCTCCCCTGGTCTGGGACATTGGTACCAGCCCATTTTCTTAAACTCCCCTTCCATTGGAAGCAGGAGACTACGAAAAAACTCTTTCCTTAACGTTCCTCTAATAGAGGATGGCTGAGTGAATCCAGTCTCCCTTCTTCCATTTCTGATCTCTTGGGAGGACCATCCAGAGGGGTCGTCTTCAAAAGGCTGCTTGGATGATCTCAGTGGGATGGAGTGTAAGTTGTGCACAGCAGGACCAACTCAAGATGGTCTTTGGATTAGCTGTCCCTCCTTCCTGTTTATTCCTTTCTTGGTACCCCACTCCTATTTTCCAGAAGCACTTCAACAAACAACTAGCTGCCTGCAAGCCCAGGTCTCAGGCTCTGTTTTCTAGGGGGATCCGGGCTAGGCTAACCTTCACTGTAGGAAGTTAGAATATACAGATAAAAACACTAACCCATAATCCTGCCCTCTAGAGAGCTCTTCTCTTTTGAGTGTATATTCTTCTTAAAAGCATACACACTTTAAATTTTTTTTTTTTAATGTTTATTTTTCAGAGAGAGACAGTGTGAGCAGGGGAGAGGCAGAGAGAAAGAGAGAGAGAGGGAGACACAGAATCTCACTCAGGCTCCAGGCCCTGAGCTGTCAGCACAGGGCCAGACGTGGGGCTTGAACCCATGAACTGTGAGATCATGACCTGAGGCGAAGTAGGATGCTTAAGGGATTGAACCACCCAGGTGCCCGAAATGCACATACACTTAGTAAGCAGTACTGGGATCATACTGTATTATGTTTGTCCTGGCTTTCTTTCACTTGCCAGGTTATATTTTCAGGTGATTAAATTTTCTCCATGTGATATTTAATAGCTGCACAGTATTTCATCGATGCATTATTTATAGAGCAGCTACTATGTCCCAGGCATAGTTTTGAGTGCTGAAGACTTAGCAGTGAACGAAGATCTCTGCTCTTGCGGAGCTGACACTCTAGTTAGGATCTTTCTTACATCCTAATAGGGCAAAACTTATTTAATCAATGGCCTATTGTCAGTTACTTCAATCGCTTCTGCTTTTCAGTATTAGAAAACAATGGTTCGGTGTACATCCTTGAAGGTATTCTTTGAATTCATCCTCCATTTTCTTCTCTTAGGATAAACTCGTAGAAATGAAGTTGCTGGAAGAAAGCAGATGTGAGTAAATGAGGTGCTGGGATTCCCACCTAGATGTCTGTCTGATTCTGGAGCTCAGGCTGTTGATAACCATACTGTTAATTTCCCTGCATTGAAAAATCATGGTAATTAAAGTAGCCTATGGTTCCTAGCTGGCTTATGATTTAAAGAGGTCAGGTCTGGAGTTAAAATACATATATACACATACATATATATATATATATATATATATATATATATATGTATATATATATATATATATATGTATATATATATATGTATATATATATATATATGTATATATATATATATATATTTTTTTTTAATATGTATAATCAGAATCCTTGGTCTGCACATCACCAGCTGTGTGATTTTTTTTTTTCTTTTTTTCTTTTTTGGCTCTGTTTCTTCATCTGTAAAGCCAGGACAATAGTTCTCATCCAGAGGGGTTGTTAGTAAATATTCATTGAATGCCTACTAATCTCCAGACTCCAAGCTAAGAATGGGCAGTCCAGTAGGAAAGGGAGATATTATAATTACACAGCGGCACCTGGGTGGCTCAGGGGGTCGGGTGCCCACTTGATTTCTGCTCAGGTCCTCATCTCAGGGTTAGTGGGATGGTGCCCCACCTCAGGCTCTAAGCGCTGACAGCTGGGAGCCTGCATGAGATTCTCTCCCTCTCGCCTTGTCCCCCCCACCTCTACCGTGTGTGAGTGTGCGTGCTCTCGTTCTCTCTCAAAATAAATACATAAACTAAAAAAAAAATTTACACAAATACAAAATTACAAACTGTTCTGTGTTATGAGAAGTATGGGATGCTATAGGAATGAATAACCAGGTGACCCCGTTTTGGGTGGAGGGGGAAGGAGTTTAAGTCAGGTGGGAGCTGAGCTATGAAAGATGTATAGGCCTTAACTAGGTCAAGGGGGAAGCAAAATTCCCGGAGAAGGAAACAGCAGTTACAAAGCATTTGGAAGATGGAATGCGATTGTGTGTGCCTTCCTTTCCTATCTCCCTTGTAGTTCCTTCTGGAAATGTCTCTTAGATCTTCCCAGGGCTGGTTTCTCTTCTCCTTTAGCTCTTAGTGCGGATGACATCTCCGAGATGCCCTCCCTGAACATCCCTGTAAAGTCAACCGCCCCCATCCCCACCCTGTGCCTCATTTTTCCTTTATTTCCTTAACAGTTACCACTGATTCAAACCTTCCTGTTCATGTGTGGAAGGTCTCCTCCCCCTCTTACCCCCCCCCCCCCACACCCCCAACTTGAAACCCCAAGAGGGGAGGGATATTGCGGGGTTTTAGGATTTAAATGCTGAATCCTCAGCTCCTGGCATCTAGTACTTGCTCAATTGCATGTTCGATGAATGAAGAAACGGTGCTTGGGGTCAAGTCCGCGGTTGACAAAGGCGCCAGGCGGGAAGCGGAGAGGCTGGGCGCCCGGGTCCCGCCTCTGGGCTCGGCCTGGGGCAGCGCGAGCCACCTCTGCCGCGGACCGCTCGAGGGGCGCGCCGGGGGCGGGGCCGCCCACCCGGAACTCGGGTGCGGCGGCGGCGCGCGTTTCCGGCCGCGGCGGACACTTCCCGCGGAGGGACTGTCCCGTGGCAGCCGGCGGGCCGAGAGCGACGCGGAGGGCGGGGAGCGGCGGCGGCGATGGACGACCACAGCCTGGACGAGTTCCGCCGGCGCTGGCAGGAGGAGCTGGCGCAGGCCCAGGCGCTCAGGAAGCGGCGGCGGCCCGAGACTGCAGAGCGGCGGCCGCGGCGGCCCGAAGTGGCTCTGGGGCGCGGCGAGCAGGCCTCGGGGTACCTGGCGCTGGCCCAGGGCCTCCTGGAGGGCGCGGGGCGGCCCCCGGCTCCGCGGGCGACCCGGGCCGAGAGGCAGGACGCGGCGAGCCGCTCCCGCTCCCCTCCGGCCCGCGAGGCCGCGGGGGGCGGGGAGCAGCTGGTGGACCAGCTCATCCGAGACCTGGTGAGTGGCTTCAGCCTCCTGCCGAGGTCCGGGCCTGCCCCGGCCACACACCCCTGCAACGAAATGGAAAGTAACTGCCACCCGGGGTCTGTGCATGCACAGAGTATCTCTGGAAGTGGTAGTTTCCACCATGGGTGACTTTGTTTTCCCATCTTGGTAGTAGTGTCTGCAGACCTTTTTTGGATACCACTACTGGGTTGGGGGCGTTGTTATCGTAAACCTAATGGGTAGAAGTCAGGGATACTCCCGAACATCTTGCGTGTATAGACAGCGCCCAGAAGAAAACGATCCAGCCCCTAGTGTCAGTATCAGCTGGCGAACTCCTGCTCTTCAAGAACTCCTGTAACTTAACAAGGGTTGCCTTTAGGGAGGCAGGAGGTCTCAGGACGGTTAGGAAGCAATTCTTTTTATTCTGTAGAATGTAAGTATTACTCATTTTTTCCCAATTGCACATGTATTCATAAAGCAGGAAAGGAAAAATCCTTTGGGCACTACCATTGGCATGGAGGTTCTTTCTGGTTTTGTGCACATGGATCCTTTCGGAGGATCTGCAGAGAAGCTGGGGACCCTCTCTCCCCTAAAGAAGGCCCCCTTTACGAAGTTGGCATGGTCAGGATCACCTGAAACACATCCATGGTTAAGGGTTACGGCAATACAGCAGGTTTTAGTGGTTCAACTTAAATTAGGCTTAAGCCTTCTACAGCCTCCCAGTTTAGAGTAATTGTGTAATTGGCAAAAGCTGTTTTGAGAAAAAATGGTTTATTTAACAGTTCTGTTCAAATAACATTAATAGCTATTGGGGTTTTCACCAAGTTTCTGGTCCTCTGCTCTGCCTGTCTCTAAGTTGAGAGAAGCTGTGTGTGTGTGTGTGTGTGTGTGTGTGAGAGATGTGAATTACAAGCTCTCCTTTAATGTGAACAATTCTCGTATATATGAAGATTCTTGCTGGCGTCACTTCTGCTTCTATAAGAAGTGGGTCATCACTAAGGAAGTCTGGCAGATGTAAAAATAATCTTTGAATGCCTTGGTAAGGTGGTTTAGCACCAGATGAGTTGGTCAGGCCAGTCCAGATCTATGCAGAAGTTATTCCCTGGGAAATAGATTTGTAGACTAAGGCAAGACCAGCCCATGGAGGTAGAGAGAAACAGGAAAGTGGATTGTTAGGACCGAGGCACGGTTGGGGGCCTGCCAGTTAAAATCCAACCTACTGAATGTGGCAGTGTCTTCAGGCTTCATAAGAATCCTGGGAAGTACCTGTTGTTAGTCTCCTTTTATGAATGAGGATGTTCAAAAACGTTTTGTGTTCCAGGGATACCTAGATGATAAGTTCTGGGGATTAAATTTGGATCCAGGTCTCTTGGACTCTAAATTTCACCAGCTAGGAGTTTTGCAAACCTGACTGAGTGTAGGAATCCCTTTTGCTTTATTAAAAGACAGGTTCTGGTCTGTACCTAGACCTGCCTAATCAATATCCAGAGAGGAGGCTTCTAGAAATGTGATGTTTGAGATGGTCAGGCAATTTTGAGACCTTGTTCTCTGCTGCACAGTTTCTTTTGGTTTACTGTCTTGACTCTTAAAGGCTTTCTAGCCCTAATACTTCTGAGGGATAGGCATTGATACCAAAAATAGTGGAGCCCTAAATGAAGTGTTCTAGAAATGGAGGGGGCCTGCCTACTGTAGGATCCCAGGGGCGTACTGGCATCAGAGTTTATTTAAAAAAAAAAAAAAGCCTGCCCTGGAATGCATGCCCATGATCTCCTCTGTCGCCAGAATCCCCACATCAGGTACTGCTGGGCTCTACATCCTATGAACATGCAACCTTCAGGGCGCTTTTTTTTTTTTAAAGTACTTTAAAATATAAATAAAATTACAGCTATAAATAATATTACTCGCTTTCTCCTTGGTACTGCTTTAAGGGTTTAAAGACCTTCTTCAGTTCTCCCAACAACCCTCTTCCGTGGCTATTATTAGCCCCATTTGACAGATGAGCATTAAGACAGTAATTGAGGGGCGCCTGGGTGGCTCAGTCGGTTAAGCGTCCGACTTCAGCTCAGGTCACGATCTCACGGTCCATGAGTTCGAGCCCCGCGTCGGGCTCTGGGCTGATGGCTCAGAGCCTGGAGCCTGCTTCCGATTCTGTGTCTCCCTCTCTCTCTGCCCCTCCCCCGTTCATGCTCTGTCTCTCTCTGTCTCAAAAATAAAATAAACGTTAAAAAAAAAAAAATTAAAAAAAAAAAAGTAATTGATTTTCAGGGGCAGTCAACCCACTCAGTATCTTAATGTGAGAAATGATGGTAACCTTTATAGAAAAGGCTTCGATTCCTAGATCAGTGATTGTAAGCCCCAAAGCCCAGAGGTCAAGCAGATAATGCAAAGGAGTGAGGTAGCCTAGGTATGGCTTATTCCCTCCTTTTTCCTAGTTCATCGGGTGTCTTGTTAGGTATCTTTTCCAGGTTCCAGTCATATACCTGTAATGCTTCGATTCATGATGGCTAGCTTTTTTTCTTTTTCTTTAATTTATCTACTCTGTATACCCAACTTGGGGCTCAAACTCACAACCCTAAGACCAAGAGTCACATGTTCCACCAGCTGAACCAGCCAGACATCCCATGATGGCTATCATTCTTTTTGTCACATTAAATATTAAACATGACTGTGTAGAAATGACTTTCATGATATCCCTAAAAAATACTTAAATGTTTTTTCAAAGCCTTGTCCTCGTCTTGGTCTTGTTTTTCTCCTTTTGAAAGTTTTTTCAGGGGTGCCTAGGTGACTCAGTTGGTTAAGCATTTTGATACCTCAGTCTCACGACTGACTCATCATAGCTGTGAGGTCATGCCCAGCATCGTGCTCTGTGCTGACAGTGTGGAGCCTGCTTGGGATCCTCTCTCTCCTCTTTCTCTCTCTGCCCCTCCCCTCCTCATCATACGTGCTCTCTCTAAATCATTCAATGTTTTTTTCTTTAAATCAAACCCTGCATAAAATCATAAATGTACAAGTTGGTGAGTTATCACGGGCGTACACATCCATGTAAATAGCACCCAGATTTCAGAACAGCATTGTCAGCTCGTCGGAACCCCCAGCGTGTTCTCTTCTTTCACTCTCCCCTGACTTCTAACACTTTATTTTAATTTTGTCTGTTTTTGAACTATAAGTAGAATCCTACATCTCCTGTGTCTGGTTCTAGCACGTAGCATTATGTGTGAGATTCATCCCTATGAACATGTCCTGTTTTATTCTGTTGATGGGCATTCTTGATAAGTAGTTCACCAGCCAGTTTGGGACTGTTGGGGGTAGTGCTGTGAATGCTTTGCATATCTTTTGGAATATGCGTACCCATTTTTCTTGGGTACACACCTAATCGTGGAATTGCTGGGTCATAGGTATGCAGATGTTCAGCCTTAGTAGCCACTGGCAAACAATTTTCCAAGGTAGTTACAGTGGTTTTCCTGCCTGATAATAAGTGTATAGATTATGGTATTTCACTTTCTTCTTTGCCATAAATATAACCGCATCTAACTGAGATGATGTATGGCAACTGAACTTGACCGTGAGTGAGATGAGAAAGTGATAATTTGGGGAATACACACTGTAGCTGGGCTAAAGGTGGGAGCCACTGCCCATGTCAACTGGTTGTTTCCTTATGGGAACGTGGTCCCAGTGTGGCTGCCTTCAGACTTTTGTAATTGGGAATGTTTATTTTTATGTGGACTCTGTCCGTTTTTGCAACACAACAAACACCCAAGACTTTGGCCTAAAACACCGGTATTTAGCTCAGGGCACCTGGGTGGCTCAGTCTGTTGAGTGTGCAACTCTTGATTTTGACTCAGGTCATGGACTCACGGTTTGTGAGAGCAAGCCCCGTATCGGGCTCTGTGCTAACAGTGCAGAGCCTGCTTGGAATTCTCTTTCTCTCTCATTCTCTCTCTCTCTCTCTCTCTCTCTGCTCCTCCCCTGCTTCCTCTCTATCTCTCTCTCAAAAATAAATAAAAATTAAAAAAAATCACAGAGCATTAAAAAAAAAAAAAACAAAACCAAAAACACACACCAGTATTTAGCTCACCATTTTGCAAAGTGGCAATTTGGGCCGGGCATGGGTGGGTTCACTCAGATGTCTAAGGTTAGCTGCTGGTTAGCCAGGTAGCTTCGCTTTGGGGGGCTGGCTAGTTGTTGAGTACGTGTGCATTCGTTATAGGTCTCATCATCCAACAGGTGAGCCCTGGGTGGGCCTTCTCAGAGCTCTTAGAGCAAGAGGAGGGCACATTGTAATGCCCAAGTGCTTTCAAAGTCTCTGGCCAGGTCATCCTTGTTACTGTCACGTTGGCCAAAGCAAGCCATATAGCCAAGTCTGGAGTTCACGTGGAGTCACCCGGTGCCTGGATACAGGGAGGAATGAACGAAGCAGAGGCCATTAATGCCCTCTATCACTCAAATCCTTCCTGTTTGTAATTGTTGGTAACGAATGCAAAAAAATTTTAAGTACTAACACTGTGGGTTAAATGAAACCTGTGGGCCAGGTCTGCCTTGGGTTAGGAGTTTGTGATCCTTGCCTTTGTTTTCCAAAGAATCCTTATTTGATCCATGCCTGGCTCCTGAAAAGGAAGATTTAGTTCCGTTTGAGACGCCCCAGAAACTGACAGGTTGATCCAGTTGACGTGAAAGAGAAGGAAAAATCCGGTGCCGCCTCCTCACACCCCTTCTCGCCGGGCACTGCCCCGCCACCTTCGGTGCGCTCTGTCGTGCCAGCCCACCCCGCCGTACCTCACCTGACGCAGCCTCTTTCACTTCAGAGTTCTCAGTATCCTCACTGGAGTGAGAGCCAGCTAGTAAGTTAGCAGTCGGGAGTCTTTGCCTTCGGAGGAATTAGGCGAACAGCACTGCCTGACGGTGTCGGGCTGGGTGTCGGCCAGACCTTCGACGGACAAGCACAGCTGAGCTAAAAAGTCTTGAGCTGCATCTTCACTTGTGAAGCTTTAAGTAACGGCCCTGAGAAGCCGTGTGCTTTTAGGTGATGAATGGGAACATCTGAACTGTCTTTTTAGTTTAGGGTTTTTTAACTGGTGAAAGAAATGCTATGGCCCTGGACAGAATTTCAGAGGCAGTAGGCACTCTTTTTTTCTTCCATTTCTCTCTCCGTTACCTCCAACTTCTCCATGGTCATGGGGCACTTGAGCAAAATTGCAAGTATGCTTCTTTCTTGGAATCTGTGATGTCCAGTTGCTTGGTCCTGTTTCTATTTAGGTGATATGTCCGGCTTGGAGCCACAAGGAATCAGCGCCAAACTCAAAGTGGCTTCAGAAACCCAAACTGGAATCTCTTGACTCAAATAACTGAAAATTCCAGGTGGTGGTGGTTGGTCTGGGTGCTTAGATGATGCACCTGGAAATCTCTGCGGTCCTGCTTTCCTTTTTTGTTTGTTTGTTTACTTATTTAGAGAGAAAGAGTGCGTGAGTGTGGGAGAGGGGCAGAAAGAGAGGGAGAGAGAGAATCCCAAGCAGACTCCACCCTGAGCGTGGAGCCCTCCACAGGGCTCCATCTCACAACTGTGAGATCATGCCTGAGCTGAAATCAAGAGTCATACACTTAACCGACTGAGTCACCCAGGCGTCCCCTCTTTTTGTCTCTGTTCACAGGAAGATTCTCCCCTCCTTGAAATAAAATGACTACCAGCAGCTCCAGTCTTACCTTCTGTTTGCTTCTAACAGGAGAAAGGGAGCATCTGTTTTCTGCAGAAGTTACGAACTTAAATTCCCATTGGTCCAGACTGGATCATGTGTTCATCCTCAGGCCGGTCACGGGCTCAAGTTGACCAGGCTTGTGTCTACTGCCCACTCCTGATGATCAGGGCGGAGGGGTCAGCCTCACTGAACCATGTAGTCCAAGTGTGGCAGTCAGGTGGTTTCCTAAGAGAAGAGGGAGTGAATTTTGGGCAGGAAACAGCAGAGACAACAGATATCCATCTTAGGTGGGGTTTGGAACAGCCCTAACTATGAGAATGTATGTGTTTTCTAATCGCCAAACATATTGATCACCTGGGGGCTGGGGAATCAATAGTAAACAGAATGGACAGTCTCTGACCCGAGAAGCCCGTAGTCTTGCTTCTTTTAACTGAAAGCATGGCATTAATGAAAGCTATAGGCCTGGTTACGGGTCTAGGCTCCGGAGTCAGGCGGACCCATGTTCAAATTCAGACTCTGCTAACTGCCTGTTTGACATTGGGCAAGTTAACTTACTCTGCCTTACTTATCAAATGAGGATGATGCTAATGCCTGTCTTGTGAAGAGACTGTGAAACAAAACCTGGAATGTCCTAGCACAAAGCCTGCCATGCAGTGAGCAGCCAACAAATTCAAGCTGGTCCTGTTATTTAAAAAAAATTTTTTAATGTTTGTTTATTTTTGAGAGAGAGAGAGCATGAGCAGGGGAGGGGCAGAGAGAGAGGAAGGCACAGTATCTGAGGC
This sequence comes from Panthera onca, assembly GCF_046562875.1. Classification (NCBI taxonomy): domain Eukaryota; kingdom Metazoa; phylum Chordata; class Mammalia; order Carnivora; family Felidae; genus Panthera; species Panthera onca. The sequence continues at coordinate 12,466,159 of NC_138350.1, forward strand.
AGGTTCCAGGCTCTTGAGATGTCAGCACAGAGCCCCATGCAGGGCTTGAACTCACAAACCGCGAGATCATGACCTGAGCCAAAGTCGGACACTTAACCGACTTTGAGCCACCCAGGCACCCCAAAGCTGGTCCTATTAGTATCATTACTATTGCAGGAGAGTTCACTCTGCTCACTTCCTCTTTGCTAAGACTTCTCACCGATCAGCCCCTGCCACCCTCCTCCTTGGATTGGGAGTCCCTGGAGGGCAGGGCCTCCTGTCTTACTCCTGTCCCCTCACCTCTAGTACTCCGTGCAGTAGGGGCCCCAACTACATTTGTTGCATTGAAATAACCTGGGCAGAATTCCTGCTCCCAACAGCGGTGTTACAGAGAGGCTCTAGGGTTGTTAGAACCCCTGGGAATGTTCAAACGTTCTTCAACTTAAGATTGGGGTTTTCAAGCCTGATAAAGTTTTAATAGTGCTGGCTGATCTGTATTGTTCACCATGTCAGTATTTGGTTTGTCAGAACCTACAGCTTTGCTGTCAGCAAGATCAGTTTGATGGCTTAGCTTCCTTCTGCTTTTAAGTTAGCAATGAGTGAGGAAAGTTGCTAATCTGCACTGAGGCAAACAATCGGATGTAAACTCCTGACCTGGCTTAGCTGGGACAGCTTCCCTTCCTCTTTGCTGCCCTCTGTCTTCTCTTTAATGTTCACCTTGGGTTCTGTCTCTTGCGTGAACTCTTCTCTGATCTCTCCAGCCCAGATTTCTCTTCCTTCTTTGTTCCCTCAATGGAAAAGTTCTTACTATCCATGCGATTCATTTTTTTTTCCTGTTATGGATTAGGAGGTCTCTGCTTGGGCACCTTTGAAATGGCCTCTGTGTATACCAGAACAACTTGTAACGTAGGTCATTTCTTCATTGGAAGATTCTTTGGTGGAAGCAGCTTGGGCTTTATTCATTCATTCCACAAATATTTATTAAGTGGTTTCTTAGTACCAGGCACTGTTCTAGGCATGGAAGTTACAGCCACGAACAAGACCGAAAAGATCCATACCCTTATACAACTTACGTTCTGGAGAGAGAGGTAGACAATGAACAAATAATTGTCAGATAATGGTCTGGAGAAAAATTAAGCAAGTAGGAGGAATCGAGTGTGTAAGTTTTGGGAGAGAGGCTATAATTTTAAATAGCACTGTTCAAGAAGGCCTTCCTGAAGACTCACGCTTCGTGGAAAGAGATGAGGAAGCAAGCGTGAAGAGATCTGGGGGAGGGGATTCTTGGCAGAGAACAGCAAATGTGGAGGTTTTGTGGTGGCCAAGGTCGGCTGGCCTTGTGGCCTGTGTGACCTATGAAATTTAAAATTCTTAATCTTTTTTGGGGCACTTGGGTGGCTCAGTTGGTTAAGTGTCTGACTTTGGCTGAGGTCATGATCTCCCGGTTCATGAGTTTGAGCCCCGCATCGGACTCTCTTTTGTCAACATAGAGCCAGCTTCGGATCTTCTGTCTTCATCTCTCTGTCTCTCTCTCTCTCTCTCTCTCTCTGCCCTTCCCCAGCTCATTCTCTCTCTCTCTCTCTCTCTCTCTCTAAATAAACTTTAAGGATGTTATTTTTTTATTTTTTTAATCCTTTTCCAACAAGGGCCTCCCCTGTTTTGTTTTACGTGGGGCTCCACAGATTATATAGCCAATCCTGATGGTAGGAACGTCCTTGGAGTGGTTAGGACACTTGACATGAAACTATTTGCTCTTCTCACAAATGAATCCATGTGCACACTGGTCCAAGTTTCTGACTAGGGAGCTGCCCCTTCACCTGTCTTACCTCCTTTCTGGGTCCTTAAGCTCCGATCCCGGTTTATTTAATTTTTTTTTAAATTCGTATTTATTTTAAGAGAGTGAGAGTGAGCAGGGGAGGTGCAGAGAGGGTGAGAGAGCGAGAATCCCAAACAGGCTCCATGCCCAGCATGCAGGGCCCGATGCGATGCTCGAATTCACAAACTGTTGAGATCATGACCTGAGCCGAGATCTAGAGTCGGGTGCTTAACCGACTGAGCCACCCACGCGCCCCAGATCCCAGTTTAAACTGCGACTTTGAAGGCAGAGCTCCCGCCTCTCTTGCCTCCCACCGGCTTCTTTTGCTGCCACGCCAAGCGCTCGCTCCCGGTCCTTTAGATTGGCATTTTCTGCCTCCATCCCTTGCCAGGGTGCCCAGCCGAATCCTACCAGTAGGTGGTGAATGAGAATTGTCCTTGAAGTTGGAAAGCCTGTTTAAAAAAAAAAAAAAAGTCCCTCGGACCTTAGTCGTGTGTCTGCTGTGTGCAAGGCAGCGTGCCGCTTAGACCGTGCAGTGTTACGTTTCTGTCGCCACGCATGCAGTCGACAGAAACCTAAACATTTTTTGCCCTTTCTCCTCGAGAGGTACGGGGATTAGGTTAAATGTGAAGAGATAACTTGGCTTTTTGTGGACTGTTCTGGAGCTTAACCACTCCTTGCCCGGCTTCTTTGGAGAAATGCTTCTCAAGTTCTAAATAGCTGACTTCCTAATGAACTTTGGAATACCTTCGGGGACCGTTTATGTTGCCTTTCGTAGTCGCCTGTTTTGATGCTGTTCCATGGGACGATGACTTCTCTCTCTCAAAGATTTGAGCCGTATGAGTGTAGACATCCTTTCTTAACACATTTGCCACCAGCACCTGGGATGGCCCTGATTCCAGATAGTGTTTTGAACAGCGAGCACCTTGTTTCCAAAGTGTGTTGCTTTGCTGTGTCTGTGAAAATACCACAAACTTATTGTAAAAATACTTGGGGATTTGAGAAGAAGAAGAAAACAAATCCTGTAATGCCGTTGCTCAAAGGCGACTACTGCTGCTAACATTTATTTGGTGTACTTTGGGCTTTTTTTTTTTTTTTTTTTTTTTGGTACGAATAAGAATATGTATTTCAAGACCACTGTGGGATTGTGAACAAATGCCTATTTATCTGGACGGTGTTTCAGACCCTGTTTCTTTTTTTGGAAGAAGACCCGGGTGAACCCAGCACTCCTCTGTTCTGGTTGGGATTGTGTGGTCCTGCCGTACTCCACGTTTGCAGGAGGCAGAGAATGGAGAGAAATTCCTTTAGAAAAGTGTCCTGTCAGCCACAGATGGAGCAGAAATACTACTATGTCTGTTGTGTGTCTGAGGTGTTCTTCTCTGTTCCTTTGGACACCACCTAGAGAGATCTGGAGTGTTCTGTTTGCCCTGGAGATGTCCACTGGGGACAAACGTGGAGTCCGTTTCTTCACCTCTCACTGATTTTGGCTCTTAATAATTACCCCTTCTTCTTCTAAACCAGAGAAGACAGATTAAATTTCTAACAGTAAGGCACAAAACCAATCCATTTACAGAATTAGTCTTACATTAGCACATAGGAGTACAAATCAGCCTCCCCGGGGATGGATCTGTTTGCAATTTCTTTTAGCATTTTTGGAGGAAGTCCAGTAGACTTTGGGAAAATCTACTGTTCACTGACTTTGAATTAACAAAGTAACATGAGCCCTTTGTGGGGTTTGTGTGGGTTTTCTTTTCTTTTTCTTTTTTTTTTTTTTTTTTTTTGCTTGAGTGGGAAAGGATTGTTTTTAATCCACCTATGATTTAGGGTTGTGGTTCTCAACTTCTAGTGTGCATGAGGATCCCTGAGGAAGAGCTACTCGAGCCTCACCCCTGGAAATTTGGAGTAATAGGCAATTTGGGGCATTTTTTTTTTTTTTTAACTCCACAGATGGTCTTGATATGTAATACAGGACAAGAGTCACCATAGTGGTAAAGAATCAATATTTGAGCCATAAAGAGTTAAAAGCCCAGTTGTGTTTTATCCACATGATGTTTTTCCTCAAATTCAAAACCATGTTAATACATCGATATATTAGTTTTCTGGAGCATTATTGGCCATTGTCACGTTGCTTGGGCTATAAAATTAATGGGAAGCGATTCTCTCTAAACATTGTAGTCCTGTGGCCCTTTTTGTAATGTGACCAGTTTTCCACGTTAATATTTCCAGTGTCTTTAACCTCTTCATTCTTGGGATATCTCTGTTTCTGAAATGTCAACTTGTCCCTTTCCATGTTTGAAAGTTCATATAGATACAAAATTGGTTCACGTGGCCTATAACTTTTCAGATGGCTGTGTGTTTCAGGAAGGCCTAGGTGGAAATCTCCTAGCATCCTTTATATTATAAGGTATTTCTCTGCATACTGGTAGCAAATGGTGTTTTTTTTACTTCTGTTTCTAAACTGTGGGAAGTGCCAGATGGGAGTGCTTAAGTCCTGGTAGGTTGTGTGTAGTTAGTGGGCTAGTACCTCTGTCCAGGATGTGGCTCCACATCCTTGTCAAATCCTGGATCCCTATAAGAGAATTGCGTTTTCAACCACAGGGTCAAACATGCTTCTAACTCTCAATCTTTGGTAAGGTGTTTCCCAAGTGACGGGTTACTAATAACAAAGCGACAGTTATGAGTGACTTATTTAACCTTGAATCTACTCTGGATTGTTTTGTCTTTTGGGTGTCATAATGTCCCTATAACTTCATTCCACTTCCTCGAGTGGAGGAAAGGGAAGTGGGTTAGCTAGGCTCCTGTCTCCACAGTTGTGCAGCAGAGCCTTTGGGAATGTGCTCAGTACAGGACTGTCCTGGATCACATCTGCTGCTTTGGGAAGACAGGTTGGATTTTTCGGGAAACAGGTTCTGGGTTGGAGATCTGCGGGCAGGCAGTTGAGCAGGTTGGCCTTTCCCAGAAGTCCCGAACTGAGGCAAGGGGGCCAAGCCTTTGTCCCTAGGTCTTGACTGGTCACTGGATGTGGGCTCCGGGAGGGGATGTAGCCTTGGACAAGGCAGCTTGTTTGACCAAGGGCGGTGCCTAGGAAGGGACTCTGCTGTCAGGCTGAGCCAGTGAGCCATGAGCAGGAAGCACTGTGCCCATCTGGGGGAATGGGTGTTAGGGACCCACAGGTAGAGTCTGAGAGACCCCTGCAGCGTCCACTACACGGACTGGTGATAAAGATGTCTTGCCAAAAAGATTCCAAGTGTGCAGCCTAAAACTTCAGCCTTCGATCTCCTGACCTTGCGGGTCTCTGTAGGTCTTGAGAGGTGGACCTTCCTTTAGCACATCGGTTTCTTTCCTTCCCTGCCATTCCCCAACCAGTGGTAGCAACAGGGAGGGTTGTTCACATGAGTCTGGAATCTGATCTGTTGGGGGTTGACAGTCATTTTGGAGTTTAGACGTTGTAATTCTCGGGGCACAGTGATTTTTAAGAAGTGTGGCTTTGTAATGTTTGTGTTTACATAATTATAATTCATTGCTGTGAAGTTCAGTTCTCAAGACGCATCGTCACAGGTACATTAACAGTGAGCCCAGCATGGCATCTCAGCTAATTTGTTGGCGTGAGGGACATTACACCCCTGACTGGTCATCTGCACTCGCTGGTGGCTACACTGTTGTCTTCCACTGTGCACTAAAGCAGATCCTTCTTTGGCTATTACCATGGTATAACCTTTTAAAATTGGTGATTCTCTTGGAAAGTTTCTCTGGAAAAAGACCTGTCGTATGGACACTCCCATCGTTCAGACTCCTGAATACTTCATGTCCGCGTGCCTTCCCCTCTCCACTGTCGCCAGCTGTCCTTTGCTTCTGGTAGGACAGGGGGAGACCGCTTTTCTGTGTAAACAGCACGTAGAGGAGCCCCGTGGAATGTGGACCTAATCAGCCAATACTTGTTGAAGGGGAAGAAGAGAGCTGGGGTGCCACTCCAGGAAGGAAGATGGCAGTATTAATCAGGTATTGTATGCTTTGCTCTGGTACTTGGCCCGCCCACACCCTTCCTGTACCGTTTCGCTTTATTCTTGTAACTCTCCCAAGTAGGTGCGTTCTCCTTTAGAGACGAAGCCGAGGCTCGGATGTATTTAGCGTGGTCACGTGGTTACTCAGCTGGCAGAACCAAGGTTATCAGTTTGACTCTTGGTCCTGAACCTCCATCCCAGAGGTCACCGTGGTTGGGATCAAGGAGGAAGGCGGCAGGGCAGAGGCGCCGTTCTCCGGGAGAATAGAGGATTGGCCATCTCGATGAGCAGAAGAGGGGGAAGGAAGCCTCCTGCCACCAGAAGTGTGATTTTCTGTCCTAGGATAACTAAAAACAAAGGCGATTTGTCCTGCTTCATTACAGTAGTGTCACATCCAGAAAGCAGTTGATAGTCCCGAAGGGGGGACCGATGGAAGAAAGTGATGCCTGGCGTCTCTAGCTGTGAAAAGCTCAACAGGAGTTCACTTTGCACGAGTGCAGGCTTGTGTTGGCCTTCCTCCTTCTCGTATGAGGTTAAGGAAGGATAAGCATTTTTCCCTCGTTTCTCTACCAAGGAGGTAAAGTAGGCTCCTTCACCTTATCATGGTCCAGTAATCCAAGAGAAAGCAGAGGGAACTCCAGGGTCACAAATGACAGGCTGGCTCGTGTGTGGCTTTGCTCAGCTGGCAGTGGGTGACCCCCCCCCCCCGCCCCCCACCGGGTTGTGTGAAGGAGTCTCCGGTTGTATCTGGGGCAAGTGAGAGAGAGCTGCCTCTTCTCCTCACGAATGAAGCCGACTAGCTGTAAGAGGGGACCTAGCCTGACAGCAGACTAATGACTTTCCGTTATGTTTTTAGGCGGGACCCCTTTGCCTGCTGATTACACTTGCAGATTTTTTCCCGTTTTGTTTTTCCGTCTCCCCCTGTATGGCCAACATCTCTCTGCCGGTTTCACATTCTGCCCTGTCTTTGCCCCCAGAGAACTGTCAGCTCTTGCTCTGTTCCCTCCAGAGCTCCTTTTTGGCCTCGTACTCAGCCTTGCACTGTTGTTGCAAAGTCAACCCATTTCCTTCTTAGGCCTTCGCGTTATCTTTTAGCTCTGAGACTCCTAGATGAATGGAAACATGATCCAGAAAAATCTTTACCCTGGATCTTGGTCGGGTCTAAATCAGTGCTCACGTTCCCTTAAAAATGCCGAGATGGCTTTCAGCTTTCAGACTGTAGCTTGCGGTAGAGGACCGTCGTGTTCGGTGAATTACGAATTCGCTGGCAACCTACGAGTCACTGATGTCAGCCAGAGCTTATTAAAAATGAATTTTATTAAGTTCCATTGAGACCAACAGCCTGCTTTCCCTAGCTTTGCAGAAATACATACAAAAGTGAACTTCAGCAGGTGGATTTGGGAACAGGCAGAGAGGAACACATGCACTCTTGGCTCTCTTTGTGTTTCACCCTCCCGTTCCTTTGTGCTACCAGGATCGTCATGACAGCCTTATCTCTCAAATAAAGCCTGTTACCTCATCCCTAATTGCTTATCCAAAGGCAGGCGAGCTCTCATTTCTCCACATTAATAAATGACACCGAAGATCTGCATTGTTTGCACTGGCTCCCTCAGGTTCACCGGCGGGGGGCCCCTGAGTGCATTAGGAAACCCTGTGCTTCTCCAGCGGCGGAAGGGAGGCGGTGCTCACCTCCTTCAGGAGCAGCATTTCGTTTGTGTACTTCTCGCCCCCCATTTATAGCCCTGCTCCCCTGACGGGGGCCCCTTAGTGACCTACCTCAGTCAGCGCTTCTCTGGCTGCGGGTGCTCGCTGCCCTCCGGGGGGCGGGGGTGAAGTAAGAGTTGTCCTGGGGGGACCGGTGGCCCCTCCGATTCCAAAGCTCACCTTCTTGGCTGCATACCGCTCAGCTTCCCTTAGAGGCCAAGAGCTTCCCGCAGCCTGTGCGCGGATGCCCGAGGCGTCCACCTCTCCCACCCCAGGTTGTCAGCTGGTGTCCTTGCTTCTCCTTTGTGAAGCCTTATGGGAAGTGGCCTTGTGGATTTTACAAGTGAAGAGTGAGGAGGGTGGGCTCGTGGCCATCCGGTTGTGAGTCCGTTCTGTGACTGCCCCGTGGAGTCGTGAGACTGCGGGGCTCCCCCCGGGACGACAGCACCTCTCTCGTTCCCACCTCACGATATCTCTTGTCATCGAAAGGAGCATTTTCATTCCTCCGAATTGTAAGCTTCTTTCCCTTTTCTTCTCCTCAGAATGAAATGGATGACGTGCCCTTCTTTGACATCCAGCTGCCTTACGAACTGGCAATCAACATATTTCAGTATCTGGACAGGAAAGACCTGGGAAGGTGCGCACAGGTAAGCAGCCACTAAACTGGTGTTCAAGGTTGACTTCCACGCGAGACAAAAGTATAGGAAGCTCCTGGGTAACAGAACGTGACTTCCCAGAACTACAGACTTGAAAGAAGGAAGGAATCAAGTAGCCGCTCTGCTTGAAGGAAAGCAACCCTGAGCCTAAGGCTTCTGCTCCACATCTCCAGTTGGTGTTTATCTCTTTGTGACTGTCTGCTCAAGAGCTCTGTTCCCCCACAGTCTCCGCAGGGTTGGCCTGTGGCAGTGTGCTCGTGACCGACGACTTTGTGCTCTGCTTCTCGAGCTAGCCTGAGCTGTTCGTGTCCTCGCTGTTTTTGATGCAGAGATGCCGCCGGCCCTTGGTCAAATCAAGCCAGTCGTTAGGTTGGGAGCTGAGGGTCAGCCTGGGGACAAAACCACGAAGTCGCGTTTTAGGCGTAGAGTCCAAATTGCCCTTTAAACACTAGAATCCCACTCAGTGAGGTGCGAGGCACCTGAGAACTGACACCCGCTGAGGGAATTGCAAATCGGTGTCCCCATCTCCTGTCTTCTGGGCCATACGCCCGTGGGGTGGCACGGTGGCAGATACCGTCCGGCCACACTTCACTGTGTACGTGAATCCCAGGGGATCTTGATAAGATGCACATTCCAACTCAGGAGGTCCGGAGTGGGACTCATAGTCTGCGTTCCGAACCAGGTAATGTCAGCGTGGCTTTGGCCACAACTTGGAGAGGCAAAGGTTTATGCCATTAAATTGGGTCTCTTGTTCACCTCTTTTTGGCAAAGAGTATAATTTCTCCAAAGACAAATATGATTGCTGACCATTTGGCTTTCACGGATAACTGTATTTCCCGGGAGAAAGAGTATCTGTTGTCCATAACTCCCAAAGAATTAATTTGTCTAATGGCTACCACTTCCTACCCCTGGATTCTAGACTGCATTTTACACACGTGTCTACACCTTTAAAAGAAAGAGCTAGGTAAAATGGAGTGGTACTAAAACTCCAGGGATGCCTGGCTGGCTCAGTTGGAAGAGCATGCAACTCTTGATCTCGGGGTTGTGAGTTCAAGCCCCACATGAGGTGCAGAGATTACTGAAATAAATAAACTTTAAAAAAAAAAGTAAAAAACAAACAAACAAAACCCTGAAGCGCCAAGAACGTGGAGTTAAAAACATTACGGCAGCCTGAGAGGGTAAACTGTAGTGACCGGATTTAGACTCTGGAGGTCGCTACTCTGGCACTTCCGTGAAGTCCCAGAAAATACAAGGCAGTTTTAAAAGTTTCTGGCTTATGCTATTTTTCTATGAAGCAGTTTGCCTAATCAAAATTTTCTACCTAGATACGAATTTGAAAAAGTTTACAGTGTTCTTGACTGCCACACTGTTACGTGGGGGTGTTCGCGACTATTTTTTTTTTTTTTTTTTTGATGCAGAGTCTGGAATCTTTAGGAATGATGGAAGGAATTATTCCAGGGCTAAAATTCACTAAATAAAAACGGACTGAAACGTAAACCATGCTCGGAGCCTATCAATCGCATTAAGCAAGAGTACCTATATTGTCTTCTTCTTTCCCTTGGAAATTGGATTTGTTCTATTCTAACTTTACACTTTGGCCCTGTTCCCAAGAGTTGAAAACAAGGGTGTAGCTAAATGAGTCCAACTCCTGGATTTCAGCCTGATGCTGTTAGCCGAAGTCTTGGAACAGGGTCTAATAGCTAGCTAGCTGTTTTCCACAAAGTCCGCATTAGATGATAAAATCTTCACTCTTGATAGGGAGCTGCTGTTCAAGGAATCATTTCTTTTAACGTTGCTTTTTGCTCCCCCGCTTTGTAGAGGGCCATGTGGCTTTCACGTCTGCTGCTGGTTTTCTCATCCAAAGAGTTTATCGGTGAAAGATAGGATCTGGTGGAAGAAGAGATCCCCCTTTTGGTACAAGGGGGCTGCGTTTCAGGAGAGATTCGTTATGCTGGTGAGATTATTGTGCAGGTGTGAACGGTTTCATTTGCAGCACAGTGGTCCAATTGTCCACCAGAATTCTTCTCTCTTTGGCCAGTTGGATTTGTTTTTTGTTTTTCCTTTCAATCTAATTTTTAGAGCACACGTATATGAATAGAAAAGATTCTTAAGCAGAACCCTTCCGGTGGCTCTGGTCTATGAACCGAAGAATTTTTTTTTTTTTTTTTAATAGCGCCTTTTCATGAAAGTGACCATGGGCGGCCAGTGATTTTTAGAATTGGCTTTGTTTTTTCGAGCATTAAAATACAACTGCAAAGTAATAAAGATGAGTAGCATTTTCATTTGTTTCTTGGGGTGTTTTTATTTTTGAAACTGGGAAAAAGTCCTTCTGTTGAGTGGAATGTCCTGCTGCTTTATGATTTGATTTTAGAGGGGGCTTGCTCTGTCTGTCCCTGTCTGTCTCTTTTCTCTTTTAATGGAGCCACCTTGGGATTTTAGTGAAATTGGGCCAGTTCTAGTGGAATTGGCACCATGAACTATATGTGTGCCCTTGGAGAAAACCTGTTTGCTTAGATCTGCATGCCAAATTGGTAACTGACTAACAGTAAGGAACCCAGATCGGGAAGGACTTGTTGAGATTTAATTATGCCACGAACTGTGCCGGAGAAGTGATTTTGCTTTGACTTTGGCTCTTTTCTGCATCCCCTCTTTTTCTGCTTTGTAGGCTTTGTGCTTCCAGAAAGAAAGTCCTGCTACATTAGTTTGTGATCCTTGTATACCTCTGATGCTGACCTTTCTAGCTCCTTGCTATCCATAGTTGTCCCCCGAGGGATTTAGTGTCGTTGTGGGAGTGTTCCATGCCGGAATGTCTTGAGAACAGTGTGACTTGTAGTAAACAAAGTTACGCACTGGGCGATTCATTGAACGGCTTTATCATTTTGCTACTTATAATTTTATGGTTTTGTATGTGGGTGTGTGTGCACGCCCACAAGATCCCTGGCACTTTAAAAGATAATATTTTTAAATGGATAACAATTACAAAACCGAGTTCAAAGTTACAGAAAGTTTTTTTTTTTTTTTTATGGGAAGAGTAAGCCTGCTATTATATTACAATATGAATAATTCTGAGGAGTAACAGTTTTAGGATTTACTGACTTTCATTTTTAAAACTTTAAAAATAATCATAAATTCATGGGTAGTTGCAAAAGATAGTACGGAGAGGTCTTGTGTTCTCTTTCCCCAGTTTCCTTCGTTGGCAATATCTTGCGGAATGACCTAGTCCTATCAAAGCCAGGAAACTGACCTCAGTACGGTCCACGGAGCTTACTCAGATTTCCACAGTTTTACGTACACTTGTGAGTGAATTTAGTTCTGTGCAGTTTTATCACAGGTGTCGTGGATTTGTGTGACCACACAGTAAAGGTATACAACATTCATCACAAGGATCTTTTGTGCTACCTTTTCTGGCCTGGCCACCTCTGCCACTCCCCGTCCCTAACCCCTGGCAACCCTGATCTGTTTTCATCTCTATAATTTGGTCTTTTTTTTAATTTTCATTTGTATCACATTTTATTTATGTATATTTGCTAAAGTAAAATTTTAGAAATCTAGCTGCATAGGTAACAATGTCACATTCTTCAAGTGAGAAGTAGAAAAACGTGCATGAAGAGAGCAATAAAGGAACAAGGGAAGAGACGGAGGTTAACAGCTTAAGATGTATGATAAAATTGGTGAGCAAGAAGCAGGTGATACCAAAATAGATAAATTGGGAACCAAAGCCCACCACACTAGATAGACCATGATGTTTGAAGTTGTTAAGTAGGTTCTACACTCGAGATGGGGCTTGAACTCACAACCTTGAAATCAGGAGTAGCACACTCTACTGACTGAGCCGGCCAGGCACCCCTGATATTTCAGGCTTTAAGGAAAATGCGATCTCGTGATCTTCCCAGATATCCAAACAGAAGCAACTAAAATCTGAGGTTTTATGGCTAAAGATCTTCATGGAGTCTTTAAAGCTGGGAGTCCACAGCCAAGCGCTGCCAGATTGATTTTTCTTAGCAGAAATGATTCTGAAAACCTGTAACTGCTGGCAGGGTTCCTTTCGTCCTTAATAGTGGCCTTTGCCACTTGACTCCATCTCCCAGGGACACATGACCCGGGCCCAGGCCCCCTCAGGGGTTTCCTTTTAATTCGCAGAGTTACCGTGGCTGCCTCCTTTAACGGGGGTGACTGAAAAACAGCAACTCTGGGAGAAGATGGGGAGCTGGCTGCAAGAAGAAGGGCAGGGTCTTGATAACTACTTGAACTGAGTCCTGGGGACTGAGTCCTGAGGCTCTTTCTACTGCTCACTTTATTTTGTGTGTGTTTGAAATTGTCCCTAATTAAAAAGTTTAAAAGAAGGGGGGAAAAAAAACCCCAGAAAGCGAGAACTGGTATTTATAAGAAAGTCAGAGCCTCTTGAGGACAGTACATGCCAGAAGCTGGCCATTGAAAATAAAAGCAATGCAGTTTTTTTTCTAAGTGTTGAATTTTTAAAAGTTGGACTTGTTTCTCCGTCTCTTTCAGTTATTTACCCCTTTAGTAAGCGCCCAGTTAAGTAACGTGTGTTCCAGAGGGTGATGTGTGCTATGGAGAAACCTGTGCCCACAGAGGTGATGTGGGGGCTGCCCTTGTAAGCGGCCAGGGAAGACTTCACAGAGAAGGTGACCTTTGGGCAAAGACCTGAACGAGGGAAGAAAGAAGCTGTGCAGGTCTCTGGTGGAGGCCTGTAGCAGGTGCAGAGGCCTTGAGGTGGCGCGCGCCTGTTAGGGTAGAGGAACAGCAGGAAGGTCAGAGCCGGGGGGAGGTGGTAGACAGAATAATGCCCCTTCCCCGAGATGTCCACTTCCTAATCCTCAGAACCTATGCGTATGTTACCTCGTCTGGTAATGGGCCTTTGCAGATGTGAGGAGGTTAAGGATCTTGGGATGGGATGGTTATCTTGGATGATCCAGGTGGGCTCCCTCCAGGAGGGAGGCTGGAGGTCAGAGAGAAGAGAAAATGGTGCGTTGTTGGCTCTGAAAGTGGAGGAACAGACTACAAAGCTGAGGAATAGAAGGTGGAAAGAGGGAAACAGATATTTCCCCCAAAGCCTCCAGAAGAAATGGAGCCCTGCCTCCTACACTTTGATTTTAGACTTCTGGCCTCCAGAACCAAACAGAATAAATTTGTATTGTTTTTAGATACTAGGTTTGTGGTAATTTGTTAGAGCACCAACAGGAAACTAATAGGGGTGAAGGTATAATGAGCAGATGGGGATAAGAGAAGAAGAAATAGTGAAAATGTGAAAGGCACTTAAATCCGTCAAAATAACTTGAACGTTTATTCGGAATGAGGCGGGAAGCCATTCGAGTGCTTTGAGCGGAGTAGTTACAAGGTCTGACTTCCCTTCTGAGCGGGATCATCTCGGTTGCTGTGTGGAGACCGGACTTGAAGGGGGACAAGGATGCAGCAGGGAGACCCGTGAGTGAGCTACTCAAATAACCCAGACGAGAGAAGATGGTGGCTTGGAGCACGTGGTGCCAGTAGATGTGGGCGAAGTCGGGACTGCCAATGGCAATGGAAGGGGGAGAGAAAGTGGAGTTGGCCGGGACTCTGTTTATTTGGCCTCAACAACCGCACGGACGAGATTGTGGTTACTGACCAGGGGAAGACCGTGAGATGACCAAGTTTTGGGGGAAGATCAGTAGTGAGATGTGAGGCTGGACGGGGATAGGAACTGGGGAGCCGTGAGCGCATCATTGGCATTTAAGTCCAGGAAACTGGACGAGGGCATCAGGGAAGTGAGCGAAGGGGGTGGGGGACTCAGGGATTGAGCCCTGTCACACCACGGTGGTGAGAGGCCAAGATGAGGCATTGGAGAAGGCGGTCCCTGTGACGTGGGGAGAAACCCAGAGCACACGGTCCCCTGGAACCAAGGGATGACCTTTTCGAGGAGGAGACGGCGATCAGAGGGTTAAGTGCAACTGTCAGTCAAGTGAGAGGAGGACTGAGAAGTAGCCATTGGATTTAGCACCTTGGAGGTCACGGGCAACCTTGACCAGAGTCCGTGGCATGGTGCACACGGGGTGAGTCTGGGGCTGGGGTGAGCAGGTTTGAGAGTGAATGGGGAAAAAGGAGATAAGGAAATTGAGATAATGAGTGTATGTAGAACTGTCTGTGCAAGGTGTATCTTCCCCAAATAGACTTGATTCGTGAACATGTGACTAGAACAATGATGCTTTTCCCCTTGTCATGGGCCTCACTGGTAACCCTAATCCAGGCAGAGTTAATAAAGCTAGTTTTTGAGCCAAGGGCTTTCTTTCTTTCCTTTTTTTTTTTTTTTTTTTTTTTGATGCTGTAATTCACAGTGGTGCTATAAAGCAAAATGCTGGAGACACTTTTATTAGCAAATTCTCACAGCTGAGGCTCACTCAGTGGGGCTTTTACTGGGCAGAGCCATTCCAGTCCTAGCGTATTGAAGACCATTAGGCCTTTGGAAAATTCAGGCTTATAAACTTGCAAGATTTAATTTAATGTAAGAAATTTAAACTATTAGCTTTCTTTTTGGTGAGAATCTTTAAAATTGTGAAAGTTTAGGTCTTATTATTTTGTTTTGTTTTTCCTTTCAGGATTGAAAGAAATTCTTAAAACCCGTCATTTTTGTGCTCCTTTAAAAGAAGAGAGAAAAAGCACCCTCCCTTTACAGTTTGCCAAAGAAATTGTTGGCACGTTTCTGTGTTTAATACCTAACTGTAGGTATAGTCCTGATCCCTTTTTGGAAGGAACTCTCGCCTCTAGTTTTTGTAAATCCCTCAAAGAGATTATTGTTGGTTATCCGGGATTTAAACTTTATCCTGAATATTACTTTCCACAGAATAAGCCCTGTGATCTAGGGGCTAGCAGTGGGAGTGATGTACCGAAACATCGACTTTTTGTTCTCCCTTTTTCATCCCAAAACCCTGTTATACAAATTTCAGGTCATGTTGTTTAAAGTGACTTGGCATTTTCTTTGAAGGGGAGAGAAAAACCTGTTTTCTGCTTCTGGTGCTTTTAAGGTCTCATGTATGGGGGACTTCTTGAAGGTCTCACTGAGAAAAAAGTTCCTCCATTTTAATGTGGCTGAGAACTGTATGGTTTAGTCGATCTCATGAAAACTATTCCAGAATGTTTATTTTAACTGGTATCTTCTAGTTTGTAATCACTGAGCATCGGATTTGGGTTTTCTTCAAACGCTGCCGCTGATTCAGTGGCTCCATCTAGTTAAAATAACAACAGGGGCGCCTGGGTGGCTCAGTCGGTTAAGCGCCGACTTCGGCTCAGGTCACGATCTCGCGGTCTGTGAGTTCGAGTCCCGCGTCGGGCTCTGGGCTGATAGCTCGGAGCCTGGAGCCTGCTTCCGATTCTGTGTCTCCCTCTCTCTCTGCCCCTCCCCCATTCATTCTCTGTCTCTCTCTGTCTCAAAAATAAATAAACGTTAAACAAAATTAAAAAAATAAAATAACAACAAAGAACAAATGTCCTGTAGCTAATTTTTGCACTAGAGAGTTAAAAATATCGTCCCACACTTGGTCCAGGCTTGGGATCCAACCTGACTGTAAAGGCAGAGACCAAAACCTTTCCCTGTAGCTTCCCCACCACAGGGGAGAAGTGTTCTGCAAAGGGGGTCTGTTTGGCAGCTTGAGCGGGCAGGTGGAGAATTGCTGCTCCTTGTGGCCAGCACAGACCTTAATCAGGTCACCGGTAACCCATATTGGTGTTCTCTCCAGTGTCTTCTGCAGAGCACTAAAGCTCTCAGAGTGTTCTTGCAGGAAGCGTTCAGGAGCCAAGTAAGTTTGAGGAACGCAGCGTATCCCATCCTTCTGAGAGAGCTCCAGCACGTGTCGGTTGGTCAAAAGCTCTCAGAAGTTCTTCAGCGAATAGCCCTGCTTAGTTTTGTTTAAGCCAGTGTTCCCCAAACTCCTCTGACCATGGAATCTTTTAAAAAATTTTTTTTAATGTTTATTTTTGAGAGAGAGACAGAGAGAGAATGAGCGGGGAAGGGGCAGAGAGAGAGGGAGACAGAACCCGAAGTAGCTCCAGGCTCCGAGCTGTCAGCACAGAGCCCGGCGTGGGGCTCGAACCCACAGACTGTGAGATCATGAGCTGAGCCGAAGTCGGACGCTCAACCGATTGAGCCACCCAGGCACCCCGACCATGGAATCCTTTTTAAAAGTAACATTATTAACCCCCCCTGAGGAGCTGTTGTTTTACTGAACCTGCTTTGGAAAGTGCCAGTCTGTGCAATAATGCCTACCGTTTATATTCTGTCTCAGCTACTCCGAGTCTTTTGTCCAGTTACATTTCATAGTTTTTACAACATTTTACATTTTACAATTTTGACCGAAAAGGCTCACGTATCCCCAGATCAGAGGGCAGCTGCCCTGTGTTTAGTTAGCACTTGCTGCCTTTGAGGACCCATTAGGGCTGCTGGCTGTTAGCCCTGATCTTCTACTTTATTTAACCCCGAATCCCAGAGGTCTGCTAGGGAGGTGATTCTGCTCTGGAACCATTTGAGTTGTGGCTTGGCTCCCTCACAGCTCACGTTGGTCCGTCCCTCTCTGCTCTTCGTGATTGCCCGGTGCTCAGACTCAGCTCTGGCACAGACAGATGGACAGACACCGCTCGTGGCAGGGGCAGGCTCAGCTGTGGACCAAACACGCCCAAATTAATAAAACCGTGCTGTTCTGTCTCGTCAGAACTGGAGCTTCGGTGTTACAGAGTCGCTCTCCCCTTCTTTATGGCCTGACCCCTTGTGATCAGGTGAGGGTTGGTTTCCCTGACGCCCTCCTGGCTAAGGTGGGGAAGTGTGGGCTGGCAGGTGGGTAAGTGGATTTGTAACTGATGCTGTGGCCAGGCCTGGGGTGGGCTTCTCAATGGACCCGTGTCAGCCTTGGTCGGGGGGAGGGCTGTAGTGGTTTGCCACGGGCTCTGTCCTCAGCCCCATCCTGGTTAACTTTTTTTTTTGTAAGTAAGACGCAAAGGCCCGCAGACCATATTTTGCAGAAGAGTTGTGCATGGGAGAAGTGGCTAACGCAACAGATGACAGAACTGGGATTCAGGGATGCGCTAAAATGCTGGGAAGGGGGTGGGTACAGTGAGCTGGGGTTTAAAATGGGCTTTAAAATTATATTAAAAAAAACATACAGTGAAAGTAAGAGGTAGGGACTTTAATTGCCGTTTGTGTTTAAAAAAAACAAAAAATCTCTGAAGAATGATGAACACCAAATTCAGATTACCCTTGAGGCAGGGGAGAGTATGTGCATCAGAAATGTACAGGACTTTATTGTTTTTATTTATTTATTTTTATTTTATTTATTTAAAAAAATATTTTTAATGTTTATTTATTTTTGAGAGAGACAGAGACAGAATGCGAGTGGGTTAGGGGCAGAGAGAGAGGGAGACACAGAAGCCAAAGCAGGCTCCAGGCTCTGAGCTATCAGCACAGAGCCCAACCCGGGGCTCGAACTCGCGAGCTGTGAGATCATGACCTGAGCCGCAGTCGGACGCTCAACTGGCTGAGCCACCCAGGTGCCCCGTGGGACCTTAAACTTATCAGTATCTTGGGGCGCCTGGGTGGCGCAGTCGGTTAAGCATCCGACTTCAGCCAGGTCACGATCTCGCGGTCCGTGAGTTCGAGCCCCGCGTCAGGCTCTGGTCTGATGGCTCGGAGCCTGGAGCCTGTTTCCGATTCTGTGTCTCCCTCTCTCTCTGCCCCTCCCCCGTTCGTGCTCTGTCTCTCTCTGTCCCAAAAATAAATAAAAAACGTTGAAAAAAAAAAAACAACTTATCAGTATCTTAAGTGGGATGGTGAGTCCACAGGTGTTTGTAGCATTTTTGTTGTTGTTTGCCTTAAATGTTTAATTAACTAAACAGACTCCAGAAGGTTTGGTGCACTGTGAGTTTAGTAGCCACGATGGTGTATTTACAAGTGAAGCAGCAAATTAGCGTCTGATAAAATCCCCCTGTTTGCGGCACTTGACAGCCCACATTTGGGATAGTGTTCCATCCTGAGTACCACATGTGAAGGGCGTTACTGTATATGCCTAAATACTAGGGTACACGAACCAGTCTAGTCCTAGGGCAGTTAGTTGAAGAAATGGACGATAGTTAGACCTACGAGATGACTAAGGGGAATCATGGTGGTATCTTCAGCCTTTTGAAGAACTATCAGGTGGAAGAAGGAAGAGAGATTTCTTCAGAAAGGCAAAATTAGGGCCATGGGTGGAATCCCTTTACTAAGGAAAGGGAGGAAGTACTTCCTAATAGCCAGACTGCTTTGCGGTCGATCAGCCCGATGTGAGGGTCAGCTCTCTGCAGAAGCCTCTCCCCAAGCAGGGCTGAGGAGGAGCCCTTCCTGGGGTGGGGAGTTGCCCCGGTTGGTCTCCGGGACCTCTCTTCTTCAGTTCCTAAACAATCGAACGCTGGAGCCAGTGTGACCCCTGCTGCATCATGGTGCGGCACTTTGGTTCAGAAAAGCGATTGGAGCCTCGTACTACTTTGTGCCACCTGGTCTAATTTCTGACGCTGTGCCTTCCACGCAGAGTGCCCGTGCCCAAAGGGAAGGTGACCTAGGTGACATGATTGTTTGTCACACCTAGAGCTTACATGCCGCATGCACAGCAAAAATGTAATCAAGGAAGCCAGAATTTCAGTGTGCCATCACAAGAATGTTCTGT
Organism: Panthera onca; assembly: GCF_046562875.1. NCBI lineage: Eukaryota > Metazoa > Chordata > Mammalia > Carnivora > Felidae > Panthera > Panthera onca. The sequence goes on from NC_138350.1 coordinate 12,484,991, forward strand.
GGGTCAGTGTCCCTTGGACACTTTTAGTGTCCTTTCCGTTGAATAAGGTATCCTAAGGAATGTTTTTAATATAGTCTGCTCGAGATGGAAAATCAGAAATTTTGACACTGAAACAACCCGAGTTCTTAGATTCTAATTTTTACTTATTTTTTTAAATTATTTTTTTAATGTCTGTCTTTTGAGAGACAGAGACAGCGTGAGTGGGGGAGGGGCAGACACACACACACACACACACACACACACACACAGAATCTGAAGCAGGCCCCAGGCTCTGAGCTGTTGGCACAGAACCTGACGTGGGGCTTGAACTCACGAACTGTGAGATTATGACCTGAGCCGAAGTCAGACAATTAACTGACTGAGCCACCCAGGCGCCCCTCAGACTAACTTTTACTTCTAAGTTCTAGCCTCTTTCTGCTGCCGTGGAGCAAGTAGCACCCCACTGTAGATTTAATAAAAGTTATTTGTAAAAATAAAAAGCTAATGACTTCTTTAAAGTAATTGGAGCAGCGTAAGTTTACAATAAGGAGCCGTATCCTGTAGTGTTATCGGTGGTGACCTGCGTAGCGTGTGACCTGTGTGTAAAGAATTACACTTGCACAACACTTGAATCCTTTGAGATGCACAACAGCTCTGTGGGTGGTGGGATATGGTGGCTCACATTTGGAGGATGAGAAAACCAAGGCCCCAAGGTCATAGTTTAGTGTTGCAAGAGACATTTTAGGGTGTCGGATTCCTCCCCACCACTGAGGAGGAAAGCGGTGCGGAAAAGCCTAGTGACCTTGTCACAGTCCCGCAGCTAGTTAGTGAAAGCCTGGACACAAGAATCTGAGGTTTGGGGTTTTTTTCACCCCAAGTGTAACTGGTTTTCTATTATATCTCGCTGCTCCTTGGATAATACAGGTGACCTTGAACGCCTTCCTAAAAAGTTGATCAAATTTATATTTATATCCCTATCACTTTAGGGCTCTTTAGGGACATCATTATGTGAAGGAACTCTTTTGTATAGTACAGATTTATTTTGAATATAATGAACTCCCTTTAATTTTAAAGTGTTTGTTAATCTGAGAACTGCATGTGGTTTTTGTCCTTGACCCTAGTACCGGGATATCACCTTGATATTTGTGTGTTAAAACTGACTCTGCATTCCTGAGGCAAATCGCACAGGGTTATGACGTACTACCCTTGTTGTACATAGCTGGATTCAGTTTGCTAGGGTTTTGTTGAAGATTTTTACGTATGTTCATCACATCAGGTATTATTGGTTTGTAGTTTTCTTGTGAGGTCTTTGTCTGGTTTGGATATCAGAGAAATCCTAGCCTCGTAGAAGGTGTTGGGAAGTGTTCCCTCCTCTTTTGTTTTGTTTTTGGAAGAATTTGTGAATGATTGGTTAATTCATTAATCTTTTAAAACATTTGGTAAGAGTTAATTCTTTTAAAAGTTCTTTTAACTTAGTTTTAACCATTTTAAAAATTCTTTTCAAACATTTAGAATTTACCAGTGATGTCATCTAGGCTTGGACTTTGCTTTGTGCTAAGTTGTTGTTGTTGTTGTTGTTTTAATCACTAATGTAACCTCTTGTAAGTCTATACAGATTTTCCATCCTCTCGAGTTAACTTCAGTACTTTGTGTCTTTTTCTAAGCATTTGCCTATAATCACCTAGTTTTGGCATATAAATTGTTCATAGTGTCCCTTTATAATGCTTTTCGTTTTTGTGGTTGTCGATAGTGATGGCCCCTCTCCTTGGGTTTAGGAATTTGAGCCTTCTCCACACCCACGCCCCCATTTGGTCAGTCTAGCTAAAGGTTTGTAAATTTTGGTGATCTTTGCAAGTAATCAGTTTTTACTTACTTCATTTTCTTTTTGTTTCACTTATTTCTGTTGTAATTTGTGTGTGTGTAAATTTTTTTTAATGTTTATTTTTGAGAGAGTGAGCACAAGCCAGGAGGGGTAGAGAGAGAAGGGGACAGAGCAGAGGATCCAAAGCAGGTTTTGTGCTGACAGCAGCGAGCCGGATGTGGGGCTCAAACTCCTGAACCATGAGATCATGCTCGGAGCTGAAGTCGGATGCTCAACGAACTGAGCCACCCAGGCGCCCCGTTTCTGTTGTAATTTTTATTTTCTTCTTGGGTTTAGTTTTCTTTTTCTCTAACCTAGCCTCTGGAAGGCTAGGTTATAGATTTTCGATTTTTTAAAATATGGGAATTTATAGCTATAAATTTTTCTCTAAGCACTGCCTTCACTGTGCCTCATAAGTTTTGAACGTTCTGTTATTCTCACTCACTGCAGAGTATTTTCTAGTTTCTTCTGCAGTTTCTTCTTTGACACATTGGTTGTTTAGCATGTTAACGTTTGTTAGTGTGTTGTTTAATTTCCACACATTTGTGAATTTCCCATATTTCCTCCTCTTATCAATTTCTGATTTTCACTCCACTGTGGTCAGAGAACATACTTTGTATAATTTTGGTTCTTTTGAATTTATTGAGATTTGTTTTATAGCCTGGTATATGGTCTATCCTGTAGAGTGTTCCATTGCACTTGAGAATAATGCTCAAATTGCTGTTGAGTAGAGTGTTCCATGGATGTCTCTTATGTCTAGTTGGTTTATAGTGTTGGGTTCTTCTATTTTCTTGTTGATAGATACTCTACTTATTCTGTCTTTTATCGAAAGTGGGTATTGGAGTCCGATTATCCATTTCTTCAGTTTTTTCATTTTTTTGCTTGTGTTTGGGGGCTTTGTTGTTAGGAATATATGTTTACAATTGTTAGGTTTTTGTGATGGATTGACCCTCATTATAAAAATATCTTTTGTCTCTAGTAATCATTTTTGTCTTAAAAATTACTTTAAGTGGTATTGGTATATGCACTCTAGCTCTCTTTCAGGTACTGCTTACAAGTTATACCTTTTTCTATCCTTTTACTGTTTGTGTGTGTGGATCTAAAGTATGTGTGTCTCAGGGCACCTGGTTGTCTCCGTTGGTAGAGCATGTGACTCTTGATCTCGGGGTTGTGAGTTTGAGCCCCACGTTGGGTGCAGAGTTTACTTGAAAAAAATGTATGGGGACATCTGGGCAGCTCAGTCAGTTAAGTGTCCGACTCTTGATCTCAGCTCAGGTCTTGATCTCAGGGTTGTGAGTTCAAGCCCCACACTGGGAGTGAAGCCTACTTAAAAAAAAAAAAAAAGTATGTAGTTATCTTGTAGTCAGCATATCCTTAGGTCATGTTTATTTATACCACCAATCTCTGTCTTTTGCTTGGAGTGCTTAGTCCATTTCCATTTAATACAATTATTGATAAGGAAGCATTTATATCTGCCATTTTGCTATTTGTTTTCTGTATGTCTTATGTCATTTTCGTTCCTCTTTCTCTTCATTACTGCCTCCTTTTGTGTTTAAGTAGACCTTTTTCTAGCATACTATTTTAATTCCTTTTATCTTTTGCTACTCTTTTTAAAGTTTTTTTTCTTAATGATTGCCCAGGGATTACAACTGACGTCTTGAAACAATCTAGTTTGTATTAATGCCAACTTACTTTCAATAGTATAGCAAAACTGCTACGATATAACTTCATTCCTTCTCCCTTCTTTGAACTATTATTTCATACAAATTATGTCTTTATTGTTAAAAGCCTTTCAACACAACTTTATACTTTAGGCAGTTATCTTTTTAATTAGGTAAAAGAAAAGCGTTGCAAGCAAAACTATATTTATACTGTCTTTTATATTTACTCTTGTAATGACCTTTACTGGTTTGCTTTCTTTATTTATGTGGGTTGAGTTCCTGTCTGGTGTCCTTGTATTTTAGCCTAAAGGACTCCCTTGGTATTTCTTGTAGGACAAGTCTACTAGTGATGAATTATCTTATTTTTATTTATCTTGGAATAATTTCTCTCTTATTTTGGGGGGATAGTTTCGCTAGATGCAGTTACTGGTTGGCAGTCTCTTCCTTTAGCACTTTGAATATGCCAGCCGACTGCTTTCTGACCTCCCTAATTTTTAATGAGAAGAACACACAATGTGTCTTTTTCTTTTGTTGCTTTCCAGTTTTCAACAGTTTGACTATGATGTGTCTAGGTGTGAATCTCTTTGAGTTTATCCTTCATGGAGTTCAGTGAGCTGCTTTAGTGTGTGGATCAATGTTTTTCATCATGTTTGGAAAGTTTCTGGCCATTATTTCTTCAGATGTTCCTTCTACCCCTTTCTCCTTCCCTTATAGGACTCCCATAATGCCTTTGTTGATCCACTTGGATGGTATCCAGTAGGTCTCTGAGGTTCTGTTAATTTTGTTAATTTTGGGAAGGGGGGTTCTTTTGTCCTTTTTTTTTTCCTTAGACTAGATAATCTTTTTTTTTTTTTTTTTTAAGTTTATTTATTCCGAAAGGGGTGGGGGGGGGGAGAGGGGGAGGGAGAGAGACAGAACGAGCTGACGAGGGGCAGAGAGAGAGGGGGGACAGAGGAACCGAAGCAGGCTCTGTGCTGACAACAGAGAGTCCAATGCGGGGCTTGAACTCCTGAACCACGAGATCATGGTCTGAGCCGAAGCTGGACACCCCACCAACTAAGCCACCCAGATGCCCCTAGACTGGATAATCTTAATTGACCTTGAGTTTGCTGATTATTCTGTTAGCTCAAATCTGTTGAGCCCCTCTATTGAATTTTTTATTTCAGTTACTGTGCTTTTTGACTTTAAAACTTGTGTTTTTTTTAAGTTTCTTTATCACTATTTTCTACTTGGTGAAACATTGTGCTTATAACTTTTATTTTTCTAGACATGCTTTCCTTTAGTGTTTTGAACATGTTTATAATAGCTGACTTAAAGTCTTAGTTTAATAAGTCCAAAGTCTGGACTTGCTCAGGCTGCTTTTTCTTTCCATATATGGTTCATTCTTTACTGTTTCTTTGCATGTGTCTACATTTTGTGTTTAAAAACTGGACTTTTAAAATGTGCCAACTCCTTTAAAATGTGATTCACTCTCTTCTGGAGAGTTAGTTGTTGCTGTTTGTCATTGCTGCTATTTTTTAGTGACTTTTCTGGACTAATACTCTGGTTTGTATTTTCTGTCATGTGTGACCACTGAAATCTCTGCTCATTTAGCTGAGTGGTTAGTGATTGGACAGAGGTTTCCTTAAATATGTTGAAGCAATAAATCTCCATCTTTTGCGGAGTTGCTTTCTGTATGTTGGCTTTCATTGTGCCAGCAGTTCACAACTCTGTTTTAGCCTTCACATCATGCTGTGCAAAGCTTCAAGTTTAGCCAGAGTGACAGGTCAGGGCCTTCTGATCCCTTTTCTGGGCGCACACACAGTCCTATACAGGTGCATGACGCTGACTCCCAGAAATCTGTGGGAGCCTTTCAAAGCCCCTTATGGACATCCCATTCCCCAGGTTTCCCTTTTAAGGTTTAGGTCAACTCTTTGTAGCCCCAGGATGGTAATGATACCTCAGGCAGCCACAACCTTAAACAGTTCTCCCTTACTGTTTGGGACAAATGCCCTGGAGGTAAGGCAGAGGAAGCTTTGAGTCAGGTCAGATAAAGATAAGCCTCCAGAAGAGAGCTTTCCAGCAGGCTGTCTCACAGGTCAAACGGTGACCATTCCCTGGGGATGGCATTTTGGGCACCTGTGAAGCCATCTGGCCCCTTCGGTGTCTTCCAGGCTGCTGGTTTTCACAGCCACCATAGTTGCGAGGCTGTTGTTTTTCAAGGTTACCATGGAGCTACCTGTGGTGCCGGAAGAGGAGGATGGGATTAGTGCAAGTTAAAACAACATGGAGGTAGTTGCCCTTACCAAGATGAAAACATTTTTCTTGAATAAATGCTCCTCGGAATGTTGAAAGTCTTTAGTTAATTTCCAGAGTTCTGAAAAAGTTGATTTTGACAACTTTTGGCAGTATTCTTGTTGCTTGAATGTAGGAGCAGATTTTTGGAGTCTTTATTCTGCCATCCTAAAAGTGAACTACCTATTGGTACTTCTTCAAACGAGGAATCCTAATGAGACACATGCTGTGTGCACTCTCGCCTACTTTGTCTCGCGTTCTCTCTTCTGTCTGTGTATTCTACGTCGTGAAGTGGCCCCAAGGGAGTGTTCAGGAGCACAGGTTACTGTAAACCAGTGGCCATGACCTTCACTTTATTAGAAATGAGTCTCAACCTTTAGATGGGCGGCAAGTGTTAAGCACTTGACCCCACAGACTCAAGATCATGTCGATTTGCTGGATCATTCTCTCATCTTGCCAACAGAGTCCACCTTTTGTACAACTTTGTACGGTATCCTGTGAAGAAGTAAATGCTTTGTCCCCTGAGTTAGTTTTGTAGGACAGAATACTAATAGCAAAAATGGCCATTTCCTCTGGATACTGTTGGGGTTTGAAATTCAGTCCAGACAGAACATTAATTTCTCTCTATCAGACGTTATGGTCCTGGTGAACAGCTTGAGTTTTGTGTAAAAATTTTTTTTTAGTCTATCCACTTAAAGTCTAAGTTTTTCTACATAATACAAATTTGAATTTCTCATATGACCAGAAGTGTTGAGTTATGGATATTGATTTTCTTACAGCCTTTTATTTCAGAGACAGTCAGTCTCCACTTGTATAAGAAGAAATATAAAAAAAAAAAAAAAAAAAAGAAAGAAAGAAAAGGAAAGAAATACACGTGCCTATTGGTAAAAAGAAAGTGAAGACATTCTGGTCTGAAAAACTGTACAGTCGCAGTTTATATTTTTTGCCGTTTATGTATTTGTGTATTTTTTTCCTTACATGTTATATAATAATTTCCTTACATGTTATATAATAATTTAACCAAGGCATCTAACATGTGGTATGAAACGATAGAGCAACAGTTTGGAAATTCGAAAAATAAAACTGGAAACGTTTGCTTGTATTTCTTTTCCACCTCAGAATGTTTTGTTAATGAGACGTTTTATACTGCCATAAACTCGGGGTAATAATAAAGGTGTTGATTGATTTTTGGATGGCGAGGGGCTTCTCTAATTGCAGAATTCGACATTTGTGTCACTTGTGCCGTTTTAGGTGAGCAAGACGTGGAAGGTGATTGCCGAAGACGAAGTGCTTTGGTACCGGCTGTGCCGGCAGGAAGGGCACCTTCCCGAGAGCAGCATCTCTGATTACTCGTGCTGGAAGCTCATCTTCCAAGAGTGCCGAGCCAAGGAAAACATGTTAAGAACCAACTGGAAGGTAGGCGGTGGCCAATCTCATTACCTGTACTGAAGAATAGCCGGCAAGGAAGAGGGAATCCAGGCCCCGGATTAACCCCCCCCCCCCCCCTGCAGGCCCTCCGATTACGGCCTGAGGCCAACTAACTGCCAAAAGCAAAGAGGAGTGCGGTGAGCATTCTGTCGGCTGCCGGTGGTTCGTTGCCCGTTTTGCTCGCCATTAGGGTATCTGCCCCCCTTTGCAACCGCGCTGTTGGGGAGCATCCTGTTCTCTAGGAGAGGAGGGGTGAGGTTGGGGTGCCGCCCCCTCCCCTCGGATGGCTCGTGCTCAGTGCAGTCCCCTTTCACTTTCACCGACCCTGACCCCTGACGCATCAACAAAGCAAAAGCACCACCTGAATACGAAAGCAGTGCCGCAAATGCGATTTCCAGTGACTGCGAGGGAGGTTGTTAAACGTCTCTGAGTCCTGTCTTCTCTCCCCTCACATAACCCACTGGCTTGCTTCCATAGCATTTATCACTTCAAAATCTCTACAGAAATATTAGATCACAGCTAAGAATTTGCACGGTGCTGTGTTTCTGTAGGAAATCGCTGTCAAGAACGGCGTTACGTAAAGCTGTTCGAGGCCTGACAAGACCACAGTGCGGTGGCGGCCCTCCTCCCTACTGGTAGCTGGAGACCCCCTCGTAGGGCAGCGGTGGAACCACACCTCCTGCCTCCACTCCTGTAAAGGTCCATCCTAACGGACTCTGAGATCACAGGCTTTTGCTCATTACTGACGGTGGCCCGGTGCCTGTGTGCGGGTCCGTCCTCGGTCACCTCATAACCTCATTAGTGACCGATGCTCTTGGTCTGGGTAAACTCACAGTTTCTAGCCAAGCGAATAGGAGCAGTGTTTCTCAACCTCGCATTAGGGGCCGGACAATTCCTTCGGTGGGGGCTGTCCTGTGTGTGCGGTAGCATGTTGAGCAGCTTCCTTAACCTCTACCCAGTGGGTGCCAATAGCATCCTCCACCCACCCCACATCGTGACAGCCACAGATGGCTTCAGGCGTGTCAGATGTCCCTTGGGGCAGGGGCACAACGGCCCCCGGCTGAGAACTGCCTTTCCAAGGGGAACGCGCATAGGTATCCTTTCATAGGCTGTTAAGACACCTCTGAGCAAAAAGCACCCTGGCCCCGCAGCTGTGTGCTCACCGGATGATAGCCTCGTGTGGAGACCCCTCCCCACCCAGCCCTCTTGCCCATGTGCTTGGCCGGGCCTGCGTGACGGAGGTCGGTGAGAGGCAGCTGTGAGGGTTTGACAGAGCTGCTTAGACGAGCTGGGCCCGAGCCTGGCAGGAAGGGCTGGAATTGAAGGAGAGCTGGTGAGTTAGCTTGAACTGGGGCCTTTCCCTCCGGGAAGGAGGGATATTTTGAGTTGTGCACATGGGTGCTGCAATGGTCTGTGTACATCGGCTCGAATTCCGAGCCGTCAGACCCTGAGAGAGCGCAGCCGCTAAGTTTTCTGCTTCCTCTTTGGTGGTGGAGAAAGCCCCAGAGGGAGGCAGGTACCCCCTCATCCGCTGGAGGTGGCAGCAGTGAAGGTGTCCGGAGCCCTGCCTCCAGGCATCTGGCCCTCCATGACCGCTGCAAGTCACATACAGTTGACTGGAACGTCTGGTTGTCTTTAGCAAGTATAAAGCCATTTGTTTGGTTAGCGCTTGATAAATGAGTTAGTGGACTGGAGTCAGATGGCTCAGCCCCTTTCCTGGCCCTGTTAACAGTGAGACTACGAAAGTGAAATGGGGAATCCTGCCCTGACTGTGATGGTGGGATTCTTACCGTGATTCTAGAAAGAAAGCTCCATCGAAACATGAAAGGTGGTGTTAGAGCAAGTTGCTTTCCCTTCGGATGTTCCCGTTCTCCCCTCTCTAAAGTGGGGGCCGATGGTAGCCCGCTCATAGGGTAGTGGCGAGGATGACTGTTGAATGCTCCTCCCGTACAGCCTGGCCTGTGGCCGGCATGATGATCTTTGTACAAGTGACTCAAAAGTCACCAGAGTCCATACGGTGGAAAACCCATCTGCTACCTGCCACCTAGTCTCAGGAACCACACGTATCCTGGGCTTTAGGGTTCCCTTTAAAAATAACAATTCCACGAACCTCTGACCTTGCGGTCTTCTTCCTTTCCCCATCCTGACTTTTGTCTCTGTGTGTACTCTCTCATCGTATCCTCTGAGTGTTCGTAAGGGCTGTTGGCACGTAAAACACCCTTAAATACCTTCTGTCCTCGGAACTGCGCTTTCGAAACAGACTTTGTGTTTCTTCAGATACGTGCCCCCGCCAGCCTAGTGGAGCGCACGCCTTGCCTTTCTAGCCTGTAACCCCCCTGAGCGCGGGAGCAGCGTCTCCCACGGCCGTGCCCCCGGGTTCACGGTCTTCTTGTGTGGGGTAACTCGTAAATGCCTTAGCAGATTAGCTGTCCTCGTGGTCCTGTGGAACGCCCCGGTGACTTTGAGCACGATACCCGTGGTAAGACACGGCCGTGGAGCGTAGCTGAGCGCGGAGTGCTGCCGTCGGGGTGTCCCGAGAGTACGACCAACCGCATCCCCCTTCTCCTTATGCAGAATCGCAAAGGTGCCGTGAGCGAACTGGAGCACGTTCCCGATGCGGTTTTGTGTGACGTGCATTCCCATGACGGCGTTGTCATTGCCGGGTAAGCAAAAACCATTTTTCACATAGTAATTAACTCTTCATCTTAAGGTCTTTCGTTTCTCACGCGCCACCCTCTGAGTCCCAGTGCCGCGATCTTCCCCTGAGAGCGTGTACCTTCCTGCCTCAGCCCGGGTTTGAGACGGACACTCTCCGTGATTCTGCCGTCCGGGATCGGAGTCTGAAGTTGGTGGTGAGAAGCGCGCGGTGTAGCCTAGAGCTACAGTCCATTTGTCTCCATATGTCTTTCCTGGCTTTTAAATCACTCTTGTGGCGTGTTAGGTTAGATTTTCATTAAGGCAAACCGTCAGTATTTTATGAAGACATAAAAAAGTCAAGCAAGAATGATACGTGTTGGCATAAACAGCCCACTCTTACTCTTGTTCTGAGGCCTTTAGGAGGAAGGGCTGCGACCACACATAATCTTCCTGCCCCGCCACACAGTGTGTATCTGCTGCTTAACTTGTCCTGAAAGAGGCTTTTTAGTTATCTCCATCACGAAGAAATTGAATTTTAGCTTCTGTAAATTCCAGTGGCTTCTGTCCCAAAACCCCCTTTCGTGAATTCTTCCTGTTTGACTACAGAAATGTGAAACAGTTTGTGTATTTCTTTAATGTACAGTGAGGAGAGCTATTTCATCTTTGGATTGAGAAGCAATCTTGACAGATCTCATGTTTTTTACTCGTACGTGGATCTTGAGAAGCTTAACAAAAGACCATGGGGGAGGGGAAGGGGAAAAAATAGTTACAGAGAGGGAGGGAGGCAAACCATCGGAGACTCTTAAATACAGAGAACAAACTGAGGGTTGATGGGGGCTTGGGGAGAGGGGGAAGTGGGTGATGGGCATGGAGGAGGGCACTTGTTGGGATGAGCACTGGGTGTTGTATGTAAGCCAATTTGACAATACATTATATTTAAAAAATAACAAATTTTCAGGAAAAAATGAATAAACAAAAAAAAAGCCGTCTTGAATTACAGTCTCAAATTGTATACTTAACATTTGAAGTGGAGACCAGAATACTTAAAACCCTGAGTCTGGATTAGATTTGGGGTGAGTCCCCTAGGAGAGGTTTCTACTTGGAGGAAACCAAAAACAAACCTTGGCCTGAACAGCTTGGTAGTGGGTAGTCTTTTTCTTTAAAGAGGACGCTTTCCTTTTTTTTTTTTTCCCCCCATTCTTAATGTTTATTTATTTATTTACTTCTGAAAGACAGGGGGCAAGCAGGGGAGGGGCAGAGACCAAGGGAGACACAGAGGCCAGAGCAGGCTCCAGGCTCTGAGCTGTCAGCAGAAAGCCAGATGTGGTGCTTGAACTCACAAACTGTGAGATCACGACCTGAGCCAAAGTCAGACGCTTAACTGACTGAGCCACCCAGGTGCCCCAAGAAGACTCGATCCTTAAGCATTCCTCGAAGGACACCATTTGAGTTGAAACTCCAAACAGGTAAATGTTCCGTGATCTGCAGGGCCTAAAAAAAGTATGTTTGCTTTAAACAAGATCTGCTCAGGAGGAACACTTTTCCTTAGCTTTTGTTTTGCTGGCCACAATTTAGAGGTTAATGCCCTTGCTGTAAATGCCGTAGAACTACTGTTTTTAGAAAGATGAGTGGACCATAAATACGGAAGTGCGGCTTTTGGCTTCTGTCTCTCGTTGCTAAAATGTGGGCCTAAGAGCTCGTGTTCCATATGGTCCTTTCTGCCCACAAATTCTAAGACTCCATGGTAACTTGGAAAGGACCTCTGTCCTTCTAGCTTCAAGGGGTCTCCTGGTGTGTCAGGAGGCCTTTGAGGACAGAATATTGAGTTTGGACTGAGAGTCATAGAAGAAATTATGGCTAAAGGGGACTTTAATCTCAGAAGCCAAGTGTGAATTGATCTGGACACGGACCTCACAAGGGCAGGCCGGCCACGAGTCCAGAGGCCAGCCCTTTCTTTCCTGCCTGTCCGTTCCCCTGAGGGCTTCTCCACGTTACAGATGATGCCAGCGCGACGCAAAGCAGTGGCAGAGTTTGGTGGGTCGATAGGATGAAGCGGGACCTGTGGGTCAGAGAGGCTCCTCCCGACTCCTCTTCCTAAGAGGACCTTGCGTTTACGGCCTGGCATTGGGTACTTCGGTCTTGCTTGTGCGTAGAGCATCTTGTGTTTATCATTAAAATTTTATCTGGTGGTTACGATGCTTGTTTTCTGGGTCAGATCTTGGATCCCTTTTCATTTGAGACAGCGGTGTTTGTGGTTACCTCATTCCCGATCGATGTCGTATTCGCCCGGCTTTGTGCAGCCTGTGCATCTCCAAGGACTTGCCTGCAGAGACGCCACTTCGCCATCTCTTTCCCCCGTCCTTAGCCTGTGTTTCTCTGGTTTTGCTTCTTTTCCTTTCTCTCCCTTTGATCATAGGCGGAATTTGTTCCGGGGCTTAAGTTTTGTGCACCTACAGCTAAACCAAAATCTGTTAAGTTTGTTTCATATAATTGACAGCAAGGGCTGTTACGAAACCTCCTGCTTCTTCCCATCTTTTTCAAGCCTCTGTGTAAAAGTTCCTGCTTTGGAGTCACGTTGCTAAGGCCTAGAGTAATTTGCATTACGATTAGCCTTGCAGGTGACCCCATCTTGGGTCTGCCTTGCTCTGTCTCACTCAGAACCAGAGTGACCTTCAAATACTCTTTCGCTCAAACCCGCCCGAGACCCAGACCTCAAATGAGCAGGACCTGGACGACGCCTCCTCCCTCAGACTTGTCTTCCAGCAGAGTAGGCAGATGTTATTCTCAGGGCTTTTGGTCTTTTGCTCTTTTTTCCATGAGTCTTCGCTTCCCTTACTATCTCACAGATGGTAATTTCAAGTTACCTTTTCCTGATGTTCTGAGCCCTTTGAAATTGGTTTCCAACCTACCTTTCTCCTGATTACTCTCCTGAGGGTAACTTTGGCTTTTCCCACGGTGCCTCAGTTGCCTCTGGCCATGTCTTCTTTATTTTTTAACATTGAGATATAAATCATACACCATAAAATGTACCCTTTTAGGTTGCAGAAGTCAGTAATTTCTAGTATATTCACAAGGCTGTGTAACCTTCTGCCACTGTCTCATCCAGAACATTTTCATCACCCTAAAAAGAACCCAGTCCCCATTCTTTAAGGCCCAACTCAAGTCTTCTCTCCTCCCACGGGCATCTATAGCCCCTGGCGTATTAACCCCACCCCAATATCTGCCCACCTCCTGACTCCTGGGGAAGTGACTGTCTGCAGCTTCTAGCACAGCTTTGCCTTGACATTTTTGTTTTTTGCTGTGGCTTTACTTTGAAATAATTCACAGCCTTGTATTTTCTGTGCAGTTAATTTGTAAGCTTTTTTTTTTTTTTTTTTTTTTTTTTTTTTTTTTAGTTTATTTGAGAGCAGGGTGAGGCAGAGAGAGAGGGGGGGAGAGAGAGAGAATTCCAAGCAGGCTCCACACTGTCAACGCAAAACCCGTCAAAACCCATCGTGGTGCTCGAGCTTACATACCATGAGGTCATGACCTGAGCCAAAACCAGGAGTCGGACACTTAAATGACTAAGCCACCCAGGTGTCCCTGTAAGCATCTTTTTTAAAACTAGGGGTGGCATGTGATATTTGATTAACTGCCACAAAGTGCTTGTACATCATTTTGTCCGAAAGTACTACAATTTAATATACAGACCCCCATCCCACCTGTATACCGCATGTTACGTGGTAAACTGGAGAAATCCCTAATTTCTCTGGTCTGTTCTTTGATTTCTTAGTCTTTTCAAGAAACTTGGATCATGTAGTTTTAAACCTGGAAGGAGCTGTCGAGGAAACTGTTTCAAAGCACGCTCGTTTTGTGTGGCTGACCGAGGCTGAGGGGTGTGGCGAGCCGGGACTGGCGTGTGCGTGCACGGCCGCTCTGCCGTTTGTCTGCAGTGTCCACGTGGAGAGCCGGGCGCCAGGGGTCCCTTCTCGAGTCCTCATTTGCTACTGTGATGGCCCGTACTACCAATCTTCTTTAAAAATTATAAAACACGTGCTTATTAAGAGCCTTTAAATTCCATAGAAGTGTGTGGAATAAAGAATGACACGTCCCCAGCCTCGTTTTCCTAGGCTAGAGTCCCATTTGTGGAATTGCTGGGTTTAGAGGAATAAATTTTTCACATTTTCCAGATTAAGAAATTATTATTTTTAAGATATTTTTTGTATTTTTTTTATTGAATAGAGACTGAGACTGTGTGAGTGGGGGAGGGGCAGAGAGAGAGGGCGAGAGAATCCCAAGCAGGCTCTGCACCAGCGGCTCGAGGGCTCGAACCCATGAAACTGCGAGATCATAACCTGAGCCAAAACCGAGAGTGGGACGCGTAACCGACTGAGCCACCCAGGTGCCCCGAGAAACTACTTTTGAAATGCCCCGATGACCCTCAGCTCCTTTCCAGTCTAATTTTTTGCTTTGAAGTCTCCAAACCGTCCCTCAAGCCTGCCCTCCTGAATACACCTCCCTGTTTGTGTCTGTGCATAAGTAACGAGCAGACACCTTCACGTCTTAACCTCCTGCAGCATGGCTTCATCCCTGCCCTTCCACCGAGCCACACGCTGTCACCGGTCACCGGTGCTCACGGGCCGGCGGTCTTTTCTTGGCCCATCCCCTCCCGTGTCGTGGCCGTGTTGGGTCTTGTTGGCTGTATCCCTCTTAACGTGCTGGAGGTGGTGCATCGAGCGCGTGTGGACCCTCAGAGCCTTACACCGGGCCCGGCACCCGAGAACCTTGGAGGAAAGTGTACGGAATGAAAACTCCCTGCTTCTGGGACCCTGCGCTTTCTGACCGCATCTTCCGTACCTTACTGCTCGGGCTCCTGTTGCCGCCCTTCTTGCCTTTCTGTGGTCTTCTTTGGCCACTTAGCAGTGGTGTGCAGCATCCCGGAAAGCACCTGCAGCCGTTGTTTTCTTTGCTGATTGGAAAAGTAGAAGTTCCTTCACCTGTGACTGAGTTAGTCAGACACAACCTATACTTTGTTCTTCCAGCTAAAACTTCCGTTTCTTTTTTTTTTTTAATAAAATTTTAAAAAATGTTTATTTTTGAGAGAGAGACAGAGTGTGAGCAGGGCAGGGAGGGGGCGCAGAGAGAGAAGGAGACACAGACTCCGAGGCAGGTTCCAGGCTCTCAGCACAGAGCCCGACGCGGGGCTCGAACTCCCGAACTGCGAGATCATGACCTGAGCCGAAGTCAGATGCTTAACCCAGGCGCCCCACCCATTTCTTTAACCTGAGGAGAAATTTGTGTTCAGAAGCCAACAATCTCCACACAGTAAACCACCTGTCTGTCAGAGTTCATCCTCCGGCTGTGTTTCCTCTGTGATGGGGTACGACTCCTGAAACTGAGGTTTCGTGTGTGCTTTCCCTTGTATTTAGAAGAAGAGATGTGATCTGGACGGTTTGTGGATTATCCGTGATTAGAAAGTGTGGTCTTTGTGTTTCTTTTGGTGATGACAGCTCTGAGAATTTTAAAATGTTTCTCAAGTTCTGCGGATCAGAGATGAGCCTAGGGGAACATCCCTGGCCTGTTTTGTGATGCTTCCACTGTTCTTCGTGTCCCCAGTTGCACTCTGGAAGGGAAGAGCGTTGAAAACAGAGGACCTCACGAGTTGAGAGAGGCCCCGTTGTAAACCTGAGCTGTAGGTCTAGGTGTGATGGGCCAGAAGGAGGTTGGCTTTACCGCCACCTAGTGAAGGAGAGAACCCCAGGTACGACGTGCAGGACACCGTCAGCCTGGGGCTCGCCGGGGGCCTTGTGCGCCGCCCCCCGTGAGGCTGTTAGCTCCCCAGACGCTTTTGTCAGGTGCCCCGGTGAACGGTGGTGTCTTCAAACTCCCTCCTCACTGTTACTTACGATTCGCAAGCCAGAAGCGATGCGGTTTGCGGAAGAGCATGCTTCTCTATCCCCGTTCGAGGACCTTTTCCTCCCCGTTTGGTTGAAACGATTTGAAGCCCCCTCTCTGTGTCGCGGTTTTTCTCAACACTCCTTGATGTTTTCCTGCCCTGTCCTCTGCTGATGTGATCTGCCTTGTTAGCGTACGGTCTCTGTCTGCGCTGGAAGGAACGGTGACGGCGTCTCAGTGTCTCTGATCTGTGATCCGCGATCGGTGCCTCTGCCAAGAGTGGTTGGAGGGGCGAACTAGCATTTGGCGTGGCAAAATATCAGCACTCTTCCTTCCCCTGTGGTCTCGTTTCCATCCACCCCTGTTCCCTTTGAGGCAAGAGTGCCCAAGCAGACGTGTGGCCAGAGTGCCGGCACCTGTCTGTAGCAGCCAAGTGACTTGTGGCCGTGGCTCCGGCTTCTACCTTTATTAGCTCTGTATGTCCGCACGACCTGGACACCAGGGCTTCCAGGCGTCTGCGGGGGGGAAGCTGAGCTTCGAGCTTCCAGTTTCTACATGTAAAATAGAACGTGTGCCTGTCCGGTTCAGTTTGCACTTGCGATTGTCTCATCATTTCTAATTAAGAACCACAGGAAAATAGGGATTCAGATGCAGCCCCACATCTAAGGGAACTTGAAACACCCTGCTTTTAGCCCCTCTTCCTCCACTTTTTCCCCGTAATTAAAAAAGTGCCCTTTGGTTGACCATGTACCGTACCACAAATGGCTTTCCTCTGAAATCGTGTGTGTGCCCCATTTTAAAAATATATTCCACCCAGGAGCTAAAGATGGCAAAGGCGGGATTTACTACTCGGCTAGCTTCAAGTGAGTGTATAAAAAACGGGTAATACCTGCGGATTGCTTTGAGACGTTTGAGATAACATGCTTTGTAAGTAGAGACCGGTGATAAAGATGTGTTAGATAAATGTCCCCTCGCTTATACTTAGTAAGGACATGCTTTTTATCTTTCTCCTTCTTAAGGAACTTTTTCTCTTGACCATTTTCCTTTCAACCTTGGTTTATATAGATTTTGTGCTGCGGCTCATTATGACATTGGACTGTCGCCCGTAAGGAATTCGATCATTATCCGTTAGGGACCTCTTTTTAAAAATACTTCTAAATTTATTTATTTTCTGCTGTGAGGTATACATGCTCTTCTGGTAAATAAGTCTGAGGTAAGGTATTGATAAGAGACTGGAGAAGAGCATTACATTTATTATATCCTTAATGAAGGAGCTCCAGAATATCCTTAATAAATACTGGTGAACTCATGACTGCATTTATCCATCTCTGGTTCTCCAAGGAATAATGGGAAGGGCCACAGCTACAATAACTCTGCATAACCATCATTGACTCTGACTCTATTGATTGTGATTAACCAAGATGTATGGAAAACAGTTTTAAGTGTGTAGTGCATGTATCTCGTAAGGTCCATTAAGACGTTCATTATTTTTCAATTGATGCGTCTTAAGCTGCACTTGATGTCTACAGTAGTGCTTTTCCACGGAAAGACTGCACTGTGGGATTGAGTTCATTTTGTTAATTGCATAATCCAATACAGTCATGTTTCATAGAAAACAGTAAATACTCTTGATTTCATTGATTTGTACTCTTTGGTTATTACTAAACTATGGAGCATGTGAATAGTCCTTAAAGCTTCTACATGTTAAGGGAAAAAATGTTTCCTGAAACGTGGGACCTCTGCCAAATTGCTTTGTAGGCTTTAAACCACTTCTACCTTCTGAGTTTAAGTCGGTAGATTGATTCATTCAACATTTACTAAGCACGTAGGAATACTCCAGACACCTCCCTTGCTCCCCGGCTGGCAAGGGACATGGCCCAGGTGGCCACAGAACAACCAGGGAGACGTGAGGGGAGGCCGAGAGCAGGGCGCCCGCCATGGTACACTGGGGAGAGGCACCTCGTCCGGGCCCGGAGTCAGGCCGGCTTTCTGCTGGGACGTGACTTCTCAGCCGAGTCTGGAAGGATGAGTGGGAGCTGGCGGGTAGAGTTTTGTCTGAGGCAGGGATGCGAATGAGTTCCCTACGTGCTGCCACTCCTCAGTCCCACACCTGCGATGGGCATTAATAATCCATCGCGGCATTTGTGATGGCGTTCAGCTTCAGGATCCTTCTCCACACCCGGCTGTAGGCAGCCGCTACCAGCTTCCCGGATTTGACACACAAATGCGAGCATTTGCAGTCCTGGCCTGAGGCCTCGTAGCAAGGCTCCTTTGGGCTGCCGCGAGCATTGACCAGAAGAGAACCGTGACTTCGCTTTGGGGATGGTTGTACGCGTGTGGCTCTGTCGAGGGTGCGGTTCTGTCAGCCGTTCTGTACGTCCTCCCACGTCCCCCGTGGAGCGTGTGTGGGAGGCCGCACTGCGCCCACCCGGCCTCACGCTCCTTGCCAGCACGGGGAGTCTTTTTGCTGGCTGCCTCCCTTCCGGTTAGAGACGGTGGTGGGATTGGTGGCTTAGGTTCGGGAGCTGTGTCCTGCAAGCCTGAGTCCCAGTACTGAAAACCATAAAGGACATATGTTGCACTTGAGTGGGGATGGTTCTGGAAAGCCGTATTTGTTTGAAGACACTGTCCTGTGAGGAGGCAGCCTGGCTTGTTGGCTAAGCAGCAGTTGGAGAACAGCCTGGGGACCTGTTTTGATCCCAGCTGTGCCACTAAAATGTTTTTTGTGACCTTGGGTGAGTCACTTAACCTTACTTACAGCATTCTTAAATCAAAACAATCCCCTCTCCGCCCCCCCCCCCCCCCCCCCCCCCCCGCCGTCATGAAGAGCCTGGGGAAAAAAGTGTTTTTAGCAAATAAGTACAGGTACCTGGAAGCAGTGTAAACACCCCCTTTCCTCTCTGCTGCCCACCCCCACCCTTGGATATTTATGCAAGAAGAAAGGCTAAAGTTGGGTTTGTTTGTTTGTTTGTTTGTTTGTTTGTTTTTTAACTGCACAGCATTTCTTCTTTTCCTTTGGGTCTCTTAGTCCAAATGAGTAGTCTGTTTGGTGGAAACTTACTAGTTAATGGAAGCTCTTCGGTGGTAAATCATCGAAAATTGGCAATTGCTCTGGCGTGTGGAGCTTGAGAGAGGCTCTATTCCCATTCTTTCAACAAAAAATCAGCTGTGGTCTCTGACCTATTTATTTGGAGGTAACCTCGCCAAGCGTAAAAGAGATTGAGAGAGCATACAGTGTCACTGGTCCGTGCCATGGGCTGGGACATCCTCCCTCATTTTGAAAAGCCTTCTTTCTCCTTCACTTTTTCTTTAGTGCTCTTACATCAGCTAATATATTAGTTGCAGTTGTACTCTGCACAGACACTAATTAGAGAGCCATCAACATTGGGGTCCAAAGGCTTACCGACAATGCAACTGTCATAGTGGCGTCTTAATTGGTTGAGTGTAATTGTCATTAGGCAGCGATAAAGACATCTGGAGCTCTGGAGAAAAATCAGCTTTTTTTCCTGCCTCCCTTCGATATCTGTTCTTGCTTCTCCTGGCCAATGTTGTTAAGCACTTTTAGATCACATTTAGGGCTTAGTCCATTTCCCTCTGCTCCAACCGGTGTTGTATCCTCATGAAGCTGTCTGTTTCTTGAGCACGAGTTCGTTCACATGGAGTCTGATCTCCTTGGCTATGGCTGCTTGCATTTGCATTAGATTCTAGAGCCTGGCTCTGAGTCATCCCCCAGCACCTCCTGAAACCGTATTTATTCTCTGTTCGTTCTGCTCAAAAAGGAGACATAAGGTCATTTATATTTTGCAGCAAAACATTTATGCTATTGGGGCACCTGGGTGGTGCAGTCAGTCAGTCGATCGTCCAACTCTTGTTTTTGGCTCAGGTCTTGATCTCAGGGTCATGGGACTGAGCCCTCTTTGGGCTCTGAGATGGCTGGAGCCTGCTTAAGATTGATATATTCTCTCTCTCTCTCTCTCTCTCTGTCTGTCTCTCTGTGACCCTCTCCCTGGCTCACATGCTCTCTCTGAAATTAAAATTAAATTATATAAAAAAAAAAAAGAAAAAAACATTGATCTATTCTCATGCTCTTTGGACATGAAGAATGAAGTTGATTTAAATGGATATCTATGAAAATGTTCTTCTTTACCAAAATAATTTAGCTTATCCTGTGTTTTTATAGATACTTTAATGAGTTTGGAAGTAAATGCAGGGAATTTAATACCTATCAGTGTGTGTGTTCTGAGTGTGTCACTGACCATCAGCAGAAGGTGGGCAGTAGGAGTGGAAGGAGGTGCCACTCAAACCAGTCAGGTTGTTCCTTGTGGACACCCTCTTTCAGTCACCGTTTACTGTTACCCGTGTGTAAGCCACTGTGATGGAGATAACAGCATTGACCTCTGGCCTTCTCAGGGACTTGACAGTGAAGTTGGGACCTGGGATGTAACTGTGGATGCCGTTTCTTCAGGTACAGGGCGTGCTAGTTGAGTCAGAAGAGGCTTCCTGGGGGAGGAGGGCATCTGCTGGACACTGAGGGGTTGGTAGGCTTGGGCTAGGTAAGGGGTTCTCCATTTTTAAAAAAAAAATTTTTTTTTTAACATTTATTTATTTTTGAGACAGAGAGAGACAGAGCATGAACAGAGGAGGGGCAGAGAGAGAGGGAGACACAGAATCGGAAACAGGCTCCAGGCTCTGAGCGGTCAGCACAGAGCCTGATGCGGGGCTCGAACTCACGGACCGTGAGATCATGACCTGAGCCGAAGTCGGACACTTAACCGACCGAGCCACTCAGGCGCCCCAGGGGGTTCTCCATGTTGCCTAAACATTGGAAACACTGATGGCCTGGTTCCACTGCGAGAGAGTCCGATTTTAAGTGGTCTGTGTGTGCTTCGGGCATCAGGATTTTGGAAAGCATCCCAGGTGATTCTTGTGTGCAGCCAGCACTGGGACCCCCGGGGCTGGGTTGTCAGGAGGGAGAACACCCCAGAAAAGTGGACAGTTGAACAGAGATGCAGAGGCAAGAGTATGTGGAAGCCAGAAATGGCGGACTTGGCTGGAGGCTGGTTCACGCTAAGGAAGAACAGAACAGGAGACTGGGTGGAAGCTAGTTTGGGGAGGGTTCTCTGTGCGAGGCCCAGTGATGAAGCCGTCAAGGCCTGAGGAGCTAGTGAGCTTCCTCAGTGTCCAGTGCTATTCTGGCCTGACTCTTCGAGTTGTTGGACTCACAGCTGTGAGTAAGGCCCAGCCCCTGCCCCGAGAAGCAGGCTTGTAGGTTCCTGGGGAGATGAGCAGACACACACACACACGCACGCACGCACACGCACTCACACTTGCCATGAGAAAAAAGTCTACGTTGCTGTCATCTGGGCTAGATCACGGGGGGACTTGGGCTAGTGTGGAGGTGAAGGGAGGGAGGGAGAATGAGTATTCATGTCATCAAGTACTTTTGAGAGCTTGGCTTGTGCAGGGTTGACTTTGGGGGAGGCTCAAACTAAGGGGCTGTGAGGTGCCGAGAGGTTTGGACCGGAGTGGCATCCCTGGAAAAGGGAAGGGAGAGGACGTGGCCCCTGAACGCAGAGGGCATTGTGTGGTGGGCGGCAGAGAGGGTATGGAGGAGCTGCCCGGTCTTGCACCAGTGATGGGACTAGTGTGGTCACTGAGGAAAGGAAGGAGTTTAGCAACAGGCTCGTTTGTGGGGAACTGAAGCCTTTCAAGGAGCACATGCATTTAATTCTAGACACATGGCATCTCAGGGTGAGTGGGACATTTTTTGTGGAGGACAGGCCCATCAGGACCCTCCACGTATTAATAGAGTGCTCTTGGTGGGGCCCTGCGTGCCCTCCCTCTCCTCCTCCCGGGAGCTGAGTGGGGGCATCCGGTTGTATTTCCCAGCTTGCTACTGGGTGTGGTCCAGCAGTTTTTCAGGTTTTGGTTTTGTGGTTTTGCCTGCAGACTATATGTGTAAAGGGACCTTGGGGCTGGAGCTCAGGCCGCTGAAACGCTCTCCTGTGGCCCCTGGTGGGGTGCACCTGTGAGACTGTGGGTGTGGGCCAGCGTACTGGTCGTCAACGGACAGGAAGCACACCTCCCAAGCACACCTCGCCCTAAAAGCCCTTCGTTCTCTGACTACCGCGTTCCCTTTCCGTGTCTCTCGCTCCCCTTCTCTGTACTTCCGGGGGCGTCACCACCCTTCTCTCGTTTCTTTTTTTTAATCTTTTTTAATGTTTATTTATTATTGAGAGACAGAGAGAGACCGAGCATGAGTGGGGGAGGGGCAGAGAGAGGGAGACACAGAATCCGAAGCAGGCTCCAGGCTGTCAGCACAGAGCCTGACGCGGGGCTCGAACCCACAAACCACGAGATCATGACTTGAACCAAAGTCGGACGCTTAACCAACTGAGCCACCCGGGTGCCCCGCCCTTCTCTCTTTTCTGAAATGGCTCCTTCCTTCCACATGGAATGTAACCTGGAGAATCTCATCATGCACAGTCTAGACAGTCAAACACGTTATCTCTGTTGAGTGTTGCGATAGCTAAGCGAGTGGCCTCCGTCCAGGGAACGCCGGAGTTGTTGTCCGGGATGTCGTGGTGAGCCTGGTAGATCTGGCACAGTGGTGTGTGTTCTTGTGTAGGGTTCCTCATTAGGAGGGGTGATTTGGAATACTGCCCGGAAGACCTGGGAGCCAGCGGCCGTGCTTTGGCCGCGGGGATATCAATATCCGCCCTTGCTTGCTTATCGCCAGGCTTAACGACACTCGTGGAGTGAACGTTCCTATTTACTGGAGGATCAGTGGTCCTGCAGAGTTCCCTGAGTCCGATTTTAGAAAGCACATCTCTCCTGTTGGCCCTTTACACCACGCGTACACTCCCCAGGCGCCGTCCTGCAGGGGGAGAACCGGATCTCCAACGGAGGGACTTTGTGTGACAGAATCACCTTTGAATTACATGATATGTGTATTTACTGTCAGTAGTTTGAGGGAAATCCTGCTACGTTCAGTAAACGAAGCACTCCTCTATCAGAGTGTTCTTAGTTTGTTTATTGAGAAATCTCCCATGAGAAATTGATCTGTAACGACTTCACAGATCTATCATGTGATTTCAGTAGTTAAGTAAATCTCAGAGATTATCTTGAGTGTTTATACTTTTAATGTCAGATCCAAGAAACCCTGAAGGACCTACAGCCTCAGGAGGACTGAACCTGCTTAAACTTGCCTGCCTGTCTTTGTGTTTGTGGGGGTGCATCATTAGACTCTTAAAGCATTTCTAACACACCTCCTCACAGTCGCCGTACATGTTGAATCGAACCCTCTGTGGCAGATGTAAGGAACTTGGTGTAAATACCTCGATGGCAGGCACACCACCTCATCTGGTCATTCCATTATCCTCGTATCTGTGGGGCCTGATGTCTGAGCAGCTTCTGGCCCTGCCTTGGCTTTGAAGGAGAGAGTCATTTGTTGGAGTGGCAGTAGTAATAGGAGAGAGTGAGTGCTCCTGTTTTCTAAGTGGGCAAAACCGGGGAGCGTCATGCATTCGGGCAAGAGCTTTTCATGAGAAAGCAGCATTGTCTGGCTGCTAAAGGCAGGATTTAATTGTTTCAGCAAATCAATTAGTCTTTGGGGACTTTAATCAGTCAAATCTGATGCATGGATGAGGCATTAGAAAGCTCGAGCCTGTAAGACCATTAGTCCTTAGCATCTCTCTGTCTTGAGTGTATATGTGTAAACAAACACTGGGACTTCTACAAATTCCTGTTAGCCATCCCTTTGCTGGGAGAATGCAGGGTAGCAGACCCGTTACGATAGCGTAAAGGAGATCTCGACACCCAGTGTCGTAGTGTGGCGTTCTCATTGAACCGTCACCATTATGCTGTGAGAACACGAACCGTGTTGACAGCCTTCTGTCGTCTGCTTGACATTTTCTCCTGTTGGAGTCACTCATCTAAACAACGTGGCAAGAGTGGTTCTACACCGACCAGATCTTCTTCCTCTGTTGTTTGAAGGCTCTCCCCATTTTCCCCACCACAGCCCTGCTCTCCGGTCCCCATTTGGACCCAGGTGTGCCCTTCTTTTCCAGATATACATCAGGGGACGTAAGGGTGTGGGACACCCGCACCTGGGACTACACAGCCCCTTTCCTGGACTCAGAGTATGAGGAGGACGAGCCTGGAATGCAGCCATATGTCTCCTTTGTGAGGATAAACAGCTCGCTGGCGGTAGCGGCTTATGAGGATGGTAAGTAACCGCAACCCTCCTCCCTATTAAGGAAAAAAAAAAAAAAGCTTTACAAAAATTAAGCAGCTGTGGCCGGCTTCCCCCCGTAATCCCTGCATACATACACGTGGGCACACACACATGTGCACACACATACACCCACTCTTTGCCTTTATGTGAAGAAGTTGGCCAATAACCGTCCATGCATTAGTAGGCAGTGGAGCACAGCACCCAGTAAGACTGGTGTTTAATTCCTACTGGAGCTGGTAGACTGGGTTTCTGTGCCAGACACGAGGCTGGCCAAGCCATCTTAAGCAAATAGCTTGTTTGGTATAAAATATTAAATATACTTGGCCTACTTTTCCTTCAGTCTCTGCTCAGTCCAAAGGGAACAGGGAGAGGGAGGGATAGACAGATAATCTATTGACAAATATGGAAATAGAAAAATAAAAGTCAGTGCCTACCTTTTCCTGGCACTTCCATACCATACAAGATAATTTACGGTGATCTGTGGTCTCTCTGGGATTGATAGAATCCTTTTGTGTACAAACAACTGCGGATTTACAGAACTAGCTAGGAAAAGTCTAAAATTATATGCACCTGAGTCATGAAACACTGGTCAGTTTTGTAGCTAACAAGAATAATGATTTCGAGGGCCATGACATCCGTGTTCGTGCCTTTCATTATGTGTGAATTTGGAATCTCTAAGCTCTGTTTCCCCACTTGCCTGAAAGGTGAACCACAAAATATTTTGGAATGTTAGTGTTCATGTTGTGGCACTATGGCAAATCTTCAGAGTCAGTGGTTGGCTCAGGGACAAAACTATAGTAAAGTAGCTCATGGGCAATTTTAGATTCGTATGTCGTTTAAAAAATAGGGCTGAAGTCTTGAAAATATTTTCGATTTATTTAACAACATAAACTCTGTTCTTTCGGTTTGACATTAGTAGACACCATTGGTAGATCTTTTTCAGCCTCTAGAAATTCAGCTAAGCTGTTTCTGTGGTATATAGTATTTCCTCTATGTTTACTGAGATCCTGGATAGATAACAGAAGATCAGCTTGGGTGTGTTTGGTACTTTCCAAATTACCAATGAGGTTTTTTGTGTGTGTGGTTTAATTTTTTTAAATTTTATTTATTTATTTTTAAATTTACATCCAAATTAGCTAGTATATAGTGCAACAATGATTTCAGGAGTAGATTCCTTAATGCCCCTTACCCATTTAGCCCATCCTCCCTCCCACAGCCCCTCCAGCAACCCTCAGTTTGTTCTCCATATTTATGAGTCTCTTCTGTTTTGTCCCCCTCCCTGTTTTTATCTTATTTTTGTTTCCCTTCCCTTATGTTCATCTGTTCTGTGTCTTAAAGTGCTCCTATGAGTGAAGTCATATGATATTTGTCTTTCTCTGACTAATTTCACTTAGCATAATACCCTCCAGTTCCATCCACGTAGTTGCAAATGGCAAGATTTCATTCTTTTTGATTGCCGAGTAATTCTCCTTTGTATATACATACCACATCTTCTTTATCCATTCATCCATCAGTGGACATTTGGGCTCTTTCCATACGTTGGCTATTGTTGAAAGTGCTGCTCTAAACATGGGGGTGCATGTGTCCCTTCGAAACAGCACACCTGTATCCCGTGGATAAATGCCTAGTAGTGCACTTGCTGGGTTGTAGGGTAGTTCTGTTTTTAGTTTTTTGAGGAACCTCCATAGTGTTTACCAGAGTGGCTGCACCAGCTTGCATTCCCGGAGGGTTTTTTAAATACAAGTATGCAAAGGTTGTAGTACAGTTAGAATCCTACAGTTTTAGAATCCTCTCCTAGCCCCCCCGCCCCCGCCACGTGCATACATGTACACCCACATTTTTCTTCAGACGGGGAAACGGGGGTCCAGAGAGGCCAACGGAGTGATTTGCATGAGTGCATCCAGAAGTGTGAATATTGTCCCAGGCCATGCCAGGGTTGTAGTGCACTATGTAAGTAATCTGAAACACAGATGCCTGGAGGAATATGGGCACCTGATTGATTTCCACCCCCACGTTTCCTATCTTGTGAGCTTGAAAATACAGCTTGAGGAGATAGGCACGCGGGCTCCTGGTTTTGCGTCACTGGTGACAATCGTGTTTGTCCCCCTCTTCCCTGTTGCCGCACAGAAACATTGGGGAGCCACAAAGGTAGGACAGAGAGACTACTTCCTTTGGCAAATAATGGCCAAAGTGTATGTTTAAAACTTGATTTTAAAAAATGCAGTTAAAATTCAAACAGAGCAAAAGTATAAAATGAAAAGAAAGCATATCCAAAGAGAAGCTGAAGTGTTCCATCGTGCCCCCGTCTCTGTCCCTTTCACGTTTTACTCAGAGGTCCTATGCGATGTGCTTTTCTGCACCTTGCTTTTATTTTATTTTATTTTATTTTATTTTATTTTATTTTATTTTATTTTATTTTATTTTTTTAATAACATAATGACACATCTTGGTATCCTTCCACATTGGCACTTATAGGTAAACTTTTTCATCCTGTGTACTATGGCATGAAGTGGCTGTATTTATAATTTATTTATTAGAGCCCTTAATGACACACACTTGGATTGTTTATTTTTGTTATTAAAAACAGCGCTGCAAGCAATATCCTCTAACAAATATCACGATGGACTCGTGCGAGTCCAGCTATGGGGTAAATTACTAGTCATTACCGGGTTGGAGGCTACAGATGCTTTATGTTTTGATAAATACTACCAAATTGCCCTCCAAAAAGGTTCAACCAGTTAATGGTCACACCAGATAGATGAGAGTGACGGCTTCCTCATGCTGGTCTGATGGGTGGAAATGGCATTTCCCCGTTGTCTTTGTCTGCCTTCATGTGAATGCAGTGAATTTCATTGTCTTCCTTTTTCCCTGTTTTTCTGCAAATGGCTTGTTCCTGTCTGTTCCCATTTTTCTCTGGGTTCTCTTTTCTGGTTGGAAAGAAAGGGATAAGGACGTAGTCCTTGCCATGCCTACTTCAAGTATATTTTTTCAGCTTGTCAGTTTTTCTTCGGTGGACCTTATTTATGGTTTATTTTTCAAGATGGTAGTTGTACATGTGTATAATTCTAATTTTTTGAGAGAGAACGTGTGTGCAAGGGGGGGAGGGGCAGAGGTGGGGAGATAGAGAATCCCGAGTAGGCTCCATGCCCAGCACAGTACCTGACGCGGGACTCGATCTCTCAAACTGTGGAATCGTGACCTGAGTCGAAATCAAGAGCCGGACTCTTTAACCGACTGAGCCACCCAGGCACCCCTTAATTTAATTTTTTAATCCATAAATGAAGTGGGTTTCATTTAGTAGTTTAACGTCTTTGAATAAGTATACATTTTGGGGGACATAAGATGAAACAACTATAAACAGTTACACGTTTAGAAGTCTTGCTTTTACCTATTTTGTCTACTCCATTCTAAAGCAACCATATATTTTAGGATTTTGTCTGTCCTTCCAATATTTCAGCATTGTAAATATAAGCAAATATGAATATTCTTATTCCCCCCCCCTTTTTTTTTAAATTTTTTTAAATGTTTATTTATTTTTTGAGAGACAGAGAGTGAGCGGGGGAGGGGCAGAGACAGAGGGAGACACAGAATCCGAAGCAGGCTCCGGGCTCTGAACCGTCGGCACAGAGCCCAACGTAGGGCTCGAACTCAGGAACTGCCAGATCATGACCTGAGCCGAAGTCGGATGCTCAACCCACTGAGCCCTTCAAGCGGCCCATTCTCCCCCTTTTTCTTAAATGAAAGCTCACATATTACTTTGTATTATTCCACACCTTGGCTTTTTTTCACTTAATGACCTGTCTTGAAAGCTTGTCCATGTCTGTATATAGAAAAACAGCTTCCTCTTTTTTTCATACCTGTACAGTATTCGATACGTACAAGGACCTTGGTTCACTGACACTGTCCGTTATTGAGGAACTGTTGTGTTGTTGCTGACCTTCTGCCATTACAGCATTGTAATGAAAGACCCTGCCTATAAGACCATTCATGTACATGCAGGAAGGGTAGTTTCCTATAAAATTGACGAATCAAAGGGGAAATGCAAATGGGGTTTATACAATGTTGCTCTGTCACCAGCAAGGTATGTAGGTATGGCTGTTTCCTCACATTTTTTTTTTTAAATGTTTATTTATTTTGGAGACAGACAGAGCGAGAGCGGGGAAGAGGCAGAGAAAGAGGGAGACACAGAATCTGAAGCGGGCTACAGGCCCTGAGCTGTTTGTTAGCACAGAGCCTGATGGGCTCGAACCCATGAACCACGAGATCATGACCTGAGGTAAAGTCGGATGCTCAACCGACTGAGCCACCCAGGCGCCCCTATTTCCTCACAGTTTTGCCAGCAAGATGTGTTTCAGACATCTAGGTGTTTATTGGTTTGATAGATCAGAAATGGTATCCAAGGGCGCCTGGCTGGCTCAGTTGGTGGAGCGTGTGTGTGACTTTTGATCTCGGGATTGTGAGTTCCAGCCCCATGTTGGGCGTAGAGATAGCTGAAAAATAAAATCTAAAAAAAAAAAAAAAAAAAAAAATGGTACCCAAATGTAGTTTCATTTTACATCTCTTAGCCTAAGAATTTTTTTCATCTTTGTACCTGTTACTTGTACCTCTTTCTAATAAGCAGGGGCTTATTTTTCATGCTTGAATTTTGGCCAATATAGAGTTCATCCTGGGACCGTATAAAATATGAATCTGAGAATTTTTTTTCTGGCATCTCTTACTAGAAAGCCCATCCCTACCTACTCACTGGTTTGAGGTGCTGCCTTTATATGTTTTTAGATGTGAGATTCTCTTAGTTCCCAGGTTTGTTTCTGGATGTTATGCTCTGTTTCTGTTGGTCTGTCTAGTTGTTTTACTTTTACACCTTCACGTTTGTCTTTCTCAGTTTCATGGCATGCTTGGGGATCAACCCTACTCTAAGGTCAGATTCAATCTATAGTACTTCCATCGTTTATGTTGAAATCTTTGGTTGGTCTCAAATTCATGTTGGTATAAGGACTATTTCTTTGGTGAGAACTCTTACGTTTTTATTTCTCTCTCACTCTGAGCTGGTTTTACCAGTCTGATTGGGATTTAACTATTCATGGGCTACACAGCTCTTTCGTTTTTTTCCCAGACCTCAGGTGGCATTGTCTTTGGTCTCACTTCAGTTTAACAGATTGACACTGTGATATTTATACCAACATATTCATGAGTAGCTACTTCTGGGCAAAGACAGATTGAAATAATCAAATGCACATTTTGATACTGTTCCTTTCCAGGAGCCGCAAACAGGCACTTCTTAGGCAAAACACGGTGAAAAGGCCATGTACCTTGTGGGGTCTGCTGTGTAGTATTTGCAACTGCCGTGCAGAAGAGAAGAATAAGATGATAGGATGAGTTCATGAACTTCAGCACCCTTGGCTGTGCCGAAGGGAGGCTCTTAGCCACTGAGGCCCTGTTGATGGTCTACACACGTATTCTCCACGGAAGGGGTCTGATCCAGAGGGGAGATGGAAGCCGCTTTGGGTGCAAGGAAGTCGTCCCTACATCCTTTTCAGCCTCCTCGCCCTGCGGGAACACTGTACACCCACCTGGGGTGTTGAGATTTGGCAAGGTGATCCACAGTTGTGATTGTTTGAATTCCAACCCACTGGCCTCATATTTCTTCTGCCTTGTTTCCGATTGTCAGCACTGGCCGTCCTCCAGTTTGATTTTACCACTAATTGTGTTGCACGTTACCGTACCGAAATGAATCAAATCAAAATGCTTTTCCTGGAGCAGTAGATAAAGCAGGCGAAGGTTCCGAGTAATGAGCAGATGCTGCTAATGCGGGGACAGTGGGGACCTTGCCAGGACTCCATCTGCTCCATGCTTGCCTGCCTCTGGCCCCGAGCCACAGCACGAGGGAAGGCGGTGTACTCGAAACCCGCTCCCCGTTCACAGAGTTTGTCTTGAAAACTCACTGTTGGGTGAGAAATGAGATGGCACCCTTCGTAGGTGCAAAGAAGTTCTCGTCTGCCCCCCTGGGTGGACAGGAGAGACACGGCCCGGTGGGTATTAGCTAGCGTGTGGAAGCCGGGCCGGGATAGCCAACAGTTGTCCTTCTGTGCCACCGCCCGGCAAGGCGGAGTGGCTTCTCCACTCGTGCGGCACTCCCGGCACAATTGTCGCAACACACACATGCTTCGTTGTCCCAGGGCTGGGGTGACTGTCATTTCTCACTTCCTGGCGTAGGAACAATGGATGGGAGTGGGTCTCTCCGGGGCCTCGGTAGGACCATGTTTTAGTTAGGCGGCTTTGATGGAGACTGAGTGCTTTTTAAGCTTTGTTTATAATTGTATGTTTAACAAAAAAATGAATTCTTTGGTTTGCTTATGTGTCTTGTGTGTATGTTGATGGTGACATTTGAATATAATGACATAACTTGTGACTATAGTAACATACAATTACGGCCCCGCCTCCCCCCAATCAAGATAGAAGTTTTAGAAGTGGAACATTAACATGTCAGAGCATCGCTTGGGAGGTGGCTGAGACACCTGGCTGTGGATTATGGAGGATTTTTTTTTTTTTTTTTTTTTTTTTTTTTTTGCCAAGGCCTTTCTTTGCTGTTCATTTTTCTCTTCAGTTTCAGTAACTAGTTTTTGTTTGAAACCTCTGCCTACCCTTGGGTCTAGGAGTCTTCCTCAGATATTTGACAAAACAAAATGCAACCACTTTCTGACAACCCCCAAATACTGGGTATAGTCCTTTTAAAAGATAGGATACCTTGATAGACATGAACAATGAACAGTAGGAAACGCTCACATTGTCAAGTTCCTCGGAGCAGAATTAAACCCTGAAATGCAGAGTTCTGAACTGAGGTCATTCTTTTCAGTGTTGAGGGAGTATTTCTGGGGGGATTGAACTTGAAAGTGGACTGCCATCTGGCATGGGCTGGAGTGCTACATTGTGTTTCATAGACATGCCATAGGGACTGTGCATATGTAGGAAGTTTTTGAATAAAAAAAAACTTCAGGGGCTCCTGGGTGGCTCAGTCAGTAAAGCATCCAACTCTTTCTTTCTTTTTTTTTTTTAACTTCATGTTTACTTATTTTTGGGAGACAGAGAGGGGGAATGAGAACAAGTGGGGGAGGGGCACAGAGAGAGGGAGACACAGAAACCCAAGTAGGCTCCAGGCTCTGAGCTGTCAGCCCAGAGTCCAACGCGGGGGTTGAACTCACAAACCGCAAGATCATGACCTGAGCCAAAGTTGGACGCTTGACCGACTGAGCCACCCAGGTGCCCCTAAAACATTCAACTCTCAATTTGGGCTCAGGTCATGATCTCACAGTCATGAGATTGAGCCCTATGTCAGGCTCATCTCTGGGTTGTGGAGCCTGCTTAAGATTGGCTGACTCTCTCCCTCTCAAAAAAATAAAAAATCTTTTAAAAGTTTTTCCATTTTTGGTGAGAAGAGTTTGACATTATATTGTACACTTGGTTACATATGCTTTGGGCTGAGTACATATTATAACAGGGGAGTGTTCCTCAAATGGGAATTTAGAGATCAAGTCTTGAGCAGGAGCTGTGCGATCTCTACAAAAGGTTTGTTCTGTTTAAATCTATAGTTTTATAGGAATCTAAAAAAAAAAAGAAAAACAAAACTGGATCCTTTGACCTTGTAACTGAACCATACTGCATGATCTCAGTGTTTGAATTTGCATTTTGTGTTCCCAGCCTATTGGCACCAAGTGATCACATGACCTACATGCCTTGTGGTTGTTTTTCATGCTGCGGGTCCACAGGTGACAAATTTAAGAGACACTGGGGAGGGAAGTTCTTATGCTATAGGCACAGATTAGCAGATGATAAATTTCTAGGATAACCACACGTTTTTGAAGTTACTAATGAAAAAAACTTGAAACAATGTTTCTCATGCGGAAAGTGGCACATTAAATTTATGGGAGGAGATTTGGTGGTAATCTGATTTATTGCGTGGTTTTCCTGAAAACTGATTTTTTTTTAATGTTTATTTCTTTTGAGAGAGAGAGCACAAGCAGGGGAGGGGCAGAGAGAGGGAGAGAGGGGGAAAGAGAGAATCCCAAGCAGGCTCTTTGCTGTCAGTGCAGAGCCTGACAAGGGGCTGGATCTCACAAACTGGGAGACCACGACCTGAGCCGAAATGAAGAGACAGGTGCTCAACTGACTGAACCACCCAGGCGCCCCTGAAACCTGATATTTAGTAACACACAGTATGATGCATTAAATTCCAAGTATTTGTCCTGTCTTATTAAAGTTGAGATTAAAAATAGAAAGGAACAAAAAATAGTGCGAAGTATTTTTCCAGGGAGACAGTTGGAGACTACAGAAATAAATTGTCAAAGTTCTTAAATGTACCTAATGAAATCCAAACATTAATTTGTTGTTTTGGAGGCTGATAAATCAGATCAGCATGAAAATTTAATTTCCCTTTCAATACTTGTAATTTTGATTGTAGCATTTATTCTGTACTAAACCCTAGGGCTCTGTTAAAGCAGAAGTAAACATACTCGTGGAGTGTATTTTTGTTTTAAAAGCGAGATGTGCCCGCTTGTCTGCCATTCCAGTCAAAAGGCTGTTAGGCAAGCTGCAGTAGAGTAGGAAGGGAGCCCAGTGGGGCCAGGGACAGGTGGAGGAGGGAGTCTGAACAGTGGCCTGGCGGGTGGGGGAGGTTGGCAGCATCGAGGGAGATGGAATTAGGTAAGTATATTAAGGATCGTGGAAGCCAGTTTTCTCACTATCGGAGAAGGGAGTTACAGGCATGGAAGAGAGCGATCCAGATGAACCCTGTGGTGCTGGATTGGAATAGGAGGTGTCCGTGTGGAATTCCTGGTTTTCCATATAGATGGAGAAGCGAGTAGAGATGTACATGCGTTAGTACGTGTGTCCTAGCTTTGTTTGCTGGGAAGGTGTAAGAGCAGTAATAGTCCAGTAGCAGTGAACACATGTAGTGCTCAGATCTTAAAAATACGAGTCTCCACTGAAAGGAATCGGGGCTGCTTGGCAAAGAGGTTGACTCCAGGGCTGGGCTAGAGAAAGAATGAAATAAGCCTGGAACATTCTACTGTACCAGGGAATATGGAAGTGCTTAAGGAATAAGGGTGACGTGTCAGAAGAACACAGAAGCTACCTTGAAGGCGTTCTCACTGGCCAGACCTGGGACAATGTGAATATCAGAATAATGCTAGTAACAGATTACAACTTACCGGACAAAATAGGAATCCTTGAGTTACACACTTAAAGTAGAATGTCACCTAACAAATACAGAAGGAATGATGGCATTAGAAAATCATTAATTGGCAGTTAGGATGATAATAATTGAGACAAAAAAAAATCTATTGATGCTACAACTAGAGATGAGAAGAAGATAAGGGATAGGATTTTACATCTCAAAGAAGCTCCCTGCCAAACACTAATTAATTACAGAGTGAGGAAAAAAAGTAACTTTGTAGTCAAGTCTGGCAGATGCCAAACTAATAAAGTGGTCAAATTCAACATCAGTAATGGGACAAATTGACATCCTGTGCTATTTAATAGAATACATTGAGACAAACACTGAATTGCCTCTGTGATATTCCAGTCAAAAAGGATATAGCCCGGTCGAATCATGAGGAAATATTAGAAGACCCAAATTGAAGGACATTCCACAGAAAGACTGATCTGACTCCTAAAAAGCTGTCAAACTCACGAAAGTGTTAAAAAAGAAAATATTCCAGGTTGAAGGAGACAAGACAAGGGAGTGCCATGTGTTATCCCAGATTGGATCCTTTTGCTATAAAGGACATTACTGGAACAATTGGAAATGGGATCTGAATAATGGGTATATAGAAGTTCTTGCAAGTTTTCTGTAATTGTCAGATTGTTTCACCGTAAGTTTAAAAAAAACAAACTAACAACTTTTGCTTCTGATTAAGATGAACTAACAGGGAGTAGATTTATTCTTCTGCCTTAAACAACCAGAAAACCAGACAGAATATGTTAAACAGTTTTCAGACATTGATCTTCTTTAAGGGATCAGAGTCTTGGACTACGTGTTTTTCAAACAAGCTTACCAACCAGAAACAGCTTACCAACTAGAAACAACCCAGTACAAGGAAAGGGAACCTGAACAGAACCTGGACCTCACTGAGTTGAGGAGACACCAAGAGGTCAAGGAAGCCAAGATGGAAAGAATTTGTGAGCCAGAGTGTCAGGGAGGAGGGAGCTGCACAAAGGGAGAACTCTGCAGATCTAAAGGGACCCCTCTGTCTTTGAGTACTGGTGTGCCCGTGTGTGAGAAGAAATACCCAAGACCAGGGAAATAACTGCCAGAAAAGGAGAAGGCAGAACAATTTTTGAAGCTCACATGGGGTTAGGAATAGTTTTCATTCCCACCAAACATCAGGGAAAGAGCTCTCTCTTCTTATAAGGCTATTGATCCTATCATGAGGGCCCCCTCTCAAGACTTAATCTAATCCCAATCACCTCCCAAAAACCCCATCTCCATATAGCATCACACTGGGGCTTTAAGCTTCCACTTGTGAATCTGAGGGGAGACAAGCATTCAGTCCATAGCTTTACAAGAAAGCTATTTTAAGTATGAAGATACAAGTAGGTTAAAAGGATGGGCAGTTATACCATGCAAGCATAAATCAAAAGAAAGCTGGAGTGGCTAAATTAATTTCAAACAAAGTAGATTTTATTTTTTTTTAAATTTAATTTTTTAATGTTTATTTTTGAGAGAGAGAGAAAGAGGTGAGTGGGCAAGGAACAGAGAGAGAGGAAGACACAGAATCCGAAGCAGGCTCCAGGCTCAGAGCTGTCAGCACAGAGCCCAATGTGGGCTTGAACTCACGAACTGTGAGATCATGACCTCAGCCGAAGTTGGACGCTTAGCCAACTAAGCCACCCAGGCACCCTAAACAAAGTAGATTTTAGAACAGGGAATATTATCAGGGAAAAAAGGGACATTTCATAGTGATAAAAGGGGTCAGTTCATCAAGTGGGTATAAAAACCCTAAATATGTATGCGTCTAATAACACAACTTCAAAATACACAAAAGCTGACCAGTGAAAGGGGAATAGACAAATTCATAATTATAGTGGAAATTTCAGGCACTTTGATTTCAGTAATTGATGCAGGTAATCAGTAATTAGTAAGGTCATAGAAGATTGAACAACATTGTCAGACAGTTTTACCTAATTGACATTTATAGAACTTTATCCGCAGCAACTACAAAATACACATTCTTTTCAGGTAGATCAAGACAGACTATGTTCTGGGCCATAAAATCAGTTTCAGTAACTTTAAGACGATTGATATCTTACAAAATGTGTTTTCCCACAAAGTATGTTTTTGGACAACTACAGAATTAAAGTGAAAATAACAAAATAGCTATAAAACCTGCAAGTCCTTGGAAATTAACACACTTTCTTAATTTATTTTTTTACTTCAGTTTTGAGAGAGAGTGAGAATGGTAGAGGGGCAGAAAGAGAGGGAGACACAGTACCTGAAGCAGGCTCCAGGCTCCGAGCTGTCCCCTCAGAGCCCCATGTGGGGCTCAAACTCCTGAACGGTGAGCTCATGACCTGAGCCAAAGTCGGATGCTTAACCGACCGAGCCACCTAGGCGCCCCTGAACAGCACACTTCTAAATAACGCATGAGTTAAAGAAGAAGGACACCTGGGTGGCTCAGTTGGTTGAGCATCCAACTTCGGTTCAGGTCATGATCTCCCATTTCATGAGTTCCAGCCCTGTGTCGGGCTTGCTGCTGTCAGCGCGGAGCCTGCTTCGGATTCTCTGTTCCCGCCTCTCTCTGCTTCTCCCCCACTCATGCTCACTCGTTCTCAAAAATAAACATTAAAAAAATCAGGCAGTATTTTGAATGAAAATGAAAAACCGTGTATCAAAATGTATGCAATGTAGCCAAAGCAGTGCTTAGAGGGAGATTTAAAGCAATAAATGCTTACGTTAGAAAAAAGTCTCAAGTCCATGATCTCACTTTTCACCTTAACTAGAAAAAGAGCAAATTAAAATAAGCAGGAGAAGTACAATAATAATAGGAATCCATGAAATTGAAGGGGAAAAAACACAGGAAAATCAAAACTGGTTTGTTTAAAAAAAAAAAATCAAGTTGACAAGCACTAGTCAGAATGATTAGGGGGAAAACACCCAACATCAGGAATGCAAAAGGAACATCATCACAGATCTCACAGATGTTAAGACTGCACTGAAAAATTATGAACAACTTTACACCAGTAAATTCATCCTCTTAGATGAAGTGGATAAATTGACTTTTTGAAAGACACAAGCTACCCAAATTCACTTAAGAACTAGAAAGCTTAAAATAAAATTCAAGTCCGGTGGCTTTACAGGGGTCTAAGGAAGTAATAATCCTGTATACTTTCATAAAATAGACTAGGAGGGAACACTTTTCAATGAGATCAGCATTCCCCTCATACCAAAACCAGATACGAAAAAAATAACTGGTGTATGAAAACAAGGAAACTACAGATCAATATTCCACGTGAATAGAAGTGTAAAAATGCTTAACAAAATACTGTAAAATGGAGTCCTACAATACATTGAAAGGATAATACATCATAGCCACTTAAGATTCATCCAGGGAATTTAAGGTTAGTTTAACACTTGAAAATCATTTCATTATATTAACAGATTATAAAAGAAAAACTGATCAACTCAATGAAACAGAAAAAAATATTTGACAAGAACCAATTAGTATTGATGATTAAAAACTCCTGGCTGACTGGGGTGCCTGGTGGCTCAGTCAGTTAAGCATCCGACTTTGGCTCAGGTCATGATCTCATAGTTTGTGGGTTCGAGCCCCACGTTGGGCTCTGTTGACAGCTTGGAGCCTGGAGCCTGCTCTGGATTCTGTGTCTCCCTCTCTCTCTGCCCCTTCCCCGCTTATGCTCTCTCTCTCTCAAACATAAATAAACGTTAAAAATTGAAAAACAAAAAGACTCCTGGCTGAGTGACATAGAAAGGGACCTTTCGGGGTGCTTGGGTGGCTCAATCAGTTGAGTGTCCGTCTTCATTTCATTTCAGCTCAGCTCATGATTTCAGTTTGTGGGTTCGAGCCCCATGACAGGCTCTGTGCTGATAGTGGGGAGCCTGCTTGGGATTCTCTCTTTTCCTGTCATCCACTTGTGTGTGCATGCTCTCTCTCTCAAACTTTAAAAAAAAAAAAAAAAAAAAAAAAGGGACCTTTCTATGAAAGACCTACAGCTAACTTCATAATGGTACTTTTACATAATGGTAAAAGACCAGGCTTTCTCAAAACTGGAAACATGGCAAGGGTGTCCACTTTTACTGCTGTTACCCAACACTGTACTGGAAGTCCTCCTTAGTCCACTAATGCTGGAAAAAGAAAGGGCATACAGATAGAAAAAAGTAAGAGTGGTTGTGGATAAATTGTCTTTGCATAAAATCCTAAACAGTCAACAAAAATGTCACTAGAACTTGTAAGTATCTTTAGAACTGTCACTGGAGATGAGATCACTATGCAAAAAACCAGTCGTATTCAAGTTGGCAACAAACAGTTGGAAAAACAAGCTAATTGGGATTAATTCAACAAATATTCAGCAAAATATGTGCTGAAAACTACAAAATACTGAGAGAAATTAAAGCCCAAATGAATGTGGAGACTTATGTTCATGGATTGGAAGATTGAATGCTGTTGAGATTCAGCTGTCCCCTCAATGACCTAGAGATGCAGTTCAATCCCAATCAGAATCCCTGAAGAATTTTTTTTCTTTTGATAGAAATTGATAAGCTTATTCTAAAATTTAAAATCTAAAAACGCAGAGGACCAAGAATAGCAAGGAACAATTTTGAAAAAGAAGTACAAAGTTGGTAGAGTTACCCTATCCAATTTCAAGGTTTACTGTGAAACTAGTAATCAAAACAGTGTAACAATACTGGCCTGAGGATAGACCCATAGGCCACTGGAACAGAATAAAGTCCAGAAAAACCCACCCACTGATTTTTTAATAAAAGTGCCAAGGTCATTCAATGAAGAAATGATTGTCTTTTCAACAAATGATGTTGAAACAAGCAGATAGCTCTATTCCTTTTTATCCCTGCGGTGAACCTCTACTTCATGCTATCTACAAGTGAACTGAAATGGATTATATAGACTTAAATATAAAATTTTCGGACAAAAAGTAGAAAAATCTTTGTGACCTTGGCTGGGCGAAGATTTCTTAGGACACAGAAAGCACAAATTGTAAAATAAAAAAAAAATGTTAGACTTCATCAAGTAAAAACCTTTGATCGTGAAGATACTAAAAAAATGAAAAGGCAAGCTACAGATTGGCCGAAAATATTTGCAAAACACATCTGATGTAGGACTTACATCTAGAATATATGAAGAACATTTATAGTTCAAATATAAGAAGACAGCCTATTAAAAGTAGGAGAAGGTTTGGATAGACCTTTCAGAAAAGACCTATAAATGGAAAGTAAACACATGAAAAGATGCTCAGCACCATTAATCGTTAGGGAAATGTGAATTAAAACCATTATGAAGTATACTGTTGCCCATAATACACCGGCTTTAAAAGACCAATAATACCACATGTTGGTGAGACTGGTGGAGTTGGCACTTTCCTTGCTGGTGGGAATGCAAAATGGCGCAGCCACATGGGTAAACAGGTTGGCAGTTTCTTACAAAACTAAACACAAACTCGCCAGATGACCCGAGCACTCCCACTCCTGTATTATCCAAGAGAATGAAACCTATGTTCACACAAAAACTTGTCCTTGAATATTTATAGAATTTTATTTTTTTTAATATAATTTATCAAATTGGCTGACATACAGTGTGTATGGTGTGCCCTTGGTTTTGAGGGTAGATTAGTTCATTGCTTACATGCTATAACATTTTAATCATGGTAGCTCCAAACTGGAAGCCACGTAGATCAATATTAACCGATGAATGAGTAGCTGTATTGTAGTACATCCAAAGAATAGGCCATCGCTCGTCAATTTTAGACGACAAACTACAGATACATGCAACAATACAGATAGATCTTAGTAGCGCTAATGCTAAGTAAAAGAAGCCAGCCACAAAAGAGTACCTACTATATAATTCTGTTTATGTGGAATTCTAGAAGAAGCAAAACTATGACAGAAAGCAAGTGAATAGTTGCCAGGGGAAGGTGACTGTCAAAAGTGTGGTGGAAATATTCTGTTATGATTGGGTGGTGGTTCCGGGACCATAAATATTTGTCTGTTCCTATCCAATAGTGCACTTATTAAAGTTGATGAGGTTTTTTTACATGTAGGTTAGAACTACATGATTTTTTAACATATTTTTAAAAGACCAAAAAGTCCCATTTCAAGATTTTCTACAATATAGTTGGTGCTACTCTTGGGAAGTTTCGTTTTGTTGGTTTTTGCTCATCAGGAAAGGTCAGGATTCTGAAATGTGTTATAGAGTCCAAGGACAAGAGTGCTTTCCATCTCGGTTCTAGAGTTGAGTGCTTGACAGCAGAGAATTCCCCTGGTGGCTCATGGCCACCAGAACACGTTTAGTGATTGAAGTTTTTGTTGTGTCTTTAACAATAATCTTTCGTGAAGAAATCTGGACCTATTTTCAAAGAAATACAAAGTAATATTGTATTTATGGGATCATAGTATAGTGGTAGCAGGCATGGCCAAAAAATAGTGGCTATATGTACCTGGAATTGTTCCTCTTTCTCTGTGTTTAACTCTGCTCTGAAATAGGACTTAAAACCCAGGATCATGCGATATTACAAAAAAAAAAAAAAATCCTGGATAAGCAACTCTCCTCAATTCTTTATTCCAAGGCCATGGAAGACTTTTCTGCATATTTTAAAGAGCTTATGACCTTTGAGGCAAAGACCTGGCTTTTATTCTAATTCCTAAGAGTTGTAGGCATGCATTGTGCTACCCTAGTAACAATAAGCACAGCTAGTGCCCAGATCTTGGTCTCTAAATATCATTAATTCTTCAGTGAGTGGAACCAGTGCTAGGAGAGACCAATACAAGATGAGTCTGGAACATCTTGTGGGACCAGAAAGTAAGGGTGGTCCAAAGAAAAAAAAAAAGTGGGTAAGATGGAAGGAGGAGGTTCTCTTTATAGGAAAATGGAAACAAACTGGAACTCCTTCCCAACGGCAAAATCAGGGGCAGTTCAAGCAACAAAATAGGATATTAATGGATTGTAACCTATAGAATAAAGTAAATATCCACGAGTCCATGCCAGTATAAATAAACAGTTAAATAAATAAGCGAGGGAGAAGAGTCAGCTCTTTTTTACAATAGCATTTCAATTAATGAATTTCTCTATGTGGAGGAGTGATGAAAATAGAAACTCATTTGGCAAGTGCTAGAATAATTCTTACAGGCAAGAATCAATGGATGCTAAAATTGGTATGATGAAAAACAGGATATGGTGAATAATGAGAAATTGACATCATGTACCTCCTGATTCACTGAAAAGGCACGTTACTTCTGTGCTACTTATGTCAAAAAATGCATAACCTGATTTTAACCATGAGTAAACATTAGACAACTGAGAGATCTTCTATAAGATACATGGTCAGTACTTTTCAAGTGTCAGGGACAGGAAGGACAAAGATAGATTGAGGAATTGCCTCAGAGCAAGGAGACATGACAAATGCAACATGGAATTCTGAATTGGATCCTGGACGGGGTGGGGGGGCGGGGAAGGATTTTGGTGAACCACTTCATGAAATGGAAATAAGGTCTATAGGCTAAACATCTTGTATCAATGTTAATTTCCTGGCTTTGATCATGTTCCTGTGGTTATGTAATATGTTAACATTGGGGAAGCTGGGTGAAGGGTCAACTGTAACTCCTTGTATGATTTTTAGAGCTTTTTGTAAGTCTCAAATATTTCAAAATTAAAAAATCATTAAACAAGGTAAAATTTTTCTCATAGCAATTTAAAATTCCATGTATATATATGCTAACTGATTACTCAGGAAAAAAAAAATGTGCCTGACCGTTTTCTTTTTCGCTGAATTGGGAGCCTGATATTCGATGAGATTAGGACCTAGGTTCTTCTGGTGGTGATTCTACAATTAAGGATTCTCCACACACTTTGTGTCTGTATCTTGCTATTTATCTTTGGGCTATTCTTTCCCCCTTTTATTTAATGCATGATGGTATGAGTGATATTTCATTTCCGAAGAATACTTTTTAAAGAATGATATAGCCATTTTATTTTATTATTTAAATTTTTTTTTCACATTTATTTATTTCAGAAGTGAGACAGTGTGTGAGCGGGGGAGGGACAGAGAGGGAGGACACAGAATCTGAAGCATAGCCATTTTATTTTAAAATGTCAGTATTTAGCAGTATGCCAGAAGTTAGGGTTTTTTTGTGTGTTTTTTGTTTTTTGGGTTTTTTTTTTTTTTTTTTGCCACTACACGATAAACAAGATTTTTCGGTTTTATATGTAAGATATGAAAGGGAGACCTGATTTGCCAAAATAATTTTAGGGGGGGTAAACAAAAAAGTCTGAAGACCACTAGTCTTTAAGGCAGGTGGATCCATGGGTCTGGAGTTCAGAGGAGAATCTGTATAGGGCTGTTGTAATCCACACCTGCCCCTGTCTTGTCCCCCAGGGAGCACCTAGGGACATGGGGGCACCCCAGCTTAAACATTCTTGGCCCTCCTGGCAAAACCCATCCACATGCAGGGAGATTTGCGTTGGGGGTTTCAGATGCCTAAGTGAAACGTGAGATCATCTGCTGTTCCCTTTCTCCTTCTTGTTTGGCGTAACTCAGAGTTGACTAGAGTGGTGCCATAATCTACATCTTTGATTTTTTCTACTTTTCCTTTGAGCCATGTAATACTTTTATTGAAAGAGAATTCATTGATAGTATGATTTCAGGATATTTCGAGGGCTTGGAAGGGGATTTCCAAAACCTGCAAAATGTCATCGCTGGAATTTCCATTGCAAATCTGTTCTGAGACTACACTAAGTTCGGAGCGTAGCTCCTGAAAACTTTTGCAAAATACAAGTTCTGTGTCTTCACTTTTGTCAGTGATAGCTTTTCAAATTATTTTTAAGAATCCTTTTATTGTAGGAAATTCAAAATACACAAAATTGGGGAG
Organism: Panthera onca; assembly: GCF_046562875.1. Taxonomy (NCBI): domain Eukaryota; kingdom Metazoa; phylum Chordata; class Mammalia; order Carnivora; family Felidae; genus Panthera; species Panthera onca. The sequence goes on from NC_138350.1 coordinate 12,527,050, forward strand.
AATAGGGTGATGAATCCCCATGTACCCATCATTCTGCTTCAGTAGTCCTGAGCGTTATCTAAATCACGCATTTCTAAATATTATATAGTTCTGTCACTTAGCACATGAGTGGAACTGTTTTTGAAGATAGACCTATTTGCCTTTTAGTAACAAATAAACTTTTTGAAAAGAGAAAGAACAAGGAGATTAAGACTTACCCTGGGCTACTCTTGGCCTGGGCTCTCTTGCACCTGTCTGGTCAGGAAAGTGGTGGCGATGTTGCGTACTCCTTTGGAGTTTAATTCACCTTGACCTATCACTGAGTCAGAAGTAGAATTTGTATGTCAGAGTTAAATGTTGATTATAAAATTATGTGGACCGTGATTGGGAAAAGTGAAAAAAATCTCATCACAAATCATGTTAATATTTTATAAAAATATGTATACAAATGATAATAAAATTTTGGAGATAGTGTAACATGTAGAAAAAATTCAAATTGTCCCAAAGGATGTGTAGTGAAGAATAAGTGTTCTTTCTCTACCCACCACCACTGTCCCGACTGCCCAGTACCATAGTCTGTGCGCTGGAGGCATCACCTAGCACCACCGTCTGATGGACTCTTCAAAATATATTCCAGATCATGTTTATATTGCTCCGTTATAGTGTAGGAAGACACTGGCTGGAGCTGGCAGGGTTGGTGGCTGCGTGCATAGTGATGTCTCTTTCGCACTCTCTGCCTCCTTGGCACTTCCCCTTGTAGAACACCTGGTCCGGATGCTTCCCCACGAATCTGTTTTTCCTTGGACTCCGTTAACTCTGAATTCTTCTACGGAGTCACATTGTCCTATCTTACGATCTGTTATTTGATTCCTTTTCAACTTACTGTCTTTTCTCATTTTTTATTTTTAAAATGTTTTTCTTCTGCTTTGAACCTGAGACTCCTAACTATATTCCTCTTGCTTTCTTCTTGACTCTCTTTCTGCTTTGGTGATCTCTCATCCGGTCGCTGATCTGTTGTGCCTAACCAGCCACTTGATCGGTCCACGAGCCCATTCAGATTCTCGTCAGTCCGAAGTACAGCTTCCAGAATGCTTCCTATGCGTTGTTTTTCTCCACATCACAGGGTTCAAGTTTAGAGTTGTGTTCGGCTGCAGCGTTGAGGATGAACATGCACGGTAGACGCTTTGTCCTATTCCAGACCTTCCGTACTGAGCACTTCAACATGACCCTTGTTTGCACTGATATTAACCTCCCTGGCCACCTCTTCCATAAAAGCAAAATTTATTTTCTCCTTTCAGACTCATGCCACCTTTACAACTCTGGCCTCTATCTCATAGTGCTGTTGTATGGACTTGATGAATGAGGCAGTACACAGTTAGTGAATGCAATGGGTAGATCTCAAATTTTTGTTAAAATGCTTTTTCTCTTGTCAAGGAGTTTTTTTGGCTCCTGTTTATTTATAGGCAAGTGTTTACGGGGTGGAAATTGAAGTTACAAGCTGTTTTTAAAAACAGTTTCATTCACTGTTCTCTGAACTGCAGTTAGATGACCCTGCCTACGTAACTACAGCAGTGCCCCCTTATCCGTGATTTCAGTTTCTGCAGCTTCAGTTACGCGCAGCCACTGTGGTCTAGAAGCGGAAGGGGGTGGGGGGTCCTCGGTCAGTGGTAGCCTAACGCTGCCTCATGCACATCGTTCCATCTCTTCACGCAGGTGTGTTATTATCGCACATCATCGCAAAAAGAGGGATGAGTTCATTTCAATAAGATACTTTGAGAGAGAGACCACATTCACATGACTTTTGAAATCACAATATAGTGTTATAATTGTGCTATTTTATTGTTGACCTCTTACTGTGCTTTTTTTTTGTTTATAAATTAAACTTTATCAAAGGTATGTATGTAAAGGAAAAAACATAGTACCTAGCGGGTTTGGAACTGTCCATGGTCAGGCATGTCCTGGGGATCTTGAAACGTATCCCCCACAGGTAACGGGGGGGTCGATTACTGTGGTCAGAAACTGCCCTACGCCTCAGGTGTTTACTGTCCAAGCTCAAGAGGATAGGAGCTCATGGCTACGATAAGTTCTAATCAAGGAAGCACTAAAGACCACAAGACACTCTGTGGTTTAAGAAGTGACCAGTCTGTGACTTTCTAAACTGTCAACCTGTTTTAAATTTTAATGGTGCTTGAAAAAGATCAAAGGGGAGGGGGCAGGGCCAGTTGTGTGTGGTGTGTTTCCCCACCCCTCCCCCCCAAAACCAGTTCAGCAGTTATTTACCTTTCAAGCAATTAACATAATTACCATTATGCTAAAAAGTAATTTTGGAAAGTTCTGCCCTGAGCTCTTACGACCCCACCGGGACAGTTTTAGTTGGGACTTATCTTTTTGATGGAAGCCTAATTGCAATTTTGGCTTTGTGCACACAAACAGAAGCAGCTAATTGTTTAGGCAAATAGCAGATTAATTTAAATATGCATCCCTAATAAAACAAAAATGGTATCCATTATGGTCCTTGTTCCCATGACGAGGAATATAAATATTCTGTGCAAGTACCATTAGGCGGAGGTCTTAAGGATTGTCGACATTATTTCACAGTGGTAGCACTTTCCTGATATCGAGTAATCTTTACAAAAGCTCACATAAATCAGTTTAAACTCATTTAGATCCCATTTCCACTATGTGCAGTTTCATTACCACACTCTGGCTGGCCTCCTCCGGGAGGTGGGAGGGGCATGTCGCAAACTGGCATGGGTGCCCACCACAGCTGCTGAGCAGGCTTTGTGTCTCCTCAGAAGACTGGCCATCGTTACTCATGTCATTGTTAACAACCGTTCCCCGGTCTAGGGTGAGCTCCGAGTTCCTTCCGCCCTGCTGCCGCTTGTCAGAGCCCCACTCCCGTCTCCTCGATTGAGCCGAGGGCCCTCACTCATTGTGCTCTTCCAGATTTTTTGACAGACCCTTTTTCTTCTTTCGTCTGCATCCGTTTCATATTTCTCGTGAATGAAGTCGTGTTGTCGTGAGGCTGGCACTGGCTCAGAGTTGAACATCCTTCATCCAGCTCTTGAGGTTTCGTCAGGGAGAAAGAAAGACCTCTGCTGTCCTTTTAGTTTTCCCGGTGTGGGGCAAATAAATGGGGGCCGTGAGCTCTGGCGCTTAGGGATCATGGCTTGTTCAGGAAATGATGGCAGTGACCTGCTTTTTAAGTCACTACTGAGGAACTAACTACACAGATCCTCCCTTTGCATTTGCTAAGACATTTTCTCTTGTTTTCCCCTGGCCTGACTTGCAGGATAAGTGTAGTAGACACTTTTGGGGTGTCTCCTAACCCCAGTGAACCTCCTTAGCCCCCGTAAGGGTAGGCACGTTCACAGTGAGTATTTGCATTAGTCTTTGGCCTCGGTTGGACGAGGGTGGGAACCGTAGGCCCGGGGGGCAGCTAATTCATGGATTGGGATGAGCCATTTGGGCCTCACACATTTAGTCTGGGTTCTGTGCTTGGATTAGAAGACTCTGCAGACTGGGGAAGAGCGACAGCTGGTTTGTGGGGGAGACAGAAGAATGAAAACAGCTGCACAGAGAGGCACACAGAACACATGCCCTGCCTTGGTTCTGAATGTCTTCCTAGTCCCTGCTTCAGATTCCTTATGATCTCCAGCTGTACTTCTTGCCTTTGGGTTCCATGAAATAGCCCCATTCCCTCCCAGCCCATTTCCCTTTTGTGTTTGAGTCACGGTGGATTTTTGTTTCTTAGAACCAGATGTCCCTTGCTAAAACGTAAGACAAACATTTGTTAAACCTTTATTGACAGCCACATTGTCAGTGACGTTCTCAATTCACTGACATAGACGATATGGAGGAAAGGACACAGTTCTGACACTTGAGAGGTCCACACAATATCAAGAGCCAAATCCATATCATTATTGTTTCTGTGATATAAAACTTGGCCTTTTGAATGAATTTCTATCAGATTTTTAAAAATTATCACCTGTTTGACAAGTGACTCTATTCGGTTCTGACAGGCATTGGCTACTTACTTCTTAATGTCACGTGATGGTTGTGCATCCAGGGCAGCTTGAAGTGTCTAGAGAAATTAGCTGCCCCTTCTTTGGGGATATTAAAATAATTTTATGGCATGATAAAAAGCATATCCATTTTCCCATTGTACTTTGTGTCTTCTGTTATGTGTTACATTTTGGTCATTAAAAAGTTTGTTTCTCTCAGGTGCAGGTTTTGTGAGAATAGGAGTCCTATCCTTTCTGTCTGCCCCCAAACGAGATGCTTGGTAGATGCCACGAGAATATTCACTGCATGCAGTCAGTGACTTTCTTGTTTTATTTTGTCTTATTGCCGCGGTTTCCCGACTACCCAGAACAGTGGCTGGCCCAAAGCCGGGGCTCAGTAAATACTTGATTGTACTATTACATCGATTCCCTTTTGACTAAATGTTGGTTAACGTGGGTGATAGTCAGCTCCAATATTAGAAGACATTATTATAATTCAGGTATTCGTAGTTCAAGTCCCTGCAGTTTTGAGGTTGTAAGAGTAGCCACGATGTAACTACTAACGAATAGATTGATCATTTATAAAACTAGCTTCCACCCAAACATCTCTCCCCATTCGCTGCTGAGTCTGTTCCTGCCCACCTTGCCCGCGTGTTTTTGGGTCAAGTGTCCAGCAACACAGTTGCAAAGTGAAATTGCAAATCTTGCAAATTTAATGCTAAAAGTGATATTGGAAGAGCCCCAGATGCGGTAATCACATGGGTGAGTATACGTGGCTTTTTTTTTTTCTTACTATTTAAGTCCTTTTTTAAAGATTAATTGCCTGCTGATGCAAAAGCAATAATGTACATGGGGTTCATCACACACATAGAAACGAAAAGCCTGACAACAGTGGCACAAAGGCTGGGGGGCAGGAAATGGAAGTGTGTGGCAGTGAAGCTCACCCTCTTCACATGAAGTGGGGCAGTGTCACTGGAGGGTAGACCGGTAAGTTAAAGACGAATGCTAAAATGCTGACGCATTTGGGCTAAAATAACACAACGAGAGTTTGGGCCAATGAGCCAACAGGGGAACGCAAATGGAATAAACACGTACTCGGTTGAAGCAGATACTCCATCTAAAAGCAGGCAGAAAAAGAGAAAAAGGGAACACAGAACAAATGGGACAAATAGCAAAATGGTAGGAAAAACCCATTCCTGCCCATAACCGCATTAAAGGAAATAGTCTACACACTCCAGCTAGAAACAAGCCCAAGTATATATGCTGTCGACAAGAAACTCATTTCAAATGTGAAGACACAAGGCAAAGAGAAAGGACAGAAAAATATATACAGTGCTAACACCAATCAGGAGAAAGCTGGAATGCCTGTATCCATAGCAGACAAAGAAGATCTCAGAGCAGAGAACACAACCAGGGGTAAAGAGGGACATTTCACACAACGAAGGGTCAATTCGTTCAGAGGACGTGACAGTTTCAGATGTTCACACATGTAAAAGTGGTCTTGGAGGACTGTGCTGTCGACAAGGAAGGGGCTGACAAGGTTTTATATGCTCAGTAGTTGAAGGGAGTAGAGAGAGTTGATAAAGACGCCGACGCTGTAGGAGTCCAGAAAAGAATGTGGCCATTAAATTGAGGGAACCCTAGAATATATTTTCCAAAAAGACCTTTCTTAGGATGGCTCTGTGAAGCTCAACCTCGCAGCAAAGGATATTTTATTGCACAAGATTCTGTTGGAATAGTGATGCCGACAAAACCGAGTAGTTGATTAATAATGAAAAATGTGTTTATAGATAAACTCCATGTGTGCTTAGAGTGAGCCGTGGTTGAGTAACTTCCACATTTGGCAGAATCCAGGCAAGTTTACGTCATTTGCTCGTGGAGCTCATGGTTATTTTATGCACTTGGAGAGGCAGCCGCACATCCCGCACTTTCCCAGCATAATTCCAGCCCAGCCTCATCACATACCAAGTGGCTTTGGACCAGTTGTTTAACCACTCGGAGCTTCTGTTCTCTTTTGTAAATGAGGATAATGATGTTCCTCCCAAAATGGAAGTGAGCACTCAATGAGAGGAGACAAATGAAAATGTCTCACTCTCAAAAGCTCTGTGAAAATTGCAAATTTTGTTTCTCTCGTGACTGTTTATTGTGACGTCTCCGAACAAAGGCAAACACACATAACGCAGAAGTGCTTGGAGGAGGCACATCTTGGACTATGCCTGTCTCCTATTGAATGTGTATTCAGTGTTTTCTGCAGCGTCTCTGTTTCTTCTGAGAGTGGGGAGGACTTGCCAAAAGATTTGCCAGGGGAATGTGTCGTGGAGCCGTGTGTGACCCGCGGGTCCCCTTGGTTTATCGTAATTCTTAGAAAAGAACGCTGTTTTACGTCTGAAGCGACATTTAACTTGAAGAAAGCTCTGCTTCTGTTTGTCATCACCTACCTAGCCTGCTGGCGGTTTCAAAGTCTTTGCAAAGCAGCCCACATGCATTACTTTCTTCTGACTGTATTTATTTAGTACTGAATGATGCTTGATGGTAAGATCCTAAGTTCAAAGCACTTGGATTGCCGAGAGAAGAAACGTGAAAGAGCTTTATCTGTTTTGGGTAATAGGAAGTTGTAGGAAGTAGCATTAGATTTTTGGAGGAGCAACAGAGGGAATTTGCACTCTTAGTAGATTGTAAACATGCTTTACAACATGGCAGGCCTTCTGGAACACACGAAAGGTAAAAATGATTGGCCCATTTCCAGCCTTTTGTGTGGCTTTTCCCCTTTCGTCTGTCCAACAGTCCTGTGCAGTAGGTGATGTTATCTTCCGTTTTGTAGATGAAGAGACGGGCCCACAGCTTAAAGTAACTTGCCCAAGACCTTCTGCTAGCAAGTGGTAGAGGTGGATTTGAACTCAAATAGCCACAGACTGTTACTTCTGTACAATCATTTCTCAGGGAACTTTGAAAAATAAAATCAGTGGGAATTGGAGCAGGACGTTATCCAGTATGATGCAGACAGTAATTATTTTCTTGGGTACGTATTGGCAGGGAAAGAAGTGGGTGGGAATGATAAAAAGAATTTGGGTAAGAAGAAGAAAGGCACCCCAGGTACAGAAAAGTTTCTGTTTCTGATAGAAGAGTGTAAGTTCCTGTAGACAGACTGCTTCTCAGACTTGAGCGTCTATCCCCAGAGTTTCTGTTGCCCCCAGATCTGCATTTCTAACAAGCCCCCAGGTGATGCTGCAGCTGCTGGGGCTTCTGGTCTGAAGACCACTTGGAAAACTTGGATATCATGCTGTGGACCATTTGAGAAAGGTGGAGACACACAGCCAGTGTGTGTAAGAGGAATTCATCTGGGGAGCAGCATCCAGGGAGCTGGAGAGAGAAGGGTGTGTAGGTAGATCAAGGTTTTTAGCAAGTGGAGGATAGTTAAGCTCACGTTTTATAATGATGGAAAGTAAAGCATCAGTGCTCACCGCGGCTGAAGAGGGTGGTGTGAGGAAGGATGTAAAATACGAGTTAGTGGCTGTTTTCAGATCTTGCTGGCACCTAGAACAGTGCCCCGTATATAACACGCTCAGTAATTTTCTGCCTGATATCTCACGCTTGCTAGAATGGCTGTCGTCAAAGACCAGGGATGACAGATGCTGGTGAGGATGTGGAGAGAAAGGAGCCCTCGTGCATTGTCAGTGGGGATGTAAATTTGTGCAACCACTGGAAAACGGTATGGAGGTTCCCCAAAAAATGAAATCTAGAACTCTGGATTTCATAGGGTCCAGCCATTCCACTTCTGGGTATATGTCCAAAGGAGATGAAGTCACTGTCCCGAAGGACCGTCTGCACCCCACGTGCACTGCAGCATTAGCATTATTCATGACAGCCAAGACGTGGAAACAGCGTGAGTGTCCATTGACAGTTGAACAGATAAAGAAATTGTGGCATACGTGTCCAACGGAATGCTATTCGGCCGTGAAAATTCCGCTATTGGCAACAACATGGGTGAACCTTGAGGGCGTCATGCTAAGTGAAATAAGTCCGAGGAGAAACAAATGCTGTATGATCTCACTTCTGTGTGGAATCTAAAAACAAACAAACAAACGAAACCCTCAGAAACAGAGAACAGATTTGTGATTCCTGGGGACGGAGGTGTGGGAAAAACCAGTGAAGGTGGTCAAAAGGTGTCCAAGCTTCCAGTTAGAAGATAAGTTCTGGGGATCTAACTTACAACATGATGACCACAGTTAATACCATACCGTGTATTTGAAAGTTGCTAAGAGAATAGATTTTAAAAGTGCTCATTCTAAGGAAAAAGAAATTTGTTAACTGTGTGAGGTGATGGCTATTAACTAATAATGTACTATGGTAATCATTTTACAGTATATGCATATATCAGACTGTTGTGTCGTACAACTTATATTATGTCAACTATAATCAATAAAACTGGGAAAGATTATTTGTTGCATGAATGGACAAGAGAATGAATTAGCGCCATATGTTCAAAATATTCAGCAATTGATGTGTGTCCTGCTATTTTTAAGTTTGTCTCATAAAAACATTTATAAAATTTATCTTTTTAGTAAAAATAATTTTAGGGAAAATCTTCAGAATAGACAAGTGGATATATAGTAAAATGCCCTCCTACTCTTGTCCCTTCTCTTTGGTTTCTTTCCTTCAATGCCAAGCACTGGTAACAGTTTCTTGTGTATCCTTCCATACATGAGGATAGTCTGTGTATACGTTTGTGTGTGTGTGTGTAAATTTTTTAAAACACGAAAGTAGTATAACCTGCTATACCACTACTCTGTCCTTCACTTTTTTCATTTAATAATATATTTTGTTGATCTTTCAGATAGCTTATGTATAAGTCTGACACAGTCTTTTTAACTCCTCATTTTATTTAAATTTCAAACTGTGGTGCACATTTAGATAGCTTCTAATCTTTTGACATAATGAAAAACATTTCAGCGACTATCCTATAGACATTCGTAATTTGCTACGTATCATCAAATTGCCTCCCAAGTTGGGTGAATTAGTTTATATCTCCACCAACAATTTAAGATAGAGCCTAGGGTGCCTGGGTGGCTTTGTCAGTGAAGCATCTGACTCAGTCAGTTTTGGCTCAGGTCATGATCTCATGGTTTGGTCGGGCCCCAGGTCGGGCTCTGCACTGACAGCGTGGGGCCTGCTTGGGATTCTCTCTCCCCGCCCCCCCCCCCACTCTCTCTGCCCCTCTCCCCCCTCAAAATAAATAAGCATTTAAAAAAATAGAGCCTATTTCCCTATAGCCTCAACAACAAAATGTTTTATGAAATTTTTCATCTTTGTCAATTTGATGGATGAAAAATAATATTCTGTTACCGTTTTTGTGTTTTTCTTTTTTTTTTAGTGTTTTATTTTTTTCTTAGAGAGAGAGCGCGTGCACTTGCCCGTGAACGGGGGAGGGGGGACAGGGGGGGCAGAGCAAGAGAGGGACACAGAATCTGAAGCAGGCTCCAGGCTCTGAGCTGTCAGCACAGAGCCCGATGCAGGGCTCGAATGCATGAACCATGGAATCATGACCTGAGTTGAAGTCAGATGCTCAGCCGACTGAGCCACCCAGGCACCCCCGTTTTTGTATTTTTCTAATTGTGAGTGAATTTTTGCATTTTTCTTACGTTTGTACATCAGTTGTATTTCTTTTACTGTGACCAGCATGCTCTTGTCCTTTGCTCGCTTTCCAATTGCTTTTTTTTTCCTTATTGGACCTTAGAAGCTCATTGTTAAGGAAATCGGCCCAGTGTTGTATGTGATGCAAATTTGTCATTTACCTTTTAACTTTCTTTATATTGCATGATTACTTTATAATTGTGCGTTTTAAGCGAATCTAAAATTACCTGCGCTGTTTTTCTCTACGTAGGGTTTCTTAATATCTGGGATCTAAGGACCGGAAAGTATCCCATCCATCGTTTTGAGCATGACGCAAGAATACAGGCACTAGCCCTCAGCCAGGAAGATGCAACGGTTGCCACAGCTTCCGCTTTTGATGTTGTAATGTTGCGCCCCAACGACGAGGGCTACTGGCAAATCGCGGCAGAGTTCGAAGTTCAGAAACTGGTGAGCTTCTTAGTCCAGTCTCTTGATTCTCCATTCTTAGAACCTCTGGGTCCGATCAAACAGATAGTAATGATGTCGGCAGCTCCCATTCCCTCGGGCTTCCTGGGGGCCTTACCTTTCCAGATCTCACTGCAGCCTTGCAAAATAGGTAGATAGTATTCTTTTTCCCCATTTACCAAAAAGCCAGTAGAGGCTGAGAGCAGTGTATCGGCTTGCCCCGGATCTCAGGGCTAGGAAGCTGAGATTCAGACCTCGGGGCTGACCTCCTGGCCAGGGGTTTCTCGTCACTGTGGTCCTCAGCCTCCTTCACCTAAAATGAGATGTTCGCCTCTGGGAATGTGAGCTCGGTTTCTGGCCTATCATGTCCGTGAAAATGATGAAAATGAATTCAGTGGTACCTTCCCAGTCCATATGGGAGGGAAGATTTCCGTCCTACACTTTCTTCCGCCTCAGATTTTCTCACCTGGAATTAAGAGTAACTCCTGAGTGAAAACAAGTTTAAGTCAGTGTTAATTGGGGAGCCGAGTTCCAGGATGTCATGCGTGAAGCTCAGCCGACCTGAAGCGTTCTTTACGGCAAGCTTATCTCCATACTCAGTTACACGTGAGCCTCCACTTTTATACGGTGGGAGGTGATTCTGCGGTAAGAAGGAAGTGCTCCAATCTGCGCTAAGTTTGGATTTAATGTAAACAAACTCGATTTGGGCGCTAGTAGAGTGAGCAGAAAGGCCAGTGTTGAATAACGAATTGGTGGTCTGATCCGGAACAGATCCTGTTTTTCTGCCTTTTCCCCCTGGTGGAGATCTTGTTAGCCTTGAGTAACTAAAAAGCCATGATGTCAGCACTTCGCCTGCATAAGCTTCTTGTCCCTCTAATGACCAGTTTCTGCCCTGTGGGTGGTGTTCCCCCCAAGCCGTCTGATGCTCCTCTCGGGGGTTTTACTAGAAAAATGTGAAGGACCATCTTTCTTTGTTCTCAAAACTACCGTAGGGCTTATTATTTGGTCTCTGCCTAAAGAACATTCTAGACCAGCAATAATTATATGAATGCAGACAGTTACTTAAGATGTGAGTTGCTCCGTAGAGTGTAAATCCTGCCTTGGCAATAAAGTGGCATCCTGGCACCCGCTGGAAGCTTTTTGAAGGAGTTTACAGCTTCTGGCAAATGGCACCACCACAGTCAGTCTGAGCCTCTTGGTCTGTCAGAAGTCCAACAATAAAGTGAAACTAAACAGCTAGGCTGAGGATGTTAATTTTAGGGAAATAAGAAATGACTTTTAGAATGGGGGGGGAGAGGAAGCAAGCCACATAGGCCTCATTTCTCATCTCGGATGAGGGGCTGCCGGGCCTCCCTGAAAAAGGTGCCCCCTGGCCCGGCCCTGCGGGCCACTTTTGTCTTCCCAGGTGGGCTCCCCGAATCACAATGGCCATCTTCCCTGGGTTGCAGCACTGGCCTAGCCCTTCCGTCCTTCCTTTGTGATGAGTCCTCAGCTGGGCAGGTTGGGGGGGGGGGTAGCACTCACACTCACAGTCTTGGGCCCGAGGATTAACAGCAGAGGCCCCCGGATGTATACTGTCCCTCCAGCTCCTCTGGACAGTCCTTAGGATTCAGGCTTTTGAACTCGTTTGGCTTCTTGTCAGGGCCACGCTGTCCTTTCACGCGGTGGTTTTCACGATTACACAGTGTGGCACACCTGCTTTTGTACGCTGAGATTTTACTCAAGGAGGTGAAAACCTGGTGTGAAATGTGCTCGGGAGAAATGTGCCACTTAGGGACGTAGAAAAGCAAGTGATGCCTGAAGGGAGCACCTCACTGCCGTGCAGATCAGAGGCAGCGGTCGCGCTAATGCGGTCAGGAGTACCGTGGCGGGGGTATCGTACCCTCGATGACCTGGAAACCAGCAGAGGACAGATAACGCCGCTCTTTTTAGCCTTTTAGCTGCACATTTCTGGTACCTGCACAAATGCTAAAATGTGAATTTTGCTAATTGGGAACCGAGGGGATTTGATTCAGTTTCTTGTAAAAAAAGAAAACAAGGAAACTTAATATTTTGAATAGTTCTTATACTCTCATGTTTCAGAATTTAAAAGGCAGTAAGGTTTGTGGGAGAAATCTCTCTTCCACCCCATCCAAGAACTCTGTTCCCTCTTTGCAGGCAGCCGCCCTTAGCAGATTTATGCTAGCACAAGCCACGCACACCGTGTTCCCTCTGCCCCCCTCCACGCACGTTAGTGCGCCGTGAATCCTGCTACTCCCCTTCCTTGCTTTTTGTCCCCAAATTTATCTTGGAGATGATTCCACTTTGTATCATGCTTTTTTCTGTGACTACATGGTATTCCTGTTAATTAGCCCCTTAGTAAGGCATGTGTAGTAGGTGTTTCCAGTTTTTAGCTATGACAGCATCGTGCTACAGCAAGTAACCTTGTATGCAGTTGTGTGTGTGTGTGTGTGTGTGTGTGTGTGTGTTTACTTGTAAGTAAATTCCTAGGACTGACTTGCTGGTTCAGTGTGTATGTGTGTTTGACATCGTGGTAAGTATTGCCAGATTTCCCTCTAGAGAAGTTGGACTAGATTACATCCCACCAACCATAAGTGGGATCCACAAATATGGTTGTCTCCCCTCTACTTCCAGACCGGTGTCCTATCAGGCTAATGGATTTTACTGCTGTGACTGGTAAAAATGGTGTCTCTGTGAATTTTTACTTCGTATTTCTCTTATTAGGAACATACTGTGTTTCTTTTACAAAGAGCATCTCTTTATTAGTGTAGGAACTGTGTTCTCCTTTCCTATGAACTGTTTCTTTGCCCATCTTTTTCTGTTAGGTCGCTGGTCTTAGTGACCTATGGGAGGCATCGTGTGTTTTTTGACCAAGTAAGGATGAGCTGGAGGTGAGACCTGACAGACTGTGTAACTCTTCCCCGTTCACAGGTTGACTACCTTGAAATCGTTCCAGATACCGGAAGGTATCCTGTGGCAGTGGCCACAGCTGGAGATCTGGTATACCTGCTGAAAGCCGAAGACTCTGCCAGAACCCTCCATTACGTCTATGGCCAGCCGGTCACATGTCTGGATGTCTCAGCCAACCAGGCTGCTTTTGGTGTGAAGAGTCTGGGATGGGTATACGAAGGAAACAAGGTACAGAAATAGTAAGGTGTACAATCAACGAAAAAGAACGTCGATTTTTATTTTTTAGAAGGCAATTAAAAAATTAAGGCTCTCTGATATTATATATTTTTAAGATGTATTCAGACCATTCAGACCATATACATTTAGCATGGTAAAAAAAAAAAAAACAGACCCTGAAGCTCTTCTAAAGGATGTAAAATGGAAAGTAATTGTCTCCTTTCTCCTCCCTTCCCCCAGCCCCATTCCACAGAAGAAACTAAGCATTTTTTAGGTATCAAGAAAAATTTAATGAGTTTAGAAGTACATTTATGCACTAAAAACCGTATTTGTGGAAATGCGATTGTAGTATACATGTGTTCTGTACCCAACATTTTTATTCAGTAATAAGCCTTGGAGGGCATTCCACGTCACCACATACCATGCTCCGTCTCGCTAGGATTCTGGCGTAGGCTTACAACCCATGGTCTGTGTATCTAGCCCCCTCGCTGGTGGGCATTTAGGTCACTTTCACTGTCTCGGCGATTACAGGCAGTGCTACGATGCATATTGCAACTCTCGCGAGTCCTTGTGTGGTCGATCTCTGGGATAGATTCCCGGCGGTTGTGTTGCCTGGGCAGAAGGTATACACTCAGGATGGTGGTAAGGGTTGCAGCAAGATTTGCATTCTCACCAGTAGTGCATAAAAGTGCCTTCTGATAATCCTTGAGCCAGAATTAAGGAGACAAGTTTGTAATCGAAATTCTTTGCATGATGACTAAATTTTATCACTACCTAGCATTTTACTAGCCTGACTGTAAGCCAAGTAGTTAGTCTTAAACTTGATTTATAGAACTCTTTCTCTTCCAGTGGAATCGGGAGAAAGGGATTCAGTTTTTTATTTTGTTTTGCTTTGTTTTTCTCCAATTTTCCTGCTCTTGACCCTGCTGCCTATGGGTACAGTCCCTGGGAAGGAACTTCCCTGAGCCAGCGGCTCCTCTGACAGCACCCTTCTCCTTCGAGAAGGAAGCCCTTCTCCACAGAGCAGCACAGGAGCTGGAGGCGCCGACTCTGGATGCACACGGCCCGAGTTTCAGTACCAGCTCGGTAGTAACCTCCCGCCCTGTGTGACCTTAAGCAGGTGGCTTAACCCTCTTCATGCCCCAGGGAGTTCAGAACAGTGGCTACTTGGTAAAATTGTAGGGTTAAATGAAAACCTGTCTGTAAAGCTTTAAGCGTGGTGCCTGGCGAGCGAGCATTACCATCACGGCGCTTTTATTTCCTCCCCTCATAGTTTAAGTCTGGCCTCTGGTTTTGGTTTTTACATACTGTTTCCCCTTTGTGTAGCCCCCTGTAAGGTCAGATCTCATTCGTTTAGATGTTCACTGGTTTTGCAACTTAGTAAGTGCTCAAAGAATTGAAGCATCCTGGATTCCACGGACCTCTTCTTCGTTCAGGAAGAGGCAATAAAGTCGCAGAAAATATGTGTGGCTTATTGTAACCTCACTGTGACAACGGACTCCCTTTGTGCTCAAGTTGGCCTGTTTTGTTGGAGCACATTCACAGCTTAGCTGGCGAGATAGACGATGATAGAATTGTGCTGTGCCTTCCTAGGAAGTGGGGGAGGGGACCACAGTTGGTGTCCTAAGGCAGTTTCCTTTCTCGGGCTTTGAGAACACCTTCTTTTCTGGTCCCCACTGAGCTCATTTGTTGAGAGAAGAGAGACTGTTTGCTTTCTGACTTTTCATCCATCATACTTTCAGGCTTTGGTTCTCATTTATTTCTCAAGTTCTCGGCGTAGTGAGATGATAGTTATATTTAGCACTAGCCTGGTTTAAATTTGTCATACTTTAATAAATTTTTCATAAACAGGCCCTCTTTCTCTTTGACTTACATGAGTGGATATATTTGAGAAACCAGCAAAGGGGCAGAGTGTTGAGCTCAAATTTAGACCGGGTGCATCCTTTCAACATCGATGTAAGAAAGTGCTGTTTGGGATGCCTTTTGGGTTTTTCAACCCAGTTAAAAGCATTGATTATAAGAATCAGCTGATTAATCTATTCATTTTATGAAAATCCATTTTTAAAAGTTTCTAGTCCCTCAAATAAGTGATTACCCGGTATTTTTCATCGGGGTTTTAAAATGAAGAGTGGAAATAAATTTGCTACAAGAGCGTGTTTAACAACCTCTTCGAAATCTGACGGTAGCATTAGTCATCCAAATATTTTGTGAGTGCGGCTTCAAACCCTCCATCACTTGTGTGGGTGGAGAGTCGGTTGTTGTTCGTAGTCTGGTAATAACTTTGCATGGGGCTGTTTCTCCGACATGAGTGCCGCCCACGGGAACGTGAGGGAAGCCAGGCTTTCCCTATGAAACTTCCCTCATTTTTGAGGAGGCAGCACTTTCCGTCTGATTGCATTTAATGGATTGTCTGCTTCCTGAGAAAAACCTGCATTTAGGAATTGAAATTGTCATGTGATATCTCTGTGTGAATTAAGCCATGTTATGGGTGACGCTGTGAGATTTTAGTGTCCTCCTGCTATCCTATATCGTACTATCATAATTCCCAAACAGTCTCATGGGCGATGCTCGGTGTCACCGTGCTTGTGAGTACCATGTTTTGGCTACATCTGTGCTGTGGCCCGGCCGCATGTGGCCCAGCACGTTTTATTAGGTTGATGCGAGACCATTACCGGTAGAGTTTGCCTGGAGCTATATACACAGGGGGGTTTGTGTCTGTGCCTCTGGCCTGTATATTTAGGATTCAGATGAAAGCTTTATGAGAACAGAGAGTTTGGTTTATCTTCGTTTTTACTGATACAGAACTGGGGTTTAGTTATAATCCGTTATTGATTAACTGTGATCAAAGCGGACAGTGAAGTCCAGATACTGACACAGAATTTGAGTCAGCAACCAGAATTTCCCTAACCTGTAGAAGTATTCCAGAGGCGTTATTTTTGTTTAGCAGGAGAACATCCTTGCACCGTATGATGATCACATTAGCATTTTATAGGCACCACAGCTGTCTGAGCATCAAGCAATAACGGTTCAAATCCATCCATTCACACATCTAGCCAGCCAGCCGGACGTGTGTTCGGCACAGAGAGTTACAGAACACCAGTCGTGTTCCTGGCATTGGAGCTTGACAACGGCATTCTGCATAGACTTCAACAAATTGGCACTTGTCAAGAGCCTAGCCCTCTTACTACACGTAGTCTCCTAAGGCAGTGAAACACGGAACATAGCAGAAATGTATTTAGTCTTAAGAAGAGGCTTGTAGGAGCCTCTGGGTGGCTCAGTTGGTTGAGTGTCCAACTCTTAATTTCGGCTCAGGCCGTGATCTCACAGTCGTAAGATTGAGCCCCGCTGCATGGGATTCTCTCTCTCTCTCTCTGCCCCTCTGCCACTCACGTGCTCTCTCAAAACAAATAAATAAGCTTTTTAAAAAATTAAAAAGAAAAGGCTTGTAAACACAGCTGGTTGTTCAGCTATTTCCGGCTCAGGTAGGAGGGTTCGGAGAGAGAGAGAGTAGTGTCCCAGTACATCTTGGTTTGCCTGTGTGTGAGGATCCCCAGACTTAGGGGTTCCAGAGTTTTGATACCGCCTTCTTGGGCTCTTACCTTCATTGGCATCGATGACCTGAAAGGTAGCCATTGCCAAGTGACTGAAGGAAAAAAGATGTGGTTGTGATTACTCTGGCCTCTCCATCATGCTGCCGTGTAAAAATCAGTGTCACCTCTGTTAACATCCCTCTAAAATTTGTTTGTATGTCTCACATTTCCTGACTCTGTCAAAAATACTTCCTCCGTGAGAATGGTATTTATGATACCATATTATCTTTATTAATTCTTTTGCTGCTTGAATTAAATTTTGCTCTCAGAGGTAGAGGGTTAGAAGATAGAATTGCCTCATTTAAGAGCATTATGTTGATGATGAGCCTCATGCCTCATAAAGGAAAGAGAGAGACCCACTTAGGGCTCTTAGCGTCATTCTATGTATTTGGACATATTTCCTAATTTAGTTCTGAAGTACTTGGCATTCGATGGCAGATTGTATTAAGCAGCATGCGGCGCGCATCCTAATCAGGGAGATGCGAGTGAAGTAATCCAGAAGGCTGGGATATGTTTGACAAGGACGCTTGCTTGGCCCTGCTGCCTCAGCTTACATCACGCTGGAAAATAATTGCTAACGTCTCCTATGATAATCATTCCCTGTACGTGGACGTGAAAAGACTCTGGATTGGTTGCTTGTACTCATCACAAGTTGAAATATCTGTCTGAGAGAGCCTTCGGAATCAGAAACACAGCGCCTGTGGATTCGGGCGCTGCTCTCCCATACCTACACCAGAATAGGACGTCCATTTTTTGCTCGAGGTTCTATTGCAGAGAATAAAAGCTTGGTATTTCACAAGCAGGATGACTGATTTAAAATTTAAAGTTCACAAAGTAAATGGCCAATTTTCTTTTCACTCTCACCTTGAAAGCTTTAACTATATCTGTATGTTTTGTTCTTGGAGAAATTTAAGAAAATAGCTCTTGAAGACCAGTTTTCTGGGTTCCCGAGTGAGGCTGACCATCATTTTTGCTGTTGCGGTTGCGGCCGTTGTTAATGACTGCTTATCGCACACATACCTTAAAGCTGAATTTCTGACCAGCACTGGAAACAGATGAATCACACATGACATCTACATGGGGGGTTACAGCCTTGCGGGCCTTACCAACAACTTAGCAACATAAAGGTGGTTTTCACCTCATCAAAATGGACCCGAGGCCCTGTGGGGGCCCTCTTCCTGATGTTGTTGAATTTCAGGGTAATGAAAAGTTCTACAGATAAATAGAGGATGATTGGACCTTCAAATGCAAAAAAAAAAAAAAAAAGAAAAGAAAAGAAAAGAAAAAGAAAAAGAAAAACCAAAAAGCACCCAAATGCATTTTGGACACGTTTTAGTATTAAAATGGTGTCAGGAGGTGATATAATTGTTCTATATTGTTAATAATAATACTCACATGTCGTGAAAGCCTTGGAGCACCTCCCTAGCCCTGGGGTTTCTCAGGACAGAGCACAGAACCTCTGACTTTAGAGACCTTCGAGACTGCCTCTGATATCCTGTGCAGCCATGGCAGGTGATTCTGCATTTCTTGGGAGTACTGCTGCTCACGGAAGCTAAGAGGGCTTGAGGGTCTCTAGCGGTCCTGAATCACTGCTGAGAGGGAGTGACAAAGTCGGAGAAAGGAAGTACAGGGGAAAGTGTTTTCAGCTCCATTCAAGAAGCTCTGTAACCACTGCGGACTCAGCAAGGGTTCTGGAGTCAGTTACACCTTAGGCGGGTCACTTGCACGCCTCAGGCTCCCCGTTTAGAAAGGGAAAAGACCTGGCAAAGGCAGGTGGTGGGCTTTGCACATGGCTGGTGCTCAGCACTTGTCAGTTTCCTCCTTGGCCTCCCCCCCTCCCCCCAGCTTTAGGTCAAGTGGGAGTTCTTCAGGAGAGCCTGGGCCAGGTGCAAGTCCAGACAGAGACATCAGGCCTGGAGGAGGGAGTTTGGGAGGGGGGAGAGCAGCATTGGGGTGACGCGGGCCGGCCGGAACACAGGGGCCCAGGGGCTGGTGCGGGGCTGGTGCGGGGCTGGTGCGGGGCTGGTGCGGGGCTGGTGCGGGGCTGGGCTAGGGCCGTACTTGTAGTAATAGCAGTCTGTGGTGCTTCCCAAGATTCATTGTCCCGAAAATTGTTCTGGAAGAATACATTTAGAATAGATAAGGGATGGACCCACTTAGCTTCTTGTAGAACTACTGGAGTCAGTTAATGTGAATGCCGAGTCCCTTTGTGTCAAAAGCCTTATCGGAGAGGGCTGGAGGGCTGGCGCCGTGTCTCGCACATCTTTGTCTTTGCTCACATTTGCATGATTTTTGTACACCAGTGACATTTGTATCATTTTGGAAGTTTTAAAAACATTGACCAGCATTCTTGAAGTTCTAAGCAAGATTACAAGATGTATATAATCATCGTTGCCTTTCTTCTCTTTTGCCCCTTGAATTAGCTTAGAGTTTTATTTAGGGCCTAATTTTCTCTCTCTCTTTTTTAACTGAGATATAGCCGACATGCAGTGTCGTATTAGTTTCGGGTGTTCCACATAGTGATTTAACAGGTCTGTACATTCGGTTATTCTGTCTGTCCGCATACAGTGTTTTTACAGTATTACTACATTTCCTGTGCTGTGTTTCTCCCATAACTTACAACTGGAAGTTTGTACCTCTTAATCCCCTTCACCTATCCAAAGAAGATCTACAGATCTATTAACAGGGCCTGATTTTTCTAATGGCTTTCCTGATCATTTACATGGAATTTCCGTCCTGGTTTACCATTCTGCACCCATGGAAGAGCGTGAACTTGGAGTTGACCTTTGTGTTTGTTTCACCTCACAAATAGTTATGGCTTTGGTTACTTTGTGACACATCAGGCTTAAAGTAAATATAGCCCAAGCAACAACTAGGTTTTGTTAAGGTTAAAAATTAGCTTGTTTTTTAAGTTAATAAAGATCAAGGGGTGGCTATTGGAAATGTTTGTCTTTGCCCTAGAAGTAAAAGCAATAACACCGTAGAATAGGCTTCATGCTTTTGACACACACACACACACACACACACACGCTTGAAACTGATGGGTAGCTTGGCAAAGAGTAGGAAAAAGAAGGCACACAGATGACCTGTGTGAGTGGAATTTCAAAACACGACATTTTACTGTTTTCGAGTACGCATAGCAGCTTGGACTAGCCTCACAAAATATTACAAGTTAGAGAACTTTGCTTTTTATTCATTCCATAGATGGAATATGATTTATTCATTCACTCAGCTCTTCAGTCTCCTACAAGGCGTCATGTTAGAGTGGGTTAATAATGATAAATTATTGAGTTGCAGATGAGTCCTAATGGACACAAAGTTATTCTTCTAAGCATTCTCTCTGTGTGTTACTAATTTGCAGGGTAAAGGAAAACTCTAGCTTAGTCCAAGTTTGATCGTATTCCACATTAAGGAATTTGAGATGAGTTATGAGGTTTACAGTGTGTTCAAATGAGGCCAGGAATCCAAAAGAGTGCCCCCCTCACCAAACGTCCACAGTTATTGGAACCTGTGAATAGGTTAGGTTACATGACAGAGGGGAATGAAGGCTGTAGATGGAAGTAAGGTTGCCAATCTCTTGACCTTAAAATAGGGAGATTGTTCTGGATTATCTGGTGGAAGGAACCGAGTGTAATCGCAAGGGTCCTTAAAAGTGGAAGAGGGAGGCAGGAGAGGAGGTCAGAGTAATGTCACATGAGAAGGTCCCGACCCCCGGTTGAGACGGAGGGAAGGGATCTAAGAGCCAGGGAATGTGGGCAGCTTCTAGAAGCTGGAAAAGGCAAGGAAACGGATTCTTCCCTAGGCTTCAGCACGGAACATAGCTAGCTGACACCTGGATGTTAGCCAGTGAGACCCACAGTAGGTTTCCAACCTACAGAATTATAAGATGGTAACTATTTGTTTCAAAGGAAGGAAGGAAGGAAGGAAGGAAGGAAGGAAGGAAGGAAGGAAGGAAGGAAGGAAGAGAAAAGAAAAAAGAAAAAAAACCCGAGGCCAGAAATCTTCTGAACTGTTCAGCAGGCAGAAAGTAGGTCTGCTGGGGCATGGGCCCCAGCCTCTGCTCAGCTCTCCTGCTCCAGAAACGTCCATTGATAAGGGACCGACTGGCTGGATCTGGACCAAATTCAATATCCAGATCCTTTCTAGGTTAGGACCTCTGGCTGAGGCTCCATCTACTCCCCTGGGTGGCCCCATTGCCCTGCAGTGTTTCCTTGGGGTGTGAACTCTTGTCTCATGTTCACAAAAATGACATGAAAGTAATTGCTCCCCAGGCCCCCCTCCCTTGTCTCTGCCCTCTCCCCACCACTGCCTCTTATACCACCTGTCAGCCTACCTCCTCATGGTCCCTGTCTGGTTTTACCAGAGTGAGGGCTGCGTGCTGAGGACTGTGGGTAAGGCCCTGGTGCTGGCCTTCAGCCTGGCCCTCAAGACCTGGGGGGGTCGGGTTTCCGTCCTGCATCCCACACCTCCAGAACGAGCCCCTTGCTCCAGCCAGGCCAACTCGATCCAGAATACGCCATGTTACTGACTAGCGGTAGCGTTCCCTCTTCCCCTCCGGTCTCCCCACGTCCTTTCAGGGAAGGTCCGTCCAGAGTCCCACTTGCCAGAAGGAGCCTTACTGATGTCTGACTCTCAGTGCATACCCTTCTTCTCTGACTTGTGTGGCACGTGGGTGTAAATCTCACGTTTTGGTACTGTCGCTGCCCAGCACGATTCTTAACCAGATTGGCATCAGCTGGGAGGTAGGAAGTGAGCATTTATAGTTGAGTAACACTTCTGTCCTGGTGGAGACTCATTTTTGGCTTGGGAGGCAGTATAGGTTAGTGCAGGGGTTCTCAGGTGCCAGGGGACACAGAAATATATGGACCTCTGCACCCTACCCCAAGGCTTCTGAGTCGGGGGGTCTGGGGTGGGAGAATACGAGAATCTGCATGTCTAGCGAGGGCTATGATGCCACTCGTCCGGGGGCCGTACTCTTGTGCATCCTGGGGCAGAGGTTTAAAGAGCATCGGCTTGGAGGCCCGCCACCCAGGTTTGAATCCTGGTCCCCAAACCTCGTCACTGTGTAGATGCTTTGACCCCTCCACACCTCCGCTTCCGCGTGTGTACAGGGTGTAAAGGCATAATACCCACCATATGGGATTGTGGGGATCGGGTGAGAGACTGCGTCACGGTGGGCTTTTGCACCTGAGAGAACGCTGTGAGCGTCAGCCATTGTTCACCATTTTTCTTGGAATCCAGAAAGGCATTGTGATATGGTGGCAGACACTGATGTAGGGATGGGACAGGATGGGCTCTGCCTGCCGTGTCCTTGGCTACTGTCGTCACCTGTGTAATTGGGGCAAGCTATTCAAGCATTTCTAGGCCTTAGTTTCTTCACGTATGAAACGTAGCAGTAGTATTTGTCTGTTTTCCTCTTGGTGGCTGTGAGAATCACGTGGAATATTCTGAAAGGACTTATATGAAAGGAATATCAGAATTATTATCGACAGCTGCTATGTATAGCATCCCTTATGTACAGAACACGTCTAAGCTCATGCGTGTGGGTGCAGTCGTGAACCGCACTGGCGGGGTGGACTGTCTGCCCTACGCCAAAGGCCGATTGTTCACTGCGATTGCTGGCCTCCTCCGTCGGCCGTCCTGGTCCTGTGATCTGATTTTAGCCCCACTCTTCCTGTCTGCCCCCTTCAAAGCCTTTGTCAAGTCTAGCCTGGGGCCAAACGAGAAGTCTCCAGGCTCGTCAAAGGAAAATTGAGAACCGAGCCAGTGTGATAGCCTGAACTTCAGGAGCGATGTGGAGTCCGTAGGCTTACAGATACCTTCACGTGATGATCGTCTCACTTGTAATCTTCCTATTGAAAAAATAACGTCTCAGTTGCCTATCATTTTGAAGAATTCATTTCAGAGTCTGCAGCCTCCCTTTTCTTCCCTATGTGAGAGAGATGTAATAACTTTCTTTCTCGTGGGGGCTATGATCAGTTACATGTGGCTAATATTTGTGAAGGGCTTTGAAACTGGCTGTGCTCTTTGTTACCATGAGGCGTGTTGGGACATAACAGGAGGACGGGAGGATTTTCAGCTTTCGGTTAGACGTTTGTATAACCAGTGTAATCTCTTCACTGGGCTGAATGCTCTGACAAGGAACATTTCCTGTTGATTTTATGTGCCCCTTATCCGGTTCTTTGTGGCCACCTCTCTGTTCTTTATTCTAGCACTAGGACAGAGATTGTCTAGAGAGAGCCCTGAAGCAAAGCAGGGAGCTGTATTCTGCTCACTCCACAAAGTAGACCTGCCTTTCTCATTTCCAGCATCTATGAACGCAGGGCTGAGAGAGAGAGATGTGGGTTACATCTGCCTGCGTTTTCACCCGAGCTTACTCTTGCTCTCTGGGTTGCTTTCGGGTTTAGGTCATAATAGGTGTTGGTTCGGCCTCGCTCTGGTCCTTTGTAGACATCTGCCCGCGCCACAGAGCCCCTGCGTTTGGCACAGACCACGGTGATTGGCAGTGCCTTCCCAGGCAGGGTCCAGTCCTGGAACAGCGGGGGTTGCAGGTGCATTGGCACGTGCTGGTGGGGAGCGCACACGGGCCTTGCCCACCCAGCGCCTGGCGACTCTCAGCAACACGGTCCCATCTCTGAAATATCTTGGCCTCGTGGGCTTGTCACTCCAATTAAAACTTCAACATGAAAGCAGCCCAGGCTGCTGCTCCCTTTGTGCTGCATGTGAGCGTGGCCCGTGCCAGGAGCATGTCATGGAGACCGTGGAGGGGGTGCCACGTTTCGGGGGCCTGCGCTCGTGTCGGGGGTCCGTTTCTTCAAGCTTCACGTCTTGCTGTTGCTGCTGCTAAGTGCACCTGAGAGGCAACTTTCTGTTTGCCAACAGACAGTCACCTTTGGGCTGGTGGTGAAAGTCATTTTGCACATGTTCACAGATCCGCTGTGTTACCAAGCCTCACGCTCTGACTTCTCTCTGGCAAGGACTTACAAAATAGTCTCTCTGGCTGATTGTCAAAAATTACATCATATCGGAGTAAACTGCTTTTAAATCAGACATCCATTATTCATGTATATTAACTGCTTTTTTATTTTTTTATTGGCTGTTTTGTGTATGATTTACTCTTTTCTCACTAGGTCCCTCCTCCCTCCCCAATTGTCTGTCTTCCTCCTCGTTTTTTTTTTGTTTTTTTTTTTTTTTTAATCTTAGCTCATCTGTGAATTTATAGAGGCTGTTGACTTAGCTTTGCATGTGAGTATATGCTGGCCCTGCATTGTTTTGTAGTGAAATTTTAACCACGTTTTTGCAGGCCATATTTATGTTGGGTCAGGACAGCAGCTTGGGTCATTTACATGAGTAAATTCTACCCCAAAGACTGAGAAGTCTTTTTCTCTTGTACCTTTTGTATTGTTTTAAATGGGCATTACTAGTTTTGTACCTCAAGAGCCGTACTGAACGAACTGTACCTCCCACTTATGAAACAGCTAAATACGTTGCCATGAGTGGAAAAGCCAACGGACTTAATGTGTTCATTTGTATGCACGGAGCGGATCTCTACTGTAGGCCGGTGTGCCGTGGGCCCGGGATCGATAGACACAGGCCGAGATGTGTAGCACTCACTCATTCTTTCATCAGATCCGCGTTCAGTCCCTCCCATGGTGCCAAACACAGCACAGGTCTCCAGGAAGTACCTGTCCACTCCACACCATAGTGCCAGAGGGTCCCCTTGGGCAGCCGGCATCTTTGTGGCCGTGGTGCAGTGCCCTGACCCGTGGCACTTGTCTGTTTGGAATAAGGACCACGTGCAGTTTGAACTACTTATTTAACCCAGATCGGCAGTGTTATTGTGGATAATAGGTATTTGCGTACTTTTAAGCACATTTACCTGAATCTTTGCTCAGCGTTCCTTCCAGCACCTCAGACCTTTTTTCTGGAATGATTTTCCACCTTCCAAAAATATACTCTTCAGAAGTTCCTTTAGTGAGGGTCTCCTAGGCGCAGGAGTTCTCTGTATTTTTCCCCAAGAACCTCTTTTTTTTTGGCCTCAGTCTAAGGTAGTTTTGCTGGTCCTTTATAACTGTGGGTTGACAGTCCTCTACACTCAGCCCTTTGGAGAGACGATTGGTTTGGACTCCATTGGGTCCACTGAGAGCTTGGCTGTCAGTCTCACGGTCATTGTGCTCAGGCCTCTTCCTCCTCCCAGTCTTACTTTCCTGTGGTTTCTCTCTGATGTCTCTAGGTGTGCCTGCACTTTTATTTTTCCCATCGGATCTCTTGTGCTTCCTCCTTCCAGTTGTAGAACATTCTCAGCCATTGTGGAAATTTTCCTCTCCCTCATCCTGTCTGTTCTTCCTCTCTGGAACTCAGGGCAGATGTGTGTTGGACCAGCTTGTCCTCTCCTCGGGGCTGTGCGCTGCTCACTCACATTTTCCATCTCTGCCTCTCTGTGTTGCATTCTAGGTGACGTCTTCAAATCTGTCTCCAGTTCATGGAATTCCTTGGACTTGAATTCTCTAGCTCGTCCGTTGCCTTTGTAATTTCTAGAAATTCTGTTTGTTTTGTTTTTGCAGAGGCTTCTTTGATGCTTTTGACTCCTCACCATTTTATTTCTATAAACATTTTCAGCATACGTTTTTTTGTTTTATCTAATAAACATCTGATATCCTTGGAAGTCTAATCAGTTTGTTTTCTACCTCTCATTTTTGATGAGTTGTTCCTTTCTGTAGTTGGGATTTTTTTTTGAGCCTCATAAATATCTATCTATTTATTTATTTTTACTTTTAATTTAAATTTTAGTTAACATACTAATATTGGTTTCAGGATAATTCAGTGATCCATCACTTAGATACAACACCCAGTGCCCATCACAAGTGCCTCCTTAATGCCCATCTAGCCCATCCCCCACCCACCTCCTCCATCAACCCTCAGTTTGTTCTCTGTCCTTAAGAGTCTCTTGTGGTTTCTTTCCCTCTCTTTCTCCCCCCTGCCCAACCCCGCCTTGGGATTTTTTTTTTATGAGCTGTATTTGGCTGATCTTGATTTGTAGGTTTCCTTTTGTTCTTTGTTTTTTTCCAATCAAAAGGTCTCACATATTTCTTACTGAGCCAACCTACTGGTGCAGAGCCATAGTAACAGACAAAAATCATTTCCCCGGTAAAACAGGTCTATTGTTCAGGTAGTAGGGATGTCTACAGAGTGATAGGGGAGGGACATGGGGCCTCACGCAGCATTAATGTGTGTGCCATCTCGTGTGCGATCGCTTATAGACGGAGCTTGGTTCTTCTCCAGTGTCTCCTCTTGGAGTTGTACCTGATTTTATTACCGGTTTTCATCGGAATCCACTGGGGAATAGGATGATTCTGCTTTTGTTCCTTGGCCCTGAATTGCTTGACCCGGGAAGTCTTGTGAGAAGACACGGAGACGACCGTCAACTGCCCACACCACAATGGCGGAGAAAAGGAAAGCAATTTGTAGGTTTCCTAAGGGGCCTGGGTTGAGAGGATCTTCCTCCTGAGAAGACCCTGCCAGCTACCAGGAGACATGTTACCAACCTGAAAATACTTCAGTTACCAGGCCAGGGGGCTTTGGGGCCTTGCAAGTAGTTTAAATGTCTATTTATTTATTTTTGAGAAAGGGAGAGAGAATCCCAAGCAGGCTCCAGACTGTCAGCACAGAGCCCTATGGGGGGGGGGGGGGGGGGGGGCCTCTATCCCGCCAATGAGAGATCATGACCTGAGTTGAAATCAAAGAGTTGGACACTTGACTGACTGAGCCACCCAGGTGCTTTGGGCCTTACAGGTAGTATAAATTTAAACTGTGAACCTGGGTGAGGGCAGACCCGGGGCAAACAGTTTCCACACTGAGCTGAACCTGAGGCAGACACGAGTTTCCAGAGAGGCTCTATTTGCCAATGGATAGGCTTCTCCACTGGTCTGATTTTTACTGAGCGTACCCGTCCGTACGAGGGCCCCAGCAATAGGCAGACACCTCGGTTCTGGTGTTTCCACTTGGTGCTGGCCAGAAACCGTGCCTCCTATCTCCCCAGGCTCCCGGGCTCCTGACATTGGCAGATATCCTCAGAGCAGCCCCTGACATGAGCGCCCCTTCCTTTTCTGGTTTTAGCGCCCTCTTCGTTTTTGGCTCCTCCGAATTTCTCTGATTTGTCAGGAGTTAAACAGAATGTTTGAGGAATATTTAATAGACTGAATCTTATGCAGCATTTTCAGTGTTTGTAAACAGGAGGGTTTTCCCCATATTCTAGTCTGCTGCGCTGTCAGAGAAAACCTTAGCCTGGCTACAGTTGGAGTGCTCTAGAATCTGGATGGTCTGGAGAGGGATCTGTGGAACCTCCTTCTGTTTTGAGTAGAATGAAGTAATTCTTTGTATAAGCCAATAGCGGGATTAGGCATCCAGAAATGGGGGAACGCGTCAAGCAAAAAAAGGTGTATCTGCGTATTTGTCGTGAACCAGACTGTGGTTACCAGATTTGCCGATGTACCAGTCAGTTCATCTCCAAGCACATGCTGGGCCCTTGATCAGTGCTGCAGGAATGAATGATAGGATTTCTTCCCTAAGGAACTTAGGGTCTGAGTCCGAGGCAGTGTTTTATGGCATGCGGCATGGCACTTGGTAGCACGGCCTCAGCCGGCCTGGCCGAACCAGTTTCCGGTGTTTGAGAACCACGGGTCTGAGAGAAAGAAGCTGACGTGCCGTTCGAGACGGCACCTCGTAAACAGCAGCTGAAGCGTGTAGACAGTAAATACCCTCATTACCGACGAGAGGAGATGAACTCTGCCAAAGGCACAGAGAGAGCACAAAATAAGCTTCCTTGGGGTGGAAGAGGAGAGGACGTGAGGACTGTTTGCTTTATGCCCTAGAATCTGGCTTCTTACCATGACTTTCTCCCCTCAGAAGAGCCAAGTATGTGTGGTAGTGGTGGGGGCGGGTTATTAGGGAATCAATAGAGAAAAGTAGGTAGACTGTCATCTCCAAAGATTTCAAATACCCACCCCCATGCCTTTTATCTTGGACCCTCTCAGCCTAGCATCTGCCAACCTTCCGCTCTCCTTGTCTCTTCCCTTTTTTAAAATAGCAGCAGAGGGGGTGCCTGGGCGGCTCAGCCAGTTAAGCATCTGACTTCGGCTCGGGTTGTGATCTCACAGTTTGTGGAATCAAGCCCCATGTCGGGCTCTCTGTCAGCCCGGAGCGCACTTTGGATCCTCTGTCTCCCTCTCTCTCTGTCCCTCCCCCACGCAGCAGACAAGTGATCTTTAATTCACCATGCTTTTGAAAATGCCGCTGTCTCCTAAGGAAGGCTTCTGACCACTCCTCACTTTTTGGGAGAGGCAGTGCTGCGGTCCTGTGGAGGCCAGCCAGCTGCTCAGGTGGGTGTTGGAGTGATGCCTTTGACAGAAGTGTATGAGGAGGACTTACTGTTTTGGTAAGTCTAAAATCTAAACACAGACGGAGTTCCTTTCTTCATTCATCAGTGTGTGACCAAAAGTCGGGGACCGCGAGGCTCTGTAATCTCTTCGTGGTGATTCCTGTATGCAACTGGGTGCTGTTTCATGATGAAGGTAACAGCGTGCCCACACTTAGGAAACCTCTGCCGTGCGATATTCACTTCTTACTAGGTGGGTGAAGGGCCTCGCCCACTGCAGGGACGATAGCCGTTGGTCAGCTCTTGCCTTCACGCTTTGGTTGGAAGGCCAGTCCTGGGCACACTGAGTGTTCCGGGTCACACCGGGGTATCCCAGCTGCTGGCCCCGTGGCCGCCCCCCACTTCCTGATTCTACCCTGCCGCCCCTGCCATTAAAACACCAGATGCCAGGACGTGGCTGTAAGGTGGGTCTCCTCAGAGAGGCGGGTCCCACATATCGAGGAGCAGGACAGCCGGTGGCCGTGCACCAGCTGGTGAAGAGGCGGCTTGTTGCAGCTGGCAGCAGGCTGAGGCCTCCACGTGTCACCCACCGTCCCTGTTCATTCCAGTACCGACTGCAAAGAAGATGATTGATAATATTTGTTGCAGTAACGAAGTACGTTATTTGGTCTAAAAATTTATTAACAGCCCAAATAGCCATCAATACGAAATTACACATCCATAAGAAATTCTATGCAGGCATTAAAAAGAACAAGATTTACCTATAGATACTAATGAAGAAAGGACTCTCCTGTTGTTTAAGTAGGAAAAACAAGTTATAAAACAATAATCCCATTCAGGGAAAAAACAGTTTTACACACACACACACACACACACACGCACACACGCACACGCACATGTAGAAAGGCAAGGCAGACCTGTGTCAGAAAAAGTCTAGCGGTATATACACCGAACTGCTGAAGTGTAGTTATTTCTGAGATTGACCTACAGAAGGTTACCGCTCCTGATTTAATTCTGTTGTGTTAGAATTTGTTACAAGATCTATTACGTTTGAAATCAGAAAACAATTTTTTTTAAGAAAGAATTTCAAAGACATCTGAATAGCTGACAGAATTTAAAGTTTGGATTCTAAGACTAGGATTTATGAAGATACTTTAAGGTTTTTACGAAGAGGAAAAAACACAGAAAAAAACTTTCTGCTGAAGTTCTTTGTCTATGGTGTTTGCTTCCATCCGGTGCCCTCTCGATCTGCCTGGAAGCCAAAGAGCAGGGAGGGCCACCCAGTGTCCTGCGACTGTAACACCGCACATCCTATAGTTACCTCTGCAAAATAGCTGTTGGTCATTGTAGATAATTCTTAAAATAAAAATTTGCTCTGTAATCACTATGTAGGCTCTTCTGCAACATTCACTTGGTACTTAAAAGGAAAAATCCCCAGCAGCATCTATTGATTTGGCGGTCACATGAATGCAGAACATTTTCTCCAAGATTTTAGCTCTGGGTAGTATTTTCCTTCTTTCTAGCATATCCATACACCTCTGAGAGGGAGTCAAGTGGCCATGGGTTGAGACTCACCCAACTAGGGCAATAAAGAGAAAAATTAGTCTAATGCATGGTCTTAACAAGAGGGGGAGTGTGAGCATGAATAATTAATCTCACTAGTCTGTGGCAATCAGATAAAATGAAGTCCCATTTGCTCAACCTTATTAAAAGAGAGAGAGCGTGGGAGGGAGCGAGCAAGGGAGGGAGAAATGGTAAAGGTCGTTAAGGGACTTTTAACATGGAAAGAACCGCCTCGGAGATGGGTAATGTGTTTTCTAATCTCTGTGGTCTTTAACTAACCCTAATGGTAAAGGTACTCTTTGGATATTCTGATTCATTGAATTATTAAACATTTCAGAAAATACTTGACTCTTCGCTATGAACTTTGATGCCTTTATGATGAATTTGCAGTCTTTCCGGAGAGGGATCAGAGTTCCCTGTGTCACTCAGAGATGACCTATCCACTTGTCAAAAATGAACTAGAAAAAGTAAAGATGAACTCAATACCAGATTTTACTTCTTAGGTTTACCACGGACCTTTGCACTTTTAAGGCCTACCTTCCTACAATGGAAGTGGAACTATTATAAAAACAAAAAGAAATTGAATCTAACAACTCTACTGAAAGCTCTATTATGATACAGAAGTGTGGAAATTATGAGAGACCATGAGGTTGCTGTTTGAATTGTTTTTATCCTTCCAGGAATGGATTTTATGCAACTTTTAGGTTACTCACTATAGATAGATTTGATTACTTCTAATCAATATTACTTGGAAGAAGAAATTCTTTTGGATATTTTAGAATTGTTGAAATTGTTTTCATTTAAAATTGTTGGAATTTTCTCAAACTTACTTTCAACTGCGTGAAAATAAAAATAAAATTTAGCTTGCTCTCTGTAGTCTTTGTGATTAGGAAGGCGGTTTAAATTTTGAAATTGCCTCTTTCCTTTCAGCCTCTTTCAGGTGCTGCTCACAATAGTTAATTAATATTAGTCTTTTTTTTTTTTTAAACTGTGAAGCATTTCCAAAGGTTCACTTATTAGAAGTGTGTGTTGATGAAGAGATCGTGGTTTTCAAGGTGGAGACCCACAACCTCTCAGTGCTGAAATAAGAATCTGTATCCTGATAATTGGTAATCGTATAGGTTGAGAAGAGAAAGATAGCACATTTCATTTTCATGTGTGTGAGAAGGGAGGAGAGTCTATCTACAAAATATTAACATTAAAACTTCTGAGTTCAATAAATTTAACCACATGACCAACAGAATAGAATGCATGTTCAGGGAGGGTGTGTGTGTGTGAGTGTGGGTGAACGAGGAGGCTTTTGAACTGTGAATTTGGGCAAGGGTGTATCTTCAGTATTAACAACAGTGAATAATGCATAGCAAGCATTTCATGTTAATTCACTGAATTACTAAGGTTTTTTTTTTTTTTTTTTAAATTTTTTTTTTTCAACGTTTTTTTATTTATTTTTGGGACAGAGAGAGACAGAGCATGAACGGGGGAGGGGCAGAGAGAGAGGGAGACACAGAATCGGAAACAGGCTCCAGGCTCCGAGCCATCAGCCCAGAGCCTGACGCGGGGCTCGAACTCACGGACCGCGAGATCGTGACCTGGCTGAAGTCGGACGCTTAACCGACTGCGCCACCCAGGCGCCCCACTAAGGTTTTTTTTTTTAGTAAAAGACTTAAATATTCTTTAGAAAGATTCCTCATAAATCCTCTTTTTTTTTTCTTTTTGCTGGAGAGATAGCACAGAAATGTTCAGATATGATGAATACATTGTCTAGTGATCAAGGATACCTTATCTGCCTCTATACCTTATAGAACAGAGCCTCCTAAAATTAGCAAGTTGAGAGTGGCCGAAGAGAGAAATGTTTGGGAATGTTCATTATACCAATATGATTATACCAATTATATCAATAAAAAAATGTTTTTTTAATGTTTGGGAACAAGGCTTTGTGTTTTGGTTTGCAGTTTAATCTAAAGGAATCACTGGTCATGTAGTGATTAAGTGTCCATCTTCCCGGATACTTGTAGTGTTGTTTTTACCTTCCGGGATATCCACAGAGAGAGGGGAAAAATAAAGAGAACACAGGCTGGCTCATCTGCAGACATCAGAAAATCAGAAAGCAGCTTCTCAGCAGTCAGTGACCCTTGTTTTCTATGCTGCTTTTTCTGGCTTAGGAAATTGGGATGCCTCATATCCCCATTTGGCATTTTCTTTTGTGTCCTAGGATTTTGCACCTTGGCCTGAGGAATTCTTGGGATGTTCTTTTATTTTCTTTTGCGTGTCCTTTTGTCATTCCAATAGCCATATCCCTACACTGTCACTCCTTGGAAAAGGTAAGGACATTAAGCGGCAGCTCATGTCCCTTATAGAAGGAGCTGGGGAGTAATAATGGCCCTGCCCTGGGCAAGGCTGCAGTGAGAAGTGTTGCACGTAGGCCTCCTGTGTGCAGCTGCAAACCCACGCGTCTTCCTTCCTTCCCAGATCCTGGTGTACAGCCTGGAGGCGGAGCGCTGCCTCTCGAAGCTGGGTAACGCGCTCGGGGATTTCACTTGCGTCAACCTCAGAGACAGCCCCCCCAACCTCATGGTCAGTGGCAACATGGACAGGAGGTAAGTCTGAGTGAGGAGCCGCGTCCCGTAGCCACGGGAGCTCCTGCCGAGGCTTTGCCCCTCGGCTCGGCCCCACTGTTCTCGCTCAGTCCCTCTGCTGCTCACACCGCTGCGTGCTCGCTCCACAGCCTCGCCCGCCTCAGCTCAGCCCTGATCCTTAAATACCGCCCCTGTGAACGTGGAGAACAAAGTCTTGCATTAGGTAATAGTTGGACAGAGCTGGGTCTCCGCCTCATTTCTGACACGCTCCGGGAAGGTGGTCTTTTCAGCCATTTGGTGGACACAGTTGGTAGAAGGTCCAGTGAGACCACTTGGAGTATCTTTTGTTCCCCTGCTGCAAAATTTGTTTGGCATTTAAAAGCTCACTTTCTGATATTAAAAACAATAACCTAAGGGCTGAATCATGTTCAACAGAATAGGGTTGCCTGCCAAATGATGTCAAGAGTGTATTTCAGAACGCTATGGTGTCCCTCTGGTGATGGGGGGAGAAAGGGACTTGATGGGAACAGATTCCAGTTTCTCTTTAGCTGATTAGCAGTCTTCTCTTTAACGCTTTGGCTTAGGGAGTCGGATTTTCCTGGTACAGGGTCCAGTGCCAGCCACGACGCTCCAGGAACCATCAGCACGAAAGGATTAAAGTGTTTGAAAAGACCCTCTGAGTCCAAATTTTAGGTCTTTTTCTCTGCCCATTCCCTCTCCCCCTTGTCTTTTCTTTTCCTTGTCTTTTTTTTTCTTTTCTCTTTTTTTGGCTGGTTATCTGCCTTGTCTGATCCGGTGCCCCGAAGAGAGGTAGCGTGGCTAGAGGCCAGGGTCTGCCGGCGCCCCCCTCCCCCTTCCCCAGGCCCGGCCCCGGGCTGCAGGTGGTGGGCTGCTCGGTGGGGGGGATCGGATCGCGAGGCGGGCGCTCCTGCGTGCCAAGTCCCAGGCCTCGGCCGCACCCGCACCGCTGCAGCAGCTTGCAAAAATAATTATCATGTCAAATAATATTTTCAACTCCTGACCTTCACCCCTCTGCTACCCCTTTCCCCTAGAGCAAACAGATTATGTGAGTGTGCTCTATCGAAAGAAAATTTTTTTCTCAAGGCTTCCTAAAATGGCTGATGATTTCTGAGCTCGAGAATTGAACTCCTCAGTGTAGGTCCCATTTTTCTATTTCAAAACAAAACCAGGCTTGATAAGCGGCCCCGCGTGAGGCACAGCAAAAGAAACCAATCAGTTTGTAGTTCTACTCCCATGTTTGAGTTTGTAGACTGAGCTGTACAAAGGCTCCAGGCTTATCTGATAGGATCTCCCTCCAGGGACTTAGTAGCTACTAACCGCTTTCCAGGAGAGCAAATGCAGAGGGCTCCTGCGGGCGTCCAAATGGAAGGGTTTCGGATTGTAGCTTATGCTTCAGAGTTTGTTTACAGCGTGAGCATTTAGGTAGGTGTTCAGCTACAGCTCGGCTCACAGGACAGCACGGTAGTGTTCCAGAGAAGAGACGGCTCCCTTCTGCCTAACTTAGTCTAGTCGGTTGCAGGGCAGTTAAAGCCAGGTTTTCCTGACCCTTGTTGGCTGAACAGGATCCTTGTCCAGTTAGGAGACCTACAGACTTCAGACTCTGTAAAGCTGAATTTTTCCCCTGGAGCAAGGCTGTCTGAGGGGCTAAAGGCCCTGTGTAAAATGGCTCTCTGGTCGTTTCCTTCCTTCCTTCCTGGTCGTTTCCTTCCTCCCTCCCTCCCTCCCTCCCTCCCTCCCTCCCTCCCTTCCTTCCTTCCCCTTTCTTTCTTTCTTTAAAATTTTTTTTAATGTTTATTTTTGAAAGAGCACAAGCAGGGGAGAGGCAGAGAGAGGGAGGGAGGGAGGGAGCGAGACACAGAATCCGAAGCAGTCTCCAGGCTCAGCACGGAGCCCAACGTGGGGCTCAAACGCACGAACCGCGAGATCATGACCTGAGCCAAAGTCGGACGCCCAACCGACTGAGCCGCCCAGGCACCCCTCTCTGGTCATTGTCAAGTGCTGATTTGACCATGTTAAGCCTGTTTTATTAGGAAACGAATGTTATGTTTTTTGTTTGTTTCTTAATCCCCTGTCTCTGTGGGGTGAAAGGAACAGACTAGTGGTTTGGCGTTCAGGAGGCGGTGTGCAAGGTGGCATTTCATCAGGGCAGTCCTACAACTGCATGCCAGCTGTTTGACCACTCTGCTGGTGACCATGATATAGGAGGTCATTCTCTGTGAAGCAGAAAAGCAGTGTAAGCACAAAGAACTTGAAACACGGGTGTTAAAAAATTATGTCTGGAAAAAGAAAAGAATAAAGAATGTAGGCTTTCAGATCGGTAGAGGGAAGTCGTGCGTGCGTGTGTTTCCCCAAAGGCTTAATGAGCTATGGGTAGGATCTCACTAGAAATGCACACCCAGGCTCATACAGCTTATGTTTCATTTCAACAGAGGCAGAAAGGGGTCAAATACTATGAAGAGAACTATATGTAGTTCTGGCTGCCACTATAATGGTCAATGCACTTGTAAAAGCCTGGAACCTCCTTTTTTATATTTAAACTTAATCCTACTGCACTCTCTTCACACTCTATCAACAACCTAAGAGTGTAGTGGACTGTAAAGATACATGAAACTGTCCCAGGTTAGGACAAAAATAATTTTTCATTAACATAAGGAAATCAGCAAACATGGGTAGAATTTTGTAAGGAGCTTGGGGGAGGGGTGGGAAGCAGGGGGGACTGATAGGCTGAAATTAAAAAGGAAAAAATAGCAGGGCACCTGGGTGGCTCAGTTGGTTAAGCGTCCAACTTCAGCTCAGGTCATGATCTCTCAGTTTGTGTGTTCGAGCCCCGCATTGGGCTCCATGCTGACAGCCTAGAGCCTGCATCTGATTCTCTATCTCCCTCTCTCTCTGCCTTTCCTGCTCATGCTCTCTCCTTCAGAAATAAGCATTAAACACACACACACACACACACACACACACACACACACACACAGAAAAAGCTCACCTAGCCTGTCACCCTGTCCACAAGAAGCAGGTTAGAGTCTGATGAAGTTGAAGAGAATGATTGCCTGGAAACAGCTCTGGTTGGATCATGCCTCTGCCTCTCCCCTGCTGGGAGAGAAGGGCTATAAAGCAGGGACAGAGCGAGGTGTGGCTCTGCACGAGAGTTTTAACACTGTAGATCAGTGACTTCTTCTGAATGCTCCCTTTGTCCTTTCCTGGTAAAGCAAGAAGAGTGAGGAATAGCGGAGTACCACCGACACTCACGTTCCCCCTGAGTGTCAGTCTAGCGCTCAGTGAGTGCCCAACACAAAGCTTTGTATTTACTCTAAGATGCCCTTCTCTTTTTACGTTTTCACCTCTGTGAAATCAGGACTTGCCGTTTACAAGGGCATCGTGAAATTGGCAGCATTTTTAAATGTTACCCAAAGTAACGGTGCTTCTTACGATCAATGGTATTTTTAATTAAATGAAACTATGTATTTGTTCACTGAAGGCAAAAATGAATTAATGGCCTGGGAATGAGAACATTTATGACAAGCTTGAATAGATTACCAAGAGGAAGACTGCAGGAAATAAGCCACTTTGTTGTTGTTGTTGTTGTTTAACCTGTTTGGCGTTCACCGAGCATTTAAATCTGTGAATTTTTGTCTTCTACAAAATTTAGAAAGTTTTCGGTCATTACTTCTTCAGATATTTTTTTTCTGCGCTCATCCCCTCCCCTCCTGGGACTCCAGTGAGGTCAAAGTCAGACCTTCAGATACTGTCCATCAGCCACTGATGCTATATGTTCATTTTCTTCCCCAAACTTTCTGTTCTTCAGACTGCATAAGTATCCATTTAATTTCAGGTTCATGGCCGCCTTCTTTCCTCTGGCATCCCCATGTTCCTACTGAGCCCCTTCAGTGAATTTTTTATTTCAGATATTTTTAGTTCAAAATTTCCACTTAGATCTCTTTCTCTGTTCAGAACATCATTCTCTCTTACCATTTTTACCTTTACTCCTTGGGATATAGTCACAGTAGCTGCTTTGAAAGTCATTGATGATTCCCCAAGTCTGGGTTGTTTTTTCCCATGAGAGTGGGTCACATTTTCCTGGGTGTGTGTGTGTGTGTGTTTGCAGGGGTGGGGTGGGGGGTATGTCAAGTAATTCAGGACTATATCCTGCACATTTGGAGTGTTACGTTGTGTCTGCTTTGGATCCTATTGTATAATCCTCTGGAGAATGTTAAGATTTTTGTTTTCAATAGGCAGCCGTCCTGGTTAAGTTCAGACTGGAAGTTCTGTCTCCTGTGGGTGGATATTCAAGTGTCCGCTCAATTTTCAAAGGTTTTTTTTTATGCGGCTCTTGCTCTGTCCCACACATATGCAACCCAGCTCCCCAGGGGTTAGTCTGAGATGGTAGTGGTCTTTTACTTTTTTAAGTTGAAACATTGGTTGACATATAATGTTATATTAGTTTCACATGTACAACATGGTGATCAGCCGTTTTATCCACCTCTCCGTTATCAGCAGAATAAGGGTAGTTACCATCTATTACCATACAATATTTTTATAACATTCTGGACTGTATTCCCTTTGCTGTACTTTTCATCTCTGTGACTTATTTATTGTATAACTGGGATTCTGTGTCCTCTTAGTCTCCTTCACCGTTTTGCTCATCCTCCCAACCTCCCTTTGCTCTGGCAGCCATCAGTTCATTCTCCGTATTTATGAGTCTGTTTCTGTTTTCGGTTTGATCTCGTTTTGTTTTTTAGGTTCCATATCTGTGACATCATATGGTATTTGTCTTTTTCTCTTTGACTTATTTCAGGTAGTATAATACCTTCTAGGTCCATGCATGTTGTAGGAGGAGAGACTTCGTTTTTTGTGGCTGAGTAGTGTTCCATTGTATATACACACTACGTCTTTATCCATCCACCAACAGACACTTAAGTTGCTTCCGAATCTTGGCTCTTGTAAATAATGCTGCAGTGAACATGGGGATGCCATGCATCTTTTCAGATTAGTGGTTTTGTTTTCTTTGGGTAAATAACCAGTGATGGAATTTTGAATATTTTTTTTAATGTTTGTATTAATTTTTGAGACAGGGTGAGACAGAGGATTGAGCGGGGGAGGGGCAGAGAGAGAGGGGACAACAGAATCCGAAGCAGGCTCCAGGCTCCGAGCTGTCAGCACAGAGCCCGACGCGGGGCTCGATCTCACAACCATGAGATCGTGACCTGACCCCAAATCAAGAGTCAGGTGTTTAATCGAGTGAGCCACCCAGGCACCCCCCTTGTTATTTCTCTTCGATACTAGCCATTCTAACTGGCATGAGGTCGTATCTCATTGTGGTTTTGATTTGCATTTCCCTGATGATGAGTGGTGTTGAGCATCTTGTCCTGTGTCTGTTGGTCACCTCTGTCCTCAGGAAAAAATGTCTATTCGGCTCCTCTGGAGATGGCAGCGGTTTAAATCTTAGTTGAGATCGCACGGCCTTTGCTCTGCTGATTTGGATCTCACCTGCGCAGCTCAGAGATGAGCCTGGGATTCATGGATGTGTAAGAGGCTTTCCTTTAGCGCCCTCCTCCCTTCAACCCTGCACTCTCCAGCCTTTTAGGTGCTCCTTTCCCTTGGGCCTCTCACCGGAAGAGGGGGTTTCTCTGAGTTTTACCTGCCTGCTTTGCTACCACCGTGCAACCCTGTGACTAGAGTCTGCCTTTGGGGCAAAGCACCAGAGAAAAGAGGGAGAAATCCCCACAAAGCACTTCCCCCCCGACAACACACACATTGTTTGGACTGCAGGGGCCCCTTTCCGTGGTTCTTCAGAAAGGTGGTGGGATTTTTTTGGAGCTTTAGCTCCTGTTGCACGTACCGCTCTGCTCTCGGAGCTCATGCCTGGGGCATGGCTGTGAGCAAGAGGACCCCCACGTGACCACGGCCTCCGTAGCCCCGCGTCTCGGGTTGACTCTCCAGAGGCTTCAGGTATTTGGTTTTTGTGTTGCATCCAGAGGTTGTGGTTGTAGTTCAGCAGGAGACAGAGGTGGTAATGGGCTTTAGTTCCTCTTGGCCAGAACCAGAACTCCCATCTTCTCTTCAGTGATTTCAATAAAATAGTTGGCAGTCAAGGGCTGTGTTGAATGAGGCCCCTTCCCGTTCTGTCTGTTGTTCTCAGTCTTCTCATCGGTGACCTGCTCATTCCCCGCCATGAAACCGGGGATCTGGAACAGAGCAGCTCATCCGTGCTCTGCAGGGAGGATCTACATCGGATGTGGTGGTGAGGGCCCAGGTCAGGTTGGTAGTGGGTTGTCAAGGCAACAGCACTGCACCAACAATTCCCACTGCTTTTTTCTCCCTGTAATCTCAAGATTATTTAAATTTTTAGCAGCTTTATTGAGATAAAATTCACATGCCTACAACTCACCAGTTTAAACTGTACAATTGAGTGTAACATCCACAAGGTCGTGCGACCATCACCATCATCCCCATCTGTTTGGGACATTTCCTATAAATGGAATCCTATAAAATGTGACCCGTCGTGACTGGCTTCTTCCACTTGGCATAGTTATTTCCGAGATAAACGTGTGTTGTAGCATGAATCACTACTTTATTCCTTTTTATGGACAGACAGTATTCATTGTGTGAGTATGCCACATTATTCGTTCATCAGTTAATGAACATCTGGGTTATTTCCACTTTCTGACTATTATGAATACTGCTGTCGTCATTCAGGTACAAATTTTTGTGTAGACGTATGTTTTCAGTTTTCTTGGATATATACTTAGGAGTGGAGTTCCTGGCTTATATGGTAACTCAACATTTACCCATCTCGGGAACTTAGACGCTTTTTTTGAAAGTGACTGCGCCGTTTCACATCCCCACTGGCAGTGGGTGATGGTTCTGATTTCTCCACCGCCTGGCCCGTACTTACTCTGGTCTCTAATTACAGCGTAACGGGTATGAGGGGTAGCTCATTGTGATTTTGATTTTCATTCTCCCGGTGGCTGATGATGTTGAACACCCTTTCATTTGCTTTTTGGCCTCATCGGATAAATGTCCATTCAGATCCTTGGCCCATTTTTTAGCTGGGTTGTCTTTTTATTTATTGAGTTGTAAGAGTCTTTCATAGATTACAGATACCAATCCTTTATTAGATAGGATTTGTAAGTATTTGCTCCTAATGTGTGGGTTGTCCCTTCACTCTCTCAGTGGCATCCTTCGAAACACAATCGTTTTTAATTTGAGTGAAGTTCAGTGTATCTGTTTTCTTCTGTCACCAGTGCTGTTGGTGTCCTATTGAAAAAGCCATTTCCTAGCCCAGGATCACCACGATTTACTCTTCTGTTTTCTCTAAAGAGGTTTTCTAGTTTGGGCTGCTACAGTAAGGTCTCCAATGCATTTGGAGTTGATTTTTGTATGTTGTGAGATAGGAGTCTGGCCTCATTCTCTCACATGTGGATGCCCTGGTGTCCCAGCACCATCTGTTGAAAAGACTGTTCTTTCCCCCATTGAACTGTCTCAGTACCATTGTTGAAAATCAACTGACCATAAAATAGGTTATTCCGAGTGTACTCATCTGATTAAAATTTAAAATCTACAAGGACATTAACGTAAGCTAAATATTTCCATGTTTCCGGTTTGGGATCTTGTGCCGTATTATTTGGGCGTCCCGTATATCACCATTACTGCTCACAGAGCTCTTCAGGGCCATCCAGTGCTGGCCCAGCTGAGGAACGAGGGCCAGAAAGGTTGAGTGACCATTCCACGGGTCCTACTGCTCTTCGTGGACACCGTAAGGAGGGCTCTAAACCCCAGAGACATACAGCTTTTAACACAGAGCTCTGAGCCGACCCTGGAGTTGGATCATTAAACTGGCTAGTCCTACTTTAAAACTGCGTGTTCTTCCAGTTGCTGTTTCAAGTGAATCGTTCACCAGAGGCCATCATCAGTGGTATATAGACAGAGCTGTTGATTTTGGCAGATAAGGTTGTACGTAAGGTCCTCTCTAATAGCCCAAGTTCAGTGAGACAAAACAGAATCCTGTGATTTCTTTAAAAAAAAAAAATTATATATACATATATATATACATATGTATATATATATTATATATATATATAAATAAAACACACACACACACACACACACTTCCATTTTAAAGGTTTCTTATTTGTCCCGTCTATTTTCTGGATAGAAATCCAGCTTTAGGTCAGGTCCTTCTAAATGAAACTGCTGAGCCAGAGTCTGAATAGGCTTCATCTCTGCCATCAGATACGGCTTGCCTTATTATCATACAGGACTATTTAATCCAAACCAATGGGAAGCGAGCCCCCCCGCCCCAGCCAGAGAGTCTCGGAGCTTACTTCTGGCCCTGACAAATAGGAAGTTGTGGTGCCCTGCTCCCTGCTGTCAGCGAGCGAGCGGGGAGCGGGGCGTAAATGTTGTGTTTGCTCCATCTGTAAGTGTTAGAATAAGTTATTCAGAGCTCTTAGCACAGGACCAACCAGAGTGGGCCTCCCTCCCCGTTCCAGCACGTTTTCCTGCCCATCAGATGGATGCTCCTCTGCTGGAGTCTTTGGAAGGTTCTGGTGTCTTTTATTTTAATTGGCGGGCGAGAGCCGACTCCTACGGCGTGATTTTCATTAGAGAGGGGCTGGAGCGAGGGAGTGTTGGAACAGCCCTCCAAACCCAACCATGAATACTAAACATAACACAATTACAGCTTTCGGACCAATTATTTTTCTTTTCAACGGGCGAAGTTGATGAAATACTCACAGGATAGGAATTCACAGTATCTGCCGTTGGCTGCTTTTTGTCCCTGGCGTCGGTGGTCTTGGCGTTATGTTGTGCCCGTTTGTGGTGCTACCTGTGTCCCGGCATCAAGTCTTTGGTTGGAGTGCTGAATTTGCCAAGGCAGGCGGTTCAGGGCGGGGTGGCTCCGTCAGGCGTTCGAGGCAGACCCCGCTCTCCCCGTGGGAACGTGAATGGCTCGCGCGGACTCTGCCATTTCTGTCTGTCGACAAGAATGCAGAGGATGCCTCTCCCGGGAGATGTCCTATACCTGCGCTTCCTTTTTTGCTGGGGGGGGGGGGGCGGGGAGTGGTTCAAGTCGTCTTGGCCGTTCTTATTTTCCTTAGTGATGTAAAATACGCAAATGCTGCATCTTTTGGTGTATTTGTTTATTTTGTTTGGAGCCATCCATGCTGGTATCTAAATACAATAGGAAAACAGATGGCAAACTTTGAACTTCTGGACCGAATTTGTGTTTGCCTTTGTCTTCCTAACAGCCAAACTGTAAATTATGGAGAATAAATATTCAACAGAGGAGCTCTTTATGAAAATCACCACGGTGAAATGGACCCCTATTAAGCAGATATCCGCTGACAAGTACCGGGGCTAGAATCTTCCCCTTCACGTTGCGGTTGGTGAGCGGTGCAGCTGTCGCCTGCTGCCAGCCTGCCTTTTCCAGGGGGTCCACCTTTTGTCACAGATGCCTCAAGTGGCTCTAAATGCTGATGGAGGGAGACCTTGGTCTCCCAAGTCTGCTCCACGCTGTCTGCATCTCGGGTCCAGACCCCGCGCCGGGGAGGGGGGCCCGCGGGGCGCGCCATAGTCAGAGAGTGTGAGGTGGTTCCAGGCCCTCGCCCGTGTGCCAGGAGTACGGACTTCTGAACTCCAGGTTTATGTACGGGAGCGCGTGTGAGACACGGCACGGTTTGAACAGGAACAGCGTGCCTGTGCGGCCACCGCCCAGCCTACCCAGTGCCCCCGTCGTGAACGAGTCTGCTTCACAAACAGCATGACAGTGCCCGCGACTAGAGGGAGCGGGCACCTTTAACCCCGTGAATGCTAGAAACCTGCCTGCCACTCGCTATTCGAATATTGCCTCTTTGCAGTATGCTTTGTTTTCTCCGTCTGGAACTTCTTTTGGACACAGGCCGAACTGTCCCCTTCCATCATTTGTGTCTCCTAATCCGTTGGTCACATTTTTTATTCACGTGCACTCCATTCTAGGTCATCTTTCAGATTTATCGTCTAGTCCACACAGTCTTCCAGCCTATCTAATGAATTTAATTTCAGGGGCTGTGTTTTCATTTACAGAAGTTTTACATAAGAATTGTTTTTAAGTTTACTTATTTCGAGGGGCGCTTGGGTGGCTCAGTCTGTGAGGCATCCGACTTAGGCTCACGAGTCCGAGCCCTGCGTCAGTCTCTGTGCTGACAGCCTGGAGCCTGCTTCAGATTCTGTGTCG
Organism: Panthera onca; assembly: GCF_046562875.1. Taxonomy (NCBI): domain Eukaryota; kingdom Metazoa; phylum Chordata; class Mammalia; order Carnivora; family Felidae; genus Panthera; species Panthera onca. The sequence goes on from NC_138350.1 coordinate 12,569,571, forward strand.
CCCTCTCTCGGCCCCTCCCCCACTCATGCCCTGTCTCTCTCAAAAATAAACATTAAAAAAAATTTGAGAGAGTGAGAGCAGAGAGAGAAGAAAAGACAAAGACTCCCAAGCCGGCTCTGTGCTTTCAGCCCAGGGGTTTGAGCCCCACGAACCATGAGGTCATGACCTGAGCCGAACCCAAGAGTCGGATGCTTACCTGAGCCACCCAGGCACCCCTCATTTATAGAACTGTGACTTTTTTTTTTGTAAAGCAGGAATCTATTCCCACCCCCTTTGGGTGGGCCCAAGTCTTACCTTCTTGCCGCTGTGTTTTGGGAGGCTCCAACCCTACCCGTAGTTCCTGAGGTTGGCACCTGGCAACAGACTCACCCCACCCCACATGCATGCCGGCAACTGAGACACCGAGCAGTGCATTTTCAGGGGTGTAATTTATCCGGCAGTATTAAGTGACTTTCAGTGGGAGGGTCAGGAAATTGTCTGAAACAGAAACCCCATCTTCTAAAAACCGTGCTAATGGCCTTGTGTGGCCACGTGTATTTGTATATGTATATTAGGTACAGCCTAGATAAAATTCCTAGCAGCAAAACTGCTGGGTCAGAAGCGAAGTGTATTGTTGCTGGATATTGCCAGAACACTCCCCGAAGAGGGGTCTGTGCTCACATCGGGCGTGTGTAAGTGCGTGTCTGTCCAGGTCTCTCCAGCGTGGAGGGTCTCATGGGGTGGATTACCGAACTCGATCTCTGCTGGGCAGACAGGTAACCGGTGGTATTGAACTGTAGTTCTAGTTCTTAATTTCTCTCATTACCAGTGAACACATCTCACACATGTTTAAAAGCCATGAGTAATTTCCTGTTTTTTCTTAGCTTTTAATTTTGGGTTGCCCCTCTTTACTTTCAATTTGAAGGAATTTTTTTTTTTTTTACAAGAAACTAGCCATTCCTCTCTGATTTTTCCCCCCTCTGTGGGAAAAATTTCAATACTTTTGTCAGTATTTTTGACTTCTGGGTTTATTTGTTTAGAAGGGCCTTCCCTATTCTGAATATTCTTGGCCGTTAATTATGTTGAACTCTTTGAGCCACCTGTAATTTATTTTGATGCAGTGTATATGGTAGAGATCCAAGTTGAGAGAGTTAATTGCTCTTTTAAGTGGGATCTTTTCTTTGATTACATTTTTAAAACCAGTGGTTGGTTTTAAGACAGCTATTGATTTTGATGTATTAATTTCATTTGATTCTGAGTTATTACTGAATTATCTTTGGCTGTCATCTCTAATTTGTCCCCTTCTCATTTTGTCTTTTATCTAATTGTGTCTGTTTTTTTTTTTTAATGTTTATTTTTGAGAGGGTGCAAGCAGGGGAGGGAGACGGAGGGTCCCAGCGGGCTCCGCGCTTGATGGCAGAGAGCCTGACGCGGGGCTCAAACTCACGAACCTCGGGATCGTGACCTGAGCCACCCAGGTGCCCCTGATTGTGTCTGTTTTTAAACAATGTGAAGTATTGGTAAAAACGGATCGTCGTTTTTTAAAGCCTTCACTAGAAGTAAGTGTTCTGTCTCCTCGAATTGCTTTTCAGCGCTCGTGGAAACGACTGTGTGGCTTTCCCCATTCGTTGTAGTCACGTGGTGAACCGCAGTAGACTCCTCGACGGGTTCTGCTTGTGGGTAGCACATGGCTCTGGACCCTGCTGTACTGTCTTCAGGTCTGGCATTGACCCAGACCCAGCGCCGCCTCTCACACTGGGCCGATCGGCAGGGTCTGGGTGATGACAGGATGCCGGCCTCACATCAACATCGGGGAAGCGGTTTGCTCCTTCTTGTGCTGGGGAGCCTCGTGCGCGGCCCCAGGGGGCCTTCCCTCCAGGGTGTGCCTGTGTCGCTCGCTTGTTCCAGGGACCATTGGCTCCCGTGAGAGCTTTCCCCGTCTGCTCGTTGTTACTTTTTCTATCCTCGGGGGTCAGTTTGGGTAATTCCCAGGAGATTGGAGAAAATCGGCTCAAACCTGAGTACATAGTGACTAAAGAAACCATTATTAAAAAAAAAAAAAATCTCCAAAAAAAATTAGGTCCATGTAGGTTTTTCCTGTCCAGGCAAGTTTTATCAGACACTTACTAAACTGTCTCCATCATTATCAAGCTTTTCATGCTGCAGTCCACCTCTCATCCGTAGCACGTACTGAGTTGTATGTACTTGGTGATCCATTTGGAGCCCTTCTTGCTCCTTGGTGGGTTCTTCCCACATGCAGTCTGTGACTTCGCAAAGCCATCTCTCGAGCCACACTGGAGTGTTTTATGCATCCCTCTGTGGCCTGTGTGCTCCCCTCACAGTCCTTCCAGTATTTTGCCACCTCCCTTTCTTTTCGAGAGATCCACAGGTAGAAGATTTGGGGTCCTTTTCTGTTAAAAAAAAATCTTAATTACACCTTCAAACTCGGTAGGTCCACGAGGTATAGAATTTTTGGTTCAAACTAATGTTCCTCAGAACTCTGCACACCATTGATCTGGTGCACATGCTCATAACTGGGAGGTGAGGACCCAGCGGGTTTCAGATCCTCTCTCTGCACCACTTGTCTAGACCCCACTTACCATGCTAGCATTAGCTGGGTCTGGCCTCCTGCTAGGCACTGGGTCTTTTACTTTTTGACTTGCAGCAGCGAGGCTGTTAAGTTCACCTGTACTGAAATTTTGCCCCTTTTAATTTTTGCTCTGTGGCTTTTATTTCAGGAACCGTGTTGGTGTTTTGCCAGATAAGGGATCTGTCTCGTTTATCCATGTGTGGAAATGCAGCATATACTTAAACAGTCATTTTTTTAGCATTTTTTAAAATTTATTTTTGAGAGAGAGGCAGAACACTAGCAGGGTAAGAGCACAGAGAGAGGGAGACACAGAATCCGAAGCAGGCTCCAGGCCTGAGCTGTCAGCATAGAGCCCAACACCAGGCTCGAACCCGGGAACCGTGAGATCATGACCTGAGCCAAAATCAAGAGTCGGACGCTTAACCGACTGAGCCACCCAGGCACCCCAAGCAGAGTCATTTTGAAAGAGGTTCCTAAATTCACATTATTACAAGGCAAGTCACTATTGTGGGACTTCAGATGAGTGGCAGCCAAGTGTCCACATAGTCTTATCGTGACTTTATTAGGCTTCGTCAACTACAGACACACTGCTTTCCAAATTTCGACACGAGGGTGATAAAATTTAAAAGTCAAGTTAAATTCAACCCCAGAAAAGTGTCATTTTCCCAACCGGGTAAGGGTTTGGGTTGCAGACGAATGTGGCTGGTTTACCTCCTGCCCTTAACAGAATTTGGTGGTAGCAGCAAAACCCCTGGGCTGGGCGGTACACTTACCACTGGGTCAGCCTCCTCAGTCCAGTGTGGTCAGAGTTGAGCTTTCCTGTGTGTGGACTCCTGCTCAGGGCAGCTGTCTTCCCTGTTGAGCAGAGAAAGCATGTGTGACGGGTCCGCTGATATAGTTGTCTTGAGTCTATCTTGTTCCGGGGCTTTTAAATCATTCTGATTAGACACTTGTGGGTACTGTAAACTCGTTCATTTCTGTCGCACCCTAGCATCCTATGACCACGTACTAATAAGGAGGTAAAAGTTCTATATCAGTATGAAGATATTGGCACACAACGGTTGTTTTGTTTAATGTTCTGGCACAAGATTGTTGGGCATCGACCAGCACAACCAAGGATGAACCTGTCATTTCGGGCCCTAACGCGAATCCCATTTCCCTTCTCTGTGCTTCTCTCGGGCCTTCCAGGGTGAGGATCCACGACTTCCGCACTGACAAAATCGCCCTGTCGCTCTCTGCCCACCAGCTGGGCGTCTCTGCAGTGCAGATGGACGACTGGAAAATCGTCAGTGGAGGCGAAGAAGGCCTGGTCTCGGTGTGGGATTATCGGATGAACCAGAAGCTGTGGGAGGTGCATTCCAGGTAACTGAACGGAACAGGAGCCGTAGGGGTAGCAGGCCGCCTCTGAGCCAGTTCCTTGTGTCACCACACCGTCCTCAGCGTAACCGAGGAGCTGGCTGCGGTAAGTTCCCCTCTCCATTTCTCAGGCGAGGAACCTGAGACCCAGAGACGGCGCTGGTCACTGGAGAGGTAGTTCTACTCACGCCGTTAAAGCTGCCGTGACTTACACCCAGCCAGGGTAGGCAAGGCCTGCTGGGAGTCCCAACATGTGGGACCTTGATTGTCCATTTCTTGGACTTGCTTTCCACTGTTTAGAAGGGCCCTAGGACTGAAAGTAGGCTTCAGCTAAGGAGGGAGCAGTGTGTCCTTTCATCATCCCAAGTGTAGGTGGGGGGCCTCACGGATGTAGGCAGATAACGTTAAGGATGCCTAACAGGTAGAGGCAGCCGTGCCTGGAGCTGACTTGAGGCCGTCCCTCTCTTGCCCGGGGAAGGGGCTCTCCCTCCCCCCTTACCTGCCACAGCCACCTGGCCCTACATGCCACCAGTTGGGGGCAGGGAAAGAGGAGAGCCTTCTTCCCAGCACCACTGTGAAGGCACATTCTGCGACGTGGACTGGGAGAAGAAGAAGAAACACAGAGACGCTGAGCCCACAAATAGAAATTTCAAGTCCTAGTAAGAGAAGGCAGTACAGTCCAGGCCCGGTACCAGCGGTGGCAAGGTTAAAACAGGAACTGGCTGCTTCTTAGAAGACAGGGGTGGCTAGTGCCTGCTCCCTCCGGCAGCTTCTGTCCGACTGCACCGTCTGGCTCTGTCCAGCCCTGTCTTACTCAGCAAACAGGTGCAAAAGCCCTTTTCCTGCTTTCTGTGGTGATACGAAGAGTTGCCACCAGGTGGTGCCGAAAGGCAACTAAACGTCCTCCATGGTGGCACCTTAGAAGGAGGAAGCCCTTTTATTGCTGGGACCAGCCGGGTCAGCCTCTCCTACTAGCCCAGCTCACCGCAGCTGGGGCCCTGGGGGGCTGCCACCCTCCTGTCCCGCTTTCCAGCAGCAGCGCCGCCTGTTCACTAGGGCTGGACTCCAGCAAAATCTCGTTTTCTCTCCCGGAAGAGCTGTGTTCCCTTTGACGTATCATTCAAGCAAAGGCACAGTCAGCGAGGTCTTTCCCAGCCGTGTCCTGTCCCAGCACTTGTAACTGTACAAGCAGTCCTCGCCGCCGGTTAGTGGCTTGGGCCACCTGGCAAGGTCCCCATGTCCACCAGTGAAGGGCTGGGCCCCACTCTTCAGTGTCCTACCTGGAGCTCGTGTGCTCACCAGGTCCTCGCCTGCCTTGCGTGCAGCTGGTCTGGGTCCTCTCGAGCCTCTGGTCCGGCCCCGCGGTACAGCAGAGCCTCTCCCTCCACACTCAGCCCGCTCTCCCTTGGCCCCACCTCGCCGGGCCCCTAGTGAAGTCTCCCAGACATGCTTACTTCTGGTTGGTGCCCCGAATCCTGGACTGGCGGGGCCAGGTTCAGATTCCCCTGGACTTTCGATACCGAGAAGAGAATGCTCTGTTCCGGCCAAGAAGCCAGCCCCTGCTTGGCCCGCACAGAGTTTCCCTCATCTCTGCCTTTCTGCAAGGGCCTGGCTGATGGGCTCAGTGCTGAAGCCTGTGTCCCATCCTTGGGGCTTGTGACATCTTTCATGCTCTAGAAACCTTGGCTTCATTTTGGGGGAATGCACTCTTACATTCTTAGCTAGTTAGGAAACCTCTGATAGCAGGTTCCCGATTGCATTGGACATCCTGTGGCTCCTGGCTTGGAGCTGTGACCAAGGCACTGGCCAGAAGTGTTTAGGATGAACAAAAGCCTTTACTCCATCTGTCGGTCTCAAGCTACTGTTGCAAAATTTTGCAGCACAAGAGCACAGAGTCCAACCATCAGCTGTAGCCCTCTCAAACGTAGGAGGAAGGGGCCTTTGATGGATCAGCCCCACACCCTGCCGAGGGGGAGCCTGGCGAACCTGTCCAGGGCCGGCCAGCCAGAACTGGGGCTGTTCTCTACCACGTGCTGCTAAAATCCTTCACGTCCAAACATACCAAGTTGGGTGGCCGGCCAGGAGACGTAGGGGGCACCCGGACTCGTTAACAGCAGCGCCCAGAGTACAGAACCAAGGCAAGTCTCTGCCCCCGTTGGGGGCCCGGGTTCCTCCCCCATTCATGAGAAGCTTGGTAGAGGGTTCTAGAGCCCCTGTACTCTGAACTCCCGAATGTAGAGGGGGCCCAGTTTGGGGGGACTTCCCTTTACCAGGCGCTCCCCGTTGTGTTCCAGGCACCCCGTCCGCCACCTGTCCTTCAACAGCCACAGCCTCATCACGGCCAACGTGCCCTACGAGAGGGTGGTGCGCAACACTGACCTGGACTTCACGGCCCACAGGAGGTCAGTGCGCGCGGCTGGCTTTGTCGGGGCTCAGAACGCATCTTGGCTTGACTGTGTTACTAGGACCCCTGGGCCACCCCGTCCCTGCCAGGGTCACCCCGTCCCCCGTCAGGTACGGCCATCGTTTTCACAGAAGCTGCGCACTTAGGCGGCCGCGCAGCAAAGCGTGCGCGTCGCGATGCTCCCGCCGCGGTTACACTCCCGGTGACGGTGGCAAAGCCCCCTCCTCCTGCTCCATCTGCTGGGGGACCCCGTTCCCAACGAGGGAGAGACCCCCGTGCAGGTGGCTCGGGTGACGGCTGGCCTCCCCTCCGTCAGACGCGGCGGTTCACCTGTCTCCAGTCCCGGGACCGCGTGTCCCCCACGCTGCCGGCCTGAAGGACGGGAGCGTCCACGGGGAGCGTCCCGACGCATGCTGTCTGTGCTTCCTCTAGGCACCGCGGGCTGATCCACGCCTACGAGTTCGCGGTGGACCGGCTGGCCTTGCAGAGCACGCTGCCCGTCTGCCGTTCGTCCGCGGACCCCACGGCCGGCCACGGTTATGCCCTCGCGCTCGCCTTCCCCCAGGACCGGAGTTAGGCGCGAGCCTCCCTGCGGCCCGGGGAGAAGAGCGGGAAGAACCACGCCTGCCGGATTTGGAAACTCCCGGGGGGAAGAACACGACCCCCGGGTGCACTCGTCTGACCCCACACATGCCTCAGCTGCCTTTGCCTTCCTCTGCTGCCTGTTCCTTTTTCTGTGGCTGCCTGTGGAAAGCAGGAGCCTGTCGCGGCTTGTCTCGTCTGTTTTCTGGGTGCTCTGGTCCTCCTCCGGGGCTTTCTCACTCACGCTGCACCTCCTCCCCCTGCCGCATCCGGGCCCCTCTGTCCGGATACCGTGTGGACCTCCCCCCACGCCTGTACACTACAGTCCAGGGCCCTGCTCACCTGCTGCCGCCATCGTTCTGGTCTTCAAGCCCTTTCTCCAGGGGGAGGGGAGGTGCCTGAGCTGACACGGCCCCACCTCCCCTGGACCCGAGAGCACATACTCACTCGGGCTGGTCCGTGATGCCACCACCCGGCATAGACTTGGGATCACAGGCCTGTTTCTTCCTAGTTCTTAACCATGATTCATAATTATATATTTATACAATTGCATTAAGGACTCTGTGGTCTGCTCTTTTGTCCACAACCTGTGATACAAAGTAGATTATTTTCTACATGTGTGTTGCATAAGCAGCCATCCTCCACGCAGGATGGAAGAGGAAGAGCTGGCGGAGAAACCGCTACCCTAAACCACGGCGCTACAGCAGGGCAACACCGGGGGTGGGGGGGGGGGTGCGAGTACGATAAGCAGCCTCCATTTCCGAGGGACGGGGAGGCCGAGCGGTCACCTTACAAAGGATGGACACTGTGCAGCAGCAACCGCCCGATGTCCCTTCAAAACAGCAAAGCAGAAACTGAGAGGACCACGAAGAGAAAGTCCATCCCCAGAGCGAGTGATCAATAAGGACTCCGAGGATTTACTTGGCGGAATTTACAAGCGCGATCCAATACACGTATGTAGAGTCTGGGCCTCTTTAAATACCCGTGGACCATGCACAGCAACTGAGTCCGTGTGAGCACCACAAAGGACGATCCCATCCAGGCCAAATTCCAGGACCCCTAATGCAGTAAAATTAGATAGAGTGAAATACGTCCACCTGGAAATTCCAAATACTCCAGAATTGGTTTAAAGGAAAATGGAAATATGAACTCCCTAGACCAGGGTGACCATGACTGCACTGAACATCAAAACCCCCGGGACGAGGCCAGGGTGGACAGAAGCTGTGGCTTGAGTAGAAAACACAACAGGCCAAGATAAATGGATAGCTGTCACCTCAGATAGAGACCTCAAAGGAGGGTGTTAAGCAAAGATTAAAAAACACATTGATGGGACAGAAAGCCAATAAATAGTAAAGTTTATCACAATGCCGGAAACCCCACACTTGTACCATTTTGCACTGGACCAGCTTTTTTGAAAAGCCAAAATATACAAGTCTTGATAAAAAAAAAAAAAAAAAAAAAGGCACAAGGGGCTTTTCAGGGCGACAACCTGCCCACGCTGACCCAAGAGAAAGGGACACTTTCCTACCGTACACGGGGGCAGAAAATTGGGACACGTGTGCCATTACGGAGAGTCCCGGCCCTTCTGAGTTGTGAAGGTTTCAGTGTTTTCAGATGAATTCGGTCCACGTTAAAAACCAACGTGCAACTAACTAGATAGGACGGGGGAACCGGGAAAACTGGCCCTGCCTGGGAATCCTCACTCAACCCGCAGGGTGACGCTGGCTTTCAGACCGCCTTCCTGGGCAGGAGCTTCGTCCGGACAGCCTTCTGCTTCCTTTCAGCCAAATTACTTCATAAATGAAGCCGGTCTGCAGTTAGCAGATGAAGGATTTTATTTACTCCTCGTGTCATGTGCTGCTCTGACCCCCTAGTGACCTCGCTTTACAACGTTTTCATCTTTCATAGCCTTAATGTAACTGGACCACTGGGTAAAAGACATTTTTCTTCTAAGAAGCAGGCCCTTCCAGTCCGATTTTTACCTCTCATTTTGCAGACGCAGTCACCCTTCCTAGCTTCGCAGCCGCGAAAGGTAGTTGAAGAGTTGCAAAGAAATCAGACCCAGAAAAATATACCAAAACTAAAAATAGTTCTAAACTCTTGTCATTCGCGGCCAAAAGCTGGTCCAGCGTAAAGTGGCACCACCACAGGGGTTTTCTTACCTCCCCAGCCTGTTTATAACCTCTCCCCTTACGGAGAAGTGCCTGTTTTTGCGGAGGAGGGTTTATCAGATCCAGACTCTGATCCCCAGGCACGGCAACCTGTGTTTGCTGCTACAAACTTTTTACATCCTGGATGGGGAAGGGACCGAATTCCTCCATAAATTCACATTTACCCAGTGACTTAAAACGCCTTGGCCCGTATCCCCCCACCCCTTCTGCTCCGCCCACCTTACCTGGATCCCTGTTGGCTCTTCTGAGGAAGCTTCTTTGCAGGTTCTGAGTTCGCAGGTGGATCATCTCCTTTCCTTCCTCCGTAGCTCTTCTCCTCCTCAGACTCTACCCTCCTGCGGCTCCCCCCGAAGACAGAAGCAGTTCCTGTACCACCTGGGGAGCCAGAGGGCCCCACGCCAGGGCTCTTGTGTCCTAGAACATCACCTGCCTTTTGCTTTCTACTTTTATCAACTGTCTGTCCCGATATCAAATTTTTGAAATTTGTTTCTTGCTCCAATGACCGCTTGCCCTGGCAAGGCCCCCGGCCAGCCGACCGTGGCACCTGCTCTCCCCGACCCCCGGCGCGCTCCGCCAGCAGGGCAGCCTGGTGTCGCAGGCCACAGGGGAGCGCGACCACCACTCACGGGGGTTCCCAGGCCAGGATCCAAGAAACCCACAAGATGAGGTGTGAAACCGGACACGAGCGTTAGGCAGGTTGGCTTTCGTCAGGTCGTGTAAGGGGACTGCCGAGAATCACATCTCGGCCACTGGACTGCGCCTTTTGAGCCAAGCCACGAGCTGCCTTCGTGCTGCCATTGCACAGCCAGTGGTTTGTGTTTAAAAGCTACCCCGGGGGTGGCATCACCACCCCCAGGAGGCACAACGCTCACCCTGGCTGATGACTTCCCCAAGATGGAGATTTGGGTCTGTTGTGAAAGGAACGTCTGATGGCTCCCTAGATGAAGTCCTGTATCCCGGTTCCCCGCTTCAGAGAGAGAGGCCCCCCAGGGGCACCTGGGCGGCTCAGTCAGTTGGGCGTCCGACTTCAGCTCGGGTCAAGATCTTGCCGTTTGTGGGTTCGAGCCCCGCGTCGGGCTCCGTGCTGACGGCTCAGAGCCCGGAGCTGCTTCGGATCCTGTGTCTCCCTCCCTCTCTCTGCCCCTCCCCTACTCGAGCATAAACAACAAATTTTGTTTTTAAACTAGAGGCCCGGCACGTAGGGGATGGCATGCCGCTCTGCGTTTGAATGACAAGCACCAGCTTACTGCAGACAGACTCTGCTCACTGAGGAGGGGAAGTGGCTTCCCCTCATGAGGGCACAGCCTTCTCGTTAGAACCGCCTGGTGGCTTGCCATTATGGGCAGGTCCGTGACCACGGGCTAGACAGGTGCTGTCTCGCCCCCCGACTCGGGGCCTCTGCTTTGGGCAGCCGCTGCAGCGGCCAGGAGCTTATGATGCCGGCCGGGCCGCGGCGCCGTGAGCCACGCAGACCTGCCCGCCTCGCCCTCGAGCCAGGCCAGACGGTTACCTGGCTGCTGCGGCAGGCCCTGCCGGTGGCGGTCTGGACAGGGCCGCCTCCGATGTGCGGCGGCAGGTTCCCTCTCGCTGGGCTGCAGCGGCCCCGGGCAGGGCAGGCGTTCGGCCTCCGACCTTTGCCGTGGGTTTCCAGCCGCAGGCTTTGCACACCGGCTCAGCGCCAGGGCCCGCTTCTTCCCTAGGAAGGGTGGGAACGCTCCCAGCTCCCCGCAGCCCCAAGAGCTGAGCCTGTCACATCTTCCCTTCCCATGCCCACTGGCAGGACGGTCCCTGTCCCTCGAAGACCGAGGGGACCGACGCCGCTGCTCAACATATCCCTCACCCTGACTGCTGCTCGGGGCTGAACGTGAACCCTGGTCCCTTGCTGACTTGGTTGGATTAGAAGGCTCGGCAGCCGCCACGGGCCAAGTTCATCCACCGCCGAACACCCCGCTGGCACTTGCCTCCTGATTCCGGAAAGGCCCAGAGACAAAGGCAGAGCTGACAGAAACCCCGGCTCCTCCGGCTACCCCCTCTCCAAGGCCTTCCCAAGGTCACCGTGTGGGAGGACAGCTTGCAAAGCAGGTGTTTGCAAAAACCCTCGCCAAGGCAACTTGTATTTTTAACTGTGTCAGCCCACGGAAGTCACTGCCGATCCCGGTGCTGCGGTTCAGCCTCAGCAGGCAGGTGGGGGCAGGCTCAGGTACACGTGTGACCTGCCTCCCCTGAGCAGAGCACAGAAAGAACTTTCCAGTCCCTCGGACAAGAAGGTAACGGAGTTGTTTTGCGCAAGTCCAGCAAGGTGGTGCTTGGCCGAATTTGGAAGCGGTTGTGATCTTGGGCTATTCCCTGATCCGTGATGCACGGTCAACGTGGCTGCCGGATGTTTCCCCCGAGCTTCTCCTATTAGATTTCCATTACGCAGCCCTTTTGTGAAGCTACCAGACTCCTGCGTTTGCATCAAATCGCTGGATCCTCTGAACATCCAAAAGCTGAGTTCTGGTAACTTCTCCCCTTGGTGACACGGCAGCACGGGACTAGATCCGGCTGTCAACCCGACTGCGGGCAGATGGGTGAAGAACAGAAGGGGGCCCTCGCCCTGCTGGGTCTCCACCCACCGCCTGCGGCCTTCAAAGCACGATCTCACTTCCTCCAAATATTTGCCTTAGCACTGATTTCTGCCTATTTCCTTTTAGTCACTGGTGTAATTCTTGATAGAAGACAGGCTGTTGAACAAGCATATCTGTTGATTCGACCACTTGCCTCTTTTAGAACCAATTTCCAAACCAACACACCACTTGCTTCTGACGAGGCGCCCGATCCAGGGACCCGGGGACGTAGCCATACTTGCTCAGGGGCGATGCAGCCACAAAGCCCTTCCTGGGCACCCTCGCCGGTCCGGCGGGTGACAGGAGGGAACGGGAGCCCCCGCCTGCGTCCTCTGCTAGACTGTGGGGAATTAACCTGCCCTTTCTAGAAGCAGGTTTGCACCCACTGCTAGGAAACCCTGATCACTCCCCAAATGACCGAACGGGCACCCTGGGAGCCGGTGGGAGCCCCAGGTAAACTCCGCAGGCCGCGCTCTGGTGGAAATAAGCCTTAACCCTGCCAATTTCGTGACACCCTCAGTGACTGGGAACAAATTAGCTTTCTTTTGAGCAGCATGGACTGGGCTCATGGTGAATAAATCTCCTTTTAATTAGCTGTTCAGGTAAGCCGGGGCCCAAAGCTTCAAAGACGTTAGGCTGGCCCTCGGTGGTCCGAAGAGATGAAAACGTTTGATGTGTGCCCACAGTGGCCACCTCTCCCAAACTAAAACTCAGGGCACAGGGGCTGATGGGAAACGGTTTCTAACAACACTTCACATTAACGAACTGCCTTTGTTGAGAAGCACAAAATCGAAGCAAATTGGGGGAGCCCCAGAAAGTCCAGGCCGACGGTGGCCACGCCAGCCATCCCGCTGCTCAAAGGCACCGTGGGGGGCGGGGAAGGGGAGGGTGCGCGCCTCTGCGAGGCTGCAGGGGGTCACCGGGCAGAGATGCTTCCGGCAGAGTGCCAGATTCCAGCACACCAGGCCATGCCAGGGACTTGAGACCGTCTCCGAGGGCAGCCGGGAAAGCCAAGGACGTGAGCAAGACGGTCCCTAGGGGCAGCAGTGAGATGAGGCAGCTCACGTCCCACTCCTGCTCCAGGAAACACAGTTCAGGGTCCCACCAGGTGGCTGGTACCCTGAGGGCAGGAAGCCAGGCCTCTGCCTTCCCCGCAGATCTACCGCTCAGGAAATGTCAAGACACTTGTTGAGTAAGCGCTAGTCTAAACAGCCGAGCTCTGGAAGTGACTTCAGACCGCTGTCTACTTCCCCACGGCCGGGGCCATGTGGCCTCCCTGCCATCCACCAGGGCCCGGGAGGGAGAGAGGAGGCCGCGGCTCGCACCGCAGGCCAGCATCCCTCAGGCCCCGGGTCCGGGGCCCCAGGCGGCCCAGTTATGCCCTTACTGCCTCACCTCCAAGAGGCGTCTGCTCTCACCTCCAAGGTCCTAAGCGTCACCAGAAGGATGCGCGCGCTTCCCAAACCGCCACCGCCACGGTGTGCCAGCCTCGGGACTCCTGCCCTGCACACGGTGCTCCGTCCACACAGTCCCCCTCCACCCTGCCTCACTGCTCTGTTTCAACTTTTCACTTAAATACCGACATTCAGCTCCTCCTCGGCAATATACCTGCTTGCGTCTGCAGGAACGGCCCCGGAAGGATGTCAAAGAAACAGGCTGACCTGACTGCCTCGGGGAAGGGCAAGCCGGGGCCCGCCGGCACGGGAGAAGGGCCGTGTGCTGTGCCTTCCTGCGCCTTTTCAATTCTGAACCCCCACGCACAGGTGTCAGCTAAAACACGCTTAGTAACAAAGCTCCGGAAGTGCGAGAAGGCCAATAACGGCAGTTCTCGGTTCCCGGAACTTTCTTGGAAGGCTGGAAGGGGAACCTCCCAGTGAGTGTGGACGGCAGGAGCCACGCAAGGGGGCCCGGGATGCCGCCAGCGATGAGCGATCACAGCAACGGCCGTGCCGGCCCTACCGAGCACCAACCGGGAGCGTTCAGCCCGTGCCGGCCTCTGCTGACCCACCGGCCATAGCCATCAACCGGATGGACAACCTTCATCTCCCCGCCCCTAGCGCAGCTCACCCGAGTCAGAAGGTGACCTTGGAGCTGTGGGAGCCACTCACCGGGGACAGTCCCCTCCCCTGCTGCCGCCACCACCGGGGACTGCCACATGCCGGCCTGGGAGGGTGTGGACGCACCCAGCCCGACCTCGGCAGCCAGGCCCGGAGTCCAGTGCCCCGGGTACCGTCGGCGGGCTTGGGCACATCACCGCAGGTCCCCCTTATCTCCTCTGGCCTAGATGCTCAGTCACAATACCAAGGAAACCACACCGCCTGCGTGCCAGCCACCACGGCACGAGGAGCTGCCTCGTCTTACTAATTACCGCCCGGCACTCATGCAAAGGAGCAAACCTTGCACCCAAAATACACCAGAAAAGGTCTGGGGAAAAAACCCCAAAACTCCCCTTTTTCCAAACCAGCCTTTGAAAATCAGCTGTCCTGTTCAGCCTCGTGCCACCGGGTGGCCAGGCCACCGAGTGGACGTGGGGAACAGACAGGAGCCATGTTCATTAACAAACCAACCGTCTTCTTTTTTATTAGAGATAAAAACAGAGTAGTCCCACATACCACACCCTCGGGAAAACAGGACGGCAGAGGGGGGTTATTTACAAGAGCTGCAGCAGGACACCGGTGGCCTCGGGCCCGAGGGCGGCTGCGGACCCCGGTGCGGCTTCCGGGGGGGCGGGGATGCCTGCAGGTCAGTGGCAAAGGGCGATGGTTTCCATATTGAGGAAGCGGACGTGCATCTTGGTCTCGATGTCTATTCCCTGCCAGATCTGCAACGGACAGAGCAGCAGCACTGAGCACACGTCCCTGCCGCCACCGGGCCCGCGTCCCCGCCCTCCCCTCCACCAGGACAGGTGACAACCAGAGGGCCGGTTTCAAGGCTGTGAGCCGAGCAAGGAAAAGAAACTTCCACCTGCCTTTCTGCGGGTTAATTTGGCTCTGACGTGTGGATCCTTTCCGACGCTGTCACAGCAAGTTGTTATTAAGTGCTGAACCCAAGCTCTTCGCTCCAAGTCATTCCCGTCCCACCCACCACACTTCAGGCTCTGCGATTTTCATGCAAGTTCCTTAACCCCAGTAAACCTCTTCATCAGCACCATGCCGGGACCACCACCTGCACTGCCCACGTTAAGTCACGCGATGACGGGGGCTCAGAGGGGATCATCCGTGGAAACATTCTGTAAACTATTAGGCGCTGTGCGTTAGTCGCACCGTTTCATTAAGCCATCCTCGCTAATTAAAAGGTCACGACCGTTTGGTGTTTACAGCCTCCCTGGGATAAGCCACCTCTGTTCTACGTAGACAAGCTCACGCCCGGGAAAGGGCAAAGATGTCCACAGGCACGTACCTGGCACGGGTTCTGCCGTGACAGTCCACCCTGGCCACGGCCCCGGGGGACATCTGACCCCAACTGCCACGCTACGAGCCCCCCCACTCCCAGGACTGCGCTTGCCAGCTCTTTGGCCACTCGGCGCGGCGGGGAGGCCCAAGAGGGCCGCAGACGGAGAAACGGCCAGACCTGGCTCGGCCTCCCCGCTTGTGAGAACTTCTAACACTCAAGCTGTCGCCTGCAGCATCTCCAGGGCCTGCCACCAGGCTGCAGTCAGAGTCCTGCCGGCACCCAAGCTGCTTTCTGGGATCCTGCACCTGTTCTTGGTGTGGTGCCGGGAGG
Organism: Panthera onca; assembly: GCF_046562875.1. Classification (NCBI taxonomy): domain Eukaryota; kingdom Metazoa; phylum Chordata; class Mammalia; order Carnivora; family Felidae; genus Panthera; species Panthera onca. Next base: position 12,584,982 of record NC_138350.1, read on the forward strand.
GGGCAGAGAAAACAGACCCGGTTCCTGGGGAAGGTCGTGGGGCACCCGGGGTGCTTTCTGCTAAATGCCAGGTGGGAACAGGGTCACCGGCAAGGCCCAGGGGAGGGGAGGGGCCGGCCGGTCAGGAAGGGCCCCCACGGGGTGGGGACAGGCTTGGGGAACACTGGAGGCCTCGGGTGGGGGGCAGAGGGAGCCTTCCCGGGAAGAAGCTGGGTCTCACAGGCTCTTCGCCCTGCCCGGCCCCGGTGGGTACAAGGTGGAAGAGGCTGCCCACCCCCCTTCCTGCAGAGCTGGCAGCTGACTGGCCAGGTTAGGAGCACAGCCCGGGCGGAGTGCCCATCGAGCTGCCCCCGGGCTCCATGGGGCCGTGACCGCCCAAGTCCCAGCCCGGCTCCAGGCCCGGGCCCATCAGCGCCCTCGGGCGGGTCAGAGGCTGGCGCGGCAGGCTGGACTGGGACCTCTGGGTCGTGTTCCCCTGACTTCCTGTCCTAACCCCAGAATGAGCCTGGTGGCCTGCTGTCGGGGCACTTGGCACCGGGCACAGGGCAGGCGGGTTCATCTCCCTCCGCCGGGCACCTGCCAGTCCGAGCAGTGAGGGGGTCCCGGTTCCCAACCTCGGAGCACGTTTGTGACGGCAGGGGCCTGGTGTCCACCCGTGGGGGCTGGGAGAATGGGCAGCTAGGTCCAAGGCACGGGAGAAGCGAGGGGCTAAACCCCACTCCGCTGACTCCACTATGTGACTCGCAGGCATAGAACATTCCAGAACCCGGTTCCGACTGTCGGCAGTGACGCTTCTGACACGGGGACCGGGGACTTGTGGGGGAGAAACGGTATCGTTGCGGCCCTTTTGTACGGCTCTAGTTGCTCTGACCACGTGTGACTATTGCCCTCCCGATAAAAATAAGTACAGCGTGCATGCCCCCTCTCCACAGAGGTGCCAGTCTCCTCCTGCCCAGTGGGCAGGAACCCCCCTCAGCCCCCACCTCTGCTCCTAGACACCCACCTTCAGGAAGTCGTCGAAGGTGATCCCCTCGTACACCTGGTCAGGCTCCTGGGGACAGAGCACACGCAGAGTGAGCCGCCTCCCCCGGGGGGACCCCCACCCCCCCCCCCCCCCCCCCGCCGCCCCGGGACGCAGATGGTCGGGCCCATTCAGTCACGAGAAGCAGGGGTCCCTCCGGACCTGCTGCTTCCAGTCGGAAGCCAGTCCCTCTGAATTCCATCTCGGACTGGAAGGGAGGGTGTGGGCTGACCAGGGCCCCGAGGCCCCCAGGGAGAACCTGGTGGGTGAGGGTGGAAAGGAAGGCGGTGGGCACAGAGGCACGGGCTCCCCTTCCCCCCAGCCGCCCTGCTGCCATTTCCCGGTCCTGCGTCACCATGCCCGCACTGACCCTCTGAGCTCCCAGACCACTGGGGCAAGGGGGGTCAAGGGCCGGCCCGTGCGGCCCACCCCTCTCGCCCAGTGAGTCACCGTGATAATGCCTGCCCGCCGGGCCTCTCACCCACCTAGTCATGGCCAGTGCCAGTCTCCACCTGTGTCCTTCCTGCTCTGGGCACACGTGACCTCATGAGACCAGAGGTGGGGCTCCTGCCCCTCGTACGACTATCTCGGGCTCTGGCACAGCTAAGGCTCCCCAGACCTCACCCCTGCCTGCAGCACTCTGACCGAAAGCCCGGCTGCCGTCCCGTGTCCATCAACAGAAGACTGGCTAAATAAATCGTGGTCCTCCATGCTATTGATTACCAAGCATCCATTAAGAAGGGGTCGATCCCTCCATGCAGATATGGAAAAGGCTCCAAGATGCATAGTGGAAAAAAACAAACACGCAGAAAGAGGTCTGCAGATCCGTGCTTCTTCCTGTATCGCTAACCAGACTGTCGCCATCTGCCCTGGGGACGTGTGGGGTCAGCAGAGGCAAAGGAGTCCGGTCAGTTCCATTGTGTGCACGTCAAAAATAAAAGACACACGTGTACGTCGGTGTGTGTTGGAAAATAAACTCCAGCAAGGATGCTTCCCTCTAGGGAGGAGTGGTTGAGGGGGAGAAGAGCACAGAGAATTCACCTCTCTTCCTATACCTCCCTGCAATTTTTTTTTAACCTTTTTAATGTTCTATTTGTTGAGAGTGAGAGAGTGAGAGAGTGAGAGAGTGAGAGAGAGAGAGAGAGAGAGAGAGCGAGCGAGCGTGAGTGGTGGCAGACAGGGGAGGAGGGAGGCAGAGAGAGAGGGAGACACAGAATCAGACACAGGTTCCAGGCTCTGAGCTGTCAGCACAGAGCCCGATGCGGGGCTCGAACTCACAAACCGCGAGATCATGACCTGAGCCGAAGTTGGATGCTTAACCGACTCAGCCACCCAGGCGCCCCTAGAGTTGTTCTGATGTGTATTTAGTAGCAGGCGCTCAGTGTCTGCTATTCGGGTTCTGTTCTCAGTCCCATTTTACAGATAAGGCCACTGAGGTGCACAGAGGCAAGGCCACCTGCCTGCCCAGCTGGGAGTAGCACGGCTGACTCCCAAGTGTCTGATAGGATTCTTCACCCTCTGGGGTTTCTTTACACTTGTTTTTAACACAGAAAACAAATCTATATATGCGTCTTAATTTTGTAAATGTGACCAGTTCTCCAATCCCCGGGCAGGTCCCTGGGGCTCCCTGCTCCTCCCGCCCAGGGGCGCAGGGAGAGGTGGGTGCCCCCTCTCTGAAGGCAACCCCCGGGTCCCCTGGGGCAGCCGAGGGGAGCTAATTATAGACCAGGCTCTGTATCCTGGGGGGAGGGGGGGAACCCAAGCTGAGACCCCAGCCAAGCAGCCCCACCCTCAAGCCACAAGACCGTCCAGAGAAAGCACTCTGGGAAGAAAGCACTGCCCCGATCAATAACCGGCTCTGGAAGTCCATTAACGCGGGGCGATGGATGGGCTGGCTTCGGTGGGCTGCACAGGCTGGAACGCTCGGCGTCCTCGGAGGCCGGATGGTATTGAACCGCGCGGCCGGCCCTCACCCTGTGCGTGCGTGTGCATAGCTCACGTTTATCCGGCTGACGTTGACACGAGAAAACATTTTCAGGGCACACGGGGGACCCGTAAGTAGAGAGAGAGGCTCGGGACACACACCCGGGAGGCGGCCACGGGCTCTCAGATACCCCCGCTTCTGAGGTCATGTGCCTTTTATGCAGATGAGCAGCTGCCAGCTGCCAACAGTTTCACCGCAGCAAATTAAGGAAACTGTCACCGGTTGCCACCGGAGCGAGACGGGGAGCAATTTGGAGGAGGAGAGTGTAATTAAGTCAAATGGGAATTTGGCTCCGCGGCACGGCAGGGGGATCCCTGCGCTCTCCACGGAGGTCGCCAGCCCTTTCTGCCGCAGTTAATCTGCTGAGTGGGGGGGTGGTTTCACCAAAGCCAGACGCCTCCCCCTGGGCCCCAGAAGCAGACCGATAAAATGCAGGCCAATAAAATGACCACAGCCCCTGCCTCTGGGAGCAGGCCCCGGGCGTGCCAAGACCCTCGATGGCAGGCCGGGGGCACAGACAGCAGGTCCCGGCAGGAACACAGCCCTCCACTCGGGCCGTGCTGAACCCAACGCCATAAAGGCATCTAGAGCCACAGCCGCTTTAAGCACAAGGTGTGAAGAGGTTGACGGTTTGGTGGGACCCACCGAAACCCTCAGGGAACGCAGTCATCGAGATGGTCGGGTGCCCGTCCTGTCCTCAAGGTCCCCCGGGGCTCAAAGCCACTGTGCCGGGCTAGCCAGGCTAGACCCGGTCCTACGAGAGTGTGTCCAGCGGGCACAGTAAAGATCACTGCCCCCGATTCCAGAAAGTTCCTTATGTCCTCGGGCCTCAGTTTCCCCACCAGTAAAATGGGACTAAAAACCTATGAAACAACGCACGTCTGCACAGGCCGTGCGGTCACACTCAGGGAGAGGAGCCTACCTGCGGGTGCCCCACACGCCTGACAGCCACCGCTCGCCGGGCCCAGTGTGGCGACCGCTCGGCTCACCGTCTGTTTCTGGGCCCCTCCAGTTAATGGCTCTTCACTGGGGACCATCCCGGCCTCCTGCCAGGGACATCTGGCCACGTCTGGGGACACCCTTGGTTGTCACGACTAGGAGGGGGTGACTGACGTCTAGTGGGTGAAGGCCAGGGGCGGGGCTAAACACCCTACGACACACAGGACAGTCCCCACCATGGACGGCTGTCCCGCGTGGCACTCTGAGAAATGACCCAGCCGTTTCCTACCAGCGCAGCCCCGACGAGCACGTGTGTGGAGGTTCCAATGCTCCTGCCTGTCCTCCTCCCCCGTCAGCCTTGCCCCAGGCCCTCGGCAGCCACACGTCCCCCTCCACGGCTACCTGCCTCTGGCCCCCGCATCACTTCTGGGGCCGGCCGGGGGCTCCCCCTCCACAGTCGCCAGCCCCGAGGTCAACACCCCCCTCCTCTGTCCCATTTTCATGTGCCCCCCACTCCCGGCTCCACACGGGTCCCCAGACTAGGTGGCCCTGCTGACCCCTTCTCCAGACCAGAAATGCCCTCCCAGCCACTCGTCGTCAACTGCGTGTGGCACGCTGACAGCAGGGCTCGGGGGGGTGGGAGGCTACAAACTGCGGGGGCTTCCTGGCGGGGCCTCCACTCCAGGGGTCTCCCCGGGGCGGGAAAGCAGTGGGGTAAGAGCAGCGAGTCGGACAGGCACCACCAGGCCTTCCAGAAACACGGACCACAAGCAGGGCAAGGTGTGGGAGTTAGCCAAGGGGCAGGGGAGGGGACCGGAGATCCTGGGGACCTGGCTCCCCCTCCCCGCCCCCCTCGGGGACCTGGCTCACCATCTGCCCCACGCACACGCTGGCCGCCTCCATCATGGCCCCGTCGGCGATGGAGCGGGCCGACTCCTTCTCGATGTGCGGGTTTCCCGACAGCAGCTCCTCTACCACCTGCCGGGCGAGTAGACACAGGGTGACCTTGGGCCTCTGTCCAGGCCACGGGGCGGGGAGGTGCCAGGAGCCCTGGCCCATGGGCAGAGGAGCATACTTTACATTTCGATATTCCTCCAGGGTGATGCGGCCGTCGCTGTCCGAGTCATACATGTGGAACAGAACTGGGGGCGGCGGCGGGGGGAGAGAGAAGGGCTTGGTCAGACGAGCCAGGAGGGGAGCCCCGGGTCCTCCTGCTCCCCCAACCTTCCTGCTCAGAAAGCTACCTCCAAATGAGCAAAAGACACCCATAATGAACCCTAAACGGCAACCGTAGGGGTCAAGGGCAAAGGCCATGGGTCCAGACCGCCTACTTCCTGGCGGGTGACCTTGGGCAAGTGACCTAACTTCTGAGCCTCGGCTCGCCCACCTATAAAACGAGAGCAACAACAACAACAGTGTCCACTTCTAGGCGTCCCGAGGGCTCAGTGAGCCACCGAGCTGGGGGGTTAGGACCAGCGGTCCCGGCACACTGTCAGCGCAGATGCGACACTCTCGTCGAAGTGAAGACAAATCAACATGATCCCCAAATGTCATTTCCTCGAAGACCCAAGAAGGCAGCTACCATCGGCAGGTCGTGGACCCCGCTGCCCATGTTCCGACCCCTGGCTGGTCTGAGCCGGTCCCTGGTGGGCCCGAAGGACACCAGCACCTCCTCTCCTCTGGTTATCCCACTTGGTGACAGTCCTTTGTTCCTTTACTGGCATCACGCAGCATCCAAAGAGGCCAGGAGCCAAAGGGGGGCAAGCCCTGCCCCAGCGGCTCACCCTCAAACTCACAAAGTCCCCAGCCTTAACCCCGCAGGGATCAGACGCCCTGAGCCACGAGCGTGTGGCAAACGTCATTTCTCATCCACACGTGACCCCATGAGGCAAGGCTGCCCTGAGCCCATTTCACAGACTGCACCGTCGAAGCTCAGACAAGTTAACGTGTTTGCCCACGGCTACCCCATGAAGGGAAGGGAAACCAGGGGCCCCCACGACCTCTGACCTGGCCCTTGGAGCAGGTGGGCAGCTGGGCCGCCACCAGACTGCCCCCGGTCCACGATGCCGTCGGAAGGCCTCGGGCCACCCAGCCCGGGAAAGTTCCCGGCAGCCCTCCCGTCTGCATTCCAGAGCTAAATACAGCCCAGTCCCCGTGTTTACATGTTCCTGCCGATGAGGCTGAGCCTCGGGTGGGGTGGGGGCGGGATGTCAGGAGTCGTGGGAAAGTCCACACGGGGGACGGACATGTGACGCATGGGACCCTGGGACCCTGTGCTGCTTGGCCAGCCCGGATCACAGCCAACCCCGCTCCAGAGCCCGGAGGCCCGGGGGGTTCCTCCAGGACATACCAGCCAGAGGCTCGTCCCATGAACTTGGCATTTGAGGCGCCTCGAGGACGAGGGAAGCCAGGGTCTCTGCCTATGTGACCTCACTGAGCCTCACAACGGGCTGTGTTCACCATCAGCACGTGTCCTGGTTCAAGGCCACACGTCTGCCTAGTGGAAGGGGCCCGACTGGAGCCCAGGTCCTGGCTCTGTTCCCGTCACCCACTCCACCCCCCGCCTTTCCCCCAAAACACCAGCTGCTGGGGGGTGTCCACGAGGAGGCCACCACGGCGCGGCCTGGGAGGAGAAACACCAGTGGGGGCCTTCCTGGGTGCCGTAACCTGGGACCGGCGCCCCCCCACCCACCCCACCCCCCGTGCTCGCCCACCGCCTGCCGCAGGGGCACGACCCCCATGCTCACGCACATCTCAGCTTCTCCTTCCGGCACAGCTGCACCTGCTCCTCGTCCATGGTGGTGTCGATGGGCCGGAAGTAGGACATGATGGTCAGGAAGTCCTCAAAGTTGATCTCGTCGGCCAGGCCACTGGATCCCTTGCGCAGGTTCCTGTGGGAGCAGAGACGGGAAGTCAGCAACGGATTAAACGCCGGATCTTACCCTTTGAGCACCGATGCTTCAGAGAACTTGGCCCTTCTGGGCACACGCCTCGCCCACGGGGGCCGTCCTAGCCTTGGGTTCTGTTTCCCAGCAACCTGCTTATGGGGTGTGGGGCAGCGGGGGGGGGGGGGGGGGAGGTGCTGCCCTCCCCGAGCTCAGCATGAGGGGGGCAGGGGGAGACACAGTTGCACTGCTGTTGGTGAAGGCCAGGGTGGAGGGCTGCCTGGGTGCTACAGTGCGCAGGGCGGGGCCCTCAAGGGTGGGGAAACCAAGGCACCAAGCACTTCAGTAACTCACCAAACTGACCCTTTCCTTCAGATCCAGGGCGGGCAACCGCGGCCCGCGGGCCAAACCCTGCCTGCGGCCGATTTTTGTACGGTTCGTGAACCGAGAAGGGCTTTTATGTTTTCGAATGGTTGCAAATAGGTTTTCGGGGAGAAAAAAACCCGAAACGGCAGCAGCACTTCATGACAAACTTTGGTAAAAATCACATAACATTTGCAAGTCAACGTCTGTAAATAAAGTTTTATTGGCACACAGCCACGCCCATTCATTTGCTGTCTGTGGCTGCTTTCCTGCTACCAAGGCAGAGCTGAGCAGCCCTGACAGACACCGCGTGGCCCACGAAGCCTAAAATATTTACTCTGTGGCCTTTTGCAGAAAAAGTTTGCCGACTCCTGCTGTCTATCAGCTGCCTCAAACTCCAGCACGGTGGTCAGCTTGGCTGAGTAATCGCTTTACTACCAAAGTGAAAAGTCTACTCTTAATTTCAGGGTTTTTTTTAGCAAGTCAAGGCGGGCTCCAGGTGGTCGCTGCTGACCTGCTTTTCAGAAGGGGCAAGAAGGGTTCGTGTTCCAGGTGAGGCTCAAGCTGGGTCAGCCTCGTGGCCGGCCCGGTGCCAGGCATACAGCAGGCGCTCAGCAGATGGGCAGTTTCCCTTCTCTTCTGCAAAGATGCCCAGCTCAGACACTATTTTTCATCCTTAACTTCCCGAGGATCCCGTAAGATGGAACCCTTCGAGGTGGGGAAGGACCCTGCTCACACCGCCCTCCAGGCCGGCTTCTCCGTCCACAGTCCTGTTCCTGAAGGGTCTCGGGAGGCAAGGCTGACCGTGATATTTCGTGGGAAGAAAATTCTGTCTCTGGCCCCCCCGCTCCAAAGTCCTTCTTCACCACGCCCCTCGGAACTTCTAGGACAAGGAGTGAAGAACTATGGGATGTACAGGCTCTCAGCTGCAGCGTCCGGGCTATTCTGGGGACTCGCTGGGGGAGCCCTTCCTCAGTCGTCCCCTCTTCAGAGACTTCCAGGCTGCCTGCCCACTCGCCTACCTGCCATGGCCACCCAGCTCCGCCATTCCCAGCAGGACCCTCCCCCGCTGTGCTCCAGGAGCAGCCACATGGGCTTTTGCAAAACGCAGATCAGACCCCACTGCTCCCCTGCCCGAAGCCGTCCAGAGGCCTCGGTTCTCAGGGTAACCCCAGCTCCCCCACCTGCTATCCCAGGCCCGGAAGGCAGGTATTGGTCTCACCAGCCACCCCAGCCCTGGACGACCCTTCCTGCCGCACTCCGGCCCCCACAGGCTTGTCCGGATGTCTATCTTCTGGACACTCAATATCCCCCGACCGCCTGACATCACTTCCTTCCTCCTCTGGCAGCACCGCGTCTGCACCAGCCCTCCGCCAGCTGTCCTAACTCCGGACCCTCCGAGGAAGGGGGGGCCTTGTCCCTCCTGCCTCTCACTGACCGCCCCGAAGTCCAGTCCCCGAGCCAGATGGAGGCCTCAGCTCCGCCCCGCTCCCACGCCCCGTCCCCTCAGCCGACACCGGAATGCCACCCGAGAGCTGAAAAACCAGCTCCTGAGGCCGCTCCCAGTTCCCACAGGTGACAGACGAAAGCCAAGCTGCGACCTCGGGTCAGATTTAAGGCCCCCAAACGTTCTCGCCCACGCCAGGAGTGCCCTCTCTCTCTCTCTCTCTCTCGTCCGAATACGCTCCCTGCTAGGGCAGTGGGGAGGAATGAAGGACCAGCCTGCGGGTTCCCGGCCCAGGCTGGCTCCCGCAGGCCCTGGGGAGCCGGCTTTGCTGGTCCCTCCGGGGCCACCACCCTCTCCCCACCCGAGTGGACCTCGTGCTATGGGAGACACTGGCCCCTCCAGCTCCACCCCACGGAAGGCTGGGTCCCTGGTGCCCGGCCAGCTACCCAGGTGGCCAGGTCCGCACGGAGCCTTTTGGAAACGAGCGTCCCCTTACAGACCCACACGCGGCAGGCACGCGGACAACACGCACACATCCTCACCCCCCCTTGTCGCGCCAGGCACCACTAGGCTCCGGTCACCCTCTGCCATCTTCCTGTGACACCTTTCAACCCTAGACCCCCCGACCCATATCAACTCCCCCGGCACCCCCTCCCGCCACCTGTCAGCCTCACTGCCCACCGAGGCCTCCCTCCGAGACCCTTCACGCAGAACCAGGGTTACAAGGAGGTGGGGGCTCTGAATTCCAGCCCCACCTCCACCACGGACCGTGCGCCTTCCCCCCGGCGACGGGACAATCCGCCGTGAAGGTTCCTTCGGCGCCGCTCGTCACCTCCAACCCCGGACCAGACTCTCACTCCAACCTCCGGCATCACCTCCCCCGTGGCGCAAAGCTGCCCACGGCTCTCCGGCTCCCCTCAGCAGCCCTGCCTCCAGCCTGGGGGACCGCAGGACGCCCCCCTCCCGGGCCCCGGGCCCCTACAACGCGCTGGCGGCCAGAGTGTGCACTCCACACCCCACCTTAAACCCATCAGCGCCCTCCCCCCCCGCCCCCGCCACTGCTCTCAGGTTGAGGTCAAGACCCCTCTTACTGGTCAAGAGGCCACACGATGCAGCTCTGCCCTCCGCACCCCTCTCCTCTTGCGTGGCCTGGGCTCCGGCCAGACCTCCTTTCTGCCACACACACTCGCTGTACTTTCTTGTGCCGCAGGGCCTTTGTACATGCAGTTCTGTCCTCCCAGAACACCTCCTCTCTCTGCTTTGCCTCATTAACTCTTGGTCACTGTCTCAGGCCTTGCCCTGCATCTTCCAGGGCAGCTGAGGACTCCTACCCCTACCCCACAAACCTGAAACCTGTCCGGAAGTCACTGCCCATCTTCTGGCCACAGCATGGCTGTTCCCTTCCTCCCTCTTTCTGCCGGTTCTCCCGGTTTCTCAGCCATCTCTGCAGACACTGGCTGTCAGGCATATGGTCCTCGTGTGTTTGCCCACAGGCCCTGGCAGCCTAGAGAGGGCGTACCCGACCCGAATCTTGCTGGAGCCTCAGACAGAGCGAGCCCCCATCCAGTCACGCGAGTCTCGCAACTCCGACAACGCTGGACGGTTGAGGACACGAGCTCTGCTTGGAGCCTCAGCTCTGGGATACTGGCCCAGGTGCACCGCCTCCCGTGCCTCAGTTTCCCTGTAAGTCAGGGCAACGAGCAGAATGATAGCCAACCTGGTACACATCAGATCAGTGTACCCTCAGCAATCCTGCGAGGCAGATGCTATCGTTACACCCGTTTTACAGGTAAGGAAACTGAGGTAGCCTCTGAAATCACCCTCAACGATCCCCACCTCCTGGCACTCAGGCCTGTGTGGTCCCCTCTCCTCGTGTGGGAGGCCCTGGTGACTCACTTCTCATGAAGAGGACACAGAAAAACTGATGGGAGGTCCCCGAAGTGGGGCCTGCCGGCAGCCACGTGTGTGAGCTTGGAAACAGAGCCGCCCCCCGTCGAGCCTTCAGATTGCTGGAGCCCCGGTGCCTTTGAACCCGAGAACTCAGATAGTTTGCCCGTGGGTCCCTCATGTACAGAAACAGTGAGGTGGTATTTGCTTTAAACCGCTAAGTACTGGGATAATTTGTCACGCAGTCATAGCTAACTAATACACAGGCCTAGAGGGACTGAGTGAGCTGCCCAAAGTCAACGAGCCAGAGTTGTCTGACCCCAAGCTGTGCTCATAACTCCTACTCAAAGCAACCCCCTCCTCTGCTCAATGGCTTAAGGAGACATTCGGAGCACACAGCACCATAAGAAGGTACAAAGGGAAAACACTCCCTCAAGGCCAAAGTCATCTGCCATTGGGCCGGTTCAGGGACAAGGGCCCACCTGTTGTCGAAGAAGGCACGGACGATTTTGGAGCGGATCGGGTTGAGCTCCAGGTCAGGAACATTGTTGAAGTTCTCTTTGCTGAGTTCCAGGAAGGAGAAGCACCAGGAAAAGAAAGAGGGGGGGAAAAAATCAAATGTCAGATGGCAGGTCCACCACTTATCGGGCTGTATTTTTAATCCTGAGCCAATCCCACAAGAAGAGTCCAGAGATGAGACTGGAACGTGCTGCATTGATCTGCCCCCACTCTAACCTTTGACTGGCAGGAGCTGGGAGGATTCGGAGGCTCAAAGATGCTACGTGTCCTCGACGTTCACCCTCAGAAAAACACGGAGACACAAGATGTGCACCCCACCCCGAGGACTCCGAGGCCACCGGAGGCCCATCCCAGACCCCCAGGTAAGGAGACCCTGGTTGGGCCATTCTGGAACTGGGGCAGCAGAATGGTGGCTTGGACACCAGAAGATAGTCTGACGAGTCCTCAGTGGGTGGCATGGAGAGTTACTGCGTGCCCCAGCAATTCCACTCCCAGATATACGGCCAAGAGAAACGAAAACACGCATCCACGTAAAGACTCGTACGTGCGTGGTACAGCGGCCTTACTCATAAGAGCCACAAAGTGGGAATCTCCCAAGTGTCTGTGAACCGATGAGTCGATAAATCGCGGTCGATTCTCCAGCCATAAAAAGGAAAGAAGTAGGGATCCACGCTGCAACACAGAGGAGCCTTGAAAACACTAGATGTGCTGAGTAAAAGCAGCCAGACGCCAAAGACCACACAGTGTGATTCCATCTACACGAAACATCTAGAACGGGTAAATCCGTAGAGACGGGAAGTAGACCGGTGGTTGCCAGGGGCTGGGAGAATGACGGAAAGGGACAGCAAAGGTACAAGGTTTCTTTAGAGGATGATCAAAATATTCTGAAATTGACTGTGGGGCTGGACACACACCTTCAAGGATTCTAAAAGCCACGGAATTATATACACTTTTTTAAGATTTTATTTTTAAGTGATCTATACCCAACATGGGGCTTGAACTCACAACCCCGAGATCAAGAGTCGCCTGCTCTACCCACTGAGGCAGCCAGGCACCCCTGGAATTATACATTTTAACGGGCAAGACGTATGGTATGTGACCTGTATTTCGGTAAAGATGTTTAAAACAACAAAAAAACAAACAACAACAACAACAAAAAAAACGATGCTGGCTTGGGGTGGGAGAGGGTGAATTTCAAACCCAGCTACCCTGTCACTGGGTCATACAGGCTGCGGGTCCACAGTCCAACCTTCCCACATGAGGCCATCCTCTGTTCTCAGAACCTGCTTCCTACTCACCTCTTTCTTCTGTTCCATGGACTTCAAGGAGTAGTAGCCTTGAAAGGGACCCAAGGCACAGGCTGGTAACCCCGGGGAGCAAGGAGGCACCCAGGCCAGGGAAGAGGAAATAGCAGCTACTTAAAATGAGAATGTCCAGGGGTGGGATATTCATCAGATCTGGAACTCAAAACTAGAACAAAGCCATGCTGGGAAGGAGGAAGTGCCACATACCTGGAGAATTAAGCACTGTTTGAGTTGGAAGCTTCCCGAAGCACATGGCTGACCCCTGTCCCGCCCCCACCCTACCGATGGGGAGACTGAGGCCCAGAGGGAAACGGAGACCTGGTCCTGGCGTTCAGAATCCCCTGCCCCCGTGAGCCCACCCCGACCCCCACGCTCCTTTCTGTCTTTTCCCTGATGCTCCTGGCCGGGCTGGCTGGTGGGGCGCCGGGCCAAACTCAGGAGCCAGTGTCAGTGGATGCCCGCGTTTTAGATTCCTAAGATCCCAGGTCCAAAGAAGGGGTGCACTCGGGACAGTCGCCTGGGGGATGGAATACTGTTTGGCCATGACAGGGAATGTAGTACGGATACATGCTACGATGTAGACCAACCTTGAAGACCTGGCACTAAGTGAAGGAAGCCAGGCACGGGAGGCTTGGGTGGTGCAAGCAGTTGAGCATCTGGCTCTTGATTTTGGCTCAGGCTGTGGTCTCGCGGTTTGTGAGTTTGAGCCCCGCACCCGGCTCGGTGCTGACAGCTCAGAGCCTGAGGCTGCTTCGGATTCTGTGTCTCCCTCTCTCTCTGCCCCTCGCTCACTTGTGTTTTTTTTTTTTTCTCTCTCTCTCTCTCAAAAGTAATTAAACATAAAAAAAAAGAAGGGAAGGGAAGGGAAGGGAAAAGAAAAGAAAAGAGGAGCAGCCTGGCTCAAAAGGGCCACGTATGAGAGGACCCATTTATACTTAGTGACTGGAAGAGATGAATCCATAGGGACTGAAAGAAGACGACTGGTTGCCAGGGGTAGGGTGCTAGAGGGGTTGATGGCTAATTAGTACAGGGTTTCTTTGGGGGGTGGTGACAGAAATGTCCTCAAATTGATTGCATACTTTCTTTTAATATGCTTTTTAAAATTCTTTTAAATGTTTATTCTTAGAGACAGAGTGTGAGCAGGGGAGGGGCAGGGAGAGAAGGGGAGACACAGAATCCGGGGCAGGCTCCAGGCTCCGAGCTGTCAGCACAGAGCCTGATGCAGGGCTCGAACCCATGAACCATGAGATTATGACCTGAACCAAAGTTGGAAGCTCAACCAAGCCACCCAGGCGCTCCTAATTACATACTTTAAATGGGTAAACTGTACAATAACGTGCATTATATCTCAGTACTGCATTTTTAAAAAATCCCCGAAAATACATTTAAAAACCAAAAAGCAAAGAACCACTGCACTGTGACCGTATTTACGTAAAGAACAAAAGGTACCAACACTAAGCCCTGCAGCTCGAAGTCAGGATACAGGTCAACTGCTTTCGGGGAGGGTGACCAGGAGGGGCCGTGGGGAGGCTTTGAGGCTGAGAACGTTCTGCTCTCGATCTGGGTGTCGGTCATGGGTATGTTCAATCCATGAAAGTCCCTCTCTGTGACCCGACACATTTCTGCTCTTCTCTGTGCACATCATACCCAACTGGAGACAAGAGACAGAATGCCCAGAGACCCCGCATGGGAACACGTCAAGTCAAAGGGGCCACGTGGAGCCGGAGAGAGAATTCTGGGAGAATGGAAAAGCAGCAACCAGCTGCTCCGTGGCGAGTTAGTACATGAGACCCCAAGCCCCCTCTGGCTTTCGTTGGCCAGAGGGTCACGGCTAATTCCTCCTCAGCCTCAGTTTCCTCATCTGTAAAGCAGGCACACAGACGCCATAGACGGAAGCTTTCACACGCCCGAGAGCATGCAGCATGGGGACAGGGACTCTCATTTCCGTAGCCCCACATTCTCAACCTCATACGGCTGGGGGCATCACAGGTGCTCAGGGAGCGGAGTGGAAGGGGTGGTGAGCACGGGTGGGGCTCGCCTCCCGGTTCATTCTGTCCTGAGCACCTGGCTGGCACCAGACTCAGTTCCCCTCCCAGGTGCCCAGACCTTTAGCTGCTCCCAGGACTTCCCCTTGGATCCTTGGAGACCATCAACCCCCAGCTGTGGCTTGCTGAGCTCGGGAATGGGCTACCAGAGGCGCTGTCCCCCAGAGCTGCTGGAAGGAGCATATTGGGGGACACACCCGGGAAATGGATCTGGTTAATTCCCCGGAAGGGAACAGAGACCATCGACAGGGAAACTGCGGGCTCTAGGGGGTTGGGAGAAACCCGGGCCTAGGCGGACTCTGGAAGGAGGCAGGATAGAGGGAAGAAGGACCTCACAGAGCCTGACCAGTGTCTACAGAAGAACGGTAATAAGAAAAGAAGGCTGACCTCCCACTGACAGCAGAGGAGGTGAGGCAGATACTAGGACTCGGACGAGGGCAGTGTCCTGGGTCCTGGCATCACAGCCTTTGGCGGGTCCGTGCAGGTATCTCAGAAGCCCAGCTGCCCTTGCTCCCTCTCTCCGTGGGTGCCTGCTGGATTCCCCCTCAAATCTCAGCTCTCCCTCACACGGGCACCGTACCGATGCCCCGTGCCTCAGTTTCTTCATCTGTGAATTTGGTGAACACCTAGCACCGCCCACGGCCAAGGGGATGTGAAATCAAGTGTACCCGGGGTCTGGTTCAGGATCTGCTCCTCACCAGGCCCATCATCTTGGGTGAGCCTCTCCACATCTCAGAGCCTCAATTTCTCCTCTGTGAAATGGGGATCAGGGGAACGCCTAGGCAGTATCATGGGGTTAACGAAATTATTAAATCCGATAAACGCACATAAGGTACTTACGACGTTGCCTGACACACAGCGAGCTCTTAATTTTAAAATGAGAATAATAGGGGTGCCTGGGTGACTCAGTTGGTTAAGCCTCCGACTCTTGGTTTCGGCTCAGGTCATGATCTCGCAGTTCTTGGGTTCGAGCCCTGCGTGAGGCTTCTCACTGACCGCGTGGAGCCTGCTTGGGATTCTCTCTCTCCCTCTCTCTGTCCCTCCCCCACTTGCTCTCTGTCGGTCTCAAAATAAATGAATAAAAACTTAAGGTAAATAAATATATATGTATACACACACATATGTGTGTATTTAAAAGTAGAATAATAATACCAGCTAACCTATTACTCCCAAGGTGTCTGGTAAGTGCTCTAAGAGATTTACCTTATTCTCCTATAAGGCAGACACTCATCCCCATGTTAAAGATGGGGGAGGGGCGCCTGGGTGGCTCAGTCGGTTGAGCGGCCGACTTCGGCTCAGGTCACGATCTCGCGGTCTGTGAGTTCGAGCCCCGCGTCGGGCTCTGTGCTGACAGCTCGGAGCCTGGAGCCTGTTTCCGATTCTGTGTCTCCCTCTTTCTGACCCTCCCCCGTTCATGCTCTCTGTCTCAAAAATAAATAAACGTTAAAAAAAAAAAATTAAAAAAAGATGGGGGAAACTGAGGCAGAGAGCTAAAGAAATGTCTTGTGGCAAAAAAAAAAAAAAAAAAAAGACACAGGCAGCACTCAGAATCCCCAGGGAGCAGATGCTAGTAAGACTTCGGTCCTGGCTGCCGGTCTCGGGGACACCCGGATATTTGCCAACCTCCTTTTTGAACGAGTCGATTGCAGGCCTCGAGTCCAGAGCCTGGGAGAGGCTGACCGCAGTTTAATGTCCCATAAACGCCGGTTTCGGTCTTGTTTTCCTTCCTCCTCCACCCCCCCACCCCCGCCAGGTGCCCACTGGGCTGGTAGAACCGGCTCAGCTGAAGGTGTCGGGCCCAGGCTGCAGCCCGGGAAGGGCTCTGCCCCACCCAAGCCCAGGGCTCTGGGGCCACAGCTGATATGCGGTGGCCAGGGGTCGGCCATGGGGCCCCTGTGACCAGCGGGGACCCCAGGGGCACACAACTTGCACACCTGCTCTGGGTGGGGTGGGGGATCGAACCCGGGGTTTAAGGATCCTCTGCACCCCCCTCGCCCGCATCCTGAGGGCTTTCCCGGCGCCCCACATACGCACAGTCCCCATCGTGCAGGTGAGGAAAGGAGGCCCCAGGAGGCCAAGTGAGGAGGCCACAGCCCCACAGCTAGGAGGACAGCTTTGAATCCGGCTCTAACCGCCCTGTGCGCTTCCTCACACTTGCTACTTCCTCTGGGTTGCACGGTTTTACTTGAAAGAGAGCACACAACTGAAATCTTGGTCGGGGATCTGCCCCCACCCAGCCCCGAGAGGCCCCATCCGGGACCCAGAAAGAAGGCAAGACAAGCGTCCAGCCCGCAAGGGAAGGAAAGACTGAGCAACCACCAAGGAGGGGCTCCTCCACAAGCCTCGTCGTGGGGGCCGGTTTCCGGCAGCTCTGAGGGCCAGCTTCTCTGCCAGGCCCTCTGCCGGCTCGGTCATCCTCAGCCCCCACCGGGCCTGACCCACCGGGAGCTGAGGACCCAGCGAGGCCCCAACGGCTCCCAGCCTGGAACTCCAGCCTCCCTGCTCTCACCGGCCCATCGGAGAAGGGTCTCTACCGTGGGGGCTGCCTGCCCGACTCTCCTGGAGGCCCCACCCTGGGGAAACTGGGGACCCATGGGGACTCACAAAGGAGGAACCAAGAGTCACTTACCGCGTGTCTCCCCGGGCAATGCTGAGCAGCTCAAAGTGTCATCCCTGGACCAGGAGCATCAGTCTCACTTGGTGTGTGACACACAGAGCCCTTAGCTGGCCCGGAATCAGAGCCTGCATTTTAACGTGATCCCTGGGGAACTCACGTGAGGGTTAACGTTTAAGAAACGCTAGGAATTCCCTAACCACACCAGGCGTTTCTCCCGTCCACGTGCCTTTGCACAATAGATCTGGCACAGGAGCACCTGGGTGGCTCATTCGGTTAAGCGTCCAACTCTTGACTTCGGCTCAGGCCATGATCTTGCAGTTCGTGGGATAGAGCCCTGCATCAGGCTCTGCACAGTGTGCAGCCTGCTTGGGAGTTCCTCTCCTACCCTCTCTCTCTGCCCTTCCCCAGCTCATGTACACATTCTTACTCTCAAAATAAACACTAAATATGTGTGTGTGTATACACACACACACACACACAGAAAAAGCCCTGGTCCCCTTGCCACCAGGTAAATGCCTCTTTCAGTGACCGGGCAGCGTCACCAACGTCACCCTTCCCCACCACACGCTTTCTCAACTTCTCCTGTATCTGCTCCAGGCCCGTACCCAGCTGTCCTCTCAACACCTGCCATGTACTAATCACAGGGACCTTCCACGTGCCAGACCCGCTTCCAGGTGCTGGCTTCAGCAGTGAGTGGGACAGACATCACCCCTCCTGGGATTCCAGCAGGGGAAATGAGACAGAGGGAAAATGACCTGTCTCGGGCAGCAATGAGCACTTTGCAACCACACCAACCAGAGACAGGACAGAGACCCCAGAGAATCAGATCAAGTCTCAGTGGGGCGACCAGGAAAGGTGACACACGGCAGAGAGCAGAGTGTGGTGAGTTCTCAAACCCCCAGGGAACACGGGGCCATGTCTGGGGACCTTTTCGGTAGTCACCCGGTGGGGGGGGGGGGTCCCAGAATGTGCTCTACACCCTACCATGCACAGAACACCCCTGCCCCCACACACATTCTCCAGCCCCAAGTGCCAATAGAAACCCCGCTCTGGAGAAAAGCATTCTAGAAAGCAGGTCATGAGTGTGTTCTAGAGCTCCGAGGCGGGAACAGCAGGAACAGCCCCGTGCCCGGCACATGCCAGCCCTCAGCTAACGGCAGCTGGGGCTCCTATGTATGCACCTGACTGTGAGCAGACCTTTAACTTGACAAAGCAGGGGTGAGTGCTGCCGGGGGATGCAAAACAGGACGCAGAGTTGGGACTGGAGCAGGAGGCTGACAGGTCAGGAGGGAGGTAGGGACGAAGGCCCATCGCACAGGGGTCTGCCACTGCCTCGCGCCCCTTCCCTCTTGTCATCACACAGAGCTCCTTCTGTCCCTTCTGTTCTAGTCCAAACATGGCCACCTACCCCAAGGTCCTTCTCCCACCACGGTCCCAAGACATGCACCCTCCCTGTCCTGTTTCCTTCCCTCATCTCACATGTGATGAGCTTGTGGGACGCGTGGGTGGCTCAATCGGTTAAGCATCCGACTTCCGCTCAGGTCATGATTTCACTCTTTGTAAGTTCAAGGCCCGCGGTGGGTTTTGTGCTGACAGCTCAGAGCCTGGAGCCTGCTTTGGATTGTGTCTCCCTCTCTCCCCTATTCATGCTCTTTTTCTCTCAAAAATAAACAAACACTAAAAAAAAACTAAAGATTACATATAATGAACTTGTGTGCATGCTAGTTCCCTCTCTGGTCCTCCCTCCCCGCACCCCCACCCATGTCCCCACTCCAAACAGAAGCCCCCACTACCTGCTTCTGCAAGCAAGGGCTGAGTCCTTCAACTTCCGGGGGAAAGAGTCTCTGTAAAAACTTTCTATTCAAGACTTGCGAATTATTCGGGTCCATTTAGAAAGCTTCGTCCTGTTTCAGGGACACCTTGCACCCCTCACACTGAAGGGACCCCTGCACGGCTCTCCGGGTCACCTGAACAGACAGGAGAGCGGGCCCGCTTGTGCCCACTGTGGCCTGGGGAGTTTTACAAGCAACTGTGGGCTCTTCTCTTTCAGATGAACATGCGCCATCCAAGCCGAAGCCTTAAAGGGAAGATGCGTTAACTCCCGGAACCTGTTAAACACTGACAGCAAAATGGCCTGAGGATGAAGGCAGGGCCTCAACTCTTCACTGTTGTGAGTACTTAAAGAAAGAAAAAAAAGGAAATTTCTAGCTATTTGACAAGTTAAAAGCAAAGCTACTAGATTAAAATGGCTTACTTTAGACGAATGCAGTATGATCACTGTAGGCTCTGGCTTTTCTTCTAAGCAGGGAACACCCTCCCTAAGTAAACCCATCAAAAGATACAGCTTTAAACATTTTTTTTTTTTTAATGTTTGCTTATTTTTGAGAGAGTGAGACAGAGTGCGAGTGGGGGAGGAACAGAGAGAGGGAGACACAGAAATGGAAGCAGACTCCAGGCTCTGAGCCGCCAGCACAGAGCCAGATGCGCGGCTTCATCTCACAACACTGTGAGCTCATGACCTGAGCTGAAACCAAGGCTAGGACGCCCAACCAACTGAGCCACCTAGGTGTCCCTACAAGATACAAATTTTAAATAGGAAACTATTTGGGGGCCTCCAGCTCTGCCTCTGAACCCCAGCCCTGCTGGCTGACCTTATCCTCTTTAGCCTCAGTTTCTCAATCTGGAAGATGGGATAATGGTGTGAACTTCACAGGCTCCCTGAGACCCCTAGGACCCCACGTGTGGCCATTCAGCCCCGTGCCCGGCACATGCCAGCCCTCAGCTAACGGCAGCTGGGGCTCCTACGTACGCACTTGACTGTGAGCAGACCTTTAACTCGACAGAGCCGGGGTGAGTGCCGCCGGGGGATGCAAAACAGGACGCGGAGTCAGGGCTTTATCGGTGCCCTGGCGGGCAGCCTGTCCGAAGGCTGCCGTATGCTTTGGTGACGAACAACGAACACCGCTCCCCGCCTTCGCCTCGTATGTCCGTGGTTCCGTTCACGCCACGACTCACTCCACACTCGGGGGCCTGGTGAATCTACAAATATTTTTGCGGTGTGGCTTTACCTAATCAGCCCTCCTACCGGCCTGCAGCACGATGTCTGACGTATGGCACAGCGTCTATTTCTGGGGCTTCGAGAGCCTGCCGCGGGAGCTCTCAGGAAGTCAAATTTGCTGTTTAAGACATTCACCAGTCGAGTGGCCCGACTTCAGAAAGAAAAAGTGCACGCAGCAATTATTGTATTTTCCTCACTACCTGCAATCCGGATCTGTTCATGGGTTTCCTTGGGGAGGGGCTTCCCTGCTAGAAGAAGAAAACGTTTTGAGGACAGAAGTCTCTGCATAGGATTGGTACTCGATGTGTCACATGACCATTTTCTACTCAAGCATTTCTCCAAGAGGCCATGGAGCTCAGTGCTTTGTGGTCAGGGTGGATTCAGGTTTTGGGGGGCCCTTAAAGAAAAATAATGCAGCATTATGAATTTTTGTTTTAAAAAATTTTTTTAAACATTTATTCATTTTTTTGATAGAGACAGATGTGAGTAGGGGAGGGGCAGAGAGAGAAGGAGACACAGAATCCAAAGCAGGCTCCAGGCTCAGAACTGACAGCACAGAGCCCGATGTGGGGCTCGAACACACAGACCCTGAGATCATGAACGGAGCCGAAGCTGGATGCCCAACCGACTGAGCCACCCAGGTGCCCCGAATTTTTGTTTTTTAAATCAGATGCTGGGCTTTGTAAGACACACACACACACACACACACACACACACACAGAGCGGGAGTCCTGACACATCAGCTTTGAGGCCTCAGGGGTGAGGCCATCCCTGCACATCCTAGGATAATTTTTAGAAGGAGAGGAGACCAACCAAACATGGATAGGAAAATGGTGGGTTAACATTAAATCCGTTTTGGCAGTTTTTACTCGGTTTTGATTTTTTTTTTTTAAGCTATATACAACTTATCAAAGTCACAAATTCAGAAACTCAATTCTTCATTAATAAAATTTTATATTTTTTTAAGTTTATTTATTTTGAAAGAGAGCAAGTGGGGGAGGGGCAGAGAGAGAGGGAGAGCGAGAATCCCAAGCAGGCTCCCCACTATCCACGCAGAGTCGAACCCACGAACCGTGGAGATCATGACCTGAGCCCCTCTTCATTTTTTAATGCAACTTACAAAACTTATCAGGTCTATGTTTAAAGCCTTCAGGTGTAAATGGCCACTTTTAAGGGGCCTTTTGCACTGGAGGTATTTTCCCCTCCTCCCCCAACCCCTGCCCCATGGGATCCTAGGCTCTCGGGCACCTTCATTTTCTGAGAGGCAGGGGCAAAGGGTGCTGCCTCCCACACCCCTCAGAGACTGCGGTGCTGGGGGCCTCGCCCAGCGGACCCCAGTCAGTGCCTTTCACCAAACTCAACCCTAAGGAAGCAAAAGCTCCTTTCCCTACTCTGAAACCGCAGCATAGTCCACAGCCCCCCAGGTGTGCCCAGGTATCAGAGAGGCCCCCCCTAGGGTCACTCGGGAACCCCCTGGCAGTGTGGGGATGGTGCTAGGGACCAGATCACAGCCCAGGGCTGCTCATCCTTCTGCCCTAGGAGGGTGGGCAGGAAAGCCCGCGGGACCGAAAACCTGCCCAATCACCCTTTTCCGGGTCCTGAGAGACAGATTAGGATCAGGCAAAGTGGGTCTGGGAGGGGCTTTTCAGGCAGGCCTGTTTGCATAGAACACTGTGGCCTGTCACCTCCTTCCTGCTGGGCAGGGCTGTCACCATGTGCGGCTGACGCTACCCTCCCAGCAGAGACTAGGAAATTAGGGAGCAGGGGCTTTGGTGGTGGGAATTATACATGCCCACCGCGGGATGGTAAGGGTCCTCAGACGGCAGACGAGGGTGACTGAGGTCCCGAGACCACTCGCAAGAAATGTCCACAACTTCCTTACAGAGGCATCTCAGCACTGAGCTCCTCCACTTACGAGCTGTGTGACTCAGGCACAGGTACACGACCTCTCTGAGCCTCCCGTCTGTAAAATGGGGAGAACAGGTGTTCCTACCACTGCTTCCTGTGGGGTTTTTATGAGGCTCAAGTAACATGCTCAGATAATAACAGCTTACATCGGTGAGCAGTTCCTATGAGCCAGGCCCCAGATAAATTCATTCCCGGGAATATGTACACCCTCTGGAGGGAAACAGTATTAACAACAACGGGTCTCACGTACACCATGCTTCATGGCGTATAAAGAGAACTTTGGTAGTCCTGGGGTGCCTGGGTGGCTCAGTTGGTTAAGCCTCCGATCTTGAGTTCATGAGTTTGAGCCCCACATTGGGCTCTGGGCTGACAGCTCAGAGCCTGGACCCTGCTTCAGATTCTGTCTCTCTCTCCCCTCCCTCCCTCTCTCAAAAATAAACATTAAAAACGATTTTAAAGAATTTTGGTAGTTCTTATACTCACTTTTGCCTCATTACTTTGGTCTCATTCATTCATTCATTCATTCATTTGTTCGTTCAACCCGCCAGTTGTACCCCCGAGCATCTAGAACGTTACCAGCCCTGAACTGAGCACTAGGCCCAAGAAACAAAGCCCCAGTTCCCGCCCTGCACGGGGCCAGCTGTCTATTAGGGGCACAGTTGCAATTCTGTAAGTGGCAGGTTGGGGCACCCCCAGGAGGAGGCCATGGGAGGACAGGAGGTAGGGGGGTTATCCTGCAGGACGTGGTGTCCACACTGAGACCTCAGCAAAGCAAAAGCCAGCATCTAAAGACCTTGGCGGACCCCAGCTAGAGTACGGATGTCACCTTAAAGGCACAGGGGAGCCCCCAAAGCTGGAGCAAGGGCTGCTCACTGGGTCTCGGCAGATGCGCAAAGGGTGAGGTGTGCGGTGGTCCTGGGGGTGGGCAGGCAGAGCCGAGGGCTCGTATTCCCACGCCCTGGCCTAGCCCACGAGTGGGAGGTAGGAGTCTCCGTGCCTGAGAGGGTGCAGCCTCCACCCATAGAACCCGGGGGGCCCACTGGGCACCATCCTCCGTGCTGGGGAGGCCGACCTGCCCACGACCACTCATGCTTGTTGGAAATGCAGAGTCTCAGGCCCGGCTCCAGACCCGTGAATCAAATCCTGCCTTTGAACCAGGCTCCCAGGTGATTCACACACACATTCACAGCCGGCGTCTCACCGGGAGGCGAACTGGAGTCACCCCATGCGGCTACAGAGATGTGCGGGGCCCAGGGAGCCTGACGGGGCGCTGACTGGGTCAGGGGCATCGTCCAGGCAGACTTGGCTGGAGAAACGCTGCTAAGGCCCAACAGCCGGGACGGGTTTAGTCAGAGGGATGTGAGGCAAGGGAGGGAGGCCACGGGCCTGAGGGGAGTGGAGGAGGTTGGGAATACCACACAGACTGACGTCTGAGGCCAGGGGGCGGGAGAGCTGGTCAGTGGCAGAGAGAAAGGCAGCTGCATTTGCTGAGTGAGCACTTAACTGTGCCCCGGGGCACCGTGCTGGCCCCTGGGGGCCCTGCGACCCCCAGTGAAATGCAGAGTCTCAGGCCCCACCCACCTGCTGAGGCCGAGCCTGCATTAGGAACATTCTCGAGTGATCCACGCACACGCTCAAGCTGGGAAAGAATGTGTGCAGGTCACAGTGTTTCAGTTCGTCCTCGCAGAGGCCCCGGAGGGGCCGCTGGGCGACACCGGGCTCGGATGCTAGAACCTCGAAGTGGGAGGGGCTCCGAGGGCCTCACAGCCCCCTCCCCACACAGCACCTGTGCTCCCCGCCTCCACTCCCGCCCCACGGTCAGACATCTGCTAACAGGCATCTCAGGGTGGGTCCCCGAGACCTCACCCACCGTGGGGAGGATGGCAGCCGGGCTGCCCAACCTGCTCAAAGTGGGATCTTCCCGCATGGTACCTGCTTACGTTCCGCACCCAAATCACTTTACGGATGAGGACGGCGGCTCAGAGACAGAGAGCAACTAACGCAAACACACACAGCCCCTCCTATACAGGAGGCCGATGCAAACGGTTTCTCAAGTCTGGGTTTTTGCCTCTGTTTCCCCCAAGTCTGGAAATTAAACACACGCGGCACGGGAACTTACAACCTCTCAAGAGGCAAGACCCAGAGACCCCCGACTAGAGCAGCTTCTTCCGGGGCTTACTGGAAGACTATCTTGAGAAAGGGGGCCCCGCCTTCACACGCCACCCACGGTAGGCTGCATCCAGCAGCACAGGTACCAAGCACCTCGTACAGAGCACATGCCCAGAAGCTCCCGAAGGAAGAGGGGTGCCCTTGACACTTCCAGGTTCCAACATCCAGGTGCACAGACGCGGCCTCTCCTTAGACTCCCAGGTGTCCGGCCAAGGTGTGCCCACCCGGCCCTGGGAAAGCACTCCAGTCTCCACCCTGGCTGATGGCCCAGCCCCGCTCTGTCACTGCTCTGGGAAAAACCAATTTGCATCTCTAGCCCTGGCCACGGTGACCGGCTCCGACTCGGACATGGAACACTCTCGGAGCCGATGAGAAGCCAGGTGACTTTCCCCTGGGCTCACTCCCTCTCCTTCACGGGGCTTACCCAGGTGTCACGGACAGAATTGACCACAACACTCCTAACTGGCTTTAATTCTGCCTTGGATACAATCAAACTGAGACAGGAGGCCACAGGAACCAAGAGATCACCAGAATCTAAGCTCTGGAAACGGATGCTTTGAAAACATGACGTGTGGGATCGACAACATGCTTTTGTTTAGACAGACCAAGGAAAGTGATTATTGTTTCTGTCAATTTCCATAAAGCTTAGGTGAAATTTTAGTCTGTTGGCTAAGAAAAAGGACGTTTCCCTGGGTTATTAAAAGTTATTATTATTTTTAAATTTTAATATTTTTAATATTCTTAAATTATTATTAAGTATTATTAAATGTTGGAAGTTCAAAGACTGTAACCTGAAGACCTTGCATATTTATTTTAGGAAACTCCATCTGTTTGAAAGTCTGTGGTAGAACGCTGTTTACTGTGCGTCGGGGACCCCGCTTGCTACACTTCAACTCGAAGCTTCCTCCCCAACTGTGCAACGACCAAACATGCTAACTAGGATCGCTCACTAACCTAGCTCTATAGAACTCAACCAGCATGGAAGACTGAACACACTCTCTCTTGGGGTAAGGAGGACAGTTTAGGGCATTCCTCCTCATAAAGAAATAACCTGGGGCACCTGGGTGGCTCAGTCGGTTGGGCGTCTGACTTCGGCCCAGGTCATGATCTCACAGTCTGTGAGTTCGAGCCCCGCGTCGGGCTCCGTGCTGACAGTTCATAGTGTGGAGCCTGCTTCACATTCTGTGTCTCCCTCTCTCTCTGCCCCTCCCCAGCTCATGCTCGTACTCTGTCAAAAATAAACTTAAAAACAAATTAAAAAAAAAAAAAAAAAAGAGAATGAACCTACCCAGCTTCTAAAAGATTAACATTAAACATGCAATGTAGGGGGGCACCTGGGTGGCTCAGTCGGGTAAGCATCTGACTTCAGCTCAGGTCATGATCTCACGGTCTATGAGTTCAAGCCCTGCGCCGGGCTCTGTGCTGACAGCTCAGAGCCTGGTGCCTGCTTCGGATTCTGTGTCTCCCTCTCTCTCTGCCCCTCCCCCACTCACGCTCTGTCTCTCAAAAATAAACAAACATTAAAAAAAACTTTTTTAAAGGCAATGTAGGATGGCCAGTCTGACTTCTGTCAAGAAATCAGTCTGCTGCCCGCCATCTTGCCTGAGGCCGGAACTAACAACAGAGAGGAAGCAGAGTGAAAAGACCTTCAACGAGGTCTTCAAGTTACGTATACCTGAGATTCTAAGCACAGAGGCCAGGAGCATGTCCCATTTGAGGAAGCCAGGGCAGGGTACATGTGGCTGACTGGCCCCCTGTCTTCACTCTAGACAGACATTCCTGATCCCAACAAGTATGGCTCTAGAACACATCTTATCTAGAGGGACCAAAAGAATGACAACTGCAAGTTTGCCACAGGAAATGGGGCCACCCAGGGGCTCTTCCAGAGTCATGCTGAACTCAGGGAAAGAGAGAGAAGAGAAATCCTCAAGGGCCATGGAGCTGCCCAAGGCCCAAACCCAACTGCAGATCTTACCGAATGGTGGGCTGGTCTCCACTCAGCTGCTTAAACCTCCGGTGGAGCTGCTCGATCTGGTCTGAGGAGACTGGGAAACAGGGGAGGGAGGGAGAGAAAGAGAGAGAGAAGACATCACTGACCGCTGAACTTGAGCCACCAGCAGGAGGCTGGTGACATTCTCCCACACTTCCCAGGCGGGCAACACCGACCACCACCAGACGAAGAAACCGACAAAGGGCGTCCCATTCTTCCTGGCAGTGCACCCCTGGGGTCATTACCTCCGATCCCCCGGCAAGACAGCTTGTGCTACCAACGGCAGCTGCCGGGACAGCACGAAAGTGAACCGGCTCATTTCCCCCTTCCCCCTAAAGGGATCACATCCGTGTGACTTCTTCCCCTCCTGCTCCCGAAGACAGGGGGAGCAGGAGCAAGGGGCTTCATACGGTCACGTACGGAGAGACAGAGGGGCATGGCAGGGCAAAGGGGTTCGGGCTGCTGCTGGAAGTCACTTGGGAGACACGTAGTAGGACGCGGAAGGAGAATCTGGTGCAGCAAGGGGATTGGAAAGAGAAGAAAGAGAATTTTGATCATTGCGCTGTAGAGGGTGTATTTAGATCTTCCCAGTACTTCTAGAAAACCTTAAGTACAGTTTTTCGTAATTACCATTTCGGGCTGGCGGGCCGCTGTGTCTTCCCCAGTAAGACGGGGCCTTGCACATTCCGGGTTTCATAAGGGCTCCACCCCCACGAGGGCCTGTTTTATGAAGCACACAGTATGACACCCGGACCTGCATTGTCTCCCCTCATCCACGACACATCCTGCATAAGGGAGCAGATGTGCTTTTCTCTGTGGGATGATTTGCAAACTGCAGCTCAGAGCACTCGAGACCGCACGACCGGTGACTGGTGGAGTGGGGTCCATGTCCTGACCCCGCCTTCAACCTGCCTTCACTCGGTATCGCCTGCCTGCCCACATATCCTGGTGCTCCAAGGCCTTGAGGGCCGGTTCCCGGGGAATATACACGGTTCGGGCAAAACTTTCCAAACAGCCATCCCCCCTCCCCCCGGCTCCTCCCGGCATTTCCCATGCCCTATTATGTCTTTTCTTGTTCCAGAGACAGCTAATTTCTGGGACCAGCTGGTCATCTCATTTGCTGTTGCTTTTTTTTCAAGTATTACAAGAAAAAAAAATGTTTATTTTAGAGAGAGAGAGAGAGAGAGAGAGAGAGAGAGAGAGTGAGTGTGTGTGTGTGTGTGTGTGTGTGTGTGTGTGCGCACGAGGGGGGAAAGGGGCAGAGGGAGAGAGAATCCCAAGCAGTCTCCACGCTCAGCACGGAGCCCAAGGTGGGGCTCGATCCCACGACCCTGGGATCATGACCTGAGCCGAAATCAAGAGTCAGACACTCAGCCAACTGAGCCACCTAGGCACCCCCTTTTTAAGTAATCTAAGTAATCTCTATACCCAATGCAGGGCTCAAACTACAACCCCCAGATCAAGAGTCACATGCTCCACCGGCTGAGCTAGCCAGGTGTCCTCCTCATCTTTTTTTGGGGGGGGTGGGGGTGGGGGGGGTCTCAGGCTCAGGTTGTATCACTTTAAGAACACGTAGCTCAAGGGCTCCTGGGTGGCTCAGTCAGTTGAGCGTCTGACTTCCGCCCAAGTCATGATCTCACGGTTTGTGAATTCGAGCCCCACATCAGGCTCACTGCTGTCTGCGCAGAGCCTGCTGCAGATCCTCTGTCCCCCTCTCTCTGCCCCTCCCCTGCTTGTGCTCTTCCCAAAGTAAATAAGTATTTGAAAAAAAAAGAATCTATAGCTCAGAATTCTCCAGCCTCCCTAGAAGCTGTTGGTGAGGAAATACCCCTCAGGACGGCCAACAGCTGTGAAGGGTTCTCCGTGTACCAGAGGCGCATCTCCACACATCAGTGCACCTGTTCCCCACGGCACCCTGGGATAGGGCTGTATTCCCATTACAGATGTAGAAACTGACTCTTGGAAAAGTGGGATGACCGTGAGGGGCAATAACCACCTTTCTGGAGGAGGACATGGCCATTCCTATCATGTGTGTATCAGCAAGGACATCCGAATACTCCACAGGGCTGAGCGATTGCAGTCCTGGGCACACACCCAACAGAAACGCACCCTTGCGCTCGTCAGAAGAGGTACAGAAAGAAGGAGAGGTTCACAGCAGTGCGGTTCCAACAGCCCTAGACTGGAACCTATCCAAATGCCCGACAGTAGCAGAATCAAGTGTTGAGGTGCAGTCTACTCAAGCAATGGAATAGTATACAGCAAGGAAAACGAGCAGTCGGTGCGTGCCATAACCTGGGTGAGCTTCAGAAACATAAAATCAAGGAAAAGAAGTCAGATGCCAAAGAGCAAGTACGTTAGGATTCCATTTAAATGGAGCTCGAAAACGGGTAAAAAGTCCTCTGTAGGGTTAGAAGTCGGGATGGAAAGGCCGCGCACTGTAAGATTCTGCTATAGGACCTCCTGGAAAAGGCAAAACCGTGAAGGCACGAGAAAGGTCTCCGTGTCCGAGTCTGGGGATGAGGAATGAACGGGCAGAGCACAGAGGGTTTCCGGGGCAGTTAAACTATCCTGTGGGTCCCATCATGACGGACACATGTCGCTGAACATACGTCCAGACCTGCAGAAGGTGCACCACCACAGGTGAACCCTAATGTGAACAATGGACTCCAGGCGATAATGAAGTGTCGATACAGGTTCATCGACTGTATGAAACGTACCACACTGGTGGGGGCCACGGATAAGGCGGGAGGCTATGGCACGTGTCAGGGTGAGGGCATAGGCGAAAACTAACTTCCTTTGAATTTTGCTATGAACCTATCTAAAACTTGTCTGGTAATAGCAATGACAAGGTGGTGCCTGGGTGGCACAGAGAGTGGAGTGTCCGACCCTTGATATCGGCTCGGGTCATGATCCCAGGGTCATGGGAGCAAGCCCCACGTCAGGTTCCACATGAGCATGGGGCCTGCTGGAGATTCTCATTCTCTCTCTCTCTCTCTCTCTCTCTGTCTGTCTCCACCCCCCCCACTCATGCACTCTATAAAAGAAAAAAAAAGACTTTAAAAAATATAATAAAAATGATGATGATGTTGTCTTATTTTTTTAAAAAAGAGAAGCCAGAATAGTGGTTGCCCCCGAACGGGGAGTAGTGATTTGAATGGGGCATGAGGGGCACCTCTGGGTAGTGGGAATATTCTATTTCTTCATCCAGGTTCAGGTTACACACACGTGTGCTCAGCAAGGACATGGAACTCTATGCTCACGGGTGATGTACTTTTCTGTACCTGATATTACGATAAAAGGTTTACCTGAAAATTTCAGTGATTCTACCTGGCAGGAAAAAATAAATCCAACGAGTACAAAAGACAAATACATAAATGTGTCCACCCGTGGATTCTTAACAGCTTAAAAAATGGACTCGACCTAAGTGCTCACCCAAAGCAGATTGGTCAAATATTTTATGGAAGGCTTAGTCAATTAAAAAAAAAAAAAAAAAAAAGCAAGCTGCTTTTGAGAAGTGACAGTTATATATCGGACATGAAAATACGTTCCACAGAGAATGTTTAAAAGTCAGGGCCGCCTGGGTAGCTCAGTTGAGGGCCCCACTCTTGATTTCAGCTCAAGTCATGATCTCGTGGTTTTTGAGTTTGAGCCCTGTCAACGCAAAGCCTGCTTGGGATTCTGTGTGTGTGTGTGTGTGTGTGTGTGTGTGTGTGTGTGTGTGTGTGTGTCTCGCTCAAAATGAACTTTAAAAATGTTTAAAACAGCTTGCTATGGGGCGCCTGGCTGGCTCAGCAGGCAGAGCCTGCCCCTCTCAGTCTCGGGGTTGTGAGGTCAAGCCCCACACTGGGCATGGTCCTTACTTAAAACACAACCGCCTGCTACAAAAATAGCATGACCTCATGCTGGGGAAAACATGTAGATATACACAAACGTATAGAAGTAAGGAAAGAAAATCCGGACTCCCTTTCCCCAAAATAATAATAGCAATGGTCTTTCTCCGTAGAGGGATTAAAGGCTTTGTTTTGGTTTCATTCATCTATATCTTCTAAATTTCCTCTAATACACAATGCATATTTATTAGTGATGTAATGAATATTTTAGGCACACAATACGGTAGCACATGGGACAGCCGAGGGATCTCGAAAATACTGCTACTGATGAATCATCTGTTAGCTGAGCACCACGTCCTGGGCACACGTGGTCTTATTTAACCCTTACCATGACCGTATAATGGAAGGACTGCTCCCATTTTCCAGAAGAGCAAACTGAGGATCTGAGGCGTTAGGTGACTTGAAGGTCAGGCCCTAAACTTGAAAGGGAGACCCAGGATTTAAGCTCAGTTTGTCTGGCAGAATGTGTGCGGTTTTATGTTCGTGGGTTACCGATCAAAGGCAGCCCAGCACTCAACCGCAGATCAAAAAAACCCCCAAAAACAAAAAAAACAAAAAACAAAAGCACACGGACGAGAAATAACCATAGAAATTGCAGCCACACGTGTGCTCCTAACATTGCATGAATCCACTTATAGGAGATGCTCAGGGAGGCAAATCCAAACTAGACCAGGGCTTGCCTGGGGCTAGGCAAGGATGGGGAGTCATGCTGATAGGTACTGAGCCTCTTGGGGGAGGGCGGGGGGGAGGGGAGGAAAATGTTCCAAAGTTAGATCGTGAGGGACGCCCAGCCCTGTGATTATACTAAAACCCGAGTACACTTTGAATGGGTGAGATGTAGGGAACGTGTTACGTCTCAAAAGCGCCATCAGGAAAATGAATTACGTGCCTAATCCTGGGAACCACAGCAGTCCACGTCAATTGAGCGCTGACTGTCCAGGGCTGAATTCTGCATCCAAAGCGCACGCACGGGTGCCCACACCCTTCCCTGTCGTGCCTGACTGAAAGCAGAGGGATGAGGAAAACAGCCTCCCATCTCTGGACCCCTGTCTTCGGCACCCAAATCCCCTGAGCCAAGAGCTCGGAGCTCAACTCGGGGAAGCCTCCCCGGGCTCAGGGACTGGGAGAAGGAACATCTTAGGCCTCACGAACTGACTTCCGAAGACCTCACGCGCTCTCAGGTCCCAGGGTCCCCCAGAGGACGTGTCCTGTGGGCACCTACACCTGTGTGCAGAGCGCCCTCGGGGGCTCCAAGGACGGAAGCTCTTCTGGTCTCCCTGCTCCTCCCTCAGCCCTTCTCCAGGTCCCCAGGCGGTCACGGGTGCCATGGAGACAAGAGGCAGAGTCACTTGGGTGCCTGGCACGTTGACCTCGTTATCTTTGGTTTTAGATTTCAGCCTGAGGGTTGAGGTCACACCCTTCCACAGGCTGGTGGGAGTTTAACTGGCCCAATCTGTGTGTGTGTGTGTGTGTGTGTGTGTGTGTGTGTGTGCGCGCGCGCGCGTGCAGTCCAAGCTGGGACCAGAGGTATGAAATTGTGTAAAATACACACCAGCTTCCAAAGACTGAGTACAAAAAAGAATGCACACAGTCTCCATAATTTTTATATTGGTCATACGCTGAAATATTTTAGAAGTAAAATATTAAAATTAACTGTATCTTGTTTCTTTTCTAAACATGGCTACTACAGGGGCGCTGCCTGGGTGGCTCAGTCAGTTAAGCGGCCGACTTCGGCTCAGGTCACGATCTCGCGGTCTGTGAATTCGAGCCCCGCGTCGGGCTCTGTGCTGTCGGCTCGGAGCCTGGATCCTGCTTCGGATTCTGTGTCTCCCCATCTCTCTGCCCCTCCCCCCCCCCCCCCCCCGCTCGTGCTTTCCCTCAAAAATAAACATTACAAAAATTTTTTTAAAGCATGGCTACTAGAAAACGTAGAATTACATATGTAGCTTCTGTAAACATTTAGAATTATTCCACCTTGCATTATAATTTGCACTGGACAGTGCTGGTATCTGTGCTTTTAACCAGCAACTTGATCCCAGGAACAAATACTGAGGAACTGAGACGAGTGTACAGAGATAAACAGGTAACCGTCATCATCCTGACCTGTTTAAAACAGTAAAAAACTGGGTCACCTGGGTGGCTCAGTCAGTTAAGCACATGACTCTTGACTTCACCTCATGATCTAACTGGGAGACAGAGCCCAGCGTCGGGCTCTGCACTGACAGCGTGGAGCCTGCTTGGGATTCTCTCTCTCCCCCTCCCCTGCTCCTGTGCACGTGCCCGCTCTCTCTCTCCCTCCCTCTCTCTCTCAAAATAAATAAACTCATGGGACACCTGGGTGGTTCAGTGGCTTAAGCATCTGATTCCTGATTTCAGCTCAGGTCACGATCTCATGGTTAGCGGGTACCAGCCCTGCATCAGGCTTCGTGCAGAGCCTGCTATGGATTCTCGTGTGCTCTCGCTCTTTATCTGCCCCTCCCCTGTTTGCATGCTCTTTCTCTCTCAAAATAAACTTAAAAAAAAAAAAATCTATAAATATGTAAATAAGCAAACTTTAAAATTGGGGAAGTGGTGAGCTATAAGGAAACGGGTTGAAATAAATAAACGGGTACATCCCAAAGGCAGTATACTACAGAGCCTTAAGAAACATTTTAAAAATATTTAGGGGAGGCTGGGTGGCTCAGTTGGTTAAGGATCCGATTTCAGCTCAAGTCATGACCCCGGGTTTGAGCCCCGTGTTAGGCTCTGTGCAGACAGCTCAGAGCCTGGAGACTGGTTTGGATTCCGTCTCTGTCTCCCTCTCTGCTCCTCCC
The DNA here is from genome assembly GCF_046562875.1 of Panthera onca. NCBI lineage: Eukaryota > Metazoa > Chordata > Mammalia > Carnivora > Felidae > Panthera > Panthera onca. The sequence continues at coordinate 12,617,821 of NC_138350.1, forward strand.
TCGTTCACACTCTGTCTCTCCCTCTCTCTCAAAGATAAACATTAAAATAATTTTTTTAAAATATTTAGAACACAGAAAAATTTTCATGGGATATCGCTACAGGGAAAAACCAACAGGCCACAAGATCTCACGTCCATGAAAGTCCGTAATGATATAGTTGTGTGCACAGGAAAAAATAGGAAAGGATGAACAAAATAGCACATTGCTTCCAGGTTTACAGGAAGCAGGTTTACAGGTTTACAGGACATCCCTCTCTTCCTCTTGTCCCTTATCTTTGCTGATCGGTCCCTTAACTTTTCTGTAATTATCAGAGATGCCTTGTATAATCTTCAATTTCAACTTTGATGGCTAGGATGAAAAATAAAACCTACAGTAGCAAGCGCTGGTGAGACTGCGGAGAAACTGACATCCTCGTGCGCTGCTGATGGGAATGTCACACAGTGCAGCCACCGTGGGACACAATTCCGTGGATCCTCAATAAATTAGATTCACTATGTAATCCAGAAATCTTCCTCCCAAATACGTACCCGAGATACATGAAAACCACGTCCACACATAAACCCATAAACGAGCGTTCACAGCGGCACTGTTCACAATAGCCTAGAGGGAACAACGCAAACGTCCAACGATAGATGAAACTATAAACAAAACGTGGTCTGTCCATACAGTGGCATAGGATTCGGTCACAAGTGGAACGAAGCGTGGACACGTGCTCCGACATCCATGAACCCTGAATACATAACGCCAAGGAGAGAAGCCGGACGCAGCCACGTATCGTAGGATTCCATGTATGTGAAACGTCCAGAGTAGGCAAATCTCGCCACAGAAAGTAGATTAAGGGGTTGCCGGGGTTCGGGGTCGAGAGGAATGTGGAGTGATGCGGACACGGGGTTTCTGCCTGGTCCTGGCCTCCCCTGTCGGGCTGTGGGAGCCACCTTACAGCCTCGCTGTGCTGAGCAAGGGGTCACCGGGCAGGAGGAGGGTCGCGTAGACCGGGAGGTCAGAGACAACCCTCAAGGAGGTGGAGGCAGGAGCCCGGGTGGAGGCAGGAGACCCAGAAAAGGGGCATGAAATCCGTCACGAGGCCCAGCCTCCCTCATCTGACTCTGGAGGAGATCGAGCATCAGCCTTCACCACACCCACTATGGGGTGGCCAGGATCACTGGAGCCTGTATCTCCAAGGGCCCGAGTCTGGTGGCAAAGGACACCTAAAATAGCACTTGGTCCTTCCCAAATCCACGCTGGCTCCCAGGGGTGTGGGGAGACCTGACTGACTCCATCTGAGGGATGCTGTTCACTAAGAGACATTTACTGGGGCGCCCGGTAGATACTGGGGGTACAGACACAAGCAGAGCCCTTATCTACTGGAAACACACGTCACCTCCCTGGGATCCAGGGTAAGAAACGTGGTGTCAGCTTGCTAAGGAGCACCCATAGGGAGCTGATGCCCTGTGGGATCCTGAAGGCTGAGGGCCAGGCCGGGGAGGGGAGGGCAGGGCTGGCAGATCAGGGAGGGCAGAGCTCAGGAAGCCCCGGGTTCTTCAGCCCAGGCAGAAGGCAGGCTGAGGACAGCGGAGAAAGGAGGTAAGTAGCGGCAGTCACACATACTGAACTCAAGCATTCAGACCTCACCCTGAGTTTACATAGGACGCTAAGGGAAGGGACAAGATCGCATGTGCCTGGTGACAGTATGCAGGGTGGATGCAGAGGACAGGATGCAGGGAACCCGTTGAGGGGTCGGCTGGTGTAGCTGTCCGGGGGTGGGGGTGGGGGTGGGGGTCTCAAAACGCAGTTGCAAGGACAAGGGCGGCTGACATTATGCACCTGATCTCTCCAGGGGCTCTGCAGGAGCCACCCTGCCTCCCCGTCTCCCCAGCTGTGCTGCCCTGGATGCAGGCCCCAGGACGCCAAGTGGCATCCCTGGGAAGGTCTCAGTGGCTTCCAGGGCCCCCAAAGCTCTCCTGCTTGCCATGTCCTCACAGACCGGCCAGGACTGAACCCAAGCACCAGCCAAAGTCCCCAAATACAGAGGTGAGCCAGGCCAGACAGAAAGGTGAGCTAACAACATCTCTGCCAAGAGCTGCTGGCTCGGTCCCCAGCTTCCCGTCCCACTAAACTGTCCCCGCCTCCCCCGGAATACAGAGATCACAAGAGCACCACCCTCCTGAAGCTGTCCACGCCCCGGAAAACAATCAGAGTCGCAGACACGCCATGCGCGATCCACAGAGGGTAGGGACACCCAAGCGTGCATCAAGTGGTCGACAGATGAACCAAACGGGGTAGCTCTGCGCAGCCCGACATCATCCCACCACAGAAAGGAAGGAAGCACGGACACCTGCTGCAGCACAGACGACCTTGAAAACAGGATGCCAAGCACCCAAGGCCACCGCTGTAGCCTGCCATTTACACGGAGCATCCAAAAAGGCGAGTCCACGGGTTCAGAAAGCAGATTTGTGGTTGCCACGGGCTGTGCGCGGGGGGATTTCAGGGGCAGCTAATGGGCACGAAGTTTCTTTTTTTTTTGGGGGGGGGGGGGGCGGTGAGGATGCCCTGGAACTGATGGCCGCACAACACCGTGGATGCGCTTAACTAAGCCAGCGAACTGTAGGTTCAAAAATGGTGACTATGGGAAGTTTTAGGTTGTGTGAGTCTTTCCCCAATTAAATAAAAAAAATCAGGGGCGCCTGGGTGGCTCCGTGGGTTGGGCGTCCGACTTCGGCTCGGTTCGTGATCTCGGGGTTCGTGAGTTCAAGCCCCACATGGGGCTCTGTGCTGACAGCTCGGAGCCCGGAGCCGGCTTCGGATTCTGTGCCTCCCTCTCTCTCTGCCCCTCACCCACTCGCATTCTGTCTCGGTCTCTCTCAAAAATAAACATTAAAAAAATAAATAAATAAACATTACTTTTTTTTTTTAATTTTAAATAAAGAAAATCACATATATTTTGCACCGGACCCAGCGGGAAGAGCTGAGACACCAGAGTTGCCACTGGAGCTATGACGATGCCCTTAAAGTAATAATCCTGTGGTACCTACTCTGCTCCTCCGAGGTCTCCCAGCTCACTCACAGGGGAGGGAAGAGGCAACTGCACGCTGCCTGGGGCTACAGCCAAAGCAATGACTAATCCTGGGCCTCGGGAGGGAGGTGGGGGGAGGAGGGGTAAGAGTGGATGGAGACCTCCACAGCCTGGAAAGGGACCAGCCCATCGTACAGAAGATGCTTCGCGTGGCTTCACGGACGCCCTGCTTCCGTCCTTCCCCTGCGCCACACGCTCAGTGTGGACCCATCAGGGACCACGCCTCACCGCCGGGATTTGTAAATAAACCAGCGATGCAGGGTGCCTGGGTGGCTCAGTTGGGTAAGCGTCCCAACTCGTGATCTCAGCTCAGGTCATGATCCCGCAGTTCGTGAGTTCGAGCGCCAAATCGGGCTCTGCGCAGGCAGCACGAAGCCCACTGGGGGTGCTCTCTCTCCCTCTCTCTGCCCACTAGCCTCCCCCTGTGCTCATGAGCGTGCTCTCAAAAATAAGCAAACTTAAAAAAAAAACCCCACAAAGATGCACTCGGCCTTGAGAAGGAAATTATCAAAGCCAATTCTAGTCTCCAAAGCAGAAGTAGGAACAAGGAGGTCCGCTACTGGCTTTTATCCAGCACCTTCGAACCCTTTTCATGCCAACTTCAACTCAGTCTCTAAGTTATGAGCCAAGGGACTCCTGGGAGGGGCTGCCCCAGGCCCCGGCCAGCACGGGGATGGCTTTTATTTTAGTCTCAAGTATGGAGGGTCTCCTAAGGATCTCTGTGGGTATCTTTCCTCGCAGAATGAATCTTCCATAGCAAAAGCTGAGACAGAATGAAGGGGCTTGACTTTGGAAACTATCCTTTTCCCATGAGCGATGAGGAACCTTGGCACCCGGTCAGAGTGGGTGAGCACCACTCTCGGAAGCACACAGCCTGGGCTTTGCTCATCTGTGCTCACCTTCCTACTGCTGTGCGCTTTGCCATTTGCCTGATCCCAGCAATAACTGCCATGTGGTAGCATTTACTCAGAGGCAGGAGCTGCTCTGTGCCCAAAGTTGAGGATGAGGGGGACAAGGAACCGTATCATTTATGTCACTAAAGAAACAAAGAGGTCTCCGTTGTAATAAGAAGACTAAAGACGGGGAAGGCGGGTGGGGGGAGATGTGAGTGAACCAGCAGAGATTTGAAGAGTGGGCGTCTTTCAGAACATCCAAGGAAACAAATGGCTTCCCACATCCTTCCAGAACTATCTTCAACTCCAGAATTAGATGGAGGCCAAATCAAGCGGAGACAGGCTCACCGAAAGCAGGAAGGCTTATTAGGTAAAGAACTCCAGTTCCTGCTACGTGCAACTAACACAGACCCTCCGTCCCAGCACAGATCCCTGAAGCACTGGATAAAATAGGAAAAACCTCACATACACCACTAAGCTCAAAAGCAAGGGACACTCTCAAGGCCAGAAGGAGGGACGTCACACCCAGCAGGGTGGGAGTATGAGATGCTGCTGAGGTGGCCCAGGGCTGTGAGAATGGTTACAGGCTCTAACAGCTAAGGGTAGGAAGCTTCCAGCCCACCGAGTGACAGAAGTGGCCGTGGTTCTATGGAGGCTAGAAGGGAGACTCCTATCAGAAGCTGAAGCATAAAAGGCTGCTTCCCCATGGAAGATGGGCTAGAAAAAGTATTCCCTACTGTCTCCGACAATCAGCAAGGAAGTGGACTTGGCTAAGGAGGTGACCGGATGCAGGAGCAAGGGGGCAGGCCTGTGATGTACCAAGATGCCAAGTCTGTGCCGTGCACAGGTGCAAGATCCAAACCCGTGTGGTGCAGGAAAGCCAAATTGAGGAATCAATGCAAAAAGTGTTTCTAGACCAGTGACATCTCTAAGGTACTAGAAATAAATGAAAAGCACTGTGAGGGACCCTCATGGGAGAGGTACTTTATTTTTTTTAACGTTTATTTATTTTTGAGACAGAGAGAGACAGAGCATGAACGGGGGAGGGTCAGAGAGAGGGAGACACAGAATCTGAAACAGGCTCCAGGCTCTGAGCTGTCAGCACAGAGCCCGACGCGGGGCTCGAACTCACGGACCATGAGATCATGACCTGAGCCGAAGTCGGCCGCTTAACCGACTGAGCCACCCAGGCGCCCCAGGAGAGGTACTTTAGATAAGCCCTTCTCCACTTGTTTTGGCCTCAGCATAAATCGGGCGCTGAAGATAGTTCCAAGAGGATGTGAAAACCAGGGGAGGCAGCCCAGTCGAACATGAGCTCATAATCAAAAATCAAACCACGCAAGCAAATGAATCACCGTAAGGGACCATCAGCAGACACAATTAACAAAAGGAAGGGCACCCTTTTTGTTTTAAATGTGTTAATAACATCACGATCTGGTGGGATTTATTCCAGGGATGCAAGGGTGTTTCAATATTTGCAAATCAATCAAAGTGATACATCACACTAACAAGAGAAAAGATAAAAGCCTTATGATCATAACAAAAGATGCAGAAAAAGCATTTGACAAGATATCCATTCAGGATTAAAACTCTTAAGGGGATTTAGAGAGAACATACCCGAACGTAACAAAGTCCATAGTCGAAAAACTCACAGCTAACATCATACTCAATGGTGAAAAACTGAGAACTTTCACTCTAAGATCAGGAACAAGACAGGGTTGTCCTCTCTCACCACTTTTCTTCAACATAGGAAGTCCTCCTAGCTGCAGCAGTCAGACATGAAACAAAATGAATTCCAGTAAAGTTGTAGGATACAGAATATACAGAAATCTGTCGCAATTCTATACACTAATAATGAAGTGGCAGATAAAGAAATTAAGAAAACAACCCCATTTATAACTGCACCAAAAAGAATAAACTTAACCAAGGAAGGAAAGACATATACTGTGAAAACCATAAGACGCTGATAAATGAAATTCAAGAGGACACAGATAGGAAGATATACCATCTTCATGGATTGGCAGAATATTGTTCAATGTCTCTACTACCCAAAGTAATCTATAGATTCAAAGCAATGCCTATCAAAACAGCAAAAAGCATTTTTCACAGAACTACAACAAATCAGCCTAAAATTTGTATGGAACCATGAAAGACCCGAAATAGCAAAAGCAATCTTGAGAAAGATGGACTTACAGGTTCCAGATTTCAAAACCTACTACAAAGCTCTAATACTCAAAACAGTAAAATACTGGCAAAAAAAATAGACACCTACGTCACTGCAACAGGAACAAGGGCCCAGAAATAAACTTATGCTCCTGTGGTCAATTAATCTATGACAAAGGAGGCAAGAATACACAATGGGGAAGAAACAGTCTTTCCAATAAGCAGTGTTGGGAAAACTCGGACAGCTACGTGCAAAAAAAAAAAAATAGAACTGGACTACTTGCTCACACCATACCCAAAAAAACAAACTCAAAATGGGTTAAAGACCTAAATACAAGACCTGAAACTATAAAAGCCCCGAGAGAAAACACGGGCAATAATCTCTCGGACATCAAGCTTAGAAACAAATGGGACCACTAAACTAAACTAAAAAGCTTTTGCATAGCAAAAGAAGCCATCAACAAAACCAAAAGGCAACCTACCAAATGGGAGAAGATATTTGCAAATGGCACGTGCAATAAGAGGTTAATATCCAAGGTATATAAAGAACTCATACAATTTAACACCAACCCCCTCCCCCCCCAACGCTGAACAATTCTATTTAAAAAACAAGCAGAGGACCTGAATAGACCTTTTTTTCGCAAAGAGAGAAGATGGCCAGGGGAGCCTGGGTGGTTCAGTCAGTTCAGTGTCTGACTTCGGCTCAGGTCATGGTCTCAAGGTTCATGAGTTTGAGCCCTGTGTCGGACTCAGCTCTCAGCGTGGAGCCCATCTAAGATCTTCTAACCCCTCCTCTCTCTGCCCCTTCCCCACTCGTACTCTCCCTATCTCCAAAATAAACATTAAGAAGATATATAAGAAAAGTGATGGCCATCAGACGTGAAAAGATGTTTAATGTCATTCCTCAGGGAAACGCAAATTTAAACCACAATGAGAGATCACCTCACACCAGTGAGAATGGTTAATATCAAAAAAACAAATGAGTGGTGGTGAGGGTGTGGAGAAAAGGGACTCTCGAGCACTGCCGGTAAGAATGTAAATTGGCATAACAGCCGTGGAAAACAGCATGAAGTTTCCTCAAAAAAAAAAAAAAAAAAAAAAAAAAAAAAAAATCACACGAGCCAGTAATTCCACTCCTGGGTATTTTACCCAAAGAAAATGGAAACACGAATTTGAAAACACACGCACCCCTATGTTGATCGCAGCACTATTTACAATGGCCAAAATACGGAAGCACCCAAGTGTCGCCGACGACAAGATCCGACAATACAAGATCCAGGATGGACCTAGAGGGAATTATGCGAAGTGAAATAAGTCAGAGAAAGACAAATACCATAGGATTTCACTGCTATGTAGTATCTAGAAAACAAAACAGACTCTTGAATACAAGGAGCTGGTAGTTGCCAGAGAGAAGGTGTGGGAGGAGGAATGGGTGAAAGGGATTAAGGCTCACAAACTTTCGGTCACAGAGATGAAAGGTAGGCGTGCGGAATAGAGACAATACTATCGTCATGACACCGTATGGTGATAAACGGTGACCACACTTACTGTGCTGAGCACTGAGTAATGTCCAGAATTGGCAAATCACTAGATCACTTACTAACATTGTATGTCAATTATACTTCAAGAAATTTTTTTCAATAAAAAAATCGGGGGGCGCCTGGGTGGCTCAATTGGTTAAACATCCGACTTCGCTCGGGTCGTGATCTCACAGTTCGTGAGTTCAAGCCCCACGTCGGGCTCTATGCTGACAGCTTGGAGCCTGGAGCCTGGAAGCTTCAGATTCTGTGTCTCCCTCTCTCTGCCCCTCACCTGCTCACACTCTGTCTCTCTCGGTCTCTCAAACATAAATAAACATTTAAAAAAAATTTTTTTAAAAATCGGGAGTGGGGGGGCATGCCTGTCTGGCTCAGTCGGTAGAGCACCTAACTCTTGATCTTGGGGTTGTAAGTTTGAGCCCCACGTTGGGGGTAGAGTTTACTTAAATTTTTTCTTTAATTTTAACAAGGAATGGCACCACAAGAGGGTGAAACAGAAGAAACCATGTAGTAAGCGTTAAATTTTTACAAATAATGAAAGAACACTATGACAAAAGCAGTGAGTTTGAAAACCATATAGAACTTGTAAAAAAAAAAAAATGTTTTAAGTTTTTTTGAGACATAGTGTGCACACACAGGAGCAGGAGAAGGGCAGAGAGAGAGAGAGGAAGAGAGAAAATCCCAAGCAGGCTCCACATGGTCAGTGCAGAGCCCAATGTGGGCCTGATCTCACAACCATGAGATCAGGACCTGAGCTGAAATCAAGAGTCAGTCGTTTAACTGACTGGGCTACCCAGGTGACCCGTGTTTTTTTTAAAAGTCATTGGAACTTGAAAACTTAAGGGGCAGCAAGATTTAAAATTTTTTAATGTTTATTTTTGAGAGAGACAGAGCACAAGCGGGGGAGGGGCAGAGAGAGAGGGAGACACAGAATCCGAAGCAGGCTCCAGGCTCTGAGCTGTCAGCACAGAGCCCGATGTGGGGCTTGAACTCACTGATGGTAAGATCATGACCTGAGCCGAAGCTGGATGCCCAACCGACTGAGCCACCCAGGCACCCTGGGGCGGCAAGATTTTAATAGCTAAAGAGAGAATTAGTGAAGCGGAAGAGAGACCTAAGAAAAAGACTCCAAATACAGCAAAAAGCAGTAAAACGATAGAAAATATCAGAGAGGAGTAAAGAGGCATTCAGGACAGAACGACATGGTCCAACATATTTCTGTTTTTTTAATTTTTTTTAATGTTTATTTATTTTTGAGACAGAGAGAGACAGAGCATGAGCAGGGGAGGGTCAGAGAGAGGGGGAGACACAGAATCTGAAGCAGGCTCCAAGCTGTCAGCACAGAGCCTGACTCGGGGCTCGAACTCACAGACGGTGAGATCATGACCTGAGCCAAAGCGAGACGCTTAACTGACTGAGCCACCCAGGCACCCCGGTCCAATGTATTTCTAATAGGAATTACTGAAGAAGAAAATAAAGAGAAGGGTCGGGGAGAGAACATTTTTCATACTGTAAGACCTAAGCCTTCTTCAGAATAAAAGAGCATAAACCATTCTCAAGCAGGACAAATAAAACAAATCCACCTAGACAAAGTGCAGTTAAAAACAAAAACAAAATCCCAAAAATCTCAGAGGTACAAAAGCAGATTTCACACAAAAGAATCAGACCAAAGAGCTGACTTCTCAACAGCAACAAGGGACCAAAACCAAAGTGTTGAGAGAAGATATAGCCAGCCAGTGATCCCAGGAGGATCCTGGCAAAATCTAGTCACTTTCAGACAGCTGCTGACTCAGAGACTCACTGAAAAACCTATGGAAAGGTGGAACACATAAGAAAATGAGATCTGTGGGGGAAAACTGTTCCAAGAATTAATAGGGTCTGCGTATAGGAATAATCAAACCAATGAGTGGCTTTCAAAAACAGAAAAAGTACCACAGAGTGATGCAAATTAAGGCGTGTTAAGGTCCCTGATCATCAGTACAGGGAAAGACAAAGACTAACGTCACTTGTGTCATACGGCGGCCATGTCAAAAAATGAAATGAATTAGCGAAGTTACAGAATGCCCTAAAAGGGAAAAATTGTATGGGGCGCCTGGGTGGTTCTGTCGGTTAAGCATCCAACTCTCGATCTGGGCTCAGGTCACCATCCCAGGGTCGTGGGATGAAGCCCGTATCGGGCTCCACACTGAGCATGGAGCCTGAAGATTCTCTCTCTGCCTCTGCCCCGCTCCCCCACTCTCCACAAAATGAAAAATGAAATGAAACTTTAAAAAGGGAGGAACACAGCCAGCCCCTGAATGGTTCCTTTTTTTTGTTATTTATTTATTTTTAATTTATTTTTAATTTTTTTTTAACATTTATTTATTTTTGAGACAGAGAGAGACAGAGCATGAACGGGGGAGGGTCAGAGAGAGAGGGAGACACAGAATCTGAAACAGGCTCCAAGCTCTGAGCTGTCAGCACAGAGCCCGATGCAGGGCTCGAACTCACAGACGGTGAGATCATGACCTGAGCCAAAGTCGGACGCTTAACCGACTGAGCCACCCAGGCGCCCCTTAATGTTTATTTATTTTTGAGAGAGAGAGAGAGAGAGTGTGTGAGCGGGGGAGGAAAAGAGAGACAGGGAGACACAGAATCTGAAACAGGCTCCAGGCTCCGAGCTGTCGGCACAGAGCCCGACGCGGGGCTCGAAACCACAGACCGCGAGATCACGACCTGAGCTGAAGTTGGACGCTCAACTGACTGAGCCACCCAGGCACCCCTGCCTCCGAGTGGTTTCTAATGGAATTAGTACTTGCCAACAGCTACTGAACACTTACGATGTGTCAAGGGCTTTGCTAAAATTCTCATTTAATCCTCCCAATAGCCCTGCAACACGTGCCCATCTGACAGATGAGAAAACCAAGACGTGGAAGCAAAGTTACTCGCCCAGACAGGGAAAGGCGGTGCCACAGTTCAAAGCCGCATCTATCTGCTGCTATGGGCCAAGGTCGGGGGAGGCCAGCATGTGCCTGTGTGGGACCCCGGCTGCAGTCTTGGGGGATGCAGGTGAGGACAAGACAAGAGAACCCCCGGGAACATCAGGTGTGTTGGGCCTAACTGCTAAGTGCTCACTTGAGGGCTCTTTGACCACTGGGACCCCAGCATGAACACTCAGGAGGAAGGAAGAGAACCCCCCTTCTAACCTCAGCCCACAAAGTCCTTGGCCGTGGCCACCTTCTCCCTCCATCACGGTCTAGGACTCAGCCACGCCGGTAGTGAGGTCTCCTGCTGGCCGCCTGCCCGTCCTCCCAGAGGCACCTGATCCCCGAGACCTGAATGTGCCTTCTCGCCTCCTAGGGAGCCGCGCCAAGAGCCCAAGACCCACTTCTGACAGCTTGCCCATCCGCAAAGGTCACACTGCTGGAACAACAAAGGGCCTTTTTGTCCTCGCGCTTAAGGTGGCTGCCACCACCGGCGCAAATCACCCACTCGACCTTCTGGCTTTATGAATTAATAATAAAGTTGGAACGGGGGGCAGGGAGGCTCACGGGCCCAGACGCCGCCTCCTCTCCATCCCCTTGCCTGGTCCCACCAACGTGGGTACGAGAGGACCCCTCGCCCTATCTTCCCAAAGCAGTGGGCACCTCTGAGCCAAAAACACCATGTTCCTGCCACTTGAGATAGCAGATACCGGAGGGCTCTGCGAGAGTAAAAAGCACCTTATCGACACGACACTCGAGGTATTCCGTCTGGATGATTGGGTCCTGCGGCATGTCTGGGCATTGGTGACAGTCCATGCTGCATTCCGGGGGCCATTAACTCACAAAAAGAGATCCTGCCAGAGTGGGGCTGGGGTGAGAAAGAAAGACGCATAAGGGATCTGGTTACTCCTAATTCGCGGAGCTATAGGAAGTCTTGAGCGGACTGCCAATTACTTTCCTGCAGGGAAAATACAGATTCTTCCTCTGAAACAGACGTGAGCCACCCAGTAAGACCCCACGGAGCGGAGAGGGCAGCACATTCCAGCTCTCGCTCTCAGAGCCCCCAATTCCCCCTCATGATGCCCCCTCACCGAGCTTGTCCTCCCTGGGGACAGCCCACAGTTCATAGCACAAAACCAAGCCTGTCTGCCTCAAGGTCCAATTCTCCCTCTGCCAACTTAGTAAACGAGCATGGGGGACTCTGTCAACGAGGTCACGGTGTAATGGCGTTGCCTCTCCCAGACATACAAGATCCTTGGTCTCTGTCCAGCTTGTGTGGGGCTTAGGTCACGTGGGAGAGTCAGCTTCGAATTTGGGTTCCACACTCAGCATTTAAGTGACCTTGAGCAGTCCCTTCGGGTGTCTGAGCCTCCATTTCCTCATCTGTAAATTGGCAACATATGCTACCGTGAAAGTGTAGAGGATCCGGCCCAGCCGGAGTACAAAGGATTAGCAGTGCTGGGCCAGAGGGCAGAGGTGCTTACGAATTAAGTGCATTTCCCACCCGGCCCTTTTAAAGGCTTCCAGAAGCAGGCTGCACATTTCCGCACCGCAAGCACCCCGGGATGAGCAGGGGTGGAAGAATCTGGATACTGCCCACCTTACCAAGCTCTGGAGGGTTCCCGAGGGCCGGGACCACTGTGCCCACATCACCACCAGACCACGGGCCCCAGCCCACCCCGAGAGCTCGGCCTGTGGTGACAGATCCTCCCCAGGCCCCACAGACGTGCTTATTCCTCCTTGCCCAGAGGCCACTTTTCGTCTTGTCCTAAAAAATGTTTTTAATTATTTTCTTATTACGGGAGGATTTAGAATTTACATGAGTCTGATGAGCGCTGGGGGTCTGGTCCCAACCCCACCCCGCCAGAGCCCCACAGACACAGCAGTGCACCCTATTTCGTGGGGCTTACAGAGTGACCCCGGAGCCCAGGGCAAAAGCCATAATCCACCCGCGGGAAACAGAAAGGGGGCTGGGTAGGTGCTATCGGTCGTTTGACTTCACAGGCCTCGGCGGATGACCGGAGGAACTCAGTGGTACCGGCCAGGGCGCCTGCACCCCTCAAAGGCCCTGAGCTCCTGGAGGGCCGGGAAGGGGTCCGGTCCGCCTGGCCATCCAGAGGGAACATAACGCACGGCAAATAGGCCGAGGCTGTGGTCTCGGGCCGCTCGAGGACTTTATGACCTCAGAGTAGTGCCCGGCGGCCAGAGGCCAGTGGAAAACGCAGTGCCACCCACACCCGCCCGTGTGGGCCACACAAGCCTCCGTCCCTGGTGAAGAGGTCTGGGGAGCAGACCAGAAACCCAACCCCGGCTCGACTTCTCAGTAGCCTGTGGCCTCGGGCAAGGGGCCCGCTCCCTGAAGCTTCCAGGGCCTCATCCGAGAAACGGGAATCTACGGTGTACCTGGGGGGAGGGGGGGCGGAGCGGGGGGCCCGAGAGCAGCTGTGCACGTAAACCGCACAGCTCGGCTCCGAGTTCGGCAGATGACGGGCGCCTGGTGCACACTCACTGTCACCATGACGAGGTCCAACTCTAGATCCGGGACGTTGTTTTTCCTTCGTCCTTCTGGCAGCTTCTTGGCATGTACATAGATAGGCCTGTGGAGCTGTTTGGGAGCCTGAAGGAAAAAATAGACCCTCCACCTTTCCCAGAATTCTTCATTTATTATTTCCTTCGCAGCCTCAGGAGCAGACCAGATTGGGGGGGCGGGGGGAGGGAGGGAGGCGGGTGGCAGGAAGGGGCCACGCCTGCTCAAGGTGGTGAAGGGGAGCGGACGGACACCTTCGGTGAGTGATTCCCAAGGGGCCTCTCTTCCCGTCAGGGGGCCCCCGTCACACCTCGGGACTGATCCCGCTGTGGAAGGAGAAAGGCCAGCTCAGGGTTTAATGTGAATTTTAACAATCTAGGTAGTCAGCCTTCTCGGCTCAGAAGAGATGGTTGGATGACTTTTCTTAGGTTTTAAATCAATCAAGGAGACTCTCGCAGGCAAGGGGAGGTGGGCGTGGAACCCAGAGATGCCCTGTGTGGGCGAGCTTGCGCTCAGGCCTATTTTTGGCGGGGCTGGCTCAGCGCTGAAGCCCACAGACTGGATCTCACGGTGCCGGGCGGGCGTGGGGGAGGCCGGCCAGTGGGGTGGCACCGGGGGTCGCTCCCGGGCAACACCCCTTGGGTTGTAAAGTCCCCGGGGTCTCCGCCCCTCCAACACGAGCGGCTTGTGGCCCGAGGACCACGCACACACACAAAGGTGAATGAGAAAGACATCACGTCTCCTGCAGTCGAGAAGCGCCAAGCTTCGAGGGGGTGGCTGGTGACAGAGCTGACAGTTCCACCGGGGTGTGATGTGTGCTATAACGGGAGGGGACGCGGGGGGCGTGGCCATCTCGAGGATGCACATTAACCCTCAAAGGCTGGATGGAGAGTAACCAGGGCGGCTTCTGGAAGGGCGCCACAGAGCCCTGAACCACGACGAAGGGGTTTGCAAAGAGGCCTGAGGGGAAGTGTTTGCCATATTCACCTGGCTGCTGGTTACAGAAGCATCTCCTTACATAAACGCCAAATTATGCACAGTCGAGGGAAGAGTGCTCCAGGCAGAGGGAATGGCTTGCACCACGGCCCGGAGGTGAGAAAAAGAGACGAGCAACCTGTTCCTACCCCTTCTGCATTCCTAGACATCAGAGAGGCAACTCAACACAGTGAAAACACAGTGAAAGCACAGTGTCGGAGGAAATGGGCTTAGGGATCCTCTGAGCCCCTGCTCCTCCACTCATGACCCCCGGGGCTGCCACCTTGGAGGCTTCACCCCTCCAAGCCTCAGTTTCCTTATCCGTAAAATGGCCACATGGCCATCTTCCATGGAGGGTTATTATGAAGATTCCACCAGAATGCGCGCAGAGGGTTCAGCACAGAGCCCGGTGCTCAAGGAATCATGCCCACTGTCACCATCTCGTGCTCATCAGTTCCAGATGGAGTCCTCAGAGAGGGGCCAGGCTGACCCTTCAAATTAGGGACCATCTTGGTCCTCAAAGAGGCCAGGGAGCCCAGCGACGTTGTGGGCACAGCCCGTTCCTTGGCTGACTGGGCCTTTAGGCTGAATGCTTCCCACGGATTCTTGTGGGAGCAGGATCCTGGGAGCTGACCTTCCCATGCCAAGCCAAGCCCTTGACATACATATATACATCATGTCACTGAATCCACGTAACCGCCCCAGAATCCAGACGGGGACACTGACGCTCAGAGGTACAAGGACTTGTTTAAGGTCACGCAGCTGGGAAGAAGTAGGACCAAGCTTTAACTCTTAGCCGTGGTTCAGAGTGATGGGGACAGATGGGTCTAAAACACGGCCAATAGTACCAAACACTCGCCCAAAGCCACACACCTAGCAAGACCCCTTTAAATCAGGCTCCTCCCATAAACTGAGCCCTCACTATGGCTGCACCCTCCTCTCACACAATTCTCATTTATTGTCCTCAACGTCTTCCCGCCACAGGGCCCTTGCACTGCCTGTTCCCTCTGCCCAAAATGTACTTTTTGCTGACCTGCACGTAGCTGGTTCCTTCCTATTTAGGTTTCTGTTCCATTTTTGCCTCTGCAGAGAAGCCCTCCTGATCCTCTCTAAAGAATTGTTCCCTTGCCCTTCCTCGGACTCTCATGCCACTGTGTAACTCCCCTCAGGGACATCAGCCTCTAAATCTCCAAGTCCCTGGTCAACAAATACTCACTGAACGGGTAAAAGCGCCAGACTGTACCAGCCCCTATCAGAGAACTAGGTGGAACTTTCCACCTGCTGAAAGTTCAGAGAACTGAAGGCATTCATTCTCCTTTCTGACTTCAGAACCCCTTTCCTGACCCCCCGCCATCTCTCTTCTCCCTTTGGGGTACAAAACTAGAATCCTGGGGCCACAAGAAGGGAAGCCACATCAGCCATTTGTAGGAAAGCTACAGGGGGAACACTCAGCATCAGTCTTCTCCCCCCACCCCCTACCCCATACGTTAGGGACCCAGGAAACTGACAAGATTCCCATCATGCTCTGCAGTGCCATCACCTGTCAAACTCACAAACAGATGGAATCCCCCGCAACCGCCTGTGTGGGGGCTGCCTGAGTGATGGAGGCTGGTGGCCAGCCCACCCTTCTGGCAGAAATCCCAGCTCCAGGGAACCCTGATTTCAACCAGTCCAGACACAAGGCAGCAAGAGAGTGTGCAGCTAACCGGGGAAACCCAACAAAGAGGGGAATCCTACCTCCTCTCTCATGTTAGCCTTCGGGTTGAACTGGACTTAAAACTCTTTGAAGTAAAATATTCATACATTGTTCAAAAATGAAAATATTTTAAAAAACTATAATGAAAAGCTCCCTCTCCCTTCATCCCTCCCACCAAACCTCCAAGTATTCATTATTCTTCCTTGTGGATCCTTCCAGAGTCCTTGATGTAAACAAAGCGATTATAAACATAGGTTCTTATTTTTTTTTAATGTTTATTTATTTTTGAGACAGAGAGAGACAGAGCACGAATGGGGGAGGGTCAGAGAGAGAGGGAGACACAGAATCGAAAGCAGGCTCCAGGCTCTGAGCTGTCAGCACAGAGCCCGACGCAGGGCTTGAACTCACAGACCGCGAGATCACGACCTGGGCCGAAGTCGGCCGCTCAACCAAGTGAGCCACCCAGGCGCCCCCTTATTATTATTTTTAAACCAAAAAGTGTTCCATATTATATATACTGCACACTTTTCCCCCCTCCAGTCGCAAATACTCTTGTATTTGTCCACGGGAAGATATACACATGTATGTACGTGGTGTGTGAATGTGTGTGTGTACACACACACGTGTACACACACACACACACACACCCTCCCCAGACCAGTTATTAAGGTGTTTTCTGTAATTTTCACCCAATTCTCCTGGAAAGAGCTGTTCAGATTAGGATCAGCAGGGGTCGCCTTTCAGCCTGGGCACAAGTGGCTGGGTCACCTCCACCCCCACCCAGGTGACCAATTATGGACCTGGCTGACTGCACAAAATTCAAAGCAGGTGCCAGCTCTTTCCTTGAAATAACACTGCAGCTCCCATATCTTGGGCATCTAGCAGGTACTAGCAGAACTCTCGTTCTAGAGAGAAGGAAACAGAGAGAGGAAGTGACTAGCCCAAGGTCACACAGCCAGAAAGCGGTGTCGGCAGGATTCACATCGCCCTGTCCAGCGCGCCCCCTCGCACTGGGGACCCGGCCTCCCTCGGTCTTCAGTCTACGCCCCCCTTCACGGCGGGTGGCAGAACCCGGCACCCCGAGGTCAGAGCCCAGGGTCAAGTTCCCAGCTGGGCCGGACTGGGGCGGACAAACGCTTCCGCCGTCACTTCCCTGCGGTCAGCTCGGGGGCCCCCCGCGGCCAGACCGCTCCGTGCGCCCAGCCTCGGGCCGGATGCGGGGCGCGCAGCCTCTGCGGGTCCCAGGAGCCCGGGCGAGCTTGAGGAAGGTCGCCGGGCTCCAGCCCAGGGCTCCCCGGGCTCTGCCAGCTACGCGGAGAGGTGGGCCCGCCTGAACCCACTTTACAGACGGGAGGACAAAGGCGCAGGGGGAGGCGCTCACCCGCCCGAGGTCACACGGCCGGAGAACGCCCGGCTGCCACCCAGGTCCCGTCGACTTCAAAACTTTCCGGCCCCTGCGCCTCGCGAACCCGAACGACTTTCAGGTGCGGAGCGCGCACACCGGCTGGGCGGCCCGGGCGCTCAACCCTCCCGGCCGGGACGCCCGCCCAGCCCTGCTCCCTCCCGGGTCCGCAGTCCCCAGGCCCCGGGGGCTCCCTGCCAACCCCGAGGGCGCCGAGGCTGAGCGGCCGCGGCACTTACTCAGCATCGCCGCGGAGCTCCTCGCCGCAGCCTGCAAAGTGGCCGGCGGGGACCCATTTGCAGGAGGGGGAGACTGAGGCGCAGAGAGGGCCAGCTGCCGGCCCAAGGTCACACAGCGCGGCGGCGCGGAGCCGGCCGGGCGGCAGTGGGCTGGGAGCCCCGCGCCAGCCGGCCGGCCGGCCGCCGGTCCCCGCCCGCGTCCCCGCGGATACTCACAGCCGGTCTTGCCCACGAGCTCCCGCACCTCCTCGGACGCGGAGTGGGCAGCGCCCATGGTGCCCGCGGCGGGGACCCCGGGGCGCGCGTCCCTCGCAGGCCCCGGGCTGGCGTCGGCTGCGCCGCGTTGGGTCCGGCCTCGGGTCCGGCGCGGGTCGGGACACCGGGGACGGTTCTGAGCCGCGGGTTCCGCGTGGGGCGCGAGCGCGGCCTCTTATAGCGGCGGAGGGCGGCGCGCCGCGGTCCTAGCGCGCGCCGGCTTCGAGCGCCGCGGGGAGGAGGGCGAGCGCCCTGCCCCCGGCAAGAAACGGTGGGGAGGGGTGGAAGGGGGTGCAGGGCCTAGGAGCCCACCGGCTAAGGTTCCCCCGTCCCCCACGCAGCGGCCGGGCTCCTCGCGGCTCGGCACCACCTCCGCAGCGCCGCCGGCTTTGGAAAGAGGCAGGTGTGAACAGAGTTGGGGTGTAGGTGGGCGGGAGCAGCCCCCTGGGAGGTTCCGTGTTCACCCCCACCCCGCTTCCACCACACCCTCCCAGATCTCAGGAGGGAAACTCACCTGGGACAGTGAAGAAACACAGCCAGGGTTAACTAGCTCGATGGCGAACAGCAGTGAAGGTAACATAATAATAGTAATCCCACTTAAATGCACACCGGGTGCTTGGCTTGACTTTGTTCCAGGAAAAGTCCTTGGCCCCTCCCCCAGCACCTTGATGAAGGGGACAAACCCCAGGCCAGAGCGGCCCATCCTAGTAACACAGCCCAGGAGCCCGGGGTGGGGGGTGGGGTTCTCAAACTTGAGGGGCAGGGGACTCCCCCTTCCCCCACCATTCTGATTGAGGCAGGCCCGGGAGGCTGCATTTCCAAAATGCCAGAGAGAATGTAATGAGGGTGGTCCCTGAGCCTCCTGGGAGAAGTTTTGCTTTAAATTGGTTTAAGGAATTGGATGCTGTGGTCAGCCTGGATGACCTGGGCTAGTCCTGCCACCTGTTTGACCCTGATTCCTTCTAGTTAAAATGGGGAGATGACAGTCAATGACAGGTCTATCAGAAGGGCCTGGCATGGGACGAAGCACAAGGCAGTTGCTGTGGAATCACGTCCATCTTACAAGGGAGGAACCGATTCTCAGAAAGGCCACACAGCCAGGGCAGAAATTCAAAGTCAGCATCTTCTAGGTCTCAAGGCCAGGCCATTGCGCTCCACAGTGCTTGGTGATGTGGCCGTCAATGTTCAGCACGTACTTGGTGTATGTCCCGGATGCCAGGCTCTGTGACAGTGTAGGTGCTCACAAACACCTAGATGGGCCCACCTACAGCAGCTTCACAGGGCACTGGGGAGGGCACTGCCCATTCCTCCCGATCACAGGTCCAAAGTGAGAGTCACAGCCCTGGGGTGGGGGGAGGGGGCAGTGTCCTGCAACCAGCCAGAGCTGCGGAAAGAAGGAAAGGGACCCCCCTCCTAGGTGAAGATCCAGATGCCCGTTACCTGGAATCTGCGTTTCCAAAGCACTCTTGGGCAGTGCCGAGATAGCCAAGCTGGGGGAGTGTTGGCTGTGGGGCATCAGCTGGTCGGAGTTAACGGGACCCAGAGTTTGCATTTCAAGGCAAGAAGGAATCTAGAAATCCAGATTGGCCTCAGGACCAGGAAAGGGGTTCTAGGGCCCCTTCGGAATTACCCACAATTGCGGGACACAATTTTATTCTCATTTAAAATACCCGTTCCTAAAAAAAAAAAAAAAAAAAAAGTACCTGTTCCTGGGGCACCTGGGTGGCTCAGTCGATTGAGCACTGGACTCCTGATTCCGGCTCAGGTCATGATCTCATGGTTCGTGAGTCTGAGCCTCACATCCTCAGGCTCTGTGCTGGTAGCACAGAGCCTGCTTGGGATTTTGTGTCTCCTTCTCTCTCTGCCCCTCCCCTGCTCTCCCTCTTTCTCTCTCTCTCAACATAAATAAATAAACTTTAGGGGCACCTGGTGGTTCAGTTGGTTAAGCAGCGAAGCGTCCTACTTCGGCTCAGGTCATGATCTTATGATTTGTACGTTCGAGCCCTGGAGCCCTGCGTTGGGCTCTGTGCTGACAGCTCAGAGCCTGGAGCCTGCTTCGGATTCTGTGTCTCCCTCTCTCTCTCTGTCCCTCCCCTGCTCACGCTCTGTCTCTCTCTCAAAAATAAATAAACATTAAAAATTTTTTAAAATAAGTAAACAAAGTTTGGAATAAAGTAAAATACCAGTTCCTGGAATTTTATTATATTAAATTATCCAAGGGTTAAATGATGGGGCTTTCTGCTGAAGACACAGAAAATAGCATTTTCAGGACCGCACCTCCGCCCCCTCGGCATAGCTGCTCCCAGAGCTAGAGACAGTGCAGGTGGGTGGGGAAGAAAGCTCTGGGGCAGTCAGGGGGGGGGGGGGGCATGGCTCTGCTCTGCCCCTCAGTGATACCAAGAGGCCCCAGCGTGTGGGATGTCTGTCTTCACTCTATGACCTGTCTACACGGTCACCCCAAGCCCCACTGGCTCCTGTCAGCTCCTAGATGAGTCCTGGCACTTGTCCCTTCCCCTCCCTCTTCCTACAGCTGGGGCTTCCTCTTCAGATCTCAGTGTAAACATCACCTCCTCTGAGAGGCCTCCTCAAGGCCTCCCTCCGCCCTCCTGGGTCTGTTGCCAACAAGCCACCTTCAGGAGCCAGCAGGGAGCTGGAGGAGGGGGGGCCTGGGACGTGATGACCGGGGGGGGGGGGGTATTTATTCCTGACTGCAAGCCTTGGGGAGATACTCAGGAGTTCCTTGTGGCAGCAGGAAGGTGGAGAGGCCAAGGCCAAGTGTTCGTTCATTCATCCATTTCACATTTATTGAAACCCTGACGTGTTGCAACCCCTGGCTGGGTCCTGGGGCCACAAACCAGGAACAATCAGGAGTCAC
Organism: Panthera onca; assembly: GCF_046562875.1. Taxonomy (NCBI): domain Eukaryota; kingdom Metazoa; phylum Chordata; class Mammalia; order Carnivora; family Felidae; genus Panthera; species Panthera onca. The sequence goes on from NC_138350.1 coordinate 12,638,420, forward strand.
CCTTTGGCTCCTAAGGAACTCCTGGAGGAATGGGCAGACAGACACACAGGAGGTGACAAGGCAGAGGGGTCAAGCACGGGCTGACTTAGGCCAGGAAAGATCCGGAATGTTCAAGCCAGAATGGTTCCTGGAAAGACTCTTGTCATCCCTTAAGCCGAGCTTCGGGGAATCCAGGACTAGCCCCAGCTGCGAGCCCAAATGGGCAGGCCGGAGGCACACACTGGGTGGACAGCTGTATCTGTGAGGTGTGGGGGGCCTGGGCCTTGCCCCCCTGCTCTGGCGGTGATGCACGAACGCAGCATGGGCTCTCCCCCACACGAAGCCTGCTGCTGCCTGTTCTAGGGCGTCACGGCTTTAATTCCATCCTAGCAGTGGCTCTGGTGGCGTCAGAGCAGGAAGGAGGTCTGGAGCCTCGCGTGGGGTCTGGCTCGGCTGATTGCATCTGGAGCCCTGCAAAAGGGGCACCCCGTGTGGGGATCTTTAGGTTCGCTTTACACGGCGTGCCCTTCCGGGGGCTGGAAAACACTTCGGTCACCAGGCAACTGCCTCTCTTCTCCCCGAGGAGCTGATTAAAACGGGTGGCCGAGATTAGAATGGCTGGGAACCGTGAGTCCACAAAGGACAGCGGTGCCCAGAGACTTCAAGGATGATATTCCTGCGGCTCTCCCACCTTCCCGTTAGGGAAGGCTCCCAGACCATATGTGCGCAAGTGACTTCCCCTCCCTGGGCCTCAGTTTCCCCATCTGTAAAATGGCAATAATAATGGTGCCTTCCTCCGGGTGGAGTGAGGGGGAAACGTGGGTATTTGAAAGGGCTTAAAACAGTGCCTGACGGGGGAAGCGCTATCTAGTGGTATGCAGGTAAAGCTGGGGACGCCCTACTTTGTAGCATTTGCCCATATCCGTGGTGTAAATATTCCATCAATTTCAAGCTACCAATAGTTTGACAAGGGGCTTGCAAAATTCCTGAACGTCTGACAATTCCATCTTGCAAGCCGGTCTGAGCCCACTGCAGCACCACCACATGGTAGACCATTATTCATAGGTTCATTCGTTATTTTTTTTAAGTTTATTTATTTAGTAATCTCTACGCCCAACATGAGGCTGGAAGCCAGGACCCTGAGATCAAGAGTCGCACGCTATTCTGGCTGAGCCAGCCAGGGGCCCTCGTTCATCTGCTTTGAGTGCCAGGAATTTTTTTTTTTAAGTTTATTTATTTTGAGAGAGACAGACACAGCTCAAGTGGAGAGGGGCAGAGAGAGAGGGAGAGAGAGAGAGAGAGAGAGAGAGAATCACAAGCAGGCTCTGTGCTGCCAGCTATGGAGTCCAACACGAGGACTCGAACCCAAGAACTGTGGGATCATGATCTGAGCCGAAACCAAGAGTCAGACGCTTAACCGACTGAGCCACCCAGGTGCTCCTTAAATACTACAGTAAAGGAGCCAGTTCCTGACCTTGGAGGATCCCGGAGTCAGGAAGGAAAGAGGTATAAACAGACCATCCCAGTACAGCTAATGGATACCAGCTGCTGTGGGAGTCTGGAGGAGGGGCACCTAACACATGCCCATTTTATTGATGGGAAAACCAAGGTATTCAGAATGTATGGTAAACCAGAATCAGAATGCAGGTGTGAAGCTGGATAAATGGCAGTTCCTATCATTCATCTGTGTCGATTCCTTTTCCCTCTAATCACTTAGGGGTTCTCCCAAGGCTCCACAATGTTCTGGGAGCAAACAAAATGCCTTGATCTTCAGGCCCCTGCTCTAAAAAATTTACATGGAATACAAGTGCCACCTGGCTTAGCCTCGGACTTAGAGAAGAGCACATCTAAACCACTTCAAACAAGTAAGGATTAGTGATGCTCCCATAAAATATGTTGAGGCGGGAAGGGAGGGGATCCCTGCAGGTGCCCACACCCACGTCTAGTCTCTAACACGGGCAGTTTTTCTCTTAAGCTCATTAAGGCTCCTGCTGGTCTCATGAATGGAATCAGAGAAGAATCATCCCCAATCTGCCCTTTTTTTCTTATGTTTATTTATTTTTGAGATAGAGAATGAGACGGAGTGCAAGCAGGGGAGGGGCAGAGAGGGAGGGAGACACAGAATCCCAAGCAGGGTCCAGGCTCCCAGCTGTCAGGGCAGAGCCCGATGCGGGGCTCAAACCCATGAACCATGAGATCATGACCTGAACTGAAGTCTGAGGCTCAATCAACTGAGCCACTCAGGCGCCCCCACCCCCAATCTGTCATTTGAATTAAAGTTGCCCTTTTGGTTATCTTTTAAACAATCCTTTCTTGCCCGAGGCACCCTGATCTTTTAGGTGAACCTTGGGCGACAGCGTGTTCTAGCAGACAGGCATCGGATCCCCCGCAACGGCTCTGGCATTCCTGGTTATGTGCCCCAAGGGTTGCCTGCTTTACCCTCTGAACCTTGATGTCCTCATCGGTAGAAGGGGTCCACAGCCCCATCTTTCTCAAGAGGACTCAGCAAGGGGAACGGCTGACACGGAACAAGGCCTCCACACCTGGCCATTCCCTTTCTTGGGGGACAAGAGCAGGACCTTGTAGCCAGGCTGACTCTCCTGTCTCTCCATCGCTCTCCTCCCTGCAATACCCCGTGAGACAATTAAACGGAACTCGCGCTCGAACTTTGGTCTTACCTCCACTTGTTAAATCATTTGCAGTCTCGAAGAGCATTTTGCAAGCATTGCTCCCTCTCTTCATCTCCGAGACTCCCCCCCCCCCCCCAAGCTGGAAAATCATGTCCTCTCGACTGCCTGGGATAAGGATCCTTCTGGGTGGCCAAGTTCCCCGGATCCTTCACGCCCCCCACCCTCCCGGGCTGCCCCCAGCATCTCCAACCTAACCCGTAGCTGGAGCCCACTGCCCGGACCACAGAGGGACGCAGCTCCATGGGAGGGAGGGCCAGCTGCCTAAAAATAGGAGACAGGGGCTCTTTGGGGAGGGCGGCCTTCTCTCATTTATATAATTATAAATAGTGACCTATTGCCGGAGTTTGCAGGGGGCAGATGGAAGCCTGTCCCTGGATGGGCGTCAAACGGCCCTGTTGTCCGAGAAACAGGCTCACCGGAGAAGCAGAAAGAGGTGGCAGGGGCCCAGAATCTATTTTAACTTCGCTGTCGCCATCGATTCACATCGAGCGGCGCGGCAGGCTTTGCAGAGAGAGTCATCATCAGTGTGTGGGAGGGTCTGGTAGGACTGCTTCTCAGACCCGAATGCAGCCACCCCGTGGGGGCTCCAAATGGCACTGCTTTGATTTACTCAGGATCTGTGCTGTGTGGAGAGGCATCCTACACACTGAGCAGCAGGACTGTATGGAAGGCAGAATCACGGCCCCCAAAGGCGTCCACGTTCTTATCCCTGGAACCTGTGAGCACGCCAGCCGACCCGGAGACGGGGAGGTTATCCTGGACCATGCGGGTGGGCCCAACAGAATCACAGAGGTCTTTGCACGTGAAAGAGGAAGCCAGGAGGGGGTCAGGGTCAAGAGTGACGTCCACTAGGCATCGCTAGCTTTGGATCGGAGGAAGGGTCCGCAAGCAGAGGGGTGCAGGCGGCCTCCGGAAGCTGGAAAATGCAAGGAAACGGATCCTTCCCCAGAGGCTCCAGAAAGGAACACAGCCCTGCTGACGGCAATGGCAGCCCAGTGAGGCCCGTTCCCGACTTCTGACCTCCAGAACTGTGGGTCAAGACATTCGTGTTGCTGCCAGCCGTCAAGTTTGGGGTCATCTGTTACAACAGCCTTAGGAAATTACCGGAGCGTGGGTTTGCACCTGCAAATACCCCAGTGCCGAGGGAACCAGCCTTGACCAGACTGTCTTCCCAGGGGGGTGGCTCCTTAGATTCTGTGTGTATGCACATCACCTGGTGTTCTTGCTGAAATTCAGATTCCTGGGCCCCCTGCACGGTCCAGACTCAGCAGGCCGAGGAATGCATGTGAAATGAGAACTCCAGGTGATTCTGATACCGGTGGCCTTTTATTTTCGGTACTGGCTATATCGAGATGTCATCCACATACCAGACAGCTCCCCGTTTAGAGCATACAATTCAGAGGTTTTCGGTATCTCCAAAGAGTTGGGCAACCATCGCCATAATCAATTTTAGAACATTTGCGCCGTCCCCCAAAGAAACCCCACACCCTTAACCTATCACCCCTCGGTCACCCATTCTCTCTGATCCCTGACAACCACCAATTACTCTCCCGTCTCTATGGATTTGCCTCTTCTGGACATTTCATGTAAGTGGAGTCTGTAATATGTGACCTTCTGTGTCTGGCTTCTTTCACTTAGCGGGATGGTTTCAAGGGTCATCGCTTTGTGGCAGGGGGCAGCATGGCACTCCTTTTAGTTGCCGGGGAATACAGCGTTGTGCGGGTGTACCGCATTTTCTCTCTTCATCCATCCATTGAGGAACACTTGAGTAACGGCATGGCTTTCCTTAAAGAATCTCACTCAGCCACTGCAGCCGAATGACGGGGGGTTTGGCAATCTAGCATTCCCATTTTGTAGATGTGGAAACTGAGGCTCATAGGGCTCAAATCGCATGCTCAAGTTCACGTGCTCTGTAAGCGAGGCCCCGGTGGGTCCGAGACCCTGGCCCATGAACCAGTGACACGTCTTACTGGGGTCTCCACTGAGACTCTTCTGTGACCTGCCAGCGGGGTGACAGAGCTGGCAAAAGAGGGAAGAAAATGGAAAATCCACTTCTTCCCTCTGCTGAATCAGTTGGCCATAATTTCACTGCGCTACTGAGTAACGACCCAGGCCTTGCCCTTCACCGAGGGCTAAGCCCTTTATTGTATTTACCTCTGGATCCTATGACAACACGTGGGATCTGCATTCCTCACTCCTCTCCGTCCCCATTATAAGCACGAGGAACTCAGGGCTTGGAGAGTCCAAGCTCTTGGCCACCACATGGGTGGTTCTTAAATGGTTTTGTGCCTCAGCGTTATATAAAGGGCGTGGCCCAGGAATCTGCATTTTTAACGAGGGCCCCAGCTGTTTCTGATGCAGGTCACCTGGGGACCACACACGAAGCCTTGCACCGTCCCCAAATGTCTGGGGCAGGATGCAGACATGACTGTGCTCCCACGAGACCCCTTCGGGCACTTCCCCAAATCCTTTCAGGAAAGGTGTGTGGGTTGGGGGCCCAAGACTGCGCTGGGGACTGAGACACTGGCTTCTCACATCCTCACTGTCCCCGGGCCCCTGTGGGAACAGACTCCACATTCGGGTGCAGGGAGAGAGACCCTTCCCAAAAGCCCACCTCTGTGGCTGCAAACAGGTACAGATGGTGAAGAAAACTGGGCTCTGGTACACCTTCTACCAAGACTGACTGTCCCCTCGGCTGCCTGGCCCTCGGGCAGGTCCCCACCTCCAGTGTGCTGGTAGGTGGCAGGGCAGCCATCTCGGGGACCATGAGCTGACCGGCAGGGCAGGACACGGGCTGGGATCCTGCCACCCGCTCAGTCTTAGCACCTCGCCACCTCCCACCGCCCTCTCTCCCTCCCTCCTCCCCTTCCCTCCAGGACGGCTGGCTGCTGCGTGTTCAAGCAAGACCCCAGCTGAGCGCCTGGAAGGCAGGATGATAAATACACGTTGGGGTTCGGAATCGGCGCAGTCGATAATTTGGGGCTTACTTGGGAGAGGACGCAGCAGGCACCTACCATTAGGGCAGCTGGCGGCCGAGGGCGCAGGCGGGCGCGGAGGTGGGGGTAGGAGGTGGGCCCAGGGCCTCCCGCTCCCCGTGTTGACTCAGCAGAGCTCAGGGCCTGCTCCAGCTGACCGGGCGCCCTTCCCAGATGTCCACTCTGGGCTGTCTCTTAGACCTCTCCTGGGGCTGGCTGCGGAGAGCAGAGATGGGAACCAGATCCGGCTCTCCTGCCTCATGAAAAGGAAGGATGTGAGTGTGAGGGAAAGGCAGGAGGTCCTTTAGGCTGGGGAGGCTTCCTCTGTGCCTGAGACTCCAGGGGGTGGGTGGGTGGGGAAGGGACGTGGCCTGGAGGCTTCTCAGTCCCACTGGGTGTGGAGGCAGGTGCAAATCCTGGGCAGGGGTCAGCGTTTTGACCTGGCAGAGGGGCCTGCCGGGAGAAAGCCCGAAAGAGAGCCCCCTCTCTCTTCCCTCCGTCACGCTGGATGGGAGCCAAGCTGGAGGGCTCGAAGCAGAACTGAAAAAGCTCCCTGCAATTGGTTAGCTCAGTGCTCTCATTTTCCCAGGACAGGAAGCTCAGAGAGGTCAAGATCATGCAGCAAGGACAACCCTGGCTGGGCCCAGAAGAGGCCCTGAGACTCAGAGCAGGGTGAGGGGAGGGCTGGTCCCCGGGCCATTTATGTCAGGGTCTCCTGCATTCTTGTACAGAGGTGCAGGCTCCTGGGACCTACTGGGCTGATTTTTATGTACTCTCAAATTTGGGAGCCTCTGCTGCAGAGGTTGGGGTGCGGTTGGAGATATGGTTCAAATCTTGTTTTCGGCCTCAGGCCACGACTTGCCTGGGGAATCGTTGGTCCCCATCTGTGAAATGGGTACCTGAGACTTCACATGAAGTGCTCACACCATGCTGGCGCATGGAGGGTGCTCAGCCTCGGGCAGGTCTCTGGGCTAGCCCGGGGCCAACCAGCTGCCTGTCCTGGCTGCCTCTAGGTGGGGACTGGCAGAGGGCAGGCTCCCTGCACCAGCTGGCACGTGTGCACTGGGGGGAGTGTGCAGAGGGAAGAAGCTGTGTGCAGCTTGTGATGAGGAGGCTCATCCCCTGGGGCCAGGCTAAGCCCCACAGAAGGAGGGAGTAAGATAGGAAGGGCCAAAGAGGCCATGCCTCCTGGATCTTGTCAAGCCTGGGCCCCAAGCCCAGAGACCAAATGCTACAGGGTGAAGAGAGGGCCTGTGGATTTCCGGGGAGAGGGAGGCTGGTGCAGACAGCAACGAATCGAGCACTGCGGTGGGTCCCCGTGGGCTTGCAGGTCAACAGGAACGGAGTGTGCGTGTTGGGAAGGGTCCCGGGAGCGGGGGCATCCAGAAGGAGGCATCCCTCCCTGGGGACCTCAGTCAGGCCAGGGCACGATTCAAGGGCACAAGGGAGACAGCCCTTGGTGCGCTCAGATCCTGCAGTGTGCACTTGAGGGCTGATGAACCAGGACCTCCCCCCCCCCCCCCCCCCCCCCCCCCCGCAGAGATGAGTGGTGAGGCCTGGCGGTTGGCTTACAGCAAAGGCCCCCTTCCCTCTGTCTCTGCCCACAAAGCACAGTAGAATGGGGCACGTTTTCATGCCACTCATGCTGAGTGTTTACTTCCTGTTCAGGGAGGGGCAGCCAGAAGACTTACTGCTTCGGATTGACTTCTTCTTGACATTCAGAAGCCGAGAACAGAGTTTTCTGGAGACGCTTATCTATATATGAGCAGCAACACGGGACCGAAGTCTCTTTTGGGAGGACTCTGCAAGGGCAGGGCAGCCCTGTCTGTAGGGGATCAGGGGTGGGGCCAAGAGTCCGGATGCAGAACGAACCAGAACCGTGTTCTCCAACCGGGCCACACGTTTGAATCACCTGGGGGAGCATTTCAAGACCCTAATGCCCAGGCCACACCCCCGGCCCCAATTAAATCAGGCTGGGGTGGGAGAGGGCCGCAGTTTAACCTCCCAGATGATTCCAATACACAGGAGAGTTTGAGAAACGCTGTCTCCACCCCAAGCTGCAAGTTAGGCTCGCCTGGGGCGCTCCTAAAGCAAACAGGGGCAGGCTGCGTCCTGGGCGCAAGGAATCGGAAACTCTGGGGGGGGGGGCTCCGGGGTTGGTGGCTTTGAAGAGGCCGCCAGGGTGGGGAGTCACAAATCGCGTCAACGTGGCGGTGGCATTCCTCCGCCACCTGGTAGCACGGGTGCACACGTATCAGTATTCTCTTGGTGAGTTCTGGTAGTGTGACCTTGGACCAGCTGCTCGCCAGCTGTGCTGAAAGATGTGGCTCATTAACCCCGTGTCCCAGAGACTCCAGTGGCATATCAGCCTGGAGGGCGCGTGGCCAGAGCACCAGGGACGCCCCACAGGTGGCCTCCTGTCTTTCCACTCAGGGTACATGTGGGTCCTCGGGCGGTAGGGACAATCCTGGTAAAGGGAGCGTGAGTAATCTGGGGGAGGCTGTCAGTGCGACCTTGGGTAAGTAGCTTCTCTTCTCTGGCTTCAGTGTGCCTTTGTTAAAAAAAAAAATGAAGAAGAAGAAGAAAGAAACGAAAGAAAGAAAATCTGCCTTTATCCTTCCTTGAAGGCAAAATGTGTAGGCGAAGGCTTTGGGCTCTCTGAAAGTCAGGTGTCACGAGTTTTAAAGATGATTTGTTGGGGCACCCGGGTGGCTCGGTCGGTTAAGGTCATAACTAACTCTTGATTTCGGCTCAGGTCGTGATCTCACGGTTTGAATTTGAGCCCCACATCCGGCTCTGTGCTGATGGTGGGAACCTGCTGGGGATTCTCTCTCTCCCTCTCTCTCTGTCCCTCCCCCATTTGTGTCGTGTGTGTGTGTGTGTGTGTGTGTGTCAAAAATAAATGAATAAACTTAAAACAATTCATATTAAACAAAAAAGATGATTTATGTAGCCCCAACTGAATGTTTGAAGGCAGAACCACACCGGTGAAAGGGGGAAATTGAGGTTTGGGGGCTAGATTGTGTGGAGCCAGGGTACAAGGTCAGAATCGTCACGTGCAGCCCCAATATCCTCGAAAATCCCCCAGGGGCCATCAAGTATGGTGCGCAGAGCTTTGCGGATAACAAATCAACTCAAACGGGCAGAGCCTGAAAACAGCAAGACATCATTTGAAACAGTGTTTTGAGTTTTGTTTAAACTGTTCCCTTCTCCTTTCTCTCCCCCTAGCCCTCCCAACTCCTCCAAAACCTCCACTAGGAGCTCACAGCTCCTGGCGGTGGGGGGGGGGGGGGGCACCACAATTTAGCCTTGGGAGGACTTCATCTCTGTACTCTAGCCCCAGAATTTATTTTGACTTCAGAAAAAGTCAGGGGTCACCCTGCTGGCGCTCTGAGCAAGTTCCAAACTCAGTGTGCATTGAGAAGTGTCTGGTGTGGTGGGCAGGGGTGGGGGACCGGGGTCTGCTCCCGTTAGAAGCCCCCCCCACTGAGGGATGGAGAGGCAGGGGTGAGCAGGATGATGGCACCTATGTTCCAAATCCCAGGACCTGGCCTGTGCCCTCCCCTGCTGACTTCTGCTCCAACAGCAGGGTGGTCAAACAGCAGGACGGTGAGGAAGGGGAGAAGTGACACATTAGGAACCCGCAGACTGGGGCGCCTGGGTGGCTCAGTGGGTTAAGTGTCTGACTTCGGCTCAGGTCATGATCTCACGGTTTGTGGGTTCAAGTCCTGCGTCGGGCTCTGAGCTGACAGCTTGGAGCCCAGAGCCTGCTTCGGATTCTGTGTCTCCCTCTCTCTCTCTCTCTGCCCCTCCCCCACTCATTCCCTCTGTCTCTCTAATAAATAAACATTAAAAATTTTAAAAAAAGAAAAGGAACTCGCAGACCGATGGAAACCCCGCTTGTCCCGGGATCACCAGACCCCTTCCTGTCCCTTCATCAGGCCCTCTCTGGAGGGACGGTGGAGCCCTCCTGGGCAGATGTTGCAAAGCTGGAGGAAACCACGGCCCCGCCCCCAAGCTGCTGCTGTGCTCTGATGTCACCAGAAAGCCTCTCCCGTCAGCTATTCTTAGTCTGGAGAACACACCTCCGCCTGTTAGAAGTTTCTAGACTTCAGGCTCTTTATAAATAACTTAGAAACTTGTAGTGTGCCACCGGCTTAAGCACTTGCTTCTTTTATGCAGGATGTTCAGAGAATCTGGAAGCTGGGGCACCTGCTCCCTCCCCGGCGAACCTTGTAAATACTGTTCCTCTATCCGGAAGGCTGGCTTCCACTTCCATGCAGCCCTCCTGGAACCAGACCTCATCAGTACCAGCAGCTACCCAGGGAGTGGGTCGTGTACGGTGCTGGGTGCTAAGTGAGCTTTGAGGGATGTCGGAGGCAGTTCTGGTCGGGCCGGAGGACCCGGGTTCAAATCCGGACCCCACCCCTCACGGGTCAGGTGATCTCGAGAAGCCACTTTGCTGCTCTTTGCCTCCATGTCTGCATCTGTGAAACCAGGACACGGGCTGTTGTGCAGGCGACAGGAACCAAAACACGGCACAGACACACACAGCGTGCTTGGGGTGGCACAGGGGAGCTCTCTGAGGGCCCGTGTTGCTCCTGGGGTGAACGAGAAAGTGCTTTCGGAGGAGGGACTGTTCTCTCTGTTCACCCACAGGAAACAGAGACCCCGGCCTGCAGGTTAAACGACTTGCCCACACTTGCTCAATTAGTATCAGAAGTCGAATTTGAACCTGGGTCTCTGCCGCCAGAAGCACACAATTATGAAGTGCTGTTGCCCCCTAGGGCATGAGGAGGAATCAGAACCAAGTCTAGTGTGTGGGGGTGGGGTGGGGTGGGGGGACTCCCCATCTCTCCGAACCTGAGGGAACCATCCCTCTCCACCGTCTGTTTCTTTTCCCTTGAGACCTTGGGCAACTCAGTGCCCCTCACTGAGCCTCAGTTTCTCCATCTATAGAATGGAGCATATAATAAAAGCATCCACTCTGCAGAGGAGCATGAGGACTTTGAAAGGGGGGGCGCCCTCTTCGGCGTCCTGGATAGAGCAGACACCCCCCACCCCCACCCTCCCGCAAGACCAACTGACCTCCAAGATGCGCCAAGGTTGGAACGTTCCCGTCTTCCTCCGCACGTCCCTAGAGCCCTGGGCACCGATCCCGGGCGACTCGCATCGGTCGATTGTGTGCGTAAATACCTCCCTCGATGGACACGAAGGTTCTGCTGATGTCCTCGCCAGGGAGCAGGTGCCCAGGAGGATCGGAGCAAGGCTGCTTCTCCAGCTGCCTCCCCTCACCACCCCCCTCCCTCCCTGGGGCGTTACGTACTAGCTCACTTTGCGTGGTGAAACACCATCTGGAGACTTTATCTAGGCGTTTCCCACATTTTGCCATGTTTGTGATGGAGCACCTCACGGGGTAGAATTCACGGCAAAGGCCAGTGCCTCTTGCTGGCGGCAGGAGGGAGTCGGGCATAGAGCAGAGTGACAGGACCCAAGGGGAGGGGAGCAGCCCCTTCCCCAGCCCCCTCCAGGCTGGCCGGCTCACTGAGCCCTTGCTCTGCGCATTCGAGCCTTACCAGTCCCGTGCTACCACCAGACGATGGAAGAGGGGGGCTCAGCAGGGACGAAGGCTGCTCACGAGGTGTGGGCCACGAAACCGTGTGGCCAGCTGCTGTTTCACTTATCAGACTCGAATGAGTTCCCCTCACCTCTCGAGCTTTCCTTCTCTTGGAGGCTCGTTCTCCAAAGACCGGTTGTCAGTTCTCCTTTCTGGAAAATCCTTCTCTGCTGTCCCTGACTCCCACCACGCACTTCCTTCTCTGGAAATCTACAGGAGTAAGAGCCAGGAGGAGCCTGGGGTGCGCAATCATCAGGGCCCCAGGGTGCAGCATCAGCAGGGTGCGATGAAAGTTCTCAGCAGGAGTCGTGACCCTGGCAGGTGCGAAGAATTCAGTGCAGGAGGAAAGCCGTGCAGACGGCACAGTTCGGCAGCTCTGAAGAAAAAACGGGGGCTGGAGATTCAAGGGGGGGGGGTCAATTAGGGTGTCTGCCATCGGACCCAGGGAATCTAGGCTTTGAGACCACAGCCCCACATGGAGAGTGAAGGGGACCCGGAATCTTCCATTGGCATAGTGACTACAATTAAGATTCAGCTGAGGTCCCTGGAAAAATCAATTCCTTCCTCCTGGCCAAAGAGCAGTTTGCAGACTTCTGTACTTCCCAGGAGCATCAGCTTGCTTGGGATCGCACGGCGCTTTTCTTAGGACTTTAACTCCCCAGACGGGTTGTACTATTTAGTACGGAGATGAAAAACTAAAGCAAAGCCATAGTTCTTGGTCTTTATTTTCATCCTATCTTATAATGGAAAGCAACCTACGTATATTTTGTATTTTCAGTGCTTAGCACATGGAAGAGAATTTGGCATCCTCAAACAGGAAGGCTTTGTGGTTCCCATTTTAAATGTACGGAGTCGTCAGTATGGCCAGATCTTCTTTCCTAAATGTGGCGAAATACACATGAACACAAAACTGACCTTCTTAACCACTTTTAAGCGCACGTTTCGGTGGCGTGAAGCACATTCACATTGTATCGAGGCAGATTCTTAATTTGAAAGTTGTAAGTTTGCAGAGAGGATGTTACTGTTGAAGAGAACGGAGATTTGCCACATTCAAAAGTTCAACTTAGTGGATGTATAAGAATTCATGAGGGCCATCTGGGTGGCTAAGTCAGTTGAGCATCTGACTCTTGGTTCCAGCTCAGGTCATGATCTCGGGGTCGTGGGATTGAGCCCTGCTTGGGATTCTCTCTCTCTCCCTCTGCCCTTCTCCCCGACTTGTGCTTTATTTCTCTCTCTAAAATTAAAAAAAAATTTTTTTTTTTAATTCATGAAGTACTTGGAAGGTTTTGAAAAGTGCTTAAGAAGAAATCAAATATATTAAATTCATGAGTGCACTTAAAGTATTTAAGGGGAATTAAATTTTTTTTAAAAGAAGTGATTGTAAAATGCAGTCAATTTTATAAACAAAATGGATTCATAAATTCAACACAAAATCTTAGGGAAGAACTGTGTTTTGAATTTGTGTTTGTAAGAAATAGAATATTAATTGGAAAAAAACAACACAGAGGTCCCGAATCCCCTTTCACAAAAGGCTTTCAAGACAGCAAGTTGACAAAGAGTGTTCCCAGCCTTCAAACCATTTGTGCGTAAGAGCTCACTGTTAAGCAGTTCCCAAACTTGAGTGTGCATCACAAGCCCTTGGGGGGCGGCTTGTTCGCAAACAGATCTTGGGCTCCAGCCCCAGAGTTCCTGATCCAGTGGGTCTGGTGCCCAAGAGCCTGTGTTTCGTTTCTTTTTTCTCTTCTCTTCTCTTTTTTTTCCAAGATTTTATTTTTAAGCAATCTCTACACCCAGCGTGGGGCTCAAACTCACAACCCTGAGATCAAGAGTTGCACACTCTTCTGAATGAGCCAGCCAGGCACCCCAGAGCCTGTATTTCTAACAAGTTCCCAGGTGATGCTGATGTAGCTGGTCCAGGGACCACACTTTGAAACCCAGGGTGTTAGGTCCACACAACGTACCCAGAGAGGCCAGGTGGTGGTTTTGTTTTTTGTTTTGTTTTGTTTTGAAGTAAGCTCGAAGCCCATCACGGGGCTTGAACTCATGATCGTGAGATCAAGTCGCGTGCTCTACGGACTAAGCCAGCCAGGCGCCCCCCATTTACTATGAACGATCAAGGGCTGGCTATGAGGGCAATACTTATGTACTGCCCACAAGTGGCCACGCCCAAAGCCCCTGGTCTCAGGGTCTTTCTCCAGGAAGGTGAGGGAGGTGATGGTGCCTAGTGACCGAAGACAGTGAGGCCACCTTATCTGCGCTGTTCCCCCAGCCTCGGCTTGCGGGGACGTGGGATTCCTTCCTGTCCGCGGAATGCCTAGCGAACGCAAAGTCAGAGCAGAGATGCTGGCCTGGTGGGAAGCACCAGCCCCAGGGCAGGACGGGGTGCTGAGCAGACCAGCCGCACACAGGGGCGACTGAGGAGCCAGGGACACGGGGCGTGAGTGGCCACCTGGCCGAGTGCCTGCCGCGGAGAACCCCGGGAGACGTAACCACCAGCTCATCGTCCGAGGAAAGAGTCCCTTTGAAGGTCGCCTGGTGACTTTTCAAATGTGGGCTGTCAGATTAGGGACTCCTGCTCTTGGGGTGCGGCCGCCGTCCCGATGGGGAGGTGGACATTCCCACGCCTGTTCCAGTTCCCTCAGAAGAGAGCCCTGGAGTTTTCTTCCCTGGCTGTTCTTGTGGGAGAATGTTCTGCCACCTCCCCCATGGCTCGCGCCATACTTTGTTCAGCTAGTTCTTGGATCGAAACGCAGAGGGATTACGTGAGTTGGGCTTCTCTAAGACTGACATGAGGAGACAGATGGCTCTCCCCAGCTGGGGCTCCTCAGGCCCCTGTCTCCCTGGTATCTACAGGGAACTTCTCCTCAGGGATTCTGCACATTTGGTTGGAAAGTGAACAGGGAGACATTCAAGATTGTGTAGCCACAGTAGGAGGAAACATATTAAGCTGCCTTCTCTTTGTACCAATGAGCATTTATTTATATAATAAGAATGATACGTTATTTCGGTTATTTAGGACCTGTTAAGGCTCTAAGTAAAGAATACTTGCTTGGTGTAAACATCACAGGCAGATATTATCTCTCTTATTAAGAAGCTGGAGATGAGCATTTCCAGGGTTGGTACAGACGCTGAGCAAAGTTGGGGCCCCGGGCTGGCATTTCTGCAATCCTTTGGGCTCTCCCCTCATGGCTGTAATGTGGCTGCAGCAGCTCCAGACATCACATCCTCTCAAAATATAGGTATTCGGATCAGGATGGGAGGAGAGGCAGAAAGGAAAGGCTTCTCCTCTCATCAGGGAGCGAAATCTTACCAATATCTCTGTGCAGATGCATTGTGTGTTAGGCTGAGTCCCACACCCTCTCCCAGACCAATCGCTGGCAAACTGGGTTAACCATACTTGGCTTTAACCACTTGTAGTTAGTTCATATCTAACTGGGGGAGCTAGGTACATTGCTGCCAGAACAAAGTTTGGGTTCTTTTTGTAAGAATGAAGGAGAACTAGCTATGGAACAGGCAACCAAGATGGAGTAAGCTGTCCCTGGGGTCCTGCTAGATCCCTGGCTTCATGTGATGTACTTTTCACCAACCGCCAACTATCTCCTGAGTGCCTCGTACCCCCTTGGCATGGTGCTAAGCACATGAAGATAATCTGGGGACAGAAGGGACTAGAGGCGGTCCCACTGACTAAGCATGCATTATTGCAGGTGTCGACAAAGCATGGCTGACCCCCGGTTTTGCAAAGAAAGTTTTATTGGAACACGGCCATGCCTGTTTGTTTAGGTCTCTGGCTGTTTCCCTCGTACCACAGCAGAGCTGAGCAGTTGCAACAGAGACCACCACGCCTGCAAAGCCTGTATTATTTACTATCCGGCCCTTCCTTTACAGAAGACATTTGTCAGTCTGGGCCTTGCCGTGCTACCCGTCATTATTGACAATTCGGAGGACTGCCTGCCCTCTGGGAAGATGACACGCGCAAAAGGAGAAAACAATAGACATGACCCATCACTCGAGTCTATGTGTCTGGAAAGGTGTAGGAGCATCTCATGGAATGGATGGCTTCTTCCTTTTTCCTTCTCAAAGGATTTTTTCAGGGTGGCTCCGTGGGTTGAGCGTCCGACTTTGGCTCAGATCATGATCTCACAGTTTGCGGGTTCGAGCCCCACGTTGGGTTCTGTGCTGACAGCCCAGGTGTGTTCCAAATCCACGCAAACAGACGCAGCAATGAGCGGCCAAAGCCTCGCAGTAGGGCCTCCTGAACCCTATGTGTCACTGGGGCACCAAGGGGTGGGAGTGTCTTCATCTAAAATGAAATGAGGATAGAGGGCCCCCAGGTGTCTCAGTCGGTGAAGCGTCCGACTTCGACTCAGGTCATGATCTCACTGTTCCCGGGTTCGAGCCACTTGTCGGGCTCTGTGCTGGCAGCTGAGAGCCTGGAGCCTGCTTCGGATTCTATGTCTCCCTCTCTCTCTGCCCCTCCTCTGCTCGCACTCTGTCTCTCTCCTTCAAAAATAAATAAGAATATTAAGAAGAATTTTTTTAATGAAATGAGGACAGAGAGATGGCACACCCAGGCAAGCGGGTGGCCCCGCAGAGGCATCCGGAAGCAGATCGCGGGGAGAAGTTACGGTCAGAGGGTGGAGTGGGGCCCGACGAAGTCCTCCCGGCCTTCGATCTGTGAGGCTCCGCCAGAGAAATGACAGAAGGAGTTAAAAACAAGCTGGGAACAGATCTGGTTTTCTTCTGAGTCACCCAGGGAGGGAAAATGGAAAATTCCCAGTCTCCCTCTCTCTCCTTCCCAAATGGGAACACGGGTTCCCGGGAGGGGACGGCGTAGCCTGGGGTGTGAGACCAGCTGGCAGGACACCGGGGCCATCTTGCATGGTGGCTCGCTCCTTTCTGGCTCTCTGGGTGCTCCCTGCTCAGCACAGTCTTCCCTTGCCAGGTCGCGGGGTGCCAGGAGCCCAATGAGATGGTAAGGTTAGTGCTGCTGATGGTTTTGGGCCGCTGCCTGATGGGGGTGACTCATGCCGAATGTACCTGGCCTGGACAGTGACGTGGCAGAGTCCATCACGGCCAGAGGAAACTACAAAGCCGGTGCCCCAGATCTCCTGGCCTGCCCTCACCACGGAACCATCTGTTTGTCTCTATGACCACATGCACAACACTGCTAGGAGACCTCTGCCTCCCTGCTCTGTGGCTTACCTGGGGATGGCGGCTCCACATGTCACAACCTGAGCCCCTGAGACCCGGAATCAGCCCTTCTGTTGTGCAGGGGTACGTCCACCCCCAGCCCCCAGAGGAGGCTGAAACCAGGCTGGATGGTAAACAACGCCCCAACAATTGCAGTGGAAAACTACAAGCAAAGGAAGGTGGAAGGCCTGACACACGTAGAGGGAATCTTAGCCGACGATAAATAACACACCCATAGACATAGAGCATGAGTTACCCTCCTGAGAAACCAAGAGATCAACAGGTGGTCCTCTGAACGCCTTTGGATGGCAGCTTCTAATCCCCACCTGGAAAAGCAAAACGATGATGTGCACAAGAGTAAGTCAAGCTTTGGCACAGGTCATAAGGCATGCCCTGAGTCTACCCCTGGGACTTCAACTAACTCACCCGAACTACACTCTCTGACATTTTGTCACAATTTCACAGACACCTGTAGGTACTTTTATACAAGAGGTTGCCTTGTTCTACTCTATTCTGGCACAGAATCAAGGCTCCGAGGAGTGTGAGCTTGGACAGTATGGGATGTTTGTGCTTTTGGGGCAGAGTATCTGTTGTGGGAAGGTAAAGGGACTTCAGTTAATGTTCTAGAAGCATTTGCCTGCCACAGTGTCAGCCGCTGTGGATACAGATGGGAATAAGTGTGAATGCTGACATTGGGAGCTCACGGTTTTACATCCCACTGAGGTCTCGCCCTGCCCCTGCTGCCCCAGCAGAAGGGAAGTCGGCTTCACGGCCCAATGGCATGAAACATGCCAGCCAGACTGGGGTGAATGAGCCCCTGCTTCTCAGAGCCACGTGTGGTCTAAACAGCCAAGGCAGCACACAACTCGGGCCACTGTGAGTCTAAATCACCCCCACACTGAACCAGGTTATTCCGGGTGTGAGAGGAGAGTCCCATTTGGTTCTAAACCTCTGCTGACTGTGTCTTCCACATCATGAGGTCCAGGCCCTAAAGGCAGATGAACAGACTGGCGGAAATGGAGGAGAACGGCGGCCCTGTGCCCAGCCGCCCACGCCAAGCACTAACGGAGAAGCCGGTTGCAAGCGTGCAAAACTGGAGGTTTCGGGAACAGTATCCGCTTTGACCAAGGGACTTGGATGAGCCCCAGCCCGTGGTATCTCCAGTCCTGACAAGACTCCGGGCTGGACCTCTCCAGATGAATGCTTTCAAGTCTGCATTTGTGGAAGAACATCTCTGTCATCCAGGGCTCAGAAAAACAACCCCCCCCTCCCACCCAGCCTGGGAGGGGAGAAGTGGAGGGCGTTGGGTTAAGTAAGCATTTGAAGACAGGGGCTCGTAGAAGATGTAACTGGAAACGGCTGTTGGTGGAGCCCTACCCACGGCCAAGCATCCAGCCTGGGCCAAGAAGGGTAGATGCTTAAGGCCCAGGAGGGGTAAGAGGCAAGAATGCGAACGTTTCGATGCATCAGCACATCACTGGCTCATTCACACGATGGGCAGGCTCAGAAGAAGAGAGGCCATTAGGTTCTCTGTGTCTGCAAATGGAATTGCTGAGAACCAGACCCAGAAATAAAGCACAGCCCCCAGACCGACCTTGGATGGATTATTTTCTTATACCTCAGCCCAAATCATTATTCTTAGAGCCAATGCAGTCAATGGAATTAGGGTCTTCTTAGGTTGAGTTTGGATGGGTTATTTTCTTAAAAAAAAATTTTTTTTAACGTTTATGGATTTTTGAGAGAGAGAGAGAAAGAGAGAGAGAGAGAGAGAGCGTGAGCAAGGAAGGGGCAGAGACAGGGGCAAACAGAATCTGAAGCAGGCTGAAGTCTGTGCTGACTTACCTGAAACCACAGGTCTCTTGTTGTCAGGACGCCACAGGCTCACCTCGGGCAAACAGACTTCCTGGTGAGTGATTTTCAACAGCTTCTCTTGAACAACTTCTACCCACGGGGCCAGGTGCTCCCCAGGGTGCTCCAGAGAAATCACAAGTGGTGTAAGATTCTGTGGGAACACTGGTTGGTCCTCAACACCCAGTCTCATTATACTGAGGATGCAACTTTCTTACGTATGCACGGCACTGTGGTTGGGGAGCAAAGCATCCTCGTTCTTAGGAGAGAGACACCAAAGAATTTAGGGAGAAGTCTCAGGTTGTCTGAGACACTTTCACATGGGTCAGGGGGGAAAACGTATAGAGAGAAGGGAAATAAAGAATATATAGTAAATGTTGAACCTTGGTGCAGGGTATGTGGGTTTCTATTACCCTTTTCAACTTTTTAAAAAAGTTTATTTATTTTTTAGTAATGTCTATACCCAACATGGGGCTCGAACTCACCACCCCAATATCAAGAGTTGCATGCTTCTGACTAAGCCAGCCAGGTGCCCTGACCCTCTTTCAACTTTTTGATGTTGCTTCTGCTAGACTTCTTTTTAAAGAAAATAGTGAAGCAGATTGTACAGTAGGGTCAGTAACCTACAGCCTGTGGGCCTTCCCCAGCCCATGCCTGTTTTTGTCAATAAAGTTTTATTGGCACAAAGCCACACTCACTCATTGACCTATTGCCTATGGCTGTTTTCCTGCTACAAGGGCAGGCCTGAGTAATCGTGTGGCCTGAAATTTCAGCCAAAAATACTTACTCTCTGGCCCTTTCCAGGAGAAGTCGGCGACCCCTGCTTGAGGAGAAATCATATTTTAGGTTACGGTTACACAAGATGAGTTAAGTTCCAGAGATCAGTTACACTTCCATAAAGCCAGAGGGGAAAAAAGCAACTGCCTATAAAAAGTCTTCGCAGGTTTTGGGGCGCCTGGGTGGCTCAGTCAGTTAGGCGTCCGACTTTGGCTCGGGTCATGATCTCGCGGTCTGTGGGTTCGAGCCCCACGTCAGGCTCTGACAGCCCAGAGCCTGGAGCCTGCTTTGGATTCTGTGTCTCCCTCTCTCTCTCTGCCCCTCCCCTGCTCATGCTCTGTCTTTCTATCTCTCTCTCTTTCAGAAATAAGTGAACATTTAAAAAATTTAAAAAAGTCTTTGCAGGTTTTGAATAAGATTTCCCCAAACTTCAAGAGGACAAATTTCCCAGACAATAAGGGATAAATAATGCTTTCTCATCCTCTGTCACAGTGAGTGTGAGGGAAATAAGAGACTGCGGAAGCTGGCGGGGAGGTTGCCACGGCAGTTTAGCAAGGGAGAAATTTAACAAGGTTTTGAACGCCAAATAGTAAGGGATGATGTTATTAGCAAGTGTCCCTGCAGGACAAGAAAACCCTCAGAGGAAGCAATTTGGGGGCAATAGAAACTCCTCCGCAGTCAAGTCCAAAGGCTCAGGCTTGAGTACCTGATCTGAGCCACCCGCCAGATGAAGGCACCTATACCCTCCACGGGCCTCATTATTTCTCTTTGTAAAATGTCAGGAACAATGGTCTAGCAGAGGCCTTTAGCTTTCAAATTTCCTAATCTCCTGGGAGTAGTTTCATACAAAGGTAGCCATTACCCAGAAAGTCTTACAACTGCACTTTCTTTCATCTCATTTTTTTTTTTTAAGTAGGCTCCACGCCCAAGGTAGGGCTTGAACTCACAGCCCTGGGATCCAGAGTCTGATGTACCACTGACTGAGCCAGCCACGCGCCCCGTTTTCATCCCATTTTTAGAAGAGGCAAGTCAGGGCAAAGACCGGGTAACAGGGATCCCAAAAGTTCTTTAGAATATACGGGTTAGCAGTTGCAGGTGACAGAAACGGCACTTCTCCGGGCAGAGCTCCTGGCACAAAGGTGGGTGCCATGAAGACACTCAAGACACCAGGGGTGGACCAGCTAGAAGACGGAGACAGAGGCTCTTCCCAGTGCCACCTCCCAGAGAGGGACGACAGTGGGGCGACACTGTCCCCGAAGGGCAAATGGTTGTTGGGGAGGATGAAAAGCCGTTACTCTCCGGACGTATAAAGCACAGGTGTCCAGGGGCGCCTGGGTGGCTCAGTCGGTTAAGCGTCCGACTTCAGCTCAGGTCATGATCTCACGATCTGGGAGTTCGAGCCCCGCGTCGGGCTCTGGGCTGATGGCTCAGAGCCTGGAGCCTGCTTCCGATTCTGTGTCTCCCTCTCTCTCTGCCCCTCCCCCGTTCATGCTCTGTCTCTCTCTGTCTCAAAAATAAATAAACGTTAAAAAATTTTAAAGCACAGGTGTCCATATGGTGCATAAGCAGACTAAACATCGCATTCAGGGCTCATGGCAGGTCTCTTCCCAAGAGTCCAAAAGTGGAAACAACCCAAAGGTCCATTAATAGCCGAATGGATAAACAAAATGTGGCGCGTCCACACAACGGAATATCATTCGGCCTTAGGACTGGAACACTGATTCATGCTACGGAGTGGACGGCCTGTGAAAACGCTGCTAAATGAAAGAAGCCAGTCGCCAAAGATCACGTACTCCCTGATCCCATCCTCATAAACTGTTTGGAACAGGCAAATCCATAGAGCAGGAAGTAGATGGGGCGCTGGGGGGAGGGAGGAATGGGGAGTGGTCGCTTAATGGGGTACAGGGCTTTACTTTGAGGTGGCGAGAGTGTTTTCATCTACACAGAGGCGGCGGTCGCACAACTTTGTGAAGGTACTAACTGCCACTGAGCTGTGCATTTTTAAATGATTCACTTCAGGGGCGCCCGCGTGGCTCAGTTGGTTATGCATCCCATTTCAGCTCAGGTCGTGATCTGTTTGTGAGTTCGAGCCCCATGTCGGGCTCTCTGCTGACAGCTCAGAGCCTGGAGCCTGCTTCGGATTCTGTGTCTCCCTCTCTCTCTGCCCCTCCCCCACTCGGACTCTCTCTCTTTCTCAAAAATAAACATTAAAAAAAAATAAAATGGTTCACTTTATGTCATGTGAATTTCACCTAAATTCACCTAAAAAAAGAGACGGCAAAACAATTTCATGGGGGAGGTGACGAGGAAAACTCGTCTGAGGTTCGTGGGATGGGTGGGGAGGCAATACTGGAAAAAAGGCTGAGCAGAGCTGGGGAAGGGGGTACAGGGAGGGATGTAGGAGAGCCTGTGGGCCAAGTCCTCTGCATGGGAACAGCAGGTGGGGTTCAGGGCAGGCCGCCCCCAAAAACGTCACTGTGGCTTATTGATTATTTTGAACTGAAGTGCAGCCAGGGCAAGGTGGGCACTTTGACCCTCCTTTGTCCCCTTGAGAGCAGGAAATCCTTCTCCCTCGCGCACGGTACTCCCGCCCCGTGCCAGGAGAAAGAGAGGCGTCTTATCACCAGCGGGAACTCGGGGCCGAGAAGGCTGTGGAAACCACCCTGGCTGCTTCTCCACTAATTTGCGGCCCCACGCCCAAACCCCTTGGCCTCGATTCTTCACAGATGTGCTGGTTGTCTAGAAGGCACAAATGCTGCGTGCCGTGGGCACTCCTCTGAGTGTCTTATTTCTAGGGGCTCCTGCAAGAAATTACATTTACTACTATTTTTTCTCCTGTTCATCTGTCTTGTGTCAATTTAATGAGACCAGCCAAAGAACCTAGCAGGAAGGAGGGAAGTCAATGTTCTGTCCTGGGGCCATGACTGAGGGAGGACATCACCATATAGTTTAAGTGGTGTGGTATTAGAGAATTCCAAAACCTGGGGGGAGGACCAGGTTTTGGAGACAAGGAAATCACACACACAAAACAACGAGCTTTCATTCAGAGTGCTCCAACTTCTGCGGCTGGACTACGAAAGTTTCCGTTAAGATCTGTGTCATTCTAAGGGAAGCAGTTAGGAATTCTGGCCCCTGGAGGATTCTAGAATGCATGCTGCCCAGCTGGTTCTCTCCCAAATTTCTTTCCTTTTTTTCTGTCAACTTCCTTTCCTAAGTTCACTGAACGATTTGCCTTTAGGTCTTTCCAAACCCCAGAGAACTTGCCATCATTATCCCTTTTTTTTTTTTTTTTTTTTTGCACAGCCAAATGGGGAAGAATTTCCTATGGGAACATTAGCCTAACTTTAAACTTAAAAAAATCCCCACCCTCCCCTGCACCCCCGTCACCCACAAAACTAAAACGCTTGAAAGGGGAATCCGCTGTGAAAAAAAACCCTAAATCGCACGGCGGCAGCCTGGCAGTGAGGTGGCAAGGAACACCTTGCCGGAGGCTGGGAGGCGCGAGGGCCGCTTTTGGGGCTTTGCTTACCGTTTGCAGCGTTTGGAGCCACTGGGGTGCTGCATCTGGTCTAGGGGAAGCAGCCGAAGAGAGAATATAGCGTGTGCCCACTGCCCTTTGCCGCTTACAGCAAGGTCATCACGAGGAAGATGCTCAGCGGAAAACGCGAGAACCAGGGGTCAGAAATCCCGGGCTTCCTAGGTTCCAAAAGGGAACTGCTTCTGTGCGACCCCCAGCACGAGAGGAGGAGGAGGAGGGTCACTTTGAGCCATGCAGGCTCGTTAAACACCTTGACCCAGTGTGGCTAATATCAGACTCAAGTGGCCGCCGTTAAGCCAGGGGGTGGGGGCAGAGATAGGCACGGGCAAGAAAACAGAACAGGCTGGCAAGTTCTGGCAAAGAACTATGATCACGGGCACAGATAGGGGAGTAGTCTGCTAAGGGTTCGAGGGAATCGTTCCCAGAGGAATCACGAGCCGGGAAAATGAAAGACGTCCGGGGCTGACCCCAGACCTGCACCAGGCGGGAAGCACTCGGTCAAGTTGCCCAGCTCCCAGGGAAGATGCGCCCCCTCCTCCCACTAGTGGTGTGACCAGGGAGGACTGGGCTCAGAGGGCAGGAGGGGCGGCAGCAACCCCTCTCCCCACCCCCTCCCCCCACTGTGGGGGGCACGGCGGCTTCATGGTACCTGCCCACCTGCCCAGCAGAGTATCTCCTCACTGGCAGCACGGTGGCTTCTGTGCGTCTCTCTCTTCTTCCAGGTGGCAGTCTGTACTGCAGCTGTCTGGCCCCTGCATCCCCACTGAATGGGGACCGGGGGGAGGGGCGTGTCAAAACTTCTAGTTCAGGGGGCTGGTCCCCAAGGAGCCACGGCGGACTGACTCTGGCAGGACACAGGAAGTGGGTAGGAGAGGTTTGGGGTGAGCGGCACAGGTGAGGCAGGGCCCCCAAGCCTTTCCCTTTCCACGGGTGCACGGGAGGCCGTTCCCTTCGGAGTTAGGCTGCGGGTGGGTCCGCGACCTGTGTGGCTCCTGAGGCAGAAGTGACACATGTGGCTTGTCCTGAGGCCTCCTCTCTTTCCCCCCCGTGGCCATCTGCTGTAGACGGAGGAGTTAAACTCCCACCCGCGGTGGCCGTGCTGCTGCGGCCAGAGCAAAGCAATAGTTTCCGGACCGAGCGGTATCTGCCACCCGAAAGTCTGACCTCACAGAGGCCGTCTCCCCGGGGAGGAGGCACGTCCTGCCGTGGGGAGCACACCCAGAGTGGGGAGGCCACATCGGTGTCCAGGTCTTCATTCCCAGCCCCCCCCCCCCCCCGGTGGAACGTGAGAGGCAGTGCCACCAAGGGCCACCCCAGCTTCCCTGCATGGAGCCCCCCCCCCACCGGACGTGTCCCTCTGTGCTCACTGCCCTTCGGGGCAGGTAGATGACAGCCCCCCGGCGCTCTCAGAAGCCGCACACCGAAGCAGACAGCGGAGCCCCCTGCCCACCCCATCCCCCTGCCCGGTGTTAGGTGAGCAAGAAAGGTCTATTGTGTTCGAGCCACGGTATATTTTTGGGTCTATTTATTACAGAACTAGCATTACCCTAATACAATCATCGCTAAATGGCCATAATACATTTATTCTATAATTGCACAGAATTTTATTCACCGAAGGAATGTCCTTTCCTCTCAAGACTCTAAGTGTTCAGAACTGAAACGTTTAGAAGTTAAAGTGGCTGCAAAGGATAAAACCAGTGCGAGGTAGTTGCTAAAGTTGGCGGTAGTGTGGTAGTCAAGAGCTGGCGCTCGGAGGTCGGGTCCCCGGGTGCCCCGCCCGCTGTCCCACCTGTGCGCAGTGCGCTCCGGCTCCCCGTCTGGTCTGCTCGGTGGGACGCTGGCGGGGCCCGCACCTTGGCTGAGCTCGGCAGACGGTGGCCCACGGGCCAGACCAGCCCAGAGCCCGTTTTCTTTACAGCCCTCGGGCTGAGAAGGTCTTCTACGTTTTGGAAAACAAAGAACACGTGACCTTACGTGGCCCGCAACAATAATCCACCGCCCGGCCCTGCCTTAGAGGGTTGCCGTGAAGAATATAGGTGAGGCCAGTGCTGGCTCAAAGTAAGCTTGCGATACAAAATAACACATGCACCACAACCATCGACGTCTCCAGAAATAAACGGTCACAGGGCCAGATTCTGCATTTCGTCTGGGTGAACATTCACTCCTTTCCTCCAGAACACAGACAGAAACACATAAAGAGCTACATCTGGATTGTTATGGCCACAGGTTACTTGTCAAATTAAAAAGCTGCTGGTAATCCAGTTTTATGTACTTGGAATATGGAGAAAGGAAAACAAGTTATTTTCCCTTCTAGCGGTAGAAGAGAGCCTAGAACGTGAGCGTCTGACTCCATTTCATGTGTTAAGAAAGAGACATTTTAAAATGAGAACAAGTCCTTAAGTAGGTATTGTAAAACGCAAAACCGATTTAGCAACAGTACGAATGCTGGTTTCGGCGAAAAACAACTCTCGGTGGAAATTCACTTATGATGGAGAAGCTACCATGAGGTCCAGGTGGAGGCAACGTGAAGCCAGCCTTTCAAAATCGGATTAGACCAAAGTTTTCAAACGAGAGAGAGAGAGGGAGAGAGAGGGAGAGAGAGGGAGAGAGAGGGAGAGAGAGGGAGAGGGAGAGAGGGAGAGAGGGAGAGGGAGAGAGGGAGAGAGAGAGAGAGACGCCTGGCCACACACTAGCCTGAGGATACGGTGGCCTAGTTTTGGACACACACAGTGTTTCCCAAAGCGCGTCTGCAAACCCTGGACCTCAGGGATGCTGTGTGTGTGTGTGTCCGTCCGTGTGGCAGAGGAAAGTTCTAGGGCCTAAGCAGGGAAGACACAGCACAGTACACTGTCCTCTCATGAAGTCACAACGCACAACAGGACGTTAAAGGTCTGGCACCACCGCGGTGCAGGAAACCGGTGACCGTGTGGCCCCTGACCGCTGCGCTCCGCACGGCACGGCACGCGGGGGCATCGCGGACAGCGCGTGCTCGGCAGGGCGTTGCGGACACGTGGAACGTCATGCAGCTATCACCTCGTTAACCACGCACCGGGCACCTGCCCTTCTCCTTTTGTACACGTACTCTAACAGCAGCAAAGAGCTGCAATGTTCGCATTGTAACCAGGTGCCCTCAATACTCCTAGCCAGCTTCTAAAATTGCTGTTTGGCAAGGAACCCGCAGAACAAAGTACCCTGTTCACTCACCAACGTTAAGAAAAATTCAGGAGAGCCAAGTTTTGCATGTTTGGATCAGAAGAGAAGCCAGAGACGTTCTGTTGCCGTCAAGGCTGGGCTTTCTGTTCCGAAACGAGACCGGGCAGGCCGCTTGTGTGGATTCTCTGGGTAAGTTCCATTTATTAATCATTGTACAAAAAAATCTTGGCATTCATTTGAAGAGAAAAGAAGTCACTCTATCCAAATAGTTAGTATTTTAACATTGTGAAAGTCCTACTTTGTTATAACAGGACTTCTTAAAATGGAGAAAACTTTTGGAAAAAATTTTAAAAAGAAACTTATGATTTATTAGAGTACAGGAGATCCAAAACACGTTTTTAGAAAAATATAAAGTGCCCAAATACCAACTTACACAGGTGACACAGGCTTCCTGGAGCCAAATGAAGCATTCATGAAGAAACACATTTAAAAACGGTCTAGATACATATTTACATTGGGTCAGTAAAGGTAAAACCATCCTTCTTGGCTTTGATGTTACTCTAAGGAAAAAGGAAATCAAACCAGAAAACCAACAATTATAACTCAGCATGCTCCACAGTTTCTTAGTAATGCATCTGGTTAGTTTCTTAGTAATTACCTCTGGACTAACTAGTTCTCACCTTCAAACGAGAGTAGTGTAAGACCCCGGCCTCGGCGGGCTGGGTGCTGTGAGTGGTCACATTTCCCAGGCCGATCGAAACCATCAGGCTCTGGATCTGACTGGCGACAGCGAGCTGGGGCTGGCAGGGGTCGGCCAGACCCTCGCCTCTTTCTAATAACTGCTCACCAGCCGTCAGTGACTACTAAGTGGTCTCGGGTGGCCTCCCCAAACCTCGGTCATCCCAGGGCTTCCAAAGGGGGAAATGAGGCAGTCATCAAACAGGGTGTGGGGAACCACATGCAAATGCACAGAAGGGCGGCGAGGCGGGGTCGGATCACAGCCCCCGAAGCCTCGCTCACCAGGGCGACTGGATTCTTTGCAACTCAGAGAGTAATGTAACTAGGTCCTAACTCCCGAAGGTAGCATCTACTGGTTAACTACGAATTAGCTAGCTCGCGTGAGAACTGGCAGGTCGAGAGTGGCGGGCGCTCGGGGCTGTGAGGGCCTCGGTGCCCCCGAGCTCAGGGACCAAGGGTGGGGCCGGGAGCCAGTGGGACCTTCAGGCAGCGGGGACTCGAGAAAGCAGGGCACTCCCGCCTCCTTCCCCACGGATCGACACTCCTCAGGTTAAAGACGTTTTACCTGCGTCCACCCTGCCACAGCCGGCAGGGTCGAAGAGTGATTCTAAGGGATGACGGGGGACACGGACCCTCCTCTTTCCTCTTTAAAAAATGCGTAAGGTTCATCATTTCTTTTTTTCTGATTACAAAAGTGAAACCTCCTTTAGGTCTTTGGAGACCACGGCGTGTGGTTTCTAAAAGTGAACATTCTAACACCAGATTGTACTTCCTACTATAAAGAGAACCCATCACTGACTTAAGATCTATTTATGATACCGGAATAATTTTTAAAATTAAAGGAGAGAAAAAAGTAGTTATTTCAAAGGGAAGGAGAGTAGACGAATGTGGGAAAATCCATCCATAAAGGCCATTACGGTGCACTTTCTCACAAGATTTCACGTAAGGAAACAGAAAACTGGGGATTCGCAGACAGGAGCACGGACCTGGGAGGAACGTGGCGGGCAACGCTGTGCCGTGCTCCCGCTTCAAATAAAGGAAGAGATAAAGCGGCTGAAATCTGTTTCACGTATTGGAACAAATAAAGCCGAACGGTTCTGATGACCAATCCGCGTGTTCGCGTCCCCGCCGCTCGGATGCTGCTGCCGTCGCTCGCAGCCTCGCCTCTGAAGAAGCAACTACACGCAGGGCGAAAAGACAAGCGGTCCCGGCTCCGGGCCGCGCGCGCTCCACGGCGAAACCAGAAGGGAACCGGTGCAAACATGGAACCCCATCCGTCCGGCAAACGAAACGGTCGGAGACGAGTGTAGACAGACGTTAACGGGAAGTGGGCGGGAAGGATGATTCTACGAGTGTCGACTGTGAGGCCTCATGAAGACAGAGTGTCACAAACTGTCACCACAGGACAAGCGCACAAGCCATGCCACTGAACACAGTGCCGTCAAATGAATTCACTAGTGTAGGCGGAGAGCGACATTGTCTTTGCAGCTGGAGGAGAGCACACGTTGTCTAAACTCGGTGGGAGGCAACCACGCTACTGGTTAAGTGCTTTCCTGGTGGTGTGAATCCAGAGGGATCCGTGGAGACGTCTTCTTCCGGAATCCTGTTCTCCTGGAGACAGCGGCAGCGGCAAAGGCTCGGTGTCCTCTACGGGACGCTACTCTATGTCCTCCTTCTTTGCACTGTAAATATTCTGCACCGTTTCATACACAGACTCCAGGTCCTCTGGGTACCGGATTTCTAGCTCCGCGTTCGGGATGTAGTGAGTGCCGGTAAACTCTGAGAAATAGCGTCCCACGTCAGGGTGTGAGATTTCTTGAGGCTCCACGTTATATTCCAGGTTTTCTGTTGGCAAAGAGGCACATGGACATTCCTATTAACACGGACACTTCTGTAGCATCTTTTATCCAGAGAGCGTCCCATCTCTCGCCCCCTTTCGCACAGCAGGATTGAGGTGGAGAAGGAGAGGCCTGTTTATGGGATCTGAAGGAGGTAACAGGACCAAGACAGCGGGGGCGGTGGGGACAGTGCGGGGCTGGAGGAATGGGCCCCACCGGCTCCACGCTAAACAGAGTGTTTCCTATTCTCTGAGCAAGAAGTCTGCCCTGGCAAACGTCCAGCCTTTCGGGACCGGCAAACTACAGATGCGTCACGGTCCTCTGACTTGACCGTGCAAACAGCCAAGCGTAAGGGACCAGGGCATCCCAGCCTGCCTGATGTCTGCCACAGGTTCACCCTGTGAAGCCCCCACACCACGTGGCTACAAGTCTGGCACCTGCCACCCGTCTCCTCTACTGACCGGAGCTTCCACACAGACCTCACTTCGCGTCCCCCCCCCCCCCCCCCCCCCCCCCCCCGTGCCTTCCGATCCCGGCTGGTGCTTGTGCAGCGAGCCTGCTCTGGGCTGTCAGGAACCCGTGGGAGGAGTCGACGAGCGGCTCGCACCTCCAACCTGTACGGATGTGGGTTATCACTACTTGTGCGGTCTCCTAGGAAACCATACTACCTCCTCTCCCTGCTCGCCATTCTGCCACTAGAGAAACAGAAAGACTCCTTCAAAACAGAACGACGGAAACCACCAGAAGACAACACGTACAAGCTATTTAAAAGGCTAAAATCCTAGGGCCACCTAGGTGGCTCTGTCGGCTGGGTGCCTCTTGATTTCAGCTCAGCTCGTGATTTCACGGTTTATGAGTTCAAGCCCTGCACTGGGCTCTGCACTAACAGCACGGAGCCTACGTGGGATTCTCTCTCTCCCTCTCCCAATAAATACATTAAAAAATAAAATAAAAAAGGCTGAAATCCTTTCATATCGCTTCCCTTTAAAAAACTTTGAAAAATGGCTCCCCCGAGGGCCTAATGAAAGGACAGTGTCTTGAGCCCCCCACATCCAGGAGAAGCCGAGCCACGCCCCCCACGGCCCGGCACCAAGAGGAGCTGGGCCAGGCAGATATTCCCACTCGGACTGGGGACCAGGGCAGTCTCAGTTCTGATCGACAGCCACACTCTGCACAGCCTATCACTCGAATTAATTCAACTGAGTCTCTGTGCAAGCCTAGCCCAGGGCCTAACACAAACAGTGCAGCCAACTGTCCCTAAAACAGCTTGGTTAAACATCCTGAAATGCAAATTCAGGACATTCAGCGCCCTCCACCCAGAGGCCCTGCATCCCCAGCGTCTCCAGCCTCCACCGGAGCATCATTTGGAAGCGCCGGCTTTAACTGATGTTGGGAAGGGGAAGGAATTGTGTGATTCAATCCGGAACTTTTTTTTTTTTTTTAACAAAACAGGAAGGGATTTAAAGAAATTTTGGGCTAACAGCGGCTGTGTTTCTTCAGACTGCGTTAGAAGGACATACTCGGGGGCACCAGTCTGAGACTCAGTGCTGCCGAGGAAAACACATACAATCCGTATGCAAGGGTGAACACCGTGAGGTGACCCTAACCTTACTTAGCGAGGGCGCAAGAGCGGTCCAATGGTCCACTGCAGCTCACCGTGGCCATCACGGCACATTAATCCTGCACAGGACAGGCAGCCGGGAAACAAGTGACCTGTTTCCCATATCCTGCGACGCAAGGGGGAGGGGAACTCCACACTGCACCGAAGGAGCCCGGAGGCTACACGGCAGGGCCGCTCTGTCCACGGCACACCGCGCATCTCTCTTTTTCACGTGGGCACTCCCAGCCAGGAAGTGTGCCAGGCACTACGACGGCCAGCCAGGCCCCAGCTGACAGTGCGCACGCGTTGTTGCACAAGGGGCCCCTGTCACAACTCCCATCTGCAGCCGAGTACCCCGTGGCACAGACAGCAAGACCTGGCCCCGGACGTATTGGGACTCAAACCCAGACAGTCCAGCTCCAGAGCTGAGGGCGTCAGAGCAGGAGACACACGACGGGGGGTGGGGGTGGGGGGCAGGGGCTCATGGATGGAGGAGCGAGGACTGGCTGGAGGGCCCGCTGGGGCCCCAGGAGGGCAGCGCAGGCTCTGGCTGACGGCGCCCGTGGATGCAGGGGCCCGAGGTTTTCCAGAAGGGAGACTGAGTAGTCTGTGAACACGGATAGCTGCTGTTACACTAGACCTCTACAGAGAACTTTATTTCCTTCTTTAGGTTTTACAGGTTTCTTCTTTCTTGTTAATATTTACTTCCTTATATATTTTTATAACTAGGCTCCACGCTCAGGGCACAGCCCGACGCGGGGCTTGAACTTACAACCCTGAGATTAAGATCTGAGCTGAGATCAAGGGTCAGGCGCTTCACCGACTGAGCCACCCAGGTGCCTGGTTTTATAGGTTTCTAGAGCTGCAACTAGAAAAAACAAGTGTAAAAAACCCCTCAGGGGGCACCTGGGTGGCTCAGTCGGTTAAGCGACCGACTTCGGCTCAGGTCATGATCTCGCGGTCCGTGAGTTCGAGCCCCGCGTCGGGCTCTGTGCTGACAGCTCAGAGCCTGGAGCCTGTTTCAGATTCTGTGTCTCCCTCTGTCTGATCCTCCCCCGCTCATGCTCTATCTCTCTCTGTCTCAAAAATAAATAAAACGTTAAAAAAAAATAAAAAAAAAACAAAAACAAAAACCCTCAGATGTTTACAAATGCCACTGGCTGAGAAAATGCCCCTTCCTGCAACTGTGCCTGCTGCCATCTTCCCCGGCCAGGCCTCTGGGTGCAGCCACGGCCAAGGTGCTTTACCCAGGGCAGCTGCCGAGGGGCCTCGGGTTTTCTTGCCGAGCAACGCACAAGTATTAGGGGGAGGGTCTGGGCTCCGGGGATACCACCGAGAGGCAAAAAAGCTGTTTTGCTCTGAAGGGACCACAGTCACCGGTCACTGGTAGGCACGATGGAAATGTTGAAAATAACAAGAACTCAAGTGGGTCATTCAGAACAACTGCTCTATTGCCAGTTTGTGGAGAGCGGTGGTTCTCAACTGGGGGCTGTTCTGCCCCTTGCAGGACAATCGGCAGGATGTGAGGACGGGTCTGGTTGTCACAACCGGGGGCCGCCACTGGCATCAGGTGGGAGGAGGGCAGGGCCGCCGAGCAACAGACGCACACGACAGTCCCCACCACAAAGGACGGACTAGACCAAAATGGCAACTGCAACTGCCCTGGCAATTCAGGTGTATGTTTTAGCACCGTTTCACCCTTTTTTCCCCTTCCTTTTTCTGGGTATTAAGTAGCAGCTCCTAAGGGTTGGGAAGAGGACAGGAAGGTCAAGGCCAGGTTATGGTCATGGATCTGGGAGAAGACGTGACCCCACAGCGGCTGCACAGAATCCTGTGTGTGGGCCCAAAAAGAGGCACGGACAGCACAGGTGCCCCAAAAGCCCCAGGGAAATCTTAAGAAGTCTTTCCCAATTCCCTTGACGTTTTTGACAGAAATGTCTGCTTATTTCTGAAAGAGAGAGAGAGAGAGAGAGGGAAGGAGGGAGGGAGAGAGAGAGAGCGTGTGCACGGGCACGAGAGCAGGAAAGGGGCAGTGAGAGAAGGAGACAGAGGATGTGAAGCGGGCTCCGCTCTGACAGCAGAGAGCCCAATGTGGGGCTCAAACTCACGAACCATGAGATCATGACCCGAGCTGAAGTTGGATGGTTAATTGACTGAGCCACCCAGGTACCCCATGTCTGCGTATCTTATTTTCAGCTACCCAGGGGACACCTGGCCAGCTCAGTTGGTAGAGCATGAGACTCTTCATCTCAGGGTCATGAGTTCAAGTCCCATGTTGGGCATGCAGCCTACCGAAAACCAACTTCAGCCACCCAGATATGTAAGTACAGTCCTGTAAACCTATGGGACCACCAAGCAGAGTCCTCCCCTCTTGAAGTAGCTAGACATAACTACATATAAAGAGAACTTGGTATTGCCTGTGTCTGTTATATGAAGCATACCGTAAGCATTTATCTGCAACTCGTTTAGTTGCAGCGTCGCATTCCACAGTCTGACAGACCCCCAATTCACCTGGCGAGCCTTTGAATGACACTGCTGTCCCATTCCAACAAGAACACAGACACACGTCTGAGTGGGTCTCCAGTGGAAGGAGTGGGGGTGGAACGGCCAGGACACAGGAGAGTGAGCACATCGACCTCTGAAATGGCTGAGAACGTGCACTCCACCCCCCACGGGGGCTCCTCACGCACCTGCCGGCACACGCAGACGGCCACGGACGGCTCGTGGGTGGACACTCCCGCTTCAAAGTGTAAGACAAATTATGGAGACGGGAGCTGATGCTCACTGAGGCACCCCACGTCCCCGGTGTTCCCGGAGGAGCTTTGTCATTCTATACAGAACACACATCAGAATGGGATTTTCACACTGCGCTGAATTCCTGGCCGTCCAAGATGGGCAGCTGACTCCCGTTCAGACCATCTGTGATGTTCACTTTCTGCAGTGGCTAAGTATGGGGGGGGGGGGGGGGTGTGGAGGAGAGGGGTGGGAAGCTGAGCACGAGGTGCTGCCCCTCCCCCGGTGTCTAGAAAGTGCTGAAGTGTGCCCCCTAGTGGGAGCAAAAGACACTATACAGCACCCCACTTGGGTTTAGCTGAAATCTCACATATGGAGAGAAAAATTCTCTCAATTACGCAGACTAAAACTATTCGAGGATGTCATGCATGTATGTGGCTTATAATTCACTCTTCAACTCTCTGTGGAGAACTCAGAATTAGGGAAGCACTCATCAGTGGCCTCTACCCAACAGGATTACCAGAGCCAAAGGATCAACATTTAAATCACGAAAACGTTTAAAAACAAAATAATTTGATGCAAATAAATTAAACTGAAAATGTTCAAAGAATACTTAAATAAGTGGGGTTTTTTTTGGGTTTTTTTTTTTAAAGATTTTATTTTTCAGTAATCTCTCTGCCCAACACGGGGCTTCAACTCACAACCCCCGAGATCAAAGGCTACATGCTCGGGGTGCCTGGGTAGCTCAGTCGCTTAAGCCATCCAACTCTTGATTTCAACTCAGGTCATGATCTCATCGTTTTTGAGTTCGAGCCCCATGTCAGGCTCTGTGCTGACAGTGCAGAGCCTGTTTGGGATTCTCTCTGTCCCTTTACCCCTCCCCCACTCACACATACAGGTGCTCTCTCTCATAAGTAAATGAACTGAAAAACACACATATATAAAAAAATCTTTTTTTTTAATTAGAATTTTTTTTGTTAATATTTATTTCTTTTTGAGATACAGAGAGACAGACCACAGGCGGGGGAGGAAGGGAGAGAGAGGGAGACACAGAACCCGAAGCAGGCTCCAGGCTCCGAGCTGTCAGCACAGAGCCCAAAGCGGGGCTTGAACCCATAAACCTTGAGATCATGACCCGAGCTGCAGTCGGACGCCTAACCGACTAAGCCACCCAGGCGCCCCTATAAAAAAATCTTACATAGGGGAGCCTGGATGGCTCAGTCGGTTAGGCGTCTGACTCTTGATTCCAGCTCAGGTCATGACCTCATGGCTTGTGAGACCGAGCCCCATGCTCTGCGCTGACAGCAGGGAGCCTGCTTGGAATTCTCTCTCTCCCTCTCTCTGCTCCTCCCCTGCTTGCATTCTCTCTTTCTCAAAATAAATAAACATTAAAACAATCAAAAATGAAAATAAAACCTTATTAAAAAAAGAAAAAAGTCACATGCTCTACCAACGGAGCCAGCCAGGTGTCCCAGTGTGTTTGTTCTCTCTCTCCCTCTGCCCCCTCCCCCACTTGCATTCTGTCTCCCTAAAAAAAAAAAAAAATTAAATTAACTCAGGAATTTATGGGAGGGGGAAGAAGTGAGAGGGAAATAAGCAAGGAAGGAGAAAGGGGGAGGGGGGAGGGGACAGGGAAGCTCTCATTCACAGAAATGAAAGAGAAGGGCAGCATTTGCAACTCTCCTGTGATAACTGAGGCAAGGAGATTCAACAGGTACTGAAACAAAAATAAGGGTTCAAGTTATCGGGAACAGGATATTCACGGGACGTCACAGTGTTAGCTGCAAAGGGAAAACTGTGTCTTACATCGATCTTGGCTAAGTGACCAAACTCCGCCTACCACCAGCGGGACATCGATC
This sequence comes from Panthera onca, assembly GCF_046562875.1. Classification (NCBI taxonomy): domain Eukaryota; kingdom Metazoa; phylum Chordata; class Mammalia; order Carnivora; family Felidae; genus Panthera; species Panthera onca. Next base: position 12,672,955 of record NC_138350.1, read on the forward strand.
ACACGGGCTCTGGAGGAGATGCAGGAGACACACACAGCATCTGACAGTGAGCATTCTAGCCAAAAATATGCACCTGATCTAATCCAGCCTCAGACTCTGCTTCCAGTTTGCAGATAATGCAGAGAAGGAAACAGACACACGCGGAATGTTAGGCGATTTGCGAGACAACCAGCCTGGACTCTTCAAGAAGTCAGTCGCAGGAGAAAGGAAGAAAACGAGGTGAGAAATGAGGAATGAACGGGTCTTAGGAAGAGAAAAGACTCTGCCGTTGGAGACAGCAACCAAACGCAGTGCGAGGATCCTGGCTGGATCACGACGGAGCGGCTATCAAAGCCAGGCTGGTGGCAAGTGGGAAATGGGGCCGCTGACCGGGCATCAGACAGCAGACGTTTACTTGTCACGCGTGGCGATGTAACTGGGGCAACGCATGGAAACGTCCTATTCTTACACGACGTCTGATTAAGCATTCGGGTCGTTAGGTCTGCAATAGTCTCTCAAAAAGTTCAGCAGAAACCTAAAATCTCTACCTACAGATAAAACAAATATGGTAAACGCTAGCTGTTGAATCTAATGGACGGTGTATGGGGTATTCGATGTATACTTCTGACCGTTTTGCATATTTGAAAATGCTCTTAATCCAAAGTTGTAAAAACAGCATCTTATTAATGACGCGCTATTTACACTCACCTCATTATTTTGCACTTCTTTTTTAAATTAACTTATTTATTTTGAAGGAGAGAGCGTGAGCGAAGGAAGGGCAGAGAGAGAAGGAGAGACAGAGTCCCAAGCAGGCTCTGTGCTGTCAGCGCAGAGGCCAAGCGGGGCTCGAACCCCTGAACTGCAAGATCATGACCTGAGTCGAAATCAAGAGTCGGACGCTCAACCGACTGAGCCACCCCGCCAGCACCACTGCATCTGTGTCTATAAGCTTCTCTGTCAGACAGATGTGAGCATCCACTGGGGTCTGGAGCACCCCGTGGCACGGACGCCTCACCAGACGGGCAGACTGGGGTCTGGCTCTACATGCACAGAGCTTGCGACGGAGAGAGAGGGCCAGATGGTCAACGGGAAATCCTGCAATTCCCATGAAGGTGTGAGGACTCGGAAGGGGCGGCGGGTGTCAGGGAGCTCGGAGCAGGGACAGCCGACCCAATCTGAGCCCTGTGGGGGAACAGCAGGGGGGGAGAAAAGCTGCTGGAAGGAAGTGACGTTAACCTGAAGCATTAGAGAAAAGAGCCTGCTCGTGAGGGACAACCACCTGCGCAAAGACTTGAGCGAAGGATGGTCTCAAAGAACAAGGTCTGGCTGGCTGGAGTGCGCCGGGGGCGGGAGCAGAGAGGAGGCTGTGGGACGGGGTCCGGGTCACCGCCACGCAGGGGAGTCTGGTGGATGCCAGTGAGAGACGGCATGATACAGGCAAGGAGCAGGTGTGGCTGGAGCGTGGGGGGCAGGAATGGAAATCAGTGGATGGAAACAGGACAGACGTGCAGGAGACACAGCTGGCGTCACCCGCGGGCCGGACAGATGATGAGGGGAAGGACAGGGAAGAGATGGTGGCCCCAGAGCCCCTAAGCCCCTCGGAGCGCACAGGCCAGGACGCTCTCTGGTCCCACGGCCCGGCACCTGGGAAACAGTGACCCAGGGCCGACAGGGCCCCGGGGCAGACGGACAGCGCTCGTAGGGGAATCCTGGCTGCCCACCTCCAAGAGCCTCTGAAAGTCTAGAATTTCAAACTAAGAGAGGCAACTGCGAACCTTGCTCACATTCACTCAGCTCAATCTCAGTTTTAGAATGCAGAATCGCAACCAGATAGGAAGTTGTTTTGTTTTGTTTTTTAAGTCGTTACTACACCACAACTCGGATAAACCTGACATTACAGCGCATGTTTGCTTAGATCTGTTTGAGATGAATTCCCCAGTCTTCAATACAGACACCAAATTTGGAACACCTACAACTGCATACCCAGTTTTACCTACTCTGAAAAGCCCATTTTAAAGTTAGTATGTTTCTAGAAACTCAAATATTAAATGCTAGATGTCTTAATATCGACCGCACGTAAAGGGCAGCAAAGGCACACACACGGTGAAGCCCCGGACACTGGCCTGCGATGCTGGGGAAGGGACGGTGCCCTTCACTCTTGGGATGTGTGACATGCAATGCTTACCAGGTGACTAGTGGGGGTGCAAGAGTCCACCAAACCATCCAATAATTTCTAAATCATTTGTTGGTTTTTAGACACTGTTAGTATTTTTTTTTTTTTTTTTTTTTTAATATGGCACAGCTTCAAAAGTTAAATGAGATCCCCATCGGCCCCTTCATCTAACAGGGGACACACAGACCCTTCTCCTACAACTGTCCCAGCATACTGATGGAGGTTAAGCTTCCTGCACAGCCTCAATGAACAGAATCTCTCTCAATTCTGTATACAACCCTCTCTCAGCTTCTGAGGAGTTAACGCGAATAGGAAACTTTCTAGTCTGAGATTTTTATACATCCGATATTTCTATTATTACATTTACCAACACAATACTGAGTTAGGTCAAACCTGATGCTTTAGGTCAGACACAAACAGGTGTGGCAATGACAGTTAAGGGCATGGCTCCCGGCCAACGTGTCAGGTTCAAATTCACACTTTGTTAGATTACACTTGGAATGAGCCCATGCGCGTCAGTTTCTTCATGTACAACACGAGTATGATGAGGACAGTATTCCTATTCTCAAGTGGAGTTAATATACATTAGAACACCGCCTGTCACAGACCAGCACTACATTAGCATTTGTGGTTATTATTCTTTTTTAGTAATCTCTACGCCCAACATGGGGCTTGAACTCACAACCCTGAGATCAAGAGTTGCAGGCTCTTCAGGTTGAGCCGGCCAGGCACCCCCCGTTTGCGTTTGTTTTTATTAATAAAACAAAAGCTGTGAATGCCTTGGCAGGCGGCCATACAGTAAGTTCATCCCACTAAATGGAGGAACAAGGAAAAAGGAGACCCACACTGCAGGCATCTGCCTCTAACCTGCCTCTCCAGACTCCACCCACTCCCCCCTCACGACTGCCCTGGACGAGCACCCATCAGGGCTGGCAGTGGCCCCAGACACCACCAAGCACCTGTTGACTATACCAGGGGCTCTCAGAGCCAGTGCCGTGGGCTGCAGTTCCCACAGTGGCCACTTGAGGGCATCCCCGGGGAAGCAGAGCAGGCCGCCCGCCTCAGGATGCCAGAGGCTGCTGGGGTGATCCTTCCAACATTGTCCACTCGGTGCCCTCCAGTTCAGGCAGGCCATATGGGCAGGGCACTGGGCAGCAAGACTTTTGGGAATTTGGCAAAGGCAATGACAGAGGTCGGCAGAGGTCGGCAACAGCACTGAAACGGGGTCCTGGGTGTGGCAGTGATGGAGGGAAGAATCGAGGGGCAGCGACTAACCCAAGGCATGGCTGCAGCACGGCATACCCACCCATGTTTAGCAGAATACTGGCCCTGATGAGGTTAGCCATCTCTAAATAAACTGATGACTGTGCCCACAATATTGGAGCGCTCAAATGTGTGCTTAAAACGTGCCTGTGTGTCACTACAGGTACAGACCGGACTAGTTACTCACCTTGGGCTGCATATCTACAAGAACCATCCTCCACCAGAACATTATAGAAAGGCTGATGATGGCCATGAGGCAGGCTGTGGACGTTCATGTTTCGGATCCATTCGTGTCCCATCATGCAGGTAGGGTCCCAGCCATAGATCACACAGTTATAGCCATACCTAATTAACATAAGAGCAAGGGCAAATCAATTCCCTGGACCCTGTCACAGCAACTATGAAATATATAAACGATGGCTTGGCTTCTCTTAAGTTCATGTTCTTACAAATTTACCTGCTTTTATCCCTGTTAATAAGCATTTTTCAGGACACTCTCGGCTCCCTTTACAAACCCCTCTTATTATCAAGATAGCACTTCAGGTGGAAAAAAACAGACTTCAACGGAGAGTCACAGGACAACTGGTTATCCAAATGGAAAAAGGGATCAGGACCCAGGCCTGAGAACAGCGCACAGTGTCCTAGTGGGACAAAGGCCTGGATAGAAAACACAGAATTTGTAGGCTAGCTTCATGACACAGGACATAAAAAGAGTTCTTAAACCAGGTATGAAAAATACAGCCCATAAGGGAAAAGACTACTCAATTTAATAGTATTAAAAGGACCCGGATTCAAGCAGACTATTAAAAAACTACAGGACAACTGGGGAAACAGGAACCCTGACTAGACCTAAGTGAGGAGGTGAAGGAGTTGTTTTTTTCTTAGATACAAGAGGATGGTAAATGTACTTTTAAAGGAGACAGCAAGGCCTTACCTTTTAGGTACACACACTGAAACAGCTACAGGTGAGCCACAGATGGAATGACATCTGGTACCAGCTTCCAGGGAGGGGCGGGGTTAGGGGGATGAAGAGTGAAGGCAGACCCTCACGACAACTGTTGAAGCTGGTTATGGGAGCATCGTCTGGTTCACTATCCTCGTCTCTACTCATATATGCTTGAAATTTCCATATTAAAGTTGAAGAAAAAAAAGAACGCACTAAAAGGATAAAAAATCCTAGCCCCGAACTGGGAAAAGATATTGGCAACGTATACGCACACAGACACAAGTAACAGGATAAAGGACTAAAAACTCCTAAGAAAGACGAATAACTCAAATGAAAAACAGGAAGACTTGAAGATGTGCTTAATAAAAGGAAACCTGAATGAGCTTCTTTTCCAGGTTCACTAGCCCATCTGCGTAGTCAACCGGGGAAATGCAAACGAAAACCACAATGAAATACCAGTCGCCATTTACTCTGTAAGTGCATTTTTAAAGGTCTGGCAATAACACGTAGGGGAGAACAGGACCCTCCGCTCCCAGCCTGCCGGTGGCACGTAAATCGTAACCGGCACTGTCGCCGTGGACGCGGTTGAGTTTTGCCTAGTCAATCGACCATGAGCTTGCCCTACAGACGGGCAAGCCCTACCTGCAACTCGGATTCACGGGGATGGAGATAAACGAAGCGTCAGGACAACGAGGAAATGAGCGGAAACCCCCCCAGCTTACAGCTCTCCCATTAGAAGGCCCTGAGCCAGGACAGCGAGACTCTTCTTACAAAACGCAAAGGGTAGATGCGGTTCAGACCAGCTCGGCCTCGGGCGGCTCCCGCGGTGGCCAGTCCGTCGCGGCGGCTCCCGAGACGCGTGCTGGCAGGCACGCGTGTCCTCTGCAGCCGCGTGGGGATGGCCGCCACGGGCACTCACCTCTTATGCTTCATAATGAGCCCAATGGAGTAGCAGACGTCTCTGTGCTTCTCGTGGGAGCGCAGCTTCACCTCCACACCCACCTCCTCCTTCTTGCGCTCGATGTGCTCTAACGTGTGCTGCACCAGATAGCCCACCGCCCCGTGCTGCCCGGGGTCTAGGGTTTGAATGTGCTGGAGGATGTCAAGCACCTTCAAGACAAGACAGAAAGACTAGGAGATAATATTTTCATTTAGGCCTTTTCTTTTTTGCGGCACAGGATTTAGAGCTACCTAACCTGGCACAAGGCGGCAAGCTGGGGGCCGTGCTGATGGCCCCCACGTCTGGGAGCTGGTGGTCTCCCCTCTAACGCCGGGCACTGGTCCCACAGCAGATTCGACCAGCGGGAACGTGGGAATTATTTAGAAACACGGTGGGCCAGAACAAGCGAGGGGTGAGGAGGCAAGAGCCTGCCACCCACGGACGTGTCTGGATTGGGGAACCCCAACAGAAGGTGGTAACACTCTTGCTGGTCAGTGTGGGGATTCCATTCTTTATACACAGAGAGGAGAGGGTTTTAATACATCGCTGACCAACTGGGAAGAAAAGTAACTGCTCAGCTGCTTCAATCCAGATCAAGGGGACGTGTGACAGAGCTGCCTTGACTACCCAGGGGGAAGGGGCTACACAGAAGCCACGGAGTGATGCCCGTGAGCTTAGCTGATGAAGCCGTGGGTCTCAAGGTTCTGAACGCGGACTGATCATCTCGGCTGTTTTAACTCGCAGTGCAATTCCGCACATGCTCAAGTGGACACGGAGAAACCACATCTATGTGGAATTTAAATGATTAAGCTGCTCGCGGCAGAGCTGACTCCAAGGTTATGTTTTCCTACCATACACAGTGCTGCTAAGGAAACCTGCAAAGTCAAATAAAGTTTTACACACACACGAGCGCACATACACAAAATCACTTAGCACCTATTCTATGACGCCATTTAGCAGAGGGTCTCTGACATGTTCTTCTTTTGGAAACAGGATCTTTTCCTATTCACTGAGCCCTAAGACAGAGTAGGTAAGCAGACAGAGTGACCTATATTCTAGTCCCAGATCCAGCAAACTGTTTTTACCTTAAAGTTAGTTTATTCACGTTATCAGATGATGACTAGTAACTGTCCTATTTCCTGATGTATTTCGACCCACCAAAAGTGCTGTGAAAATTAGCTTTTTGCAGGGCGCCTGGGTGGCTCAGGCGGTTAAGCACCCGACTCTTGACTTCGGCTCAGGTCAGGATCTCACAGTTCATGAGATCGAGCCCTGAGTCTGGCTCCGCGCTGAGTGTGGAGACTGCTTGGGATTCTCTCTCCCCACTCCCCTGCTCCTCCCATGCAAACACGTGCACTCTCCCCCTCAAATACACAAACATAAAAAAAAACACCAAAACCTAGTTTTTTGCAGTGTAAGATGTTACTATGAAACCCACTCCTAACCTCCAGATTGGTATTTGCAGGATCTCAGTATTTTGTGAATGCTTCTTCTCCACTGATCACTGATTCGTACCAAGCCCATCACATTTATTTCATTTCATCCTCCCAACGTGAAGTATAGTCAATGCTGATTTCCAAAGACGAATCAGGCATCATCAAGTTAAGGAACTTGCTGGAGGTCCCAGAGTATGAAAGTGTGGAGGGAGAATGCGGACCTGGGGGGGGGGGGGCCTGACTCCAAACCTAAGGTCGCAACCCCTTCTTACCAGAGCAAGAGCAGGAGCATTTTAATTCATTGTTAGGAAAACTTTCAAACCCATAAAAACTGGGGTGCCTGGATGGCTCAGTCGGTTAAGCATCTGACTCTTGATTTCTGCTCAGGCCATGATCTCACGGTTCACGAGTTCAAACTCCATGCTGGGCTCTGGGCTGATAGTGAGTGCCGAGTGTTGCTTGCGATTCTCTCTCTCCCTCACTCTCTGCCCCTCCTGTGCGAGTGCCCTTTCTCTCTCAAAATAAGTAAATTTAAAAAAAAAAATCAGTAAGATTGCTTAAAACACACACACACACACACACACACACACACACACACACACACACAAATGGACAGAATGGTATAACCCTAAGCACCTCAAACTCAGCTTCAACCAGTATCAACTGAGAGCCAATTTCCATCCACCACCCCACCTTTGCTTTAATTTGTACTGTGCTTTACTTTGGGGGACACTAATCGTATTCATCCTCTGAAGCTAAAAGCATCGGATCTGAACGGTGAGTTCTATTTCCGGCGCTTGCGTGTGGCTCTCCTCGTGTTCCCATGTGCAGCTCCAACTACAGCCGACCCTTGAACAACACGGGTGTGAACTGCACGGGTCCACCTACGTGAGGATTTTTTCCAGTACGGGACCGTAAATGTATTTTCTCTTTCTTGTAATTTTCTCAGTAACATTTGCTTTCCTCTAGCTTACTTTATTACGAGAATATAGTATGTTTCACATAAAACATGCACAATATGTTAACTAGCTAGTTGTTATCCGAGAGGCTTCTAATCAACAGCAGGCCATCAGTTAAGTTTTGAGTCAAAAGTTATACATGGAGTTTTGACTGTGTCAGGGGTCAGCACCCCTACACCTCCCCACCCCCAACCCCGCTCCGTCTGTGCAAGGGTTGACTATAGTTACTTTTTAAATGTTTACTTATTTATTTATTTATTTAGAGAGAGAGAAACAGAGCATGAACAGGGGAGGGTCACAAGAGAGAGGGAGACATGGAATCTGAAACAGGCTCTAGGCTCTGAGCTGTCAGCACAGAGCCCAACACGGGGCTCAAACCCACGAACCGTGAGATCATGACCTGAGCCGAAGTCGGACGCTTAACCGAATGAGCCACCCAGGCGCCCCAACTGTAGTTACTTCTGACCACACTTCTGCTACATTCTACAGATACAGCTTCCCTCCTTAACTAGCAGCCCCTCCCCTGCAGATAAATGCAACAGACCTATCTTGGGAGTCTTGTAAGCACAGGGGAAGGCTTAAACTCCCTTGTAGCATCAGGAAGAGACAAGGTTCAGGGGTAATTACCACTCCCTGTCCCCAGATGTGCAGATGACGGGGTGAAGGGAGAGGGCAGAAACAGAAAAGATACCACGACAGGGGCCTGGTGTGCTCCTGAAGGACAGTACTGATGATAGCGGCAGGGGTGGGGGGTGGGGGGCGTTATGATGTCTCCAAACACATGTCTAGGCTGACAATCCCAAGAGCCCACAGTTTTGGGGGTAGGGATCTTGGAACACAGGGGTCCGTCACTCATGATTGGCAACCTTTACCGTAAAGAGCCAGAGAGTGACTGCGGCCTTGTGGCCCACATGGTGTCGGACCCAACTACTCTCCTCTGCCCCCTGTGGCTGGAGAGTAGCCAGCGATAAAAAAGCAAGCAGATGGGCCTCTTTCGAAATGTGCCTTTGATAAAACATATCCACAAATCCAGGCAGCAGAATATGCTGACCCTGTTCTGTCCCAGCTACAGGTTTCCCCTGTGGCTCTCTGTGAAGTGCCTGGCTCCATGCTGCAGACCTCCTTGGCTGTGGGCTCTTCTGCTTTCGGGGCTTCAGCCACCAGACGCTGATACGGGGAGCCCCTGCCAGATGTCCTCAGACAGCTGCACTCAATGGCCCCGGTCGTATCCAATCCAACAAACCCCAAACTGAACACTTTCTCCTGCCCCTGAAACAAGTCTGTTCTCCAAACACCCGTTTTTTTGAGGGGTAGGGGGCGAGGGGCAGAGAGAGAATCCCAGGCAGGTTCAGCACTGTCAGCACAGAGCTCAGTGCAGGGCTCGAACTCACGAACCACTGTGAGATCATGACCTGAGCCGAAATCAAGAGTTGGATGCCCAACCAAATAAGCCACCCAGGTGCCCCAATACCCAGTACAGAGCCCAACATGGGGCTCAAACTCATGACCCTGAGATCAAGACCTGAGCAGAGATCAAGAGTTGGATGTTTAACCGACTGAGCCACCCAGGCGCCCCATCCAAATACCCACTTTTAACGCGCCCAAACAGTCTCCCTTGTTGGAAAATCTGGATATCCTCTCCCTCATTATCTAACAAAGATCTTAATCACTCGTCCAAACCATTTTTTTGAGCACCTCCTGCGTCTCGGGCCTTGGGCGGAGAGCCAGGGGGGCCGCTACCCTGAAGAACCACACAGATGCGGTCCTCGCCCTCAGGGAGCCCGGTCCCTGGCGAAGGCACAGTACACACGCAGCCACAGTGTCCTCAGAAGACGTTCTGCGGCAGGGCAAGCACACGGCTGGCAGAGCAGGGGACCTGGACTGCCGCGGATGGGCTGGGAAGGGGTTTCGGAGGCGCAGCCAATGGAACCGAGGCCTAAGGAGAGGCGTTTGGGGCAGCGCCGGGGCGTGCACCAAGCACTGAGGCGAGAGAACACGGTCGAGTGGAGGGCGCGGCCGGGCAGCACAGCGTCCAAAAGGGGCGACCGTGAGCACCGAGGCAGCTGAGGCTGGCAGGGCCAGACCGCGGAGAATCTAGTAAGCCATGATGAAGAGAATGAGCCTGATCTTCACGACACCGAGGCAGCCACTCAGAGGGCTCCGAGCACTGAAGGGGCAGGGCCAACATCTTCAGAGATTGCTCCGGCCCCAGTGTATGGAACAGGTTCCGAGGGGTAAGAGTGGAGGGGGGAGAGCAGGCAGGAGGCCTGGGCGGCAGTCTAGGAGATGGGGCCGCGTGCACACGTGCAGCAGACACCCGGGCATGCGGGTCTGGAGCCTGGGGTCCAGGCAGAGCGTCCGTCGGGGGCGGTCAGCCTGTGGACGGTAACTGAAGCAAGGCCAGGTGACATCACCTCGGGGAAAGGTGTTCACCGAAGTCTAGAAACTACCCTGCGGGGAAGAAACATAGGACACGGAACTAGCAAGAGGCTGAGAACCATGGACCAGACTCAAAGGAACAGAGTGTTTTGAGCAGTGAATGGCCCTCAGTGATCCAGAAAGATAAGGAAAGACAAGTATCTGTGGATTCGTCAACAAAAAGAACGGTTTCTGTCAAAAGGGGTCATTGGCTTCCTTGGCAAGAGCGGCGTGTGGAGGGGGGAAATGATCCCCATGTTCTGGGGCGCAGGTGGGAGGCCAGGCATGCGGCCATCTGGGGCTGGAGTCCTGCAGGGGAGGAGATAAGGAGGCGGCCGCAGGGATGTCATGGGAGCGCGTTTCATTTCTTCCCCAAAGATGAGAAAGATCGATCGGAGTCAGCAGAACGCCAACGGGAGACAGCAGAAACAGGGAGTTGTAGACATAGGAGAAATAAAGGAAAACAGAGTGGGATCTGGAGCACAGAGAGTTGCCTTGGAAAACCAGAAGGGTATCTTTTCCAGTGAGACGTAGAGGAGGGTGAGGGAAGGGAGGGAGGGCTATGGGTCAAACTGAGGAGGGAGGTCTGGCAGCAGGAAGCAGAACGGGCCCGGGGGGCCGGCTTCACCGTCCCCCCCGTAGCCCGCTGGCCCACAGGGGTGAGGCGTGCGGGTGGGCTCGGGCACCAAACTGCCTGTGCGCAATTCCTAACGCCATTGACGCCAGCGCGGGTGGCCTCAGCGGGTTACCTGACTTCCCGCTGCCTCAGTTTCACTATTTACAGAATGACAAAAACCCAGCATCCACCCCACAGGGTTGGAAGGAGGCGTCTGGTGCCAGTGACGTTTCAAAATGTGACCACCCTCCACTGTCTCTTCCTGTCACAGCCACAAGGACCCTGGACTATGACGACAGTGACCCGGAGGGCTTTTGTTTCTTCACTCTTCCTGATTTACTTCAACTGAAAACAAGCTGACTTTCCAGTCTTCCCAGTTTGGGAACTAATAAGGCCACACTAATTCCAAGCCTTCCAGAAACTGATCTGAAAAATATGTACACAGCTGCTCACGTTTCCATGCGCATATAGGAGTACGGGCATACAAACCCTTGTCGGGTGGGCCCACAGTGCCGGGCCCGTCCACCTCCGTGCCAGGCACAGGCTGCCCCTGCCCACGGGAACAGCTGCCTTTTCTGCCCTCCGAAATGGTTTCCCACCCTTCAAGGTCCACCTCAAACACTTTCTCTGGAGAGGAGCCTTTCCTCATGGCTTCAGTGTCCCCCGGAAATTTCCTCATCAGAAGCCCCCGTGTTCCCACTCTCTCCGGTGGCGCCCGCCTAGCTCAAGTGCACGCTCATGGAGGGGAGCGGCTTTGCATTCCTGATCCCCGCATGAGGGGCCGTCTAAGGTGCTCAACCCCAGAAGCAAACGAATGGTCGTCATGAGGAAAAACGTTCTGCACGTAAGCAACTGGCATCTTGTTTTAGTGCCATCTGCTTGGCAGGATGGCACTCTCGGTCATCCACGGAGGGTACTGAGGTATTTCCCCAGTGCACAGCATGAGTACTGAACGGAGTCCATCATCAAAGAAAGGTAAGGATGCCAGAGCTCCTGCAGACTTTCCCCCAGGGCAGATGTTAACCTTAGCCCTTCTAAGGCTGATGTGTAATTTAATACAGAATTTACATCTAAAAAGTCATGCTTTGAGAGGGTTTCAGCATTCTACAAATTATCGTGACATTCCTTAATTGAAGAAAGAAGTGACAAGAGTTAGTTATGTATAGCCCAGCATCAAAAATAAAGTGGGGGAAAAAAATAAACGACTGAGCTGTGGATAAGAGGGTTCTGGGAAGTAGGCGGTAACTTGGGTAGAGGGTCTAGTTCTGGCAGACCACAGGATGTTCCGGGAGGACATCTCCTACTTGGACTACAGATGACCTCTTAAGATAGGAGCTCAGGGATGTTCCTACCGATGGGTCCTTTCTCAGAACGATTCCACATCTTTGAAGTGGGGAATAAATGAGATAGTTTAAACCTAAGCAATGTGGGGTCATACTGTTTACCCCTCTCTAACAACACGAACGGATGATTTTATGCTGACGTCCCTGTGAGCACTCGCAACAAAATTCTCTCGCCAGGCTGCTCTAAACAGACATAATGATTAACATATTCCCCTGGAAAAGCCAGCGCGTGACGGAAAGGCGCAGCCGCTCCCACGCTATAACACACCCTCGCACTCAGACACCTGCTGCACCCACAGCTTGCTGAGGAGCGTTTCTGATCGCAGACGCCGCGGTCCTCTGAAAGGGCTTGCTGCTGGCCACAGGGGACATTAGAAAAAGGAGGAGCCCAAGTGGGACTGTATCAGAATCCACAGTTTTCAAAGACGGAACCAGTCCGTGAAACCCAGCAGCTGGACCGGAACACAGCCAAGATCTACTTTTCCTTTGTTAAACAGGGGTGCTCACATGGTCAGTGTGAGCACCACCAGCACTGCTGGAGGGTGAACACTTGAAGTTCTGCTTCCCCTTGCTGAGTCAGGGTGACCCGGGGGGAACCCGTGTGGGCACCAACAGGTGGGTTGCAGAGCTGAGGCCTTGTGCTTCCAGGTGTTTAAGGCATGGACCACAAAGAGAACAGGCAACCCCTGGCAGTGTAGCCAAGTTTTTTAGATTTAAAGGAGACAAAAACCATTTAATTGACAGGCCAAGATGGGGAGAGTGAATAAATTCACGTTTATCCTCCAGGCTGATATGAGGATAAACTTCCAAGAGCCGCCTTTCAAGCTAGAGTTCCTCTCTAACGCAAGTGCAAGGCATCAAAGTAAAATAATTACCTTCTCTGGCCAGATGCCCAGGTGGAAATAGAGCCTGGCTTGCAGGAGGAGAAGCTGCACCTGGTCCGGGTACATCGCCAGGTACAGATCCAGGGAGTCTCGCAGGAGTTGGTAAGACTGGTCGATGCCTTCCCTGGTGGGGGAAATCAATCACGGCCTCACTTTCTGCTTGCTTCTCAGCTGAGACCCTCTTTTGCAAGACCCAGGTTTTATGAGTAATGGACACAAAGGCCACACACCTTTTCGGATTCCGAAACCTCCTCTGTTCAGCAAATAGTTACAATGATCTTAGTAACAATATTAAAAAAGCCCCAGAAGAAACGTTAACTTTTGTACCCCACTTTGGTGATGGGCATGAAAACTGTAAGCACTTTCACTGTATAGTCACCTCAATAACGCTGCACTTAATCACAACTAGATTCTGCCTAGGTGGAGCACAGAGGACTTTTAGGGCAGTAAAACTGTTCCGCACAATACCACGACGGTTGGTTCGTCATGGTGCGTCCATCCAAACCCACAGAACGTACGCCACCAAGAGGGAAGCCGGGCATTAACTGTAGAGTCTGAGGATGACGTGTCTGTGGGGGTTCGTCAGCTGTAACCAGTGTCCCACTCCGATGGGGGATGTTGGGGAGGTGCGGGGGAGGGGGTACTAGGAGAACTCTCTGTACTTTCCACTCCATTTTGTTGTGAACCTAAAATTGCTCTAAAAAATACAGCCTATTTTAAAAGAACAAAGAATTCCACCGTTAGGCAGGGAACTACGACTACAACATACAATCTTCTATTTTCCCTGTAAGACATATTCCCTTGGACTCAGAGGCAGAATGGTTTCATACTTTTGTTTGCTTTCTTATCTAAGTGATAGAAATGTATAAACCAAAGGATGACAAGGCACTTGGACCGAAGAACATACTGCCCTGAAAAGTAACCTTTACCAGTCTCAAATATTCTGGTTACTAAAGAAAATATTGAAAATATTACAGAAAACTTGCGCCCAAGTCCATTGCAAGAGTGTCAAAGTCACTCAGTACATCTTAAGCCAGGACAGCATTATGTCACAAGGATGCGTTTCTCTCTGTGGTGGGTAGACAGCCGCAGACAGCCCAGCTGTGCCTCCCGGCATCCACAGCTTTGCCGCATGACGGGAGGCCCATCAAATAAAATCCTCTGTGAGGCAATCCGAGCCTCCAAAGACACGCACTCTGCAGAAGTGCTGGAAAACCACGAAAACCTTACCGCTTTCCCAGGCTTAAAAGGTTTCCCACCATCCGCTGTAACACCTTCTTCACGTTGACCACCCCGTACAGCGCTGCCGTCACGTGCTGGCCGATCAGGTATTCACACTCTTTCACTGTCAGCTGCTTCCCTTTCCCAAAAGCGTCTATGTAGATGTAGTCAAAGATGTCCAGGGTCGCCCTATCCAGACAGCACAGGCAGTTAGCCCAATCTCAAGTCAGAGCTGAACAGGCAATGTCTAACATCCCCTCCCCCTCCCCACAAGTAGCTCAAATTAGAGACTGAATATTATTAACACAGCAGCATTTTCACTTAAAAATAGTCAGGCCTTGTCTAAAGTTCAAAATCTGACCCTTTAGACATTCCCTGCTGTGTTAAGACTTCAGGACACAGATGTTTAGGAAACGGCACCGATGCGTGCCATCAAATATAGTTTTGCGAGGAGATTAAGCCAGATCAAACCAAGTTTAAAAGAGAACAGAAGAGAATTTATTGACCTTAGTCTACAAAACGCTCTATCAGAAGTTGGGTGGGAAGGCCCGAGGCACTTTATGATTCTGCAGATTAGCACAGTTAACGTCTGTGGGCCCTAGGCCCCTGGGGCTGTGAGGAAAGTTACAGAACCCAGCCCTGCCAAGTGTCCCGCCCCCGACCCTGCAGACACACTCCGGTGGGCACTCAGGGCTCAGCCTGGGAACCTGGCTCCAGACCAGAGAGCTGAGCCCCCACACTTGACCCTGCCACCCCTCCCGTGAACCGTGCTCTCAAAAAGGGTGGTGGCCTGAGCTGAGTGGAGCGGCGGGAGGAGGTCACATGAAGCCAGTCCTCATCACCATTACCAAGAACATTCTCTGAGGACTCCTGAGGGTCTTTGTTTCAGGGACAGTTGCGTTTTTTTTTTTTTTTCTTGAGCAGCTATTCCACTTTGATCTTATGCCCACTGCAAACCACGCAGGAGATTTTCACTTGGGCTGCTTTATTTATTTATTTATTTATTTATTTAATTTCTAAAATTTTTATTTACTTTAGACACAGAGCACAAGTGGGGGAGGGGCAGAGAGAGCCGGAGATGGAATCCGAAGCAGGCTCCAGGCTCTGAGCTGTCAGCACAGAGCCCGAGGCGGGGCTCAAACCCATGAACCATGAGATCATGACCTGAGCCGAAGTCAGACACCCAACTGACTGAGCCACCCAGGCGCCCCTCACTTGGGCTGCTTTAAAAAGCCCAGATTTCTTCCTAGAGTCATATTAATATACTTCCTGTAGCAAGACAGACACAATGTTCCAAAAATAAGAGATGCTCTTCAACTCTTTTTATGAGTCTAGAAGAACTACACATACACACAAATTGATTACAGACAAAAATCCTAAATAAAATAGGAGCAAATCAAATACAGCAATGTATTTTTAAAAATCCATATGATTAACACAGATGTACCCCAAGAATGAAAGGATAATTGAATGTTAAAAAATCTATTTCAGCACGTATGAAGAAAAATGTATGATTTTATCAGTAGACACAGAAAAGAGATTTTGGAAAAAAAAATCGAATGCCTACTTATTTAATAAAACAAGCAGGGGCAGCTGGGTGGCTCAGCTGGCTAAGAATCCAACTTTGGCTCAGATTCTATCTCTTGGTTGATGAGTTTGAGCCCTGCATTGGGTGAGCTCAAGCCCTACTTCAGGCTCTGCACGGACAGTGTGGGGGAGCTGAGTGGGATTCTCTCTCCCTCTCTTTCTGCCCCTCGCTCACTCTCACCCTCTTTCTAAAAAAAGAATAATACTAATAATAATTAATTAAAAAGAACTTAAGCAAACTAGGAATTTAGAAGGCAGCTTTGATAATCTCAATGAAAGGAAATACTCCAAACGTCATGCCTGATGATGAAATTTTGAAAGCATTCCACCTAAAGTCATACCCAAGACAAGGGTACCCACTATCACTGGTTCTACTCAACTCTGTGTGAGAACACCCAGCCATCAGAATAAGTATAAGAAACAAATGTACAAACGCTAGAAAGAAAAGAACCAAAACGGTCACGATTCGCAGGCAATATGACCATCTACACTGGAAACCCACAAGAGTTGACAATTAGCTCCAATAATTTATTCAGCAAAGGGGATGATTATCAGATTTATATCTAAATATCAGTCGTATCCCTATACATCATCAATACTTAGAAAACATAATTTTAAAAATTACCATTTACATTAGCAGTAAATATTTAAGGTACTTAACGAGTAAGTCTGGCAAGAAGTTAAAGAACTTCATGAAGAAAACAATAAAATCTTTTTAAGGATATTAAAGACAACTTACACGTGTAGGGAGGCATCCCGTTCACAGACAGACTCAGGAGCAAAACACTGACAACACTGCTCGTATTAATCTATGAATCCAATCCAAAGTAAACTCTGGTACCGATTAACATCCTTATGGACTTCTGAAGGAGGCCGGTAAATTGATTCTAAATCTATAGAAGAGCAAAAGGCTAAGAAGAGCCAAGGAAATTCTGAAGAACTCAATGGGGGGGGGGGGGGGGGCCGGTCTGACCTACCAGGTACTAGTAAACAATAAAGTTACAGTAAGTAAGACAACAGGGTCTTGGTGCAGGGACGGATCAGAGACCAAGGGCATGAACGTGGGTCCAGGTGAGGAGAGGGCTTGCAGCCCGGCCGTTGCTTCATGGGCTGTGCACCCACACTATTCTCACCGGCCTCCTGACTCCTTTGCCCTGAGGACCCAGCCAGGGGCTCGGTGTTTGATTCTGCCAGGTGCCTGGCGTACGGACAAATTATTTTATTGCTCATCTGCACTGTTAGTGCACATTCACCGTAGCCTGAGAAGAAAAAATGATACTGTTACCATGCACAACTGTGCCCAGCAATACGTTTCTGTGGCAAATAATATGGCAACTGCAGTTTTAAATGCTTTAGATCATGCAGAGATCCTTGGTGGATTACTACATGGGCATTTAAGATTATTTTTGAGATATTTGGGGAAATCGGTTGGGTTACCTAGGCAGAGAGAACGGACTGAGAGAGCATATTCCCCATTTACAATCACGGAAAGTGGGTACCTGCTACCCAAAGCCACGCAATACGTGTAGAAAAGGGTATCTGGAAAAGAAAGGACGCCCATGCATACCATTTAAGGAAATATACATATGTAATGAACTATAAAAATTTGCATGGAAATAACAGAAACTTGCAGGTAACTGGTGGTTATCTCTGCAGAGGAGAGGAAGAAGGAGGGGATGAGGAATACCCAGGAGGCTCCAACTATTCAGGTTTTATTTTTTAAACTAGGGGGTAGAAATACAGAGACGAGTTACGCCTTTCTTCCAGGTATGAGTCACAAACTCTACTAGGTATATAAAGCACTGGGCCATCTCAATCTTCCAACTGCTTGAAAAACATGTGCTCCGTTTTCACAGAGGAAGAAACTGAGGCTCAGAGGAAGCCGAGGTCTGAACCCAGCCCGACACTAAAGCTCAGGTACTTTCTACTATACTGCTCATCACTCGCCAGAGGATATTACAAGGTCATTCAAAGCACAGGATATAATTAAATAACTTTGTTTCTTTTTCCTCTAAATGGCACATTTAATGAGAAGATAGTTCTGACTATGTGATGAACTATTTCTTTCACAAAAGCTAGACTACAGCTGAAAAAAAGCTTTATGTCCAATAGGACACCAAGCTTAAAGGAGAACAAAACAGAACTTGTTGACCTGGTCTACAAAATGCACATCAGTCACCAACCTTACCTAAAAGGGGCATCACTGATGATAAGAAACTGAGCATTTGCTGTGCACATGAGTGAAGAACTCGGCTACCCTGCTGTCTCCCCCTCCCCCACCCTCTCTCTCTCTCTCTCTCTCTCTCTCTCTCTCTCTCTCTCTCTCTCTCTGGTGAGGAGGGAGGGAGGGGAGATTTTATGGAAGACTGCAAAATAAGACTTTAAGAACTCTTTGATCTAGATGGACTTAACAGATATATTCAGAACATTCCATCCTAAAACGGCAGAATACGCGTTCTTTTCAAGTGCACATGTGACATTCTCCAGAACAGATCACATATTAGGTCACAAATCGAGCCTCAACAAATACAAAATGACTGAGATATACCATGCATCTTTTCTGACCACAATGCTATGAAACTTGAAGTCAACCACAAGAAATAATTTAGAAATAAAACAAATACAAGGAGGTTAAACAACATGCTACCGAACGTGAATGGGTCAACCAGGAAATCAAAGAAGAAATAAAAAAATACACAGAAACCAATGAAAATGAAAACACAATGGTCTAAAACCTCTGGATGCAGCAAAAGTGGTCCTAAGAGGGAAGTATATAGCAATACACAACTACATCAAGTAAGAAAAATCTCAAATCAACAACCTAAACTTGTACCTAAAGGAGCTAGAAAAAGAAAAATAAAACTAAAGCCAGCAGAAGAAGGGAAATAATAAAGATTAGAGCAGAAATAAATGATACAGAAACTACAAAAACAACAGGACAGATCCAGGAAACCAGGAGCCAGTTCTTTGAAAAAAATTAATAAAATTGATAAACCTCTAGTCAGACTTATCAAAAAAGAGTAAGGACCCACATAAATAAAATCACAAGTAAGAGAGGAGAAACAGAAATACAAACAATTAAAAGAGTACTATGAAAAACTACAAGCCAACAAATTGGACATCCTGGAAGTAATGGATACATTCCGAGAAGCATATTAACTACCAAAACTAAAACAGGAAGAAACAGAAAATTTGAACAGACCCATGACCAGCAAAGACATTGGATCAGTAGTAAAAAATCTCCCAACAAACAAAAGTCCAGGGCCAGATGGCTTCACAGGGGAATTTTACCAAACATTTAAAGAAGAGCTAATACCTATTCTTCTCAAACTATTCCAAAAAATAGAGAAAGAAGGAAAACTCCCAAATTCAATCTATGAAGACAGCATTACCCTGATACCAAAACCAGATACAGACACCACTCAAAAAGAAAACTACAGGGGCGCCTGGGTGGCTCAGTCGGTTAAGCGGCCGACTTCAGCTCAGGTCATGATCTCGTGGTCCGTGAGTTCGAGCCCCGCGTCGGGCTCCGTGCTGACAGCTCAGAGCCTGGAGCCTGTTTCAGATTCTGTGTCTCCCTCTCTCTGACCCTCCCCTGTTCATGCTCTGTCTCTCTATGTCTCAAAAATAAATAAACGTTAAAAAAAAAAAAAATTAAAAAAAAAAAAAGAAAAGAAAACTACAGGCCAATATCCCTGATGAACATGGATTCAAAAATTCTCAACAAGATACTAGCAAATTAAATCCAACAGTTCATTAAAAGAATTATTCACCACCATCAAGTGGGATTTCTTCCTGGGTGCCAGGGTGGTTCAACATTCACAAATCAATCAACATGATAAACCACATTAATAAAAGAAAGGATAAGAACCATACGAACATTTCCATGGATGCAGAAAAAGTTTCTGACACAGTACAACACCCGTTCATGATAAAAGCCTCCAACAAAGTAGGTTTCAAGGAAAATACCTCAACATCATAAAGGCCATATATGAAAAACACACAGCTAATATCCTCCTCAATGGGGAAAAACTGACAGCTTTCCCTCTACAGTCAGGAAAAAGACAGATGTTTACTTTCACCACTGCTATTTAACACAGTACTGGAAGTCCTAGCCTCAGCAACCAGACAACTGAAAGAAATAAAAAGGACCCAAATCGGTAATGAGGAAGTCAAACTTTCACTATCTGCAGAAGACATGATACTCTGTGTAGAAACCCTAAAAGACTCCACCAAAAAATTGCCAGAACTGATACACGAATTCAGTAACGTCAGTCGCAAGTTACAAAATCCACATATAGAAATCTGTTGCATTTCTATACAATAATGAAGCAGCAAAAAGAAATTAAGGAATCAATCCTATTTATAATTGCACCAAAAACTGTAAGATACCTAGGAATAAACCTAACCAAAGAGGTCAAAGATTTGTATGCTGAAAAATATAAAACACTGATGTAAGAAACTGAAGACACAAAAAAATGGAAAAACACTCCATACTCATGGATAAGAATAAATATTGTTAAAACGTGTAAACTACCCAAAGCGATTTACACATTTAATGCAATCCCTCTCAAAACACCAACAGCATTTTTCAGAGAGTTATAACAAACAATCCTAACATTTGTATGGAACCACAAAAGACTCCAAATAGCCAAAGCAACCTTGAAAAAGAAAAGCGAAGCTGGAGGCATCACAATTCCAGACTTCAAGCTATCTTGCAAAGCTGTAGTGATCTAAACGGTCTGGTGCTGACACAAAAATAGACATACAGATCAGTGAACAGAACAGAAAACCCAGAAATGAACCCACAACTATATGATCAATTAATCTTTGACAAAGCAGGAAAGAATATCCAATGGAGAAAAGACAGTCTCTTCAACAAATGGTGTTGGGAAAACTGGACAGCTCCACGCAAAAGAATGAAACTGGACCACTTTCTTACATCATTCATAAAAATAAATTCAAGATGGATGAAAGACCTAAACACGAGACAGGCAACCATTAAAATCATAGAGGGGAGCACAGGTAGCATCTTCTTTCTAAGTAGGTCTCCAGAGGCAAGAGAAACAAAAGCAAAAATAAACAAACGGGACTTCATCAAAATAAAAAGTTTCTGAGGTGCTTGGGTGGCTCAGTCAGTTAAGCGACCGACTTTGGCTCAGGTCATGACGGCAGGGTCTGTGGGTTCGAGCCCCGGGTCAGGTTCTGTGCTGACAGCTCCGAGACTGGAGCCTGCTTCGCTTTTTGTGTCTCGCCTCTCTCTCTGCCCACCCCTGCGAGTGCTCTGTCTCTCTCTCTCTCTCAAAAATAAAGAACAAAAAAATAAATAAAATAAAAAGTAAATAAATAAATAAAAAGTTTCTGCACAGCGAAGGAAACAATCAACAAAACCAAAAGACAACCTACAGAATGGGAAAAGACAGTTGCCAATGACATATCCAATAAAGGGTTAGTATCCAAAATATATTAAAAAAACTCATTAAAACTCAACACTACAAAAGCAAATAATCCAATTAAAAATGGGCGGAAGACACAAATAGACATTTTTTCAAAGAAGACATACAAATAGCCAACAGACACATGAAAAGATGCTCATCATCACTCGCCATCAGGGAAATACAAATCAAAACTACAATGACATATCACCTTACACTGTCAGAATGGTGAATATCAACAATACAAGAAACACCGTCGTGGATAAGGATGTGGAGAAAGGGGAATGAACCCTTGCACACTGTTGGTGGGAATGCAAACTGGTGCATCCATTCTGGAAAACAGTATGAAGCTTCCTCAAAAGGTTAATCCACCAATCACATTACTAGGTAATTATCCAAAGAATACAAAAATACTAATCCAAAGGGATATATGCTCCCTATGTTTATAGCAGCATTATCTACAATAGCCAAATTATGGAAGCAGCCCAAGTGTCCATCAACTGGTGAATGGATAAAAAAGATGTGGGGTGTATGTGTGTGTGTATACATATACATATATGTATATATGTATATATATGTGTGCATATGTATATATGTATGTGTGTGTATACATATACACATATACGTATATACACATGTCCGTATACATATATACATATACATATCCATATGTGTGTATATATAGTGGAATATTACTCAGCCATAAAAAAGAATGAAGTCTTACTATCTGGAAGGATGTGGATGGAACTTGAGGATATTATGCAAAACAAAATACATCAGAGAAAGACAAATACTACATGATTCCACTCATGTGTGGAATTTAAGAAATAAAACAAACAAAGGGGGAAAAAAAAAAGGCAAACCAAGAAACAGACTCTTAACTATAGAGAATAAACTGATGGTTACGGGGCGGGGGGGGGTGCACGGGGGGATGGGAGAAATAGGGGATGGAGATTCAGGAGTGCACGTGTTGTGATGGGCACCAAGTGTTGTACAGAAGTGCTGAATCACTAAATTGTACGCTGGAAACTAACATCACACCGTATGTCAACTAATTGGAATTTAAATAAAAACTTAAAAAAAAGTAAAAAGCAAGATTCCTTGTTAAACAAAAAACTCTTTGATCTGATCTGCTTTGCAACGAAAGGATTTTAAGATCCACCTAAAATCCTGAACTCCTAGTCCTACTCTTTTTTTTTTTAAGTTTATTTAGTTTGGGGCACCTGGGTGACTCAGCTGGTTAAGTGTCCGACTTCGGCTCAGGTTCGGGATCTTGCGGTTCATGAGTTCCAGCCCCACGTGGGGCTCTGTGCTGACAGCGTGGGGCCTGGAACCTGCTTCAGATTCTGTGTCTCCCTCACTCTCTGCCCCTCCCCATTCACACACACTGTTTCTCCAAAATAAACAAACTTAAACATGTTTTTTAATGTTTATTTATTTTGGAGAAAGAGTGTGCATGTGCATGCGGGTGTGGGGCAGAGAGCGAGGGAGGCAGACTCCACGCGGTCTGTGCAGAGCCAGACACAGTGTTTGATCTCAGGAATTGTGAGAGCGGAAATCAAGAGGCAGATCCTTAGCCAACTGAGCCATACAGGTGCTCCTCTATTCCTCTTTTTTTTTTAACGTTTATTTAATTTTGAGAGACAGAAAGAGACAGAGTGCGAATGAGGGAGAGGCACAGAGAGAGGGAGACACAGAAAGGAAGCAGGCTCCAGGCTGTCAGCACAGAGCCTGACTCAGGGCTTGAACTCATGAATGTGAGATCATGACCTGAGCTGAAGTCGGACGCTTAGTCGACTGAGCCACCCAGGCACCCCTAGTCCTAGTCTTTATACTTACTTTTAGATGACTGTAAATTCACATGCAGCTTTAAGAAGTGATACAGAAAGATCCAGAGTGCCCTTCTCTCAGAACCAGAATACGGACACTGATGGCCAAGGAACAAGACAGCTGCCCCCCCCCCCCCCCCAAACCGTGCCCTAGTCGACCTCTGTTCCGTTACCACACTTCCTCTCAGCACAGTGGGAGTGAATCCCGAGGACCAATCACAACATATGGCATGGGTGGCTCACCCTTCTGCACCTTGGCACCACCTTAACAAGAAGTGACTGGGGAAGTTGACAGGTTCCAGCGGGACCCCCAACTGCCGGGCAATTGTCAAGTAGAGCAGAGACATGCTGATCGGAATTCCTGTTCTTCGAATCAAAACCTGAAGGAGAAAAAAAATCCTTTAGCTTCACAGAAACGAACGCTCCCTTCTCATTCCTTCAAAGCAAGTCCTTACTAGGCACTCACTGTGCATCAGGAACGACACTAGGTTTTGTGGTTTAAGTGGATGAAGATTTGCTTTTTTTTAGATCAAGGCTCTGCAAACTGCAGTCCGCGGGCCAAGTCCACCACTTGTTTCTGTACGGCCCGCATGAGAAGAGCTTTCCCGTTTTTTAGTGTTTAAAGAAAGTCTAAAGAATACCGTTTTGTGACACATTAAAAATTACATGAAACTCAAATTTCTATGTCCGTGTATACAGTTTCATTGGAACACAGCCGCACCCGTTTGTTTTGGTAACGTCTGTGCCCCCTTTCAACTACAATGGCAGAACTAAGCAGTTGGGACACAGAGCATCTGGCTTGCCAAACCAAAAGGCCTGTTTGGCCCTTTACAGAAAAAGTCTACAGACCTGTGATCTAGGCTGTTCTTCCATTTTTTTAAGTTTCATTTATTTTGAGACAAAAAGAGAGAGAATGAGCAGGGGAGGGGCAGGGGGAAAGGGAAAGAGAGACAATGCCAAGCAGGCTCCGCTCTGTCAGCGCAGATAGGCTGTTCTTCCAAAAGAATTTAAGGTCATTTCAAGGAAAGTGTATGAAATACGACAGAAAAAGATTAGCATACAGAGCAACAGAATAGATCTGAAAACAGTGTCAAGAAGGAAGCACATAAAAACGAAGTATCAATTTGGCCAAAACGGCTGGCCAGATTTCTTCCAACGCTTCTAGAAGCCAGTGTAGGAAAAAGATACGATTAGTTTCACAGTTTAGTGTTCATGAGACACAAATTAACCGAACAAAGTCAGAGAAATGTGTATTTCTAGACAGGAAATGATCAAGGGTTTTCACACAGAGGACACTATAAAGAAATAAAAATCCATAGCAATACCCTTACAGTGGAGGCAAAAGTGAGTTTCACTGGGCATTGAGAGATGAAAAGACCATGTATCTGTGCCCCAAACTATACAATTTATCAAAAATGAGCTTTCAAAAAGACATATGATTATGTTTTAATACACCCACATTTACCTGGTGCATGTATAAGTTTAGGGCATTATAGTAATCCATTCGGTTCCCCTTAAACTTCAGCTGGTCATAAAGGACGTAGTTCATGGCGTCCAGCACCTGGCTCTGGAGTTCTATCTCCATTATCATGGAGGATTCACCTGAAACACAGAGATCTACTCTGAGGACAGAAGCACTGGCAAGGCTGTGACCAGCATCCCAAATGACCTGTCACACGCAGACACTGGCAATGTCCTAACAATACTCAGTAGGTGCTGCCAGTCCAGGGTGGAGGAAAGAATATGAAGTTAAAGTCTTTCACATTTCCAAGTGAACATGTGGTTGTGTCATTAACTGCTTCTTTGGTGACATAATGGAAACATACTACAGAATTTCTCACATTAACCAATAGCTCTGCTAGGTTTTCTTTTGCAAATACAGTTGGATCCAAAGCAATTCCACACCTGCCTTGAAGGCCAAGCTGGGGTGGCGACTGTTCATGCCCCGGAGGGTTTTGCAGACCAGCTCTACGATGTTGTCAATCTGGGCCTGGATATCTTTGAGGCTGATGTCAGAGAGAGGATTGCAGTATTGGTCAATATATACAGCGCCTGAAAATAAACAGGAGTCACTGAATAAATTCCTATTTCTGCCCTCGTCCTATTAGTTGGTCACTCAGCACAGACACTTGGGGCCATCCTTCTTTCCACCACCTGCCAGATAAGCTTCATCTGTAGATGCCAGACCCTGCTGCTGATACATGGAAAAGGAGCAACCTTCTCACAACAAAGGAGTTCACACACTTTATTTTATTTTATTTTATTTTATTTTTTTTTCAACGTTTTTTATTTATTTTTGGGACAGAGAGAGACAGAGCATGAACGGGGGAGGGGCAGAGAGAGAGGGAGACACAGAATCTGAAACAGGCTCCAGGCTCCGAGCCATCAGCCCAGAGCCTGACGCGGGGCTCGAACTCACAGACCGCGAGATCGTGACCTGGCTGAAGTCGGACGCTTAACCGACTGCGCCACCCAGGCGCCCCCACACACTTTATTTTAAAAAAATAAAATAGGGGCACCTGGGTGGATGGCTCAGTCAGTTGGGTGTCCGGCTTCGGCTCAGGTCATGATCTCACAGTTCGTGGGTTCCAGCCCCACGTCAGGCTCTGTGCTGACAGCTTGGAGCCTGGAGCCTGCTTCGGGTTCTGTGTCTCCCTCTCTCTCTGCTCTTCCCCAGTTTGCACTGTCTCTCCCTCTCTCAAAAATAAGTAATAAACATTAAAAAAATATATATTTTTTTAAATAAAAATAAACCAAACTCTCTCTCAAAGGTCATGGACTCAAGAAACCACGTGATATGCAGCATATTCCCATACTCTATTACAAAGAGGAATAAATGCTATAAAGGAGATCTTCCCAAGAACTCTGAACACTTAATGGCATAAGCCAGTTCCTTTACTTAAAAAAAAATTTAAAAAGCTGAAAGCCCTCACAATGACAGATTTCCACAAACTGTACCCCTCAAAGGTGAAATAGTAAATGAACTCTGGAGATAACTATACCTCTGAATTACAGAAATAGTGACACTCAGGGGACCTGTAGCCAAAGACTTGTACAAAGTACACTGGAGACACGGTGTCTTGAAAATCACCTCTCTGCTCTTTATTACCTTGGGTCGTTTTCTTTTGTTTTGTATGTATTTGTTTAGAATCACGTACGTATGTATGTATTTAGAATACTAGGCAGGCTCTGCCCCGGCAGCGTGGAGCCCAATGAAGGGCTCCACACAGGGCTCGAACCCACAAGTTGTGAGATCACGACCCCAGCTGAAGTCAAGAGTCAGACGCCTACATGACTGAGCCACCCAGGCGCCCCGACCTTAGGTCATTTTCTAGCCAGATGCCAAAGGGCTAACTTGATCATTTGGTTATAAGACAATTTCACTTGGGAAGCGGCAGTTACTGCTTTTTTTTTTAAGTCATTTAAATTCAATTTAGGATCTTG
This sequence comes from Panthera onca, assembly GCF_046562875.1. NCBI lineage: Eukaryota > Metazoa > Chordata > Mammalia > Carnivora > Felidae > Panthera > Panthera onca. Next base: position 12,699,428 of record NC_138350.1, read on the forward strand.
ACCCGCTACTCAACATCCCAAAGGAGCTGAAGGCAGTGAACAAGAGTTGGGACCCCAGTGCTAATTTTGCCACTAGCCAGGGATTGGCTCCTGGGCTTCCTCGGGATGGAGTTTCCTCACCTGTTGGCTGCAGGACTTCTCCAAAGTCCATTCCATCCTAATGCTATGATTCCTAGACTTTGTTAATAGTTATCAGATTATTCTTGTCAGTCACCAAGAATCAAAACCTTGGAGCCAACTTCCTGCTCAATCACTTAAAAACTTTCAATGGCTACCCAGTGCCTACAGTACTGATTGGATGAGTTATGGAAAATCATGTTACTTTGTATTTGGAAGATGAAAAAGAAGCAATCCTCTCTATAAACAAGCTACAGAAAACACACCCTGTTAAACTGTTCCTGACTGTGGAATGAACAGCAGAGTGGGGGACTCTCAACTCCAGTACACATAGAAAATTCCAGGGTGATAAGGCTGTTTGATTTTAATCAACTGAAACAGATTTTTCACTGCCTTCTGGATATGAGACTTTCACACAATCAGTAAGAATCCACACTGGGCACCATGGAATATGCAGTGGATCATAATAACGTTAAAGGACCAGGGACACAAGAAAGTTAATGATCAGTTGGAGAAAAATGCCCGCACCTGAAACAGACATTAACCATGGTCTACTAGTCAATGCTACTGCCTGCACCCCTCCCGAGGCAAGTAAAATCTGCACGCGTTGCAGTAGTCAGCAGAAGCTCAGCGGAAGTTACACAGGACCTGGAACTCTTGCGGGCAAGCAGGATTTGAGAGGGGGATACCACTAACGAAGATACAAAGCCAGGAGGGAGGACAACACTGGCCGGAGCAAAGGGTGTGTTTTGGAGAGTAATGGGGAAAAGTCTGGGGCTAGGGGAGGTCCGGATTACAGAAGGCACCGAAAAGCAACAACAAACAAACAAAGGAAATCAGGTGGCCACTCGGAGTGGTGGAAAGGCCAGGTTTCAGGCTGGACTAGCACTAGGGGGTCAGAAGCCATGAGGCTCAGGGAAGCAAGTGCTACTCAGAAAGCTGCTGCTGGGAGAGCTGGTGACAGCCCGCACGACAACAGTAACAGAGCGGGGACAGGACCACGGAAATGCTGGCAAGGAAGAAAACCGGCGAACTGGGTAAATTGTGGGGAGCAGGGAATGAAAGTGAACGGACAGGCGTATCTGTACTCCGTAACCATGACTTATGGGAGCGTTTGTGTGATACGCTAGGAATTTAAAGTAGTTAAAAGAAAAAATTAAGTCACATTTTGTTCTTGCCCGATTTAGCAGGAACAGAAAGTTATTCCCTTCACCGCGTCCGTCCACTCAACTTCTTCCTCCTCACTTCTCATTATGGACAAGCAGACTCACTGATGCGCGAGGGCACTTCATCCTCCTTAAACTCCAACCAGGGAGGTGAAGGGATCTGCATGAGGTCCCATGGAGACAAAACTGGATACATTTATTTCTGATTCGGAAATGACGCTTGAAAGCTTAGACAAACAGGGAATTTAACCTCATTAGCTAAAATATCAGCCTCGTGCTTTGAACTGATGGTGCATCTTCAGAAGGCGCTGTCTTGCTTCAGCTGACGGCCAAATATTCTGGCAAAATCTGAGCTCTAGGGTGAGCAGTTCTGCCTACCTAAGTGATCAGACCACACAATCCCACCTCCAGAAGCCCACGCGGCCCAGCCCGGTCCACGTTTCCACTGCTCCACCCTTGGGGACGGTATCCACTACTGCTGAGAGCGACAACTTAGCTGCCTATTGGAAGATCATCGCTGAGATCTCACCTTCAAGGTACGATTCATAGTCATCAGGCTGCTGAAGAAATGCCTTTAGGTTATTTAAAATTTTCTGTTGGCGTAGGTAGTAAAGAATTTTTTTAGCGTAGTACTTCCAAGTCAGAGCTTTTCTGGAAAACAAACAAACAAGCCAATGAGAATCAAGACACTATAAAAACCTCCGATTACTTTTTTTTTTTTTACTTCCCTTCACACTAATTACAGCATGTAAAGAGTCTACTTAACAAGAAGAATATAATTGGTTCATGACCACACAGCACTTGTTATCACAGAAGCAGACAACACAATTTAGGACTTTGCATCTGTAATGTAACACTGAATCAGTAGTGCTGAAATCCAAGAAACACTGACCCGCGTGGCTTCAGATTGACTAAAAGGAAATCCAAGAGAAACCCGAAAAGCTGGGGCTTTTCAGCTGGGGCTGAAAAGTTGGTCGAGGCTCAGGAGCTAGGGGTGAGGCGTCTGGAATCCTTTGCTGGCCGCTGGGCACCTGCCTCAGGGAACTCAGGCCCTGGGCGGCCGACCTTCTCTACGATCACGGCCATGGTGATCTCATCCAGTCTCATGGTTTCAAATATTGTTTCTGGCAGCCTTCAACTTATTTCCCAGAACATACTTCTCCTTACGTGCAACTGCTACTCCACATCCCCGCTCGGATATCCGGTGAGCTCCTGAAATGTCTCGGGTGAACGCGACTCTGCTGCTGCAGTCAGGCCGCAAACCTTGGGGCCACCCTGCCCTCCTTGGTGGCCTGCTCTCGCAGACCATTCCAGCCATCCACCAGAGCTATCAGTTCCATCTTCAACGTGTATCGGACAGGTGAACACTTCTCACTAGCTCATCTGCGTCCTCACTGAGCTTCCAGCTTCAAATCCTGCCCCTCCACACGGCAGCCAGAGCGCTTCAGTTAACATGTTAAGTCACGGCACAAAAATCCCGTACCCAAGTCTCCAGGGATTTTCCACCTCGCTCAAAGTAAAAGCTCCAGTCCTAACGACGGTGCGTTAAACTCTTGCCCCATGACCTCTCTAACCTCAATTCCTGCTATTCCCCATCTCTGTCCGGCCTCCAGCCACACTGGCTTCCCTGCTGTGCCATCATGCTCGGTGGTGCTCACCTGGGGCCTCAGCACTCTCAGGTCCTTGACTGGAAGGTTCGTTCCCTGGAGATTTGCAACCTCCACCCTCACCCCCTTTCAGGTTTTCATTCAAATGCCATTTTGAGTAAGGCCTTCTCCCCTCTCCCCGCTTCACCCTCTTGCCTGGATAGTATCTGTCTAGAGCCCCCTCTCCTCTTCTAATGTACTAAATCATCTTACTAGGTTAGTGACTCTCTCCCCCACTGGAAGGTAAGCCCCACAGACGCAGTGCTTTCTGTTGTCGTTCACCGCTGTATCCTCAGTGCCCGGGATAGGTCTGGCACACAGCAGAAGCTCAATAAATACTTGCTAGTGGATGAGATACTTCACCAGACATACCAAATGCACATGGGGATCATGGGAAACAGGGTGACAGCGATTACTTTATCTGCGTGACTTCAGAAATAAAGGCCTCTCACTCTTCAGTTAGTAAATGACCGTCAGCAGAGCTAGGTTCCACCAGCCTTTTAACCTTTGAGTTGTAAAGTGTGTCAATCTAGAAAAGTGCATGAAACAAGTAAGCAGCTTAATGCATTAGTATAAGGCAAACAACCCTGTATCCACCACTCAGGCCGAGAAACTTTGCAGACACCCCAGAAGTACTCCAAGACCCTCTCCTCCCATCCACAGCAATCACAACCCGCACCTCCATGCTCATCACTGCCTCACCAAACGTACAGCCCTAAACTCTCTAGCCAGTTTTGAGGTCTTTCAAGTCCCTTAATCCACAGGATCCCCTCCATCTTTTCTGTCCCTTGCACTTTATTTGCTGAAGAAACCTGGTTGTGTGACCTGAATTTCCCAGTCTGGAATCTGCTGACTGCATCCACAAGGTATAGTTTCACATGCTCTTCTGTCTTCTGAATTCCCTGCAAATTGGATGTAGAGGCTTGATCAGATTCAGATTCTGTTTATTTGGCAAGGAAGTCCTTCCATCAGGAGGCAATCGCGCCTTGGCTGTCTCTTTGGTGACGTTAGCAGCCACTGCTCCTCAGTGCCCAGGTCTGTTAATTCGTTAGAGGTCGCAAAGTGGCGATATTCTAATTCCACCATCCCTTCTTCATTTATTAGCCAGAGTATTTCTATAAGGAATAATTTCCTCTCATCTACTATTTGGCTCCCCCAACGGCACAATATATAGGAAAGGCGGGATAAATGCTCATGTCTTTCCTTTTACTGTTTTTCAAAATAATAATTTGGATTTCTATTACCCTCCAGAGGTGAACAATTAGTTGTTGCTAAGTATTATTATGAACTAGCGGAGCTAAACGCAGTTGGTGTGTTTCAACCCATTCCAGTTATTATCCACGCTACTGCTCAAATCCTATCTCTGGCCAATGGAAGCCTCTCCACGTTGGTCCCTGAACACTTACAACATGAAATATTGGTACTTCTCCTGATACCTGGTTCCAGGCTTTCAAGATTCTCCAGCCTGATCTTTTACAATTCCTGTATAAGACCTAGAATCAGCCCTTTCCCCAAAACCCTGGCTTCTTTTGATGGGAAATGGTATATTAAGACCACTGTCTGACTACTAGGGATCATCATTTCTACTAGGCTGGTTGTTGTTTCTGAACCTTTTCAATGGATAGAAATAATAAATCTCATGTATCTATGTGTGTATACACACACACACACACACACACACATACACCTACATTATTTTTAAATATACATCAGGAATTCATACTGACACTTCTAAATCAAATTCAGAACTATAGTTTTTACCAGTTTCTATTCTGTATCTATAGCTTTCTTTCTTCCAGGAATACTCTACTTATCCAGGATACCAGAGATGACTTAGAATATCACCTAGTTACTCGTCTGCTTTATTCCACATCTCTCTTAGAAACATACATATACCAAGCCTCAGAATAACGAGACCAATATATTTATCACCTTGATGAGTACTGAAAAGAGCTAAATTTATTTTGCTTACATTCTGCCCTATTCTCTGCTCAGCTTTTTAAACAGTTGTACTACATCTATATTAAAAGGGTTTACGGCCATTACATACAATACCTTCTACCCTATTAACTGTCACTTGGATGTAATCCTACAAATAAATACGGATTTGATGGTCACCATTAGTCCTTGTGTCAGTGTCTCTCTGGTTGTTTTGGTTGTCTGACACTGTCCTATTTTCTAGAACATTTCTCATGAAGGGCTCAAAAGTCCCTGAGTCCTTGCAAGTTGGTAAGTTTGGGTCTGCAGTCTTTATACTTGGAAGTCAGTTTGGCTGGATATAAAAATCCTTGGCTGACATTTTTGATCCTTGAGCATCTTAAATATGTTATTGTTTTTTCCTCTGACACAGAGCAGTTGTTGAAAAGTCTGATGATATTCTGATTTTCTTTCCCTTGTAAGTGACTTCATCTTTTTTGCTTGGATGCCCAAAGGACTTTTCTTTTAAAATCCAGTAGGTTTACTGAAATGTTTCAGTGATGGTCACTCTGGGTCATTTTCTCAAGTACAGTGTATGCCATTTTTAATATGTTGTTTCAAATCTTTATTGAAGATGTACTCTTTTTAAAGACCACACAGAACACCATAAAAGCAAAATATTTTCAAATATCCAGAGATTAATGCTTTAGCATTTTTGGAAAACTATCCTTCTTCCTTTTTATACTTTCTGTATTTGCACAATAAGCATTTGCCGGGAATGAAAACAAACAGGCTCCTTCAAGAATACCCAAAATATTTACAAATGTAAAGTATCCCAAAATATTTACAAACGTGAGCATATTCCCTGTCATTTAAAAACAACCCTGTTTTAGGCTCAAATTATGTCAGGCCAAGGGGTGACATATCTATGACATTTACTTCTAAAAAGATGATAACACTATACTTTTTTTTTTAATTAAAAAAAAATTTTTTTAATATTTATTTTTGAAGGAGAAAGAGACAGCATGTGAGCAGGGGATGGACAGAGAGTGGGAGACACAGAATCCAAAGCAGGCTTCAGGCTCTGAGTTGTCAGCACAGACCTTGATGTGGGGCTCGAACCCATGAGCTGTGATCATGACCTGAGCTGGTCAGACACTTAACTGACTAAGCCACCCAGGTGCCCCAACAGTATACTTTTTAATTGGCTGTGCCTATTTAGTCATTTTGCCAACGAGAGAGGTGAAAAAAGCAATATTTTGTTACTACTTAACATTTCTGTGAAGAGTAAATTTAAAGATCTACATGATTCTCAGCTACTTGGATTTGCTCTTTTCTGAATGTCCTCCTCCTTCGTACATTTTTCAATTTCCTCTTAAAAATTTTAAGAATTCTATTGGCTTTCTTTACAGTTTCTTTGCTCATAGGGAAGTTTATTTCTTATTGAAAAACCCTTTGTCTATATTCTTGTACTGCTTTTGTATTATCAGTCTTGGTTAGGTAGGTCTCCCTAGATTGGACACGAAGTCTATTTAATTGAGGGATTTTCATTGTGATAACTTTTAAATTTAGGTAATTTAATCTTGTGGAACTTAATTTTGCTACATGATGTTCTAATTTCTTCCAGATGAATATTCAGTTACCTCCAATACTATTTATTAAATATGCCATCTTTCCCCCTCTGACTTTAAATAGATTATCTTCTATGCTGGGACCTGTTTCTGAATTATTATCACTGATGTCGCTCTCAACTTTCATTTAAACATTACATTGTTTTGATTACAGCTAGCTTTATCATATGCCCTATCATCTAGTGATGCAAGTCTTACATCGTGATTATTTAAAAATTGTTTTTTCTGGCTTTTCTAGTGAATTTATTGTTCTCAATATATTTTATGCCAATATTATCCAATTAAAACACACACAAAAAAAACTCCTGTCCCCAAACTCTTTTTGGAACTGAAATGGAATGGCACTAGGGTTATGTGTTAATTTTAGAAGAACTGACATTTTTGTGATAATAAGTCTCCCCACCCAAGGACACGCTTTTATGTTTTTCAATAACATTCTATAGCCTGACCTGGGACACTCATTCCTACGAGCCTATTACTTAGAAATGACACCACGAAAAACATCACCCTCCCCAGGAACATAAGATGGAGAAGGTAGTGGTTATTCATCGATAGCAGGGTAGTTAAATAAACTGTGGTACATACTGTAAACAGTAAACGGCTGTTAATAAAATGAATCAAATCAGTTGATTAGATTTCCACAAGGTAATGCTGAATGAGAAAAAAAAAGATACAGGAAAGTACCTATTTAATGATCACAATTTTGTGAAATAACGATGTGCTCCCATCCCCACGTATGTCGATGCATATTGGCATGAGGAACACAACCTAAGGTGGCAACCTAAGTTAATTACAGGGGCGGGGCTGGGAAACCAACACAAATGGAGGGAGTAAGGAGGAAGGGAGAAACAGCATAAGCAAAAAGAAACAAAGTCTGCACTCAACATCAAATCAAAACTAAAACAACTTGGAGCGCCTGGGTGGCTCAGTCGGTTGAGCCTCCGACTTCGGCTCAGGGCATGGTCTCGCAGTTTGTAAGTTCAAGCCCCGTGTCGGGCTCTGTGCTAACAAACAGCTCAGAGCCTGGAACCTGCTTCGGATTCTGTGTGTGTCTCTCTCTCCCTGTCCCCTGCTCATGCTCTGCCTCTCTCTCTCAAGGACGAATAAATGTTAAAAAAAAAATTAAAAGATAACTAATAAACTTAGTATATATGTTACATTTATGTATTTTAAAGTATATGCATACATATGTAAAAAAGACAGCCAGCTTTTATTTTTAAGGCTGCACAATGCTGACTATTAGATCATACTTTAATTCATTTATAGATAAACCAAAATAGAAACGGAAAAATGACCTCTGCATCTGAACTCATCCAAGGCCTAGAATAGTGGCACATCTTACCTCTCCCCTACAGTTGTTCCACTGATAGACATTTCTCTCTCCTAAATCCCTTTAAAAACAAGAAGAATACCTTACTTCTTGTTTGTGAGACATATCACAATGAGCTCTCTTAAGGAAGATGCTAAGCTATGTTTCTACCTTCCATCACTAATAGTTTCCAAACTGTTAGAGCAGAAAACCTTTTCCACAGGTATGTTACACTGGAAGCCAAGTCATCTTTTTAGGTAAATTGGAAATTAACCTTCACAGCAGAAAATAGAAGGCATAAAAATTTGTAAGCAACAACCAAGAGATGATGGATTCTTCTTGATCAGGAGACATAAAAGAAGGACTCAACCAGATACCTAGAATGTTCATAGCCAAAGTAAGATGACTTCTTACCCAAATTCAGAAATTGTTAAAAAAAAAAAAAAAAAAAAAAAAAATCATCCATTAAGAATGCCTAAGAAATTAAAAAAAAAAAAAAATCAACCCATAACAGACAAATTCAGTGATGGTGGATGGAGAGGTCATAATAAAGGAAGGGTAGTTTATATTACTAAATGGCATAACAGATACAAGTTCCCAGAGCCCCGTATGTGACCTACAGTGGGAACAAATACACATTCTCTTTTCTTCCCAAAAAGATTTTTGTAAGGTTTATTTAAATATCAATTGTCTCAGTGTATTTATATTATTTACACAGAATTTTTCAAAAATATAATTACAGCAAGACATGAAAGATTTGGAAGCACATGTCCCAGGGCTCGGCCACATACAAATTACAGCAGTTAATTCTGGGCATTATTATTAGAACAAACAAACAAAAAACAATCCCTGCTAAAACTATGACTTACCTTCCTTCCATATTTAGGATACACACCAGTTCATCCTCAAAAAATATCTCTGGTCCCTCAAGATTCTCTATGTCACTAAAACCATTACAAGGGACCTATGAAGAAGACATATACAAACAGGCCTCAGTCACAGGCAACAGTGCTGTCACTCTCCTACACAAATCTGAGATACAAAGGTGCTCATGTTCGTGGCAGTGGTAACTGCTATCCTACGCTATCTTGTACCACTCACCATGGCTGGAAAGTAATGTCCAGTATCAATAAGTTGTTCAGATTTTATTGTCAACTGTGCATTAATTATATTTTCATAGTCTGTAGCTTCAGTATCATAATTCACAATGATTTCATGCAATTTGTGAGGCAGTCAAGTAGGAGCAGAGACCCAGAGAGAGAAGTCTAGTACTTTGGGCAAGTAACTCAACTCACTGGGCCTATTTTCTCCTCTGTAAATTTAGGTGACGGTACCAATGAGCTTTAAAATTCTATTAATTCTTCCACTTTTTTTTTAACACTTTTTTTTTTTAAACATTTTTTTATTTTTTTGAGAGACAGAGCATGAGAAGGGGAGGGGCAGAGAAAAGGGGGGAGACACAGAACCTGAAGCAGGCTCCAGGCTCTGAGCTGTCAGCACAGAGCCCGATGCGGAGCTCCAACTCATGAGCCGAGCCGTGAGATCATGACCTGAGCTGAAGTCGGACGCTTAACTGACTGAGCCACCCAGGCGCCCCCCACTTGGTTTTAAAAGTAGCCAGGAAATTTCATGTCAACCTGTGTGCATGCAGAGAACACAGGAATAGAAAGGTCCTGAGCCAAAGTAATCATTCGCCCACTGATCAATCTTAAGTATATTCCTACTGTGTTCAAAGTCTTTGACATACTTCTAATTAGGCAGTGGTACAGGGAAAGAGGGAGCTAAGGAAGAAACATAACAATTCATCACTATTGGACAAACACACAGGCTGTTAAAAATGCACACAAAACCAGTTGGACTAGAAGTAGGAGCTGCAAACCAGCAGCCCATGACAAAGTGCATCAGATATATCTAGCACCCATAAACAATTTGTACCAGTTTTTAAAATATGGTATGAATGCTTTCAGCCAGGACATGGCTCATCCAGAACATAAACTATGCATCCTAATATCAACGAACGTTTATTTATAGAAATGAATTATACTGGGGAGTATCTAGTTTTATTCTCCACAGAAGAATAAGTTCAAATTTGTCCAAAGTTCAAATTTTCCCCTTCAAAACTTGAAAAGCCTTGAAAACACTCTGCATGTATGAACCCTATGAAGTAATATTAATTAACATTAGAAAACAGGAATTGATCGGGGTGCTTTGCTGGCTCAGTCGGTAGAGCATGCAACTCTTGATCCTGGGGTTGTAAATTCAAGCCTCATATAGAGTGTAGAGATTACTTAAAAATAAAATCTTGAAAGAAAGAAAGAAAGAAGAAAGAAAGAAAGAAAGAAAGAAAGAAAGAAGAAAAGAGGAATTAATCTTCGGTAAACCATGATAGTAAAATAAATCAGGGGTGCCTGGCTGGCTCATTTGGTAGAGCATGTGACTCTTGATCTCAGGGGTCATGAGTTCAAGCCTCCCATTGGGCGTACAGTTTACTTAAAAAAAAAAAAAAACAAAAAAAAAAAAAACCAAAAATAAATAAATCAGACTGGCTCTACTTCCAGACCTCCCCCCAACCCCTGTACTAAGAAATAAATTTAAAAGATTAGTGTGAACTATTTCCCAGAGTTACAAAAAGAACCAGGACCTGATACAGAAATTCTGAGACACTTTGTGGGAAAACACAAACAACAAAACCCCCTGCATTTCAGCAATATTAGGAAAAACAACAAACACACAAAAACTTTTCGGGGATAACGATATGTAATGTAAGATAATTTAGCTGAGGGAATAATAATTCTGACTTACAGATCGCTTCTAATCCTCTGCTACCCTAACAAATAGTGCTATTCACCACGGGTTAGAATCTTCAAAGCCACAGAGAAGAAAAACTGTATTAATTTCGCCAACCCTTCCGGGAAAACTACTGGGTGAAATCTGTACAGCGGTTCAATCACTGATGATTCCCCAACTCAAGGGGAGGCTCCGAAAAATAGGTTTAACCCCCTTGCAGGGAAAGAATGTTGATCTGGATTCCCTCTACATTGTGCCGCAGTTCCGTCCCTCCCCCTCCGGCCCCATTCTCTCGCTGGCTTTAGAAAAGTAAAGCTGGCAGGGACAAATGGCTTCGTGTTGTTGGATAGGAGGAAAAGGACACAATGACTCTTGCGGCCATCTAAGTGAGTAAGGGATCGTGAGGACTGAAAAACGGATACGGAAAAGAGCTGGATGAGCTACAGCCTCCAGACCCAGACACATGCACCACAGTAGGCAAAAGCCGGGAGCTACATCAACAGATCCTTACGTGCTCTGAAAAGAACCTCTTTGAGAAGGAGGCTACGATCTTCCGGGCTTCTAACCCAGCTTTCTGCCGAACTTTATACTCCTCCAACCAATTGACGTAGTCGGTGGGGCTGTAGTGTTTCATAAGGGAAGGCCACCTACAAGGAGAGAAACACCCCCTCAGCTTCACAGAGACTCAAAGGCAGACACGCGAAATCAAAGGCAGCCTTGAGACACAGGGAAAGAGCAGTATGCTTTAGCGGCACTAGGGGCCCTGGCGATGGACCCAGTTCAAATCTCCACTCGGCACGCACGCACTCGCTCGCGGCGTGACCTTGGCGTAGCAGTAGGAATGCTGTGTCTCCGCTCCCCATCTATAAAATGGGGCCAGTTGCAGCAACAATAACAGTGACGACAAGGGCTGCTAACATTTCCTGCGCGCCTCCCAAGGGCCGGGCCCCGCGTAAATGCTCCTTACACATCATCTCATTTAATAACTAGCAGCAAAAGGTAGGTCTAATTATCACCGCCTAAAGTCGATGCATGAGGCTCAAAAGGAAGGGAAGTCGCTACCCCGCAAGGTCACACGGCGAGTGTGCCAGGGCCAGATTTTTCCGCGGTCCCACATCGAAATCTGTGCTCTCCGCCCGCAAGCAGGGGATGATGCTGCGTCCGCTTCCTCCAAGGGCTGTTAAGATCATTGCATCGCCGGATCCATGTAAACATTTTAACTCGGAGTCGGGCACAAAGAAGCGCGCGGGATGGATCAGCAGGGATCCTACCGTCGTGACCCTCTAAGGCGGGCCCGGCTGCCGGGCGCTTCCCGATGCGCAATTTGGGCAGCGGCGTGGACCCGAGGGGCCCGGGGAGCCGGCGGCCTGGAGGCCTTTGTCTGTCGGTCCGCGGGCAGGGGTCCGGGGGTGGCCTCCGGGGAGGGGTCCGCGCGCGAGCAGGGAGGCGGCGGCGCGGGCCGGCCAGGCCCGGGCCCAGGGGGCGCAGGGCGGGGGCGCGGGCGGCGGGGCGGCCGGCTCACCTCACCCGGAACTGCTCCTTCCACACCTTCCCGCTACTCTGGCACAGCTCGCGCAGCCGCCGGCAGGTGCTGGAGACGCGGCCGATGTCGGCGGCCGTCAGCGAGCCGCTGCACAGGATGTACTCCAGCACCTCGCCGGGCAGGTTGACGAGGCAGCTGAGGCCCGCCGCCTCGGGCGCGGCCTCCTCCGCCAGCGCCGGCACCACCTCCATCGCGCTGTCGACCGCTGCCGCCGCCATCTTGTCCGCGTACCTGGGCCCGCCGCGCGCGCGCGCCAGGGCCCTCCGCTTCGCCCCGCCCACCCGCCTCGAGGGGCCGGGCCCCAGGTCGCCCCGCCCACACCCGTGGCCACCCCCTCCCCCCCCCCCCCCCCCCCCCCCCGCCCGCGACGCGGGCCACGGCTGACCCAGGGAAACCCGTTCTTACAAACCAGCTGTGCTGTGGGCCCTGCGGCTGCGAACCAGCGATCAAAGCAGATTCCCTTTTTGATTATGTGTCCGGAGCGCTTCCTGTGCATGAGCTCATCAGATCTTCCCAATAACCCTACCAACTTTTATCTCCTTGAGTTACAGATGGGGAAACTGAGCTTCAGGGAGATAAACGGACTTACTCAGAATCCCGTGTCCTAGATGTTAATTCAGATCCGCTTGGCTTGTGCTTGACTGTGCTCTAAACCAGTATGCCGTAATAACAGCTAATTTAATATTCTTGAGAGGGTACCGTGCCAAGCATTTTACAGGTTCTTTCTCCTTATTCGAGCCCTCTGTGTTACGTACTGTAATGATACCCATTCTAGTATCATTAAGGAAATAATAAGGAATAAGGAAAATAAGGCTCATAAAGGTGGGAGCCACTGGTTCAAAGTCACAGACACAAAAAATGGTAGAGCCTGGGTTTGAACGCTCAAAGCAGGAATTGCCACCCAGGTGTGGGTGAGCACTCTTTTTTGGTGCCTGTGCCTATTATTACCATTACTATTACTAACCCAGGTCCTGTGCTGTGTTCCCTGGAGATACAGATGTGAGTAAGATGCTGTCTTTGCCTCCCAGGAGTTCGAAGCCAGTTGGGTGGGTGAGTGGGGGGGGGGGCACACAGGCATAGAACGATTTGTTGTCAGTACTTAGAGGCTCAACAAGGTAGCCCCCACCCCAGTTTGGAAATCAGAATGCCCTGGAAGTAATAAAGTTATAAAGTTAACTCTCAGTGGATGGTGAGCCATCTATAGCTCCCTACTGCCCTTAGAAATGAATCTGAAATCTCTAACATTGTTGCAAAGGGATAGACCCCTGTCTACCTCTCCTTGCCTATCTGAAGCCATTCTCTCCCTCACTAGCCATGCCCCAGCCAGCCTGGTCTCTTTCCTTCCACTTCTGGCCTTCACATGTATGCTGGCCCCACTGCCTAGAATATACTTTGTGCTAGAATGTCTTCCTTTGAGCTACTCCTTCTCTTCCTCCAGGCCTTAGCTTAACCTCTCCAGATGACATTTCTTCCCTCACCTCAGCCCCACTGCCCCAGGTACGATTCCTTCCCAGGATTTTTCAGTCTTGTCATTACTTAATTAATTTATAACTATCCAACCTTTGTCTTTCCTGCTAGATCAAAAGCAACTTCAGCATCGGGACGGCCCTTGATCACCTGTGGGTGCCCAGTGACGTGGCCCAGACCCTACACATAGTCGATCATCAATAATTGTCTATCATTTGCAATTGTCTAACGAGCTGTTTAGCTCGAACAGGTCAGACTTTCTGAGGGGCAGCTTCTTATCTGTAAAATGGGGATAATAATAAGAATGGGACTGTCAACAGAATTAAATGAGTACATTGAGGTAAAGTGCATAGAACAGTGCCCGACACAGGGAAAGTACTGGATGAAAGTATGTTATAGAGGAATGGGGAGAAACTGTTCCAATATTTTGGAACTAGATAGAGGTGGTGGTTGAACATTGTGAATGTACTAACTGCCACTGAGTAGTTCATTTTTAAATGTTTAGTTTTAGGGGCACCTGCCTGGCTGGTCTCAGGGTTGTGAGTTAGAGCCCCACTTGGGTTGTAGAACTCACTTAAAAAAAAAATAAAATGTTTAATTTTATGTCGTGTGAATTTCACCTCAATACATTTGTTCAAAAGTGTGTTACTGATTTTATTCGTTTGCTAAAGCACTGTAACAAAGCACCCCAGAGTGAGTGGCTTCACAGAAATGTATTTTTCCATGGTTCTAGAGGCCAGAAGTCTGAGTTCAAGGTGTGGGCAGGGTGGCCTTCTTCTGAGGCTTGTCTCCATGGCCTGGGGATGGCCGTCTTCTCCCTCTGTCCTCACGTGGTCTTCCCTGTGCGTGTGTCTGTGTCCTAGTCTCCTCTTAGAAGGACACCAGTCCTGTTCGATTAGGGGCCATCCTAATGACCTCATTTTAACTCAATTACCTCTTTTTTTTTTTAAAAAATTTTTTTTTTTAACATTTATTTATTTTTGAGACAGAGAGAGACAGAGCATGAACGGGGGAGGGGCAGAGAGAGAGGGAGACACAGAATCGGAAGCAGGCTGCAGGCTCTGGGCCATCAGCCCAGAGTTTTTTTTGTTTGTTTTTTTTTTTTATTTAAAAAAAATTTTTTTTTAACATTTATTTATTTTTGAGACAGAGAGAGACAGAGCATGAACGGGGGATCAATTACCTCTTTAAAGACCTTGCCTTGATCTATTTTTTTAAGTGCCTTATTATTGGCAATTTTTTCAAGTAATCGCTACACCCAGTGTGGAGCTCGAACTTGCGGCCCTGAGATCAAGAGTCACATGCTCCACCCACTGTGTGGGAGAAACAACAGATCTCCCTAAGGCGAGAGGACTCTTCGGGACATCAAGACCTTCTACACACCTCCATTGAGGAGATGCCCCTCAATGTGACTGACCTCATCTGAGGGGCTGTCCTGCTACCTAGTCCTACCCAGGGTTCAGTCCATGTGGCGCTGAGGAGGAGCAGGAGGGGGGAGGGAAGAGAGCCAAGGGATGGACCTCTTGTCATGTTTTTCTTTGAGTAAACGTCACTTTTTGAGGCAAAAGAAAGACAACAACAGATCTTCCTATTAAATGAAACCGTGCATATATGTCAGTTACTATTGCCACAGGACAAATAAACCCCAAACTTAAACAGCATAGTACAACATAGTACAGCCATGTGCCCTTGGTTTTGTGGATCAGGAAATGGGAAAAGGCTTAGCTGGGCAGCTATAAACTGGAATGACGTGGCGGACCCAGATTCCATGCTGTCAACCGCGGCCCGTACTTACTTGCCTCTGTCAGGTCCTAGAGGGCCTGCAAAGAGGCTTGGGATCTTGTCTTAAGTGTGCTGGGAAGCACTATCCATATTCGAACGCCCAGGCAGAGGGTATGTTCTCTCTGCCTCAGTTTCTCCGAGAAAACTTTTTCTTCTTTTGGAATGAGGAAGCAATTCTCTTCTCTAAACAGATCACTCCTAATGGTTGTGAATCTGTCTCCTCCTCTCCGTTTTCCTCAGCCACAGTCTAGGTCCATGTCCCCAGTGTGGCTCCTAAATGTTCCCCTGGCTTTCACTCTGGCCACAAGAATATGAAAATCAGTCCCAATGACCCTAAGACTTTAGTAACCAAAGTGTTCAGCCCCTTAGGTGGAAGGCAGACCCCACAGCTGCACAGGTGATTGGTACGCCATTCTTAAGAACAACTCTTATTTTCTTATCGATGCCATCCAGGCCTTCCCTCTGCCCATTTTTTCTTCTTCTTCTTCTTCTTTTTTTAAATCTTTTTAATGTTTATTTATTTTTGAGAGACAGAGAGTGAGCAGGGGAGGGGCAGAAAGAGAGGGAGACACGGAATCAAGAGCAGGCTCCAGACTCTGGGCTGACAGCACAGAGCCCACATGGGGCTCGAACCCACGAACCACGAGATCATGACCCGAGCTGAAGTCGGACACCTAGCTGACTGAGGCATCCAGGTACCCCTGCCCAGTTCTGATCAAAGATGGCCAAGACGCCATTGGGAAACAATTAAAGTCTCCTGCCAATCCAGAAAATCCTCTCCACAATTCTAGAGAAGAGTCATTTCAATAGTGGGAGCAGGCATTAAACCAGACTTAAGGCACAGCGCAGGTAATCCGCTAATGAGATTACGAGGACCGAGAAATTCCACTCTTTTGATATACAGCCAAGTATCGCGTCACATACATGCTTTCGAGATGAATGTTAACTTGTCCTCAGGGATGAGGACCTGGTCACATATTTCCTAGTTCATCCTAAGCTCATTTGGTAATTGGGGTACACATTGTGCTAGCGAATTGCCTTTGGCTCAAGGAAGTATGAAAACTTCTTATCTTTACCACAGGCCAGTAGTTACAGCTTGGAACAAGACCCTTAGGCTAAACCCCGACAGTCACAGGGAGATAGGGACACTATCTTCCTTGATATTTACATTTCAAAGAGATGTTTCTCAGGCCCTTAAGGAAAATATTCCTGAATTTTACTACTGTCACGAGGCTTGTTTAGCCTTTAAAATTTTTTTTTAATTTATTTATTCTTGAGAGAGAGAGAGAGAGGGAATGTGAGCAGGGGAGGGGCAGAGAGAGAAAGGGAGAGAGAGAGTTCCACCCAACTCAGCCCCAACTGAGTCCCTCAGGTGCCCCGGCTTGTTTAGCCTTTCAAAAAGATTTGCAAAATGTCATATATATGTGCAGTGGAATATTATTCAGCTGTAAAAAGGAATGGAGTACTGATATGTGTTATAACACGGATGAACCTTGAAGACGTTATGCTAAGTGAAAGAAGCCAGTCACAGAAGGACAGATACTGTATGATCCCACTGCTGTGAAACTTCTAGAAGAGGCAAATACATAGACACAGAATGTAGACTGGTGGTCACCAAGGGCTGGGGGTGAGGCGGCAATGGGGAGTTATTGCTTAATGGTTATAGTTTCTGTTTAGGGTGATAGAAAACGTTCTGGAAAGAGATACGGGTGACAGTTATATGCCATTAAGAATGCCCTTTATAGGGGCGCCTGGGTGGCTTGGTCGGTTAAGCATCCGACTTCGGCTCAGGTCATGATCTCACGGTCCGTGAGTTCGAGCCCCACGTCGGGCTCTGTGCTGACAGCTCAGAGCCTGGAGCCTGTTTCAGATTCTGTGTCTCCCTCTCTCTGTGACCCTCCCCCGTTCATGCTCTGTCTCTCTCTGTCTCAAAAATAAATAAAAACGTTTAAAAAAAAAAAAAAGAATGCCCTTTATACCATCGGATTGTATGCTTAAAAATAGTTCAATGGCAAATTTCCTGTTACATGTAGTTTACCATAATAAAAAAAAATAGCAATGACAGAAAAGATTTGCGTACATATCAAAGGACAGAGGAGAGATTTACACATACGCAGTTTCTCAAGGACATGCTCTGAGAAGGGAAGAAGGGAATGAGTCTCTTTCTCTTTGGGCAACAGGGGAGATTCTAGGTGTTAAAATTAATCCTACAGTTCCCTCTCGCTGAACTGCTGACTGTATGTATTGAACACAGAGGCAGTATAGCTCCCGCTTAAAATTACCTAATATAAGCCTAAATGCTAGACTAACCCCCTCCCACCCCCTCCTACATGGCCCCCCAGAGCTCCTCCAGGGTGCCCTCTCCCTGCGAATAAACTCATCTTTGTGGAGTATCAGCATATGGTGTACATCTGGTTATCTTTGGCCGGAAGGTTTCAGTATTCCTCTCCCAAGAGATCTCTACAATCTGACTAGAGAGACCATTTCCACCCCCCTCAATGACCTCAATGGCTTTCCTTGTTCTCAAAATACGTCTACACTTTCTCTTCTGGTCCATTTCCCCAGACTCTGTTCCAGCCGAGGGCCTTTGCTAGTTCAGTTCCTTTTTCCTGGAGTGCTGGCTTCCCAGCTCCTCACTTACCCTTTGACTTGCTCCCTCAGTCACATGGTTGATGAGACCTCCCCCCACCCGCCACCAAACCGCCTTATTTAAACTCTCCGTCTGTTTTTTTTTTCTCCAAAATCACTTGTCACCATCTATCACTATAACATACTCCCTCCAAAAAAAAAAAAAAAAAAAAAAAAAATTACGGTCTCTCTCCTTCCAACAGATGTGAGCCCTCCTGGTTGATCTCCAGTGTCTATGAAAGGGCCTAACACACAGTAAATCCTCATTAAATTTCTGGTGAATAAGTAATCCTGTGAGTGCAAGTCAGTTTAGCTGGCTGTATTTTGCACGGGGTGGGGTGGGGGTGGGCATCAGTCTCCGGGGGCCAGAGGGCGGACTACGGTAGGCTGAGTGGTAGCCCCCAAACACGTTCACATTCTAATCCCTGGAGCCTCTGACGTGTGTGTGTTTTCTCCCCGCACCACCAAGCAATTCTCCGACACTACAACTCGACCCAATTCTGACACTGTCTACCTGGAGATAGCATCAGCCCCCACAGGTTCAGGCTTAGACCTCTAAGACTGCCCCAGCCCCCCTGTAGCCGGTACTTAACAAGCCAAGGTTGTTACCTGTAGTTCTGATTGGCTATAAATCAGAGGTTCCCTTGATCTCTTCAACCAGTTTGCTAGAATGACTCATGGAACTCAGAGACATTTTACTTCCCAGGTCACTGGCTTACTATAAAATGATATAACTCAGGAACAGCCAGATAGAAGGTACGGGGAGAGGTCTAGGAGCTCCCATGCCCTCTCAAAGGGCACCGTTCTCCATGAATCTCCACGGGTTCACCAATCTCAGTGCTTCTGAATCCTGTCCTTTTGGGTTTTTATGGAGGCTTCATTACAAAGGCATGATTGATTCACTCATTGGCCGCTGGTGATTGATTCAACAACCTCCAACCCCTCTCCCCTCCTCGGAGGTCAGGAAGGGTGGGACTGAAAGTTTCAACCCTTTGGTCACATGGTTCGTTTCCCTGGCAACCAGCCCCCCATCCCCAGATGCTTTCCCAAACTCACCGCATTTACATCCACTCAGGTGTGGGTGAAAGGGGTTTGTTGGGAATAATGAGACTTTATCGCTCTTATCACTTAGGAAATCCCAAGGGTTTTAGGAACTCTTTGCCAGAAACAGGGGTGAAGACCAAATATATATTTCTTATTATAAATCACAAGTTCACAGTTACCTTACATGGCAAAAGGGACTTTGCGGATGTAATTAGGTTAGGACTCTTGAGATGGGGAATTTTCCTAGACAATCTGGGTGAGCCCAATGTAATCACAAAGGTCCTTATAAGGAGACAGGAGGGTCAGAGGCAGAGAGTGGAGATGTGACGCAGGGCAGCTTCTAGAAGCAGGAAGAGGCAAGGAAAGGGATTCTTTCCTAGAGCAGTAGCGAATATGAAACTACCACAGATTTAATGCAGATTTTGTATGAGTTTTCCATTGCTGTTGTAATGAATTACCACAATTTACCGGCTTAAAACAACACAAATTTAGGGGCACCTGGGTGGCCCAGTCAGTTAAGCATCGGCTCTTGGTTTCAGACCCCATCATGATCTCACGGTTTGTGGAATCGAGCCCCACGTAGGGCTGCGTGCTGATCGTGCAAAGTCCGCTTGGGATTCTCTCTCTTCCTCTCTCCACCCCTCCCCTGCTCACGCTTGCTCTCTCTCACTCTCAAACAAATAAACACACTTTATAAGAAAAACCTCACGGGGTGCCTGGGTGGCTCAGCCGACTTCAGCTCAGGTCATGATCTCACAGCTCGTGAGTTCGAGCCCCGTGCTGACAGCTCAGAGCCTGGAGCCTGCTTCGGATTCTGTCTGTCTCTCTCTCTCTCTCTCTGCCCTTCCCCCACTCACACTCTCTCTCTCCTTCAAAAATAAATAAACATTTAAAAAAAAAACCTCACAAACTTATGATCTCACTGCTCTGGATGTCAGAGGTCTCTGATGGGTTTTACGAAGCTACAGTAAAGGTGGCTTCAGGACTGCTGCTCACAGCCGCATGACCCCGAAATCTGCAGTAATGCAGTGTGCCAGGGAGATTACGTGGTCGGCTGTTACTCAGCATTCAGTGGCAAGAGGTAACAAATACATAGAGGCAGATAAAACATGCGCGCGCAGACACACATAACGATTGCAAAGCAATCTCTCCAATACGCCAAGCGACTGGTACAGAGAAGCTGAAAAGGCAGTGTTTGAATCCAGCCCTCAGCAATAGACGTGGGATTGGAGTTGGGCAAAGAGGAGGGGTGAGCTTTCCAGGTAAGGGGAGGAGCAGAAACAAAGGCTAGCCGGAAGGAGAGAAAAGCTGCCTTTAGAACCCTTGGGGGGTGGGCGGGGAGGCCAGGAAAATGGGTGATGGGCATTGAGGGGGGCACTCGGGAGGAGCCCTGGGTGTTTTATGTAAGTGATGAGTCATGGGAATCTACTCCCGAAGCCAAGAGCACACTGTGTGTTAGCTAACTTGGCAATAAGTTATATGCAAAATAAATAAAAGACAAAGGCAAAAACACACACACGCACACGCACACACATACACACACACACATACACACACACACACACACACACACACACACACAAAGAACCATTGGGGTGAGCCCACAGATGGGGAAGCTTTGCGTGGAGCCAGGGAGGCAACCAAAATTAAGAAAGCCTGCCTGTGGCCAGAGCAAGCACTGAATATTAGCCAGAGGGGATGGCCCTGATCCTCTGGTCCCTGGCGGCATTGAATGCCTTGTAAAAAAAGGCATGACGGATAAAAGAGATGTTTCAGAAGGGCAATCTGGGGGCAGTGTGTGTTTTTCAAAGAAGGGGAAGCCACCAGCCTGGAGGAAAAAGGAACAGGTGTCTCTCTCCCCACAGATTGGCCTGTAGCTCTCTGCTAATAACGGCATTTCCATCAGTGACTCTTTTCAAAGCCTTCAAAATGAAACTCAGTTACCGCACAGTTTCACCAGGGCCACGGATACCACACCTGGAAATTACAGTGGGTCTCAGAGGCTTTCCTGCGCTTAGTATCTTTTCCCCACCACGTCCCCGTGAGACCAGAAATGGGAGCAGAGGAAGGAGGGGCTCATAACTTGAAGATCTCACGTTCCTGGGAACTGTAAGGAAAAGCTAAGAGAGGCTTCCAATATCAACTCTGAGTTCCAGCGGAGGAAACCCAGACTGCCTAGAGACCAAGAGACCACACGCCCCTGTTCCCCTCCCTCCCTAAGTCTAGCAGTACAAAAAGATAAAAAAAAAAAAAAACAACCCTTTACTAATTACTCAGCTTTAATTGTCTGCTGTTTGATTAACTTAATCTTATTTTCCTCCAGAGGCCATTGCTAAAGCGATTTCCTTGTAGTGATGTGGGTTCCAAGCTCCATACTGATCCCTCGATTGTAAATAATTTCTCTGGTTTTGTTCTCTCGGTGATTTTGCCAAGGGTCCAATGAAGAAAAAAAAAGTACATTTTTACTATTTGACTGTAAGGCCCATATTCTATATTGACCTGCAATGACTCAAAGATCCGTTTTCCTCCTTCTCCCACTTGTCTCCCACCCCCTTCTCCTTTTGATTTGTGGTTGGGAAGGTTCTGTTTTGGTGTAAACTTGGATTTTTTTTTTTCACCTGGTTGCCAGGCAACAGCAGTCGCCCCAGTCAGGATGCAGAGAAATGTTAAATTGTTCCCAGCCACCTCTGAGGCTGGACTTGTCAAAACTCCAGTGCAGGTTGGGGGGCTGGTTAAAAATTCAGAAGTCAGAACTTATCCCTAGCAAGCGCTAATGGGCAGGCGGGGGGAGAAACCCAGGAATTGGCTTTTAAAATGTCTCCTCTGATGACAGAAGTCTGAAGGGGTGCCTAAGGAACCCAGGGCTGAATAGCAAATGGTAAATTATGCCAAGAAGGAGCTGTGTGACAGGCGCCTGGGTGACTCCATCGGTTAAATGTCCGACTTTGGCTCAGGTCATGATCTCATAGTTCATGAGTTCGAGCCCCGCGTCGGGCTCTGTGCTGACAGCTCAGAGCCTGGAGCCTGCTTCACATTCTGTGTCTCCTCTCTCTCTGCCCCTCCTCCCCCTGCTTGCACTCTGTCACTCTCTCTCGAAAATAAACACTAGAAAAAAATTTTAAAAGAAAGATGGAAAATTAAAAAGAAAGATGGAGCTTGAATAAGAGAAAAAAAGCTGAGAACATCGGAAGCTAGGACCTTAATTTATTTATTCATATATGGGACTATTCTATTCTAGCCTATCCTATACTGTTCTATGTGTGTTGAATATGTTAATATATGAACGCATTTAATCCCATTGCAAGGCAATGAAGTTGAAACAACCACAGCCTACTAGACATGCAGAAAGGAAGAAACAGAGGTTGAGTAACTCGTCCAAAGTTGCACAGCCAGGAAGTGGAAGAGCCGGGATTTGAACTTTGTCTGGGTCTCCTGGCAGCAGCACTGGCTGGTGGTGAAGAATGCAGATTCTAGAGCTGGACAGTCTGGGTTCAAATTCTACCTGTAACGTGTACTAACTACGTTCACCTTGCACAAACTGGCTCATCTCCTTGTGCCTCAGTTTCCCAAGTTGAGTAATGATACACGTCTAACTATTCCCATGAAGATTGGCATTTGATAACTCTTAGCCATTATTTTAATTAGTTTCTGTGAGGCTGAGGGCTTCTCTGGTCCCACCCCCATCTCTGACCTGCATCTCGCCTTTGAACTTGGGCCTGAGGTTCAGGAATAGGGTGGAGAAGCCAGGGATGGTATGTGGGGAATGTTTGATGTTGGGGAAGTTATTCTGTAGTTTAAAAGGCTATCTAGCTGTTTGTGCTTTTTGGCCAGGAAATAGGTGTGAATGTCAAAATGGTCACAGCATCCAAATGGCCATGTCCAGAAGGGCATGACGAAGCCTTGCCCCCCCCCCCCCCCCCCCCCCGTTTATCCTTTTATACTAACCATCCTGTCGGGGCATTTGGGGTAAGCTCCTCTTCATCTGTCCTTTTGGTGCTTTTGAGGCTCCTTCCTTCTGGAACCGGGTCTGAAGCTAGCTAGGAATTAGGTTTTAGGGTCCTCAGGGTTGTGTATACAGGGAAAGAGGGCTGGGGCGAAGGTGGTACAGTTTCTTTGGGGCCCATTCAGTGAATGCAGCCATGGTGGGGGCAAAGCTGTTGTGGGGCAGTGTGGACAGGATGCTGGGAATGCTCCACCGGGATCTGGATCCATGTCAAGACTCTAGAACTGTTCCCCAGCTGCTGGCAGCATCCTGGAGTGCCCTCAGCAATCCACCCCTCGGGGGTGGCTTCTACTGCAGAGAGTAGGCTGGTCCAGGACTGGCTGACAGAGGGGTACGAAACCCGGCCTTCTGGCCGCAAATCACGGGACAGCTCCGGAAGGTCACCTTCAGAATTCCCTGCACTGTTGGCTGAAATTTCTGTTGCGACAATATTGCAGCTCCGGCTTTCCCTCGGATCAGGTGGACTGCTCTCCCTCCCTCCCCGCCTCTCCCCTCCCCTGCCTCAGACCACTCCCCAACCCATCTCTGCCACCTCCCTCAGGGTGGGCTTCCTGGGTGGGGGTGGGGGGGGACACCTGGCCAGCGACAGCAAGCAAAGGTGGGAGAAGCTCCAAGCAAATCAAACAGACAACAGCCAGTGAAGTCGACTCCACTTTTTAATATTGTAACCATAATGCAAACAGGCATAAGTAGACTTTTGTTGAATTCCATCAAGTTAGAAGATGAGGACGAGTTAGAAGGAGGGCATGCAGTGAACACAGCTTGGACAACCTCGCAAGGAGCGTGGGGCGGGCGTCAGTCCTTAAAGGAAGGTGCCGGAGCGCATGGGACACTGGGCGGACATTAGCAGCATCGAGAGCTCAGAGGTAGGGGGACGTCCGAGTTTCTGACGGCGTGTGTGTGTGTGTGTGTGTGTGTTTGGTGACATGTGACACCCACTCTGCCCACCTCCCCAGCTCCTCAACCCTGAATGGAAACCCATTGGGACAGCAAGGAGGGGCGGCCAACTGCGTGTTCTCTCTCTCTTTCTGCCTTCCAGAAAACCACTGCTGAGCCCAGAGTGGGTCTACGATCACAAGACAGCGCGACACAAGGAAAACAGGGTGGAGGCAGGGCGGCACGGCATTGGGCCTTCACGGGTCATAATCAGAGCGATGCCGAGGGCATAGCCTCCTACTGAGATGGAAGCAGCATCCTTCTGTCTTGGGAGGGAGTTTGTGAAACCACTTTTTTTTATCCCCCCGGCCCCCCACCAAATCCTTGGAGTCTCAAGTTGGTGGCAGATAACGGAAACAAAGCCATCAGGCCGAGGGGACCTCCGCTGACTCCAGTAGGTCCGTGATGAAAAGGCCTCGGGCAGCCAGGAGCGTTGTTTTGGCTCCCAGGGGACATCTGGCAATGTCCGAAGACATATTCGGTTGTCACATTTGGCAGGAGGGGGACTGATACTGGCTTTTAGTGGGTGGAGGCCAGAGGTGACATGCCACATCCTGTCTTTACAATGCCCAGGGCAGCCCCCACCACAAAGAACTGGCCCCAAATGCCAATAGTGCTGAGGTTGGCTGGCCCTGGACCAGAGGCTCTGACAGCTTGGGAGCCAAGCTGGGGCACTTTGATGTCCTGGAGTCATTTTCTGGAAGACTACGGAAAAGCAGCATCTTAAGGCAGGTTTGTTTGGTCCTGCCTGCCAGGGCCACCTCGTTAAGAACGGTCGCTGTCCTGGACCAGGCAGACATGTCCTTCTTGTCCAGAACCGTTCGGACATTCCAGGACAACTCAGACGCCTCAACAAACAAAGGCATATCTACCCCTGACCTCCGCCCTTGCACGGGGCTTTGACAAGTAGTCATAGGGAATAGACTCAAGACCCGTGTTCCAGGGGTGAACATTTACCTGGGTCCTCACCTAAGACTCACCCGAGTCTTATCGGTGTTTGGGGGCAGGGATTGGCGGGGGACCGAGGACAGGGTGTGTATGATAGAGAAAGGAGAGACCAGGTTCGTGTCAGCGCCGGAAGGTCAGATTCAGGTTCGTGGGACCATCTGTGATGAGTCCCGGATGGTGGGAGGTAGGGCAGGGACTCTCAGATCTCCCTTCCCCCATTCCAGCCCCTGGCCTTTAATTCTTGAGCTAACCAGGACTTTTGGATGTAGGAAGCCTTACAAGGGTTGAGAGATGTCAGTGAGGATGGACAAGTCTTCTAGGATGCCCAGACGAATATTTCTCTCTCCTTGTCACCTGCAGGTGGTCTCAGATGAACCGGCCAGTTCAGACAGAAGGCTTTGTGGGTAAGGGGGCCATGGTGACACATTAGAGGTCAGGGTAGCAGAGATGAAAATATGCCAGTTTATGGCCGGCTTAAAACAAGATCTTAACCCCACAGTTTTCCTGATGGCACGAATGGCTAACGTTCTAGAGGAGAAGGGGCCCAGGCATCTGGCTGGCCCATCCTGGCATAGAAACTGTTTACCCGTGATCTGGGTCAAAAAATCTCACTTGTTTTGGACTTCGGGCAAAACCTGACCTCCTTTTGGAAGTCCAAAGCAGGTGGCTGCCGAGAATGTGTTTGGCAAGAAAATCCCGTGTTCTAAGGCCAATGTCTACTGGCCTGGGGTCAGTTCTCTTTGTGTGCATGCAGGCATGGCCGGAGCCTGGAAGGATTCACCCCATTGGCCGGTAATCATGGCAACAAGTGTAAACTCTTCTTTCCCATGAGGCTGGTTTTTTTTTGTTTTTTGTTTTGTTTTTTCCTCATGAGGCTCCTTTCTCAGCCTAGAGGTAAGACTCTTGACTTTATCCGCAACAGATAGGTCTCCAGTTCCTGGTGACTCAGCCCCTGGAGGGGCTTTGTCACTGCATCTGCCTCTTCCCTCAGTCCAGTCTTGGTAACCACAATACTGCACAGATAGTTCAACAGGCCAGCCATCCACGCTCTGTGCTGCAGCCCCAATATTCTTTTCCAAGAGCAATTCCAGTCGCCTTATTTTTTCCCATTAAAAAAAAAACATTCTTAGGGATTTCCTGCTGCCTACCAAATGAAGTCAAAATTCCTCGACGTGCCCTCGCCTCTCCCTAGCACCTGGCCCCTGCTCACCTGCCAGGCATCTGCCTCACCACTGTCAGCTTCCACAGCCTTCCAAAGCCACGCCCGAAGCCAGCCCCGATTTACCGTTCCCAGTCTGTGCCTTTCGTCCCCACTCTTCCTACTTCCTCGAAACCTGGTGTCCCCAGACCGGCAGGTGCGATCCACCCAGTTCTCGAACCCCAGACATGTATGTTGATTCTAAGCCTTGTGTGTCTACATACAAGATTCTAATCTTCCACAAACAGGGACTGTATATTGTTCTGTACACATCATTGTGCCTTCTGCAGTTACTGACGAAGTGAAAAAAAAAATTCAAAAGCGTCAGCGGGCCAGGAGGTGTAACTGGTTATTTTACGGGCATTATCTCATTTTACCCACTTTGCTATATAGGTGCTGTATATGGACTTGGAAAGGTTAAGTCACCAGCCCGGGGCTGTCTGTGGAAACAGGGAGGAGGGGTGATAGAGTTAGCATTTGGACTCGGGTCCGTTTCCAAAAAGCTCCATTTCGGTAAGTCCGAAGCATTTGCCCGAACGGAAAGGTCCCGGGCTGCCTCACTCTGTGGAAACCAATCAGGAAAACATTCCTCCGCTCAGGGAGTTTAATTACCTCTCTTCTTTCATAACACGAGGTGCGGGATTCATAGTCAAGACGTGATTATGGATTCATCGTCAAGATGGGGAGTGTGACCATTTCACCTTTTCCTGTTTGCTGGGGATGTCTTCTTCCTCTTGGCCAAACTCACTTTTGTTAAATGCGGTTGGAGCCACGGCAGGCCAGTTCAAGGCGGAGAGGGACCAAAAGGGCTGTAGCCTAGGTGACCCCCAAACGCCCAGTGAATCTTACTTTCTGCTCACCTGTTGTGAAGCCAAATGGGGCCCCTCGTTTTGGCTACTGGGACTGAACTAAAAACCACCACTAGAGGGCAGCATTTACCCACCCTGGATCAGACCTAAACCCTGAACCTGGACTTCACAACAGCGAGGTTTTTCCTAACAGGGATTCTGGCAAAGGAGAGAAACACATCAGACCGATCCCCAGTCTTCTCCCCGGGCATCATGAAGCAGCTTGTGTCGGGAGTTGAAAGGCGTTTACTCTAAAAACAAAACTCCTTTTTGGGGACGAAAGAGGCATCCCTGTTCTTTAATCGCTGCTTCCGACTCCCTGACACAATGAGATGATGTTTCCCGCTGCCTGCCTGCTACTAGAAAGGCAGGGCTATACGAAGAAGATGCACAGAGGAACTTCACACAAGTACTTATTTGGGGATGGGGAAGCACGCGCAGAGCTTGGTCTGGAGAGGGAAGCGCTGATGAATTCCTCCTTGAATGACAGGCGGAGAAAGGCGAGGTCTAGTTTGCCCTTTGCCTTTAAGAATCTCCGAGGTTGTCCCCTCCTGGGGACGCCTCTTTGGCGCCCCCTGTCCTAAGTCCCTTCTAGAGAGGGTCGGGGCACTTTCTCTTTGGCAGGCCCCCCAAGCGGAGCATCAGGAAATGCCCACTGTGCCCTACAGAAAGGCGAAGCTGTCTCTCTGTATGCTAGAACACAATCAAACAGAAGCACCCACTGTCTGAAGGCTCCCCTTCCAGCCCTGGGGACCCAGGGCAGGCCCCTCGCACTGAAGACTGCTGGCCATTTTTGATTGGAGTCAAAGTTCGTTAATGTGTCAAAATTATTTTATCAGGCTTGAAACCACGGGATCACTCGTAGAAGTCCAAGAGCGTGTGGGGCAGGCCACCCTGGGTTGTGGTCCCGTACAAGAAGCTATGTGAAGCCTCGTTATGGCTTCCCTCTCCAACTACCCTTTTGGACGGGCTTCTGTGATTTCCTTCCTAAGGCAGATCGGCAAGTCCCCATTTGGAGGAAAAAAAAAAAACACCCCAAGACAAAACAAAACAAAAAACCCGGCGATGAGACTCTTCCTTGAGATGCTCTCCAGTCTCCACCACTTTAAAGTTTCATCTATTCATACTCTTCTTTTTTTTTTTTTTTTTAGCTTCATCACATTACAAGGGGAAACTGAGGACAAGTGACTTGCCCCAAGTCACCTGGTGGCAAAGACAGGAACATTACTTCCCAGACTTGCGGGTAGGATTATCTGGGGAGGGCCAAATCAGGTGATCCTATCTGGGGCGGGCAGGGTAGGATCAGGGAGGGGGTTTGCTTAATCCTTGAGATGGGTTAGTTTCCCAGAGAGGGCTCGCTCACTGGTGCGTGCTGGGATCTAAATGCATGCAATTCTGTGAGCCCCTTTTTGATGGAGATTTCCCCTTAATCGTCACACTCCCTTCTCCCTGCCCTTTGCAACCGGGACCGTTAAGGTGCTTCAGGGATAAGAATTTCAGGAACACGGAGCACAGATCTTAAGTTATGGACACGTGAGGAACCAATACAAGGCCAGGGCACGGTTTGGGGCACTGAGAGGCTGCTGGCAACACGCCTGTCCAGGGGAGAGGGCAGACGACGGGGACCCAGGCCTGTCACATACGTGCACATACGTGCACACACACACACAACGAGGACGTCATCATAAAAAAAGGATGGGGGGGGGGGGCTTCAGCGGCAGAGGGACTGGCTGGGACTCTCCTGACCAGTCCCTGCAGCCTCTCCAGGGGAAACCCCAGAAAACAAGCCCTAATAGGAGCGACGGCCATGTTCCAGTGATTTCATGCACCAGTGATTTGCCCTTGTCAGGAAGAGAGAGAGAGAGGGGGACACAGTTTTGTAAGAGCCACTGTGGATTATAAAGGCATTGCATTGCAGCAGGAAAACTCAAGGAGAAAACCCAGGAGGGCCAAGGAAACCACCGAGGGGTGGGGACCCAGAAGAGGAACAACCACGGTGACAGGACGAGAGGGACAGCGGGGGCCATGTGGGGTCCCGTAGGGAAGGTTCAGCAGTGTCCACGCTTAGGAAACCTGCAGCCGCCCCTGCCGGAGAGCAGGGGACAGCCCCCCGGCCATCCATCTGGGCAAGAGGAGCCAGTTAGGAGCTGAAAACTCTGTAGGAAGACAGGGAGGGAGGGAGTTAGTGTCACAGAACAGAGCTGCTCTGTTTCCTTGCAGAGCCCCAGGGAAGCCACCAAGCTCTGGGCACAGGGCACCAAGCTCTGCCGTTTCTTCTGTAGCCTGCCCACCCCCCACCTCCCCCCCCCACCCCCCACTCCTTGCCCCCAGCTGGGGCTCCTCTGGAATGAACAACACAAAGGGCCAGGAAGAGGGACAATGAAGGGGGCTTTCTGACAGCCAGAGGGGTTGTAATCTGAAAGGCAATCAAGTGTGGGCCTACTGGACACGAAATATGTCATCCTAAGGGGGGAGAAAGGAGGCTGCTTAAGAAATGGGGTGTCTTGGGGCGCCTGGGTGGCATCTGAGTTCCGCTCAGGTCATGATCTTGAGGTTTGTGAGTTCAAGCCCCGCATTGGGCTCTCTGCACTGGTGGCGTGGGGCCTGCTCGGGATTCTCTCTCTCCCTCTTTCTCTCTGTACCTCCCCCACTTACATGCGCGTGGGCGCTCTCTCTCTCTCTCTCTGTCAGAATAGACAAACTTAAGGAAAAAAGAAACGGGGTGTCTTCCCTCTGCTACCAAAAACGAGACAGCCGAATTCCCACTTAATTCAACACAAGGGGCATCCGGTGGTGGTCTGGAAGTTCTCTGTGGTGGGAATAGGGTGAGCGACCTTGCAGTCGCAGTCCAAAGGTCAAGGCCTTCAGATAAGGTTGAAATCCTGAGACTCAATCCAGTCTCGCGACGCCTCTGACTGTTCCCAGCAACTTCCAGAAGGCCGGTAAACTTGTCATAATAACACCAGTTGGGATTTGTGTGGATGAGAATGTTCTGAGCGACTTGGGGGGCGGGAGCAGTGGCTACAACACGCCTTCCCAGAGGCTGGAGCCATTGTTCCACTAGGGGGCGCCCCAGGCAGACGCTGGGCACCCAAAGCCCGGGTTCCCACACATGGGGGGGCCTCAGAATCCCCTGAGGGCTTTCTAAAACAGAAACCGAGGTTCTCGCTCCAGAGTTTCGGAGTCAGCAGGTGTGGGGGGGCCTGAGAATGTGCATTTGCCCTCCTCCCTCTCCACCCCCCCCCCCACATTGTGGGAAAGCCAGCGTGAAACGAAGCCTGACACCCCTGCCCGCCCCTTGCCCACAGGATGGAGGCTGCTTACTCATCAGTGTCTTTTTTGCTCTCCTCAATGAAGGCAATGGATTCAGATCTAAGGCGGTTGGTCACTTCATATGTTCGCAGGGTGACCCCGAAAATATCCTCATGGTACCGGTTGTCATCCTGGGGGACAGAAACAGCCCTCAAATGCCAGCCAAAGGCGGGAAAGGGACAGACAACGCTGACACCCTGGAAAGAAGTCGGTTCCTAAAGAAACAAGGTGTAACCCAGCGCCCCCTGGAGGATCTCTGGCCTCCAGGGCTGCGTTTCACAAGCGGTCTCTCCAGCCCAGGGCGCAAAGAACATTTCGCTTTGCATCCAGAAAGAGAGCTGCTGATTCTGAGGACAGAGGGAGTGAGGAGGTCAAAGGGAAACCTCGCTCCCCTTCTCTCCCTCCTCCTGTTCCTGCAAAGTTCAGCTCTGGGCATGGCTGGGTGGAGTGTAAAAGGCATCACAGCCCGAAGAAGCCAGCAGAGATGGGAGAAAAGAAAAGTGCCCGTTTAGCACTCAGGGAACACTGCACAGCCACCAGAGTGGAGACTTGGCGGGCACACATGAGTTTATCCAAAGACGGGCATCTTTGCGCAGAAATAAACAACCAAAAAAGAGGAATCTCCTCTGGGGATTCAAGAAACAGCACAAGTGATGACGGATTTCTGGCGTCTAAGAGTTTCTGGAGAATGTGGGAGCTCCTTCAGCAAACTGAGGGGCAGGCAGCAAGAACATCCTCCCAGGGCCGTGTCCTTGAGGATTCAACAAGGGGAAAGTGTGCCCCACTGCTGAGGCAGGGCACTGGTTGGGGGAACAACGCGGAATCACAGTGAAGCACAACGAGGCACAGAGTTCAGTTCTGGCACACTTCGGTCCTGAAGGAAGTTGCACATTTGTAGAATGGGTTCACCTTTAGTTGGGGTAGTCTTTGAACCTTATTTTGCAGAGGTCCGGGAATCTATGACAGTGTCTCCAAGGCTCATACCAAAGAGATTGAGCGATAGGAGCTCTCTGCCGCTCCCCTTGGATCTGTGGCATTTCTACCAGAAAGTTCTTTTCTTTTTCTTCTTCTTCTCCTTCTTCTTCTTCTTTTTTTAACCACCTGGGGTTTAGCATTAGATTTAGGGCAAGACTTCTTGTGCAAAAAAATGTTTAATGCTCATTTAGGGAAGAAGGGGGAAGGATGGGATCATCTCTGGAGCTTTGTGGAGGCATGGGACTCGGTTCTTCCTATTTGGGGCAGCTGGTCACTCAATCAGGACTCTGCTTGCTGGGCTGCTTCTAGCCTCTGTGCAAATTAAGTGAAAGTACCCCTCTTTCTGGGGTAGACACAGTTCCGTGCCAAGGTACATGGCTCTGTGCAAACATAGGGTGGCTGGCCTTAGACAAACTTTTTTTTGTGCAGTGTTCAACCTGCACCACCACGCAGGGCAGTGCTGCAGCGTGGTTCTGGGGGCAGGAAAAGTTGGGTGTGGATGGTTTCTATCTAGCTACCCAGCAGCCCACTCACTTGTTATTTTCACACAGCACTGCCGCCATCCCTATTTAATACCTGCACCTGCACTGACCCAGCGCCCAGTCACCCTTCCTTCTCTCTCAACTATGGTCTGGGGCCACCAGTATCCTCCACCTTGAACCACACATGGGAAAATGGAGCAGCCAGGGGTGTCATCAAGGCTCCCCCGATCACTGAGACAGGCGGGGTGAGGAAGAGGAGACGGGAACTGGATGCCAGAAAAGGGATCCAAGAAGCCGGCCTGTCACTCACCCTCAGCCTGCTGATGAACACGCCGGCATCCTCCGCTGAGAGTTTCCCTTGCTGGGTCATGATGCGCTGGATGGCTTTGAGGACATCGGCGGCCATGGTGACGTCCCCGCAGACGTAAATGTGGCCCCCTTGCTCCTTCAGGGCTCGGTACACAGGTTCTGCCAAGTGCTCCTGCAGGATGTCCTGAACGTACTTCTGCGGGGAGCAGGAAGAGCCATGGGGAGGAGCTGGGGTCCGGTGCAGCTCATTCCCCCAGGGGAGCGGAGCCCGACACCCGTGACCCCAGGGGACCGGGAGGAGCGAGTAAGACAGCGAAAGCCAAGCCAAGGGTGTGCGAACGGGGCTCAGCTGTGCTAAGGACCCTCTAGGGGGGAGGACACACCCCAGCGCCACCCCCTGGAGCAGCACAGAGCAGGGCACTATCTACCTGCTCCCCTCTGCAACGGCCAGCGGTCGCCCACGGGCTGGGAACGCCTGTTCTCCGCGAGGTGCGGGTTTCGCGCCTGCGGGCATCCTGGGCCGGGGTCCCGGGGAGGCCCCAGGCCAGACAGCAAGAGGCGGGAGGGGCGAGGGGCTCTCAGGTCACACCCGCACAAACCCAGCACACCGGTTGTCAAACAGCCGCTGCCCGGACCCTCTGAGTGCCCACCCCACCCCAGCTGCCCTGGGCCCTTTCCGGGGACCGCCCCCTGGGTCTCCCCAAGACCCGCAGGAGCGTGCTCCAGTCCGGTGACCTGTGACCATTCTGACGGGTAGTGCCTCTAATGGACTGTTAAATGTGTTTTTCGGTTTTTTATTATTCATATTTTTAAATATTTTTTTTATTCTGGTAAAATACACACCACATATAATGAACCGCTTAACCCTCTTAAAGTGGACAATTCAGTGGCGTTTCATATACCACAATCTTGGGCCACCAGCACTCTGTCTAGTTCTAGAACTTATTCATGACCCCCAAAGGAAACTCTGTGCCCATCGGCAGTCAGCCCCCCGTCCCCGCAACTCCTGGTAACCAACAAATCTGCTCTCTGTTTCTATGGATTTGGCTGTTCCGGATATTTCATAGAAGTGGCATCAGAGGATATGGGCTGTTAAATAATTTGAATCGGTATTTTTGTGCTCCTGCTTCCTGAAGTACAGAGCAATGTTCCGCAGGAGAATTCGGGAAAGGTGGGGGTGTCTGCAGGTGTTGGGCTGGGGTGTGGGGACTGTGAACGGGCCGGATGTTACCTTTGGTTTGTCTGGCTCCCGCGAGTAGGCCGTGTAGAGTTCTCTGAAGACCCCCTTGTTCTTGGCCTGTAGAGTTTCCTCCCTGTAGATGTGGTCTATCTTGGATTGCCGGCACCCAAACACCAGGACCATGGGGCAGGGGCTCATTCCTGGGGACCGGGAAGATCTCGTGTCACTGACAGCTCTGAGGCCTGAGCTGGGGCTGTGGGTGGTGATGCCAGGGGTGGGGTGCTGAAAGGCTTGGTGTGTACCTTGCGGATACAGGCACACAAGCACGGGGACAGGCTGGGGTACATACACACACACGCACATGCACACACTGAGGGAAGCAGGTATGGTGTGCTCAGGGTCTCAATCCTTCCTTCTGCCCGCACCCCCTGGCTATTTAGCACCCGCCCCCCCCCCCCAATTGGGTAGTGCTAGAGGCCTAGACTGTGGAGCCATACTACCTGGGTTCAAATCCCAGCTCGGTGTGATGGTGGGCAGCTTACTTAATGTTCTAGGTGTGTATTTCCCCACGTGCAAATGGAATAAAAATAGCATCTCTCTTCCAGGGTGACTGAGAAGTAAAACAGGGGAGCCCAGCATGTGGCGAATCCTTTATCAGTATGAGCTATTCCAACCAGAATGACTGGTCTAGGACGGAAGCTTATTATTATTATTATTAATATTATTTTAACTTGTTTTTCTGTCTTGCTCATCGTTGTGCCTGTGGCACCCACAACAGCGTTTGGCATTTCTCACACGCTCAATAAATCCCCGTTTAACGCATACTGCCCCTGTGGGTTTCTTGCTCTCTGTCCTCCCAAAGCTGATGTGTTGTGTCTCTCACACAGCAAGGCTTGCCCTCGAATGACCACCTTTGGGACGATCCCACACCCACACATGCATTTGAGAAGGCTTAAGGTTTATTCTTCCAGGTCTGCGTGACATTTCAGATGGGTCCTATCTTAACGGTCAAAGAAATGTCCTCTGGGGATGGAATTTCAGGCCCGAGGATGAACTGGGTTGGGAGAGTTGTTTGGATGTGTCCTTTGGAGTACAACCGTGGACCTCACCTATGGGTCCGGTCAGTACTATGACCCCCCCCCCCCCCCCCCCGCCCTTCCCCAGGCAGTGAGGCAACAGAGAGGTAACGCCATCATTCGTCTGGGTGGCTGGGACACAGGCAGGTGTCCCTGGGTCCAGGCGGGGTGGAAACCCCACGGCTGCTGAACTCTGACCCACCTTTGTGCTGGATATCAAATTGTCGCTGCTGCCAGAAGCTTCGGAAAGGGGCAATGCCAGTGCCTGGGCCAATGAGGATACAGGGCACTTGGGGATTTCGGGGCAGGTGGAAGCTGGGTGCTCTGGGCAAGAAAGAGAGAATCAGAAGGCTGGCTGAGCCCAAGTCTGATCAAGGATGCCTGACCGTCTTGGTAACTCAGTGGGATCGCACTCTTCATGTGGGGTCTGATCAGAGTGGGGGGGGTCCCAGAGATTTGGGGAATCCCCCAAACAGGAGGTAGTCTGGCTACGACTCCAATTCCCAATTTTCCTCGTTGCTGGGCTAAGCTGCAAAGGGCAGTGGGATCGATTTAACTCAGGGTTTCCCAACCTCAGCACTCCTGACATTTGGGGCTACACACTTCTCTGCTGCGAGGGGGCGGGGTGCCCCGTGCGATATTGAGCAGCACCCCCTGAACCTGTACCTACTAGATGCCAGGAGCACCCTCTATCTGTGACAAGCAAGAGTGTCCACATAATTTGCCAAATGTGCTCTGGGCAGGGGAGAATCCCCTGCTCTGAGAACCAGTGGTTTTTTTTTTTTAATTTTTTTTTTAACGTTTATTTATTTTTGAGACAGAGAGAGACAGAGCATGAACGGGGGAGGGGCAGAGAGAGAGGGAGACACAGAATCGGAAACAGGCTCCAGGCTCCGAGCCATCAGCCCAGAGCCTGACGCGGGGCTCGAACTCACGGACCGCGAGATCGTGACCTGGCTGAAGTCGGACGCTTAACCGACTGCGCCACCCAGGCGCCCCGATGAATCGTACCCTCTTAACAAAATTTTTAAGTGCACAGTATAGCACTGTTCACCGTAGGCAGGAATGCCCTTTTAAAGTGAGTTTGGGGGCACCTGGGTGGCTCAGTCGGTTAAGCGTCCGGCTCCGGCTAAGGTCGTGATCTCGCGGTTTTGGGTACGAACCCCGCGTCGGGCTCTGTGCTGACAGCTCGGAGCCTGGAGCTGCTTCGGATTCTGTGTCTCCCTCTCTCTCTCTCTGCCCCTCCCCAACTCGTGCTCTGTCTCTCTCTCTCTCGCTCTCTCTCTCTCTCAAAAATAAATAAACGTTAAAAAATAAAAAAAAATAATCAAAGTGAGTTTGGGAGGAACAGCTCTGATCGATGCAGGGTGGGGGTGGGGGGATGGCTTGGATCTTCCCCATCTCCAAGAAAGTGGGAAACGGATAGGGTGGCCGGGACACATCAGATAGAATTTCCACAAGGTTGCCGATTCCAGGAAAGCGGATATTGCGTTTGCACGGCCGTCTCCTGCAGCCCCAGCATCCAGCCCAGTCCATGCACTTGATACATATTTGTTACCTTGACCTGACTTGAACTGGAGGGCTTGCCCAGTTTCTGCTGCGTCGCCCTCCCGTGATCCCACGGACTTAACAACTTGGAGTGATTCGGAGTGTTTGCTGATCTCCATTCTGTCTGACTCAGCCATTTCTCTAGAACCCGCGGGGCTGGTCCACCTACCCCACCTCAGGACATCCATATGCAGATTTGGGACAACGGTCATTCCTTTTCAGTTGCCACTCACCCTCTCACGAAACAGGGGACCACTTCGTCAGCTGGTATCCGGTTGAGCCAGGAGGAGCACACGCCGTGGTGAATTGGTCCTTCTCCATCTAGCAGAGGAACCAAGGCGGTCTGGCGCGCCTCCTGTCCCCAGGGTTCCCCGTCCCCGGCTTCCCCGCTCCCTCCAGAGCAGAAGGCCCAGAGCCCCATGCCAAGTCTGTGCCTTGGAATTCCTTGTCTGGACATGGTATGGTTGGGGTGAGCTCACGGCTGTGAAACCGCCCAGGGTTCCTGTGGGTAAGGGTGGGTCGGATTCAGATCCTGCCACTGACTGAGGTCACGGTCAGTGTGCTCTGGGTGACCTTCCAGGATGCCGGTCTCAGAGCTCCCCCGGGCACTGTGCATTTTAACTGCTTTATCAAGGAGGGAAAATACAGGAGGAAAACGCTAGGGTATCTGACTGACCTACAACCAGCTGGACATCACGCAGCAGGGAGCTCCCCACCCCGAGGGATGGGTGGGGGTGGCTTGTTTGAGTCGCTGCCTTGGTGGGGGGGGGGGGGCGATGAGGAGATGACAGTAAAAGGGCTCTCAGGCTTGGGGAGTAGAAAAGAATTTCAAGCGCACATCCTTCTCGCTTCCTGATTCTGCACCGGGTTGGCTCTGCCTGAAGGGACGATCCACCTGCCCTGCCCCTTTCCCAGCTCCTGGCCTTGGGGATGGGTCTCCTCCCTGGGGACTTGGGATTTGGCAGACCTGCAGAGGCCCCTGGGGGCAAACGCAGACCCGGAGGCTCTCCCAGTGCCCTTGCCCACCTCGGGTGTGGTAGGAGACAACGGCCACGGTGAGGTGCACCTCGTCAGGGTACATGTCTGGGGAAGAACTGATTGAATAGTATCGAGGCTGCAGCAGGGACAGCTGGGTCAGGAGCAGGGTGGTGGGCATCTGGATGGACGGGAACTCTTCCAGCACCTCCACGATGGTGGGGTTCTTGCCCCATTTCCATTCCTCGTACTCCTGCAAGCCCTGTGCCAAGGAGAGGGACACAGGACTCGCACCCGCCCCGGTACACACTTCCAACGAGGGCACCAGGATGTCCAGGGAAGGTAATGAGCCATCATAAATGATGGCTAACATTTATGCAGTAATTACCCCGTGCCAGCTTTTAATTCTTACGACCGTATGAGGCAACGGACAAATATGGACGCCCTTTGGCTTTAAGGCAGTGATTCTGGGTTTTGAATCCAGGTGGGGGTGGCAGACTTCAGCCCGACAGGGAAATGTGGCTTAACCACCTGTTTCGTAGGAGCCTAGGAGCTAAGAGTTGTTTTTTTTTTTTTTTTTTTTTTTTTCAACGTTTATTTATTTTTGGGACAGAGAGAGACAGAGCATGAACGGGGGAGGGGCAGAGAGAGAGGGAGACACAGAATCTGAAACAGGCTCCAGGCTCTGAGCCATCAGCCCAGAGCCTGATGCGGGGCTCGAACTCACGGACCGTGAGATCGTGACCTGGCTGAAGTCGGACGCTTAACCGACTGCGCCACCCAGGCGCCCCAAGGAGCTAAGAGTTGTTTTTACGTGTTTGAACGGATGGGAGCTGGGGATGAAATCAAAAGAATACTATTTCACGACACGAGAATGTGATATGAATTTCAAATTTCTGCACCCACAAATGAGGTCTGATTGGACCCTGGCCACGCCCACCCACTTAGGTGCTGTCTATGCTTTTGGGCTATAACAGGAGAGTTTACGGGGTTGCGATAGAGACCTTAGGCACCGTGAGCCTAACATACTTCCTACCTGGCTGTCTATGGGAAAAGGTTGCTGACACCCACTTTAGGCCGTGTGGCCCCAGAATCTGCGCTCCCAACTATTATAGGTCCTGCCATATGTAAAGGTCAAGAGAGAAGGACCTGGAAATGGAAGGAGTTGTGACTCGTTGATACAGAACTCAGACCTGTGATCTGTGAGTTTGCAGGGCTGGAGACGATGCATCTGCAGAGAGCATAGGTCAAGTTTAAGATGGTGAATGACAGCCCCAAAGGAATAGGTTCGGGTGTGGAGGACCATGTTCAGGGGCATGTGGACAGCACAGCCCCTCTGGGGCTCTGGAGTTATTTTTCCTACATCTCAGAAGCTGCCCTGGGCATTCCCTTATTGCTTACATGATGCTCAGACTTTGAGGAATAAAGTCTATTATAAGTGCATCGTATAACAAAGCTTTCCCCCATGTTCCTAAAGGCGACCCTTGCTCTACTGATAGGGTATGGCACCCTTAAGGACGCGCCACCCCCCCAGACCTCCAGTCTCACTGATCTCTAGCTTACAAGGGTGCAATTAGCCAAGAGCCTCAGGAACTGCTGTCTGAAATGGACACCCACTAGAAACAGACATGGGTCACCGGTGCTGGTCCTTCCGAAGGCTGCAGCTGCCGTTCTAGATGCTTCCATTCAAACTTCCTTCCCTCTCCTTCACTTGGGGTCAGACTTGCTAGAGGTCTGATGGTTCTCCCAGCCTTACCTGAGTCTTTGCCATTTTTCTCTCACACAGGTGTTTCCCTTATTCAAAATCCTCACTCATTTAATCCCACCTTAGAGTTTGTGCTCTTTGGAAGAAACGGGCTAAGACATACAGTTTATCAAATTCTGCTTGAAATCATCCCGTCCGAACAGTGCTGATCTCTGGTGCCTCTTCATAGCAGCCCTGACTCATTAATTACACCTTTAAATTAAAGTCATGCATGTACACAGCGTAAAAAGTGAAACAATTCTGCAAAGCTTATGATGAAAATTAATGCTCTGACTTCTCCAATCTGTTTCCAACTTTCCAGAGTTAACCCCTTACAACTCTCTATAAATGTTCCTTTTGGTGTTACTTTTCTCACTTCTAAATACAGGTGATCCTCAAACAACATGGGTCCCTCAAACACATTTTCTTTTCTCTAACTTACTTTATTGTAAGAATACGGTATATACTACATATAACATACAAAATGTGTGTTAATCGACCGTTTATATTCCTGGTAAAGCTTCCAGTCAACCGTAGGCTATATTTGTGGCAATTCTGGGGGAGTCAAAAGTTATATGTGGATTTCTACTACATGGGGGGTGGTTAGCACCCTTAACCCCGGTGTTGTTCAAGGGTCGACTGTAATGTGCATTCTTTGAATTAGCCTCTTCCTCTCTGCCCATCATTCAGTGCCCTCTCCTGGACAGCAGAAGAATGCTAAACCAACGTTGCTTAGTGGAGAGGAGCCCCCACTGGGAGAAGTCTGGGTGGCCCCCCTGGGTAGGATTCTACTGAGCCAGGTTTCGCAGCAGCTTGGGGCAAGGAAGCCCTAGGCTTCAAAGCAAGGATGATAGAAGTGATTGTTTGATTCATTTTACCATCAGAGGGGCTCCTATATCTTGCAGTCCTACCAATAAGTCCTCTGCTTTGGGAAAGGCCTCTCTCTAAAACAGGGCAAGTGGGATTCTCTATTTCTTTTCCTCCTCTAAGTACGGGCTCAGATAGAACTCATGGAAGCTCAAGAGTTGCGAAGGAAGGAGGAACAAGAGTTAGCACAGCAATTTCTACTCGGCCAGAGAACTCTGAGATTCAAAAGAGTTACCCTCGTTCTGTCAGACCTTAGTTAGAATGAAGGGAGATGGTCAGGACTAGCCAATATGGCGGCCGCCTGCAAACAAAAATTGGCAACTCTTGCTCAACCCTGCCACCTGCTGGACAGCTGTGGTTATAGTTCTATAACTCTCCACCAACTAGGAGGTGAAAGGTGCCCTTGGGGGTTGTACAAGGCCAGGGACCCACCTTGCTGAGGACCAACAGTCGCTGCTTCTCTTTCTCGCTGGTGGCCAGGGACGCAAACTGCTGCAGCTGCAGTGGCGTGGGCGGCGTGGTGATGTCCAGGTAGTACTTGAAGGCCTGGAAGATGGTGCAGGGCGGGAGGCGGTGCTCATCTGTCCAGTTACTGATGACGCCTATGGAGGTGAGGGGTGGACGGGGGAAGGAGAGTCTGAGCTCCGAGGGCTTAGGTCCAGGCCAGGAAGGCCAGATTTGCTTCTGGGACAGAGGACGGGGCTGGTGAGCCTTGGCTTGCCACCTTCCATGTTCCACATCTACACCCAGGGTTCTGGGGACCACGCGATCACCTCATCTATGCAAGGCGCATATGCAAAATCAACTGAGCAAACCAGTTCAAAAATAAAAAGAATAAACCATTATTAAAATAGCATGAGACAGTCCCGTGGCATTCTATGCAGTGAGCCCCCCTACTGAACACAAGCTATGGGTCTATTTTGGCTCTGTCTGCCCTCTCATGGTGCCAGCCTCTCAAACCTCTCAGTGGGATTTCAGTATTCAAAATTGCAAACATACCTAACACTTTTCTAGCACTTTCTCTAGGCCACATGCTATTCTCCAGTAATTCATTTAGTCCTTACAACAATCCTAGGTGATTGGTGCTATTATTATTATCATCCCCGTGTTGCCACTGAGAAAAAAGGAAGAAGCACAGAGAGGTAAAGGGATTTGCCCGAGGCCACACAGCTCATAAGTGTGAAGTCAGGCAGCAGTGCTCCAGACCTCGTTCTGACTACTGCACTGTAGGGCGTCTGTGTAATTTGCACCTGATATAGCCCCTAAACACAAGCCTTTACTTTATATCAGGGGTTCAACCCAAGATAAAAAAGCGCTAGTCCAACACCAAGGAAGAATTTGGCTGGGTAGGATTTATGAAGATAAAATGTTGTCTCTCCAAAGTGGTATCTTTCTTCTTCCTTTTTTAAAATGTTTATTTATTTTGAGCGGGGGAGGAGCAGAGAGAGAGAGAGAGAGAGAGAGAGAGAGAGAGAGAATCCCAAGCAGGCTCCACGCTGTCAGCACAGAACACGAACCGTGAGATCATGACCTGAGCTGAAATCAGGAGTTGGACACTTAATTGACTGAGCCACCCAGGCACCCCCAAAGTGGTATCTTTTGGTGGGCTTTTCAGCAGGGCTCTGACCACATACTATTTCCACATTCTGCTCTGACGGTACACCCTAACTCCTTCGGAAAGGTGATATGTCACCAAATCAGGGGCTGTCACGTAAGGTCACTGTGGTTCCTCATACCTGAGCCCTAGGCTTACCTGCGCCTACTGAGCTGAAGCACCGAGACCCATTCGCCTTTGAAAGTTCTTCAACAGGAATGTCAAGGATGGTCACCGAAATGACCGGAACCTGATCTAACGAGGCCAGAAACGTGGTTCAACCTCTAGTGGGCCATCGAGCTGCATATAGTGCCTTTTCATTTTAAGAGGAGGGAGGGGTACTCAGCT
This sequence comes from Panthera onca, assembly GCF_046562875.1. NCBI lineage: Eukaryota > Metazoa > Chordata > Mammalia > Carnivora > Felidae > Panthera > Panthera onca. The sequence goes on from NC_138350.1 coordinate 12,740,808, forward strand.
GCTACTTATTCGGTGGGCAGTGAGGCAGTGGTGATGAAGGCAGGCAGAAGCCCCTGCCCCCAGGGATGAGCTATGGATGTCCTGGTCTCATGGACGCTGGTCCATGGACGCGGGCTCAGCCAGTTGGGCCAAGGTTGTTCAGCCATGAGCCCGGGAGGAGTTTTCAGTCTCATAAACTGGAGGTGACAGAGACCCATTCTGCCACCTGGCGTGGTGATGGGGAAGAAGGACGGGTCTCCTCCTCTCCCCCCCCCCCCCCATGCACTGCCCCTGGAGCCCCCGGGGGAAGGGGAGGAGCCTCGGGAGCAGCCGGGTGGGGTGCCCGGCCCTGGCCGTAGTTACCCAAAGCCGTGTTCCGCTCCACGAGAAGTTCCACCTTCACCAGCTGGTTGACTGGGGGAGCATCTTCCAGCCGCTCCATCAGGGCGTTCACGAGGTCCTCGCGGTTGCCAGGGAAGACGCCCAGGTGGTCCCCAGGCTGGTACTGCAGCTCCTGATTCCCATTGGTGTGGAGACGCACGAAGATCGTTGATCGGCTGGAGGGGAAGTCGAGGAACAGGTGGATAAGGGTCACCAGCTACTGCCTCCTCTCCTTGCTCCTTTGTCTCTTCCTGTGGCTGCAATCCCCCTCCTTCCATTCCGTGAGGCCCCAAGTCCTCTGCCCCCATCATTCCACACCACAGGTTTTGGCACCCATGAGCTCCGCGTTGCAAATCCAATGGAAAGTTCCGAGCGCTCCTCTTGGTCATGGAAGACGCACTGGGCATGTCTGCTCACTTCCTCCTTCTCAACCCCTTTGTCCTGGATTCTAGCACCCCAGGCTCTCCTGATCTTCTCTCCTTGGCGGCTCCTTCTTGTCTCCCCAAACTCTGGGCATGAGGGTACCTCAGGGTTCAGTCCTCAGATTCCTTGCTTTTCTATCTTCCTTCACCTGCCTTTCTCCAAACCACTTACCGCCATCTGCCCTCTAGTAGAGTTTACATCGTCATGTGGTTTGTGGTCTGGCCCCCTGCCTGCCCCCCTGACCTCCAGGGCAATGTAAATTCTAGACGGCAAGGAATCTGTTTTCTCCACTGCTCTATTCCTGGCAAATAGGACCGTGCGTGGCACATCGTTGGTACTCAGGAAATATTTATTAGATGAAGAGACCTCAGACTCCCAGGGTTAACCAGCCGCCATAACAGACTCTGTTCTCAGTACTAATTGGGGTTCTCCCAGGAACCACTACCCCATTGGAGCCAAGGTAGCCGAGTCCCCATTCTGTGTAATGCCGGCTCTCCTGGGAATCCCAAGCTCCACCCCTCTTCTGTAAGTGGAGGGTCCCCATATTGTCATGGAAATGAGAAACATAATTGGTCTTTGTTATGTGCAAATCCACCAATATAAGTTTGAGAGATCTAAGGAGAAAACGCAGAGAGAAATTTATTTATATCTGTCAGGTACTTCTCTTTTGCATTGGTTTTTGAATTTTAAGGGCAGAAGGCGTATGCCAAGTGAAGGCTTCAAGAATGAATTCACAGACTACGATCATTCTGGTCCTTTACAAAGTTTTAGTACAGATCCACCTGGAAACTTGGGGGCCCCATCACACTTTGAAAATCAGATTCTTCGTACTCTTTGAGTCTGCATTTCGACCTGCTTTTCTTTGTTGCTAATTGGTTCTCAGTTGATAGAGACCCTTCGTATTCAATGTGAAGTTTCTACATTCTCCACAGAATGTAAATCAACACTTGAATAGATCAATGGGACTCGCTATTTAAAGGAGTCTCTGGCACACCCAAGAAGCCTTTTGTGCTGCAAATAGCCACCATTATTAAAAAGAGTTGTGCTGGCACATTCACTTTTGCAAGTATTTTCTTGAAGCAAGGCACCCCCGTCCTTAGTCTGGTGGGGAAATTGATGGCTGAAATTGTGAATGGTGTTGTCAGGGTCTGGGGTCCCATTCTCTTTTCCTGGACAGATTTTGCTATCCCTGGGACACTAATCTTGTCAATTATAAGGACTTGCACGACTGATTCTGCTCTGAGTTCATAGGGATTTCTGGTTCCTGGAGAGCAAAGACATCATCACCTCCTGCCAGTTCCACGATCAGAATTAGCAGAGGCTGAGAGCCAGCAGGGGGCGCTGTGGGGCTGCTCATTTCGGAGCCTCTCGCGCCAACCACAGGAAGCCTTTGAAAGGCCCGCAAATCAATTCCCACTTTCTCCTAGATCATCACGATTTCTTTCAGAAGTATATTTGCCTCCGTTCTGGGCGGTACAAAATAGAAATGCGGAGGACCCGTACTTGCTGAGCTGGCTCACGTTCACAGTCATTTCTCCCAAGTCCTCCTGAATGTGACATAAGGTGGTCAGGCCGCCAAGGGGCAGGAATGGGGAGGCAGCTGGCAGGTTAGCTGGGTGGGCCCAGGCTGTGCCCCAGGCTGGGAAGTTAACCCGGGGGACTCTGCAAGCCTCTGATCAGGCATGACTTCCTAAGCCCAGCGCTGAATGGCTGCGTGGCCCCAGGACACCCTGATGGGCTGGTCCTTGAGACTTTGTGGGGGCAGCAGATTTCCCCCCAACCCCTCCCCAGTTGCACTAACCTGGAGACCAGTTGTCTGAAATCTCAGTTGGGGGGGGGGAGGGGTTTGTAAGAATTGTATAGGATTTTGTAAGCTTTTTTTTTTTTTTTTTAAGCTTGGGACACATATGGGCCATTGAGAAGTACAGAGGAAGGGGAGAAAGGGAGGGACGGGAAGGTAGCAGTCATTTGGAGCCTCACCATCCCCTCCTCCAGAGTATCCACTGCTTGTGATTTATATCCACACAGAAGCATAACACACAAGTGTGCTTGGCAGTGGCTCATTGACGGGCTCACAGATGAAACAACAGTCAGCTAACATCCAGCATTAAATGGAAAAAGAAATAGCTACTTTCATTCTTCAGTGTAAAGAGTAAATGTTGTAAGTTTCAAGTTTCATTCGTTTAGCAAATTTATACTGAGTGCCGGGCACTGTTCTAGGCACTGGTGAGACAGTGATGGACACACAACAAAGTGTTCTATTCTCATTGAGGAGCAACTTAAAAAGGTCTCGGAGGGGGTTGGTGATGTGGATGGGTGGGTGGTGATGGGCTGGGGGCAGCGGGCCAAGCGACCATCAGATAAGGATGGTCAGGGAGCCCTCTGTGATGTCACATGTCAGCAGAGACCTGAACAAAGAGAAAAAGGCGACATGCAAAGATCTGTTTGGGAAGAGTGGGCATGTGCAAAGGCCCTGGGGTATGAAAAGGTGTGGCACGTTTGGGGAAGGGAAAGAAGGCTGGAGTGTTTGGAGGTGGGAGAAGGAGATCAGAGAGCCGGGCAGAGGCCAGATCACAAAGGCCTCATCATGACCTGTCATGGCAAGAAGTTTGAAGGTCTCCTCAATCCAGTGAGAAGCCACTAAAGGGCTTGAAGCAGCAGAGGATTCAATTTACGTTTTTAAAAGACTGGTCTGGCTGCTGTTTGGAAACGTATCTTTGAGAGAAAAGCCAAGACACAAGGAGACAAATACCATTGATGAACACGGCTTTGTTCCAGGTGGCAGCTGTAGGTCTGAGACGAAGTTGAAAGTCAAGTCCCATAGGACCAGAGGACCGGCTGTAAGCTGGATGTGCAGTGTAAGGGAGGGGCAGGAGGCAAGATGGACGCTTGAGTTTTTGGGTTAAGCCAAATGTCGATGTTCTCTGTCGAAGTGGGAAAGTTGGAGAGAAGCAATTTCATCCGAGGCGAGACACGAATCGAGAGCTCCCCCACCAGGAACTGTCCGTTGTAATGTCCTGCCACCCTCCACGATGCCTCAGAGGTCAGGACCCCTGCTGCACCTTGGCTCCTGCCAACCTCTGCCTAGACGCTCCTCCTTTGCCCTCATTTCCTTTCTAAAGCCTACCCTGTGTCTTCCTTCCTCCTTCTGACATCTGGGACTTAAGATCACCCAACCCGATTACCCATTACCACTCCATTATATCTGCTTCTCTATTGTTTGCTAATTGGTGTACCTAGAGAGTGTATCTTCTGGCCAGGCAGTAACCGTGGTCATATTTCTCTTTCGATGAGAAAGAGAAATTGCAGGTCACTTTGCCTGCAATTAAAGGTCTGTGGGGCGGAGAATGATTTGTGATATCTTGCTCATGGCCTCCTGGCCCCAAAACTGTGACTTTGTGCCGACTTGGGCAGGGGGAAAATGGGAGAGAGTATCATACTTTTTGACTCAATCATCCTTTAAAAAAAAAAACCCAACAACTTATAAAGCTGGAGACGGTAGTAAGCCTGAAAAGAGGTAGTGTTACGGATTGTGTTTCTAAAGACATAGACACCTGTATACAATCGGATTCTTTTTGTGCTCCTTCATGACTGACTTTAATACTACGTTCCAGGTCCTAACCTTGCTGAAGTATTCTCTCCCTCAGCATAGAGTCAGCTGTCCTTTCCAGAGGTGAGTGGGGGTTATTCTGGGACTCGGTCCAACTTAGCATGCAGAACATTTGCAAAGGACCTTGCTTTTTATGGTTTAGGGAGTAATTTTTGTGATCTGGTTTTTCAGAGCTTGTTGCTAAAGGAAATTTCCAGTGGATTCTCGGTCCCTTCTCCTCTGGGCTACCAAAGTCATCGCTTTCCACAGGGCAGACTGGGAAGTAGGGTGCGTATTTCAAATACAGAGTCCCTCCCTGTATCAGAGATCATTATGCTCCGAATGTAGCATTTAACTAATTATTCAAAGGGATTAATTTCCCAATCCATTTCTTTCATGCTTGAGGAGCTAAGAGAGAACATGAGAGCTCTGGGGGCTTCATCCTGCTGGTAACTTTATCAGAGGTTTGGAGCCCACGTAGAAAGCATGCATACTAAATTTGCAGGTGTTTGATGCTGGGACAGACAAGGAAGAGAAGGGAAACGTATGATATGCTAGCTGCCTTGTGCACCTTGTCCTTAATACAACGGCTTTGCAATGCTCTTGAGGTCACATGTGGAGCCGTCCGGCATACAGACTTTGGAGTCAGAGAACCGAGTCTGCATGACCTTGGAAAAGTCACTTGCATTTTCTGACTGCCATTCTTCATGATCAGAGGAGCACCTACTTCCTGGGCTGGTCAAAGAGTTCTGGGAGATCCCACACAGAGAGCACTCAACACAGTGCTCGGCACACAGAAAGCACTAGCTAACCATCAGCGATCTTTATGGCCACCACTCTCCTTTGACATAAGGAGACGGGGCTCCGAGGCCCTGAGTGACTTTGCCCACGGTCACACAGCTGGTGTGCAGCAGAACCCAGGACTGTCCAGCTTGCGAGCCTACTCTTTGCACTATGCGATGTGCAAAGAATCAAGATTTCAAAAGAGCGTTGTGGGCTGTAACTGGAAAGTTAAAAAAAAAAATGCCTTTCAATAGGGATCAATGCAAAGGACTTCATTAAGGCCACAAATACTATTTAGTCAAGGACAGTGATGGACGGACCTGGCTCCATCACTCTGAAAACACTTGATGTCTAAGAGCAGCAAGGGTGCAAGCTTAATGCGAGAGCAGCGTGGCAATCAGGACAACGCCTGACATCTTGGGCGGCCTCAGGGTGTCCCACTCAAACGGGGGTGGGGGGGGTGGGGGGGGTGGGGGGGTGGTTATAAGGTTATAAGAGCCTCGGGGCATGTGGCAGCTCCGACAGGCCCTCCACTGCACTGTGACCAGGTCTGACAATGACATCCCCCGCAGGGCACAGCATGTCCTTTGACGAAAGCGAAAGGCTCGGGAAACTAGGCCTTAGGAAGAACGACGGGAAGGAATCAAGACCCCAGGAGAGGCTGGTTGGTGGCTTTGGCTCTTAGCGGGTCTCTCGTTTGGAAGAACTGAATCTGGTTTGGGTGTTGCTCGAGTATAACCGGGGTCAAAATGAAGTGCTAGGAAGATGCCCTCTGGTCATAGCGAGACTAAGATAATCTCTAACAACCTGCACTTCGAAACACAGCGCGGGCTGTTTTGTGAGGTGACGAACCTCCTGTCGTCCCAGAGGAATTTCAACGGAGTCCGGGTAGCCAGTTTTCAAGACTCCACAGAGAAGAAGGACCCACAAGGAGGAAATGTTCTCTGACCGGGATGCTGGGGTGCGATGCACATTAGCAGTCTGACAAGGGTGCGGTCTATATCAAAAATGCCTCATAAATCCTTCCTGTCTCTGCTTTCCTCGATGGTCGCCACCACCTCCGTTCCTGGACCTTCTAGGTCAGAGCTTGGCAAAGGGAAAGCAGGAAAATCTCGATGCTGCAAGGCAGCAGGGGGGGTCTCCGTGGCACTTGGAATAGTGACGGGGAAGCCAGTCCCCCGAGCCAACCAGCACTCTCCGCCCCGATCGTGGGTGACCCCCGGAGCACAGGGGGGTAACCCCGAGCCAACCAAAGGTGCTCCTACCTGGATTTAGGGCTCTGAAGGTTTTGGCGGCTGAGGAGTCGAGCGGCCGAGACCCGCTTTCTGTGGACATTGGATAGACCTGCGGGGAGCAAAACAACAGTCTTCCTGAGATGGGGTTAAACTGTGGTCGGTGCAAACCTTCCAGCTTCTACTGACTCTCTCTTCACACTTCCACTGTCCCCCAGAGTGAAGCCAAGAGGTGAAAGAAAAGACTCTGGGTGGGGGGTGGGGGTGGTGCCGGCTGTGGAGAATGCGAAGGAAAAGCAAATCTGGTTGAGCTGAGTTGAGAAGAGGTCAGAGTGACATCCTCCTGCTGGAGGGAGGGACATCCAAGGACACGCCTGGCTGAGCGGGGGGGGGGGGGGGGGGGGGCGCTGGCAGTAGACTTGTTTTGAGAGGATTGCACGAAAGATAAGTAATGAAACCCACCTCCTCTAAGTGGGTGGAGGTGAGAACTCCTGTCTTTCCTGCCTCCCCCCCGCCCCGTCTTGCGTGCCTCCCCAGGAGCGGGGGGAGAGGTACCTTGTGTAAGTTCCGGAGCTTCGGCCACGTAGGTGAGGCGGAACTTGTTTCTCTTCCAGCTGCGGTCGTTGCTGATGAGGGAGTTGTTTGCCTTCTCAATGTTGACGTCATCTCCCACGCAGAACACATCGCAGGCTGCCTGTGGCACACACAGGGCTTCCGGTGACCTCTTTCAGCCAAGAGGGACTCTCCACCAACAGCTCCAAATCATGACATGAATCCCTCCATCCATCCATTCATCCGCCCATCCGTCCATTCATCCTTCCATCCCTCCACCTACCCACCCATTCATCCTTCTACCCTTCCTTCCTTCCACCTTCCCTTCCTCCCTCCTTCCTCCCTCCCTTCCTTCCTTCCTCTCTCCCCCCTCCTTTCCTTTCTTTTTCCTTCCTTCCTTCCTTCCTTCCTCTCCCCCCTCCTTTCCTTTCCCTTCCTTCCTTCCTTCCTTCCTTCCTCCCTCCCTCCTTTCCTTCCTTTCCCTTTCTCCCCTTCTTTCCTTTCTTTTCCTTCCACCCTCCCTTCCTCCCTCCCTCCCTTCCTTCCTCTCTCCCTCCTCCCTTCCTTCCTTCCTTCCTCCCTCCCTTCCTCACTCCTCCCTCCCTCCCTCCCTTCCTCCTTCTATCTATTCATCCATCCATCTGTCCATCTCTCCATCTACCCTTCCTTCCTTCCTTCCTTCCTCTTTCCCCCATCCTTTCCTTTATTTTCCTTTTTCCTTCCCTTCCCTTCCTTCCACCCTCCCTCCCTCCTTCCTTCCTTCCACCCTCCCTCCCTCCTTCCTTCCACCCTCCCTCCCTCCCTTCCTTCCTCTCTCCCCCTCCTTTCCTTCCTTCCTTCCTTCTTTCTACTCTCCCTTCCTCACTCCTCCCTCCCTTCCTTCCTTCCATCTATTCATCCATCCATCTGTCCATCTCTCCATCTACCCTTCCTTCCTTCCTTCCCTCCTTCCATCTATCTACCCTCCTACCCAGCCATCTCTCCATCCCACCACATACCTGCCAGCCAATCATCCATCAATCCATCCACTAATCCATCCAGTATTTTTTGAACGCCTTTGATGTGCTGGACATACCATATTTACTAATAAGTTTAGGATTTAACCTCTACTTAACATGTAACTTCTACGTCATTTATTCCTAAAACCAATATTTGTAGAGACCTAACATTAAAAAAGAAAATAAACACCTTAGAATTTCCCATCCATCTTCCTCTAAAGGTTTAAAAAATTACATTAAAAGCAGAACATACTGAATGTTTGAATACCTGCATATGAAATTTCCATCCTTTCTTTTCCTTTTTTTTTTTTTTTTGCCAAGTTCATAAGTTCTCCGACTTTAGTGGTCCTAAGAATTACTGTTTGGAATTCAGGTTTTTGGAATAAAAGCCACGGATAATTAAAAAGCTTTAAGGGCAGATTTAACCCTTTTTTGGCCTTGCGTTGATTTTCAGACAATCTAAATGTCCATCAGTTGATGAATGGCTAACCAAAATAGATATATACGTACAGCAAAGTATCATTTGGCCATAAAAAGCAATGAGGTACTAATATATATATTGCAATGTGGACGAACCTTGAAAACATGCTAAGTGAATGAGCCGGTTTCAAAAGACCACATATTATATGATTTCATTCGTATGAAATGTCCAGAACAGGCAGCTCCCCAGAGACAGGAAGTAGATTAGTGGTTGTCAGGACTGGGAGTTTGATGGGAGGGGGGCGGTGATAACCAAAGGGTATAGGGGCTTGTAACAGACCCTGACTCTGGGGCGTTCAATCGAAGTTGGCTGACGAAGTCAAGAACCATAGTTTTCTCAAGGTAAAAAGAGCCGAGTTATCTCAGTTCTCCTCATCTAGGAAGAAATCCAGAAAGAGGCTTATGGACACAGCCTTCCCCCCATAAATATCCTTCTAGCTCAGGGGCCTCAGTTTCCCCTCTTTCTATCTGCATTTACATGCAGGACGGAAAATGCCAACTGGATGATAGGCAGCTACCTAATCCACTTTCTCCTGGGGTTGCTGAAGAGAATGCATTCCAGGGTGGAGGAAGGAGCAGGTGACAGGTGGCAGGTCCGTATTCATGGCTTTCTGTTTTTCCCAGGATGGCCAATCGAATCATGCCCCCATGCAGATAGAAGGCCATTATGCATTTCTTCCCCTGTGACCTCATGTCTAGAATAGCCCTGTGCAATACGAGGTTCCATCATGATGGGAATGTTCTGTGCTGTCTCATATAGTAACCAATAGCTATTTGTGGCTGCTGAAAATATGAAATACACAGCCAAGGAATGAGATTTTAAATTCTATATAATATGTGTATATTAAATAGAGTTTTTAAAATTCTATTTAATATGTGTATATTAGAGTTACATATTTAATGAAAAATTAAAATTTTATACATCTATTATAGTATATAAATATATTTAATTATTTTATGTAATATCAATATATTTCTGCAATTATGCAATATATAATATTTCTGTCTTCATATACAATATTATATATTATAATTAATCACCTAATTATTTCTATGTACATATATATATGCAAATTTTTTCTTTTTAAAAAATGTTTATTTATTTATTTTGAAAGAGAGAGGGGGAGGAGGGGCAGAGAGAGAGGGAGAAAGAGAGAATCCCTAGCAGGATCCACTCTATCAGAGCAGAGCCCAATGTGGGGCTTGATCTCATGACCGCGAGATCGTGACCTGAGCCAAAATCAAGAGTCAGATGCTTAAATGACTAAGCCACTCAGGCGCCCCTAGAAATTTTTCACGTAACATAAAATTCATCACTTTCAAATGTACAATTCAGTGGGTTTGAGTGTATTTACAAAGTTGCACAACCACGACCACAGTCTGGTTTCAGAACATCTTCCTCCCCCAGAAGAGACCCTGTACCTGTCAGCACTCACTCCCACTCTCATGGCCCCAAACCCCTAGCAACCACTACTCTAATTTCTGTCTGTATGGGTTTGTCTATTGTGGACACTTCATTTAAACGGAATCATAGACCTTCCGTGTGGCTTCTTGCACTTAGCATAATGCTTTCAAGGTCCATCCACCTGCTACGTTGTAGCAGGTATAAGTTCTTTATACTGTTTATGGCTAAATAATATGTCACTGTAGAGACATACTATATTCACTTGTCCATTCATCCTACTGAATGTGAATTCATTCACATTTACATTTAAATAGCACATGGGGCCGGCAGCTCCTGCATTGGTCAGCAAAGATCTAGCTCAAGAGGAATAAGTATGTCAAAGTAGACAAATCGGTGAGATCTGAGTTCCAGGTCGAGGCACAGCCCCCTGGTGTGGCTAACCTACTTTATGGTTTTTTTGTCTACTTGTCTACCAAATGTGAGCGAGGGATGGATTCCTCCCAGCTCTGAAATTCCAAGAGCACAATGCTTTATAGACCAACTCCTTGCCCATGATGCAGGAGGTCAGATTCTGGGTGAAGAATGTGTGTTTTAAGGCCACCCAAACTCATCTGAGTTGTTTAAAGCTGTATCCTGGCTGGACACACGGTGGGGAAATACCAGAAGTTCTCTCAGGTTTCTTCTATTTCATATGGTGTAGGCACTCTGTCTTTGGAGGTCTCGGGGGGTCATGACTTCTCCCCCTGGGTCTCTGGGATCTGGGCAGGTGGTTACCTTGAAGACCTTCTTGGCCCAGGTCCTGAAAGCCTCTTCCTGCCCACAGAGCTCGTCTCCCTCCCTCATCTTCAGGATCCTCTCTCCTCCCAGCTCCTCCAGGAGGGTGTCCACGGCATGTCCAAAGGCGCAGAAATGAGGGTAAGCCCGGGAGCCAAGGCCAAATACGGAGAACCTGCCGAGGAGACAAGAGATGGTCTGTGTTAGGGGACTGTGGGGCATGAGGGGCGTCTGGTTTTATGGACTCCATGTCTCCCCTAAATTCATATATCGAAACCCTAACCCCTAATATGGCTGTATTTGGAGATGGGGACTTTAAGGTGGTAACTGAGGTTAAATATAGTCATAAGGATGGTCCCTAGTCCAATGGGACTTGTGTCCTTAGAAGAAGAGGAAGAAACACCCAATAGCATTCTCTCACTCTGAATGTGCACGGAGGAAAGGCCATGTGAGGGCACAGCAAGAAGGAAGCCGTCTGCAAACCAGGAAGAGAGGCCTCACCAGAGACCAATCTTACTGGCACCTTGATCTTGGACTTCCAGCCTCCAGAACTGTGAGCAGATACATTTCTGTTGTCGAAGCCACCCATTCTGATATTTTGTTACAGTAGCTTGAGCAGACTAACACATCTGGCATCTCCAGAAGCATCTCCATTAGCCCATGGTGGTCAGACAGCCCCAAGCCCACCTGGGTTAGGCCATTTTAAAAAAATCTGGGAGCCCTTGGGGCCTCTTCTCCTCTCCTTCTGGTCTCTGCAAGGTATGACCATCCTCGGGAGAAAATTCCCAATGGTCCTACGGAGGATGAGCTGGGGATAGCGATGACCCAGAACCATTGGCTGTGTCTTGTGTGCCCCTTTCTAAGCTGGAGAAATTAGTCTATTTTATGGGAGGGCTTGAATTCTACAAGGGACACAAGCAGATTAGTTTTAAGTACACAGGTAATGAAAACCATAACACAGAAGTCCTCAGGGACCTGCATTAATGAGATCAGAAGGCCTTGTCATTAGCACGTCAAATGTTCGCTGTGCATTGACTAACTGGAATTAAAATTAAAACTTAAAAAAACCCACATCAAATGTTGGTGTGTAAACAGGTGCTTCTACAAGGGGATGGAAGATTTATAAAGATGCTGACTCTACCGCTTGCAATGTCTCTGACATTGATTTGCCTCACAAACCCTCTCTGCCCAGGTACCACCAAGAAAACGTGGCTGCTGGAATCAGCGGGGGTCAGGTTAATGAGATTTTCCTCTCTGGGAAGGTGGGGTGGCCTTGACTGAGGTGTGAGAAGGGGAGGGCTGTGTGTCAGATGGCCGCTCTTGCTAGTTCGCTGTCCGACTGACACTTGGTCCTGGCTGTGGGTCTCGACGTCACTGGGGCAGAAGTGACAGGTTCACACAAGTGGGACGAGAACACCCCACCCCACGTCTTTCCTAGCCTGGAGTTTTCTGCTGGAGACTGTCATCCCAGACAAGCCCAGGCGTGGATCTGTGTGAGCTATTCCATACTGTCTCTGCCTGGGCCTCCCAATCCGTTTGTTTAGAATGAAGGGGTCAGGCTGGCGAGAGATTGAGATGGGGGAAGCAGAGAGGAGGAGGGGAAGCTGGGAAGGGACTCCCATTCTCTCTGTCATTGGAGAATGCACTTGACATGGCTCCGGGGGTCTCACGGGTCAGGTGAAGGTTAGCATGGGTTAACATCTGCTTCTTTTAATCCCACATGCATGCTTCCTCTCTGGGCCTCTTCTCCTCTCCTGCCCTTCTTTCCCTGGTTGTAGAGGCTTTCTAAAGAAAGTACATGGGATTAGGCAGTGTTTGCCCCCGCAGCCCCCCTCCCCCACTTGCCCGCTCATGCCCTTCCTGGAGGTGGGTTCCTCACCTTTTCCTCCAAGGGTGATGGTGTGACAGGAGAGCTGATAACTAGGAGTGGACTGGTTGGAGGGGGGCCAGGAACTTCCTTCCCAAGCCACGCCCCCCTTAACCTCGGCCCAGTGGAGACTGGAAATTCCCAGCACGAGTAATGGCTTTGTGGTTAAGCCGTTGTTCCTCAAACATGCGAAGTTTACGTTCACGACGTCACCATATGTGACCACGGCTGATACTATTATTTACTTATTACCGCTGTTTAGCTTGCTTTGAATTTGTCTTCACCACCTCATCAAAACCACTTGTGTTCACTAGCAGGTGGTTCGGGTAATTCATGCATTAATACGTTTCCCGATGCACCTAAAGACCTGCCTCCCAGTCATCTCCTAGACTCACGTTTCCATTATGACCTTCACCTTGGGGTTTCAAACTTCCCATTTTAAGCCTCCAAACCAGGAATTGGCAAACTTATTAGACATGGGGCTGGAGAGTAAATATTTTTAGGTTTCTAGGCCAAGAAACAAAATCGAAGCTGTTATGTGGATGCCTTCATAACAGAGAGAAAACAAATTCCTGCACGTTTTTATTGACGACATAAACATTTAAAAAATTATTATTACAGTTATTGAGGATGATTTTTTAATAATATGTCTACCTATGAGACTGGGGTTCCTTGTATGGGGGGGTGGGTGGCATTTTGCTTAATTGGGGTTCAACGGTAACGGTTTCTATCCTCAAGTGAATTGCCAATGTTCAAGTGCAAAAACCACTCCCAGCTCATGGGTTGTGTAAAAACATACAGTGGTCAGGCTGGATTGGGTCTCCAGGCTACAGCTTGCCAATGCCTGCTCTGAGCCGTGATAGATTCAACAAGAGAAAAACGGGTCCGGCTGTCAAAGCACAAAACTGGTGTTTCAATGTCAAACTAAAACAACGCACTGATGTCAAACCCCATAGAAAATAACACCAAGGGTGAACCCGGATGTACACTATGCACTTTGCGTGATGATGATGTGTTAGTGTAGGTTCATCAACCGTACCAATGGACCACTCTGGATGGAGATGCTGCTGGTGGAAGAGGCTGTTTCTGTTGGGGGAGGGGATATATGGGAATTCTCTGTATCTTCCTCTAAGTTTTGTTGTGAACCTAAAACTAAAACTACTTGGAAAAAATAAAGTCTATTACAATGTGCACTACTGGGCATAAGACTTCAATATCCAGGACCCCTCGTGATGTGTACCATCTACTGAGCACTGCCCTGAGCAGGTAGGAAAAGGTTCGGTTAGCAAAGGTCGGAAAGATTTGTGGCCAGGCCGGGATACTCAGTGGACATCAACCTTGTTTTCACAAACATCTGTGAAACCAGGGATCTGCAGTTTTCTTTCTTTCTAAATGCTCATTGGACCACATTCCCAACTGTTGAAATATAAAATATCTGCCCGTATCCCATATAAAATGATCTCTTGGTATGTGACCACTGCCCTTTGGTAAACATGGGGTTAGGCCAGTATTTTTTGAACCAGACTGCACATTAGAGTCACTTGGGGAAATTAAAAAAAAAAAAAAGGCAATACTTGCCCAATTCTAGACCAATTACATCAGAATCTCTGGAAATGGGGCTTGATTATCAGTATATTGCAAACACCTCCAGATGATTTTGATGTGTGTCCCAGGTTGAGAGCCACTGGGGCATGGCAGGGTGTCTCCAGAAGTTTCTATTAGGTGTAACATATCATTGGGAAGGGCAGCTTACTGAGTAATTTCCAGGGATTAACATCCTTTGGCACAAATGATGTGCTGATGACGGGGCGAGATTTGGGTGATGGGGCTCTGACAGAGTGTGTATAGGAAGGGGTCTGGGTAGTGTGCTTTAATGGGGCGAGGGGAGTCCCCAGAGAGCTAGAGTGCAGCTGGTTATTCAAGAGACGGACAGGAATACAAGGGAGGAACCTTAAGCCCACTTTGCAACTAAATCCAGTTCCCCAAGATGGCTTCCCTGAGGCCCTTGACCCCTGCTCACCTCACGTTGGCCAGGGGTCCAGCACTCTCAAAGTTGTCTCTGAGGTCTGGCCCGTCGCCTGATGATTTATGGGAGTCGGAATACGAGGAAACACTATTGAATCGGACCTTGTAGCTCCTGCCAAAACAGAAGAGACCCTGTGAGCTCTGGCTTGGAACCTCCTCCTGAGGTCCTGTTTCAAGGACCTTCTCTTGCATGTTGGTTGAGACCATAACACTTCCATGGACTCTTCCAGAATGGATAAACTTACTCACCCACCACTAGAGCTAGCCATCTGCACATGACCCCGCTTGTATTTAAAGAGGTTTCCCACCATACTCAACTCAGGGATCTTGAGAGCCAGACAGCCAAAACGATTTAATTGGCAAAAAAGTCACGAATAGATCAGACCACCCCCTAACCATTAGAGAACGCTTCGTTGCTTCCCAAATTTTAACAAGCACAAGAATCATCTTGGGATGCTGTTAAAGTGCAGATTCTTTTTTTTTTAATTTTTTTAATGTTTATTTATTTTTGAAAGAGACAGAGCATGAGCGGGGGAGGGGAAGAGAGGGAGAGGGAGACACAGAATTTGAAGCAGGCTCCAGGCTCTGAGCTGTCAGCACAGAGCCGGATGAGGGACTCGAACCCATGTGCTGTAAGATCATGACCTGAGCCGAAGTCGGACGCTTAACCGACTGAGCCACCCAGGCGCCCCAGAAAGTGCAGATTGTGATTCAGCAGATCTGGGCAGGGCCTAAAGTTCTGCATTCTAACAAGCATCCAAGAGGCACCAATGCTGCTGATCCCCAGACCTCACTTCGAGTAGCCAGGAACTAACTGGTGATGTCCACTCTGGTATCTCTGTGTGGCTATTTAAAAAAAAACTTTTTTTAATGTTTATTCATTTTTTGAGAGAGAGAGTGGGGGAGGGGCAGAGAGGGAGACACAGAATCCGAAGCAGGTTCTAGGCTCCGCGCTGACAACACAGAGCCCAAAGCGGGGCTCGAACCCACAAACTGTGAGATCATGACCTGAGCCGAAGTCAGACGCTTAAGCAACTGAGCCACCAGGCACCTGTACATGTGGCTATTTAAAAGTAAAGTTAAATTGATTCAAAATAAATACAGTTAAAAATTCTGTTCCTCACTTGCACTGGCCACGTGTCAAGTGCTCAAGGGCCACGTGTGGCTAGTGGCTGCCCTATCGGATGGCACAGACATACAGCATTTAGAAAGTTTCATTGGATCGTGCTGGACAATTCCCATTCAATACTCTCTCTTCATCAAGTTACGGTCCTTGGATGTTTCAAGGATCTGTCACATTTCCCATTTGAAGTCAATGTGGAAAACGTTCCGCACTGAGACATGGCATAAAAAGAGACTGAATTCCTTATTAAACGATTTTGAAGGGGAAGGAAGATGTCACTGGAACTCAGACCTCAGCACGAGAGGCTCAGGAGCTTTGAGACTTCAAAAAAAGATCCAGTTTCCCCGTTTTCCTCTAAAAGTGGTAAGGTTTGTTCTCAGACAAGGCAAAAACAAAATAAAAACAAAAACAAAAAAAATCCCCAGACCAAAAAAACGAAACAGAACAACTCCCCTCAAAACAAGAGACCAAAACCAAAACACAACAGCTTAACAAATATGAGTGCAGAAGACGAAAGAAAAAAAAAAAGACACTGTGCATTCTGGCAGCAGGGTTTCTAAGCTGGATGTTCTTCAAAGTTTTTGTTCCAGCATCAGGAAAGTTCTAAATATATGTAAGTGTATTTTCTGCCCTAAAATAGTCTCACACTGAGTCACTTCTCCAAATAAGTCATGCAACATATCAGGGGGTGGCTGTGTCGTTAGTGTGGGAGGGATGGTTGATGGTTGTGGGTTAAAAATAACAGCACATGTATTTGTATGAGGTTTGAGGTTTTTCCAAATGCTTTCCTCTTTGTTTTTATCCTTTGATCCTCTCAACAAGTCCCAGAGGTGGTCAGGACAGAGATGGGTTCTCCCCATTTGGCAGATGAGAAAGACTGAGGTCCAGAGAGGTCAAACGCCTTGCTCAAGTCTGCTTAGTGAGTTAGTGGCACAGCCCGGGTTAGAGTGCAGGTCTCCTTGATACCCAGAGGTGGCTTTGGATGCTCGGGCATCGGACATGTGTGCACATGTGCACAATCACACACGCCTTGCGCACACACGCCTGCATGCACATATGAACGCGGTATATACATGTGCACGAACGCATGTGCACACATGCACATGTACACACACATGCACGCACACGTGCACATAATGCATGCCTGCACGCATACGCACGCATATGCACACGCACACATATGCATGTGCACACACACGCACGCCTGCACACACATGCACACATGCACACACATACACACATGCACACACGCACTCTACCTCTGCTGGCTGTCACGGGCTGCAGCCAGACCATGGACTTCTGTGTCACCTTGGGGGAGGGGAGGCCCTTTACGGGGAAAGAAACGCAAGGGTTCCGGGTACCTAGAGGGGAGAATGGATGGTGCCCTCTCTCTCCCTGAAGGAGGGGTGAGGGGGAGCCTGTGATGGCCACCTAGGAAAGAAGGGCAGGGAGAGCGAGGACTAAGGTGCTCATGGTCAAAGATGACCGATCACGAGGGACTCAGCTGTCCCTTGGATATGGAACGAATGTATGTGAGTTTGGCAACAGGTGCTTGGCTAAGAGAAACCCAGGAGAGGTTTTCCGCAGACCGCCGTCTCCAAACACCAGTCAGCTGTGGTGTCTGCTCTGCTCCACGCTGGAGGAGACGCCGTGTTGGCCTAATGGAAAGACAGCTCAACATGCACACGCCATATGTTGCCTACTTTAGGGGGGACTTACAGGCTTCGCAAGGGTGGTCATCATTACAGGTATTTGTCACCTTAGGAAATATCTTTAGAACCCAACCTGACATTGGGATGCAATTTCAGCATGAATGTCTTTTGGCTACAGGTTTTTTTGTTTCATTTTTGCCTTATGAGGTATGTTATCTACTGAACTCAACCTCTACATTAGCTACAACTCCACCATGAGCGTCTGATGGAAAAGTTTTAGGGAAAGGAGCTCACTTTTGCTGTTTTTGAATGTAGGTTTCCAAAGGGGAAAGATAATAAGAATTGGTATTTACATAGGGCTTCTAAGTTTTCATAAGACGCTTATAGCTATTACATCTATTTTCTCCTTTGATTCTTACAAGAAGTTAAGGCAAGTATTTGTATGGACAAGGAAACTGAGACACGGGGCTGTGAAGTTACCAGAGAAGCCAAAATATCAGCCCCAGTGGACTCCAGACACCCACCAGCTAAAATTGCTCACAAAGGGGCTTTAGGTCACAAAACCCAGCCAGAACCCAAATGTGAACCCCAGATGCCAAAAGACAATCTTCAGTTACCCACAGAGTATGTCATGTGACCCTGGAGGGTCATTCACTTACTTCCTTTCCTCCTGCACGGAGTTGGGGTGCCTCATTTCCATCAAAGCACAGCCGAATTTCTGGAAGCCAAGAGAGGAGTAAAATGTGAAGCATGGGTCTATGAACCCAGAATAGGGTAGGGCACTGAGCATCTGGGGTCCTGGCCGGTAAAAGAGGAGCCTGATGCCTCTGGGGGCCAGGATGTTAGAGATGGTTAGGGGTTCAGGCTGGGCAGCAGATGTGCGTGAAAGGGCCAGCTGATAAAAGGGCTACAGTGTGTGGACCCCCAATTCCCAGCACACAAATCCCCATTGTGGCTTTCTCTTTACAAATTTTTTTAAATGTGAAATTTATTGTCAAATTGGTTTCCATACAACACCCAGTGCTCATCCCAACAGGTGCCCTCCTCAATGCCCATCACCCACCCACCCTGCCCTCCCACCTCCCCATCAGCCCTCAGTTTATTCTCATTTTTTGAGTCTCTTATGGTTTGCCTCCCTCCCTGTCTAACTTTTTTTCCCCCTTCCCCTCCCCCATGGTCTTCTGTTAAGTTTCTCAGGATCCACATAAGAGTGAAAACATATGGTATCTGTCTTTCTCTGTATGACTTATTTCACTTAGCATAACACTCTCCAGTTCCATCCATGTTGCTACAAAAGGCCGTATTTCATTCTTCCTCATTGCCAAGTAGTATTGACTCTACTTCTCTCATCTGGAGCAGGGGATGCCAAGCTCTTAATGGGAGCATCCATTCCAAAAGAAGTAGCTCACTAAGGTGACAGCATTGTCACTAAAGATTGGCTCATCAGTGGGCACCAATAGGCTGAGGTCTTGGAATTGTCCCAAATCTTTGTGAACTTGGATCCAAATCCAAGTCGTGGGCGTTGAGGCTCTGGGAGGATTTGCTAACTGAACGGCAGGTGTAACTGAGGCCCCTCCTTCTTCCCCCTGATGGGGAACATGCTAGAACAGGTGAAAGCTCGTCTTACCTCCCCATTCTCTGGGGGGTCGCCATTGCCAAAAGTGCTGGTAACCACTAGGACCAGAGTTTCATGTTCCAGGTGTACAATGTCATATTCTTCCATGGACATCACCTAGGTGGGTGAGGGGGAAGGGATGGTGGGGAGAGAGGAAGTGAGGTGGTGACAAGGAGAAGAGGTAAGAGAGAACAAAAAGTGAAGGAGAAGAAGAGAGAGGAAAAAGATGAGTCATCTTGAGCCATCTCCTTTGGAAGAAGAACCAAAAGTTCTGGGTGTCACTATTTCAATGGGCTCAAGTGGGTAGCACGAAAAGCTTTTTGGTAGTGTGGGACCTTTCTAAAGTCACAGTGGCCTAAAGGACCACAAAGAACCTGGGGCAATGGTGGAAGGGGTTGGCTGCTAATAGAGACAGATCTTGATTGAGATCGTTGGGCTTATTATAACCAACTGATCTGGGAATCTTCTTGACCACTTTTAGGCTGGGAATGGCCCGGCTGGATCTGACCAGGTCTGCTCAGTCTCCTTGCTAATCCTCCCTCCAGCAGTATGGGGCCTGGGCCAAGTAAGTCCGAGATCCCTGCCTTAAGGAAGATTATTGCTCTCTATCTTAGCATCTCTTGGGCCACATTTCTCCAAGTAGGTTCTAGGGAAGCCCAGTCTTCCGAGAGGCTCCTTAAAAATAAGTGAGCCATGCACAAACATGTTTATATTCTATCCCCTTTTCATTGGGAGATTAGAATACAGCTGACCTAAAACAACATGGGTTTGAATTGTGTGTGTCCACTTATAGGTGGATTTTTTCCGATAAATACAGTACTGTCAATGCATTTTCTCTTCCTTATGGTTTTTTAATAACATTTTCCTTTCTCTAGCTTACTTCATTGTAAGAATATGGTAATAATACATGTAACATACAAAACATGTCAATCAACTGTTCATGTTATCAGTAAGGCTTCTGGTCAACAATAGGCTATTGGTAGTTAAGTTTTTGAGAGTCAAAAGATGTATGTGGATTTTCAGTGCCCCTAACACCGATGTTTTTCAAGGGTCAGCCATACAGACTTGCAAATTCAAGCCTCCAAGAAGTCATTCAGCAAAGAAACCCACTGAACTGTGTTTAATGCAGAGCTTCCCAAGCTGACCCCAGAATGTTTTTTTTTTTCATAAACCCTCTAAGATTTTGCTCTGAGATGGGGTTTCATTTTGTGGACTCCTAGACTCCTAGAAGGTCATGGGAGGAGAGGACATCAAAGTCCCCTGAAATTTAGGTGGATGTGCATATGTGTGTTGATGGCTACCTCGGGATGTGCTGTCATCCATTCTCAAAGGTTCTTCTCTGTTGACTCCACTCTCTCCCCTTCCAACTATACGTACCACAGGGGCCAGGGAGCTGGCGCTTCCCCCTACTCACCTTGGCATCAAAGGCATGTTTGAAGATCTCACACAAGGTTTTAGCATAGGCCTGCGACTTGCCCGTCTCTGTGGCATAAAGGATGGTCGCCTTGACCCTCTTGGCCATTGCCTGTCCCATAAGCTTGGCTGAGAACTTGACGGCTCTGGAGAGAAAAGAATGGAGAGGAAAATGGGAAATGTAGAAAAAAGGGAAGATGCTAGGCTGGGACTTTGGGGCCAGAACCATGATCCTCGAAATGCAATGAGAGAGAACTTACTCTCTTGATCTCTGATGGTTTTAGGGACACTAGAAGCCCAAGTTTAAAACCATGGTTGGTTTTGTTAGTTTGTTGCTTGGTTGTCCAAACCTAGTCTTGAGAACCTTGGTTTGCCAAGCATTGCCCCCGAAGACAATCATTCATTCATTCATTCATTCATTCATTTGTTCATTAATTAAACATTTGTTGAGTGCAGAACATCTGCTAGGTATAGTTATAGGAGCTAAAGAACATAAAAAAGTAGGTGTCACGGGGCTTACATTTGTGTGTGTGTGTGTGTGTGTGTGTGTGTGTGTGAAAGAGAGAGAGAGAGAGAGAGAGAGAGAGAGAGAATCACTAATAAATCACCAGGCATTGAATTAGAAGGAAATTTAGAGGTTTATAGATCCACAAAGGAAGGACTAGTCTGGTTTAGTCAGGCTTGCATATTCAGAGTCTCGCACAGAGTCTGATATCTAATAGGCGCTAAATAAATATCAAAAGAAGGGATGATTTTTAAAGATGCTGCTACCACCGGAGCCCTGGGGAGTTGAAATATCAAGTCGAGGCTCTTTCTTGCTAAATGGAGAATTCAGAGCCAGTGTTCCTTTCTTCCCATCCACCAGGGCACCGGGGTGGCAGACAGGCAGTGGCTCGGGAATGGCTGGGCTCACCTTCTGAGCCAGCATCCCGGCTCTATTAGGAACCTCAGAGTAGACAAATCACTAATTACCCCCACCTGGGGATTATTGATGGTAAATTCATCATTTTTTAGAATCAGGGAAACCACCCACATTGCAGGAGCATTCTGAGCCAAGGGGGAGAAACAGAAAAGAATAAAAGGTGCCCAGGGGATTCCCTTTGAATGACTGGAGCATAAAAAAGCATCTATAATTAACTCCCATTGTTTCTACCCCTCACTTAATAGTGCAATTAATGTTTTAGATTTCTTCCTCCCTTCTCCCAGAAACAGTTGAACCGAACTGAAGCCAAAGGCTGCTCTCCCTGACAATATCTGTGATTCTCTTGTTAGGAAAGAATGGCTGCTGATGTGTTCTCTTTTGGCTGGGAGATGGGGTTATGTGGAAGGAGGGAGAGAGGAGGGAGAGAGGGAGACAGGTGCTCTGGGCCATAGGAATGGAGCCAGGACCTGGGTTTGAGTCCCTGTGGGATCCACAGCCCTCGCTTCTGGGGTCTGTGGCCTGCATGGCACCTGTTGTACATCTAGGGATTGTATCCAGAGAGTTCTGGACCCAAGAGGGCCGATGGAGGAGGAGCTCAGTGTATGCCTAGCTTCTGTGCCAGCAGTTTAACTCCAAACAGGGGTCTCTGCTGAAGGGGCCAGTGGAATTCGCTTTCTTTAGGAGAAGGCTGGCATCCCCATTCGATCATCTCGGTCAGCCCCACCTCACTTGTCAGAGGGTCCTTTGGCTGGCCACACATTCTTCAGGCCTATTACTCTTCAGTGGCCTTGGCCCATAAGACCCTTCCCTCTTCTCCTTTGCTCAGCTTAGTCTATTCATCTCATTCTTCAGCCCAATTGTCATCTTCTGAAGGAAGCCCTCTCTGACATCCCAAACTGGGTTCGGTCTATTTACGGCACCACGAAACCATTCCTCGATGGCGCACTGTATTTGTGTGATTCTTGGACAAGTGAATGGCTTTGAGCTTTGACAAGAACATCATTTAACTGGCTGATCAGGCATTGCTGGAGCCTAGCACAGTGCCTGGCACAGAAGAGGCACTCGGTATTCACTTGTTGGCCAAATGAATGAATGAATGACTGACTGAAGGAGCGATGTTAGAGTTCAGCCCTGAGAGAGAGAGAGCCCTCCCGGGTTGGTTTGTACCAGCTCCTCCCTCCTCTGGGTTCAGTGACTTCCTGTCAGCAGCTTGAAATTGGCCATGGGGGGAGTATTTACACCCTGGAAATGGACAAATGTTACACATCTGTTGTTGTTGTTATTATTATTATTAAAACAGCTGGTTTATCAAAATGCCATTGCCTCCAAGACAAGAATTTAGGAAACAGAGGTGAGGAAAGTGAGGTTGGGAAGGAAAAAAGGTTGGCGCAACATCCATATCTCAGGCCCTCAGGCACAGAAGGCACGAGGTGGCCAGAGAAAATGGAGAACTCACATCGCACAAAAGGTCAGAGGCATAGGCATCTGCCCAGCCTCCTTCTCTGGGGCTCTCCGAGTTTGGAGGCACCTCCAGTCCCCACCTATTTCCAGGAGACTTACTCTGCCAGCTTCTTGAAGCCGATGGCTCGCCGCTTTGTGGGGGTTCCATTGGTGCCTTTCCAGACGTGGGTGTTCCAAGGCTCAGGCTAGGAAGAGAGGACGATGGTCACTGCAGTGAGCGAATCTGGCTCCTCTTGGGAGAGGCTCGGGACTCCCTGGGTACTTGTGGCTGCCCAGCTATGCCCAACCCTCAGCCCCTGAAGGGAGGAGATCTGCTGGCGGTGACCACAGCGGTCCTTGCCCCGACTGGCCAGTCCAGTCTGCCTGTGTTGTCCTGCTAGACCTTCTCACTCAGCCCTTGGTCCCTCTGCAGCCCTCTCCTGGGAACCCCTGACTACTCCCTTTGTCTCCATTAGCGTTCTGGCTAGGGCCACGCTGTCCAATATGGTAGCCGCTAGCCACGTGGACTATGGAGCACTTGAGCGTCCGCAGAGGAAGTCTGAGTTGAGACATGCTTGGAGCCAAACATGCATATACCAGGTATTGGAGACTTAGCACAAAAGAGGCCGGAAGGGGTGGGACCTGGTATTCGAAGGACGGGGTGAGTCGGTAGTTGAGCATCTCCTGGTGGAAGACAGGGGTGACACTGCCAGACATGGGGGGCACAATCCACACCCAGTCGGCGGGGCAGCCCCCCCGGCAGCGGTATTCATTCTCCATGTGCTTGATGAAGGACTCGGTGGCAGAGTGGTGGTCAACGATGGTCACTTTGTCACTCTGCGGGAGGAGAGGGGGCACAGTCAGGCGGGAGAGGAACTGGGGTATTTCCGGGACTCCCTTCTCCACGGGGAGCGCTTCCCAAAGGGTGGTCCTGGAGATGCTGCGAGGCCTTGTGAGCTGATTCTCTGCATCTCTCTCTCACTCACATCCAGGGAAGAGTCTCCTTTTGACGCTAATACACCTTTTAATACCTCTCTTGCCAATTTTCCTCTCTCCTTTCTCCCTCCCTCCCTTTTTTTTTTTAAAATAAGAGAGAGGAACCTCAGGCAGCATTTAGCTAGAATTTGACAACTCTGTGTTGCTTTCCTTCTGTTTATTTGCTGATTAATTTAATATTATAATTACCTTCTATTTATGGCAACCGATACTCTCCATTTATGGCAGTGATACAGAATCCTCTTAAAGTAAAGAATTTTAAGTATTAAGCATGGGTTTATTTATCCATTTATTTAGTTTTTGAGAGAGAGGGCGCAAGTGAGCAAGGGGGAAGACAGAGAGAGAGAGAGAATCTCAGAAGGGGCAGAGGAAGAGAGAGAGAGAGATGGAGGGATGAAGGGAGGGAGGGAGGGAGGGGAGGGGAAGAGAGAGAGAGAGAGAGAGAGAGAGAGAGAGAGGGCTCACCTGAAGTGGGGCTCATGTTCACCCGATGTGGGACTCGAACTCACTAACTGTGAGATCATAACCTGAGCCGAAGTCAGATGCCTTAAAGACTGAGCCACCCAGGCGCCCCAAGGATGGATTTATTAACACCACGAGGCAGAAATCGCAACAGAGCTGGGTGGACTGCAAATCTGGATAACCGGCCCCGGGGCCCCCTCTGGTGGGCCGGTCTGGATTCCCACCGTGTGTAAACAGTGCTTCCCCTCTCTGCCCACTTTCCGTCCTCAGCCACTCATCCTGCTCACATCCCTGCTGTCTCAAGCCCACTGAACCACACTCCATCCTCCTCAACGTCTCCCGAGGCCTCACTCGCCCATGGCCGAGAGAGAGGAGAGGGGGCTTGCTTCCGTCTCAGGCCATCTCAGCCTGTCTCTTCCCTGGGATATTCCTCAGCGTATCCATTCTCCCTGCTCCTGACCTGGGGGCCTGCAGTTCACATTCGTGTGCCCCGATGACGTGATGCGTTCATTCTCTGTGTGCCTTCCGTGCGTGTCTGGGAGGGTCTAGCTTCCCAGACTCAGCCCCCAGAGGATAGAGCTGAGCTCTGTTAACAGAGCGTGAGCTCTACTCTGCAGTCGACAGGTTTGCCCAGGAGAATGCCAGCTTACGCCCATCACCCTGGCATTATTATCAGCAGTGTCTTCCTTTTGCCCTCAAAAGGATCATGGTTTGGGGCACCCGGGCGGTCAGTCAACTAAGCGTCCAACTCTTGATTACGGCTCAGATCATGATCTCACGGTTCATGAGTTCGGGCCCTGCGTTGGGTTTCTCTCTCTCTCCCTCTCTCCCTCTCTGCCCCTCCCTTGCTTGCATGCATGCTCTCTCTCTCTCTCTCTCTCTCAAAATAAATAAACTAAACTTAAACACGAGTATCATGGTTTAGATGATAAATTCTAAACTCATCCTACATAATATCATTTACCACAGCGCCACGCGTTGAGAAGCCTGTGCGTGTCTGGTTAATGAGGATGAGTACTTGTGTCTGTTGTGTGATAGTCTGAACCCCGAAGAGGTGGGCAGGACACAAAGGAGGCGGCCTGCCAGCCCAACTGTCATCGATCATAAGCAACAGGTCACAGCTCCCCTCCCCCACCTATTACCGCTTCCTCCAATGGTCCCCACCCAAGATCCAAAATGGAGATTAGGTGTACATGATGGGAAGTGGACCTCTTTGGTGCCCCCCCTGGTGCCCCCCCCCCCCCCCCCCCCAGGAGCCAGGTCTCACGACCGTCTGCTCCACACCTTGGAGGCGTTTTAGTTCCCCTCTGGGACGTGTGTGCTGTGCTACCTGGAAGCTGTAGAGAACAGCAATGTTGATTTCCACCAGTGCTTGGTCCTTCCACAGGGAGGACGTCTTCCTCATGTCCAAGTTCATGTTCTTGGCCACTTCCTGGAAGAGGAAGGAAACACAGACTCACAGGCTGGGGCACCCGTGGAGAGACAGGGCTGGCTAGTGGTCACTGATGAATTTCTTAACGAATTAGTCAACTCATTCCCGGACTGATGAACTCATTCAAAAGATTTTTTTTTTTTTTTAATGGAGAACCGACTGGTAGCAGGAAACTAGAGAGACGTGGACGGCCCTTTTATTTCTGAGTTTCCTTTCTTTCTTTTTTATGTATTTATTATTTTATTTTATTTGAACTTTTGTAATGTTTATTTTTGAGAGAGAGAGAGAGAGACAGACAGAATGTAAGTGGAGGAGGGGCAGAGAGAGAGGGGGAGACGCAGCATCCAAAGCAGGCTCCAGGCTCCGAGCTGGCAGCACAGAGCCCAACGTGGGACTCGAACTCATGAACCGCGAAATCGTGACCTGAGCCGAAGTAGGACGCTTGACTGAGCCACCCAGCCACCCCTCTGAGTTTACCTTCTAGTGGGGGAGAGAGACATTTACTATTTAGGGAGAAAATAAGACAAGGATATGAGATGAAGAGGAATACGGGGGCCGGATTTAGCCAGGACAGTCAGGGAGGACCGACTGTGGAGGTGGCATACCAGGTGGGACCAAAATAATGAGAAGCAAGACATCTTCAGATCTACGGAGGAAGGCTGTAGACAGAGAGGACAGTACGTGCAAAGACCCTGTGGTGGGATCAGGCTTCCACCATCTGAGATACAGAAAGAAGGCTGGTGTATTGAGGGGTGGGTAGTGAGCCAGGGGAGTTGGTGGGAGATAAAGGCAGGACTGGATCGTGCAGGATCTGGGATGAGCCCAGGAGTCAAGATTTTATTCCCAATATTGTAGCATGGAAAGAGTCTTCGGAGGGTTTTAAGCAGAAGAGTGGGTCTGAGAGTGACATCATCTGCCTTCTAGAAGGAAAAGCTTTCCACTGATCCTGCTCCACACTTGGGGTCCTGATCATGGGCGCTTTGACCTCAGGCGGACACCTGTCTGACTCCATCTAACAGATGAGGAAACTGAGGCTCAGAGAGGTCCAGAGAGCCAGCTGGCCTCAGAGCCGGAGCCCAGGCAGACGCATAACGTCCAAGGACCCGAGAGCTGCCGCCATAGCCGGCCGACTCCTTTGGCAAAACTATTGGAAAAAAAACAAAACAAAAACCTCCTGACATTTATGTTACGACTCAGGAGCTGATGTCAGGAGTGGGAAACACCCAAGAGCAAATTCATTAATTAGAGCCTTGCTGTTCCTTCCTCTGTCAATTCCAGTCACTTGTGGGAGCCCAGGTCTCATTACGGGGCTGGCACACGACAGTTTCTCAGGTCTGGGTAAACTGCTTCCCAGCCCTGCTCTCAACATTCGTACATAACAGCCGTCGGGCCTGGAGGGCTGGAGTGAGAGAGGATCTCATCTGAGTTACTCGGGAACAACTCTCTGCAATCAAAATGTAAGCAGGAATCATGAAAAGCAGATCTCATATTAATTCATTCTTTGAGGCCGAGGCGTTAGGTTCCTCTGTGGTCCTTTGATAGTGACACACACACACACACACACAGAGAAAGAACGAAATTCGCTGCTTTACATAAATACATTAAAAACTCGAGTAATTTTGTGAGAGAGGAAAGCATGTGTAGCCATTATGCTGAGACTGTTACGTCTACAGCATTCTTTTGCTTAAAAGAATGGAAAGCATTTGCAGGAAAAAAAAAAAGGTTATGTGATTTTTAAAAATCCCCAAATGTGACTTGAGGCACATCTATGGAAATTGCCTGAAATGTCTCTTCCTTTCCTGCCAGGAGGTTGTACAGATCAGTGGCTGCCCTCTAGAATCTTCTGGGGAGCTCTGAAAAATGCTGGTATCGAGGCCCCATCCTTCAGCAACGATATCTGAATCCCGGTGAGTGGGAATCTGGCAATAATGAAGTTCCCTAGGTGACTCCGGTGTGTGGCAAGGCTAAGGACCCCGGCCTTCGATTTCCAAGCTAATACCTATGGAATTTTTAAAAAACGTTGAGACACAGTTGGCATACAACGTTGTGTGAGTTTAAGGGGTACAAATTTGAGGTGTTGGTTTGATACATTCATGTGTTGCAATATGATTACCACTGCGAGCTAACACCTCTGTCATGTCACATAATTATTATTTCTTTTTCTGTGGTGGGAACAATTAAGATCTAGTCTCTTAGCAACTTTGAAGTGTACAATTCAGTGGATTGTGGATTATAATTACCCTTCTGTGCCTTAGATTTCCAGAATTTACTTATCTTTACGCTGCAAGATTGTACTCTTAAACACCTCCTCCCTAACTCCCCGTCCCCCCCCACCCCCCCCACCCCCCCAGCTCCCGGTGACCA
This sequence comes from Panthera onca, assembly GCF_046562875.1. Classification (NCBI taxonomy): domain Eukaryota; kingdom Metazoa; phylum Chordata; class Mammalia; order Carnivora; family Felidae; genus Panthera; species Panthera onca. The sequence goes on from NC_138350.1 coordinate 12,768,715, forward strand.
GCGTTCAATTCTCTTTTTTATGAGTCTGGCTTTTTTAGATTCCACATATGAGCGGTATGTATCATATAGTATTTGTCTCTGTCTGACTTAACCCACTTTAGCGTAATGTCTTCAAGGTCCATCCACATGAACGCCCGTGGATTTTAACCACATAAACCTAATTAATGCTTGATTCCGAGTTCTTTAAAAAAACGTTTTAACGTGTATTCATGTTTGAGAGACACAGCGTGAGTGGGGGAGGGGCAGACAGAGGGAGACACAGAATCCGAAACAGGCTCCAGGCTTTGAGCCCGACACGGGGTTCGAATTCACGAACCATGAGATCATGACCTGAGCCGAAGTCAGATGCCCAACCGACCGAGCCACCCAGGCGCCCCTTGATTCTGAGTTCTAATCTTGCCTGATTTACTGTGTGACATAGGCCCAGTGCTTAACCTTTCTGTTTCCCAGTGCCTCCTTTCGAAACAAGACCCACCACAGCAGACAGTTGTTAGGGACAACGGCTGCTGGCAAGACCACAGCTGTCCCGATGCATTCTCCAGATCTGAGCTCTGGACTCCACCCCAGCAGCCTTCAGCAGATGAGGATGATTCAGCCAGGAGGGGATCTGATGCGGATGCTGGGCAACCACTGCCAACCCCCTTCCCTTGTGTTTCAGAAAAGAGGCAAGAAATGTCCCAGGTTCGTGGGTCGTTTTCAAACCCTTCTAACAAGAGGCCGTGTAGCCGGGTGGTTATGAACTTGGACCTTAAAGCCCGACGGGGTTCATTTCCCAGCTCTGCCACCGTGTGACTTTGAGCTTGTCACTTTAACCCTCCCAAAGGCCTCAGTGTCCTCATCTGCGAAATGGGGGTTATCATACCTGGAGGTTGTGCTGAGATTAACTGAGCACACACATACAAGGTGCCTGGAACAGTGTCTGCCCACAGGACATGCGCTGTTCACGCTGTGGATGCCCTGGAATTGCCAGGGGCTCCACAGAGGTTGCGGAAGTTTCCAAGTTTCCAAGCCCCAAAGCTCAGCTGTGGGGAAGGACTGTGGGGCCCACGCCCTCTGCCCTCTGCTGGCCCATCGCGATGGCGGGGGAGGGACCTCACCTCCAGGATGTTGTATCGAGAGTTGTCACAATAGTCGCGGACGCCAATCTCTGTGCCCATGTACCAGCCGCTGAAGGGACAGGCGGTGAACTCCAGGCCACCAATCTCCAGCAGCATGTTGGACACAGCGGGGAGGCCATACCACTTCAGGCCCAGATCCTTGAACCACTCAAACCTGTGGAGAGCGACACAGCCCCGCTCACCATGGGGCGGGAGTCTCTCAGGCAGACATGTGGGCGGGACAGCCTTGGTCTGGGGATGCGGAAATGCCAGCAACCTCCCGGGACTTGCTGTGTCAGAACCGGACTCCTGGGCTCTGCTTTAGACCTGTGGGATCACAGGCTCCACGGCTGGGTCTGATAATATGCATTTTAAACATGTTTCCCAGGTGATTTGCGTGAACATCCAGGCCTGGGAACCAGTGCGCCAGGCTGCTGTTTCTCTCCCGAACCCACCCTGAAAGTTAATCCAGGAGAAAAGGGAGTCTTGCCGAATTCCTTCCTACCTCAGGGCCTTTGCATGGCAGTCCCTTCTTCCTGGGATCTTCTCTCTTCCTTCTGTGTCTGTCCAGCCCTTACCCAAACTTAAATTGTCAGCTAAAATGTTGCTTACTCTTGGAAGCCCTTCTCTGATGCCCAGTTTAGGTTGGGTCGGGCAACTTTGTCCCTCTGGGCATCATAAAATTTCTTTTGCAGCACTTTATTGGAATTAAGTGGTTATTTGGGTAACAGGACGTGCAAATTCTTCTCCTTGAGATCAAAAGTGTCATGGAGGCAGAAATGAAGTCAGCTACAATGGCCGGCCCAGAGCAGGAATAATAAACTGTGTTGAATGAGCGAATGAGTAAGTGAATGCATTAATGAATGTAGGCCAGGCTTCACCAGGGAGACTGGGTGAGTTCCCAGATATTGGGCAGATATTGTCATGAGCCTCAGGGCACTTGGTTCCTCTTCAGGGCTGGGGCTAGGGTGAAATAAATAAGGCACTAGCCCTGGATGCAAAATTTAAGGGTGCACCAACAAAACGAGGAATTGAGTCTAATGCTACTTTTTATTCACATTATATTCTAAATTAACGCTTTTCAAAAAATCAAAATTAATGGAAAAAAAAATCCATCATGAGGGATGCCTGGGTGGCTCAGTTGGATGGGCGTCTGAGTTCGGCTCAGGTCATGATCTCATGGCTCGTGAGTTCGAGCCCCGCGTCAGGCTCTGTGCTGACGGCTCGGAGCCTGGAGCCTGCTTCGGATTCTGTGCCTCCCTCTCTCTCTGCCCCTCCCCTGCTCACACACTGTCTTTCTCTCCCTCAAAAATAAATAAACGTTAAAAAAAAAATCCATAGCGAACAAAATATCCCAAATTTAAATAAAGACGGGTCTCACCTTGCACATGCATAACTTACCTTGCTTGCTTCACCTGAATCTCAGCCCTGAACTGGATCCTGTCTTTATTTGAAATTTTCAGATAAAAAAATTTAAATTTGGATCCAATTTTTGATATAGAAATTCATTTTGATAAGTATATTACATTACAATAATATTTATCTTGATTATTGAGCTTTGGGGCACCTCTCCCTTACCCTGCCCCTCGATTTTGCCTCCAAGGATAGTGTCTCACTAAGGATCTCCTTCACTCTCAAAGCGTGTTTTGTTTTTAATTTTTTTTAACATTTATTCATTTTTGAGAGACAGAAACAGAGCATGAGTGGGGGAGGGGCAGAGAGAGAGGGAGACACAGAATCCAAAGCGGGCTCTGGGCTCCGAGCTGTCAGCACAGAGCCCGACGTGGGGCTCGAACCCACGAACCGTGAGATCATGACCTGAGCCGAAGTCAGACGCTTAACCGACTGAGCCACCCAGGGGCCCCTCAAAGTGTGAGTTTTGCTGGTGCGGCTGGCGCAGCCCTTGTAGTTCCTTCCTGGCTCCAAATTCCTTTTGGACTTGACCCACATCAGGTCACACAGTTCTAGTGCTCACAAGACAAGAGGTGTTTCTGCTTTTCTACCCATACGGCTGGAAAAAGGGCAAGTTCTGGTTGCTTGCTTAGGAGCAGGGGGAGGAGCGAGATTCTGATTCAGAAGAGATGGTGCCCCCTGGCTGGTCCAGGAGGATTTGCTCATTCCTGGGGAGGCCCGCTCTGCCCAGGCCCAGGAAGGAACCAAGGCCCCCTTTCAGCCTCTGTCTGGGCTGGAGGGAGAGTCAGGGGGTTAGGGGGCCAGGGGGAGGCACTGGGTGAATCCTCCCACCCTCACCCACCCCATGCCAGTCCCTCTTACCTGGGGTGCCTGATGGGCACTTCCAACACCAGCTCTGGGGGGATCTGGAAGAGCTCGGGATCGTTGCCGTTGGCCTGGAGCAGGAGTGGCAGGATATCGAAGCGGCCTCTTGGGGGTTTCCAGCCCTGCTGCACACAGATCTGCAACCAGAAGCGGCCAGATCACACCAAGGCCACCGCCGACCTGTCCCCAGACCCTCCAGGTGCTATGGCAATGGAGGGAGGGGCAGAGATCCCAACGCAAGCCTGCCGACGGCACCTTTCTCTGGAGGCTCTGGGCCACGCCATCTCCTCTATAAAGTTCTGACAACACACGTCTGTGTGACGTCTCCCGGTCCACAGGACAGAAGGCAAATCTGTCCTCCTGCACTGTGCTTTGTTATGTTTTCTGAGTTTTTTTTGTGGCCCCGGGGACTCCCGGAGGATAAGAGCTGAATCTGATTGTTGTGTCTGTAACGCCCTCGAGCACAGGGTCTGGCATGTCCTAGGAAATCCCTCTGGAACTGTTTGCATTGAGCACCCTGAGAGATAAAGAAAACCTATCATATTTGAGGAGGGCGGAATGATCAGAATTTGCGCATAAATGCATCTGTTAGAGCAGCTGTCCAATCAAAACTTAAAGCAAGCCACATAGGTAATTAACACATTCTTCTAGTAGCCACATTAGAAAAAGTAAAAGTCCAAACAAAAATCAGGTGAAATAATTTAAATAGTATATTCATCTTAATAATATTTCAACAATTTCAAAGCTTCAACACTATTTGATTATTAGTTACTAATCATCATAATTATAATCTTTATTAGATTAATAATATCAACTTATTAGTATTGAATTAAAGTATTGCTATCCATATATGAATATATTTGACATTAAAGTTAAATATGAAATATATTCATCCAACAAATGTGTCAAATATACACTGTGTAATATACAATTAAGTGTATTAATCATCATTAATTTGTTAATGATAAATGATTAAATACGTTATTAATATTACTATAATAAAGATATTTAACATTAACATAAAGTTTAATATAGTTATTAACTCAATAGGTGTATTAACTATTAATAACTATAATAGATTAGCCTACCGTTATCTATAATATTATTTCAATAGGTAACTGAGATAAAAATTATTAATGAGGTGGTTCCTACTCTCTGTTTTGTTCTCAGTCTTTGAGACCCGGTGTGTGGTTTGCACTTAGCTTAGGACGCACCTCCATTTGGACTCACCACACTTCCAGGGCTCACTAGCCACGTGTGGCCAGCGGCTGCCACGCTGGCCAGGGCAGAGTGAGAGGGTTTCGAAAGATACGGTCATGTGGTTATGTTTGGGGTGATTCTTTCTGCTGTGTTAGTAGAAAGAGGAAGCTCGAAATCAGGGGCTTAGGCAAACATGTGCAGTCAGCGAGGTTTCTGGAGACAGAAGGGAAGGAGGGGGCTGTGGCATTTATGTTCTGGTGGCCATGAAGACAAGGTCAGCCAACTATGCAGTTAGCGCTCAGCCAAGTGGAGCCGCGAGTCTGGCCGAGTCTAAACCGGCACAGGTGCGACTCCTGGTCGCCCTGGTTACAGCCCCTTCTTCGCGGTAACAACATTTTAATAAGAAAAGCCGCATGCAAATGAAGTCGGCAGCCAGGGAGTGGAGCAGGGCTTGGTCTGGCCAGCTCAGTCCTGAAGAAGGTACTGGGGTGGCGTTTGAGGAAAGAACAGAGAAGAACCTCGGCCAGGGATGAGTGAGCCATCAGGAAAAGGGGTGCCGGGCTGTGTGCCTGAGATCATTCTAGGCAGGGGTCTGCCCGTGGCGTCTCCCTTGGGCACAGACGCCGGAAGCTACCGTGGCTAACCTGTGCTACCCGTCTGCGTCGCCACCGAATGGGGAGGTGGTGGTGACAACAGCTCCTATCATGAGGGTCGGGTGAGGTAATGGATGGAAACGACCAAATGACCAGCTGTAAGGGAACCAGCTGGACTGGGGGCCGCCCGAAGGAGCAGGGGGTCTGCAGAGGAGCGGTACCCCACTGGCTGCTTTCCCTATGATGATAACAGGAAACGAAGAAAAGCCTATTGAAGACAGTTTGGGGGACTGGGCGGGGTGGGAGGCACACACCTCTGTGAATTCCACATTGGCTGGGTCCCCCAGGATGGAGCCATCAGGCTGCTTGTAGCCGGCATAGCGGATGAGCTGAGAGTTCCAGACTCGGAAATCGTGCTTGCCGTCCGTCCTCTGGGGGAATATGGTGATGGCGGATCTGTGGTGGAGAGAGGGAGACGTGGTATCGGGGCAGGGCTTGCACCCTGTGGACGTACGGCAAAGGGCGCCATCCAGGCCACCCACAGAGGCTCAGGGTGGATCACCTCTGTGCCAAGGTCCCCGAGGGCCCACGGAGCCGCTGTTGCAAGGGAGGGACCGTGCCCTGTCCCTCCACTGGACCATTGGTCTGAGGAAGGGTGGAATATGGGAGGCCCCACGCTAGCTCGCTTAAGAGTGGAGAATGCTGCTCTAACTGGAGACTCTGAAACACCCTTGGCTTGGGCCAGCTTTCCAGGGGTTCTTGGGCAGCCGGTAATCTCCAGGGAAACAACGGGGGGCCCTCTTTCCCCACAAAGAGTGAATACCACTGATTCCAACTTCCACTTAAAAAAAAATTTTTTTTTTATCTCATTTATTTTTGAGAGGGAGAGAGAGACAGAGAGAGACAGAGTGAGAGTAGGGGAGGAACAGAGAGAGAGGGAGACACAGAATCGGAAGCAGGCTCCAGGTTCCGAGCTGTCAGCCCAGAGCCCGACGCGGGGCTCGAACCCACGAACCGTAAGATCATGACCTGAGCCGAAGTTGGACGCTTAACCGACTGAGCCACCCAGGCGCCCCCCAACTTCCACTCTTGCTCTTTTCACCATCCTTACTTCTCCCCTGCTTGCCCCACCCCCACCCCTCCCTGTACCATACCAAAGTGTACAGACATAGGACTAAGAAGAAATCAACTTCCCTTGTACTCACATTCATTTACTCTAAAGGAAAACTGGAGATCGCCACTGGCCTCACCTACCCAAACTGGCAACTGTGAGACCATACACTGTTATTATGTTGCAGGAAGATTTGTCATTTGTGGAAGGCACCGGGCTGGCGCCCAGCTGGCTCCCCTAAGGGGGAGATCAGCAGTGTTAGGTGTTAATGATGTCTCATCATCAAACTGGGATTTGGGGATCATCAGAAGGACTGAAAGCAACTGAAAGGAGGATGACTTCTTTACGACGTGATTCCAATGTTATTTCATACCAGGAGTTCCTGCCATCCCGGCTCAACAGTCTCATCAGGGGACTCGATCCCATCTTGGCTGGAATCCATCTCTGCTGTCATGTACCCAAGTTCAAGGCCAGACTCGGATTCACCTCGTCCACAAAGCATCTCCTGTCTCGTCTGTTCCCAGGACTACCTTCTTTCAGAGCCCATGTAGGTCTTGCCGTGTGTGCAAGACAGTATTGCATTTAATGTTGCAGGGATGGGACGCTGTACCTGGGGCTGAGTCTACAACGGGGGCTGAAGGCAGAAGTCGTATAGGGCCAACAGGGCTCTCAACAATCTTGTAGCACAGGCACCATATTGGAGATGAACACAGAACGAGTCAAACGGTCATTGTTCCCTCCAGCAGCAAAACACATTGCCGTTTCTTTGGTTGAGCACCACATACAGGGTGTTTGTGTAATATATGTATTTAAAAAGCATGTTCAGAAACACCAGACTCACACACAGCGTGTGGAATGCTTACTCCATGTGCGGGAACTGAGACCAACGGAAGAAATAGAACACACTTATGCCTCCTGAACATGATTTCACTGAACGACAGATCGAATGCCTGCTCCGTTTAAATTACATCCCTCTTTCCCTCCCTTCTTCTCCCTTGCCTGCCTTCCTCTGTTATGTTTTGATAATTTCTATAGATGGTGCACATTCCCTTAAGACCCTCTTACATCCAGATTTGTGGTTTAAAACTTGTGGGGGCACCTGGGGTGGCTCCATCGGTTAAGCGTCTGACTTTGGCTCAGGTCATGATCTTGTGGTTCGTGTGTTTGAGCCCCACGTGGGGGCTCTCGGGAAGTCAGGGCAGAGATCCTCTGTCTCCCTCTCTCTCTGCCCCTCCCTCGCCTCGCAGATTCATTCTCTCTCTCGCTCTCAAAAATAAATATCGAAAACATTTTTAAAAACTTGTGAAAAAAAAATGGGGTGCCTGGATCGCTCAGTCTGTTGAGTGTCTGACTCTTGATTTCGGCTCAGGTCACTGTTTCATGGTTGTTGGATTGAGCCCTCCATCAGGCTCCATGCTGAAAATGGAGCCTGCTTGGGATTCTCTCTCTCTCTCTCTCTCTCTCTCTCTCTCTCTCAAATAAAATTTTAAAAAAATTGTAAAAAAAAACAAAAGGAATCAGCTGAATATTTCTTAAATAGAAGATCTCAAGAAGATGTTCTCTGAGGGGTGAGGTCTTTCAGGAAAAGATCTAAATACTAATTCCCCGAGCAGGCTCTGGGCTTATATTACAGGCCCTTTTCCCACTGGTAGGCTCAGCTGGGACACTGTTTCCTTCTCAAGGAAGGGACACATCCAGGAAAACCCATGCTTCACACAAACAAGCCACTATGGGGGTGACGCAGTGCAGCCTGGGGCTTGTGGGAATATCCCTGCAGTGGCCCACAGGGCCCCACCGTGGGGCTGGTCCTCAGCAGCTGGGACAAGGACTGATTGCACGGGATTAACAAGTCTAACCGTCGGGCTGCGGGGCCCCAGCTGTCGCCTTCCAGCTGCAACTTGCCAGTGTGGAAGCCACCAGCTCACATGGTGCCTCCCTGCCTTCGCTTCCTCCTGGGGCTTTGTTCTTTGGGGCAAGAGAAATCCAAGGTGTGGCTTGGCTTGGCCGAACCTGAAGGAACAGTGCCCCCAGCGGCAGGAAGAGAAACTGTCTTTGAAATGCAGGCAAAAGACCAAGAGCTGGTAAAAGCAGGTCATTGTTGGCAATGGGACTTTCCGAGTCCTGGAAAGGGAAACACCCCTTCCTGCCCCCTCCACAGGTGATACCGAACTGTGAGGGTTGAACGTGATTTGGGTTGCTGTAGCTTTGCAAGCCACGGAAGAGACAGGACACGGCAGGTGGGACAAGAAGCCAGGCCCCCTCTCGAGGCTTGGCACGTCTCCCCGAGAGGAGAGGGAGAGCATTTCCTCGGCCGGTGAGCCAACTCCACACCCAAGGGCCGACGCTTTGGGGACATCAGACCCCCCTCCCCGGGGCTGGCGGGCTCACCTGAGGTTCCCTTTGTTGGTGGCATACTTGATGTGGTTGCAGATGTAGTTGAACATCCCGTGAGCCGTGGTGCAGTCGCGGGCATCGAACACCTGCGAAGGATGCACGGTGAGAACGGGTGCCTCCTCCTTCCCTCCCCGGCTCCCCCGGTGCAGCCTTCCCACGGGGACGAGAACCCGGAGCCCATGCCATCTGCTGTCCCGCCAGAGTAGGGAGCGCTCCCCTAATGTGATCAGGGCTGGGTTTTACGGTTTCTTTTTCCCATCCTAATAACCACGGTCAGTCAAACCAGGAAGAATCCCCCGAAGGCAGGCCTGGTGTGTACATGAACGTGGTTAAGGGGTGATGAGCAAAGGGGAGACCTCAGTGGGCTGCATGTATTTCCTGCTAGGTTACTAGGGATGAGGGATTTCAAAACAAAACAAAGAAAAATCAAACAGAACCCCGCTGACCTTGGTAACTATTCTACTTCTGACTTTAAACTATTCCCCAGGGGGGCAGAAATCGTATCAGGGAACACAGAATCTAATGCTGTCAGGGAGTAGGTGGGTAATATAAATATGCAGAGAGTAGGTGGAATACAAAAGAGAGTGGTGGGGTCTGTGGTAAACTGGAGAGCATAAGCCTTTCCAAGAGACGAGCAAGTTGCTTTTTTTTAAAAAAAAAAACCGTGTTGGGGCACCTGGGTGGCTCAGTCGGTTGAGTGTCTGACTCTTGATTTCGGCTCAGGGCACGATCTCACCGTTCGTGAGATCGAGCCCCACATGGGGCTCCATGTGCTAACAGTGTAGAGCTTGGGACAGAGAGCCTGCTCTCTCCCTCTCTCTCTGCCCCTCCCCCACTCATACTCTCTCCCAAAATAAAAATAAGTAAACATTAAAAAAATCCCCAGCATGTTGGCTAAGTGAGACACGACTATGAAGCAGATTGAGTCCCGATCCGAGAATCTGGGACCCCATGCCTACCATCTGGGACTTCGCCATACCCTCCAGGTGGCCTTGGCGAGACCAGACCCTTTGTACAGCTCCATCCCTCCCTCCCTCCCCACCCACCAAAGAGCCTCACCGCCTACCTGCAGCTTGGACCACTGGATCCTGCCCACGCAGCGGGAGGCGTTCCGCCAGGCATGCTTGGCCCCGTAGATGAGCTCCGTGTCTTTGAGCTGGTAGGTGCCGGTGGTTTCGATCTCTTTGTTCACCTCTTCCAGCCTCTCCGTGTGGGCTTTGGAGCCAAACCTGAGCGAGGAGGGAAGGGACATGGGAGTGTCACCTCTGCTCCCGAGTTAGGGGTCAGTGGAAGGAGTGAGCCATTCGGGGAGGCCAGAAGCTGCAGCAAGTCTGGGTCCATATGTGGAGACAGTAGTTCAATCATAAGAAGACTGCAAACTCCAGTGTCCACAAAGGCCCAGCAGGGACTAAACTGGCTGGGTGGAGACTGTGGCCAACAGGCGAGCCCGTGTCTGGCTCAAAGGTCTCCTTTCATGGGACGAGCACTGGGTGTTATATGTAAGTGATGAATCACTAAATTCTACTCTAAACAAACAAACAAACAAAATTTGATTAAAATTTGATTAAAAAAACCAAAACAAACAAATAAAACCAAAGGTCTCCTTTCAAGAGAAACCGGATATCAGATTTTTATTTTTATTATACATATATATATATATACACACATATATATGTATATATATGTGTATATATATATATATATATATATACACATATATACACGTATATATATGTGTGTATATATATATATATATACACACATATATATGTGTGTATATATGTGTATATACATATATACACACATATATATGTGTGTATATATGTGTATATACACATATATACACACATATATACACACACATATATATATATATATATATATAGTGTTTATTTTTTTATTTTTGAGACAGAGAGAGACAGAGCATGAGCAGGGGGAGAGGCAGAGAGAGAGGGAGACACAGAATCCAAAGCAGGCTCCAGGCTCTGAGCTGTCAGCACAGAGACCCACGCGGGGCTTGAACTCCCAAACTGTGAGATCATGACCTGAGCCGAAGTCAGACGCTTAACCAACTGAGCCACCCAGGTGCCCCTTTATTTATTTATTTTTAAAGATTTTATTTTAAAGTAATCTCTCCACCCCATATGGGGCTCGAACTCACAACCCCAAGATTAAGAGTCACTCTCTCCGCTGACTCAGCCAGCCAGGCACCCCTGGAAATCTGATTTGTAAAGGGGACTCTCCTAATTTTTAAACGATGACAAGGAATTCAAGTTTAGAAAGCTGAAAAAATTATTGTAAAAAATTTGGGGCTTACAAAAAGGTATCAAAAACAATATGATGAATACTCAAGCCCAAGAAATAATAAATGAGGGGCGCCTGGCTGGTTCAGTCAGAGGAGCGTATGACTTTTAATCTCGGGGTTGTGAGTTTGAGCCCCATGGTGGGTGGAGAGGTTACGTAAATAAATAAAACTTTAAAAAATAATAGAAGAGAAATGATTTTATAATTCCTTGGGGACTATTTTCCCATCATAACCCACTTTCTTCCTGGAAGTGTCTCATGCTTTTCTTCATATGTTTGTCACACGTGTACATATTCCCTAAATCACATACAATATTGTTCTGTATGTTTAAAAAGCTTACATAAATGATGCTACCCTGAATGCATTCTTGCACAAACTTATCCTTTCTTCCTTTTGCACAGTTTGTTTGCGAGCTTCATTCCCACAAATGTGCTGAGCGCTAACTCATTCACCTTTTTACAGCTGTGTAATATTCCCTGACTCAGAAAATACCATCACTTACCCATGCATCCTCCTGTTGAGGGAGTCGAGGTGGTTTCTGGTTGGCTCTCTCTTTTTAATTTTTTCCCCTATTATAACAATGTTTCGGTGAACATTTTTACGCATACCTTCTGGCGAACATGTGTGAGAGTTTCTTTCGGGCACGTATACCTAGGCATGGAGTTGCTTGAAATATTTCAAATTGAAGCAACACTTTGCAGGCCAGACAAAGACATTTCTGGGGGCCAGATTTGGCTCTTGGGCTGCTAGTTTTCAACCTGTGTGTGTATGGTGGGCGGAGCCCTTACTCTTGGTTCAACTGTCGGCATTGTTGGAGCCGAAGTCTTTGTCCCTGGTACTCAGGAACTCGCCCTGGGTCCCCGGAGTCAACATACACTTGCCTTTTAATTGATGAGTAGTACTGGTCAATGAACTCTTTGGCAAGAGGGAAGAGCTGTTCTTTTGTGCGGACGTCTTCAGGCCTTCGTATCTGCTGAGAGGGGAGCATGATGGAGCCCATACAGATGTGCTCGGTGCAACCCATTTCCTGGAGGGAAAAGAGAGATTTGGGCTACCACTTGGAGGCACGTGGGGGGCTGAGGCCATGGATCTGACATTTGTGGTAGAGTTGACTTGGCCTTTAATTCCCAAACGGCACTGCTCAGGTGCCAGCTTCAAGTCATTGTAGGGTGTGGTCATCAGGCATGGTAAGGAATGATGGGCAGCATTCGAAGGTCCCCAAAGTGTTTGCTCTACTCAACTAGGGGAAGAGGGGCTTTCTGACTGGCACTCCCTGGGAATCAGACTCATTCCTACCGAATCCTCGAGTATTTTCTGAGCCCATGTTCATCAAGGAAGAACTACTATGGCTGAACACGTCTATGGCACATTGATTGCAAAAAGGTCGTCCCAATGCCTCCCTTCCCTGCATCCACACCCTTTGCAATGTGACTTTGCAGCAACTGTCATTGAGAAGTGGAACCTCTCCCCTCTCCCCTTGAATGTGAGCTGGTTTTGGCCAATAGACACTGTGCCCATCCCATGACTAGGCCTCAAGAGATCAAGCATGCTTTTGCTCATTTCCTCTGAAAACCTCGCAACCACCATGGGAACCAGGCCGCGCTAGCTTGCTGGAGGATGAGAGAAACCACATGAAACAGGTGAGCGATCATGGCCAAGGCCATCCTAGCCAGCCCACCCAGAGCTGACCCCTCAGATGACTGCAGATGCTTGAGATCAACTGAGACCAGCAGGACCACCGAGGCAGTCTGTGGACTTTTGAAAAATGAGTGGTGGCTGTTTCAAGCCACTGAGTGTCAGGGAAATTTGTTACGTGGCTATAACTCACCGATACAATGTTCTTCTAAGAAGCTCAATTTCAACAAAAATGTAAAGCAATATGGTGATTTGCTGACTGTTAAAAAATATGATAGGGGAGCCTGGGTGGCTCAGTCAGTTAAGCATCCGACTTCGGCTCAGGTTAGGATCTCACAGTTCATAAGTTCAAGCCCCGCGTTGGGCTCTGTGCTGACAGCTCGGAGCCTGGAGCCTGCTTAGGATTCTGTGTCTCCCTCTCTCTCTGCCCCTCCCCTGCTTGTGCTCTGTGCCCCTCTGTCTCTTAAAAAATACAATAAAATGTTAAAAAAATGATATAAAAGTTTAGCAGAAACACAGTGAAAGCAAAGGAAGGGCTTGCTCAAGGCTCCATCAGCGGTCAGACTGTGAGAGATGAAGAAAATGCATTCAGAAGCAGAAATTCTTCTTGAATTCTTTCAGGTTCAAGGTACACAAATACAAAGTATTTCTAGGGCAGCTGGGTGGCTCAGTTGGTTAAGCATCCGACTTCGGATCAGGTCATGATTTTGCGATTCATGAGTTCGAGCCCCATGTCAGGCACCATGCTGACAGCTCACAGCCTGGAAACTACTTCACGTTCTGTGTCTCCCTCTCTCTCTGCCCCGCCTCCACTCGCACCTTGTCTCTCTCTCTTTCTCGAAAATAAATAAAAACATTAAAAAAATTAAAAAAGAAAGTGTTTCCATGAGTGAGTAAGTATCTGCCAGTGATTCCCAAATGGGAGGGGACTTCCCACCCAGGGGACAGTAAGTAATATCTCAAGACATTTTTGGTGCGGTCACAACTTCAGGGGGGCTACTGACATCTCACGTGTACAGGTCAGGGGTGATGCTAAATGTCCTACAGTGCACGGGGCAGTCCCCACAACAAAGGCTTAGCCAATGCCAAATGTGGTTAGTTCTGAGGCTGGGCCACACCCTGCTGGGGTACTCACCAGTGTGCTCTTAAGGTGAAGGGTGTCAGTGAGGACCACGTCGGTCTCCCAGTTCTTGACCTTGAGGAAGCGGGGGCACTTGGAGGGGCTGCCGTTCTTTGTAGGAGACTGTTTTCCCGAGGCAGGGGGCTGGAGGAGAGATTGGAGGTGGAACATGAGACGGGGCTCGGGGGGCACTCGAAAACTGTCCTCTGGGATTCTTCCTGGAATCTGCCAGAGTTACCAAGGGTCTGCAGAGAGAGGACTCGATTCTCCCGGGGTGACACGTGCAAGGTGGCTGGGAACCTGGTCCCTCTGCCTATGAAGAAGGAGGCACCATGGAAAAGCCTTTTGGGCTCCGTTCTGGGGAGAGGGGTCAGGAACTCAAAGGTGGTCTCTCTGGTGTCTAACACAGGTCTTAGCATACAGCAGGGACTCAATGAATGTTTGTTGAATGAGCAAATGAGCAAGGGACACCATCAGCCTCTCTGAACGGTACTGGCTTTCAGGCCTGAGGAATCACACCCCAAGCTAGGTCAGGTTACTTGGATTTCCGGGCTTTCCTGCTACAGCCCAAACTCACTATTTCCGGCGAGTACTGGGGAAACAGAAAAGATTTAATTGGATAGTTTTGAAGCATGAATATTTCCCCAAACTTCAGGTTTCTGCCTCTCAAAAATGCCCAGTGCGTTCCTGCCTCAGGGCCTCTGCACTGACTGCTCCTCTGTCTTGAGCACCTTCAGTCCCCCATTTGTCTTCACTTCTATAAACAAATTGCCCAGTAGGTGGTGGGGGATAAGTCCTGGGCTGACCATCGTGGCCCATCCACTTGAGACCTCATTACTAAGGATCACATTCTGTCTTGGGTGTTTCTGAGGAACTGTCTACCTGCTTTTGCACCAGACAAGCATCAGTCAGTCAGCGGCTGTCAGGGAGAGGCAGCAGGCACACCCTGACATGACAGCTGAGTGAGAGAAGGGAGAAGACAAGCCAATGTGGAGTGACATTCATACCAAAGATCGGAGCACTGGGTAGTGACCTTGTGTCAGGGCATGCTCACGCTCAACTAGTATTTATTGAGGACCTATTATGGGCTAGACACTGTTAGGCACTGGGGACACTGTAATGAGCAAGACAGAGAGTGCCCTCGCCCTTCTGGGACATTATTGTCAGAGAAATGGGGATAAATTATAAGTAAATCAACACCCAAGTGATATAATATCAGTTGGTTGTAAGGATATATATTGATGACTAAGTGGAGGAGAGAAAGGCAAGTGCAAAGGCCCTGAGGTGCAGATGAGCTTGTTAAGTTCAAAGGGCCAGTGAGGAGGCCAGTGTGGCTGGAGTGCGTGAGTACGGTTAGTTCAAGGAGATGAAGTCAGAAAGGAGGCCGAATCGTCATCTCATCAGCTTGAGGGGCTCAGGATGGTGAGGAAGCTGTGAATTCCAATGAACTGGACGAAGTCTGGGAAAGAAATCACGGAGCACACTGAAGGACTACTACTGGAAACTGGCATTCAATAAGCACTCACTATGTGCCAAGCAAAATCTTATCATGCCCATTTTACAGATGAGGAAACTGCGGCACACAGAGAGGTTAACTAAGTCGTCCAAGGTCACAAAGTTAGTAAGCTGGAACCAGGAGTCAAATCCTAGCAGTCTGTCTTTCAAACCATGTCCTGAACTGCTGACTCTCCTGTCTCTTGGCCATTATGCATCATTCATTCATTCATTCATTCAACATGTGTTTATTGAGTATCTCCTATGTTCCAAGCAAGGTAGCAAGGGCCAGGCCTACAGTGACAAACTAGACAGATGTGATCTCTGCCCTCATGGAGTTCATTGTGCAAGATGGGGGTCAGGGGATGGATGACAGTTTACGAGTCATTAAAACCAGGTGCAATGGCTGCCCTAACATGAGAAGTTGGTTGTGTACGGGGCACTGTGGAAGCCCACAGAAGGGGCACCTAACCCAGAGCATTTGGCTTCTAAGTAGAGACCTGCAGGACAAGTAGGTATTAATCCGGCAAAGAGAGAAGAGCAAGGTCTTGTGGGCAGAAGGAACAGCTTATGCAAAGGTCCTGAGGTGAGAGGCATACCACAGCCACCTTTCTGGCCAGCAGAATAGAGAAGCTCTGTGCTAAAGCGTCTGTGCCGCCATGTTGGAATCTGGGGCCCAGAGGGTAGGTGAACAGCATGTTAAAGACCTCTCCAGAACCATGCAAGAGTTAGCAGAGAACAAATGGAAGGTGCCATGACTCCTCATCTTCCACACCTCCCTGCTGTGGCCAGATCTGGTCATCCCCAGCGATTCCCGTCTCAGTGCTGGGCATCACCATCCAACCACCTGTGCAAGCCACAGTTGGGGCCTGTCCTGAACATCATTCTCTTCATCCCCCGCAGCGAGTGCCTCCTCAGGTCCCACCATTTCAGCTTCTCCATAGCTCTAGAACCCACCGCCTCCTCTCACTTCCCACCGAACTGGCGAGCCCCATGGCCAGGCCAACATCATCTTTCGCCTGGATGAATGCAATCACCTCCTGAGTGTCAGCCATCACTTCTTGCTGCTGGCATGAGAATCTGCTGCCCTTAGTGCACCTGCCAGTGTGGTCATTGTGGTCATTGCCGCAAGTATCACTACAGTCCTGCCACCCTGGGGGCAGGAGAAGGATCTGGAGGCGTTCTTCCCTTCACTCCCGTTCACATTTTCTGCTTGCTCAGCTCCAAGTTAGTTTACTTCTGTCCCCTTGTGAGGCCACATACAAACAGCTCCATTTCCTTTGGAGGCCTGGCCAGACAGCCTCCACACTTCTTTAAGATTCTGTCTCCGTGACTGTCTCTCCCAGCAGACACGCAGGTGACAGAAGTCACATCTTTAGCCAAGACTCTGTGGTGACAAATTCCTCAGCATCCATGAGAACCAAAAAAAAAAAAAAAATCTGACCTTGCCCATGTGGGAGCACCCTGGCCACTCTCCCTAAACACTGGGCATCACTCAGCCAGGTTACAAACTCTCTTGACCATCCCTAAGGATGTTCCAGAGGCTGAGGAGTAGCTGGAATCCCAGATGGGGGATAAGAGGTGCCTTGGTGGCATTGGGGTCAGGCCTAGGACCCAGAGAGGGGGTGCGAGGGCAGACGGTGGGGAGCACAGTGAGGCGGGAGGAAGAGGCGTGGGGTGCGGCTGGTGGGGGGGGGGACAGTGAGCAGCCCTCATCGGCAGGGTGTGGAAATAGCGAGGTAACAGGCATGATGAAAAAGGCCATCTGTGGAGGCTCCAGATGTGCGAGGGGTGGTCATTTCGAGCCCAGAACCTGGGGGCCCCAGGCGTGGGCCTTGCCCTGCTCCACCCTGGGCTGCGCCGAACGGCACCCCTGAAAGCAGGCAGTAGGAGGCCTCTGGCGGGGCTGTTGTACTTGGGGCTTTGATGTTTTAATTAGCCAGCAGTCATATTAGATGACTCAGGAGGGGACAAATGGGGAGATTAATATAGCAGTCAGGGGCCCTGCATGGGGGATGCAAATGACTTTTCTGAGTGGGGACTGAAAGGTTCTCGCTAAAAATGCACATTAGTGGCACTTGTGAGTTATTAAGCTGGGGACAGGGCATACGCAGGCTTTGGGCTGTGGCTACGCGTGTCATTTTCTAGATTTGTGTCTGGGGTAGTCAGTGGAAGTTTTTCAGGTGGCAGGAGACACGGCTAGGTCTTGGTGGGCTCTGGTGGGGGGGTGCCCAGATGCTTGCCCCTAAAAACAGACAGGAGGCTCTGAACACTTAACTGACTGCACCCTGTTTCGTTCTGCCCCCTCCCTCCTCTCTCTTCTCCAAAAAGTACATATTGAGGGGGGTGCCTGGATGGCTCAGTCAGTTAAGCATCCGACTTCGGCTCAGGTCATTATCTCGCAGCCTGTGAGTTCGAGCCCCGCATCGGGCTCTGTGCTGACAGCTCGGAGTCTGGAACCTGCTTCAGACTCTGTGTCTCCCTCTCTCTCTGCCCCTCCCCTCACTCATGCTCTGTCTCTCTCTGTCTCCTAAAAAATAAATAAACATTTAAAAGATTAAAAAAAATATGTATCGAGGGGTGCCTGGGTGGCTCAGTCGGTTGAGCATCAGACTCTTTGGCTCAGCTCAGGTCTTGATCTCAGGGTTATGGGTTCAAGCCCCACATTGGGCTCCATGCTAGGCATGAAGCCTACTTAAGAACAACAACAACAAAAAATAAATACGTATCGAACACCTGTTGTGTGCCAGCGACTTGTGTTCTTGGCCCTACAGTGGTCCCCACTCTCATCCCACAACTGGGAGAAGCCTCATATGGTTGCGTGCAAAGGTTTGCAAACTGCAGCCCGGGGACCAAACCTGGTCCCCTGCACATTTTTATACAGCCCATGAGCTAAGAATCGTTTTCCAATTTTTAGCCTGTTGAATAAAAATATCAAAAAAAAAAAGAGTAATGTTTCATGACACATACAAGGTACATGAAGTTCAAACTTCAGTGTTCATAAATAAAGTTTTATTGGCACATGGCCATACGCATTTGTTTCTATATTGTCTGTGGAGGCTTTTGTGATACAGCAACAGAGCAGGGTAGCTGTAACGGAGACCAAGATCATACAGCCCACAAAAGCCAAAAATATTTCCTACCTCTCCCTTTACAGAAAAGTCTGTGGACTCTTGATCCAAAGAATCGAATTCCAGTGGCTGAATGCTTCAGTTTATGTTACTTATGTCTCCACCTGCATTAGCGATCTCTCCCGATCATCTTTTAAAACAGCACCCCACCACTGATATTCCCTGTTCCCTTATCATGCTTTATTTTTCTTCAAGGCCCTTATCCCTGCCTGCAATTTATGAGTATATATGTTTCTGTAGGTGAATGCATACGTATCTATGTCTCTATGTCTTATACAGATAATTAGATATAGATACAGTTTTCTCTCTACCCGCTGTCCACTTAGCTCTATCTACATATGCTACAAACACTTGAGGTCTGCGATGGACTGAACTGTGTCCCTCCTGAATTCATACGTTAAAGCCCTAACTCCCCATATGACTCTGTTAGGAGACGGGACCTTTAGGAAGTAATTAAGGTTAAAAGAGGCCATGAGAGTGGGACCTAAACTGATAGGATTGGTGGCCTTATAAGAAGAGGAAGAGACATCTCTCTCTTTGTCTTTTTCTCTCAGCGCACACACAGAATGGCAGAGTTAGGGCACAGTGAGGGCGGCCGTCTGCAAGCCAAGCAGGGAGCCCTCACCCAATGTGACTGTGCCGGCATCCTGACCTCTGACTTCCAGCCTCCAGAGCTATGAGAGATAACTTTCTACGTTTAAGCCCCAGAGCCTGTGGTATTTTGTGATGGTAGCCCGTGCTGATGGATGCCAGGTCTAAATGCATTTCAAAATTATAGAGCCCCTCGAAGGCTAAGCCAAAGGCTTTTGTCTTGACTTAGTAGAGAAGGGGGGACCCTGGAAGCTGCCTGATGCAGGGGGGAGCTTATCAAAGCTCTAGTTCAGGACACATGACTGCAAGGGCTGCAGTGGGGAGAGGGTGAGGGCAGAGAGACCCACGTGCAGGTGGGAAGCCGGGAAGGCAGAACACAGCCGCAGCTGCAGGGGGGTGGGAGGAGCTGGAGATTGGGGTGCCAGCAGCAGCAAAGACAGCCTGGGGGTGTGAGAGGGTGGGAGGGCAGGGGACCAAGTCAACACTGACTCGCAGGTTCTTCGTGAGTGGGAGTATGGCGAGCCTTCTGGAACCTTCTGGAGCTTTCTAGCAGAGATTAGGGAGTAAGGAGCAGAAGGGATGGCAAGGTGGAGGGAGGGGGGATTTGAACGCAGGAAGACAGACACGAGACATCAGAATCTGGGAGATCTAGAAATAGAGGCCAAGCACCTTGCCCTCCCCCAACTGTGGGCTGTCACAGTCAGGGGCCTCCCAGTGGGATGGGGCCAAGAGCTTGACAGCAGGGAGGGAAGCCCCTGGGAAACACAACATCTTAGGAACCATTAATGGGCTGAACTGTGTTTCTCCCATATTCATATGCTGGTGTCCTAACCCTCCAGCACCTCAGAATATGGCCTTGGGGCACCTGGGTGGCTCAGTCAGTTAAGGGTCTGACTCTAGATTTCGGCTCAGGTCATGTTCTTGCGGTTCATGAGACTAAGCCCTGCGTTGGGCTCTGTGCTGACAGTGTGGAGCTTGCTTGGGATTCTCTCTCCCTCTCTCTCCCCTGCTCATACTCTCTCTTTCTCTCAAAATAAACATTAAAAAAATTAAAAGAAAAAAAAGAATACGGCCTGATGTGGAGTCCTAAACAAGGCAATTAAATTAAAATGAGGTCATTCAGGTGGGCCCTAATCCAATATGGCCAGTGCCTTTATAATAAGGAGAAATTTGGGGGCACCTGAGTGCCTAGTCGGTTAAGCATCTGACTTTAGCTCAGGTCATGATCTCACAGTTCATGAATTTAAGCCCCGTGTCGGGCTGTGTGCTGATAGCTCGGAGCCTGGAGCTTGCTTCGGATTCTGTGTCTCCCCCTCTCTCTCTGCCCCTCCCCTGCTCTCTCTCCCTCTCAAAAATAAATAAACTTTTAAAAAAAAGTGGGGAGGGAATTTCGAGGCACACACACACACACACACACACACACACAGAGGGAGAAGCCATGTGAGCATCCCTAAGCCAACGATACAGGCCTGAGGAAGATTCTCCCTCGCAGCCCTCAGAAGGAAGCAACCTGCCAACACCTTGATTCCAGGAGCTCTCCAGCCTCCAGAACCGTGAGACAATACATCTTCTGTTGTTTAAACCACCCAGTTTGTCATGCTTTGTAAGAATAGCCCCGGGAACGAACCCAGCAGCTAAAGCCCAAACCTGTAAAGGCAAGTAACTTCTTACTCTTTGTCAGCACCAGGGACAGCTTCTCCCTCCTGGGCCTGCAGCAACCCGCGGCGCTTGGCTTGTCCTAAAACGAGGGCAGCATCCTGGGGCTGAGCCGGGCGTCAGGCCAGCCACCCTGGGGGGCCAGATGCCGCACGCCGTGCCCTCAGCTGCAGCCTCAAGCAGCACTGTCGCAGCCTGTGGGCACCACCTCCCCAGGGCAGCAAGTGTAACCCGGTTATGAGCTGTGGCAGCTCAGGGGCCAGGACCACAGACCCGCAAACCAGCAGGTATGTATCCATCTGTGCCGTGAAAAAAATTGCTACTTATAAAACTTAACTGGGGCACCTCGGTGGCTCAGTTGGCTAAGCGTCCAGCTTCGGTTCAGGGCACGATCTCACGGTTCGTGGGTTTGAGTCCTGCATCGGGCTCTGCTGTTAGCACAGAGCCCACTTGGGATCCTGTCTCCCTCTTTCTCTGCCTATCCTGTGCACGTGCTCTCTCTCTCTCTCTCAAAAATAAATAAACATTAAAAAAAAAAAAAAAAGAAAAACTTAACCAACTGTGTTTCGTACCTTGGAGTATAATTTCCTTGTGGTGTATTCCAAGCGTTATTTCTTTTTTTTTTTTTTTTTTTTTTTTAAATTTTTTTTTTTTTTTCAACGTTTTTTATTTATTTTTGGGACAGAGAGAGACAGAGCATGAACGGGGGAGGGTCAGAGAGAGAGGGAGACACAGAATCAGAAACAGGCTCCAGGCTCCGAGCCATCAGCCCAGAGCCTGACGCGGGGCTCGAACTCACGGACCGCGAGATCGTGACCTGGCTGAAGTCGGACGCTTAACCGACTGCGCCACCCAGGCGCCCCCCAAGCGTTATTTCTAAAGTGATTCATTCTTTATAATAAGTCCATCGAAGCTTGAAATCGTTTATTCTCTACCCTCCTCCCCCGATTCAACAGTTCATTTTCTGTAGAGGATGATTAAAGAAAGGAGGTACTCTACAGTCAGACCATCACAGTTTGGATCCACAGACAAGGGCCTCTGCAGATAAGGGGTCTTTAAGTTATTTTGTTGAGTAGATGCTTAAAGTTGCACTGATGTCGTGAGGCAACTAAATGTTATTAGACAACTCTAAATTTGGTCCCATTACCAGACCAAAATATATCTGTGCATTATGAATTAATTTTAATGTTTATTTTATTATTTTTGAGAGGGAGGGAGAGAGAGAGAGCGAGTGAGCACGAGTGGGGGAGGGGTAGAAAGCGAGAGGGAGACACAGAATCCGAAGCAGGTTCCAGGCTCCAAGCTGTCAGCACAGATCCCGACTCGGGACTCGAACCCACAAACTGCAAGATCATAAGCTGTGCTGAAGTTGGACACTTAACCAACTGAGCCACCCAGGCGCCCCGAATTCACTTTAAAAGAAATCTTGGAATTACCTTGTGGCCTAACCCCCTTCTGCGACATTGGCACCGTGTGCGTGTTTAAATGAGAGCATTAACTTGCTAAAGGTAAATATTTAAAATGCACAACAAGCTTGATGATTATGTTTTGTCCTTTTTACCTTTTAAAATATCCTAGGACTGGGGGCGCCCGGGTGGCTCAGTCGGTTGAGCACCGACTTCAGCTCAGGTCACGATCTCATGGTCCGTGAGTTCGAGCCCCGCATCGGGCCCCTGTGCTGACAGCTCAGAGCCCGGAGCCTGTTTCAGATTCTGTGTCTCCGTCTCTCTGACCCTCCCCCATTCATGCTCTGTCTCTCTCTGTCTCAAAAATAAATAAACGTTAAAAAAATAAAAATTAAAAAAAATTAAAAAAAATAAAATATCCTAGGACCCTCGGAAAATGGAAGTGGGTTGGGGCTCTATTGACCTCTAAGGATCTGCTTGGAGAACTACCAGTTTCCACAAAGAGGAAAAATGACTTTGACCAAACTTGGCTTATCTGGGAAAAGAATAGGAATACGGTTTGATGCGATGGATAAGCACGCGGAGTGGTGTCACGGATTCCTGAACCAGACATCATTGTCGCACTGGAAAGTGCCAGGACGGCTTGCTTTGAATATACTATTAAAACAAACAGTTAGCAAAAGACGTGGAAATTCCTGCAGGGCTGAACCCAAACCCCCATCAACTCAGGCCCCGCTTCCTGGCTCCTCCCTGGCTCTGACCACCTGGGGCGGCAGGATAGGAAGGCTGATCTCATGGCTAAATGACCTACAAAGACCCTGAGGGTCACCAGCAGGTGACATCGTGGGTGGAGGGAAACAAGGTTTGGATTTGGCTGCCACTGGGGCCTGACGAAGACTCTGCCCCACATAATTCCCAGAAGTATCTTTGTTGAGGCTGTTTTTGTCCCCTGTTTGAGGGCGTCCCTGGAACACTGGGTAACGTAACAGAGGGGGGTACTGAAGGCACTTTGGGGAAATCCAGCCTAGATGGTCTTATCCTGGTCACGAGCTGGAACCAACCAAGGGATAGCTAGTCTGATTGAGCTGGGGGCGATAATGAGTTCAGTAGCAGTTTATCGCTTGCAATTTGGGCACCTTCCCACAGAGAGAGATTAATCTCCAAACACAGGAGTTTCCTTAAGTGCTCAGAGAGGCTTAGGGAAGGGAATAATCCACCGGCAGCCCGATGGAGCCAGTGTCTCTGGCTAACGCCCGCCAGGCAGGTCTGCAGGGAACGTCTGAGTGTGATTCTGCGAGATTCCAACTATCACGGTATAATAACTGCCGTGTGTGCGTGTATGTGATGTCTGTAGCTTGTCCCGGACATGGAAGTTTCCGGAGGTTGAGGCAACTATTTGACGAAAAGACGACGCCCAGGCGGTGAACTTCTCCAGGGCAGTGATCGTGTCCCATCTCCTTCCATCGTGAGCGGCGTCCCGTGAATGCCTATTCGGTGCCCGGCTGGGGCCAGGCCATTGCACATCCAGGGGCTCACGGAATCCTCATGGTAAACCCATTTTTCAGAGGAGAAAACAGAGGCTCTGAGAGGTGCAATGACAAGCTTCAAATTAACAGCTGACAGGCAACAGAGATGGGCCCGCAAAGCCCCCGCCTTCCCACTGCAGACAGGCTGCTCGCAGTGTATCCTCCCAGAGCCTGGCCTCAAGCAGTGGCAGAAAGATACACACACTGCCTCGATCTCAACGATCGACGAGAACGACAACGGAGTCACAGAGGGAGACAGGTCCAGCTGTGTCACTCGGTGACTCCGTGGCCGCTTACCTTCCCTTTCTAAGCCCCATGGGTGTCATCTGTATAAAGGGGATTGTGCTTCCTGCCCTATGTGCCTCCCGTTAGCAATATAACAATTAGCAGTAAATCTACGTCTGAATCAGCAACATGAGAATTAGCCAGATGAAACGCCAGCAAAAGCAGCGATAATAATCATGCACATTTTTGGAACGCTTATTCTGCGCCGGACCTTTAAGAATTAAGAGTGGGCTCTGTGGCCTGGGTTCAAGGCCCATTTCCATCACGCACTAGTCATGTGACCTTCATCCAGCTAACCCTCTGTGCCGCAGTTTAGTTACCTGTCAGATGGGGGCGATAGAACTTCACTGAATTGGGCTGGGGGTTAACGGAGACCACGGACCCGAAGCGCCCAGCACCGTGCCTGAGGTTGCTCAGCAAATATCAGCGACTATTGCCACAGATCCTGCCATTCCACACCTCATCTCCCCACGACTGGATGAATCTGTTAGGAAACAGAGCCTCGGTGCAGGTGCGAATTTGTTCTCTGTCCAAGGTCACCAGTGGGATGAGGCCCAAACCCAGCGGACCCCAGAGCTGAGCTCTTGGCCCCGTGCTGAGGGTGGGGAGTCTGAGGGTTCCAATGGCCACACCGCACAGGGTGGTGTCGGAATCCTCATTATTGTTATTTTTGTCCTGACATCATGAACGCGCGGTGAGTCAGGGCTGACTTAGCTTTCCCTGTGGCAGGCTGGGTTGTCATCGAGAGGCAGAGAGTTCTGCTGGTTTGCCTTCATTCGGATGCAGCCAGGGTGGGGCTGGCTGCCGCCTTTCGCCTTTCGGTTTTCAGCAAAGCCAGCACCTGCTGGCCAGCTGGGGCTTGTGCCTGAGTGGAGAGGGGCCCAGACCTCCTCTGATCGTCTCAAGACTGGGGATCCGCAAGCACTCCCCACACGCCTCATAATTTGGGGCTCCCCAGAGAGACTGGGATGATGCCGACGCGTACCTCATAGTAGAGAAGAGCTTCTCAACAGATTTTGACATTTTGAAAGCAGCCAGCCAGCCCCAGGTCCCCAGGGGTGAGGAAATGCCAGGCTCCGGATGTAGTACGGGCAGGGGGAGGGGGATTTCGATAAAACAGTCATCTCTCTGATTACCTGATCATCTCTGTCAGCAAGAGGCTGGAGAGACAGGCAGCAGGCTGAATAAGATGGGGGGAGGATGACAGTGGACATCCCACCTCCCCCAGGCTCAAGACCCTCCCTCACATCTACTAAGGACTGGATGACCAATGCTTAATTAGCATCTGAAAATAGACATTCTGCCCTTAAGGCGGACACCCTTTCCCCCTTTAGGAAAGCAAACCAGGCGGGTAAGGTGCTTAATGAAAGGGAAGCTGAGGGGCACCTGGGTGGCTCAGTCGGACTTCAGCTCAGGCCAGGATCTCACAGTTTGTGAGTTCAAGCCCTGTGTCGGGCTCTGTGCTGACAGCTCAGAGCCTGGAGGTTGCTTTGGATTCTCTCTCTCTCTCTCTCTCTCTCTCTCTCAAAAATAAATAAACATTAAATTTTTTTAATTAAAAAAAATAAGAAGGGAAGCTAAGAAGGGCTTGATTCAAATCCTGAGGTTTTGCAGGGAGAACAGACCAATGGCAGTTTCTCAAGTCACTTTCCCAGGATGGCATTTGCACTTCAGAGGGTTATTACGTAAAGGGCCTTTAGAATGGTGTCAAAATTCAATATGTGTCCCCGTTGGTATTAACGCTAAAGACAACCTCAGAGGTTCAATAATGATCCTTAGCAAGAAAAAAAAAAAAAAAAAAAAAGGCAGTGTATGAGCCACTGCTATTCCTTTTACTAGAATACCTTTTCCTACTTCCTACTAGGCAAACTCCTACATGATCTTCAAAACCCAGTTGAAATGTCCCTTCTTTAGGTAAACCTTTCCTGATACCTGCTGAGGTATTTATGTTTCCCAAGTGTTTTGTGTCCCTTTGTGTTTTAGATTAATTGCGCTGTATCTGTGTCTGTCTCCCCACATTTGTCTGCGAAGGTCTTAAGGGCAGGGAGGGCCATGTCTACTCATCTTCGCTTCCACCAGAGCCGTGCACATGGCAGGCATGGGGTGAATGTTTGGTGATGGGTAAACTGATCCTTTTAATCTACCAGCACATGCCAGATACAATTAAAGATGAGAATTCGAATCACACCCAGTGTTCCAGGGACTTGGGTCTCACTGGCTATGCCCACTGCTGAACCAGACTGTTAGCAAGAGAAATAACCATTAGATACAGATGGACATTTCAGCCTCCTGAGACTGGTTTAAGAGAAGGTGCTTCTGTGGCTGATTTTACTTGAATTCGGACGAAGGAGAGAATCAAGAAGGAGGAAGCAGACCTCACTATTCCTTTGGGGAGCTAACAGTCTTCTGAATCAGGAAGTGCTTTCTCTTGTCTAACCGGCATCCGCCCTGCTTCACTTGGACTCTGTTGCCTTTTGCCGGGTCCCTGGGGAAGATGCGGACCAGCTATGCTTCCACTTTCTGCTGTCTATTCCTGACTCACGAAGGCAGGTAGCGGCCGGGTCTCTCTTTGTGTTATTAACAATGCTATTCCCCACAGATGCCTAAAAAAGCAGCAAATGTGGGTTACAACTGGGAGGAAGGAAGCCGATCCCAGGAGCTCCAGGTAAAGGGGCTTTGAGCAGGTAGAGAAGAGACTAAGCACATACGCCGATCTTTTAGGACAGAACGAAGAACGTTACGTTTTTCTATTAATTTGCTCAGCCCGGGAAACATTTCTCAGCACTGTGCCTATGGAGATGTCTAGCAGGAGGTAACAGGGCTGCTTCCTTTAGCTCTGGGGCTGGATTCCAATTTAACCAGGCGCTTGGATCTCTGTCCCCTTCCAGCTGTATTTCTGAGAGGCATATGAACACTGAGTCTCAGACAACTGAGCCAGGATGATCTCGCTGGCCAGTGGTTTTGGGATCACGGACGACACCAAGGATTTGCTCATGATAAAGGAGTGAATATACATCCTAACCACTGCTGGTCTGTATCCCATGCGTCCAGGGGCTCCCAAATTCTAAAATTGCCTGGCTGCCTTCATCTCAGGAAGATGCAGTCTTTTCTTCTCTCTTTATCACCTTCTATACTTCTCCAAGCAAAGGGAATTGCCATTTCAAGGGGCCCTGAGACAAGGTCTCACAGCACCTCTCCCTGATGGCTACGCACTGAGCACTTGAGTCCCCCACCCAAATTCATATGTTGAAAGCTAACCCCCAGGTCGATGGTATTGGGAGGTGGGGCCTCGGGGACAGGATTCGATCACAGGGGTGGAGCCCCTATGGAGAGGATTAATGTCTTATAAAAGAGACCCCAGAGAGATGCCCCTTTGCCTTGTGAAGACACAGCGAGAAGACACCTGCCAGAAACCAGGAAGTGGGCTCTCATCAGACACTGAATTGTCTGTGCCTTGATCTTGGACTTCCCAGCCTCTGGAGCTGTGAGAAATAAATACCTGTTGTTCGTAAGCCACCCAGTTTATGGAATTCTGGAAATAAAGCAGCCTGCCTGACCTAAGACATTTGATCATTTCATCACAAAGCTCCAAAAATGGGGGTGGTCAGCGGTCCTATTAATCACTCTTGCCTTGTTCCCAACATTGAGAACCTCACTACTCAGGCTTGGCATTCGAGGTTATGGCTTTCAAGCTGTCACTGTCTAACCGAGGTGGACAGCATAAAAGGAGATGGCTCTCGTCCTGCCACTGCTCCGATTTCGGCAGT
The DNA here is from genome assembly GCF_046562875.1 of Panthera onca. Classification (NCBI taxonomy): domain Eukaryota; kingdom Metazoa; phylum Chordata; class Mammalia; order Carnivora; family Felidae; genus Panthera; species Panthera onca. Next base: position 12,796,303 of record NC_138350.1, read on the forward strand.
GACTTTAAGGGTCTTTCTAGTGGGGTCAAGGCTTCCTCTGCTTTGTCTCTGTGAGTCAGATCTCGGGGGTTACTGCAGACCAGCGATTATAAACTCCGATACCTGGAGGGGACAGGTAGGAAGCTAAGGCAAATCAGCAAGGCAGCTTGGCTAACTTCAAGACGGATGTATATTAAGCATGAAAGAATATTCTTCATTGTTGTAAGACACGAAATCTTCCTCGTGTTTCCTGAAACATATAAATCTCTTGGTCTAACTCTAACTGCCGCTTATCACAAAGTCATGGATATGAAAATATTTCCCTTTCGTCCTAAGAAAATCAACAGCATTGATGTTATAAAAGGTGACAACAGACAACAGCCTTAACAAGAGGGATGTGATATGGAGTAGCGGGGATTGAGACAAACTAGGGAGTCCTTGCTCTGTCTAGAGGGACAGCTGCTGCTCAGTCCATGCAGATTATCGTCCCGTTAGAACACAGGCTCGAGGTGGTCAGATTGTCCACATTTTGTTAAGAGAAGCTGTGATTATGATATTTAGGTAAAATTGCAAAACACTGGCAGTAGATTCAAAGTACAGATATAAATTGTCTCTTAGGACGCTAGAGTGCAGACCTAACACTTCATGGCCATAGCCTGGATCTAGCCTGAGGCTGCCTCTTTCCGTCCTTTTTATTTGTCTTGGGAGGGTCTGAATTATGCCAATACCCCTTTATTGTAAGTTAAAGAGAATATAAGGAAAAATGCTAACTTTTTTGTTCATTTAATCATGAACGGAAAGTAGTCCCCTCCTGCTCACAGCGTGGCCCTGACTTTTGAGGACAGCATAGCAGAAGTCTACGATGCTGTTCATCTTCCAAGCATTCAGAGGTCACTGCAAGAGAGAGAAGAACTGGCCGGTGGGAGCACGGCTCTGACCTACCGCAGACCCGTGACATCCTTGTCTTCCTGGCCAGCTATCAGCAGCTGAGGAAAGCAATCCCCACCGAGGCTCTGGAATGTCCCATCCTCCCCTGAGGCTACACAGAGAGGCTCTGAGTCGTTGCTCAGGTGAACTGGTAGTAGTGAAAGGTGCCATCCACATACACGCATCAGAAGACAGAATTTGGCAACCTGCCCTATGCCGTCCAGGGCTTGAGACAGATGGAGAGAAGAAGGTGGCCTGCTGAGTGACCTGGGCCATCTCCTGGTTCTGACCTCGCATTTGTCATTCTGACCTATACTTTATTGCAGTGCAGAGGCTGGGTGGGAAATTCATATGCTTTAATGGGGTTGCGCCGGCCTGGTCCGTTAGCTACCCGAGAAGGTAACAAAAAGGCACTGCTGATCTGTGGCCAAATCTATCCGTGCTCAGAAACAGTATTGACTCAGCTGTCAAAACACATCTCCGCAAATTGGCAAAGACCGAAAAATTCGGTAATACGTTAGGTTGGCAGGGCTGTGGGGAAACCACCACTCTCCTGCTTGGCTGGTAGGTTTGGGACAATCTTTACAGTGAGCAATTTCTCAATGTCTGCCAAAACCACAAATGTATGTAATGTTGGACCCAGAAATTCCACTTCTAGGAATTTATTCTATTGAAAAGTCTGTCCATGTGCCACAGCAAGGCATTTATGGGATGTCACAGCAAAATACTGGCAGTGACTGAAGTGTCCATTATGGAGGATGAGCTCAGTAAGTACAGTGGAGCCATGCAATGGAATATTATACAGCCACGAAAAAGAACCAGGACTCTCTTTGCCCACTAATGGGGACTCATCACCAAGATACGGCGGTAAGTGAAAAAAGCAAAGTGCAAAGCAATATGTATAATGTGCTGTCACTTGTGTGAAAATAATATGTGTGTGTCTTCGTCAGTCTATGCATAAAGTATTACTAAAAGGACCACATAAATGATGACTATTGCTTGCCTCGGTGGAGGGAAACCATGTGGCTGGGATTAGGGGAGAGAAGAAAACTTTTTACCATGTGTCTTTACCTTCTAAATTTGGAGTGCAAATGGCATGTGAGTGCCTTTCTTGGTGGAAACAGAATTACATTTGAGGTACAGCAAGATTACAAACAAAACAAAACAAAGGTAAAATCCATATCCTAGGATACACACTCCTGGCCTCAACGCCCCTCAGCCATGGTGGCTCATTTCCATCCCCACATGGCTGGCCATTTGGCATCCCTCCCCCCATCTTCACACCGGAGAAGGGCCAGGGACCGCGGGTAGAGTGTGAGAGCCACTTACCTGCTCCTTCTCTGAATACGGGTTGTTGAGGACGACAGGCACGTGGCCCTTCCCCCACAGGTCACTGAAGACTCGGTCATTCTCCACGCCCAGGGGCAGTGGCTTGTGTGACTTGCCATCCATACCTCTGAAAGGCAAAGCAGGGGAAGTGAGAAAGGCGAGACATCAGGAACGACAGGCCGGTTGCCCTGCCCTCAAAGTTCCGAGTCTGTACAGAACCTCCATGGTTCACCCACGTGACTCTATGTAGAGCCAGCAAGCTGTGGGTGCCCAGCGTGCCCCTCGGTAGTATCACCAGCAACACGTGGGAAGGCAGCCCCGTCGTCAAGCACAAAGCGCACTGACGTCGGCACCGATGGGTGGCGTGCACCCACCGTGTGGACATCCCTTCAGAATGACGATGACAGGGCTTTTGCTCCTCCCTCCCCGTTTCAAAGACCTAGGAACGCAGAAGGCTCATCTCCTGGCAGACCCCCCTGGACAACTTAATGCCCACAGATAAGATAATGAGTCCTGGGGTCCAGGGTGATAAGTTATCTCAGTGCTGAATAAACATGGATAATAAGACTTTACCAGCCCAAGAGAAACAGAAATGATTCTGAAAATGAGGGGAACAGAGCAAAAAAATAAAATACCATTAAGAATGATAGCTAGTGTCTATTAAGCACGTATTGTGTGTCAAGCACTTTACAAATGTTTTAATTTAACCCTTGTGACGACTCTGTGAGGTGGGTGTGAATATTAACCACCATTTTATAGACGGTGTAAGTGAGACAAAGGCTAAGATGCTCAAGGTCACAGTTTTTCCACCCACTCTTCACACCCATTCTGAAGTGGGGGCTCTCATTATTACCATTCATCAGCATCATTATCATTACCACCACCCCTGTCACCATCATCACCACCACCACTACCATCACCATCATCACCATCATCACTACCCCCACCATCATCACCATCATCATCACCAGCATCACCATCACGATCGCATCATCACCACCATCACTACCACCATCGTCATCACCATCATCACCATCATCACCATCACCACCATCATCACCATCACGATTGCATCATCACCACCATCATCAATATCACGATTGCATCATCACCACCATCACCACCACTATCATCACCACCATCACCACCACCACCATCATCATCATCACCACCATCACCATCATCACCATCATCACCATCATCACCATCACCATCATCATCACTACCATCACCATCATCACCATCATCACCATCATCATCACCACCACCCTCACCATCACCACCATCATTACCATCATCATCACCATCATCACCATCACGATTGCATCACCACCATCATCAATATCACGATTGCATCATCACCATGACCACCACTGCCACCATCACCACCATTATCACTACCACCATCACTATCATCACCACCATCACCATTATCACCATCACCACCATCATTACTGCCATCACCATGGCCATCATCACCACCACCACCATCATCACCATCATCATGACCATCATGACCATCATGACCATCATCACCAACATCATCACCACCATCATCACCACCATCACCATCATCATCACCATCACGATTGCATCATCACCATGACCACCATTGCCACCATCAACCATCGTCATCACCATCACCACCATCACCACCATCACCAACATCACTATCATCACCACCATCACCATCATCACCACCATCATTACTGCCATCACCATGGCCATCATCACCATCATTACCATCATCACCACCATCATCACCATCACCACCATCAACACCATCACCATCATCACCATCACGATTGCATCATCACCACCATCACCACTGCCACCATCACCATCACCACTACCATCACCACCATCACCACCATCACGATTGCATCATCACCATCAGCACCATCATGATTACATCATCACCATGACCACCACTGCCACCATCAACCATCATCATCACCACCACCACCATCACCACCATCACCACCATCATTAGTGCCATCACCATGGCCATCATCACCATCACCACCATCATCACCACCATCCAAACTTCCATTGCTACCACCATCACCACCACCATGATCACCACCATCACCATCACCACCACCATCTTCCTCATCCAACTTCTCCTCATCAGCATAACCATTATCACTATCACCATTGCCATAATCAGTGTCATCATTACCATCATCACCTTCATTACATCATAATATTCACCATCATCACCATCATTACCAGCATCACCAACCTCCTCCATCATCACCGTCATTAGCATCTTCATTACTATAATCATAATCCTCAGAATCCTCCTAAGATCAGGAAACTGAGGCTCAGAGAGGTTAAAACACTAGCCTAAGTCACACAGCCAGGGATGATGGAGTTGGGACTCAAACCCAGACTGGTTCCTGACTCAAAAGGCTGGCTTATTAACACCAAAGTTTTCCTGGCTCTCTGTTCTTGAACTCAGATTCAGGGGGAGACTATCTTAGTTAGTTTCCACAGCCTGGTCATCCTCTAAGAAGGAGAGAAGTCATGGCTGAGATGGAACTGACTTTGCCTCGAAATCCAGACCTCCTGACCATCCCTCGCCTCTTTCTCTCTCCAGGCGCTGCCCCCCTGCTTCCTGACAACTGGCTTCTTTTGAACTCGCCCGTCCACTTTTACTCTGATTATAGCATCTGTCTGTGGCTTACTCTGGAGCCCCTCTTGGTTTTGGTCCCAGGTGTGAAAGCTGTTACCTAGCCCTTTGTTCTATATTCCCAGCTTTGGGGACTTAGAATCCTGGTTCTGTAATTTCCCCCAACCTCTAGTCTGGCGCTGACAGTCATTTGGGGTCAATCGGAAGCCAGGGCTCAAGCCCTCTGGCTGCTCACTCGGGGCCATCCAGACCTCTCCTCCTCACAATGTTCCAAAAGTCCTGGTGGCCTGCGTCAGAGCCACTTTGACTCTTCTGGTCGGAGAGGTCTGCAATTGTCAGAGGGAACATTCTGTTTTACCCTCTTTAAAAATGTCACCAAAACACACGGGGAGTGGTTCTTGATTACAGACATTTCACAAGTCAACGGCTCACCTACATGGTGATAAACAGAGAAATTGTCTGTTGAGAGGGCTGATCTAAATGTCACTCTGCTCCCTCTCAGCTCTGAAAGTCCTGATCCCATGATACCACATGACTATAAGTGGCGATTCAGCGGAGAAGAGAGGTTAGCATTGTTGGAGCGTGTGTAACATACCAGGTGCTTGCACAGATGTTACTTCATTTTATCCCAACAGACAACAAAAGCCCTATTTTACAGATGCAAAAACTGAGCCTGGAAAGGTCATGTAAGTTTCCCGAGTTCCCACAGTAAGACAAAGAAGGGCTGGGATTTGAAACTAGGTGTGAAGAATGTTTGGCCCAGATCCTTCCTTTTTTAACACAGAGACAGGAAAAACTAGTTACTCTAAGCCAGAGGCTAAGGAGCAAGTAATACAACATCTCTTGCTGAAAGAGGCCAGTTTGCAAGAATTAAACAGGCAACAATTACCTAAGCAACTCCAAAATGGCTTGTCTTGTGTGAATTTTCAGGGAGAGCTACTTCTGTGTTGCAGTTCCCCCTTTGTAAAAAAGCCTTTAACACCTCTGTTTAAATAATGCATTTGAAGTGTTTTGTCAACAACAAACTTATTTAAGAGTCCTGTGCGAGGAGCAGGGGAAGAGTATTTTTAATATGGGACCAGAGGGAACATCCAGGTTGAGCTATTTTGTTTCCATTCACCCAGGAGCAAAAACAGAAGTACATGTCAGTATTTCCCAACTCTCAGTCTGACAGTGATAACCAGGTCTGAGGGAAATATCTGGCTTATTGCTGCAAATCTGCTCACCCTGGGATCTAGCTGCTTGATGGGGTTCGTACAGGCAGGGTAGTTTGCTGGTTAAGAGCATGGGCTATGGGTTGGGTAGCATTGGGTTCAACTCTTGGCTTTGCTGGCTATAAGCTGTGCAACTTTGGATATTTTGGATACTCACACTTTCGAATTCTCCATTTATTCATCTCTAAAATAGGGTTAATAATACCTTGCTCATGGGATTGCTGCAAAGGTTAAATAAGGTAAAGCTTACAGCCCTTAGCTGTGTGGTACCTATTGGTGGTTGCTCTTACTGCTAATGTATGGGATGATCAGACAGAAACAGAAAAAGGGAAATGCTAGTTCTCTATGAAACAGTTAAGGGCACCTGGGTGTGTTGGTTGGTTCAGTGTCTGACTCTTGATTTTGGCTCGGGTCATGATTCTAGACTTGTGGGATTGAACGCCACATCGGGCTCCATGCTGAGTGTGGAGCCTGCTTGTGATTCTCATTCTCTCTCTCTCTCCCTCTGCCCCTCCACCCCACTCATGTGCTCTCTCTCTTTCTGAGATAATAATAACAAAAAAGATTCCTCTAAGCAAGCACGGTCTAGTAGAACTCTCTGTGATGAGAGGAACATCCTACGTCTATGTTGCCCAGTTTTATAGCCACTGGTAACATGTGGCAATTGAATACTTGAAATGTGCCTATGGTCACTGAGAAACTGAATCTAAATGCTATCTAACTTTCATCATGTTTAAGTAGCCAAATGTAGATGGTGGTTGTAGCATTGGACATATTGGTTATAGCAGTGAGCATCCCTCAAAGCCTAACGTCCCTCAACACTGGGGAATGGAGACGCACGTAGCTCTTAGCCAAGAAGGGCATCTTCCCTGGGGGTTGGGGGGCACAGACAGAGATACCCAGACCCTTTCTAAGCTGTTCACAGAGCACAGGACTTTGGGAATTCTCTGCTTCCATTCTAGATTCCCAACTTCCATTATTCTCGGTCCTGATCTCCAGTCTCCCCTCTTCCCGAGGAGCACACTGTTGTCCACTCCTACCTTTATACTTGCCGTCCCCAGGATGCCCTTTCATTTTCCCTCTGCCGGGAACCAACTCCTACTCAACCTTCAACACCCACTTCACACTCTTCCTCTCCTGGGCGTTAAATGAAGTCATGCATGTAAAATGCCTAACACATAGTCAGAACTAACTAAACATGTGCACTACATTGACAACTAAGGAAATTGAAGCTCAGAGAGATTAGGTAACTTGTCAAAGGTCACAGCACCAATGAGCAGTGGAGAAAGCCTGAAAGTCAGGTGTTTCCTTCTTGCTGTTGTGCTGGCTGAGAATCACTGAGAACAGAGATTAAGAGGGTAGCGGAGGGGCCATTTGGTTGAACCTCATACTTTTGAAGAACTTCAAATTTAGGTATTGATTTTTCTTTCCAAATGAAGTAGGGATGTTGAATGTTTTTATCTGTTGAATGAGATTTTCATAACTTTAATGCATCATTTCTTCATTTAAATAAATATACCGGGAGTCCATAGGTGGAGGTGAATGGGGACTGTTTTGACTTCTTAGAAGCCAGGATGGTGACTTCCCTTTGCCATACTCATGAGTGTGGGTCCTTCCAGCTGCCTGGAGTGGTCTCAGTTTAGATCAGGGTTTCTCAAACTGGAACTATTGATATTTGGGGGGCTGGGTAATTCTTTGTTGTGGGGGGCTGTCCTGTTCCTTGTAGGATGTCTAGCAGCATTCTCTAGGGGGTCTCTACCCATTAGATGCCAGTAACACTCCTTCCCTTTCCAGAGTCCCTCCCAGTTGTGACAATCCAAAATCTCTCCAGACATTGCCCAATGTCCCTTTGGAGAGGAAACCAAATGTACTCCTCCTTATTGAGAAGCACTGGCTTGGGTGTGGCTGAGGACCCCGATCTCATGCTTCCCAGTCCTTCCCTTCCTTGTTCTATACCCATCTCTGTGTCTACAAGGCTTTATTTACCAGTTGTCCCTTGTTCCCAGATGGGATTGAAGAGAATGTCTTCACTAAGTGGCTTTTATCTCCTCTCAGGTGTCCTTAGCCCTCTGGAAAGGCCATCCTCCAGTGGGCTTGCATTCTAGGTGGACCAGTAACCCCAGAGCCATCATGCCATCATGTTTGGAATTTCTCACTTCAGAGTGCATCAGCATCAACTGTTAAAACTCTCCTGAACTCGCCCTTTGGAGAGTCTGGGTCCCCAGGGAACCCTGGAACCTGCATTGTCAAAAGCACCCCACATGGTTCACAGACCTCCTTGAAGACCCACCTTCCTGGGAGGGCTCTGGGCCTGACTCTTGGCTGTGAACAGCAAGGCGCCCTCCTGGTCAGAAATATCAACATCCCCCAAGCTCCCTCTCTTCTTTCCCCCCATAAAACCAGGCACGGAAGTCTAACTCCCACTTGGCGAGCATTTTCTATGCTTTCTGGCAAGGACTAAACCAAAGCTCCTTTTCCTCCACTTTGCTAGCTAGACAATCATGCCCAAGCCAACAGTCAGTCTGGCATCTCTAGACCTTCTAAGAACCTTTGCCAAATCCTTCCAACTGGGGGGCTTCCTGGGGGCCAGGCCTCGGACTCTCACACAGGGGGTGGGCTCAACTCCACAGGAAGTTGACACATGTGTTGATCAGCCCAGTGCTGACCACCAACCAACCCCAAGTACCCAGGATGGGGAGCAGGAGGGCCAAGCCTGTGTGCAGGGCACAGTCTGGAAGTGGGGGCCACCTGCTCTGGCCCAACCGGGCAAGGAGGCTGCTGAGGAGAGCTGCTCCTGGCAGGAAGCCTGCTGCATCTCTCCACAGACACCACACTATTCCCTGACCACCCTCCTTCTCGCCCACCCCCCCTCCACCTGGCTGTGGATGCTGGGAGCTAAGTTAAAACAGGAGGACTTGGGGGCTGTGAAAAATGAATCTGGGGTCTCTGCAAAGCTTTGTTCTAGAGCTCTTCATGCTGGGGTGGGGGAAGGTTGTGAGGGAGAAAAGTATGCTCTTGAGAGCTGGAATTTTACCGAAATCCTCTAGCTGAGAAGTGAGGTGAGGGCCTCTGGGCTCAGCAGCAATCACGACTGTAATTGCTCACATCACAAATGCTGGGCAGGATCCTCAACCTCCAGTGTTTGCAGCGTCTGGGCTGAGCAGATTGGCTGGTTTTGGATCCTGGGCCACTGGAGAGCCCATGCCAGCTCCCGCACAGCTCCCGAGGCTGGTTGTCTCCCCACAATAGAGACTTGGTCCTAATAGCTCTTCCGATGCTCTCTTTATTTTTGAGAGGCTGGAAACCAGGTTTAATGTGAAACCTCTTGATTTCTCTGTTTTGCCACAAAATCGCTTTTTCAGAAAACTCTGCAGGCCCAATAAAACTCGAGGGAGATCTGAGTGTGACCCTCGATCCCCAGTTTGTGACCTCTGACCTAAAGGGGTGTTTGAGTGCCTCTCCCTGGAGTGATGGTCTGGGGAGGTCGAATGGAGCAGTGAACCTTCCAGGTGGGTTTGACAGGAGGTGGACCGGTAAGTTGTTTGGCCTGTGATGAGCGTGCCCACCAATGACCTTCAGGAGGACCCTGAATGGTAGTTCTGGAAGGAATCTTAGGGCTCATCTGGTCCACATGCTACTTTTACACATGGGGAAACCGAGGCCCAGAGAGGTCAAGGGGCTTTCCTAAAATATGTAGCTAATGATGGCAAAGGGGGGTCTAGAAGGAAGAACACTGAGCCCAGTCCAATGAGACCTCATAGTAATGGCCAGTCCAGGGTCTGGCCACAGAATTGCTCAGTAGGGCTTGTTGGATGGGGGTGGGGGGCTGAAAACGGCCCCCAAAGACATCAAATCCTAATCCCCAGAACCCACATATGTTACCTTATATGGAAAGAGGGTCTTTACAGGGGTGATGAAGTTAAGGATCTTGAAATTGGGGAGATCATCTTGGATGGGCCATTAACTATAATGGCCGTAAGGATGCCATCACATGCGTCCTTATGAGAAGGAAGCAGAGGGAGTTCTGCCATGGAAGACAAAGGCCATGAGACTCCAGAAGCAAGATGCTCATGCTGGAAGGGGCAGGCAGGGGCCCCAGCCAAGAAAGGCAAGGGATGCAGCTCTAGAAGCTGGAAAAGGTAAGGAAACAGATTTGCCCGTAGAGCAGATGTAAGATCTCCAGAGCTGTAAGAGAATAAACGTATACTGTTTGAAGCCACCACATTTGTGGTCATTTGTTACGACTGCAAGGGGAAATGGATACAATGAATATTTGGTGGCAGGGGCAGGGATGGCTTGGGCTGTGTGTGTGTGTGTGTGTGTGTGTGTGTGTATGCGCGCATAGCTCTCTTCCTACTCACTACACTCACGTCCCACAGACCTTCTTTCCGTTCCTTGAACATCACAACCTTGTTCCTGCCTCAGGGCCTCTGCTCCTGCTGTACCTTCTGCCAGGAACGCCCTTCCCTAGATTTCACACGGTTCATACCTTCTGGCCTCAGTATAAATGTTGCCTCTTCAGGGAGGCCTTCTCTGACCCTCTGATCTAGTTTTTTTTTTTCTTCCCCAATCCCAAGCCATATTTCTTCAAATCACTATTTCATTTCTTTTATAGCATGTGTCACTATCTAACATGATTGCCTGAGAGCCTGAGTCTATCTGTTTATCATTCATTTCTTGTCTGTGACTCCATAATGGCAGAGGCTCATCAGTGGATCCCCAGTTCCAAGGACAGTATCTGGGGCAGAAAAGATGCTCCGTGAATATTTGCTGAATGAAAGATGGTGAGAAGCTCCCCTTCCTTGCACACAATCTGGGGATGAATGGGTGGCTGCGTGGGCTCATTCCATAGCTCCTCCTCAGAATGAGGGGCTGGGGTGCCACTTGACAAGATGGCGGGGACACAGATAGGAGAGGGTGCAAAGTAAGAGCAATAGCTCTATAACCAGGACTTCTCTCCTCTCCCCAGGAAACGACGGACTGGGGAAGCCCTTTATGTTCACATGGTCAAGGTGAGAATGAAAACTTGCACTGAGGTTCAGTGTGAAGGCAGTCATTGGAGTCAATGCCAACGGACTGATTCAAAGCCATAAGACATGTCAAATGCAGTCACGGAGGAGACCCTCTATTGCAGACAGTCCTGGAATCAGTGCGGTCATTGGTTGGTCTGAGGTCAGTTCTCCTGGGGTGCTATCTTGCGTGGAGGGCACTTCAGTTTCCCTTCCAGACTGAGAAAATACCCCAAGTCCTCAGAAACTTGATGGCTAGCGGTCAAGTGCACTGTGGCCAACAGTGTAATCTGTGTTAGTGGAGGCCAAGAGCATGGGCCTGGGGTCAAGTCCTGGCTCTGTCATTTGCTAGCTCTGTGAGCTGGGACAAGTGACTGTGCCTCTCTGAGCCTTGGCTTGCTTACTAGGAAAATGGGGTGCTACGAGGAGCAAATGAGGTAATTGATGTAAAGACCTTAGTGTGAGGCCAGGCCCCCTGGAGGGCTCAGTACAGCTTGATTAGCATGTTGGTCATAAAACAGAAGCTTGTCACAGGAGACCTCCTCTCCCCAGTTAAGCTCATTCTCTAGGATCGAAACTGACTTCTGAACCTCCAGCCACCTCTTCTCGCCCGGTTTCGTGTCAACTGTAGCCACCCACCATGAGATTTCTAGCAAAACCAAGATGAGCACTCTGTGGCCAGGGCTGTGTGACTCTGGGCAAATTGCCCCACCTTTCTGAGCGTCAGTTTCCTTGCCTATAAGGCGGCCCAAACCATACAGCCTACTTACGAAGCAGGGCTGAATTCACCCAAGCTCTGAAGAGATGACTATTATGAAGGTTCTCTGTAAGTAACCGAGTGCCCTGCGAGTGGAGAAGTCATCAGAACGCAGGGCGAGGCTGACCGGCTGGTCCAGATGGATGCTGGACCAGGGACCTTGGCCTCTTTAGAACCCTCCTTCAGGGCAGCAATCTGAACAACCTGGATATCCTCTGACACGCAGCATTTTAAAGTGACCGTTCCCAAGTGCCGAAGGTCCCAGAAGCCCCCAGATTTCCCTTCCCTACGCTCCCCGCACACTGCCACCACCTGCCGGGCCCACCTTCCCCCTGGGATCAAGGGAGAGACTGTGTCTAGACTAAACATCGCTTCTCTCCCCAACGGAGGGCCAGCATTCCCAAACAACAGGACTAGGGACGCCCCGTGAGGGCAAGGAGTTAGATGAAGCAGGTGAATAGGTCCGTGTCCAAGAGGAAAGACGGAAGGAAGGAAATGAGGCCAAGAGAGCAGGAGAGTCAAGGGCACCGCTGAGAACCAGGGACAGCCCCAGCCTCTGCTTGGCCCCCGGAAGCCACGGCCTGCTGGCTGTGACCCAGATGTGGGGCTCCAGGCCTGGTAGGCAGCCGGCCTCACTGGGCATCCAGAATCCAGGCTGCCAGCTCTGACCCCCACCCCAAAAAGCAGCCTGGATGGGGAAGCCACTGGAAGGCTGAGTAATTTCCAGGCGGCCACGTGCTCCAAGGGGCTGGAATCATCCCCAGCCCGCCAAGCCCGGAGAGTGACATTGAAGACCCTTCTGTCTCTGGGCTTGCATTTCCTGACTTGGGACGCTGACACTTAACAAGGCACTTATTCCTGTCACCTAGTTTGGTGATTTCTGAGGGCACTTTTGGTTTTTCCAATGATGGTGAGGGTCCCTGGCATCACGGTGGAAAGGAGGTGGCATTGGGGATGGTCCAGGGGCAAACCCACACAAGGAAGAAGGGTCCTGCCTGCCATGCGGCCTTAGCACATCAACCAAGATGAAAAGCAAGCTTAAACTTCTGAGTCAAGACCCCGATTCAGTCTTACGCTGAAACATGGCTTTAAAATACACTCAGTTTTCCATGCATGCAACCATTGGGAAAAGACAGGACATCATTTCATTGGGAGTCTGTCACCATTTCGGAAGATCACATCCCAAGGAGACACCGCTGGTGGCATCTGAGTGGCCAAAACAATACACCTGGTTCCACCTGCATCTGACGCGGTCGTGAGTGGACCAATTCTCTGTTTAGGGGCAAATAGCTGAGCGCTGATAGATGAAATTACAGCTTCTGTTATGATAAATTACTTTTATGCCTGGTCTCCTTTAGTTTATAGTTAGGGCATTATTAGCTCCTGGTTAAGAAAGGGGGCATTTAAAAATATTTGTGGGGGTGCCTGGGTGGCTCAGTCGGGTAAGCATCTGAGTTCTGCTCAGGTCATGATCTCATGGTTCATGGGTTGGAGCCCTGGGTCAGGCTCTGTGCTGACAGCTCAGAGCATGGAGCCTGATTCAGATTCTGTGCCTCCCCCTCTCTCTCTCTGCATCTCCCCTGCTCGTGCTCTGTCCCTCAAAATAAATAAACGTTAAAAAAATTAAAAATATTTGTTAACGTGGGGGGTGGGGAGCTTTGAGCACAGGCTTGGGCCACTGAGCTAGGGGACCATGCACTATTATTGGATAATACTCCTGCTGAGAACCGTTTACCCTAGTGGGGTTCATGGAGCCCTGTACTTGCCCTGGGCCACTTTCTTCCAAAGCAGTGTTTCCTGCTCCTTTTGGTCACTGGAGGGAGGACTGTGATGGATGAGGGCGGGTTGAGAGCTGAGGTGCAGCCTCCCAATTTGGGAAAATAGGTCTGCCGGAGGAGACCCTGTGTCAGACCAGCATGTCCTGCCCCCGTCCTCGGGGAAACAAAGGCTGCTTTTCGGAGGCGGTGTTTGGAGGCGCCCCTGAGGCCAGGCTCCCGTTAAAGTCCTTCACGTTTGGCAACCTCGCCCAAGCCTAGTGTCCTGCATCAGGTTTTTGCATCCCGCACTGCCAGCTGGGAGAGGGTCACACTGGCTTCTCGGAGGGGGAGGGCCGAGCTCCCAATGATAAGAGGGACCCTCCGGGGGACTTCTCTATGTCACACAGGGAGATTCAGGCTCCTAGGTCTGGGGCGGGGCTGAAAGAAAGCCCCAGGGAATTCTGATGCTCACAACCCCATGCCCACCCCGTGCCCAGCTGAGAATCAGAACCAAGTGCATGGAGCATTAAATACAGCCTCCGGGAGGGGACTGTCACACTCATTCAGGGCCCCATTGCTTTTCCTAGGAGAAGGGGGTGTTGAGGAGCAGGGAGGCACATATATCCAGAATGTGGAAGAAGAGGTTGTGCTCAGAAGACTTTGTTGGGCGGGGGGGCACATCTGGTGCCTCCTAGAAAACCAGGCCAATGACTGATTCTGGATTCTATAGATGCTTTAGGATTTAAGCCCACCAGATGAGACTTGGGGGCCGCTGGCTGCCCAGAAACTACATCAAGACCTATGTTATCTCAAATAAAAATATGTTATCTCTGCTGCAGGTGCTGTCGTAGGGACACCTGGGAAATGGCAGCTCCCCTGAGGACCCGGCTCTAGCCTGGTGGGGAGGGTCTCCAGGCTTAGTCATGGGTGAAACGGGCCCCAGATCTCTGTATGCCAGGACAGCCCTGAGGACTGATCCCAGCCCCCAGCTCTGGCAAGGAAGGTCAGGACAATAGGGGCCCCCACCCACTTGCCCCACCGAGAGGGTAACACCACGTCCTGTGTACTGGGGCCAAGACTCTCCATCTCCTGTGGAGATGGGACCAAAGGTATGGGGAGACTCCAAACTGCGCACCCCACCCTCCCCAGGAGCTCACAGAAGAGGGAAGAAGCAGGTTGGAGGACAGGAGCTCAAAGGGCAGCAGGGAATCCCTGGGGCTTCTGGCAGAGACCCCATCTTCCCGCTCGGGGTATTGCTGGAATCAGCTGGGCTTTTGCTCAGGTGGGAGAAGTTGGAAAAGCTCCAGGATGCAACGGTGGCCTGAGGTGCGATGCCATAGACCGAGGGCCCCCCTCAAAGTGTGGTTGGGGGGCTGACCCGTCAGGAAGGGAGACTGGGTCCCACGCAGGCCTTCCACCACATCAGGCACCCTCCCACCTCAGGACCTTGGCACCTGCCATTCCTCTGCCCGGCATGCCCCTCCTCCATAAAGCTTCGACGTGCCCTTCTTCCCTCCCTCCGGGTCTTCCAACATCTGCTTCCTTGAGACCTGCCCAGCCTCTCTTCTCTAAAATCCACCTTCCGGGGGCGCCTGGGTGGCGCAGTCGGTTAAGCGTCCGACTTCAGCCAGGTCACGATCTCGCGGTCCGTGAGTTCGAGCCCCGCGTCAGGCTCTGGGCTGATGGCTCGGAGCCTGGAGCCTGTTTCCGATTCTGTGTCTCCCTCTCTCTCTGACCCTCCCCCGTTCATGCTCTGTCTCTCTCTGTCCCAAAAATAAATAAAAAACGTTGAAAAAAAAAAAATAAAAAAAAAATAAAATCCACCTTCCGCAATACGTCCTGACCCCCGTCTGATTCCGTGTATCCCCTTAGCACATATCTGACGGCCTACTTATGTTAACATTTTTATCTCACTGATTCTTTGCCTTTTCCCTGTGACACTGTAAGGTCCCCAAGCTCACGGGGCTTGTCTATTTCATTCACTCACACGGTCAGAGCGTCGGTGTGTTCCCTCCACCCCTGGTGCCGGGTTTGTCTTCAACAAACATGTGTTAAATGAAATCAGTGCAGGGGCCTGGAGAGAGTTGCTTTAATCCAGGTTCCTGAGGGACACCCTGGGGACCTCTAAGTGCTCTCTGGACACACAGGGGTCCTTGGGGATGGGGTGGGTGGGTGGGTGGGAAACCTTGTCCTAGGTTTCTGGGTGGCCCCACATGGGGGCTGGATAAGAAGTGGGGGCTGTGCTAACCTGAGACCAGAATGGGCTCACAGAGAAGCTTGCCTCTCTCCTCTATCCCTGGACCCACTATTCTCTGACCCCTTGGCCCAGCTGCCCACTCCTCCCCAGAGAAGGAGCTAGAATCGCCCACTGTGTCACCTGTTCTCTTCCTCCACAGAGTCAGAAAATGCCAATCTGGCAAACACAGAAGGGCCGGGACCCGGGTCTTCCTGCTCTCGCCTCGGTTCCTGCAGACTCCGAGCAAGAGCGCCGTTTTGGGGGGGGGGGGGCAGGGCCTCTACTTCGATTCCATTCCTTTCCCTTAGAACCTCCCTTGCTCTCCAGCGGCTGCCCAAGGCGACAGCTGGTTTAGGCTGAGGCCTGCGCAGGCCTCAGCCCATCCCCTCTGTCTTCCCAGGACCTTGGCATTCACCCTATGCGGAGGCTGCCGCGGACACACGGCTCTCGCTCACGGGGTGACTCGGGAAGGGCCCCTCCTCTCTGAGCCTGAGTCTTCTGCCCCGTGAATCGCAGATCACAAAAATACCCGTGCTGAGTGAGGGGTTGCTGGAAGACGTGACATCAGCCACCGCGACTGTCAGCTGGGTCTCGTGGCAAGAGATACAGGCTGGAGGTTACGCCCATTCTGTTCCTACGGTTGCAGTTTTGAGAGAAAGAGGCAAGAGCGGTTGAGGGCATGTGCCTCTGCAGGTGTCTGGGACGGCTTGGGTCGGCTTCTGGGCTGTGAGACTGAGTTGCGACACACGTTTGCGTACGACACATCCATGCACACACACAGGGCTTACCTGTCCACCTGGACTTCTGCATCCTTCGTCTCTGCCTTGGAAGGTCCCCCGCCATTGATCCCTTTGCTCCCACTGGTGAGAAGGCTCAGTACAGGTTCTATCTCTTTGAGCAAATCACTGTTCTGGCTGCCCTGGATGCTCTTCTTGGCAGAGTCCTGGCCCGGGGGCCCGGGAGCCCGGCTCTTGGTATGGGGGAGAGAGCCGGCTTCCTGCCCACCATCTTGGGCGTGCTGCGGCCCATTGCCAGGACCCGTGGCCCTGTCCACTGCCGGTGAGTGCTCTCTGCTGGCCGATGACTGGTGAGACAGATCGACAGCGGTGGTGGGGGCAGCCAGAGGCCGTGTCACGCGGATGGTCTTGGGGGTCCCGTCCCCGGTGAAGGTGGTCTCCAGGTGAGTGGTGAAGCCCTCGGGGCCCCTCAGAATGAGGACCACGTGGGTCTCAGAGGCGATGCCCCTGAGCACCTCCAGGGCGCTGTCATAGCTCAGGTCCACCAGGGGCTGGCCGTTGACTGCAAGGATGATGTCACCGGCCTGGATGAGGCCGCTCTGCTCCGCGGCACCCCCCCGAATCAGGTCGGAGATGATCACGGGCGGCTTGCTCACCCGCTCTTTCACCAGGAACCCCAGGCCCCCCACCTTGCGCTTGAAGAGGCGGACAGAGATGACGTTGGGTTGGATCTGCTGAACGCTGAACACCTGATTCTCCATGGTGTCTACTAAGACCTCAAAATGCGTCAAGCCAAGATGGTTTCACCAGGAGGAGCCAGGCTTCAGGGCGTGCTCGGAAGAAGAGGGGGCTGGTGCTGAGGCGTCTCAGGAATGAGCTGCTCTGGGGCTTTGTCTTCTCCGTCTCTGACGTCAACACGGCATCACCCGCTCATTGCTGTCCGGCCATCGGTGGCATGATCTCCTGCGTCTGCCTTCCTCCTCGTTCTCTAGGAAGCGATGGTTGATCAGGCGGACGTCAGGACCAGCCGTGGGACGTGTCCCCAAGCAACAGGTCAGGCAGACTGGGGAGGAGATGTGTCTGGTGGATGTGTCTAGATGTGTCTAGAGGTGACGCAAGCTTGGGCGCACTATTCTCCCGGCGCCGCCAGCCCGTCAGACCCGTGCTGGAGAGAAGGAACAAGGGAGGGGGTGGAGAGAATCACAAAAGAGAGATTGATGTGGAGTGCCCAACACCACCTTCAAAACCGAGATGGAAAATGCAGCCAACTGAGAAGTCCAACCACGAGACGCTGGAGCTTGGAAGCCAACCTAGAAATGAAATCCTTCCTCCTCGAGGGGAGTGGGGGGACCTCCCCAGTGAGCTGCAAATTGCCTGCTTTCATCTCCCATGAGCAAAGCCCTCTAAGACCGAGGGTCTCCTTGAAAAACCACTGATAACTGTGGAAATCAGATGGCAAGAATCACGATCTTATCTCTTATCTCTTTCCCACCTCGTGAAGTCAACCTGTCACGTGGTCTTTGGCTCTCTGTGTTTTACAAACATTTTCCACTCACGGGTCAGGAGCTCAGCCAGCACGGACCTTTGGGCCCTCTGTCCCAGCTACCCCCAAAGTCCCCACAACAAACCCACTGGAAGGGGGAGGGCCACCAATGATGTCAATTGGCCTCTCTGACCATTTTTGTAATGAGCGACTTGTTCCAGGCTCAAAAGGACAGACGTGGCCGCATTACAAACCAGTATAAACCAAATTTGGTGTGATAACTACGGAAGACATGGGTTCACGCAAAACTCTGGAGGGGATCTGCATTCCACAGACAACCCGAAATCCTAATGCGGAAACATTTGGAAGAGCGACTGTGTCCCCCTAAGGGTTAGCATAGGCGCACAGCACGTGCTCAATGAGTATTTGTTGACTGAAGAAAAATCCCAAAAGATTAAACATAGCAGACACTTATTGAGTATGTACGCTCCTAACGTATATATTTTTTCTCCTTTGATCCTCACAATTACCCTTCAGTAGATGAGAAGCCTGGGAAGGGTAGTTCACTTGTCCAAGGTCATGCAGAAATGATGGCAAAGAGAGGTTTAAATTCAGGTGTGCCCCACTCTTGAGCCCGAGCTTTTAAACTTACACTCTGATTTTTTAAATTTCATATTCTGGTTATTTTCTTCACTCTCCCTGGCTCCCCCAGGCTTGGAGACACGGGGTATGGTTGGGGGTACCAGGGCGCAACAGGGGACCTCGCTGAAGATGCTATGGCCCGGGGGGGGGGGTGGGTGGGTTGCACCTGTGGAATGCACACACAGCAGGCGGCTATTAGTGAGTCCTACGTGTCTGGGTTGGAGCAGGTCGTCTGTGGGTTGTGGGTGGAGTGGGGGCAGGAGGGAGGCAGCAGAGGACCCCTCCATCGTTCTCTGTCCCCCGGTTCAAGTCCTGGTTCCAGCCCTATCCCGACACCCTTCCCTGCGGGCATCGTCCCCACACTCAGCGCGGGGAGGGAGCCCCCATCTGCCACTACCAACAAAGTGACACTCACTCCCTCGTTTCCCTTTTGGCGAATTCCCGGGGTCATCCGGGGGCTGAGGCAGCTGACCGGCTCCCACTGCCTCTGTGAGCAGGAGGCGGGGGCAGACACCCCCAAGAAGGAGGTGCCACTTCCTGGATCCCCTCGAGGCGGGGCGGGGAGCAAGTCAACCTCCCCCTTTGCAGCTCGCAGTATGTAACTTCACCAGTCCCTGTGCGTGGGTGAGGGGAGAATGAATCCCCGGGCCCAGCCCGGGCTGCGCTCTCCATCTGGCGTCGCTGTGTGTGTGTGTTTCTCTCTGTGTATTCATGCATCGCCCTCATGCTGTGTCATTCCTCTGCTGTGTGTGTGAGCGTGTGTGGCCCGTGTGTCGACCAGCTGAGTGTCTTCCAGCATTCTGCAGAGAAAACCACCCAGAGCCCCTGTGTCTCTCCTCACAGTGGAGGACCGGCCCTCCCCCCCACCCCTTGGCTTCCTTCACTCATTTCTTCTGGGTACTGAACCCAGGACGTTCGTTGTTTAGGTGGAAGCAGAGACAGCCGGGACCTCTAGATCTCTCTTGAGCGTCCAAGTTAGGCAGTGGACTCTGTTCATTAATTAAAGAAGGGACTCGCACGTAAGCTTCTAGGGAGGTGAGGTTTCCGAGGGCTTTTTTTTTTTTTTTTGGCCACTTCTGGCTTGGGCCAGACCTTGGAAAGGACAGAACCTGGGCTTGGCTTAAGAGAAAAGGAAAAGAATAAAGCGATCCACACGCCTTCCAAGCCACGCTCAGTTTTTCCTCTTTCTCGGTTGGTTTCCAAATCAGGGAGGGCTGCTGGTTGGCGCTTGGGAAATTGGGGTGCTGTTTCTCAGACTTCGGCCTTAGGAAGGCAACTTGATCTTTGGAAACAACCGGAAAGAGGCTGGGCTTGGGAGGAGCAGGGATATTCACTGTCTGCTGAGACAGAAAGAGAGAGAGAGAGAGAACAAGCCCTGTGTCTCAGTGACCAGACTCTAAGCACTCACCAGGATCTATCTGGATCCTAATAACAATCCCGCAACACTTTTGTCTCCCTCCTTTTCCTCCCCAAAGCACATCCTCACCTACTGCCATATTTTTATCCTCATTCTGACCAGGGTCAGGTTCAAATATCCCCGTTTAACAGATGAATACATTAAGTTGCCACAGGGAGACCGATTTGTCCCAGCTTGTGAATATCCAGTGTCCAGGAGGCTCCTGGGTCAGCTGGGGTGGTTGGCTACCCTTCTGCCACAGGGGAGATTAAAAAATTTTTTTTAAATATTTATTTATTTTTGAGAGAGAGAGAGAGAGAGAGAGAGAGGGAGAGAGAGAGAAACAGAGAGAGAGAGAGAGAGACAGACAGAATCTGAAGCAGGCCCCAGGCTCTGAGCTGTCAGCACACAGCCCGACATGGGGCTCGAACCCACAAACTATGAGATCACGACCTAAGTCGAAGTCCAGAGCTTAACCAACTGAGCCACCCAGGTGCCCCCACAGGGGAGATTCTTAAGGGCCTTTTTGGCTCTGTGTGTTTCCAGAGGAGTTCTTTACTTTCTCGGAACTTCTATTTCCTTATCTGTAAAATGGGGTTGGTAAGCAATTACACTTCCCTGGGTAACCAGGGGGATTAAATAAAATAGCGAAATCGGGGTCCTCAAGCAATGTCACACAGCAAACACTCAGAAGAAATGGCTTCCTGTTTTTGTTACATAATATGCAACGATTCGGGCTTCCTGGCTTTTAATTTTAATTTTCTACACCATCACAGTTTTGCCAGAGGTCGTTCATGTGCCATCTAGAGGGGGTCCTTTGCTGGAAATCACATGGCGGAATCTGGCGCTTGGTCGCGGTACAGGGCTCTGAACACAAGGAGCCGGGTGCCGGGCTGCGTATCCTGCCGACCCAGCCTCCACCCTTTGGAGCAGTGACTTTAAACAAATCACATGCGTGCACGCCCTCGTGCATACCGTGGAAACAATACTTGGACCCGGGCCTCATTCGAGTAGTTCAGTGGTGTCGGGGGTATTTATTTCATTTACCTGGCTGCGAGGAAATTAGCGGCTGACTTTCGGGACAATTGCCAGGGAGAAGGAGGGAGCCAAAATAGGCCAGCGTCTGCCAGTACCATCTCATTGTGCGACCTTGGGCAAGCCGCTCCCCGTTCTGGGCTGCATTTTTGCAACCAGAAGGGTGGGGAGGGCAGCAGTCTCTAGTAAGGGAGAGTCTCCTGTGTGCTAAGCACGGCGCTGAGCCCTCGGCACGGGTGCCTTATTTGATCCTGGCAGGGACCGCAAGGAGAAACTGCTATCCCCACCTTTACCCATGGACAAGGTGAAGTGAACCCAGGCGGCAACCTTGCATCTAGCAGGTGGATTCTGAGCACTTACCAGGGTCGGTCCTAGTCCTAACACCACCCCTAACACCAACACGCCTCATGTATCCTCCTCCCGAAAGCACACCCTCATCAGCTGCCATATTTTTCATCCTCACTCTGATCAGGGTCACCTTTGATGGTCCCCATCTTCTAGATGTGGAGATCAAGCTGCCATAGAAGACCTGACTGTCCTGGCTTGTCCATGACTTTCCATTTGTAGCACCGAAAGTCAGAGGATGTTAGGGTGAAGGACAGCCGATGAGATGATCCAACCCAACCTCTGTTCAAAAATGAGCAAACAGAGGCCTGGAGAAGCAAGAGGCTCATTCAACGTGGATCAACAACAGGTCGGTGGGGGGGGGGGGGTGTCTAGGGCCATGCCCCCCAGGAGGCTAGCCACTAGCCACATGCGGCCATTGAACTCCTTAACTGTGGCTGGTTCCATTGAGGTCTGCTGCAGGAGCAAAACACACATTGGGTTTCAAAGGCTAGTAGGAGAGAAAGAACAGGGGCGCCTGGGTGGCTCAGTCAGTTACACGTCTGACTCTTGATTTCGGCTCAGATCATAATCTCACGGTTTGTAAGCTCAAGTCCCGCATCAGGCTCTGTGCTGACAGCTGCAGAGCCTGCTTGGGATTCTCTCTCCCCCGCTCTATCTCTCTGCCCCCCCACCCCGCCCACTTACGTATGCATGCACTTGCGCTCTCGCTCTCTCTCAAAATAAATAATAAAAAAAAAGAATGAGCCAGATCTCTATTCACAGGTACAAAATGAGCTCCAAGGTACAAAAAGAAAGATGCACATGTGTGAATTCTTCACATGTAAATGCAGAGAATATTCTGGAAAGAATGGGTAGCAATTGGTTGCAATTCACAAGGAATACTAGCAGTCAGAAGTAGGAGGGAGACATCCTTTGCACTGACTACCTTATTTTTCTCTTTGAAC
This sequence comes from Panthera onca, assembly GCF_046562875.1. Classification (NCBI taxonomy): domain Eukaryota; kingdom Metazoa; phylum Chordata; class Mammalia; order Carnivora; family Felidae; genus Panthera; species Panthera onca. The sequence goes on from NC_138350.1 coordinate 12,818,731, forward strand.
ATCATTTAAATGATGTTTTTAATTACATACATATTACCTCTTAAGTGAGCAGTATCGAAGAAACAGCACCCAGCCTGTGAACTCCTGGGTGTTTTCTGCTTGCACACTCACAAAATCACGGATGGAGTTATGGCACCATTTGCCATCTCCCTTCAATCTCATTTAAGAACAAATTCCAAGTCTCCATCTCTTAAAAGCAAAACAAAACCAAAGACCCAAACCGTAACTCAACCGTGCTCTTTAAAAAAACAACAGCAAAACACAACAAAACAACCAACTTCCTTGTATCTCCCGAACTGCTAATTTGCAGTCTTTCCCCCGAGAGAACACCACCCGGGAATCAAGCTGACACGCTTTCTCCCACGCTGGCAAGTCATTGCTACAAACCCGCCAACCTCTGCAAATCAAGGAGGTGAGCTGGCGTTCTGTGTCTTGGGGGTCCCAGAGACATGTAACTCCCCCAGTTTCATGACTACAGCTTGCTGGTGGTGATGGCCCTGATCTCAGATCGGATGCCCACATCTTACAAGCGTAGTTCAGAGTTAGCAGAATGAGGATTCACGGGGGTTTCAAGTTTGATAGCGTGCCTCGTCGTGAGGCTTCGGGAAGCCCTCACTCTCTCACTCTGCTGCACTGTACCAACTCTTTGAATGGCAGTTTGGCAAGATTTAGCCTGAAACTTAAAATACACAGATCTTTGGCCTGGCAATTCAATTTTTAGGACTTTCTCCTGCAGATACACTAGAGGGAACATCCTTAACACACACACACACACACACACACACACACACACACACACACCTTCCTTGCAGGGTTGTTCAGAGTATCAACAGATTAAGTAAACAATGGCACATCCATGCAGTGGAATCCTGTGTAGGCATTAAATAAGGGTGGGGGATAGATCTAAAAGGACCAATGGGGATGGGGAGGTGGCTTAGTCGGTTGGGCATCTGACGCTTGATTTAGGCTCAGGTCATACTCTCAGGTCATGCTGAGCCCTAGTCTGCTTGAAATTCTCTCCCTCCCTCTCCCTCTGCTCCTCCCTGGCTGGTGCTCTCGCTCTCTCTCTCTCTAAAAAAAAAAAAAAAAAAAAGGGACCAATGGGGAAGCAGCTTCAAGATACACTATTAAATTTTAAAAGGTGGAGAGCACTGACATATAGATATATTTACATATCCATCCTATGTATTCATCCATAATTCCATAGAAGTTTGATGATGTGTTGAATATCTCTGGAAAAACACCCAAGATATTGGTAAATATGCTTGCTTCTGGGAAAGGGGGCTGGGAGGCTAGGGGTGGGGTGGGAGAAAAGCTTACTTTTTATTATATATTCTTTTTTTTATATGTTCTTTGGTGATGCTTACTTATTCATCTTTTACTCTGTTTTTCTATCATATATAAACCAAAGAGCATGGGCTTTGAAGCCAGACTGTCTTAAATCTGGACTCTGACTTCTCCACTTGGCTTTGTGATGGTGAGCAGTTTGCTTAACCTCTCTGAATCACAGTTTTTGCCTCTATAACGTGGGGATGAGAACAGCATTTCTTCAGGGTGTCTGTGAAGAAGGTATACTAGTTAATATTTTCTGAGCTCTTACAACATGCCGTACCTACAGTCAGTGCCCATCAGACGAATCTTCTTCCCACTGCTTTTACTAATAATTATCCCGCTGGCAGCCATTATGCTCTTGGTCCTCTGTGGTGTGAATGGACAGACATACGTTGCTTAAAGTACTTTGTGTCGAAGGACAACTAAAAGCCGTGGACACACAGGCTGGTCTTGGTTTTCAGTGGAGTGGGTGCCTGTCACCGAGTCCTCGCATCACCAAAGGAGCAGGGTTTGGTGTGTTGGAATGTGGAACTCAAGACAGGCAGCCAGAAACTCAGGCCCCGGATCTTGGCGATGAGTCACCACCACTGGGGTGGGATGGGGGTGTCGTGGGTCCAGTCCATCATCAGTAGAGAGCTACAGGGCTGTCGTCCCCATGTTGGAATAGATCTGGGGAATTATGGAGCCTACATTTCATCTTCATTTTGCAAAGCTCATTTTTATGAGTGAGTTCAGTCAGCTGTAGAGCACTAAATCCATCATACAGACAGAAAACCCCAGGGTTTGGGGCTAAGGTAATTAGCTTCCTTCCATCACCCCTCAGTGGCACAAAAATCCGCAAAGATGCACCTCCACTGCCCGCGACCCTCACCAGACATGCTCCATTGCTGGTTGTGTCATGTAGCAGTCAGAGTGGCGAGCGTTAGAGCCAGAAGACGAGAGTTTGTGACCCACTTCTACTACCTATTAGCCTCAGCTTTGTCATCTGTAAGATGGGAACAATGATGGCTTCTACCTTTCAGGTAGAAATGAAGTGGGAGTACATCCAATGGGATAATCTATGTAAAACGTGTGGCGCTGCTCCGTGACTATTTTTAGAGTCGCTTTCGACTGCACCTCAAGGAAAATGAGCAATTTCAGGCCAGATATGTGAACATAATCACAGCCAAGAGGATGGCCTCATTACTGTAAAAATGAAGCACTACCAGTGGGCTCTGAAACATTGCTTAAGAACCATTACGAAGACTTAGTGCATATTTCATACCCCCAATTAACCTTACCCTCTTTCTCTCTTTCTTCCTCCCCTTTTCTCTCCTTCCCTTCCTCTCTTCCTTCCTTTTTTTTTCATTCACACCATCCATTCATTCATTATGAAAGTGTACACAGCTCCCACCTGGGTCAGCAAGGAGGATGGCGGTGGAAAAGCAGGGATGGATAAGATAGCTCCCTGCCCTCAGAGCTTACAACCTGGGGGTGGGGGAGAGTGGGGTGGAAAAGAGATATTAGTGACAAGTGCAGCAGGCAGAACAAAGTGGAAATACAGGCTGTTAGTAGGAACACGGACAAGAAACCAAACAGTCTGGGTGGTGGTGGTCAGGGAAGGCTTCCTGGTGGAAGAGTCAGAGTTAGCCAGACTGAAGGGGTGGATGGTAAGAGGGAGGAGGGGAGGAGAGAAGGCGCTGAGAAGGCAGAGGGAGAGAGCAGACATTTGAGGTAGTCCACTGTGCCCTCTCCACTGTGGCAGAAGAAAGCCAATGTCTTATAAATCTGGAGAGGTCTTCAGAAGCTGGATCACATAGGTCTCTTGAGAGCTAAGCTAAGATTCTGGCCTTTATTCTTACAGCAATGATCAGCACTGGAGAGTTTTGAGGACAGAAGTTCTATGGTCAGGTTTAGAGTTGATAAAGATCACTCTGGTTGCTGCATGGAAAATCGGTCAGAAAGGCAAGGCTGGCTACGGGGAGCCCAGTTAGGAGGCTGTGGCAGGCCAGAGATGAGTAATGACAGTGGTTAGCATAGTGAAGGGAGGAAGGGGGAAAGCGGGCAGGTTTTTTTTGTTTAATTTTTTTAAACTTTGTTTTTTTTTAATTTTTTTTTACGTTTTTTTTATTTTTTATTTTTTTTATTTTTGAGACAGAGAGAGACAGAGCATGAACGGGGAAGGGTCAGAGAGAGGGAGACACAGAATCTGAAACAGGCTCCAGGCTCTGAGCTGTCAGCACAGAGCCCGACGCGGGGCTCGAACTCACGGACCGCGAGATCATGACCTGAGCTGAAGTCGGATGCTTAACCGACTGAGCCACCCAGGCGCCCCTAAACTTTGTTTTTAATGTTTCTTTTTGGGAGAGAGAGACAGGGTGTGAGTGGGGGAGGGGCAGAGAGAGAGGGACACAGAATCTGAAGCAGGCTCCAGGCTCTGATTTGTCAGCACAGAGCCCAGCGTGGAGCTTGAACCCATGAACCATGAGATCATGACCTGAGCCAAAGCTGGATGCTTAACCGACTGAGCTACCCAGGCACCCCTTTTATAATTAAAAAAAAATCTTTTTAATGTTTATTTATTTTGGAGAGAGAGGGACAGAGCATGAGTGAGGGAGGGGCAGAGAGAGAGGGAGACACAGAATCTGAAGCAGGCTCCAGGCTCTGAGCTGTCAGCACAGAGCCCGACATGGGGCTCGAACTCACAAACTGTGAGATCATGACTTGAGCTGAAGTCAGATGCTCAATCAACTGAGCCACCCAGGTGCTCCTTAGGGTAGGTTTAAGATACTTAGGAGTTTGGGTCAACAAGATGTGGTGACTGAGTGGGTAGAGGGCACAAAGGAGAGAGAGGTGTCCATGGTGATTTCCCAGCTTCTGGCTTCCACAAGAAGATGGAATGTGATGCTATTTCTTGGTTGAGAGCATCAGAGGGCAGGGAAAAAATAGGGTAAAAGAAAGGATAAGAATGAATGAATCTTATTTGGATGAAATGTCCTGCTTGCATAGTAATAAATAATTTAACTCTGGTCTAGGATATTGCAAAAGTCAACATTTCCTGATATCATTATTTCCATAATTTTGGGACACATCAACACTGTATATTTACAGGAAACGTACACTTGATTTGGCTCATTCCCCAGCCATTTGATATTGGGCAAATCATTAAACACTTTGAATCTCAATTTCCTTTTGTGAAATTGAAAAGGTAATAACAACCATGTCCAAGGTTTTTGTGAAGATTAAATAAGACAGATGCTGTAAAGAGCACTCTGTAAACTGTGAATGTCAACTGTAGTAGCGATGCTACGTCTTTATTTCAAGGACAACATCAAGAATGGTACTCTTCAAATTGCTGCTCAGTATCAACTTGAGACTCAACCAAGTTTCTCCTCTCATGCCCAGGTGTCCCTGGTGCAGGGAAACTGGGTCAAGCAAAAGGTGCCCACGGAAGGAAAAAGAAGTAAGAGTGGTTATCTTAAGGAAGAAGTGATAATATCTGCTCCCTTAACTTGAAAGTTCCCTGCAAATAGATCACAGTATCCACGTAGGTCTGAATCAGTTACAAATGAATTTCAGCAAAGGGAGAATATGTTAAATAGAAAATGCAAACTACGACGTTAAGAATAACACCACATATGTCAGATATATCAGTAAAAACAATAAATGTAAATGGGTTAAACTTGAGTAAAAGATCAAGACTCTCAGATTAACTAAATGCATTTTGGTTGCCCTATATTAGCATGGATGTGGGGACAAGGGTGAAAGACAGGAGGAAAAATAGCTCACCAAGGCAGGTATGGGTTTGATGTACATTTGTAAAGGCAGCCTAGGTCTGCTTTGATTTGAAAGATATAATTCACTCTCTTAAAATATGTTAGCACTTGGTAAGCACAAAATAAATATTTACTAAATAAATGATCAGCTATCCACAGCAATTTCTTTAATTTAATTTTTATTAATTAGGTTTAACTCTCCTAAATTAGCAGTTTTGCAAATGATCAAATTCAACCCAATATTTTGAACATTTGTATATATAAACACTTTGTTGAATTACCTAATTTCATTCTTGCAACAACTGTATGAAGGACATGATGTTATTATTCCCATTTTATAGATGCCGTAACTGAGGCTCAAAGAGATTAATTATATTATAGAAGTTGATGCAGCCACTGCCAATGATGGGGATTCAAACCAAGTTTGTCTGAGCTCAAACTCGTTGCTTTTTATTTATTTTTTTACTTGATAAACTATTTTATTATCTCCAGTAAATTTTAGTCTCAGATTTTCTAAGCAGATAATTATATCACCTACAAATAATGACAGTTCAAAGACTTTTTTTGTTGTCACTTTCCAAGTACTACTGTGTATTTTTATTTCAGCTGGCCTGATAACCACCTATAATTTTAGTAATTGGTCGCTGAAAGGACTGTAGGGGGTTTCTATTCCAATTGTTCATAATATGGACCCCCAGCAGGGCTCAGGGATCCCTGACAGTCCTGGAATTGTGTGCACAACTTTTGTGACCACGTGCATATGTGTGTTTACATGGGGAGACAATTCCTAATATGATTGTCTAAGCACTCCATGACCCAGTAAGCAATAAGAATAGAAGTCACTGGATTAACCCTACCTTTTACAGATGAGATGTCTGAGGCTTACAGATAGGGAAGGATTTGCCAAAGGTTCTTAGAGACAGAGTCAGAACTAGGATTCAGGTCTCTTGCATGATTTCTTCTCAACCTCAAGTTCTATGCTTATTTTCCTTACTCCCTTCATGAAATCAGGAAATGTATTCGGGGTCCTATATTTGACACTAATGCTCATCTCAGGATGTGAGGCACAGCCTCCTCGGTAGATGCCCTTGATGTCTGTTTTTACTGTTTCTTGATTATTCAAAATAAATCCAAGCAGTCAAGTATCTTATCCCTCCCCACCCTTCCTGATGAACCACCTCCAATTATTATCTGCCTATCCAAGGTTGATAACAGGGGGTGGGAAGAAACCATGACAGGTGAAGGCAGGGGGAAAATCATCACAAAAGCTGCACATGCAATTTCAGGATTCTCGGGTGTCCTAGATACCCTAGAGCTCTGTAGGGTTCCATAGACCCCATACTAATTGCTTGTCAAAGAAAATGTTTAAAAGATCAAATTCATTGTTAAGATAAAAAGCTGATTATACTTGTCTAGTATTGATGAAGGGAGCCACAAACAATAACACAGTTTTTAAAATAAAAAATAAAATAAAAAAAGAAAGATCGTAGTGTCAGAGACCCCAGCCACAACTCCTTCCTTTACTCAGCTTTTACTGAGTAACTATGTTGTTCCCCAAACCTATCATCCTAAATGAATTATGAAATCGTATGCTCCTTGAAGATGGGAACCCTGGTTTTCTGGTTTACTGCTGGATCCCTGGGGCATAGCAAGGTGACCAGCAGACAGTAGGTGCTCAGTGAATCAGAGTCTCAATCCCTGAGTCCACACTATTGAAGGAGGCGGCCCAGGCGGGAGGTGAGAGGGAGCGATGGGGACCGTAGGGACCTGGAGAACCCCGTGCCACATCCAGAGCACTATTCTGGCTGGTGGCTGCCACACAGGAAGGCAGGGCCGGGGTCATTTCACTTGTTGCTGTCACGCAGCTACAGGGAGGTGACAACACGGCCCATTACAAATCAAAGAACAAATAAAGGAGACCTCACATCCTCGGGTAAGAACACTTGGATTCAGAAAAAGGAGAGGCAAAGAGGAGGGGGTTCTCAACAAAGTCTGTAAAGTCACCAGTGATGGACACAGTCCAGTGCCTACTATATAGAAGCTGTGGTCCACGGAACAGCAATCACCACCTGAGAGCTGGTTAGGAATTGCAGAATCTCAGCCCCCAACCCAGACCTAGGAATCCGACTCTGCATTTTAAGATGACCCCGGGCGATTGGTGTGCCCTTATGTCTTGAGAAACCCTGGTCCACTTTGACTCTAAATGCCTGTGTTACCCTTTTGCAGTCACTTCAGGCTTCAAGCAGAATACTTGAGTCAAGGGGGTAGAATAATATTAGGTCGAACCGAGTAAAATTGCAGATATCCACCTATTTTGTGACCTGCAAAAATGGCAATTGCCAGTGAAATTTCATTTCCACCTAAACTATAAACCGTTCTGCACAAAAGTGCTTTAGACCCAGGGTATCACTTGCTTCAAAAAGTCTTGGGTCAGGGGCGCCTGGGTGGCGCAGTCGGTTAAGCGTCCGACTTCAGCCGGGTCACGATCTCGCGGTCCGTGAGTTCGAGCCCCGCGTCAGGCTCTGGGCTGATGGCTCGGAGCCTGGAGCCTGTTTCCGATTCTGTGTCTCTCTCTCTCTCTGCCCCTCCCCCGTTCATGCTCTGTCTCTCTCTGTCCCAAAAATAAATAAAAAACGTTGAAAAAAAATTAAAAAAAAAAAAAAAAAAAAAAAGTCTTGGGTCAGATGCTACAGACAACAGCCCATAGGCATACACATGAGTTCTGTTTGGTCAACAGAGCTAAAAACATTTTTTTTTTTTTCAAATTGGTTACCACTACATTAAAAAACCTGGAAGTTTCACATGAAATGCAAATTTCTGGGTTTTTTTGGAATGCTGGACGGTGTGCTAGTCCTCAATCTGCATTTCTGAATGTCGGCAAACAGCTGGGGTGGGTAGCGGCACCCACTTTAAATGTTTATTTTTATTTATTTTTTGAGAGAGAGAGAGAGCGAGAGAGAGAGAGCACATGCACATGTGCATTAGCAGAGGAGGGGCAGAGAGAGAGAGAAAGAGGGAAAGAGAGAATCCCTAGCAGGCTCCGTGCTATCAGGGTGAGCCCAGCATGAGGCTTGAACTCACGAACTGTGAGATTATGACCTGAGCAGAAATCAAGAGTTGGATGCTTGGCCAACTGAGCCCCCCCAGGCGCCCCATAGCAGCACCCCCTGTAGATGGGGCATGGGCTCTCCAGTTCCCCTCAGCCCCATGCAGCCGCCCTCACTCATTTGTTCCTTGCCAGGACCTTGGAGGTATCTATTTGACCGTGGGACCCCTGTTACATAGGGAGTTTTTAAGAGAAACAAGGAAGGTCACCTTTAGAAGCTGCCCAATGAAAGGACAGATGTGCTTAGTGACTTGGGTCATGCCATAGGTGCCCCTGGTTGATCTGGGTGTTCAATGGGATGCCCACCTTCCTGACAGCCCTCTGCATCTGTCCCTGCTTGTGCCCCGTGGACGATGCTCATCCAGCCCTCACGTTTCCTGGGTTACAGCTACGAGAACGGGGGAGCATTTCACACAGCAGTCACCTTTAACTCCCTAGCTGCTGCTTCACTCAACTTGGTGCAGGGGTTTACAAAACCCTTCCTGGAGTGACACCTTTCTCTCTAAATGGAGCTTTCGCTTTTGACGTCAAAGCAGTCTGCCTACTCGTTCCGACAAGAGCTGCACAGAGACCAGCTTCCCTTCACTTAGAGGGAACACACAGTCCAAGATCTCATTCATTTTCCTTAGGTGACTCTACCTTGGGGTTCCCTGCACTGGCTGGGTCTTCATCCCATGTTGTACCAGTGCATCTGGAAAGCCCCTAGAAGACACTCCTCCCTCGGCCCTGAGCGACACATGCCCGCCTGATTCAGCCTTACTGAACAGGGCTCTGCGAACGTCCCCCCTGGAAAGTAAAACCACCACGAGCACCATCTAAGCTGACATCACAGAGGCAGGAAGGAAGTCTTACGGGGGATTGTCATAGTTAAGACTGTAGGCCCTGGGTTCAAATCCTGACTCTGCCATTTACTGACTGGGTGGCCTTGGGCAAGACATCTAGCGTCTCTGTGCCTCTGTTTCCTCATCTGTAAAATGGCAAATACTAGTATTTACTTTGCGAGGCTCTTGTGAAAATTACACAAAACGATGTCGTGCTTCCCCGACCACCTGCACCTCACCTATGCAATCATCTGTCTTCCTCACAGTTGACTCACTTTTTACATTAAATACTTATTATAGCCTCATCTTTTTAAAAAAAAAAAACTTTAAATGTTGATTTATTTTTGAGAGGGACACACACAGAGTACAACTGGGGGAGGGTCAGAGAGAGAGGGAGACACAGAATCCAAAGCAGGCTCCAGGCTCTGAGCTGTCAGCATAGGGCCCCACGCGGGGCTCGAACTCACGAATGGTGAGATTAGACCTGAGCCAAAGTCAGACACTCAACCGACTGAGCCACCCAGGCGCCCTTATTACAGCCTCATCTTAAGGAATAATATCCACGGAACCGTGGTACAAAGATGCCAGCTACATTTGTCTATTATTGATCAAAACAAGTATTTAATGAGTAAATTTAAAAAAGGGATACCACCGTGTTCCAATCGTGAGACAAGCATTGAACACAGTCAAATTGAGGGACATCCTCCACAGTAACTGACCAGTAGTTTTCAGAAGTTTCAAACTCCTAAGAGGCAGCCCGTGTGACAAACTGTCGCAGAGGAGAAGAAACTAAGGAGAAATTAGCACTAAAAATGTGTGGGATCCTGGATAAGATCTGGGAACAGAAAACGGTCATTTGTGGGAAAAGTGAGATTCAAGTGAGGTTGGTAGCTTAGTTAACAATTGTACCAAAGCTCTGAATGACGTTCACATCAGGGGGTGCTGGATAAGGGATATAAAGAAACTTGGTGCACTATTTTTGCAACATCTCTGGAAGTCTAAAACTACTTCAAAATAAAAGATTTTAAAAAATGAGTACAAGTGAAGCACTCTCTCCTCTGCCTTTCCCCGCCCGTCCCCCTCGAGCGCCTGGCAACAATCTACTCTCTGTCTCTATGAATTTGCCTGTTCCGGGTGTTTCGTACAAACGGAATCCTACAACATGTGGTCTTTTGTGCCTGGTTTGTTTTATTCAGCACCACGTTGTCAAGGTTCATCCACGTTGTGGCATACATCAGTAATCCATTCCTTTTTATGGCTGGATATTATTCATTGTATGGACACACCACCTTTGGTTTACCTGTTGATGGACATTTGGGTTGTTTCCACCTACTGACTATCATGAATGGTGTTGCTCTGAGCGTTCATGTACAGGTTTTTGTCGGAACGCTTGTTTCCAAGTTTTAGTGGGGATGAGGTTTCCCACTGGGGTAGGGAAACGTTTTGGAGCGGGACAGAATTGATGGTTGTAAACCACTGAGGATGTATGCAAATACCACTAAATCATATGGTTTAAAATGATACGTTTATTTTATGTGAATTTTACCATAATTTACCACTTGGAAAAGTTATGTTTCAGCGAGCCCAGCGCTTAGCACAGCACCCGGCCCTTGGCATGTGTGTGAAGAATGCTGGCCTGTGCTGACATCATTGCTGGACCCCCACTGGTGCCCCGGCTCCTACTCTGTGATTCTTTCTACATCATCACGGGGCTTTGGCCAAGAAGTTCCTTCATGTTTGATCTACAGCTCTTCAAAGGTCAACAACAAAATTTCAGGGTCCCTGGGACGCCACCACTAGAATGCCTTGCTTCGAAGGCATCTAAGAACTCCTGCTTCACAACATGAGTACCTGGCAGGTACGTCATACCTGGCCAATGCTCCAGCTATGTGCTCAGAGCATCATGGAGTAGACATCCAACTGGTTGCTTGTTGACTGAACACCAAGCCTATTTCTGCAGCCTCTCCAATAAGCCTTACCTCCTCAGAAGACCGCATGCTTTATTTACCCAAGATGCTACCCTACAATTTGCTGCTTAAGTCATGATGCCTTGAAATGGATTGGACTTTATAATGCCCACTCCCCATTTCCTCAAAGTACCTTGGGATGTATTTTGGTGCTTGCAATGAAAGTAAATGCCGGATCCATTTTGAGAATTTCATGGGGATCCTACAGAAAACTGGAGACACTCCAGCTCATCCCAGATGAGGGAAGCATGTTTCTGCCCGAAGATGCCGAGTTGGGGTTGGCTTTCTTCCTGATAATCAACAAGGTCTTCCTCTTTTCCCTGTCTATGCAGGGACGGTCGTTCTCTATCCTTTGGCCCCAGATCTATTCTCCGTCCTTCTCCTAACTTATCTGGGCCCCGGGAGGAGGCTGACCTCTATGGATATCAACAGGATCCTTGTCCTCTGGCTTCTGATTGGGTTTGGCCAATGGGAGAAAAGGGAGATGGGGAGGAGGGAGAGGGGGATCCATGCCATCTCAGTGCTGTGGTCTGGAGAGGTCTATATTTCTCTCTGAGCACAGCTTCTTCTGAGAGCTCCCCACACCCCATTCCATGGCCCGAAGGTTTCGGTAACGTGCTCCCTCCCCCTGCTCCATTGGGCCTGGGGTGGTCATCACTGGCCCAGTTGCTGGTCCTTGAATGCTTCACTCTCCCTTGCTGGCATCTTAAATTGCATTCTTAAATAATACTTTCGTTACATTATCTTGGAATCAAAGTATCACAGCTACAGGTGTCTTCTGTTTCCTGGTTGGACCCTGGCTGAGAAACCTTGACCAGGGTCTAGGGATGAGGAGTACTAGAAGCAACCGCAATGGTCAAGGGTGTAGCATGTCTACACTGGATTACCTTAATGGTGATCCTCGTCCTTACGAATAAATGCACGGAACACCCAATAGGCACTGAGCATTTAACGGTCCCAATAACCCAGTGAGGTGGAATCATCCCCATGCTTACAGAAGAGGAAAACGAGGTTTAGAGAGAGATTCAATAACCTGCCCAAGGTTACAGGATGAGAAAGTGGCAGTGGCTGGATTCGAATCTGGCTTGGATGGGCTCCAGAATCCTGCCTCCTGCCATCACCTCATATCCAGAGGGGTCTCATACATTTAGAAGCCAATGTCAGGGCAAGTCAGACCCCTGTGCCTGGGAGAAGAGCCTGCTGTCTCCAAGAAGGATGTCAAATCCTCAATTTTGGATCACCTTTTGGAGCTGAAACGCACTCAAACCACACCCGGGCTATCAAGCCTCGCAGTGGAAAAGGCAACTTGGGAAGATATTCCAGAGACGAACCTCCACCTTGTTTCTGAATTCCTCAAGAGGCCCAGAACCTGTTTTGCTGCTGACAGAGAGAAGTGTCTGCTCACTGCTCAATGCCCCTGATGTAATGAGCGCCTCAGAAGAGGGCTCGATTGGGATGCTAAACAGCCGTAAATGACATTGTCACCAGCCTTCATAAAGCACAGTGACTCATAGCCCTAATTAAAATGCTGGGGGGAAAATGTAAAGAAAGGCTGCCATGAAAAACAGTGACATTCTGCTAAACTGCAGGATTATTTCTTCCAGGAAAAGCGGTGCTTGTGAGCGTGTGTATATGTGTGTGCATGTGTGCGTACGCGTGTGTGTGTGTGTGGGGGGCAGAGACGAGAAGCCGAATGTTATTCTTGTAAGAAACTTGGGAAAATTCAACACAGAGGAAAGCCTAAAGCTATTCTTGCCACCCCACTTCTCATTATGAAATATTTAAACACAGAGAATTGAAAAGAATAGTACAATAGCAATTATGAACCTCTAACCAGATTGGACGACTCACCATTTGCTATATTTGCCCTGCTTGTACCTGTCTGTCCATCTGTCCATCTACCCACCTACCCATCCATCTATCAGCTCTCGCTGACTTCATCTATCTACCTACCCTATTATCTTCGGTCTGCATCTATCTTTCCCGACCCATCTGAAAATAAGTTGCAAATGTCATGAAGCTTCAGCCCCTAACTCTTAAGCACACATATCTTAAAGACAGTGTCTCACAAGGTGCACAGTGCTGTTATAACACCTAAGAAAATTATCTGTACTTGCAAAAGGTCCCCAAATATTCAGTTAAGGTCACATTTTAAACAATGGCAACTGAAGTATTAAATCTAATCCCTACCACTCAGGGGACAGAAGCCAATCGCAACATGGAAACAGGCTGTCAAGTGGTTCCTGAGCAGGCAGACTGTTGGCTTCATGGGGGCTGGTTCTCGTCATCAGAGTCTCAAGATCAAGTGCACAAAGCACAATGCTTGACTTAGACACCCGTTTGGAACCAGACAAAAAAAAAACAAAAAACCTCCAAGTCTAATTATACCATACTGTTTTTTAAAAAGAGCCCCTCCTCAAGACAGAATCTCCACATGATTTCATCCCGTGTAATCACCCATCTTGAACACAAAATGTGCCTTTCAATGACTTCTTGTTATTTCTGAAATGCAAATCCCCCCCCACAAAAGCCCAAGAAGCCATCATTAGGCAGGAGAGATGGAAAGAAATGTGTAATTTCGGAAGGCAAGCCTTGAAGGAGGTACCCCCAAGAAATCCTGTGCATTGAAGACAGCAGTTAAGGAAATATTTACCTACACGTAGGAGTTTTGCATGCTTGTTAAAAAAAATAATCAAAACCAATAAAAAAATCAACCCCAAACATCCATCCTGGCTCATTATTTTATGCCCTGCCTGGCGAGAAATAAAAGGATTTTATTTCAGCGACTACAGTGATACTCGGAAAGAAATGACAGATGAAGGTTTTTCCAGCTAAGACTTATCTTAATGAACTAGCACATAGATGTTATTGACTATTTTCATTACCTGCATTCTGGTTACATGAACGTAATTGTTTTCATTTTCCTTATTGGATATTGAACAGTCACAGCTAAGAGACTGCCTCAAAATCCAAAGGAAAAAAAAAAAAAGAAACATGCCCAAAATATGTCAGTTATTATCAGGTGATATTTTGATTTATCCCCCTAGGTTACATTTTTAGGCTTACAATTCCTGGGATGAAATACAGCACAATGAAATCCACACGGCTGTTTTAATGACCCAAGGCGATGGACTGCCCACATCATGTGCCCCATTGCATTCTAGTTATGGGCAAGTTGGTCGCTTTCTTGGACACCCGAGCCCCTTGAGGGTAGGGAGAACTTCTTCTGTTTCTTTACGCCCCAGCCTCTCCTGCGGGGTTCTGTCACAGAGCTGGGAGCTTGGGGCTCGTTTGCTAGATGAAGAAACGGCTGCCCAGACTCTTGTTCATGACAAGAAATCCTTTAACTCAGAAGCACTGACTGGTCATCCACAGCATCTGAAGTTGCCATGTGCCCTTCTTCATTTCAACCTGGAAACAGGTTCCAGAAAGGCCCACCATTTAAATCCCCATAGTAATGATGTAGCTGTCAAGTTTTGAATAAGGAGGGCATTCCAGAGTATTATTTAACACCGGTGGGCCAAGTTTCCCAGCAGAAGCCGAGACACTTTTTGGGATACCCTTGATAATCTGTGGAATTTCTTTTAGGTGCCTTTAGTCAAGATGCCTAAAGCAGCTTGAGTGGCCAAAAAACAAACAAACAAACAAACAAACAAACAAACAAAGAAGACCTGTGTTTTCTGGGAACCCCAACTGACAAGAGGTGATCTTATGATGGTCGGGGGCAGAACATCACAAATCAGAGGTGAGGAAAGAGAAAACGTTGCCTGGGCTGGAAATGAGAACTTCACCCCTGCCAAGGGCCCCTGTGTTTCCAGTGCTAACAGACCAGGCTTCCTTCAGGAACTGTCAGCAGAAATCACGAATGCCACTGACAGACGAGAATTGGGCAAATGTTGGTCTCCGGCGAGCCCCAGAACGTTAAAGTGGAAAAGGTCTTTGAGGGGTTGTAAATGGAAAATGTCTTCAAGGGCCACGCAAGTGACATAAACAATATTTAATGGTGGGGTTTCTGACCTAAAGGTACAAAGAAAAGAAAACTAAACCAGACCAGACCAAAATGCAAAGCCCGTACCAGGCAGCCAGAACATTCCTGCAGGTTTCCGAATGGCATTGCCCTTGAATGCTAAACATCATTTCACAGATGAGAAAATCGGCGCTGAGCGAGAACAGGCATGGTCCACAACAGAGGGCTAACTAAAGGGGTCTCTCTTGGTTTCATGTCTTTGCTTTGTTCTGATCACTAACACGGGCCTGAAGCTGTTTCCCGTTCCAGACTTCCACATATACTATCTCACTGAATCTTCCTAACAGCTCCATGCGGTAGCCATAACCCCCATTTTATGGATGACATACCTGAGGTTCAGAGAGGTTAACTCACTCACCCCGAGTCACAGAATCCACAAGTGCTAGGACCTGGTGTCAGGTGCCTCCCCAGATGACATCCCTTCTCGATGTTCCGTGTGGTCTCTGCCTTTCAACCTGGCTGCACTTGACCCAGTTTGGCACCGGAGACCCTGTCACTGACAGGATGCTACGAATCAGTAAGGCCGATGCTGCCTCCTCTGAGCAGTCCTACGTGGATACCCCCAGTCGTCCATCCGGGATGACTGCTGCAACATTTCACTGCAGCCTCTTCCGCAGAACCGTCACACGTGCCACAAGGCTTGTTTGGAGCCCACTGCCCGACCAGACCACAGGCTTCGTCGGAGAAGGGCTCACCCCACCTTAATCTGAGCATCTGCCCTTGGGGTCCGGCACCGAGCCTGCCATTTAGCACTCATCATTACACATTTGACAAATGTGCTGACGTCTGCCGCAGAGCCACAGATAACTGCTACTCATCTTCGGCCGATCGTCACGAAACACGCCTATGCCAAGACCCGTGTCTGCTGCACCCTGTTAGCTACACTTTTATGGGGGACTTAGGGACCTTTTCTGCTGATCGATCATTTTTATTTAACAGATTCAAGTAGACTCAATCTTCCAGCATCGCTGGGTGCTGTTCATAGGCCTGTGAGTGATATAAACCTGCAGGACTTGGAAAGGTTGGGTCGGGGGCTGACGCGGCTGTTGAAGAGCTCAAACCAATGGTTTTGGTGAAATCAATGGTAGTTAGACAGGGTTTATCAGCACCTGTGATTACTCGGCTCCTAAAGTTTTACCCAATAGATCACTTTTAAATGAAATCCTCTCTGCAAGGACAGATGGGTTCACCAATGGAGCTAATGCCCAACATGACACAGGGTCATAGGGCTGATGCACCACAAGGTCAGACTGGAAGGAATCCTGATCAGTCTCTCCTGAACAATCTGACAACAACTGGGAGAGAGAGAGAGAGAGAGAGAGAGCGCTACAGAGAGAGAGAGAGACGTAATGAAATTCCTTTAAGTTCGGAAACTATGGGGCTTCTCTATCCTGGAGTAAACATGATGCTATCAGATTGAGCACTGGCAAAGAGTCAAGACACAGAGGTTTGTCAATACAGTGCTGTGTGACCTCTGGCAAGTCACATACCTTTTCTGAGTTTCGTTTCCCCCTCTGGAAGATGAGGTGGTGGACAAGAGCTGAGGGGATTAGAATCTGCTGCAGAAGTCATGTTAAAAACACAGAAACTTCAGGTCTCCCTCGGAAACGCTGACTCGTTAGACCTGGGCGTCAGAATCTGGCATCTGTGCTTTTGGGTTCTGATGGCGACAGTCTACTGGGCTGCTGTTCAGAAGCTGCTGGATTAGTGAGGTCTAAATGCTATCATGTATGAGGAGGATAAAAACGGTCATGTCTACAGTCATTGTGGCCACTGTGTTGTTAAACACACAACCCACAATGACCTGTAATGGGAAGTGTGCCCCCTTGTTCAAACGGGCCAGGTGAAAACTGGTCCTAAAATGCCAAATTCAACTTCTGCGCATTCCAGTTTCTAATTAGGAAAAGCCCCGGTTCTAATGGGCACACACTGTTGCCAATGGCTCTCAACCACGTTCTAAAGTTTACCAAGGCACGCGCAGACCCACAGAACCAGAATGACGGGCAATATACTGAGTCTTGTCATAAGACACCCCAAAACATACAGCCAAGAAGGCACCACAGCCAGATCTGTGCATTCTCACAATACCCTGGTGAACTGACCCCCCAAGTCTTCCCATGTCCTAGGAAACTGGCACCCCACCAGTAGGAAAGTTTGGGGACAGTTGTCCAGTTGGTACCTTGGACAGCGTCTTGGGCCTCAGAGGTAGAGGCCCTCAGGAAGAAAAGCACCCCGCTTCACCACTCCTAGACTCTCACCCTTTCCTGCAAGGTCCTTCTCTGTGGATGACAGCCTCCTAGACGGCTTGCGTTGGCCATCTGGGGAAAATAAAGAAGGGACAGGAAAAGCATAGGGCAGACCGGTCTGGAAACCACAGCCACACTACTGGCCCCAAAGAGTGCAACAGAAGACTTCCTCTGGAATCACCACTCTTGGCATAAACCTATTGTTTCCAGAACACCTTTCACATACATTATGAAGAAAATCTACAACACAACCTTGTGGGAGTTACGCTCTCATTTTGCAGATAATGAAACTGAATCTCAGAGAGGTTAAGTGGCTTGGTCTCAAGCAAAGATCTTCACCAGATCTCTCTACTATGCTGATAGCTCTTTCTCTACATGGTCAGGGACTTTGGGGAAATTACAATTTCTGGAGACACAGTCGTGCCCCTGACCACTGGGGTAGTCTCTTGCTGAGCAGATGTATCAGGAAATGAGGCTGTGGGTGCAAAGGCAGGAGCATGGACTTGTTAGACCACTTAGGTGTCCAGACGTGGGTGCCCCCCTCCCGCAAATTAAAGAGCTAAAACCTGAGACTAAATTCTCCAGCTGTGGTACTTAACCACCTAGGCGACTGTGGGCAGGTTGCTGGGTTTAATCTGCCTCAGCTTTTGCATCTGCAAAATGGGATTCAGATCACTGCACTGGTAACCTGGGGGAGTTCGGGGGAGTATTCTGGGGTATTCCAGGGATACCTTATTATGTGACCTCCCCTTGGCGATGGCACAAAGCCGTGCACTCTTTCAGGGGTTCTGGAAATTGGATTCTTCGTAAGGACTGGGGTGGTGGTAGTGAAAGTGGTGGCGTAGAATGTCTCCCTTAGGATTCTTGCCAAGGCTTCTCAGATCTGTCTGCTGAGGTGCCTGGGGGCAGAGAAGAATTGACACCACCCCTGCCAGCTGGGGCACAAAGGCCCCTTGCCGGTTTCAAGTTCAAAATAACAATGGGGAAAATCAGCGCTTCCCTGAGTCTGAACCGACAGCATTTGCCCCAACCCCAATTAGAGAAAGGGGTAGAAGAGAGGGAGAAGGTTTTTCTCCTTCCTCAGGGGGGCTGGCTTGAGGGGTTAGTTCCTTTTTCCTCTCTGTCAAGGTCGTGGGCCACCGGAGGCCAGACCATGTGCCCTGGGCAGGCTCACCAGCACCACATCTATGCTCAGGGACCCCCTTGGGGGTGCTCCATCACTGGCCACTTGTAGATTCTTCTGGGGTCTGTGTGCACGGTTTGAACTAAACTATGGAATTAGAATGGGATCTCATCTGCCAGGAAGAACCCTATGCATCTTTTCCTGGACTACTCGGGTTCCACTAGAGGTAAGTGCCTCCGACCCCAGCCTGGGGGCCTTGAGGGGTGGATCTGTAGGTCCTACTGGCAGGAAACACCTGACCCTGAGTCTCCCGGATCTGGCCCAGGGGCGTTATAATAATAAACTATCAGAAACACTGAGCACTTTATTCACATTCAAAATTTTTTAACGTCCTCACCACAGCCCCACGAGAAAGGAATCGTTTTTCCCATTTTACAGACAAGAGAACTGAGGCCATACACCCGGTAGAAGGTAAATCTAGGATTGGAGCCCAGGGGTGTCCCTCTACGCCTTGTCAGCGCGCACCTCTTCCCTCCGGGTGCCCACCGCAGGCAGCACGGTCTCCAGCCCGCAGAGAGCCCGGGGCGCTCCGGCCGCAGTGCCGCCCCCCACCCCGGGATGGAGGCGAGGGTCTCAGGGTTTCTAGGGCGCAATCCAGAGAGCCCTGTCGGGACCCTCGGACCCAAGGGACCTTCGGGTGGTCCTGGAAGCTGGATCTCACGGGGACCCTGCCCTGACCCTTGATCACCTGGAAGCAAAGCCGTTGCTCGCAGTGCACTGCCCGGTCCCAAATCCCAACCGCGGAGCGCGCCCCTCGTCCGTCCGGGGGACGCGCGCGCCGGGAGCCCCAGAGCCTCTTTTCCAGCGAGAGGCACAACTTTCCTAGGTTCTGGGAGCCGGCGCTCTTACACCCCAATCCCGCCCGGACTGGAGAAGTAAGAGGTGCAGGCGGCCCCGCCATGACCGCGGGCGCGCGACGAGGATCCTCGCAAAGTTGGAAGCCAGGCAGGAGGGACGTTTCCCGAGAGCGGAGCCCTCCCAGCCTCCGGGCCCCCGCCGGAGGAGGCCAGCGATGCAGAGTCCGCCATTACCGCGGGCGCGCAGGTGCCATACCTCCGGAGGGCCGGGCGCGCAGGAAAGCTTAAAGTTGAGGCCGGGCAGGTGCAGCGATCCGCGGGGAGCGGCGTCCCCCAGCCGCGGGCTGCCCGCCGGGGACAGCGAGCGGTGCCAAGGGGTCCGCCATTACCGCGGGCGCGCAGCTCGCAGCCGAGCGCGCCGCTCGAGAGGGACGCGGGTCCCTGCAAAGTTGGAGCGCGGCGGGCGCGTCGACCCCCGGCCCGGGGCCCCCGGCCTGGGGCCGCCCGCTGGGAGGAGAAAACAGGGTCGCCCGAACCAAGTTGGGACGCGCGGCAAACCCCGCGCCTCCCGTGGCACTCCCGGGGCTGGCGCCGGGGCGGGGAGCCCTAGGGCACCGGGAGGGGACGCGGGACGGCTGGGCCGAGAACTCACCTGCCGCCGAGCCGGGCAGCGCCGAGGCTGCCTCTTCGCGCTGCGCGCCCGCCCGCCCGCCCGCCCGGCCGCGGGTCCGCTTGCCTGCCCTTCTCCTCCTCCTCTTCCTCCTCCTCCTTCTCCACCTCCTCCTCCCGGGCGCCCGCGGCCGCCGCGCTCGCGGTTCCGAATCCTCCCGGTCCGCCGCCCCGCGCGGCTGGAGGGCGCCAGTGGCACCCACTCACCTCCCGATGGGAGCCGCGCGCGTCCCTCCCCCTTCCCCTCCGCTTTGTGCCTCTCTGATCCCTCCCCGCCCCCTCTCGCCGAGCCCCCACCCCTCCCGAGTCCCCTCCCCTCCCTCCGCCCCAGCGAACCCAAGTTCGGGACGGAGGCTGCGGGCTTCCCCGCGTGCGCCCCTGGCTCACCCTGGCCGCCCGGCTGCCGCTCGCCGCCTGGCCGCCCCTCGGAGGAGCCGCCGCGCTAAGTGGCTCCTCGCCCAGCGGCTGGAAACGCGGCATAAATATGTAGGGACTGAGCCGTGAGCTCAGCGAGGGTCGTGAGGGGGAATTTATTTCTTAATGTCCCTCCTTTATCCTATCATCGCTGAAACGAATTAGCGGTGACGTCCAACCCGGCTGGTTTATGGGTGTGGGGCGGGAGACGTCGCAACCCTCATTAAAAGAGCCGCTCTGGGCTCCAAAGCATACATCTTTTATATAACCTAATTTCCATTTTTTCCCCCTATCAGGAAACACACACACACACACACACACACACACACACACACCACGACGATTTCTGGGAGCCTGGAGGGGGCTGAATGCAGTGGCCACAGGGCAGCTCTCGGGGGTAGACAAGGCCCCATGGGAGGCGGGGATGGTTCTTTCGGTCTCTGCATCAGTGTTGGATAGGATTCCTTAACGGGACAGTGGGCCCCGCGGTTCCCCCACGCGGGGCGTGGCCGGAAGCCCCCAGGAGCCCGCAGGAGGTCGCAGCTTGGGTTCCGGCCCTGGCTCTTGGGTGGGCAGACTGGGACAGAAGCAGCCAGTTCTGGAAACGTTGCCTTGTTCTGGTCTTCTCCGGAGCAGCACTTAGGCCTGGCAGCTGGGGAGGGGCCTGGCTCACCTGTGGCCCAGTGGGCCTGCAGGTGGGGAGAGGGCCGGGGCTGGGCTGTGGGAGGAGAAGATGGAGATCCAAGCTTTCCTCCCTTTCTTAGGGGCTCTAACATATGGGTAACCATATAAACCCGTCTCAAAAGCTGTCTTTTCCTGGGCAGATTGCAAAGGATTTTGCATTTCACTGTTACTGCTGCTCACACACTCTTGGGGAAACAGCAAATCAAGGAAAGAGAGGAGACTTCACACACACACACACACACACACACACACACACACACACACACCACCTGGCTCCAGGTGGCTTGATCTGACTTCCCCCACCAGCCTTGCTGAGAGAAACAAGCCTCTTCAGGTTCTGAGTTCTGCAGAGATGAGGCAAAGAAGAACTCCCCCCCCCCCCCACCCCTTGTCACTAAGAAATGCTTTTCAGATCCTCTTGCATATGACGCTCCGGAGAGGGGGGTGTGACTTTGGGGCCAGAAAGAGAGGTATGGGGGGTGGGGGGTGAGGAGGGGAAGAAGGAATAAGGAGTAAGCTGGCGGGTACACGGAGCTGTTTGCTTCGTCCTGGAAAGAAGATGCCAGAAATTCCCTCTGGGCCCCAGGGCTCTGCTGCCACTTCCTGACTGTGCCACATGGGCCAAGTTCCAGAGCCTCGGTTTCCCCAGTGGTGAAATGGGCCTGAGGTCGTCGGGAACATGTGTACGATGAGATGATGCTGGTGAAGCTCTTGGCAAAAATGCCTGGCATATAGTAAATGCTCAGTAAACAGTAGCCAGAAAAGATAGTAACAATGCCGAGACTAATAGTGACATAAACATTGGATGGGGCACCCCGGGGACGTGGGGCCGCAGCTGAGTCCTTCCAGCTTCCCCGGCCTGAACCATTTCAAAGTTGAGCACAGGCTCTCAGTGGTGTCAGACTCAGAATGCTGCTCCCCTCAATTACCATGGCAACTGGGGAAAATCAGGAAGCCAGGGGAAGGGAAGCCACTTTTCCGCTGGGCTGGCCGTTCACCTGCTCAAAGCAGCTACCTCGCCTGTGTGCGGGGTTGGGCCCAGAATAGGCCTAAGGCGGGGCACCTCCTCTCCTGGAGAACCAGTTGTCCCGATCTGGGGAGAGGGGTGGCTGGTGGGGAAGGGGCAGCCACGAGATGGTGGGGTCAGGGCCCAGGCTGAGCTATGTCTGCAAAAGGCAGAGGTGGCCTGGGTTTGGGGAGAGGGAGACAGAAACCCTGCTCCTTCAGGTCTGTCCTCCCCGCCAGGCGTCCTGGTGCAATTGACAGCAAAGTCCCCCGAATGTGGCTCTCTAGACAGAGGTGTGGGGAGACGGGGCCTTGGAGCCCAGGGTAGGAGCTTGTCATCCTGAGGGGTCCTGCGTGTGGGTATGAGAGCAAAAGAGAAAGAAAGAGAAAGAGGAGAGAGAGATGAGAGAGAGAGAGAGAGAGAGAGGGGCGGAGTTTAGGCAGAGACTCCCCTTCCTTTACTGTGTTTATTGCCATCGGCTTAGGGGATTCGGACAATATAGTCCTCAGAGTAGAAAGAATAATGGCTGTCAGTGTGAACCAAGCATTTTATAGGTAGATCTCATGGACTCATCATAAAAATTAAGAGATGATTCCTTTTCTTAGTCCCATCGTACATTTGGGGAGGGGGGGGGAGAAGCAGAGGTTCCGAGAGGCACAGAGGCTTGCTCCAGGTCACCCAGTTCATTGGTGGAAAAGCAACTATGAGAACTCAGGTCCTGCTGATCCCGAAGTGGGGCCCTCCCTGCCTGCCTCCCCTGCCCCCGCCACCTCGTGGAGAAAGAGAGTGACTAAGTCAGAGACCTTCTTTCGGGATGGCGGGGGAGTGTCTGGCATGGGGGGTCTCCCCCTCGCTTGTGCTGGGCATGGACCCCGGAGGGCTTCAGCAACTGGCGCTGGGACCAGAGACTCACAGCCATGTGGCCGTCCCGGAACTATGTGGAGCGGCGGTCCCCGAAAGCTGCTCATGCGTGGTGCCCCCTGATGTCTCTTCCTCTCTGAGGCTGCTTGGGCATTCACTCTAAGCTGATTCCAACAGGACCCCCGTGGTGTTTAAAACGGGGCGGGGGGTGGGGGATGTCGGTAAAGCCACCCTTCTCCCCAACTGCTGTAGGAGTCAAGCAGCTATGACACACCCAGGGGTCAGCTCAGAGCAAGCTCTCCATAAATGGTCACCATGAGAACAATTATTCTTGGAGCTTCTCTGGGGCCCACACCCTCAATCCCCGTGTGGATGGTGGGTGTGTAAAAGGCCTCTGCCGGCCGAAAGGAGGCTGCCCCCTGTCCCCCCTCTCTGCCACCCTGGGCCAGAACCAGTCCCCACCCAGCAGCTTAGAGGTGAGCCCAGGGGAGCACAGTGCTCCAGCGGGACCAAGGGGAGGAGGGGGAAGGAGGAGGTTGGCTGATGTGGCTGCCACTGAGGGGGTAATACATTATCCAGGGCTAATGAAAACATAATTATCTTCTTTTGGCTGCAGAGAGGGGCTAATTTAATAGGCCGCGATCGAAAGGCATCTGTTGAATTCACCCAGCAGCGAAAACACTTGAAGGGCTTGGGTGGGGGTGGGGAGAGCGGCAGAGCGCGGCTGGTCAGTGGCAGGCCGGGCAGCAGCTGCATGTGGGTGGCAGCCCCCCCGGGGGAGGGGAGGGGGGTGGGAAGCAGCACGGGGCGGGGGTGCAGCAGCTGGGGAGGTGTCCTATGCACAGACCGACTGGGACTGCTTTCTCACTGCGTGATCTTGGGCCAGTCCTCTGCTTCTCTGAGCCTCGGCCTCCTCATCTGTAAAGTGGGGTCAATCCTGCCTCCCTCCCATTGACTGGGAAGACTAGATGAGGAATATGAGAGGGGTTCTGGCACATTCTAAGTAAGTGTTTAACAAAAACTTCCCCCTTCTGCTTCTTTGCTGAGCCACTTCTACTTAGCCTTCGGGATTCAGCATAAACACCCCCTCTTCCGGGAAGGCTCCTGCTCTGGGCTCCCCTAATGCCCTGCGCTTACCTTTTCTTGAGGAAACCCACTTTAGGATATTTGCTGGGTTCCTGCTGGGCTGCTAAGAGCCCCACAAGGGTAGCAAGGGTCTGTCTCATCTGTCACTCAAAGTCAGTGCTTCTCAAAGCATGTTCCCTGGGCCAGAGGCCTCAGCATCCCCTTAGAACTTAGTTACCAGTTCCTGGGCCCTGCCCCACACCTGCTGAAGCAGACACCGAGGTGGGGGCCCAGCGAGCTGTGTTTCATGCAGGTTCTCCAGGGGAGGCCGGTCCATGCTCAAGTTGGAAAGCTTCTGCTCCAAACAGAAACCAAATTGATGTTTGTTGAATCAATGACTGAAGAGCTTCCTGGGGTCCTGCCATGAAATGGCAATAGCTCCCTAATTAGCCACCAACTGTATACCAAAGGCTGTGCCCCTCCCAGCCACTCCCTGTCCCCCACCACCCCTCCATTCGCCAGCAATGCCCCTTGGTTGGCCTCTCTGTCCTGAGGTGGAGACCCACAGGGACTATTGAAAGACCCGGGGGCGCCTCCTCTGTGTCCTCTCTCTGCTCCCACTGCACACAGATGCCCCTTCCCTTAAGTTGTCCTCCCCCCCCCGGAAGAGAATTAGACCCTGTCCCTGGGTGCCTGGCTTGGGAAGTCACTTAGATATGCTTATGAAGGATCATGCCTGTGGGTCAGTCTTGCACAGAGTGGGAGGGGCAGCCCGCGGAAGGGCCCTAGAGATGGCTGTCCCCAGCCGTGGCATTTTACACAGGGGGAGGCCAAAGTCCAGGGAGGTTTGGTGATTGATCCAAGAGCAACAGCCTGTTAGTGGCCTATAAGATCCTTGTCCTGGCTCCCAGCTCGAGATGCTGGTTCTGGTGCCCCTAAGAGGGGTGGGTCACCTTAGTGGCACTAGGGCATCTGTGGGAGGGCAGGCCAGCAGGGCCAGGGAGCAGGGAAAGAGGTTGTTTGAGGGCCTGGAACTCCTGCGAGGGGTGGGGGTGCCACAGTCCCCAGGACGGCTACTGACTGGTCAAACACCCCTGGTAGACATTCATTCATAGGACTCCTGCAGAGAAGAAAGAGGGAGGAGCCCTTTAAGGCTTAAAGAGGCTGCCTGGGCCTAGGAAACACTAGATTTGAAGCTGGAACATCTGGCCTCCAGACTTGGTTCTGTCACTAATGGGCTGTGGGCGCTTGGACAAACCCCTTGGAATCTCTCAGTCTCAGAAGAGTGATCTGAACCAGAAGATCGTTCCTGGAAGTATACACAAAATCAAGCCCAAGTGCGCTTTTCTGGGGTAGAGGGTTTTCAGTATTGAGTAGCTTTTTTAAAAGAGTCTAAAACCTTGGAAAGATCAGGAGAAACTGAACCAATGGTCTTTCAGGTGCTTTAATGGGCAAAATGGAGGCAACTTCTTGCCCGGGGAAACCCCGCCCCGGCAAGTTTGCAGCTGCCCTTTGCTCTACGCAGCCTTTTCGGCAGAGGCAGTTCCCCGGATGACCGACAGATGGCGCTAAACCTTCACTATAGCCTTCCTGTTTTCCTGAGACTCTTCAGGTACGTTCTGCTCCTGTTCACTCAGCTTTGGGGACCTCCGGGCCTGGGCCCCCTTTACGCTGAGCTGACCTGAATGGCTGACCTGGCTGCCATTCAGTCTTGCAGTGTCTGTCCATAGTGGAGACACCAAAAAGGATGTGAAGGTGGGGGCATTAGAGTGTGGGCGTCTTGAGCACCCCAGAGAATGAACTGAAAACTCAAAAGGAGCCTTATTTAGTCCTTTTGTTCTCCCCTGCACCCCCAATACAGGACCCCCTCTTGTACTCCCCCGTCTCAACCCGAGGTGCCATATCTCAGGCTCCTCCAAACCCTGGAGTGTTTGATAGCCTGTCACACGGGGGTGTGAATGGGAATCAAAGTATTTGCATTTTGAAGGCAAAGACCTGGGGAAGCCAGTGCCTCCAGGGAACAGATGAGGTGGGCTGGCCCTGAGACATCAGGGAGCGGTAGGACCTGTGGCTAACTGGAGTGCAGGGTCCACCTAAAGGCATTCACATTCAAAGTCAGCCATCGGTGTAAGAATTCTGACCAAGGGAATGGATTTCAGCACCTGGCGGTGTCGATGTTTGAGTGCAAGGCAGGTCTTAATCAGAACATAAAGCAGTGGTCCCAGGGGCATCCGGGTGACTCAGTCAATGAAGCATGCAACTCTACGTGTCGGCTCAAGTCATGATCTCACGGTTTGTGAGTTCAAGCCCCACATCGGGCTCCGTGCTGACAGCATGGGACCTGTATGGACTTCCCTCTCTCCCTCTCTCTCTGCCCCTCCCCTGCTTGCATGCTCTCTCTCTCAAAATAAAGAAACAAACTTTAAAAAAAAAAAAAGGAACATAAAGCAGTGGTCCTTAAACTGCCAGGTGCATGAGAATTACCTGAGAAGACCACCAGTTCCTGGACCGCGCCTCCATAGATATCGGATCTGTAGGTCTTGGAGGGGGGAGAAGAGGATTCAAGAGGCTAAATTTTTAGCCAACTCCTCAGGGGAAACTGAGGCAGGCAGTCTTCTGGTCCCAGGTTGGCCATTCCATGCCAGCGAGGCCACCCCAGTGACCTGGGCTGGATCCTCAACCTCCACTTGCAAATACTTGGAGTTCAGTGACACAGCTTCTCAGCAGCAATGCCGGCTCCCTCCCCCCATCAGAGCAGCCATCTAGCAATTCTGTTCCTCCCCCCCTCCCCCATACCAGAGACATGCATAGAAAAGATGACACACTTGGACTTATTTCTAAGAGTTAGGAAACTTCTGAGACCAATCCCTGGGGGAGGGTAATGGGGAGGTGGTAGAGACAGGAGCAGATGGAAATGCCAGCTCAGTGTTCTGGAAACTACCAACCTGGGGCCAACGTGTTTGACTTCTCATCTGACTCTGTCCTCCATTCACAGTGCGACACTTGGGCAAGGCCCCTCCCCTCTCTGGGTCTCAGTTTTCCCATCTATAAAATTAAGGGGGTAGGACTGGAGCATAGCTTTCTTCTCTGTTCTAGGACTCCCTTGGGTCCTGCAGCAGTGTCTTGTGTAGGTGGAGGAAGAAGGGCGGGGAAGGGTACCCTGAACCCCGTTATCTCCCCCTCCATTCTGAGCTGGTCTGTTCTTTGTGAATCTGAGAGACCAGGTTTCATTCGAAAAACAAACTTGAGAACGACTGGTGTGGGAACTCTCATGGCGTCTTCTAGTGTCCATTTAATCATCCACTGTCTCCTCTTTTTTGGTGGGCTACGTACCAGGCACTGTGCCAGGGGCTGGGGCAACCAAAACCCCCAGGCAGGATTCCTGGCTCCTGAAGGACTTTGTACAATGAGGAAGTCAGACAAGTTCACAGTCCAGCCTGCTAGCCTGCCATGGTTTGCGGTCTACGCCGCCCTGAACCCCAGAAAGCGATTCTGCTGGCCTTACCCTGTCTTTTAAAGCCTTAATGAGAGAACCCACTTTCTTCCTCTCAGCCTGACAGCCTAGAGCTCCATTAGCTTCATATATTTTGGCATTTGATTGATTTAATCTGACACTCAAGCAAACTGTCTTATACTCTAATTGTGTGGAAGAGGGGAGTGTGCAAGGATATGGTGTGATTTAAAAGCTTTGGAGTTAGTCCTGGGATTTGCCACTTCCTAGCTCTGTGACCTTAGGCAAGTTAATTACCCTTTCCGTACCTCAGCTTTCTCATCTGTCAAAATGGGGGTGATGACAGTCCCTACCTCCCAGAATTGTGCTGATTAACTGAGATAATGCATGTGAAGCCCTTTGCATGGTCTTTGGCACATAGAACATGCTCAGACAGTGAGAGCTCCTTCTCCTATTATTATTATTATTATTATTGTTATTGTTATTATTAATATGTAGGGGGTTCTTGTCTCTGTTTCGAGATTAGAAGATCTCTGAGAAGTATGAGCCATGCCTGAATCCATTTGTATGGACTTCAATATGCCTCGCAGTTTGCTAGTACATCCCAGGCACTCAAAAACTGAATTCTCTTGCATGGAAGAATCAGGACAGTTTCTCTGCAAAAGTGGTCCTCAATCGGCAGCTCTGGGGGTGGGGTCTGGCAATCTGAGTCTCAACAAACCTGCAGTGATCCTGACACATTTTTAAGTTTGAGAATTACTTTTCTACACCAATGATTTCCAAACTTGTTTTAGCTGTGGTAATACATATATTTTAAATTTCCAAATGGAATTGTAGGCAGAAGCCAATATATAAAATAAGTGAAGGAGGAATTCCTGAGAAATCACTGGGGAGGAGGCAAGATCCCTGACTACCGTATCCTCCTCCAAGGAAGCCCTGAAGTGCTTATGCCTGCTAGGAATAAAGCTTAAAAAGCATCACAATTTTTAATCCTCATGCCCATCTATCCACCCACTTACCCACCCACCCATCCTCATCCATCCATCCATCCATCTATCCATCCAACTGTCCATCCATCCATCTATCCATCCATCCATCCACCAATCCATCTACCCATCTATCTACCCATCCATCCATTCATCCATCCATCCATCCATCCATCCATCCACCAATCCATCCACCCATCCATCTACCCATCCATTCATCCATCCATCCATCCATCCATCCACTGATCCATCCATCCATCCATCCATCCTCCAATCCATCCATCCATCCATCCATCCATCCATCCATCCATTCATCCATCCATCTATCCATCTATATTTGTTGGGAGACCACCTATCTTATTCATTTCTGCAAGTCTTGCCAGAAGAGGCACTGATTGCCTTTTTTCCAGACTCTCTTTTCAAGATGTTTGTATAACAGTTTTGAAAAATGGAAATAGTATCTCCCTTCAGAGCAAAAGGCAGGCATGCCTACTGTCCTGTATAATAAAGATACTGACTCCCAGGGTGCCTGGGTGGCTCAGTCAGTTGAGCTTCTGACTTTGGCAAAGGTCATGATCTCATGGTTCATGGGTTTGAGCCCCATGTCAGGCTCTGTGCTGACAGCTCAGAGCCTGGAACCTGCTTCCGATTCTATGTCTCCCTCTGTCTCTGACCCTCCTCCCTCAAAAATAAACATTAAAAAATAAAAAAAAAAAAGACACTGACTCCCTCAAGAGCAAAGGGCAGGTTTGCTTACTCCAATTATAAATAATTCAGTTTCTCTAAATTTGAGATTCCTCTCCTGTAGTCCAGACCACAACACCTGGTCCTCTTTGTGTTGCCCTGTGGGAACTGGGGTTTGGGCTACTGACACAAATGGTGATACCCTGGTTACTACTATTGCTAGGAGTAATAAAATCCCATGTCTCTGACCCAGGAGTCTCATGTCTCCTGCCAGCATCCATAAAACCGTGGCAGTGTTGTGTGTTGGCTACTTCATGGCATAGAAAAGAAACTTAAGATACTGCCCTGGCCTTGAAAGGCTTACAGCTGGGTTGCCAAGGAGAAGCATAAAGACTCATCAAGAGCTTTAGCCATGCTGTAGGGCAGGAAGTGGGAGCTTTGGAGCCAAGTGAGAAGTATGGACAGAGGGGATAGCAGGGTGTTCAGAGAAAGCTGTGTCTGGGGGTCCACAGGGAAGGGTCTGGACGCTTTGGCCTTTCACTGGATGTGATGTCAATGCTCTTCTGGCCCTCCCACTGTCCCAGTGCTGATCAGTTTGCTCTGTATTCATTGTCCTCTGCCTCTGCGTCTCCATCTGATCCAGTGCTCCTTGGGGGCAGGGATCCTGTTTTCTTCATGTCTTGGGCCCCAGCGCTCCACCTAGTGTTTGGCACACAGTAGGTGTTTAATAGTATTTTGCTGACTCACAGGACTTTTAGATAATATTAATGATAATAACAAGAAGTATGATGGTGGTAAATACTTGGATAGACACATAGTAGCATGTGAGCACTCATAACATGGCGGGCACTTCCTACACCTTACCTCTTGCTCACTTGGTAAGTGGAGGAG
The DNA here is from genome assembly GCF_046562875.1 of Panthera onca. Classification (NCBI taxonomy): domain Eukaryota; kingdom Metazoa; phylum Chordata; class Mammalia; order Carnivora; family Felidae; genus Panthera; species Panthera onca. Next base: position 12,848,676 of record NC_138350.1, read on the forward strand.
CCAGGATTTGAACCCAGGAAGACTGGCTCCAGGGTCTGTGCAATGAGACCCCTACATGTTGGTTGCTGATACTGAGGAGGAAGTGGGTAAAGGAAGCAGCTCAGGGTACAGCAAGGTAGGGTAGCAAGTGACAAATAAGTAAGCATCACTTCTTGGAGATCGCCATGGTTACCATTTCTTGAGCACTTACTATGGGCCATGCTAATCCTTAATCTTCACAGCCACCTTGCAGCTGGGTATCATTGACCTTCTTTGGGGAGAAACAGAGGCACAGAGAGGTAGAATGACTTGCTCAAGGACACATAACAAAGTAGTGGCAGCTCCGGAATTTGAACCCAGATCTATTGGACTCCAAAGCCCACCAATCTTAAGGGGGGAATTTTGGTTGAAGTGAAGCCCTCAGGGCAAGGGGGGTCATTGGCTGAAGCTTGGGACAAGGCTGGGCTGACCCACACCTGGAGCCAAAAAGAAGACAGATAAACAAGATGAATGAGACAAACAGTGACCCTTCTTGAATTTTCTAGCCCAGAGTATCCACATTGCTATTTTCTAGCCCAGAGTATCCCATCAGCTGACATTATGAAAGAAAGAGAATGGGCATGGAACCAGACAAGACAGGGCCAAATCTAAGCTCTGCCTCTTGCTTGCTGTGCGACCTTGAGCAAGTTACCTAGCCTCTCTGAGCCCCAGTATCTACCTGTCTTTCAAAAGCTTTGAAAATCATATTAATAAATAGCTACAAGGCACCTGGCATGTAGTAGGCACCCAACCAACGTCCATTATTGATTCATTCAATAAACAATTACTGTAGCACCTTCCAGCAGTGCCCCACCTGTATCTTCTTGGCATCTACAATTCTCACACATACTGATCCAAACTCTAGCTTGAAGCACCTTTCCCCTTTTGCAGAAGAAATGTCGGGGAGGGGGGGTGATTAGCATACCCTCCCCGCCTCCCGCCCGCCTTAGAGTGCCTTCAACCACTGCCCAACAGGAGTTGGGACATAAGTCCCCTTGAGTAAGGTAACTCTGAGATGTGTGGTCTACACTGGTTCCTAAGCCTCCCCTGCGGGATTCAGCTCTGATTTCCCACCGTGGTAACTTGCATGATAACACATATTTTTCTGGGATCACCTCCCAAAGAAATCCCTTGCACTCCAACCCTAGTCTCAATCTCCCAACTAAAACTAAAAGAAGACATTGACTGAGCGACTATGTGCCACATTCCATCCTGTGCCTGGATTAATGATTAACCAGACAGACATTGTCCCTGCTGTCCATTTAGAATCTGTAGTTAGGCCAGGAGAGGAAACAGACAGTGAAGAATTAACTGTGGTCAGTATAGGAGTCTCTTACCCATCTCTCTTCACTTGCCCTTGGGGAATGGTAAGGTCTCTCTTTCTCTCTGTCTCTCTCTGTCTCTCTCTGTCTCTCTCTCTCAGAATACACCCAAGTTCTGTCCAGAATTGTAATTGTTTTTTCTTGACCACCCCATGAATAAGCATTTTGAAGCCAGAATCCACATCTTATTGTTCAATTTTTTTTCCCCTTGCAAAATCCCTGGCCCAGTGCTTAGCATGTGTTCATCTGATAAATATTCAGTGAGCACTAACTGTGTGTTCTAGGCTGTGGGGACATAAGAGTGAGAAAAGCAAAGTCAGTCTTGGCCCTCAAGAAGCTGATGCTCTGGTCTGGGAGACCGACCACAAAATAAGTAAAGACATAAACAACATACAAATCCACAAAGAAACAAGTAATACGATGTCAGACTGGGATAAATACTATGACAAAAACAGGGCAAGGGGCAGAGAGGGGACTGGGCCGGGGGTAATTGTAGGTAAGGTGGCAGAAAAGATCTCTTGGAGGATGTGCATACAGTTGGTGCTCATTAAAGGGCTGATGAATACAGGAAGTAAAACCTTTAGTTATGTAACCAATGAATAATAGCACCGAAGAGGATAGCATCTTCAGTGATGAGGGAGCATAAAGCAAGCTCAGGGCCAAAGAAGCATACTCGCCAGGCACACGCCACCCTCCCCCATCAAGGGGGATAGGTGTGTGACATCCCTCAGGCACTCCTGGCTGCCCCAAGAACAAAGGAAAGGGGAAAACAAATGGTTAACTGGTAAGAGATCACAGTCATTTGAGACACTGAGTCTCCATCAGTTTACAAATATCTTAGTAAATTAAAAAAAAAAAAAGCAATCTTATCAATAGCCTAATCTCCAGGAACTCTCTACTGTCTTAATGATAATACTTTGCTGGAGGGAAAAACAACCTTAGCTTGACAATAACTAGGCCTCCTGTGAGTCTTCTTTAGCATATGGAAATCCCTTTAAGAAACTTCCTCTTGGGGCGCCTGGGTGGCTCAGTCGATTGACTTCAGCTCAGGTCACGATCTCAGGCTCAGAACATGATCTCCCAGTTTGTGAGTTCGAGTCCCTAGTCAGGCTCTGTGCTGCCGGCCCAGAGCCTGGAGCTTGCTTCAAATTCTGTGTCTCCCTCTCTCTCTGCTCCTCCCCCACTCCCTCCCCCCCCTTTCAAAAATAAACAAACATTAAAAAAAATTTTTTTTAAAGAAACTTCCTCTTGACTTTACCTCCACCAGCTCCATACTATATAACAGGACACTTTTCACAATACATCAAAGTATTCTTTCTTGGCGGTTGGCTCCAGACCCCACCATCCCTCTGAAACCTCATCATTCAGTATATAAAAGAAGGCTTTTCCAAGCCCTTCAAGGACTGCTAACCCTGTCTGAGGTGATGCCACAAGAAAGGTATCCACGATTTTGTTCAGAAATCTGTTAGGTCCCCATGCACACAGTTCTTGGGCCAACGAACACCCTTGAGACGAAGGCAGCCATGATATTTGATCAATACTAGTAGGAGTCTTGCCAGAATCAATGAGGGGCCATCTGAGGTCTTGGGAAAATCCTCTGCCTCTGGAAAGCAAAGGTCTGTAGCAGATTCTGCAGTAAGTCTCCTGACCGAGAAGTGGCTGAGGCCAGTGACAGCTAACACTGACTGTCTGCTTGCTCTGCTCTATGTACCTTCCTAGATGCATTATAAGAGCCACGCCATTTAAGGCTCATAAAGACTCTGTTAGGAGGCTACTATTATGACCTTGTTTTCCAGGGGTGAGGAAAGGGAGGCTCAGAGAAGGCTAAGGAACTGCTCAAGGTCACACAATGACAAGGCAGGGTATCGTGGGCAATAATGGGAGGTGGTGGTGGGAGCTGGAAGGAGGCCTACCCAGCCTGGGACAAAGAAACTCCTATTCCGTGGGTGTAACTTCCAAGCCGAAGTCTGGCGAAGATTGGAGTTGGCCCAGGGAAGGGAGGAGGGGAGCAGGGGAAGGGGGAGGAACTCCAGAAACATGCAAAGACCCAGAAGTGATCGCACATTCTGGAACCCCTTGGAGGCTGCATTTTGTCCAATGCAGAATTAGCCCCTTGCCTAATTTTGTGTGGCTCAGGATTCAGCAGGAAGCAGGTCATGTGTCTGCAGCCAGAGTTCAATTCTGGGCTGCACCATACTTCCCGGAAATCTGTAAGCAGAGCGTGGGCACCTGCCAGATGATTCTGGGTGATCCCCTAGTCCTTCTTTGGGTGGCAAGGTTATCCTTGTGCCCTTCTCCCTCTGCCCAACAGAACAGAAGATCCTGGGGGCCAGTGACTGGGTCTCCATCATCTTGGGAGATAGAGGGATATTCATATTGGTTCATGGCATGGGCCTGGGGAGTCCACAGCTATGGGGGGTTAGAGGTGACTATAGCATCTGACAAGCTACTAGCATATCAGTAGCTGTAGCTGCTCACATCAAGTGCTCCTCATCACCTCACCAAGGCTGCAGCTGCCCCATCCAGGCCCATTGATGGGGCTCTAAGCTGCATTTATTTAGCAGCTTGATCAACTGCCACAGGTTTATAGTCTCAAAGGCTCCGAATGTGCCCCAACCCTCAGACTCTATCTTTCCTTCTGTATGACCGCTCTCCAGTCTGAGCTGCCATTTTCCTCATCTAGGGCATCCCATCTACGGCTTCCCTGCCCACTGTAGTCCAGTCTCCCCATGCAGATCAGAGACACCTTTCCAAAATGCAAATCTGACCATGCCACCTCCTGAGCTGGAAACACCTCAACATCTCCAATGCCCTCTGGGTAAAGCCCACATTCTTTAGCATTCCTTGGTTCATTTATTCTTCCAACTTGCAAATGTTGATTGAGCACCAATGAGTGATCCTTCTGAGGTTTGATGAAACATTAGCTTCTCAACTGACTTGGTTTTATTTTCTTTTTGGTAGCAGTGAGTCTTGTGAGGACATCTCTTGTTTTTATTTTTATTCATTCATTCATTCATTCATTCATTCATTCGTGTGGGCCCGGCCCTTGCATCCTTTCTTCTGGCAATTGTGCCTCAATTTTCTTTGGGGAGCTCCCCTCCCTCTTCAGATACAGTCCTGGAGTGTGGGTTCCTACCCCTGAGGGCGAGCTTTTCAGCTTTTTCTTGAAATCTTAGACTTACCTGAATCCCTCCAGTACATTCTTGGTTTTGCTAGAGTTTTGCCAGAGTCATTTGGTGCCTGAAACCAAAGAGACCCTAATGGATGGCGCTACCTCTTATGTTCCAACCTGAAAGTCTCATGGGCTGCTGTTGGCTCCTTCAGGTCTATTCACCCCACTTCAGCATCTCTGTTTGGTTCCCCTGTAGGCTGATCCAATCAGCAGAGCCCCTTGCCTCTAGCTTCTGGTTGGAATCAGCCAGTGGAAAGCATGGGCAGAACAGTGGGAGTTGGGAGGACAGTGAGGGTGGGTTTATTCCATTCTGGGTCCTTCCCTGTGGGCTGGGGGAACAGTGGCTATGTCCCTCTGTTAAAGGCAGCTCTTCCCACACAGCTCACTCTGCTGGCTGCTCCCTCCTCTTGCTCTGTGAGGATCCCCATGGTCCTGGTTCCTGTATGCGCCTTGTTGGTTTCTCTTGACCATGACCACACCTTCATAAACAGACTCTTCATTAGTCTCTCTTTGATTACACAGTTTGAGTGTGCATCCCTCTCTCGCCAGGGCCCTGACGGATACAGGAGGAGTGTCTGTCATGAGCTGTACCTGCCTAGGATCCAGAGGAGATCGGAAGGAGTGGTGAGTTTCCCAGGATCTTGGGAAGTGGGAAGAGAATGGAGGTCTGAGAGAAGACAAAGAGAAGTCTCACCAAGTACCTGCAAATAGGATTGCTAAGGAGAGCCCCAGCTAGAAAGAGCTCTGAGCTGTAGATTCTCCACTTCCTTGCTGTGTGCCTTTAGGAAAAACCACTGCCTGTCTCTGGGCCTTATCTTCTCATCTGTGAAATGGGAATGGTAATAGAGCCTGCCATATTAGTTGTGCCAGGGAGTCAATGACATCATGTTATTCATTCATTCATTCATTCATTCATCATTCATCCATTCATTCAACAAATATGTACTGGGCTGTACTATGTACCTGGCAATGTGCTAGGTGCTGGGGACACAGCAGGAAAGAGAACAGGTAACTGCTCTTATCCTCTGGGAACTGATAGCCTATGTGGGGAAAAGGACATAAACAAGGAGCCACACAAATACTCAACTAGCCCTTCCCTGAAGGGTCCCATTTGGACTGAAAAGTCCTCTGTGAAGAAATGGCTAATGTTTGAGCTGAGTCTTGGAAGATGAAGATCAGCCGGTTGGAAAGGTGATCCAAGTGTAGATAACAGAACAGGTCAGTGATGAGGGTGGTTGCTGGAGGGAGCACGAGTGACGGGGGAAGAAGAAGACGAAGTGCGAGAGGTCACAGGGACCAGGCTAATCCAGCTTTGCACGCCTCAGTGAGGGTTTGCGTTTTATTCTGAGTGTGGGGGGTGATATGGATGGTCTGATATATGGTTTGAAGCACTTCTGTGGCTGCTGTGTGAAGAACAGACTAGAGAAGCAATAGGAATGAAGTCAGGGAGACCAGAAGGGGACTGTTTCAGTCACCCAAGTGACACATGACGGGGGCTTAGATGGGGGAAGTGGCAGGGAACTGAGGCAGAGATGGCTGGCTGTCTATTTCCATAGTGTAACGTTGTGGCAGGGAAGGAGCTGCCCAGCCAGAGACCACGTTTCCCAGGGACCCTGCATCTAGATGGCGTCATGTGACTGGTTCTCACCAATGCAAGTGATGGCATCGCTTCTGGGCTCAAGTGGCTAGAAGCAGATGTGTCTTCCCTGCCTTCTCTTTTTCTGTCCATTGGTTGGAAGCAATGCCTTAAGGGTTGGTGGACTCACGAGATCGGAGCTCCCTGGGTCCCCGAATCATCATCTGGGTCCTTAATTAGACTTTACTTGATCTAAGAATACATTTCTATTCTATGGATTCCACTGCGAGCGTGGGGTCTATCTGTTAGAGCAGCTGGCACTACTTTAACTACCCAATGAACAGATCAGTTAGGAGAAAGAACCATCAGGACTTGGCAATGAATTGGCTGTTGTGGATGAGTGAGAAGGAGGTCAAGAACAACCTTGAAGTTTTAGCTTAAGCAACTACGGAGATGAAGTTGATATTTCCTGAGCTGGGAAGACGTGAAAGAGTCTTCTGTGTGTGTGTCGCGGGGGCAGGTAAAGAGCTACATTTAGAACACGGATGTTTGCAGTCTGGGAGACATTCAAGTGGCAATGTCAAGTAGAAAGATATAAAGATTCAAAAGAGGTCTGAGCTGGTGACGTAATTTACGGATTTGTCTTGTAGACAGAATCTGAAGTGCATAGTAGGTACTTAATAAACCCTCTCTGAATCAGAACGTGAATCATTTCTTCTTTATTTCTAGCTAGCGTTTGGAAGTCCATGGGCACAAATCACCCAAAAGTGATGAACACCCCTCCCCAACCTGAGAACGAGCCAAAGAACCATCCATTTCTTGCTCTGCTCTCATATGCCCATTGAAGAGGCTCTCTGAGCTCAGAGAAGTCTGAGAATCCAGCCATTCAAAGGCTGAATGAAGGTAATTCTGACGATGTTTGAAATTGCCTTCCTGACACATTGGGTAAAACACTCACTCATCTTTGATGCACTGAAAACCACTTGAATCTCTGCCTTTTATTCCCTCAAGTGGCTTCACCTAATAGGCTGGGTTTTGAAAACAGAGTGTGAAAGAGGCAAGTCTGGGCTTCACCTGCCTCTGGATAAGGCCACTTGTCTCTTTGCCCAGGCTAAATGTCTTTTACTCCATGGAGGCTTTGGAGGAGCCACGGTGGAGAGAAAGGGTTCTGGGCAGGCTTGGAGGCAATTTGACTAGGCAGAGACTCTTGGCAAAGCTGACACTTTCCCCCAATGCTCTCTACTCCCAGGATAGCAAACTTTGTCAAATGCCTGCAGGAACCAGCCAGTTAATGCATCATGACTCAGAAAAATGCATCATGTGGGAACCTTGAAGAATGGGAGAGTACAGGTCTTATTTAAGGGGTGGATACAACGTGGGTCCAGCCAATCATTTCTATGTGGAACATGCGTCCATCATCACTAGGTCTATCTGGCTTCCCAAGAGAAGCCTCAGATTCAGATTTTAGAAATCTACTGAGTTTTAAACGCTGGCAACGAATTACATCCAAAGAGTGATCCGTGGGCCAAAGAGCATGTGCCTTGTGCATATGATCCTTGGGCTTGGAACCAGCTTGAAAGCCTCAGGGAGTAAGAAATTTCCCAAAGGGGAAGAGATAGAATCATTTTGGAATTGTTACTGAACGAACACAAGTTCTTTGACTCAGCCACGTACATTGTGAACCATAATTTGTGTGTCAACTTTTTATCCCCTCATTGGTGAGGTAAACATTGAAAGCTTATCAACAGGTGAGGAAAGGAGTGAGGACTGAGAGTCAGCTAGACTTAGAGCATGAGGGCTGTGTCTTCTTCACTGCTGAATCCTCAGGCCTGAGAAGGCGCACAGAAATATTGTTGAATAAAGTAATGAATGAAAGGGACTGGGTGAATAAAAGAGTAATAACCACAGAAGCAAGTTTGCATGCTTCAGGGTGTGGGAACCCTTGGTGAGTGGCCAGGCTGTCTCCCAAGACCCCCATTTTACTTCTGCTACATGTAAATTATTCTTTTACAGAGGACACCTATAGGATGCTGGTGCAACCTACGATGGTCTCCATGGAGGTGAACATGAACTTAGCGCTAACAAGGCGTATGTAGCTGACCTTCTCTCCCAGCTAGAATTTTCCCAAGATTTTAAGCCACAATTCCAGACTTCTCTACAAACAAAGCTGTCACTGACACCCCCAGGAAACGGTGCCAACCACATTCCCATTTAATGAGCAGCTACTACATTCCAGACACTGTCCTAGGTGTTTATAATGGGTTTTAGTAGCCTTTTGTAATGTAGCCTTTTGTAATGTGTCCTGGCCATGGTGGTGAGTACAGGACTAAGGTGTAGCCAATCATAGTACCTCATTCCCTTCTTCCAAAGCGATTGGCCTGCAGAATGAGCATGTGACTAAGCAGGACCAATCAAGGGCTTTCCCTGGGACTGATACACTGTTACTAGGTGAAGGAAGCTCTCTCTCTCTGCTGAGGGTGGTTCTGTCCACACCATTTGGAAGAGGCTCATCTGTGGGAGGAGAGACTGAGGGTTCCATTTTAAGAGAAGAAGAGACAAGCAGAGAACAGAGGGAATGAGGGACATGATACATTCCCTTTTGTCTGTCTGGAGTTGGGTTTCTGTCACTTGCAACCAAAAGAATCCCGACCGGGGCACCTGGGTGGCTCAGTTGGTTAAGCATCCAACTCGGCTCAGGTCCTGATCTCACGATTCATGAATTCCAGCCCCACAGTGGGCTCTCTGCTGTCAGCACAGAGATCATCTTCAGATCATCTGCCTCCCCCCGCCTCTCTACCCCTCTCCCTCTCTCTCTCTCTCTCTCTCTCTCAAAAATAAATAAACTTAAAAAAAAGAATCCTGACTGATACAGCCCTTTATATACTTTGTCTCTCTCAACAACCCTATGAAAATGGTATTAATAACCCTCATTTTATAGATGAAATTGAGGCTCAGAGAGGTGAGAAGACTTGCCCAAAGCCACCCAGCCAGTAGGAGGCAGTTTTGATGACCCCCAACCTGTCCTGTTTCCACTGTGCTACTCGGCCCGTCCTGACGAATCAGCTTTCCGAGTTGGAGCTGACCTTATATTTTCTATTGTTAGTGCAAGCCCCTATGGGCATAAGTGTCTTCTACTAAGAAATCCATCATTTCAGGGTTAGAAGCAACTTCAGAAGTCAGCTGGGGCTCTCTGGAAAGAGCAGGGGACTGGGAGTGAGAAGGCTTCCAGGGCAAGTTCTGTTTCTTACTAGTTGGAAAAGTCACTTAACTTCTGTGAATCTGAATTTCCTCATCTGTGAGAAGGAGATTATATTCAGGATGCTAGTCAAGATACACGGGTGTTATGACAATTAAGAGACAAAGAATATGAAACTGTTTTAGAAATGTGAAGTCCTATACAAAGTAAGATACCAATGCTGTGGTTTAACCCTTGTGAGACTGAGTCCTATCTCATTCTGTGCTTCAATATCCCCCCACACAGAGGGCTCACTGCCTCTTAAGGCAGCTCTTTCTATCTTTGTTTCCATTCTTATTGTTATAAAAAAAAATTCTCTCCTATTCTAAGTTGAAATATTTCCTTCTTGAACTTGATTAATTTGTTTTTAAAAACTTGTTTTAACATTTATTTATTGTTGAGAGACAGAGACAGACAGAGCATGAGCAGGGGAGGGGCAGAGAGAGAGGGAGACACAGAATCTGAAGCAGGCTCCAGACTCTCAGCTGTCAGCACAGCTGACGTGGGGCTCGAACCCACGAACTGCGAGATCATGACCCGAGCCGAAGTCAGACGCTCAACCAACTGAGCCACCCAGGTACCCCTATTAATTTGTTTTATGGGTTTCATTCATTCATTCATTCATTTCCTTCCTTCCTTCCTCCCTCCCTTCCTTCCTTCCTTCCTTCCTGCCCTTCCATCCATCCATCTACTGTAATAATATTGAAGATGGAGAATTAAGAAGATACAACCCCACGTTTACACTAGCTTCACCCCATCTATCCAAGTCATTCTCCTCAGAGCAGTGAGAGTGATATTCTGACACAGAAACATAATCAATCCTGCCATGCTTTTACTCCAAGCCCATCAGTGGCCCTCTGTTGTCCTCAAGATAGAATGAACTGCAGATCCCTATCTGATCCCTGCCCACCTCTCTAGCCTTTCCTGTCCCCTTGTCCCCGCCATGACCCAGACTTTGGCCAAATAGAGAATAAAGTGACTGACAATTGCTAGTATAGGCCATTGTCTTCCACCCCTGGGCCTTTGCACAAACTCTTCTTTATGCCTGGAATATCTGCCTAACCTTTTTTCCCTGGCTAAACCCTACTTCTCCTTCAAATCTCAGCTAAGGTATCACTCCCTCCAGGAGACCTGTCTTACCTCCAGAGACTGGGGTGAGTGCCCCCTCTGTGTTTCTGAGTCTCCTGGGCTCACCTCCAACTCATCATAGACCACACTCCTCTTGGTTCCCTGGCTGCTTCTCTGTGTCTGTGTCATGTTCCTGACTGGCCGGCTCTCTAACGCCTAACAAAGTTGCAAATAAAGAGTTCTGAATGAATGCCATCTCTCCTTCACTTCTGACTCCTGTCCCCTGCCACGATCCATCAGGGCCCTGTAGTTGCAAAGAGAGTTACTGGTTCCCACAAGGTTGGGAGGGAGAAGCTGTGGGAGGTGCACCCTGTCCCCGTCCACCATGGCTCTGACCTACCACAGTGCTGGAAAGGCCATGGGGAATCCTCAAGTAAAGACCTTACATTAAGCATGTGACTTTTCCAGTGTCAGGGAAGCGTCCCATGGGACAAAAGACCCAGAAGGGGGTGTGCGTGTTCCACACTGTAGTACTCTGCAAGGGTCTCATTGTCCACAGCAATGCGATCAGGGGCCAGGTGAGACGCTGTCCCTCTGAGACCATGTGGCACAATGGTTACCTCCTCTGGCTGGGGTGTCTGGCTTCCTGGGTTTGAATCTTGCCCCCATCATTTACCTTCTATGTACCTCAGTTTCCCCTTCTGTAAAAATGATCTTGATGAGAAAAGACTTTTGGGGTCAGGATGGGCCTTCAGTGCCATGTTGCTGGTGAATTATTCATGATGGGGCCGGGGATGTAGCAAGAGCTTGATGAACCTCAGCTATTATCATTATTGTCCTTTAAACTTAAAGGGAAATTATCCTGCTTACCCAGAAGACCTGGCCTCTGGGCCCAGGTCCGAGCAAGTCCCTTCCCTTCTCTGGGCCTCCGCGGCTGTGCTCGGATTCTCCCGCCCCGGGGAAGGTGGGCTTTGCCAAGCAGCTGGGAAGCAGCTGTCGGACCGCCTGGCCCAGGCCTGCCCTTTCAGGGGGTGCTCAGAAGGCTGGCTGGGTGGAAAGCGGGGCTGATTCGCCCGCAGAAGCCCAGGGTGGCCTGTGTAAAGGGCCAGTAAAGGGGCCACGGGTTGGGTGACTGACCTTGCTGGTTTGCCCAGGATTATCCTGGTTTGGGCACAGAAAGTTCCACATCCTGGGAACCCCCTCAGTCCTGGGCAACCTGGGACCATCAGTCTCCACCGTAGCCCAGCAGATCCTAACACTTCCGTGCATAATGAGGCTGAGTAGGGAACAGATGTGGCTACTGGAGGCCCTGGGGGGGTGGGGGGTGGGCGGGTGGTCCTGCCCACCCGGCAAGGCTGGAGCTGGGGCAGAGGCACCGGGAGAGGCACAGGAAGGGCTGCCACTGTCTCTTTTTCTGCACCTCTTTCCCCCACAAGTCGGCTGTCTTGCGGAATGAAAGCTGACCTTTCCAGCCTCAAAGCCTTATTCAGGCCGCACCCACTGCCTGGACCTCCCCACCCTCCCTCCTTTCCTTGAAATTTTGGGAAGGGCGCGGGACCCAGCTCAGATATCAGCCCCTCTTTCCTGACCCGCCAGCTGGGTAACCCTTCTCTGCACGGCGCCCCTGGGACCCTGCAGAAAGCCCTCTGTCACAAGCCCTCAGGCAAGCTACTGAAATACCTTCATCTGTTTGCACAACAGACGGAATCAGAGAAGTGACCTCCTAGGGTCATCCGGATGATTCCGTGAGATAATGTTTCAAGTTCTTAGAACACTGCCTGCAACAGAGTCCGTGGTCGACAAATGCTAAGTGATCATAGTAAGGACAACAGTGACGATAGAAAACTACCAGGTGATGGAGACGAGAACGGCGCTCCTCTTGTGTTTCAGGTGTGTCCCCCCTCCCCCCTCAATCTTCTGGTCGCATTGCTCTTACCTACTTAAACCGGGTCCACATATGTATCCATCCCAGGCTGGCCTACAGCTCTCCATGCATGCATGATGTATGCATGTTGAACCACAGACTTTGAAGCCTGCTTTCAAAGGACTGGAAAGTTCCTTTGGCAAGAGAACAGTCAGAGCTAACATTTGTTGAGCATTTACCGTGTGCCTGGAAATGTTCTAAGCGCCCCGGACGCTGGTCTGGGGCAGTCTCTGTCTATCAAGTGTTCCCCACCTGCCAGGCAGAGTACAAAACACCCACAGCAGTGATTTTTGGCAGGGACAACATTGACCCTTCAGGGACATTTGGCAGGGTCTGGAGACAGTTTTGGTTGTCACAGGTCGGGGTGGGGTACCACGGCATCTAGTGGGTTGAGGTCAAGGATGGGCCAAGGATGGGCCAACGGTGGTCCTGGACACCCTACAAAGTGCAAGACAGCCCCTCACCACAAAAGTGATCCAGACCAGGGGATCAGTCAGCAGCATCAAGGTCGAGAGACCCTATTTTGTCCTTCCAATGGCCCTGTGTCATAGGAATCATGGAGGAGGAAACAGAGGCTCAGAGAGGTCCAGGTGAATGCCCAGTGGAACCAGAACATGATCAAAACCCAGTGAATCTGATGCTCAACCCTGTGTTCTTTTAAGCCCCTGCTCCGGACGAGCAGATTCCGAGGGGAGAGCAGAGGTGGCCGCCTTGGAGGGGGGATGAAGGCGGGTGCTTGGCAGGAGGGGGAGGACTCTCCTGATTAGCTGAGTACAGCCCTGTCTGAGGGTCACTGGAGGGTCGGGTCGGGGCAGAGTGGCTTGTCCAGAACCCAGAGCTGGCCTACGGGGAATTCTCCGGGCCAGCCAGTGCAGCCGCCAGATGGGAGGCAGAGTAGAATTTAATATCTGACCATCTGCAGCCAGCAGCCCCCGAACTCGGCAGGCAGCCCTCCCGGTGGATGAGAAGTCTTCCAGCAGCCCTGCACACTGGATTCCCTGCTGGTCCTGGAAGGCCTGACTGCTGAAGAGTGTCCCACGCCGTGGGCGCTCTCTCTCTCTCTCTCTCTCTCTCTCTCTCTCTCACACACACACATGCCCACACACCCAGCTTCCATCTCCTGAGTGCCAGGAGCTCTGATGAGCACTGAAAGTGTCCCTCTTTCTGCCCCATGCCTGCTCTCCTCTGTCACTGCTACTCCCTAGAGTACCGAGCTGTGATGGGCGGTCTCTTTGTCCCCTGTGCCAACACCAAAATTTCTGTGAGCGGAGACTTGATGCACCCAGGGCAGACATTCAGGACTGCAAGGTGACACCTGGGTCTCTCTTGGCTGTCCCCAGCCCACCGTTAGCCTTCAGAAAGGCCCCAGTCCCTTCTCCCTCCTGTGAGCTGCCAGCCCATGCTCTGCTCCTCCTTGATCCGCTTCCAGAGAAACACATCTAGCTTTATTCCTCGGGACCCGAGGGGGTCTTTAGGGCTGCAGAATCCCTCTACAGAAGCACATCTCTTAATAGCAACGGGGAGCTACCAGTAACTGAGGATTTCTATCAGGCACAGGCACTGCAATTCTTGTGTCACCTTCAAGGCCTCAGGACAGCTCTGTAGGTGCTGAGATGAGTCCCGTTTTCTGAAGCTCAAAGAGGTCAAGTCTTTCTCCCAAGGTCACAGAGCAAGTACACTATTTCAGGTTTCCTGGTAAGTTGCGAATGGCCACAGATCATCCCGAAGGGTCTGGGGTAGAGCTGGCATAGGGCAGGTACCCCGGATTAATCCATATCCCCGTGGGGTCTCAGGGAGCCCTCTCAAGGAGGCACAAGAGCTGCTTACCAGCCTGGCTACGCCTCAGGTGTCGTGGGCAGTCTGTTCCCTTGAGGTGGCTGAAGGACACGTGATTGCCAAGCAGGGAGTTCATGTCGCTGACGCCTTTGGCCAAAGCTCTCTATAGAATAGGCTTACAACCCACTTCATGTCAACTCTGTAGCTGAGAAAAGGTCCCAAGTCTGGAAGGTGCAGCTTCTGACCCTCACCCTGTTCAGAAATTACATTTTTCCTTGATTCTCTAATCGATTAGCCCAACGTGATTAAGGGCTGAGTCTGTGCCAGGCATGAGGGAAACAAGCACGGTGGTGACACAGCTCTGCCCGGCGTGTCCCCCCCCCCCCATGCCGAAAAGAGTCACCGTTTGCTAGACAGCTACTTTCTGCAGGGTGCCTTGCAGGCCCTCACAGTGGTCCTGTGAGGTTAGATTACCGCCTCTTCCGTTTTGCAATTCTGGAAACCGGGGCTTTGAGGCGTCCGTGGCTTGCTTAGGGTCCTACAGTCAGATAGTGCCGGAGGTGGGATGGCGAACCCGGCTGGCTGGGGTGTGGGTCCCCGTCCCTTCTGGGTATGAGCTCTGCCCACGTCTGGAAGGCTGCCCTGCCCTGGGCTTGCTGGGGTCAGGAATGAACAGGCCCTTTCCCTTTGCTTCCTTGGCTGGGCCACTGTGCTTTGCCATCTCTGGGGGTCCGAGGCAACCTCCTCCCAGTGGGACCAGTTTCACCCTCCCGAGGTTCACCTGAGCAGGCAGTGCCGGCCGGTTGCAATTCCTCAGGAACTTTCAGGCGTCCCATGAGATCAAGCCAGACAGGGCACGCCTTTTGCTCCTGCTGGCCCAGAAGACTTAAGTCCTCCCTAGTCAAGGAAATTGCATTACCGAATTACGGTTCGTTTGCAAGGTTCCCCTGACCAGCCAGGAGGCTGGCTTCCTGACCCCATTAGTCAGATATTCAACTTCCCAAGTTCAGGGAAGCCCAGACAGTCTGTGGCTGCATCCCAGAGGACACTGGCCTGACCTCTGTGGAGCAAAATGCCAATGACAAAAACACGGTTCAAATTCCAGCCGCTCTTCCTGATTTCGGGGCCAGTCACCTGACTCCTCTGACCCTCAACCTTCTCACCTATAAAACAGGGAGAGGAACAGCGTTTGGCAGACTTTCCCACCCCACCCTCGTAAATCGGGATTATATAGGATGCTGCCGGCAAAGCATTCAACCTGGTGCCTGGTGCGGGGGTGCAGGTGGCCCCCGCAGAGCCCCCAGTGATCCCTGCCTCCTGGTGGTCACACCCACATCCCTGTGAGGCCCGCGCCTTTCAGTGTGACTTGTTTCTAATGACACGGCTAAAATGACGGACGCTTCTTCTGAGATTAGGTTCCAAAAAGACAGAAGCTCCGTCTCCCTGCCTTCTCTTGCCCTTGCCTTAGGATTAATTAAGACGATGGCTGCAATGCAGCTGACCCAGTACTCGTGGGTCCCTGGGAGCCCTCGCCCTGGGGAAAGCTGTGAGCAGCCCCACGGAGAAGCCCACGGGGCGAGGACCCGAGGCCTGCCAAGAGCCTTGTGAGCGAGCCTGGATGTGGATTCCTCCCCGGTAGCGCCTTGAGATGACTTCTGGTCTGCTTTCTTTTCCTGGCCTTCGGAGGATCCACGGGGACTGTGGTGTTCAAGAGCTCTGTAAGCTCTGAAGCCCTCTGAGACGCTAGCTAGCAGGCCATCTGTTAACCATTACGCGGGCAACCGGCACGGCCTGAGTACTCTCTGTGCGCCAGGCACTGTGTGAAACCCACCGGTCCATCTGGGTTTTTGAAATCCCCATTTTCCAGATGTGAAAACTGAGGCAGGGAGCGGTTAAGACACCTGGACACAGTCACGCAGCTGCTACGTGTCTGAGGACTCAAGACAGAGTTGGCCTGGCCTCTGAGCCTTTGCTTCCCAACAGATAGGGTGGGCCTCCCAGGAAGTGGGCCCCAAGGAGCCCTTTGCTTGGTCCAGGAAGGACCCTTAGCCTGTGCCTGGGCTGGAAGAGGGCATCAGTGCTGTCGTCTTGCCCAGAGGGACATCCGAAGCTGAGACCTGTCCCAAGACATTAAGCGGTTTTGTGGCTTCTTCCTCTTAGGAACAGCCTGCAGTGGAGGCAGGGGAATGGCCGAGGTGGCCTGTATGAGCGCTGGCCGACCTGGACTCCTCCCACATCCTCCTGGATCGGAGCCCTGAGGCCCTGGCCACAGGCTTCTGGCTCTGGGTCCCTGAAGGCCCCTGATGGAGAACGGCCCCGCCTGTGGGATTGAGGGGCGAAGCACCCCACTATCAGCCCCGTTCCAGGGGAAATCTCAGCTGAGCCAGAGGTTCGTGGCTGCTGTGACCTCATCCCCCTGTGTGCGTCCCTGCTTCCCCATAATTTATGTCCACGTCCACATTAATTGATGGTGCCGAGGCCGTGAACTGAGCTGATTGTTTCCAAATATCGAATTGTGAGGGTTCTTGGCTGATTACAGGGCATCAGAGTGGGAAGCAGCAATGTTCTGTTGTGTGATAATTAATGAAGGACCCAGGAGACGCCATCTGCCCGGATGGGACTCAGAAGCCTCGGCATGGCGTGGTCACCCAGCAGCCTTGGACGCCCTCCAACCCCAGACCACAGGAACGGTGCATCTCTTGGACGCAGGGGGAGGTATTCCATCTCCCCAGGTTCAGGCGGTGATGATGTGGCAGAAAGAAGGAGCCTCATGGTGGACTTCCAGGCCACAGAGAAGCGAATGTTGCTAGACCATGATGATAACAATAATTACGACTACGATCATCGCAGTATAGACCATGTGCCGGGGACTGTGCTGGTGCTTTCCGTAGGTCTCATTCATTCATTCATTCATTATTTATTTATTTATTTAAATGTTTATTGGGGTGCCTGGGTGGCTCAGTCAGTTGGGCGTCCTACTTCAGCTCACATCATGATCTCGCGGGTCACGAGTTCGAGCCCCGCGTCGGGCTCTGTGCTGATGGCTCGGAGCCCACAGCCTGCTTCGGATTCTGTGTCTCCTCTCTCTGTCCCTCCCCTGCTCATGCTCTCTCTCTCTCTCTCTATCAGAAATAAATAAACATTTAAAAAATTTAAAAAAATAAATGCTTATTCATTTTTAGAGGGAGAGAGAGTGCGTGCGTGAGTTGAGGGTTGGGGCAGAGAAAAGGAGGAGACAGAGGATCCGAAGTGGACTCCGCACTGACAGCAGCGAGCCCAGTGTGGGGCTCGAACCCACGAACCGTGAGATCATGACCTGAGCTGAAGTCGGATGCTCAACCGACTGAGCCACCCAGTCTCCCCACCCCCCCAGCCCCCCGCCCCTCAGGTCTCTTTTAATTAACACCCTGCCCCTGCGAGGAAGGCTCCCTTACTTGCTCCCATTTCGCAGATGAGAAAACTGATACCCGGAGAGGTGACAGCGCGCAGCCAGGACGAGGTGGAGCTGGGTTTCCATTCTGCCTAGTCTGGCTCCAAAGCTCATGCTCTAAGCCACAACTCCCGACAGCCTTTCCAGGCAGCTGTGTGCCAGCCAGATGAGCTCATATCTCTAGTGGAAGCTCTGGGTTTTGGTTTTTTTTTTAAACTTCCTGCTCCTTTCCAGTTGTTCCAATCTCAGTTCCTGTCTAGATCAGCCCCTCCACACATTCCTTATCCAGTTATTCCAGGCTCTTCTCCCTTCCCTTCCTGACTTCTCACCTCCCCCCACTGCCTCACCCCCCAGGCAGGGGGACAGGGCGGGAAGCTGAGACATAGAATGAATTGAATCGTTTTGCATATATGATCGCACTTAATCTTTAAAAAATACTACTTGAGGGGCGCCTGGGTGGCTCAGTCGGTTGAGCGTCCGACTTCGGCTCAGGTCCCGATCTCGCGGTCCGTGAATTCGAGCCCCGCGTCAGGCTCTGGGCTGATGGCTCGGAGCCTGGAGCCTGCTTCCGATTCTGTGTCTCCCTCTCTCTCTGCCCCTCCTCCCCCGTTCATGCTCTGCCTCTCTCTGTCTCAAAAATAAATAAATGTTTTAAAAAAATTTAAAAAAAAATACTACTTGATAGTAGTATCAATGAGATGAGGAAATGAGGCTATGAGAGGCAGGTAACTTGCCCAAGGTCATGCAGGACATACGTGACGGAGCCAGGAGCAGTCTGAACTCAGTCTGCCCTTCGTCGTGACAAGGGGCCTCAGGACAATCCCTCTGTTACTGCTCTGCGTCTATTTCTAGTTGGGCATTTTTCACCAGGATGCACGAGATTATCCATTTGATCAGCTAATAATAGCTGGTAAATAGCTGGCCTGTGCACACAGCCCACTCTTCCCTTGCCCTGGGCAGACATTACTAGAGGATCACAGCACACTTCCCTGCTGAGCCTGTATCTGTGTTCAATGCGGTGATCTAGGCAGTCATTTCCAAACATTCTGAGATGGCATTTAGATAAAAATCAGGTGTTACTCCTGTCCCAGAGGGTCATCTTGAGGACAAGACGACATTTCTAAGCCCTTGGTCACAAATCCCACAGCCTCAGATGACTTCCCAAAGACATGAGGGAACCCCAAAAGGCCTCTAAGCCTGCTGAAAACAAACCCCACCCAAGGTTTGGCTGCCTCCCCAAAAGCACAATTATTTCTGGGAGGGACCCTTTCTGGCACCAATTTTCGTTTAGTACCGCTCAATTGCAATTCTTGGCTCTCACTCTTCTGAGACCTACAGAAGAGATAAGGCAATGCACCTTCACGGGCGAGCCTGATTTTAAGGCTGCAAAAACATTACCGCAGAGAAATAAAGTCCTGGTCACCACCAGGAGTGCCACTTCCCACCGGTGAGTTCACTGCATCAGGCACAGTGTGGCTGAAATGGGGCGATGGTGCACACAGCCCTCATGCACCCGTGGGAGACTCTAGGTCCTTCTCTTCCGCTCCTGAAAGTTTCTCTTACTGCCAGGGATATGTGTGTGGGGACCTCCTATAATGTGCTCTGATTTGTCTCGAGTCAGGTCTCTACACACTCGAGTGCCCTAGTGTCTCTAGGCTGGTCCTGACACACCATCGTCCCGCCCTGGGGGTGAGAACCACCACCCTAAGCCACGGGGCCGGAAACAACCTCTCTCATCCAGTGCCCGAGCCTTTTCCCCGATAGTTGGAGGCATCTCCTGGGTTTGCCTGACTGCCTGCATCCCACCCTTTTCTGGGTGGGATCTTCCTTCCCATCTTCCTTTGGGGAACAATTCCCCCCTTCCTCTCACTGCCATGTCGTTGGTTGAGGAGCCAGTGGCTCCGGCCAGGGCACTCAGAGGTACCACATATCTGCTACCTCCTGCCCATTACTCTCCAACCCCCTCTCAGCTACAATTATTTTAGAGGCCTTCTTATCCTGACTTATATGTTGTCTGCGTCCACTGCTAGAACATAAGCTCTAAAGAGTCCAAGAATGCTGTCCCTTTCGTGTAGTGATGGCTCCCCGGTTCTTAAGGCAGTGCCTAGAACATAGTAGGTGCCCGAGTGATAAGTGTGAAGGCCTGTCCAGTGGATAAATAGTGGCTCAACTCTGTCTGAAGTGATTAGGAAAGAGAGCCTCTTTTCCCACTGGAGCTGCTATTCTGGTAGAACAAAGGCCTGAGAATGAAGACAGCCGGAGGAGAGCAGATCTAAGTGAACGGAGAAAGATCCCCTGCTGACGAAGCCACCTGGATCCAACTGTGCCTGAAGCTGGCATTGGAAGCACAGCATTAGGTGGCTGCTTTTCTCACTCTACTAGGGGTAATTCATTGTGCTGGGTGATGTATTGGTAAACAAAATACCCATGGCCTCCGTTTTCATAGCTCAGAGGAGGAACTAGGCAGCATAGGTGCAAACAAATGAACAAAAGCTTTAACTGCAAGCCCCAATAAGGGCTACAAAGAAATGCCATAGGGTGTAGTGAATGAGAATGATCAGGGAGGCTTACTTCAGCTAGGTGTTCTGGAACATTTACTCTGACTTGAAATACAAACTTGAAGGCCAAGAATGAGTACCGTTGCCCCTCACGTGAAGTCGGGGCATTCCAGGCAGAGGAGAGAGCATGTGCAAAGGCCCTGAAGTTGTGTTTGAGGATGCCAGAATCCTGATGTGGACGGGTGAGGGTCCGCGTGTCTTGGGATGAGGCTGGACAGGTAGACATGAGCTCATCACTTAGACTACAACCTGGAGGTCAAGGTGAGACATGGAGATTCTCTCTGATGTGCATTGAGAAGCCACAGAAGGATCTGGAATGAGGGAATGATGGTCTCTCTGTCTCTAGACAGATCCCCCGTGGGACGCCCATTCCCAGCCTGGCCCCAAGGCACACTTAGTCATTTCCAGGCCTGGCCTTCCAGGCTCATTCTTTTACCTGCGTTTCTCTCTGTTTTTTAATCTCTTCATTACTTCCTAATTGTCCTGATTTCAGTTCTTTCTTGTTCTTGTCAAACACCAATTTAAAAAATGAGTCATCATGAACTTCATGCCAATCCTCGTTTATAATTAGGCCCATTTCCCCCAGCTCTCTCTCTCTCTCTTTTCTGCTTCGAAAAACCAGGGGAGAAAAAAATGATCCTTTTTTGACATCCTCACAGGTCCCTTCCATGGCCTACGTAAGCAGCCTTGTGCTTTGGCCACATAAAGGTCACACCTGGGGGTCCAGGAAGGCTCCAGGATGCCTCAAAAAACAGTCCGCTGGATTGCACCCTTGATGGCTCCTGGAGACGTCCATCAGGGAGCCCAACCTCCAGGCCCCTGGACTCAGCCTCCCAGACTGGCCAGCTGAGGCTGGACCACTGGGGACGTGAACCCAGTGCTCACCCCATGAGCAAAGCTGGTCTGACTTTGACCTACTGCCTGGGAAGTAATCCTAGGCGCTTTCAACATAGCAACTCCAAAAAACCAAACAGCAAGACTGACAGCTGTTTTAAGGGGGTTCACTTCACCTAGTCAGTTAGCAAACATTGATGGCATGTCTAGTGGGTCCCAGGGCTCCAACGGGAGGGAAGGCAGGATCATCCAGTGGTCAAGGGCAGGGTCTGGATTCAAGCTGGCTGAGGCTGCTTCTTATAGGCTGTGGGATCTGGGGCAAATGTCTTCACCTCTCTGAACCTCATCTGTAAAATGGCAGGAAAAGAAACACCTTCCTTACAGGGCCGTTTCGAGAATTGAAACAGATAATACAGAAACCTCTGTCGGGCCCAGAGCGATGAGCAGTAGGAGAGTCTTGAGGAGACACAACTAGTAGAGAGGAAGAGGCACGGGGAATTGTCGACGGGCACAGTAACCCGCACTTTCTGGAGAGAGTGTTGTGGAGCGAGAAATAAAAATACACTGTCCCACTATCAAGAAGGGGCCTATGGCACAAAGAGAACATTCTGTGTGCTTCCATCTTAGCAAGTTCAAGAGGAAGGACGCTGTTCCTTCCAGAATCGTAGTGACCTCTAGGGGTGGGTTATTGGTTACGAGAGCTCACGAGTGAGATTGCAAGGTGTGCCGGAAATGTTCTGCATCTTGATCCAGATATACACCTGGCAATGCAGGTGGATATCCTTGTAAAAATCCACCAAAACATTAAAAAAAAAAATGGGATGCCTGTGTGGCTCAGTCGGTTAAGCGTCCGACTTCGGCTCAGGTTGTGATCTCGCGGTTTGTGAGTTCGAACCCCGCGTCGGGCTCTGGGCTGACAGCTTGGAGCCTGGAGCCTGCTTCGGATTCTGTGTCTCCCTCTCTCTCGGCCCCTCCCCTGCTCATGCTCTCTCTCTCTCTCTGTCAAAAATAAATACAAAAACATTAAAAAAAATCCACCAAGCCTGTGCCTTTCAGATTAGTGCGCCATATTGGGTGTGGGCTATTCCTCCATTCAAAAGAGAGGGCGAGAAATAAATGGAGGGTCCGGGGGAGACCACAGGAAGGGCCAGGCCAGGAGAGAAAGGGGGAAAAGCTCAGGGACCTGGCTGAGCACCTTGAACCCCAACCATGCAAATATTCCCTCCTCTTACTGAAGCCACACCTCCGTGACGGGCTAGGTTCTCAAGGTGGTCCTTGGAGCAGCAGCATGGACGTCAAGTGGGAAGGTGTTAGAAATGTACATTTCCGAGCTGGCCCCAGACTTCCTGAATCAGGTGTCAGACCAGCCTACTCTATCCCGCGCCCCTTCCAAGGAAGCTTTGGCTTTGATGACCCCTAGTCATTCGAAAGAACTTCTTCCTTCGATTTTCACAGCTGCCCTGTCTCGGCCCCACTTCATCCTGTGGATGCCTCTTCTGTCTCATCCCATACAGTTTTCTCTGTTCCTTTTACCCCTCCCCACCGTTCTGGAGACTTCAGTCATCATCTACCTACTCCCTCTACCACCAACTCTGGAGGCTTCAGCAGTCAGGTACCCGCTATCCTGTCCCCAGACTCTCTCATCAGGTCACATCTCTGTCCTGAACTACCAGCAGGTTCCTCGACCCTTCTGCCTGGGCTGAGTCTCAGCTCCACCACATCCGAACCGGGGGTGGGGTGGGGGGAGCTTGGCACTCAGTTTTATCCCCTGGGGTGTCAGTTGCCTCCCGGTAAAGTGGAAATAATCATACGTAACTCATCAGTCTGCTCTGAGAAGTAATGGAAATAAAATATGGATCCAAATCTCAGCTGTGCCACACACTGGCTGTGTGACCCCCTACTGGACCATTCTGAGCCTGGGTTTCTTCATCTGTACAATGGGATGTGGAATGCATGCACTCAGTGGAGATGTTGGGAGCGCTTCTCAGGGCCCGGAAGGAGAAGACTGCTGGCTCCACCTCTTGATCTATGGCTTGGCCGAAGCCTGGGCTGTTGACTTAGTTGGGGTGGACTTGGCCTAACTTCAAAGGTGCTGGGGGGGTTGGGGGAGGAGGGAACCATTTCTGAGGGAAGGGCCGGCCTCAGACTCTCCCATTTATTTATTTTTTAATTTTTTTAAACGTTTATTTATTATTGAGAGACACAGAGAGACAGAGCGTGAGCAGGGGAGGGGCTGAGAGAGGGGGAGACACAGAATCCGAAGCAGGCTCCAGGCTCGGAGCTGTCAGCACAGAGCCCGACACGGGTTTGACTCACAAACCTCGAGATCACGACCTGAGCCGAAGTCGGATGCTTAGCACCGACTGAGCCACCCAGGTGCCCCTCAGACTGCCCCTCATTTAAAAACAAAAGCCCTTCCACAGCTTCAGGGGCTTTAGTGTAATAATTCCTCTTCCCTTTTCTCCAAACCTGGAAGTGCTTTAGTTCGAGCAGAAAAACAGGCCCTGGGCCATGATTAAACATCTACGGTACACTCAGTTATGTGAGCAATTTAGATTTAATAAGAGGGTTCCTGAGTTGTGTAATAAAATACAATGAGTGGGTTATCAGGTGAGGTCTGATCTCTATTTAATTAGATGCCAGCTTCCTGTGGCTTTGGGGGACAGCAAAGGAATTCTGGGCTTGGCTGATGGCTTTTGGAGCTGGGTCTATGTTCCTCTTTAGGATATCTGTTGAAGCTAGTAATGAAATATAAAATCCAGGGGGAAAGCCTTTATTGGTGCCGTAAACTAAGGAAGCTTGGCATCCACGTTGCCCAAAACTTCAGATAAGTTATGCAAGATAGAGTATAGATGGGATTAGATGGGAGGGAGGTCGAAACAGATCCGTGGAAGTTCATGTGAGAAAGAGTAAGTCACTGTCAAGTCAGCAGGAGAGGTCCCCGAGCATACCACTGTCAGGAATGGGGAGTAACAAGCAGCTCAATTAATCCAGCTGGTGCCTATGGGAAGGATGCAGTAGGGGCCGCCATGTTAGAGGGAACCCCATGGTGCTGCCATGGCCAACTGCCACGGCCGACTGCCACTGAGGAAAGACAGGCTTGGCGAGGGACTAAGGACACTACCTCAACTTCCCCCTGCTTCCACGATTACCAGAGAAAGGATACTATTTGACCTAAAGCTGAACTTCCTGATGAGGTTGCCCATGGCACAAGTCTCCAGCCCGCTCCCCCACGTGGCTGGAATCCCAAACGAGACATGTTTCACTGTAACAACTTCAATTTTCCCCTTCTGACTTCTACTGGGCCCCAAAGGATCAACAGGATGCCTAATCTTAGAAAAACGTGGTTCAGTTGCCTGCACTGTAGCAGCAGAAAGCTCCCGTAGAAAGAACGAGCAAATAGGAGATGGTGTATCGGAAAGAATGGTGTATCCTTATGTAATGGGAAGATCATAAAGGAATCAGGGTCAACTATCAAATTTCTAATCTGTGTTCTTGAGACAGCTCTAAGGAATGCCACCTCTAAGAAACCATAGGAAGCATTCACGAAAGAGGCATAGCTGAGATTAGGGAAGACTGAAGAGAGGCGAGCATGACTGCTGAATTAAAAGCTACAGTGGAAACAGGAAACGGAAGATTAAAACTAAGCCAGAGACTAAAGGACAATGAAAAGATAGATAATACCGGTCATCAGAGAAACACAAATTAAAACCACACACCCTCCCTCCACACCCATCAGAATGGTTGGAACAAGGCAAAAGCAAAAACAAAACAAAAACAAAAACACAACAATTGTTTGAAACCCTGGCAATTTCAAGAGCTGTTCAGGATGTGGAACTAGTATGCATTGGTCCAGTCACATTGGAAAACTGTTTGACGGGTTCTTACAAAGGTAAACATTGACTGTCTCTATGATCTAGCAATTCCTCTCCCACACTCATACCCGATGTCCGAAAAAAGACCTGCACGAGAATGGAAGTCCCAAACTGGAAACCACCCCAGTGTCCATCTGTGGGAGAATGGAAAAGCAAACTGGTATATTAATTCAGTGGAATCCTACTCAGATGGAAACGATACAAGGAATAAACCAGTGGTACGTGTAACAGGGTGGATGAATCCCAAAGGTGTTGTGTTGACTGAGCTGAGCCAGACATAAGGGTCGTACGGTGTGATTCCATTTATATAGAGTGCAAGAGGGGCACCTGACTGGTTCAGTCGGTAGAGCCTATGACTCTCAATCTCGGGGTCATGAGTTCAAGCCCTGCTTGGGCATGGAGCCTCCTTAAAATAATCAGGGTGCAAGAACAGACGAAAAGAGACCATAGTACTCTCAGAATGCATCATATGGGTGGAAGAATGAATACAAAGAACCCAGGGGGAACATTCCGTGGTGGTAGAAATATTTTCTATCTTGACCTGGTTGATGGTTACATGGGTAACTTGTTTGTCGAAATTTTTAATTAAAGATTTCTGCGTTTTACTGTATGTTTATGACAGTTGAATACAGTACTTTCACACGTGTGTGCGTGCACACGCATGCGCATTCGTGCACACACACACACACACACACGCCGAGTCATGGGTAACGAATCATAATCCAAGAACTCTGCACTCTTCAAATTGCCTTTATGTGGGAAGGCACCAGAAATGCATTCTCACACAGGCTTACACAGTTTGCCACCTATGTGTCCTTAAAAAAAAAAGGACCCCGATATAAGCCCCAATTGACCAAATAATAAATCAAGATAAATAATCCAAGAATGTGGTGGAGAGGATGGTGGTTTTTAAGCACTGATACTGAGTGATAAAACCAGGAAAATGAAAAGATAGATCTATTTTTTTTGCCGGTGGTTATTGACAATGCAAATATCAAATAATTATCTGAAGCAAGATCTAGTCCGTGAAACTATTTTATGATAATAATAATAATTGGAATCTAAGCCTCCAGAATACAGTGGCAGAAACAGGGAAAACAAGGTAAGAAAATCTTAAGAAAATGAACAGACACAGGACAAAAGGTGAATGTATAAGGAGGGTCATCAAGTTACTGACTGGAGAGAGGAAACGATGTAAGAGTCTAACAATAGAAGATCGGAGGACGGAATATTATGAAGGTCATAGACCTATGTCCTCTTCCTCATCTGGTGCCTTCTTACAGAGTGGGGGGTCCCTTCACCTCAGAGTCTCAGGTTCCTCATCTGTAAGCAGGATCATTCACTCTAATCTGACAGGGTCACTCATCATTTGTTCATTCATTCCGCAAATGCTCTTTGAGCGCCTCCTAAGTGCCAGGTGTTGTGCTAGGTCCCGGGGACACAGAGTGGACACTTTAGCTACCTGCACTCATGAAGCTAACATCTGATGTTCTGGTGTGTCTGGGGATAATGGGGATCTGGAGAGAAATAGGACAGGGTAGGGACATGGTGGGGAGAGGGGATGCTGGGTGGTCAGCAAAGGCCTCTTTGGTGAGGAATCGTTTCATCAGAAACCTGATGTCAGTGGGGGAATGAGACATGTGGATACTTGGGGGAATATGTTTCTAGCTGGAGGGAACAGCCAGTGCAAAGGTCCTGAGGTATAAGCATGCTCAGTGTGCTGAAGAAACAGCAGTGTGGTTTGAGCAGAGCCAGTGAGAAGGGAGCGATAGGAAAAGACCCTAGAGATAATGGGGGCTTTATGGACCACGGTGAGGACATTGGACCTCACTCTGAGTCTTCTCGGAAGTCACCGGAAGGTTTTGAACAGGGAGTGACATCATTTGACTCCTATTTTCACGGAATCCCTCTATGTGGGACAATAAACGTAGCAGCACTGTAAGAATATGATCAACGACCATGGGGAACACACAGAGTTTGGCACACAGCCATGCTCAATAATGCTTTTTTAAAAGCTTACTTCCCGTGCACGCAGGAGAAAGCAGGATTCTTTTTGTTATACGGGGTGGGAAAAGAGGAGGCACCTTAAATGTCCATTTTGTCCCTTATTTTTCTAATTGTGCTCC
Source organism: Panthera onca (assembly GCF_046562875.1). Taxonomy (NCBI): domain Eukaryota; kingdom Metazoa; phylum Chordata; class Mammalia; order Carnivora; family Felidae; genus Panthera; species Panthera onca. The sequence continues at coordinate 12,875,590 of NC_138350.1, forward strand.
TTCCAGAGGGCCCTGGGTGTGCAGTGACTGTTTGCAAGGCCTGATGGACCTGCTGGGCTTTGCTCTTGTGGCTATGACTTCTGCCAAGCTCTGAGCAGTGCCTGCTACAAGTAAGTATGTAATAAGTGTGAAATCAGTACAAAAAGTCCAAATTGGTCCCTGTTGCTACATGACACGCTGGCACCAGAAGCGGGGGCAGGGTGCATTTGATCTGGAGGAGGCCAGAGAGAACAGTGGTTTGCCTCCCCCTCCCCAGGAAGAGCGCCCCCCCCACCCCCCGCCGCCCCACCGGGTCATCTCTCTGCTTTGCAGGTGCTCGTCTGTAACCCTCCTGAACCCTGTCCAAAGTCCTGGACTATTATGGAGCCAGCGGAGTTGAAGGGACACCGTGCAGCCACGAAGAGTATGAACTTCGGAGCCAGACAGACCCGGTCTGAATCTTGATTCTGCCACCTCCCAGCTGCGTGACTTCAATCCTCTCCCTGCCCTCAGCTTTGTCATCTGCAAAATGGGGATGGTAATAATGGTACCCACTTGGATAGGTTGTTGGAGCATTAAATGAGACCATTCCACACCTCTCCGCATCTCGTAGACAGGACCCAGTGCTGTGCATAGGGCTACAACAGCGAATGGGACAGGAATGGTCCCTAGCCTTGACAGGGAGGGGACACTGTCACAAAGCCAGCCCTGAATAGTGTGAATCAGTTGTAATAAGTGAATGACAATGTTCATTCTCTCTCCTCTCCTCCAAATAGTCCAAAGACCCATGATCCCAGCATGGATAATCAAGCTCCTCTTTTAATGCCTCTGGCCTCAGTTTCCCCAGGCTTGTGGGAGGCTTGCTATGATCTTTGCAGGAGGGCCACCGTGCACTGAGCCGGCCTGATCCTCTTCCACAGACCTGGCCCCATCTGGGAGGACCCAGCTCTTTCGTGCTCTCTCGGGACCTAGGAGACGTCCCAGAGCACACAGGCTGTGTTTGTTGTTTGTCAATTGGGAGAGAGGCTTTGCCAGTGAGAGAGGTTCACTGAGACGAGCTCAGGGCACAGATCTCAAAAATTTGCTTTTAGACCAAATAACAAAGCCATAAGAGGGGCCCTTGGTCCATGCCTAATATTCGAACTTGAGGGAAAAAAGGTCCTGAGATTTTTCTGGCCCAGCCACTTGGGTTTTCCCTGGGAAAATAGACAGGAGGATTGATGGAGAACCACTGGGGGCTTGTCAAGCTTTGGCTACTGATGAATTACAGGAGCCTCAGCTCAGGGGGAGAGATGCACGTGCCCAGCGTAAACAGCCGGGCCTCCTTCTGTTTCAAGGACAGATTATGAAATAATAGGCCTTCCTTTCTCCACTGTCTTATTTGAGCTTTATGACAACCTACGAGGCAGGCAGGAGGGGTATATTTTACCTGTAATGTAACTGAAAAAAACAACCAACCAAAACCGAGGTCCAGAGAAGCTAAGTAACTTTCCAAGGCTACATAGCTAAGTAACTAACAACTTCTCAGAGCCAGATTAAGTGCTGGTGCCACCATCCACAAAGACTGTACATAAGTACCGTACCTGGGCCTGGAAGGAACACGCCCCCATGGCAGATGACAAAAAATGACAGCAACATTGTGTGACTCTTCCTAAGTTGGTGGAGTTTACCTCACCGCCCCTTGAATTTGCACTGGTTGTGTAACTTGCTTGACCAACGAAATACAGCAGAAGTGACATTTTCTCGTGCCCCGTATAGGTTTCAGGAGTCCTTTGTAGCTGCTATCATGCTCTTTGAGTCCTGTACCACTACATTTACAAGTTCAGAATCGCCTGCTGGAGGCTGAGAGGCTAGCTGGGGAAGGGGCAAACCATCCTAGCTTAAAGCTTTCCAGATCAGCCAGCCCCCAGTTGATCTGGTTAGCTGACCACCGATGCATGAACGAGCCCCCTGGAAACCGGAAGCACCACTCAACCTGACCCAGCCTACAGTGCCAACTTGCAGCATTAGGAACTTAAATAGTGACTTAAAATCATAAGCATTTGCATTTGGGGGTGGATTGTTACACAGTAGAAGCTGACTGATACATCGCAAGGAGAGGCTTCGGAGGGCCATCGGTGACCCACACCTGTCCGACTTGGAACATCTGTAGGGATAGGCCCTTACCCCCTCATGAGGCCAGAGCCTTGGTAATTGCGTCTGACGGTCAGTTCTCCTGGGTACCCACCCAGCCTGCTTTCAAGCTGGGACCACAGATGCCTCTTACGCAATAAACAGACGTAGCTGTATCCTGTTTGGAGTAAGCACTCTATAAGCTGTTCGCCAGTGGACTAAATCTAGTGTAGTGGTTAAGGGCATGGACAGTCTCGTCTCAAATGTGCTCATCAACAGTCACACTCCCTACCTCTCTGAGCCTCAATTTTTTAACCTGCAAAACGGGGAGTATTAAGAGTCCCCATCTCATAGGGCGTCCGTGAGAAAGAATGAACCTAATGGCATAAGCCTCTTGCTACAGGTCTAGCACAGAGCCAATGCCAACATGTGTTAGGTGTTAGCACTTCTGGGCCTTTTCTCATTGCAAGCTCCAAACAGCAGCCCACACAGCATCTTGGTTTTTTCCCCTCTATATTTCCAGGAGGAGAACATGACATCCTCGTCCTGCGACAAAATAAAGGAAGTAGAGAGACACATAGCCCAGGGGCTCTCAACCTCAGCACCACTGACATTTGGGACCTGATGATTCTTTGTGAGTGGGGGAGGGCTGTCCTGTGCCTTGTAGGTTATTTGCCCATGTCCCCAGTCTACCCACCAGACACAAGGAGCACCCTCTGCCCCAGCTGTGAGTGTGAGGGCCAAAAATGCCTCCCAGCATTGCCAAATGTCTCTGGGGAGGGGTGTGGGGGGCAAAAGTGTCTTCAGTTGAAGACCACTGACATAGACACCCTCTTATGCCCACAAACCAGGGCAGAATTTTCTCCACCGTGGAGGGCAGCAGAAGGTGGAGAGAGGCAGCTAAAAATAACGGCTGCCCAATCAAGGATCATAAATCACCACAAAGGGAGCTCTCTCGCCCAGATGATGCCATCTGTTTCCAAGTCGGTGGTGGAGGTGCCCGGGTAAGGCGGCCGGGAGGGGAAGGCAGAGCAGGGAGGAGGTGGGGAGAGCAAGGAGGCGAGGGAACCAGGTTGGGAGGGAGGGGCATTTGGAAGGCTGAGATGAAAAGAGATCACGTCTCTGGTTGGGTTCCCCAGAAGCAGACCCTGAGATGAGGATTTGTATGGCAGTGATTGATTGGGATACGTGTCCACGAGAACTGGCAGGGGAGAAAGGGAGGTGGGAACAGGGAGGGAAGGTGACCAAGAGAGGGGTGTGCTATCAGTAAAGTCGCCAGAGGCTCGGTCTTGTGGGGAAGTGCTGCAGACAGTGTAGACAAGACCCCAGAGTTGTCCCCCTTAGGGTGTGAGGAGGCCACACCCCTCCGGCTCAATCACCGGGCAGGGACCACCCCCAGGAGGATGCAAGTTCCCAGATACTCGGCTTCTCTCCCAGGCAAAGCGGGTTCCAGCTGTTGGGAGTGAATGCACGCGGGGAGCCAGTGTGCACAAATATGGTGAAAAAATCGTAACGGATCGGTGCAGGGCACTGACCGCGTCTGCTACAGACACTTCGAGAAAGAACTCGATTGAAGAAATATTAATGCACAGACGCATTTGTCTTTTCTCGAACAAAGTGCCAGGTACTGTGCCCACCACTTTATGGATATGAGCCCGTTTCTTCCCGCAGTAACCCGTGAGGTGATGTCTTTATTCCTCCTGCTTCAGGGGAAGTGGTGAACTCCACTCTTCCTGGCACTGGATTCTTAGCTGTGAGTACGAGATTACGGGGTGGGGGGGGGGGATAAGGAGGGGCACAGATGAAGAAGAAGAACTTTGAGAATCGCCTGGGACGAGGCAGAAAGACATGCGGGGGCTTGCTGGGCTCTTCTCTCTCCATTTCCCTGCCCTCTTTCCCTTGCTTCCCTCTGTCTGGGCAGATTAGAGCTGCCTTGAAGCCGACTCAGCCAGCCTGGCCTCTGGAGAACAGCCCAGATCAGCCCCTTTAGGTGCCGGGGCTGGAAAGGGTAGCGGAGAGCTTAGGACCCTCCGTGCGACCACCCTAGGTGCCCTGTTGCACCCAGGGGATGCTGAACCCACGCCCGCCCCTCAGCTCCGGCCGATCATTCCAGGTGCGAATGTGGAAGATCCAGCGTGGCCAGATGGTCTGATCTAAAAATTTTTTAAATGTTTATTTATTTTTGACAGAGAGAGAGACAGACAGAGCATGAGCGGGGGAGGGGCAAAGAGAGAGGGAGACACAGGATCCGAAGCAGGCTCCAGGCTCCAAGCTGTCAGCACAGAGCCTGATGCGGGGCTCGAACTCCCGGACCGCGAGATCGTGACCTGAGCTGAAGTCAGATGCTCAACCGACTGAGCCACCCAGGCACCCTGAGCTTTGTTCCTTTAATGTAAAATCTGAATTTTAAATCGGGCAACTCACCCCCAGAGCAAACCCAACAAGATATAGCACTGCAGGCTGAACAGAATGTGCCTGCCTCAGAGCTGTTTGCGTGTGACAGCTGGCTTCTCAGGTCAGGACAGAAGGACGATGGAATGGCGAGACCATAATGCTACATCTTACTGTATGGGATCCCACCCTTTTTAAAAAAGGTCTCTCTTTCTCTCTTCCAATTTTGTCCTGTCCACTCCCCATTCCTGTTACCCCCTTTCCCCAAAATGTTACACATGATGGACTTTCCAGCTTGCCTCAAATATATCATTGCCATTTTGTGCCTCGGTGCTTTTGCACATACAGTTCCCTGTGTCTGAAGTGCCCCTTCCTCGCTGCTTCCCTTCTGGCTCAGCCTCTACTCCTTCCAAGAGAGGCAACTCGTTGCTAATTTCTCTAGACTTACACAAAGCAGAGCCAGGCCAGCCCCCCACACCTCTAATACAGAACATAACTCCCGTTTTTGTAAACCTGTACTTGATTTATACCCATACTTAACTCTAGGAGGGGAGGAATGATACATTTTTTGAGCAACACAGTGCCTGCCCGCACAGTAGGCGTGAACACAAAGTGTGGAGTGAATGAATGAGTGAGAGAATAAATGAGTGTATGAGACTACATTCCCCCTTGGGTGTGGCGGACTGGCCTCGAGGAGATTCACACGCTAACAAGGGTCAAGGTCAGGGTTTGTGCGCTCCTGTGCTGGGGGGGAGGGGCAGAGAAAGAGGGAGACAGACGATCTGAAAGCAGCCTCCGCGCTGACAGCAGAGGGCCTGGCATGTGGCTCGAACTCACGAGCTATGAGATGGACGACCTGAGCCGAAGTCAGATGCTTAACCGACTGAGCCACCCAGGCGCCCCAGCAAGGGTTTATTTCTAGGTCATGTGGTCAGGGACTCACGTGGGAACAAGCAAAATCCTGGGAAAGCCTGAGTCTTATGGTGAAGGCTGGCCCTCAAAATCCAGCCAGGCAGTCAGATCTCTCCCTTGGGAACTGAAGCCCCCAAAACATTCAGAAACAGCCCTGCGTCAGAGATAGGGAGGAGATGGGACAAGGAAGCAGTCAGGGGTGCCTGAGGCATAGATATGATGCTGAGAGGACAGGGGTGGGTACCCCACAAACGTGTTGTTATTCTCAAGCGTTTGGCACGGGAGCTTGGAAATAGAGCTGTCCTCAGCTGAGCCTTCGGAGGAGACTTCACTCCGGGCTGATACCCTGACTGCAGTCTCATAAGAGATCATGAAGCAGAGGAACCAGCTGGGCCAAACCCAGCTTCCTGATCCATGGAAACTGCGACCATAGCTGTGTGTTGTTTTAAGCCATTAAGTTTGTGGTGACTAGTTTATGTGGCAACAGATAAGTAATATATCTTATATATTTAATAATTATATATAATAGCTAAAGTTTTTAATAGTTAACATATACATCATATATCACTGATTCCTCTATCTTTCTATCTATCTCTTGTCTATACAGTCCTGAGGCCAGACACCCACCCACTGGGCTCTCCAGGAACGGAAGCCATTATTTTCACGTTACCGGTTTGGGTGGGAAAGAGAAAGCCACAGGCTGCCCGTGCATTTCCCAATCATGACAAACACCCCAACTGTTTTTGCTTTTCTGTATTTTCCGACGTGTCAGCAAAGAACCCAAATATATGCAAAAATCCGCATTGGCGATATCCATAAGCAAAGCGAGTCTGGCTGAACCGACTTCAGGAATTAAAGGCCGAGTTCCTGAATACACCCGAGAGGACATCCTTCTCTGTATCTGCCGACGCACCTCTCCGTTCTCAGCAGTCCTACCAAGGGCTCCAGCCTCTTCTGTCCAGTCCCTGCTATTCCTTCCTCTGGGAGCCCCCTTTGTGCCCTTCCTTACATGGCTCATGCTTGCTCATCTTCCAGGTCCCAGGTGAGAGCCGCCTCTTCTAGGAAGTCCCCCTGGCTCTCCCGGGTTGGGTGAGATGCTTCCTTCACACTCCCACAGTGGCCTGCCTCATCCCACTGATGAGGGACGGAAGCAGAAAAACGTTCACCCTTAGCTCGGCAGGCTGAACTTCAGCCTGTGCAGTTCCGATAAGGATCAGATTCGTGCCGGTGGCTACGTTCTCCAAGGGTCTCATGGCTGCCTGCACATCTGAAGGACAGTCCATAGCGAACTGGACGATAAGCACCAGGGAAAGCTTGCGAAAGTAATTTTACGAGTAGAATTTTGAAGAAGACACTGCTAATCTGCTGTTCCCCGCACGTCCCCTTCCCCTCAAACACTCCTCGTCTTATCACCAGCTTCATACAGCAAAAGGGCAAGCCCTTTCTGCCCACGGGTCCTGTCTCTGTGCTACTCAAATAAGCTTACTAAGTGGCACCATACGCGTCCAGAATTCTTCCTTGGCCATTGTGCTCTGTGACCCTGCAACACAGCCACACCCCCCAGGTCCCCTCACTGAAGTCCTACTTGTCTCCCTAGTGCCCGCAGGCCTCCTTCTGCCCGGAGCAGGAACTTCAAAGGCAGATACCCCTTGTCTCTGAATCTCTGAACCGAATGACTGTGGGGTCGCTCACACAGTCACCAAGATGCAGTGATAGGGTCCCAAGCAGGGACGTTCATCGGACAGCTTTTAACTTCTGGCCAGCCCCAGGCTATGGCACCTGCCGTGTGCCATAAATCAATATTTAAAACAAATCCCTTCATTTTCCTAGGACCAGCACACTTGTATTGCCCTGTTGTGGGCTGGGTGTTAAATGCGGTCCCATTAGCTCATTGCAAGCATTTAAAATACAGCAGCAAGTTTCTAACACTCTGTTTAGAAATTTCCTCCTTTTCCTGTATACCGGGAGCTTCAGGAAATGAGGATGGTGTGGATCTCTCTCGAATGCCGAAAAGCCCCGTTCTTGGCTCCCACTGTTGCCACCCCTAGGAACACCTTCCTAATTCCCCTCTTCCCCGGGGCAAACTTGCCCTGACCCCTCCAGTGCCTTCAGCGGGACAATTTCCTTAACCAAATTCAGACCCTGCCCAGGATGGTCAGGTGGGCGGTACCTGGGCTGGGCCTCACTGAGGGCTCTTTACCAAGTCTTGGCAGAAGAGGCCCCTCCCGACCAGGCAGAAGGGCTGTGCTCCTCCCTGCCCAGGCCTCCTACCTGCGGAGACCCTTCAAGGCTCCTCCTCTTCCTCCTCCTTCTGCTTCAGAGCTGGGCGGGCGGATCCCGTGGGCGCCTTTCTCCTTGCTTTCCCAGAGGCCTGGCCTCCTCGAGCTCCTGGCAGCCTGGCACTGAGCAGGTCTGCCCCCCGGCCCCGGCAAGCCCTCCCTCCCAGGGCCCCAGGCCGTGAGAACAAGCCCAGGTGAGTCCTCTGGGGCCCTGTGACCTGGACCCAGATGTCACCATGATCCTGGGACTGTACCTGAGATGACAGGGCTGCAGCTGAAGGGAGGGGGAGAAGGTGGAGCTCCAGGCTCCCCCCTCCCTCCCCGGGCAGTGCACAGCAGCCTTTCACAACAGAGAGCTTGTTAAAACACTCAGGGCACCCGCATGGGTGTCTCCAGAAATCTGTATCTTTAACAGGTGCCCCAGAAATGCTCACAAATGGGCGAGTTGGGGCAAGAGACCCCCTCGTTAGCAGGACAGACCCCCTCGTTAGCAGGCGCAGACCCCCTCGTTAGCAGGACAGAGCGAGCAACGTCAGGAGAGGTACCAGCGTTTGCAGATGGAGGGCCAGCTGGAAGGACACAGGCAGCAGCCTGGTCGTCTCCCCCTGAGTCTTTGCCCGACTTGTGATAATATACTTGCTGTTTGTTTACTTGTTCTTGCTGTGTCCCACACTAGAGTGTTAGCCCTAGGAGGGCAGGGACTGTGTCCGCCCAGTTCACACACAGCAACGTCCCAGGCCTAGCCTAGTTCCTGGCACATAGTAGGTGCTCAATAAATATTTGTGGACTAAATGAACGAATTAAATGGATGCATGAGAGCAGGGACTGGCAGACAGGCAGATAGGCAGATGGATGGATGGATGGATGGATGGATGGATGGACAGACGGATAGGCAAAAGAGATAGAAAGGTGAGTGGACAGGTGTATGGACAAGCACCAGGTCTGGTGTCCAGGCAGGCTCCTGCCCAGTCCCCTGCCCTATTTCTCCACCCTAAGAATCCTTCTAAACCTTGAAGCAGCCCCCATTTTCTTTGCCAGCCTGGCCCAAGGCCCTCCTACCTCCTCAGCAGCTTGGGTTCTCCCTGAGTCCACTCCAGACAAAGGATATCTACCCAGAGAGAGAAGGTGCCTCCTGGGTCATGCCAGAGAGTTCCATAGGCCAGGTCATAGCTGTCCTGAATAGATCTCGAAGCCTCAGACCCAAAGCTGAAGGGTGTGCTGAGGGCAGGGCTCTGATTCAGCAGCTGAGGCCCCAGGAGACTACCTTCCTGCCTTCCAGCCTCGAGATGGAGGGAGGTGTCATACTTTGTAAGAACCACACATAATAAAATAACCACTTCACATATTCCTACTACCCTGCATTAACCCTGATTAACATTTTGGCATTCTAGCTTTTTTCTAGACATATGCTTAAAAAAAAATTTTTTTTAATGTTTATTTTTGGGGAGAGACAGAGACAAAGCGCAAGCGGGGAGGGGGGGGCAGAGAGAGAGGGAGACACAGAATCCGAAGCAGGCTCCAGGCTCTGAGCTGTCAGCACAGAGCCCGACATGGGGCTCGAACCAATGGACCACAAAATCAAGATCTGAGCCGAAGTTGGACACTTAACTGACTGAGCCACCCAGGCGCCCCTAGGCATATGCTTTTTAAAAAAATAAATTTTAATTTTTAGGGCGGTTTTAGGTTCATAGCAAAATTGAACGGAAAGTACACAGAGTTCCTATATCCTTCTGCCCACCCTCCCAACCTCCCCCACAGTCAACATCCTGCACAGGGTGGGAGGTTTGTTACTATTGGTGAAGCTGTGTTGATACATGGTTATCACCCAGAGTCCATAGTTTACATTCAAGTTCACTCTTGGTGGTGTGCATTCTATGGGTTTGGACAAATGTATAATGACATGTATCCACCATCACAGTATCAGATAGAATACTTTCCCTGCTCTAGAAATCCCCTTGCTCTGCCTATATATCCCTCCCTCTCCAGTACCTCCTGGCAACCACTGATTTTTTTCTTCCCCCTAGTGTTGCCCTTTCCAGAATGTCCTATAGTTGGAATCATACAGAACGTAGCCTTTTCAGATTGGCCTCCTTCACTCAGTAATAGACATTTAATGTTCTTTCACGTTTTTTCATGGCTTGCTAGCTCATTTCTCTAAATAACATTGCATTGTGTGGGTGGGCCACACTTTATCCACTCACCTACTGAAGGGTATTTTGGTTGCTTCCAAATCTTGGTAATTATAAGTAAGGCTGCTGAAAACATCTGTCTGCACGGTTTTGTGTGGACAAAAGATTTCTCCTCCTTTGAGTAAATACCGAAGAATGCGATTGCCTGGATTGAAAGGTAGGAGTATGTTTAGGCATGTATTTTTATTTTTATTTATTTATTTTTTTAGGCATGTATTTTTAAAAACAACATGCTTAATATATGAATACATTGTCCCCCTAAAAACGTGGCTGACATTATTGAGCACCTACCGTATGCCAGATGTTTCTGCATTTTAAACAAAGTATCGCACGTCATCGCACAAACACTCTTTGACAAAGGCATCATTAGCCCCATGTTACAGATAAGGAAAGCAAGGCCAGAAGAGATTAAGTAACTAGCCCAGGGTCACACACGCATGGGGCCAAGATTTGAACCTCGGAAGTCTGACTTTGGAGTCAGACTCTTAGCCAACTATGCTGGAAAAAATTAGAAAATTACAGGTAAAGCCAAAGTCCCCTTTGACCCCCTAGCCTAGACCCTAGCTTTCCCTAGCAATGAGGTCCCAAGGGTGGGGCTGAGGGGGTGGCCTGCCCTGAAAGCAGGCAACAATGAGCCGTCTGTAGAAGTTTGCAGCAATAATAAAACTGACTGAAGTCAGTCTGCTTTTTATCATCACTGAGCAGTGTCTCTTTTAACCAAAGTCAGTGATCAAATAAATACTCCTCCCCGAGAAAGTATTTTGTTTGTCTAAGTTGTAAACCACTGCTGCATTACTGTTAAGTTTTGAGAATAAGTTTCAAATTAGCCCATTTTTATTACTTTTAGTGAAGACGGTATTATACCTGGAAGCTAATTCAGAGAACCCCCTGGTTATACACTGGATCCTGACACAGGTAGACTCAGCTACATTTCAAAAGTTCCTAACAGTTTGGAATTGTTCAAAGTCACCTTTGGGCTTGGTTTGTGTCTCCAACCTCTGGGATAATATATATTCCTACATTTAAGCAGTAGGTTCAAAATAAACAGTGATTATAGACACGGAGAAACAACAGAAACAAATTATTCCAGTCACTCCTTGTCACTACCTGGAGTGGCATTTAAAACTTATCTGTGTTTAAAACTTGAGTGAAATGGAGAACAAATCGCTAGGTATAATATTTTTTGTTCTCTGTTTTGTAAGGCACAGATGTTTCACTCATTCACGATCTATTTTGGTGAATTTGAATGCATCTTTAACATTGAAATTCATTCTTTAAAACCAAAGACCAAACCATGAGAGTAATAATTTTTATTATAGAATTGTTATTGCAAGTAGTCTTGTCATCTAGAGGAGTGTTAAAAATTGATCTGTTCTAGGTATCAAATCTCCTCTAAGGTTGACTGCTTCCCAGAGGCACTCTGTGCTGTGAATTACTTGTGTATGTTTCCAACCTTGCTTTCCATGGATACATACAAATGCAGGTATCAGTAAAACATACAGAGTGTTATTTTGTATATGTACAGATGTTGAAATAGGCATGAATATTATCCCCTTTTACACTTTGCCCTATAACAACTTTCTTTTCTTCCTCTACAGGATGTTTGAGATCTTGTTACATGAAGGCTCACAGATCTACCTCTTTCTTTTTAAATTGCTGTATCCGTTAAAGAAACCACATTTTACTTATTCACTCCCCTCCTAATGGGCATTTAGGCTGTTTCCAGTTTTTTACTATTATAAACAGCGTGCCCCTTGGCCGCAGCTGCTCTAGACGTGGCAAGGTCAGAGGCAGGCTGAGTTCTCCGGTTAATAGGTCCTGTCAGGTGCCATCCTGAAGGCTGTTCCAGCCTGTAGCTTCTGACAGTCCAGGGTTATTTTCACCCTTGCCCTTTCTCCAGACAGCCCAGGGCCAGGCGAGGCTCAGGATGCCTTTCTCATCTCAGGTGGCATCTATTCCATGGATCCCGTGGTCCAGTGGCTGTCACAAAGCCTGCACCACGAGCCTCGTGATCTGGGCTATTTAGGCAACCTCGCCCACCCTAACACACACACACACACACACACACACACACACACACACACACACCATCCCTTGGTCAGTCCATGCCAATGAGAGATTTCCAGGCCTGATCATGTTCCCCTGCTCTGATTTCCCAGGCTGGCAGCTGGCCCTGGGGATCCCAGGGGCTGTTCTCATTGCCTGTCTACACTCGAAGCTTCTCTCTCAAACATTCCCCTGGCCGTCCATGGCCCATACCTGCGAGGTACAGTAGGCATGATTAACTCTCCTCTCCCTTTTATATACATGCCTGCCTCCCAAGCTAGCCTGTGATATCCTTGAGAGTAGGGACAGTGTCTTGTTCACTGGGTCCCCAGAACGTGGCACAAAATAGGTGTTGGTACACTGGAGGTTAACAAGTGATACATGAAATAATTACAGCAACTCTGTTGGGCACCATTCTCTATGCGCATTTTCTCATTTAATCCTCACACAGTAGTAGAGTAGATGTGCTTATGCCTCCTGTGAGGTAGGTAATTAGCCTTATTTTATGGTTGAGAAAACCAAGGCTCAGAGAGCTGGAGCATGTTGCCTGAGGCCACACAGCAAGTTCCTCCATGAGCAGGATCTGAACCAAGATGTGCCTGACCTCCGCTGGGGATACTCTCTAGCTCCTGCCATCTGAAGAGGTCAAGTTCGGGAGTTCAGAGGTGAGACAGGGACCATTTGCATCCTTAATTCCTTAGCCATATTAGAAAGCCTTAGGTTCCCACCCTCTCTCACCAGGATTGCTGTGAACACCTGCTAACTGTAGGTCTCTTGCCTTCTCTTCATGCCCGTCCAGCTGGGTGTCCATCTGAATTTATCTGCCTTCCTCCTTGACTCCCCACTACCCAAGTTCCATAAGCTGTCTGGCAGCCCTTCCTTGACCCAGACCTGCCTGTGTCCCAGGCTCACCTCTCTTGATCACTCACCACCCCAGCTCCATGTTCCAGCCACACCTGGCTGCCTTCAGTTCTGTGGTTGGTTGCCCCTCCCTCTTCCTCACCCCAGGGACTTTGCACATGCTGCTTCCTCCACCTGGAGCACTTTCCGCTCTCTCTCCCTCCCTCTGCGGACTCAACCTTCAGATCTGTCCCATGAAAGCTGCCGGGATTCTCATTGGAAGAAAAGTCTGGCCCTTGTTATCAAGCTGCAGCCCTGATCTGGGGTTTGGGATCACCTGACTCAGCCCCAGGGACTAATCTCAGCCATGGGGACATATAGCAGCAGTGGCAGAGGAGGGGGGAGAAAGCCACGACTGGCGGCCAAGGTTGCCCTGGCCGTGAGGCTGGACCCCATCGCACGGACACTGTGATTTCTTCTGTGCCTGCATGGAAGGACCTCCCTCAAGAACTGCCCTGGAAGGGAGAAAAAGCCAGTGTTTTTTTGTTTTTGTTTTTTTTTTTTGCAGATGCTGGGAGAATGATGTCCACAAGAGGGACAGGGGGAGGACCAGGCAGGGGACAGCATGTCCAGTCCAGGACTTGTTCCATTTGATCTTCAGTCTTCAGAACAGCAGTCTTGGTCCCATTTTATAGATGAAGCGTTAGGGGCTCCGGAAATAGAAAAAGATTGTTGAGAGGCACAAGCCCACTTAAGAAAAAATGGGAGTGGGGCACCCTCATGGCCACCTGGCTCTCCTCCCGGACCACAGACCCTTTGTCACTCAGAAGGCCCAGCTGCCATCGTGGGCTGGTCGGTGGCACATGGTGCCCTTGTGATGGGATCCAGCTGGGGACAGACGGGGTCTGGGCCCAGGGCCAGGAGGGGCCTGGCCAGCAGCACCAGGGGACAGGGAGCCCCTGGGCCCAGACTCTCTTTGTGGGGGGCCTCCCTGTCGGCGGCTTCAGCGCCAGGATCCCGGCGGCCATGGGCGATTCTGGGATCAGTGGCTGTGCGAGGAGACTGAGGCTGGACAGGTGGCCCCTGGGGACCCTCACGTGGGTGGTGGGGGTCACACCATGCTTCTCAGGCCCCCTGGAGAAGGGTCTGTTCTTCGCAGGCAGGGGGAGTTGTCATTCTAGACAGCCTGGGGGCCGCTCTGCGATGCGCGCCTGAGCTGGAGGTGTGGCCTCATCTTACGTCTGGTCCGGGGCTGGGGGGGGGGGGGGGCCGCCACCCCCTCCTGCCTGCAGCTGCAGGTGTCGGAGAAGTGCGTCTTGCTGCGGGAAGATCATGGTGCGCCCACTCCTCACGTGGGTGACGTGCCCTGTGTGACAGGCAGCGGCCCTGCCTGGCAGTGACCAAGGGTGAGAACGTGCTCCAGCTGGAGGTGGATACACAGGGCATCCATACCCCGGGCCCCGCGCCGGCAGCCTCAGTGGATGCCGTAGGGCGTCTACACCTCAGGGACCTGCCCGAGCCCACAGACACACGGGCTGGGCCTCTCACCCAGGTGCGCCCTTGATCTCCAGCCTGCCGCGGCCGCGTGAGGAGTCTGGTGGTGAACCCAGCCCCTATCACCTTGCCTCGCTCTGTGGGCATCCAGTGGGCAGTGGGGACCAGCGGCTGCCCAGTCGCCCAGTGCAGCTGGCCCTCTGGGACTCTGGCTCCAGGCCCCAGCAGCCACGCAGGAGAGTCCTCAGGGGCCCCTGCCTGGGGTCCGCAAGAGATCTACCGCAGGTAGGCTCCCACCTCTCAGAGCTTCTGGCCCCTGCACTCAGCCCATGTCACACTGTCGATTATATTTATCTGGACTCTAGATTCTAGGGGTGATGGATCTTTATTTCCAGAAATGGTGTAAGTCATACCTAACTTTTTAAAAAAGTATTTAAAAAAAAAAAAACCACTGTAAACTGGGATTTTTAATACGTTTTGTCTTTCAACTCTATTATGAGATTTGCTTCCACCAATTTTTAATAACATACGAAATCTGCCCTGCTTCTTAAAAATTAAAGTAACTTCTGTTAAAAAAAAAAAAAAAAAAAAAAAAAGAACCAAAAAACACGAATTGGGAGTGGGGCAAAAGTGCCCTGGCTGAGGTTTCTTGAATTCTGATGTACACATGGGTCACCTGGGGGGGTCTTGCTGAACTGTTGGTTCTGACTCTGCACGTCTGGGGCAGAGCCTGAGATTCTTTCTTATTTATTTATGACCATTGAACTGTAATTGACATGCAACACTGTGTAAGTTTAAGGCACGCAATGCATTGATGCGATGCATTTATATATCGCCCTACAATTAGTCAACACCTCTATGACGTCACATAATTATTATCTCTTTTTTGTGGTGGGAACAATCAAGATCTTGTCTCTTAGCAACTTTGAAGTTTATAATACAGTCCTGTTGACTCTAATCACGAGATGCTATATTTCTAACCAGCTCTCAGGTGGACCACATTTTGGGCAACCACGCATTCGATAAGGTGCCTTTCAAATATAACAACAACCCCCCTTTTTCAAATGCAGTCTTGTGCCCTACATCCCTGAGGAATGTCTGAGTTATGCTGACCTCCAGATCCGTGGTAGAAAGTTTAAAAGTCTGTGTAAGGAGGGGGCACCCAGGTGGCTCTGTCGGTTAAGCGTCGGACTTCAGCTCAGGTCGCCATCTCACGGTTCGTGGGTTGGAGCCCCGTGTCAGGCTCTGTGCTGACAGGTGGGAGCCTGGAGCCTGCTTCGGATTCTGTCTCCCTCTCTCTCTGCCCCTCCCCTGCTTGCACACGTTGGTGCTCTCTCTCTCTCTCTCACAAAATAAATAAATATTAAAAACATTAAAAAAAAAAAGTCTGTGTAAGGAAAAGCAACCCCCTGAAACCAACACGTATTTATTGAGCACTTACTATGTGTCAAATCCAGCCAGGCAGGCCTGTGTCTGTTACACCTGTGCTGGTTTCCTGCGGCTGCTGTAACAAGGCTTAAAATAACAGCCACTTATTGTCCTATAGCTCTGGAAGCCGGAAATCCTTAGTCAAGGTACCTGCAGGGCCACATGTCCTCCGAAGCTTCTAGAAGACAATTTGTTCCCCGCCTCTTAGTTTCTTCTTCTTTCTTGCAGATCACATTTATTTTCTTATTTTTTTCTTTTAACAAACTTCTGTTTTGAAATAATTACAGAGTCACAGGAAGTTGCAACAATTGTATGGGAAAGGGGGAGGGGCGGTCCTAGGTACTCTAAGCCTCTCATGTTGCTGGTGATCCTTGGTATTCCCTGGCTTCCTTCCTCCACTAAGGACCCCCATCATTAGACTTGGGCCAACCCTAAAGCCAGGGTGACCTCATCCAGAAGTCCTTAACGTGATCACATTGGCAAAGACCCTATTTCCAAATAAGGTCCCATTCACAGGTATGGGGGAGCTACGATTTGGATATATCTTTTTTGGGGGACTCTGTTTAACCCTCAGCAAGAGGTAAAGATAGGGAGGGGAATGAAAAGCATCCAACTGGATACTGAACCCCATAGATTCACTACTGGAGTGGGTTGTGGCTGGAGGTGCCCAAATCGACCCCCACCTTCCGCAGGAACCCACTCCTCCCACCCCCCACTGACGATCCCTCCCCACCCCACCCCCCCCAACGATGGGTCCAGTTCACAACCACCTTCCCTCTCCCTTCCTGACCCCTCAGTACTGATGACACTGCCTCATTCTACAGAACGTAGTATTTTCCTACAGAATCTAAAATCACCGACTGGACTGCAGGATCCCAGGGGTCATAGACCTGAGAAAAACCCCTCATCTTTTGGCACGAGGTGAGGACACGCTGGCTACTTTTAGCACTGGAAGGTTAAGATCACATGAGCGTCCGCCTTTACTTTTTCGTTATTCTTTCGTGTTGCATGTGAACCGATTATTCACCCCCTCAACATGCCGGGCGCTGGGGTAGAGCTGACCCCAGTCCCAGGCTTAGCGAGAGGAGGCAAAGGCAATGTCAGACCCTGTCTCAGGCACTGCTTCTCTTGAAATCCCAGGGAGCATTCTCTTTGGAGCTCTCTGGTGTGGGTCCCTTAAACATGGTGCTGGGGAGGCCACCTGCCACTGAAACGCTGCTCGCCCTGACTTCGTGGGGGGTTCCAGCTGTTGCCTTCTGTCTAGCCCAGGGAAGTTAGTCACATTGCACAGTCAAGCCCAGACTCCCGAACATCCCTTTGGGGTGAGGCTCCGCCAAAGCCGCCCACAAACTGGGTCGGGGCTGAGAGTCATGAGGGGCTGAGAGCCCAGGACCCACACATTTGTCCTTTGGACTCTGCCAAAGTCCTCTCCAGAGGTGGGACAGGCAGGGCAGCCAAGCCCTAGAGGTTACCTCTTCTCCAACTGCTGCCAGGGAGTGTGGAAGCAGGGACCTTCTTCCACAAGGCAGCCCTTCAGGACTCTGAAAGTTGCTCTGACATCTTTCCAGACCATCTTTAAGAGATTGGTGAGGGGTGGGACGGTCAGGCAGCTGCGGCCCAAATCTGCATGTCCAGAATCTCCTGTGGCTCCCGCTCGGGGCCAGGTGTCTCTGAGGATGGTCTGCAGCCACTGGCACCACAATCACACAAGGACCTGGTAAAATGCAGATTCCAGGGCCCCACCCCAGCCTTTCTGAGTCAGACTCATGGCCGAGCAACCTGGACAGCCACACAGAACCTCACACTCAGAAGGGCCCCAGGCTTCTGCTGAGATTCTCTGCCGCCATCTTGAAATGCTCATTAATTTCTGAGCCCCACAACTCGCAGAGCCAGCCCTGGTTAGCATCTCGGGAAGTGGGGTCTGGGAATCTCCTTTTTCTTTTTTTAGCCTGGTCCTTGGGTGGGTCAGATGTACGCTCAAGTTTATGAGCTGACCCTCTAGGGATTCTAAAGTATGAGAGCGCAAAGGTGGGGGAAGTTTCTGAATCCTCTCGCTTAAAAAGGCAAAATGCATTGAACACTGTTTCTTTTCCAAACCCCCAACAGCTTGCCCGCCTGTCCTTGGCCACTCAATCCGCTTGTCTGTAGGGGTGTCTTCTTTCGTCTACGGGAATCAGTCTCAAAATGCCCAGGTACCGTACTCTTCACTTATTTGGACAAGGGAGAGTACGAGGGAGGGGAGGAGGAGTGGGAGGGAGGAAGGGAGGGGAAGAACCACAACCCAGTTCTGGTGACAGGCGTGTGTCCTTTACACTTGGGTTTGGGACATTCATTCGTAACCACGTGCCCTCTCCCTTCTCCTCCTGCCATTTTCTTCCTCCTCCTCCTCTTCTCCGTTGACCACTTACAGAAGGGATCACTACTTTCAAACCATTCTTGCTAAGTTGCGATGCAGTCCCGTCTCGTGGGCTGAATTGTGCTCCCCCCAGCCTCTGATTCAGGCACCGAAGTCCTCACCCCTGTAACTGATAACGTGGCTTTATTTGGAAATAAAATCATTGCAGATGTAATTAGTTAAGAGGTCCAACCGGGGTGTGGGGGTCAGTTCGATATGACTGGTGTCCTTAAAACAGAGCACATACGAAGAACGAGTCATACACAGAGAAAGATGATGCACAGGAAAGTTAGGGCCTTAGCTGCTTCTAAGTCCAGGAACACCCGAGGCCACCAGAACCAGGAAAGGGGTGGGGGGCAGATTCTTTCCCACAGCCCTTGGAAGGATGGCCCCTTGCCAGCACCTTGATCTTGGACTTCCAGCCTCCGGAACTGTGAGATGGTAGAATTATGTGGTTTATGCCTCCCAGTCCGTGGCAGCCCTAATATATCTCATCTTCAAGACGGTCAATAGCCCACAGCCCAATCCCAAAAGAGATACGGCCCCTCACATTTCAAAAGTGGGACCATGGCGCCCAGAAGTGTCAATATATGCTTGGTGGCCCCCAGCACGTCCAGCCCTGACAAGGGTGAGACTTGGAACAGTCTCTTTCCTCCAGGCAGCCTCTTTCTTCCTTTCTGCTGTGATGCATCTCCCACATCTCGTGGGTGGAGGTGACAGAGGGAGACAACGCGTCCACCGGCCACGGCTCTAACTGACACGATCTGGTCGTTCAGTCGCAGCCGCCGTGGATGGTGGCTGAGCCCATTCGGGGGCTGAAGCCGCCCACTTCGGCGTGTCTTTCAGCCTTGCGTGTGGGAGGACACCGCCCTCAGGCTGTCAGCTGGCGCCTCTCGGCCCGTCAAAGTCACGGGGGGAGAAAAAGCCACTCCCGCATCCCTCCCAGGAGTCGAGGACCCTGGACAACCGATTTCCGATGGCTTTCTCCTGTTACCAGCCAGTCTCAGAATTCGACGAATGATTCAAGGGTGTCCTTGTGCTGTCACTAAAATGTTGTCCGCTGTTCTCTGCCCCTGCTAAAAAAGCAGGCCATGTATTGCCGGCCTGGGAACCTCCGAGAGCTTTGGCAGCAATGGGCTTAGGGAGCCTCAGGTCAGTGTGCGGTCCACACAGCGTGTCCCAAGGCAGGGAGCACAACCCACTTCAGGGAAGCTCATTTTGGCCACCCCTGAGGTCTTACTAGAGGAGTGGGGGTTCGCACCGCATTCACTCTGCTTCCGATCTAGCCCCGTGAGCTCGGGTCCTACAAGGGCACTATCCCACTACAT
The DNA here is from genome assembly GCF_046562875.1 of Panthera onca. Classification (NCBI taxonomy): domain Eukaryota; kingdom Metazoa; phylum Chordata; class Mammalia; order Carnivora; family Felidae; genus Panthera; species Panthera onca. The sequence goes on from NC_138350.1 coordinate 12,894,983, forward strand.
TGATCTTTATGAGCCACAAGTGGCCTTCAGTCACGTTAATCCTCTCTCATTAGAGACACAACTGTCAGAAGTAAACGGACTCAGATTCAAATCCTGGCTCTGCCACTTCCTGAATGATCCCCGGTGAGTAACACCACATCTTTGAGCCTCAGTGTCTTCATCCGGAAAATGGGGATCATAGCTGAGATGGCTTTGTTTGTTTAGAAAATGCTAATGCAGGGCGCCTGGGTGGCTGGGTCAGTTAAGTGTCCCGACTCCTGCGTTCGGCTCAGGTCATGATCTCAGAGCCATGAGATCAAGCCCTGCATGGGGCTCCGAGCTCTGTGCTCCCAGAGCCGGCTTAGGATTCTCTCTCTCTCTCTCTCTCTCTCTCTCTCTCTCTCTCTCTCAAAATAAACAAACTTAAAAAAAAGAAATGCTAATACATATCAGAGGCTATGTGCAATGCTCAGAACATGGAAAATGTCCAAGCAATGGTGGTGGTGGTTGTTTTTATCAATTCACAGACCCTTTAGAGCATTTTCTTGCTTATCCGTAGAGAGACTTTCAAACTGGATCATCTGTGGTCCCTTGGGTTTCCAAAATCCAAAATCACCAAAATGCTAATGTGAGCAATTATATGACTTACACCTTGGCCCTAAGACCAGAAGGTCCGACCTTGCATCTGCACTGGTGTGCAAACCTCTTAAAAAGGTATACCCAATTTGAGGTGCAGATACATTTTTTTTTCCTTCGAGAAAGTTTCTGGCTGTTATCAGATTCTCAAAGGGGTTCTATGTCTCCCAAGGGATCATCTCTGGAAATGGTCTGAGCAGGTTGCTTGTGCCTAAGGGACAGGAGAAGGGACCCACCATTTATTTCCCAAGCCCTACTATGTGCCAGGCTGACATACATCATCCCTGTACTAACAACTGGGTAAAGTAGACCCTATCATTCTCACTTTCCAGTTGAGGAAACAGAGGTTCCAGGTGCTCAAACTGGGGGATAGACACTGGCCTTGGTTTCTTGCCTGTCCCACGGCTGGCACAGGCCTCTCTGATGCCAAGCTGGGCTCCATCATCGGCACTGAGCTCCCTCTGGGAAACGGAGCAAGGTACCCTAGCCGGGAAGTGCATGCCCTGCCCCTGGTCAGATCTCAGCTCGAGCTTCACTCCACGGAGTTTACCACTGACGTATCAGGGACCACGGGACAGCCCCTCTCCAATTCTGTGAACGACTTTCCTTCAGGTCCACAGAGAATCCACAGCCCTGAGTGAAGCGTCCACCTCTTCTCCAGAAAGTACCCGGCACCTGGCTTAGACCACTCTCGGTCCCTCTCTCGTGCTCGCGGCATGCCGTGCCAGAGGCCATGCAGTTGTTAAAAGCCTGGGTCCTGGAAGCAGGGAGAATTCTGCCTCTGCCACTTATCAGCTACGTGACCTTGAATTATTCTGTGAACCCCTCTGTGCCTCACTTTCTACATTTCTACAGTGAAGCTAATAGCACCTATTTCACATGAGAGAGTATTACCTTTTTCTTGTGCCTTCTCCTATTAGGGACACCCTCACTTCTTTCTCCATCTATGTCCTATTCTCCTACTGGAGAATTCCAAGCAGGTTCCATGCCCACTGGGGAGCCCCACGTGGGGCTTGATCCCACAACTGCGAGATCACCAATTGAACCAATGTCAAGAGTTGGATGCTTACAGGCATCCCAGGGTGAGAGACTTTTTTAAAAAATTTTTGTTTGTTTATTTTTGAGAGAGACAGAGCATGAGCAGGGGAGGGGCAGAGAGAGGGAGACACAGAATCTGAAGCAAGGTCCAGGCTCTGAGCTGTCAGCACAGAGCCTGACGCGGGGCTCGAACTCACGAACCGCGAAATCGTGACCCGAGCTGAAGTTGGACGCCCAGTCGACGGAGCCACCCAGGCGCCCCAAGAGACATTTTTGAATGAAATATCCCTCATGTGTTACTGGCAGAGCTGGGGAAAGTTGGAACATGAACTTAAACTCAGGGCTACATGAAATAGGGTCAATCAATAGGGCACATGCTTTGATATCTCCATCAATGACAGAGTGTAGGATGACAGAAATGTGAAGTTTGTTCCCTGTGGCATTTCTTATTATATACACCTTTATCAGGGACCAAAAGGTCATCTAATGTCTACCATTCCAACCACTAACCTTTTCACTCACCTGCATATCCATTCATCCATCCATCCATCCATCCAACCATATATCCATCCATCCATCCATCTATCCATCTAAATATCCATCCATCCATATATCCATCCATCCATCCATCCATCCATCCATCCATCCATATATCCATCCATCCATCCATCCATCCATCCATCCATCCATCCATCCAAATATCCATCCATCCATATATTCATCCATCCATCCATCCATCCGTCCATCCATCCATCCATATATCCATCCATATATCCATCCATCCATCCATCCATCCATCCATCCATCCATATATCCATCCATCCATCCATCCATCCATCCATATATCCATCCATCCACCCATCCATCCATCCATATATCCATCCATCCGTCCATCCATCCATCCATCCATCCATCCATCCATATATCCATCCATCCATCCATCCATCCATCCATCCATATATCCATCCATCCATATATCCATCCATCCATCCATCCATCCATCCATCCATATATCCATCCATCCATATATCCATCCATCCATCCATCCATCCATCCATCCATCCATCCAAATATCCATCCATCCATATATTCATCCATCCATCCATCCATCCGTCCATCCATCCATCCATATATCCATCCATATATCCATCCATCCATCCATCCATCCATCCATCCATCCATCCATATATCCATCCATCCACCCATCCATCCATCCATCCATCCATCCATCCATCCATCCATCCGTCCATCCATCCATCCATCCATCCATCCATATATCCATCCATCCATCCATCCATATATCCATCCATCCATCCATCCATCCATCCATATATCCATCCATCCATCCATCCATCCATCCATCCATATATCCATCCATCCATCCATCCATCCATCCATCCATCCATATATCCATCCATCCATCCATCCATCCATCCATCCATCCATCCATATATCCATCCATCCATCCATCCATCCATCCTTCCACCCATCCAGATATCCATCCAAATATTCATCTCTCTGTCCATCTATTCCTCCATCCATCTATCTATTCATCTACCCATTTGCACATCTATTAGAACATCTATCCACCCATAGCCTATCACAAACATATGCAGTGGACACTTTCTACCTTACAGGCACTGTGCTAGGCACTGTTGTGACCTGACAGTAAATGACATATGGATTCCACCTTCAAGGGATTTATATTCTAGAGGGGGAGGCAAACGAGCAAATAGGCAATCTTGATTCGGTAGGATATGAGTTACGATAGGGATGCATAGAGGGGCTGTGGGAGAGCACAAGACCTGGGAGGATCAGACAAACTTGTTGGCAGAGGTGACATCTCAGCTGAGGCAGGAAAGCCCAGGAGGGGTCGCTGTGTGGGGACAAGGGCCTTCCAGGCAGAAGGAACCACATGTGCACAGGCAAGGCAAGAGAAAGTGCTGGCCTGGGGAACTGTGAGGGGCTCCGTCTGGCCAGATCATAGGTAGTGAAGCTGGAAGGAATGAGAGGGCTGGCTGGAGTCCACAGCCTCAGGCTGAGTTTGAGTTTGGACTTTGTCCCAAGAGACTGGGAAGCCTTGGATGCATGTTAGAGAGGCCTGAGTGAAGAAAGCAGGCTCTAGAAAGGTCTTTCTCACAGGAAATAGATTCCCTTCTTGAACAGGAACACTATGTGGGAGGCAAGTTGTCATACTTGGAAACGATCCTGAAAAGGCTTCTTCCTTCTGAAATTTGGTCTTGCTGTCTCCTTTCCCAAAGCCATTTTCTGCCTGGCTGAAAATCTAGTGATGCTGGCAGGAGGGATGCTAATGATTCAGACAGTCATTAATATTCTCCCTGAAGAAGCTTCCTTGAAGCTCTAGTGAGAAATTCAGACCCAAGACCAGGAGAGGATTCCTGTAGTGCATAATTATGGGCAATGATGTCCTTTGGCCAATTGGGAGGGAGAAGCTTGCCTAGCATTAGTCCTGCTCCATTCCCTGGTCATGGCATTGGCTGGGGGCTCATTGCCCAAGCAGGCAACCAGGTTAGGGGGTACATAAGACAGCCGAGAGGCAGCGCACAGGACACAGACTTACTGCCCACCCCCCCCCACTGTGTCCCATGTACTGTGCCGGGATACAGGAGAAATCAAACCAGATCCTTGCAGGACCTAATATTAAAGAGAGTGGGTTATCAATGATGCCAATGCAGGGAAAAGGGGAGGCGAAAGGAAGGCAGAACACCAGCATCTCATCTGAAGTAGTGTGGAGTCAAGATACACTGCCTGTAGTTGATGGAATAAGAAGTAAGAGAGTGAAGGCATTTCTTAAAGTTGCCAAAGTGACTAGTGTGAACCTAAAAATAATGGCACACCTATATTAGGAGGACAGGGCGGGAAATGTCCATAGATAAGGTCTAAGGTCTGTAAACCAGTAAATATCAAATGTAAGCACAGTTTTCAGAGATTTGTAGTTAACCACAGAGGGGACAGCCAGGAAACGTAAGAACGGTCACTCCTGGGAAGCAGATTCAGTAGGAGGGGGTGGGGTGGACATCTGCTTCTTAATATAAGGCTTTCTCTTTTACTCAATTATTTCTTTTAATGTTTATTTATTTTGAGAGACAGAGACAGAGTGCAAGTGAGGGAGGGGCAGAGAGAGAGGGAGACACAGAATCCGAAGCAGGCTCCAGGCTCTGAAGTGTCAGCACAGAGCCCCTTGCGGGGCTTGAACCCACGAACCATGAGCCCATGACCTGAGCTGAAGTCAGACGCTTACCTGACTGAGCCACCCAGGTGCCCCTACTTAATTATTTTTTAGCCATACGCATGTGCTTGGATAAAATATTTTGAACATTTGAATAGAGGTAAGTCACAGCTTAACAAACTCAGTGGTCAAAAGCCAAATGCAGGGGCGCCTGGGTGGCTCAGTCGGTTAAGCGTCTGACTTCGGCTCGGGTCGTGATCTCACGGTCTGTGAGTTCGAGCCCCGCGTCAGGCTCTGTGCTGACAGCTCGGAGCCTGGAGCCTGTTTCAGATTCTGTGTCTCCCTCTCTCTCTGCCCCTCCCCTGTTCATGCTCTGTCTCTCTCTGTCTCAAAAATAAATAAACGTTAAAAAAAAAAAAAAAAAAAAAAATTAAAAAAAAAAAAAAAAAAGCCAAATGCATTGGCACAGACAGTTAACATGGCTGGATTTGGAGCAAGGGGGTCTATGGAGACAATTCAGGGAGGCTATGAACTTGGGTGGGAAAAATAATCCCATCCTAATTTTACTGTCCCCTAACTGAAATTCAGCACTTGCTTTCATTACAAACATAGACAAAAAGCCACAGTGGTCTTACCAGACCTGTGACTTTATCACCAATGAAAATCATTGGATTTCCTGTCACCTTAGAATCGTTGCAGATCATCTCGAGATACTTACACTCATCACTACTTCAGAATAAGAGTCTTTGTTGGACTCACAGCTTCTCTTGTTAACGATTCAACGGAGAAGCACATATCACATTTGTTTCTTTAACGTACGTTTTTGACAACGGTATTTCAATATCCAATAAAACCTTGGGTTGCGAACAGAATTCGTTCTGGGAACATGCTTGTAACCCAAAGCACTTGTATATCAAAGCGAATTTCAAGAACCATTGACTCAGTTGTGATCATGTGATGTTTGGCATTACAGACGACTCGGATTGATAGACATCGCTCACTTATCAAGTTAAAATTTATAGAGGGGCGCCTGAGTGGCTCAGTCGGGTACGCGTCCGACTCTTGGCTTCAGCTCAGGTCATGGTCTCATGGTTCACGGGTTCGGGCCCCATATCAGGCTCTGTGCTGACAGTGTGGCTGGTGCCTGCTTGGGATTCTCTCTCTCTCTCTCTCTCTCTCTCTCTCTCTCTCTCCCTCCCCTGCTCACTCTCTCTCTCTCAAATAAATAAACTTAAAAAAATAAAAAAATTTAAAATTTATTAGAAATGTTTGCTCGCTTTGCAGAACATTTGCAGCACAAGTTACTCGCGATCCAAGGTTTTACTGTAATTGGTTCCTTGGCAATCCTGTGCGTTCTTTGTTTTTTGATTTTGTTTTGTTTTGCACTAAAAGACATTTCCTCTGAGAAGGGCTCTCTGTAGGCTTCACCAGACTGCCAAAGGGTGTATGGCATGAAATAGGTTGAGAACCTGCTTTAGTGAAAGAACAGCTTAGACGTGGTGGGTGGGGGGGGGGGAGGGGGCGGGTTTGATAAAGTTTTGGAGACAGAGAGCAGGATCCATATGTTGAGAGAAGCTAGGACCCAGACCAACGGAGAGGTGGGTAACAGGTGCGTGAAGGCATTCTGGTGACAGCACAATGGTACAATCGTGGTAAAAACATCAGCAGCTATACTCTTCTGAGCTCACGGGGTCCAGACGCTGTCCCGAGCCCTTCGCAAATATTATTGAGATCAACCATGACAATAGCTGTAGGAAGGTACGAATGCGATTTCCCTTTTACGGTCCAGGTTACACATCCCCAGCCATATTTATGGACTAGCCTGAAGCCCCATAGGTGGTAAGTCATAGGGTAGAATTCAGACTGGTCCGCAGGACTCCCCAGCTTGCGCCCTTAAGTGCTCCCCTATGCTGCCGGGTATAAAGGAAAGTCTTGTTTGCATGTAACCGATAAAGAAATCAAGGATCAGACCAATCAAATGCAGCCAAGCCCAGGATCCCAGCGTGCTTGGAAACAACCCAGCTGAGGTTTGCCCTTGCCCAGCTGCCTGCTGATTCCTTCCTCATCCCTCGTGGCTCCCTAGGGCTCTGGAAAGCTCAGGGAACCCGTGCCAGTTCCCTGGGCATCACCATCACGGCTCACATCCCGCCCACCTTCCGTTAGCTCATTGTTCAAATCTGCCTTCCTGTGTTAGCCTTCGGAGTCATCCTGGTATGACACCTTAATGCCACCATAGCCTCCTAATTAGGCCCCCAACTTTGATGCATGCTACCCTGTGACTGCTAGATGCACCTGCACCTGAGTGCCTGAAATTGGGGTCCTCTGGGGTGGGGGTGGGGTCTCATACCACTATGCTTGTGTTATAAGAGTTGTAACTGTGTGGCCATTTGTAGGACATGATCATCGGCCTTTCCCGGATTCCCTGATAACCATCTTATCGCTGAGGATTGCCACGTGGTTCCAGTGACTGTTCTGTTATGATGGCCACTGGGCTGAGCTGCCCTGCTTTAATCCCAGCACAATAATAAGGAAAGGCTCTGGATGTAATGCAGAAATGAGGCCAGAATGCCACGCTGTACAAACAGAGGCTCCATAGCAGTGTATGGGGCAGAGGGGTGGCGGGGGGAGAAATGGCAGAAAATTGAGTCAGTGGAGAACCCACTCCAGACCCGGGTAGGGGGATATTCAAAAAGCCCTCTGGGCGGCCTGTCCTATGCTCACGTGGTGAGCAAAACATCACTCTGCCCATTGCATACAGGCTTTGAATTCAAATTGGATTTGTTTTGCAATTGTGATCACATTTAATTTGTGGATTTGTTTTGGTGTCATTGCATTATTAGGGTGATGAAGCAGCATCTTCTAAGCGGCATCATAAGAAAAATATTTTATGGTAATGTTGAGAGGGAAGCATCTGAGAGAACATGTGCCCTTTAAAAGTATTTATGTTTGGGGCGCCTGGGTGGCTCAGTCGGTTAAGCGTCCGACTTTGGCTCAGGTCATGATCTCAAAGTTCGTGGGTTCAAGCCCCACGTCGCTCTGTGTTGACAGCTCGGAGCCTGGAACCTGCTTCGGATTCTCTCTCTCTCTCTCTCTCTCTCTCTCTCTCTCTCTCTCTCAAAAATAAACATTAAAAAAGTTAAAAAAAAAAGTATTCTATGTTTGAAAGACACAGAGCCACATACCATTCTGCAGACCATCCCCGTGGCTCAAAAACTATCGCCCACTTAGAGTTAATATTCCAAAAGCTTAGCCTCATCCCGGTACCCTGCTGGTCACCATGGACAGGCCCTCCACACCAGCTACCAGGTCGATTTAATATTCTTCAACTAGCTTGTGCCAGTTTCCAGCAATGGTAGGTAAGGCCAGGGTGTTTTAGGGGCTCACACCAGCGCCTAAACACTGGTCAGGGCCTGATAAATGAGAATACTACTCCTGAGAATACTACTATTACTCTTACTTCATGGGGCTTGGGGAAGAGGTATCTAAAGGTATAAAAATACCCTCTCCCGGGGAGCCTGGGTGGCTCAGTCACTTACGCATCTGACTCTGGTTTTGGCTCAGGTCATGATCTCACAGTTCATGAGCTTGAGCCCCGCATCAGGCTCTGTGCCGACAGCGTGGAGCTTGCTTGGGATTCTCTTTCTCCCTCTCCGTTTGCCCCTTCCCTGCTTGCACACTCTCTCTCTCAAAATAAATAAACATTAAAAACAATAAAAAATAAATACCCTCTCCTGATGTTCCTGTCTCCATATCTTATATCCCAGTCAAGAAGATAGAAGGAAATTTGACATAAAGGTGTGGAGCCTGGGAAGGAGACACGGGAGACTCTGTGATGCCTTGGGGAGGAACATTCTGGACTGGAAAACACACCGTGAGGGTAAGGCCCAGCTCTGTGTGACCAGGGACAAGTTGTAATGTCTCCCTGAGCCTCGGGCTCCCAATATGTTAATGAGGACAAAGGATCATCCCAGCCTTGCCCACTTCACGGAGCAGGTGGGAGGACCAATGAGGTCAAGGATACGGAGGGTGTCAGTGACAACACGAAGGGCTGCCATTATTGTTGCAAGAGTGACAGCAGCAAGGCAGAGTGGAAGACATAGTCAGGAGCCAGTGAGGGATGGGAAGGCAGAGAGAGAGAGAGAGAGAGAGAGAGAGAGAGGAGATTCCCCCGAATCTGTGCGAATTGCTGGCTAACAGTAACTGCCAGCTTGCTTAAGACTAAATTTATTTTTTCTGCTTTGGGGCTTGACTCTGTGAAAATATTTGGTCTTATTTGAGATCGTTTGTTTTTCTTTGTAAGCATTAAGTGTCTCTTTATAATGCACTGTTCTCGGGGAATCATGGGGAGCATTGCAAACCAATTTTTTTTTCCTAACCGTATTTTCTTGAATAACGAACTCTACTTCGATTTAAACATTTTTATGAGAAGTTCCCTCTTAATGGAAAAGTGATTTTTCAAAATGCATTTGGCAAGGGGGGAGGGGGGTGGGGCGAGGGATGGTAAAGTTACAGTCTCATTTATTCTTCGTGAAGTGGAAGGGAAGTGGAACCCCGGGGAGACATCGGATAAAAAAAGAAAGTGATAGAATCAAAGGAGAAAAGAAATAATATAATGAATGCACGTGGGCTTTGAATAGGCGTCTCATGATGTGCATAAGCTCTTGGGTTTGAGGAGACACAGCAATGAGTGGTCAGAGCTGACATCTGGCCAAAGACCAGGTCCTGTGACTTAGAGGCACTGCCATCTCACGCTGGGCCCCCCGGCCTCAGTTTCCCCACCTGTGGAATGGGATGAAGCCATCTTCGCGGGGCTGCTGGGAGGGCCTCGGGGAACAGTGAATGGGAACATGCAAGCTGTAGGGTGTGGGGCACACGGAGGGAGGATTGTTATTTGCGCAGTGGGGCCGGGGGGAAGGTTGTACTGAATAAGCTTCAAGACTCTGTCTAGCCCCAAAGATCCAGATTTTGATGAAAACGCACTGACGCACAGGTACACACGTGGTCACAGGTGTAGACATTGACGCACACACTCACAGGTGCGCACGTTTGTTCACAGGTACAGACGTGGACACACGATGCAGATACATAGTCACACACAGACACACGCACACGCCCTCAGACACACCCCACGTTCTTCAAAGGACACAGTCCCCGCTGGAGCCCCACGTCCCCTCTGCCCAGCTGAACACGGCTCGGAAGTAGAGCCTTATGCCCCGTCCACTCCCCGAGCGGAGCCCCACGTCCTCACAGCCCCGCCCCCAGGCTCTGCCCCTTGGTGCCCAGAAACCGCTCAATGCTGTCGTCTCCCGGGCAATGTCCCTCTCTCTGTCCCCTGTCCTTGGCATTTGGTGACCCCCACTGTGAGCTTTGAGCTTCACGAGCTTCATGATCCTGTCTTTGTTGTGTATTTTTTTAAAAATTTTTTAAAATGTTTATATATTTTTGAGAGAGAAAGAGACAGAGTGCGAGCAGGGGAGGGGCAGAGAGAAAGAGAGGGAGGCACGGAATCCGAAGCCGGCTCCGGGCTCTGAGGTGTCAGCACAGAGCCTGACCCCACGAACTGTGAGATCATGACCTGAGCCGAAGTCGGAGGCTTAGCTGACGGAGCCACCCGGGCGCCCCTGCAGGGATCCTTTCTGCCTTGTTCATGAATGCATCGTCGGAGCGTGGCGCTTAGTGGGTGTTCAAGAAGTGCCAGTTGAATGAATGAACGGATGAATGAGCCCTACGGAGGGACATGGTCTGCTCAGCCCAGGGCTCTGGACTCTGGAGTCGGCATGGGGAGAAGAAGGCGGCCTGCCCCTGGGCCAGTGCCAGTGCCCCGCCCTCTCCAGCGCTCAGTCAAGCCCCGGGCCCCTCCGGAGCCGACTCTGCTCCAACCACGCGCGTCCTGCCTTCGCCGCCTCCTGAGGGACCCAAAGTGCTGGTGATATCCGGGACCTGCCACTGGGAGCTGTTTCTGGCTCATCTCCCACGGCCCCCAAGGTGCCTCCGGAGTTTGTGGGAAAGGATGGGGTTCCTCGGGAAGGCGGGTGCCCTGCAATCCCACCCGCCCTCCGCACGCCAGCACCGCCCCCTGCCAGGTCCCAGTAGGTCACCACGTGCTGGAACGGGGCTGTGCGATTCGCACATAAACCCCACATCCCAAAGCCGAGCAAACGCGGGCTCCAGCAGTGAAGTGACCGGCCCGAGGTCACAAGCCGGCAGGCGGCAGTCCTAGGAGTTGAACCCAGGCCCCAAATTCTTCGCTGCTGCATTTGCCTGACTGCCCACACTGGGTCCGGCACCCTGTCCGGGGCTCCCTCGGCTTCTGTCTTCTCCACTGGGGCACCACGCCCTCTGTATCGTCCTCAGCTCCTACGCTGGGCCAGGAACGACTCAGGGGCAGCAAGCTAGACCAGTCTGATGCCTCGTCTGGGTCCCCTTGGCCAGGCCAATGTGCCCGCTCGGCAGCCGCTGACCTTTTTTCTGGAGCGTTGCCTTACGTAGGAAAACTCACTTGCCGGGGGGGTTATGACACCCCTCACCCCAGCTGACCCCAGCTGGAACCAGCGACTGGCGGGCAAGGGGAGGCGGGATCAACTCTGCGGCACAAGTCATGCTCTAGAATCCCTTGCGGGAACCAGCTGAGATCCCAGCCTTGCTAAGCGCCTTCTGCCCTCTCCTGCTTTCCTCACTCGCTCTTTCTAGAAAGCTCTCCTTCCAGAACCCATGTGCGCAGGATGTCATGTCTCAGGCTCTACTTCTAGAGAACCTGACCCGAGACAGGCAGGGACAGCCTGACAATCACTGAGACCCCAGTGTCAAGGCCAAGCGGATGGCAGGAACTTCATGGGCATTTATTGAAGGAACGAGGCATTTCTCCTGCCCTCTGTGCAAAGCTTCTGCTCCAATCCATGGGCCTCCTCAGTCAGGCCGTACAGAGAATCAGTTCTTGTTCAAAGGGAGGAGCTTGGTTTTCTGTGGGCACCACTCCATTCCTGGTGCCTAGATATGGAGCACATAGTAGGAGCTTAGTGAGCATTTGTCAAATGAGTGATTATTTATTTATTTGTTTGCTTTGAGAGAGAGAGAGAGAGAGAGAGAGAGAGAGAGAGAGAGAGAGAAACAGCGAGAGCACAAGTGGGGAAAGGGCAGAGAGAGGGAGAGAGAGAGAATCCCACGCAGGCTCCACACCACCAGGGCAGAGCCCCACGTGGGGCTCAGCTCAAACTCCCGAACTCGCGAGGTCATGACCTGAGCTGAAGTCAGATGCTTAACTGCCTGAGCCACACAGGCGCCCCAGTGAGTGAATATTTCAATGAGTGACTGTCTGCTTTTCTCCATTCCTGTTTATATCCCTCCCAACCCCTCAAGGCCGCCTCTGCCATCACCTGCCAGGTATCCTCACCTGCCATGTTCACCCGGGCTGGCTTTGACTTCATACCAAAGCACCTTCCAGCTGTCTGCACACCTCAGAAGTTCACCGAGGGTCCTCAGGGGTCCCCCAAGGGCATGGGATCAGAGTTTCATGCAGAATAGCTCTGTTGGACCTATTTCCATGAGGTTTTGCTTGGACAAAAGCGCTCTGTGGCTGCAAAGACTGAGAAGCCCCTTGCCCCTCTGCTGTCTTGCATTTTCTTTCTCTCTCTCTCTACCTCCCTCCCTCCCTTTCTTCCTTCCTCCCTCCCTTTCTCTTCCTTCCTTCCTTCCTTCCTCCCTCCCTTTCTCTTCCTTCCTTCCTTCCTCCCTCCATTCCTCCCTTCCTTCCTTCCTCCCTTTCTCTTCCTTCCTTCCTCCCTCCATTCCTTCCTCCCTCCCTCCCTTTCTCTTCCTTCCTTCCTTCCTTCCTTCCTTCCTTCCTTCCTTCCTTTCTCTCTTTTGAGAGACAGTCTTAAGCAGGCTCCATGCCCAGAGCAGAGCCCAATACAGGGCTCCCATCCCACGACCCTGGGATCATGACCTGAGCAGAAATCAAGAGCTGGATGCCCAAATGACTGAGCCCCCCAGCTGCCCCATCCTGCATTTCTTATCTACCCCCCGTACCCTCCTGAAGTGGGGCACAATGTCCTTCATGCTGCCCCATCCAAATTCTGTGTGTACACATCCTCTTATGTCCCCATCTAATCAGGAACTCCCTGAGGATTCTAGTTTAAGGTTAAAAGCATAGGCCTTGGAGTCAGAAAGGCCCTGGGCCAGTTAATTTAGTCTCTCCCAGCCTCAGTTTCTGTAGCTGTAAAATGGGAAAGTCACAGAGCTACCACCTGAGGGCCAGGCAAGAATTCAGTAAGATGGATCATGTGCTAAGCAAGTGCCTGACTCCTGGCAAAATAATAAAAGGTACCTTCTAGTATTTTTTAATTCCCCAGGCAGTGCTTTGGGCATACTTGGAAATTAACTGCCAAAATAATCAAACTCCTTCAGCCAAGGGAACTAAACCGTGGATATGCGCGAAGCTCATCCTGTCCTGGCATGGCTATTTCCCAGGGACCCAACACCATGTATCATGGCCATGACCACGGGGCCCTAGTGAAAGCCACCAATCCCAGGAGGACACTGGGGACATTCCAAGTGGCAGCTGCACGGCTAAATAGAGCCCTCGTCCCTTGCTGCAAAAGGACTAGAGAAGGAACCCCAATGTTCTTCTGCTTCTTAAGCATCTGGCTTTCTCCCAGATCCAGGCTGGCTGTGCTTAGACAGCAGGGAAAGTTGGAAAAGAATATGGTTTCTCATTGCCTAGATTTGTTGGTGTATCTGCAGCGGCTTATACAAAGGTTGTGCACAGGGCGTGCTCAATAAAAATCGTGGAGTGAATGCAGGCATAGAGGGACGAGTGAATTTGAGCTCGGTCTGCCATGTAATTTCAGCATCTAGGATAGGTGTCTTTCAATAAACGTTTCGGAGTGAATGAATGAATTCTAGGTTCACTGCCCTGTTCTCAGTTCTGAGCCCGAGTCCCAGCACTGAGGAGGCGGGTGATGAATATTCATGGAGGAAATGAAGCAGATCCAGTATTTCCCCGGGTAATAACTGGGCTTTGGCTGCGGTTGCCCCCTACCTCCCCACTTGCCCCAGAGTCACAGACATGGGTTCCAGGGACAGAGTCCTCGAGTCCAGTTGCCAGCCCAGCTTGGCCTCAGCCGGGTGGAATGGGGTCTAGAAAACAGAGCTATTTACCTTCCCCCCGGGCACACCCGGGAGACTGACTGGCTGGCTTGCCAGTAAGCTTGGAGGGGATGCCCTTGGGGAACACTCACCCCCCCCCAGATGGACTGTGCCAGAAGGAGCGGAGCACAGTGACCCAGGGATGCCACCAAGGAGCCCTCATCGGCACGGCGTTGGCATCCTTATAACCACACGGGCGCACACACATTGCTGGGGACATGTGGCCACGCCCCGCTGGGCACAGAGCTCTCTACAGTGACCCTTCCTTCCTCCCCTGTCTACACGTGGGAGCCACTGTCCAGAACAGGCTCCCGAGATCCACACGAGTGATCTTGGCTGTTCATCTTCCCAGTGCATCCCCGGGGGCACAGGCATGTCGCTGTGCACTCGGCCTTGCCCAGCCTCCCCGCTCTGCCATCCCATCCAAATGCACCTTGCCTCTGCCCCGAGCAGACAGTGGCCACACACCGCGCTGTGGTACCACCAAGAGACAACACCACCTGTGACAGGGGACCCCTTCCTTGGATCAGAGAAGCCCGATTAGCCAGGAGCTGCGGCTCAGAGTTCACAGCGCAGAACCAGAGACAAGTCACGGGTCCCCTCATTGCCTGGAGTTACGGGAGTCCCTCCCTAACCCCGCGTTCTGTGCCACCGACGGGCAGCCGCTCCATCCTTCGCCACCGCTGGGATTGACTCCCCCCGCCCCCCACCCCACCCCAACCCAGTGGAAGCAGGAAGTGGCCCGGCCCCTTAGAGTTGCCTGGCCTGCAGGCTGGACCGCTGTCCCCAGAAGTATCTGGATCCTGGGCCGGGGCCCTACTTGGCCCCCAGCCATGCAAGCCAGAGGCCTCCTCCCGACTCCGGTTTGCGGCGCAGCCGCTTGCCCATGCCTGCTGCCTGTGGGGTCTCGGGGCAGCCAAGCGCATGGGGCCACCCTACAGCACGAGCCGGCGAGTCGGAGGAACGCGGCCTTCGATGCCCAGACAGGCCGGCGCAAGGAACCAGCTCCACACGGGGTGACGAGGAGGCAGCTGGGACCCTAAGGCCTCAATCTGTGCCGGCTGATCCTTCCTTCCCCCCTCGGGTTCCCTTTAGCCACGGCCTGGGGTTGGCCCCTGCAGCCGCACGGCCCGGGGAAGACGCCGGGCTGGCATTTGGTCCCCTTGGGTACCCTCCAGGTAGGGCGGAAGCGGAGCAGGTCGGGGATGCTGGGAGGCCCCGCAATGCCCCAGGAGAGCAAACCACAAGGGGAGCCCCCTTCCCGAGATGCCCAAGCTGGCTTCGCCACGCCCGCCTGCCCCGGGGGGCCGGGCCCCCGCCTGGTACTCACCCCGCTCCGCAGAGGCCTCACCCTCGCGTGGTGGCAGCCGCCCCCTCTCAGGCGGTGCTCCCCATCTGGAGAGGCCGCGGCACTAATCAGCCGCCTGGCGTGGTGCGGCCGAGTGGCTGGGGTTTAATTGACACCAGGTGGCCCCTCCCCAGGGGCAGGCTGGGAGGCGGCTCTGCCCGGCAGGGAGGCCAAGCCCCGGGCAGGGGGGCCCGGCACCCAGGCCTGGCCGGTTCAGGCCTCCCCTGGGGAGAGCAGGGCAGTCAGGCAGCTGCGGGCCACCCCTCCCCTCCTCTCCCACCGGCCGCCTCCGTAGCACACTCCAGCCCTGCTTTCCTAGGCTCTGACCTTTCTTTCATTTCAGAGGCAGCAGGGACAGTGACAGCGTCTGCCCAGGAGGAGGGTGGCTCAGGTTTCCCCCCTGACTGGCTGGGGGCAGCCAGGAGTGATGCACTGGGTCCACAGCGGCCAGGTCCTGTCGGCTGGCTCCTCAGGAGGGACACCCGTGGGCGTCGCAGACCATCCCCCAGACCATCTTTTATTGAACACTTACTACATGCCAGGCCCTGAACGGTGCCCACCTTGTGCAGTGGGAGGTGGGCCTGTAGTAATTCCACTCTGTAGATGAAGGAGCTGAGGCTCAGAGAAGCTAAGCTTCTTCCCGAAGTCACACAGCGGGATAGACACCTAGTCAGGGATTTTAACCACCACCTGTAAAGTAGGTCCCCATTTTCCAGATAAAGTAATTGAGGAGGCCACTTCTCAAGGTCACACAGCAAAGTATGGAATTCGGATCTGTCACCAGATGGGTTGGGCCGGGCTGCCCGGAAAAGTCAAGTCCAGTCGTGGAACAGGCTTCCTCTCCTGACCGACGGGTATCCCTGCTTATATGAGGGCTCCAAATGAGTCACAGCTGGGGTTTAGGGGAAAGAACAGTGGATGTAGAGTCAGAAGACCTGTGTCGAACCTGCTGTGTGAATTTGAGCAACTTACTCTACCTCTCTGGGCTTTGCTGCAGCTGGGGGCTGGGGGCTTTGTGACTGGGACTCCCTGGGCAAGGCTGGGGATGCTGGGGTGATTCTGCCTCAGTCGTCTTTCCCAGCCCCCCACACACATCCCCACACCCGTGTTTTCTCCCATTACCACCCGGAGCTGCAAGACCCAGCAGTGAAGAGCACACGCAGTCTCTGTAGTAACAGACCTGGGTCCAAATCCTGGCTCTGTGCCTCATCAACCACGTGACCTTCAGAGGTCACTTCCGTTCTCCGGGTCTCAATTTCTCATCTCTGAAACGTGCTAAAGAGCCCTGCCTCCCTGCCTGGGCTGCGGGAGGATCAGCGACGAATGACCCAGCATCCATCTTTTCATTCAACACCACTCATTGAGCACCTACTACGTGTGGGTCACCGTGCTGGGGACATAATGGTGGGCAAAACAGAGTCCGTGCCCCGGTGGCGGAGACAGATAATAGTTAAGAGAACACACAGATCAATATGTAACTCCTTGTACATCCTTGAGAAACAGAAGTGGTTATTGTTGTTCACACACTTATTCAGGAAAAGAACTCACATACCTACTATGTGCCAGGTACTGTTATGGGCACTGGGCATGTAGCAGTGAGCCGTGAGGACAGGTCCCGGTACACAGGAAGCTGGCATGTTCCAACAATTAACCATGACCATGTGTAGCAATAACAATTATTACAATTATAATAACATATAATATATAATTATGATTATTATATTATCATGTAATAATTAATATTATATATTATAATAGGACACCCCCCCGCCCCGTGTGCCTTGATTTCCTCACTGGTAGAATAACATGCCTGTCTGTTGGGCCTGCCCCTTGGGGAGCTCCGAGGTGCAGTGTGGGATTCCAGAACATTCCTAGGTCTAATCTTCAGTGAGGCTCATGGGCTCCTTTTGGTCTGACTTATGGACACCCTGGCAGGCAGCTCATCCCCCTGGCCCAGACCCAGACCCCACGTGGGTTGGGAGAAGCTGAGCCCATGACTCAGCCTGCCTGGCTTGTCAAGTGACAAGACAGCAGGCAGCTGGCTGGGTTGTGAGCCATGGGGCCGTCATGAGCCAGACGTGGGGCAGGTGCCCAGGGTACAGACTGGGGCTTCAGGATGGCAAGGGAGGGGCTCCGGGCTCAGGTGACTTCACCCTGGCCCCGGGTGGCGTGTGTCACTAGTAAAGAGAATATTTTGGTAAGAAGCAGTGAGAAATCATGGAACGGACTGCCTTGTGAGTGAATGAGCTCCCCGTCAGTGAAAGTCATCTCCAGCGAGATGTAAAGGGGACTCCAGAAATTGGGAGAGGGTTCTGGGAAAGCTAGGTGATTTCTACACCTTCTTCAGACCTAATTTTGGACATCACTTTCTCCTGGAAGCTTTTTCTGAGACCATCTCCCCCCCCACACCCCCCCCCCCCGCCCCCCGGCCAGGCAGAGGCGCTTTGCCTGAGTTCTCGTGCCCTGGGCTTCCCCCTGTGCAAGCCCACGGCGCCAGAATTGCCTGTTCACTTGCCCAATTAAGCCACAAGTCTGAGCTCCACCTCCTCTGTCTGTCCACTCTGTTACCCATCCAGTGCCGCCGATGCACCCATCAGCCGTCCCCTGTCTGGGATCTCACAGTGACTTCTCGTCCCAGTCCCCCCCCCATGCTGCGCCCTCTTGCGGGCTGCAAGGCAGGGACGGGCACACAGTAGGTCTGTAGAGCAGCACCAGTCAGCACAAATACACCGTGAGCCACAGACCTAGCTGTCAATTCTCTGGTAGCCACATTCAAGAGGTAAACAGAAATAGGTGAAATGAATTATAACGTACTTTAACCCAGGAAGGTCGAAAAGGATCGTGTCAATGTGTAACGAACATAAAAAAGTACGGATGAGATAGTGCACGTTCTTCCTGATTTTTTGAACATCTTAGAAATCTGGTGGGTATTTCACGCTTACATCTCAATTCAGACTTGCCACATTTCAAGGGCTCAAGGGCCACGTGTGGCCGGCTGTTCCTGCCTTGGGCAGGTCTGGAAAGTTTTGCTGACAGAATGAAGATAGGAAGGAGGATATTCTTAGCTTAGTGGGTAAGGTGTCCCTATGGGTTGCCATGTTATTCTTTTTTTGTTTTGTTTTGTTTTTACTCATCTCTCTCTTTTGCTTTGCTGGGCAGTTCTCTATGTCCTGTCTTTCTGTCCTTCAAGCCCAGCTCCGTGTTGAGCTGAAAATGAACCAGCTTTTCTAGAACTCTCTCCCAATTTCTGGACCGACTCCCCTTTACAACATCCGGCTAGAACACTCTGACAGGGAACTCATTCACTCACAAGGCAGTCCACTTGGTGATTTCTTACTGCTTCTTACTAGAATGTTCTCTTTACTTCTGACACTGGGTCTCCCGGCAGAAGAGGTGGTGCGGTCTGGTGGTTTGAACTCAGGGGGCTGAGTGCCAATCCTGGCTCGGTCACATAGTTGCATGACCCTGAGCCTCAGTTTCCTCCTCTGTAAAGGGGGGCCGATACCACTTTTAGACGACGTATCATCACTGTTCAGAAGGACTTTCTGCCATGACGGACATGTGGACCCTAAGGTGGTAGCGTCTGTCCACACGTGGCTATCACGCACTTGAAATGTGGCGGGTGTGCCAGAGGAATCGACTTTTGGATTTTACCTGATTAATTACATTTGAATTTAAATAGCTATATGTGGCTGCTGGCTACCACATCAGAGAGCACAGCTTCCCCGGTGTCACGGGAGGATCGATTGGCTATAAAGCCCCAAGTGTAGACCAGGACTTCCCCACCTGGTGCCTAGTGTGTCTGTCCAGTGTGTCTATAAAGACTGTGGCAGCCCCTCTTGAGTAATCGCACATTCCGATAGTGAGTGTAAGGAAATCATCCAAGGCCGGGAAAGAAGCATCTGAGGGGGGTAAGGATGCAAAGGGGGCAAAAACCCCTCAACTCTCAGAAGAGCCTACTCTCCCGACATATTGGGGGACTGTAGGGTTGCTTACACTGTGACAAATGGAGACAGAGAGATGCCTCCCACCTAGAAGGAGCATTGACATTTGTCTGGGTGGCTCGTCCTAAAATTGCTTCCTGTGTGAGTGGTTTACATGTATTATCTCATTTAATAGTCACAGCAACCCTACAGTCTCCACGGCATGGAGACTGGTATTGTCTCCAATGATGTGAATGGTGAAACTGAGGCTCAGAGAGGTCATGCCGTCTGCCCAAAGTCACACAGCCAGTGAGGCACAGAGCTGGGATTCCAATGTTAAGTCTATGAAGCCCTTGCTCGTTCTCCATAGTGTAACACTATTCTCTGTCCAACCCTCGAAATGTCTCTATGGCTTCTCAGTAACTTTGCATCAGTCTTGACTTTCATCCTATAAGGTCATGTCATATCCCTATCTGGCAACGATGAAAAAAACTGGGCCGCCAATAGGCTCAACAAGTTACTTAATAAAATACTAGTTTAAGGGCATCTTTTTAATAAAATTGACTCAGAAATCATTTTGTACAATTTTCTTTTATATTTAAAAATAAGCCCTGAGTCATATTTTGCTCTGTTCAGAGCTTTCTAATTTACTTAGAACATAATTGTCTCCATCTTCATGGTTCTGGATGTTTTGCAATAAATACCTCTTTACGAGGCAAAATGGCATTGAGACCTGACTTGACATCGCATGGATTTTGAGCAGAGTTCTGGGCTAGAGACCAGGTCGCTCAGGTTTGTTTAGTTTGTAAGCGACGAGAGTGATTTTGAGCTTTGGAAGAATAAAGAGGAAGGGGGAGAATTAGTTAGAATACGGAGCATCTGGACAGTCCCAGGAATCAAGGAAATGACATCTGGGGATGTCAGCAGCAGAAATTCCCTGACCTTCTTTGAGTGAAAGATCTAGCTCCTAATACTACCCAATCACCCCTGCAAGTCCCAGGTCAGAATTCTAAATTCTCAGGAAAATAAATCTGATTGGTCCAGCATGGGTCACGTGTTTACCCCTAAACCAATCAGCGACCACGGGTGGGCAGAATCATGCAGCGCTGCTGTAGAAACGGATGCTGGGATGCATACACCTGCAAGGAGGAGACAAGGTAGGCAGCCTCAAGAGAGGGACTGACGTCAGGGAAAGAATCTTCTTCCCAAACACATTCCTTTGTGGCTTGATGTCCTCTCACTGTCCCATCTTGAACAGACTTGTCTTCTCCTTCCCTAGAGAGGGCTGACAATTCTGTAATGCAGGAGTCAGCAAACAATTTCTGTAAAGGGCCAGATAGTAAATATTTTTGGCTTCACAGACCATACCTTGGCCATGGCTATATTCCAATAAAACATTATTTATAGAGACTGAAATTTGAATTCCATAAAACTTCCATATGTCATGGAATGAATATTCTTCTGACTTTTTTTCCTCCCAACCATTTAAAATACAAGAATCAGGGACTCCTGGGTGGCTCAGTTGGTTGGGTGTCCGACTTTGGCTCAGGTCATGATCTTGTGGTTCGTGGGGTCGAGCCCCGTGTTGGGCTCTGTGCTGACAGCTCAGAGCCCGGAGCCTGCTTTGGATTCTGTGTCTCCTTCTCTCTCTGCCCTTCCCCACTCACGCTCTGTCTCTCTGTCTCTCTCTCTCTCTCTCAAAAACAAATAAACATCAAAAAAATAAAATAAATAAATAAAATGAAATACAAGAATCAGCCTGGAAAAAAAAATAAAATATAAGAATCAGTCTGTACAGAAATAAGTGGCAGGCCAGACGGGGCTTGGGTGGGGGCTGTAGTTTGCCAACTCCTGCTGTAGTGAAAAACAACACTAGGTCTTTCGATCTAAATTTTTACCTTGAGACACAGAAATCAGTAACAGAGCCAAATATTTCGAATATGTGGCAAGTGAAAACGAAAGCAGCCTTTTAAAAGGACTTAATTTAAAATGTAATAAAGTAATTGCAAATGGCATCAGCGAGTGATACTGATCGATCTACCTCTTCCCCCGGTCAGCGTCCAGGGGACATCGTGTTTCATATCTGCCTCCTTGTCGAAGTGGCGTCAGCAATTAGCAATTTCTGGTTTCCTGAAGAACTTCTAGCCGTCGTTTCTGAAATGGGATCTGACTTTCCTTCTTTAAAAGAATCTCATTGGGATCGGAAAATGTCGCAGAGAACAAAGAACCAGGGCAGAGCCGGTTCCGGCCGGGATCCCAAAGTGGGCCGGGACTCCATAGCCCGTCTTTCTTGTACCAAACTGATCTCTTGGGTTTGAGGACTGGGGAGAGTCAGCACAAACTCCAAACACACATAGGTTCCAAAGATAGTGTAAGAACAATGGCTATTACCAGCCTTTCTTGGATTGGGAGCTAGGCTCCCTGCTAAATGGCTCACATGGATCTCTCCCTGTAGTCTTGGCTTCCAGCTAGGAAGGTGGGTGCGATTCTTAGGGTGCATGTCCCTGTATGACGCCTAAGGAAACTGCAGCTCAGAATTTGCATAAGGTCTTAGTCTGGGTTCTCCCAGAACCTGAGATGGGGAGACTCACGCAAACCATTTATTAAGGAAGTGTTCCCAGCGGGGATGGGCAACAGAGGGCGCAATCGAGGAGCCATTTCAGGGGGGGTCCCAGCCTCAGCCTGTCGCTGTTGTGTAAGGTGCACCTTGGAAGTCGTCCTCCTTCAAGGGTTCCCACTGACTTCAGTCACTGCTAAGGGCTGCCCCCGGGGTGGGGGAGGCGGAAGCACCTCCTGCACCCTGAGGACGGTCTTCCCAAGTCACAGGAGCAGCCTTAGAAGCAAGGCACACGGAGGAGGGGGAGGGGCACGCATAAGCGGCAACCACTCAGGGCCCAGGTCCCTGAGCGGGAGAGCTGGTTCAAAGCCCTGGCTTCCAACTCCAGAGCCTGAAACTGTAACATTAAGCTGGTGGTGCCCCTGGACATTGTATATGGAATCCTGCTGGTCTGTGTCAAAGTGTTCACTGGGTTTTGGGGAAATGAGAAAAATACGAGGGCGTTTGAATTTTTATTCCTCACATTATGGGCACCCTATTTATTTATTTATTCAGGTAATAAGCTAGCCTTTCTTTTTAAAAACAGTGGTGGCAGTAAACTGCAGGTGTTTTTGGATTTTGCTGTTTTCTTTTTTCTTTTCCTTCTTTTCTTTCTTTCTTTCTGCTTCTTTTTTGATGTATTTACTTGGTAAAATAAAAAGCTGAGACAATGTATCAATTTCCCTAAAGATTTTTTTTTTTCCTTTTCATTTCATGGTCCAGGAAATATAAGCCAGTAGGCTATATGGTCTGTAAAGGGTCTAAGAATATACTTTGAACTTTTTCCATGGGTGAGAGCAATGTTTCTCAAAGCATTCCATGAATCCTCTAAGACACAGTGAACAGAGGCACCTGGGTGGCTCAGTCGGTCGAGCGTCTGACTTCGGCTCAGGTCATGATCTCGCAGTTCGGTGAGTTTGAGCCCCACATTGGGCTCTGTGCTGACAGCTCGGAGCCTGGAGCCTGCTTTGGATTCTGGGTCTCCCTCTCTCTCTGCCCCTGTCCTGCTCCCACTCTGTCTCTGTCTCTCTCTCAAAAATAAATAAACATTAAAAAAAATAAGATACAGTGAACAAAATGTTCTGGGGATAGATCAGTTGAGAAACCTATATCCTCTAGTACCCCCTGGGAGAGTTTATAAGGTACATGAGCATATTAAAGTTTCTGACAAGTCCTGCATTAAAGAAATGTACTTAACATTGTTTCACCCAGTGCCCTTTTGCTTTTTGATTACACTAGCCTGCCATGAACATATTTCGGGAAAATTCCATATACCAGCTAAAGCCACGGTTCCTGGAGCCTAAGAATGTGTTTTTCCTTGTTTGACTTGCTGAAGTGGCATTTCATATGTACGTAACCCCCCAGGAGAGCTTCCTGAGTTATAAACGGTGTAGGGAAAACAATGACCCAATTGTCAGACGTGGTAATTTAGAGCCCTTGGAAGGGCAAGAACATTTATGACACGCATAGAGCTGGATGCTGGCAAGTCCCAGCCCGCCTGCCTGCCTGCAGCCCCAGAACCAGCCGCCCACTCCAGAAGCAATGATCCTGGATTGTTCAGACAAGCAGCGACCTTCAGGCATGTCTTGGTAACACACATGCAGAAGTCAGATAAGGCTTGCCCGTATCCAGCCCCAAGTGGAGGGAAGGGGTGGGGGGAGGGAGCGGGGGTGAGTGAGTGTGTGGGGATCAAGGGTTGTGTGGGCACATGGGATAAGCAGTGGGAATTTGAGTATTCTAAAAGTGGGCGAGCGGGCGCGCGTGCACGCCCACGCGCGCGCGCCTGTGTGTATGTGTGTGCGGGCGCCTGTGTGTGTGTGTGCGCGCCTTGCGGGTGCTTATGCGCACACGTTTTCCTGTGAGCATGCGGGGGTCAGCTCTGCAAGGTAAAGCAGGGGCTTGAGAGGGGGACCGCCCCTGGAAGCCGTAGGCCAGTGAGAACACGGTCTGAGCCGGGGGGTGGGGGGGGGCGGAGCCCTGCCTCTGCCCACTTCCACCCCTTCTGGAGCTCGAGCCACCTGCACAGGCCATATCTGCTCCATCCCCAACTTGGCGCTGCTGCCTGGACCTCCGGGAGCATCTCGGAAGATGTAGGAAAGGCCCAGGGGGCGTCCTCCCCGCACAGGGCTTGTTTCAGGAGGGAGGGAGGCTCACCCCAGGGCTGTGTGGGATTCATGACCACATCAACAGACTGGCGACCCCCAGATCCCCACCCCGCGTCAGGCCCAGCCCCCAGACCTCACCCTGGCAATCGAGGCCCTCCACAAATGTCCCCCCCTCCAAGTCCCAACCCTATTTCCCAGAATGTCCCAAACTAAAACATGCCCCAAGGGCTCACCCTGTGCTAAACACTTTAAGGGTTTCACGAGTCGGGGAGTATTCATAAGGATCTCAAGAGGCACGGTCACGATCTCCATTTCGCAGAGGAGCACAAGGAGCCTCGGAGAGGCAAAGTGCCTTACCCGAGGCCGCAGGGCTGCTAAGTGGTTTACAGCCCAGACTCCAGCGCAAATCCAGGGGTTCCCCACCTGCCTATGCATCCAGATGCTCCTGGCTGGGGCGGCCGTGCGTGGGCGTGGCAGGCTCCCTGAGTGGCTGGCTTCAGTTTGTTGTTCTCCAAGTGTGGCTGTGACTGGAGAACCAGGTTCCGGGCTTACCGGGGGCCCTTCTGGCTGTGCAGCCTTGAGTAACTTTCCCCCTTCCTGAGCCAGCTTCCACAAGTAGGGAATGGGGGTGACGACTCCCACTTGCAAGGACTGTGACGTGGCAAGTTGATGTCTGAGTGAACGACTGTTAGCGCACGTTGGGGGCAGCCCCGGAACTAGGCCGGCCACACGGAAGGTGTTTAGTAACTGCGACTTGCATTTGAATCTGTCTTTTAATAATTTACAGAGCTTGGAAATGAAAGTGGTTGAATTGCCTTTTTCCAGGAAAGTTTTTTTTTTTAAATTTTTTAAACATTTATTTATTTTTGAAGGACAGAGAGACAGAGCACGAGTCGGGGAGGGGCAGAGAGAGAGAGACACACACACACACACACACACACACACACACAGAATCCGAAGCAGGCTTCAGGCTCTGAACTGTCAGCACAGAGCCCTGTGCGAGGCTTGAACCCTGAGATCAGGACCTGAGCCAAAGTCGGACGCTTCACCGACTGAGCCACCCAGGCGCCCCTAGGAAAGTTTTCTTAAATGCTCTGCCTGAGACCCAGCCAGCGCACCCTTCGCTGCCCTATTCGTGGCAACACTGAGAGCAGGGTTTCCTAACCTTGACACTACCGATAATTCTATGTCGTGGGCGGGGTTTCTGTCGGGTGCCCTGCAGGATGCTGGCCACCATCTCTGGCCTCTGGCCGTTACCTGCCACTAGCATCCTCCAGCGGGCCACTGCCAGATGTCCCCAGGGGGCCACATTGGCCCGGGCTGAGAACCAGTGACTCATTGCAATTGCTTGAACGCATTGCAATCTGTCTTTGCTGGAGCCCATCCACTACTGCAGTTCAGAACACGGGCCCCAGACTCAAACTGTCTAGGTTTGGGACCCGGCTCCACACTCACCACTGTACAATTGAGGGCAAGTCGCTGAGCCTCAGCTGCTCCATCTGTATGAGGGGGGCAGGGAAGTGTTTGCTTCATAGGACGACGGTGACCATGGTATCAGATGGCAAATGTAACTTGCTTAGCGTCGTCGTCTGGGAACAAGCTGATGGCAGATGGGAGAAGAGGGGGGGCTCTGGAGGGTCTTCATGTGGGCGAAGGTGAGGAGGAACCCAGGGGCCAGAAGGGCGGGAGAGCCCTTGTCCCTGCCACCTGGGCAGCCGGGTGGCCCTCCTCTGTGCCTTGTTTCTGGCTCCCAGGTACTTGCCCCGCAGCTTGTGCACGGAGGTTAATGAGCTGTTCAGTTCCGTTGACTTGAAAGGCCTCCTTCACTCAGTTCAACACCTGCTGTGCCCGATTAATGGTGGCCCTGCGGCCACAGAGGACCACAAGCCAGAACCGGGACAATCAATTAGTTCCAGGCCCCCGGAAGACTCTGGCTCCTTCTCTTCTGCCTGAAATAGGAGCGGTGGGGATGGAAGGTTCTGGTCTTGTCCCACACCTCCTCCCCACGTCAACACTGTCCCAGGCTAAATGTCAGAACCGGGCTTGAAATAACTAAGGTCTATCGGTTGTTTATGCCGGGAACGGTGTTCAATGTTTTACCTGCTTTCAGTTCAATCTCTGAAGTGAGAGCAGTTATCATCCAATTTCACAAATAAACCTGGGCTCTGAGAATCGGCATCCCTGGGCAGCCAGGCCACACAGCCTGTCTGAGTAGTACAGCCCAGGACTGAAGGTCAGAGGCTGCGTGAGGTTTTCACTTTGTGGAGCCTCAGTCTCCCCATCTGTAAAAATGGGGCACCCCAGACCCACCACCCTCTTCGATGGTGGTGCGTGGGAAGAAGTCACGCTTTGAAGGTGTGCCGACAAGGTTCGAGCGCCAGATCCCAGCTGCGATTCTCCGAGAAAGATCTTGGGGTGTGGCGGGGGTGGGGGGGTCGGCTGGAACCCGGGTCAATGCTCAGCAGAGATTGGGCATTCTGGAGGGCGGAGACTCGGGATAGGGTTTGCTCTGCAGTCCCTACGGCTGATCCCACAGCATAGCCAGACTAGTAACAAGTACTAACACCTGGAAGTGCTTACTAGGGGTCGGCTCTGCTCCAAATACTCGTGTTAACTCACATAAGCCTCACAACGCTGGGAGGCAGGTGCTAGAGGGACAATCATCGTACTTATTCTACAGCTGGGGAAGTGGAGGTTCAGAGACGTTAAGCGGCCTGCCTGTAGCCTCACAGCTTGCATGTGGTAGCTAGAACTTGACTCCGGGTCCGTCGACGTGCTCTCCCTCCTGGAGCGTGTTCCTGGAAGAACTTTCTAGGTTGGATGAGGCCAGCTCTGCTCTCCCTCTCTTGGCAGCAGGGACCCCCGGGGAGGCAGCTGGGAATTCAAACCCGAGTTGTCCCACAGCTTGTATCCCCGGCTCTCAATTCCTTCTGCTGCTGCAGGAGTTGAATGTTCCCTGCCCCACTCAGAAGAGATCTTGTTTGGCAAAAGCGCTTTGTCAAGTGTGCTTTAGCAGTCCCAGGTACCGAGGAGCTGCTGTGTTGTGCGTGTGTGCAACACAGCATAAGCTTTGGGTTCTCACCTCGGGTTGGGCCAATTAGTTCAGCCCCTGGCACCCAGCTTCCTCATCTCACAAATGGAATTGGGACGTTGTAGGGATCGGTGAGACATAGCTAAGTACTTTCTGGCTTGGGCACAGAGCTCAATACGCAGAGCCCTAGTTGTATGTGCCTACGCATACGTGTACCTGTGTGTGCGTTTACGTGTGTATCTCTTTATTAATCCCACCATATTCACCCTGGGGGAGAAAACTCATCTCTGTCTGGCTGGAACAATACTGGGCCAGGCTACGATAATTTGCATTACGGCCCAGCAAACATTCACTTCCCTCCCCCACTCCCCTCCTCCTCTGGGTGAAGTTCGCCACCCCGTCCTGTTGAGAAGCTGGGTCATAGGACTTGCTTGCGCTTTTCTGCGCTGGTGTCCTGCTGTAGGATGAACGTGCCCCAGGAAACTTCTCCTTCAGCCCGGGTCCTGAAACTGGGAGACAGGTGAAGCACACTTGAAGTTGACCAGAAGCCTACAGAGGAGACTTAGTTAAGCCTTCCAAGACCTACAGACCCAGGAGCATGAGAATAAATGCTAGTTGTTGTAAGCCATGGAGTTTTGGGGAAATTTGTTACATACCATCACTGTGGCAATAGCTGACTAATATACTGTGTCACGTCTCAAGATTCCTTCTGTACAACAAACAACAACAGAATTCATATCTGTTTTAGCGGCAGTGTGATGCAGATTCTCAAATTCTTTATTGGCATAAATAATTCAGACAATTGGATTCTCACTAAACATTGCACTAAACACAAGAAACAATAGGCTTGCCGGTGCAGAGGCTCACAACTTGTCCAACAGCCCAAATTAGAAATACTTTTTTGAGAAGTGTAGAAAACTTTATAAATGATTCTGTACAAATATACACAGTGGACCCTCCATCCATCTGGCCTTCCTTTCCTGGATGGCATCTGAATTGACTGTTCTTTCCCAGCAGCGAGATGTTGGCAATGAGTAAGAGAGAGACAGAGACTGAGACAGACAAAGATAGAAAGGGAAGAAAAGAAGTGGCCCCAAAAGGAAAACATGAAACCAACTTCTTACATTAACCCATTCAGCAACAGTCCGCACAAACATGGAGAAAACAATATGGGCCATTGGTCCGTGTTGGTCTGTACAAGAATTCATCTTATATATATATATATATATATATATATATATACACATATATATATATAATATATATATAATATATATGTATAATATTTATAGGTATATATACTTTTTGTATAGAAAAGGTAACATCATAGTTTACATAGAGAGAAAGCCTTTTTACAACTGAGAATTTTCCTAAGGTCAATAACTTTGATAGTAATCAACCAAACAAATCATGCGGTAAAGTTCACGGAGAGGACCCCGGTGCAAGGTCAAAGCACAGGGAGAGAGAAACGAGGAGCTCAGGGTGGGACTTGATGGCCCAAGTTTGGGATGTCCTCAGCCTTGGCCCTGTCATGGGCAAGGGTGCTCACTGCGCGTGACCAGACTCATCTGGCCCCCAGTGAATGCCCTTGGCCTCCATCTTGGGGCCTTGGAGGGGACTGGTCTTGCTGACTCCACAGCAGCTGGAAGGTGTTGTAGGAGACTTGGCCACCCCTCCCCATGTCCACCAGTGCATCAGTGCTTAAGAAAATGGATGACACCCACCACCTCGTCATTCCATTCCTCAGTTGTTTTTTTTTTTTCAGGAACATTTCCCTAGAGGTGGAGCTCCCGGGGACGTTTCAGTTGGGGTACTGAGAAGAGAAACCACATTTACTGAGCACCTACTGTGTGCCAGGTACTGTGCAATGTGACTGACATCCATTATTTCATTTACTCCCTCCAACAGCCTTGAGGGTTAGGGATATGCTAAGTGCTAGCAGGCTGCATGGAGCTTAGAAAACTCCAAGGAATATTTTGGGGGAAGTGCTGGCATTGAAAAATTGACGGTGAGGTCGTTATCCACAACAGGGAGTTGCTTAAGAAATGCATGTTGTTGGGGCGCCTGGGTGGCTCAGTCGGTTAAGCGGCCGGCTTCGGCTCAGGTCATGATCTCGCGGTCCGTGAGTTCGAGCCCCGCGTCAGGCTCTGTGCTGATAGCTCAGAGCCTGGAGCCTGTTTCAGATTCTGTGTCTCCCTCTCTCGGACACTCCCCCATTCATGCTCTGTCTCTCTCTGTCTCAAAAATAAATAAATGTTAAAAAAAAAAAATTAAAAAAAAAAAAAAAAGAAATGCATGTTGCGTCAAGTTGAAGCAGAGAAGCAAGCCCTGAAAATTTACAGCAACCACACACACATGCCGTGGGAGGTCCTATGGTAAGCAAAGAAGCTACGTTTCCTATCCTTCAAGCCCTGACATACATTTATAAGGACAGTAAGACACAACATCCCACCAAGAGGGTTGATACATTCTCTCCTATACTTTCTGATCTGGCCTGTGGCCACTATGATCCCCAGGTCTTCTTCAGCCACTCTGTAACCAACCAGTATTTTGCCCATCATACCTGTTATGTTCAGTTGGAAAACCTTAGGGTAGGGTCTTTCCATCAGTAAATTTCCATGTTCGTGCATGTCCTTGACCTCAACACTCCAGTGGCCTATGCACAGAGTGATACAAACCCTCCAGAAAAGAGGCCATGGTGAGACAGCTTTCTGGTGTGGCAAGACGGATGTGCGGGGCTCAGAGAGATCAGAGACACAGGTCACAAGAAGAGGTAGAAGGACTGTGAAGAGGAAGCAAAGACAGGGAAGGAAATGCCTTAGAGGAAGGGCTGATCACCAACCCATCCACAGCAGAGAGGCCTAGGGTCTGAAGGGCCCAATAAAGGAGCGATAAGAAACAGAGACAACGTGTGTGGGCAGATAGGAACACAGAGGGAGGCCCACAGGGCCAGAGAGAGACGCAGAGAGAATGTGAGGCAGCCTAAGTATGGCCTGACTCTAGCAAGTACCAAACCCTCCCGGGACATTGTCTTCTCCGGGATGCTAAGGCCAATCGCCGGGACCAGGACATGGGAGAAGTCGAGGTCTCTGTGTGTGAGCCAGGGCGCCTTCTGTTCAGGGATGGGGTCTCCCCGGACCCGATGCCATGCTTGGGGGAAAGCAGGTGAGAAAGAACAAGTGCTCAGGGTCAGGGCTGTTCCTTCTATCTGGCACACTGTTCCCTGCCTCCCACACCCACCCTCAAGGCAGGGTTCAGAAGTCCTCTGCTTTTGAGAAGACTTCCTCGAGGGCCCTTGTTGGGGTTGGGTGCTCCTCTGGGGCCTCGGGACATCTCTCAGGACTTGTCTACCTGCTCCTCTGGACTCAGGTTCCCTGAAGGCAGCCACCCTTACCACTGTTCTTCCCCATTTTTCCAGGGGCACAGGAGGCACTTACTAAATATTTACTGAACAAGTACATGACTTGCAGTCTTAGGGACTGACGGGAAAAGGGTTGCTGGATGCTGGGGGTCAGCGGAGGGTGTAATGAGTGTGGCTGGGGACACCAGCCTTGCAAATATGGGGAAGACTGTTCTAGAACCCTTCAGAAGCTCAAATGGTGGCATTTACAATCCACCAATAGGCCAAGAAGTTGGAGCTCCAGTGGTGCTAGAGGGACACGGCGGCAGTGCCTTCTGGAATGTGGGACTGACAGGGGGAGCCCATGGGGAGCAAAGGCTCCCAGCTGGACCACAGCTTGGCAGTGGGGGGTCGGAGGCTCTCAGTGACCGAATGCCTGACCGCCATCCCGCCATTTGGGCTTCCGGCCTCTGTGTGCCAAGGCCTGGGGCCTTCCGAGGGTTTATTCCTGACAGCAAGGTCGGGAGGTACGTGTGGGCTGGGAGGGGAAAAGCACTCTCTGGGTCAGGGAGCACAGAGGCCCCCCCCTCCCCCCACCCAGGGGAGGGCTTCTTAGGAAGGGGGAGGAAGGAGCCAGAAAAGACTCTGGGCATCTCACAGCTGTGCTCGGGCCTGGCCCAAGGTAGCCCACGGTGGCCCCGCCCCTCCCTTAGTGCCCGGTCCAGCCAGGCACGGCCCAGCTGGCTGCCCAGGGTTTGCAGGGCGCTGGCCAGCGCTCCGTAGGAGGCTGGTTGGGAGGCCAGCGGGCCAGGGTGGGTGACTCGCTGGGGCTGGACCAGTACATGAGGGTAGCCTGGTGTCTACACTGTAGCTACGTAGCAGTTACTTGAACTTACACGAGTTCATATGTACCCATTTGATAATTATTATTATTATTATTATTATTAGCAACACAGATAGAAAAATAAACAAAGGAAAATGGCTACAATCTTGGATGACCAATGCATTGCATTAATTGTCCAAGACTGGGAACGGGACCCCAGTCGACTCAGCATCCTTCTTGGAAGGTGCTTGGCTGAGTATCCCCAGCTCCCAGAGCAGCTTTCCCAGCCCTGGTCCTTTGTGACGCCCAGCTGCCCCACAGCCCCACTGCCTGGTCCCGGGTCTGCTGGCGTCTGTGAGATCCACTTCTAGGGTGGAGCCCCAGGCCCTACCGGGCTCGTCCACGCCCACTGCCTGCCCATGCCCACGTCAGCCACGGGGGACGGGTCCAGCCGCCGCCTCTTGACCATACCATCCACTTTACTGCCTTGTCTCCTGTGCCATGGTCACTCAAGGAGCTTCCTCCTCCGGTTTTCCCGTCTCCCTCTGTCAGGGCTCCTTTCTCTCTCCCGTGAGGCTGCAGATGGCAGCCACCTGATCTGGACCCTACTGATTTGGCCAAGGAGACGGCACGCTCAAGACCGCACCCCGTGGCTCAGACCAGCGAAGATCAGATGGCGACACGGTGTTCCGGAAAACCCCCCGGTGCTTTGCCACTGCCCTCAGAAGACTTCTGAGACCCTCCCCAGCCTGGATGTTCCAACTCTCCGGCCCCCACGTCCCCGGTGCCACTCATCTGCTGTCCACCCCGCTCGCCAGCCCTGGCCTCCGTCCCCCCCCCGGTGGTCTTCGTGCTTGCGGCTTCTTCTGTCTAGAACGGTGGCTCTTGGGGCGCCCGGGTGGCTCAGTCATTTAAGTGTCTGACTTCAGCTCAGGTCATGATCTCATGCTCCGTGGGTTCGAGGCCCGCGTCGGGCCCTGTGCTGACAGCTCAGAGCCTGGAGCCTGCTTCCGATTCTGTGTCTCCCTCTCTCTCTGCCCCTCCCCTGCTCACACTCTGTCTCTCTCTCAAAAATAAATAAAAAACATAAAAAAAAAAAAAAGAATGACTTTGTTTCACTCACGACTGAATGCCCAGGGCCCCAGATGTAGTGATGTTCAATAAATAACCCAATGAACCCACTGCTGAAGAAACAGGCCTGCGGCACTCCCAACGGGCCCGGACGTCAGTATGGGTGTG
Organism: Panthera onca; assembly: GCF_046562875.1. Lineage (NCBI taxonomy): Eukaryota > Metazoa > Chordata > Mammalia > Carnivora > Felidae > Panthera > Panthera onca. Next base: position 12,927,375 of record NC_138350.1, read on the forward strand.
AAGACGCAAAGACCCCTCTCTGACCTTCACCAGGTCATCACTCTCCATTCCAAAAAGGCCTGTCTATTGCCTGCCTGTGTTTCTTCCTGCTATTCTAGCACCAGGCTTTCCAAAATCCTCACTCCAGCTCTGGAAGTCAGGGTATTTTTAAACGAGAAGAACTCGCCAAGCTGGTGGGTTGCTTTTTGTTTTTTTTTTTTAAGTGTCGAGAAAAGAAAAACTAAGATTTGTTTTTGATCATTAGACTTTCAAATCTAAGAAGGCACGATGCAAATAGCACGTTGGCATAAACAATTGCTGCCCGCTCAATGGAGGGAGGGAGCCTTTCTTCTGAGCTAATTTAAGCTAAATACATGGCAGCTATTTTCTCGTCTCTACTATTGTGTAACTTTCTCCTCGGCTCATGGTCCGGGGGGAGATGCTATCAAGCAGGGGGTGGTGGTGGTGGAGGATAAGAGGAGGAAGGAAATGAAGAGGGAGCGGGCGGAAAGCACTCTCAAGCCACCGAGCCATCGCAGCCGTTTCGGGAGCTCAGGAGTAGAGCTGGTGGTCCACTAGGGCCTCAGGGAATTTCACTGGGGTGACAATTTGATTTTGAGCCTTCCTTGCAGGGAAGAAACCAAAAGCAATTGGAGTTGGTTCCTCTTCCTCCCCTCTATATGCAACATCTCTTAACTTCAGAGATGTCTGTATGGAACCACAGAAACTTTGACAAACCGCTCCAAGCACAGCACTTCCTGCTCCCCTGCCTAGCACCATGCACACACACACACACACACACACACACACACACACACCATATTTCCTTAAGGTCCCCGGGCCTTCCAGCCCAGCTGTTATGTGGTAGGTGGTAACATTCAGGCCTTGAGGAGAAGCAGTTCCCTGGAAGATAAATGATTTCTCCGCAAGCAGGCAGGTCACCCAATAGGATCATACTACAGGGTCTTAATGACAGAATCTTTCTTTCTGCATTTCCTAAATTTCCTGACCGAAAATGAAAGTCCGCAAGGGCCTTACAGACTGTCACCAGCTACAGCCAAAACTTCAAATGATTGGCCTTCTGGAAGCTTCCAAGGGCTCGGTACTAAACCCACCTCTGCCTCTAAGAAAGGACCAAGGCTGGGAGGCTTTACCTTCCTCCCGGGGCCTGAGCTCTGTCTCCGAAAGGAGAGGTGGCAGGAGATCAGGGATGGTTACTCTGATGCTCTAAGGCTGTATCTGTGCTCAGCAGAAAGGCATGCTGTGATTGATTAGTAATGTCTGCCAAGGGTATAGGAGGGAGCAGTGGTGGCAGGAATGGCACATGTTTGCCCTCCTTGGGCTAGATCACCCTTCTAGATCATTCTAGACATTCATCCCAATAACCTAGTCGAAGATAAAAATTCTGCTGAAGACCCAGCTGACACTCCTCCTCCCCTCGCTGAGGGCAGGACATCCTCTAATATTTCCACATTGGTTTCTGAGCCACGGTATGTTGGGACAGTCCCCAGCACATAGCAAATTCGGCCCCCTCCAGTGAAAGACACAATCAGCTAGAGTTTTCTACTCCGTGCATCCTTGTGCATGAAACCGCCGTCCACATGCATGGAACGGAGGTCTGCCCTCAGCAGGCCTGGGCAGAGCATGTGAGGTGACAGGGGCAAAGTTTTCTGGGACTCAGCGTTTCCCACCAGCATTGAAGGGAAACACAGGAGCATCTGGTGGCCAGTGGCCATCCCCAGCCTCGTCTCTCTGACCAGATACATCTCCTTTACCTTCCAGGTTCATCATTCACAGTACTAGCCCCCGGGGAGGCCAACTCTTAGACAGGTGCTTGGTAAATCCTGGTGCTCTTTTCTGTGGGCCAGCACACTGGCCTTCGCCCTCAAAGTACCATGCAAGTAATCAAGGCAAATTCACAGAGGTTAGTCCTGTTGGGTTCAGAAACCAGTCTGGGAGAGCTTGGGAAGAGCAGCCTGCTGTCAGCCTTTTAAAGATTTCAAGCATACAGTAGTGTGGTTAAATGCTCTGGTAAGTCCTGCAACCAAGAAATAAATTTGATTTTGTTTTACGCAAGCATTTCCAATGCAAATTTGTCCCGGGACCCCTCTGATAATGCAACATTATTTCCATCTAGTTTGCTGTGAAATCAAAGGTCTATGGAACATGTTTGGTAAGCTAGGCCATAACCTAGATGAGGCAAACTTCAGGTAGAACCCATTTCCTCCAGCTCAGTCCTCAGTGGGACAGCAGACATCTCAGCCCCACAGAGATGAATCCTTCGTATTCTTGGTATTAAGGAAAGGGACTGTGTGATCCCAATGAGCAGGAAGAGAACCTTTTCTCACCCCTGAGAGGGAGGGGCACTCACTGGTGAGTTTCTTGGGACAGGGGATCACAAAAATGTCCAGTATAAGACAGGCAGAGGGCCGGGCTGATGGCACAGGCTGCTCACAGCAGGGGAGCTGGAGGGACCCAGGAACCCAGGGACCCAGGGACAGCCGCTGGCAGCCTGTATTCTGGGAGCACAAGTGAGAGCTTCTGTGCAAACTCCCCCGAGGGTCCCCACCCTTTCCTGTACCTTCCTTCAATCGCTTCCTGTTTTCCCTCCCTCTCTCCTGGTTACAAGCTGCACATGACGTCAGAGGCTGGTACAGTAATATCCCGATGGGCAGCTGGGCATAAGCCACTCACAATGGTGATGGGTTGCTGGGCGCGCATGAGTCCAAAGACTCCTGTTTAACATGTTGGCTCTACCACTTAATAGGCTGGCTTCCATCTATTTCCCACAGTTTCTTCACCTGCAGAATGTGCATAATGGTACCTCACTCCCAGGACTGTCCCGTCTTGGGGATTCAGGTGGCCTGGGACATAGTAAGTGCTCAGTGAACTGAGGCTCCAAGAGACGGATCACCACTCTTGCCTCTCAGGGCCCAGATGCCCCGGGACATCCGACCAATGGGTCTCTAGGAGTCAAGTGCATTGAACCTGGCAGATCCACTTGGGATGATGTGGGATCCACAGCACGGGCCTGGCTGTGGGAATCCCATCGGCGCCGGGCCCTGTCTGTGGATCCGCTCTGCCTTCCCTGCAAGGAAGGGCATCTGGCCCCTTGTGCCCGTGCCTCACTCTCACCCAGCAACTCTCCCTCTCTGCATCCCGTAGCGTCTACTATGTGCCAGGCAGTAGGCCAGGTGCTAGCACATAGGCGAGTCGAGGCGCTCAGGGTGAAGGCCTCCCACTCACGCTCTGCCTCATTAGAGAATGGCATGGCTGGCAGGACCTCAAGACAGAAGCCAGTCATTCGGGTTGATCGTCAGGAGCAGTGACTGGAGAGGCTCATGGTCCAGCTGGCACGACGCGGGGAGAGTCAGGAAGAACAAGAATCTTCAAGCCCCCAGGTCCCCATGTTCTGAAGCCCAGACTGCATTTGCCTCTCCTTCCCCTCCGAGGTCAGGACTACTCCCTCGCAGGTGCAGGCCGCAGTGGGGTGGCTAGGGGCGACTGGGGCCCAGGGGGCACATCCGCCTGAGCCTGCTCGAAACATCCTCCCTTCACAGGCATGGCCGAAAAAGGCTGCAGCAGGTGCACAGCTCGCCACAGTCTGTTCCTTTGCCACCGGGCAAGAGCATCCACTAAAGCAAGCATTGTGCCAGCAACCCCTTCAGACTGGGCTGAAACGAGTGCATTCGGTGGTCAAGTGACCACCACACCACAGACACGCTGCCCGGCCTCACCTGTGGAGACGAAGTCCGGGACTACAGGACCCAGGGAGGAAGGTGTCGGGTTTGAGAAGAGCCACCTCGGTGTCCTGACCCTCGTGGCCCAGGGATTCTGGGACCTTTGTCCTAGGGGGTCTGCTATGGAGGGACCAAGGTGACCAGTCAAGGCATGGGAGAAAGCTCCTTAGAGGGTGTTAGGGTTGAATCGTGTCCCTGCCACCAAAAAAAAAAAAAAAAAAGATATGCTGAGGTCCTAGGCCTTGGTTACCTCAGAATGTGAGCTTCCTTGGAAACGGTGGTTGAGGGTATAATGAGTTAAGGTGAGGTCAAACTCGGGTGGGATGGTGTCCTTCTACGACACAGCCATGCGAGACAGATGTGCAGCAAGGCCATGTGATGGTGGAGTCAGACGATGGAGGGATCCAGCCGCGGGCCAAGGAATGCTAAAGGCGACCAGCAAACCACCGGGAGTTAACAAGAGGCGGGCAGGAAGGGACACCCTTGCAGGGCGGGGGGACCAGAGCGCGGTCCTGCCGACACCTCGATTTTAGGGTTCCAGCCTCCAGAGCCGTGAGAGAATCCATGACACTCATTTTAAGCTGCCTGGTGTGTGGGCTTTGTTATGGCGGCCCCGGTCAGGAGGGGCCTGGGTGGTGGAATATTTGGAACGAGACCAGTCCTTGGGGGGCAGCTGGGTGAAGGGTGGCAGGGGGTGAGGACAGGGAGGGCAAATCTGGGGACTCCAGGTTGAGAACAGCATGGGAATGAGAGCCAGGAATAGGAGCATTGCCCAGAAGGCCCCTACCGTCACGGTCTTAGCAATATCAAGGGTCTTTGTTAGGGACTGAACCGCTCCCCCCACCATAGCACACGCCTCACTGTATGTTCCTGAACTCGTATGTCGAAGCCCTAACCACCACGGTGGTTGTGCTTGGAGATACGGCCTTTAAAGAGGTGATTAAGATGAAAAAGTCGTAAGGGTGGGCTCCCACCCAATCAGACCGGTGTCCTAGAAGAGAGAGACACTGGGGATGTGCGTGCTCAGAGAAAAGGCCACGTGAGCACACAGCTAGAGGCTGAAAGCCAAGGAGGGTGGTCTTAGGAGAAACCATTCCTGCTGATACCTTGGTCTTGGACTTCCAGCCCCCAGAACTGCGAGAAAGAACTTTCTGTTGTCGAAGTCACCCATCTAAGATATTTTGTTATGGCAGGCTGGGCCCAATACAGTCTTAGAACCTGTCCCTCTATCCTCCAAAGCCTGAATTCCCTCTTTATCGTGTATGCCAAGTGGCCTCAATGTCTGCGCATCCCTCTCCAGGGACAGGGAGCTTTCCACCTCCCCAGGCGGCCCACTACATCTTGGGGCAAGCTGTTAGAAAGTTCTTCCCTCACTGGAACAAGTTCTCTGCCCCTGTAACTCCCAGCCTGGTTCCCGTTCTTCTCTTGGGCGCCATATGAAGTTGGCTGCTTCTTTGGGAAGACAGTCCCCTAGGGCAGAGGTTGGCAAAAGTCTTCTGTAAAGGTCAAGGTTATAAATATTTTCAGCTTTATGGGCCACACTGCGTCCGTTACCAGTAGTCAACTGTGGCGCTGTAGCACAGAAGAAACCGTGGTTCATATGTAAATGAATGGCTGTGGCCCCGTGCCAATACAATTTTGTTGACTGTCATTGACATTTGCATTCTATGGGGTTTTGACGTATCATGAAATCTTCTTCTGGTTTTTCCCCAATTAGAGAAGGTGAAAACTATTTGGCGGGTTGGCCCAGGGCCATAATTTGCCAACCCTGGTTCTAGATTTCTCAAGATAGGGATTGGGCCTGGGCCGAGCATATGCCACCTTGTTCACGTTCCTGAGATGATCAGCCGCTGGTGGGGGGGGGGGGGGACAATAATCGTGGGAGGTGATAAAGTCTGGTTTTGAGGGGGTGGGGTGGGAAAGAGGCAGAACCAGGTATCCTAGATACAAGAGTCTAGTCATCAGAGATCGGTCCAAGGTTTCTATGGATCAAGAATCCAGAAAGAGGGGGATGGTTTGTGGCAAGATGGGATTTTTTTTCTCTTTGACCAGCAAAAGGAAAACCAGGGCAAAACAGAATTAAGTAAAGACTTCGAGTCTTCAAGTTCATGCTGTGGAAGGTGACATGGGGATATCCCCACATATGGCCAAGGGGGTTCCCCCGGAAAGGAGTCCCCATTTTAGGAAATACACATGGCCCGGGGAGTTGGATGGAATTTAATGTGCAAATCCACAAGCCCTTCAAAGAAGGCAAAGTCAAGGCTTCCCTGTGAATCTTCACTCTGTGGACCGATGTACTTGGGAAGCTGGTGGGTACAAGGGTTTGCTCAAAGCAGGGCACAGAGATAAACAGCTCACGGCTGGGCATGGGGCACCTGCACACAGCTGTGACCAGCACAGGTGCACACACACAACTCTTGGTTGTGTGGAGTCTACAGAACGAGTCAAGCAATTACGATGTAAAAATACACACACCTCCCTTTTTCTTTCCTCGCAAAAGATTAATGAATATGACCTCCTCCCAATACTTGACTCATGAATAAGATTGAGGTCAGCAGGGAAAGCAGAGGTTTGGTTCCCACTGAATTGAAATGTCTGCAAATTAAAACTGCCCTCTAAACAATTCAAGGTGGTCGCCAGGAGGAGGGGTGGGAGGCGGCAGGGAGGGCTGGATACCTGGGGCAGCCTGGCTGCTGTGGAGACTGAGGAAGGTGGGAGCAAGGTAAGACTGTGGGAGAAGAGGGAGAAATCAAGATCAGGTGACTTGGGGCCCAGGACAGGCCAAGGGAACCCTGTTTTGCTAAGCAGAGAAGGTCCTAGGGAACCAGAAAGGCTGGGGTCTCTGCCTGGATTCCTCACACCTTGTCCTCAATCTTAAGCTGGTGGTCATGAACAGATGGAAAGAGCAGTCTTTGGAGACCCTGCAGGGTCTTGCCAAAGGCTCTGGGTGACCATGTTAGTGAATTCTGGAAATGAGAGCAGAAAGAAGGAGCCAGTTGCTGTCCTGGTGAGCATTTTGGCTTCGGGGTAGATGCATCCTGCCCGCTTCCTCCCTTCCTCATTTCCTTTCCTGCGCTCAGGTCCACGACAAAGACTGGGGTGCACAGACCCCAAAGTCCTGGTTGGATTAAACAGAAGCCAGGGTTGGACTTCAGGCCTTGGAGGGGCCGCTGGGCAGAGCCCAGGCAGGTTCACACCCGTGTCTGGGGTTGGTCTGCTGAGTGGCTTGCTGGGATTTGTGCCAGCGTGTATAAAACGACCCTAAGATACACAAACGTTGAGCCAAGAGTCACAGAGTTACATACAGAAGCCTCAACAAGAGGACCATCCACTTAGGAACAGCCCACACGGGGGCCTTTAGTCTCTGGTCTTTTGCAGGTGGGAGTCCATTCAGGAAGGCCCCCTGGGAGGCTCGGGGTTTTCCCCTTGGCCAGGGTCTCAGGAAGCATGGCTAGCTCATCATTTTTCCCAGTTTGGAAGCAGGCTTGGCCCCTCAAGCATGAACCAGTCTGGAAATCACCCAAGGTGGGGAAGACCCGCGCATACCCCTTACACCAGGTGGGATGTTGAATCTATACTCAGGCAAGGTTTTTGAAGTCTTTGGTCCCCTCTCTGAGAGGGGGCCATCGGGATAAGGTAGTGACCAGAAGAAAACCAAGCCTGGGAAGTGCCCGGGGAGTGTGGAGAGGCTATGGGCTGACCCTGGGTATCCTGCCTGCTGGCCAGCTGCCCTGCCACTGCCCTGCTGGGGGACAGATGTCCTTTTGGTGCCAGGTCAGAGGGGCTTTGGGAACAGGAGACACACCCTTGTAAGGAATGGAACGTAAGAACATAGGACCGAGGCCCCCCGCAGGACTCTGCACGCCCGACCTGCTTCCTGGATCTTTCCTATAGAACACGTGGTCCTGAGTGGCTGGGAAAAGCCACCAGCCCAGGAGGGAGCAAGAGGGAGGGATAGAAGGCATGGGCCCTGAGAGAGCGCAGGCAGACCTCTCATGGGGAAACCACTCAGGGCTCCACACCAGGCTGGAGCTGAGAATGAACGTCTATGACCTCCTTCCCCGCCTCCCCAACAGGACTTATTAAGGGTGAAAAGGGGGGATCCTTTGCAAACAGGATGCCATGCATATGCCGTGAAATCCAACATACATATATCAGGGACCCACGTCCATCGCCGTGGTGGACAAACTTAGCTGGTGTAGATGCCAGAACAGGAGGAGGGAGAAGGAATGTCCTAGAACTTCCTCCCCAGACCCCCAGTTCTCAGGGCCCAGGCTTCAGGGGGGTGTCGTGGGCGAAGGTAAGCTGCAAGGAGTCCCCGGAAGTCATCTCGGCCAGGAAGCCACTGTGCTTTTCAAATGGCAGGGGGAAGCATGGGGGCAAGGAGGCCAAAAGGGACGGTGCTCTCCCAGAACAGGCGAAGGCAGCAGAAATGGGAACCACACCCCAGAGAGACCCAGAGCTCAAAAGACATACGAGACTGTTCTGTGTACTTCGGAGCCATATGCAAAGAGGCCGAAACCCATGACAGGCCTGGGGGAACAGATGTTTACACAGGAGCAGTTTAGCCCCCCTGCCCAGGTCTGGGCCCCAAGGCCTCCACGAAGCTGGTGCTTAGCTCCCCACCCCACCCCATCTTTCCAGACAGCACAGCTGGAACCCGCCACCCAGGGACCAAGTCAGCAGAGCGGCGCTCCAGAGCCGGGGCGGCCTGGCTCTCGCTTGTCACAGGGGATCTAGAGCGAACGGCATCGTGCACGGGGACGCACATGTACACACAGACCGGTCCTGCGAGCCTGCCCGCGTAGGCCTCGTGCCCTCGTCTCCGTGGCCCAGGGGCGCTCTGCATTCAGCCTCCAGTTCTCTTCTCCACGTGGCCCCCGGGGCCTCACGGATCAATTCCACGTCTCCCTGGCTGGTCCTGGTAAGTCCTAGCTCAGGGGTCCCCAACCCTGCCCGGGCAGAAGGGCACGGCAGTCTGGGGAGTGGGGAAGCTGCCGACCTCGGTCGTGCAGTGCTCCCAGGCCGGCCGGGGTCGGTACCCTCTGATGGTGAGCCTCTGGCCTCCTGAGCTGGCAGAGCGGGGAAGGAGAGGTGGCTCGGGGGCTGAGGCAGCTGAGTGCTGTCCCTTTGTCCAACGGTCACAGCCTGGAGTGGGGAGAGAAGAAGAGAGAGAGGCAAGAGGTCACATGGACACAGTAGTGTCATCTTTGGTAGATGAGCACCCTCTCGGCGGGCGAGGGGGTCTGAGATGAGCTGTTCCTGTCCCCTGCAAGAAGAGCTGAAGGGACACCCATTTGTACCGAGGTCCTACTATGTACTGGGTTCTGTGCCAAGCACCACAAATACCTGATCTCATTTAAACCCGAGAACAGCCTGCAAGATACACGCCTTGTACCCTTCTTACAGATGAGACAATGGAGGCCCAGAGAGGCTAAGTGTTTTGCCCAGGGGTGCACAGCCAGGAAGCCGCAGGGTCAGGATTTGAACCTAGAACCCCTTCCACTGGATCAGGTAGCCTCTGGACTAGGGAGGGTCACCAGCGTGGGGGCTGGGCTGAGGGCATGTGGTGCTGGAACACCCGCATTCGTGGCACGTGTAGCATGCTCAGTAAGGACTGGAAATAGAGGAAGTGGAGGGGAGACCAGGATCCACACCACAGACTCCTGCCACGGGCAGAGGCTTTGCTGACCACTGTCGAGCCAGGATCTGGGCAAGCACGGCAGATGTTTATGCCCGTTCTCCCAGCACGATTCTGGAAAGGGACCCTGAAGGTACTCTGGTAATCTGCGCCTAGAAGGCAGCAGAGGAGTTAATATCATGGGTTTAGGGTTCAGACCAACTTGGATTCCAAGGCCTGCTTTCCTCCTTACTAGCTGTGTGACCACTGGGAAGGCACTCAGCCTCTCTGTGCTTTGGTTGTCTTACGAGGAAAACAGTAACAGTGGTTGACTCCTAGGTGGGGGCTCTGAACTCCTAGGTGGGGGCTCTGAGGAGTCAGCAAGATAAGGCAGACAGAATGCCTAACACAGTACCTGTTACTAATGTTTTTATAAGCGGTACCCGGGGTGATGGAGATCACGCTGGCGGTCAAGGTGATGACCCAGACCAATGATGTGCGAGGGACCTACAACATTACTGAAAAGAATCGGAAGCAGGGACTCCAACAAATCCATGCACGCCACTGTTACCGCAACATTATTCACAGTAGCCAGGGTGCAAACAAACGAGTCCCCGCCAACAGATGAACAGAGAAACAACACGCGGCCGTGCATCCAACAGAACGGTGCTGAGCCGTAACAAGGAGTGATGTTCTAATGCATGCCACACTGTGGACGAACCTTGGAGACATGCTAAGGGAAGACCCCAGACACAAAAGGACAAATATTGTATGATTCCACCTGTCTGAACTACCTAGGGCAGGCGAGTTCATAGGCACAGGGTGCAGGGGAGAGGTTACTGGGGGCCGGGAGGAAGAGGGATTGGGGGGTTACTGTTTACGGGGTACAGTTTCTGCTCGGAGGGGGACAAAAGTTTTTGGGGATGGTGGCGGCGGCTACCCAACGCTGTGGATGTAATCAATGTCACTGAATCGTACCCTTAAAAGTGGCTAAAATGGCAAATCCATGTGATATATACCCTACCACAATTTTAAAAATGAGTAACGTAATATACCCAAACTCACTGAGTTGTATATTTTAAGGGGAGAGGATTATACGATGTGTGGACTCTGGCTCGACAAAGCTGTTTTTTAAAAAAAGAAATACCATCCAAGTCGTTGTAAATTTTCTAGTCATATTTTAAAAGGGTAAAAAAAAAAAGGTGAACTTAATAGTGTATTTTATTGAACCCACTATATCCCAAACACTGGAATTTCAACGTTATCACCAGTCCTGTGTGTGTAATGGGACAGATTACACTTTTTTTTTTTTTTTAATCCCGAGTCTTCAAGATTTCGTGTGGATTTTACACACTCACAGGACATCCCGTCTTGCCACATTATGAGTGTTCAAGGGCCACATGAGGGGAGTGGCCACTATTGGGCAGCAAAGGTCTGGACCCTCGCTGCTCAAAGGGTGGTCCGCAGACCAGCCACACCAGCATCACCTTGGGGCTTGCTGAAAATACAAGATCTTGGGCCTCACTGCGGACATACAGAATGGGAATCTGCATTTTAAGAAATTCCCTGGATGTTGTGGACGCATATTAAATTTCGAGATGCACCGCTCTGGAATGCAGGCTTGTCCCCAGCCTTTCCTCTAGTTCCCCATGTGCTAACACATACTGGGATTCTGGAAGCCCCCGCTCCTCAAGCGTGACCCACTGGAGGGGCAAACCCAAGACCCCAGAGGTAAGCCTGGAGTTAGCCGCTCATATCCGCAACATGCTGGCTGCAGCTGGGACCTCCTGGTTGGTACCCTCCATGGATTACAAAGGCCTGGAAAGGACCCAGATCCTGAGTCTCCTTTGCCAAACCCTCTGCCGATCTGACGCTGACTCAGGAGGCTTCTAGAAGGACTCCAGCATTGACTACACCCACCAGGGTGACCACCTCAAAGCCAGATGAGTGTGACCAAGGGAACCATAAGGGCTGATGTTGTGGGGAGAGAAAATTCCGGATTAGGGAGCTGGAGCCTGACTTGTGTTCCCAACTTCGTTAACAACACCCCCTGCGGATGTGGTTGAGTTTCATGATTCATAGTTCCTCCATACGTAAAAGAAGGTTGGATCAATCTGGAATGGCCAAGGAAAGCATCCCGTGCATTGATTCTGAGTAACTGGTTCAGTAAGTGGCTAGCAGAAGGGCTGAGTGATGGTGGTTGTGCTGTGATAGATTCGCTATGTCTGCCACGGGTGCAGGAATAGGGCACAGACACCACACACATTTGCATCCACCAGGGAGGTAATCCCCAGGACTTTTCTACTTTGACGGTGAGAAGGAAAGAGGACTTCTGTTCCTTTCAGGTCTCGATTCATAGTGTCTTTTTATATTCCCTCTCCCTGAGGGGTTATGATGTGGCCAAGAAAATGGCCATGCTAGGCAATAAACAGAGTAGCAAAGTCAGTAGGGACAGAGGTGGGAATTGCCCTCAGATCTCTGGACCCCCAAACCCAATGTCAGCTATTCCACAAAGGAAAAGCCCTCCACATCCCCCCTCCCCCCGCCCCGACGACCTTCACTCAGTGGATGACCCTAGGGGGAGCAGGTGTGGGACCACATGGCCTCTTGGGGGGGGGGTCTTCCGGTTCTGAGGAAGTTTCTAGAATGCTCTGTCATCCTCTGAAAAAAAACCCAGTTCCTACCATGCCGATCTGGCCTCTGACCACTCCTGGGACCTCACCTCCTATTTCTCCCCCTCCGACTCACCACGGCCTGGTCGTACCCACTTCCTCTCTGTTCTACCAGCACTGCACGCTCACTCCCGCCTGGAGGGCTCAGATTTTCCACGTGGAGGCCTGGCTTCCCCTCAAGGGCTTTGCTTTTTTTTAATGTTTACTTATTTTTGACACAGAGAGAGAGAGAGAGAGAGAGAGAGAGAGAGAGAGCATGAGCAGAGGAGGGGCAGAGAGAGAGGGAGACACAGAATCTGAAGCAGGCTCCAGGCTCTGAGCTGTCAGCACAGAGCCCGACGCGGGGCTCGAACTCACAAACCGTGAGATCATGACCCGAGCCGAAGTCGGACCCTCAACCGACTGAGCCACCCAGGCGCCCCAAGGGCTTTGTTTTAACAGGACCTCCCCTGAGGTGCATTCCCTGACCCTTCCCTTCCACCCTTCAACACAACTCCATCTGAAATGATGACCCTTTTTAAAACATGTTTACCTGCTTCTTGTGGCTGCTCTAGAATGTAAACCCTATGAGGCCAGGGGCTTATTAGTTTTGTTCACCACTGTATTTGCGTTCTACGATAGAGCCTAGCACATAGTAGGTATCCAATACACCCAGACGGAGTAAAAAAGCGAGTGAAGAGAAAATTTCACTGATCCTAGAATCCCATCCTGCCAGACCGCACGGTCTCTAGGGTCTCTGTTTTCTCAGCCCAATGGCATGGAAAAATACAGAAAAGAAGGCCCTCTGCTCTCCCTCTAACCAGGGAGCTTTAAGCCCCTCTGTTCAGCTAACTCCTGCCCTCTCCTCCTTGACCCCCAGGAAAGCAGAGACCACTGGTGATGGCCCAAACGACACTTGGGTTCTGTAACACCCGGTCACTCCTGGGACCCACCCAGAGCTCTGTCATTCGTTCTCCGACTTGCCTGAGCTCCGTTAGCTGGAGAGAGTCCTCACTTGTTACAGCCTCCCTCCCTCCGTTTTCATGTTCAACCTGTACTCAATCCTGGAAGGCCAGCAGAATACCGCTTGTTCTCGCTCCTGGCAGACAAAGGCGGCTCAAGTATACAGAACACCTGCTAACGTGGGCGACACCGCACCAAACGCCCCAGCGCACGACCTGACGGCATCGCCACGGCGCCCCCGATAAAGCCGTTTACCGCCCTCCTTCTTTGGAGGCTGACGCTGCAGCTCAGAGAGGCCAAGGAACACGCCCAAGGCCACACAGCGATGAGGCGGGGGAGCGGGGGCTCCAATCCATGTCTGTCTGACATGGGAAGTCTGTGCTGCCTTCATTGTCTGGGAAAAGGCTGAGCCCCTGGGGGAAGAAGAGATCCTGTCCTCCAGGTACAGCAGGCTCAAATGGTGGGGGGAGGGGTAGCCGAGGGCCCCCCGGGGCCTCTGTTCCACAGGATGCTGCCTTGGGGATCCTCGCGGGGTCCCGTGCTGAGATGCTGACGAGCGCTCTGGTGTGCCTGTGCCCGCAGCTGGGGGTTTGGAGACGCGTGTACCTCCATTTGCGCGTCTGTGTGGAGGCATGTGGTGGTGAAGTGCTGCTGTGTGCATGCGTGTGTCACGTAACGTAACCGTGTATGTGTGTATGCCTGCGTCCGCCCACACGTGTGGGCTTGAGTACCGGGTGTGTTTGGGTGTGTTTTCACGTAATGGTCCTGTGTCGGGCGTGTGTGTGTACCTGAGTGCTCCCGTGCGCGTGCACACGTGCAGAGGTGTGTTTCCAGGTTCAGTTTCTATGTATGTGTGTGTGCAACCACATGTGCCTGGAACGGCAGGGCAGTGGGGAGCAGGGACCTCTCGGCAGCCTCATCTGGGCCAGCCTCACCTTCACCTTCTAGAGAAATTGCTGAGGCTGGGGCCTGGGAAGGAGGCCCCCAGAGAGATGCCTCATTCAGAACCACTGATCTCCATCCAAGAACAAGTAGGGGGAGGGGCACAGAGCCTCTAATGAGGAAGCCAGAGAGACACTTACAGCAAGGAGAAGCTGAGAACCCTTGCCTTCATGCAACAGAAAGTTCTGGAAGCTGAGAGATGCCGTGATGGGGAGAGGCTGCTGGCCCAGGGGGGAGATTTCCTGGAAGCCAGGCCCCCTGGAGGAGCATGCTTGAGTAGCTGACACAGGGGGCTGGGTGGGTTCGGGGTATTGCCTTGTACATGATGTTCAGACTCACTGGGGCATCAACCTTCATGAGGAGGACAAAGACCAAGACCCTGGAGGGCAGCCTCCAGGACCCGAATCCCAGAGCAGACTCCCCTGAATGGAAACCTGGTAGGGAAGGGTGGTGGCTGGGGGAGGGAGGCGGGTATATGGAAAGGAGATGGCAGGCAGCAGCAAAAAGGTGGCAAAAGCCAGAGGACAAAGGCAGTGGGGAGAGATGCTAAGCGAGAACACTTACTCTGCAGACTTCCAGAAATGTCCGGGGTGAGACAGGCGGCGGTTTCGCTTTGGCAGTTTCTCCAGCATGTCCATGAGCTTAGTGAAGGTAGGTCTTTCTTCTTGTTCAAAGGCCCAGCAAAAGAGAAGAATGTCCTAAAAGAAACCAACATGTGGTGATTTAACATAAACGATGATGTCTTTGGCATCTCATTGGGTCTGTCCATTTGTTTACCTATTTGCCCCACTTGCATATTCGTCCACCACCATCCACCCATCCATCCACCTACTCATCTATCCATCCGACCACTCATCCCAATTCATGCATTTCTCTCCATCTATCATCTTTCCATCCATCCATCTCTTCATCCATTCTTCCACTCATCCAACTCACGAGCCCATATAGCAAACTAGGCAGGTCCTTTCTATTCTAGAAGGTCTGGAATATGCTAAAATCAATAATGCTCCCCGAGGAGTTTCTTGGGCATTTTTATTTCCTCGAAGGAAGGGAGAAAAGTGAATCCTGAGGTCTCTATCCACATCCCCATATCATAAGTGCTCTTCAAATTCAAAGAGTGGAAAGTTACTTTTAATAATCACCTCACCTCAGAAAAGAAACCTAGATACAGGTAATCCTTAGAAACATACCAGATTATTATTCCTCCCCTGACTTATCTGCCTCCTGATCAAAAGACAGGACTCTTCCTGCTGTGTTTTAGAGGGTGATTATGAATTTATACTCAGGCTTCTCTGATTCTGTGTATAGTGTTCTGAGTTGGATAATGCCTTAAAAATTTTTATGTAGGTACAAATAAAATTAGAATCATTAATATGGGTAGCATTTTAATGGATATCTTTTAAAAGTAACAGTAAAAGAGGAATTCACTGGTTCTACTTGATTCAGCAATTCATTGCTAGGAAAAATCTGGCCAAGTGCTACTGTACCCTTGAGGCAGGAACCTGAATTGCAGGCATAGTTCAGAAACTACACTTCCTAAGCTCCAAATCACTATCTGACAAGGCTGTGGGCATGCTATTGCGTCACCCTCTGGGGAAGCATTCATAACCTTAACACACAGGAAAAAGAAGGTCCAGAACCGTATCTACCTTTCTCTTTGTTCCCAAGAGCTGGCACTGACCCAGGACTTACCGAGATTTCTTTTCCCATGCCGATCTGGCTGAGGTTGGGTTTCATGCCGGTGCCCATTTGCCAGATGATTGCCTCTGCTGGTTGGGTCTTGAAAGGCCACTCCCTGGCGTGGAGTTCATACCAAATTGTGCTGTTGGCAGATGTTGTTAAGGGGTGTTGATATGCTATGTCGCTCTTGACCCTGTATCTCAACACACACACACACACACACACACACACACACACACACCAGCCCTCTATTTCCTAGTTTCTTCCTCACAGGGCTTGTGTTTTGGTAGCAGAGATACACCTAAAGCTTTCTTGATGTCTTAGAAGTCATGCTTATCCCAGGACACCTTCCCTGGTGCCTGAATTAAAACAGGTCAAAACCTAGCACCTTGAAGTTTAATGGAACGTGGCTAGGATTTCTGACCCTAGACTTACACTTCCAGGAAACCACTGTAAGGAAATACTTAGGTATACAAAAATCCCCTTACAAAGATATTCTCTATAGCATCATATATAATATCAAATCAAGGAGAAACGACACAACCGTTCAACAAAAGGAATAGGTTGCATGTATTATGGTAACTCCATAAAACAACATGGAATATGATATTATTAAAACATTTCAAAGAAATTTTGCTCACATGAAAAAAAATGCTTAATATATAATTCTAAGGAAAAAAAGCAGGACACAAGACTGTATATAAGGTAGTACCTACCCTTTTAAAAAATTACATATGTATAGACCGGAAAAAAAGAAATAGTAAAATGTTAACGATGGCTAACTCTGGGTGATAGGATAGGATTTTTTTTATAGTTTTGTTTTCTAAATATAAACTAGCTCATGGAATAGTGGGGAAAAATTGCTGGGGGGGATGTGGGTGGCAGTGAGGACATTGGTGGATGCCATGGGGTACTCACTGGGTGCTGGGGAGTTGCTGAGTTGTATCATAGGAATAGGTCTCAGCTCACTGGGAACAAAATTCCCAACTCAGGAAATATCTGAAACAATCCTAGGAAATGATCTTTCCTCTAATCTAAGATAATTTATGCAAATTTGCTTTAAAGAACACGAAGCACTCTGCTATCCTCTTTACTGATCAGAGGACTGTGTCAAACCAGCTATTTCTAGGGTCCCACTTCTCAGCATATTCTCCCCCTGCCAGCCTCATCCCTCCAGGGCAAGGAGCGGTGATGCCCGGGTGTTGGGGTGTTGCGTTAGATGGTCAGGAAGTTGCCACGTTAAGGTGCTAGATGATTACTGTTGTCGTCGTAATAATCAATAACACTGACTGAGTTTTGACTCTGTGTTAGACACTATGCGAAGCCCTCTGCATTTGCAATGATTATGGGGGACGTATAGGAAGCATGCCTTTTCCTTTTGCTGATGTGACATCTGGGGGCCTCCCTGACCCTGGAGGGACTGCCACTCTCCGAAGGGCAAGCTTATTCCTAAAGATGGTAAGGGACTCTCCTGTGAGTATGCCTTTCATATGCAAACTAGCCAATCCAAAGCCCCCCGCCCCCCCACCTCCATCAGGCTTCCACTCAGGGTCAATATTCCCCTGCCCTACTGGGACAATCTTGCACTCCAGGGCCCGCTAAATTAGTCAAACTAGCCAATTCTAGCCTGCTTACCCTGCCTCACCAGTTCTTCCCCAAGTAAATCGTAATAAAGGCTCTTGCCCACATCTTCCTCCTCACTGACCCTGGTGATTCCCTGTGTGGCTCTGCTTGATATGATGTGCCCCCTCCTTTGGAAACCATGAATAACAAGCCATCTCTTCAATGACAGTTGTTTCCCCCATCTATTGCCATCAACACACCTGAACAAAAATAAGACCTACGTGTTCAAACAGGAGGCACAGAGGAGGAGACAGAGACTCAGGAAGGTTATATATCTTACTCAGGGTCACACAGCAAATAAGAGGTGCAAGCCAGAAGCTGAATCTAGTTGATCTGACTGTAGAATTGCACCATTGGCCATTATGCTATGAGAAACCTGCCCTCCATCCTGTTCCAGAGTCTTTCCTAATTGGGGCAGTGAAGGATTCAGGGTCGGCGGGGGGCAATCCTCCAGCTGATGGTTGGGGTCTGGGGAAGGAGGCACAGACAGATTGCAGGCAAGGGCTCATGTGAAAGGGGGAAGGGAGCCTATTAGGAGCTTGACCCCGTGCTGCATGCCTTACAGGTGTTTTCTCGCTCAATCCTCAGAAAGCTTCCCCGGTTTTATTCTCTTTGATTCACAGTTAAGGGAAATAGGGCTTTTCGTGGTAAAATGACTCTGAAATCCCCGTGGCTAAAAGCTCCAACTCTGAAGTTGGGATGTCCCAAGCTGGACTCCGGATCCACCCCTGACCACATGGCAAGTCACTGAGCCACCTGGAGCCTGTTTCCTCGCCGGTCATTTGGGAACAGCATTTGGTCCCTGCCACAAAGGATGCTTGTGAAGATTCCATGAGACAGCACCCACAAGAACCTTAGCATGATGCTCAATATGCTTTTAAAAGTCCAGTTTTGTTCTAAGTCCTGTCTGAGCATGATGTTCCCAAGCAACAAGAAGCACCTAATTGGCAGGAAACCAAGAGCACCAGGTCCCTTAGAATTCAGCAGTGTCAGGAATAAAAGCCTCATTAAAACTTCCTTTCAAACCCAACTTTCAAGAGAAACTCACACGAAGAAAAAAATAAACTGCTAAAGATTAAAACTCCAGTGGAAAACCAATTACCCACTTTGGTACATTTTGTTAATTACATTCTTTTTCCTTTCGCTAAATTTATACTAAAATATACCAACTTAATTATTGCAGTTTGGTTTCAGATTACAGTCTCTAACGAGGTAAAGATTTGGGCATAAACTCATCAGGGCAAATGACAACGTCGAAAGGGGTCCAAGTGATAGATGTCGAGAATCCTTACGGGCCAGCAAATGCCTCCCCCATCCCCCACCACCGAGATGTACAGAGAGGACAGAGGAGGGGTGCTTTTCCGCAGAAGACGGTCCGACAGCTCGTGGCGTTGCTAAGTCTAATTGCACACATCTGCAGGGCTGCAACTTTCCCAAACAGCTTCCCCAGTGCCGCCTCTGCTTGTAACCAACAATCTTTGCAACCACCTTGGTGGACAAGGTAAGGCGAGGACTAGCATGGCCGTTGGAGGGAGGGGAGCCTGGAAGCCTTCCCGGATGCACCTTCTCAGGGAGCTCTGTCCTGCACCTTCTATCCTTCTCTGCGCTTCCAAAGACATCCCATTCTCTTTCATGGGTGTGGTTTCTCTCTCCTTGCTCAGACGCCCTACACCCCTCTTTCCCAAATTCTACATGTGTAGATACAGCTGCCTTCTAGTTGGTTCCACTGGCCATTTCCAAGGTAGCCCAGGCTCACTGTGTCCAAATCTGCATTCTTTGCCTTCCCAGCATAGGCCAGGCCTCCCTTCCAGGGTCTCTCTCTTGGTGAAAGACATTAGTCTCCACCCAGCTGCCTAAGGTAGGGATCTGGGCACCTCCCACATTCTACCCATCATCAAACCCTATCCCATCCACCCCCCACCCCCCATTGCTTCTTATGTCCATTTCCAGCATCCAAACCCACTGGCAGTGATCTGGTAAAGATTGCCAGCATCCCCCCTGGATTGGTCTCCCAGCCCCTCAGTCTTGTCCTTCTCCTCTCCATTCTCTGCACGGCAGAGTGATTGTTCCAAAACTCAAAGTATGATTACATCACTCCCCCTGCTTAAGAACCATCGATGGCTCCCCAGTGCTATGAAGATGAAAACTCCTCAGCCCAGCCTCTCAGTCCCTGCAGGATCAACCCCGATTCCCTCTCTAGTCTCTCGTGTCACCACCCCCAGCTCATTTTTTTCTCCTGATTCTCTCTCAGTTCCCTCCCCCTCTCACTCCCCACATGTTCCTCCATTGTGGACAATTTGTTTTCTGTTACTCTGGGCCTGTTCACATGTTCCTTCTATCTAGACATCTTGCCCTACCGTCATCTGGCCTACTTAGATTCAACCTCTCACTTAGGCTCAGGAGTCACCTCCTCTGGGAAGCCCTCTCTGATCTCCCAGGCTGAATTTAGTTCCTCTTTTATTCCCACAGTCCTGTGGGACTGCTGTGTTTATCCTCAGCATAGCATTTACCATACTCTGCTAAAATCGACGACCTCCTTGTCAGTCTTCTATTAGATAAGACAGAGGAGTCGTCTTTGGTGGTCTAAAACTATGTCTACAAATTCTTAGATATCCCTTTCTAAACAAGTAGAGCTTCATTCACCGCCTTGTGATTTAGAGGCTTGTTTCTAACACACACAATGTGGCAGAAACAACGATACGTAATTTCTGAGACCATCTCGTAAAGGCAATACAGCTTGTGAGGTCACTCAAGCAGCCTAAAGAAATGCCCACAGGGCAAGGAACTGAGGCGTCCTGCCAACAGCCATGTGGGTGGGCCATCTTGGAAGTGGATCATCAGCCCATTGAGCCTTCAGATGAGACCACAGCTCTAGCCAACATTTAGACCACAACCTTATGAGAAATTCTGAACCAGCTCAGAACCACTCAACTAAGTGACCCTCAAATTCCTGACCCCAGAAACTTGAGATGATCAATGTTTCTTTAATTCCCTAAGTTTTGAATAATTGTTAACAGCAGGCATTCCGTAGATATTCTGTGGTTATTGCTTCAGTGAATGAATGAATGAATGGGTCAAGCAACTTGCCATGGTCACATGGTTAGAAACCAGGCATGAAGGTTTACTAGGGTCATCCCTCCGCCACATCCCACTTGGATACCCCCAAACTCACCCAGAAACCTAACCACCTTGGCCCCAGAAGATAAGTACCCTGTCTCTACCAAGAGCCATGGAAGAAAGGCTTGGGAAATGTCCCTCTGCCTGGGTGGGCCACCTACCCGAGTGCGAAGACATCTGAGTGCTTGGAGAAGGGGAGCTTGTCCTCCTCTGTGTCGGGGGACAGCTGGCGGATGATCTCTGGTGCCAGGTGGCACAGCCAGCCATTCTGGATGCGGAGTTTATCCTCTCGCCTGGAGAAGCAAAACACAGAGTGAGCCCCGTTTCACAGCCCAGGGAGGACCAGCCCCCCAGCACTGACTCTGAGTCTCTGGACCATCTCTGTCCCGGCCCCGCCCCCCTCCCCCCCCCCCCCCCCCCCCCCGCCACACACTGCTGGGCACTGTCCGACCTTGTACTTGAGGCTGAGACCCAGTGGAAGGGACAGGGAAGACTGGTCTGGAGAGAGACACCCAACACCCAAACCATCATCGGGTCCCTCTACTTCTGAGGCACCCCCTTCTACATATTCATTCAACAACGACAGCTGAGTCTTGTTATCCATGGCAGTTATGTTTTATAAAGTCTCTGCAAATAGTGAGTTAGCAAATATGGAATCATTGCTCCTAGAGGAAATATGTCTTCACATGCACAGCTCACACAGATTGTAATCTTTAATCCTAAAAGCAACTCATCCTAGTACGTTCAATTTTCATTATCTTACAGAAGAGGAAAACGAGGCTCAGAAGCGTTGAGTGATGTGTCTGAGGCTGCCCCACAAGGAGATGCCAGAGTTGCAAAGCTCTGTCCAACTGGCCCAGGGTGGGGGGGCTTCCTGCCCTGCGCTGCACAGCCCCCTCCCATCTCTGTCCCCTGGTCATCTGTACGAGAGCCGAGGCGAGATCGCAGAGTGTCCCCTTGTTTGACCTCAGCTGGGAACACATGCATCAGGTGACTCAAATTTTCACCACCCTGTGCATGCCCATGAATGATTACAAATGTGAGGATTGATTTTTGGGGTGCAAACAGATGTGAGTAGGCAGATTCGCAAATCTGGAATCCACAAATGATGAGGATTGACTGTATTTATGGAGAACCCACTATGCCTAAACTCTGTTGTTTGTGGCACCGGGAGCATAGCGGTGAGGGAGTCCAGCAAGGTCCCTGCCCTCCTGGAGCCTCCGCTTTGGTAGGAGAAGGTGATGGCAGATGAATTAAATAAATAGGAAAAACACAGATAGTGATAAGCATTATGCAAAAAAAAAAAAAAATTAAACAGGGGAATGTGTTAAAGATAAGAGGGAACTTACTTTAGGTAAAATGTGAGCTAAGATAGGACATAAAGGATCCAGCCATATGAATAATGAGAAGAATATTCTAGGCAGAAAGGGAAGTTAGGACAAAGGTGTAAGGCAAACCCTGTCTGGGGTGTTCTAGAAACTTAAAGAAGGTGTGTGTAACTGGCACATTATCATGCTATCCTATGTGTTTCTTAAAATGTATACAGCCAACCCCTGGTTGATGGGCCTTAGGTAGCTCCTGCCCCTTCCATCATTTTGAGCAACGCTGTGAGGGACCTCTTTAGGTAGGTACTGTGAATGTATTCCCACTCAGATCTATGATTATTCCTTAAGATAAATTCCTGGAGGAGGAAATATGCTGGCTGCCTTCTTCACATTGTAAGTAGGTACAGACCTTTCCATTTGGGACTGAAATCTGAACAGACCTCCTACAAGATTTCCCCTGATTCAAGACTCCCAGGGAAGGGCCAGTGGGCAGCGAAGGGAGAGGCGCATGGATGTCTCCAACCATCAAGAGTGAGGTTGTGACGGTCCAGAGCCTCCAAATGTGGGGACCTGGGGCCGGCTGGATTCTACAGTTCTCCTAGGGTGGCTTCTGAGCTGTCAGGCCTGATGTACTGTTCCCTGAACTGCACTCATTCATATCCCATGATCATGATTCTTGCCCTACCTGAACACCGTCTATAGCAGCCACACCCAATAGAGTTTTCCATGATGATGGAAAGGTCTCTGTCTGGCTGGCTATCCAATATGGCAGCCACTAGCCATCATGGCTACTGGGCACTTGAAATCCAGCTAGTGATGCTAAATAACTGAACATTTAATTTTATTTAATTTTAATTAAAGTTAAAATTCCATTGCTCTACGTGGCCGGGGGCTATTGGACAGTGCTGCTCTAGACTATTATTTACTACAAATGGGTTTTTTTGTTTTCATTTACTTCTTAACATGACCATAAATGGAGACTAGCACTTTTTTTAGTACGCATGAAAATTAAGATGAAAAGGGCGTATTCACGTCATCCTTAAAGGTATCTTGTGGACCACACACTGGGGTCCACAAGGATCCCTGACAAGCAAGGCTCCAGGAGTTTGGGGGCTGGATAATTCTTTGTGGTGGAGGCTGTCCTGTGCACTGTAGGATCCCTGGCAGCTCCCCAGTACATCTCTTCCCCTGCTGTGATAACTAAAAATGTCTCCAGACATCACAAATATCCCAGGGGGGCGGGAGAGCCCCAGGTTGAGAGTCACCGCTCTAATTTATACATAAAATAAGGAGATGGTCCAAATTCCAGTCTTTTGGCATCAGTAACACAGGACTTACTCTGCACAGCAGACCTATTAGAACACATCCTCTGCTGGAAAGCAAGACTGAAACACATTGGCAAGCCCTCGAGTTGGCAGGTCCCAGTGAGTTCTTGCTTCCAGAAATGGGGATGCCTGCGGTAACTGAAGGACCTACCTGCTGCTGACTAGCCATGTGACCCTGAGCAGGCCTGAGTCTCCACTCTCCCATCTGTACAACGGGCACACAATTTCAAAGAAATTAACTTGTCCATCTTGAGGACTCAGAGACGGGGTTGAGACTAGAGCACAAAGAATATCACCCTTGAAGGAAGGGCGGTGGCCCGGGCCAGCCGACACTCTCCAGGTAGGACCAGGCCACTGGGGGTGCGGGGGCGTGGGCTGCTGCTTCCAGAAGGGAGAGCGTCTCCGTTCTGATCTCTTTCCAACAGTCCCTGCTGCCTCTTCTAGACTCGCTGGCTCAGTGCAGGTTTGGAACTGCGGGCAGGGTCAGGAGGAGGGGTGCTGGCCACTCCCTAACCCTCAGCTTGGGGTGGGTGTGGGCACACACCTGGGAGGGGGCTGGACCCCAGGTCTGGCCCAGCCACTCCAGGGTATCCTGTTCCCATGGGGATGGGCCCACCGGGTGGCAAACTCAAATCATCTCCATGATGGTTATTATTGATTAATAATTGTCTGCACGTGGCCGGCATGATCGTGGCTGGCACCGAAAATGACACCTTTTCTCAATGATGGCAGAACAGCTGTAAGCAAGCAACGCTGGGGACGGGTCTGGGGGAAGCCCTGGGGTCTGGCTGCATGTTCAGGACACGCTCACTTCCCTGGGCGACCCCCACCCCTGCCCAGGCCCGGCAGATCTCCCCCCTGCTGGGAAGCCAGCATTGTGATCGACCCAAGCTCTGAGGGGAGGGCGGGACAGCAAGTAACCCCGCTGAGTGCCTACTGTGTGCCAGGCTGTCCATCCCACTTAATCCCCGCAAACCCACGACAGGATGAATAAAATCCCTGCTCTGTGGACGAGAGCACAGAGCTTCCAAGCACTTCAGTGACCTGCCCAAAGCCGTGGACGCAGTCACTGCAGAGACTCCCAGCCACAATTTTACAGTAATTCCTGGAGAAATAGCACCCTTATGGAGCAAACTGAAGCCCTGCACTAAACTAAGCCCTGCGCACAACTGGAACGGGGAGATAAGCACAGGAGAAACCCCGTGGTGACAGGTGGGCAGCTGCGAAATGTGGATTTCCTCTGGGAGAGGTCGCTGGGGGCCCCCTGGCCTCTCCCAACACTACCCAGGTTTGTGTTGACACAATCAGGCCAGCCGCCGCCTTGCCCTTGACTTGAACTTGCCTCCTGGTTGACAGGGGGCCTCTAAGGATGAGGGAAAGGAAAGGAGGCCCACGTCATTCCATTTCCTTTCTTCCTTGTTACCCTGGGGCTTTAGCAGACCAAGAATCAAAAGGAAGAAAATCAGAGGCCCTGTCCCCTTTTCCTCCACCGGTGAGAGAATCCACAGGCAAGGAGAAAGAGAGACAGTGCGGACATGGCTCCAGGAGGGAAGAATTGTCTTCTTGTTTTAATGTTTATTTATTTTTGAGAGCAGGAGGGAGGGGGAGGGAGGGGCAGGGACAGAGAGAGAGAGAGAGAGAGAGGGAGAGAGGGAGGATCCGAAATGGGCACTGCACTGTCAGCACAGAGCCCGATGTGGGGCTCGAACTCACAAACCACGAGATCATGACCTGAGCCCAAGTTGGACGCTTAACCGACTGAGCCACCCAGGTGCCCCAGGCACTGGGTTTTAAAGAGCCTTGAAGTCCGATAAGGAAAACATCTGCTGGGCCTCTTTTTGTCTGGACACAAATACCTGAGTGCATAGTGATGTTACCAATTGCTTTCTCAGACCCTCAGCCTGGAGTGATGGATGAATGTGTGTGTGTGTGTGTGTGTGTGTGTGTGTGTGTGTGTGAGAGTGTGTGTGTGTGCATGCAATCCCTCCACTAGCAAATTCGCAAGTGAGCGCTGCTGGGGAGACAGAGGGAAGAAGGAATTTGCACGAGTCAGCCCTCCTGGCTTCTTGGGTTCTAACTTGAGGGACTCTCTCCATTTATCTACCCATTGACCTATTTGCTCATTTACCTACTTCTTTTCTTAGCTCAGGTGCTATAGATAGTTTTGGAGACTGCACGGAATCTTTTTGGGCGGAGTAAAATCTAGAGAGCAACTTCGGCTTCTGTTGCGCTCTGTTTCTAGATCACACAGAAGCAGCCAGATCAAGTTTTGCTGATTTGGGGATGCTCTTTGATATTATAGGTATTATATAGCATGAACGAAGTTCACTTTGGGCGTGGCGGGGGGGGGGGCTGGGGTGTCACCCTCAAAGAGATCAGTGGTTCTCCAAAGCAACTGAAACGGAAGTAAAAGGAGAGTGTGAGTGAAGCTGCCGGTCGGAGGAGGCATGCATAGAAGAGGGGTGATTAGAGAGAACCGCAGGGTTTTTAAGTTTGCGAGCGAGCGCGAGCGTGTGGCTCAGGCTCCAAATGAAAAGTCACAGAGGGCAGACCTTCTGAATCATGGGTTGTTTATTTGGAATCAAGCTGTTTCTCCCGGTCAACTGCAGGCAGCTTGTCCTCGGGGCGGGTGAGTGGCTCCTGAGAGTTAATTACTTAAGGATGGTTAATGATTCTCCTGGGTGACCCTGGGGGGAGGTATATGCAAATTAATCGTAATTACAACAGCTCAGCAGCAGCTACTCGGTAGTGTTTTCTGTGCTCCCGCACGGTGCAGGACGCTTGATTGTGTTATTTCATCCACACAAGAGTCCTATGAGGTAGGCATGATCAGACCCATCATTTTTCTTGCAGACAAGGAAACTCAAGTTCAGGCAACTGAAGTCACGATCAAGTGGGGCCACAGGTGGGTCTCACTCTAAATCCCTTAACTGACACTCATGTTGTACTAACATGTAGGAACGCCCCAGAAAACGTGCAGCAAGGGCTCTTGGGTGAGGCCGCCTGCCAGGTGGGTCTTCCAGGCAAAGGGGGAGTCTCCCTTTTAAGCTCAAGGGCAAGGGCTTTCAGGGCTTGGGGGTGCTCCGTGCCCAGTAACCCACGTGCACTTAAAGGCACCGCTCGCAAGACAGGTCCCAAGGGAATCACAATGTGACCTGTCATTAGCAACAGCCTTGCCGCTCAGCCAAGCGACCTCAGGCTCAACACCCGGTCTAGGTCCCCTGAAGCCATTCGGGTGACTTCTCACTCCCCGACTGTCATCCGTCAAGGACCCCTCTGTGCCCTTCCACCGCCGCTCACCTGCCGGCCTGCAGCACCCCGGAAATGCTGAAGAGCCCGAAGTCTGTGATCACCACTTTCCCGTTGTCGTAGAAGACATTCTTTGACTTGAGGTCCTTGTGAAGGATCCCCTTTGCGTGCAGGTAGCCCATGCCCTGGAAGGAGCCAGGAAACGGGATGTCGTCAGGGAACACGGAGTGCTCGCCGCTACCCTGGCTCGGGTTCAAGAGCACCCTGAACAGCTGCACTGCTTGGGGCCCAAACGCACAGGCTTGCAGGTGGGGCTGTGCGGGACCGGGCAGGGTCCTCAAGGCACACCTCTGCCACCGCTCTCAGACTACGGCCAAACTGTTCCCACTTGGCTCTGAAGCTTCCGGAAGAAGCCCCCGAGGAAGACATCCCTAGCGGGAGAAAAACTGAAGACGAACCAGAGAGGTGGTCCCCAGAGTAAGCTGAGGGATGCCATCAACCACCTCCCCGCACTTCCTCTTTGAAAAAAATAACTCCTCGGCAGGACGTTTGTTTTATAGCTACTTAACCCATATCAGCGCTGAAGGCACCACATTCCTCAAGGGACAGATCATGATCCAGTGATCAAGACCACGGAGGAGAAGCTAGCCCAAGGGTGAGTGTCTAGATTCTTTGTGTGTGTGTGTGTGTGTGTTGTTTTTTTTTTTGTTTTGCCTTTATGAGCTGTCACATTTTATCTCTTCTAACAGCTTAGTCCTAACACTTCCAATGGGAAATGAAAGTCCCAGTCAACTGACTAACGAGGCACCTGCCAGAAAACACAGGATGTTCCAGTTTGTTTTAAGCCCAAACAACAGTCCCAACAATTGGATGTTTCCCTGGCGGCTACAGAGAGAGAGAGAGACAGAGAGAGACAGAGACAGAGGGCTTCCACTCATGGGAATTCAAGCATCCGAGGGGTGAGGGATTCTAACAACACAAGCTTCTCCTGGTACCCTACGTGCCCAATTATCATGATGATGAGGCACCAGACAGAAGCCAGACATCGGGAGACCATCCCTAATGGTGGTATCTGGGCAAAACTCTTACTCACATACAGCGTGGTATTTTTCTGGTCAAGTCTAATTTTTTTTTTTTTTTTTTAAATCCAGACTGCTGGTCTGAAGCCAGACCCTGCATCTCTCGGGAGGGAGCCCCGGCTCCTGTGGTACCTTCACAATTTCTTGGGCAATCTGCCTCGTTTTGTTGACATCCAAGACGATTTTGGCATCCCTCACCACAGAGTAGAGAGTCCGTCCCTTACACAGGCTGAAAAGCAAAAGGAGAGGACACATTATTGGCACTTGTTCAGATGAGAGTGACCCACGGCAGTTGTCCGGTGTGACAAATAATAGTGGATGTGCCACTAGGACGCCTGTTGGAGAACAAGCCTGTGAATGGACCTCAGGTCTGGCTCTCGGATACAGATCTGGGAGCACGTTCTTTGGGGTTCTTCGGGGTCTTCACTGACACCCCCACCGCCAGCATCTCAGGACACCCGCAGAACCTAACCCAGTCCAGAGGCAGGCTTGCCACGTTCCCTCCGTCCCAGGGTTGCACGGAAGGAAAGCTGTGCATGAACCAATAACTTCTGGGGTCCTGAGACGCCACTCAGACAGCACTCTGCCAGCCACCTGTCCCAGCTGCTCCCACTCGCCAGAAGCTGCTGGGGTGGGCGGTGGGGGCAGTGATGAAACCCCAGCAAGATGGTGGCTCATATCCACCAAGGACCATCAGCCAACGATGCATTCAAGCACCCGATGCATTACACACACATCCGTTGTGTGTAAACACGGATACCCTGTGTCCCAAACCAGACGCCCGTCTAGAGGGTTTTTTTTTTTTTTTTTTTTTAAATTTTTTTTCAACGTTTTTTATTTATTTTTGGCACAGAGAGAGACAGAGCATGAACGGGGGAGGGGCAGAGAGAGAGGGAGACACAGAATCGGAAACAGGCTCCAGGCTCTGAGCCATCAGCCCAGAGCCTGACGCGGGGCTCGAACTCACAGACCGCGAGATCGTGACCTGGCTGAAGTCGGACGCTTAGCCGACTGCGCCACCCAGGCGCCCCTAGAGGGTTTTTTAAACTATGTTCAGACTCACTGAGTTCATTTTGAGGACCAGTGGTTTAAGATAAATGACAAGATGGAAAAGGACGTTAATGCAGCGACAGCGACACCTTCTCATTGAGTTGCCTGCTTGCTCACCCACCCGTCCCTTCTATGGTGAGCTCCGTTCCCGGCACACACACAGCAGGCACTCAATACGCGCTCATCGAATGAGGGAAAGAATGAATGAGTGAATGAATAAATGAATGCAGTCTATATTTACCACAGCATTCCCTGCCTCTAGCACCAAATCTAGCTCAGAGGAGCAAGTGTCGGCTGGAAAAGGAAGGAATGTCATTAGGGAAGTTCATGTTCCATCTTCTGTCAAAACTAATGGCTTGCATTTTTCTTTTAATCTATGATTTCACTGCTAAAATACTCTCAGCCTTTCCTTCAGTATTTTTCGAGCCCTTGTTATGTGCTACACTTGGCTGAGATTGTACAGTTGAAGCTAGATCCCGGCTCTGCTCCTTACTGTGTGTCTTTGGGTGGGTTACTTAACCCCTCTGGGCCTCGGATTCCTCAACTAGCAAAGAGAACGAGTGATACCTACCTTGTAGCGTCACTACGAGGACTGAGTGAGAGAAGGAACTGAGTGCCGTGCCTGGCACCTGGTGGGAAGTATAGCATCGTGGTGAGAATTTGTGGGTTAGAACCCTGGTGGCATCAGTGAGTAGCTGTGTGACCCTGGGCAGGTGAGTTAACCTCTCTGAGCCTCACTTTCACTATCTGTACAATGGAGTCAATAGTTCCTGCCTTACGAGGTGGTTAGGAGAACCCCATGAAATCAGGTGTGTAAGGTGTCGGCATCTCTCCATGCCCAGTGCACAGAAGTACCCTACTCATGAAACGCTGGCTGTTAGGCGAGGTAGTAAGTGATCAATAAAATGCCAAATGTGTACGCACACTTGTGTACATATGTGCCATATATTCATACGCATACGACATCTGCGTGTCCATCCGTTGTATTCCTACCTGTCTACCTGGCCACGTACCTACCCATCCACCCACATACCCGTCCAAAATGCTACCTGTGACCTTTCACTAAGACTCATTTCTTAGTGAGATTCTCAGCGTAGCTGACGCCCAGGGGGGTCTGATTCATCCGTCCAAGGTCGCCCCGTAAGCTGGTGGGAGGCAGCCACGGTGACTCAAGTCTGTCCCCTGTTGTTGCTGTCCTGGGGGGTACGTTTGCTGTGGCTACTGCAGGAGAGGGGGAGAGAGGCGGGCTGTGCAGCCAATTAAGCCACACTGACATTTAAATATGGGGGATTGGCGGAGACCGTGGGTGGACTCCCTCCCCTGGATACTCGGTTCTTGAACAGCCACCTACGCTCATTACAGGCCAGAGCCCAGAAAATACTGTTCCCGCTGCAGACGGCAGAGCAAATAATTGCAACAGGCTTCAAGACTCCCAGACTCTCCTTCCCGGGGTAACTGTGTGCAGGTCTCAGGCTTCAAACACCCATTCCATTTCCTTGCCTGCACCCAACTTCCTTTCTGGGAGCACCTGCGAAAATCTTTGCTTCTCTTGCTACCCTGTGGTTTCTGGGGCTGCTGGAGTACATCCATCGACTGGCGGGATGTAAATTCGCACGACCACAGCCTGGCACGTCTACCAAAGTGAAACATACAAACACCCCACGATCAGCGGTTCCTTCCCTAAGTATATATATACAGGCATGCGTACTCACATTCGCCCACAGACATGCCAGAAGGTACGAGAACGTTAACAGCAGCCCATTCATAATAGCCCCGCACTGGAGCCAATCCAAATGTTCATCAACAGAAAGATGGATTGATTGTGACAGAGCCAGATAACAGCATATATTCGTATTGTACTGTATAATAATCAACGAATTACTGCTAACTGCAAAAAACGTGACGTTCATAAACACAGTGTTAAACAAAGACGACTCAAGACTCGCACCGAATGATTCTATTTACGCAAAGTGCAAAACCAGACAAAACTGACCCATGTGCTAGAAGTCATTGTAGTGGTGACCCTTGGGGGCCGGGGAGGCTGGAAAGGGCGTGAGGGGTCCAATGTGGCTGGGGGGGGGGGGGGGATGCAGGCAATGTTTTGATTTGGGTGCTGGCTGGCACATGAGTGTGAATTGAGTGGAAATTCATCAGGTTGTGCTCTCAGGATCTGGACACTTTGCCAGACGTTATACTCAAAAAAGTCTGCTGTAAACAAATTGGCATGGTGTTGAAATTTAAAAGAAAATCTAAACCAACGCTGATACCCCAGGTATCCATTTCTAAGCGCTTCACACAGTCCCAAGGGGCAGAGTCCACAGAGGAATTAGGTATTTATCCGGGGCTGAGCTGGAGAGCAGGTGCGGGGCGAAGGCTGAGCTCGAAGCAGGAGCAGGCATCGGGCAGGTATCCAGGGCGGAAGAGGCTCAGATACTCCAGACAAGTCAGTCCAAGTGTCTTTGGCAACTGTTCTGAGCTTGGGGCTTCTGTGGCTAACACTGGTGCCCAAAAGCCATTTGCAGCGTGGGAGGTGAGGAAGGGAAAGGAGAGGATGAAGGGTTACAACCCTCACAGCAACTTGCAGGAGCCACACTGTGGCCCCATTTCTACAGACGAGGATATGGAGACCCAGAGGGGCAGAGGACCTGCTCACGGACACACAGACATGGGATCAGCCCAGTCCTGATCTTTCTCTCATCTCCTCTTTGGTGTGGGTGCTGGACATGATCTGGGGGCCATTTAAGAGACACGCAGCCAAGTGAATCCAAATCCGACTCTCCCATTTACTACTTACGGGGTGACCTCGGGAAGTGACTCCAACCTCAGTTTCCTCATCTGTAAAATGGGAGTAATAGTAATAATTCCAGTTAATGTGTCTGAGCCCTTGTTATGTGCCAGGTACCGGGGTACTAAGCACAGGTACAGGTACTAAGCACGAGAGCCCCCCCCCCCCCCCCACACACGGTGGGTACCCTTGCTGTATTCTATGGATTCTAAGATGCATGTTTCCTTGAAGTTTAACATCTCCGAAATCAGAATGTGTCTGATTGATGGACAGGTAACAGTTCTGTTGGCACTGTATTTCTCTCTTTGTAGTACGTGAATACAACGTGCATATTGTAACTGACAGCATCTTGGATTTAATCAAGTCTTGGCTCAGCCACATTTTACAGATAAGGAAACTGAGGCTCAGAGAGGTTAAGTAGGGCTGGGATATGAACGCAGGCAGCCTGGCTTCAGAGCTGATGCTCCTGACCCCCATCTTTGGCTCCATAACTTTCTCTCAGACCCCAGCACGTCATATGCCCTCAGTAAATGGTAGCCATAATGTCATTGCTATGGCAACGAAGATTAATGAGGCCCGCTGGCCTTGGTAGCAGAGTCAGTCTGGAGGTCAGGAGGTGTTTTAGTGGCTTCAGGATATAGTGAGTACTTCTCTAGCTCCTGGGGCAGTACACATACACACACACACACACACACACACACACACACACCCCCCCTCCATATCTCTCTCTGCTAAAAGATCACATTTCTCCAAGAAGAACAAGGCCCAGAAATGTCTCACTTTGTCTGCAGGCCGATACAGAGGTCTCTTCAGCCCTGACCCGAGACAGGTCATTCATACAATTCTGACCTTTGACCCCATGTCCCGGGTGACACAGTGAGCCTTCTGGCCAGGATGACACTGTAAGTGGAAGATCCTTGTTGTAAACCAGCCCCAAAGAGGATTGTCAGTAACAATGAGATAAAACCATCTAGAAGGCTCATCTCCAAGGGCCTCCGTCCAAACTGGCTAATTCTGCCAGAACAGGGACTAGGAGAGAAATCTAGATGCCTGGGGTGGCCACTTCCCTTCCCTCCTCCAAACCCCTCAGCACCAAGCCCGGGGACCCAGGCCAGTGTGAATGAATGGTGGGGAGTGTGGGCTGGGGGCCACCTCCTCCGAAGACTGTCAGGCAGGCCCCCAGCCCAGTTCTGGCACCTCTCAGCCCACATGGCTTTGGAGACTCATCAGGGGCACAGGGTCCCCATCTGCTACTGTGGGCGTGGTCAGCTGAACAACAGACCCCCAAAGCTGTCCACGTCCTCATCCTCAGAAACGGTGACTATTTCCCTTATATGGCACATGGAACTTTGCAGAGGCAACTACGGTTTTTGACGTGGGGAGACTGTCCTGGCTTATCTCAGTGGGTCCGCTGTCATCACAAGGGTCCTTAAGGTGAAGGGAGAGACAGAAGAGAGAGAGAGGCAGAGGGAGATGTGAGTAAAAGACTCAACCAGCCCTTGCTGGCTCTGAAGATGAGGAGGGCGTCATGAGCCAAGGGGTGCAGGCAGCTTCTAGAAGCCAGAAAAGGCAAGAACAGGTTTGTCCCCTACAGCAGCCAGGATGAACGCAGCGGACACCTTGATTTTAGCCCTGTGAGACCCATTTTAGACTTCCGACCTCTAGAATCGTAAGATACATTTGTGTTGTTTCAGGCCACGAAGTCTGCGGTCCTTTGTTTCGGGAGCCCTGGGAAACTAACCCAGTGGGATAGGACATACTGCATCGCAGGAGGGTGTGAGGTGGAGATGAGATCGCACAGGCACAGTGCTTGGCCCAGCGTCTGGCCAGAACCTATACTCCTTCAACAGCAGCTCATATCACTGCTAATAATATTACTGCTGATATTGTTGCTAATGATCATACTTTCCTGCTTAGGTGACCCCAAGTGCCCTTCGCGGCCTCTCCAGCTTCCCTAATTTGGTCTCTATCCAGCACTCCTAGAGGCCACTTCAAAATGCAAAGCTGACCGGTCGCTCCCTGCTACAGTCCCCCCTCTACCTCTCTCCCACCCCCACCCCGGGGTCTCTGGACACAGACCCAACTCCTCCAGGGCCCACAGGTGTGATACAGACTGGCCCCGACAGGCTGTTCCACCCCCTTCTTGTTGGGACTCTCCCCTTTGTTCACTGAGTTCCAGTCCCACACACCTACCTCAGGGCCTTTGCCTGTGCTGTTTCCGCAGCCTGGAACACTCTCCCCATTTGTCCTCAAAAGCCTTCCCTGGCCTCCCCAACTAGTTCCCTCGTGCCCTGTAGGTCCCTGCAGCACCACGGACCTCATCCCTGCAGCACTTGTCCTGGTTGGAATTGTACACACACTGGCTGGAATCTTTGATGACAGATTATCTCCTCCAGACTACTCTCCGTGAAGGCTGGGTCTAGGTGCTCCTGGCCACAGCTGCGCTCCCAACATACAGAAGGTCCTGAAGGAATCGGGGTATGCAGTGCTACAGGCTGCCTCACATGGCCAGACCTCGCAGGGAGTGAGATCCCCACTGCAACGCCACATCCAGTAAAACAGAAACTACCCCTCAGGGGTCTGCCTTCACCTTTCTTGGCTTGTTTGCTTGGGGGCGTTATTTTGGGGCTCTCTGAGGGTAACAGATGGTCCCTTGGTGATGGAAGCCTGGTCTTAAACGGGAATGTCTTTAGACCGGGCATGTATAATCTCCTCCCTGCCTAGACCTCAGAGGTGTTTAAGCACAAGTCCAGTGGCTGATGAACCTGCATGGGCACCACAGTCCCCTGGAAGAGCCTGTTAAAACAAAGATGGCTGGTCCTACCCCAAGAAATTCTGATTCTGAGGGTCTGGATTGGGTCCAGAGAATTTGCATTTCTTTTTTTTTTTTTTTTTAATGTTTATTTTTCAGAGAGAGACAGAGCATGAGCAGAAGAGGGGCAGAGAGAGAGGGAGACACAGAATCCGAAGCAGGCTCCAGGCTCCGAGCTGTCAGCACAGAGCCCGACGCGGGGCTCGAACTCATGGACTGCGAGATCATGACCTGAGCCCAAGTCGAACGCCTAACCTAACCCACACGGGCGCCTGTGAGAATTTGCATTTCTAGTAAGTTCCCAGGTAATGCTAATGCTGGTGGTCCAGAGATTCCCACGTTGTGGAGCACCACTCAAGACCAATCTCATTTTACTGAGGCCCAGAGATCATCAGTTAAGTTCACAATCGATTTAGTGAGAGTGGCACCGTGGGCAGGGCAGTATTCTGTTTCAGGTGTGTGCAAGACAGGCCCAGTCCTTAATCTCATGGGGCTGACCGGCCAGGGGAGATGTCAGCCAATAAATAAGTCACTGAGCAAATAGAAAGATGTTCGGAGAAGCATAAGTGCTTAGAAGAGAATAAATAGATTTACTGGACAGAGAGTGGTGGGGCTGGGGGCTTCTTTCACTAGGACAGTGAGGGTAAGTCCCTCAGGGGAGGTGACCCTTATGCCAAGGGCTGAAGAAAGAAGGCAGCCATGTGAAAATCTGGAGGAAGAGAGTTCCAGGCTGAAGGACCAGCCAGTGCAAAGGCCCTGGGGTAGGACCAGGCTGGTACACTTGAGTAACACAGCAAAGGCCATATGGCTGGGCTCTAGAGAACATCTCCCAGGGCCTGCTTTCCTCAAGTGCTGATCTTCCAAATAAAAGAAACAGCTGAGTGGAAACAGTCCTTAGCTCTGCCTGATTTGTGTTCCCAAGGCAGTTGGTTTCAAAGTCAGCTGTTGTTTTAAAACACTCTCTTCCGTCAGACGGGATTTATAACTCTTTGGTTCACTCACTTCTAAGCATTCTCCACCTCTCAAAACTCAAAACCCCCTTAAGTGCCCCTCTCTTTCCCCCTTCCCTTGAGCAAATAAATCACGCTTCAAGCGACAAGTTGCGTACTCCATCAAACTCCAGCCGCAGGCAATCTCTTAACTTCCAAGTCGTTCATGAATCTAACACTGAAGATATTAAACCTTGGGACTCTGGGGCTTTCTAATAAAAAATGCCAGGTGAGCTTCCTATTAAAAATGGGAAATGCCAGAAAGCAAGTGAGAAATGCCAGCTGCTCGCCACCTGCTTAACCTGATGTGCGTCCAGGAAATGAAGAGTTATAGAGTTCCATTTAGTAAGAGGTTGGTGGCAGAAGGCTCATGTCCCAGCCAGATGAGAAAGAAGATGGTGGCCTGCCAGACACCGGAATATGCAAAGCAGGAGCCTAGCTGCCCATGAGAGCAGGACTTACTTTTCCCCAACGCACACTCCTGCCCTCCTTCAGCCTTTGATATTGCTGCAAAGCCCAGAGAAGTCGGGGGTTGGGGGGGGGGGGGAAGAGGAAGCTTAGACTCTGTCTTACTGGCTTCTTCTCTCCAGGGCTGGATCCAGTTTTGCTAAGTCCAGAGGCCAAAGGTTGGCTCCTCTGGGCCCTTTAAGTTCTGAGATGGGGCTGTGACAATCAGTGAGTGCTTCTGTCCCTGACTGTGACCTCAGGCTTTGGGGCATCTGGTGACAATCTGCCCTCCGTGGTCTGGGCTTTACAAGGGTAGGAATGCTCCAAGGGCGCAGGCAATCAGCTAGGGAAGCAGGAGCCTCTAGCTCACCACAGGAAGAACTTCCAGGAAATGGTAGCCTGGCTGGTCCTCTGCCTCTGGTCACATTGTGTGGTCTGGTCGCCATCTGAGACCTGTTCTTGACCTTGTCCAAAGACATGCCAGGACATGCTCCTCCCTCACTCTACACCATATATAAGTACACATATACATGTACACATATATGTATATATATGTAATCATGTATATTTTTTGTGTGTGTGTGTGTGTGTATTATCATTTCCTAAGGGTCAGACTGTGTATCTCACTGCAATCATTCCAGAATCACCTTAAGATTTTTGCCAGATTGGCATTATTTATCACTCACTAATACTTTTTCTTCAGATGCATTGCCTTGAAAAAATAAGTGTATTTTTTTTAACCACATAAAGGAAATTTATTTCAGAGTATACTGAAATTTATACTCTGAAATTTATTCAGAGTATAGTCTTAAACATGGAGAAGCTTATTTTGTGGGCTGCGAGAAAACTTAAGATAATTTACTGCCTCCAAGCAATGGTTCTACCTTTGATTTCTTCCTTAAACCCATCAGATGGCACTTTACTTCTTCTCTGTGTCATCGATCATTCCTCTGATGGCAAATTTCTGGCTGTTTATTTTTTTTTTAATTTTATTTTTTACTTTTAAAAATTTACATGCAAATTAGTTAGCATATAGTGCAACGATGATTTCAGGAATAGATTCCTTTGTGCCCCTTACCCATTTAGCCCATCCCCCCTCCCACCACCCCTCCAGTAACCCTCAGTTTGTTCTCCATATTTATGAGTCTCTTCTGTTTTGTCCCCCTCCCTGTTTTTATATGATTTTTGTTTCCTTTCCCTTATGTTCATCTGTTTTGTGTCTTAAAGTCCTCATATGAGTGAAGTCATGATTTTTGTCTTTCTCTAATTTCACTTAGCATAATACCCTCCAGTTCCATCCACATAGTTGCAAATGGCAAGATTTCATTCTTCTTGATTGCCGAGTAATACTCCATTGTATATGTATAACACATCTTCTTTATCCATTCATCCGTCGATGGACATTTGGGCTCTTTCCATAATTTGCCTATTGTCGATAGTGCTGCTATAAACATGGGGGTGCATGTGTCCCTTCGAAACAGCACACCTGTTGGGGCGCCTGGGTGGCTCAGTCGGTTAAGTGACCGACTTCGGCTCAGGTCATGATCTCACAGTCTGTGAGTTCGAGCCCCACGTCAGGCTCTGTGCTGACAGCTCAGAGCCTGGAGCCTGCTTTGGATTCTGTGTCTCCCTCTCTCTCTGCCCCTCCCCTGCTCATGCTCTGTCTCTCTCTCTGTCAAAAATAAATTAAAAAAACATTAAAAAAAAAAAAAAAAAGAAACAGCACACATGTATCCCTTGGATAAATACCGAGTAGTGCAATTGCTGGGTCGTAGGGTAGTTCTATTTTTAGTTTTTTGAGGAACCTCCCTACTTTTTTCCAGAGTGGCTGCACCAGCTTGCATTCCCCCCAAAAATGAATGTATTAAAAAAAATCTGTATCATTACTTTCTATCATTGCCAGGTAGAAAGCCTGTATCTCTAGCCCCAAATAAATGTAAAAAATAAGTACAGTGAAAGCCCATATGTCAAACAAAATGAAATCCTAGCTTGGCATTTGTGGCCAAATGCTCTGATCTTGAGGCCTCCTCTTTGTTTTAAAACAGAAGTTTAGGACAAATCAGCCCTCAACAAAAAGATCGAGATCATACCATGCATATTTTCAGACCACAATGCTATGAAACTCGAAATCAACCACAAGAAAAACTTTGGAGAGATAACAAATACTTGGAGACTAAAGAACATCCTACTAAAGAATGAATGGGCTAACCAAGAAGTTAAAGAGGAAATTAAAAAGTACATGGAAACCAATGAAAATGGTAACACCACAGCCCAAAGCCTCTGGGACGCAGCAAAGGCAGTCATAAGAGGGAAGTATATAGCAGTCCAGGCCTTCCTAAAGAAGGAAGAAAGATCTCAGATACACAACCTAACCTTACACCTTAAGGAGCTGGAAAAAGAACAGCAAATAAAACCCGAAACCAGCAGAAGGCGGGAGATAATAAAGATTAGAGCAGAAATCAATGTTATCAAAACCAAAAACAAACAAACAAACAAAAAAAAACAAACAGTAGAACAGATCAATGAAACTAGGAGCTGGTTCTTTGAAAGAATTAACAAAAGGGATAAACCCCTAGACAGTTTGATCAAAAAGAAAAAGGAAAGGACCCAAACAAATAAAATCAAGAATGACAGAGGAGAGATCACAACCAACACCGCAGAAATAAAAACAATAATAAGAGAATATCAGGAGCAATTACACGCCAATAAAATGGGCAATCTGGAAGAAATGGACAAATTCCTAGAAACCTATAAACTACCAAAACTGGAACAGGAAGAAATAGAAAATTTGGACAGACCCATAACCAGTAAAGAAATTGAATTAGTAATCAAAAATCTCCCAACAAACAAGAGCCCAGGGCTGGATGGCTTTCTGGGGGAATTCCACCAAACATTTAAAGAAGAGTTAACACCTATTCTTTTGAAACTGTTCCAAAAAATAGAAATGTGAGGAAAACTTCCAAACTCATTCTATGAAGCCAGCATCACCTTGATTCCAAAACCAGACAAAGACCCCACTAAAAAGGAGAACTATAGACCAATTTCCCTGATGAACATGGATACAAAAATCCTTCACAAGATACTAGCCAACCAAATCCAACAATACATTAAAAGAATTATTCACCACAACAAAGTGGGATTTATACCTGGGATGCAGGGCTGGTTCAGTATCTGTAAAACAATCAATGTGATTCACCTCATCAATAAAAGAAAGGACAAGAACAACATGATCCTCTCATATGCAGAGAAAGCATGTGACAAAATACAGCATCCTTTCTTGATAAAAACCCTCAAGAAAGTAGGGATAGAAGGATCATACCTCAAGATCATAAAAGCCATACATGAAAGACCCACCACTAATACAATTCTCAATGGGGAAAAACTGAGAGCTTTCCCCCTAAGGTCAGGAACACAACAGAGATGTCCACTCTTGCCACTGTTATTCAACATAGTACTGGAAATCCTAGCCTCAGCAATCAGACAACACAAAGGAAAAAAAAAACATCCAAATTGGCAAGGAGGAAGTCAAACTTTCACTCTTTGCAAATGACATGATACTCTATATGGAAAACCCAGAAGATTCCACCAAAAAACTGCTAGAACTGATCCATGAATTCAGCAAAGTCGCAAGATATAAAATCAAGGCACAGAAATCGGTTGCATTCCTATC
Organism: Panthera onca; assembly: GCF_046562875.1. NCBI lineage: Eukaryota > Metazoa > Chordata > Mammalia > Carnivora > Felidae > Panthera > Panthera onca. The sequence goes on from NC_138350.1 coordinate 12,966,421, forward strand.
CACCAATAATGAAGCAACACAAAGAGAAATCAAGGAACCGATCCCATTTAGAAGTGCACCAAAAACCATAAAATACCTAGGAATAATCCTAACCAAAGAGGTGAAAATCTATACACTGAAAACTATAGAAAGCTTGTTAAAGAAATTGAAGGAGACACAAAAGAATAGAAAAATAGTCCATGCTCCTGGATTGAAAGAACAAATATTGTTAAAGTGTCAACACTCCCCAAAGCAATCTACATATTCAATGCAATCCCTATCAAAATAACACCAGCTTTCTTTACAGAGCTAGAACAATCCTAAAATTTGTATGGAACCAGAAAAGACCCCGAATAGCCAAAGCAATCTTGAAAAAGAAAACCAAAACAGGAGGCATCACAATCCCAGACTTCAAGCTATACTACAAAGCTGTAACCATCAAGACAGTATGGTACTGGCACAAGAAGAGACACTCAGATCAATGGAACAGAATAGAGAATCCAGAAATGGACCCACAAACGTATGGCCAACTAATCTTTGACAAAGCAGGAAAGAATATCCAATGGAATCAAGACAGTCTCTTCAGCAAGTGGTGCTGGGAAAATTGGTGAGTGACATGCAGAAGAATGAACCTGGCCCACTTTCTTACACCATACACAAAAAGAAACTCAAAATGGGTGAAAGACCTAAATGTAAGACAGGAAGCCACCAAAATCCTAGAGGAGAAAGCAGGAAAAAACCTCTTTGATCTTGGCTGCAGCAACTTCTTACTCACCACGTCTCCGGAGGCAAGGGAAACAAAAGCAAAAATGAACTACTGGGACCTCATCAAAATAAAAAGCTTCTGCACAGTGAAGGAAACAATCAGCAAAACTAAAAGGCAATCGACAGAATGGGAGAAGATATTCACAAACGACATATCACATAAAGGGTTAGTATCCAAAATCTATAAAGAACTTAGCAAACTCAACACCCAAAAAACAAATAATGCAGTCAAGAAATGGGCAAAAGACATGAATAGACACTTCTCCAAAGAAGACATCCAGATGGCCAACCGACACATGAAAAAAGCTCAACATCACTCATCATCAGGGAAATACAAATCAAAACCACAATGAGATACCACCTCACACCTGTCAGAATGGCTAACATTAACAACTCAGGCAACAACAGATGTTGGCAAGGATGCGGAGAAAGAGGATCTCTTTTGCATTATTGGTGGGAATGCAAGCTGGTGCAGCCACTCCGGAAAACAGTATGGAGGTTCCTCAAAAAACTAAAAATAGAAGCACCCTACGACCCAGCAATTGCACTACTAGGTATTTATCTAACGGATACAGGTGTGCTGTTTCGAAGGGACAATGCACCCCCATGTTTATAGCAGCACTATCAACAATAGCCAAAGTATGGAAAGAGCCCAAATGTCCATCGATGGATGAATGGATAAAGAAGATGTGGTATATATATACAATGGAATATTACTCGGCAATGGAAAAGAATGAAATCTTGCCATTTGCAACATGGATGGAACTGGAGGGTATTATGCCAAGTGAAATTAGTCAGAGAAAGACAAAAATCGTATGAGTTCACTCATATGAGCACTTTAAGACACAGAACAGATGAACACAAGGGAAGGGAAACAAAATCATATAAAAACAGGGAGGGGAACAAAACAGAAGAGACTCTTAAATATGGAGAACAAAACAGAGGGTTGCTGGAGGGGTGGTGGGAGGGGGGACGGGCTAAATGGGTAAGGGGCACTAAGGAATCTACTCCTGAAATCACTGTTGCACTATATGCTCACTAACTTGGATGTAGATTAAAAATTAATTAATTAATTAACAATTAGTTAAAAGAAGTTAAAAAAGAAGTTGAGGGGTAAACTTCTAGGTGGCTCAGTTGGTTAAGCATCCAACTCCTGGTTTCAGCTCAGGTCGTGATCTCACAGTTCATTAGTTCGAGCCCTGCCTTGTGCTCTCTGATGTTAGCACAGAGCTTGCTCTGGATCCTCTGTCTCTGTCTGCCCCTCCCCCACTTGCACCTGCATGCGCGCTCTCTCTCTCTCTCTCTCTCTCTCTCAAAAATAAATAAACTTAAAAAAAAAATTAGCAAGTCAGGGTTAAGAAGGTGTCAGATACCAGCACTGGATGGAGACTTTCTCCTTAATGTCACTGGAAGGAGGGAAAAAGGATTGAAGAGAAAAAGAATGGTCGCCCCCTATGTAATTCAATGCTATCTGGGGCCAGCGGAACCTGTCCCACCCTGTGGGAAACCTGTCAAGTAATCCCTCCAAGCTGCAAACCCTCCCCTCCTGCCAATTATGCAACAACCGAGCACTACAGGCCAGGTTTGTGCAGTGAAAGGACCATTTCCTCCCTCTGATGGAACTGACGTTCTCGTGGAGGACCAGATAACAGCAAATAGACTAAGTTCAAGTAACAAGCAGGACAGTGGGAAACTAACAAGGGTTAGGTAGTGACTAAGGGGAGAGGGGTGGGTGCCTCCGTTAAGAATTGTCAGGCTGTCCTCTCAGGAGGGGACACCAGGGGCCCCCTTCCCACCACATCATGCTGTCTTAGGGCAAAGACTCTGCATTGATTTCTGGCAACTTCTCACCATGTGCCTCTTGTCTCATCTCTCCAAGAAGGGCAGGCATGTCTTGTTCAGGATGATGACCATCTCTGGAAGGCTGAGCAGGGGACCACGGCAGAAGCCAAGGTTTCCAGGGATCATCTCATCCAATGCTTCAAAGCTCTCTCTGAAGTGGGTATGGTTATTCCCATCATACAGATGGGAAACTGAGGCAGTAAGTCAGCCTGGATAGAACACACTTGAGAATCAGAACCACTTGGGATAAAGTTCTGCTCCTTCTGGCTGTGTGATCTCAGGCAAGCTTTCGGAAACTTCTGGAACTCGCAGTGCTTTGTGATCTGTGAGGTGGGGTGAGGAGGGAAGGGAGTTGGCTATATATGTATGTGCCCTCTGTGTCCAGTTTGAGTACCCACTACTCAGCACCGCTTGTAATGGGGCCAGGGGGGACAACGGTCTCCGTTTATGGAGCTTCCTCTGACAAGGCACTGAGCTGAGCACTTCTCAGGCCATCCTTCCCAGGAGGGCAGGCACTAGGCTACAAATGAGGCAATTCACGTGCAGGAAGGTTATGTGACCTGCCCAGGGTCCCACGGTTCAGTAGGTGACAGGCTCCGGATTTGAGGCCAGCTCTGAAACACCACATCCTTCCAGGATTTTATAAAATCCCTTGGGAAAAGATGGTGTGGCAAAGAGGAGTGAACTGAACCCACTGAAGATGGCCTGACTTCTGGAAAAGTTTGTCCGCTGAGCTCCGCTGAGATACCCTTCCCCCCAACTCAAGGCCAAATTCAGGGCCAGCCCATGTCTGGCCTCACTGTCCATTTGCCGCTTCTGTTTGGGAATCCCCAGCTGCCACCCAGAGATATGCTGGGCAGGCTGAAGAGGGTTCGGCCATGTGAAGGGGTCCTCAGAACTTCTGGATGCACCCTCGAGGCACACCGCTGGCCAGGCCCAGGGGAGGGGCTCCAGAAATGCTCCTGGAGCAAGCGAATGAACACACGACTCCTATCACCTTCCTTCTTCCCATCATCCACTGCAGCTGGAATAGTGGTGTTTTGTGCCAAGGCAGATCCTTCTTCCTGGCTCAGCACGCAAAACAGACCAGGAGCTGAGCCAGAGCAAGTTAGCAACGAAGCGTTCAGCCTCTTCCCTGTCTGTGCAGAGTACCGAAAGACCACACCGGTCCTCCCTTCCAGGGCTGGATGCCGAAACGTATCCGTTCTTGTTGCTCCCTGACCAGAACCACATTTTTCTTTTTTAAAGCTGAACAGTAAACTGAATTACCATTTTAAAAATGTATATGCATAGCCCCTAATTTATATGCATTAAAAACCCACAGAGGACAGGCTCCAAGGTATCAGCAGGGTCATTTGCAGGTAGTGGGATTAAGAGCTTTACAAGTTTTTTCCTTGCTGCTTATCTCTCTTTTCTCATTTTTCTCCCAATAAACACATTGACTTTTGTCAAATGAGAGAAAAAGGGGGGAAAAAAAGGCGCCCCTGAGTCAGAGTGAAATGAAACCAGACGCACGTTTATTGTACAGACAGTTTGGAAAATACCGGACGGGTAACAAACTGGAATGAAGTACAGTGTGAACCACATCCATAAGCCTCTCTGGCTGTGACTCTTTCAAGGCAGGAAGCATTTTTTTTGTTTTGTTTTGTGTGTGTGTGTGTTTTGTTTTTATTTGTGTTTTTTGTTTGTTTGTTTGTTTTTGTGCCTTGTCTTCTGCACAGGGTTTAGCGTGTTGTGGGCACACAGCAAGTGACCTGTCCTTATCTGGAAGCCCCAGTAGCATTCTCACCCTGGAAAAGTTCAATCCCTAATGAAGAAGGCAGAGTTAACAATCTGATTTTTTTTTTTTTTTTTTTTAAATAACTGTGCCTGGTTAGAGAAGGAGGGGCAGACAATGAGTGGTGTGCATAACCCAACAAATGGCCGTGTCCTTTCTGCCCACAGGGTCCAGGTCCCGAGCAGGTGGAGGGACTTGGTGAGGTGGGGAGGGGGACACAGAAGGGGGATGGGAGAATTCTAGCCTCCCAGGAGATGGATCTCAGTGTGGCACCTACCTGGCCATGATGTAAGAGAACGTGTATAGCAACTTCTAGAATTCAGGCTGTAGACTAGCGTTATAGATCACTGGGGCCACCTCCTTCATAGAAGAGATGGGGGTGCCAAAACACAGAGGGAAATAGAATTTCCCACAGTCAGACTCGAACCCCAGATCTGCCTGAGGCTCTGTTCTGTGTCTGCAGCCACAGAGCCATGCTGCCTCCTAAGAATCATCAATACTATTCACTGAACCTTCCCACGACACCCTGCTAAGGGTTTTACATGAATGATCTTATTTACCACTGACCCTTGAACAACGTGGGGGTCGCACAGACTCCACACACGGTTGAAAATCCGCGTATAACTTCCAACTCCCTGAAAGCTTAGCTGCTAACAGCCTCTTGCTGCCTGGAAGCCTTCCTGATAATATAAACGGCCGATTGACACATGTTTTCTATGTTAAATGTCCCATATATGTATTCTCACAAAAAGGTAAGCTAGAGAAAAACAATGTTAAGAAAATTATAAAGAAAACACATTTGCCGTACTGTATTTCTCCAAAGGAAAAAAAAAACTCTGTATATAAGTGAACCTGTGCAGTTCAAACCGGTGCTGATCAAGGGTCAACCATAGTTGCGTTCCCAACCTCAACCTTGTTAGGAAAGCAGAATTCCTATTTCACAGGTGGGAAAAACTGAGACTCAGGGAGGTCAAGTCATCCGCTAAGCCCCTGCAGAGGAGACCTACGAAGCGGAACTGCCTACCCCCAGTCCGACACCAGCCCCTTGCTCTTAACCACTACGCTACATGGCCTCTTTGGGAAATACAAAGAACAGGGCTGAGGGCTGAGGGCACCAACATTTTCCAAGCTCCTGCGACAAGCCTGTGCTCACTTCAGCTCACTGGAGCCCCGTGGCGGAACTGTTCACCTCCCCACTTTTCTGATGAGGAAGCAAAGGTTCCAGGAAATGAACGACTTCCCCAAGACCCCTCCTGGCCAGGTTGTGGATCCAGTTTGCCCCAAACCCCTGGCCTTTTCACTGCCTCTCTTGTCTTTTCTTTCTTTCTTTGCACTTAAAAGATAATGTTTACTCAGTTTTGAGCGAGAGCACGGGAGCAGGGGAGGGGCATAGAGCGAGGGGGACAGAGGATCCGAAGCGGGCTCTGGGCTGACAGCAGAGAGCCCGACACGGGGCTGGAACTCACCAACCATGTGATCATGATTACAGCCGAAGCGGGACACTCAACCCACTGAGCGGCCCCGGCGCCCCAGCCTCTCCCTTTCTTGACAAAGCCCGTGATACTGGGGCACCCCAGCATACACCCAACTAGCTCATTGTTCCAGGGTTCACCGAGGATTTGGAAGAGCATAGGTACAACGGCCTGGTAAATACCTAGTCAATCCTGTTTTATTAGAACACAGCCACACCCTCATTCTCTATAGACGCATCGCGCTATAATGGCAGAGTTGGGTACTCGAGATACAGATTGTATGGCAAAGCTAAAAATATTTATGGTCTGGCTCTTTGCAGAAAACATTTGCTCACCCTTGTTCTAAGAAACTGGGGTGGGGCAACAGAAGTTGGGCTATCAGAACTAGACAGAGCTTAACGAATTTGAACCCTTCTCCTTTGCCTTGGGAACTGGGTGTGGTCAAGGCCAAGTGGATCTCCCACTTGTTCAACCATTCGTCCATCCACGCGTGTGAGCCGAGGCTCCCAGCCAGGTGTGGGGATGTCGGAGTCTGGAGGGCAAGGCAGACACGACACAGGAGCGTCAGCCGGGGTCACAGGTGCAGGGACAGGGCTCTGTTTGGGCTTCACTTGGGCCGATGAGGGAGGAGGAACTGGGTCAGCACGAACGCAAGCCGGGAATTTATCTGCGAGCCTGTGTTACACAACAGTGGTGACGGACTGAGCTGCCTCCTGGACGGGAGGAGGCTCCAGGGAGAGACACGCCTGGGTCAGCCATGCCGTGACTCAAACACGGGCACCCATGTCAAGCCTGCGTCCTCCTCTCCACAGTCCCTGCCCGAAACCTCCTACTGCACCCCACCAGAGCCTTCCCGGGCAGCCCCCTGGGCACGAGACTGGCGGGACGAATGTTCATCCAAGCGAGGCAAATCCCAAATTGCTTCAGAACACCTCCCTTACAGACCCCTGGCTCGCGCAGGGCCACCACGGGGGAGATTCCTGAGCCTCTGACACCACGCAATGGGTCACCGTAGCTGAATCCAAAGCCTCAGGCACGACACAGGTCTGTGCGTACCCGTATGTGCGTGCACACTCTTGTTTCTGCGGGTGCCAGTGCCCCCTCCGCGTGCATATGTTTCTGTGTACATGAACACGTGTGTGCATACGTAGTGAATCTGTGTGCACGGGTGCGTGCAGGTGGTACACGCGTGTGCACGTATTTATGTTTGTGTACATTTGTGTTTGCGTACGTGTGTCGGGGGGCATCTTTGCATCTGTGTGCACGTCTATGCCCATCTCTGGGTATGTTTTTGTGACTGGCGTGGGGAGAGCCCTGCAGAACTGACCACAGCCTCTCCCCTCTCAGAAAGCACTCTGTCTGCAATTCCCTTGGCCTTTGACACGTTCCAACAGAAACATGGCTTCTCGGTCCGAAAATGGCAAGCTCAGTTGCCAGGGGCTGGGGGTTGGTAAGAGTGGGGGTAGGGAGTGACAGGGTTAATGGAGACAGGGGTTTTCTTTCTTTTTGTGTTTTTTTAAATAGTTATTCATTTTTGAGAGAGACAGAGCATGCGTGGGGGAGGGGCAGAGAAAGAGGGAGACACAGAATCCGAAGCAGGCTCCAGGCTCTGAGCTGTCAGCACAGAGCCCGATGTGGGGCTCGAACCCATGCACCGTGAGATCATGACCTGAGCCGGAGTCAGACGCTCGGCCGACTGATCCACCCAGGAGCCCCAGGGTTTGTTTGTTTGTTTGTTTGTTTGTTTGTTTGAGGTGATGAAAGGTGCTACAATTAGATTTGGTGAGAGTTGCACAATTTTGTAAATATACTAAAAACCACAGAACTGTATGGATACTTTAAATGAACAAGCTTTAGGAGAGAATATAAATAAAATCAATACAGTTTTTTACAAAAGGAAGAAAATGGGGAGTTTACAAAAGTCCCCACTCATTTCTTCCTGCTGCAGGGCACAGAGGAGCCCTGGTGTGGGAAGCAGGAAAATCCCCTGGTTTCTCAGGCTTCTCAATCAATCGGGGAAGGAACTTGGCCCAGTTTCCACAACCCACAGGCCTCTGCCAGCCAGATGTGTCCTTTGTACTGGAAGCTTTTTAGATAGATCCAGAACACCGAGGGGAATCTAGGGCAGGCTGGATGGGCAGCACTGGATGGAAACAAACTACCATTTCGTCACCCCAAGAGGGATGCGGACAGATCTAGAGACGGGGGGTGTACTGGGAGGAAGTGTTCCTTTTACATGTGGCGACAGAAAAAGAGAATGGAGGGGGCAGAGAATGTAGCAGGAAGGCAGGAGCAGTAACCCTGTGGTTAGGAGCTCAGAACTTGCAGCTGGGCAGAACTGAGTTTCACATCCAGTCCGGGTACCCTTAAGCTTTTCGGTTAAAATAAGCTTTTCATTGCTTAAAATAAATGCAGATAGGCGAACCAGAATCTGCCTCTTGGGTCTGGGGGGATTAAGTTAGAAAATGTGCATGGAAGAGCCAACAGCCATGTGCTCACTCAATTCTGTTCTGTGTTGCTCCCTCTAGGACCCACCAGAGACCACACCGCCCAGTCTCTTTGCAGTTACGCAGCACCAGGCGACAGGTTCTGGCCAATGACAGGTAATCTCTGTCACTTTCTGGTTGGGATACTGAGAAGCCCATCTGTAATCTCTCTTTAAGATATTTTATTTTGAGAGAGAGAAAGTGAGAGAGAGAGGAGAGAGACTGTGTGCTCACTAGCAGGGGGTGGGGCGGGGTGCAGAGGGGCAGAGGAGAGAGGGAGAGAGAGAGAGAGAGAGAGAGAGAGAGAGAGAGAGAGAGAGAGAGAATCTCAAGCAGCCCCCATGCTCAGCATAGAGCCCGACCCAAGGCTGGATCCCATGACCCTGGGATCATGACCTGAGCCAAATTCAAGAGTTGGACATTTAACCAACTGAGCCACCCAGGTGTCCCTATAATCTCTGTTTAAATAGGACAGAGCCACAGATTGGAATATCCTGGATCCCTGAGTGACCGAATGGAAGACAGCCCTCCTGGAACATTGCCCAGCCTACAGCAAATCTATGTGGGTGAGAAGTAAATTTTCTTTTTTTTCTAATTTTTTTCAATCTTTATTTTTGAGAGGGACAGAGAGACAGCGTGCTAGCGGGGGAGGAACAGACAGAGAGGGAGACACAGAATCGGAAGCGGGCTCCAGTCTCCGAGCCGTCAGCACAGAGCCCGACGCGGGGCTCGAACTCACAGGCTGCGAGTTCATGACGTGAGCTGAAGCTCGACGCGCCACCGACTGAGCCGCCCAGGCAGCCCCCCAGTAAATTTTCTGAATAAGCCATGAAGATTTCAGGATTGCTGCACAAGCCTATCCTCTCCTGACTACAGCTCCTGGTTAATACACAACTGGAAGAAGGGGAAGGTGTGCAGGTGTGGGGATTAAATGAATGAGGGTTTCCCAGAACGCAGGGTAGGTACCACCAGCCCCAGATAGCACGGAATCACATCCTAACACCACGAGTACGGGCACAAGAAGCGCAGGAAAGAGGAAGATAATAGCAACGTGCAAATGAGATACTCTGCCCGGGGTCACGCTCCCACGGTAAACATCACCGGGGAAACCGGTCTCTGGGATGCGATCTTCCACGTGCCCGCAGACGCCTCCATTTGTGTGTAACTGGGCAGCGCAGTGGTTTCAAAGAAGCAGAGGCGAAGGGGAACCTGTGCTTGGGGAGATTCAATTTCATGTTTTTGTTAATAGCTTTTTCTCCTGCTTCTCACAGATAGAAAACAAGTCGCCCCGGGATGTGACCTCACCTCTCAATCATTTAAGAACAGAAAATAAATGTCCAGAGAGATTAAACACACAGGTTCTGTGCCCTGAAAAGGCTGCCGTGTGACAGTGTTGCAACTTCTTGGGAAAGATGAAAAGTCCATGTAATCCTATTACCAATATTTCCATTAGTCACCAAGCCTCGCCTTGGTAATCTGTTTCAATTCAAAGTCCTGTCGTTCCCCCAAAACCCAGTTCAGGAGGTGCCCGAACAAAATGGAAGTCTGTGCCAATTTCTCAGGGATGGGCAAAAATCATCACTCGAGTTCATTTGGGGTTGCTCCCCCCCGCCCCTTAAGCTCTTAACTCCAGGGCACCAAGAGAAGTCCTTCCCAACGTTCACCGGGTAATCTTGCCCTCTCAGGCTGGCTTAAATCTCTAGCTTCTATCCACAAAGCTTCCAGGGCAAAGAGGCAGAGATCTTAACACACCAGGGCCCCCAGCCACCTCAACTTGGGGACGCTCTGGGGAGGCTGGTGGGAGGGGATGTCCGGGTGGGGGCGGGGCTGGGATGAATACAAAAAGGACCAGCGAGGCCACTCACTCTCCACAGCTCGGGGCCAGAGCTCAGACATCATGCCAGTCTCTACACCGTCTTGTGAAGGAGGCATCAATCACATCACTGTAAAAATCACATCACGGTGAGGAAATGGAGGCCCAGGGTTTAACTCAAACCTGGAGACAGCACGTGGTGATGCCGCCCCCTTCCCCTAAAACCAGGGACCAGACATTCTACTCCCATGTCCTTGTGAGTTTCATCCGCCCTCCCCAGACGCCTGCTTAAGCAGAGCTGTGCTTCTGTTGCTTATCCCAGCCTGCCCCTGGGCGAGCCCCCAGACAAGAATGAAACTTCCCGGAGCCTGCTTATGGACTGAATGTCTGTGTTCACCCCAAATTCCTGTGGAAACCTAGTCCCCAAGGTGATGATATTTGCAGGAGGCGGGAGCTTTGGGAGGTGATTAGGTTATGATGGTGGAGCCCTCATGAATGGCATTAGTGCCCTTGTAAAAGAGACCCCAGAGAGTGACCTTGCCTCTTCCACAGTATGGGGTAGCAGTGGTAAGACAGACGTCTATGAGCCAAGAAGCAGGCTCTCACTAAACACTGAATCTGCCAGCACTTTGATCTTGGACTTCCCAGCCTCCAGAACGGTGGGAAATAACTGTTTATCAGGCACTCATTCTATGGTATTTTGTTACAGCAGCCCAAATGGACAAAGACGGAGCCTGATGCGTAAAAAGGTGATGAATAATCACAGTCACCTCCACGGACGGCTGTGAGCCTTCACTAACACAAAGTAGTATTCGATGATCCGTTCGGAACAGCGCCTGGCACCCACTAAGGCTCAGTAACGATCTACTCTTATTATTACGTTTACTCACCCCTGAGGGTCAAGATACGTATGGTTTGGGACGTCCCATACACCCCCTACCCTGTTGGGCACCATTCATTCCAAGCCAACTGAACAACTGGTATTTGTCCAAATGTGGCATCTTCCCTCTCCTGCTTTCCGTCCTTTGCCTCTACTGTCCTCTCCACCAAGAACACCCCTCTCCTCCATCTCCCACTTCCAAAATGTCTTACTCATCAGGAAATAGCCCAGCTCCCCTCTCCACAGGCTCTCATCACACCCTGCCCACACCGGTGTTCCCACTGCTCCTTCCTGGAACAATGCTGAGTTTCTTGTCTGTGCCGGCCGGCCGGCTGGATGGACAGGTGAGCGAATGAACACATACGTGAATTATTGACAGAGAAAGCCCTTTTTGAAAATTTCGACTGGGGACATAGGTTTTGAATGTCTATGACTGGGAAGGCGCCTTCAAAGTTGACACACATACCCCACCATATTGGGCCAACAAGACATCATCTCCATCAAAATTAGAAACTAAATGTCAAGGCTCTCAGATGTAATTTCATGAATTATTTCAACCAGGCAGCCCAGTAGAAATAGACTATGGATTTTATTGGTTCTCTATATCATAGATTAATACCTTTTTGGAAGCCTGAAAATGACATTTCTCTTCTCAGCCAATATCCTCTCCTTTCCCACTTAGCAAACATTGTTTGTTTTCCCTGACTTGTCAGTTTCAGGTTGTAATTTCTATCCCTGTTTGGTGCATGCCTACCAGGAGCTGTTTGCTTCAGAGATTCAGAGATACTATTCTCTTGGTGTCAGAAGAGCTCCGTGTTGTCCACAAGCCTATCTGTCACCTCCTGATGCATCTTCAAAAACCACATAGGAGGTGGGAGAAGAGAGCCCGGTATGAGGGCCCTTCCAGGAGAAAAGCAGACAAGCAGACCTCAGGTTCTCTCTTGCAAGGGGAGAAGCTGGACAGAGGCCCAGAGACAGCTCACGGACTTCAGAGTGAACGGATGGGCTCGGGCGCTTCTCAGTCGAATAACAGAGGCACATTATTTAACCTCTGCTTCCTTATCTGCAAAGTAAGGGTGATGGTACCTTCCTCATGAGCTGTCAAAGAAACGCCCAGATGTGAACCCTGCCTCTAGCACTACGTGTGGCTTTAATCTTTCTGAGCCTCCGTTTATTTCATCCCTAAGCTGGATTTGATGAACTGAACTCACTGTGTTGAAAATTAAACAATTCATCTAAAGAGCTTACTGCTGTGCCTGGCACAGAGAGAGTCCCCACAAAAACGCAGCTCTTCCTCATAAGGATTAAACACAATAACGGCGTGTTCATTTCCTTTCTCCCTTTAAGTAATAACCACCCAAGGCATGCATTCATACAACAGATGGGTGACGGTCTCCTGGGTCCCAGGCTGAGTGCTAGACTCGGGTTGGTCACAGGGCTCAAGGAGACAATCCAGGACCTCCTGGAACTCGTGGTCTAATGGAGGAGGCAGATGTGAAAACACCCTCCATCCCAAGCTCAGACCACAAATGGGAGGGGGGGCATAGAGGAGGAAGCAGGGCCTGCTGCGTGGGGCAAGGGGCGGCTGTGGAAGAGGGTTTCCAGAAGAGGTGTAGAGAAGGCAAAGGGAGAATGCGTCAGCCATCATTCAGGCATCGTCCCAATATCATCTGGACGTTGGGGCCCAGGGAGAGTCACCCCCTCCTCCCGCTGCTGTCAGGAAGCTCTAAGAGTCCTTCTTGTATGATGAACCCCAACTCTCTCTCACTGGCTCCCTCCTTCCCCACTTCCCTCCTTCTAATCTGTTCTGCACACAGCAGTGAAATGAGCTTTGTGACTGATTCAAAAGGGAAATCACATTATGAGCCCCAGCCACCGTCCCGATAAACGTCCTTCTAGAGTCGTCCGTAGCGGAATGAGGAAACCTTGTCCCATGGGACTTGGCTCCAACCTACTGCTACTCTGGCCTCGTAATGTGACGCCCGTCCCTTGTCGCCAGTGGAAGTGAGCCCAAGATGGCGGGGCGGGGAGGGGGGCAATGAGGCAGTTACTCGTCTTGGGTACTTCTGGAGCCCAAATAGGCGATCACCTTCATAGAGGCAATCATCTGAGTGACAGGTAAGTGATGACCAGGGCAGTGCCTACATCCAGGGGAAAATAACTGCCAGATTTCACATCTGGATGACTCAGGGAATGGCGAACCCTTCTAAAGGAGGGAGTAAGGTCTCTGTGTCTTAAGACAGGCAGACAGACGGGTGGGCAAAGTCTCGGCCACTGCTGCGTTCCCAAAAGTCACATCACACCATGTCAAAGCCGTCAGACAGATGCTGTGGTGGAACAGCTAAAACCCAGGATATTCTAAGGGATATGTGTGCTACCTGAAAGCTAATATTCATTCATTCATTCATTCATTCATTCAATCATTCATTCGAGTATTTACTGAGCACCTACTATGGTGTCGGCTGCTATTTTAGGTAGTAGAGAGGTTAAAAGGCAACACCTCTGCCCTCGTGGAACTTACATTTTAGTACAGGGTGTAAAATAAAAACAGACAGATGAATTAGGAATATATTAACGAGAACAACAATGGCGACCTAGATACGCCCTATGACATTCTGAGCATCTGAATATTTTGCATGTTTTAATTCTCAACAGCCGTCTGATGAGGTGGGTCCTATACTGTCTTCATTGTACAGACGAAGAAAAGTACAGGCACAGAGAGGGCAGGTAAGTTGCCCAAGGATGCACAGCTAAGTGGTAGAGAGAAGTTCCGGGTCTGTGCAATCCCCACGAAAAACAGTATGGCTGAAATAATCACCAGCTTTCGTCAGCACTCCCCACGCGCACTGTTCTGCAACCTTCACTGGCATCACCACCTTGGATCTTCTGCATGATCCTGTGTATGCTCATCAGCCCCATTTTACAGGGAGGAGACTGAGGCTCAGAGAAGGGAAGAGACTGCCTGAGCACATTCAGCACTAAGTCGGGGAGCCTGGCCTAGAACCCAGGTCTCTACAGATGCTCTTGAAAAGACAAGGCGTGAGAATGGTCTCTTTGCTTCGGCAGAACCTGAAGGATCCCAGGCACATGCCTAACCATCCAGCGTAGGACCGCCATGCTCACTGCCTGTCTCCTCCCCAAGTCACAGTGCACAGGCTGCGGGCTCGACTCCCAGCCTTCCTGCCTCCTCCTTAGACGTCTTCATCTTGGGTCTTTCATCTGTAAAATGGGACTAACAGTCACACCTACTTCAGCAGGGGAGCTATAAGATGGCCCCAAATCATCCGTTCAAGTAAGGGTTTAGCAGGAGCTCTGGTACCCAGTAAGCGCTCAACCAATTGTAACTCTTGTTACTATTGTTCTTCCCAGTCTTCTGGGAAGAAGCTTCGGCTGCTCTTTGGAAACTGAATTTTGTCCCTTAACTTCGTCTCGGGGAACCCCAAATGCCACTGGCAGCTGGCATTTTATTAGCCAACCCCTAACAAGTAACAACAGTGATGTTAGCTACCAATTATCAAGCCCAAACTGTGCTGTAGCCATCAAAGAAATGTACTTTAGCTGTGCTGGCACATTTATTCTTCTCGGTGACTCTGATAACTAAGACATGGTCTGTCCTTTTGAGGGAATGAATATAGCAGCCAGGAAGTCAAGACTCCAAGGTCCCTGTCACGACGCTCTCCTGATTTAGGGACAGGGGGAGAAGTCTGACGTGGCTCATTTGGGAACTGTACAGTGCTTCCTAATCCTGGTCCATGACAGAATTACCTGGAGAGGTTGAATGAAATGACGCCACAGAAAATGTGGATCAGGACCTTTTGGGGGTGGAGTCCTGCCATCACTCATTAAAACTTAGATTTAAAAAAGCTCCCCAATTTGGGGCGCCCAGGTAGCTTAGTCGGTTGAACGTCTGACTTTTGATCTCGGCTCAGGTCATGATCTCACCGTCAAGAGATCAAGCCCTATGCTGGGCTCCGCTCAGAACATGGGGCCTGCTTGGGATTCTCTCTCTTCCTCTCTCTCTCTCTCTCTCTCTCTCTCTCTCTCTCTCTGTCTCTCCCCCACTCCCGTGTGCTTGCTCTCTCTCTCTCAAAATAAACAAACATTAAAAAAATTTTTTATAGGGGCGCCTGGGTGGCTCAGTCGGTTAAGCGTCCGACTTTGGCTCAGGTCACGATCTCGCGGTATGTGAGCTCGAGCCCCGCGTCGGGCTCTGTGCTGACTGCTCAGAGCCTGGAGCCTGTTTCAGATCCTGTGTCTCCCTCTCTCTCTGACCCTCCCCCGTTCATGCTCTGTCTCTCTCTGTCTCAAAAATAAATAAAAACGTTAAAAAAAATTTAAAAAAAATTTTTTTATAAAGCTCCCCATGTAATCCTAATGTTAACCAAGGTTCAGAATTATGAGGAAAACTGAAACCCCTCATTTTGACTCAATAAAGGAAAAAGACCCTCACTGTAATTGACATCCATCTGAAAAACTATCTGTCCCTTCACATCTGTTTTGAATTTTTTTTGTTTACAAAACACTCTCATCTTTCTAGTGGGATAGGGGTCAGCGTGCCCATTCTACAGATGAGGAAGCAGAGGGTCCAGCACCATCCAGCATCCAGATGGGAAACCAGGTGTCCCGACATCAAGTCTAAGAGGCCGTCCTTAAACGAAAGGACCAGAGGTCTTTAAGACATTTAAAGAAAGCTATGGCCATTCATGTCACAAGGGGAAGGAGCTCAAGGGACCTGGTTTTGACACTTGACCCCAAAGATATTCTCTTACTAGGGTTGACTGAAGGCTTTTACTGCCAGACTGAAAGGGCAACACAGAGCCAACTGTCAAATCTGGACTGGATGGGGCAGGGAAGGCGCGGGGAGAAAGGTTCCTTAGAGAGAGGCCACTTAGAGATAAAGTGAACGTTTCTGGAATTGCAAGGCAGGAACCATTAAGGCCAGCGGGTACCCGTCTGTCCCCAGCAGCTCAGCCTGGAGACAATGATTGTGCTGAGGCATTTCCTCTGGTTGGTTTTCTTGAGTGGGTTAAATCTACCCCCCTGTGATCTTGTTTGAACTGATTTGCTTCGCAAACTCTTTCTCTACAAATAATGAATAAGTAAACTCCAGCCTGCCACTGATAAATTATTACAAGTTGAGAGTTAATGGTGTGTAAAGTAGGCAGGGAACAGCCCTGCATTTGGTTCCCTTCACCACCGCCAACCTTTGGAAAATGTACTGAGCCACCTCCGAGCCTACTAAATTGGCACCTTCTCCCCCAACCCCCGCTGCCCTAAATCGCCCTCTCTTCCTCCATGTATTTCCAGGGTCTCAGCTTCCATGCTCATCAGCATAGAATTCCATAAAAATTAGCACCAAAGGCAAGAAAACAGGAGGCAGAGATGATTCTGAGACTTCTAGCCTTGCTGCCTGTTTTTTTTTGTTTGTTTGTTTGGGCGGTCCATTTTCTTTTCATATCTGGGAATGTGACACCGTGGAAGTCCAGTCTCCGGCAATTCCCATCTAGGGATGTTTCCCCACCCGGCTCTGTCATCTTGCTTTGCTACAAGGAGCTGGCTTTAATTATGACACGCTGTCTGACTCCATCAGGTCTCAGAAGGAAAGCTCCACATTGCTCATTTCCAGCACCTATCAGCGCCTAAGGGGGTCTCAACTATTTGCTGAATGTCTAGACGGCTAGATCTTTATGTGACTGGGTGGATGGGCACATGGGTGGGTGGCAGGTGGGAGGATGAGTTAGTAGTAGGAGGGGTACTTGAGCTGGTGGATGTTGGATGGATGGATGGGAAAGACAGGTGAATGTGAGATGAGTGGGGAGAAGGTGGGGTGGTGGATGTTGTGTGGGTACATCTGTAAAGTGGGGTAGGAGGTAGGATATGGATGGATGAATTGGTGAGAAGATGGATGGACGATGGATGGATGGATGGATGGGTGGATGGATGAACAAATGGATGGACGAGTGGTCATTCACTCTTAAGGGTTCAGTTTAGGCCAACCAGGCTGTCAAGGAAGTAAATGACCCAGATCATGATGAAGTAGGTAATGTTATAATCATCCACAAACAACTAAACTGAGAGCCAAACAGATTAAAGGGTTGTCTAAGGTCACAGCAGAAGTAGTACTTGAACTCCTGGCTCCTTCCTTCCCATGTCCTTTCGATGTCACATTCAGCATGTGATGATAGAAGGCCCATCCCTCCAGATGCCCTGTAAACAGCACCCGTTTTCCACCTCTATATCCTGCAGCTAGAGAGATAAGCTCCAGGGGTTTTTCAGCACCAAAGCTGAAAGCTGGAGAGGAAGAGCAGGGCAGGACAGCCACAGAAGGCAGAGTTCCTACAGGAGGAAGGGCTGTAAGGCCAGCTGAACCTGAGAAACAGAGGTTTATTAACAAGAAAGAATAATAATCCACTGGGTGAAGGCACAGCATCTCTGTTTCTGAGAGCCTGTCAAAGGGAGCCCTTGTTGCACAGAGAGAGATCAGACCCGGGTGACTGAGATGCCAGGACAGGTCTCACTGGTCTACAGACACTCCAGACAAGTCCACCGAGAATCCTTGATCTGTGCCCGGAAAGTCCCGAAAGGCTGCTCTAATAACTACCTTGGAGGGACGGGCCCCAGCTGCGGAAATTCTGAAGATGGCTGGGACCCCTTCCTCGCCTTTGAAGATACTTGGTCTGTTCCCTGCTCGGTGCGCTCCTTTGGGTCTTTTGAACACCTAGAAGAAACAGAATCCTCTTTTGAAGAGGACTGGGAGACAGAACCTTTGATTAAAGGCAAGAACAACTTCTCAGCCACAAGACTCTCTGTTTTTGTCGAAAGGAGATGACAGCTGGGGAGAGGTGGCCCTGCTTCTCATCAGTCGGTCACAGTACAGGGACGGTCACTGCCCAGGAGACCACTGAAGGGCTGGAGCCCCAAGAAGGGGAAACTGTTTGCCGCATCCCTCAGCTGCAGTCCCAACTTTAAACTCGGGTCCCTGCCACCTGCCAATTCAACAAGAAAATTCTCCTCACCAATAAAGTGTTTATGTATACCTGCTTTGACAACAGCAGACAGGAGTTCAGATCCCAGCTCCACCAGTTCAAAAGTACCAACCTCACCCGGTAGCTGGGAAAAGGTCAAAGTGCTTAGAATAACACCACACATGCTGTCAATGCTTTGTAAACTTCTGTTATTATTATGTGATTTTTTTTAAGTTATCCCACATTTCTCTAGTCCTGGTCATTTTATGATGGGTTTTCAGTCTTGCCATTCCATTTCCTCCTCCTAGCCACCCAGGGAAACATACACTGTTATCCCCACTTTATAGATGAAGACACGGAGGCTCAGAGAGGTGAAGCGATTTGTCCAAGGTCACACAGCCAGCATGTGACCAAGCTAGAATATTCATCCAGGACTCCTCACTCCACATCCAATGTTCTTCCTACTGCAGCACAGGATAGCACTGTATTTACATCACCTCCCTTGGGTACCCACGATACTGGGCTACTAGCAACAATCTCTGCAATGACAAGAATTGCCAGTACTTACATAGCACTTGATGTTAACCTTAAAAATAAAAATGTTATTTTTCGAGCAGACACAGGTTTATCTGAGAACAGCAGAGAACTGCAATCCCATATAAGCCAACGATGGTAAAATCATAGGCCAAGTCCAACAAACAAGAGAGAGGCACATTATTTTATGGAGAAGGAAGAGGAAGTTGGGAGGGACTGTTTGGAAAGGAAAGTTCACAGGAAAAAAAAAGCTCAGGGTGATGACAGTTTCTCATCAGCTGAGTTCCAGGGGTAGTGGATCTTGTAGGAGAAGCAACGTACATCTTTTCCCTGCCTGGAATTGAGGATTCTTTCCTGTTGAGATACTTCTGTTAGGGGTCTGTAATTGACAATTCTTCCTGTCATTGACATTGAGTGGTACAGCTCCCCCTTCCAGCCTCCCCTGCCAGCATCCTGAGTCCACTTTAGTGAGGCTTTCCTTTATCAATTTTCACAATGTGTAACAGCCTCAGTGCCTCCTATGTAGAAACTTACTTAATCCTTACAATAATCCCACAAGGTAGGGACTGTTATTCTCTCCATTGTATAGATGTAGAAACCCAGGCTCATGAAGGCTTTAAATAACTACCAATACAAAAGAAAAACTTATATCAACAAACCTGTATGAAAGAATAACTACTCAGATCTAGACAACTGGTAAACCAACATTTTTCTAGAGGCTATTTTGGTGAGCATCAGCTATCGTATTTTCTTTTCTCTTCTTTTCTTAAGAGAGAGAGAGAGAGAGAGAGAGAGAGACTAAGTGAGCAGGGGAGAGGGACAGAGGGAGGGAGAGTGAGTCCCAAGCAGGCTCCACACTCAACACAGAGCCTGATGTAGGGCTCAAATCCATGACCCCAGGATCATGACCTGAGCCAAAACCAGTAGTCTGATGCTCAACCGACTGACCCACCCAGGCGCCCCCAGCTTGTATTTGCTCATGAGCCACAAGGCCAGGCCCTGGGAGATACACAGAAGCTTGGCTTTGACATGCAAGAACTTTGCTTTTCCACTTTAAAATTTCTATATAGGAAAAATTCTCATGAAATTTATTCTGTACTCAAGGATAAGAGAAGTGACCAGACCATGACAGTGATCTATGAAACTCATCCAGAGAGCCCTGGAAGACAGCCACAAAGAACATTCGAACAACAAATTAATTCAGTTCTTAAGAGGACCCAGTACAGCCTGGTGGGGTTAAGGCTCAAGCTCTGGGATCAGACAGGTCAACTTTATAGCCAGATTCAGCTTCACACTAGCTGGATGAGCCATCTCATCTCCCTAAGTCTGTAAGATGGGGACAAGAATTTAATGAAGCAGTATCTCTAAAGTCCCTAGAACTCTGCATACGGTAGTTGCTTAACACGTATGTTACCCTTAATTCTGGGAGTGCCGTTTCATAGCAAAGCCCTCTTTCCTATTAACAAGGATTCAACCAAGCAACCGACTTCCCTTCCTTCCTTTTAAAGGACCGTAATGGCTGAACATCAATGACTGGTTCTGAAAACAATACTAAGCCGTGCCCAGAGAGAACACCTCCCAGGAGTGGATTCATTTCCAGCCTCAGCGAATCCATACCGCCATTCTGATGAATGGCAGCTCTTTCCCGCTGGCAACTCTTCCTGGGACTGGATCTTCCAGCTGTGCCCCAACCCCCTCTGAGACTGTCACTGGCATCACTGAAATGTCACCATCCTCCGGGTTCAGAGGGCGAAGAGATCCATTCCACCTGAACCCTAGCCCTAAGCTGGAAACTCACATGGTATACACCTAAGAGCACAGGTGGGGTTGGCAAACATCACCGGCAGATTATCAGGGAAGTCTGCAAATAATGTAAAACCCCAGGCCGATGAAATGTGAAGGCTACAAGAGCTCCAGGGGACACTTTTCCAGCGGCATCTTGCCTGTTCTTTCCATACCGGCTTCCGAAACTGCTGACCACTCTCCCTTGCTGAACCCTAGGCTTCCACGATCACACTCCCTCCTGGTTTTCCTCGACCCCTGGCCCCTCTCAGGCTTCCTTACAGGAACACTCTGCCTTCTTCTCACGTAAATCTGTCCCCCAGGGGACCACTGGCTCTCCAAGTGGGGTTCCCACACCTGCAGCATCAGCATCACCTGGGAACGAGTTAAACATGCAAATTCAGGCCCCGCCCAGGAGGTCCCCTCTGGGAAGCGCTGCCCCAGACCATCTCCCCAGGCCCATGGCGCCTCATTTCTCCTAGCACAGGTGGCCGCCAGTGCTGTATCTCCTGTCCAGAACGGCACCCTGAACAGCCATCTATCTAACTGCCACCTTGACATCGCCTCTTAAAAGGCTCAGAGGCACCTCCCACCAGACGTGCTGACCAAACTCTTGGGATTTTGCTCCCTGTCCCTGATGGAGTTCGGCCATCTCTTTCTCAACAGGTGCCGCCTGCCTTGAAGCAGCCTGGTCTCTGTTCTCCATCACGTGCAGTCCTTCCCTCCTCCCTTTCCTTCCAGAACAGAGCAAGGCAGCCCACAGGCAGATGGGATTGCCGGGCACTCGCCATCCAGAGAATGGAAACAAGTAAACACTGAACACGGTTTCCCTTTAAAGCAGACCTTTCACTGGATTTCTGCAGTTCACCAAAAAATAAATAAGAAAATTAAAAAAAAAAATGAATGGGCACCTAAGGTGTGCCAGGTACCTTGCTCGCATCCAGGGATACTGGCTGTGTCTATGCTCCCTGCCTCTCTGCTTCCCCTCTTCTGCCAAAACAAACTGTTATTTTGCATTCAAAGATATAGGCTCCCAATGCGTACTTTAATACACCTATTGATTTTCCTCTTGCCAGTCATTATCAAGATTTATTCATCCCCCTGGCTCCCCATTGATTGAGGAAAGCAGTATTCCCAGTGGTCAATCAATCCCGATAGACTCCATGACAAAGAGTCAATAGCTATTTATTATTTGATTTATGGGCTTAATTATCTTAAACACAACCAGGCAGGGACAAAGCAGAAGCTGAGCAGTGCTCAAGCAACCGTGGCCGGTTTGGAAATACATCAGACCAAAAGCCAGGGTCCGGCGAGTTCCCAGAGCAGTGGACACATACTGGTCTGACACTTGGTGTTCCCTGCCCACCCACGCCAGCCTGGAGGCCGCCACGAGGAGAGGGAAGGGACACATGCCAGGGTTTCGATTTGCATCTGCCAACTCAACAAGTCATAGGCCAGGCGTGTTTGGTGGTTTGGACAATGAACCTGGCCCAGAGGTAGGTCAGTGTTTTCCCCCACCTAGGGGGAGAGGATCATCAGGGGAGGGTTCTAAGGGAACCGTGGGGCATTAAAAAGAAGGATGAAGGGGCTCCTGGGTGGCTCAGTCAGTTAAGCGTCCAACTCTGAATTTCAGCTCAGATCATCAGCTCATGGGTCATGAGTTTGAGCCCTGCATTGGGCTCCATGCTGGAAGTGGAACCTACTTGGGATATTCTCTCTCTCCTCTCCTCTCTCTGCCACGCCCCAGCTCGCTCGCTCTCTGTCAAAGTAAATAAATAAACTTATAAAAAAAAAAAAAAGAGTGATGGACTTAGGCACAGCTGGGAAGGGAAAGAAAAGGAGAGGGTAGTTCGATATGGACTTTGGTCTGCATCAGACAGTCCTGAGTTCAAATCCTGCCTCTCCGCAGCTTTATAACCTTAGGCACACTGCTTCATCTGCTTCCTTGTCCATAATCGGAGGAGTTGAAGAGTTCCTCCTTCAGAGGGTTGTTAAACTCATTCAAAAGACAGAAAAACAGTATCTGCACGCAGGCTGATCAGATTGCAGGGAGCTAGCTTTTAATTACAACCTCGCCTCCCTCCATGAAGCTACCCCCGTGCTCCCAAATCTCTGTTTAACCACGGCCTGCCAGCAATGCTGAGCAAACCGTCCCTCTGGTTTCTGGAACACATGTTAAGGACCTGATGTTGCCCACACTTGCCTTCAAAACATGGGAGTGCAGCTGGCTATTTTTAACTTGGGTAAATAGTGAAAGCTGTTGAAAATGCCTTTGTTTCCAAAGGACTGCCAGCTTGCTGTTGCTGTCCCCTAAGGGAGTCCTGCCAAGTATCTTTCAGAACCTAGGGCATTCAAACCCGCATTTGTTCCCACTGATGCCTGATGAGAATCAACACGAACTGTCCACACCATTCTTGGAGGGGAGTGGGGGTGGGGGATAGAGGAACAATCCTGCCGCAAGCTCCTCTAAGAAAAGGGATTACCCCAAAGTGGTCTTTCTGAAATGCAAACCAGATTGTGTCCCTCCTCTGGCTAAAACTCTGGGTGGCTCCCCTTGCCTCTGGGAGAAAAGTCCGGATTCCTTAGTTTGGCTCACAAGGTCCTTTCAGACTGTCTCTAGCTTCTTATCTCTTGCCAGCACCCGTATGGACCCTATACCCCAGCTCCTGACTCCTCTGTCCCTTCCCTGTCTTGTTCCCTCCCATATCCAGCCCTTTGCATTATGGTTTTTATTGTTTAAAAAAAAAGTATTGGCATCCTTAAGTTTATTTATTTATTTTGAGGGAGAGAGTGAGCACACACAAGTGGGGGAAGGGCAGAGAGAGAGGGAGAGAGGGAATCCCAAACAGACTCCACACTGCCAGCATGGAGACCGACGCGGGGTTCGAACCCACAAACCGTGAGATCATGACCCGAGCCACAATCAAGAGTCGGATGCTTAACCCACTGAGCCACCTGGGTGCCCCAAGAATGCCAACACCTTCTTGTCCATCTGGCCAGTTCCTTGGTTGGGTATGGGGCCAGCTCTGGGTCCCCATAACCCCCTAGGTACTATTGCAGAGATTATGACACTGTTTGGGAATCATCCAGTGACCTGTCTGTGAGCTCCACGGGAGAGGTCGTGCCTTCCCTTCCTTACTCCCACCATCACACCCAGGAAGGACCTCGTATATGATGAATGTTTGGGGCCAATACCCCCTAATCGTGCAGTCTCTGTATTGTATTGTTATAATTCACATCGCATAATTGGCATCTCTTTCTTTTCATCCCTGTTAATTCTCCCACGTCCTATAGGCACACCCCCCACCCGGTTTGTACTACATTTCACTTATGTCCCACTCATTTCTCGGTGATTCTGAATAAATAGTACCACTCATTGTCTGCTGCTATACTTGCCTAGAGGATCAGGCCGCGATAATATGTGTGAATGTATTTTTGGAAACAGTTATCCATTCATCCAACAAGTATTTAAGGAGGAGCTCGTGTTTTAGAGGCTGGGGATACAGAGGTGAGTCAAATAGCTGAGATTCTGCTTTCCTGGGGCTTATGTTCTAAGTTGGGAGAAGGGGTGTAGGGAAAACAGATGAAAGGCAAGCAGGCAAACTGAGGAACAAAACGTTATCTTATGGTGAGAAGCGCTCTAATGAAAATAAAACACAGTGATGTCATACAAGGGGATTGTCGGGGGTGGGGGTGGGCAGTGGGGCACCGCTTGGGACTGGCTTCAGGACCCCAGGCTCTTCTGGTTTCCTGTAGCCCTGCCTGCGCCTCCTCAGTCCCCTGTGCACGGGGACCCTTCCCCACCAAGACACACAGCGCTGGAATGCTCCAGGCTCCGTCCTTGGGCGACCTCCTGCTCCTCCCTGGATGGCCTCAGCTTCCACAGGAGCTTACGGCTTCAATCACCACTTCTATGCAGATGACTCACACACGGTTATTTCCAGCCGCAACCTTCCATCTGAGCTGGAGACCAGTATATCCAGCTCCTTTCTCAACACCTCCTTACGGATGGCTCGAAGCTTACAGAAGTTAGGTAACATGGCCAACGTACAAGCCAGGAGCAGAGCTGGGCTACAAGGCTAAGAGGTCAGACTACAGCCATCACCTCGTATCAT
Organism: Panthera onca; assembly: GCF_046562875.1. Taxonomy (NCBI): domain Eukaryota; kingdom Metazoa; phylum Chordata; class Mammalia; order Carnivora; family Felidae; genus Panthera; species Panthera onca. The sequence continues at coordinate 12,990,831 of NC_138350.1, forward strand.
CTGATATTATAATCAACGCAAAACACCTGCGGCTTGTAGGATGCCAAGGAGAAAAAATACTGCTACTCTTACTTGCTTCTGCTATCCTTATCGCCATCATCATTGTTAGAATATCATCATTATTACTATAGCAACTGGGAGACACAAGGTATTGAGCACCTCTGCTTATAGGAGGCATTGGGCTATAGCCTGATTTCTAATTCTTATCACTCCCTTGCAAGAGAGAAAAAGGTCATCCCACTTTACAGGTGAACAAACAGAGGTCCATCAAAGTGAAGAAATTTGCAATAGACTCAAGTCCCCCCAAAAGGGAGTGTTCATACATCTATTTGGTGAAGCAAGCAAGTCATAGACCAGTGCTGCTGGGTGAGTCTGTCTTCAGTGGGTAGAAGATCTATCCACAAATGTGTGTCACAGAGCTGCTGGCTCGTCACCAAAACCCATGTCGTTTTCCTACCGGGAATACAGCTGGCTGGCTCTTCCTCAGCCTCCCCTGCGGCCAGGTGTGGTCAAGGGACGGTGCCAGCCCGTGACGCATGGGTAGGATGCATGTGACCTCTATGTATTTTCTTCTTTCCTCAGCTGAGGCAGAGGTCCCTGAGCCTTAAGGATGGATCCAAAAGATGGAATTGGTCTTGGGTCCCCCCCCCCCCACACAAGGAAAAGCCACCTACCGCCCAGGAACACCCACCTTGGACTATTCTGTGAGCAAGAAATGGACTTCTATAGTGTAAAGCCGCCTAATGCTTTAAGGCTTACTTGTTACAGCAGCTACCGTTACTCTGACAAATACAAACTGAGTTTGCACGCACACTGAGGGAACTGCCTGGAAGGATACACACCGAAATGCTAACGTGACTGCCTCTGGCTGCAGACGTCACAGGTGAATTTCATGTTCTTCTTTTTGCTGACCCGCATTCTCACTAACAAACGAGTTTTCACTCGGGCGGTAAGACACCCAAGTTACTTGTTAAGTGATGACAGATGGCACGCACGCTAATTTAGGATCTTTGAGATTCGAGGAACGTGGTGGCCAGTGGCAAAGTCTTCACCCAGGCAAGTCCGCTGCTGGTCATGTGATCATTTACCCAACAGGCGTATGCAATGTACATGCGATGATGCTAATAATAATAATGATAATGATGCAGTGCATTTATAGCGCTCCCTTCACAAAAGTCCCGGGGTGCTCTACATTCTAGCACAATTAAAGGCAGCCACAGACAAAAAACCTTTTCAGCTGTGCTTTATAAAGGGAAAGCAATTCAGCTCTTTGAACATGAAAGGAAGCCGATTCTAGTAGATGAGGGGGGACAGAGTCTCCATGTGCTCAGCGCCCCCTCCCCCACTCCTGTATGTTATATTTAGGACAATCAAACTGGCCCGGAGGGGAAAAAAAACATCAGAAAGCCCGCAAGTACAGAGTTACAGGAAAAGCAAGTCAAGATCTCATTCAGGCACGGAGCTGCTAGTGTCTTAGCAGAAGGCAGAGCCCTCCATTTGTCTGTTAAATACTGCAGCTTGGAGCTATTATGTTTGAAAGCATGAAAAACAAGAACTGATCTAGAGTTGAACATCGTCTATTAAATAGCTCCTGACATTGACCGGATTTGGAATGATGTGCAAATGAGCCCCACGGGATTTCATTACTACCTTGTCCCCGAGAGACGGGTGCGGCTGGTTATCGCGTGCGTATGGGGGATACAGTCAGCCTCACGTGACCGCGAAACTGTACTCAGATTCTGGGCACCCGGCGACTGGGTGGGACAGAGGACACTAGCCCAATGAGACATTAAAACAAAAAAATCTTCCTGAAAGCAGTGGGGGAATCCTGTCCTTCCTTCTCTTTCCTGGGGCGCACATCCCAAGCCCTGTATCGCAATAAGATGTTTACGTAATGCCCCTGTTGTCCTGCTCCCTCCTCCTCGCATCCCGGAGAAAGCATCTTCAACTTCACAAATGCAGAGCAACCGCTCCGGCGTCTTTCCTGAAGTCCCACGCAGGTGGGAACACCGCACTGACGGTCAGGACACCCCAGAGTCCTGTTTCCTCTGTGTGTGTCCTTCAGGGCTGGGCTGATGCTGTCACTGCTCTCAACCAAATGAGTCTGATACACCCAACCAACTAGCTCAGTGCAAGAGGAGGCAGCAAGCAGCCAGGCCATCAGGAAATTTCCAGGGGGGGTGTGAGGGACTCTGGTTTAAAATCTTTCATTGGCTTCCAGATGCAACAGAATAAACTCCACACCTTTATCCGTACTTTTGAGGCCCCGCAGCCCCTTTCCTACCATCCTGCTCCCTTCTGGCCCACAAACGTGCCCATCTCATTCCCACCTCAGGACCTTTGCACCTGCTGTACCACTGCCTGGACTGCTCTTTCTCTGCTGCTCACCATTAGGTCTCAATTAAATGTCACCTTCTCTAAGACACCTCTTCTGAGCCCCTCCTGTCACTCTGAACCTTCCCTGTTTGTGGCCCTCATAACACTTAACGCAATGCTTTATTATTGAACTTCATTGTCTGTTTCACTTGTTACTGACAGTCTCCTTAGCTGGAATGGAAAGTCTCTGCATGAACTCTAGGAACTGTGTTCTGAGCACCCAGCATGTGGTCTGGCACTCAGCCAGGGTCCCATACGTGTCTGCGGAAGGCGGTGAACTCACGTTAGCACTGAAGCTAATCGGTGGCTGTCAGGCCCCTGCTGGTCTTCACCTTGGGACATTCCCGGCCCTCACCTCTTCTGGGCCCAGCTGCTCACCTCTCAGTGCCACCTGGCAGAATCGCTCGGTGAGGGTGCAGGAGGTATGGGGTGTGCAGCTCTCGGCAGCAGAAAAGTCTGCTCACTCAGGGTAGGAGGTGGGAACCCGTTTCTTTAGAGCAATGGCTCTGAGCTCGAGTGCACAGAAGCGGGTCCTGAAGGGTTTCCTAACACCCAGAGAGCTGGACCCACCCCCAGAGCTTCCAGTTGGGAGGGAGGGGATTCTTTATCTTACATTTGCCTTTCTCTCTCTTTTTTTTAAACAAATTTTCCCCCTTGCAGAGTAAGATAGCAAGCAGAGGAAAGGGGCAGAGAGAGAGAGAGAGAGAGAGAGAGAGAGAGAGAGAGAGGGAATCCCAAGCAAGCTCCATACTCCGCGAGGAGCCCGAAGCAGGGCTTGAACATGAGATCGTGCCCTGAGCCAAAATCAAGAGTGGGACACTTAACCATTAGCCACCCCGGCACCACTTACATTTGCTTTTCTAAAAAGTCCCCAGGTGATGCTAGCCAGGGGTCCACACACTATGAAGCATGGCTTTAAACAATTTGGGGATTCTAGAAAAAGATTGGAGGAGGGCGATGGGGGGCTTATGGGCTATGCGAACTTTGTGAATTGCTGATGTTAATAAAATGAGTCTTTTGAAGGGAACAAGCAAGTGAGTAACTGTGTTTTGTAAGATGAAGAGCAAGAGAGGGAAAGTATGTAACATGGAGCGTATATGCAAGACGTGTGTGTGTGTGTGTGTGTGTGTGTGTGTGTGTGCATGCGTGTGCGTGTGTGTGTGGTGGCCCCACAGCACTTAACAGGACATTTCAGTACATACACAGAATCAAAGCCACAAGAAATGAAACCAGTTTAAAACTCCAGTGGCTCTCAAACTGTGGTGTATCTCGTCCTCCAGAACGTAATCAAAAAGAGGCTTTGGCTCGTTGAACTAAGATGCGGCCTCGCTCTCGTACGGTTACCAAGTCCCCCAGGTAAGTGTGATGTGATCAGCGGTGGTGAACGCCCGCGATAGATTCTTGCCTACTCCCTTTGCCCTGGCTGATGCAGGGCAGGGCAAAGAAGCAACATGCTGGCCTGATGTTTAGATACACGTTTGCTCCGTTCCAGGGTCTCTCAGTTATTTGTTCTATGACCCGGGCAGGGGGCTCCCTGCGCCCGTCCGACCTCAGTTTTCCCACTTGTTAAGTGGGCACAATCATAAATGGGAGAAGATCGCCGCGCCTGGCCCGAAGCGAAGCGCTTGCTGAAGGCTGGTGGAATCTGCTGCTTTTTTTTTTGGTTTACTCTGGGTGCTCTGCATTTATCCACATTAAATATAAATGCCCCTCAAGCAGGGAAATGGTTTCAGACATGAGCATCAGCTGTGCCTCCTGCAGGTGCAAGGGAAGGAACCATGTGATGGAGCTGTAGTCTCTGCCCGGCCCCCCGAAGCTCACCGTCTCTTCCTTTCCAGAGAGGGGGCTGGAGGGGCTGCAGCGGGAGCTAATGAGGGCCTTGGGACATTGTGATACCTTTCTGGGAAGAAGGGGGCGGCTTCTCCCTCCCTAGCGGTGGCTTCCCCCCGCTGCTGGTGCATACCTTCAAGACAGCAACCATGCACGCGGAGCTTCTCACAACCCAGCGCTTCCCAGTCTGGTCTGGCCTCGGGCAGCGGGCTGGGCTGCGGGGAAAGAACGCTGGCGCCTGGTGAAGTCATCTGCTCTGACCGTAGCGGGAAGCCGGGGCGATACATTGACATTTCCTTGAGCTTTGTTGCCTCGGCGGCTGTCAAAATACTCCCCTTGGGCCCCCGCCCTCTATTTTGGGAGTTTCTCAGGTTTTATTTGTCCTTGAAGACACCAGTTCCTGCCCGCCCCTCCCCCTTCCCCGGCCCACCACCCGCCTGGTTCCCTGAGCATAAAATCCAGACCTCTCGCCAGTGTTCCAGGCCATTCATTACAGGAGAGGGTCTCAGGGCGGAGGGGGGGGGGGTCTCCCAGCCGCCAGAAAGAGTCATGTGGGGAGGTTTTGTACAGAAACCCCAGGCCTATACAGACTAATTAAATCAGAGACTCTCAGGCACTGGTTGTCAACTGGGGGGTGACTTTGCCCCAGGGGACACCTGGCAATATCTGAAGACATTTCGGGTTCTCACAACTAGGGACTTGGTACCATTGTATCTCATGGGCAGGGGGCAGGGATCCTGCTAACCATTCTACAGCTCACAGGCCAGACCCCTAAAAATGTCACAGAGCTGAGGCTGAGGGACTGTTGCAGGCATTGGTATTATTTTAAAAAGTGCCCGCCTCAACCAGGCGTGAGCACCCCTCCTGGCCCCAGGCTGGCTCCCGCCAGCCTCCTTCCTCACCTGCTACCCTCTCGTCCTTCTCTACCATGTTCTGCCACCACAGTCTTCTTTCCAGTCTGAAGCACATCCTGCTCATTCTACCCCCGGGCCTTTGCATGTGCTGTTCCCTCCACTGGGTGTGCCCTGCCCTGTCTGCACAGCTGGCTCCTCACACTCCGGTCCCTGCCCAAATGTCACTTCTTCAGAGAGGCTGCCTGGATCCTCCCACACACAATGCACCCCTAAGATAACTCTAGTCCCCCGGTCCCTCTGCGGCACAGCTCTGGCTTATTTCCTTCAACACACTCAAATGATCCTACTCAAACGATCTCATTACTACTTAGCAGTAGTCTGTCTCCCCCACTAGAATGACAGGACTCTGAGAACAAGGGCCACATCTGTCTTGCTCACCATCATCCCCTAGCATCCAGAGAAGTGTCTGCTACGTAATGTGTTTACTAAGTATCTGGTGAATGAATGAATGACTGAATGAATGAATGGACAAGCTTTGGGGGACGATGGGGTTTGCAAGCTGTCAGACGGTGAAGTGCATTCACAGAGACCTGTGCTCTTGCCCTGGCCCCACTTTCCTCTCTTGGCCTCAGTTTCCACATCTGTAACATGGCCCCGATGGTTCAGTGGGATCAGGCTCCCCCTAATGAGGCCCTCCTGGTGACGTCAACTGTAGCGTTTTGCTTTGGTTTTGTCTCCATGGCACCCAACTGAGGTAGGTTGGTCCATGTTCCTGTCACCACTGGATAAATAAATTTCTTCCCACCGAGATCCTGATTATTTCGTAATTTTGTCTGGTCTATTTTTGTTTTTGGTTTTGTTTTTTCCAAAAACCTCCCTGTTTCCATTTCCCTCTGCACTATGCTGGGTACACAGTAGGTACTCCCTGGTAATACTCCCTAGGGTGTGGTTCCCAAATATTAGATTAGAATGGGCTGGGGGGCTTGGTTAGAAAGTCTTAACCTACAAACAGACTTGATTCACTAGGTCCAAGGTGATGTGACAGACTGAAAACTGGAGCCTGAAGATATCCAGGTTCTAATCCCTGGAAACTGTGACCTCAATATTGCAGAAGGCACTTTGTAGATGTGATTTTAATTGAGGGTCTTGAGGGGTGCCTGAGTGGCTCTGTTGGTTAAGCGTCCGACTTCGGGTCAGGTTGTGATCTCGCGGTCCGTGGGTTTGAGCCCCGCGTCGGACTCTGTGCTGACAGCTGGGAGCCTGGAGCCTGCTTCGGATTCTGTGTCTCCCTCTCTCTCTGTCCCTTCCCCAGCTCACGCACTGTCTCTTTCTCAAAAATAAATAAACATTAACAAAATTTTAAGTTGAGAGTCTTGAAATGAGAGGTGTTTCTGGGTGGCTGTGTCCTAAATGCAATCACGAGTGTCCTTGTAAGAGTGAGACCTGTGACCATGAAGAAGGCTATGTGACCGTGGAAGCAAGAGGCTACGATGCTGCCTTTGAAGATGGAGGAAGGGGCCACAAGCCAAAGAATGCAAAGAATGTTTCTAGAAGCTGGAAAAGACAAGGAAACGTTCTACTCCAGAGCCTCCAGAAAGGAGAACAGCCCTTCACTTTAGAGACCCACTCTGGATTTCCAATCTCAGAACTGCTGAACAATAAGTGTGTGTTGTTTTAAAAATGTCTATTTGATTTTGAGAGAGAGAGAAAGAAAGAGAGAGGAGCAGAGACAGAGGGAGAGAGAAAACCCCAAGCAGACGCCAGGCTCAGCACAGAGTCCAACGTGGGGCTCAAACTCACAAACTGAGATCATGACCTGAGCCGAAATCAAGAGTAGGATGCTTAACCCACTGAGCCACCCAGGCATCCCTAAACGTGTGTCATTTTAAGCCACCAAGTATGTGCTAATCACAATGTCCCTGGGAAACTAATACAAGTAGAGCACCCAGGCATCTGCATTTGAAAGACCTTCTTCCCTTTGCTGGCTCTGACGCAGGGGACCCCGGTGGACCATACTTCCAGAAGCCCTGCTCCAGAGCTGTTCCAGGCTGCTTCTCAAACCAGCCCATCCCCCGAGAACCAAAGCATTTTGTCAGAGTCGGAGGGACCCTGCCACAAGCGTCGATGTCTACCTCCTCATCAGCAGATGGGGACACTGAGGCCCGGGGAACGCCGCAGCAAGGCAGAACGATGGGAGGTGTTTTCATTCAACTCTGTCGGCTTTCAAATTCCATTTGGAGTTTTTAAAATGAGCGATGGCACATTCTGCCAATAGCTTTAGCAATAATCTCATAATGACCCAATCGTGAAACGATTTAGCAATCCTGCAGCTAATTGTATTTGTGGGTATAGCAATTGGGTAACTAGTTGGTTATTACTCATTCCCCAAGAGCCATACACATCGCATTACAAGGAAGCTAATCTTAGAAATACTTGTTAACTTCGATGATAATTACTAAGTAATTGGCTAGAACACGCCATTGTGAATTTAGCCGGAATATGCCAGGTAATTATCTGGTCTTATGTTCTCTGTAAAATAAATCCAGGGTCCAAAAATTGTTCCAGTTGGTTGGCTATTGTCCAACCATCAACCTCTGCCAGCCAATTATGCGGATGCAGGTGATTAATCCAATTACTCGAATACCAGGTTTCAAACTGAACGTTCAGAGAAGAGACCTGATGGTCAACAAGTGGACGGTACTAAATGGGAGAGAGGGATGCACAGAGCCCCTCCCTAAGATAAATATGTAATGACACAATAATATGGTATAAATGCCACTTGGGGGCTCATCTGGCTTCTTCACGCAAAATACCAAAACACTTCAGAGACCAATTACATGTCCCAAAGCTGCAGAGTCTTTATCACGGTGCCAGGAAAAGGCTGCGCTATTTGCGAAATCTGCAGGCAGTTATGGCGCTCGGGGAGGGGGGGGGGGGGCACAGAGTTTGTACATAATAGAAAAGGGCCAGAAACGCAGCTGGCTTACGGGATGAGTGACACATTTTCATAATGACCACTCGTTCTTCAAGGATGGTTGCTAACTGAATCTGTCCACTTCCAATTACCCAGCCCTTGGGAAAGGGGTGAGGGAGGCTCGGGGAACTGGGATCCACCAATAACACCAAGCAAGTCAGAGGGCGGGAGGCGAGAGGTTCTCAGAAGAGCCAGGTAAGGAGAGGAGATAGTGGATTTCAAATTTTTAGCTTGGGGATGTACAAAAGAGGAGTTAACAAGCCAGAAGGTGAGGAGCTGACCAGAGAGAAATTTGGGGTGATGGACTGGTGGGAGCAGTGGGGCAGAAGGCCAGCGGCAGGCACCCCAAGTAAAGGGCTCTGCACAAGAATGACACATTCTAGATCACAGATGAGGAAAGGAGTGGTGGCAGGTTTTAGAAGTGGCCACAAACTGTCCCCCTCCCTGCATCTATGTCCCTGTAACGTGACATTGCAAATCCTCCCATGCAGAGGCAGAGTCTGTTTCTTCGTGCTGGGAATCTAGGTTGACCACGCAACTTGGTTTGGCCAATGTACGTCGGCCAATGCAACACAGACAGAGGAGGGAAAGGCCCTTGCCCATCAGGGCCTGACCTCTTCCTTCACTTGGAACCCTGAGACCACGATGGGAATGAGCCCAAGCTAAGCTGTTGGGGGATAAGAGACCATCAGGAAGAGAATCGGGGCATGCCGGCTGATAACCTGCCAACCTGCAGACATGTGAATGAGGCCATCCAAGAAGGACCAGCCCCCTGTCTGACCTGCCTGCTGACCACAGACATATCCAAGAGCCCAGCTACTGGGCCTGGCTCAGCACAGAACTGTCCATAGAAGAGAGGAAAACTCTGAGTGTTGGGGGTAATTTGTTACTCAGCAAAAGCTTACTGATACACTCACCTCATGGGAACAGCTCAGCCCCTAAATCTGATCTGAGCTGGTTATTTGAGAGCCTCTTCTGTCCTTTTTAGAGTGGAGGACGACCATTTTTACCCTGGTCTAAGGAGGACTGAAGAGCCATCTCCTGAAATCCAATCCTTTGAAAACATTTACCATCTGACACATGGGTTCCAGTCAATCCATCATCTGCATAATCAATGATGACAGACAATAACCCATTTTCTTCTGACCACTGAGATCTTGTAAATGGACTCAAGGATGCTCTGTATCACAAGGGAACAGACCCGAAACACACCAGCTCTTCCCTGAGCTCACAGCTCCTGCTACGCACCTGCCGAGAGGAGAGGCTTGCGTGTTTGAGATCTTATCGCTTGAGCTGAGAATGGGAAGCAGACAGCTCCTAAGTGACTCCTGGCATCACAGGCCATACCAAGAACAGCACTGCTGTGGCCAGTCCTGATGCAACGGGAGAACAGCAGCCAGAGGTGAAACACACACCAAAGGATAGTTTCACAGCTGTTCGACTGAAAGCAAAGCTATTTTTTTTTTTCCAATGCATGTCACTGGGTGAGGTTAGACAGCAAGTGCAGGAAAGTTGCTATCATTTGACGTTTCCTTAATGTCAGTTCTCTGTTAATTACCCCTTCTGTGCAGGTATCGACCGCGGACCCTGGATATTTAAGATAGCAATGGTAAAGCTCTCCACATGTCATCTGCTGCTTTAACGAAAGCCAGAGTAACAGCTGTCAGAATCTTAGTCCAGAATCGGCACAGCAGGGACCGAGGGCCAAAACCAGCACGTTGCTAGCTTTTATAAGTAAAGTTTTATTGGCACCCGGCCACGTACATCCACTTACATCTTGTCTGGGGCTCCTTTCCCACCACAGTGGCAGAGTGCAGCAGTTGCTACAGAAACGGTCTGGCCCATAAAGCCACAACTATTCTCTACTGGGCCCTTTACAGAAAAAGTCTGCCGACTTCCGATTTAGCCCAATCCGTTCAATTTACACGTGGAGACAGTGAGTCTCAGCGATATCGTTTCACAAATACTCGGGGCACAGGGGGGCATCTAGAACTAACTTTCCTAACTTCCGTTCAGTGCTCTCCCCGTGGCCCCGCTCTGCCAAAGAGTCTTACCATCAAAAGCACTTCCTGGACTCTCAAGTCTTAGAACCACACAATTATGAATCGGTAGAGCTGGAGACGCTCCATTCACCGGAACGACGAGTCAACCGGAAACCCCCACTTCTCAACTCTGCCAGAAGCACAGCTCTGGGGACGGACCCACGGGTGGGGATCCCCGGCAGGACTGACCTGGTGATGATGGCCAGGTGGGGTGGGCTCATGCAGGCACCCATGAAGAGCACCACGTTCTCATGCCGCGTCTGCCTGTAGGCCATCACCTCCCGCTTGAAGGCCTTGAGCTGTTCCTCATTATCCCTCTCGATGTCGATCAGCCGGATGGCCACCTCGCCATGCCAGCGGCCGTGATACACCTGCCCGAAGCGGCCCTTTCCAATGAGCTCGCCAATCTCCAGCTGCTCAAAAGGGATGTCCCACTCCTGCAGGAAGATGCTGGTCTGGCTGGCCTTGCGTGGGAAGCTCCGGGCTGAGAGCAGGGACAGGTTCATCTCCTCAAAATCGTCCTCCGACTCCTCGGCCTCGTCGTGGCCCTCTTCATTCTGTGGGCGGAAAGGGGAGAGCGGTCAGAGCGGCTCCTGACACTGCCCCGCCTTCCCACGAGGTCCCACTGGGTCCCACTGGGACACGTCTCCATGTGCATTTTCGGCTGGTGTGCACACAGACCTCTTAGAGCAGGCCACTCTCGTCTAGAATCGTATACAATGAAGGGGCTGAAAGGGAGATCGTGGTAATCCCACGCTCCTGTGCTAAGGTGGAAACTGAGGTTCATGGAAGAGAGATGCTAGGGGGCCACCCATTCCGGTTTGCTGGGACTTTCCTGGTCTGGGCACTGAAAGTCCCCTTGGTGGGGGCACCTGACAGGCTCAGTCAGTACAGCATGTGATTCTTGATCTCAAGGTTGTAAGCTGGAGCCCCACACTGGGTGTAGAGATTACTCAAAGTCCCCTCGGGAAGCCCTTCAGTCCCAGCAAACAGAGTTGACTGGTCACCCTGGGAGATGCCCGGCTCTCTATCACACAGCCAGGCAGAGCTAGGGTTAAACCTCAGGTGTCTCAACTCCTAACACCCAACGCCCTCCTATTCTACCGTGATGTTGTGGCTTGTCTCCTTACGCGTGTGTGATAAAGGCAACAGGCACAACTACGTGTGCCTCAGCTGTCTGCACAGAGCATGTGACGATCCTCAATGTAGAGTGCCTTTTTCCCCCAGGGAATTTGGAATGGATGAGTCAGAAAAAGGGAGAGGTCACAGCTACTCTGCACGAGCCAGACACCTGGGCTTCCTATGCAGCCGCAGGGCAGAGAGGCTGGCTGATAGGATGGGCTTAACAATCAGAAGAAATGAGCAGAAATCTGGCCTCTGTGTGACTTTGGGCAAGCCACGGGACTTCTCTGAGACTTCCTTTTTCCCGTCATAAAGCAGAGCTGATAAAATCTGCCCCTGGGGATGGTGTGAGGTTTCCAATGACACGAAAGGCTGTTAAGTTCCTCGCACAGACCTGACCACCTGTATGCAACAGCGACTGGGCTTCCTGGGAAAATGCAGATTCCTGGGCCCCACCCAGAGCTGCTCAATCAGAAAGCAGCAGGCCAGGGCCAGAAATTCGCATTTTTATCCAGCACACCCACAGGGCCCCCGGACACTTAGGCATGACCACCCCGATCATTAGCCGCTCAAGGGCCAGGGACCCACCTTCCCAGCATGGGGGCTGGGAGTGTCCTGCCCCACGGCCTCTTTAGCTCCAGTGAGGGAGCAGCAGGCACCCCAGCCAGTGGGGATTCCCAGAGGCTTGGGGGCTGATTAAGCAGCCTGAGGCAGTGGCCCTTTGGCTGGCCGCTGGTCTTCCCGAGCCCAAACCTGAGCAAACTTGCCCCTCACGGCCCACTCAGGAGAAACAACACAGGAAACACTGGCTTCCCCAGGGATAATTTTTCAAGGACCACAATACCTGCCGAAAGGACCTGGTTTTCTCTGGAAACCCTGGCTCTATTCCTTTCAGTTCGGGGCACACCCACAGAGCTGAGGACTCCATGGTTCTTACCCAGGACACTTCGTTTATTCCTCCAGAAGTTCTGGCGGATGAGAAGAAGCCCCAGACCATTCTCAAAAGCCTGCCAGGCTCGGTGTCCCCAGGACTCTGCCTCCTCCCACGTGTTCTTTGGAAGGCAGTGGGGCACATCCCCCTTGGTACTCACCTGGCCCTAGGCCGATTTTTCCGCTAAGAATGTAAATCTCTTGCCAACGTCTGCACAGCTAGCTTTTCCGTGATGCGCGCCGTATAACGGCCCACTAGGCTTGGTGCCGGGAGGGGCCCCCGCTTGTTAGAACGTCCATCAAAAACAGGGCCACCCCACCGCCCGCCGCCCCAAGCCCTCCGCGTCATTAAAGACATCCACCGGCTCTGCCAAGCGCTGGGCAACCCCCGGGAAACAGGTGCGCCACTCTCTCCAAATCTCACCTCTGAGGTTGGCTCCAGTTCAATTTGAAGTAATGGATTTCCTTCCAAGCTTTAACGAAAAGAAAAATAGATGTGACCCTCGCGTGAAAAGGTAGGTCTGTGTATTGTCTAGCCGCGTATCAAGAGTCCTTGAACGAGAAGCCCTGGCCATCAAGCCTTCATCTCAAAATCCACTTCAACACTTGCGTCGAAACTAATCCATAACCTCGCCATGAAGAAGCGAGGACAAGGACACTGTTTTCAACAGGCTTTCTGGGCTGCTCAGGGCTCATTTTTCTTTCTTGCTTTGGTTTCCACTAATCTAGCAGCTTCCTTATAAACTGGCCTAATGCCACGGGTGGAAGAATCCTCAGAACTCTGGGTGTGTGCTAGGAAAGAATGAACGAGACCTCTAACGTTCACTCGGGTTCAGAATCTTCTGGAAGAACCTTAGCGTTCGGGATTACAGGTACCCCCCCCCGCCCCCTGCTTTTTGAACCCCCGCCCCGCCCCCTGCTTTTTGAAAGTCAGCACCATGCCGCTTTGCTTTTATGAAAGATCTACACTGGTGTCTGTTTTGCTGACCAAAAGAAATTCCAAGAGGACTTTTGCTTTTGTGGAAAGGGGTGACAAGCGAAAGTTGCCTTCAGCTTTTGCTTTGCCGCCGGCCATTACGGAGGCAGCGGGCACCCTGAGCAGTGTGAGTGATGCCTCCAAGCTCCTTTCCTGGGGCCCTACCCTCAGCATCTCAGCCTCAAGCCTCCACACCTTTGAGCAGTATCTATGAGCATCTGTGCTTTATCTCGATTTATTTTGTGCATCCGTTAGCAAGATGCGTCCTAAGGTATCAGAGAAGCCTAAGGGAGAAAGTTCTCAGGTCTGGGGACACCCGCCAATTTTTGCATTATAAATGAATGATAATCGCGTCTTCGCATGACACCATGTTGGCTTATGAAAGGTTTTGTAGGAATGCTCTACTTTCGGATAGTGGGGGAAACCTGCATGTGTCAGGAACGGGGCGAGGCCCTCCGAGGGATACAGAGTCGAAACCTGCGTGGCTCCTGACTTTGGGGACTATTATGTTACTACCGAAGGGACGAAAGCAAGTACGGAGATATCGTGCAGGAAGGCTGAAAGTGACACGGGCCAAAAGTCAGGCATGAACTGAATAGATGGAGCATGATGGAAATTCCCCGGAGAGATTATGGGATGTGTTTTTGAAAACTCGCAGTGTTTGAGTTGGCTGGATGTTGCCAATCACAGTGAACCGGGATGCGTGGAGTGAGAACGAACAAAACCGTATCTGGAAGGACTGGAAGACACAGGTGGGAGCACGTGCACGCGTACGCTTGGGTCCGTGCGCGAGTGTGATGCAGTCTTGAGCTCGTGAGCTGCAGCTGTTCTGAGCGTGGGCGCAGGCTGAGTGCAGGGCTGGGGAGGGATCAGTGTGTTTGCGTGTGTGAGTACTAAGTATAGATTGGGTACTGCGTGGGTATTATGGGATGTGCTCTGTGCAGGGGTTGTTCTGGGCACACGTGAGTTGGGTGTACCCCGTGGGGGATGTGGGGGGCTCACCGTGTGTTGACAGCTGGGTACGTACTGGGGTGTGAGGGGAGTGTTGGAGCACATGGCATGTGACGGGGACGTGGGGGACAGTGTGTGTTAGAGGTGTTTCTGGGGGTGTGTTTTCGGAGTAGAGGAGGTGTACGTGTTTACAGAGTGCAGTGCGGAGACTGTAACTGGGCTGCTGAAGGCACAGAACCGGCGGCAGGAAGGAATCACAATGAGCACCTCTGGAAGCTTAGCAGGGGCCCCTACCCACCCCCTCACTTGAGGGGCCACCGCTCTCCTAACCCTGAGACCCCAAGAGGCTGCTGACCCTGCAGACAGAGCCAACCCACTTCCGGGAGGGGCTCTTGGCCAGAGGGAGTCTGAGAGGCTGCAAGAACGAAAGGGGGAGAGAAGGGTGGGTCACAAAGTGCCCTCTGCTTTCCTATCAACCAATCATTTACGGCCCGGCCGGCCCCGGGAACATCTGCCGGGAACTTGGCATTTTGGGGAGATCCGGGTGGAACAAGGCAGCTGGAGTCCCTCCTCACCCAAACACAAACCAGGCAGCCTTCCTCTGCCTGCATCAAGGCGTGATTACAGTCACTGGGCGATTAAATTACTTCTTCCTGTGAAGTGTTAGTGGCCGTCACTCCATGCACTTCTAAGCAGATCGCAAGCAGCTACCGACGCCGTATTTCGCGGGCGCTCCCTGACTGCCAGTTAATAACCCGGAGTTCGTCTTGCACACATTGTGGAATTGGCTTATGTGCAGAAGAGGAACGACCGGGAGCTGGAAGTCAGCACCATCTCCCTGGCAAACTGCTGCCCCCTTGATTTCACGGATGTACCACCTGGGTCTTTAACAAAGTCCGTAACATGGGGCAGGAAGGGTGCAGCAGTTAGCGGGGAGCAACCAAATGGGCAAAAGTGTGAGTTGGGAAACCGGTCGGATCGAAATTAGGTCTCCAGCATGCCCTACGCTTGGGCCACCGGCCGAAGAAGTTAAGTCAAGGAAGGTGGTTTCACTGCGGCTGCACAAACAATACCCCACCTAGAAAGAGAGTGTGTGTCCCAAGGACGCCAAAGGTGCCACGTACAGAGACATTCACTGCAGTGTTGTTTACAACAGTGAACTATGGGAAGATAGGAGATCTGGCAAGAGGGAAATGGTTAAGGCCATTGTTGTACATCGATAATAGTATTTTACAGCCATGGAGACCAAGGTCTATGAAGAGTCTGAGATCATATGAAAAATGCAATGCTATAGCTTTTTTAAGGGATAACAAAGCAGGCTGGAAAGGGCATATATCATGAGTCACAAGTATACAAAAACACGAGAGACAGAGCACACATCAAAATTCTAAGGGTGATATGATTATGAGTGATTAGTTTCCCCCTTTTTTTTACAGAACAGTCCACATTTCCCAAAATTAGTTTGTATTATTTTTATAATGGTATAAACCAGGGGCCAGAAAACTTGGTCTGTAAAGGGCCAGAAAGTAAATCTTTTAGACTTTGCAGGCCGTATGGTCTCTATTGGGAACGATTCAACTCTGCTGTTGTAGTCTGAGAGCCACCAGAGACAGTATGTCATAAACAAATGGGCATGGTTGTGTTGCAATAAAATTTTATTTATAATTTTTCCTAATGTTTATTTATTTCTGAGAGAGAGAGAGAGAGAGACAGAGTGTGAGTGAGGGAGGGGCAGAGACAGAGAGGGAGACACAGAATCTGAAGCGGCTCCAGGCTCCGAGCTGTCAGCCCAGAGCCCGACGCGGGGCTCAAATTCACCATGAGATCATGACCTGAGCCGAAGACAGACACTCAACCGACTGAGCCACCCAATAAAACCTTATTTATAAAAACAAGGGGCAAACAGGATTTGTCCCATAGACTGTAGTCTGCTGATCCCTGGTATCAGCCTAAATTATTCTTTTTAAAGGGAGGGACAATGACGTAGGATGACCGTTCTTTCATTAAGTTCTAGCTATTACCGAAAGTTAGCTTTCTGATCATAGAAAAGTCTGGGGAGCCTGAGGAAATGGTCCAGCCCCTGGAAATCACACTTGACAAGCAGGGTCAGGACACAAAGCACAGACGACTTGTTGGGCCTAGGCTGAGGGAGGCTGTCATCCTCTCCCTCTCCTTGAGTCATTCCCCGTGTCTCTCTCTCCCTCAGTATCCCGCCCCATCAATTCCAGGACCAGGAAGACAGAAGACAGTGACCCTGAGCAGACTGAAGACCCAGGACAGGAGAAGGAGGTCTCTGTTCCACTTACATTGGATTCGAGGTCACCGGATGCAGGATGACCTGGGGCGCCCGGGTCGGCGTCTCTGGCACTGGCACTACATCTGAGAGGCAGACATGAGAGTCAGAAATCCAACATGGAGTCCACAGTCTCCCCCCAAAGACCTAATTGCTGGGAGATGGGGCAGCTAGTAACTTGTCACCAGATCACGGTGCCCCTGGGGCTGGCCAGTCCCCTCTGTCCCTTTCTCAATCACCTGTGCTTTTCCTGCTCAGAAGCACCAGTGTTCTAAGATGACATCCTGAACCAAATGCCCCACTCTTGACTAGGGGGCTGCCAGAACCCCAAGCCTCTGACCCGAAGCATCCACTGGTCACCTCCGAATCACCCCCCAACTCCTGAGTTCTCCTTGGGATGGTGAGGCCACTTGGTTTCACGTCTCCCAGTGCCCAACTCACCTCTGACCACCTCTCCCCTGCCACGTGGGCTCTGGACCCCTCCTTACCCTGGCCTGTCCTTCTATTGCAGACCACCTCCTCAGGCCTTGCCCTTGAGCCTTGGGATCTCCTTGGTACCACTGTGCCCTTGGGGCCTCCCAGTCTTTCCTTTTCCACCTCTACGTCCCACCATTATCCTGGGGTCTAGTGGTCCCACTGCCATCCTCTTTGAGCTTGCCCATCCCAACAACCTTCACCTTCGTCCATTCCAGCAACCCACGCACCTCAGCAGTCTCGTTCAGAAGGGCCTGAGCGTGCACGGACTCACCTGGGAAGATGAACTGCTGTTTGTACTTGTAGTAGTGGGACGCTGGCAAAAGAACGAAAATACCAACGTGAGCACCGCCCCGAGCTGTCCCTGCAAGTAACAGATTGGGTTCCCACAGCCACCACGTGGGTTCCCTGCCCACCCTCGAGGGGTTCCAGATTTCTGCAGACCTTCTCAATGACAAGGGGCTGAGAGCATGTATAAAGGAAGCAGAGCTCTGGACATCCAAGCCAACCCTCCCACGGGCAGCTCCCGGAGAACAGAGAGTCACCCAGAGCACAATCCCATTTTTTGTTAACTGCACAGGGACACATACACACAGAGAAAAGTCTGTGAAACCATAATCTAAAATAGTCGTTTTTTCCCCTCTTTGATTACAGACGCTTTCAAAAAATCCTTTAGGACACAATGAGATATCATCTCACACCTGTTAAGATGTCTACTATCAAAAAGAGAAAAGAGAAGTGTGGTGAGGGGAAGGAGAAAGGGGAAAGAGTGGGGTGCTGTGGGTAGGAATGCAAACTGGCACAGCCATTGGGGAAAACAGCATGGGGGTGCCGCAAAAAAAAAAAATAGCACTACCACGTGATCCAGCTTCTGGGAATATATCCGAAGGAAACGAAATCACTATCCTGGAACGATAATCTGCACCCCCGTGTTCACTGCAGCATTATTTACAAGAGCCAAGACACGGAAGCAACTCAAGGGTCCACTGATGGGTGAACGGATAAAGCAAATGGCACACGTACACACACACACACACACACACAATATACGTACACATGTACATACAATGGAATGCTATTCAGTCTTAAAAAAAAGAAGGAAATTCTGCCACTGCAACATGGATGGACCTCGAGGGCACTGTGCTAAGTGAATTAAGTCAGACAGAGAAAGATACTGTATGAGATCACGTAACATGCGGAATTTGAAAAAAAAAAATTCATAGAAACAACCAGATGGGTTAGGGAACAGACTGAAGCTGGCCAAAAGGTACAGACTTCCAATCAGAAGACAAATTAAGTCCTGGTGAGGTAACGCACATCATAGTGACTACAGTTCACAATTACTGTTCTGTATCTTTGAAAGTTGCTGAGAGTAGATCTTAAAAGTTCTCATCACAAGGAGGAAAATCTGTAACTGTGTGTGGTGATGGATAGAAACTTGGACTGTGGTGATCGTTTCCCAGCACACATATGTACCAAATCATTACCTTGTGCGCCTTAAGCATATACGATGTTATATGTCAATTACATCTCAACAAAATTGGGAAACTATGCATTTCCTGTGTTTTTCAAATTTTCTACATTGAGCATTGTATTAGTTTTCCTGTTGCTGCTGTAACAAATTGACACACTTGGTGGCTTAAAATAACACACTTATCTTATAGTTCTGGAGGTCGGAGGTGCTGGAATAAGTCATAAGGGGCTAAAAGCAAGGTGTCGCCGGGGCTGGTTCTTTCCAGAAGCTCCAGAGGAGAATCCATGCCTTGCCTCTTCCAGATGTTAGAGCCTGCATGCACTTCTTGGCTCTGAGCCCACGACTCTAGTCTCTGCTCCCCTTGTCCTGATATCACCTCCTGCCGTCTCTGACCTTCTTGTCTCCCTCTTATAAGGACCCTTGTGGTTACATTTAGGATCCATCTGGATAATCCAGGGTAATCTTCCCACCGCAGGATCCTTAACTTAATCATCCCTGCAAAGTCAAGTCACCTATAAAGTCACAGATCCACAGATTCTGGGGTTAGAGCGTGGTGAGTTTGGGGGTACCATTATTCTGCCTACCACAAGCATGGGTTAATTTCTGTACTTAGGGAAAAAAGAAATTTCCTCAACTTCACTGCTGATTCACCCACAATTCATTTTACTCCCAGTGCCAGTTCCGGACATCCCCGAGGTTTCTAATGTTTACCCCTTACTCCTGTGGGGTGGAGGGCCTGGAGCAGGGGTGGGGGACAAGGGTATCGTGGGCAGTGGAGAGGCCACACTGAGCAGGAATGGGGTCAGATAGGAGTCCAAACTGGTGAGCGTGCTTCCAGAAGCAATTTTATTACCTGCAGGGACAACCTACAACTGCACGCCGACTCACCAAGCATTACTGCAGTGGTTCAGAGGCTGGGCCCAGGGGTTGACAAGCCATGGCCCAGGGGCCAAATCTGGACCATCACCTGCTTTTGTCCATAAAGTTTTATTGGAACACAGTCACATTCATTCATTTGCATGCTGTCTCTGGCTGCCGACATGCTAGGACGTCAGAGCTGAATATTTGCAACAACAGAGACTATATGGCCCACAAAATCTAAAATATTACCATCTGGCCCGTGATAGAAAAAGTTTGTTGACTTCCGGTTTAAAGCAAAGATGAGCTGGACAGCAGGAGTAGGAAGCTGATCCTGTAGGGCTGAATCCTCACTCTTCCTTTGGCTGTTTGTAAAAGCTTGGGCAACTCTCTCCGAGTCTCAGTTTCCACGGGATAATCACAGTCTTTCCCTCGCAGGGCTGAGATCATCATTCCATGAGATAAGAGTGCATAGTGGTGCTGAATAAGCATTCGCTGCAGCGAATAGGCCAATATCTTTCTAAGCTCTCTTAATAAACAGACAAGAATGATTTATAATTAAGAGAAAATCGGTTTCAAAGAGCGAAGTCATTAGCTGCCCCTGAGGCTGGAACTGATTTATTAACTCCCCAGGACAGAGAGGGGCCTGGTACCAGTGGGTGCACAACTCGTGTTTATTGAATTAATCAACTCTCTCCTAGCACAGCAATCCCCAAATATCCCAGATAGTTGGAATCCAAACGGATGCATTTCCTGATTCTGGAAAATGAGGTGCCCAGGGTGAGAAGCAACTCAGCCAAGGTCACAGAGCAAAGCTTTAAAACAAAACCAACCTCCAGGACTTCAAGGACCTTTCTTTCTTCTGTTAGATAACTTAGGTTTTGTTTTTTGTTTTTTCATTGCATGCAGTCAACAAGAGGCTAAAATTAAAAAAGAGAAAACTACCCAGGGTTCTCAAGAAGCTTAGCTGATCTCTTCCCTCCCCAGTGGAGACGGGGGATTCGGTGTCTGCAGCAAAGGATAGCCGGCAGTGACATTCTTTTATGGAGCGGCAGCTGGGCGAGGGACAGCAAAAACCGCTCTGACAAGGGACAGGGGTCAGGCAAAGGGACACTGGCGAAGGTCTCCACGCACAGAGCCAGCCCCCTCCCTCCTCAACCCCTCCGTGTGCCAGAGAACAGCTCGTTCCTGATGATGAATCCGAGCGGCTCCTGACTCTCTGGCATTGAAGAGGTCTTGGGAACTGGGAGTCCTCAGGTGGCTGGAGGCCAGAGAGATACGCAGGCCACTTTGAAGGCACTTCACTTCTACCCCGAAACCCTCCTTCCCTCCTTCCTTCCCTAAGGCCTCCCCCCAAAGCAGCCTGGATCGTCTTCTAGAAGGAAGGATGGAGGGTAAGTCACCTTCTGCCTACACCCTTTAAAGAAAATCTGAATTCCTGCCGTGGCCCTGCAAGGCCCGGCCAAGCCTCATCCCTGTACCTCTGAGTCCTACCTGGTGCCACTTTTCCCTCATTCACGGCATTCGGGCCACGGGGACATTTTTGCAGCTCTTTCCTGGGGCAGGGCCTTTGCACATGCTCCCCTCCCTCTGCCCAGCCAACTCTCCCCCATCTTCAGAACTCAGACGCCTCGGACCCTTCAACCTCAACTTGCTCTCCTCTTGAACTCGCTGTATGGCTGCTGTACCGCCGTTCTTTCCCTTCATGGCACTTGGTGCAACTCATTTCAGGTGTGCGTCTGTGTGGTTAACCCGTCTCTCCCGCGAAGCTATAGACTCCACGAGAACAGGGGCTGTGGCAGGCCGAGTGAGGCCGCTCTGCCCAAGACGTCCACAACCTAATCCCTGGAGACTGTGACTACATCCGCTTCCATGACAAGGGTCCTTCCAAGAGGGAGGCAGACGGGTCAGAGTTAGAGAGTCAGAGATGCGATCACGGAAACAGAGGTGGGAGTGGGGTGGAGCCGTGTGCAAAGGAACGCAGGCAGCCGCTGGAGGCTGGGGAAAGGCAAGGAAGTGGATTCCTCCCTAGCACCTCAGGAGCAACCAGCCCTGTGGACACCAGTGAAACGGATTTTGGACTTGGGACCTCCATCACTGTAAGATAGTACTTCTGGGCTGTTTTTTTTTTTTAATACATGAAATTTATTGTCAAACTGTTTTCCATACAACACCCAGCGCTCATCCCAAAAGATACCTCTGGGCTGTTTTAAGCCACTAAGCTTGTGATGATTTGTTACAGCAGCCATTGGAAACTCAAACAGGGCATGTCTGGTGTGCATACGGCTCTATACCTAGTGCCTTGTATACCACGGGTACATAGTAGATGTTCAATAAACATGTCTTATGATGGATGCAGTCTGAGGGCCAGAAAATGACTTGAAGAGAAAAATCTGCAGCCTTGGGCAGTGCATGAATTTCCAGTCATTCACTCATTCATTCATTCATTCATTCATTCGAAAAAACCCCATTTAATTAGTGCCTTAAGCTGTAGGCAATGTGTTGGCCTTCAGGTGTAGAAGCGTGAATGAAGCAGACATGTTTCCCAGTCTCACGAAGCTGATAATTCTGATTGTCACAGAGGACACGGACACTAAATAAGTTAATAAATGAACAAAATCATGGTAGGGAAGGAGCACTGTGGAGCATAGAGACGGAATCAGGGCAGAGTGAAGGGAGGTAGGGGGTGCTGAAAGGGAGGAAGCACACCCATAAGCCACCTGCCATGTCAAACATGGCCCCAGGATTCAGAAGCAAGTGGCTGAGAACAAGGAGGTCAATCATAAATCCTGCCAAACCTGTGCCTGACGCGCTTCGTTTTCCAACTAAAAACCCTTCTTCCGTATGTCCTGAGGTCAACACGTGAGCCAGATGCCTGTTAACCCCATAGACCCTTCTGGAAAAGAATGTTCTAGGTATCAGTCAATGCTGAGAACATTATGATGCCTAGGTATTAGCCAGAATAGTCTTCAAAAACTCAACATTTGGCAGGGAACCATAACCACAGCTGCCTTTCCCATCAACAGAGGCTTGTAGTCAAGGGCGTGACGGGTGGCTAGGACCTTGTGTGAACAAGACAGGCACTTGTCATTGTGAGGGAATTTTGCTAAAACCTCCTAAGTCAAGGGAGAAGGTCTGGCTGCTCTTCTGGAAGGTCCCGTTTTGTTTTCCACTTCAATATTGCATTTTGTGATTATTGTTCAATTATGAAACGGGTGCGTTCCTTGATACTCTATACGCTGTAGCAATGCATAAAATAAAATTTTTCTTCTTAGAAACAGCTGCCAGGAAGTTCTTGCAGGCTTTTTTGTGCATATACAAATAGACAAGTATATATACACATGCATATAAACATACAACTATATATAATTATTTTAGAATAAATAGGATTTTATTATACCGACTGCTTTGCAAATCACTTGTTTTCCCACTTACAAGACATTGTGTATACCTTGCATGTCAGGATATCCACAAAGAACATCCACATTCTTTTTAAGGGTGGCTGAATATTTAGTTATGTAGATATATTACAGTGTATTCAACCATTCCTCTCTTGATTGTATTTAACCATTCCCCACTTGGGTTGAGTCCAAAGTTTTCACTATCTCAATGAAATCCTTACGTACAGATCCCTGTACCCTATGCAAGCATATCTGTATATAAAGTCTTAGAAGTCATATCACTGGTCCACGGAATGTACCTATAAAACTTTGATAGACAATGTGAAATTACCTCCTCCAAAAGGATTAATTCGATCCCTGCTCTGAATGCCAGGGTATGTGAGGATTTCATCTTGATTTCCACAATTCGGATTACGCCCCTATTAATTGGCAGTGATGATGAGAAACACCAGAAATGGTAGCCATGGCAATTTGTTATTCTTATGTTTATGTAATAATGGAACCAGCTGGCATGTGTCAAGACCTTCAGCGAGACACTCGCTCTGTTCAACTCGGTACATGTATGATGAGGTTTGGTCCTTCCACGATTCTATGGAGTAGATGCTTTTATCATTATCCTCATTTTACAGATGAGGAAACAGAGGCACAGAGAGGTAACTGGTTTGCTCCAGCACGACGCCGAGATTGAGCAGTAGAGCTGGGATTTCAACCCAAGCAGCCCAGCTCCAGAGCTCATGCTCCTAACTGCTGTTCTAAAGTGCCTGCCCTCAGAGGACCCCTCAGCCCACACCCCAAATGACGTCACTGTCATGAGATGCTCTGGAGTAGGTGCGGATCGCTGGCAGGCTAGCAGCAAACGGGCAAGGACCCGTCCTCGGGGACCCTGCCCCAAAGAGTGAGGGAGCTAAGGGAAACAGTGATCACCCTGGGTTAGCCAGGTCTCTCGCCAGCAGAGTCTTCTAGGGATAGAAAGAGCTGTGGCACTCTGACATACAGGTCTCCCCTCAGAGGTCCCCTCCCAGCCCCTGGCCCACAAGGAAGCAGTGCAGCAGTTTCCGGGGAAATTCCCTGAAGTCAGTGTCTGGGAATGGGATGGAACAGGGCTAAGAAAGCGCCCAGACCCACTTCCCCCCAGGTTTGGGGCGGAGGGACGGTCATGGAGTGTCAAAGCGCCCTTCTTGCATTTGCCCCCTTCCAGTGAAGCAGAAATGGACCATCCTGCAGGTGGCAGGGGGAGCACCCAGTCCGTGGACACAGCAGGCGGTTTTTGCCTAATTGACTCTGGGAGGCACTCGCTGGAATGCTTCCAGCTGGTGACTCACATTATGGTCCTTGCTGGCTGCCCAGTGAGTGAGTGGTCCTCATACCAGACAGACACAAGACTTCCTCAGGCTTGAACGTAACCAAAAAATCCCAATCTTGCAAGACTTCAAAATGTGCCCTCCTCCTATGGACTTAGCCCAGATCAAAACAGTGCGGGTAGGTGACAGCTTGTCCTTAAACGGGTAGTTGTATCTGGGTTTGGCCAGGTGTGGGTTTGGGCCTTCATCTGCCTACTGGTCATTCCGTCATGGCTGGTGAGGCTTGGAAGTGTGACCCGTGACCGCAGGACCTGGGATTTTTCCCTCTGCACGAAACCTGCAGGCTTAGGTGGAAATCAGTCCCTAGATCAGCATTGTCCAGTGGAACTTTCAGCGATGATAAAAATGTTCTGTGCTTGCACTGTCCAATATGGCAGCCACCAGCCACCAGTGGCTAATGGGTAATTAAAATGTGGCTACCGTGGCTGAGGAATTAAAATTTTAACTATATTTAATTTTAATTCATTTCAATTTAAACGGCCACAGGGGGCTAGAGAGTACCAGAGGGAACAACGCCGTTCTAGACTCTGGTTCCATGGCCAAGTCAGACCTCATCCCACCGGCCTCCTTCCTGACATCAGCTGTGGTGCTGCAAATATGGCTGAGCTAGAAAATCCTTAGGGCCCTAGAAGAGGAAGTGGGCTGGGCAGGGCCTCAGAAGAGGCAGGAAGACTCTTAGGTCTGGCCCACCTGAGCAGAGAAAGATCTCTTTCTTAGGTCGAATGACAAAGGAGGCCAAGAAGCCAGAACATCTCATGAGTGGCTTCTCCAGCGTCTCATATCCCGGTGCACAGTCTCAGATCCACAGCTAGGTACTCTGCAATTTATGAGCTGGGAGAACCTTCTGGATCCTCTCATCCATCTCATCCTCTGAGATCAGATAAAGTAATATGTGGTGACTGACCTGAACATAGTAAGACTCACCCGCATCTCTTCAACCCATCGCCTTTAAGCGTGGACCGGCTGGACACGGCTCTGGTTCGAACCCAACCTCCCCCTCCCGCGGTCCCCGCGATTCCCCAAGTGCAAAGGTACCTGGCAGGTTGAAGTTCTTCTGCCTTGTGCACTGTGGGGAAGGGTGCAGGGGAGAAGGCGGCGTGGCACTGGGAGGGAGGGGGGGTGCTGGCGAGGAGGGCGTGGAGGACGTCGTGGATGAGGGGTTGCTGCTCGAGTCCGGCTGGTAAGGGACAGGGATGTGGTCCTGCGGAAAGAAAACAGGGCAGGGGACAGGGGCGGGCACAGATGCAGAGACACGTGAGTGAGAGTGAGCAAGCAGGAAGGAACCCCACCCCGGCATCCTTAGTCCCCCCCTTTCCTCAGCCACCAGAACCTTCCAAAGTCCCACCTGCTTCATCATCCCCACCTGCAAGCTGGGTTGCATCCAGCTGTGGAAGGAACAGTTTCTGGCATCAATTTCCTGTCCGCTGTTTGGACTCCGGACTGAAAGGTTACCACATAATGAAAGCCACGGAGGCGACAGCCAAGCTCCCTGTGCCTTTTTGATTTTGGAAAGTCCCACGCCGAGGTGCCCAGAGTGCTCTTTCCATCCTAACACCTCTCCTCCCAAGTGTTTATTAAAGAATCGACAGCCTGGCCGCTCCAGAGAGAACGCGAAAGCATCTTCCCTCACGTGTCAGGCAGAGCCGGCGTGGTCTCTGCTGGGCCCCGAACCTGCTCTAAGCAAACCCGAAGATGGAACCCCCGCGTGCACCCTCAGAAGGGCCCTGGCGGCGGTGGGATCGGGAGCAGGATAGTGGCTTGAATGGTGTCCCTCAAAAGACCTGCCCCCTGGGAAACTCAGAATGTGAGCCTATCTGGAAAAAAGGTCTTTGCAGATGTCATTAAGGTACAGATCTCAAGAGGAGATCATTCTGGATTCAGGTGGGTCCTGAATCCCATTCCAGGTGTCCTTATAAGAAATGGAAAATGAGAGACACACACAGAGGAAAAGACCCCACGAAGACAGAGATAGAGACTGGATTGTCGCATCTATAAGCCAAGGAACACTTAGGATTGCCAGAGCCACCAGAGGTTAGGGAAGAGGCATGGAATGGATCCTCGCTCAGAGCCTCCAAAAGGAACCAATCCCACACTAACACCTTGATTTCGGACTTCCGGCCTCCAGAACTGCGAGGGGGTAAAAAGGTCTGTTGTTTAAGCTGCCCAGTTTGTGGTCATTTGTTAAGGCAGCCCCAGGAAACTAAAACCAGCAGGAGCCCGAGTCAGGCAAACCCAGATTCAAATCCCATAGCCACCCCTTCCCCATACATTCTGGACAAAACGCTTAACCTCTCCATCCCTCAGTTTTGCCTCCTGTAAAGTGGGAATAATGCCAGCAAACCTCAACATCATATAAAAGGGATTCCTGCCTCTCAATCCCAGCATCGCTGGAACTTTAATATGTCCACTCACAAGACAGTGGCCACTTGGTCCCTCCATTACTCAGAGGTCCATCACTCTGACTGGTTCCGGGTGCCTGGGGATGGTTTTGTAGGACCTGGTTATTTTACAACAGGTACGTTTACCTGCCAAACTCCAGAGTCAGTGTAAGAAACACCAACCAGCATAGGAGGGCAAGAAGGGGGACAGGAAACGGGCGTTCTCCATCAGATGCCCAATGGGTGCCTATGCTGTGATGTCACCCTCCCAGAGCCCACTCACTCCCCCCGCCTCCAAGTAAGTGACTTTACTTCTGGGAATTTCAGTCTCCCCTTGTCCCTCACACGGGCTAAGAACACCCACCTGCTGGGTCCGCTGTGAAGTTTCAATGAGGTTATGAATGTACCTACACCCCTCCCACTGGGCTGAGGCACTTTGTTGTCAACCAATGGTTGCGATTATGTTGACGACATAATTTGCAATTGAGCTTTTTATTTGGGATAACTGTGGATTCACATGCAGTTTCTTTAAAGTTTATTTATTGGTGGGGGGGGGGGGGTGGGTAGAGAGAGAATCCCAAGCCACCTCTGCACTGTCAGCACAGAGCCCAACGTGGGGCTCGATCTCATGAACCATGAGATCATGACCTGAGCCAAAACCAAGAGTTGGACGCTTGACTGAGCCACTCAGGTGCCCCCATACGCAGTTTTAAGAAGTAGTAGAGATCTGGGGTGCCTGGGTGGCTCAGTCAGCTGAGCGTCCAACTTCAGTTCAGGTCATGATCTTGGGGTTTGTGAGTTTGAGTCCCGCATCAGGCTCTGTGCTGACAGCTCAGAGCCTGGAACCTGCTTTGGATTCTGTGTCTCCCTCTCTCTGCCTCTCCCCCACTTTCATTCTGTCTCTCTCAAAAATAAATAAATTGTTTTTTAAAAAAAGAAGTAACGGAGATCTCATGCAGGGTTCACCAGCTTTCTCTGATGTTTGCATCTTGCAAAATGATAGCACAATATCACAACACAGATGGCGAGCGGATACAGTCCACATACAGAACATTTCCACCACCCCAGGGACCCCTCATGTTGTGCTTTTATAGCCACCCCACTTCCTTCTCTGTCTCCTCACATGTCTCCCTCCCATCTTTAACCCATGGCACCACTAATCTGTTCCCCATTTCTATAATTTTGTCATTTCAAGAATGCTCTATGCATGGAATCATCCAGTATGGAACCTTTTTGGATTGGCGCTTTTTTTTCCCCACTCAGAAAAATTATCTGGAGATGCATCCAAGTTGTTGAATATATCAATAGTTTGCTCCTTTTGATGGCTGAGTAGTATTTCATCACATGGACGTACCACAGTGTGTGTGACCATTCGCCCATTGAAGGACAGCTGGGTTGTTTCCCCTCCGTGGCTACTATGGATAAAGCTTCTATGAACATTCAGGTATAGGTTTTGTATGAACAAATGTTTATTTCTCTGGGATAAATGCCCAGGAGTGCAATTTCTTGACAGCACATTAACTGCTATGCTTAGTTTCAGTTTTGTATTTTTGTATTTTTATATTTTAATGTTTATGTATTTCTGAGAGACAGACAGAGAGTGAGTGGGGGGAGAGGCAGAGAAGAGGAGACGCAGAATCCGAAACAGGCTCCAGGCTCCGAGCTGTCAGCACAGAGCCCGACAGGAGGCTTGAACTCATGAACTGCGAGATCATGACCTGAGCCGAAGTTGACTGCCCAACTGACTAAGCCACCCAGGCACCCCTGTCATGTTTAGTTTTTAAAGAAGATGCGAAAACCGTTCTCCAGAATGGGTACACTATTTTACACCAACAATGTATGAGGGACTGATTTTCTCTGCATCCTAGCCAATGTTTGGTATTGTCACTATTTTTTATTTTAGCCATTCTGATAGGAGTGCAGTGACATTTCACAGTAGTTTTAATTTGCATTTTAATGGCTAATGATATTGAACATCTTTTCATGTGTTTACTTGCCATCTGTATATCCTCTTTGGTCTTGATTACTGTTAACTATATAATAAGCTTTGAATTTGGGCAGACTGATTCCTCCCACGTTATTCTTTTTCAAAACTGTTTTTAGTTATTCAAGTTCCTTTGCCTTTTCATATAACATTTAGAATAATTTTGTCTTCATCTACAAAAAAAAATATTTTGCTGGGATTTTGATAGGAATTGGGCATCAATTTTGAGGAGAACTGACATCCTAACTATGTTGCATCTTCCAATCCATGAACATGGTATGCGTATCAGCTTCTGAATCAGAAAAACAGGAACAGGGGTTTATGTCTTTTGCCCATTTTGAGAAGTTTTTGCCCATTATTTCTTGGAGAATTTTTTCAGCCCTGCCCTCTTTATTCTTTCCTTCAGCATTCTGATGACACCAATGTTGGACTTTTATTATTGTCCCAAGGGTCCCTGAGGTCCTACTCATTTTTTTTTTAGTCAATTGTCTTTCTGTTATCCAGACTGTGTAATTTCTACTGTTGTATCTTCAAGCTAACATATTCTTTCCTCTGTCCCTCCATTCTGTCACTGAGTCTCTCCACTGAGTTTTTACTTTTAATTCTTGCATTTCCCAGTTATATGTTCTGAAATTTTCATATCGTTCCTCTTTATATCTTCTATTCATTTGCTGAGACTTTGTATTTCTCTGCAGTGATTTCCTACTTTTTTCGTGTGTTTCAAGAGTGTTTGTAATTGCTTGCTGAAATAGTTTTATGACTGCTCTAACAATCTCTGTCAGATAATTCTGAAATCTCACTTGTCTCAATGTTGGCATCTATGGGTTGTCTTTTTTCATTCAGTTTGAGATCTTTCTGGCTCTTGGTGTGACAAGTGATTTTTCACTGAAGCCTGGACATCTGGGTATTAAGTTGTGAGACTCTGGTTCTTACTTAAACCTTTGGCTTTAGCTGGCTTCCCGTGACCCTGCCCTAGCAGGGAAGAGGGCGTGTGCTGTCTTGTTATTCCCAGGTAGGGCCAGATGCCTACGCCCTCTGCCTCTGTCGGCACCTGAGGACAGGAGGGGCTCCTAATTGTTGCTGGGTGGGGTGGGAATTCTAGCCCCTTCATAGGCCTCCACTGATACGCTCTTTCTGGGAGAGGTACTACTTCTACTAAGAGGTACTATTACCATTCCCTATGTAGCCTTCACGGACACCAAGCACAACAGAGTAGCCTCATTATTTGGGTGGTGGTAAAAGTTATGACTCTCCACTAGGCTTCCACTGACCCTACCTCATCAGGTAGGGGTGCTACATTATTGCTGGATGAGGGGGCTCACGGTCCCCAACACCAACCAGGCCACTTCACATCTTCAAGGCTTGGGACATGCTGTTATTTCGACTTGGAATATGTGTCCATCCCTAGTCTGCCTAGAAGACACAGTTCACAGCTCCCCTCCTCTGGGAAGTTCCCTTGACCCTCTGCTCCACCAGGTCAAGCACATCGTTCGCTCCTGGTGCTGGCTCTTCCCACTCACTCGGCTTCAGCTGTTGCTTCTACCCAGTCGCTTCTCAGCCTACTTGTCTGTTTTGCCCTCTAGGCTGGGAGCTCCCTATTCCCAGCCACAGTGTGGTCCTTAAATAGATGGGTGCTAGATGAAGGAAAACAAGAAAGAAATGAAGGGAGGGAGCCTTGGAGGGATGGAGAGAAGGAGAGAGGGAGGGAAAGGTCTATCTCTTCCTACTAGATGGTGTCTTATTCATCTTGGAATCTGCAGAACTTAGCACAGAAACAAAAACATAAGAGGCAGTAATAAGTGTTATATGAATGAGTGAATTAACAGAAAAGAAGGAGGATTGGAATGAGGAATTGCATTTATGGAGCAAGGAATTATCTCTACCTCCTTGAGGGAAGGATTTAGGTCTTTCTCATCTCTGTAGCTCAGGGCTGATGTGAATAAACAGAATCATCTCAAGAGATAGCTGCGTATGGTGCCCACATTCCTTGGCCAAATTGCTACAATAGGAGGGGAAATTCCTTCTTTGGGTCAGACTGAGATCTATGGCCCAATGGGACCAGCAACGGGAGGTTGCATTCCATCGAGGGAAACTCAAACTCAAATCAGATCATTCCAGGAAGGGCTAGTGGCATAATTCCTCTTTCAGAGCACAGCTAAAATACAGAAACATCCTTCAGAGACCTCCCAGTCCAAATCCTTATTCTGTAGATGGGGACACTGGGACTCGGAGGGGGGGAGTGACTTACTGGTGTCATACAGAGAGTTAATGGCCTGGATCCTTACCCCCAGCCCAGCAGCAGAAGCACAAGGTTGTCCCAAGTCACAAGAAACTCACATCTGACTCTGGGAATTGAACAAAAGCATGCTTATCTCCCATGTCCCCATTCCATTCCACCCAGCTGAGCACTGATCTGGACATGGTGGTGATGGTAACTGCCTCTCTCATGGACTTTTCCTAAGGAAACTGTCCCTACCCTCCAACCCAATAGACTGTGGTGAACAGACAGTCCTAAACAACCACACTTGTCTTGTGACCTCCACGGCCCACCCCCAACACAGGACCACAGGTCCAAACAAGATGGCAGCTGGCCCATGACTATGACATGGAATGAAAAGATGAGCTGGCCGACAGCATCAGGCTCACAGGCAGAGACGAGATGAGGTTCAAAGAGAACAGAAGAGCCACGACAGGCCAGAAAACAAAGAAGCCAAGGTTATGAGAAGTACATGGAGGCAGAAGCAATGACATGGAGAAGAGGGGAAGGTAGAGGACGAGACCAGTCAGCAGTAACAGACTGGAGCAGACCCAAGAAGAGCAGCTGAGTCACAATCTTGATGGAAGAACAGGACAGTGATCCACGGCCCTGCTGGAGGTCCATGGAGCTGGCCCGAGTGCAAGACCAACTGGAAAGGGCAAGCCGGCATGCAGCCATTTCGAATAGCGTCACTACAGCAGGCGCATCTTCAGCCTTGGGACACCACTGCAGATGGGGTTCTGATGCCTTGACCTGGAGGGACAAGGGCTATAGCCTGGTCCCCCAAGGAGCTGGCAGATACTGCCGTTTCTTCTTCTCCTCTGCCTCCTCCCCCTCCCCCCCCCCCTTCCTCTTTCTGCCTCCTCTTCCTCCTTCTGTTCCTCTTTCCCCCATCAAGCCATTCCATGCCCTGACCATCCAGGGTCAGACTAAATCCTTGACGCCTATCACTGCATCTACTCCTTTCCACAATCCCAGTCATAGCTAGTGTGCTGCCCCTTTAATGGGGGAGGAGGGGAAGGAACCAAGGCAGAGAGAGCTTGCTATGACCACACGGTCAGTGAAGGAACGAAGTTCGAAGGCTGGGCCTTCTCACTCCAAAATGCACACTCTAAGTAACCATTACGTCGGGAGAAAAAGCCGGGCTTTTGTGAACTTGGATTGACTGAGCCAGACAGGAGAGGAGACAGAGCAATGAAAAGGAAGCCTTCAGACCAAATTGGCTCAGAAATCTATTGCACTAACCACATCATTGCCTGACAAAAAGAATCTGTGTGAAGCCAGTGAGAAGAGAAAGAGAGGAAAAAATAACCCGGCCCTGTGATAGATCCTGTCCACCTTCAAGTCAAAGCTGCTTTCTAAATAGAGGTTAATTTATTTCTCTTATCAAATTCTCCCGCTGGCAGACAAGCAGAACAATGTCACAGTCACTGATCTAGCTGACCCGTGTTTCTGTCCCATCTGATCAAGAGGCTCAGTATGTCGGCAAAGCCAGAGAGGAAGGTCTCAAGATGCTCTGAGCAGCCCGCCCCCTAAGATGTCACAAAGAAAAGGATGGGTTCTCTAGACATGCACAGTTACTTCTTAGGAACCGTACCATTTGAGCCTCCTAAGCACCCCCAGAGGTGGGGATCCCTTCTTCTAGAGACCTATACGTATCTTATGCAAATAACAAAGAAAAAGTGGACCCAACCTAAGATCTGGATTGGAAACCCAAGATTTAAGCTGAAAACAGTATCTAGAATTTTCTGGATGCTTAACATGTGCCATGAACCATACTAGATGCTTGTATGTGGATTACTTCATTTCATCCCCAAGACAACTCTCTGAGGCTGGTGCTCTTATTATAGCCACCGTGGACATTTTAAAACGTGGCCTCAAATTCCTTGGACTCCTCCCATCGGCAGGTGGTTTCTATGCCTCTTCCCCTTGAATCTGAGCAGGAGCGCGACAGCCCCCGTCAGCATGACAGAGCAGAACTGACACTACCGATCCCTGGCTAGTGACAAGCCAAGACAACGCACCAAGGTAATGCTAAATTACAAAAGCCCAGGCAACTTCTGCCTTGTTGCTCAGTTGCTCGTCGAGCCCTGAGCTGCCAGGTGAGAAACCCGACCACCCTGAAGCCGCCATATTGTGAGGAACCCCAAACCATAAGGCAAGTCCGCACGTAGATGCTTCCGCTGGGTCTCTGCTGAACCCGGTCTCTGATGCACCACAGGCAGACACTAGACAGGTGACTGATGACGACTCTAGCTCAGAGGCTGGCATGCTTTTTCTTAACATGGCCAAATAGCAAATATTTTAGGCTTTGTGAGCCATGTGGTCCCCGTTGGAACCACTCAATTCTCAATCATAGTGTGAAAGCAGCCGTGGACAATATGGGTGTGGCTCATGCCAATATAACTTTATTCACAAAAACAGGTGCAGGTGCTGGGCTGGTTTGGCCTGTGAGCCATAGTGTGCCAATCTCTGCTCTAGAAGATTCCAGCCCCTAGCTGTGTAAGTTTTCCCAGTTCAGTCCCCACAGTTTCCACGAGCATAATTAAAAGGCTGTCGTGCTCCACTAAGTTTGAGGGGCTTTGCTGTGCAGCGGTAGATAACTGGAACGTACCCATTTCATATACAGGAAAACTGAGGCCAAGAGAAATTAGTGGCCTGCCCTGAGGCTCACCGCTAGTAAGTGGGAGAAGCCAGGGCTGACTGCAAGGTTCGCCTGCCTTCAGAGGCCAAGCTCTCAACTGCTTAGATGACACCACAAGGAGCCAGATGGTGAATGGCTGAGAGCTAGTAGTAAAAACGGTGGGTGATAGTGTGTGAGAGAAAGAACATATGGGCTTTGGTGGGGAGACGTACACAGGGAGGTCAGAGACGGAGCGAGGGACCAAATTATGCACAGTCTTGCAGGCTGCAGAAGGAGCTTGATTTGTTTTCTCAATGCAGTAAAGAGCCACTGGGTGGTTTTGAGGCAGAGGGGGACAGGATTCAAATTGCATTCATTAGGAATCACTCTGGCTGCTCTCTGGAGGATGGACTGGGGAGAAGCAATACTCTCTCCAGCCTTATGCAGAGAAGCTAGACAGAGCCTTGCCAGTGAGAGGTCACCGAGCCATTGTGATGCTCATCTGGGTCCTGAACACAGGTGGTGACTTCCCACACGCTTGGATTGATTTGCACTTTACCCACCTTCAACACGGTGCACAGAAGCACTGGGGAGTTTGAGAAATCACCTGTTGGCACGTGCAGGCTTTGCCTCCCACCATAAGGCTGCACGTGTCCCTGGGAAGGTTCTGGTGCAGTCCAACCAACAGACCAAACACATGGAAATCACGCTGGAAATTTCCATGCCACAGTGGACAGGTGCATAGAGAGGCTGACCATCTGAGGACCAGCCAGAAGTCAACCAAACTGGCTGAGGCTCAGAGCTTGCCTCCCCCCCCACCTTGCCCCCCACATATCCATCTATCTAATCTCTAGCAGGAGCTCAAAAAACAGTCTTTCGTCCCTCGGTGGTCCGATTCAACAGATATGTCAACCCAGCCATCTGCAAGGTTAATCCCGGCAGGTTGGCAAAACATCTCACAGAGCAAAGGGAGCTGGGTCTGGATCACTCAGGAACCCTGCTTAGACTCTCCCGCAATCCCTACTGCTCCCTCCTCGACACATTCATTCATTCTCATTTCCATGTGCCCTCTCTCTAAATTAGACAGATTTCTGGCACACTCACTCTCCACGGAGGGCTGGATGCTTTCCGCTAAGCTTTCCTTACATAAACCACATGGAACAAGGAGAGCCCAGGTGGGCTGGGAGGTGAAGGTTTCCAGAGCAATTCGCTCAAGCCCCCCTCCCCGCCCCTCCCAGGCAGCGGCAGCCCCAGCATACCCCGACCCAGCAGGACCCCGCCCTCACCTTGCTGATTTTGTTGGTTTTGGGGAGCGTCTGGCTGATGTGCAGGTCCGAATACCGGGGTGGCTTTCGTAGAGGGTTGTTGATGTCACACGGGACGGACTCTGTCCGGACTAACCTTGCTGGATCCGTAGGGGTAAAAACAGCAATTTGGGAGTTTAAGTACCGCTTCGTGTTAAACCGTTCTGCCAGGAAAGCCTAGCTGAGACCCCATCTCGAAGGCCTGCCCCCAGGATGGGAAGGGAATCCTCCAAAAACGATAGTTGTCAGGTCATGGCGTTAAGATCAGGTGTCCTCTGTGCTTTCTAGAATGTTTATGTTGTTAAGAAATGACTTGACAACTGTACATCTTGATAATGAAGCCGAAGCTATCCATTTGTTTTCGATACCATAATTGTTTCACGTGGGCATCATTTCAGAATTGACCCTCCTTTGAAATATAAGAGGTTCCTGATTCCTTAAGATCTACAATCAATGGATAAGCTCAGAATGTCCACCCATCCTTGCCTCCGTCTAACCTTTGTGTCGGGATCCTCTTTTGTCATTTGTGGGATTTCTCAGGCCCAGGCAGCCTGCTGCGTGTCAAAACACGTTTGTCCTAAACAAGGCCACAGGGATCCCTGGAAGGAAGGCTTAGTATCTCCAGACCTCCCCTCAATGTCCTCCCTGAAGCCGCACAAAAAGCTGGGCACACAGCTGATGCTAAATAAATCCAAACGACGTCATCCAAGCTTCTCTTCCCGTCACCCCTCTCTTATTATCACTTCTTATAGGGACCACAGGGAGGGGCAAATTGAGGAGCTCAAATTCAAATCTGATGCCTGGCAGTGTTACTTGTTAGTTGTTTTGTGTTGCGGGGGGAGGGGGGGCGGTGTTGGTGGAGAAGTTAAAGCTTTGGACTGACCCAGGAATTTAATTTCTCTGCTTAGCCTGAGCTGCCATCTCCATGGAAACCAACTATATTTTAAACTTCCTACCAACAAGGGTGGGGGATGGGGGGAAAGCAAGAAGCTGGAGGACTTCTGGCAAGTTCCACTGGCTTTGCATGTACGGGCACCTGCTGCCTTTGAGCAAAGGGGGCACGGCCATGAAGGCAGCACGTAGGGAGCCTTTCTTCAGGTGTCGGCCTCTGGAAGCGGGTCACCTTGCAGCAGGCTGGTTCTGGTCTCCGCATGGGAGTTGGACTCCGGCAAAGACCGCTAGGAGGTGGTTTCCCCAATGAAGCTGACCCAAGCAAGACAAGGGGTCAAGAGCTGTGAGAATTCAGCTTTAAAAAATAGCCTCACTGAGCATATACAGTTGTGCAAGGAACAGATGGTTCTTAATTAAGGATGGGTGGGAAGGGGCAGGAGGGCTGAAGACTTTTCCTTCCCATGCCATTTCCTCCCCTCGTGGAGGTAAGCAATGCAAAGATCATCGAAAACCAACGGCCCAATGGCTTTGGAACACATCCCAAGGCTTTCGGCAGCAATTTGCTTCCTTCTTTGAGTTTCCCTTGGGCTCATTCTAAATCGGGGCAGATTCCCTGGAGCGTGCATTGACCAAGGCCAGGGGAGCTGAGAGGGACATAGCAGGGACAAGGAAGGACTCTGTCTCACATCAGCAGGTTGTGAACCTCAACATCGGCTCCAAGGCTCTAGCCCACCTATAGATGGGAGGGTGGGAGGGCAGGGAATTGGCCAGCAAGAATTTTAAAACTGTAATAAGTTGCTAATATCTGAAAATAATACAACTATTTGGGCTTTTCTTTGAAACATGAGAAAAATTCAGGTCCACGTTGTTTCTATCATTGCTGGAGTGGCTGTCCTCTCTAGAGGGTTCCTGGGCTCCCCTTCCACTTTGCATGGCCCCACCTGGCCACCTTCTCTTATTTAGGATCCTGGTTTGGCCCTGGAAGGTATCTGAGTTTGCAACTGGTACCCTAGAGCCTTGCCTCTTAACTTTAAGGGGCAGAGGAACTGCCCACAGATTCGGTTAAAAATGCAGATTTTGATTCAGTAGGTCTCCTGTACATTGAATAGCAAAGGTCAGAGCCAGTGATATCCAACAGAACTTTCTGTGATGATGAAAGTGTTGGTTATCTGCACTATCCAATATGGTAGCCACCACCCGTGGCTACTGAGCCCTTAAAACGTGGCTGGTGTGACAGAATAATGGAATTTTTATTTTTATTTCATTTAGATTAATCTAAATCTAAATAGCCAGGGGTGGTTAGCAGCTACTGTATTGGACAGCACAGGCCCAGAGAGTCCCCTCCCCTGGTGAATGAATTGTAACGTAGATAACAGAAGCCAGAGATAACTCCCCCATGAGACAAGAATCAGGAGAACTATTTTGAAAGCTGGACTACAAGGTTTCCCCAGTTGAGTCCCTGGCAGGTAGGGAAAAGCCTCTCCTTCTGGTCTTTCCTTCGCACTAAATTGGTCTTGCTTTTTGTGCAAGATACAAGGCTGGCCACGGCTCTCCCAAGGGCAGCTGTTACCTCGCTGCTTGGACAGGTTGGCCAGGACACTCCCAGAGCCCCAGGGGACAGAACACAGATGGCCCAAAACCAATAGACCCAAGCCCGACCCCTCCCCATGCCCACCTCTGCGGGGCCAAATGATTGAGTCTGGAGAGCATGTGAGAGGAAACACTCAGCCAGCACTCTTTTTAAGTGGGAAGGAAAAGCAATGAGATTAGGGGGGAAAGAGAGGAGAGTGGAAATTAGGAGAGCAGACAAGAATGAGAGAAAAAGAGTTAGGAAAGGGGAGATGAATCTGGGGGCAAAAGTATCAGAGAGACCAGGAGCAGGGCAAGGAACAGGGAGAACAGGCACAGGAAGTGGATGAAGGGGACAGATGGCAGGAAGAAGAGCGTCAGAAAGGAAAAAATTGGCAAATATCGGGGGATTAAGAGGTACGCAGAAATGGCCTGGATGGGACAGCTATCTCAGAGGGCCTGCAGGAGTCCCTGTGCCACCCTACCCCTAGGGCACCAAGTGTTAAATACTTACCTCCTCTGTGGATGATCAGGAGATGACAGGGTGGGGCTTCTTTGGTGCATTTGTTGTGGCACTTTAACCTGAGAGACAGAAAGAGAGAGAAGGATGGAAAGATGGGTGGCTGGGAGGCTGGGTGGGTGGGTGGATGGAATGGTGGGTGAGTGGGTGGATGGGTGGATGGATGGGTGGGTGGATGGGTTGGTAAGCGGGTGGACGGACAGATGGATGGATGGATGGATAGATGGATGGATGAATGGGTAGACGGATGGTGGTTGGATGGATGGATGGAATGGTGGGTAGATGGAATCGTGGCTGAGTGGGTGGATGGACGGATGGAAGGATGGATAGATGGATGAGTGGATGGACACATGGTGGTTGGATGGATGGATGGATAGATGAATGGATGGATGAATGGGTGGGTGGGTAGGTAGATGGATGAATAGATGGATGTGATGCCTTGGTGGTTTAGAAATCTCTAGAAGCTGTGGATACAAAAATCTGAGATGAGATAGGGCAGCTAAAGTATCTCCTTGGCACCTAGGAAATCAACTCTGAAGAGAGTCTGTTGCCATTCCCCTCACAGGTCAGTCCTGGGTGGTTCAGAGTGGGTAGCAACTCTTTCACCAACCATGTCCACTTGGACTTTATGCTTTGAAAGATATTTCCACTTTTGGTCTGTATTTTTAATCTTTATTGTCATCGTCATCATCCAATCCTAATAATCTTCCACTGTTTTCTTGTAAATTCATCTGGCAACCATGGCACTAAACATATTACATACACTATGTCATTGGACCTTTATAACAACCTTACACAATGGATATTATTATCATTCCCATTTTACAGATGGAAAAACAGATTAACTGAGCTTTCCTGGCAGAAACCTCAGGTCAGTGGTGCCAAAGGTGGTTTCTCGTTCTTCTTAAAGCCTCAAGCAACAGGACACAGCTAACCATGGCTTCCCCTTAGGATGAGATCAGTAACAGCTATTCAGTTTTAGACGTACGAAGAGTTTAGAGTCAAAATGTCCTACTTTGAGACAATGTCACCTTGCTCTCCCCCAAAGAGTTACCAGACTTGAAAAGGATAATAGATAATAGAAACCCCAAGTAATTTTGACCTGGCTTTGTCTTTTCCGTTTCGAGTTTTACGTCAGTAGGAAAGATACACGCTGTGGCAGATGCTGTGGGTACCCCACCTGCATCCTTTTGGGTTCCCTTATCATTTCTGTGCACGCCAGCCTAACTTCCAACAGCCAACATCTTTGCCAGAAGACACCCTTAGCCTGCTCAGAGGTTTAATATTAAAATACACAGAGAGGCACAGGAGCTTTAGATTTGCCCTCGACCTTCTTCCTCTCTAGGGATTTGACAGTTCTCTTTAACAGAATGGTCTCAACACCCAGTCATAGACTCAACTTTGACTCCCCCAATTAGTCTAGCTCAGTGGTTCTCAAAGTGGAGTCCTGAGACCAGTCACATCGGCACCATCCGGGAACTTTTCAGAAATGCCAATTTCTGGGACCCCCCCCCCCCCCCCCCCCGGATTGATGGATCTGAGACTCCAGAGCTGAAATGCAGTTCACATGTTTGGAACAAGCCCTCCACCTGAGCGTGATATGTGCTCATGTGTGAGAACCACTGGCCTAGTTGATTGTTTTGGAACGTCTATGCACATTTGCCCAATTATTTTTTTGTCTTCAGTCTTTTGGGCCCTAATAGGGCACTGAATTCCTCTCTCATATGGAAAGGTTAGCCCTGAGGCCGCCAGGAGTGCAGGGATGAAGCGGGGCGGGGGGTAGGGGGTTGGGGGGGGGGGGGATGCAGGCAGCATGGAACAATGCCGGATCACATCGTAAGAACATTAGTCCGTCTCCAAATCTCCTCTCTGACTGCATCGGGGAACTCTCTGGTGCTAACACATCTTTATATCTCTCTACCACATGCTAAGCCCAGTCCCAGGTTTGGACAGGCGACAGTATCCACAGGAAATGTAATACATTTATTTTTCCGGGGCGCCTGCGTGGCTCAGTCAGTTAAGCGTCCGACTTCGGCTCAGAGGTCATGATCTCGTGGTCTGTGAGTTCGAGCCCCACGTCAGGCTCTGTGCTGACAGCTCAGAGCCTGGAGCCTGCTTCGGATTCTGTGTATGTCTCTCTCTCTGCCCCTCCCCTGCTTGTGCTCTGTCTCTCTCCCTCTTTCTCTCTCAAAAATAAGTAAACATTAAAAAAATAAATAAATTTATTTTTCCATTTTTCCATTTTTTTTCCCTGGTTGCCTTATATTAATGGAAGTGATGCTGATTTTCCACCATAGTAATAAGACACATTTCCATCCTTAAATAAATGTATTGAAATGTAAAAGGCCATAAATAGTAAATAAATAAAAGGAAGGCTGCTACATACATATGACAAAATCACGACAGGGTCGTGAGCGAATGACTGAATCAACTCGGGACAAATTAGCTTAGACAATTCAGAACTGTCAAAAAAAGTGGCAACTCTTGGCCCCTGAAAGTCTAAGATGATTGAAAAGCATTAAGAGGTGCTACTGGGGGGCACCTGGATGGCTCGGTCAGTTGAGTGTCTGACTTCAGCTCAGGTCATGATCTCACGTTTCACTGGTTCGAGCCCCACGTTGGGCTCACTGCTGTCAGACTGTCAGTACAGAGCCTGCTTCAGCTCCTCTGCCCCCACCCCCTTGGCCCCTCCCCAACCTGTGCTCTCCCCCAAAAAAAATACTAAAAAAGAAAAAAAGAGGTACAAGCTCTGAGAACAAGTGCTTGTGATGAGCCACGAAATGCCCCCGGGGCTTTATGCAATTTATTTAATCCTCATATCAATCTTAAAAAGTAGGAACTAGGGGCACCAGGGTGGCTCAGTCAGTTAAGCATCTGACTCTTGATTTTGACTCAGGTCGTGATCTCACAGTCCTGGGAGAGAGCCCTGCATTGGGTTCCATGCACGGAGCCTGGTTGGGATTCTCTCTCTCCCTCTCTCTCTGCCCTTCCCCACCTCAAAAAAAAAAAAAAATAAATAAAATAAAAAGTAGGAACTATTGTTATCCCCATTTTACAGAGTGAAAAACTGAGGCTCGGCAAACTTGGATAACTTGCTGAAGGTCAAATAGCCAGTAACAGACAGAAGTCCCGAGCCCAGCTCTAACCACCACGCAGATGCCTGTAAAACCTTCATTCTTCTTCCTTTACATCTTGAGGGTGGGGTGAATAAGTGGGAAGGTTCCTAGGATCTCTAACCAGCACAATCAAAATGTCCTCCTTTGAGACAAGCCTGAGATGTCACTTTGCTCTTCCCCTGCAGTTGCCTGACCTCACAAGGATAATAAAAATCCCACCTTACTGCAAATTTGTCTTTTTCTTTTCTTTCTTTTTTTTTTTTTTAATTTTTTTGAATGTTTATTTTTGAGGAAGAGGGACAGAGCATGAGCAGGGGAGGGGCAGAGAGAGGGAGACACAGAATCCAAAGCAGGCTCCAGGCTCCGGGCCATCAGCACAGAGCCCGATGCGGGGCTCGAACTCACAAACCGCGAGATCATGACCTGAGTCGAAGTCGGACGCTTAACCGACTGAGCCACCCAGGCACCCCATGTCTTTTTCTTTTCTAAAGCTCCCCGGACTCTCAAGTCCCAGTTCCCCTGGAGGTCATTGGTATTGCATCCAAACCCTAGTTCGAAGCTCCAGGGAATGTGCAACTAGCCCTTCATTCATTCTGCAAACACTCAACGGGGCCTACTGGGCCCCAGGTCCTGGGGACACGCCGGGAACAGGGCAGATGAAGCCGCTATGCTTACGGGGAGGGATAAAAACCACGTAAACAAATATCAGATCATTGCAGGTGTGTTGAGATGGAAGAAAAAAATCATTCAGGGAAACCGGATGGAGGGTATGGAAGTGAGAAGGAAGGGCTTCCGGCCGGTGCAAAAGTGGGGGGCAGGAACAAGCTGGTGGGTTCAGGGGTCAGAGGTTAAAGGCCAATGAGGCCGAAGAGAACCACAAAGCAATAAAGACACGAGGAAGGGGAGGAAGACACGGACAGGGCCCCCCGCAACCCTGGCGAGCCGTCTATATTTGATTCTGCAGGCCCCGGGAAGCCACCGGAGGCCGTCACAGCCGGGATAGGTCAGACTGATGCTTGGGAAGCCCTGAGCTGGGGAATCCGCTGATGCCAAATGAGAGTGGAACCGAGAAGTTTCTGCACTCACTGCTGTTTGAAATCGCTTGATTCTGCCCTGGAAGCTTCCAGAAAGAAATTTTTCCTTTCTGCCTCTCCCGCCTACGAGTCTTCTCTAACGAGCGCAGCTGGAATGGTGACGTGCAGGTGTGGAGAAGCCCGGTCGCTGTCGTGGGCAGCACTCTGAAGCAGGAGCAGACAGTCCCATGCCACCGCTGGACCCCGCCCGAACCAGGACGGGGCAGGCGGAGCCTCCTGTGACCTCAGCCCGTGTCCTGCCTCCCCCAGGCATTATCCCCTCCGGCATCCCTCGTTTGCTTGTCTTTTGCAGTTAGAGAAAAGCCTTCCTTCATCTCTGGCCAAAAGGTGGGAGATGGAACGCTTGTCCCTCTGGCCAGCGCTTCAAAGGGCGGACCTAGCAAGGGGGGCACAGCCACTGCTCTTGCAGAAAAGCCCAGAGAACTTTCACGCTAAGACACTTAACCCTTTGCACGGAGGTAGGTGGAGCACTGGCATCTACTAACTGAGTGGGCCGACTAGCCTAGCGCTGAAATGATACAGACTCTCAAGGGCAGGGGAAGAAGGAGCCAGAGAAGGAAATGCACAGGGTTCCACCCAGATGAGACTTTTCCTTTCACTGCCCATAGAAGGGAAAACTAAGGCCGACCACCCGCTTCCAAATCAGACCCCCAAGGCTCAACCTCCAAGGCTCTGATTCGGTCTTTGCCAGGAACGTGGGTGTTGAGTGAGTGAATGCCAGAACCACTGAATGAGGAAGACACATTCTACTTCCCAAACAAGGGGTGTCTAGAAGCCTAGATCTTCCAGAATACAGCACCCTCCCCTCCAAAAAGGCGAAATGGGGTCAGGAAAATATGAAGCAGGGATCTGGGTTCAAGGTCCGGCATTATCACTTCCTGGCTGTGACAACTTGAGTAAGTCGCCGACCCGCTCTGAGCCAGTCTCCTCATCTGTAAAAGGGGGACAATCATAGTATCTGTAGCTGCAAAGAAACGTAGTATCCGCAGTTGCGTAGCCGCAGAGAAAACTAATGATATGACACACGCGGGTGCCCAGGACGATTACTTGAAGTAGCAGGTGCTGTTGTTTTTGTTATAGTCATTCTTACTATTGCTAGTTTGTGTCTCAAGCCCCCGAGACAGTGGAGGACTTTCTCTTGCTGAATTGGGGGCTGACTGCAATGCCTGGAGCTTTGAAACACCCACGGGTGGGACCTGGCTGGTGATGATCCCAGTCTCCTCCCCCTTGGGTGGGGCGGCTCAGAGGTGTCAAAGGTGAGACTGGACCCCAGCTACCCAGAGCCGTTACCTGCCCGGCGAAGCACCCAGTACTGGCTTCCTTCCTTCCCTGCATGGTCTCACTCCCCCGCTCCCCCGCTG
This sequence comes from Panthera onca, assembly GCF_046562875.1. Taxonomy (NCBI): domain Eukaryota; kingdom Metazoa; phylum Chordata; class Mammalia; order Carnivora; family Felidae; genus Panthera; species Panthera onca. The sequence continues at coordinate 13,033,844 of NC_138350.1, forward strand.
GCATGGTCCGGATCACCTCTTCAATACACTTGCCCTCGAATCCTTGTTTTGAGGCCTTGAGAAAGAGGCGAGCCCAAACAGGACACCATGATCATGAAAGGAGGCTCAAAACCCAATGCGGCCGTCCCAAAGCTCTCACACCAAAGCCGAGCCTCTACTCCCTGTCCCTTGCGGGTCTGCGGCCCACGGTCCTTTAATGAATTTGTTTCTCCAGGTGCTTCGTTCCACACAGAGAAAAGGGAGGGCTGGGGGGGCACACAGCTGACAGCACAAAGCTCCCCATCAAACTTGGCCCAGAGGAGCCCCATGAGTTAGCACCATGGCTCTGAACAACGCCAGGCACCAGGGAAAGGTCATATGGGGTTCCCCAAGTAGTTAGAAGCTTGGGTTTCCGAGTCAAGCCAACATGAGCCTGAACCACCGTTCTGCCCTCCCCACACCAAGGGGACATCCGTCCGCCTTGCTGAGATCCAGGTTCCTCGTCTGCAAAACTGTAGTGAGGATCTCACCAAAAAAATGCCCGAGTGGGGTCCACCAAGGCAGCACACAGGTCAAGGTTTCCGTAGACAGGCTGAAACACACTTGAGTGGACACAGGGAATGCCACGCGAACCTCACGCAGCCTGGAAACTTGCAAAGGATTTATTTAAGACTTTTCATTGAAGAAGGTTAATTTTTTTTTTTTTTAACTTTCAAAGCTAATAGGATAAGCTTCAGTTACGCAGAAAAGTTGCTTTTGTGGGAAATCTTGTTCCCCAAAGGAGCTGCTGGCTAAATGAGACATCCTCTCCGTCTGAAAGTTAAATGTGTGAATTTATCTTGAGGGCAAGATCTGGGTCTTCCTCATCCTTGTAGCCTCCCGTTCCTTCCCCCCTTTCAGTGCCTGGCCTGGGGGCTGGTGCATAATACATGCTGCATAAACACCACAGACACGGAAGGAGAGAAAAGGAAAGACAAGGGAGGAAGGGCAGAAGGGAAAGCCATGGAATGCCACTGACCGCCCCCGGTGTGCCGGCGTGAATGGTCTCTATCAAAAGGCTTCTTGAAAAATGATTCCTATTTCTTATAAAAGGAATCTCTCACGGTTTGTGAAATGCAGGTGTGTCCGTCTCTGCATTCTTCTCTCGAGGTCCCCTCTCCCCCACAGTGAGGTCAGGACAGGGGTTGGGCCAGAAGCACATGGACTTGCATGGACCTTGCCCGGGAACGGTGGGGGACAAGTGAGCAGCTTTGCTGTTTCCTTAATGGATCTGTCATGGCCCCCAGCCTTCCTGTGGGGCAGACGAGAGCCCAGAGACCCGTGTGGCGCTGGGATCAGAAGGCTAGCCTTCCCCGAAGGGGGGCGGGCAAAATTCCTGCTGGTGAACACAGTCATGTCCATTTCATATGGTTCACTGGGCAGTTGTAACCAATTTAACAAAGTCTGCAGCCCAACTCCCTGACCCTGACTTTGTCTCGTCCACCCCAGCTTGCTTTGCAATCCATCTGAGCAGGGCACAGCCCTTCCTTACTGAGAACAAATGATGTTTTGAAAACCTGGCTCCCAGCATCTGAATGAGAGAACGTTAAAGAAACGCCTACCTCTTATATAACCTGTTTTTTCTGAACAGCACAGCCATGAAGGGTGGAAACCATCATGCCCATTTCAAAGTCAGGAAGACTGAGGCTCAGGAAGCAGGCCACTCATACAGACAGTAAAGAGCAGAGTCAGGGTCATTCATTCATCCATGCACATAAAGATGTGATTGCCTTCCTCCTCTGTGCCAGGTGCGGGGTGAGGCCCCAGGGAGTGTGTAATAAAACAGGGCAAGAATTCTCTCTTAAATCATCTCTCTTGCCAAGATCCAGCCCAGAGTTCGCCATCCAGGTATGTAAACCCATCTCTTACTATTCCGATCACGAACATTTTTCCATCCATCCCACTGCCTCAGAGTTGCCGCTTTTCTAGAAAGGATCCCCTGTGGATCGGAACTAGGTTCTCGGGGGCTTGGGTTGGCAAGAACCACTCTCCCTCCAGAAGCTCCTTTTGAGATCTACTCCACCAACAAACATTTCCTGAGCGCTTTCTACGTGCCAAGTACCGTGCCGGCCCTGGGGGTACAGAGAGTGAAGGACACGGGCAGAGCCCTACCCTCAACTAGTTTGAAGTCCGGTCAGAGAGACAGGCAGGTACACGGGCGAAGACAACGTAGGTACATTGCGTGGGATGGCGGTGAAGGACCGGGTGTGGCACTTTGGACCTGAGGGGAGTCCGGGAGGGCGTCCTGCAGGAAGAGGTGACGGAGCTGAGCCTGAAAGATAAATGGGAGCTGGCCGAAGTGTGCAAGGGAGATCCAGGCAGAAGCAACACAAGGCGGTGCGAGCATGTGTTGATTGGTGGGCAGGTGGCCTACTGCAGGGGCTGACACTTCAGTGATGCTGGAGTCCTGGGTTCAAGGAGGGAGGCAGTGAGAGGGGCGAAAGGACAGCTCAGTAAGGGACGGCACAGCGTATCACTGGGAGCCTGGATTTACCCTGACAGCAAGGGAGAACCAAGGAAGGATTTTAAGCGGGGAGGCAAGGCTGGATATGCATTTTGCAAAGACCCCCTCCCCCCCTCCCCGCCCCGCCCCGCCCACTTCTACGGGCAGAATATGTACAATTAAAGGGCACAAAGCTCCCTCACGCATTATATTCCTGACTTCCTGCTTTCTGCTCTCCTTCTCCCAGGTCACCGCACTAAGTGCTCCTCAAGGCTTCTTGCAAAATCACAAAACCAAATCATTGCCCCCTTTATAGTGGGGCTTGTTTCACTGACTCCCCCAACTGAGCAGTTTTGTCTCATCTTGGTTCCCCTGTGGTCTCTCATTTAAGCCAATGCTTCGAGAAATGCCCCATATGCTCTCAGTGGAGGATATCAAAACACTTCTTCCCCTTCCCGCTGACAACTCAGTGAGGCTGAGCTCTTTGGCCCGCGACTGGGTAAGAAAAAAAAACGACGACAACAACAACAAAAAACCCAACAACAGAGATGAACAAGGTTGGTGGGGAGTGTTAACATATAAATCATACCGCAGGCTCCAAAAAATAATGAAAAATGATCAGGAAAACCCAGCACTTCTCTCCATAAGAGGATATACTGCAGGAAAGCTGGGGATTTATTAGCTGTTGGAGATGTCCCGCCCTCCCCATCCTGCAACTTCCCCAAGAGAGGAGAGAGTGACCACAGAGTTTTCTTGGTTCCTAGGACCCGCAGGTGTTCATCAGAACACAAAGACCCGTTTGCTATCTTCCTTTTTTTAATATATATTTTAATGTTTTTATTTATTTTTCAGAGAGAGAGAGACAGAAAGACAGAGCATGAGCGGGGGAGGGGCAGAAAGGAAGGGAGACACAGAATCCGAAACAGGCTCCATGCTCTGAGCTGTCAGCACAGAGCCTGACGCAGGGCTCGAACCCGTGAACTGCGAGATCATGACCTGAGACGAGGTCAGACGCTTAACCGACCGAGCCCCCCAGGCACCGCCCCCCACCTTCGCCATCTTTCAATTCAAGAAATAGAGGAGAGGGTAGCAGGCTTGGGGAATGAGGAGGAAAAAGATTACTAGCTCTGGTCTGAGGTCAGGTTGAGATCAGATTTGCATCTTCCATTCTGCCTGTTTAAGTCAAGGAGAAGCAGAGAGGGGGCTAGCATTTGTTGCTGGCCTACTGTGTGGCTGGCCCTTTACCCACATAAAGTGGCTAAGAGTCTGGGATGTTGAGTCAGAGAGACCGGTGGTTTGATGAGCAGATCTACCTACTGGGAGACTTTGCATTTACTCCTGAAGGCCTCCGTTTCTTCATCTGTCACATGGGGAGGAAAAGACCCTACCTTCCAGGGTTGTTGCAAGGATTACATGAGCTCACACATGCGAGCTGTTCAGCAAAATGTCCAGCACTTAGTAAGCCCTCAATACATGATCCCATCAGCACCATCCATCACACTCAATGCCCATCTCAGCATCTAGCAGAATTATTATTTTTTAAGTTGTTTTCTTTACTTTTTTTTTTGAGAGAGTGGGGGGGGTGGGCAGAGAGAGAGGGAGAGAGAGAATCCCAAACAGACTCTGCACTGTCAGCACGGAGCCCAAAGCAGGGCTTGATCTCATGAACCGTGAAATCATGACCTGAGACGAAATCGAGAGTCGGATGCTTACCTACTGGGCCACCCAGGTGCCCCTCCAGTAAAATAATCATCCTCCACATACAACTGTGATTGGACCCAAAGTTTTGCACGTACTAGGCAAAAACTCCCATAAGGGACTGTGAATTCCCATTCTGATTGTTGCAAAAACAGAAATGTTTCTATTAATGGAAAAGTAAGTTCAGGCTTCAAGCTGGTGATCTCTGAAATGCATGCTTATAATTATATCCTGCCAATATCCTGTGTGGGGTATAAATTCCCGAAGCTTCCAGGAACTTCACGGCAGCTGCAGCATCGTGTTCATCAACTCCTCAGTCTTTCCAGGGCCAGGAAAATGAGTGCACCCCGTTGCTCAAACCAACCATGGCTTACTCCACACTTCCACCTCATCACCTGTGGCTGGAGTCACTGTGCAAAACCAGGAAATTTTCAGATAAAACACAGTATTTTGATGCAAAAACACAGGTTACGAGAACATACAGCCCCAGAGAAGAACCAATAAGTACACAAAATCCAAATAGAAAGATCCAATAACAGAGCCACGGCTCATTGAAATGAAAATCAGTAGAGGCGCCGGGGTGGCTCAGTCGGTTGAGCATCCGACTTCAGCTCAGGTCATAATCTCACGATTCACAGGTTTGAGCCCCATGTCGGGCTCTGTGCTGACAGCTCAGAGCCTGGAGACTGCTTCAGATTCTGTGTCTCCCCTTCCCTCTTTGCCCCTCCCCTGCTCATGCTCTGTCTGTCTGTCTCTCAAAAATAAATAAGAACATTAACAAAAAATTTTTTTAATGAAAATTAGTAAAGTGCCAGCTTATATGGAAAGAAATAAGTGCGAGCACATCCAGCCAAGCTACCGAAGGCAGAAGGAGAAGGAACGTGTTTAAAGGGCATTCAAACACTGGAATAAATTGAAAGGCTTGGGCTAGTTAACTCAGTTTTCTAAACTCACTTTTTACCTTCCCAGGGAAATGATTATGGGTCTCACCCCTACAGAAGTGGGCAGTGACCTAAATCAGAACACAGGAAATGTTTCTATTTGCACAGACATGCCCCAACCAACATGGGTGGGTCACCTGGGACATGGGACTTCCAGTGCTAAACCCAGGAAAGTCCCAGGCAAACCGAGATGTTTGATCTCATTATTGAATATTGTAATGGCACTTTAAAGTTGGCACTCCAGGGGCACCTGCGTGGCTCAGTCAGTTGAGCGTCCGACTTCAGCTCAGGTCATGATCTCACGGTTTGTGGGTTCGAGCCCTGCATCGGGCTCTGTACTGACAGCTCAGAGCCCGGAGCATGTTTCGGATTCTGTGTCTCCCTCTCTCTCTGCCCCCTCCTGTGCATGCACTCTCTCTCTCAAAAATAAATAAATATTAAAGCGGCACTCTAGAACTGAATTACAAGTATACCACGGTCCCATTGGTTGGCAATGACTGTTTCACTATATAAACAGAGGCAATTCCCCCAAGGGCAATTCTGCTCCCCCTGGGAAGATCTGGCAATGTCTGGAGACATTTTTGGTTGTCACAACTTGGGATGGAGTATGTGTCTGTGTGCACGTGTGCGCGCGTGTGTGTGTGCTGGGGGCGCTCCTGGCATTTGGGGGGTGGATGCCAGTGACGCTGCTAATTATCCTGCAATGCACAGGGCAGTTGCCCAAACAAGGAATTATCAGGCCCCAAATTTCAATGGTTCTGAGGTTGAGAAACCCCATTATAAATGCTTGAACATGTCTCCCAAGAAGGATGGTTCAGAATATCCTAAAAGACAAATGGGGAACAAGAACTATGGAAAAGGAGGAAATGTGCTACATTTTCCAGAACTTTCCCTCACTTCAACCCACACAGGTGATTTAGTGAGTAGGGTTCTCTTCCTTCTTTGCATTAATAGAAAATCCGTCTCTGCAACTTAATACGTGCTGACCAACTTATTGAAAGATTCTGATTTGAGGGAATCCTCAAGTCATTAATGCGATTGGTGCACTCACAGGTCCTATGACATCCAATTCAGAGAGGTTTAGAAACTTCCCCAGAATCACACAGCCAGGATGGGGCAGAGCCAGGACCTAAACAGCTCTCTCTGCCCCCTGCTGTTGTTTTATTATGCTAAGTTGGGTTCCTTAGAAGCAGATCCTGAGATGGGTGTTCTTGTGAGTGGAGAGAGTTCTCCAAGAGAGGCTGTTTCCTTTGCGGGGGAAGCTGGATAAGGAATGGGGGAGAAGCTAAGCAAAGATGTGGTTTCAAGTGACTCTAGTCTCAGCCTGATCCCCCCCGGGGCTCTGGGCTGCGAACCGCACCACAGAGCGTGTCTGCCTTGAGGCAAGCAGGCTGGCCTTCTGTACCCTGCACCTGGCTCTGAGCCACCCGGAGCAGGGGGAGGCTTCTTCCTGGGCACCTTGGGGTGAGGCAGCCACAATCACCCAAGGGCAACCCCCCCCCCCCCCCGGGGAGGTCTCAGGTATGAACTGTTTGCAGCGGCTCCCACAGCAACCGGTAAATGAGGTCGCCAGGAAGGTAAGCAGACCGTCGAGTCACATGTGGGTGAGGGAAGACTGTGCTCTGTGACCGCTAACTTCATCATTCTGTCTTCAAAGCAGAGGAGCGACTGCTCCCTGGTCTTAGAGAAAAAGGAGACTTAGCACCTGCCAGACATTCTGACTCCCAGACCCCTCGCGTCTCAGGCCGTAAGAGCAGGTGACCGGGAGAACATCAGAACTTCTGGCTTCTGCCTGCTCCTACTTTCCTGCAAGAAGCGAAGGCCACCCTGATACCAGCACTGTCCTCCCCAAGGCCTTGCCCTTGGCAAGTGACCCACTCCAGCAAGATGACAGCTCCAGGGTTTAAGGAACGGGGCTGGATGGGGAGCGAGCGGTCCCTACCCAGGCTGGGAGCCACAGGGAGTAGCACCCACGAGTCACAGCGGCATGGCCTGGTGCCTGTCTGCACAGAAGAATCGGTATTCCCCAGCCCCCAGGCCCCGCCCAGGACAAACAACTGAAAAATATGCTCGAGTCCTTCTAAGTCCTGATCCAGGCTTTGGCCGTGCCTGTGTCCTTGCCTGTGACCTCGCCCAGAACACCCTTCCCCCTGCTCCACCTGGCTACTTCCCACTCCTTCCTCAAGACTTCAAGGGCTTCTTTTTTTGTTTTCTTAATGTTTATTTATTTTTGAGAGAGAGAGAGAGAGAGAGAGAGAGAGAGAGAATCCAAAGCAGGCTTCCGGCTCTGAGCTGTCAGCACAGAGCCCGACATGGGGCTCGAACTCACGAGCCGCGAGATCATGACCTGAGCCAAAGTCAGACACTCAACCCACTGAGCCACCCAGGTGTCCCTCCTCCCTCAAGACTTCAAAGGCCTCCGGGACAGCCCCCCTGATGTGCATCATGTATGCACCCTTTCCCAGGCCTGGTGCAGCCTGGGCACATCCCCCTACAGTAATAATTACCTACCTGCTTCACCCCTCCTTCTAGAACCATGTTTCTCACTCACACCCCAGTGCAAATCTGAATCCTCTGGGAAGCTTATTAAAAATGCAGGTTTCAGGGCGCCTGGGTGGCTCGGTCGGTTAAGCGTCCGACTTCGGCTCAGGTCATGATCTCACGGTCCGTGAGTTCGAGCCCCGCGTCGGGCTCTGTGCTGACAGCTCAGAGCCTGGAGCCTGTTTCCGATTCTGTGTCTCCCTCTCTCTCTGCCCCTCCCCTGTTCATGCTCTGTCTCTCTCTGTCTCAAAAATAAACAAACGTTAAAAAAAAAAAATGCAGGTTTCGGGGCACCTGGGTGTCTCAGTCGGTCAAGCATCTGACTTCTTGATTTCGACTCAGGTCACGACCTCATGGTTTGTAGGTCTGAGCCCCACATCGGGCTCTGCAGTGACAGTGTGGAGCCTGCTTGGGATTTTCTCTCTCCCTCTCTCTCTGCTCCTCCCCTGCTCTCTCCCTCTGTCTCTCTCTCTGTCAATAAATAAATAAATTAAAAAAATGCAGGTTTCTACGCCCTATGGCCAGAGTCTGGGCCAAGAAGTCTTGGGAGGGACTCAGGTGTGATGATTTTAAGTTTTAAGTCACTAGCAGTGACCGTGAGCATCTGGAGGACAGCAACGGTGTCTCTTTCACCTTCGAACCCCAAGAGGTAGCACAGAAACGCCCCTCACAGCACACACCGAACCAGGGATGCTGACTGAACTGAGCCCAACCCAAAAGAAGGAGTGGGGAGAGGGGAGGCTAAAACACGCAGGAGAGACAGATAATTCAAATGCTACTTCTCCACCGACAGTTTTGAAAGACGTCCCCCTCCCTTCCATACTCAGCCCATGCAGTAAAAGCAAACAAAACAAAAAAAACCAAAAAACACACATATGCACAAAAATACCTCGGTTCAAACTCTCCCTGCTTAGAGCACAAGCCACGGAATTCACCGCTGTGCACTATCCCGTAAGAAACGCAGATAGGGGTGGACGGGTTTCCAAGGAACCAGAACTCAGCTCTGCGGAAACCTGTGGAAGGACCCCGAGGAGGAAAGATGCAGACAAGGCATGAACGAGGGCTGGGAAACCCATCAGCACGTTCCTGCAGCTGAATCTGCAGTCAGCAGACAATACGTGGATGGTGCTGACATCCGACCACTTAGAACGAAAACTCCATTCCGCGCTCATGAACCTATTAGATGAAAAGTCCTCAATTCAGATAACTGCAAATTGCTTTCTGAGCATAATTTCCTATTAGTTCGCTAATCTCTCTATTCAGAACGCCAACAAGACAGCTGATGATAATTCCGGAGGAAGTGGCCATTAAGCCGAGGCAGGAGGAAAGGGGGTTAGACGTTCGCAAGTATCCTGGCTTCCTGGGTGGGGGGGTACCCCAAAATTAATCCGTGAAGTTAGTAACAGCGTTAGCTTTCGTTTATGAAGTTCTTATAATGTGCCAGGTACAGACTGAGCATCTTACCTTACGTATTAGCTCACTTAATTTTTGTTTTGTTTATTCGTTTGTATTTTTGTTGTTTTTTTAAACAGTCGAGTGAGGTAGATATTATTTGGACAGGAGAAGAAATGGGGCTCAGAAGTGGTCACACAGCTATTCGTGGAAGAGTCAGGATCCAAATGCAGGTGTGTGTGTCTGACCTACAGCCTGGGTTCCAGTCATGCCTTATCTGTTTGGCTTCTCACACAAATATTACTGGAGAGACGATGATGAAGAAGAATCAAGTTTATAGCACTGAGGCCAAGAGATGAAATGGCACAAAAGCCTGAAAAATAGTGAGCAAAGATCGACCAGTCTGTAAAAACAAAAAACAAAAAAAACAAAACCACAAAAAAAAAAAAACAACAAAAGCCCCAAACACAAACCTCATGTGCTGAAATGTCAGGCTGGAAAAGAAAGCTTGATGTTGGCAAACTACCACTTTTTTGTAGAGCAGTGGTCCCAGGACCAGCAGCATCAGCTGCACCAGGGAACTTACCGAAATGCAAATCCTGGGGCTCCACCCCAGACTCTGGGGCGGGCCCGGGAATCTGTGTTTTAACACACCCTCTAGGGGATTCTCATGCACACCCAAGTTTGAGACCCGTTATCTAGACAAAGAAAATCAGCTCTAACAGGGAATTTGGAGATCACTCAGAGGAGTGCTTCTCAGACCTTAATGCGTGCAAGAATCACCAGGACAGTCTTAAATTGCAGAGTCTGGTGCAGCAGGTCTGGGCATGGGCTGAGAGTCTGCATTTCTAAACAGCCCCCAGGTGCTGCTGCTGCTGGCCCAGGGACCACTGTAGAGTCACCAGGGTCCAATCCAATCCTTTTCACCCAGGGAGTTTCTAGCAACAACAGAACCAACATTGCTTTAGGTTTAAAAAACAAACAACAACAGCAACAAAAAGAACAAGCAAACTAAAAAAGTCATTGTCTTCAGGGCAGATTCAAATCCATGGCTCTGGAATGCTTCCAGAGAACAGGAAATGTCCAGTGCCACAGATCACGGCTTTTCCAAAGTTCCGGTTCAAATATAAAGTCTTCCCTGAGCACTTTAATTAAAATCTTAGCCCTAAGCCCGGCCCTTCCTCTCTTCCTTCACTGCTTCCTTCTTCTCTTTAGTTTCTGGCACCCTCTGCACAGATGATCTGTTTTACTGGGTTGCTTACTGTCCCTCCCCTCCCCTAGCACGTAAGGTCCAGGAGGGCAGAGGTTTTGTGCGTTTTATTCACTGTGATCTCCCTGCTGCCTAGAAGAGCTCCTGGCACATTTATGGAGTAGCTGCTCATAAACAGCTGAGTAAATGAACAAGCAGTTCTGCCCATTTTTTTTCTAAAAAGCTGCCTCCCCATTCTCCGTGCCCCCTCTGTGCAATGCCATCTGTCACTCTCTTTATGCATGCACTTCAGTCCCCCCGAAATCCATTTCCCCGTAGGTGCGTCTTTCCCTAAACCCCTTGACAACGGCGTCTGTGCGTTACCCGTTTCTGTCCCCCATCCAACCCTTCTGTCAGCCCATCAGTGTGTCCCAAATTTTGCCCATCTTCAAAACCACGTAAAAACTGCAGGATTTGGTTCATGGAAGAGTGAATCCAAACTTCAGCTGGTGACAGCAGTAAAAATAAAGCCAGCTCATAATTACGTACTAGAGATAGCTCTAAGCTCTGTTGTAGTTAACACAAGTACAAAATTGTTGTCGTTACACAAGTGTCAAAAAAAACACCGGAAGCATGTCGGAACTTTCATAGCAGCTCCGGACTCTGCTTTCACTGCTCTGGCAGCTTTTCTGAGAGCTGAGCAAAGTGGTGAGATCGACGGTAAAATCCAAACATGGCTGGAATGCTGCCTCTTATCTAGCCGTCTCTGCGCAAGGTGGAGTGAGGAAGAACGTTCTCTGACGAAACACTGTAATCGAGGGCAAGAACATTCCACTGGCTCCTTCCAGTAGCTCTATTGAGGGCACCAGCGTCAACCCACTTTGCAGATCAGAAAACTGAGTCGCGAGATGACAACAAGCCTCTCGCTCAAGCTCATACAGAGAATGTAGCAATTGAGCTGGGGCTCAAACTCAGGTCTGGCTGTTTCCAAAGCCTGTGCTTCTCCCCCAGGTCCGCCCCCCCCCCCCCCACCGCCGCCACCCCTTCCCCAGAGGCCTCCCCCAACCCTTGGCAGGGTCTGAGTCTTTGTTCATTACTTCTGGAACAGAGAACAGGAGCAAAGGCCACCTCAGAGTTCCGCCTCTAGGGCTGAAAATTAAATGGCTCAGGAGGTGTTCAGCCTCACTGACTCCTGGCTGCGTCCCTGTCACCTAATTACCTGACTTCAAAGCCTCCACTCCGCAGGTGTGAGGATGTGAGGGCTGCCGCTTCCCCTCAGAACACGGTGTGACTACGCATGGATGACACAGCCCCCCCCACCCCCACCCCGCCCCGAGAAGCTGGGGTATGGGACGCATCAGACAGCCTTCAAGTTGGACCCCACCGCCTGGCCTTGGAGTCAGAAAGCCCAGAGGCCACCACCCTGAGGGCTCACCTGAGAACCAGGGTCTAAGGAAGACCAAGGTGGGGACGTGGGCCTCCAGATGGTAACAGTCTCCCCACCTCGCCTTATGCCGCTGCTGCTGTCTCCTCCCCCCTCCCTCAAGGGACAGGATGTTGGGGGGCCTGAAGGAGCCCGAATGGGAGTTCCCAGCCTGGGCTGGACAAGGACAGAGGGACTCCTACATTCTCTGAAACTAAATGGCTCCTATAAAGCAGACGGAAAGATGCACTGAATATTACTGACAATTTTCTAGGGATTGGACCAGGGAGGTATTTCACACAGGCTTAGGGAGAGAGAGAGGGAGGCCAGGCAAAAAGGCATTTGTGACCTCTGACAGAGGACAGAGCTCAGAGGCTGGCACCGTGATGTGTCCTTTCGTGCTGATTTACTGAATGCTTAGACCGTATTGGCCAGGTGTGACGATTATTCCTTTCGTGCAGATAAAGTGCACACGCGCACACACACACACACACACACACACACACACACAGGCAGGAACAGAAAGGTGAGGTGAACTGCCCAAGGTCACACAGCAAGAGCATCACAGAGCCGGGATTTGAACCTATCTTACTCTGACTCCAGAGCCCATACTGGACATCAGCTTTATTCTGTCACCTCCCTGCCTTTTGCCAGCTGTGACCTGGAATGCGTGTGTGGAGTTGGGGAGGGCTGTGAGAGCTCGAGAGCGACATGATGCCACAGAAGGAAGGGGAGTTAGGGGGTCGGGGCCGTGTGCCCGCAGGCAGGTGACTTCCCCTTGCCGAGACTCAGCTTTCACATCTGTAAAACGGGGAGCATCAGAACACCGCCCACCCACCCCCCCGCCACCGCCCCAACAACACAGAGGAGAAAAAATAAAGAGGAAAAGGACTTCACAAACTCTAACTCAGGAACTGGTAAACTAACCACAGCTGAGGAGCCAAAGCCAGCCGGCTGCGCAGTTATGGAAATAAGGTTTTACTAGAACAAATACATTGGTCACACCCCTTTGTTTACATATTGTCTCTGGTTGCTTTTGAGCTACAAGGCCTGGCTGAGTGGCTGTAACAGAGACCCCTGGGTCCACCAAGTCTAAAATACTTACTATCCGGTCACCTCGAGAGAAAAACTGTGCCAACCCCTCATGTTAAATGCTGTGACTATGCAGAGTACCGCCGTGGCCCCACACACCCCGTAAACATCTCCGGCACCATCCGTCAGCTCTGGTTTTCATTCACAATTGTGCTGCTTGACCCCTCGCCCAAAGGCAGAGGTTCACTTAGGACGCGGTTCTGAAACGTAGGGCAAGCGATTCTCCGGAAAGCTAGGAAACCAAGCTTCCGCAAGCCAGTTCAAAGGCTAGCGTGGCTCTAGCTGACGTCAGGCACCCTGAAAACACTTCCTGGTGCAGCCACTTACTTGCAATTTTTACACTTGAGGCCAAAAAGCATTCCTTTTCCACAGACTGTGCACGTCTGAGACATCCAGTACTTGGTGGAAAACCTGTGGAAAAGAGACAGAAAACGTTCAGGGCCAAGGTGACGGTGACCCCCAGCTGTCTCTCAGGATGAACCACGTGAAGGGTGAGTGCACAGGCCCCGGCGTCCAGCCTGGCTTCTTCCGAGGAGCGTGACTTCATCAGGTTGTTTGGGCCGCTGGAGCCTCAGTCTCCCGCTCTGTAAAGTGGGGATGGTAAGCAGGACCGGCCTCACAGGTGCTGGGAGGATGAAACAGGTTGTGCACGGCAAGGGGCTTCACAGCACCTGGCATGTAGTCAGTGCTCACTCGACTGGGCTGGGACTCTACTGTCCCCTGGACATTCATGACAATTCTGCGTTCGTTCAACAGGTATTGCCCAGTGGTCTGCTATATGCCAAGTTCAGTTCTGGGACAGAGTGACGGGTGGGGGGCTAGAACTGCCCTCAGAGGACCACAAGGCGAGGTGGAGCCTCCTGGGAGGCTGGCAGACCGGTGCCCCCTCTCTGCCAATCAAACCATCTGGGGAGCTTTGCCAGGGCCCCCCCTCCCCCCCACCAAGAGCCGAGGCCTCAAACCTGAGTAGCAGAAGAGTCTCTAAAGTGAAAGCTCTTTTCAGACCGTCGGCTCATCTTCTCCCCCCACCCCCCGCCCCCCCACCACTTGTTGCCAACAGAAGGCAGTTTGGACGCCCCTGATATACAGCTGCCTGCCAGGAACAGAGGTGCGTACGATTAACTTCCAGGGGCTCCCGCGGCCGCTGGGGCGCTTTCTTCCCCCAAGAGATACCAGGCAGTGGCCGGGCTGCCCGAGAAAAGTATTGCAGGTTGCCGGGTCAGAGTTAATTTTCATTTTCAATTTTTGCCACTTTCAGCAGGAGTTGTAGCTAATCTCCACTGCCTCCGAGTGTCAAAATGAAAATCAGAAGTGATTATGTAACTTGGTGCTTGAGAATTTTGAGGGCAAGGTTGCAGCCCTCTGCTGCACCAACTTGCTTGATTTGGGTCAGTCACTCTCCAAGCCGAATGAGGCGCAGCTCAAAGCCTCTGCATGGAGGCAAATGGCAACATTCTGAACGGAGACTCTTGTGGCTAAGAAGACTCCCTCTCCAGTTCTGGACTGGGGGTTGGTTGAGCCTTTGTCTGCCCCTTCCACGGGGCCAGTGAGTTTGGCAGGGTCTACTTTATGGGATTTGGCAGCTCTTAGGAATGGTGACTGGGCTTGTGGTCCACCCCCCTGGCCAGCAGTGTGGGGATGGAGGGGAGGCGGCACGAGCTTTGTAGCCGGGAGTTCTCTTTCCTCTCCAGTCCTCTCCCATCTCTGGGACCAGCTCTCTCTCTGACCTCTGCCTGAGGTGACTCTGAGGACAGTGGATGGAATGGGATTTCAATTTCATTTCTTCACCAAGGCTGGGGTGAGTCTAGGTCTCCCGTCCTGGCATGGGGCCCGGGGTCACACTGAAGAGTAACAAGGCATCCCCAGTCCTGGCTCCACTAAGAAGACATTCCTGATGCCCAAGACCATCATCCTTCCTCTGAGAATCAGCATTCGAATATGAGGTACCACCAGATCTAAATTGCTAAAGCTGGGGGATGGGGCTGTGCCACCAGGGCTAGATGGAGCTAGGGCAGGGTCAATCCAGGGATGAAGCTTCGTCAGGGGTGTGGCCAATCCGGAGGTGGAGCTGATCAGGAGTGAAGCCAATCCAGAGGGGGAGCTGAGCCAGGGGTGTGGCCAACCCAGGATGGAGCTGAACCAGAAGCGGAGTCAATCCAGGTGCGGAGCTGAGCCGGGGGCGTGGCCGATCCAGGGGCGGGGCTGAGCCAGGGGCGTGGCCGATCCAGGGACGGGGCTGAGCCAGGGGTGGGACCGATCCAGGGGTAGAACTGAGCCCGGGGTATTGGGAAGCACACAAAAAAGGCCCTTCTTTTTGATGCCTTTCTCTCTGCGGTTCACGGCCCGACCACGGACGTGTCTATCGCGTATTTCTCACTGCTTCCTCCATCGTTTTCTCATTTGGGTCTTAACAACTATTCTGTCAACATATTTCTTTGAAAACCTGTTGACAAGGTGCCATTCCGGGAGACAGGGTGCTCATTCCTACCTCGGGCCCACCCGCCCATGGTGATATGTCTGCCCCTGGTACCGCCCACCCCCACCCCCCACCTTATAGCCCCAATGCCACACACTGTCATGGTCTGTTAAGCATCTAGCCCTCGACTGCACCGCGAGCTCCCCAAGGGCTCCCGGCGCCTTGCGCAGTGCTGAAACCAAGGCATGTAAATTCTCTACAAATACTAGTGCAAAGAATCCATGAATGAGTGAACTGGTCCCTCGGCTAGTTCCCAGACGCCTCTGGGTACATAGAAAGAAAACTCTGAGGAGCAGTGTCCAAAGAATACAGAGTGCCGAGGTCAATTAGCTTGTAGAACCATCCCTCAATCGTGCAGGGCCTCAGTTTCCCTATCTGTCAAATGGATATGATCACACTTGTGCTACTTACCCCAATGAGTTTGTGAAGAGACTGTGAGGGTAATGACATAAAACGTAGAAAGTTAAATCTGGAAAGTCAAAGAACTGCTTAGAAGGGATGTCTAGTAGATACAACGTCCTTCCTGATAGGACAGGTGTACCCCTGGTGAGGTTATTCCACGGACCCAACAGGGCTGGAGCTCTGGGCTGACCTACAGCTCACCAGAGAGTGAGTACCTCTGAGTTCAGAATTCAATCTTGTCTTCTGGGTAGGGAGACCCAAAATTAGGCTGTACAACATTTCTCTTGACAATGATACCGTTTAACCGAGTGGTTATTATGAGCCCTTTGCTTAGCACTTTACATATATTATGTCATTGATCCTTATGACACCCTAAGGGTAGGCAGAATTATCTGATGAGAAAACCGAGCCTCAGAGAGGTTAAGTAACTTCCTTCTGGTTGCAAAGCTTTATTAGCCAGGATGCGAACACAGGACAGTCTGACTCCAAATCCCTGGTTTTTAACCATTATGTGCTGATTTTATAAGGGCCAGGTTAATAAGAAGCCGACATCTCAGTCCCCAGGGGGCACACTGAGGTCTCGCTTGGCAGAGGAGAGAGAGGCATGATGACATAGGAACTGAAGCAAAATATCTGCCTGGCCTTCCCCCACTCTGGGGGCCAGCTATCTACCGGAGGTGGGTACCGGTGCCCACAGGAATCCAGCCTACCTGTGCTTAATGGAGTTGCCGAGGTCTCTACGAGGGATCTGCGGGGACCAGCGCGGCACGGACAGTGTGTCTGCAGGGAGAGAAGAGAGGAGAAGAGCCTGTTACACAGAGGATCAGAGTGGGGCGGGCTCCGGCCAAGCCCGAGAAGGAAGAGGGAGGCTCTCCAGCTTCAGGAAGGACAGTGACCTACCACCATCACTTGCTAAACCAAAGCCAAATGGAACACTGGTTTAACACGTGTCACCTTGACTTCAGCAAGGTCCCCTGGGCAGGGCAACCAGGGAATGCCTTGAAAGAAATCAGCTGTGGAAAGAATAAAATGAGCTCTGCTTCCATTTACAGAGTGCTTAGATTGTGCCAGGCATGTGTTAAGTGACTCACAGGCTTTAGTTCGTTACATCCTCAAAACCACCCCAAAGACAGGGGGTTGTTACCATCCCCACCTTACAGACAATGAAACCGAGGCTTGGAGAAAGGACGTCATTTGTGCAAGATCATACACGTTGGAGGCTGCACAGTAATGCGAGTCCAGATTTGAGGGAGTCTAGATCATATGCCCTTGTGTGCAAAGTTCCAATGCAGTAGATTTCCAAATGCCAGGCATGCACGTCCCACTTTCCCAGTCTTGTCGTGTCCTGTCCAGCCACAAAATTATTCTATTACTATTTTAAGTTAGCTCTTTTTGTTTAAACACACTTATGTTAAAAGCACACTCTATATAGAAAACTAGTATCACTTGCTGTATATTGTCAGTAACTATGTAAAACATGTCCAAACACATACCATCTAAATAAACTCATGTTAAAATAGGTAGATGGATTGATGAGGAGTGGATGGAAGAGGGGGTGGATGGACAGATGGATGGATAGAGGGGTTGGTAAGTGAGTGGATGGATGAATGGTTGGATACGTGGGTGGATGGTCAGATGAGTGGGTAGATGGGCAGATGGGTAGGTGGGTGGTTGGCTAAATGAATGGTTGGCTGGCTGGCTGGCTGAATATCTGGATAGCTGGATGGATGAATGGTCGGACAGGTAGGTGGACAGACAGATGAGTGCGTAGATGAACAGGTGGGTAGATGGGTGGATAGAATAGTCAGTGGGTGGGTGGGTGGGTGGATGGATGGATGGATGGATGGATGGATGGATGGATGGATAGGTAGGTGGGTAGATGTATGTATTTATGTATGTATGTATGGATGGATGGATGGATGGATGGATGGATAGGTGGGTGGATGGATGGATGGATGGATGGATGGATGGATGGATGGATAGGTAGATGTATGTATGTATGTATGTATATATGGATGGATGGATAGGTAGGTGGGTAGATGGATGGATGGATGGATAGATAAATGAATGGATAGATAGGCTGATGGATGAATGGGAATGAGGAAGAAACAATAAATCATACAGACTTCAGACTGGGTACTTGCCCTCATCTGGTCTTCCCTTTCATGCTTTAGGTGAAATCCCAGCGACCTCTATTATCCCCTCACCTCTGACTATGTTCTGAGACTTCTTTCGCAGATGCTGAGCACCAGCCCCCACCTTGACTCCATGACCCGGCTGCCCTGGCATCCCTCCTCCCAGACCTCAAAGGCCCCAGGGCAGTGTGAAACGAAGCAGAAATGAAGCAGTTCTGCCCGTGGCATCTTCGCCAGCTAGGAAGACAGGGAACGACCGGCTGACCCACACACCAGCTCTCATTTCTCAGGCAAGATAGATGGAGCCCGCTTCTTATTTTCAGAGCTGCAAACACACACCTCATTTTTCACAGCGATTGCTATGGAGCGGTGTGCTCGCTGGGAGCCCGGCATGTCTGAACCGATCAGGGAGCATTTAACCCCAACCCACTCACTCCCCTCCTCTGTCTAATGACACTGCCCACAGTCCTCTGAAAGCTGTTCCCAGAAACCCCGATTCCACCCTTGTGAAACTGGGACCATTTCTAGGAGAGCTGGTGATTTTCCAAGCCCAAAGGGCAGAGAAAACCCATGAGAGAGACAGCATGATAGATCAATCAGCATCATCACCGGTGGAATCTCCTCTAGTTGGGCTAACCATTAAATGTCACCAAGTCCGAGCCATTTGACCATTTGTTTCAATTTCTGAGGGAAACGAAAAAGACAAGAAAGAAAAATGAATTTTAAAAAAGAGCGAAAGAGAGCTTTCTTTCCATTGCCACCTCCTTTGGAGACTTCACTCTGATTTGGAAAGACAGACGCTCCTTGCTAACTCTCTAAAATGCGTTCTCCTGCACCGGGGCAGGTACAGATGGGACAGCTGTGCTGGAGAGAGAGCGGTAGTGTGCACAGATACCCAGCCTCGTCGTGGGGAGTCTAGAAAACTAGGAGTGCCAAATGGGCTTCATCTCATGGGACATTGGTAGTGGCTGTCTAGAAAACCGTGTTAAGAAAGATCCTGAGGCCCAGTAGGAAAGAACACCACGATTGATTAGCAATGTCTGCCATGGGTGCAGAATAAGGGAGCACCAAGGAGTCTCTGTGTATCTGCCTCTCCCACAAGGACAGGGGCCACACCTTCACCTCTGCATCACAGAGCCAAAGTAAATACTTCAGATGTGTTTGCTGAGTTCAAGAGTATTATAACGAAGCGCTGAGTTAGCTGATCGCTCAATATACATCAGGCATTATGCTGTGCAGTTCATCCCTGGAAACCACGCCCCTGTGCAGTCAGTGTTCGCGTTATTCCCTACAAGGAAGACACAAGGGCTCAGAGAAATGCAGTGACTTTGCTAAAGGTCGCACAGCTCAGTACCAGGAGAACCTCAAGGAGTAATTCTGTAATGGCTCCTAAGTCCTCCAAAGGCCCTACACCAGTGTCCTCCACCAAGGTGACTTCTGCCCCGCCCAGGGGACAAGTGGCAATATCTGGAAATAATTCTGGTTGTCACACTGGGGTTGGGAGGTGCTACTGACATCCAGTGGATAGCAGCCAGGGATGCTGCTCAACATCCTGCAACGTACAAGCCAGTCCCTACACCAAAGAATCAACCAGCCCCAAGTGTTGCAAATGCCAAGGTTGAGAATCCCTGATCTGGATGTCTTCCACAACTCTAGCCACCTCGCGCCCCCCCCCACCCCTGCCCCGAAAGAAACCAAAACGGTACTTCTGAGGCTCAAGTCTGCAGAGAACAAATCCTCTTTTATTATAAGCACATCTCACTTTTAGATTCATATCCCAGTTAGGCTGTTATTCTCAATTATAGCACCTTCTCAAGAAGTAGAAGTAATTAAGTTTAGTTGTTTGGTTTCATTTCCCAGTATCTGATGGAAGGGGTGATGGAAGGGGTGAATTCTGTCAATTACATTACGCAGCTACAGCATCATTAGTCTCAAGCAATAATAATCTCCGTGTGGTTTCGTCCGTGGGTGGGCAGATGTGAACTTTGAGATCCCCTCTTTCCTTTCTTCGTGTGGATTTCATTAAACTTGCCAACTCAAGCCTTAAAGCAAAGAGAAACTGTTTAAAGGGAAGGGGGGGAGAAATCTATGAAAATCCAGGCCTTATCATAACAGAGAAGGCAAACAGCATTTACAGCAATTAAACTGATACAGAAACTTCTGTTTAACAATCAAAGCGCCTATTAAGATGTCTCCATAGCTGAACAAAGCTTCTTTTCTACTCTAATTTTCTGATAACAAGCCATGCAGACGTGGAGGCAGAATTGTGTGCGTTCCTGGTGCCTTCAGTCCCAGGGGTAGAATAATAGAAATGTCTTCTCAGATGTTTCCATTTCTAGCATACAGAATGGGAGTATCGCAGGGAAGGAGGGTTCTTCTCTTCTACAAGTACCTGTCTACGCTCTCTCAGAAGTTCCTCCATACAGAAAGGGGATAAACCAGGAGCCCTAGTCTTTGAAACCCCCTCAGGAGCCAGACGGACATACAGAAGCCTCGACACAAGGAACCGACATTAATAAAGCACTAGCATTATGAAGAGCTTTAACATGAGAAACTCGGGCTCTGACCTGGTGGGAAGGAACTCAGGCTAACAGAAGAGCCAGGTGTTCAAAACACATCTATAAACATTTAACAGGTAGAGATCGAGCCCCACGTCGGGCTCTGTGCTGACAGTGCGGAGCCAGCTTGGGATTCTCTCTCCCCCTCTCTCTCTGCCTCTTCCCTGCTCGCACTCCCTCTCTCTCAAAATAAATACATTAAAAACTTTAAAAACAAACAAAAAGAACTTAAAAACATTTAACAGGTAAAAACAGGTGATGATATAGCAAAGCAAGAGGAGGAGAAAAACATGCTGGAGACGAAGACGAAGAAGAAAAGAAATAAGAAAAATAAAAATAAGTATGCTATTTGTTGGGCATTATCGTACGCCAAGCACTATTGTCAAATAATCCCTTGACATATATTATCTCATGTAATCCATCTACTACGATATATGACGCGCAAGAATGCAGCAGCTGTTAGGATTAGCCTCATTTCACCAAGTAAATCAGGAAACTATGCCATTTGCCCAAGGTCACACAGCAAATAAAGGCCAGGGCTGGGGTTTTTAATTCAGGTCACATAGCTTGGGCTCGATAAATGACAACCAATTTCATCCCCATTTCATAGATGGGAATACTGAGGCTTAGAAGCAATAAGCAATTGTCTATAACTAAGAAGTCACTGAGTTAGGATTTGAACCACAGACAGAACAAACTGGGTGTTTCTAGTCCAGACTGCTCTCCAGATATACAGAATTCAACCCACCCTGTATGTCCGTGCCTCCTCCCTCTGTCTGGAAAGAGCAAAGGAAATGGTGAACACTGACCCTTATAAGCTCAGGGAAGAGCTGCAGAGTCTTGGGAGGTGGTGTAACAGTATGTTGTTCATTTCAGCGGTCACTCCTGCAGTTTTTCAACAATATTTTGTTGAGTAGAATTATGCCCACATCCCTCCCCCAAGATGTCCTAATCCCTGGAACCCGTGAGTATGTCACCTAACAAGCAAAAGAGATTTTGCAAATTGATTAAATTAAAGCTTATCCAGGTGAGCCCAATGTAATCATAAGAGTCGTTATATATGGAAGGAGGAGGCAGGAGGGCCCAAGTTAGAGAAGGAGATGTGACAGTTGCTGTCTTTGGGGATAGAAAGGACAACAGCCAAGGAAGCTAGAAAAGGCAAGAGAACAGATTCTTCCCTAGAGCTTCCAGAAGGAGCCAGCCCTGCTGACACACCTCGACTTCAGCCCTGTGAGTCTGATTTTGGACGTCTAATCCCCAGAACTGTAAGGTAATAAACAGGTGTTGTTCGAAGCCACTGAGTTTCTGGAAATTTGTTACGGCAGCCATAGGAAACCAATACAGCGTCTGAGCCTGGAGTCCAGAGGGGGAGTCAGATAGTGAGTAAATAAATAAAAGCCCAAGGTAATTTCAGACAGCGATGCATTTCATGAGGGAAATAAAGCAGTGGGGGCTTTGGGATTTGCTTTAAAGCAAGGGGAAGGAACCCTGAAGTTCATTAGAACAGA
Source organism: Panthera onca (assembly GCF_046562875.1). NCBI lineage: Eukaryota > Metazoa > Chordata > Mammalia > Carnivora > Felidae > Panthera > Panthera onca. The sequence goes on from NC_138350.1 coordinate 13,055,660, forward strand.
GTCGGGATGCTGTGCTGGGGGGAGGGGGTCGGTGGGGGGGGGGGGTCTCATGCATTTAAGAGCTCCCTCTGGTGGCCAAGGGGAGAATAGCCCAGTCCGGCTGGGACAAAAATAGGCGCTCCCTCCAATTTCTCCTCCCCCCTCCTCCAACTCTCCACCCCACCGAGGCTCAAAACATCAGCCCTGACCCTTACGAGGCCATTTTTTTCCCCAGCCCAGGCCTTTCCCACTTGAGCTGTCGTGATCCCACTTGCAGCCCCCAATAAAAAAAATCCACATCGCAGAATAATCAGTCCACAGAGGAGTAATGCTCGGGCTTGGTATGTATCCCAAGTCGGGATATGGCTCTTGGAGCCATTTCTTCACTTAATCCAAACAATCCTATGAGGCTGTATTCCTAGTTTAGAAGTAAGGAAAATGAAAACTTCATTGTTCAAAGTCCCACGACCAGTATCTGGTGTACTTCAGGATTGAACTCAGTTTCCAAAAAAATTAAAGCCTTGCTATCCATCCCTGATAATGTGTCTCCTTCTGAGCCAAATGTAAAAATTGTTTAAGCGATGCAGTCCTAGAACTGGAAAAGACCACAAGAAGCTGTCTGTTGCAGCCTCTAAGCTCTCTACCCTTTCAGACGCAAGCTACACTATCCTTAAATGTTTCCATGGAGATAAAGACCTCTGGGCACAGAAAACTAGTGATAATCACGGCTAACATTTATTGAGCACCTACTGCATGGCAGGACTCAGATTAAGTGCTTTAGATGTATTATTTCATTTACTCGTCATAACTCCATTCTAGGTGGTAGGGGCTGGGGCTTGAGCAGGGGCACCAAATCTGAGAGCTCATTCTCAGAAACCACCACAAATGAAATGGAAGCTCTGAGCTGCCTTTAAGCTTCCAGCCCAGGGGCACGACAGACTGAGTGAGTTCTTAGCAACAGCGCTGCGTTCAAATCAAGTGGCAAATTCTTTGGGCTCCAAGATACCAGCAACTAATAAGACTGAGACCGTTCAACTTTTCTTGTGGGGTCACAGGCCAGTCGCCGGCTAAAATCCTCCTGATTTATCCAAGGGGCCAACCAATTCTTGGCTAAAGCTGCTCATGTTATTATTCACATAGGAGGGAACAACTCTATTTGCTTTAATATACAATTCAAATATATGAGATCTAAAAGGTTTTTTTTTTTTAATTATGTGCTGTCTCTAAAGGTTACAGTTCCATGGTGTTTCGAGGCCAAGTTGAGTTTATTTGTGTATTTGGGCATTATTTTCTCCCTGAGACAGCTACACCCCATTTCCCAAGGTCCAAATTTCATTGTTTAGGGCCCTTGATGGCTACAGAGGCATCCAGAGAACCACCTGGTGCTGGTCAGTATATACATAAGACTGCCTGGGTGCCTTGTCGCAGGGGAAGGAACAAGACAGAGGGGGCTGACATTGGTAAGAGATGGGAGGGATGAGCGAGGAGAGTGCTATTTGCTCCTGATGGAAGAGACCATTCAGGGGAGAGTCAGGGATTCCCATGGCGTTGACTCAAAACAAAGAGCAATGGCAAAGCTACCTGTTTAGAACTAATAAGAGGACTGGGATGGAATGGAGGCATCAGGGTCAAATCAATTCACATGTATTTGGGGTTTAAACTAGGGACAAGGCTCTGAACGTGGGCTTCCCGAGGAGACAGAGCGGCATACTTCATTTCCGAATGGAAAGGGCCTCTAGGTCATCAAGTTGCCCCATGGAGTGTGGGCAAGGGTTCACTGCAGAGGTCCGGTCTGCCAACTACTAGCTAGGAGATTTGGGGCACTTTGACCTCTAGGTCTCAGTTTTGTCTCGTGGGGAAAAGGAGTCATAATATCTCCCTCCCAGGCTGGTTAGGAGGCTGAATGGGGTAATGTAGTTGGAAAAGGCCTGAGCTGAGTGCCTGACACATTATGGTTATTATTGTTTTTGTCATTGTCATCATCGCTCTGCCTCAAGGATTTATGCACCAGTTAGAACATGACAAAGCTATCCAAGGACCATGACTGAGTGCCTGGCTTGGCAAACTGTGACCCTCAGGCCAAAACCAGCCCATCACCTGCTTTCGTACATAAAGCTTGATTGGCATACAGCCTCACCCACTCATTTAATACATCGTCTGTGACTGCTTCCTCACTACGACAGCAGAGTTAAGTCGCTGTGACAGAGATGTTATGGCCCACAAAGCCGAAAATAATTATTACCTGGCCCTTTACAGAAAAAGTGCGTCAACCCCTTTTTTAGGGCTGTGCAACTCATTTCCTTAGCTGATTAGCAGAGAGATTTTTCCCCCCTTTTTCCCTTCTAGTCTTATTGAGTATACCTGACAAGTAAAGTGGTGAGATCTCCAAAGTATATAATGTGATTATTTGACATCCATATCCATTGTGGAGGCTTCCCCCACCCCCCACTCTGAAGTCAGAAGACCTGGATTGTAGACACATTTCTGCCACTTACATGGTGTGGATCCTTGGACAAATGACCTGCATTCTCCAGGCCAAAATGTGCGTGGCCACTTGGTGTCGTCCCTCTGCTCACCTGATCCCAGCATCCTGTGGCTTGTTTCATTTCACAGAAGAGAGGAGCAAGGCACAGGAGGACCAGTAAGCAGTCCAGCTAAGAATCTAACCCATACGGGTCTCACCCTGAGCCTGTGTTCTTCCCAGCCCTCCCTGTCTCCTGGTAGAATAATCCATGAGGAGGCAATGTCTCTGATTACCTGCCCACCGCTGAAATCCATGTCAGCTCGTGAAAGCAGAGGGGAAGGAAAATTAACTCTCTCCTCTCACTGCTTCTGACTGGGCTAATTAATCAGATTACCCAGCTGTCACTTCATCGAGACAGAGAGAAGACCGTGAGGATCCCTAAGTTATAATTGGAGGCATGGTGGTGCCGGTCTCGGCCAAAGGGAGGAGACAGAGAAAGTGCCTTCTTGAGAGGGTCTCCGGGTAGAAGTCTACCTTGGCAGGACAGATGAGCAGTCAGGGCACTGAGCAAATGGTAGGACACATGAGCAGTCAGGGCATTGAGCAAATGGTAGCACAGCTGACAGAGGGCTCATATGCGGGGCAAGAGGCAGGAAAGTGCAGACACAGGGTGACAGGGGCAGACAGGGAATCACAAAGTTCTCCACACCCATTCCTCCTGGCCCCAGGTTACAGATTTTTTTTTTTTTTTTAATATTGAAGCCAAACCAGAAGCACCTTCAAGATCCAGGGGACCCACTAAAATCATTCTCCCCCTTTGAAGAAGCCATTGCCACCTTGTATCTGAGTCCTGGCAGGTCCCTGCTGAGCGGGGATCCCCTGAATTCCCCACAAGTTGACGGTGATGCCCTCACTCCCTCTCCCGGGGAGCAACATGAATCCCGGAGTCATCACCTGTGATTTATTTCAGCCCCTCAGGTGGCCTCAATTAAATTTCACCGCCGGTAAAGGAAGAGACGATGGCTGAGGCATTTAATTACATTTTATAATGTGCTCACTGCTGAATTTATTAAAGTGTATCAGGGATTTTTAACCTCGTAACCAAACAATGGGAGACCCCGTGCCACACGAGTAATTATCTTCCTTGTGGGGATGATGGATGGAGAATCCAAGATGTTAAAAGTAGGACGGGGATGCGTGCGGGGTGGAGGAGGAGCAGGGGCTCGTGGGGGGCAGGACAGGGAAAGTGAGGCAATGGGGCTCTAATTCTGTGAGCTACCACCCCACAGATTGGAGTGGGGGGGGGGAGTGGTATTAATGATCAGTCTTCCCTCAACTCTAAAAAGATGTATTGGGAAAGCTTTCTTCTAGTATCCCTACCCGAAACTCTCCCCTCGAATTTCCCCTTGATATAATTTTACTGCTATGGTGTGGAAAGAGGCAGAGGGGATCATCCTGAAATGTCAAAAGCAGCTTATAGAAAAAGATATTAAAATTAAAATACAAAAAGGGAATAAAATCTTATCTAGAAATCCAGAAGACTCTCATTAGGATAATGGATCCACCTTGGTTTATTTGGGAAATAAATGTTTAATAAGGAAATGCATGCGGTGGGAGTTTGGTGGGTGTTGGGGGGGGGTATGGGTTCCTTAAATATGATCCTGAGAGTAGGCTTGGGGTATCCACAATCACTGCCTCAAGGACCTTTGTCATAGGTCATATCTACCACTCAAGTGACAGAGAAAGGCCCGATGGAGAGGAAGAATCTGCTGATCGTGGCCAAGGGGACAAAAATGCCCCATGCATCTGGAAGGCAGCAGAAGGTGAGGGCCAGTTGTGGGCTCCAAATTGCCCTTAGCCCCATGGCTGTCCCCAGCCCCCGCCCCAGCCCTCCCCCAGTCACATTCATACCATAGATCAGCTCTGTACCTCCCACCTTTAAAGATGCTGTTCTCTCTTCCCAGAACATGCTTCCCCTCCCCACTCCTCTTAGCCAGACTCGTGCGAACTCCCCTTCCAAGATCCAGCTCAGGCATGGCTTCTCCAGGAAGCCCTCCCTGAATGCACAGGTGGGCAACGTCCCTGCCGTGACCCCCTCGGAGCATCCCGTGCTCACCCCTCCAGGCCAGCTGCCTCATCACATGGAGAGCTCTGCTTACGAATCTGTCCTCCCCACAGCCCTTGACCATGGGAGTGGGAGCCACCAACGATTCATCTTTATGTGTCCAGTGTCTCTTTCATTCCCTCCTGCCTCATTAACTAGCACAATGGTAGACGCAGAGCGGCACTTCCACAAGTATTTATTAAATAAAAGAACGAATGAATGACCAACCTGCCCTGTGAGTTAAGTACCAATGATCTCATTTTGCAAACAGGAAAACTGAGGCTGGGGGTCACCTAAGGAAAATGTTCTTCTGGCAGCTGAACCTAGATCTCCTTAACTGCGGGGCCCCACTTGGGAGCCTTATGGTCTCTCTTCAGATAATCAGGAAGAGAGACCACTAGCAAAGTTGGTAAGGGGTCTTCTTCTGTACCCTTCCTGGGAGAGAAGCCCCCAGCATGAGGACAGACAGCCTGGAGACCCGGAGAAGCTTAGGGGCCCGGCTAGCAATCCCAAGCCAGCTCGGACCACACAGATACAGGACCTGTCTCCTTGACCTGAAGGAAAATGCTAATTGGAAGAGGCTGGCTTACTGTGCCCGGCTCAGGCTTAAATGAGGACAAAACAAGAGTTGACAGACAGAGGCCCCACGCTGCCATCACCACAAATGTCCCTGTGAAGGGAGAAAAACAGCCAGCCCTGTGCTCCATCAATTTCAATTGTAAATGGTCTCACGTTGAAATAAACCAACAGAAACGGCAGATCAGTGACAGGCGTGGGGCGGGGAGAAGCGGGGGACATGCAGACCACAGGCTGGAATCTACAAGTTGGGCTTAACATCCGGACCCAGACACGGATGACAGGACACGTTTGTGGACCGCAGTGCAGGCAACCCCGGGGCCCAAACCCCCTCTTTTTGCCTTAGAGGCAGAGGGACAAAATGGAATGAAATTTACAGGGGCAGACCCGATTTGAATTCCTAATTCTGACCTTATGATTCTTTGTCTTCCCCTCTTCGGACTTCGTCCTCTGTAAAACGGGAGTGATAAAACCCATCTTGTAGAGATTCCCTAAGGGCCACCCATGGATATGAAGCAAGTGCCTGGCACACAGTAGGTGTGTGCTTTCCCCTTGAGCAACCCAGGTGCCTGTTTGCAGCTTTGCTTAGCAGCTCTTTTCCCTGGCCTGAGAAGACAAAACCCGGGGACAAGACTCTTTAGGGAACGAGGCCATGACTCTGCAGAGAACAGCGATGAGTTATGGGGAGGGCAGAACTGTCTAGGTCCCTCTGGCCATTTATTCCTTTCCTCTCGTCCTGTTCTCCAAGCGTGTCCATAGCCCTTGCGTGCCCGAGTGTGATGGATGGGTCTTAAGTTCCTCGCATACTACATCATCAATTACTTACACATTTATTGCCTTGAACTGAGTTTATGGATCTTAAATCAGAGCCATTCTGAGTTGCTTGAGCTGAAGTTCTCCCCCAGTGGAAATGTGATGTTTTTTAATTATGCAGTCGCCCGGTAGTTAATGTTCAGTGGAAGTTAATTGTCCGTAGAACAAAGGGCCGCTGAGAAGTTCCCCACACAGAGCCATTTCATGGAATTTACTGCCTGAGTGGGCTCAGCAGGGACAGACCAGGCGAGCTTGCTGTGAAAGACCCCAGTCCGGCCTCAAGAAACCCAAAACACCAGGCATCTTCGGTCTCAACTCCAGGCAACAGACAGCCTCCCTCTCTCAGTCCCCTGACGCTCAAAGCACCATTCAGAGACGTGTCACACTGTGGTTGGCAGACTATGGGGGAGCCAGCCCCGTAACAGATCACATTCCAAGGTCAAGATGGGTACCCACTGTCCAAAGCATCCCTAGATGGGACTGAAATGCCAGAGACGTGACAGGTCCTGGTCCGGATGTGGCAGCTGTGAGAGAGGGGGCCGTGGTTTACCAATGAGAAGTGCTGTCAGTAGAGGGGGTACAGAGAACTTGAAGGTAAGGAAAGAAGCTGGACCTCGGAGAGTGAAACTAGCCCAACTCCTAACGGATCGAAGGACCTAGAAACAACACTAACTGTGGTTCTCAACAGTGGGTGATGTTGCCTCCAGGGGACATTTGGGAATATCCGGAGACATTTTGGGCGGTAACTTCTCAGGGGGGATCTAATGGGTGGGTGCCGGGGATGCTGTAAAATGTCCTGCCATGTACAGGATAGCCCCCGCCACAAGAATTATCCAGCCGCAAATGGCAATCATTTTGCAGTTGAGAATCCCTGACCAAAGAGTTAGAAGAAACCCAGATCCAGAGCCTGATACAACTGGAGTAAATATATGGACAGACTGAAGGAGGGTCTACTCCTTTCAGTGTACTATGAAAGGACCAGCAAGGGGAGTCGCAGGGGTTGGCTTGACCCTCCCAGCCCATCTGGGAGACGGGGGTCTTGCACTGGAGTCATTCCTTCTAGTAACAGCAGCCTGGTTTTCCAGTGGGAAACTCCCTTTCTGGCGTCTCAAGGCAGGGCAGGCTGAATGTCCCTTCCGGTCCTGGGAGAGTGCATTTACTTAATCCAAGCGTGTGGTAAATCTAAAGCACCGCGATTGGTTCAGGGGTCAGTATGTGACCCAAAATGGGCCAATCAGAGTCCGTGAAATGCCCTGGGGGGTTTTCCCAGCCCCTCCCCCCCCCCCACACCTTTTTCTGTTAAGACACGCTCTATTGTCCACAGTAGCTAAGCTGGTGGGTTGCACACCTGAGGTCCAGGGGCCACCTATGGGAAGGGCTCCCTGAGAGGGAGGCCAACACACTTAAAAAGCAGAGTAGAAAGATGGCGAGAAACCAAAGCCCCTGTCATCTGAACCCCTGGAGCTACTCCAGTCATTATCAGATCCTCATTTTGAAATATTTAAAGTTGTTTCACTTACAAGCAGGAGAATGTTGACCTCATGCAAGGTCATGAAGGCAGATGGAACTAGCAGATTTCTGATATCTACAGTCCCTAAGGCAACCCGATCATGAGATGGCTAATCATCGTAACGGTGGTGGTACCCACCATTTATGGGCCACGTACTGGGCAATAGTACCAAACACTTTGCAGGTATTGTCCCACTTTTTTCGCACAGTAGTCCTATGACATCTTCCTTATCGTCATCTCAAAAAGGGAAGCAGTTCAGAGAGGCAGACCTGCTCTAGGTCACATAGCTAGCAAGTGTTCAACCCAGGATCTAAGCTTGGGTCCCTCTGCCTGAACTCTCAGTTGGCCCACCCAGAGACAGCAGGCAGTCCCAGCCTGAGGCCTTCAGATATTCCCTACAACAAACTTGCCTTCTCCCTGTTCCATGCTCCCCAGGGAGCCTCCTGAAGAAAAGCTGGTGTTCGGGAAGGGTGGGCTACAGATGAAACGGGACAGTCACCGGGTCCTTGGGAAATGCAGTACCCATGACAGCAAGTTCTCACTGTACATTAACAAACGGACATTCCAGCTTCATACATCAGTCTCCAAAGTCGGGTTCATGTGAATCGGACTCTAAGAGAATCTGTCTTCTGAATGGGCAGAGCAAGACCCACATGTCTGGATGCTGATGAATTCCCTGTAGCAGTTTCTTAAACTTGAGTATTCACGGCAGCATTATTTAGAAGAGCCCCAAAGTAGAAATGACCCAAATGTCCATCAGTTGATGAACGGAGAAAGAAAATGTAGCACGTCCCTGCAATGGAATATTATTTGGCCATAAAAAAGAACGAAGTACCGATTCATGCTGCAACACGGATGAGTCCTGAAATCATTGTGTTAAGTGAAAGAAGCCAGACACAAAAGGCCGCTCCTGTAGGATTCCATTTAGATGAGATGTCCAGAATAGGTAAATCCATAAGAGACAGAAAGTAGATTAGTGGTTTCCAGGGGCTTGAGGGAGGGACGATAGGCAGTGACAGCCCATAGGTCTGGGTTTTCTTTTTAGGGGAGTGATAAAAACATTCTGGAGTTAGACAGGGGAGGATGGCTGCACAACACTGTGAATATACTAAAAACCAGTGAATTGTTTTAAAAGGTTTAAAATTCTTTAAAAGGGTGAGTTTTGCAGTATATGAACAAGCTCCAGGGACTCTGATGCCTGCTGGAGCTTTTTAAAAATAACAGCTTTATTTTTAAAACTTGAAGCATGTATCAGATTCACCTAGAGTTTGTGAAAAATACAGATTTCTGGGCTCTCTGCTGCCGGGGAATCAGATTCAGTGAAACCTGAGGATCTGCATTTTAACAAGTTCCCAGGTGATGCAAGGCTATAGGACCAGGCCCCCTGCTCTGGGGACCACAAGGGGGTGTGTGCCTCTTCTGGATCAGAGATGCCACGTGTCCCGCTCCACATCAGAGATGTCAACAATACACAAGAGGAAGAGAGTCACTGAATGTGACCCCCAAACATCTTAGGGCTCTTGACCACAGTGCCAACTATTTATCAAGGGTGCGGGCTGACTGGTGAGCGCGGGGGTTGGGACAGGCTGCCTACACCTGTCACTGCTGCAGGCATCGCGCGGTCGGTCAGGCACCCGCATGTTCTACCAGCCAAATGGCTCTCCGTCTTCCCAAACTTTCCCCAAGTTCTCAGAGAAGCCACCGCGCCCAGGTGAGTGACGCAGCCCAGCGACTAAGGACAGAAAGGCCAATCTTGGCCAATCACCGGAGAATGAGCCTGAGCCGGTGAAGGTGCTCAGGGCCAACGCTCAAAGTCGGTCTGATTGCAGATATCAAAGAGGAAAACAGAAATTCATAAAGCGGCCCCCGTCGCTGGTTCTCAAGCTCAGCAAACCAAATCCAAAGGTGCAATCTTCTCGGGCTTTTCAAAAGCCACGTGATTGATAGTCAGTGCGGAAGGGAAGAGGTGCTGAAAACTCTGAGCCTGATGGATGGGTGGGGATGCAATCAGATGCATTTTCAGAGCCTCTTCCCTCTGACACCTGCCCTCATTCTCCACGGAGCCGGGCTCCAAACGCACCCCTGGACCACACCCTCATCTCCTCTACCTGGTGCTCCTATTCTTGCGGGAAGGAACGCAGCCTCGTGATGGATGTGTTCAATGTGATCATCCTCGCTTATGCACCAAACAAAAGCAAGATTGATGAACTCCGGGGAAGCACATTCACTGGCCTGATCTACGCCTTTTACCTTGGAGCAGGCAGCACAGCCTCCAAGCGCATGTCAACATCTTTGGCATTTGTGTCAATAGGACCTTGATTCTCTAAAGGCTGAAAGGGGTTTTCATGGGTGAGCGCTCAGAGCCAGCTCAGGGTTTTTAGAGTCCCCGCTCAAAGCCTCCAGGTGACTTCTTTTGCATCTGTTGGTTCTTTTCATCTCTAGATACCACCCTCCGGTGAGGGCAGGGGAAAAAAAGACTTTCTCCACCTGCGTAAGGAAGAAATGGGATGTTAAAGGCATGGGGGTTGCGGGGAGGGGCTGCTCCCACGCGCTGGAAAGAGCAAGGTTCTGCTTCCCGAGTTCCCATCTCCGCTTTGCCCCTGGCCGCGTCTCTTACCCTCTCTGAGATCGTTCCCTTATTTACTTCCAATATGAGAATTTAAACAGCAGCCCTGCGAGGTGGGCTGTCAGAGTTAATAAAAACTCCTGAGTCCGTTGTGCTGTGCCTGGTTACCATCCTGGCTCGGCTACATGTCAGCTGTAAAACTTTGGGCAAATTCTTGCTGTGTCTCTTTGTGCCTCACCGGTTCCTCAGAGGCTTAACCAAGCACTTAGAATGATGCTTAGCACTTAGAAGGTGCTTAATTAAATATTTAATTTAGCACTTAATTAATATCCCTCTCCGCTTATTCCGTTCAGCCTCAGAGTACAGCAGATAAGGCATGAATAGTCTGTGCTCATTATTTGGAATCAAAAGTCTTGGGGGTGTCTAACTGTACTGGGTTGAGGTGCCCCCCCCCACCCCAGCAAGTAAATGTGTGTCCACCCAGAACAGAGAGATACACAGAAGCAGCGGGACATGGTATCACAGGCACGGAGAACGCCTGGAAGGACAGGCAGAGACTGAAGTGGTGTTATCTGCAAACCAGGGAATGCCACAGAGGGCTGGCAAGCACCAAAAGCTATAGGAAGAGTCAAGGAAGGATCCTGCTCCAGACGCATCAGAGAGAGGGCACCGCCTTGCCGGTAACCTGACCTCAGACCTTCAGCCCCGGAACCAGGAGAGAATAAATAAATGTCTTTTGTTTTCAGCGCCCCAGTTTGTGGCACTTTGTTGGGGCAGCCTCGGGGAAACCGCAACACCTAATACCAAGGGAAGCCCGGTTGTGCATCCCTGTACCTCCAGGCCCACGGGAGCCCGCTGACCACGCCCACCGGCCACGCCCACCGGCCACGCCCACCCCTCCATTCTTGCATCTGACTTCAGCCACCCGGTTGAGGGTTGAGAGGGGCCTAGAGCAGCGGTCAGCAAACTTGGAGAGTAAAGCACCAGAAAGAAATATTTCAGACTCTGTGGGCCGTTCAGTCTCGGTCGCAACTACTTAACTCTGCCGCTGTGGTGCAGAAGCATCCACGGACCATACGCCTGGCCGTTTTCCCATAAAACTGTTTATGGACGCTAAAATTAATTTCATATAATGTTCACACGTCATTAAATATTATTATTCTTTTGATTTTTACACGTATTTAAAAGTGTAAAACTACATTCTTAGCTTTTCAGCCATGCAAACACAGGCAGGGGGCCGGACTTTGTTTTTCAATGGAGGTGAAATTCACGTTAACAGAAAATGATCTTAGTATATGTGCTGCCGAAGCGAGCACAACAGAAAATGATTTAATGTGTACGGTTCAGCGGCATTTAGTATCTCGACAGTGTCGTGCAAACGTCACGCTCTCTCTACGTCCAAACGGTAATCAGAACCCCCAAAGGAGACTGGTCAAGCAGCCGCTCCCCATTTTCTTCCCCCAGCCCCTGGCGACCACCAATCTGCTTTCTGTCTCTACCGATTCACATTTTCAGGACACTTCATATGAATGGAATCATTCGCTGTGTAGACTTTTGTCTGGCTTCTTAACTTAGAATAGTGTTGTTGTCATTTTTTTTAGGTTTATTTATTTTGAGAGAGAGAGAGCAGGGGAAGGGCAGAGAGAGCAGGAGAGAGAGAGAGAGAGAGAGAGAGAGAGAGAGAATCCCAAGCAGGCTCCACACTTGTCAGCACAGAGCCTGATGTGGGGCTCAAACTCACGAACCGCGAGATCATGACCTGAGCTGAAATCAAGAGTTGGACGCCCAACCGACTGGGCCCCCCAGATGTCCCCCCTAGCATGGTGTTTTTGAAGCACATCCATGTTGTTTCAGGTGTCTGGGCTCCGTTCCTTTTGATGACTGAATAACAGTCCATTGTAGGGAGAGACCGCATTTCATTTATTCCTTCACCCACTGATGGGTACGAGTGGTTTCCACCTTTCGACTACTGTGAATAATGCTGTTATGAACATTTGTGTACAAGTAAGTATTTGTTTAAAAACCTGTGTTCAGGGGTGCCTGGGTGGTTCCATTGGTTAAGCATCCGACCCTGGTTTCAGCTCAGGTCATGATCTCATGGTTCGTGGGTTCGAGCCCCATGTTGGGCTCTGTGCTGACATTGTGGGGCCTGTTCGGGATTCTCTCTCTCTCTCTCTCTCTCCCTCTCTGTCTCTGCTCCTCCCCTGCTCATGCTCATGCTCTCTCTCTGTCTCAAAAATAAACTTAAAAAATAAATCAATAAAAATAAAACAAAAGCCTGCTTTCAGTTCTTCTGGGTGCACATGTAGCAGTGGAATTACTGGGTTGTGTGGTCATTCTAAGGTCTCGCCTTCCGAGGAACCGTTTTCCACGGTGGCTGCACACTGTGTTGTTTTCGATGGGCCAGATCTGACCCGCAAGCCAAACACGGTTTGCCAGTCCTCGATCTAGAGCGAGGATATGAAATCTCAGTGCCTGCAAGTCAGACAAGTGAGACAGACAAGTTAGAAAAAAAACATGGGCCCTCTCGGTTTTTCGATCGTTTTCCTAATTTTTATAGGGATATGGATGCAGGAAATTGTTCATGAACATTAATGCTACATATTATCAGTATGTATAATATAAAATCATACAGAATAGAATTAGAATAGAATAGAATAGAACAGAACAGAATATATATTACAACGGTATGTATATAGTACTAAGTGGCAGCTGACATTCTGCCTCGTTAATGGGGAGACACCAGGAATGGGAGGAACTGTAGCAAGTTGGAGACCATGTGCCAATGTAAAGGGGGGTGACAACCCCTGACCTCTGGTCCTTTATGGCCAAGCAGGAACATGCGTCCTGCTTGCTGGATTTTCTGGATTCTTCCACGAGAAACCGGAAATTCAGACTTTTATATGAAATTTCCTAACTTTTAAATGCTGACCATTAATTCAGGGAAAGATTAACTCGTTTGCAGGGACCAAGCAAAACATAACTGCAGGCCACATTCAAGACTTCCGATCTCTCCTGTTTTCTTCTAATATTGTTGGTGGCTTCTTCTCAAGAAGGAGTCAAACACATTCGCGGGGATTTCGGTGGCTCTGCATGTTCCGAGGTTCTCCCAAGAGTCTGTTGGCGGACAGACATGTGCACCCTAACTTAGAGTGCGTGTTATCACGGCAACCTGGTTGATTTGAGTTTGAAGGACACTCTCAGCAAGCCAACAAGGTTCCTACGTCCACAAGGTCCTTCCAGTGTTGCCGACAAGGATCTCAAACTTCTTACCCCATCACTCGGAGGCAGGGAGTCCACCGGACTAAATTACAGTGGGTTTATTTTATGTCTCACATAGATTCCAGAAATAAGCAAAAGAAGCCAAAGAAGGAACAGTGAGGCCGAAGTGAAGAGGGTTCATCCATAAAAGGAAGAAGGGCTCTGAAATGTTAAGGGAGGGCATTGGGAGATCTGCAAAGAAGCTTTGCCTGTTGGCGGGAGCCCAGGGCTGGGGATCAGGCTGGGCTTTAGGGGTGCTCTGCTACTAACTAGAGCCAGTCACATCACCTCCCCGTGCCTCAGTTTCCTCAGCCGTTAAATGGAGACCATGGTAAGCATTCTTCTTGCTTCTCTGACTGCAAGTTGAAAGCATTTGGGGTTGTGAGATATAATTCAGCTTCTTCAGGTACTTCTCACATACACCACAATGACCCGAGAGATGCTCCATGAAGAAGACGGTGAATCCATGATCGTTAAGTTTTGAAAAGTCACAGTGGATATTAAGAATATTACAAGCTTTGTAAAGCCTTGTAGGAAAAGGGACCGCATTTAACTTGTTAGAACCCGGAATTTTTTTTAGAACTCAGGATCTTCAAACTTGTTTGAGCCTGGAATTCTCTCTTCTCCCCATCATGCCTATGAACATCCCACGTAACTACTCTTCAACAAACACAAGGGATGCTCAGGAGTACCACTCCTTGGATGTGGCTGGTCCACTTGGCCTGTGACCACCGGAAGCTTCTAGTCAGCTTTCATTTGCCCCGCGTTGCCTTTAGTCCCCAGCTCCTGGCTCCCCCCTCCAGCCATAACCCTCACCTCTGGAAAAGGAGGAAGGGTCAGAGAGGTTCCCTCTAGGGAAGGGCAGGATGGGAAAAGTCCCCCAAATGGACCCACTAATAAGGGTGACAGCAAGAGCTCACATGTCCCTGGGGCATGATGAGCAAGTTACTTCTCTCTCTTGTTCTGTCTCCTTGTTGTGGATGGTAATGTCTGCATCCCAGGGGGGTGGCCCTGGCTGGGGTGGGACCCCACGAGGTAACTATGTGTGCAAATGGTCAGGACAGAGCCTAGCGCCCAGGAGAGCTGAACAGATAAAAGTTGAACAGTTAAAAAATTTAAATAAAGCAGCAAATCCTTGGTACCCAAGCAAAACATCAATGGTCTCTGCTATGGGCTGAATATTTTCTTCCCCCCCGACCCCACCCCTAAATTCATATGTTGAAACCCTAACCCAGAATGTGATGGGTTTAGGAGACAGGGCCTTTGGGAGGCAACAAGGTGGTGAGGGTGGGGCCGTCACGAATGGGATTAGTGTCTTTGCAGAACGACATGAGACAGCGCTTTGTCTCTCTGCTCTCTGCCAGGTGAGAATACAAGGAGAAGCCGGTCATCTGTAAACCAGGAAGCAGGTTCTCATCAGTTCTCATGTCTGCCAGCATCTTAATCTTGAACCCTCAGACTCCAGAACCGTGAATGATGGATTTATGTCATTTAAGCCACCCATTCCCATTAAGCCACTGGGCTTGGATCTGGGAATATGAGGTCTCTTTCCTTAAGAAGCAAACAGTCCCTTCCGAACGTGTGTCTTCGCCACCAGGAAGCAAGGGGAAACTGATGTAGTAGTGATGAATGAACACAGGGGACAGGGGAAGACAGAGTCCCCAGCTGGGGAGGGAGAAGGTCCCTCTCTACCCACTCGGCTTCCCTGCTTGCCTCCCAGACTTCTGACCGGCCTGGAGTCCACGAGCACTTGTGTAGGTGACGGGACCCTGGGCAGCAGCCAGGCCTGTCCCAGGGCAGCACCTGCAGGCTGATGGGTCCTGTGTCACCGGGCTCAATGACCACACTCTCCTCAAGAACGAGAGATGTATCTGTTTCACCTCAGCCTCCCAGATGCTGGCCCAGGATCTGTGTGGCTCAGACTGGTCACTGCTGAAGGTCTATTTGCATTAAACTAAGGTAGGGGTTAGGTTAGTTTGCACAGAGGAAATCCCTCTAATATTAACTAATGACCACAACTGAGATGTGCTCAGTATACTAACAGCTTAGTACGTATGACCCCATTCGGTCTTCCCAATGGCCGTGGGGAAGGGGCACGGACATCCCCCTTCTGCAGACAACAAAACCGAGCTCAGAGAGGTGCACAGCTGGCGGAAGGCAGAGCCAGCATGAGACTCAGGGTGGAACCCTTCCAGAAGGCTCCAAACTGCAGGGTGTGTGGCAGCCTTGAGGGGTTTATGCCCCCCCCCTGGTGTGAGGACCTGAGAGCCCTCACCTCTCTGAGCCCCCTGATCTCTCCCCCAGTGGAGGGGATCTCCGGGGGGATCAGGCAAAGCTCAGAGCTGCCTGGCCTCATGCTCCACCCCCCATCTTGCATCAGCAGACCTCCCTGGAAAGGAAACTTCAAAGAAGCAAAGGGCAGGCTTGATGGGCAGAGGGTGACAGTATCGGGTGTTCGGCTGACAGGAGACTAACCCACGGGTTCTGTGGATCTGAGGCCAACCGACAGGTATGACAGACGGGTACAGGGTTTCTGACACCACTGGTGCCCCTCTGGAGAGAGCAGGGCAGAGTCTGGGCACAGTGGCTGCCACTGTGGGTTGTCGCTAAGGCCCCTGAAGCGTGAGCAATGGTTCCTCAGCCTGGGTGCCCAGCCCACAGGGACAGCACCGCGTGGGGCCAGCTCAACCCTGCAAGGGGAGCACCCCCCCCCCCACCAGGGAATATTATCTAACCTCCCTGAGCCTCAGTTTCTTCATCTGTACAATGGAGCTGAAAACAGTGCCTACTTCCTGGCCTCGTTAAGGGCCTACCAAGTGCCTAATGATGGCTCACGCTTGCCAGTGTTGCATTACAAGCTCTCCTGGACCACAGGCTCCTCAAAGACGTGGCTGTGTCTTACTCCGTGCCTAGAGGTATCCGGCACATAGTAGCTGCTCAATTAAGGGAAAAATGCAAACAAATGAATGAAACCTTGGGTCATTTTTTGTCACCTCCTGATGCAGATATATGAGGTGTCACAATTACAATTTTCAAGACAAGGACGTCTCAGCTCAGAGAAGATACTTGCTCAAGAATGCAAGCCTGGCAGGTGTGATCAGATCCCAGAACTCTGAGAAAACAGCGTCAGGGCTGCTACTCCAGTCGGCACAGGAAGGACAGTGTCAGGGACCCACAAAAAATGCTTTTTCATCTAAATTAGAAGAAAGAGGAGTTTACTAACAATGAGTCTATAATAACGAAACCAGCATGGATCACAGCTGTCTTGAAGCCAACAAAGTCACAAAAAAACAATTTTAGAGTTAGAAACAAATTTAGAGTTAGAAAAAAAACCAATTTTAATGGAGGACAGTGCTCGTGAAAGTAAATGTGCCTCGGGCCCCCCCGGACAGTGTGGATCTCTGTGGGGACACCCCCATGAGAAACAGCATAGAGCTAAGCACTGTGAGGCCTGGGATGGACACGGCTGGGGGCCAACAGCTCAGACTGGGGTGCACAGGGGATTCTAGGAGCCTCTTTCTTACCTTCCAACAGCAGGAAGCAGAGCCTTCCCTGACATTTCCCCCACACCCTGCATTTCCCCACTACTCCGTACCCCCCACCCCTCTCCCTCTTTTCCCCGCTTCTCACGTCGGTCCTGACTTCAAACAGACACCCCTAGGCCTGGGGAAGAGGCATGTGATTTTGGAGCCAAGGGGCCTATTGATTTCATGCACTGGCTCCTGAAGAGGCTGAACCTGGGTTCAAATCCCAGCTCTGCTACTCTGTAACTGAGAGAGCCCGGGCAAATGACTTCATCTTCCCCTGCCTCAAGCTGCTCATCTTTAAAATGGGTATAAAGGGGTGCCTGGGTGGTTCAGTCGGTTAAGTGTCTGACTCTTTATGTCAGTTCAAGTCATGATCTCACACTCGGGAGACCGAGCCCCGTGTCATGCTCCACACAGGGCGTGAAGCCTGCTTGAGATTCTCTCCTTCTGCCCCTCCCCAGCTTGAGCTTGTGCCCTCTCTCTCTCTCTCTCTCAAACAAACAAACTAATTAATTAATTAATTAAATGGGGATAAGAACATTCTACAGGGGTGATACGAGACTAAACAAGATGACAATCCAGGTACAGTGGCTGGCATATAATAAACGTTCAATACATAGTATCTGTTCCCTCTGTCTGACAAGAATCTTCGAGCAATCTTCGAACCCAGCAGTTGACAACCTGGCTGGAAGGCCTTCCTCTAAGAATAGTCCTTACACTTTTACATGGTTAAAAGCAAACCTTTTAGGGACGCCTGGGTGGCTCAGTCGGTTAAGCGTCTGACGTCACCAGTTCGAGCCCCGCGTCGGGCTCTGGGCTGACAGCTCAGAGCCTGGAGCCTCTTTTCCCTCTCTGTGTCTCCCCCTCTCTCTGCCCCTACCCTGCTCATGCTCTCTCCCACTCTCAAAAATAAACATTAAAAACAATTAAAAACCAAACTTTTTAAAGGTTTTGTGACCTGCAAAAATTATACGAAATCCAAATTTCAGTGCCCACGAATAAAGTTTTTTTGGAACACAGTCACACCTCTTCCCTTCTGCCTTGTCTGCGGCTGCCTTTGCACTGTAGTGACAGAAACCATGTGGCAGCGTTTCTCAACTGTGGCACCACTGACATCTGGGGCTGGGTAAATCTTTGTGGTGATGGCCACCCTGTGCATCGTAGGATGTCGGTCTGTACCCAGGAGATGCCCCGTGGCATTCCTTCCCCACTTGTGATAACCAAAGACGTAGAAAAATCACCCCAGTTGAAAACTACCGCGTACGGTCCGCAAAACCTAAGCTATTCATTATCTGGCCCTTTATGGAAAAAGTCTGCCAGCTGGAGCTAACCCAGCTTCCTGGTTGCACGGTGAGTCACGGTGACTGGGGTGGGGAGCGGGTACAGACATGCCCAGACATACCCAGCTGGACAGTGGGAGACCCAGGACGGCTTTAGTGGTTTTCTTCTTTCTGTATGTTTTTCTGAGCATTCTCTCCACTATGTTACCCAGCCTCCTGGGTAGGAAGATTTTTAGCTTTCAGAGAGTATAAATCAATACAATTTTCATACGGTAATTTGGCAATATAATTCAATAGCTTTATAAACAGGCACACTCTGTTTCACAGAAATTATTCTACTAAAAAATGCCTCCTAAGGAAATAATCGTGGATGTATACCAAGCTCTGGAGCTATGCAGATTCTTTTGAAATTGTAGAACTAGTTCGAATGCCCCCAAATAGAACACAATCCAAACGTCAAACAATAAGGAAATGGGTAAATACAACACAGGACATATTTTGATATGACACTATGTGGTCATTAAAATTTATCCCAATTAGAAAAATTACTCTCTCTCTCTCTCTCTCTCTCTCTCTCTCTCTCCAGAGAGAGAAATAGAGAGATACTGAAGACATACACATTTCAAAATATTAACAAGAACTCTTGAGTGGTGAGGCTACTTTCACAATAGAGCATTATCAGTGTTGAGTGAAAAATGAGCTACTGTTGTTGACCATAATTTTTCAAAGAACCTGGAAACAATCCCTCTTCTCCCTCTTCCTCTGACCCGCAGCACCATGTATTAGCTTGAAACGAAGCCTGGGAAAGTATGAACTTGTGAGGTTGGGGGCAAGTGTCAAAAGGAAGCTGGGTGGGGCCACCATGACTTGGTTCAGATTTACAAAAGAAAGCTTAGAAAATCACGCAGGGTGTGGTAAGGCCAGGGTTCGCCTCTGGTCTCGAAACCAGTCAAATCAAGGTGTGCCCCTGCTATGGACAGAAATCAGTCAGTCCTTGAAACACATACACACACACACACACACACACTCTCACACAATGTGTATCCACTGCAGGCCCCTGCTATCAGCAAGCAGGTTGGCGAGAGGCTGGGTCATGGCATAGGTAGGCGTCCGCAAAGCTTATGTTCAGGGGGAAGCAGAAGCGAAAGGGACACTCTCTGGCCAGGAGCGGGTGCTGAGCAGAAGTGACAGGTGAACCGGTGCTCAAAGAACATGCTGGAACGTCTTCTAATAATCACTTCCTAAACCCCTGGTCTACTGGAGAACCATGGGTAATTCTAACCAGTAATAATTCAAAATCACATGTGTATCCAGCCTTAAAAAGGAAAGAAATTCTGACACGGGCTACAACATGGGTGAACCTTGAGGACATTATGCTGAAAGAAGCCAGTCACAGAAGGATAAATCTTATATGATTCCACGGATATGAAGTATTTAGAGTAGCCACGTTCTTAGAGACAGAAGCTATAACGGTGGTTGCCAGGGGCTGAGGGAGGGGAAAGTGGTCTTAGTCATTTAATGGGGACAGAGTTTCAGTTGGGGAAGGTGAGAAAGTTCTCAAGACGGATAGTGACAATGGCTGCACAGCAATGTGAATGCATTCACAGTAAAAGCATTCTAGAAGCTCTCTAGAAAACAGAAATTTTAATTTGTCCTAAGATAGACAAATGGGAAGTCACAGAAGAAAATCCAACAGCCGATCTGTTTATGAAACAATGCTTAACTTCTTACTAATCCTTAAATAATTGCCCGTTAACACCAAACTGTTTCCACCTATCAAGTTGGAAAATGTTGATGGAGACTGATAGTTCCCAGGGCTGGTGGAGGGATAGGAAAGGACTCTCTCATGCTTTCTTGGTGGGGCTGTAAATCAGCACGACCTTATTGGAAAGCAATTTGTTGGAATCTATCAAAATTCCATATGCACACACCCTCTGGCCTAACAGTTCTACTTCAGTAGAGACTGTTGTTTGTCAGACGCATCACTGGCCAGATTCTCCCAACTCCAATGCCTCCCAGACCCTCAGCTGCTCTCTCTGCCCCAGTGGCTACCCTGCAAGCTGATTCCACACGTCAGGTGTGGTTTAGCCACATCAGGCTGATTAACTGCACATCCAGAACCTCTGGAGTCTCCCACTCTGGATGCAGAGGAGACACCAAGCCACAAAGCACGGGGCCTGGCCTCTATGAGCACCTGTTAAATGGGCCGGATGATACAACCTAAACGTATAAGGAGATTAATGCACTGTGAGTGAACCATGACCCCTGAAGATGGATGGTGAGAAGCAGCTAGGCAGATCCATTTTCTCTCCCTTCCCTTCTTAGTGGACTGTTCTTGAGGCATGGTTGCTCTGCGACACCTGTCCTAGGACATCCCACGTGGAAGAACAGATGCACCTGCTGAATGACGGCCATGGCCCTTTGTGGCTCACAATGCATCAGTGGCTGGGGTGGGGGTAGGTAATGCATCACCTCGCACTGCCTCTCCTTCTGCCCTGCCTCATTTTCCATATCCCTCACTCTCAATGCCCTGGAACTGTACCTCCCTAATAAAGCATTAGCACTTAACCCTTGCCTCAGGCTCTGTGTTCAGAGGCAGGTTAAAACAAGTAGGATTGTGCTCAGAGACCTAGACACAAAACATCGTGGCACTGACACAGTGAAAAGCTGAGTAGAAGAGGGGAGCAAACAAGTTATGATGCATCCAAAGTATGAAATACTGTATGTTAATGCCATACACATATATGTATTGATATTAAAAGATGTCCTCCATAGATTAAGTGAAAACATACACGGTGTAGGGTAACACATGTTTAACTCAATCTTAAAAGTAGAACACTTGTGTATAGAAAAACAATCAGGCAGAATTCACTCAAACTGGTTTAACTGGACATATTCTGGGATTGGAATTTGATCGTTTTACTTGATACTCTTGTTTATTGTTTAAATTTCTTGCAATAAGCATAAATGATCTTCTGCAGCTGAAATAAGTAAGCTGTAAAAATTTAGAGCAAACTTGTTCTAAGAAGGAGACACACAGAAGGAAGCACCACAAATGGGTAACTGAGAATTGACTGCACTTGTTCAGGCTCGACAAAAAATGCTCTGCAACTCTGGAACACAGCTCCCTCCGTGGGCTGCTCAGAACACTGATTCCTTATCTGATAAAATGTGAATTTAATCTCGCTATTAGGAGCAAATAATTGATCCTGTTGCAACGGGAAGCTACCAGAAGATAAAAGGGGAAGCTGTTGACATCTCCATGTGAGAAAGGCCTCTTAATATCTTGTGCCGTCCTTTTGTGCGTTCAACTGTGGGAACTTGGGGAGAGGAAAATGAATCAACATTACAGGGCTGGCTTTTCATTTACACCCATGAAATAATTTTGACGGTCGCTCATAAGTGTTTAACTAATGTTTATTCTGGAAATGTCACCACTGCCTCTGAAATTTACTTTGATATTCTCTGAGTGTTATCTCTCTATTAATAGGTGAGTATGGATAGACTTGTTCTCTGCTTCCTGTCCTGACATCTTTTTTGATGTGCTAAGACTCGGCCTGAATTTGATAGCAGTGGTGGCAGGTGAGATAAAATTTATCTTAAAAGAAAATCTGTTTAGTTCTCTTCTCCTCCCACCCCAAATACACACTGGGGATGTCCAGGGTACTGCTGGCTCCTGCGGTGTTCCCTACGCCAGTCTACCTGCAATGGCGGGGGGGGGGGGGGGGCAGGTGGATGAATCTTGGGGTAACAGCAGAGGTGACCACCCACTCTGTTTTCTCCTGGTGCGACACACCCAGAGTGCATGAGAACAGGAGAGAAGCATGTTCCCTTCTCTCCAGTTACACACACCCACACAGGCATCATATCCCATTTTGGTCTAGAAGAACCTGTGCCTTCAAGACATTGTAGCAGCTCAGGGACAGGGGTTGCATCCTGCTCAATGACCCAGTGATATCTGGTAACCAATATTAAATGCGTTGCTCTTCTTTGCTTCTCTTCCTCCACTACCTGCCCACCAGCAAAGCCTCCGGTCTTCAGGAAAACACCAGCTTATGACCATGTCCACCTCGAGAAAGCAGACTGGAAAGACCAATGCGACGTAGAGAGGTCGAGACGAGCTTGTGTGAAACTAGGGCTGCCATGGCACGAGGACACTCAAGCAGCCATAATGGAAGATTCTTGTGGGAGGACCAAAGCTGTCCTGCCAAAAGCCAGCACCAGCTTGCCAGCCATATGAGTGCACCATCTTGGAGGCGGGCCTTCCAGCCTCTGCTATGGTCACATGTTGAGATCCCAGCCTCCAAAGGTGATAGTATTAACTAGTGGGGTTTTGGGAAGGGCTTAAGCCTGAGGGTGGAGCCCCGATGAATGGGATTCATGCCTTATAAAAAGAGGCTCTGGGAAGCTCCCTAGCTCCTTCCACCATGTGAGGACATAGCAAGAAAGTGCTGGCTATGAACCAAGAAGAAGGTCTTCATCTGTCTATGCTGACACCATGATCCAGGACTTCCAGCCTCTAAAACTGGGAGAAGTAAATATGTGTTGTCTACAGACTACCTAGTCTGTGTCATTTGGTGACGGCAGCCCCAGTGGAGGAAGACTGTTTTTGGTCAAGACTCAGGTGAGACCGCAGCCCCAACAACACCTTGAATGCGCTTTCATGAAAGACCTTTATCCAAGACTGCTCAGCTCAGCTGCTCCAAAATTCCTTACAGAACTGGGAGATAATAAACCCATGCTGTTTCAAGCTACTAAGTTTCGAGATAATGTGTCATGCAACAGATAACACATACAGATTTTAAGGAGAAAGAATTCAGGGCCTGGTACAGTGCTTCAAAAGTATTTTTGTAAGTATTTCAATAATGATGAATCATTAAATGAGTGAATTTCAAAAAAAAAAAAAAAAAGGGAAGAAAATAGTCACCAAAATCCAGATAGGTAAGTGGCCCTCCACCCCCATGCACCATAAGAGAAATGTATTTTCTTCATTCACATAATACGAGGACTTAGGTTCTTGTATACGGGTGGAAGAAACTGAGTAACTCCAGAGGGCTATAGAATTTAGGGTGCTGGGTTCTCAGGCCTGCCTTTGTCTATGAGAATAAGGAATGCAAGGGGTACCAGTGAGCTTATGAGTACTATGATGTAGCACTCAGATACCCATTCCCAGCAACTGCCCTTAGCTAAAGAAAGCAGCCTTGCCCAAAATCATACTCCATCCCTGGAAACAGCCCACTAAAAGCTGGTCACATAGTGATGTCACATAAAGGGGTTCTTCAGCCCAGTTCAGAACAAGTCTGCATTGCCAGCCCAACCTCTGACTACTCTGTGAATCCAACGCAGTCCTTACTGAGACTGTATCATAGCCCAACTTCTGTCCAATTTTGCATCCTTCACTCCCTCACTGCTGTTGATTCCAAGAGTGCTCCTTAAGAAACTTCCTACATGCTAATTCCCATCTCAGATTCTGCTTCCCAGGGAACAATCTGTAACACATGGCAAATCAGGGAAAGAAAGCTAGGCTCCATGACTCATCTCCCTTTCTTTTTTCTCTTCCTTCCTTCTTTCCTTTCCTTCCTTTCCTTCCTTCTTCCTTCCTCCCCTCCTTTACCCTCCCCTCCCACATGCATACTTGTAATGAGCAATGGCTGAGAGCCCTCCATGAACCAAGATTTGGTTATGTAGCCCACTGGTCCTAGCACTTTTACAAGATGTCCTTGGGTATAGTTTTCTTTGTGTTCATTCTGCTTGGGATTCAAGGCACTTCGTGAAGCTGTAACTGGATGTCTTTTGTCATTTTAGGAAAATTCTCCATTATTAGTTCTTCAAACTTTTTGTCCCAGTCTTCGTCTCCTTTCCCTCCGGAATCCCAATTATAAATATGTTAGACAATTCTGACATGTCCATAAATCTCATATGCATTCTCTTCAGTATTTTTTATCTTAATGTTCCCTTTGTGGCTCAGTCTGGATATTTTCTTCAGACTCATCTTTCAGTTCATTAATTCTCTCTTCCAGTGTGTCCGACTTGTTGTCAAATCTGCCATGCTGAATTATTAATTTCAGTCACAATATTTTTGAGTCCTAGAATGTCCATTTGATTTGTTTACAGTTTCTAGATCCCTGCTGAAATTCTCCACCTTGTCATTGAATTTCTTATGTATCTTAATCATAGTTATTTAAAATCCATGTCTTACCAGGAAATATGAGCTGATAACTACAATGACATAGATGAATTTCCAAAACATTATGCTGAGAGAAAGAAAAGAAGCCAGACACTAAAGAGTACGTATTGTATAAATCAGTGTATATGAAACTCAAACACATAAAATAATGTACAGCGACAAAGAGAAGAGAAGTGGTTGATGGGACATGAGGAAAGGACAGACTAACTGCAAAGGTATATGAGAGAACTTTTTGGGGCGATGAAGATGTTCTGTTTCTTCATTGTGGTGGTGCTTACACAGGTGTGCATACACTTGTCAAAACGCATCCAATGGTAAATTTAAATGGGAGCAAATGATTACACCTCAATGGTGTTGGCTTTAGAAAACCTAAATTAGACCTAGACCATTTAGGGAGACAGCTCCTAATTCCAGCAAATCCCATAAAAAATGAATGAAGAAATTAACTCATGCAAACTAAAAGATAAAGCCCATGTTTGATAACTCATATATCTGGATCTCCTCTGGGTCTGCCTTTAGCTCCTGGTTTTAAGTCATGTGGTTTTGCCTCCTAATATGCCTGGTAATTTATACTTTTATTGAATTCCTAAAATTGTGTATGAAAATTGAGATAATTTGAGTTTCTGGATGATGTTATTTTTCTCCAGAGAGGGTTGAAATTTTGCTTTTGGCAGGCAGTTAAGAGAGGGCAAATCACATTAATCCAATCAGGGACCGAGCAGAGTTGAAGCTCAGCTTCATTTTTATAAGCACTGGCCTATTTCCATTTCTAGTTTCCCCTTCCTCCTAGAGTGCAGCCCCTCAGGATTCCTACTGGACACACTGGTATCTACCAGCACCCCCTTCTGCTTATCTTGAGCTCCAACGTTTGCTCCCCGGCTTCATGAGATGCAGGAAGTTCTCAGCTTTCTCAGTCTTTCAGCTGCCATTTTGGAAATCAGTCATACTTGGAGGGGAAAAGCAATGCCAAATGTTGGGCTCACTTCTCTGTGCTTCTTTTCTTTCTGGAACCCTCACTACTTGAGTAGCATGCTGATGCCTTCAACCAAATCTTAAAAACTGTTTTGTCAAACTTTTCTAGTTATTCTTGTGAGGAGGGTTGGTCCATGAAAGAACAGGGCACCATTGCTGAACATAGAAATTTCTGCTCGACCCTGGGGAGACACAGATCCCAAACCAGCCCCTGCCTTCAAGAAACTTACAACTTTCTTGATGAGGGGTGGGAGGGAGGGGAAAGTGGGTGATGGGCATGGAGGAGGGCGCCTGTTGGGACGAGCACTGGGTGTTGTATGGAAACCAACTTGACAATAAATTTCATATTAAAAAAAAAAAAAAGAAACTCACAACTTTCAATTTTCATTGACCCACTACCGTGATGTATGCTAGACTGCCAGGCTACCAAGCTGGTGCAATTGCTCTCTCCCAGAAACGTCTCCTGTGTGCTGTCAGCTGCGGAGAACGGTCGACTTCCAATTTTGAAAATGCTAATGATAATGCACGTGTGGACAGCATGTCATGATGTCTTAAGTGATGCCAATTCATCATCTCACTGGAGGCTCACAATTGAGACTTTTTTAAAACAGCTTTATTGAGGTAGAATTTACATATTGTAAAATTCACTCATTTTTAAACGTACAGTTCGGTGCCTTTTGGTAAATTGGGAGCTGGGATCATCGTCACGATCCGGTTTTAGAACACTTCCATCATACTGGAAGACACCTTATGCCCATTTGCAGTCACTCCCTGCTCCTGTCCCCAGCCGCAGGCGACAGCTAATCTACCACCTTCCGTCTCTATATATTTACCTTTTCCGAGCATTTCATATAAATGAAATTGCATACTATGTGGTCTTTTACATCTGTCTTCTTTCATTTATCACAGCTGATCTTCAATGAAAGTATTGTCGTCACTTTACAGATGAGAAAATTGAGGGTCAGGGAGCTTAAGAGACTTGCCCAAAGTTGATCAGCTGGTCAGTGCCATAGGCACTGGGATTTGAACCCGCGTCTCAGAGCTCCGTCCCTTTACCAAACTGCAGCCATCACATGCAAGGTGCTCTGGAGTCAGAGCTAAGGTCCCCTAGATCCTGAGCGGTGAGCGCAATATCTCGCCTGTCATGGGTGCACAGTCATTATTTGTTGAACTGGAATCAATCTGTCCTACTTGGTTTCTGCCCCCACTCATATTCACCACCTCCAGGTACCATTTTGTGGGACTTCGGGTCACCTGTCATTCACTGATATTTACCCAGGGACCACGCATTTGTGCGATGGCTGCTCAAAGGAAAACAAAGGGGGAAGAAATGAGGACATTATTGAGGTACGCACAGCAGAAAGCATTTGTGAATGAACTACGGCTGAAGCTTATGCCCTCTAGAGCCCCTGGCGAGCAGGTATCTGTGTCCTGATGGAGATAAGTTAGGTCCATTATGGGATGCCGGCTCCAATATGAGCAGCAAAGGCCAGAAAGGTGGACGCGTTCTCTGCCTACAAGCCTTAGGACGCTGGCATCATGTCAAGGCATTTCTCTGGGCCATGACAATGTGTAAGTATTTCCCAACCTTCTCTTTCTTTTCAGGCTCCTTCCTTCCCAGGTCGTGTGACGTAGACTCACCGGCAAGTTCCGAGAGAGCAGGGGGAGCCAATCTCGTCATCCTGCATCATCCTTACCCATGTTTCCAAGCCAAACCTAAGCACACAGTGAGTCCCTACCATCTGCAAACCACTGCAGCAAAATTAGGAAAACGCAGTCTCAGTCCCCACTTCCAGGAGGAAGCACAGAAGAACAAAATTCCGAGCGCAGGCCCTGGAGTCAGATTCCAGGTTTGTCTCACAGCTGCACCACCTCCTAGCTGCATGCACTTAGGCAGATTATGTACCCTCTCTGTGCCTCAGTCTCCCCATCTCTAGAATGGGGATAAAGACAGTATCCACCTAAAAGCACTCTTTTTTTTGTCCTCATGGAACCTTCAGTTTATTTTATTTTATTTTTTTATTTTTAACATATGAAACTTATTGTCAGGTTGGTTTCCATACAACACCCAGTGCTCATCCCAAAAGGTGCCCTTTTCAATAACCATCACCCACCTAAAAAGCACTCTTAAAAGGGTTTGAATGATATCGGTGTGTAAGGCGGTTGGCACAGATCCAGAATTCAGTTATTGCATCCACATATATGAGCGTGTAAACACAGAGACCTTCCCTGGTGGTTGGGTTCATTGTATCACGCCGGTGTCATTCTCCTGGTTTCGGTGATGTACTATGGTTAGGTAAGATTACGTCACTGGGAGAAGCTGGATGAAGGATCCATGGAACCCCGTACCATTTTGGCCTCTTCCCATGAGTCTAAAGGTACGTCGACATTTAGAAAAAGCTTTCTTCTAAAATTCCAAAGCCAGATATAAAAGAATAATCATAATACGGACCTTCTCCCCACTCTTCAGCCTCTGCCTCTGACCGCCCCCTCCCCCGTCACCTATACCTCTATGTTTCAGCCTCCACAACACAAGTTTGCAAAGGGAGACGGATGAGGGACCACAGACACGCCACACACATCCTGGGGATGTATCTGCATCCTATTCTATCAATTTAGGGAACTCAGGGATGATCTCATGCAGCACATGAAAGTTATATAACAGCTTTGGCCTCACAAGCAAGATGATGCCAGGGGCCAAACTCAACCATCTGATGGGAGAGTCTAAGACCATTCCCACCAACAACCTTAGGCGTGTCCCCATACCTCTCTGCACTTCTGATTTAAAAGTGGGGTTGGGGGGGATGGAAAAAGAACCCAATCCTCTGGGAATCCAGGATTTGGGATGTGATTTACTCAAGATTAAATCATCATTTCCTGCATCTAATTTTACATGTTACAATCAGCCTTCCCAGCCTCTGCACCCAAAACATCTGCGAAGCAAAAGAAAGATTCTCTTGCAGAGAGCCTCTTTGATAAGACAACAAAAGTTACTTTATTCAACTAGCAGCTCCTTCGGAATGAGCCTATTTGTGCAATTTGAGGGTTGTACAATTTAGTTATCAAGATTCTTTTCTCCCTGTCCCCGACAGAAAAGGTCAAGCAGAATTAAACTCATGTTAATACCCTTCCCTGCCTCAGACAAAGGTAACGGCATGCCTAACTCACGCTGGCTGGAGAGGTTTTCTCACCGCCACAGAAAATGTCCGGCACGTTACATACTGGCAAAAGCTTCCATTAGATAGAACTCTCAGAATCCCGAATTGCTTAGAGATGTTCTTCACTCCACTTTTTGGGATAAGAGAAAACTGTGCCCTCAAACCCAGCCCAAGCTGATGCCCACTCAACAAATATTTATGGAACCTCTTTTATATTTCAAATATCATGCCGCATGCCAGAAATACAAGAGGCAAGCCAGGAATACTGCCCTCCCGGAACTCACAGGCTGGTCTCAGAGAAAGCCAAGCCGGCAAATAATTACAGGGCCCTGAGGTAGGCCAGTGCTCCAGAGGAAGCTTAAGGCAGTGGTTCAAAGCACAGGTTTTAAAGAACAGAGCTGACATTAAAACTCGACTCTGTGCAACAACAGATCCCGGCAAGGATGCGGAGAGAGGGGAACCCCCTTGCACTGCTGGTGGGAAGGCAAACTGGTGCAGCCGCTCTGGAAAACAGTGTGGAGGTTCCTCAAAAAATTAAAATTAGAACTACTCTACGACCCAGCAATTGCACTACTAGGTATTTATCCAAAGGATACAAAATTGCTGATTCGAAGGAGCACATGCACCCCCACAGAATCTGAAGCAGGTTCTAGGCTCTGAGCTGTCAGCACAGAGCCCAACGCGGGGCTCAAACTCACAGACCGCGAGATCGTGACCTGAGCCGAAGTCGGACGCTCAACCGACTGAGCCACCCAGGCACCCCAAAGCTGGGGTTTTTTAATGCTTACTTTTGAGAGAGCGCAAGCGGGGGAGAGTCAGAGAGGGGGGCGCAGAGGATCTGAAGTGGGCTCTATGCGGACAGCAATGAGTCTGATGTGGGGCTCGAACTCATGAACTACGAGATCATGACCTGAGCTGAAGCTGTATTTTCAACTGACTGAGCCACCCAGGCGACCCAGAAATAAAGTTTTTTGAACAAACTAATAAACAAACAAAAAAAAGCTGGGCCAGAAGGAAATAGGAGAAGGAAACAAATGTGGAACTAAGAAGGAGAACAGAAATAACACCTACACAATTCTAAGGCAGTAGTGTTACATATGCCTAATGTACCCCCATGAGTAACACCTCTCAGTATCCCCTTACGGCAACACTAATCTGCCATATTTCAGGCTGAGGGGTGACATGTATTCTGGGTGTTCAACTGATTCCAGGCTGAGTGAAGAGCATGTTCAAAAGTCCTGGGGTAGGAGAGAATATGGTGGCATGAGGGGCTGAAAGAAAATCAGTGTCGCTGGAAGAGAGGGGAGGTAAGGGAGAGAAAGAGAAAGGGAGGGAGAGAAAGAGAAAGGGAGGGAGAGAAAGAGAAAGGGAGGGAGAGAGAACATATGTGCCTGTGTGCGTAGGGGGAGGAGGTGGTGGGCTGGGGGAGGTACAGAGTGAAATGAAACCCAGAGCATACAGAGCTCAGAGGCCACACTGAGGAGTGTTGTCCCTGGGGAGTCACAGAAGGGTTACAGGCAGGGAGTAACTGATCAGATCTGCCTTTCTGCACAGATCCCTTTGGCGGCAGTGTGGGGAATGAACTGGAAGAAGGCAAGCCGGGAGGCTGGGGCCGTGGTAGTCATGGCCTTGCCCCAGCAATGGGAACGTGGCTGGAGAGAAGCAATTTGGGGACTAGCTGGGAAGTGGAAATCGGCAGGAGTTGGGGACATAAGGTTTTCTGGGAGTTGCGGTCACTGAATGGGTGGAGGAGGGTGGTATTGATGGGTGGTACCCACAGGCTGCAGAAAGGGAAGGTCGAGACTGCGTCTTCTGCAAAAAGAGGAATCCTGCGATAAAGGACAAGGAACTATTTCCCGTTGGTGTCAATTCTCCTAAGACCTGGGGACTTACAACCCAAGCCAATGGCCTCCAGGAGAAGTAAAATTACTTCCTGGGCTGACAGGAGCCTGACAGTAGAACAAGACTCCAAATAAATGTTTGTTGAATGAAAGAACAGCTGAGCCTGGGGCTGCCCAAGAGATGCCACTTTAAAACCGTAAGCCTAGGGGCACCGTGTGGCTCAGTCGGTTAAGCGTCCGACTTCAGCTCAGGCCATGATCTCATGGTTCGTGGGTTTGAGCCCAGCGTCGGACTCTGTGCTGACAGCTCAGAGCCTGGAGCCTGCTTCAGAGTCTGTGTGTGTGTGTGTGTGTGTGTGTGTCTCGCTCGCTCTCGTGTGCGTGCTCTCAAAAATAAACAAACATTAAAAAAATTTTTAAAACAAAAAGCAAACAAAACCTGTAAGCCTATGCTACGGCCTGACCTCCTATCTCTATTTTTGTGTTTGAAAAATATTTTAGACTCTTAACTTTATGATCAAAACACAACTTTGAGATTTTGCTTTGTGATTACTATTAATCTAGGCCTGTTTTTCTCTATCGGGAAAAAAAAAGACTTGACTTTTATCTACATTTTTCATGCTTGATTATTTTTCTTCATCTATATTCCAATATGCTAAATATTGTGATAATAAATCTAGATAATCTTTGGCTGGCTCCTTTTCTAAGCATACTAAGTGTTTATTAACACCCGGAATCCAAATGAAACCTCAGTGTTTTCTATGTACTCATGAAGAAAATGAATCAAGTTACTTGGGGGTAGGATGGGGATAATTATCATTATTTATCAGATGAGATAATACACAAAAAAAAGTACTTTTAAGCCAAAAAGCACTATACAAAATGTGAGCTGTTATTATCACTCATTAAACAAAATTCCAAAGTAAAAAAGGAAGTCATTAAAGCCCTCATAAAACATTTATTTATTCTGATGGAAGCAGAAAGGCAGGATGTGCAAGATGGGGCTTTAAAGGCCCCCACAAGGCTCAGGGCCCCTGTAGAGTCTGAGAGTCCCTGCTCCCACCAGGTGCTCCTTAGACACCAAATCGGCACAGGCCAAACATGAATGCAGAGAGTTGCCAGGCCAAGATTAAAAGGAGGAGAAAGTTCCCTCCAGGCAGAAAGGGGCTAGACGGAGATGCCCTCACGATAAAGTCACAAGGGAGTTACCTCTCCCACAGGCTACCGTTCAAACGCACCAGCAAGGAGGAATTTCTATTTCAAGTCAAACGGCTGTTGCCCTGTGAACTGCCCACAGGGAAGGAAGGAACTCAGGGCTGTGTCCCCTGAGACCAGCCATGCCTAGCACCCATCA
The DNA here is from genome assembly GCF_046562875.1 of Panthera onca. NCBI lineage: Eukaryota > Metazoa > Chordata > Mammalia > Carnivora > Felidae > Panthera > Panthera onca. Next base: position 13,087,252 of record NC_138350.1, read on the forward strand.
CCCCAGAAATGACCTGCCTCTGCCCTGAGAAATCTGTGATTGATCAGCCAGGGTTACCTCTGAGTAGATGGCATTTGTCAGTGTGGAGACAAATGATACCTATCTTCCTGGAAAACCTGAGTGGGGCCCAGAAGCAGACTCTCTGGCCATCCTGAAGCAGGGGATGTGAGAGCAGTGAGCTTGAGCCCATCCGAGGGAGGTAAGGGAGGCCCAAATACAACAGCTCCACGCACCCGGGCCCTGGATTTGCAGGAGGGGATGCCACACACAGAGCCTGCCCACGGCATTACGGACGTGGCTACTCCAGCAAAACAAACATCTCAGTCTGCAGACAGTTAACCCACAGCCTATCCTCTAGGGGTACAGGACCTCCTCCTTCACCAGAACCCAAGGCTGGGTTGCTAAAACCCAAGGCTCGAAGGAAGCAAGCCTCCTGTCTCCCCCATTCATGCGATCGCTCCTTAGTGTGTCCCCATGGCCGAGCTTTTACTGCTGCTACAGACAGGACCAAAAACGTAAAAATGTATTCAAAAAGAAGCAGAGGAGGGAAGAATCATATATCTTTTTTTTTGAAGTATACCTGACATACGACAGCCTATTAGTTTCAGGTATATATCATAGTGGTTTGATATTTTTATATATTAGGAAACGAGCCTCATGATAAGTCTAGTTAGCATCTGTTGCCACGTGGAGTTATTACACTACCATTGAGTGTGTCCCCTAGGCTATAAATTACAGCCCCATGACTTATGACAGATCTTAAATAATGGAGGGTAGGTGATCATGAAGACATAAAGCTGAGAGCAAATGAAAGATGAATAATTAAAAAAAAAACTTAAAAATGAGTTAGAATTCCCGCCTGGGTGGCTCAGTCGGTTAAGCGTCCAACTTCGGCTCAGGTCACGGTCTCACGGTTCATGGGTTCAAGCCCCGCGTGGGGCTCTGTGCTGACAGCTCGGAGCCTGGAGCCTGTTTTGGATTCTGTGTCTCCCTCTCTTTGCCCCTTGTGCGCTCGCTCGCTCTCTCTCTCTCTCTCTCTCTCTCAAAAATAAAACGTTAAAAAAAATTTTTTAATGTATTAAAAAATGAGTTAGAATTCCAATACATAGAAGACATTAAGAATTTTTACCTGGAACAGTGAGATAAAAGAAAGGAGATTATTTACAAATTGCCAAGCAGATGCAAAAATGTAAAAGATGGGCCAAAGAAATAAAATGTAAATGATTTAAACCCCAGGGATGATAAATTAACAATGTAAAAGTAAGTGATGAATTTTAAGGATTTAAGAGAAGGTGTTAATTACAGAAAAGGCAAAAAAGTTTGTTTTTTTTTTAAAGAAACGAGAGAAATCTTTTTACATCAAGGTTTTACTTGGGAATATTTTTCGATGGATGGAAAAGCCACAAACAGAGCCCAGAGAGTTCCCATCTACCTTGCACCCAGTGCCTGAACCTGGGGCATCTTCCACATACACAGTGCATCTGTCAAAGCCAAGAACCCAGTGTTGGTACGTTACCATTAAGCCAACATCAGACTTTATCTGGATTTCACTAGTGTTTTTCACCAACGTCCTTTTTCTGTTCTGGGATACCACAGCGGATTTAAAAGAGAAGTATTTTTAAAGTTTTTTTTAATGTTTATTTATTTATTTTGGGGGGTGGGAGGGCAGAGAGAGAGGGAAACAGAGAATCCCAAGAAGGCTCCACACTGTCAGCAAGGAACCCAACGTGGGGCTCAAACTCACAACCCATAAGATCATGGCCTGAGCCAGAATCAAGAGTCGGACGCTTAACCGACTGAGCCGCTCAGGCGTGCCAAGAGAAAACGATTTTTAAAAGAAAATTAATGCAAAATTTAAAAAACGACCCAGATACCTATGAAAAAGGAAAAGCAAAGGACATAAATGAATGACAACCAGTGGAACAGAGTAAAAAGCAGAAGAACGGTCCTGATGAACTCAGACGACCTGATCAATGACCAGCTGGCGCGGCAGATCAGTGCGGGCAACGGAAGGTTGTTTGATAAATGGTGTTGGGAAACTGGCTATCCGTTTAGAGGGAAAAAAAAAAAAAAATAATGCCCTACCTTACACCGAATACCAAAATCAATTCCAGGTGGATTAAGGACTTAAATGGGAAAGGCAAGACTTCACAACTTTTAGAGGAATATCTAGGACAATATGTTTATGACCTCAGGGCAGAAAGAATTGATTAAATACGATTTTTTTAAAGCAAAACCATAAAGGGAAGAAATGATATATGTGACTACATGAATGCTAAAAACTTCTATTCATCAAAAGAGACAATAAGGAGAAGATTTGCCACACATCACAAGAAGATTTGCCACACACATAACAAAGATTTAGAATCCAGAATGTTTTTGAGTTCCTACATATCAATAAGAGAAAAGAAAGACAACTCAACAGGAAAAAAAAAAAAAAAAGAGCCAAGACATGGACATTTCACAGAGGATGAAACACGAGACACCAATATACTTAGGACAAAATCTATAACCTCATCAACCATCGGGGAAATACTAACCGAACCTGAGCTAAGACACCATTTTCTTCTCACCAGACGGGCAAAATAGTTAAACAGCTCTGGCCATAGGAAAGCTGGCAAAAATATAGAGCAACTGGGACACCTACGTACTGCTGGTGAACATATAAATTGATGCCAGCATTTTGACAACTGATTATACATCATCTAGTCCAGTGGTTCTCAGCCAGGGCTGATACTGTCCCCCAGAGGACCATGTGGCCATGTCTGGAGATACTCCGACTTCTCTGGGGTTGAGGGAGAGAGGCTGCTGGCATCTCAGGGGTAGAGGCCATGGATGCTGCTATACATCCTCCATTGCACACGACGGTCCCCACCACAAAGAATTAATCAGCCCCAAATGCCAACCGTGCTGAAGTTGAGAAACTCTGATCTCGTCTAGGGAAGACACACAGACTCTGACCTAGCAGATGTTCTCCCAGGAATATCGCCTTGATCAGACTTTCCAACACTTTCCTGATAAACATGAAGGAGGGCACTTGCACCGAGGACTAAGTCCCAGACTTCTCCCCAGAGAGATTCAGATGACTCAGGATGAGACCCACAAGTCAGGGTTTTTTAATAAACCCTCCACAAATAAACGATACCCCCAGAGAAGTTTGGGGAACTGTCCTAGATGCTCAAGCACACCAGGAGAATATCCAAAAGCAAATACTTCAAGGTAAAAAACTGGGAAAGAATCCAAATGTCCATCAGCCGAAGGAATGCATGCGTGAGTTGTGGTCTCTTCCCACAACGGAATATTACCATATTTCATGGACTTTTAAGATGCCACTGAATGTAAGGTCATCAATTATGAACCACTAAGAAGAAAGAGGCTGCCAATTAATCTATCAGGTGGTGCTTTTTTTCACAGTTAAATCTTTAAATTTAGTGTTATTTTCCAATCTCTTTTAGACTGATTTAGACATACTGGATCATGTATCACGCTGCTCTGTGCCCATGACTTTCTGTGTAGATGATACGCATAGAAGAGGGTTTTTTTTTGTCTCAAGGCCAAGGTATAGTGTGATATTTCTGAAGACCCTTCAAACATCAATTAAATTCAACTCACGCAAGATCAATAATGCACCATGGCTCAGAAGTGACGACATAACCAAAGTCACATCCGTGTGCACTGGAAGGGCAAAAGCAGTGACAGCTATGGCCTGACCCTGCCAGACAGACAGCGACTGTAAGGTGCCGAAGATTGCAAATATCCACAAGCCGACTGCAGAGAGGCTCATCTGTGGGGAGATCTATGCGTTGCAGAGTTGGTAAAACGGCATGAGACAGCATAAAAATGAATGAACTGCAATTATTCCCATAGACTTGAATGAATCTCACAACCAGAATATTCACTTAAAAAAGCAGACCACGTGCAGTATGATCCCACCTTTATGAAGTTCAAAAACATGCAGAACTAAACTGTGCATTGTTTCCAGACAGACACAGGAGGTGTCCCACAAAGAAAAGTAAGACGTGGTCAAACAAATACTGGACAGCTCCATGTCTGGGGGGAAAGGAAGAAATGCAATCAGGAGTGCACATAAAGGGCTTTCAGAAACTTGCGATATTCTATTTCTCAAGTCGAAGTTCAGTTTCTGAGTATTTTTATCAGGGCCAGGACTAAGGGGAGGGGCTAGCCTGGGGTTGGGGTAGTTAAGGGAGTGGCCAAACAGGTATCAAGGTAAAAATATTTTAATGCAATTGTTTTTTAAATCAATGCAAAAAGTCCATGATGAACAAAATATCAAACGTTTATAGGACAGAGAGAGACAGAGCATGAACGGGGGAAGGTCAGAGAGAGAGAGGGAGACACAGAATCCGAAGCAGGCTCCAGGCTCTGAGCTGTCAGCACAGAGCCCGACGCGGGGCTCAAACTCACGGACCGCGAGATCATGACCTGAGCCGAAGTTGGACGCTTAACCGACTGAGCCACCTAGGCACCCCACATAAAACTTTATTAACAAAAACAGGTAGCCATCCCACAGGCCACAGTTGCCATTGGATTTTTTTAAATATTGCATTAAAATTTTATTATTTGGTAAAGTGCTGTTGATTATAAACATGCACATAACAGCACATATACATACATATACATATGCAAATACACCATTTTTTATTTTTGACATATATTTCTTTAAAAATTTTTGCAGAGGGGCGCCTGGGTGGCTAAGTCAGTTAACTATCTGACTTCTCCTCAGGTCATGATCTTACGGTTTGTGAGTTCAAGCCCCGTCAGACTCTGAGCTGACAGTCGTGGGCCTGGAGCCTGCTTCAAGCTTCTTTCTTCAAGCTTTCTTTCTTTCCTGGCCTAGGAACCTTCTCAGTCAGCCTCCCCCACTGGGACAGCACTCTAGTTTAGAAGCCCTTTTGCCACTCATTTTTTAAAAATGTTTATTTTTGAGAGACAGAGCGCGGGCATGAGCAGGGGAGGGTCAGAGAGAGAGGGAGACAGAGGATCTGAAGCAGGCTCTGTCCTGTCAGTGCAGAGCCCAATGTGGGGCTCGAACCCACAAACCATGAGATCATGACCTGAGCCGAAGTCGGATGCTTAACCGACTGAGCCACCCCTTGCCATCCATTTTTTAATTTAATCTTTATCTTAGTGCTTTGAGGGAGGCAGAAGAATCCTCAATTTCCAGATGGGGAAACTGAGTCTCGGAGACGTTAACTAGTCCAGCCAAACATTACACAAGGGATGGCAGAACTTGGCTCATACTGGGGGTTTTGAATCCATTCAACGCTCATCCCGTCAAATGCCAACTGACTGGTGGCCTTTCTGAATCAAGAAGTGCCTTGCCTAGTTCACTATTAAATCAGAAAGCAGGGTGACAAGTAGCAAAGGGGATGCCGGTGAAGCTCTTTAGGCTGGGAAAATGGTTTAATCTGAAGAGCCTGTTACCACAGTGTGGCAGGCAGTATAGACCCGCGTGTCTGAGGATGGGTGACAACAGCTGTGTCTAATGGCCTCCCACCCTCTCCTCCACCAAGAGCCCCCATGGGCTACCTGTCGAGATTCTCTTCCAAGGCAAACAGCCATCCAGGGAGCCAGTGGGGCATTTTGGGAAGCAGCACTTAACTCTTTATGGTCACTAGGAGGCCATCTGCGAGGCGATCACTCGAACGCATGACTGATGAGCAATTTCACAGCTGAGAAGAGCTCATGGCATTTTCACAAAAGCACCCAGTTTACTCCCAGACTGATTACGCAGTCACCGGGAGACTGACTCATCAGCATGGCAGCCGCATACTTCGGGGCTGAAGACGTACCCCGTGTAGACGCTTGTTAGTTTCCTACGGCCGCCAGAACACAATCTAGGTGGCTCCAAATGGCAGAAATGCATTCTCGCTGTTACAGAGGTCGGGAGTCTGGTATCCAGGTGCCGGCTCCCTCGGAGACTCCGTGGAATCCTCCCTCGCCCCTTCCAGGGTCTGGCGCTGGCTGCCGGTCAGCCCTCGGCGCTCCTTGGCTTGTAGCGTCATCCCTCCAATCTTCACCTGCATGGTCACGGGGCATTCTCCTTGTGTGTTTCTGTCTCTATGTCCAGATTTCCCTGTACTTATAAGGACACTAGTCATAATCAGGGGCCCACATTACTCCTCTATGATCTCATCTTTAAATTCTTTTAAGTTTATTTATTTCTTTAGAGAGAGGGGCGGGGAGAGGGGCAGAGAGAGAGGGAGAGAGAGAATCCCAAGCAGGTTGCACACTGTCAGCTCTGAACCCAACATGGGGCTCGAACTCACGAACCGTGAGATCATGACCTGAGCTGAAAACAAAAGTCGGACCTTTAACTGACTGAGCCACCCAGGCATCCCTGTATGACCTCGTATGAACTTCACCAATTACATTTGCAACAACCCTGTTTCCAAATAGGAACATCCTATGGTGCTAGGAGTCAGGAACTCAACCTATCTGTTGGGGGAACTCATTCCAACTGGAAACAGATGCACCTGTCAGGTAGAACTTGCCACTGGAGGGAAATGCAGGAACCGCACAGGCAAGGTACAGCACCTGAGCCTGAGGCTTGGAAGTTTCCCCCAGCACTGCGATTAACCCCCAGCTACCAAACTAAATCCCCAGATCTGGCTCCTGCTCACCTCTCCCTCTCTTCCCTGCTCCATCCAGACTCTTGTGTGCCGCAAACCTGTCCAATGCCTTCAGCACAGGGGTTCCTTCTGCCTTAAATGCACATCCACCCCTGTTGTCATCTGGCCAACCCTTCGAGTCTCAGTGTGAGTGGCGGGGTTGGGTGTCCCTGCTCCCCCACCATCACTGCTCCCGTTTTAATGTTCATAGCATCCCAGACATGCACTCACCACCACCATAACTGGCTCAGTTCTATCTGTCTCCCTACAGGCTGGATGTTCCACGAGGACGGAGATCTTGAATGTCTAGTCATCCCCATACCCTTGGAGCCCACACAGGGAGTACGCACTCAAGAATATTTCCGGTTGGATGGATAGATGGAGGGATGATTCTTGAAGACATCAACTCAAGACACCGTAAGGAAAGCTGGAGTTCCTGGACACCGATTTTCCTGCTACCCGAAAGCTCTAGGCAAAAGAAATCCCAAGAGGTTTTTGCTTTTACAAGATCGTCATTGCTTCTTTGCTTTACACGCTTTTGGCTCCCGAAAGGTGTCACAGGAACACTTTACTTTCGGGTAGCAGGAGAGCCTGTATTTCCAAAGCTCCCTCGGAGACTTGAGAGCTGGCCCTGTAGCAGAATGAAAAGAGTGCAGAAGCCCTGGATCTCAAGGTAGACATATGTGACCCCAAGCCCTTCCTCTCTCTCAGTGACCCTGAGAGAGCCACATAACTCCCCTGGACCACGTTCTCCTTTCTCAAAGTAAGAAAATCAGACCCTGCCTCCTCCCAGGGCTGTTACAAGGAGATTTGCACCCCTTGGCACCTACAGGTGCTAAATCCATATTGGGGTTAGAAATGGGTCTCTTTAATTCGTCAATGACACATCAGCCTCGGAATGATTGAACCCACTTAGGAATCAGGACTTTGGGAAAATATTCTGTCTCCTCAGGGCCCCGGGTTCCCCATTCATTCATAACATTTACAGAAATGCCTAGGGTAGCAGTTTCCAAACTGAGTTTCAAAGAAGTGTTTCAGGGCCCCCACCGTCAGGGGACAGGATGAAGGGACAGGGACAGGACATCACGCCCCCTGCTGCACACAGGGGCATAACAACACTACTTTCATTATCTGCTGATTCATATACTGGGGGTTTATGTCCGATCCCTTTTGAAGGGGTCTGTTTCTAAATAACATTAATCATCCACCTCTAGAACTCCAATCCCGAGAAAAGGTTCCTGACTTGCGTTTAATGGACCAGGAAATGTAATAAATAGGGGCCCAAAGTTGGCAATGTTTGCTTCCAAGGAAAGAAACATTAAAAAAAAAAACAAACACCATCTATAGAATTACCCATCATTTCATTTTAAAAAGAACATTTAACACCAAAAAGATATGAAGGATATTATCTCCAACCAAAGGGCTTTTTAGTTCATAAACATACGTGATGGAAAAACTACTTGTTGTTTTTTATTTTCACCTGGCTGGCAGCTGGTTGAAAACATCACCAGGTCCCCAGCCTGGTCTGGGGGCTGGTCTCTGGTCCTAATTCCAAGGGAGCTTTTGTTAAATCCCCACCCTCAGAGAATGGGGTGGGAACGGGGATTCTGATGCACATAACCCATAGAGCCAGCACTTAGAACTGGCAGGGCCTTCTCTAGTCCTAAACCTTAGGAACGGGAGGGGCGCCTGGGTGGCTCAGTCTGTTAAACGTCTGACTTTAACTCAGGTCATGATCTCACGGGTTTGTGGGTTTGAGCCCCTTTGAGCCCCGCGTCCGCCTCTGAGCTGTCAGCACAGAAGCCTGCTTGGGATTCTGTGTCTCCCTCTCTCTCTCTCTGCCCTTCCCCCGCTCATGCTCTGTCTCTTTCAAAAATAAATAAATGCTAAAAAAAATTTTTTTTAACCTTAGGTATGGGGTCAGCAATTTTATTCTGACACTGCCACACAGCCCCTGACTTTGTAGGTCCTCCACAAGCACCTGATCGATGAATGAATGACCCCTGGGGGGAGAGGGGCAGGTAGGCTAGGCCCTCTGGACACCTACTGAAGGCTCCTCATTGGCCCTGTCCCCACGGCCCGATCCGTGTGTCATCCACAGGAACCACAGCTCCGTCTGGATCTCACACCTGCCCGCCCACCCGCTTCCTCTACCTCTGCAAATGTGCCTTCTGGGGCTTCAGCAGATGCTCTGATGCCAGACCGGGTGAAGATGGCAGCAAGGGGACCAGATAATCTGACAGCCATCAGTGTTTCAGTAAGCACAAACAAGTGCCGGTGAAATATGGCCCCTGCGGGGCCCCAGCATCTGTAAATCACATGGGATCACATCTCAGCGCAAAGCCCGTCTCCTACTTATTTCTGGGGCTTGAGGTGAGAAAAAGAAAGTTTGCATCCCCTGCACGGAGGTGGTAGGTGTTCAGAAAATCCTGCAAGAGCCTGGCTTTACCCATTTAGGATAGCTCTGAACACACTGGCTACTTCAGCTGGATCTTGACCCTGGCTGCACGTTCCAATCACCCAGGGATCTTTAAAAAGTACCGATGGTGGGGCGCCTGGGTGGCTCGGTCGGTTAAGCCTCTGACTCCTGGTTTCGGCTCAGGTTGTGATCTCATGGCCCATGAGTTGGAGCCCCCCATCGGGCTCTGTGCTGACAGCGTGGAGCCCCCTTGGGATTCTCTGTCTCCCCCTTCTCTCTCTCTCTCTCTGCTCCTCCCCTGCTCATTCTTTCTCTCAAAAAAAAACAAACTTAAAAAAAGATTAAAAATAAATAAATAAGTTAAAAGTACTGATGCCTGGGCCCCACCCTCCAGCAGGTTTGATATCATTGGACTGGGTGGGGGCGGGGGGGCAGCCTGGGAATCAGAACTTTGAAAAGCTACCACCCCCAACCCAGGTGACCTGAATGCACAACTAATGGAACCACCAGGCTAGAAGCAGTTCCTTCTTTCATGCCAGCTGAAAACTGACAGGGAAAGGGCAAAAAGAGATTCCTGACACTCTCTAAAATAGAAATCTCAAATAAGCAGAAAGGGTACTACTCATCACATAGGTTCCCACTCCACTTCTGAATAAATAATCATTCACATTTCCCTCTGGCTACTCAATGCAAAGAGAAGCAGACAGCAGCATGAATCACAGGTGCGCTGCCCACGGCGGGTTCTTGTAAGGGTCAGTCGTTGATCTTGCCTGCTCAGTATCCCTACGCTGGGAGTTCCGTCCCCCTGGTGTTTCTTGAAGATCCATTCCCTTTAATTGCAACCTAACTGGATTCCACCCCATGGATTCAGGCCACACAAGTGTATTGTCTCCAACTGACTAGAGGGATCAGTTCAGGACACACATGTATGTGCCCCCATCAGACCAATCGGATCTAATGGTGAAACTCCTTTTCCTGATGCGCTCAGGCCTGTAATGATGGAAACCTGGAACAACCAAAGGCCACCACGAATGGGGAGCCTAACTAAGAACGAAACCCGCAAGGAAGAAAGCAGGACTGTGAGACAGAGAAAGAACATGCCCTGATGATACTGAGCTCCTGGTTCCAGCCATTCCTGAAGCTCTTGTTTATATCTAGATTGCTTTTCTTCAGTACGCAAACTAGCAACTTCCTACTTCACCACTTCACCACTGCTGAAGCCAGTATGTGATGGGTATCTATTACTTGCACCAGAAAAAACCCTGACAAATGCAATCTTGAAGATCTCTAAGCCAGGCACCCCTCTTTTGCCAATAACCGCCCCCCCCCCACTCCCCTATCCAGGTTCTGTGGGGTTTCCAAGAGGGAGAGAAACTAGGTAAGGGCAGACTGCCTCCTCCCTCTAGACCCCTGGATCCCCCACACTGTATGTCTACTTTCAGAATTAAGTTTACACACGTGCAGAGGCTATACTGTTTCTTGAGCAAACCTCTATTTCATAGTGTACCGCTCCAACCACTGTCCCTAAAAACAGAATCCCAGACTTTTTGGAAGGGGCTGTGATGGAGCAGTCATCCCACTGCGGATAAGGTGAGCCGCGGGCATGGTGGCCCTGACAGAAGAAACAGGCCCTCGGATGAATACCTTCTCACGAGGGCCGTCGGCGAAGCGGACGCGTTAAATAAGGTGGGATGAAAAGCCTCGCCAAAAACCATCCTACCTCTGCTCTTGCAATTCCACACCCAGCACTGAAAACAGTCACATCTCCTTGAATGAATACATCTGTGTGTGTATACGTGTATAACGCACCTGACATACACGTGTATTAGTAACGTTATGTGAACGACAAATGCTGGGATTCAGTCCCTACTCACCACGTGCCTGGCATTGTGCTAGAAATGTACCCGCGTCCTCTCGTTTAATCTTGCAATCACCCCACGAGGCAAGTCTGACTATTCTCCTAGCTTTGCAGATGAGAAACCGAGGCTCAGAGACATCACCTACCCAAGGCCCCACGGCCTGTAGGGGGCAGAGCTGGGACCTGAAACCAGGCCTTGTTTAGCTCTGAAGTCTGAGCCAAACCCGGCCTGCCACCCGTATTTATAAATAAAGCTTTACTGAAACACAGCCCTGACCACTCGATTATGTAAGGCTGCCCTTTAGAGAAAAAGCTGCCAACCTCTGGCACCAGCCTAAACGTTCACACAGCGTTTTACGGCCTGGAACAGCTCACGCGTATCCATGGCTCGTTGGATCCCCACTGCAGATCTGTGAGGTCAGGGAGACTTACACCGTCATTAGCCCATTTCATAGACAGGAAAACAGGGGAAGTGGCAGCCCAAGGTGGCCTGGCTGCTCAGGGCCAGGCTGCAGCACACTGCCTCCAAACCCAGAAGGTCCTGACACGGCTTAGCCCCCCCCCCCCCCAACCCAGAGAGAGCCGCCGTGGGAGGCAAGGTCAGGGCCTTGAGGCACTGGTGCCCCTCCCAGCGGCTCCCGGAGCTCCCAGAGAACAGGGAGCCCAAAGGCTGCTGGGAAGGCCTAGGGAAACAGAAAATAAAGACTGCTGGCAGCAAGGCTGGGTGTGCCGATGAACACCTAAGGGCCTACAACGAGGCACTGTCGTGAGGGGATCAGCAAGGGCATTCATCCGAAGGAGGATGCCAGCTCCTGCCACAGACAGGACACTTTGGCCACCTGCTCCTCAGTCTCTCTGTTCAGCACTTAACACTAAAGGCTAGGCCTTCCTCCCACAGCTCTGGTTTCTGGGTGGGGCGGGGGGTGGTCCTCCCTCCCTCCAGCCCCCCTTCACCTGTCCAGATTCTCTCTACCAAGGAACGTGGCACTCACAGTGGCTGGCTGAGCTCAGGAGGCTGGGAAAGTTGGGTCACTGGAGGCAGGAGGGAGAAGAGAGAGAGAAAGGGATGGTGACAGGCAAAAGGAGAGACAGAGAGGAGGGGCAGACACACATGAAGACTGACAGAGGAGGAGGGCAGAGGAGAATAAACAGGGGAGAGAACAGGAGGGGGAGGGGGAGGGGGATGCGGGCGCCAAGTGCCCACCCGCACCTGCTCGGCGATGCCCTGACTTTCAACAGGGGGAAGGACTGCTTTACCGGCCTCGAACGCAGCAGCATGGGGCCTGGTGAGACGCTTGCCACTTTTATCCCCAGCCAAGGAGAATGAGGCCTGAGACGAAAAGCAGGTTCTCTGATCTTGCCCAGCAGCTGGCGGGGCCCGGGCATCAGAGCGAGGGTCTGTGCTGGTAATCAGCCCAGATCCCGGCCACCATCGGTGGGGGGCTGGGACAAGGCTATCTGAGGGCTGGGAAGCAGCCTGTTATTTGCAGGAAGAGGACTCTCCCCGTTCGAAAGGAGAAACAAATAAGCAAAAGGCCGAGCATGAAAATCAGTTTCCAAAGCTACACCCTAGGAGCAGAGGTGTGGCGAGGAGGATAGAATTTGTGGCATGTGGGTGACAGAGGAGGTCAGGAGGGGAACACAGGAGCACAGTCCTGAGGGTGGAAAGAAAGGCTGACCCCACCTCTTTTTTTTTTTTTTAATTTTTATTTATTTTTGAGAAAGAGAGAGAGACAGACAGAGCATGAGCAGGGGAGGGGCAGAGAGAGGGAGACACAGAATCCGAAGCAGGCTCCAGGCTCTGAGCCGTCAGCACAGAGCCCGACGCGGGGCTCGAACTCACAAACTCTGAGATCATGACCTGAGCCGAAGCCGGACGCTCAACCGACTGAGCCACCCGGGCACCCCTGACCCCACCTCTTTGAAAAGTTCCTGTCACAAGAAATAGCAAAGGACATTCCACATATGGCAGGTATGGTCACAAGTTGGGGGCATCCCGTATAAATGTTGCTTAACATATGATGGAATTGTTAAGGCGTTTTCTCTGTTGCCACTAGGCTAAAAACTGTGGAACTGCCCACGAAAATCTACGTGTCTGGCCTCTCTTGGAAAATGTGGATAATCTGGTGACACCCTGTCCCCTTCTTTTTTTTTTTTTTTTTAAATTTTTTTTTTTAACGTTTATTTATTTTTGAGACAGAGAGAGACAGAGCATGAACGGGGGAGGGGCAGAGAGAGAGGGAGACACAGAATCGGAAGCAGGCTCCAGGCTCTGAGCCATCAGCCCAGAGCCCAATGCGGGGCTTGAACTCACGGACCGCGAGATCATGACCTGAGCTGGAGTTGGACACTCAACCGACTGAGCCACCCAGGTGCCCCTATTTTCTGTCTATTTTATTTTTTTAAATTTTTTTTTAAGGTTTTATTTATTTTTGAGACAGAGAGAGACAGAGCATGAACGGGGGAGGGGCAGAGAGAGAGGGAGACACAGAATCGGAAGCAGGCTCCAGGCTCTGAGCCGTCAGCCCAGAGCCCGACGCGGGACTCGAACCCACGGACCACGAGATCGTGACCTGAGCTGAAGTCGGACGCTCAACCAACTGAGCCACCCAGGCGCCCCCCCGTCCCCTTCTTATAGAGGGGCTGGAAGTGAGTGGTGGCTGCCTTCTTTAGAAGGGGTGGGTGCTCTGTTTTTCCACAGTCCTCACCTCTCTCTACTGCCCGACAGCAAGTGCATCCTTCACCCCTGATGTCCTCAATCGAGATTTACTGAGTAACAACCATGCCCCTCGCATGAGGCACAGGGCACTCAAAACACACTTTTTCAGCATCTACGATGTGCCAGACCTTGAGGATACAGCGGTGAACAAGATGGACAAGTCACTCCCTTTATGGAGGAAGGTGACCTCAGTGCAACAGCACTTCATCTCCTACAGCCTTCACAACAACCTTGCGAGGACAATATGGTTCTACTCGCTTTACATATCAGGAAACTGAGGCTTGAAGATTTTCTTATGCTTAGTGAAGCAGGCACTTCTGTTTGGAGGGGTGGGGGGGGGGGCGGTCTGAGACTATTTAACAATCGTTATGGGATGGGCACTGGCCAATCAGAGCACTCGTCCAACCAATCAGAACACAGGCCGGGCCAATCAGGAGACAGGCTCAGCCAATCAGAACATGCACCCAACCAATCAGAACAGAAGCCCGGACAATCAGATTAAATAGTGTTACAAATGCGTAACAGCTGCCTGTCTGTATTGCTTTGTACTGGGCAGGGATTATGACATTTTGTCCATCAGAACAATTCCTAGTTTTCCAACGGTGGTCACTGACCTCCCAACAATCAACATTCCTGTGAGATGAGCACGTATCACTGACATGCCCATTTGCCAGATAAAGAAACCAGGGCTCCGAACTGTTGAGCAAAATCTGACAAGGGGCACATTACCAGGGGTAGCAACCCTCAGGGAAGAAGCCAGATCTCCCAACTCCTGGCCCAGAGCTTCCGGCTGTGTCTTATGTGGCTCCTAGCCAACCACACTACAAATTCCCCGAGGTCAGGGGCTGTAGCAGACATTTCCTTGACGCTTTCATGATACTCAGTGCTATGGTCTGCGTGTTTGTGTCCCTCCAAAATTCATATGTTGAAATCCTAACCCCCAGTGTGGTGGTCTTAGGAGGTGGGGTCTTTGGGAGGTACTTGGGTCACGAGGACAGACCTTCATGAAGGAATTGTGCACACACAAAAGGGGACCCAGAGAGCTTGCTTGCCCTCTTCCACCATGCAAGATACAGCAAGAACCAGGAGAGGGTCCTCACCAGATGGCCATAGAGGCACCTTGATCTTGGACTTCCCAGCCTCCAGAACTAAGAGAAATAAATGTCTGTTGTTTACACAGCCACCCAGTCTGTGGAATTCTGTTATGGCAGCCCCAGTGGACTAAGACACTTTGCCTATCAGGAACTCACTCGGTACAGATTACTCCATTCAGATATGGGGGCAGGTGTGATGTCGTCCAGCAGAAACCAATGAGGATCAAAACTGACCCAAACCCAAACACCATACATCATACAGTAGTATTGACGGCCACAACAATGGTGGTCACCATCGTGATGACTGCCACATTATGCCCATCTTAAAGATGGGAAAACTGAGGCTACAGATGTTAGGTAATAAAATGGCAGAGACAAGATTTCAAACCCAAGCTTATCCAATTCTCACCTTGGCGCTTGGCCACTGGTGGGATGCTATCTGCCTTGGGAATGGCACTGAGCCTCTACCTGGTACCATGGGTTAACCTCCTCTGCCAGGCTGTGTGCTGCCTAGAGACTCCCAAGGAATGTCGGAGGGATAGCAAAGCAACTGCTTGCCAGGGATCATAGAGAAATGCAGTTCAAGGGAGATGTTTGGCGAACCGCAAGTGTTTTCTGTACCATGTGGAGATGTGTCCCCACTAATTTGGCTCATGAACTAATCTGGCCAGGGGGATGCTCCTCAAAGCCCCTGAGGACAGAGACCCCCGTTACTCACTGTTACTTTAGGACACTGGTTATCAGCTTCCCTGGCATTCATTCTCCATTCTTAGGCACACCCCTCCATTTCTAAGCCCAAAGGTAAAGCTCACAGTCTAGGATTAAGCCAATAAATTAGCATCCCACATGTTTGACCCCACTGATTGGTTTCCAGGTGAGCATACGGTCATGCTGGTTGAATCAGTGAATCTCAGACCTAAACATTCTCACTCTTCCATTCTGGACCAGAGCAGGGAAGGGACTTCTGGGATCATCTTACTGCCACATGGAGCCTAAAAGCGTAGCCATCCTGGAGAAGAACAAAGTCAAGACATACAGAGAGACTGAGGCTTGACATGAACTGAGCCCCCTGATCCAGCCATACCTGAAGCCTACCTTAGTAGCCCCTGGACCTTTCAGTTACATGTGCTAATAAATGACCTTCATACTAAAAACAACAACTCAACTTGGATTGTTTGTCACTTGTGTCAAGTTCTATGTTAGTCCTACCACCACCAGGCAGTGACAAAGACCTGCTTGTTTCTAATCAACAAAATCGTTATTGAGAGTTTTGTTTGAGTGCCTGTTTCTTTGGCCAGTTAAGGTAGCAGACCACCCATGACATCCCAAAGACTGCATCAAAGTCCAGCAACTTCAGTTCCTGCCTCGATGATGCCAAATTCAGCCGGCTCTGCAGCTCTGGAGGGCAACAAGCAAAATCCTTTCTCCTTTGTCCTCTAGATTCTGAGTAGCTGAAGGCTCACAGTGCTGGCTGCAAAGTGAATGCTCAAAAATGTTACTGTCCTTTTGAAAATATTGATGTGTGCCAGCTCCATGCAAGGCACAGTGGAAACAGTGATGAGCAAGAGAAATGCGGTCACAGCCCTTGTGGAACTGATAATGGGGGAACAGGGCATTAAGCAAATACTCAGAAATAAACAGATGGCTGTGGATTGCGGGAAGTGCTTCAGAAGGAAAGCGCAAGAGATGAGACGAGATGCAACTGACACCCACTTGGGGAGGTAGGAAATGCTTTCCCAAGGAAGTAGAAGTTCAGATAAAGTGACGACAATGGCAGGGTGTCCAGGACCCCACGGGTTCAAAGCAGGAGAGAACACAGTTCACTTAAGGTCGTGGTAGAATCTTAACCCTGGTTTGGGAGCCAGATTCTAATTAGCGGAAGATCACTCTGGTGGACTGGATATGGGACTGAAATGAATATGGAAAGATCCATGTGGAGACTACTGAATAGTTTGGACCAGGGTGTTGGTGATGGAGGAGGATATGGAAAAAAAAAAAACCCGGAAGAACAGAACTCACAGTCTACAACCTATGAGCCAAATCTGCCCCCTTGACAGTTTTTGTAAATAAAGTTTTATTGGAACACAGCCACACCCATTCTGTTGGAATAAAGTCTATGGCTCTACATGCTATAGACTAAATCATATGATGATTTAGAAGATCAACTCAATAAGACTTGGAAATGGGGCATCGTGGAGAGGAAGGGCCAAGGATCACACCTAGATAAAATACAGGCTTGCTCAACTGAGGAGATGTGCAAGATGGGGTCACTAGGGACGAATTAGCTTTATCAGGGAAAGAAACAACTTTGATGAAAACAACCCACCATGTCCCTACTACCTAATGGAAATGAAGTCTGACCAAATCGTGTGCAGAGTGCACATGCAACCTGGATGGAGTCTGAAGGTTCTAGTCTTAGCTCTGATGTGCTGTGTAACTTGCAGCCATGCATGGATTTCTCCTCCTGGAACATCAGTTTCTTCATCCGCAGAATGGGGAGACAGAGGTACGAGGAAGGAATATGAAATGCCTGGTGTATCCTGCATCGTTCGAGGGCAACTCTGCTTGTTACTTCTGGTCTTGTTGCTATGAAATCAGTTGAGGTACTCACCAGGGATGGCGGCGGGTGGGGGGGGGGGGATGTTACTGGGACAAAGGTACAGTCAGTCACAGGTCCTCGTGACAGGGAACGGGACTGCCCACGCCAACAGTGTGTACCTGCCCAGGGATCAGGACTCACTCCAATAGCTATAAATGACCCCCTGGCTGCTAATGCCAACCACTTACCGACCAATTTTTGCTGCTACGATTCCTGGTGGGAGCAATCATAACAAAAGGTCTAAGGTTGTCTATTGCATGCTGAGCCCAAACTGTTTGTGCTCAGGCAAGGACTGCAAAATTACAGAGAAGAAAGGGTTGATGATAAAAACTCAGAAGGTGCCTCCTCTACGACATTCATAACTACATGCATCACACACACACACACACCACCAGCCCTCCTTGCACACAGAAGGTGTCACCTTTTCAAGGAAGGCACTGTTTCCTTCCCCTAGAGCACAGTCAGTAGCAGCAGAAGGGCTGACTTTGCAACCATCCTGGCATAATAGAGAGAGCTATCAGCTGGGCATCAGGAGATCCAAGTTCAAATCCCAGCTCTGAAACCCTGGGCAAGTTCCTTCTACTTTCTGGCCTCAGTTTCTCCATCTTTAAAACAAGGGCTTGGATTCTGTGATTTCTGAGCTCCCTATCAGTTCTGACCTCTACGCTTTTATTTATGTTTTTAAATTTTTTTAAGTTTATTTATTTTGAGAGAGAGAATGAGAGGGGAAGGGGCAGAGAAAGGGCAGGAAGAGAGAATTCTAATCAGGCTCCTCGCTGGACAGCACGGAGCCTGATGTAGGGGTTCTGATCCCATGAACCACGAGGTCATGACCTGAGCTGAAACCAAGAGTGAGAAGTTTAACAGACTGAGCCACCCAGGTTCCTTTTGACCTCTACGATTTCAGAACAGAAGTTACAAACTGGGAGCTCTAAGACCAAATACAACCCACAACCCGGTGGGATTATTTAATACCACCTCACACAGTGTTAAAGAGATTTTTCATTGGATGCTAGCATTTTACAACTGGGAGATTTCTCATAAAAGTCACAGTTGCTGACTTCTTCAGAAAAATTCAAACACCTGGCAGCTCGGATGCACTGAAAAAGACACACCAGCATGTAAGTAACAGTTGTGCCCAAACCACACAGCCTGGGTCTAACACGAAGAAACACACACAGACAAGCCCCAATTGAGAAGCGTTCTGTGGAGAAGCCGGCCCCCATTCTTCAAAGGCGTCAAAGTCGCAAACAAGGAAGAAAGGCTGATGAACTATTCAAGCCTGACACAAGAACTTAATGCAATATGTGATCCTGGAGCGCATCCGCACCAGAAAAATAAATTGCTATGAAATATACTATTGAGACAATTGTTGAAACAGGAATATGGGTAGATGAAAGTCTCGAGTCAATGTCAAGTTTACTGAATCCGGTACCTGTGTGTGGTTATGCAACCCACTCCCAAATGGCTCACAAGAATGAAAGAGAGGAAGTGAATGCACGGAGATGTTAAAAATGAATGAGGGGCGCCTGGGTGGCGCAGTCGGTTAAGCGTCCGACTTCAGCCAGGTCACGATCTCGCGGTCCGTGAGTTCGAGCCCCGCATCAGGCTCTGGGCTGATGGCTCAGAGCCTGGAGCCTGCTTCCGATTCTGTGTCTCCCTCTCTCTCTGCCCCTCCCCCGTTCATGCTCTATCTCTCTCTGTCCCAAAAATAAATTAAAAAAAAAAAAAAAAAAAAAAAAAACGTTGAAAAAAAAAAAAAAATGAATGAATCTGGGGGCACCTGGGAGGCTCAGTCAGTTATGCGTCTGACTTCAGCTCAGGTCATGATCTCATGGTTCATGGGTTCTAGCCCTGCGTCGGCTCTGTGCCCGACGGCTCAGGGCCTGGAGCCTGCTTCGGATTCTGTGTCTACCCCCCCTCTCTGCCCCTCCCCCACTCGTGCTCTGTCTCTCTTTGTCTCTCTCTTTCAAAAATAAACATTAAAAAAGTAAGTAAATAAAAATACAAATGGACGAATCTGAGTAAAGGGGGTACAGGAGTCCTTTGCAGTGTTCTGTAACTTTTCTGTAAGTTTGAAATTATTTCAAAATTAAAAGTTGTTTGTTTTTTTTTTAAAGACTGTCATATAACCAAGCAATTCTCAAATGTTAGTGGGCGGAATCCCCTGGAGGTTTGGTGAAAATTCAGATTGCTGAACCTCCCTCAGGGCGGCTGCTGCTTCTTTTTTTAATGTTTATTTCTTTATTATTGAGGGGGGAGAGGGGCAGAGACAGAATCCCATGTCGGCTCCCCGCTCAGCGCCGAGCCCAACACAGGGCTTGATCCCACAACCTGAGCTGAAACCAAGAGTCGGATGCAACCGACTGAGCCACCCAGGCGCCCCTCCCCAGAGCTTCCGATACAGTAGGTCTGAAGGAGGAAAGTAAGAATGTGCATTTCTAATAAGCTCACGTGTGATACACACGCTGCTGGCCTTGGACACACTTTGAGAAGCCCTGGGACACTAGTTTAAACGGTGAAAGTGACCGTCAAAACACAGAAGGAGTTTTTGAAAGGCAGGATAGACAGAGGGATGGTACAGGGGACTAGTGTTTTCCATCATGAGCCTTTTTGGATCATTTTCTTTGTTTCCAGGAATACACAGCTTCATGCCTATAAAGCACCCGGACCAAGGCCTGCCTGGCAAGTAGCAGGTGGTCAGTACGTGTCAGGGACCCGCTGGTATTTAAGTTTCTAAAATACAGCAAAGATGCCAGGCAATACGGGTGCTTCCTGTACCTGCTGGGGAGGGGGGAAGAAGGGATAAGGAACAGCACTTTGACCTGCTCAGTGCGGGGGAGACACATCCTTTGGGGTGCTCCAATGCGACCTACGGGGGGTCCCCCTTTCAGACCGCCACCACAGAGTCAGGTCAGGCACAAACGCCTCAAAAATCTCTCCTGATTCTGAGACAAGAACGTAGTTCAGGCTGCAAAGTTGTGTCAAGACACGCAGCTCCCCCTAGTCCTCTCCCGGGGGGTAATGAACCTTGGCCTCAAGCCTCATTAAACCCCATGATATAATCACCCCCGTCCCGAGTCTCTTTGCAACCCTTCCAGAGGCTGGTTTCTTGGGAGCACGCAGTTCAGCTTCATCGGTCTGTAGTGCTACCTGCTGCCTCCCTCAACAAATCAGGCTTCTGACTCAGCCTCGAGGCACATGAGGCCAGGCCCTCAACGGAGGGTCAACTATCTGCCGCCTTGTGTCTAAGAAAAAGCGCAGGAGATGGTTTGGCGAAAAGAGGAGGAGAGACAGGGCGGCGAGACAGGGCAAGGTGAGGGCCACGCCGTCTTTCAAGGCACCTCGCGCGGGGCAGTACTTTATAAGACGGGGGCCTGGTGTAAAACTCCAGCTGGTGCCATCAGGACCAAGAAGGGGAAGTGTGGGAATCATCAGTCACTTGTTCCCTTTGGTAACTGCTGCCCTCAAGGGCTAGACCCCCACAGACAGCTAATAAAGAAACACCCAGAAAACTGCAGGTGGTCAAAGTTGCCTGTTATTCCTCATCTTCTACCGGAGATGCCCTGGCCGCCTTCTGCAGCTGCCTGGCCCCCACAGGGACGGCTACCACCTGGGACAATGGATCCCCTGAGTATCAACACCGGAGTCTGGCAGGGCAGTGGTTTGTTAGCCAGCGTGGGTGCTGCTCTCTGAGTGAGCACAGCATGCTCACAAACATGACGCTCCTTGGAGCAAGGCTGACCCCCAACACCACAATCCCCCCAGGAGGCGGGGGTGCCAGAGAGGGAACTGGAACGAGTTAAGGTCTCTATCTGATGAGCAAACAGGTCTTGGTGAAGAGCGTCACAACCGCATTTCCTCTGCATTACAGAACGAGGCATTCAGAATGGGTGCAAACTCCACTTCCTGCTTGCCCTTGTGATCTTGGGCCAGCTACTCAAATGCTCTCAGCCTCAGTTTCTTCATCTGCAAAATGGGGAAAAGAAGAGAAACTACCTGATGGAGCACTGTGAGGCTTAGGCGAAATAGTACAAGTAAACTGCTTTGCCTGAATTGAAGCTGCCTGTACCACTGTCAACACACCACAAATGCCAATTGCTATTATTATCACCATTTCCATCATTGTTACAAGTTATGCCATCATCTAACGAGCCCCGATAGCTGCCAAAGCTACCCTTTGTGGAGACCCAGTGCTCTAAGCACTCCCCCACCCCGACTGCGCTGGGAAATCTACACTCATTCCTCATTTTGTCCTCACTACATCCTTGCCAGGTTGAAACAGACACTGGGGGTTCGGTGATTTGCCCAACAATATGTCAGCAACCACTTAGTGGCTATACTCCCCAAGTCACTTCCACCAGCCGGTAATGAACGATGATGAGTAATTACTCCTTCCCATCTAGCCGGTATTTTTTCATTCTGAAGAAGATGCTTTACTGGAGATGAGAGCGGCAGCCTGACCCAGTTCGGCCCGAATCAGAGATACCCTACAAGGAGCCAGCAGCACCCAGCTTGTTGGACCAAAACTGGTCCATGGGTGGAGGGCATCCGATCAGACACCATCTGGGCAGCACGGCATGCCCAAATGAAATGCCGAATAAATGCATCAAGGACGGACAGGTAAGTCCACTGCTCTCTACTCCTTCGGGAAGTAGATTCACTCCTGAGTCACCATCTTCCAACGTTGAGCAGTAGGGCTTAATAACTCGTGTTTTGTGCAGAGTCAGCCTTAGAGAAAGGTTCCTCTGCAAGCTGGGGCTCCTGCCGTCACGGCATGCCCAAAGATTTGCCCAGGAAAAGCTCGCTGGGTAAGCCTTAGAAACACAGAGTTTCTAAGCTCTGGAATGGACCCTTACGGAGTGTTTTGTTGTACAACTGGGGAATCTGAGACCCAGACAGAGAGAGGAATTTGCTTTACCAAAGTGCAGGGATACAGGCTTAGGTTGGATCTGGATTCAAAACCTATGACATGGGCAAGACCATTCACCCTTCTGAGCCTCTGTTTCCTTATCTACAGAATGGGAATTATAATGCCTGCCTCAAAGTGTGTGGTGAGCCTTAACCAGGGAGGGACAGAGGTCGCACGAGCACTCGGTGGCATCCTGGAGACTGTGTTTCCTAACCTGGAGCCTGTTCCACCGGGCTGCCTCTGTCTCTGTCACGTGTTAGCATCAGTGGAAATGGGACCGGTCCATGGGATTCCAGCTAATATTTGAGTTACATACTCCTTCTCCTGCTGAGACTCAGATGCTACTTTCTTCCTTTATGGAAGATCAAAGGGTGACCTCTCTGCATACAAGGACCAGGACTGTCCAAACAGGCAACTGTGCTTCTAGGGTCTCGGTGCTAAGGGCTGATTTTAATTAGGGACTTTGCTCATGCCCACAGAGGAGAGAAGTCTCTCTTCTCACGTGGAGACCAGGGCAGGCATGAAAAGTTGGGAGTCATGGGGAATCCTCACAAAACTTTCCAGCAGGAGAGGAGGGATCTAAATGTGCAAGTCTGTGGTTATTTAAGCACGCTGAAGATGTTTCTATTCTGGAAAGAACTCAAGTGCAGAGTTGTGGTCAAACCCCCAGAGATGGCCATGCTAACATCACTCGTGGGATGGCGATGCCCGGAGACAGATGCAACCACCCGGCGTCATGCCAAGGTAAATTCCAAGCACTCTTAGGGCCATAGGGAAGTGGGGGGAGAACTGAAAGGCATTTACCCACAGCCCTCGGATTAACCATCAAGCCAGAGGATGTCAACACTGCCTGGAAAAAGGAGCTAACAAACATCATGATGATAGCTAGCACTTATTAAGCACTTACTGTGTGCCAGGCACCGTGCAGATGACCTGACATGCAGCAGCTGATCTAGTGAATCTATTATTATTCCCATTTTACAGACGGAGACACTGAGGCTCAGAAAGGCTCTGCCCTGCTCGAGGTCAGGCACGCTGCTCAAAAGGAAACAGAGCTGGGACTGGCACCCAGGCGCCTCCCTCCAGGGCCTCTCACCCTGTTGCTAGGACACATTTGATACGTCATCACCCCCTTTTCCTCGTCTGAGCTCCCAAGCCACCCTCTGACTGCACACAGGCTCACCCCCATGGAGCATTTACGGTCTCTCTGACCGTGATTTCTCTCGACAAATTAATAAATTGGCCTTCTGGCGTTGATATGTGTCATGACTGCTATTTTAGTTTGCCTGATGCAGGGCCTGCTCCCCCTGGGCACTGAAATAAGCCAGGTTCTGGAACTTCTAACTGACGTCCACACGGGCCTCTTCTGGCTCTGGACCCTCAGTGGATTCCTGCGGCGGACGCATGATGCACATGTGCAGACAGTAAACTGAGCTCACCGTTCTGCCCAGGCCCACCATCTAGCGGTGCTACATTGACTGTGTTAGCAGTCTTGACCTCAAGACACCGTGTTGGGGGTTACGTGTGCCATTTTCCAGGGAGAGAAACAACAGATTGCGTGAAATTTTCACAGGGTCCATAGCCCCCCCTAAAAAAAGTCCAAAAACCCTTCTGGCAAAGGTAAAGGATCGAACCCCACATTTAGAGAAAGGCCCCCCGCTGAATATTTGGGGGATCCCGGATCAAATCGTGTGTGATGGTGAAGCGTATCCACTCTGGAGCGAGAAGGAACCAGGTTCAAACCCTGGCTCCACTACTCAATAGCTGTGTGGCTTTCGCCAAGTTCTTTGAGGCCCCTGAGCCTCAGTTTCCTCATCTGTACAATGGGAATAACTCGTCTGCACAATGGCTTGTCGCGAGAACTAAGTGAGGTCAGGCACGTGGGTGATAAGGACGCACAGGCGCTCAGTAAACACTGCTGCTCATTTATCAGACCAGCAACACGATCACCCTGTGGTTGTGCTGGGGGCCGGGGGCTTATTTCCCTCGCACTCTGGCAGCCCTCTCCTCCTCCTCAGCTCCCGGCCAATAAAAGTTGATGTCTTGGCTGGAGGACTGGCTGGGCTTTTTTCAGGGGCTCCCCTCTGACTACATCTGTGCCTGTTCAGCAAAACGGGCCTCTGGGCAGAGAAGATTAAACGCCTTCTGAAACCTCCACCCTTGATCACCAGAAAGTTCCATTTCCACTCCGAGTAATAACCATTTTGTCTCCGGCAGAAATTCGTGGGAGCAGAGTGTAAAACACCCCAGGCCGTGCTCAGCCTAGTTTGAACCCTAATACGTCTTTGAGATGAAAGGTTATACGTGTTGACCCGAGCGGGAGGAAAAAAAAAATTACAAAATTCAATCATAGATGCCTTATCCACAGTGACCCAAGAGAAATCCTGTGACCGGGCAGCAGAGAAGCAGAGAGAAAAAGCTGATGTCTCCTTTAATGCCCTGCATGCTTGCTTCCCTCTGTTATCCCTCCACACCTGCAGACAGAAAGAGTAGGAACAGGGGGACCAATGACAACAGCCAGTCAACCCCCCAAGTGCTAATTACGCCCCTTCCCTTCAAACCATCCCAAGGGGCGTGAACGGTGCAGGTGGGAGGGAGATGAGCCTCGCGTTCCAAGCATCTTACGAGCATCTTCTCAGAACGGGGAGCATACACCTGGCAGACAAGAGGGTTCAGCAGCCCCGGCGGGGTGGGCGGGTGACTTACTTGCAGAGAAGTTGGCCTCGGTGTGGACAGGAGGGGTGGAGGGCAGGAAAGGTGCATGTCCCACAAAGAAAGAGCGGAGAGAGCGCTCCGACAGGAGCGGCGAGCGCTGCTGAGACGGAATGTTCTCGCAGCTGCCCACGCTGCTGTGAATCTTGAGGTTCAAGGGCTTGCTTTTCTTCTTGGCTCTGAAAGGGAGACAGAAGCAGACGAGAGGGCAACGTGTCCGTCATTGCACACGAACTGAGAGGGGGTGGCCCCCATGTCGTTCAGCTGGTACCAATGTCCACCTCCCATGTTGACCTGGCCCTGATGCTGTCCTATCCAGACTTCACTGAGCTCCAGTCACCAGCTGGGTGCTGTTTCTCCCCTGTGACCCTTGGCTGGTGCTGTCCGCACTGCCCAGAATACCCTCCCCGTCCCTGCCTGGCTAATCCCCATCTGTCTTCTCTGACTCTGCTCTGGTGTCCTCTCCTCCAGGAAGCCTTCCCTGATACTCCCCTTCCCTTCTTGCCTGGGTCGGGTGTTCCTCTCCCATTCTTCTACGATATTCTGTATGTATCCCTGTGGCTGTACTTGCCTATTTTCCCAAATTTGTTCTTTTAGTGTCTGTCTCCCAAGTGAACTGTGGGTCTTTGAGGGCAATGACTCTGTAGTGTTTGTTTCTCTGTCCTTGGCAACTAGCACAGAACCTGGCACACAGTAGGTGCTCATTAAAAGCTTATGAAATGACCAATCTGGATTATGACTGGCACTGATCATGCTGCCTTCTAATTCCTTGAAGGCAGGGACCCTGTCGTTTTCGTTGCTGGATCTCTCAGACCCTGGCTCGGCACCAGCTGAATGGAATGAACCTCTGGGGTTGGTTTGGAAAATTTCTCCCCTTCCCAAGGAGCAGTTTAAGAGGGTGTGATTTGGCACAGCATCCAGAACAAACCACTCTGCCCTCCCCCCACCCCCATCCTTCCCCTTCCCCCACCCCCCACCACAGCCCCATTCAGGTGGGGCCCAGAGTTGGGCGCCATCTTGTGGCCAAAGTGAACCCTCCTTGCAAATTTTCTCTGTTTGTAGGTGGAGAGCCCAGGAAGGTGCCTTAATTAAAGGCTGGAGGCCTCCCACACACAGGCAGCCTAAAAGTCACCCTCTCCAGGAGGCCTGCTGCTCATCAGCTTTAAGGAATCTAAGTGCGCCCGCAGAGTCTCTCCCTCACTGCGTTGGGCTGGCAGCCCCACTTATTATCTCCCTGGGGGTCTGAAGCAAGGCCCAGGAAAGTACTTCCTGTTACAGCAGCACACGTTAGCTGGCTCTCCCTGCCCGAGAGGGAAACAAGGCATTTCATTCCACAAGAGTCTCCAAATGGGGGAGATTCACAGAGTAGGCATCTACACCGAGGCAATCTAATTTTGGAGTTAAACTTGGCAAGCTTCGGGATCAGTGAGACCGGGGCTCAGGTCCTGATCGTGACCTCAGGAAAGTGATCTCCTTTCTTTGTGCCTTAGTTTCCCTACCTGGTCAATGGGGAAATCAATACCACCTACCTAAGAAGGATGTCGTGACAATTCTACGAGATGACGTGCTTGGCACAGGGCCCTGCACAGAGCAAGGTTGCCTGTTGGGAACATCACTGTGACCATGTTAAACTGGGTGTCTATATAGCATGGAATTAACCTTGAAGAAGCCAAAAGTTGAAGCCAAGCTGTGGTTTTCACCTGAAACATCCAGCAACTCTCAGCCCACCGCTACTCTTGGCAGGTGAATAGGATGCAGTCATATCCTCTGGCAAGAGATCCCATCATTAGTTCCAAAACACTGACAGGAGCCTTGAGGCACTGGGCCACCAAATGACAAGCCAGATCCCTTGTATAAGGAGAACCAAGTCTAAGCCCAAGTTTAACAGTAGTTCAGTGATTGCAGAGAGTCAATTTGCATTACCAACTCAGGGCCACAGACGGAGCAGAGAAGGGGTATATATAAATAAATGTTAGTTGGGTAGATGGATGGATAAAAAGGCGGATGGATGGATGGATGGATGAAGAGATGGATAGATGGAAGGAAGGAAGGGATGTAAGAAGGATGGGTGGATGGATGGATGGGTGGATGGGTAGATGGATGGATGGATGGATGGATGGGTGGATGGACGGATAGATGGATGGGTGGATGGATGGATGGATGGATGGATGGATGGATGGATGGATGGATTGGTGGATGGATGGATGGATGAATGGATGGATGGATGGATGGATGGATGGATGAACGGGTGGATGGATGAAAAGGCTGAAGAACAGAAGGCTTATGGATGGATGGATGGATGGATGGATGGGTGGATGGATGTGTGGATGGATGCGTGGATGGATGGATGGATTGGTGGATGGATGGATGGATGGATGGATGGATGAATGAACAGGTGGATGGATGAAAAGGCTGAAGAACAGAAGGATTATGGATGGATGGAAAGGTGGATGTAATGAAGGAAGAGAGGATGGGAGGATGGAAAGACAGACAGGAGGAAGAGAGGGGAGGAGAAAGAGAACGTGGAGAATGAATGGCTTCTTGATCGAAGTAGGTGGAGGGAAATCACATATCACTTCCTGCCCATCGAGGAAGCCTTCATGGACAGAATACGGGACTCACCTTTACCATTTGTCCTCATTACCCAGCACACTCAGAGGAGAAAACAGACACAAATGACTGTGTCCAATGACTGTGACTGTGTAAGATTCAGTGCATATTTTGCAGTATATTCTGCAGGTGTAATTAAAAAGAACATCCTCTCCAAGATCTCAGGATATCAGAAACCTATTGCATAAATGTCTTCCCTGGACTCGGGGCCAGTTTGGGGGAAAGCAGCAAAATGGGATGGCACAAAGCATCGGCGAGGGCAGCTCCATCCTTTGGGGCCGTATGAGCCCCAGGTGGACCATGCTGCTGTCTACACAGGCGGGCAAGTCGGAGCTCCCTGACATGCCAGGCTGTCCTGACAGCAGCCCCAGAGCCGGGTGGAGCAGAAGCTGCATGTCTAATTCAGCTCAGGGGCCATAATGTGTGCTTAGGGAAAATGCACTTGTTTCACCAGGTACCGCAAAGGATTATTCATTCCAGTGCTGGAATCGAGCAAAGTTCTTCTGACCTTCCTGGAGCCTAATTTGCACGGACTAAGCGAAAAGGATCCTGAGAAAACTCTACCTCTTCGAATTGGTTCATTAGTCTCCATCTGTGGCCACACAGCTCTGGGCCAAGCCACTCTCCTCCCTCAACTCAGCTGCTGCTGCTGTGTCGGAATCAGACCCTCAATCCCACTGCTTTTTGGGGTATTTTTATTTTTTTTATTTTTTATGGTCTTTACCTTTTATTTATATTGAGGCGAAATTCACATCATATGTAGTAACCACTTTAAAGTGAGCAATCCGGTGGCATAAAGCACATTCACAGTGTTGTGCAACAACCATCCCTATCCAGTTCCAAAATAGTTTCATCACCCCCAAACAAAACCCTGTACCCACTAGGCAGTTTCTCTCCGCGCCCTGCCCTCCAGCCCACGACAACTACCGACCTGCTTCCTGTCCCTTTAGATTTGTCGATTCAGGGTATTTCGTACAAATGGATTTACACAAGATGTGAACTTCTGCGTCTGGCTTCTTTCACTGAACCTAACGTTTCTGAGATTCATCCATGTGGTAACAATGTATCAAAACTTCATTCCTTTCCACGGTTGAATAATCCCATCCCACTCTCGATTCTTTATAATCTATTCTCCACCCAGGCACCAAAGCGAGGTTTTAAAGAGCCCGCATTGTAACATGTCACTCCTCCGTGCCCCCACCCCTACCTCCACCCCCGCCCCCGTGCTTAAAAACTTCCAAAGGTTTCCTTACAAAAAGCTTCAAGAGACCCTCAGGGATCACCCTCTGGACCATCCTGTCAGTGGAGATCCACTTTAGGCATCCCTTCCTCAGAGACACAGTCCTCAACCCTCAGAACTAGTCAGATCTCCAGGTCACATGTGCTCCCAGCACTAAATGCTTTTCCTTCACACAGTGCCATCCCGGTTGGAGTTCTGCTGCTGCTTAGGTGGTTACTGAGTGGATGTGCGTCTCCCCCCACCCCAGTTTGTGCCCACCAAACACGGGATGGACCTGTAGCCCAGCACCTAACACAAAGCAGGCAACCCACGGTTGCAGAGCTAAGACCAGAAGCCAGGCCTATGGACTCTCACCCAAGCTCACGTGCCTCAACTCGAGCAAAGACAACCCGGCACCTTCTGTCTTGGGAGGATTCTAAAGGAATGCAGCCCGGTTTCGATCTACAAGGCAGGAGCCCTGCTCTGCCAGCATCTTCTCCATTAACTCCAGCTGTGGGCTCCTTGAGGGCAGAGGCACACCTGATTTCTTGTGCCACCCCTGGCCTAGGTCTGGCAGACAGCCCTGTACTCCAAAGGCTCTTGATCAGTGCCCACTGGTCAGCCAGTACCTCAGAGCCTTGGCTGCAAAGATCACAGAGGGGGTCCCAAACTGATGATTAGTCTGTCCACTTTTTTTAATTTTTTTTCCCATTGGATATTCTTTCCTGCTTTGTCAAAGATCAGTTGGCCATATGTTTGTGGGTCTAGTTCTGGGGTTTCTATTCTATTCCATTGGTCTCTGTGTCTGTTTTTGTGCCAATACCGTGCTGTCTTGATGATGACAGCTTTGTAGTAGAGGCTAAAGTCTGGGATTGTGATGCCTCCTGCTTTGGTCTTCTTCTTCAAAATTACTTTGGCTATTCGGGGCCTTTTGTGGTTCCATATGAATTTTAGGATTGCTCGTTCTAGTTTCGAGAAGAATGCTGGTGCAATTTTGATTGGGATTGCACTGAATGTGTAGATAGCTTTGGGTAGTTTTAATTTTTTTTTTTTTTTTTAATATTAGAGGGAGAGAGCACGCAAGCAGGGGAGAGGGGCAGAGAGCGAGGGAGGGAGAATCCCAAGCAGGCTCCACACTCAGCACAGAGCCCGACGCAGGGGCTTGATCCTACAGCTCTGGGATCATGACCTGAGCCGAAATCAAGAGTCGGGCGCCCAACCGACGGAGCCCCCCAGGTGCCTCTGCACTACTTTCTATTCCCAAAGTTTGATGGGTGCCAAGTCAAGCAGAGCTGCTGGCTCCTGTGGTCTCTTTACCCTCACTTCCTCGAATGTGGGGTTGTGTCCGCTTGAACTCGGATGCCTTCACCCAGCTACAAACGTCAGCGTCTCATTAACGGTGTCTGGGGCATCCAGCTTGGCCAGTTGGTAGGAAATGAGCGAGCTGGGGGTGGACGAGCTCCTCGCAAGCATGGCTGGAGGACAGGCAGAGCACACATTCTCACACCCCGCTCTGTGCAGCAAAGCACTTGACCATAACCGTTTTCCCAGAGAGGAAAACAATGCCCGCTGGTCTTACACGGGGCTGCACGAGCTGTCCCTTCTTCCCAGATGGGGCCATTTAAGTCGTCTGCAGCTGACATGATCTGATTACCCAAAAATGAGGCCTCCAGGCAAGACCCTTTTCTTTTTAAAAAAAAAAAAATTTTTTTAACCTTTATTTATTTTTGAGACAGAGAGAGACAGAGCATGAGTGGGGGAGGGTCAGAGAGAGACAGGGAGACACAGAATCTGAAACAGGCTCCAGGCTCTGGCTGTCAGCACAGAGCCCGACATGAGGCTCGAACTCACAGACTGCATGATCACGACCTGAGCCGAAGTTGGATGCTTAACCGACTGAGCCACCCAGGCACCCCAGCAAGACCCTTTTCAAAACCAAATAATAGCACCAAGTTCTTGGGTGGGAAGGGGGCGGGGGGGGGGGGGCGGTGCACAGAGCCCAGGGAAGGAGAGAATTTGGAAAAGCAAAGGCCTGTAAGTCTAACACCAGGAGAATGTTTGGTAGCATATGCTCTTGACCACAGACTACAACCCTCAATTCTGGCTCGAACACACCCCAAGCATGACATTGATCTACGAGAGCACTCGGAAAAAGGAAGCATGAGTAAGTCAATCAAACACCGTAAGCTGCATTTCCCCAGGTGTGGATGAATATGAAATGCCTTCAGACGAGGCAAGAGTGAAATTTTTGTCTTTTAACAGTTAAAATTTTAAAAATGAACTTGCACATCAACTGCATAATCTCACAGCAATGATTTCCTGGTAGACAGCTTTATGTAAAATGTACTAAGAAGAAAAAGCAGGTGAAACAGAAGGAGAAAGAGGAGAAAGGGGCAGAGAAGAGGGAGAGGAAGAGACACTGATTGGAAAGCATGTGAAGTACATTCCAGAACGGGTCCCGCCAGAATGGCTAAAGAGAGAGTCTGAGGTACCAAAAGTGGGCCAGGATAGAGAGCAACCAGAAGTCCCCTCCCCCCACCCTCCCCCCTCCCCCCTCCCCCCCCTCCCCTGCCAATTCTGGTAAAACTGTAAAGTGGTACAACCATTTTGAAAACCTATCAACTAAAGTGAATATACCCTCTAAGCAAAAGATTTACCCCCTGGGTATGTACCCAACCAAAATGAGTGCCCACATCCACAAAAGAATGCCCATGGCAACAATATTCATGTGGCCAAACACTGGAAACACTCTCCATGTCCATCAGTAACAGAAAGCACAAAGTATAGTATGCTCATACAATTGATCACCGCATGGCAATGAAAAAGAGAAAACTACACCTTATACTATAACGTGGCTGAATCTCAATGACAGAATGTCGGGCAAAGAAAACCACCCACAGAAACGCTTGTACTGTATGACTCCATTATGATTCTATTTACATGATGTTCGAGAACAGGCCAAATTAATCAATGCTGGAGAGGCTAGAAGAGTGATTTTTTAAAATTCTCTAATGTTTATTCATTTATTTTTGAGGCGGGGGGGGGGGGTGGGTAGCAGGGGGAGGGGCAGAGAGAGAGAGAAAGACACAGAATCTGAAGCAGGCTCCAGGCTCCAAGCTGTCAGCACAGACCCCGACGTGGGGCTTGAATCCACAAACCGTGAGATCACGACCTGAGCCAAAGTCAGACACTTAATCGACTGAGCCACCAGGTGCCCTAGAATATGAAGAAACCAGAACCCTTGCACCTTGCTGGTGGGATTGTCCAGAGGGGCAGCCACTGTGGGAGAAACACCATATGATGGGGCAATTCCACTCCTAGATACAGACCCCGGAGAACCGAAACCAGATGTTCAAACAAAAAACTGTGCACGATGTTTAGAGCACCATCATTCACAAGAGTCAAAAGGTATAAACCACCCAAAAGTCCATCAACAAATGAATGGATAAACATTCAAGTTGTGGTCGACCCGTGCGAAGGAAGACAATCCAGTATTACAAAGTACTGATTCGCGCTACATCGTGGGGAAACCTCAAAAACATTAGCTAGTGCAACACACATGCACACCAAAGACCACACGTTATGACTCCATGTATATGAAATCTCCAGAAAAGGCAAATCCACAGAGACAGAAAGCAGATTAGTGGTCGTCCAGGGGGCAGGAGGACTTAAAAAGTAACTGGTTAATGGGCTTGGGGTTTCCGCTTGGGGTGACGAGGAAGTTCTAGAGCTGGACGGTGGTGATCCAGCTGAACCGTACAGTTTAAACTGGTTAAAATGGGGGTGCCTGGGTGGCTCAGTCGGTTAAGCATCCGACTTCAGCTCAGGTCATGAACTCGCAGTTCGTGGGTTCGAGCCCCACATCAGGCTCTGTGCTGACAGCTCAGAGGCTGGAGCCTGCTTCACATTCTCTGTCTCTCTCTCTCTCTCTGCCCCTCCCCCGCTCATGCTCTGTCTCTCTTTCTCTCTCAAAAAGAAATAAACATTTTTTAAAAAGTTACAAAAAAATAAATAAAATAAACTGGTTAAAATGGTAAATTTTATGCTCTAAGTATTTTCCTACAGTTAGAAAAATGTATAATAGTAATGCAGGACCTAGATCTCTCCCTCTTACTAGCTGTGTGACCTTCAAGAAGTCATTTAACCTCTCTGAACCTCAATGTCCTCACCTGTAAAAATGCATAATAATTCCTCTATTTCACAAGATTGTATGAGGTCTAATGAAATAACGTACTTGGAGTGTCTGAGAGAGCGTGTGGCACCTGCTAGGTAAATCCTCTTTCCTGCACTGGTCCCTGGCCAAGATGCCTCCTTCCCTCTAGACAGACTGAGGCTCTTTATGGGCAAAGATGATGTGAAAGTCAGGCTCAAAATCAAGAGAAAATGGACAAGCATTCATGAAGAGGACCAAAGAATTCCTCTTTACCCTGGACCTCTTTCCTCAGGGGAAACACACGATGGTCTGTGGACCACACAGACTGAGGAGGGAGGCTGCCCATCACTGGGATTCAGCGATGACCAGATTGAGCAGACATGAAACATTCCTGAAAGAGGGAAAGCTACAACAAGGTTTCGAAAGGCCTTCCTGGGGACACAGTATTAGAACTGAATGTCAAAAAAGAAGCCAGAATGCAAAGATCTTGAGGGAGAGGGGACCAGGCAGTGAGGCAAAGTCGATGCTGGGGAGTCCAAGGCCAGGGCAGGTCAACTCGTTGTGAGCAAGGAGTAGAGAGGCAGAAGACACAAGCAGGGGCCATGGGGCCAGATCACTGCGATCGGTGGGTGCCACGTGGGTGCTTGCCACTGTAGGGAGGTGGGGTTTATTTGAGAGCAATGGGCACCTGCCAGCAGGTTTTAAGAAGGAAGAGGACAAAACCTAATTCTGTTCTGGGAAGACCACTCTGTCAGTGTGTAGAGAGTTGACTGTGGTGTGGGCAAGAATGGGATTACGGGATCCCGAGGGGAGGCTGTGGCAGTCACCCAGGCAAAAGATGATGACGGCACGGACCGAGGTCTGGGCATCAGAGGGGGAGGAAAGGGAAGCATCTGGAACACAGCTCTTCTGGGACTTGCCAGCCAAGAGTGTGGTGGGATGAGAGAAAGAGACCTCTGACGTCTCCTAAATCAGTTGTGCCATGTGAATGCCCGGTCTTAGCTGGACAGTCTCCCATGTAGAGAAACATTTCCTGGAAGAATTTACAAGAGGGGGTGGGCAGGCTGGCGGAGGGGAGGCAGGCTGATTTGGGGAGTAGGTACTTTGTTACTTTGAGGCTTTGAACTTAGTAGCCATTTGAACTTAGTAACAAGAGTATTCTTTGATAATAATTTAAAAAAACATAACTATAAAATGGCATACAGTATTTTTGGCTTGAATTTTTCTCTTTGTTTTATTAAAAAAAACTCTAGAAGACAGAGGAACAAACATGGAATAATGTGGTCAAACATTATTTAATATTTCAATGATGTTTCATTATTTTTTCAATAAGTTTTAAATTGAAGATCAAATTTGAGATGGATTTTGTTTCCTAAATGGCTTCTATCAGTCACTTAGTAATTGGTATCTCAGATTTAGTTGACAGATATAAAAATGTGGTTGTTTATAGATTCCTAGAAATTAAACATATATATATGTGTGTATCATTGTATATATAATATGCATTATATATTAACTTACATATTTATAGTACATGACATATAATACATGTACATAATATATATAATACACTATATCACAGTATGAGTACTACATATACATATGTAAATCTATATATCCATGTATAATATATAATGTAGTATATATTATATTTATGTGTACGAATTTATATATGTATATATACCACATAATAGTATAATATATAGTATAGTATAGTATATATTTATATATACATTTATGTATGTATTATAGTATGTGATTAAACATGTTATATATACACATACATACTTAACTGTTTTCTTAAAAATAGATACACAGTATTTTATTTTTTTTAATATTTATTTTTGAGAGAGAGAGAGAGAGAGAACAGGAGTGGCAGAGAAAGAGGGAGACACAGAATCCGAAGCAGGGTCCAGGCTCTGAGCTGTCAGCACAGAGCCCGATGCGGGGCTCGAACCCACAAGCCGTGAGATCATGACCTGAATCGAAGTCGGATGCTTAACCAACTGAGCCACCCAGGTGCCCCATGTCTTTTTTTTTTTAAGGTTAAACCTTGCTCAGTAACAGATCAGTTCTCAATATCAAACAGATCTTCTACCGAGACCTGATTGGGAAAAGAGCATGTGCGTGTGTGTGTGTGTGTGTGTGTGTGTGTGTGTACACACGTGTGCGTGTGTATGTGTATACATACACACACTAAGACACCACTTCACTTCTTCAGAGCCAGGACGAGTACGAGAGGAAGAAGGAATGAGAGAGGAAAGGAAAGATATTCTAGTGCAGAGGTTGGTGAATTCTTTTCTGTAAAGGCCTCTGCAAGTCCTACGTTCTCTGTCACAACGCCTCAGTCCTGCCGACGCAGCATGCAGTTAGTCCGAGACCACGTGTGGATGAACAGATGTGGCTTGTTCCAACAAAACTACCTACAGAAATAGGCAGTGGGCTGAATTTGGCCTGTGGGCTCCAGTCCGCTAGCCCTGTTCTAGTAGGGTCTGGACTTACCTGAAAGTTAGGAAAAGTAAGGCAAACCACCCAAAGCAACCCCTGAATCCCATTCCCCCATCACGCGGCTCACCCCGAGAGCTGCTAGTCCCACCACCCGGGGTCTTTCCTCATCCCCACCTCTCCTGGGTTAGACCGGGTCCTGCCACGGCCCCTCTACGTTTCTTCAGGGTCTGGCCACATTCTGGAGTACACCCTCGTTTTTCTGATGATTCGATGAGCATGAGTCCCTCCCACCCACGGAGGGATCCTGTGCAACTTGCTCCCTGTGGATCCCCAGAATCCACGACAGGACCCAGCACGGAGCGGGAGTTGACTTAAGTAAACGAATGCACGAAAAGTCCGGGTGCTTCCATCGCACCAGCACATGAACGCTGGCGGGCTTCTGGAGGAGGTGAGTTGGGGAGAGGGTGGCCCTCCCATGCATCCGCTTTGCCTCCATGCTATCGGGGCTAATAGGAGGCGTGTGCTGCCTCCAGTGGCTGAGGCGGGAGTGGGAGTCCACCTGCAGGGAAGGTGAAGCGCCTGTATTAGCCCACCTGGGGCTGTGAATGCCAGTAATTGCAGGACCGCTGATGTCAGCACAAGATGGGTCTGGCTGAGACGCTGGGAGCAGGTGACCTGCCTGGGACGTGCTATCTCATCTGGGGTAGGAGCAAGGATAACCTCCCTTTTGCAGTTGAGGTAACCGGTGTTCTCTATAAAGTACCCAGGTCACAACTCCATGAAGGCCTGGGGTGCGAATACAGATTTCACCGACTTCAAAGCCTGTTCCAAATTGCTCTATTAATTCCACTATAATGGCTGACTGCATATATTCCCATCTTACAGGGATGTCTGTGCACGCTTAGGGTTGTTTGGGTGGCTGACTTCAGGGCTCGCTGGCAAGAGCCAGTCTTGGGCTTGCAAACTGGGCATCTTGCCACAAAGCTGGTCCCACCCAGTTCTTGACATGCCCATGGACAATGCTGCTTCTCTCTGCCCATTATGATGGAATAATCCAGAAGCCCGCAGCCCCCTCTCCAAGTGAATACCACTGCACAGCCTGGCCCAGCCTCCCCCTAACCCCATCTGAGCTCACCCAGACAGCCAACCTCAATTCTGCCTTCCAGGCCCGTTGATTTTCCTGCATCCCTGTGATTAGCGACTAATCTTATTTTTTTGTTCCCCAACCCATAAATCAGTTACAGACCAAATATTTACACAGGCCATCATTTCCGACTGAACCAGGGCTCTGACAGCCCTCATTATTAAAAAGGATGACTGATTTTGGGCAGAGATTTCACAAGCATGTGGCTGGATGTTTTCTTTTAGGCTTCCTTCCCCCTCCCCTTGCCTGAAGAAAGGCAATTTCCGAGACAAATTGGCAGAGAGGTCTGCTCTTGCTGTCTCCCTGGGGCCAGGGGGACATGGGCAGCTTCCATCAGCCCACTAAGTGATGACCAACATTGGCTTCTGCCCCCTTTGCTCGGCCTCCCCATGGGCAGGGAGTCGTTTGACTCATAAACATCCCCTAAAATCAGAAACCCTAAAGGAGACTGAGAGGGGAGGGGCCAGGAAGGGTGAATCAGCAGCACCACTACCCTCTGCCCGTAACACCCGCCCTACTGAGTGACCCCGAGGGAGGCCATGTGTTGGGTTGATAAGATGACTGGATGAGGAAAGCAGGAGGCTGAGTTCCTGACCTGGCTCTGTTGTTACTTAGCAAGTCATGGTGGGTTTTGATGCTGATTTTCCCTCTTGGCTAAAGCAAGGATCCTCGGGGCGCCTGGGTGGCTCAGTTGGTTGGGCATCCGACTTCGGCGCAGGTCATGATCTCACGGTTTGTGGGTTCGAGCCCAACATCGGGCTCTGTGCTGACAGCTAGGAGCCTGGAGCTGGCTTCAGATTCCATGTCTCCTTTCTCTCTGCTCTTCCCTTACTTGCGCTCTATCTCTGCCTCTCAAAAATGAATAAACATTAAAAAAATAAATAAAACAAGGATTCTC
This sequence comes from Panthera onca, assembly GCF_046562875.1. NCBI lineage: Eukaryota > Metazoa > Chordata > Mammalia > Carnivora > Felidae > Panthera > Panthera onca. The sequence continues at coordinate 13,124,669 of NC_138350.1, forward strand.
TAATCTAGGTATAATGGTATCTTGGTTCCGATCGTGATAGCTGCCGTTCATTGAGCCCTTACTTTGTACCTGGTCATGTGCTAAGCATTTTCTATGCATTAGCTCATGTTATGTTTTAAGATGGGGATCATCTCCAGGTGAAGAAACAGAGAGTCAGAAAGGCTAAGCAACTTACCCAAGGTCACAGAGCATCTAAAAGGCAGAGCCAGGAACTGAACTTGGTTCTGTCTGACCCCAATGCTCTGAGTCCTAAAACATACGGCAGCCTCCGTAGGACCTGGATTTGCTTGGGACGCTTCGGCAAGGAAGCATGCTGTCATTTGGATCCTCAACGCCCCAGACATCTCCATATAAAGTCATCCAGGGTCAGCATCCTAAGCAAATGCAGAATGCACAACTGTCTGCTCAAGTGTTGAGCCAGCAAAGGGCCTTCTCTCTCGGCAAGCTGGAGTCGGCTAGAAATATTTATTCAGGGGAACTGAGTATTTCGCCACCTACGGAATACTTCAAAGACGCTTCCTTTACCCCGAGGAAAGCGAACTGACAGTGAGTCTTTATGGACATGCCCGGAGAGGCCCAGAGTTCAACCTGGTTGTTCTAGGAGATCCATGCTGAAATGCTTCCATCACAGCCTGACAGACAGGCAGCTGCTGATGGCTTGGAAAGGACGCGCCATACCAGGGGTCAGCTGGGGGCTCCGGGCCAGCCGCTTAAGCTGCCGTGATCTCGGCTTCCTTCCTTGTAAAATGAGGGCCTAGAGCAGACCAGCCCCCAAATCTCATCCATCCTCGCTGTGACGATTCTGCGATGCGACTCCCTCTCCTCCAGACTTAGAGCGTGACCTTGGGCGGGTCAGAATCTGTGAGGTTTTCAGTCTTCTTGTTTATCCAGTGGGGTACAACCTCTCCAGACCCTCCGTCTGCCCCTAGCTGCTGCGGGGGGCAAATGAGTCAGCATGAGCTGAACAAAAACTTCAGCTAGCGTGATCCCAGCAGTGTGGAATTTCCAATAAGTCATTCGTGATTGTCCTACAGTGACTCCAAGAAGTAAGTCTGAAACTCTTTTTTCCATAGGAGTTTGAAGAATTATTGCCTGAAATCAGTGGGTTTTTTTTTTTCTTTTACAAACCAAGGCCTTTGACCTGCTTTCAACTTTCGCGTCCAGCAGTGACTTGTTATGATGCAAAATGTGTTCATTTGGGATGAAGTAATATAGGGGAGGGGCCCCGTTGGGAACTGTTACTTGACCTTCTAATCCCGGTGCTTCTCCCTGCCCCAAGGGCTCGTGTACTTAATGTCTTGGCCAATGACCTGTCCTGTTTCTTTGCAGTGGGTTATTTGACCGTCCAGCATTCACCCCCCTCCCTTTGAGGGAATTTTCTCTCCTCTGAGCACAGTCTGGTTAGGGGAATCGACCAAGGGACAGAGGTTACCATCCCCAAGCCACCAGGTGCCAAGTCAGACCAGTCAGACTCTGTCTGAAGAACAGGAATCCTGACTGGCGTAACAATGATGGAAAACATCTCTGACGCTCAGTTCATCTCCTGGTGGCTCCCCCCAAAACTTGTCAAGCCACTCCTGCTACCTGGACTCCCTAGGATGTTCTGGATCCTGCTCCTTTCTCAACTTTCCTGTCTATCCCAAGAGTTACCCCAGAATCTTCCACAGAAATTCATTCTCTGCTTAAACCAACCAGTTTGCAACCAAAGACCCCTGATGCATCCTTGAGGCCACCGAGGCCACTAAGGCTGAATTTCTCTTTCAGAAAGTCTACAGCTCAATTTTTCTCTAAGTCAGACTAAGCACCCTGAGCCCCAGAGTCTCTCAAATCCTTTGGGGGCAGGGACCTGACATGTGCACTTTAACGAGCTCCCCAGAAATGCCTCCCCACTCCTGAGAACCACTGCTCTGCTCGGCAAGTCTACATGCATGACGCCTGCCTGCACTGTTACCAGCGGCTCTGGCACAGACTGATGCTCTGAAACAAAATACCACTCCCTTTGCTAGCCTCTCCTCGGGGTCTCCACAAACCACACATCAGGGCTGAGCGTTTAGGCTAAATCAGGGCTGGAGCACGCCAGAAGGAAAAAGGAAATGTAGCAGCAAAGGATATTCTCTGAAACAGCCACAGGCACACAACCACACATGCTGTGAAATCCATCACCGCCCCCAGCTCTGGAAACCCAAGCTCCACCCCGCTCTGCATCAGAGAAGTGCGTAGTATTTATGATAATCCCAGGCACCCCAGAGCCAGTCCCACCTAGCAGGTCCCCAGAGGACTATGTAGAGAGAGCAAGGCGGGAGACGTCTTAAAAAGGGAGGGACTGAATAAAACAAGATGGATCCATACTTTAGAATATGATGCAGTCGTTAAAAAGAATGAGGTGGTTCAACGGCTGGAGACTGCAAACTTCTGAAAAAAGCCAGATGGTCAACATTGTGGACTTTGTAGTCCGTACGGTCTCCACCACGACCACTCAGTTCTGCCACTGAAGCACAAAGCCATCCCAGGCGATATATAAACACGTGGGCGTGGCTATGGCTCAATAAAACTTTATTTACAAAAACAAGGGGCGGGCCAGCTTTGGCCCAAGGGCCATGGTTTGCCAGCTCCTGCTCTCCACAAGCAGACACGTAAAACCCTACAACACACGGACTTGTGAAGAAAACTGCCAGGCAACACATATGGTATGATCTCATTTATATAAATACGTAAGCGTAAATATGTATAAATATACTTACAAAATGTTTGAATGTACTTCCTATATAGTCACATGATGTATCTAAGGTGTGGAAGGTGACATAAATGGGAGTCAGTAATGGCAAGGGGTTTTAACACGAAGCCGGGAGGCCATTAAGAAGGTGGCTCGTAAAAAATAAAAAAAATAAAAAATAAAATAAAAAAAAGAAAAAAAGAATAAAAAAAAAAAAAAAAAAAAAGAAGGTGGCTTGTATGTCCATCATCATCAGGTAGAACCGTGAACTTGTGAACTGGACCAAATGGCAAGTAGTCCAAGGACTCGGCTAAAACACTTGCAACTTGCTACAGTAAGAGACTTCGCTCAGTGGAAGCCTTAGCAACCAGTGATGTTCAGCCAAAATTAGTTTTCTGCCACCAACACGAATCAAAATTCTTTGTAAACAATGCATCCAAGCATTCCTTGCTGCCTTTAAAAACCCCTGACTCGTGCTCCCTAGTGGGACACAAATGGGGTTGCTACCTGAATCCCTTGCTCCCCAAATTGCAATTCTAAGACCTCACGTAAATGCTTTTATTTCAGTTCTGCCTGTTTTCTTGTTCCACGAGGCCACAGAAAAACAACTGGAAGGGTTTCCACTGAGAAAAACAGTGGGAGGAAGGGCGTTGGGGAAACTTCCACATTTGACTATGTGTGATCCTTTTACAATAAAATGCCTACCATCAGTGTAACGTGTGTGTAACTTGGAAGGAAGGCAAAAAGGAGAGAGAGAAGAATGAATGGAGAGAAGCAGGAAGGAGGGAGGCAGGGAAGGGAAGAAGGAAGGCTGTGTTCCAATAAAACTTCATTTGCAAAACAGGCAAGGGGCCACACCTGGCCCACGGGCCCTCGTTTCTGATCCCTGATCTAGACTATCAACTTCAAGAGGGCAGGGTCATGGCAGTTTTGTTCATCTCTCCCTGCTAACCTGGAAAACTAACAATCCATCTATTACCTTATGCTTTTGACACAAGCATGTATAAAGAGAATTTGGCTGTGTGTTACTTATTTAAGCATCTTGAACTAATTGCTGCCAGCACACAGGTTAATTAAATGGCAGTGATCTCAAAAAAAAAATTCAGTTCTCATTCTCACATTATCGCATCAAAGGGGCCTCATTCTGTGGCACTTTGCAGGCTTAAAAAAGAAAAAGAGGGCTGATGGCTTCTGCTCTGCATCTAGAGATCTGTTTTCTAGATCCTGCCAGGCACGAAAGCTGGTCTGTGGTCGTGCAGGTTCCCAGATCTGCGGGCAGATGTTCCCATCTCCAAGGAAACCACATCTCGAAATGCCACGCAGTGTTTTCCAACCACAGGCAAACAGATTCTGATTCGGAGGAAAAGCTGCAAACCTTCTCGCGAAAATAGGAACAGGGCTTCGGGGAGGACCTGACATGGCTTGGTGATGCTGCAGAAGACTTTCAAAAGAAATCAGGGCTGTATTCTTGAGGGCATGGGAGGAAAAACGCGACGCTGTGCAAGTGGGTTTTTAGAGTAGAAAGAAAACTGCTGCACTTTGGGACACTGTTTCATGGGAATCAAGGGCAACTGGTGTCTCCACTGGCGGACCGGAGGAGCAACGTCAAAGGCAGTCTTTAAGTCGCTGGGAGATGATACAACCTGGAGTCCTACTGCCTGCAAAGAAAGACCACGGCAGTGGACACCGAGTCACTGGTCCTCACCTTGAGCCACAGGGACCTGGGGAGCTGGACAGGAGGCTCCCGTCTTGCCCCTGAATATGCCTGCCCTTCCGGTGCTAACTGCCTTCAGCGCGACTTCAGCATCAAGATGAATTATGCATCAGAGAGGTTCCGCAGGTTGACAAAGACAGACGGCTGCCCACCAGAGGCCATGCTGGGTGCAGACACAGCCATCACATCGAGGTGTTCCGGGAGGCCCTTGCCTGCCCCTTGTTTGCTGGGGTGCAGAGTCCCCATGCTGTGCGGCTGTCTCCCTCACGTTCTCGGGTCCACACCAGATCTCTTGTGGACCCAAAAGCATCCAGGAAGGCAGGATGCGTCACGGGCCAAGCCATGAACCACAAATAAAATTGAGAAGCAGGAGTAAAAAACCAAGCTACTAAGAAGCTTTACTGTCTCCTGGGGGCCTCCCCATGCTGAATGCAAGGACACACGTCTCCTACATGACCTCCAATCTTCAGAGGTCTAATCTTCCTCCAATGTGGGAGGTAAAGGACCATGTCCCCATCGTACAGACTAGGAAAATGAGGCACAGAGAATGGAAGCGGCTTGCCCAAGGGCGCACAGAGGTGGCATTCTACCCAGAGTCTGTACTTATTCCCCTCTGCAGATGTCACCACGACAATCAGGCTGGTGGAGTTCAAGGGAAGGAAAGATGATGAATGTGAAACAGACAAACTACCCAATGAACGTATGCACAAAAGACCTGGGGTGCCTGGGTGGCTCAGTCAGTTGAGTGTCCGACTTCAGTTCAGGTCATGATCTTGCGGTTCATGAGTTCAAGCCCCACGTTGGCCTCTGTGCTGACAGCTCAGAGGCTGGAGCCTGCTTCGGATTCTGTGTCTCCCTCTCTCTCTGCTCCTTCCCCCCACTCTGCTCTGTCTCTCTCTCTCTCTCAAAAAAAAAATAAATAAACATTAAAAAAAAGTTTTTTAATGTACAGAAGACCTGAATGGGCATTTCTTCAAAGAAGATATACAAACAGTGGCCAACAAGCCCACGAAAAGACGTTACACATCCTTAATGCAATGCAAATGAAAACCACAGAGATAACCCTTCACACCCACTAGGATAGCTATAAATTTTTTTAAAAAATGGAAAAGAGGGGTTCCCGGGTGGCTCAGTTGGTTAAGCGTCCAACTCAATTTCAGTTCAGGTCACGATCTCACGGTTTCTGGATGCGGAGCCTGCTGGGGAATTCTCCACTCCCCCCCCCCACCCCCCACTCTCTCTCTCTCTCAAAAGTGATAAAAAGATTTAAAAAAATAAAATAAAACAAAATAAAATAAATAGAATAAAATAAAATAAAATAAATAAAATAAAATAAAATAAAATAAAATAAAATAAAATATAAAATAAAATAAATGGAAGAGAACAAGTGTCTATGAGGATGTGGAGAAAAGTGAGAACAGGCATATGAGTTGATTCTGATTAAGCCAATGGGCACAGTGGGCTGGATGGTGCCCCTGACCCGCAAAGGGACCTCGCCCCGGAAGGGGACCCCCATGCACGAGGGTCACGGCTCCTGCCGAACTGCATTCAGTCCCAGGTGATTCCGGGAGCAGGGACACCGTTTGCTATTCCTCCGCCTGCGTCCGGAGGCTCTTGGGGCTTTACTCTGCCAAAGGAGACCAGCTGCGTCAGAAATCCCTGCAAATAACCACTGGTCCGGGCCTCGGGCAGGCAGGAAGCAACTTCACGCAGCCTCCCCGCCCCCCCCCCCCCCCAAGTGGCTTCAAGGCAAAGCGTTAGTTGAGCCGACGGGATTCCGGATTCGGATTCGCAGTGCAGGGGGACAGGAAGCGGCGGGGAGAGGAAGATGGGGAAGGCTGAGAAAGGAAAGGGGAAGGGGAAGGCGAGCCGCTACCAGATGCGGGAGGCAGCCAGGTGCCGCTCTGCCGCTTACTAAGCTGTGGGCTCCGGTGAGTCACTCCAAGTACACCGACCCTCCACTTCCTCGTCTCTACACTGGGGATGGAAATAGCGCCTGTCTCCGAGGCTAAGGAGTAAAACTGGGGATGTGCGTAAAGAGCATGTGCCTGGCACTTCGTAAGCGTTTCAAGTGCTCCCTATCTACAAACCATCCCCAGTCCCCGGAGCCCCATATTATATTGCAAACAGCACCGTAAGCCCTCGAAAATAACACTGACTCAGGGTTTCCTATGTGCCCAGCACTGTCCTTACAAGAGTTTACTGTGTGCTCTTCATTAATTCTCCCAAACACCCTGTAAGGTAGGTACTATTGCTGTTGAACCCATTGTACGGATAAGGAAACTGAGGCAGTATCCAGTCTTCTATTCATTCTCTGAGCACATATTTACTGAAAGGGCAGAATAACATGTCCAGGGGCATGGAGTAACATATGTCAAGACATCTGCCCTCAAGCTGCTAACAGTCTAGTTAAGGAGCCAAGACAAAGTTCCCCCTACCCCCACCGCAAAGAAGTTACACAGAACGGGGGCGCCTGGGTGGCTCAGTCGGTTAAGCGTCTGACTTCGGCTCAAGTCATGATCTCACAGTCCGAGAGTTCGAGCCCCGCGTCGGGCTCTGTGCTGACAGCTCGGAGCCTGGAGCCTGCTTCGGATCCTGTGTCTCCCTCTCTCTCTGCCCCTCCCCTGCTCACGCTCTATCTCTCAAAAATAAATAAACATAAATTTTTTTAAGGGGCACCTGAGTGGCTTAGTCGGTTGAGCATCTGACTTCAGCTGGGGTTATCATCTCACAGTTCATGGGTTTGAGCCCCAGGTCAGGCTCTGTGCTGACAGCTCAGAGCTTGGAGCCTGCTTTGGACCCTGCGTCTCCCTCGCTCTCTGCCCCTCCCCCACTCGCGCTCTGTCTCTTAAACAAAAAAATTTTTTTTTTAATTTTTAATAAAAATAAGTTAGATTTCCTTCCTCAACCCCGTCTCTGCTCAGGTCACTGAAGATGATGAGTAGCTGCTTCTAAGAACCCTTGCATGTTAAGGACCAGGTCTTGAGAAGCAAAGGTCACAACAATCCGTGCCTCTGTGATAAGCAGGTGGCCGATAAATCCTGCGTAAATACCTCCCGTCTTCAGTGACATTCGCAGAGTGCCGATCTCCTGTGAGGCCCCAGGCTAGATGCTTTAGAGGGACAACCTCACGTCCTCCCTACTCCAGGAAGCAGGTCCTGTTTAGTGTCCCCATTGACAAGTGACACCTGAGGCTCACAGAGGACAGTCATTTGTTCAAGTCATCTGCCCCGTGAGCAATAAATGTGGGCTTCAGCTACCCCGTCTCTGACTCCGATGCCTCCGGGCTGAACCACTCTGCTCTTCCTTCTCGAATTATTTCCTTTCCCCAATTCCATGTTCCCTGAGCTCCGCTGGCTGAAGGGTCATCACTCGGCCCTTGAACTTTGTCTGAGAGGAGGAATTAAAAGGGAACCAAGGGGCCGAAAAATATGCAGAAATTGGAGCCCTGGCACACTGCTGGTGGAAATGTAAGTGCTGTAGCTGCTGGAGAACGTAGCTAAGGCAGTTTCTCAAAAAACTAAATGCAAAATTGCCATGTGACCCAGCAATGCGACTCTAGATATATACCCCAAAAGAACTGAAAGCAAGATCTCAAAAAGATATTTATACCCCTGTGTTCACATCAGCATTATTCACAATGGCGGAAAAGCAGAAGCAGCCACCCAAGTGTTCGCCCACAGGGGAGTAGATAAACAACATATGCTCTATCCACACAGTGGAATATTACTGAGCCTTAAAAAAAGGAAGGGGATTCTGACACCTGACGCAGCATGGATGAACCTTCAAGATACCAGGTCAAGTGAAATAAGAAAGTCACAAAAGGACAAATCTCGTTATGAGGCCACTTACGTGAGGCTCGTAGACCAGTCCAAATCATAGGGACAGAGAGTGGAATCATGGTTGGCAGGGGCTAGAGAGGGAAAGGGGGCGAGGAGCTGGCGTGTAATGGCTACAGTGTTTCAATCTGAGAAGACGAAACAGTTCTGGGGATGGATGGTGGTGATGGCTGAATGTGCCTAATGCCACTGAACTACACACCTAAAAACAACTTTCACATTATGTATATTTTATCACAATTTAAAAACACGTGTTGATAACTGTCTAACCCATCTTCTGATAATGGAGAGCTGATACAGGGGTGGAGAGTCCTGAGGGGGGAGAGCGAGAGACAGAGAGAGAGAGAGAGAGACTTGGAGAGGTAACTGCTTTTCTCTAAGAAGACCCACGGGAAGGCCACGAGGCTCCCAGTACGGACAGGTCGCCCTCCCTTGGGAAAAGGAGGCCAAGCCTGTGCGAGAGGATGCTGACAGCCAGCCCAGCCGGCTGAGTCTGGTTCCCTTCCACCTTCCCTGCAGCTGTTAAATATCTTCGGCAGCTGAGTGCTCTCTCCACCTGCTCAGATCCAATTTAATTAGAGGGTCAGGGCTCCCTGAGTACCAGAGCGAATACCAAGTTTATGACCATTAACAAAGGAGCCGTAAAAGCCAGGCTGGCTGAGTGCAGAGCAGGGCCACCTGCCACCCTGGACAGGTTGCCAGGCCCCAGCGTGGGCTTCTTTGGGGTCCCACCGCACCCACGATCAACACATTATCTGCATCATAAGAAAACCAGCGGACGGTGAACCCCAAATGAGAGTGGGTTTCTCAGACGCACAACTTGTACAGACTTTCAGAAGTGATCATGGCGATAACGGTCCTCGCGTAACCTGAGTTGTCCTTACAGCCACGTTGCACGGTGGACGCCAAGAAAAATGTGGATTTGGACTCAGACAGATCTGGGATTTGCTCCTTTGCACCCTGGGTTTCCCTTCCGCGAGAAGGGAGGACCTACATCCTAACACTGTTGGAGGCAGCTGACGAAGTCATCTGGGGTGTGGGCTCAGAGGTCGGGATGGGAATCAGAACCCACCTCTGCAGCAGACCAGCTATGGTAGCGTAGCAAGGTTGCTTAATCTCTCTTGTAAAGAGACTGGCTTGGGTTAGACAGTGCCTTTCCCAAAAAGGACCCTTCTCGCCCCAATCCTCCCTACGACTAACTAGTATGTCAACTACTGAGTGATTCCAAATGATCCAAAGACATCCGTGACCTCCCCTTGCCCCATCCAGATGATGGCCGAGACAACCCCTAAGCAACCGGACCTGGGAGGTCACCTTGCAGAGCCTCAGCCTTCACCCCTGCTCCCCTGGGTGGCTGAGAGGGTTTCCTGAGATAGTCCGTGTCAGGCTGGACTCCTCAACCGTTTTAAACCTCCAGACACGGAAAGTGATACAAGGCGTGCACCAGGGTAACAGATGAGGGGGTTCCAGCTGCCCTGGGCAGCCAGGGGACTGAGCTGATCAATACTTGCATGTACCTTTAACCACTCTGCGGGACACTGCTTGGGAAGCTTCCCTGAAAAGCACCCAGCACGGAGACCAAAGGAAGCAGCTCTCCTTCCCGGGTGATGGAGGGATCTGTATCAGCTCTTTCTCCCTGGATGTCCACAGGCTAAGCCTCTTTATTTTTTTAAAAACACACTGTGCTCTCTTTTTTTTTTTTAAGTTTATTTATTTATTTTGAGACAGAGAGCTCAAGAGGGGCAGAGAGAGAAGGAGAGAGAGAGAGAATCCCAGGCAGGCTCCACACCGTCAGCACAGAGCCCAATGCAGAGCTCGAACTCACGAACCATGGGATCATGACCTGAGCCAAAGTCAGACGCTTAACCGACTGAGCCACCCAGGCACCCCAGAATGTGACCTTTTGTGGGAAGAGAGTCATTGCAAATGTAATTCGTTACATTTAGATGCGGTCATGCTAGGGTAGGTGGGCCCCTAATCTAACAGGACTTGTGGCTCTTATGAAAAAGCAAAACTCGGACACAGACACACAGAGGGAAGATGATGTGAGGAGACACAGGGAGAAGCCACATGAAGATAAGGCAGAGATCAGGGTGATGCTTCCACAGGCCAAGGAACACCAAAGATGGCCAGCACGCCACGAGAGGCGAGAGGCGTGGTTCCCACAGAGCCCTCAGAAGGAACACAGACCTGCAGATGCCCTGACTGGGGGCTTCTGGCTCTGGAATTGTGGGACTACCGATCTCTATCACTGACGCTGCCCTGTTTCAGCCCAAAGACACTAATACGCTCCCCCGTCCCTTCCTCGGATTCTCGGTCCAGTTCCCGAGAGGTCCCCACTGTAATGACCTCCTGTGTCGTTTGTTTTCATCACTGGGTGCATCTGTCACCCCTTCTTAGCTTTGTCCACAGCTTGGCTGTGAGACGTTATGCACACCTGGATTCAGAGCTCTGGGCCCCCTTGCACAGAATGGACCCTGGCGGGGGCCTCTGGGGCAGCAACCCACAGCTCAGAGCAGCCACCCCCCTACCCCTGAGCTGAGATCACAGCCACCATCAACACCGAAGAGCGGGAAGGGCTCCACACAGCAGTTTCCCATAGCCAGCTGTCTAGAATGTGCACAGCTTTGATATCAAGATCCTCAGAGAGACCTTTTCTTGACCACCACCCACAAAAGCCTCCAGGGGCCACCCATGCTTACGTCCTGTCCCCTCACTCACCTTATTTTGCTCCTTGTTTTCTCCTACCACCACCTGACATTATGTTACTTCTTGTTTATTGATCTCCACCTGTCTCCTGACTGGGGCCATCACAGTCCTTCCTGGCTACCTCAGGGCCTTTGCACATACGATTCCCGTAGCCTCAAATATTCTTCCTACAGAAATCCATACGGCTTGTTCCATTATTTCACACAGTTCTGTGCCCCAGTGTGCCCTCATCAGAGAGCCCGTCCCGACCACCGCATCTAAAACGGCAGTCTGCTCCCCGAGTTCTCGGCCTCCTCACCTTGGGTCTCATTTCCTTTATGGCAGTTAGCACCACCCAACATTATGCATGTAGCTTCTACGTAAAACGTCAGCGATAATTATCACTACCGTTTTCCCGAGTATTGTTGATGCGTTATCCCGTTTAATTGTCCCAGGAGCCCAGTAAAGTAGGTACGCGTCTCCCATTCCACAGGTGGGATACAGAGTGGCTAAGTGACCTACCCACAGCCATGCAGCTACAGGCTGGGGGTGGTAGGGGTCGACCATGAGACGTCACATCCCAAAGCCCGTGGGCTAGACCATACGCCTCGCTCTCTGCTCACCTCCTGTGCATTCCACATGACAGTGACCATTAACCACCTACCACCCTGCCTCCCCAGCCGCGATCTGACCTCAGCATCAGAGGAGAGTGAGGTCCTTAATGCAATGCAAACCTTAAATGCAACCAACAAGCACCAGATTGCCCTTCTCATTTCTTTTTTCCTGCACAGGACTGTCCTGACTGTTGTAAAAATAATAATAATATGGGGCGCCTGGGTGGCGCAGTCGGTTAAGCGTCCGACTTCAGCCAGGTCATGATCTCGCGGTCCGTGAGTTCGAGCCCCGCGTCAGGCTCTGGGCTGATGGCTCGGAGCCTGGAGCCTGTTTCCGATTCTGTGTCTCCCTCTCTCTCTGCCCCTCCCCCGTTCATGCTCTGTCTCTCTCTGTCCCAAAAATAAATAAAAAAAAATAAAAAAAAATAATAATAATAACAAGCCACTGAAAAATAATGATGCCGCACGGATGCCATGGAGATATATGGAGATATAGAAAGCCTGCCCGAGCTTTAATTGGCTTCCTGCCACTGTGTGCACTTAAGTGGATGAGAATGCTATTAACTGCACTGAAGAAAACATTTATTCACAAGAAAGCCACATAATGAGGGAATTGTCAACACGGGAGCAAATGTCGGCATCTCCCAGATAAGGGACAATGGCTCGTTCAAACAGCAGAGACGTCCTCTTACCAGGTCTTTGTACGATTCTCAACGTCGGGGCCATCACGCAGGGGGGACACTGAACAAATGATTCAAGCTGGTAAAAACGAGCTTCCAGTTATTTCCATCCACTCCTCAACATCATCTCCTCCACCGCTCCAGGATGAGCCCCCATCACCTCTCACCAGGTGATTGAGAAAAACACCTCTTCGCTGCACCTGAATGCTCACCGACCCTCTCTCCGCACTGAGAAGAGAAAGCTTCTGAAAAGTTTAAATCTCATCACACCACATGTCTGCTTAAAACCCCTCAGTGCTTTCCCAAGGCTCATAAGATAAATATCAAATTCTGGGGCACCTGGGTGGCTCAGTCGGTAACGCGTCCGACTTCGGCTCGGGTCATGATCTCGCGGTTTGTGAGTTTGAGCCCCGCGTCGGGCTCTGTGCTGACAGCTCAGAGCCGGGAGCCTGCTTCGGATTCTGTGTCTCCCCCCCTCTCTCTGCCCCTCCCATGCTCATGCTCTGTCTCTGTCTCTCAATAATAAATAAATGTTAAAAAAAAAAAAGATAAATATCAAATTCTTCACCACTGTCTCTGTGGTGGGTTGAATGGTATACACACCTTCCTCCAAATATGTATCCGCCAGGACCTGTGAATGTTGCCCTATTGGGGGGGGGGGCGGTGGGGAAAGGTCTGTGTAGATGTAATTACGTTAAGAATCTTTAAGTGAAATTATCCTGGATTATCCAGCTGGGCCCTATATCTAATGATAAGTGTCCTTAGAAGAGAAAGGCAGAGGGAGATTTGACACAGAAGAGGAGAAGACACAGAGGGGAAGGCCGTGTGAACAGGAGGAGAGACTGGGGTGATGTAGCCACAGGCCAGGAATAACGCATTCCAAAAGTTGGGGGAAACCAGGAAGGATGCTCCCCTAGAGCCTTTGGAGGGAGCACGGCCTTGGTGATGCCTTGTGCAGACTTCTGCCCTCCAGAACGATACAGAATGAACTTCTATTGTTTGAAGTCACCCAGTTTGGTACAGCAGCTGCAGGAAGGCGACACAGCCTCCAAAGTCTCCACGTGATCTGGCCCCTCACGCTTGCTCTCTCCTCTGCCACACTGCCCGTCTCCAGCCACTCACATGCGACATGCTTCCCACACACCCCAGGACCTCTGCACATGCTGTTGCCCCCGCCCGCTCCCAGTTAATTTCTTCTACACTTTCAGGTAGCAGTGCAATTACCACTCCCCTGAGGAAGCCCTTCCTGATGTCAATGGCCAAACGTTCCCCATCGGATTCCCCATTACAGACCCCATTAAAGATCCTCCAAATACCAAGTAGCTCCTGCCAGCTGCCGTTGCCAAGGTGCGGGACTCAGTCATCTCCCTCTTCAGAACTGCTCTGCAAGGGTGGGGATCACGTTCACTTCCTTCATTCCTATCTCCAGAGCTATGCACACAGTGCCTGACACATAATGGATACCCACACACGTGAATGAGTGAAGGGAAGAGTGATTTAGAGAATCTCAAACACAGGTGCCATAGGCAGATCTCAAATAAACCCATCAAACTAAAAAGGGAAAGACAAACAAACAAAAAAGGTCTCTGGGGTGAGCGGGCAAGTTAGCCCAACTTGTTTTCCCAAAACCACATCAGTTTTCAGAAACAACTTCCGGAGCCTATGGATGGTGTCAAACCAAGACTCCTTGTCTTCCAGATTCCCCAGGGTTGGCAGGACTAATTTCCTCATTAAGGATCATTTTCAGCCCTGCCCGGCACCCCCCCCCGCGAACTGGAATATTCCCAGAGAACAAGTCGAAGGCTTCAGCCACTTGCAGAAAGATGGAAACATTCAGCGAAGTGGGCGGCCAGCACACCGTGGCCCTTTGAAAAGCTCCTCTCTGGCTAATGGGATGTTCAGCTCAAAAGATCTTCCACAGCGACATTAGCACGCGTTTGGGGCCATTTTTCTCTGCTCGCGGCTGGACGATAGACTGGAAGGGAAACCAGCCAGCTCGCTGGGGGACTCGGGGAGAAGCAGGGGGGACGGGCAGTTTTCCAGCCATTCCTTGTCTCCTTCGCATTCTCTTCACGCTCAAACTCATCAATCCCCTACAAAAAGCCAACCCAGAAACGAAGGGGCACAGAAGAAAGCCAGGATCGAGCTGAGGTCAGGAAGAGAGACAGAGAGAGAGAGAGAGAGAGAGAGAGAGAGACATGGTTCAGGAGTCAGGCCTATGTCAAATCCCAAACTCAAGATCTGCCATGTGCCAAGTCTTGAGCAAGTTATTTAACCTGTTTTATTCTTGTTCTCTCACCCACAGAGCAGGGTTTACTGTGTCCATTCAGCAAATACTTATGGAGTACCAGCAGTGTGCCAGGTGGGGCCGGGACCCAGGTGAGGTCAGTGGATGCCTGCAGCACAGAGTTAAGGCACCACGACCCTCAGTCACGTGCGCAACCCCAAAGCGAACGCCTTGAATGTTGCTCTCCATGCTCCTATGTACCTTGCCCTGGTCCTGGTGGCTAGCTGCTGGGGGTCGCCGATGGCCACCAACAAGGCCATTTGGCTGTTCCGCATAAAGTCCACGGAGCCGAATGGGAGGACACTTGCCTGCCCCTCGTGACACTGATCCCCTGGCCACAACAACAGCAAAGAAACTGCACCTTGAAGTTCTTAAAAGGCCCACCTCCCGCTGAAAAACCACTCGTGTGTCTCAGGCTAGGCTGAATTTATTAAACACACACAGCTACCCAGCAATCTTCCCAGAGAGCGGGATTAGAGGCCAAAGGAAATGAACACAAACAGACCCCATGAAGATCAGTCTCTCCCAGATCTGCTCTGCCGGGGCGGACGTCCTCCCAATCTGAGTGCGGTGCAATCCAACCACAAGGTGGGGGAGGGTGGGTCTAGACTGCAGAGCACTGAAATTACCTCCACTCCATGCGGTGTAAATAAAACAGGCTGAAATCAGCTAGTCTCTTTACTTTGCAAAGAAACCGTGGAGAAAAAGGACAAAACAGCACATTGCTACAACCGGGATGTATTCACATAAACAGAAGGCGTTTGGGCAATTTCTGGGTAAAAGCCGAGTCTCGTTTCGGGGTATGATTTGATCTGCACACTGCTTCATATGGGGTGTTCCAACAGAAGACCTAGAATCTTTGGGATTATCTGGATGTCGAGGAGGATAGTTCACATTCGTGAGTGGAGGAAATTCACATTCGAACCTTCACGGTGAATGGTTCCTGAGCTGCAGGTGCCCCTGGAAAGATCTTTTTGCATCAATTGTTTTCAGTTATGGAAACTCAGCTTTCCAAACAACTACAGCCACTAAAACCCTATCCCACCCACCACCTCCTCCAGCCAAGAGGGCAAGTGGAAAACCACATTTCCAGCATGGATGGGGAAACTGGTCACGGGTAAAGCCAAAAGAATCCAACTGCCCCCGATCTCGGATCTGCCTTCAGTGTCTCTTCAACAACTGGGCCCCTGCTTGCAACCAGACCACTGGGGAGAGAAGGAATCCCCGAGGAACACTAAATTGGGTCCCTGGAAGGCCAAGAAGCAAGACTGTCAAAAAGCATGGGTTCCCCAATCACATGCTTGGGTCCAAACCCCTGGTCCACTCTTTACTAACTTAAACAAGATACTCAGTCTCTCTAGACCTCGATTTCCTCATCTGTAGGATGGGAATGAAAATGGTATCCACGTCACCGGGCCATTGTGACAATTGCATGAGATAATGCATGGAAAGCCCTCAGTGCCTCTGAGTGTATCGGCCACGTTAGCTAATGATACTTCTGAGCAGATAGCTAACGACCTGTGTTAGTTTCCTTGGGGGTGCCGTAACCAACTCCCACAAATCACGTGGCTTAAAACAACACGTATTTATTTTCTCACATTTCTGCAGGCTGAAAGCTTAACATCCAGGTGTTGACAGGGGCCACCCTCCTTCCAAAGAACCCTTCCTGGCCTCCGGCATCTTCCAATGGCTCCTGGCGATCCCTGGTGTTTCTCAGCTTGTAGCGGCTCACTCCAGTGCCTGTCTCTGTCTTCACACAGCCTCCTCCTCGGTGCGTCTGTGTCTGACTGTCCCTCTCCTCGCTTTTTTTTTTTTTTTTGTCTCTCTCTTATTTTTTTTAAATATGATTTATTGTCAAATTGGCTAACATACAGTGTGTAAAGTGTGCTCTTGGTTTCGGGGGTAGATTCTTGGGATTCATTGCTTACATATGACACCCAGTGCTCATCCCAACAAGTGCCCTCCTCAATGCCCATCACTCATTTTCCCCTCTCCCCTCTATCAACCCTCAGTTTGTTCTCTGTATTTAAGAGTCTCTTATGGTTTGCCTCCCTCCCTCTCGGTTTGTAACTATTTTTTCCCCTTCCCCTCCCCCAGGCTCTTCTGTTAAGTTTCTCAAGATCCACATATGAGTGAAAACATATGGCATCTGTCTTTCTCTGACTTATTTCACTCAGCATAATACCCTCCACTTCCATCCACGTTGCTGCAAATGGCAGGACTTCATTCTTTCTCATTGCCAAGTAGTATTCCATTGTATATATAAACCACATCTTCATCCATTCATGAGTTGATGGACATTTAGGCTCTTTCCATAATTTGGCTATTGTTGAAAGCACTGCTTGAACATTGGGGTACATGTGCCCCCTATGAATCAGCACTCCTGCATCCTTTGGACAAATTCCTAGTAGTGCTATTGCTGGGTCGTAGGGTAGTTCTATTTTTAATTTTTTAAGGACCCTCCACCCTGTTTTCCCGGGCGGCTGCATCAGTTTGCATTCCCACCAACAGTGCAAGACCTCTCTTCGTTTTCTAAAAACACCAGTCAGCAGATTTAGGGCTGACCCTAATCTAGAATGACCTCCTCTTAACTTGATTACATGCAAAGTCTTGTATTCCAAATGTGGTCCTATTCTGAGGTTCTGGGTGGGCATCGCTGTGGAGTCATACTACTCAACCCACTCACCACTCATGCTCTCCCTAATCCTGACAGTCACCGGGAAGAAGACCCCGGCACCTCCGTTTAGCACACATCTTTCAAGACGCCTACACGGCCCCCATCCTCCCCCGTCCAACGACGTCCACCACCTGCAACCGAGCTTGCGCGAAACGGACCCGCCCCCCCGGCAAGAGGTGATTGGATGAGGGCGGACGCCTGACCGAGGATGGGCCAATCAGAGTCTCTCTCTTGGGATTCCGGAGCTGGGACCCAGCGCGTCTGGTTGGCTGGCTGCAAACCCTGTGCTATGAAGGTGTGTGAACTTGGGGGCTGAGACTGCCACACTGGCGCCCACCTCCTGCTGTGTGCAGAGCCGGGCAGGCCGACCTGCAGAGGGGCAAGCGGGTAAAAAGAGGCACAGAGAGGCAACAGTCTCCTGGATTCCGGGCCCTACTTAGTTCCTGGTGCAACTCTAGCCTCAGGTTCCCTTTTTCCAACAAACCTCACCTTTTTTTTTTTTTTTTTTTTTTGCATAATTATGAATTTTCTTGACAACGGGATTTCTGCTCCTTGCATGAATTAGAGCTCTGACTGAGACACAATGCTCTCTAAGCCCTTATTCCCTTACAGCCATGAATTCTTTATTTCTAACCAGAGGCCGTCTAACCTGGGTATATTTCACTTGTTCTGGCCTCAACGATGGAAGTCACTGGATAGGTCTGCTATGTTGAACACACACACACACACACACACACACACACACACACACACACACACAGCAACCCCTTTCCAAGCCCACACACATAATCTGGATCACCTTCCTTTCCCGAGCCCAGGCTCTACAATGCCAGATCTTGCAATTTTTCAAAGACAGTCCTCCACACCTGAGGTCAGCAAACTGTGGGCTTCCCGCCAAATGTGGCCACCACTTTGTTTTTATAAATAAAGATCTCTTGGAACACAGCCACATTTGCTCACTGACCTATTGTCCAGGACTGCTCTCACACGGTAAGGCTGGAATTTGTTGCAACAGAGACCGTATGACTTGCAAAGCCTAAAATACTTACTACCTGGCCCTTCACAGAACAAGTTTGCCGGCCTCTGCATTACACCAAGCTCGGGACACAATGGAAAAGAATCTCAAGCTCGAATGATTTTAGTCCGAAGCTACCAAGCCTAAGATTAGAGAGTAGGGCATGGTCAGAAGGGCTCATGCATCTGGGCTTTTGTTTAGTGATGAGCCCCACAAATATTCCTTATGGGCCTCCTCTGTCTGTGCCAGACCTGGGGCCAGATGCTGGCAAGAGGACTGTGAACCGGACCAGCCAGGCACTGCCCTTGAGGGGCTTCGAGTTCATTCAAGGATGTTTAATTCCAATTATAGAAAGTGCTATGGAAGGGCAGTCCTGGGTGCTGTGGGAGCTGGTCTGGGCCATGAACCCCAGTGAAGGAAGAATGAAGGCTCCCTGAGGAAGGTAAGGCCAGTGGGGGGAGCAGAGACCAGTCAGGCAAAGGACACTCCCCTAGAGGGGGAGACGCACGTGCCATTTCTCCCCTGCACTGAAAAACGTCAGCTTTGTCTATCTATTCCAATGCTTTTCCAGTTAGGCAATAAACCCATTTCTGTAACAAGAATTAGGGACACGGACGCAGGACACTGTGATTCAGGGAAACCATTTCTTAGCTCCTCTGGGCACAGTGGCAGGCGCTCTGATGGGGTCCCAGAGACACCAAGCAGAGGTCCCTAACCCAGTCTTTATCCTGATAACTTCAGGTCCTAAAGCCCCAGCCTCAAGTGTGGCCTCAGCTTGTGGCAAACAGCTGCATGTGGCCTTTTGCCGCTGGGTGACAGTTTCCATCTGCTTCATTACCATCAGCCCCAGAAACCACACTTGCAGCTAAGTGCTCTC
Source organism: Panthera onca (assembly GCF_046562875.1). NCBI lineage: Eukaryota > Metazoa > Chordata > Mammalia > Carnivora > Felidae > Panthera > Panthera onca. Next base: position 13,143,773 of record NC_138350.1, read on the forward strand.
AGCCCTAATTGGTTCCTGATAGACTGGGCCATAACAAAGCACTTAGACCCCGCCAGGCAAGGTTGGGGCCAGGGATTGCCCTCCTTTGCAGGAACTCTTGCTGGGAAATCTAGGCTGCTGGTGAGGTGAGAGGGCCCAGGCCCAGGGGGAATCCACCCATCTGGAATTCATTCCCAGCACCTCCCCCGCTGCTCTGAGCCTCAGTGTATTCATCTGTAAAATGGGATGATGACACCTGCCTCCCAGAGCTGCTGCAACGTGACCGCAGTGTCTAAAATTCACTGAGCGTCCGCCGTGTGCACAGCATTAAGGTGAGTGTTTCAAGTGCGTTCACCAATTACGACTTCTAATCCTGTAAAACCATTTGCAATGATCAACCCCACTGCACAGATAAGGAGACAAGACTCGAAGAGGTGAGCTCACTCGTCCACATTCTCCACATTCCCATAAGGGATAGACATTCAGGAAGCGGAACGTCTTCTAGTGGTCACTCTGCTTGGAAAACAGATTTAAAAGTGTCTCAGTTGCATATGTAGAGACAGAAAGCAGATCAGTGGTCGTATGGAAGGGGGACAGAAGCAGGGATTAATGGCAAAGGGGCACAAGAGGTCTTTTTAGGGTGGTGGACGTGTTCTAAAACTGGGGTAATGGGAAGGGTACATATTCCATAAATTTACTAAAATGCCTTGAGTTGTACTTAAAATGGGTGAATTTAGGGGCGCCAGAGTGGCTCAGTCAGTTAAGTGTCCAACTTCAGCTCAGGTCATGATCTCACCGTTCGTGGGTTTGAGTCCCATGTCAGGCTCTGTGCTGACAGCTCGGAGCCTGGAGCCTGTTTCAGATTCTGTATCTCCCTCTCTCTCTGCCTCTCCCCCATTCGCACTCTCTCTCTCTCTCTCTCTCAAAAGTAAATAAACATTTTTAAAAATGGGTGAATTTCACTGTATGCAAATTAACACATAAACAAATATGATTATGCTTTTAAAAAGTAGCCTGGTCCAATGTCATGGCTGTAGATACGAAACAGACATTGTAATCAATAAAATGCATACGAAAACCACACAAAACCTTGTGTATCAGTGTTTACAGCAGCACTATTTAAAAACAATTTTTTTAATGCTTATTTATTATTGAGAGAGAGAGACAGAGCATGAACAGGGGAGGGACAGAGAGAGGAGGAAACACAGAATCCGAAGCAGGCTCCAGGCTCCGAGCTGTCAGCACAGAGCCCGATGCGGGGCTCAAACCCATGAACTGCGAGATCATGACCTGAGCCGAAGTCGGACGCTCAGCCGACTGAGCCACCCAGGCGCCCCCAGAGCAGCACTATTGACAGCAGCCAAAAAGTAGAAACAACCCAAATGCCTATCTACTGATGAATGGATACAAAATGTGGTCTATCCATACACTGGAATATTATTTAGCCATAAAAAAAAAGTACTGACTACCTGCTATGCAGATGAACCTCCAAAACACTTTTCTAAATGAAAGCAGCCAGACAAGGGTCACACAGTGTATGATCCGGTTTATACAAAATGACCAGAACAGGCAAATCCATAGACACAGAAAGGAGATTAATGGTTGTCAGGGGCAGCACTGGGGAGGTGGCCGGGAGCCTGCAGGGACTCCTACGGTAAGGAGCAACTGCTCACGGGCACAGAGTTTATTTTCAGGATGACAAAAATGTCCTGATATCAGATGGTGATGATGGTTACACAACACTGTGACGATACTAAAAACTACTGAGTTGCACAGTTTATAAACAGGTGAACTGGATGGCATGAGAGTATTATTTCAATAAAGTTGTTAAAAACATAAAATAGGGGTGCCTGGGTGGCTCAGTCGGTTAAGCGTCCGACTTCGGCTCAGGTCACGATCTCGCGGTCCGTCAGTTCGAGCCCCGCATCAGGCTCTGTGCTGACAGCTCAGAGCCTGGAGCCTGCTTCTGATTCTGTGTCTCCCTCTTTCTCTGACCCTCCCCCATTCATGCTGTCTCTCCCTGTCTCAAAAATAAATAAACATTAAAAAAATTTTTTTTAATAAATAAAATAAATAAATAAAAACATAAAGTGAATAGGAGGGTTATTTGTAATCTTGGACAGCCACGGTTCAAAGCTGAGCTGTCCCCCCTCCTAGCTATGTGACCCTGAGCTAGTTAGTGCCTTGGCCTCTCTGAGCCCTGGTTGCATCGTATACAAAATGGATGGTATGAATAATAAGAGGTGAGGACAGCAGAGTCCCCTGACTGGTCCCACAGTCACCCACCAATTGCAACTGGGATTCTGGCTCTAAAACCAGCAACAAGGAGTGACCATCTGGGGAGGGCTGGTAACAGGCCACAAATGTTCCTAAGCCCAAGTCACTCCGGATCAATGATCTCCGGCAGTATTTCCCCCAGGAGGCTCCTCAGAACACTAGTTCCAATAGAGCTGGATAGTTATTATATGAATAAAAAGGTCCCCAAGGCAAATTAGTCTGAGAACTTCCTAGTTTAAGTGCAGTGAAATGGGCCTCTTTACTTGCAGGCCTCATCAGGGCCTTTAATTCACATATTTGTGCACCAAATCGTTACACAAGGAGATGGCACCCAGAATTTTCAAAACTAACTTGGCCACAAACCAATTTAGAACTTCTGGTGGTACGACACCTTGGCAAAACACAACAAAACAAAACAAACCATTCCTTTAGGAAACAGTGATCTACGGCTTCAGTCAAACCTCCTTGAACCTACTGTTGGGTGTTAAATCAATAGTAATTGAAAACTCAAGCCAGGACTCCATTCTCCCATGATTCCCATGCCCGGCTCTCTGTGCCTTCTCTCACGGGATCCTCTTGAGAACAGGGAAGTAGGGGCTGGGATTTCCCCTCCTTTCTATGGGTCAGGGGGCTTGCTCAGCTGTTGAGTGGCTGTGCTAAAACTTGAACCTCTTTCGGGGTCAGGCCACACCTGAAGACGGATCGATCGCTCCAACGTGGAGTGCACTCCAGCACCAACCTCCCCGTAGGGCTGCCTACGACCTCTGCTGAGGCTCCTGTCCGCTCCTGTCCACCACCACCCCGTTTCTGTTGCTGCTGTAACAGTGACCGCAACCTTAATGGCTTTAAACAACACAGATGTGCTATCGTGCAGTCCTGGAAGTCAGACGTCTGCTTTAGGTCTCGCAGGACTAAAATCAATTCCGGCTTCTAGAGGCTGCCTGGGTCTCTTGGCTCATGACCCCTCCCTCCACCCTCAGAGTGCATCGCTCCGGCCTCTGCTTCTGTGGTCACACTTATGACTCTCCTCCCCCTACCTTCCTCTTACAAGGACCCATGTCCTTATAGTCTCCCCATCACAAGAGTCTCAATCACATCTGACCAAGTCCTCTGACCACGTAAGAGTAGCCTATTCACACCCTCCAGGATGTGGACATCTTTGCGGGGGCATTATTCTGCCTCCCCCATCCATCTTGCTTTCCAACCTTTTCTTCCCCAGGTGTTGATCCCAAGAGCACTTCCTAATAAATGTCATGTTCCCTATCTTCCATCTCAGAGGCTGTTTCTCAAGGAACCTCCCCTGCCCATCTAATGATCGTTGGGCTCCATGCTCGTTATGTTTTATCGGCTTGTGACCCAGTGGGGACTCCAAGGGGTCAAGTACCTTGTCTAAGATCATCGGGCTAGTTGGTAGCAAGTTGACTTGACCTCAAGCATCTATAGTGGGTTGAACTGTGTCCCTCAAAAAGATATGTCTGGGTCCCAACCCCCAGTACCTGTGAATGGGACCTGATTTGGACATAAGGTTTTTGCAGATATGATTAAGTTAAGGATCTCAAGAGGAGATCACTCTGGATTTAGGGTGGGCCCCAAATCCAGTGACTGACTGGTGTCTTTAAAGAGGAAGAGAGGTGCCTGGGTGGCTCAGTCGGTTAAGTATCTGACTCTTGATTTCGGCTCAGGTCATGATCTCATGGTTCATGGGATCGAGCCCCCACATCAAGCTCTGTGCCCTGAGACAGAGCCTGTTTGGGATTCTCTCTCCCCCTCTCTCTCTCTGCCCCTCCCCTGTTTGCGTGTGCACATACGTGCTCTCTCTCTCTCTCTCCTTCAAAATAAATAAACAAACTTTTTAAAAATGTTAAAAATAAAGAGGAAGATCTGAGATACACAGAGGGGACACAGCCAGGGGAAAGTGGAGGGAAAGATGTGAGTGATGTGTTTACAAGCCGAGGGACGTCAAGGATTGCCAGCAACCACCAGAAGCCAGGAGACAGGCATGTGATGGATTCTCACTCAGGGCCTGCAGAAGGAAGTAACCTTGAAGCCGTCTTGCTTTTGGACTCCCAGCCTCCTGAACCGTGAGAGAATCAATGTCTGTTATTTAAACCACGCACTTTGTGGGCATTTGTTATGGCGGCCAACACAGCTCCCAACTCCTAAAATGTCCGTTCTGAATCTCTATGTGATTTTTTTTTTCCCCTTAGGAAGAATTCTGAGGGAATGTCAGGGGACGACGGTCATCAGGAATAGGAAGCCGGGTCAGGTTACGATACAGATGGGCCACTGGGGAGGCACGGGGCTGCATCTATCCACAACCTGATGGATTTCACATGGTGATGAGCACTACGACTGGGTGGGCAGAAAGTGTGATAGGGTTCGGAGGAGGGAAGCCAGCACACCTGGGGAAGTCAAGGAAGGCTTCCCGGAGGAGGTGACATCTGGCTTGAGTGTTAAAGAATACAATGGGAGTTAGCCAGGGGAAAAGGACAAGAGCAAGCATGGAGAAAGGAGCAAGTCAAGGAATTACACGTGGTTGAGGGTTGCTGGAGAGGAATGGGGAAGGAAGGGACACACAGATGCAGAAGCAGATGTAGCTATCCCCAAACTCCTGGCTGAGAGCAGCCAAACGAGATCACTGACTCGACCAACTTTTATGGAGTTTCTACAGAGTGCAGGCACCAGACTGGGGACAAGGCAGCAGACGGGACAGCTTCCGACAGGAATCACGATCTGACAGTCTTTCAGACTCGGCGCTGTCGACATCTGGGGCCAGACAACCATCCGCTGTGAAGGGCTGTCCTGTGCATTGCAGGACATCAAGCAGCATCTCTGGTCTCTACCCATGGGATGCTGGTAGCATTTCCCTTCCCGATCGTGACAACCAAAATTGACTGCAGGCACTGCCCAGTGACTCCTGGGAGCAAATCACCCAGATGAAGAGCCAGTGGCCTGGAGCAGACAGACACTAAATTCATCTGACCGTAGAGAGTCTAGGTTCGTATCGAGTTCTCACCCTAGGGGGAAAATAAAAGGTCACAGAGTAGGTTTGCTCCCACCTCTCAAGGGAGCAGGTTTGGATAGGACCTTGGCATCCGAAAGGTATCTGAAAAATCATCTGCAAGGCAGGCGGAATATTGAATCCCAGCCCCGCATCCAAGGAGAGAAACAAGTGAATAAACCAGAGCCAGACCCGACAGATAATGATGCCATTTGAATACGGCCTCTTGCTCCGAACCATCAAACCTCGCTTCTGTTTTGTTTAAAGAAAAAAAAAATGACCAACAGAAAAACTGGCAGGTGACATCAAGGGCCTCGGGGGCATCTGGATTTCATTATCTGCCTCTCATCTTTTATTTAACAAGCAATGGGAATGTTTCCAAGCATTTGGGGGGATGGAAATAATGGAGCATTCAAGCGCATGACGAAGAAGCCTATGTATGAAGGCTTTGGGGCGGAGGGGGGGATGCTGGGTTCCTGGGGTGGATTACGGGGGAGCCTGGGGGTGCTCACACTTCCCTGTACCCCAGGTGGCCTTGGAGACTGGGGCACAGGAACCTGATACAGGAACACAGCGTAGACAGAAGCAAGTTTAAAATGAACTCGGGAGTCCCAAGTTCAAAACTGATCTGCCCCTGCAGGGTGCAGGGTGGGGCTTTGGGGGATGTTACCTTAACCTCTGGAGTTCTCCGTTCCTTCATCTCAACCCTGAGAATAATCATACCCGTGGTTGTAAGAAGAGGAGCTGTATGGAGCTTTTAGCTCAGGGCCTAACACGTAACAGGGCGGAAAAAATGGGATGTACCATCACAGTGGTCATTTTTTAACAAACGCAAGATTTGTCCCTGGCCTACCTCCCTAGCGCCATGACCCATCTCCCCCCTCACCATGCTTCATCCATGCCAACCCTCCTTCCATGAACACACTAACACTGTTCCTGCCTCCAGACCTCTGCACGTGCTGTCCCCCTCTGGGTAGGGCAGGCCACTCCGCCTGGTACTTAGCCAATGTCTACACGTCCTCGAGAGCTTGTCTTAAATGTCATTCAATTGTAACACTTTCTTCAACTGTCCCGCCTAAGCCAGATCCTCCTGACCTCTGGGGCCCTTTATTTCCCTTCCTATCCCTTATCGCTATTTTAGGACTTATATAATTCTATGAGCAATTACCTGTTTACAGACGATTGCTGCCTCTGTGCTCTGCGAGAGCTGGGACATGGGTTGGCCGACAGGCTGACAAGCAAATACATAAAATCTTTCCAAGTGCTATAAAGGAAGCACCCAGGGTGCTGATTGAGGATGATCAGGTGGTCAGGAAGACCTAAGCAGCTGAAGGATTAGAAGGAGTCAGCCCTGCAAAGAGTGGGGGCGGAGATGGAGGAGGCACTCCAGGGAGAGAGAAGGCATGTGCAAAGGCCCTAAGGCAGGAAGCGCTTAATGCTCCAGGAACTCTCTGGAGAAAGGCGTGGAGAAGGACAATCATGACTGGGAGGCAGTCAGTGAGCCAACGGGAATAGCCACCTGACGGGTGGATGGAATCAAGACAGATGTTGGCTTTGTCACGACCTTAAGCTCTTGCAGGGATGCCCTTTGCTGCCTCCCGTCATATACAAACCAGTGGGCAATCCTGTGGTGAAGAAGAAAGCCCGAGGAGCCCCTTGTGGCGAGGGGGCATGGGGATGAGGGACACTGACAGCTGACCCACACCCTTTCTCTGCTCCTCCCACCACCTGCCCGGCACGGAGCAGGCAGAGCTCAGCCCACCACCCACCTCCCTTTCCATGCAGGCTGCATACGCGTGAGGCTTGCCAGGGTGTAAGTCACCCACTCTAACCCTCCCAAGCTCACAAGAAGGCTGCCGTTGGGTTTGTGAGTGTCTTATCCCCACGTCGGCAGTGACCAGGGCTCTCGATCCTCCTCCTTCTCGGCGAGAGGCAGCCGGTGGGGAAGAAGCCCAAACCTTCCTTACCTTCCCGGCGGCAAAAAAAAAAAAAAAAAAAAATCTCGTCTCCACTCACGAGAGACTCCCAAGCTCCTCTCCAGGGGACAGGCCTTGGGAAGTGAGGGCAACTTTTCCTTCTAAGAAAGGATGAAGTCTGTGGGACAGGGTCTCAGAGTGAGACTGGGGAGGGGGGAAGGAGGGGAGGGCCACAAAGGCCACCACCAGGAACAAGACAGGGGCTCCACAGCAGACACCCTCAGAGACACCACTGGCTGGAGTCCGCAGAAGCGGCTCCCACCTGGGCTTCCTTCCTTCCACCCGTAAGACGAGGCAATGAGCTTAACCTCTACCCTTGAGAGTAAGCGATACAATGCTGGCAAAGGGCTTAACACAGCACCTGCCACGTGGGAGGGAATTCGGCCTCAAGACTCCCTCCCGACCCAAGATTGCAACATCGGCTCCTGCTGAGACTGTCGGCCTGCTGCCTTGCCGTGCAGATTTGGGACTCGCCAGCCTGAACGACTGCATGAGTCAAGTCCCTAAAATCTCTCGGATAGAGATAACGGTAATAAAGACAGAGAGACAGAGATCGAGAGATTTACACACACACATCCTCTGGGTGTGTTCCTCCAGAGGACCCTGACAGACTTCGGCACGTTCCCTGTTACCCTCCAAATGCACCGCAGAGGGTTAAAAGCAGTTGCTCAGGGACTACAATTAGGGCAGGAGGAAAGGGAGGCTTTCATTAATTTACTCTACGCCCTTTCGCTTTCGTATAATTTGTACGTGTTACGCCAGCATAGATTCATTACATTTAAATACATTGTGTTAAAATAGGGGAAGGTGGGGCGTCTGATAGGGTGGCTCAGTCGGTGAGGCTTAAGCGTCCCACTTTGGCTCAGGTCATGATCTCGCGGTTCGTGAGTTCGAGCCCCGCGTTGGGCTCTGCACAGACAGTGTGGAACCTGCCTGGGATTCTCTGTCTCTCCTCTCTCTGCCCCTCCCCCACGTGCACACACGCACTCTCTCGCTCTCTCAAAATAAATAAACTTAAAAAGATAAAACAGGGGAAGGTGAGGGACAGGAACAGGAGGACACGGCAGGACAAGGAAAGGGAAGCACGTCCAGCCTCCGCACTTATATTCTTTGCTCTCTCTTCCTTCCCATCTTCTGCAAGCCCTGATGAGCAGGTACCAGAGAAAGGGCTTCTAGAGTGGGGCAAGATGGGGCTGCTCCCCAGGGAATGAGGCAAAAACACAAATTACTCCCGGAGGCTGACTTCATTTCAAGTGCCTGAGCTCCTTGGAAGCCAGCAACCCACTGCTTCTAAGGCAGAACTAAATGAGTTCGGCACAGCATTACTTGTGATGTTTGGGGGCTGGGGAGGGCAAATTATTCCCCAATCTTTTACTTGATGCTTCTCGCATTCATCCACGGGGCCAGAATGAAGAAGAGGAATTCTCTTTCCTGATTTGGGGACAGGGCTGGGGGGGGGGGGGTGGGGAGTAGCAGCTCTTCATTATCAAAGCCAGTATCGTTAAATATTCATCCACATACCTGTCACCCATCCAGGAGGATGAGCAGATTTAAGGTTCGGATCTCACTGATCTATTATTCTTTTTGGAGCCCCAGGTGGGACTCTTTCATGCAGCTGCAAATTATAAGACCGCGCCATTCTCTGAAGGGAACTTTAAGTAATCAAACTCAACTTTTTCTTCACCCTGACACGTGACCTCCAGCGCTGAATCTCATGAAGAAAGGCAAGAGAAGGAGCAGGGAGAAACCTGGAGGCTGGCGTGTGCCCACTGGCCCCTAGCGACCAGCTCACAGAGGGTGAAGGATTCTCAGAGTACGGGGAGAAGGGAGGAAGGGGAAAAGGAGGAGGAGGGGAGGAGGGCAGCCAGGAGAGAAGGAAATCGACACCTGCAGAGAAATCTACTTTGTGCACACACTTCACGGACCCCATCCCACTTCATCTCTGCAACAACCTCTGAGGTGGGAGTTATGCCCTGAGCGGTTAAGTGACCTGCCCAACGTCGCACAGCTGGCTGAGCACACCCCAGTCAAGGGGACCTCTGAGCCCCGTGCCCTATAGCAGCTGTCTCCGGACTCACGAAGACATCCGACGGGTCCCTCGTCACCGGTACTTCTCAACAAGGGATGATTTTGCCCTCCGGGGGACAATGGGCAATGTCAGGAGACCTCTTTTGTTGTCACAACCTGGGGAGGGGCGTGCTACTGGCATCTAGTGGGTAGCCGGTGGGGAAGCTGTTAAACACCCACCACAGAAGAACGATGTAATCCCCAACCGCCAGTGGTGTGGAGGGCACTTACCATCACCCTCATGAATCCCAGGCTTCCGGCTTTCACCCTGAGAATCTAGAAACGCTCCCCAGCACTCAGCTTTTTGCCCAGCGCCCAGGACAACACTCACCTGGTGGCAAGCAGGTATTTGGGGGATTCTTGCCTCTCTGCGTTGCCCCTGGATACATAAATTCTCATCTAAATTCATGTTCACGCTCGCAACTTCACGGTGGCGAGACAGGCACAACGTTCTCATTAAGGGGCATGGTCTAAGTTTCTCTCCACTGAGAGCAGTAAGAATCTGGGCTCCTCAGAAGGGAAGCGTGGCTGAAATTAATATTAACGAAACCCCTAAGTCAGCCCACGTGCCAACGAAAGAGGGTCACCGCAGCAGGGTCTACGAGCCACAGCCACCCCATCCTACCCGCCCCGTGCAAGTAAAATGTTAACATGCAGGAAGAACTGAGGTATCCAAAGAGGAAACTTGATCTCCCATTTCAGCTGCCTAGAAACACGAAAGGTCCGCAGGAGCACTGGACCAGGAGCTCGGAGAAGGATTTGGGGGAATTCAGGGAAGAAAACTCAGCTCTGTTGAGAGTACACAGAGACTAGTCTCTGGGGCAGGCAAGGAACATCCTCCTCTAATTTAAAACCCACAACTCTTAAAAGAAGTTAATCTTACTGTTTTCCCCATTTTATAAATAAGAAGTCAACATGCTTTTTTTCAGTAAAGGGCCAGATATATATTTTTGGCTTTGTAAGCTATAGAATCTCCACTCAACTACTCAGCTCTGCCATTTTAGCACCAAAGCAACCAGAGACAACGTGTAAGGAATGTACCCTCTGTCCATCCATTCATCCATCCATCTATCCGTCCAACCAACAAATATTCACTGACAATCTACCAAGTGTCAAGCACTCTGGATATCAGGGCAAATGAGTCTCCTCCAAGCCATTCTCCAGATAGCTTTGGCCACACTGGTCTTCATTCAGCTCCTGGAACATGCAGCTGCTTTCCTGCCTCAGGGCCTTTGCACATATCTTTTCTCCCACTAAAACACCCTCTTCTTTTTTTTTAATGTTTATATATTTTTATATAAACAAGCAGCGGAGAGGCAGAGAGAGGGGAACAGAGGACCCAAAGTGAGCTTTGCGCTGACAGCAGTGAGCAGATGTGGGGCTGGAACTCGCCAACCATGAGGTCGTGACCCGAGCCAAAGTCAGAAGCTCAACTGATGGAAAAACCCAGATGCCCCTAAAATACCCTCTTCTATCTTCCCCGCCCCTAACTCTTTGTATGGCCACTCCTGTGATCCTTCTGATCTCAGCTTCAGTAGCACAGAGAGACCTTCCTGACCCCCCCCATCGTTCTCAGTCTCAGTACGCTGTGTGTGTCTTTCCTAGCGCTGGGGACAATTTGAAACATTTTATGTCTTTCATTTTGAATTTGTCTTGTGGCAGCCTCCCTCATTAGAATATGAATTCCATGAAGGTGGAGACCAAGTCTTTCTCATTTGTCATTATAACCTCAGCAGCTGGCACAAAACATATGTTCCTCAGGTAGTCACTAAACCGAAGTAGTGAGTTTGAACCCAGAAAGGCCGGGTTCCAAAGTATGGCTTCCACCCATTCAACCTAACACAGCTCAGGCTGCATCATCCAATATGGCAGCCGTCGGCCACATGTGGCTAGTGAGCACTTAAAACGTGGCTACTCTGAATTGAGATGTGCCAGAAATATACAACACACGCCAGATTTTGAAATCTGAAAAAAATAATAATAATATAAAATACCTCAGGCTTTTATATTGATTATATGTTGAAATGGAGTTTTGGATTTAATGGGTAAAAAATGAAAGAAATTACTAAAATCAATTTCAGCTGTTTCTTTTTCCTTTTTTTAACGCGGCTACTACAGCATTCGCAGTTGTGTGTGTGGTTTGCGTGACAGGTCTGTTGAGTGTCACTGGTCTCGAACCTCTCGGATTCTATTCCCAGACTTCTTACCAATTAGCTCTCTGATGCTGATCCAGTCAATTAACCTCAACAGGCCTTGGTTTCTTTATGCAATAAATGAGTATAAGGATTTCTGACCTGCCAACCACATGGGTTGTGGTACAGCTCAAGTAAGATAATGGGTATGGAAGTGCCCGGGGGAAAAAATCTACACGAACGCAAGCTCTTCTGTAATGAGATTTTCGGACTCTGTCTCCACCTCCCCTAGTGTGTTCTCCCCTCCCTCACTGCCTCTTGGATGTGACCTAACTCCTATCTTTCCCGCCTTCGATCGTCATGGTCCGACTTCTGGAGTCAAGACTGGTCCTTCCTCTCGAGTGACACGCTGCCCCTCCCTGCCCAGCCCTCGGGATGGGATTTCAGAACGGAAGAGTTCAGCAAGACGTGCCCATTGTCAGACTCCTCAAGTTGACCAAAGTCATTGTCTACTTTCCCGCTCTGCTTCAGGTGATCATTCAAGTAACGACAGCACCACGGAAAACTCGATAATTCAGACAACTTCTTATCTTACAGCTGCACATTGCCAACTATGCCTTCAAGAGAGCCTTTTACAGTTTAGGCTGACCTGGGGTTGAGGTTTTAATTATTTTAAAAATGTAGATAAGCTATATTGGTCTAGTCTGCCTACCATCCATCTCCTCTCCTTTGGCTCCCATAAAGCAGGGTCATTTCACTTTTGACGACCCACTCCTTCCTGGGTCTCCACCCACATGGTTTGTATGGAGCAGACAGGTGTGTGTGTACCTGTACCAATCAGCTTGTTCCACCTCCCTGGACACAGGAGTGGTTTCAAGGATGGGCATGAAACCCAAGCTGATTTAGTGAAGGCCAATCCCAGGGCTTTGTAGGAACCTTCAAAAACCTTGCTTTTACCACTGAGCCTGGAAGCCTGGAACTATTTGAGGCCTGGAGCTGGGGGAAGCCGACCACCACAGGAAAGCAAAGCTTTCACGGAGAAAGAATCAAGACAGAGTCCTTTCCACATTGTTTAAGCACCTAGATCCAACTATACCTGAAGCTGGTCATCCCTCTGAAGTTCGCAGTCACAAAAGCCAACAAATTCATTGTGTGGGGAAAGCCAGTCTGAGACTTAATCACTTACGACCAAAAGAATCCTGTCTAATGCAAAGAGAGTTCAAGTGTAATGCATTTTAAAATAAATTTACTTTCATGACTTTTAATTAAGGTAGTAACTCCCTCTGGGTTAACAGAGTGTTGTCTGGAGGAGCTGCTAAGAATCTTTTATAACTAGATTATGAATTAAGTATAAAGAGGCTCTTCTCAGGTCACTGGAAATGCACAGAGGTCCTCGAGAAGGGCACTTTCTCCGGGACTATTTTACTAAAATCTGATTATTCGCTGTCCGTGGAAGAAACACTGTGCCTGGCCAAACCAAACTTTAAATTAATGTGGCCTTCAGGGTTTTACTCTTATTACTTGAGAGAAACCTCCGGTCAGCAAACTACCCAGAAAACCTCCACCTTTACCTTGAAATCCTGGCCCCAGGTCACCTGGTCAGCCAGTCCACGAGGTTAGTGAGTGGCTGGCTCCTGAGTCGATGGGGAGACTGAGGGTCACACGGGCCCAGGCAGAATTAAGTGTGTGAACTTCGAAGCCCAACTTTGCCCTCCAAGCCAGACTCCCCATCATGAAGATTAATGAGGTGGCAGTCGTCAAGGGCCTGGAGGCGGTTAAAACAAAACAGCCACCCATACACCTGAGACTATTTTCAGCCTCTTTGGCATGGGGCTTGAATACATATGTCAACAGCAGCCTTGGCAAAGTGTGGCCTTTCAGGTGTGTGCTGATCTCTGCTGTATTCCCTCTGCCATATATAATTTGAATATGGAGACACTGACAAGGTCCAAGGTAATGACACAGTGTCACCATCTCCCTAAAAGAGAGGACTTCTAACCTCCTGACCAATGGCCCAACAACGGACCCAGCGGGCTTTGTATTTTGGTGGACTTCATGGAAAGCACTTATTAAATGGGTTTGTGGGGGCTCGAATGCAGTACGCAAAGGGGTGAACTGTAGAGTAAACATCTGGACAGCAGACAGATTTTATCTGGCTCTAGCGAGGCTTACGTATGGATTTGTTGGCATCATTTTTTTTTTTTCAAATAGAGAAATTCCACATTAGAAATTCCATAATCTGGCTTCTCGTGATAAGTGGAAGTAATTCAGGACCTGCATTCTACAGGGCAACGGTGAACTGGAGATAAGGAGTGACCGCCTTCTGTAGGTGGGGCATGAACTTGCCCGTTTGCCCCACTCTCTACCGTGCCCTATTGTGACTCCTTGAGTCGAAGCAGGATGTCAACTGCCATTCATCACCTTACACCAGAGCCTCTTCATCCATCTGAGGTTCCTGACTGGTCCTACAAAGTGCTGGAGTTTGCAAGCTCTGCAAAATGCACATGAATTTATTGCATGGTACACTGTCTAGGTAAAATCCAGGGGTGCCTGGGTGGCTCAGTCGGTTAAGCGTCCGACTTCGGCTCAGGTCATGATCTCGCGGTTCGTGAGTTCGAGTCCCGCGTCGGGCTCTGTGCTGACAGCTCAGAGCCTGGAGCCTGCTTCGGATTCTGTGTCTCCCTCTCTCTCTGCCCCTCCCCTGCTCGCGCTCTGTCTCTCTCTGCCTCTCAAAAATAAATAAACGTAAAAAAAAATTTTTTTAAGAAGATGTTTCTAAGGTCCTTTCTAGCTTTAACCTTGTGTGATTACAGGAAGAGACAGATTCAGAATAGAAGAAGTATAAGGGCTTCTGAGGCCACTATTGAGGGGCGTGCGGGGAACAGGTGTCTCCCGCCCTTAATGTTTCTTCCCATGTGCAAGGGGGTCCCTCTGCACCCCCAATCAGTCCTTCCACGGAGGGAGGGTGACTGAGTGACACAGAGTCTGGACGTCTGGCAGAGGAGCTGGCAACATGTAACCCCTCTCCTTCCACGTTGCTCGGATTGGGAGCAAACCACCTGCAGGAAGTACAGATGCCCATGTCCCCCTCCAGGCCTGAAGTTCTACAAGTACAGGCTTCGCCCCTGCCGAGGGAGGCCTTCCCTGATCGGGCAGTGCCAGGGACTGGGTGGCTCTGATCAATCTGGGGGGCGGCCAGTGACCGCTCCTCAGGTTGTTCATCCACAGATGAAAGTCATACTGTCCAATCTCTCCGAGTAGCAAAGGGTATATTTTCAGCCCGGTCCCCATCTCCATCATCCTTTAGCCCTATTTCTCAACTAACTCAGAGCTCAGGCAGAGAGTGGGGGAAGGAGCGCTAGAGAGTGAGTGTCCCAAAGACGCCAACAAGCATCCAGGCTGACGGTCATTATCACTTGGAGGGTTCATTACCCTTTATAAAATCTGATGAAGGCTGCGGACCCTCTACTGCCTTCCCCTCCTGAACACCCCTATCTACACCACACTTCTGTATCTAATATCAAGGTGTTTACAGACTGCTGAAGTCAGACTTTGAAAGCCCTGATTTTGTTTCCATCCCCAAGGAGGAGTCAAAGCGAGACAAGACAGAGGCAAGACTGATAAAAATCCCCGACGTCCCGACTGGCATCCTCCCTGCTCTGCAGCCTCGGATGGAATTCTTCATACAGCAAACTCTAAACGCCCAGGTGCCAGAGGCTCACTGGGCATGCCGTGCTGAGCTCCACCGTCAGTCCTAACCAGGGACTCGAACATCAGCCACTTATTACACAAATAAATGTCTGAGCACACATCATGATGAAAGCTATCAGGGAAAAGAATGGTTCGTGATAAGGGAGCCTGACATTTGAAGGTGGTGAAGAAAGGAGAGATTTCACGAAAAAAGTGACACTTCCGCCCAGATCTGAGATCTAAGGAATAAACAGGAATGAATGAAAGAGGGGGAAAGGCACAGAGAAGAGGCATCCAGACAGAGGGAAGGATGTGGGCAAAGTCCCTGAGCAGACAGGCGGGGAAGGAGAGGGGCAGGATATGCAGCTGGACAGAGAAGAGGTGTATGTAGGTGCAGATGACATGTAGCAGTGTTGACCAGATAGCCCCCCATAGGTCCCCATGAGCCGTCACAGCTGCAAGTTGGCTGTATTTCGTAGGGGGAGGGGGCGCGGGGCAAGAGGGCACTAATTTAAGCTCTGACAGAGACTGAAGAGGTTTGCAAACTCAACCCCACCTCCCACTTCCAGGAAATCTTCAAAGGAAAGAAGTCATTGAAAGCAAGGAGTTACATGCATGAGCCCAGGTGTTCACAGCGGTGCTACCTGCTATCTGCATGTAACATTAAAGTTCTGGAAATCAGTGGAAACCCCCAAGTAAAAGAGGAATCATTTGAGAACCACGGGTCTCCACACGATGCAATGCTATGTGCCAATCTAAAAAATGGAAACTATAGGGGCCCCTGGGTGGCTCAGTCAGCTAAGCACCCGACTTCAGCTCAGGTCATGATCTCGTGGTCTGTGGCTTCGAGCCCCGCGTCGGACTCTGTGCTGACAGCTCGGAACCTGGAGCCTGTTTCAGATTCTGTGTCTCCCTCTCTCTCTGCCCCTCCCCCCCCAACAGACTGTCTCTCTCTCTCTCTCTCAAAAATAAATAAGCATTAAAAAATTAGAAAAGAGGGGCGCCTGGGTGGCTCAGTCAGTTAAGCGGCCGACTTCGGCTCAGGTCATGATCTCGCGGTCCGTGAGTTCGAGCCCCGTGTCGGGCTCTGTGCTGACAACTCAGAGCCTGGAGCCTGTTTCAGATTCTGTGTCTCCCTCTCTCTCTGACCCTCCCCTGTTCATGCTCTGTCTCTCTCTGTCTCAAAAATAAATAAACGTTAAAAAAAAATTTTTTTAATAAAAAAATAAAAAAATAAAAAAAAATTAGAAAAGAATAATAATAATAAATGGAAATTATAGTCAAAGTAGACATCTTGGGGAAATGTTTATGATAAATGAGGGCTATATATGAACGCAGACAAGAAACACTAGGTAATATCCTTCCATACATATAAGTTAAGTCTAAAAGGTTATATGGTCAGCATGATACTGTTCCTAGTAGCAATATGATAGCAGATAGGATTTCTCCTATTATCCCAGAATTATGGGTATGGCCCAAAGTTAAAAATAAAAGATGTAAATAACTCCACTTACTTTTTATTGTAAATTGTATTTTTAATGTTTATTTATTTTTGAGAGACAGAGACAGAACATGAGTTGGGGGTGGGCAGAGAGACAGAGAGAGAGAGGGAGCCATAGAATGTGAAACAGGTTCCAGGCTCTCAGCTGTCAGCACAGAGCCTGACACAGGGCTCAAACTCAGGAACGGAGAGATCATAACCTGAGTTGAAGACGGACACTTAACCAACTGAGTCACACAGGTGCCCCTAAATAACTCCGCTTTCTTAAAGAGAGCTGTCAATGAGCCAGAGTTGGGACCAGACTCCTTCCCACAAGGGTAACAAAGAGGGGGCAGAGTCAGCCCTATACCCCACCTCTCACGGTCCCCTCCTCCCCAGTCTATGTAAGAAGAGGCAGGGGGATGGGTCAGGTTTTGGTCTCCACTTTGTGAGGGCATAGGATTCGCAAAGAGAGCCCATTCCTGCTCCCCAGGAGTGCCTGCAACAAAGAACAACTGTTATCTCATTTCCTGGTTGTACGAGAGAATGGTTATTATGTATTTCTGGCATAGTAATACTAGCATATGCTTTAAGGAAGCTGATCATTTGAAGATCCATGAAATCCTAAATTTTTATTATCTAAGTATTTTAGACTCAAGCTGTCTCTAAAGCCTGCTCTGACTACTGATTTCAATGTATTCTTTAAAACAGAATATGTGTTGGGGATAGGATTTAACGTATATCTTTTAAACTATACCTGGACATAAGCAGCAACACCCCTCAGATACCAAGGAATCACTACAGGCTCTATCATTTGCATATACAAAAACTGGACTCTTCCTAAATTGTGATGTGATGAGCAGTAGAACTTTTCCATCCGGTCCTGAAGAGTCATGAGACTTTAGGTGGTTTTGCTGCTGATAGCTACCCAACAAGCATCGTTTCTCTGGATCATTAGCAAAAAAAATAGTCTTGGCCCCCCACTTCCCCTCCAAGCAGTTTTGGGCTACTAGATGCTCCATGATCCACGTCAAGCAGGCAGGGGGGCTGCAATGCCAGGACACAACCAATGGCATCATCCCAGATGCACAAGGACATGCCAGGAATAAATGGGAGAATCAACAGAGACAAGAAACATTTTCGATCCCTTACAGAGATGGCTGTGAGTCTCCAGCCCTGGCCTGATGAGTCAGTCATTAGGAAAGAAGAAACCTGACCTTTTCATATTGATTCCAGGAAGACTTGGGGGTGGGTGGGGGGGGACGAGATTTCAAGACGTCGACAGAGTCAAAGGCAAGGGGAAGAATAAGACTTGGCCAATCTGTTTAGATATGAGGTTCTTGGGACCGTGAGAACTAAGGTGCTGACCGAAAGATAAGAACACTGTTTAACAAGAACAGGGATGCTGGGTACAGTCATTTAAAGCTTGTTACTCCTGGCTTAATCAATTTACACACACACACACACACACACACACACACACACACACACACACACGATGGAAAGGGAGACAGACTGCAAAGAGGCAGGAAAGAAGAGGAAATTAGCTTGGTTTTTCTCTCCCAAATACCCAGTGGAAGGAGGGAAGTTGAGAGAGAAACAGAAGGGGTAGACAAGGAGAGAAGAGACCAGGCAGACTTCAGTAATCAAGACAGTGTGGTACTGGTGTAAGAACAGAACAGGGTCCGGAAATAGAGTCACGTGTAAATGACCAATTCACAACTGAAGGTGTCAGGTAACTCAATGGGCAGCGGGTGGTTTTTTCAACAAACGGGACGGGAACTACTGGATGTTTGAATGGAAAATAATGAACCTTGACCCTTACCTCACACCATATGCAAAAGCTAACATGATATGGATAATATGCCCACCATAAAAGCTAAAATTATAAAGCTTCTAGAAGAAAATAAGAGAGTACCTTGGTGTCTTTGGGATTTGCAAAGATTTCTTAGGCTATAAAAAGCACTAAGCATAAAAGAAAAAAATGTGATAAATTGGACTCCATTTAAAATGGAAAACTTTGCCTCTTTGAAAGATAATCGCGAGAAAGTGTTAAAGGAAGCTCCAGACCGAGAGGAAACAGCTACAATACATACACTGACAAAGGACCTACAACATGGTATTAAAAAGAAAAACAATCTGGGGGGCCTGGGTGGCTCAGTGGGTTGAGTGTCCAACTTTGGCTCAGGTCATGATCTCATGGTTTGTGGGTTTGAGCCCTGTGCTGGGCTCTGTGCGGACAGCTCAGAGCCTGGAGCCTGCTTCAGATTATGTGTCTCTCTCTCTCTCTGCCCCTCCCCCACTTACGCTCTGTCTCTCTCTCAAAAATAAATACACATAAAAAAATTTTTTTTAAAGAAAAACAACCTAATTTATAAACAGGCAAAAGATGAACAGATCATTAAAAAGAGAGAGAGAAATGGCTAGTAAGTCCACAAAAAGACATTCACCATCTTTAGTCATCAGGGAAATGCAAATTAATGAATTACTTAAGTCAAATTAAAATACAATGAGATACCACTTTCTATTGATATTTCTGATTGGATAATCTTTTAATGTTTATTTTGGAGAGTGAGAGAATGAGCAGGGGAGGGGGAGAGAGAGCGGAGGACAGAGAATCCAAAGTGGGCTCTGTGCTGACGGTAGAGAGCCCGATGTGGGGTTCAAACCCATGAACTGTGAGATCATGACCTAAGCCAAAGTCGGATGCCCCCCCCCCCCCAGGCACCTCTGGGTTAGATAATTCTTTCCCGGAGGCTGAAGGTGGGGGCTGTTCTATGCATTGTAGGATGTCTATCAGCATCCTTGGTCTCTACCCCAGGTGCTAGATGCTAATAGCACCTCCTCCCAAGTTAAGACAACCAAAAACATCTCCGGACAATGCCAAATGTCTGAGAGACAAAACTGCTCCACGCTGGGAACCATAGACGCAGAGCCATGGACTTCTCTGGTGGGTTTGTAAAATGTACAAGCACTCTGGAAAATAGTTTGCCGGTTTCTTATAAAGGTAAACACGTTATTACACTATGACCTAGACATTCTATCGGTAGGTATTTACCCAAGAGAAAGGAAAAATGTATATTGACCAAAAAAAGAAAAAAAAACAAACAAACTTGTAAAGAATGTTTGTAACAGATTCCTTCTCAATGCTCCCAGACTGGAAACACTCCAAATGTCCATCAATGTGTGTGGACGGGGCTGAACTGTGTCCTCAAAGGGATATCCTGAAGTCCTAACCCCCCAGTACCTGTGAATGTGACCTTATCTGCAAACAGGGTCTTTACAGATCTAATCAAGTTAAGAGACTCTCATCCTGGATTAGGGTGGGCATGAAATCTAAACACTGGCATCCTTATAAGAGAGAATGTACAGAGGGAAGAGGCATAGGTAGAAAGAGGCAGAGATTGGAACAATATAGCTATATGCCAAAAACAAAAACAAAAACAAAAACAAAAACAAAAAAACAAGGGTTGCTGGGAGCCCCCAGAAGCTGGAAAAGGCAAGGAAGTCAGTCTCCAGATCCCTCAGAAGAAGCAAGGTTAACACTTTGATTTTGCACTTCTGGCCTCCAGAACTGTGAGATAATACATTTCTGGTTTTTTTAAGCCACCAAATTTGTGATATGTTGTTACAGTGATCCCAGGAAACTATCCCAGGGAGGATGGGTAAATAAACCCTGGCGTATTCACACAATGAAACATTATTGCTATAGAGTAATAAAGTAACACAAAGGAATGAACTACTCATATATACAATAAGATGGATTCATCTCAGGAAGATTCTGTTGAGTAAAAAAAAAGCCAGACGCAAGAGCATAAGTGATGCATGATTCCGTTTATATGAAGTTCTGTACGAGATCTAAACTATGTGATAAAAATCAGAACGCTGGTTGCCTTCAAGGTGGGGAGATGATTGGACACGAGAGACATGAGAGAACTTTCCAGAGTGCATAGGAAATGTTCTATATGTTGACTGAGGAGGTGGGTCCCTGGGGATATACACAGACGAAAATTCATTTAAATTAAAGCCTGTTGTTATTTGTATATAAACTAATACTCAATTTTAGAAACTGCAAATCAAGAGGCTAAGAAGAGAGGTGCCTGGGTGGCTCAACTGGTTAAGCATTTGACTTTGGCTCGGGTCACGATCTCACGGCTTGTGAGCTTAAGCCCTGCGTGGGGCTTTGTGCTGACAGCTCAGAGCCTGAAGCCTGCTTCGGATTCTGTGTCTCCCTCTCTCTCTGCCCCTCCCCTGTTCACGCTCTGTCTCTTTCTCCTTCAAAAATAAATAAACATTAAAAAAAATTTTTTTAAAGAAGCTAAGGAGAAGAGGAAAAAAATGGGGGAGCATGTGACCCTTTCCCAATGAGAAGGGGCAAATAAGGAAAAGAGAGGGAGAAGGCACGGGGTCACATGAGAAAAAGACAAACTGCAGAACCCTGGAAACTTTAAACAGTTCCAGCAAGTTCTATCATTTTGTTACACCTGCACTCGCCACCATGGCTAAATGAACTCACAAATTCTCCACTGGAGGCCAAGTTTGCCCAGCCGCCCACAGCAAATTGGCCCAGGCGGACATCCCAGCTGCTGTCCATTATAACCTGGAATGCAACATTAACTTCTGAGAGGCCCCTCTGGCTCCCACAGAGCCCCTAGATGCCCCACACTTCAGGAGTATTCTTCAAAATCTAAATGGACAACTGAGGAAAAACTGGGAATGCAGTGCCTGGTGAGCAACCCATGTGCCGTGTGTATCCCCCAGGCCATGAAACATTCCAAGTGGGGAGGACAGTCCTACAGCTCTCACCCTGCCCCACCCAAGCCCCCCACAGCACCAGGCTCTCATTGCATATGCAGACCCGGCCAGAGCAAGCTGCTGGCACACCAGGGCTCAGGTAAGAAGTAGCAGCCAGGGGCCAGAGGCTCCCATGCTGTCCCACTCACAGCAGAACCACACGAGAGGCTCACTGCAAATGTGGGGGGAGGCCAACATCATTAACTTTGCCTCCAGACAGTCCAGAGTTCAAGGGCGGAGACTGTTTCTTCCCTGGGCTCTTTATGCCATCAATTCCTCGGCTGGGAATTGGGAAGAACGTTATGTGGTTTAACACATGCGTGCATATCAGGAACGGGAGCCCACTAGCTGCCGGTATCTTTTTGTGAAATGCAGTCAGGAGCACCCTTGACATTAGGTTGCAAACTGCACACCAATTATATCCTTCACTTATAGAAAAGTACCCCGCCGGGGACTTGCTTTTCTGGAGCCTTGGCATTTGATAAAAACACGTCTATGCACATCGCGGAGTCTGGGCTCGTCGCAGCCCTTTCAAAAAGGTGATGCTGTTTTGCCTCTCTCTGGACTTCCTTCCCGGCTGGCTTAGCAAAAGAGTACCCCTCTCGTGCAGATGTCTTGCAGCAGCTCTAGGGAAGGGCCCCCATGAATTCACACTCAGGACTGTGCTTGCCATGTGACTCGGTAAGTATCGCTTGAAGACAATGGTGTTTTAGTAATGCTCAGAAAACTGAATTCCAGGCAAGGACAACTCTAACAGGCTTGTGTCAAAAAACAGTAAAGAACGCTTCCTCTGTGGGGCGCCTGGGTGACTTAGTGGGTTAAGCATCCAACTCTTGGTTTCAGCTCAGGTCATGATCTCATGGTTCGTGGGTTCAAGCCCTATACCAGGCTCTGTGCTGACAGCTCGGAGCCTGGAGCCTGCCTCGGATTCTGTGTCTCCGTTCTCTCTCTGCTCCTCCCCGCTCACACTCTCTCTTAAAAATAAACACTTAAAATTCTTTTTTAATTTTTAAAAAATGTTTATTTATCTTCAAGAGAGAGAGATAGACTGTGAGTGGGGAGGGGCAGAGAGAGAGGAAGACACAAAATTCAAAGCAGGTTTCAGGCTCCAAGCTATCTGCATAGGGCCCGACATAGGGCCTGACCCCATAAACTGCAAGATCATGACCTGAGCCAAAGTTGGACATCTAACCAACTGAGCCACCCAGGCGCCCCCAAATTTTTTTTTAAAAAGGAGCATAACTGGAAAAGGGCCACCCTGTACAGCTTCTCTTATATTCACTGTGTAATAGAGAGAACACTAGACCAAGAGTTAGGAGGGATGGCTTCCAATGAAGTGGGGGGGGGGGGGCAGTGCTGAGAAAGTCATCCATCTATCCATCCATCCACACATCCATCCATCCACTTGGCAATCATCTAACCATCCAACCATCTACCCATCCACTCATCCATCCATCCATCCATCCATCCATCCACTCACCCATTCATACATTCATCCATCCATCCATCCATCCACCCATGCACCCACTTACCAATCCATCCATCTGTCCATCCATCCATCCATGCATCCACTTACCAATCCACCCATGTGAGCAACCACCCGTCCACCCATCCATCCATCCACCCATCCATCCATCCACATTCATCGAGCCTTTAACTTTGTACCCAATGCTGTAGGTACATTCATCCACTTACCAATCCACCCATCCATCCATCCCCTCATTCACTCATACATACATACACACACCCATCCATCCACATTCCCTGACCCTTTAACTATGTACCCAATGCTGTGTTAAGTAAAGAAGTGACAGAAATGAGTAAGACAGGGTCTGACTGAAAGAATTCACAGGCTAGCAGTCTGGAAAACAACAGGGACTTAAAACCTGCTGGAAGAACAGATGACAGGCATGGGCACGGCAACCATAGAGACAACCTGCCATACGTATCGTCATGAGTTCAGCCCGTGGGTCAGATTTATATCCCATTTGCCACTTCAGCTAAGGCTAGGAGTCTGCAAACATTTTCTGGAAGGGCTAGATAGCATATATTTTAGGCTGCGCCGAGCATGCAGTCTCAGGTGTAACTACTCAAATGTGCCATTGCACTGTGAAAGCAGCCACAGGCCGTAGGTCAATGGATGGGTGTGACCGTGTTCTAATAATACTTTATTTACAAAAACAGGCGGTGGGGGGGGTGGAGAGGGGCAGATTGGGTCTTCAGGTGGTTGTTTGCCAATCCCTGAGAGAGAAGGCGTGATCCTAGGTGAGTTTTATAATCTCCCTACACCTCAGTCTCTTTTACTATAAAGGAGAGTTACTGATAACAGCTACTTCACAGGGTGATACAAGCTGATACTCCATGTAAATCACAGTGCCCGTAACATGGCAGAGATGCAATCGACGTTATTAGCTCTTCCTATTATTATTAATTGCACTGTAGCGTGATAACAGAAGCATTCAGACAGAGCCAAAGAGGAGTGGGGGGGTCAGCTCCACGTGAGGGAAACCACAGCTAACAGTGTCGCCCTGAACCTCTCTCTGTTCACCTGTCAGAACAAGGTCAAAGCCCCACTAACTTCCCCGCAGGGCTGGATTGCTATTCAAAAAGCTTCCTGAAGACTGGAAAACCGTCCGGTTCTCAAACACAGGGTTTCTGCGACACGAGGATGTAAGGAAATGAACCTGTTCATTCCCTGAGCAAAGAACATGTCTCTTACCCATCTCTCCACATCTTCCCTGAAAACTAAACATTTTAAGTCGCAGCCTCTTGGAGAGTCCAGTCAAAGCTGGTACCAACCCCAGGTCCCGTGAGATGACATCCAACACAGCTCGCCTCGCCCCCAGATATATCCCACCCCAACTCGGTGATTAAAGCCCAAGGTGGTGAGGCGGCAACTGCTAACCCAGTGACGGATGCAGCTGACAGACACAGAAGGGCCACCTCCCCAAGGTACGCATCATGATCCTGGAGCACTGCCAGGCTGCAAGAAACGACCTCAGTGACTGTCTCCTAAAAATCATTAAGCACCACTCTAGAAAACTAACCTGGCCTGCTCTCCTTGGAGCTTCCAGAAGCCCAGCTATGGTGGAGGGAGCCCCGGCTGGAGGCCTAGAGAGTTGTTAATATTTTTATTCTTCCTCTATTAAGTCAAGTTAATAAATACCTCCAGCCTAAAGGGAACAGGAGGAGGGGGTGGAGAGCTCATTGCTAGCGACCAGACAGTCCCTGGCCATGTTCATTTTGAATTACAGAGTCCCAGCAGGGCCCATCAGGAGCCACAGGCTGGGAGGCCATTAGAGATGACACACGTGGGGAAGCAAGCAGCACTAGGACGGGGGTCAGGGGCTCCCTTATCTGCCACCAGTCACCCAGAGCAGACGGCACTGTCTCCCGTTAACCTCTGCTCAGCCGTGTCACCAGAGCCACACTCTCCTGTGTTCTGGAAGGCACACCGCATACCTGAGAGAATTAATTAATGGGAAACAGGATGAAAGGGGCTCCGAGCAACTGGCCTGAGGCCCTGAGGCCAAAATGCGCCTCCCTGGAAGTGATACAGGCAAGTCATGGCGCCCCTAGCCCTTGCAGGGGTTCCCTACTGACGACCGCCAGGACAAACTCCAAAGTGCCCAAGAGCGCTTCCTTAAACCTCCCCTCCCTCCTTACCCCATGCCCCCCCCACACACACACATGCACACACACACACACATGCACACACATGCACACGCGCGCACACACACACAGTCTAGCCCCAAAACTATTTTCAGTTCTCCAACCAGTCCTGGCTCCCAGGCCTTTCCACCTCCTATTGTCCTGCCTGGACACTTTCCCTCTCTTCACCCGGCCAACTCCCACTGACTCTTCAGGTCTCATCTTAGGTCAGGGGTTGGCAAACTATAGCCTCAGGGCCAAATCTGGCCCCCTACTTGTTTTTGTAAACAAAGTTTCATTGGAAAACCACCAGGCTCATCCACTGGCAAACTACCTATGGTTGTTTCTGCTTCACTGCTGCAGAGTTAGGTGGATGTAAGACAGACCACAGGGCTGCAGAGCCTGCTGTATTTACTACCGGAGCCCTTACAGGGACAGTTTTCTCACCTCTGTCTGAGATGACAGGTCCTCTAGGAAGCTGCCCCTGGCTCCCTCGAATGTTTTAGGGGTTCCTCATCGCGGCTTCCTCAGCCCTAGTGTTACTTCCTCTCCCCTAGACCTTACCTTACTGAATTAGAAACTGATGCTTCCATTTAAAAAATAAAAAATGAAATTGAAAGAAAGAAAGAAAGAAAGAAAGAAAGAAAGAAAGAAAGAAAGAAAGAAATTGATGCTTCCATGCTAGCCACAGCAATCAGACAACAACAACAGCAAGAAAAAAAACCCCAAGAGGCATCCAAATCAGCAAGGAAGAAATAAAGCTTTCACTATTTGCAGATAACATGATACTATATATAGGAAACCCAAAAGACGCCACCCCAAAACTGCTAGAACTGATAAGTGAATTCAGTAAAGTCACGGGATACAAAATCCACACACAGAATCTGTTGCGTTTCTATACACCAATGATGAAGCAGCAGAAAGAGAAATTAAGGAATCAGTCTTACAACTGCACCAAAAACAATTAGATGCCTAGGAATAAACCTAACCAAAGAGGTAAAAGACCCGTACACTGAAAACTATAAAACACTGATGGAAGAAACGGAAGACATCAAGAAGCAGAAAGGCATTCCACGTTCACAGAATTGGAACAACAAATACTGTTAAAATGTGTATACTACCCAAAGCAACTGATACATTTCACGCAATCCCTATCAAAATATCACGAGCATTTTTCACAGAGCTAGAACAAACAATCCCAAAATGTGTATGGAAGCACAGAAGACCCAGGATAGCCAAAGCAAATTTGAAAAAGAGAAACAAAGCTGGCAGCAACACAATCCCAGACTTCAAGTTGTATTAGAAAGCTGGCTGTCGTGATCAAACAGTATGGGACTGGCACAAAAACAGACATAGATCAATGGAACAGAATAGAAAACCCAGAAATGAACCTACAACTCTACGGGCAATTAATCTTTGACGAAGCAGGAAAGAATAACCAATGAGGAAAAGACCGTCTCTTCAACAAAGGGTGTTCAGAAAACTGGACAGCAACATGCAAAAGAATGAAACTGGACCACTTTCTTACACTATACACAAAAATAAATCCCAAAAGGATTAAAGGCCTAAATGTGGGACTCAGGTCGTGATCCCACATTTCTTGGGTTCGAGCCCTGCGTTGGGCCCCACAGTGGCCGTATGGAGCCTGCTTGGGATTCCCTCTCTCTTCCTCTCTCTCTCTCTGCTCCTCCCCCATGCATTCTCTCTCTCTCTCTCTCTCTCTCTCTCTCTCTCTCAAAATTAATTAATTAATTAACTTAAAAAAAAAGGAAGGCACTTCTGATAAGCCCCAGGTGTTACATGGAAATGCCTGAAACTAATATCATACTGCATGTTAACCAACTGGAATTTAAATAAAAACTTAAATAATAAACAAACTGATGCTTCCAGTCTGTCTCTTCTCTAAATTCTGAGCTCTGCAAGAGGAAGGCTGGGTTTTTTGCCACTCTGCACCCCGGATCTCTCACACACCATAAACACTGAAAACAGAGTCTGCAGAATGAAAGAATGGACAAATGAGTGAGGGTTTTGATGCGGTGTGAGAGCCCAAGGACACCACTAAAGACAGTGTAACTGATGCACACCCTTGATGCCTGATCAGGAAGCCTCACGGCAGCGGTATTTCTTTGGGATGAACTGAGAAGAGAGAAGTCCCGAGCATCCGCGTGTCCAAAGAACAAAAAAAGCCCCCAAGTATCTCCTGGGGAACTGTTCCCAGAGCACACAAAGGAGGAGAGAGGGAAGGTTCACTAACAGCTGGGGCCTGGACTATTATTCCAAGTCGGGACCCGAACTCTAAATCCTACCGTTGCTTCCAACCACTGGTCCTCTTTCTCTGGTACAACACACATTCCAAGCCTGCTGATAAATAGCTCTTTTTTGCTCAGTTGTCAGCTCCTGGAAAACAGGGGTCATTTGCTCACCAGGGTCCCTGCAGGACTTTTGCAACATGTGGGCAAAAATACATGACGAATGAATGAATGAATGAATGAAATTCAATTATCAAAGCCTTCCATCTGGCATATAATGGTATAGAGTCTCAGCTGGGGCCAGATTTCATTCTGCAGTGGATCCAGGCCTGGCCCCTGACCCAATAAGGAACACAGAAGAGCCCTACGTAAGGGTGGTCATGACTGGTTCGTGGCTACCCTCCAACTGGCACACTAAGGCCACTCCCTTGGCTTTGAACAGCTTCTCTCTCATGGCCCTCGGGTTCTGAATGCGTTTCTGCAGTCTCAGCCGTCCCCGGCCTTGCTCCTAACCTCTGCCTTGGCTTTCAAAGGCCTCACATACTGCCCACCTCGGTGTGACTGCCCCACATGATGCTGATATCATACCTCCATCCAGGCCCCCATTATCTTAAATCAAAGTGCTGGGCAGATGCCCTCTGTGACTCAAGGTGCCATCCAGGAGCCAAAGCACAGTGGAGAAGTTAGCCCTGGAAGGAGTTTTTACGTCTCCCCATTTATCACACTAAAAGGTTCATTTCAAATTCCATCAACTAGGTCAAATATCAAGATAGAGAGCAGGGCCTTCTCTCTCCAGAAATGGCACCACTCTCTAGAGTGAGTGGATGTGGGGCATTTAATTTGGCAGCCAAATGGCACCGCTTCCCAGAAGGCTGGCGCCTGCCAGTGCCGAGGAAAGCTGGAGAAGCAAAAACTCAACATGACTGCCACTAGGAGAGATAAAAAGAAACCATAAATTCTACCAGACGAATGAAGTCTCTTAGGAAACCCTGAACTGTCCTGCCCACGAGACAGGCGTTTATTCCTGGGCACCTCAAACCGAATCTAATCCTCATACTTTTCCTTTGATCAGGGTAATAACAATAACTATAATTATGCATTCAAGATACCAGCGCCATGCAAAACATTCGTTTCACTTGTGGTTAAGCAGCCTGTGGCTTGCATAAACAGGCCTGGAGGATGATGCTTCTGGATGATTTGGGGATAAGTGCATCTATACCATAATCACAGTGCCATAAAACCACAGGGTGTCCTAAATCGTAGCTAAAAAATGATGTTTACCAGCTTAAGGAAAGGACGCTCTCCCTCCAGTTCTTTCTTACCTATCTTAGTTTCACATTCTAAGTCCCATCTCCATCGAGAGAAGAACTATTTGCTCTAACCTCCAGAATGGAAGGGCCCTGGGAAAGGATGGAAATCAGATATTAGTCAAACATTGCACCTTCCACTGACCGAGAGCGACTCTCCCGGAATGTGTTAAGGATTCCTGAAGTCATACCAGGGTCTGTGAAAAATGCCTGCCCGTGGAACTGGAGGGGCAACAGCCAGCCTTAGACTTACCAGACATGTGGCCACAGCTGAGCCAGGTCAAAATGGGTACCAAAATGTCTCCCCATCTCTGTGCCCAGCCAACAACTCTAACACACCTGCACAAGGTCCCGTTAAAATGTCACTTCCTCACTTCTGCTCAGAGGAAATAAACTCCCTCCGTCGTTCAAACACGACAAGGGATCAAATCTGTAAACTCTATGTCTGCCTCTACCCCAGCACTTCTGACACTGACCAGGGGAATCTGCGTCCACATCCATCTCTGTATCCCTATTCTCACCCTAGTGCCTGGTCCACGGTCGGGGCCCAGAAAATGTTTCCTGGATTCACATTCCATGTGAACAAATTCCATACATCTTTGTCTCATCCCGAGAATTTTTAACACTGA
This sequence comes from Panthera onca, assembly GCF_046562875.1. Taxonomy (NCBI): domain Eukaryota; kingdom Metazoa; phylum Chordata; class Mammalia; order Carnivora; family Felidae; genus Panthera; species Panthera onca. The sequence goes on from NC_138350.1 coordinate 13,173,005, forward strand.
TAAGGGGTACAGATATATTTCCACAAAGGGGAGACTCCAACAAGCTTGCTCCAGAGTAGGAAGGTTTCTTCCCCCCTCCAAGAACCAGGCTCTGCAGCAGAGAGGGAGGCAGGGAAATTAACACAAAGTGGAAAACCACAGGGGAAAACTGCACACCTCCCCCACCAGTTATCCAAACCCTTCCATCTACAATTCTAGACACTGCCTCCTCCCTCCGTGAACTTGTGTGTTTCATCCACTTTAGAAAGTTAAACCTGACCTTTTGTGGTCGGAAGATAACTTTGAGGTGGTACTCCCCAAACTTCATTCGCTGTCTGAACTGCTTTCTGAAGCCATATCGAAGTACCATCGTTTTTTACTAGTTTGTTAAACTGACTTTTTATGGGGTGCCTGGGTGGCTCCGTTGGTCAAGCATCAAACTCTGGATTTCGGCTCAGGTTGTGATCTCCCAGTTCATGAGTTTAAGCCCCACGTTGGGCTCCTCTCTGACAGAGTGGAGCCCTCTTGGGATTCTCTCTCCCTCTCTCTCTCCCCTTCCCCCACTTTCTCTCTCTCTCTGTCTCTGTCTCTCTCTCTCTGTGTCTCTCTCTCTTTCTCTCTCTCTCTCTCTCAAAGTAAATATACTTAAAAAAAATTAGGGGCACCTGAGTGGCTCAGTCAGTTAAGCGTCTGGCTTCGGCTCAGGTCATGATCTCACGGTTCATGAGTTGAAGCCCTGCATCAGGCTCTGTGCTGACAGCTCGGAGCCTAGAGCCTGCTTCGGATTCTGTGTCTCCCTCTCTCTCTGCCCCTTCCCCGCTCGTACTCTGTCTCTCGCTCAAAAACAAATAAACATTAAAAAAAATAGTAATAATAATAAACTAAAAATAAATTGACATTTATTTATTTATTTGCTTGCTTGCTTGCCAGCCTCATCTTAAGCAACGAACAGCTTCTAATGAATCCTGGATCTGATGTGCCAACCATACTTTTTTTGAATAGCCCTTAAATGTTGACATAATTTGAAAGGTTTCAAGTTGCCCCATGGGCCTCCCGAAGTCATCTTGCCCGCCTGAGCGGTTGGAGTCCCAGAGTATCTAAATCACTGCCCTAAAGTATTGTTCCACAAACACACAGATACAAGGTAGCAACCTGTTGTATCCGGACTACCATCACCAGAGATTCGAACCCGAGTCTCTCTTGGGCAGAAGTCAACACTATCCAGGAAGCGGTAAGGTGCAGCAGTTAAGGGATCTGGGGTCAGGGCTGAGTCTGATCTCTCGGCTCCCACTTACTGGCTGCGACACTAAGCGGTTTCTCTACCCTCTCTGAGACTCTGTTTCTTCGTGCGTAATATGGGGATGAGGACAATGCCCGCCTCACATGGGGTGCTGTGGAATTAAACAAGAAAATGCCTGAGGCCTCACTGGCACAACACATCACTGATGCTGATATTGCTACTACCAACATCCATTCATTCAACAGATGCCCACCAAGGCTCTACTGAATCCTCACTAAGAACCTCGTGCTGAGAAAAGACCAGCAGGGCTCTCCCAGAGCTAAGAGTGGCGGCAAAGGCAATCTAGGGAATGAGCCAGATGGGAAACAACTGTACAGGGCGACTGGAGACCAGATGAGGTGAGCCATGGCGGGGCCACCTTCGGGGACCTGGGAGCCGACACAATCCCCCAAATCTGCCCAGGACACAGGATCAGGGAGGGAGAGAGGCACATGGTTAGACGGGCATATTTTAGATATGCCTTTTTTTTAATGTTTATTTATTTTTGAGACACAGAGAGAGACAGAGCACGAGCAGGGGAGGGGCAGAGAGAGAGGGAGACACAGAACTCGAAGCAGGCTCCAGGCTCCGTGCTGTCAGCACAGAGCCTGACCTGGGGCTCGAACTCAACCAACTGCGAGATCATGACCTGAGCCGAAGTCTGACACTCAACCAACTGAGCCACCCGGGCGCTCCTGACTATTTTTAATAGAACCTGGCACATTCCAGACAGATGCTAATAATGAAAGTGGTAAGGGTAAGAAAGGCAACATTAGCTCCATGCAAACTGTCTCCCAGCAAGCTTGGCCTCCTCAGTAACTGTGCCTGGGGGCCCTCTGGGGCAGCCCCTCTCGGAGCACCTCCAGTCTGGTCATCTGTCCAGGATAAAGAGAAAGGAGTGAGGAGAGAAGCACATCGCTTCCCCCTCTGGCTCTGAATACTTCCCCCCTCTGTCTCTGGTGGTCGAGAACAAGGGGCAACAGGTGCAGTACCAGCCTTCTTAGACACTTCATTTGATGGACTCCAGAAAAACCCACTGCCACCAAAATGCCTGCCCCCTCCCCAGTCTTAGTGCCTGAGCCTTCCTTTGATTCATTCAAAAAAAAATTTTTTTAACGTTTATTGTTGGGAGACAGAGAGAGACAGAGCATGAGCATGGGAGGGGCAGAGACAGGGGGAGACACAGAATCGGAAGCAGGCTCCAGGCTCTGAGCTGTCACCACAGAGCCCAATGTGGGCTCGAACCCACGACCCGCGAGATCATGACCCGAGCCAAAGTCGGACGCTCAACCAACGGAGCCACCCAGGCGCCGCCCCTTTGATTCTTGAAAGCACTGCCATCTTAAAGCGATCCTCCCTCCCCTAAAATACAATTTTAATGTATTAAATACTTTGGCCCAGCCATTCCACTTTGAAGGATGCCTCTTAGAGAAACGCTTGCACCTGGGCACAAGGAAACACGCGCTGCGGCTCCGGTGACAACGGTAAAGCCGTGGGAGCAACTGAGATATCCATCAACAGGGGACTCAGCAAACCACAGGGGACTCAGTTGTGTGTTCATACAATGGGATATTACACAGCAGATGAAAGCGAATGACTAAGAAGCTACGTGTGTATCAACAAGGATGGATTTCAAACGAATCTCATCATTGTTGTGTCAGGGTAGGGGGCAGAAATGGCAGAACAAATAGAACACGATGTTCCTATGCGTTCATTCTGAGCAATGGTTGGGACCCAAAGGTCCATTCCATTAGTCACTGCACTTTTCTATGTACTCGGTAATTTCTCAGAAAATTACACCTCTCAGGGGACAAGCCCTGAAGACTGTATCCTTGTGAGGTAAGGGTCTGGGTACCAGAAAAGAACAGATACTGCGTGTTTTCATGACACCCAGCTGTGCTCTGGCGGAGCCTGCCCGTCCACGGCTCCTAGAAAAAGATCAGGAGGTCTGAGGGTCTGTCAAGGGCTAGCACATCATCGTAAGAGTAATGATATTAATAAGAGCCAACACTTACTTTGCACCAAGCACAGCGCCAAGCTCTTTACAAACAGTATCTTATACATGAGAAAAAAAAAAGAAAGAACATCCACCTTCGGGTAGAAATTCCGTATCTTCTTGTGCCAGAAAATAAAGCAATGCTCAAAGAAAGAGAAGAACACGTCCAAAGGACGCAGGAACCAGCTTGAAGGGGCTTCCACCAGCCACACTGAAGATAAGTAACTGAGCGTCAAAATAGATAATAATAACAAGGGACTGTAACCTATGGAATCAAATAAGAATCCGTGAGACCACACTGATACAAACAAGGAAGGAAAAAGGGGAAGTTTTATCCTTCCGGTATAAAGCTGACCAGCAAATGTGGAAGAAATGACAGAATTAGATAATGACCATTTGGAAACCATCATAGTAATAATTAATTCAGGCAAGAATCATCAGTGGGTGTTAAAATCAGTGGTGAAACCTTGAGGAGTAAACAAAATATTTACATGGTTTCCAAGTATCGCCCCACAAGATATGTATTAACTTCAATGGGTACAAGGGTAACCGTCCAGGGCAGAAATCGCACAGAGGGCGCCTTCACCAAGTGATCATAAGTAGCACCACCGGTAATGGGTCAAATCAACAAGCGTTTCCTGCTCTGATGCACTGGGGATGCCACCATATCTCTGCTAAAATTGTATAATCTGAATATAATCATAAAGAAACACCAGACAAACCCTAATTGAGACATGGTCTATAAAATGGAGCACGTCCCACCGACATTTCACAGCAAGAGAAACTAAGGGGTGGTGATATTTGGATTCACTGCATGGTCTCCATTTTTCTTTTGCACGACTGGGACACTGAAATCGGAATAAAGGCACACAACTGGGAAGTGGTAAAGTCCGGCTGCAAACCCAGGCCATCTGGCTCCAGAGCCCATGCCCTTACCCACCCCATCCTCCAGTGTCCCCAGGGACTGTGGGGGAGAACGAACTCCAACTCCAGTACTTAATTAGTCTGAATGAGCTTGGACGACGCATGTTCTCTTTTAAAGCCTATTTCCTCACCTGCAAAATGGGAGTCAATAAAATAAACCATGTAAAAAATGCCGGTATGCCAGAAGTGTTCAGTAAGTGATGGCCGTCATGCATATTATTATAGTGATTATTCCATCAACAAACCTTTTCATTCAGTGGAAATGCGCTGTGTATCGAGCTTAATGCAAGTATATTAATAATGACCTGTGTTAGCTTGGGTCCCCCCAAAATCAGACCCCAAGAGAAATTTTGGGGGTGCAAACGGTGTATTTGGAAGGTGGTCCCAGGAAGCATGATAAAGTCGAGACGTGAGGCAGGCAGGAAGGAAAGCCCATAAAGGATGTGACGTGGAGGGTGGGGTGGGGGTGCAGGCTGTACCATCACGGGCAACTGGGGCTCGGTCCCTCTGGACACCCTCCAAGAGAGCGTGTAGAACACAAGACTGAGGCGGGGGCCAGATAAGTAAAACTTCTTAACTTAACAGGATCAAATCTGACCAGAAGAGCATCTTCCTTGTAAATAACCAGGTACTTCCGACAAAACGCCAGGTTACCCAGCTCACAGCACACATGACCACAGTAATTTCTGATACAATAAGCACACGGCTAAGCTAATTTTTCATGACGGAACTTGAGAGCTGTGACGTCAATGGGAATGTGGCCATGAATGATGCCTCGATGGTGCTTTCATAAGCCTCGGGGGCAAGGGCACCTGGGTGACTCGATTGGTTGAGTGCCCAACTCTTGATTTTAGCTCAGGTCATGATCCCACAGTTCACGGGTTCGAGACCCACACTGGGCTCTGTGCTGACAGTGCGGAACCTGCTTAGGATCCTCTCTCTCCGTCTCTGGGAGAGGGGGCCCTGTGTCAATGCTGATTAGGAAGACGGGGCTGCGGATGTCACTTTCTTATGCAAAGTAATAGCGACACTTTAAAAAATTGATAAGCATAGATTTTACTGGAGATATTTATAAATTATATAAATACATATATATTTATAATATGTGTTATATAATTTAATATATAATTTATTAGTATATTAATTAATGTACTATAAGTTAATAATATAAATTTTATATAATTATATAATATATAAATATAAATACATATATATACATATATATATTATATGGTAGTATATAAATTGTAAAAGATCTTGTTAAAGACCTCCCTGATTCAAAATGAGAAGAAATTCAGTGTGAATTGGTGACAAGTACACCCTACAAGACTTTTAAAGAGAAGCTACGGAAAAGAGCGAACGTAACCTCTTTGTCTTCTGTAAATGGACATCTGACCTTGAGCTGATTCTCTAGCTCTGATCCTCTGAACATCCCTAAAAGGGAAATGTCAACTGTTTTAAGACACCACACTGCTCGCGGTAGAATCGCCTCTTGTTGGCAGATTGTGTGTGCCCTGGGAGTTCTCGCCGTGAACTTGAAATACCTGAGGAGGGCTCCACAGCCTCGGGGACTCCGAGCTGCAGGACTGCTACGACTGGGCACATCTCCTGCGGGACCCCTGGAAGCCACATAGATGGAGCTGTTACAAGAGCTACTGCCCCCTAAGTCGGGATGGCTCCCATACCTCCTTAAACGTGGGTCTCATCACCTTGCCCTTGAGGGGGAGGTGCATGGAAGAGTAGCCCCTGAGGACCCACAGAAGAGACACCTGATGCTACCCTGCACCTTCCCAGGTCAATCTCGTGACTTATATTAATCTCGTTTGTCTGAATGCTTAATTAGACCTAAAAGGACCTTTTGCAGGAGCATGGCAGAGCCATCCTTTTTTTTTTTTAAGTTTTATTTATTCTTAGAGAGAGAGAGACAGACAGAGCATGAGTGGGGGAAGGGCAGAGTGAGAGAGGGACACAGAATCCAAAGCGGGCTCCATGCTCTGAGCTGTCAGCACAGAGCCCAACGCGGAGCTCGAACCCACAAGCTGTAAGATCATGACCTGAGCCAAAGTCAGACGCCCAACCGACTGAGCCACCCAGGTGCCCCCAGAACCTTCCTTTTCAAGGAATATACTATTATGTACAAATAATCACTCCACTCTTGCCCTTACGATGGGGGCGCCTGGATGGCTCACTCGGTTAAGCATCTGACTCTTGATTTTGGCTCAGGTCATGATCTCATGGCTTGTGGGACCAAGCCCCACATCTGGCTCTTCACTGACAGCGGGGAGCCTGCTTAGGATTCTCTCTCTCTCTGCTCCTCCCTCCCTCTCTCTCTCTCTCTCTTTCTCCTCTCTCTCAATAAATAAATAAAGTTAAAAAAAACCTGAAAAATAAATAATTAGCACAATGATCTATAGATGCGTGTCAGGGAGTTTGAGTGCTTGCATGTAATTAGTTTTCTAAGATAAACAAAAAGATCCCTCCTGAAATCCCATGCACATAATTAACTTGTTGAGCAAAGCCTGCTCTTACTGGCTATAAATGATCCAGCCCAGGCCACACACAGAATCTGAATTTGCAGCAACCAGGAGCGTGAGGATGAAGGTCAGTCTCATCCAGCCTGGTTCCCTCGCTCACTGGCCAGCTGAGGGTTTTCAGAAGGGCAGCGGTGGAATGTGTCACCCATAAACAGTACAGAGGCCTCAGAGCAGAGACCTTGCACAACGGCACCTCCCAGATGTGCCTGGGGGAAAATAGAATTTCTCAAAGGGATCGAGCATGAGAAAGTCGTAAATGGAATATTCATATTCATGCAGGGCTGACAAAGGTAAGTCACACGGGTAAAAGCATAGAGTGTGGTTCGGATTATGAAGAAAGTAAACTAAATATATTATATATGCAATACAAATATATGTGTTTCTGCAAGGATTCCTATCAAAGTATTAACAGTTGGAGCCTCTCTCTATGGCAAGGGAAAGGGGGACTTTGGCCCTGTATGGCTTACACCTCTATTGCTTGTATTTTCAAAATAAAGATGTATCTGGGAATCACTTCTGTCGTTAAAACAAAATTGTAATTGAAAATTACCTTTAAAGGGGTGCCTAGGTGGCTCAGTTGGCTAAGCGTCTGACTTACGGTTCAGGTCATGATCTCATGGTTCGTGAATTCGAGCCCCGCGTCTGACAGCTCAGAGCCTGGAGGCGGCTTCACATCCTGTGTCTCCCTCTCTCTTTCTGCCCTACCCCCACCCTGCTCACACGCTTGCTCGCTCGCTCTCTCTCTCTCTCAAAAAAATAAACATTTCAAAAATTTTTTTCCAAGAAAGAAAATTACCTTTAAAAAAGATCTGCAAAAAAGGGAAGGGGTTCACAATAGAATTCCTATGGAACACGGAGCTTCTCTCATGCATTTACAATGTGATCAGTTTTCAGGAATCCAATTGACCCTTTCAGATGCTCTGACAAGAGAAAGCAAGCCTTTGTATCATGGGCAAACGGAGGAATGTGAAGACATACAACTCATTCCACACATAAGAACTGTTACGTTTTTCCTTCTTCCAACACCAATGCCATGGCACCTCTGGGCTGAAGGTCAGATGACCAGAAGAATCCCTGAGATTGCACGGATTTAATTTTCCAAACGGCTGATAAGGAATCGGTGCCAGCTGACCCATGTAAGTGTGGCCACAAAACCAGAGAGAGAAAAGACTGATAAGAATACGGGGGACCCTTGATAACTCCCAACGTATAAGCCTAACTGTATCTATAGGATTACATCCATAGAGCCATGTCAGTCTTTTTCGATCTTTTTGTCATTATGAACCTTCAAGGAAACTTCTTGGATTTTTGTTCTAATTGTCATCCCTAACCTCCAATGAAAATTGTAATACCACAGATATACAATATATCTGTTTACATAAGTGGCTCTTTGGAGGGCCACAACCTATTGTAATATCAAGGGTTTTATTTTGTCTTCCTCCACCAAGAAACAATTTTTGCTCCCTTGGAGACGATTGAGCCCTATTGATAAAACACAGTCTGTGTGTGTATGTGTGTATACATTCTATAAACACATATACACGTATATAGAAAACAAAGGGCCAGCATGTACTTTCCACTTTCTTCATCACACATCCTGTATTGTCTCAATTTCCACAATAATCAAGTACTGATTTTAGCAGGGGAGGAAAAAACAGAGTAGTTCTTTGTCCCTGCATGTACATACGTGTGTACATGCGTGAGTTTTAGTAATGCCAGGTAAGTAAAACCACACACCTAAATGCAAAAAAAAAAAAAAGGAAAAAGGAAAAGAAGAAAGCAAACAGGACTTTGAGAATGAATACTAAGTAAGAAAAATGGTTTTGATTAAAACCAATCACAGCAATTCTGATATTTTCCAACATACCAAGGCTCCCAATAGAGGTGAGAGATGTATTACGGATAATATTTTCTTTCCCTGGGGCGCCTGGGTGCCTCAGTTGGTTGAGTGTCTGACTTCGGCTCAGGTGATGATCTCACAGTCCATGAGTTCAAGCCCCGCATCGAGCTCTGTGCTGACAGCTCAGAGCCTGGAACCTGCTTCGGATTCTGTGTCTCCCTCTCTCTCTGCCCCTCCCCCATTCATGCTCTCTTTCTGTCTCAAAAATAAACAAATATTTTAAAAATATATTTTATTTTCTTGCTATGCTTTTTTTCTAAAAATGCCCATGGTATACTACTGGGGGCAGGATTCAAACCCAAACAGACCATCTGATACTCACCACCATGGGTGTGCCAAGGATGAAGTGTCTAAAACCCAGCCTTCCTCCAAACTGAAACCTACCAGGGTGCTGGAGCTTGAAAACTTAACAAGAATCAACAGCCTTGAAAGACTCAGATCTGTTAAGAAAGACCTGTCACTTCTGAAGCTCTTCTTTACCCATTAAGGAGAAATAAAGGTAGACTTAGGATGGCCAAGTTGATAACAAAAAACCATGCCCAGCAGGGGGTACAGGGTTGAAGGAGAGAGAAGAAACCAGATATGAGACAGACAATGGAAACCAGAACAAGCCCAGTAATTCAGGATGAAGGGCTGGCTTCTCAAACCTTCTCACCTAATCACTGATGGGGTTTATTCTAGAATCAAAGCTGCCCAGAGTAGAAAGAGCTCCCAGAGTATGTATAATATTCATACATACATATATGTGTGTTTCACAAAACAACACTAATAATTAGGCTCACCATATGCAATACGTCCTGATACCTAAGGCTACCCTATTTCATTACTTTAATGCTGGTCACAGCCCATTAAAATAGTGCCACCATCCACAAATGGGTCATGACCACAGATTAAATAGCACACACATATTCCAAACCCTTTGGTTCACAGATGAGAAAACTAAGACTCAGGTTAAATCCAAAGTCACAAGGCTACTCCCTTGCAGAACCAGGAGGAGCTCAGACCAAAGCAAATTTTGGCTGTTAAGTCTACTTATGGGAACTCAACTCAACTAATTAGTGTCTCTCTAAAATCTCTTCCTAAATCTCACTGATTAGATTTAATCCCTTCCCCTGTTCCCTCTCCCTACATAGTCCAAGGTACCATGTCTCTGGCTTGGATTTTTTTTTTAAACTCCCAAAGGCCAAGTGCCCTAATGTCTCTGTAGATTTCATAGCAGGGTCCCGGGCCAAGTGGTCACCCTGCACCTTCACACCATGAATCTCAGAATCTCCTGAGGTGAGCCACCAGCAACAAGTGTTGAGCTTGCTAAACTGGATAAAAGAACCCTGATGAACAAGGCTAAACTTGGCCTGAATCCTGATAGACAATTTCCAAAACAACTGATGGTGGATGAGTCGATTTGGAAGGTCTCGAAAAAGTTGGTGATTCAACTCTATCCAAAGGAAATCCCTCAGGAGTCTGGGGAAACGCTCACATTTAAAGTGTGGTACTGGCGTAAAAATAGACACAAAGGCCAATGGAACAGAATCAAAAGTCCAGAAATAAACCCAAGTATATATGGTCAACTAATATTTGACAAGGGAGCCAAGAACACTCAATGAGGAAGGATAATCTCTTCAATAAATGGCCCTGGGGAAATGGAATATTCACACGCAGTAGAATGAAACTGGATCCCTACTTTACACCGCTCACAAAAAATTAACTTGAAATCGATTAAAGACTTAAAATGGAAGACCTGAAACTCTAAATCCTAGAAGAAAACGTAGGGAAAGAGCCCTTGGTTGACTTCTTTAGATATGATACCAAAAGTACAAACAACAAAAGCAAAAATCAACAAATGGAATTATATCAAACTAAAAAGCTTCTGCACAGCAAAAGAAACAATTAAAAAAATGATCAAGTAACCTAAAAAATGGGAGAAAATATTTGCAAATCTGGTAAGGCATTAATATCCAAATTATGTAAGAAACTCTTACAACTCATTCTGGACTCTTATTTATTGGGAGTTTTTTGATAACTGACTCGATTTCTTTGCTGGTTATGGGTGTGTTCAAATTTTCTATTTCTTCCTGTTTGAGTTTTCGAAGTGTGTGGGTGCTTAGGAATTTGTCCATTTCTTCCAGGTTGTCCAGTTTGTTGGCATATAATTTTTCATAGTATTCCCTGATAACTGCTTGTATTTCTGAGGGATTGGTTGTAATAATTCCATTTTCATTCATAATTTTATCTATTTGGGTCCTCTCCCTTTTCTTTTTGAGAAGCCTGGCTAAAGGTTTATCAATTTTGTTTATTTTTTTCAAAAAAACAACTCTTGGTATAACTGATCTGCTCTACTGTTTTTTTAGACTCTATATTGTTTATTTCTGCTCTGATCTTTATTATTTCTCTTCTTCTGCTGGGTTTGGAGTGTCTTTGCTAAAGATGCTGGAGAGGATGTGGACAAACGGGAACCCTCTTGCACTGTCGGTGGGAATGCAAACTGGTGCAGCCACTCTGGAAAACAGTGTGGAGGTTCCTCAAAAAATTAAAAATAGATCTACCCTGTGACCCAGGAATAGCACTGCTAGGAATTTACCCAAGGGACACAGGAGTGCTGATGCACAGGGGCACTTATACCCCAATGTTTATAGCAGCACTTTCAACAATAGCCAAATTATGGAAAGAGCCTAAATGTCCATCAACTGATGAATGGATAAAGAAGTTGTGGTTTATATACACAATGGAATACTACTTGGCAATGAGAAAGAATGAAATATGGCTTATTGTAGCAACGTGGATGGAACTGGAGAGTGTTATGCTAAGTGAAATAAGTTATACAGAGACAGACATATACCATATGTTTTCACTTTTTTTATTTTTTTTAATTTACATCCAAATTAGTTAGCATATAGTGCAACAATGATTTCAGAAGTAGATTCCTTAGTGCCCCTTACCCATTTATCCCATCCCCCCTCCCACAACCCCTCCAGCAACACTCAGTTTGTTCTCCATATTTATGAGTCTCTTCTGTTTGTCCCCCTCCCTGTTTTTGTATTATTTTTGTTTCCCTTCCCTTATGTTCATCTGTTTTGTCTCTTCAAGTCCTCAAAGGAGTGAAGTCATATAATTTTTGTCTTTCTCTAATTTCACTTAGCATAATACCCTCCAGTTCCATCCACATAGTTGCAAATGGCAAGATTTCATTCTTTTTGATTGCTGAGTAATACTCCATTGTGTATATATACCACATCTTCTTTATCCATTCATCCATCGATGGACATTTGGGCTCTTTCCATACTTTGGCTATTGTTCATAGTGCTGCTATAAATATGGGGGTGCATGTGTCCCTTTGAAACAGCACACCTGTATCCTGTGGGATAAATGCCTAGTAGTGCAGTTGCTGGGTTGTAGGGTAGTTCTATTTTTAGTTTGTTTTTTTTTTTTTTAATTTTTTTTTACGTTTATTTATTTTTGGGACAGAGAGAGACTAGAGCATGAACGGGGGAGGGGCAGAGAGAGAGGGAGACACAGAATCGGAAGCAGGCTCCAGGCTCTGAGCCATCAGCCCAGAGCCCGACGCGGGGCTCGAACTCACGGACTGCGAGATCGTGACCTGAGCTGAAGTCAGACGCTCAACCGACTGAGCCACCCAGACGCCCCTATTTTTAGTTTTTTGAGGAACCTCCATACTGTTTTCCAGACTGGCTGTACCAGTTTGCATTGCCACCAACAATGCAAAAGAGATCCTCTTTCTCCGCATCCTTGCCAACATCTGTTGTTGTCTGAGTTGTTAATGTTAGCCATTCTGACAGGTGTAACGTGGTATCTCATTGTGGTTTTGGTTTTGATTTCCCTGATGATGAGTGATGTTGAGCACTTTTTCATGTGTTGGTTGGCCATCTGGATGTCTTCTTTGGAGAAGTGTCTATTCATGTCTTTTACCCATTTCTTCACTGCATTGTTTTTTGGTTGTTGAGTTTGCTAAGTTCTTTATAGATTTTGGATACTAACCCTTTATCTAATATATCATTTGCAAGTATCTCCTCCCATTCTGTCGGTTGCCTTTTAGTTTTGCTGACTGTATCCTTCGCTGTGCAGAAGCTTTTTATTTTGATGAGGTCCCAGTAGTTCATTTTTGCTTTTGTTTCCCTTGCCTCTGGAGACGTGTTGAGTAAGAAGTTGCTGCAGCCAAGATCAAAGAGGTTTTTGCCTGATTTGTCCTCTAGGATTTTGATGGCTTCCTGTCTTACATTTAGGTCTTTCATCCATTTTGAATTTATTTTTGCGTATGATGTAAGAAAGTGGTCCAGGTTCATTCTTCTGCATGTCGCTGTCCAGTTTTCCCAGCACCACTTGCTGAAGAGACTGTCTTGATTCCACTGGATATTCTTTCCTGCTTTGTCAAAGATTAGTTGGCCATATGTTCGTGGGTCCATTTCTGGGTTCTCTATTCTGTTCCACTGATCTGAGTGTCTGTTCTTGTGCCAGTACCATACTGTCTTGATGATTACAACTTTGTAGTATAGCTTGAAGTCTGGGATTGTGATGCCTCCTGTTTTGGTTTTCGTTTTCAAGACTGTTTTGGCTATTCAGGGTCTTTTCTGGTTCCATACAATTTTTAGGATTATTTGTTCTAGATCTGTGAAGAATGCTGGTGTTATCTTGATAGGGATTGCATTGAATATGTAGATTGCTTTGGGTAGTATCGACATTTTAACAATATTTGTTCTTCCTATCCAGGAACATGGAATCTTTTTCCATTTTTTTTTGTGTCTTCTTCAATTTCTTTCATAAGCTTTCTATAGTCTTCAGTGTATAGATTTTTCACCTCTTTGGTTAGATTTATTCCTAGGTATTTTATGGTTTTTGGTGCAACTGTAAATGGGATCGATTCCTTGATTTCTCTGTCGCTTCATTGTTGGTGTATAGGAATGCAACCAATTTCTGTGTATTGACTTTATATCCTGCAACTTTGCTGAATTCATGAATCAATTCTAGCAGTTTTTTGGTGGAATCTTTTGGGTTTTCCATATAGAGTATCATGTCATCTGCAAAGAGTGAAAGTTTGACCTCCTCCTGGCCAATGTGGATGCCTTTTATTTCTTTGTGTTGTCTAATTGCAGAGGCTAAGACTTCCAATACTATGTTGAATAACAGTGGTGAGAGTGGACATCCCTGTCTTGTTCCTGACCATAGGGGGAAAGCTCTCAGTTTTTCCCCATTGAGGATGATATTAGCGTTGGATTGCTCGTATATGGCTTTTATGATCTTGAGGTATGCTCCTTCTATCCCTACTTTCTTGAGGGTTTTTATCAAGAAAGGATGCTGTGTTTTGTCAAATGCTTTCTCTGCATCTATTGAGAGGATCATATGGTTCTTGTCCTTTCTTTTATTGATGTGATGAATCACGTTAATTGTTTTGCGGATATTGAACCAGCCCTGCATCCCAGGTATAAATCCCACTTGGTCCTGGTGAATAGTTTTTTTAATGTATTGTTGGATCCAGTTGGTTAATACCTTGTTGAGGACTTTTGCATCCATGTTCATCAGGGAAACTGGTCTATAGTTCTCCTTTTTAGTGGGGTCTCTGGTTTTGGAATCAAGGTAATGCTGGCTTCACAGAAAGATTTTGGAAGTTTTCCTTCCATTTCTATTTTTTGGAACACCTTAAAGAGATTAGGTGTTAACTCTTCCTTAAATGTTTGGTAGAATTCCCCTGGAAAGCCATGTGGCCCTGGACTATTGTTTTTTCTGGCAGATTTTTTATTACTAATTCGATTTCCTTACTGGTTATGGGTCTGTTCAATTTTTTTATTTCTTCCTGTCCCAGTTTTGGTAGTGTATATGTTTCTAGGAATTTGTCCATTTCTTCCAGATTGCCCATTTTATTGGCATATAATTGCTCATGATATTCTCTTTTTTTTTATTATTTTTTTAATGTTTTATTTATTTTTGAGACAGGGAGAGACAGAACATGAACAGGGGAGGGTCAGAGAGAGGGAGACACAGAATCCGAAACAGGCTCCAGGCTCTGAGCTGTCAGCACAGAGCCCGATGCAGGGCTCGAACTCACGGACCGTGAGATCATGACTTGAGCCGAAGTCAGCCGCTTAACCGACTGAGCCACCCAGGTGCCCCATGATATTCTCTTGTTATTGTTTTTATTTCTGCTGTGTTGGTTGTGATCTCTCCTCTCTCATTCTTGATTTTATTTGTTTGGGTCCTTTCCTTTTTCTTTTTGATCAAAGTGGCTAGTGGTTTATCATCATATGTTTTCAGTCTTACGTGGATCCTGAGAAACTTAACAGAAGACCATGGGGGAAGGGAAGGGGAAAAAAGTTACAGAGAGGGAAGGAGGCAAACCATAAGAGACTCTTAAAAACTGAGAATAAACTGAGGGTTGATGGGGGGTAGGAGGGAGGGGAAAGTGGGTGATGGGCATTGAGGAGGGCATCTGTTGGGATGAGCACTGGGTGTGGGTGTTGAATGGAAACCAATTTCACAATAAGTTTCATATTTAAAAAATAAACAAAAATAAATAAAAGAAGAAACTCTTACAACTCAATAGCAAAAAATCATCATCATCATCCTCTGATTTTTAAATGGGCAGAGAACCTGAATAGACATTTTTTTTTCCAAAGAAGATATACAAATGGCCACCAGGTATATGAAAAGCGCTTAACAATGTCAGTAATCATCAGCGAAATGCAGATCAAAACTGCAATGAGACATCCCCCTCACACCCATTAGAATGGCTATTATCAAAAAAGACAAGAGATGGTAAGTTCTGGTAGGGATACGGAGAAAAGGGAACCCTCGTGCACTGCTGGTTGGAATGTAAGTTGTTGCAACCACTATGGAAAACAGTATGGAGGCTCCTCAAAATAATTAAAATGGAAATTACCAGTATGATCCAGTAATTCTACTTCTCGGTGTGTATCCAAAGGAAATGAAATTACCATCTTGAAGAGATACCTGCACCCCCATGTTTGTAGCAGCATTATTCACAGGAGTCAAGACATGGAAGCAACCTCAGTGCCTATCAATAGATGAATGGATAAAGAAAATGATACCCACATGTGTGTGCACACAATGGAATATTATTCAGCCCTGAAGAAGGAAGGCAATCCTGCCATTACAACATGGATGGACCTTGAGGGGGCATGATGTTGAGTGAAATAAGCCAGAGAAAGACAAATACTGCATGATACCACTTACATGTAGAATCTCAAACCATCAAACATAGAAACAGAGTTGAATGTGGCTGCCAGAAGTTAGGGGTGAGGGAAATGGGGAAACACTGGCCAAAGGATAAAAACTTCTCATTGGAAGGTGAATAAGTTCTGGGGACCTAGTGCACAGCCTAGTCACTGTAGTTAGCAACACCGTAGTATATACGTGAAAGTTGTTGAGAGAACAAATCTTAAATGTTCTCATCACAGAAAAAAAAATTATGTGAGGTGAGGTGATGGATATGTTAACAAAACCTAATTGTGGTATCATTTCACAATACCTATGTGTTAGACCATCACCTTGTACACCTTAAACGTACATGATGTTATATGTCAACTAAAGCTCAAGACAGCTGGAGAAAACCCCCAAAGGTCAGCGTCTCTCACTTCACCTGTTCAACGTAGAGCAAAGATCATGTGTCCAAAGAGCACAGGGAGAGGGGAGGAAGATGCACAGTTGGGAGAAACCACAGCTTCAGACTATGAGTGACCGTCATATATGATCGCGCCTTCCACCAAAATCACTTAAAGACCTTCCAGTGCCTTATCAAGGGAGAAGAATCACTGTCTACAGCATGGCTTCTGACAGGGCAAACTATAGCCTGGACACCAAACCCAGCCCGGCGGCTATTTTGACAAATAAAGTTTTATTGAAACATCACCATGTCCATGTATTTACCTATTGCCTACGGCTGCTTTTGCTACCATACCACATGGCCCGCACGGCCTGAAATATTCACTGTCTGGCCCCTTACAGAAAAAGTGTGCCAACCTCTAGCTTTCCTGCCTAATTTTAATTTTTTAAATGTTTATTTATATTTTAGAGAGAGAGAGAGAGAGAGAGACAGAGCGTGAGTGGGGGAGGGGCAGAGAGCGAGGGAGACACAGAATCCGAAGCAGGCTCCAGGCTCTGAGCTGTCGGCACAGAGCCCGATGAGGGGCTCAAACCCACGAGCTGTAAGATCATGACCTCAGCTGAAGTCAGACGGTTGACCGGCTGAGCCACCCAGGCACCTCCCCCCAACTTTTTTTTAACTTTTTTTAATGTTTACTTATATTTGAGAGAGAGACAGAGCACGCTTCCTGCCTAATTTTTTGTCGTTGTTACTGTAAAATATATATAACATAAAATTTACCATTTTAGCCATTTCTAAGGCTACAGTTTCAGCAGCATTAGGTACATTCACATGTTGTGTGACCATCATCACCATCCACCTCCAGAACCTTTTCATTTCCAAAACTGCAACCCTGTACCCAGTAAACACAAACTCCCAGTAAACACAAACTCCCAGTAAACACGAACTCCCCGTTCCCCTCCCCCAGCCCCCGGCACCCACCCTTCTACTTTTCCTTTTGTGACTGGCTTCTCCTACTTAGCATACCGTGCTTGAGATGCATCCACATCGAAGCATGTGTCACAATTTCATTCCTTTTGACGGCTGAATAATATTCCACCGGGTAGAGAGGCCACATTTTGTTTCTCCACTCATCCGCCCATGGGCACCTAGGCTGCTGCCACCTTGGGGCTGTTGTGAATAGTGCTGCCTCCTGCCTAACTCGAGTCGCCTCCTGCATCACATGCCTCGGTCCCTTAGCCACAGACACCTTCTGTCACCTTCTGTCAATTCCTCAAATGTATCGTGCCCCCTCCTGCCTCTCGGTTAGAATACCCTCCACCTCTACCCCTTCATCATCTTAGCTGCGCCTTAGCCTTCAGTCTAAATTATCACTTCTGGGAACTCGCCCTGACCAGACCCTCCCTAGTCCTCCCCCCCTCCACCTCCCTGCCAGTTCAAACTCGATCAGCTCTATCTGGTCATGAGCTCTGATGGTGTCCTGCCCTGCATCTTTATAGCCTGTAACACTGTGCATAAGCACCGGATACAATTTTATAATACTTCTGTGTGGTTATTTGATTAATGTCAGACTTCAAGAAGCCAAGGCTATGTCTTTTTTTTGCTTCCCATTATACCCCCACCGACTAGCCCAGAGCCTAGAACAAACCACATTTCATTCATTCTAAGAGACACGTATTTTTACATTTATAGCAGGATGCAACCGATAACCAATGTCTTACATCCACCTGCATACGGCGATGAGCACTCACAAAACACTGGCTCAATCGGTGAAGACGCTCAGAGGCAGGTGCCACTCTGAACCCCCAAAGGGGTGGCTGATGCAACAGAAGTGGTCAGGTGGGAGTCCAAGAGAGTCCTGGGACCATGTCAAAAAAGCAACACTTCACAGGCATGTGGGTTCGCTATTGCTTAAGACAGGAGGAAGGGAGAGGGTCTGAGATTGGGACAGGCCCCCTGAGTCCTTCTGCATACCTGCCCAGGCTGGAGAGCCAGCCCTGGATAAAGGCCCGAGTCAAAGGCAAACGAGCACAGCTAGGGAGTGGGGGTCAGGAAATCCCTGAGAGCCCTTGCAATGTCACAAGAAGCCAAAGTGAAGGTCAGATTCAGTCAGGGCCTCTGCACTTTGCTTCCTACAGAAGTCTGGGCCAGGCCTGCTTGCCTTTGGCTCCTCCCAGGACACTCTATGGTGTCTGTGGCTGGTCTCAGCCCTCACATGGGCCTCCACATACTAGGAATGCGAGGAAACTCTCTCCACTGCCCCCCCACATCCTAGCTGCAGGGATCCCGGAGCAGGGATGCAGGGCTCTTACATACACCAGGTGCCAGATTCAGACTCCTTATGGTATCTCCCGGCAAGATCACAAACTATCATTTTATCTTCTATGCCCTCATGGCGATTTTGTCCAGTGTAAAATTTTAAAACATGCTACCCACTTTCGTAAGCCGGCTTAGCATGTTTTCCCATTTTTAAGACACTGAGAACCAGGGCGCCTGGGTGGCTCAGTCGGTTGGGCGCCTGGGTGGCTCAGTCGGTTGAGCGTCTGACTTCGGCTCAGGTCATGATCTCACAATTTGTGGGTTCGAGTCCCGCATCAGGCTCTGTGCTGACAGCTTGGAGCCTGGAGCCTGCTTCCAATTCTGTGTCTCCCTCTCTCTCTGCACCTAACCTACTCGCATTCTCTTTCTCAAAAATAAATAAACATTAAAAAAATCTTTAAAAAAAGACACTGAGAACCTCCAAAGACTGCAAGGCACCTGGCCACAGTCAGCCTCTGAGGGGCCCTGCAGAGAGCTTCCCGTCCCCTCCTAGCAGCCAGTATGTAGCTACAGACACCATATCACCTTGCCAGCAGCAAGATCCTCCCCAAACCAGAGCCGGGTGCACACGGTACCCACTTTCATGATTTTCTCCCCTGTAGGCTGACCCTAAGCTTCTGTACCAAGACCTCTGCTCCGATAGTCTGGTTCTACTCTCTGACCCACCCCGACCTGGACGTGCCTTTTCATTATAAGCACCGAGCGCATCCCGTACACATGCTGCCCAGCACGGCAGCCACTTGCCCTAAGGGGCCACTGCACACTTAGAATGCAGGGAGTCTGGACTGAGAGGAGCTGTGGGTGCAAAACACACACTGGATGTCGAAGACTTTGTATGAAAAAGAGAATGCAAAACATTTCCGTGTTATCATCTTACAGTGATTCTATGTTGACGTGGTAATATTTTGATATACTGAGTTAAATGGCACCTATTATAAAAACATCACTTGCTTTGGGGCGCCTGGGTGGCTCCGTCGGTTGAGCGTCCGACTTCGGCTCAGGTCGTGATCTCGCGGTCCGTGAGTTCGAGCCCGGCGTCAGGCTCTGTGCTAACAGCTCAGAGCCTGGAGCCTGTTTCAGATTCTGCGTCTCCCTCTCTCTCTGACCCTCCCCTGTTCATGCTGTCTCTTCCTGTCTCAAAAATAAATAAATATTTTAAAAAAAAATTTTTTTTTTTAAAAACATCACTTGTTTCTTTTTACTCTTTTTAATGCAATATTAGAAAATGGAAGGGTAGGTGTGCAGCTCACAGCCTATTTCTAGGAGCATCCTTGGGATAGACTCCGCAGGGGCCGGCCAGCTTTCCCTGTCAAGGGCCAGATGGCAAACAGTTTCGACTTTGCAGACCACACTCAACTCAGCCTTGCAGCACAAACCAGCCACAGACCACACACACCGGAACGGTCCTGGCTGTGTTGCCATCAATGCAGATTTGGCCCCCAGGCTGTAGTTTGCTGACCCCAACTGAGGAGGACCCATACTGTAAAAAGGGTCATTTCTGGGGCACCGGGGCGGCTCAGTCGGTTAAGCCCCAGACTCTTGATTTCAGTTCAGGTCATGATCTCAGGGTCATGAAATGGAGCCCTGAATCCGGCTCTGCACCGAGTATGGAGCCAAAGACTCTCTCTCTCCCTCTCTCTCTCTCTACCCCTCCTCTGCCTGCACCACCACGTACGCTCTCTCTCAAAAACAAAATAAAACCTTAAATGAAAATAAAACGTTTTTAAAGGGTCACTTCTGGGAAATGCTATTCATCTTCTCACGGGCCCTCCATGAAAAGCCACCTTTCATTCAAGTGAAGAAGAGAAACACAAGCGCATTCGAGGCTCCCCTAACCTGGCACGGTCCTGGGGCCATGAAGCAGCCCCCAGAAGCCCCGGGGCTCAGCGGCCCCAGGGCACCCACCAAACACACTTACTTGGGCGTGTGGGCCTCGTCTACACGGTGACCCAGCTGGAATTCGTGGGACTTGCTCCGATGCAGGGCGGTGAAACCTGGAATCAAGTGGATCAGTTTCCGGGAGGAGGGCGGCGGGGTCCCCGGGGGCTTCAGCTTGTTCTTCCTCCTCATGGGTGGTGTGCCGGGAGGGGTCACGGTGGTGACGATATTAGGGGTGCGCGGTGGGGTGCGGACCGCGTGCCGCTGCCGGGGCGACGGGGGCAGGGAACGGTGGCCTGACTCCAGCGGCGGTGGCGGGCACAGGCCCGGGTAGGGGTCCACGGTAAGCCTGTCCACATGGGTGTACACGGGGGCCCCGGGCGAGGGGCTGGCGTGACAGTAGTGCTGGACGCACTTGGTCTGGACCCTGGGGCTCTGGGAGAGGTGGGTGCGGATCCACGGCGTGGGCTCCGGGGGGCACACGGGGTTGTTCTCCTTCCCCGTCTCCGTGGTGGGCCACTGGATGGTCCAGTCTTGTTTGGAAAGGTTGCCTCCTGAGTTGGAATAAAGGAGCAGAGAGACAACAGATAAGCCTTGAGAAAGCCTGGCAAGTTACACCACGTGCACGTTCCAGCGTATGCATGTTCCAGCGAACGTACCTTACGGCGTATGCACGTTACAGAGAACGTACTTTACACATGCACGTTACCGCGAACGTATCATACGGCGTATTCACGTTACAGCGTATGCACGTTACAGCGAATGCACTTTACAGCATGTGCACGTCACGCTCTATCCACACTGCACTGTGCGTGCATGCTACGCCTTATAGACCTTACGGCCTATGCACATTACATCCTATATACGCTGCGCTGTGTATGAACACCACACCGTGTTCGTACTATACTGCACACACATTTACATAAATTCACCCCCCTTTGGCTCCTCCAGAGAATGAAATCCCTTTGCTGACTCTCTCACTACAACCCCCACTCCACAGCCTTGCCCACCTGCTCTCCTGTAGTTGTGGAGCCCACAAGTCAAATATCCAGAAAAGCAAAGGAGTGAATTCTCGCTTTTGAATTTCCAAGGATCTTAATTCCAGCAGTTTCAGGATGATTGATAGGATTTTCGAGGATAACCTTTCCCTTACGTAGCAATTTTAACAGCTAGCCCTTATATGAGATACAGGAATTCTGCAGAAGTCAAATTTGCCCTGACCTCTTTCTCAGACACTGCACCAACTTCTCCCAGATCTGCTGTGGCTGTGTGCTCGGTCAACCCTCATCCAACACTTTCTTTCTTTCTTTCTTTCTTTCTTTCTTTCTTTTTCTTTCTTTCTTTCTCTTTCTTTCTTTCTCTTTCTTTCTTTCTTTTCTTCCTTCCTTTCTTCCTTCCTCTTTCTTTCTTTCTTTCTTTCTTTCTTTCTTTCTTTCCTTCTATGTTTATTTTTGAGAGACAGACACAGAGCACAAGCAGAGGAGGGGCAGAGAGGGACGGAGACCCAGAATCTGAAGCACACTCCAGGCTCTGTGCTGACAGCAGAGAGCCTGATGTAGGGCTCGAACCCAAACACCATGAGATCATGACCTGAGCCAAAGTCGGACGCTTAACCACTGAGCCACCCAGGTGTCCCATCATCCAACGCTTTGTGAATGCACCAGGCACTATGCTCCAGAAAGGCATAGCAGACCACACCCAGTCCGGGCTCTCTGGTACCCTAGGTTTAATATTCCACTTAAGGAGAGACACAATAGACCAGAAAACACAGTCATGAAAGGATTTCAGAGGGTGATGAGTGCCGGGAGCGGGGACAACCAGAATGGATGTGATAAGAGAATTAGTAATGGTGAATGGTTACCAAGCTGTGGTTCCTGCCCACTGCAGAACACGACTCAGCCACAAAACGGAATGAACTACTGAGCATGCAGCAACCTGGGTGACTTTCCAGACAACTGCGCTGAGCAGAGAAAGCCAATCCCAGAAGATCCCGTTCATATTGCATTTTTGAAATGGCCACATTTTAGAAATGGAGGATAGATTGGTGGTTGCCAGGGTTTAGGGCTGGAGGACACAGGCAGGAGGGACACACACAAGGGACCCTTAGAGCATTGGAACTGTCCAGTATCTTCAACCGTGGTGAAGGACACGTGATCCCACACAGGTGATAAAGTTGCATAGAACTAAATACACACACACACACACACACACACACACACACACACGAGTACACATAAAACTGGGGAGACCCGGACAAGATCAGGAGGTTGCATCAATGTCAATAACCTGGCTGTGACATGGCACTACAATTTTACCAAAAGTTACCAATTGGGAGAAACTGAGCAAACTCGACAAGGGATCTGTTGCGGGCTGAATGTCTGTGTCCCTCCAAAACCCTGACATTGACATCCTAACCCCCTACAGTGATGGCCTTTGGAGGTGGGGCCTTTGGGAGGTAACTGGGTTAAGAGAGGTGGTGAAGGTGGAGCCCTTATAAGGAGATGGAGAGACAGGAAGTCCGAGGAAGGAAAGGCCATGTGAGACCACAAAAGTGGCTGTCTATCAGCCAGGAAGAAGACTCTCCACAAGAAAACATCTGCCAGCACCTTGATCTTGGACGTCCAGCCTCTAGAACGGTAAGAAATAATGTCTGTTGGTTAAGCCACCCAGTCTGTGGTATTTGTTTTAGCATCAGGATCACTCTGTATTATTTTTTTACAACTGCATGGCAATCTACAATTAGCTCAATACAAATTTCAACTGAAAAAAACTAAAAGTAAAAGGGTTGGGGGTGGGGCTGGCTTTAGGTAGAGCATTCAGCTCCCTAAGGAAGCCCCATTTAAGCTGGCATTGAGGACAAGAAGGGGATCGCCAACAGCCAAGGAAAGAGCATACAGGTAGGAAGGAGCTTTTTTTTTTTTTAAGTCCTACAGCCGTTTATTAGGGAAAGAATGGAGGCGTTAAAAAAAATCCCCACTGTCTGAATGCAGCTTGGGATTTTCAGCTCTGGTATAAGTTAAACCAAAAAATAAAAATAAAAATTCCAATTGTGCATTAACATTTTCTCACTCCTCCGCCATACTGAAAGGGTAAATATCAATGTGGTCTACATGCACAGACTCCATGCTAAGTGGACTCCTATCTACGTTAGGGCAGGCACTTTCCTAGGTCCCTTTTTGGGGTGCCTTCTCAAAGGCAGTGTGCCCAAGGTGTGGCAACAATAGGGTGGGTGGCTCAAGGAGAGGCTGAAGGGACAGGTGAGGGACAGACCACCAGGACCGTGCACCAAAATGCAGTGTGGGTTATATGCCAAGTTCAGGGGGAAGCCATTGAGAGTTCTGATGGGAGGTTCCTTTCTCGAACATCCTGCTTGGACAGGGAGAGCCCAAGAAAGGTTTTGCAGGGCTCCAGGCGAGAGGTGTCGCTGGTCCCCACGTGGGTGGTGGCTGCGAAAAGAGAAACCAGTGGGGACCGCTGCATGCAAAAGCAGGACCTGGCAGAAGGCGATCGAGTGGCCCCCCCCATCATGGGCCAAGGAAGAGATGAGGGGCAGAAAGAAATTCCAGCTCGTGGCCAACTAGCAATAACGAGAATAATTACTATAAGGACCATAACAAGAGCTGATTTATAGAACATTTGACAGTTTGCAAAGTGCTTTCGTGAAGACTGACTCACTGCCCCATTTTTAATTAAAACTACCCATTTGGTTATTATATATTCATTATAGAAAAATTAGAAAATTCAGATAAGGAAAAAGGCAATGTTGGTCTACAGCCCAGCCATCATCCCTATTAACGTTTGGCTGTGGAGCCTGCCAAATGGTTTGCTGTGCATATTTTTTTAAGAAGTGCGGTAAGATCTTGTTTAATGGTTCGCCTCTGCTTTCTTCACTTGTAATATTAGGACTGCTTTACATCTTATTTAATATTCGTAACTCTGTGGGCAGAGGGCCATTTTGATCTCTACTTTGTAGATAAGGTCATGGGTGTGCAGAGACGAAGATGTACCGATGTCACACCAGAGATGGGGACTGGCAGCTGGGATTCAAACCCAGGGCCTGGGCCACCTCAACAACCAGGACCCTGGGGCATCGACACAGAGGGCTGGGATCCACATTCACCGAAGGCCCTAGGCCATCATGGATGAGCCAGATGGGAATAGATACCAGAGCAAGGACTCATTTCTGACATGGCTCTCCCTTTTCCCTTCTCCCAGACTTTGCCAGAACATTCTACCAAAGTCACCAACACTATGGTGGTGCGTAAATCTCGAAATTCAGACATAAATACTATTAGCCCAGTGACTAAGAGAGCCAGCTCTGGAGTCTTATGACTTGGCCCTATGTCTGGCTGTGCAGCCCTGGGGCACTCGCCTAACCTCTCTGAGTCAGCTTTATCACCTGCGAAATGGGACAGTAGGACCTGCCTCCGGAGAATCGTATGAGGACATATGTGATAGCACAGGACAGCACCTGACACATGGCAGGAACTCCATAAATGTCAGCTACTCGTATTGTGATTCTCAACACCGTGGTGCTAAGTTGTTACCTCCCCTTTAAAGAGTGTGCACTTGTGTGGAGACGTGTCGTGCCACAGATGTTACCACCATCCTGTGCACCTTCCGGAAGCTGATGCTCAGAGAGGCTGAAGAACTCTGAGCACTGGAGGCAGACAGAGTCAAGCCCAGACCAGCTTCTCTGTTACCCGGAAAGCTCTGGCTTGATGTATTTGCTCAGAAAATATAAACTCATTGTCCGATTCACCTAAATAAAATATGTTTAAGAGAATAAATCTATTTTTTAAATTGTCTGAATCATACACTTCGTTCTAAGGCCACAGAAAAGTACCGTGGGTGTTCTTGCTAGAGCTCTTCCCCCCACCTCCAGGGAAATGGACAAAAATATGGGATTGGGACTCTGAGAGATCTGGTTTAGAACTCTGGTGCCACCAAGGACCAGCTCTGTGACCTCTCTGAGCCTCAGTGTTGGGGTCTGTAAAATGAGAATGATCATAGTTCCCTTGTACGGTAAAGATTAAATGCATTCATTCATCTGAGTATTTCACAAATATTTTTTTAAGTTTATTTTTAAAATTTTGTTTTTGAGAGAGAGAGACAGAGCATGAGCAGGGGAGAAGCAGAGAGAGAAAGAGAGGGAGACACAGAATCTGAAGCAGGCTCCAGGCTCTGAGCTGTCAGCACAGAGCCTGATGCAGGGCTCGAACCCACGGACCATAAGATCATGACCTGAGCCAAAGTCAGAAGCTTAACTGACTGAGCCACACAGGCGCCCCTATTTCATAAATATTGGAATGCCTCTCATATACCAGCCGCTGTTCTAGGCACTGTGATAGGCCGATGAAGTTAAAAAGACCAAGATCCCTGTCCTCTAACAGAACACATGTTCTTAGTGGGGAAACAGATTAAAGGGGGGATGAACAAATAAATGACATATATAATACATTGTCTATAAGATGTCATATAAAATATCTCATCTGTAAGCCAGTGGTAATAAGTGCTATGGAGGAAAAGAAAGTGGGCGTGGCCACAAAAATGTGCTGGGGGACTACTTCAGACAGACCAGGGTGAGGAGGGACAGTGGACACAAGCAAGTATCAGAGTGAGTGAGGAGTGAGTCAATGAGATAAAATGAGTCGCATCATCAGCACAGAGCCTGGACCACCACATGAGGCAGGCCAACGGGCAGATGGTTGAGGGTGCTGGAGACGTCTATTCTGGATGCCTGCGACTCATCCAATCTGCTCCTCGGGTACTCACTGTGCCAGCCCCTGGGGTGGAGGGTCTGTCTTTCCCCTGCCCTCAGGATGCTCATGGTCTGGCAGGAAGACCGATAATGAAATAATCGCTGTAATTCCACTCTCAGGTACAGACCCAAAGGAAGTGAAAGCAGACACCTGAACGCTTGTATGTGAATGTTCACAGCAGCATGAAGCACAACAGGCAAAAGGTAGAAACAACCCAAATGTCCACTGATCTGACAAATGGATACACAAAATGTGGTATGCCCATGCAATGGAATGCTATTCAGCCGTGAAAAATAAAGTACTGACAGGTGCTACAGTTTGGATGAACCTCAAACACATTATGCTATGTGTAAGAAGCCACATTACATACGATCCCGTTTATGAAGTGTCCAGAACAGATAGATCTATAGAGACAGAAAGCAGATTTGTGGCTGCCAGGGGCTGGAGGGAAGGCGGAATGGGGAGCTAGTGTTTAATGGGTCCCGGGTTTCCTCTGGGGTGACAAAAATGTTTGGGAACTGGAGAGAGGTGGGTGGTTGAATGCATGAAATGCCACGGAATTATTCACGTTACAATGGCCATTGTTCGGGGTGCCTGGGTGGCTCAGTTTAGCGTCTGACTTCAGCTCAAGTTATGACTGGCCATTGTTCTGTGAGCTTCACCTCGATTACATAAGTAAGTAAGTACCCACAATGTGGCAGAGAATCTGACGTCAGAGGAAGTGCAGGTGGGAGCACACGTGAGCGACCCAGCTCCCGGTGGAAGGGTAGAGATAGGCATCCCAGAGGACGTGGTACCTACACCCAAACCTTGAGGTTGAAAGAGAACTTGCTAGGAAAGGAATGGAGTTCAGGGTAGAGGAAGGAAGGTCAAGACAGAACAGCAGGGTCAAGGCCAGGAGATGATCAAACATGATGGGTTTGGAGGAAAAGCAGCTCAGTGTGGCTGGAGCTCTCTGGAGGGAGGAAGAAACTCAAGCCAAGACTGGAAATAACGACTAAGAAGGACCATGCAGGGACTTGCTCTCCTAAGTGCAGGGGGCTATTGAGAGGGAGGGGTCAACATGACGGGATCCCCTGCGGCTAGCCTCCCAAAGGAAGGTGGTCCCCTGCAGAGCTCCTTCAGACCTGCAGCAGCCGTCAAACTGGGGAACAGAGGAGGCTAACGCTCTGGTCCGCCACACCACGCAGCTGTGAGCCCAAGGCCCGGACTTCAGCCCTATGCTCATGCCAAGGGAGGGGCTGGAACTTCCCCCAACCATCAACGATCGAAGCCAAGTTCCTTCCTGGCCATACGGCTAGATCCACAAGACCTGAGCCCCCAAATCCCTGCTCATGCCAAGGGAAGGGCTGGCTTTCCCAACAGACAAATGTTGAGAAGTAGTCTGGGGCTGGAAGTCAAAGTTCTGCCCGTCATATCACTGTTATATCCCAGCCCCTGATCACACCCGGGCAGGGGCTGGTGCTTCCCCGATCACGTGGCTTAAAAATCACATAGCCCAATGGGGTCCATTTGCCATCAAGTCCTGCTGGAGCCCAGTGGGATGGCCTTGTCCCTTTGTGATTAAAGCTGTCCCAGAGACCCGGGGGCACGGCTGTGTGGCCATCCATTCTTTGTTTCTCTAATTCCAGTATAGTTAACACACGGTGTTGTATTCGGCTCAGGTGTACAATATAATGATTCAGCAGTCCCATACGTCACCCTGTGCTCATCATGACAAGTGTGCTTCTTAATCCCTATCACCTAGTTCCCCCATCCCTCCACCCACCTCCCCTCTGGTAACCATCAGTTTGTTCTAGATAATTTAGAGTCTCTTACTTGGCTTCTCTCTCTCTCTTTGTTTCCCTTGTTCATTTATTTTGTTTCTTCAATTCCACATGAGTGAAATCATATGGTACTTGTCTTTCTCATATGTCACTTAGCATTATACTCTCTAGCTCCATCCATGTTGCTGCAAATGGCAGGCTTTCATTCTTTTTTTATGGCTGAGTATTTCATTGTATATATACCACATCTCCCTCATCCATTCATCAATCATTGGACACTTGGGCTGCTTCCATATCTTGGCTATCGTAAATAGTGCTGTTATAAACAGAGGGGTGCATATAATTCCTCTGAATTCGTGTTTTTGTATTCTTTGGATAAATACCCAGAAGTGTGACTGCTGGATTGTAGGGCAGTTCTATTTTTAACTTTTTGAGGAACCTCCATACTGTTTTCCAAAGTGGCTGCACCAGTTTGCATTCCTACCAACAGTGCATGAGGGGTCCCCTTTCTTCACATCCTCGCCATCCAGCTGTTGTTTCTTGCGTGTGTTGATTTTAGCCATCCTGACAAGTGTGAGGTGATGTCCCGTTGTGGTTGTGATTTGCATTTCCCTGATGATGAGTGACGATGAGCATCTTTTCATGTGTAGGCAACCATTATTGTGGCCCAACAGGACATGATCAGGGAAGGGGAGGGAAGGGACACGATCAGATGAGCGTTAGGAAAGCTATATGGGCCAGAGTACGGAGAAAGCACTGGACAGATCAGAGGTAGCAGCAAGCCCAGCCTGAGGCCACCGAAGGCATCTAGATGGGAGATGATAAGGACCTGGGGCAGGGTTGGGAGAAGAAGAGACATGGATTGAATGGGCACAAGCAGAGGAGAAAAAAATAGCTAACATTTATTGGAAACATACTGCGTTTTTGACACTGTTGTGTAATTTACATGTAAAAGAATTACATAGCTACACAACATTTCTAGGTAGTAAGCAAAGATCACTCTATTTTATAGATGAGAAAACTGAGGCACAGAGAGGTTAAGTGACTTGTTCAAGACCACACAGCTAGAAGGAAGACAGCTGGGGTTGGAGTCCACATCTTTAAACATGACACTACACCAAGGCTGACCTCCTGATTTCCAGCCTGGGTCACATGGTGGCTGGTGGCACTGATCACAGCGACAGGAGGTACAGGAGAGGGAAACTGCAAAAAGGAGGTGGCAAGCTCAGGGTCACACAGGCTGAGCCCAAGGTTCCTGCAGGACATCAAGGGGAGATGCCTGGGATGTTACAGAACTTCCTGCCACCCCTTCTGCTCCCTAGGAGTCCTAAGACCGCTCCTCAGGAAGAAGTTATTTTTCTAGACTGAGAAAAATGGATCATGAGATTGTAAAACCTCCTGTGTCTGTCCAGGATTCAGGCTCATCTTAGATTTTTTTTTTTTTTTAACAAAGACATGATATGATTGAATCATGTTCTCCCTCTGTCTCCTCTCCCACCGGATCCCCGAGTCTCCAGAGCAGACATTCCATGGCCCTGAATTACAGGTCAGGGACGGGAGGTAATGAGCACATTGCCCCACCCCGTGGCTCCCTCAGAAGACAGAGAGACAGCTCTGTGTTTGGAAGACTGGCTTTCGGAACGGAAAGAACAAGAATGAATTCTAAACAAACACCAAGCAAGGAAGTAGAACACCTCAACTTTGCAACACGATGCTTAGAAGTTAACTTGCTCTGACCTTGCCTTGCCATGACTCTGCTTCTTCAGCTGTAAGAGAGGAATCACGCGGAGCTTTTCCCCTAGGCTTGTTCTGAAGATGATAAAGACAACACAAGTAGAGCGTTTAGCGTAATCTCTGGCACCCAGCCAATGTTGCATAAATGTTTATGTAAAATGGGAGTAAAACCATACATTTCACAAGACGCCGGAGAGGATTAAATAAAATAAGCAGATAAATAAACTTGCATCCGGTGACTATATCCCTGACCCTGCCCTACAGAAAACAAATCCATGAAGCCAAAGCCAATGAGTCCTTATGGTAGTTAAACTGTAACTACCAAAAAGACACGTTGAAGCCCTAACCCTCAGTACCCGTGAGTGTGACCTTCTTTGCTAATAAGTTCTCTGCAGATGTAATCAAGTGAAGATGAAGTAACACTGGGTTGGGGGTCCATAAAGGCAATGATTGGTGGCCTTATAAGAAAAGGACACAGGGGTGCCTGGGTGGCTCAGTCGGTTAAGCGTCCGACTTGAGCTCAGGTCATGATCTCACGGTCTGTGAGTTCGAGCCCCGCGTCAGGCTCTGAGCTGACACCTTGGAGCCTGGAGCCTGTTTCAGATTATGTGTCTCTCTCTTTCTCCCTCCTCCCCTGCTCATGCTCGGTCTCTCTCTTCTCAAAAATAAATAAACGTTAAAAAAAATTTTTTTAAAAGAAAAGGACACAAAGGAGACACCATGTGAAGACAGAGGCACAGATTAAAGAGGTGAAGATACAAACCAAGGAACGCCAAAGATTACCAGCAACCCCCAGAAGCTAAGAGACGGGTGGGGAACAGATTCTCCCCCCTGAGACTTCCGAGGGAGCACGACCCTGCCCATACCTTGATTTTAAACTTGGAGCCCCCAGAACTGTGAGGAAATATATTTCTGCTGGTGTTACTTATTTATTTATTTTGAGAGAGACAGAGATAGCATGAGCAGGGGGAGGGGCAGAAAGAGAGGGAGACAGAGGATCCCAAACAGGCTCCACACTGTCAGTGTCCATGCCTGGTGCGGGGCTCGAACTCACAAAGGGTGAGATCACGACCTGAGCCAAACCTAAGAGTCGGATGCTTAACTGACTGAGCCACCCGGGCACCCTTGTTTCTGCTGTTTTCAAGCACCTACTTTGGGTGGCTTTGTTATGGCAGCCCTAAGAAATGAATACAGTCCTCAGCCAGGAGCCAGGGACATTCACTGACTACAGGCTGGGGAGTTAGGATATATAAGTTAGCATTTGGAGGGCACCGGCCAGACTCAGGGGGTTCAGTGCTCATCTTACCTGCCCTGTAAGGTAGGTGTTATTGACCCATTTTATAAATGAGCTCTGGGGGGCACCTGGGGGGCTCACTTGGTTAAACGTCTGACTCTGGCTCAGGTCACGATCTTGCAGTTCGTGAGTCTGAGCCCCGCATCGGGCCCTGTGCTGACAGCTCAGAGCCTGGAGCCTGCTTCCTCAGATTCTGTGTCTCCCTCTCGGTCTCCCCTCCCCCACTTGTGCTCTGTCTCCCCCCCCCTCTCTCTCACACAAATAAAAATAAACATAAAAAATAAAAAAAAATTGAAAAGAAAATAAATGAGCTCTGGATGAGAGCTAGGATGTGGCTAATGTCCCATAGTGGATAATAAACCTACACCTTCTCTTCCCTCTTTGTCACATGGCATCCTGCAATTGTGCTGGGACCCACCTTCCCCCGAAGCTTAAGAGTTCCTCCAAACACACACACACACACACACACACACACACACACACACACACACACACCCTCCACCAGGTTCAAGAAAGCACCGAGTTGCCCCCAAGAATCCTTGCCCTAAAGTTGTTTTAAGTCAGAAAGATGAGCAGAGAGCAAGCAAGCTTTACCCCTACCAAATTCTCCTCTCCATCAATTACTCTTCCTCTCCACCCCTGCATTTCAAAATCAGAAGTTTGGGAATGAAGAAGCCAAGTGCCTCATTTCATTATCCAAATTGCCAGCTGCTCGATTGACAGGGATGCGGCTTCTCTCTGCTGCAGCTTCAGAAGTGTGTTCACTGATGGGCTGTATTATATCAACTCTTCCCCTCTCTCCTTTGATCCTCTTTTTAATAAAGTCTGAGGGAAAAAGGTAATTTTTCATTTTAAATAGGGAAGGTGTGGTACCAAGGTGCTCCAGGGGTTATTAATCGTGGCTTTTGCTATCTTGTCATCCGTTTCTGGAAAATCGTTTTATTTCAAGTCTTGAAATGGGCGGGGAGAAGGGAATAGGTTTTAAGAAATGAAAGGTCTGAGGATTGATTAAAGACATTTCAAGGTGTAAGGGTTTTTCTTTTGACATTCTCCGATAAGGGACTAGCAGAAATAAAAGCCATTCTCAAGGGAGAAAATGATTTCAGAAGGTCTAGGCAAGTGTCTAACTTCTTTGTCCCTTCCCATTAAAATTTTATAAACAGGCAAACGTGTGACTTAGAACTTGTCTGAATTTCAAAGCCGGCATCAGAATGCGTATGTGCTTTAGCCCTTCAGAAGCAGAACTGGAAAAAGTCTGCTATTCCAGTAGCTATTACACTACTTGTAATTTTCGTGACTATTTCAAAGCACTTGTTAGTTTAATCCTTACAACTTCCTAACAAGAAACACAGCTTTCAGATGTTGGCTGAATATATTAGATTGAAGTCACTGGAGGAACAACAAAAAAGTTTTTACTTTAATCCTCATAACTTTGCGGCAAGAAACAGAACTTTTAGAGGTAGTTGAAAATGTTTCACTGGAGGGGCGCTGCCTGGGTGGCTCAGTCGATGAAGCAATCAACTCTCGGTTTCAGCTCAGGTCACGATCTCGTGGTTTCATGAGTTCAAGCCCCGCATCGGGCTCGGCACTGACAGCGTGGAGACTGCTTGGGATTCTCTCTTTCTCCCTCTCTCTCTGCCCCTTCCCTGCTCACACTGTCTCTGTCTCTTTCAAAATAAATAAGTATACTTTAAAGAGTTAAAAAAAGAAAATATTTCACTGGAGTCATTGGTAAAGAGAAAAAGTAACAACAATTGTTACTGACACTGATGACAGTTACTATTTATTGAACACTATGTGTCAGATAGTGTTCTAAGTATTTTATATGCATACCTTCACATCATCCTCGTAAGACCCTGGGAGGAAACTTCTGCCACTGTCTCCATTTCACAGTGAAGGAAGTGGCAATTATCTGAGAGGCTGAGTTACCCAAGATCACACAGCTAGTAAGCGATGGAGTGTGGTTTCCAGTCCGGGTCTATACCCGTCACCATCACAACCTTCCAGGGAGCCTCCTGACACCCTCTGGAAATGAGAGAACTATCCAGAAGGCCCTGGAAAGGCTGAACCGTTTTACACAGACCTTCTAGATCAGCACCAGAAGCAATGCTCTCTGACCCTCCAAAAGTCAAAGATGACACCTGTGTTAGCCACAATTCCTGAAAAAGTGAAACCTGAAGCCCAGGAAGAATGTTTGCGTTTCTGGAAGCAATTGCAAAAAGAAGCAAATAAGGACAAATGAAAAACACACAGTTGCCAAAGCAATTCAACACTGGCAAGAATCTTAATCTAAGATCTCATTAAAGAGCTCGGCGTCTAGCCAAGCCGTGGGTCCCACTGGGCACTGTTGCCCCCCCCCCCACCCCAGTGTCCCCACGTAGGAGCAAAAAAAATGCATGGACCCCAGTCTGGGCAAGTTATCTGGGAGAATAGACAGGGCAGGGAGCTTGGACTCTGACCCAGTAATGCCTCTCACACCCTGCTCGATACAGCATTTGCGACTTGATTACCCACCGAAACATCCAGAGAGATGAGCCTTTCAGTTACTAACTTCAGGGAAGCTTTCCCATTCTAACGAAGTTTCTTCTCTATTTGCTAAATTTTAAACACAGAGGTGCAACTCACATCGACCATTTCAAAGTGTAGAATCCAGCGGCATCTGGTACGTTTGCAATGTTGCCTCTATCAATTCCAAGAAAATTTT
The DNA here is from genome assembly GCF_046562875.1 of Panthera onca. NCBI lineage: Eukaryota > Metazoa > Chordata > Mammalia > Carnivora > Felidae > Panthera > Panthera onca. The sequence goes on from NC_138350.1 coordinate 13,206,644, forward strand.
CATCGCCCCAAAAGAGACTCCCGTACCCATGAAGCAGCCACTCCTCCTTCCCCCACCTCTTCCCAGCCCCTGGCCACCACCCATCTGTTTTCTGTCTCTCTGGATTTACCTATTCTGGATGTTTCGTGTAAATGGAATCATATAATATGCGGTCTTAGGTAACTGGCTTCTTTCACTTTGAATAAATGTTTTCATCCATGGTGTAGTAGGTGTCTCAGAATCTCCATTCGTTCTCGCAGCTGAATAATACTCCATTGTCTGGCTATACCACATACTGTTTATCCGGTCATCACACTTAAGCTGTTTCCACCTGTGGCTATTATGAACAGTGCTGCTATGAATGTTTGCATACAAGTTATTTGTTCAAACACCTAGTTTTTAATTCTTCGGGGGTATATATCCAGGAGTGGAACTGCTGGGTCCTGTGGTATTTCGACGTTTTAACCTTCTGAAAAACCACTGAACTTTTTCTATAGCAAGCAAGCACCATTTCACATTCCCACCGGCAATTACAAGGTTCTGATTTCTTTTCCTTTATGTTTACTTATTTTTGAGAGCGAGCGAGCTTGCACACAAACAGGGGAGGGACAGAGAGAGAGAAAAAGAGAGAGAGAGAGAATCTGAAGCAGACTCCAGGCTCTGAGCTGTCAGCACAGAGCCCATTGCGGGGCTCGAACCCACAAACTGTGAGATCATGACCCGAGCTGAAGTCGGATGCTCAACCCACTGAGCCACCCAGGCGCCCCAAGGGTTCTGACTTCTGTACATCCTAGCTGACTTGTGATTTGTCTTCAATGATGATGACGATGGTGGTGACGATTGCCATCCCAGTGAGCATTTAAGAAAGCACTTTTCATAATGACCCCATAGCTAACGTTCACTGAGTGCTTATTGTGCTCACACACCCTCTTAACCTCATGCCTTGTTACATTTAATTCTCGTTAACAACCCTGTGAGGCTGGTGAGGAGATCAGAGCTTGGAAAAGTTGAAACGCTTGCCCAAGGCCAAGATCTAAACTCTGGCAGTCTGACCCCAGAGCATGTTATCTTGGCTGCTCCATGACAATGATATACGGCATATCTGGATTGATCCTCACAGCCCCCTGGGCGGATACAGGTTATCAGCCCCATTTTTCAGAAGTTGAAACTGAGTCTTGGAGAAGAGCAGGGACCTTCCCCGTGTCCACCCACCTAAAAAGTTTCAGGTCTATCCTCCTCCAAACCCTACGGTGTTTCGCCTCCACTGTGTAAATACTCTGACAATATTTAAGTGTTTTAATTGTCAAGAACAATTAAAATTGTGACCGGGCTGCTTCCTGTCTCCAGATTGAAGAGAACAACTGTGACCATCTGTTGGACATTTGACACTGAAAACGAGGCTTCCTGGTTAATTTCACAGTTAGCATCTATACAGGGAATTTTGCAATAAAACACATCCCAGAGCATCTCGCGGTTAGGACATTTGATAGAGCCGTGAGCAGCAAGCCCTGGAAGAACTGACGGAAGCCCAAATTCACACGAGTCCAGATCTAGGGGCTCAAGGATAGAAGCAGCACTCAGGGCACCATCTTTAACATCCACGCTATTGGTAGTAATGGGGCCTGACATTGGGTACTGCAGTCTTGTGGGAACCCTGGTTCTGAACCCCAGTGACTGTCAGCATCACACTGCAGCCCGCAACAGCCCAATGTGGACAGTGAGCGGAGTAGATTGCACAGTGCGCTAGACCAACACCACGACTGCTGGGATCCACGCGGCCTCGGGCATGGCCCTGCCTGCCTTCCCACTGTGCTGAGCCCTCATCATCATCATTCACCACCTCCACCCTCCTTGTCTGTCTGTCGTCGTCGTCCTCCTCCTCCATTTCCTCAAACCCTCACCACTCAGTGGAATTATTTTGTTATACAGTCAATTTACATTCTTCGCAGTTACACAGTCAAATTTTGTTATTCTACAGGGATGCTGCAAACACTGAACCGTTGTTCCTCATGGAAACACAAGATTAGGTTCCCACAAGCCTCTGCCCCACTTTTGTCAACTGATCCATATGTCATCTCCTTTTATGTGGGTTTCTGTTTAAAGACACCTTATTGAGTATAGATAGTTGATTCATTAACACTGAACTCATGGCCAACAGCATCATCGCTCATGATAGGGAGCTTGAGCAAAGCATCTGTAACAACGTATTTTTCTCCATAAGGCACCTCGCAGCTTTCTTGTGCTCAGGAACGTGAGACAGCACATCAGTCCTCTGCTCAGGGGTCATTTTAAACACTGAAAACCCCAACGAAAAAAAAACCACAAGAACTGTGGGGAAAGTGGCGCTAAATTTAAGACCTCAGAAAAGACTCTTGTTTGCAAACCACTGTAAGAGCAAGCAGACAGTGTTGCCTCCTTGGACCTCAGCTGAGGATGTGAGCAGCACGGGACTCAAATTTTTCACCACACAAATATGGATTTGGGAGATACAAATACACTGTATTTGCAACAAGGAGAATTTGCAAATATGGACTCCAAGAATGATGAGGATTGATGGGAATTGTCTGTTTATTTGCTTACCATCTGTTTTCCCTGCTAAAATACACGTTCTCAGAAGGCAGAGGCCCAGACTTTCTTACCACTGTACTGCCCAGCATCTAACACAGTGCCTGGCAATAAAGAAACAGATTTTTTTTTTTACGACATATGTGTATATCAAATCATCACATCGTACACTTTAAACCTATACACTGTTATTGGTCAATTACATCTCCACGAATCTGGGGAAAAATTAATAAATATAGATATTTTGTCATGATGCATAAATGACATGTTGCCTCAATGAATATTTGTGACATGAATCAATTGCTGAACACTCATAAATCCTAACGGCCACGACGGATATTATTACTGGTACCACCCATCCTGAATGCAGGAAACAAAGGAGGTGGGAAATGCCTTGTTAGAGCCGAAGTTCCTTTCAAGCCTGGGGTTGCCCTGGGTGGATAAAGTCTTGAGAAATAAAGGTCTGGTGGGACCAAAGAAAGCAGGTGGGAAGATGTCCTTATCCCTGCAGAAGAACGGGCTGCCCCTGGGGCCTCTGAGGAAGGCGAAGGGGGTAACGCTAGGAGGCCCGTCTGGCTCCCATCAGCTCTGAGGGATACGGCAGGAGAGCGTCCACACCAGGAGAGGCCACATTCGAAAAGATAACCTCTGAGGTTCCTTGAATTCCAGCGCTCGGCCCGCCTTTGATTGACAGGCATGCTGTTAGCTTCATAACCTCTTGTGTTGGCAAATTCGAGAAAGCTCAAAGCAACATTAGATCACCTTGCACGCTGCAGAGCACCTTATTTTTATCTCCGGGCAACTGACTTGGAGAACAGCTTTCCCCAATCCTTCCGTCTTCTCCCTCGCCACGTGGATCCAGCGGGGCGGGCAGCTGCCTTCCTCTCTCTCCCAATTTCGCTCTACAGGGACAGTGCTTGTGAGGGCTTTGCAGCCTGGCGCGGTGGGAGGTATATCTTTTGAGGTCATCTTCACAGTCTTGACCCAGAGGCAAAGAGAAATGCGGATCCTCCAGGAAACGGGTGTTGGGCAAACCTTCGTTTCCTCCTCCACCGCTGTTAACAAAGGCGAACACCACCCATGGGCACCATGGGGCTTCTCCAAGACATCTAGATTTAGTGCCTCCTGAGATAACTCCTTGCCCCAGGACAACAGAACCCAGCCAGCTTTGAATCCCAGCTGTGTGACCTGAGGTACGCCTGATGTCTCTGAACGGCAGTTTCCGCATCTACAACTGAATAATAATGGTACGCACTTTAGAGACCCCCCGGGGGGCTCAGAGGGTTAAGCGTCTGACTTCGGCTCAGGTCACGATCTCGCGATTCGTGGGTTCAAGCCCCGCGTCGGGCTCTGTGCTGACGGCTCGGAGCCCAGAGCCTGCTTCGGATTCTGTGTCTCCCACTCTCTCTCTCTCTCTGCCCCTCCCCCGCTCAAGCTCTGTCTCCTTCTGTCTCTCAAAGATGAATAAATGTTAAAAAAAAAAAAAAAAGTATCTGCTTTATAGGCTTGTTTTGAGAATTCATGAAAATAAAGGGCCTTGCACACAGTAGGCCTGTCATTATTGTTACTATCACGGCTGCTGCTGTTTAGCCATCATTCTGTTCCCCCCGCAGGTAGCTATGTGTATACATCTTCGGGTTAGACACCCACTGTGTACAAGGCACTCGGGTCCACAAGATGGATGGCTCCCCCAGCCACACAGAGCTTACGCCCCGCACACCACATCATAAAGACTTCGCGTGAAAATGAAGCAAAATTGCTCATCAATAATTTTTAGATTGATTATGCGTTGAAATGATACCTTTCTGGAAATACTGGGTTACAGAAAATATAACATAAAATTTAACCTCGTTCCTCAAAAGGCTAAACACAGAATTACCCCCACGATCCAGCAATCCCTAGGTATATACCCCATAAAAATAGAAAGCTGGGACTCAAACAGATACCTGTACACCCATGTTCAAAACAGCACTCATCACAATATCTAAAAGACACAACCCACGTGTCCATTGACCGATGAATGGATAAACAAAACATAATATATCCATATGGTGGAATATTATTCAGCCATAAAAGAGCATTTTGATACATGCTACCACATGGATGAACCTTGACATTCCCGAACATTGAACACTAGGCTGAGATAAGCCAGAAACAAAAAGGACACATATTGTTATGTTTTCCACTTAAACGTGGTACCCAGCGCAGACAACTTCACAGACGGAAGCAGAATAGAGGTTACCAGGGGCTGGGGTTGCTGAATGGGTAGAGTTCCAGTTTGAGATGATGGAAAAGATCTGGGGAGGGGCAGTGAACTTACTTAATGCCACTGAATGCACACTTAACAATAAGTTAAAATGGTAAGTTTTACGCTGTGTACATTTACCACAGTAAAAAAAAATTAATGTCACCTATTTCTTTGTGTGGTTTTTAAATGTGGTTAACTAGAAAATTTTAAGTTACATACATGGTTGGTATTATCTTCCCCTCAGACATACAGTGTCCCACGCGGGTCTAGAAGAGGACGCAGGCACTAAATGCAGAATCATACTTCAGTTACTTAGTTACGAGAGAACAGAAGAAGCTGAGGGCTGGGGAGAGGTTCCTAAGGAGTAACCTTTGAGCTGGGGTCACGTGAACCAGGTAAAGGACGAGAGCAGGTGTCCCAGCCAGAACTGGCATGTGCAAGGAGGGGACCCACAGGAGGAAATGCAAGGGGCCAGTGGGGCCAGGGTGAGGGAAACTGAGGCAGGGGAGGCCAGCAGGGGCCTACAGGCCAAGGTGGGGATTTGAGGATTTATCCAGAGGACGAGCACAGATGTTCCCATGACCCTGCAGACCACCCGCTGCACTTGAGTAGCGGATCTGTCCACGTCTGTAGCTCGACCATGAAGTCCTGGAGACCACGTCTTGGCATTCTCCATCTCAGCCCGTGGCACAACACTGGCACCAATAAATATTTGCCGGCTCAATCTGGAAGAGGCCCACACAAGTGGGTCCGTCCCCCTAACACCTAACCTTGCCCCGCACCCCACCTGTCACTGGAGCCCAAACACCCTGTCGAGGATGCTTCCACAGGAATCTCTGAAACCAGAAGCTGCCAAGCCCAGCGGTAAGGAACAAATGCGAAAACTCAAGATATCCCCCCAGGTCTCAACAATAATTAAACCATCTACATTGATAAAAAATCACAGACCAAGATGAAAACAAGTGAGTCTAGATATTAGCAATGGGGGTGCTCTGCCCCAGTTACTGACCCCAGGGGGCAGTCTGATGCTGACAGATAAGGCATCAAGTCTGAGCCGTCCAGGCACTTATTCATCCCACAGGCATTTGCACGGCACTTACCAGGGAGTGAGGACTGGGGAGGTGCTGAGGTCTTGCTCAGCCAGCTTCCTGCCAGCTGTATCTGGACCAGAACCCCCGGCTCAGATCTGGAGTAACTGCTCTTCCGTTGCAGCAGGAACTCCTGGCTATCATATTATCAAGGGTAAATAAGGACGCTAACAGGGGCGCCTGGGTGGCTCAGTTGTTTCAGCATCCGACTTCGGCTCAGGTCATGATCTCCAAGTTCGTGGATTTGAGCCCCGCATCAGGCTCTGTGCTGACAGCTCAGAGCCTGGAGCCTGCTTCGGATTCTGTGTCTCCTTCTCTCTCTGCCCCTCTCCCGCTTGTACTCTCCCCCAACCTGCCTCTCAAAAATAAATAAATAAACATTTAGGGGCACCTGGGTGGCTCAGTCAGTTGAGCATCCGACTTCAGCTCAGGTCATGATCTCATGGTTCGGGAGTTCGAGCCCCACCTTGGGCTCTGTGCTGACAGCTTAGAGCCTGGAGCCTGCTTCGAATTCTGTGTCTCGATCTCTCTCTGCCCCTCCCCCCCCTTCTCTCTCTCTTAAAAATAAACATTAGGGGGCGCCTGGGTGGCTCAGTCGGTTAAGCGGCCGAATTCGGCTCAGGTCACGATCTCTCAGTCCGTGAGTTCGAGCCCCGCGTCGGGCTCTGTGCTGACAGCTCGGAGCCTGGAGCCTGTTTCAGATTCTGTGTCTCCCTCTCTCTGACCCTCCCCCGTTCATGCTCTGTCTCTCTGTCTCAAAAATAAATAAACGTTAAAAAAAATTTTTTTTTAATAAATAAACATTAGAAATAAACATTTAAAAAAGAGAGAAAGAAACAAACAAACAAACATTTTTTCAGGACCCACTATGCACCAGAAGCTATGCAGACACCTTGCCTGTACTATCTCATTTTACTCCTCATAGCATTATGAGGTAGAAAATCATTCACAAGGTACAGATGAGATGGGGGGAGAGGGGGTCCTAAGTTTTACTTGTTTAAGCTATACAGCTACTAAATGAAAAAGCCATTTGGAATCCAGGAACCCAGGAACCCAGAGCTGCTCCTTATCCCTCTTGTGGTGGAGGGACACAGAAGAAGTCCAACTGACAAAAAATTTAAAAAAAAAAGGATAAACACAGGGAAAGAGCAGGGATGGGAACAAGCCCTCCAGTGCAAGCCTCCCCAGGGCCACCCGAGGATAGTTCAACAGCTGGGCAAGGAAACAGGGTAATGGCCAAAAAATGCCGACATATTTCTGAAAAAAGAAACGACAAAGTAAAATGCACTGTGTTTTAAGGGGAAAATGTTCTCAGGGCGCCTGGGTACCTCATCCGACTCTTCATTTTGACTCAGGTCATGATCTCACAGTTTGTGAGCTCGAGCACCCCATCAGGCTCAGCACTGACAGCACAGAACCTGCTTGGGATTCTCCGTCTCTCCGTCTCTCTCTGCCCCTCCCCTGCTCGCACTGTCTCTGTCTCTCTCAAAATAAGTAAATAAACTTTCAAAGAAAGGGTAAAATGGTCTCACAAATGACTGAACTCCATAAATATTTCAACGAATACTTACAGAGCCTTCTGTATGCGGATTGCTGTGTTGCTCAGCACTCGGTATACAAGGAACAAATGATAACAGTGACAATGACCACAGCCACCCTTCACTGACAGCTTCCCACTGCGTGCCAGACACGACTCTCAACACTTGCTTACATTTCCTAACCCAGTCCTTGCAATGGTGCCACAAGGGAGATGCTAAGATTTCCCCCATGCTATAGATGAAGGACAGGGGGCATGTGGCCCCTGACCCAAGAGTCCCCTAGCAGGAGAAGGAGGCAAGGGGCCCAGGGAAGCAGCTTTGACACCATGTACATGCTTTAGGCAAGACCCCAGGTAGCATGACGATGCCCAGGTGAGGGTTTAGATCCTGACTTCACCTCTCTGCGCCTCTGTTTTCTCACCTCTACAATGGGGATAGCATCACCTACCTCACGGGATTGTTATGACGGTCTAGTGAGCGAACACGTAGAAAATACCCACCCCGGTTCTGGTTTTGGCACTGATGGAGGGTGTCCATGGTGGCACCCTATCGTCCCCACTGGGGCCCCCAAAAACTCTGGGAAAAACACAAAGGCAGCTGCCTGAAGGTTCAAAGAATGTAAGTTAACAGCAGGGTGATAGGGGACAGAGATAAAAACGTGAAGAATGACAATTATATGGCAAATGATGCGTTCCCTTCAATTCCCACCCCTGCCTTGAAAGCGGGCAGAACTGTGCATGAGGGTGGGGTGGGGAGTCAATGTTCCAGGGCAGCCCTGCCTTCCACGCAGAGCACCCCAAAACGAGTCTCTGCATGCAGAAGAATGTGAAGAGAATCTTCTTTTTTTTTTTTTTGATTCCCTCTCTCTCAGCCCTGCCCCCATGTCAGCTTAGCCATAAAACTGCACCCACATGAAACAGAAACAACTCAGACACCTACGCCCCCAAGAGAAAACCCGTTCCTTTGGACAGAGGAACTGGGAATAGGGGCCAATAATGGGAGGGAGAATCCACAGGGCTTTTCTCGCCCTCTTTTGTCTCAAACACTTCACCGCAAGGACAGGGTCAGCCTCTTAGAACCAGGCAACGGGGCAGGAGGCGAAAGCTTTTGGCCAGAAGAATCAGAGAAAGAAGCCCCTGGGAACCAGAGAATGTGGAAAGGATCCCCAAAAGGCAAGAGCTGGAGAAGGCACTCCCTGACTCTGTATGAGAAACACTCCATGTGCTTAGAACTAACCCAAAGAAGCCTCGCAAAAACTTCGAGAAATGATCTGGCATTGGACCACCACCCACAGAAGGCAAGACAGAATGTGCAGCCTGAACCTAACAGATTGACTACTTAAGAAAATCAAAACAAAACAAACAAAAATCAGTGTTCTCCACGCTCTGGAAAACAGTGTGGAGGTTCCTCAAAAAATTAAAAATAGAACGACCCTACGACCCAGCAATAGCACTGCTAGGAATTTATCCAAAGGACACAGGAGTGCTGATGCATAGGGGCACATGTACCCCAATGTTTATGGCAGCGCTTTCAACACTAGCCAGATTATGGAAAGAGCCCAAATGTCTATCAAATGATAAATGGATAAAGAAGTTGTGGTTTATGCATACAATGGAATACTACTTGGCAATGAGAAAGAATGAAATCTGGCCATTTGCAGCAACGTGGATGGAACTGGAGGGTATTGTGCTAAGTGAAATAAGTCAGTCAGAGAAAGACAGATACCATATGTTTTCACTCATATGTGGGTCTTGAGAAACTTAACAGAAGACCATGGGGGAGGGGAAGGGGGAAAAATAGTTACAGAGAGGGAGGGAGGCAAACCATAAGAGACTCTTAGGTACAGAGAACAAACTGAGGGTTGATCGGAGGGCGGGGGAGAGGGAAAGTGGGTGATGGGCAGGGAGGAGGGCACTTGTTGGGATGAGCACCGGGTGTTGTATGTAAGCCAACTTGACAATAAATTATATATTTTTTTGTATTTAAATTTTTTTTTTTAACATTTATTTATTTTTGAGACAGAGAGAGACAGAGCATGAACAGGGGAGGGTCAGAGAGAGAGGGAGACACAGAATCTGAAACAGGCTCCAGGCTCTGAGCAGTCAGCACAGAGCCTGACGCGGGGCTCGAACTCACATACTGCGAGATCGTGACCTGAGCCGAAGTCAGACGCTTAACCGACTGAGCCACCCAGGCGCCCCAACAATAAATTATATTTAAAAAAAATCAATGTTCTCCAAAGGAGACTCAGAATCTCACAACAGATATTCCAAATGCCCAGGAGATACTCCAAAAACTATTCCAATGTGTATTCATATGATACATATGACAGCTATAATATGAAGAAAGGAGAGCAAAAACCACGACGCCTATGTCTTTCTACTAAGCACAATATGAAAAACTGGTTCCCACCCTCTGGGTCCTAATAATCTAAGTCTGATTATAATGATACAAACAATCAAATAGAATCAAGAAGCCAAAAGCAATGGGTTACAGCTCCATCAGCCCTCAGTTCCGACATCAAGCATCCTTCCCTGACCACCTCACCGGGGCTGGTCTCCACCCCTCGTTACTCTCCATCCCTGCCTTCCCACTTAGCACAAATTCAAAAGGCGTTATTTGCGGGTTTTGTTTTTAATTTTATCATCGTTCTTCTCCCTATAGACCGTAAGGTCCGTGCACATCAAATTGGTCTTGCTCAGCCTTGGCTCTGGAGCACCTAGTGGAAACTTGGCAGAGAGGTGCTGGAATGAATACGTGGACAAATGGAAAAAAAAAAAAAGGAAGTCAATCAATCAATTGATTCGTTAGTGAAAGTGAAGTGCAAATGTAGTTTAGGAATGGAAGGGTAGTAACCACGTGGCTAGGCATAAGGAAGTTTCACAGGAGCAAAACTTCTGGACTTCACCGAAACAGGTTAACGAGAAAGGCTGTGATCTCCCCCAGATCTTTAGGCTGGACCTACTAACTGTGGTAAATAGACAGAATGGGGACAAATTACAACAGAAGAGTCTTAAACTACCTCTCTGCTCAATGATATTACCTTTGTGCTTTGTAATCACTTCTAGGACCCTGCACACGGGCCAGAAGCCATTTAAAAGAAGCAATTCCAGGGGCGCCTGGGTGGCTCAGTCGGTTGGGCGTCCGACTTCGGCTCAGGTCATGATCTCGCGGTCCGTGACTTCAAGCCCCGCGTCAGGCTCTGTGCTGATGGCTCAGCGCCTGGAGCCTGTTTCAGATTCTGTGTCTCCCTCTCTCTCTGCCCCTCCCCCGTTCATGCTCTGTCTCTCTCTGTCTCAAAAATGAATAAACATTAAAAAAAATTAAAAGAAGCAATTCCCCAATACTTCACTAGCTACCAAAGACAGACCATGTCCATGGAAGGGGAAGAACCATGAGAGAGAAGTCTCTGGAAGACATGGTGGATAGACAGGCAGATTTGGCTTAGTATAAGGCAAATGCTAACAGTTGCTAACAGCCCTTCTGAAAAAGAATATGAGAGGCCTCATAAAGTCAACAACTCCCTGTCTCTAGATGCCTTGGGGAAAAGGTTGCAGAATCATAAATTTAGAGATAAGATTGTCCATTGGATGGGAGATTGGGCTAGATCCATCTTTCCCAAACTGTGCGCCATGGAACACAAGTCCTGAAAGTAAGTTTGAGAAAGAACGTGTGCTCTACCCTCCCACTGGAGATTCACAAAGCATATTAGCATCTTAAAGGCTCTGATAAGTCCTACAGAGGAGGACTTGAGCTCTGTGACACTTTGCATCTTTCAAACTTATTTGATCATGGAACTCGAGTCACCGAGTTTCCACCACACGTGGGGGAAACTAATGTTCTACAGAGCACTTTCTTTTTTTTTTTTTTTTTTTTAATTTTTTTTTTCAACGTTTTTTATTTATTTTTGGGACAGAGAGAGACAGAGCATGAACGGGGGAGGGGCAGAGAGAGAGGGAGACACAGAATCGGAAACAGGCTCCAGACTCCGAGCCATCAGCCCAGAGCCTGACGCGGGGCTCGAACTCACGGACCGCGAGATCGTGACCTGGCTGAAGTCGGACGCTTAACCGACTGCGCCACCCAGGCGCCCCTCTACAGAGCACTTTCAAATAACCTGGACTAGAAGATAACTCTGACCTCAACCTGAACATTCTGATCCTCTCCCCATGAAAGAGAAAGACGTACTACAGGCTGGAAGCTCTAGGCCAGTGGGTCTCAAACCTGAGTGTGCGTCTGGATTCCCTGGAGGGTTGTTGAAATACTTATCACGGGGTCCACGCCCAAGGTCCCGATGCCTTGGGCCTGAGGCAGAGTCTGAGATTTTGCACCTCCAGCGAGTGTCCCCAGATGGTACCCGTGCTGCTGGTCCAGGGACTTCCATTTGGAAATCATTTATCCAGATGTTGAGATTAAGACCTTTTAGTGTCCCAAACAACCTGAAGTCAGAAAGCTTCATACATCTCACAGTTAGACTCCAAGCCCTATAATTCATTCCAAACATGGGAGGTCATGAAGGAAGGCAAAAAAAAGAAAAAGAGGAATCTGATCCTTAAGGATGGAGACACAGTCTACAAAGTCCTCTCCAGGCAGAGAAAACCCAGGTGGCATTACAGGGGGAGGCCGATCACTGCCAGCCTGTGCTCAGACCTCTCAGGCTCTAGTGCCATCAGATACTTCCTTGTTCCCCCAGACTCTGTGTAGATGCTTTCACTCACGCTGCCTCATTTACGCCAACAGCTACCACGATTCTCTTCCTACCAGTGGTGAAACTAAGGTTCAGGAGGTAGAGTGGTTGACTAAGGTCACACGGTACAAAGACGAGGAACTGGGGTTTGAACCCAGACCATCTGAGACCATGTTTGGGACTCTTGCTACTACCTGACTCTCTTCTCACCAGTAGGATGCCCCCCTCTTGGCTACGCTCCAATCCCTGTCTTTACGTCGGGAATGCATTCTTGAGGGAAGCCCCTCCCTTCCACTGACTTCTATAATCAGTTCTGCTCACTTCCACAAAAAGTTACTAAGCGTCAGGTACCCGGAGACACAGCTGTGAGAAAGACAGACGAGGCACCCGTCCCCGCTGGGGTCAGAGCAAAGTCACGCGGACAGACGACTGTCACAAAGCGTGCAACGCCTCATCCACGCACAGACACGTGGCCTGTCTGGCAGCTCAGACGGTGTTTCCGAGAGGAGATGGCATCAGCGGAATCTTGGAGGGGAGGGACAGTCAGCCGGGGGCTCACTCTCCCAGCGGAGCTCTGGGTGGACCCCTCCACCGTCACCCCTGGCCCCCTGCAACTCCCCCACAACTCTCCAGCCCCATACACAGCACCGCCATCCACTCAGCTGCTTGCGGCCAAAATCTGAGAGCCTTCTGGACGCATCTCTGTCCCTCTCATCCCTCAGAACGCCTGTCCATGCTACCTCCATACACATCCGGAATCCTGCTCTCTTCATCAGTGTTGCCACTGCCTGGTCCAAAGCACCATCAGCTCATGCCTCCTGGCTGGCCTCCTTGCCTCCCTCCCCCCCCCAACACCCCTCCAACACACTGTCCAACAACTGATCTGGCATGGGTCATATAACAGGCCCTCCCTCACTCCTCTACTGTAAACCTCAATGGCTCCCTATTACGCTTAGAATTCAAATTCCTTCTGGCACCTACAAGCTTCTCTCTCGTCCGCAACTCTCCCCTCTCCTCCCTGCCTCCTCCCCCACCCTCTTGCCTCCTGCCACACTGGCCTTCTTTCTCTCCTTCCAATATACTGACTCACCTCAGGGCCTTTGCACTTGCTCATCCCTATCTGGAAAGCTCTTCCCCCCAGATCCTTCAAGAACTGGCTCCCTGTCCTGGAGCTCATTAGCTTCCATGTCACCTTCTCCGGACGGCCTCCCCTCTCCTCCCACTCCCCCCCACCCCACATTATATCAAAGCTGTATTGTTTCAAAGTACTGAGTCATTCGCTGATTTTTTCTGGTTTATTCATTTACTGTCTGTCTCTCCCAGCTGGAATATAAGCTCCATAAAAACAGGAACTTTATCTTGTTTACTGTTCTCCCACCTAGAACTGAACTTGGCACATAATAGGTCCTCAAATAGCTACTGAATGAGTGAGCGGCCAAAAAACAAAAAACAAAACAAAACAAAACACCTCTGTTTGATGGGACACTGGGCTGATAATGGAGGGAGAGGTACAGCACGCATCTTTCTCAAATGTATTTTCCGGACCCCTATTCTATGGCACACAGTTCTGGAAACACGGATCTACGCTTATCTCCCGTCGAACGGACTGCTGGTGGAAGGCGGGTGCCCTCGATGGCAGGGAGAGCCTTCTGGAGACTGGCAGGGAAGCCAGCAGAGAGATGAGGCCGGCCAGACTAGCCGCGGGTGTAGGGGAGGAGGGACGCAGGTCAACTCGAGAGACATCTGGACGGAACGCGTGACGGATGGGCGTGGACGAGGCAGGGAAGGGAGCCTCACCAATCAAAAGGCCCGCGGGCCATCCCACCGCACCGCCCAGATGTGGACGCCGCGTCCAGGCATGGGCTCAACTGGTCCTTATTGACGAACCAGACACGCCTTTTCCGTGTCCCTGTCTGTACTTCTCTCCACCCCCAGGAGATAAGCTGCCCAGCTCGGTGTCCACAGCGAGCGACCGCTTTGTAACCAGGCGGATGTTGACAAAGGGGAAGGACGTGGCGTTTCCGCAATAAACCTGTGAGCAGACGCGATGCCTCAGAAGTGAGGCTCTGGGCTCGGACGCAGCCCGCGACACTCCAGGCGGCACCTCGGCAGGCCGCCGGACTCTGTGCCCCAGTGGCCACACTCGCAACAGAGATCACGGGAGTCCCTACCTCGAGGATGCTCGTGCCGAGTCCCTGGGACCCCACGTGCCGCGTGCGAGGCGCTGGGCCTGGTGCAGAGCAAGCCCTCGAGCAAGGGGGCTCTTATCAGGGGTCCCGGTCACTCGAGTCAGATCAGCAGCCACTCGCGGCCCTGCGGCCCCTCGCCCTCTGCCCTTGCCCCCGTGTCTGACTCACACCGCGTCCTTCCCCCGTCTTCACTGCTGTTGGCCGCTATTTCTCCAGAGCCGGGATATGTCATAATGTGATTGACGCGCCCAATAGTAAAAATAGCCAGTTATTTTGATGGTGGACGCGTCATCCCTAAAAATAACCGGGTGTCCTGGAAGTGAAGGCGCCACGGCAAACACTGGGTTGCATCAGGCACGCACACACACACACACACACACTCATAACACTCACATCAACACACACGTCAATAACACACACATCAATTCTCACATCTCCACACACACAACGGTCGCTCTACATGGGCTGGGAAGGCACACCAACTGCAACCAAGGGGCAGAAGGTCCTCTCCTCCTTTATCAAGCTCGCTGGGTCGACAATGGTGATGTTTTACTAGAGGGCTCTTGTCAGAAGGCAGCCGGACGGGGACAGAATGAGGCAGCCTAACTCACTGGGGATCAGAGAACACCGCTGGCGAACAGCTGTCCCCCAGCCGCGGCGAAGCACTGACTTCCACTCTACCAGCCTCCCTGGACATCATCTGCCACAAGAGAGCCCCTTGTTCTGAGCTGGTGTCAGGCTTCCTTGCTTTAGCAGAGAAATGCCCCCCAGACATATCCTTCTGGCCTGCACTGCAAAGGGATACCGACTCATCATCCTTCAGCCACTGGAAATCCGTCCCTTGCTGTTGGAAGAGCCTGGAAAACCAGGACTGTGTGCTTCTCTCCCACACACTGCAGAGGCTATGGGCACAGAGTTGTAAAATCTCTAGTATTTTCTGGAAAATAGACGAGGCCCGGCTTGTCGGGGTGGCATCTTTCCAGCAGCACCCCCCACCCTCCTGGCCTCCTTGCAACACCCACTCTGGAAAACGCTGCCACCTTTTCACACAGAGATCTGCACGCCAAGTGGAACGGGCTAGAACACGGGGGAGACGTGACAAGGTTTGCATTTCCAGGACACTGAGACTTTCTGGGAGTGATCCGGAAAGATCCAGATCCCCTCTGGCACCTGGAGAAAATCACCAGCCTCCAAGATGCATGGAAGAGGCCACACCAGCCTGCTGGCAGGAGAACATGAGTTTAGGAGGAGCGCAGGTCAGGGTCAGAAGCCTGTGTTTATTTTTTTAATATTATTTTTACTTCAACTTGCTTTTTTTTTTTTTTTTTTAATGTTTATTTTTGAGAGAAAGAGAGACAGAATGTGAGCCAGGGAGGGGCTGCGAGAGAGGCAGACACAGAATCCAAAACAGGCTCCATGCTCCAGGCTCTGAGCCATCAGCACAGAGCCCAAGGCGGGGCTCGAACTCACAAACTACGAGATCATGACCTGAGCTGAACTGGGATGCTTAACCCACTGAGCCACCCGGGCGCCCCAGGAAGCCCGTGTTTAAATACCAGCTCTGCTTGTTGCTAGTTAAGCTTTTGTGAGCAAGAGATTGCGTGAGCCTCAGTTTGCTTGTCTGTAAGTCAGGGCAAATGATATCTACCCAGTAAGGTGGTGAGTGAGGACTCAAGGACATAATGCAAGGAAATCACCTAGGATCACATAGTAAGGAGCGAGGTTCCATCCTCTCCATTCCCGACGAAACGTGGAAGAGATATAAGCTGTCCCGCACATTTCCACACTCGTATTACACTCCTGAAAGGGTTCAGTGAAGCTGTTTACCCACAAGAGCACATTTTGTTGGGCAAGGAGCACGCTCTTCAGAGTCAAACAGATGTAGGTTCAAATCCAAGCCCTGCCATTTACCAGGCATGTGCCCTTAATTCCAAGCCTCAGTTTCCTCAGTAGTGAAATGGAGCCAGTAATGACCACCCCCCCCCCGCTCAACTTGACCCCCTCCACAGATCTCCAATCCAACCCATTTGCCAATAGAGCCAAAAGGTCACAGATCCACTGCTCAGCCCCCAAAGTGCCCGGGATCCCTCTGCACAGGAGGCTCAGCCTACGGTCCCTTTATTCACCGCTCACTCACCGGACAAGCATTTGCGAAACGCTGTCTCTGTGTCGAGTTCAGAACCAGAAGCTGGGAACACACCAGAGAGCAGACACAAGACAGCCCCTGCTTCTCGCGGGACAAATTGCCATCGTGAAAGAAATCGTCACACAAAGACTGGATTTGGGTTCCTCGGAAAGTTAAACATAGGGTTACCACATGCCTCAGCAATTTCGCCGTGAGGTATAAGCACCAGAAATTGAAAGCAGGTATTCACACGACGCCTTATGCACAAATGTTCACGGTCGTTAAAAGCGGGGAAACCACCCAAATGTCCATCGATGGACGAATGGATAAATCAAATGTGTCTTCATCCACACAATGGGGTTTTATTCAGCCATAAACAGGACTGAAACACCGATTCATGCTACAACGTGGATATACCTCGAAAACACACAAAGTGAAAGAAGCCAGACCCAAAAGGGAAAATATTGTAGGATTCCACTTATGTGAAACGTCCAGAACAGACAAATCTAGAGACAGAAAGCAGATTGGTAGCTGCCAGGGACTGGGTGGGGGAGGAAATGGGGAGCGGCTGCTTAATGGGTGTGGCGTTTTGTTTGGGATTAATGAAAATGTTCTGGAATTAGAGGGAGGCGGCAGTGGCACAATATCGTGAATGTACTAAATACCACTGAATGGTTCACTTCAGTTATTGTTCATTTATTTTTTTTTTTAGATTCCATTCTTTTGAAGTCATCTCGACACCCAACGTGGGGCTCGAACTCACAACCCTGAGATCAAGAGTCACGTGCTCCATGGGGTGCCTGGGTGGCTCAGTCGGTTAAGCATCCAACTTTTGATTTCGGCTCAGGTCATGATTTCGGGGTTCATGGGATTGAGACCCGCTTCTGGCTCTGTGCTGACGGCCCAGAGCCTGCTTGAGATTCTCTCTCTCTCTGCCCCTCAACTGCTCATGCATGTGTGTGCTCTCTTCTCTCAATCTCTCTCTCTTAAAATAAATAAACATTAAAAAGCGGGGGAGGGGGGAACAGAGGCTCCAGTGGCCTTCTGGACACCACGTCAGATGGTCACAAGAACGAGGAACCGAGATGGCTCTTCTATAGGCATTACTGGGCCCTCACCTGTGCCCAGCCCTGGGGGAGCAGGGACCTCTGAGGAAGGAGTTCCTGTTGGTGCCTCCTCACCTGCTGTTCCTAATTAGCAAACCATAAACCCCCAAGAGTCACAGAGGCCTGGGTGCATGTTCTTTGCAGAGCTGGGGAGGCCAAGCCTCGCTGGCCACTCAGTTGGACAAAAGCAGATCCAGCTGGATGGAGAAGAGGTGGGAAGGGTCTGGGGAGCAGGAAGTGCCTACAGCTGAGGAAAGGCCATGAGGCACCTGCATGGGACTCCCGAGGGGCCCTGGGGCTGAGGAATGTTACGCAATCTGCGTTTCTTACCACGGAAATTGCCCTGGAGGAAGGTAACTGAGAAGTACAGAACGGGTATGAGATATGCTTGCAGAAGGGGTGCTGAGCAGAGCCACCTGCCGGCCGGGTAACCTCGGACAGGCATGTCAGTCCCCAGCGGCTGCTGTAACACATCACCATAGACTCAGGGGCTCAGCGGAGCACACATCCATTATCTTAAGAGTTCTGGACAGCACAAGTCCAGAATGGGTCTTCCTGGCCTAAAGTCAAAGTGTTGCCAGAGTGGAGGTCCTAGGGAAGAATATTTCCTTGCTGTTTCCAGCTTCTGCAGGCCCCTGTGTTCCTTGACTCACGCCCGCCTCCCCCCCCCCCCTCCACCTTCTAAACCAACCGCGTCCATCTTGCAAGCCGGCTCTCTCTTACCCTCCCGCCTTCCCCTTCCTCTTGTAGGGACCCTTGAGATGACACGGGGCCCACTGGATGAGCCAGGATAATCTCTGCATCTCAAGATCCTTAACTTAATACCGTCTGCAAGGTCCCTTTGGCCATGGAAGATAACATATTCTCAGGGTCCAGAGATTAGGGTGTGGACATCTCTGGGAGGTGGGGGTGGGGGGCAATGTTCTGCTACCACAGCACGCAGCTACCTTCTCCACACTGAGCCTCCGTTTTCTCACCTGTAAAATGGGGACGATACGACAAATAATAGTAATAAATAGCACCAATGTCTGGGTTTGCGTGAGGACAGCGGGAATGATATGATCTCTGAGCACAGCAGCTGAAACACGAGATGTGGGGGGGAGGGGGGGAGTTGGGGTCCCTCTCCTCTTTTCTCCCCCCTCCCCTACTGTTTACCAGAAAACCCCAGGAGTCTTGGCGCATGTCTGAAATCAGCGTTTGCCAACCTTCTTGTCCAGGTCTGAGGCTCAGGAAGGAGTTCCAGCTGACTCCCAGCCCCAGCTCTAACAAGAGGGTATCATTCTTCATATAAAACTGAAAAATGGATTTCACACCCTCCAATCTGGGAGCAAATGGGATTTTCTAGGCAGCCTTCATTACAGTGTCCCGGTGCCATTCGACTGATAATTGCAATCTGAAACCGGAATTGATAAATCGCCTGTGCATTGTCATCACTGGATGTTTACCTGATCTATCTGATGAATATTAATCCACAAAAAAAAATATTTCCATTCCCGAAGCAATTCAGGGCCAAAGGATGCTTTTCTCCGCCCGCCTCCCCCTCCCACTCCTACAGCAACTGCCGAAACAAGGTACAGAGTTAAGTAATAACAAGCCCTTGTCAGGGTGATTTATTGGGCATGAAAACAAGGAGGGAAGGACTTGAGCTTCTCCTTCATTAAGCAAAACCTGGGGGAAGGAACGCCGCGTTCCTTCCCGGGGGGGTACGTCCGTCGCACAGATAGGTAGAGTCTGCAGGTTGGGGAGACAGTTTGGACAACACAGATCATCGTCCTGTCCCCGCGGCTTCTGAAGGAGGTACCAGTTACCTCCCGTGTACCCCGCGCCACCCTGGGGAGCTTATACACAAGCACCTGCTGTGACGCAGTTCTTCTGGACGAGCATTCATCCTCACTGCTTAATCTGTGAGACTGGGCCCATCACTGTCCCCATTTTACAGATGCGCATACTGAGGCTCAGGGAGGACAAGGTTCCACTGCTAGAAAGCGGCAGAGCTGTATGGGGGACCCAAGTTTGACTCCCCAAGACCGTGCTCCTTCCACTACACTGGCAGTTTGGCAAACTGCAGCCTGAGACCAGGCTACCTATTTTCGTGGGGGGGATGTTTCCGGAACACGGCCACGTTGGTTCGTTTACATATTGCGTATGGCCGACTTCACCAAACTGCAACGGCAGAGGTGAGGAGCTGCGACCGAGACCACACGGCTTTGAAAACCTACAGTATCACTGTCCAGTCCTTTAAGGAAAAGCGTGCTGACCCCTGCCGGGATACCACCTGCCAGCACGTGGACAGTCCACTTGCAGCACCCCCCGCTCAGCAAATAGTAGCCAGAATAATCATTGTCGTTATTACCGATTTTGTGGTTTTGTCGTCATGGTTATCATTGTGCTGCTCTCACTATCTTTACCTCCTCGGGAAAGACAAATCTTTCCGACCGTCCCATCAAGTAACCAGCCTTCAAGATAATAAGTGTCGTGTTTCCTGCAGTAAATCAGAAGACCCTTCCACATAGTTAGCAATAGTTTAAGTCGCTCACTGCTTCTGGGTCCTTACTAGGAATCGAGACCACAGCTGTGGCCTTCAAGAGGCTCTTCCGAAAGCGTGAGCAGGGCTCTCCTTCCCATCACAGACCAATGCCAGGGGTGCCCAAAGGCACACAGTCAGAAAAGGTGAAAGCTAGTCACTGGGGCAGGCCATAGGTGGGAATGGCTCAGAGTAGGGGCATCTTCAGACGTCCTGTCTTGCTGGCCTTGGCCAACCTAGCCACCTTGGAAGCTGGGAAAGAACTCTTGAATCCTGAGCTGGGGATCGATCATCCCGGGGAGTCAAGGACTTGGGGGATGATCTCTAGGGATGCGGGACTCTCTCTGCTCAAACCAGGAAAGTCCCAGGCAAACCAGAAGGAGTTGGCCATCCACTGCCCGAGACATCTTGGGCTCACCTCATCAGAAACAGACGGGAAGCCCTGGGGTGCATGGCGGGGGTGGGGGTGGGGGTGGGGGCTCAGTTGGTTAAGCGTCCAACTCTTGATTTCAGCTCAGGTCATGATCTCATGGTTCGTGAGTTTGAGCCCCAAGTTGGGCTCTGTGCTGACAGTGCGTAACCTGCTTAGGATCCTCTCTCTCCCTCTCTGCCCCTCCCTCACTTATGCCCTCTCTCGATCTCTCTCTCTCTCTCAAAAATAAGTAAACAAAAAAAAAAGGAAGGAAGGAAGGAAGGAAGGAGGAAAGATGGGAAGCTCTAACGAAGCCAACCATAAACTCTTAATTTAAGGGACCCACTTGTTGAATCCTAACCCCCCCACCCCCCCCCTGCTCCCCGCCCCCCCCCCCCCCCCCCCCCCCCCCCCCCCCCCCCCCCGCCAGACACACCTTTGTCAGGGCTGGCTAAGCTGTGCTCAATTTGAATTCTGAATATCAAAGGGCCCCCTCTGAGCCATCTTGGGCCAAGAGGAGCAGGTCTGGCCCTCCCCAGTCACTCTGGGAGCAGAGACAGGGAAGAGTTGAAAGTACAGAACCCCCTTCTCCCCCCCACCACTTCCACTTGCTAGTTGAACGAGTGTGGGCAAGTTACTCCTGCCTCTGAGCCCCAGCGCCCTCCTCTGCAAAACAGGGTCAATCAAAATACTTATTTCATAGAACTGGTGTCAGGATTAAATGAGTTAAAATGACCAGAGGACATACAAGAGAGCTTGATTCTCAATCAGTACCTTGTGCTGGGTGGGCTTAAAAAAGATCTCTGCACCTGAATTTGTGTCTGTGTTGATTTATTTGCATTTCAGGCCCCGGCTAAGTGTGGTCCCGGGACCAGTGGCAGGAGCATCACACAGGAGCTGGTTAAGCGTGAAGATTCTCACACCCCATCTGGAACCTGCTGAACCTGCCCCTTCCCTGGAACATGCTCCCTGAGTGATTCACGTGCACAAGAGAACATGAGCGCTGTTTTAAAGTCTGGCATTTCCTGACCGTTGAAACTCAAGAGGGATGTGGGTATAAAGAAGGAACGCGGGAGGGGAGGGCGGGATTCAGGAGACACTTGCTCTGGCCCTGGTTTTGCTGCTCACCTGCCGACATGTTCTAATCCCCTGCTTCCTGCTGCCCTGACCCCACCAAAGACCAATTATATCAGCTCTGGGGGGTGGAGCTCAGGCAGCCAGGGTTTTAAAAGATCCCCAGGTCGTTGCAATCGTAGCCTGGGGTGAGACTCCCTGTTCCAGTCCAGAATGGATCCCCAAATCCGTTCAGTTCTATGTCCCGCTGTCCACACTGACAGAGTCAGACTGAGGACTTTTTTAAATTGAGGTGAAATTCACATAACATAAAATTCACCATTTTAACGTACACACTTCAGCAGTATTTACATTCACAATGCTGTGCAACCAACACCTCTATCTAGATCCAGAACGTTTCCATCACCCCCAAAGGAGAGACCATACCCATTAGCAGTCACTCCCCAACCCCCCTTCCCCAGCCCCTGGCAACCAGCCATCTGCTTCCTGCCTCTATGGGTTTATCTGTTCTGGACTTTTCACAGAAATGGAATCATACAATACGTGGCCTTTCGTGACTGGCTTCGGTCACTCAGCCTAATGCTTTTGAGGTTCACCCACATTTTAGCAGGTGTCGAAACGCCACTTTTAAATCACATTCAGACTCTAGTGTTCTGTGAATCAAAACTCAAATTAATCCCTGTGGAGGCTTCAAGACATCAGCTGGACCTCAAGAACAGGCATCTTGCTTTCCAGAGTGACTGTGCCCCCACGCCTGTCACCTACCTTCCCCCCCACCGCACCCCCTCCCCGTCAGGATCCATTACAAGAGGGATGTGGGTCACGCAAACCTGTTCCGCTCAGCCCCACTCAGACTCAGCCAGAGCAACTGTGACACTTCCTTTTCATGGTGGGGAATGCGCAGGGCCACAAGGAGGCTTCGAGGCCCTGATGAAACCCGACAGCTGATCATTCTCACATGCCTGCTCCAGAAACAAAGGGAGGAGAAAACGAAGCAGATGTTTCCTGGGCCTCTCAGGGAAACTCACGGCTGCACTGTATCTTAGAAACCCTCCTCCCAATTCCACCTGACCACCAGGATGTCCCCTTGCCACCTGAAAACCAAGGAGTGGGGACTTGAGTGTGATGTAGACAAAAGAGAGACGGGGGGGAGAAGATGCACAATAAAACCACTCTCACTGTAGAACATTCCCCAAACTGGACTCCGCCAAATAAAACTCCTCCACAATGCATCGACAGGTGCCATGGGAAAGAGAGATCCGATGCTCTAACAAGTTTGGGTATCACTGTATGTCAGCAACTCACTCTGGAGAGTCTCCAAGCAAGTTTGTAAATTAAAGGCTCTGACAAGTCCTGCAAGAAAGGAAATTATACTCATTTTATTTAATGCATCTGATCAAGGAAATATTTCTCTGTGTGAGGGAACCCTCATCTATAAATGCATCTTAGGAGTCCCTACACAGAATGAATCCTTTGTTTAACAAGTGTTTCTTGAGAACCTACTATATGCCAGGCACGATTTGAGGGATTAAGGGTGTGGTGGTAGAAAAGATAGCTACAATCCTGCACCCAAAGAGCTTCCATTCTAGTAGGTGGAAATGGATAATAAAAAAGTAAATCAATAAACCAGAAAATCCTGAAATCCACTCTTTCAGTGGAAAAGAAAGATCTCTATTCAAACCTTCCCTGCCTCCTCCAATCAGGGGTAACGGCTCCCTCTTTTAGCTCCTACAATATTTGCGATCTGCACCATTCAGAAGGTAATTAATTGTGCTCTGCCTATGACAGCACCCTAATAATTATGCCAAGATTTCATAATCTCTCGGGTTATTAAGTTTCCCTGTTTTAGGTCTTGTTTTCTCTGTCACACTGAAAACTCCTTTTGGGGAAGGAAAATAGTCTCTGCTTGCACCCTCCTGACCCCCCACTGTGTGCAGTCCAAAGAAGGTGTTCTGGAAGTCTCTCTGCGTGGAGTATGATGAATCTATATGACATATACGGCCCTCTCCTAGGGCCCTCAGATCTACCACTGCAGAACCACAGAGGTGGGGCCCCGCCGTCTGCATTTTAGCCGGCCTTCCAGATGATTCTGAGGCACACTCAAGTTCAGGAACCACTAGCCTAAGGTCTCCACCACGGCCTCTTAGAGACTGGGGTCAAATCCCGGATCCAACCTTCATTCGTTGTGTGACCATGAGCAAGTTCTACAACGTCGCTAAACCTCAGTTTTCCTCATCTCTGAAATGGGGATACAAATAGTACCGAACTCAGAGGGCTGGTATGAGGATCAGGTGAGCTTTTCACTGAAAGAGGCTTAGCCCAGGGCTGGGCACACAGCTGAGGCCCAATCCCGGCTAGATCTCACTGGCCAATATTATTACTAAGAAAACAGGGCATGTCTGTCTAATTGCATCTCGAACTGAGGCCCCTGCCCATCTCCCCTCTCCCCCAACCCCATTCCGGGGAACAACTTGCTGAGCCTCCAACACACCAGCTCATCCCCACCCTGGCTGGCCAAACACAGAAAAACTCCTCTCTTTCCTCCGAAGCCAACATTACACATCATTTCCCAGACTCCTTTGCAGTTAACGCTCTGGCCAACAGAACAGGGACAGAACTGAGACCTGGTCCCTCAAAACATCCACTGCAACCTCCGACTCCCACCCCATCCCCCACCTTCCCTCTGGGTGCCAATATCCAGGGCAGCCTGGTAGCTACATGTTGAAGACAGTGGCTCCCGGGTCCCGGGCTCTGAATGACCCTTTGGAGCGGAGCACTTGCCCCGCCTCCAAAGCACAAGCAACCAATTTGGATTTTACGTGACTTAGAAATTAAGGGGCGCCTGGGTGGCTCATGTGGTTACGCGTCCGACTTCGGCTTAGGTCATGATCTCGCAGTTCGTGGGTTCGAGCCCCACATCGGGCTCTGTGCTGACAGCTCAGAGCCTGGAGCCTGCTTCGGATTCTGTGTCTCCCTCTCTCTCTGCCCCTCCCCTGCTCACACTCTGTCTTTCAAAAATAAATAAACGTTATAAAGAAATTAACTCCTACTCTGTTTAGCTGCTGAGACTTACCTTCACCGAGAGCCAGCATTGCCTTAATACATCACCTTAGAGGTTTACAGTTGTTCTTCCCTTTTCCAGAAGTTTCTTCCAGGATTCTGTAGATGCTGCATGTACTGCAGTACTGTTGACATCTGGGGCTGGGTGATGCTTTGTGAGGGGGGCTGTCCTGTGCCCAGCAGCACCCCGGGCCTGTACCCACTAGAGACCGAGAACTCTCCCATCCCCGAGCTGTGACAACCAAAACTGCGTCCCGAGATTGCCAAGCTGAGGCACTGCTGACTCCTCCGAAAGCACTTCCCTGGCTGCCCAACCTAAACATGATCCGCTCACCTCATCCACACCCCCCCTCCATCCCCTCACCCTGCCTGTTGGTTGTCGTTCGTTCATAAAACGTGCCAGTGGGTGGCACCAGGCTATTCGTTAATTTACTTGTCTGTGGACTCTCTGCCCTGCTCCAACATGAGTCCCGTGCGAGCCCTGCCCATCCTGTTCTGCACTTTGTCCCTCCCGCTAGCTCAGCACCCCGTACCCAGTGGGGGGACTCCATACATATCTGCTGAAGGAACGACAGGTGAATGGGACGTCAAGGTGGCCAGTGGGCTGGGACGGCAGGGCTGGAACTCAGGGGAAAGATCCCATGGTTTGATCCCAGTTAACGCAATGATTCACGAAGCACAAGTTGACTCAGGTAATTGGGAAGCAAGAATCAGCATCCATTTCGTCAGCCATGGAGCATTTGTGAGGTTCAACCCCTGTGGCTCTATCCACAGCCGCTGGAAGGAAAAGGTGTCCAGACTGCCTCTCCATCAAGGCCACGACCCCTCGGGGACTGAGCACCGGTGAGCGGCTAGCCAAGGGGACCCACCCAGCTGTCCTGGTTTTCAACCTCCCTGTCAAACAGCAAAGTCCACGTCATTCATGAGCTAGGACTCCATTAATCCAGACTCTGCAGTGTCTCGACCCAACACCGGTTTAATATAAAATGAATCATTTCTCATTTTGGAGGAGATACCTGACTGGCAATCCAACGATCACAGCTTCCCCCCCACCCCACCTTAACATTCCCAGCTAGTATGCAGAAGGAAGGAAGGGCAGATGGAAGGAAGGAAGGGCAGAAGGAAGGAAGGAAGGAAAGAAGGAAGGAAGGAAGGAAGGAAGGAAGGAAGGAAGGAAGGAAGGGCAGTCACAGCATTATGGGGATGGTCACACCACACTTAACCATCCCAGACCTTCAGCAAAGTCCTCATTTTGTTTCGGTTGTGGGGAATTATTTTTGGTTGCTTTTAGAAAAGAGAAAACAGAAACTAAAAACAAAACAAGTAGAGTTAATGAGCTTATAAAAACGAAGCTAAAAATAAGTGAACAAATAATGTTGTGAAACAAAATACAATTAAATCAAAATTAAGATGCGCTGGGATGTTTTTTTAAAGAGTGTCAAACTCAAGAAATTGATGAGTCCTCACAGAATCCACCAAAGAAGGGATTTTTCCCCTGCTCTCCAACTGATGCCAGGTCTCAGCTCAAACCCTCTTGGCCCCGGGTACTTTAGAGGCCCCTCGCGTGGAGGGCAGGCCTGGCTAAGAGAAAGTTCTTCCCTGTACGAAGCCCAACTCCAGGTAAGGTGACTGCCACCCTCCTGCCCCTGCTCTGCCCTCTACACGCACAGCGCACAGCCCCCTCTGCCCTGTGACAGCCCTTCTTCTCTGTGACAATGCAGTGTGAGTGTGTCCCCACTTCTGCTTCAGAATAAAGCCCTTGAGTTCCTTCAACCATCCTGCAAGCGAAGCAACTTGGGGGAAGGGCTAACTTTAGCTCAGTGCTTCTCAAACTGGGGCTCCCGAACCGGCAGCATCGGCATCATGTGGGAACTCATTAACAATGCAAGCTCCCAGGCCCCACCCCAGAACTAGCAAATCAGGAATTCTTGTGGTAGAGCCCAGCAGTCTGTTTTTTTTTACAGGCCCTCCTGGGAATTCCTTTTTTTTTTCTTTAAGTTTATTCATTTATTTTGAGAGAGAGAGAGAGAGAGAGGGAGAGAGAGAGAGAGAGAGAGAGAGGGAGAGAGAGAGAGAGAGAGAGAGAGAGAGAGAGAAAGCACAAGCAGGGGAGGAGAAGAGGCAGAGAGAGAGAGAGAATCCCAAGCAGGCTCCGTGCTGTCAGCACAGAGCCTGATGCGGGGCTCGAACTCACGAACTGTGAGATCGTGACCTGAGCTGAAACCAGGAGTCAGATGCTTAACCGACTGAGCCATCCAGGCGTCCCCGCGGCTCAAGTTTGAAAACCACTGCTTCATATCGGGACAGCTCTTAGCAAGCTACTTTAACCTCTCTCTGCCTCAGTTTCCTCTCTATAAAATGGGGATCTTAGAAGGATCCACGTCACAGGGTGGTGTGAATATCCGTGCGATAAGGTATGTATGATGGGGTTAACACCGCGCCTGGCGCCTGGTTAGAAGGTCAGTAAAAGGTGCTTCTCGTGACTGCTATTGTCACCAGCTGTTTGCTAAGGCTGAGCAGCCACAGAGAGGAGGGGTCCTAAGGTGGCGGAGGGCGTCTTAGGTTTGCCTGTTTAGAAGAGGAGAGGCTTTGGCGATTCTGCAGGAATTGAGAGCATCTCCTGGACAGTTCACAGCCCCGCCTGGAACTTGGAAAAGGCCTTCATTATTCTCATCTCCTTCAGCAGGCCGCTGGGGGCCAGACCACTGAGTTCTGCATGAAATAGGTTAAAGTCCCCAGCGTGACAAATTTCTTGTTCATTTTCACAAACTACTTACCTTTGGAAGCTCTGAAGGCTCCCTGTCCATTAGGGAAACCACCAGCCACACAAGACTACGGAGGACTCGACATGTGGCTCCTTGAACTGAGATGGGCTATAAGTATAAATCTACACCAGACTGCAAAGTCTTAGCAAGAAATAAAAGAATGTAAAATATCTCAATAATTTTTTATCTTCGTGACATAATACAAGTATATCTTGCAGGTACTTTGGTTAAATAAAACATATTAAGGTCACCTGTCCATACATTTCATCGCAATCCCTATCAAAATTCAAATGCACTTTCCACAGAAATAGAAACAAAAAAGGAAACAATCTTAAAATGTATCTGAAACCACAAAAGATCCCAAAGAGCCAAAGCAGTCTTGAGAAAGAACAAAGCTGGAGGCATCATGTCTCCCGATTTCAAATTATACTACAAAATGGCATTAAAAACAGATACACAGACCAATGGAACAGAAGCGAGAGCCCAGAAATAAACCCATGCGTGTGTGGTCAACTAATATTTGACAAGGGAGCCAAGAATACACAACGGAAAAAGAACAGTCTCTTCAATACATGGTATTGGGAGAACTGGACATCCATATACAAAGGAATGAAATTGAGTTCCTAACTCACACCTATCACAAAAATTAACACTAAATGGATAAAGGATTTAAATGTAAAATGTGAGGGGTGCCTGGGTGGCTCAGTCAGTTAAGTGTCCAACTTCGGCTCAGGTCATGATCTCAAGGTTCATGAATTTGAACCCCGCATCGGGCTCTGTGCTGACAGCTCAGAGCCTGGAACCTACTTCACATTCTGTGTCTCCCTCTCTCTCTGCCCCTCCCCTGCTCATGCTCACACTCCCTATCTCTCTCTCTCTCTCAAAAAGAAATATACATTAAAAAATGTTAATGTAAAATGTGAAACAATAAAACTCCTAGAAGAATATATAAAGGAAAAAGTCCCTTGACATTGGTCTTGGGAATGATTTTTTTTTGACGTGGCACCAAAATCACAAGCAACAAAGGCAAAAATCAATAGGATGACACCAAACTAAAAATCTTCTATACAGCAAAAGAAACAATCAACCAAATGAAAAGGCAACCTATGGAACAGGAGAAAATATTTCCAAACCGAAATATGTAAGGAACTCCGATGAACTTGATGGCCAAAAAGGAAAACATCTGATTAAAAAATGGGCAGAGGACTCAGACATTTTTCCAAAGACATACAACTGGCCAATAAGTACAAGAAAGGGTGTTTCAACATCACCCATCATCTGGGAACTGCAAATCAAAACTGCATGAAGGTATTACCTCCCACCTGTTAGATTGGATATTACCAAAAACAACAACAACAACAACAAAACACACACAAAAACAAAAACAAAACAAAAAAGAGATAACAAGTATTAACGAGCATGTGGAGAAAAGGGAGCCCTCGTGCACTGTTGGTGGGAATGCAAACTGGTGCAGCCACTATGGAAAACAGTACGAAGGTTCCTCCAAAAAATTAAAGGGAGGACCACCCCCCGAGCCAACAATCTCACTTTTAGGTGTACATCCAAAGGAGATGAAATCACTTCCTCAAACAGGTATCTGTACCCCCACCTGCACCACAGCATTATTCGTAATAGGCAAGTTAACCTCAGTGTTCATCAATGAATGGATAAAGAAAATGTGATTGATGATAGATAGATAGATAGACAGATAGATAGACGACATAGAGATAAATGGAATATTATTCACCCACAAAAAAGGAAGGAAATCCTGTCATTTGCAACAACACGGATGAACCTTGAGGGCCTTATGCTAAGTGAGATAAGCCAGTCAGAGAAAGACAAACACTAAATACTGCATGAGCTCACTTTTATGTGGAATCTGGACACATCAGACTCAGGAACAGAGAGTCAAAAATGGTGGTTGCCAGGGACTCGAGGCGTGGGGGCAGTGGGGAGACGTCGGTCAGGGTGTAAACGTTCAGTTACAAATGAATACGTTTCTGACATCTAACGGACGGCCTGGTGACTACGGCTTACAGGGCTCCATTATATCCTCCAGTTGCTATGAGAGCAGAGCTGTGGTTTACTCACCATGGCAACAGCAACAACAAAATGGTGACTATGCGAGGTGAAGGAGGTGCTAACTAACCTTGCTGTGGTCATCATTTCGCAATACATGTGCAGATTAAATCATCACATCATACACCCCCAACTTACACAATGTCATATGCCGATTATAGGTCAATAACGCTGGGAGAAAAAACTGTTGCCTATTTCTTTATTCTTTTTTAACGTGATGACCAGAAAATGCAGAACTGTGTTTGTGGGCATGCCATAAGGAACACCACAGAGGAGCGAGCTGAGCTTTCTTTCAGTCAACAGCCAGCAACAATCTCCAGACATGCGAGTGTGGGTCAGCTTTTAGATGTTTCCAGCCCCTAGACAACATGGGGCAGAGACAAGCCATCCTCACTATACCCTCTCCCAGTTCCTGACCCTCAAAATCCATCCACACAATAAAAGGGTTTCGCACCGCATTTGGAGTGATTTGTTACACAGAAGGAGCAGTAACATTTTCCAAGGATCTGTGAACTGGCTTTGTCTTTTCTTAGTCATCATGGAACCTCTGGTAGATCATGATGGTTGAGGGGGCAAGTCCTGGACCACAGCAGGTGTAACTCTTCATTCCATTTAATAGTATACACATATGTCTCCTACAGAAACCTGTGTGTTCCTTAAAAGTAAGGTCCAGGGGGCACCTGGGTGGCTCAAACAGTTAAGCATCCAACTCTTGATTTTGGCTCAGGTCATGATCTCATGGCTCATGAGATCAAGCCTCGCATCGGGCTCTGCACTAACAGTACAGAGCCTGCTTGGGATTCTCTCTCTCCCTCTCTCTGCCCCTCCCTCCCCTCAAACATTTAAAAAAAATTTTTTTAATTTTATTTTATTTTTGAGAGAGAGCGAGAGAGAGACAGAGTGCAAGTGGAGGAGGGGCAAAGAGAGAGAGAGGGAGACACAGAATCCAAAACAGGCTTCAGGCTCTGAGCTGTCAGCACAGAGCCTGATGCGGGGCTCGAACCCCCAAACGGCGAGATCATGACCTGAGCCAAAGTCGACACTCAACCAACTGAGCCACCCACGTGCCCCATAAATAAACATGTTTTTTTGTTTTTTTTTTTTAAGTAAGGTTCCTATCACAGACCTTCTCACATCCTCATTTCCCCACACTCTGAACCATTGCACAACGCGGCACAAGGAAGCCTCGGGAAAAACGAATGGCCAAACGGCTCTGGCCAAATTCCCGCAACGGGTGGGTCACAGGACAGAATGCCCTTTTGCCAAATGTTGCCAGGAATCCCCCAACTCGGCTTTCAACCACGTTCAGTTCCGATTCGTGGAAGTTTTAACAAACCATTGAAGAACTTTTGGTCTTTCCATAGAAGTTTCTATTGCTATGGAAAAGAAAGTCTGCTGACAAAGAGAAGTCCCTTAAGACCTAACTGTCCGTTCACATCTGAATTTCTAAACCATTCTAGCAAAACTTCATTAGGCTCGGAGCGTGGCATGGGAGATAATGATCTGATTTCTCCTTCCTTCAAACACCCTCCTCGCGTTCCCAAATAAGAACAGCACGGGAAATTAGACAGCTCTAATTAATGACTCAATAAACAGAGAAAAGGGGGAAAAGTTGGCACAACACTCACTCCAGATCATCAATACACATTTTGGCCCCTGCTGAGTTCCCTTCCGACAGCAGGCTCACTGCTCTTTCAAGGCGCCCCATTCCAGATCTGAACTGGGGTTCTCGCTAATGGCTCTCTCGCAATCTTCCTTGTCTGGGTGCTAACACTCATGCTGCCCACGAGGCCCAGAGTGGACCCTGGGGACTGTGGCAACGGATAAACAAAGACTCCCTTCTCCCTACAGAGGCTGGGACCTCACTCACCCAACCTCCTTTTCCTCCAGATGTTCCTTCAAAGAGGAGGTAAAACAGAACAGGGATTAAGGGTGACCTCTGGAGTCACACTGCTGGGGCCAACTCCCAATGTCACCATTTGGCCTTGGGAGGCTTCCGGACCCCACCGAGCCTTAATTTCCTCACCTGGAGCCACAGCAGAGGCCGTCTAGAGCATCAGTGGCTCCAACCACTGACCCGGAGGGTCTGAACCCAGCTGTGTGGCCTGGGGCAAGTTGCTTAACCTGTCTGCCTCAACTTCCTCATCTGTAAAGAGGAGATAATAAAAATACCCACCTCGTAAGGTTGCTATAAGAATTAAGTGAGCAAAGATGCCTAAACCACTCACAACAGAGCCTTCACACCGCAGGCGCTGTACAGGGCTGGCGCTTATTATATGATCATTGGGAGTATTATCAGAACATGTGCATGGAAATGCTCAGTACAGGGAAGAGAAGCATGTGATAAATACTCCGGAGTGTTGTTGTTTCATTGTGGTTACTGTTGCTTCTAAGCTAGCCTTTGATCCTGCTGAAGATGTCCTGGGGCTGGAACAGGAACCATTAAAGCAAGGACTGGCCGTAAGATTAGGCAAATCTTGTCCCTGGAGGCTGGGCTCTCCATGCCCTCTGGTCATGTGGCACAAAGACCATGAAGAACAGGCAGAGGATTGAGAGGTCTGAAGGTCCAGCCCACTGAGAAATGGCCAAAGGAACTGAAAATGTTTCGTCCAGAGAAAAGAACTGAAAAGAACCATATACGATGCTATCTTCCAACAAGCAAAAGGCAAGTTAACCATCACTTTCCATGGAGGTCCTCCCTGACCGTGGCATTTCCCACCCCACCCCCCAGGAAAGGCCAGATCCCTATTACAAGCTCTCATAGCTCACTCCAGGGGTTAAATCATTATTTACATAATTAGTTGCTGAATGTCTTTTCTCCTACCAAACTGAGCTCTACTGGGTGTGTCCCACTCATCACCTTGGTCAAACTCACATCGGCCCCAGGGAAAGATGAAAAGGAAAGCAGCAGTGGTCAGGAGGGAGGCCAGGGGTACACCCCGTGGGGTCTGGGGGTCAGAAGCACATCTTTCCAGAGGGCGTAAGATGTGCTGGGAGGCCACTTTGAGACTGCTCAGCGGTGGGCCAGGCACACAGCCACGGAAAGGGGCTGGCTGACTTATGTGGGAGTGAGCTCCCTGTCACTGAAGGCATTCATGGCCAGCAGCTGCCTACACCAAACGGGAGTTTAACTTACATTCACCAAGAAAGCATCCGCCAAGACATCTCCCATGTGCAGGACATGCCCTAGGGTGTGTTGCAGGCCCCCTGGGGGGGATCCAGAGTTGCCGAGAACATTCTAGACCACAGGAGGTCATTTAAAGTGCAGCGAGAACAAAGGTACTACTCATAGACAATTTGGAGATGGCAGGTGCATTCACTGTCTTGATTCATGATGATGGTTCCCCATGTGGATCATATGTCAAAACTCATTAAATTGTATACTTTGTGCAGTTCATTATATGCTGATTATATCAGCTCTTAAAAAAAGACCATCTTTTATGGCTGGCTGACTCAGCCAGTAGAGCGTGCGACTCTTGATCTCAGAGTCGTGAGACTGGGGTGTAGAGATTACTAAAAAAAATAAATAAAACTTAAAAAATAGACCATCTTTTTTTTAAGTTTATTTATTTTTCAGAGAGAGAGAGAGAGAGAGAGAGAGAGAGAGAGAGCACGAGCTAGAGAGGGTCAGAGACAGAGAGGGAGACACAGAATCCAAAGCAGGCTCCAGGCTCCGAGCTGTCAGCACAGAGCCCAATGTGGGGCTCAAACTCATGAACTGTGAGATCATGACCTGAGCCAATGTCAGATGCTAAACTGACTGAGCCATCCAGGCGTCCCCCAAAATGGACTATCTTTTTAAAAAGTGGAATAGCAGCAAATGATACAAAGATGTTCAGGGCGGTGAACATCACCAGAAAGCACAACATAACCAAAAGCCAATGGTTATGTAAATTCACTACATCCACAGGAAGAAATAGGGTGTAGCTATTAAATGTGATGTTTTCAAAAGCTAAATATTGACATGACCCTCCATCAAAAAAAAAGG
Organism: Panthera onca; assembly: GCF_046562875.1. Classification (NCBI taxonomy): domain Eukaryota; kingdom Metazoa; phylum Chordata; class Mammalia; order Carnivora; family Felidae; genus Panthera; species Panthera onca. The sequence continues at coordinate 13,240,071 of NC_138350.1, forward strand.
GGGGGAAGAAAAAAGGATATAGGAGAATCTATATAATTTGATATTGTTTCTATTTTGTTAAAAATGCATTTAAAAATTTTTAATGTTTATTTTTGAGAGAGAGAGAGAGAGAGAGAGAGAGAGACAGAGTGTGAGCCGGGAGGGGCAGAGAGAGAGAGACGCACAGAATTGGAAGCAGGCTCCAGGCTCCGAGCTGTCAGCACAGAGCCTGACACGGGGCTTGCAGCCACGAACCGCGAGATCATGACCTGAGCCAAACCTGGATGCTTAACCAACTGAGCCACCTAGGTGCCCCTAAAAATGCATTTAAAAAAAAAGCAATTAAAATGGAATCCTGTGTTACTTAGGTCATTTTGAAATCATTTTTGAATACTGAAAGGACCCACCATAAAATGTGAATCTGGACAAGATGATGAGTGATTTGGGTTTTCTTTCATACTTTTTCTTTTCCAGAATTTTTACGAATAAAAATGATTTTAGTATCAAAAAGGGAAATCAATATTACTTTAAAACAATAAATAAAGGGTAAGTAAGGTCTTCTCTGCATACCAGTTCTCGAGGAGGGAGAATCCAGAGGACTGCTAAAGTCCCAAAGACCAACCCCTACAACCTCCAGACAGAGGTCTAGGGAGCACTGCGGTTGTGGGCAGGAGGCAGGGGATGTGCTGCCTGAAACAGATGCCGATTGGATTAGGGGCTGCTTCTGTTTTCCTCTAAGTAGATTACGCTTTTCTTGAACTTGCTCCAGTGGGTCCCGGAAATTCACCCCAGGACAGTCCTGTGGTTCATTTTCAGAGCTCACTGGAATATGTTGAAGCATGTAATAAATACATTTAAGTCTAATCGGATAAATCGCTAAATCAAATCGTTATCTTGCAATTTGAAAACCAGGCTCTGCTTCCAGATCCCGGGGGCAGGACAAATAGGAAGAAACAGAAGGGCTTGGGGCAGAGAACAAGGTCACCCAACACCAAGGGCAGAGAAGCATGCTACCACCGCCCCGGGCCAACCAGATGTTCAACAGCTGCACACCGCCCTCAAATTTGTGACCAAAGTTGGCAGAAGACACAGTAGGTGTGAAAACACATCTACCTGGGCACTACCTGCCCTGGTAGGACCTTCCGAGGAAGGCCAGTGCTGGACTTCCAGGTGTGGTTCATCTGGTCTACCTCCCTGTCTTGAAGCAAAAGAGCTCTCAAGTTCTCCGCCAAGACCACCTAAAGAGCCTCGTCCTGTTTCTGGTCTGGAAACCTGTACTGAGCTTCTGTTATGTTAAAGCCCTAGAAAGCGGAGACTGAGGGACAAGAACTCTAGATTCAGACAGATCTGGTCCAGATCCCGGCTCGGCCACGAACTGCGTGTGAGACCAGAACAGGCTCAGCCTTCCTGTGCCTCAATCTCTTCATCTGTAAAATGAGCACCTATCTCAGAGTGAGTGCTATGGGATTAAATGAGATAATACATACAAAGCGCTTAGCACAATGCCAGATACAGAGTAATTAATCCAAGTTAGATACTGTTATTGTCTGAATTACCTTTATAGAATTTCCTACCTAGCATATTTTTATGCAAACTTATCATATCCTTATATGATATAAGCTCTGTGAGAACACTTTCATCTTATTTTAATAAATGTTAACCGAGAGCCAGTCTCTGGAAGAAGTGATAGGGACACAATGGTGAACAAAACAGAGATGGTTTTTGGCCTCAGGGAGTTCTACAGTACTATGATCTTAAACAAATAAGCATCCAAATATATATGTAATTAAAAACTGGGGCATGTGCTACAAAGAAAAGGAATGGGGTAGTCCAAGGGAAAACAGAGGGGTGCTCTTTTGAGCTGGGAGTGGGCGGGGACAGGAAGACTCTCCAGAGGAAATACTTTCTTTAATTTTTTTTAAGGCTTATTTATTTTTGAGAGAGAGAGAAAGAGACAGAAAGAGAGTGCAAGTGTGATAGGGGCAGACAGAGAGAGAGAGACACAGAATCCAAAGCAGACTCCAGGCTCTGAGCTGTCAGCATAGAGCCTGCTGTGGGGCTCAAACCCACGAACCGTAAGATCATGACCTGAGCCAAAGTCGGACGCTCAACTGACTTTGATGGCTCTGGGGGCCACCCAGGTGCCCCCAGAGGAAAAACTTTTAAGCCAGAATGTAACTCCCTAGGAGTCAGCTAGGGAAAAAGAAGGGAGAGAAGGCTCCAGACAGGGCACAGCATATGCAAAGGTCCTGACGTGAGAAAAGCATTCCAAGGACTGGGGAAAAAAGCTCAGTGTGACTGAACGGTTTTGAGTAAGAGAGAAAATAGAAAGAGATGAGGCCATTGAGGTAGACAGGGAGACGGAGGGTTTTAAGCAGGGGAGTCATGGAGAAGGCATTGAGGGGAGCAAGTCTGAAAGTAAGGAAACCAGATAGGAGGCTGCTACAGTCATTCAAACAAGACTAGGGTACTGGTGGGGAAAAGCAGAAAGACTTGACATACATTTTAAGGACAAAACTAACATGACCTGGGGCCATAAAGCATGTGAGGAGGGAGGATAGGGCTGGAATCACAATGGCACCCAGACTTGCAGCTTAAACAACTAGAAAGATGGAGCTGCCATCTTCTTCTTACTAAGAAGAAAAAACTCGAATGGAAGAGCAATTCTGGGGGAAGAGGAGTCCATTCAGTTTTAGGCACGGAAGTAAGGGACAGATAAGGTAAGAGTAAAACCAGGAGAGAGTGTGTTGTCGGTAGCCGAGAGAAGAGAATGTTTCCAAAAGAGAAAAGTGGTCAGTTGTTCATGCTGGTAGGAGATCAAGTAAGAGAAAACGGATGTGTCTGACATATAATAGGTTGTCAATGAATGTCCGTTAGATGTATAGACAGGCGGATGAGTACATGGATGGACAGATGCATACACGAATGGGTACACGGGTACATGGATCTGTGCATGGGTGGATGGGGCATAGATGGATAGATGACTCGAGGGATGGATGCATGGGTGCGTGGCTGTGCACACAGATGAATGGACAGATGCATAGATGGCCAGGTACGTGCTTGGATACATGTATAGGTAAACGTATGGATGCACACATCCACGGATGTGCATATGGCTGGATGGGTACATGGACGGAGCATGGATGTAATAGCCTCACCCACAGAGAACTCTAGTTAGCTCCTCAAGCAGGAACCACTTCTCTCCTTCATGCAACCATTCCCTTAGTCTAGAAAATTCTTTTATGGCATTTCCTCTCCCCTTCACCTTCTCCAAAGCTCAGTTCAAGTGTTACTTACTCAGAGAGACCGTCTCTGACTACTCTAGCTAACATGGCTCTCTCACTACTTTCTTCAAAGTGTTTATCAAATTTTCAAATCATCTCCTTTCTTTGTTTAAAGGTCTGTCTCCCTCATTAGACAGTTTGGTCCACGAGAGCAGGGACTTGTTCATAATTTCTAAATCTCCAGCACTCAGCAGAGCACCTGGTGCATAGAAGGGACTGTGAGGGACTCTGTGCCCATAAAATAGATGAGGGATGGGCGGGTGGAGGAGGAAGTGAATGTATAGGTGAGTAATAGACAGATGAGTGGCTGGATGGAAGATGGGTGGGTGAGGGAATTGATAGGTGGAGGAATGGATGGATAGATGTGTGGAGGGATAGATGAATGTTTGGATGGATACGTGGGTGGGCTGAGTGAATGAGTGGGGGGGATATATGGATGGATGGGTGGTGGATGGAAGGATGGATGGATGGATGGATGGATGGATAAATGAATGGCTGGATATATGGATGGAAAGATGGATGGATGGATGGATGGATGGATGGATGGATGGATGGATGGATAAATGAATGGCTGGATATATGGATGGAAAGATGGATGGATGGATGGATGGATGGATGGATGGATGGATGGAAGGAGCAAAGAAGAGGATAGAAAGAAAGAATGTTGGAGGGGGAGGGAGGAAGAATGGATGGGTGAATGGATAAATGAATGAATGTACCCCACTCCCTAACAACCTATGCTCAGGACAACCACCCCCTTGACCTAGTCTCACCCTGATCCTGTGTTCAGCCACCTTCTGAGAAGAGGCACAACCCTTCCAGGTGCTAAAATACCAAATTCTCTCTCTGCAAAGGCCACTCAGCCACAGCTGCGGCAACATCCTGTCCCTGGGGGTTGACATTAGCTCCTGTTTTACTGTCTGAGATAAGCAAGGCAGGGTCAGGCTACCAGGCACTGGGAAGGAGGAGAAAGGGAGTTTTTAAGAGACAAGGAGGAAAAAAACACTCTAATAGGCAGACAAACAACAACAATGAAGCATTTTTAAAATATGCTGTTTCTTGGGGAAAGGGTCGGGCGCCCCACACTCAAAATATTCAGAAGATGACAAGCATGAGACACATGAACTGTAAAGGGACCTCGATAAATCACTGCCTGACATTAGCAGAGGCAGGTGTTAGTACTTGGCAAGATCTTTTTAAAGATACACACACACACACACACACACACACACACACACACACACACACGGAAATGATTAAAGTATCTGGGCTCACATTTTCTTGTGGAAAGTAGCTCTCTCTTTTACAGATCTGTTCTCAGGAGCCCTGAACTCTGCTTCTGCCTTCAGAAAGCCATCCCAAAGGCTAAAGGAGGAAGAAAGAGAATCAAGTCTGCGTCTTTGAAAAAGAGAAAGGAGAAGGTGTACCTGTTCCCAGAAGTCTGAACGCTGGACCTGGGTGGCCTCATAAATGCTAAACCGAATGCAGCAAGCCCCCTCACCAGTTCTGGGCTCCCCTCTCCATGCCCACCTGGAAGGTGACCTCTGCCTGGTGGCCATGTCCTGCCTCCAAAATAACCGGGGCAGTGTCCATTAACCAGATTTAACATTTAGTTGTTTCCTAGTTACATACCCTTGTCAGTGGCTTAACTCTAAGCCTCAGTTTTCTCATCTGTTAAATGGGGATAATAACAATACCACATAAAGTCATTGTGAGGAATAAATTAGACAATCCATGTTAAGCGCCTGGCACAGAATAAAGAGTGGGTCAGTGTTGGCCATTATTAATATTATTGTAATTCTTACAAAGCACTTTGTATATGTCAGTGCCTTACAACTCATTGAACCCTCATAACAATCCTATGAGGTAGTCGTAGTTCGCCCCTCGTTTGGTAGAAGAAAAGACAGAGATGCAGCGAGGTTAAGGTACTTGCACAAGGTCACACATGGCCGTCCCCAACCTCAGCCAACTGATTCCAGAGTCTGTGCTCTTAGTTCCTGCATGATGCTTATGTATGCCCCCTCCACAGTTCAGTTTCATTAACCCCTTTCCCAAGCCAGTATCTCATACGATCTTCCAAACTCCCTAGTGAGATAAAATGCAGCAGGGTTCCTACTGTTCCCATTTTACAGACTCTAACACTGAGGAGCAGAGCAGTTCAGGACTCTCGTGTTAGCTCTAGGAGCTATCCCCAAAGTCCGTGAGGCCAGAACTGTGTACTTTTTGTTCACTCTTGTGTCCCCAGAGCCCAGCACGGTGCCTGGCAGAGAGGAAATCCTCAGTAGATATCACCCCAATACCCACTGTTTCCTTAAATAGCATTTCCCAAAGCCTGCTTCATGAGATACTAGGTAGCCAAGTTCAGGTGGAATCATGATGTTGTAAGTAAAAGCACATGCACAACAACATACAAACGACACCAAGGAGTCCTACAGAGAAGAAACCAGTTTGCTTTGTTTTTTCTAAGTGAAAATCCTAACATCATTTAGAAAATGCTTCCCTGGACAGTATTTATTTACTAAGTCATGTTATCGAGAGCTTACTATATACCATGCACTTGGTTTATATATTGCAACTCATTAAATTCTTAAAATAATCACAAGAAGGGAGTATTCTAATTGTCCTCATTTCACAGATGAAGAAGCACAGATCTCCAAACCTCAGTATCAAAGCAAATGTACAAACCATGGACCTGCCCTTGTGGCCAAGCTGTCCTGAGTTACAAGGGCAGCCAGCATCTGAGGTCAACTAATCTGAATCTTGTCAACTCTGGGATCTCTCAGCCCTGACCTCAGGCCCTCGAAGGGCATCCAGTATCCAGACACATGGCTGACCCTCTGGGACTTGCTCAGACATTCTATGGAACATACCAGACTGCAGGTCCTTGTCCCCTGGCCAGTCTCCCAACTGCCATCTGCACTCCATTGTGAAAACAGGAACCGTGCCTTGGATAATTCTGGTGCTAACATTTCCATTGGCCTTAGAAGGCGAGGAGTAAATTCCAAAAAGATGAAGTCATTCTGAACGTCTGGGAGACCTTTGAGACATCTGAGATGGGTATAAAAGTGGAAAGCCAACCTGGATCCAGATCAGTCAGCAACACAGTTACCCGCAGATGAAGTGACCTTGGGGTCCCCCCAGTCTAATGAATCCCATCAACTACACACTGCTTATGAGCTGTGGCTTAGAGCTAAACACCATGGAACTACACAGAAGTCATCATTCCTGTCCACAGAGTGCTCCTCATGTGGCTCCTCACCTATGTCACTAACCTCATCTCTTTCCTCATCCCCCAAACCCTCCTCCAGGTTGACCTCCACTTCCTGAGCTGGTCTCATTTTATCACAACTACATGCCTCACTACAGGCTACTCCCATACCTGGGAGGTCATAGTCCCCCAGCCTTTTGGTAACTTTCCATTTTTATACCCAACTCAAATATCTCCTCTCTTCTACGAAGGCTTTCCCAGCTTTCTCTGGCACTCAGCCTCCAAAACATTCCCTGTTTCCTCCTTTGTGTCACCACTGCAACCATATGGTCCTCTGTGCCCTACTGCATTGCAATAATTCTTCAAAGAAAAGAAACCCCTGCACTTAACATGGAGCTTGGCACAAAGAGTTTCCTAAATGCTTGATGAATGAATAAGTGAAAGAGCCTACTTGTTTACAAGCATACATAGCAGGAAAACAACAGTCAAGGACTAGAACAGTCAAGGACTAGAACAGAGGCTGGTAAACTTTCTCTATAAAGGACACGACAATAATCATTTCACCTTGTGAGCCACATGGCCTCTGTTATAACTCAACTCTGCCGTTATAGAGCAAAAGCACCCTCTGACCATACATTAATGAATAGGTATAGCTGTATTCCAATAAAATTTGATTTTAAAAAGTGGGAAGCTGACCAGATTTGACCTGCAGGGCACAGTCTGCCAATACCTGGATTAGATGATTTAATACATCTCGAAGTGGCATAAAGGAGGCAGGCTCATCCTTACCAAATCATTCTCCATTTCCCCCCAGAGAGAGCTGATCAGGCTAGAATAGGGAAAGGAAGGAAGGAAGGGAAGGAAGGAGCGAGGGAAGGAAGGAAAGAGGGAAGGAAGGAAGGAAGGAAGGAAGGTAGGTTGGAGGGAGGGAAAGAAGGTTGGAGGGAGGGAAGGAAGGAAGGAAGGAAGGCTAGAGGGAAGGAAGGTTGAAGGGAAGGAAGGGGGAGGGAAGGAAGGTTGAAGGGAAGGAAGGGGGAGGGAAGGAAGGTTGGGGGAGGGAAGGAAAGAGGGTGGGAAGGAAGGAGGGAGGGAAGGAAGGAGGGAAGGAAGGAGAGAGGGAGGGAAGGATGGAGGGAAGGAAAGAGAGAAGGAAAGAGGGAGGGAGGGAAGAAAGGAGGGAGGGAAGAAAGGAGGAATGGAGGGAAGGAGGGATGGAGGGAAGGAAGGTTGGAGGGAGGGAAGGAAGGTTGGAGGGAAGGAAGGGGAGAGAAGGAAGGTTGGAGGGAGGGAAGGAAGGAGGGAGGAAAGGAAAGAGGGAAGTAAGGAGGGAAGGAAAGAGGGAGGGAAGGAAAGAGGGAAGGAGGGAGGGAAGGAAAGAGGGAAAGAAGGAGGGACGGAAGGGAAGAGGGAAGAAAGAAGGGAAGGAAGGAGGAGGGAAGGAAGGAGGATATGCCAGCTCCTAAGAAAGCCTGAATAATTCCTGGATGATTAAAAAGATTTTCTCAGAACTCTCTTAGATCTCAAGCTTCAAACCCTTGAGGCAGACATGAAAATAAAATCTAAGTGAGCTACGAGCTAACGACCGATTCCTCTGAAGAGACAGAGGCGACTTCACAGACTTAAGGTAACAGAGGATGTGGGTGCTGTTTGGGTTTTATTACCATTTTTTTCTATTATTACTAATACTGTCATTTCTATTGATAAATTCTGCCCTGACCGATGTCTTAGGAAAGAAACAAAACAGAAGAGAAAATTAGCTCAAGGGAAAAACCGAACTCAAAGGAAATTTAATTAAATAAATAGATTTCTTGACTGTAAAAGAAAAGAGATGTGACATGTCCCCAAATCTGACTTCCTCCCATGCCCCTGTCTCCAGGGGAACTGGCAGAGCACGAGAAATCCAAATACTTGCCCCAGAGCAAGAAACTCCTTGATAGTATTGTCAATACGCCCCGGCCACATTCAATCACGTCCATTCAGACAGAACCTGTTTTCTTTTGCTCTTTCTTTCCCTTCCCAATAAATACACTCGAAAAGAAAGTTTGGGTTGATTTCTCAGCTCCTCCCTCTTCTATCCTACTTTTTGGCTGATAATCTCTCTCCACCAACACTTGGCCGTCTCTTTCCTTAGATGATAAGTTTTGTGCCAGCATCACACTGGCAGAATCGTCCAACCCGGTGCGTCTCCCTAGAGGCAGGCGAGGGACCCCTCTTCTGTGCCTCTCCAAGATCAGGCGGTGTTGCTTTGACAGCTCTCCTTCTTTCTTCGTCTATAAATCGGGGCCGTGAACGCCAGGCACTTAATTCACACAGAAGACAGTGTGCGAAAACGAAGTGGCATCGGAAGAGAAGTCAGAGCATCCTTGGAGGACTGCCGGAAGCACTAAATGAGATCAGACGGGTGGAGAAACCTGACGGTAACAATTAGAGCTCCATGATAATAACAGCAAGGACCAGTTACTGTAACTCTATGCCAGGCTCTGCGCTTTGCATATTTGGTCTCATTTCACCCCCACAACGAGCCGAGAAGTAGGAACAACCACGGCCGAATTTTCACGCCAGGAATGATGTCTCAAAGGGATGAAATGACTCACCCGGGGCCACATGGCTGGGAACACAGTAGGTATCTAATAAATTCTGGATACGGCCAAGTGTGCGAGTGAACTGACTCTTAGGTATCGTATCTTGGGGCACCTGGCTGGCTCAGTCAGAAGGGTGTACAACTCTTTTTTTTTTTTTTTAATTTTTTTAAGGTTTATTTTTGAGAGAGAAAAAAACAGAGCATGAGCAGGGGAGGGGCAGACAGAGACAGGGAGACACAGAATCCGAAGCAGGCTCCAGGCTCTGAGCTGTCGGCACAGAGCCCAACATGGGGCTCGAACCCACGAATTGCAAGATCACGATCTGAGCCGAAGTCGGGCGCTCAACCGACTGAGCCACCCAGGCGCCCCAAGGGTATGCAACTCTTGATCTCAGGGTCTTGAGTTCAAGCCCCAGGTGGGGTGTAGACAGTACTTAAATAAATAACAAGTAAAATAAATAAATAAACAAAATACCATTGTCTCTTGACTGCCAAGACCTCTGTAGACAGCTAACCTGGCTCTTTTCAAGGGCATGCCGTTAAAGACCCTCAAGTGTGTGTCTGTAAAATCTGTATCGTGTCTGCATGCACATGTTTTGGGGTCGGCAACTAGAGGTCCAAGGACTTTATTCCAACAGAGAGATTCTGCCTCTTCATCGCTAATGGCCCCGGAGAACACTGAGGCTTCAGAAGCAGCCATCTCGGCACGGTGCCTCCCGACTCCCTGCCCTTGACAGCTCGCAAAGCACTTTTGGGACCTCGCCTTGTTTAGTCCTCGCCAAGGTCCCAGCAGGAAAGGAGAATGAGAATTCCAGTTCTCTTTTTTAAAGACAGTGACATGACTTCCTTTCCTGACCCGGGAAGTGGGCACAAGGGATTCAAGGTAGGTTTGGGGTCCAAATCCAGGGTTCTCTGCCCTGTCCTAAGCTGTTTTTCCACCACGGGAAGCCGTTGCCCACAGCCCAAGTCTGAGAGGATGCCAGTGAGTCAGAGAGAGAAGCAGCTGGCGGTCAGAGAATCCAGGGATATTCTGTGGCCCCGAGAAGCCGTCAAACCCACAGTGCGGCCACAAGATGCAAGCAGGTGGCGAGTGGCATCCATGCTGACCTTTGTCCCTGTGCACCCTGACCTTGTGGCACTGTTCCCCGTGTCCCCTGCCTGCTTTGCTGGGTCCTCTCCAGCTTGCAAAGCCACCAGGTGCCGTCTGCTCACACAGTCCCTCCTCCACGGCCTCCCCCAAGTGCCCAGCCTCATCCCCACCGTGCAGGTGGGGACACTGAGGCCTGAAGGGACAAACCGACTCCCCGAGGTTACAAGCAAGTCCCTCGCGGGAGCCCAGACACCGAGACCAGGACCACGTGACGGCAGAGTCGGTGCTGCCCGTCTCACGGGACCGCCCGACACTTCTTCCTTTTGCTCTCCCCCTCAGCGGCGCCCACCCTAGACCCTCCGCATGTACCTGGGCTCCCATCGGCTTGCCAGCGCTGAGGCACAGAGCCCTCAGGCCTCAAAACTGGCTGAAAGTTGGACTCAGCCCACTGGGAAAGGAAAATGTCACGATCAGGCAGACAAGGGCGATGCCCCCTCGCTGCATGGACCCCAGGTCTTCCCTTCACCGGATGCTTCATTTAAAGGAACGTTCCCAGGCAGTGGCCACTCATACCTGCCCCTGGGAAACCTCTGTTTGAGCCAGAGCCCTAGAAGTAATACAGTGAAGGTGGCATCTGTCATTTATTGAGCACATACTACACACAGGTGCAGAGCCGCAAGTTCTCACATGCACCACCTCACGGTATCAGCCTTTTACAGGAGATACACAGGCACCCTGATTCTGTTTCTATCAGAGAGCCACGCCCAGGCCAGAAGCTGCCTGAAATCGCAGAGCAGGGCTCTCCTTCAGACTCCAGGCTTTGTCCCCACCTCCTCCTGGCATCACCTCGCCTCTCCCTGCTCCTCACCTCCCTCTCCCTCCAGGCCTAACTGCTGAGCTGCTCTGGTCCAGTCTACTCGTAGGGCATCAAATTACCCGCCGGGATTAGCCTGGATGTGAGCCAGCAGGTCACTGCTATGCCATGGTGCCTCTTCCCCAAGTCCTGGGTTTTCTTTCAGCAGACCTGGCGGAATCCACTCGGGTGACTTCTGTAGAGCCCCTGGGTTCTCAATAAATGCCGCCCTCTTCCGAGCTCTCCTTCAGAGCCTCGGGGTATGCTGCAAAGCAGCGGTCACGGTCACGTGCCAAATGCGATGCCGGCTTTGGCTTCAAGACTTGTCAAAGCTGTGCAGCCCTGGGCAAATTCATCCACCTCTCCGAAGGCCACCTCATCCCTTTTTAAAGGGCAGCTCTGACGTTACAAAGTTGTGAAAAGAATGAAAGAGGGCCACCCGTGCAAAGCCCTTGCACACATCACGCCTAGCGCATCGCAAACATGGAGCGATGCCCTGCATGAAGCAGGAATGCCAGACTTCGGCACAGGGAGAGACTCGCAAAAGGCGGGCACCACGAGGGGGTAGACCCTTCTTTCCACATGCACTGGCGCCATGAATATCTAGAAAAATCCACTGGACACCAAGCCCTTCCTTCAGAAAGAAACCTCTAATCTCCTCCACTCCAACGTTCTTGACCCCACCATGATGACATAATGCCCCTTTGCCAAAAACTCAGTGTCTTGTCATAGAATTAACAAGAACCTGAAACATCCTGCTGAATAAAGCCCATGGTCAGGGGTGACAAGGGATTCCATTTAGAATTCCTCATTCACCTTCTGGTCTTTGCGACAAGGATCAAGTCCAAGTTGGGTAAGGTTTTGGCATTTTCCCTACATACTACCTTCTTCTTTCCAGAAAAGGGAAAGGAAGGGAAGGAGAAAGGAGGGGAGGCAAGAAGAAGAAAAGAAAAGAAAAGGAAAGGAAAGAAAAGAGAAGGGAAAAGAAAAGAAGAAAAGAAAATGAAAGAAAAAAGAAAAGAAAAGAAAAGAAAAGAGAAAAGAAGAAAAGAAAAGAAAATGAAAGAAAAAAGAAAAGAAAAGAAAAGAAGAAAAGAAAAGAAAAGAAAATGAAAGAAAAAAGAAAAGAAAAGAGAAAAGAAAAGAAAAGAAAAGAAAAGGCACACTTTCCATAGAACATGCACGTTAAGGACTTCAGCACTGAAAGTCTGCAGATAGATTTTACAACACAAAATGGTCCAAAAAGATATTGCAAAAAAAAAAAAATTCCAAAAAGATATTGCAGGGGGGAAAGAAAGAGTTTTTGAGCCATGATGATTTGAAAGAAAACAAATCCACCCTTGGCAGATTTGAGATTTGGCATCTGGTGGGCAGTAAAGCAAAATAACGCAGGAAGCAAGGAAGAAGCCCAAACAGCCTGTCAACCTTGGCACCAAATGTAGTGGGTCCTTCTTCTAGAAAGTGTCGCCTGGACTCACCTGGCTGCATCCAGGCCTTCCCCTGGGCTCTCTCGGCCCCGGTGCTTCCCCGTCTATGACAAATAATGATGGCAAAGGTAATCATACTGTGTGTTGAACGCTTCCTAAGGCATTGGAGCCGAGACTAGTGAGAAAGGGGGCAGCCCACAGCCTCTGTTGCAGGCAGAAGAAACAATGCCACATAATTTCTTATGTTCAAAGGCCCAACTCCACCATGGAGTTGATACGAGGGGTCAATGTAATGCTAGTATCAGTCGGAGGCCACAGTGTGAGCTGGAGAGCTGTCTATGAGCGTGGGGACATGGTTACTGCTGTCGGTTCACTGGCCTGGCATGAAGGTCAAACCTCAGAGAAGGAGTCACTGGGGAAAGATTCATTGACCATCCTTCCTCTCCCCGGGGCATTTTACAGACCAGGACACCAGGCTCAGCGAGGCCATGTGGCTCGTCCAGACTCCCCTATCCAGAGAAAGCAGGGCAGGGCTGATCCAAGCATCTGGGCTCCAGCCCTGAGCAATGTCCACAATCGTCCCCCTTCACGGAATCTCTCTTCAAGGAAAAGGATGCTTGGGAGCTGTTTACCTGCAACACTGAAGTTGTAACAAGGTCCCTAGGAAGAGAGGGGGAGATTGTGTGTGTGTGTGTGTGTGTGTGTGTGTGTGTGGCACATCAAAGCTCCTAGCTTTCATCTGGTTCCTGTAAATGTGACTAAGGACCCCTGGGAAAATCATGCTCCCAACTCAATTATGGTTTTCTGTGCTTTTACAGAACCTCAGTCCACAAAAATCTCCTGGCTTTCGTCTGGCCTCAGAATACTTACGTTGTCATCATCAGACCCGGAGCATCATCCAGGCAGTGGCTCTCAACCAGGAGCATTTGACAATTTCTAGAGGCATTTTTGATTTTGCAGCTTAAGACTGGGGGGGTGGGGGGTGCTACTGACATCTAGTGGTAAAGGCCAGGAATGCCACCAAACACCCTATAATGCACAGGACAGCCCCACCACAAAGGATTATCCATCCCAGGGCATCAATGGTGCTGAGGCTGAGAAACCCTGTGCTATCCCTTTACATGCTGTGCTCCCCAAGATCTCCTACCTGGGCCCTGAGATCTGGTGACGTCCGATGGCATTAACAGACAAGGATCACATTCCTAAGCATGGCTCCCCCACCCCTCACATGGCCACTGATCTCCTGCCTAAAAGCCCCTTAGTCTAAAAGCTTGCTCATTTGGGGGGAATAAATATAGTCCCATGGTTCTATAAAAGACTCTGGGAACTTTTCCAACCTCCCAAATATGTTAAGGGAAGATTGTGATTGGTCGTTACCTTTTGTCTGCTCCAAAATACTAAGAAGGTCACAACGCCCCCCACCCAAGGGGCACCAGCTCTGTCAAATTCAGGGGCTTAACCCAACAAAGTCTTGGCAAAACCCTCAGCTGCCCACACCCATCACAGAGCAGGATGGCTCCAGCTCCTGGGCCCCATGGCCAGTCAGCTCCTGAGGAACCTGTCTTCCAGAAGCAGGCTGGCGACAGAACAGAACAGGGAGAGAAATCTTTGACTTAGCCCATTCATTTAGGTCATATGATTTCCAATTCACTCGAGCCAAAAGAACCAAAGTAAGGTCCTGCTGAAACATGGCGGGGCGGGGGGACGGGGAGGCAGGCCCAGACAGGGGAAAGTGTACCTCATCTCACCCCTACTGACAACACCAAATGGTTAAGCATCTTTACGCCTGTTTCAAAGACAAGCTGGGAGGGGGGAGGGGGCAGGCCCAGGTTCACTACAGCCCGGGGGTCTCTACAGCCCAGGAGTCTCCCACACCAACTATGGCTGTGTCTTTTTTGATCTATGTGCCCTAGGGCCAGGCACGCGCAAAAGTGAAAGTCAGACTGTTCCTCTTCATAGCCATTCTATGGACAGGCTCCAGGAAGCTTCCTGTCGCAGGAGTCACCCCACATCTGGCCCCAAGCTCTTTCGAGATGTCTCCCAAGGAAATGAAGCCATTGTCTCTTTGAACTCCCTTTGCATCTCCAGCAGCTATGATTTGGAGCCTGCTTTTCAAGGCTTCTTCTTTTACAGCTCATTTTCTTGTCTTAATTGGTCTTACAGCATGGCAGGGAGACCGACAAGAGACAGAGACAGAGACAGAGACAGAGAGAGAGAGCGCACAAGCGACAGTGACATGAGCCCCGCAGGAGGGTTAGCGGGAGCAAGACCCCTGCTGAGCCGATGGGAGGCAGGAAGGAACCAGCAGCCTGTGCTGAGACCGGGCAGCTCTCTCGAGTCCAGACTAAAGGTCCCCCACCCACCTGTGTTCAGCCTGCCCAGAATGCTCTGTGGGTAGCACAGAATTCCCAGAATTAAGCCCACACTTGCTCCCTGCCGTGGCTGGGCCACGCCTTTCTCCTCTCGGGGACTCGGCTTTTCCCTATTTGAAAGTTGAGAGGATCAGACCGAGGTTCCTCGTCGTTGGCACATCAGTGTAGATCTTTTCAGTGGCACTTGAGCCAATTCTTTGGCGGCTCGGCAAAAGGAAGATTAGCGGGCAGCACCCCCTGGTGGCCGTCGGGAATCATCACAAGGTGGTCCCGGTGGGGTGGTGTTTCCAGGGCAATAAACACTGGGAGGAAAAAGCATCCAAGTGTCTGCAGCTGAGCAGCTATTTGACCCTCACTTTTTCGAGCAAGGAGTCTAGGGCTTAAAGCAAAACCACAGCCGCGTGCGTCTCAAGCCCTCCAACCTCTGTGACAATAAAGGCAGAAGGTCCTCAGAAGGGAGAGCTGGAAGACCAGGGTCAGCCTCACTTCTGGAGGGCATCCCTGTATCCGGTGACACAGCCTGCCCGCCTCGTTTCTCCTCCACAAAGCACCAGACAGAGAAGGAAACAAAAGCGCTAAAGAAAGCACACGATCAGATGATAGAGCTAAACTGAGCTTGTTCCCAAGGACGGGGCTGACGTGCAGGTGTCAACACGCCCTCTGTGTGGCTGCGGGAAGGGAGGCCGTTTCGCGTTTCCTCTTCCAAGTGAGGGGTGAGGTCAGGAGGGAGATCTGGAGCGTGAGGCGCCCCACACTCAGAATCCCACTGGGCCAGCGGGACGCCTCGCGGGGCACTGGTCTGAAGGTGCTCCAGAGATAACGAGCCGTGGTCCCCACCCCCAGAGAACCCACAGTCTGGCGGAGACAGGCAAGAAAAGTCAGCATTTGGGGCGCCTGGGGGGCTCAGTCGGTTGAGCGTCCGACTTCAGCTCAGGTTATGATCTCACAGTTCGTGGGTTCGAGCCCCGCCTCAGGCTCTGTGCTGACAGCTCGGAGCCTGGAGCCTGCTTCTGATTCTGTGTCTCCCTCTCTGCTCCTCCCCCACTCGTGCTCGCTCTCTCTCTCTCTCTCTCTCCCTCTCTCTCTCAAAAATGAATAAACATTAAAAATTTTTTCTTTGAAGAAAGAAAAGTTGGCATTTAAAACTCTGCGTGATGACAGTGCATGCTTTGGGTGAGACTGGCATGAGTCTGAGTGCAGGCAGGCTCTAACAGGTCCTAGCTGTGTGACCCTGGGCAAGTTACTTAACCTCTCTGAGCATGCCCATCCTTCACGCCCTTTCTTCCTTCCCCTGAGCACATAGTACTGTAAGGCATTCAGAAAGGATAGCTCCACGTAAAGGCTGAACCACGGTGCAAGCCGTAATTTATCCTCACCGTAGAGCTCTCCAGGGACAATGTCCCTCCTCTAGCCTGGGGACCGCTTTGCTTACTGACTCCCCTATTCCCAAAGGCGGATCCTCTTTACATCAGACCGAGACCTCTCCCGGTTTCAAGCCTGTGTGTATTTGTTTGAGCCGACGGTCCTCTCCTGCCTAGTCTTTCATCGCAAAGGGTACCACATTTTTTTCTGTAAGAAGTCAGACAGTATTTCAGGTTTTCTGGGCCCTACCCACCCCTGCCACATAGCTCAGCTCTGCTACTACAGTGTGAAAACAGCCACAGATGTTGTCAACAAGTGGGTGTGGTGGTGTTCCAATAAAGCTTTATTTACAAAAGTAGAGGGAGAACGTGGTGGTGGCCTGTTTGCCAACGTCTAGAGAGAATTCTCTCTCATGATCTGTTCCTCATCTCTACTGAGGGAGCCCACCGCTGACATCTAGACAGAAACTGTCTTCCGCTCCCTACTCTCTCCTGGGGCAAATCTAAAAATGCTTCAACCTTCTGCTCCAAGGGCATCATTTCCATGATTAAATCGTGACGGCTCATTTGCTTGTTAATTCATCCAATGCTACTTTGCTGCGGTGAGGAAGACTTTCTAGAAAACAAAAGAAGCACCTGTTTGTGTTTCAAGGGTGTGGTCAGCAGAGCTCAAGTCCTGGCCCCTGCAGTTTACTGGCCACGTGACCTTGGACCCCTTCGTTCACCCACTGTGCCTCCGTTCGATCATTGGAAAACAAAACAAAAGTCCCTCTCTCGTGGGGAAGTTCTGAAGAGTAAGTGGAGTTTTCCTTAAAATCAGCGCAGGATAATCCCTGACACAGACTATGCACTTAATCATTTCCTGTTATTATTTTTGTTTTGGCCAAGAGAGGGTACCTGCTGTCTGGGAATTTATAATCTGACATGGGAGGCTTATATATTTATATATCAAAACAACTACAGGATAACTTGATAACAAGAGAAGAGCAGGGGCAATCAAGGCAGGCTTCATGGCAGTGGTGGCATTTAAGTGGCACCTTGAGGCATCATCAGGAGTTGTCTAAGCCATGGGAAGGTTTGCTTCAGGAACATGCAGCCAGGAAGTTTTTCTTTTGAACAGACACAGAGAGGAGAGGTTTGATGAATAGATAAAATCAGTGAACTCTACAGGGTCTGGGCGAACAGCCCCAACAGGCACCAGCAGCCGGGGGAGGAACATATGACAAGGGGGACAGAACAAGGTAAACAAACTGGGTTCAAGGAGGAGTTTTTTCCTTCAAATTTTTTTTCTAGGAAGTTACACAACTGGTTGCTTCGTGCCCAGAAAGATAGAAAATGCAGACAACCTAAAGAGAAATCATAACCACCCCTAATCCAAAACAACGATGCTACAATATCCAAGATGCTAAAATATCCAAGCGTATCTCCTTCTGGAACTGTTTGCTATGAATCCGTTTTGAAAATAATAAGTAACACGCGAGCTGGGTCCAAATGTTGCCTTGTCTCCCCCCTCCCCCAAACAATAGCTTTGGGTTACTTCTCGTGCAAGATTTTTAAATCGGTAATCAGGGAAATAATTAAACAACGCCTTAAAAGGCCACCTGAGTGAAAAGCATGACCATAACAAACTGAGACCATCTCATTTCCAGCAATGCCATCCCAATATTGGGACACTGGGGGCGTGAGGTGGGGGTGGGTAGGGAATATGGTTCCTAAAAATAACACCCGATAACGCTTCTCTCCATCCTCCCTGCCCTCCCTGCTTCCTCCTGCATATTGACTCAGCTTTTCAAATATAATCGCATGCCCAAGGATCACATACCCACTCTCTCTCAGAACCATTGCTAAGAACAGCGCAGAAATACTCACCGAGGGAGACTGACCCTTGCTGGGAGAAAGGGGAGCCTCCCAGGGCTCTGAGGAGTCTCAAGGGACTTCGGACCCTTCCCAGCCACACCCACCGCAGGGCAGCGTCCCGGCTGTGCAGCTCTGGGATTCAACCTGGAGGGGCGACGAGGTCCCGGCCAGCATCCCCAAACAGCCCACAGCAGAAAGGGCTCTGCACTGAGAAGCAGGAACGGGTTCTGCAGTTCCAACCCCTGCTCTGCAGCAAGTCAAAGTGTCCCTCTGCTGGCCTCAGTTTTCCCACCTGTGAAATGGGTGCTCATCCTGGTCTACCCACCACTGGTACATCTGTGAGGATCAAATAAGATCACCGGCAGGCAGGGGCTTCCTAAAACTGAAGGGTTCTGTGGACAGGCAATACCGTTGTTATTCAGTATGTATACGGGGGCTCTAAATAAGGCCTTTTTATCTCATTTCTGGTTTAAGCTGCTTTACCCTGCATAACCACCAGGGGGATGCACACTCAAACTGAGCAAATGGAAATATACGGACCAACCCCGCCCGCAGGGTAAAGGAGAAGCCATCTCTTAATGGCTTTCTTACCGGAGGAGACTTGGCTTAACAGCAGCCAGACCTACCTGGGCTCCAACCCGGGCTCTGACACTCACTCAGTTGCTACGTGACCCGGGCCAAGGAGGCTACCTCACTGGTCCTCAGTTTTCTTACCAGTAAACAGAAAGAATAATCATATGAACCTCATGAGGTTGCTGAAAGGATTAAATGAGGGGGCGCCGGGGTGGGTGGCTCAGTCGGCTGAGTGTCCGACTTCGGCCTGGGACATGATCTCGCGGTTCATGAGTTCGAGCCCCACGTCGGGCTCTGTGCTGCCAGCTTGGAGCCTGGAGCCTGCTTCGGATTCGGTGTCTCCCTCTCTCTCTCTGCCCCTCCCCTGCTCGCGCTCTGTCTCTCTCTGCCTCTCAAAATTAAATAAATATTTAAAAAAGTTGAAAGGATTAAATGAGCCCGTGCTGCATGTCAATTATCTGGCACATCACTTGCCTCTGTAAGGACCCAACCAATATCTGCTCTTAACTATTTTCATGGGTCTCCATCATTCATCTGATCACTCACAGACTACTTTTTGCTCGACAGTTCTGAGCCAGGCTCTGGAACAATTCTGGCACAGCAGCTCCCAAAGTGGCATCCCCAAACTAGCAGCACCCAGGGAACTCGTTACAAAACGCAGGTGTCTGGGTGCTTCTCCAGACCAGCTGAAACACAAAGTCCGGGAGCCCTACCGGGGATTCTGATGCACATTCAGGTCTGAGCACCACTGCTCTGGTGAGGAGTAGAGAAACAAACAAATAAACAAAATCGTTTCAGATGTGATAGGAACCGTGAAGAAAATAAAACAGAGTAATGGGACTATGAGTGACTGAGACGGATGTGGGACTCTCTGGGAAGGTGGCATTTGAGCTGAGAACAAAATGACAAGGAACCAGCCACGGAAAGATGAGGGGAGAACACTTCGGGCAGAAAGGATGGCCTGTGCAAAGGCCCTGCGGCAGGCTTTTCAAGGAAATGCAATTAGGTCAGGGTAGCTGGTGTGAGGAGCTAATGAAGACATCTGGAGATGGACCAACCAGGAGCCTGGGGAAGGAGCTGGGGTCTGATTCTAAGATTTAACAGTTTGGGTCTGATTCAGTTCATCTGGTTTAGTGGACGCGGGACCCACAATCCTCAAACATTTCGGCCCCTGCAGACTACACAGTACAAGTTCTGTGCCCAATGCTTCCGCTCTCTTACCTCCCAGGTGCAAGGAATACAGAGAAGGAGGACCATGGCTCAGATCAGAGATGATAGCCGGGAGCCAGGCCCTCTTTGTTCCCACTGGGGGTTTCCCACAAAAGCCAGAGCGGACCGCATGAAGTGGCAGGGGGCTAAAGAGAAGGGTCAAAGGTGGCCTGCAAGAAAGTGAGAGTAGCAGCTATATCGGGAAGGGCAGGTTAAGCCCTGGACCAGGTTTCTCAGAGAGGGGTCTGCTTCCCTGGCTGTAAGACAAAGGCTGGCGGGCGGGGTGGGGGCTCTGACTTTCAAAATAATAATAAAGATAATCATAGCCAACTATGTAGTAAGCATGCAATTTGCCAGACATCTGGCTGTGTGTTTATTTCTATTAACTCACTTCTTTTCTGGCAGTAGTGTCATAATTATGGAAGATACTACCAGAGCCTCCATTTTACAGATAAGGAAGGTAAGGTAGACTCAGATAAACAGGGCAAGTTGAGGCCAAGCCCAAGGGAAGCAGAACTAAGGGATGAAGGAGGAGAAAGGGAGAGTGGCCAATGGACAAAACGTACCTAAGTCCCATCCGTCCTTGACTTAGGAGTTGAATGAAATCAAGTCAAGACAATTCCCTTTTTTTTTTTTAATGTTTGTTTTTGACAGAGAGAGAGAGAGAGAGAGAGAGAGAGAGAGAGAGACAGAGCATGAGAGGGGGAGGGGCAGAGACAGAGGGAGACACAGAATCCGAAGCAGGCTCCAGGCTCTGAGCTGTCAGCACAGAGCCTGACGCGGGGCTCGAACTCACGAACCGTGAGATCACGACTTGAGCTGAAGTCGGTCACATAACCGACTGAGCCACCCAGGTGCCCCAAGACAATCCCCTTCTTAAAACCTCTCCAACAGCTTCCCATTCTGTTTTGAAGAAACCCAAGCTTTTTGCCATGGCTCTGAGGCTCCTGAGCTGGTCCCTGCCTGTCTCTCCCCCGTACCTTCTCTCCAGCCGCCCCTGCTCCCTGCACCAGTCTAGGGTGTTGTCAGCTTGGCTATGCTGGCACCCTCGTCTCCAGATTCCCCTTCTCTGTATGGTTCCAGGTTAAAATTGGCCAAAGTTGCACAGAATTTGGGAAGTGAAGTGAAGCTGCAGCTGTGATGCTCTGATGCGCGGGTCAGGGACAGCAGGAGACAGATGCAGGGGTGCTGGTCTGGTTTATCCTCTCTTCCTCCTGCTCCACGGCCAACTCTCTTCATCCTGACACGGGGCCCTGGGGACCAACAGCGACCTCAAATCCAACACCAGACACTGGCCTGCAAACTCACAGAGGCAACAGCTCCAAAGATCTAAGAAACTTCCAGAGGCGTCTACACCAGTCGTCTTCTTGGTTTCCCTCCAGATGTCCCCAGGCGGGCTTACCCGCATCAGGACAGGTTAGAGACCTTTCTCTGAATCTTCAGTCTCCCCTCCTGAACTTTTACTTCCTGAGCTCTTCCTACAGTTGTATAAGGTCTGGAGTCCCACGATAAATTCCTTTTTCCATTACACTCGCAGCGTTCCTGCTCTCCCACTGCCCCCTGCTGATACAGTTACCAGCAGAAGCAACACCATATCTGTTCCAGAACTAGCTTCTAAGATACCTGGCAGCTTCCACTTGCCCCCTCTTGGAACGCTTACTCCCGCTCTAAGCAGCCCAAGCCACACGGAAAGGCAACATGTGGGTGCCCCAGCAGACAGCCCAAACTCAACTCCCACCAGCTACCACCGCCAGCTGGCATCCATGGGCGTGAGCCGTCTTGAATGTTCCAGCCCAGCCAACAGAAAACGTGGAACCACAGAACTACCCAGCTGAGCCCAGGCAACCCAGAGAATCGTGAAGAGATAACAATGCACGTGTTGTTCTAAGTCACTAAGTTTGGGGGTCGACGGTCACACAGCAACAAGTCACCAGAGCACAGCCTATGGTTCAGCCATGAGGGCCTCTTTTCTGCTTCTTAAAAATGCTTTGGAGGGGCGCCTGGGTGGCTCAGTCGGTTAAGCGTCCGACTTCGGCTCAGGTCATGATCTCGCGGTTCGTGAGTTCGAGCCCCGCGTCGGGCTCTGTGCTGACAGCTCAGAGCCCGAAGCCTGTTTCGGATTCTGTGTCTCCCTCTCTCTCTCTGACCCTCCCCCGTTCATGCTCTGTCTCTCTCTGTCTCAAAAATAAATAAACGTTAAAAAAAAAATGCTTTGGAGGTTGGCATGACTCATTTGCTCTTCTCAAAATGCTCTTCTCCCCATCTTTTCACACCTGGTAACTTCTGGTCATTCGAGACTTCGTTTCAATGGCACCTTCTCAGAGAGGCTCACTGTGATGGTCAGTTCGCTGTGTCGACGTGGCTGTAGTCCCCACTTATTCAGTCCAACGTCAATGTGGGTGAGGCTGTGCAGGTGTTTTGTAGATGTGATTAAAGTCAGCAGCCAGCCGACTTTATTAAGTAAGGGGGATTATCCTCAATAATCTGGATAGGCCTGATTCAGTCCTTCGCAAGGAGGGGAACACAGGGGGACAGCAATGTGGATGCCAGCCAGCCCTTCCTGAGAGTCTAACCTACCAGCCCCAACAATCCCCCTAAGCCAAGCCTTTGCGATAATCTCTTCACTGTACTTATCTTACTGGTTCTGCCTCGCTGGTTTGTTCTGACACAGCCACTGTGACCACCCCATCGAAGCCAGGCCCCTGATCACCATGATATCACCCCACTTTAATTCTCTACGTGAAACTGGTCACCATTTGTCATTTTTCCTATTTTATCATTTCTCTCAATACATTCTAGAGCGGCCCTGTCCAGTAGAACCTTCTGCAGTGATGGGAATGCCTGACATCGTGCTGCTCCATGGATCTCTAGAAAGGTGGCTGATGAGGGGCTCTTGGGTAATTCAGTCGGTTAAGCATCCAACTTTGGCTCAGGTCACGATCTCATGGTTCGTGAGTTCGAGCCCCGCGTTGTGCTCTGTGCAGACAGCTCAGAGCCTGGAGCCTGCTTCAGATTCTGTCTCTCTCTCTCTCTCTCTCTCTCTCTCTCTCTCTGCCCCTCCCCCACTCATGCTCTGTGTCTCTCTGTCTCTCTCAAAAATAAATAGACATTAAAAAGAATTTTTAAGGTGGCTGGTGAGACGGAAAAAGTGAATCTGTTCACTTTTGATTAAGTGAAAAACTGAGTGAAAATTTTTATTAAGTGAAAACTTTTTTCACTTTTTATTAACTGTACAAAATTCATTTCATTTCATTTTCATGAATGTAAGTTTCACTCATCACATGAATCTAGCTAGCCTAGAATATGAGGTCCATGAGAGCGGGAAGCCGGTGGGTTTTAGCCACCACTATGTCCTCGTCCCCGACAGCGACTCAGACAGGAAGTTAGACTGGGATGCATCCTGGGAGCGAATGAGCCATTTGCACGTAAGGTGGCATTCGGTGCCTCTCCCTTGTGCTACGTCTGTGTAAGCAGCCCCCGGGGAACCTATGGATCAGGGCTGGGGAGCGAACAATGAGGGAAAGAGAGAAACTCAGGTGTGGTACACACCAGCCGCTTCGGGCGGGGCCCTCTCCCTGGGCTGCCCGGCCAGCCCAAAGTTAGAAGCAAGTACAACAATGGGGCAATCAAGACGGCTCTTAGTCTTTGTTCCAGTCTAAGGAAGGCTGTAGTGAAGGCAGGGTTCTAGTGGCCTCCGTTCAAAGCCCAAACTGGGAAGAAACAAGAGAGCATCTGAGGCTGTCCTATTTCAGGGCCATTTTGCATCCTGTTTTCCTCCTGGCTGCCAGTTCTCCCTCTGGACGTGCCCGAAGAGGAGCTGGCAGGGAGGGGAGCTGACAAAAGGGAGCTCCGAGAGGCTGCAGGGGTATGGGGTGCCCCGGCCTCTTCTCTCTCCCTGTGATGAGGGGCAGAAGCAGAAAAACGTTCACCCTTAGCTCAGCAGGCTGAACTTCAGCCTGCACAGTTCCGATAAGGATCAGATACGTGCCGGTGGCTACATTCTTCAAGGGTCTCATGACTGCCTGCACATCTCACCCATAATTAACGTCAAGCTCAATGAGAAGCACGGGAAAAATCTTGTGAAAGCGGTTTTATGAGTAGAGATTCGAAGACATTTATGATCTACTATTCCCTGCACGCAGCATATAATCCCCTCGAGCACTAAGCGTATAATCACCAGCTTCGTACAGCAAAAGTGCAGCCCTTTGGGCCCACGGGTCCTGTCCGCGAGCTACTCAAATAAGCTTACAAAGTTGCACCATACAACCTCTCAAGAATTCCTTCCTGACCTTTGCGCGCCACAATCCTGCAACACCCGCACGCCCCCACCCCCAGCCTCCTCCTGCACTTCCCAAAAACTCAGTCTAGGCCACCCTCTGCAGCCAGAGTGTTGGTCTGCAAACTGGATGATCATGCATCTTCGGCTCAAAACCCTGCAGTGCAAGCTCCGTGCAGTTCCACTGGGCTCTCTGAGCCTAGGATGCCACCTGATCCCTCCTGCCCCAAGGCACTTCTGCGTGCTCCCACCGCACCCCCCCCCCCACCGAGTCATTAGGAGAATTCCTCCTCCTGCTTTTGGGTCCCAGCTCTACCCTGAAGCCTGAGAAAGTCCCCAAGCCCTGGAAACTAGCACAGCACCTGATAGACACTGAGTGCTTGATAAGGAAGTGTGGAAGAAAGGAAGGAGAAAAGCAAGGTCTTCCATCATCTGGAACCTGGGGTTTTTTCCTTGGGAAAGCAAACATGCAAATGACTGCCCATTATTGGCCTGAAAGCAGCCCAAAGACCAAGAAGAATAAGGGCAAAGAGGAAACAA
The DNA here is from genome assembly GCF_046562875.1 of Panthera onca. NCBI lineage: Eukaryota > Metazoa > Chordata > Mammalia > Carnivora > Felidae > Panthera > Panthera onca. The sequence continues at coordinate 13,264,681 of NC_138350.1, forward strand.
GAGAGAGAAAAAGCACAGCATCTGTATTCTGATATCTGAGCCTTGTCCCTTCCAGGCCCTTCTTTGATACCCAGCTGTGTGTGTGACCCAGAGAGGAAAGGAGGGAGCCTGTTGTCTTCAGGCCTGAGGTCTCCGGTCTGGGGCTGGAGGGGGCAGGGGGAGCAAAGGGCAGGAACACACTCTTCCAGAAACAAATCAATTTCACCCTAGGACCTTAGCTCTGTGGCGACCATGATGGAGAAAATGGGGCTGTGTGCCATGGAAAAATTGCTTGGGCTTCTCTGTTTAATGTTTTTGGCCAGGGAAAGGTGGGTCACCTCTAGAGAGCAATGAAGTCAAACAGAGGGGGTAAACAGGTTCTAAAGAAGCAGCAGTGTTGAGGGAGACAGTGGCTCAGAGGGAAGGGAATTAGAGAAAACCGAAGGCCAGAGGCCCTTGGGAGAAAAAAAGAGAGAAGGATGGAAAGAAGGTTGAGGGAAACGAGTTGGAGGCAGAAAAAGGCCAGAGGACCCCGGTGATGGTGGTGGGGATGGGGATGGGGACAGCGACAATGTTGGTGGAAATGCAGTACAGGGGGCAGGGGTGATGGTATGACAATGACAGTAACGGTAACAGTGAGACTTACCGTGCATCGAATCCAAGCCAGGCCCTGTGCTTTGCCCGTATCGCCTCATGCAATCCTACCAATGACCCATGGGTGAAAATGCTCATCATGTTTATCCTCATACCGAGAAAACTAAGCTCCGAACCGCGAGATGCCGTACTCAAAATCGTACAGCTAATAGGGGGCTGACCCAGAATTTAGCAGAACCCGGGTTCGTCTCATTCCAGACTCCATTCTGCTGGCAGACACTGAAGGACTGAGAAGGGGAAGCAGAAAGGAAAACGGAAGAGGAAGGAGGCTTGCCCTCATCATGCTATTTCATAGGACAACCTGCCCCCTTCCTGTTCCTGGAGGGCACGGCCACCCCCCCTGACAATGCTCCACTTTTTCTTTCCCCCACAGCACTCATCCTAACACACTTTGTAATGTACTTGCTTATTACGATTATAATGTGTCATCTGTCTCCCCCCCCCCCCCATAGCATGTAAGCCCCTTGAGGACAGACATGAAGTGTGCACTTTCAGAGATCAGAACAGTGCCTGACATACTGCAGGCATTCAATACATTTTGAATGGATTTATGAATGGTTTTTTTGGTTTCAGGCCACATCTGATATGACAAGAAAAGATTAAGGCATTATGGCTTTGGGGTCCCCTGAACCTGTTGAAAGAACAATTGGGTATTCTTCGGTTTCAGGCTCAGGCTGATCTAATACGCTCACAGATGGGAGGAAGGGGTAGTTTTTTTCCTAACTTCGAGGCTTCTTGGACACTGGGAAATAAAGAAACCCCCAACATCCAAGGAGGAAACTAAGATTAGAGTCCCAAGTCTAAAATAAAAGATGCTCGATCCTCTAAGAGAGAGACAGGCCAAGATTATACACTTTGCCAGGCATAAAGCTTCCCGCTCTCCATTTGATTCCACGACTTTCTCAATATGACCTGTATTCCTTCAGTGATTTAACAAACATGCGTTGAATCACCACTACCCACCAGAATGTAAGATATCTGACTTCACCACTGTGAAGGACCCCAGTCCTCTGGCTGAGAGCTGGGGCCACCAAGGCCAATAAATATGGTATGACGCTTAAGTCTAAAAGTCTGGTGAGAAAGACACTAGCTTGTTCCCTAGCTTGGGACATTTTTGGTTAAAGTGAAGGGCAGGGAATGGTGGAACCACACAGCTCCTGAGATCATTAGAAGTTTCTAAGGAATGATGATCGTCTCTGAGAGAATATTTAAAAGCACTGGTCGAGGATGGCTCACTGCTTCCCCCTGGTGGAGAGCGGTAGCAAGCACATCAAGCAGCTTCCCGGATCTTTCCTCCACCTGGGCAATCTGAGCCAGGAGCAAGGCTCAGATTTGATACATCCATTCAAAGGGTGACTAGCAGGGTGCCTGCCCTAGGGAAGATCACAGTCGCATGAGGGAGTAAGGAGAGGAGACTGACAATCGCTGTAAGATACGGTCAGCTGGTGACAGAAGTATTCATTCATTCACCCATTCAACAAAGTGCAGAGGCTTTGAGGCAGGAGTCAGGTCTGAGGAGGGATTAACTGGGAGAACAAAGAGAAAGGGGATTCCAGGTAGTGCGCCTGTGCCAAGGTGTGAAATCCGTGCATGACCTGGGAAACGCTAAGTAACCAGTAGACTCGTCCAATACGTTTAAGGCTTGAGGGGGAAATGGGAATGGTGGGGCTCCAAATAGAAGCCAAGTCCTAAGCTACTTTGCAAACCATGCAAAAGACCATGCACTTTAAGCCACTGGTGATCTGCATGGGTTTCAGGTAGCAATTCAGAAATATTTACTAAGTCCCTACAGATATTGACGTCTGGCCGGGAGTAAAATGGTTCGCAAGAAGAGGTACGATCCCTGTCCTGTGGAGGGGGAGACAGGCATCCCAGGACACCCTGGTTGAGCCTCCAACTTCAGCTCAGGTCATGATCTCACAGTTCCTGAGTTCAAGCCCCACATCAGGCTCACTGCTGTCAGCCTGTCAACACAGAGCCCACTACTTGTGCTCTCTCAAAAATAAATAAACATTTTTTTAATTAAAAAAAAAAACGGGGCACCTGGGTGGCTCAGTGGGTTAAGTGTCCGACTTCGGCTCGGGTCACGATCTCATGGTTCGTGGGTTCAAGCCCCGCGTTGGGCTCTGTGCTGACAGCTCGGAGCCTGGAGCCTGCTTCAGATTCTGTGTCTCCCTCTCTCTCTGCCCCGCCCCTACTTGTGCTCTGCCTCCCTCTCAAAAATAAAATTACAAAAATTAGAAAATTTTAAAAACTCACCCCCCCCAAAGGCTGAAATTTAAATTAAAATGTGACAAGTGTCCCCGCTGTGTACAGGAAGAGGAGAAATAAAATACGACATTAAGGGAACTTGGAGTTGAGTGTGTAGACAAGACAGAGTGAGGGGTCCCCAGAGAAGACGAGATACAGCTTTCTTAACATCAGAGAAGCCAGGTTAGGACCCCAGCCATTTTGTGATCGACGCCTGACAGGCACCTCTTCGCACAAGCACTTTTCTTGCAGAACCCCCTGCGATACATAAAAATTGCAGAAAAACATACCTCAGTAGTTAATGACTTTAGGGGAACAAAAGAATGTAAAAAACAAACAGCCACTACCAAGCTGCGACAGAGTCCAGCCGCTACAGAGACAGTAAATCAGTGGTAAAACTCCCAGTGCTGTTTCGAAAGTAAAGACTGACCTAATGCCCACTCTTGTGTTGTTTTTGCAGGATTCCAGTCCCTGTGGGCACGCGGACATAGGACTCACTGGAGCCAGAGTACGGAGGATGCCGACCCTGGCTGGCCCCGTGACTTCCATCAACCAGGACCTGGACTCTGTCTTTCGCCCCAATTCTAGACCGAAACGTCCTTTGCCAAGCTCCTCTGTGAATACGCACGCGCCCGCGGCTCCAAACTCCCCCGGTTTCGTTGTTGGGAGAGGCAATGCTTCGAGGGCTCCCCTTACTTGTAACAAGTAATAAAGAGTTCTTTGGGTTGTAGTCAATGTGACGCACCCCATGCGGTACTGAGTGGAGCTGCCCCTCATGCCGACCTGTGTGCTAAGCGCCACAGGGTTTGGGCAAATGCGCAGCACCTGGCCACTGCCGTCAAGGCCCCCAGAGGCCGTAAGGCCGGCATCAGAGGCAGGACCCGTAGACGGAATCTGAGCCGCCTGGGAAAGAGTTGGTAGAGGCATGGAGGGTGAAGGGGAACTGAACCGGCCACCCCAAAGCATGTCTCTTCGGCATAAGGGTTATTTTAGGCTGATCATCTTTTTTAATTGTTAATGCTTTCTATTTATTGTTGAGACAGAGACAGAACACGAGGGGAGGGGGGGAGAGAGAGGGAAACACAGAATCGGAAGCAGGATCCGGGCTCTGAGCTGTCAGCACAGAGCCTGATGCAGGGGTCGAATTCACGAACTGTGAGATCATGACCTGAGCCAAAGTCGGACACTTACTGAGCCACCCAGGTGCCCCTAGGCTGGTTATTTTTAAGAAACAGCAGACACAGGTGAAGCTCTGAAAACGGATTAGAAGTCACGCTTTTATAAAAGACGTTGACATTTACAAGGGAAACCTCCACACGTCAGCATCAGAAACGTGACTCTAAATCTCTACAAACTCCTATCAGTGGAGACGGCAGAGACTTCTTTCGCACAACCACCTTACCCTTGTTAATTGTGCTTTTCCTGGTCACGTCCCATAACTGCCTCCCACACCCCATCTAACACCCTCTTTTGTCTTTAGCTAGAGACGGGCCACTCTGACGAGCTACTCAGTTTTCCTGGGCTCTTCCATGTATATAGACCTTGTTTGTTTTTCTCCTGTTAATCTGTCTTATATTATAGAGGCCCTCCCAGCCCAGTACCAAGAAGGGTAGGGGGAAATTTTCTTCTTCCCCACAAGGATCAAAGAGATCAGTGTTTCCCAAACCATGGCTCACAACCTGTAAGTGACGTGTGACATAAAAGTGGCAGTCATTACCAGTATTTGGTAAGTGACACAGAATAAAAAAGCAAAGAATATTAAATAGTGTGCATGGTAAGAATGAGTTTGATGGTAATTCCTTATTCCGTGAGACTCATTTCAGTTACGTACCTGTGTGGGTACATTGTGTATATGTGTGTATAATGTAAATCTGATTCATTTCTGTGTATCTTTATCATTATTATTCTAATTTTTTTAATGTTTATTTATTTTTGCCAGAGAGAGAGAGAGACAGAGTATCAGCGGGGGAGGGGCAGAGAGAGAGAGAGGGAGACACAGAATTCGAAGCAGCTCCCGGCTCTGAGCTGTCAGCACAGAGCCCGAGGCGGGGCTCGAACTCACAGACTGTGAGATCATGACCTGAGCCGAAGTCGGACGCTCAACCGACTGAGCCACCCAGGTGCCCCTATTATTATTATTTTAAAGAGAAAGAATCTTAAGTAGGCTCCACGCTCAGTGCCGAGCCCGACGCAGGGCTCGATCCTGCAACCCTGGGATCGTGACCTGAGCCAAAATCACGAGTCAGATGCTCAACCAACTGAGCCACCCAGGCGCCCCTCATTTCTGCGCATCTAGATCAAAACTGAAAAACAGCAGATTAGAGGCCCTCTCAAGGTTTCACCCAGCCCAGGATGTCACAAAGGCTGAGTGTTCAACCCACGGAGGGCAGCTCCACTTACAAGGGCTTCTCCAAACTCAGTAGCACAACTCTGTGAGAAGATGCAAACTGAACTCTGGAAAGCAATTAAGAACCTAACCTCAGTCCTCACTCTCCTGCATTGTTAGGGGGCAAGGAGGAAGGACAGGGGAGGGGCATAAATTGAGACGAACTTTCTGGAAAGCTACGTGGCAATGTTCACCAGACTATCTGGAGGCATTTTTGTTTGTCATGACCGGGACTGGGGGAAGAGAGGGTGTTCCTGGTACCTAGCAGGTAGAGGCGAGGGATGCTACCATATCCTTCAATGACAGGACAGCCCCCAACTCAGGGTCCCTTTGATTGTAGCTTGGATAAGGATCTGCTAGGAAGAAAGAATACAAAAGGGCATGCATGGGGATCTGGGCCAATAACCTGTGTCATAAATGTTCTCTTTCCTTCACTGCTGTATTCCAGCCCTGCTGGAACAGAACACAGTAGTCAGTAAATACTTGTTGAATGCGCCACGTTGAATCCAGCAAAGGCATCTGTGAATAAGCACCTGCCTGACTGCCCCAGACTAAAGCTCTACAGTGACACCTTGTGGCCGAAACGGAAACAAGCAGGCAGACGGACCAATAACCCTTTGGCTGGTGTTTGCCCAGCTGACCCCTTAGGACTGCAAAGGCCCCAGAATTTGTGGGGAAATCATGAGGTTAGGGAGAAGCAGGAGGCCTCAAGAGGATGATATCTGATGTCCCACTAATGAAGGCAAACAGGGGCCTGAGCAATTAATGGGAAAGATCAAAGAAAGAAGATGTTAAGAAAGAAAAAAACATGCCCCAAACTGAGTCATTCTCCCAAGATAGCAAACCCGGACTTAATTAGTTTTAACCTCTACTGAAACAATCTTCCTTTTTGTTTTGTTAAGAACTCCCTTGTCCCTCCCTCCTGCCTGTAAAAACCTTCCATTTTGTACAACTTCTCTACTTGCTGGAAAGGATGCTGCCTGATTCGCAACTGATCTCCAGTTGAATTTATTTCTTAACAATTTGGACCCCAAACTGATGAAACAAGTCACAGAAGTTATTTCATGAGGTGAAAAAAAAAACAGGTTTCAAAATGTGCATGGATAATCCTAATTCTATTGTTTAAAAATAGTTATGTGGGGCGCCTGGGTGGCTCAGTTGGTTAAGCGTCCAACTTCGGCTCAGGTCATGATCTCACCGCTCGTGAGTTGGAGTCCCGCATCGGGCTCTGTGCTGATAGCTCAGAGCCTGGATCCCGCTTCGTTTTCTGTGTCCCTCTCTCGCTGTGCCCCTCCCTCACTCATGCTCTGTCTCTCTTTCTCTCAAAAATAAATAAAGCATTAAAAAATAATAATAATAAATAAATAAATAAATAAAGCATTAAAAAAATTTTTTTTAAATAGTTACGTGGGGCACCTGGGTGGCTCAGTCGGTTGAGAGTCCGACTTCGGCTCAGATCATGATCTCGTGGATCGTGAGTTCAAGCCCCACACCAGGCTCTGTGCTGACAGCTCAGAGCCTGGATCCCGCTTCGTTTTCTGTGTCCCTCTCTCGCTGTGCCCCTCCCTCACTCATGCTCTGTCTCTCTTTCTCTCAAAAATAAATAAAGCATTAAAAAATAATAATAAATAAATAAAGCATTAAAAAAATTTTTTTTAAATAGTTACGTGGGGCACCTGGGTGGCTCAGTCGGTTGAGAGTCCGACTTCGGCTCAGGTCATGATCTCGCGGATCGTGAGTTCGGGCCCCACACCAGGCTCTGTGCTGACAGCTCAGAGCCTGGAGCCTGCTCCCGATTCTGTGTCTCCCCCGTCTCTCTGCCCCTCCCATTCTCATGCTCTGTCTCTCTCTGTTTCTTAATAATAAACATTAAAAAATTTTTTTTAAATAGTTATGCACATACCCACTTGTCTGTAATGATTACACCAAAACACTTACCAAAATGACAACAGTAAGTTCCCTAGGGGGTAGAGCTTGGACAGTCATTTTCTTTTGATCTATTTTCTGTTTTGTTTTACAATGAATGTATATGGTTTAGGTAAAATAATAATAATAATAATAATAAGATAAAATAAGAAGTTAGATGGATGCAGACCCAAATACAAAGGCATTTAAGAATGTCTCTGGTAAAAAGACACTGATCACCTATGCACACCCTGTGTTTCCACATCTGGGCCCTTATTATCCAGATCCAAATGCTCTCTGACCTCAGCTCTTCCTTGAGCAAGAGCTTCCAAGAGTTGACCCACCACTGCCCTTCTCTCCTCTGCTCATGAGTGGAATTTACCATCCAAAGCTGACTCCGTCTCATCCTGGCCTGCAGAGTGGGCACAGAAATCTGGAGGAACCGAGGCAGATGTGCTGGGGAGGGGTCTCCATCCCCAAGGCCCGCTCACCTGACATGTGGACGTTGCGGAGGCAGGAGAGGGAGGCATTGAGGCGGGCACACTCCTCCCGGTTGGCTCCGTATTTCTCCACGGTCTCACACACCTGCTCATCTGTCATCTCCAAGAGGTCCTCCAGACTCAGCTGGCCAGGGGTGATTTCCTGCAGGAGGGAAGTAAGGAGCTCGGTGAACGTGAAGGGACCTCAAGCACTCAGAGGGAAGGAAAGTGGGCTGAGCCTCCGTGCTGCCCTCTAGTGGTACCCAGTGGAACACCCGGCCCTGTGTGGAAGGTTGGGCCTCTGACTCCTGGGTCCAACAGGCCTCCGTTTGAGGTTTGAATCTCAGCTTTGCCACTCATTGCCTCGGGCAAGTCACTTACCCTCTCTGAACCTCACTTTACTCACCTTTACAATGGGTGTCTTAAGTGCTTGTACTTTGTAAGGTAGTGCCTATCTTTAGCACATAGCTAGCGCTCCATAGATGGTGATAGTTAATTATCTGTCCCCCTGGGTAGCTTCTGAAGTCTTTATGGGCAGGGCTCCACTTTCCTTGTCTTTGGATGGCCCTCTGTGTCTCCTGTTCAGCTTGGCTTGTCCCCAGTCCAGGGCAAACTTGGAGCAGAGCAAACTGGATGGCCCAAGTCTCTTGGTGGCTGTCCTCCCCAGCCACCCATTCGAGATTCCAGACTGGGGCTTTAGGAACCCTAAGGGGCAGTAATCTGGAACACTGTGGGTATGTGCTGGAAATGAAACTGGACTGGTGACTGAGCCAGTCTGTATGGCATGGGTCTGTATTCTAAGACAAAATGGGCATGGTCTGTATTCTAAGGGCATGGGTCTGTATTCTAAGACAAAATGGTAAGGCTGGGGTATAGCACGGGGTGGGGACAGGGACACCTCTGGAGAGATCAGCTGGGAACAGAACCAGTAGGATTGCCAGCTATAAATGTCTTGGGCAGGTGTCCCTTCCCACACCCCCTTTCCCAAAATGATGTGTCCCTGGACACCATAATATAGATAGATGTACCTTTAAATTTGTCAAACTTTGATACTTATGCATCTTCATGCATTTATGCATATTTATGCATTGACATCTATACCTGTGTATCAAATGGATAGCCTTCGTTTTATAGCAGTTAATGGTATCCAATGTTTTTACATATATTACTATTTAAATAAGAATTTTAAATACCTAAAGATGGAGACTCTAGGACAACATTGTGGATTACTTCTGTCCTCTTGTGGCCATATCTGTGTATTACAACAAAATCGGACACCTACCCCGCCCCCCCACCCCCTCCACACACACACACACACACACACACACACACACACACACACACACACACATCCCCAATGCACACACATAAACTGGCAGCCAGAAGGGGGAAAACCGCATTAGTAAAAAAAAAAAATCCACCACCCCCCCCGCCACAAAACAGAGGCAGGGCAAAAGCCACGAAGCCCAATCAGTGCCCTTCCAGCGCACTAGGGCAGGGAGCAGGAGAGAACGGTAATCGGGGTTTCTCATATAGGGACACAGTGCACATAAACCCCACTTTAAGAAAAGTGATAGTCCAGGATCTGAAGGTACAAAATGAATCATATTTAGAAGAACTCATTCACAACATTAAAGAATTCTCCTCTTCGCTGCAGGACTCACTTGTGCACTGTAATCCCATAATTTACCCCCCAAATATCCGATTTTCACTGAAAAGTTGGGGTCACAGAAAAAAAATCACAGAAGTAATAATGACATCAAAAATGGACAAAGCCTTAACAACCCAGACTAAAAGCGAAGATGCACGTCTGTTTGATAAAAGAATAATAATAAATGAAAATGAAGTGGATGGAGCACTGTTTTAAGTGCTTTTCCTGGATTTTCTTTTGTCACAAAGACCACATAAAGTAAGTATTTTTATCAGCACCATTAGTCTGTAATTAGGATGCTAAAATTCAGAGAGGTTAGTCCACTTGCCCAGGGTCACACAGGAAGAAAGGAACTCAGGCAGTTGCTTGGGAGCCTTTTCCATACTGTTGGTTCCTCCTCAGAAAGGGGACCTGGGGGGGGGGGGGGGGGGACTCACACAGGAGCTGCAGTCAGAGGGCTGGAAGCCCAGCTCCCTCCCTATCCCCCGGTTAGTGGCCTTGGACCCAGGACGGGAACAGACTACTGTAGGAGCCAGAGCTGGGGCACCTGCAGGCCAGGTAAATGTACATGAGCAAAACTGCTAACCAGTAGGGACCTGTAAGATCCACGGGGCAGCAAAATTCAGCTCATTGCCACCAGACGGGAATTTAGGTCGGTGTGTTCAGCAATTCGAATTTTTTCAGGAGAAGTCAGAGATCTGGGTTTTTTAATGCAAACTCTTTAGCTGTTAAATATTAGCTGAAAAAAAAAATTTTGAGAATGCTGTATCAGACAAAGAAAAAATGTCTGTGTATCGCATACAGCTTAGGGGCCACCAGTTTTCAACCCCTGGCCTAGAAGACTGTGTTTCTGTATTGATCCCACTTGATAAATACATGGTCCCAAAAGCCTCCCAGAAGTGAATTGGCTCGTGCAAGTAAGATGTACTATCTGGGGGTGCCTGGGGGGGAGTCAGTCGGTTAAGCGCCTGACTCTTGGTTTCGCTGGCGTCATGATCTCGCGGCTTCATGGGTTCAAGCCCCGCCTCCGGCTCTGAGGACAGCATAGAGCCTCCTTGAGATTCTCCCTCTCTCCCTCTCTCCCCCACCGCCCCCACTCGTGCTTTGTCTCTCTCAAAATAAATAAACTTAAAATAAAATAAGATGTTCTGCCTGTAGTTATATGTGACCTTTCATTTTAAGAATATTCACATGAAACCTCCATCCTGGGAATGAAATAACATAGAATCAAACACCATCTAGTGCGCATGCGTGAAATGGGGGGCAGGGATGGGGCAATGTGCGGGTCCTCTGTCTAGCTCAGGATCCGGGGCGGGGGGGGGGGGGGGGGGGGGGGGCGGGGGGGGGGGGGCGGGGGGGGGAGGATTCAGGTGAGCTGTCATAGAGGTCAAGGTCTGGAAAAAACAAAGGCCGTTTCAAGCAAGAAGTGTGCACTGAGAGAAATGGCATTTGGTCCTGCAGGTGGTGGGAGGGGGGGGGGGGCCTCTCCTTTTTATTCATGTTTATTCATTTTATTCATGTTTATTCATTTTTATTCATGTTTATTCATTTTATTCATGTTTACTCATTTTTGAGAATAAACATTCATGTTTATTCATTCATTCATTCATCCCCCTCTGGAAGTAGAGGCGGACAGAGGATCTGAAGCCAGCTCTGAGCTGACAGCAGTCAGCTTCCCAAACTTCCCAAGTTAGAAGCTTAACTGACTGAGCCACCCAGGGGCCCCCAGCACCCTCGCTCCTACCCAGCTCAGAGAGTCCCAGGCCAGAGGAAGAGGGAGATAAATCACAGTGCCTCCCACATGCTCCAGAGTCCTTCCAAGCTTCCAGACCCATCCACCCACTAGCAAGGGAAGCCGCTTCATCTCTGAGCCTCAGATTCCAGATCCACACGATGGGGATAATGGTCCCCACCTCAAAAGGTCATTGTGAGGGTCTGAACAGCCTCAACAGTTGAGATCCTGGGTGTAAAACCCTTAGGACAATGCCTGGCCCCATGTGTTCAATGAAGTGGGTTTCACTGGGACGGGCTGGACTGGCTACTAGAAACAGCCGTGACCTGGGATCCAAGAGGGTAGGACAAAATCTCACCCTCCTTGAGATTTTCGGGACGTGGTCCACTCCTATTACTACCAAAGTTTTCAACAATAATAACAAGCTGATACTTGCTGAATGCTACTAGGTGCCAGAGAGCGAGTGTAACATTTTAGATGGATCATCTCATTTTGTCATACGAGCTACTTCAGAAGAGGAGACCATCATTACCCCACTTAACAGATGAGAAAAGTAAGGCCCTCAGTCTGGGGTGCCCAATATGGTGGCCACTGGCCACACTAATGACACACGCACTAATCACAATACAAGTGTTCAAGAGCAAACACGTGGCCGTGGCTACCGTATCGGACAGCACAGGTACAAAACATTTCCACCGTAGCAGAAGGTTCTTCTGGGCAGCACTGGTCTGAGAGGTAACGTGATTTGGCCACGGTGACTGAGCTAATGAGTAGCAGGGCTGGAAGAGGACCCAGTTGAATGGAGACCCACACTCTTAACCATCTGGACAGCATCGAAGATCCTCTGTGCCTTCACCCAACGCATATTTATGGAGGGCCTACCGTGTGCCAGGCACAGGCAAAACCATCTCTCCGAGGGACGAGCATCGGCCAGTAAGGGGCAGGGGACAGGGGACAGTCTCTAGTCACCTCTAGGACTTCCTTGCGCACATCGACGATCCGGAACCAGTGCCGGAGCTGGGGGAAGCCGTCCAGCTCGGCGTTGCGTTCCTGCAGGGCCACCTTCTTCTTGCAGGACAGCTGTCGGCTGAAGTATTTCACCAGCTTGCTCTGGGGAGACACGGAGGAGAACAGAGGACACATCTCAGAGACACCACCATAGGAGAACAAGCAAGAATCTCCCCATTGCCTTCACCCTGCCCAAAAACCATCCAACTCCTATTCTATTTTTTTTAGTTTATTTACTTTGACAGACAGAGAAAGAGAGCAAGCAGGGGGAAGGGCAGAAAAAGAGAGACAGAGACAGAGACAGAGAGAATCCCAAGCAGGCTCCACACTGTCCGCACATAGTCCTACGTGGGGCTCGAACTCACCAACCGTGAGATCATGACCTGAGTCAAAATCAAGAGTCAGTTGCTTGACCCACTGAGCCACCCACGCGCTGCTCCCCTGCAACTCCTACTTTAAAGACTGGTGTCACAGCAGTGAGGAGGGACACACACTGGTAGCACTTTATTGAGGGGAGCCTTTTGGCTGCAATCTTCCACATTTCCACTGCACAAATCCTTGGACCCAACAACTGCACTTCTAAGAACTCACCTAGAGACACCATCCTGTGCAAAGCGACTGTAAAAAGAATATTTCTTACGGTTCTACTTGCAATGGGAAAAGATGGAAAACACCCTGGGTCCATCAGCAGGAGATTCATAAATGCAGGTATATGCACACAAGGAAACTATGCAGCTATAAAGTAAAATGAGGAAGCGTGCTACCTACTCATACAGAGCAGTCTCTGAGATACATTGATAAATAAAAATAAATAGTTTCCCACGCATGTGGGAAATGTTTACATTTACATATCTTTAAATCTTTTTTTAAACTTTTTTAATGTTTATTTATTTTTGAGAGAGACAGAGCATGAGTGGGGAAGTGGCAGACAGAGAGGGAGACACAGAATCCGAAGCAGGCTCCAGGCTCTGAGCTATCAGCACAGCGCCCGACGTGGGGCTCAAACCCACGAACTGTAAGATCATGACCTAAGCCAAAGTCAGACGCTTAACCGACTGAGCCACCCAGGCACCCCTACATATCTTTATACCTGCAGACACTCTCTGGGAGGATTCCTAATATTCCAGGGAAGGGAAGAGTGAGGAGTGGGAAAGAAAGGTGGGAGAAACATTTTTTTGCTTTTTTTTTTTTTTAGTTTTTAACTGAAGTATAATCAACCTACAGTATTGGATTCGTTTCAAGTGTACAACCCAGTGATTCAACAATTCTATGTATTATGCACTATCATAAGTGGGGAAGGGCAGTGACATCTGTCACCGTACAAAGTGATCACAATATTATTAACTATATTCCCAATGCTGCATTTTTCATGGGATTAAGAGGTACAAACTTCCAGGTATAAAATAAATAAGCCACGGAGATGAAAAGTACAGCAGAGAAACGTTTCATTTAAACCCTCTTGCACTATGTGAATCTTAATTCACATGCAAATATTCACAAATTCACAAATTCTTTTAGAAATAGATGGACGTGAACCCACGCTTATAGAGAGATGCCTTGACACAAGAAAGGAAAACTAGTTATATAAAAACTAGCAACATTAACAAAAGAAAGGCAATCCACGTGCGCGTGAGCAGAGAACGGTTCGGAAGACACGCCCCCGGCTGCTAACGAGCGACAGGAGACTCTGTGGATGGGGTGAGGAAAAGTGGTTAAACGTAAATATATTTTTGCTTGGTTTCACTCGTTACCCAAAGCATACTGTCATCGTTATAGCTTAAAATATATTTGCAGGCTCCTGGGTGGCTCCATCAGTTAAGCGTCCGACTCTTGATTTCGGCTCAAGTCATGATCTCACGGACGGTGAGGCACAGCCCAGCAACTCTCAATCCCTCTCTCTCTGCCCCTCCCCTGCACGTGAGCACACGTACGCTCTCTCTCTCTCTCTCAAGATAAATAAACATTTAAAAATAAAATAAATTTAATAAAGATCATTAAATGAAACAAAAATGAAATCCGTAGGTGTGTAAATGCCTTTGGCATTTCAAAGCACTGTCAGCCAACATTTATTAGGGAGGCAATCCTGGAATTCTAAGACCACAAAATTCGGAGCGGGGGATGATGGGAGTGGGCATCCGTTGCTTCTGTTCGGCCAGTCTGCGTTCCCCTCTTGCTGAAAAGAGTATTTCAACTTTCTTTGGGGAACCTTCCTCCTTGGGATCCCAGTCCATATGGTTCCGGTAAGGCTGCTTTCACCAACCCACTTCACCCGGGTTGCAGGGTGGGCACGTGACCCAGGCCTGGCCACGGCATTTGGATCAAGGATAACAAGTGAGCCAGACTGGGTCCCACAAGGACCCTCCCCAGCTACCCTTCCCAAGTGCTCAGGAGACAGCCCTCACTTCCCTTTTCAGTTGGGGGTGGGGGAGGGATATCATCAGAGCAGAAGGTGCCCAGGGCCAGCCCTGCTGACATATGGGAGAGCTTGCCTGAGACTGAAGCCCATTGGAAGAAACCAGAAAACTCATTTTTCTTCAAGAGTCTTTTGTTTATCTTGGGGACAGCGCAAGCTGGGAAGGGGCAGAGAGAAGGGGACAGAGAATCTGAAGCGGGCTCTGCGCTGACAGGCTGACCAGCAGTGAGCCCGATGTGGGGCTAGAACTCACAAGATCATGACCTGACCCAAAGTCAGACGCTCAACCAAGGGAGTCACCCAGGTCCCCCCTGAAAGCTCATTTTTAAGTTAATATTAATTTGATTCATCTTACTAATAAAATGAAAGTCGCATTCTTCTCGGTAAGTCTACGTTCCATTGCAATAGTGGCACAAAATTACATCAAGCTAATGTATCAATGTTCCAATTCTCATTTGAAATCTCAATCTAGAGTTTTGGGAGTTTTTTAAGTTTATTTATTTTGAAAGAGAGTGTGTGCACAACAGGGAAGGGACAGAGAGAGAGCGGGGGGCGGGGGGGGGGGGGGAATCCCAAGTAGGCTCCACACTGTCAGCACAGAGTCCAAGGTGGGGCTTAATCTCACGAACCATCAGATCATGACTTGAGCCAAAATCAAGAGTCGAACATTTAACTGACTGAGCCATTCAGATGCCTCTCAATCTAGAGCTTTAGAATCAAAAATGCCAAAAAGAATGTTTTTTCTCTAACTTACTTCTGAATGAATAGGGTCTGATCTATCAGTACATCAGAGCAAGGCTTTCGACTAAGATGTCTACAGAACTCTCCCGTCTGTCTTTTCATTTTCTGACTAGTTTTAACCATTTTCTTTACACAGGTACAAAAAAACAAAACCAAAAACACTTGAAAGAAATATATTTTCATGTGTACACAATCATTCTTTGATTTCTAACACAAAAATTTTCCAGCCCCAGCTATGGAATCAGCCCTCTCTCCAAGGGAGCACTGACTGGTTCCTCTAAGTGGGAAATGGTATTTAGAAGCCAAGATTTGGGTGCTTGGTGTGCTTACTGATGTTGGGGTATCATCATTTCCAATCCCCTCAGTGGACAACCTAGGCAATATATGTGTGCATGTGAAATGCATCTACGTATATGTCGATGTGCAAGTTTATGCCTATATTTATTTTTTCATCTATATGCATCGATAATCAATACCTCCAATCACAATCCAACACCATAGGGTTTATTCTATTTTTTTTCTTCCCACATCTGTATCACTCTTCTCAGGCAGTGAGAAAAACAATCCTCAGTATTTTTATTTATTTGCTCAATCTGCTGAATTTAGTTAACTTCCCAGTGCATTGGACCATTGTCCTGCTTGGATGTTCCAATCATGGGCCTCTGTTCCTGCTGGACTGACTTCTTACTCAAGCATCACTGCCTGTCTTGTGGAGATTTTCACATATGTCTGATTTGTACAAAGTTTTCTTACTTTTTGCCTATTTACCCTAATGAATAGAATTTCCTTTTTTCCTCATCCTTTCCTGAGTTCTGTCACCTCATTTTTGAGATTAAGTTATTTTTTCAGATCCTGACACAGGTCAGTGGATTCTCAGATCCTAAACCCAGACATACTCCCATCTCTGCTTTGGTTTATAAAAATTAAATTGATCTAATGTCTGTGTGAAATGTCCAAAATGGTATTTTAAATTTTATTTCACTGAAATTAAAAAATGGAAGCCAGGGGCACCTGGGTGGCTCAGTTGGTTAAGCATCCGACTTTGGCTCAGGTCATGATCTCATGGTTTGTGAGTTCAAGCCTCGCATCGGGCTCTGTGCTGACAGCTCGGAGCCTGGAGCCTGCTTTGGATTCTGTGTCTCCTTCTCTCTCTCTGCCCCTCCCTGCTTGTGCTCTGTCTCTCAAAAATAAACATTAAAAATTTTTTTTTCTAATAAAAAAATGGAAGCCATATAAAATATTTTTCTGCTAAATATAACTGCTATTTTAATAGACATACACTTTACTTTAAAATGAAATTTTAGGGGTGCCTGGGTGGCTCAGTTGGGGAGTGTCTAACTCTTGATTTCGGCTTAGGTCATGATCCCAGGATGATGGAATTGAGCCCTGCGTCAGGCTCCATGGTTAGCATGGAGCCTGCTTGGGATTCTCTCTCTGTGTCTCTCCCTCTACCCCTCCCCCACTCACATGCTCACACATGCTCTCTCTCAAAAAACAAATAAATAAATACAATTGAAATTTTAGCACCTGAATTGAGACGTGCCAAAAGTGTAAAATCCATACCACATTTCAAAGACTTAGTAGGAAAAAAAATAATGTAAAATATCCCATTAATATTTTTATACTGATTACATGTTTAAATGATAGTATTTTGCATATACCGGATTAAATAAAATACATTAAAATGAACTTCATCTGTTTCTTTTTAATGTTTATGTTTGAGAGAGAGAGAGAAAGAGACAAAGCATGAATGGGTGAGGGACAAAAAGAGAGGGAGACACAGAATCCGAAGCAGGCTCCAGGCTCCGAGCTGTCAGCACAGAGCCCGGCACAGGGCTTGAACTCATGGACCAAGAGGTCATGACCTGAGCCGAAGTAGAGGCTTAACCTATTGAGCCATCCAGGCTCCCCTCATCTGTTTCTTTGTTAATGTGGCTACTAGGAAATTTAAAATTATACACTTGGCACACATCTGGCACTCTCAATGTATTTCTAAACGACAGTGTTGCTGTAGGGTTTTATACTAAAGAAATAAGTAAGTATATTCATGAAGCTTTGCTCTAAGTTGATAATAGCCATGAAAGATTGGAAACAATCCAACTCTTCAACAATAGGGGATGATGTAAATAAATTACAATGTGTCCATATGATCGCATATCATTAAAAACAATATATAAAATATGTATAATATTTATAATGTATAAATAATGCATGAATTTTATAAAACTATACATGTACAGGTGCATAGAAAAAGACAGGTGACTAAGATTACTAAGATTAACAACAATTATGATTAAGATCAAGATTATTAATAATGAGATTACTAATAAGTATTAAGATCACTAAAATTATTATAATTAAGATTAGTAAAGATTATTAACAATGAGATTAATAAATATTAAGATTATTTATTGAGGGGCACCTGGGTGGCTCAGTCAGTTAAGTGTCCAACTTCAGCTCAGGTCATGATCTTGACGTTCAGAGTTCAAGCCCCGCATCGGGCTCTGTGCTGACAGCTCAGAGCCTGGAGCCTGCTTCGGATTCTGTGTCTCCCGCTCTCTCTACCCCTCCCCCACTCACATTCTGTCCGTCTCTCTCTCAAAAGTAAATAAATATTTAAAAAGTTTTTCTAGGATTATTGATAGAGATTTCTATTTGCTTCTCAATAGCGAAATTAGAAAATACAATGTATAGGGGAGCCTGGGTGGCTCAGTCGGTTAAGCAGCCGACTTCGGCTCTGGTCAAGATCTCACAGTTCATGAGTTCGAGCCCCGCATCAGGCTCTGAGCTGTCAGCAGAGCTGAGCTGGAGCCTGCTTTGGATTCTGTGTCTCCCTCTCTCTCTGCCCCTTGCCCACCCTTGCTCATGCTCTGTGTTTCTCTCTCTTTCAAAAACAAACATTAACAAAAACACAAAGGAACTGGTGTCATATGAGACAATGCTAAAAAAGAAAACACAATGTATATGTGTTACCTGCTTATTAATGGAAAAATGTTTAAAATGAGCAATGGTTTTTTTAGCACCTATGCTATCTAGTTCCAGCAAGAGGGGGACAAACCATTGAGAATGCCACAAGAAGGCAATTTGATTTTAGTCTCAGTTTTAATAGTCACTCACTTTGATTCAGGGATTGCACTTCTAGGAATGCACCCCACAGAAATACTTATACACATGCACACATGGGATAACGGCTGGCTTGTTACTGAAGCAGAGTTAGTCATTTTAAAACTTGAAAACAGTGTTTTAAAAAGTACATTGGTGCGCCTGGGTGGCTCGGTTGGTGAAGCGTCCAACTCTTGATCTTGGCTCAGGTCATGATCCCACGATTGTGAGATGGAACCCCAGGTCGGGCTCCACATCGACAGCACAGAGCCTGCTTGGGATTCTCTCTCCCTCTCTCTCTCTGCCCCTGCCTGGCTTGTGTGCGTGCATATTCTCTCTCTCTCTCTCTCTCTCTCTCTCTCTCTCTCTCTCTCTCTCTCAAATTAAATAAATAAACATTAAAAAAAAAAAGGTACAGGGGTGCCTGGGTGGCTCAGTCAGTTAAACGTCCAACTTCGACTCAGGTCATGATCTCACAGTTCGTGAGTTCGAGCCCCGCGTCGGGCTCTGTGCTGACAGCTCGGACCCTGGAGCCTGCTTGGGATTCTGTGTCTCCTTCTCTCTCTGCCCCTTCCCAGCTTGCAGTCTGTCTCTCTCTGTCTCTCTCTCTCAAAAATAAACATTAAAAGAGAGAGAGAGAGAGAGAGAGAGAGAGAGAGAGAGAGAGAGAGAGAGAGAGAGAAGAAAGAGCACAGCGGATCTCTCAGACCCTGAGATCACACTATCTTTTACTGGCAGTAAGTGCACTTTGCAGACTCGCTTCCTTTGCACTGATTTGAGGGCTCATTAATAACTGAAAAACCAGAAGAGCACAATATAGAACCAGAGGAAGATGACGCTACTGTGTCAGTCTTTCAGTTTTCATTTCATGCTAGCGTGTTGGAGTAAGAGGCAGTGTCTTACTCCAGGGAAGAGCCAGAACCTTCGGCACCAGAACCAGGCTACCCTGAGCTCCAATCCCTGCTGCACTGCTCACAACCTCACATACGTTTCAAAACTGCTCTAAACCTCGTTTTTTTTCACCTGAAAAATGAAGATTAAAGGGCACCTACTTCACAGGATTGTGGAGAGGGTTAAAAGGGATTTTTCGTGCAAAGTGGCACTGAAGAACCACTCCGAATCATAGCTGTGGTGCTGATTTTGTGCTACATAAGTCACAAGCATCTTCCACAGTTACCTTGGAGGGGTTATGCCCCAAATTTACTAACTACCACCATCCCCAAAAGCATTTCCAAAAAGTTAAAATTAATCTGTTTCAAAGGTATATTCTTTTTTTAAAAGATTTTTTTAATGTTTATTTATTTGAGAGAGAGAGAGAGAGTGGGGAGGGGCAGAGAAGGGCGGGGTGGCGGGGGGGGACAGGGGTTCCGTGCTGATAGCACAGAGCCCAATGCAGAGCTTGAACCGTGAGATCGTGACCTGAGCTAAAGTCAGATGCTTAACCTAAGCCACCCAGGCACCTTTCAAAATGTATATTCTTTAAAGATCAAATGTATCCTTTCTCCAAAGTTTAAAACGTACAAAGTTATACTGTAAGAAAATGTGCTTTTGGTTGCGTTTAAAAAAAAAAAAAACTGTCGGGGCGCCTGGGTGGCTCGGTCGGTTAAGCGTCTGACTTCGGCTCAGGTCATGGTCTCACGGTCCATGAGTTCGAGCCCCGCGTCGGGCTCTGTGCTGACCGCTCAGAGCCTGGAGCCTGTTTCGGATTCTGTGTCTCCCTCTCTCTGACCCTCCCCCGTTCATGCTCTGTCTCTCTCTGTCTCAAAAATAAATAAACGTTAAAAAAAAATAAAAAAAAAACTGTCTTCCTAATTCATCATTTAAATCTTGATTCTGAAATTCATACGATTTAAGTCCACCCAACTTAGAGAAATTGCTTAAAAGTAATACATGCTTACTTTGTTAACAATACCTATAAAGTTGGGATTTTTGCTAACTGGCCTTCCTCAGGCTTTTCTCCTAAATAAAGAGTTTTACTGTTTATTATTCTATGCCTATATATGCCCGTGTTGGATTTCAAATATGGCAAAAGAAATAAGAATGTGCTGGGGCGCCTGGGTGGCTCAGTCGGTTAAGCGTCCGACTTCAGCTCAGGTCACGATCTCACGGTCTGTGAGTTCGAGCCCCGCGTTGGGCTCTGGGCTGATGGCTCAGAGCCTGGAGCCTGCTTCCGATTCTGTGTCTCCCTCTCTCTCTGCCCCTCCCCCATTCATGCTCTGTCTCTCTCTGTCTCAAAAATAAACGTTAAAAAAAAAAATTTAAAAAAAAAAGAAATAAGAATGTGGCTTCTTGACATAAATAAAAACAATGCTATCTCAACTTCTTTTTTTAAGTTTATTTATTTATTTTGAGAGAGGGAGAGAGTGCACACACACATGAACAGGGAAGACAGAGACAGAGAGAACCCCAAGCAGGCTCTGCACGGTCAGCACAGAGCCCGACACAGGGCTCAGTATCACAACCCCAAGATCAAGAGTCGCACGCTCTTCTGAGACAGCCAGATGCCCCAGGTTTCTTATACCTTTAATTAAGCATTCAGTGTCACAGAAGATTGAAAAACCAGACTAAGCCCTGATGTTGAATGGCAGGAGTGGGGGGGTGGCATGTCAATACCCTGCTCAAACACCCATTCTTGAATAACAGCACCTCCCAAGTGTGGGTACCACTGATAACTTGAGGAGTTCCCCAGGCGTGACTTTAAGTAACAATAGATCCCATAGTAAGAGTGTCCGTCTCTATCCAAATCTCTCCTCACCCCTCTGACCATATATCCAGGAAGCAATCTCTACTCGGTGACACTGCATCTCTAACATTTGCTAATCTCTCTTTACCATAGAGAACAGGACACAGCCTTGGGCAGGTAACTAGTGAGCACAAAGTAATGACACTTTTGTTTTCATTGTGTTTATTTTCTTGACTGCCTTCCATTTAGGGCAAGTGGTACCAGTTTTCCATTATGCTAGTTGCATAATGTTTTCTTTTTAAATATATGTATGTTTTTAAAAATTGAGTTGGCTTGGGGTGCCTGGGTGGCTTGGTCAGTTAAGCGTTTGACTCCTGGTTTTGGCTCAGGTCATGATCTCGCGGTTCCTGAGCTCGAGCCCCGCATCCGGCACCACAATGAGCATGGAGCCCGCTTGGGATTCTCTTTCTCTCTCTCTCTCTCTCTCAAAATAAATAAATTTCTTTTAATAAAAAGTAAAATAAAATTGAGTTGGCTTAAAGTCCATACGAAGATATGGCAAAAAGCACAATGGTGGCATCCAGCTAATGAGTTTGGGGAATACTGTTCTATAGAATAACATTCAAATTCAGACATTATCCGGGGCTCAACCGCAGTCCATTTCTCCTTCCTCATCTCTTTCATTTCCATCCAATTCCCTAACATAGCACCTCAAATGTCGCCTCTCTATGATTTTGCTCAGGCTCCCCCCTCTGGAAGTCCTTTCTATGCCTCCCTGTGGAAGATTATACAGATGCCCCAATTCCTCTACGCCTCCTGCCTCCGTACCTTTGCAATGTGCCTCTACAATTAGCTCACAAGACAGGCAGAGTCTGCGCCCATAACTCTTCCATCAGTTGGCAACGCTTCTTGCCTCAGCAGTAGAAAAAGGCGTTGCATGTTTCTGCTTGCTGTCTTAGACCTGCCATCTCCAAGAGGATGCGTCCAGGCTAATCGGTGAACCAGCTGAAGGAGGAGATACTACACAGAGCCAAGTCAAGTCTGCCCGAACATCCCAGACAAAGCCATCTCAGCTCAGGCAACAGTCAACTGTTGCCTGGCTGTTGGCTGTGAGCGAGCACAGCCAAGATCAGAAGAACTGGGAGTCTGCAGTTGACCCCCTGAAGCATGGTCAGTGAATGTGTACGTTGTATGCAACTAAGGCTTTGTGGTTGTTTGTTACACAGCATTAGTGGGATACACAGCTAACTGAGACACCGCTCCATCCACTCATAGAAATCTGACTTTTTCTCCAGAGTCCATCTCAAATGTCACCTTCTTCAGCAAACCCTTATCAAATCTTCCCTGGCAATTTCCTTTTACCTATTCTGTCATAAAATTTATCCCAGTTTCTCTTGCATTTTAACCAGTTGATAATGGGGGTACCTGGGCGGCTCAGTCGGTTAAGCATCTAACTCTTAATTTTGGCTCAGGTCATGATCTCACAGTTGTTCTGAGATTGAGCCACACTGAGTGTGGACCCTGTGCGGGATTCTCTCTCTCTGCCCCTTCCCCATTCATGTGCTGTCTCTCTCTCTCTCTCTCTCTCTCTCTCTCTCTCTCTCTCAAAATAAATTAATAAGCATTAAAAAAATAACTGGTTAATAATGAAGACATTGGATATCTTAAAGGGTGAAGGAGCCCTTTCTAGATCTGGAAGTGTAAATGAAATAAGCATGAGTGTGGAAATAAAAGGCCCATTATTGTGCACTTTCACGTGCCAAGCCCCGGCTGAAGGGCTAACATGCACCCTAGCAGGATATCCACCCATTCTCAGAAGTGGATGTTGTGAAGATCTACAATTTACAGGTGGAGAAATTAGGCACAGAGAAGTTAAGTCGTCTGTTTATAATCGCACAGCTAGTAAGTAGAGAGCTGAGATTCAAACCCAAGTCTGATTCCAAAGCCGCAATATTGCAGAAAGGATAACTTTATTTTAACTTTAATTACTTAACAAGCATTTTTTTGTTTAAAAAAAAAAAAAGCTAGACCATTTCAGGTAAGGCCAAGCCAGGCTCCCTTTGCTCACTCAGCTAAGGCTGGCTGTCTTCTCCCTGGAGGTAATGGAGGTAACTACTGAGACCAGTTTGTCCAGCCCTTTTTCTATGTACATTCATGTGTGTGTGTGTGTGTGTGTGTGTGTATGTGTGTGTGTGTGTGTGTTGTGTGTGTGGTGTGTGTGTGTGTGTGTGTGTGTGTGTGTGTGTAAACTCTGCAGCAGAACTGGATGTGTAGGGTTGTTTTTTCTTTTTTTTTCATGTAAATTGTACCTTATTTTTTGTTCTCAGTAGCAAGCCTCGAGAATCTTTCCCTGTTAGTTCATACAGATCTATCTCATTCTTTTTTAATCTTCTGCATGAAGGATTCCTTTGATAGCAGGGTCAAAAGCCCATGATGGGAGCAGTTCTGTGATGTCTGCTGGGGGCATCTTTGTCGGCTATGACAAAGCATTTTCAGGAATAATAGCTGGGAGAGCAGCCACCATTTACTAAATACTTGCGGTGAGCCTGGCGCGGTGGGGTGAGTGCTTTGAGTGTGTTTGTTCACGTTTAATCCCATGCAACAATGCTAGCGGTGAGGCTGGGGTTCTGAGCCCATTCTGTGAACAAGAAGACTGAGGTGTCCACAGGTTAAACGACTTACCCAGATCCACACAACAATTTAAGTAAGGGAGCCACGGCATGATCTAGAGCTCCCTCCCTGAACGAGGATGCTGCACCACGGGTTGCTCATGGGTCCTTCCCACAGAAGTGGAAATCCAAAGTCGGCATGGACCCTTCACGCATCTCGGGAAGGTCCCCACGTATCGTGGGAGAAGTGAGTTTATAAATTCCAGTTCCGAGACTTTGGCAGGTCATGTCAGCTCCCTGAGCCCCTACTTTCTCATTGGTAAGATGGACATATTCCTCCCAGGCCTGCCGAGACATCACGTGAGATACTGTCTGTGCGGAAGGCAGGCTGAGCCCTCCCCCGACACAAATACCGTGCCCTAACTCTCTGTTGAAGGAATGTTTGAATTCTGGGAGGTGTTTCCAGAGTCACCCAGAGACCAGACCCACACCTGCCCAGGACCAAGAACCCAGGGGCATCCCTCACTCTGATGCATTAGGAACGAGGCAGAGAGATGGGTTTAGGAAGCAGACGGAGTAGGGAAGAAGGGCAGGGAGGGCAGCCACAGGACCAGGGCTTCCCCTTGAGGCAAAGAGGAACAAGAATTCCTGTCCTTTCAGGACAAGAGCGCAGCTCATCCAAGCAGGGGGAAATCCCAGAAACCCACCCTAAGCGTGAAGCTGGACTAGGCAGAGAGTGAACAACACTTCCCAAATGGGTACCCTGGGAATCAGCAGCTGCCCCCACCAGGTCCCCAAGATTGGTGGTTAGAATAACAGCAGCAGTGGGGCGCCTGGGTGGCGCAGTCGGTTAAGCGTCCGACTTCAGCCAGGTCACGATCTCGCGGTCTGTGAGTTCGAGCCCCGCGTCAGGCTCTGGGCTGATGGCTCGGAGCCTGGAGCCTGTTTCCGATTCTGTGTCTCCCTCTCTCTCTGCCCCTCCCCCGTTCATGCTCTGTCTCTCTCTGTCCCAAAAATAAATAAAAAACGTTGAAAAAAAATTAAAAAAAAAAAAAAGAATAACAGCAGCAGCGATCAGCCAACAGGGGTTCTCCCCGAGCCAAATGCTGTGATAAACATTCCTTATGAATTGTCTATTTAATTTTCACAGTGACACGGCCATACAGGTCCAATTGATGCCCCGTTTAAAGTTGAGAAATGGTTAGGTTGCATCTCTGGGTTATCGCAGGTGAGATTTATTTACTTATTTCTGTGCATGTATATCTTACAATTTTTCCATAAGCTTGAATTAATTATATGATAAGTGGCTGCATATCTCATGAAACTCAGACATTTACCAACAAGAGAGACACAGGCATTGTCAGCCATTTCATTAAGTTTTATATTTTTACTGTATTTCTGAAGATTACATGAAATCACGTGTATCAATACTTGATATCTATCTATAGATATAGATATAGACATATGATAGGTAAAATGTCAACCATTTCATTAAATAAGTTTGCATATAAACGTTTATGGGGTGCCTGGGTGGCTTAGTCACTTAAGCGTCTGACTCTGGATTTGGGCTCAGGTCATGATCTCACGGTTTGTGGGACTGAGCCCCATGTCGGGCTCTGGGCTGACACACAGAGCCTGCTTGGGATTCTCTCTCTCTCTGTCTCTCTGCTCCACCCCACTTGCTCCCTCTCTCAAAATAAACATTAAAAAAATTTATATATAAAAATTCATATATAGGGGCGCCTGGGTGGCTCAGTCGGTTAAGCGTCCGACTTCGGCTCAGGTCATGATCTCACGGTCCGTGAGTTCGAGCCCCGCATCGGGCTCTGTGCTGTCAGTTCAGAGCCTGGAGCCTGTTTCAGATTCTGTGTTTCCCTCTCTCTGACCCTCCCCCATTCGTGCTCTGTCTCTCTCTGTCTCAAAAATAAACGTTAAAAAAAATTTTTTTTTAATTCATATATATAACTCTGTTATACATGTAATAATTTATACTGTGTAGAGCTATAGGCATAACTATATAACTATATATAATATATATAGTTGCATATCTACTAAGCATTTCATAGACATTATTTCATTGAATCTTTACAAAGTGATATCCCATTTTACAGATGAGGAGACTGAGGGCCATAGAGTCTTTGCAGCTCTCCAAGGTATCAGATGATTTTACATATTAGCTTCCTCCTTCCCCAAGTTCCTGACCATAAGAATCATCTGGATGTGTCTGTTCAAAAATCAACCTTCCAGACCCATTCCCTAGAAAGTCTGATTCAGTGAATCTGGGGAAGGGCCAAGAATTCTAAAAAACACAAGCATCCCAATGACTCTGAGGGTCAGGCAAGCATAAGAGACCTCCATCTACTGTTGCATTATGTAATGAAAGCAGTTTGTTTCCCTGATACGCTTAAGCATCCGGATCCTTAGGCAATAAAACCAGGGCACAAACTGAGTTCTGGAAGACGGTGCAGCACCCTAGCCATGCAGTTCCCTTCCAGAGCTGTGGGTTCCTGTGAGCAGCAGGCATTTACAGAGCAGCACTGAGGCACACGACCCCGTCCAGGGCCCCGGGGATCCCAAGAGCAGCCTGTACCAATCCAGGCCTGAAGGAACTCCCAGTGGGGCAGATGAGACAGACGGGCAAACACAAATCCTGAGGCCAGCTAAGAGGAGCCAGAACAGCAGAGCAGCCAGGGTTTAGCCTAGGTACCAAGGATGCAAAATTAAGAGACCAACGTGCCACGATCACAGGATGATGATTATGAGAGTTCTATGTTTAGTCTAGAAGCAAGGCTTGTCATTCATTCGTTTATAGTGTGTGTGTGTATGTGGTGGTGTTTTTTGTTTTTTTTTTTTTTTTTAAGGTGCTTTCTAAATACCAAGAGCTAGGGATACAAAATCAATTATACATCCTCCCTGCCCTAAGGCAAGGCTACACCAGCTATTCAGCTATTACAGCTGAGGAGTCCTCAGCTGTGGCCTGAGGACTCCTGCCCCAAGGCCAGCCGCCTGCCGATAAATACAGAAATTGAGAGCATTTAGTTACTTCGATAGCTATTTGACAGAGTGCTTTTATGTCTGTTGAATCTAATATTTTCAAAGTGAGGCTCGTACTTTGTTTGGGTATTTCGGTCCCTTTCATCTTTCCGCTAAGTCATTTTATGTTTTCCAAAAGCGTTGGCTACAAAGTATCGGGAAAACAAAAACGCTGATTCTTTGCCCCAGAGGGTGTGAGGGGCACTGACCTCCACACTCGGGGGTGGGAGGGGGACGGTGGGGGTTGGGGAGGGGGAATTTCAGTGATAAAGCTTCATCCGTCTACGTCAGTAAATAAATTACTTTCCACAATGGTTTCGAGAATTCTCCCTTATAAGAGCACCACAACAATGCTGAAGTAGGTGTTAGATTGTTATTAACATGCTACAGATGGGGAACTGAGGCTCAGAGACATTGGAATCCTGCCGAGATCACACAACTAAAGAAGCACCACGTCAGAATTTAAACTCAGGGTCTGATTACCAGTCATGTGCCTTCTTCACAAGAACTCTGTGTTGAAGCAGAGGGTCCGAACAGCCTAGAGGTCAAGTTTGAGATGCGCAACTGGAAATGGTCTTTGTATGTCCTCACCCTGCCGGGTGCCCTAATTTATTTTTAGGTCACCCTCAATTCAAGTCCATGCAGAGCTGAACTGTAAAAGGTCCAAAGATTCCACCTGCAAGTGACGAAACACAGCACTCCTGGAAATAGCACATCCATGCCGAACCCACCACCTGCCTTTGCAGGGAGGGTGCAAAATAAGGTCTCTGGGCCTTGGGGTCCTAAGGATCCTTGGAGTCTCAAGAGATAAGAATGCAGAGATGTAGTTCTCTATCTGCACACCAGGGGGCAGCCTGGCACCTTCCACTGCAGATGGAAAAATTTTTCAGACCCTCCTGGATCTGAGCATCGTCAGTGCCTTATTACTGTACTCTGTATTAGCATGATGGGAAATTTAGCCGCATAAACAACAAAAAAATTGTTTAAAGTCAAGACATGTGACAGAGCTATAAATAATCATGTCTGAAATCTCTAATGTGAAATGGGGGAACTTTTCACTTAGAATCTCAACCAAGATAAACCCTACCACCCATGGACAAGCCCCTGGGGTTTGGTTTGCTGGGGCCCAAAACCATCAGTGCTTAGGTACTATTTTGTTTTGTTTTATTATTTTTTTAAGTAATCTCTACACCCAATGTGGGGTTCGAACTCACAGCCCAGAGATCAAGAGTTACATGCTCTTCCAACTCAGCCAGCCAGGTGCCCCTTAGGGGCTTTTTTTTTTTTTTTTTTTTTTTGAAAATAACTGAAGCAAGGGTCACTGGGTGGCTCAGTCGGTTAAACATCAGACTTCAGCTCAGGTCATGATCTCACAGTTCATGGGTTCGAGCCCTGCCTTGGGCTTTGTGCTGACAGCTCAGAGCCTGGAGCCTGCTTCAGACCCTGTGTCTCCCTCTCTCTCTGCCCCTCCCTCACTCATGCTCGCTCTCTCTCTCTCTCTCTCCCTCTCTCAAAAATAAATAAATGCTTAAAAATTTTTTTAATAAAATAACAAAAGCAGAGTATGTGAAAGCTGGAAGGGAGGGCAGGGCAGATTGAGCATCTATCTTCTAGTGACCTTTCACAAATCGCCTTCACATAAACCTCACGGCAACACCAAGGGGAGGGTCTCATCTCCTACCCATTTTACACACGAGGAAACTGAGGCTCAGAAATGTGGCATCCCGGGCCTTAAAATCACACGGAGGGAGAGGCAGGCTCCAGAATGCTCTGTACCGCTCAGGGCTGCCTGTCGGCAAGCACCCCACTATTGCTGCCTTCTGGCTACCAGGCACCGGCCAGCAGCAGAACACTGGAGCCATGAACCCACAGCGCCCCACCTCTGCACTTCTTCCTGCTGCCCGGAGCTCCTCCAGCTGCAGGCACAAATGGCACTTTCCTACCCTTCGGGTGCCACCCCTTCCCACCCCCCACCCCCCCGCGAATGTCACCATCACACCACCCTGCTTTTTTCCTCGGTAGCACTTATCGTTAGCCCACAAATGATCCTGTTGATTGGTTTCCATGGTTACGCCCCCCCATCAGCCCCATCACACACACCCATCAGAATGCCAGCTCAAAAGAGCACCACAGGCTTTGCCCCCCCCCCATCCCCCCCAGCAGGCAGAGCAACGCCTGGCACACAGTCAGTACTCAAGACATTTTTCTCGGTGGTT
This sequence comes from Panthera onca, assembly GCF_046562875.1. Classification (NCBI taxonomy): domain Eukaryota; kingdom Metazoa; phylum Chordata; class Mammalia; order Carnivora; family Felidae; genus Panthera; species Panthera onca. The sequence continues at coordinate 13,293,522 of NC_138350.1, forward strand.
CATTGCGAGTGAGGGCCAGGCCTCTCCCAGTGAGTCCCAACCCCTCTTCCAGCGGGCGCTGCACGTTCAGAACCAGGGCCCTGGCTCTAAGGCCAAGGCTGTGGGTTCCCAGGGCCCGCAGCAGGCTCAGCCACCCGACGCCTTCCCGCGGTTGCCAGGGCGACCATTGTCATAACATCCCCAGCGTTCTCTCTCGGTGGTGGGGCCAGCTGACAGGGGAGAGAATTATTCCACTGGATAACATCTCAAGTAACCCGCCCAATATGCATCCGCAGGCAAATTCCCTGCTGAGGGCTGGAGGCCTGGGGGATGCGCCCTTCCTCCTCTCTCCACCCCAGTTCCCAGTGAGGGCAGCATCCCTCAGGCAGGAGCACACAGGACCCCCCAGTCCAGGCTGTCCACCAGGCCAGGGATGCTGCCGAAGCCACCTCCTTCTGCCGGAAAATGTCCGCTGCATGCCCGCTTGGAGTCAAAACCCTCATTGCTGCTGGTGGCTTTTCCTTTTCTTTACGTTATTATTGCTAACAAACATTATAACAATAGGAGGAAAAGAGAGCTCACGGATTTAATGAGCACTTACTAGATGCCAGGCCCACTGGTAACTTTCTCACATAATCATTATTATAATTTTAACATTTATGCTATAACTCGGGATGCCTGGGTGGCTCAGTCATTGAGCATCCCACTTTGGCTCAGGCCACGATCTCGTAGTTGGTGGGTTCGAGCCCCACCTCAGGCTCTGTGCCGACAGCTTAGAGCCTGGAGCCTGCTTCCATTCTGTGTCTCCCTCTCTCTCTGCCCCTCCCCTGTTTGCACTCTGTCTCTCTCTCCCTCAAAAATAAACATTAAAAAAATTTTTTTAATATTTATGCTATAACAAAACATGCTAAAATACAGAATACAGTAGTATACATACTGTATAATATATATTTGTATATAAATCATAGATAGGAATTCATAGACCTATAATATATAATTAGAAATATAACAGTATTTATAGGATGTATTTCGAATGATAAAACTGACATTTGCTGATACTTCTTATATGCCAGCCTGAGCCTACTGTTTTGCTACATCATTATGCGAATAGTGATGCTGTTATCAATACACTATTCTATACAACAGAGTCCCAAACGTAACCATAGCTAAGTTTTACTGAGCACTTATTATGTGCCAGGCATTGTACTAAGTGCTTCATTAATATTTTCTTGCATTCACACACTAAGGGCTAAGAGCCCAGTTTTTCCCATCATGAAAATAGAAACTGGAGGCACAGAGTGACAATGTAACTTGCCTAAAAGTCCCCTGGCAAACAAGCAGAGGCCGCAGCGGCCGGCCTCCATGCCTCCTATCCCATTCCTGATTTTCAGAACACACTTGAAAATGGTCCCGCTTTACTTCCAGCAGAACCCCCTGGGGACAGTGTTAAAAATACACATGCTGAGCCCCTGCTTGCCCCAACCCACACATGCAGGACCAAATACACTCGGGGCCACAGGGGGGCTTCTCATTTCTTTTAAACAAGATCCCCAGATAGTTCCGACAAAGGCAAAAAGTCTAGAACCACTGCCTTCGGGGGTTTTTGTGTTGTCGGGTGTTTTTTTTTTTTTTTTTTTTTTAAATCACTCATTACCACTGCAGTGCCAATTAGGTGATCTGATTAAATTAATGAGTCTTGAGGGGCTGAAATTCCAGAGAGGACAGTTTCGAGTGATGTATGGAGTACCTACAATCCTAAAAAGAAGAAGAAGGGAGAAAAATAAGATGCAGTGCCCCCTAAGGCAATCTTAGGCTGGCGACAGGTGGAAATGCTCCCAACCTTTCTGGAACGAGGAGGGCCTGGGTGAAGAGTGATAAGTAATAACACACATTTTGTCCGGGGCTGACTTTTTAGGGGAGCAAAAAGCCAGCCATCTAAATCACCTCCCACTGCCCACCCCTCTGCCCTCTGCAATCATTCACCAGGGACCAAGCTGGGCAGAGAAACATAAGCTCTTAAGGTGGGGGCCCACCCTCGGAACCTACATTTTTAAAAAATCATTTATTTATTTTGAGAGAGAGATAGTGCAAGCAGGGGAGGGACAGAGAAAAGAGCGGGGACAGAGGATCCAAAGCAGTCTCTATGTTGAGAGCAAAGGCCCAACACAGGGCTCGAACTCACAAACCGTGAGAGCATGACCTGAGCCGAAGTCAAAAGCTTAACCGACGAGCCACCCAGGCGCCCCTGCACCTACATTTTGAACCATGAGACTTCTGGGTAACAAAGATAGATGTGAAAGAAAGAAAGAAAGAAAGAAAGAAAGAAAGAAAGAAAGAAAGCAAGAAAGAGAAAGAAAGAAAGAAGCAGGTATTGCACTAGAGGAAGCATGGCTGGGGAGGAATCAGGCAGAAGTTCTAGATGCCATATCTGTCATCAACGGACAGCCGGGAGACAAAGGTAGATGCAATCAGTAGCCAAAAATATCCGTGGAGGGGTTGCCCTAAGCAATATGTTGCCTTATTACCCGCTGCTTAAACTACAGGAAAAGTAGAACTAAGATCCCAGAAATAAAGACCAGAAGCATCAGGGGAAAAACACAAAACACACGGGCACTAAAAGGAAGTCTCTTTTAGGCAACAACTTAACTTTGACCATGGAAGCCTGTTCTGTCCACAGCTGCACTGCTCAGTAGTCCAGCCAGCGACTCAACATATGTGGCTACACACAAGGAAATTAAAATGAACAAAAGTAGATAAATATTTAGCACAGTGAATAAACAGTGTCAGGGCAGCTTATGGGCACCCCTGACCAAAAATCCAGAAAGTGAGAAAAAAAAAATCCAGAAAGCACCTCTCCTAGTCATTATGTGACATCAGGCAATCAGAGAATTCAATTCCCAAAGAACGTCCTTAGAATTTGAGCTTAGAATTGTGTGAGATAAACTAATTTCCAGAATGGGTTGGCATCTTTAAGTTCTGGAAAAATCTAGGATGAATAACAGACATATGAGATAATTAAACCCATAGTATTAATATTTGAATTAAAGAGCTCGAGCCTTTGGAGTATTTATTTTCTATTCCCTTAAAGTTTTAAATAATTTGGCCAGTTAGAATAAGACTTCACCTTTCTGGTTTGAAATGTGTAACTGAATAACTGACTTAGACGTGCATTTTACATTGAAATTGTGTCCAATTTATGTACACTATTGGGAAGGGGCTTAAGTAAGGCCCAGCACATTTTTATAAGCTTGATATTTTAAGATTTATACGTGCTATGTAAATAGTTGGGAAGGCTTGTTTGTCAACAATTAGAGCATGGCTTTTTTTTATTATTTATTCCTTTTTAAATGTTTCTTTATTTTTGAGAGAGACAGAGACAGAGTATGAGCCAGGGAGGGGCAGAGAGAAAGGGAGACAGAATCTGAGGCAGGCTCCAGGCCTCAAACTCACAAACTGTGAGATCATGACCTGAATGTAGGCTCCCAAGCAGGCTCCACACTGTCAGCACAGAGCCCAACGCGGGGCTCAATCTCACGAACCATGAGATCATGACCTGAGCCAAGGTGGGATGCTTAACCAACTGAGCCACCCAGGTGCCCCTAGAGTATGTTTAAAAAAAAAACAAATCCTGTATATTAAATTTACAAATATGGTTTAAATTGTTTGACAATGCTTAAATTCACTACAGTTGTCAGTGGAAGCAAAGATGATGCAAAATCCCCTCTATAGGACCGCCGAATTTGCTAGACTTAACACAAACAGGGTAATACTATATAGAAGCTGAACTAAAAGCATAACGACAGTGAGAGTATAGAACTTTTCCATAAAGGGTATGGCTTTAATAAACTGTTAATTTTAAAACCAGAAAAGAATTACATAAAAGTGAACATTCAGTTCTTCAGCTGCCTTAACCACATTTTAAGCGCTCAGTAGCCACACATGGCCTGTGGCTATTGCGTTGGACCCCACAGATACAAAATATGTCCATCATCTCATGGTGGGGAGGGGGGAGGATTCTTCTAAACCACACACCCAATTTTAGCAGATCTCTTAGGAAATGAACACCCCAAAGCCCTTTCCCTTGAACACACAATATAACTCTTTCCAAGATTTGCAGGATTATCCCTATGGCAAACGCAGGCTCCTGAAGGAAATGGGGCATAGGCATGGAGCAGATCTGAGTGGGAGAGGTGGAGAACAGAGCAGGGGCTGTGAAATTTACCCCAGAATGAGGGGAATCTGTAAAATCCCTCAGGAAGAAGCACAAAGGCTATAAACGCATCCACTAACCTCGTTCCCGTTTTATTTTATAAGGATTTTTGCCAAACTCTCAATATTACTGTCACCCTGACCCTTGCTTTATACTGAGCAGCTCTGGATGGGAAATCAGGGAGTGGTTTAAGTGATTTTTATGTTTTTTCCCCCGGTTGGTAAATTTCACACACACAGGAAAGGATTCTGACCCCAAAATACAGCTGGAAATGTTCAAATAAGCCAGAAAATGGTCCAGCCAAGATGAACCATACAATATCACTATGCTTTTTGGGGTTTTTTTAAGAGGTTTTTTATTTATTTTGAGACAGAGAGAGAGAGCACAGGAGGGGCAGAGAGAATCCCAAGCAGGCTCTGCACTGCCAGCTCAGAGCCCAATGTGGGGTTTGAACCCACAAACTGTGAGATCATGACCTGAGCTGAAATCAAGAGTCCAATGCTTAATGGACTGAGCCACCCAGACACCCCTCACTAGGCTTTTTGAACACACAACTGACAAAACACTAACATAAAAGACAGCCCCTCCCCCCCAATTCAACTCCCTGTCCTTCAATTAAGTGGCTGTGGGACGTCTCATGGGCTCATTTTTCTATTGAATGAGAGGTTAAAAAATGGCTGCTCTCCAGAGTGACTCCAACTTCAAAAATTCCACGATCATTCTCATAGGTGACACCAACGGGGCAAGGGCAAAAGTATCCCACGTAGGTTTACACTAGTCTCGGCTCTGCTGGGCAAGGAAAAGCATTTTTCTGTGTCTCTGCGTTGCACCCAGGACCTTGGCAACAGGGTCAGTGTTCAGAGGAGAATACTTGCCAGGCGGGTGGGGCGCAGGGTTGGAGCGTGACCCCCGGTTTTGTTCTACAAGCACACAAAGCTCCAAGCAGGGAGACTTGGACACACGTGGCTACCACGGATCAGCAAAGTGAAGTCAGGGAGTACAAAGAGTGCCACGCCGAGAGCTGTTCCAAAGACCAGGTTCCCAGCTGGCTCTCTCCTGAACAAGCTGACAGAACCTCGCTCAGCAAATCACTTAAGCCAGCACCGTCCAATGGAACTTTCTCTGCTGAGGGCAATGTTCTGTATCTGCGCTGTCCACGATGGTAGCCAGTGGCCCCATGTGGCTGTTGAATACTTGAAATGTGGCTTTTGCGTGTAACTGAGAAGCTGAATTCCAAGTTGTATTTACTATTAATTAATTTAGCTTTCAATAGCCATGTGCAACTAATCAGTGGCCACCATCTTGGACAGCAAGATGGAACCCTTTCTCCAAGGTATTTCTTCCCCCAACCCCCGTTTCTTCCCCCTCAGCGAAAAGCCATTCCTGTTCCTTTCCACTTTCCAGGTGTGTTTAGGGGTTGAACAAAGGGATGACTACAGAGGGCTGAGGATTTGCTGAGAGAAGGTCCCTTCAGAAGCGTGGTGCCGTTGAGCCAAGCTGGGGGCATTCTCCCACTTGCTGTGGTGGTGGACAGAGGCCCAAGGTCCTGAGGATGTCACCCAAGGAAGCTTTCCGGTGGCCTACATGCTTTCCCTTTCTCCCCAAAAGACGCATTCCATAGATCCCCAACGCATGCTGATGACCATCCCAATGCCTTACCTTGGCCAGCGGGGCCCTGCCCACTTCTCCCCCATCATGAACCCCACAGCCTCTCACTCCAAGTCCACAAGAAGACCCACTGAATGAAACTCTGATGGCGACACAGTAGTGTGTCTTCTACAAGGTAATTCTGATGCACATGCTGGTTTGAGAGGTCCTGCTCTAGAACTTTCTGTGCTTCTGAAATGACATCCCTGTCCCTTGACCTTCTGCTCATCCTTCAAGTTCTAGCTCAAATGCTCACTCTCCCCGGAAGCTCTCTTTCTTCCCTACCCAGAAGTATAATCCTCATCTTACCACCCTCAACTCCTAAGGCACAATGTTTACGCCTGCCCCCTAAAACGTATTCCCTTGTATTAGAGTTATTTATATTCACGTCCTAATTCCTCCACCAGATTTTACATATCGAAGGGCAGGGGGCCTTGTCTTTTTTCATCTCTGCATTCTCCCCACTCTGAGCGCAGTGATTTCCCCCTGCTGGGAAGCCATTAATCCACAGAATGGATCCACGAATGAATGAAGGAGATGACCAAATGAACAAATGAAAGGCCTTCTCCATGCACAAAACCCGCAGCCACCCAATCGGTCCTGGGTTTGGATTCCCAGCCTGGACTCTGGAGTACTTTTTTTGTTTTGTTTGTTTTGGCTTGTTTGGGGGGGTGCGGCGGGGGTTTGGTGAAAAAGAGATGCAAACACAACAGATTGGCAACTCCAACCATCTGCTACCAACCTAGCGATGAGGTTGTTGACAGCAAAGAGAAGTGAAAAGCTACTTTCCACAGAGAAAGAGAGAAAGAGAGAGAGAGAGAGAGAGAGAGAGAGAGAGAGAAGTTGTTTTCCTCTTGTGACCCCCTTTCATATGGTAACTGTGCTACCACACTGCTGCCCCACAGCCCCTCCTTGGGGCAGGTGCCTCCCAACTGTCCCAGCAACTAAAATATGGCAACAGCAGGCTCCATGTTCCAGGCTCTTCATGTATACTCTCTTGAACCTGCCAGGTTGGCCTCACTGTCAACATGACAAAAGCAAGAGGTCAACTGACTTGCTTGGCACGAGTCTGGCCAGACGGTGGCACAGCTGACCCCGGGGCCATCTGGCTCCGAAGCTGCAGCCCTTTCACGAGCCATGGCAGCCAGCTGAGCTGGTAAAAGAGGGACCCAGAGGCCAAGGTTGTGGGTTCAAGTCCAGCAGGGTCCATTAGTGACTATCTATCTTAGAACAAGTCGTATCCCTCAAGCTCGTGAGAACAGAGGGAACAGGAGACTGAATAGCTTAGGGGTCCCCACCCTCTGTACCACAATCCTATTCAGAGCCCCTCTAAGAAGATGCCATAGTGTCCTGTGCATGTTTACAGAGGACACATGTTTCCCTGAAATCTCAAAGGCAGCTACAGGCCTCAGCAGGAAAACACTGTGCAGCTGTAAGAGGCCAGACCACCTAAGGAGGAAAGAAGCTTGCAGCTCCGAACAAGATCCTCCTCTCAAGGAGCTCAGAACCTAGAGAAGCGAATAGGTATGTACACAGCTCCTTCACCTGATTGTAGAGGGCAGTGGGCACTGTAGTAGAGGCATAAGCAAAGTACTCTAAGGATAGAGAGATGATGTCTGGGAGGGACAATCTGAGCTAATTCCCTGGAGGAAGTGACATCCAAACAGGTCTTGACAGATACTTATAACTTCCTGTGTTCCAAATTACCATTCATTGCCCCCTACACACCCATGAACACACCCATACTGGCTTCTTTCTACTTGAGCAGACAGGAATCACGTGTAGGTGGGAGGTTGAATTAGATGAGTCTTGATGTTCCTTTCAACCCTGGAATCCTATGATTTCAGAGATCTGGGGCCTAACCTATCTTCTATCCACCTATCCATCCACAGAACCATCCACCCACCATTTGTCCATCCACCCATCCATCTATCCACGCAACAATCCATCCACCATCTACCCACAGACCCATCCATCCACGCAACCATCCACCCACTATCTGTCCATCCACCCATCCGTGCAACCATCTATCCATCACATATGCATTTCACGCATGGTACCTGCCTAGCACCAAAAAGTGAATATACAAGGAAGCCAGGATTGGCTCCTATCTTGAAAGTGAATGACATTGGGGCGCCTGGGTGGCTCAGTCGGTTAAGCATCCAACTTCGGCTCAGGTCATGACCTCATGGTTTGTGAGTTCAAGCCCCACATCAGGCTCTGTGCTAACAGCTCAGAGCCTGGAGTCTACTTTGGATTCTGTGTCTCCCTCTCTCTTTCCTACCCCCCCCCCCCTTGCACTCTGACTGTATCTCTCAAAAATAAATAAACATTAAAAATTTTTTAAAAAGCCAATGACATCATAATGGGTATATCAGGCTATGTGTAGTTATTACATCTAACTGATATAAATTTCTACTACTACTCTTAATAATAAGGTTAGTTTATAACCAAACACATAGTGGAATAAGATAATGTTTTCAAGTGCTTCTCATAATAACTGTCATATAGACAACAATGAATAATAGTTGATTTCCCACAACTGTCAACCACTGTGCTAAGCCCTAGGATAACAAGGTCGACTTGATCCCTGCCCTTATGGAACTTCTATTTTTGTGAGAAAAAGTGATGACAAGTAAACAATAAAAAAGATAACCACAGATTGTGGTCAATGCAATGGTTTCAACAAAGAGCTTCGAGCACATAACAGGGAAGGATGGTTTGTGACCCGAACCAGGCAAAGAAATCTCCCTACAGAGAGGGCCGGAGGTCAAGCACAGCATGTACAAAGGTCTTGAGGTGGGAAAGCACTTGGCATGTTTCAAGAACTAAGGGCTGGAATATCATGGGTGAAGGAAAAAGGAGATGAGGTCAAAGATACAAGCAGGGGCTAGATCATGGAGGTCCTATTATAGTCATGGCAAGGAGGCAGATATGGGGAACTGCAGAAGTCTTGTTAAGTGTGCAGTGACATTATTTGATAAAATGAGTAAAAAACCTCATCTGTCCTGAAAAGCAACTTTGTGAGAGATGTTCTCAGCCAACGTCATCATCAGACCCATTTTACAAAGGGAGAGAGAAAAGCACCAGTTGACCCACCTTCACAAGACCTATAATTCTGTAATCCACCCAGCTGGCCCTCTGGGTCTCCTCCCGCCTCTAAATGGTGAAGCCCTTCCAAGAGATTACACCTCGGCCCAATCCCCAATCCCACAGCAGAACAACACGACAAAAGAGAGAAGCAAAGAAGGCATGAGACCAAGGAGGAGGAGAAATCCTGTCTCTAGCAAGGCCTCTGCACAACATTCATTAACGAATGCATGTTCACCTGGAACGGACATTTTCAGCTCTGTATCAGAGAAGCAAAACCCTCGACGATGCCAGCTACCGCCAGAACTAACAATGGTCTTCTCAAAGGGAAATTTCTGAAATTCCATACCTTGGAATTGGTGGGTGGAAGGAGTCATCCCAGAATCCTGATGGCCAGCCAGGCCCACATATTTGGTTTCCACCAAAAGGTGATAATTGGAAGAGATGTCTGGCTCGGTCGGTTAAGCATATGACTCTGGATTTCGGCAGCTCAGGTCACGATTTCATGGTTCGTGAGTTTGAGCCCCACATCAGGCACTGCACTGACAGCTTCGAACCTGCTTGAGATTCTCTCTCCCTCTCTCTCTGCCCCTCCCCTACTCGGGCTCTCTCTCTTCCCCCCTCTCAAAAACAAACTTTAATTTTTTTAATGTTTATTTTTGAGAGACAGAGGCAGATGCAAGCAGGGGAGGGGAAGAGAGAGAGGGAGAGAAAGAATCAGAATCAGGCTCCAGGCTCTGCGCTGTCAGCACAGAGCCTGACGTGGGGCTCGAACCCACGAACTGTGAGATCATGACCTGAGCCGAAGTTGGATGCTCAACCAACTGAGCCACCCAGGTGCCCCATCAAAATAAGTAAACTTAAAAAAAAAAAAAAAGAAGAGGAGATGTCATCAAAAAAGCTGCCTCAAGACCACGGAAACACACAACCTTTTATTTCTATTGGTTGTGCATCAGATGGTCAACCAATGACTGCAAGGAAGACATCATTGGCTTAGACCATTCCTGAGTGAGCTGTTTTAGGGCATGCTACTCAGACAGCAGGAACAAAATCAGATTAGGATTCGGGAAGCAAGAAGGAAGGTACATGGCTTTGGAAAAGCAAGCAAGACTGTCTGCCCCACTCAGCGCTTGACTCAAGGAAGGCTGAATCTTTGGGACCAAATTTCGAATCATTTGCAGCCTCGTTCCAGCCCCAAAGAACTTCTGGCCTAAACCCCTATTGAGGATGATTATAAAACACCAACATTGTTTTTCTCTTTTTCAGTTTTCATTCAGATATGTGACCTTTGGCTTTTCCCCAGGGCGCATCACTTCCAAACTTTCCGCAGGCCAGACTCAGCCCTGGAGGTTCCTGGGAAGACTCAAAGGGAGTCAAATACTACAAATAAAAGCTTCCACCATATCAAAATTACGTTCCCCAAAAGGACAGATATTGTATGATTCCACTTAATATAAGGTACCTAGAGTAGTCAAATTCCCAGAGGCAGAAAGTAGTTTAGAGAGTGCCAGGGGAGGGTGGGGGTAGGGAGTATTATGGACAGCCTATATCTCCCCTAAATTCATATGTTGATGCCCTAATCCTCAGTGTGATGCTATTTGGAGGGCGGCCCTTTGGGAAGTAATTAGATTCAGATGAGGTCACAAGAGCCAGGCCTCCATGATGGGATCAGCATAAGGACATAAGGATATAAGCATCCTTATAAGGATAAATGGAATATGATTCAGCCATAAAAAAGAAGGAAACCCTGCCATTTGCAACAACATGGATGGATCTCGAGGGTGTTATACTAAGTGAAATAAGTCAAATACTATATGATCTCATATGTGGAATCTTTTTTTTTAATGTTTATTTATTTTTGAGACAGAGACAGAGTGTGAGCTGGGGAGGGCAGAGAGAAGAGGGAGACACAGAATCCGAAATAGGCTCCAAGGTCCGAGTTGTTAGCACAGAGCCAGACACGGGACTCGAACCCATGAACCACAAGATCATGATCGGAGCCGAAGTCAGACACTTAACCCACTGAGCCACCCAGGCGTCCCTATACATGGAATCTTAAAACAAAACAAAACTCATAGAAAAAAAGATCTGATTTGTGGTCACCAGAGGTTAAGGGCAAGGGGGAGTCGGGAAGGAAACCCTACATGCTCTTATCACAAAGAAAAACCATTTTCTTCTTTTGTTTGTTGTATCTACATGAGATGATGGATGTTAACTTATTGTGTACAAGTCATTATGCTGTACAGATTAAATTTATACAGTCTGTGTGTCAATTCTATCTCAATAAAACTAAAGCAGGAGGCGTGCCTGGGTGGCTCAGTCGGACGAGTATCCGACTCTTGATTTCGGCTCAGGTCATGATCTCACGGTCTGTGGGATCAGCCCCGCATCAGGCTCTGTGCAGACAGTGAAGAGCCTGCTTGGGATTCTCTGCAAGCCAGGAAGAGGGCTCTCACCAGAACCCTGCCCTGCTGGCTCCCTGATCTCAGATTTCCAGTCTCCAGAACCGTGACAGAATAAGTTTCTGTTGCTTGAACCCCTCCCGCCCCCAGCCTGTGGTATTTTAAGGCAGCCTGAGCTGACGGGGAGTGATTGTTGGTCGGGTGCAGAGTTTCAGATCAGGATGTTGCAAAAGTTCTAGAGATGGAGGATGGTGATCGCTGCGCAACACTGTGAACCTACTTAAGGCCACAGGACCGTGCACTTAAGATGGTTAAAATAGCAAATTTTATGCTACTGTATGTAACAGAATAGTTTGCCATAATAAAAAAAAAAAAAAAGATATGTCACAGTGCCCATTTTGCAGATGTAGACACAGAAGCACAAAGACTTGGCCGGCATCTCCTGTGCAACTTGGGCAGCAGAGGAAGAAGCAGAACCCGGCTCATCCAACTCCAAGGCACACCACGGGGACACTGCCTCCTTTCCCAGCCTCAGATGCCTGTTCAAACCCGGGTCTCGTGTGGAAGGAGAATCCAGGCACGAGAGACGGTTCACCGGCACAGGAAGACGGATCTCTCCTGGTTACTATTAGTGAGGTGAGGCAGCCGGCTGTGGAGGGCACCAGCTGTGTGGTTTCCACGGGAGAGGAGCCCAAGGTGAAGTGGATGGACCGTGTGCCCGCGCATCTGGGCAGCAAGCCCTGTGGTCACGGAGGCCTAAAACTTTCCACCAAAATCCCCACGCGCAGCTACTTAGCTCTTCGGGGAGAATTAACATGAGTCCCCAGGGCTGAGATTTTCCGTGGTTAGCTTCAACCCAGAGGAAAATGTTGTTAGAAAGTTTAAAGGGTGTGACTATTTTTAAATGAGACATCAGGCCACCGTGTCAGCACGCACACAGAAGTAGGAAGGCTGGCATCTCGCCTCTTTTTTTTTTTTTTCTTTTTTTCCTATCATGATTCAAATGGCCAAACTGCCAAAGAAAGTAAAGATAATTAATGCTTTGAGCCTCCCGGAGGCCAGGAACTCACTTTATCCTAAACTGGTGGCTCTCGACTAGGGGTGATTGGGTCCCCAGGAGACAATGGGCCATGTCTGGAGACATTTTTGGTTGTCACAGCTTGGTGGGGAGAGGTTGTTACTGGCATCTGGTGAGTAGAGGCCCGACACGCTGCTCACAGGACGGCATCTCCTCCCCTGCAACAAAGAATTACCCAGCCCCAAATATCCATGGTTTTGAGGTGAGAAGTCCACTCCTAGGCCAATGGTTCTCCAACTGGAGCGTGTATTAGAATCCCCTGGAGGGCCTGGTAAGATATAGATTGCGGAGGTGGGGGCACAGACAACATGGGGAACGGGAGTGGGAGACACAGACTTTCAGCCATGGGATGAACACATCACGGGGATGAGAGGTACAGCATAGAGAATATAGTCAATGGTATTTTAATAGCGTCATGTGGTGACAGCTGGTGACACACATGTGATGCACCTGTCCAATCACTATGTTGTACACTATGAAGCTAATGTAACATTGTGTGTCAACTATACTTAAATTAAAAAAAAATCTTTTCCCTCAAAAAAAAAAAAAAAAACTGGGGTGTCTGGGTGGTTCAGTCAGTTGAGCTACTCTTGATTTCAGCTCAGGTCATGATCCCAGGGTTGTGGGATCCAACCCTGCATCAGGCTCCATGCTGAGTATGGAGCCTGCTTAAGATTCTCTGGCTCTCTCTCTCTCTCTCTCTCTCTCTCTTCCCCTCCTCTCTCTCTCTCTCTCAAATAAAATAATAAAAAAAAACTAGATTGCCGACCTCAGCCCCAGAATTGTCATTCAGCAGGTCTGGGGAGATGCCCAACTTTGCATTCCTGACAAGTTCCCAGGTGATGCTGATGCTCCCGGTCCAGGGACTACAGTGTGAGAAACAAGGTCTTGGGTTATCCTCACAACAGTCTGTTGTGAGGCATTGGCACTGTCCTTCCTATCCTGCCTTAGAGACTCGAGTCCCTAAACCTTCAAAGGGGGACAAGTGTTGTCCAAAGTCACTCCAGCTGTTACTGGCAGAACCAGTATTCAAACCCAGATCGGTACAACATCCAGCCATTTTGGGTGCCCACAGGCTTCAGTGTTCAGCCAAGTGTCCTAGGAGCCCAGGATGGTACCTTTGCCATGTGTTTCCTCCAACCATGATCATCCCCTGTCAACGGAACTTGTAAGTTTCAGGCTAAGGAGCTCGACTTCAGAATTCCACAATAGAGTTAATTCTCCTGGAAACAGTGCTTATAAATCTAGTATTTTCAAGTAAGATCACCATTTAAAAAGGTCCTCTCTGTGTTAAAGCCCTTTGCAGGTTCTAGAAACTTTTTATATAAAAAATATTTTATCCATGGTTTCACTGATTTACTTTATATGGAGACCCCGCCCCCTCATGCTTCATTCAGATCCATTTCACTTCATTTGAAGTTGTGTATATACCCATAAACCATAGTTGTGTTTTTTTTTTTCTCTTCCCACTTGGATCCACCCTGGGACATTTTTCTGCCAAACCTTGCATCACACTTGAATGGTGTAATGGAAATAATGCTGGACCGGGAGCCAGGAGACTTGAGTTCCAACAGATGGGAAAAGGAGGTCTCAAAGTGGAATATTGCAACATCCCAACTTCTACCTCGAAGGGCTACTGGATTCCCTTGTTGATGAGGAATTACCACTGGGTCACCTTGCTACGTGGTTCAGCACGGTCATCTCTCACTTGAGAAAAGCAAAATCGTTCAAAAGTCACACGAGAAGTGTGCGGAGCAGGGGAACGGGAGATTCCTACATTCTCAGCCCTACGGTCTCAATCACTAGAGCTCACTTCTTAAATTAGCAATGTCTTGTTCAAAAGCGATCTTTAAAACATTGGTCGGGGGGAATGAGGAAATGAGAAGTTGCTAATCAACAGGCATAAGATTTCAGTTATGCAAAATGAATACATCCCAGAATCTGACGCACACCCTTGTGCCTACATATATCTAACAGCACTGTGTTGTGCCCTTAATATCTGTTAAAAGGGTGGATCTCATGTCAAATGTTCTCACCACAGTGAAATTTAAAAATAATAATTAAAAAAGGAAGATGAGAGTCAACGGGGGAAAAGTAGCAGCCTATATGTCCTTTTAAACATATCTGTCCTAACTCAGGTTTTTTTTTCCTATTTAAAATTCAAGAATAAATTAAAAGCAACCCTCCCCCCAAATTTTTTTTTTAATTGGCTGGGGTTTTTTTTTTTTGATTTCTCATTCCTCCGCATGCCTCCCAGACTGAGGACTCTCACAACACAATATTCCCACTTCTCCCATTTCTTCCCATCTTGTTTCCTGTCTTTCAAGATTCTGTCTTCTTCATCGGCCAATTTCAGGCTCTTCCAAGCATTTTCTCCCACACTAGCTTCTATTCAAAGATACATCTTCCTCTACAGATAGCAAACTACTGCCCAAAAGCCAAACTCAGACCTCAGCCTGTTTTTACAAATAAAGTTTTATTGGAACACAGGCACACCTATTAGTTTACATACTGTCTATGGCTGCTTTTGTGCTACAACTGCAGAGTTGAGTAGCTATAAGAGACTGCATTACCTGGTAAGCTCAAAATATTTACTACCTGGTTTTTTATAGAAAAGTTTGCGAGGGGGTCGCCCGGATAGCTCAGTCAAACATCCAACTCTTGACTCTAGCTCAGGTCATGATCTCACAGTTCACGAGATCGAGCCCTGTGTTGGGCTCCACACTAACAGTGCAGAGCCTGCTTGGGATTCTCTCTCCCTCCCTCTCTCTGCCCCTCTCCGGCTCGTGCACACTCTCTCTCTCTCAAAATAAAAAAATAAACTAAAAAAAAAAAAAAAAAGAAGAGTTTGGGGACCCCTGCTCCACATACAAAAAAAAAAAAATCAATTTCATGAGAAGTTGCTTATAAAGTGAATTTTAACAAATAGTACTACATCTCTACTCCACATGCAGGACTGTGGCTATCTGGTCCCTGCCCCAGAATCAACATAAGACAGGACACACAGCTGGGCTCAATAATTATTTGCTGAGCCAAGTCAATGAATTGCTAATGAAATTTAAGGAAAAACTGGAATGAGATTCTTTTTAAATTTTTTTTTTAATGTTTTTTATTTATTTTTGAGACAGAGAGAGACAGAGCATGAACGGGGGAGGGGCAGAGAGAGAGGGAGACACCGAATCGGAAGCAGGCTCCAGGCTCTGAGCCATCAGCCCAGAGCCCGACGCGGGGCTCGAACTCGCGGACCGCAAGATCGTGACCGGAGCCGAAGTCGGACGCTCAACCGACTGAGCCACCCAGGTGCCCCTGGAATGAGATTCTATGTCAACCAAAAAGTCTTTTCAAAAATAGTGAGCAAGTGTCCAATGAATTAGGGACTCAGGCTCAGTGTTCTCATCTTTGTCCTTTGGAGGGGTTGGTTGAGGCTTGTGAACTTGAACATGTCCCATAATGTGCGAAAAGCATCATCTCTGGGCTCAAAATCTGGGTCCAAATCTAGGTTCACCACATACTAGCCGAGTGATTTGGGTTATGTCACATGGTGTCTCTGAACCTTGTATCTTCATCTATAAACTGAGGATTCTACCATCTACATTCAAATGGATTGTTACAAGAATTAGGTGTAATACAATGAGATCACAAACAATAACTAAAAGTACCCAAACCATAGTGGGTGTTTAATTAAGTATCTGGAAGCAGGAAAAGGCAAGGCCAGTAGAAGAGGTGACAACAATGAGGAATTCACCCCCAGGTGCAAAACTGAACGAAGCACACACACACACACAAAATCAACCAATAATCAAGATGAATTCTATTTTAATGCAATTAATTTTGTAAATCAAAATTAATATTCCCCTCTGGGGTGCCTGGGTGGCTCAGTCGGTTAAGTGTCCTGCTTTGGCTCAGGTCATGATCTCATGGTTCATGGGTTCGAGCCCTGTGACAGCTCACAGCCTGGAGCTGCTTTGGATTCTGTGTTTCTCTCTCTCTGCCCCTCCCCCACTCTTTCTCTCTCTCTCTCTCTCTCTCTCTCTCTCTCTCTCAAAAATAAACAAACATTAAAAAACCTTTTTAAATTAATACTCCCCCCAAAAATCCATGGAGAACAAACTTTCACAATTTTAAATAAAGGCAGGATCAAACTGTGCCCGGTCTAGGGTAAGGAGAGAGACATTAAATCATACAAATGCTGGGTCGTGACTATCTTTATAGACAATGTTATCTTATTTATCATGACTTCTTGCAATAATTTTTTTAAAAAAATTTTGAGACAACAAGCATAAGCGAGGGAGGGGCAGAGAGAGAGAGAATCTTAAGCAGGCTCCGTGCCCAGCACGCAGCCCGATGCAGGGCTCGATCTCACATCTGTGAGATCGTGACCTGAGCCAAAATCAAGAGTTGGACGCTTAACCGAGTCAGCTACCCAAACGCCCCAATTTTGATTTTTAAATATTGCATTAAAAAAGGATATGCCTTGATCACTCACTTTTTTTTTTTTTTCCCTCTGCCCCTTACACTTTGCACCCAAGGGTGGTGCCTAGTCCCAGCCCTGGGTAGAGGCCTAGTAACTATCTCATCGGCCCAGTGGTTCTCAGACCTGGCTGTACATAAGACTCAACCAGGGGAATTAAAAATATAGTAATAACAAAAGCAATGCCTACAACCTATCCCCAAACCAGTTAATCAGAAGTAGAGAGGGGGTGGTATTTTTAAAAAGTTCTCCAAACTACCTCACACCCACTAGGTTGTCTATAATCAAAAAGAGAGACAGTAACAAGTTCTGGCAAGGACGTGGTGAACTGGAACCCTCGTACCCTCCTGGCGGGAAAGTAATAGGGCACCAGCCACGGCAGAACACAGCTTGGCAGTCAGTCCCTCCAAAGCTAAACACAGAGTTACCGCACAACCCAGAAACGCCACTCGTAGGTATATGCTAAGAAAATTGAAAACGCACGTGCATACAGAAACTAATACACAAATGAACACAGACAGCAGCACTATTCGCAATCACCAAAAAGCAGAAAGAGCCAAAATGTCCGTCCACCGCGAAATGTATGAATGAAATGTGCACATCCATACAATGGAGTATTATTTGCTCATGAAATAGGACTGAAGCACTGATACGTGCTACCACATGGATGAACCTTGAAAATGTCATGCCAAGTGAGAGGAGTCAGAGGCAAAAAGCCACATACTATATGATTCCATTTTATGAGACATCCAGAATAGGCAAATAGAGAGGGCCAGAAAGCTGATTAGTGGCTGCCAAGGGCTGGTGAGAGGGAGGTAGGGGAGCGACTGCCAATGGGCAGTGTGTTTCTTCTGGGGTGAGGGAAGTTCTGGAATTGGATAGCGGTGATGGTTATACAACCCTGTGAACATACTAAAACCATCGAACTGTACACTTTTAAAGGGGGGATTTTATAGGATGTAAACTATACCTCGATTTATTTTTTCTTAAAGTAGGCGCGACACCCAGTGTGGAGCCCAACGCAGGGCTCGAACTCATGACCTCGAGATCAAGACCTGAGCTGAGATCAAGAGTCAGACACTGAGGGGCGCCTCAGTGGCTCAGTGGGTTAAGCAACCAACTCCTGATCTCGGCTCAGGTCATGATCTCACAGTTCATGGGTCAGAGCCCTGAGTCAGGCTCCATGCTGACAGCAAAGAGCCTGCTTGGGATTCTCTCTCTCCCTCTCCCTCTCTCTCTTTCTCTCTCTCTCTCTCTCTTTCAAGATAAATACACTTAAAAAAAAAAAAAAAAGAGAAAGAGACACTTAACCCACTGAGCCACCCAGGTGTCCCAAATTATACCTCAATTAAAACAAAGCTCAGGTGTGATTCAAACACACGGCCAAGGAATTCGGTCTCCATCTCTACAAAATGGGTACTCTGGTAGCTGGCTTCCTGTCAGCAAGGTCAAGGATCTGCTAGGGTTCAGACGCAGAGAGCTTGACAAGGCAGGTGCAGTGCCAAGCAGGGCTGAGACACTTCCCCCAGAGAACCATGAGGTGCCACAGGGGAGTGGTTTCCTCCCCTCTGCCCTGTTCCTCTTTGCCCAGGTCAACAGAGATTGGTGCTCAGCTCGGAAGGCATCCAGCACCCACGCTTTCGTTATCGGGAATTAATGCCTCATTAGTATCTACCTCCCGAGCTGTGGCAAATGCCAGTTTCAAGCCACATGATGCACAGCAGGAACGATCTGGAGGAAAAAAAAAATACCAAGGTATGGGTGCCAAGGAAATACACATGAACTAAGAATAGCTCTGGCACTCAGCATGCTGTGCAGAAGAAAGGTGAGGAGGTTGCTCTCCCTGACCCAGCAAGTCTGAGATCTCGGCTTCTTTTAGGAGAAAAAGAAAGCACTCCAGTCTGTCCAGCAGTTTCCATTATCAGGTGGCATGAAAGGTTGACTAGGAAACCACACCAGCTTTGCAGTGTCCAAAAATACAATCAAAGCCTTGCTGGCACCTCCTGTGAGTCCCATACAAGGGGCTGCATTCTGGTTTCCTTCTGTCTTCATGCCGTCCCCATTACCTGGCTGAACAGACATGCCTTTGAGGTAGAACGGCCTTCAGAGGGGAGGAAAATTCTCCCCCCGTGGAAATCCCCTTTGGTACAAAAATAAGCACTCGGTTGGTAATTTTCCTATTTTTTTTTAACATGAGCTAGGTGACTTGGGTGCTAGCTTTGTGCAGTGCAAAGATACCCAGTGATGCCAGATCATTAATGCAGCAGAAACCACCAAGCAGATGCCCTACAAATATAATGGGCTCAAGTCCCCAAATTGTTGGGAATACTGTTTTATTTTGCAGTCTCCTATGAAAACACCCCCGCAGAAGTTTCAGTTGGCTTGAGAATATGTCCACCCACACAAAAAGGTTGGCAGTCTGTTGTGCACACCGTGTGTGTGTATGTGTGTGTGCGTGCGTGTGTGTGTGTGTGTGTGCGCGCGCTCACGCTTGCAAACACTCATATATTACACTCCACTCAGCAACCTGACACCTCTCCCGGGTCGCTTCCTGCGGATCCTCCCTTCTGCACATCAGCCGCTTCCAACCTGTTCCCCCACACCCCCACCCGCATCTTGAGGGTTGGGAGACTCAAATGCACTTCAAAAGGGTGACGGATTGTGAACACAGACAATGATGGCCAAACTCCCACCTCTCCACAACTGTCTTAGCAGAGAGCCAAATGCAATCACACTTCAAAAGTCCTCCAGCTCGAGAAGGGGTTAGTGAAGCTTTTCTTTTTCCCCTTTCTTGAAGAAAACAGTAGGCGGTTTTTAAGGGGCTGTTTGGTCTCCTGGATTCTTTTTGTTTGGGAAGGGTAAGTTCCATCTAAAGTAAATCCCTGCTAGGAGGCAGAAAGCAGGATCAGATGACCCCAGGCTATGTAAACTCTTGTTAAAAGTCCTTCCTTTCAGGTTCCTCAGAAAGCTAAGAACAGAACTACTCTACCATCCAGCAAATGCACTACTGGGTATTTACCCAAAGAATCCAAAACACGAATTCAAAGGGATACATGCACCTCTATGTTTATAGCAGCATTATTTACAGTAGCCAAACTATGGAAGCAGCCCAAGTGTCCATCAAGAGAGGGATGGATAAAGAAGATATATTCACAATGCAATATTACTCAGCCATAAGAAATAATGAAACCTTGCCATTTGCAATGACATGGATGGAACTAAAGAGTATAATGCTAAGCGCAGTCAGTCAGAGAAAGACAAATACCATATGATTACACTCGTATGTGGAATTTAAGAAACAAATGAGCAAAGGGGGGAAAAAGAGAGACAGTGGGGCAAACCAAGAAACAGACTCTTAACTACAGAGAATAAACTGATGGTTACAAGGGAGGTGGTTGGGGGTACGGGGGAAATAGGTGATGGGGATTAAGGAGTGCACCTGTCGTGATGAGCACTGGGTGTGACAGAAGTGCTGAATCACTATATTGCATACCTGAAACTAATATTACACCGTAGGTTAACTAACTGGAATTTAAATTAAAACTTAAAAAAAAAAGTCCTTCCCTTTTACAGGACCTCGACACTATTGATCCCCAGCATCTTGCAAGCACAGACTATCTCAACAATTTCACGAATGCGATTGGTGTATCATGAACACTCAGCATGTGATAAAAACACAAATCTCTACTTATCCCAAGGCTACACTTCCATCAACTCCCCACCCCTTTGAGACACAATCACAAAATAAATTGTAAATAAAGTCTTATGAGAGGTTAAAGAAAGCCAACACACTAACATCAAAGTGTTTTCTCCAAGGAGGCCATGGTAAGCAGAATTCTAAGGTGGCCTCATGATCTGTTATGATCTTGTACAAGCCTTGCCCTTCATGGGTTGACATGGTGGCAGAACACCATGACTTGCTTTCTAATCAAAAGAATAGGGCAAAAGTGATGGAATGTCATTGCCATAATTAGGACTCATTATATAAAACTGCATCTTAGCAGATTGGAGAGAAAGGCTTCCCTGCTGGTCTTGAAGAAGCAAATAGCCATAGTGTAAACTGCCTACAGAGATAGCCATATGGTCAGGGAACAATGAGCAACTTCTAGGATGTGAGGGTGGCCTTCAGGCAACAGTCAGCAAGAAGGTGGGGCCCTCCATCCCAAAGATGCAAGGCAATCCATTCTGCCAACAATGTGAATGAGCTCGGGACCAGATTCTTCTCCAGTCCAACCTTCAGAGGAGAATGCAGCCAGTCAACACCGTAACTGCAGCCCCGCGAGATTCTGAGCACAGAACTCGGCCAAACTGTGCCTGGACTTACAGCCCATGGAAACTGAGATAATAAATGTGTATTGTTTTAAGCCACTAAGTTTGTGACAATTTGTAGGCAGCAATATAAAAGTAATACGAAAGTCCTTCACTACTTATTCAGAGGTTTAATGACTCTTACCTAATATCCAATACAGAGGCTTATTAGTTCTTATTCAATACCTAAATTTGGGTGTATATTTTTCTGGAACACAACGAGTAAGAAACGTAGTACTAAAAAGACATACCCATTAAGAACAGACCCTCTATGAAAGAGACTCTGCCTGTAGGCAAGGTGCTATAATTAGTCTTTGACACACGGTGGGTACTCAAAGAACATTTAATGGATGCATCAAAAAAAGGTGAGAAAAACAGAAAATACATATAAAATTCAAAATAATAGTGACTACCATTATTGAAAACTCAGCACGCACCAGGCACGGTGCTAGGGAGTTTATATACATGTATGTTTCCTCTTCACTGTAGGTATAACAAGCTGGTTATTTTCATTATTATTGATTGGGTTTTTGAGATATCACAGATAGGCAAGCCCAACCTACAACTTGTAACCCACTGCTTTTTTTTTTTTTAATGTTTATTTATTTTTGAGACAGAGAGAGCCAGAGCATGAGCAGGGGAGGGGAGACAAGGAGTCACAGAATCCAAAGCAGATTCTGCTCCAGACTCCGAGCTGTCAGCACAGAACCCACCACAGGGCTCAAACCCACGAACTATGAGATCGTGACCTGAGCCAAAGTCAGACATTTAACCAACTGAGCCACCCAGGCACCCCTGTAACCCACTGCATTTTATTATCTTTCATATCATTAGAACATCGGCATCATGACTGAAACCCATATTTAAGAACGCACCCAACACTGATAAGGTGTTCAGTCAACTGGTACTAGACCCTACTATTAACTGTGAAAAGCAAATGTGACGGGCCAGAGTGAGAGGAGGATGAGCTCTGAGCTGCACGGATGCCTGATGTGACACCACAAATTCACATGCCTCCAAACCACCAGTGATTCTGGCAAAGGCACCTTTTCTCTTCAAAGTGCTTAGAACAGCATGGCAACACATCAAATCACTGAGACCAAAAGGTGGTTTCATCTTTCCCAGCAAAGAACCTATTGGCATAATAAATTCAGAAACATGAAGGGCTCTTCCAAAAAAGTCAGCTTCTGAGGAGATTATCATTGTGACAAATGTTCAAGAAGAGAGCGCGTGAGGGGGTCGCTAAGTGGGGGGACCAGGGCTGGGGTAAGGTAAGTGAGGCAGTTACCTTGGGTGCAACGTTTAAGGGGTGCCAAAAAATTTAGGACTAGAATAGATAAGTAATAAAATATAAATAAAATACACATTAAATATTCAATGCAATAATAAATATATACAAAAACATAACATAAATAAAATTATGGTATTTTAATGCAATGCTTTCCAAAATCAATGTGAAAAAATTCATGGTAAACAAAATACTCAAATTAAAAAAAAAAAAAAAAAAACAAGCTGGGGTTGATTGTTCATTTCGAGACCCTGTGTCACTGTGCAATAGGAATTGTCCCTCCTGGTCAGCCCGCAGTTCCTATACCCACAGGGTCATCACGTCCCCCAGCGGGCTGGTTAATGAGGGTTGACGATGGCCTACAAACAGACTGGACAATGCAGAGCTTTTACAAACTCTCCCACTTGGCTCAGGATATGGGAAGATAGTTTGATAAGGGCATATAGGGGCACACATTTTTCCTTTTTCCGATATGGCTCTGATCCTCACGAAGAGAAACTGTCACAACTACCTTTTCCCGGGGCCAGCATGTCATTTGTGATCAAAGACTTCTATCTTCCAGGTGCCTGGGTGGCTCAGTCAGTTGAGCATCCGGCTTTGGCTCAGGTCATGATCTTGCTGTCTGTGAGTTCGAGCCCCATGTCGGGCTCTGTGCAGACAGTTCAGAGCCTGGAGCCTGCTTCCAATTCTGTGTCTCCCTCTCTCTCTGCCCCTCCCCTGCTTGTACTCTTTCTCTCTCTCAGAAATAAATAAACATTGAAAAAAATTTTTTTTAATTTCTATCTTCATAAACACTGAATGGGCAAACATAATGAACATAATTTTGAGCTTGGTTTGAAAATTTGAAAATTCTGCAATGTAACAAATGTCTACACTTGCTAAAGGTAATGTACCAGGAAAGGAAAAAGGGGATTTTCAGTATAAAGGTCAACAAATTCCCATTATAAAATGTCTCTGTTAAGCCAGCCCTGATTAAAAAAAAAAAAAAAAGTTCCTCCAAAGTTTCCACACGTTTTATTTACAAGTTCATCACACATATATACCGAACAATGCGGAGAGGTCAAAACTGTCTCTGCAGTCAGACCGCTTGGGTTCAAACCCTGACTACCACGTATGAGCTGTGTGACCTTGGGCAAGTGCCTTAACTTTTCTGAGCTGAGAAACAGAGGATGATCATCATCTCTACTTCACAGTGTTGTCATGAGGAGGACCCAATGAACAGATAGGCTTGAAGCACCCAGGACAGAGGCCAGCACAGAGCGAGCCCCTGACAAATGTGAGCCGTGTTGACAAGGGCAAGAGTTTGGTCTTCATACTTAACACATATTCAGAAAGACTTTTCCCTTTGGTTTTCTTTTCAGTTACGTTTGTCACCACTTTGGACAAAATCACGGTTGAGAAAGGCTACAATTTATAAATAAAGCACCTCTAAAAATAAGGGTTTGACTTACATCTTACGATTCTCTGGGGTCATAAAACAGGCTGGCCAGCAGCTGACCCTGGTTTAGATAGCTAAAGTACAGGAAAGTGGGCTTTCTATCCAAAAGCACAGTGGCAAATATTGTAGGACTACAGAGTTGCCAGATTTAGCAAATCAAAATAGAGGACATCTAGCCAAATGTGAGTTTTGGATAAATAAATCGGGTTTGTTTGTTTTTTTTTAGCATATGTCCCAAATATTGCATGGGACATCCTTAAACTAGAAAATATCATTCATTGTGGCACCTGGGTGGCCCAGTCAGTTGAGCGTCCAACTCTTGGTTTCGGCTCAAGCCGTGATCTCACTGTTTGTGAGTTTGAGCCCCAAGTCAAGCCCCACGACAACATCAGAGCACCTGCTTGGGATTCTCTTCCTCTTTCTCTGCCCCTCCCCTGCTCGTTCTCACTCTCTCGCTCTCAAAATAAATAAATAAACCTTAAAAAAAATTTAGGGGTGCCTGGGTGGCTCAGTTGGTTAAACGTCTGACTTTGGCTCAGGTCATGATCTCACATCTCGTGAGTTTGAGCCCCACGTCGGGCTCTGTGTGGACAGCTCAGACCCTGGAGCCTGCTTCAGATTCTGTGTCTCCCTCTCTCTGCCCCTCCCCTGCTTGCACTCTGTCTCCCTCTCTGTCCCTCTCTGCCGTGCTCTCTCTTTCTCTCAAAAATAAACATTTAAAAAAATTTTTTAAATAAAATTTTAATCTTTTAAAAAACTGTAGACTGTCTTTTAAAAAATAGAAAACAGACTCTAGTGGCATCATAATCCCCTTCCTCTACTAAACATACAGAGCTTCCATATACTGGGAGGAGGGAAAAATTATTAGTCACATTTTATGAACGAGAAAACAGTTGTTTAAGGATGGTAAATGGCTTAGCCAAGGTCACAGAGCTGGTAAATGGCAGATCCTGAACTCAAACCCAGCTGTGTTGAACCCTAAAGATTAATGCTCCCAGGCCCTGGACCAGTGTTTTTTCCAACCTTGCTACCTGCTTACCACCTTTCTGACCTTTGCCCCAGCCACTGCTGTTTATTTAAAATCAGTGATTTTCGGCGTGCCTGGGTGGCTCAGTCGGTTGTGTTCGATTTCAGCTTAGGTCATGATCTCACGGTTTGTGAGTTGGAGCCCCACTTCAGGCTCTGAGCTGTCACAGAGCCTGGAGCCTGCTTCAGATTCTGTGTCTCCCTCTCCCGCTCTCTGCCCTCCCCTGCTTGTGCTCTCTCTCTCTCTACGATAAATAAACTTTAAAAAATTAAATAAATAAAATCAGTGATTTTTACGTCTGTCAAATTTGTATTCAAGCTAATGAAGACCTGCTATCACAACTCATGTTAGCGCTATCCTACATCTGGGCAGCCATAATTTTGATGTGCTAGTTATGTATTTTCTAACAACAAATAAAATGGAACACATAGCTATTAAAATGCAAAATGTTTTGCTCACATGCCACACGCAGCCCCAAATCACCATGTGCGCACCAGTGGTCAATGCAACTTACTCTGGGACGCTCAGAACTCCAGAAGCAGCAAAAGCGATGCAGGAGGGCAGGTGTTCAGAGGAGGAAGGAGAAAAGGCTTCTTCACAGGCTACGTACCATAGCTACGGTACACGAGTAATGGAAAATTAGGCAGAACCGAGAACTACTGTGAATGTATTCTCCTCCCAAAAAGGACAGCACCTTGTGGCAGAAAAACACATTATGCGGAAGAGCCGGGTGACAAGGGCTGGAATCACAGCGCTGCCTTATGCCTGGGGACGAGACACGGAGCCATAATGAAAGGAAAATACTAAATAAAATAACCACAAAGGACAAACCATACACCCTCGTCTTTCTGAAGAGATTTGGATTAAATTACACCAAGTTTCCCTTTTTCTGATCTGATCCCATGATTTAAAAAGTAGGAAGATAGTATGTCATAATTAGTAATAAAAAAGCAATAGGGTGACCATGATCATAATTAACATTCATTTATTCATTCCACAAATATTTAACATTCATTCATTCATTCCACAAATATTTACTGAGTACCTACAATGCTCCAGGCACTGTTCCAGGATGATACACATTTAAAAATCAATTGCCTTCAACTTATAGAATTATTGAATCATTGTATCGCCCACCGGAAACTAATATAACACTATATGTTAATTTTACTGGAATTAAACTTTTTAAAAATCACTTGCCTTCACACAGCTTCTACCCTGGGCAGGGATAAGCTTTGGGTGAGTCCACGATCACCTCACTGACTCTTACAGCAGTGGTTCTCAAAGGTTAGGGCAGACCAAATCCCTTGGAGGACTGGTTAATACACAGATCACCGGGCCCCACTCTAGAGTTGCTGATTCAGTAAGTCTGGGGTGGGATCTGAAAAATCTGTGTTTCTTTTTTTTTTTTTTTTTTTTTTTGAAAAATCTGTGTTTCTAACAAGTGCCCAGCTGATACTAATTCATGCTGCTGGCCGGGGACCTCCCTCAGAGAGCCACTGCCCTTCCACAATTCTATGAGGCAGGTACTTTTATTTTCCTCGTTGGGCAGATAGGGAAACTGAGGCTCAGAGAGGTTAAATTACCCGCTCAGCTTAACACAGGAAGTGACCACACCAAGATTCATGCTTGGTTCTTTCTGACTCCATCTATGAGATTAGCCACCATGATTTGTCTTTATTCAGAATGGGGAGCCCTGCCACACTGATGCAGCAGAGACTGAACAGGTGTGCTTTCTTTAGCCAGAATTTCTAAAATTCAAAGAAATGAGTCCTCCGTCCTATGAAGCTGGATGTGCCAGATCTGGGAGCTCAAGACGGCGCTCGCCAGGCACCTCAGGTGAGATCTGGTCTCCAGGTAAATGCACAACAGCTGCACCTCTCTCCCAACACCCTCTGCTAACTAATCTGCAGGGCTGGACTGACGTCAGCCCCAATGGAAACTGCTCTCCTGCCCTGACCTGTTTAGAGATTAAGAGAACACAGAACACAGAGAGAGAGAGAAAATATCAGAAAAAGTGAATGGAAAAATCTGCAAGCAAACCAGCCACCTCTAAGAGGGCAAGGTTAAAGTAAGTTGACCTCACAGGGTTTCGTCACGAAATTCAAAGGAAGAGAAATTAATGTGATAGCTTTCCAGAAGTATCTGGAGGGGGGATTTTAGCCACATCTTTCTTGCATTAAAAAAAAAAAAAAAAAGCATGTTTCCTTTTGTCTTCCTATAAAGCGATATAATGCTGGCATTATAATCATCCTTTCACTGACCCTCTTTGGGAGCTGATGGCTTACTGAGAAGGTATTCAATATAATCATACTACTTGTCTTCTAGAGAGAAAGAATCAGGTGGAAGCTCCTGGTGAGACCCGGAAAACACTGAAGATTCAGGTTGGGTAAAAGTGAAGTGACAATTAGTTCCCAAGAAAGAAGAAGGTAATAAGAAAAAAAAAACAAAAACAAAGCAAGACATCGGGGGTGGGTATTTGCAAGACAGTGGCTGACAGCAATCAATCTACAGCGTGTCTTCAATACCTTCAATTCTATTACGTGTGGAAATGAAAGCAATTCATCAATGGAAAAGCGAAGCACAGAACAGATTTCCGTGAGCTTGTCGTATATCCATTTACACACATTTCCAAATAAACATCGAGAACAAATAACTAGAAGACTCGTGAACTTTGGCTCTGTTCACGCTTGTTTGCGAGACTCATTATCTACCGAGTTGAGCTTTCTTCTGGATTACATTTTCGAATCCACTGGCAGGTTTTCTGAGCGAGGCAGCTTTGTGAGAAAAACAAGGCTTCTAAAATCTGAACAAATGAGAAATACACACCCACCTTCACCTTTAAGGGAAATCATCAAGGCAAAATATTCCCAAGCACCCAGCCTCAGTAGTAGAACCGTAAACAGAAGCACGATTCATGAAATTTGCCCTACCTGGAGGATGTCTACAGTGTAGCTCTTAAGTATCACTATGACGCAAATACATAAAGACAGGACTCAATCTTTGGGATCTGAATAGAGAATTCATAGAATTCTGAGGCCAAAGAGACTTCGATGTCTGCTCTGATTCACACAGGAACGGAGGATCCTACTGTCTTAAGTCATACACTACCATACACAAACAAACCTTCTAACACCACCCGGAGAAAAGCTATCTACTCTGAATAAGTCACACTCGGGTTTCCACACCAAGCTGCAGGCTATTCATTCGAGCTGTTCAGGCAATGAGGCAGTTGAGCAAGGAAACGTCCTGTGCAATTCCAGTATTTAATTCACTGTGGCCTTCGATATTTAGAATATCGAAACGAAAAGTGAGCCAACCCAATTTTGCAGGTAAGGAAAGTAAGACGTGGAGGAGGGGCATGACGTGCAAAGCCAAGAAGCAAGTTAGTCTCAGCATCAAGACTCAAACGTGGTTTTGACTCCCAAGACCAAGAAGCACGGCCTTCTACTCATGGTTTTCAAACTGGGCTCCATGGACCCCTCAGGGGTTCCATGCAGAGCCTAAAAGGCAGGATTCCAGTATCCTAGTAGTGGTACTTTACCTACTTTCTATGTTCGAATCTTTGTAAGATCTCACTTAGAAAGAGGGACTCCACCGCCTGAACAAGATCTGAACATCACTACCCCTACTGTTGTCTTTTATCAAACAAATTTCCTTCCTACCAGGTCTAAGTTACCTGACCTCGTTTACCAAAAGGACAGTGGCAAAGCCTCTCCAGGTCCCCTTCCACTGCCCCCAAACCCGGCTCCTATGTTTTTTTAACTGGCTTTATCCTCCAGCACAATTACCTGAGATGCCATTTCCCAAAGTGTAGTATGTGTGCACCTGTTAATATCAGGGAATACTGTTGCTGGAATGTGCACATGGCATTAAATAATCCCGAATCACGTGGCGTGAAAGTTACCCCCTTTTCTAATTCTTTTGCCCTTACATCAAGTTTATACCAAGAAAGCCTCAGTTTAGTGCTATTATACCCTTAACAACTCCCCAGTGGTTGCTTTGTACTTATTCCTGCAAAAGTCTCAGGAAGGCAGGTTTGAATAATGCTCCTGCCCTCAGAGGGCATACCCCAGCCATGGCAGTATTTTCTACGTTATCACAATTTAAACTTCCGTCGCTTTTAGAAAAGCTTCAAGATTTTACAAGATCCCTTAGAGACAACTAGAGGAATGCTCTGAGTGCCACGGGCAGGGCCAAAGCTTCACCTGTATCCTCTTATTATGGGACACAGTGTTATATAGCACCATGGGATTCTTGAAAGGAGGCTCTGAAGTGTGTTTCTTTGGGAAATCTTTCTTCGTCAAATGTCAGTTTAAAAGGCAGGCATGAGTTGAGCGGGAAGCACACCACAGTGTGATCCTAAGAAAACAGGTGGGCACCTGTGTGCTCATTTCTGCTGCTTCGTCCCTAGCAAAGGGAAGAATATCATTCACAAAGACCAGAACGCACACTGCCTCCTATAACTGATCAGGTTTGAAATTCACTACCGACACTCCTGCCACATAGGCCCCATAGGCCCCACTAGACGAAGCGGTTGTAGTAGTCACGACTTTGTCTTTAACATGCCATGTGTTTCTACACTTCCATGAATCAGTCATGCCTGATGAACTTCTATGCATCCTTCAAAACCCAGTTGAAGGTTATCTCCTTTGTTAAATCTTCTCTATGGTAGATTATTGATTGGCAGACATTCTCTCTCTCTCTCTCTCTCTCTCTCTCTCTCTCTCTTTTATACACACAAACGGAGAACAATCCCCCTACCCCATTAATGACGGGCTTGG
The DNA here is from genome assembly GCF_046562875.1 of Panthera onca. Lineage (NCBI taxonomy): Eukaryota > Metazoa > Chordata > Mammalia > Carnivora > Felidae > Panthera > Panthera onca. The sequence continues at coordinate 13,323,244 of NC_138350.1, forward strand.
TCACGTGACTTGCTTTGGCCAATGGAGTGTGAATTGATACGATGTTTGCCACACTGAGCATACACCTAGCTTGGTTCGGCCTCTTGTACCCCCGTGATCTGTCGTGAGAAGATGCCCAGGTAACTGCTGTTCATACAACCTGGGTCCCAGAAGGAGAGTCCCATGAAGCAGACTTGAACCCAAGCCACAGCCTTCCAGCACAGCTGCTGTACTGACTCACAGACTAATGAGCAAGAAATGAGAGTGTCTGTTGTAGTAATCACTGAAACTGCAGACTGTTTGTTTCTGCAGCAAAAGCTGACTAATACATTCTCCAAGCAAGACCTCCCTCCTCTTCTTATCACAGTTCTTGAATGTAGAACTCTCAAGAACTTGGTTGGAGAACCAAGGACTTCTTATCACACTTTAAATTTTTTTCTTTACAAGTCCATGTCCTCATGAGATAGTTAATTCCTTGAAGACAGGAACCGTATCTCTTCCAGAAATACGCTATTCAATACACTTGCTGAATACGTTGTAGTACTGACCAGAGAAATACGATTCACAGTGATCGCAAACTCTCCATCACTACAAGCATAAGTAGCACACACAGGACATTTTAAAACCCACCATATTGCTTGGCAAGAAGCCAGGGCTTGGGGCACCTGGGTGGCTTAGTCAGTTAAGCATCTGACTCTTGATTTTGGCTCAGGTCATGATCTCACAGTTAGTGAGTTCAAGCCCCACATGGGGCTCTGCACGGGCAGCATGGAGTCTGCTTGGGATTCCCTCTCTCCCTCTCCTTCTGCCCCTCCCCCACTTGCCCTCTATCTCTGTCTCTCCCTCAAAAATAAACAAACATAAAAAAAAAAAAAAAAAGCTAGGGCTTATGCTTCTTAGACCAAGAGGACCAACTGTCCAGAGCCTTGAAGCCAGAAATGATGAGCTCAGACATCTGATGCCATCTCAAAAGGCCGTGTGAATCGTTAGTCACTGTATCGTATGTGATAAACATGTTGCTTTTCTAAGTGAAAACATTTAAAATATACACCCAATTTGCATAATTCTGTTTGGGCCTTTCCTAACGAAAAGAACAGAAGTGGGCTAGGCCTCTCTCAACCCCTGGGAGGTGACGCAATAAACAACACTCTTAGATTTCTGATGCCGTTATGTACTGAATATGAAAATTAACTTCTCCCAAGATCTAATTAAGCAGCCACGTTGAGTGGGAAAAGCTACTTTGCTGGTATTTAGCTGTTTGGATCTTGAACCTTGCTTGGTCCTGTACCTTGGCTTCCTCGTTAAAATAAAAGTAGAGATTAATATTATTCAAATAATGGTACATTATATTGTTCTGGGAAACAAAAAAATATACCTGTGGCCTTCAGACCATTTGGAACCCTGGACACTTACAGCAAAACCTTGTCAGTATAGAAGGATTGCGTTCTAATGAATGCCCTTATGGAAAACTGTCATTCCATTTGTCCACAGGGATTTAAAGTTGTCTGAGAGGGTTTTTTTAATGTTTATTTATTTTTGAGACAGAGAGAGAGCACAAGTGAGGGGCGGGCAGAGAGAGAGGGAAACAGAATCGGAAGCAGGCTCCAGGCTCTGAGCTGTCAGCGCAGAGCCCGATGTGGGGCTCAAATCCATGAACTGTGACATCATGACCTGAGCCGAAGCAGGACGTTTAACTGGCCAAGCCACCCAGGCGCCCCACTGTCTGAGAGTTTTGAAATGATACAGAAATGCTAATAAGGTAAGGTCAAGCCAGAAAAACCAGATACAAAGCATTGAATGTAGATGACCCCGATACATAAAGAGGAAAAAACAAATACCAAAACTGTTTCAGTGAAGGCTTTTGGGTGGTGGGATTATGGAACTGTTTTGTACTTCTTAACACTTTTGCATGCTGTCTAAATGTTCGACAAGGAGCCAGATTTTAAAACACAAAGTAGAGAGAAAAGCTCAACACTCCAGAGGACAGAATTTTCTCTGATCGCGGCTCTTTGAATGTTGTATTTCAGGAAGAGAGCAATCGGGGGCCTGTAAAGACAGTGAAATGACAGCTAGGGAGGCTTACCTAGTTTAAAAAAATTCATTGGCAGTCAGTCCCCTCAGGGCAGACACTGTTTCCAGCAGTTCTGAAAACAGTTTGTTCCAAATTAACCTTTTGATGAGAGTCTCCAGCGGGCCCAGAGGTGAGAGGCCCTACCCGGGGCAGGGGAGCCGAGCCCGGGAATAAAGATGGGGTGCCTGTGACATCTTTGACTAGACAATGAATGGCATCTCTTGACCCCTCGCTGAGGCAGCTTCAGAAGCAGAGTGCTTGATCCCCAGGGGGCCCGAAAGGAGAAACATCCCTGGGATTCCTACAGTGAGTTTCTAGACCAGGACGCAGGGACCTGGTTTCTTTCTGCTGTGAGCCGCTCACATGTCAGGGGGTTGGGGGAGCTTCGAAATCCCCCCAAGGAAGCAGTTACCACCACCAAGTGCCACGCCACCCCCCACGGGTCTTCCACTTAAATCTGTCTGTCCTACTGCAGTGGGTTGAATAGTGTCTCCCCAAAATTCACGTCCCCCTGGGACCTCAGGATGTGACCTTCTTTGGAAATAGGATCTCTGCAGATGTAACTAAGGTAAGACTTGAGAGGAGGTCATATTAAATTGGAGTGGGCCCTAAATCCGATGAGAGTGTCCTTATAAAAGACAAAACTAGGACACACAGAGGGAAGAAGGCCATATGAAGATGGAAGGGGGGAGGGGAGGGAGACTACAGGGATACGGCCACCAACCACGGGAGCCACCAGGAGCCGGAAGGGGCAAGGAAGGATCCTCCCTCTACAGCTTCTAGAAGGAGGCAGGCCCTGCTGACAGCTGGCATCAGCCTTCTGGCCTCCAGAACCGTGAGAGAACACATTTCCATTGTATTCACCACCTGGTCTGTGGAATTTTGTTTTGGCAGCCCCAGGAAACTAATACACCTACCTTCACCCATGTTCTCCACCCCTGCCTCTTGAAACTGGCTCTTAACCACCTGTGACCATCTCCTGTGACTTTTCTTCTTTGTCCCTCTTTTTACTCTCAGTGGGGCCACCGGCTCCAAAAAGGTCCTGAGCCGGTCCTGCCACTTACTGGCCGTGTGGCTCTGGACATCAGACTCTCGGTGCATCAGATTTCCCATCTGCAAACTGGGATGAATGGGATACTGGCATTCACTGTCACTGGGGGGGAGCGGGCGGGGGGGTTGGGGAGTCAAAGAAGTAATCCATGCAAAGCACTTCAGCACACTGGACACTTGGGAAACACTCAACTGGCTTTACCTGTGGGAATCTGCAGTGCTTTTCCTCAGCTGCTTATGGCCCTTTTATCGGCACTCCCTCCTGGGTCCATCTGCACAGCCGTGGACAAAAGCAGAACCGAGAAAACAGTGAAGGATTCTGGGCTCCCCGGAAGGATGTAGAGAAATTCACGGGTACTAAATGCCAAATCCCAGAGATGTTACCCACGTTAGAGTTTGCAAACCACTTCCACTCTGTGTGATCTGTTTGATTCTCGTCATGACTTCGTGGAGAAGTCTTCACCCCCGTCGTATGGATAAAGAAAACAGAAGCTCAGATTGTTGAATTCACGTTCAACTGACGTCTATGGCCATTCCTCTGCTTTCTTGCAAATCAGATTTGTAATATCACAAAGAGATTATAAGATCTCTGATTTCTCTCCCCTTCCATCCCTGCGCCTGTCTCCGTGGCTGGCAATACCAAGTGCTTTGCTATTTAGTAGTCGTGCTTTGACACTGCTTCGATGAAAGCGGCAGGTGAGCCACGTTCATACGCGTAAGCTAAATACAGTGTGGAGTTAAGGACAGATCCACGTGTGGAGGGCTGTGGGTCAGCAGAACATCTCAGAGAGACAAGACCATGGGGTGAGAATCGGCAACGTCCCATGTCAGCTGGGGTACAAGGTCATACAAAACCACTACTGTCCCAGGAATAGTCTGTGTCTGCAGTGAATTTTTTCCTCCCCCAGAACCAAGATTCCGGGTCTGACAAGCCCCTCAAGAAGACATTAGGGCAGGGAACTTTGAGCCAAGATGACCACGCATGCATTCTTCTAAGCAATATGCAATGACCTGCTTGCATGTATTGTGTATGCATACCTGCCAGGCAGGGGGGAAATAGTGGTAACCAACACTGATGTGACCACTGCTGTGAGGCTGACCTCACAGGCTAAACTTTCCCCAGGGAATCCGAGGAAAACTGTCATATCTGCGTGTTCATGGATCCTGACAAATTTAGAAGCTTTGGCCTGCGATATATCTGTAAAAGTTTTCCTGTTTTTATTTTCAAGACCTGATTCAAATATCTCTTCCTCCTTGAAGCTTCTCCAAGACTTGAAGAAGATCAACGATCTCTTGCCTACACACCCAGAACACCCTCCCGCCATCTAAACGCCCCCCACCCCCGCAGAATTACCAAAACCTTTCCTATCACTAAGCAGACTTTGAGGAAATGGCCAATTTATGACTTTGCCAGGTGAATGATTTCTTTTTTCCCCAACCCCACGTATCCTGACACTGTCCACGTTAGTGCTGCTCAACCTAGGATATGTGGAAACTTGAGGGTCCTCGGGTGAATTCTCAGAATTCTCCATAAGTTCCATACGAGAAGTTTTTGAGTTTTCACTTCAAAGGTAATTTTTAAAAATGGAACATAGAATATACACCTGCTGGATGATCTGGAGGCCCACTTTATAAACCAGTCCTCCCCGGCAAGTTTAATGCCTGTAATTTATGAGCCTTTGGTGCCGGGTTGTTTTACTTTAATTATTACAAGCTAATGAAAACAGATAATGAGTCCCCCCCACCCCGCCCCCGCCAGTAAAAGCCAAATGAGGTCATGCCTACCGCTCCTCCTTCCTTGTACTACAGGAGCACAAAGCCACCAAGGGCACACACACAAGGCTCACCAAAGACAAAACAACCTGTGTGAGAGTAGGTGATGTCTTGTGCAAGTTTTACTGAGCGGCTGACTTTCAGTAAAATATCATTGACGTTATCCATTGGAATGTACTGGGCTTGCAAAATAGTTTGCATTTAATTTTTGCAAATTTCTTTTGCCTTCATAACTGTTTAACATCTATAAACAAAAGACTTTTATACATAAGTTTCTGTAGGGATTCTCCATATGGGCACTATTGATATTTGAGGCCAGACAATTTTTTTTAATTTTTTAATGTTTATTTATTTTCGAGAGAGAGAGAGAGATTGGGGGAGGGGCAGAGAGAGAGAGGAGGAGACACAGACTCCAAAGCAGGCTCCAGGCTCTGAGCTGTCAGCACAGAGCCCAATGTGGGGCTGGAACTCACCAACCACAAGATCATGACCTGAGCCGAAGTCAGACATTAATCAACTGAGCCACCCACACGCCCCTGGGCCAGACAATTCTGCGTTGTGGGGGCCATCCTATGCAGTACAGGATGTTGGTCAGCATCCCCTGGCCTTTACTCTCTAGATGCTGGTGGCACGACATGGTCTCCAAAATCATAACAACCAAAAATGTCTCCAGACATTTGCCAAATGACCTCTGGGAGGGAGCAGGAGCAGATTCATTGCTGGTTGAGAACCAGTCTGATGTTGGAAGAGATTTAAGTAGCATTAAATTAATTAAGTCTATATAACATATCTAAAAGTCTTTTTTTTTCCTTTATGAGAGGAATATTCTTTGGGTTTGAGAAACCCCAACTGACATGGTAGCAGCACCCACGGATGAACATATCTGTGGGTCTACCAAAATACAATCAATACGCTGAATCCTTATATCCTTATATGGCCTGTGTCCTTCTCTCCCCAGCAGCAGAGAATGAAAATGGACCATTCACAGGCCACACCCAGCCCACAAAAGTGTTCTTTCAATTTAACATCGGTTTGCAACCTTTAAAAATTGGGAGAAATTGGGGTGCCTGGGTGGCCCAGTCGGTTAAGCATCTGACTCTTGATTTTGGCTCAGGCCATGACCTCACCGCTCAGGAGTTCGAGTCCCGGTTGGGGAGTTCAAGCCCCGTGTCGGGCTCTGCACGCAGCATGGAGCCTGCTTAGGACTCTCTCTCTCCCTCTATCTCTCTCTCTCTCTGCCCTTCTCCTGCTCATGCTCTCTCTCTCTCTCTCAAAATAAATAAGTAAACTTACAAAAATTAGCAGGAATCCCCTAAAATCTGGATGTTTGGCCTCTCTTGAAAGACAACAGAAGATCTGGCAATTCAGAGCCTGCATTTCTGCACAGAAACCTCAGTGGGCATGTGGTAGTGGCTGTCCTCCTCTCCCAGCGCGTCCCATCTCCTCCCCACACCCTCACTCCTTATCATCTTACACCCAGTCCAGGGCAACTCCATTAGGAATGGCTTCCTGACTGAAAGAGGAGGACTGAAAATTGACTTGTGCTGCCCTGGCCTAGCAGGCAAGCTACTGTTATTCAGACTGTAGGTTTATCTCCAGCAACACTGCCCCGTTCATCATCATGGCCTCTTTGGCACCTCTAAGCATTTGACTTTGCAAACGGAAGCCCTACGTGGTGCCTTGGGCAGCATCCCAAGACACACTTGTGATCATGCCCATCTCCTGTTCATGAACTTTCAGTGGCTCCCCATGCCCATCCCACGAAGTATTTAAAGCGCTTGACAATGGGGCCCCAGTCTTGACGATCAACTCCCATGCAATCCAGCTACAAACCCTGCGCTCCCTTGCCCTGTTTCTTGCTTGCGACCTCTATTCCTTCCCCCTTATCATCGCCTAACGACCTTTCAATACCCATTTCAAACACTGTTTCTTATCAACCTTCTCTGGTCCTTCAAACCAGGCATGCTCCTGCCCCTGCATTGAACAACCCCTGTGCTCTAACTGTAGCTTATTGGTAAACAAGTCCCAGAGGCCCAGGCTGCTCAGCCCCCAACAGTGAAGAGAGATTTGGGATTGCTACCTTGGTCCTAGGCACAGAATTGCTTTGCAGGGCCTTTGTGTCTCTTTGTGGCTATCAACTGCCTTGAACAGAGTAACAGGTGAGAGGAACATTCCAAGGAATGGGTCAGGGTACCCATCAGCTTTAAACGCAATGTGGCGGAAGGCAAATCCTCAGGTAGGCATGTACCAGGCTACCTGTTGCAGCACTGTGTACAATAACAAAACAATTAGAAATGTCCTAAATGGGGGCGCCTGGGTGGCTTCGTCAGTTAAGTGCCCAACTCTTGATCTCAGATCTTGATCTCAGGGTTGTGAGTTCAAGTCTCACATTGGGCTCACAGTGGGCGTGGAGCCTACTTAAAAACAAATAAACAAATAAACCTCCTAAATGACTTTTAATAGGAAAATGGTTAAATAAGCTATTGAACATCCATATGATAGTTGCCATTACTGCTACTCACTAATTCCTTGTTCATTTCTCATAAAAGACTATATACCTCTCCATGTCCTTCAAAGTAAGGCACGGCCATATGACCTGCTCTAGCCAATGAAACAAGAGTAGAAATGACAGATAACACATCCAAATAGAAGCTTTCAAGAGTCAGTGTGGGAGCCTTTACAGCCCCTGTTTCTGCCTCAGTGACTGAGAGGCTGAAGCCCCCACTAGCCTAAGCCCACAAGCTCTTGTTACCAGAGACCCCTGCTGACCTGCACTGAACATACACCATGAGAGGAAAACACACTATTATTGTGTTAGGCTACTGAAACTTGAGGGTTGTTTGTTACTGCATACCCTCACCCCTGCTGACTGGTATACATTCCATAGAGTATAATGCAGCACTCTAAAGATGGGACTAACATCTATAAACATATACGTGCCTAACAACAAAGCCCCAAAATACATGAAATAAAAAACTCTCAGAACTGGTGGGAGAAACAACATAATAATAGTTGAAAACCCTTTTTTTTAATGTTTATTTACTTTTGAGACAGAGAGAGACAGAACATGACCAGGGGAGGGGGAGAGAGAGAGAGGGAGACACAGAATCCTAAGCAGTCTCCAGGTTCTGAGCTGTCAGCACAGAGCCCCATGCGGGGCTTGACTCGTCAACGTCAGCACAGAGCCCGATGCGGGGCTTGACTCGTCAACCGTGAGATCATGACCTGAGCCGAAGTTGGACGCTCAACCAACTGAACCACCCAGGCACCCCACTAGTTGAATACTCTTTATACTCTAAATATTTAATAATACTTTAATATTCCACTCTCAATAAACGATAGAAGAAATGCACAAAATCAGCAAAAACAGAGATTCTTGAAAAAGAAGGAATGATAGGGAATATTACTAAGTGAAAAAAGAGAATTACAGAATGACGTACATAGTAAATGTGTAAAATATGTATTTTTACACAAAACGATGTACATGCAAATACACAGAAAACAGTCTAGAAGGATACACAGCAAACTGGCAATGCTGGTTAATTTGGGGGAGCAGGGAGTAAGCCCCCAGAATTGGAAGGGTGGTCAAGGATATTTTAGTGCTTGCTTTCTGTAATATTCTAATTTTTAACCAGGAGAATGAGTCATGTATTCTATCAGTACTTTTTAACGACTTAGATGATAAAAAATAATAAAGGAGGTTCTATGACGGTGGATTTGACCTGGAATCAAGACTAATAACGGGCGCCTGGGTGGCTCAGTCGGTTGAGCGGCCGACTTCAGCTCATGATCTCGCGGTCTGTGAGTTCTAGCCCCGCATCAGGCTCTGTGCCGACAGCTCGGAGCCTGGAACCTGCTTCTGATTCTGTGTCTCCCTCTCTCTCTGCCCCTCCCCTACTCATGCTCTGTCTCTCTCTCTCTGTCAAAAATAAACATTAAATAATAATAATAATAATAATAAGAGCATTGCCTATACTGAAATAGAACAGATCAATAATAGTAATGCATTGGTGCCATTTACTGAGCACTTACTATAGGCCAGGCACTAAACCAACTACTTCATATGCGTTTAACTTGAAACCTCACAAGAGCCTCCTGAGACAGGTGCAGTTATGATTTTCAATTTTTAAATAAAGAAAGAGCATCTCAGGGAGGTGAAACGCCTTTCCTACACTTACATCCTATAATGCAGTCTCTTAACGTTAGTAAATAAACTCGGTGCTTAGGGTGGGCATGGCAGGTTCCCAGAGTGGCTGCTCACAGCACAGAACAGGGTGGAGGGGAGGAAGGACTGGAGCACAAAGCAGCAGTGTTTCTGAGGCGCCTGGGTGGCTCAGCCGGGGAGCGTCCGACTTCGGCTCAGGTCATGATTTCACGGTTCATGAGTTCAAGCCCCACACTGGGCTCGCTGCTGTGAGCCTGTCAGTGCAGAGCCTGCTTCAGATCCTCTGTCCCACATCTCTCTTCCTCTCCCCCACTTGCATTCCCCCCAAAATTAAAGAGGGGGGAAAAATAGAAGCAGAGTTTCTGAATTTAGGGCCGACCTGGCTTCAAAACGGATTTTCAGACAACAGGTAGCAAAGTGCTAGGAGGGAAACTTATGAAACTGTGGACGCGCCGCAGGGGGACACACAACAACCCTTCTCATTTAATTACAGCTACTTAGGTCCTGTCCTTACTCCTGATGCTACTGTTTTATTTCTCTTTGAGAGGCAGTTAACAGTGGAGTGGTCTAGCTCAGAGACCCCGGTGCCTGAGTATGAATCCTGGCTGCTATTCATTCACTGTGTGGCTTTAACTTCTGATTTAACCTCTCTGGGCCTCAGTTTCCTCCTCTGTAAAATGAGTATGACAATCAGGCCTCCCTCATCTACGGCCATACCACCCTGAACACGCCCGATCTCGTCTGATCTCGGAAGCTAAGCAGGGTTGGGCCTGGTTAGTACTTGGATGGGAGACAATCAGGCCTCCCTCAAATGGTGGTTATGATGATTACATGAGCCAATATGTGTAAAATCTTCACAACAGTACTGGGCACATTAAAAACTAAGTGCTGGCTGCTGCCACTGCTATTCTCAATTGCACAAATGCCACCCGTGATGTCTGGCACATGATAAACGCTCAGAAATATTAAGCAAGTTGAATGAGGCGGTCGTTGAGGCCACACAGTGAGACCTTATCACAAAGAAACTTTTAGAGGCACTTCTAACCAAGGCGGTTAGCGCACAGGCTTTAGAGTCAGGAAGTCCTAGACTCTGCCACTAACAGGCTGTGTGCCTCTGGGTAGGCTGCTTCACCTCTCTGAACCTCAGCTTACTCATCTGCAAAATGGAGATGTTGATACGATCTGCTCAGAACTGCTGTGAGAGCTAAATTCAATCAATGTTAAGCTCTTTGCACCATGCCTAGCACGTGACACATACTCATTAAGTGACAGTAATTATTATCAATCACTAAGTCAATACACTGGACTCACTTGACCCTATGCCTTCCCATCACAAATAATGTTGTAACGGCATCCACAGAGGAATGCACAGCTAGTAAAGCAGTTTGAACCTTTGAAAGTAAGAAGTAATCAGTAAATAGTAGATGCTCTTCTTACATATACGAATGCAAATCCCTGAAGAGTTTAGCAAATGTATGTTTGTGTGACAGCTATTTATGGAGGCTGTATACTTTTATTTGCCTAGAATTTGATGCACTAAATGTAAACAAAGTATGATGGAGACTCTAATAGAAGCACTCCCCAGACAGCAGCCAGGGCTCCTTCCCAAGCTCCTTGGAAGCTTAGCTCCTCTGCAGGCATGTTGATGTGGTATATTTAGGCTGTTAATCACACCCAGAAATGTTCCCACCTATCTGAAGACAGGGCAAACCCAGCGAGTCTCAAATTAGCAACATCCTACAAAATCTCATCAGCCAATCTAATGCAAATGCTTTAACTTCTGCTCAGAGAAATTCTGTGAGAAATTCTCCCGAACCGGCTAAAGTTCATGGCTCCATATCAGCTATGAGGACGATGGAACGAGCCTGTTGGTCAGAGTCTCTGTGGCTGAAGGAGGACATGTCAGTCACCTTCGGGTGAATGAAAGCACAGTTTGCACAGACTAGGAGAGTTCCCTAGTTAAAAAAAATCCAAGCAGATCATGTGGTAGGGTGAACAACAGTCCCAAATAAAGAACTTGGGGGAATTTTACATGAGTTTGACTTTGTGTACGTCATTTCTAAAGACCCAGAATTAACAGTTCAGAGATGTGATGACTGTTGTGCCCGACCAGTGTCTTATTGATAATGAACTACTATTTCAGAAGCATGGAAACACAAATTAAACACAAGTATTTAGAGCTATAAGAGTAGAAAATATCCATTCTCACTTGGGGAGTCATTCATCCGTCATTATTAAGCCTCCCCCGTCTACCAGACACACACAAGCATGGTCTCTCCCCTCATGGGGCTTACAATTTTTTGGAGAGGGAGGGGGAAAAAAAAGTGAAGATCAACAAATAAAATACAATTCATCCTTGTTATTCATGGATTTCCTATTGCAGATTTTCCCACTTGCTAAAATGTGTTCGTAACCCCAAAATCAATTCACATGGTGTTTTCAGTCATTTGGGGACATACGCAGAGCAAATAAACAATTTGAGTTGCTCACTGAGGTCAGAGAAAGTGACGATCTGGCCTCCCGTTTCAGCTCTCTTTCTACGGTCTATTTAGAGACACATTTTTGTGCTTTTTTTGTGATTTCACTGTTAAAAATGGTCCCCAAGCATAGTGGTGACGTGCTGTCTAGTGTTCCTAAGCACAAGAAGGCTGTGATGTGCCTTACAGAGAAAAATTGTGTTACAGAAGCTTCGTTCAAGCATGAGTAACAGTAGTGTTGGCCATGAGTTCAACATTAATGTACATTAAATAAGGTGTCTTTAAGCAGAAACACACATAAAACAAGGCTGTGTGTTGATCAGTTGGTGAAAACGTGACCAGATTGTTGCAGGAACCCACCCCTGGACCCCCTGGAGCAATGGTTCAGTGCTCATTAATTCAGTGATGACTTTATAGAACATAACTACTATGAATAATGAGAATCGACTGCAACCCAAATCTATAAATGCAAAGATGCAAATAACTAAGGTGAAGTAGAAGTAAGCAAGGGGTGCCCTACTTTAGATTATTAGAGTATGTAGTGCACAACGGACTCTAGTTTTCGTGTAAGAAAGAGGTACCATTAATACGTTTTAATATATCTATTTGCTTTGTTGACAAAGGCTAAAACTAAAATTTAAAACCTCAGCAAATGAACCTATCTGTATGACAAGTTGGTGACACAGCTAAAGAGAGGAAAAAAAGGTGTTCTTTTAAAACAGTGTTTTGAGTGTACAGGTATCTAGCAGGATGTATCCCAATGACCAACAAAATTGCAAAATTATTAATTCTATTAAGCATTACTAAGTATTCCTATTTAAATAGTAACAGTATAAATATCACTATTTTGAAACATATGTAAGTATCCAGGTCAATGTAGTTAGAAACCAAGATGCTTAGCTTAAGAGAAATGAGATACAAATATAAAATCAAAAGTTAAGTAAAATCATAATAATCTTACATTTAAGTTGAAAATATCATTATGATTCATTTTTCTCTTTCTAAAAAAATATGTCTGGAAAAGACAGATCTACTACTATCTACATATCTATCTACTGGAATGATAACCCACTAGCAATGAGCACCACTGATGCCCAACTGTGGTTCCTAAATACCATTCTCTCTAAAAAGAATCAGGGCTTCTTCAAGAAACAGCTGATTCCAGAGGTAAGGGGAACAAAATAATCCTGGGACAACTTATTGTACCAAAAGGCATGGAAACCATTCAAGACAACTGAGATCATATCCAAAGAACTTTGGAGGCAACTTAAAGTGGTTCCCAGTAGCCAAAAATGTATATTTTGAGCTTCAAAAAGAGTAATGTCTGTAATGGGTCGAAACATATCAAGTCAATTTTTTTCAATCCATTAACTTATAATAATACTCTTAAGAATCACTGGTCATCTTTGGATGTTGCTGGTGTACCAACTCTATGTTTGAAATTTTGGTAGGTAAAGGGAAAGAATAGATAGGCATGTATCCTGCCTTTACATATAAACTGGATTTCAGGGTAATCACAGGTAACCACAAAGGTGATAAACAAAAGTTATTTGTAAAGTAATCATAGCTTAAAATACAGAAGGAATGATAGAATTTGGAAAGCATCATACCGCAACCCCTAATGGAATAAGAGATTTAGATACAGTTGTCAGTGGATGCAGTCATTGGGTAAAAGCCTATAGGGACACATTATAATGGGTAGATTGGGCTGACAACACCTGATCCCGTAGGATCGATCTCAGCATCACTAAAAGTGCAATCTGTGTGCCTTCTGGTGTAAGCATTACAAATACCAGGATTCTTACAAAAGAAAAATAAATAAATATGCCCGAACCTAATCAACCATCTCTAGATTTAGCTATTGTTTGGCAGGAAATATGGGGATACAGGAACAAGGTGACCCACAGACCAAGGAGGCATGGAAATGCCATGGGACAAATGACTCCGTTTCTTCAACAAATAAGTGATGAGGGGAAAATAGATGGGACATGTGAAGATTAAGAATTTAAGAGACATATCAACCAAATGCAATGTGACCTCCTCTTATGGATCCTCATCTAAACCAATCACCTGCAAAAGACGTTTAAAAAATCTATGGAGAAATTTAGACATGGGTTGTGTATTAAATATATTAAGAAGTTAGGCTTTTTTATTTTGTAAGCTGGGGTAACAGCTTTGTGTTTATATAAACGTCTTTATCTGTTTGAGATGCAGGTTGAAGTATTTACAAATAAAATCTATAATCGTAGGGATTTGCTTTAAAATTCTCTCTCTGGGCGCCTGGGTGGTTCAGTTGGTTAAGTGACTGACTCTTGGTTTCTGCTCAGGTCATGATCTCACGGCTCATGAGTCCGAGCCCTGCATCAGGCTCTACTCTGACAGTGCAGATTTGGGATTTTCTCTCTCTCCCTCTCTCTCTGCCCCTCTCACACTCACTTGCTCTCTCTCTCTTTCTCTCAAAATAAATACACTTAAAAAAATATGTTTATAAATAAAATAAGGGTGCCTGGTGGCTCAGTCAGTTAAGCATCTGACTTTGGCTCAGGCCATGATCTCATGGCTCGTGAGTTCAAGCCCCGTGTTGGGCTCTGTGCTGACAGCTCAGAGCCTGGAGCCTGCTTCAGATTCTGTCTCAGTCTCTCTCTGCCCCTTCCCCCACCTCTCTCAAATATAAATAAACATTTAAAAAATAAAACAAAAATAAAAAAATAAAATTCTCTCTCTCTCTCTCTCTCTCTCTCTCTCTCTCTCACACACACACACACACACACACACACACACACACACAGTGTGATGGAGACAAGTGAAACAAGATTGCCAGCTATTAAGTATTGTTAAATCTGGGTGATACACAAAAGCTCATTCTACTATTTTTTCTTTTTATGTTAAAATTTTCTGTTAAAAAGGACTTCAAAACTAATAAATTGTAGGGGTGCCTGGGTAGCTCAGTCCGTTAAGCTCCAACTCTGGATTTCAGCTCAGGTCATGATCTTGTAGTTCATGAGACTGATCCCCACGTGGGGCTGATAGTGTGGAGCCTGCTTGGGATTCTCTGTCTCCCTCTCTCTCTGCCCCTCCCCCTGCTCATGCTCTCTCTCTCAAAATAAACAAATAAACAGGGGCGCCTGGGTGGCTCAGTCAGTTAAGTGTCCAACTTTGGCTCAGGTCATGATCTCCCAGTTTGTGAGTTCAAGCCCCGCCCTGGGTTCTGTGCTGACAGCTCAGAGCCTGGAGCCTGCTTTGGATTCTGTGTCTGTCTTTCTTTCTTTCTTTCTTTCTTTCTCTCTCTCTCTCTCTCTCTCTCTCTCTCTCTCTCTCTCCCTCTCTCAAAAATAAGTAAACATTTTAAAAATTTTAAATAAATATTAAAATAATAATAATAATAAATTGTCTATTGACCTTACTCCTTAAAGGGGAAGAGAGTTCATGCTAATAATTTTTAATGTAGTGGCATCTTACACAATAACTACATAAGACTGGGCGCAGCCATAAGCTATTCATATCATTGCTTCCTCCATGCCTGACATAGGGCTAAGCATTTTACATGTATTATCTCATTAAATCCTAACCCTGAGAGGTAGGTCCTGTGATTATCTGCATTCTACAGATGGAAAAACTGAGACACGGGGCTGTTCATAGACACACAACAAATAAAGAACAAATCTGGGATCCGGACGCAGGCCCGATTCCAAAGTGTGCGCTGATCTACCGTGCGACGTGGGCCAACGCAGCCTTTTCAGAAACGAAGTAATGGCCGCCTGGTGATCTTTCTCGTGTGTGTGTGGAATCGAACAACAGAGAAAAGGGAAGAAAAACCAGCTCTCTCCCCATCCTCGCCTTGGTTTCATACTTAGGGAACCACGCAAAGCTTCACCGGCCCATCATATTTTCTGGAACAAAAACAGGAGTCTCGATAACTTGTTGTTATAAGCACCGAACATCATGTGCAGTGCATGCCCAAGGATGACGAGCAGTCCATAATTCCTAATTAGCATCTCTCAATTAGGAGTCTGGAAGCTGCTGCTTTGGAGGTGAGTTACGAGTTTGATTTGCGTATGTCAGGGCTTCTTTCGATGGAGGAAACTGGTGGGTCTCTCCCAGAAGGGACCCTACTGGTGCCGTTTCCAAGAGCACTTTCTGGCACTGAGGAAGTTTCCCTGAACATCCGTTCTCCTCATCATGTGTTTATACCAACCCAGAGGAGAAAAATCGCTTAGCAGCCACTGGTAGTGAAAGCCACAGATGGCCTTGCTTTTGGCAGAGGGGTGGCCCAGTGACCGTCACCACCCACCCTTCCCCGGCAATGTGGAGGCATAATTAAGATCAAAGACCGCCCCTGGTAAATCACCCATGAGCAGGCATCCCAGGAGGCACCACAGGGTGACCTGCAGGAGGGCACATCCCAAGGCCCTAAAATCCTGCTCCCACCAATGACTACCCAGAAAACGCACTTCGTCTCTCAACTGTGGCACCTAGCTCACGGTGGCACCTAGCTCACGGGCTACTGCGTGGAGGAAAACAGGGTAACATACGGGGAGCGTTTTACCCAGTCTCCGACACATGGTCAGCATCAAATAACAACACTGATCACTTATGGGTGATGATTTTATCACCATTATTAAAAAAAAAAAAAGAACCAGGCCTTTCTCAGGCACCAAACACTGGTAGTAAAGGCAAGGTAATCAATGCAGCCCCATATAAAATAAGTACCTGGAAAAAGTCATTCTTCCCTTCTTTCAGTCTCCTTATTTTTACGCTGTAGTAAAAGATACCTAACATAAAATGTACAGTTTTGACCATTGGTAAGTGGACCGTTCAGTGGCATTACGTACATTCACATCATTGCGTGACCATCACCACCATGCATCTCCAGAAATTTCCATTTTCCCAACCTGAAACTCTGTCCCCAGGAAAACGCAGACTCCTCATCGCCCCCTCCGGCAGCGCCGGGCAACTACAGTGTTGCCTCTATGACTGATCACGCTAGCTTTCTCACGTAAACAGAATTAATATAGTACAGCTGCCCCTAAAACAACATGGCTTTGAACTGTGTGGGTCACTGATACATGGATTTTTTTGCAATAAATACAGTACTGTCAATGTATTTTCTCTTCCTTGTGATTTTCTCAGTAGCGTTTTTTTCTAGCCTTTGTTATTAGAATGTGGTATACAATACACAACACATACAAAATATTACTAATTGACTTTTTATGTTACCGATACGGCTTCTGGTCAACAGTAGGCTATTAGTAGTTAAGTCTGGGGGGAGTCAAAAGTTATATGTGAGTTTTGAAATGCGTGGCGGGGGGGAGGGGTCAGTTTCCCTAACCTCTGTGTTGTTCAAGGATCTACTGTATTTGTCTTTTGGTGTCTGACTTATTTCACTTAGCTTAATATTTTCTTGGGTCATCCATGTTGTAGCCTCCTCCTGTTCGTGGCTGAATACTACTCCACTGTGTGTATGTATCACATTTTATTTATCCATTTGTCCATCAATGGACATTTGGGTTGTTTTCACACTTTGGCTACTGGAAATAATGCCGCTATAAACAGTTGTGTACAAATATCTGTTCAAGTCCGTGCTTCCAATTCTTTTGGGTATATACCCAGAAGTGAAGCTGCTGGATCATATGGTACCTCTGTGTATAACTGTTTGTTTTTTTTTTTTAGGAACTTCCTTATTTCTTTTAAAAAAAAATTTTTTTTTAACATTTATTTATTTTTGAGACAGAGAGAGACAGAGCATGAACGGGGGAGGGGCAGAGAGAGAGGGAGACACAGAATCTGAAACAGGCTCCAGGCTCTGAGCTGTCAGCACAGAGCCCGACGCGGGGCTCGAACTCACGGACCGCGAGATCGTGACCTGAGCCGAAGTCGGCCGCTTAACCGACTGAGCCACCCAGGCACCCCAGGAACTTCCTTATTTCTACTAACATGCAGAATTATTCTACTTGCTGAATACTCATAAGTCAGGCACTTGGATTATTTTTCCCCTCATTTAATCCTCACAGAAATTGCCGTAGGCACATTATCTCAATTTTATAGATGAGAAAACGGACCTCGGGACCTACCTGAAATTGGGTAGGTAACGTGTGCATGATACCAAACTTAGCCAGGGCAAGTGCTGGGATCTGAACTCAGATCTGGAAGACTCTGAAGCCCAGGATTTCCCAGAAGGCTGTGCTGTCACCACTAGAAAGGAAGAAAAACATCCAACCTTCTCTTTAAAGTGCACGTGCCTGGGGCCTTGGGGGTCAAGAAGAGGGACCGCGGAAATGCAGAAAGTCAGCATTGCTACCAAACCGCTGTGTTATTCCAGACAAGTCCTTGTCATTTTGCATCTCAATCTCTTCATAGGCAAAGGGAGTTAATACTCCTAGGAGTGCACCCAAAAGAACGTACACTCATGTTCATAACAGCATTATTCCCAAATCAAGAAAGTGGAACCAACCCAAATGTCCATCAACAGATGAGCGGATAAACAAAACATGGTCTGTTCGTCCAATGGAATGTTATTCAGCCATAAAAGGGAATAAGGTGATGATAAACGCTAGAACCACACAGCTGAACTTTGAAAACAGCATGCTATGGGGGCGCCTGGGTGGCTCAGTCAGTTAAGCGTCCGACTTCGGCTCAGGTCATGATCTCATGGTCGGTAAGTTCAAGCTCCACGTTGGGCTCTGTGCTGACAGCTCAGAGCCTGGAGCCTGCTCCAGATTCTGTCTCCCTTTCTCTCTGCCCCTCCCTGGCTCATACTCTATCTCTGTCTCTCTCAAAAATAAATAAGCATTAAAATTAAAAAAAAACAGCATGCTATGTTTAATATGCCAGATGAAAGGACAAATATTATATAATTCTATTTATACAAGGTACCTAGAATGTACAAGCGCATAAAGACAGAAAGTACAGGTCACCAGGCACTGGGGGAAGAAGGAGAAGGGTGCTATTTCACAGGTACAGAGTTTGTGCGGGGGATGATAAAAACGTTTTGGGTATAGGGGCGCCTGGGTGGTTCAGTCGGTTGAGCATCCAACTGTTGATTTCAGCTGAGTTCATGATCTCATGGTTTGTGAGATCGAGCCCCACATTGGGCTCACTGCTGACAACATGGAACCTGCTGAGAATTCTCTCTGGCTCTCTCTCTCCCTCTCTTTCTGCCCCTACCCTGCTCTCTCCCTCTCACTCTCTTGCTCTCTCTCAACATCAATAAATAAACATTTATTTTAAAAAACACTTTGGTTACAGCCAGTGATAATGATTATACCACACTGTCAACGTACTTAACATCACTGAATCATACACTCACCAATGGTTAAAATGATAAATAGTATGTATGTTTTACCACAATAAAAATTTTAATGGAGTGGCGCCTGTGTGGCTCAGTCGGTTAAGTGTCTGACTTCAGCTCAGGTCATGATCTCGCGGTTTGTGAGTTCGAGCTCCATGTCCGGCTCTGTGCTGACAGCTCAGCACCTGGAGGCTGCTTCAGATTCTGTGTCTGTCTGTCTCTCTCTCTCTCTCTCTGCCCCTCCCCCACTCACACTCTGTCTCTCTCTCTCTCTCAAAAATAAACATTAAAAAAAATTTTTTAATAAAAATAAATAAAAATAAAAATTTTAATGCAATGTGTAACACTGGGCTGTTCGGAGGGTTCAATCGGTGTTCCTCAAACTTTACTGTGCACACAAATCACCTGGCTGTATTAAGATGCGATTCGATGAGTCTGAGCCAGGTTCTGAGGCTCTGTGTGTCACCAGCTCCCGGTGGCACCAGTGCCACGCCCTCACGGACCACACTTTGGGCAGCCACGCACAGAAAGGGCAGGCAAGTGCCCAGGATTCAGTAGGAGCCAAGCAAATGCTAGCTATGGTTACAAGATTAACACTGAAGTCAATCCAGACTTTTCAAACAACTTGGTCTTTCACTGGTAAAATGCTCATTTCAAGAAAAAAGCAGCACATTTTGACCTGCCTCTTGAAATTTCATAACCCCCAAGCACCTTCTTTTTACAGAAGCTATGAGAGTCTTGCAGAACAGAGACTTCACCGGCTGTGTCTCCCACAGTCCTCTAAAAACATTTCTCTCTAAGCAGCACACGGATAAAAACACCAAGCTTGAAAAACATTTCCATTTTAAATGATCTCAAGCAAAAGGAAGCATATGTAACACACAGGGTGAACCTTGGGCTAGCCCCGTCTACCCCTGTTCTTGGGCAACCCCTGGACATCATTCATTTTTACCTAACCCCAGCATCTGCTCAGGGCCTCCAAGTGCGGAGGAATAGATGGAAATAGTTAGGGACCAGGGCTGAAGACATTGGCTCAAAAGGGGACACGTGTCCATGGCTCGGCTTAAAGGCAGGCTTCGATGCCCATCCCCCTTGCTAACCACCGCATGCCTGTTTGGACCTGGGGCAGAATGTACAGTCAAGACCGACAAAATCATGCCCACCAAACCTAGAGGCAACAGTCCTCCCCTTCCTTCCTTCTCCCCCCAGTTCGGAGCTGAAAGTTTCCCATGCGTGTCAAGTTCAACACTGCATCCTGTTATTCTGCTTTAGGGGTTCAACCTGCTAAGCACAAGCCCAAACCATAGGAACGATTCAACCAGAAAACTTCCAAAGAGAACTGAGAAGTTAATTTGGAACACCGATTATAGAACAGCCAGATTAATCTCTATAGGTTTACTATGCCTGCAGCAGCTAACACTTAAGAGCACAGTCATATGCCAGATGCTGAGCTAAGCACTCTACACATATTAGCTAACCCTCATGACCACATTATGAGGTAGGCACTGTCATTATCCTATGTGTACAGATGGGGAAACTGAGATGCTGAGAGGAGTAAGACCAAAGTTATGGCTCGAAACTGGAAGAACCAAGGGGTGCCTGGGTGGCTCAGTCAGTTAAGAGTCTGACTTTGGCTCAGGTCATGATCTCACCGTTTGTGACTTTGAGCCCCGTGACGGGCTCTGTGCTGACAGCTCAGAGCCTGGAGCCTGCTTCGGATTCTGTGTCTCCCTCTCTCTCTGCTCCTCCCCTGCTCACACTCTATCTCTCTCTCCTACAAAAATAAATAACATTCAAAGAAAAAATAAAAGAAAAAAACCTGGAAGACCCAACACTGTTACCCAAAACTTAAACCTATCTCAAAATGAAGAAATTCTTTAATGTTTATTTATTTTTGAGAAAGAGAGAGAACACAGGGGAGGGGCAGAGAAAGAGAGAGGGATAGACCATCTGAAGTGGGCTCTGCACTGACAGCAGAGAGAGCCTGATGCAGTGTTCGAACTCACCAACCGTGAGATCATGACCTGTGCGAAGTTGGATGCTTAACTGACTGAGCCACCGAGAGCCACCAAGGTGTCCCTCAAAAGGAAAATTTTTAAATGTGATATTATAGGACTGACATATGTATACAGTCAAATTTGAGAATCCAGACTTGGCCATAAACCTGTAGTCAAAAGACAGTACAAGACGTTCATTCACATCCAATATAAAAACATTAATGATGCAGGCGCCTGGGTGGCTCAGTCAGTTAAGCATCCGACTTCAGCTCAGGTCATGATCTCACAGTCCGTGAGTTCGAGCCCCGCGTTGGGCTCTGTGCTGACAGCTCAGAGCCTGGAGCCTGCTTCAGATTCTGTGTCTCCTTCTCTCTCTGCCCCTCCCCCATTCATGCTCTGTCTCTCTCTCAAAAATAAATTAAAAAACATTAAAAAAAACCATTAATGATGTCTACACTCTGGAGTCCCATCGTTCCTGGTCCTACCTAGCATGAAGTGGTTACCACGGAGCAGTCATGAGTGATTGGTAACAATAACACATCTCCCTTGTTATGATCATCTTGTGCCACCAGATTTGGCAAATAAAGGGTACTCATGTAGATCTGAGTTTCAGATAAATAAAAATAATATTTTCGTGTAAGTATGTCCTATGCAATATTTGGGTATACTTATATTGAAATAGTATTCATTATTTACCTGGCATTCAAGTTTAACTGAGCATCCTGTATCTTCTCTGGAAACCCTAACTCTGGTTAGTGAATGTTAAGCATTCATTAACCAGAAGCAATGCAGTCAGGCCCTGCCTTGTGGGTCCACAATCTCCCAAGCACTTTTCTTTTCTTAAAACATTTATTTATTTATTTATTTATTCATTCATTCATTCATTCATTCATTTATTTATTTTTGAGAAAGAAAGAGCACAAGCAAGGAGGGGCAGAGAGAGGGTGACACAGAATCTGAAGCAGGCTTCAGGTTCTGAGCCATCAGCACAGAGGCCGATGCGGGGCTCAAACTCATGAGCTGGGAGATCATGACCTGAGCTGAACGTTTAACCCAGTGCTTAACCGGCTGGGCCATCCAGGAGCCCCTCCCGAGCACTGTTTAAAAACCCTTTTTTCCAGGCACCTGTGTGGCTCAGTTGGTTAAGCTTCTGACTTGGGCTCAGGTCATGATCTCATGGTTCATGGGTTTGAGTCCCCATCAGGCTCTGTGCTGCCAGCTCAGGGCCTGGAGCCTGCTTCGGATTCTGTGTCTCCCTCTCTCTCTGCTCCTCCGCCACTCATGTGCTCTCTCTCTCTCTCCCTCAAAACTAAACAAACAAAAATAAAAATCCTTTTTTCCCTAGATTCTCCCAGTATCCTCTATGACTCAGTAAAGTTATATGACTTGCAAAGCCAGATAGTGGCGAGAGGCTGGTGGAGCTGGGACTCGGGCACCATGTCCTAGCCCTCCAGCCAATTACTATACCAACAAAGACACATGGCCCATCTTGGGAGGCCAGACAGGAGAACACGCTGGAAGCAAAGGTTTCTTGCTCCTGGAATGGACTAGTGGTGTGAGTCTATTATGTAGATCCAGCTGACTTTGTGAATGCTGAGTTGAAAGGTCTCTGAAATACCCCACTTTGAACTTCCAGACATCCCCGGGATATGCTTTACGCTTTCGATCCTTACACCCTGCTTCGACTTTCCTGCATTTGCTGGAATTCTGGGTTAAGAATTCCAGCTATGCTGGGATGACAAAATCTATTGTTTCCTCCGACCAAGCTGATTACTTTTTGGATACGACATCCCAGCTTTTATTTGGAGAACCTCCCTGCTCAGTCCACAGGAGCTTGGGAAGAGCTGATCTCCCTCCAGAACTGAACTGGAGAACACAGTGCCCTCCTGACTACAGGAGTAGAGAAATGAACCACGTGTGACCGACAAAAAGGACATCTATCAGAGACACCAGAAAATAGTCGTGCTCAGGGCACCTGGGTGGCTCAGTCGGTTAAAGCGTCTGACTTGGGCTCAGGTCATGATCTCACAGTTCTTGAGTTCGAACCCCACGTTGGGCTCTGTGCTGACAGCTCAGAGCCTGGAGCCTGCTTCGGATACTGTGTTTCCCTCGCTCTCTGCCCCTCCCCTACTCATGCTCTGTCTCTCTCTCTCTCAAAAATAAACATTAAAAAAAATTATTTTAAACACAAAAAAAGAAAATAGTCATGCTCTTCCTCCACAGCAGCTAAGGTGATAAGATGTAGGAGTCGCATTTCCAGTGGCCGTCCTGCTACCACCAGGAAAGGCCACCTGAATGAAAGTAGCAGAGCAAGAGAGCTGAGCTCAGGGACAGACAGAAGCATCCCTGCCTTTAAGTACCTGGATCCAGCCACGTGGAAGCGAGTGCTACCCATAAACTTCTCAATTGTATAAGGAAGGAGAATTCCTTCTTTTTGCAAAAGCAATCTGAGGTACGTTTCTGTTACTTGCGACCAAGAGTTCGGGTTCACGCAACCAGTAAATACCATCATTTTTCACATCGATCAACAGGCAAGATGAAAGAAGCATCTGGAAATCCTTACAGCATGGGGAATATAGTCAATGTATTGTAATAGCGTCGTATGCGGACAGATAGCAGCTATACTTGTGGTTGGCACGGCGTAACGTACAGAAATGACGAATCGCTGTGCTGTACACCTGAAACTAGTGGAATGTTGTGTGTCGACTGTACACAAATATAAATTTTTTTCAATCTGGAAATCCTGTTTGCTGTAATTTCGAAATATATCCAAAATCCAACCATGGCTCACCAGTTTGGTGTGAGACACCTTCATCTCTCACATACATAGTCTTCTAACTCCTCTGTCTGCTTCTACTACACAATCTATTCTCAACCATGAGCTAAATGAGTAATATTTGTTTGAGTTTATTTATTTTGAGAGAGAGAGAGAGAGAGCTCACGTGCACACAAGCAGGGGAGTGGCAGAGAAAGAAGGACAGAGAAAATCCTAAGCAGGCTCTGCACTGTCAGCACAGAGTCCAACATAGCGCTCGACCCCACGAACCGTGAGATCATGGTCTGAACCTAAATCAAGAGTCAGATGTTTAACCGACGGAGTCATCCAGGAGCCCCTAGAAGGATAACATTAAAACTCAAGTCAGATCATGTTACTCCTCTGTGCAAAGACCTTCAACGCATCTCATTTCACTTAGTAAAACTCTCTATACTGGTCTTACTTCCCTGCTCTGACCTGATCCTCAATGCTCCACTCTGGTCACACAAGCTTCCTGGCTGTTCCTCCAAGACCTCAGGACCTTTGCATGAGCTGTTGCCTTACTCTGAATGTTCTTCTGCCTGCCCTGGATATCTTCACTTGCTCACTTCCTTTCAATCTTTGCTCAAATGTCACCTTTTCCATGAAGCCTGCTCTATTTTGTTTGGGGGTTTTTTTTGCTATAATACTTAGCACCTTCAATTAGTTTTTCTTATTCTTATGTTTATTTATTATCTGTCTCCCCTGAGTAGGCACAACAGCAGGACTCTTTGCCTGTTTTACTCAAAGGATGTATCCCCTGCACCTAGAAAGCTGTATGGCACGCTGTGGGTACTCAACGCTGGGATATTGTACTTGGGATGAAGCAGACCCAGGAAGAAGGAAAGGGGTCTGGAAAAGAGAAGAGCGGTGTCAGGGAGACGAGGCAAAAGCTGGAGCCCAGGGACTCTTGCTCCATCGGACCCTGGTTTCAAGATGGTATCTGGGCTCAGCGCACCCTTGGCCGGCCCGGTTCCACCTTTGCAAAAAGCCCCTCATTCCCATCTTAGCAGACAACTAGGGGCAACTGGCTGTGAGAAAATGTGATTATACACATATGACTGAACAGTAAGGGGGAGAGTCCTCCTCTTAATCTGAGTTAATTTAAGACTGCTCTCATTAGCGTTAATCTGATCAAATAATGACCAGCATCTCAGACCTGTAGCATGCTACTAATGAATTTTTCATAACTCTGTAGAGACATTTTCTGCCCCGCTGTTAATAATAAACCACAAAGCATGGGGTTTTAAACGTATTTCCATTTCGCCACCTCTTTCCTCCCGGCTTTATGCTCCCTCCCCCTCCCCCCTGCCCGGCTGGAGGTCTTGCCCATGTACCATTATTAAGGGATGGCTTGTGTTGTTGCGGTGTTCAAGGACCTGCCTCCACCTTGGGGGACCAATAAATTCATGTTATGCTTTCAAATCGTATTTCAGAAATGGAGATCATAGATTAGACTTTTATTCAATTTGGCAAATGAGACCGCCTCATTTTTCTATAATGAGGAGGAGAGGAGGCAGGGAAAGGATGCAAAGGAACCCAGTTTAGAGAAAGGAAGCAGAGCTGTCCCATTCCCTCGCCTACAAATGGGCCTGAATTACTCTATAATCCCGCCATGCTGGACTTACGTGGTCCTTCAAGTACCCCGTGATCTTTCTACCCCTTGGCTTTTGCACACATCATCCTTCTGCCTGGAACAGCCTGTCCTCATCTCCAGTTAGTTCCATCATCCTTCAAGTCTTATCTTTAGTCTCACATCCCTGGAACCTTGAGCAAATACTGTGTCCCCATACCTAGCACAGTACCTAGTACTCAGCACCTAGCACAGCCCCTGACACGCGAAACATGTATTTGTACATTATAAGCCCCACATGGGCAGGATGGCTTTGTAGGTCTAACGCATGTAACACAAAGCGGGATGATTGAAGAAGAGAGTGGATCTGTGCTGGAGCTAACCGACCGGGTGCCCTTTTGGAGCAGACACTAGAAATGGCTGAAGACGTACCCCAGGGCCAAAGCCATGACTCTCCTATTGGAGTTTCCCTTCAGTCACCGTGCCCAGGACATTGTCATGACTGCAGATGCCATGGCAACACATCTTGTTCGTGGAGAGCAGGTTTGAATATTTTCATGTTTTAAACAGACAAAAGTCATTGGGAATCAAACAGCCACCATCAAGGCCACTACTGGGGATAAAGAAAAAATCAAGAGACTTGCTTTCTTGTAAAGTGACTTGAAAGATGACTTTCAAGGATGTCTTTAAGGAATGCCAGCAGAATAAGGACAAGACAATGCCTTCCACTGTGGCTGCTTCAAAAGTGCAGCCCTCTTGGGGCACTTGGGTGGCTCAGTGGGTTAAGCATCCAACTTTGGCTCAAGTCATGATCTCACAGTTTGTGGGTTCGAGCCCCACATCATGCTCTGTGCTGACAGCCTGGAACCTGCTTCAGATTCTATGTCTCCCTCTCTCTCACCCCTCCCCCACTTGTGCGTGCTCTCTCTCTCTCAAAAAATGAATAAAGATTAACAAAATTTTTTTTAAAAAATTGTGTATAAGTATTTTGTGTATAAGTATTTTGTGTTTAAGTATTTTGATCTGTGGCTTAGGAAAATAAGTGACTAAGGAATTATTAATGCCATAATAGTTGTATGGTTATGTTTAAAACAGAGTACTTGGTATTTATTAGAAATATACATTGAGGGTGCCTGGAGGCTCAGTCAGTTCAGCGGCTGACTCTTGGTTTCAGCTCAGGTCATATCTCATGGTTCATAAGTTCAAGCCCTGCATTAGGCTCTGTGCTGATGGTGCAGAGTCTGCTTGGGATTCTCTCTCTCAATCTCTCTCTCTGCCCCTCCTACACCCTCTCTCTCTCAAAATGAATAAATATACTTAAAAGAAAAAGAAATACACATTGAAATATTTGAGGATGCAATGCTGTGATGGTTTAGGAATTGCTTCAAAATAATCTAGGCATGATGGGGGAGGAGTTATTGGCTATAATTTAATATTATTGAGTTTGTGTGATGGGTACATAAGGGTCCATTATGCTCTTCTCCCTACTTTCGTATAGGTGTGAAGTGTGTGTATGTGTGGCCCCAGTCACCTCTCTTACTCTGCCATCATTATAGACTGAAAATAAGCAAACATCATCAAATCAACAGGTAACTGGTCATCCCACCTTCTCCAGGCTAAGCGGTATAACCTTAATTTTTTTCAAACCATGAATGGGTGGGACTGGGAGGAAAACATCTGAAATAGCAATTAACAAACCATTGGTGTTCACAAATTATTTCAGTAGTGTTGATTATCTGTACCTCCCTTTTCCTCACTCAGTATTATTTAAACGTATACACACACATGTGAATTAAAGACGGGAATGGTGAAGGTCTCGATCAGATAACAATGAGGCAATGTCTGCTTTTTATTCATAGTTTTGATTCTAGGGTTCCATAGGAAAATGGAAACATCCAAAAATATTAGGTCTAAATACTATCCATTGGCAATGTTGACATATGTTGATGTGACACAGGCTTTCCAATTAACCATGGCCCTTATATGTCACCTCCCAAATATCCTACCCCCGGCCTATTTTCCTTTCCTGCCCGGTCCCAGAAACCGACCGACTGTGTGATCCCTGGAAATCAGAAGCCTCCTCTATAAAACCTGCATCCCTTCATGATGTCGTTTCAGAAAAATCTCATCTCACATGAGGCTTCCTTGTCATTGACATGATTCTAACTGTATTTATTTCAAAGGAAAGTGTGCATTTTTAAAAACCAGGCCCACCTCAAGCCTCTCGGCTCATCACAAGTTGACTCACAGATGCAGTAAAGTGACTTTATATGTTTTTTATTAAGTTGATGATTTGCTGGAAACACTTCCCTCTCGCCGTTGTCATTCCTGAAGACACAAAGCTACAGGCTACTCTCCTCAACTCTTTTTTTCAACATTTATTTATTTTTTGGGACAGAGAGAGACAGAGCATGAACGGGGGAGGGGCAGAGAGAGAGGGAGACACAGAATCGGAAACAGGCTCCAGGCTCTGAGCCATCAGCCCAGAGCCTGACGCGGAACTCACGGACCGCGAGATCGTGACCTGGCTGAAGTTGGACGCCCAACCGACTGCGCCACCCAGGCGCCCCTACTCTCCTCAACTCTTATAAGTAGGCTATATAAACAGGTATCCTTCTAAAGGACCATTGGGCCCAAGAGGAAAAAAAAGCCTTATAAGCACACAGTAATTCTACCTTACATATACTTGTTAGGGAAACCAATGAAAGAGCTTCACAAAGATTTCATTTCAAAAGTAGTCATTAAGGCTGTGTTTATGAGAGTAAAAACAAACAAACAAACAAAATCCCCAAATAAGTCACCAAAGGTGGGCAGTCAACTCAATTATGCTCTATCTTTATGCTGGAATATTACGAGTCATTTGAAATGCTTTTGACAGGGAAAGACATTCATGTCTTAAACCAACTTTAAGATGAAAAGAGGAGACTATGAAATATGTAAAGTATAGTTATTCTTAACTAAAACATAAAAACACAAGTTTGTGTGAGGTAAAGTCTGTAAGACTCCATAACAAGATGTTAACAAATGTTCATCTATGGGTGGTGGGAGGAGTGTGTTCATTTTTCTTTTTAATGAAGCACATATTCTATTTTTCCTATAATGAATATGATTTGCTTTCATGTCCATAAAAGTCTTTAAAATGACATTTTTGTTTAATGACTTCTATTTCTGAAGTCTATGTAAACAATTCATAACCTGGTATATAGAACCTAAATAGCCAACCAAGAACCTATAAAGTGTCCAGGAAAGTGTCGTACAATCACAAAAAAGTAGGAACTTCTGACTCTGGAGTTCCTTCCTGCGTTCAAGCCTGAACCTGGGAACATTTCTTTAGTTTCTGGCAGAGGCAAAACAGTTCACTCCCAAAGTGCCCCATGCCCCTGGCCAAACAAATGTTCACAGCGCCACTATTCACATTAGCTACAAGATGGAAACAACCCAAATGTCCACTGATGGGTGGATAAACCCATACAATGGGATTTTATTCAGCCACAAAAAGGGATGAAGTACGGATACACGATTCAAATGGATGAACTACGAAGATATTATGCTAAGTGAAAAAAAGCCAGACAGAGAAGATCACATATTGTATAATTCCATATATGTGAAACACCCAGAAAAGAAGAAAAATGTAGCGACAGAAAATAGATGAATGGTTGCCAGGGGATGGAGGGCAAGGAAACTGTGGTTGATTGCTAACAAATAGGTATGAGCACACTTCATTTAGTTGCGCTTCACAGATGTTGCATGTAGTTGTGTTTGTTTGTTTGTTTGTTACAAATTAAAGGTGTAGCCATCCTGTATTGAGGAAGTCTATCGGCGCCATTTTTCCAACAGCATTTGCCTACTTGCTGTCTCTGTGTCACATTTTGGAAACTCTCACGATATTTCAAAGTTTTTCATAATTATTATATTTGTTATGATGATCTGTGATCAGTGATCTTTGATGTTACTAGTGTAATTGTTTTGGCGTGCCACAAAACGTACCCACATAAGATGGCAAAATAACTGATAAATGAGTGTGTTGTGACTGCCCCACTGATGGCCATTCCCCCGTCTCTCTCCCTCTCCTCAGGCCTCCCTATTCCCTGAGACACCACAATACTGAAATTAGGCCAATTATAACCCTACAGTGGCCTCGGAGTGTTCAAGTAAAAGGAAGAGCTGCACATCTCTCACTTTAAATCAAAAGCTAGAAATGATTAAGCGTAGTCAGGAAGGCACATCAAAAGCTGAACAAGGCCAAAAGCTAGGCCTCTTGCACCAACCATCAGCCAAGGGGTGGATTCGGAGGAAGAGATCTTGAAGGAAAAGACAAGTGCTACTCCAGTGAACACACGAATGATAAGGAAAGAAACGGCCTTATTGCCGATCTGGAGAAAGTTTCAGCGGTCTGGATGGCAGAACAAACCTGGCACAACACTCCCTTAAGCCAAAGCTGATCCAGAGCAAGGCCCGAACTGTCTTCAGTTCCGTGAAGGCTGAGAGAGGTGAGGAAGCCGCAGAAGAAACGTGTGGCACTAGCAGAGGTTGGTTCACGGGGCTTAAGGAAAGAAGCCATCTCCATAACACAGAAGTGCAGGGTGAAGCGGCAGGTGTCCGTGTAGAAGCTGCAGCAAGTTATCCAGAAGATCTAGCTCAGATCATTCATGAAGGTGGCTACTCTAAACCGCAGATGTTCAGTCCAGGTGGAAGCGCCGGTCGGGGGAAGATGCCGTGTAGGGCTTTGGTAGCCAGAGAGGAGAAGTCAACGCCTGACCTCAAAGCTTCAAGGGACAGGCTGACTCCCTTGTTAGGGGCTAGCGCAGCTGGTGTCTTTGAGTGGAAGCCACTGCTCGTTTACTGTTCTGAAAATCCGAGGGTCCCTAAGAGTTATGCTGAGCCTACTCTGCCCGTGCTCTGCAGATGGAAGCCTGGATGACAAAGCCTGGATGACAGCACATCTGTTTACAACATGGTTTGTTGAATATCTTAAGCCAGCTGTGGAGACCCACTGCTCAGAAAACAAAGATTCCTTTCAAAACATTAGTGCTCACTGGCAGTGCACCTGGTCACCCAAGAGCTCTGATGGCGTGGAGATGTACGACGAGATTAATGCTGTTTTCATGACGTCCACTCTGCAGCCCGTGGACCAAGGAGTCATTTCCACATTCAGGTCTTATTATTGAAGAAATACATCTGGCTAGACGAGCTGCCGTAGACAGTGAGTCCTCTGACGGATCTGGGCCAAGTCAACTGGAAACCTTCACCATTCTAGAGAACACTGAGAACATTCCTGATTCACAGGAGAGGTCAAGATAGTGACGTTAACAGGAGCGTGGGAAAAGTGGATTCCAACCTTCATGGAGGAGTGGGGAGGGTTCTAGACTTGAGTGGGGGAAGGAGCTGCAGATGGGGCGGAGACAGCGGGTGAGCTGGGATTGGAAGTGGAGCCTGAAGATGGGACTGAATTGCTAGAAACTCGTGGTAAATGTGAACAGAGGAGGAGTTGCTTCTCATGGAAAGAGAGCGGCTCCTGGAGATGGAATCTGTTCCCGGTGAAGATGCCGTGAAGACTGCTGACGTGACAACGAAGCACTCAGAATGTTCTGTACACTTAAGTGAGAAAGCAGCGGTGGGGTTTGGGAGCACGGACTCCAATTCTGAAAGAGGTTCCACTGTGGCTAAAATGCTATCAAGCAGCATCACCTGCTGCAGAGGAACTGCTCATGAAAGGGAGAGTCAATTGATATGGCACACGATGTGTTGTCTTATTTTAAGAAACTGCCACAGCCATGCCAACCTTCAGCGACCCCCACCCCGATCAGTCAGCAGCCACCACCATCGAGGCAAGACCCTCCCCCAGCAAAGAGGCTGCCGAAAGCTCAGATGAGGATCAGCATTTTTTAGCAATAAACTATTTTAATTTTTTTAAGTTGATTTATTTTGAGAGAGAGACAGAGAGTGAGAGAGAGAGGGCATTAGCTGGGCAGGAGCAGGGGGTGTGGGGGGGACAAAGGATCTAAAGCAGGCCCCACACCTTCAGCACAGAGCCCGATGTGGGGCTTGAGCTCATGAACCTCGAGATCATGACCTGAGCCAAAATCAAGAGTCAGACACTCAACCGACTGAGCCACTCAGGTGCCCAGACAATAAACTATTTTTTAATTAAGGGGCATATACATTGCTCGCTTAGACATAATGCTATTGCACGCTTAAACTGTAGTGTAGTGTAAACATAACTTTTATGTGCACTGGAAAACCCAAAAAATCATTTGACCCACTTTATTGCAATATTCACTTTATTGCAGCGGTCTGGAACTGAAACCCACAATATGTCTGAGGTGTACCTGTATAAGGTAAGGAGTGTGTATGTGGTGATGGAAGTGTTCTAGAATTAGATAGGGGTGATGGCTGTACAACAGTTAGCATATACTAAAAAACATTCTATTGTATACTATAAAGTAGTTAACATGTTGAATTTGATGTTATATGAATTTTACATTAATTTTTATTTATTTTTTTTTAATTTTTTTTTTAACGTTTATTTACTTTTGCGACAGAGAGAGACAGAGCATGAACAGGGGAGGGTCAGAGACAGGGAGACACAGAATCTGAAACAGGCTCCAGGCTCTGAGCCGTCAGCACAGAGCCCGACGCGGGGCTCAAACCCATGGACAGTGAGATCGTGACCTGAGCCGAAGTTGGACGCTTAGCCGACTGAGCCACCCAGGCGCCCCTTTTTAATTTTTTTAAGTTTGTTTATTTATTTATGTATTTATTTTGAGAGAGAGAGAGAGAGCATGAGCTGGGGAGAGGCAGAGAGAGAGGGCGACAGAGAGAATTCCAAGCAGGCGCAATGCTGTCGGCACAGAGCCCGATGCAGGACTCAAGCCCACAAACCATGAGATCATGACCTGAGCCGAGATCAAGAGTCAAATGCTCAACTGACTGAGCCACCCAGGCACCCCTTCCCTCAATTTTTAAAAACCTAAAAAAATAAAAGCTAGGGTGGTTATATTATTATCAGAGAAAATAGTTTCCAGAGCAAGAAAAAGTACTAGGAATAAATGGTAACTTTACACAATGAAAAGGGGCAAGTCACTAAGAAAACAAGTGTATACACTGAACAAAACAGCTCAAAATACATGAAGCGAAAACTGATGGATCTGCAAGAAGAATTGGGACAAATCCACCATGACGGGAGGAGACGTCAACACTCCTCTCAGTGTAATCGGTAAAACAACTTGAGAGAAAATCAACAAGGATATAGAGGATCTCAACAATACCATCAACCAACTGGATCCAATTGGTGGTTCTACAACACCGTACCCGTCAACAGCAGGACGCACATTCTTTGCAAGGGCACACGTTACGTTCACCAAGACAGAAGATATTCTGGGTCATAAAATAAACCCTAAGCTTTTTAAAATAATTGAGACCACATAAAATGTCCTCATGGACCGTAAGTGAATTAAACCAGAAGTCAAGAACAGAAAATATCCACAACCCTTGAAAACTGAACAACACTGCGCCTGAAAAATATACATGCATCGGAGAGGAAGAAATGAAAATACAACGTATCAAAATTTGTGGGGTGCGGTTAAAGCAGTCTTTCAAGGGAAAGTGGTGGCAATAAATACTCAGAGAAGGAGAAAGGCCTCACATCAACAGTCTAAGCATCTCAGGAAAACAGAAAAAGAAAAGCAAAATAAAGCCAAAACAGGCAGAAGGCAATAATAATGAAAACAAAAATTAACCAAATTGAATGCAGAACAACAGAGACAATAAATAAAGCCAAAACCTGATTTTCTGAAAAGGTGACTAAAACTGATAAACCAGACTGGCAAAGAATAAAAGAGAAAAAACACACATTACTGACATCAGCAATGAAAGATCCCACAGACACTAAAAGGATAATAAGGGAATACTAGGAGCAACTCTAGGCATGTAAATTCACCAATTTAGATAAAATGTGCCAATTCCTTAAGAGCCACAAACTTCTGAAATTCACCCAAGAATAAATTTTTTTAAAAAAATGTTTCATGTTTATTTATTTTTGACAGAGACAGACAGAGCGCAAGTAGGGGAGGGGCAGAGAGAGAGGGAGGCAACAGAATCCGACGCAGGCTCCAGGCTCCGAGCTGTCAGCACAGAGCCCAGCATGGGGTTCAAACCCACGAACCATGAGATCATAACCTGAGCAAAAGTCAAACGCTTAACCGACTGAGCCACCCAGGCACCCCAAGAATAAATTTTTTTAATTTAATTTATAGTTCAAAAACTTCCACACCCCAAAAATAGCAAGGATAATCTCTAGGTCCATATAGTTTCACTGCTGAATTCTACCAGCATTTAAAATATGTTAAGATGAAATAAAACCAATTGTACACAATGTCTTCCAGAGACAGAAGTATAGGGAACGCTTCCCAATTCATTTTATGAGGCCAGTGTACCTGATACAGAAACTAAACAAACATGGTACAAAAAAAGGAAACCACAGCAACATCCTTCATAAACATGGACACAAAAACTCTCAACAAAATATTAATGGGTTAAATCCAGCAACATATTAAAATAATATTGCTTTTAGGGTTTATCACAAAGCTCTGTTTCTCCAAGCCAGATAAAGGTAAAAATACAAAAAGGGGCATCTAAATGTGCTCTGCCTCCTAACTAATAAAGTCCCAGAATGCCCTCACTTGATTGATGAGTTCTTTTCTATACCTATTTCCCTTACTGCTGGAGTCCAAGCCACCCAACCCCGCCCAAGCACCACACCAGCGCCTTTGAGGATGAGCACACAGAGAAACATTCACAACTACTTCTTAGAAGCATGATTCTCTGGCTAGGAGAGGTGCACACGCAAAGGGGGAAATTCGCCATTGCCAATGACTCCAGATTCTGGAATTTTGTGCTGGAACTAACAGAGGATACAGCAGAGAGGTGGTGGCTGCAGAATTTGGGCCAGAGACTTGTCAGGAGTCTGTGCGCACAGCTATCTCTTGTCTCTACCTGGTGGGTTCCAGATCTTAGATGCAGACTCTTCTTGAGGCTGTTTTCTCAGCCAGAAGAAGGAGTGGCCTCATTCTCTCTGTTCCAGAGACTAGAGCCACAGGATCTAAGTCATCAGAGAGCAGACTCAACTCAAAAGACAGAGAATAATTCCAACCACTATAACTCACCCCAATCAAAAGGCTGCCCTTGTGAAAGAATTTGAATTTTTCCCAAGAAGACATACAAATGGCCAATATGCACATGAAAATATGCCTAACATCATTAGTCATCAGGAAACTATAAATCAAAACCACAATGAGATACCACTTCATACCCAGTAGGAAAGCTATAATTTTAAAAAAATTAATGAAAAAATAATCCGAAATAGGAGGTGTTGGCAACGATGTAGGGAAATTGGAACCCTGGTACCTTGCCAATGGAAACGTAAAATGGTGTAGCCACTGTGGAAAATAGTACGGCAGTTCCTCAAAAAATGAAACAGAGATTCACCATATGACCCAACAATTCCACTCCTAGATACAGACCCAAAAGAATTCAAAGCGGGGACTCAAACAGATACTTGTACATCGAAGTTTCTAAGCAGCATTATTCACAATAGTCAAAAGGTGAAAGCGACTCAAAAGTGTCTATCAACAGATGACTGGATAAACAGAATATGGACTATACATACAATGGAATATTAGTCAACCATGTAAAGAAATGAAGAACTGACACCTACTACAATGTGGATGAACCTTAGAAACATAATGCCAGGGGAAAGAAGCCAGACACAAAAGGTACAGGGCATACGATTCAACTCACATGAGATACCCAATAGTCAAATTCGTACAGACAGGAAAGCAGGGTTACCATGCAGCTGGGGAGAGTCATTCATTGCCCAATGGCACAGGATTTCTATCTGCGATGATGAAAAGGTTCTGCAGATAAATAGCGATGACGGTTGCACGACACTGTAAATGTATTTTGTGCCACCAAGTTGCACACTTTAAAATGGTTACAATGGTAAATTTTATTCTATGTATATTTTACTGCCATTAAAAAATGAATTTTTTAAGAGGCCACCATAGGAGGTAGTGCTCACCCCAAATCACCACGCTGGACACTGGCCAAAAGGTAAGCCTAGCCAACCCCTTAAGCATCCTTCTATCTTGAGAGAATATAGAGAATATGATTTTCGAGCAATTGGATACCACCGTTCTCTTCACATCATAAGCTTAAGAGAAGTTCAGGAGCTACAAGGCCCAACCCCGTAACTGTTATCCAGCTTGGAGGTGAGCTGAGCACACGGTTTAAAGACTAAAGCCTGCCAGGCACTGATGGGGAGTGAGTCATCTGTGGGCGAATTCAAAGATCCATACCTAGTATCAGAATGTTGTTCCCTTACGTCACCTGCAGCCCAGCAGGTGTGCCGTCATCCCATGGAAGGATGGAAAGCTTCTACGGGTTTCTTCTCACTCCTTGCTCTCACACATTGGGAGTTCAGTTAGATCCACTGAATAAATGAAGGATACACTCAAGGGTGGCACCTCCCTGGATACCTGAGATCCCCTAACCTCCCCAAGCCAATCTATTGGCAGGGATGGGGGGATGATCATGAAACCCATCAAAGTTAACAACCTTTAAGCATTTGCCTTGTGCCAGGCGCTCGGCTCAATTCCTTAATGCAAGATCCCATGTAATCAGCATAACAATCCTATGCAAAGTGATCCCAATTTTATAAGCCAGGAAACTGAAGCTCAGAAAAGGAGAGCTCATTTGCCCAAGGTTACTTAGCTAGTGTACCTTGAACTCAGGCTGGAATCCAAGCAATCTTACTGTGGATCCCAAGCCGTCCTAACCGTTAAGTTATACTACTTCAAGAATCCATGAAAATTTCTAGAGACTCAATTAAGTTATTATTTCTGAGCCTTCATATCACTTTCCTACTGATCCAGGGAAACTCAGGGCATGTGTCTTTGGAATGCATCCACTGCTCTAATCAATGGCTGACTAGTAACCCTGGGGGTGGGGGGGGGGCCATATTCTCAGTCTTTATCAAGAACAAGATTTCTACTACAGCAAAACAGAGAAACCACCTCAATGGCCAAAAGCAGCACTGTCCAGCTGAAATATACAGTGAGCCACCTGTGTAATTTAAAATTCTGTAGTAGCCTCAGGGGAAAAAAGAGGGATAAGATACAGTCGAAATTCATTTTAAGAAATTTTACTTAACCCAATCTCTCTGAAATAATATCATGGCAGCATGTCGTCAATATAAAATATTATTAATGGTGGAGCTCCTGAGTGGCTCAGTCAGTGGAACATCCAACTTCAGCTCAGGTCATGCTCTTGCAGTTCACGAGTTCAAGCCCCACATCAGGCTCTCTGCTCTGGGCACGGAGCCTGCTTCAGATCCTCTCCCCCCCCCCCCCACCCTGCCCCTCCCCTGCTCACTCTCTCTGTCTCTCTCAAAATAAATAAAGAAACTTAAAAACATTATTAATGAGATCTTCCTTCATATGACATCTTTTCTTCATACTAAGAGGTCAGAACTTGGTGTGTATTTTATACCAATATAATCACACCATTTATACCATTTCAGTCAGAAGTCACCACTCAGGTCTGTTTCCCTCTCTGTTTCTCATTCTTCCTTGTCTCTGTGGATGCCCTACTCTGTCTCCATTGGTTCTATGTTTCTCTCCAATAGTTTTCATCTATAAAGTCACCCATGAACTCAAAGTATATGAGCAGCAGAGGGAGCCACCATGATGATTCTCATTAACTCAATCGCCAGCACTTCCCCTTTGCCCTCTGTTTGCTCTCGTCTTCCCTTCCAGGCCATGCCACCTTTGGGGAGTCCACAGTAGAGCAGTAAACCTCTTCCTGTATCTGGGGCTGTCTTAACCTCCACACTGGGTCACACTGGGTCACATCAGTGACTCTAAACCTCAGTAAACTCACTTGTAAAACAGGAACAACCACTGTTGCAGTCACTGCCCACTGGAGAGATGTTGCAAGGGTCACAGAAACCCTGCAGACAATGAGTCCCTGCTTTGACTTTCTCCTCCCCGTCCCTCAGCTTCTCCATCCTCTGTCGCAGCTGCCCTGTGTCCCTTGTCTTCCTCAGCTTCTGGACACCTCCCCATTCCCCAGCTCCAAAGCAGCACTCTGAGGGCAAGGAGGAAGGCCAGGTCCCAAGACTTGGGGCCCAGAGGGTGGGAGCCCAGAAAATGACCGATTCTCTGGAGGGAGGAGGAAGACTCCTCAGTATTCTGTCCATTCGAGGATGAAAAATCACAAGCTCCCTAACGGGATCCGTTCCAAAAACCCAGATGGGATAGTGAACCCTTCCGAAATAACTTCTGCCACTAACTCGGAGCTGTGAGACCACCTCCTGCCATATCTTTATGAGAACAAGGCAGAAGGGGGTAAGGCTGGGCCGCTTTGTATGGAAAACCAAGTATTCCTCTTATGTCCACAGGTCCCCAGCTCCTTCCCAACTAGAAACAGGAAGAATGAGATTCTAACCTGAAGCAACTGCCTCCTTAAACCCTGAGCTCTCAGTCATCAAAACATAGGCAACCAAAAAAATAAAGCATAAACCCATACTGAGGATGGGGGGGAACAGGCCCTTTTCACACGGCTGGGGGAAGGTAATTTGGCAAAACCTACCAAAAGTCCTGAAACTTGGCATAGCCTTGGATTCAGCAATTGGGCTGGAATCAAAGGACCGCTACAAACCACAAGGATATCTACTGTGGCGTTATTTATAATGACAGAAAGTTGTAAATGTACATGATCTGACAATAGGATTTGTTAAATTATGGTACGTCCATAGAATAGCATGCAGCCACTAATAATATTTAATGATATGAAAAGCTGTTCCTGACATTTTAAGTGCATTTTGTATCTCCAGCATTCCTCAAGAGTTGTAGGATGGAATATCCAACTGCCTACTTGACAAATGGAACATGTCCAAACAGGACCTGACCATCAAGCCCAACCTATCCCACTTCTAGTCCTCATGTTTCAAATAAAGGCACCACCATTCGCTCAGTTCTTAAGCCAAACACCCAGGGATAACCCTCCCTTCTTTATTTTCCCCATATCTGATTCATGAACGCCTCGTGCACACCTGACCTTCTGAATCCAGCCGCCGGCCCCATCCCGCCAACCACCTTAATAGTCCCGAGCACAGTGACTCCTGCACACCAATCTCCCAAACTGTATCCCTGCCCCCATTCTTAATCCCTACAGTCTATTTTCCCTGAAGCAATCAGAAGGATCTTTTAAAAATCTAAGTCAGTCACCTCCCCGTTCACACTCAGGACAAAATCCAAGTATCTTATCAAAGCTATCACCAGGGCCCTGATTCTGTCTCCCACTGTGTCCCTCACCCCTTGCCCGTCCACCCACTCAACTCCAACCACAGTGGTCTGCTTGCTGTTCTAACGACACTCCAAGGACGTTCCCACCCAAGAAATTTGCTCTTCCCTCTGCCTGGTCCCTTCCCCAGATATGTCTTGGTTTGCTTCCTCAAGTCAGTAAAACCTCAAGGGGGCCTCTGCTGACCATCCCATGACCCTCCCTCTTTCCCATGCTCTTTTGGTTTTATTTTGGGGTTTGGGTTTTTTTTTTCTTCCATAGCTGTTACATTATTATAGGAGATTGTACATTGGCTTCCGATGAAGCACACCTCCTAGAATCCATACCCTTAGATAGACATTTCCACATTGATTTTGGGCTTATCCACTTAACGTGCTTTGGCATATGGGACACTGGCAAAGGTTACAGAAGCAGAGGCCTCAGAGGGGCTGTGCAAAGGGGCTTGTTCTCTTGGAACATGGCTGCTTCCACGAGGTAAGGAATCCAGCTGTCCTTTTGGAAAGCCATGTGCAGAAAAACTGATGTCCCCCCACCAACCACCAGCAATGTGAGCAAGGCCACCTTGGGCCATCCAGCCCAGCGAGCCATCTGATGATCACACAACCACATGAGTGATGTGGGCAAGATCAGCAGAACCGCATCATCCACCCTAGAGGTCAGAGATCAGGAAGCTAGCCCTTGGGCCAAATCTGACCCACCACCTGTTTTCATAAGGCCCCACAACCTAAGAATAGTTTTTACATTTTTAAACATAAAAAAAGGGGGGGTGGGGGGTAATAGTATTTCGTGACATGTGAAAATTACATCGAATTTCAATTTCAGGGGCGATAAATGAAGCTACAGTGGAAAACTGTCTGTCTGCAGCTGCTACGCGCTACAACGGCAGAGCTGAGAGGCTGTGATGCAGTCTGTATGACCCACAAAGCCTAAACTATTTACTACCTGTCCCTTTACAGAAAGAGTTTGCTGGCCCTTGCTGCAGGCTGCTGGCAGGCTAACCTTTAAACAACTTTTTATTGTGTTCACTCCAAAACCTTTGAAGACTTCTATCTCCTTCCTCAAAGGAGTGAAACTTTGTCAGTCTGGCTCCCTTGTCCTTAGTCAGATCTCAAGAGTTTGTGACCTAAATTCATTTCCTATGACATTCTATCAGGTACTCTCCATTCTAGACCAACTGGTCTCTCAGCTGCCCCACGAAGGCACGAACTGGTGTGAAATACCTTTATCTGGTTAGCTGTTCTTGCTGAGCGAGCTCTCTCCACCTGCCAGCTCTCCCCATCCTTCTCTGCGCTCAGGGTCCCCAGCTCCCCAACCAAGAGAGCTACCCTAACTGCTTTGCCAAATGATTCCCTGGGTGTATTCTATGGAACATCAATCCCAAGGGATATCCTTGGAAAAAGAAACACCGCAGACTCCACACTCTCTCGGAGTCACCGTGCACATAGATGGTATCGTTAACGGCTCTGAGAAGTCTCTGCAGTAAAGATGCCTGTTTCCCTTTGTTTAGCTCAACCTTTGCCAAATTCTCCAAGGAATTCGTTTTGTCTACAGAGTACTTGTTGACCACCAGCACGTAGTACAGGGCCCGGATTTCAGTACTCGCCGGAAGAATGAAAAATGCTAATTTTTCAGACCAAGGGACCCACAGAACACACTTCAGAAATGCTGTTCAAACTCTTCCCTTTCTACCCCTGATCTGAGCTGTTCCCTTCCATGTCATCTATTCCACACCACGTAATGTTAATCATACCATCATCATCATCATGACTATCAATTATTCAGCACCTGCAGCTGTGTTACAAATGGCACCAGGCCCTTGAAAATGTCCTCCCTTTCGATCTTCGTAACTACTGAAATAGGTAATGTTATTCTTTTATTGCCACTTTGCCAAAAATTAAACCATGGGTCAGAAAATTTAAATCACTAGCCCAAGATAAAGTAAGTAGAAAAGCTACAATTTACAACTTTACTTGTCTAACTCCAAAGGTCATGGTCTTTCTTCTCTGCTAGACTACCTCCTGATAACACGCCATGGCCCTTGTTGTTGGCTATCCACCCAATATCCCTTCATGCTTTCTTCCATGCCAGCATGTATGGGGTGGCAACCAGTCAACCCAGGCGATGGACCATGACTCATCTAAACCACTTACCATGGTGTCCCCACGTCCCCACCTCCCAGCATTGAGGCAAGGACTGGCCATCTGAGCAAGTTTTGGCCAAGAAGAGATAATTCAACATCATCTGTGGGGTAGGTAGCGAAACAAAGACATGAACCCTTTATCCCTGCTTGCTCCTCGCCCAGTCCCCCTCCTCCCTGCCTTGAACCTGAGTGAGACAGCTAAAGCTTTAGAAGACATCTTGCAACCAAAAGGAAGAGGCCATTGAGAACTCAAAGAGACAACGGTCCCGAGATTACTAACTTGCTGACCCAACTCAAGCAGCCATATACCTTCATACTTCTTGCGATACAAGAAAAAGAAGCCATCATTTGCTTTAAAACTGCGCTTGGATTTTCCATTTCGTGTAGCTTGAACACGTTCCTAATGGACCTACATGCTGTCTCCCATATTATTTGCTGTTTGGATTTCATCATTATTTTACACATATATTATTATTAGCCTTGTCTCCCTAACCATGCAGTACACATCTTGAAGGCTAAGTCCATGCTGTATATGGGGTGATATGCACGCTACTAACTTTTGCTTATTATCACGGTTTTCAGGGATGGTCTGTTCAATTCACTACTTACTCCAGTGTTTGTGAGCAGGGAGTCCTTACCATCAAAGAGCAGAAATATGCCACCTACCTCCTATTATGGTGGTATTTTTCAAAGTGTTGATGTGAAAACATGCATCAGAAACACCTGGACTGTTTATGAAATGCAGATTCCTGGGCCTCCTGCCAGTCCCACCTGAATTAGAGTCTCTGGGGTTAGAGGCTGAGAATGTGCATTTTCAATGAGCTCCCTCAGACTGTTTTAACATACAAAATGTGACAGTTTGGGGGATAAAAAAAAAAAGCCTCGGGTCCAAAGCCTAGATGAGGTTTGGCAGGACTTGGCTGCACCCGGGGTCTTCAGCCCCTCCTCAGTGTCCCCACCCCAGCCCCAGAGACCTGAGAAGCAAGAAGCTGGCCTGACTGCTGGAGACCCTTCCCTGAGCAATCTCGAAACCAGGGATCTGTGGCATCCCGGAACCAGGAAACTAACACCCAGATGCACTCCCAATAACTCTAACCTCCGGCAACTCCATCCCCCAGTTTGCAAAGAAAACCTCTATGCAGAAAAGAAGCCATGGAGTCCAGGATATGCTGTGACCATCACCATCATCAAGGAGTTATCAGAGGATGGGGCATGTTGAAAAGAGGAAAAGAAAACAGGAGAAACGCGCACAGTAATACATGAACTAGCACCTGGGACTCCTGAGTCCAAGGGCCAGAAGAGAACTCAGGTGGCCCTTTTGAGTTATTTAGTTACTCACCACCCGCAGTTCTGAACAGAATCTTATCCTGGGCACTGCTCACACCAAGACGGAAATTTTCCCAGATGACAGGGGCACACAGACATGCATTGTAGGGTAGCAAACAGCATATTACACACACACACACACACACACACACACACTCCACTTTCAAACTGATGACCTTTCTGTGTGCTGACAACCAAAGTTAAAATCATGGAGGAAAAAAAAAAAAAAAAGACTTAAAAGTAAATCAGACAGCGGTGCTCATCCGTGCTGGAACCCAGGCACAGGGCTCCAAGATTCAGTAGGGGCTGAAGAGTTCAGGCCTTGGAAACTCGTGGGCTGGAAACAGGGAACCTCCCCAGCACTGCACATGCCTGCTTCGCCAGAGGGAGAACCCCTTTACTTTGCTTCCAGCCCCACAGCCACCACCCTCAGCAAATGCCAGCTAATAGGAGTTCCCAAATTTAATCAAGCCGTGTGTACAGCTGGTTTGAAGGAGAAGTGAGTGGAACCCTTCGGATGTTTCCAACAAACGTGGATGCCCAGTGATTACGTGCACACCAGACATTTTCTAAGGCTCTTGAAACCTTCCTCCTTTGACCAAATGGCCTTCGGAAGAAATAAATTCTGCCATCTTCTGTCTGAGTAACTTTGCATCGAACCCCACCCCCCAAACTGCTTCAAACTCCCCCTCAAGTTCTGTTGGAGACAATGTTACAACTCGCCAGCGATGACTCCTCCTCCGACCCCTCTCCTCACCGTCCTATGGAGATTCAAGAGTATTTTCCTACACCACTTGTGTGTGCTGATCCAGGCATATTTTTTTGTTATCTTTTTACACGTTTCAGGCCTGCAACAGCTCCCTGCATCAAACGATTTGATTTGGGAACGGGTAGCTCAAAGGGGATTTTTTTTTTTAATGCATCTTGCCTCCTGACATGTATATCACTGAAATAAAACAAAAACAAAAGCAAAAACAAATTCCAAGGAGCAATCGCGGAGTTGCGAAGGAGGCCCAGAGCAGAAGAGGTCTATATTTATAGGCAGCCCCGTTCTGGGAGCAAAAACCACCTTTTGACCACCTGCAGAATGCGCAAGGTCACGTGGGTTCTCTGCAGCGCCTTAATGTCTTACCCAGCACACAAGCCCCCGTGGCATATAAACAAATCCAGAAGCGGAAAAAAGAGAGAACTCACTCCTCGGAGAGGAAGCAAATGATAATAACAGCGCAGGAATAATAATACATAAAGAATAACAATTACTACTACTACTACCAACATCCAGCCAAGCGTAGATGACAGCGGTACAGTCAAGGGACATCCAGTGCAGGCTTTGCAAAGAAAATAAATCACAGAAAACCAAATCGTGCCCGCCCTGCCACCCTCCCACACCCTCCCCCCCCCCCCCAACAAACAGAATCAAAGGAAAGGGGGTGGTGGGGAGCAAGGAAAGGGAAGGAAAGATTGCCTTTTCCCCCCATAGGCGACACCTACCTCCAGGGTCCGGATCTCTTTTTGTGTGAGGTCGTTGGAGGTGGCACATTTGGTCCTAAGCCCTTCCAGGTTGGAGATGCTCAGGTCTATCATGTTTTGGACCAACTCGCACTGCTGTAAGGCTTTTTGCAAACTCAGAGGCTGCTGCTCCTCGCTTTTCGTCATGTTTTCCTCATCCATCGCTTGCTCGGCAAGCCCCCTTCCCCTCCTCCTCCTCCCAGAGAGAAAAAAGAGGGGGGGGGGGGGGAGTAGAGGTAGTCTACCCCCTACGCTCTCCAACCACTGCGACTTCTCAACAATGTCTCATGAAGAAGAAACCCAACATCTCACACAGGGCTGAGGGGGTGGGGTGGGAGGAGGGGACAAGAGCCAAAATTTATTATTTTATTTTGGGGTATCAAGCAGACTCCATTAGAATGTCTCCTCTCTCTGAGTCTCTGGTCCCTGAAAAGGAGAGATGCTGTTTCTCAGAAGCAAACCAGGTGATGTGATGCTGTCTGTACACTTAGGGAGGAGGGGGAGGAGGGAGGGGGGGAGGAGGAGGAGGAGGAGGAGGAGGAAAAAGAGGAGAAGGGGGGGAGGAGAGGAGGAGGAGAGGAGGAGGCGAAGGAAAACAGCGCTCACTCTTTACACACCGGCTCCGTGAAGGGCAAATTTATATATTTTTGGCTGGCTGGCTTTTATGTCAAAAAAAATCTGCTTTGCCCCCCTCCCAGTTGCAGTGACACGGCATTGTCCACCGTTTGGGGTGCTTTAGCGCGTCCTCAAGATGCTGTCTGCA
The DNA here is from genome assembly GCF_046562875.1 of Panthera onca. Taxonomy (NCBI): domain Eukaryota; kingdom Metazoa; phylum Chordata; class Mammalia; order Carnivora; family Felidae; genus Panthera; species Panthera onca. The sequence goes on from NC_138350.1 coordinate 13,367,511, forward strand.
TTGCTCCCGCGGCTGCGGCGACGACTGCGGCTGGCTGCTGTCTCCTCCTCGCGCTGCTGCTGCTGCTGCTGCTGCTGCTGCTGCTGCTGCTGCCGCCGCCGGGCTCCGGGGGTGACGGCTGCTGCATTCGCTCCTGCCTCGCTCCACACCGACATCTTGCCTGTCAATCAAAGGGCGGGGGGGGGGGGGGGAGCGAGCGCCGGCGAGGGATGGAGAGCGAGCGAGAGACCTGCGGGGAGCGGGTTGGTGGAGCGGCGCCGTGCGCGCAGCCGCCCCGGCCCGGCGCGCCAGGGACCCGCGGGAGGAGGCGGCCGCGGCGCGCGCAGGCTCGCGCACCTGCCCGCGGAGGGGCCGGCTCCCGTCGCGGGCCGGGGCGCGGTGGGGCTGGGGGCGGGCTTCGCGGGGCTGCGGAGCTCGCGTGGAAATTACTACCGGGCGTGCGTGCGTGCGGGCCGGCGGGCGGGGGCGCGGGGGAGGAGCGCGCGGCGGGGCAGCCGGCGGGGAGTGCCCCCGGCCTCGGGGGCTGGGCGCGGGGGCGGGAGGGGGAGGGGGAGGGGCGGGGGTGGAGGCCACTACTACGGCACGCTCTCGCGAGACGAGGCCGGAGTACCGCTCAGCAGGTGCGCTGGGGCTGGGAGCAGGTGTGCACCCAACTTTGAAACCTTTAGTGCGTGCTGGAGAAACGTCAGCGTGAACCTGTTCACGTCCTCTCTGGCTTTCTGGCTCGGTGTGCGTGTGTGCGTGTGTGCGTGTGTGTGTGTGTGTGTGTGTGTGTGTGTGTGTGTGTGTGTGTGTGTTATGAAACAAACCTGATCGTCTTCCTTGAGCCTTGTGTGCGTCTGTCTGTCTGCCTGTCTTTTTGTTCGTTTTGTTCTTTCTCGTGAATGGGAAAAAATAAAACAAACCTGATCATCTTCCATGAGCTGTAGGAAGCTGCATCTCCGGTTTGGTACCCTGGCCTGAAGTTACCCTGACGAATGGCTTTCCATTTGGAGGGGGAAAGGGGCTTGGCCTTAACCTGATTGTTACCATGTCTGAAATGTCCTCCACGATCTGATACCAGCCTACCTAAACGACCTTATACCAGCAAACTATGGCCCCAGAGCTAAGAATGGTTTTTATATTTTTAAATGGTTGGGGGAAAAAAATCAAAAGAAGGTTTTGTGACGTGTGAAAATTAGAAGAAATTCTACATTTCAGTGCCCATAAAGTTTTACTGGACAACTGCCACCCATTCCTTTTATGTCGGTGTTTACTGTTGTAACAGCAAAAGTGAGTAGTTGCAGAAGGAACTGTGTGACTTGAAAGCCTAAAATATGTGCTATCTGGCCCTTTCCAGAAAAGCTTGTCCACCCCTGACTGATCACCAAACATATTCTTGCCTCAGAGTTCTTTACTCTCTCTGTCCGCTCTGCCCAGACCACATTTCCTAGTTCTCTCCTGGTTGGTTCCTTGTCACTTGGTGTCAACTCAAAGGTCATCCCAGAGAGGCTTCAACTTCTTGAACATCTTAACTACTAGTATTCCCAACACAGATTGCTCGAAGGATGTATTTAGGATAATTAGCAAAAGGCTCCTCTTTCTCCAGGTAAACAGAGCTCCATGCTAGGCAACTGAGTTTATGGAGCGGAGTGACTCAGAACACATTGTACAATACGTGTCCCTTAAAGGAAGCCACTTGAGAGGTACAGAGAATGACAGCCAGTGATGGCAGACTTTTTTTTTCCCCCTCAGACTCTGGGCCATAAGGTTTTCCAGCTCATATAGATCTGAATCAGCATTTTCAAAATCCCTCTGCTGGTGAGGAGCTCAAATGCGTTCTCTATATTCTCAGTCTCTTGGACTATGAAGTTCATAGATTCCAATTCTCTAGTAAAATTCTCTTTTCATCTATTTTCTCCTTCTCTTGCTTTGTTTCTCTTAAATATATTAATCATGGTTATTTTAAAGCCCTGGTTTACTTCCAGTACTGTAGTCACCTGCACAGTCTGTTTCTATTGCCTGTTTTTCTATTTATTTTCAGTCATTTGGTCCTGTCTCTTGTCAGGCCTTGTAATTTTTGTTGAATGCCATACAACATCTGTGTATGAAAAAATATATATAAAGTCTCCAGGTAATATCTAACTCTGGAGAGGGCTCCCCACCCTCTGGAAGCAGATGGCAAGGGGACTGAGCATCTTAGCTAAGCTGGGTGGAGGCTGGGTTGTGGTTTTGATAAGATATCATCTAACTTTGGCTCCTGCATCTAAGGCTTTGCCTTTTAGAGATTCCAACTAAGGTCTTTAGGTGTTCACCGAGGCCCCTCCCCCCCCCCCCCCCCCCAGCCCTGTGTTCTAACCTTATAGCCATAGCATGGCAAGACTGCTGGACACTCTCCTCTGTTTTTCAGGGGCTTTCTGTTTGGCTTCTAGCCTCTTGGCCTGCACAGTTTCAGAATTTGCCAAATGTCTTAAGGGGAAAACCACCATCTATCAAGCTCACTTTACTACCCTTCCCTTTGCTCTAGGATAGTCCCTAATTTTGTCTCTCCAGCCCTAGGACACTGCCAAAATTCTGCTGGTTTCTCTGTCCCCCAGCAGCAGCAGCCTTACCTGGGAAAAGTCTAGATTCCAAGTCCCCCAGTTTGCAAGTTCCGCAAGGGGAAAAGTGGCAGCAGTATACGTCAGCTCACCTCAACATTGTTTCAGAATCTTGGCCCCTCTAGTCCTGGTGGCTACAGCAGCAATGTGAATGCCTTTAAATAGGTGATGATGATGATGATGATGATGATGATGATGATGATGATTTGATTTGGCTTTTCTAGTTGTCCTCAGAGCAAGTAGAAATTGCAAAAAATGAAAGTAGCCCATAGTTCAGAAGTCATCCACTGGCAGGGCTGTAAGCAGCACACAAATGCGTTGTTTGACATCCCCCCACACACAACTACCACCCCTCCTTTGCAATTAATTGTTATAGTGGACATTTGTTATACTTTGCATCCATCCAGCCCTTCTCAAGAGAAACCAAAGCACTTTTCCAGAACCTTCCTTGCAACTGAGTTTCATATGACCTAAGCACTTCTATTAAACATGTCACATGAGATTTATACTTGCAAATGAGCAACAAAGAGGAGTCTATCTGATATAAGCATGACAGCCAGTGCACCTTGCTTCCAGGTGTCCTGCCCCTGTGTAAGCTTGGGGTCTGTGCTGAAAGGCACGGCACGGTATTCACAGGGGTGGTTTGGGCATCATTCCTAGCTGTGCAGCCCGAGCCTACAACTCTTGTCCTTCTGGAGATTCTACAGGCTTTCTAACTACCTGTCTTTGTCTTGGCTGACATAACAAAATTCCATTGATGGGTGGCTTCAACAAAATAAATTGGGGCTTCTGGGTGACTCAGTCGATTGAGCATTCGACTCTTGATTTCGGCTCTGGTCATGATCTCTCAGTTCGTGGGTTCGAGCCCTGTGTCGGGCTCTGTGCTGACAGCATGGAGCCTGCTTTGGATCCTCTCTCTCCTTCTTTTTCTGCCCCTCCCCCCACTGTCATGCATTCTCTCTCTCTCTCTCTCTCTCTCTCTCTCTCTCTCAAAATAAGTAATTAAAAAAACCTTTTAAAAAACACAGATCTGTGTTTTTCTCACAGTTCTGGAGGCTGGAGATCACAGTGCCAGCATGTTCAGGTTCTGGTGAGAGACCTCTTCCTGGATTCAGAGGGCGTCTTCTTGCTGTGTCCTCACATACAGGCATGGTTTACATGGCTTTCTCTTCTTATTAGGCTATCCCCCTTTTGAATTAGGACCTCACCCTTTGGCTTCCCCTAGCCCCGATTACCTCCTAAACATCGCAAAGGTACATTAAGGAGAAGAGCTGAAACATATGAATTTGGGCGTGGGGGGGGGGGGGGGATGCAATTCAGTCCATAGCACCACTCTGTTAAAGCACTTTTGCTTGAACTACCTGGAGTAGATTGTATCATTGTAACAAAGAACCTTGGCTAATAATCTTACCAAAAATTCCAAAATCAGGAGACACTACCAAAAATGGAGATTTCTGGCATTTCTAGGAAATCAGGAAGATCTGGCCTCATTGGGCAGCAACTGGCTGGATGTGAGAGACAGCAACCGCTTTCAGATGGGACACAGCTCCCTCCAGTTCACCATGACCTCCACTAAGCCCCTTCATTCATTATTTATATTTCTTGCCTAGCCCCTGAAGGCATTTGCATTTGCTGCTCCTGGGAGAGCTTAAGGTAGTTTGCACCTGGGATCCATAGGAATCCCCCCAATTCCAACTAGTTTCAACTGTAAGAATAGTCTCATATTAGAAGTCCAGTCCAATCAAAACTCTATTCTCATATCCAGTTTAATACCTCCTCCCCACCTGCCCTGGTCTGACCCAAAGATGGCTCAGGAATCTGCAACAGGGACTAGGGCAGGTGTGTCCTCTCCTGCCCCTTCCTGGCTCTGCCGGAGTATGGGAGCAGGGGAGCGTGTGGAAAAGGGAAAGCGTTCTCTGCTGAGAACAGGTGACTTCAGGGATAGTTCTCTCTGGTGTTAGATGACCCCACCACCACCACCACCTCCATGTCCTGGCAAGCACTCACATGCTGGCTCTTTTACTTGGGCACACTGGGGGATCACTGGAGACCTCTGTGGGGACCTTGTGGGGACTCAGTGTGCATACTGGGTGACCTCTTGCACACCCTCTTTTTCATTCATACCCCAGGAAGTACCCCGCATTCTCTTTTGAGGTCCTGGAGGCCACCCTCTCGGATGAGTCTTTTCAGGATGACTCAGACCTCCAGACATACACCCTGGCCCATGGGAAATAGGATACACCTTTGCCCTTTGCCCTCACTCCTCGCCCTGCTGTCATGGACAGCCCCAGGCAGCCTTCAGCTGGCAGTGAGATGCCAGCCACCCCCTGCTTGCTGCCCCCAGTCTCACAAGTGATTCTTTGAGCTCTTCTCTCTTGGCTTAGAGATCAGAGGGGAGAAGAAAACCCCCTACAAAGACCTGTCAGAGAAACCTGGATAAAATCTGCCCTGGATAAAATCTGACCTTGTTTTATATAGGCTGGAGGCTGATGGTTATTGATGGTCAGGGGACCAGTCTGGCCACCTCTTGACAGGAGGAAGTATTGTTACCCACTGCCCTTAGCTTTGAAGCTTTAGCTGAAGTTCTGGGTCAACAGGAAAAGTCTCATTCCACATCTTGTTATATTAACGATAAGCTGTCCCCAGTATTTTCTAAGTTGCCTTGTGAATAGGGACCCAAACTGGAAAGTAGGGGGGTGACTGATACCCCTGGCACTGAACAAAACTAACACTGACTTCTTGAAGGGCTCAACACACTGTGTTCCCAGGGCATTTCTTTTTTTTTTTTTTTTTTTTTCTTTTTTCTTTTTCCTACTGATTCTGAGGTGGGGAAGAAATCTCAGAATGCGAGCCCCCAGGACACAACCAAATCTTCTAGTTGTGAGAGGAGTATTACTGTTCTGTTCTCATTGATCCCCAAAACATAAATGGCTTTAAAAAAATACCTTTTATGAGTGCAGGCAGAACTCTCCTAGCTTTAACCTTGTGAAGTTTTTCCAACATCAGAAAACTGACTTTTCTAGAGTTCTTCTCCTTTTGGCCTTTTGCCTCTTTGTCTCTTAATTTTCCACTGCAAGCGAAGCAACCAGATCACTCTTGTGATGGCAAGATAACTTCGGCTCACGATAATGGACAATTTAGTCCAGTGATTTATGCCAGCTTTACACAGTAAGCACTCAACGACGCACTGTGAATTTTCAGTTACAGCAGCACCCTCAGGATGGGAGAGGATGTGTGCTGTGGCACGCACTGACTACTTCGGGCACGGTGAAGGAGCAGCGTCGAAAATTGCAGTGAAGTCGTGCCATCAACCAAACTGGCTTCCTTCTTATACCATCTGGTCTAGGAAGCTCTGCATTAGGCTGAATGGTAAGGAGAAGAAAGGCATCTGCCCCGCACAGGTCCCAGGGGTCATGGCTCGTGGGGCAGAGCACAGTCTGGGCACCTGATAAAGGACACCCCCCACATGGCATTCATCTGTGGCAGCCTGGATGAAGGTCCTGATTCTTCTGTTTTGTTTTGACTGCAGTACAGTGCACATAAGGTTGACCACTAAGTGACATCTATTATACTCACAGCGCCATGGGATCATCACCACTCTCTAGAGTCCCAGAATTTTTTCATCACCCCAGAGGGAAGTCCTGTACATGTTTAGCAACCACTCCACATTCCCTCCTTCTCCCAGCCTCTCACGACCACTAATCTACTTTTTGTCTCTACAGATTTACCTGTTCTGGATGTTCCATACAAGTGGAACCTTACAGTACCTATCCTTCTGTGTCTGGCTTCTTTCGCTGTAGCATAATGTGTTTGAGGGTCGTCCATGTCATTGCAGGTGTCAGTTCTTCATTCCTTTTTATGGCTGAGTAATATTCCATTGTGTAGATAAACCGCATTGATTACCCATTCATCTGCTGGTACATATTTGAGTTTTTCCACCCAAATATGCTTGGCTATTGGGAATAGTGCTGCTGCGGACATTTGTGTACGATGGGTTGTTTCAACACCTGTTATCTATTCTTTGAGGCATACAAGTGTGCCTTGGGGGCATTGCAGTTTTGGTTCCAGACCAGCAAGTATTGCAATAAAGCAAGTCAAATGAATTTTGTGGTTTCCCAGTGCATATAAAAGTTATGTTTACACAATACTGTGGTGTATTTAGTGTGCAATAGCATTGTGTCTTAAAAAAAGCAATGGACATACTTTAATTAAAAACTACTTTCTTGCTGAAACATGCCAGCCATCATCTGAGCTTTCAGTGTGGTGTAATCACTGATCACATTCCCCATGACAAATATAATAATAATGAAAGAGTCGAAAATATTGCAAGAATTACCCAGATGTGACACAGAGACACAAAGTGAGCAAATGTGTTGGAAAAATGGCACCCGCAGACTTGCTTGATGTAGGGTTGCCACAAACCATCAATTTGTTAAAAACACAGTATCTGCAAAGCTCGGTAAGGGAAGTGCAATAAAACGAGGTATGCCTGTACATCCGGGAGTGGGATTCATGGGTCATACGATAATTCTGTTTAACTTTTCGAGAAACTGCCAAACTGCTTTCCATAGCTGTTTGCCCCATTTAATGTTCCCGCCAGCCATGTGGGAGGCCTCCAACTTCTCCACAACCCCCTTCCTGACTCTTCCTGCATCGATATTATTTCATTACGAAAACAACCTAGTGACGGTATACTTCCGAAAGTCTGCATTGACACGCACGTTTCTTGAGTGCCTATGATGTGCTAGGACGATGCTATAGTATGGGACTTAAACATTAATACAACACAGTGCATTCTTCAGTTTTCTTTTCACTGCAAGAGATGAAAACCCACAGCAACCCAGTTTAAGCAAAAAAAGTGATTCATATAACCAGGAAGTCCAAGGGAGGAAACTCACAGCAGCCCGGCACCATCCCTTTCTCTCTCTGTCCCTCTGTTCTGCTTTCTTCTGTGCTGGCTGCACTTTTAGGTGGCTTTCCCCTAGGATGTGGCAAAGGTGGCCACAGAGAGCTCCGCAACCCTATCACAAATAGAGTTCCTTCCTGCTTAGTTCCAACGTAGTTCCCACCAGCTCCAGCATAAGCTGCAGCGGTGGTTTTGCACTAACCTGGTGGAGGCCGCCTGTTCCTGAGCCAGTTGTGTGAGCCAAGGGATGGAATATGAGGACAGGCAAGGTCTAGGTTGTGGGGAAGTGGTATCAACTCTACCCAAACTGTGTTGTAGGAGATTAGGGGAGGGCTTTCCTCTGGGGAAGGGGAATTCCTTTGGGAACTCCCAAAGGAAAGGGGGAATGCTATTGTCAGAAGAGGAGTTGGATGTTGGGCCGACCAAACCATCAGCAACATTCCACCATCCTTGAGGGAGTCCTGGTCTAATGGGGAGACCCATGCACATGCATCCGGTAACTATAACTATGCTCTGGGAGTAAAGAAGAGGCGTTCTTTACCCCCGTGCAAGGGAAGGGGCTCTGGGAAGGCTCTGTTGAGGAGGTAATTCTGAAGCTGAGACTAAAGGAATGGAATCCTCCGGGTGCACGTAAAGGAACTGGCTGGTACCAAAGCACAGCGTCCTGAAATCATTGTGATTGCAGACACCTGCAAGAAACCCATACTTGTCACAATGATTTCCGAAGTCACAGTCAAAATATGAAAACTATTAGGCCTTGCCTTGAGAAGACTTTTACTGGTGGACAAGTTGAGGCACTGCCAGACCTCCCTCTACTGATTCACTGGATGTGGGGCTTTCAGTGCCAAAACCGGAACAATCTAAGGCAAAGCGGGACAATTCGGTCCCCCTATAGTTAAGTCCCCGACTCGTGAGTACCTTTTAGTGTGCACAGAGTTGGGACAAGTGCTATGGGGGCATCTGTTATGTAAGGATGATCCCTCTGTTGAAACAAAACTGTGCCCACAAAGGTTCACAGCAGCACTATTCACAACAGCCAAAAGGTGGAAACCACCCAACTACCCATCATCTAATGAGTGGATAAACAAAATGTGGCATATCCATACAATGGAATTGTATTCAGCCTTAAAAAGGAATGAAGCACTGAGGCGTGCTCCAGCTCCGGCTCGGCTCCGACATGGATGAGCTTGAAAACATTATGCAAAGGGAAAGAAGCCAGACATAAAAGGCCATGGTCTGTAGGATTCCATCGATAAGAAATATCCAGAATAGGCAAATCCATAGAGATGGAAAGCAGATTGGTGGTTGCCAGGGGGCCGGAGGAGGGGATTAATACGTGTGGGGTTTCCAACTGGGGTAATGGAAAAGTTCTAGAACTAGACAGAGGTGACGGGTGCAAAACACCATGAATGTACTTACTGCCAATGAATTGTACACATGAAAATGGTTTAAAATAGGGGCGCCTGGGTGGCTCGGTCAGTTAGATGTCCGACTTCAGCTCAGGTCATGATCTCACGGTTCGTGGGTTTGAGCCCCGAGTAGGGGTCTTTCTATCAGCACAGAGTCCGCTTCTGATCCTCTGTCCCTCTCTCTCTCTGCCCCTCCCCCGCTCATGGTCTCTCTCTCTCTCTCTCTCTCTCTCTCTCTCTCAAAAATAAAAATAAACATTAAAAAATAATAAAATAAAATAAAATAAAATGGTTAAGACGGTAAATCTTATGGCAAGTGTATTTTACCACAATAATATAAAGAAGAAGAATCCCGACTCCCTAAAAGACGTATAAACCAGGTGAATTGGAAGGCAGCCACATTTGGCTTGTACATGAGTTTCATCGGGCTGCACGGAGTTTAAAAAAAATTTTTTTTAATCTGTGGCTAACATATCTAAAATGGGATATTTCACATACAAAAATTCTGATGAGCAATTTATTTGGAAATCAAAAACCCTGGCCCCACTTGAGCTGTGTCTGCCCCCACCCCCACCCCCCTCCCCCCCCCACGTCAGGAGGAGAGCAGGGCTGCTACTCAACTTTGGGGCTCACACTCTCTGATCCCCTCCAGTCCCCTTTCCCCCAATCTTCCCTTGGGATCTTCATCTGCTCTGTTTGGTCCCCATTGGCACTAAAGTGCAGGATTTCCAATACTCGCATAAAACGATTAGAAACGAGGCAGAAAACAAAATGCGGAAATTAGGCAAATGGTATGGTGATTTCTGTTTTCATTCCCTTGTAAATGAGATGTCAATGGATACTGTTTTCCCCAAAAGTGTTACTCCACTTTCAAAACAGTAAGGAAATGTCCCCTTAAAGCAATGATTCATAACCTCAACTGCACATGAGAATCCACTGGGAAACTTTTAGAACTATTGGTGCCTAGGTCCTACCCCCCACCTTGGAGATTCTGATTTGTTTGGTCTGGAGTGTGGCCCCCTGGGCAATTCTGGTGTGGAGCCAAAGTTGAGAACTCCTGCTTTACATTTTCCCTTTAGAGACATGCCTTCTTCTGGCCTCAGATGTCACAGATCAAACTGCACACACGTTGAGAATCTTTAAAGTTTTTAAAGTCAGTATCTTTTGTTGTTCTTGGTAACTACCCCTACAAACACATGCTATCTTCAGCTGCTCAACAGGTATCTTGACAGATACAAGAAACACAGGAATAAAAAATCTGTTTTTTGTAGGGGAGTCCACTGCTTCATTACCAAAAACAGCATCGAAAGCACCTCATAGAAAACTGAAAAGTTAACCCCGTGTTTGTTTAATTGGCGTGAAGGGCCCTAGCCTGTAGCACGCCATACACTAAGGAGGCTGTCTGATAAAGAACACCCGCTGTTTACCCAGGCTGGAGTCTTAATGGATTGTCATGTGAATGCGTGTGCGTTGTTCAAAGTGATCACCCCTTTCCAGAGTGCAACCGTGACGTGATTGCTGACATCCTGGCCATGTATTTTCCATGTGCTCCTATGTGCTGTTTCTTCCACCAAGCTCTTCAACGCTACAAAAAAGCATCTGCTGGCAGAAAAAACAAAACCTGTTCCACAGTCCGGGGCATATTCAAGGCACGCTATCCTACCCTGGCGCATACCTTCCCCACAGACAGCCCAGGTCAGAAACGAAGCCCACACCTGCCTTCCGGCTCACGATCGGAACGGCTGTCTGGTCAATTTCATCAGGCACATTCTGTGCCTCCTCTCCATACCCCACCACAGCTGTCTGCACCTCAGGGCACGGTGTTGGCTCGGCTTCCAGCACCCATCTGTGACTTGGCGAGGAGGGGGAGGAAGAAAAGAAAAAGAAAAAAGAAATTCATGTGGTGAGTGAGCAAAATTGCCCACGTTGTCCCAGATGAGCCTCAAATCATCCACAATTTGATTGCCTTCTGAAAGGCCAGACCCTGGGGTTATTGAACCTCTTTTTGCATTTGAGTCTGAAAGATGGAACGGATGGTCCTTTACAAGTCTCTTCTGTAATTTTTAAGACTTTCCTTTCCTTTGAAGAAATGGGGAAAAAATTAGAAATGCTGAGTGGGACAGATCACAGGTTTTCCCCTGTCTTGTGCTTCTGTGCACAGAATCAGATAAATCAGTACCAGTTTAGTTTACCTGGTAAATTGAGAACACTTTTTATTTTCGTCATAGGAAGTACAGATGTTGGCTTTTAGTTTTTGAAGACAGGCCTAGTCCACCATTTCAACTGAGCTGGAATGTCGGGAGTCCTCAGCCCATCTCCGATCTACCTACCAAGGCTCTTTGGTTAAAGTCCTGGGAATCCGCATTTATAACAAGCGTCCCAGGAAAACCTGGGTGGCTCAGTCGGTTGAGCGTCTGACTTCGGCTCAGGTCATGATCTCACAGTTCGTGGTTCAAGCCACGCGTCGGGCTCTGTGCTGACAGCTCAGAGCCTGGAGCCTGCTTCAGATTCTCTGTCTCCCTCTCTCTCTCTCTCTCTGTCCCTCCTCTGCTCATGCTCTATCTCTTTCTCTCTCTCTTAAAAATAAATAAACATTTAAAAAATTAGAAAAAAAAGGTTATAACAAGCATCCCATGTGATATAATGTATCCAGTCAGGCAAGTATGAATAGAGTTAACAAACAGTGACACCCATGGAGCTTAGATATTGCTCTTATGAACCCAGGGAGCAGTGTCTCCAAAACTTCACTCAAGTGTTACCTTTATTCACAATTTTGTCCAGTTATTTTATAATTGGTAACAGTGTATGCTTACAATTTTCTGTAAAGTGAGTCACTATTTTTACAAAAGTAAATTCATTTTAAAAGAGAAATTTGCTTTATTAGTTCAAATGAGAAACAGACATCTTGCCACAATGAGATGATGAATGTAAAGGTAAATATCATTTTTTTTTAAATGCTATGAAATTCTACCTAGACATTAGTACCTGCTGAAGCACTGAGTCTGTGGCAGCATCTGTTGAAAAGACAGTATCAGCAAGTGCCAAAGAGGTGTTACAGACTTGGGAGCACCACGTGGAGACTCTCTCCTTGATGAGATGATTGACAGGGACAGAATGGAGAATAACTTCCTCACTGAGTGATTCAGTCCCATTGAATGTTGCCTAAGCACCACCTGAAGTCATTTCCCAGTGAATCACGGCACACACTTTAGCAGAACTGCAATAAAGTCCTCTCCTGAAAGTCTACTGACTCTGGATTTGCAAAAACAAAACAGAACAAACAAACACACACAAGAACAAAAACAAAAGCAGAGGCCTGTACTATTTGGGACACTGGTAAGCATAGTACACGTGGTCCATGAGTCTCCAGGACCTCCCTCAGATGTCACTCTCAAAGGGTGAGGGTGTCACCAATTTGGATTAGGACCCAACTACCCACTCACTGCGGTTTGTGACCTTGGGCAAGCCTCCAGAAACCTTCCTTTCTACAACATAAAATGACCCGATACTTGTTCAAGCCAAGATGAAATAAAATGATGTTTGAAAAGCCTTAACCCAGAGGATGACGCATGGTTGATGTTCAATAAATGGCAGCTTTTAAAAATTACTAAGACTTCATATTTTTAACCGTTTTTGATAGAACTCTTTGTAGAACACTATTCTACTTCCTAAATGCAGTGTAACTTGATGACTCAAGGTAATCATCTTGAATGTCTCTGCAGTCATTTTATTGTCATTGGATGCATTTCTAACACTTTCCCATATTCATCTTCTTGTTTGGCCATTCCACATACGCAGTGGGTTGACAAGCCAAAGGTCCTCAGACAGAGACCTGATTAAAACACAGCGAAATTTCATGGGTAGCCAATAAAAATGCAAAAAAGATACTCTAATGGTAATCAGAAAAATACAAATTTATGCAATGAGATATTTTCAGTCCACCAGCATAACAAATTTTAAAGAGTGCAGTTATCTAAGGTTGGTGAGAATATGGCAGATAAGCACTTTCATATACCAAGAGTGGTGATGTCAATGGTTACAACTCTTCTGGAGGGCATATATCCTTTGGCCTGGCAATTCTATTTCTAAAAATCTGTGCAACAGAATCTCTTCCTTATGGACCCAGGATTGGATGTGCAAAACCCCTAGTGGTGGTGAGGATGGGGAGAAGTTATAACCCCGGTGCACTGCTGCAGAAAACAGTATAGCGGCTCCTCAAAAAATTAAACGTAGAATTACCACGCGATCCAGCAATTTCACTTTTGGCTATACACCCAAAAGAATTGAAAGCAAGGACTCAAACAGACATCTGTACCTGCATGTATCATAGCAACATTATGCATGATAGCCAAGAGGGGAAATAACCCAAGTGTCCGCTGATGGACGAATAACAAAATGTGGCGTATAGTGCGATGGAGTGTTATTCGGCCGTGAAAAAGAATAAAGTTTGGAGAGATGCTACAACATGGGTGAAAACATTATGCTAAGTTTATTGAACTTAGTCAGACATAAAATGACAAACACCACTTGTAGGATATACCCATCACGGTCAAATTCATAGAAGCAGAAAGTAGAATTGTGGCTGCCCGTGGCTGGGGGAGGGGGCCATGAGGAGTTAGTGTTTAAGGGGGATGGAGTCTCAGTGTGGGAAGATGAAAAGTTCTGGAGAAGGATGGTGATGGTCACACAGCAATGGGAATGTGCTACATGCCACTCAACTAAACATGGTTAAAATGGTAAATCTCATGTTAAGTATATTTTACCACAATTTTATTTTTTGTAAGTAATCTCTATATCCAACCTGGGGCTCAAACTCCCAACCCTGAGATCAAGAGTCCCATGCTCTACTGACTGAGCCAGTCAGACACACCTACCATGGTTAAATAAAACAATGCAATGGGGCACCTGGGTGGCTCAGTTGGTTAAATAAAACAATGCAGAGCTAAACAAAAAAAGTGTCACTTGTGAACAGAACTTTGATGTTCTGGCGACTTCCTTCTTCTTATTTCACATTCAACACTATGTGTAATAGGGGGACAGAGGATATCACAGATCTGGCCTCAAAGTAAGCAGAATGTTACTGAGTTTGTCTTTTTTTTTTTCATTCTCTTTCTCCTATTCATCTTCATGCCCATAAAAATACTAATAGAAAACCGCTGATGTTTATTAAATAATTAGTAATTAAACAGTTAGGCATTATGATGTCTACTCTTCACAAAATTTACAGATTATGAAGATTCAGTAAGATAATATGTACAAAATGCTCAGCACAGTTCCTTAATTGTTATTGTTCTGATTTTTATCTCATTTAATTCTCAAATCATTCCTATGACATAGGTATTATTGATAACCACATTGTATGGCAATAAAAATCAAGGTTCAGAGAAGTTAAGTGATTTATCTAAGGTCACATAGCACATGGCAGAGTTAAGGCTAAAAAGCAAACTGTCAGACCCCAAAGTCTATGTTCTTGACCACTATTCTGAGAATATTTTCTCAAGTCTTCATTTTCATGAGAAGATTCTGTTTCTAAAAGTGCACCAAAGCAAGTTTTAATTAATGTTTTAAATTTCAAAATATCTTTTTTTTTAATATCACTTATTGTCAAGTTGGCTAACATACAGTGTATACAGTGTGCTCTTGGTTTTGGGGGTAGATTCCTGTGATTCATCACTTATATACAACACTCAGTGCTCATCCCATCAAGTACCCTCCTCAATGCCCATCTTCCCCTCTCCCCCCCCGCCACCCATCAACCCTCAGTTTGTTCTCTATATTTAAAGAGTCTCTTATGGTTTGCCTCCCTCTCTGTTTGAAACTATTTTTCCCCTTCCCTTCCCCCATGGTCTTCTGTTAAGTTTCTCAAGTTCCAAATGTGAGTGAAAACATATGATATCTGTCTTTCTCTGACTGACTTATTATTATGGTCTAATATAGTATATATTGCTATCTTCAATATCTAATGATTTATTCAAAATAATAGAGTTGAAAAGCACATAATTTAAAAGAACCCCTCTATCCTACCCTTCCCCATCTTAGTTTTCATGTCCTATTCTCCAGAGGCAACCATCCCCAAACCTTATACATTTTTCCCTGGTACTTATTACCATCCTTCTAAATAAGAAACTTAAACTACTGTTTCTTGATTTATCAATTTTAGAATGTCTATTGGTTCATTTCCCCCACACTAACACCACTCCTTACTTGGCCTCTCCTATCTCTCCAACATCATTACACAGCAATTTGAAGGTAGGAAATGTTTATATTATGACCATATAAATATTGTTTTCTACCAAACCAAGTAGATGCTCTATGACCATGCTTCCTCTCTTATAAAACCCTTTGCTTTTCCTAGAGTTAATTATTGACTTGGTTTTTTTATTTCTCTGGTTTTCTAAGTATTGTTTCTAAGTAATTTTCCAAGGGCTCCAACATTTCTGTCATAGGTTTATCAACAATATATTCTCTACATTCAAAGAATCAGTTCCGTGTTTTTCCAAGATCTCTCAGATTTTGTTTTCTTACTCCAATCAGGACATGTTATTCTCTAGGGCCTACTGCACAGCTGTCATTTTGAATCATCCCTTTGCCATTGTCCTCTGAATTTCCTTTGCCTCTTCCTCACTTTGAATCTCTTCCTTAGAGTCTTATCTCACTCTTTCTTATTTTACTCACATTTTGTTGGAGTACATTTCGAAAAGTTTATTGAAAGAGGGTAAATGGGAGATAGTTTTTTTACGTCCTTGCATGTCTGAAAATATCTTTGCTCTGTTACTCTGGTGACAGCTTGGCTGGGTATAAAATTCTAGATGGAAAGCTGGTGACTGCTCTCCCCTCAGGTGTGGCACATCTATATCTAATACATAGATTTTTTATTCCTTTATGTTGTTTTATTTTTTTTAATTAAAAAAAATTTTTTAAGTAATCTCTACACCCAATGTGGGGCTCAAACTTACAACCTTGAGATCAAGAGTCGTTATGTTCTACTGATGGGGCTGGCAAGATGCCCCAATATATTTTTTAAGTAAGTTCTATGCCCAGTGTGGAGCCTGAACTCATGACCCCAAGATCAAGAGCAATGTGCTCTACTGACTGAGCCAGCAAAGTGCCCCTCCTTCATGTTGTTTTAGTGGGGTTTCTGGAAGAAGCAAAGACAAATGTAGAGTATTAGTTTACCATGTTTACCAGAAATCCCCCCAACAACTTTTTGTCTTCCAGTATTTGTTGAAATCTCTTATCCACTATTGTCTCTTCTCCCACTCTCTTTGTCCTTGTGAGTTAGTACTTTCTCATCCCTTTATTGTCTTTCAGTCAGATTTTGGGAGGAAGAGGAAATAAAGGTGTCTCCCAATATACTGGCTCTAATTGGAAATTTCACAATGGTTTATTAAATAAAACTCAAATGTCTTGAATCAGGTAATACAATATCCATACATATGAACAGAGGGTGAGCCCTCCAAAGGATGAATTTTGTGCCCTCTTTTGCATCTGAGGAGACAAGACCACTTTATACTTTCCTATGAGATCTCTACTCCTCAGCTGAACTTGGCTAGCACCTAAACACTGCAAATTACTACCTGCACACATAAAATTACAAATGCAATTATACTTGGCTTTCCTATTTACAACATGAGCAGGTTATGTTATCCCCAGATCTAAATAAGATTTTTTTAATGTTTACTTATTTTTGAGAGAGAGAGAGAAAGAGAGAGAAAGAGACAGACAGACCAAGTCAGGGAGGAGCAGAGAGAGGGAGACACAGAATCCAAAGCAGGTTCCAGGCTCTGAGCTGTCAGCACAGAGTCTGACATGGGACTTGAACTAACAAACTGCAAGATCATGACCTGAGCCAAAGTCAGACACTTAACTGAACCACTCAGGTGCCCCTCTAACTCAGATTTTTGCTTTTATTTCTATTTTATTTATGTTATGTTACGTTCCCTTATGTTATGTTATGTTATGTTATGTTATGTTATGTTATGTTATGTTATGTTACGCTACATTATGTTATTTTATGTTTTAAGAAAGGGACAGAAGAGCAGTGAAACACACTGGTGAAAGAATTATGGATGAAATACTACTATTCTCTATTTTTAAAGAAATTAAAAGTTTTAAAAAATCCAGACAGTAAAATAGTGACCTACAATCTCAAAGATATAGTTCTTCCCTGTCAGATGGGTTTCTGATACAGGTTGATTTTCCTGGAAGTAGAATACCGAAACAGAGTTTGAAGTACAACAGTTAGGACTCAACATCTGTGGAAACAAGTGGAAGGAAGCATGTGGGATAATTGGAAATATAAAAGCTGGTCTCTTCCCTAGCTCCTGGCACAGAGCTCCTGAAACCCTTGTAATTTCCTAAGCTATAAGAGCTCCGGGAGCATCTTTTGATCCAAAGAGGCGACTCTGTGTAGCCTCCCGAATGGGTTCCTGGATGGGGGCTGGTCACTAGAAAGACCATGCCAGGATTAGAAGCTTGGAATTTTCAGCCCCACTCCCTGTTCTCTAGAGAGGGCAGAGGGGCTAGAAATGGAGTTAATAATTAAGCATGCTGCATGAGGAAGCGTCCATAAAATCCCACTATTCTGGGGTTTGGAAAGCTTACAGTTTGGTGTGCACATCCACATGCTGGGAGGCTGACACACCCCAGCTCCTCAAGGACAGAAGCTCCTGCACTCAGGACACTCCCAGACCTCGCCCTATGTATCTCTCCATCTGCCTGCTCATCTGTATCCTTTATCACGTCCTTTCATAAGCTGGTAAATGTAAGTAACTATTTTCCTGAGTTCTGTGAGATGCTCTAGCAAATTGATTGAACCTGAGAAGGGAATTGCAAGAACTCTGATTTACAGCCAGTCAGTCAGAAGTATAGGTGACGAGCTGGACTTGTAGCAGGCATCTTGGGTGGCGGTTGAGGGGGCAGTCTGGCAAGACTGAGCGCTGAACCCGTGGGATGTGATGCTATCTGCATATAGTGTCAGAATTGAGTTGAATTGTAGGACACCCAGCTGGTGTTGCAGAATTGCTTGGTGCGGGGAAAACCCCCATGTATCTGGTGTCAGAAGTGTTGTGAGTGTGGTAGTATGAGAGTAAAGGAGAAACACAGGAGGGAGAACTGGTTTTTTTTTTCTAAACAAAGCAGAACTGGGCAGAGAGAAAAGCCCAACCATGGTGCACGTCCAACAAAGCCTCCGCCAAACCCACAGGAAGCTCTGTGGCAATGATTGCCTGTCAGAGTTTCTGAGTTGAGCCAAAGTAACAGGCTTGCACAGCCCCATCCCACTCTTGCCTCCCTCAGTCACCTGGTGTGAGCTGCCCCAAAAAGGACATGACCTTGGATGAACAGCTCTCCGCAGCTAAGGCGGAAGCCAAAGGAGCCGACAGCAGAGGCCATCTCTTGATTGTGTTCCCGGCAACGGGACAGCAAGTCTTTCCTTGAATATGGTCTGGGCAGCCCATCTCTTTGTCCATCATTACTGTATGAGTCTCCTATGGCTGCTGTAACAAATTAGCATAAAGATAGTGGCTCAAAGCAACACAAGTTTATTATCTTACAATTCTAGAGGTCAGGAGTCCAAAATCATCTTGTTGGGCTAAAGTCAAGGTATTCGCTCCAGGGGAGAATCCACTGCTTTGCCTTTCCCATCTTCTAAAGACTGTTCACAATTCTTGACCTGTGACCTCTGGCCAGCAACACAGCACTCCAACCTCTGCTTCCACCACCATACCTTTCTCTGATTTCCCTGCCTCCCTCTTTCACTTATAAAGACTCTCATGATGACACAGGACCCACTGGATAACCCAGGATAATCTCTGCATCTCAAGATCCTTAACTTAATCCCATCTGCAAAGACTCTTTTGCCATGGAAGGTAACATATTCTCAGAATCCAGGGATTAGGCTATGAACATCTTTGGGGGACCATTATTCTCCCTACCAAAGTTACCAAAGAGATATTCTAGAGTAACTGGCAAGAGTAGCACCAAGCAGACACACTCATCTGAGCCCTACATTTGTCTACAGTAATATCTCATGTGAACCGAGAGCTTACTCTGTCCCAAGGACTGTGCTAAGTGCACAACATGAATATCTCATTTCTGTCTCTCAACATTCTGAGGTGGGCACTATTATCATAATCTTTATTTTGCAGATAAGGAAGTGGAGGACCAAAGAGGTTAAGCTTTTTATGTTTGGTCAAACCGCTGGTCAGTGGAAGAATCCTAATTTAAACCCCAGTCTGCCTAACTCCAAAGCTGCTAGGTACCCTTGACCATGTCTTTCTAATCCTCCTTTGCTTGTTGCTAAGGTTAGGACTTTAAGCTGCTAGACACAACCGCCTCCCCTCACCCTACATGCCAGCTCAGGGTGGCACAGGACAAAGGCTTGATAAATATGTGTTGAACTGAACTCTCCAAAATGTAATCTCTGGCCAGTTTCTGCATAACCTTTAGGGCATTCCCAAATTCCCATATTCTTATTCTCACATCCAATAAACTTTTATTGGGCACTTACATGCCAGGGACTGGGGAAATTCAAAGATGAATAAAACATGTGGCTTATTTCCAGGAAGCTCACTTTCCAGTGAGGGAGTCATGATTTTGACCTTGGAGCAATTTTGAGTTTTCCTCCTTTTTCATTCCTTTAGACAATCAGCAGTGAATTTGAAAACAGGAAGCATCGTTGTTATTGTTTTCAACACCTATCCACAATAGGAGCCTGAAGAATAAGAAGAGGGGGCTGGAAGTTTTTGAGCTTTTCTTTCATATTAATATATATTTTTTACTGCGCACACACATGTATGCAGGGATGACTTTAGGTTTTATTTCTCTTTGTAAAAATGGAAGTGTGTTCTATATATTATTCTTATGCTTGTCTTTGCATTTAGGAATGCACAGTGGATGTATTTCCAAGCTTACATCCTCTTAACTGTTGTATTCCCCCACTGATGCTTATCAAAATAGTTCAAGTATTTTCCCCCAAAACTTGGAGGATAAGAACTTCCTTTTGTTGTGGTTACAACAACCTTGAGGAATGACGGGTCTACCTTTTTCTAAACCATCTAGCTCCTCATCCCCAGAAAGGTCTTTTCCAAAGCCTAAAATTGACGGGTCTTTTCTCTCCCAAATTTCCCCAGTGCCTGCAGGATAAATCCAAATCTGAACTGGTTGGCCTAGCATATAATGATATTCAGAACATGGCCCCTAGAGCTATTCAGCCTCACATGGTGACTCTACACATACACCTTACACCCCCACTGGTTTTTTCATTCCACCTTAGTGGCCTTCTTGCAGACTCTCAAAGGTACTAGCCTATCTTGAATCCAGGCCTTCCAACATCCTCTCCTCTCTGCTTGGACAGCTTCCTCTACTCCCTCCATCAGGATAAATTCTACTCATCCTTTGGATTTCTGCTGAAGCATCATTTCCTTAGGGTTTTCCTAGGCCCCTCCTAGCCTGGGTCTTAGTTTTCTTCCCTTCATCCTGGGTACATGCATCACGCTAGAAATTAATTTAAATGTCTGTTTTGCCTGCAATTCTCTCTGCTCCTCTGGAGAGTCTGTCTCCTTCACCTGCTGAACACTCCCCACGCCCCCAATCCAGGCCCTGCACAATTGGTGGCACATTGCAGATATTGATAAATGTTTGCTAAATGAGTGAAAATGGATGACTCATGGGGAAACTTTACTGCTTCTGGTTAATATACAATGCGTAGGTGCAGTCTCATGTTGAATATTTGGTTCCACTGACAATGATAAAGGGAAAAATCGCTTACCAAGGTGAAGGCACCCTAGTTTCTTTTTCAAAACTACTGTAAGAGTCGTTCTTTTCTTGTGTTTATTCATTTATTTTTGGCTTTAATCATTGTCAACCAATGTATTTTAAATGGGTCTTTAATAAACCAATTATCTGAAGTGTTGGGGATCTGATCTTGTTGTTGGTTGTTTCTGTTGACTCTCGCTCATGGTGGACTGTTTCCTTGTGTGTTTTGTAATTTTGAACAAATAGATCTTTGTTTGTGGGCATCTGGTACATCTAGGCTGAAGGTTTGTCCTTTCAGAGTTTGTTTAGCTCATTTCCCCATTGTATAAATTTGAACTCTAAACCTATGTTAGTATAGTCCTGTTGTGACGAATTCAGAGGGGGCATTTCTTTCCTACTCAGGGTCCAGAAAAAAAAGAGATAAGCTTCCTTATTATCTATGTTGGCTGGATGAGTTTTTCTAATCCCTCCACCCTTTCCCTAAGGGTGTAGCTCTTTGAGGGTCCTTGTCTATGTGGAGGCCACAGTTCCATCCCCCCAGTCTTGTCCCCTGTCCTTTGGGACTTTTACAACTGAAACCCCTCCCCAGCTCCATGAAGATAGTCCTTACCAGTTTGGTTTTCACCCTCTGTTTTGCTAACTCCTAAAGATTATCCCCTTTTTTTCTGGTGTCATTATATTTTATCCAGCATTATCTAGATGACTATCAAATGTGGGAAAAGTTTTTACATGATCTAATCCAAAATATTAACCAAAAATGGAAACCCAGTAGACTAGTTTATAGATCTTTCCTTCATTCTGTGTGCATGAGTCTGGTTTTCTAAAAACTCACTTTGTTCTCTTCTTATTTTCTGTATATTTACCACTTTTCTCCTATTCTCTTCCTACATTTACAACAGTTACATTACAGAACAAAATGCCTTATACTAATAATGTCTTATGTATAAACTAGACTTTTCTTCCCTTTAGTATTTGGCTCCTTTTGCTGGTTCTTTTTCACCTCCTTTCCTAACTATCCTTTTATGTAATTTTCTAGTGAACAGGCACCAAATATAGCTAGTATCTGATCCATATGTCACCTGCTAATTTAAATGTTCTTTTCTTAAAAAAAAAATCTATCCCAATTTTGCAGATAAAAAAAAAATCTCGAGGTCGACAAAACTGCCAGCAATGTTTCCACACACACCATTGTCAAAAGGCTGGCAAATTTGGTAACGTGAGGTGGCCAAGTTTTTAAAAATTCAGTACTAGTATTGCAAGTCATATTTATAATTTGAATAACAATTCTGACTCGCTTAAAGCATGTTCTAGCCCTAGATAAACTGCTTTTGGTCTTAGGTCCAGGTATACATGCACACAAGTATTTCTACTAATATACGTGTGTGTCGGGTGTGCTCTATAGAGATAACATTTGCAGCCTCAGAGTGCTTAGCAGAGGGCCCAGTTTGTAATGCTGTTTTTCATTATTCCCACCTTCCTTGGAATTTCGCATTTACATAACACCAAGTGAAAATGAAGTGAGTATCGAAGTAACTACTCTTGTCATTGCTATGGTCAAGGTTACACATTAGCTAACTTACAAACAAATCCCTCTCGGTGACAGAAATATTAGCAACTGAGATAGTTTATAAACACAGCCACAAAACTTTTTCAAAAGGACTTTTAAAAAATTCCCTTAGTTATGACAGCTTTGGCTAATGAATATTCTACTAGCCTTTTCCTTTCAGCCTCCGAAATGTTTTAAGATTTAGTAAACCCCAATTTTAAGGATTTAGAAAGTTGTCGCTGTGAGGTTATCTACTGGGATGTAACAGACAGACCACATCTAAATGTGATGGCTTAAAATAACAACCATTTTATTTGCTCATGAGTGTGTGGGTCAGGAATTAGAGCTGGGCACGGAGGGACAGTTCTTCCGTGTTCCATGTGGTGTTAGCTGGGGTGGGTTCACGAGGGGCTGAAAGACCCACGATGGCCTCACTCACAGGGCTGGCGCTTTAGCCGAAATGGCTTGAACAACTGGGGACTGCATAGGACAGCTGGGCCTCTTTTCTTGTGGTGTTGGCTGGACTCCCTCATGTCTCCGGGGCCTTCTGGCTGTCAGCTGAGTGCCTGGAGTCCCCTCCCATTGGCTTCTTTCTCCAGCAGGAATCCCTGGACTTCTTGACACAGCAGATGGTATTCCCTCTAGCTGAAGTGTAAACTTCCTGGCCTCAGCTTGGAAGTTCCGGGATAGCATTGCCACCATGTTCTCGTGGTCAAAGCAAGTCAAAGGCCAGCCTTCGAGAAGTGAGGAAATAGACTCCATCTCTTGAGAGGAGGAGCTTCATGCACCCATAGGGATGGGAGGAATGGCCAGCAACCATCTTTGCAGACAATCTACCATGGTCACTTTATTTATGTGTTTATAAATAATTGGCACCCATTCTGTTTATACAGTTGCTACAAATCAAAGGAGAAGTGAATTAACTATAGCTCAATACTAGTATTGGGATAGTTTATAGTACTTGGACTAAAGATGTCAAGGTATTTTTCCAATATAAACATACTTAGGGCACGGTTTGAATGTCAGTGTTATTTTTTCAGCGCTTACAATTTCAGGTGAGAAGGTCTCATTTGGTTAACAGTAAAACTTAAGCTAACGTCACCTAGTCCTCAGAATCTGGGGCGTTACCTTTAGTTCATAACTTCTGCGTGCACCTTCTCCCTGGCGGTCACACAGCAGTACAGGGAGACGTGAATAAAGGATCCTGTTTTCTTGTTCTCATAACACCATATTGCAGGCTTGGACCAACTTGCTAATCCCACTAATTGTTTTTTAAAGAAATAACACGATTTTGATTTTGCAAATTTTATCACACCAAGTTCTCCACAATTGGGTACACCAAGATCTTACCATTGAAACCCTTCCTGGTGTTGAGCAGATGGATAATTTTGAAATATGTACGTATGGAATTAAGTTCCATGACTATCCAAATACGCCAACCATTTCCATGGCATTTGGAATTATGCAATGGAAAATGTTTCCAGTGATGCCCTTTTATGTGTTAATTTTGTGAAATTTATTCTCAATTATAATTTCAAATCACCTGAGAAACAGAAGAAAATTAGACGTTGTATCAAAACCAAGAACTTATTTGAATTTAGCAGTAAGAAAACATTTTAAATTAATTAATTGGCACAAACTGAAGATAACCCATGTTTAACAAGCCAGTTCTGGTTGACATTTGCCAAAATATGACATACTGAGCCTGTTGTTTTTGTCCAACATCCCTTAAATTTAAGAACAAGATTAAAGCAGAGGGCACAAAATCATTTACTCCCATGAGATTCGTGAAAATTTAATTAGATACCCCTTTAAGAAAGAAATTTGCTTTCCTTAAATTTTTTTTAAATCTATACCTTTAAATGGCCTTTAAATGTTATGACTTTTTCAAGACACGACTGTCCAATCCTCATATTAATGAACATGCCAGATATTTTAATTTCCTGCACATCTGCCAAGTATTTTCAGTTTGGAACACGACTGAATTCTAAGGTGGCTCCCTTTAAAAAAAATACACTTTCTCTTAAGTTGGAAGAAGTTTTTAAAATATATTTTGAACCCTATATCTTCGAAACACTTAAAATATCTTCAGGCTTAAAACTTCTCCTCCACGTTGACTTGGGGCAAGCCTGGCTCTTCAATTTTCAGTACTGCTCTCTCGTTTGATTTTTCGGCACTGCATTTATTTGAGGTAAATGCATTTTTCTTATCACATTGCCATTGAACTTGGGCCAAATGCTTTGAAAGAGTGGGTTTAGGGGGATTGGAGGAACAGGACAAAATGTCTATAAATAGCAGTGCTTTGTGTAGCATCTACTGTATAATAAAGTGTTGTGTAACTCTGCCATGCAACGTAAGTAATGATAGTAATTTGCATTTTCTTATTACTATTCATCCTCGAATTGAATCTACGGTCTTTTGCCAATATTAAGGTCTATTTCTCACATCCTTACATCCCCCAGGGTCCCTGCTATGACGAGAGAGGGGAGATAAACAGTCCCCTCATTCTGCACACAGATTGTGCGACAGGTACGCACCAACTGCTTTTGGCCTCTGCGTTTCCACCTCATAGACCCAAAGGCGGTGTGTTCCATGGGTGGACCAGCACCAAACAGAGCCAGCATAATGTAACTACACTGCCAGCCCCTCCTTATTAACTAACGCCTGTTCCTCTTTTTGTAATCATGATGACCCCAGAGATTCTAGCCCAGGGCAATTAGGCGGGTCTCAAACTCGAGAGAATCAGGAAAGACTCCAGAAGAAGAAATATTTTTAAAACTTCACCAGCCTGGAGGGCCTGTTACAAAATAATGTATGTGACAAAATAATGTGACTGAGAAATTAACTGGACTTAACTTTCTACTGTAGACTCATCACTGAAGACTAAGGGTTTTTGTTTTTGGTTTTGTTTTTTTCTTTTCCCCAAGCAGTTAAGCCTCAGAGTCCTGGGGGTTAGGTTTTGGGTTTGCCTGGCTCAGGGGAGCTTGGATGCCTAGGAACTTTGGGACTGGGAGTTGAATTATCAAAATGTGAGGAGGTGGGAGTGTTACTTGAGAGAGCAGAGGTCTGACTCCCTGAATTCCACGCTAGAGATGCAGAACGGTGGCAGTGAGGAGCACAATGGTGGGAGAGAGATACATTATGTGGTATCTGGGGCTTCTCGGCGAAAATCTGCACACCAGCTGCTTGGAGACCTGGTTAAAATGCAACTCTGATTCAGGAGCTCTGGAGTGGGTCCAGAGACCCTGCATTTCTAACAAATTCCCAAAGAGTGTTGCTACTGGTGATCCCGGGACCTCGCTTTGAGTTAGTAGGTGAGGAGGAGAAGGTGGAAGAATTTTGAAGGAGGGGTACAGGGAAGCCTGAACCTCAAATCTGTGGCAAGGAGCATCTATTCCGATAGACTGCAGAAAAAAATAAACACTAGAAAGCCCTCACTCAAATTTCCTGGCCTCTTTCCCCACAACCTCCTAGGCTTTTAGAATGATCCCGGGAAAGTCAAGGAACCCAACAACTCCAACCGAATGCGTTTCCAAACTCCCTTGACTTGAGGCAGAAACAGTGGAGGAACTTGTGCCAGGTTATATTTAATTTAGAAAAAATTCAGAAATGTGAAATTTTTTGAGCCCATGGAGCAAACTCACATGAATCACCCTTTCAATCTCAAAATGAATCAGATTTAGGAATCGATAAATAACCATTCCTTAGTTACTCAATTAACACATGTTAGGGGGTGATGAGTGGTTTTCCTAAACCCTGATGTGGGGCGTTTGGGGGCTTCTGACAAGAGAAACTCATTGAAGGGAACAAGTGCCCCAAAAGATCTGAGGATTCACATTCCTTATCAGTCGATGATTTTGCCGTGGTCACCAAAGAAGATGGCCCTTCCTCTACACACACTCTTCAATAGCCCTTGGGAGATCTTTCCCTCCTTCGAGTCCTTGCTCTTCATTTAAACATGATTTCACCAGTATAAACATGTTCAGAAGAAAGACCCAGTTTGATTTTCTTCTGCCAGCATCTTCCAAAGATAGCCTCGCAGCCCATTCTCTCATAAGAACAAATCTTAAAAATAAACTAAGGCAGTAAGTACTGTGTCCAAAGCCAAGTTTGTTCCAAAGCTGAGAGTAATAAAATCCAGGGCTCCCTTTCCCTAATTCAATTTTAAGAGCAAATGCCTTTCGTTGCTAATTTTGTTTGTAACTTCTGATCCTGCCATCTCTAGGAGCTGCTCTTTTGCAAAGCACTCCCACATCTGGTTCTGATTACGTAAGAAAAGGGTTTTGTTGTTGTTGTTGTTTGTTTTGTCTTTTATTTTTTAAGTACTTATTTATTTTTGAGAGGGAGAGAGAGAGACAGAGACAGAGAGACAGAGCACAAGCAGGGGAGGGGCAGAGAGAGATCGACACAGTATCAGAAGCAGGCTCCAGGCTCCAGGCTCCCAGCTGGCAGCACAGAGCCCCGCCAGGGGCTCGAACGAACGCACCAACCTCAAGATCATGACCTGAGCCGAAGTCGGACACTCAACCGACTGAGCCACCCAGGTGTCCCTACCTAAGAAAAGTTTGTGGCTATGCTCATCAATGTCATAATTCACAGAGAGATACCAGTATGATTTACCCTTAATCCTCCCAGAATGGCTACAATCTAGGCATAGCGTAAGGAGTGACTGCATCTTTTGCCTGATCATCTGTCCACAGGAAATAAAAAGTCATAAAGTAATCCAACATTTTTGCTTGACCAGGTGTCTTTTTTTTTTTTTTTTTAATTAGTTGCCTGGGCGCCTGGGTGGCTCAGTCGGTTAAGCCGTTAAGCGTCCGACTTCGGCTCAGGTCATGATCTCCCCATTTGTGAGTGGGAGCCCCGCTTCCCGCTCTGTGCTGACAGCTCAGAGCCTGGAGCCTGCTTCCGATTCTGTGTGTCCCTCTCTTTCTGCCCCTCCCATGCCCATGCTCTCTCTCTCTTGTCTCTCAATAATAAATAAACGTTAAAAAAAAAAAAAGAAATTTAATTAGTTGCCCATGTTTACAGTAATTTCACATAAACATCTAAATTTCTGATTTCCTTTAAAAAATCAGAAGTGCTGGCGACATTGGAGGCCGTCCCTCGTGGCCAAATACTGGCAGAGTGGACGTTTGTGTGGACGTTTATGATCTTTTGGCCACCGGTATCTGCACCCTTGCCCTATATTCAAGGATGTCCTCAGTTTACAAGTCCTGGTGGGAGGCGGGGTCATTTCCCGACATTCAAGCTACATACCGGGGATTCACTAGCATGTGACCTGGGCCTGGACAATTACGCATGTCTCCCCCAGGCTTTTAATGGGGCGCTAGCTTTAGTTAGCATCCAGTGCAGGAGACAATTGGTGAATTCTCCCTGACAGCAGAAATGGTGAAAGCGACATCCAGTTTCTAGCGGCAGCGTGGGTAGTAGCCTCCGAAGGTCCGCAGGAGCTGCACTTTCCTTACTGGCTTGGTTCCGTGGCCTACTTTTGACCTTGGTTGCAGTTCCTTGGCCCGTCTTTGCCCCATTTGCGAAGTCGGGGTCTCCAGTCTTGTGACTGATGGTGAGCCATCCAGTACTTCCTTACTACAGTCCTTTCCTGCTTAAATCTTTCATCTACAAACTCCGCCACCCTAGACGCAGGCCGTAGTTAACTCCCAGGCTGCTTAGAGACATGTGAGTTTGTAATTTTGGTCTTTATCTCTTTCTCTTTAAAGCTAAAGATCACCCAGGGCAAGGATCCACAGAGTTCAAACGGGGAAAATTTTCCCACAGGGACCTCTTCCCACCCCCACCCCCTGCCACCTTGCCATTTTCCCTTACATCTCATTGGGCAGAACTGGGTCACATGCTCACCTTTACGCCAATCAGGGGACGAAGATTGCTGTGATTGGTTTAGGAGAGGCCCTAGTTCAACTTTGGCTGTTAGAACCAGCTCGGAGGCTTTTTAAAATGCCAATCCCTGGTCCCACCCCACACCGAGGCCAAATTTAATGGGTCTGGCTGGACTTCAGGTACTGGAATTTTGTAAAATCTTCAGATGCTTTTAATGCCATCCTTGTCTCTAGTCCAGCCCCCTACCCCTGCCCATTTTACAAATGCCAAGACTGAGGTCCAAAGGCATTAAGTAACTTGCCCAAAGTTACTATACCTTCAATTAATAACAAAAACAAACACAAACACACTCACAACATTAAATGGACACCTTTGTTCTTCCAGCGTACGCACGTGAGTGGCATTCTCTTTCTTAGAAAGTGAAGTGATCAGATGTTCAGGAACTGAAAAGCAGTAGAGGGTAGGGCAGTGGTTCTCAAACTTGAGTGCATCAGAATTCCCTGGAGGGCCTGTTACAACACAGATGGCTGGGCCCACCCCCAGAGTTGCACATTCAGTGGGTTTGGGTGGGGAGAAGAATAATTACCATTTCTAACAAGTTCCCAGGGGATGCTGCTGCTGGTCCCAGGACCATACAAGCTTAGCAGCTAAGAGTTCGGGCTATAGAATCCCACTGTCCTGGCAAGATCCAGTTGTGCCCCTTATACCGAGCCACAAAACCTACTAAACTATTGGGCAAGTGACTCAACACGTCTATGAAATGGGGCCAACGGTAGATGCTTTGGCTTATCACAACAACTGAGTGGGTATGATAAATGTAAAGCACTTAGAACACTGTCTGGCCCATAGTAACTGTCTAATGAATAGTAGCTATTATCATTCATTCATTCATTCATTCATGGAACAATGATTAATTGAGTGCTTCCTTTGAGCCATGCACAATTCTAGGCACCAGGAATACAGTGCTGAATAAATCAAAGCGTTGCCTCCCAATGAGCTTACGATCCACCGGGGAGGCACACAATACTTGACCTCATAACTATATAATATTACTCAGAAGAACTCTGCATTCCAAGCAAACTGAACAACAGTGCACACAGCGTTTTATGAGAACTCGGTCCAGTCTCATTCATGTCTTCCAGCTCAAGGAGATGGTAGCATCATGTTTCTAATGCAAAGGCCCCTTAGCACAATGGCTATCTATGTGTAATTTATATCTATATTTATGTAGATTTAAAAAACATATATATGACATCATATGTACTATTTATATATCATCTATTACATCAGTAACATTTATTTAGAGTCAATATTATATATTTTTATGTTTTTATGTTCCGTATTTTTATATTCATATTTATATTTTATATACTACAGGGATAGGCTTACGTGATTCTGGAGGCCAAGAAGTCCCACGATCTGCTGTCTTCCAGCTGAAAACCCAGGAAAGCTGGTGGTAGAATTCAGTCTGAATCCAAAGGCCTGAGAATCAAGAGCGCCGATGTCTGAGGGCTAGAGAAGATGGATGTCCCAGCTCAAAAGAGAGCACATTCACCCTTCCTCTGCCTTTTTGTTCCATTCAGGGCCCCAGTGGATTGCGGGATACCCACCCGCACTGGTGAGGTGATCTTCTTTACTCAGTCCACCCGTTCAAATGCCAATGTCTTTCAGAAATGCCCTCAGAGACACCAAAATAATATTTTACCACCTTTCTGGGCGTCCAGACTCCAGTCACGTAACCCATAAAATGAACCCTCATGGGCATACTCAGACCAGCCAATTCTTGAGGACGTTTGGCTTGAGAGGAAGCTTTTGAAGCAAGAACAGGGTGGGTGGAGAGTGTGCTAGAAGGGAAGGAGAGAGTAAGGTGGCAATGTACTGGATGCTTTACATGTGTTCCTTAATCCTCACAGACACCTTTGGAGTAGAGAT
Source organism: Panthera onca (assembly GCF_046562875.1). Classification (NCBI taxonomy): domain Eukaryota; kingdom Metazoa; phylum Chordata; class Mammalia; order Carnivora; family Felidae; genus Panthera; species Panthera onca. Next base: position 13,397,478 of record NC_138350.1, read on the forward strand.
TATTGGACAAGGAGAGAAGCAAGCTGGCCAAAGCTCAGTGGCGGAGTGAACACGAAGGAACTGAACAAAGTTAAGAGTTGGCTGGGGACAAAGCAGAGAATATGGGCACTGTCATATCACACACAAGCCACATCTGACCAGATTCAGATGAATCCCCAGGCAAGCGCTAGAGTAAAGCATAACTGCCATCATGTATTTGCCCCAGTGTCCCTCTACTGTGTTCCTAGAGCAGGTGTCAGTGATGTAATAAGGTGGAAGGAGCGGCTACTTCTGAATCAGAACACTTCTGGGGCCCCTGGGTGGCTCAGTCGGTTGGGCGTCCCGCTTCCGCTCAGGTCATGTTCTCACGGTTCGCGGTTCGAGCCCCTGGTGGGCTCTGGGCTGACAGCTCAGAGCCTGGAGGCTGCTTCTGATTCTGTGTCTCCCTCTTTCTGGCCCTCCCCCGCTCACGTCTCACTCTCTCTCTCAAGAATAAACAATAAAAATAAATAAATTAAAAAAAAAAAAAAAAGAACACTTCTGACTCCAGGCCAGCCTCATCTTGTCTCCATATTGTCTTTCTCAAACGTTAATAAACAAAACAAACAAACAAACAAAACCACTTATTATGGATGGGAAATACAGATCAGCAGGAGAGAAGAAAATAAAAGTGATCTATAATCACCTCATCTCAGAAAAAACAAAAACAAAAAAACACCCCCACCCCCCACCCCCCACCCCCCAACTAAAATTTTAGTACTGATTCTCTGATCTTCAGATCAGGGACCCTGCCCTCTGTGCTTAATAACTAGCCCTTTCCAGGTACACATATTCACCTAGCTGGAAGTTTATTTTTTGTTTTCACTGTGGACTTGTTTCTGGAGCTTGGTTCTCTAGATTTTGTTGGGCGAGGGACATGGATTTGGGCGGTAGATTGGAAATGTATGTGTTTGGAGTCGTTTATCAATTCAAAGTACTCACCTCCCAGCTTTGGGGCCAAAAGGTATTTCAAGCCTTTTTTCCTAGGGCATCTATATTCAAGAACTGGCCCCATCATTTGGGGTTGTTTTTTCCTCCGGATTTTTTTTTTTTTTTTTTTTTTAGCGCTGGCGGCTTTCTGTTCCTTTGAACGGTAGGTGTTTGAACTTTGGTGGTGGCTGGAATTGGCACTGACCGTGAGACTTTAGTTTGTAACGTTGACTGGCGGCTGCAAGGGGTGGCCCTGCCTCTCCAGCTCCCCCACATCCCGGGGTTCGGGAAGCCCAGCCGCACAGGCTAGAGGGCAGCGCGGGTCTAAAAGGGCGGACCCGGAGGGAGGCTGGCAGCCGGCGCCTACCGGTAACGTGGTAACCGGCGCCTTGGCAACGGAGAGGGGGCGGGACTCAGGGAGGAAGTCGGAAGCTGGCGGCTAAATCTCGCGAGAGTTGCTTTTGCGCGCGAACTCTAAGTGCCAGGGTCCCGGGGTCCGCTTGTGGCTAGTGGCTGTGCAGGCCCCCGGGGGACGCGACGACTCCAGCGGACCCGGACACCTTCTTCACCCCGCCATGGAGACCTCAGCGAAGAAGGAGCAGCAGCAGCCCGCGGAGGCCAAGATCAGAAACCTGCCCTGGTAGGAGGAGGCCCGGCTGCCGCGGGGAAGGGGATCGGTGGCCTGGGTGGTCAAGTGGAGCGGCCGCAGCCCGACTTCGCTCCACCGCCCCCGACCTGCAGCCGAACGGAGCCCCAGAAGTTCGCCTTGGCACCCGCAACTCCCCAGTCCCCTCCGTTCTTTTAGGACTTTTGTCATGTCTTCCGCTGCCCTAATCCCACCGCCCCCATCCCTTTTACGCGGTGGGTGACAGCGTAGCGGTTCGGTCCCTTCCGACTTTGCATCGGCTTCCGTGCCAAAATGCCCTCTACTCTTGCGTAATCTTCAATGCAGTTATTGTTCAAATTCTAAACTGAAATAATGGTGATGATAACGCTCCCTAGGTAAGTGGTATTTAAATGGCTTCCTGTTAGATCACCAAGGACCCTGTTAGATGTTTGATCTTTACAAGGACCCTAGGAGGTATGTGCTGTTATTATTCCAGTTGTAATACTGCAAGGTTAAATGACTTGCCTAAGGTCCAGAGCTTGAAAATAGGTTTGGATTTGAACCCAGGTGAATTCAGAGCTTGCACTCCAAACCGTCTTACTTTCACAGCTGCATCTGAATGATGGTTTAGAAACTGATAGGATTTGGCTCGATTTCGCAAAGCTCCAAGTTGGTCTTGTCTAGTAAGGAGTTCAGTTTGTTTCTATCGTGGAAAAAACACACAACATACAGTTTACACTCGTGAACATTTTAAAGTGCATAGTTCAGTGACACTAAGTACACTGAGGATGTCGTGCTACCATCTCACTGCCTGGTTCCAAAACTTTTCGTCACCCCAATGGAAACTCCATACCCATTGGCAGTGACTCCCCCATTACCACCCCATCCCCTTGCACCCCTGGCAGCCACTGATCCACTTTCTCTCTCTGAATTTGCTTATTGCGGGTATTCATATAAGTAGAATCAATCTGTGGCCTTTTGTGACTGGCTGCTTTCACTTAGCACCATGTTTTCAAGGTTCATCCATGTTGTCGCAGGTATCAGTGCATCAGTCGTTTTTATGGCTGAATAGCCTTCCCTTGTATGGAGAGACCACCATTTATCTATCCATTCATCTTTGATGTGTATTTGGGAACGAGTTCAGTTTTTAATTTACTTTGAAATGATAGGTGCCCAGCCAGGTTGAGATTATTTATAGACAGACAGCTGGAGAGGGGAAATCAGAGCAGGGTTTATCAACCTCAGCACTATTGGTATTTTGGGCTAGATATTTGGTGGGTGTGCGCATGGTGACTATCCTGTGCATCGTAGGATGTTTAGTGACATCCCTGGGGCCTGTCCATTGGAGGCCCGTAGCACCCTCTACCCAGTTGTGACAACTGAAAATGTCTCCAGATATCACCGAGTGTTTCCTGGAGGACAAAATTGCCCCTGGTTGAGAACCAGGGGTCTGTATTCAAACTTAAAGGGTTTTGCTTCTCTTCCTCTTTTTGTTAGGATATGAAAGGATTCTTTTGCACGTAACAGCATGTCCTTACATTTGTATATGTTATAATCCATGCTAAATTGTATTTCAGGGTTGAAAAATACCGGCCACAGACACTGAATGATCTGATTTCTCATCAGGACATTTTGAGTACCAGTAAGCATCCATGTGTCATTTGCTGTTAGTCTGGTTGGAGGACCCGTATGAATTTCTTGGTGATGTCTCTGCTGAGTCATAACCTTGAAAGATCTGATTGAGCTTTATGGAATGTTGCTCTAAGAGCTGAGTCCTTCCCATTTTTCATTCCTGCATCTGCCTCTGAGTTGGATGTGAGGTTGATGTGCATTCAGCCCAACTCAAGGGCCCACGGCGAATGAGGCAACTCCCGGAAACTGATGGGGTCTCTCTTTCCTCCCAATCCTCAGTTCAGAAATTTATTAGCGAAGACCGACTGCCGCACCTGCTTCTCTATGGTCCTCCAGGGACAGGAAAGACCTCTACTATCCTAGCTTGTGCTAAACAGCTATACAAAGATAAGGAATTTGGCTCCATGGTCTTGGAGGTAAATAGGATTATTCTTAGTCTACAAAGGAGAGTCTCTTAGTTCTCTTAGATTTGTTGTTGTTTGTTTGTTTTTCTCTTAGATTTGTTTTACTTTACAAGTAAGTTGCTTTGCTGGACATAAAATATTTCGAGTCACTTTTCCTGGAATTGATGTTTCGCTCTGGATTGGCATTAGATAGGGGCAGCTGTAGGGCTAGATAAATATCTCTGCCGTTGCCAACTTCTACTCAAACACTCAGTGGTCACTCGGGGAGTGGTCGCTCAGTAGCTTGCTGTCCAGATTTGTTCTTCATGTTGTTCCACCCCGTTCTTGCCCTGGAAGGCCAAGCTATATTGACTGCAGGCTGCCTGGTCCTCGGGCTCCTGGTTAGGTTTGGCTAATAGGGGTCCTGGCTGGAGTCAGAGGAGAACGATGCCTGGTTCTGCCCTGGGGGCCACCACAGGCTGACAGCATCCTGAACCACAGAGCAAGTCGCACTGCCTTCTCCAGATGCCGACACCACCCCCCAACTCATTTCTGAGGACCTGGGGCTGGTAACGGGCCCCGATAGTCCCAGAGAGATTGCGTAGCCCTCGTGGTTTCCCCACACCCCACCAATACCTTTTAAAATCTCTCTTCACGGAATTCTCTTCAAACCACTGAGTTTTGAGTCTGCCATCTGCTGCTGAGATTTGACTGATAGACTTAGATCACAGAATTCTAAATATTGTCTATTCCAAAAAAAACAATGTTTAACTTTTTTTGTTGTCAGAGATCTTAGAACCTTGCTGCCACCAGTGTTCTTAATTCCATGCATTAAAGACTTGGTAACTTCGGGGTTGCTCTGGATTGCGGTAGCTAAAACTGAACACGATTCTGCTCATGCCAGAGGTGTTCACTGTGACCAGGCCAATTAGTTATTCCTCCAGAGTATGTCGGTGATTGTCCTCAAAAGGGGGAGGAAACACAGTTGTTGGCCTTTCAGAATGTAATGTACCAATCTAGTGAGTTGTGAGTTTTAAATACAATTGTGATCTTGGTTTTTTAATAGTGTTTATCTCTTAGCAGTTGTTAGACCTAGAGACCTAGCTTGCCGAGCTGGACTGATGAAAAGATAAATTAATTCCCAGAGAATTCACCAACATGTGTCTAATTTATTTCGGCTTCTCTTTTCCACATTCAGCTGAATGCTTCAGACGACCGAGGAATAGATATCGTTCGGGGACCAATCCTGAGCTTTGCCAGCACAAGGACAATATTTAAGTAAGAATTATTTGTATAATTTCTCTCCCTAGAGGTTTTGATCAGTGAGATGACAGAGCTTAATGTTTTAAATCCTCCCCCTTTGCCAGTCTATAAAGGTAAACAATGCCTTTGTCAAAAGTAGCCATTAAAAAGAGATAAAGTACAAGGATGGTGGTAAGATATAATGCAAATGTGAAAATAAAACATCATCTCAGAACTTGCTATATTAGCAAGTTCCTTGGGGAAGCGTTAACTTTGTTTTAGTAGTTAACTGAAGACCGATTACATCCTAGGACCAGGTGAGCTAGTTCGAATTTATTATTATTTTTTTATTTAATTTATTTCTTTTTGAGAGAGAGAGGACAAGCAGGGGAGGGTCAGAGAGAGGGGGGGAGACACAGAATCCGAAGCAGGCTCCAGGCTCTGAGCTGTCAGCACAGAGCCCGACGTGGGGCTTGAACTCACGAACCGTGAGATCATGACCTGAGCCAAAGTCAGCTGCTTACCCGACTAAGCCACCCAGGTGCCCCTAAGCTAGTTTGAATTTAAACAAAAATAAATTGTGATCAGGATGGATAAAAAGGGAAAGGTGAAGGCAGGCAGGAGTGGAGGTGGTGGAAAAAAGCAAGGCCAGAGCAACAGGACACGGAGTGGAGACAAAGGTGAAGGTGCCAGAGGCAGCAGCGTGACAAAAAATGCAAAAGTCAGACCTCAGTTCCCTTTAAGAGTTGAAAGAGTGATGGGCATGTCCTCTGCACAGCCACACTTGTTTGCTTCACTCAGAGGTCAAGGAGGAGTGGACTCTCTGAGGCCCGGCCTGATGGCACAAATGTGAACATGTAGGTGTCGGCCTGGAGATTGAAGGGAGATTAAAGACATCTTCGGGGGCGCCTGGGTGGTTCTGTTGGTTGAGCGTCTGATTCTTGATTTTTGCTCAGATCATGATCCCAGAGTCGTGGGGTCGAGCCCCGTGTCGGGCTCAGTGCCGAGTGTGGAGCCTGCCTGGGATTCTCTCTCTCCCTCCACCCCCTCCTCCACTTGCACAGGTGCACACGGTCTCTGTCTCTCTAAAATAAAAAAATAATAATAAATCTTCATATGGTACCATTTGTTTTCCTAGGAAAGGCTTCAAACTAGTGATCTTGGATGAAGCTGACGCCATGACTCAAGACGCCCAGAACGCCTTGAGGAGAGGTAGGAAGACCTGTCAGGTATAGTGTGTTGGCTCATGAGTGCATTAGAAGGAGAATTAGGCACTTTGGACATGAGATAATGACATGGGCTGTTGACAATTTTTGTTCATCTTCTGGCCCAGAGAAATCGGTTTCCCTTTCTCTGTGTAATCCCACCCGACGGTCTAGAACAAAAATCTCCCTGTATTGGGGGTTTCCCCTTGCAGCAGCTTAAAGGGAGAAGCCCTGTTGGGACTTTCAAGTCCTACCAGACACAGGTGTTGCATCCTCCTTTTCCACTGGGTTCATTTTGGGGCTGAGAATTTGCATTCTTCGATGAGGAGAGGGGGTACGGAAAGTCTTGTATTCCTCAGCTGCTAGGTAGACCTTTCTGCTCTCAGTACCCTGAGATACACAGTAGCCAAGAAAATAATACTGGAAATGTTGTCGCACTCAGAAAGCTGACGTGACTTCTCTATTTGCCAAGGGAATGATTTGGCAGGGAAGGAGAGTATCACGCTAGTTGTCTGTCTTAAGGGGCCCGGTGCAGTTGATTTCTCTGAAAGGACATTGGTAATCTCTGGCATTAAGATTCTGAGGTAACGGGGGCACCTGGATGGCTCAGTCTGTTGAGTGTCTGACTTCAGCTCAAGTCATGATCTCCCGGTTCGTGGGTTCGAGCCCCACGTCAGGCTCTGTGTTGACTGTTTGCTCAGAGCCTGGAGGCTGCTTCAGATTCTGTGTCTCCTTCCCTCTCTGCCCTTCCCCTTCTCCCTCTCTGTCTCACTCTGTCTCTCAAAAATAAATAAATGTAAAAAAAAAAAAAAAAAAAAGATTCTGAGGTAACCAACTAGGAGAGAAGAACAATCTTTCGGAGTTCTGGGGGAGAAGGAGTGGATTGCAGCCCATGTTTGGGAGGAGGAGGAGGAGGACAGTTAGAGTATCTTCTGATCTTAAAAGCCTTGGCAGCCTTTCTTCAGCATTTGCTCCGTGGAATGGCTGTCAGTCTGGGCAGATCCCCATGCGAGAGTACTGGGAAACTGCAGAGTGAAACTGGTGTTTCATAAGCCTCTCTGAATTCATCACTCTCTCGAATGCTCTAAGGCTTCGAGACAAAGTGCACCAGACAGTCCACACGGAGGTACCCCCGGCCCCGCCATTAGAAGGTGGGGCATCACCAACCTGCCATAGAATTTTATGCAAAAGGACAGGGGTGCTATGGAGGGGGATGGCAGGGGCAGGAGTGCTGGGGAGGGGGATGGCAGGGGCAGGGTGCTATGGAGGGGGATAGCAGGGACAGGGGTGCTCTGGAGGGGGATGGCAGGGACAGGGGTGCTGGGGAGGGGGATGGCAGGGGCAGGGTGCTATGGAGGAGGATGGCAGGGACGGGGTTGCTACGGAGGGGGATGGCAGGGACAGGGTTGCTATGCAGGGGGATGGCAGGGGCAGGGGTGCTATGGAGGGGGATGGAAGGGGTGCTGGGGAGGGCGATGGCAGGGGCAGGGTGCTATGGAGGGGGATGGCAGGGGCAGGGTGCTATGGAGGGCGATGGTAGGGGTGCTAGAATCAGGGCAAGTCATCAAAAAGGATGCATTTTATAAAATCCTGTAGAGATGACCGGTTCACCAGCTTTTCGGAAGAGAGTGGCCGGTGCCCCTGTCCTGACCACCACAGGGACCGCCTCTCTTGTTACAGTAGCGTCCCCTCCATGCTTGCAATCTGCACCTCTTGTTTCCTGTACCTTTCACGTGACCATGGAAGAGTTCAGGGTTTCCAGGTCTTTTGAAGAATCCGAATGGACACGAGGTTGTTTTCTTTTCCCTTGCCAGTGATTGAGAAATTTACCGAAAATACCCGCTTTTGCCTCATCTGTAACTATCTGTCAAAGATCATCCCCGCCTTGCAGTCCCGCTGTACGAGGTTCCGATTCGGTCCTCTGACTCCTGAACTCATGGTTCCCCGCCTGGAACATGTTGTAGATGTAGAGAAGTAAGTACATCGGAAAGCAGGGAATGTGAGGGCCCTGGGGACTGAGCAGCGTAGGCCGGGTTCTGGGATGGCTGGCCGGTTGACATTTACAGGTGTCATGTGTGTAGACAGCGAAGTAGGGTGCCGGGCACAGAGGAAGCATCGGGCTGTCAGCTGTCGTCATCCTCTCTGGTATCTCCTGGACTTTCTTCGTAAACGGCACTTGGTTCTTCTCCTGATTCCATCCTCCTCCCCCGTGGAAGCTGTCCCGATTTCCTCCTACTCTCCTTTTGTCATTGGAGACTGCATGCTGCCAGGTCCCTTCTGCTAAGATGCCTCTAGCCTTTTTTGACTAGAAGGGAAGGTACCGAGACTTTGCCTTCTGTAGAATCAATCGGTTGCCAAGTAGCCAACCCCAGCTGCTGCCTGTTGAAGGGGGTGCTCTGGCTTCGTGCTCCGGGTCTCGCCGGTGCTCTTTCCTCTCAGAACAGAACTCAAAGCCCGTCGCTCAGCATGGCGATGCCTGGTCCTAAATACGGGTCTTTCTAGACTCTGAGTGGGCTGTGACTGCTAATGCGAAGCCCACATTCCTTAAAACCAGAGTGAATTCTGGGTCCTATAGATCAGGAGAGTTCTGCTCCCTCCGTCCTTCCCTTTCTTTCGTTACTTCAAAGCCTAATCATTCCAGGCCATCTCGTTCCCTTGGTGAACGCTCGCGCTCTCCAGGCCCCTGAGTTCCTCCTGCCTCTCTCCTTTCAGGGTGGACATAAGTGAGGACGGGATGAAAGCACTTGTGACTCTTTCCAGCGGAGATATGCGAAGGGCTCTGAACATTCTGCAGGTATGGTACTACTCCTAGCAAATCTTTAGGCACTGCTTTGGAATAGTTTCTCAAGAAAGACAGAAGCAGCAGCACAGCCAACCTAGAAATTCAGAAATCTACACCTGGTAAGATCTCCGTCTCACAACATACCAAAGATTTCCCCCTAACCTTTGTGTTTTGAAAAATTGCAAGAATAATTTGCTGGAGACAAGGGAAAGCTAGGGAAGGACGCTGCAGCTGTAACACCACAGTGGCATCCTCTCACGAGGCCAGGTCTTCCCAGGGTACACCGTGCGGGGTTCGAGCTGCCCTGCACCCACATAACATTACCGCCTACCTGAACCGCTGCCTCCGGTTTCCTCCTGACCCGCCGTGGTGATGCCCACCATGATTCTTCCCCTCTATCTGCACAGAGCACCAATATGGCCTTTGGGAAGGTGACAGAGGAGACCGTCTACACCTGCACTGGGCACCCACTCAAGTCAGACATCGCCAACATTCTGGACTGGATGTTGAATCAAGACTTCACGACAGCCTACAGAAGTATCCTTTCTCACGTCCTGCCGATGGCACATTAGGTACCTCAGGCCAGAACTTGGCCCAGGAGCCCAGGCTGCAGCCGGTGTCTACACCCTACTGGCAAAAGGCAGTTGGCTGTGTATGTATCTGGTCAGCTTTTAGTGGGAACAACAGGTCTCTGGGTGGAGTGGCTCCCTGCCTTTAAAGCCCTTCCTCCTGAAGGGCTCTGACCTGGGTATGGCTTGAAGCCACTTTCCTCACGGATGAGAGAAGCAGTTAGACTTTGGGGTGGCAGATGTGATCATTTTCAAGTGGCCACTGTTATTCTTATTTTGCGGTGAAATGGAAAGCTAGGGGTAGCCTTCTGGGAGATGCATTTAGCTCTGTTCTCTACGAGACAGAAGGAGGCTCTTGTTGAAGATAAAAACAATTTTTTAGAAGGGGGGAGTGGCATCTGGGTGGCTCAGTCGCTGGAGCGTCTGACTCTTGATTTCGGTTCAGGTCATGACCCCAGGGTCTTGGGATCAAGCCGTGTCAGGTTCTGAGCTGAGCAGGTGGCCTGCTTGGGATTCTCTCTCCGTCTCCTTCTGCCCTTCTCCCTTACACACTCTCGCTCTACAATAAAATAATGATAAGAATTGGGGCCCAACATATGCAGGTTCAAATCGAAAGAAACAGCCGTGTCAGGATTAAAAACCCTACTTCCCAAAGTGACTCTGACCAGAGTCTGCCTTCAAAATTGTGTGCAGCGGGTTTCTCCTGGAATTTGTGCCTTTTGCCGTAACCATTCCTCTCTAGATATTACAGAGTTGAAAACGCTGAAGGGGTTGGCGTTACAGGACATCCTGACAGAGATACACTTGTTTGTGCACAGAGGTAAGTCAGGCTCTTCCTAGCTGAGAAGCTGAGGGGGAGGCGTGTGGCGGGCTTTAAGGGTGGTGGAGGGGGAACACGAGGCTCCACTTTGGAAGCGAAGAAACAGGAATGAAGTATGGACCTGACCCCTCAGTTTTAGTTTTGTCTTGTTGCTATTTGAAACTTTGTTCCCCAACTACTCTCTCAACCTCTAAAACTGCTGGGGAAAGAAACTCTTGAGGGCCAACTTTCATTCCTCCAAGGGTTCGTACTTTATAGCAGCAAATAGTATGCTGTAATTCACCCTGTAATTTCTAAGGGTATCTTCCCCCAAAAGGAGAGGAGGAGGAACATCTGTCTTCAGTGTAAACCAAAGCAGTCTGAAGCGAACCACGTGAAGTTCCACACTTTGTCATAACTTCTGTACAGAGAAGTGGTTCTCCTCCTTGGCAGTGTATAGGAAGCCCCCCAGACCAATTCAGTTGGCCTTTTGGAGGGAACTGGGCATCAGGATTTTCTCAGGCGCTGCAGGCGATCTGCTGTGTGGCCTTTTCGGGCAAACCCTTCCTTCCGCGACAGCCAACTACAGACACTCGTCCTGCCGGTCCGCCATCGTCCTGCCGGGGCCTCTCCAGGCCTCACTGGGCCAACCGGCACGACCGCTGCCCGAGAACATGGTCCACTCAAGCCCAGCTCTGCCCTTTGTGGGAAATGAGTGTGAATAGATGTTTAAAATTCAGTGGATTACATTTGTTTGTAAAACCGGGACAGCAAGTGAGAACTGGGCTTTCCAGTTCCCTTCTAGAGCTGCCCCCTTGATAAAGCAGTGCTGCCGATCTTGTGTCCTTGTGACCACTTTGGAACCTGCTCACAAAATGGGTAAAAACTGAAAACCTGTAGTGTTCACTTCTTCAGAAGTGCGGTCCCTGGTGACCTGAGGCCTCCAGACAAGTTTAGTGTCACCTGATGTTTAAATTCCTAATCATGGTGTGATTTTTTTTTTTTTTAGTAGCAGCGAGTGGCAGACCTCACTCAGTTGATTTTGTTTTTTCCCCCAGTTGACTTTCCATCTTCAGTTCGAGTACATTTATTGACCAAAATGGCAGACATTGAGTGAGTATTTCCCAATATTCTTTTCCTTTTTTTACCCTGTAGTGTTTTTTTTCCCTCCTACTTGCGTGGTTGCAATTTTGTCTACGTCATTCATAAATGGCACAATCTCGTTTGTGGTGAGATCGCTGAAAGAAACATGGGGAAGGGCATGATTTGCGTATCTAAAGAACATACAAATAAACATAAGGACAGGTTCAGCTCAGTTACATATTTGAGATAAAGGCTTCTCCTTAGGCCTCAGAGGCCTGGTCCGCGTTGGTTCTAGAAATGCTGTTATTTGGAAGGCCTGCTTCGGTTCCGACATCCAGGTCACTTGGGGACAAGCGGCTATCCAGCTGTTATTAAAGCATTTTGGCATAGCAAAGCATATTGGGGGGAAAAGTAAACAAACTCAATTTTCCACTTTGCCTGGCTCCATAAACACAGTTATTAGCCCCCAGTGAAGCTGGCAGCTATCATTTAAGTAGACAAAAGCATTGGGTTCAAAACAGAGGCCAACACAGGACCAGCTCTAATTTGCTATCACTGGCTTTCCACATGCGCACTTTAGGTCCCTTAGCCCCACGCTGTGAATGTCGTGATTTTGCCTTCGCTGGCTGGGCGCCTGAAAGGTGGCAAGATAGACTGCCGGTGTCCTGCTTTACCTTTTACTAGAGCACAGAACCACAGTCAGCCATACTTCCCAGTGAATTAAGAGGAAGGGAATCTGAATGGTAATTTCTCTCAATTCATTTTGCGAGTGAAGAAGTAATCCTTAGTCATGTAAATTCTGCATACCCCTGTACAGCTAGAACAAAGTTAAGTTCAGGACGCTGCCGTTGACAACTAACAATTTTTTTATTTAATTTTTCCTCACCAGTTTGGATCGAATTATAAATGAGTGTTCAGGGTAGAGAAGAAAATGTGAGGGGACACATTCAAGATGACTTCACGATAAAGTTTTACTGCCTCCTTTCCTCCTTCAGCAGATGTTCCGTCTTTGATATCCACTGTTCTCTTGTCAAAAGGTAGCCGTCCGTGATATTCTCTATTCTTACCTTTTGTTTGATTTCTTTTAGGTACAGACTTTCTGTTGGCACCAACGAGAAGATTCAGCTGAGTTCCCTCATAGCCGCTTTCCAGGTCACCAGGGACCTGATCGTCACAGAGGCCTAAATGCTGAGGACCATTCGCCACCATTCGCGGGCCCCACAGTGACTGGAGAAGAGGGGACTCTGTCACGGGATGACCTGCTGTGCGGGCTGGGGGATGAAGCCACAGTCACCCCGAGTTTTGGAAAACTGTTCCAGACACGGGTGGGGCAAAGGTTTAAAAAGTACCATGTTTGTGTTTGTTTGGAGCAGGTATATACCAAACAGTTTTAATATACAGCTCTCTTATTGCACTGCCCATTTGTGTTTTACAGGAAAAAAGAGTAAAATGCTTTCTTTTAGCCTTAAGGCTTTTTACCATTCAACTGCTTAGATGGCAGGAAATTGGCCTACCCCATTTTGGTCTAGAACAAAAGGCTTCCAAATCTCATGTGGTACCAGTGTCTTCTATCACTCAAGGTAAACTGAACATCTCCAGAATCAAGTGTGTAAATCTAACTTGTGGCACCATCTCCATATCTACTTTATAAAGGTGTTAATGAAGAAAAAAATAGGTGTTAATGGATTTCTGGCCCATTAACCTGAGGCACAGGGCCTCAGGTTCCCTTACTTGAAAAGTATCTATTTCTCCTCTTAAAGTAGGTTCCTAACCGCGGTGTGGACAGTGAAGAGTCACTTTGTGCCCGTGGGGGTCAGGCCTAGGACTCCCTCCTTAATGCAAGGAGGGCAGGCAAGCGTGGGCCGGACTCGAAGCCGCAAGGACGAGGCCCTGTGCAGTGTGGCAGTTTATTTTAGAGCCAACAGGCTGCATTTATGATAGTGTTCTTCTCAATAAAAATAAAGCAGCTTGCGTGTTGGCTGTGTTACGAGTGACTCCTTCGCCGATTATAAACACGCGGTCATTCAACTTGCATCTGTGTGAAAAGCCTCCCCCGTCTCTGGTATCACAGAATAAGCTCTCCTCGGAGGCTATTCTTTACAAAGGTGTCCAGTTCTTATACTATTCAAAAGGGAGAAGGTGGTTACTTCCATCATTGGCGTTCAACCCGCTCCCCGAGGACACCAAGCAAAGTTTGCAGCTAATGGCAAAGTGGGGCCTCGGGGAAGCCGCCCAGAGCCTCTCAGACTACGCTGTGACATTTCAAGATAACCACAAAATTGAAAATTGGCCCCAGCCATTCCCCGCTGTCCTGCTGTACTCACTTGGTTTGAGAGGTGGTATTTTTTTCTTAGTGGAAAAAATGAAACGGTGAGCCAAAAGCTTTTTAACTTTCCCTTCAATGGAAGCCTCTCATCTTGAAAAGAAATGTTTTTCTTCGGCAACAAAGGTGGTAGAGGGGACTCTCATACTTTTGCAACAAGTTTTATCATGTTACACTGGCCTCCAAAAAGCACCTAGTAAGAAAGCCAAAGGATAAGGTGTTGTGTTTCTTTTAAAATAATTTAAAATATATTAAATTTTCCAAAGGCAGATTTCATTGGAATGAGGTGTCTTGATCAGATAATGACATGCCACTGAAGGAAGGAGAACAGTACTTTCAAGGAGCTATTTCTGTGAAGGGGCGGAGGTGACACCGGCTGAGGAGTCCGATGAGGTGACGCAGCAGAGGCAGACCGCGTACACGAGAATCAGCCGAAGGGGCGGCCACACCAATTCTCTACACAATCAAGAAGAGACATCTTCACAACTGGTCGGCTTAACAACTATGGTTTTTAGATACCGTGGAGGGAAACACAGTTGTACCTTAACATCTGCTGAGAAAATACAAATAAATATGCTACAAATGGCAAACACCTGCAACGCGGTGGCCATCTGAACAGTCATGCAGTTTAGGGGGACATCTGTGTGGGACCGGACATACACATCTGTCATCGCCTGCACATGCACACCACTGTTTATTAAAAAAAAAAAAAAAAAAAAAAAAAAGCCATTTATAGTGTATCAGTCGGGAGCACGGCCTCTGAGTCAGCTGCAATTTAGTCAATACCTCACGGCACACGGCTCCGTGAAAACTTTGTCCTGCCGGTCAGAGGGGAGCCAGAGGAAGGATGGCACCTGCCAATATCAAAGCCACTCTGACACAGCAGGAGAGAACTTCAGAACAGTGTCACCACTGTGTGTGAAACACGACAACGCTTAAGTACGGGGCAGAAGCCACGCTTGCCAGTCGAGGGACCCAACTCCGCCCCGACACAGAGGCTCCTGAGGCCTGCTGACCCTTCTTACCGAATCAACATGAGTAACTGCGCTTGAATCAAAACCATGACTTTAAAAGGTGTTGGGCACTGCCGTCTGTAAGCGGACTCAGGATTTAAGGGAAGGCTCAGCTGTCGCGGAGCCGGAGTCCCCCTCTGTGACTGACCTCCCCATGTCACGGAGAAAATCCCTGGTGACTAGTCCACTGGTATCTGGTTTCGCTACATTCTGTTCACAGTCCCAAAAAGAAATGATCTTCGGAGCCAAGACCTGACGACTGGCCCCTGGTTCCAGCTGCTCCCCTGCCAGGGAGGTTTATCCTGCTACCAAGAAAACAAGTATAAGACTATGGGGCGTGGCTTAAAAAGTCCTGTATGTGAGGAACTCTTTCATTTTCTTGGGGATCGGCAGTGCTAGCACTTGGTAGGTGGTTAGGAAACTTCGAAGGGCTTTCCGGCATAAGTGCTTCAGTGAGGACAGGACCCTCGGAGCTGTCCAGAACTGGACGTGGCCATCTCTTGTCCTGAAACAAAACAGAGACGGACGCTTTAAGGCCGACCTCAGAAATACATGTTTTCACTGTGACGGGTATTCACGTTCCTCCTCTGACTTGCATCGGCAGGAGACACCCAGAGAGTGAACTGCAACGCTTAAGTGCAACCCTGATGGTTGGAATCGATGTGAAGGCTGTAATGCTGAATAATTAAGGCTGCGGGGAGGATGAGAGGAACTCAAGACACCTTTGGTACCAAAGGTGGGCTACCAAAGGGGTACCTTTGGTACCAAAGGTGGGGTA
This sequence comes from Panthera onca, assembly GCF_046562875.1. NCBI lineage: Eukaryota > Metazoa > Chordata > Mammalia > Carnivora > Felidae > Panthera > Panthera onca. Next base: position 13,412,842 of record NC_138350.1, read on the forward strand.
CCAAAGGGCTATCTGGGAGCACAGCCCTTCTGGATCACACCGTGAGTTCAAATGTAACGGAGGGAAGAGCGCCACCTCCTGAATTATGGACGTTCCCTGTAAGGTGGTCTCTGCCCTAAATGGTTTCCCATATAAATTTCTGCATCGTCTCAATTTCTGCTTCCTTGTGAACTTGGCCCATTAAGTGGCATGAATCACAGCTCTTTAATTACATTTAGATTGAACATTAAGAGTAAATGATAACCTGTATTGGCAGAATAGAATATTAGAATTTTGTGTCCTCTTGGATTTCTTTAAAGGCTTCACCGTAGGCAAGAAAATTCTAGAGGCTTTCTTCCCTTAAAAAGCTGCATAGTACACTCAGCAGAAACTGCTACCCATCTGTTCAGCTATCAGATACATACCCTGTGGCAATAACTCCACCATGTGGAAAAAATGTGCAGCAAAGACCATTGGTCATAGGAGCAAATGCGATTGGAGTTTTCAGTTCCAGGGCCCAGATCCTGAGGAGTCTGGACGGAGAGAGAAAAGACACGTTTGCGCATCAGCAGACCTGAGGCCAGGCCAGAAGGTAATGCTACAATTACTTGCGGGGACTTGCTCCGAGGCCCCGTACAGAGGTGTCTCTTCGTTACCTGTCATCCGCCACCGTGGCGAGGTACAAGCCTTCGGGAGAGAAGCACACGGACCTCAGGGAGCTAATGTGGACATCGCTGTCGTCCATGGGGGGGTCAAGCTGGGTGTGGCTGAGGAGAAAGGAACAGGATGACAGGCCTGGAGTGATGGGCCGCTCTCCACCCTTCATCTTCTTTCCCAGGCAGGAGGCCAAAATGGTGCGACTAGGAAAGGCTCAAGACCCGTCTCGTACCCCATCTGGAAAACCTCAGGATAAGCAGACTGGGGGGAAAAAGCGCCTTTCCTAAGGCTCCAGGTGTCTCGTGGAAGGGGCTGAAGGGTTAGTCGCGCTCCCTGGGCTGATTTCCTTATGCAAAGTAGGTCAGCCCTCACTTTAATACCACAGTACAAACTGAAAGCCTTTTTTAGGTTAAGATACATGATAATTATAGGACTGCCTATTATTTGCTTCAGAAAACAACAGAGACAAAGAGAAAAAGACCAAGTTTGTGAGAACATGAAAATTCATTTTGGAAATACCAGTTTCAGTAAGAAGACTGTTCTGAATTTGCTACTACAGTTATTAGTAAATGGAAAGAAAGAGTCATTTTGAGGTTTCGTTAACGCTGAATCCAGAGTACACACCGCCTCCTGTATCAGGAGCCCTGAAGCCCTCGGGTCTAATTTGAGAATGTAACTGATGGCGAGGTGCCCCTGCAAGCCAACGCCTGGGAAACACCGAGCCCACTGTGCCTTTTACCCAGACTGTCCCCTCCCATGCCCTGGACTCTGCGAGGGACGTGCCTAACCCAAGGCAGCTTTCTCATCAGTCACCCCCCCCCCCGCCCAAGAAAGTCCTAAGCAGGGAGTCCGTCCTTACTGGAGTGACCTCAGCCTCTCGCCAGTATAGGGGTCCCACATGATCACGTTGGTATCGTAAGAAGCCGTGACGAGCAAGGCGGAGTCAGGTGAGAAGTCACAAGAGACAACACTGCTTTGGTGGCCCTCTAGCTTCCGGATTAACGTGTAGGACCGCATGCTCCACAGAAAGACCTGTGGAAAGGAACAGGTGCCTGGTCAGGGGTGGCAGCAAACTGCTTAGAATGTGAACGGTGAGCGGGCGACACAGCGATGCCCACGTCAGGCCCCGTGGCCAGGTGAAGCCAAGCTCTCCACTCCCGCTTTGTACAGCTCTTCCAGAACGCATCATAAAGGTCTAAGTAAAGAAACAGGTCTGAATTCTGGAGGCACTCAACCAACGTACACGTTCGAGGAGCTTACTGTAAGGGAGAATAAACCCAGCCAAGCTCAGGAAGACCACCAGCTAAATGTTCTCTGAGTTCTGCTTCTGAACCCTGTCTGCAAGATCACAGTATATGCTAATGCAGACCTAAGCCAAGAATTATCTTGTCCTTTCACTTAAAACCAAACAGCAGGGTCCGAGGTGAACACCAGGGCTCCCAACAAAGCGATCGTACCCTGTCGAGCCATTTTACACCACGAGTTCACAGAATGGTGGAAATCTGCCCCACGATCGTGCGTACGTCTGACACAGTTCATCACTTTAAACCTTTAATCGTTAAAAACGGGATTTTATTCTCTTCCCTTTAAGAAAACTCGGTTTCACGTAGTTCCAAACCCCAAACGAATGGTTAACCAACCACCTGGGCTGTACCATATAGTGAACTCTTAACCTTTGGTTGATCATAGCAAATAGCTCAATACAGAGCTAAACTTCAAACAAACCGTTCCCAAACTGTTCTTGGGTTTCTAATACTTTCTGAAATAACGGACAGGATTTCAGGACAAAGTTCCACACGTAACTGTCCATTCTGATTTGAAATGGCATTCCCAATTCTGTAGATTCAAGTTAAATGGTTCAAAGGAAATTAGACCCATACATGGGCTGCAACTTTTAAATTCTTAAGACTCTGGGGAGGGGAAAGAAATTTAAAAAGCACACCTTTACCATTTTGTGAAGGCAGACAGCCCTCATCCAGTGGTGAGAGCAACCACCCACTTCAAACATCTCCTCTCTTCTGGTTTGTGTCAAAGTGCGTATCAGAAGAGAGGTGTGCAAGAGGAGGTCACGGCCCACAAGCACGCCTTCTGTCGGGGGTGGTCTGCACATGAATCTTGAGGCACTGGGCCTACTTTCCCTCTCACGCGAGGCCCATTCAGACCTCCAGGTCTCGCAGAACTCAGGCGGCAGAGAAAATGGTACCCAACGTTTGAGACTTACCGACTTCTCTCCAGCTGCAGAGCACAGCATGCTGCAGTCCGGGGAGACAGAGCAGCAGTAAACCCACTGCAGGTGGCCCGATAACACCTGGATCTGTTTACCTGGCACAGAAAAGGAGCGAATGGTGAGCCAGTTCCCGAAACCACAAAGTCAGAAGACCGGAGAGCTGGTGGTCACCCACCTGCCCAGTACACCCATCTGGTTCTCTGTCAGCTGAGCCCGAAGGCCCACTTTTTTCACGCAGAGGAAGAAGACAGGATTTGTCATTAAACGCTGAAATCGATTCATACGATATTCTGATCCCCGAGGAAATCACTACTTTCTGTTTCACCAAAACCCACCAGATCAATGGGGGAAAGGCTATACATAGATCAGATCTGACAGATCCCTTTGACATGAGAGAACGTTCTTTTTAGGTCCCTCAACCACCTCTAGAACTTTGAAGCATTCTCCCAAATTTGAGACTGTCTTATCTGTACTTCTGTCATTTACACTCTGTAATGGCTTCCCCCTCTCCTGCTCTCTCACCCTCCCCAGAGTGTCTGGATGAGCAACGGTGCAGAGTAATGAGGGCCACGTGCTCTGCTGTCAGGCGAACTTGGGTCTGAACCCTGACTCCACGGTTTCCTCAGCACATAAGGGCCACTTACATAACCTCTCCAGTTCTGTTTTGGGGAAAAACTAAAATGTCCATCCATAAGCATAAGAGAATGGGTAAATATATGGAATACATCTACCCCGTTAATTCAGATGGCATTAGGGACCTAGAATTTCCACGGAAGGGGCGCCTGGGTGGCTCAGTCAGTTGAGCGTCTGAGCGTCTGACTTCGGCTCAGGTCACATGATCTTGCGGTTCATGAATTCGAGCCCCATGTCGGGCTCCGTGCTGGCAGCTCAGGGCCTGAAGCCTGCTTCGGATTCTGTGTGTCCCTCTCCCTCTACCCCTCCCCTGCTCACGCTCTGTTTCTCTCTCAAAGACAAATAAACATTAAGAAAAAAAATTAGAATTTCCATGGAGTACTATTTGCAGAAAATATGCGAATAACATGAATCTTTTTGTGGAACGATGACTCCCAAATCCATAACTGACCCCTGATTCCAAGCAGGAATATGCAAGTAAGTATACAGGGGAATGCGGAAGGCTGCGAGCATGGGCCAGGAGGTTGCCGGGGGAATACAGGGAAGGATGCAATGGGAGGGGAGGATGAGATGGGGAAAGAGACGGGGTAGGAGGAGGTACCAAGACAAACTCGGGTTTGAAAGGGGAAAAAGGGGGGAAAAAGTTTACACGAACACAGAGAGTCATGCATTGAAGAGTTTACATATATGTATGTGGGTCCATATAATTTTTTTTTTTTTTAGGTAAGTCATGGTTTCTTCAGCTATCATATCAGAGCAGCACCTATCCCCAGGGTGGCTGTGAGTGTTGAACAAATTCAGGCAGAAGGGTAGGGCCAGGCCCAGGACCTGGGAACACGACTTCATCCCCTCCCCTCCTGGGAATGCCCTAGTGCACTGGCCTGCTCCCAGTCCCCTTCAGCTAGTCCTGCCTTCCCAACCACTGAAAGGTTTTATTATTTAAAAGAAATTTTTTTTCTAATTTTTTTATTTTTGAGAGAGAGAGAGACAGAATATGAGCAGGGGAGGGGCAGAGAAAGAGACGGAGACACATAATCCGAAGCAGGCTCCAGGCTCTGAGCACAGAGCCCGAGGCGGGGCTCGAACTCACAAACCGCGAGATCATGACCTGAACCGAAGTCGGATGCTCAACCCACAAAGCCACCCAGGAGCCCCTAACCACCGAAAGACTTTCAAGTCGCTTCAAGAACCTTCCTTACATGGTGGCAACAAGCTGCCTCAGGATGCATTAAAAATGGCGCCACCTTGGAGGAAGAAGCCTTCCCAGGCAGCAGACCTATCTTATGACTTCACGTGCCACAGCCAAGGGCAGAAACTGCCAGAGTTCTCTTGGTGACCAGATGCCCCTGGATAAGGACACCACAAGCACCTCCTTGGCTGTTTGACAAGTCAGTGGGCTCGTTTCTTTTCTTTAATGTTTTTATTTATTTTTGACAGAGAGAGAGAGACAGAGCATGAGCAGGGGAGGGGCAAAGAGAGAGGGAGACACAGAATCTGAAACAAGCTCCGCGGGGCTCGAACTCACAGACCGCGAGATCATGACCTGAGCTGAAGTCGGACGCTCAACAGACTGAGCCACCGAGGCGCCCCCAGCAGGCTTGTTTCTAAGAGGGCAGGAGTAGCTCATGGTTGTGGGGAGCTGGCCCCATCACGGCTGAGGCAGGAATACCGGTCCCTCTGCGTTATCAGGGATGAACGCCCTCTTCATCAACTGTCCACGTCGCCATTTCCTCCCTCCAGCCCCTGACTCCCTGCCCACGTGGGGAAGAAGTGGCCTGGAGATAAATTCCCCTTCCCTATGTCACCTTTCCAGTTAAAGCTCAATACTGGAGATGTATGGAATTCTTTGCTGGCCACCCCTGTATGCGGTTCTGCTCACAGCAAAATTCCACGAAAGTTGACCCTCTCAAGTCTAAGAGATTTCTTCTAGGCAAAGATTCCGCTTCACAGAGAAACATGATTTCTGACAGGAAGTATCCCACACGGAGGACTTCTAGATCTGTGGTTCCTAACCTGGGGAGACTCTGCCCTTCACATGGACAGGGCGTGGTGTCTGGACACATTTTGGTTGTCAGAACAAGAAAAGGTGCACCTGGTATCTAATGGGCAGGGGTCAGGGGTGCTGCTCAACTCCCAGAACGCACGGGACGGCCTGGAACAAAGAATTATCATGCACAGGGGCGCCTGGGTGGCTAAGTCAGTTAAGCGTCCAACTTAGGCTCAGGTCCCGATCTCGCAGTTCATGGGTTCGAGCCCTAAGTCAGGCTCTGTGCTGACCGCTCAGAGCCTGGAGCCTGCAGCCTGCTTTGGATTCTGTGTCTCCCTCTCTCTCTTCCTCTCTGCCCCTCTCCTGCTTGTGCGCTCTCTCTCTCTCTCTCTCTCTCAAAAATAAACATTAAAAAAAAAACAAAAACGAAAGAATTACTGTGCCCAAAATGTCAACGATGCCGTGGTTGAGAAAACCTATGCTCTATCATGTATTTTCAATAGGGGTGGAGTCTTACTTTTTTTATGTGCACAGATACGCACTCAGTGCCTAAGTAAATGGTATATTCTCAATACTAGTATCTCATGGGGATGAGGAAGGTTAGGAAAAAATGTCTTAAAAGACCCCTTAGGAAAACTGGTTGTGAAACACTGTTCTAGATAAAGGTGACATGGGTCACGTGGAGAAAGGGGCAAATATGGTTATCTGCGGAGCCGCTCGGTGGTGCCATCACCTCCATACCATGTCTGTTCAGGTCCCAGATGCGAAGAGTCTTATCCCGAGATGCTGACACCAAAATCAAACTGCCGCTGGGCGTGAAGCTTAGATCTCTCACAACATCTTGGTGGCCGGAAAGATTCAAAAGCAGGAGCCCTGGCGTGGGAGCAGGAGCAGTCGGTCAGTGGGAAGGAGGAGGCACCCGGTCTGCTGGTCACAGCCACACCCCTCGGCCGGCTGGGGGCCTGGCGGCCCCCGTGATACCTGATGAGAACATGCACACCCAGACCCTGTCGCGGGCAGAAATGACCTACCTGTCTGCACCTCCCAAATCTTGATCTGCCCATCATTGAGTCCTGTAGCGAGGATCAGGCAAGAGATGTCTGGCACCTGGGGATGGTGGCGTGCCCAGAGCTTCCTGCTGGGTGGAGAAGGCCACGGGCTGAAGGCCAAACCCCAGACAATCTGCCCACAGTCCAGAGTCTTCTCCTTTGGGCTGCCTCGCCCTTTTGTGTCATTTTTGCTGCTCCGGCTTTTGGCTTCAAACCCTTTAGGGATGCTGGAGGAAGCAGAGATCCCTTCATGAGTCTAAAATTGTCACCAAGGCAACCAACCAACTTCTCATTTTAGGGTATCTGAGACATTAAAGTTCTAGAAACAAATTGGCCTTCCGTGAATTCTGGCATGACTTTTCATTTCTTTTTAGAATCCATGTAACAGAGACTTCATGAGCCTTGGTTCATCCCATTTGTGATAGCCCTGCAGCGGGGTGACCCGCCTTGTGGGATAACTAGATCACAGAAGCCCCAGGGAGCCATACGCTTCCTCAGAAAGTTCTCTCGGGTTTCGTGCACGGAAGGAAAGATGCACTCAGTGTTTCCCATGAGGAAGAAGGCATGCCGTAGCTTTGGAACTAGGACAGATCTTAGAACTTGAAATACCCATCTGCTACTCCCCTGCCTGATGAGCCCCTTTATCTCGAGCTTAGAAAGCCCCAAGGAGCGGGAAAATAAACCCTCTTCCGGCCAACACAGTTTGCTTGGTACACGCTGATTTCCACCTTCACTCGCTTTGTGTTCCAACCAATCAGTGAGGCTCTTTCACTTACCTCTCTGACGGTATGTCCAGCACAGGAACCGACCAGTGAGGTGATCAAGGAGAGAAAGAGCCCACCGAATTGTGCAGAAGTGCACTGACCTCAAAGATCCCGTGGCTGGACCCCCCGCTTTTACCTTCTACTTGACGGTAAAACACAGGCCCAGATGAGTCACAGAAGACGCAGGCCCCGCCCACCATTCCCCCCAGTAGACACCACCTCACGGGCTTGAGAAGTTGGACAGCTCCGGGGGTTCAGCCCCCAACATCAAAGTTTCCCATCTGCAGTATACTTTATCAGTGCAAGTGTTAAGTCCTACCTTTCTGGGTGGCCCTGACCATACTCCGGGCATACCAAACTGGGGGAAATGGAGATGAGGAAGCCGGAACTCCATTCCATGAAAAATCCCATACTCAGCGTGTACATAACAGGACGTCTTTATGTATTAGATTTGTTCCCCCAAAGCTGTAAGTAAATCATATTTTTGCCAAGTGTGTGGCTGAAATCTATTACAAAATTTTCACTAAGCTCACCTGTAAAATTAGAAGGGAGGGGATGGAATTGAGGCAAACATAGGCTCCTCCAGCTCTAAAACTCTATTAGCTGAAATCAGAGGTTGGCAAACTATGCCCAGGCCAGCAATCTGTTTTCAGAGACGAAGTTTTATCGGAAACCACCACATTCATTCCTTCACATACCATCAATGGCTGCCTTCCGCTGTTAACGGCAGAGCTGAGTAGTCTCGACGGACCGTATGGCCCCCAAAGCCAAAAATATTTAACATCTGCACCTTCACAGTAAAAGTCTGCTGACCCCAGGTCTCAATGGCCAATGCAGTTTGAAAACCTGTCGTCCTGACAAACATCTGAATATGATAATGTCTTTTCGACTGACCCTGCTCAACCCACACGCTTTGTAGACCTGTCTGGCCCAGGCACAGGGGCCTGAGTCTGCCATCCAGGGAAGAAGCACAGAAAAGGCAAGACGCAGGGAAAGCTTTATAGGACACCCGGGAACCACCGAAGTTCCATTTGTTTTATTTTTTTATAGAATCCTAACTTTTGCCTTTGAATTAAGGAATAATCTGTAGTAGCTATTTTATTCCAAAGGAATTAAGGCATATCTGCACATTTTTAAAAAAATGTTTATTTTTTGAGAGAGAGGAAAACAGAGTGTGAACAGGAGAGGGTCAGAGAGAGAGGGAGACATAGAATCCAAAGCGGGATCCAGGGCTCAAACTCAGGACCATGAGATCATGACCTGAGCCGAAGTCGGACACTTAACTGACTGAGCCACCCAGGCGCCCCAAGGCATAGCTGCAGATTAATTTATTTAAGTATCATAAATTTACTTTCTCTCTTTTTTTTTTTAATGTACTTTCTCTAGAAAGAGATACTGGGGCGCCTGGATGGCTCAGTTGGTTAAGCGTCCGACTTGGCTCAGGTCATGATCTCGCAGTTTGTGTGTTCGAGCCCCACCTCAGGCTTTGTGCTGGCAGCTCGGAGCCTGGAGCTTGCTTCAGATTCTGTGTCTCCTCCTCTCTCTGCCTCTCCCATGCTCATGCTCTGTCTCTCTCTGTCTCTCAATAATAAATAAAACGTTAAAAAAAATTTTTTTACATTAAAAAAAGAATGAGGATAGATTTTCCACGTAAAGGAGCTTGGGACAGGGTCTTCTGTGGAGAACAGGAAGGAACACAGTGGTGTTGAGAGGTGTGATCGGTGCACACTGAGGGCGGGGGGCCGCACAGTGGAGAGCAAGCACCCTCCTGTGCTTCCCTGTCAGTGCCTGGCCGCGTTGTCGGACTCTCATCCCACTATCCTCCCACTACCGTGAGGATCCACTGGAATTGTGTAAGCAGCTACGGGACCTAATCAGACCTGTGTTTCAGAAGAATGGAGGAGGAGAGCTGAAGACAGGGAGAGACCATTCATCTGCCAGACCTGTTCTAGAGTCCCGTGGTACAGCAGGGAACCATGCCCTCAAGGACCTGACATTTTAGTTGAGAGAGAATGAAAAAAAAATTATATATATACACATGTATGTATGTATATATATGTGTGTGTGCGCATATATATGTATACATACATACATACACACACGCACACATACGGCATATGTCAGATTTTGAGAGGTACAAGAGAAAAAGGCCAGGATAGAAGAATGAATTGCTGAGTAAATAAAAGGGGGCTTAATCCTGGGTATGGGCAGACGCTAAAGTCAGGAGCAAGGAGGAAGTATCCTCAGGGATGGGGGAGACAGGAAACAGAGCTAAGAAGTCCTAAACTGGGCCTGGCTTAGAGCTTTATCATTCAAAAAAAATTTTTTTAAGAGAGCACGTGCACATGGGTGAGTGGCAGAGGGAGGGAGGGAATCTTTTTTTTTTTTTTTTTTTTAATTTTTTTTTTCAACGTTTTTTATTTATTTTTGGGACAGAGAGAGACAGAGCATGAACGGGGAGGGGCAGAGAGAGAGGGAGACACAGAATCGGAAACAGGCTCCAGGCTCCGAGCCATCAGCCCAGAGCCCGACGCGGGGCTTGAACTCACGGACCGCGAGATCGTGACCTGGCTGAAGTCGGACGCTTAACCGACTGCACCACCCAGGCGCCCCAGAGGGAGGGAATCTTAAGCAGGCTCCATGGTCAGCACTGAGATCGACACGGGGCAATATCCTACAACCCTTGGCTCATGACCTGAGCTGAAATTAAGAGTTGGACACTCGGGGTGCCTGGGTGGCTTAGTCGGCTGCGCGACCAACTTTGGCCCAGGTCATGATCTCACAGTTCCTGAGTTTGAGCCCCACGTCAGGCTCTGTGCTGACAGCTCAGAGCCTGGAGCCTGCTTTGGATTCTGTGTCTCCTCCTCTCTCTGCCTCTCCCATGCTCATGCTCTGTCTCTCTCTGTCTCTTAATAATAAATAAAATGTTAGGGTACCTGGGTGGCTCAGTCGGTTAAGCGGCCGACTTCGGCTCAGGTCATGATCTCGCGTTCCGTGAGTTTGAGCCCCGCGTCAGGCTCTGTGCTGACAGCTCAGAACCTGGAGCCTGTTTCAGATTCTGTGTCTCCCTCTCTCTGACCCTCCCCCGTTCATGCTCTGTCTCTCTCTGTCTCAAAAATAAATAAACGTTAAAAAAAAATTTTTTTTTAAAATAATAAATAAAATGTTTAAAAAAAAATTTAGAAAGAGATACTAAGACCTCTATCATGGGGTCACAAAATCTGGGGCAGAACTAGAACTTAAGTCTTGGGTATCCAAGCCTACTACTCGACAGATCCCCTGGACTTTGGAGTTTGCCACTGAATCAACTCCCTTGAGTTACATCGGGGGGTGGGGTGGGGGGGGGTGGGGGGGGTTGGAGGTGGTGCATGCATAGGGAGGGGATGGCTAGCGGCAAGGGAGGGTCATAGGGGGAATTTAACTTCACTGTAATTTAAGCTTCTAAAAACTTTATTTCTAAAATTATTAAAATACAATTCTCTGGTTAGTATCGATTATTTGCTCAATACCAAAGGTGCTATTAATTTTTTTTAATGTGTAACAATCCAAACAAGAATATAAAGACCTCAGAGTTCCCCTTTTAAAGGACTTTAAGAATATCAATTATTTTAAATTATAAAAATAATAGAGAACTATGGGAAAAATTTGGAAGGGAGACAAATAAAATAAAAATTACCCATAATCCTAACACCACTCTAACCAGAGTAAACATTTCAGATCAGTTTTTTTATTTACGTGTATGTACATACATTAAAAAAATTTTTTTTCTTTAACATTTATTCATTTTTGACAGAGAAAGACAGAGTTTAAGTGGGGGAGGGACAGAGAGAGGGAGAGGGAGACACGGAATCCAAAGCAAGCTCCGGCTCTGAGCTGTCAGCACAGAGCCCGACACGGGGCTCAAACTCACAAACTGCGAGATCACGACCTGAGCCGAAGCTGGCCGCTTAACCGACTGAGCCACCCAGGCACCCCCACATTTTTTAAAGACAAATTTGGGACCATATTACATATATGGTTTTATAGCTTACTTTTTTCAGTAAGCCTTCCTTATATTATTAAGCATTATCCTAAGTGACTATTCTTCACAATGTGTGATTTTTCCCTAAAACAAGTAACTTCTCATTTAACATACTAAACAATAACATTTCTCTTGTTATATTTAAAGAACAGAGACACAAAAAGGATTAATACTCCAATTTCCGTTTTCCTAAGTTCATACTAGAAGGATATATTTACCTGTGGTAATGCAGATGTTTGGATAGGAGTGATTTTTGGAAAAAGTTTCCATTTTTATGCTTTTTTAAAAAATTCTTTTTCTGACTAAATTCGTACCGGACTGGATATACAGTTGAGTCTCTTACATTTACAGTAGGAGCTCAATAAGAAAAAAGAATGGCTTTGGCATTCTCATGAAACTGATTACACAGAAGAAACTGAGTATCATGATTAAAGCAAAAAAATCTCTCATGGCTGCAAAAATACCCTATAGCAATGCCGTAAGTTCCTGCACCATCCTCTCATCACTGGATTTTAAGGGATTTCTGTTTTGTCACTACTACAGAACCAACTCCGGGACAAAAATCAGCGTACGTAAATAAAAACAGATGACCCCATATCCCAGATCCCCGGTAGCCGGAGAACAGTTTCAAGGTCCTTGATGCATCCTGCCAAACAGCCAAATGGACATCCCTCAAACCCAGCAGCGTGCAGAGGACCGTCTCAGCGAGTTCTCTTCGGCGGTGCCTGTCATCAAGGCAAGGAGCTTCAGACTCCACTTAGGAAACATTAAACGTTAAATCTAATGCGCGATGTGAAGAAACGCCTAATACGAAACAAATGAGACCCTCAAGGGCAGGGGCCTTGCTGGGTTTCTTTCAGGATTCTCAGACCCTGGCTCGGTGTGAGGCCAAAAAAGATTTCCAACAATACTGGCTGAATAAATAAAGGCAGACATGGAACTGCCCTGCCACAAATGAGAAAATGCAGACGCTGGGCCCTTTGACCAGGCGCTCACAGCATTCGGATGCTGGGACCTGTCCAACCCCACAGAAAGAAACTAGTTAACATCAGAAAAAAACCAAACACCCAATTTAAAAATGGGCAGGGGCACCTGGGTGGCTCACTCGGTTGAGCAACAGACTTCAGCTCAAGTCATGATCCCAGAGTCATGAGTTCGAGCCCCACATCGGGCTCACTGCTGTCGGCACAAAGCCGGCTTCAGATTCTCTGTCCCCCTTTGTCTGCCCCTCCCAGACTTGCACTCTCTCAAAAATAAATAAACATCTCAAAGCAAAACGGGCAAAGAATGTGTATGGACATTTCTCCAAAGAAGATTTGCGATGGATCAAGAAGCATAAGGAAAAAAAAAAAAAAAACAAAGCATAAGTAAAGGTGCTTGGCGTCAGAAGCCATCGGGAAATGCAAATCCAAACAATGAGTTGCCACTTCCTGCCCCACCAGGACAGCTATGCCACAATCAGAAAGACAGACAACAAGTGTTGTTGAGGATGGGGAAATAGCACACTGCTGGTGGGACTGCAGAATGCTACAGCCCCCTGCTCAACAGTCTGTTTCTCATGCAGCGAAACACTGAAAGCATACGTCCACGCCAAAACCTACACATAAATGTTCACAGCAGCGTCATTCCTAATAGCCAGAAAGGGAAAGCCACCTAAGTGTCTACCAATGGACAGATTATACACAAAACGTGCCGTCTCACACATTATGGAGTATTATCTGGCAATAAAAGGAAAGGAAGTAGGAATACGTGCTGTAACACGGATAACTGAAAACAAAATCCTAAATGCGAGAAAGCAGTCAGAAAAGACTACACGGTGTACAATTCAATTTATGTGAGATGTCCAGGAGAAGCAAACGTGTAAAGACAGAAAGTGGATTAGCGGCTGCTCGGCGCTGGAGAACAGAGTGAGACTGGAGGACGACAACTAAGGGATGCGAGCTCTCTCTCTCTGGGGCAAGGACAGTGGTTTTGAGATTGATAGTGGTGATGGTTGCACAACTCCGTCAATCTACTGGAAGCCACTGAACTGTACTCTTTAGATGGGCAGATTGTATGCGGGGTAAATGACAGCTCACTAAAGCTGTTAAAAAATGACAGTGCGGATAACATCATCTCCACTGGATTGATTTTCACACATACCAAACGTGAGGGGGCTCCAGAAACCCCAATGATCAATTCCTGGTTTTCAGCCACTCCCTCTCTCCTGCTCCTGGGCAGGGAGACCCACAAAGGGTAGGGAGTAATCTGGGAAAGCACTCTCAAGTTCCCCACCGTGAGGACTCCCTCGCTCCTCTGGGTCTGGGTACGACAGAACTTACAAGTGCTCCTCCAGCGGCCAGGGGATCAGCTTGACGATGCAGTGTCCTTGAGACCACGCGAACCACGAACCATCTGGGGAGAAGGCCACGCTCCAGGTTTCGCAGCTCGACTTCCAATCGAACTGGTGGGGACGCCCGGGCTTGAGCTCAGCCAGCAGCAGCGGTTCCTCTGAGACGGGAGACAGCATGCTTCAGACAAACACCCTCACTTCCCTGGGAAAGTGGGGAGCCGGGCTCCGGACCGCCCCGCTGACTCAGACCCAGGAAAGCCTCGGTCTCCCCAAGGCAATGGGTGATATTCTGGATTCCGGGAGGGAGTTGTCATTTAAATGACCTGCGGCAATAGCAGTAGCCACAGGCCACATTCCAGTGCGGTTACTCAGTTCTGGCACTGGCCACCGCTGGTTAACCGTGACTCACAGTAACCTTTGTGCCAGTGAACCCAGTGAATGGAGGCCTCGTTTTCCTATGAATGCTCGAAGAGGAAGAAAGAGGAGAGACGGACCAGGCTGGACCACGCTAGCTAGACAGTGCAGATCAGGAGGCCTTCAAATGTATTTAAAGTCTCCTTAAAAGAACCTGCCACTGGGAAGCAGATGAAAGAAGGAATATCCGACACGAGAAGGTTCCCTCTCGTTCACCGGCATCCTCCCATCCTCCCCATCGCAGAGGCTAAAATGTTCAGCGCTTGCCCAGCTTCCTGCCGCTCAGACCTCTTGATCTGGCCTTCCACTTCCATCTCCGGTCTGTTCTGGTTTTAAACCTTCATCCCATCTTGCCCAGATCTTTTTTACAAGACTCTCCTGATTTTCCTCCCCGCCCCAGGGAACTCCGCTAAAGCTGAAACACACATCACATCAGGACATTTCTCTCAAACACATTCCAGGCTCCCACCTGTGTACACAGAACAGCAGTGGAGCCTGGGCCTTGAACCCCAGACCACCGGCCCCGCCTCCTTTCCATGACCTCTGGCCACACGAGTCTCACCTGGCCAGGCCCCACACAGCTCACTGGTATGCACGCACACCTGAGCTTCTGAGAATCCCTAGCACACATCCCTATCTCTATGAGCTCTACTAAAGCGGAAGTGAGTCCCACCCTGCTGACTTCATTCTCTCCTATAGTTTACTAATTTCCTTCTGGTCCACCCGCCACCAGGATTTAAGCGCCCTTGTTCAAACACCAAAAGGAGTTCATTTTCATTTCTCTCAGGGCCCCAGCACAGTGCCTTGTGAACAGCACGTGCTGCGCTGGTGTTTCTTCCTCCACCTGAAGGGCATTTCCTAGTTCAAGCCTCTACTCCAGAGGAAGGTTCTCAATGGAAGCTCGTAAGCTAAAGGCATTCAGAATTGATTTTCTGACTACTAATTATGATTATGATATATACTAATATAAAAACTGGCTTCCACTCCGAATGAGGTCATTTCCTGATGTCTATGTTCCACTTCACTAGTTTCAAGACCTTGACCCTTTTTATACCTGTTACCAGATACTGATTTAAACCGCCCCTATTTCATATATTTTAGGAGACATCTTTATAGGTCTTTTCACATATATGACCACTGAAATCAGGATATATCCTACAAACGGTGAATTTTTATAGCTAAATAGGCAGCATTTTTTCTCAGTGATACATATGAACCTTGGTATCTTGTGTTCAATGAAACGGGTGGTAAACATGTATACATAGAGAGATGCATGTCTGTATACATAGAATATCTCCTGGTATATGCATTATAGATGTGGGTATGATCTTGTGTTATAAAATAAATGTGCTGCTGAAGATTCTCTCTTTAAATAGCATTTTAATCCTATCAAGCCTTTGGTGGCTTTGCTATTTAAAGAAAATTTAAGAAGTTTCCTTTGCAAAGAGAATAGTCATTTCCTGAGGTTCTATGTATAAATCTAGGTTTTAATACATTGGGTCTGTCTAAACTGTTATTTGTATAGGTAATTCCTCCTAGAAATCTGTACGTGAGATCTTTTCATCTACACAAGCACTGGTCTACGGGAGCATATTCCTTTGGATGGGACTATCTGCATGGTAAGAAGTTACTTTATATTTTAAATCCGAAACCGGTCTCTCAGTGTTACCCAGCCACCCCCTGTGGTGTTGTCTTCATTCTCGTTATTCCTGGATATTTTCTTGTGGTGGCCTGGCCCTAATCTCTGTCAATGCCCCCTTCCCGTAATCCAGTGGTTCTCCACGGACTTTGCCCCCTGGGGACACGTGGCGCTGTCTGGAGACATTTTGGCCGTCGTGATTGGGGGTGGTGCTACCGGTATCTAATGAACAGAAGCCGCGGAGGCTGCCAAGCATCCTCCGGTGCACAAGACAGCCCCACAACTAAGGACTATCTCGCTGAAAACGTCGGGAGAGCGAAGGGGGAGCAACTTGGATGTCATCGACTGATGCGGAGGCACATTCTTTCCTGTTAGACGGAAACGTCTCTATCCCACCCTGAGAATATTCACACTTGGGTCACTTCTCCCACAACCTGCACTGTGGAGGCTTTGCACAACATAAAAAGGGGTCCCCCTTGACTCCTTTTCTTTCCTTCCCAAACCAAATCCATTAACTAGTTTTATCAGGGCTGTTTCCAAAACACTTGGCAAACCTAACTTCTCTATCTCCATGGCTACTATTCTAATCTATGCAAACCATTTCATCAACATCACCTCTCACCGAGCAGTCTTCCAACTGCTCTCCTAGCTTCCACTCTGGCCCCCGCCATCCATTCTCCTCACTTCCTAGAGTGATCAGTTTCAGCCACTCTTAAAAATTCAAACTCCTTACTGTGCCCTTGAAGTCCTACATAACCTGGCCCCTTGCCTTCAACCCCACCTGGGCTTATGACTCTCCTCTCCCTGCCCCTGACTCCAGCCTTCACTCACCCCTTCACAGTGCCCAATTAGTTCCGAACTCAGGGCCTTTGCACCAGCTGGTCTCTTCGCCTGGAATGCCCTTCCATGACTGGCCCTTCTCTTCATTCAGTCTTGGCTCAAATAACAACTCCTTAGAGTGCTCTTCTCTGCCCCAAGTCAATCTCCTTCACAACTCCTCAACATCATGTTCTTTATAGCACAATCACCACGATGAGGAGTATCTGTCTCCCCTCAACCAGGACACCAACTCCATGCTAAAAGGGACCTTGTATGTTTCTCTTCAGTGCGTAGCGGAGTTCCTGGCAGAGAGCAGGCAGTCAGTCAGTATTTGCTGAAAAAAATATATGTGGTATACCTCTTTAAATATAAACAAGATGAAGCCCCTTAAAGTATTATGACGCTTATGCCAAACATTTCATACGAAATGCTTCTTAAACATGAGCCATACCCAGATTTCACACTCTATTTCCGTGATATGGAGATTTAATCTCCTGCTATTTCAGGCTCAGGAATCCAGGAGCCAAAAGAAGAAAAGAACTCACTGACTCCTATCTCTTCGTTTCTAGAGTTAAAGAAATTCTGAAGGGGAGTCTGAACCCAAACTAAACTTGGCTGCTGGGGGGAAAAAGCCACAATTAGTGCAGAACTTAAAAAGCAAAACAAAACAAAAAGACCCCCACAAAAACAAAAAACAGAGCCGAGAGGATCCAGCTCTCATCCGGGATTGCACCTGCCGTGGCCCTTCTTAGTGAAAAGGCCCACGGATCAGGGTTTTTGTACATCCCATCATTGGGATGTACTTGGACAAACAGACTGAATGGAAAGATACTTATTATGGGCTGCTTCTGTGCAAGGAGATTCACCTGAGCACAGACAAGAAAGCTAGGACTCCAGCCAGCGGGAAGCTTGCTGGTTTGTCCAGCCTTGCGATCTTGACATTAGCTGTTCCCTGGGCCTGGAAAACAGCCTGGCAGGCCCCAGATCTTTGCCTGCTGCATCCTACCATTCAGGGGCTCAGTGTCAATGTCACATTCTGAGACCTTCCTGGTCTTACTATCGGTCAGTCTCTTTCCGTTCACCCCATTTAATTTTATGGGCACCACTCACTCGTCTTTTCTTGATTGTTTACTTGTTTTCATGTATTCACTGCCTCTCTCTTCCCCACCCACACCCCAAACTTGCCTATCTGCTCGCTATTGAGCCGTACTGTCCAATACAGTAACTACTAGCCACAGTTGACCACTGACCATCTGAAATATGCCAAGTCCGAATTAAGATGGGCTGTTAAGTATATAACATACACCAGATTTTGAACTTAGTACCAAAAAAAAACCAAAACCCTAAAATAAATCAATCATGTTGACATGATATATTTTAGATATGCTGGATTGACACATACAATTTTAAAATTGGTTTCACTTTTTTTTCACGCAGCCGGTAGAACATTCTAAATTACAGATGTGGCATTATATTTCTATCGGTCAGTGCTGGCCTAGAGAATGCCTGGCACACAGTAGATACTCAATAAATATTTGTCGAAAGAATAAGTGAATTCTAACCACTGCTCTGAAGATATCTACTGTTGTCCATTGTAATCCCATTACAATGGGCTTTATTCAGTTTCAAAAGAACATAAAACTCTCCGGCCTTTTTTTTTTAACAGTAACTTGGCAGCTCTCAACAGCTCTGCCCACACCCCAAAACACAGTCGTCAATCATCAGGAAAAACTCAGAACTGGAAACAGATTCCAGCTAAAAAGGGAGACTAACTACAGATCGCTTTCAGTTTTAAGTATAAGGAGTCAATGGAAACAACAGCGGAAGCTATAAAAAGATTCACATAAGATTCAGACAAACAGTAGGGGCCATTTAAAAAGTGGTAACACACTCACTGAAAAGAAAGCCCTTATCTGGATGGGAAGGCAGAGAGAGCTGCCTCTACACCTTTTACTGAATGCCTGACTGCGGCAAACAAAGAAATGTCATTTCCCAAATTAAAAAAAGTTACACCACCCCAGGGAATACCCTGATTTGAACCTACCCACCCACAATCCCTGGCTCCATCAAACAAGCCTGGGAAACACAAACATCAACAATCAGAATTCTCCAGACCAAGAAGAAGCGTGAACTTCGCTGGAAGAATACCAAGAGGTTCTGGAACAAATTCTGAACCCTAGGCCTTGACCCCTTCTGAGAATTTTCTCTAAAGACACTGCCTTTAAGCACGGGGGTATATATTCAAGAGTTGGAACTCCCAGAATAAACCCCAAGCCCACCCCAAATTTCTGTACAGGTGGGGTTTAAAGGCAAGGTGGGTGGAAGGGAGGAGACGGAGGGATAACCTGGAGGTTTTGCCTTCGCCGTAACAAGCACACATAACAAGCACTCCGAGATTACATGTTCATTTGGACTGACTCTCCAAGTGTATCTGATATTCTCAGACTTCCACACCGTCTTCTGATGACAGCTGTTAACAAGGGTAGAAGCATGAACCCCACCCATCAGTATTTCCTACACTTGCCCTATCAAACACGCCAGCAAGGATCAACATCCCCAGCCCCACCCCACCTCTACCAATCAGTCTCCACCGGGAGAGGCTCGCAATAGATTTTTTTAATAGGGACCCCAGACCCCATTCTTATGACTATGCAAGTTTGGGAAGCTCCCAACCACCCGCTGGGGCACGTGCTATTATTATCCCATTTTGCAGATACAAAACAGACTCGAGTTATGCGGTCCGTCCAAGAGCACACTGCTCGTAAGGGGCAGAGCGGACTCCCATCCAGACCTGCGTCACCTGGCACCTGGGCACCCACCCCCCTGGGTATCACCCTCCCCCCCAGGGCCTGGCGAACCCCCGCGTTCTCCCTGGGCGTAGGCGTCGGGCCTCGGGAACCCCCCACTGTCCTGGGGGACGGGGATCCCCGGCACGCGACGGCCCGTGCTCCTCGGGTCGCTTCGGCGGCGGGCGGGAGACCGGGTGGCGGCCGCTGACAGCGAAAGTGAAACAAAGCTGGGCGCCGGGCGCGCCCCCAGCCGCCTGCCCGCGCGGACCGCCCAGGCCCCGCGCCCCCCGCCGCGCCCCTCCCACGGCCGAGCCCGCGCCCCCGCCCGCCCCCGGGGAGAACGGCCCCGGCCCCGCCCGGCGGGAAGCCGCGCACCCCAACCCCGCTCACCTCCGGCCTCCATGGAGGACGCGTGCGGCCCCGCGGCAGGCGGCGGGCGCCTCAGCCCCCCGGGCCGCCGGCCCTCATACCGCCCCCACGCCGCCCGCCCCGGCCCCGGCCCTGGCCCCGGCCCCGCCGCCGCCGCGCCCGCCGCCGCCGCCGCCGCCGCCGCCCGGAGAGGCCATCAGCTGCTTCCCGTCACATGGCGGCGGCCGCGGGCGGGGACGCGCGGGGGGCGGGGCGACGGGAGGCGGGGCCTGGGGGAAAACTGTGGAGTGGGGGCAAGATAAAACCGAAGGGGGACCTAAAGGAAACCGGGGTGCAAGATAAAACAGAGGGGAGGGTTACGCGGCTGAGAGGAAAGCGGGGTGGGGCTCAGACAGGACAAAACGGGGGGGGCGGGGCCTGAGGGAAAGCGGGGAGGGGGGACCGGGCAGGTGAACGCTGACCGGATACAAACCGGGGGGCGGGGTTGAGGGAAAGCGGTGGGGGGGGGGGGGGGCAGGTGAGCGGAGCAGGCTAAAACCGGGGGGCAGCGGGGATGAAGAGAAGAGAGGGAGGGGTAGGAACGGAGTGGGAAGGAATGGGGCGGAAGGGAAACCGGGAGCGGAAGGAATGCGCCTGGTGACAATGGGGGGGGGAGGGCGGGGGATAGTGAAGGGGTTACAGGAGGTGTGGGTAGAAAAGGGGGTGCGGCAAGGAGATGGGGCGGGAAGAAAACCGGAGGGGGTGGGAACCAGGTGAAGAGGAAGGGGGAGCGAATGGACAGGAGACTGTCGCGTGAAAACGAGGACCTGAAGACACCGGGGATCAGGGATACTGGGGGGAAGGGAGACAAAAAGCGAAGACCTAGGACAGAATTGGGGGAGGGGGTCCGGGAACTCCCGGGCGGTTAAGAAGGTGGCAGGGAAGGAACGAGCCTGGCGAATAAAGTGGGGGCGCTGAGGCCCGGAGCTCAAAGCTTAAATGGGAGCCCAGGTAGAGGAGCTGAGCCTAGGGGGCGGGAGGAAAGCCGAGGGCCAGAGGAAGGCGTAAGCCGCAGGTTTTTAAAAATGGGAATCAAAGACAAGCCCAGTGGACAGTTGGGGCGGGGTGTGTGTGTGTGTGTGTGTGTGTGTGTGTGTGTGTGTGAGAAAACGACCAGGTCAAGATTAAAATGGGCGGTGAGAAAGGGGCAGCCGGCCAGAAAAAAAGGGGGGATCCAAGAAGAGTGGGGGTCCAAAAATGGACAAGCTGGGTAAAAATGGCTGTGACCTAGGAGGACTGAAGGTCATGAAAGGGGGTGCTCAGGAACAGCAGGAGAGAAGTGAAACAGCCAGAAGTCCAAGTGGGGGCTCAGAAATCAGCTCTGATTAAACCCATACACATTCAAATGGAGTGGCTGGGGATGCCTGGGTGGCTCAGTCCATTAGTGAAGCATGCGACTTTGGCTCAGGTCATGATGTAAGTTGGTGAGATGGAGCCCCGAGCCCCACATTGGGCTGTGCTGACAGCTCAGAGCCTGGGACCTGTTTCAGATTCTGTCTCCCGGAGCTCTCTCTGCCCCTCTGCTTGTGTTCTCTCTCTCTCTCTCAAAAACAAGTAAACGTTAAAAAAAAAAAGAGGGGGGAGGGGCTGGGTTGGAAGGAACATGGGGATACTGGGGTTAAGGTAGGAAGCATGGGTTTGGTTAGCAAGGAAGGAAGTTAAGGTGGGACAGCTGTGATAAAGAGCTGGGCGATGGGGAGGGAGCCTGGGGGGCAGTGAAGAAAGGGAGTGTGAGGGGTTGGAGGAGGGATGACCTAAGAAGGAGACTGACCTGAAGCTTCCTCTAAGAACTGGGGGGGGGGGGGGGGGAGTAGTCTGGGCCTAGAATAGGAAAGGGGTATGAGTGGTTCCACCTCAAGTGTGAGGTGAAGTGAGACACTATGGGGGCTCCAGTTAGCTGAGCCCGGTGAAGAAATCCAAGACCAGCCACAACTACAGGGACAGCTGATACAAGTCATCTTTTCAGACAGTCCAGCAGATCTGTGGTCTCCACGATGATTGCTCCTCTCATGTTAGGGTGCATGCAATCTGACCAAAACAGAGGTGTATACAGGGAGAAAAAAAAAAAATAATGGAAGAACAAGTTTCTCAGGGAGGGTGGGAAAGGTGATGGTGTCTCAGTAAGCGTAAGAAAGTACCTATAAGGAAAGGAATAAAATGGCAAAGAGACCGCTATTGTTACCAATATGGGGAAAGCTAGTAAAAAAATAAATAAATAAAACAAAAAAACTGGGGGAGGTAAACCCATTTCTCCAAATCTCTCAGTTTTATTAATCAGGTCTAAATCAAGACCATTAAAATATTTATTTAAAAATAACTTTATTCCATAATCTTTTTTAAAAAATCCACATTATAACCTCAGAATAAATTTCTCTTACCCATTCCCCCCCCCCCCCCCCCACACACACCAAATATTAAAATGTAAATAACGCAGAGGGATCTGCTAATTTTTCTTTGCAGCAGTTCCTGGTCAGTCCCATGGCGGGAACTACCAGTTGGCACTTACTGCATCATGATAGACTTTACCCGGCAGGAATGATTTTCCAGGTGTTGGTGCGTGGGTTCTGGAGTTTTCCATCACGGGCTTTCTGCAGTAATAGGGCCTGCGTGTACTTGTGAGAATTAGGACTAATATCAAAGCCACAGGATTGCCAGAGCCCTTCCCCAGTGTCCCCTGCTGAAACGTCAGTTGTGATAGCCCTTCAGTATTTATCTTCCTGCTTCTGATAAGGAGATCTTGGAGTTCACAATGCATTCAGTTAAGATTGTGTAACAGCGCAATTTAACAACTTGGACTTTGCCACACAGATTTTGTAACCCACTGTTAACATGCTTGTAATTTTGGGGGTGGGGGTCGACTTAAAAGCAAGCCCTAATTCTGTAAAAATCCTTAAAGCTTGAAGAACCCCAGTACCTGCGCTCTTAATTGACCCAGCTATATTAATGTGCACATAGGGCTCAGATATAAGTGACAGAAGTCATGGGTCAGCTAATCTAGGCTTTATAGTGTTTGAAGCCCCCTATTGATAGTGGAACAACCCCTCCCCGAAGATTTTCGATCATCAAGTGCGTGTGCAAGAGAAGAGGGAAGTTCTGGAAAGCATCTCAGTGATCTTACAAATCATTCTCTGTGTTCCTACCTAAGGATTTTTTTTTTTCCTGTTTCTTTTCTTATTCTCTTTTTAAACATGGTTGCCTCTGCAGAGTCGGCTCCTCAGGAATTTTAATTATGGAAGATTCTAAAGGGAGACAAGCTCAGTGTTCAGTGACGTTAGTGGCAACTCAACTCAAGTCTCCTGTTCTGAAACAATGCTAACTCAGGCTGGCCAGAGTGGTTTAGTACTGAAATAGAATGCAGCAAAAGACCCAGCACACAAGGACTGTTAGCAGGTCACAGCTATCCTGAGGGGTAGAAATTGCAGCCAGCTCCTGTGATTGCCAGGGTTCTGAGCTGGGAACAGGGCTCACTTCTAGTGATTTTGCTCAGTTCAGTCTTTTCATCCAAGAAAGTAGACCTGTCCCAACCACACCTCCAGGGTAATCCTGCAGATAACCAGCTTCTTGTCTCACAGGAGTCCCAGTCCCTATTGCTGGAGAAAGGAAGTTCTCCATTAAGCCCCACATCTTGCCCATTAGGCAGGATATGAACAGTAAAGAGTGCAAACTCAAGTCATCAGATTTTCAGGTTTAGCACACATCTTTTGCACCCTTAGTAGGTCCCTGACGTTTAAGAGATTTGGATGAAATCAGAGAAACAAAAATCTCTGAACTGTCCAGGGATCTGGAAACAGCAGCTTAAACTCATCATATGTTATTTTCAGTCCAAACTTCGCATTATTGATCAACGTAGCCTCGTAATCTACTTCTTTAGGAAGTGGGAAGGAAACAAGTTTTCTCATTCCCATTTCCAAGATCTAGAAACTGAGGCCGGATGAACTTGTGTGCCCAAGGAGTACTTCTCACCAGATACTCCCCTGCAAAACATTTCTCCTGCCTTCTTTCAAAGCCACAGGAGAAAGGAAGAATGGGAAATTCTGAAAACCAATAGGGTGTCACCTAAGAGGCTTTTGTATAAATATGAAGCTCTGCAAAATGAGAGGTTCTAGTGAAAGGCACTTCCTCTTATGGGCCCCTACCTCTTTTGAAAAGAACTATACCTCCAGGGAAGCAAATACCATCAGGAGAGCTCTCATCTGAAACCATTCAACAAAGAACGGGAGGCCAAGGTGGCAGCTTGTAATTTACAGTTGACCTTGTTTCTTCCACCAGGGAGGGCAAAAGAGAAGATAACCAACATCTACTGAACACCTCCTGGGCACTTTCACACCTACAAGTACCTCATTTAGGACCCACCGCACCCTGTACGGCCGGTATGATTCCACCTATTTTGTAGATGAGGAAAACTGAGGTCCCGGGGAGAGGTAAAGCAACGTGCCCGAGCCCATGAAACAAGAAACAGGGCCCAGATTCAAGCGTCCAAAACCTGAGCCAAACTGCCTCCCTCTGACTTGCATCGGCAACTGACCTCTCCTCACTTTTTCCAGGGAGGTGACGTCCACCTGGATCTCCAGCTTACCTGGGCCATGACCCCACATTATTCCCTTGTGTGTTGGGGCAAGCTGATCACTGACCTTTCATGGTGCACTGAGAGCCCTGAGCACAGAGCTCAAGTGCCTCCCCCCAGATCAGCATCAGTCAAGCTGGATAAAGCCAGAAGTCACAGTGAAAAGGGGCACCTCAGATGCCGAACGCACCTTTCCCCCCCATACTGCCCATTCCTGATACTTTTTAACGTCAATGAGAAAACTTACAGCAAGTCAACCGATTTAGGGAAAAAAAGGGAGGGGGGCAGGAAATATACGTGTGTGTGTTTTTTTTTTTTTTGCTGAGAGTCCCAAACCATTTTAAGTCCTCAGGCAGGGGTGCGAGTCAAGTCAAAGCTTTCAAGACAGGATAACGAAGGACAGTTCTCTTCTTCAAACTGGCCTATCTTCTTGAACGATGTCACTCTGCTCCTCGCTGCTGTCATCTGTATAGGAGGGAAAAGCCAATCTGAGTCTGAGTGAGGTCGACAAGAGGGGACTCCATTTCCACCGTCAGGTTTCAGTCATTGCAATTTCTAGTCCTTTACTGGAGAGCCTCAGAACTGGATTTCATGGGGGAGCAGGTGGGGCAGGGTATGTGTTCCCCTTTTTCTCCTGTTCTTTTCTTTTTTTAAATGCTTTTATTTATGTATTTAGAGAAGAGAGGAGGGGCAGAGAGAGAGGAGAGAAAGAATCCTGAGGAGGAGCAGAGAGAGGAGAGAGAGAATCTCTCTTGATGTGGGGCTTGATCTCATGAACCGTGAGATCATGACCTGAGTCAACATCAAGAGTCAGACGCTCAACCAACTGAGCCACCCAGGCGCCCTCTCCCATTCTTTTCACTGTCTACCCTGCATAAACTTGGGTATGCTGTCTAACCTGCATAAACTTGTTCTCTTCACCCGGAATACTCTCTCCTTTCTGCTTATTCAAACACTGCCCTGAAAGACGTGCCTCATATCCTACTTGTGCCATTAAGCTCTTCCTAACTAATGTGCCCCTCAAGGCACTCGACTCTCTCTGAGGTCCTGTTATTTTTAAACCCATCATCCATCTGGCAAAATTAACCCAATTCCTCCTCTGCTACTCTCTCAAAATGATGGTTAAATCTTGCTTCCATTTTGGGGTGCCTGGGGTGGCTCAGTCAGTTAAGCAACTGACTCTCGATTGGGGCTCAGGTCATGATCTCACAGTTCGTAAGATCGAGCCCTGCGTCGGACTCTGTGCTGACAGCTCAGAGCCTGCTTGGGATTCTCTCTCCCTCTCTCTCTGCCTTTCCCCCAATTGTGCTTGCTCTCTTTCTCTCTCTCAGAATAAATCAATGTTAAAAAAAAAAAAATCTTGCTTCCATTTTAAATCTTCCCCAGCTTTCACTCTGTGCACCCTAACTGGTCTTGCAAAGCTCCCAGCTTACAGTTATCATCGGTCCTTTGTATTCCTCTAAACAGGGCCGATATCGCACCTTCCCCAGAGTAGGTCTTTGATAAATGTTTGGCAGTTTAATTGTGGTGTCAGGAGTTGATAGCAGATGCTAGATTAAACTTTAACTGTCTTCCCCACCCTTGGAAAAACCCACACTCAAAGATTCTTACTGGGAATCTCACTGCAACCTAGCAGGGTGGTTTTAAGGAAAAAGAGCTTACCTTGCAGAGTCTGGAGTCCATTCCCCATCCAGTCTACGTTCCCATTCACCAGTGCGGTCACTCTATGGATGTGGCCATGCTTATGTGTTTCTTTTGGCGACTCCTCCCTCTCATCTGCTTCCTCCTCCTCTTCTTCCTCCTCTTCGGCCACATCTTCCTCCTCTACTTCCTCTTCTTCTGAATCCACCAAAACCATGACATCACCCATGTCTTGCCCCCTAATTTCCAAAGGGGGAGAAATAATCAAGAAGATACCTTTTTCCAATATCAGCCCTTACCGAATACAAAACACTAGATTTATCGCAACCTCTTTTGTAATGTGGAAAAATCTTTGTGCGTTCCACACACGAATCTCTCAAAGCGATGCTGCCATAGATTCCTACAGACAATCACGTGTTCCTGGGTGGGTTTTATTATCTCCCCCTGCTCCTTGGGTAGGTGACTCTTTGTCCCAGGAACTTACCATCCGAGTACCTGTCACAGCACATACACGAATGCTACTACGTTCCTTTCCTGAAGTGCCCTTTATTTCTGCTCTACTTCCTGAAATTTCTCCTCCTACTCGTTATTCAAGGCCCAGGTAAAGTCCTCTTCCTCCCTGAAAGCCCTGAACCACGACTGCACTTGGGAATGCCCAGCGGTTTGGCATTTAATTGTTGTCTGATTCATTACTGGCTCTGCCTACCCGGCTGGAGTGTACGTTTCTCATTCGTGCCATGGGCCAGTCACAGTGCTGGGAGCATTACATTGTCATCTGATCTTTTCAGTCTCCCTCTGGGAAACAGATGAGGAGACAGAGGCTCAGAGAGGGTCAAGGATTTTCCACGAGCACAGGGCTTGAGAACGGCAGAGTTGCAATTTGAACCCAGGCCCACTAATTCCAAAGCGTTTTGCCGCTATGCCTTGCTGTCTCCTCCTATGAGAAAATAAGCCCAGGGAATCAAAGTGAGTCTTTCACAGCCCTCAAATATAGGGCAGTAAAGGTGACGTTTCCCCAGGAAAGATCACCCCAGAACAGTAATACCACCGGTTGAGAGGAACAAAGAGAAGAGTTCTTTGCTCCCACCCAGACTCTCCTTAGGAAATGAAATATCCAAGTTCCATTTAGTTGCTTTGTCCCGAATGAGGTTTCCTTTTGGGAGGGGCTTCTGGACAAGCTCAGACCAGTCTCCCAAAACATGCTGTAAGACCAGGACTTAGGCTTCCTTTTAGCTCTTTTTAGAAAATGACATGAAATAAATGCACAAACGGCCAGGCTTCATGCATACACACACCGTCTTTACGCTTCAGTAACAGCCCAGCAATGTGCCCCACCCTGAGACCGGGCCTTGTAAAACGAGCATAGACTTTGGAATCAGTCAGACCGGGATCTGAATGCAGGCGCAGCCCTCTGTTTCCTGGACGAGCTTGCAGACATTACTTCACCGAGGGTCCATCTCCTTATCTGGACGATGGAGATGCCACCACCATCCAGAAGAGTTTACGACAGAGTTTATAATCACGCCTAATGAAGCCCCTCACCCAGTGTCCGGCACATGGCAGGTCCTCAACCGTGGCTGCTATTATTGCTCTTACGAGAGAAAAAAACTGCAGTGAAGACAGATCACAGAAATGGCTTTTTGACTCAATGCTAGGAACACTCACCTGAAAGTGTTTCCTACTGAAGGGAGAAAGGAAAAAAATTAATATCCAATAACATCTACTTCGGCCTCAAAAACATTTTTTTTTAATATTTGTATAATCTTTTTTTTAATATGAAATTTATTGTCAAATTGGTTTCCATACAACACCCAGTGCTCATCCCAACAGGTGTCCTTCTCAATACCCATCACCCACCCTCCCCTCCCTCCCACCCCCATCAACCCTCAGTTTGTTCTCAGTTTTTAAGAGTCTCTTATGCTTTGGCTCTCTCCCTCTCTAACTTTTTTTTCCTTCCCCTCCCCCATGGTCTTCTGTTAAGTTTCTCAGGATCCGCATAAGATTGAAAACATATGGTATCTGTCTTTCAAAAAATGTTTTTAATCTAACATTTACAAAAGGACAGAGAAATGAGAAGACTGACCCAACATGAGAGGTGACGGGGTATTCAGGAATGGTACTTAGGATATTCATTATTGCACATCATCTGGACCCAAGGAAGAAGCCTATAGAATGGGACCTCAGGTGGCAGCACAGTTAGGGCCTCCTTCCCCCACCCACACCCTTTTTTTTTTTTTTTAAGTTTCTTTATTTTGAGAGAAAGAGAGAGAGAGAGAGAGAGAGAGAGAGAGAATGCATGCATGTAAGCAGGAGAGTGGGAAGAGAAGGAGGGAGAGAGAGAATCCCAGGTAGGCTTCACGCTGTCAGGGCAGAGCTGTTCCTGGCAAGCCATGAGATCGTGACCTGAGCAGATGCCAAGAGTCAGATGTTTAACCAACTGAGCCACCCAGGTGACCCCCACCCACATCCTTTCGAGAAGCCTAAAAGGTAAGCAAAAGGACCCAAGAAATCCTTACCTTTCCAGCAGAACACAGGGCTGTAATACAACATAAGCCCTGAGATAATGGCCAGTCCCAGCAGAAGGAGGCTCACGATGGTGCCCACAATCCCACCAATATTCCAAGGTTCTACAAAGACAAATCACACTGTTGAGTCTTCCACTGGATACACCTGTAGGTAGTGCTCGCTTGGGCAGCATGTATTAAAATTGATACACAGGCAGGTGAAAGAGCGACATCGCCCTTCCTCTGCCTGGGTCCTAGTCTTCCTTTGGTTCCATAAGCTTGGGCAAAGCATGTGACCTCTCCATAAGGCAAGATAAATATCTCATTTCCTCAATTTGTGGGAATCAAATGAAGCACGTGATACAAAAGAACACTGGAAAGTTGGGGCGCCTGGGTGGCTCAGTCAGTTAGGCGTCCAACTTCAACTCAGGTCATGATCTTGAGTTTCATGAGTTTGAGCCCTGTGTCGGGCTCCATGCTGACAGCTCAGAGCCTGGAGCCTGCTTTGGATTCTGTGTCTCCCTGTCTGTCTGACCCTTACCCACTCGCACTCTTTCTCCCTCAAAAATAAATAAACATTAAAAAAGAAAAAAAAAACACTGGAAAGTTAACATCTCCATCTACCAGACATCAAGACTGTTTACAACGTCACAGAAATTAAGAGTACGAGTTATTAGTGCTGTCATAAACAGTGATGAATGGAACAGAATCAAGAATCTAAGAACAGACCTACACATAAAAGAAAATTTGATTTATGACAGATTAGTGGGTAAAAGAGGAATTATTCAAGAATGGTGCTGGGATAAATGGCTATCCAAATTTGGGTGGTGTTGGGTGGGGGAGAATCTGGACCCTTACCTCACACCATTCACAAAAATCAATTCTAGATGGATTAAAGATTTAACTGTGAAAGGCAAAACATTAAAACTTTTTAGAAGAAAATATAGGATAGCACTTTTGCAGCCATGGGGGAGACAGGATATCTTAAGACATAAAAATTGCTAATGATATAAGACTCATAAAATTAACTACTAAAAGAACGCTCATGAAAGGATAGCATAAAGAAAGAAAAAAAAAAGACAAACTAAAAGGAGATATTTGTAACATGTAACACTAAGAAGGATTAGTAAGCAGAATTTCTAAAGAACTTGTACATATCTATAAGAAAGAAGGAAATGTCAAAAGACACACGTGTATTTCGCAGAAGAAACACAAATAGCAAATACACATATGAAATAATGCTCAATCTTCTTAGAAACCAGAGAAAGGCAAATTAGAATAACAGTGAGATTCCACCCCCACACATACTTGATGGGCAAAAATCACAAAGCCTGATAGCGAAAATGTAGAACAACTCAATACTCCTACATACTGCTGTTGTGAATGGAAATCAGTACGACCACTTTGGACAATAATTTGGTATTATCCAATAAAGATACAAATGCACATGCCCTATAACCCTTCATTTGTACTCCTTCTACATATATTCCAGAGAAGTATTTGCCTGGGGACCTGCTGTAAAAGTACAGGAGAAACTGGATAAAAGATTGTCATAGTAACACTTCTGTTCATCACAACAACAAAAAATCAGAAACAATGCAAATGTCCATCGCAGGAAAATTAGTGACTTAGTTGTGTAATCGTGACACAACGGAAAATCCTACAGCAGTGAGGAGGTATGAAGTATAATTACACATAATTGGCATGAATAAATCCTAGGAACAAAAACGTGGAGTGAAAAAAGCAGGTGTTTCACTTATGTAGTAAAATTTTTCTTGAACAGTGACTACATTTTTCAGGAGGCCCAGGATGAGACTGGAAAGGAGTCTACAGGTAGTCGCCTGATAAAATACAGCATGCCCACTTAAATTTGGGTTTCAGGTAAAAAACGAATCATGTTTTAGAATAGGCATCTCCCATGCAAAATGTGGGGCACGCTTACGCTAAAAAAATTCTTTGTTTTTCTGACATGCAAATTTAAGAGGGCATCCTAGGTTTTTTAGCTTTGTTCTAATTTCCTAAATCTAGCCACACTACCTACAAGTAACTTCGGCATTGTTGGCGCTGCTCTGTATCTTAAGCAGGCTGGTAGTTTCTTGGGCGTTCATTTTGCTCTTAGGCGTCACAACTTACACTTTTTATATTTTTAAAATATATTTTATGATATATATTCTTAGGGATGTAACAGATTATTTTGTTAAGCTTTACTTTATATTTTCTTTACTAATCTCTATGCCAACGTGGGGCTTGAACTCACAACCCCGAGATCAAGAGTCACGTGCTCTTCCAACTGAGCCTGCCACGTGCCTCAACATAAATTACTTTTTTCTCCCCATGCAATGTTGGAAATGTAGGACTGGATAATAATTTTTCCACCTTGTCAAGTCGTAGTCAAGCAGATAGGCCTTCTCCCAGATGGCAGTGACCACCTGGTCATATATGGAAGCACCGAACCGTCCTCGTGCTAGTGGAAGGTCCTCTGAAGCTCTCAACCGTCCTCCTTTGGGGCCACTCACCTTTCACACTCAGCCAGATGTCCACCTCCCGCACCCCCACGGGGTTCTTGGCCTGACAGACGTAGTAGCCCTCATCCAGGACCTGGGAGCAGTTGCGGATGGTGAGTGTGGAGCTCTGGCCATTCTGGGTGATGAGATAGTGGCCGTTGGGCTGGATGACCACCTCAGGCTGGGTGAGGTTCCTCAGCCACAGGATCTTGGCAGGGGGGTAGGCTCCAGACACTTGGCAGGTGAGCGTCACATTGCCCCCCACGAAGCAAGTCTTCATGGGCTCAGAGACAAGGGAGGCACTCCCTGGCGAGCAGAAGGTAAAGAAAGAAGACAAATGTTCAAGGAGACTCAAGCAGTGGCCTGAGATTTTCAGGAATATTATTACCTTCCTAATGAAACACCTACAGGAAGTTCTGTACCACACTTGGTCTCATGTGATAATAAAAGCTAACATTTATTTAGCATCTACTATGGGATAGGCACAGTTACGCTTATTAACCCAATTAGTTCTCACAAAAACCCTGTCCTTTTCCCCTTTTTGCAGATGAGGAAATGGAGGCCCAGAGAAGGTTAAGTAACTTGCTCAAAGTCACACAATGAGTTAAGTGGTACAGCTAGGATTAGGATGAACAAGAGTCCTGGTTTGCTCGACTGAGGGGGTTCCTAGGACACGGGGCTTTCAGGGAGAAAAAGGGAAAAGTCTCGGGCAAACCAGGATGAGTTGGGCAAACCAGCCAAGTTGCCAGGCTTTTGTAGCCCATGCTCCTTATGTCTATGCTATAGGCTTCTATGCGTAATAACCAGATTGCTCATATGAAAAATGGGCACGCAGCCTGCCAAGAGCGTTTGAGGGGACAGTAAAGCAGCTGTCATTTCCTATCGCCGCGGTTAACAAATTGCTACAAACTGCGTGGTTTAAAACACCACAAATTGATTCTTTTATAGTTCTGGAGGCCAGAAGTTGTAAATGATCTTATGGGGTTCAAATCAAGCCGTTGGCTGAGCGCATTCCTTCTGGAGGCTCTGGGGGCCAAATCCACGTCCTTTTCAGCTTTTTGAAGCCATCTGCATTCCGTGGCTCGTGGCCCCTCCTTGACCCGCTCTTACACCTGTCGTCACATCTCCTGCTGCTGACTCTGACCCTCCTGTCTCCTTTTCAGAAGGTCCGTGTCATCACAACGGCCCCACCCCGATAATCCAGGATGATCTCCCCATCCCAAGATCTTAAATCACAGCTTCAAAGTCTCTCTTGCCACGTAAGGTAACAGTCACAGGGATGAGGACACGGACATCTTGGGGGAGCATCAGTCTATCACAGGTGTGTCGTAGACAACTCAGAATGCAGCGTCCCTGTGGCCTCAGGGTCTGACTTGAGTGGGCCATGGGGAACTCTAAGGTGCACCCTAGCAATCCGTTTCTTTCCTTTTGTAAAATTTTTTTGAGACAGAGAGACAGTGTGAGCAGGGGAGGCAGAGAGAGAGGGAGACACAGAATCCGAAGCGGGCTCCAGGCTCTGAGCCGTCAGCACGGAGCCCGACGCGGGGCTCAAACCCACGAATCGCGAGATCATGACCTGAGCCGAAGTCTTAACTGGTTGAGCCACCCAGGTGCCCCCGATCCATTTATTTTCTTTGCAGCAGAAAGCCTTTCCCAAAATGCACACTATCCTGGAAAGTGTGGCAAATTCACCTTGGGTGATATATTAAGCCCTTATTTTCAGCAGCTGAAGGGCACAGACTGGCACACTGGGTTCCTGCCTGGGAGAGTGAAACCACACGCTTCCCACAGGCGGTTGTCCCAAGAGAGAACCTAGGGTTTCAGTGTTGGCGCCCTGGAGAGACAGAAGGGGCAATGTACACGGGGGACAGGGTGGGGGTATAGAGCAGCCCAAAGGCTCTCCCTCTAAATTAGGTCAGCAAAAGAGACCCAAACGTAGGTTTCCTCAGGAAACTCAGGTGCTCCACCCCCTTCTGGATCAATTGTCAGGTTCCTGCCATGTTGCCAAATTGTGCCTTCCCCTTCTCTGTGGTTAACTCCTGTGTCCTTTGGGGTCACAAAGCCAGCAGCAGTGACATGCCTCATCTGTATGTTGCAATTCAGGGGTCCCCAAACCTAAGTTTGAGACACAGCCTCCTCATCCTGCATAAAAAGCAAAGCAAACAGTCCCCCTAGTGCCCCCTTCCCCAGCAAACAGAGGTCATGTACGTAAATCCGCTTCTGCCAAACAGCATTTGCCCCTCAAAAAGCTGAGTCACCCAAACAGTGAGTGTGGCACCTATAAATTCAGAGTTTCTTTCACCTAAGAGGATGCTGTGTGCAGGGGTGGGGTCAGGGGTGGGGGTGAGGGGATGCAGGGCCCTCAGAGATCTGCAAGAGATGGAATAGACACCAGGGCCTTCACATAATGGGCTGGTTAGTGCTTCAGCTTATCACGATTTGAGTGGATTTCTTCCGTGTAGGGGCCTACAAGCAATTTAAAGAGATGTGGGCAGCAGGAATCCCCAAAAGTATCACTTTTCATCATTTGGGGAGCTATGCTGTTCTGTACCCAAAAGGTGAGCATTAACATTACTTTTCAATGACTTACTAGTCCTCTCGAGGGCAATGATCCAGAGACTTCTCCCCCAAGGGCATTGCTATTCAAAGTATGTTCTCAGGACCAGCAGCAACAGCACTTCCTAGGATCTGGTTAGAAATGCAGAGTATTGGGCCCACCCCAAGCCCAGAGAGACAGAATTTGCCTTTTAACCAGACCCGCAGGTGACCTGTATGGACATCAAGGCTGAGAAGCTCTGGGCTCAAATGACCAAGAGGAAAGAGGGGAGAATTGGACAATGTCAGAGTCAGTCAGGAAGGTTCTAGGCCCTTGTGCCTGCTTCCCTATGCTCCTGGAATTGGGAAAAGGGTCCACCCAGTTCTCTTCTCCAGACACATTTCTTAATCCTGAGCACATATTTAGACTCAAATTACTGGCCAGGACTCAGGGGCCACAAGAATGATGAGTCAGACAAGATCTGCAGGAAAAATACGAAGGGGTGGGGGAAAAACAACACCAAACCTGTCAGCTGCCTCTGCCATTTTCACCCTGTCTCAGGGTCAGTCCATAATTTAGCCACTTCCTGGGAGTTGCCATCCACGGCACACTTTGGGCGTCTTCATTACCCGCCACTCGGAACGCGTGCCCTCCTTCCGGCTGCAGGAATCGGGTCAAGCCCATTGCTTCTGCTTCATCATCCATAACGGGGAGTGCAGTGGATTGAATAGCGTCCGCCCAAAATTCACGTGGGACCCCAGAACGTGACCTTATTTGGAAACAGGATCTTTGCAGATGTAACTAGTTCAGGATCTCAAGATGTAATCATCCTGGATTCAGGGTGGGCCCTAAGCCCACCAGCAGGTGTCTTACAAGAGGAGTGGGCCCAGAGAGACACGGACACAGAGAAGACATGAAGACAGAGGCAGAGACTGGAGGAACGTAGCCACAAGCCAAGGAATGCCTGGCAGCACTAGAAGCCGGGAGAGGCAGGGAAGGACTCTCCCCTGGAGCCTTCGACGGGAACACCACACACCAACACCCCAATTTCAAACTTCCAGCCTCCAGAGCTAGGAGAGAATACATTTCTGTTTTATTTATTTATTTTTCGTTTTTCTTAACGTTTATTTATTTTTGAGACAGAGAGAGACAGAGCGCAAAAAGGTGAGGGGCAGAGAGAGGGGGGGACACAGAATCGGAAGCAGGCTCCAGGCTCTGAGCTGTCAGCACAGAGCCCGACGCGGGGCTCGAACTCACAAACTGCGAGATCAGGACCTGAGGCGAAGTCGGACGCTCAACCGACTGAACCACCCAGGCGCCCCAATATCTGTTGCTTTAAAACACCAAGTTTGTGGGGCACCTGGGTGGCTCAGTCGGTTAGGCGTCCGACTTCAGCTTAGGTCACGATCTTGTGGTCCGTGAGTTCGAGTCCCGCGTCGGGCTCTGGGCTGATGGCTCAGAGCCTGGAGCCTGCTTCCGATTCTGTGTCTCCCTCTCTCTCTGCCCCTCCCCCGTTCATGCTCTGTCTCTCCCTGTCTCAAAAATAAATAAACGTTAAAAAAAAAATTAAAAAAAAAAACAAAACACCAAGTTTGAGGTGCTTTGTTATGGCAGCCCCAGGAAATGAATGTATGAGGATAACATGAACACCTAGCTCCCAGGGTGATCCTGAGCACTAAGCAAGGTACTGTGTGGAAAACACCCAGCACAGCACCTTGTACACGGTTTGCGCTCAACAAATATCGAGGTCACTACTGCGATATTGCCAGTTCCCTACTTCACGTTTCTATGACTTATCTTTCCGAGGAAATTTTAAGTCCTTTGAAGGTTAAGGACTCGGTACTCCTACAGTACCTGACACCATACTGAGTATGTAACTCTTCCCCGAAAGGACTTGCTGGGTTAAGTGAGGAAGGGGTTCCTGAGGGAGGCAAGGGTTCTGGAGTCAGATCAGCCTGGGCCAGGTGCCAGCTCAGTCACTTACGAGCTGGGTGATCGTGGGTAAGTTAGTTCACACGATGTCCCCTCTGCAACTTACAAACTGTCGTGTCTAATCTGCGGGCTACTGTGAGGGTTCAAACGTCATGTCAGCAATTTGGAAACAGGATAAGAACTTCTGAGCCCAGAAACCTAAAAGTACAGGACTGACACGGGTAGGTGACCCCTTCACAATCAGAAACTGCTGATAACTAGCAGAAATGAAGCACAAATGCAGTTTAGGAGCCAAGTAGGACAGAAAAATATCCATGGCATGCAATGACAGTTCTCTGAAATTAACTGACTAGGTGAATATAAACTACTCTTAGGGAATAATAAGAAAAGATGAACCCAGTAGAAAAATGGGCAAGACAGTGGGTGTCGTATGGAAACAACTTTGACAATGTATTTCATATTAAAAAAAAAAAAAGAAAGACAAATGGACAAGATATGAACAGACAATTCGCAGAAAATATATAGGAACTAATTAGTACATAGTATTATGTACCAATTAGTATATAAAAATTGTCAACTCCCCTAGGATCAAAGAAACCCAAATTAAAAATTATGCCATATCTTAAAAAACAAATAGGAAAAGTCTAAAAAATTAAAGATAACACTCAATGTCAGTGGAAATCCCGGCCCAGTCTTCCTAGAGGGGACTTGCCAGTGGGTACAGGGATTCTTTGTGGAACGATGGAAATGTTCTGGAAGTAGACAGTGGTGATGATAGTACAACATTGTGAATATACTAAAAACCACCATTATACGCTTTAAAATAATGAAGTTTATGCTGTGTGAATTATATCTCATTAAAAATAAAATTGCGAGGCGCCTGGGTGGCTTAGTCAGTTGAGTGTCCGACTTCGGCTCAGGTCATGATCTCACGGTCTGTGGGTTCAAGCCAGGCGACACGCTCTGTGCTGACAGCTCAGAGCCTGGAGCCTGCTTCTGATTCTGTGTCTCCCTCTCTCTCTGCCCCTCCCCTGCTCATGCTCTGTCTGTCTGTTTCTCTCAAAAATAAATAAACACTAAAAAAAATTTTTTTTTAATAAAATTGCAAAAAACCAGTGGGGCCGGGTGTAGCCCACGGGCCATCGTTTGCCAACCCCTGTTCTAATGTAGAAAGTGAGTCTTGGTCCCTTCTGTTGCCCGGGGCCAGCCAGGTACCGGACACAGATGAGCCACTCGGGGCATGTTTGCTGAATGAGTCACTGGGGAAGGGTCAACCATGGGAATGCCACTTGCCTGGGAAAACACGCATCTCCTG
The DNA here is from genome assembly GCF_046562875.1 of Panthera onca. Lineage (NCBI taxonomy): Eukaryota > Metazoa > Chordata > Mammalia > Carnivora > Felidae > Panthera > Panthera onca. The sequence continues at coordinate 13,449,556 of NC_138350.1, forward strand.
GCATAACAGCGCTCACTTCTCAGCAGGTCAGCCCTCCGTGGCCGCACCTCTGAGGATCGTCCTGACACACTAGGAGGAAAATCCTCACCGTGGCCAGCCAAGCCCAACACCCTCAGGTCCTTGCTTCCAGTGGTATTCGTTTCCTGGGGCTGCTCTCACAAAGTACCACAAAGCGGGTAGCCTAGAACAACAGAGATCTTTTCTCTCACAGTGCAGAAACTCAGAGGTCTGAAATTAAGGTGTCAGCAGGCTTGATGCCTCTGGAGGATCCCCAGGGAGAAACCATCCTGTGCCCCTCTCTTAGCTTCTGGTGGTCACCGGCGACCATGGACATTCTCGGCTCGTAGATGGACTACAAGTCCCACTACGGTCCCTGCCTCCATTATCACGTGACATTCTCGCGTGTCTGTGTCCAGATGTCCCTCTTCTTGTAAGGATGTCGGTCACTGGAATACAGCCCGCCCCACTCCAGCATGGCCTTATCTTAACTTAATCACACCCACAAAGGCTCTTATCCCAAATATGGTCACATCCACTGGGACCCAGGATTAGGACTTGAACATATCTTTTTTGGGAGACACAATTCAACCCACAATAGCCATCTAGCCTAGTCAAGGCCTCATGCACAGTGGTCTACTCTCAGTTCCTCAAGTGCCAGATAAGTTTCCACCTCAGGGCCTTAGCATCTGCTATTCCCTCTGCCAGGAATACTCAGCCCACCTAGCTAGCTCCTTCTCATCCTACAGGTCTCTGCTCAAAATACTACTACCACAGGAGACCTCCCTACCCTCTAGGAAGAGTAGCCCTCTTCCTATGATAGACTCTTTAAAACACCCCATTTTATTCTCTTCATAGCTATTATCACTGGGGTGCTTGGGTGGCTCAGTTGATTAAGCATCCGACTTCAACTCAGGTCATGATCTCACAGTGTGTGGGTTCGAGCCCCGCGTCAGGCTCGTACTGACAGCTCAGAGCCTGGAGCCGCTTCAGATTCTGTGCTTCCCTCTCTCTCTCCCCTCCCCTGCTCATGAGCACATGCGTACTCTCTCTCAAAATTAAAATACAAACATTAAAAAAATAATAATTATTATCCCTATCTGAACCTATCTTACTTGTTTTTGGATTTTCTATTTTCCTCTGACCCCCACCCCCACACAGAAAAATTTAAGCCCTAGGAAAGAGGAATGGTTGTGATTTCAAAAACATTACCAGAAATCATTTGACACTCTTCCCTTCAAAAAGTGGAACCTAATTCCACCCACTCCCCCGTGAAAGTGGAGCCAGACTGAGTGTCTCCCTTCTAATGAACAGAATATGGCAGAAGGGATGCCGTGCGACTTGTGAGGCTAGGTAGGTCAGAGGAAGGCTTGCAATTGTCTGGCTTGCTCCCTCTTGCATCACTTGCTCTGGGGAAAGCCAGTGCCATGTTGCAAAGACAGTCAAGGGGCTCTGTAGAGAGGCCCCCGTGGAGAGGAAGCAAAGCTGCCAAGCATATGGGTGAGCACCTTGGAAGCAGATCCTTCAGACAACAGCCCTCCCAACGAAGTCTTGCAGCTGAGACCCAGGTATCACAGAGCCAAGACAGACCATCCCCACTGTGCCCTGTCCGAATTCTTGGCCCACAGAAATCATAAGATAAATAAATGATTTGTTGTTTGAAGCCATTAAGTCTCGGGGTGTTTGTTACATAACAGGAGAGAGCTAATAAATGAACCACGTACTTCTTGTTCACTGTTCCACCTCCAGTACCTAGAAACTGTGCCTGGCACACAACACGTGCTTAGTTAGGATGCATCAGGTAGAAAACGGCTTGGATGAGAACCAAGAAGGTTGGTGAAGCATCTTTAAAGTTTGAAAGGAAGGAGATACAAAGCAAAAGAAAGGAAGAAACAGAACCCCGTTCACTAGACATCTTGGGATTTCTTTCCCAGACCTTCTTGCAGAAGGTTCTCTTGGAATAAAGGAAGACGGGTGGACCCCAACCCGGGACAAGGCAGGCCAGACTCACTGATCTGTACCACACAGCTGGCTCCCAACTCCGGACCCACTATGTGGCTCCCGACACACTTGAACTTCTTGCCATCTGACAGCTGGGACTGGTTCAGCATCTCCACCCCCAGCTTGGACATCCCCACGGCCACACCTCCTGGCTCTTCTGTCCATAGGAAGTCCGGGTCTGGGTATCCCCCGTCCCAGCGACAGGTGAGCTGCAGCGTGAGCTGTCCTTGTGACATCTCTGCCCGGCACTGAGGGGCTGACGGAGGGGGTGCTGCAAAACAGCAGAGGATGCGGGCTTAATCAGAGACTCCAAAATCAGCCACTGAGCTGGCCCTAAGGATTACAGAACCAGTGTATCAGAGAAACAGTCATGCTCAGTTAGTGTGCCCCGAAATAGCTCCTTAGCACAAATTAGTGCATGACAGTAGTCCGGGTTTCCTTTGCGGAGTGTCCAGTCTCCAAGGGCGTGGGCCTCATTCGTCTTTGCAATTCTCCCTAGCCACGATGACCTTTACATGTGGCTATTTAAATTTAAGGGCTCCGTAACTATATGCGGTGGGTGGCTACTGTATTGGACCACAAAGAATAGAACATTTTGATCATCATTAAAAGCTCTACTGGACAGTGCTGGTCCCCAGGGGGGGTGACAGGTGGGATTCGCCCCCACCCTTAACATACACTTCCTTTTTACTCTGTGCAGGCATTACTAAGAACACACAGACATTTAGCAAGTTACAAACCTGTAAATCCTATGTAACCCATGTGTTAAGAGCTGTATGTGAAAATTCACATATATATGTATATTGTGCATATATTCTATATGTATATTATGTATGTATTAAACGTATTGTACATGTTTTATAGATTTTATATAATACACACAAATAGAATTTGGATCTTACATGGATGGGTAGGTACATGTCGTCTACAAGAAAAATTATCAATAATATGCCAAAATGACAGTGAGAATATTCTTTTCTTTCCACTCATGTTTCCTCTAATAAGCACATATGACTTCGTCTACAATAAATGCCATTTTATGAGAGAACACAGAGACGTATAAAGGCTCTGAATAACGTATGAATTAAGTAAGGTGTTATTATCCTGTTCACTAATTTGCTGTTCTGATGCTTCCTGTCGTTAGCATGGGTTATGAGGACACTCTATGTGTCTACAGTGGTTTTCACCCAAGGAATTTGTTTTCTCACTCCCGCAAGAAAGGTTCACAAACTGCTGGTTCCTAACAGTGCTAAAGGGCCCAAGTTCATGCATAGAATGAGGATGGTCAAATGCATACACAAATTTTGGTCTTTCCATGCAGTGGGATATTAACTCCATCACAAAACGGAGGAACCTTGAATACGTAATGCCAAGCAGAAGAAGCTGGTCATGAAAGGCCACATTGGTAGGAGTCCATTGATAGGACACATCCAGAATAAGCAAGCGCATAGAGATAGAACACAGATCGGTGGTTGCCAGGGGGGGGAGAAGACAGGAGGTAGTGACTGCTCGATGGGGATGGGATTTCCATTTGGGGTGATGAAAATGTTTGAAACTACACAGAGGTGATGATCGCACAACGCTGTGAATGTATCAAATGCCACGGAGTTGTACATCTTTAAACAGCTGTTCTGTACTTTCACCTCAATTTAAAAAAAAGAAAAGCAAGCATTAGGCTTGGCATTAATTTCCTTCTGTGGCTCACAGGGACTCTCCTGTGTCCCCCACTTAGCAGCAAGCTTCTAGAAGTGACTCCTCTCTGACACGGAGCCCTGGGTGTGTACGTGTGTGTTTTGAGGGAACCGCAGAAGCACGTTCGGGCCCGTGCAGCAGGCATGCCTTTGTAGACAGGAGGAAGAGGCACAAACATGCAGCTCACGAAGGGTCGAGGTGAGGACATGGGGGAGGGGAGCGCCTCTTACGCACAGTAGACCAGGAGCTCGGTGGTCACCTTCCGCTGTCTCCCACTGAGCGTGTTCGTGGCCAAACACGTGTAGTTCCCTTGGAGGTTTTGCGACATGAGCAGCAGAATGAAGCTGCTGACCGTCAGGTTGTTTCCGAAGGGCTCAGTGCTGGAATCGGGGGCCCGGAACTGCCACTCAACCACTGGCGGAGGCCAAGAGCGACTGCTGCAGCTGAAGTCCACCTGGGAGCCTTTGGCTGCGTAGAGGGTGCCATTGGGGAGCGTGCCGGTGCTGGAGATGTTGACCTCAACCTCATAGGGACCGCCTGAGAATGACGGGGGGAATGGGGAAAGTATTCATTACTTAAGAGTTAACTTGAGCTCCTTACCAGATCTAACAGACGCAGAAATGATCAGGAAGCAACAATGAGGATGTCAGTATCTATCGAATACTTACTATGTGACAAATGCTATGCTTAAATGCCCTTATGCGTTCTAATCCTGAGATAAACGTCGATTTATTGGGGGAGGGGTTCAATCCTTATAGGAAAGGGGAAACTGCAAACCGCTCCTTTTCAGAAACACTGGTGAGGGGATAGGCTACCTGTGCATTAGAGCTAACACGGCAGGCCCAAGTGCTTTCCTTAAAAAGACCTGTGCTTGTAAGGTTGGCCTTGGCTGGCGACTGGAACTTGGATTTCAGGAGGGTTTCGCCATTTCTAGACCTGACAAGAGGGAGGCTCATGGGCCTGAACCATTTGCACAAACAGCATGGTTTACGCTGTACAGCTGCTCCCCTGAGAGTCTGGAATTTGGGTACGTGCTAGGTGAGGGTGCCACGTGATTAGCCCCCAGTAAAAATCCAGGGTGCTGGGTGTCTCGTGGGCTTCCTAACACATTTCACCCATGTTGCCACAACTCGTTCCTGGAGGAATTAAGCGTGTTCCATGGGACTCCCCTGGAAAAGGAGTCTTGGAGGCTTGCTCCTGGTTTTCCTCGGACTTAACCCCATGTGCCTTTTGCCCTTTGCTGATTTTGCTTTGTATCCTTTCGCTGTAATAAATCAAATTACAAATGCTGAGTCCTGTGAGTTCTCCCAGAGAAATCACTGAGCCTGGGGGTGGGCTGGGGGACTCCTAGCACAACTTCACACTGAAACACAAGAAACATTGGTTCCAGGCCCAACTATGGCCTCTATTCACTAGCTGTGTGACCTTGGGAAAATTACTTAACCTCTCTTAGCCTCCACTTCCACATCTGTAAAATGGGGGCAAAGCTAGAACCCATTGCAAGGAGCTATGGTGATACTCAAGTAGTACAGCAGAACAGTGCTGGTCAGGTTGGAAGCATGGTAAGTGCTGGGTCTTCTCCGGATCCCCCTTACGTTTCTGAACTCCTTTCTTATCCCCAGAAACGCCATCCCATGGCTGGTGGCCAGTGCATCCAAGCTGAGGCATCTCTTTTGATGAAAAGAATATATTTAACACCTATTTATCCCAAAGTCATTTAGTGTGTTACCTCTCCCCTTACAGAAAGAAGAATCCGGGAAGGGCAACCCTTAGCCAAAGGAATAAATCTGTGACTGTAGAATTTGAACAGAAATAGGCCAGTGGGAAAAATTATTCTGGGGAGGAAAAGGCTTTCCCAGAACCCCTCAAAGTACAGCATCTATTTCACCTATGTCTGAGGCTATTTGTAGGACTCTAGAAATTGTCATTTCCGGGGCACCTGGGTGGCTCGCTCTTTTGGGTGTCCGACTTCGGCTCAGGTCATGATCTCGTAGATCGCAGGTTTGAGCCCCGTGTTGGACTCTGTGCTGACAGCTCAGAGCCTGGAGCCTGCTTCAGATTCTGTCTCTCTCTCTCTCTCTCTCTCTCTCTCTCTCTCTCTCTCTCTGTCCCTCCCCCACTCACGCTCTATCTCTCTCAAAAATAAATAAACATTTTAAAAAAGAAAGAAAAAAAAAAAGAAATTGTGCATTTCCCAGGTCAGAATTCTTGACATATCCTTCTCAGGTTGGGGCTGGTTCCCAACAGTTGCACTGATCTGCTGGAACCATGTCACGGCCATAGAGGGTCTGTTTTTAAAATGATGCCATTAGTATGGGAGGTACCACTTACTGTTGCTGGCTAGCTGGTTAGGTATGCAGACCAACAGGTAATAGGGCGTGCCCACAGTTGGCGGGCATCCAATTAAACAGAGGGTACCTCTGCAGCACTGACAGCCAAAGCCCAGGCCAGCAAAGAGGTAGTGTGTTAGATTGGCCAGCCTGAGTCTTCCGACTTGTGGTCTGGAGGGCCATTAGTGGCCTAGAATGGATACTGTGGACCCCCAGAAACTGGGTGGGAGGGGCTTCTGACCAGTACAATTCTCCTCAAGAAACAGGGTTGGATACAGGGAATGGATGAGAAGGAACAGGTGGAAGGATTAGAAAAAGAAATCAAATGAAAGAACCTGAGAGGCCTCCTGAATGAAGTGTTCAGAGGTTACATCTCATCTATAAAGCCCTTGGGTTGAGTCTGCTTTCTTTTTTTTTTTTTTTAATTTTTTAATGTTTATTTATTTTTGAAGGAGAGAGAGAGAGAGAGACAAAGCGTGAGCAGGGGAGGGGCAGAGAGAGAGGGAGACACAGAATCCGAAGCAGGCTCCAGGCTCCGAGCTGTCAGCACAGAGCCCAACACGGGGCTCAAACCCACAAACCATGAGATCATGACCTGAGCCAAAGTTGGACAGTTAACCTACTGAGCCACCCAGGTGCCCCGAGTCTGCTTTCTTTTTTTTTTTTTTTTTAATTTTTTTTTTCAACGTTTTTTATTTATTTTTGGGACAGAGAGAGACAGAGCATGAACGGGGGAGGGGCAGAGAGAGAGGGAGACACAGAATCGGAAACAGGCTCCAGGCTCCGAGCCATCAGCCCAGAGCCTGACGCGGGGCTCGAACTCACGGACCGCGAGATCGTGACCTGGCTGAAGTCGGACGCTTAACCGACTGCGCCACCCAGGCGCCCCCCGAGTCTGCTTTCTTAATTAAAGCTGACGCCATCTTGAGTCCCTGGGGTTCTTCCCTTGCTCTGACTTTACTACACAGGAGAAGGTGCCCACTTCCTTCCCTTCCACTGCTCTCTCCACCCGCTTGATAATTTATTCCCAAACAGAAACTACCAGCCCTTTTTGCCTGCAGGGTGATGGTGACAATCACTCAAAGAGAAAGAGAGATGGGGAACAAAAATAAAACAGCCAATAAATAAAAATATAAAGTGGTTACAAAGGCTCGGCATCTTACTGAGGCCTTGGTCATTGGAGTTTGAGTTCTCAGCTCTATCTTGGATGGGTGCCTTTGCCTGGGGGCCATGAGCTTGTCCTCTGAATTCAGAGACCTGGGTGTAAATCCTACTGCCACTTACAGATAGACAACCTTGGGTAAGTGCCCATCCTTCTCATTCTCTCCTGCCTTTCCTATGAAACGAAAAGAACAGTAAAAACATCTATCACCAGGTTACTGAAGGACCCAATTAGAAAATACAAGCAGCACACTTAGCCTGGTGTTTGACCTTGGTCAATGTTCTATAAATGTTACCTGACATTATTATCGGTAGTATCCTTGTTGATTGATTCAATAGGCATCAGCAAACTGTGGCCTACTATCTGTTTTTGTACAGCTCACAGGCTAAAAATGGTTTTCACAGATGAATATTTGCAATCGATCTGATGAGAGAGAACGCTAACTTTGAATCACAATTAAGTGAAATGTTATCCCCCCAAAAAAGGAATTCTATTTTTCTCATTACACTATACTCTAAAAAAAGTATTCATTTATTATTACACTTTGAATTTTGTCAATTAAAAAAATGTGGTGATGCGTTTACACTCTTGTTTTGGACGTTTTTAACCTTATCAGTTGGGCCAGAACATCTGAAATATTTATCATCTGGCCCTCTACAGAAAAAGTTCGATTCCTGTTCTAGAACAACGTACCAGTGCCACTGCCTTCCTCTTCTCTGCTAACACCCATTTTTTTTTAATGTTTATTTTTGAGAGAGAGAGAGCGAAAGAGTGTGAGTGGGGGAGGGTCAGAGAAAAGGGGACAGAGGATCTGCCGTGGGCTCTGCACTGATAGCAGTGAGCCCGACGTGGGGCTCAAACTCACGAACCGTGAGATCATGACCCGAGCCGAAGTCGGACGCTCAACTAACTGAGCCACCCAGATGCCCCTCTGCCAATATTCTTGATGTTGGAACTCACTTCTTTCCTTCCCCACCCCCCGACCCCTATAACCATAGTTTGGCCAGTCAAGGGTCTCAAAGAGTTGACTTACGACTCAGGGACCCACAAAATGGGAGATTTCCACCTCAGTATCTTGGGTTCCCTGCCAATTAGAAGAGTTATCTTCAGGCATTTCTCTTTATACCAGCATTTTGATTTAAAAATGACCTAAGAATAGGGGCGCCTGGGTGACTCAGTTGGCTAAGCAACTGACTCCAGCTCAGGTCATGATCTCACAGTTCGTGGGTTCGAGCCCTGCGTCGGGCTCTGTACTGACAGCTCAGAGCCTGGAGCCTACTTCAGATTCTATGTCTCCCTGTCTCTGCCCCTCCCCTGCTCACTCTCGGTCTCTCTCTCTCTCTCTCAAAAATAATAAAAAAACATTAAAAAAAAATGACCTAAGAATATATCAGGTAGTCTCTGCTAATCAGTGGGCATACCTATGATTCTAGAGTGAGATAAGATCCTTGGGAAAATTCACAGAGACTGTTCTGATACCACTTTTAGAGACTGAATATAGAGACATATGTGACAACCCCACTGCCTCCCGATTTCCCTAGTGATTGCCAATCCCATCCACAAAGCCGGAACCCAGAGATCTTCAGCTTCTTATAGGGACGCATCTCTGCTTCAGATGAGTTTGGTGAGACTCAAATTAATCGCGCTCCGGGCAAGGATCCTCCATTTTCTGAAAGGGGCCAACAATGCTTCTTCAACTTGCCCAACACACTCTTTCCCTAGGACCTTATGTTATCATGAGGCAGAGTGTCACCGCCGGCATCATAGAATGAGTGCAAATAGATTAGCTCAATTAGCCAGGGAACATGGGACTTTCCTGAGGCCCCTTTCCTGGAAGTCTGGAATGGTGGCCACATCACTTGCTAGACAAAAGTGCTCCCCATCTCCCAAACCCCAGCTGATTCCAAAGACAGTCTTGGAGGTTGATACAAAGCAGCTTCCTCACTGTCCGTGTGCCATCCGGCTCAAATGTTCCCTCAACACTTGCTTGGCCTGAGAAAAACAGACACAGGGAGAGTTTGGCACCATGTGCCATGAGATCTGACTGTGGCTTTCATGGGCTTATCTGATTGCTCAGCTCCCCCGTGCGTGAGAGATGATATCTTTAAAGAAGAACAAAGTCTAGTGGAATGTGTTAAGGTCTCTGCTACCTTGCCCATCCCTCCAGCAGGGAACACACAGGAGTTCTACCCTCATACCCACCCCAATTTGGAGGCAGAAGAGGATGGGTAAGTCAATGAAATAAACAGCCTTGGCAGCCCTGAACTGCTCCGGACTAAGGGATTTCTGTATTTTCGGGAGCACCGGTCCCAATCTGGAGGGCAAGGCTTTTCAACTGCACCATTAAATTAACAAGTAATAGTACAGTTTTCATTCTGAGACAAACGACAAAATCACATTGCAATCCCCATTCCTGGCACATTAAGTCACTCCAGGCTTGTAAAAAACCTGACTCCCTGGAAGGCAGAGGTACAAAACGCCCCCTGATCAATAGGCAGACGTCCAAACAGTAAGGAGGGAGAGGCTACTGGCTTCATAGCTTGTGTCTCTACAGCATCTCTGTCCGTTCATGCACTCAAACTCACAGATAACAACTTGTCACATCTCAGAATTTGTTTTCCTAGCTTCCAAGGCCATGTTGAAATGTTTCCAAACTTTACTCTTAAGAGACTAAGTTATCAACCATGTCAGTGAAAAGACGGGAAAAGCAAGATCTGGACACACGGAGTCCCTGACCCACAGAAGGTCCTGTTCAAAAGGCTTCGATATGCACGGATTACAGGGAACCTGAGATGCAGTTTTCCCACAGGAATCCCATCACCTGCTTGACCAGTTGGTCAAGATAACATAAACCAAGTGCGTATAGCATGCCCAGTTCTGTGCTGAGGGCTGTGCATGTTAATGTCACGAATGTGCGCAGTGAATCTGTGCCTCGGTTCCACCGTTCTCCCTGATTCACACGTGACAAAACTGAAGTGAGAGATGTTCAAGTGATTTCCCCAAGGTCACAAGGACAATAGCCAGCAGCACCTGGATTTGAACTTAGGCAGCTGGACCTCAGTGTATGCTCGTAGCCACTCAGCAATACCATGGCCCTCCCAGAAATAGTGATTGGATCAGACCTAATCCATATTCCAAAATCTTCCATGCAAAATGAGGGCTGAGTCCAATCTGAGATGTCAAGGCTTCTCCTTCAGCCACTGTCTGAGGAGGAGCAGGGAGAGGCTCCCTGATGCCCAGAGGGGTCTGGTGTTTGTCTGGGCTTCTCCTAGAACGGGAGCAAGACCTTAGATTCTGGAGGGCTCCAGTATACGTGGAACCAGAGGACATCTGTGCTACAGACCGAATGTTTGTAACCCTTCCAAGATTCATGCTGAAACCTAATCCTCAGTATGATGGTTTTTGGAGGTGGGGCCTTTGGGGGAGGTGAGAAGGCCCTAAGAGTCGAGTCCTCATGAATGGGACTGGCGCCTTCTGAGGAGAGACCCCGGAGAGATTGCTTCCTCTCTCTCTACCCTCTGCCAAGTGAGGACACAATGAGAAGACTTTATCTACAAACCAAGAAGCAAGCCTCACCGGACACTGGGTCTGCCGGCACCTTGATCTTCGACTTCCCAGCCTCCGGAATTGCCAGAAGTATTTGTTGTTGAAACCATCCAGCCTAGGTTACTTTTGTTACAGCAGCCCAAACTAAGACAGTCGGTGTCCTGTTTTCACAAACAAGCCTACACCAGTTGAGGACACTGAAGAAGTGTCCATACTATGAATCACACCACAGTAACTCAGGAAGCCCCAAAAGCTATTTGCATTTAGGGATTCTTTTTTTTTTTTTTTAATTTTTATTCAGTTTTTAGAGACAGAGACACAGCGCAAACAGGGGAGGGACAGAGAGAGAGGGAGACACAGAATCCGAAGCAGCCTCCAGGCTCTGTCAGCAGCCCGGACGCAGGGCTCGAACTCACGAACATTGAGATCGTGACCTGAGCCAAAGTCGGATGCTTAACCGACTGAGCCACCCAGGCGCGCCTTTAGGGATTCTTTTAAAATTGGGGCGCCTGGGTGGCTCAGTCGGTTAAGCGTCCGACTTCGGCTCAGGTCATGATCTCACGGTCCATGAGTTCGAGCCCCGCGTCGGGCTCTGTGCTGACAGCTCAGAGCCTGGAGCCTATTTCCGATTCTGTGTCTCCCTCTCTCTCTGACCCTCCCCTGTTCATGCTCTGTCTCTCTCTGTCTCACAAATAAATAAACGTTAAAAAAAAATTAAATTAAAAAAAATAAAATTAAGTTCACATTCATCATGAAAAGGCCTTGCGTTTATCTCCCTACAGGGCAATAATGAAACTAATCCACCCTCCAGTAAACTTAGCCAATGATTAATCAATGTCAGATAAAGTCATCATAAACTGGAGGGAGTGATGATAATTTTTTAAAAAGTAACAAGCTGTATTGCCATCTTACTCGGGGGTCAGAAGAGAAGATATGTATTGAGCAGACTGACATGAGGAGTTATTAATGACCGGCAGTTGGAGTGACCTGCCCATGGGAGCACAGTGAGCACTGAATAGAGCTGGGCCAAGGTGGGCGACATTTTTAATACACCCACATTCATCCCAGGCAATTCAGCAGTTCAACTACGGCATCTCCAGACACGAAAACACCGTATTCCAAAATCCTATAAGCCTCAAGGGTTGGGGGCAACCTTGGAGACCATCGAAAAACCTAGAAGTGTCCTTGAAGCCTTGCTTTTCCTCATCCTCCACTTCCAATCCCCCCCCAACAGGTCTTACTGGCCTACCTCCAAAATAGTCTGAAGCTGTGCATTGTCACCAAGGACACTGCCACCACCGTGGTTCTGGCCACCAACATCTTGTGTGCTTCCAAGTGGCTTTCCTATTTGCATCGGTCCTTCTTGAGATCACGCACAGACTTTCTGCATGTGTTAGTGAAATAATGCCACACACATGCTTAAAGTTCCAGGAGTTTCCTCTGGCATCCAGAACAACCACAACAACAAAAATCTCAATTCCTTGCCAGGTATATTAGTTTCTTGGGGCCGCCTTACCAAGTGCCATGAACTTGGTGGCTTAAAACCATACAAGTGAGTTCTCTCACAGAAGTCTGAAATTGAGGAGTCAGGAGGGCAACTCTTGCTCCAAAGGGCCCAGGGGACCAAGAGAGACTCCTTCCTTGCTTTTTTCCAGGGAGCTGGCCATGGGTCCCTGGCATTCCTTCCAGCTGCATCCCCCACTTCCTGCCTCTGTCATCAGATGATGTTCTCCTTGTGTGTCTCTGCATTTTCCTCTTTAAAAAAAAAAACAACTTTTTTTACATCTATTTATTTTTGAGACAGGGCACAAGTGGGGGAGGGGCAAAGAAAGAGGGAGGCACAGAATCCGAAGCAGGCTCCAGGCTCTGAGCTGTCAGCACATAGCCCGACATGGGGCTTGAACTTACACACAGTGAGATCATGACCTGAGCGGAAGTTGGACACTTAACCAACTCGGCCACCCAGGTGCCCCAGCATTTTCCTCTCCTTAGGATGATACCAGTCAGTTTGGATTAGGGCCCACCCCAATGACTTCATCTCAACACAATTTCATCTGCAAAGACCCTATTTCCAAATAAGACCATGTTCACAGATACCAGGAGTTAGGACTTCAATATTGAGGGGGGGGGGCGGCGGTGGCAAGGGGGGAAGGACAAGGATATAATTCAACCCATAACACAAGTCCTACCGGGCCCTACCTCACACGTCCCACGCCCTCACACACTGGGCTCGCACCACACAGCCTTGTTTCGTGAGCACACACACCACACTCAACTCACCTTGCACTGGATATCGTTCTGCCTGGATCACTCTTATCTTTGCATGACTGGTTCCTACTTATCATTCAGCTTAAACATCATTTCCTCTAAAAGGTTCTCTCTGACTCCCCTAATTTTTTTTTAATGTTTTGTTTATTTTTGAGAGAGAGACAGACACGGAGAGATGGAGTGTGAGTGGGGGAGGGGCACAGAAAGGGGGAGACACAGAATCTGAAGCGGGCTCCAGGCCCCGAGCTGTCAGCACAGCGCCCGACGTGGAGCTCGAACCCACGATCTGCAAGATCATGACCTGAGCCGAAGTCGGTCGCTTAACCAACTGAGCCACCCTAGAGCCCTGACCCCCCTAATTTAAAGTGTTTCGGGGGTGCCTGAGTGGCTCAGTTAAGCGGCCCGCTTCAGCTCAGGTCATGATTTTGCGGTTCACAAGTTCAAACCCCTCTGTGCTGACAGCTCAGAGCCTGGAGCTTGCTTTGGGATCTGTGTCTCCCCCTCTCTCTGCCCCTCTCCCACTCGCACTCTGTCTCTGTCTCTCCTCTCTCAAAAAAATAAATAAACATTAAAAAATAAGTAGATAGATAGATAGATAAAAATAAAATGTTTTGGAGAATCACCCAGACTCAATGCTCTGCATAGCCCTCATCACTGTGATATCTCCTGATGCATTTATGTACTTGCTTATTATCTACTTTTCTTCCCCCACCACAGTGTCAGCTCCACGAGGGCAGGGGCCTTGTCTGTCCTATTCACTCCTGTGGCCGGGGCCTTGAACGGTACCTGGCATTGGGCTTTCAATCAATCTGTGTTGAATAAAGAAATAAGTAAATCATTTCACAGATGAGGAAACGAGGGAGCAGTGATCACACGTATATTTCTACACGGATACCCGTCGAAACCAGTGAGCAGCACACTGTCTTTGTAAAGGGCTATCGAGCACGTATTTTAGGCTCTGCAGGCCATACGATCTGCATCGCTGCCACTCAAGTCTGCCGTGGCAGCACCAGAGGCAGTCAGAGATAAGATGTACATGGATGAGTGTGGCTGTGTTCCAATAAAACTCCATTGATGGCCACTGGAATTTCATATAATTTTTACATGTCACAAATATTCTTCTTTTGGTTTTGTTTTCCCCAACCATTTAAAAATGTAAAAAATACTCACAGCCTGCAGGCCAGATACGGCCCACAGATATGGCTATAGTTTGCCACCCCCCTTCTAAATTCATGCGTGTATATCAACAGATAAGACGGTGTTTTTGGAACGTGCACTATGTAATATAATAGCAGCTCATGTCAAGCCCCGTGGTCAGCACTATAGCATAAGAGCACGAGGCCTTACAAGGTACGTAATGCATTATCCCCAATTAACAAATGAGAAAAACTAGTGCTCAGAGATATTAAGCTACTTCCTCAAGGTGATGTAACTTTAGGATTGGAACTCAGGCAAGACTGACTCAATCATATGTCACACTCTGACTCTGGTGCACAAACGATATTAAACAGCAAGGATGATACTAACTAGCCGAAAGTAATCGCTAACTACTCTGCCAGGAGCCATTAACAGCAATTTATCTAGATAAACCAGAATCTAGTTTTCACAGGAATTCTAGGACGCAAGAATTCTTTCTGTCCCCATTTTACAGATAAGGAAATCCAGGCGTGAGAGGTCACTCGGCGAGCAGGAAGCAGAGCCAGGGATGAAATCCAGGCATCAACTCCAAAGCCCTCCTCCCTCCAGTCCAAGGCTCCGAGCGCCCGGCCAGCTGACCCCAGTGTCCCGCCACCGCACTTACCGGCCACCCGCAGCCACACTCGGAACCACCGCGTCTCATTCAGGACCTCCTGGCAGGTGTAGTTCCCCTCATCCTGCAGCCTCAGCGCCTTGATGTGCAGCGAGCTGGCATTGGCCAGAGAGAAGCGCGGCTCAGCCGGCCGGAAGCTGGAATTGGAGGACAGGAGGAAGACAGGCTCCGAGTCATTCCGGTACCAGGTCACGAGGCCCCTTGGTCCCGAGATGTTGCCACAGTGCAGAGTAACGTTCTCGTGAACCTCTCCGATGACCGGAGCCTCTAATCCTGCACAAGGAAAGGTCAGGCCGTTACTACATTTCTTCATCTCGGAACACCCTCCCTTGTGCACACTCTCTCTGCATTAGGATTTTTAAAAAATCAGGTGTGTGTTTTTAAGAGCCTCCACTCTGGGGGGGGGGGGGGGGGGGGGATTACTGGCCAGTGCTGATTTTAATGAACGTGGGGTAAATGGCAATTGCAGAGACAGCCCCAATGTCCCCCTCCCCCACTACCCGGGCCCCTCACTGCCCTTCACCGCCTGACCGCACTGCCCTCCCACCCTGACGCTTGCTCTGGCCAATAAGATGTTAGCAAATGTGATGCAAACACGGGCTTAAAAAGCACTTGTGTAATTGGGCTTGCTCACTGTCACTCCTGCCGTCACCTTGAGAAGGAGGTGCCCAGGTTAGATCCCAGGAGGAAGATGGAAGCTAGGTGTGCAGACCCCAGTGGTCCCAATCACCTGAGCTGAGACCATTCCAGATCAGCCTTCAGCCGCTGAGTCGATGCCCCAACATGCCAGTGAGCCCAGGCAAGATCAGCAGAGCTGATTAACCCCAGCCCTTGAGCAATAAGCACTTACTGTCATTTTGTGATTATTATGCAGCACCTTTGTGGCAATAAATAACCGATACAGAACCCAAATGGTTTTATTTGCCTAGAAATCCAGAAGGGATGAAAGGAAGAGGGCCTGGGCTTTGTTCCCACAGTCCTTTCTCCATCTGAGGTGCGAATGATCCTGGAGTCAAAGCTCTCTTGCAGCTCCGACTTTGGGCATGCCCTATGCTAGGTACTGGGGAGCCAAGGATAAGCAATACAGAGGGAGACGTCCGGGATCTCCCAGGCTAGTGGGGAAAACAGACAATAAACTGGCAATTACAATACAGTGTGATAAGTACTATGACAGGGCCTCCGAGAAGAGGCTCCTAAGTCCAGCTGTGGTGACTGCCAGGGAAGGTTTCCTCCAGGAGGCCACACTGAGATCTGATGGACAGGTAGGAATTAGCCAGGTAGAGGGAACAGCAAGTTCATAAACCCAGACCAGCAGCAGCAGCCACAGGGCGGTGGCTCTGTTAGAAATGCAAATGATCAGGTCCCACCCCAGAACATTTAAATCAGATAAATCACCCATCTGGGTGTGGCAGTGGAAGGTAGGCTGCATTTTAACAAACCATCCAGGTGATTCTGATGCTCACTCACGACTGACAGTTGGCTAAGGGCCACTGATCTGGCACAGACGGTCACCAGGTAACAAGAAGCAAATGCAGCCCATTTTGCTGAGAAGTGTGGAAATTTTCCAGCCCTCCCCCCGCCCTGCCCCCCACAGTCAACAACCAAATACAAAGAGGCCACAGGCACAGGAATAATCGGCAGAACCTGTGAGGAATCTTTGACTCATGCTGTCACACTCAGTAGAGGAGAAAAGTGTGATGCCAAGAAGGAGAGTGGGCTAACTCCAAGTCCTGCAGTGAGAAGGCAGCAGGGTGGGACCAGAAGCTAGACTTCTTGCCATCCTCCAGCACATTCTCTTTCCGCCACCTCGGAAGCTTCCAAAGTACGTGAATCTACGGGATTTGTGAAAGGTGGTATTTCATCACAAAATAAATTGCCTTTGACAACAGTACTGGCACAACTGAATGAAGGTGGACCCCTTACCTCACACCATATGTGAGAAATTAACTCAACTGGACCACAGATCTAAATGTAAGAGCTAAAACTATACAGTGCTTAGGAAAAAAAATAAAAGAATAAGTCTTTGTCACTTTGGGTTAAGCAATGGTTTCTCAGGACACCAAAAGCACAAGCAAGGAAAGAAAAACGGATAAATTGGACTTTGTCAGAATTAAACACTTCTGTGCATCCAATGACACCATCAAGAAAGTGAAAAGACAATGTACAGACCGGGAGAAAATATGTACAAATCACTTATCTGATGAGAGGTTTGTACCCAGAACATATAAAGAACTCTCAGAATTCAACAATATAAAGATAAATAATACAGCTTAAAAATGGGCAAAGGATCTGAACACATGTCTCCAAAAAGATCTACAAAAGGCCAGTAAGCACATGAGAAGATGCTCATCATAAGTCACTAAAGAAATGCAAATCAGAACCACAGTAAGGGACCTACCACGGTATACCTACTAGAATAGCTGGAATCAAAGAGAATAGCAAATTAACAAATACTGGAAAAGATGCAGAGACTGGAACCCTTCTGCATTGTCGGTAGGGTTCTTAAACGGTGTGGCGACTTTGGAAAACAGGTTGGCATTTCCTGACAAGGTTAAAGTAACAGGATGACTCAGCAATGCGACTCCTGAGTGGACATCCAGGAGAAAGGAAAACGTGTCTACGCAAAGACTTCACGCATACATTCACAGCAGTATTATTCATAATGGCCAAAAGATGGAAATGCCCATCAAATGCCCATCAGCTGATGAGTAGATAAATGGTATATCCATATGGTGGGAACATTATTTGGCCATAAAAAGGGATGAATGAATGGCATGGATGGATCCTGAAAACATTATAGTAAGTGAAAGAATGCAGTCATAAAAGACGACATATTGTGAGTCCGTTTATATGAAATGTCCGAAATGAGCAAGTCTACAAAGATAAAAAGTAGGGTAGCAGGTGTCTAGGGCTGAGGAAAGTGGCCTGGCGGGGGTGGGGGGAGAGGGGGGAAGAAGGAGGTAGTGAGGCGTTAACTGCTAACACTCAAGCCTGACGCTTCTTCTTAGAGTGATAAAAACATTCTGGACTTAATTAGTGGTGATGGTTGCATAATCTTGTGAATATACTCAAAACCACTGACTGACATAGTTTAAAAGGGTGCATTTTATCGTAGGTAAGTTATATCTCAATAAAGTGGTAGAAAAATAAATAAACTGCCACCTGCCTCTGACAACCCTTCCCGATTATAAAAGAAAGAGCAACAGTGATTTGTCTTTGGCCCTTTGTATGGTTAGAAGGGGCTCCCTTTGAAAGACTGGAAGCCAGCCTGGAGCCATGGGACCTTCCAACTCTCCCTCATCCTAGCTGCACCACTCCCACATGCCGGGACAGCACGGAAAAAATAAACAAAACAAAAACAAAACAACTCTAAGTCAGTCACTGGAAGGCGGAGAATGTCGTCTAATGATAGAGATTCCAAAACAGCAAGAAATCTTTCTGAAAGATCACTTGGAAAGGCAGGTAAGAATTAGTTTAAGTGATTAGGCCTGAGGACCCAGGTCCTCAGCGGCAATCCCCACAGAGGAGAGAAGACGGGCTGTAGCATTACAGACGCAGTAGGTGTTCATGAGACCTGCAGACCTGCCCCTTCCTGGGCTCCCTGGCAAAGGAAGAAAGAACTTGGAAAAACCCCGGCAAAACTTGAATCTCGGAACTTGAGCTAACATTGTCTTCTCCTCCAAGGAGCAGAATGACACAATCACAAAAGAGACCATTTGGAAGCATTCCCCTTCTCCTGGCTTCGCTCACTCCGTTCTTTTTAACCACTGAAGCTGAAGGTGACCTTGGAGGTCATTTAATCCTGAGATGCGGCAGTCCTGAGTGCTGGGGTCAAGATGAGGCGGGCTAAGTCCTCATTTTACAGATGAGAAAACTGAGGTTCACAAAGCTTCTGTGATTTACTTAAGGGCCCACACAAGTCACTGGGAGAGCTGGGACTGCCACTGAGGTCTTCATACTTCTGGTCACCCAACCAGACAAGATGAGACAATGAGACAACTGTGTCACTAGAAGCTGTCCCCACGGTATCTAGAGTGTCCTCGAATGCCCCCTCTCCCCACCCCGGGCCACCAACCTTAAATTCAGAATATGGACCCAAAAACAACATGAGCAACCATTTCCCAGTGCTGCCCTCATATTATCATCATTTACAGAGTTGGGGGATTGTACCCACTTATTTTCCTACCAACTTCTCCCCAAGAATGACCTGGGATTGATAAGCTCAGTTGACAGTGCAGGCATGAAGACTGTCTAGAGTTAGGTGACAAGAGAAAGTTTTTTTTTCCCCCCTAAGATAACTCCCAATTTGAAAGATAAACAACAAAAATACACCAAGCTACGGAAGCCCTCCTGGCACTACACACGAAGGTGAACTTAGCCTGGGTATCAAAATGACTGGGCATGGCGGTAGAGAAAGTGTCCCTGTGTGGTGAGCTGCAGACAGCCTAAAAGCTGGTTCATTCCAGTACGATGATATCAACGCAGAGGTCTGATGTCCCCAGGTCCCTGATATTCACAGAGCAGTAAACACCGCAGACAGCCAGAGAGAAGGGAACAATCACCTTTAACTTCTGGACACAATCAGTTGGAGACTGTCTGGCCTCTCCTTTTCTCCATTAGCACAGTGGCCATTAAGTCCAATGCCTGCAGGGGTCAGCACATAAGGTCCATCACTGAAGGGGGTTAGGGGTAACTACAACAGGAGAGATGGGACAAATTTGGGGTCACATGCCCTAGAGAGAAGGGGTGACCACTGCTCAGTTCCAGGTGGAAAAGTAGGCCCTGTGCTGCCAGATCATCTGATTTTTCCAGATAAACCAGAAACCTAGACTATGGGAAATTTTACTGCTTTTAAATGATTGCTGAAAACAAAACAAAATAAAATCTTTTTTAATGTTTATTTATTTTTGAGAGAGACAGAGAGAGAGAGACTGTGAGAGCGTGAGTGGGGGAGGGGCAGAGAGAGAGGGAGACACAGAATCTGAAGCAGGCTCCAGGCTCCGAGCTGTCAGCAAAGAGCCCGACGCGGGCTCCAACTCACGAACCGTGAGATTGTGACCTGAGCTGAAGTTGGATGCTCAACCGACTGAATCACCCAAGCGCCCCAAAACAAAAAATCTTATGAGAGCCTGACCATTAGGAACTTTTGGCACTTGCTGCTAGGAAGCTCAAAGTGCAATTCCTCTAAGAACCTACAAGAGGAGATCAGCAGGGTGAGCTGCACTGGGCAACACAGAAAATAAGGCTCCAAGTATTCTGGAAAATTACATCACCTCCTGGGCCCATCTCCTTTCCCTCTACCTGAGCCCTCACTCTCACTGCTCATCACCCTGCCCTGCACACAAAAGACATGCATTCACTGGTGAATTAATTCAAAAATGCTTTTTTAATGTTTTTTACCCTATATATTTTCTCAAGCAACGCTCCGATCTTATTATTACAAGGGAGAGCACAGATGGAGCATTTAAGACTTTCTGCCAATCATGTCAAGTGGAAGAGGTCATGTCAAGTGCAAGGGCAAGTTTTTTGTAAGTGAAATTACGTCAAAATAAAACAGTTTTGTTTGTTTTTTAGGTGAAGTTGGAAGGCAGGGTTCTGAATGTGCTAGTCTGCACAGGTCGGCTTGCAGGGGTGTGCAGGGGTGTGTTTCTCTGTGTAGGGAAAGCCACAGGTTACAAGTGTAAGGCGAGTTCAACCTTGGGCAGAGGAAGGAGAGAAAAATAAAGGAGCCTAGAGTTTGAGCCCCAACACAGCAGGTAAAACCAGAACGCAAATTTACATCCGACGCCTTAAAAAAAAACAAAAAAACAAAAAAAAACCCACCAAAACAAAACACCACTCTGCCCCCTACACGTGTCTCTTCAATTTTTCTATCTTCAAAATTTCCCTCTTCAAATTCCCCAATTTTCCCATCACCTCTCCGCAGGCCCTCCGCAGCCTCGCTGGCTGCCCACTCCAAGGGACTGGGGCTATCTTGCCCTCCATCAGGCGCCCGGGAAAATTCCTTCCTGCAAAGAGAGCCGAGCAGCGAGCAGGAAACTCAAGACCCTCCCGGGGCGGCTGCGGGGCCGCGGCCACAACGGGCTCCCGCGGAGTCGGAGGGAATTGGGTCCCCCGGCTCTCCCCTCCCCTACCGTGGCCCGGCGAAGCTCAACTTCTCCCTCGGGATCGCGGCCCCTTACCTGCGGCGACCCAGCGGGCCAGCAGCACCCCGAGGCAGACGAGGACCTGCGGCCGGGACGCCCGGACGCCCGCGGCCATCTCGCCCCCGATGCCGGCCGGGGGCTCCTCAGGAAGCGCAGGCGCCGGCTGGGTGGACGTGCGCCCCCGCCCCTAGGGCCCCGGCCCCCGGGGTACTGAGCCCTCCTCCCGAGTCCTCGGAACGACCGAGTAGCTCCGCTTTCCGCAGCCCCCAGGAAGGATGCTTGGGCTGAGCCCTTAGTCCGGGGCTGGGAGCTGCGCCGGGCTCCCGGCGAGGTTCTGGCCCCGGAGCGCCCGGCCCGGGGTGGGAGGGCGCACCCCGCCCTCTGCGCCCGCCACCCACTCCCGCTCGCGGAAAACAACAGGAGCCGGACTCCCTCCCGCCTCCCTTCCAGGCGGGAGCCCAACTTCCTCTACCTTGGCCGGGGAGGAGGGCTTTATGCAAAGGGCGCGCCGAGCCGAGTCCGGCCCGGTCGGGGGTGGAGCGCGGAGGCCGGTCCCTCCCCGAGCCCACTGCGCCCGGGACGGCAGCCTGGAGTCGCGGGGACCGCTGGGCCGTGCAGAGCCCTGCGGCAGCCGCAGGACGGCACCCCGGCCCCCGGCCCGCCGGGCGCTCCGGCTGCAGCACCCGGAGAGGCGGGCCGTCCGGCTGCAGGATTCAGGGTCCCCTCGGCGTCCCAGCTTAGCTCTTCCAGGGTGCTCCCGTGCTCTCCTGTGCTCCGGGCGGACGCCAGGACCGCCATGGCTGTCCCCGCCTACCCTTTGCAGAACGAAGGCAAGTCTACGGCAGGAGAAAGATGATCCCTTAGACCTCCAGCCAAAAGCGGCCACGAGACTCCTGTTCTCCTGTTAACTAGCTGAGACCACACAGCGAGAGCTGGGATCAGCAGAACTTGTTCTCGGAAGCTTTCTGCGCCCCCCCTCCGCCCCCCACCACGCTCAACCGCATCCAGTGTGATTCCCAGAGAGCTGAAATCCCTCTTCCCTGCCACATCCTCACCCCATCCCGTCCTAGGAAAACCAAGGTTTCTATATCCTCAGGAAGAGCTGACACTTGAAACTGCCCTAGGAGGAAGCCCCTTTAAAAAAAAAATTGTGGGGTGCCTGGGTGGCTCAATGGGTTAAGCGTGGACTCTTGGTTCTGGCTCAGGTCATGATCTCACGGTTGGTGAGTTCCAGCCCCGCCTGGGGCTCTGCACTGACAGCGCTGAGCCTACATGGGATTTCTCTCCCCCTCTTTCTCTGCCCCTCCCTGGCTTGCTCTCTCTCTTTCTAAGTAAACACAATTTTTTTTTAAATTGCAATTAGTACAGTAAAATATTACTCTAGACTCTAGGAGGGGGGTATATGGGTGCCTGCCTTCCTGCAACTTTTCTGTGTTTGAAAATGTTCATCATAAAATATTGGGACAAAACCCACGAGTTCCTATTGATAAAAATCATTTGTTCTGTTGCCCAAAGGCCCCTTACTGAAATACTTCTTCCATGATGAAATCCTCTTGAAACTAATGAAACGTGTGCTTTGCCTGATGAACTGAGCCATAAAGTTGTACGGCTCTTCCCTTTCCCCTCTTTCCCGCAGTGATTTAACTCTTCAGCCAGCTCCTGACAGTTTTCTTCCTTTCCCTTCAGTTTTGTTGGTTCATCTTCTACCTTGTGATGGAAAGTAAAGTTCATCCTCATTGACCTCTTCCTGTTTCCTCAGTGCCTGGCACCTCTTAACCACCCACTATGTATTTGTTAAATAAACAAAGGAGAGGTTCATTGGTTTTGGTCTTGGAGCTCTGCAGGCTTTTCTGACAAACTCCTGACCTCACATTCCCGACCTGAAGCTAACAAGATAGAGGTAAAATAAATAGCTGGCAAGTTTCCAGCTGAGGCTCTGGAATTTTCTGTGACCCTGGTGGTACCTCAAGAGAGGAATTGCACAGAGCCGGCCCTCCTGATATATTTGCTGAGTCAAAGGTGAGGTTCTCCTGACCAGTTAGTTCTCCACCCCCACAAGGATCAACTTCCTTCAGGATGGTTGACAATGCTGAGTAGTTTGCATGGCTGGGGACTTTTTCCAAAGCCACTTTAGAAACTTAATCTCATTGGGCCCTCCCTACAACCCTTGTGCAAGCAATCCCACTTAATAGATGAGATACCTAGAGATCCAGGAGGGTAAGCTCCAAGTCACAAAGCTGGTTGGTGGCAAAGCCAGGACTGGAGCCCATCTTTGTCCCACACCAAGTCCTGCCAAGCAAAATTCAATTTTGTCACTTATGCATGAGCTGCCATGGTCCAGATGCTTTGGGTGTTACCGGGCCAGCCGACATGGGCACGTCCCTGAACGGGTCTCAAGACAGCTCTGTAGCCCAGGAAAACCCCCCACCCTCCCTGGTCTGGGTACAGGTTGTGGCCAACCCTGACACAGGAGCTGTCAGGAAATGCCCTGCCCTGGTGTCCCATAGCATCTCAGGTGGCTCTGGACAGGAGAAAGCTCCCTGTCTAGAACAGTGACCAGTGACGTGGGGGTTCACTGTGGGGTCCTTAACAAGGTAGGGACCTTTCAGAGCCTTAGTTTTATGATCTGCACCTCGTGGGTCATTGGAAAGATAGAGTCGACTTGTAGGAAGGGACTCAATGAGGTGTTGTTAAGGCATCGACCCCCATCTACAGTCACATGTTAATCCTAAATCCCACAATCACATATTAAACATGAGACTCAAACACCTCTCTGCTCAGGCTGCTACACATGGCTGGTTTTGTTTTGTTTCCTTTTCACCTCCTGTGAATTGAAAAGTTACTGTGGCTAAGCGCTTTACTTACATTAATTCATTGACTCCTTAGCACAACCCTGAGAGGTAGGCATTCTCACTCAGGATTTACACAGAAGGCTCAGCGAGGCCAGGTAGCCTAACAAATGAATGGAGGGGGGCTGATTTGAACCCAGGTCTGAGGCACAGTTGTCTTGTTTGGTGTCTGAGGGAGAGACAGGATGCCTGACTCCATAGCCAGCCCTCCTGCAGCCTGGGTCTCTGAAGCCATCAGGTTACCTATTATTTCTGCCTCACTACTCCTCCTCTGTCCTCTCCCTGGAGGCAATGCTGAAAGGTTTCTTAGCAACAATCTGCTTCTCTGTTCCACCTCGAGATATTCTCCTGGGGGCTTCAGAGAGGGCAGGCCAGTCGGGAGGGAGCAGCTCAGGTAGCAGCCTGGCCCTTCAGTCAGCTGGGCACCCCTCACTTCAACAGGTATAAACAGGTGGATGACAGAATCCCACCCACACCCACTTGGATGGGCCTGGGACCCACAGGCTGGCACCTCAGGGGAAAAGGAACAACAAAAGCAACCCGGCTTGTTCTCTGGGAAAGAAAGCCTGATAAACCTTCCCCAGACACTCCCTCCTCCCATTTCCCCTCCTGCCTTCTGCCCAGAAGAAAAGAACCGGAACACAGAGCCTGTAGCAAGAAAGTTCCTGAAACCTGGAGAAGTTCTAAGAAGAGGCTGGCAGGATGAAATGAGCAAATGGAAACATGGAGAGCCGTCAAATGAGTCTACTATGGTTTTTTTTTTTTTCCAGTTTATTTATTTTGAAAGAGAGAGGGAGAGAGAGCATGAGTAGGGGAGGGGCAGAGAGAAAGGGAGAGAGAGAGAGAGAATCCCAAGCTGACTCTGCACTGTCATTGTGGAGCCCGACACGGGGCTCGAACTCACAAACTGTGACATCATGACCTGAGCTGAAATCAAGAGTTGGCCCCTTAACTGACTGAGCCACCCAAGCACCCTGATGAGTCTACTATTTTTTTTTTAATGTTTATTTTTGAGAGAGACAGAGACAGAAAGAGAGAGACAGAGTGTGAGTCAGGGAGGGGCAGAGAGAGAGGGAGACACAGAATCCAAAGCAGAGCAGGCTCCAGGCTCTGAGCTGTCAGCACAGAGCCCGACGCGGGGCACGAACCCATGAACTGTGCAATCCTGACCCGACCCGAAGTCGGACGCTTAACCGACCGAGCCCCCTGGCGCCCTAGAGTCCACTATTTTTGACGGAGCCCAGCCTCTCCTCTCTGGACTCGAGACAGGAGGGTGAAGTTTGGTGTCTCTGAGAGGCAAAGAACCACAGAATGTGGAAGCCTGATCCAAACACAGAAAGCAAAATGGTGCTAACAGACGGATCAAGGAAATGGCCATCTGGTGCCCTGAGAAACAAGCAGCCAGGGACTGAAGGGAAGGGGAATGGCTCACCCACCTGAGTCAGGTGTGTTTGCACCTAGCAGTACCTGGCAAATATTTCACCACAGATTCTCTAGCTGGTAGTGAGGGGAGGCCAGGGCAGGGGCAAGGGTTGACTTGTAGTGTTTGCCAATTTCCATGGTGTAAATACCTCGGCCGTAACCAGTTCCAGGCTGTCACTGTGACGTCACTACACTGTATCTACAATCAGCTCTCCCGAGAGCCAGTACCCCTGGAAGACACCACTTTCCCCCAGTGACACAACTTCAAACTTCTGGCTGGATTTCCCAGGAGCAAAACAGATGACTCAGGTAGAAAAGACTCTTTGATTGGTCTCTTGTTCTTTGATCTCACACTCACCGATTGAATGCCATTTGTTGGCCAAAATAAATGTGATGTTCCTAACTTCCAATTGGGACATGTAGATTCATGGCTGCAAGTATATTTAATTTGTGGCAATAGAAGAACTTAGTAAACTCAGGGTTTCCAAAGGAAACTTGGATGAAACATTTTTCCAAAGTTGACATACCTGTTTCTTAGATGGCATTTGCTTTTTCCTGATTATAAGCCTGTTGGTCTCATCATGGAACAATGAAAAACAGAAAAATAGGAAATAAAATGTAACTATGACCCATCTATAAATAGTCACTAACGTCACTAGAAACTTCCAGTTGTTTCTGCTGAGTTCCAACGTGTGTGATTTTTTTTCCCCACAAAGCTGTGATGACATTTTACACTAAGTTTTGATTTCTGCTTTTTCCTTTAGTCTTATAAGTCGACATTGTGATTTTTTTTTGACAAGTAATTACTAGTCTTTTTAACCGGAAAAGTAATAAAACATTAATGGTACAAAAAAGAAAATTCAAACGAACCTTGCTGACATTGTGCTAAATGAAATAAGCCAGTCACAAAAAAACAAATACTGTTTCCACTTACCTGAGGTGCCTAGTGCTCTCACATTCCTAAGAAAGAGTTAGAAAGGTGGTTGCCAGAGGCTGGGGAAGGAAGTGGGGGTTAGTGTTCACTGGGTATGGGTTTCAGTTTTGCAAGATGAAAAGCGTTCTGGAGACAGAATGTGGTGATGGTTGACTGACAGGGTGAATGTACTTAGTGCCAGTAAATTACATACTTAAATAGGTTAAGATGGTAAATTTTATGTTATGTATATTGTACCACAATTTAAAAAATGTTTAAATGCAGGGGTGGCTCAGTCAGTTAAGCATCTGACTTCAGCTCAGGTCATGATCTCGGAGTTCGTGAGTTCAAGCCCAGCATCAGGCTCTGCGCTGACAACTCAGAGCCCCCTTCAGATCCTGTCTCCCTCTCTGTCTGCCCCACCCCTGCTTGCTCTCTCTCTCTCTCTGTCTCTCAATAAACAAACATAAAAAAAATTTAATGCAGGAAAAAATGGGAAAGTGGGAGAACGATGAGAAAAAAATAATATACACATGGGATAGAGAACAGAGATATTTCATTGGTTATTTGTGAATTACCCAAAAAATCCAAACAATTTTATAGTGAAATTGTATCTTAAGAGTAAGTCTTCGGCCCACCTTCCCCCATTCCCAGTCTGCTTCCCATGAGAGGTGTGGAGATAATAACAATAAATTCAATAAACATTTAAGCTACTAAGTGACTCAGAGAACTCAGGGCACCTCTTTCCTAGTTTCTTCTCTATCTTACTTATCCATCACTCCATGTATGTCTTCTGGAAAGAAAATGTTCTTCCTTCCCTCACTGCTCTACTGTGAGCAGACTGGCCTTTACAAAAGCCTGTGTCTCTTTACTTAGTTTGGTCTCTGCATTTGCCAAGGCACCTGAATGCAAATTCGATCAGGCAGAATTTCATGCCATTATTTTTCCTTTGCCTTAAGATTTCAGTCAAACTCCTTTGGGGGTATAGAAGCAGAAATTCCCAACTTTTTAGGGTTCCAGCATCTGAGTATTGTTTGTGTCAGTTCTGTCTCCCCAACCTGCAAACGTTCCATCCCATTTCTCGACACCAAATGTGTTAACCTTAATTCAACCTTAAGATTCTTGCATTCCATGTCCAGGAGAACTAAGTCTTGCTAAACTGGTAAATACATGGTCACCTCTCACATCCTTTCTTTCCCAGTGGATGGCTGACTTCCTGTCAGATTTCCAGAAAGTTCCCTCATAATATATACTATTTGCTCCTGCCATGCCCAATCTTCATTGGAATGTCTCCTTCCATCCTCTGCACAGACTTCTGAAGTGGGTACTATTCTTACCTACATTTTACTAGTGAGCAAGCTAAGGCTCGGAGAGGTGAAATAACTTTCCAAATAAAGTCACGGCCTCACGCCCATATTTATAAAATGAATCACTTCTGTTCTGGGCCTCACATTTACTCAGAGTAGTAAAAACTTGGATTGGGTGGGGGGAATGCTTCAAGGATTAAGAAATTTGTGATGAGGGGCGCCTGGCTGGCTCAGTCAGAAGAGCATGGAACTCTTGACATTGGGGTTGTGAGTTCAAGCCCCACACTGGGTGTAGAGATTACTTAAAAATAAAATCTTTTTTTAAAAATTTTTTTAACGTTTATTTATATTTGAGACAGAGAGAGACAGAGCATGAACGGGGGAGGGTCAGAGAGAGAGGGAGACACAGAATCTGAAACAGGCTCTGACAGCTCAGAGCCCGACGCCGGGCTCGAACTCACGGACCACGAGATCATGACCTGAGCCGAAGTCGGACGTTCAAACGACTGAGCCACCCAGGTGCCCCAAAAATAAAATATTTTTTGAAAAAGAACAAAAAGAACCTTGTGGTGAAAACTTTGTACCTTCTTCCTAGGAAAATGCACATGTTTCCAACATTTAAAAGCAAATGCAAGGGGTTAGGAAAAGAGCAAAACAGACTATCTCTTAGTTTTAACCTGGAATTGTTGGCTGGGCCCAGGAGGAAGGGGAAAATCTCACTTAGGAACTTGAATCACCAGGTGGCGCTCTCAGCCCTGAATGGACTTTGGGTCCCACAGCCAAGGTCTTCTAAAAGATAAGAGTTGGTCCAAGCTGTGTGGAACTCAAAGAATTTCAGAGATTATTCATTCCAACAATAACCCTCACCATCTAGAGGAGGAGAGGAGGCCCAGCGTTGTCAAGGAGCTTGCTCAAGGTCACAGCTCATGGACAAAGCCAGGACTCACCCACTTATCCAAGTTCACATATTTCTAAAATGTATCACATAGTTCCCTTACTCTGAACAGGGCCCAGTGGACACAATGCAGTATTTTCTCATGACGGTTCAAGCAATGAGCTTTTGTGTGTGTGGACATTCTGAACACTGGGTCCTGTCCTGTGCTATCTGTAAAAACTAGAGGGACTTATCACCCACACAAAATGGCTCCAGATTGCTTGCTTTTTTTTTTTTTTTTTTAATGTGTATTTATTTATTTTGAGAGAGAGCATGCGAGCAGGGGAGGGGCGGAGAGAGAGAGACAAAATCCCAAGCAGGCTCTGTGCTGTCAGCACAGAGCCCCACTCGGAGCTCGAACTCACAAACTGTGAGATAATGACCTGAGCCGTAATCAAGAGCCGGACGTTTAACTGACTGAGCCACCCAATGCACCCCACCAGACTGCTGTTTCTCTGTTTATGCTGCTTGTGGGTGAGGCACTGAATACAGATTTCAGTCCTCCTATGCATCAGATTTGCTGATGTTTCTATGTGTCCCTATCCTCTCCTTTCTGAGCCTCAGTTTCCGGAAGTTACTGGGCGGATTTCATGAGGCATGTGCCAATAAAGCCCCCAGCATGTAGTAGATATCCGATTATTGGTAACTATTAATATGATGGTGCTTCTTTCTCCAGTCAATATGCTACTTTAATTGCTACTTATGTACAATCTTCCTTGGAACCCAGATGACTAAGTTTGTTACAACACTCTGTAAAACCAGAACACATAGGCACTGAAAGAGAAAAGTGCCCATCCCTTCATGGGCTCTGGGACAGTGGTTCTGTGACTTGGCAGTCCTGGCTCTCAGCTGGGTTCTGGAGAGGCAGGGTGCCAGCTGGGTGCTTTCAAAGGATAGAGGGCATTTGTGGAAACAGAAGGGAGATGGAACATTAGACTCTTGGAAAAGTAAGTTGCCCTGAGGTTCAATA
Organism: Panthera onca; assembly: GCF_046562875.1. Lineage (NCBI taxonomy): Eukaryota > Metazoa > Chordata > Mammalia > Carnivora > Felidae > Panthera > Panthera onca. The sequence goes on from NC_138350.1 coordinate 13,478,903, forward strand.
TCCCTAGATCCCCTTTTTCTTTTCAAAATGTATTCCTGCCCATTCCAAGGGTAAAATAGTAGTGACATTGTATTTTTACAAATATGAAACCTCCGGGGTGCCTGGGTGGCTCAGTCGTTTAAGCTCCTGACTCTCGGTTTCAACTCAGGTCATGATTTCATGGTTTGTGAGTTCCATCCCCTCATGGGGCTCTCTGCTGACAGTGCGGAGCCTGCTTGGGATTCTCTCTCTCTCCTTCTCTTTCTAACCTTCCCCAGCTCTCCCCACCTCTCTCTATCTCTGAAAATAAACTTTAAAAAAGAACTCTTTAAAAAAACTTTAAAAAAACTTTTAAAAAACTGTAAAAAATAACTCTTTACTGGAATTCTGACCTTGACCGGATACCAGGCACTGTGCTGGATACTGGGGAACAAACACAGCATGGCCTCTGTCTCGCGGAGCTCCTCCTTATCCCCAAACTCCAGCCACATCAGACAACAGCTGTTTCAACCAAACCATGTTTTCTCTCATCTCCCTAGCCCCCGACCTTGTTCTTGCTCTATCCACTACAAGGGATGCCCTTTGCTCCCTTCTTCATCTGGATAGTTACCAGCAATTCTTCAAGCTCACGGGGTCACCTCTTCCTGGAAGTGTTCCATGGTGTATACAGGAGGGGCAGGTGCCGTTCCCCTGCATTCCCCTAGCACCCTGCAGAAATTTATATCTGAATTGTAATCATTGCTTTCCATGTCTGTCTTCCTGCTCCAGCCTGAGGCCTCCTTGAAGGTATGGACAGTGTCTCATCTATTCCTGCATCCCCAGAATCTAGCATAAGACTTGGCACATAATAGATGGTCAGTAAATGGCAAGTGAACAAATTGAAAGCTAGCCCCAGCCCAAGCAGACACTGAATGTAGTACTGGGAGAGGATTTGTTCTGGCAACTCTTGCTCACAAAACTCTCGAATCTTGGGGCACCTGGGTGGCTCATTCAGCTAAGTGACTGGCTTCAGCTCAGGTCATGATCTCACGGTTCATGGGTTTGAGCCCCACATCTGGCTCTGCGCTGAATGCTTGCTCAGAGCCTGGAGCTTGTCTCAGATTCTGTGTCTCCTTCTCTCTCTGCCCCTCTTCCGCTCGTGCTCTGTCTCACTTTGTCTCTCAAAAATAAATAAATGTAAAAAAACAAAACAACTCTCGAATCTTGCAGATGGTTCTTATTTGACAGAAACTATCTTCTTGGTAATCAACTTACTTTCTCTTTCCAGGGGGCATCTGGTCTCCCTTCAGTTGCTTATCTTCTCTACTTCAGGGTACACTCTGTCTTTTGGGAGCCATCTTTTTTTAATGTTTATTTATTTTGGAGAGAAAGAGAGAGAGAGAGAGAGAGTGCAACTGGGAGAGGGGCAGAGAGAGAGGGAGACACAGAATCCGAAGCGGGCTCCAGGCTCTGAGCTGTCAGCACAGAGCCCGTCATGGGGCTCGAACTCATGAACAGTGAGAGACCATGACCTGAGCCAAAGTCGAAAGCTTAACCAACTGAGCCAGCCACCCAGGCGCCCCAGCGGCCATCTTTCCTGGGCATCTTCACCTAAGTATATATCAAGTCACCAATTTCACTGCTCTTGTCCTCAACATCTACCTCCTTAGTGACTTCTTCATTTTCTCATGCTCTCTGTTTCTCATACCACATTCCACTCTTTTCTGACTGACTACAGGAGAAAGCCCTGGTTTCTCGTATCAAACGCACTTGGATTTATAGCCAGCCCACTGCTTCTAAGCTACAAGATCTCTCTGAGCCTCAGTTTCCTGCATTTTTAAATGGGAATAACTGTTGCCCTTACCTCTTAGCACGGAAGCTGGCAAAGAAGAAAACCGGATAAATACCATCATGCCATCTGGGAATGCAGAATATGTATCCATATTATTTTATTTTATGATTTATTATATTATAATCATATGAAAATATATTAATACAATATAATGAACTAATTATATTATATAAATTATATTATAGCTCGTTATAATGTATAGTCTTTTATGATTATAATTATAAAAATTATAATTTCTCTACACTTGATATATCAAATAATCAATTAGCCATGCTAATTATCTGGTTTACTTTAGTCTCCTAGCTTTTATTGTTATTTATTTTGAGAGAGAGAGTGTGTGTGAATGAAGAAGGGGCAGAGAGAAAGAAAGAGAGAGAGAAAGAGGATGCCAAGCAGTCTCCATGTTCTGTGAGGAGCCTGATACCAGGTTCGGTCTCACAACCATGAGATCATGACCTGAGCAAGAGTGAGATGCTTAACCAACTGAGCCACCAGGTGCCCCTAGCCTCGTACCTTTTAAAACCCTTTCTGCTAGTCAAGTTAGAAGAAGTTAAGTTCATTGTTTTGAAAGGAATATTTGTGAAAATATAATTTAAAACAATTGAGTCCATTTGTGGGAAGTGAAAGTCCCTGTAACAAGTCTTCTTAAATTCTGTATTCCTCCCTAAAGAAAACCACAGTAAACCATTTGTTGTTTATCCTTTCAGCTATGCATTTACATACGAATGCATTATAGACGGCATATAAAGATACAACTTTAAAAAAGCTATGTATTTTTAACACTATATATTTTTAAGTTACTTGCTTAAAAAACGCTTTTGCATAAAGTGTACAGTTCAGAGGGTTTTGGTATATTCACTGTGGTTTTGGTATATTGTGCACTCATCACCACTAGCCAATTCCAGATTATTTTTATCCCCTCAAGAAGAACCCCATACCCATTGATAGTCACCTCCCAATTCCCCTCCTCATACACCCCAACCCCTGGCAACCATTTCCTGTCTCTATGGATCTGCCTCTTCTGGACGTGTCATATACGTGGAATCATACAACATTGGCCTTTTGCATCTGGCTTCTTTCCCTTAACATTTTCAAGATTCATCCACATCATAGCATGTATCAGTACCTCATTCCTTTTTTTGTTGTTCATGTAAAAATATTTAAAAAATTTGTTTAATGTCTATTTATTTTTGAGAGAGAGAGAGAGACAGAGTGTGAGCGGGGGAGGGACAGAGAGAGGGAGACACAGAATCTGAAGCAGGCTCCAGGCTCTGAGCTGTCAGCACAGAGCCTGATGTGGGGCTTGAACCCATGAGCTGTGAGATCATGACCTGAGCCAAAGTCACACACTCAACTGCCTGGGCCACCCAGGCGCCCCTAAGATTTTTTTTAATTGTAGTAAAAAACATATAAAATTTACCATTTTAACTGTTTTTTAAGTGCATGGTTCAGTAGTAGTTAGGCATATTCACATTGTCATGCACACTAAAAGAAGCTTACCATCACAAATCATTGGAGAAATGCAAATCAAAATCACAATGCGGTAACACCTCGCCCATTAGGATGGCTATTCCAAACCTCCCCCCCCACCACCGAAAATAGCCAAGTAGTGGTGATGATGTGGAGAAATTGGAACCCCCATACAGTGTTGCTGGAACTGTATAAGGATGCCATTGCTATGAAAAACAATTTGGCAGTTCATCCAGCAATTAAAAATAGTAGAACTATTGGGGATCCTGGCTGGCTCAGCTGGTAGAGCATCAGACCCTTGATCCCAGGGTCATGAGTTCAAACCCCATGCTGGGCATGGAGCCTACTTAAAAAAAAAAATAGTAGAACTACCATGTGAACCAGTAACCCTACTTCTGGGTATATATCCACAATAATTGAAAGCATGGTCTCGAGAAGATATTTGCACACCCATGTCCATAGAAGGGTTATTCACAGTAGCCAAGAGGTGGGAAATGTCCACTAACAATGCAGTATATACATACAGTGGACTAGTATTCAGCCTTAGAAAGGAAGGAAATTCTGTCACATGCTACAACATGAGTGAGCCTTGAGGACATTATGCTAAGTAAAATATGCTAGTCATAAAAAGACGAATACTGTATGCTTCCACTTCCAAGAGGTATCTAAAGTAGTCAAACTCGGAGCGCCTGCGTGGCTCAGTCAGTTAAACATCTGACTTTGGCTCAGGTCATGATCTCGTGGTTTGTGAGTTCGAGCCCCCTGTCATGCTCTGTGCTGACAGCTCCAAGCCTGGAGTCTGCTTCCGATTCTGTGTCTCCTCCTCTCTCTGCCCTGCCCCTCTCATGCTCATGCTCTGTCTCTCAATAATAAATAAATGTTAAAAAAAATTTTTTTTAAATAAAATAAAATAAAGTAGTCAAACTCACAGGAACAGAATGTAGAATGGTGGTGGTCACCAGGGGCTGCAGGGAGAGCGAGACGGGAGTTAGTGTTTAATGGGTATAGAGTTTTAGTTCTGCAAGAATGAAAAAGTTCCAGAGATTGGTTGAACAATGGGAATATACATTTTTGAAAGTTTTTATTTATTTGTGTTTTTAGTAATCTCTACACCCAACATGGGTCTTGAACTCACGACCCCAAGATCAAGGGCTGCACACTCCTTTGACTGAGCCAGCCAGGCACCCACAATGTGAATATACTTAACACTCCTGAACGATACAGTTGAAACAGTTAAAATGGTGTTATATGTTTGTTACCACAGTTAATTTAATTATTTTCTGTTAATTGATTAATTAATTAATTTTTTACTATTTCTATGTGTTTGAAGCAGGAGAAGGCCTGCATTAGTTCAGTATGCCCATGTGACTGATATGATTCTAAATTGGATTTTTAATATCTGAGATATCTGAGTTTTATTTTTATTTTTTAATGTTTTTTATTTATTTTTGAGAGACAGTATGCAGAGGAGAGGTGAAGAGAGGGAGACAGAGGATCTGAAGCAGGCTCCACGCTGTGAGTGCAGAGCCCGATGTGGGGCTCAAACCCACGAACCGTGAGATCATGACCTAAGCTGAAATCAAGAGTCAGCTGCTTAACCAGCTGAGCCACCCAGGTGCCCCTCTGAGTTTTGAAACTAGAGAGACCTTTCTTTGCCTGAGAAATGTTCCATATGCTAACCCTATCCCATCTGCAGTCTATTTTCAATAGTTTTTAAAGATTTGTTATTATTTTTAAGTAATCTCCACACCCATCATGGGGCTTGAACTCACAACCCCCGAGATCAAAAGTCACACGCTCTGCCGACTGAGCCAGCCAGGTGTCCCTATTTTGGGTACTGTTTACTGTGCAATAGAGATACATCATCTACATATATAACTTAGGTGAATTCCACTATATTCACTTAGAAAAGAGAGAGAAATTTAAGTTTACTTAAACAGAAATGTGCTTTTCAAATGTACATTTACTACAATTTAAACAGGTTAGGGGAGCTCCACCTGCTATTGGCCTTATGCACTGACATTGGATCCTAACTTCTATGTAAGATATGGTGCACTGTTCTCAGATGCCCATGAGATTCCGTGACTGTGCTTTTACTTAATTTTTTAAATGTTTATTTATTTTTGAGAGAGAGAGTGAGAGAATGCACGTGCGAGTGGGGGAGGAGCAGAGAGAGGGAGAGACAAAACCAGAAGCAGGCACCAGGCTCCGAGCTGTCAGCACAGAGCCCGACATGGGGCTTGAACTCATGAACCTTGAGATCCTGACCCGAGCCAAAGTTGGACGCTTAACTGACTGAGCCACCCAGGCGCCCCCCTTAACTGTGAATTTATATCTTAAGTCACTACAAAGGCAAGTAAGATGCTATATTTCACTGAAATGTCTTCCATTTCTCACACTCAACCCCTCCCACCACAAAAAGTGCAAATAAACTCCCAAATCATCAACACCCTAGTGTTCAAAGCAGCTAGTATCCCTGACTGGATTCATCTATTGGTAAAACAGATGACGATGAAAGATAGATACACACATACATTTCTATGCATGCGACATTTGCCCTTCTGGGACTTTGACTCAACCACAGGGAAGTGGTTTAGGACCCTTTTGTTATCTATTCTCTCTGTTCACTTTCCTTGGACCTCTAGACAGCAAAAACTAATTCAAATGGGTTGAGGAAGTCAAAATAAATTCTAGGCTCGTGTGTGATAATAAATGTATTCATTTCTGGAGCAGGCAGAAAGTTGTAGTAAGCTCATAAAATGTCAGTAAGTAGGGATGGAGCCGACTAAAGTGACCAAAATTATATGTAAATTAGTATTAGATGTGTATTCATGCAAGGCACTTGCCAACACAGGGCCTCCTGTGGCTCTGTTGACCTGGTGACCAGAATCTCTGTGCAGGTGTGAACAATACTCATTTGCTCCTCATAGAGGATGTCTCTTGCTTTTGCTTTTCTTGTCTCTATTTCTCTTCTTGCTGGTATCAGCACAATTGTTTTCCTTTGGAGAGCAGCCCCAAACCTAAGAAAGCCCGATTGGGATCAAGCTATGGGGATGGGTGAGAACCCAGGCACAGTGGGAGTTGAGTTGATGAGGGCTGGGTGCACAACCTTGTCTGGATTGGTGAGAAGCAGTCCCTGGATGTTGCTAGAGGTGCTGAGCAATGGAAGCCTCCTTTCTGCTGGGGTTGCTAACCCGAGTCAGTGTGAGCCTGAAGCTGTTGGTGGCTATTACTGGTTATCCATTCCTGCAGAACAAATGGCCACTAACTTTGTGGCATACAACAGTATACATAGGGGCGCCTGGGTGGCTCAGTCGGTTAACTGTCTGGCTTTAGCTCAGGTCATGATCTCATGGTTCATGAGTTCAAGCCCCGCATCAGGCTCTGTGCTGACAGCTCGGAGCCTGGAACCTGTTTCGGATTCTGCGTCTCCCTCTCTCTCTGCCCCTTCCCTCCCCAAATAAATACACATTTAAAAAAGAAAAATAAATAAAACAACGTACATTTATTATCTCACAATTTCTGTGGATTAGGGACTTGGGTGTGACTGAGCTGGGAACTGTGAATCAGGGTGTCTCAAGGTGTCAGACAAGGCTGGGTCTCGTTTTCAGGAGCTCAGTCAAGCGCTGAAGTGTCAGGCCAAAAATGAAAGCATCAAGCCTCTACTCTTGGCGTGATGGTGTAAGCAAGAGGCTGAAACTGGCAAAAGTACCTTGTCTCCCTGTTGCATTTTCCCCCATGGAATGCCACAGGGGGATCAGCACAGACGTGGGGGTCATCTTGCTGTTGCAAGAACCTGAATGAAAGGCTCCAGTTGTTTTATGGATCTTAGAGATTGGGAGGTGGGAGTGCAGAGGGTGAGAGAGCAGGGCTGGAGGTGGAAAATTACTGGTACTGACTCACGGCGGAGGAAGTGTCTGCAAGGTCCTGTCCTCCCTCCAGAAGGAGGTCTTGGCACAGGTATCTGAAAAGGACCTCTGCCCAAGAACTCAGATGAAGAGACCTAGGAACGAAGGCACCAGGCCTAGGAATGACTGCAGACATGTGCAAGAGCATGACTGGCCAGAGGGGTGTGGTCCTTGATGCGTCTCCCTTCAGAGACTGCCGTGTGCCTGTCGTGCACCAGGGCTGGTGTGGGGAGGGCAGCTTTCCCCTGTGAGACCTGCCAGGTGAAGCCTTTGTCACTGCCTCTGGGCAGGCCTGAGAAGTCACACGTAGGCTTTTAACCAGGAGCTGGACACCCTATTCATCAGAAGCCTTGACTGGAGAATCATTGGCATCCAATCTCTCTTGGTGGTTGTTGGTAGGAGTCAGTTCCTTGTGGGCGGTTGGACAGAGGACCTCAGCTCCTCGCTGGCTGTTGGCCAGAGGCTGCCTTCAGTTCCTTGCCATATGCCTTTCCACGTGGCAGTTTATTTCATGAAAGCCTGCAAGCTGAGAAGGCAATATAGAAAGTGTGCTAGCAAGCCGTAAGTCACAATCTCATGTAACCTGATCACAGAAGTGCCATTCCATTAACATTGCTGTATGCTATTGGTTAAGCTTGGGTTACTCAAGGGGAAGGGACTATACAAGGCCATGAATACCAGGAGGTGGGAATCTCCAGGGCCTTCTTAGAAGCTGCCATCACAATGGCTTTCTGGCAACATAAAGGGAGAGTCTACTTGAGATTGAAACAAGCCCAGAGGCAAACAAAGCTGAGAAATAGGAGGGAGACAGGTACTTATGGCACCACTTAAGCCCCTGGATCCAGACACTTCCGAAGCCAAGCACCTGTTGGCGAGGGGGACAGAGGATCTGCAGTGGGCTCTGTGCTGACAGCAGAGAGCCCGATGTGGGGCTCGAATTCACCAACTATGAGGTCATGACCTGAGCCGCGTCTGACGCTTAACCGACTGAGCCACCCAGGCGCCCCTAAAGATTCCAGTTTGCACTTGATTCCAGTTTTAGTCGCTTGAGTCTTGAGACTTGAAAAGACTTTTCAGTTTTATGTTTTCCTGATTAACATAAAAATAAGTTGGCCAGATTCTTTGGGTGTCTTGGGATAGAGATGCGCTGAGGTCACGTCAAGGACAAAGTGTTTGCTGAAGGGATGCTGGTGGTCTGGCACCCACCTGGAGCCCTGTTGTGGAGTAGGTCAGTTTTGGAGCTCAGAGGTCTCTGTCTCTCCGGGTGCCTCTTTCTCTCTGTGAATCTGTTGTTTTTGCACTGGTGATGAGCCATTTCTCCTCTATTCTCTGGATGTTTTTACCCCAACTCCCTGCTGCCTCTGATTTTCAGCCTGTGCAAGACTCTCAATGGCCCCTTTACGCCCCCTGTACAGCTTCTTTCTGCATTAGCTCCTGCCATTTACACCTGCCTGTTTCTCCTTATATACCAGTGCAGATTCAAGAGGTCAAATCTGATTGGTCCAGGTCATCCTGTGGAGCAAGTCTGTTCCATAGGTGATTTGTTTGACAAGTTTGTGGACTGGTGGTCAGGTGGGTTGGGTCGGACTCCTGGGGCTTCCTAGGAGCTGTGGGCACGGCAGGCACAAAGACACAAAGCAAGCTGTTTTTCATGAAGATGGTCGAGATTCCAGTTTGAACAATCACTAATTTGATAGCACTAAAACCTGAATGAATGAGGCCTCACTGAGTTTTAGCATGATTTGGGAGAACTGGTTTCTATTTCTGGCTCCTTTTTAATAAGGAGATTATCTGCATTAACTAAGGACTCTTTCTGTTGCAAACGAACAACATCCAATTTAAACAGGCACAGATCCAACATGGAATTTGCTGGCTCACGTATCTGCAAAGTCCAAGGGTAGTTCTTGCTTCAGGCTTCGTGCCATCCAGAGGTCAAACAGTGTCAATGTCATCATGTCATGATGTCTCTCTCTCTCTCTCTAGGAGCTACCTTCCTCTGTGTTGGCTCATTCTCAAGCAGCCTCTTTTGTCTTGGGGACAAGATGATCCCCTGCAGCCCCAGGCCGACAACCTCTCTCCTTGGCAGCACTGGCTGGAAGAGAGATTCCTTCTTCCCGGTGGTCCTACCCAAGGTTCCCAAATAGAGTCTCATTGGCCTGGCTTGGTCACCCGTGCATCCCAGAACCAATGGCTAGAGGAGAGGGATGCAATGCTTTGATTGGCCAGTCTCTGGTCACATGACCATCCCCGTGCCTGCCACCTAAACTGTAAGCAATGAGAGTGACAGAGGAGTGGGCTGTTAGTAGTACTTGAAAGAGAAATGAATGCTAGCAAAAACAACACTAGTGTCTACACCTGCTAACCTGTCCGTTTCTGCCTCCCAGTCTCTAAAAGCGTGTGTTGTTTGTGGACGGATCCTGCTAACATCCTCTGAGCCTACCAACATGTTTGCAGGTGACTTCTAGAATTTGCTCTTTCTTTTTTTCTTTTTTTTTTAATTCAAGTGAGCTTCACATAACCTAAAATTTACCATTTTAGAGTCAACAAAGCGGTGGCACTCAGTGTGCAACTACCACCTCTGTCTAGTTCCAGAACATTTTTCATCCTCTCAAAATAAAGCCCCATGCCCATTAAACAGTTGCTCCTCAGTCGTTCCTCCTTGCACTCCTGGTGACCACCAGTCTGCATTCTGTGTCTACCTATTCTGGGTGTTTCGTATAAATGGTGTCATAAAATATATGGCCTTTGTTTGGTGTGTGGCTTCTTTCACTTAGCATAATGTTTTCAAAGATTTTTTTTTTTAAATAATGTTTTTTATTTATTTTGAGAGAGGCAGAGAGAAGGAGAGAGAGAATCCTAAGCAAGGTCCGTGCTGTCAGCACAGAGCCTGACGCAGGGCTTGATCTCACAAACCACGAGATCATGACCTGAGCTGAAATCGAGAGTTGGATGCTTAACCGACTGACACACACCCAATGCCCTGAGCATAATGTTTTCAAGGTTCATCTACATTGTAGCAAAGTATGGGTGTTTCACTCCTTTTTATGGGCTGAATAATATTCCATTGTGTGTATATCCAGAATTTGCTTGGTTCTTATTTTATCTTATTTTTTTATGCTTAATTGTGGTAAAACACACATCACATAAAATTCACCATCTTAACTGTTTTTAAGCACAGCTATGTGGCGTTAAATACATTTGCACTGTTGGGTAACCATTGCCATCATCCATCTCTAGAACTTTCCTCATTCTCTCCCCTGCCCCCTCCCCTGGCCCTGGCAGCACCATTCTACTTCCTGTCTCTAGGAATTTGACTACTTTAGATACTTCATGTAAATGGCATCATACAGTAGTCGTCCTTTTGAGACTGACTTATTTCATTTGGCATGATGTCCTTGAGATCATCCATGTTATAGCTTGTGACAGGGTTTCCTTCTTTTTTTTTAACTTAAAAAATTTTTTTAAATGTTTATTTATTTTTGAGAAAGAGAGACAGAGCTTGATCAGGGGAGGGGCAGAGAGAGAGGGAGACACAGAATGTGAAGCAGGCTCCAGGCTCTGAGCTGTCAGCACAGAGCCCTACATAGGGCTTGAACTCATAAACCATGAGATCATGACCTGAGCTGAACTTAGATGCTCAACCGACTGAGCCACTCAGGCACCAAAGGCTTCCTCCTTTTTAAAGGCTGAATAATATTGCAGGTAGGGATAGATCACATTTTGCTTATCCATTCATTCATGAGTGCACATTTGGGGTTGTTTCCACCTCTTGGCTACTGTGAATAATGCTGCTGTGAAAATGATGTGCAAATATCTCTTCAATATCCTGCTTTCAGTTCTTTTGGATATAGACTCAAAAGTAGGATTGCTGGGTCATATAGTAAGCCTACTTTCAATTTTTAGAGGAAATAGACTTGCTTTTTTTTATTTAAAAAAAATTTTTTTAAATGTTTTTATTTATGTTTGAGACAGAGAGAGACAAAGTATGAGCAGGGGAGGGGCAGAGAGAGGGAGACACAGAATCTGAAGCAGGCTCCAGGCTCCGAGCTGTCAGCAGAGAGCCCGATGCAGGGCTCGAACTCACAAACCGTGAGATCATGACCTGAGCTGGTCAGATGCTTAACTGACTGAGCCACCCATGAGCCCCAAGACTTGCTCGTTTTTAAAATTAATTTTCTGTCTAATTTTTTCCTAAAGATATTTTACGTAGAAGATGACAGCGTGAACGTAAAGAGTATCTTAAAATGCTTTGAGACACCTGGCTGGCTCAGTTGGTAAAGCAGGCGACTTGACTCTTGATCTCAGGGTTTTAAGTTCGAGCTCCATGTTGGGTGTAGAGATTACTTCAAAATAAAATCTTTAAAAATAAAATAAAATGCTTTGAAATTCTCATAGCAGAAAAGCAAAAATCTCAGTATAAAAAACCTAACAAGTGGCATGCTGGAGACCAAGATCTCGGTCAACTTCCAGAAAAATGTCTCAGCCCAGCTTCCATGGCCAACAGCCTGTGCCTGGATCCTCTGATGTCACAATCCCAAATCAAGCATGGCCTCAACAACAGTTTCTGAATCACGGCCACAGGACAGAGGGTTGTTTTGTTTTTTTTTTTTTGCCTTAGGCCTGCCTGGTGAAACTCTTTCTCTAGCAGAAACACAATGAGTAAACTGGAATGAAGCCACTCCACCAAATAACCACATCAGTGAATTTCCTCCCCTCACTCAACAAACAAAAACAACCTGCGGTTTCTCAGACTCATTCATTTGAGGCTACCCAAGGACAGCACCTACGGAAGCTCCCTGCCTAGACACACACACACAGACACACACACACAGACACACACACACACACACACACAGACACACACACACAGACACACAGACACACACACACATTACAATCCAGAAAGGCAAGTATATAGAGGATGTGTGTCAATAAATATAACATTTGTTTTTCTTTTCTTCCTTTTTAAAAATTGCTTTCCCCACCTCCTTTAATACGTGAATAGTGCTCTGAGTAATCAGTAAATATTGAGCACCTCTGCTGTATGCCAGGAGCCTCCGTAGTTCTCCAGGGCTGGGGTTTTAACCTGGATTTCTGGGGCACTTCTTGGTTTCTGGATGAAAACAAACACTTACTGTGGACATTTGCAGGAGTGCTTGGCTCCTTCCGCTCTGGCTGGCAGAACTGCCTCTCTGCCCAGACCTGCTTTGGACTCTGCAGACCACTCAGCACAGACCAAGTGGCTTTCTTCTCAGCTGGCTGTCAGCCTTCAGCAAGTCCCTGAAATTTCTGAACTTCCACTTTCCTCAGTTGTCTGACAAGGGAGAAAATGAAAAGCCATGATTGCATGATTAAGTATTGACCCCATTGTGTTAGCCATTTTATTTTATTTTATTTTATTTTATTAAAAAAAATTTTTTTAACGTTTATTTTTGAGACAGAGAGAGACAGAGCATGAATGGGGGAGGGTCAGAGAGAGAGAGGGAGACACAGAATCCGAAACAGGCTCCAGGCTCTGAGCTGTCAGCACAGAGCCCGACGCGGGGCTCAAACTCATGGACCGCGAGATCATGACCTGAGCCGAAGTCTGACGCCCAACTGACTGAGCCACCCAGGCGCCCCTGTGTCAGCCATTTTAAAGAAAACATTTTTGGAAATGTATTTAACATCAGGAAATGTTCAAAATAAAATATTAAAAGAGGGCTAATGCAGAATTATGTATATATTCTTATGTGGATCACATACTCTGCATATATTGTTAAAAGCATGAATATAGAACTTCGTGGAGGTTGAAACATTTGAAATAAATGACAGGGTAATAAAAGCGTTAGGTACCCTTTTCACTTAAAAATTGACCACAGAGGCCCAACCCAATCTGGAACATAGTATCTCAAACTTAAAATGTAAATTTTCTTTGACCCACTTTTAGGATTTTTTTTATCCTCAAGAGAAAACAACCAACCCAATAAGGGCCTCATGCAAAAGGATAAGTATTGCAGAGATGTTTCTAGAGCATAATAGTGAGAATGCCTTCCATGTTTCCAAAGGGGGGGTTTGTGTTTATAAACAAGTGACGATCCATACAATGGAATCTTGCAGCTATTAAAAATGTTGCTGTAGGGGCACCTGGGTGGCTCAGTTGGTTAAGTCTCTGACTTTGGCTCAGGTCATGATCTTACAGTTTGTGAGTTCCAGTCCCTACATCGGACTCTGCTGTCAGCACAAAGCCTGCCTTGGATCCTCTGTCTCCTTCTCTTCCTGCCTCTACCCTGCTGGTGCGCTCTCTCTCTCTCTCTCTCTCTCTCAAAAATAAACATTTGGGGCGCCCGGGTAGTTCAGTTGGCTGAGCATCCGACTCTTGGTTTCTGCTTGGTTTGTGAGTTCAAGCCCCAAATTAGGCTGTATGCTGGCAGTGAGGGGCCTGCTTGGGATTGTCTCTCTCTCTCTCTCTCTCTCTCTCTCTGCCCCTTCCCATTAGCTCTCTCTGTCTCTCTCTCAAAACTAAATAAACTTAAAAAATTAAAAAATAAAATAAACATTAAAGAAAATGTTGCTGGGCACCTGAGTGGCTCAGTCGTTAAGCATCTGACTTCAGCTCAGGTCATGATCTCAGAGTTCATGAGTTCAAGTCCCACATCAGGTGAGCTCGAGCCCCACTAAAGCTCTGGGTGAGCCTCACTTGTCTGTCTGTCTGTCTGTCTGTCTCTCTCTCTCTCCCTCTCTCCCACTAAAGCCCTGGGTGAGCCTCACTTGTCTGTCTGTCTCTCTCTCTCTCTCTCTCTCTGCCCCTTGCTCACTTATGCTCTCTGTCTTTCTCAAAAAATAAAGTAAAATAAAATAAAATAAAATAAAATAAAATAAGATAATAAAAAGCCAGGTTAAAAAAAGTGTGCCTGTATTTATTTATAGACATGACCGGAGAAAGCCGAAGAGAGGCAAATTACACAACAGCATGTATGTCATATTGAAATCATATTTTCATATATGCATATTCACATTTATATGCATAGAAAGAAGTCTGGAAGGAAATACACCAACATGTTCATTGACTTGGGTGGTAGGATTACTAAGGGACGTTACTTAACTAATTAACTTTATGTTTGCTTATTTTTATATATGAGTTTTACGCAATGAATGTCTAATAAAGTAATAGCTTCCTACTTGGAGGTGCCAGGCTGTGTGTGAAGCACATCAGATGAGTTGCATGGAATCCTCACAATGATCATTTCAGGGGTGTTGGTAAACCCAGTTTAGAGAGGGAGAAACTAAGGCCTCGTGAGGATAAGTCACGTGCTGTATGAGTTTCCTGTTGCTACTGTACCAAATGACCACAAACTTAGTGGCTTAAGACAACACAGATGTATTATCTTATAGTTCTGGATGCTAGAAGTCTGAAGTCTCACCGAGCTAAAAATCAAAAGTGTCAGCACAGCTATGTACACTCTGGAGGCTCTAGGGGACAATCTGTCTCCTTGTCTTCTCTAGCTTCTAGAGGCTACCGGCACTCTTTGTCTCATGGTCCCTTCCTCCATCTTCAAGGCCAGCAATGGCTGGTTGAGTCTTTCTCACATGGCATCACTCTGGTTTTGACAATCCTGCCTTCCCCCTCCGATTTAAGGACCTTTGAAATTACCTTGGGCCCACCCAGATAATCCAGGATAATCTCCTGATTTTAAGGGCATCTGATTAGCAACCTTAATTCCATTTGCAACCATAATTCCCCTTTGCCATGCAATATTCACAGATTCTGAGGTTAGGATGTGGACATCTTTGACAGGCCATTTTTCTGCCTGTCACACATGCCCAAGGTTTCATAGGTATTGGGTGAGTGATTTGGAATATGAACTCATTCTGTTTCCTATACCCATGCTCTTAGATTATGCTATGTGGCTGGGTATTTGTGTACTGAAGAAAATTTTAAACTTTTCCTAGGTTAAAAAATAAAAGGATATGCCTTTTTGTGTCTCTTCAGCCTTATTCAGCCTTATTGCTATGCCATCCACCTGCCCCTACCCAAATGCCCCATTCCAGCAAAATCCATCTGCCCACTGTTCCAAGACCTAACACTCCAAGCTCACTTCCACTTCAGGTTGTCCTCATACTGTCTTTTAAACTTGGGAGTGTCACTCTTGGTCATCTGAGAAGCTGTGCAAAAAACTTACTAGGGGAAATGGCCGTGCAAATAAGTGGGAGGGAGTGAAGAGGCTGGGAGAGCTGTCTGACCTGTGCAGGAAGCGTCTACCTGAGGTGCAGTTTCAAAGAAAGCAGGCAAGTCCATCCTGACTACAGAGGAGCCCGTCTCCAGGCTCTGCTATAGTATCTCTGCAGAGCTCAGTCATTGCCAGTGGGGGAAGTCTGCCAAAGCATGGCCTTGGCTTAAAAGCAGAGAGAGCATAGCAGCTGGGACCCAAATTCTCTCCTAGCAGTCAGATCTAAGAGGCACGTTCTCATGGTTGCCAAGTGGGCTCTTCGTGGTGACACCTTTCCTAGAGGAAGCTTTCTGGAGGCCAGATCATGACTGCCTCACCTCTACAACCCCCCGCCCCCCTCGCCCTTGCACTCCCAGCTAGGGTGTGCCTAAGGGCTTTGCGTCTGGCTTCTGTAGCCAGGCAGGCTTACACCTTTCCAAGCCTCAGTTTATTTATCTATGGAATGGGGTAACAGCAGTGCCTTCCACGTTGGGTTGGTGTGATGATGTAATGAGACTCTGAGTTTCAAGGCCTCCCTTCAGTTAGGGCCTGGCATAGGGTAGTGCTAACTGTCAGTAAATGACAGTCCTCATTGGAGTACTCTTTGGCCTAGTACATCCCTAATAAAATTTTCCTGAAACTACCTACCAAGTTTTTTTTTTTTAAATGTTTATTTTTGAGAGCCACACAGAGTTTGAGCAGGGGAGGGGCAGAGAGAGAGAGGGGTACACAGAAGCCAAAGCAGGTTCCAGGCTCTGAGCTGTCAGCACAGAGACCGATGTGGGGCTCAAACTCACGAGCAGCGAGATCATGACATGAGCCGAAGTCCCACGCTTAACCAACTAAGCCACCCAGGCGCCCCTCATTAATATATGTGTATAAAGATGTTCATTTCCTTGATGTTTGTAAAAGGAAAAAACAACAAAAAACATAAATGTCCAACATCAAGAGGATTGTTGAATAAATTATGGTGCATCTAGAACAGAATAAGCTATTAAATAATGATTTATTTTTGATTTGATATTTTTGATATCTACTTTGATACCTTTTTGATATATTCCATAATGTTGGAGGTTAATGCAATTTTTATATTAATGAATAAACAGAACGAAATTATTGTTAACTGATGTTTATATCCATGTAGTGTAATAGAAATGATTTTAATTTAATTCATTAGTTTTTTTTTCCTCTGAATTTTCTACAATGAAACTTGTATTCTTACCATTAAGAAAACAACAGACAATTTTTAATTACCTGGGGGCGAGGAGAGAGGTGGTAATCAATGTCAAAAACTGTCCTAAGGTCAAATTGGTTAAGGACTGTTAAATAGTGCCCATTATATTTAGTAAAAAGAAAGCATTTGGTGGCCACCATGAAATCAGTTCTGGCAGAGGCAGAGCCCATTGTCAGCAACACAGGAATCATTATGGTTTAAAAAGTTAAAAAAGAAAATCACTTCCCAGGAATCTTGTTTGCACCAAGTGGGTACAGGGGAATCAAATACATGTGCAAATATATTTGTCCGTTTAGAAAAATGCACATTAGTTCGATCTCAGGCCCTCTCACTTGGCAGTCACCAAAACGTGAGCATGCGCAAAAAGTAAGGGCGGTGAGGGCAACCAGGTTTGCTGTAAGAAGTGGGAAAAGAAGCAAGGCCTTATCATTTCTGTATTTAAAAAATAGAGCAAGAATCATGCAAAATGGTAAAAAAAAATATATATATATACATACATATGTATATATACACACACACACATATATAAATATATATATAAAATCTAGTTTAATTGCATTTCTTGATACAACAGTCCTGCAAATCGAGGCACAGCAACTTGGAAATCTGCTACTGCAGCGGGTTAGCAACTACCCTCAGCGCAAAAAGAAAGGCAAAACCTACTGCATTGACCTGGGACCGCGAGACGCCCCGTGCTACCGGTTTTGACCAATTAGAGAGCAGAGTAGGCCGGGCCTCGCTTGTGATTGGAGGATAGGGGAAGGGCAAGGCTGTGGCTCCGGCGCATGCGTCTCCACGGCTGCTGGTCCCGCGCCTCCTCCCGCCAGCTCGCCGACTGCTGGGAGTTGCTGTCGTAGGCCTGTGCCCTTACCTCCCGCGACTCTTCTCCGCTGTCTGCCCACCTCGGCTCAGCGATGCCGGTCGACCTCAGCAAGTGGTCCGGGCCTTTGAGCCTGCAGGAAGTGGACGAGCGGCCGCAGCATCCGCTGCAGGTCAAATACACGGGGGCGGAGGTCGACGAGCTGGGCAAAGTGCTGACGCCCACCCAGGTACCCGAGGGCGGCGGGCGTGTCTCTGCTCCAGGCCTGGAGGCCTCCGGGGAGGGGACCCGGCGGAGATGGGAAGGATGTTCCGGCCTCTGTGCGCCGGATCCTCAGAGGGAAGGGGGTCGCGGTGCCGACGCTGCAGGCCTGCAGACACCTGCGGGCACCAGGACCGCAGCACGTGGCGGGCGGGGCTCCGCCTGTAGGAGAAAGTGATCTACTTTGCAGGGACTTACTTCGTGGCGTTGGCCGGGGCCTAGGCCCAGAAACTGCTTGGGCCTTGGGGGCAGGGGCGGGGAGGGGGCGGTGCCCGGGAAGTGATGGCCGAGGTCGCCCCGGCTGCCCCAGAGCCTCCCCTCGGGTCCCAGAATTTTAGGCCACAGTTTGGGTGGCAGAGGCCCCACCCGAGGCCATGTGACGCATTATGTAACCGGTGACCGGTATCGCCCCCGGATTCCTCCGTTTGTCTTAGCGGGCAAGAGCAAGAAGCCACCCGAAGGTAAGTTCTAAGTTCGTTCTGCATCTGGAATGCTCGAGGGCAACAGCCTGCAGTGTTCTACCGTTTGGCCTCCAACGCCTCGGCCTGAGACCAGACCAGGCCCTGGCTGCTGCAAGCGGAGAAACGAGTGCCAGACACTTGCTAGTTATCGGTCCTGAAGCTCCGGGGCAATGGTGTGAATAAACTGTTTTGACAGCGGACTGTGTTGGATGTTTACAGAGCTTATTGTTTTAAATAAAGTGCCTCTCTGCAGCCCACGTTTTCCCAGACTCACTATGCAGTTGGGCCACCTGGACTTTCTCATTTTCTGTGCACTTTTAAGTGTCCAGTTAATTCAGATTGCACTTTAGCAAGCCCCAGCTAAGCTCCTGGTCACAAAATCTAGAGGGCCTGTAATTCCAGACCATGTAATTCCAGCCTGAGTTTAGAGGACTCAGTCAGCGGCAGGGTTTAAATTCGGACCCCACCTCTTTCTGTTAATAACATGCTAGGGTAACAGCCCTGTAGTGTGGTTGGGACTAAAATAAATAATGTATATTAGTAAGCTCCTGGCTCTCAGCAGAGTCAATAAACTTTAGCTTTTATTAATAATCTACTGTGTGTTACCTTTGAGGAACCTGAAATCAGAGTGTTGGCTTCTGCATTTCCGACTTTTTAACTCCACACTGCTTCCTTCCTACAGGTTAAAAACCGGCCCACCAGTATTGCATGGGATGGCCTTGATCCAAGTAAACTCTACACCTTGGTCATGACAGATCCAGATGCTCCCAGCAGGAAGGACCCCAAATACAGGCAAGTTGGGGAAAGACGGGGAACACCAGGAACACCAGGTCATCCAAATATGACCTAGTGCTTTCTGGCATGCTGTGCCAGGAGAATAGACCCAGTTTGGGATGTCCACACCCATGCTTAAGCCAGAGTGTGCATTTCCTACCTCTCAGTCCCTAGTGCAGCAGTCTAGAAACTAGCCCAGAGCCACATCTGTCTGATACCTATTTTTGTATAGCCCCATGAGCCAAGAATGGTTTTTACATTTTTAAGTGATTGAAATTGAAAGAATAATGCTTTGTAGCATGTGAAAGCTACAAGAAATTCAAATTTCAGTGTTCATATATTAAGTTTTGTTGGGACACGGCCACGATAACTTATTTATGTCTTGTTAATGGCAGCTTTCACACTATCGCCACAGAATTGGATAGTGACAGAGACAGTATGAACGGCAAAGCCTAAAACATTTACTGTCTGGCCCTTTCCAGAAAGTGTTTGCAGATACTGCCTAGAAAATCTCAGAGGGAGGTATCGGGCCCTCTCTTCTGCAGAGTGGTGAGGTTTGTGCTGGCCAAGAAAGCAGGACTGTCTGTGTCATCGCTGCATCCTGGCCCAGAGCCTGTGCTTCGTGCACACTTGCTGACTGTGCAGTGAGTGTACTAATTTCCTGTGTGTTGACTGTCCTGTGTTCCTCATTATAGGGAATGGCACCATTTTCTGGTGGTCAACATGAAGGGCAACGACATTAGCAGCGGCACAGTCCTCTCTGATTACGTCGGCTCTGGGCCTCCCAAGGGCACAGGTCAGTAAAAGCTGCTTTGGGGGGTGAGGCAGGCGGGGGTAGTGGGTGCACATTAGGAGTGGCCCAAAGGGCTGCAAGTTTTAGTTTGGTTCTCAGAGATCCCTTAGCCTAGTGGGGCTTTCAGGCAGTGCAGTTCAACCTCCAAGGCAGTTGCCTGCCAGAGACATTGAGACCTGCAGTGATGTCAGGTGGCTAGAACCTTGGGTTCTGGTCAGATGGCACCTCTGTTAATGATTGCCTCTCAGCCACTAGGCCATCATATGCAGGGAAGTCGGTGAAAGCATTCCGAGGAAGCAGTGTTGCAGAAAGCTTGGAACAGTTTCCAGGGGTGGGCGGTGGGGGTGGCAGTGCCATGCTGCTGCACGTGGATGGAACACAGTTAACCCATCTGAGTTCTACATTCAGCCTTCGCCAGTTCCCATGGAAGACCTCAGAAGTTATCATAGTTTCCAAATTCGTTATAAAGAACTGGCTTCTTTATCTCTTTATAGCTCCTTTCTGTTGCAAGTGTAGGGTGGTATCCTCTTGAAAAGACTTGGAAGCAAGAAGTATACTAAAGATATGCACACATGTTGTGTGGTGTTATGTTACAGATTACATGTGCTGTGTTACAAAGAGAGGGAGAATACTATACTGAAACTTCCCCAAGTCAGATGTTACACCTGTTGTGCATTACAGGGTGCTTTCATTTGCCGGAATAAGGAAGTCAGGTGGTTGGAAACACTGTCCAGCCGTGTTAGTCTGAAGAGGTACAGGAAGGTTCCCGACAAGAACAGTTGGCCATAGGCTCATGCTTTATCTGTAGACCCTGAAGCTTCAGATGGCTTCAGGCCCTCTCATGTATTCGTAAGAGGCAAGTAAAGGTACATCTTTTCCAGGGATTGATTAAGTTCTCTAGGGCAGTTATATAATTAGGCAGTTTAATTATGGGAAGTACACACTGGAGAATAAAGCAATTCTCTTGAGTAGGAGCTGTGTTCTCATTAGCAAAAAAAGCTTCAGTGACTGACTTTTTTTTCCCTTTTGCTTTTTAAAAAATATTCTTTTAGTAAAGTACAACATGCATAGTAAAAAATGCCTAGACCATAGTTGTTTTAGTCCATGAATATTGACTGACAGATGAAGGTGACCCCATAAGCACCTTTGAACACAAATTGTTTTTCAGCATCTTTGCTACTTAGTTGGTTGCAGTGAGTTTTACCAGGCACTAGAGTAGGTCCTGCAGTGAAGATGGTCAACTAGACAAACAGCATAGCTTTATGGAGCTTTCTAGTGAGGAGACTAAACTGAAAAGTAAGACTCTTCGAGGAGTGTTACTATGGCAGAAGTGAAGTGGGTGTTCAGATGGGGGTGGTGGAAGATGACTTGCAATCGGGTCCCAGTGGAGATGGGCTGGGAGCCCAGAATGAGATGAATGGGGGGCAGAGGTGGTAGGAGGGGTGAGCAAGGGCCAGGCCCAGGCCCTGCTGCCAGCTGTGGACTTCATGCCAATTGCAGTGGGTTTTCAGCAGGTGAGTGTCCTGACTCCTACCTCTGCGGGTCCTCAGTGTCCCTCTTGTCAGTGGGGTGGCTGGGTCCCTCCCACTTGGCACGTTGAACATGAACATGGGTGACCTCTCCATCCTTGATGCCTAGCTGTGTATGCATGTTCCCTCCAGGCCTTCACCGCTACGTCTGGCTGGTTTACGAGCAGAACGGGCCGCTGAAGTGTGACGAGCCCATTCTCAGCAACCGATCTGGAGACAACCGTGGCAAATTCAAAGTGGCGTCTTTCCGCAAAAAGTACGAGCTTGGGCCCCCGGTGGCCGGTACATGTTACCAAGCTGAATGGGATGACTATGTGCCCAAACTCTATGAGCAGCTGTCTGGGAAGTAGGGAAATGCTAGGAGACAGAAAGCATCCTGGAGGTCTGGAGCAGTGTTCTCAAGTTGAGTGTTGCATGTAGATTTCTCTGCTTTCCCGTGTCCCATCCTCATAGGTGAGGCCTGAGCAATCAGATAGTGGTTTAGAGTGACTTTTCCTTCTGCCTGTCCTTTTATAATTTCAGAGAGTCACATCCCAGTTTATGTTTTGATCAAATTTGAACTCCTTTGTGATGGATATATTGGTACCAGGATGGGGTCATCACATTGTTAATATGAGAGTAGCAACCCAGAATTTAAGAAAGAAAAAATTCAGGTAAAAAGACCAGGTCTTCTAGTAATAGAGCAGAGCATCAAAGACTCTTGAAGGGAGGTTTAAAAAAAAAAAAAAAAAAAAAAAAGATTCGTTGCCTCTGCCTTTGTGAGCTGAGTCTGGAATTGTGCATGATGGCACTTCTGGGTCATGTTTCCACGGCCATGTCTCACCAAGAAAGCCAGAGGCTGGTGTGTCCACTAACCCCCAACATCTCAGACTATTTACTAGGAGTAAGTGTCCTGCTCTGCCTCCTTGAAATAGCAGTATTGGAAAAAGCAATAGGGAGAGTTGCTTTGCGGTTAAGGCACTGCCATTTAGATGAACTACAGGGCTGAGTGAGTTTGTCAAAAATCCCTAAGTTGTCTACCTGTTGAACTGGTCACTCTTCGTCTGTGTAAGAAAAGCCGATCTGGGGTTGCGGACTATTGTGTTAATTATGCTGTTTGCTTATAGTTGAATAAAAGTAAAAACATTGTGTGGATGAATCAGGTCTCTAGATATTTTGCCCTTTTGGGTATGGGGTTTCATAAATGTGGGAAGTCAAGAGACAGCCCCTTTCCCTGACCAGCATTGATGACCGGGACTTGATTCAGGGACCATACAGAGAATCCACGCTTGTATATGTGCCATCAGACTACAGCAGAAGTAACCATTCCATGGGCATGGGCTCCTGGGTGGCTCAGTTGGTTAAGTGTCGAACTTTGGCTCAGGTCATGATCTCACGGTTTGTGAGTTCGAGCCCCACATCGGGCTCTGTGCTGACAGCTCAGAGCCTGGAGCCTGCTTCGGATTCTGTGTCTCCCCCCTCTCTCTGCCCCTCCCCTGCTCACACTGTCTCTTCCTCTCAAAAATAAATAAACATTAAAAAAAAAAAAAAGTAACCATTCCAACTTGAGGGTTTTTAAAAAAATAAATCACAAAGCTTTAGGCCAACTCTTGCCCAAAAAGTACCTTTGTTTTTCAAAAGGGCTTCTCTCCACGTGAGTGAAACCAGTGGCACACCTTCTCCCTTGGTATTGTTGGGCACAGGAACAATGACCAAAAAATAGGCTACACCTCTCACTGTTCTGACTTGTGATCCATACGGAATCTGTACCCAAAAGGTGGGAGGGTGGGTTGGGGGGAGGTTACAGTTGACCCTTGAACAACTTCAGGGTTTGCGGCACCCCTCCCCGCCCCGTGCGTTAAAAATCTGTGTATAACTTTTCAGTCTCCATAACCTTAACTATTAATAGTCTGCTGTTGACTGGAAGCCTTACCAATAACATAAATAATTGCTTAACACATTTTGTGTCTTCTATGCACTATATACCATATTCTTACAATGAACGAAGCTAGAGAAAAGAATGTCCTTAAGAAAATTATAAGGAAGAGAAAATAGATTTACGGTACCATACCATCTTGAAAAAAGTCCACACGTAAGTGGACCCACGCAGTTTTGAAACCCATTTGTTCAAGGGTCACTTGTACTTGGACACCACTTAATGTACCAAAAAGAAAGGAAAGGAGATATTTGAAGGTCCACATCACTGACCTGGTTTGTGATGGAGAAGGGGTCGTGATTGGGCCTGGCATGTGCTAAGCGAGGCTGGGTCTTGCCCCCACCTTTTGCTGCAGTTCCTTCTCTGAAAAAACTTGGAAACGCTGCTTTGTGTCCTCCCTGGAGGGGTGGGGGAAGGAAGAGGGTAATTATTTTCTAACTTCAGGGTTTTAAAATTCAATTTTTAAATTGCAAAACAGGCACCTGGGTGGCTCCATCGATTAAGTGTCCAACTCTTGGTTTCGGCTCAGGTCATGATCTCACGGTTCGTAGGTTCGAGCCCCGCAGCAGTCTCTGCGCTTGATAGTGTGGAGCCTGCTTGAGATTCTCAATCTCCCTCTCTCTCTGTCCTTCCACAACCCCCCTCTCTCAAAATAAATACGCTTTTAAAAATATATAAATAAATAAGGGGCACCTGGGTGGCTGTCAGTTAAGCATCCAACTTAGACTCAGGTCATGATCTTAGGGTTCATTGGTTTGAGCCCTGGGTTGGTCTCTGTGCTGATGGCTCAGAACCTGGAGCCCGCTTCAGATTTGTCTCCCTCTCTCTGCCCCTCCCCCACTCATGCTCGCAAACTCTCTCTCTCTCAAAACTAAACATTTAAAAAATTAAAAAATATATAAATAAATAATTTGCAAAACAAAAAGTCCTATAAAGAAAACAACTATCCTGTTGACCTTAAAAATAAATGTGCAAAATAACGCACACCCATGGTTAGGCGAGGAACACAGCGTGGGAAGAAGTGCCTTCCACCTTCCTGGTTCTTCAGGAGCAGTTAGCAGTTTGTGCTTTCTTCAGAAACCTAAATCTCCAGGTCAGCCATGTATCTACATATCTCCTCTTTAAAAATTAGGGTCTTTCTACCCATGTTAGCATACATTATTAGGCACTGTTTCTTCCCCAACTAATGCACCCCTGTGCAGTATATCTTTAGTTAAAAGGTGCCTACAATTCACATCTATATTTTGAACAAATATTCTATTGTTATGGGAGTTCTGTAAAGAACCAGTCTAGTTCCCCTACTGTGATTAGATTATTTCTGGTAGTTTGCTATTATAAACGGTGCGTCCACAAACATTTTTCTAGATGTATAAATGCTTTTGCAAGTAATTTAGTAAATTTCTACCATTGAAATAGTCAGGTCAAAGGGTATATACATTTTTAGTCCTGATCCTGACAAACCACCCTCCAAAAATGTCATGCTTATACTCAATGTCAATGGTACATGAAAGTACCTTTTTCTCCCCGTGCCCTTAACTGATTTTCTCAAACTTTAAACATTTTAATAATTTGGTATTTATGTGTATTTAAGATGAGGGGAGCCTGGGTGGCTCAGTCTGTTAAGCGTCTGACTTCGGATCAGGTCATGATTTCACGGTTTGAGGGCTCAAGCCCCATGTCAGACTCTGAGCTGACAGCTTGGAACCTGGAGCCTGCTTCACATTCTGTGTCTTCCTCTCTCTGGGCCCCTCCCCTGCTCATGCTCTGTCTCTCTCAGTCTCTCAAAAATAAATAAGTGTTTAAAAATTTTTGTTTTAATAATTTACTCTTTTCTCTCTAAACTCCTGTTTTCTTTGAGACTTCTCTGCTAACCACAGTACTTTCTCACTCATAGAGACTGAAAAATCAATGAGGAATTATGGTAGTATGTTAGTTTCCTGGTCTAGGACAGGTATAGACTCAAAAATGATTCAGAAAAAGGTCAACAACCCAACCAAAGAAGGTCAAGTGTATGCGCAAGAAGATCGCATGAAAAGAATACATCGGAAAAGATATTATAACCTTAGAAATAGGGGGTAGCCTCCCTCAGTCTGTTTTTAATATTTATTTATTTTGAAAGAGACAGAGAGTGAGATAGAGCATGAGCAGGGGAGGGGCAGAGAGAGAGGGAGACACAGATTCTGAAGCAGACTCCAGGCTCTGAGCTGTCAGCACAGAGCCTGATGTGGGGCTCTAAATCATGGACCAGTGATCATGACCTGAGCTGAAGTCGGAAACTCAACTGACTGAGACACCCAGGCGCCCCTCCTGCTATTCTTAATTTGCTAGGAGTTCTTGGTTTTTATCTTTTTAATGAATGGATGTAGAACTTTTTCCAAATGCTTTTTCTGCTTCTACTGAAATGATTTCATGAGTTTCCCACTTATTTTGTTAATATAGTGATTACATTGATTTTCAAGTGTTAAATCAACTTTGTATTTATGAGATAAACCTTTCTTGTTCATTGTGTACTACCAACCTTTTTTTTTAATGTTTATTTTTGAGAGAGAGAGGAAGAGAGAGCACGTGAGTGGGGGAGGGACAGAGAGAGGGGGAGAGAATACAAAGCAGGCTCTGCACTGTCAGCACAGAGCCCTACGCAGGGTTCAAACCCATGAACCATGAGATCATGACCTGAGCCGAAACCAAGAGTCAGAATCTCAACTAACTGAGCCACCCAGGCGTCCTGTAATACAAATCTTTTAAAATATTGCTAGTTTCCATCTGCTAATATTTTATTAAGCAATCTTATATCCATATTTATAAGGTACATTCATTTATATTTTGCTTTTTTTTTGATAAAGTCTTTCCAGATTTTTTATTATTGAAGTATAGTTGATATACAATGTCATATTAGGTTTAGGTGTATGTGATTCTACGATTCTATACATTACTCAGTGCTTACCACAAGTGTAGTCACCATCTGTTGTGTTTCCTATGCTGTACTTTTCATCTCCATGACTTACTTATAACTGGAAGTTTGTACCTTTTAATCCCCTTCACCTATTTTGTCTGTCCCTCTCCCCTTCTTTGTCAGGTTTTGATATTACATATACACACAACAAGTTGGGTAGTGATCCTGTCTTCTTTATGTCTTGAAAAAAATTGTGTAAGGTTTGTGTTACTTCTTCCTTGAATGTTGATAGAATTCACTAGTGAAACTGTCTGGAATTGAAGTTTTTTCTTGAAGAAACTTTTTATGACAAATTAAAAAATTTTAAAGATATAGGGCTATTAAGTTTCTATTTCTACTTGTGTCAATTTTGGTTAAGTTGGTTTTTTAAGAAATAAGTGTATTTCATTCAGGTTGTCAAATTTGTTGCTATGAAGTTATTCATAGTTTTCTCTCATTATCCTTTTCATATCTGTAGGATGTGTGATGATAACTCCCCTATTCACCCCTGATACTGGCAATTTGTTTTTTCTTGGTAAGTCTAGCCAGGAATTTGTCAATTTGGTTGCTCTTTTCAAAGAATAAGCTTTTGGCTTGGATGGTTCCTTTGTTGTTTATCCTCTATTTATTTATTTTTTATTTAATATATGAAATTTATTGTCAAATTGGTTTCCATATAACACCCAGTGCTCATCCCAAAAGATGCCCTCTTCAATACCCATCACTCACCCTCTCCTCCCTCCCACCCCCCATCAACCCTCAGTTTGTTTTCAGTTCTTAAGAGTCTCTTATGCTTTGTCTCTCTCCCACTCTAACCTCTTTTTTTTTTTTTTTTCCTTCCCCTCCCCCATGGGTTTCTGTTAAGTTTCTCAGGATCCACATAAGAGTGAAAACATACGGTATCTGTCTTTCTCTGTATGGCTTATTTCACTTAGCATCACACTCTCCAGTTCCATCCACGTTGTTACAAAGGGCCATATTTCATTCTTTCTCATTGCCATGTAGTACTCCATTGTGTATATAAATCATAATTTCTTTATCCATTCATCAGTTGATGGACATTTAGGCTCTTTCCATAATTTGGCTATTGTTGAGAGTGCTGCTATAAACATTGGGGTACAAGTGCCCCTATGCATCAGTACTCCTGTATCCCTTGGGTAAATTCCTAGCAGTGCTACTGCTGGGTCATAGGGTAGGTCTATTTTTATTTTTTTATTTTTTATTTTTTATTTTTAACGTTTATTTATTTTTTTGAGACAGAGAGAGACAGAGCATGAACAGGGGAGGGTCAGAGAGAGGGAGACACAGAATCTGAAACAGGCTCCAGGCTCTGAGCGGTCAGCACAGAGCCCGACGTGGGGCTCGAACTCACGGACTGCGAGATCATGACCTGAGCCGAAGCCGGCCGCTTAACCGACTGAGCCACCCAGGCGCCCCGGGTAGGTCTATTTTTAATTTTTTGAGGAACCTCCATACTGTTTTCCAGAGTGGCTGCACCAGCTTGCATTCCCACCAACAATGCAAAAGAGATCCTCTTTCTCTGCATCCTCACCAACATCTGTCATTGCCTGAATTGTTAATGTTAGCCATTCTGACAGGTGTGAGGTGGTATCTCATGTGGTTTTATTTGTATTTCCCTGATGATGAGTGATGTTGAGCATTTTTTAATGTGTCTGTCAGCCATCTGGATGTCTTCTTTGGAGAATTGTCTATTCATGTCTTTTGCCCATTTCTTCACTGGATTATTTGTTTTTTGGGTGTTGAGTTTCATAAATTCTCTATAGATTTTGGATACTAACCCTTTATCTGATATGTCATTTGCAAATATCTTGTCCCATTCCATCCGTTGCCTTTTAGTTTCACTGATTGTTTCCTTCGCTGTGCAGAAGATTTTTGTTTTGATGAGGTCCCAATAGTTGATTTTTGCTTTTGTTTCCCTTTCCTCCATAGATGTGCTGAGTAAGAAATTGCTGTGGCTGAGGTCAAAGAGGTTTTTGCCTGCTTTCTCCCCTAGGATTTTGATGGCCTCCTGTCTTACCTTTAGGTCTTTCATCCATTTTGAGTTTATTTTTGTGTATGGTGTAAGGAAGTGGTCCAGGTTCATTCTTCTGCATGCCGCTGTCCAGTTTTCCCAGCACCACTTGCTGAAGAGACTGTCTTTATTCCATTGGATAGTCTTTCCTGCTTTGTCAAAGGTTAGTTGGCCATGTTTGTGGGTCCATTTCTGGGTTCTCTATTCTGTTCCATTGATCTGAGTGTCTGTTCTTGTGCCAGTACCATACTGTCTTGATGATTACAGCTTTGTAATACATCTTGAAGTCCGGGATTGTGATGCCTCTAGCTTTGTTTTTCTTTTTCAGGATTGCTTTAATTATTTGGGGTCTTTTCTGGTTCCATACAAATTTTAGGGTTGTTTGTTCTAGCTCTGTGAGGAATGCTGGTGTTATTTTGATAGGGATTGCATTGAATATGTAGATTGCTTTGGGTAATTTTAACAGTATTTGTTCTTCCTGTCCAGGAGCAGAGAATCTTTTTCCATTTTTTTGTGTCTTCTTCAATTTCTTTCATAAGCTTTCTATAGTTTTCAGTGTACAGATTTTTCATCTCTTTGGTTAGGTTTATTCCTAGGTATTTTATGGTTTTTGGTGCAATTGTAAATGGGATTGATTCCTTGATTTCTCTTTCTGTGGCTTCATTATTGGTATATAGGAATGCAACTGATTTCTGTGCATTGATTTTATATCCTGCGACTTTGTTGAAATCATGGATCATTTCTAGCAGTTTTTTGGTGGAATCTTTTGGGTTTTCCATATAGAGTATCATGTCATCTGCAAAGAGTGAAAGTCTGACTTCCTCCTTGCCAATTTGGATGCCTTTTATTCCTTTGTGTTGTCTGACTGGAGGCTAAGACTATGTTGAATAACTGGTGAGAGTGAACATCCCTGTCATGTTCTTGAGCTTAGGGGGAAAGCTCTCAGTTTTTAGAGGAAATTAAAAAGTACATGGAAGCCCATGAAAATGATAACACCACAGCCCAACGCCTCTGGGACACAGCAAAGGCGGTCATAAGAGAGAAGTATATAGCAATCCAGGCCTTCCTAAAGAAGGAAGAAAGGTCTCAGATACACAACCTAACCTTACACCTTAAAGAACTGGAAAAATAATAGCAAATAAAACACAAAGCCAACATAAAGGCAGAAAGTAGAGCAGAAATCGAAACCAACCAACCAAACAACAACAACAACAACAAACCAGTAGAACAGATCAATGAAACCAGGAGCTTGTTCTTTGAAAGAATTAACAAAACTGATAAATCCCTCACCAGTTTGATCAAAAAGAAAAAGGAAAGGAACCAAATAAATAAAATCAAGAATGAAAGAGGAAAGATCACAACCAACACAGCAGAAATACAAACAATAATAAGAGAATATTATGAGCAATTATACGCCAATAAAATGACAATCTGGAAGAAATGGGCAAATTCCTAGAAACATTTAAACTACCAAAACTGAAACAAGAATAGAAAAGTTGAACAAACCCATAACCAGTAAAGAAATCGAATTGGTAATCAAAAATCTCCCAAAAAACAAGACCCCAGGGCCCAATCATTTACTTTCACCTTATCTGTGTCTTTAATATTTAGTTTGTCTCTTATAGATAGCATATAGTCCTTTTAAAAATTCACTCTGTCAATTTTAACTGGATTATTTAGAGACCGTTAATATATATATTTTTAAGTTTCTTTTGAGAGAGAGCACACAAGCAGGGGAGGGACAGAGAGAGAGGGAGACATAGAGAATCCCAAGCAAGCTCCACTCCATCAGTGCAGAGCCTAATGTGAGGCTCAAGCTCATGAACCGTGAGATCATGACCTGAGCCGAGATCAAGAGATGGCTGCTTAACCGACTGAGCCACCCAGGCACCCCGTAGACTGCTAATATTTAATGTAATTACTGCTAATGGTGGGATTTAGGTTGACCCTGTTATGTTTTCTGTTTGCTCCTCTTTTTATACCTCTGTTTTCCCTTTCCTGCCTTCTTTTGGATTATTTGAATATTTTACCTATTGGAATTTGGACTGTTATGCCTCTTTAGGTTTTCTTTTTGTTTTTGGTAGTTACTCCAGGAATTACAATATACATACCTAATTTTTCATAATCTGCTTAGAAGAATACAAAATTCTTCATTTTGTAACAAGTAGAAGCTTCACGTAATAAGTAGAAGCATGGCAACCATATGGGTCCTTGACCCCCAAATTTTGTTATAGTTGTCACATGAATTGCATTTACATACATCAAAACCCTCCGTAGATGATGTTAAAATTTTTGCTTTCAAATATATATATATATATATATATATATATATATATATATATATATATATATATATATATTTTAAAGAATGTAGGATGGGAAAAAGTCTTTTATTTATCTAGATTTTTATCATTTGTTGTTCTTCCTTCGTTCCCAGAGATCCAAGTTTTTCCTTCTGGTATCATTT
Source organism: Panthera onca (assembly GCF_046562875.1). Lineage (NCBI taxonomy): Eukaryota > Metazoa > Chordata > Mammalia > Carnivora > Felidae > Panthera > Panthera onca. Next base: position 13,509,498 of record NC_138350.1, read on the forward strand.
TCCTTCACTATGAGGAACTTCCTTTAGCATTTCTTGTAGAGTAGGCCTGCTGACAATAAATTCTCTTAATTTTTCTTCATCTGAGGATGATTTTATTTTACCTTCATTCCTCTGTCTAGGTGACTCTTCCACAATCCACACGCTTTTTTTTTTTTTTCCCTAGTGTCCTCAGATAGTTTCTTTTGTGTTTGGTCTAGTTTTTAGTTGTAATCAGTGGAAAAGACTTGCATGCGACTATGCCAAACTATGCCAAACTAGAATAAAAATGTATTTTTTATACCTTATCCTTTCTTTGACAAAATACATTACTCCATTAAAATTGGAGGGGGATGTGGTGTTCTTACATGGGCATGTTTCCACTTGCCCCAGAATATGTTTTTGTTTTTTTAACTCCAAGGATTTTTTTTTTTTTTTAACGTTTTTTATTTATTTTTGGGACAGAGAGAGACAGAGCATGAACAGGGGAGGGGCAGAGAGAGAGGGAGACACAGAATCGGAAACAGGCTCCAGGCTCCGAGCGATCAGCCCAGAGCCTGACGTGGGGCTTGAACTCACGGACCGCGAGATCGTGACCTGGCTGAAGTCGGACGCTTAACCGACTGCGCCATCCAGGCGCCCCTAACTCCAAGGATTTTTAAAGTTTATTTATTCTTAAGAGAAAGAGAAAGCAAGCCAGGGAGGAGCAGAGAGAGGGAGGAGAGAGATTCCCAAGCCTCTGTACTGCACTGTCAGCATAGATCCCAAAGCATGGCTCCAACTCACAAACTGTGAGATCCTGAGCTGAAATCAAGACAGTCAGACCCTTAACTGACTGAGCCACCCAAGCACCCCTGGAATATGCTTTTTCAACAGATACATAATTACAGATGGTGGCAAATTCAAGAAATTTTTTTTTTTTCCTCAATTCAGCATCACTGGTAAGTGTTGTCTGGTATTCCCTATGACTGTAATTGTTTCAGTTCAACTCCTGGTGGTACCTACCACTTGAATTGTCATGGCTTGTCTTAGTCCACTGTTGATTAACCTAGTCCCTTGACTTACTTGTTTCAGTGGAGATTTAAACCATGAGCTCCTACAGAGTAGGGACCTATTTACTGCCACACCCTCCAGGCACACAGATGTTCGATAACTATTTCTTGAGTGAATGAGCAAAATATGATCTTGGCACTTTAGTACCCCCTTATCGTTCCCCTTTTCCTTTTTCTATGGCACTTATGACTGTGTAAGGTAATTTATTATAATTATTGTGTTGTCATTTTCCTCCTACCCCTTAATGTAAACTCCAGGAGGGCAAGCATCTTTGCCTTTTTAAGAGACACTGATGCTATGATGTTATGTTTTCTGGCATTGTACCGGACCTATAAGGTACTCATTGAATGAATAGTTGCAAGTCAAACATAAGCAGTCCTTACCATACATATGACGAACCGGCAATACCTTCTTCTTTCCAGGGAGATTAGTATATGCTGGAAGAATACAGGACCAGGCTCTCCACTGCTGCCCTAGCACCACTTTTGTTCCTGTTCTCTTGCTGCCGTTCTGCTTCCTGTCTCTTCTCACTGCCTCCTCATGTAGGTCCTAGGAGGTGGAAGACTCCGTCTATTCCAGGTGTTAGGAGCAGGGACTCACATTCCTTCTTTCTGGTGACTCTACCTTGGGGCACATCACCGACAAACTTGTGGAGGAGGAACTTTTATAAAGATCAGCACTTACAATCTCCTGGAAATAAGCCCTTTCACAGGCTAGCTAGATGGCTTTTTTTTTTTTTTTTTCTCACTTCCGAGGGACATGAAACAAACCATGGGAAGTTTTTCTGCCTTACTAATGATATAATATGTCCTTCTGAGTGGCAGCGTGACCTATGCTTAGGAGTGTGGGTTCTGGAATCAGGTCTCAGTTCATACTCCACGGCCACCACTTTCCCTTGGTCTGAGCTTGTTTCCTCATCTGTAAAATGCTTAATGTAGTGTCCCATCAAATAGTAAGCAGAAGCATGCAATACAGGTTATCTGTTTTTCATGGACAATTATGAGTATTCTTTCCAGCCCTTTCCAGTGTTATTTTCTGAGGTGCCTAATATAGAAACTTCAATGAATGAAGCTGCTAGGAAACTGGGTGATAATTATCAAAGGTTTTATGGTTGATAATTATTTTATAATTTTTTGAGTATATTTCTCTGCTTTAGTCTGTCAGAGTGAACATGACTGGTCACATTTGTTAATGATGACTGAACATTCCATAGGACACAAGAATGATCTTCAGGTCATCATGCTAAAGATAAATTTTCAACGTCCAGGACTTAGGACCATAAAAATAAGAGATTTTCCTGAAAATGTCTTGACCCCAAAACTGTATATTAGAAGTTGTATATTTTAGGGGCGCCTGGGTGGCTCAGTTGGTTAAGCATCTGATTTCAGCTCAGGTCAGGATCTCATGGTCCGTAGGTTCAAATCCCACATCAAGCTCTGTGCTGACAGCTCAGAACCTGGAACCTGCTTTGGATTCTGTGTCTCCCTCTCTCTGCCCCTTCCCTGCCTGTGTCTCTCTCTTTTTCTCAAAAAATAAATAAGCATTACAAAAAAAGTTCTATATTTTATCACCTCATTGTTATGTACATAAAATTATTCTAATGAAATCAGAATTTGAGGGGATCTACTATTACAGTGGGATCATTTCACATATTTGGTCATAATCTCTCCTTAATAGCTTGCTTCTTTCTCTGCAGTGTATGTGCCTAAGTATGACTGGCACATTGGTGTGTGTGTGTGTGTCTGTGTGTGTGCGTGCGTGCACATGCATGCACACGTGCCTTTTTCTAAAGGGCAAAAAGGAGCAATTGACCACTTCAAACAGTGCAACATTATCTTCATCCCTGTAGAAGAACTTGGAAGATACAGCTTTACCTGAAAGTCTTGGATGGCTCTTCTTCAAGAAGCAACCAGGGCTACAGAGAATGATTTCTGGAGGGCAGGTCTCCCTCTGAATTACAAACTGGTGAACCTAGAAGGGAAACTTCCTGCTACAATAACACAGCAAGGCGATGTGATGAACACTTTTATTTACAAATATAATTAAAAGCTCTGACAGTTATCATGCTCTTCCTTGGAACCTGAAAAATGTTTTGTTTTGTTTTTTAAAGTGCATGCAAAAGAAGTAAAGCCTTTTTTTTTTCATCATTTTTTATTGTAAGAAAATACACAGTTTGAAAGTGTGAATAATGCAATATTTATGACCAAGTTATGGGACTCAGGGAGGGGAAGGGAAATAAAGAAAAAGATCAAGATGATCTGATTGAGAGACAGTGTTGAACTCCAAATACTGAATTGGAAAAGGAGGAAGGTGGGGAGGAATAGGAGGAGGAAGTAAAAAAATTTGATCAGAGAAACAGTTAAAATACAATATGAAAATAAGTAATACCTCTCCTTAAATTCCTTCTATACACAAAATACACGATTTGCCAAAGCCCAATTTGTGCTACTGGGATTCTGTGAGCTCCTTAAGTGTATTCACATCCTCTGCAACAGCAGAAAATGATTATGATACAATCAGAATATGCTGAAGACAAGTTAAACTCTTGCCAGCAGGTTCTTAAAAATCACAAGATCTCTTCACCCCGCCCACCCCCCCGTCCCCAAAAAAGTAATAATATGTCACCACTGATATGTACATCACAATTAGTTTCTGTAAAATGTATCAAATTTTCAATCTTTAATAAAACTTTGTTTTTTTTTTATTCCTGATGAATAAATACCAAAAAAATAAAATAAAATAAAATAATGCAGCAGCTAGTTAAGGTGTAAGGCTGCGGATATTGTGTCTCTCTCCCCCTTGGCATTTATTATTATTATTATTATTATTATTATTATTATTTTTATTTTTATTTTTTTGCTTTACTTTCACAGATTGGTGGTAATGAGTGATTGCTTAAAGCAATATATACCCACTTTTTTGTTGTTGTTGGTTTATTGTTTTGTTAGAACTGTCTCCAAAGTTTTCACTGAAACATTTTGAATCACATCAATACTGTGACGTGTACTATGAATAGAAGAGATGGCCAGGTTTTGGCCAGCACTGAAAGTTGACACGGGGGGAGGAAGGGGCCCCTGATGGAGTAAGAATAAACAGGCACTAGTCCGACACGATGTCAGTAAGAGTAAGAGAGAGAGAGAGTGAGAGCAACGCCCGTTAAAATGGGGAATGTGGTTTTGCAGGGTCTGAATTTTTTTCTGTTTTCTTTTTTTTTTTCTTTTTTTTTCTTTTTTTTTTGTAAATGGCAAAAAAATTTAATCTCATCTATAGTCCTCCTTAGGAAAATCTAATGTAACCAAATTCCCAAATCCCATTCTGAGGCTCTCCATGTCAAAAGTTTCAATCTCTCGCTCTTGCCTTTCCAATAGGTACTTTATTCTCTCGCTGCGTTCCTTCTGAAGGGCAGCCAGCTCTTCTTCAATCTGAAAAAAAGCACAAGCAAGGAGCCGCTCTTAGTGGCAGGGGTCTCCCTGCAGGCGCTCACAAACACACACATCCACACACATGCACACGTGTGACGAACGCACACCCAGGAACTAAGCGTAAACTAGACTGGGGAAGGCTGGGAGAATCCTGGGATAAACGTCTTGTATCTAGTCCATCATATTTAAAATCTGCTCACAAGAGTAACAATGTTTGGGGCCCGCCTGGGGCGAGCCAGCCCTATCATTCTAGCAGACCAAGCAGCTTGGCTGATCCGGGTCAGTGTCCTGTCTCAGCAGGAGATGGCTCAGGAGAAGCTAAAAGACACTCAAGCACAATTAGACTGTGCTGCTTTCCCGTAGAGAGCCAAATGCCCCCTGGGTCATTAGCAATTTAGTTCTAGAACAGGAGCTGTGAAAATAGTCTCTTACGTTGGTCTCAGGGAAGTATCAGAAGAAGGTACAGATAACTGGTTAAGCAAATAAATGCTTAACAGCTTTTAGATGCTTTATGAAATCTTTTCTACTTCCTGTTCCTCAGCAATATTTATAGCAATGACTATTTCACTTCTGATAACATTTATTATGCGGGGCAATATCAGCTTCTCTTCCTTTTAATTTCTTTTAAAGAGCCCTGCTGGTGATTTCTTTCGGTTTAGAAATAGCTGGAAATAAAAAAACAAATCCGCATCTGGCTTCCTCGTACCATTCAGCAGCCATGCTATCCGCTCATTGTGCCTTTCACATGTGTCCTATCAACTACCGGGTGACCCATGTTGTTCTCCTGGCTGTGAAGGCAGAGGGTTTCCTAGCAGGGTAATAGAAAGAGCTTACTTAGGCTGTGGGGTCAGACTTATGCGAGTAACTTCAGCATTTGGAGCCTTAGTATCCTGCCTGTGGGATGGAGATCAGGCCTACCTCTCAGGGGTCCTAGGAGTGTAACAGCAGATAATGAGTGAACAGCGCCTGGTTTAGGTGCAGGGGCCGGGCTCCGCAAAGGGCAGCTCCCTGGGCCAGGGCCCGACCCAGAGTAGTGCTTTCGTACCTTCTGCTCAAGATGTGCCCTGCGCAGAGACACCCTCTGCTCCAGCTTCTGGAGCTCTCGCTCGTGCTGTGCCTCTGTCTGCATCTTGATCTTGCTCTGGTAGGCGTTGAGCAGCTCCATCTCCTGCTGTAGCTGTAGCCTCAAGGCCTGGCACTCAGCTTCTTGCGCCTCATCGAGCCGCAACTGTGGGGCACAAAAGACACACGCTGTAATTCATCCCTGGCTCACAGTGCCTGCTGCCTGCCGGAAGATGCTTCCTTGTGTAGAGTGGAACAGACCCCCTCAGAACACCAGAGGCCCCGGGTACATTCAGAGTTAGAAATCAGAAATAGTGCGTTCTGCCCCATGGGCTACAAAGTTCTACAAACACATTCCTAAAGCATTCTTTCTTAAGAAAACAAACACATTCTTTTCTTAAGAAAAACTGGTTTTCTTAAAACCACAGTAGCAGGAGTCAGAGGGCTACGTGCCCCAGTGATGAAGCCGGTGGGTTTTGGATGGAGACTCCTGAGCTTGAGGTCTAGCTCCACGATTCGCTCGGGTGTGTTACCTTGAGAAGTTACCTCTCCGGGTCCCGTTTTGTTCCTCTCAAGAAAATATCAGTAATAGTTCCTACTGTCTAAGATTGGTATGAACATTAAATGAAGGAATTCACACGACATCCCAGGCATGGTTCTAGATGCATACCAAGCGCTTAGTAAATAGTAGCTGTTATCATCATTTTGGTTTTGACTAACCATTTTCATACTTATGTATCTTTAACTCTCAAACCACCATACATTGAGATATCCTTAGCTCTAAAAAAGGAGTCAAATCCCCATTACACTTGGGGCCTATCCCACAGTACACTTATGATCCTAGCAAGTGATGGCGGTCCCTACTGCTGGCCATACAAGTTGTCCTGCTGGCCAGCCAATCTAAAACTCTAGTGGTTCAAAATCTCTTCCCCACAGAAGATAGCCATGATGATCTCGAGGAGCACATTTGGGTTTGAAATGGCAAAGCCCAGATTATAAAGTAGGCCGATAGAGTGCCCCTTGCTCCCTCTAGCTCCTGAACTTTGTATTATTATACCACGCTACTGATCCTGTATGGGGAATGGGCCAAGTCAGCCAGCACAAATGCCAACCTTTCAATGAGCATAACTGAAGGTTTGGGGCTATTAGTGGGACTATGTTTTGAGATTGATGATCCTCCTGTCTTAGGCTTGGTTTTGTCTAAATCTATCAGGCCCTCAGTTTAGCTGGGAAGTTAAGAGATTAGAATCCTTGAATTAGGTAGTTCTGTCAACACTGAATTTATCCACACGTTTCTACACAGATCACTTCCCCAAGACACTTATTCTCCATTTTACACTCCCTTCCCTAATTGGTGCAATTTTTGGCAATTAGCAATATATTTCAATATCTTAAGAAACTTTTGGTATGTTATTAGAATAGTTTTAGGAAGTTATCTGCACAGTGTCTTCTTTAGTACTTTAGAGAAGTATGAACATAAAATGAACATAAACATAAACATGAACATAAAATAAATAACAATCATATCTCCATGGTATTTTCTAGTAATTAATCCTACCCAGCTTTCACTAAAATCCGCTGAAGAGGAAACCTCTTTTCTTATTTTCCCAAATGAAAGGAGAAGAGACACAAGATATGACAGTCTGCAGCAGGAGCAGCCTTACAGATAAATGCCAAAGGGTTTACTGGCTCCCAATAAAATGTATCAATTCCCTCTCAATATGGGAGTTTCCTCACCAATAAAGGGAATGAAAGTCTGTTCTTTTCTACTTGTTTCTGTTAATTGTTATGAGCCCTGGCCCAGTGGGTGAGAGGTTCGTCCTATGGGCAGTTTAGACCATTGGAACGTCTCCATCTTCTCTTCTTTCTGGCGTTCTATTATTAATGCCCGTAACTATGTTATTCTGTACCAGCTCTGCTCTGTAAAAGTGCCAGCCTAGAAATCAGAGAGGATATTCCAGTATATGCTGTTCATCATCCCAAAGTTGCACATATCAAACCCATTAAAATGTTTTAATGAATTGTAGGTAAATATCATGTCTGTTACCTGAAGTGGATTAATGTGAATGAAAGGAGGTGATGGCAGCTTCATAACGTAATATGGCCAGGCTTACGAACTCCTCCCGAAATGGGGTCAAATCCCAGCTTCATCACTACTCAGCTAACTACCACTGTGTGAGCCCCAAAGCCAGGAGCTGGCACATTATAGCCCAAGGGCCAGATCTGACTTGCTGCCTATTTTTGTCAATAAGGTTTATTGGAACACAGACATGCTCATTCATTTATGTACCATCCAGGACTGCTTTTGCACTACAACAGCAGAGTTGAGTAGTTGTGACAGCGACCCTGTGGTTCACAAAGACTAAAATATTTATTACCTGGCCCTCTACAGAAACAGTTTGCCAACTCTTGCCCTAAGCAAGTGGCTTTACTTCAATAAACCTCAGTTTCCTTGCGGGTAAATTGGGGTTGAAACAGTAACTACTTCAAAGGTGAAAGGGGTTTCACAGGAATGAAATAACACTTAAAAATATCCAAAATAGTGGCTGGCACATGGTAAGGAGTCAGTAAAGGATAGCAGCATTTATCATGCCTACTTGTATCTCCTCCCTGCCTCAGAAGAAAGGGCATTTCCTTCCTTTTATTCAAGGGCAACTGTGAACCTATATACTTGGAGCCCATTCTGTCCATCTCTATAACAATCATTCATCAAGCACTTGGTGTATGCCAACCAGGAATTGTTGCAGATGCTAATAACACAAAGATGAACAAGATGAAAATCCTATTGGCCTTTATGTCCCTAGCAATTCTCTCTCCCCTCTCCTACCCCTGAATCTCTCCCTGTACTTTCTCATCCTGCTCCTTACTTCTATGGCAAGGGGTCTTTATCTTACCTGACTCCCAGCAGCATTTAATACCATGGATTGCCTTTTCCTTCTGGAAATCTCTCTCTTGTGTTCTGAGATACCACAGCTTCTTGGTTTTTCCCTCCCTCCTCTCCTTTCCAGCTACTCCCTCCTTCCAGCCATTATACATGGGCTCACGTCTTCCTCTAACCTCTCTTCCTAAGGAATCTCGTCTATTCCCAAGGCTGCCATTACCATCTATATGTGGATGACTTCCACCTCTACCCCTCTATTTCAGACTTCTCTCCTGAGGCCCAGACTAGCTTATCTGGTCTGCTAGAGACATCTTCACCTGGATGGTGCCCAGGCCCTCAAGCTCAGCATGACTAATATTAGCTAATGATCATTCCCTTCCCTCTTCCCCAAGCTGCTCAACTTCCCTCTTTACCACAGAGATAAGTGGCACCACCATCTACTGTTTTGTTCAAACTAGAGACTGGGAGTCATCCTTAATCTACTTCATTCTCTGTGTCAACTCTGTTACTAAATGCTTTCACTTCCACCTCCTGCTTCTCTCTCAAATTTCATCACTTTCTCCATCCCATCCCCCCTTCCGGTCTAGCCACCACTTGCTCCTGCCCAGGTAAAAGCAGCAACTACATATACACCATCCCCTGAGATCCATCTGACCATCTTCCAGGCCATTCTCTGCCTGTCACTGGACTGATTGTTTAAAAATGCAAATCTGATGTCAGTCTCCCTTCCCTCCCCCCACCACTTAATGCTATTCTATGGCCTCCCATTGTTTTTAGAATAAAGAACAAAATCCTTAAGAAAACTTACAGGCCCCTGTGTGATCTGGCCCCTATTTACCCCTCCAGTCTTACTCTCATTTGGTCTTTGACTCGTTCTCTATATTCCAAACATAATGGACTCCGAGCTCTTCAGAAGCCCCTATCTTTACAAATACAGTTCCTTTTGCCTAGATGTGCTCCCTACACCTCAGTTTAAATACTCATTGTATCTGTGAGGCCTTTCCTGACTCTCCAGACGAGCCTATGCTCCTGATTACATTGTTGGCACATTGCACTTACTCTGCCATTACACAGAGAGGACTCTTTCGACCTGCTTCCTCACTCCTCCATAAATCCAAGAAGACATGATTGATGACTGTCTTACTGTAGTACCCCAGGATGCCTAGGGCACGGTAGGGCACTCAATAAACACTTACTGGACGGACGGACGGACGGACGGATGGATGGATGAATGAATACACTGACTCTTACCCTCAACCTCACGTTTAAGCCTTTCCCAAATAACAGAAGTCCTCTTTCAACTGTCTCTTCCTCTAGCTACAGTTCTGTCTCCTGTCCTTCACTGATGAGCAGCTGGGAAAAGTAATCTCATTCGTTATAAGTTTCTATCTCACTTTATAATCACGTTCTTCAACGCACTATAATGTCTTTCACTCCCACCCCTCCACTGATTGTCTGTGACACTCACTGGACAAATCCACTGCTAGGTCTCTCTGCCACATTTGAAATGATCAGCTAGAAGCTTCTGTTCTGGTGTCTATGACATGCTCTCTCCAGTTCCCCTCCCACAATGACTGTTCACCTTCTTTGGTCTGCTTCTACTCTGCTCTCAAATGGTGGTGTCCACAACTCTTCCCTTGGTCCTCTTCCTAATAAAAATCTCCTGTCCCTAGAAGGACAGGGTATTCCCAACAGCTGCAACTTCCCCGTCTAACATAACACAGATGCCTAGTTATTTGTTTTGCCTACTAACACTCTCTTGAACTATAGATCTCTATCTCTGTACCTCTCTACCTGGATACCCATCTAGCTCAGATAACACGTCCACAACTTGGTCAATTATCTGCCCAGCATCCAAACTCACCCTTCCATTTTTCTATCTTGCTAAAATCATGACCCATTCCACTGTTATTAAACCTACCTCCCAAATTAGTCACTGAGCTCCATCTATTCTAACTTCTAAATATTTCTCAAATCCTTCTGCCTCCTCACCATCTCCAGGAGGATGTTCTCAGTTCAGGCTTTCAATAGTTTTGTTCCTGGGTTATAATGGTTTCCTAACCGTCTCTTTATACCTACAGTTGCCACATTATTGCCAGTATGTTTCTAGACCATAAATCTGATCCTGTCACTTTCCTTCTTAAAATAGCCTTCAGCAGCTCTCCACTGTTAATAGAATGATGTCCGAACTCCTGACTTTTGAGGGTCTGATCCCCAACTATTCACCTGCTTCCCTTTATACTCCTGCCATAACAACTACTCATTGTTCTTCAAACGTGCTGTCCTCTTTGAGGCTTTGCATCTTTGCATTTACTGTTTCCTCTGTTGGGAATAACTTTTTCCTTTTCCGCCTGTTTGACAAACGATTACTCTTTAAGACTCATCTCATTGGGAAAACTTCACTGAATCAGAGGCAAGCTCCCATCTTTGGGTTACCAAGACCTTTATGACCTCTCCAGTTTGGGCTCCCACCATCCTCCTTGAACTTTGTATTCAAACCGAAGTTCTTTCAGTCCCCAAATGCACACTTGCCATCTTTTGGGTCTTTGCCCACGTAGGCCCCTTTCCATGGTGCCTGTTTCCTTCAGTACATTCCTTTAAGCTCCTTGGCTCTTGCTGGGAAGGTTTCCCTAGACCACATTAGTTGTTCTTACTCATCCTCCCATAGCTCCCCATACCTCCCACTGCAAAGCACTTATTATGCTTTTTTATTATCGCTTAATTATCTGACCTTTTTGACTAACAAATAGTGTGAAGACAAGCAACCTACTGTTGCTTATGACCCTCTCTGAGCCCAGCAGAGTGCTGAACACAGATGCTTAGTAAAAGTGTATTGAATGAATGTGTCTGTGTGAGTGTGTCTTATTCATTCGTGTCTGACACTAGTTGCACAATCTTTGATGAGTGAAAAAATGATATTATGTGCAGTATCTATCCCATCTTGCCCTCAAAGTCCCTATGTGCCACGGGTCTGATTTAGCATGTTATTCCTTGAGCTCTGTCTTACAAGACACACTCCAGCAAGTATCCACATTGGCTTGGCTTTATTCAGCGTCGTCACTTCCTCGGTTCTTTGGGCAGAAAAAACGCCAATATCCTAAATTTGTGCAAGAATCATCTTGGGAACAAAAGGCTGGATCTTGAATTTTCTTGATTCCCAAAGCTCTTGAAGGTGTGGCACCAAACCTAACCACTTACCGCTTGAGAAGCCATCATTTCATTTATACTCTGTTCATACTGCTCTGCCAAAATGGCAAGTTTTCGTGTCTGCTCATCTTTCAGTGTCTTTAAGATTGTTTTGTGCTCATTCTTTGGAGTAACTTCCAACTGGTGATTCTTGAGTGCTTTATACTGTTTGGTCTGTACTTTGCAAGTGTCCTGAAACTGTTTTTTGATTTGCATTTCCATGGCCTGTGCAGACAAAAACGCAAATACGTTAGTAAGTACAGAAAACTTCCATTGTAACAATACAATACAGGTGCTGGGACCCGTTGTTTTTTGGTGCAGGGACCCACATTGCTAGTCAGTAATGATGAAAATAATACATATGACACAGATAAGAGTTAACTGCCAGTACTTTCTGTCTTATATTAAATACATAGAAGTAATTTTGAATTTACAAACGGATTTAAAAAAATGAACCACTACAAGGAGATCACAACTCTAAGCAGATTGTAGAACTACTGAACTAAACTACGAAGCTTAGTTTGTTGAAAGCCTGCTCATTATTTTAATGGCTTCCTCGTCAAAATCTTCAGTGTCTTCTATTGTTTGTTGTTTTCTCCCCCTATTATTTTTGGTCATCTCTCCCCGCCCAACCCAACCCATTTCCAGGTGAGAAAGGGGGTGGCAATGTACAAGCTGGCTGTCACTGCTCTGCATTTCCTTGACAAATCAACAAAGAACATCTGGGTAATACCTCACATCATAATCCAATGCCACTGGATTTCAGCCTAAGTGTAAAGGGAAAAGTGATTTTAGATTTCTTCCCCCATGAAGAAGTTAGACGTTCACGTGGCAATATCAAATATGCATTTTGGCAAGGAGGAGGTAGGCCGTATTACTTGAGTCCCGAAGGTGTTCATCAGGTTGCCTCATGGTCACACGTGCATATCACGAACACTTAGAGTTGCGATGACAGAGATCACTAATTAGACAGGTTAGGATTTGGCAGGTTAGGCAGGAGCATGGCCACTGTGGGGCTGGCCTTGTATCTCTGTCATCACTGACAGCGACCCCCTTGACATACAGCAATGGCTTAGTCCACAGAGCCTGTGAATCAGCAGTCAGCTAAAATTATCTGCACGCAGTGAGGCCCAAAGGAATTCCAAATCTCTAGTGCAGGGTCTGGCACATGTAGATTCACTCTTCACTCCCATGCAGATGTCACTACTCTTACACTACAATCATACTCTTTCCTACCAAGCTTGGATGTAGCTTTAGTCTTTCTCAATATAGAGGCACTCAACGTAGTTACTACCAATAATCCAGCATGACAGATGAAATCTCTCTGCCATACACCTGCTAGGTAACTTCCTCATCCCCTGGGATTAGAACCACGGGCTGCTGTCTGTCCGCAATTTACCATTTTAAAGAGGGCAGGACATGAAGGGGTCAGAGAAACTGCAGGCCATTATACAAAGAAACATGGAGAGATCATCCAGTACAATGGTTTCAAAGCAGCATCTCCTCAGGCGTTTGTTATATACGGCCTCTGTGCTTCACTTCTGGAGATTCTGATTCCGTGGGTGTGGGGCCCAGAAATTCGTAATTTTGAGGAGTTGCCCAGGCACATCTGACAGTCCTCCAGGCGCAGGGACTACGTAATCCAGCACAACTGTATCCTGGAGCACAAATAGGGAACCACTTCCGTTTCCTCTTACCTTTAAGTTTTTTGGCTGTTGCCGAAGTTCCATGACATGCTTTCTGTGCAGTTCCCTTTCTCGCCTCTTATTGTACTCCAGCTGGTTTTCCAGTTCAGTCTGGTGCTGTAGACGGATCAGGTCCATGCGTAGCTTCTGTAACGTGTGCAGCTGCCTGTACTCCAGCTCTCGCGTAGACTCATCATGTCGGATTAGCATGGCATGTTCCATCTCCTTCTGGGTCCTCTTTTTATTTAGTTCCTGCATTCAGGAGCAAAAGATACATGGCGAGAGGTGACTGGAGGTGAATTAGAAGGAATGCACCACTAAGCGAGAGATGGCGAGGAATCGCACTACTAACAGTCTCTTAATTAATAAGCCCATTAGCGCTCGGCAGCACGACTCAGCGAGATTAGATTAACTGTCCCTGGAGGTTTAGGTTCTGTTTGTGGGTCCATCACTTTACAAGATGAGCAACTTCACAGCCATCACAACTACACCAGCTGTAAAGTGGGAATAATTCCACCTGACCCCTTCTTATCTCCTAGAGCTGCCATGAACCCTCCTCAGGTGAGGTCTCCTGCAGAGATCTAAGTACATTTTTCTTCAGTTACACCACTGGTTCTCAATATGGGCTGCCCATTAAAATCATGTGAAGAACCTTTGCAAGTTTAAGATGCCTCAATCCTACAACCTGAAGTTCTGATAACTGTCTGGGGTGGGACCCTGACATCACTATAGTTAAGAGTTCTCTAGGTGAATCTAACATGTAGTCAGACTTGAAAATCACAGACTTAAACTGGCAATGTCTGCAATACTCTTAGTTTTCTTGGAAAAAAAAACCCATTTTTGCATGTATTAGAAGTAGGCCAATGATCTGTTTTTTAAAATCTCAGAGTAGGGGAGCCTGGGTCACTCAGGTGGTTAAACACCCAACTTCGACTCAGGTCATGATCTCATGGCTAGTGAGTTCGAGTCCCACGTTGGGCTCTGTGTTGAGTGTGGAGCCTGCTTTGGATTCTGTGTCTCCCTCTCTCTCTGCCCCTTCCTTGCTCATGCTCTGCCTCTGTCTCTCAAAAATAAGTAAACATTAAAAAAAATCTCAGAGTAAGGGCAGGCTGGGAAAAAACAGATGAGATCTCTCGTCTTCCATTTTTTCCATTAGTCTGTTTAATGATTTCTGGATCAAATCATTCTGTTCTTTCCAGTTCTACTCATGTCTGTCTGTCTTTCTTTTCTTTTACTTTTTGTCCTGCCTTGTATGTTTGTTTTTCTGTCTTTAAGGGGGGAAAGAAAGAAAGAAAACTAGAAAAAAAAAAAGAGAGAGGTAGTCGGGTGATACCTTTTCACTCACCAGTTCAAGAATATTTCCTAAATGGCACCATATCCAAGATCTGAACCCTGTGCTCTGGGTACTTAAAAATGTTTACTAAGCCATGATTCTGTCCTCAACTTGCTAACACTCTAGTAGGGAAGTGTACTACACAGTTGTTGAAGTGCTATATGCTCAACTCACAGCCAAGTGAATCAATCCGTTTTCTCTCCTGGGAATTTGGAATTGGGATGCAGAGACAGTTAGCCTCTAAGTGTGGCTGGAACTGAGGGGCATATAAAAACTACATATGTGGTGGCCACCCACTGCTATGTGGGCTGAGGGTTAGAGAAAGCTGGACTTCAGAACATAAAGAATGAAAAAGAAGACAGACATGCAGGGAATATGCTGATGCCCATATTCCTAACTGGTAAGCTGTCCTGTACACCAGCTGTATTATTGCTATTGGGTTTTACAAAATATTTCTATATTTCTGTAATGAATTCCCTGGTTTTGGCTTAACCGAGCTCAAATAAATTTTACTAACATACAGACAAAAGAAACTTAATTAACACAAGGAAGTAGGTTTTACGTATAAATTAAAAAAAAGAGAAAGAACAATGTTGAAAGTGGTAAGTGCTATAAAAGAGGCAAACTTTATGCTGTAAGATTTCTGCAGAGGTTGGTATTACTATTAGTTAAGAAGGTCAAGGAAAGAAGAAGCCTTGTGAGTTGGACTTTCAGTTAGAACAAGAGTGCCTCTCTTCTCTGATGGCATCCACTATGGGAGAAAATGCAAGTCATTTATTTTCATACAATATCAATAACATGTGTATATTGGTGTTGGTGAGAATATCTTGCATACTTGGGCCTTGTATGCATTTGAAGAGAAGTCCTTGAAACAGCACAGCATCTATTACTGGAGCAAAGTCCCTAATCACTCATTTGTTTATTCAACAAATATTTGTTGCACACGTCCTATGTGTCAGGCACTGCTGTAGGCACTAGGGATAGAGCCATGAACAAGTACATCCCCTCAGGGAGCATGTTTGCTAGTGGGGAAATATCTAAAGTATAAATGCAATTTGTATTTGTTTTAAGGGAAAAAGATAATCTCCTAGAGCATCGCTCCCATTCCCTCCTGCATTTTGCTTTCCCTAGTTTTATTTTTCTTCTACCTGGACCATCAAATGGTCTTCTTTTAAAAACCAATAACTGGCCCCTAGGTGGCACCAAAGGATGGCGAGGCCTCAGAGACTAAAGCTATTCTAGGCCAGTGACCAAGAGAAAAGCCAAGGAAAGCCCTTTAAATTGGTAGAGGTCCTGTTCCTAGATTACTATTTCATTTTTAACCTTTGAGTACCAGGTCTCCCAATACTGGACACTTATTTCATTACATGTTTTCCTACACTGAGAAGTCCAAACTGAGTCTGGGCTGCCCAGAACCCCGAAACATATGGGGGGGACAAAATACAAGACAAAGCAAACAACACTTTCAGAAGAGATCAAACGGTTTCCTTTACGTCTAACGGGATGTTTCAGGATGCTAGCCACAGGATATCTGCAACTGAAGTGCCAGGGCTACAGGTGACTGGTTTTAATAACATGCCACCCAGCTA
This sequence comes from Panthera onca, assembly GCF_046562875.1. NCBI lineage: Eukaryota > Metazoa > Chordata > Mammalia > Carnivora > Felidae > Panthera > Panthera onca. The sequence continues at coordinate 13,525,685 of NC_138350.1, forward strand.
ATTCTGATGTATTGTAAAGTTTGAGAAGTGACAGGAAAATATTCAGGGTGTATGAGTCAGTCATTATGTATGATGTTGGGCAAGCCTTTCAATATATGTTTTAGTTTCCTCACGTGTAAAGTGAGGATAACAGTACCTACACCATGAACTATGATTCTTTGTGAAGAAATGAAAGATCATAAGAACATGCTTTGGAACATATTAACGTATCATTATTATTTTTCTGTATTCAGAAGGGAAAATGTGCATATAATATCTCAAATCTAGTGTTTATAAATGATTTAAAAAGTGAGAGAAACACGATAATGAATTCATACATCTGGGTTGCTGAGACATAAGTTGATAAGCTGCCATTATTATTATTATATTATTATTATTATTATTATTTTGACTTTTTATGAGCCTATTGCTGTGCCTACATAAAAAAGTGTAATGTGCTTTCAGTTTTTAAAGGTGATTTCTTGCATCTCATTCCATGCCCACTGCAACCCTATGAGGTGTTAAGATTGCAAGGACTTACCCCTTTTACCTATGACAGTAAAACATTTGGGAATTGAGAGACTAACATACGATCATTCAATTTCCATAAAGCAGAACTAAGGCTAAAGCTCAGGTTTGGGGATTTTCAACAGTTCCCATTAAAAGATGTCCCAGAGAATGGTTTACGTTTTCCTGCGTTACGCTGTCTTTCAGCCTGTGACACAATATTCTGAAGAATCCCTCTGTTCTGGCTAGACACGATGCAGGGGTTGTTTCATCTGTACAAATGACACAATGTACTGTGCGCCCATGTGCACACCTTTAGCTCATACCAATTAAATAAAGTGAGCTGAACAAAAACAAAAGCAGATTTAATGTACGAGTGATTTTGCCCACAACGCACTCCACGCCTATGTGCCCTGGAGGCGGTTTAAGCTGAGAGACACGAGGGCCCCCTTTCCCTTGGCTCACATCACACGCTGTGTGCATCTCCCCAAGCTGAGAGAGAGCTTAGTGTCAAAACACATGTACTTTTCATACACCACGGCCCCTGAACACATCACCATACTATATAAGACCCTACGTCCTGTGTAAGCTGTGAATCCAGGCCGTGTCCCATAATAAACCCTTCCCAGCCACGATCCAAGTGCTACTGACTTCTTTAAAGCGAGTTGATCTCGCTCAAGTAAAACATTTTGTCCTCATGCCCGATGAGGCTGAGTAAGAACTAGAGTTCAGACTTTTAATGGAGATGTTGTTAGCCTATGACATTTAACGCTTTCTTAGTTTCAGTTCTTGGTTTCATAACTGGTTAGAAAATACGAGCATCTGTGATGACAGAGGAAGAGGCTCAACCCAGTCTATGGTGGTCCTTTTAAACGTTTCCATTAATTAAAAGGATTGCTCATACTCAGTTTTGGCAAAGAAATAGAAAGACAAGTGCTCTTTTTGGTGGGAGTAAAACCCCTAGAGGGCAGTTTGGCAATATCTATTAAAATTTTACATATATACACTGTGACCCAGAGACTCCACTTCTGAGGATATATCCTACAAAATATTTGCATATATGTAAAAAGATCTGTGTACAAAGATGCTCCCTGTGGCACTGTTAGTAATATTATAAAACGTCAACAAAATATCCACTGAGAAGTATGTCATTAAATAAATAATTTTATAGCCATACCCCCAGGGTTTACTATTAATGGTTAAAAAGAACCACATAGGGCTGTATGTCCTAGAGAGTAAATGAGAAAAAGAAAGAGAAGAGTTACAAAACAGTATACTAGACATTTTTGTAGGTTCAGTATCCATTTCCCTTCTCTTGTTAACAGGCTCCTCTTTTTGCTTGAGAAACTCCTCTACCCTATCTGTAATCAGAGAGTAGCCCTCCTAGGAATTTGAATCTGAAGCTGAAATGATACAAAGATTAAATATGGTGGGAGGAAATACAACCAAATGGCAGTGCTCTGAGGAATGTCCATTAGGCTCTTGCTCTCTAGGTCACAGAGTTTGCTTTTCCAGCTTGATTCTTCATCTTTTCCAGCTTGGTTCTTCACCGCTGTTATCTACCGCATATCCTTCCAATAAATTCCTTTCCACGCTCATGCAGCCAGAATTTGTTTCTGTGGCTTGCAAATCAAATAAACCCACTGATACTAATGTAACCTTATTTTTGTAAAGTTAAAGTTTTATATAAGCTGAATGTATGAGTACATACATACAAGGAAAAAGAAATCTGGAAATACAGATGCCAAATTAATGGTAGTCAGGGTAGACACTGGGTGGCATGGGATTATCAAGAACTTTCACTACTCAACTATGTATTTTTCTGTGTTTGTCTTTTGTTTCAATGTTCTTGCATTACTTTTGTACATAAAAACTTAGACTCTTAAAAAAGTACCCTTATAAGAGTTATTCTTCACTCAGTTGATTAGAACCTGATTCTAGTGAAGTCACAAATAACATTCTCTATAACTTTTGAGGAATAATTTTCTTCTACAGCTTTTATTGGCACTGATCGTTCCCTTGGCTTTACACTTCTTCCAAATACGTGCTATCAGAATAGAAATAACTGCCAGATGAAAAGAATCCCAAACATCTTATTTCCAAATGGCTACTGGGCTTTTTCGCCTTCTAACAAATATGGCAACATGTCTAATATGGAATTAATCAGTTTCTTACTGTCACCTCTCTCTAGGCTTCTCTGTCTCTGACCAAATTTACATGTAACCACGCCTTGAACCCTAGAAATAACTTTGATTCTACCCTCATCTTTCCTCTCATATCCTACGGTATGCCAAATCCTGTTTATTTTATATTCAAAATACGTTTCAAATCCGCCTGTTGGACACGTGCCACCATCATCTTTGTCTGTGCCCTATTTCCTACCACCTGATCACTTTGCTTGCAGTTTCTTCCCCCTAACCCAATGTTTCTCAACCTTCTTCTTCTTGTCTTTTTTTTTTTTTTTTCTTTTTCCATTATCATCATTTTTATGTTTTCATCACCAGGAGCTTTCTAGGTTTTCCCCTCCCCTAAAAGGTGAATGAACACTACCTGATACACTGTATATCCCTGTATGTACTGTGGCCATTGTAATATCTGAGACCGCTCTCCCACAAGAGCCTATGCTTACTCCCCCGGAGGCAGTACCACCCCCCACTGAGAATGCGTGCTAGAATCAATCTGTGAACTGCCATCAACCAAACTGGGCTAATCTCTCTAACGCACAGTATTAGCATATCACTCACTGCCTGGCTCAAAAATGTGCAGCGGTTTGTCTCTCTTCCAATGAGACAAGACAACACAGACAAAGGGCTTGGGCCTGGCTCATTGCATGTATTTGATAAATTTTAGTTTGCTCCATCCTTCTTCCCTCCCAGTTGAATGCTGCCCCCCAAGGAGCTCAGAATGTACCGATGCTCATTCCATAAACGTGCCTTTGGTGCTTCTTTCCCTCGCGCAGACGAACACTGGGTTTTTCGCAGACTTTGATATTTTTACCATGCTAGCTCATTTGTGAGGGTTTCCCTGATTACTCCAGGTCACAACGATTTCTTACTGAACTTTGTATCTGCGACTGAGTCACATTCTGTGCTCATCTCAGTGAATAATGTCTTATTCATCCAGTTTCCCAAATTAGAAACTTTGAAGCCATTTTTGACCCCTCTCTCTCCCGAAATTCTTATGCCGTTTGGTTGGAATTACTGTCAGTTCTGCTTCAGAAATGTCACTCAGATCCAATCTCCCCCCATGCCTCTTCCAGGTGGACCTAGAGAAAGAACGTCCTGGCTGACCTCACTGTACTTGGCTTCTTCCTGCTGTAGCCTAGCCTCACACTGGTGCACTAGGTCTTTCAAAGAAAACTCTCTTCACTCCCCTGCTGCAACCCCTAGGACGGTGATGCAACTGCCTTCAGGCTAAAATGGAAATAACATGTCTTAACAAGGAAGGCCCTCTGCATTCTGCTTCTGACTCCCCTTGTTCTGACATTCCACTTCGTACACCCCAAACACTCAGCTTCTCATCAGGCCCTGAGCCCTCTCAGCCCTTTCATGACTGTATTCCCAGGACGCTTCATTTATAGGTCCACTGTTGTACCTGACCTGTTACGTTGTAACCAGCCTGTCACATGTCTGTTTCTCCTCAGACTTAGGCTGCTGGAAGGCGGGATGTATACACAACAACTCCACAGTCCTGGCATCACCAGCACAACGCCTGGCACTAAGGTGGCACCGGATGCCTGAATGACTTAACTGTAGAGCATCATACACTTTGTGTTTCACGTGGAGCCACAAAAACACAACTGTTTTGACACGCAGGCTGAAGGCAGAAATTCTCTATTTTACTTCCTTTGATTCTCCACCGCATACTATAGCTTATAATAGGTGTTCGATAAAACGGTGACATTTATTTGGAAAATGTTGATTCCTCGTTCTGTAAATGGGCTTTCTTCTTCTACTCAGTGGTGAATTCATTCCCTGACTACTTTTGCATACCTGCTTTGGGTCAGGCGTGTCAATAAAGACTATAAACATGGGGTGCCTGGGTGGCTTAGTCGGTTGAGCGTCCGACTTCGGCTCAGGTCACGATCTCGCAGTTTGTGGGTTCGAGCCCCATGTCAGGCTTTGTGCTGACAGCTCGGAGCCTGGAACCTGCTTCGGGTTCCGTGTCTCCCTCTCTCGCTCCGCCCCTCCCCAGCTTGCACTCTGTTTTTCTGTCTCTCAAAAATAAGTAAACATTAAAAAAAAAAAAAAATAAAAGACTATAAACGTGAAGGATATAAGGCCGGACAAACAGACAGGGACGATCCTCACAAAGCCTACTGTCTCGTAAGTCAGGGATGGCGGTTATGAATGTAATAAATACCTCCCGAATGTTCTGCTGCTCCACCTCGTGCCGCTTGATCATTATTTTCCGCTTGAAGAAACGACAGTTTTTGTCGTAGTACAGTCTCTGCTGGGTGAGAAGGTGGGCTTCCTCTTCAGCCTGCGTGTGCTGCAAGTTCTCTTTATGCTTGGATATCCGCTCTTGCTTTTCTTTCTTGGGTGTGCTATGGTCCTCATTCATCTCCTTCACAAAAAGAGGAACAAAACAAAACAAAACAAAAAACTTGCTGGTCTCATCGAGCAAAGGAACTGATAGTTTCTTACAATATGGTAGATGAAATTGCTGGGAAAGCAACTGAGAACAAGGACAGGAATACTTGGTGCTGCAATCCTTCTCTCCCAACTTGCATTTACTGATTATTTAAGTGCCAGGGAGGCCTGCTACTTCCCAGGTCTCTGGCTTCTCAGCCTCGGAAATAACCGGCTCCCTCATTCAATCAACGTACACTTACTGAGTTCTCATCATGTGACAGGCACTGTGCAAGGCACAAGGATGCAATGGTAAGCAAAAGAACACGATAACCACCATCGTGGGGCGCCACAATGTGGAATCAGTAATTAATCAAAGAACCAGAGAAATGAACCGAAAATTACTGCCACAGCTGCCGTGCAGGTGGAGGACTTGGTTCTACAAGGATGTTTATTTAAAAGAACCTATTTGAGGGGTGCCTGCGTGGCTCAGTCGGCTAAGCGCCAGACTTCGGTTCAGGTCACGATCTCACGGTCTGTGAGTTCGAGACCCGCGTCGGGCTCTGTGCTGACAGCTCGGGGTCTGGAGCCTGCTTGGGATTCTGTGTCTCCCTCTCTCTCTGCTCGCACTCTGTCTCCATCTCTGTCTCTCAAAAAATGAACACACATTAAAAGATTTTTTTTTTAAAGAATATATTGGATCTCGGTAAAAACTAAGCTGAAATTTGAAAAACTTGTAGGAGCTAACCAACGAAAGAGGAGAAGGGAGAAAACTCTGGGCAGAGGAAACGGCATGTGCTAAATCAGGTGGGTTATTTGAAACATGGTGCAACTGAGGAGCGGGGAGAAGGCCCAGGGTGGTGGGTGCAGTGTGACATGAGATGAAGCAGGATCCTCAGAGGCCTCATAGGCCAAGTTAAGGACACTGATCTGTAGCACAGGAGAAAAGGATTTTATACATGTGGGAGTGACAGGATGAGATGCATCTCGAAAAGGTAACCTGCTGCCATGTGGAGCAAGAGTAAAGAAGACAAGGCTGGGAGAAGCAGACAGATTTCACAGGCAGGAGGTAACTCTGCAAATGTCTCTAGTGTGAATTTCAGAAAGCATTCCTTTTTTTCTTACGTTTGTTTGTTTGTTTATTTTGAGAGAAAGAGAGAGAATGCACACATGCACAGGGGAGGGGCAGAGAGAAAGAGAGAGAGAGAATCCCAAGCAGGCTCTGCACTGTCAGCGCAGAGCCCAATGCAGGGCTTGAACCCACGAACTGTGAGATCATGATCTGAGCCAAAGTCAGATGCTTAACCGACTGAGCCTCCCGGGTGCCCCAGGAAAAAAGTATCCTTTACTTGGTATGAGTGGGTAAATGAACCATTTCCAAAAGGACAAAATTCATAACTACTCTAGACCATAAGGGTAAAGAGAAGAAAGTGGGGAATTGGAACCCTTAAGATGTTACTTTACTCTATGGAGGAAGCAAGAAGACCATTTTTAGAGAAAGCACAGTGCACTCTTTTTTGTTCATATTGTTCATACCAACAGCTTGATCTATAAGATTTGGCTGACTGCTTAGTGAAAATCTCCTTCAAATGCTAATATCTATTTTACCTGATGTTTTGTGATATGGACATCAACACTATTTACAGTATGCTTGCCCTTAAACAAGAAGTCCTTGTAAATCAATTTTCAACTTTCCTGTTCTAGTGAAGTCTTGAGTGAAACAGCAGAGTCAACAAGAGAGCAGGCTGCATGGAGCATGGAGTAAACTGGGATCACATCAGCGAGGCTGGGTGACTCGTCTCCTGATGCCATGACTTCACTACTAGGTTTGGCATTAACCACTACATTGCACACCCAAATCCAAATGTGACCGTGAAAACGCACTCCTGGGGCACTTGCGTGGCTCAGTCGGTTGGGCGTCCGACTCTTGAGTTTGGCTCAGGTCATCATGTCACAACTGCGGGATTGAGTCCTGCGTCAGTCTGTGTGCTGAGTGTGGAGCCAGCTTGGAATTCTCTCCCTCTCCCTCTGCCCCTCCCTCGCTTGGGCTTGCTTTTTTGCTCACTCGAGCACTGTCTCTCTCTCTCTCTCTCAAAAACAAAAACAAAACAAAAAAACAAAAAACAAAAACAAGCAAACCTCACTCTAAAATCAAGAATAAATTCTTTCTGTAGGGAAGTGAGTGTGGCTTTAACATACAACATGAGGGATCCCTGTGGTGATGGAAATGTTCTGTGTCTTGACTATCAATGTCAATGTCTTGTTTGTGATATTGCATTACACTTGAGCAAGATATTACAGTGGGGGAAACTGGGTAATCGGTATACTGGATCTCTCTGCATTGTTTCTTGCAACTGCATGTGAATCTATAATTGTCTCAACATAAAAAGTTTACAAATTTCTAGTATTTTACAAATACTAGAAACTGTTATTATAAAATGTTATTGTTTATCAAAAAAAAAAAAAGAATAAATTATTTCTGGACCATCTGTCATCCTGTATCGCTCACACCCCTGTCATCTATCAAACAGTGAGGATAATGGAGATTGTTCTGTCACTCCAAGGGCAATACCTTTAATATATCAATATCTAAATATATGTGCCACCTTACATAGAACTAAGCTTTACTTCACAAGGGGGATTAGCCTTGCACAAAAAGGCTTATTGAGGCTATCTCAAACTGAGTTTAGGCTTGTTTTTCTTCATGAGCATGTTGAAAGGCTTATAAGTTTAGGCCTGTGGTTTCCTGCACTCATAAATCTGAGTACCAAAAATAGCCTATGCCTGAGGACTGAGTGAGGATTCTCAAATGCTGTTCTGTGGGAGAATCTTCTACAGGCTGAGTTCATGCAAACTCCAAATACCTTAGTGTTATAAAAGTTCAAAACGGTGGCTGCAGTCACAAAGTGTGGCCGCAGAAAGTGAGTGAACGCATAGTGTTAGACATCAGAATGTAACTGCAAATGAGAACATTTTAAATTTCTTAGGGAAAAGTCAATGTTATCCTGTGATCCAGTAACATCTTTCCATCATGATGTAATAATTAGGCTCAAGCAATAACTCAGAGAAAATAGACAGAATATGAACCTTCTTAGTTAGGCTATTTCTCCCTACAGTCTGGTTTTCTTTTCTTTTTCTTTTTCTTTTTTTTTTAAATTTTTTAATGTTTATTGTTGAGAGAGAGAGAGACAGACAGACCATGAGCAGGGTAAGGGCAGAGAGAGAAAGACACACACAGAATCTGAAGCAGGTTCCAGGCTCCATGCTGTTAGTACAGAGCCTGATGCGGGGCTCAAACCCACGAACCGGAAGATCATGACCTGAGCTGAAGTTGGACGCTTAACTGACTGAGCCACCCAGGCACCCCAGTCTGGTTTTCTAGACCTTATAGTGTCAGAGATTTTTCCCAGTTAGGCAGTGGGGATTAAATACAAAATTCTGTCAGTCCCAACAATCACCAGTGGCTCATCTGGGCAGGACTAAAGATCCTGAGGCTCACCCCCACCCACTTGCTTTCACTTCCTAATTAAAAAAGAATTGGAGAGGAGCCTTGCTAAGTCCCATATTGTTAATGGAGACTATGAGCTCCAATAAATTATTTTACAAACTGAAAGAATGTCCCATACTGAATTTTATTAAACCTTAATACACCAGTAGTCTACAAATCAGAAATGCTAAGTCTTATGAGAAGGAAAGTCTAGGGAATTGTAGGCAATTCACCTATAAGCACTGGTGGGAGAACTGAAAAAATGTGAGCTTTCAGGTCACATTGCAGTTCCCCAGGAGGACTCTCCATGTCCACTAATGGTCCACAACCAAACTTTCAGGAATCAATCATTCATTTATCAGAGATTCACATGTACCAGGTGCAGGGATACAATCATGGGCAAGAAGAAGAAAAAAAAAAAAAAAAAGGATAACTGAAAACTAGTGTTATGAAATCAGAGGCCCCTGTCTCGGTTGAGGCAGTCAGGAAATGCTTCCCTGGGGAAATGATGTTTAAGTTAAGGTATTAATAAACAATCCTAAGTCTTACAAGGAGGGGAGTAAGAATTAATAGCGGAGGGAAAGATTGGGGGTCAAGGGTGGGGGTGGAGAGAACATCCTGGTAAAAGAAACAGTCTTCTCCAAAGATCTTGGAGAAAAGTGGAACTTGATACATCTGAAGAACCAAAAGGTGACCATAGTGGCAGGAGCAGTGAAGAGTCAGGGGTAGAGAAAACAGGTGGGGGAACAGCGGTGTGAGACGACACTGGAGGGGAGGCTAGCAGCCGATCACTTCGGGATTTCTAGTATTTTGATCTATCCTAAGAGCAACGGGAAGCCAATGGACTGTTACAATCATGAGGTTGTATGATGAGACTTATGGTTTGAAAAGATCACTCTGGCTGAAGTGGCTGAAGAATAAACTGGAAGTCGGCAAGAATGGTTTAGAGTTAGATCAATGATTCTTAAAATCTGATGCCTGGGGGAGCCAGGGTGGTTCAGTCAGTTAAGCATCTGACTTCGTCTTCGATTCAGGTCATGGTCTCAAGGTTTGTGGGTTAGAGCCCCATGTCGGGCTCTGTGCTGACAGCTCAGAGCCTGGAGCCTGCTTTCGATTCTGTCTCTCTCTCTCTCTCTCTCTCTCTCTCTGCCCCTCCCCCACTTGTGCTCACTCTCTCTCTCTCTCAAAAATAAATAAATAAACATAAAAAAAAAAATCTGATGCCTGGACTAGCAGCATCAGCATCACTTGGGAATTTGTTAGAAATGCACATCTCAAATTCCACCCAGACCTACTGAATCAGGAAATCTAGGGGTGAGTTAGCAATCCATTTTAATAATCCCTTTAGGTGATAAAAGTTTGAGAATCAGGGGCTCCTGGGTGGCTCAGTCGCTTAAAGGTCCAACTTTGGGTCAGGTCATGATCTCACGGTTCGTGGGCTCGAGCCCCACATCAGGCTCTGTGCTGACAGCTCACAGCCTGGAACCTGCTTCGGATCCTGTATCTCCCTCTCTCTCTGCCCCTCCCCCACTCACGCTTTGTCTTTCTCTCTCTCTCAAAAATAAATAAACACTAAAAAAATTATTGAAAAAAAGACTCAATGATTTAGACTGTTGATCACAATGTAAGGTTAGTCAATTTTAAGTTCCAACCATTCTTTTTTTTTTTTTTAAAGATTTTATTTTTAAGTAATCTCTACACCCAACATGGGGTGTGAATTTATAACCCAGAGATCAAGAATCACATATTCCACCGACTGAGCCAGCCAGGAGGCCCTTAAATTCAAAGCACTCTAATGGCAAATTGGTGATGACAATTATTGGTACTCTTACCTCTTTTATTTTTTCCTTACAAATCTTATACTGCTTCTTCTGACTTTCCAAGAAAGTTGTCAAATCTTTCTTCTGCTGGGCCAAGATCTGTTGCTGGAACTTCTTTTCATCTGCTGCAGCTACCTTTGCCTGATAAAATGACATATACAATCTAGGATAAATTGTTCTTCACACAGAATTCAGTTGCCTGTATTCTCCAATGCATGAAAAGAGTCCATAAGCGCTGAATAATGTAATGTTTTTTGAACAAAGAATTAATAAAAAACAAAATAAGGAAATGCCTGCTCTGATTCTCTTGTATCTTAAAAAAAATGGAAATGTTTACCATTGAAAAACATTCCCAACTATGGGAAAAATATGAAGGTAAGCCATAAACATGTTTTATTGAACACACACAAAATACATGGGATGAAAAGTGAACTAAGGATTATAATAAAAGTTTTTTTTTTTCTTTTTGTATTGTAGGTAGCTCACAGGTTAAATTATAAAAATGGATAAGTAACTATGGCCAGTTTTCTTCCAAGAACCTAACTCTAATTGATTAATTATTTCAACTATTGGATTTCTGGGTAGAGTCATCTCTAGTACAACAGGCAAAGCTAATAATACTTCGTTTTCTTAGGCACCTGCTACAATCCACAACAGTCAGACACTGGGACATTTTGAGGGCTCCCAAATGGATAGAACACAGACCAAATAAAAGATAACCCAAAAAACGTTGGCTCCTGAAAGTTACCAAATCTGTGTGTCAGGGGACCATTATGTCAGCACATACGTAAGATGAGGTACTTAGGAGACAGAGAAAGGATTATGCTTCATGGTTCTTTTTATGTATCTTTTCACCTTTAGCTTCCATTATCAACAGTTTTCCCATTATTAACAACTCTCTTTACATCTTTACCAAACCAAATCCCCAAGAAAGAGTCTGACTGGTTTATTTAACCAATATCATCCCTGTTTGGGCAGAGGTTTTTCAGGCTAGGCTGCCTCACAGGTTGATGGCTGTTGGGGGAAAGCTGCTTCTGCAGTTCTGATGTTCCCTTCCATGTGGAGAAGAGCTTAATTACCGAGACACCCCTGGCACTCTGTCCCCAGTCACTCCATTCCCAGAGAGCACACGTTCACCCCTGCTTTCCCACACTATGTAAGTCTTACAGGGGGTGGCATGGAAGGCGACTGGTTTAGTGCTTCCAGTGCCTAGATAGGTGAGTCTGTTTAGTTTTGTCCAGTATTATTAATGCATTTCCCTTCAGACATAAATCACTTCTCCCATTTAACACTTAGCAGTAATCAAAGTCATATTTTGATTCTCTGCCTTACTCTCTCCTCTGTTTTAAAAATTGGTTTAGGACCTGGGTGGGGAAGAGAGATGTCTCCTAGAAGATGTAAGCAATAGCCAGGTTAATTACTCGCTGCCATTGGTCAGGTGCCCATTCCTAGTCCAGTGAAGCCAGGGACTGTCACCACTAAAAGGGACTATTTGTAGGGCAGTTTTCTTTTGAAGAGGACTGTGGGTGTGGCAGGCACAGTGGCAGGTCTTAACTCTGCAAGTTTCTGTAGGATAGAAGTCCCTTGTTTCTTTTTATTTGTACCCAGACCCCCTCAAGGGATTGACTCCCAGAATGCATTTGCATAGACAAGAACGTAACATATACCTGCAGTAACTGTTCTAACTTTTATTGACGATTTTAAGTAGCCCCACAAAACCTAACTCCTCTTAACTATCACCACAAAGCAACATTGTCCCTCCAACACCAAAAAGCACACCTCTCCTGCCTCCTGCTCGCGTGAGGCCACTGGAGCAGGCTTGGCCCGGTTACAGCACAAGGCAGGAGCGTGCACACTGACCTCCTTCTCTATGATAGCCACTTGCTTCTTGGCCAGCTTCTCCAGCTCAATGGACGAGTTGTTGGCATGCGTCTCCACCTCCTTCTGTAGCTTGAGGCGGTGCTCGTCCATCTCAGCCTTCAGCTTGTTCTCCAGGGCGATCAGCTGCTTCTGGTGCTGGCGCCGCATCCGCTTATAACCTGACATCTGTTCCCGCAACTCGTTCTCCTGCTCATGCTCATGGATCTGTCGTGTAACCTGATTTGGGTCGGGGAACAGGACTCAGGTAACCAGATTCATGGAAGACAAACTTTCAGGCAAAGTAGAGGAGCCCTCTGGCATAATTCTATCACTGCCACCATCAACTTACCTATTGGCTGAATGCTCACCTGTACCAGGTGCTATTTTGTATGCTCTTTATATTCTTGATCCCTAATCCTGAAAACCATCTCATTCACGCACTCATTTTACTCATTAATGAGGTAGGTGTTACCACCCCCAATTTGTAGATGAAGAAATTGAGACTTGAGGGAGTTCGTTTATTCATTCAGCCGAACTATATTTACATATTTTTGATATATCATGATACGTATCCTCAAGGTCATATAGCTAGTAAGGCACAGAGCTGGGATTCAGACCCAGGTCTGTCAGGTTCCAGAGTTACACTATTTCTACTACACCAGGATTCCTCAACCTCAACACTATTGACAATGAGCTGGATGATTCTTTGAAGGGCTATCCTTGCATTGTAAGATATTTAACAGCATCTCTGGCCTACCCACTAGACGCCAGCATACCTCCCAAGTCAAGACAATCAAAAATGTCTGTAGACATTGACAAATGTCCCTTGGGGGGCAAAATCCCTCTGGTTGAGAACCACTGCATTATATCCGACTGCTTGTTTTTAAAGATCATGTCTCTAATAGGAATTTTGAGTATATTCCTAAAGTTGAACAAGATTTATTCCTGATTCTTAATATGAATGAGGGAGACATGGAAGGTGAAAGGAGAGAGAGGGAGGGAGAGAGAGGAAGAGGAAGAGACAGAGAGAGAGAGAGAGCACACTCTCCTCTTTTAAATCCTCTGTCTTCCACCTCCCCTTCCCCCAGAAGAGATGTCAGCAAATTACAATATATTTATTTACTTGCTCTCCTAAAGAAGAGAAAGCATTTCTATAATTTTTAGGTGGCTACTTTTCTTAGTAATTTTTCCTTCACTCAAGTGAATATTCAAGAAACTCAAGATTGCAAATATAAGTTTGGGCATCTCTTGTTTCTTTCTATTAAACCTTTTCTGATTTTCCACTCCTTCCTTCAATATGTCACCCCTCTTTATTTTCCTGTTAGATTCTCTGCTCACTTCATTCTCATCTTTCCTGTTTTAGGGAAAAAAATTAATTATAAAATTATAACTTCAGCTTTGTTTTTCACTAGTAATTTAGTCACTCCTATCTACTATAAGCCAATTCTCCCCAACCTAACCCTTAAACAAGTTTTACTAGAAATTTTTGTGCTATTAATTCTCTTTACTATTTTCAGTTTATAGGTCAAAGTGCATTTTGTACAAAGAACAGTTTGTTTCTTTGCTCCTTTTAGAAGGTGTCCCTGCATACCAGACTGAGTCCTTACTATCAAGAGAGTGCTGTTCTGTAACTGGATAGTATTATCAAAGTATACCATTAAACATTAGCCGAACTTTGAAACCTTTCCAGCTGAAACTAACACTAGGTTTCATATTCATTTCTCTTTTCTAAAGGACAACCCTCTTTAAAGTATGAAGAACATAAGAGCAGAAGATATTTCAAGACCAAAAAAAAAAAGGACAGCATCACCAAAGGGGCACCTAACACTCTAAAGGAAATTTATTTTGTCATCACAATATCATGTTTCTTTTTAATGGACTATTTCATGATAAAAGGAAAGAAAGAAATCATTTGGAATATATGTGTATATTTCACTTCCTCATGTTTGTGCCTTTCTGAAGTTCAACTATCAGGAAACAACAATTCCAATCAACAGAAAGGATCCCATTTAGTCCTTTCTGAATTTACTTGTTTTTCATACAACTATGGCAGTAAAGTGTCTGTTCTAGGGTAATTTGCATTTGAGATATGTATTATCCCTAAACTTATTTTTTTCGCGTTAGTATTCCTTCTTTAATCAGATTCCCAAAGCTGAGGCATGGCACACCCTAAAGCTATCATGACACATTTAAAACTTGCCAGCAGGATGTCTGACTAGCTTGTGGTCAAATAGTCCCAGGATGGGTGTTTCCCTAAACCAGGCACATAAAGATAAAACGGAAATGAGTTGTGTCAGGAACATTTTCTATCCTAACTGGTGAGTGACTGCCTGTGAAAAGGGTGGCCACACTGCACACCAGATCACACAAGTATGTGGCAAAGACAAATTACAAAGCTCAACATGCTATCATTTACATCACTGAGGTTCTGGAGAAACACATTGCTTCTAAATGCTTCCTGAAATTTGGATAATCACCTTCTTAAACTCCTAATATCGCCTTCCATTTGTTGCAACAAAACTTTCTACGTTTCGACGTGACTGCCTTCTTAGGCACATAGAGAGATACTGAGTTTTAGAATTCCATACTCAAGCAAAGTAGACAAATTTAAATAAAAGTATGGCCAGATGTTTTATGTATGAAGTCTAATGTGATACATAAAAATATTTTTATCTACAGTTATGTACACCTGCATGTTTTAAGTTTACACTGGGTGTCTTACGAATATACTATTTGATCAGAACAAAAAAATCACTCATAATTTTAAATTTTATCATGCTATACAGTTTACAATGTCCTTTCACATGTAGTTTGCCTCTTTAATTTTTATAAAGCCTAGGATTTGAACTGAGATCCTATGGTTCTTGAATTGCCTGAGGAAGTCTACCTCATCAAGGCAGAAAAGAATGAACTTTCTGTTATTAAGTAATGGAAGGAATCAACACCCCCAAAAGTCAAAGCTGGAGAGAGTGGTAAGTCTAAGTTACAAGCTGAATAAGTCTGAAAATGAAAGAAAGTTATAGGAATGTAGTGACTGTAGTAGTTTTTATAATGCTAGTTTCAAAACTGTGATTGACTAATAGTGGGCAGTAGCATCTTGCCATGCCCAGTAGGGTCCTTGGACACAAATCTCATTCTCTCCCTTACTATATAACTGACCTTGGCCCAATTACTTAACATCTTGAAGTCTCCCAAGAGGAGCCACTGCTATGATGAGATCACTAGTGGGATAACACTTGTGCCCAGCAAGGTGTCTGACACACAGATGTCTGATATATGCTGATTCTCTTTCTTGTCCTGCCAGGGTCTGAGCAGTATGTCTCTGTTTCCCTCCACCAAGCATTTCCAGTGATGCGGACATAGATCAGAACAAGTAGATCCAAGAGAAAGGGGAAGTCTAACAATAAAACTGGACTGGTTTTATCCAGATTGTGGCTTATAAAATAAGTATGTATAATTTATGAAACTGAATTATTAACCATTTCACGTACCTGGAGTAATATATAAAAGTTAAGAGCCATAAAGTTAGACTGCACTTTTTCCGGAAAATTTCTACAGTCATTCCATCTACCTTATTTAATTCCAGCAAAAATTTGGACCTGAAACACACTACTTCAGGGGCGCCTGGGTGGCGCAGTCGGTTAAGCCTCCGACTTCAGCCAGGTCACGATCTCGCGGTCCGTGAGTTCGAGCCCCGCGTCAGGCTCTGGGCTGATGGCTCGGAGCCTGGAGCCTGTTTCCGATTCTGTGTCTCCCTCTCTCTCTGACCCTCCCCCGTTCATGCTCTGTCTCTCTCTGTCCCAAAATAAATAAAAAAACGTTGAAAAAAAAAATTAAAAAAAATAAAAAATAAAAAAAAATAAAACACACTACTTCATCCAAAGTGTGCTATCTGCCTACCAAGTTCAGAACACTGCACTAGAGGGGTAATAAACAACTTACTGAACATAAAAGAGAAGCACGGTGGCTGGTAATGTTACCCTCTTAAGAGATCAAAGCCAACTTATGCAATCAAAATAATACATATGATATTTATGATAAAAACTGGTCACCTCAGCTCTTAGAATAAATGAAATTTATAGCAAATTCTTAAAAAATAATACAACGGGTCACATTTTGACATTAGAAATTTGACACCCCCCTCTTTAGAATACCTAGGGAAAAAACATTTAAATTCATACCAAAATTGATGATGGATAATAGGCAATTCTGCCTTATACATAAACACTGGCATGAAGAACTTTGAAATGTACACCTGCAAATCCAAATTCTCCTGTGATAGCACAACTGGAAGAGACTTCACTCATTCACTTGTTCATTCATTCATTCAACATGTTTATTCAGAGAGTTTGGTCATGGGAGTTGGGCATATAGACTGGGCAGCATAAGTGAAAAAATGGTATCAGTAATGATCTTAGTGAGATTAAGAAGCCGAGAGAAAGGAAAGAGGAGCTACACAATATTCTGATAAGCATCCTCTGGTACACTTATACTATCCAGGAAGAGGACACATCTTCAAGCATTTAGAAACAGAACAGTGGGGCTGATGAAAGGTGAAACAGCATTTACTGCAGAGGCGCTAATATTTTTATGCTCGTCTATCAAACTCATTCAGGTATCCAATTCTATAATTAGCTGAAAATTAGGTTGCGTTTTTAAAATCAAAATGAAAACTCCATTTTTATAAGAGCTTTTCTATTAAATCTGGTAAAACTAAAGTAAAAGAATCCATATTTGGGGGCGCCTGGGTGGCGCAGTCGGTTAAGCGTCCGACTTCAGCCAGGTCACGATCTCGCGGTCCGTGAGTTCGAGCCCCGCGTCGGGCTCTGGGCTGATGGCTCGGAGCCTGGAGCCTGTTTCCGATTCTGTGTCTCCCTCTCTCTCTGCCCCTCCCCTGTTCATGCTCTGTCTCTCTCTGTCCCAAAAATAAATAAAAAACGTTGAAAAAAAATTAAAAAAAAAAAAAAAAAAAAAGAATCCATATTTGTTTGCATGGATAGAACAATAATCATTTCTGTCTACACGCTTTCCTAGAGATTAGAAACTAAGAGTTTTGTGCCCCTGTCCCTAATGTGTATTCTTCTTCTTCTTCCTCTTTTTTTTTTTTTTTTTTTTAAAGTAGGCTCTACGCCCAACATGGGGCTTGATCTCACGACTCCAAGATCAAGAGTCACATCCTCTACCAACTGAGCTAGCCAGGCACCCCGGCCCCCGGCCCAAATGTGTATTCTAACATAAATTTACCTGTGTAGTAAGACCACTCATTCCAGTGAGAATTCCTTCAGAGTCAAAATCTGAATTGTTTGATAGATATGGGCTTGGTGCTCTTTATATTAACATCGACTATGGGAAGGAACTACCATATGACCCAGGACATTATGAAATTTTAAGAAATGACATCAGATGTAACAACAGCTGAAAACACTCTCATGGGTTACTAATCCAATTAAAATATTAGGATCTCCATTCACCAGTAATAAAAACTTAAGGAAGGCACATTTCAAAGGCCCAATAAATCAGATGAGAAATTCTGAAGAACTATACAAACAACTCCTTTCTCCAGATAATGAATCAGTCCAATATGAACTTTCTTACAGGAGAAGAAAAAGAAAGGATGAAATAAAAAAGGTTCCATGATATGCCCTTCTTTTTCCTAGTTTTTCAAAATAAGGTCAATCATCTCTGCCCTTCAATGATTATAATACAAATATACCTGATTCTAAAGTTTCCTCAGGGTTTCTTCTGCTGTCTAGGTTCACAGTCCTTGCTTTTCCTTTGTTACAAACGTAATTGTGCAGCGGTGCATAAGAACACAAAAATCTCAGTGTTAAGGGGCCAAAATGGTACAAACATCTAGCAGTAAAAGCCTGTAGCCCATGGACTGCATACACTGGTCAATAACCCCATTCAAAAGTACAATGTACAAAAAAATGCCAAGGGCAAAAACCACAGGTGTAGGCCTCTTTAAGGTTTATGTAGAAGAGGTAGGCTGATAAAACAAATTTAATGAATATAAAATTTTTTGTCAGTTTGCAAGTCTGTCTGAAATATAAACTCATTATCTATTTATTTATGTATTAATTGAAAAAAATAATTTCTAAATTCCTTTTTCTTTTTGCTGTTCACTTTTGAATCACTCTGTGACTTGCCAGCACTTCTATTTAGAAGACTGTAAAGAGTTAAACCAAAATCAATCAATCAACATAGTATTGCTACCAATCATGGGAAGTGAAGGGAGGTTTCAACAATGACTTGATTGTTCGTTATACTGGACTTTCATTTTCTCAGCATCTTGCTCCTACCTTTATGTCATTTAAGTAACTTTAGTCCTTTTCCTTTGAGCTGAGATCCATGAAAAGCAGTAGGGTTCATGATCTACTTTGAAAATTTGGATACTTCTTTTTGATATTCCAGTGCCCTGACTTATATATTCCTATTGGACTATTGGAATTAACCTTTAAAACAACATAGGTCGTAGAACTGTAGTACTTGGTAAGATACATTGAAATATCCATACCAATAATTAGATTGTCCAAAATGAGACATGGAACTGTGTCACCACTTTCACACCACTTTCCCCTTCTAATCATTCATTTTTCTTCTTTAAAAACCATTGGATGCAAATACCACTGACCTCTAATAAACTTCCATCAATCCCACCATGACTCCCAAAGCATTACATTTGGAGAGGGCTTTCTGCATACAACAACTTATCTTGCAGCTACTGCAACAGCCTATCAGCTACTCAGCTTTTCACTTAATATAGGGGCAGGGAGCCTTTTAGCAAATCCAAAGTCCATCAGAGACTGATCTCAGCTGTTCTCTGTCTGGGCACTAGGAAGCCTATAGGATTCAGAGGGGTTCCTGAGGACTTTGCCCATAGTCCTGAGGTGGCCTAGTAGGGAAGCAGAGAAGACGACTGCGATGGCTGATAGGCACAAATGTGAACTTCAGATCACTGTGGCATGGCAGTAGTAACATCACATTCGGAGGTAGGAGAGGTCATGAATATGTGATGTGAGAATGAGGGTGTGGCAGGGGACAAAAGGAGAGAATCTGTCCCAGACAGGGGGGAAATCCACTTGGTATAATGTTTGTTTCATATTCAAAACCTGCTTCTGGTGCTCTCTCAGTGGCTGTTCACCATTTCTCCTCTTATTTCAACATGAGCATGTCTGGATAGACATACAAGTCTCACTAGAGTCGGTGGTAAGTAATAATATTACATAAATAACATATTTTTTTGGTCAGGTATCATAACATGAAGCTATTTATTAACAAATTCATGATGCTTTATGTAGACTCAGAAGCATGTCTTTTAGGTGCTTAGCAATCATTAGCAAACACAGAATGGACATTTTTAGATCTCTATTACACAGTATAACATTCATTTAAATGAAAAATTGCCCATTAAGGAGATTACAAGAAACTTCTACACAAAGGAACTTAAAGGCAGGCTTACTGATAAGGAGTCTCAATTAAATTGCTTGCTTTTAGACAGCAGCAGGCACAGCCATATGTAGGTGCTTTAACTTCCATTTTCCTTAGATTTATTTATTTATTTTAAGATGATAATCCATTATCCATTCCAAAGATAATCGAAGCTTTTGAAAGACTTGAGAGATAAAAGTGGAAATCAGGTTTAAAAAATAGGACAAGAAAAACAATTTCTGGGTCGGCCTCGGATGATGTCATCATAGGTTCTAAATGTAATAGCCAGGCAGTACACACGAACTCTTTCTGCCCATGTGACCTCTAGCATCAATCTGGGCAAAACAATGAATATTTCAGTAATTTTTTGGCCGTGAAGTGAGATTCAGAAGCAAAAGATTAAAGAGAGTTTAGAGTGCCAAGGGTGAAGCGGTGTGTGTGTGTGTGTGTGTGAGTATGTGAGCGCGCACGCGCACGCGTGGGGGGCCAAGGGGAGGAGGCATGAAAACTAACTCTTCCAGCACACACCCCTTTTGCTACTACAAGGGCATCCAGCAATCACATTTGCAATAGTAAAAATGCTGAAGGATCCTACAGTATCCCTTCTTCCACAACCACCCCTATCCTCTCCTACAAAGCCCTTCTTGCTTTATTGGTGCCACGGAATTCTTCAGGGGTTAAATGGGGAAGTGCAGCCACTACCATTGTTGCAATAAATAAATGAATGAACCAGAACGAACCAGCAACTCGGCCCTGGGAAGCTAGTATCTTATTTTCTACAATTACATCCATTAACCAGCAATGATATATTTGAAAAAATATATTGTGTTTTATCTTTTGATGTGTGTGTATACATTACAGACACACATGCATCTATACAAAAAGAAGCATAGTGCCCTGTATACACATACATCAAATACCTTTAAAAAATTTTTTTAGCGTTATTATTTCAATGAAAAGACAAATAGCTTTTAAAAAATTGGATAGGTTAGCAACTTCATCTCAAAGGCCTTTTATTTTGCATATACAGCATATATAAATACACACACACACACACACACACACACACACACACAGTTTTTTTTTTTTTTCCATGCCGTAGACAATGCTAAAATATCTGAGATCAGGTTGCCATGCCAACAGATTTTTTCTAAAATGAATAAAATTATTAGGAGGGAGAAAACATTCTTGACTCCTTTCCTCCCATCCATGAAGCCGAGAGAGGCTCAGGGAGGGCGAGAGGCTGCCAGATGGGGAGGAGGGGAAGGAAGGGAAGGTGGGTAGAGGGGTGTTTGCTTACCAAAGATGCTGATTTGATCGTGGCAAAGCGCTCTCTGTTCCGGTAGTGGAGGGCCTGGCTCTGAACTGACTGGGTAGGCCGCGGCTCAGGCCTGGGATCGCCGTGGCCCGCCTCATCCCTTATGAATACATGATCCTGCAGAAATGGATAAAAACAAGGAGAAAGTCCAGCTGTGCTCTTTCCTCGCCGGCTGCCTCTCTCTCACCCCTCTTTCTGCACAAGCACTGCTGTTTGAAATGCATAGTTTAGCTCTCTGCTAGTCCCCGCAGCTCCCACGGTACAAAATGAATAAGCAACACATTGCAGCCTTCAGTTAGGAATGTCAGCTGATCGCTAGTGGGATGCCTTCTGAATCCCTGGCAGGCTTTTTCTTTACCTCCAGAATTACATATATGCAAAAGAAAAAAAGAATAGAAAAAACAATGCAATGTACAGACTCCTTAGAACGGTTTGCTTAAAACGCTGTAACCAAATAATTCCTTTAAAAATGTCATGTCCATGTCTAGCAAGGAGGATGCTGGTTGCTTTTAACATAAAAGCGAGCCTCCGCCTCATTCCCTTGAAAGATCTGCTTTCTCAATTTAATTTTATTTGAGATCTGTTCGGTAGGATCATCGTTCTGCCTAGAACCAGTGTAGGCTTGTGCTGAACTGCCTCTCTATCTTGTGCTGGGAAGATTCGGCAGTCACTGAGGGATCCTGCTTTCCAGTCATGATCGTACACAGTTCTAGCACCTTCTCTCTACAGCTTCTGAAAGGATTTTTTTTTAGATTTAAAGAGACAGGCATGCAATTTCAACCAAATGATACTTTCACAAATTCTTCCTCAACTCAGTCTCGGTATGGTCACCAGAGTGAGTGAGGCTGGGATTTAATGCCCTTGGCTGATTTAATCAAATCTGTGCTTCTTGATAGGCAGAGATGATTAATCTTGGTGTAACGCCCAGTGAAAAATAACATTCCCTGGAAGGGTAATAATGGATGTTTCTTAAATGTAATTTAAATGAGTTTTAAAGGGGAAAATGCTTTCAAAGGGTGATGCTTTTCTCTATAAAAGATGGAGTGGTCAGTCAGTAAGTAGCTCTAACCCTTCAGGGAAAAAGATACTATAATAATAGCTCAAAAACATGTACAACCATGGGGGATTTTTAAATAGTACATGTTCAGGAGGGGAAGGAGAAATTAATTCCCTTATTGTCCTAGGGTTTTAAGAGAATCCACTTCCCTTTTGTGAGAAGTCGGTTTTGCATTTTGTCTATGACTATTTGAATTTTTTTTTTTAATAATTCCTCTTTCAACAGAAAACAAAAATTGAAGAGGTTTAGAAAACACGAAATTTTATTATATAGTCTAAAATTTTGAAAAGTCAAGACACATATATTCTTGAGGGAAATTAAATTTTATATCCAGGTTTTTATGTAAAAGCCAAGAGCCAAGATTAAATTTACCATTGGGCTGATTTTCTTTTTCCTTTTATAAATTTAGAATGCTCCAGAATGTTGGGAAGGTATCTGCCATTACATCTATATCTAGAGATTTTTTTTTTTTTCAATTTACTGTATTGAGGTCTAGTTTGTTTTTAAATAATGAAGGGACCTGTAAGGCCATTGGGGACATATACGTCAAATTCAAGGATATGCTACCATTGTGCTGTCCTATAAGATATGTAAAGTTCAGTTCCCAGGTCACACCAGTTATATTTCAAGGTAGCCACTAACTATGGCTACCATACTGAACAGTGCAGATACAGTTCCTTTCCATCACTGCAAGAAGTTCTATTAGATAGTACTATGGGTTAAAAATATATCTCAACCCATATTTTTGAGATTTATGTGAAAAAAACCTTGAAAGGCCAATTAAAACTTTTCTATATTATTTCCCAGGAAATCTAACCTCTTATTTTATAGGGCAAAGAGAGATCAGGTGTGAGACTGGGATGTACGCACTAGGTTTAACGTTCTAGAGAGGAAGGCACTGGGATCTACCGCCATTCACATTGCTGACTGTTTATTAGTAAGTTACGTGTATCCTAATATTACAGTCCCAGAAAAACAAGGAGCTTCTAACTGCCACTAAGCAGATGAGACAGATGAGGTGGAGTCCTGTGGTTTTACAGGAGGGCTTAAGAAGTCAAAGTTTTGGTGATTATTAATTAGCTAACATTACGTAAACTGACTGAGATGTAGCAGCTAAGTTTCAAATTGTAATAACCTGATTTACAAAGGTAAATAGTGACACCAGAATCTACACTGTTTGCTGAACAGAATAAAGTGAAACATATTCACGCACAAATGTGTATAATTTTACTACTATTAGTCTATCTTCTCTCAGATAAAAATTAACACGTGTGGGTTAGGACCTTGCTTATTAGCAAATTAGAAGTCACATTATATTTCTTTTTTTTAATTAAAAAATTTTTTTAATGTTTATTTATTTTTGAGAGAGAGAGAGAGCGAGCGTGCGCACGCACGCGAGCAGGGGAGGGGCAGAGAGAGACAGACACACAAAATCTGAAGCAGGCTCCAGGCTCTGAACTGTCAGCACAGAGCCCGATGTGGGGCTCGAACCCATGAACCACAAGATCATGACTTGAGCTGAAGTCGGATGCTTAACTGAATGAGCCACCCAGGCGCCTCTTAAATTTTTTTTTTTAATATTTATTTTTGGGAGAGAGAGAGAGACAGACAGAGTGCAAGGAGGAGAGGGGCAGAGAGAGAGGGAGACACAGAATCCAAAGCAGGCTCCAGGCTCTGAGCTGTCTGCACAAAGCCCAACGCGGGGCTTGGACTCACAAACTGTGAGATCATGACGTGAGCCGAGGTGGAACGCCTGCCTAACCAACTGAGCCACTCAGGCGCCCCTCACATTATATTTTCTAAGTTTTTAAACTGGATACACCAGGAAAGTTAAGACTTGAAATCATAGTGATTTTAGTTAAAATGTAGTTAATTCAATAACCCACTAAGGTATATTTTAAACATAATACTATCTTAAAAGCTAGTCTGAGAATAGGTCTAAAATTTTAATCTACTTCAAATATAGCAAATAATGTCAACAGTATAATTCTTTATTTCAGCTTAAAATTTTTTTCATTTTTAAAAGTATTCTTAGTTTTTCACAGCAGCTTCATAACGTACCGCCACACTAAAAGTCTTCAAATGTTATGCAAGAGACCACAAAATGGGGTAAAATTTTAGCCTACTAGTGGATATCCATTTCAAATGCATAAGAAAATGAATTTAAATCATTTTTTTTAAGATTTTATTTTTACATTATCTCTATACCCAACATGGGTCTCGAACTCACAACCTTGAGACCAAGAGTTACATGCTCCACGGACTGAGTCCCGATGAATGAATAAATGAATTTTAAAATATTCAGTTACATTGCATAAAACAAGTTTAAAATTCTGAAGACAACTTAAACAATGAAGCAATTTTGAAATGAGGGAAATGTGACTTGAGAAGCAAGTACAAATAAATTAAACTATCAACTTTACTGGGTGTAATGTCTGTCGGTTATACTGTCCCTTCAAATCGCAGTCCCTTCGAAAATGACCACCATATCTGACTCCCAAACTTTCTGAACTGAACACATTTTAAGATTAATAATGGAAAGGGACAATTTGCTAATTAATGCAGTTAGGCACTGATGTATATTATTTACAAATAACGTGAGGGGCAACATCTTTGATGTTGAATAATGATTTTTAGAAGATTAAGAACAAATATTGGAGCACCTGGCTGGCTCAGTCAGTAGAGCATGTGATTCTTGATCATGGGGTTGTAAATTTGAGCCCCATGTTGAGGGAAGAGATTACTTAAAAATAAAATCTTCAAAAAAAAAAAAAAAGAACAAATATCATATTCTATTTTACCAAGACAAATAAATCATAGGCCTTGTTTATAATTTATCTTTAACACAGTATCATCTGGGAATAAACAAAATTGCTCTTTGAAATACCAATATGGGTGAGGACCAGTTTTAAATAAATCTGTGTTAACCAGGTAAATTTATAACGTTCTTTCACTGTAAAAAAAAAATAAAATAAAACTTTTTCAGATTAAAAAAAAAAGCTGTCATAACGTTTGTTTGAAATCATTAGTAAAAAGAATTGAACTTTTATACAATATAGTCAAGTATATGAAGCATTAAGCACAAACTTTGCTATTATGCCCTGGACAGAGGGCTCTACTTTTATTTAAAAGTTTTTCTCTAAGTTATCTATTTATGCTTCTGAAATTAAGATTCAGGGTGTAGTCACTTGTTTAGAGTTTCCAGGTTAACTTGAAATCAACTCTTGGAAACCACTGTTCTGGACTCTGTTGTATTTTGGGTGTATCTTTATCATACTATCACATACTTACTTGTGTGTCTGTGTGTGAGGCTGTGAGCTTTCTGAAGACAGCAAATGTGGTTTGAAAACTCTGTCTCCCTAGCAGCTTCTTAGTGCTTGACACTTAGTAGGCATTCAGGAAATGTCTGCTGAATAAATGAGCTCAAGAATATAGGTCTGAGGAGAAATCAGGTCTGAGAAGATTCTGAGAAAATGACATTTTCTCTTATATTATTTAACAGAATTCGAATCTGTATTTCATAAAAACCTGCCACTCTGTACTCTAAGGAAGTCATAAAATAGTGACACACAAGCATACCTTGACATGGGGGCAGGAAGAGGATCTAAAAATGGCTTTTATCGGATGATGAGAAGCTTTTTTATAGACTCCCACACTTTTTACGCTGTGCAGAAGGGATCAGCAAACCTACTATGCCTTTTGTTTCTGTTCATTTCAAAATTATTCAATTACTACATGAGCAGTTGTAGCTATCAACAGCCGGGGCTGGAGGAAGGGAAGAAGATGGACGAGGCTCTCTAGAACCTGGGAGGGTGGCTACTAAGGAGCAAAAATGACTAGCATGCTGAGGATGAAGATGTTACCATAGAGATTGGTCTGTATGACTGCCCTGCTTAAGAAACATTACCTTCATATGTTAATTTACTTTTACTTTGCCAAATGTGAGTTGAAGAGTCAAAGAACCCGCCCCTCTCCTCAGCAAAAATAATAGGAAAGGCCACTGAAGCAAGTGAAAATTAAACTAGAACATCCTATCCCCTCGAGGACATTTCTTTTTTTTTTTTTTTTTCCCTCCCACAAAAATGGTGAAAGCTGTTCTTTTTTAAAAAAAGAGGAAAAAAGAAAAAAAAGAACTACCATCGACTAATAGGAAAAAGGGCAAATAAAACTTTAGGAATTAAGATAGAATGATCTTTTAAAATAATACCTAAAAGGGGGCCATGATGATTAGAGTTCATTAGGCATGTCTAATATAATAAATTGAAAACGAATACTTTAATATATTAAAATCTTATGATCTATATTAATAGAAGGCGGTAGCAGGCAAAGGTAAGTGACTTTAGACTTTAACAAAATAAAAGTGTACCTTTTAATTGGAAAACTGAATAGATTTTGTTGGTTAGAATGCTATTAAAATCTGTTTGCTACTGCTACATACACAATGATTTTAAGGAGTGGGGTAGAGGCCGAGAAGCAGGCTAGGTGACAGCGAAACACCTAATCTGGATTGAGAGTTTCTCCTGGAGCCATTTGGGAATAATTAAAAACTGAGGTGTACGTGGAGTTGTGTCCTGTAAAAGTTCACAAACTGTTTATTGAATGCTTACTGTGTAACAGACACTGTGCTGGGTGGTAGGAGAAG
This sequence comes from Panthera onca, assembly GCF_046562875.1. Lineage (NCBI taxonomy): Eukaryota > Metazoa > Chordata > Mammalia > Carnivora > Felidae > Panthera > Panthera onca. The sequence goes on from NC_138350.1 coordinate 13,552,357, forward strand.
AGAGACGCCCTTGAGGAGCTAACAGTCTACGATATGGTGATTATTCTGTTTTTCTTTTTAATTTTTTTAAATGTTTATTTATTTTTGATAGAGACAGAGCATGAGTAGGGGAGGAGCAAAGAGAGAGGGAGACACAGAATCCGAAGCAGGCTCTAGGCTCCGAGCTGTCAGCACAGAGCCCGACGCGGGGCTCGAACTCGCGAACCCTGAGATCATGACCTGAGGCAAAGTCGGACGCTCAACCGATGGAGCCACCCAGGGGCCCCAGTGATTACTCTTGTTATTGGAAAGAGCAGGGTGGCAACACTAGCAAGGGAAAACGAAAGAAATGCTTAAAGTTTATTTTGTCAGAATATACTTTTAGACTTATCAAATCATTTGTCCTCAAAGGGAAGATTAGATTAGGGTCCCTTCAGGGCCTGGGAAAGACCAGATTCAAGGTGAGGACTGGAGAGAAAGAAGTAACCTGGAATTCTAACGTCAAAGGAAATTTTTCGGTGTCCCACTTTACATTTTTTGGGGCTTGATGTGTGATAGAACCATCCTGCTAAAATCAGGGCATCTTTATTCTGGAGGCAGAGCAGTTAATTGCAAGTCATACTCTTATTGGTTGCACATGGCCTTTAAAAGTAAATTTACTTCCTATATAAAACGGTAATCTGTTCCATATCTACAGTTTGACTAATTTAGGATAATGCCTGCTTGATTGTAACAATCAAGGTGGGGGGGGGGCGACACAAATGTGTATTTTGATATTTCTTAAGTTTGTTCTAATTACTGGAGTATAATTATTGGAGAAATGCTCTTCACTCAAGTCTTTTAAACCATAAAGATAATACTTAAGATTATTTAACCCTTTTAATCCATATGTTCAATGAACCAAAATAGCATGATGTTTAGTCTCTGGCAATTAATTCATTCCCTGTGTGTGTGTATGTGTGTGTTTTTAATTTTTTTTTTTTTTTTTTGCATTTATTCATTTTTGAGACACAGACAGAGACAGAGCACAAGCCGGGGAGGGGCAGAGAGCGAGGGAGACAGAGAATCTGAAGCAGGCTCATCACCTGAGCTGAAGTCAGATGTTTAACTGACTGAACCACCCAGGTGCCCCTGTTTTCTTTTTATTTGTTCATTCTTGTATTCTGTAGTTATTTACTGAGTGCCTGTGCTGTGCCAGGCACTGTTCTAGGTGTTGAGATACATTGTGGAGCAAGGCAGGCACAGTCTTTGCCCTAATGAAATTTACATTCTACTAATGAAATAATAGATAAAAAATTTAATACATAATATTAGATAGTGACAAATATTAAAAAGAAAAGAAAATAGGATAATGAGGTAATGGGTAAAACACTGTAATATGGTAATTTAGTGATATATAGGTTTTTCTAAGATTCTGGTCACAAACCCAAACAAAACTGGTAAATGTTTTGTAAGACAAGTTTGACCGCTTCCTTTCAAAAACATTCCTTGTGGTCACAAATTATGGTGGACTCCGAAATGCACCACCTAGATTCCCCTCTAAGAAAAGACTTGCTGCCAGAATCCTTTTGGGCTGTCAGTCCATTTAGGGGCTGCCTTGGCTGCAGAGAGCGGCCTTGTGCAAGTTCATACCCTTCCCAGGGTGCTCACGTTCAATGACTGATCTGCGTGAGGGTAACAAGGCACAGCCATTCTGGCTTAGTTTGGACAACTCTGAAGGGTCATTTTAGCCCCAGAGCTCCTTGGGAGCCATCTCACTTCAACTTTGCCCTCTGCCCAATGCTGCTCCCTTCTCTCTCTTCCACAGGTGTTGATCCCCAAGGAAACTCCTAATAAGCAAATGAATTGGTGCATGAAATGGTCTCAGCTCTGCTTCCCAGAGAATCCAACCTGTGACCTAAATGTTACCTGTATCTATGTGTCACCACTATGCCATCTGCATGAAGAAGGAGGGACTGATCAGAACAGTGGCTTTTAGAAAAATCCTCCTTTTCAAAAAAAAAAAAAGAAAAAAAAAGAAAAAGAAAAATCCTCCTTTTCAAGTGAAATCCAAACATAAAATGTAAGATATAAAAGCAGGCCTTGTCCTGGGGGAGGTGTGGATGAGGCTTGTTCCTGAGGCACCTCTTTACAAAATAGCTTAAAAGTCACATTAGAGATCTGCTTCTTTAAAGATTACAGGAAAAGAAACGTAGAATTTAAGACCTGGAAGGGATCTCTGAAACCACATAGAACAACTCCTAATTTTACAGATGGAGAAACTGAGGCCCAGAGAGGTTTGCAACATAAAATAACACTAACAGTTGCAGACAGAATTATAAACTAGTTTCCTTATTCCTGTAATCCATTACATAAAATTTTCTATTGAGAACTTAAAATCCTATTTCATTTATGTTCCCAAGTGGAAAACTTTTAGGAATTCAAGCATACCAATAAATATAAAGTTTCTGAATACTTTTTTATTTCTATTGTGTTTAAAATGATATACATATTAAAATTTTTTAATGTTTATCTACTTTTGAGAGAGAGAGACAGAGAATGAATGGGAAGGAGCAGAGAGAGAGGGAGACACAGAATCCCAAGCAGGTTCCAGGCTCCGAGCTGTCAGCACAGAGCCCAGCATGGGGCTTGAACCCACCAACCGTGAGATCATGACCTGAGCCAAAGTCGGACACTTAACCAACTGAGCCACCCAGATGCCCCTAAAATGATGTATTTTTAAGCCCAGGTATAGGATTTAAATGGGTCTCATGAAGAAATATCATATTTAACACTAAGTTTTCATATATAACATATTCTACTTTTATTGTCTGCTTATATTTTCCCCCTTTTTTATTGTGGTAAAATACACATAAATTCACCATCTTAATTATTTTTAAGTATACAGTTCGGGGCTCTTAAATACACTTCTAATGTTGTACAACCATCACCACTATCCATCCCCATAACTCTTGCATCTTGTAAAACTGAAACTTGTCCCCATTAAACAACTCTCCTTTTCTCCCTTCAGCCCAGCCTCTGGCACTCACCATTCTACTTCCTGTCTTTATGATTTTAGCTACTCTAAATACCTCATATAAGTAGAATCATACAGTGTTTGTCTTTTCATTACTGGCAAATTGCACTCAGTATAATGTCCTCATGGTTCATCCATGTTATAGCATGTGACACAATTTCTTTGCTCATTCAGGTGGGATAATAGTCCACTGTATGCATATATCATATTTTGCTTATCTCTTCATTCATCAATGAACGCTGGGTTGCTTCCATGTTTTAGCTATTATAAATAATGTTGCTATGAACATGGATACAGACATTTCTTTTAGATACTACTTTCATATTTTGGGAGGATATATACCCAGAAGCAGAATTGCTGGATCATGTGGTAATTATGTTTCTAATTTTTTGAGGAACCACCATACTATTTTCCACAGCAGCTAGACCATTTTACATTTCCATCAACAGTGCACAAGGATTCCAATTTTTCCACATTCTTGTCCATTCCTGTCATTTTTTGTTTTGTTGATAGTAGCCATCCTAATGGGTATGAGGTGGTATCTTATTGTAGTTTTGATTCGCATTTCCCTAATGATTAATGATGTTGAGCATCTTTTCATGTGCTATGGTTTTATTTTCTTTGGAAAAATGTCTATTCAAGTCCTTGCTCATTTTTGATTTGGGCTGTTCATTTTTTGGTTGTTGAATTTTTTTGTTTTTGTTTTTTCATTTTAAGTTTATTTATTTTGAGAGAGAGAGGGAGGGGGAGAGAGAGAGGGAGAGAGGGAGAGAGGGAGAGAGAGAGGGAGAGAGAGAGAGAGAGGGAATGAATATGAATCTAAAGCAGGCTCAGCACTATCAGTGCAGAGCCCCATGTGCGGCTCAAACTCACAAACCTGTGAGATCATGACCTGAGCCGACATCAAGACTCGAGCACCACCCAGGTGCCCCTGGTTGGTGAGTTTTAGGAGCTCTCTCTCTATTATAGATATCAATCCCTTATTAGATATGCAAATATTAGATATGCAAACATTAGATTTGCAAATATAATCTGCAAATATTTTGTTATATTCTGTGGGTTGCTTTTTTACTCTGTTCATGTTGTCTTTTGATTAGCCTGCTTATATTTTCAAGTTAATTCATTCAGTTTTATTTGCAAATGTTTTTTAAATTTCTTCCATCACACTTTCTCTATATATTTATTTCATAATAAAATAGAAATGCATTATATAACTTAAATTATTCCTGACAAACATTTCGTATGGATCAAATACAACTACCTTCTATTTCAGAATATAAATTAACATCTATCCTTAAGTGATTATACCATGCAAGAGAAAAAAATATTGAAAAACCCGTATTATCATAAGACAGCTCTGTACCATCACACAAAAATTAGAATTAAAATCCCCAATAAGTTCAAGACTAGGGTTTTCCTTCTTGTTGACTATGCTAGTAGTATCTTCTAATTCTGTTCTCCTTTGAGGGGTCCTGGATCCAGTGGAAATCCTTTTCCTTTCATCCCTGTACCCATGGAGCCCCAGAGGGAACAGAAGGGAGAGATCCAAATCTGTCAGCATTCATGATAGCTCCTTCCAAAAAGAGATTCCAGCAAAACCTTCTTTTCTACCCTTCAAATATCGGATCACTTGCCCATGTTCAAAGAGAGCTGGCTGCCAATGCTGAACTCTTAGTGGATTTCTACTTTGGTCTGGTATCACTCCTTTCTTCAAAATACTTCCATGGCTTTCTGATAATCTGGGTCCTTGCTGTCTCTCTGGACTCCATTCACTCTTTACATAGCTCACCAAGCTCTAACCTCTCTGATCTTTTCCCTCTTCCTTGAATATACAAAGTTCTTTTTGTCTCAGGGCCTTTGCGCTTGTTACTTTCTGACTCACCTCCTTGTCTCACCCCAAGTTAGCTAGCTTCTACTTATCTTTGAAATTTTAGCTTAAATGTCACTTCATAAGGTAGTCTTTCCACTACTCCCTGATAGACTAAATCCTTTTACCCAGAGCAGAAGTTTCATAATTACATGATATAGTTATTTGCACAGTTATTTTCCTAATCTCCCCCAGAGACAATAAGTTTCATGAAAGCACCATGTCTGTTTTATTTCCTATACATCCACAGGACCTACCATAGTTCCTAGCACATAGTAGAGGTCCTCACCAATTTTTGTCGGATAAATGAATAAGTTAATCAGTTTATTAAAAAAGTTTTTTTAATGTTTATTTATTTTTGAGAGAGAGAGAGAGACAGACAGACAGACAGAGTGTGAGCAGGGGAGGGGAGAGAGAGAGGGAGACACAGAATCCAAAGCAGGCTCCAGGCTCCAAGCTGACAGCACAGAGCCCGATGCGGGGCTCGAACTCACAAACTGCGGGATCATGACCTGAGCCGAAGTTGGACGCTTCACTGACTGAGCCACCCAGGCGCCCCAAGTTAATCAGTTTAGAAAACAGATGTGTATCCTTTCACTACTTACGACCAGGGACCAATGTATTTTCTCCTGCCCTTCATCCTTACCTGTTCAATTTCCTTTTCCTTCCCAGGAAAATGCACCAATTGAAGTCTAAGTACACTGGAATTAGGGTGTAATTATTGAGATTTATTAAAATAAATACATACACACCTTACAAGGAAAAATAAAAAAGGATTATTTTTTATAATTCTACACTATGGACTATTTACCTAAAGTCACACAAAACATTTTTGGGACTCTGTCCAAAGAATTATTGGTAATTCTGTGAAATACTCATAGAAAATGCTCCGAAAGGAACTTCATGTTTTTTTTTTTTTTTATGAAGTGCTTCAACTTATGAAACATGATAATCCTGTATGAAATGAGAATCTTTAATTGGAAAAGTAAAAATACAAAAACAGAATTATTCACTGAAAAGTCAGAATATTTCAGCTGACAGAACTAGTTTTAGAATTAGAAATAAATCTGAGAACAACAGAAAAGAATAGAAACTGTATCTAAAACAAATGGTATCCTGGGAATATACATTAAGAAACATACTTATTAAAAAACTTTTTTTTTTTTTTTTTAACTTTTATAGAGAGAGAGAGGGAGGGTGCGAGCAGGGGACAGAGGCAGTGGGAGAGACAGAGAATCTCAAGCAGGCTCCATGTTGAGCGTGGAGCTCTATCCCATGACCCTGGGATCATGACCCAAGCCAAAATGAAGAGTTGGACGCTCAACAGGCTGAGTCATCCAGGCGCCCCAAGAAACATACTTTCGTGAGCATACTTCTGAAAGGGTACAACCAACGGATTATGCTCAGGAAGCTGTCAAGATTTGCAGTTTTAGGAGCCCCTGGGTGGCCCAGTCCGTTGAGCGTCCGACTTTGGGTCAGGCCGTGATCTCACAGCTTGTGAGTTCGAGCCCTGCATTAGGCTCTGTGCTGATGGCTCAGAGCCTGGAGCCTGCTTCGGATTCTGTGTCTGCCTCTCTCTGCCCCTCCATCGCTCATGCTCTCTCTCTCCTTCAACAATAAATAAACATTAAAAAAATTTTTAAAAAGATGTACAGCATTAAAGTTATTGGTTTAGAGAGGATTTTATCAATTTCTTTGACTTGGAGGCTATGGATTTATTTATTTTTATTTATTGATGATGGTAGACATCAGAGCAGCAAGAGGAAGATGAAGAAAATAGGCCCAGCTATAGCTTGCAGAGTCCTTTGTTACCTTTTTACTGTAAGAGAACTATCAACGGCTTGGTCTAGTCCCATATTTCAGTTGTAGAAAGGGAACGCTGACATGTCTGGATGCTAAGCGGCCTGAGCTGGCTTCACTAGGATTGGCAAAGCCTAGAGCTGCGGAGGGTACCACAGAACCGAAACCTACCTTCTTGGGCACAACAGAGGAACTGGAATTGACTGGGCTTTCATCATCGTGCATCAAGACAGGCTCAGAGCTGTTCTCCTCCATGACCTCCTGCATGCTGTTCACACTGCTGCTCTGGCTGCCTGTACTCACAGACACACTTGGGATGGAATGATTGCTGCCCAGGCTGTCCATTTCCCTGATCAGGCTGGTTCCATGTTCGCTGTCCTATAAAAATGGGGCATGGGGGTTAAAAAAAAATGACTAGAGATAAAGTCCCAATTCATTGACTAAGCTATTAAGCACACTCAATTCTGCAGTGCCAAGTTGCTTTTCTGCCAAATCTGCCAAGATAAACTTTTTATGCAGTGACTCCACTACTCCCCCCCATTTCCAGACATCTCAAATTCACTTCTATGCCTTCCTCAGGGGCCATTATGGACATGGGTCATAAGGCCCCAAATGCTGCTATCCCAGGGCTTTCCCCTGTCAGATGCAATGATCATATTATCGTATGGCTATTCAGCAAGCAGAAATCAGGCCAGGTTTGTAAGAGACTTTCAGGGACAATCAAGGTGCTAGATAAAGACCGTACATATTTACAAATAGGGTGGTGGTCTTTGGAAACTAAGAGTGGAAAGAGTTTCCAGAGAATCGACAAGCAATATACTCCTTGGCAAATCACTATCGAATAACTTCATGCCTAAGCAGGGATACTATTTCTACTGTCCTGGATAGGTAATTAAATTCTGCCTCCCTCAAGCAATTCTATCGTGCTTACCTCTGTAATCTTATTAAATATATCTGTTAAATAATACTGGTATTCATCACTGCTATTCCAAAGACTACTATTTGAGAAGTGGTAAAATAATCAGCACATATAATTTACTCATCACAGTGGGATATCTTTTGATATAAGATTAAATAATATAATTAGAGCACCTTAGTTCCAAAAAAAATCCTATTTTCAAAGAGTCATACTGTGTGTATCTAACTTTAATGAACTGTTACTTAGCCATGGCAATATAAGGAATCACTGGCATAGGTCATTTGGGTAATTTAATATGGTAGATAACACATTACATGTTTAATAGATTTATTTTCCCAATTAAAGGGGAACATTGGTATATGTGCAACCAAGAGATTTTATAGTCCAATTCAGTTTTCTGAATTTCATTTTTATAATTGTTATTTTTTCTTTCACATCAAAAAGGTAAAATAAAATTCATTGTTCATTTCTTTCCTCTTTTCTATCTAGTTTTAAAGGAAGAAGAAGATTTTTTTTTTTTTTTAAGTTTACCTATCCATTTGAGAGACAGCAAGAGTGAGCGTGCATGCATGCATGAGGGAGGGGCAGAGAGAGAGAATCCCAAGCAGGCTCCACACTGTCAGTGCAAAGCCTGACATGGGGCTCAGTCTCACAAACACGAGACCATGACCTGAGCTGAACTCAAGAGTCAGATGCTTAACCGACTGAGCCAACCAGGCGCCCGAGGAGTCCTTTCTTTTTGTTCAAGGCTCTAATATTCCTGCTCCTATCTCATGGACTTCCTGAGATCCTGCTTCTTTAACTATGTCTGTTTCTTCTAATTTCCATGCCTCTATCCTGACTTCTTCCACTCTGCCTGTAAACATGAAGACGCCTGCCCCATGCTCGCATACCTCTCTACATACTGCCCTTTGTCACTTTTCTCTCTCAGCCAAATTTATGAATCTTAACATAACCAGCTTTCCCTGCTTCTACTTTCCCCCTTCCCATTTATTCTACAAACCCACAGTTATCTATTATTCATCCTAACTATTCCTGTAAAACTGCTCTTATGAAGGTCATCAAGAATGCCTTACTTGTAAAACCCAGTTAATGTGTTTTTTGTTTGTTTGTTTGTTTTTGGTCCTTGTCTAACATGACCTCTCTGTGGCATCCGATACACTGGCTGCTTGAAGTTGTGGACTCTCAGAACACCTGTGATGTCTGTTCCTTAGGGTCTCTTATATGGCACGGCTCTCTTCTCATTCATTATTATTATAATGCTCTTGACCCCCAGCTAAGCACCCTTTACCTAGACCTCTTTCTTATGTTCTGGGTTTGAATTTCCCAACCAACTGCCGGACATCACTATTCAGGCATCCCAACTGTCCTTACCCTTGCCTCAACAAATCCTTCTTAAGTTATCTGATGAGAAACCAGAAAGTCACCTCTCCTTTGAAAACTTCAATACTAGGTCAGCAGCATATGATGCTGGGACCTTAAACTCAACATCACCAAACTGAAATCACCCTAAATCCATTCTTTCTCCTTGGTTCTTTTTCTCTGTTCTTGGTATTGCCATAGTCTATTCACCCAGGCTAAAATGTTCAGAGTCACCTCAAACTCCTCCTCATCTGTCACAGTCACTTTCAGTGAGAAGCACTGTATTTTCTAATCTACCTTTACAGTGTTTCTCAAAAGTCTTCCTTCCCCCTCCCCCACCACCGACATTGCCCTTATTGCCTCTTGCATGGACTAGTCTACAGAATGTAACACATCAAGCCCATCTTACACTCTGTTGCCAAGATAATCTCCCTAAAGTACAGCACTTTCCTGAGTCTAAAATGCCCTATGCCTGTCTCTCAAAAACCACCCATGTCGTGTCCTTCATACAACCTTCACTAATTCTCCCCAGCAGGCTTATTTTCTCCCCACTATGACCCTTGCATGGTGACATATCTTGGTAACGTTTTTCATATTTTGTCTTATTTAAGACTTATTTTACGAATATCTCTTTTGCAATTCTGCATGTTTCTTGAGGCATGGGGCACCAATTACATTTTTATCGCCTAAAGTGGTTTACAAAGTGCCCAGTCCAGAACTTTCCCACTCTTAGAGCGCCTGCTATAATAAACTGGACCTACTTCTTCATCCTCCTGTGACTCATTCAAGGGTCCATTTCGTGTCTCTTGGAAAAGGATTTTTTTCATTTTTCGGTACTGTAGGTTATCTAATTCACGAACAGCATCTTTTGTCCTCTGTATGAGGTCAATCAGGACACGTAGTGGCCGGTCTCGTCGAACAAAATCATGCTGATTGAGGGAGGAGAAAAAACAGAAACTGATAGTGAGAAAACAGATTTGGGGGCACAAGATTTACATTATAAAGCTAAACAGACATAACCGGGTCTGTTGATTTTGCAGAAATAACAAGATATGACTTTCATTTCGCACAACCTCTCAATTTGTATAAATCTTATAAAGAGATAACTATGCTTTTCTCTTCTTCCTCAGGCCCCATTTTGTGGACTTTGTCCTGGAGTCTACTTGAGAATTCTTGAGATTTACTTTAACATGTAACCGATAATGACTAGTAGTTTAGACACTTGTAACTTTCAAGTCTGAAGCTATATAATAAGTAGAAGTGATGTAGAGTTCAAGAATATTATTGTTATAATCTGCCTCAATTCTCCTACCCACTCCACAATACCCCTTTTAAACGACTGTGTGTATTTTGTTTTCTATTTTGGTGGTCGTGTAGAGTATATGCGTGAAAATATGCCAGCTTTATTTAGAGGTCATAATTCTGGCAGCTTCATTTTCCCTTTACAGAACTGCACAACCAGAAATAAGGGAAAAGGGCCTCTGAAGAGTGAAAAGAACTACCCCAAAGTCCATAAATTTTTCCTGGTATAAACAGCCCTCACTTTCAATATTATCAGTGATCTTTACACACATTATGGTTTCCTGGTTTCTCAGTCTGTAGCAGTTTGGAAAGAGGGAATAAAAGTGGGAGAATAGAAGAGGGAGAGCTGTTAGAACTAGGGTTGTTTGTTGTAAAAAAGAACGGTCTTTGGAAGTTCTTGGGCAGCCTGACAATAAAAAGAGAGAAATTCCACGACTAACACACCTACCAACCAACCACATAAAAATGAACAAAGGTTTGTGGGCTATTTTGCAAAGGGGAAAATGCTCCTCAGGCAGTCCTTTTATATGCCACGAGTTGACGAAACACTACTGCTTCTGAGCCATCAAGAAGTGAAATTATGTTCATTATGCTTTCTTTAAGAAGGCAGAAAAGTACATCATGGATTCTGACGAGATTACACAGAAAATGATCAAAAGTGGGGGGAGGAAGTTTTGTTTTTTTCAAGGAAAAGTTTCAGTTACATGGAAAATTCACTTATGTGAACTTGTAATTTGAAGATATTGGGTAAATGGGATATAATGTGGTAGGCCCTAGATGATGGAATGGATTTCATTTCTTCCTAAGTTAAACAGGTATAAAAGAGAAGTAGGGCCATTGTGAGAAAAACACGTACATGTCTTGTGGTTCTTCACCCCGACTTTGCTGTCAGGGGAACTGTGGCTTTTGCTCTTGCTTTTATAAAATATCTCTTCCTCTGCCAAGAGTCCTTTCTGAAAATGAAACACCATTCCCAAAAGCAAGAGTAGCCCGCGTCTTTCAAGATGAGAGTGAAAGGGAGAAAGTAAATTATTTTGCTCCTCTACTGCTTGCAATTATACAAGAGCAAGTTGGTTTTGAGTAAACTTCAAGCTAGTATTTAGGATCAGTGAATTTTAGAACGGGAATAGCTGTTAGAAGTTCTTTCATTTTCAAGGTGTGAAAATTCAGGCACAGAGAGGTTAGGTGACTTACACAGCTAACTACTGCAAGAGCTAGGGCTACAACTCAGGTCTGCTCATTTGGTGTTAGTTTTCCGGTGGGCCATCACCACTATCATCTTTCTAAAACATGGGTTTGATTGTGTCACTCATTGTAACAGACACTGGTGTCCCATTTATCTCCCTTTCCAACCTCTTTTCCTTGCCTTCATCTACTGTGAACACTAGAAAGTAAAAGGGTTGCTTGAACTCCAGCCTTTTTTATACTTAAAAAATAACAATATGACAGAGTTCTGGCAAATGAGACGCTGTCTAGGCACAGAAGTCTCTGAGGGCGGTTTTGTTTTCTAGAAGAAAAAGGCAAGGCACCTGAAGAAAGGGTGTTTTCCACTCTGCCCTTCCTTCTTTCTCCTCTTGGGATAAAGACTTTTCCTAGAGATGCAGGAGCCATTTTGTGACCAAGAAGATAAGAACCACCTGCTGAAGATGATAAAGTAGGAAGATACAAAGAGCCTGGATCCATGATGACATTGGTGAGCTGCTTACAGCTCTGGACTCTGCTTATAACATCTTCTTTCTCAATGCCCTGCACTTGTTGCACAAGGTAATTAAGCCCTTAACCTGTTCAAGCCTTTTAAAACTGATATACTCAAAGTCTTCAAAACATGCCTCCAGGGGCACCTGGGTGGCTCAATGGGCTAAGCATCTGACTCTTGATCTCGGCTCAGGTCATGATCTCACCGTTGGTGAGTTGGAGCCTCCAGTCAGGCTCTGCGCTGCCGGCAGAAGTCTGCTTAGGATTCTGTCTCTCCCTCTCTCTCCCTGCCCCTCCTCTGCTCATGCTCGCTCTTTCACTCTCTCAAAAAACAAACAAACAAAAAAACATGCCTTGATGATGAAGTCTAGCCTTTTACAGCCAGGTCCATGGTTGTAATTGTAGGCTCAAATCTAGTCACTCCTAGACCTCTTTCCCATCCAATGCATATAGTACAGTCTAGATAGTTATTGACTCATGACATGTGTTTCATACCTGTATACCTTTGCTCATGTTCTCTCTGCCTGCAACCCCATCTCCTCCTGTTCTCCAAAGTCCATTACTCTTGACACCCTTACAACTAAAAGGTCCCCAGATCCTTTAAAAAGAATGATTCCATTGTTCTTGAAAGTATATTTCCTTGAAACGTTTAAATACAGAAAAATGCATAAAAGACAGTAAAAGAAAAACATCCCAAATTCCATCATCCAGAAATAAAGAATGTTATTTTACATGTTCTCACACAGGATAATGGATATCTAGAAACAATTTTACATGGGAAGATTATGCATGCTAATTTTAAGAAAATCTGTGAAATTAAGGTATACTTAAATGTAGCAGAATTAGAAAACAATGAAGTAAAGTAATTGCTTAACTTCAGTTATAATTTCTTCACCAATAGTTACCAGTTCTTAAAAAATCCTCTAAAGTTAAGGAAATAAAAAAAAAAGATGACAGAGATTAGAATTACTTTTTTTTTAATTATGCATTTCAACTTAAGAATTATTATCGACCAGCTACTCTGAAGAAGAGGAAAATTAATACACTTATCTTTCTTTCCTACCCCTAGGTTGTTCTGGTTACATTAGCATTTTTACACTGTCAGTGCCTATAGCATTTACATTCTGCTCTTTAACCATATAAATGATTTTACCTTGGTTCTATATTGAAATGGATTCAATGTGAAGGTGACGTTTTAATGTCAGGAAGAAAATGTGAAGAAAAGATGGATTAAGAATATTTAGGAATAAGATAGCCAACTGAGGGCGGGGGGGAAGTTGACTTCCTTACAACAAATTTTTAGATCACCTCTCAAAAGAAGCCCACCATAAACAACACCAAAAGAGGAATAGGGAAAAAATATTTGCAAGACCTACTACAAATTAATAATAATAATAAAGCCCAATGATCAGACAAATGGGTAAAGATCACAAAGAGGAGTTTACAGAAAAGGAAACCAATGGCTTTTCAACATATGAAAGATGCATCAACTTAGCTCATAATGAGAAATACAAATTAAAACTACGAGTTTTTCACTGATCTGAGAGCCAAGTTGAAAATTTGATGGTCCTCCTCTTTGTTAGTGGGACTATAAACTGGTACAACTTCTTTGGAGGACGATTTGTCGGTATCCGTTTAAATTTAAAATCTAGATTCCCTCTGATTAGCAATTCCACTTCCATGATTTTATTCTTTAGATACCCGTATACAGTACACGATGACACATGTACACAAACTCACTGCAGCAGTTTTTAATAGCAAAAGATCGCAAACCCCATAAAGAAGTTGGTTAAAAAAAGCATGGTCGTTCTGAGAATGTGACAGAGCCACTCATAAGAATGAGGTACCCAAAACATACTATAAAGTAAAACAGACAATCAAGTTAGAACAATGTTTAGAGCTAGCTCCTACTGGTGCAAAAATAAGAATATTTACTTCCATATGCATAAAATATCTCTAGAAAAATATGCACAAGATTGGTGATAGTGGTTGCTGCCTCTAGAGAGGGACCCAGAATAGGAAGATTTACTTTTCTCACTCTGTCTTCCTAAATTCGTATTACCTACCAATATGAAGAATGTAGTCCCTTTTTTAAAAAAAACTTTTTTTTTTTTTTTTAACATTTATTTATTATTGAGAGACAGAGAGACACAGAGCCTGAGCAGGGGAGGGGCAGAGACAGGGGTAGACATAGAATCTGAAGCAGGCTCCAGGCTCTGAGCTGTCAGCACAGCTGGACACGAACTGAGCCAGGCTCGAACTCACAAACCGTGAGATCATGACCTGAGCCGAAGTCGGACACTGAGCCACCCAGGAGCCCCGAAGAATGTAGTCCCTTTAAACAAGCAAAAGAGGGGCGCCTGGGTGGCGCAGTCGGTTAAGCGTCCGACTTCAGCCAGGTCACGATCTCGCGGTCCGTGAGTTCGAGCCCCGCGTCAGGCTCTGGGCTGATGGCTTGGAGCCTGTTTCCGACTCTGTGTCTCCCTCTCTTTCTGCCCCTCCCCCGTTCATGCTCTGTCTCTCTCTGTCCCAAAAATAAATGAAAAACGTTGGAAAAAAAAAAAAAATAAACAAGCAAAAGAAATATATAAAAAATTCTGGGGCCAATTTAAATTCAGTGTTTGCTGCCAGTCCTTGTACCAGTTTCTTCAGTTCCTAATTTATTCTTTCTTCCTTTTTCCTTTCCTCCCTCTCTTTCTTTCTTTCTTGTTTTATCACTAGATTGGCTGGATTTTGCTATTGAGCCATTGTTTAAAAAGCTATTAAGAAAAAAAAAATTGATTCAATTTGTAAGGCTTGAAAATCTAAGCTGCATTTATAACTGAAGAGCACCTTAGCTAGGACAAAGATCCACCCCAAAATATTTTTTTCAACCTATTTGTATAAGTCTTTCTTTACCCTTGGAGTTCAAGGAATTTTATCAGGTTACTGCAAATCAGTTCCATGGTGTCTTTCTTCAGGCCTCTGCTTAAAAGTCACCTCTCTAGTAAGGCCTTCCCTAACTCCTCATCTAAAAAGTTAGCTCCTGAGACACCTGCGTGGCTCAGTCAGTTAAGTGTCTGACTTCAGCTCAGGTCATAATCTCATGTTTCATGAGTTTGAGCCTCGCATCTGACTCTGCTGACAGTGAGGAGCCTGCTTGGGATTCTCTTTCTCTCCCTCTTTCTCTGCCCCTCCCAGCATCTCTCTTTCTCTTTCTCAAAATAGATAAATTTAGGGGGGAAAAAACCCCACCCAAACATTAGGTCCTGGGGCACCTGGCTGGCTTAGTTGGAAGAGCATGCAACTCTTTAACCTGGGGGTGTGTGTTTGAGCCCCATGTTGTGGGTAGAGTTAATTAAAACAAACAAACAAACAAACAAACCACCAGCTCCTGCTCCAGCTTTATTTTTTCTGCAAAGAATTTACTACCAACTGATATATATTTACTTTATCATATATTTACTTGTTAGTGTTTGGAACAGTGCTTGGTCATGTAGTAGACAATCAGTAACTGTTGAGTAAATGGTGGGCTTGTTTGATTTGGCCCACCAAATCAAATTAAGATGAAATCAAGTCAAATAAAGATCCAAACAGTTATTGCCAATAAAGTTTTCTTCAGGTATATCTTTAAGTATCTTCTGCTAGATGTGTTTTGCTTTCTTCTTCAGGAGTAATAGGTTGGCATATAATTAGATCTCCTGTCTTCCACAGAAGCCATCTTCCTTATAATCATCTTTAGCATTTTTTCCCTTGCATTTAACTTTTATTTCCCTACAACTTTCTATCCTTGGAAATACCCTAAATGGGTTGGTTTACTACATTCGTTTATTGCTTATGATTCTGTGTCTTAATTTTTCTCTTCTGTGTCTTTTCTTACCTCTGCCCACTTGCTTTTTATATCCTTTTGTTGTCTGTGCCCTAAAATTTGTCTTCGAATCCTTGTAGTATCTTCTTCTTTGAGGTGCTTCTCCCCCTTAGTTTTTTTCAGTATTTTTTATTTTTCTTCGCCCCCTTAATTTTAATACGGCCCAAATTATCCTTTTTTTCCCCTTTATGGTAGGGCTTTCTAGGTCCCATTTTTTTTTTTTTTTAATCTTCACCTACTTCAAAGTAATAAAGATGTTACTTTATCTTGGGTTATCTGGTGTTTTGTTCTGGTTGTCATTTTTCCCTGAAGACGTGCGGAACTGTTGCTGAGACACACAGAGTAGAGCACATGTCTAGAACGCATGATGGCTCTCCACCAAAGGGAATGGGAGTCCTTTGTCCTATTGTTTCTGCCACTGTGTTCCTGTGGGCTGCTATTTACAAGATGAAAACACTTAATTTTCCATGGCAAAATTAGCTGCCTTCAGATCTACCTCTTCAGAAACACTTACAGCCAGAGAAAACAATACGATAATGTTTACAGAGTTGTAAGAAGAAGCAAACATAAACCAAGAGTTTGTGACCTACACAAGGTGCTC
This sequence comes from Panthera onca, assembly GCF_046562875.1. Taxonomy (NCBI): domain Eukaryota; kingdom Metazoa; phylum Chordata; class Mammalia; order Carnivora; family Felidae; genus Panthera; species Panthera onca. Next base: position 13,568,745 of record NC_138350.1, read on the forward strand.
TTCAATTCTAAAGGCAGCTGACAGTTTTAAGCTTTCAAATTTAGGCAATGTAATCTTTCTGAGTTTTCCTTAAAACCAACCAGCCAACAAAAGAGTTGAAAAATATACGTCCAGAAAGAGGTTAAATAAATCTGGCCCAGTCTGTGCCAAATAAAAGATCTTTATATTGTAAAAGTCTCCACATACTTCACTGATACTGAGGGAACCTACATATAAAGCTTATAATAAAATGTTACATGAAGAGATGCTCAAAACCATGATGCTTAAATCAAATGAATAAAGTTAACATGATACTCTTGTCACCAACATGTATGATGTAAGGCGATATAAATGTATGCTTTGTATATTTATTGTGTATCTTCACTGCCTGATGATTTGTCAACAACCTAACTGAAATCCCAGGGTTGGCATGTGGACCATTGGCAGACTGTCCTGAGAGCACCGTATTAAAGTGCATGCAGATATTAGTCACAGGAACATCCAAGTGATGACCAGAGCAAAGAGAAATACTCTTTGTCATAAGGCAAAAAGAGGGAGGGGGAAGCAGAGAGGATGGAAAAGATTGGGAAAAGACTACCCAGGGGAATGTACAGCACATCCATTGTGATAATCTTGCCGTTTCTATGCCTTGCTGTTATCTCTGGATAAATGACAAGGCGGCATGTTCTAATCTAGTTTGTCATGATGAGGCGCCATAGGAATGATTTACCATATTCCACTACAACATGACTTCAAATCCCCCTTCTCAAATACAAATTTGAAAAATTACCCGTAATAGTTCCGCTGACGTTGGCCTTTCCTGAGGTATTTTCTGCAAGCAGTAATCAACAAATCTCCTAAAGGAGTCTGTCCTGCATGTGCAAATACATTGACAGAAAAGAAAATGAGGGTCTGTGGAATACATGGATTACTTAAAATAATTCTCACTCAAGGGAAAATTTTACATTTTAAGAGCTTTTTAATAAAATATATGGAATATTAGAAGTGGACCATTTTCAAGTTTATAGTATTTAAAAATTCATATTTGGATAATGAATGTGGAGAATTTAAAGTTAGTCAACACATAAACATATCTTAATATATAAGCAAGGTCAAAACATAATTTATATAAGAAAATGAAAAATACTATTATTTACACATATTATAGTTTTGTGCACATTTTTCTTTCCCAAGATAACAACTCTCCTAAATCTCAAGTCTATATTCTTCATGGCCAGTTGGCAACCTCTCCAACACCCACCACCTATAACCAGGTAGGAAAATTTGAAGCATAAGGGAAGAGAACTTCGGAATATGCCTTCTGGATGAAAAAACGTTCTTCTCTTGAGAATCCCATTTTGTCCAGTCTCTTTAAAACTGTCCTTCTTCTATAACTCTTGTGGCCCAAACAGTTATCAAAGTGTCATAATTTTCTATATGGAATGATACATCTTCTGATAGTGTATGGTCTGATAGTGATAGTGTATGTTCAACATATTTAAATAGACATATAATAAAAGAAATGACAAGTGGAAAAATAATGACATCAGAGAAGGTACTTTATCTCTGCTGAGAAGTGATAAGAGCTAAGATGATCAATACGAGACTGTCAGGATTTAAAAGACAAGACTTATTAGGAAGATAACAGGGTATGTTCCCTATAGAATTTCAGTTCCTACACGCAGTTTAAGAACACAGTACAAGTGACAGTGAGAAATAAATACATAAAAATGTGTGTGTGTGTGCGTGCATCACCAGTTCATGCCTGTAAAGCACCACTGCACTTCCTCTAACATACAATGAAGGAATGACATGGTTTCTAGGTCAGATGTTTAAAATGTAATGTAATGCGTGCCAAATACATATGGTGATTTCCTTAAGAGATTTAAAATGAGAGCAGAGTCTTACCATTCATTAGACTGTAGCGTTGGGGAGTCATTCTGGGCAATGTGGTATAAGGCACTCATGGCATTCATGTTGAAAAGGGGGGGCTTCCGTTCCGCTGAAAGAAAAGAAACGATAAAGTACTTCTTGAAAGAAATCAGGCAGATAGAGAAATAAGGATCTGTGGGCAAAGCTTTGCTGCTAAATCAACGGCTCGTTACTGTCATCATGCGACATAATCCACTTATTTGAATCTCTAAGGTCAGCCCAGGATAGTCCTTCAGAAGAAGCTGCTGGTCATCTTAATGTACACTGGCAAAGCTCCTAACAAGCCCATTTCAAAAAAGACAAAGAAAAATTTCTTTCTTTTTCACGTATCTTCATTTTTTTTTTTTTTTTTGGGACAGAGAGAGACAGAGCATGAACGGGGGAGGGTCAGAGAGAGAGGGAGACACAGAATCGGAAACAGGCTCCAGGCTCCGAGCCATCAGCCCAGAGCCTGACGCGGGGCTCGAACTCACGGACCGCGAGATCGTGACCTGGCTGAAGTCGGACGCTTAACCGACTGCGCCACCCAGGCACCCCTTTCACGTATCTTCAAAAGGCTGGTCTTGGCTTGTGTTTCCACAACAGGTATGAACATCTTCGTGTGTATGTATATTGGTTTAAAAATATGTATTTATTGGAAATGAAACCCATAAGGCACAGAAAAATAGAATGAGAAGCATTATTATAGAATGGAACATCTTAAGCATTACTAACATAGCATGTGAGATAAAATAATTCAATTCAATAAACACTGTTTGAAGGCTCATCCGGGCCAAATAAATGATACAGGTGGTGGTGGTGACGGGATACGGGAGGAAGGGGAAGATAAATAATAAGGAAGGTTTGGTTCACTCCCTTTTATTTTTATTTATCTATTTAAAAAATTTTAAGTTTACTTATTTATTTTGAGGGAGAGAGAGAGAGAGAGGACAAAAAAAAAAAAAGAAAACACAAGCAGGGGAGGGTCACAAAGAAGCAGAGGCCAAATCCCAAGCAGGCTCCACACCATCAGCGCAGAGCCCGATGTGGGGCCCAAACCGACCAACCATGAGATCATGACCCCAGCCAAGGTCAAGAGTTCGACGCCTGACTGTGCCATCCAGGTGCCCCAAGATTCACCCCCTTTAAAGAGAAACTCAGTGCAATTAGGTATTTGTTAATAGATTTATTCCAACCCAGCCCATCATGGTCTCTTTTTGGGAATTTCTATAGCTCTGTTTTAGTATACTGCCTACTTGGCCTGTGCTCTCTTACTGCACTGACATAAACATACAAATCTTTTCTCTCAAGAAACAAAAAATCATTAGCTCTAAGAGGAAGATCTTATAACCCTAATACTCTTTAGCTTTTATTTATTCCTCAAGCAACATGTAATAAAATGTTATTCACATATAAGGTGCTCAGTTTGTTGACCAAAGGAAAGAAACAAGGTTCTAGTTCTGAGCACTTAATTTTATATTAGTTACTAGTTATTATGCCCTAGAAGATAAGTCACAATCTCATTCTACTGTGCTTATCCTAATGGATTCCTTACACAGTCCCCCCCTTGTAATTCATAATCTAATTCTCAGGTTTTATCAGAGTAACTTGGTTTTTAAGCAAAGATTCTTCTATTAACCTCTTTTAAAATGGAAAACAGGGCTTATTCTTTGCAATTCTTTTTTTTTTAATTTTTTTTTTTTTAACATTTATTTATTTTTGAGACAGAAAGAGAGCATGGACAGGGGAGGGTCAGAGAAAGATGGAGACACAGAATCTGAAACAGGCTCCAGGCTCTGAGCCGTCAGCACAGAACCCGACGCGGGGCTCGAACCCACGGACCGCGAGATCATGACCTGAGCTGAAGTCGGACACTTATCCGACTGAGCCACCCAGGCGCCCCTATTCTTTGCAATTCTAAGAAACAAGAACTTAGGGCAGAAGTAATATGAAAGACATTTTCACTCACAGAAGGATGAACTTGTAAAAAGCCAGGGTGAGAAAACAAAAGAAAGCAACCCCTCCCCCCCAAATTTGGAAAGAACAATGTTAAGAGCAGTAAACTTTAGGGGTCGCCTAGGTGGCTCAGTGGGTTAAGCGTAGGACTTAGGACTTCGGCTCAGGTCATGATCTTGCTTTATGTGAGTTTGAGCCTTGCATTGCGTTCTGTGCTGACAGCTCAGAGCCTGGAACCTGCTTCGGATTCTGTGTCTCCCTCTCTCTCTCTGCCCCTCCCCTGCTCACGTTCTGCCTCTTTCTTTCTCTCAGAAATAAACAAACATTAAAGGCCAGGTGTGTTAAGACTGGACTTGTCCTACAAATGCATTCGTCTCAATTTGGCTATCTCTGGCTATCTCTCTTTAGATTCTGTCTCCTCTCTTTCTGCCCCTCCCCCACTTGCTCGACTGCTCTCTCTCTTAAAAATAAACGTTAAAAAAAAAAAAGAGTAGTGAACTTTAAGCCATTGACAGTATTCCCACAGAAGACAACTATGGTTATTCATTCATGATACTTTGGAGGGGCCTCTTACAGTCTTGACTAAATGTTCTCTGATACCTTTAAAATGTGACAGTCTACTATTCTACAAATATTTTTTCTTAACCTCTCAACAGGATACTATACACTCATGAAATAGATACTAGTATTACAGGGGCATGAACTGATAATAAGTAGAAATTTGAAAGTTATAGTGTGGAGGCGCCTAGGTGGCTCAGTCGGTGAAGCGTCCAGCTTCAGCTCAGGTCATGATCTCATAGTTTGTGGATTCCAGCCCTGTGTTGGGCTCTGTGCTGACAGCTCAGAGGCTGCAGCCCGTTTCCGATTCTGCTTCTCCCTCACTCTCTGCCCCTCCCCCGCTCATGGTTTGTCTCTCTCTCTCTCAAAAATAAACAAACATTAAAAAAAAAAAAGTTGTCGTGTGGACAAATGGATTTGTATCTGTTTCAAATGTACAAGGGTTCAGGTTTAGATTCAGGTTTATTTTTTTTATTTTTCAGCAGGGACACGCTGGAAAGCTTGGCCTTCTGCCAACTTCAAGTATTTAAAGTCAGGTGGAACTAGGAACTCATCGTGTAACCATCAATGATTTCCCATCATTCTTAGGACAAAGTCCGGATCCTCAAACCATAGCCAGTTTACCTTTATCAACATGACCGTAGATGAGGTGCCTAAGTGGCTCAGTCGGTGAAGCATCTGACTTCAGCTCAGGTCATGATCTCACAGTTTGTGAGTTCAAGCCCCATGTCAGGCTCTGTACTGACAGCTTGGAGCCTGGAGCCTGCCTTGGATTCTTTGTCTCTCTCTCTCTCTCTCTCTCTCTCTCTCTGCCCCTCCCGTTTGTTCTCTGTCTCTCTCAAAAATAAACAAACATTAAAAAAATTAAACAAACATTAAAAAAATTAAACAAACATGACCCTGGCGACCTCTAGCATTTCATTCTGAGAAGTAATGCCTCCACCCTCTTCTTTTGCTTCACTGAGAGAACCAATTTTAGAACCTTTCACACATACTGCCTCCTCTGTCTGGACTCCCCTCTCACTTTCATTCCCTCAACTTTATCTGGTTAATTGTTGCCAACGTTTCAGACTTCACCTTAAATATAACTGCATTTTGCATTCATTTCATAAATATTTATTCAGGGGTTATTATATGCTTGTAAGCACTTCCTCAGGGAAGCCTTCTCTGACTTCTCAGACTATTAGATTCTGTTACTGCAAATTATGTTTTTCCTTTCTCCTATGGACCACAACCATAATTATTTGTGTAATTCTTTACGTAATGTGGGTCCTTTCTGCTAAGCTTCATGAGGACAAGGACAGTGTCTACTATATTCATCTTTGCATTCCCACTGCTAAGCATAGCACCTGGTATCTATTTTTGGTGGTTCAAAAATACCCATAGAATAAATAAATGAAGGTAAGGCAAATTAAAGCAAGGAAGAAACTTTGTCAGCAAATAATCTTGGGCAGCAAGAAGTCACAAAAATGACTGAGGAGCGACTAAGTCTTGGGGCTTCCATCAGATGCTATGTGATGGTTTCATTCACTGCCAGAAGGATAGGAACCTTCTCACTAAATGGCAAAAGATATAAAATTCAAGCTGCTAAGAAGAACACTGAATTGCACAGGAGAAACAGCCAGGAAGGGGGACTAAAGAAAGAACAGGAATTTGGAAAGAGGATGAAGGAACAAAAAAACAACAACAAAACCCAATTCAACAGTGACAAGAAAGGCAGTAGCTTGGAAATGAAGAGGGAATGGTGAGGCCATAAGTAGTCAGCACTCCACTGTGAACAACACAAGACAACAGCCAGCCACACAATGGTAGAATAGCTTTAGTAGTTAGAAGCACATGACCACAGGTACTCTAAACACACAACATAGTTCTATGGTCTGAGAAGCATTTGCTAAATACTAGTTTCAAATGGCCTCAGCTATGCTCAAGTCCTTTGCTAGATGTGCTACATAAATCCTCTGGGCCTTGGTGACAGGATTCATTGCTAAGCCAGCATACTATAGAGCAAGGGTTGGGAAACTATGGCCTGCGGGCCAGATTCACCTAGAAGACTGTTTACGTAGTTTTATTGAACTACACCCACGTTCATTTATAAACATATTGTCTATGGCTGTTATTATGCTCAACAGCAGAGTTGAGTTGTTATGACAGGGAATGTATGGTCTGCAAAGCCTAAAACACTTATTATCTGGTCCTCTACAGAAAGTTTGTCAACCCCTTACTATAGAATATAATAGTCTGTATACGATCTTCCACATAAGCAGCAAAATAGGAATTAGGAGTGCTTTTGAAGCCACCTTGTGATATGTAATTCATATCTTCTCAAAAGAAGGGAGGAGGGTGGAATCCTAAAAAAGGTGTATTAACTAAAAGAAAAAAATAATGATTTCTATTTAAAGACAATGGTCAAGTTTTTGTGGCAACAGGTTTCTTACAAACCAATGTGCCTGAAAAACATAATAATTAGTGATAACAATAGTTACTACCACTTACTGAACCCCTACTACATGTCAGGCACTCATTGCTGTCGGTCGTAATTCTCACGATAGCTCGGCAAGGTAAGCGTGATCATTCCAAGCATTATTTTCCAACTAAATACACTGAGGTTCAGCTAGTCTGAATAATGAAACTAAGTCACATAGTAAGTGGCTAAATTGGGATTTCAACCCACCTTGTAAGAATCCAAGAAATGTGTTATTTTCACTAGGTCTCAGTGTCTTTTTGACAACCTGGTGCATTTTATGATAGATTGTACTGGGATTAAAAAAAAAAAAAAGGTGGGAGGGGTCCTGGCTGGCTTGGTCAGAGGAGTCTGTGGTTCTCAATCTCAAAGTTGTGAGTTCAAGCCCGACACTGGGTGTGAAGATTACTTAAAAATGGATAAACTTAACTAAATAAATAAACTTTAAAATGAAAAAAAAAAAAAAAGCAGCAGCAACAGCTTCAGAAGAGTAAATATGCCTGCCTTCCCCTAACAGCCATCACAACATTCATTTATTAACAGATAAACAATGAGTGGCTAACATGGAAGAAGAAAAGTCCAGGTTGTCCATCAACTGATGAATGGATAAAGAAATTGTGGTTTATATACACAATGGAATACTACGTGGCAATGAGAAAAAATGAAATATGGCCTTTTGTAGCAACATGGATGGAACTGGAGAGTGTGATGCTAAGTGAAATAAGCCATACAGAGAAAGACAGATACCATATGGTTTCACTCTTATGTGGATCCTGAGAAACGTAACAGAAACCCATGGGGGAGGGGAAGGAAAAAAAAAAAAAAAAAAAAGAGGTTAGAGTGGGAGAGAGCCAAAGCATTAGAGACTGTTAAAAACTGAGAACAAACTGAGGGTTGATGGGGGGTGGGAGGGAGGGCAGGGTGGGTGATGGGTATTGAGGAGGGCACCTTTTGGGATGAGCACTGGGTGTTGTATGGAAACCAATTTGACAGTAAATTTCATATATTAAAAAATAAAAAAAAAATAAAATAAAAAAAAAAAAAAAAAAAAAAAGAAAAGTCCAGGCAAAAAACCTACATAAAGGCATGTTTTGGGGTTTTGTTTTGTTTTGTTTTCCTGGAGAATTCATTTCTGAGCACAATAAATGCCCTGACGAGGCTAATGGACCATTTGCCAGCTTCTATCATAACCTCTATAGGTAAACTAAGTTAAGCATCTGTAGGTTAAACAAATGAACATCATATTAACCTCTCTTGAAATAATCTTGAAAAATAAAATTTTTGCTGACTGGCCAATTTCAGTGTCCAAGGTTTTCAGAAGATTCTTGCATGTAACTAGTTCTCTCAGTGGAAAATTAATTTAGCAAAAGATAATTTATAGAATAGGCTTCACCACTATGGAACTGTAGAGCTTGATCCAGGAAAAAGGGACAGTGCCGGTAACATTATCATCTTCCTCCTTTGTGATGTTACCCTAGCAATTTAAATTACAAATTAGGGAGCTTTTAAAAAAAATGCAGTATTATAGAAGTAATGTCATAAGGAAAGGGTACAACATTATCCACAAGTTTCAAAGTAATTTCAATATTAAAAGTACAATTTAAAGTATTGCAAACATACAGAAAACTTGGAAAAATCATTAACTTCCAGTTTTATATGCAGCAGTTTGGTCTTTTTTTTTTTTCATGTAAAAAAATACTCTTCTTTTATATATGCATTAACAAGATTAATGCTAAGGAGATATATAGCAAAGCTGTCAAAAAGGTACTTGAATGGTCTATTGCACTAGCAATATAATACATTTTGAATAATTGTTGATAAGTTAAATGTCCTTGGTAACAATTTTACTTAATGAATATTAACTGAGCAGGTACTACCATTTTTCTCTGAATCTAAGATGCTACTGACTATAAAATATACACTGTTTTATGTATAACTTGGGGGAAAATGCTGCCAATTATAATTATAAAATGCGATTGCCTGTAAAATAACCACCAGTTTCAAAGAGATGTTAAAATGTCAATTAAAATCTTGGATGAAATATGACATATATTATGATTGCGTTGATAATGGCCAACATTTATTGAGTACAGTATATAGAGATTATAATAAGAAGAACTTTAAATTCAGATTTTCATTTAATCCAGACAATTCTAGTAAGGTAGGAGATCTTATTACACAAATTTCATAGAGAGTTCAAACAATTTGACCAAAGTCACGCAACTAAGAAATGGCAGAGCTAGAATTAGAACTCAAGTTTGTCTGACCAAAGTCTATGCTTGTAAGTGTAGTTCATTTTATAAAAGGCAATCAGAGTTAGGCTGATACAGAGACAGTGTTTTCATACATACTTTAATTCATTTTTATAAAAAAATAAAATCAAAAATTAAGCACAAACCAGGGCCTCTCTCAAGAGAGGAAGTACTAGAAGCATCTCCTGGGATGACTCTTTGTTTCACCCGGTGTGAACTTGTGTTTGAAACTTCAGCCATTACTACATCTACATAGTACAAAAACTGATGTAATGGTGATCTTGAATTATCATAAAAGGGTATATTCTGTTTGCTTTATTTAAGAAGGCTGGAAAGGGTAGAATCTATACCACATTTAGAAAGGTTATGGTAAGAAAAAAAATTGTAAAAACAATGGGTGGACGCTAATAAGCTGTGAAATTCAACTTGGGTAGTACATCCTCTTAAATTTTCATAACTGAGGAGATGCTGCTACGGTTTCAGTGTTTTAAGTATAATTTTGGTTCACTTTGGAATATAAATGACAAACAAAGGAATAATCCTACGTACGAATGCCATTAGCTGTTATTGAGCATTTGCTATGTGCCAGGCATTATGCTAAACACTTTACATGTGTTATTTTACTGAAGTCCAGCAACATCTATTGATAAATATTGTTATTTTCACTTACATGAGAAACTGAGGCTCAAGGAAGTTAAGAAAGCTGTTCAGGCTCTCACGCTCAGGATGAACATGTTATTTATGCAACTCCAAAAGGTGTCACTCACATCCTAGACTATGTGAATGCCCGCTGGTGTTATGTGTAGCCACATGGGGTGGTCCTGCCCACTAAGTGTTGGTGAAGCCAAAATTCAAATCCAGGGTGTCTAATTTTGAAATTTACTCTATACTGCTAACTCCATGCTAGGCAGAGGGTAGGGTTGTTGTTGTTGTTTAATCAAAGGAATTTAATTTCTCGTTTGTAAGAAGTTAAATTCTTTAATATTTCAAATATGTAAAAACATGCAGATTACGACACCTACCACTTAGATTTATCAGTATTTTGCCATATTTGTTTTTTTCTTCCAAAGAAAGTAAGAAAGTAGATATATCTTTATTCTCCCTCCTCCTACCAGAGAATTTTCTATTCTGAAGTTACATTTTACATCTATGTTCTTATGTTTTATTAGTATATGTATACTAATACACACTCATAAACAATATAAAGTGTTTATAAAACTTTCATAATTGGCATCATACTGTACCTATACTTCTGCAACTTTGTTAAATATTCAATGTTATGATTTTGAGATTTATCTATGATGATACATGTAGATCCAGTTCATCCTTAACTGTGATAGAGCATTCCATGATTAATTTATCCATTCCTCACTGGGTAAGAATTCAGGTTGTGTCAACATTTTCTAGCTTCTACACCAGCTTGCATTATCGTACACATTTCCAGTGCACGTGCGTAAATATTTATTTAAGGAATATGCTTAGAAGTGAAATGTTGGGTCACTGAGACTGCCCCTCATCAACTTTACTAGATGTTGCCAATTTATACTCCAAAGTCATTATACCAATTTACATTTTTACCAATAGTGTGTGCGTTGCTGTTTCCTTAGCAGCTTCCCCAAATTTATTATCCTCAGACTCAAGAACTTTTGCCAGTCTGATAAATGTGAAAGGGTTTTAACTTGCATCTCCCTTATTACTAGTGAGTCTCAGTACCTTTGAAGGTTTGATGTCCATTTAGATTTCCTTTTCAATGAACTGGCTGATTATGTTCTTTGCCCATTTTTCTACTGGCTGTTTGTCCTTATATTTATTCATTTATTTTATGTTTATTAATTTTTGAGAGAGAGAGGGAGGGGGAGAGAGACACAAGAGGATCTGAAATGGGCTCTCAGCTGACAGCAGAGAGCCTGATGCAGGGCTTGAACTCACAAACTGTGAGGTCATAACCTGAGCTGAAGTAAGATGCTTCACTGACTGAGCCACCCAGGTGCCCCTCTTTTTATTTTTGATAAAGAAATGTGATAAAGAAATTATAAGAGGTCTTTATATGTTCTGGACCAATACTCTGTTGGTTAGATATGTTTTAACTACTTTCTATTAGCCTCTGGCTTGTCTTTTCATTTTTGTACCTTACATAGCTTTGTATTTCAAAGTACTAAAAGTTATCATATTTGTCACTGTTTTCAAAATACTTTTAGAAAAATTATTCCCACACCCATAAAGGTGTATACTCCTATAGTAACAACAGTAACAATAATTACATTTATATAGTGCTTATTTAAATTTTTTTTTTTTTTACATTTATTTATTTTTGAGAGACAGAGACAGAGCATGAGCAGGGGAGGGGCAGAGGGAGAGGGAGACACAGAATCAGAAGCAGGCTCCAGGCTCTGAGCTGTCAGCACAGAACCCGATGCGGGGCTCGAACCCACGAACCGTGAGATCATGACCTGAGCCGAAGTCGGACGCCCAACCGACTGAGCCAGCCAGGCGCCCCTAGATAGTGCTTATTATATGACATGCCATGTTTTAAGTATTTCACGTATCTATACTTTTTGAGTATAGTTGACATACTAATTTATATAATTAGGTTTTATTGTCTGTTCTATTGGATATTAGTCTCTCCCTACATTGACACTGTATTGATTTAATTATGATGGTATGGATTTTGGCACAGTGATTTTTCTGTCCAAATTCTACTTCTTCAAAATTGTCTAGGCTAGTTTTGGCCCTATGACTTTTAGGACTACTTTGTCAAGTTCTACATACTATTGTTGGAAGTGCATCAGGTGTCCCATTTAAAGCATGCATATATTTCTGAGTCCCCCGCCCCCATCATTGTGAATAAATTAGGTTAATTTCCCTTTCAGTGGAAGAGAGAATAACACAATATTAGAATGTAAAGAAGAAATATATTTCCTCAATATCCTTTAACAGAGGACCAGTCAAATTGATTATGGTATATCCTTAATAGTGGAGTAAGGTGATACAGTGAAAAATGAAAAACAGGTTTAAGTTACTAACATAAAACAGATCTCCAAGATGTCGTTAAGTGAAAAATCAAAGTACCACTCATATGTTAATTTGGGTGGGAAAAGGAATATAATAGATGTATATCTATATTTGTTTGTACATTTGTAAAGAAACTCTGGAAAGATATACAAGAAATTAGTAACGGTGTCCCGTGTGTACTGGCAGAGGTGGGAAAGGAAATGGGGAAATAGGGCCAAAGGTTGAAGAAGTTCTTTCACTTCATGTCTTTATATATTTTTTGATTTACAAACCATGTGAATATTACGTATTTTTTCAAAATTAAGTACATATTCTCTCTTCCATGATTCAGTTTTTAAAAAAAATTAATATTTCCTTAAGGTAAAAAAAAGAGACAAGTCATGTATATTTATCATATGTTTCTTTGTTCAAGGAAGGGGTCAATGAAGCAGTTGGGACACGGAATACCAAGTATCTCAAGTTGTCTTCACAAGCCAAACATTTTAGGAAAAATAAAACTATAGTCTGAGAATCAAACTGGAACTCAGAAATTCTTACAGGATCAATTTGGATACCAGAATGGAGGAAAATAACCAAAACCAAAAACCAAAACAAAACAAAACTCGATGAAGAAATTTTTAAAAACAAATGTTAAAAAAGTAAAGGTATTTATATAAATTTTAAATTAAAAAAATCTAGATAAAGTCAGTCTTGTGCTGGAGCCAGCTCTCACTGGGCTCCCGAAGGTCAAATGGGCATACCTTTCTCCAACTCCACAGTAACCCAATCTCCCCCTCCCCCACCACCTGAGAACCACTGGTTAAATTTGCCAGTATAGGACAGCAACATGCAGAAGAATTAAACTAGACCACTTTCTTGCACCATTCACAAAAATTAACTCAAAATGGATAAAGGACTTGAATGTGAGACAGGAAACCATCAAAACCCTAGAGGAGAAAACAGGAAGAGACTTCTCTGACCTCAGCCACAGCAATTTCTTACTTGACACATCCCCAAAGGCAAGGGAATTAAAAGCAAAAATGAATTATTGGGACCTCATGAAGATAAAAAACTTTTGCACAGCAAAGGAAACAATCAACAAAACTAAAAGGCAACCAACGGAATGGGAAAAGATATTTGCAAATGATATATCAGACAAAGGGCTAGTATCCAAAATCTATAAAGAGCTCACCCAACTCCACACCCGAAAAACAAATAATCCAGTGAAGAAATGGGCGGAAAACATGAATAGACACTTCTCTAAAGAAGACATCCGGATGGCCAACAGGCACATGAAAAGATGCTCAATGTCGCTCCTCATCAGGGAAATACAAATTAAAACCACACTCAGATATCACCTCACGCCAGTCCGAGTGGCCAAAATGAACAAATCAGGATACTACAGATGCTGGAGAGGATGTGGAGAAACGGGAACCCTCTTGCACTGTTGGTGGGAATGCAAACTGGTGCAGCCACTCTGGAAAACAGTGTGGAGGTTCCTCAAAAAATTAAAAATAGACCTACCCTATGACCCAGCAGTAGCACTGCTAGGAATTTACCCAAGGGATACAGGAGTACTGATGCATAGGGGCACTTGTACCCCAATGTTTATAGCAGCACTCTCAACAATAGCCAAATTGTGGAAAAAGCCTAAATGTCCATCAACTGATGAATGGATAACGAAACTGTGGTTTATATACACAATGGAGTACTATGTGGCAATGAGAAAGAATGAAATATGGCCCTTTGTAGCAACGTGGATGGAACTGGAGAGTGTGATGCTAAGTGAAATAAGCCATACAGAGAAAGACAGATATGGTATGTTTTCACTCTTATGTGGATCCTGAGAAACTTAACAGAAACCCATGGGGGAGGGGAAGGAAAAAAAAAGAAAAAAAAGAGGTTAGAGTGGGAGAGAGAGCCAAAGCATAAGAGACTCTTAAAAACTGAGAACAAACTGAGGGTTGATGGGGGATGGGAGGGAGGGAAGGGTAGGTGATGGGCATTGAAGAGGGCATCTTTTGGGATGAGCACTGGGTGTTGTATGGAAACTAATGTGACAATAAATTTCATACAATAAAAAAAATAAAAAAAATAAATAAATTTGCCAGTATACCTTTGGATAAGGGTGACTTTAAGATACACTAAAGTTCAAAATACACAATCAGAAAAATAAGAATCTGTGGCATGTTAGACAATTTTAGATAAATGGATAAATGCAACAATGTTTGGGGAACGACTTTAAAGCCGAGGGCATCTGAGTTTCTAACTTCTATCTAACATGAAGTCTCTGAGGTTGCTCTTTAAATGGGTCAGATATAGATTTTATAGTCAGATCTTTGATAAGCCTGCTATTACTTTTTCAGATTTCCTCTTTACAAGTTGGACTGTAAATTACTACTGGGAAGGAGGACATAAATTATCATTCATGATATGGAGAATGGATATTTTTCAAATATTAACACTTATTACTATTGTATATTCCCACATTTGTTACTTGCTATGTATGCTCAAACTCTTTTATTTATTTGTTTATTTATTTATGTATTTATTTTTTAATTAAATTTTTTTGAGGTTTATCTTTGAAAGAGAGACAGAGCATGAGTGCGAGAGGGGCAGAAAGACAGGGAGACACAGAATTCAAAGCAGGCTCCAAGCTCTGAGCTGTCAGCACAGAGCCAGGACTCGAATTCATGAACCGCAAGATCATGACCTGAACCAAAGTTGGTTAACCAACTGAGCCACCCAGGCATCCCTCAAACTCTTTTAAGTTAGTAATAAAATGTAGCAGAGAGAAAGCAATCTTCTGATGTTATACAAAAGCATAGGAAAAAATATAACAATTCACAGTGCCTGGCCCACATATAACAGTAGCCTATTAAATTATACATAGATGGATGAATGAATTCATAATCATAATCAGGAGTGTTTCTCAAAAGTATAATACAAACAACTCTTTTACTCACCCAATTCAATACAGGTGATTCCAAGTGACCAAATATCAACTTTCCCATCATACTGTCCTTCGTCCATAGCTAAGATCACCTCTGGAGCCATCCTGCCAATTGCAATGTGCAAAATTCATATTGCAAATTAAAAACAAAATTCATCTAATAAAGTGAAACAGCTGTTTGAGCATATTCTAAAGTTTTATCTGATAAGGATATTATTTCCTTACACAAATCATTGGGAAAAATGCTGTTCAAAATATAGCCAATATCCTCAATGATTTACATGAAACAACACATTATTTTTAAAAAATCCTGGTTCCACCATTAACTATCATTTTATCTCAGCAAAATTACATAACCTTCCTGTATATCACTTTTTCCATCTGTAATGTGGAGAGAATTCTAGTAGCTACCTCAGAAAGATTTGTAAAGGATTAATATGTATGAAACACTAAAAGAAATAACTATAGACAACAGGAAAAATACTTATGGAGCTATTTAAAACAATATAATCAGCTATTTCAAAGATACTACAATGTAGAAAATAAACAAACAGGCTATGGTAATGGATACTGTTTGTCCATAATGGATTTTCATAGGAGGGGAGGGGCCTTATCAGTTTAATATGCTTTGTTTTCTGTTAGTGTAAGTGGCTGCTTAGTAAATGCTACTTGATGATCATTGACAGAAAAAAAATTCAAATAGTAGCTAACTTTTTTTAGTAGGTAAGTAATTTTCCAGGGATATAAGTCATTCTCCAAGGTACAATGAAATTCCAATGTATCTGTGTAAGGAAGAAAAGGAATCTTGAATAGATGGGGGTGAAATTTTAAGTCAGAATGACAAGTTAGGTAAAGTTTCAGGAAACTTAACAAAGTTCTTTAGAGATGTTGGATAGAAATGGGCAGAAGACATGTCTTCTTTCCAAAGACCTTTCTTTGGCTAATAGATGGCTAACAGACACCATGAAAAGATGCTCAACATCACTCATCATCAACATCATTCATCATCAGATCAAACCTACAATGAGATACCACCTCACATCTGTCAGAATGGCTAACGTTAACACCTCAGGAAATAACAGATGTTGGTGAGGATGCAGAGAAAGGGGAACACTTTGGCACTGTTGGTGGGAATGCAAACTGGTGCAGCCACTCTGCAACACAGTATGGAGGCTCCTCAAAAAACTAAAAATAGAACTACCCTATGACCCAGCAACCGCACTATTAGGTATTTATCCAAAGGATACAAAAATGCTGATTCAAAGGGGTACATGCACCCCAGTGTTTATACCAGCACTATCAATGGCCAAATTATGGAAAGAGCCCAAATGTCCATGAATGGATAAAGAAGATATGGTGTATATATATATACAATGGAGTATTACTTGGGGATTAAAAAGAATGAAATCTTGCCATCTGCAGCAACATGGATGGAACTACAGGGTATTAGGCCAAGCGAAATAAGTCAGTCAGGGAAAGACAAACATCACGTGACTTCACTCATGTGGAATTTAAGAAACAAAACAGATCAACATCGGGGAAGAGAAGGAAAAATAAGATAAAAAGAGAGAGAGACAAATCATAACAGATTCTTAAATACAGAGAACAAACTGAGGGTTGCTGGAGGGGAGGAGAGTGGGGGGATGGGCTAAATATGATGGGCATTAAGGAGGGCACTTGCTGGGATGAATCACTGGGTTCTACTCCTGAAACCGATACTACACCATATGTTAGCTAACTTGAATTTAAATAAATTAATTCAAAACAAAACAAAAACAAGAACCTGGATTTCTTTCATTAGAAAGTAATATTTCTACTTATTGGCTAGTTAGAGGTTAAAGAGAATACCTTGTCCTTGTCTAGACATTCTGCCTCAAGAGAAAAGTTCAAAAGAAACTTAAATGAAATCTAAAACCTGAGCTTGGTCAATGAGTTGATAATCCTGCTCAGTTTACACCCAGTGACATCAACCTTATTTGAACAAGTTAAAGTCACTGGAAATTTTATACTAAGAGTGTTTCTTTTTTTGCTAGTGAGTTTTCTATCCTTCTTTAATGAAATCTCATTTGGGGCACATGGTGAGACATTGTCAAAAAACCAAACCAAAACAAACCAGTGCTATGAGTCCATCTTGTTCATGTATGCACGTTTTAAAATTCTAGTTTTAAAATTCTACATACCAGTAAGGTGTGCCCACAAAGGAGTTGGCAGGAGAGGCCATTGAGGCAGATCCAAAGTCAGCTAGTTTCACCTGACCTGGCTCTGTTAGAAGAATATTTCCAGCTTTAATATCCCTATAGGAAAAAATAAGAGGGTTAGAAAATTACTTTTCAACTCTGATTATGGAATACATCAGAGCATGCAATTAATAAGACAAAAAGTTTATTTAAAAAAAGCTTGCTCAGATTGCCAGAAGGGGATTTAGTAATTATTGCATGTTATAAGGGGGCCCAGATTCCTGGGTATACTTACAGGTAGGTCATAGTAATTACTAAAAGGTAGAGCTTTCTTTAGAGGGAGGGAATGCAAAGAGAAAAGGCAGACATGGCAGACAAGGAAATCCATTCAATTACTACACTCAAAAAAGCATATTCTCAGATGCTGATCCAGTGGTCAACGGTATTCCTTATGCTGGGAAAATTGGCACCATTTGTAACTGCCTTTTTTTTTTTTTTTTTTCCAAATTACATAAGGTTTTTAGAGTCTAAACAAACCTTCAATAACTCTTTAATCTACCTACCAATAAACCTCAACTACACACATACCTTTTCTTTCTTGCCTGTGACCCTTTCTCTCTGCCTTAATTGTAACTGCAACTCTAAGGCATTTGAGGGTACATGTTATATAGAAGGTGTTATTTTAAAAATAACACTGTACAGTAAAAAGAAGACCCTGAAAGATCAAAACAAACAAGGATTAGGGATTAGGAAATTGCATTTCTATTGTATTATGACAAAGAATCGCAAGTGGTTATTACTAAATCTATTAGATATTTTACGCAGCAAAAAGCTTTTGAAATATGATTTAAAAAATTCATTGTTTAGGATGATAATTTAGAATGAAAACATGTGGATGTACTCTCTATTCTCTTCAAAAAAAAAGCATGAGGTGTAATGACTATTAGGAACCAAGAGTTATAAATCAATGGGCTGTGGAAAGACAAAGCAGAGAGAATGAGGAAAACTTATGTCAAGGTGAAAATGATAAGGTTCAAATGTTTGAAAACAATGTCTCCAAAAATCTTCTCTTGAAAATTCAGTTTCTTTACTCACGATGACATTAGACGTTGGCAGAGAAAACTAAAAAAACATTATTTCTCTAACAGCAGAAAAATATCTTTTCTCTATTACTTTCAGTTAGAACACTGACTTGTCTTTTAAAGTTTATTTATTTTTGAGAGATAGAGACAGAGCATGAGGGGAGGGGCAGAGAGAGAGGGAGACACAGAATCTGAAGCAGGCTCCAGGCTCTACGCTGTCAGCACAGAGCCTGACACAGGGCTCGAACTCAAGAACTATAAGATCATGACCTGAGCCGACGTTGGAGGCTCTTAACCGACTGGACCACACAGGTGCTCCTGACTTGTCTTTAAATCAAAATAATAAAAAAATCTGAGACATGGTATTTAAACAGGAAGCATATTTTAAAGGGCTTTTTTGTTTTTTCAACTTCTTTTATATATTAAAGAAGATAAAGTATAATATAAAATAAGACATTAAATTAATGTGCAGATTTTGATAACACAGGCACAAAAAAAAAAAAAAAAATGAACCATGGCTTTAAATGGGAACCGGCAAAATCACATATAGACAAGTTGGCATTCGGTAATGACATTTTGGTACCAAAGATATATATTAAAAACATTTTGTTTGGTCAAATCCATGGATGTGATGGCTAAATCTATTTCACCAATATTTTTTAGGTGTGGTTAAGCTCATTCTTTGCTTCTAAAAATAAGCCAACTTCATAGCAGGGATTTTGGTCTGCCTGTGTTGAGGAAGTTCTGCTTTTGTGGTACCAGTAACTGGTAACGGCTACTCTAGGGTGATTAAAACAGGCAAAAGGGGAACCTATGATGTAATAGTCTCATTTCTTCCTAGTAAATGGCAAAGCGTTTTCTTTTGCTTTTGAGCCATCTGAGATTCTTTACACCTACCTCATATTCCACTACTTCTTCCACTTTTCATTAAAGTAACTGTACTAGAAATTCTTTACTGAGAGAAGGAAAGATTAAGAACAACATCTTTAGTTAGGAGAAGTTAGTGGCAGGAAGTACAATGGAGGGAGGACAGCGGGGTTGTGGTAGAGAAAATACAAGGTAGAGGAAAGCCTTGGATTAAGAGTTAGGAAATCTGAGCTTCAATCTTTATTGTATAAAACCTGTGAAACTATGGGCAGTTATTTAAATCTCTCAGAGTTACAGTTTCTGCCAAGGTAAAGACTATAATATCTTCCTACATATCTATATGGAGTATCGAAATGCACAATATTTTAAAGTGATGAAACAGCACATAATTATTTAAGATTGAGTTGTTAATTTGCAATAGGAAAAGGAGAAGGAAGGGCCCCTGGGTGGCTCATTGGGTTAATCGTCTGAGTCTTGGTTTTGGCTCAGGTCATGATCTTACAGTTTGTGAGTTTGAGTCCTGCATTGGGGCACTGGGAGTGAAGAGGCTGCTTAGGGTTCATATTCTCTCTCTCTCTCTCTCCTCCTCTCTGCCCCTCCCCCACTCTCTCTTAAAATATAAATAAAGGAAGGGAGGAAGGGAGGAAGGGAGGAAGGGAGGAAGGAAGGAGGGAAACAAACTCAGGTAGGAAATAAATATATGCAAGGAAGGCTAATTTTTTTTCTTGGCATAGTATCAAACAATTGCTGTGCCCTTCCTCAAATTTTCCCCCAACATCCTGCCTGGAGAACAGTTAATTATAGAACAGAGGTGAGGCAAGTCTTTGGGTAAACCTGGGAGAGACCCAGAGATAGAAGCTAAATTCTGGCAACTTCTCACATCCAGAAGCAGCAGCAATCTCTTTGCTTCCTATAAACCCACAGACACCCTACAAAGTGGAGCATGCGCTCATTTTCAAGATTCCCTGAACAGGCAGTCCTGTAACTGGTCTCCAATCTTACCTATGAATCAGTGCATGAGAATGCAGGTAGGCCAGCCCCTGCAAGGCACCATGAGTAATGGCAGCGATTTCCACTTCTTGAAGTGGTTTCTTATGAACTGAGGAAGGAAAGAAAAATTTAGAAGCAGTAATGAGTTTCATTCTTCTTAGTATCTTGTACTCTCAAATGACAATTTAGGAACACATTCACCTAAATATACGGGATATATATTCCCTATAGAACTGCAGTAAGTAATTGGATAACAGGAAACCCAAGTACAAAAACAAACAAATGAACTGCTTAAAATAAAATAAAAAGAAGACTAATAGTCATCGTAATGAATTGTTAATTGATGTGTCAGTTGCAAGTCAAAGCCACCACTGATTCCAACTGGCCAGGCCCAAATTTACCAGTCCTTTCTGACATGTTAAATGCCTGGAGTGTTTTAGGTTGTATTATTCTCCTCTCCACAGAGCTTCTATAATTACCTCTTCTAACTACAGGTTTTCATTATTTGTGAAAGCAGCTAATAAGCAATTTCTATTCGGAGATCAAGGATGATATAAGAATAAAGTTTTTTTTTTTAATGTAAATTTTTAACACAGTCTCTGTGTTACAATAGCATTTGCAGAAGAGAACTAAGCCAAGATATTTGAAAGAGTTAAATATCAGTGTAATTTGATACCATTTACCTCTCTTTCATACACACATATGAATTTGATGCTTTTGGCTACATTTATTACATCACACGAGCTGAACATTTTAGTAAGTACCTGCCCTGGATGGGCCATGAACTAAAGAGTAGGAGGTCGCTAATCATTACTGAGATACTTTGAGCTACTGTGGAGATAAAGTTTGCACAGCTTATCCACACAATCCTTAAGTCTAAGTCATCCATCCATTTGCTTTGCCCAAACTGCACTTCTTTTTAAGTTTCTTTATTTATTTTGAGAGCAAGCAAGAGAGAGAATGAGCAGGGGAGGGGGGGGGGAGAGAGAGGGAGGAAGGAAAGAACAGAGCGGGAGAGAGAGAGAGAATGAATGAGAGAATGAATGAATGAATGAATGGATGAATATATCCCAAACAGGCTCCAAGGCTCCACTCTTTCAGCACAAAGTGCAATGCAGGGCTCAATCCCATTAACCCAGAGATCATGACCTGAGCAGAAATCAAGAGTTGGCTGCTTGACTGAGCCACCCAGGCAACCCCAAACTGTAGTTTGGCAACCCCAAACTACTTCTTTAATATAGGAGTAGATAATATTCTTGTCAAGGCAAAACAGAAAGGAGGGGATAATGCTTTTATTCTTACCTTCTAACAAATCAGAGGCTGAGCCTAAGCAATATTCCATCACCAACTGTAATAGATTAAAATAATAACCAGAATAATCACAGTTAATAAGAAACTGCTAAAACCAACCAAGTGACCATGAAACTAAGACTACTAGAAGAATAAGTATTCTGACCTAATTGAACCTGGATTAAATTTTGGTCATCCGACACTAACTTATTTTTATAACTTTTACCACATAGTTTTGTTATTTCCTCCTTCGAACTGCAATGTTCTAACACTATAAGTGTACTGGACATGAAATGGTCAAGCTAAGATTGCCACTTATTTACTAGTTTCCAAACTACCTTGTTGCAAAATGTTTTAAGGTAGCTAGGTTGCAGTATAAGTTAAATTTTGTAACTTGGGGAAAGTGGCAACCAAATATATGAGCCCATATAACCTATGCTGGGAAATACTAATTGAATAGAATAAACCAGTAAGTAGTAAATTTCTTATTTTCACATTTATAAACAAGAAAATATTGTTTAGAACTCAATCTAAAGACATAGCCTGCTATGTATCGTTACCTTATCTTGCAAGTCTGACATGGAATATTTAAATTTTTATCTTAAAACATTTCTTTTTTAAAAAAGCTTTTTATTGTTTATTTTTGAAAGAGACCGAGAGTGAGCAGGCAAGGGGCAGAAAGAGAAGGAGATATAGAATCCGAAGCAGGCACCAAGCTGCTAACTGTCAGCACAGAGCCTGATGCGAATTCACGAACTGTGAGATCATGACCTGAGCTGAAGTCAGATGCTTCACCAACTGAGCCACCCAGGCGCCCCTCACTTAAAACATTTCTGGAACAATATTATTAAAATACTATTGATACTTTTTGGGTTTGCAATCTTGGGAGGCTTTTTAAAAGCAAAAAGGAGAAAATTCTTTTATTCTCATCTTAGATTTTTTTTTTTATGTGTCCCAGACTACTGATTTATAAACAAGATCAGACCTATGAGTGCTCAGTGACCAATCTCTACACATGTGCACGTGCACACACACACTCCTACAAATTATTTTCTTATTCTCAAAAATACCATATTTTCTTCTTGAAATACAAATTTCCTATCATCAACTACACATAAGCAATATTAACATATTAGCTCTTTTCATTTAAAAAATTAAGGTAAAAACATAATCATGTATTATGTACTTTGTACATAATTTAGAAGAATAAGAGATAAAATTATATACTACATGATATGTAATGTTATAATCATAATATATATTATTACAGTATATAATAATCATATATTACATATGATTAATATATTGGTATTCTTCTGTATAATTCCAGTAATTCCAGGTACATAATACATATCACACATATTACATATTATTATGTATAATAGTTATATGTTTATATCTAAAATATTAAATTTTTATATACCTATATGTAATTAAATATATAACTATACATAATAGGTTAACATTATTCCATTACAGAATAATTTAAAACAACATGAGAAATGTAGGAGTTTAAAGTTTTGACATATTATAGTTTTCTGCTTGACATTAAAAGAAGCAGAATCAGAAACATTAATTTTATTTATTTTTTAAAGAAGTATAGTTGATGTACAATATTGTATTGGTTTCAGGTATACTTCACAGTGATTCAACAATTATATACATTATGAAATGCTCACCACCCTAAATGTAGTTACTATTTGTCACCATATGAAGTTGCTATAATATTATGGACTATATTGCCTATGCTGTACTTTTTATCACCATTATTTTATAACTGGAAGTTCGTACTTCTTTTTTTTTTTTAAATGTTTATTTTTATTTCTGAGAGAGAGAGAGTGTGTGAGTGGGGAGGGGCAGAGAGAGAGAGGGAGACACAGAATCTGAAGCAGGCTCCAGGCTCTGAGCTGTCAGCACAGAGCCCGATGCGGGGCTCGAACTCACGAGCTGTGAGATTGTGACCTGAGCCGAAGTCGAGCTGACTGAGCTTCTGTTTCTTAAACTAAGTATATTAGTATGCATATATAACTTCCTTTAACTAGGTATGTAGAATATTAACATAGAACTTTAAAACCAAATGGAGAGAAAATGTTTACAGTTACAGTTATATTGTTTAAAATTATATGTTAACTCTATATTTTTGTCACGTACATTCTTTTCCCTACTGTTCGGTCACACAAGGACATCTGAACTGTGGCCGGTTGTTTGCTCCTGACGTTAAACAGCTCCAGTTGCTCTACTTTTAAGTGATTAGGTCTGCTTTCTAACTTCCTTATTTCTTCCTTCTGGTCACATTAGTCTTGTGGCTGTTTGTAGGCATGTCTCCAGCAGTTTAGTTCCTATGAGCTCCTTCTATTTAGCCTATCAAATCCACTGTGGACAGAGACTAGTTAACCAAGCTTACTAGCACTCTATGTAATCTCAGAGTAAATAGGCTTTAAATAAGAGCTCAGAGGATTTTCTGAAGACTCGAAACACATGAGATTTACCACTTAATTTTGTAACATTTATTCTGCATGTTTAAAATCCCTTTCTTGACTCCTTCAAGATGGTGGAGATTGCCAGAGAACTGATTTCCACATAATGAGATACTCCTCTGACTAATTTCTTCTGCTCAGAACAGAAGCAATGGCTCTAGATATCTTAAAAGCTTCTTGAAAAGAAATGTTTAAGTATTTTGTTGGATAGTCGATCTAGGAACAAAAATTCCATTCCCTAACTGGAGAGCACGTATAGGAAAGCACTTATGCATGGTAACTTCTTAACAAATGAATCTCAGTAAATGTTAGGTTGGACTTTAAACTGGAAGATGCAGTTTGCTAAAGCACAAAGTGTAGCTTCTTGATGGACTCAACAGTGCCTAAGGTGTTAACCTAAAAACAGAAGTGCGATCGTGTAAAAATATACTCAAAAGACAGAGTGGAACAAAAGACTTATTTCATTTTACTCATATGCTAGGCCATGTTTGAAAATACTTAGACAGTGATGGTAACACCAAGCACGATTCCAAATTTTGGGGGAATTGGAGTAGGGGGGTGAGAAATAATGAAGATAAAAATTCTAGGATGAGAATAAAAGGCTCTTTTACTTTTGCAAATAAACCATTATAAGAGGATATTAAAATTTCACTGTTTTTGATTATTTATAGAATAAAATTTCCCATAGGCTAGGCATCATATTGATCTTATAGAATGTATATACCACATGGTACACTCTGAGGTATTAACACATGTTGAATACTGATAACAAAAGTCAATGGGACAAAAATGAGGCTGACAATTTTACAGATCAAAGAGATAATGGAAAAAATAGAAAAAAAAATTTAACAGGAAATAAATAATATAGGTCCTCTGACTTACCCAAGCAGTGTGTTCTTTCAAGTAACAACCTTTATACTCAATGGTATTAGGATGCTTTAATTGTTGTAAAAATTTGACTTCCTTAAGAATATCTTGCCATTTCTATTGAAGTAATAAAGCAAATGATACAATTTTTAGACTGAAAATAGTATTTTATTAGCAACTATACATATATAATATTCTTTGTTATTTTAAATGCACAAAGTAAATGTTTAATAAATGAAGACGCTGTTTAAACTTGTGTTATTTAATTTTAGTACCTGTAAATGGAAATCTATTAGCAAATATAATAAATCTATTACACTAACTTATGTTCTATTCCACAAATTAGTTGACTGAGTTAGAATATTAAGAATATTTATTATATGCTCTACAAAAAGGAATAAAAAAGATATGATAAAGTAACGTTTAAAGAACTTTGTTTCTACTGTCAATTTCATACTAACTAGATTATGTCAGTTTAGGTACACAACTGTCTTTAACATACCTCATTTGCCTGCTTCCCACTATAGGACATTTTCTTAACTGCCACCACCTCATTGGTGTGAGCATTTGTGGCCTGTGTTGAGAGAGTAGAAGAAAAAAAAAAAAATAAAAAGAATGATGATGTTTCAGCCACTTTAACATTTGATTAACTTCATTATCACAATTTAAAGACGCTGTAACTTTTAGGCTAGAGAGACACTTCCACCCCACCGTAAGGTACA
This sequence comes from Panthera onca, assembly GCF_046562875.1. Classification (NCBI taxonomy): domain Eukaryota; kingdom Metazoa; phylum Chordata; class Mammalia; order Carnivora; family Felidae; genus Panthera; species Panthera onca. The sequence continues at coordinate 13,594,278 of NC_138350.1, forward strand.
ACTTTTTTTTCATTCTTATCTATATACATGCAAATACTATAACATAAAAAAGGATTAGGGTTTAACAAAATATATCCAATCAAACGAAAACAAGGCAAATTTCCAAAACGTCCACACTGGCTTCACCATGTGAAACGTCCATCAATGGACAATCAATTAAATAAACGTGGTAGGATCATATAATAAGGTAAACATTAAAAGAATGAGGTAATCTATATAAATATAGAGTAAAATGGAAAGATGTAAAAAATACAATGACAAAAAACAAGCTGTATACTATCTTACTTTTGCCAAAGAGTAATAATGTGATGTATGTGAAGAAAAAATATTAAAGAATTTATACCAGAATATATATCAGTGATAATCCCTGGAGGAGTGCTGTCTGATAGAACTTTCTGTCATGATGGAAATGTTTTATATCTACATTGTATAGGATAGCATGTGAAATGTGGCTAGAGTGACTGAGGAAATGAAGTTTAAATTTTAATTAATTTAAATCTAAATAGTCTACTACATTGAACAATGCAGAAGATAAATCTTAAAAGGGACTTTCACTTCCAAAGGCACTTATATTTTATAATGAGAACGTATTACGTATATACATATATATATGTGTGTGTGTATTCATCTACAAAGATTGCCTTGGCTCATGATATCTCTATTTATCTTTTCTACACCCAAAATACAATAGTTCACTGAAAGCACACATGAAAATAACAGGTCAAGTAATAGTCTTCCTCCTACTTAAGAGATTTAAAATAAATAATTTCCTTAAAATTTTCAGAAAAATAAATGTCAGACATTCAAAGATTATCTAATTTTGGCTTTCTTTTAATAACAGGGCTCTATATCAGTGACACACTCCTGATATAAGTGAGCTATTTTGGTGCTATGATATTATTATTGTAAACCAATAAAGCTATAGTGGTGTTTCTGAGGTAAGAGATTAGAAATTCACTCCCTGATAAAATCAGGTCATCAATTTTAGAGAAAAATGCATAATCGGTTTCTTAAATACACTTAAAGAAGCTCCTCAAATAAAACTGAATTTCTAATTTAAAAAATTTTAAATTAAAAAATAAACAGTAACTTATTTATGTAAAAAGAATTCAATCCCAGAGTCTTACTGAATGACAAACTGCTGACAAAATGAACACTTACTGAAAAAAAAAATTTTTTTTTATAATCTCTAAAGGTAAAAGTACCTATTATAAAAACAAGGTGTCTACTAGTTAGAGTTTTCAAATCAGCAGGCCTCTACAAAGGCATTTTTTTTTTAGATATTTTGTTCATTTATAAGGTACAGATGGACTTTTGTTGAAAACAAAATCTCTCACATTTTGCTGGCTTTTAAAATTTAACACTAAGACAGTGCTTATATGACAGCAACAAAGAAAAGTTGATGCGAATTCAGTATTTCAATAAAGGTTAGAGTGATTGTATCTGAAAAGCGGATATTTTGGGGATGAATCTATCTACTGTGCAGCTTAAGCAGCCTGGGAAAGGCTTAAGAAATGCTTAAGCAATGAGTAATTTTAACTTGCAGGGTTTTTTTTTTTTTTTTAAACCAAATCTTTAACCTTCATAAAAAGAAAAAAAGAAGGACAAATATGGAATCAGATGGTATTATCTAACTGCTTATTAAGCTTATTTATAATCAATGCTTATTTGGAACCAGAGACTTTTGAAAAAAGAATCTCTCTAGAATAAAAATACATTTCTTTACATTTACAGAGTAATCATTACTTAGAACTTTGTAAGTATACTTGCTTACACAATCTGTCTACTGGAGCACAGACTTGAAAATTGAAAAACATTTCCATGTTGATTTTTCTTAGATGTGAAATTTATTTTTCAAGTTTTTATTTAAACTCCAGTTAAACATACAGTGTAATATTACTTTCAGATGTACAATTTAATGATTCCACAATTCCATACATCACCTGGTGCTCACCAAAACAAGTGCACTCCTTAATCCCCATCACCTATTTCCCCCCCCATCTGACTCCCTTCCCCTCTGGAAACCATCCGTTTGTTCTCTATTGTTAAGAGTCTGTTTAGATGTGAAGTTTTTAATGCAATTTTATACTGGTTAAAGTTCACAAATGAAACTTCAAGGAAAAATCAATGTTTTAGTACACAGAAAGGAAACTATCAGTGGGGTCTCAGCTTTCCAGTACTTCATATAATATTATGAATGACTACCACTTCTACACATCTCAAGTGTTACTCTTTCTAAAAAAATTTTTACTGTCTGTTTATTTATTTATTTTTGAGAGAGAGAGAGAGAGAGAGAGAGAGAGGATGAATCCCAAGCAGGCTCTGCACTCTGAGTGCAGAGCCCGATTCGGGGCTCCATCCCATGAACTGTGAGATCATGACCTGAGCTGAAATTAAGAATTAGATGTTTAGCTAACTCAGCCATCCAGGTGTCCCCTTTTTAAAAAATTTATTTCAAGTGTTATTCTTAAAACTTAGTATTCATATTTAACACTTCCAATAGTCTTAATGATCTCAGGGAGTTTAAGCAAGATCATTGATTCAAAAAATATTTAGAGTACTGTTTCTGATATTTTCTTAACCATTTCCAGCTACAATTAGATTACTGTCCACTTGTTGCTAATTTATAGAGAAACATAAGCATTAAAAATAAGTTTTTCTTTTTGCCTTAGTTATTAAGTCTCAACTAAAACTGAAAGGTAATAAGTATACCCAGAAGAACAGAACTTAATCATCAGCTTTAGGTGGATTATAGAAGATATGTTAAGTTCAACAAGGCAACAGTGGAAACGTAGAAGCTTCGTAGTTGTGTTTAAGTGAATACAAAAATAATCATGCCCAGCCTGTTTCTATTTTCCTTTAATATAGGATTTCTTACTGTCTGATGTGTTAATACTGCTAATTTCTGCATTACTTATGTAAATCCAAACACACAGATATTTTACCAAGTTAATAGCTTCCATTTTTTTTCTGAAAATATTCTCAGTTGATTGATTCTATGAGAGCTGTGCCAGCTTACAATTCACTTTAAACATATTTCTTGACAACATTCTGTGTAAAAGCTGTAAACTACAAAAAGTCTAACACAATTATAGTGTTTAGGTATAAAAATGTTGGTTGCTGGAATCTGATCTTAATGGCTTGCTAGCATGGCTAGGATTCATGAAAAGTACTAATTAGCAGTACCAACTTCTCTGAGTTCTTTATGATTCATTTGTTCATTCAACAAATACTTAATAGGCATTCAAAAATTGTCAGGTATGGGGCTAAGAAGTGAGTAAATATGCCCAGTACCTATCTCTTGTATAGTAGCATAGATAGCAACGAAAATATCATAACAAACAAATGTAAAATTGCAACTGTGACGGTTGCTAGGAAGAAGGGTATGTGTTACTCTGAGAAACAAAAATGGGAGGATGTGACTCCGGCAGGTCAGGCAAGGCTTCCCTGAGGAAATGAGGTTTCAGCTGAGAGCTAAAAGAGGAACAGGAGTTAAGAAGGAGAAGGGGAAGGGGAAGGGGGAACACTTTATGCGAAGATCCTATGACAATGGTCAAAAGAAAGCTATTATGTTATAGCGAGGGCAATGAGAATGAGTGGGAATATGTCTCAAGTACAGACAGGGACCACATCATGGAAGACCTTGAAGGCTGGCTACAGTAAGGGTTTTGATCTCAGTCTAAGAACAGAGAGCCCCTGGAGGCTTTACAGAAAAAGATGATGTGATCAGACTCACTTCTTTTTCCCCTAAGCTCACTATAGTGTGGACAGCAGCCTAAACAGAGACCAGAATGGATGCACAGAGATGGGCTGGGATGCTACTGCAATTGCCCAAAGAAGAGATGATGGTCTTCTTGGTCATCACGGTATGAGTGACAAGAGGAAGACTCTATTAACAGTGAGGGAGGAACTACACATAAACATTATTGTGGCCAGTGAGAAATCTGTTTTTTTAAGGTGTTACCACATGACCATTATAGATAAAAAATTAAAGTTTTTCTAAGTTTTACAGTAAAGTGTAAGTTAATTCTTCTTTAATCTGTTTTTTAGTGCCTTACGGGTATATATGGGCCTGTACTACTCACTTTTGTATACAGGCAATACAATATACAATATAGTTAATGATTACATTTTCAAAACCACCCAAATATCTTTATTATTTCTCCCATCTATCATATCAACAAATAACATATATTTAGTGCCTACTGTAAACGGGCATTGGCTAGCCTTTAGAGTTGTAAAGAAATAGTAGAAACAGTCTTCATTTTCAAAATGCATATACTCTGGCTAAAGAGACAGGCCTTAGCTCAAACGGCAAATGAATGAGTAGGTCTTCTGTGGCCTATTATAAAGTAGGTCCCTAGTCCAAAGCTTTGCTAGTAAGTTTCAAAACATGCTTGGCTTATTGTAGTCATTCTAAAGGAGAACTTTGAGAGGGGTTTAGCTGCTTTTTAAAATATGAATCAAATAGAGATTGGAACTACCTTCTGACTCTGGCCAAGAGAGACTCTGAGAGGATGAAGGAGTTATAAATAGAAGGAAAGTAAGAAAAGGTGGCTGAGGAAAGTGTCTTGGAGCAGAATAAATAGGCCACCAATAAACATATACAGAAGGTTTCCACGTTTAAACAGTTCAAAACCAGGCAAAACCAAATTATATTGTGGGTTACATATAAAGAAAAACTAGAGGGGTGCCTGGGTGGCTCAGTTGGTTAAGCGTCCAACTCCTGGTATCAGCTCAGGTCTTGATCTCAGGATCATGAGTTCAAGCCCCGCACTGGGCTCCACCCTGGGTGTGAAGCCTGCTTTTTTAAAAAAAAAAAAAAAAAAAAAAAAAAAAAGATAAACTAGAAAATAATCACCATAAAATTCAAAATAGTGGACTCCCCTAATATGAGTGGGGCCTCCAGAGTGATGGAAATATTCTATTTCTTGGTGTTTATAAAACACCAAGACTGACTGGTGTTTATAAAAGGATTTACCTTTTAATTACTCTTTAAATTGTATATTAAGATATATGGGTATGTATTTATGCACACTTCTGTATGTATATTTGTAATTTAAAAGTCCTTTTTAAAAAAAAAAAAAAAAAAGCATCCCTGGGGTGCCTGGCTGGCTCAGTTGGTAGAGCATGTGACTCCTGATGTTGAGGTCATGAGTTCGAGCCCCACATTAAGAGTAGAGATTACTTTAAGTAAATAAATAAGCAAATAAATAAATAGACTTAAAATAAAAGCATCCCTGTGACTGAGGAAGACAGGACTTTGACTGGGCCTTAAATACTATTCTTAGCCTAAAGACTAACAGAGAAGTGTTGACTAGAAAATTAGCACCCTCTTCAGCCATGGACGGTCACTCAAAGATAAAATGTACGTGAGTGGAAGCCAAGTATTAGAGGGGGGTCAAGGAGAAATGTAGTAGTGCTGAGCGCAGACATGAAGGGATGAGAAAGAGTTCAGGGAAAACCCAGGCTGAAGATTTGGCCAGAAGCAAAAAGAGGAGCTAAACATGCAATTAATAAAATCTCATTTGGAAGGACAACTGAAGATAAGCCCTACCTAGATGTCAAAACATAAAGGATCACCTAAAAGTCAAAGAGTTAGAACAAAACAAAACAGATTCGATAACAGGTTGAGAGGAGAAACAAGCAATAAGTAGTACTTAAATATTACTTTGCTTTTATGGATTACTTTGCTCTCAAGGAAGTTGTTGTGACTTTGAGGAGGCAAACTTCTAAGGTTAAATAAGTAAATGGCCAATTAAATTTTCTGTAATGAATTTCAGGTGATGAGCTAAGGTAACATTTTAGCCACTTCTCATTCTTCTCATCAGAAGATAATCACATTCTGGGAATTCAAACTGACTTTAGGGGGCTAAGCCTTGTACCCTTTAACCTAAAACACTGACTTGACATGAAACGTTACTAAAAATCTTTGTTAGGCCATCTGTCGGTGTGGCCATAATGTTCATCCATCCATCTGCCCATCTGTCCATCATTTATTGAGTTCCTATTACTATCAGACATTATACAGGATACTGGGCATATAGCAATGAATAAGATAGACAGAACCCCTGTCCTCATGGTGCCTATGTCGGGGTAGAGACATACATGACTCAAAAATTCTCGCACATAATTATTTAATTATAACCATGATAAACGCAACAATGTGTAAGCACAGGGTGCTATGAGGTCACAAAGGTCTTAATTTAGTGCTGGAAAGTTGAACGGGGAAAGGCAATCTTGTGGATGTAAACTGACTTAATCTGAAATCTGTAGGATAAGCAAGAGTTAGGCAGGGATGGGGACGCAATGTGCTGAGTTTTCTAGGTGGAGGAATAGCTTATAGGAAGGCCCTGAGGCAAAAAAGAGCTTGGCATATAGAGAAAATGCATAGGGCTCAAATTCAAGCTTAGAACATTTTTTGGAGTACCGTGATAGCAGAATCAGTTGATATAGATACCACTGACTTTAATAATGCCTAGAATTCTAGGACTGGATTTCCAGCAATGACTGTTTGCCTCCACAGTAGACATTTAATTTGTAGAATAAACATTAAAACTAAGTATATTTTACAAGTCATAGAATGTGTAGAACTCAAACTTCCCCAATTTAATCTCTCTAAACCATTCTAAAATTACTTACAAAATAAACTGCTCCAAAACTTCCATGTCCAATTTCATGCAAATCAATAAAAAGTTCTTCAGGATCATCTTTGTAGAAGAGATCAGCAATCTCTGGGTGCTTTGGCACCCCTTTAGGCATGGTGACCAGTACTTGCAAACGTTTTGCTTTTGATATCCCACTCAGCCTTATCTCTCATTTATAAAATTTTTGGGTGGTAAGTTTTTAGTACCTGTAGAAAAATAAGATTTGCTATTAACTTATTTCTAAAACATCTTGGTTGGCTGCAATACAAATTAATATTAGAAAGCATCTTGGTCTTACAACTTCATAATAAAAAGACAAATAACTCAAAAGAAAAACAGGTAAAGGATCTGAATAGACATTTCTCCAAAGATACACAAGTGACCATTAACACATGAAAAGATATTCCAATTATTCATTAGATAAATAAAAATTAAAACCACAGTAATATACCATTTTATACCCACTATGATGACTACTATCAAAAACTTAAATAACTATTGGCAAGGATGTGGAGAAATTAGAGCCTCCAACACTGCTGGTGGGAATGCAAAATGGTGAAACCATTGGGAAACAGACTGGCAGTTCACCAAAAACTTAAACATCAAGTTACCATTTGATCCAGAAATTCTACTCCTTGGTATAAGCCCAAAACATAAACACCTATGTCCACACAAAAACGTGTGCATGGATATTGGTAGCAGTATGATTCATAGTAGCCAGAGGTGAAAACAACCCAAATGTCCATTTGGTGAGTGATTAAACAAAATGTGGTATATCTATACAGTGGAATATTATTCAGGCATAGAAAGAAATGAACTACCGATATATGCTACAACATGAATGAAACTTGTAAGCACAATGTTGAGTTAATGAAGCCAGTCACAAAAGATGACATGTTGCACAACTACATTTATATAATACACCCAGAAGAACTAAATCTATAGAGACAGAAAGTAGATTATTGGTTGCCTGGGGCTGGGGGAAGGAGAGTTTGGGGGTGATAGCTAAAAGGGATGGGCTCTCTTTTTAGAGTGATGAACGTGTTCTAAAACTGTGAAAAAAAGAAAACTGCGGTGATGGCTGCACAATGGTTAATATACTAAAAACCACTGAACTGTTATATTATTTTTTTTGAATTGTACACTTTAAATGAGTGAATTGCATGGTATTAAAATTGTACCTCAATAAATCTATTTTTAAAAGCATTTTGGTCTAATTAACATTGAAATAATAACAGCTAACATTCATTAAGCACTATTATGTGTCAGGCAACACTAAATTCCATATATGTATATGTTATTTTCTTTAATCTCTACAACAGCTTCATAATGCAGGACTTCATTATTTTGATTTTATACAACAAACTAAGGAAGACTGAAAGGCAAAACTACTCCCCCATTATCAGGCAGGTAGTATTTGTCAGACTGGGGCTCAAACCCAGATCAAACTGTAAAGCCCATGCTCTTAATATACAATATATGCATACAGATCAGGTAATTAAATAACAAATTGCCATAATTTGGAGACTATGCTAAATGTTCACTTAAAGAGGCAGGTTCTTTGACTGTTATACAAAACATTCTGAGTTCAAAGTTTCTATTAATAAAAGCACATTATTTTGACATTCTTACATGTTGGTTGTTAATAGTTACACTTAGTTGGCATACATCCTTTGTATTTTTTGAAAAATATTGAAATATTAACTTTCACCTATATTTTTTATTATAAATACCACCTCCCACGAGAATCAATCATTCCAACACACGGGACAGTTTCTGTTTCTTCCTTGACCCATTAGATTACTATGCTAGAAATTTAGTTATTGGCCAATAAAATTGTACTTTTAAAAACGTGAGCCAATAGGCTTTGTTCAAGGAGAAGAGAAAAGAGAGGGTCATTAACAAAGAAGTACAACTAGTTAGTGCTAAGAAGAATTTTTCTCTTGTGATATGACAGCCTTAGGTGACACTGTATATTACTTCATATGGTTAGTCTAGTTAGAGCATTAGAATATGTAGGTCATCACCCTAAGTATCCATCTATCCAGTCAACCCTTTCCCTGACTCAACACATATTTGTCAAGTGCCTAGTATGCCAGGCACATACTGGGTGTTGGTCCCACATCAAATGGGATGTTGTCCCTGTCCTTAAAGGGCTTAGTTAGAGTCCAGTGGGGGAATAAATATTACACTATAATGATACAAATAACAAAATGGTTATAAATGATTGCTATGATAAAAAAGGAAAAAAAACAATTAATAGAAGCATATAATTGGGTGACCCAGTCTCTTTTTTCTTGGATATGAAAAAGCATGCTTTTTTAAGGAAAAATAAAAGTAGTTCTTTCAATATGGACGTATGGTAGAGTTGGAAGGAGAAAATATGAAGCTGGCGTTAAGCCAAGGAAAATCACAGTAAACCTTTTAAACAATATTAAGAAATTTGTACTTCATCCTAAGTATACTGGGGGGCCATTGAAGGTTTTAAACAGGAAAAAGGGATTCCCCTGCAGCACTATGCCTGTAATCGTGGAAGGTCATCCTGTCAATCCATGAATGCTGATAATCAAGCATAAAGTCAATATATCAATACTATTGAAAAAGTGACTTAAGTCTAGTTGTCAGTCAAGAGACTAATACACAACTAATATTCAAAAAGTGCTACTGCCACCACTGCTTATGTTTGAGAAAAGAAAAGAGAAACAATGCATTATGTCAAAGATATCCCTTTTGAAGACTGCAAAAAAAAAGAAGTTATGAGATTGTTTTTAAGAAAAACAAAAAGATCTACGAACTAAACTTATGAGAAGTAAAATCTTTTCAATTGTCAAAATATATTCTAAACTTTTGAATATTTTGGCATCAGTGTGAATAAAGCTAAGTACTATGGATAATCATTTGGATGAAACACATAGATCACTATGTCATACTATAGATTAAATTAATTCTCAAAAGAAATGAATATTTAAATATAAAAAAATGAGACCATAAAAACTTCTAAAATAAATTGCAGGTGAATATTTAATTAATAAGCAAGATATCAGAGGCAAAAGTTGTTAACTAAAATCAGTAAGTCTGACTACATACAATTAATAACTTCTAGAACTTAAAAAATATAATGAATGAACTTCTGCTTCCAGCCAAGATGGAGTAATGGGGACTGGATTTATTATCTGTCACCAGAAACAGCTAACATTAAAGAAAACAGATCAAAATTCTTCATATATATAATTTTTAAAAAATGTTTATTTATTTCTGAGAGAGACAGAGAGAGAAAGTACATAAGCGGGGTAGGGGCAGAGAGAGAGAGGGAGACAGAATCCAAAGCAGGCTCCAGGCTCTGAGCTGTCAGCACAGAGCCCAACGGGGGGGTTCAAACTCACAAACAGAACTGTGAGATCATGACCTGAGCTGAAATTGGATGCCCAACCAACTGAGCCACCCAGGTGCCCCCAAATTCTTGACAGATATAGATGCAAAAACTTGTAACAAAATTACAGCAAATAAAATTCAATAACATATAAAATGGATAATATATCATGAGTAGGTGGGATTCATCCCAGAAATGCAAAGTTGGTTTAACACTCAAAAATCAATGTAATTCACCAAATCAACAATCTGAAAAAAAATGCAAAATGATCATCTCTATAGATGCAGAAAAATCATTTGACAAAATCCAATATTCAAACCTGATAAAAACTCTGAGCCAACCTGGAATAAAAGGTAATATCCCCAGCCTGATAAAAGAAATCTATGAAATATTTATAGGTAATATCAAAGACCAAATGATTTCCTCCTAAGATCAGGAATGAGGCAAGGAAGTCTGCTCTCAAGACTTGTCTGCAATATTGTGCTGGATGGTATGTAAGTGTAATAAGGCAAGAAAAAAGAAATTTAAAAAGCATCAAGATTGGAAAGAAGACGTTAGACTTTTACTGACAAATAACGTGATCACCTATGTAGAAAATTCAATGCAATCTACAAAAAGCTACTAGAATTAATAAGTGATTTTATCAAAGTGGCAGAATACAAGATCAATGTTTAAAACTCAGTTTTACTTTCATATATGAATGGAAATCAAATCTTTAAAACATCACAATAGCATCAAAAATATGAATCCATAGGGATAAATCTGACAAAGAATGTGCAAGATCTATACATTGAAAATTACAAAATAAAGGTGATAGAAATTAAAGACTGAAAAGAGAAATAACTGTGATTATAGGTCAGAAGAATCAATATTAATTGTTCTTTAGAGAAAGAAATTGAGAGGTTGATTCTAAAATGCATATGAAAATGCTAAAGGACATAAAATAAGCAAAACAACTTTGAAAAAGGACGACAAATTTGGAGGGCTGACATAATCTAATTGCAAGATTTATCCTAAGGCTATGGTTATCAAGGCAGGGTGATACTGTTATATATAGACAAACAAATCAGTGTAACGAAACAAAGTCCAGAAGAGACCCTCACATTTGTGAACAAATGATTTTGGACAAAGGTGTGAAGGTAACTCAGTGAAGAAAGTCTTCGATGAAGGGTGCTGGAAAAACTGTATAAACATATACAAAGAAAGGGATCTTCTTTGATCCATGCCTACCCATCACAAAAATTAACTCCAAACAGATTATAAAACTAAATGTAAAACATACAGTTAAAAATATCCTTGAAGAAAACATAAGAAAAATCTTTCTAATGTTGGGTCAGGCAAAGATTTCTTAGACATATAAAAAAAGCATAATCCATAAAAGAAGTAATTGATAAATTAGGCTTCATCAAGATTAAAAACATACTTTTTTGAAAGACCTCTGTTCAGAGAATGAAAAGCCAAGCCACAGATTGGAAGAAATTTTTGCAAAATATGTCTCATAATGGAATTGTATCCAGAAACTATGAAGAATCCTCAAAACTCAATAAAAAGAAAGTAAACAACCCAATTTTTTAAATGGGAAAAAGATTAGAGGCGCCTGGGTGGCTCACTCAGTTAAGTGTCTGACTCTTGGTTTCGGCTGAGGTCACGATCTCACAGCTTCGTGGGTTTGAGCCCCGTGTTAGGCTCTGCCCTGGCAGTGTGGAGCCTGTGTAGGATTCTCTTTCTCTCACCCTCTCTCTCTGCCCCTCTCCCACTTGTGCTGTCTCTGTCTCTCTCACAATAAATAAAAAAACTTAAATTTTTTTTTCATGGGAAAAAGATTAAAATAGACACTTCACCAAGGAAGATATATGGATGGCAACTAAACAAAACAAAAGATGCTTAATATCACTATTCATTAGGGAGATACAAATTAAAACCTGAGGTTCTACTACATGCCTATTAGAATGGCTAACATGAAAAAGAATGGGCATACCAGGTGTTGGCAAGGGTGTCAAATACCTTTTTCACATACTGCTTGAGAGAATGTCAAAATGATAGAGTTTGGAAAAGTTTGGCAGCTTCTTAAAAAGCTAAACCTATATCTACCATATGATGTAGCCATTCCACTCCTCGGTATTTACCCAAGAAAAATGAAAGCATATGACCATACAAAGCCAGGTACACAAATGTTCATGGCAGCTCTATTTTTAATAGCCCCCAAATGCCCATCAACAAAGGAACAGATAAACAATTTGTGGTACATGCAGATAATAGAATGCATCACAGTGAGAAAATGAACTCCTGGCACATGCTACAATGTGAATGAAACTCAAAATAATTACATTGAGTGAAAAGAAGACAGCCCCCCCCCCCCGCCAAAAAAGGAGTACATACTTTATGATTTCATGTCTATAAAATTCTGGAAAATGCAAACTAATCTAAAGTAACAGAAAGCACATCAGTGGTTTCTTGGGGATAGGGTTGAATGAGAAGATGTAGGATGGAGGGATTAAAAAGGGGTATTAAGAAGCCTTTGGGAATGGTGGATAGATTTACTATCTTCACAGATACATATTTTGGTAAAAGATATTATATTCATTAAATATGTTCAGATTATTGTATGTCACTTATACATCAGTAAGGTTGTTTCAGAATGATTCAATAAACAAAACTGAAAGGCAAATGAAGTAGAAATAATTCTTGCAAAATATATGCTGGTTAAAAGTTATTCTTAATATCAGACAGGTGACTATATAAATTGATGAAAGATATTGAAGATGATGCAAACAAATGGAAAGAGATTCCATATTAATGAAATGGAAGAACCATATTATTAAAATATCCACACTACTCAAAGAAATCTATACATTTAATGCAATCCCTATCAAAATACCAACAACATTTTTCACAGAACTAGAACAAATAATACTAACATTTGTATTTGTATTTGTATTTTTTGACAAAAAAGACCCCGAATAGCCAAAGCAATCTTGAGAAAGAAGAACAAAGCTGGAGTTATCACAATCTCAGATTTCAAGATACACTGCAAAGCTGTAGTAGTCAAAACAGAATTGTACTGACACAAAAAAAGACAAGATCAATAAAACAGGAGAAAGCACCCAGGAATAAACCCACGCTTACACAGCCAATTAATCTACTACAAAGGAGGCGACATTATACGATGGGAAAAAGACAGTCTCTTCAACAAATGGTGCTGGGAAAACTGGACAGCTACATGCAAAAGAATGAAACTATACCACTTTCTTACACCATACACAGAAATAAAATCAAAATGGATGAAAGACCTAAATGTGAGGCCCCAAACCATTAAACTCCTAGAAGAAAACATACAGGCAATATTTCCTTTGACATTGGCCATAAAAACATTTTTCTAGATAGGTCTTCTCAGGCAAGAGAAAAAAAAAAAAAAGCAAAATTAAACTATTGGGACTACACCAAAATAAAAAGCTTTTGCACAGAGAAGGAAACCATCAACAAAATGACAAGGCAGTCTATTGAATGGGTAAAGATATTTGTGAATGATATACCTGATAAGGAGTTAATATCCAAAATATATAAAGAACTTACAGGACTCAACACCCAAAAAACTCAAATAGCCCAAGTAAAAAATGAGCAGAGAACCTGAAAAGACATTTTTCCAAAGAAGATATCCAGATGGCCAACAGATACATGAAAAGATGCTCAATATCTCTCATCACCAGGGAAATGCAAATCAAAACCACAATGAAATATCACCTTATACCTGTCAGAATGGCTAAAATCAAAACACAAGAAATAACAAGTATTGGTGAGGATGTGGATAAAAAGAAACACTCATGCACTGTTGGTGGGAATGCAAATTGGGGCAGTCACTGTGGAAAACAGTATAGAGATTCCTCAAGAAACTGAAATAGAATAACTATATGCTCCAGTAATGTCATTACTGGGTATTTACCCACTGAAAATAAAAAACTAATTCAATAAAATATATGCACGCCTATGTTTATTGAACCATTACCTACAATAGTCAAGATTCGGAAGCAACTAAAGTGTCCATAGATGAATGGATAAAGATGTGATGTGTACACACACACACACACACACACACACACACACACACAGAGGAATGTTACTCAGCTGTAAAAGTAAGAATGAGATCTTGCCATTCGCAACAACATGGATGGACCTAGTGGGTATAATGCAAAATGAAATAAGTCAGAGAAAGACAAATACCATACAATTTCACTCATATGTGGAATTTAAGAAACAAATGAAGAAAGGAAAAAAGAGACAAACAAACAAAACATTCTTAAATACAAAGAACAAACTGGTGGTTGTTGCTATAGGGGAGACGGGTGAGTGGAGGGGTTAAATAGATAAACACGGGATTAAGAGCACACTTATCTTGATGCATACTTAGTAATGTATTGAATCATTATACTGTACATACCTGAAACTAATATAACACTGTATGTTAATTATACTTCAATGAAAACATATATATAAGTAAGCACAAACATATATGTACATCCACCCACATAGTCCAAGGACGCAGATAGGAAATTTAAAAAATAATTAGCAGTGGCTACTAACGATATGAAATACACATAGTTTCACTAGTAATCAAAGAAGCAAAAACTAAAATAATCAGACAACTAATTTCATCTACTAAACTGACAAAGTAATAGAGAAAAGATACAGTTTTGGGTGAGGGTATAAGGAAACAGTCATTTTTACACATTGCCAGAAGAACAGAATGGGTACATTCTTGGACCAAGTAATATCCTTCTAGGAACTTATATAAGGCAATGTCCTTTTTGTTTTGTTCTAGCAAAAGAGGCAGGATGTAAGCAGGTAGAGGGATTTCCAAGTTTCGATTTCCGTACAGGCTTGTTTTATCTGAAGTGGGTGTAGGGATTTCAGGTAATTTTAAATTTTCTTCTTTCTGCTTATCTGTATTTTCTAAATTTTCTGCAAAGCCTATTACTTCTGTAATTACAGTAAAAGTGATATGAAAAATCTTATGTTACTTCAAAGTCTAATCATAAAGCTCTACAACAAAAAAGGCAGTATATATTTCCAGAAGATAATTTGATAACGGGAACCAAGAAAATTTAGGTAAGCATACTTCTTTTAAACAAATATTTCTCCAAATTGTAAGCTATAACTGAGAATGATGAAAATCTGTAAAAAAACTAATTTGAAAGTAAAAAAATTTTATTCCAATTCAATATTTTTACTTTCCCATTTTTGTTAAAAATATAATAAATATTAACTATCGACAAACCAGAAGACATAATCTCTTCCCGTTTTATAGAAGAAAGCTGTATCATGGATCTATGGATAATACCTTTTTGTGAATGGCACAAAATATACCGTATTGCTCAGATTCATCTTAGCAGCAAACCCTTTGTCCTCCTTTAAAACTTCAGTCTTTTGCATTTATGATGCACCTATGGAAAAAGAAGAATAAAACACATAAGTGTAGAAGCAAAATTAAAGAGGCAACAATTGATCATATGGTAGTTTTAAGTATTTGCAAATGTAATATTATGAAGTTAAAACTTTTATCTTCATCTGTTTGTGATTATAAATGCAAAAGTAAGATTTTTCACATCAAAGGCTTAGGCTACACTTTCACAAGCAATCCCAGGGAAATAAAAGTGTCCTTAGATTTCAGAATCTATATTGAGACTTCCATTAGTTTGAGTCCAGGGAAACTCAATAGAGGCCACCAGTAGACAGGGACTAATCTGACAGCATGTGGTGATGCTACTGATTGTCAGTAAGGCTTATATTCTAAATTGCTTTTTCAGTAGCCATGATGATTTACATTGACTCATCTATCTTCCCGTTCTTTGGCTCTCCTATAGCCGATCTTCTGCATTTGGGGGGTAATGATTATTCTTTATTTTCTATTAAAAAACTACATGCCCAATGTAGAAAATCTGGGAAAAATATACTATTATGAAGAAAAGCCCATAATCCTACCCAGGACAAAGTCCATTAACAATTTGGCATACTTTTCTCCATGCTTATGTTTATTTCTTCATGCTCATATTTATTTTATTATATATAGCTGAGATCATTTATACATATAATTCCATAGTCTATCTTTTATTTATTTATTTTTAATGTTTATATTTTGAGAGAGAGACAGACACACAGAGTACAAGCAGGGGAGGGGCAGAGAGAGAGAGGGGGACACAGAATCCGAAGTAGGGTCCAGGCTCTGAGCTGTCAGCACAGAGCTCAATGTGGGGCTCAAACTCACGGAGAATGAGATCATGACTTGAGCCAAAGTTGGATGCATAACCAACTGAGCCATCCAGGCGCCCCCAACAGTCTACCTCTTTTATCTAATTCTGCATTATAAACATTTTGCCATTTTGTCACTGTTCAGAAAGATCACTTTAATGACTGCTCAGAGTGTATCTCCTTATTCATTCACAACTCTTTCTCCACAGTTGGAAGCCAAGACTGTATTCAACTCTTTGTTGAACTATTAAATATTACTGTGTTTTGAAGATATTTAAGTGTATTATTCATCTATATTTTAGGGCTTTCTTTGGAATGGGTTCCTAGAACTAGAGTTATTTGGTCAAAGAATGTAAAAATTTAAAACATATAACATGTATAATGAAATAATTTTTAGGTAAGCGGACTGGCTTTGGAGATGAAGGCCTTATAGAGGGGAAAAAAATAGGAAAAAAGGTATTGACCTCCATTTTCACATTTTTCCTGTTCAGGATATCCCAATCTCCTCTCATGTCTATATTTACAAACTAAACTTTCTCATTATTTTTATTATTCCCTCTGATTCTATAGCTGTGGAATGTTTTAGGTTAAGTGGTAGGTAAAACTTGCCTGAGTTCTGTATCACATTTTACCTAACCATCAAACCAATCAATCACTGCCATGTCTGCATATCTACCTGCTAATATAGCCTGACTATAGCTTCAATAAGCTAAAATATTCATTAAGATATTAAATGAACACCAGTTGCAAGATTTCATTCTTTTTAATTTTTTAAATATTTTAATTTATTTTTTGAGACAGATCATGAGCAGGGGCGGGGGGGGGGGGGGAGGGGCAGAGAGAGAGGGAGACACAGAATCCGAAGCAGGCTCCAGGCTCCGAGCTGTCAGCACAGAGCCTGATGCGGGGCTCGGGCTCGAACTCACGGAGTGTGAGACATGACCTGAGCTGAAGCCAGACGCTTAACCGACTGAGCCACCCAGGCGCCCCACCAGTTGCAAGATTTCTAAGTAAGTAATTTAAAATAAGGCATTTACTAACATCCTCATGTCCTAATTTCAGATGCAGGAGGAACTGTTCACTGGCATTTGGACATGCAATCGACACACATGGTTAGTATTTTTTTTTCCCTCTAAATACTCCTTCATTCTTACATAGTTTTCTCAAAATGTGTTCTTTATCTTCAGTTGCATAGCTCTATAAATATAATAAACTCTATGACTTCTAGAAATGAAACTTTCTTATTTTTTTTTCCCCCTGCTGGAAGACTGCATACGCTGTTGAGCCTGAAAACTATACTCAAGTTTGTCCATTACACCTAAGGGATGTTTCTCAGCTTTCTTCCATTTCACAAGCTCCCTTCTTTATAAATATCTCTTGAATTCCATAAAACTGTCTTGTTTTTCCAAATTATTCCTCCTATAGTTTCTCTTCTTTTCTCTGATCTCTAAATGAATGTTCCTCCAAGTATTCGCCCGAAGCTCCTGTGTGTGACTGCAAGCTGCTATCCTAATTTCTGTGCATTCAATGGGTCCCTGTAACTCTATGGCATCAGACTGTGCCAACCTCCTTTCCCAGCCCCATGCCCATATTTTCAAGTATGTTTTTGGTTTCTCCCCTCACATACACTTCAGGTTAACTTTGACCCTTCCCTATTCCCTGTCTCAGTTAATTTATAATTCTGCTTCAAATATTTCTTTTAATCTGTTCTTCACTTTCCATTTCTGTTATCTCTTTCCTCTGCCTCTTCTTGGTGAGATTCTATTCTATCTTTTCTGGAATTCATCTTAAAAACATTATTATCATAATCATCTTCCTGAAGCAAAGTTCAGATAATATCACATCTCTGCTCAAAATCTTTCAATGTCTCCCTACGGCCTACAGTATAAAGAATAACTTTACCTAACTAAGATTCAAAGCTGGCCTCATTTTGTAGCAATGTGGATGGAACTGGAGAGTGTTATGCTAAGTGAAATAAGTCATACAGAGAAAGACAGATACCATATGTTTTCACTCTTATGTGGATACTGAGAAACTTAACAGAAGACCATGGGGGAGGGGAAGGAAAAAAAAAAAGGTGGAGATGGAGGGAGCCAAACCATAAGAGACTCTTAAAAACTGAGAATAAACTGAGGATTGATGGGGGGTGGGAGGGAGGGGAGGATGGGTGATGGGCATTGAGGAGGGCACCTGTTGGGATGAGCACTGGGTGTTGTATGGAAACCAATTTGACAATAAATTCCATATAAATAAAAAAACAAAAACAAAAACAAAAAACAAAACAAAGCTGGCCTCAAACCACTTTTCTAACCAAAATTCTTCAACTCCATAATCAGGAAAAAATGAATTACTATTCAGTTACATTTTCAGACCTTTGTCTTTGCTTATGCTATTCCCTCTAACTAGAATATCCAAACTCCAAAACCACTTTCACAGCCCAGCTGAACATCACCCCTGGTATAAGACCTATTATTTTCTCCCTTTGCTTTGGTTTTAAATATATATATATTATTTATATATAAAAAATATATAAATATATATTATATAATATATATATTATATTTATATTATTTATATTTATATTATATATAATATATATTATACTTATATTATATATATTATATATATTATATTTATATTATATATTTATACATATAAATATTTAAATATACACATAATAAGTATATATATAGTGTGTATATATATATGTATATATACATGTATATATACATATATATATATACATATACTCTAACTGGATGGCAAGTGCTTCTTCACAGGTGGATACGTGTCTAAATCTGTTTTGATTAATCATTGTATCCCATGACATCTTTTAAAAAAGTGGGTTTTTTTAAAGATATAATTCACATAAAGATATGCAATTCAACCATTTAAAGTGTATAATTCAATGTTGTTGTTTTTTAGCACATTCACAGGTATGTGCAATCATCACCATGGTCAATTTTAGAATACTTTCATCACCACATAAAGAAGTCCCATATCCATTAGCTATTACCCTCCCACCCTTCCATTCCTGAGCAACCACTAGTCTACTTTCAGTCTCTATAGATTTCCCTGTTCTGGACATTTCCTTTGAATCATCTTTTGTGACTGACTTCTTTCACTTGGCATGCTGTTTTGAAGGTTTATCCATGTTGTAGCATGAATCAGTATTTAATTTCTTTTATTGCTGAATAAAACTCCATTATATATATAAATATACCACATTTTGTTTATCCACTTATAAGTGGATGGACATTTCAGGTTGTTTCTACATTTTGGCTACCATGAATAATGCTGTTATAATCACTTGCGTACAATTTTTTGTGTGGACATACATTTTCATTTGTCCTGATTATATACCCAAGGGTCGAATTGCTGGGCCCTGTGACATCTTTACAGAGCAAGTACTCTACAAAAATCTGCTGATATCTCTTTCCCTTTCCCATCCCAATCTTACTCTAAAAATGATCTTTAAATTCATCCTTCCCTCCAAACATGAACAAGGACATTTTTCCTTCCAAGAGGATGGCATTTTAAGAATTAACTGAAGATGAAATGCTAGGCATGGAATTATTGTCTCCCCCTTCCTTGACCTCTTGCAACCTCAGGTACTGCATTTATAGTGAGAACTGAGAACTGTGCCAAGAATGCAGTATTTCTGGTCTTAGGCCCTTGGGCCAACAGAACCATCCAGCTTGCTGAGAGTAGATGATTTCATCAGAGATGCGCAGCTGAAATGATTTTCTTCACTCTTTAAGAAATGGAAATCTTTCAACAATGGCAATCAAATAAATTATTTTTCTACAGACACTCTAACTTAATGTAAGTAAGAACACTTGATAGAGAGTAGAAATAGAATTATTTTTCAGAAGTTCCCTTTTCCCAGAAACTTTCAAGAAAGATAATTCTCGGAAGGTCTTAGTTGACTTTCAACATTGTAATCACACTACATGAACAATAAACCTGAAACCAACTAGTTTGAACAACAACAAAAAACTACAATATTTCAGCATTAGGGAGTAAGAATCGGAATGTTTCATATTGGAAAGATTTTAAAGATCAGACCCTTCAACTTTTTTTTTTTTTTAAACCAAATCTCAGACAAGTGTCAAATCACACCTATGCAGTAGTGTGACCCAGAATTAAAACCCAGGTCTTCTGATTCCCCATTCCAGAAAACTTCCTTCTAAATCAAGCTGCCCAAGGCAGACTTCAAAACACCAAAAAGTTTTCCGATTTTGCTATATAGTGGAGGGTAATTAAACATAAAATTGGACTTCTGTGTTATTATTTCTCCAAAAGACCTCATAACACTTGAGTATGCAGTGGTGGATTTAGTTCTTATATAGACTGAAGCATAAACAAATTTAGGGATCTATTTAAGAAAACATTTTGCAAAACAGGGGTGCACGGATGGCTCAGTCAGTTAAGCATTAGACTCTTGATCTCAGCTCAGGTCTTGATCTCAGGGTTGTGAGTTCAAGCCTCGCATTGGGCTCCACACTGGGCATGAAGCCTACTTTTGAAAAAAAAAAAAAAAAAAAAAAAAAAAGAAGAAAAAGAAAAAAAACATTTTACGAAATTCCCATACAGAAATAGATATTAGGGCCTTAGAAGGGGCTGGTGCATACGAAGCGCTCTGAAACTTAAGCCTCACTATAAATTAGCCTATGTAAATTCTTTAAAAAAAAAAAAAAGTTCATTTATTTGAGAGAGTGCGAGCATATGAGTGGGTGGGAGGGGGGGTACGTGGCAGAGAGAGAGGGAGAGGGAATCCCAAGCAGGCTTCATGCTGTCAGCACAGAGCCCAACATGGGGCTCGACCTCACCAGCCATGATACCATAACCTGAGCCAAAACCAAGAGTTGGACGCTTACCTGACTGAGGTGGTTTACAAAGGTGCCACCCAGACACCCCAGCCAGCCTGTGTAAAATCCTATTATTTCATTCATTATCTTGCTCCCAGAGGGAGACAGAGGCAGGTAAAATCTTCATTTTACAGCAATGAAAAATGAAGTACAATTAGGTGATGGGATGTTTTCAAAGTCAAGACTAGACCAGTTTTTCTCCCTTTTTTATACTACAACTATCTTTATAGACTTGAAGAAAATTGTTTTTAAAGAAAGAAACAGAAAACTGTTTTTGGTTAGTTGCTGCTACTGTCTGCCACTAATATTTACTTGTTATTCTGAAGTAAGAAACCTTTTTTATGATACTTTTACTTTGAAAATAAAACTAGATGCTAAAAAAAAAAAAAAAAAAAACTAGATGCTAGTTGCTTTTCATGCCATTGTGATCATATATCATAACTGGAAAGGGACTTTAAAGTCATCTAATTTCTACTTAGCAAATAATGCAGAAGTGGCTGGAGTTTATTATCATAACAATGATAAATTTTAGTCTACTCTTGGGTCAAATGATATTAAATATTGTAAAGAAGCCTCTTCCAAGTCACCCTTTAAGAGCTTATGTGTGCTAAAAAGTAATTATATCAATTATTTTGGTTTCTTAATAGATATTATTTTCTCCTTCTGTAAAAAAAGATGTTTAGATTGAGAGAGGAAAGGAGAAGCTCCTTTGGATTTCTTAAATTTATTGAAATTATTGTTCTGATACTTTGATACAAGGCTGGCAACTTGAAATCAAGGATGTATCAATTTGGGGGAAAATGGTACTTAACAGGAGTCAAGACCAGTACAAAAATGGTGCTGATATGTCTCCACAAATCCCAAACTATTCTAAATTTTTTTTTAATGTTTATTTATTTTTGACAGAAAAGAGACAGAATGCGAGTGGGTTAGGGGCAGAGAGAGAGGGAGACACAGAAGCAGAAGCAGGCTCCAGGCTCTGAGCTGTCAGCACAGAGCCCGACGTGGGGCTCAAACTCACGAGCTGTGAGATCATGACCTGAGCCGAAGTCGGATGCTCAACCAACTGAGCCACCCAGGTGTCCCCCAAACTATTCTAAAAGATTTGACTAGGCTTGAAGTTTTCACTTTGCCCTATAGATCTTAACCATATGTATGGCTTTACATCATTGTAATGCATAATGATAATTTACTCTTTCAAAGAGTTTCTTAAACTTGGTGGATATTCAAGTCCTTTAAAAAAGTTCTTACAGATCTCTAACATCTTCTTAGTTTTAGTCATCCACTTCATTTATTTATTCATCTATTCATTCATTCAGCGAATATTTATTAAGGACCTAACACATGTCCTGTACTGAACAAGGCTTTAGGTTCTTCTCTCTACTCAGAGAGCTTATACTCTAGTGGAGAGAGACACATGAATATTGATACTTCAAGTAGTAATAAATATTATAAAGAAAAAATAAAGCCAAGGTCAGTGGTCAGGGTAGATCTCTCAGATAACTTAAAAGCTGATGGAGGCCTAAAGGCTAAAGGAAGTGAAGTAAAAGCCATAAAGATACGTGGCAAAAAGGGCAATCCAGGCAGAGGGTCTAGCAAGACTGCTTGGTGTATTCCAAGAAAAGTCAGGCTGGTGTGGCTAGAACAGAGTGAGCCATGGGGAGTGTGACAGGGGAGGAGACAAGGTCTTCATAACATGATTAAGACTTTGGATTTTATCAAAGGACCACTCTGACTACTGCGTGGAAAGCAGATTATATGGGAGCGTGGTTAAAAACAGGGAGCCCTGGAAAAATCATTACAAAGTCCAAGCAAGAAATGGTGGTAGTTGGTACCAAGGTGGAGGAGATGGTGGTGGAGGTAGTGAGAAGTGGCTTAATTCTGGAATAACTTCTGGAATAGACAATGGGCTTTGGTGCTTTAGCTGAGTAAGAAAGAGGAGAGAAAGAAAGGAAGAGAGACTTGAAAGTTTGTGTGGCCTGAGCTACTGAAACTACCCATTTACAAAACTGTAATAAACTTCTTACAGCTTTTGTACAACTTCTAAAACAAGTTTACAAACATTCCACAAATCAAAGTTAACAACACTGATTTAATATAATAGATGTTATTATTTTGTTGCTACAGTAGCCCCCCAAACAAATACGGTCTTATGTTTATTCACCATGTGATGGCTTAATTCTCCCACCACTTGTCTCTACCTGTACTCCTGGGGAAAATTCATTTACACAGCTTGACTTTACATCATCTGGTCTTCCCAAGTCAAGAATCCAACATCTATGCATTAATTCCATTTCCATACTTTTCTTATTACTCTGAGACAGAGTAGTACCACTTGGCACTGGGGCTATGGCAAACACAAACTCACATCCAGAAATAATAGCAAATCATAGAAGTTTGGCAATAAGGTGGCTATCTACATGCTCCACTATGCATTTTTTAAAGGAGATAATCATCAAAATGAAAACATAACAAAAAAAATCTCACAGAGAATTTTTAGAGCTATTTTCAAGTCTTCCAATTCCCAGGAGTCAATGGATCTACTTGAAAACACTTTACAATGGAGTCATATCTTACCCAAGGTGGTTGAGTTCAAAGGTGGACATTTAAGGCCAAAACTGCATATAGTGCAAATTATCCTTGAAAATGCCAGTATACAGTTGGTCTTTGAACAACTCAGGGGTTAGGGGTTCTGACCTCCCGATGCTGCCAAAAATCTGTGTATAGCTTTTGACTGCCCCCAAACTTAACTATTAATAGCTTACTGTTGAGTAGAAGCTTTACTGATAACAAAACAGTTGATTTCGTGTATGTACTATATACTGTATTCTTTTGATAAAGCTAGAGGAAAGAAAATGTCATTAATCATAAGGAAGTGAAAATACACTTATAGTATTCTACTGTTTTGCTTTTTTATTTACGTAGTCTGAGAGAGAGACAGAGACAGAGAGAGAGAGAGAGAGAGAACACACGCATGTGAGGGGCAGAGAGAAGGAGAGATAGAAGCCCAAGCAGGTTCCATGTCATCAGCGCAGAGCCTGATGCAGGGATTGAACTCATGAACCATGAGATCATGACCTGAGCCAAGATCAAGAGACAGATGCTCAACGAATCGCACCACCCAGGTGCCCCTCTGCTGCTTTTAATTAATTAATTAATTAATTTTTAATTTTTTAAATGTTTTTATTTATTTTTGAAGGAGAGACAGACAGAACATGAGTGGGGGAGGAGCAGAGAGAGAGGGAGACACAGAATTCGAAGCAGGCTCCAGGCTCTAAGCTGTCAGCACAGAGCCTGATGTGGGGCTCGAACCCACAAACTGTGAGATCATGACCTGAGCCGAAGCCGGATGGTCAACCAACTGAGCCACCCAGGCGCCCCTCTACTGTTTTTTATTTCAAAAATCTGCAGATAAGTGGAGCCATGCAGTTCAAACGTATGCTGTTCAAGGGCCAACTATATATGGTTTTGTTTATAAAATCCTTTAAATTAATGCTTGTGCACAGGTAAGTGTGGGAGTCATTGAACTAGTCTAAAGGAGAACAAGAAAAGTTTATAAAAATAAATCTTTAGAAAAAAATTCTTTGTTTTCAAATTTTTAAAAAATTTTTGATTTTTAATTTACTTCAATTCCAGTATAGTTAACATACAGTGTTATATTAGTTCCAGTATAAAAATAATTCTTAGGAAGTCTAGTGAAGCCTACGGATACCTTCTCAGAACAATGTTTTAAATGAAAAAAAATTAGCCACTTAGAATTACAAAGGAAACCAGTTATATTGAAATAATCTTATCAAAATATTTTTAAAAATTGTGATTTAGTAATATGTATGCTTTTTTATTAATTCATTTAGTAGGTTGTCTAATAACTGTAACAATTTCAAAAAGCAATATCAACATAAATAATATTTTGAGATTTCTGTAACTGTAATATGTTTTAAAATACCTACTGGTGGCTGATGACAAAGTCCCAGATGTTGTTAATACTTGTGTGGTTTGTTGCTAACATTAATAAATTAGAGGTTAGGGGCGCCTGGGATGGCTCCGTCGGTTAAGCGTCTGACTTCAGCTCAGGTCATGATCTCCGTGGTCCGTGAGTTCAAGCCCCGTGTTGGGCTCTGTTGCTGACAGCTCAGAGCCTGGAGCCTGCTTCAGATTCTGTGTATCTCTCTCTGTGCCCCTCTCCCTACTCACGCCCTGTCTCTCTCTCTCTCAAAAACAAATAAATGTTAAAAAAAAATTAGAGGTTAGTAAAAACAAAACTGAATGTTTTCTAACACATTCCTCGAGCTACAGAAATCTGGGTATTCAAACCATTCTCTCTTCAAAAGAAAACCAGTATAAATGGGTACTGCTGAGGAATTCTAAAGAGTTCCTGACTATCTACAGAGTTTAATCCATTCTGTTTCCTATCAAGCTTCCATAACTTCTATTAGTAGAAATTAACAGAATGTTGTGAGTATTAAATAACATATGCTGAGCACATAGTGGATGCAGGAAAAAGATTTGCTAGACGTGAACATAATTCTAACTTGATCACATTTGTATCACATGCATTGTTATTTGAAAAGTTGTGGAGAGGAACCTGGCATTTCCCCCTGCAGTTCCACTAAATAGCCCTCACTCCTATACCTTTTGGCATTAGTAGTCCCATTTCTATAGAATTACTTCATTATGTTTTAGGAGTTGAAATGCATGTATGATGCTACACCACTAGAAGTCTCTATCAGGGCTTTTGGTTGCAAATGACAGAAACCGACTCTAGTCAACTTAGGCCAGATATTTGTTTATAGATGTGATATTTTGATTTGTAATAAGATGTGTGCGTGTATCATATTATATATTATATTATATTATATTATATTATATTATATTATATTATATTAGGTCTTCATCTGGCATAGAATCCCTAAAACCCTTAGAATTTCCTAAGTGACAAGAGCAATAAAGGTAGAAAGCCTGTTGTTATTCATAAGAAGCCCCTTTCAACCACACCTGAGTTTCTGTTAATGAAGCGACTTTTGGAAAGCCCCTATGGATGGGAAGTAGTTGTCAGGGCAACCAACCCTGATTAGAAGGTGGGAAATTTTCAGCCACATCTCCTGACCTCAGGGAGGAGGGCGGGGCTGGAGATAAAGAATTCAGTCACCAATGACATAGGATTTAATCAATCATGCTTATGGAATAAGGTCTGCATAAAACTCCCAAAAGGGAGTCTGGAGAGCTGCCAGGTTGGTGAATGCATCCACATCCGGGAGAGTGGCACGCCCCAGTTCCATGGGGACAGAAGTTCCTGCACAGGGGATCCTTCCAGACCTCACCCTATGGGCCTCTTCATCTGGCTATTTGTATCCTTTATAATATTCTTTACAACAAACTAGTAAATATAAGTGGATGTTTCTGTGAGTTCTGTGAGCCAATTGGCCAATTAATTGAACCTGAGGAGGGGGTTGTGGGAAGCTCCAATATGTAGCTGGTCAGTCAGAAGCAGTGGCAACAACTCAGACTTGCAGCAGGCATCTTAAGTGGGGGGAAGGGGGGCAGTCTGGTAGGATTGAGCTCTTGACCTGCGGGATCTGACGCTGTCTCCAGGTAGAGAGTGTCAGAATTGAGTTAATTGTTTGGTGGTTTTGGAAAACACACATCAGAATAGGCTATCTCAGGATGAACCAGAAAGCTCAGAAAATGGGCAGGCCCCTAAAAGGGCAAATGCATATTCAAGATCATGCCACAGTAAATGTCTGAGATGCTACTGCTACTTTGCTTTACTATACTCTTGACTCCTTTGCAACTGCCACAAACCATACCTATCTATTGTGCCCCGAGCTCTCAAGATTCAGGGTCCTGGGTTGGGGCATCTGATTGACCGAGGTCACATGTCCATATGCCAGCTGCCAGGCAACTGGGAAAGAAATATCTACCTGTACTTCTTCCATATCCATAGCAGAAGGACTAACATTGCCTCCTTTTTTTTTTTTTTTTTTTTTTTTTTTTTTTAATTTTTTTTTCAACGTTTTTTTATTTATTTTTGGGACAGAGAGAGACAGAGCATGAACGGGGGAGGGGCAGAGAGAGAGGGAGACACAGAATCGGAATCAGGCTCCAGGCTCTGAGCCATCAGCCCAGAGCCTGATGCGGGGCTCGAACTCACGGACCGCGAGATCGTGACCTGGCTGAAGTCGGACGCTTAACCGACTGCGCCACCCAGGCGCCCCTGCCTCCTTTCTATAAAAAAAGTCTTTAAAAAAATTTTTTTTTGAGAGACAGAGAGACAGTGCATACACTCACGCAGGGGAGGGAGACACAGAATCTGAAGTAGGCTCCAGGCTCCAAGAGGTCAGCACAGAGTTGTGAGATCATGACCTGAGCTGAAGTAGGACACTTAACCAACTGAGCCACACAGGCGCCCCACCTCCTTTCTATTCAAAACAGGATAATGTTCAAGCAATGGGCAACCCACCCTATAAGCATCTACTCATTAATGATCAAAAGCCAAATCACAACTCAGAAGTGACAAACTTGGATTTGCAGCATTCCAGTATTTAATTCTGTCTCCTTAATCAATTTCCTTTAACCTAAGTAAGTTTTATTTATTTAAGTTTTATTTCTTTAAGTTTCTTCTGTATCTACAAAATCTTACTCTTCTCATGAGTTTAATAAGAGGTGTAGTGACCCCAGAGTAGTGCTCAACTAGTCATTCATTCATTTATTCATTCAACATCTACTAGATATTCATTATCCTTAAGACATCATGCTAGGGGTTGAAAAATATGTAACACAGAAACTAATTATCTAGAACCAGTGATTGTTGCAAGTAGTGTGGAGGTTCAAAGGAGGTAAAAAGAACCAACTCTCTAAAGAATGGGGGATAGGGGTGGGCAGGTGATTGATGCGTTCATGGAAGAGTGACATTTGGATTGCTCTGTAAAGAACAGGTAGAATTTTCAGGAAATGCTGTGAGCATATGATGGGAGGTTGTAGCATGTTAGGAAATGGCAAGTAACTTAAGTTCTGCAGATCTGGGGCAAGAATCCTTTAGAAACAAAGGTGGAAGAGTCTTAAATATCATGCAAAGGATTTTAAGCTTTTTTCTGCAATGATGAAAAACCATTATTAGACTCAGTCTTCAAGAATAATACTGTAGTTGTCTGGCAGTAATACACAGGCTGAACTAGGAAGATTTTGTTTAAAAACATTACACACACATCATAGAAAAAATTGGAAGAATATAGACTGAAATGTTAATAGTGGTTATATTTGAGTATTGGGAATATAGGCATTTTCTGTTTTCTTTTTACTTTTCTGTATTTTCTATATTTTCTCCATTGAACGTATGTTATTTTGTAATGAAACATTAAGTAAAAAATATTTTTAAAAGGTTGAATTGGAATAGAAGGAGACTAGATCAGGAAGGTCAGGTTAGGGCTACCAAACAAGAAAGAATAATAATCTTATCCTAGAATGTTGGCAATGAAATTGAAAGCAGAAGGTAGATACCATGACTCTGGATGCAAGAATAACACAATAATAACATGACTTAGAGTCAGCAATTGACTGGCTGAACAGCCTGGAAAAGACATGGAAATCAAAGTTAGCTCTGAGGCTCTGAGAACAAGTGACCCGAGGAGGCAACTGTTCTGTGAACAAAAATAGGGAACTTAGTAGAAGGGACAAGTTCAATGGTAGAAAGATGAGTGCTTTCTTGCCAAATGGACTTTTAAGTGCTAGACGCACATCCAAGGAGAGATATACAGCAAGCAGTAAGAAATGAAGGTTGGAATTCGGGGGAAATGTTGGAGCTAGACATTCAGATCTGGAACTATTTGTATAAGGTAGATGAGAAACTCAAGAAGGAACTATGGTAACTCAGGTAAAGAATGGAGAGAAAAGAGAAGGCTGAGAATGAAATCTTGGAAAAATATTTTGAAGTTGAAATCTTAGTGAACGTTAGATAAATGCTAAGTCAATATTATATTTCTATAATCAGGCATTCTCTCCATTATACTCAATTTAATCAAAAGGCCCTAAGTCTAACAAAGTGAGATGAACAGTCAAAAAAAAATACTATCAGAAATAAAATTTAGATTTTTGTGTGACTGGCTTTTGCTTCATGTTAATTATATAAAAAAAAGTCCCCTGTCGTTAGAAATGTATTTTTTGAAAAGAAAATATGTGCAGTATAGCAATAAAGTGAACCAACTGATATATTAATTAACATATATGTTTAATTTTTTTTACGATCTTTTTGTAGTCAGAATTTTAGATTTAGAATGTATCTAAGGTGGGCTCAAAGAAGTTAAGTTGCTTTTAACTTTAATATTAATGATTTGGTACTCGTGCCATTATAGTCTAGATTGAATTCCTGATCAGAGAATGGTTATGATGGGGAACAGCATCATGGTATAGTCGAAGAACTCTGCACTGGAAGACAGGAGCTGCAGATCCTAGTCCCATATTGGTCTCTAAATGGCTCTGTGGCACTGATCAAGTTCTTTTAATTTCTCTAAGCCTCACTTTCCCGGTCTTGGGCCTAGTTGAGAATATTTCTAAGTTCTATTCCAACTCTAAAATTGTATGATTTTGGCAGGTTTCTCGATTTAAAATCTTGAATTCAGATTCACACACATAAAAATGCCCTGAGTTCAATATAACTAAAGTTCCCTGCAATCTTCACTTTAATTGTTCCAAAGTCAAATAAAAGAAAAACCCAAGATGTAAACGCTTTTAGTCTCTGCAAATTTTACCTGCCACTGATCACCAAATACATGAAGGCACTGTGAGAGCCCTGTATTTATACCTTTTGACTCCCTGCTACAGGATTACAATGGCAGACATTGGAGATAATAGAACATGCAGAAATAAGAGCTTCGAAAATAAACCTTCTTACAGCTAATGAAGGATTATCTGGCATGCAATTTTTCTAAAATGTCACAGCTATTAAAAAGTCCCTTTTGTGTTTGTTTGGGACTATTTCTCTTCTGTCTTCACTTTACTGCCCTGAAAATAGAAGTTTTCTTGAAGCACAATCAGATTTAGGGACCCCAAAACTTCAAAATTAAACTTCTATTTACTTCTTGGAAAAGGTCTACTTGGCCTCTGCTATGAACTGAATTGTGTCCCTCCCCCCACCCCCAAATTCATATTTTCAAATTCCAACATCTAAAATTGACTGCATATGGAGATAGGGCTTTTGGGAGGTAATTAAGGTTAAATGAAGTCATAAGGGTGGGACCCTAATTCAATGGGACTGGCGGCTTTATAAGAAGAGGAAAAGGGGCGCCTGGGTGGCTCGGTCGGTTGGGCGTCCGACTTCGGCTCAGGTCATGATCTCCCAGACCATGAGTTCGAGCCCCGCGTCGGGCTCTGGGCTGATGGCTCAGAGCCTGGAGCCTGCTTCTGATTCTGTGTCTCCCTCTCTATCTGCCCCTCCCCCGTTCATGTTCTGTCTCTGTCTCAAAAATAAACGTGTAAAAAAAAAAAAAAAAAGAAGAGGAAAAGAGAATGGTCTCAAATCTCTCTCTCTTTCCACCCTACTCCCTGCCCCTCTCTCTCCCTTCCTGTCTCTCTCCCCCTCCCTCCCTTCCTCTCCCTCCCTCTCTCTCTCTCCCTGTTTCACTCCCTTCCTCTCTCCCTTCCTTCCTCCCTTACACTGGCAAGAAGGGAAGTCCATTTGAATATAGCTCCAGAAGGTGGTCATTCTGCAGGCCAGGAAGAGAGATGTCACCAGAAACTTAATCTGTTGGCACCTTGATTGTAGACTTCCTAGACTCCAGAACTGTGGGAAAATTAATTTCTCTTTTTTAAGCTACCCAGTGTGTGGTATTTTGTTATACCAGCCTGAGCAGACTATGAAAGCCTTCTTCTTCTTCTTTTTTTCCCTACATGTTTATTTATTTATTTTTGAGTGACAGGGAGGGAGGGAGGGAGGGAGGGAGAGAGAGAGAGAGAGAGAGGCAGGCAGAGAGAGAGGGAGAGAAAATCCCAAACAGGCTCCATGCTAACAGCACGGAGCCTGATGTGGGGCTCCAGTCTCAATCTCAGGAACCTTGAGATCATGACCTGAGCTGAAATCGAGAGTCCTAAGTTTAGATGACTGAGCCACCCAGGCACCACATACTAACAGAGCATTCTTTAAGAATTTTTGGAGTAAGATTTGGGCAATATTCAAATGGCTACTAAATTAATAGTGAAAATGCATTCTTTTTCAGGTAGCTAGAGAAACTGATCCTTTCATAATCCTTTTCCTTTTAAAAATATATCTTGATAATTCAAAGAACTGGGTAGAAATACTATTCTTTGAACCAGAAGAAAAAGTTCACAATGATTTCATTATAATAGAAACGTAAAAAACACACAAGTCAGTAATTAGAGTATGCATACTTGATTAAGCATAAAATCCTGACCTAAAATCTGTTTCGAAAGAGTCTTTACATTTATTTGATCTTTCAACAATACTGCCTCTGAATATGAACTTTGAATGTGTAAGTTCCACAAGATATAAGTGATTACAAGTACTTTCTTGTTCAAGTATTTAAAGCAACTTCTTCATGATTGAGTCGGACTTGAAATTCAGAAACTGAATGAACTCTGTCAGTTCTCTACATATCACCTGATTTCAAAAACTCTTTAAAGCTGTTTATGAATGGAATCCATCCCCTATACTACTGCCAGCCATTATCAGCCTGAAAGTAAAATCTGACCATGCCACTCTCCAGCTTAAAACCCTTTAATCCCGTCATGTACAGGATATAAAATCCAAGCTCCTTGTAGATAGATGGCAAATGAAATCCTCTGTGATCTGCTTCTTGTCTGTTCTTGCCCCTTGTCCTTAGTAACTGCAGGTCCTCACACGGGGTGCCCCAGCTATTTCTAACTACTTCGTTGGGATATCAAGAAGTTACCCCTTGGTGGCGGCCCTGGGTGGCTCGGTCAGTTAAATGCCCGACTTCGGCTCAGGTCGTGATCTCGCGGTTTGTGGGTTCGAGCCCCATGTCGGGCTCTATGCTGACAGCTTGGAGCCTGGAGCCTGCTTCAGTTTCTGTGTCTCCCTCTCTCTCTCCCCTGCTCGTGCCCGTCTCTCTGTGTCTCTCAAAAATAAACATTAAAAAATTTTTAAAAAAAGGAAAAGAAAAAGTGGTACCTGTTGGCAACCTGTTTCTTCTCCTTTTTCCTAGACAACTAGAAAGCATTTGAGAATCTGCTCAGATAGTACCACTTCAGGGTAACGTTCCTGATTGTCCCCTAAGCTGGGGTGGGTTTTTTTCCACAGAAGGATGTGGTAACCATTTCTCATATACACGGTATAAACACAAGATTTAGATTATCTTAGGTAAATGTCTCCCATTAGGACCATAAACTGCTAAAGGACTGAGATAATATTTATATCATCAGTGTCTAAAATACTGGCTGGTACCATGCAGGTGCTGTTGAATTATATGAATTCATGTATCAAATATATTAAAACATTTTTTTAAGGAATATTATAGCAGATATTTTTGTTAAGCAAGTAACCATCACTACTTAATGTGCTTTTTTTTTTTAAGAGAGAGAAAAAGAGAGCAGGGGAGAGGGGCAGAAGGAGAAAGAGAGAATCTTAAGCAGGCTCCACATGTGGAGCCTGATGTGGGGCTCGATCCTATGATCCTGGGATCATGACTTGAGCCGAAATCAAGAGTTGGATGCTCAACTGACTGAGCCAACCAGGCACCCCCTTAATGTGTTTTTTATTTTTTTTAAGTTTATTTATTTTTGAGAGAGACAGAGAGAGTGTGAGCAGGGGGGAGGGCAGAGAGAGACAGGGAGAGAGGGAGAATCCCAAGTAGGCTCTGGGTGGTCAATGAATGGGGCTCAAACCCACCAAACCGCGAGATCATGACCTGAGCCAAAATCAAGAGCTGGACGTTCAACCGACTGAGCCACCCCATTGCCCCAATATGTTTTTTAAATTATTATCTCTACAGGTTGCTTTACCTAAATGAATCTGACCCTTATTGTGGAAATTTAGTATTTTACTGAACAACATGGTACCCAAATGTTAATAATTTCAGAATTATCAGTACTCTCAACTTACTTGTTCAAAAACCTATCTATTTTAATGGATGTCTTAAAAAAAACTGGCAGTTGATATTATCCCATTTTAACATCTAGAAAACTCTTTGGAGTCCAAGTCTATACATATTCATTTTTAAAAAGTGAAATAACAGCTATATTACATGTTAAAAACTTAATTCTGCTCTGCAATATTTTTTCCTCATGGACAGTCATAATACATGATAGCCATACATTAAGTAGTTTACAATCTAACAGTTAGGCCTGCCTTCAGTCAGCAAGTCCAAATTATCATTTACACTGGTTTATAGGACATCATTCAGTCTTTTATTAGGATTTTAAAATATTCATTCATTGTTGCCTTTATAAATGACCTAATTTTAGGACAAATATAATAGAGAAAATCAACAAGCATTTATTTTAGACTACTATAGGCCCTAAAGATAGAAAAGTTACTTTCATTAGCAGGACCCAGTTTAATGTAATCAACAATATCATCAATATAAATAACATTGATTCAATGCGTAGTATGGGCCAGGCACTGTACATTATCTCATTCAAACCTTAACACAATACTATGAAAGAGGTACTATTATTGATCTCATTTTACAGATAAAAATCTGAGGTCAAACTTCACAGAATTAGTGTATGATAGAGCTGGGATTCAAATCTAGATGGTCTAACCTCTTAAGCCCACTCTCTTAACCACTATGGCAATTTTCAGTTAAATCACTGTATGAGAGATTTCAGAAATTAATGACTTGATAAATTATAAAGGATTCTATCTAGTCTACAATATTCCTGAATGCTAACTGCTTAATTATTTTGATTTGCTTTCCCCATGGCCAAACCAAAAGATCAAGGCCCTCCCATCTAAAAATTTCTTTTGGGGGCACTTGGCTGGCTCAGTTGATCTCTGGGTCATGAGTTCAAGGCCCATGTTGGGTGTAGAGATTACATAAGGAAAAATTTTTTTTTAAACCCAAATCTTTCTTTTCATTTTTTGCCTTAAAGAAAAAGGCAGTATCATCATTGAGAATTTCTGTTCAGTAAAAAGTAGTATGCCAA
This sequence comes from Panthera onca, assembly GCF_046562875.1. Classification (NCBI taxonomy): domain Eukaryota; kingdom Metazoa; phylum Chordata; class Mammalia; order Carnivora; family Felidae; genus Panthera; species Panthera onca. The sequence continues at coordinate 13,628,525 of NC_138350.1, forward strand.
TTAAAGACGAGAGAGGCCTGAGTATCTAAAATCTTCCGAGGTAATCCTGTTCTGAGACTTTCAGAGATGCATTTATACCCTAGAAAGTTAGCATTTAGAACTTGAAGCTCTTGCCTAATTTCCAATGTTGAAAGGATAACTCAGCATTCTTAGTCACTTTTAATTTTGCCTTGCCACTGGCAGGTAGGGCAAAGCATCTGTATACGTTGACAGAATACATGTTAGAGCAGTTTCCTCCTGTTGCGAGCTGCCTGTCTCGCAGAACTGCCTTCAGAAGTATACAAATCTCTAGCTATTCTAGCTCATGTACAAGGCAACACCAAAATTCAATACAAAGTTGCTTTTTAAAAGTAAACATTCCTACAACAACTGACTTTGGATATCTCCAAGTTAACTTTGAGGGGTAGAGAAAGTGTACCAGGAACCCAACTTAATATTTAGAGGACTGTTAGCAATACATAGTAAAGTTTTATCCTTCATCTGTTTTAGATGTAGAAGGCAAGATGAGCCACATAAGCAAATAATGCCACCTATGGTAAGTTCAATCGTCTCCTACATTTTCTGGCCTCCAAACTCACCTATACATCGTCTGAAATGTCCTTTTCCTGAGACAAGGTCCTAATAGTATCACACTGCTATTCAAATACCTTTGATGAAGACACCCAAACTCCATAAAAAAATACCCAAGGCTGCTAAGATATGCTTCCAATCTAAGTTTACCAGTTTCTAGTTATTTCTGAAATGTGCTAGATACTTTCAGTGTCCACACTGCTTGCGCCTTTTGCTTAGCGTGGAGTATCTTTTTGTTTCTTTTCAAGCCAAAATTCTACAGCTTCTTCAAGACCCAGTTAAACTCCACCTCTCTTCCTTACTCTGAGAGCTAAAATTCAAAATTATCACGGCACATTATGTGTACTCTTGTTATAACACATATCATCTACAGCAGGTATTAAATTAACAGTGTTCTGTGAACATACTTGCTTCCTCCACTGGCAAGTAAGTTCTTTGATCTTTTCCTCCATATAGCCATGGTTGTTCTCTTCTGCTCTTTAGCAGCTCTGTGTCATTTTTCAATGTGCGGATGTAAACAGGCTGACCTGAGTTGCAGTTTCAATTTAATTATCTACTAATAATATTTATTTAGTGCCCTGACCATGTGCCAGTCTAAGCACTTGGAGAAACAAAATAAAGCTCCCTAACCTGTTGGTGGAGAGAAATAGACAACTAACAATGAGCATAATGAAGTAAATTAGCAATTAAAAGAATGATAAGTGCTTTGGAAGAAGAAAAATGTAGGGCAGCACAGGATGGGAATCAGGAATGCCAAGGGGATGGCTTTAAGATCTCTGCTCAGACGTGACCATGTCAGAGAGGCCCTCCGGGAGCACCCTTACCAAAGTGTTTTTTCACCCTTTTAGGGACGATTGTCATTATGTTTATATTGTTACTGTTTCTCTCCTGTCTGTCCTGCTCATATGTATATTCTCTCATACATAATAGGCACTCAACAAACATTTGCTAGCATAAAAGGAGATACTCAGATTATATCATTATAGTGAAATCAATCACATGATAAAAAGTGATCTGCTAAATCCTACTAAGAATCCAAAAGAACTAATGTCTTTTCAGATAAAACACACTGTTGAAAGTATAACAAAAATGCAATAACATTTGGGAATGTGGATAACACAATTGGTAATGCCAGGGTATATACCCAAATATAAGGTGCTTTTTGATTTCAACCCGAACTATTTCTCAGAAACAGGAAGTCACTCTGTATTTCAACCCTTCCTTATAAAGTCTCTCAAATTCCAAGGTACTCTCACAATTTCTTTTGAACAGTAAATTATTAATTGGGAAACGCATATTAGTCTGAAATTACTCAATTAATGCTACTTTTACATGCTTACAGAGGTCACTAAAAATAAAATAGAAATTTAGCAACTATTCTTGAGATTTTCAGCCCAAATTGCAAATCCTAGATCAGTAATTCTCAAACCTGGATGGGCATCCATCACCTGGGTATTTTGTTAAAATGCAGATTCTGAGTGTCAGTAGGACTAAGGCCAGAGAACCTATATTTCTTTTTTTTTATACATTTATTTATTTTTGAGAAACAGAGTGAGACAAAGTGTGAGCGGGGGAGGGGCAGAGAGAGGAGACAGAATCTGAGGCAGGCTCCAGGCTCTGACCTGTCAGCACAGAGCCTGATGTGGGGCTCGAACCCACAAACTGTGAGATCATGACCTGAGCTGAAGTTGGACGCTCAACCAACTGAGCCACCCAGGCGCTGACAGCGCGGAGCCAGATGCAGGGCTGGAACTCACAAACTTTGAGATAATGACCTGAGCTGAAATCAAGCAGGCACTTAACCGACTGAGCCACCCAGGCACCCGAGAATGTGTATTTCTAACAAGCTCCCAGGCTATTATTGCTGGTCCATGGACTATGTTTTGAATTGCAAGGCACAAAATAAAGTTGTAAAAACAAAGCTCTTCGGTCACTATATTTTTATGATTTTAAAATGTATATTTATATTCATAGGAAAGGAAGAGACCATGCTAGGCAGCTGAAAGCTGCAAAGGGGATGTGAGTTTTTCTAAAGCCATTCCTACTAATTTCCCTTCATCCATCTTATTGCCCCATAAATTCATGTCCATGTTTATAGAACCAGATTTTTTTTTTCTTATTGTAAATAACTAAATTTATTTTTTTTTTATTTTTTAATATATGAAATTTACTGTCAAATTGGTTTCCATACAACACCCAGTGCTCATCCCAAAAGGTGCCCTCCTCAATACCCATCACCCACCCTGCCCTCCCTCCCACCCCCCATCAACCCTCAGTTTGTTCTCAGTTTTTAACAGTCTCTTATGCTTTGGCTCTCTCCCACTCTAACCTCTTTTTTTTTTTTTTTTTTTTTCCTTCCCCTCCCCCATGGGTTTCTGTTATGTTTCTCAGGATCCACATAAGAGTGAAACCATATGGTATCTGTCTTTCTCTGTATGGCTTATTTCACTTAGCATCACACTCTCCAGTTCCATCCATGTTGCTACAAAAGGCCATATTTCATTTTTTCTCATTGCCACGTAGTATTCCATTGTGTATATAAACCACAATTTCTTTATCCATGCATCAGTTGATGGACATTTAGGCTCTTTCCATAATTTGGCTATTGTTGAGAGTGCCGCTATAAACATTGGGGTACAGGTGCCCCTATGCATCAGTACTCCTGTATCCCTTGGATAAATTCCTAGCAGTGCTATTGCTGGGTCATAGGGTAGGTCTATTTTTAATTTTCTGAGGAACCTCCACACTGCTTTCCAGAGCGGCTGCACCAATTTGCATTCCCACCAACAGTGCAAGAGGGTTCCTGTTTCTCCACATCCTCTCCAGCATCTATAGTCTCCTGATTTCTTCATTTTGGCCACTCTGACTGGCGTGAGGTGGTATCTGAGTGTGGTTTTGATTTGTATTTCCCTGATAAGGAGCGACGTTGAACATCTTTTCATGTGCCTGTTGGCCATCCGGATGTCTTCTTTAGAGAAGTGTCTATTCATGTTTTCTGCCCATTTCTTCACTGGGTTATTTGTTTTTCGGGTGTGGAGTTTGATGAGCTCTTTATAGATTTTGGATACTAGCCCTTTGTCCGATGTGTCATTTGCAAATATCTTTTCCCATTCCGTTGGTTGCCTTTTAGTTTTGTTGGTTGTTTCCTTTGCTGTGCAGAAGCTTTTTATCTTCATAAGGTCCCAGTAATTCACTTTTGCTTTTAATTCCCTTGCCTTTGGGGATGTGCCGAGTAAGAGATTGCTACGGCTGAGGTCAGAGAGGTCTTTTCCTGCTTTCTCCTCTAAGGTTTTGATGGTTTCCTGTCTCACATTCAGGTCCTTTATCCATTTTGAGTTTATTTTTGTGAATGGTGTGAGAAAGTGGTCTAGTTTCAACCTTCTGCATGTTACTGTCCAGTTCTCCCAGCACCATTTGTTAAAGAGACTGTCTTTTTTCCATTGGATGTTCTTTCCTGCTTTGTCAAAGATGAGTTGGCCATACGTTTGTGGGTCTAGTTCTGGGGTTTCTATTCTATTCCATTGGTCTATGTGTCTGTTTTTATGCCAATACCATGCTGTCTTGATGATGACAGCTTTGTAGTAGAGGCTAAAGTCTGGGATTGTGATGCCTCCTGCTTTGGTCTTCTTCTTCAAAATTACTTTGGCTATTCGGGGCCTTTTGTGGTTCCATATGAATTTTAGGATTGCTTGTTCTAGTTTCGAGAAGAATGCTGGTGCAATTTTGATTGGGATTGCACTGAATGTGTAGATAGCTTTGGGTAGTATTGACATTTTGACAATATTTATTCTTCCAATCCATGAGCAGGGAATGTCTTTCCATTTCTTTATATCTTCTTCAATTACCTGCATAAGCTTTCTATAGTTTTCAGCATACAGATCTTTTACATCTTTGGTTAGATTTATTCCTAGGTATTTTATGCTTCTTGGTGCAATTGTGAATGGGATCAGTTTCTTCATTTGTCTTTCTGTTGCTTCATTGTTAGTGTATAAGAATGCAACTGATTTCTGCACATTGATTTTGTATCCTGCAACTTTGCTGAATTCATGTATCAGTTCTAGCAGACTTTTGGTGGAGTCTATCGGATTTTCCATGTATAATATCATGTCATCTGCAAAAAGCGAAAGCTTGACTTCATCTTTGCCAATTTTGATGCCTTTGATTTCCTTTTGTTGTCTGATTGCTGATGCTGGAACTTCCAGCACTATATTAAACAACAGCGGTGACAGTGGGCATCCCTGTCGTGTTCCTGATCTCAGGGAAAAAGCTCTCAGTTTTTCCCCGTTGAGGATGATGTTAGCTGTGGGCTTTTCATAAATGGCCTTTATGATCTTTAAGTATGTTCCTTCTATCCCGACTTTCTCAAGGGTTTTTATTAAGAAAGGGTGCTGGATTTTGTCAAAGGCCTTTTCTGCATCGATTGACAGGATCATATGGTTCTTCTCTTTTTTTTTGTTAATGTGATGTATCACGTTGATCGATTTGCGAATGTTGAACCAGCCCTGCATCCCAGGAATGAATCCCACTTGATCATGGTGAATAATTCTTTTTATATGCTGTTGAATTCGATTTGCTAGTATCTTATTAAGAATTTTTGCATCCATATTCATCAGGGATATTGGCCTGTAGTTCTCTTTTTTTACTGGGTCTCTGTCTGGTTTAGGAATCAAAGTAATACTGGCTTCATAGAATGAGTCTGGAAGTTTTCCTTCCCTTTCTATTTCTTGGAATAGCTTGAGAAGGATAGGTATTATCTCTGCTTTAAATGTCTGGTAGAACTCCCCTGGGGAGCCATCAGAACCAGATTTTTTTCAAGGCAACACCTTGAAAAAACTATACACTGAAATGTTAAAGATAGAAAGAGAGCACTCATTTTCGTAGTTTAATTTGGGTGATTTTACTAGTCAAAAATGGTTTTCTCTTCTTTTAAAATCTTCCCATCTCTCAGTAGGTCATTAACCCATACTACATCTCTTAAAGTGTTTATTCTTCATGGCTGGCAACTAGGGCTAAAAACAGTTATGATAGGGGTGCTTGGGTGGCTCAGTTGGTTAAGTGTCCAACTTTTGGTTTCACCTCAGGTCATGCATGATCCCACGGTTTGTGAGATCGAGCCCCGAGTGGGGCTCTATGCTGACAGCAGGGAGCCTGCTCAGGATTCTCTCTCTGCCCTTCCCCCGCTCATTCTGTCTCTCTGTCTCTCTCAAATAAACAAACAGTTATGATATAAATGTATTCCTGTATTCTGTTGAGGGAGTCAAGCTGATTTGATAGAGCTCATTTGGAGGCAGTGGGTATTTTTTTGCTTTCTTCTTCATCCATCCTCTTAACCCTGTAATTAAAGCCTAATATGTTCAAATCAAGCAGGATTACTGGGCAAGAGCCATTTCATGAGGGTATGAACTGCTTCTGTGCTAGTTAGTTCTAGAATATCAGCCGGGAAACATCATCAAAGGAAATCAAGGCGATTCCTTTGCTGATAAGGAAACTGTAAAGAATCTCTTTAGAACTAGAAACAGCAAGCTCAGTAATGCAAATGTACTCATGTTCATCTGAACAACAATCTCCCCATTTACTATTTAGCAGAGATTGAAAGAGCAGGACCAAAGCTCAAAAGATGGAAGGTGTAAAAAAGAGTCTCTTTTCTGCACATTTTGGCAGGCATAATACTGAATTTGCATCTGTCTGAGTGGTAACTTCCAAAAGTCTGAGTAAGTAAATGTGAGCTGAATTTCAAGTGAAAAAAGAGATAATTCTCAGAGACTCTGCGTTTGTGTGTCCGGGTGGGGGGTTGAGTACCAAAGAGGGGAGGATTAAGCAGAGTGAAGCCAGCTCACAAACCCCAAGACTCACCCTAAGCAAAAATGAGCTCAGAGCTAGTTTTCTAAATAGCCTCCCCACAGTAAATACCCGCACACTGAAGAATCTTTAGTTGTACTGAAGGATATCTTGCCAAGTGCTTTTCTCTTTCTGAATTTCTGGTATTCTTTCAGTTCCTCAACAGCTGTAAGTGCCCATGGTCTAATAATTATTTCCTCATTCTCTACTCATCTTTTGTTTTTAAGGACCACCCCCCCTTTCTTCTTTTATACCTCCTTCATATAGTTAGAAACGACCAAATCCAGGTCTCCTTCCAGTATGGATGTTTTAGCCCGTTTTACAGTTTTGTTTCCTCTTCACTAGTACTCATCCCTGCCTGGGTTTCCTTGGCACTCGAGAAATGTTAGTTAGTATAATGCCACAAGTAGAAGCAAATGTCATCAGCAGGAAGGCTTGATTACAGTGGCAAAGAGGTGGAGACATCAAAGCAAAACAGCTGATAGAAGCTGGGAAAAAAAAAAAAAAATTCTAGCACTTAGCAGAATGCCTGGTCCAGAAGGAACTTGGTAATACGTGTGCTTAAGTGTTTTGTTGAAGTTTTAAGGATCTTTCTCACCACAACTAACCTTGTACTTTGTAACCAGACTCCTCCCCAAAGCAAGAATTCATGAAATTCTTCATGATTCAGCAAAGATGCTTTTTGTTTTCATTCAAATTTGCAATTATTAAAGCCTTAAGCTGTGGTCCGAATAGGTCACAGTTCAAACCATGACAAGAATGAGTGCATCAAAAGTAAGAGAGACAGGAGATGAGATTTATTTCTTCTCAGACTAATTCCCTTTCACAGAATTATATTACATATGGACAAAAATACCTCTTTTAGAATATTTGTGTGCTTTCTGATGTTTTCCTAGATGTCTTTTGTCACTCTGTCTCTATTCACTCATTTCTAACTGGGAAAAAGAAAACATGACTTTCTGCACAGATCAAGGAAGGAAGCTAGAGTGACCAGTATCATTTATCCAGTTACGTAAGATTCTGGAAAAGCAGTTTCCAATAAATAAAAAATTTCCAACAGCTCTTAGTTTTTTCACGGTATGTTTCTAAAATGACAGAGAACAATAAGTAAGTTGTTAACTAAAGGGAAGTAATAAAGACACTTCTCAGATCGACTTTTCTACCTGTGGCAGACATGTGTAAGGATTACGCATGTATTTGTGTATCCCTTGGGAATAACCCAGTGTCAGCTGATGCGAGTTAGGATAAGAAAATGGAAAAGAGAAAGAAGTTAAAGATGTTCAAGTCTGAGTGATTAGGATGATGAGAATGTCACTGACGAAACCACTAAAAGGGAGTACCACCTGAGGTAACAGGGATGAAGTCTGTTTTCAACAGCTTGAGTTCAACATAATAGCAAGACAGCACGGAGCAAATGGTTGGAGAAACGGGAGAGCACATCGATTCCTAAAGGCATCCATTTCGATGGCACGGGCATACTGAAATGAGGAGAATTGGTAGATTCCCTTAAGGGAAGAATAAAAGAAAGGGCAGAGAGCTAATATTCGAGGCCTGTAGAGCAACCTCAGTTAGATTAACTGGTGGTTTCCCCATGCATGTACTAGTTAATTGGGTGAGGCGGTAAGTCATGCAAGAGTTCTAAGTCTCATTTTCCTCATCTGTAAAGGAGAAATAACTACCATATCAATTGGGTGTGAGAATTAAATGACACGATGAATATTATGCCTTTAGTACAATGACGAATATATAAGTTCTTAAACATATATTTGAGGTGAAAGAGGAAGAAGAACCATGCAAAGAGACAGGGAAGTAACAGGCTCATGCATTCATTCATACACAAAACAAATACAAAGTGCACTGAGTATCTACAATGCATAAATCATTGGGCTGGAAGAGAATTAAGACAGTATAGAGTCGTATTCAGTTCAGATTCACCCAACGTTTGTTGAGTACTTTCTTGTGTCAGGCATTATGTATGCTTTCATTTTATCCCACTTAAGGGATATAATGCAAGGTGGGAGATTCTCTAAAAGGGTCAAGTGGTAAAGTTAAATAAAGATTTAGAAAAGACCATGAAAGTTGGCAAAATGGAACTTCTGATGATCTTTGAGAAGACTATTTCAGTTAGCTGGAATGGGGTTTGTTTGGGACCATGGTGGGGAGTGAGGGAAATGAAGGCAGGGGGAAATTTTTAGAGGCACACTAGTGTAAAACAAAATAGAGTAGTAGGGTCAAGTACAGGTTTCTGTAGATACATAGAGATCTGTGGTTGCCTAAAGGAAAGAGGGAAGGGGTCAGTGGAAAGGAAGAGACAAGGACAGCTAATACTTAGTCATTTTTGTAAAACTGTGACAAAACAAGAAATATTTAGATACGCTTGGAAAAGAAAACACCTTCTGTACATTACTCACTCGATGAATGAACACTGACAAGAACTCAGTGCCAATACCTTGAAAGACTTGGTTTTATAGAGACATGGGAACAGGCAGATGGATTTTAACTAGGATTACTTCTCAAGATTTTAAGAGGATAGAGCAAAATTTTTTCTGTAAGTGAAAATCTCATTATCAGAAATATCATTCCATATTAGTATTCTTCAGAACTGTACCTGTGTGTGCAGAGATCTCAGGGGATGATGAGTGGACCTGTGGTCTACTATCAGGGATAATATTAAGACCACTGCCCAATTTTATCTAAAGGGCCAACTGACCCACCAAAAAGCCAAACATACTTCTAAAATGGCCAAACAAATAAAAGAACAAATCCAGAATCAACAAAAGGATAAACAAAGTACCTGACACCATTCTCATTTCTTCACTGAACTCCTTTCACTTCTTCCTTCAGGAGGGAGAAGGGGTTGGCCCTGTTTCAACTTCAGCCTCCACAGGCTACCACGACTTTAATAAAAAGATGTATTACAGCCTCTAACTACCCTTCTTGAAACTGCAACCTCCCCCATTGCCTCTTCTCTGCTTTTTTGTTCCATAGCATTTATCACCTTCTAAAATACTATGTACTTTGCCTAATTTATACATTTTCTGTCTCCCCTCCTAGTATGTAAACTCTATAAGGGCAGGTTTTTGGGGCCTGTTTGGTTCACTACTGCATTTCTCATACCTGAAACAATGTTTGACAGATAGTACTTCTGCAAGATAGTTGATGAAAGACGGAATCAATCAATCCCATTACAACAAAATGATGATGTAAAAATTTTCTTTTGCACTGAATTTTACCTATGTATCATTTTCCTATGTTATTGTTAGTTTACAAATCTCCCATTATTTCATATAGATTGGTTTCTCTCAATTAGACTACAATTTTCAGGAAGATGCTCTATATATTATTTCTTGATCATTTCTTTATTGCTTTCATATTTTATTAAAAAATTTTTAATTTTTTTAATGTTTATTTTTGAGAGAGGGACAGAGCATGAGGTGGGGGACAGAGAGAGAGAGAGAAAGTGAGGGAGACAGAATCCGAAGCAGGCCCCAGGCTCCGAGCTGTCAGCACAGAGCCTGACGCGGGGCTGCAACTCACAAACTGTGAGATCATGACCTGAGCTGAAGTCAGATGCTCAACCGACTGAGCCACCCAGGGTCCCCTATTGCTTTCATATTTTAAATGCTAGCTAATAAAAAAAGTATAGTTAACTCTTCTTTACTTTCCTGGTCCTGCCCTGTCCTTCTGCTGTTTCATGCCAACTCCGCTTTGCTAAAGAGAGTCTGGCACCATTTCAGTGAAGTCATTCTCCACACTACTTTGTTATGAGGTGATTGAATGGACTATCGGTTTAAGTTGTTGAAAATGGCAGGCTGTGTTTTTCGAATGAAATTCTTTTATGAGTTCCAATGCAATAAAAGAGTTCGGTGATTCAACTGGCTGAATTAGATTTCATTCACTTTGAGGGGAATTCTGGTAAAGAAAACTGATTTTTACTCTTCAGAAATTTCACATCTCATGATATTTCTCATGCTGAATGCTAGAACCCTCAAAGTTCTCAGGTAACCGACATGGACTGTTTGGACGACAAAATATATTAACTAAAAAGAGGCCTCTACTACCTGGTCTTGAATTATTAATTGCCTCCTCCTAGACTTCTTGGTATGATATTTGATTATTTCTTCATAACCCAGTTTAGGAAAATTATCATAATTTATGTTTACAAGTAAGAAACTCCCTAAATATTCTTCACCAAGTTTGCATGGTTGTAATGTTCTCTAAAAATGAATGTAATCTGAAATTAAGACAATGTTAAAATAAGGGTATGGTAAATATCGTCACTGTTACATTAAGGCTTTTGTTTTTTGTTTTTTGGTTTTTTTTTTTTTTGAGAGAGCTAGAGCAGGGGAGGGCCAGAGGGAGAAGGAGAGAATCTTTTTAAGTTTATTTATTTTGAAAAGAGAAAGTGGGGGAGGGGCAGAGAGAGAATCCCAAGCAGGCTCCTTGCTGTCAGTGTGTGCCCGACATAGGGCTTGATCTCACGAACTATGAGATCATGACCTGAGCAGAAATTAAGAGTCAGAGGCTTAACCGACTGAGCCACCCAGGCGCCCCTTGTTTAGCAAATCTTGATGTGTAGTAAATTTAGGAAAACTGTCCTTATAGGGACTTCAAGAATTCCCATTAAATATTATAAAATTGGGGTGCCTGGGTGGCTCAGTCAGTTGAGTGTCCGACTTCAGCTCAGGTCATGATCTTGCAGTTCGTGGGTTCCAGTCCTGCATCAGGCTCTGTGCTGACAGCTCAGAGCCTGGAGCCTGCTTTGGATTCTGTGTCTCCCTCTCTCTCTCTGCTCCTCCCTTGCTCATGCTCTATCTCAAAAATAAACATTAAAAAACAAATTTAAAAGTACATATAAAATTATGGCCATTTCCTCTTTATTTTCAGTTCATATGAGAGGAATATGGCAAACTAGAAAGAACATCACACCTAGAATTAGAAAGGCATGTGTTTAAATCCTACTCTGTTGCTTACTACTGTGGTCTTCAGCCTGGTCCTTGGAAAGGCAACCACAGTTAAGATCGCAGGGTTTTGACTAAAGCAAAATTGCATTCAAATCCAATTCTATCCCTAGGTAGCCATATCATCATGAGCAAGTATTAAAACTATCTAAGGTTCAGTTTCCTTATCCGTAAAATGGACATAATTAATGTTTTTAACTCATAGAATTGTTTACTGTGAGAATTTAATAAGACAGTGCACGTAAAGTGCTAAAGAAGGTGGCTGGCACAGAACACACATTCAATAAACTTCGTCTAATACTATTAATGAAATAATTAAATGTGAAGTCTGTGTAGAGCATATCTATAAATTACAAAGTACTTAACTGTTCATTTTTTACTATTCGATTATGTCCAAAAAATGGGCTCATTTGCCATTGGATTATTCCCCCCCCCTCCACTGCTCTGGATATAGTAATAACATTCATTACTATATTAGCACAAGGATTAGATCAGTCTTCTTCCTTTATAGATGCTTAAGTTTTGTTATAGGAACCACTTTTAAGATATATTCAAGAAGACATCATATTTTCATAAAACAGGAATGTATAAAGTATCCTGTGTGATTGTTTGAATTAGGTTTTTCATGTTTTATTCTTTATTTACCAATAACATTAATTATATCAATACTTTCTCTCATCTTGACTTATCCTGAAGGGTTTTGAGTGGAATGAATTCCTTCATTATCCATCCGTGTTTCCCTCAAGTCCATGAGTCTAAAATTACCATGTATTTGTTCTTTCTTAGTGGACACTAATCATTCATTTCAGAAATCTTATTATTTATGCCTAGAATAACCAAGCTACAATGGTAGGCTCCATCTCTAAAAGGTAATTATTTTACATACATACTTTGGACTTTAATCGTTTGATTGTAAACTAGATACACTTAACATTATACATTTGCTCTCAGAGTATGTTCTAGACCAGTGCTTTCAAATAGAATGTTTCATCATGATGGAAATAGTGTATCTTTGCACTGTCCGATAGGGTAGCCACTAACCATATATAGCCATGAAGCACTTGAAATGTGGTTAGTATGACTGAGGAACTGAATTTCTAATTTTGTTAAATTTTAATTTAAATAACTACAGGCCTAGCAGCTACTATGTTGGACAGCACGCTTCTAGATAGTTTAAAAAAACATCGGTAATTATGATGAAAATGAATAATAATGATTCTTATAACAAAACTATAAAAGTTGTATCATTGCCTCAGGAACTGAAGACACATCTCTTGACTAATTGAACAAGAAGTACTGAGGTTTCAGCCGTGTTTTACCAATTTATGAATCGACCTTCTACCAGCCTTCCCCTCTGCCTTCCTGCCATCATTGGTGGCCTCATACTCTCTTTTTGAAATCATTTGCAGAACAAAAAGCTAAGATCTAAAAACTAGTAGTTCAAGAACACCTTCATGGCTCAGTCGGTTAAGCACCTAACTTTGGCTCAGGTCATGATTTCACGCTTTATGAGTTCGAGCCCCACATCAGGCTCTCTGCTCTCGGCACAGAGCCTGCTTCAAATCCTGTTTCCCTCTCTCTCTACCCCTCCCCCGCTGATTCTGCCCCCGCCTCTCTCAAAATAAAAAAAAATAAAAAAAAAAACCTTAAAAATAAATAAATAAATAAAATCTAACTAGTAGTCTAATGCTAAGGAGGCTCCTATGGGGATTCAGTTATTTTTGCCGGCCTAACCTCTGAGGGATGGGGGTATTGTCACTGATGCCCTCTCTTTCTCTCTCCAGTATCTTCCTCAGGCTGGTTACATTTAGTTAGCTCCCTGACCAGCTGTCTCCATTTTAAACAGGAATGAAAGAGAATCACCATAGGAAACGGGAACTGCTCCATTTAGTTATCGTCTAGCAATGGGAAGGATGAGCGTGTGTAGGAATCTGTGTTTTCACAGGGACAGTGGCCGTGGCTCCTCCTTCCTTCTGTGAGACAAATTTCCAAGCGCTCAACAGTCCACTAGCTAGAGGTAATGGTTTCCTCCCTAAACCAGTAAGGAGTTTCAGGGAGTTTTTGCCTTAAATGATTTCCAAAATGCAGAGCTCTCTGCCCAAGGAGATGATATCTCATTACTTCAACGCTATATAGGTTAGGCTGCATCCTGCTCCAGTGAGTATTTTTTAGACTTGTTACCATCTTCACTGGTTATAGTATAAAAGAGTCTGGGACTACAGTATAGAAGCTGGTACTTGTTCTCAACAGCTGACTAAAAGAGGCTGCTAGAATCAAATTTGGTCTCCTGCACATTTTGACAAACAACATTAAAGCTTACGTTCGTATAAAGTGCCTTCACATACCTAATCACATTTAATGTTAACATCTTGGTAGGACAGAAAAGATCAGTTTTTATTCTGATGTTTCATTAGTATCTGATTTCCAGTTTTTCATGTTTTCAGGCACACCAATACTTCTACATGACAAGGGTGCTACCCAAAAAATGACTCTCGGGAAAGCGGACACTGTAGAAAAAGTCTATAATCTACTTTTTTATGATATCTGGATGCTCCTAATTGAGCTCTCTAATTCCTGAAACTTTTCCTTTCCCTTTTTTGTATTGTATGAAAATGGAAATATGAAAACTATCCATAGTTTTGCTCATATTTCTATTGTCTATTTAATATAGATTTCAAATAATCTGTTATATGTTTATAATTGCCCTTCTATTGTACTATTGCTAGTCATATAAATAGGTTTACCATACCTGCTTAGTGAAGTTGGTAGCTCTTTTTTCCTATTATAGGAGAGACTATGGAGGAGGGATTTAAAGTATGGGACAGAAAGCAGTCAAGAGTGTGTAAACTCTACAATGAAGATAACCTTAATACGTTCTGAATTTAGAGTTTTAGGGCAGTGGGAAAACTAATTGCATTTATACAACATTTCACGACTGCATTACTTCCTCAGTCCATCTGTAAATAATAGCTACTGGCTATATCCACAAAATGTGTGTAGATATTCACAGATTGTCTATAACTTTGCTTTTTCTTATAAATGTTTCATGGATATTTATGCAGGAACTTTAAACTTTTTTTAAGTTTATTTATTTGGAGAGAGAGAGGCAGAGAGAGAGAGAGAGAGAGAGAGCGAGCGAGCATGAGCAGATGAGGGACAAAGAGAGAGGGAGAGAGAGAATTCCAAGCAGGCTCCACACTGTCAACACAGAGCTCGATGCAGAGCTCAAACCCACGAACTGTGAGATCGTGATCTGAGCCGGGATCAAGAGTCAGTCACTTAACCGACTGAGCCACCCAGGTGCTCCAGAAACTTTTTAAGTACAACTAATGAGCTGTGTCCAGAAGAGGTTTATATTGGCCCTGTCTTCAAAATCAATGCAATAAAATTGCAAATCCATTGTCTCAGTAAAAGTAAAGATTGAAGAATTCACAAATAAGTTTGTTACAAGGATTCTAATCACTAAGTCGGGAAAACTCTTGGCTGGCTTAAAACATGGCCTTGGACCCTTCCCCAAAGGAATCCTACAAGACCAAGGAGAATTCATCTCATTTAGAGATGAAAATGATAAAAAGGAAACAGCATCAGATCTACATCAAGATATGGTAAAAACAAAAACAAAGAAAAACCATAGGGAAATAGGGAAAAGAAATGGCAGGTGAAGAACTCTATTCAGGAAAAAAAAAAAAAGTCATATATCAGATGTAAGTTATGTCAAAACATATTGCCAATGAGTTAAAAAAGAGAAAATAACTCAATGAAGTAGTTGAATAAACTAGGAGCTCATAGCAGGGACAGAAGAGTTAAGAGATAAAGAGCAGGGATATGGTGAGCCGAAAGAGAATGAAAAATGAGTTGGCACAAGTCAAGAGAGATGTGGGTAAAAATCAAACCACTACAGAAATGAAGGCTCTACTGAAAGCAGAATGAAGAAGAAACTGTAGTGTTAAAGAAAACACAGTAACAGACATAGAGTATAGAATTGAGAAAAGTAACAAAAGGGCCCTGAAAAAAGAAAAAAAAAGAATTAGAGAAAATTATAGATATGACAGATGAACATATTCATAATCGGTATCCTTGAAAAAGAGAATGGAAATATAAAATTTGAAAATTAGTAACATTTTTTAAAACTTTCTAGGAATAAAAAAAAAGACTTTAAAGCTACAGATTGAAAGGGCTCACAGTATGCCAGAGAAAATGATCATAAACACTGAAACATGTCATAATTAAGCTACTAAATTCCAAAAATTAAAAATATTCTTCAGGCAATCAGGCAAAAAAGTCTCAAGAAGAAATTTGAAAATGTTTGCTACCTGGAGACTACCATAATTACTGGCTTAAAAATTAATAGTCTTCAACAAAATAATTTTTCATGTGTGTATTCCTTATTTCCCGTAAGAAACATTAGACAAAAATTATAGCTATAGAAAATTAAAACAGATGAGTTGAATAAAATTGTAAAAGCTAAGTGATTTCCCCCATATTAAGGTTTAAAAATTTAAGAAAATCTAGTCACGTAACATATAATTTAACATTTGTTAGGACTAGTTAAAAACCATAGAGGAAACATAGTTAAATTATATAAGCAGTTGTGATTTTGTAAATAAGCAACAATACCATAATTACGGATTATAGTTTGATAGAGTTGCCTATGTTTCTAAAACCTACTACTAGTCATGCCCTTGGACAATCACAAGAAAGCAAGATATTTTTCTTGGGAATAGGGAATTGGATAGTGCTGAGGGAATAGCTTCTTAAAATAATTTGTTTGTTAAAGGTTGATTACTAATATCCAAATTCAATAGGCATCACAATTTACAAATGTTTGGTAAATTGAATTATTCACAAAGCCTGTAACACAGCTTATGTGTCATTTTACAAATGAAGAAATGAAAGCAAAGCTAAATGAAACCAAGTACCCAAAGTTGCATATTGAATCAGGAGAAGAAGAGTATCACTTCTACCACAATTTTTTTTTTGTTTGCCTCTAACAGCATTTGTCACAACCTTGCACTCTCACATTATTTTTGGGTACTGAGTAACACCAATCTTAACCAGAGGCCTGTAGTATCATGATCTAGCACAACAAAATCAAGATGGGAGTGTTGAAAGGCTGTGGAGGAAAAAATACATTTGGGGAAACACAACAGATGTGAATTCCATCAATCAAAAGTGCTTATCTGCTGAGGCTCTTTTCTGCTGAGCCTTGTATTAAAAACTGGAGTGAAAATGAAACTGACAAAAAAAAATCCCTATCATTAAAGACAGGAAAAAAATGCAGAGAAGAGGCTGAACAGCTATTTAAAAATAGAAAGAATTAAAAGCAAACAAAATGAAATCTGTAAAAAGTGATAGTTTACAACCTAAAGAAAAAGACAGCCAACCAATTAGAGGTAATACTGGATCCTAGCAAAAAGGTCAGGCAAGACATTACAGGAGGAAAGGTGTTTCTGGCTGTATTACCAAGAAAGAAAGGCTGTCTCTCAGAACTTCACCTGAGACTTGGGGCACTCTAACATCTGAAAGGTTACTGTCAATAGTAATTGTAAGGGTTTATCCGATACTTCGATAGTAAACTTATATACAACAGAAATGTCTAAACTGCCCCCGTAATCTAATGCTAAAAAATTTAGAGAATTAAAACCAAACCTTTTACGTTAAAGGAAACCCAGGACAACTTCTTATGAAGAATTCAAATTGGAATAAGTAATTACCACTCTACCTTATTTGGTGACTTAGCTAAAGAAGTTATTTACTATAACTGCCCTTGAAGTTGTCTCTTTGCCTTTTGGCCAAGTATTGATAAAAGTTTCTCCTTTCCATGCCTTTAAGTTTGCGTGCCTTTATCCTGGAATAGTAAAATGAATGATAGTGCTGGTAGAGAAAACAAAGCCTAACCCAGAAGTTCCAGGTCCTTCCAAGCTGACATAATGCAAATCTTTTAGCAGTGACATTTTAATTTCCATCACAGTACACATCATCTATTTATCTTCTAGAGTAATAACTGAATATTTGCCTAGGATTTCCTGAGACTGACATTACAAGAAGTCTCCAAGTTGCAAAAAAGTTGGGTTCCAAATGTTCACTTCCAAGCTACGTATCTGTCTATAAATGAACATGATTACATCCACAAATCAATGTTTGGTATAGAATTTAGGTTTTTAGTTTAGTCCACAGAGTATATTACCTATAATGCAAATCTAAAACCTTATTTTGCATTTAAAAATATCTTTAAAAAGTACTGTTGAGGGGTGCCTGGTGGCTCAGTTGGTTAAACATCCGACTTCAGCTCAGGTCATGGTCTCATGGTTCATAAGTTCAAGCCCCATGTCGGGCTCTGGGCTGACAGCATGGAGCCTACTTGGGATTCTCTCTCTCCCTCTCTCTCTGCCTCTTCCATGCTTGTGTTTTCTCTTTCTCTCTCTCCTTCTCTCAAAATAAATAAACTTAGAAAAAATTAATTCTGGGACATAGATTCATAGATATTAATTATATTCTGCATGTTTGAAATATTTTAACTTTTTTTAAAAAAGAAAATAATCCTCTTTTCCCTAAAAAGGAGGATCTAAATATGGAAGAGACTAGATTGAACAGTTATTTGAGAATCTGGGGAAACAAGTGAATACGTAATATGTATATGCACATGAGAAAAAAAAACTTGAGGTAAAATTAACTAAATTGTTAATAAACTACTTAAGTGTAAATCACAATGGAAAACTGATAGAAAAGGTAAATAAAGGAGACTGTGATATTTGAATTGGATAATTCTCCAAATTCACTATGAGCTGGTGGTATTGATACAAGACAGGTTGCTGCTGGGATATCTTTAGAATGGTGCAGTGAAAGAGGGGTTATGATGAAGTTTAGATGTCATCAAGGGCACTTACAAAGATTGCATGGGAGATGGGACATCACACGTATGTGACTTAGAGACTGTTTCTAATTATTTGATTCCTTAGATATCTCCTCAAATTATTCCTAATGCTAATGGGTGATGCTGCCTTCTTTTATTCCTCCAGCTTTACTGAAAGAGAATTGGCAAAACATTGTGCAAGTTTAAAGTGTACAACATGATGATTTGATACATGTGTATGCCATGAAATAATTAACCAAAATAAGGTTAGTTAATCATAGATCCATCACCTCACCTAATTTGTGTGTGTGTGTGTATGTTCAGAACATTTAAGATTTACTCTTAGCAACTTCAAGTATATAATACAGTATTGTTAATTATAGTTACCATGTTAAATAGTAGATTGTCACAATTTATTCGTCTTATAACTAGAAGTTTGTACCCTTTGACCAACATCTCCAAATTTCCTTTATCTCTCAGCCCCTTCTTAGCACCATTCTACTCTGTTTCTATGAGTTTGGCTTTTTTAGATTCCACATGTGAGAACATACAGTATTCGTCTTTCTCTTTTCACTATGCATGATGCCCTCAAGGTCCATCCATGTTGTTGCAGATGGCAGGATTTCCTCCCCCCCCACCTTTTTTTTGTATTTGTGTGTATGTGTTTATGTGTTATGTCACATTTTCTTTATCCACTCATCTATCAGTGGGCACTTAGCTTGTTTCCATGTCTTAACCTATTGTGAATAATGCTGCCCATTAACATGGAGGTACAGATGACTGACTTCTTGATACATTCAAATGCAGTACCAAGTTTTAAATTAAAACAATCAGTTAAAGGAATCTAAATAAAGACTGATCATGGATTTGCCCGTATAAATGTTATCTTTTTAACAACTCTTTTTTTTTTTTTTTTTTTTTTTTTAACGTTTATTTATTTTTGAGACAGAGAGAGACAGAGCATGAACGGGGGAGGGTCAGAGAGAGGGAGACACAGAATCTGAAACAGGCTCCAGGCTCTGAGCTGTCAGCACAGAGCCCGATGCGGGGCTCGAACTCACAGACCGCGAGATCGTGACCTGAGCCGAAGTCGGCCGCTTAACCGACTGAGCCACCCAGGCGCCCCTAACAACTCTTTTAATCTTCTCTTTAACTATACAGTGTACCTGCTACACAAAACAATCTGGTTAAATGCACTCATTTACTGGTTGTCCTTTAGAAATTTTACGTTTACTACAAGTGTTCCTTTTTAGAAAATAGAAAAAAAAATGGTTCCCCATTCAAAACAAAACAACACAACACAACACAACACAAAACTGAAGAGCTCTACTCATTTGGCATAAATTATGTTTTCTGGTCTTACAAGGAAAAGGTAGGATGTTAAAAAAATTTCTTTCTTGATGATATGATCTTATATCTAGAAAACCCCAAAGAACACACACACAAAAACCTGTTGATGCTAATAAAAGATGCAGCAAATTTGCAGGATACAAAATCAACACACAAAATCATTGTATATCTATGCACTAGCAATGAATAATATGAAAAGGAAATTAAGAAAACAATTACATTTACAGTGCCATCAAAAAAAATAAAATACTCAGGAATAAATTTAATTGAGGCAGCAGACTTGTACACTGAAAACTACAAAACATTGCTGAAAGAAATTTTAAAAGACCTAAAACAGAAAAGCACTTTGTATTCAAGAAGTGGAAGACTTAATATTGTCAAAATGACAATGCTACCCAAGCAACACACAAATTACATGCAATTCCTATCAAAATCCCAATAGTGTTTTGTGCAGAAATAGGAAAACCCATCTTAAAGCTTCTATGGAATTTTAAGGGACCCAGAACAGCCAAAATAATCTTGAAGAAAACAAATATAGTTGGAAGGCTTACATTTCCTGATTTCAAAACTTACCATGAAACTATAGTAATCAAACCAGTATGGTACTGGCCTAACAACAGACATTTACAGGTCGACAGAATAGATGTGAGAGCACAGAAATAAACCTTCTTAGGTATATGTATACCTAACTGATTTTCAACAAGAGTGCCAAAACAATACAATGGAGAAAAGAGTGGTTTATCAAAAAACAGTGCTGAGATAATTGTATATCCACATGCAAAAGAGTGAAGTTAGATCTTTATCTTATACCATACACAAAGATTAACTCAAAACAGATCAAAGCTCTAAATTCAAGAGCTGAAACTATAATACTCTTTAAAAAATTTTTTTTAAATTTATTTTTGAGAGAGAGAGAGAGAGAGAGAGAAAGACCATGTGAGCAGGGGAGGCACAGAGAGAGAGGAAGAACACAGAATCCAAAGCAGACTCCAGGCTCTGAGCTGTTAGCACAGAGCCCTATGCAGGCCTCGAACTCACGAACCACGAGATCACAACCTGAGCCGAAGGCAGATGCTTAACCGACTGAACCACCGAGGCGCCCCTAAAACTATAATACTCTTAAAGAAAATATGGGAGCAATCTGCATTACCATGGATTCGGCAAGGTTTCTTAAATATAACACCCAAAGCACAATGAAAGAAAAATAGATAAAAAGGACTTTGTGTGTGCAAAGGATACAATTATGATTGAAATAACGACCCACAGAATGGAAGAAAATATTTGCAAATTATATATCTGATAAAGGTTTAATGTCTAGAATAAAGAATTCCTACAACCTAACAACAGAAAAAACAATCTAATTTTAAAATGGGCAAGGGACTTGAATAGACAATTGTCCAAAGAAGATAAACAAATGGCCAATAAACACTTGAAAAAATGTTCCACGCTATGAATTATCAGGAAAATGTAAATCAAGGCCACAGTAAGATACCACTTCATACCCATTGGGATGGCCATAATTTAAAAAATGGGAAATAACAAGTGTTGATGAGGCTGTGAAGACTTTGGATCTCTCTCATGTTGCTGGTGGGAATGTAAAATGGCATAGCCATGTGGACAACAATTTGGAGGTTCTGGAAAAAGTTAAACATAGAACTACTGGATGTTCCATTAACTGTGCTCATAGGTATACATCCAACAGAATTGAAAACAGGGACTCAAGCAGGTACTTGTATACCAATGTTCGTAACAGTATTATTCACAACTGCCAAAAGGTAGAAACAACCTAAGTGTCCATCAACAGATGAACGGATAAACAAAATATGGTATTATACATACAATAGAACATTATTCAGCCATAGAAAGGAATGAAGTTCTGGTACATGCTACAACGTGGATAAACCTAATTGAAATAAGCCAGACACAAAAGGACAAATATTATGATTCCACTCATATAAAGTATCTAGAATAGGCAAATTCATAGAGATAAAGTAGATGAGAGGTTACTACCAGCCGGGCAAAGATGGGGAACAGAGATTAGTGCTTAATAGGTACAGAGTTTCTGTTTGGGATGACAAAAAGTTTCTGGAAGTAGATAGTGGTGATGTACCCATCATTATTTCCTTAGGATAAATTTCTACAAGTGCAATTGATTTGTCAAAAGGTATGCAATCATTAAGATACTTAACATTAACTCTAATTTACATTTTTCTATTATTAATAAAGCTTAAACATTTTTTCACTTAATGTGAATTATTGGTAATCTCTTTTAATCACATGTCCTAGTGAAGTGTAGGATCAGAGGTCTAGTGAAATCTTGAGATTTAATAAAGGTTTATGACAATTATATATTTAAAAATAGGTATACATGTATTTCTTTTTAACGTTTATTTATTTTTGAGACAGAGAGAGACAGAGCATGAATGGGGGAGGGGCAGAGAGAGAGGGAGACACAGAATCGGAAGCAGGCTCCAGGCTCTGAGCCATCAGCCCAGAGCCTGATGCGGGGCTTGAACTCACGAACCGTGAGATCGTGACCTGAGCTGAAGTCGGATGCTCAACCGACTGAGCCACCCAGGCGCCCCTATGTATTTCAACCATTACTTCTTGAAGCTGATGCTGCTAGCACATGAATAATGAAACAAGATAGCATATTGGGAATATCCCTTTGGGTTCCCTGGATTTTTTTTTCCCTTTCTCTCTTCCCTTTGTTAAAATATGTATTTTAGCTTAGTTTATGAGAGATCTGTTTCGGCACAAGCCCAATAGACAGCATTCTGCTACGATTTCATATATGCTTTGTTTCATATACCGGATTAATCAACCCCTGCCCCTGCAATCTGGTTAGAAGCCCAAGGCACATAAGTTTGTCAGCTCATAGTCATGACTGATATTTTATGAACATAATTAATCACAGTTATGATTGAGTGGGTACTCACTGGACAACCCTACTAGACTGTAAGCTTACTGCTGCAAAGGCTGTTTTATTATTAAAGAAACAAAAAACACTGGTTAGCACACTGCTTTAAAGTAAAGGGGCCCTTACACTGCAGGGAGTTCAAGAAAAAAGAGGGTCCTCAAGCTGGAATATTTTAGAGTCAGAGTAGATGAACTGAAAATGAATCACTCTGCCATTTATAATGATAATTACAGCATGGTTTGTAATGGAAAACATTTGGAAAAACCCAAATGTCCATCAAAGAAGAACTGGTACAATCACACACTTGACTACTATGTAGCTACTACAACCAAAAGCAGATCTATAGGAAAGACGGCTGATTAAAATATCAAGTAAGTAGTAATATGCATAATATGATTACACTTTAAAATAACATTAATAATATGAACAAAGTTAAGAAGGATAAAGGAGAAATATAGAAGAATATGCTTGAGACTGTTTACAGTGACTATATCTGTTAGAAGAAAGGTTGGCATGTTGGGGGCTTTTACTTGACTGGGGACATCTACTTTCTATATTGTGCATTATGGTATTTAAAATGTAAGCAAATATATATATATATATGGCAGTTTTTTTTTTTAAATTTTGTTTAAATCCAAGTTATTTAACATATAGTGTAATAGTGGTTTCAGGAGAATTTAGGGATTCATCACTTACATATAACACCCAGTGCTCATCCCCAAAAGTGCCCTCCTTAGTACCCATCACCCATTTAGCCCATCCCCTCACCTGCTACCTCTCCAGCAGCCCTCAGTTTGTTCTCTGCATTTAAGAGTCTATTATGGTTTGGCTCTCTCTCCACTTTTATCTTATTTTCCCTTCCCTTCCCCTATGTTTATCTGTTTCGTTTCTTAATTACACATATGAGTGAAATCATATGGTATTTGTCTTTCTCGGACTGACTTATAAGTATATTATTAATTAAAAATAACTTTAAACCAAAAAATTAGTAATTTTGTTTTAACTCATAATTAAAGCATGTACTATAGAAACTAGGTTAGGTCACAAGATATTTTTAGAAAATGATAATGTAAAATTCCAGGAAAATAATTTTTTACCATCCCCTATAATTTTACTAAGTAAATAATTTCTATCCTTGTTGTCTCACTTATTGACTGAGATAGCAATATTGCTCTTAATCAGTGATGACCTTATGATAGGTCTTCACAATTTCATAATGAGTAAATATTATGTATCTAAGTTTTTATAAAGAAAATAGGCTGGAGGAAAATATCCCATTAACAACTGTATTTACAACAACAACCCACAAAATCCAGGAATAAACTTAAGTAATGTACAGGAACTAAATGGAAAAAATTATAAAACATTACTAAGAGATATCAGTAAAAAATCTAAGTAAATGAAAGACATATCTTTTTATTTGATAGTAAGATTCAGTTTGTTTGACGGTAAAATATTGTTTCTCTTTAAATTAATCTGTATATAGGGCACCTGGGTGGCTCAGTCGGTTGGGCGTCCGACTTCCGATCAGGTCATGATCCCACAGTCTGTGAGTTCGAGCCCCGCGTCAGGCTCTGTGCTGACAGCTCAGAGCCTGGAGCCTGCTTCAGATGCTGTGTCTCCCTCTCTCTCTGCCCCTCCCCTTCTCATGCTCTGTCTCTCTCTGTCTCAAAAATAAATAAAAACATTAAAAAATTTTTAAAAATTAATCTGCATATAGGGGTGCCTTGGTGGTTCAAGTCGGTTAAGTGTCTGACTCTTGATTTTAGCTCAGGTCATGATCTCACAGTTTGGGAGTTCAAGCCCCGAGTCAGGCTCCATGCAGTGCAGAGCCTGCTTGGGATTCTCTCTCTCTCTCCTTCTCTCTCTGTCCCTCCCTTGCTTGCACGCTCTCTCTCAAAATAAGTAAACTTAAAAAAAATTAATCTGTACATTACATGAAATTTCAATAGATTTCCCTTTTGAACGGTTTAAAATTTGATCTAGAACAGGGTCAGCAAACTTTCTCCTGTAACGTATCTGTAATATTTCAGGCTTTGTGAGCCATACAGTCTCTGATGTAACTACTCAATCTTGTCTTGTGCTGTGAAAGAAACCATGGATAATAAATAATAAATGAGCACATGTGCCAATAAAACTTTATTGGACACTGAGATTTGAATTTCATGTCAAGAAATTTTAATTTCATTTCCCCCCCCAACCATTAAAAATTTTAAAGACCATTAGTTTGCTGTTTATACAAAAACAAGTAGCAGGGCATATTCAGTCTGTGGGATAGCATTTGCAAAATCCTAATCTAGAAAAACAAACATCTGATAAACAGCCAGGGAAATTTAGGAAGAAGAAAGAGTAATGAAAGAGCACTTGTTCAATTAGGTATTAAAACAAATTATAAAACTACAACAAATCGAATATTGAGATCTAGCACTGGAATAGGACAGAAAGGTCAGGGAAACTGAAGGAGGGTCTCAAAAGAAGAGAACAAAATACATATGGATATTTAACATATGATACAGGTGGCATTTCAAATCAGTGTGGGAAGATGAATTACTTATTCAATAAAATGACACAAAGACCAGTGACTAGTCATTCAAAGAAAAAAACCCAAGTAACCTTCTACCTCATTCATTACACCAAAATAATTTAGACATATACATATAAAAAATAAAACCATTAAGGCATTAAAATTATGGATGAATATCTGTATGATCTCAGGTTTTAAGCATGACACAAAATATAGAAATTCAGAGACACACTTATTAATTTTGCTAAATAAAAAATGTAAATCTCCAGGATGAGGTTGAAGGAATCTCTCAGGATAACTGTGAACTAGAGAACAACCAGTCCAGATTGGAGGAGAAGGACATAGGGATCCTCTAGGGAAGTCTTCAAGAAAAAGATGAAATTGACAGTTACCTGATATATATATAAATATATATATATATATATATAAATATAAATAAATATATATAAATAAATCCATTGAATGGATATATTGAGAAGATATTTATAATTTTGGCATAAAATATGCCAATTTTGTTAAAACCCATTAACAAAAGAAAAATAAAACAATTATTTACTGTAGGGAAAACAAAATATTATAATGGAGTAAGCAAATTTACTCAGAGTTCATGAAAAATTACAGCTGCAGGAGCGCCTGGCTGGCTTAATTGGTAGAGCATGCAACTCTTGATCTCGGGGTTTTGAGTTCGAGCTCCACACTGGGCAGAGAGATTACTTAAAAAAAAAATCACAGCTGTATGGGAGCATGGTCTTTGAGCTAACCAAAAATTATGATGTAACTATATCTGGAAGATGAGGGTAAGACGTGTGTGTGTGTGAAAGCTAACTTCTCATCTTTCATCTAAAACTGAAATACTGAGATGGCAGTACAAATACATTCTTCAGCAATATGGATAAGAAAAATCAGAGAAAACCCCTATAAAACTTTAAAGTGGTTGCTTCTGAGAAGCAGGATTTGAAAGTGGGAGCAGAGGTGCGAGGCAGGAGACAAGTTTCTCATTACAGGATTTGAAGAAAACTTTTACTTTTTAAACTATATAAATGTATAATCTTGATAAAAATAAAATTATGTAAAACTTAATGCTTCTTTTGCATAATATGCTAGTAAGAGACAGACATAGTATGGGGAAAAATACTTGTCTATATACTACAAGGTAACCATTATCCAAAATGTATAAAGAGTACCTACAAACAAAAAGTGAAAAAAGGTATCAGAATGGGCAAAAGGAGGTGATAGCCAATTTACAGACTTGTAAGGGCTAATGAACATGTGAAGAGAATTTCAAGCACAATAATAATCAAAGAAATGCAAAATAAATTATATTTATTTATATCAGGGAAGTGCTGTGTTAGAAGGGGTAAAACAGGAAACATATCAAAACCTGTGGGTGGGTGGTTGTGTAAGTTGGTTTAATAAGAGAACTTCATTGGTGGTCAAGCTAGTAATGTCTATCAAATTTTAGAATGGGGATCTCTTGTCATCCCAGTAATCCTGCATCTAGGGATCTGCTCTATTGAAGCATACAAGTGGAATAGGAAGGTTCAGTGTAGAAAGGCAACACAAACAACTTTAAGTTTCATCAATCACGTTTATTAGAGAAATTACGGTACAATAAGTTAGTGGTTAAAAGAAGGAAAGTGTGGGGCGCCTGGGTGGCGCAGTTGGTTAGGCGTCCGACTTCAGCCAGGTCACGATCTCGCGGTCCGTGAGTTCGAGCCCCGCGTCAGGCTCTGGGCTGATGGCTCGGAGCCTGGAGCCTGTTTCCGATTCTGTGTCTCCCTCTCTCTCTGCCCCTCCCCCGTTCATGCTCTGTCTCTCTCTGTCCCAAAAATAAAATAAAATAAAAAAAAAAAAAAAAAAAAGGAAAGTGTATATGCACACTGGTCTTATATATTAAGTGAGAAAAGCATGTTACATAACAGTGCATATAATAACATTCCACTTTTATTTAAGAAATACATGCATATGATAATTTTATGTGGGCTTATGGATGCCCAAAGGAAAAATTTCAGAAAAATATACACCAAATGATTACCAATAAATTTCAGTGGCGGTGTCACTATAGAGGAATTTCAACTTTTGTTGTTCTCATTTTTAACAGAAATTACTCTGAACTAAAATTATTGAACATGCATCTTTAAGGTATCTAGCACTGTGTTAGTTTGGATTAATTAACCGTAATTTTTTTAAATGTTTATTTATTTTTGAGAGAGAGAGAGTGCGAGCAGGGGAGGGGCAGAGAAAGAGGGAGACACAGAATCTGAAGCAGGCTCCAGGCTCTGAGCTGTCAGCACAGGCCCGACATGGAGCTGGAACCCACAAACTGCCAGATTATGACCTGAGCCGAAGTCGGATGCTTAACTGCTTGAGCCACCCAGGTGCCCCTAATTAACCATAATTTTAACACCAACCTCTGAATGTCACTTCATTTTTATAATCATGGACATAATTCTACTGAAGTTATTAGTTATGATACAAAATTACTCTTAGATTTCACCAGCACATTAGGCAGTCACATGGTGACTGCAAAATATTCCTTACTGGCCTTTCATATTTAAAAGACATGGTGATCAAAACAAGCAAGCATAACACCTAACTGCAACTGGCTTTAGCAAGGCAAACTATCGATTCCACCCTATCACTATCTACAACATCCATACTTAGTGCAAGTTTTATGTATATTAATTAAATCCCAGAAGAATTCTAAGAGTTAGGCACTATTATCCCAATCTCACAGATGAGAAAGCTGATGTTCTGAAAAGGTTAAGAACCAGGACTAGAGTAAGTCTATTTGTTATTTTTCTAATCATAGGATGAAAGCTCAAGTCCAAACAAGTTCGACCCACTTGCTCATGTAACATAAGCATATACCACTCTGAAAGAAAAGCACCCATGTATGTTGAGAAATAGTGAAGGAAAATGTGCAAAACATTCACATAAATGCTATGTCTGAGCTATTTTGATCTTGTGCCAAAAATAATAAAATCAATCCATGTCAGAAAAAGAGTTAAGTTCATTCAATATTATCAAGTCCTTGGAGACTGATTCTCAAAGTCAAGTTTCCCTTCTGGCAGAAGACAAACTTTTATAAAAATCCTAAAACATAATGTTTACAAATAAGCCTCAGGATTATTGGCATTTAGAGTTTCCATTTTATGTCTTCTTGAATAAGGATCTACTTAGGCCACAAATACTATCCTTCTCAACTTCTATTGCTAGATAAAATTTGAAAAGTCCATTTGCTCTTTATGGATTAATTTTAGACCCACTTTTCCTGAAAGAGTGACAATATTATATAAAACTGACTATAAAGTTGCGATTTTCCTAATCCGAATGGATTTTTCGCTTACTTTCAGAAAGTATATTATACTTAGACAGTAAGTTCTACTTTTTATTTTTTTTTAAGTTTATTTTTGAGAGAGAGAGAGAGAGAGAGAGAACGAACGGGGGAGGGGCAGAGGGCGAGAAAGACACAGAACCTGAAGCAGGCTCCAGGCTCTGAGCTGTCATCACAGAGCTTGACGCGGGGCTCAAACTCAAACTCACAAACCTTGAGATCATGACCTGAGCCGAAGTTGGACGCTTAACCAACTGAGCCACCCAAGCGCCCCTAAGTTCTACTTTTTACATTGGGCAATTACATTCTACCACTGGGTTCACACAAAGAACTAAGATCTTCCCTGTAATGTTCCCTCATTCATGAATTTATTCAACAAATTGTGAGTTCCTAAAATGACCAGTTTGTGCTAGGTACTAGACATAAATATGGCTGACAAAAACCCTACTTTTAGGGAGGTTGCAGCCTATAGAAGAAACAATTAAATATTCTACCCACTCACATGGGGATGCAGAGCCCAATTCTACACCCACTCAAGCTCAGAGCTCTGTACTAGAGTATAGCAAATTCTGTAGCTTACTATTAATAAAAACCAAAAAATCCAGCTATTTCAGAAATGCACATTAATGGGTAAGATGTTATACTATTTCCTCTGGGTACGAGAGCTACAATTTTTTTTCTTCAAGGGAAATTGGAGATCTCTCACTGAGGAATCCATTTTGCGAGTCCCAAATTTAAAATGTAAGTAAATAATTGAAACTTTCCACTTATATAACAAAGTGTAGCATTAATCGAGATAACAAATATCTTGGTATAAGGGATTTATAATGGTTTTAATACGAAAGAAATATGAAATTAAATGACTATTTTTTCCTGTAATTTTATTCATTTATTCAGCAAATACTTATTTAATACCTATTATGTGCCAGACTTCATGCCAGGTAATAAAGATATAATCATGAACATGTTAAAAATCTCTGTCCTCAACAAGATTATATTTGGTGAGAAAGCCAGCCTGAAGTACAGGCAATAATAGAACAAGATAGCACGCATAAAGGATATCTAACCCAGTCTCTTGACGAAAGGGGGTAAAGGAGTCCCAGAGAAACCAGAAAATATCTGAGGCAGGAGTAGTTAACACAAATGCCTGGAGGCAAGAAAGCATGACAGAGTTAATAACTAAGCAACACAATCAATAGACTGGATAACAGAATATAGATGTTTGGGCGGTGAAACCTGCTTAAACACTATGTGATATGTCTGAAAGAAATTATGTGGTAGTCTCTTGTACTGGGAATGGTGGTTTGATTCTTGGATTGGGTTTTA
This sequence comes from Panthera onca, assembly GCF_046562875.1. NCBI lineage: Eukaryota > Metazoa > Chordata > Mammalia > Carnivora > Felidae > Panthera > Panthera onca. The sequence continues at coordinate 13,658,204 of NC_138350.1, forward strand.
TTTTCTCCAGAACAAACATGGGAATTCACCAGGACTCTTGTTTGGAAAGACTTAAACTCCAAAACAATTTAAAAAATTTTTTTAATGTTTATTATTTTTTATTTTTATTAAAGAAAAATTTTTTTAACATTTAGTTTTGAGAGAGTGGGGAGAGAGAGTGTAGTGTGAGTGGGGGAGGTGCACAGAGAGAGGGGGACAGAGTATCTGAAGCAGACTCCAGGCTCTGAGCTGTCAGCACAGAGCCCGATGAGGGGCTCAAACTTGTGAACTGTGAGATCATGACCTGAGCTGAAGTCAGACGCCCAACCGACTGAACCACCCAGGCACCCCTTTAATGTTTATTTTTGAGAGAGAGAGGGAGGGAGGGGAGGAGGGAGGAGCAAAGACAAAGACACACACACACACACACACACACACACACACACACACACTCTCCTAGGCAGGCTCCAGGCTCTGAGCTTTTAGCACAAAGCCCAAAGCGGGGCTTGAACTAACGAACTCTGAGATCATGACCTGAGCTGAAAGTGGATGCTTAACTGACTGAGCCGTCCAGGCGCCCCAAATTCCAAAACAATTTAAATTGACTTTCAACAACCTCTTAAAACCCAGCAAAATACCAAAAATACTATAAATTATTTCTTTCAGAGTATAATAAGGAAAAGTAAAAGGAAGAAAAGGAAGATAGTGCGTTAAGAATGTTAAACATTTGTCAGAACCATAAATAGAAGAAAGACTATATTCTTATACCATGAGTCATTCTTCTATACATCCCATATTTATAGGGGTTTGAGGAACAAGATTTAAAAAAAAAATTTTTATTTAAGTACACTTCACACCCAGCACGGAGTCCAACACAGGGCCTGAAGTCACGACCCTGAGATCAAGACCTGAGCTGAAATCAAGAGTTGGTTGCTTTAACTGACTGAGCCCCCCAGGAGCCCCAAGATTTTTATATCAATATAAAAAGCTAGTTATATCCTATGACTTTGGCTTACATTAGGAAGGTCATTCTCTCTGCCCTTTTTTTTTTAATTTTTATTTATTTTCTGCCTATTTTATGAAAATTTTTTAATGTTCTTATTTATTTTTGAAGGAGAGAGAGAGAGAGAGAGAGAGAGAGAGAGAGCGCGCGCGCATGAGCCGGGGAGGAGCAGAGAGAGAGGGAGACACAGAGTCTGAAGCAGGCTCCAGGCTCTCAGCTGTCAGCACAGAGCCTGATGCAGGGCTTGAACTCACGAACTGTGAGATCATGACCTGAGCTGGAGTTGGACACTCAACCGACTGAGCCACCCAGGTGCCCCGATTTTCTGTCTATTTTAAATGGGAGTAGCATTCATTTAATTGCTACAGAGCTAAATAAAAACCAAAGGACATGTAAACACGAATATCTCCTCAATTCTGACATTTTACATATGGATCCAAGATGACTTCTCTGACAGGATGTTGGTACAAAATTAATCAGGATTTGTATAAGGTGGTTATATAATGCTACTTCTGCCATGACTTTAACATGGAACTCTGGAATGTGGCTGACCAGAAACGTAAGGCAGAGCAATAGATTATTTTTTTTAATTCTCATAAGCAATGACAGAATGGCAACAAGTGATCAATCTTCAATATGAAGTTAGAACTGTCATCAACAACAAAAAAGATAATTTGGATATCTTCAATATTTACAGGGAAAAATACATTAGGGGGTTCGGGAATGGTGTGTACTTTCTACAAAATGACAAAAGTCCTAACTCTCATTTCCTGTCTTTTTTTTTTTTTTAAGAGAAATTATTTATATCTAGAGATGTCAGGATAGGAAACAAAAAGCAAAGCCCTCAGTATAAAAAGCAAAAATGAAAGTTGAGAAAATAAATGTAAAGATTATATTCAAATCTATGAATGAAATTGTTTGAAAGTAGTTTGCTTAAGTTATATTAGAATAGTGAGGTCTGGTAAGTTTTTATCCACTACTTTTGTCTACAAAGAATAGCTACATGTGTTTTTAGAAAGCCAATATAAACCTATCTATTGGTAATTAAAAAAAAAAAAAAAAAAAGGTCCCATTGCTGAATGAATTTTAAAATATGCCAAAGTAGCTCTGTGTAATTTTAGGTGGTGTTCACATTCTTGACCCAAACTCCGTTATCACAATTCAGGCCCTAGGCACCCTCCAGATAGTTAAGATACCATGTCTGTGTATATCTGGTCCCTGCTGATAGTGGGGCAAAGAGGAAGCTATCACAAAGAGGAAGTATACTGCACTGTAGTTCCTTTGGATTACAAAAGAAGGCAGTTGCTAATTAAACCCTAAATGTGTTGGTTGATAATAAGCAAGAAAAGAAAAAGAAACCAAGGGGGGCGGGGGGGGGGGGGGAGAAGAGAGGCCGAAACAAGAAAAGAGAAAAAGAAGAAAGTAGAAAAAAATTAAAGAATAATGAAGGGAAAAAGAAGGAAGAAAGACCCAGAAGCGGGCAGAAAGGTGCAGAAGGCAATCTTGGTGAGCAACGATCCTTTGGCTTGACAGTACTCATTTATCTTTATGAGGTTCATAAGTCTGAAACTGTCATAAACCTTATGAAAATGTGAGACATCTGTTTCCTTTGGTGTGAAGAATAAGAATATTGAACTCATCTATGCCTAACTGCCACCTACCAAAAACAATCAAAGGACAAACAAGCAATATAAAACTCTAGCTATGGTATACACAGGTCATAATCTCATTTCACGTGGGGAGGACAGAGGATTTCTTGAAATATACATACAGATGATTAGTGGTTTTTAAGAGAGAGTAATTATTAAGAATATAAATGTAACTTGGAATTCAATTTCATTTCCTTTAGAACAAGGTCTATAATAACATTTAACGTTTGATTTTTTTTTTTTTCAACTTTTTTTTTTTTATTTATTTTTGGGACAGAGAGAGACAGAGCATGAACGGGGGAGGGGCAGAGAGAGAGGGAGACACAGAATCTGAAACAGGCTCCAGGCTCCGAGCCATCAGCCCAGAGCCTGACGCGGGGCTCAAACTCACGGACCGCGAGATCGTGACCTGGCTGAAGTCGGACGCTTAACCGACTGCGCCACCCAGGCGCCCCTAACGTTTGATTTTTTAATTGATGTAAAGAGGGAATGAACATAAGAGGTAGATAGCAATGGCTTCCACAAAATGATTGTACAGGCTAAATTAGAAAGCAAAGAGCTGGATTCTGCCCTGGCCACACACTAGCCTTGTACTTTGGGTCAGTCATTCACTCCAAAGTAAGGATAATAATAATAATAATAATAATAATAATAATAATAATAAAAAGGATAATAATATCTAACCTTCTGATAGTCTTGGGATCAAGTAAAATAATGAATATAAAGGCATATTATAAACTCCTATAAAATATCACGTACTACTAGTAAGTTAAAATCTGTTGAAACCTACAAAAGTAAAGTATGATTATCACATTACAAATAAATTTATTCTTAATAACTATAATAGCTATGAATAACGAAAGAAAATTAGGGAAAAATCTAGTGTTTATACTAATTATTTTTTAGGAACTAAGGATAGTCTTTCCTTATGTATTTTCTTCTTGTTATCTAATGCCTGCCCTGTCCCTCCCTCCCCCACATCCACCCTTCAGCTTCTGTTACATGATTTTATTTTCTCACACTTGGGTCATATACAAAGCTATCTTTTTATTTATTTATTTATTTATTTATTTATTTATTTATTTATTTATTTTAATGTTTACTTATTTTTGGCAGAGAGAGAGAGAGACAGAGCATGAGCAGGGGAGGGGCAGAGAAAGAGGGAGACACAGAATCTGAAACAGGCTCCAGGCTCCGAGCTGTCAGCACAGAGCCCGATGCGGGGCTCGAACTCACAGACTGCCAGATCATGACCTGGGCCGAAGTCCGACGCCCAACCGACTGAGCCACCAAGGCGCCCCACAAAGCTATCTTTTTAAAGACACTCTTCCCTTGTTCCACTTCTTTTTTTCTATTAATAAACCTATCTTGTAGGATTCTCTTTTCCTTGTTTTTTAAATTAATTATTTTTTTAAAGTACCACTACAGGGGCGCCTGGGTGGCTCAGTCGGTTAAGCGTCCGAATTCAGCTCGGGTCACGATCTCGTGGTCCGTGGGTTCGAGCCCGGCATCGGGCTCTGGGCTGACGGCTCAGAGCCTGGAGCCTGCTTCCGATTCTGTGTCTTCCTCTCTCTCTGCCCCTCCCCCGTTCATGATCTGTCTCTCTCTGTCTCAAAAATAAATAAAACCTTAAAAAAAAAAATTAAAAAAAAAAAAAAAGTACCACTACAGAGGGGTGCCTGGGGAGCTCAAGTTGGTTAAGTATCTGACTCTTGATTTCGGCTCAGATCATGATCTCATGGTTCAGGGGTTCAAGCCTTGCGTCGGACTCTGTGCTGACAGCACGGAGTCTGCTTGAGATTCTCTCCCTCCTTCTTTCCACCCGCTCACCCCCATATGCTCTCTCTCTCTCTCTCAAAAATAAAATAAGCTTAAAAATTAAATTAAATTAAAAAATAAATAAAAAGTGCCACTACAGAAAATTTTTTCCTCTGTTTGTAGGCCAACTGACATCTCTGTAGCACCTATATATCTTATACTTCTTTTCCAGTACAAGTCTATACTTCTTTTCCAGTACAAGAATAAAGAAAGTGCCTTCAGTAGACAATTTCTTTTTTACTGCATTCCTTCCTTAGGATAGACACAAAGAAACTATGCTATTGTCCTGTCATTAAATCAATTAGTCATTCTCCACTGCTTGATGATATAATTTTCTATAAACAGAACTGCACACACAGACTCTTACACAATGGTGTGGGTAGGTGGTAGAATTAGATCATGGAATCACCAAGCAGTTTTTAAATTTATATTAAACATTTGAAATCATGTAAAAATAGACTAAATTCTCATTTGTCCTAATCCAAAATAAGATTTAAAAAATTGAAATCTACTTTTATAAAATGGAGACAAATACTAAATAAGCTAATATTACAGACTTACCAATTATGTCACTTAGTAATCACATATTTAACCCAAGCTCCTACTCTTTACTATACATTAAAAATGATATTCAGGGGCCTCATGCCTGTGAAGGTCCCAGAAGCATCCCCAACTTTCATGACACCTGCAGTGCTAGCCAGCCTGCTCCACCTCAGCTTAAAGAGAAAGAAGTGAGACCCCTGAAGAACCTCATGTTTGTTATAAAAACTGAGAAATCATGGTTATCTTAGGATAAAAAAAAATGGTAAACTCACTATTTTCTATGCTGTTTTAAAAAAAACAAACTATACTTTGCAACAGAGATACATCATCAGAAATTCAGTTATGTTCAGTATTGCTTTAGGGCTCTTTGTACAATATTTCTCTTTAAAAATCCATGTAGGTTTCTGGTTCTGGGACAAGAGATGGCTCATTTCTCCTGGTTCTTCCCCTCTAAATATAACTATACAATTTGGAAATAATTCAATAGGCAACCAACCATAGGGGCGCCTGGGTGGCTCAGTGGGTTAAGCGTCCGACTTCAGCTCAGATCATGATCTCATGGTTTGTGAGTTCGAGCCCTGTGTCAGGTTCTCTGCTGTCAGCGCAGAGCCTGGAGCCTGTTTCAGAATCCGTGTCTCCCTCTCTCTGCCCCTTCCCCACTCGGGCTTTGTCTCTCTTCCTCTCTCTCAAAAAACAAAAACAAAAAGACAACCATAAAGGACTCTGAACAGTAGAAAGAAGAAGGCAGATGGCTGGGGACTTCAGGATTTAAAGAGCACCTTGACCGCTTCCCTGAGGTTGGGTTTTATCTCCCTTCTATCCCAGACTGAGCATGAGAAAGGTCTATATACTGAACCACCAACAAGCATACAAAGTCAAAACCAAACCAACCAAACAACCCTGTTCTCTCTGGCCAAAGGATTGGGAAAGGGGAAGCAGAGCAGGGATTTAACAGGGAGATCCATATCCAGTAGTAGCAGCGAAACCAATCTTCCACATTTGTGGCCACAGCGGAACCCAAGCAGACTGATCCATTCTTGTCCCATAACAGGTGGCAGCAGGTGTGCACTTCCATATACTCTAGTGACCCAAGGAGGCCTGATGTCTCTCAGCCTCTACCCAGTGGTTTTCTACCCAGTGGCACAGAATACTGGTGGTTCCTAGCCATCTACACAGTGGCAGAAGACAACCCAGGCCAAGCATCTTCCAGTCCTTCATCCAACAGCACAAAGTGAACTAGGCCTGGAGTCTCCTGCCCTCAACCAAGTAACAGAGAGATACCTAGACCCTTTGGCCCCTGGCCCTCCATCAGCAGCAGAATGTGGCCCAGGGTAGGTGCTTCCCTCTCCAGAAGCACCATGGGAGACAGAGTGGGAACAGCAGGGGATATGTACCTCATCCTGGGGATCCAGTATCTCATACCCCCTACCTAATGACAATGGGAAGCCCACAGAGGACCAGGGAAGGGTCATCTATCCCCATAGGCGGTACCAGCAGGGATCCAGTGGGGAGCTCAAGTGGAGTCAGAAGAATGAAGCAGACCAAGATAACACTGAAAGGACAACAAGTAAATTATCATTGAAACTACCACACGCAGGGTGGGGGGTATGGGTGAGATAAGTAAAGGAGATTAACAGTATATTTGACCTTGATGAACAATGAGTAACATATACAATTGTTGACTCACTATACTATACACCTGAAACAAATAGAACACTGCATATTAACTACACTGGAATTAAAATAAAAAAAAGAAACCACCGCCTACAAAAGTAGGACAGAACTTACACAATGAACCTAAACAGGGCAACTGCTTGGTAAAATAGAAGATTTAAACAGGATCCATAGTTCCAAACATAATATCCACAATGTTCAGCATACAACATAAAAATCAGTTGTCATAACAAGAACCAGGGAAATCACAACTTGAATGGAAAGAGATAGTCAACTGATGCCAGTATTAAAATGAACCAGAAGTTGAAATTATTTGACAAAGATTTTAAAGTAGCCACCATCAAAGACAGAGACTGACAGAATGGAAAAAAATACATGACCCAACAATACGATGATTATAAGAAACTCAGTTCAAATATCCCATCATACGTAGGATGAAAATAAAAGCATGGAAAAAGATATATCATGCTATCCTGAATCTAGAAAGGTAGAACTAGCTATATTAATATCAGATAAAATAGGCTTCCGAGAAAAGAAAATGACTAGGGACAAAGAAGGACATTACATAGCAATACAAGGATGAATCCACCAAAAAGACAGCAATTCTAAATGTACAAGCACCAGATAGCAGCTTTAAAATATACTAACCATGGGCACCTGGATGGTCTGATAGTTAAGTGTCCGACTCTTGATTTTGGCTCAGGTAATAATCTTATGATTTCAGCTCAGGTCATAGTCTCACAGTCGTGAGATCCAGCCCCATGTTCTGCAGGGCATGGAGCCTGCTTAAGATTCTCTCTCTCCTTCTCCCTCTGCCTCGCCCCTGCTCATGCTTGCTCTCTCTAAGAAAATATATATACAAAACAAAAATTGATAAAGCTACAAGGAGAAAACAGACAAACCGACAGTTATCATTGTGGTCTTTAACACCCTACTTTCAGCAATTGATAAAATTACTAAATAGAAAATTAGCAAAGATAGAAAAGAACTGAAGAATACCATCAAGGGATATAATCTAATTGACATTTATAGAACGCTCCACCCAACAACAGCAGAATACACATTCTTTTTAAGTGCCCATGGAACATTCGCCATATCCTGGGACAGAAAACACATTGCAATAAATCTAAAATAACTAAAATCATATAGAGTATGTTTTCTGACCATAATGAAATCAAACTAGAAATTAATAATAGAAAGACAACAGGGAAATCTTCAAACATTTGGAAATTAAACACCACACTACTAAACAAAGCATGGCTTTTTATTTCTCAAAGGAAATAAAAGAATACATAGACCTAATTGAAAATGAAAACACAGCGTATCAAAATTTGTGGGATGCAAATAAAGGAGTGCTCTGAGGGAAACTTCTAATACTAAATGCTTATATCAGCAGAGAGGAAAGGTCTTCAAGTAGTGATCCAAGTTTCTACCTCAAAAACTTAGAAAAATATAGGCAAAATAAACTCTAAGTTGATGGAAGAAAATAATAACAGCAGAAATCTATGACACTGAAAATGGGAAAAGTAAGAAAAATTAATGAAATTTAAAGGTGACTTTTGGGAAAAAGATCAGTAAGATTGATAAATATCTAGCAAGACTAACAATGGAAAAATGAAAGAAGAGATAAATTACTAATATTGGACATGAGACAGAAGATATTATAACAGATCCTGTAGTCATTAAAAGTATACCAAGGGATACCCCACACTGGGTATAGAGATTACTTAAAAAAAAAAGTTTAATAATATTGTAAAATGTATTCATAAAAAGTTTTTAAAAATACTCAACAAAACATTTGCAAATTGAGTCTATCAATGTAGAAAAAGACTTATACACTATGAACAAGAGGAATTTATTTAAGATATGCAAAGTTGATTCAACACTTGAATATAATCTACTTCATGAATAGACTAAAGAAAAATCATATGATTGTGCCAATTGATGCAGAAAAAACATCTGGTAAAATCCAAAACTTACTTATGATTTAAAAAAAAAAAAAAACAAAACAAAACCTTAGTAAGTTAGGAATAGAGGAGAAACTACCTCAACTTAGTAAAGAGCATCTGGTGAGTTGAACCAGGTCACAAAGATATGAGTTCAGTCCATAAAAATCTATTTCTATATACCAATACTAATCATGTGGAAACTGACATTAAAAAACAGTATCATTTATAATCACTCCAAAGAAAATGAAATACTTAAGGATATACTTGGCACAACATGTATAGAATCTGCATGCTCACAACTGCAAAATGTAGATAAGTGAAATCAAAGATCTAAGTAAATAAAGAGACATGCTATGTTCAATGGAGCCTAAGACTCAATGTAGAAAATAAGTCAATTCTTTCCAAATTGATATACAGGTTTAATGCAATTTCTATCAGAATCCCAGCAAAGTTTCTTGTAGACATAGGCAAACTTATTCTAAAATTTACAAGAAAAGGCGAAAGAACTAGAATAGCTTAACACTCTTGAAAAAGAATAGATATCACTTTACCTAATATTAAGGCTTAGGATATCGCTATAACAATCAAGAAATTTGGTACTGGTGAAGAGATAGACACATCAATTGAGCAGAATAGAGAACCCAGAGATATACACATACAAGTACGCCCAAATGATTTTTGACAAAGTCGCAAAAGTACTTCAATGGAAGAAGAATACTTTTCAACAAATGGTGCTGAAGCAATTGAACATCCATAGGCTAAACCTTGTATCTTATATAAAAGTTAACTCAAAATGGATTACAGATTTAAATGTACACACAAAACTATAAAATGTTTAGATAAAAAGCAAAGGTGAAAATCTTTGGGATCCAGCAATAGGCAGAGTTCTTAGATTTAACACCAAAAGCATGACCCATAAATGGAAAAATTGATAAATTGTACCTAACCAAAATTTAAAACCTTTGTCCTAGAAAAGATCCCAATTAAAATGACGAAAAGACAAGCTACAGAGTGAGAGAAACTATTTGCAAACCATGGATCCAACAAGAGCAGTATGTAGAGTTTATCAAGAACTGTCAAAACTCAACGGTAAAAAAAAAAAAAAAAAAAGACAAAAATGCAATTAGAAAATGGGAAAAAGACAAATGGAAATTTCACTGAAGAGGATATATAAATGGCAAATAAGCATATGAAAAGATGCTCAACTTTACTAGGGATTAGGGAAATGCAAATAAAACCATAATGAGGTATTACTATTTATGTATCAGAATGGCTAAAATAAAAAATAGTGACATAGCCAAATGCTGGTGAGAACATGGAGAAACGGGATCTCTCTTACACTGCTCTCATATATATACAATTGCACAGCCCTCTGGAAAACAGTGTGGCATTTTCTTATAAAACTAAACATTCAATTTTCCGTATGACCCAGCAATTGCATTCCTGGGCATTTATCCCAGAGAAATGGAAATTTATGTGGAATTTATACACAAATGTTCACAGTAGCATTATCTGCAATAGCCCCAAACTGGAAAACAACCCAGATGTCCTTCAACAGATAAATGATAAAATAAACTGTAATACATCCATACCATGGAATTCTATTTAGCAATAAAAGGGAATGAACCAACGATACACACAACAACTTCAAGAATCCCTGGAGAATTGTACCGAGTGGAAAAAAGGCCAATCTACAAAGGTTACATACTACAGGATTTCACTCATATAGCTTTCATGAAATGATGCAGAACAGATCAGTGGTTGCCAGGGATTAAGGACAGGGGGTGGGGAAATGGGGATGGGAGAAGATGTGGTGATATGGCCTTGTGGTGATACAACTGTCTATCTTGATTGTGGTGGTATATACACAAACATACACATGTGAAAAATTGCATAGATCTAAATACACACACATACACATATACACATAGACAAGGACCAGTAAACAGGAAAATCTGGACAATATCAATATCCTGGTGTGTTACTGTATTACAGTTTGGTAAGATGTTATCTATTATTTCTTACAACTGTGTCAGTCTACAAAATCTCAATAAAGTTTAACCTGATAAATCCATGTATTTCATGTATAGTTATAAGTTCATCACTCCTGTAAGCATTTATTGAGCTGCTTCTATGTATGACGTGTCAGCTTTTGTGTGGGTGGGTGGAGGTGGGAAGACAGAGTGGGCCATCTACAAAGGGGTACTGAATAGAAACCCCATCTTCCCTGATGTCACAACTCTAAATACATAATGTATTAGTGATTTTTTTTTTTTTTTAACACATGTGTCCTTCACTAGAGACTGTGACTGTTTTAACCACTCTAGCTCCAGTGCCAAAACATCTGGAACATAGTAACTTTTTAATTAATACTTGAAGGAAAATGGGGCACCTGGGTGGCTCGGTGGGTTAAGCGTCTGACTTTAGCTCAGGTCATGATCTCACGGTTGGAGAGTTCGAACCCCGCGTGGGGCTCTGTGCTGACAGCTCAGAGCCTGGAGCCTGCCTCAGGTTCTGTGTCTCCCTCTCTCTCTGTCCCTCCCCTGCTCATACTTTGTCTCTGTCTGTCTCAAAAATAAATAAACATAAAAAAAAATACTTGAAGGAATGATTAAATGAAAATAATCAATCAATAGAAAGGGGGATAAACACCACCCAATGGTTAGAATATAGTACAAAAAATAGCGACATGATGAAAAGTGCTTATGAAAACAGAAGGGAATACTAAGTGTTGTCTGGGAGAATTAAGGGAAGGAATCTTTCAATTGGGTCTCACAAGAGGAGATGGGGGAAGGGAAAACCAGGCCAGGCAGAAGGAACCGAGCATTCAAAAGCACAGTCCTATCAGAAGAGCATAGGATTCCCTGGCACCAGCAGAGACTTTGTTGTGCTTGAGCTTAGAGTTCTCTCCTGGGAGAGGCCAAAAAAGGATGAGGCCAGGAGTGACTGTGGATGCTACGTGAAGGCAGTTCGGGCTCTTGCATGAACAATGTGGGGACGCTGGAGTTTTTGAAGCCACTAGATGATGCTCAGATTTGTCTTTTAGAAAGTTAATTTGGATGGCAGTGAGGAGGATGCACAGCAGGGAGGAGGGAGAGAGGCTGAGAAACCAAGACAAGGGCTTGAAGTGAATGAAAATTCTCAGTTCTTCATTGGATTCAATTTACCAAAAACCTCAGTTCCCAAAGGTACTGAGTTTGTGGAAGTTAAGTCTTCATAATTACTGGCGTGAATGGTTTATAGCCTTGTTATCCTTAAATCTGTGTAATGAATCCTATCATAGGACTGTGAAGTTGAGACATTTATTGAGAACTTTAGTTGTTCTTTTCTGCAGATTCTTCTAATACAAACATGCTACTTAGTTGATTTGAAACTCCCCCTTTTCCCAATTTCTAAAACTTTGAAATAATAGACTATTCTTCATATTTCACAAAACCTTGCATGTCGTGGTCGATTTATTAATATTTTGACCATCAACAATGATCATTTCCACATGCTATTGAGGAATGGCCCTTATTTCTCTTAAAACACAAAGTGACTGTTTTAGCAACAGGTAGGAACTTTGGTAACTAAAATATTGATCTTTGTAGAGAATAAATTATAAGTCTGAATTATGGAGAGTAAGTACTTTCCACACAATTTCTGTGCACACATATATTTGTGATAACATGTAGATACAGTTGAACGGTCTGTTGACCGTTGAAGGCTACATTGAAGGCTGCCTGCCTTCCCCTCCACCCCCCAAAAAAAGAGGTAGAAAGAAAATTCTCTACAGGTTGGAGCTGGAAGAAGAGCAAAGGCGTTAAATAGAATTCCTCCTGGGCACAATGAAGTGACTTTCTCCCCACTGCTCTTTTCCTACCATGTGACAATTTTAACAGCTCTTTGCTGACAGCAAAGAGACAATCAGGGAATATGGATTATGAGAAGAGAATGGAAAGGCATGGAATTTATTGTAGGTAATGCTTTTCTTCCATTTTGCAAAAAATAAAGACATTTCAGACAGCTCTGCATATAAAACTTCATAGATGGGTATGAAATGTTTTTTTTTTTAACGTTTATTTTTGAGAGAGACCAAGTATGAGTGAGAGACGGGCAGAGAGAGAGGGACACAGAATCTGAAGCAGGCTCCAAGCTGTCAGCACAGAGCCCGACGTGGGGCTCAAACTCACGAACCATGAGATCGTGACCTGAGCTGAAGTCAGACGTTTAGTGGACTGAGCCACCCAGGCGCCCCTACTAAATGTTATTCTTTGGAAGTTTTTCACTATGGAAAATGTCAAACATAAATGTTGATAGAATAGTATGATGAACTATCTCATGCCCAGCTTTAATTTGTCAACTCATGGCCCACCCATTTCCCCACTCTGCTCTCCATTATTTTGAAGCAAAATAAATGCCATTTCATCCATAAACATTTCAGACTGTACATATAAAAAAACTTTTGAAAACATAATAACTATGCCATCAGTGTACCTAAAGTTTAACAATAAAACTTTAATGTCATCAAATATAAGGTCAAAAATTTAAATTTCCCAGATTGCCTATTTCTTTTTTATTCTACTGTCCTTTATCCAAGTCAGGTACAAACAGTTATTTATCCAAATTTTATTTTAATAGCAATAATACATCTTAAAAATTAAACTTATAAGTTTTAACAAATTTAAATAATTACATCTAATATAAAAGGAGTAACCAGACTGTCACTCTACAGGACAATGTTGATCTGCACTGATATGAGTGCTACAAATGCATGGGCACATGGTCAAACTAAGCAAACTTAGGGGAGAAAAAAAAGTAAGGGGAAGGGTTGATTTCAGTTTTGCCTGTTTTCAAAACATTTCCTTCTTTGCTCGTAGTTTTAACTACAAAACTGCCTATAATAATGGTTATAAGATTTTTATCAAGGAAGTCCACTAAACCGTGCTAACAAAACTCTTTTGTAATCCCTCATTTGCTTGTTTTAACATTTTCACTGTTTTACTTTAGCTAAAGACTTCCTCCTTCATTTGAAATTAGCTTGAAATCACAGGATTTCAGAGTTGGGAGGGACCATGTGGCTTCCTCATCTCAGAGAGTCGGCGGCTTTGATATTATTATAATATTGGTGTTGCCAGTGAGAAGCTAGCTTGAGGAATCAAACTGCTGATAGTTACAGACTATATCTAATATGTTAACAGACACTACTCTGTAAAAATGGTAAATAAAAGTTTCATTAGCACAACATAAAATAACTTTGAATTTTATTCTCTTAGAAAGCTTGGTAAAGTTAATATTTTCTCCAATGTGTTGAAAAGATCTTTTTATGCAAGAAGGAAGTACATTCAGTTCAAATTTTGAAAGAATAAAGGTTAGAATAAAGGTTCTCATCCTGAGAAGCCTGCAGAAATGAACATAGTAAATGCCAGACTCTTCCCTCAGATAACATAACAAAGAATTATAAACTTGTGTGCTATCAGTAAACAAAATATGTAATACATATATCAGATGGTACTCTGTTGTGAGACATTGTAAAACCCAATTAGAAATTATTAGGTCTTCAAAAATTTGGATATCAAGTTCTATTCATATTTCTCAGGTTTAAAAAGTAAACACACACACACACACACACACACACACACACGCTGGTCCCTTCCACATGCATTGGTAAAATCTAGATAGTACTTCAGGGTGGAGTAAATTCATTCATCAAAAACAAAAATTTGTTATAGAAATTCAGGATTCTCAGTGTACTCCATATATGTGACATTTTACACTAAACCTAGGACTTAGAATACCCAGAAATAATTTTAAATACTTATTGTTTGATATGTACAAGGAACTGCATTAAGTGCGTTAGTAAACCACAGAATAAAATGTCAGAATGATACCAAATTAAACTAGCAATACATTTAATTTAAAGAAAGTACTTAACAACAGTAATTTAGAGATGGCAATTTTGGAGATTTAGTGTTGTCTTTTAAACTCAGAGAGTCTTGTAAAAATTCCCTAGAACTTATTTGTTCCAAGTTCTACAACATAAGAAACCCTGTATACACTTACAAATTTAGAATATTGACAATGGCCTGACTTCTGATCCTGTTTATTTTTATTTTTTCTTTAATGCATATTTATTCTTGAGAGAGAGAGAGACAGACAGACAGAGCATGAGTGAGGGATGGGGCAGAACGAGAGAGGGACACAGAATCCAAAGCAGGCTCCAGGCTCTGAGCTGTGAGCACAGAGCTCGACACGGGTCTCGAACTCACTCGAGCTGTGAGATCATGACCTGAAGTCAGACACCTAACCAACTGAGCCACCCAGGTGCCCCTATTTTTAATATTTATATTGACTTCACTTATTTTCCCCAGGAGTCCCTAATGTACTAATGGCCCTTTATCCTGTGTACATTCCAATTTTTTTCTTCTCATTTGCCAAAATACACAAACTCAAGCTCTTGATTCTTTCAAAACAAAGTAAAAGCAAGTGTCATAGTAAATATAATCCACTAGATTCAGGGAAGGCAATTATAGAGCTGATTTGTTCAGTTACTATACAAAGAGCAGGTGTAAATCTCTGTTAATATATAGAACAGACGGAACACCACATTCTAACACAACCATCCATCTTACCTGGGTCACAAGGGAGAAGCAGTGTTCACATCAACAATACCTATTCATACTTTGACAATGATGGAACTTCCGTCTGAGAAATGTGGTATCAGTACTATCACTTTACGGTATGTTCAATAATATGAAAGAGATGTGGCAATTAGAACTTTTTGATCTCACAGTCCTATTTTTTTTTTTTTTATCACTTGCACACATCTGTCTCTCTCTCTCTCAATACATATCAGAAGCTAGTGAAAATAACCAAAAAAAATTTTTTTTCTTAACTGCAAAAGAAATCATGCTTTATTAATACTACTAACAGTATTATAGCCTTTTAAATGGTAACAGTAGTTTACTTTCCCACACTTAACAATACTATATCTAGTAAGGCTATTTCTCTTTCTATCATGCTTTCTGAAAGTCTGGAGGCCCCTGTTATAGTTTCACATTTTTTTTTTTTCAGTCCTTCATTGAATCACTTGGTTAACTTCTAAGTCCTCTTGTTAACTTCTCATTAATACCCAGGCACCCCTTCACCTTGTCAAGGACAATTAACAATTTTAATTTGTTTTTTCTAAAATGCTAGCCAGTTAAGGATCACTTGGCAAATTTTATAAGCTTGGTCTACTCAATCACCTAGCCATTACATAAAATGTTGAAAACCAAGCCTACTGAACCTACTAAAAACCTTCTACACTTGCATTCATATTTACTGTAGTGATATAAATTTGAAGTACAACTTTCAGTATGGTGAGAATAAAAATATCTATTTTTTAGGGTCAGATCAGGATACAGTTTTTTTTAAATTTTTTTAAAATGATTATTTATTTTTGAGACAGAGAGAGACAAAGCATGAATGGGGGAGGGTCAGAGAGAGAGGAAGACACAGAAGCAGAAGCAGGCTCCAGGCTCCGAGCTGTCAGCACAGAGCCCGCTGCGGGGCTCGAGCTCACAGACCACGAGATCATGACCTGAGCTGAGGTCGGACGCTCAACCAACTGAGCCACCCAGGCACCCCATGGATACAGTTTTTTTTTTTTTTAAATACAAAATAGAATAAATTAAGGTGGCTGAAATATAGCCTTTATAATAATGGGAACAAAATATTCATTAATTAAAAGACTGTAGTAATTGACTACTTTGGACAAATCCAAAGTCTCTCTCCTTTTAATGATGATTCTAGCTTAGAACCAAGAGGTTTGAATGAAAAAATTGAAAAACAGCAAAAAAATCCTGAATAGGCAGAAATATAAGAGGAAGGAAGGCTGGTGATAGTCTAAGGGAAGGAGAGCTGGAGTTCCTCTGGAGCAGATGAGGGCCAAGGAAAAAGCCATGTGTTTAGGGAGATAAGTATGCATCCTTTCAAACCCTTGTTGGTTGACAGAATTGTCGACATTATTAGCTTGTGCTTCTAGTGGGTGGAGAAAGAGGACATATTCTTTAGCAATGGGAGCCTTTGTTGGGACAAAGAGTAGAATATGCTATTCCCCCACCCGTTTTGAAAACGAAACAAAACATGATCTTGGAAACCATGTTGTGATGGTCCATCTGCTGTAGAATCTTCTGACTGGAAAAACTAGAGTTGTACTGGGGATAGAATAACCAAGGAGCCATTTAGAACAATTTGTAAGAATAAAAACTAACCCCCCCCCCCGCAAAATCCACCTTGACTATCCATAAAGCAATGCTGGCTTGAAATGATGTGGAGGCCGTACATTTAGGCACAGAAATTCGAATGTGTTTATACATTATTATGACATACTGCTGTTAAAATAAAAAAAAAAAACAGCTTATAAAAACAATAATGCCATATAACCTTCATAATCACTATTTTTATTTTTTAAATGTTTATTTATTTTGAGAGAGAGAGCATGAGCCAAGGAGGGGCAGAGAGAGAGAGAGAGAGAGAGAGAGAGAGAATGAATATCCCAAGCAGGCTCTGTGCTGTCAGCACGGAGCTTGACTGATGGAGAGGTAGGGAGGTGTTCAAACTCATGAACCATGAAATCATGACCTGAGCCAAAATCAAGAGTTGGAATGCTTAACTGACTGAGCCACCCAGGCAACCCCCAATTGCTATTTAAAAAAAAAAAAAATTGTAAAAAAGTCTGGGAAGTTATATGTCAAAATACATTTAGGTATAGAAGATAACTTTTATTTTCTTCTAATTACTCTACATTTTCTAGTTATTAAAATGAAAGGCACATATTGCTTATAGAGTTGTTAAAAATTACTGGCGAGCACTCTTGGGTCAAGGGTTTCCCACCATTTTGTGGAGAATAGGAGAAAACATTAAAGGGAACAAGGGAGACATCTGCTTCCATTTCTACTCATTTACCAACAAGTGTTCTTGCTGGGAACTCCAAACTTCAGGACTCACAAGGAAGTGATTTCATAACATCTTACAACAGGGAAATTTATAATTTCAAAGTGACATATAGTCATCATTGTTACTTTTAACCAAATATTGTGCAGATTACAATGTTTCCACAGTGCCTGTTACCCCACAATGGATTGCTAACAAATTTCTATTCTACAGAAAACACAATAATCATCAGTTTGGGGCATCTTTTAGAGAAAAAAATATTTATATTAAAAACTTCAAACAGATTTGTGAACTAATTTTTAAGCAAAATACTGTACTTGAGTTGCCAATATTATTAGCACTCAAAATACACACCTTGAATAATTAGCAGAAAAATGGACTCAGCAAGGCATAACTGATAGTCTATGTATTACATCACACTGCTATGCTTTGGAGAGGAAAAGGCATTTAAAAGCAATGGCAAAGATGTGCAGCACACAGCTAAGAGAGTGAAATATTTATATAGGATGGAAAGACAGAATGTCATCTTTCTATATATGCCTGAGGTAATTCATGGTATTTTCTAATTCTAACTGTCTATATTGCTACTAATTAGCAATAATACTATGAATTCTATGTTGAGGCCATTCAATGTAAGCTTCCTCCATTTTTCTCCATTCCGTCTTAAAATTTCTCTATATACTCGGTTGACTTCATTCTTTAGTCTTCCTTTTACAGGTTAACCACCTCTCCCCCAACAACACCAAAAAACGGCCTTTTAATTCTGTATCCTACTACCTTCTCATTTCATTAATCCACTCTTCTTACTTTTCTTAAATCTTCCACTTCTCCTCACTGACTCCTTTTGGCCTACGATATGCTCAAAGTATCATTTACTGAGAGGACAGGAAATTTTCCCGAGGATCCATTAGCTCTCAACTCCTAATCTCCAAATCCAACAGAATCCTTCTCAGGTCGTTATCCTTCCCTATCACAACCTTTATGGAACGTCTTGTTTCTTGGCTTGTGTGGCACCTTCCTCCAGAAGTTCTTTTCCAACTCACCTCTCCTGGCTCATCTTCTTTCGCTTACCTCTTAACACAAGGGTCTGTAGTAGACCCCTTCTCTTCTCTCCGCATTTCCTCTTATTGATCGGATTTACTCTTATGCTTTCAGCTATCTCTCCTAAAATGCCAATGTCCTCAATAAATCTCACAAGCTGCTTTTCTTCTTTGCATTGGGGCTGTCCTAGTTCCAGAACCTCATTACCAGTCCAGGTTCTCATTCCTAATCTCTTTCTTTAAGTTGCTTTACCAACTTCTGATGGAGTCATCTTTCAGAGGCTCTGATTGCATCAGTCTCTTCTATTCAAGCACCTTAAATGGCTCCCCACTATCTACTGTTCAAAGTTCAAACCTTTTTGTACATGATTCAAGGGCCTTTGATTTTCCACTGTCCCTAGATATCCTATATTTATTCACAATGCCTGAGCCAGGCAAAAAAAAATACACCGTGTCTCACCACACCTGCTGAAAAGCTACTTAGTGTTCAAGACTCAGCTCAAATTCTATCTCCAAGTTACCCCATCTCCCTAGTGCAGAAGCGATCTCTTCCTTCCTCTTGTATAGGTAATTAACTTCTTGTGGCATTGATGCCATGTTGCCTTACTTTTAAAGAACATGGACATTTCTTGATTCCATTAATTGAATACGACTAGCAGTAGAAATATTATTGACTTATTTGTACTCCACAGTATCTTGAATATAGCAGGCAGTGTTGGACTCAGATTACATTCACTTAGAATTAGAGACTTCTTGGGGCACCTGGGTGGCTCAGTCGGTTAAGCGTCCGACTTCGGCTCAGGTCATGATCTCGCGGTATGTGAGTTCGAGCCCCGCGTTGGGCTCTGTGCTGACTGCTCAGAGCCCGGAGCCTGTTTCAGATTCTGTGTCTCCCTCTCTCTCTGACCCTCCCCCGTTCATGCTCTGTCTCTCTCTGTCTCAAAAATAAACGTTAAAAAAAAAAATTAAAACAAAAAAAAAAAAGAATTAGAGACTTCTTATCCAGGATCTGAACTAAATCTTGCCTCTGCCTTACTTCTGCAGAACAGATGTGGGAAACAAATTAGCCAAATAAACACTACTGTGTGTGTGTGTGTGTGTGTGTGTGTGTGTTTGTGTGTGTGAGATGGTTGTGAATAAATGACTCAAAATAAATAATTTCCAAGTACTTCCATTTGAATTATTTTACAAAAATAATTATGAGAAATTCTACTCCTAGGTATATATACAAGAGAACTGAAAACATATATTCACACAAAAACTTGCATAAGAATGTTCATAATAGCCCCAAAGTGGAAACAACTCAAATGTCCATCAACTGATGAATGGATAAACTGGTCTATCCATCTGATGGACTATTATTCACCCATAAAAAAGAATGAAGGATTGACACATGCTATAGCACAGATGACCCTTGAAAACATTATGCTGAATGGAGAAGTCAGATCCAACAATTCACATGTTATGATCCCATTTATATTAAGTGTTCAGAGTAGGCAAATCCATAAAGACAGAAAATTAGTGGTTGCCAAGGGATGGGGGTAATTGAGATAGGATGCTTTTTAGAGTGATGGAAATGTTCTGAAATTAGTGATGATGGTTGCATAACATTGTGAATATACTAAAAACTTGAATTTTACACTTGAAAATGACAAATTTTATGTTATGTGAATTTTATCTTAACTGGAAAGAGGAAAAATGTGTGAGTTTCACACACTCACACACACACACACCCCTCCAAATAATTCAATTTGGATCTGTGGTATAAAGAAAAAGAGGTCTCACTTTTAAGTCTGCAAATCTGGGTTTAAGTCAACTCTGCCACTTACCTACTAGCTGGGTGATCTTAAGTATATCACTTACCTTCTCTCATCCTCAATGGTCTCATCTATAAAGTGAGAACAATAATGCCTCACAAAGCTGTGAGACTCATGAAATAATGTGAAATCATTACATAAATTCTAAAGCCCCTTATAAATGAAAAATATTATTATTGTGCATGCTTAAAATTATTTTTAAAAATCCTAAACTGTATTGAATAGTCCATAATTTCAACTTTTTATCATTGGTATGTTATCTAAGCAGCTTTTCTTGTTATATGTGGATGGCATCTTGGACTTATAGCACTTATCCTGTGGACACTAATAGTACTTTACAGAGTTATTTAACCTTGATCTCTGCGACAAAAGGTAGTATACAAAACCAAGCATCAGCACAAAATCCAAAGCACTGACTAGACATTTCCAAGTATCCATACTTTCACAAATGTAAAATATTCTGTATTTTAAAAGTTGACATCTAGGTGTCCTTTATGCTCAATACAAAGGAAGACACGTATAAAAAATAGTGGGAGGGTAAACTGGTGCAGCCACTATAGAAAACAATACGTAGGTTCCTCAAAAGATTAAAGATAGAGTACCATATGATCCAGCAATGCCACTCCTGGATACATATCCAAAGGAAATGAAATCACTACCTTGAAAAGACATCTGCATTCTCACGTTCATTGCAGCATTATTTACAATAGCCAAGACATGGAAATAATTCAAGGGTTCATCAATGAATGAATGGATAAAGAAAAGGTAGTATCTGTATACGGTGGATTATTATTCAGCCTTAAAAAAGAAGGAAATCCTGCCATCTGTGACACCATGGATGAACCTTTAAGGCATTAATGCTAAGTAAAATAAGCCAGAGAAAAAAAACACTGTATGATCTCACTTACATGTGGAATCTAAAAAAAAGTGAACTCATAGACACAGAGAATATATTGGTGGTGGCCAGAGGCAGGTGGTGGAGGGTGGGGAAAAATGAGAGAAGGTGGTGCAAAGGTAAACACTTATAAGATAAACATGTTCTGGGGATGTAATGTACAGTCTGGTGATTATAGTTAATAATATTGTATATTTGAAAGATGCTAAGAGTAAATCTTAAAAGTTCTCATCACAAAGGAAAAAAAGTTTATGTGAGGTGAATGGTGTCAATTACTTATTGTGTGATCATTTCACAACAGATACATAACTCATATCATTATGCTGTACACCTTGGACTAATAGAATGTTACAGGTCAATTATACCTCAATAAAACTGGAAAAATAACAATGGGAGTTTGCTTAAAATTTTTTTTTCATTTGTTTGTCCTATATGCTCTTTGGCATCAATACAAGGAAGGCATGTATTATTTCAAAAGAGAGGAGACTCATTGAGAATTAAAACAACAGACATCCAAATGAAGTAACAAGTATTGTTATGTTTAAGCTTTGAGTATATATTTTGTTTTCCCTAATAAAATTCCTTAACAGTTTTTGAGGTTAGGGATCATATATAAGTAACTTCAATATCCCTTCACAGAGCCTAACGTTATACACAGTAGGCATTTATACTTAGGTTATTTAACGAATTGGGTAAGAATACTTCTTGATTACATAAAACTTATTGATCATATTTAATCTACAGTGACAGGATGAAAAGTTGTTAATACCAAAACTAAACCTCTCCAAGGGCAGCTGGCTATTTATTAATGAAGGAAATAAAATCATACACACACACACACACACACACACACACACACACACACACACTGTTTCTCATAAAGGAAACATGTCAATCTATATTCAGTTACAAAACTGTCTTCATTTGCCTCACATTTTTAAGTGAGGTGACAGACCTGACCCAAATTGGAAAAACATTCATGTCTCTTCAATATTACGATTGTTGACTTTACTTTAGATAGGCAGGATGAAATAGATTTACTTTCTTTTCCTTCACATCAAGGTCAGGTGCCTCAGAATTCTTCGAGGAACCGTGTAATATTTAAGTGTAAGATGTGGTCCTTGTACTCAAAATGTTTACATCATTAGTGAAGGTAAAATTGAATGATTTAAGATACTATGCACATTTTCTTTCACTGGTTTGCTAACTTAAAAATCTGGGATTCTGCAGCAACATTGAGTTTACTTCAAACAGGAAGTGAAACTTTACACAGGGTCTTGAAGAAAAGGTAAAATTTGAATAGGCAGAGAGAAGGAGGGCTTTTTGAGTGAAGTACATACAGTCCAGGAGGCGCAGACTCTGAGGACGATGGTGTGTTGCAGAGACAGACTGACCTCAATAGAGCAGAAAGAGAGAAGAACATAGGAAATGAAGCTGGATAAGTAGTGTGGGACAGATTAGCAAGGGCGTTGAAAGTCAGGCAGAAGAGGTTAGATTTAATGTGGTGGAAAACATGGAACCAGTGAAGCTTTCTGAAAAGGGGAGGAGTAGCATTTAAAGAAGGTTAATCAGGAGGAGCTGGAAAAAAACAGATGGAAATGAAGGAAGGCAGCTATGGTAATCCAGGAATGAGGCCATAAGGGTCTGAGTAAGACAGGTGCACAGAGATACACAGATCTTCCAGTGGCAATGTGCTGGGCCTTGAGACTGTAAAATTAGGGGGTACCAGAAGTGAGGATGAGACACAGACTAATGTAACGGCTGCCTACTAGGTAAAGAAGCTGCACGACAGATTAAGACTTGGATATTTCCAACACTAAAAATATATTCACAGAGCTTAAATGTCTTTCAAATACCCTATAAGTAGTTTCATTGCTTTCTTTGGTGAATTTACCATAGGTGCCCCCAGATTTCACATCTGCTTTGTTAACACAGCCCCATGAAAGTCTGCTTATGTAACAATTGGTTGTTTTTCAATACATAAAGTTAACTGACCCATTACAAGATATGAACCCCCCGACACTAAGATAGTGAAAACAAAAACATTCTTCTTTATATTCAAGTGTATATATTCTTTATTGTCTGGTTCCACCCAAATAAAGCCAAACCAAAGCAACACCCCTAAAAAACCTAACTTTTTTTGAGCTGATCTAAAATCTTGAGACACAGTTTTAACTTTATGATAGTGATCCAGTCAGAAGAAAACAAATTCTGTTGAGAAAATAAATTAAGAAATCAACACTTTGCCATGTTGCTTTCCTAAGCTGAGCTATATCAAATTGGGAGGAAATTCTCAGAAGTGAAAAACAACAACAGGGGCGCCTGGGTGGCTCAGCAGGTTAAGCCTCTGACTTCAGCTCAGGTCATGATCTCACAGTTTGTGAGTTCAAGCCCTACATTGGGCTCTATGCTGACAGCTCAGAGCCTGGAACCTGCTTTGGATTCTGTGTGTGTCTCTCTCTCTGCCCCTCCCCACCCCATGCTCTGTTTCTCTCTCAAAAGTAAACAAACATTAAAAAAGTTAAAAAAAACAAAACAAAACAAACAAAACCCTCCACCTGTTGGGATGAGCACTGGGTGTTGTATGGAAACCAATTTGACAATAAATTTCATATAAAAAAACCCCACGTTTTTTTAGCAACAGCCACATGTTACTAAAGCTAAATTTGGCACATTCACTGATTTTTTTATACTAATAATTACTTAAATCTACAGTCAACTCTTCCCCTGCTTCCCCTCTCCCCTTAGGATGGGCAGTATATAACATGGTAAGAGGAGTAGTGTAAACAGGTAAGATATGTAGATTTCATTCATGTGTTCCCATGGTACTCCCTAAATACTTCTATGGTAAGACTGACTCTATTATCTATACATTATTGTACGTATTGTTTTATTTATCTTCCCACGACCATTTTCTGGGAGAACTGTGAAAAAGAACTGAAATGTCCAAAAACGGCAAAAGTAACCATATCTACTATCATTCGCTGAGCTCTTCTTTTACAACGTGCAGTCAAACTTGTTCCTTTAATACATAATTTCACTTGATCCTCACAACAATCCCTAAAGTAGGTACTATGATTGTGTCCATTTTACAGTTGAAGAAACCAAGGCTTCAAGAGTTAAGGGATTTGTATAAGGTCACAAAGTTAGTGAGCTGCATGTGGCAGACATGCTCATCTGATATGCTCTTGTTAATTATTATACTGCAAACCCCAAACATATGTTACTGAAACCAAAAGTAACAGATATAAGGAAACTGGACATGTTACTCACTGTGTAAAAGAGGGAGGAACATTTAATAACTGTCAGTGATACAAGTGGACAGGTTCCTTGACTCACTTCTAAGCTTTCCTTATACTGAAAACAGTGCACTCTATTCCTGAAGGACAGTGGGACACTGCTAGGGAACGAAGTTAACTGGCCTCTCTTTTAGAAGGACACTTATATTACATTGCTATTTGATGGTATTCACAGCATCTCAATATCTTCTCAATTTGGTTACATTTTTAAAAAATGCTATCACTGAGCTCAGCCAGATCAAGACTAACTAGGCTGGTTGGTGACATCAAAATGCTTTTAAAAGTAATTTTTTATTAGACTATCCAGTGACCTGAGCAACTATTTAACTTCTGCCAGTGACCCTGAAATAGAAACTAGACTTTGAGAGATACTTCTCAGTACATAAAATACATTCATAAGAAGACCCCTCTAATAATAACTCCCCACTGTTAATTCCCTCTTTATGCATCTGGGCAAAGATGTCATATTTCCTCTACAAAGCTTCCTTTTATGTTGCAACAGTAGGAATCTCAATTTCAAACCGAACCAATACAATCGAAAACTACAAACTCATTCACAAGGCATGATTGTTTTTATTAGGATTTTATATAAATTGCCTAAGCATGATGGGACACCTTACATTTTAACCCTGCAACACTTTAACTAGAGAGTAAAGTAGTTATCGTTTAAAGTTCTGTGTGCCCCTCCCCTTTTTTCTGCTAACACACGGTCTTCCGCAAAATGGTCAGTGTGATCTTGGCAGACTGTGCAAGGAATACGACCAAGGTAAACTAAAGAACCGAACATTAAGCAGATGTCAAGTGATTTAAAGCTTAACATTTGTCACCTGTGTATGAAACCAGCAGTTTTAAATGGTTACAAATAAAACATGTACAAAATAATAGATGCAGTTAGTAACTTCCACTCTTCCAACTAGTGGCGCTTTGGCAGGCAGCCATATAATCTGCAATAATCTGTCACTACCGTGAAGCCCCACCTACTTCCTCTGCCCCACCCCCATGCAAGCGAAGACTGGGATATTTGTGGAGCGCTGATATAACAATCTATAAAAGGTCTCCCTATCTATAAAAGCTGAAACATAAACTGTAAAGTGTTTAACGTTCATAAATTAAAAAAAAAAAAAAAACACACGCTCTATACCATCACATTTCAAAGATTATTTGAAAGTTTTAATTTCCTTATTTATATAGCAGAAGGCTAGAGGCCTCAAATGGGTCACATCCACGGCAACGCTTCTCGAATGAAAATGCATCCTTATGTACAATTGTTAGACTTTAATTTACACATCTAACACGCACAGTATTAAGAGTTTGGAAGTCAGGATTATATACATTTCATTTAAACCTTGTTCTAAGAGCCCAGTGAAATTGGTAAAGAAATTATTAAAGTAGCTTTCCTGGCTTATAAAATATTTTGCATTAACTTTTCAACATAAAAACCACGAGCTGTTAAAAAAAATTATTTACTTTCCTACTTCATCTAATTTCATTTTATGGGCTAGAGTAGTCCCATAAATTATTACCTCATGGATAAGATATTTTTATACTTTAATAAGTAAATAACCTTATGTACTAAAACAAAACAAAAAAATTATAAAACAAGGTAAATGTGATCAAATCTTCTGACTCTTCTGTCTGTAAATTTGGTATAACGTTCAAGAAATTGCTCTGCTTTCTATCCTATTTTCCCTTGCTGGGAAAGAAGAAAATTAGGACATGGCCTTGATCTTTTTTAAGATCTCTAGGATGAATAGGGTGCCATTTTGAGTAGCTTCATTTTGAAATACTGTTTTACAGGAATATCAATCACAAGCACAAACTACACCCATTTAACAAAAATAGCCTTCATTGTATTTAAAATTTTTGTTTAAAAGACTCTTCTGACAAGATTTTGATATTTTGTTTGCAGCTCAGCATTTACCTCACTTATCTAGAAGAAAAAAAGACACTTTCTGAAAAAAATTCCCACTATTTATTTGTAGAATATCAAACTACAAATTAAAATAAATAGAGCACAGGAATCCAGTGATATTTGAGGTTGATTACTCTCAGCTGGACGTTGAGCTAAGGCCATAAATATTCACATGAAATTCAAGAAATAGTTTATTAACAACGTTTAGACACAAACCATATTTATAATAAAACGCTAAATGTAAAACAAAACACAAAGCTTACTCACAGTAGATCTTCTCAAATGCAAGTCCTGCATCTCCAATCCGACATATTAAATACTTTAAAAATTCTTTATTTAGCTCCAACAGTAAGTTAAGATTGCCCCAGAGATGGCTCTCTTTAAAAAGCTGCCACTTTTTCATTAGGAAAAATAAAACTGAGCTCAGCTTAAGTTGTAAGAACACCACCACGCTATCAGCACCTTCATTCCGAGAAAGGAAGTTATTATAGACACAGTTTTATACATGAGGCTTAAAGAAAGTACTTCCTGGTCAGATAGCTAACGTTAACGGCATTACATTAATGTATACAGCTTTATGTTTTGACATTTTGGGAAGAAGTTTCTAAAAACTTTTCCTGACCTTTTTTCCCCAGTCCCTACAAAAGAGGAAAACTCGCTCGAGCTAAACAAATCTTAGGTAAAAATCTATGAAATTCTATCAATACCTACCATTATGGTATCCTGTAAATATTAGAACTGTCCATTATTATTGATAATAATACTAGTGTAAGTTTTAATTACACTTATGTACTCTCCATTCCCCCTCTCCCCATGGGCTAGAGGAACATTTCAGGGGACACAAGATTAGAAGGTAAAGAAAGAACTCAAAGGAGGACAACTCACCAATTCCTTGATAATGAGGAAGAGGAAAATAACCATTCACATTTTATTCCTCAAATTTAAAGATCATTCTCTTTTAAACATAAATTTAAAAGCTTCAAGAAGCGTTGTACACTCCTAATAAGGAACTGCAGATAAAAACAGCATGACCTGGGTGCTGCACATTACTATGGGTATTGCAAGCTGAAAGTATTTCCTGTTAGGACGCTCATTGGTTCCCACAGGTGCAAGTGCCTATGGGTGTTGCCGATTTACTCTTCCTTTTGCAAGTGAACCACTAAGGGAGATTTCAGGTTGGCACAATCAATGCTAAGAGCTGTTAGGGCAGAGCTACCTTGGGCTAATTCAAGAGCCTCCCAAACCTGGTTGATTGTAAATTGACGATTAGCTAATTCAACAGGGCTGGAGAAAATTTACATCAACAGACTTTCATTATTTTTCTAAGATGTGCTATCATTAAGAATATATGTAACTTCACTCAACGAATATGTAAATTGCTTTCTCTGTACAAAGCACTGTTCTAGGCACCAGGAATACAATAATGAACAAAACAGGGGTGCCTGGGTGGCTCAGTCAGTTAAGCGTCCAACTTCAGCTCAGGTCATGATCTCACGGTTCGTGGATTCAAGCCATGCGTCAGGGTCTGTGCTGACAGCTCAGCACCTGGAGCCTGCTTCAGATTCTATATCTCCCTCTCTTGCTGCCCTTCCCCTACTTGTGCTCTCTCTCTCAAAAATAAACAAACATGAAAATAATTATTAAAAAAAATAATGAACAAAACAAAGTCCTTGTGGTCATTCACACACACTATCTAGTAGACTTTTGACAATTTCACATATGATGAGAAAATTCCCATAAAGTAATTAAAAAAATTGTACAGATATTTGGAAAGTCAACAGTAGTGCTCATTATTAAAAAATATTGTCACTAAGGCCGACACCTTGAACCTTAGAGGAACTTTTCCAGAACCTAGTACATAAAAGTAGGATTCTTTATATTTTCAAGGTTTCAAAAAAGCCAGGTTGGAGGCAATGGCATATGTTCCAGCAGGGAAAAGGAAAAACTTCTCACCATGAGTCACCAGTGACTAAGTACTTTTAATTCAGGCTTAAAACACATTTCAAATCTAATTACTTGTACATGCAGAAAACTGATAACCCCAAATCAATACCAGAAGCTCGATCTGACCAATTTTCAAGGTTAAAATTAGCACCTAAGACAAACAAACAAACAAACACAAATGAAGTGCTTTTAATGAGCTAATGCCCCTGTAATGAATTTTATTATAATTTTGGTCTTATTACCCTCTGACGCTTAAGAGGTATGCCAGCAAGCTTCCATTAGATTTTGTTACAATAAACAGTTTTCTTAGATTTTAGCCAGACTGAGACACAATCATACGGTGTGGTGGTAGGAATGGCTTTTGTTTGCGTTCAATAAAACACAAATATATTAAAATCATGTCTGCTCAAAGACAAATGTAAAACCCAGAGACAGTAAAACATACAGGTAAACTCTACTCTTCCAAGCTATGCCTTACACTTCCTCAGGATTTTACTTCCTATATTTAAAATAACAAAACCTTCTAAATTTTAGCCAACGAATTGGAGGAATTCCCAAAGACAAACTGATCTACTTAGTCATTGAACAAATATCTATTGAGCACCTACTACATGGTAGGCACTCTTCTACAGGCAGGGATACGGCAATGAATAAAATCAAAATCTCTGCTTTCATAGTCTACATTGTAGGGTAGAAAGATAAGATAAACAAAATACTTGGTATGCCAGAAGGTAGTAAGCACTGTGGAGAAGAATACAATATGGAAGGTAGACATAACAATAAGTATTTGCTCACAGTTGCAAATTATATCGCAAAGGAAGTTTGCTCTGGAAGAGCAGAGTATTAGATCTCTCCCAGACTCTACCTCCGACTCAAGTTGAACAACCTCCAACCGCCTTCTGTTGCAAATGAAAGGGAATCTTATTTTATTTGTTGCTAATACCCAGAAAAAGGAAAACAAACTTCCAAAGACAGGAAGTTAGAACTCATTCCTTATAGATGAAAACATCATCAGGAAACAAAAGTAACAAATCCTAAATACTCAGAGTCAAAGGTCACTTTAGGGAATATTATCAAGCTGCATATGAACATACAAGTTTCCAAATACTTGCTAGCACTGGCATTGACTTTACCAAGTGCCAGGGTCAGAAGTGAATTCTTCACTTAAGAATTATTT
Organism: Panthera onca; assembly: GCF_046562875.1. NCBI lineage: Eukaryota > Metazoa > Chordata > Mammalia > Carnivora > Felidae > Panthera > Panthera onca. The sequence continues at coordinate 13,687,819 of NC_138350.1, forward strand.
CTGGGGCGCCTGGGTGGCTCAGTCGGTTAAGTGTCCAACAATTGATTTTGGCTCATGTCATGATCTCAAAGTTTGTGAATTCGAGCCCTCTGTCAGGCTCTGTGCTGACAGTGTGGAGCCTGCTTGGGATCTCTGTCTCCCTTTCTCTCTACCCCTTCTTGCTCTCTGTCTTTCTCTCTCAAGACAAACATTTAAAAAAGGAATTATTTCTGTTATCTTCACCGGCAGCAATAATTATATTTAAATATTACTTTTGAACCTAAACTAAGTATTTAAATTTAATACAATTCAACAAATATTTATTGAGCAGATACTAGTTGCAAGATACTTGGTTAGATGTGTAAGACACTGTCCTTTTAAGATTAAAAAGATGGACACCTAGAAAAGATAAGTATGAACCCTATCATATAAAATCAGAGAGAATATTAATGTAATAAGAAAATACACAAAGTACTTAAGGAATTTACAGGAAAGAGTAGCAAGGAGGATGATCAGAAAAGGCCTCACGGAAGATGGCCTGAGAGGTAGGTCTGAAAAAGGAAAAGCAGAAGGCATTCTAGGGAAGAGAAAGGTCAGCAACAAAAGACCTGAAGATGTCAAGTCAGTAAGTGCTCAGTTAGTAAGTAGGCTGGTCTGGTGGGGGCATAGGATACACATGCTCTCGTGCGTGTGTGCGCGCACGCACACACACGCACACACACACAAACACACACACACGGATTATGGAGCAATAGAAACTGAAAGACAGTTTGAGAAATCTGGCCATGGAGAATTACTAAAGGTTTTGAACATGTGAATGACAAAATCAGAGCTGTGCTTTAGGGAGAGTGAGAGAGCCACAGTGTGTATAAGAAGGATGAAAAGGAGACTGGAAGACTGTCACAGCAGTCCTTCCCTAGCACCTTATTAAGGACCTCGTTAGTTCCTTCTTGGAACATTGAGAAGTATGAAGTGGAAAGTGTAGTGAGTTGAAAAATCAGATCTAGGTCATGGGGGTCAAGTCTGCACTGTCTGACCATGGGAAGTCATTTACCCTGTCTCAATTTCCCTACATGAGAATCTATTAATTATTCTTTTTGGAGTCAGGAGCCGTCAGATTTAGCAACTGATTAGATGCTGGGAGTAGAGCAAAAACAACAAAAAAATTGTTTCGAGTGATTAAATGAACAGGCAGCTACCATTTATTAAACACTTTCATGTGCTTGTCAGTGTGCTTGGCGCTTTACATAAACTGCTTCATTTATTCCTCATAAGAAGACTGTGAAGTATGTATTCTTATTTGACAGATGAGAGAATTGAGAGCTTTAAGACTTAAGTAACTTACCCAGGGTAAACCAGCTGGCATAGTGACAAAGCCAAAGTAGATGCCTAGGTCTGCCTGGGCGTGAGACCCTTTCTCCTTCCAATGTATCATGCTGTTTCTTATACGAGAGATAGATAATGCTAACGTTCACTCACGTGTTCCAACTGAATCCCTGTCTCTTTCGGTGTGTAAGAAACAAAGTGTGAACATAAACATAATCTACTAATTTGCTCATCATTAATTCATTCACTCATTCAATTCACATTTATAGAGCATCCTTCATACTTTGTGCCTGGTACTAAACTTGGAATGGGGAAATGCAAGGATGAGTAAGACCTAGCAGTTCACTGCCTTGAAGTGCTCACTGGCTGGTAAACGACAAGCAGGTGTCAACAAGGAACTGGTATGCAATGACAGAAGAGAACTTTTACACGAGAGACAACAGAAACATAAAGGTACAGGAAGCATAATATTGTAATTTTGTATCTGTGCTATTAATTCTTGACCTAGATCATTTAAAAACTACATGTGGTTTTACACAAGAGACTCTTAAATACAGAGAACAAACTGAAGGTGGATGGTGGGGGGGAGGGAAAGTGGGTGATGGGCATTGAGGAGGGCACTTGTTGGGATGAGCACTGGGTGTTGGATATAACCCAATTTGACAATAGGTTATGTTTAAAAAAATAAAATAAATGAAAACTATATGTGGTTTTTGCAAATATTTGAGTATTTACACACACACCCTTCAAAAAGTAAAGGTGAATGTTCACAACAGAATGGAAAATTGGCCATGAACTACGATTCTATTTTGTGTGTCTACTGCCAAACTACTTAGATCATTAGTTTATTTAAGAAAGCATTCTGCCTTGGTTAGTGCCATCTATTGTAACGGGTAAACAACATCTATTTGAATTGTCCCGATCCTTGATTGTTGTGGACAAGCCAGTGTCATTAGAAGCTAAAACATATGAAAATAAATGCATAGTGCCCAGACTCTTACTTTGATCTGGAAATAAAGGTTTATCCCATTGTCCATCAGAAATAGTGGATGGAAATAAAACTGAAATCTTCCAGTGGGCACTTTGATAATTCACTATAATATTAAATGTAACAAAATGTACATTGTGTGGTTGAATTTGCTATCCATTATTTCACTGAGGCTACAGGTGAAGTGGAAAGGGTCCCAAAGACTAGACTCCAGCATGTCAATTCTCGGTATTAGTACCTAATGCTACATGGGCCACACCTCTTTGTTTAATGGGAACAGGTTTTCCTAGGAATAAAATGTCCATTCCAAGGCATATTCTCTTTCTCACTCGCTCTGGGGATGAAAAATGTGTCTGTGTGGAATAGCTGACAATGGACAGGAGGCTGATCTGTGTTAACAAATCAAGAAACGGGACCCTACATCATTCTCTTGTAAGATAGAAATAATTGAGATTCGATGTCTTTATCAAATCTCAGGTCAGATGGAAAAAAAAACACGTTAGGTTGATTTATAAAATGTTTAGGTAAGGGGCGCCTGGTGGCTCAGTCAGTTGAGCATCCAACTTCGGCTAACGTTGTGATCGCTCAGTTCATGAGTTCGAGCCTCATGTCGGGCTCTGTGTTGGCTGCTTGGAGCCTGGAGCCTGCTTCAGATTCTGTGTCTCCCTCTCTCTCTGCCCTCCCCCACTCACGCTCTGTCTCTGTCTCTCTCTCTAAAATAATTAACATTAAAAAAAATTTTAGGTAAATTTAACATAAAGCTGGAATGATAATTTATCAATGTAATCCCTGTTGGTTATCCTAAAAATTCTAAATAGTTGTTGCTTTTAATTCGATGCCTATAGCTTAGAAAGGAGTTAGATCACATTTTGGGCCATAAACTCAATATATCTTTAACGATAGCTAGACTGATAGATACCACTTTTTTTTTTTTTTTTCTCAGTCTGAGTTTACTAAACGGTAACAAATTTTTAATATATTCTCATAAATAACAAAGCAACCAATTAAATGGATGATAAAGCTAAATAATCACAACCTAAACTCCCTAAGCTCAAATGCAACTGCACAGTATCTCACAACTCAAAAATACTAATTCAAAACTGTCCTCTCTGGTTGACGGGATCATGGAAGATGAGCTCATTGAATCTCATTGAAGACTGAAAAGTCTTCCTCTAGGGGAGTCACAAAAAAAACTTTTAGAGAGAAACTTTCTGTCAATATGTTTTCTTTTTGCAGGGAGGGAAGAAACAAAGACTAGAGGAAAAGATTATGAAGGAAAGAGGCTTTTAACTGAGACTCTAAAATAAAAGTATCAATAGTTTTCGTTCTCCTGTGCTACTGAAACCAACGAATATGAACACCGGCAAGCAATGAGAATTTTTCAGGTTGGCTTAAACATGAAAACAAATTAGATATCAAGGCAGACTCTGAGATGACAATGGTTTGACTGTGTACTCTCAAGTGGTAAAGAAAAGTGTAAAGTGGGTATTGTACTTATTGGGTAGTCCTTGAATCCTGCCAAACAAAGAGCAAGAACAGTTCGAGAACTGCAGACCAACAAGGACTTGAATTATGTGGTTGCTATAACCACAATTCATATGGAAGTGGAAGGCTCCTTCTTAATTTCTTCTTTTCAGTACACGTGTATTTTTAATTTTTATTTATTTCTTTTTATCTCAGAGAAAGCGAGAGCGCGTGAGCTGGGGAGAGAGACAGAGATGGGCAGGGGGAGACAGAGGGAGAGACTCTTAAGCAGGATCCACACTCAGCGTGGATCCCACGACCCCGGGATCATGACCTGAGTCAAAATCAAGAGTCAGATGCTCAACTGACCGAGCCACCCAGGTGCCCCTAATTGAAAAGAAACAGTATAAATGAACATAGGTGTAATGACTTCACATATTTATAGTTTCTCGTAGTGTAGTTTTATTTTGTGAAATTAATGAAAATAAATTCCCACAGAATTCCTACCCACCCACTCATCACCCCAAGGAATAAAAAGTCACTATAGGCCCTTTCTATCACTAAAAACTCTGTTACAATGAATCTCTCTTCGTGGTTTCTGGATCAGCACCATAATGTTATGTGGCTGAAATGACTGCTTTGGTCATCACTCAGGGGAGTATCAGAACACTTTCTTCTAAGGAATTAAATGTTTTGTCTTAAGAGGCTACCATTTGTACCAGTCAGAAATGAGCTAACAAGTATGATCAAAGAGCTTATCTGCGCAGACATTTCTATTACTTTGTAGAATTATTGGTACTGAGATTCCCAGTCCTTCCATAGACCATGTCATAAGTTATGTGCGCTACATAATGAAGACATTGCCCCTTGTAAATAACCTCTTGCCTTAATGAACTTTATTTTTTACTTGAATTTGGCTGAGGGTTCTGGAGAAATAAATTTAACATGAAATAATCCTACTTAACACACCTTAGGTCCTCTATTTACTATCACCCTGATGACAGACAGTGACCTCAGTAATTTCTGGCTTGGATTTAAATAGGCAGTTCTATGTAAGCCTTCTCCATTATGTCTTGGGGAAATAAGGTCTTCCCCCTCCGTTGAAACAGGCAATTATTACACACAGCAAAAGCTTCCTTTTAAAAAAAAATTTTTTTTAGTGTTTATTTATTTTTGAGAGAGAGAGAACGCGTGGGCGTGAGCACACGCATGAGCGCGAGTGGGGGAGGGGCAGGCAGAGAGAGAGAGAGAGAGAGAGAGAGAGAGAGACAGACAGACAGACAGACAGACAAAAATCTGAAACAGGCTCCAGGCTCTGAGCTGTCAGCACAGAGCCTGACGCGGGGTCGAACTCGGGATGGACGAGAACATGAGCTGAGCTGAAGTCTGACGCTTAACCGGCTGAGCCACCCAGGTGCCCCTGAAAGCTTCTAATAAGACATATTCTAAACCAGAAACAAAGAAAAGATCTAACCGTGAGATGATAATGACATTCCCCATTATTTCCCCCAAACCATCCCGTTTCTAAGTCTGCTCCTGTAAAAACAGAAATCAGTCGCAAAGAGAAGGGGTGAGGAGGAACAACACCCAGAGAAAAGGATTAAAAATTTCAAATGCCGAACTACTGGGTACAACTGTAACAAGTCGTGTGCGTTCAAGGGAACACGTGAAAGGTAGTCAGGGCAGTATTAACATAGCCTAAGTATCGTGAACGACTAGCCTGGTCATTAGTTTAACTTTCACATCGTCAAAGTGGGAGGCTGCCCCCCAATTTCCACCCCCTCTGGCTCTCGGCTATTGGTTTCAGCATTTTAATAGGTACGCCCTTGCCTCCTACCAGGGCAGTTTCTGGTTTAAATAGGCTTATCTCTCTCCTTAGCTAGTCCTGGAACTGTGCCTGAAGCTCAGTCTTGGTGGCTTTTTCTGGATGAGAAATCTCATTGCAAAGTGCCGTTAGCTTAGCGACTCCAATACCTCGTTTCAAAATTTAGTTTGACCTTCCCACTGCCTCCAGCACAGCAAAGTTAAACAGTCAAACTTAGTGTCTGGTTCCTTTGAACCTGCATTGTAAACAGTGATACCAAAGTGCTGCTAAACCTAAAAACGTTTCCTCGCTCCTTGAGCTAAAATGAGACATGCAGGGTCTATCACCATCACCATCCCACACGGGGCTCCAAAAGGATCCCTTTCCCTTTCAACTGGTTGGTAGTGAGTTGGAGAAGCCCTCTCCAACTTTTCACGTCCTGGTTTTAAGGTTACCGAGGTCAGGGAGCCCCTCGCTTTCGAGGCATCCACGCCAAGCTCGGAGAAACAAATGGGGAGCCAAGGGGCCAACGAGAGGTCGGGCAGGCGGCCTCTGGCTCTCGCCAACATCTGTGCGCTTCTGCCAGACCCTCCGGCCCTTGCGTTCTACTTGGGAGAGGTGTCATTACATAATCCCTGCTCCACGGACTCACTAGGGCTCGGGCTGTCCCACGTCTCACACACCACCCTCGAGGAGGTCGGCTGACTGCAGACCCCGCGGGTGGCACGCGTCCCCTCGCTCTGCGCTGCCCGCAGTCCCTGACTCAGCGCGGCGACCCCGACCGAAGCTCGCTCCCCTCTCCCACGTCCACTCGCGCGCTCCGAAGCCCGTCTCCGGGTCCTCCTCACACCCGCTGTCCCGGCCCCTCCCGGGGGTCCCTCCCGTCAGACCTGCTTTTGCAAGCCCTCTCGGGAGCCCCTCCCCCCCCCCCCCCCCCGAGACCCTCCGTCCCGGCCCCTCTACGGGGTCCCTTCCATCAAACCTGCTTTTGCAAGCCCTCTCGGAGACACCCCCCCCCCCCCCCGCCCTCTGTCCCGGCTCCTCTCGGGGGTCCCTCCCATCAGACCCGCTGCCCCAAGCCCTCTCGGGGACCCCCCCCCCCCACCGGACCCGCTGTCCCAAGCAGTCTCGGGGTTCCCCCGAGACCCTCTGTCCCGGCCCCTCTAGGGGGTCCCTTCCATCAAACCTGCTTTTGCAAGCCCTCTCGGAGACGCCCCCCCCCCAGGCCCCCTGTCCCAGCCCCTCTCGGGGGGTCCCTCCCATCAGACCCGCTGCCCTAAGCCCTCTCGGAGACACTCCCCCCCTCAGGCCCCCTGTCCCGGCCCCTCTCGGGGGGTCCCTCCCGTCAGACCTGCTTTTGCAAGCCCTCTCGGGAGCCCCTCCTCCCCCCCCCCCCAGACCCTCTGTCCCGGCCCCTCTAGGGGGTCCCTTCCATCAAACCTGCTTTTGCAAGCCCTCTCGGAGACACCCCCACCCCAGGCCCCCTGTCCCGGTCTCTCTCGGGGGTCCCTCCCATCAGACCCGCTGCCCCAAGCCCTCTAGGGGACCCCCCCACCGGACCCGCTGTCCCAAGCAGTCTCGGGGTTCCCCTGAGACCCGCTGTCCCGGTCCCTCTTGGAGTCCCCTCCCTTCACACCCGAGGTCCCAAGCCCTCTAGGGGACCCCCCCCTCCACTGGACCCGCTGTCCCAAGCCCTCTCGGGGTCCCCGCTGAGACCCGCGCTGCGCGCTCCTCTCCGAGTCCCCTCTCCCCAGTCCCGACAAACCCGCTCCCGAACTCTCCTCGCTCGAGTCCTCCCGACCTCACTCCGCCCAGGGTCCCCTCACCTCGGCTCACTCTGTCACCGTCCCGCGCCCCGGTGCTCTCACCTCAGACCTGCTGTCACCACTCCCGGGCCCGGCGTCGCCACCGCCGCTTCCTCTCGCACACTTGTTCCCGAGTCGCTCTTCTGCCGCTCGTCCCCCGGAGGATCCCCGGGTCGCGCCGCTCAGTGCCGGGTACGGCCGCGCGGACCTCCGCCCGCGGTCTCGGTGTCTGGTCCCACTCTTGTCACGCAGGACCCCGCCGCCGTCGCCGCCGGGCGCCACACGGACCCTCCCGCGGCTGCCGCTGCTGCTGTCCGAGGTGCGGCTCCTGCCAGGGGTGGCCAATCGCACCCGACTGCGCAGAGCGCGCTCCGCCCCGCGGTCTCAGTCCGCCCGCCCCCTGCCCCCGACCACGCCCCCAGCTTGGCTCCGATAGGCTCTCTACTGACCTCCCCTGACCGCGGGGCCCAGGCCCCGGGCCGGATATAGGTACTTGATTGGAGGTGCCTGGGTAGCCGAGCCGTCGATGGCGCCTGAGGATTGGCGGAGCTGGCGGTGGGCGGGGCGGAGCGGGGCGGGGTTTCCTCAGACGCGGAAGACCTCGCAACTTCAGTTACCCTGCTGGCCCGCCTGGGGTGCGGTCAACCTTGTTTGTGCTGGCTGGGGTCAAAGTTCATGGCACTCCTCCGCGCCTTTGCTTTTCTTGGGAGTCTCCCAGAGGCCAAGGACCCCTGGGATTCCTAGGAACCACCAGGGAAGAGCCTTTGAGGAGGTCCTCTTTCTTCCATTATTGCTCAGCTTCCTAAGAAATTCTGCCATTGGTTAATATTAACATTTATTCACCCAGGACTTGTAAATAGTTCCTGGATTTAAATTGTTTTCATATCCTTGGCAAGGGAGTTGCCCTTATGTTGCGTTCGACAGACGTCAGTTTAAAGCTGTTGGGAAAAAAAAAAATCTTTATACTGGATGTATACTGTGAGCAAGTAAGCATTCAATACTGATGGGGCCCATTTTGGGAGGTACAAGGACAAAACTTTAGAAATAATCAGTTTGTGGGTTTTGATAATCGTTTTGACTGTGGGAACAGGAACTGCGCGGTAGGCTTCAGCAAGCTTAGTCAGCATATTCGTTTTCAGGGCCACATGTTTTAATGATTCCGTGTGAACTAATGGTCAAAGTGCAACCTGTGGTAATCAGACTCCTTTCACCTGCTGGGGGTAAAAGTGCATCGTGCTACTTAGAGCCGTTCTTTATATTTTTTGAAGCTGGATATGTTGATTAAATCGATACGGCTAACTGAAAACCGCTACCTTAGTAGCATAAACCCCAAAGTGTATGGACTTTGACAATTCAGCATTTTGTGAAGAAATTGTTTCATTTCAGGAACAATTTGATCCTAAGCGTTGTCAGATGTATACAGGACTTTGTTCTCAGGAAACTCGCCAACATAACTCTTTTTTGACTTTCACTCCTGACAAAATTTGTGTTCTGAACACTGTACAGATTTTCCCTAGTGTTTTAAAATCCTACTCCATTCCAATTACAATGCTCCCCTTTAAATTGGGATGCTGGGATGTACAGAGAGGGCCTGTGGAAAGGAGGCTGGCAAGACTCCGTTTAAGATGAATTCTGAAGTAGGTGCCTCCTGATCAGTGTGACTGGCATTTTGGAAATGCCCAAAATGCATGGTGGTTCTGAGGGAACTTGATTTTTCAGGCCTAGAGAAACTGTCCAAAATTATTTAACCTATAAAGGTTAGGTAAGACTAAAGTCACGAGAACTTTTCCTTCTCTTAAAGAGTATATGTTAGTTAAGAGCTCATCCTACCAATTCTACAGTTGGCAAAATGGATTGAAAAAATGGAGTAAGATTTCACTACCAGTGTTCAGTTGTGTCTATCCGTATAAAAAAAGAAATGCATGACCATTAGCAGATGTTATTTGCAATCAAGATAGAAAACATAAGCAAGATAAATATTCCAGTGTCTTGAAACCAATTAGCAATGAAGTCAAATCTCTTTTTTCTTTTTTTTTGATTCATTATATCAGTGAACTCTAATTTCTAAAATGTTGGTGCTTTTTCTGGTCTATGATTATTGCTACTGATGGAAACCTAAGTTGCTCAATATAGTTGATTACAAATAATTTAGATGTGATCTAAAATAAAAATAGACTATGACTTCATCCTTTGGACAAGAGACAGTTCTAAAAACCTAGTTTAAATATAGATGGCGGATATATAGTGAGCCCTGAGAATGACTTTTATTTAGAAGGAGCTTCAGAAGATCTCTGAAGTCATGGAAAGACACTGCAACATTCTATTTTAGAAATTCTGGAGTTTTCTTGGGAGGAAAAATCTACAACAGAGCTAACATTTTCATTAAGGTAGAAAATAAGAAATGTCAAAATAAATAGGATGAGAATACATTTTTTTTCACTTTGAGGACACTCTTTAGGGTCCCATTCAGAGATGAATTTGGTCACAAGGGAGCTGAGAATCAGGATATGGGATTCCATCCTGGGTTTTACATCTGCGTTCAACCTACTTGTAAGTTACTTATTCTTTGGAGACTTGGGTGTAACATAAGGGGCAGGGTTACTTTGTACAAGTAAACATCCTCTGGGCCAGCTTCTTTAACCATTTTCCTGCTACCCACAACTAGACAAAGGACATCCTAAATTTGTTCATCAAGCAAAGCTTATAACACAGTATCTCCTACTCAGAAGGAATCACATCAATTAATTCAAGCAGGTATTCAGCTGTCTTTGTTTTCTAAGTTTCCACACATCATGTTCCTTACGTTAGCCTAATTAACTTCCTGCAGGCAAATGTTCCACTTGCTCAGTTGAGAATTGGTTAGCAAGTCATTGGACGGGGAAAAGAACCTTTTAAAAAATTAATACTCTAAGAAATTGAGGCAGCAGTAATGTACAGACATACCGTGCTTGGGTGTGCTCGTGTAAACAAGGCAGACTGGACGCTGCCACTTTTTAGGCAAACGTTCTTTCCTCATCTGTAAAATCGGAGAATACCTTATTGAGCATGCCTACACAAACAGAAAGGACTCCTACAGACTGGGAAAACACCATTTTACTGACCCCAGGATGGAATATCAGCATCCTTGTCTTTTAGTTCTCTTTTAATAAAGCTCCAATTAGGGGAGGAGCTAGGCTCGGGGCGGGGGGCGGGGGGGGGGCGGATGATCACGAAAATCTAGATGTCAACGTTTCTCGACCTATAAATGGGATGGTTCACGTCGTTAACCTGTTTCAACTAAAGAGACCACCTCCACCTGACAGGAGGTTTCAACCCTTCTGTCTCTCAGGTCGCAGAGGACCCTCGCTTTAGGTCTGGCTCCTTGCGCCGCCTGGCGGCTACTTCTGGAAACAGAGCGCCTTCCAGCTTCGGGGTCCTGGCTGCGGCCAGGCCTGTCCAAGGATTTGCCTAATTGTAGAGAACTTGTCTCCGCCCCTCCCCACTACCCAGTGAGGATTTTAGGACGGCGATGAAAGGGCTGAGGTTAAGGCGAAGGGGGCAGCCCGTCCACCCCCTCAAGGATGATGGAGTCAGGCGGTTCTCGGACAGCTTGCGACCCGGAAGTCACCGCCGGCGCGAGGTCCCCGTTGCCGAGCGCGGGCGCGCGGGGCGGAGCTTGGCGGAGACGGGGAAGGGGTCGCCGCGGCTGCCGCTCTTCGAGTTGGCGGCTCCCTCGGGGGCCGGTAGGCGGGCGTCGAGTCGGCAGGGCGCGCGGCTGCGGTCCCCGGGTGACACGCTCAGCAGCGGCCAGTGGCGATATGAGTGCCGCGGGGCTGTTGGCTCCGGCTCCGGCCCCGGCTGGAGCGCCGCCGGCCCCGGAGTACTACCCGGAGGAGGACGAAGAGCTGGAGAGCGCCGAGGACGACGAGCGCAGCTGCCGGGGCCGAGAGTCCGACGAAGGTGCGTCCTCCGGCTGGCTCAGCAGCCCGCGGCGGGCGTGGGACCGCTGCGGGGGTGGGTGGGGGGTGCACGGGAGAGGGGCGGGGCGACCTCCGGGACTGGGGGAGGTGAAGGGGCCGCCGGGAGGAAGTTCCCCCCACCTGCGCTGGGGTAGAGGCGGTGGTGGAGACAACGTACCCTGACAGTTATGGGACCGGGGGACTTGGGGAGCTGGTGTCAGAGCTGGAGGTCCATTTAAGACTCTGCTCCTCTCCTTCCGACCGCCTCTGGTGAGCCTCAAGTCTTTACTGGTGGGAATGAGGAGGACTTCCGTGGGGTACCTTGAGCTGCCCTCCGCATTTTAGTTCCCGAGAGACCACAGCAAAAGCCCAGTTGGGCTTCCAGGTTCCCAAGTTGCTCCCTCCGACCCTCCACCCTCGGGGAAATGATTTAGCCAGCCCTCCTTTGGGTCGCGCAGTGCAGGTTGAGAGTCCAGGTTGCTTAAAAGAACGGGACCTGGAATCCGCCGGATCTTAGGTGTAAATTTGGCTCACGGAACCCAGCTTTGTAACCTTAGAGGACTGACTTAAGCTTTCCGCCTCAGTTTCTCCAGCTGTAACGGGGCTTCCTATTGTAGGTGTGAGGATTAAAGGAGATCTGTGCAGAAAGTACTTGGCCTGGTACTCGGTGGGTGTTTTCATCACTGGGGACGCAGGCACAGGTGTAAGTGGGGATTTGCTTGATGGTGCCCAGGTGGCGTTGTGTTTTCAGTTCCACGCTCTTTTGCGTTATCATTACTGCTTCTCAGAGCCTTGCTTTTCAAATGGGGCTTTGCACTTCGGTAAGTGTGAGGAAGACTGTTTTGGAGGGAATTGAGGAAGGACGTCCTGGAGGAGAAAGGGGAACAAAAGAAAAAGGACCAGGGAGAAGAAAGAGACCATCGTATGGGTGGAATATTCTGGCACCAAACAGGGCTGTGGAGCAAAAGGTTGAACCAGCTGTCTGGAATGAGGAATGTGGTTTATTCATCTCACTGTGCCACGTGCCAACTACAGTGGCTGGCATATGACAGGAATTCTGTGAAGGTCTCGACTGAAAGAGTGGAGAATGCTTTGTGGAGAGTTGGATGGGCAGCAGCCTTAAAAAAAGGCAGCGACATGTGCAGGTAATAAAGTTGAAGCAACTAACTGCATTTGGTTTAAACTACATTTGAAGAAGGGCCTTAAGGGGAGATTTTGAATGTGAATCACTTGTAACTGCTGTTAAGGCCCACAAGGGGGAGCAGTGAAGCCAGAATTGATTTCCCCCCTCAAATAGGACTATTGAAATGAGACAGTTCACTATTTACTTATTCTAAGAACAGTGTTTAATGTGTTCTGAAGCAGTTTCTGTTGTTTATCTTGTCTCCTTTCTTTTCCCTTTAGCTGTGACTTTGAAAATAGTTCAGTTCTTAGAGTTTGTTGGTTTGTGTTCTCTTTTGTATATGTGATGTGAAATGCGTTACAGGGCTCACACCAGGCATAGACCAGAAGAGCGTGTACTTACTAGGTTGGAGTACTGAGCAAGGCCTGGCTGCCTGTAGTTTTCCCATCTGACACATCTCCTTTTCCTGGCCTGCCAGTGTGGCTTCTGCAGAAGTAGCAGACTTGACCGTGACTGCCAACATCCGAGAACTGCACCCTGTTCTCTGGTTGCGCTTCGCATAAAGGCAGCTCTTTGCGTAAATCCGGCCATGTATACGTCGGAAATGGTATTTTCTTTCCTGAAGTAACTAATATTTTCCACTGATGGTTTCTTGCAGGTCTGCATCCATTTTATAGAAGTTTAAGTGTTACTGTGTCAGGTGATGCCAACTTCATGAACTGTGATTTTAACAAGCTTTTCTTCCTTGGTTTTACTTCAGACACTGAGGACGCTAGTGAAACTGACCTGGCAAAGCATGATGAAGAAGACTATGTAGAAATGAAGGAACAGTGAGTATGGATCTTTTATTTCTTGTTTGGAATACAGAACTGACCAGGAAATCTTTATAGTGACGTTGAGTATGGTTTTGACCATAGAGCTTCCAAAGACTGTGTGTGTGTGCGCACATGCGCGTGTGCAATTTCCCCCTTTAAATTTGTCATATTTAATCAGTCCTCCTGTTAAAAGAATCTTCTGCGGGTTGGAAGAACCTTGGGGATGGGCCATGTAGCAGGAGAGAACGTTTTCATTTAAAAAAATTTTCAAGTTTGTTTTTGAGGGTAGGGGGAGGAGCAGAGAGAGGGAGACACAGAATCCGAAGCAGGCTCCAGGGTCCGAGCTGTCGGCACAGAGCCCGATGTGGGGCTTGAACCCACGAACCGTGAGATCATGGCTTGAGCTGAAGTTGGATGCTTAACCGACTGAGCCACCCAGGCTCCCCTTTTTGTTTTTTTTAAATGTGAAAACCATAACTCAGCATCAAGGGTGTGTCCTGTTTATTCCACCTAGAGCTGAAGGTGTGCTGGGTGCCGGGAGAGCATGGCCCCTGACTCCTGCTCCAGTGCTCTTTCCGCTTGTCCCACGTCCACACTCAAGCCTTCTCTAAATGTGCCCAGAGAAACTGAAACCACTCGTTTTAATGTAAACACAGATGGAAGACTGTATAAAATATATCCCATAAGTATTTGTTGAATGTATTTTGAGGATCTTGATTTGACTTTAGATTCTTAATCTTTAAACCAGATGATCCACATTCTTTTTTTTTTTATAGGTCCTATTTGCAAATGTTTCGTGACCATCATCTGGATTCTGTTACCCTTTTCACGCTTTGGAATCCAAAGGGGTAGCTCAGCTAAATTCCACCCACCCATGCTGAATAAAGAAGAATTACTTTTTTTTTTATTGTTTGTTTATTTTGAGAGACCACGTGGGCTGTGCTTGCTTTTTATTTTTATTCTTTCCAGGCTTTTTACCGACTTATTTTGAACCATTTTCACCTTAAACCATTTCAGTCAGTTTAGTGTACCTTTTCCCAAATCTGCATTTATTTTGCTTTTCAGTCTGTTAATATTCCCTTTCAAAGACGGATTCAGAACTCAAAGGCGTTGTTAACTGCACTCTGCGGTAGAAAATTTAGTACGCTGGGCTCCAAATACTTCCTGCGTGCAGTTTACACATTTGTTTCCTCTCCTGTACTCACCATGTTTAAGCATTCTTTTGAGACCATATTTTAATTCAGCGTGCCCCTTAATATCGGATACAGGGGGTGCCTGGGTGGCTCAGTCAGTTTAGCGTCCGACTTCAGCTCAGGTCCTGATCTTACAGTTTGTGAGTTTGAGCCCCACGTCAGGGTCACTGCTGTCAACTTGGAGCCTGCTTTGCATCCCCTATCCCCCACTCCGTCCCTTTCTTTCTGGCTCATGCTCTCTCTCGAAAATAAACATTTGGAATATATTGGATACACAAACATTTTTGATTAAAATTTAATGCCTTGTATGATTCAAGGTGAGCCTTGAGAGTGCATCAGAATTCTCCTGGATCTTTTGATCAGTTCTCCTGTGGAATTCCTAGATTGTGTTTCACTCTTCCCCCAACCTATACAAATAGTGGGGTTGTATTTACAGCCCTCACTTGAGCAATCAAAAAGCTAGTGTGCTGCTTCTCTGTTGGACAGTGTTCATTCAGGTTGCAAATCTTATTTTTGTCAGTGTCAAAGTGGGGGTGTTTTTCAGATAGAAGCAAAAATATTGTTAAAATATGATTTACTTGTGGAATCTACCATTCAAACAGACTTGGCGGAGTGAATAATTGCCTATAATCCATTCGGTGTGAGGGGGAAAAAATAGCACACTAGGCTGTTGGTGTGTGTTATGTGTTCTTATCCAGCTGGGGCTGCAAACAAATCCTACATTTTAACTTTGTTACTGAATTACTATTATTTCTCTGATCCTGGAAGGTAGTGCTTTTAAAAATGACAGGAAGGTTTATTAACTTGGTGTTTGTACCAACTATGATATCTACGTAGAAAAACATGCCAAAGGCATAACCTGACTCGTTTGGAACTTAGAATGTAGTTGTAGAGTTGATATAAGGGCTGTGTTTAGGCCTTTGCTGCGTTTGTGTGTGTATTTATACCTCTTGTGGATACCTCTAAATCCACAAGAAAATGGCACCACACTTTTCAATTTCTCTATAACTTCTTGCCTATTGTTGCTTATTTATTAAAATTTGTGGGTCTTCATGTTTGTGGGTTTCAGACTGATTCTCTAAAGGTGGGATAGAGAACACAGGAAACTACAACACTGAGTTAGGATTCCAGAACACAGAATCCTTGTCCTTTTCTGATCCCTTTAGCTGCTGGTACATTTTAAACCAGCTGGCAGACTCTCCAGTTTTCTCTGTTCACTAAAGGACGTTTATGACATTCCCATAACAATCCAGGTAATTCCTGTATGTAGATTATTTTGGAATTCAATATTAGTGTTTTTCAGTGTGGCTTTTTTTTTTTTTTTTTTTTTTTAACAGGATGTATCAGGATAAACTGGCTTCTCTCAAGAGACAGTTGCAACAACTTCAGGAAGGTTGGTGTGTTTAACCCTTCACTTCTAAGTATGCTTAGTATTGCAAACCTTTGAAATCTTTCACTCCTCTGTGGGAGTGATTTAAAATTTGGTCTGCCTGATTTTAGCTGTCCGGTATGTATTTTGCTTACTTCTGTCAGTAAAGCAGTAATTTTCACCTTTTCAAAATCTCAGACCCTTTGGAAGAGCATGAACTGAAAAACACTGTGCGCCTAAAGCTAGACATTTTTGGGAGAGACATTGTTACCAAAGAATATGTGAAGTGGTACAGTACTTTCTAAACTAATTGCTGGCGAACTGTGGGTTATCCCTACTGTGTGTGTTTTCTCTTGTTTGCTTGGTAAATTAGAAGTGGACTGTATTTTGTGCTGTTTCTTGCTAAAGACAGTTCGGCATCAGGTTAAGAGCATAGGCTCTCAAGTGCCGTCACGGGTTTGAATCCCAGCTTCGCTGCTTTCTGGAAATTTGACCTTAGGCACCCCACTTTCTCTTGTTTAAATTTGTTTTAAACAAGACGCAGAAGGTCGAAGTAGATGAGATTACCCATGAGGGATGGCCAGCACCATGGGGACAGTGGGTTTCTTGTGGGGCAAGAAATATATTCTCCTCTAGCAAGGCTATAAGGCATACCTGGCATGGTTGAGTGAGGGATTTTGAAAAAGATGCCATTAACATACCCTGCAAATATGTCATGATCGGGAAAATATTTTCCATGATAATAGTGACCCGTGTAATTGGCTGCTTTAGGGAAAAGCAATGACACGAGTAGATATTTGGTGAAAATCTATACCCAAGCTATCCAGAATTGTCACTGGCCATGTGTGGCTATTTAAATTTAATGAACTGAAATTAATGAACTGAAATTAATAATTCTGTTCCTCAGTTGTGCTAGCTACATTCCAAGTGCTCAATAGCTACATATGACTAGTGGCTACCATATTGGACAGTGCAACATAGGATGTTTCCACCATTGTAGGGAAAGTTCTGGATGGTCCTACTGAAAGTTCTAGGCCTTACTGAAGAAGAATGAGCTCAGGAAAGGGAAGCCCATTGACTCAAAGTGGCAGCAGGTGATCAGAATCATTTCAATCCTGCACCTTTTGACTTCCTCTCACTTGCTAGAGAGTCTTAATCCACTAGGTGGGGTGATTTCTGTTGTTGGCCTTGGTTGAGAACCAGAGCAGTTAGTTCTGTTTGCCTGTGCCTTTCCTTGGTTTGTGTTTTACTTTGAGGTTATTAAAACAGTCACTGTGGATACTATAAGATAATTTTAGGAACTAAAATGTAAAACAGATTGATATTCAAAATATGTTTTATTTTGTACATCTCAAAATCAGGTACGTTACAGGAATATCAGAAGAGGATGAAAAAACTAGATCAGCAGTACAAAGAGAGGATTCGAAACGCAGGTGAGGCTCTGTCTTAGGTGGAAGTAAATCATCTTTAAGTGTTTCTCCTTTTGCTGATTATCGATGTAATGTCATGAGAGCTGCTGTCCAGCAGGCATCTCAGATAATCCTTGGGTATGGTGGAGGGGTTGGGGAAGAGAGACCAGAGGTGCAGTTGGGTAAAGCTGGGACATCTTTTTTCCAGTGGCCAACGAACAACCTGTAGTTAAGCTTATTCGTGTTGGCTCCTTATGGTCGGTTATAGTCCCTGGAACCCCCAGCTGGCTCCTTGAAGTCAGTTATGCTCCCTGGCGCCCCCAGGTTAAGCAGTCTTACACGTTCTGTCTCACGTCTGCTTGGCTGGCTGAATGTACCATGAGAGGAGCTGACATGGGAAAGAATCGAGCTTGTTTCACTCTTGTTTGAAGTTTGCTTCTTTTGGCATTCCCTGCTCTGGGAGGAAGGGGTGTCCTCTGTTTTTTTTTTTTCCTCTTGAGTGTTACAAGCATTTACGGGAAGAGCACACCTTGGTTCGTTATAGTACACAGTACGTGTGTTGGTTAAGAATTTGTGGAGCACCTGCTACATTCAAGCTCTGAGCAAAAAAGTAGTGGAACACCTTGTCCTTGACTTTAGGAAATGTGCTATTTCATTGACAAAAGACGTGCAAACATGGGTAAGTTAAGGAACATTCTGAGGTCAATAAAGAATCATGCAAAAAGTAATATGTGATGATTGTTCAAAGTGTGTAAACACAGATTCCTGGTCCTATGGGAAATGTTCTGTAAGCATTCAATTTCGAGCGCCCACGTAGTGCCTGTTCCTGCTCGGGGGGGTCTGGGGGGACCTAATGCTGGGTCTGCAGATGCTGTCTGGGTGCTGCTCCTCAGGCTGCTGTCCTCTTGCTTTCTGTTCCATTGTCTTTCCGGCTTTCTGTTGGTGGAACTTTTCCCTCTCTCCAGGGAGTAGATGTCCCGCGTACACCCAACAGCAGAAAGGTAGCGGAGGGGTGCAAGAGGCGCGGGGAAAATGGAAGTACAGCCATTGGCCTTCTGTGCGCCCACATCCGCCTGCCTGCCCCTGTGGTTGTCCCCACTGCACTCTGACTTCTTGAGGCATCTCCTTGGGACATCTTTGAGATCCTCAACCCTCTTCCCGGTGTTCCGCATTAGGGAAAGGAGGTGAGGCATGAGGCCCTAGGTTTAGGTCTTCCTCCTTGCACTTTAGGTCTTGAGCCTTTAAGCAATAATTTGCTCTTGGAGCCCCAATTGCCCCATCTGTAGGGGGGATACGAATACCTCATGGAATTGGTTTAAGATACAAGTAAGGAAAGGAAATGGACGTGAGCCACTTTTCTGAAGCCAGAACTGCAGCATGAGTATTGAGCTGCTTCCCTTAATTCCACGTTCAGTCCTGTCCTCGTGTGTCCTTTCAGAAACATCTCTCTCCCCTGCCCCCGGATACACATGCAGAAGAGCTCCCAGATCAGTCACAGCTTGAGCCTGAAAGACCACGTTCTGGGCAGAGATAATCCACCTGCTCTAGTTGTGTTGGTGCATGGCTGTTTTAAGTAAAACAACCATCACCGACCCCGAAAGCTGATTGCCAGTTTGACTTGGTTCGGGTGTGATTTCTGACAAGGGCGCAGACTTGCTGTGTCAGGTTGTTTGTGCATCTAAAGCCGTTGGGGCCAGCACGTTGGGCTGCGTGTGCTTGGGCTCACGTGCTCGGTGATCCTAGGACCAAAGTGATCAGGGCTTCTGGAGAAGTTAGAAAATAATGAGTGGCTCATCTCTTGCCTTGTTGAAATTTTCTTTTTTTTTTTTTTTTTTTTTACATTTTAAGTAGGCTCTACACTCAGTGTGGGACTTGAACTCATGACCCTGAGATTGAGTTGTGTGCTTCATTGACTGAGCCAGCCAGGCACCCCTCTTCATTTAAACTTCCTATTCAATATCTATTGAGGTCTGAATTGTTAATCTGGAGTCCTGAAACTCCAGATTCTAGGGAATTACGTGTGGATGTGCGTATATGCTTTTTTATGGGCAAGTGGATCCATAGGATTCATCATGTTCACGAAGGAGACCGTGCTAAAATATGAACAGCGCCCCCTGGCGTTGTTGGTTCACTGGCAGTCTTTGTGACCTATGCAGCAGCTCCACTGTCGCCCAGAAAAGATTAGGTGCTATGGACCCCTTTTGTTTAAAGGGCTGGCTTTGTCAAGGGCCTTCTGATGTAGTGGGGGGCTGCTGTTAAACGGTTGCTAATGGCCTGGCACATAGTGGGTGGTGAGTAAGCTGTCGAATACTCTTGGGTGGAGACTCGTAGGTGCCTGAGGGGGGGTGGGGTTGGTAAGTGAGGTGGAGCTGCCTGTGCAGAGGTCACATGAGGTCTGGAGCTTGGAAGTGCAGCAGAGACCCACAGGGTGTTGCTGTGGAGGCACAGCCACACACACAGGCATGGTGGCCCGTGAAGAAAGCCCCGGAAGGGCTCAGAACCTCTGCCCTGACTTCTCAGGGGAATATCCTTCCTTGCCATGCAGAGTACTTCACCCGTGCTTTAAAAACGTCAGTGTTGATTCTGCTTCTGGAGAAACGGCATTGTTCCTTCCTGCCCCATCCTGCCCTGTGGGACTGTTGGAGGGTACCTACTGAGTGAAAGAAGGGGTAACTTTCAGTTTTATTTTGCCAGGGGAGTTTGGTTCCCACTGCTTGTTTTTGCCCTTGGGGAGAACCGCCAGAAGTGATTTTGTTCAGGGCCAGATTGTAACTAGAGAGTTTCTGCATCCTTCCCCTTCACGTCGATCAACACTTTACTGATGGAAACAGTTGCTCTGTGTAACGGTGCTTTCAGAAAGCAATTACTGCTTCTAAATGAATCCTACCATCACTGTCTGGAAAGGTGACACAGCCTAGCGAATCTAATTGCATGTTTTCTCTCTTTCAGAACTCTTCCTCCAGCTGGAAGTAAGTACCTTGGATCTTCTGGGTTTTCAGGCCCTCTCTGAGACTGGAATCTTGCTCTCCCAATCTGGAGAACCTTTCCTTCTATCACCAAGTGGATAGTTGAGAAGCCCCCAGCTGCAAGCTTTCATCACGGCTGAGTTTGACTAGAGGACATTTTGGGTCTCCATTTAGAAATTCCCATCTGTTCGTTTATAGGTCAGGCAGCTTCTGCTCATCACAGGGGATGAGGGGGTACTCATCCCCCACTGCTCTCTCGTTGACTTTCACCTGATGTTAGTGCCATGCGGGAGTACGTCTAAGTTACAACGGTCTAATTTGTTATGTTGCTCCTTGACATAGCCCAGTCTCTGAAGTGGCTCAGGGGCTGTTTTACAGCGGAACCCCTCTAGGTCAGTAGGAAAGGCAGATTGAACATTTTTTCTTTCCTTCAGCAGACATCTGAGTGTCGGTTCTTTGTGAAGCACAGCGCTGTGGTACAGAGCTGAGAGCCTGCATCTTGGATGCTGATCTGTTCCTGGGGTGGCTAGTGTGTATGTGTGGGGGGAGTCCTGACTTTATGAGAGCCACACGTGAGTGTGAGGTCATGGTTTAACAGAGCCACGTTATCAGGAACCATTTTACTACTGAGGTCAGTGGAACACACATAGTCTGCAGGATGATGTGACCCACAGCCGTAGCCAACCATAAGCTCCCTTGTTCTTCGCTTAATGTGATGGCGAGACTTAAAAAATGAACACTTTTAAATTTAGTATTATTTCGGTGTTTGAGTGCTTGAGGATTCAGATACCTAAAAAATGATCTGATGACCTAGTTGATTTTATCTTGGTATAAATGTCAACAAATCAAGTAACTCGTGTTATTTTGACTCTGTGCAATTAATTTTGAACGTAGATGTTTTATCCAGAATGTACTTTTTTCCTTAGAAATTAAGGCTTTAAAAGAATTTATCTGTGAGAATCTTGACATTTTACTTTAAGCTGCAAGCCATGCGATATAAGATGTGAAAGAGAAGAAATAACCGAGTAGTCAGGTATGCTCATAGGCCGGTTGTATGGTTCGACTTCATGCATTTGTTGGAGAACTTGCAGGTGTCCCGCTCCTGCCTGTGCAGGCGGGTGCAGCTGAGCCTGTGCTTCCCGGGGAGGTGTTTACTGGGCTCCTGCGTCCACAGCTGGAGCCCGAACTTGTGTTTCTCTTTTGCTCAGACTGAACAGGTGGAAAGAAACTACATCAAAGAAAAGAAGGCCGCGGTGAAAGAATTTGAAGACAAGAAGGTGGAGCTGAAAGAGAACTTGATTGCTGAGCTGGAAGAGAAGAAGAAAATGATCGAAAATGAAAAGCTAACGATGGAGCTGACTGGAGGTACGAAGGCACCACAGGGCAGGGGCTGGCAGGGGGGGCGGGGTTGTGCAGTCACTCTCCTGTCTTCCCTCACTTCCTCGTCCAGGCAGAGTGAGCTGAAAGGAGGGTGGGCTTTGACAGGACGGCTCAGACTTCTAGCTCTGTCTCATACTGGCTGTGTGATTTTGGCCACCGAGCATCTCGGAGCCTATTTCCCTCTCTCTGAAATGGGGCTGATCAGACCTTGTGTCACAGGATTGTGGTTGGAAACGTGAGTGCCTGGCACAGTGGCCTGCGTGTGTAACAGGCATTCAGTAAGTGGTAGTCCTTTAGTAGTGGCTGCAGCTTCTGGTGTGTGCTTTATTTAATTTAATTCCTGGGTCAGCCGCACATCTAGTTTATGTTCACGAATTACTTATGCAGCTCTGTGGTGGTGGGAATCTGTTTTTTTTAGTTCACCTTAATGACAGGAGAGGCACTGTCTTCCTTTGACCTAGATAGGAGAACAAAGGCATTTGGCTGTATCATCTGTGCTCTTAGATCCCTTCCCCAGGTGTTACTGTGAATGTTTCAGAAAGAGTTGGTACAAAGTTGGCAGGAGTAGCCAAAGTGAACTAGTTTCCTGTAGAGGTAGTGAAGTTACCTTAGACCCTGAGCCAATCCCTCCCTTGCCTTCTAGGCTTTAGTAATCCACATACGGGAAGTCTGCAGTTGTAGGCAAGCGGAAGGGAGAAGCAACGGGGGCTGTTGTTCTGTCGCTGTATGTATGCCGAGGAATCTTAGAATATGGGGCGGGAATTGACTTGAACTAGATATTTTGGAACTTGGCAAAATTTCTGTCAGCAAATACTGCAAGACAAGTCAGTGGTGAGTTCGTCACCTGGATGGGAAAGGGGCATGCCTTCTGCACACCCCCAGATTTAACTCTTGCCATGTACAGAAGGTGCTGGGGCTCTGGCATGTCTGACTTTAGTAGGGGTCTATAAGGAATGCGTTGTTTTCATGTTAAGTCCTTGGGGCAGAGTTTAGAAGTAACTGTTAAGTAGTATTTCTCTTTCTGTATTTCTGGTGCTGTGACCCAATGGGGCCCTTCGACTGACATAAACTTCTGGCCCCAACCCCCCTGATACACCCACGAGAATGTGTGTCTGAAGTGAGGGTCTGATTCTTCAGAAATCTCTCCTCTGGTACACTTCCTTATTGAAAGACTCAGCAGAAGGAATTATGTCCTTGAAGGCCTCTGGAAGTGTCTCAGAAATGTTTTTTCGGTAAGAATGTGTGCTAAAATAGCATCTTCAGACAGTACCATCTTGTTCTTGTGGACATGCTTTGTCGATTAGACTGCCAGCCCTGTGCTGCCGTGTCCGATACCAGTCTGTCTGTTTTCTGACCTGTGTACCATTTTCTTTGACGGTGGCCGTTTCTGGCATTGATGCCTCATCGCTCTCTGCTAGAGCCACCAGATGTTCGGGAGTCTTCATTAGGCTAGTGGGAAATATCGTCAGTTTATAGCTGCTCCCTTTCCATCTGCAGGGAAGGATATCATCACCTTACCTGTGATTTGGCATCCTGATTATTGACAAGCAGTAGACATTGTTTGGCCAGGCCGTTTCGCAGTCAGAATCTTAACTGGGACAGGAGGTGTCCCCAGTGACTTGAGGCTGAGCCTGCCAGGGTAGAAAAGACAAATAAATGTGGGGAAGTCATTTGTAACGCAATAAAATAGATTGCACAAGTGCTTAAAGCTAGCCATGGGCATTAAAGCTACTGATGTCCTTCCTCAAGCCGTTTGGTACCCTTGGTATGGAAAAGCTCTGCCAAGGTAATGATAGAGCGTCGGAAGAAAAGGCAGTGGAGCTAGAAGGATAATTAGTGTTCCCACAGATGGTGCCGCTATGGTGCTGGATGAAAGGCCTGATCTCCTCTCATTGAGTGACTCATTTCACCTTTGTGGATTGATGCCCAGTATCAGCATTGGCTGGCTCTGCCTGGAAAAGATAGTTCTTTAAAATCTCCTCTTCTGGTCCAACATGAAGATCTCTCGAAAAACAAGGCTGGAACGAGAGGCCGATGGGAAGCTTGGATCAGATAACCTATTGGGAACGGGGAGAGCCAGTGACCTGCTCTGCCTGAACAGGCCTGAAAGCTTTGCAGTCTCTGTGGGGGTTAGTGGGAGGTTCTCCACTGCCCATGCTGCTCTTGAAGAACTTAGGACAGCAGGCTGTGCGGGCGGAAAGATGTGCTGTCGGTAAGGAAACCGGGATAACCGAGGATCAGCGCTCCTCCAGCTTGGCTGTGTGCATGGGTCACCTGGGGGTCTTGATAGGTGCAGCTGCTGCTTCAGGTGTGGGGGGGAGCCTGCAAATCCTGTATTTGTAACCACCTCCCAGGGGCTGCTAATGCTGTTGGCTGGACCACATTTTTTGAGTAATGAGGACGTGGGTGGGGTTACCTGAGTGTGAGTTTTCTCTGCAGTTGAGGCCAAGGTTATGAGTAACCCAGATAATCAGTGAGAATTTAATGAGCTTTAAAATGTGGGGCGCTCGATCGTTTTTCATCCGTTTGTCCACTTCCTGTCGTGAGGATAGCCGCCTTTTCTCCTTTCTCTTAACAGCCTATCTCCTTGGTCTCAACAGCCACCACCCGCCACTTCATTTTTTTTTGTAATTTTTGCCTTGCCAGGGGCATATTCCAACCCTCAGGTCCCTGTGGATGCTACTCTTGACCCCATTAAGCCTGGGAGTTTCCTTTAGAAGATAACTGGATTTGTAGGTGGAGCCTACGAATTAAATTTTTTTATAATAATAAAATTATAATACTAAGATATGCTAAAGTACTGTCTCCTGAGTACTTACGTCGAGCCAGGTATTACATAAAAACACTGGAATTCCTCATTAGGCCGACAGATGTGGATGAATCCTGGCCCTCTCCTGAACTTGGTTCCCTGGTGGGGTTTTCTCATTTAAGAAGGCGATGGGAGAACCTACGTTTAGGAAGGAGATGGGAGGTTTGGTGCGAAGGTCGGATGATATAACGCCTAGGAGGTGCTTCAGAGCGTGGCTGGGGGCTGCACACAGAGCCAGCACTTAGGGATTGGGAACTTGTAGCAGTTTTCGGTTCCTGCAGCTCCCTTCGGTGGACTTGGCGGAGCAGCCTCAGAGGGACGGAGACACTTGCTCAGAGCTCCCCAGTGGCATGGTGCTTACGCCACAACTGGTCTTAACCACCACATTGTCCCGACTTCCTACCATGGAAATACCATGGGTTCACGCGGTGCTGAGTGATTCGTACAGTGAGGCTAATACTGGTCCTCAAGGAGCTTGTATTCTGGTAGTGACAAGACTGACACAGCTCCTTTGTCCTGCCCAGAGTAAGGCGGTGTCCAGAGAGTAGGCTTCTAAATGAAGGTAAATGTTTGTCAGGCTTGTTTTTAGGGATTGTAAAACCTTGCAAGGGTATGTACGTGTGGTTGTACTGATGCGGGCGTGGTTTCAACCACGAGGAACAGATGCCAGTGAGCAGGGAACCTTGGAAGCCCAGGCAAGGAGATGAGGCCTCACACAAATATCTGGGCAGGGAGAATGCCGGAGGTGACCTGGATTTTGGGGGGAGCGGGCTCGGTGCCAAGACGCTCTTTGCTGGCACTGCCTTTGTGGGATCCAGGTGTTTTCAGTGGTTGAGGGTGCAGAGGACGGCTTGATTGGTTCACTCTTATAATACCATCCCTCTGCTCCTGACAGCTTTGGCCTAAGGGGGATGGGGCCCTTCACCCTTCATTCCTACCCTGATTGGTTGGTCACCGAAGACCGACCTTGATTCTTCTCTCACCTTCCCTTCCTGCCCCCATCTCCTTGATTTGTGATGCTGATGAGCTGGCCAGCCCCTTAGAGAGGGGCCAGGATATGCTGGACTTTGCTCTGGGCCTCTAGGTTTGCCCTATGTTGCACTGCCCCCTGGTTTGTAGCCAGTCTGTTACAGTGGTTACCCTGCAGTGGCTTGTTTTTCTGCCACTTAATGTTCTTTGTCTTAAGGATACTCCTTTGAGTCACTGCAGCTGTGGCTAAACAAGTATGGTTTTGTTTTTATTTTTTTATTTTTTATTTATTTTTTAAATTTTTTTTAACGTTTATTTATTTTTGAGACAGAGACAGAGCATGAACGGGGGAGGGGCAGAGAGAGAGGGAGACACAGAATCTGAAGCAGGATCCAAGCTCTGAGCCATCAGCCCAGAGCCTGACGTGGGGCTCGAACTCACGGACCGCGAGATCGTGACCTGAGCCGAAGTCGGACGCTCAACCGACTGAGCCACCCAGGCGCCCCTGTTTTTAAAGTTAAAGTACGTTCCAGTGAAGCTTTTGCTGCATTTATGGGCTGTAGGCAAGTGAGCTGTTGGAGTGAATGATGAGACCTGGGGAAGTAAGGAACCCAAGGCCAGTGGGGAAGTGGTAATTCTATGGTAATTGCCGGTGATTAATGTTATCAGGAATATCTCTCCATAGACACTGGTGCTGCAAAGGCTCTGCCTGGCACTGATTCAGCCTAAGCTCCCACTTCTTAGCCAGCATACCTGGTGCTAATCGGAGAGTGTCTGTGTCTGTCAGATACGGCCATTCCTGGTCTCCTTGCTGGTGGGTAGAGCAGGAGGAGTTATGCTGTTAAATGTCATATGTACAAGGTGGTTTGGAGAGGAGCTGCGTACCTGGTCTCAGCCCTTGTCCAGTGTTTCTGCCTCCTGTACTCTCCTGCCTCGGTGTGTTTGGTATTCAGTTAGATCACAGATAGTATTGCTATGGAAGCAAACCCACGAAGGGTCCTGGGTGTTCTGAGAGGCTTTCTGATTTAAGCCAGGTAGAGTAGTGTTGGGCTCGTCTGAGAGGAAGACTGATTTCCTGCTCAAGTGCCTTCTCCAGGGCTGCCAGGCTCCAACGTCTGAGTGTCACTTCCGGAAGTCGGACTTTTATGGTGTCCCCAGATTGAGCCCCTTGGGCCTCTTACTGGCCAAACTCACAGGAGACTGCTGTTACAAACTCAGTACGCCAGCCTGTTGCTTCTCGTGAGAAGTAGAACTTCTAGGTGGATTCAGACCTGGGTCAGTCAGATATCCTTTCTTTCCCTCTGTGAAAAGTCTACCTCAGAAGGCTGGAGCGACATGAGTGGAGTCCATAACGTAGCTTCGGAACTACAGTGCGTGGTACTTACGTGTTGATCTTCTCCACGAGTCACGTGGCCAGGCCTGCTCCCTGCTCACTCTCCTGGCTGGTGGTGGGGATGGGCTACTACATCTTGGAGGCTTTTTCGGAGCACCTTCCTTCTGCTGAAGCAGTCTTTTGGATGAAAATTGATTAGGTTATTGTGGTGGCTAGGCTAATAAAATGGATTGATTTTCGCTATTTCATAAGAAGAATTTGATTATATTTTCTGATTTGTGAGTGATGCAGTTATGATTTTCTGAGCCTATTGGCCATGATTAGACCGGGTTATTCCCACATTCTCTCGGCTGTGCCTTGACTGACTCATTTCCATCATGTGTGGCCCACCCTCCCCATGCCTGAGACTCGGCAGCCCAGAGGGCAGGGCACACTCGACCATTGTCGCTGGTGGACCATTCATTGGTGTTCATGTGCTAGGTACTCTTTCTCTAGTGTTCTTTGGGTTGGGCGAGCTCCCTTCACACCTTGATTTTTGAATTAGGTGTGAATGTTGCACAGCCTCACAGCTGACATCGGTTGTCTTCAAGCGTGTAACTTCTATTTCATTCAGCTGTTTGTACCTTGACTTTAAAAAAAATTTTTTTTAATGTTTATTTTCGAGAGGGAGAGAGACAGAGTGCAAGCGGGGGAGGGGCAGAGAGAGAGACACACACACACAGAATCTGAAGCAGGCTCTAGGCTTTTAGCTGTCAGCACAGAGTCCGACGTGGGGCTCAAACTCACGAACTGTGAGATCATGACTTGAGCTGAAGTCGGATGCTTAACCAGCTGAGCTACCCAGGTGCCCCTGATTTTTTTAAAAATATTTTTTGTACAGTGCTTTCCTGGCTGCAGATGGCGTAGTAAAAACTAGCATTGATTGAGCTCTCGTGACGCCAGGCACCATGTTTAGGGCTTTACTCGTATCTCATGTAACCCTCGAAGCATCCTGTGAGGGAGGTATTACTGGTAATTCCATTTTATAAATGAAGTAACTTGACACAGAGGATTTACGTAGCCCGCCTGAGGTCCCACAGCCGCGGCAGGGATTCACATGCACCATCCAGTAAGTAACTGGAGGAGTGCACCCTCTCGGTAGAGGGGGAGCCGTTTCCGGTAGAGAGGACTCCCCTCCCCACTGTCTCCTGGGGCGGGTGTGTGAGTCCTCCTTCCTTCTACCCACCACTCCACGCACACCTGTACACACACTTATCAGGACTGCACTTCCCCTTCATTTATAGGGGCGAGAAGTCAGCATTGCCTGTTTCCCTTCTTTTTTTTTTTTTTTTTTTTTAACGTTTATTTATTTTTGAGACAGAGAGAGACAGAGCATGAACGGGGGAGGGGCAGAGAGAGAGGGAGACACAGAATCGGAAGCAGGCTCCAGACTCTGAGCTGTCAGCACAGAGCCCGATGCGGGGCTCGAACCCACGGACCGTGAGATCATGACCTGAGCCGAAGTCGGACGCTCAACCGACCGAGCCACCCAGGCACCCCTGTTTCCCTTCTTAAGAGCAACACGCAGAAATCTCTTTTGGCTTTGTACTCACGACTGTTAACTTGGCAGCTCCTGCACGTTGCCACAGTGGAAGAGGTACGCTTGAATTCCTTGCCACAGTGGAAGGGCTGGCTACACTTGAATTCCGTGAGGCTGTCCGTCTGCTGTGCCGAGGGGATGCGTGGTCGTGGATGAATGGTCTCCTCATGTCGTCGTTGTGCAGGAAACTCTGTGACACCCCTGCCACAACTATGGCTTAGGTGCTGGGGTGGAATTCATGTGTCTCTGGGGAAAATGTGCCATACGGTGTGGCACTTGGTAGCAGAGGTTTGTCCAGAGGTTTGCTCTGGTTGTTTGGAAGGCGGTGTGACTCTGGAAGATCATGTAACGGGGAGCGTGGCGCTGGCTCTCAAAGGGTGTCGTGCAGGAGTTTGCCGGGCTGAAAAGAGGGGGCCAGGCAGAGAGGACAGCGTGCAAAGGCTTGAAGGCATAGTAAGGCGTGTGCCCTTGGGTGACAGACGAGCTAAAAGTTCTCACATGGTGTATATGCGAAGGAAGGAGAAGGGGCAAGACCAGAAAGTGACGCGGGCTTTTTTCCAAAGAACGTGGCAAGCCATAGAAGCGTTGAATAAGAAAGGGGATGTGTTGTAGAAGGATCTGATGTGCGTCTTAGGGAAATTGCTCTGAGGGAGATAAGAATAGGATGAGGGAATGGAGTTGAGAAGTGGTTTAATGGCAGAACTGCCCACGACCTTGTGAATATGATGCTTGGGTGAGGGAAGATAAGTGACAATGACAGAGTCTGTCCTGACCAAGAGGGATGGACAGATGTGATGTCCCCAAGACTCGGGAGAGGAGGCAGCCATGGGAGGTGAGACAAAAAGTGAGAGTGGATGGTGTTGCCGGGCATAGGTTGCCATTCAGAAGGGTGGGGAAGCTGGTATTGGTTATGGAGGCTCACTGGGACACAGGCTGAGAACTGACTGGACTCTAGAGGTCACCAGCAGAAAGGAGCCCAAGGAGGCAGGTCAGGTGAGGGGAGATCTGGGTGGTGATGGCAAGGGGAGGAGAGATTTTAAGGTAAAGAGAGTCAACAGCAGTGTCAGACTGCAGAGAAAAGTCAAGAAGAATGAAAAAGGCCTTTATTATGAGCCTTCATTAGATCATTCTTGATAGTTAAGTAGCTAGAAAACGTTACAGAATAAAATGAAACTGAAGAGTCTAAGTTTGTAAATGAAGATGTCCTATAAAGATGTTGGTGCTGAGACCACTGACCTTTCACAGAGCCTTGTGCATGCATGTGCTTCAGTTTCCCTCCCTCCATGGGCACTGCAAGAATTAGTTGACCAAGATGACCCGAAGGTTCCTTCTGATCCCAAGAGCCTACCACTCCGTGGCTTCTTAATTTGAGGGAAGAGGAGGAAAATTCTAGTTTTCGGGGTGCTGGAGAGATGCCTGCAGTGACTCCACAGGTAGACCGCAGGGTGGGGCTGCATTTCGGTGGGGGCGGGGCGGCATGCACTTAGGCCATCCAGTCTGAGTCTTCAGGATAGCCCTCCTCTGAAGTCTGAAATGGATGTCTGGCTTGAGCCACGTCCGGATGTCCCCAGTAAAACAGTTCTGATTGGGTGGCTCTGGGGCAGATATTTGTACAGTACAGCAATTCTTACTGACTTCAAGTGGTAGTCGGATAGATTTACCCATTCAATTCTTGCCACAGATTCTATGGAAGTGAAACCCATCATGACCAGAAAGTTGCGGAGGCGACCAAATGATCCTGTCCCCATCCCAGACAAGAGGAGAAAACCTGCTCCTGATATCCATTTGCATCAAGCCTTAATTTTTCATCAAGCTGTTTTTCTTTAGACTGAATCTTTTGCTTAACTGTTTGCTAGAATATATATGGCCACTGTCCTACAGAAATTGTGATTGGCAAGCGTGTGTATTTACCCATGAGCTAGGGAATGGCCGTTTTACTGTTGAGTCCTTAGTTGCTGCTGCTTCCAGTGGGAGGGGTTTATAGATAGCAGTTTTTGGAAAGGCACTTGGTGTTGGGAGTTCAGCCTAGTGTTAACACTTGGAGATTCAGGGTGACCTCAGATTACACATGCCTTGGTTTTTCTACCTGTAAAACAAGGACAGTGATACCTATCTTTTGTACCTCTGTTATCTACATCCTGAAACCAGTGCAATGCAAATTGTTAAAGCGAATGAGATTTCAGTCTCATAAAAAAGCCCTTTAGTCATAAAAATGGGAGTGGGAAGAGGGCACGCATGGCAAAGTTCTTTCTGTTTCTTTGTTCTTGGAGAGGATAAGTGGCCATTTGCACAGAATGATTCAGTTGTTTGCCACCAAGAAAGGGTTTTGACTTCAGGTACCTTTGTCTTCACAACCGAGGGTTTAAGTTACGTGGGAAGGACAAGCCCACGCCTGTGTGTGTGTGTGTGCGTGCGTGTGTGCACGCACGTGCAAGGCTTCGGATCTTTAGAACAAGAGCACTTCATAAACTGAAGAGGAAGTTCTCCTGGTACCGTGTCCTGTGCTCTCACTCTTGTAGTTTCTGAACGACTTAGAGACGCTTGGAAGAAATTTGTGAATTTGTTTACATACCTGGGCACCATGACATTTAGTAGAATCAGCAACTTCTGAGAGGCACACTGTTTTAGAAACAGCACCCGACGCAGTCCCACTGTAAATTCTAAAGTTCTGGTACTGTTTTGTTGATTTCTGCTTGCTTGGAAACCATGGCCCTCGGACATGTTCCTTTAACTCTCAACACCCCAGCTAAACTATTTGTTAACAGATGAACAGATCATGGAGGATCTGAGAACGTTAAATAAGGTACGGTTTGATTTTTGATTTATTTGAAAGCTTAGGCTTGGTAATGGTTTTGTGCTTCATGTTGTTCGTGTGTTACTTGTTAAATCAGTTTGATACCTTTGACACGTGAAGTTGCATCTGAAATGATTTGTTCTAAGATTTCTTGTTGTTCTTCCTACAGCTTAAGTCACCCAAGAGACCAGGTAAGTGCACAGTGTTACTGGCGTTTGTGCAATCTTTTTATCATGTTGTTGGAAAAGCATGCTTCTATCTCACAGGCATTTGTTGCACTTTTCAAAAATAAAATGTTATTTGCCTAAGAGCAGTCGTCATGAAGACTGAAGGGAACCTTAAGTGCACCCTCCCCTGATTTTTTTTTTTTTTTTTTTTTTTTTTAGCCCCGCTATGTTGAAGCTATTTTTGCCTTTACCTTAGGATTTATTGTAAAAGAGACAGTTGATTGATTGGCTGGTGAAGGTTTCCTTCTGTGTAGGCCTCAAGGTACAGGATTTAAGTCTGCCTCCATTTCTGGAAATGAAACCAGAAGGATTTTTCAGCATTACTTTGTGGAATTGAGTGCTAGGCAGTGCTGTTCCAGTGCCTTTTCACAGCCTGGCTCTGGTAAGGGACTCAGAGTCCCAGTTTATAGAAGAGGCCAGCCCAGTGTTCATGGTGGTTCCTTTCAGAGTGGCACTCGAGAGTCTGTGCTAGGCTGCAAGATAGAATTCTGAACGGGCAAGGCATTGTTACGTTTTAAGCACTGTGATTACTCACACATCTCTCTGCTCACCAAGTCTTGTGGAAGGAAACAAGATTCTTTTTTCTCTTAGTAATTTCCTCCTGAGGGCTACCATTGTCTGCAGAGAGGTCCTGATTTTCTAAAGGCATGATGGGGAGGGGTTTGTATAAAGTGTATGAATTTAGATCCTTTGAACCGCCGGTAGTTAGGACCACTGTGTTAACTTGACTGTACACACAAGGTGGCCTGCTCTACCTAGTAAGTAAAAAATCATTCGAGAAATGAGCTCAGTTTTACAAAGAGATTTTTCTAATTTTTGCCGTTCAGGGCTTCTGATCACTGGGGTTTTAGTCCTTCTCTTAGGGACCTTGGGCAAATCCCTTAGACTGCATCTCTGGTTTCTCCTCTGTTCAGTGAGGTTAACCTGTGCCTCGCCTACCTCACAGGGTTGCCTTGAGGAGCAAGTCAGGCATAATACACAAAAATTTTGTTGAATTCTCATTTTTACACCCCTGAGGAGTTAATGATCGAGTTTATTACCACTTTTAGTAGCATTTCAGTTAAAGCATGTTAGCTGGTGGACCCACATGCTTGTTACATGCTTGGTCACTGAAATATCTTTGGTTCCTCCAGCATCCCCGTCCTCTCCTGAACACTTGCCTGCCACGCCGGCAGAGTCTCCAGCCCAGAGATTTGAAGCTCGGATAGAAGATGGGAAACTGTACTATGATAAAAGATGGTATGTTGTGGAAAATCACAGATTACTCGCAGGAGTCTCAAAAGAACATCTTGGAAGAGGGCTGGGGCTCTCGTTATCACTGAGCATGGCTGGCTGCTGCTTAACTTACATACTACTGAAGTGGAATAACATTTAAAAGTGTGTCAGGAGTGGGGCACCTGACTGGCTCAGTCGGTGGATCAAGAGCGTGGGACTCTTGATCTTGGGGTCATGTGTTCGAGCCCCACATTGGGCGTAGAGCTTACTTAAAGAAAAAAAAATGCGTCAGGAGTCATTTGATCATTAGATCTCTGAACACAGCGTTTCCCAAAAACGTGTTCTGATAGGGACCCCTTGTCCGTGCTACTATCATCGTGCTAGAATTTGCAGGCCTCTGTCTCTGGTGCTACCCCTGTGGACTGAGGCCAGGTCCCTCTCTGCCTTCTCTTAACTCTGCCCTTGTGCACTAAAATTAATAGGTATTCTGTGGAAAAAAGGATTTGGTGGTCAGATGAGTTTGGGGTATGACCATGTTAATTAAGGTAATTGGGTTTCTTCATTGTCGTGCTTTTTTGGGTACTCTGATATGCTAATGTGCATTGTCAATTTCTGAGATGTTATCAGATATTACTTGACCCCAGGTACTGTTTTTGCATGCATTATTTTGCTATATGAATGTTCCAGGAAACATACTTGGGGGAGTTGAATCCTAAAACATTACCAGTTTAGAGACCATTTTTTTTTTAAACCGTTATTTGCATAATTTTCTTAGCTGCATGTGAGTGTATAGGTATGTTACCTTAGCTTTTTAATACGCCAGAAATAATTTCAGAATAAAGACCATTTGACACCTTCAGACCACCAGCATTTCTATCGGAGAGGAGAGAGTAAAGCAATATGAAAGGGCTTACAAACTCGTTCACTTACTCCTTCAACAAATGTTACTATCTGTTCTGTAACTAGGCATTCTGCTAGCTGTTAAGCCACCCTGGATCCCTCCTCGTATCACAGCTCCTTTATTCTGATAGATCCCTTTTATTCACTGTCCATATGCAGGCACACTTAGTTTATGTCCTGGTGGACACAGATTTGCATTCTGAATTTTCACTCGTTTGTGTGGAGAATGTTTATCTGGGGTTATTGCATACTTTCTGTACTTATCATTTATAATCGCTATCACTTATAATGATCTTTTGAGTTTCAGTGTATTTAACCTACAGTTCCAAAATTAGAGTAATGGCTATTTAGAATTTTTTGAGCTTTGTTAAAAGAAAACGCCCAAGATTGTTAGTTGATTACAATATAATATCACACTTATGAAGTAGGCAGAAACACTTAGAAACGTAGTCATGGTTGAAATAATCCCGTTCCACCAAAATATCAGGTTACAGTAAGTTAATTACCCAGTAGATGGTGAAGGCCTCTGTCTGTGAGCCTGATCTTAGTGACTTCTGCCCCTCTCATTTGACTATTCTCTGGCTTTCTTCAAAAAGTCCAGTTATATTGTATCTTAACATTGCTTATGAGAACATTACCACTAGGTGGCAGGCCCCAACAGGTCAACACGCTGAGGGGCAAAATGAGATGAAAAATGTTTCTAATAATGAAAACCAAATAACCTTTAAAGATCAAGCCCGCACATAAGAACTGTCTTCAAAAATGATGAGATTTATCACTAACGTTTTTACGGATCTATGAGTCTTAAAGCTATGTGATATTTCAAATGATGTTCATTTTGTAATTGCGTTGCTTCAGATCTTCTTTCTAAGGCTTAAGTCTCAGACTTTATGAGACTTGTCTTGAGGGTGAAATGCAGTAAAATAAAATTCTTGCTTTTCTAAAGAAGGGATCCACGGTGCCTGGTGTTTCATAACGTAAACAGAGTGGTGACGTTAGATGTGCTAGACCTCCTGAGCATTTTGAATGAATTTTGCTGTCTTTCTCATGGTTGCTGCAGAAATTTTTAAAAGAAGGTCTCGGGGGGGGGGGGGGAGGGGACACCTGGGTGACAGTCCTTTAAGCTTCTGATTCTTCATTTTGGCTCAGGTCATGATCTCAGAGTTGTGACATCGAGCCCTGCGTTGGGCTCTGTGTTGAGTGTGGAGCCTGCTTGGGATTCTCTCTTTCCCTCTCTCTCTGCCCCCTGCTCAAATAAATAAATAAACTTTAAAAAAATGATTAATTTTAAAAAAAGGTTTCTGGGAGCATTTTCCTTCTACAGTGAATTTAAAGTTGCTTATGGTTAAATATTGAGATTATTTTCATCTGTATTCTGTTTCTCACTCCTTTGGCTTTGGCAGTCAGAGTTGATGACATGTTTGTTGGAAGGTGGTGGGTCTCTCCTTTTCCTGCCGTATCATGCGAGTCCTGGCCAATGCTCTTGACCAGCGTGTAGCTGGCCTCCTCTCTCCCCAGGCTCTTGACGTCTGGCCTTTGTCAGGTTGGGGGCTGTCATCCTTCCTTCTTCTGCACCAGTCCTGAATCTGAGAGGTCAGCACACCGCTTTATGCTCTTTGCAGTGGTGTGGAGTATTTTGGCAAATATTTGGAGTATTTCTGGCAAAACCTGTTTCATTGAGTTTTCAACGACTTCAGCAAAATGAGTGTGATTCAGGCTTCCCATCTCTGCGTGAACACTTATCAAGCTACGTGTCGTTTTGAAAGATAAGCATCTTTGCTTTGCCTTGGTCTGGTAGTGCTTTTAAGGCATTTTATGTCCTGCTTTAAGTCTTCCTCACATTTTGATTTGGACTAATGATCCTTCTTAGCAAGTACCACGAAAGTGGCTGATATTTTAAAATAACTAACTGATGGTGCCGGCGGACTGGTTTATCTCTCTTTACTTTAAATCTGGGGCTGCTGATGTGAATCAGGAACGAAGTCCCCCTGCTTCCTCCAGTCTTTGACTGACAAAGACTGTTGAGACGGTGAAGATTTACACCTGGCATCGGGGCTCCTTGAGGTTCCAGAGCTGTAACATGGCATTTAGTTTTTTTGGGAAATGAAATGTTAATATCAGGGTTCCCAGTAGGATACAAAATTAAATTAATTCTACCTCCTCCTTTTTGACCCATGTTTAAGGAAATTGCTTTCTTCCATGATGGTAGTGTTGATTCTAGTTCATTGGGTTTAACAGTAGAAGCAAAGCCTTATGAGCTCATTTGTCAGGATTCCCAGGTTAGGATTTCCACTAGTAATAAAGTGATAAAGTCAATTTGACTTTTGGGGCTTGTTCTCTGAGGCTATTTCAAGTATTTTTTTCATCGGAGATGAAGGCAGCTTGTAAAATGGGTTAATTGGCAAAAAAGTGATAATGTACATTTTTACTAAATTAGCTCTATCGTTGCTGCTTTTTAAGAGTTTTTATGTCTAAGTTTATTTTCAGTTTTCTCCCTCTCTTTTATTGGTCTTTAGGCATTGAAAAGTAAATTTGTATGTTACGGTTGTCATATACTTTTTAGTTTCATTTTGAAAATATAAACTCTAATTTCTGAGGACTTGCCCCCCACCTCCCCGATAATTCAGATCATTGAATAGATTTGATATCCAGGGATAATGGTTCCTCAAGACCATGGTGCGGTGTGTGAGACCTGGTTCAGGAGGACCTGGAAACCCAGGTCCTGTTTCCCAGGAAACCAGGTTCCCAGGTCCCAGGCTGTTTTGGGAAACGCATGGGCCAGCTCTACTGTGGAGCAAATGGTGACCGTTGGTGGACATTCAAGCCACCACCATTTGGTGATCCCAGAGCAGGCAGACTTGGGAGGTGGCCAGATGCTCAGGTCCCAGACCACTTCTGGGATGGGGGGTGGCGGTGGTAATAGACCTCATAGATCTCATTGTTAAAGCCGATCAGCGGTGTTGGGGTTTGCATCCTGTGCAGATCTGAAGGAAAGCAACACGTCTCATGAGGATTGTTTGACCCATCTCCCAGAGTTAGCTGTTGTCTTTAATAGACCTTAAGATGTTAATTTTAACATTACGTTTCGTTTTTACCCATCTTTGTTGTTCAGGTATTTTCCAGAAGCATGATTTGCTTGATTTTTAACATAAGTAACACTTGATTATTTCAGAAAAAAGAAAGCCATGCAATAAAAGGAATACCATTCTTTTTATTATTAGTATTATTTATTTTCAAGTTCATTACCATACACTGTAGTCTTGGTTTCAGGAGTAGAACTCAGTGATTCTTCTTTTACGTGTGACACCCAGTGCTCATCCCAAAAAGTACCCTCCTTAATGCCCATCACCCATTTAACACCCCCTCCTCCCCAGCCACCCTTAGTTCTCTGTATTTAAGAGTCTGTTATGGTTTGCCTCCCTCTCTGTTTTATTTTTCTTTCCCTTCCCCTATGTTCATCTGTTGAGTTTCTCAAATTCCACTTGAGTGAAATCATGTGTCTTTCTCTGACTGACTTCACTTAGCATAATACCTTCCATCCACTTGTTGCAAATGGCAAGATTTCATTCTTTTTCATTGCTGAGTAGTAGTATGTATATGTATACCACATCATCTTTATCCATTTATCAGTTGATGGACACTTGGGCTCTTTCCATAAATTGGCTGTTGTTGATAGCGCTGCTATGTATATAATACCACTCTTAATTTAGATTCACATTTCTATAAAATTGTAATATACGTTTTATTATGCATCTTAACTACAGATTTACCCAGTTTTTTTCTGTGTGTGTATGTGTATGATACACACGCAACATACATCTGTTTTATGTGCACAGGAACATAATGGACATAGTTTTTCCCCCCTCCACTTAGCAGTATATTAAGTACCTTTCCACACTAGTAACCTACTTCTTCACACTGTGACCTTTCTTTATTAAAGTGTTTAGAAAATAGTATCAGAATGACTTGGGGCTAGGTGCATGTTGTTTTGTGTCTATGTCCCTTTAATAACTCATAATCCCTGTAGAACATCCAAATGTTCCCCTCTCTCTGTATTTTTATTCTGACCATCACTTGAGATGTTACTATTTACGTAGGAAAGTTGGCTTAGATGTGGGAGGGAAACTGGAGTTTTTGAGTGATGCTGTGAGTTAATTCAGCCTTTCCTCATGCGCTGTATACTTCAGACCTTGTGATATTACATATTTAGCATAATGAAGGTCCCCTGACCCAGTTTACCAACTGATCTCTGGCCAAAAGCAACTTTAAAGCTGAGTCTAAACCAATCTCGCTGTTCTAATTGCATTTATGATTCGATTTCTTTTAACAGTGTTTTCAGGAAGTAAATTGAGTTAGAAACCCGAGTTTCAGCTTCTAAGTAGCAGGTTAAAGAGTGCTTAGAACCTCGATTGGAAAAAGCTCGTTGTGGGAGTGAAGTCCATCTCTCACTGTGATATCTTGGCAGTAGATTATTTCATTATACCGTTATACCAGCAAAGCAGTCTGCCTCTCCCTCCCCCCCCCCCCCCCAAAGAATAGGATACAGTGCTTTGCTGGGAGATGTGTTTTGGTAGAATTTACATGAGTTAGTGGGTTTGTTTGGCCAGATCTGTGCAGCCAGAATGAACCAAAGGTTAGATTTTTGACTGACTGGGGCTGCCAGGGCTCCCAGCCGCACCTCAGCTGATGTTTCCAACTCTTTCAGTCCAGCAGCTGCTCTGTCCTCCTGTGGCAGCTGCTGCTGTCTCATTTGGGCTTTGGCCCTGGCTTCATCACTTTCATCCTCGGCCTTGTCCCTGAGCTTGTAGAAGTTGAAGGTGGTCCTGTGCTGCAGGCCAAGAGGATAGCTACTGGGGCTGAAATGGGATGTCTGTCTTGTCAGCTTCATGCAAGGCAGCTCTCTTGACTGATGGGGCCAAATTAAATCCCCGTTGGTACATACCCTGATGCTCAGAACTTCGCCTGGTTTATGCTTGCCAGGGTGAGTACTCAGTATTTTTCATGGCCACTGTATTTGAAGCTGTGTGACAGCAGGGACCTTGTGGCCCTGTTGACTGCCCACCTCCAACCTCCAGCGTACTCACTGGTATGCGGTAAGTGATTAATGAGTCATCTGAGTGACCAAAGTAAGGGCTGAATTTGGCCTTCCTTCTTATGGGATGACTTATTTGGACACATTGAAAATAGGTTTGAGCAAGTGTTCTATTATTTGTGTATTTTATCCACTGAACCTTCAGTGATTTGAGATGGGCTTGCCCGTGGGAATGGGTTCGTTTTTTGTTTGTTTGTTTTTTTTAGAGAGATCGTGAGCTGGGGAGGGACACAGACAGAGGGGGACAGAGGATCCAAAGCAGGCTATGCACTGACAGCAGTGAGCCCGATGTGAGGCTTGAACTCCTGAATCACCATAACATCATGACCTGAGCTAAAGTCGATGCTCAACCGACTGAGTCACTGAGGTGCCCCAGAATAGGTTTTCTTTGAAAAATTGTAATTTACTTTTTGAAATGGGTTTTATAGTCCAAATAAAAAGTAAATACATGGTGTTAGTTTCCCAGCCTTTCCTCAGCCCCCTTTTCCCCTCTGCAGAAGGCCCAAGGAATAGAAGTTTCAGATTTAGAAGATTAAGAGGCCATCTGGTCTAATCCAAGGATGGAAGCCTTTAAATTAAATCTGAAATCCAGGCTCTTCCTCAAATGTAAAATAAGACTCTTAATTATATTTTTTGTGGTGGTGTTTTTCTGTCTCCCTTTTTTCCTTCCTTTTTTAATTGGTGCCTGTAACAATACTATATTATTAAAATTTGTTAAGAGCGTAGCTCTTACGTGAAGTGTTCTTTCTACAAAAGGAAAAACAGCAACAACAATTAACTCTAAAGAAGAGGGCAGGAGGAAACGTTGGGAGGAGATGGGTATGTTCGTGGTGGTGATGATTTCATGGGTGTATACTTACCCCAAACTCCTCGAGTTACAAACAGTAAATATGTATAGCTTTTTAACATGTCAGTCATACCTTAGTACAGTGGTTAAAAATATAGACAAATTTGTGTCTTGTTTTTGGCAGGTACCACAAGAGCCAAGCCATCTATCTGGAGTCAAAGGACAACCAGAAGCTGAGCTGTGTGATCAGCTCTGTCGGAGCCAATGAGGTAGGGACTGAACTCCCTAATCCTGCAGGAGAGGAGAGCACAGTGCGATAAGCGTGCGGGCGCCGCCCAGAGAGTGCAGTGGAACCTGGTGTGCTGTGCGGGTTAGGAGGGAAGTCAGCACTTCAGGCAGAAGCTGCACGTAGTCACAGTGCCCCCTGAAAATTCCTTGCTTTGCTGGACTAACAACATATGTGGATTTGTATATTCCTGGTGGTATTTGTGAGCCCCACATACAGTAATTGAGTTGGGAACCACTGAGAGAGACCACAGGAAAGAACAGAAGGCAAGTCTGTGTGATATCTGTATGTTCGTATCCTGCTGCTTTGGAAGGTAACCATGTACTGAGAATGAAACTTGCTTGTGGAGCATACTCCATCTTTGTAATTTCTCTAGAGCTTTCATGTTTACTGAGACGTTTGTGCTGGAAGGCTTTAATGAGGCACTTGGCACAGAGTCTGGCATACAGTAAGTGCTCAGTAAATGGATGCTGGCCTGATCTGAGCCACACACTACTCCTTGCCTGTTGTCTTTATGATCTAACGTGTCCTCTTGCACCTCTCAGCAGTGAGCTACCAGGCTCTTGTCCTTAGGTATTGGTTTCCTAGAGTCTCTCCTGTAGGAGAGGGACTGGTTCCAAAGTCAGCTCAGAGGGTTATGCCCGCGGATGGTATGATTGACGATGTGAGTTCTCCGACTGGCCCTTCATTAGAGGGATGTCAGCAATGTGTAACTTGTATTGTTAGTAGTTTTAAAAAAGTTTAAAACTTTAATAGCTCGATTGGCTTGATCTTTTATCAGTCCACAAATGTCTGCAAAGAAATTGATTTTTAGGTGTCTACCCTCTGTAACTTATTCGTGCCAGTGCACAGTAAATCTAATGAAACTGGATTATGAAATAACTTAAGCCTCTTCCATTCTCCCAGCTTCCTGAATTGAAAATGCCCTCAAATGTGACTAGTTTGCAAAATGATTGTTTACTCAGAAGTCAGGGAGAACCTTCCAGATAAATGAATGTCCTTTTTCTCTAGGCTTGGGGTCTGTGAGTCACCCCAAGCCACGTCAGAACCAGAACAGAGGGATCTGATGAAGAGACCTGCTGTTCGTCGGCAAGAGACATTGTGACTTCTCAGCAGCCCTTGTGCCCTGCCCCGTGGCCTCTTGGGACCTAAATGTCACTTCACAACCAGTGCGTTGTCCTCCTCTGGGACACCTCGAGATTTTTCAGGAAAATAGCAACGCAGGTTACATTTTTTACTCTCTCTGTTAAAGATGGTCATCCTTTGACACAATAGAGTGTCAGTGAGGTGACAAGAAAACGGTGACACTGAGACATGTCACCTGGAGGGGAGAAGCCTCAGTGTATCAGAGAGGCATGTGACTCTGATGATGAGGAAATATTTCTCACCTCGTGGAAGTATTCTAGCTCATTTTTCAGGTCAGATCCAAAGTGACACTGGAGCCACGTGGCCTTTGCATAAGTTGACTCCAGGCACATTTGGTTAGGGAGTCTGAGCCTTTTGGTGACTCCCCATTTCAGCCCTTCTGGGGGTCGTTTTTCAGTTTAAAGTGCTTTTGCAAGGTCCTTAGGGGCTCAGCTCCATGTGAGATCTTTAACTTGAGGTAAAAAAAAATTTTTTTTAACATTTATTCATTTTTAAGAGAGAGAGAGCGTGCGCAAGCACGCAAGCAGGGGTGGGGCAGAGAGAGAGGGAGACAGAATCCGAAGCAGGCTCCAGGCTCTGAGCTGTCAGCACAGAGCCCAAAGAGGAGCTCAAAGCTACGAACTGTGAGATCATGACCTGAGCCGAAGTCGGACACTGAACCGACTGAGCCACCCAGGCGCAACTAGTTTTAAACCAGCATATTTGACTGTAAGGGCTCTTGTTGATACATGAACTAAAGAGACTGAAACGAGACCAGGAACACTTTAAACCCTTGAAGCTGGGAGGGGAGGGGGAGGGAAAGATGGGCTTGGAGATGCATGTGGGGGAGAAGCAGAACTTGAAGAACTTAAGCAGAATCCTGCGTCAGGCCCCATCTGGTGCATATCAGTTAAAACGGATGAGGAATGGGTGAGAAGCAGAGTCCGGGCTGGTTTTGGGGACAAGAGCAAGGAGTTTCGATAGCAGGTGTCAGCAACAAGGGGACTCAGCCTTCCTCTTCCGTAAAATGGGGGTGAGGATAGGACTTCGTAGGGTTGTTCTGAAGATGAGAAAGCTCAGGTGTGTCGGGTGACCGAGGAGGTGGCTTTCTTCCCAGTGCTGGGGCAGAGGATGACACTTGCTGAGTGCCCCCGTCTGCCCTGGCCGTCTCCCGCTGCCCAAGTTCATCCTTGATGCCGCACGAGAACACCTCTGCCTGGTGAAATGGCAGTCATCTGCTGCGATCTGTGGGAGAAGGATGTGGCTAGGAGGGAAGGACTGTTTCAAGCTCATTGAGCCTTCTGATGATCCTGATTGGGCCTTAGCTCACTCATGGGCTTTTGTTCCTCTTCTTGTTCCTTTTTGTTTTTTTTTCTTTCTTTTTTTTTTTCCCCCTGCCTTAATTGCCAGGAAACCAGAGTAGCGAAAAGCTATAATATGGAAGTCCCTTGGCAAGGAAAATATTTCCAAATTTGATTGAGAGTTTATATTTGTGAACACATGTATTTTGAATGTTGATAATGCTGTAATCAAACCAAATAAAAAAATGTCATTCCTTAAGATAAGGCAAAAACAGAACCCAAGATCACTGTGCTTTCCATTTTCTTAATTTTTTTTTTTAATGTTTGTTTATTTCTGCGACAGAGACAGAGCATGAGTGAGGGAGGGGCAAAGAGAGAGGGAGACACAGAATGTGAAGCAGGCTCCACGCTCTGAGCTGTCAGCACAGAACCCGACGCGGGGCTCGAACTCACAAACCATGAGATCATGACCTGAGTCGCAGTCGGTCACTCAACCGACTGAGCCATCCAGGTGTCCCTTTGCTTTCCATTTTCTGAATCAGAGGTGTGAGAGAGGGAGAAGGGCGGCCCAGGGCTGCCGCCTGCTGTCTCGGGTGGTGGTTTCTGGGAGCAGGGCCACAGGTCAAGGAGGTGGGTTGAAGACCTCACAGGTAGACAGGAAGAGGTTGCCAGTGTTCTTCCCACACCCCATTCATGCAGATATTTTG
This sequence comes from Panthera onca, assembly GCF_046562875.1. Lineage (NCBI taxonomy): Eukaryota > Metazoa > Chordata > Mammalia > Carnivora > Felidae > Panthera > Panthera onca. The sequence continues at coordinate 13,730,502 of NC_138350.1, forward strand.
AGGCTCTGGAAAATTTGCCCCTCGGTATTTGCTGTCAGCCCCTCTCATCTTGTTCCCTTTCCTTCTTGCCTACAGATCTGGGTGAGGAAGACCAGTGACAGCACCAAGATGAGGATCTATTTGGGCCAGCTTCAGCGCGGGCTCTTCGTGATCCGCCGGAGGTCAGCGGCTTGACTTTCTACAGTGTTCTTCTTCCCTTGACCTTTTTTCTGGAGTGGTTTTTGGTTTTGTTTTCTTCCAAATAGAAAGTTTTTAACCCGGGAATTGCTTCCTTGGCCTTGGAAAATGGGGAGCGCTGTTGTGGATTCCGCGAGGCGCTTTGGTGGCAGCTGCTTCGGTCTTTGCGTTGCTCCTTCCTGCCTCAACCTCTTCCAGCCGTCAGTCACCATGAACTCTTACTTTTGGGAGTATTGGGAGTTTGGTTTACTCATTTCTTTATTTTATTTTATTTTTTTGCTTATACTTTGTCTTTTTTTTTTTTTTTTAAAGGCTCCTTTGAGTTTGAAGGAACATTTTTTTTTTTTTTTTTTAATTAATTATCTTTAGGTCTTTCTACCAGGAAGGGATACAGTCTACACGGCATTTTCATGAATCTGATTAGTGAATCACGTAGCTCTTTCTGTTGTCGAGCCCAATTCACTGTTTCTCCAGAAGCTTGGGGCAGAGGTCCTAGCAGAAGGAGATTAAGTCTCCTGGCTCTCAGCCTTCTCTGAGAAATAAATGCCTCGTGTAACATCTGGCGTATGCCATCCATTCCACTGGCTGAGCGACAGAAAAATTTGCCTGGGTGACTACGTGCACGGAGTAAATGGGGTTGGGGGAGGGGGCGTTTTCACGCTTATAATGTGCTGAAGGTCCTGCATTTTAAATGTTATTTAATGCAAGTGGTATATTCAGACATGTTTGTTCTAGCTCAAGCTGGAACGAGTGGTCATTTCAGAAGTTTTTATTTCTAATTCATTTCTGTCCCCTGCTCCGAGTCGATGGAATGGTACCTCGCCCAGGCTGATTATCCAGGTTATCTATTGTAGGTGGGGAGATAAGACTGATAGTGCAGTAATCAGTGATCTGTAGATGCTCACTCATAACTCAGATTGCACTCTTGCTGCTCATGCCGCTGTTGCCCCGACCATTTCAAGCCCGTGGGGCCTTGTTGTCGGCGCCCCCTGCCTCCCGGGAGGTCTGGTCCAGCCTGAAGACAAAGAAAACTCTGCCGTGGCTGCCGCTAAACCTGCGCTCTTCCTAATGATTCCTGGTGAAACGGCCTTCCCCGTACTCTCTGCCCCACCTTCCCATCATCGGAGGAGTGATTCCCTGGCACATGGGATTTTCTGGATGATAGCTGTCACCTTAGGATATTTAATGAATTTGGGGTTAGAGCAACTGTTAGCATCTCTCTGGGAAATCAGTAGACCTTACATATCCTAAGACATCTTTGTATGTAGTACCCCTCGTCTCGGGTGATTCTCCTTGTGTTGTCTTTTGATGTCCACACCCCAAAGCAAGTTGGGGGCCATGAAAAGCAGTGAATCACCTTTTCTTGTAAGTCCTGGCTTCAACAGAGACCAAACCTTACTGACTCAGAGTAAAGACTTGTACAGATTCATTTTTGTTTTCATTTGTAATTCATTTCTCTTTTTTTTTTCTCCCTGGTATCGGAGTCTCATTTAGAAAACAGGGTAGATGATGCTTGTTTACTTAGAGTTCGCTCCGTGTTCTGTGCTGCTTCTCTGCCCCCAGCCCCCATTATGATGTTTGCTTTGGTGAACCAAGTCCATAGTAAACAGAGGCTTCATCTTTTGTTTCTTCTTGACAGCCTTTGCTCTCTTGCTTGAGTTGTCACTGTGGGTGTGTAACATCCCGTAATATCAGGCGGCTGTTATCCTCTAGTGCCCTTGTGATGGAAGTATATCTAGATGTAGTGTGTGTGGTCATCAAAGTTGTGGGTTTTTTTGTTTGTTTCTGAATGATTGTCTTACTTGGCTTTCTAGCAGTACACCAAAGTTTGGTTTTTTGAAACGGACTGTATTGATAACTGGGATTCTGCATCAAAACAACAAGTTGCCTTTTTTTTTTTTTTTTTTCTTCCTTGTCTGGTGGCACCTTTGTGCTTTTGTGAATTAACTATTTATTTGAAGACCAGGGTATGGGCACTTTGGCCTTGCCTCTTCTGTAAATTTGAGGGTGATGAGGTAGTGCTCTGGCCTTGGCCACATCACTGCCTTCTGCTTCTCTCTTGTCCTCACAACCCTTAATCATAGTGTGGTGAAAACGGGGGCAGATGGGGAATAGACCTGAGACACAGCACAGTAAATCGTACTCTTAGTCCCAGAAGATTTAGTTTTTTATTTCATTACCCCAGAGATGACAAGCCAGCAGTTCAGCCCCTCTGACAGGCAGAGCCCCCTTGTTAGGAGATGGAGGTGCTTTTGTGATGGACAAAACAGACTTTGAGGTTCCTGGACTAAGAAGGGTCTGGCTTTTAGCCCAGGTGGCCATTCTTATTCCAGAAGCTCTTTTGCTCTCCCTAAATTCAAACTATTTCTTGCAACTCATACTTTGAAAAAGGTTGATCTAGACAACTCTTAACAAGAACCTGTATGTGCGTTAATCTGATCAAGAACCTGCACTTGTGTTATTTGGATCAAGAACCTATATGTGTATTTTGTTTGAGGCACCTGCCTCAGGATTATACACGGTGTTTGCTATGGATGTGTCCCAATTATTTATTTTACCTCTGCTTAGAGCCTTTGTGTTGCCTTCCCCACCACCTGAGTCCCTCTCTCCCAAAGCCAGTGTCCTCTTGAACAGTTTCCAGATTTCCGTAGCCATACCAAAGCCGGGATGTTTTCATTCGTTTGGATACCAGTATTTATGGATCTCTAACTACATAATTTCTCTCTCCTTCCTTCCTTCCTTCCTTTCTTTCTTTCTTTTTTTCTTTCTTTCTTTCTTTCTTTCTTTCTTTCTTGTCTCTCTCTCTCCTCCCTCCCTCCCTCCCTCCCTCCCTTCTTTCCTTCCTTCCTTCCTTCCTTCCTTCCTTCCTTCCTTCCTTCCTTCCTCTAACTGGGGCCAGTATAAGATCCCAGAGGCTGGTCTGCAAATCAAGCTATTTGTCTTTGTGTGTGAGACCCTGTATTCAGGGTTGGGTGACTTTTCTAAGAGAAATACTGGGAGCGGGGAGGGGGTTGGTGGCATTTTTTTTTTTTTTAACCTACCTTGGGGTAGCGGGGGAAATCCTATTTTTTACAATATTTTTTTTTTGTTTTTCTATTAACCTTTCCTTTTATCCTTGAATTTTTACTAAATTTCCTCCTGACTTAAAAATCTTGTTTCTAATTTGGGAATTTGAAATCTTGGTACTTAATGTTATGCCATTTTTTCCAAAGAGTTCAAACCACTTTAATACCAGAACATGGTAAAATATTTGCAGCCATTTGAAGCAGCTGGTGGGCTTTTTATATATCCTCATTAACTGGTACCATTAAATGTTCTGAGAGGTGAATGTAAAATGTAAAAAGTTATAGGGTTGGTTTTTTTTTTTAAATAACAATAAACTTTCAAAGAGAAAACCAGCATGTAGTCTGTGTTATATCCATTGACTTGATAAATGATTGAAATTTATTTTAGGTTTTCCCTCCAGCGTTTGTGGGAGAAGGAAATTGGGAGAGAGGGAGGGATATACTAGATGCTTGCTCGTTGTGAAGAGGAAGATACGGAGTGATGTCAAAGGCTCTCAGTTTTGTAAAGAGCAGTCTAGAGGTGTTGACCCATCAATGTGATAGACTCTCCTTGTTGGAGATGATAAAACAATTTCATGGAAAGTTGAGTCAATGCAATTGACCTTAGATAGGAAAAACCTTAAGGTAGACTCGTATGATTGAAGAAGATGCTGCCATTTGGTACTCTAGAGCACTGCTTCCCAGTTTTACCAAAGGGGGAAAAAAATGCTGGTGTTTCGACAGCTCCCTGGTGGGTAAACTGAGGAGGCTGCTAACTGCCACAGGTGACAGACCTGTCGTGCTCACGACCCGGGTGTGGCATGCCCAGCAGGAAGGGCTGTTCTGTGCTTTGGATGTTGGAGAAGGGTGGTCACTATTTTTAAAATTTTTTATTGTAACATTTGTACAGAAAAGCACACAAATCTTATTTGTACAAGTTGAATCTTCTCAACGTGAATGCGTCCATGCAACCCGTCATCTAGATTAGGAAATAGCACTACCAGCACCCACGGCCTGAGCAGGCTTCCTTCCGGTTGCCAGTCCTCGCAGGGGTAAGGGCTAGCTCAACCGGTTTTCTCTATTTTTGTCATCTTAACCTTCAAGCTCTTGAGCACCTGGGTCTTTCTAGAGTTGTAGAAGAGCCAAGTCCCTGGTGGAGGCTAGGGGTTCGCCAGGGATGTGAAAGCTAGTAGTGAAGGATGTGGCGACACAGGGGTGGTAAAAACAACAACAACAACAACAAAAACCATTCAGGTTAACTCTGTCACCCTCCCGCTTGTCGCCAAGGCAAACAGAACTTGCCCTTGATGTCAGCATCCGCCTTTGTGAGAGTTCTTTGTCTAGGTCAGGCAGTATACTAAACGCTGCAAGGCAGGCATTTTCTCTTTCAGTCCTTGTAATCTGTGAAAGAGTGCTGATACTCCCAGTGCAGTTGTTAATATAATTTGTTAATATATTTGTTATATTGTTGATGTATTTGTTAACATAGTCTAAGACTTGGCTTAATTCTCCTGTGAAGCCCAGAGTTCATCACAGTGCCTAGTCCTAGTGAGTGCTCCGTAAATGTTGTCAGATACTGTTAGTGCAAAATGATGTGCAAAGACAGGTGGGCTGGAGAATAATAATAGCTCCAACCCTCAGTACTGTGCCCTTCACTTTTATTATCTCATCGAAGCCTCATAACAACCCTGGAGAGAAGACGCTATTGTTATCACCAGTTTTCAGAGGAGGAAACATTCCTTTATCACAGGGGGTGGTTAGGTAATTTCTCCAAGGTCACACACACCAGCTTGCACAGTCCCAGCTCTTTCAGATTCTAAGCCAGGGTTCCTAAGCGCTGCCCTGTGCAGCCTTTTCCCAGCCCCCTTTGTTCACAGTGCATTCAGCATTTCCACCTTTCTCCAGCCCTTCTCTGGGAGTTTGTTTTTATCTGCTCTCACCTCTTACAGAGCAAATTTCAGAGGTAAAAACGCTATAATTTGCTAGGACCCTTTCCCCTGCTAGATAACTCCGGGCTTCTTCCTTGGTAATCGAGTTGTGAGAGTCACAGTTACTAGCCGAGAGGTCCCTTTGCTCTGAAACAGCGTGGGCAGGTGTGTAACAGAAAACGGAGCCATTTAGAATGTAAAGAGTGAATGACCTTGATGGAGCCGACTTTAATAAGCAACATGAGAACCTTTGGAGGAAAACACTTATCTTTTTTTTTTTTTTTTCCCCAGATCACTCTCTTCCTGCCTGCCTTTCTTGTCATCTCTGAAGTAAGCAGGGAAGGGTAGGAGCCATTGAACTGGTTTCTAAAAATGTAGATGGAGAGCTGGACACGCTACATCTTGCTGCTCTCTGGATGTCGGTGGACCTTTTCATGTCGTGTCCTGCTGTAGAGCCACTGAACGAAAGAACACACCAGTTCAATGTCACCTGCTTCAGACTGTCTGCTCAGCTCCAACCAGCAGCCTGCGTAACCACCAAAGCCAGGGTTTGCAGTCTTTGGAGAGAGGCAGGAATGAAACCAATTTCTGGTCTCTTCTGCTAGTGTTAGAGATGCCCCACATCTATCTTTGGTAAAGCTAAGCACCTTCTCTGCTTTTAAAAAGACAGTAGATGGAATGCTCTAGAAACATGGGCACCAGCTCACTCTCTTTGGACATAATGACATGATGAGAAATATATTAGCTTTAGGAATTTTAGTGTTTACCAGAGTAGGTATTTTTGTGAATAGCTATGATTATTAAGACGAAAAGATATGTATGTTCAGAAGGATCCTTAGGGGAGTGAGGGAGATAAGATACAGCATAGGTACCTAGACACTTAATCCCTTTAACCCATTTTCCCTAATCTGTGTTTGCTCAATTCTCTGAAAGATACAGATCTCTAAAATGACAAAATTCACTTTACTGATACGAGAAGACCAATAATCAGAATCTGAAAGATTCTCTCCCCTGTTTCTCAAAAGTTGGAGACTCAGCGGTGTGCTCTGTTTTTCTGCAGCCTGATGCTCCTGTCTGTTGGCATCACGTGTCTGCCTGCCGATGGGGTGAATGGGTGTGGGGTCAAAGTAGGTGAGATTAGGGGCACCTGGGTGGCTCAGTCGGTTAAAGCATCCGACTTCGGCTCAGGTCATGATCTCATGGTCCATGAGTTCCAGCCCCGTGTCGGGCTCTGTGCTGACAGCTCAGAGCCTGGAGCCTGCTTCAGATTCTGTCTCCCTCTCTTTCTGCTCCTCCTCGGCTACTGGTCTGTCTCTCTCGCTCTCAAAAATAAACATTTGGGGCACCTGGGTGGCTCAGTCGGTAGAGCAACTGACTTCAGCTCAGGTCATGATCTCGCGGTTTGTGGGTTTGAGCCCCTCATCAGGCTCTGTGCTGACAGCTCAGAGCCTGGAGCCGCTTCGGATTCTGTGTTTCCCTCTCTCTCTGCCCCTCCCCCACTCACGCTCTGTCTCTCTCTGTGTCAGAAATAAATAAACATAAAAATAAACATTAAAAAAAAAAAAAGGTTCTAGAGCCAGCTAGGAAAGCAGTGCTCATAGAGAATAAGCAGTTATTGAAGGTAGGAGTACAGTGGCCTCAGGTTGGCAAGTCCCTGCATATAATTAAGAATCACTTTTTTTTCAACATTGATTCTTTCAGTAAGTATTTGAGTGTTTACTGAGATGCAGTGTGGCATAGTGGCAGTGTGGCAAAAGCAAAAGAGTTGGAATCAGTATTTGAATCCAGCTTTAACTAGCTGCAATGTGACGTTAGGCACATTGGTTAAGTAACAGGCACATAGGTTAAATAGTAATATCCACCCCAGAGTGATTTTGAGGATTCTGATAATGTTATGTATATAGCACTTACTATATCCTAAGCACTTTACCCATATTAACTTACTGAATCCTTGTAATGACCCCGTGAGGTAGCTGCTGTTACAAATCCTCACTCTGTAGTTGAAGAAATTGAGAAACAGAGGTCAAGTACCTTGTCCAAGGTCACGTAGCTAGTAAATGGTGAGCCAGGATTCTGAGCCCAGTTTCTCCAGAGCCCTTGCTCTCTCATTCACCATACTCTGCTTTCAGGGGGACATAACACAGGGCTGGATTCAGGGAGTGCCCTGTCTCTGGAAACTGTCCCCTCCATTGTCACTACTGCTGCCCTCTATCTGTCTCTGTCCTTGGATGTTAATCTGCCAAATCCTGTGAGACCAGAAGCTAGTTTAGTGCCAAGAGACAATGAAGGTAAAGTTGGCAGCTTCAGAGATCATGGTAAGCGTCACTTCCTACAAGTGGGTTGGAATGAATGCCCAGCACATTGGGTTGAGAAGGATTCTGAAGCCCAAGTTGGGCAGAATGGGAGGAGTGGCTTAATCAATTAGTTTTGTCTGCTGATTTAGTTTGACCCCTTATTTTGAAGATGAAAACATCTAAGGCCCAGAGATGATAAATGATGTGCCCAAGTTCATATGGCCAGCTATAGGCAGAGAGGTGGTGGGGGTCCTGTATTCTGGTATGGCCACTCATTAACCCAGGGATTTTTACTTAATGGCTTGATAGTTAGGGCACACTCATCCTCTTGTGCCTCGGACTTTTCTGGTTTTAGCATTGATAATCTTGCATCCCAGGAACTGTCTCAGACCCAGGCAAACCGAGACAGTTGGTCACCCTGTTCAGTTTCCTCCTCTGTAAAGTGGGGATAAGAATTGGCATTTTTCCATGGATTAAGTGATTTCTCAGAGATTAGATAAAGCACTCGGAAGTAGTGTTTGGGACATAGTAAGTCCTCAGTACGTGTTGGTGATTTATTGTCCTTGTGTTCATTATTATTGGAGCAGAGGGTTCCAGCCCCAAAATGAGATCCTGGAGAACTTCGCAGTCATCCCAGCCAAGACGGGACCTTGCCAGGATCATCTGGTCACCTGGAGCTGACTGTTGGGGATGTTTTTTCTTCTACTTGAAATAGTAGTAAACTATCACGAGCTCGAGGATTGACATCAGTGCATTCAATCCACATGCTGTTCATGGAGTACTGCATGTTAGGTAGTCTAGGTTCTTTGGGGGGATTTAGAGATAAATAAAAGCATGGTTCCCTTCCTCTGGGACAGTGAGGATGGGCAGCCGTGCTTGTCAGTAATTCTGGTTCAGGGGGATGGGAGCTACATTCGAGGCCTGGAGAAAACTGGACAGAGAAAATACTAGCAGTTGACATTTACCGGGCAGGTGGTTGAACACTTCACGTGCATTATCTCATTAATTATTTGTTGTCTGTGAATTTGTTGTTACGTATCTGGGGTTTACAGACTGGGAAACTGAGGTTTAGAAAGAGTAAGAAACTTGCCTCAAGTTCACCCAGCATGATTCCAAAGCAGGTCTTGCTGACCCAGAGTCTGAATTTTCATGAAGCAGGAATGCTTTACAATTACTTCGGAAAGAAAAGAAAATTTGAGCTTGGCCTGAAAACTGAGGCAGGCCTTAAGCAGTGTCCATGGCCAGGAATGGGAACTGCACGCAGAGGAAATGGCTCGGTTGAAAGCGGAGGTAGGGGGTGGGACGTGTTTAAAAAGTCAAATGAGAGTGTGTGCTCAACAGTAACTCTGGACGAATGGGCTTTGAACTTTAAAATCTGTTGTTGTTGTTGTTTTTTTCCCAGACCCGTATCTTTTTGTCCTTCCACACTTCGGGTTCACCTTACTTTCCTTCCTGCCTCTGTCCTTTTCTCCCTTCCCCTGGCCCACCCTGTTCCCTCCTCCTCCCCCTTTTATATCGCCAGTGCGGTGGTTCGTGGCAGTCTTGGAGTGACGCTTTCCAATTTCACACTTACATGCTCCTGAAAGTATTCGTAAACTAACTCATATGTAAAACCAATAAAGGGCAACAGCACACATTCCTGTTAGGCAGTAATTTTGTTTGACTCCCTTTCTTCTGTTTTGATCACTCATCTTCCTGCAAACATGGTGCTTTGACCTTACCAGAGGTGGAAGTTTCAGGAAGCCAAGCATGGTGGAGCTCTGTCAGAGTATGAGTAATAGGAATGAAGAAGAGCTCGTGTTTATTGAGCACTTACTACGGGCCTGGACAAGGGCTAAGTACTTTTCGTGCATTATCTTTTTTAGTGCATTCAACAGTCATGTGAGGTAGGTCTGCCTGATTCCCATTTTTAACAGATGAGGAAATTGAGACTCAGAGAAGAGGATTCACCTCTGCGCCGCATTCCTACGTTTCCTTTTCCTGTTGGCTTCTTCCATCGTAGCATGTAGTGCCAAAGTACAAAGGACCAACGCCCTCCATTTTCCACGCCTGGAACAGACACTGAGAAGGGAAGCAACTTGCCTGAGATCACACCACCGATGAATGGGAGAGCAGAAACTAAACCCAGGTCTTGTAACTCCTAATCCAACAGTTGGGGGAAATCCCAGGCTGAAGCTGAAGGGCATGGATTTAAGATTTGGGTTGAATTTTAGCCCTGTGACTTACAAACTGTGTGACCTCAGGCACGTCTCATAACCTATCTGGGCTCCAGTCTAGAAAGTGGAGACGATGATGATAGCCACCTCAGCAAGCTTATTGTGAGGGTTGAGTGAGGTCACACAAGCAAAGCAGCCCCAACAGTGACCCTCGTGCCTGAAACAAGCCAGGTCCCTCTAGCGTGTTAGATACATCTCTCCCACCTTGCCAGCTGCCCGTTGTTACTTCAGGAGTTGTCTGCCCCATCTGCTCAGGTCCCAGCATGCCTTGAGGCTAAGCCCACAGCATCCTTGCAAGGGGGACCCCTGCCACTGGCCACGAACCTTGAAATTCAAGACAACGGATGCCCAGCATCTGTTCACCTTATTAGCGCCTCACTAGAGAAGAGTTTGAAATCCTCCCTCACCTCCCACCAGCTGTGTTGAGAAACCCACTGGACTGTGAGGGAGGACAGGGACTGGGTCCCCCCCCCCCCCATCCCCAGGGATTTGCATACTGTAGGTACACATTAAATGCTTACTGAATGAATGGTTGGCTAATTATCTCATTTCTCAGCACAGCATATTAATCTCTAAGATCACAGTAATAACATAATGCAGTTTAGAAATGAAAGGATTCTACAAAGTTGGCCACAAAATACAGTAGTCTTTTATTTTCTACCTCATTTCCCCTCCCAGAAGCAATCATCCCACCTCTTTTAGCTGATTATTTCAGGACATTTCTAAGAATTCTCTTAAATTCTAACCATGGAAATCCTTCCCTCCTCTCTCAATATAGTTATTTCATAATTTTGATGAGGTCAGTATTTAGTGTTTACATTATTGCGGCTATGTAAACGCTAGTCACAGCTGAGCCCTGTTGTAAAGTATGCTTGCCTTTTTTTTTTTCCCCCTTGACAGTGTTCCCCTAGGAGTTAATAATTGTCTTGTATTTTTGTTATAAGCCTGGTTTCCTAGGTGCTTATTAGAATTCAACCTCAAGGCCTTCACCAAGTGTTTAAATTCCCTTTAAGACACTCAGATGCACCAGAATTCCATTGATTTCATCACCCTGAAGAAGCCTTCCCCCTGGGGACTTCTGGACTGGTTGCCTACTCTAGACTGGTGGCCCCCCATATGGCACATAGCTGTCTCCCTGGAGTCTTCCTTCACCTCCGTACTGGGGGCTCCGCTTTGTCACTCTTTGCGTTTGGATCTCCCATTCTTGTTTCCTTTGTTTTCCTTTCTCTCTTCCTCCCCATTTTGGCAAAACGCATCTTGCAGTAACTTACCAAGCATGATTAAAAATGCTCTCATTCTGTTCTCTTATTTCATCGATGGTTTGGCTGGTGTAACTACATTTTTAATTCCCAGAATTAAAGCCCATACATTTCCAGAATTGAAAAGGCCCACAAAGCACTTAGCACTTAACTATATTTCAGCCAGCCCCTTCCTTCCTCAACCTTCGTTTTGAGAGGTTCCTTGTGCTGCTAAATTCATTATTCTCCGGTTTCTCTGCTGTCAGTTTTAAAATTCAGGTTTTGTTTTGTTTTAATTTACTTTACAGCTTCTAAAATTTGGTTGCTTCCTCTCTAGTGTTTTCCATTCTGGTGGGTTTAATTCTAGCTTGGAAATCATTTCCCTTCAAGATTCTGAAGGTATTTTTTATTGTCGTCTAGCTTCTGATGTTGTCCTTGAGAAGCCTGAAGCCATTCTGATTATTTATTCTCTGATCACCACCCCCCCCCACCTTTATCGAGATATAATTGACATAGCATTGCATAGGTTTAAGGTGTACAATTTGTACCATTTTGATAAACATGCATATTGTGAAGTGATTACCACAGTAAGGTTAGTTAACCTGTCATTTCAGTAGGTGTGCCATTTTTTGTGCGAATGTAGTGAGTACTTTTAAGATCTCTCCTAGCATCTTTCAAGTGTACAGTCCAGTATTATTAACTGTAGTTACCATGCTGTCCATTACATCCCCAGGAATTGTCTATCACTGGAAATTTGTACCCCTTGACCGCCTACACTCTTTTTCCCACCCCCCAGCTCCCTCCTCTGGCAACTACCAATCTACTCTCTCTTTGGATGAGTTTGATTTTTTTTTTAGATTCCATTTCTAAGTGAGAATACATAGTACTTGTCTCTCTTTGACTTATTTCACTTAGCATAATGCTCTTGGGGTTCATCCATATTGTTGCAAAGAGTAAGATTTCCTTCTTTTTATGGGTGAATGTTTCATTGTGTATATATACCACATTTTTTTTTTTTTTTAATCCAGCCATCCATCAGTGGACACTTAGGTTGCTTCCATGTCTTGGTTATTATGAATAATGCTGTGGTGAACATGGGGGTGCACATATCTCTTTGAGACAGTGATTTCATCTCCTTTGGATATATACCCAGAAGTAGAATTACTGGATCATATGGTAGTTTTTTTTTTTTTTTAGGAACCCCCATATCTCTATACTGGCTGCACCAGCTTGGATTCCCACCAACAGTGCACAAGCGTTTTCTATTCTCCATATGTTTGCCCGTACTTGTCAAATTATATCTTTTTGACAATAACCATTTTAATAGGTGTGAGGTGATACCTCATTGTGGTTTTGATTTTCATTTCATTTCCTTGATAGAGTGATGTTGAGCAACTTTTCATGTACCTGTTGGCCGTTTGTGTATCTTTGGTGATTTGACTTTTTTTTTTTTGAAATGTTTCTTTATTTTTGAGGGTGGGGGAAGGGGCAGAGAGAGAGAGGGACAGAGGATCAGCACTGACAGCAGTGAGCTCGATGCAACACGGGGCTCAAACTCAAGGACTGCAAGATCATGACCTGAGCCAAAGTGGGACACTCAAGTGACTGAACCACCCAGGTGCCCCTGGTTATCTGACTTTTTAACATCTCTAGAAGCTTGTAGGATCTGTGGCATTTTGAAAGTTCAAGATGACAGGCCTTGTTGTGGGCCCATTGTTCTAAGCAGTTAGCTTTTTCAATTCTGGAAACATATGTCCTTAAATTCTGAGAATTAAAATAATACATTTACATAAATATGCACACACACACACACACACACACATTTTATGTATGTAGTAGCAAGCTTCCATGATCGTTGCCTCCTGATAGTCATACCCCTGTGTAGTTCACTGTCATTATTGGACCAAGATTGGTCTCTGTGACTAGTAGCATATAGCAGAAGTGATAGTAATTCATTTCTGAGATTGGAGTATAAAAGACACAGTGACTTCTTTTTGGTTGTGCTCTCTTTCTCTTGAATCACTTGCTTTGGGGAAAGCCAGCTACCATGTGAAGCAGCCATAGGGGAAGGCCATGTGGCAAAGAACTGAGGCCTTCTGCCAACAGCCAGCTAGTCACTGAGGCTTCTGCCAATGGCCATGTGAGTGAGTCACTTTGGAAGACATCCTCCAGCCCCAGTCTAGCCTTCAGATGAGATTGCAGTCACCACTGACTGCTTGACTGTAGCCTTGTGGGAGACCCTGAGCCAGAACCACCCAACTAAGCTGCTCCCAGATTCCTGACTCTCAGAAACTGGGTAAGAGAATAAATGTTATAGGCTGCTGAGTATTGGGGATAATTTGTTATGCAGCAATAGGTAACTAATATAATGGGTAATTTTTTCCCCTCTTTTTTTTTTTTTTTTTTTCTTTCTCCTAGCATTCAGGGACTTCTTTTACTTAGATAGTGGACTTCCTATGGCAGTCTTCAACTTTTCTTGTGTTTCCCATTTTCTCTTTGTCTTTTTATTTTCTAGGAGGTTTCCTTAAATTTGTCTTTTAACCTTTCTCATTAAAAATATTTTTCATTAAAAAAATTTTTTTAATGTTTACTTTTGAGACAGAGCGTGTATGCAACCCAGCAGGGGAGGAGCAGAGAGAGAGGGAGACATAGAATCTGAAGCAGTCTCCAGGCTCTGAGCTGTCAGCACAGAACCTGGCATGGGGCTTGAATCCACAAGCTGTGAGACTGTGACCTGAGCCGAAGTTGGACAGTCAGCTGACTGAGCCACTCAGGTGTCCCCGCAAAAAAATTCTAAGAGCTATTTTTATCTTCTGATTTTGTATCCTTTTTTTTTTTTTAATTTTTTTCAACATTTATTTACTTTTGAGAGACAGAGCACGAGCAGGGAAGGGCAGAGAGAGGGAGACACAGAATCCGAAGCAGGCTCCATGCTGAGCTTTCAGCACAGAGCCCGACGTGGGGCTCGAACCCATGAACCATGAAATCATGACCTGAGCTGAAGTTGGACGCTTGATCGACTGAGACACCCAGGCCCCCCTATCCTTTCTTCTTTTTAAAGTGCCGTACCCATTTCTAGAGTCCTTTCATCCAGAGACTGTTGTATCTTCTCTAGAGAAGAAACTTCTGGTCTTTTGCCAGGTTGGTCTCTAGGCAATCTTGCTGCATGAAGTAGGGAAGCAGATCTGATGAACTGACAGCTTTTTTTTTTTTTTTTTTTTTTCATTTAAATTATAGTTAACACACAGTGTAATATTAGTTTCAGGTATACAGGTCAGTGATTCAACACTTCCGTACATCACCCAGTGCTCATTGCAGCAAGTGCGCTTCTTAATCCCCATCACCAATTTCCCCCATCCCCCCACAACCTCCCCTCTGGTAACCATCAGTTTGTTCTCTATAGTTAAGAGTCTGTTTCTTGGTTTGCCTCTTTGTCTTTTTTCCCCCTATGTTCATTTTTGTGTGTGTGTGTTTTTTTAATTTCACATATGAGTGATATCGTATGGTATTCGTCATTCTCTCACTGACTTATTTTGCTTAGCATAATACTCTCGCTCCATCCACATCCTTGCAAATGGCAAGATTTCATTCTTTTTTCATGGCTGAGTAATACCCTATTGTATCTGTATACCACGTATTCTTTATCCATTCATCAGTTGATGGACACTTGGGCTGTTTCCATAGTTTGGCTATTGTAGATAGTGCTGCTATAAACATTGGTACACGTATCCCCTTGAGTCAGTATTTTTGTATTTTTGGGATATATACCTGGTAATGCAATTGCTGGAAACTGACAGCTTCTTAAACTGGATTTCAGCCAGTCTCACTGCCTTAACCTTCATTTTTAGAGGTACCTTAATTTTTTATTAGGTGCTGCTAATCTATGAGTCTCCACTGTTGGCTTAAGATTATGAGGCACTTTTCATATATATTTAGCTTCTACAGTTTGGTTTTTTTCCCCCCACCTATTCTCCATTCTGGTGGGTTTAAGTCCTTAAAAACAGAGGAAAACAAAATACCTTTATAGTTGTTTCAGTGGGATTTCATGGGAAAAAGAAAAACATATGTTATTTAGCCAACTCTCTTTACCTCAACCCTTCATGCCTTGCCTGCTCCCACCTCCCTCTGGGACCTTCTGTGACTCATGCAGCATTGTCAATGAAGGATGACACTGAAGGGGACACTGGCTAGCTCACTGTCACTGTGGGTTCTGAGGCCATAATCTATGAATCACTGCAGTGGGAACATTAGTAGGTCATTTCCAAATAATCAGTACATTCTTACTTAATACAAAGCTGCTGGTTTGTGTCTGAAGACATGTCAGTGGCCTTTAACTGCAGGCTTTGACTTTAGAACTCAGTGTCAAGATTTAAAAGGAAGAATTTACATACATGCACCCTGAAGGTCTGAACGTGTGTATATAATACAGTGCCCATGGGTTTGTATGCCTATATGTGCACAAACACACATCTCGAAAATGAGCCTTCTTGACAACCAGAACCCACCTTTGGACTGTAGGTGAGTTGAGAAGCATGAAAATGTTTAGCCTTAAGTATGTTTAAATATTCATGATGTCTTCAAAGCGAAGCTTTTGGGAAGACTAAGCCACCTGGAACACAGCTGTGATAGTACAATAAGGCATCTTGAAAAATCACAGAGTGTCACGCAGGGCTGGGAAGAATATTCCGGTGACCTAGGCCAGTCCCCTGCTGCCCACTGTAATAAAAACTATTTTGGATATGTCCATTGTTAGCAAGATCAGGTTAATATTTAGAGCATAGTAGTATCTTACCAGCTTGAAGATGATTATATTTTGGATTACATAACTTATTTGGGGTAACAAATTCCGTTTATTTATTGTCTATCCTTCCTCATGTGGTGGGGTTTTCAGGACGGCAGCTGTTGGCACATTCATCATCGCTTTCCCCTTGTACCCATGGAAGACGTTACTCATCAGTCTTGGCCCGTTGTCTTGAGGCCCAGATGTGAGGACTCAGAATCCTTTCTACATGGGGCTGCTTGCAGCTACTAGCAATTGATTGGGAATGGGGTGTTGTGGCAGGCTCACCAGACGAAACATGTAAGCGATTTCTGGTTGGTCTTTTATCACCTGTCTCAGTTGAACACGCTCTGGTTCACATTACTTTGCCCAGAACCAGTCTGGGCATGATCCCTCCAGAGCAGACTAGGATAGAATTTTCACTTTCGTGGGCTCAAATCACTTTCAAAATATTGCTTTGGTTTTTGGGATCTCACCGACCATGATCGTCCTGAGTTGTGATTTTAATTCCAAGGACCTAAGTAACTGTGCGCTCGGTTTCTTCAACTGAATAGCACCCTTTATGCTACTGCGTGCCATCACTTATTACTCTAAACCAGGGCTCAGCAAACCACGACCCATAGGCCAAATCCAGCCCGCCACCTGTTTTGGTAACATTTTATTGGAACACAGCCACACCTATAAGTTTATGTCATATCCATGAGTGTCTTTGCACTAAAAGGGCAGAGTTGAGTAGTTCCCACAGCAACTCTATTGCCCACAAAGCCAAAAATATTTGCCATCTTCCCTTTTACAGAAAATCTTTCCTGAACTGGTTCTGAATGATTACGCAGGATTCTTTTGGCTCTCAACTGTTGTCTAATATTTTCTCCATGGTGTATTCAACTCTTTTACAAACCTACTTCATTGTGGTCTCATCCAGCCCACATTTATCTATTATACTCACAAGGCTCTCCTAAGTGATGTTTAGTGCTTGTTGCTATTCAAATATGCTGATTATAACCCTCCCTGCTATTTGTTGAGCACTTACTATAGCCCAGGCAGTGCTAAGCACTCTACATAAATTAAGTGAACAGAAGTAAGCAAATGGCTTGGCATAGTGCATGGCATAGGGTAGATGCTCAATTATATTTAATTTTTACAACAGCCCTATGAAGGTAGCATTAAAGAGTCACTTAGGGTAGCCAGGCTGGTAAGTGGCAGAACTAGAATCCAACTCAGTTTGCACTGATTCCAAAACTTGTGACCTTTCCATTAAACCTCATCTCTTTCTACTACATTCTCTCTCTCTCTCTCTCTCTCTCTCTCTCTCTCTCTCTCTCAATGTTTTATTTATTTTGGGAGAGATGGCATGAGCAGGGAAGGGACAGAGAGAGAGGGAGAGAGAGAATCCCAAGCAGGTTCTACGGAGCCTGACATAGGGCTCGATCTCACGAACTGTGAGATTATGACCTGAGCCGAAATCAAGAGTCAGATGCCTAACTGACCTACATTTTCCTGACTTGCCAATCTGGTAAATCTGTCAAGTAATTAGAATAACGGGCATTATATAGATAAAATGCATGTATGTGATTGGTGTGGTATGTTATTTCAGATCCTCTTAACAAACATGCAGGTTTGGTATTATTCGAAATTTACAGATGAAGACACTGAGGCTGGGAGAATGTCATACAGGTAGTAAGCTGTTGGTACAGTTCTAAGTTGGTATGATTCCAGATCTTTACACTGTACTGCTATGATACACAACCATGGTATGTGGCTGAGCTGACATTCATTCAACAGTTTCTACCATACCTTTTCATAGAGCAGAGCACCCACTCTTTACCAGGTACTGTGCTCAATCCATATGCTTTTTTCTGCAGTGAATTCCTTTCCTGAGTGCTCACAAACTGTTTAATTGTCTAGTGTGTGTTTTTAATTTAGTGCCCTTGGTAGTAGGTATTTGGGGTTGCTTTCTCAACTCTTGGGGAAAGAATTGAAATCTAAGACATTTTGTGCCTTGATTTCCCCATCTGTGAAATGGGAAAGAAAGTGCTTTTATATCTTCCAATTTCCTAACATTCTAAAATTTCAAGCATGAGAGTTGGCATTGAACAGAGATTGCAAAGCAGGAGGCTGTGGGTAGGATCCAACCTTTTGGTTCACACTGTAGATTTTAAAAATTGAGTTAATTAAAACATGTTTAAATTAAGAGATTTTTGAGCTTCTCCTAAGTAATTAGATAACTTTGCAAGACTGAGTTTGTTGTCCCACACGAGTACATGGCTGGAGCTGAGTAGAAGCTTCTCCCTTTAGGGGCGCCTGGGTGGCTCAGTCAGTTAAGCGACCAACTCTTGATTTCGGCTCAGCTCATGATCCCAGGGTCATAGGATTGAGCCCCACATCTGGCTTTGTGCTGAGCATGAAGCCTGTTTAAGATTCTCTCTTTCTCTCTCTCTCTCTCTCTCTCTCCCTCCCTCCCTCCCTCCCTCCCTCCCTCCGTATGTCCCTCCCCCCAGCTCGTGCATGCGCATACTTTCTCTCTCAAAAATAAAAATTAAAGTAAATAAAATGGGATATTTAAGTAGCAACTGGAACGCCTTCAGTGTTGGGGAAACAATAAGCATGATGGGGACTGATTACCACGACACCAATTGTTCTGTCCAAAGGGAGAATTTTTTATTCTTAAAATTTTTAAAAATGTTGATTTATTTAGAGACAGCAAGTGGGGAAGGGGCAGAGAGAGGGAAAGAGAATCCCAAGCATGCTCTGCTCCATTAGCACAGAGCCCCAAGCCGCCTAGGGGCTAAATGTCCCATTTTAATCATTTACTTTTCGCCCTCTGATATTTGTAGACAGTTGAAATATAACTTTCACATTTAGGCAGGAGAGATTCCAGCTGTGTATAAGAAAGAATATCATCTACAAGATGAAATGTGCTTTAGAACCTTGATTGAACTGAATCGATAGAACCCTTAACTCCCTGATTCTATGTATTTTAAAGGAATTTATTTTTAAATCCAAATAGGACATTTAAAATGAGCATAAGTGAAAGGAAAGCTATTTTTAATCCACACACATATGTAACTGTAGATTGTGATGCCCACCTACTTATTAGGGCAAAATATTACCTTTGTAAAGTTATGAGGGAATCATAATTATGTTCAAATCCCAGCTAGGTGAACTGAGAAGCCACTGGTACCTTGGACAGCACCATCCCAATTCTTCCATGCAAATTTGTTCTTTTGCAGGGGAAAAAAGACTTAGCTCTCTCTCTTTTAAATTCTAGCTAACTCTGGACTCTTTTAAAATGATTTTCGTTTCCTTTAAAAGGAAACAATAAATAAGAGATTAGGTAACTACCAAAATGTCTGTTCTTTAGGACAGTTTAATTATTTCCTTTCTGTACTTTTTTGGCTTATTTACTGCTTGTTTTAAAGGACTGAATGGTGGCAGGGTGTTGCCCCCCTCTCCCCCCCCCCCCCCCCCCCCCGCCCCATCTTGAAAGTTACAAAGCATTTGGTCTTTGCTTTCTGCACTGCTGTTTCAGTAGTGCCTGGAACATAGTGAGTGGTCAATAACGTTCATAGAATGAATGCTTGCTTCTCCTACAGTGACATTTATAGTTGCTCATCTCAGTCACAAAAAGCATGGTGTTAATGAGAAAGGGGTAGAGTGTTTGATCTCTTTCTGGAAAGTATGTTTTGTTTGTGCTCTCTGAGAAATAGGCTACATTACCTCCCCACTGCCAGCTTTGTTCACAAGGAGCATGAGTGAACTAGGAGAATCAGATCCTGGTATCCTCCCCCACTCCCAACACACACACACACACACACACACACACTGTAATCAAAGTGTCCTTCCCACAAAATACACAGCACATATCATCAGCACCAAAGTCATTCCTTGAGTCTAGGTCCTTGCTCAAACTTCACATCTGACAACTCATTCTTTGGCAGTAAACTGACAGCACTTGGATCTTGTGGTGCCAAGCAGAAATCTCCTTCCCCAACCACACTACTCCATATTAATATCATTTCTCCTTCAAGCTCTTAGCACTTAACTCTCTTACTACTCACTTGGCAGGTAATCATGCACATCCCTTGTTCTCTTATTTAAATCTGGTATTTAACCTTTCCTGTGTTGGTTTCTTTCTCTTCTGGGTCATGTTGGAAATCAAGTAGAAGGAAAGGGTATGTATTAGTATGGTTCCCTATACATAGTAAGTCTGTGTCTTACTTTACCCCAGAAGCATGCTTTGAGACAAATTTAGGTCCAGTTACTTTGTCAGGTGATCCCATGGAAGTCAGTGAGGGAGTAGGAACGTGAGAGAGGCAAAGGAAGAAAAACAGGCAAAGGAGTGTGGTAGCTAGTGGGTTCCCAGTGGGCAACTGCACCGTCCTGCTGGGGACCTTCTATGATAGTATGGTCCAGTAGAAATATAATGCAGGCCACAAATACCAGCTACATGTGTAATTTTAAATTTTCTAGTAGCCACATTAAAAAGAGAAACTGGTAAAATTAATGTGTTTCATTTAACCCAATATATCCAAAATAGCACTTCAGTATATAATCGGTGTAAATTCTGTTAGTTGATTGAAAATCTCTGGATTCTGGCTATGGCAGCCTTTTCACCTTAGTTTTGCTGTTAACATTAAGGATTGCCATATGTAGTTGTACAGGTTGAGCACTGCATAACTCTAGGGGGCAACACTCACCTAGGTTTCCATACACTGCAATATGCATGGCACCCCTAAAGTTGTACAATGTCCAACCTGCATATCTCCTCATGTGAAGGCTGTCAGCCTGTTACCTCTTGATCATTACTATTCTCATCACTTTGGGGAAAAGAATGAAAGATTGTTAGAGCAGACTTACTTGGGCTTAGCTACAATATTCTGTCTTTTAAGGGTCACTAAACATTTTGTGCACCTGACAGTGTTTCCTTGCAAGCCAGCCTCATGACTAATCAGCAGAAGCCAGCACCTCCAGGGCCCTGCAATCACTCTGAGGGAGTCAGCTTCACACCCACTGCTAATTTTAGCATGCAATCTGCAGAGGTACCAGTGAGTCTCTTTGCCAAGTACCCTTACAGACATGGCTTGGAAGTAAGTCGCCCACACTGAGTCTGGGTGGGAGCTGGGAAAGAGCAAAGTCTGTGGCCCAGAGTTTCCTCCCCAGTGGTAGGCTTCCCCACTATCTCTTGCCCGGACCTCCTTTTCTCTGCTGGGTTTCCTCACCTCAGTCACCCATGAGGTGTCTGGCTGCAAGAGTGTGTGAACTCTAGATGCCAAAGTCAGTTGCTCAGTCACAGAGGGGCTCTGAGTTTATTTCATTGCTCTCTTTTATTTGTTCCTCTGTGGTGGGCAACAAGCCGTGCAAGGCGAATCAAATGGGTCTGATTGGTAGTTATCTAGAAAAAGAAAGTACTCAAAGCAGTTTGTAGGAAGGAAGTCATGGACTTAATTGAATACAGAATTGGAAAGCAATTCAGAAATCAAGCATCCCAGCCATTTTCTGTTATAGATGATGAGCAGGAGAATCTGAGAGGTTGAGAAGCTTCTTCAGGGTCACACAGGGGGTTAGTGGGGGAAGAGTAGCGTCCCTTGTGAAGAGACTGTGTCTTATTTACCTCCTCAATGCATTGTGTCTGGCACGTGGTTAGCTGAATGCAAATGTTTGTGGAATTAGTGCATTTTTATAATCAGACTACTAGAGACCAGAAATATATACATTTTCCCCCATGTGTCTGTGTAGTGCGTGCTTGTTGATGTTTGCAAATTGATCATCCATTACCCTTCCTGCTTATAGTACCTCTGTTCCCTGTGCTGGAAGAGCCTTGTGATCCAAATGTGGCCAATCAGAGCATTCTACTCCCAGAGCCACAGTGATCCAAGCCAGACCAGTCAAAGCTGATGAGAACACAGTTCTGGGATTTTGTTTTGGCCTCTCACCAAGAGGGGAGAGCCAGCCAGGAGAATCTGAGGGGTTGAGGAGCTTTGGTGATGGCATTTGACCACCAATATCTGTGTGTATCTGAAGTCAGTGTCCATCCCTGGAATTTTCAGTTATCTGAGCTGATAATTCCTTTCTTAAACAAAACAAAACAAGTTTTTTATCATTTGCATCTGAAACCAGATGACAAGTAAACTATCTTTGAAGCACCAATGAAGCAACCTACAGATTAGTTAATACCTTCAACATCTCCTAGCTCGTGAAAGGTGATGCCTCTCCAGCTTTAGGGGATAAACTTTGCTGAGCCTAAACTTAATGTGGTGGTTTTATTCTTTTTGCCAGTGCTTACTTTAGGCATGAGCAGGTGATGCAACTCTGGTGAATGAGACCCAGGGGGAGGTTTGCTGTCTGGATGCTGGTATAGGTTTTCCTCTTTGTATGTGGCCGGGTGAGGATGTGATGACTGGATATGTGGCAGTCAGCTTGAGGCCATGAAGAGACCAGTCTGAGGATAGGAGCCAGCATGCCAAGGATGGTAAAACAGAGAGATGGAAAAAGCCTTTGTGCTTGGTGGTATTATTGAACTACTAAACTTCATTGTTTCTATACTTTAAAAATCTGAGGTGTCATTATTTTTTTTAGCCACTTTTCATTTGGTATTGTTACTTGCAGCCCAAACCAACCTGATGGAAATAACTGTTTTTAAAATATATTTTTAAGTAGAAAATAGAAGTGAGAACAACTGAAAGGAATCTTATTGGGAAGACCGATATGCAAAATAATTTTATGAGGACTTATGACAGCTAAAAACGTTTCCAGACATTGTCAAATGTTTCTTTGGCAGGCAAAGTTGTCCCTAGTGGAGTGAGAATCACTAAAGGAGCATTACTTGCTTCTCAGCTGTTCTAGAACAGTAAGTTTGCCGCATTGTTGGGACAGTCGTGAGATGTTCTTAAAAACCATTGAGTTACAGAAGATAACAAGAGATGGAGAGAATGTGGAGAAATTGGAACTCTTGTACACTGCTGCTGGGAATGAAGAATGGTACGGCCACTGTGGAAAACAGTTTGAGGTTTCTTTACAAAGTTAAACATAAAATTATCCTGTGATTCAGCACTTCTTTTCTGAGGTTTGTACCCCAAAGAGTTGAAAGCAGGAATTCAAACAGATCTTTCTACTCTAATGTTTATAGCATTGTTTGCCATAAATAAAAGGTAGAAGCGACCCAAGTGTCTGCTGACATGAATGGATAAGCAAAATGAGGCATATCTGTGCAGTAGAATATTACTTGGCCATAAAAAGGCATAAAGTTCTGATATAGTCTACAATAAGTGAATTTCAATATGGACCTTGACAACATTATGCTATGTGAAAGAAGCCAGAAAAGGACAAATATCACATGATTCCATTTACAGCAACTTCCCCTTATTCCACAGTTTTGCTTTCTGTGGTTTCAGTTCCCCACGGTCAGCTGCGGTCCAGAAGCAGATGATCTCCCTCCTCACATATGGTCAGAAGGTCAGTGAGTGTAGCCTAATGCTCATTCACCATGCCCAGGCCATGCACGTCACTCCCATCTCATCACACAGGCATGTTACCATCTCACATTGTCACAGGAAGCAGATGAGTTCAGTACAGTAAGGTACTTTGAGAGAAAGTGATCATATTCACATGATTTTTATTGTGGCATATTGTTGTAATTGTCCTATTTTATTTTATTATTTTATTTTTTTAGCATTTATTTTTGAGAGCGAGAGAGACAGAATGTGAATGGGGGAGGGGCAGAGAGAGAGGGAGACACACAATCCGAAGCAGACTCCAGGCTCTGAGCTGTCAGCACAGAGCCTGACGCGGGACTCAAACTCACAAGCCGTGAGATCATGACCCGAGCCAAAGTCGGACACCCAACCAACTGAGCCACCCAGGTGCCCCTAATTGTTCTATTTTATTATCAGTTAGTGTTGTTAATCTCTTACTCTGCCTGACTTATAAATCACACTAACACAGGTATATATGTACAGGAGAAAGCATATATAGGGTCTGGTAATACTTGTGGTTTCAGGCATCCGCTGGGGGTCTGGGAACATAAGATAAGGGAACATAAGATAAGTGAACTGTTAGGCCAATTCAGAGACAGAAAGGGGAGTAAAGGTTACCAGGGGCTAGGGGAGAGGAGAATGGGGAGTTACTGCTTAATGGGTACAGAGATTCTATTTGGGGTGGTGAAAAATTTTGGAAATAGTGGTGATGGTTACACAACATTGTGAATGTAATTAATACCATCATATTGTATGTTTAAATCTGGTTAAAATAGCAAATTTTATATGTATATTTTATAAAACATACAAAAATATATAAATGTTAAAATTTGCTTCCATTTTATAAATATAATATATCCCTGCAATAAAAAAATTTTTTAAAGCCCCAAATGAGTTAAAGTCCTCAGCTTTTGCCAAGTCCTGTAGTGTTTGGTGCAGGACATCAACCCAAGTGCTCTGGCACATGATAGCACATTTGAGGGGAAGGGGTAGGTGGGATCTGGGGACTTTTTCTGTGTTCTGGCCACCAAGACTGGAGTCCGTGGACTTCCAAGACCTCTGTGCCGCACTTACAGGTTCTGCCGAGCCCTTCCGTGTACCAGGTACTGTGCTAAGATCTTTGCATGCATCACCTCATCTAACTCAGGACGGCTCCACAGAGTAGGTGCACATATTGCCCCCTTCTCTGTTTGAATAAACTGAGGCTCAGAGAAAAGGGGCAGAGCAGGTATTCAGGCAAACCCAGGGAGTCGGCACCACATGAGTTCCATGCTTTTAACCCCTGGAACTCTCTTTTCTGTTGCCCAAATGCCTCCTTTGGATTAAAAAAGCCATTTTGAGTAACATGAAGTTGTTGGTAGCTTCCAGGCAACTGTGGTCTTTCTGACGTCACAGTTTTGTTTCATTTCATTTTGTTTTCTAACTACATTCCACAAAAGATGTGTTTTCCGCTGAACAGTGTCCGTTAGATCAGGAGGAAGGCCAGAGCACATGGGCTTTTCAGGATGTGCATTTGCTGTTTCCTGCTGGGCTTTAGATGGCTATGTCTAAATTTTCCTGTCTGTCTTTCTGCTTTACTGAGGGTAGATTATGGCACTTGATGGTTTAATCTGTGTAATCTCTAGACAAAACATGTCTCCACTTGCCTGCCAGGGAAATGTTAATTTATTCTGCTTCTGGATCTAGAGAGGTAAATGAAGTAAGTGAAAATGCAGTGTGTTCGTGTGTGTGTGCATGCACGCACATGCATGCATGCACCTGTGTATGGGTACATAAGGATCTGTGTGAAGAGAAACAGACACACCTTAAATCTAGAGATTTGAAGTGAAAGATTCTGCAGTCTCTTTTAAAAGGATTGCAAGCCTTCTTTCTCTGACATTGTATGTAAAACTTTCTGTCTGTGGTATGATTATGTTTTTGGAGGGTGCACAATATAGTGTTCATCATCGTCTCATAGGGGTTTTGGAGAATGTCAGTCTATAATTTTGTGGTGCCTGTTACCTGGCACGTCTGTCTTTTTGAAGAGCTACAATCATCTTCGGTATGAGAGGTCCTTGATATTTAAGAAGCACCTTTATTTAGGTAAGGAGCTGGACGCAGAAGGCAGCAGTGGGAATTATTATTTCGAGCTTGTTAAATTGGAAGCTTGAAAAAAAAAAACCCAGCCAGATTGAAATAAACTTTGGCGAAAGGAGTTCTAGCACACCAATCTGCTCCTTTAACTGTCTCCTCCTCCTCCTAGTTCTTTCCCCCACCTTCTGTTCCACCGCTCTAGCCCTTGCCCACCTGATGCTTTGCAGGCCTGGCACCAACGTGGGGAATGTAAAGACCAGACATTTTCACTTTATTCAGCTTGTGTCTGACACATAGTAGGAATTCAATAAATGGTAGCTTAAAAAAGCACATCCAGATCTCTGTGAAAAGGGAATTTGTCCTAGACATAGAATAAGAAGAGATTCCCAGTCTTTTCTTTTAACCTAGGTGGAACCTGTAGACAGGCTTAGAGGTTGCACATTCCTGGCAAATGGGAAGCCATCTGAGTGTGAGTTTCTGTCCTTAAAACCAAATGTGATTTGCTAAGTATTCATCCATCGCATGTCCGTGATCCTTCATGTACGTGTCTCTCCACCAGTCATCACAGCAGTCCAGGACCTTGATGCTCTCAAAGCCAGGTTAGAGATGAGGAAACAGAAGTCAGGATTTCAAAGCGTGCCGTTTCCCTGATGCTGTGCCTTTCATGTGAACCTAGCGTTTCCTCATTTGACCAGGAAAGACTTCTTGTGTGAGAAAGACCATGAACTGAATGTTAACAAGTGGTGTGATGTATTCAGTGCCTGGGTCTGTCTGTAATTCATTTGGGATTGAGCAGTCCTTCGCAAACTTTACTGCGTATACAAATCGCTTAGAGATTTGTACAAAATAGAGATTCTGATTCAGCAGTTGGGTGAAGACAGTGTGGAGCCAGAGCTCACATATCTAACCGGTTCCCAGGCGTTGCTTGCTGCTGCTGCTGATCTCGGACATTTTGAATAGCAGGGGGTACGCTGTTAGGTTTATAAAGGACTTGCTCATATGTGATTCTTTTTGCTCCTCACCCAAGCCCTGTGAGGGATCCATTATTATTTCTACCTTTGAGATGAGAAAACTGAGTCTGATTACAAATAGCTACCATTTTCAAGGGTAAGGCACACTAGAGACACAATAATAAACAAGACAGATACAGCTGTTATTTAAAGATGTTGAAAATCCATGAAGGAAGACTCTGAATAATTAAATTTAAAAAGGCTCTGAGTTCCTCAATGAATGTTTGTAAAACGGATGAATTGCTTGAGCTCTGGGTGTTGGCATTTATCACAGGAGGAAGGGAAACAGGCCAGGGGCAGGGGAAGATGATGTGTTCTTTCTTGGACACGGTGGTGACCTCCTGTGTAGCTGTCTGGTGGGTAGTTCTGGGTCTGGAGTTTAGGAGAGATATCGAGGGTGAGGAGAATTGAAAGTTTGAGAACCGTCAGTGCAAGGGTGGTAACTGAAGTTACAGAAGATTAGATTCAGGATACAAAGCACAATGGAGGACAGTTTAGAGAGTGAAGAGTCTAGAATAGGCTCCTAGTGTCTGGCCATCAATTATGGGTTCGCAGAGGAAGAGGAGCCCATGAGAAAAGACCAAGAAACACCTGCCCAGGAAGTAGAAGGAAAGCCATAGAAGCCAAGGGAAGAGAGACCTTCAAGGAAGGGGTTCATCATCAATGATGGGATAAGCCAGTGTCAGTCACGTGCCTCCTGATGTCACTTACTGAGAAGGACACATGTCTTCTCTGATATTTCTGCCCTAAGAGTACATCCAGAATCCAATCAGGAGGAGATACCAGACAAACCCAAATTGAGGGGTGTTCTACAAAACTGGGCTATACTTGACACAAATATTTGTACCTTGAAAGACTAAGGCAGACTAAGGAACTGTTCCAGATAACAGTAAACAGACATGAGAGCTAAATGCAGAAGGTGGTTTTAGATTTGGTCTTAAATCAGAAAAAAAATCAGTGTAAAAGACATTACAGGAACAATTTACAAAATTAAAAAAAATTTTTTTTAATGTTTATTTTTGAGAGAGAGACAGAGTGTGAGCGGGGGAGGGGCAGAGAGAAAGGGAGACAGAATCTGGAGCGGCCTCCAGGCTCTGAGCAAGCTGTCAGCACAGAGCCTGATGAGGGGCAGGGCTCAAACTCAAACTGTGAAATCATGACCTGAGCCGAAGTTGGATGCTCGACCGACTGAGCCAGGCGCCCACAATTTACAAAATTTTAAAATGAGTTATCACATAAGAGTTGCTATTGGCTCAATGTTTGTGCCCTCCCAAATTCACATGTTAAATGCTAACACCCAGTGAATGGTATTTGGAGGTGGCACCTTTGGGAGGTGATTATAGGTCATGAAGGTGGAGCCCTCATGAACAGGATCAGTGCCCTTATAAAAGAGACCCCAGAGACCTCCCTTGCCCCCGTCCCTCATGTGAGGACACAGTAGGAAGACAGTGGGCTAAGAGCCAGAAGTGGCTCTTTCCAGACACTGAGTTTGTGAGCATCTTGATCCTGGACCTCCCAGTATCCAGAACTATAAGGAATAAATTTCTATTGTTTACAAGCCACCAGGTCTATGACACTCTGTTACAACAGCCTGAACATACTAAGACAGTAGTATTGCATTAATGTTTGTTTTTTTTTTTTTGGAATCTGATCATTGTGTTATGATGATGTAACAGAAATATATATATTTTTTTGTTGTTAGGAAACCTGAAGTATTTAGGAGTAAAGCGAAGTATTTAGGAGTAAAGTGTTGTGATATCTGTAACTTACATTTCCATGGTCCAGAAAAACAAAAGCAGGGGATAAACACATGTGACAAAAAAAGATTAATCGGATATTCTGGGTGAAGGACATACGGGTATTCGTTATATCTTAACTTTTCTGTAGAAACATTTCAAATTAAAATATTAAAAAAAGAAAAGGAGTGGAATATACGTTATCAAGTTCTGTGGAGAGGTCAGGAAACATAAAAGGTCACAAGTGTCCCTTGGATTTAGCTCCATGTATTTAACCTTGAATTCATGGCACTTAAATTCTAGAAGGAAACTCCTAGATGAATATTTAATTACAAATTGGAACAGGGAGTGGAAAACAAGAACAGGGTGTGATGTGAGAGAATAACGTGCATGTAATTAGTGCTTTGGTCAAGCCAAGAACATAAAGGAACCGTCGCTAGAGGGAGAGGTGGGGTCCACGTGGACACTGGAGTCAAGGTTTGGGAGCAGTTACGTTTGCACAGTATATGGAATGATGGGCAGGGGTTCCTAGGGAGGTAGAGTATGCATGTTATTTTTAAAAAAAATTTTTTAATGTTTATTTATTTTTGAGAGAGACAGAGACAGAACGCGAATGGGTTAGGAGTAGAGAGAGAGGGAGACACAGAATCCGAAGCAGGCTCCAGGCTCTGAGCTGGCAGCACAGAGCCCGACGCGGGGCTCAAACTCACGAGCTGTGACATCACAACCTGAGCTGAAGTCGAACGCTCAATTGACTGAGCCACTCAGGTGCCCCTGCATGTTCTATATAGGGGGAGCAAGGATGAGCACTGAGACATCAGCTGTGTCCAGAGCATGGGATGTGGGGGTGGGTGATGGAAGGAGCAGCTGTGAAGGCAAGTAGGGAGTAGATTTAGAAAAACCTTGTTTTCCGGGCTGAGCACTTTGACCTTTACCTGAAGAGGTTATACCTCTTGTCTACTTCTGGAAGCCAGAAGATGGCTTCCACAGTTTCTCTACACATCGGAAAACACGTTTCGATAAGTGCTTCTAGGTACTCAAGCCAGAAGCCAGTGTACCTTTCTTGCCATCCAACACCTTCAGCCCCCACACCCAAACAGCAGCAAAGCCTGTCAGTTCTGTCTTCTAAGTATGTGTCTGTTGATAGTTCTCCACCTCTACTGCTACCAGCCTGGTCCAAAGACCATCACTGCTCTTCTAGTTGGGCCCCTTGCCGCAACGCCCCTCTACTGCCCAGAGAAAACGATATTTAACCATGTGTCGAACCACATCACCACCTCCTCCCCCTTCTCCAAAACTATTAAATGTCAGGATCCTTAACATGGCCTGGTGGGTCCTGTACATTCTGGCTTCTGCCCCTGTTTCCAGTCATACTTTGTCCCATCCTTCCTTGTCTTTACTCAACCTCAAACATGTTTATGGGGTTTTCAGTTCTTTTTTTTTAATTTTAATTAAAATTTTTTTTTCACATTTACTTATTTTTGAGAGAGAGAGAGAAAGAGTGTGAGCAGGGGAGGGGCAGAGAGAGAGGGAGACACAGAATCCCAAGCAGCTCCAGGCTCTGAGCTGTCAGCACAGAGCCCGATGCGGGGCTTGAACCCACAAGCCGTGAGATCATGACCTGAGCTAAAGTCAGACACTTAACCTACTAAGCCATCCAGGCGCCCTGGATTTTCAATTCTTTGTTGAAGCAAGGCTCTTTTCTGACTCTGGGTTTTTGCTTGCTTTCTTTCTCTTCCCTCTGCCTGAACCTCTCTCTTCTTCACCCCAGTCTTTACCTGGTTAACCCTTGTATTAGTTTGTTAGGGCTGCCATGATAAAGTCCCACAGCTCAGCTGACTTAAAAATTTTATTTTCTTATAGTTGTGGAGGCTAGAAGTCTGAGTTCAAGGTGTTAGCAGAGCTGGTTTCTTCTGAGGCCTCTCTCCTTGGCTTGTAGATGGCCGTCTCCTTGTGTCCTCATGTGGTCTTTCCTCTGTGTATGTGTCTGTGTCCGAATATCCTTTTATAAGGACACAGCCCTATTGGATTACGGCCCATCCTAATGACCTCATTTTAACTCAGCTACCTCTTTCAAGACCCTGTCTCTACATACAGTCACATTCTGAGGTCCTGGCAGGGGGTTAGAACTTCAGCATATGACTTTGGGGGGGGACATAGTTTAGCCCATAACTACTCTTCTCAGTGTTTAGGTTGGAGGGTAAATGTTACTTCTTCAGGAAAGCATTCACTTACTCTACTCCACCCAATCCAAATTAGATTTCCTGTTATTTTTGTATATAGCACCCAGCTTGCTTTCCCCTCTAATAGCCATTCCACTTTATGATTGCATGTTCATTTGTGGATCTCCACCGAGAATTTAAGTGCCATGATTTCAGGGACCATATCTTTTCTGGTCACTGCTGTATCCCCAGTGTCTAGCACAGTTCCTGGCCCATAGTAAGGAATCAGTGCAAATTTGTTGAGTTAGTGAATTAATGAAAAGTCCAGAGACTGCACAGAATCTAGCAAGTTTGTGTCTAGTTAAACTGAGACCAAAACCATTGAAAGGAAAGATGATTCTCACCCATGTTTGAAGATGTGCAGAACAAGTGATTTCACACCAGCCCTTGGCACCCCCCCCCCCCCCCCCCGCCCCCGACTGCAGCCTTTTGGCATGAAATGTGCAAACTGTGGTTGGAAATTGATTCAAGCTCAGAGGTAGGCAGCTGGGGAGAACACATTTATAAAATTATTGCTGATGTGTGCTGTGACATAGCCCAGCGTGACACCACAAGCCAGTGTATGACCAAAACTAATGACATTGGGCTTTTTGCTTAAAAGATAAGATTCTACCTTAAGTAGGGACTCAGAACAAATTTCATTCTTGTTCAATTGTTTTAGTTGTTTGGATTTAGACTTGATTTAAATTGGTTTTCTAGGTGGAACCGTTTTTAAAATTTAATATTTGGTAAGGTTTAGCACATCAGTGAGATTTTCCTCCAGCTTCTGGTTCACAGTCTCTGGAAGATCACTGTGAGTCTCAGACATTCTCAGGAAAGACTGTAGATTCCAAGAATCTTGTTGTTAGAAGGTTCTAGAGAATTCTTTAATTCAGTCCTCTGCCGGCAAAAGGTCGTTTGATTTTGTCCGGGAGATTGTTCATTTATTTTTATTTATCTAGCAAACATTTATTGAGTGTTTGTTCTCTGCTAAGCACCATGGGTTAACAAAGAATAATGAGTTATAATATTCACTCTCAAATTTGCTCCTTGAGGGCAAGGGCCAAATCTTGGACTTGTTTTCTCTTATGTGGTGCCTGGTTTACTGCATGGTGACATTTGTCAGTTTTTGCTGCCCAATGTCAGAATCTCCAATCTCTTTAGAAAATTTCCCACCGCATGAGTCTTAGTGGGAGGCAGGGCCCTCCTCCCATCGTAGGAGCCCCAAACATGAGGTCCTTGCTGTCCTAGTGTCCTTTGCATCTCCCGTGTGAGATGTGACCCAGACTTGGCTAATCAGATGCACATGTGTAAGGCTTTGAACTGGGAGTGGTGTTCTGCAGAAGTAGGAGCAGTGGAGGATCTCTTTTGGAGATGGCAGGAGCAGCAGTGGGCTTCTGGAGGCCAGTGATGGTGCCAGTGTCTGCACTCAGTGCCCAGGGGCAGGAGGGGCCGAAGTCTAGGCTGTAGCCCCTCAGGTCAGTGGCTGCTGCAGTCCTGTCCTCTCTGAACGGCTCTTGTCACCTGGGTTTGGCAGTAGTGGTGGCTGCTGGCCAGCCTGCCTTTCTGCCTGTCCACGTGCCAGGCCTGGCTCTCCAGCCTTCCTGGTGGTTCTGTGAGCTCCCCACCATCCCCAGAATGCTTGAAGGATCCAGAATTGGTCTCTGTTGCTTACAACGTGACTTGTGTAACTCCTGGTCCAGTAACCCAGAAACAGCAGTAACTTCCTCACTTTTCCATAATTCACTTTAATTTTTATTCTGAACTCCCCATTATATTGGGTGGCAGATACTTAATCTCAGTCAATTCA
This sequence comes from Panthera onca, assembly GCF_046562875.1. Taxonomy (NCBI): domain Eukaryota; kingdom Metazoa; phylum Chordata; class Mammalia; order Carnivora; family Felidae; genus Panthera; species Panthera onca. The sequence goes on from NC_138350.1 coordinate 13,762,481, forward strand.
GGATTTCTTTCCCCCACCCATCTTTTTTTAAGATAACATCTAAAAGTACTTTTTAATATTATAAAAGCACAGAAAGATAAAAAATAGAGAAAAATACTGCAAATCATCGCAACTACTCTATTCAGCAACTGTTACTTAAACTTTCTTCTTCATGTGCAATAATGCAAACCATTCTCTATGCTGCCTAAAACATTTTAAATATTATTGAATCATTTTCCTTGTGATTTCTAGCATTTTTAATTACAATTATGAATTCTGTTATAAAAATTTTATTTTAAAAGTGTATACGTTATTAAAAATTAAAGCTATGGAAGAGCTGAAACCATAGTATAGTGAACACTGTATACCCCTCCTTCTAGATCAGTTGTTAATGTTTTGCTAGATTTGCTTTCTCTCTCTTGTGTACCTGTATGTTTTGCCTGCTGAATTATTTGAAAATAAGGTGCAGAAATTCAGGTATTTCATCTCTTAATAGTTCATGCATTTTCCTAAAACGTCTTTCTCCGGCATAATTGCAATACCATTATCAGTTCAGGAAATTAACAGTACTTTCACAATATCATCTAAAATCTAGTCCATATTCAAAATTGTCCCAAGAATGTCTCTTATAGCTGGGTTCTAAGAGTATCTTTTCTTTTTTAAGTTTCAGGGGCTCAAATAAGTATCTGAGTATTGGAGGTTGTTGGGGGCTGAGGCTTGCAGTCCTCTGGGAGGAAGTCTTTAAGATGGTTTCATGTACCTGGATCCTAGCCATTTCCCCTCCTGAGTTCTTGCTGGCTTCTTGGGTGAACCACTCAAAGCACAGATCCTAGTACTTCCAATTTCCAATTGGGGTCTCCAGTGATAGTCCCCACTAGTGGGGCTGGGGGGCAGGTGCTCCCCTGTGCCCAAACTCCTCTATTTTTTCTTTTTATCTTGTCTTGAAGGCAGGAAACCCTGGTCTGCCTCTTTGTGTTTATTTTCCTTTGGCCCAAGTCCCTTCGAGGTTCCTTTTGAAATTTAAAAGCCTTTTTTTCTGCTTTCATGGTCTGACCCCTTAAATAGAGAATGGTCATGGGATAATAGGGAGGACACACTGGTGGTAGGAGAAAAGAACATCAGTTCATCTATTACCCTGCCTTATTTGTTCTGTGGAGACATTAGCACGTATATTTAGCTGTTATGCCCCCAAGGGGGCCATACTTGTTGTTAAAAAATTAAGATACTCTGACCTGGACCACTAACCCCATCACCCTACAAGACAAGTTTTGCTGGTGTGTATTGTCTTCATGTTTTTCCTATGTCTATTTTTAGATCTTTATGACTATAATTAATGTGGTGACAAATTAATGCTATACAGTGATAAACAGCCACGTCCTCAGCCCGCGTCCCCCAGGCAGTCCAGCCTCTCCCTCCGGACATTTCAGAGACCTTCAGCAGTGAATGATTGCACGCCCAGAAGGGCAGGGCATCTTTAGGACCCCATCTGAATCCATTTGATGGGTCAGCACCAAGACTTCCAGTCTGTTTTGAATATTCCCGTGGAGAAAATGTAAATCGGATCAAATCACCCTCCTACTTAAAACTCTTCATTGGCTCCCCATTTCTCTCTGAATTAAGTTCCAGCTGCTTCACAGGGCACACAGGCATTGTAAGGCCGGCCCTTGCTTTCCTCATTAGCTTCTTCTCTTATTAGTTTCCCCACCTGCTTCCTATCTTGCCTCCTGCTACCCACGTCCTAGCCAAACCGAACCCATTTGTTCCTTAAAGATCCCGTGCCCTTTTTGGATTCTGGGTCTTCTCACAGTTTCCCCTGCCTGGAGTTGCCTCACTAATTACTGCCAACCTTTAGGTCTTAGGTTAAAATGTCATTTCTCCTGGGAAGTGGTCCATGAACCTTCCCGGTCCCGGTTCAGGTTTCCTGTAGCTCTTTGAACCTTTGTTGTAGAACTTACAACAATTTCTTATTCTTTCCGCTAGGACTCTGAGCTCCAGCATCCATGCTTATCTTGCTCATCATTTTACCCCAACTGCCTGGCCTTGTATTAAGTGTACATTGGAAGAAATAATAAAGTTTGCATGTGCATTCATAAACGTGTATGTGTCTATATGTTTACTCACACACACACACACAAGTAGGAGAGCATGAACAGATGGGAATCAGAGAATGGGGAGGATTTGGAATACAGCTAAGAATGTAATAATGTCACTGCAAGGGTGCAAATGGGAACACTGGTGTTTGTGTGTAGATAACTCAAAATCTAGTAGCTTGGTGCAAGGAAGCTAGCATAGCTGACACAGACTGGGGCAGGAGATTGTTTTACCAAAAATTTGTATCGTAGGTGCATCATCATGGCATCTTAAGGCCTCTTAGAAATAAAAGCTTACAGAAAACTTGGGTTGCCTATGCTTTTACAGTGTGAAGGAAGCAAGAAATTAAATGTGTGACATCTGCCCTCCACGCCCAGGACAGAACAAAGAGAATCCTTTCTTGTTTCTATTGGGAAGCAAGGCATTCAAGATCAATATTTGATCCTATGGCCATTAGAAACATAATGAGGGGTGCCTGGGTGGCTTGGTCAGTTAAGTGTCTGACTTCGGCCCAGGTCATGATCTCACAGTTTGTGAGTTCGAGCCCTGCATCGGGCTCTGTGCTCACAACTCAGAGCCTGGAGCCTGCTTCAGATTCTGTGTCTCCCTCTCTCTCTGCCTCACCCCTACTTGTGCTCTGTCTCTCAAAAATGAATAAACGTTAAAAAAAACAAAATTAAATAAAAGGAAACATAATAACGAGGCTGCGCCCCAATACAATTTTCCACCTGTCCGTGCTTCCTGCCTACCATAGACACCAGCTCCTCACTCTGCCAGGTGCCATCTGTTTTGTAAATGTTGGCCAGCCTGCTGTGAGTAATAGCTGCCCAGTCACCTAGGGGGCAAATGTCCCCTTTGTGATGCAATCGTGGGACATCTGCATGGGAGGTGTTGTCCACCTCTGGCCAGCCAACAAAGTGCTCACCGGAGGTGGAGCTAGTCCAGACAGGGTGTCCCAAGAAAGGCAGTGACCGACTAGCTAGGGCTTGGCATGAGAGTTTGCTTCTCAAGGAGCTGGTTTTCATTTGTGCCATAATATATAGAGAGGTTTGTTCATATATTCACTTATTTGCTCTTTCTGTGACCCTCTACTGTAGTGAGTACAAGCCTAAATTCCAACAAGGAATGAATGTGATGTATGAAGAGTTAGGAAGGAAGAGAGGTGTGTGTCACACTAGAGTCTGTGTCCCATCTAAAGGAGGCTGCTGCTTCTCAGCTCCGGCCAATTGTTTCTCTGAGATAGATTTATATGACTGCTTTCCAGATGTTCCATTTTCTCTCCTGCAGTGGCCCTTCCTGCACGGGGATTAAAGATCCCCACCCTGTTGACTGGCTTTGGCCAATGCAACGTGGATGTAAGAGGCACATGTCTCTTCTGGGTGAAAGGTGCAAGCACGGTTTGTTGTGTCTCCTTTTCCTTCGGCCACAGTGACTCTCAGTGTTTCACATGGAACTCAGGGAGAGACAGGGAGCAGAGCCACAGCCTACCCACAATGGACGTGTGGTGTGAGTAACCAGTTTGAGATTTTGGTGTTTTTACTGTAGCATTGCTCATCTATTCTGACTATATACCCAGTATTCCAGATCTTTGGATTTTGTTTTTCATGAGAAGCCATAAATCCATATTTTTGTAAAATATGTCTATTTTAAATTTTATAATGAACCAATTCTATATATAACATATATGTACATGAACAAAATTGGGAGTGTGAGCCAAAAAATATGTGCGGACCATTGGTTTCCTACCTCTAGGCAAGACACAAGGTACATTGTGATACACAAAACAGACATGCTCCTTACCTTATAGGGCTTACAGAAAATAAATGCTAGGAAGAGAAAAAGGTAATTATTGAGGTGTCCTTGTGATAAACACTAAAAATACAGGGTACAGTGAGAGCTATCTAAGAGGAATTAATCTAGATGAAGGTCAGGAAAGGCTTCACTAGGAGATAGGAAGGACTGGCTAGGCCAAGGGTATAGCACTGGGGTTGGGGGCAGGTGAGAAAGGCCGTGAGTTGGGGAAGTAGGAACTCTGACCCTAACCCTAACTTGAAAGTTGAGGAGCTGAAAGAATTTCAGTATAGCTGGGGCTCCAAGCGACAAGAGGTGACAACTCAAGTGATAAGGGGGTCCTCGTAGGCAGGCCATAAAGAATAATTTGCGCTTGAGCCCAAGGGTAGTAGGGAGCCACCGAATGAATCTTAGCAAAGGATTGTCCTATTCTGAAGTTGTGGGAAAGTGACATTTAATCATTAATTTTTTTATTGATTTGTTTGACATATCTTTGTCCACTCTGTGGCAGGCATTGTGCTAAACCCAGGAAATGCAAGAAGAAACCCTGTCCTCGAGGAACACCCAGCTTAATAAGGTTTCTGACACACAGACACAACTATAAGTAAAAGGAGAGAGTAGTATATGCCATTATCTATTCATTTACTTATTTATTCAACAGACATGTTTTGAGCACTTACGTATGTGTGCCAGACAATTTTTGTACACATTGGGTGTATAGTAAGACATTATGGATCTTACAGTTTAGGTCACCTTGTAAGGCAAAGTTTCTTTATTACTAAAATGGAAAAAGTATTTGTATCAAAACAAAATCTTTGTGATGTTTACATGAGAGAAAATGCTTAGCATAACGTCTGGAAGATAAGTGGTCTATAAAAGACAGCTATTTACTACTGTTATTATTATTAATTATTATTTACCTCAATAAGGGAACAGTTCCTAAGATCAATATCATTAGAGGTATTGGATGTGAAAGGAGTCAACCCAGGGAAAAGTGAATGGCTCCAGCGAGGTTAGAACTAATTAGGGCTGGCAGGAGTGTGTGTGTGTATCTGTGTGCATGCACATCTGTGTGCACATGCATGTTGGGAGGGTCATTGTAGCATGCCTTTGACAAGTAGAAGTATCAAGATTGTGATTGACAGATAGCATGACCTTCCCTGAAGTAGGAGAGGAAAGGAGAATATGGGGAATGAGGCTGAATCATAAAGCTGATGCACGGAGAGATTTATAGAGAACACAGGAGGTAGATACGCAGGCATTTCCTGCCTGATTCAGGATGTGTGGTCATTTGGAGTGCATAACCATTGGCAGGAAGACCATAATCCTTTCTGAATAAGTTAAGAGAATAAATAAAACATTTCCAGGGCATTTGTCACCTCTGCTAAGGCCCTGCAACATTAAACTAAGGCAGGCAGATGTGTATACTAAGGCTGAGTCAAAAGGCACTCTCTGCATTGGAAGTAGGGGTGTTGGGGGGGGGGGGCAGCCATTTCAACATTGAACAAATCTTTCTAAGTGTTGGGTAATAATATGGTTATAGATGCTACATAAAGATGCTGTATTACTAGCCAGATTATGAGTACGTCATGTATACACACGTATATTTTGCTAAAACATACAGAACAGCACTGTCCAACAGGCATATAATAACAACCACATATATAATTAACATTTTTCTAGTATCTACGTTATAACAGTAAAAGGAAACATGTGAAATTCATTTTAGTATTTTATTTAACAGAATCTATCCCAAAGGAAATGCTTATAGTTCAACATGTAATCAATATAACAATTATTTATCAGATTTTCTACATTCTTTTTTCATCTTTAGTCTTGGAAATTCAGTGTGCATTTTATACTTAATAGCACATGTCTGTTTTGACCAACCTCATTTCAAGTCCTCAATAGCCACATGTGCTAATGGCTACCAATATAGGACAGCACAGAATATAGAACAATGACTTTCAAATGGTTTTTCACCAGAGTAAGAAACACACACACACAGACACACACACAAATGAAGCAAAACTTTTATGAAGTAATAATCACAGTATGAAACTTACACTCCAGTGTTTTCTATTCGATTCTATTGAATTTTTTTTAAAAATGCTGGTCATGACCCACTAAATTGATTTTATGACCACCTGTGGGCGGAGGCCTGCAGTTTGAAAACCATGGGTATGGAAAGCCTGCAGGGTTACATCTTGAATGGGAGGTTAGAGGTATAGGTTCTAGTGTTGGTGCTGAAGGCAAAAATCTTGTGTGGCCAAAATTACCTTAAATTGCCCTGGGCCTTTACAAGGGCAAAAGATAAGAATTAACTTCTCTTACTTCTCTTTGCATTTTGATTGTGACCTTCCTTCTCTGAGGCACTGGAGCCAAATTCTAGTGTGATTGGTTTTAAGAGCTGCAGGATAAATTTTTTTCTTTCTCATAATTGAATTCAGATAAGGTAAATGTGTGTGTGTTGCCAACACCCTGGATACAATAGATGTGCAATTGATTTACATATAATTCTCCTATATGTGTAAAGTCTTATAGGATCCAAGAAATGGCCCTGGGATGAGGGCCATGAACCACCCTGAAATGATATGCAACTTAAAATTGTTGTATCTTGTCTTCCAAAGGGTTTTTGTTCCAACAAATGCTAAGGAAACACATTGGTCTAGTGTGCTTGTAAGAATGTGGGGTAGACTTTCCACCTGACCTGACCACACCTCCCTCTTTGGAGGCATGGGGGCGGTGAGTGGGGGGCACCTGCAGAAGGTGTGGAATCTGTGGCTCCCATGCTCATTCTCCTAGGTGCTTCTTCTCTCCTGGTCACGGCTGATTGGACAGGAGGTGGTCTCTTGACTATATAGTTCAGCCAGTCAGAGTCTTTGTTTCTCAAGAATCTGCATAAAGAGAACCAGAAGTCAGCCGTGTGGGGGCTGGAGCCATTAAGGGTGTGGGCATGTGTGAGGGCCAGGGTTGGTATCATGGCAAGCTAAAGCCCAGATAGACTTAAGTTACAGGGAAGCAAGAGGGTAAAACTTGCAGAGGAGGCTGATTTGCAGAGCAATTTAAGAAGTAGAATGAAGCCGGGGCACCTGGGTGGCTCAGTTGGTTGAGTGTCCAACTTCGGCTCAGGTCATGATCTCGTGGTTTGTGAGTTCGAGCCCTGCGTCGGGCTCTCTGCTGACAGCTCGGAGCCGAAAGCCTGTATCAGATTCTGTGTCTTCCTCCATCTTTGCCCCTCCCCTGCTCGTGCTGTGTCTCTCTCTCTCTCTCAAAAATAAATAAACATTAAAAAAAATTTTTTTTTTAAATAGAATGAAGCCAAGAGGCTAGAGCGGTATGGGCCTGCAATTTTCTGGGTCCTGTGAGGGTAACTCAGTGGTTCTCAACAGGAAGTGATTTTTGTACCCAGAACCACCTCCCCACCCCCAACAAGGGGATATTGGGCAGTATCTGGAGACATTTTTGATAGTCACAACTGGATGAGGGGAATTGCTATTGGCATTTAGTGGGTAGAGGCCAGAGAGATGCTGCTTAAATATTCTAGAATGCTCAGAACCAGCTCCCACAACAAAGAATGATCTAGCCCCAAATGTCAGTAATGCCCGGTTGAGAAACCTCTATGGTAGTATTATTTTTCTGCCTGGATCTTTCTAATAAATTCCACCGTATTTAAACTATCTTGAATATATTCTCTCCTTCCCCCGCTTCTGTCTCTCTGATAATAATACTAGCTAATGTTTATTGAATACTTACTATGTGCTAGTCCCATGTTAAGCACTTCCCAGAGATTATCACATTTAATCTTCCAAATCAACATTATGACAGGAACTATTATTAGCTCATTTTATGGATGGAGAAACTGAGGCTTAACTCAGTTAAGTTGCCCAAGACAGGAGTCAGCTTGGCTTCAGAGTTTAAGCTCTTAATTATTATGCATAGGGACTAAGGCCAAAAAGCTATAAACAGCTGCCACGAGAACTCAAAAGGCTCAGTAGCTTTGGGAGGGGAGCATTTAATTTAGGAGCAAAAACCTAACATGCTCAATAGCAACTGAAGATAATACCATGTTAGAGTCTAGTAATCCTAATAATTAACATTTTCAAGTGTTTACTGTGTTCAGTACTTCTCTGCTTTGCAAATGTTGGCTTATGAGGCTGGCTTTATTATTATCCCTATTTTACAGATGAGGAAACCATGGTACAGTGTAGTGAAGTAAATGTCACAGAGCTAGTAAGTGGCAGCTGAAATTTCATCCCAGATGTTCTGGCTTAAAAATCTGTGCATTTTCCAACATACTAGGCTCTTTCTCAGTACAAGCAAAAAGAAACATTTACAGTATTGAATATAAGTCAAGACCCTTGTATTTTACAAGATGCAAATTAAAAGAAGGGGCACAGGGAAGGAGAGAACAGTGTGAGTTGAGATTTAAAGGTATAAAAATGCAGGTTCAGATTCAGGGGGTCCATTAATGCTGCTGTGTCTAGGATGGGGGACTGGGGTGGATGCCTTGGATGCTTGACTTAAGCCTGAAATGGCAAAGTGGACCTAAAGCGAAGGAATCTTAAAGTCCTTGGTGAAAGTTTGAGGCTTATTCTGTTAGTCCAGGAGAGCCACTGGTTTGGGGGCAAAGGAATGAAGATTATGGTTAGGTAAGTTAGAAAGAGTCCCCTTAGAGGGAGCCTGGGTGGCTCAGTTGGTTAAGTGTCTGACTCTTGGTTTTGGCTCAGGTCATAATCACGCTGTTTGTGAGTTTGAGCCCCATGTCTGGCTCTGTGCTGCCAGTGTGGAGCCTGCTTGAGATTCTCTCTCTCCCTCTCAAAAGAAAGAAATAAACTTTAAAAAATTAAAAGAAGAGTCTCCTATGGCAGAACATACATTGGAACAGTGGGGAAGTGGAGTCGGAGACCTGCCAGGTGAGACTGACCTTGGCCAGAGGGAAGGGTGTGCTGAGGATGTGAGAAATGTTTCAGAAGTAGAAAGGTTTGGCTCAGTATATGGCTGGATTTAGGGCTGTGAGAGAGAGGAGGTAAAAATGACAATAAGATCTTAGATGGGGATTTGGTGGTTGGTGAATCTGGAAAAGGACTATAGCACATGGGACAAAACATTTATTTTTTAAAAGTAAAAGCAATACAGGGTGCCTGGCTGGCTTAGTTGGTAGAGTGTGCGACTCAATCTTGGGGTTATGAGTTCAAGCCAAAAATTGGGTGCAGAGATTACTTAAAAATCTTAAAAAAAAAAAAAAAAAAAAAAAGTAAAAGCAATACACCTTGACTTTTGAACACGGTAGAGGGAGTACAGTTCTTTAATCCTAACCCCTAGATATAACCCACTTTTATTTATGGTATTTTTATGTTTTTATAAACCTGTGTGTGTGTGTGTATTAACCTTGGGTTATATTATTTCTTCATTTCCCCCACAATATATTATTTACTTCTTTCCAAATTAATTCTTATACATTTATAACATTATTATTAATGGCTATATAGTATTCTACTGTTTGGGTATATTAAGATTCAGTTATAAAAATTTGGGTTGTTTCCTGTTGTTTTCTGTTTCTTTGTTTGTTTGTTTGTTATTACCAACAAAGCAACAGATATCTTTGTCTTTCAATTTTTGTGCCAGTAGATTTATGCAATAAATTTTTCACAGAATTCCTGGGTCAAAGGTTAAGCACATTTAAAATTTTGATGAATTCTTCTAAATTGCCGGATAACCAGGTTTTTAGGAGAGGTTAATGAGTTCTGGTTTGGTCGAGTTAAGGTCAAGGTGCCAAAGGCCAAAGATCACTGTGGATGCCCCCAAATCAGTAACCTAGGTTAGGACCGTGAACAAAAGCGACATCTAGAGATATGCTGGAGGCAGATCTATGAGAATTCTAAGCTCTCCTAATGATTTAAGATAATAAATTATGCTTCAAATCTAAATATACACTAGACACATTAATTATAAAAGGTTCTCAATGTACTGTGAAAGTGTATACACAGCATATGAAAACACAATTCCATCTAAAATTTACCATAAAACTAAGACATTAACTGTGATAAATATTAATTAAACATCCAAATGATGATCTTTCTTGCTTCTGTATTTAAATTTAGAAATGCTTTTGGAAGAGGATGGTTTGGATTCCTCAGATCTCTTAAAAGCATTTACCAAATGTCCGTGTCCTTTAGCTAAAGACCACCAGAAACCTACTTTCCATCGAACAAGCTGGGATTATTCTTCATTGCAGCACTGAGAGGAAATGTGCTATGGGAACTGTGGGGCATCTTGGTAGGAGTGTGTTAGGAAGGACTTAGTATAGGATGTGGACTTAGGGTGGTTAAGTATTATTTCTGGTTATGTCTGGGCATTTCTGGAAGAGATTAGCATATGAACTGGTGAACTTAAGTAAAACAGATAGTAGCCCCAATTTGGTGACGGCCTGCATAGAACAAAAAGGTGGAAGAAGTTTGAATGAACTCTGTGTGCCTATTTGAGCTGCTCCTGCCCTTGGCATTCCTGGTTTCAGGCCTTTGGACTTAGACTGGAATCTACACCATTAACCCTTTGGCTCTGGGACCTTGAACTATGTGACTGACTTTCCTGGGTCTCCACTTTACAGAAGGCAGGTTGTGGGACTTCTCAGCCTTGATAACCACATGAGCTAATACCTTATAATAAATCTCTTCATGTAGAAGAGATCTGTATCTCCCATTGGTTCTGTTTGTCTGGACAACCCTGACTAAATCATGGGTTAATGGCCTAATTCTTTTCCATTCATTTCATTCTGTGCAAGAAATCATTCCAGTGGCTTTAGAGTTATCCCAAATAATTGGGTATGTTCGATGCAAATGTAGTCGGTGGCTCAAGTGTGTGGAGTGGTTAGCTGAAAACTATTCTGTAAAATATTTGACCCGAATTTTCTCCTCTTTGCCGCACACACCTTTTTTAATCTATCAGCAGCTCTGCACAGTCTCAGATCAAATAAAGGCCCTCAAGAAACCAGTGATGGCTATCAGAGCTCGGCACACTTCATTGGAAAGCCATAAACACAATTACTAGATCATTAAGGATTGTAAAACAGAAGCTTTGAAGCAACATGCACAGAATTGCCTTGTTGGGCATGAACGGTGTCCCACACATGCCAACGCCTCCCTGTTGGAAGCCACCTGGGAAAAGACAAAAGATTGTGAACAGAAATGTCTTAGAGGCATAAGGAAATCTGATAAGGAAGACCTGGGTTCTACTCACAACTCTGATGCCCCTTGGGTGATACATTAATTGAACTCTCAGAGCTATCTGTTTTTCTTCTGGAAAATAGGTATTAAGGACTGATTTCATCAACACCTTAATTCTTTACCCCCTCTGTTAGGTTCCTGGGGCTGCCTTAACAAAGTGCCATACACTGGCCAGCTTAAACAGCAGAAATTTATCGTCTTACAGTTTTAGAGGCTAGAGGTCCAAGATGGAGTTGTCAGTATAGTTGGTTCTTTCTAAGGGATGGTGGGGGGTGAAGGGGATCTGTTCCATGCTTCTCTCCTTGGCTTATCGTTGGCTGTTCCCCCTGCCCTGTTTCTTCACCTTGTCTTCCCTCTGGGTTTCTGTGTCCAGATTTCCCCTTCTAAGGATGCAAGTCAGACTGGATTAGGACCCACTTTAATGACCTCGTTTGAACTCAATTACCTTTATAAAGACCCTGTCTGCAAATAGTGTCACGTTCTGAGATACTGGGAGTTAGGGCTTCATCATATGAATCTTGGGAAGACAGTTCAACTCATAATAGCACCCCTGTAACCACAGCCTTACCAGTTCGTCTCACAAAAGAGGCTGAGTCCATTTACCCATTCTTTGAACCTGTGCTAGCCACATGACTTGGATTGGCCAATGGGATATTAGCAGTGGTAATGCAAACAAAGGTCTGAAAAAGCATACATTTCTGCGTTCACTAATTTTTCTGCAATTGCCATGGGAAAATTCCCAGGCCAGCCTGCTGGAGGATGAGAGGCCTGTGTTGTGGAGCCAGGTCAACCCAGGCATTTTAGATGAGGCCATCTTAGATCAGCCAACAGCCAGCCAAAACTCAGACATGCGAGTGAGTCCAGCCAAGATCAGCAGAGCATCTGGGTAACTGTCACTTAACCACAAACATGTGAGCAAGGCAGCAAAATCAGATGAGACCAGCCCAGGTCAGCTGAACCCCACGTAAATGTTTATTACTATATGCCCTGGAGTTTTTGTAGTTGTTTGTTCTGCCATATTATTGGGAGACTATATGACTGATACAGAATTAGTCACATCTACTGAGGACCTATGAGAAAGTACATAGTGTTAAATGAATTGTAGCCATGGTATTCTAGTGTTTTACAACTGTTGAATATTACATAGAAGTAAAAAGTCACCAATATACAGTAACATGCTGTGTAATAATAGTGATAAAAGGTTTGGAATGAACAAAGCTAACAAATTGGGCATTGGGTGTAAAGTGTAAACATGGGTATATACTTACGCACATAAGTCATTCATGATATTATATGATGTCTGCTCTGTGTGGATTCTTAGAGACTACCTGTGAGAAAAATGAGGCTCAGAGAATCAAACTGACTTATTCCAGGTCATATAGCTAGTAAGCGGCAGAGCTTTCACCAGAATTTGAGATATTTATGATTTGTCTAACATGGGATAACATGGTATTTTCATATCTTTTCCTGAGGAAGCTGTTGGCCTTAAAAAATTAACAGGGATGATCACTTTATCTCTAGAAATCTTCTGTCTTGTTTTGAAGTTTGAAGTTGGGGCAGAAAAGGGGATTAGACATTCACCCATCCATCCATCCACCGATCTTTCCACCCATGCGTCCACCCATCCATCCACTCATCCACCCATCCACCACCTGTCCGTTTGTCCGTCCTTCCTTCCATCCATCCATCCATCCATCCATCCACTCATTCAACAAATAAGGATTGAGGACCTGCTGTGCATCAGACACTATACTAGGCACTCTCCTTCCATCGGCTTTCCTTTCTCCTACTGTCCCATTCTTTTTCTCATCAACGCCTCCTCTTTTGTTCTCTTCTGTAAATGTTAACAAGAATGGATAAAAAACGCCTTGCTTGTTAGAGCGAGTGTGTATAAGGTTGATGCTGATGGTTTTAGTTCAGTTGCAGTGTTAACAGCTGTGAGTGCACCTTGACACACCTCAGCTTTGTTTCGCTTTATTTTGTCTTTCTGAAAGACCATGCGGTGGAGAGCATGCCGATAAGCACAAACAGTCCACTGCAGCTTTGCAGATGCCCACATTGGAAGCTGGAAATGGCATGTTTCTGAAGTTGACAGTTGTTTCCAACCATTGTGCATCCATTCATCCATTCTTTTCACCACTTTTTATCCTCCACCAGCTCAGGCGCTGTATTACTGCCCTGAACCTTCAGTGGTGGACATCAGTTGTACAGTGGTGAACACGGAGCTTCTTATATGCCGACGCTGTTCTAAACACTTTCACACTTGTTCGTTTCCACAACAGCCCTGCGAGGTTTGTACTCGTACAAACCACAGATGACGAAACTGAGGCACGGGGCGGCGAGGTTTACCCAAAGTCTCATGGATGCTTAAATGGTAAGTGACAGAGCTCTGGCCTCTAGATCCAGAGTCTGTCTTCAGCATCGCCTTTCTAAAACCTCTGCTGGCATTACCACTGAAGGCCATGTTCTCCTCTGGACCACTTTTGGGTGGGTCTGCACGGCCACCACTCTTGAGCATGCCAAATGGTGATGCCGATGGGGATGTGAAAGACAGTGCTTTCTTCAGAGTGAAGCCGCTACATATTTCAGCCTAGAATTTGAATCCAGATCCTTTCTACTCATGGACTCATGTTGTCAATCCAACAGTCTTTCCAGGCTCACCTTTCTTCTGAAACTGACCCTCAGCAGAACATCAGTTAGTGCCCATCTTCAGAACGGAAGACAGTAGAGAGGGGAGGAAGAAAGGCATCTCATTTAAGCCTCAGTCTCCTCATCTGTGAACTGGGAATAGTGAGTAGCATAACATTAGGCTCTGACTTTTATTTTTTATTGACAACTTAGTATGTGTAAGCATTGTGCTAAATGCTTTGTCATTTGTACTCTCTCATTTAATCCTTAAAGCAACACTATGAATAAGACAGGCTCAGAGCAGTTCAGTAACTTGTCCAAAGTGACACAGCTTATAAGTAGGAAGCAGAGCCTGGATTCAAACCCAGGCTGTAGAACATCAAAAGATTTCACTCTAATACACCACCATTGGTCCTTACAGGGACAGTGTTGCCCCTTAAGCCTCTCTCCAGTGTTTGTGGGCATGACTTTGGTAATTACACTGATGGGGAGGTATTAAATCATGACGACATGATTTGCTTTAGGGGAATAGGTGAGCTAGACATTCAACAGGGGAAGACCTGTTCTTTGTCCTGCTTGGCTTTCTAGTGTCCTACCAGCCCTTCATGTAATTGAAAAACTCATACTGTCATCTGAGCCTGTTCTATATATGAACACATAGAATATTTTGCATATATTGGTTTTAGCATACTTTGATTTTTCTAGGAATGCAGTTTACAGTGTGCATCAAGGGATGGTGGTAGTTTATTTTTCTCAAAACTTTATTCACAGTTTTATACCATTTCAGAAAAATCATGTCAACAATGTCAACACTGTTCAAATTATTTGAGGGACCCACACCTCTGACTCAGCTTGCATTTGTAGCTGTTACATACACAGTGGTTCTTGGTTTATGTGCCAACACAAGACTACCTTACGGTGCTTCTAGAATTCACACTGATTTTTGAAAATTGTACATGTAGAGGTTATATTATTTCTGAATTTCATTTCAGGATAGTAAAGGGCACATTAAAATATATATTTTTCTTTTACAAAAGGGTGGGTAGAATGGATCATTGCTCCCAATTCTTCATTCTCTCTCAATGGTATTACACACCAGTACCTTTTACCATGTAACTTTGCAGCAGCTTCCACTAGAGTGGATGGAGAACATTTCTGTGCTTCATTAATTTGGGGCTTAGCCACGAGACTTGCTTTGACCAATGAAATGTGGACAGAAATGGAAATGTGCCAGTCTGGAGCCTGGTCCTCAAAGGCATCATGAGTTTTCACTAATTCTCTTGTTCACCTGCCATTTGATATGAGAAAATCATGCTTCAGATGGCCACTGCTCTGTGGGGAGTAGGCAGACACTTGGAACAGATCTGAACCCAACCTAAAGCCTGGAGCCAGAATTCATCACCAAATCCCAGATGAGCTCAGCAGAACCACAGCCAACCACAGACTCATGAGTAAAATATTAAGGTGTTTTTGTTTGTTTTTTTTTTTGTAACTCATTGAGATTTGGAAATTACATGTTACTCTGCAGAGACTGACTGATACAAGCAGGTGTTGGCTCTGATAAGGTTGATAAGCACTGCATTCTGGTATTCCTCCTTTAAGCAAAGCAGTTTGCTCAGGTCTTGGCACACACCCATGAATGCCTTATAAACAGGAGTTCTATTAGCATCGAATAATGGCTAAATGATATTCTGATACCATATTAAAGGGGATTATAGATACACGGTTTTCAAATCCTTAGGTTTAGGGGCTCTGCAGTTAGTCTTAAATGCTCTGACCACCAGCATAAGTGCTGGTGCTTTGGATGGGTGTAAATTCAAAGAGCAAGCAGGTCAGAGATAATTGACGAGTTCTCTTCTTTAAAAGGGAATCTGGCGCCATGGAAACGACAAGCATGTTCAGGTTTGTGACTGTGGATTATAATTACTAAGTTATTAACCAGAGCATTATGTGAAAGATTGATGGTTCTTGCTCAATGTAATGTGTCCTTTAAATGCTAAATAATAAGTTAAATCCAAGGAATAAATAAGTTTGATGGCTTATTTATGGGGTAATTATGAGATATTTTCAGCCCATAAACTAGGGCATCTGTAGAAACCCAATGCTATGGAGGAAAAAGAGCCCTGAATTAGAGATCGGGAGACCTGGATTCTCTGCCACCTGCCAACTAGTGACCTTGAACCAGTTATTTCATTGCTCTGAGCCCCAGTTTCTTCATTTGGAAAATTGGGGTGAGAGCATGCATAAAAATGCCCATCTCATCGGGTGGTTGTGAGGAGTCGTTGTCAATGACATGATTATATAAGGTGCTGAGCACAGTGCCTGACACATAATAAGTGGTTACAAATGTTAGCTATCATTTTACCATCATATATGAGATAAGAGATTTGGCCCTTCTAGGAAGAGATTTCCTATTTTATGTGTTCAGTCAGGAAGTAATTGGTACGATTTGCAGTAGACCATCAATGGATTCCAATTTTAAAAACAACCTTTAATTGTCCTTCTCTGCTTAAAGAATTATCGGAAATGTGGGTAAACACAGGCAAGAACAAAGAAGAAAATATATACCATCCATCTAACCCTCCATCTAAATATAACCACTGTTAACATTTTAATGTAGATTCCTAGTCCTTTTTTTCCCCCATGTATAGAATTTCTTTTTTAAATCTGAAATTGGAATCATGCTGTACATGCTGATTTGCCACCTGCTTTTGAGATGTTTTCAATGTCATTAAATATTCTCCTAAAACACACTTTTTAATGGCTGCAGAGTAGGGTGTTCTTGAGGAACATTGTCTAAATGGAAGAGTTATTCACAGAAGCCTACTTAGCGCATTCACTCAAATTATACTTTCAGACTTTCTGAAATCTTCGTTTCAAATTGGTCTTAAATGGGCAGGGGCTTGGCTTTAAAATTCCTCGCCACCTCCTCCTTCCTCCCCTAGCTGCCCCCAGGTTCTCTGTCAAGTAGTTAATGATGGTACTAGGCACTTATTCAGTAGGGGTGCTCTTAGTTTAAAGGGTCTCCGTGGTGAGCCATTTTGTAAAAGGGAAGAATGTCATTCAAATAACTGCCCTCTAATTTCTCTGCTCAGAGTTTTTATTTTTATTTTTTTTTAAATCGGGCTCTCTCTTTAGAGTAAGGTCCATCTACAGGTAAACACTTCCCTAATAGCCTTCTTAAACTACCTTACTTGATGCCAACTGGCACTTTTCCCCTGCACAAAAAGAAGAAATACTTCCTTTCTGTCCCCTGTACCTCCCACAATCTTTTTGGATGGTTTATTGTCTCCTACTGGTAGCATTCGAGTTGAGCTTCAGGGACTTGTATATAAACATTTTAAAAATCAATAGTTATGTACTTATTTTAATGTGACTTAGAAATGTATGTAACATGATATGCAGTATATCAATATATGATATGTAATATATCATCTATATGTATCTTGCAAATCAGCCTTGGGAGTCCATGAATATTATTGCTTAAGGGTCAGGTAGGATTTATTTATGGACAAAACCAATTTATGTGAAAATAACATGGCAAAAAGCCAGATATAGTACACGGGAATTTGGGCAACTTTGGTGATTGCCATGTTGCCACTGACATTTGATAGTTGACATTGGGTAAGTGTCCTGATTCAAGCCACCGTCATCTGCCTGGACTTCTTTTTTTAATGTTTATTTTTGAGAGAGAGAAAGTGTGGGTGGGGACATGTGGGAGGGGCAGAGAGAGAGGGAGACAGAGGATTCAAAGTTAGCTGTGCACTGTCAGCACAGAGCCCTATGTGGGGCTCGAACTCAAGAACCGTGAGATCATGACCTGAGCCAAAATCCAGAGTTGCATGCTCAACCAACAGAGCCACCCAGGTGCCCTGTCTGCCTGGACTTCTAAAGCCCCTCTCCTAACAGCTCTCTCTGCTTTCATTCTTGCCCTCCTCTCAGCCATTCTGTACATAACAGCCAAAGTGATTTTTCCCCCCAAGACACATTGAAGAACTCTCCTTATTAATGCTTGTCAGGGGCTTCCCACCATTGTTAAAAGTGAAAAATTTTAACATTTGATTCTCACAATGAGGCTGAGATTGGTGACAGGTAAGGAAACTGAAGTTCAGAAAGAGTGAGTGCCTGGCTCAAGGTCATGTAACTAGTAAGGGGAGGAAGAAGGATTCAAACTCAGATCTTCTGATTCTAGATTTCTATTTAAGTTATCTCTCACCGCACATGACTGAAAGATGTCCTTTGTTCAGCTGATCAGAAGAAGCCAGTTGTATTGATTAATAATGTTTGATTGGAAGTCAGAGAAGAAACACAACTCAAACTGGGTTAAGCAAAGAAGAGACTTTATTGCCTCAAATAACTGAAAAGTCCAGAGGTAGGTCAGGTGCATCTGGATCCAGAGCCTAAATGATATCATCAGGGTGCATCTGTTTTTTCTCCATCTCTGTGTTCTGCTTTCTTTGAGTTGATCCCATTCATAGGCTGGTTTTCCCTCTGTGGTCTTAAAATGACTGCCGGAAGCCCCCAGGAATATATCCCTCCCGATCTACACACAACAGGAAAAGTGAGATAGTCTTTGTGCCAACTTCCCAGCAAAAGTTTTGTTATGTGTCATGGGCTCTCATTGGCTCATGTGATTATCCCTGAACCAGTCATTTTGGCCAGAGCATTTAATGTTTAATGTGCTGATTTGATTGGACCTGGGTCCTATGTTCTGACCCTGGGCCAGGGACAGAGCCTCGCCTGTAGCACACTGGATGAGACTGAAAAGGCGATATTCCCAGAGATAATTCAGGATACTGTGTCAGGAGAAGAGTGAATGGATGCAAGCTGGCAAATACTACAGAGGTCCAACGCTTTGGTCCTACTTGGGTGCATGATCTTGAGCATTGGTGTAGAAAATTCAAAGCCTTGTGTAGGAAAGGAGAGAAGTGAGTGGGTTTTGTGCCTCTGAAGGATGGCCACATGGGACAATGGTGAGTGGCCACATGAGGTTATGGTAGTTCTAGTCCTGGGCAGAAGCAAAGCTTAGTTCCCCACTTAGTCACTTTTTTTTTTTCATGAAATTTATTGTCAAATTGGTTTCCATACAACACCCAGTGCTCATCCCAAAAGGTGCCCTCCTCAATACCCATCACCCACCCTCCCCTCCCTCCCACCCCCCATCAACCCTCAGTTTGTTCTCAGTTTTTAACAGTCTCTTATGCTTTGGCTCTCTCCCACTCTAACCTCTTTTTTTTTTTTTTTTTCCTTCCCCTCCCCCATGGGTTTCTGTTAAGTTTCTCAGGATCCACATAAGAGTGAAACCATATGGTATCTGTCTTTCTCTGTATGGTTTATTTCACTTAGCATCACACTCTCCAGTTCCATCCATGTTGCTACAAAAGGCCATATTTCATTCTTTCTCATTGCCACGTAGTATTCCATTGTGTATATAAACCACAATTTCTTTATCCATGCATCAGTTGATGGACATTTAGGCTCTTTCCATAATTTGGCTATTGTTGAGAGTGCCGCTATAAACATTGGGGTACAGGTGCCCCTATGCATCAGTACTCCTGTATCCCTTGGATAAATTCCTAGCAGTGCTATTGCTGGGTCATAGGGTAGGTCTATTTTTAATTTTCTGAGGAACCTCCACACTGCTTTCCAGAGCGGCTGCACCAATTTGCATTCCCACCAACAGTGCAAGAGGGTTCCCGTTTCTCTACATCCTCTCCAGCATCTATAGTCTCCTGATTTGTTCATTTTGGCCACTCTGACTGGCGTGAGGTGATATCTGAGTGTGGTTTTGATTTGTATTTCCCTGATAAGGAGCGACGTTGAACATCTTTTCATGTGCCTGTTGGCCATCCGGATGTCTTCTTTAGAGAAGTGTCTATTCATGTTTTCTGCCCATTTCTTCACTGGGTTATTTGTTTTTCGGGTGTGGAGTTTGGTGAGCTCTTTATAGATTTTGGATACTAGCCCTTTGTTCGATATGTCATTTGCAAATATCTTTTCCCATTCCGTTGGTTGCCTTTTAGTTTTGTTGGTTGTTTCCTTTGCTGTGCAGAAGCTTTTTATCTTCATAAGGTCCCAGTAATTCACTTTTGCTTTTAATTCCCTTGCCTTTGGGGATGTGTCGAGTAAGAGATTGCTACGTCTGAGGCACTTAGTCACTTTTTTTAAGGCCCCCGTAGTGGTCACATCTCATGTGCAATGGGCTCAGGTCAAGTGCAAACAACAGTTCAGATTTAGAGGAGCAGGAGGAAGCTGGTATTCCATTTCATTTCTAGAAATCACTTTTTACTCCTTTAAAATGAACATGTATTTCTCTTTTCTAATTACAAAAATAAAACATGTTCATAAAAAGGGACATAAAGAAAATACTTGGTAGGTACACAATAATTATGAGGTGACTGAAGGAATAAAAATTAAAATTACCCAGAATTTTGTAACTCGGAGGTAATCTTTTTTACATTTTTTTCTCACCCCTTTCTATACATGTGAATATATTGTACATGCATACACACACAAATATTTTAAACAAAAATTTGGATCTTATATGAAGTACTCTTTAGAATTTTTTTCCCCATTTAACAGTGGACCATAGTCATTTTCCTACTCATTAAACAGTTTTGAGTTTAATGTGAGTTTTAATGACTGCATAGTTTTCCATTATATGTATGTAGCATAATTAATTTAACCAGTGCCCTATTATTAGATATTGGTAGTTTGAAATTTGCCCATATTATAAATAATATTGAGACAGACATCCATATGCACAAACAGCTCTATTAATTTGTCTCAAGCACAGTTTTATTTTTATTTATTTTATTTTATTTTTATTTGAGAGAGAGAGAGAGACAGCAAGCTGGGGAAGGGGACAGAGGAAGAGGGAGAAAGAATCTTAAGCAGGCTCTATACCCAGTGCAGAGCCTGACCCATGACCCTGGGACATGACCTGAGCTGAAATCAAGAGTCCAACACTCAACAAACTGAAGCCACCCAGGCGCCCCTCAAGCACAGTTTTAAAATACGTGATACATATCACCAATTTGCTTGAGGGCTTTTATTTAAAAATGTAAGTAAAACCATGGTTTGCGAACATAATTCGTTCTGGAAACATCCTTGTAATCCAAAGCACTTGTATATCAAAGCAAATTTCCCCATAAGAAATCCATAGGAAATAATGGAAACTCAGATGATTTGTTCCACAACTCAAAAATACTCATTTAAGTGATTACAATTCTGTAATATAATACAAAATAATAAAGAAAATACAAAATATAATGAAAAACAAACAAATTAACCTGCACTTACCTGTGAAAACCTTGGTGTGAGGTTGACGAGAGAGGGGGGTCATTGTATAGCACGACTTTCATGATCATTAACGGAATCACTGCTATTTATTGGTTCAATGGAAATCTTTTCTTTTTGTGCAACTTTAACAAGGAACCTATCCAATAACACTTGCTTTTGCCTCCTTTTGAGGATTTTGTGGAAATGTGACATTGCATTGTCATTAAACAGATTCATTGTTTGCACTGCTACAACCTTATTCGGGTGGTGCTTTTCTACAAAATTTTGCAATTTCCCACATTTTACACATCTTCCTAATCTCACGTGAAGTGAGGGATTCCTCTGCCTTTTTCTCCTCCTCTGCAGATGAGATGCACACGTAGACTTCTTAGAAAATCTTGGAATTTTGGCCACTTGCCTACCTCTTTCATACTTTTCGATGATTTTCTTCTTTTTTTTTTTTAAGTTTATTTTTATTTATTTTGAGAGAGAGCAAGTGGGAGGGGCAGAGAGAAAGGGAGACCCCAAGCAGGCTCTGCACTGCCACGCAAAGCCCAACGTGGAGCTTCAACTCACAGACCATGAGATCATCACCTGAGCTGAAATCAAGAGTCAGACGGTTAACCGACTGAGCCACCCAGGTGCCCCTTGATTATTTCCTTCTTAACTTCTACTGTAATCATCTTCTTACCACCTTTCTTTTCAACCTTTTTCTGCATGGGGGCCATTGTATACACTCACAATACCCGTATTGACTACAATACAGTATTAATAAATGCCGGTCATATACTGTATTTAATATAACTGACAATAAGGAAGCAGAGGAAAGGGTCTATATCTGCAGGCAAACTGACCTAGAATGAAGCAAAGCATTCCTAAGCTTACTCTTGTATGGAAAAGCAAAGGTGCTTTGAAGTGACAAAAAATACCCTAGTGCCAGTTGTGAGCACCTTTCAATGTTCTGAAAAATCCCTGATTTCTGCCAAACAGTGGCCTGAGACTGAGCATCTGAGCATGGGAGACAATCACCCACAGTCCCACAATGAGAGAGAGAGAGAGAGAGAGAGAGAGAGAGAGAGAGAGAAGAACCATTGGCTCAGTTGTAATCATGTGACATTCCGTATCACGTACTACTCGTATTGCAAGGCATCGCTTGTTTATCAAGTTAAAATTTATTAGACATGTTTGCTTGTCTTGTGAAACACTCAAAGAATAAATTACTCACAATCCAAGGTTTTCCTGTATTTTTACATGCTCTTTAAAATATTTTATAGTTACAAAAGGGTTTTAAAGTAGATAGTGAAAGATACTAACCGCTGCCCCTTCCACTCCCTAAAGGTAATTTTTAGTAATCTTAACATATTCTTGCAGACCTTTTTCCATGTGCACCCACATCAAGTATACACCCAGGTTTGTTCATTTCTTTTTCTTCCCTCCCTCTCTCCCACAAATATTTTTTGAGTGCCAATCTTGGCCAAACATGGGACCAGGACATTGAGTGGTTGTTTCTAGGAATTTCCAGTGGACAGAACTAGTAAGTATGTACTTAAAAAACACAAAACACATGATAAATTCATATTGATGATTCCTTTTCAAATCATGGCTACATGGTTTATTTTTAAGACTTTATTTTATTAGGGTAGTTTTAGGTTTACAACAAAATTGAGAGACCATAGAGATTTCTTATATACTTCATGCCTCCATAATGCATACCCCCCACATTATCAATATCACTCACCATAATGATAGATGTTTTTTTGTTTTTGTTCTTGTTTTTACCAAAGATGAACCTACACTAACATATCAAAATTACCCTAAAGTCAATAGTTTACCTTAGGGTGCGTTCTTGGTGGTTGTACGTTCTGTAGGCTTAGATGCATGTATAATGACAAATATCTGTCATTATAGAGTATTTTCTCTGCCCTAAAGAATCCTCTGTGCCCCACCTGTATTCATGTCTCCCCTCATGCCCCTCAGACCCCTGGCTACCACTGATCTTTTTATTGCCTTTTCTTGCATAAAGTTTTGCCTTTTCCAGAATGTCATGTAGTTGGAATTACACAGTATGTGGCCTTTTCAGATTGGCTTCTTTTACTTAGCAATATGCAGTTAAGGTTCTCTGTGTCTTTCATGGCTTGATATCTAATTTCTCTTTAGTGCTCAATAGTATTCCTTTGTGTGGATGGACCACTCACCTACTGAAGGACATCTTGGTTGCGTCCAGGTGTTGGTAATTACAAGTAAAACTTCTGTAAACATCTGTGTACAATTTTTGTGTGGACATAACTTTTCAGCTCCTCTGGGTAAATACCAAGGACTTTGATTGCTGGATCGTATGGTAAGAGCACGTTTCATTTTGTAAGAAATAGGGTTTCTGTTTAACCTCAGCCCCCTTTTTTTTTCTTGCCAAGATTTTATTTAAATTCAAGTTAGTTAACATATAGTGTAGTTTTGGTTTTAGGAATAAAATCTCGTGATTCATCATTTACATAATAACATCCAGTGCTCATCCCAACAAGTGCCCTCCTTAATGCCCATCACCCATTTAGCCCTCCCCCTCCCCTCCCCTCCAGCAACTCTCAGTTTGTTCTTTAGAGTTAAGAGTATCTTATGGTTTGCCTCCCTCTCTGTTTTTATTATTTTTTTCATGTCCCTTCCCCTATGTTCATCTGTTTTGTTTCTTAAATTCCACATATGAGTGAAATCATAGGTATTTGTCTTTTTCTCATTGACTTATTTCACTTAGGTCAATATTCTCTAGTTCTATCCACCTCAACATCCTTAGCTCTGTATTTCCTTTCCCCAATGCTGAGAATCTTGGGTCCAAAAGATACCAACATAATTATTTTTTTGCTTCAAAATCCCTCAATACACACACACACACCAGTCAGCAATATCATCATTTGCACCATCAATTTGATTAATAAAAATAGTTTAGGGTTTTTTTTTAATTTGAAGTGAAACACATTACAGAAAAATCACGTTTACCCATTTTTTATATATTTTTTGCATTTCTTTTTTACCTATTTGAAAAAGTGCAATTCAGTGGATTTAATTATACTCACAATGTTGTCCAAATATCACCACTATTGAATTGAAAATCGTTTTCATCATCTCAGTAAGAAATCCTATACCCATTCAGCAGTGACTGCCTATTCTCTCCCCTGCCCATCCCTGGGCAATCACTAATCTACTTCCTGTCTCTATGGAGTTGTCTATTCTGAACATTTCCTCTAAAGTAAATCCTGCATTATGGGGCCTTTTGTGCCTAGCTTCTTTCCCTGAGCATATTTTCAAGTTCGTTTATGTTGTAGTATGGATCAGTACTGCATTCATTTTTATGGCTGAGTAATATTCCATTGCATGCAGAGACTACATTTCTTATCTGTTCCTTGATGGACACTTGGGTTGTTTCCATATTTGGCTCTTGTGAATAATGCTGCTATGAACATTGTTGTACACATTTTGTTTGAACATTTTGTCTTCAATTCTTGTGTGCATATTGTTTTTTGCAGTCTCTTTTCATTCTTGGTGTATACTCCACGAGGGGTATCTAGTCAAATTTTATATTTTAAAGTTACTTAAAAAAATTCTTCTCTGTGTGGTTATAATACTAAGTGAATACAAATTTAGTTTCATTTATTTTATTTTGCTTTGAATTTTTAGGAATTGCTTTTAAATTTAATTTTGTTGGAAGGTCAGTTTAGGATAGAAATTCCTGGCCCACATTTTCTTTCCTTGAAGATTCTAAATATGATTCTTTGTTTCTTCTAGCATAAAGTGCTACTGTTAAAAAGCCTAATGACCATCTGATTTTACTTATAAGTTACTTGATCTTTTTGGCTTGGTGTCCAGAGCATAATCTTTTTTTTTTTCTTTTTCCTGTTAAGTCCAGTAATTTTCTTGGATCTGTTTCAGTGTTGGTTATTTTGGGTTGATTTTCTTGAATTATGGTTCTGTTTTTTCTATTTCATTGCTTTAGATTTCTTTCTGAGGGACTTGTATGAATATTCTATAGCTATTACTTTCTTAATTTCTTTTATCCCATTTTTCTATATCAGGTTACAGTGGGGGTTTTTTCCTTCCATTTTTGGTGAGCATGTATTTCTGGCACATTTTCCTTGTCTATAAATTCTGTTTTCTTATAATTGTGAATCATATTTGACAGCGATACTTTTTTGTTATTCAGTTACTCAGTGAAATGAGTTTTCGTATATTTTTATTTGGAAAAATCAACCTAGGATAGCTTTTCAAGCTTCCCGTTTCTAGAGCTCCATCTTTAGTTGTTCTTTGTGATAAAAAATACGGCCCCATACTTTCAGCTGTGTATTTTCTCTACCCTTTACTTCTGCTTACATCTGGGCATTCTCTTTCATTTGCCCCTGTTGTCCCTGCCCTGTTGGATTCTACTCCTAGCAGGTTCTCAGTATAGGGCTTTGCCCTGGAAGAGAACATTGGTTTGCTTTGAGACCAGTATCCAGACCTTCCTTATCCCATGCTGGTCCCAATGCTTACTTGAGTTGGAACCCGCAGACCCCCTCCCATTTCCAGCTGATGTTCTCAGGTCAGCCTGCCTTGCTTCCCTGTGAGCCTCAGTTGGTTTAACGGTCTCAGAAGGACCCCCCCCCCCTTTCCTTCCCTCTGTTTCATCTTGCAAAGATGGTATTAACCATGTGGGTCCAATAGCTACTGATGGTTTGTCCCCACCCCCTCATATTTTGGGATTTATGGGGATACCTGTCACCTAGGTTTGTTGTAGATCTTGTCTAGTTTTGCTTTCTGTTTTGGATCAGGTTTCCTAGAGGCAGAGCCTGAGATGGGGACTCTGGTACATACGATGGATTGACTGGGGGAAGTGCTCTCAGAAGAAAAGGAGGGAGAGAAGCAGGAGACAGCAGAGAAGGGCGTAAGCAAAGATGAGATTTCAGCTGGAGAAGAGCATCCGCCTGATCCCATGGGATGTTCTGGGGTGTGACAAGCATAACAGAGTTGTGCTGCTTTATGTAAGGGGGGGTTACCTTTCTACCCCCCATGTCCAGCTATTGGCTTCAGGTTGCCACTGAGAGGCACAACTTCCTGAACAAGGGACTTCCACTGGACTGAGAGCAATTCTCCAGAGAAGGGGGCAGGGCAGCTGTGAGCTGTTAGTGTAGGGGATGGGTGCATCAGTCCAGTAAAGGGGTCTAGGGGGGACCATTAGCATCAACTACACTCTCCCAACTAATCTCTCTGTTTTTATGGGGAGACATTCTAAAACATGTCACAGTCTCTGTCACCTTCTCAGAATCTGAGTTATCCTTTATATATGTGGTCTTTCTTCCTCCAGCAAGCACCTGATCCCCTCTTTACACAGAGCCTTTGCCTGAAAGAAACAATCCTACAATAATAAATTAAGGATTATATGAAGATTTCCCTAAGGCAAGACTTGATATCTTTTTAGTTCCAAATCCCAGGTGCCTTGCAAAGTGTGTATGGTGGGTATTATGAATTCCTTGGGTGGGTTCGACGTGGTGCAGTATACATAGAGGGAAGGAGTATACTGCCTGTGGACTTGTTCTTTCCTGGTCTTGCAAGAAATATCTGGCAGGTCCCATGGCTTTGGAGAACTATTCAGTTACAAGGACAGGCTGCTTTTAGTAACTACACAGCCTTGTCTCTTTTCTAACTTAAATCTCCTCCTTCTCCCTTTGAAGGAGCAGAGCTGGGGGAGGGCACATGGGCTGACTTCACTAGTTCTGCAGTCTGTTTTCTTCTTTGTGGCAACCTATGGTTTCTGCTTCTCCCAGCCCCAGGTTGGAGGAGAGTGGGTGGAAAGAGAGATTGGGGTAGGGGATGGGACAGCAGTGAAGAAGCTATCGTGCAGCTGATGCTGTTGATAGCTTCTCAGAACTGTGAGAAATAAATTTCTGTTGAGATTGCTATCCTGTGGGCAGAGTGGAAGTCAAAGCTGACTCTCCCATGGGGTACTTTTGTTGGTTCCCAAGAGAGCCTGCCTCTTGGGTCTTTGCCTATATACTCTACTTGCTTGCAGCTCTCTCGCTGTGCTTTGGTCCCTGCATACGTCCAAGTGGTTCTCTTGGACAGTATACTCCTAAAGCATGATGCCAGCCAGCTTCCTTCTGTGGGAACCATATTAATGTCCAGGAAATTCATTCCTTTGTCTCCCCCTGCCAGTGGAGGGGAAGCTTATTCCCAGTGAAGTCCTCTCTTTATTCCACTCCCCGACACAGAAATCTCCAAACATAGCCTCTTGTCCTGTTGGACTTTTGGTGAGGACCCAACACTGTGCCCTGAGTTCACCAGACTCCAGGAGGCACATATCAAGCTCTCTGAGGCTGCCTGTGTTTGGCCTGAGATGAGAGGGTGTCCTCCCCTGCCCCTGTTACAGTGAGGTGGGGGAGGAGGGCTGTGAAGTACAGCCCTCCAACAAGTACATGACCATCACAGAATCCTCACTCCAATTCCTTCCAAACCCCAGCCTCGTTTTTGTAGCCCAGAGATAGGGGATGCATGAATGCCTGCCAGTCCGGTTTAATACTCCCTTGGCATGTCCTGTACAGGTAGGATGGCACCTTAATTTAGGAGGTGGGGGTGTTGGTCCAACTCCAAGAGAGAAAATTATTTTAATATCCTCTTCTATACCTGTCCGATAAATATTTGTTTGTTGGCTTACTTGTGGAGGATTATGGTTTTGTTTTTAACGGAGAGAAGCTAATCTTCTTTGTTCTGTGTTGGGCAAATGTAGGGTGCTAGCTGACCATTGCCCTGGGATTTGTGTATCAGAAAAACTCTCGGGACTCTGTCAAGGTAGCCTCCCCACTTGCTTGGTGTGCAAAGCCCACCAGAGGGGTGGAGATGGATCAATTTGAGTCAGGCTTCTGGGGCTTCCTGGGAGGACAGAATTAATACACCAATCTCTAATCTCCCAAATTAATAGGGAGTCCTGGTAGGAGGGACTTGTGGGGATCTTGGCTCAAATTC
This sequence comes from Panthera onca, assembly GCF_046562875.1. Classification (NCBI taxonomy): domain Eukaryota; kingdom Metazoa; phylum Chordata; class Mammalia; order Carnivora; family Felidae; genus Panthera; species Panthera onca. Next base: position 13,790,458 of record NC_138350.1, read on the forward strand.
AGTGGCACAGAGAAGAATCATGGGAACCACGAAATAAAATCAAGTTGAAGAAAAGGAGAGTAGAGGCCGATGACCCAGACTCAACACGGAGCTCTCCTCAGGTACTGAAAGCAGGGACTCACATAGATACTGGTGCACTGATGTTCCCAGTGGCATCAAAGGTGGAAACCACCCAAGTGTCCATTAGCAGATGAATAAACACATGTGGTGTTTCCATATAGTGGATCATGAAAAGGAATAACATTTTGGTACATGGTACAACAGGGACGAACTTTGAAAACATCATGGTGAGTGAAGTAAGCCAGACACAAAAGGAAATATACTGTATGTTTTGCTTATGCAGGGGACCTAGAATAGGCAGATTCTTAGAGACAGAAAGTAGAATAGAGGTTGCCAGGGTCTGGGAGGAGAGGTTATGGGGGGTTCTTTCTTAATGAGTACAGAGTTTCTGTCCGGGGTGATAAAATACTAGATCTAGAGATGGATGGCATGCTTGTATCCATTCCCCTCAATCCATATGTTGAAGTCCTAATGCCCAGTGTGATGGTATGAGGAAGTGGGGCCTTTGGGAGGTGACTAGGTCTCGAGGGTTAAGCCCTTACGAATGAGATTGGTGCCCTTAGAACAGAGGTCCCAGAAAGCTTGCCAACCCCCTTCTGCCATGTGAGGATATCACAATAAGGCTGAAATCTGGAAGAGGTTTTCTTACTAGAACGTAACTATGCTGGTGCCTTGATCTTGGACTTCCCGGTCTCAGAACTGTAAGAAATAAATTTTTGTTGTTTATAAGCCACCTTATCTGTAGTATCTTGTTATAGCGGCAGCTTAAATGGATTAAGACAGTGGAGTTGGTTACACAGTATTGTGAGTGTACTTAATGCCATCTGGCTGAAAGTGGTTAAAATGGTAAGTTTTATGTTATATATATTTTACCGCATTAAAAATGTTTTTCCCTCTCAACCTACATACCTTATTGTCCCTAGAAAACACTGGTCTGAGATTAGGTGAGCAATTAAAGAGGGAGCCCACAGGTGGTGTACTCAGTCAGATTGGTATGGTGGAGGGATAATAGCCAAGTCCAGGAGCTGGCCCAACAAGAAGCCATTGCAGAGTGACCCAGGATGGCCAGACACAGCATAGCGTTGCATTTTCTCCTTGGGATGTCAATCAACAGAGTCAACCAGCACCCATCCCATTGAGTAACAGCTTCCTCTTCTTTCCCCTCCTGCCCCCTATTGAGATGTGAATGTTAGACAAGATGCTTCCCTGGACCGCCTTATGTCCCTGGGTGTCATGGGCTGATTGTGTACCCTCCAACACCCCACATTCATAGGTTGAAGTTGTAACTCCCAGTCTCTGAGAATGTGACTATGTTTGACATAGGGTCTTTTAGGAAGTAACTGAGGTGAAATGAGGTCATTGGGGTGGGCCCGAATCCAATATGGCTGGTGTGTTCATTTATTTAAAAAAATTATTTTTAACATTTATTCATTTTTGAGAGATGGAGAGGGAGCGTGAGTGGGGGAGGGGCAGAGAGAGAAGGAGACACAGAATCAAGAGCAGGCTCAAGGCTCCGAGCTGTCAGCACAGAGCCCAATGCAGGGCTCGAACCCACGGACCATGAGATCATGACCTGAACTGAAGTTGGACTCCCAACCAACTGAATGACCCAGGTGCCCCGAGGTGCATTTATTTATAAGAAGAGATTAGGACACAGACAGGTATAAAGGGAAGACCTTGACTTGGGACGTTTAGCCTCCAGAACTGGGAAAAGTGGTACTTTGTGATGGTAACCCTAGCAAACTAATACACTGGGTAACTTTGAATAATTTATAGGCCAAAGGAAGTTTCCATAGGGATATATGGACTCTTCCTAGTCAAGCCTGTGGAATTCTTGAATACTATTTAAAAAGACGCCATCAGGTCTCAAGCGGGTAATGTTGCTCATGGGAGAATTTCAAGGAAAGATTGCGAAGGTTCTGACTTGGGGTGGGGGTTTGTTTTATAGTACTGTATTTCGCCTCCTTTGGCCCTATACATGGCTCTCTGGTGTGTGTGTGTGTGTGTGTGTGTGTGTGTGTGTGTGTGTGTGTGTGTGTCTATTTTCAAGACACAGGGAAAGGAGGAGGGGTAGAAGAAAAAGAAAGTACAGACCCAACTCTTCTGTCCATGGTTGCCTTTAATAAGGAAGAGTGACCCAACTGGGGATTTTTTTAAGACTGAATGTCTGTTTGAACTCCACTGGACAGGAATCATCTTTCAAAACCATTCTGAGTTGCCTTTACCTCCCTCTCTGGAACAGCAACGGCAGCAGCCGGAGCTTTGGCAGGTCAGACCAACTCTGTTGCCTTGACAATAAGATCATCCTGTGTAGACCCAGGTACTGCTAACCAAGTTAGGTACAGAATAATTTAAAGCCTCAGCACTCTGGATTTGGGAATCAGCTGAAGGAACGACAGGTTAAAGGCTGCTTTATGCCTTATTTGTCTTGAAGGGGTAAAGGGAAGAATAATTGAGCTCACGAGTCTGGGACAAAATTGGTATGTATGAAGGCATATTGGAGAGGATTGTTATATTTCCTGAATCTCATGATGTTACAGACTCTGCCATCATTACCCGGACAATATGTTAATATTTATTCTGGTTACTGTTAGTAAAAATGTTTATCCTACGCATAAAATGCTTCACGCAAGTGTATTAGGAACGTCTGAAGAGCTATTTTCCTCTCATTTATAATCAACCCATCCACGTATCCACCCACCCACTCATCACATCACCCACCCATCCATTCACATATGTACTCACCTCCCCATCCATCCTCCTTCCTGCCCATCTACATACCCATCTATCCATCCCTCCATCTGTCCATTCCCCACACACCTACCCACCTAATCACCTACCTTCTTCAGGGTGATCTGATCTAGTAACTTCTCTCCATCCCAGTTTTCTTCCCTGCATGTCTGCAACAGCTCCTCCCTGGTCTCCTTGCCTCCAGCCTTTCCCATTTTGCATCTTTTGTTCACATGGCAGCCTGAATGATTTCTCTACACTTCAGCTTGTGAAATCAAGGTAATAGTATTTCTTTCTCTGGATTATTGTACATGGATCATCATTTACTCCCCCAGCAATAGCGCATGGAGCTCCTGCTTTGTGCATCAGCCTCCTTTATAGGCACCAGGGATATAGCAGCAAGCAAGGCAAACAGGTCTTGGCCTCACGGAGCTTTCTTTCTAGCGGGAGAGACACATAGTGCATGATGCAGTTTCAGAGAACAACACACGTTTAGAAGTAAGACAGTGATGTACATGAAGGGCTTAGCACCATCTGTAGCACATATAGATGTTAAATTAATGGCAGTTGTCATATTAACAGTAATTAATATTATGTGATTAGTCTTCCACAAGCCTTTCAATAATAATTATGATCATCGAACATTTATTGAGCATTTAATATGAACCAACTGTTATGCCAAGCATTTAATCTCACAACAACCCTATGAGGTGGATACGATTATTTCCCTCATTTGAGATGCGGGAACTGAAGCACGAGCCCCTCATTGTTTTCAAGGAAATGTCCAGACTCCTCACACTTGGGTACTCAAGGCCTTTCATGATCTGGCCCTGCTTGTCTCTCCATCCTCATGCCTTGCTGACCTTGTTGTCCCCTGCCTTTTTACCCTCATCCTTCAAGGCTCAGCTCAGGCATCACCTCCACCAGGAGGTTTTCCTTGACCCTGATCCTCCCCTTTCCCTGACACGCCCCAGGCAGGGCCACGTGCTTTGCCTGTGTGTTCCTGTCATCCCCCTCTCATGGTTCTTACCACACAGGACTGCAGCCGTCCACTCTTTGCTGCCCATGAGAGAATGTGAGCGCTATGGCAGGAGGTGGGTGCATCTTGGCTTTTTCTCTTTGACTGCAGGATCCAGCCCAATGATGGGCACATAATAGGTGCTCAATATACGATTCCCTGAAGACGTTCTGCTTTAATCCTTTGTCTCTCTTGGGGAAAGGCTCCTTTTCTGAGAGGTTGTTGTAGATCAGACAGGAGTTTCCTTGGAACCAGGGTGGATTAAAGCCCCAGGAAGGGGTGACTCATGCTCGTTACTCAACCTCCCCTTGTCCCCACTAGATGGTACAAACAGATACATGGTGGGTAGGAAAGTATTTTGTAGATAAACAAGGGCCAAACAGAGAACCTGTGGATAAAAGCATATTTGCTTAGGTCTGAATTTAATGCCCTGGCTTGACATGTTTGCCACAGGGGGGGAAAAAAAGTCCCACAGGGTATGGAGCCTGCTTGGGATTCTCTCCCTCCCCCCTTCCCCTCCCCACCTGCTCACCAGCTTCTGCTCTATCTCAAAAAAAAAAAAAAAAAAAAAAAAGGATGAAAGGAGAAAGACTTCTTGACCTTTCTAAATAACAACTTTCCTACAACAATTGAGTATGCCAAGAGCATAGCTTTTGTAACTAAATTGTCCGGTTTAAATTCCCTTTATGCCACTTACCAATGTGAGACCCCAAGCACAGTTTTAACTACTCCATGGTCCTCAGTGTTACCATCTGTGAAATGAAGAAATAAAAGTTCTTGGTTCATATTCTTGTTGTCAGGATTAAATTAGAAAATAATGTATGTGAAGTGCCTGGCAATCCTTGTTTCTTTGTACTTATTTAAAAAAAAAATTGTTTTTAACATTTACTTATTTTTGAGAGAGAGAGAGAGAAACAGCATGAATGAGCAAGGGAGGGGAAGAGAGAGAGGGAGACACAGAATTGGAAGCAGCTCCAGGCTCTAAGCTGTCAGCACAGAGCCTGATGTGGGGCTCGAACCCACAAACTGTGAGATCATGACCTGAGCTGAAGTTGGACACTTAGCTGACTGAGCCACCCATACTTAACTGACTGCACTTATTTTCATGTGACTACCAGAAACTTCCAAATTGCAAGTGTGGCTTCTGTTTCAATTCTACTGGACAGCTTTGTTCAAGACTGGCTGCTTTGAGCATACAGACTTTACTTTCCTCATCTCTGTCTGTAGAATCTAGCGCTTGGTTGGGACGTGTGTGCAGAATATATTCTTGATGACATGTTTGGCTTCACTGTGATCTTGCTTGCAGCTTGTTTAATGCAGAATCATCATTTGATTGATATTTGCCTTGTTGTGGTTCAAATGGAGGGACCCCCCTTTTCTGGAGCCCCAGCCTGGCGAGGGTGGGTTGGAAACAGCAGAGGCAAAAAGCTCACGCCATGACCCTCCACCCTGTAAGGATAGCCTGGAAACCCAGATGGTGGCCCTCAGAGGGATACCTCCAGGACAGATTTGCCTCCAGGAGGCAAATGGTTTGGCTTCAGGAAAGAAAATCTATTCCAGAGGAAGTCAGAGAGTAGATTTTGTTCCAGGGAGGAGTGTTGCCCTAGGCGCTCCCAGAAAAGACTGGAGAAGCAGCAGATGGGGAATGAATATTGGCCATGATATGACGGTTCTCATTCAATTAAAATATCAAATGGGAAAGTAATAGGAACAGGGTGTTTAGTGGTGGGCTAAAGACCAGGCTGAGCAGGGAAAATGAAAGCAACATTATCTCAGGTGGGAAAGACATGGCCTTGAATTTTTTTCCACTTAAAAAAAGTTTTTTCCCTTCTTAGTCTTTTGTAAGAGTTGATACTGACTTATATTTGACAAGTCTAGTAACCATTTATAGTTGCTATTAAAAGAAACCCTTAAAATAACTATGAAAAGTCAGGTACCATTTTCCCTCCTGGGTTTCTTAGTTTTTAAGTCTTGAATGTTCTGTCAGGCCTCTGGGTCTGCTCAATTTCCTGCCAAGTGGGTCAGGAATCTCTGGGTAACTGGATGGAAGGAGCGAAGAGGAACCAGTCAACCCAGTGGGCGAATATTTACCCTGCCCCTGAGGCAATGGGGAGCAGGAACTGGAAAGGGTGTCCAGTGATCCAAGGGGTCTTGTCTTTCTCAGAAGTCCTTTGGTGCCAAGGGCCAAAAAACCCAATTAAATTTGTGAGGGAAAAGGACTTATTGGACAGACTTTGTAAAATCTCAAAGGACCCCAGGGCATTATGGGACAGGATTGTTTTCAGGTCGCCATTTTTCTGGAGATGCTTCCCTCATCCATCCCATGATTCTCTCTGTTGAGGAACTTCCTCTCATAGGAGAACTGTAGTCTGTTTGACTCAGAAATTTCTTCTTCTCCATTTTCCTCTCCCTTGATTCCGGCATTGTTTTGGCCTGCCACAGAGGCCTGACTCAGACTTCGTGGGCTCAGAACCCACCAGTCCCTGATGATCATTTCTATTTGTGGTAGGAGTTGAATGAAGGAAAATCTTGATATTTTTGGTGGTGGTGGTGGGGATTGGATGTTTCGCCACCTCTCACCAACTTCAGAACTGTGAAGACCTAAGTTCCCAGTTTTTGTAATAAGTCTTTTATGTGGAAATAAAGTTTTGTTGGAAAAGCCTCAGCAGAGAGCTGTGCCCCATGGTATGACCTCTAAAAATAGAATTATCTTGGTAGTGGTTACTGTGTGTTACTTCCCAATATCATTTTTTCTCCTTCTTCTCAATAAACCCTAATTTTGTTTGCAAATTCTTCTAACTACAGCGTTCAGGGTAGACCTAGATAAGGGATCAGCAAACTTTTGCAGAAAAAGGCCAGAGTAAATACTTGAAGCATTTGGTGGTAGGGATTTGAATACGGGCTCTGTCACAACTAGTTGTGTGACCGCTCTCTGCTGCAGTGTAGAAGCAGCCATGGACAGTGTGGCTGTGTCCCAGTAAAACTTTAGTTATAAAATCAGGCAGCGGACCAAATTGTGACCTGCAGGTTGTAGTTTGCCAACCCTGCTCTGGATAATCCAAGGCAGGGCTTCTGAGTGTCAGCACTAATGACATTTTGGACCAGATAGTCAATCCTTTGTTGTGGAGGATTGTTTTGTGTGTTATAGTATGTTATAGCAGCAGCCCGGCCTCTACATCTCTCCCTGCAGTGTGACAGCTAGAAATGTTTCTGAGCATTGCCAAATGTCCCTGGGGGCATTTCCCTGGTGACTGTTACTGCTCTGGGGTAGTTACATGAACTTGAGCTAATCCAAATAGACCAACGGGAAGGGCTTTTATAGTCCATAATATGGAGAGAGGTTCTGTCTGTCTCCTCTTGGACGTAAACAAGAAAGCACCGGCACCAAATGGTATCCACAACCACCTTACAACTGTCTTACGATGATGGGCATCGGACTCTGGACGGAGTCTGCGCTGTGGATGGCAGAGCAGAGAGAGACCAAGAATCCAAGACCTCTTTGAGTAGCTTTGAATCAACCGGACCTGAAGCCCTCCTTACGTATGGTCTTCCTGCTGGAGAAGAGGACGCGTTTCCTTATTGTTTTAGATGGAGTTTGTCAGGGATATTCAAGGAGGTAATTTGTCAGTGTGCACAGAAAGATTTCAGTAGGTTACCCTCCGGTATGCCTGTGTTTGTATGTAGTGGCTGGATATCAGTCATGAGGCAAGCAGGGCAGCAGGGCCTGTGACTGGCGTCTCAGCATCATCATGTTTCCTTTTGGCCCCGCAGAGGCCTTGGAGCATTTATCTTGCTACCTGCCCCCCACTCCACCCCCAGCCAGCACAGTGGTACATGGCTTCTTTCTGGCTCCATTGCAGTTGGAGTTCTCTGTGAACTTGTTCGGCAATGTGGGTCTTTTAGAGGAACTTAACCTGCCTGATAGGTTACAGAGAATTTTTTAACGGTGTCTTCCTAGGAAGGAGATTTGATCAGAAAACAGTGGCAGCATTTGGCCTGATACATGGGCGTCGGGTCCCGAATTGCAAACGTAGTGGCTACAAAGATAACAGGAAACCAATTTCTACTCAATTCAAATCACAGTTCCCCTTGGGACTGTGCCCTTTATTGCTTTCAAGACTCCCTGGTCACTCCCTTCCCCACCCTCCCCTTCCAGTTCTTGGCTGCTACTGAGGTGGGAAAAAGGCCTATAGAACAGAATCAATAAAAAGAAGACTTCTAAGAAGGTTTTCACAGCAAGCTTATTGAGCAGTGTTGGAAAGGCTACCGGTCTTAAGCGGAGAGGCCCTGGCTTCAGAATTTGGCTCTGAACTTGCAGGCCATTTCGCTTGGCTGAGCCTCAGTTGTACTCATCTGTGGGAATGGGCAGAATGGTATGTGCCCATCAGTCGAATGAGATAATGTATGTGAGTGAGTGTGATGAGTCAGGAGATCGGAGGAGAGCTGCTTGGACAGAACAGGGGTGTGATCAGTGGATACTTCGGGCCCACATTCTTCTCCCTTTTTGGTGGTACCCATTGTTTGATTGTGGTTGAGGTTTCCTTAGTCTGGGTTGAGATTAATGGGATGTACAGAACCGGGGTGTTTGTGGGGTATTGGGGAACCCCATGGCTCTAGGCAGTGGTCTCAGAGCCAGGTGTCAGGGGCATCTCTAGGCATCTTCCCAGGCCTCACAGACAACTACTGGCAGTCCCGAGGAACTCAGGGCCCACAAAAAGAAAGTATCACCACCGGTCCTCCAAATGGGGAGCAGTGAGGTGGGAATTGGCTTTATAATTTGCCAGTCCTGAGTCTGAACCCTCCCCTGCCATTGATTCACTGTGTAACCCTTAGGATAATTAGTTAACCTCTCTAAGCTCCATCGGTAAAATGGTGACAATAATAGACTTTTTACCAGAGGGTATTTGAGGGAATTGCATGAAGCGTATGCCTGGCCCATAATGTGTGTGTAAACATTACCAGCTGCGGTTTGTACTTTTATTGTTTGGAGGCTTGTTCCTTCCATCTTTCCTGAAATGCCCCAACGGCTTATTATGGAATGTGGTTGTTTCAGGAAAGCGAGGGCTTGGGAAAGATGGCGTCTTGAGGACAAACTGTCAGGGTAGAATTGTGAAAGCTGCCAGGCTTGGGCCAGGCTTGAGACATTTCATCACCCGCTCCTGAAAACCAGCTCAGATTCCTCCACCTCCTTCAGCCCTTACACTCAACCCGTCGCTAAGCCCTGCTCTTGGTTTTCCCCTAAATGTATCCTGAACGGGGCCCGCTTCTCCATCTCCCCCGCTCCCAGCCCCGTTGGAGCCCCCGTATCTCACCTAAACCCTGGCAGCAGCCTCCTCGCTGGTCTCTGCTCCCGCTCCTGTCTCCCTGCCACCCACACCCCCTGCAGCAGCTGGAGAGGAGGCTTGAAAATGTAAATCAGAACACATCTTCAGCTCCTTGAAACCCTCCAGTGCCTTCTGACTGCACCTAGAATAACAGCCAACATTTCCCACGGTCTGGTGGAGAATGTTCTCTACCCGCCCCTTCAGGGTGGCTGAATTTTTCTCCTTTTTTCAGGTCTTCATTTAAATGTTGTCTGTGACCTGTTTGAGTCAGGTGCTTCCCATCCCTTCTGTCTACAGTATTTACAGCTGGTCATTACAGACCTACTTGTGTGTTGATTCATGCAGCACCTGTAAGCCTTGGGAGGGCAGTGATGCTGTCTGTCTTATTTACCACTCCGTCCTTGTACCTGGCACATAGTAGGTACTATATAATATCTGGTCTGGCGAATGAATGCCATCAGCCCAGTTGATTCTGTTTGTCTTTCGTCACTTCACGCCTTCTGAGGGGGAGAAACTCTGTATACAGGTGCTGTGAAGCTCTTAATAATTGGAATCTCACTCCAGTGTGGTAAGAGGCGGGAGAGCTTAGTGGTTAGTTATGCACACTCTGATGCCAGACTTTCTGGGTTCAAATCCCAGTTCTGCCCCTGTTACCTGTGTGCTCTTCAGCAAGTTACTTAGACTCTCTTTGACTCAGTCTCCCCCTTTGTCAAATGGGGATAACATCAGTATCTACTTATGGGGGCTAATTAAGGTGATCTTTGTGAAACCATTGGTACACTGTGTGTGCTGAGCCATGGTGGCTGCGATTACCCAATTAGCATGTGTTGAACATTTCCCTTTCTGGGTGAGTTTTACACCTTCTCTCTTTTTCTAATTTTTTGAAGTCAACGCACTATTTATGTGACTCTTTGAGCATCTATTTCATGCTCTACCCTGGGAATACAGAAATGATCCCACAGATTTAGTTCCTGTTCTCATAGGGCTTACATATCAGCGGGGAATACAGGCTTCAAACACATAATCGCAGGTGAGATGAATGAACTGAAAAAGAAAGAGTGTGCAAGGGGAATACATTCCAGGGAAATGAAAACTTTGTGCGTGTATAGGGGCAGTCAAAGAAGTTCTACCCAAGAATGTAGACCTAAGCTGAAGAGAGAGCTCAAGGTAGAGTAAGATCCATTCAGGAGATAGAAGGTGCTGGGGTGGGGGGGCGAGGGGAGAGGATGCTGAGCAGAGGGAACAGCTTGTGCAAAGGTCCGGAGGCTGCAGAGAACATGGCACATTCACGACTAATAGGTGCAGTGACTAATAAGTACATAGCTGGATAACCTGGTTATGGAAAATAATTGCTTGAATTTTCAGGGATCTCTGCAGACAAGACCAAGAGATAATAATTTGAATATAAGAGCTTTATCTGGGAGGTGATTCTGAATACCAGTTGAGGAATGAGAAGGTGAGAGAGGGAAGGGAAGGAGCTGGGGAAGGATGCATAATCAAAGAAGTTACCACTGTGGGCAAGTAGGGAACTGTAGGGGCCAGTGTCAAACATGCATCTCAGTTATCCCACCCAATAGATTATGGAGCTGGGGAATTTACACACCATCTACCATTAGTCACTGTTGGAGGGCTGCTCTTGGTAGGGACCAGGGGTCCTTAATTCCCTGGCACCTCCATCCTGCCATGCAGGTGAGCAAAAGTAGAGTCCGGTCACCAGAGAAAGCTGTCCAGCAAATGAGAGCAGGTGTTGGCTCTTGGAGGTTGGGCCAATTTGGTGACGGTGAGGGGACCCCGCAGAGAAGCAGTGCATCTGCTACACAGCCCGACCCGCCTTGACGCTTGACACTGTTGGGGTCACAGGCAGGAACAGCTTGCGAAGGCCCTTGTGAGCTGTCGTAAAAGATTTTGGATTCTATCCTTTAGGGAGCCGCTGTTGGCTTTTAAGCTGAAGGGAGGCTTCATCAGACCTGCAACTTAGACCACTCTGGTCCTTGGGTGGAGAATGAATTGTTGTGGCCGAGGAGCAAATAGAGAATTCGGGAGGTAGTCGCGGCTCTCTGGGTCAGAGCAGGTGGAGTTGGGATGGAGAGCAAGCTGGGGAGACGTATAGGAGCCGGAATGGACCAGATTGAGTGAAAGCCTGCATCTGAGGAAGGTGGTGGCCCTTTTCCATAATACCGTCCTTATGCTAAATTAGACACAGGTGTCTCCGAGACTTGGCAAGTGGGGCTGTAATTTTCCCAAGCCCCCCACCCTCCACCCCTTACCTGATAAAGCTCTGTCATCTGCTGCAGTCTCGCTGCCCACTTTTCACAGCACTTCCCAGGCTGCTGGGACCAGCATAAAATGAAAAGCCCCTATTTCCCACCTTGCCAGCTTTCCTTCTGCCTGGCCCACCCTGCTGTGCCTAGCAAGGGTTGGCTGCAATGCCAGCGTCTGAACCAGCATTATTGTCAAGGAATGTGGAAGCAGCCGGGCCAGGGAGCAAGGGGCGGGGATGAGCATTCCATTTGCCATCTGTGGCTCGAGCAAGAGCTGTGTTGATGAGATCCAGGACTGTTTCTGTGTGATCCGGAGAAATGCATTTCAACTGAGCTGGAAAGGGGGTCATCATCTCTAGGCTCATGTGGGTGTCCTGTGGGGTCACTGTGTTCTCTGCGTGTGGGGCTGGGATGCGGGGTATAGAAGTCTGCTTTGTCCCCAAAACCTAAGTCCTCTGTTGGGCCCTGCTGGGCACAAAATGCTGCCTTGCTCTTCTGGCGGCTGTAGAGTGGTACCAGCCCTGGCTGAACACATGCTCGTTAAAAATCACTCAATTACCGTTCGACCGTAAACACTTTATCTTAAGATTTTTCCGAATTTAAAGGGGTCTTCAGGGTTATTCATTTAACAAATCTTTATTTCCAGAAAATTTCACTTTTCTTCTGAATAAAGCCTACCCCTCCTCAATTCAGTACTCTGATCACAGGGGTACCAAGAGAGCTGTTGTCGCAGTGAGGCTCGCCTTTGGCCTCTGATGAATACACCCCAGACCCAAGCTGGGCCCATTAGAATCCGAGAATAGAGACAGGAAAGGTAGTCCTTCGTATCTGAAATTGTAATGTACAGAAGACGGTGCATGGCTGGATGTTGTTTTGTTTTGTTTTGTTTTTTTTTGCCCAAGAGACAAAACTGTTTCGGGAGGAGAGGGGAGAGAGAGAGGAGACAGATTCTTTTTGGCCCAGCTATTTCCTGTTCTTTTAGTTCCATGTAACTCCCCAATATTCCTATAATGAATTTGTCTTTTTTGCTTATGCTGGCCAAAGTGAGTGTCTTTGATGTGGAGGAGAGGGGGCTAAAAAAAGTCTCTGCCCACAGACTGGCAACGTTTTGGAGGCCTTTAAAGGGTTAGAGAGAAAGTTTGTTTCAACTCCCAATACTGGACATTTTTAGAGTCACCCTGAAAAGAGACCCTGTGCCCATGAGCAGCTCGTCCCCACTCCTCCCTACAGCATGGCCGACCCAGGCCCTGGTAGCACTAATCTACTCTCTGCATCTGTAGATTTGCCTAGTCGTATGAACGGCACCACACGCTGTGTGGCCTTTCGTGTCTGCCTTCTGTCCCTTAGCGTAATGTGTTCAAGGTTCATCCGTGTCGGAGCACATATCAGAGCTTTGTTCCTTTTATCCTGAATCCTATTCCGTTGAATTGGGAGACTGCATTGTGTTTATCCATTCATCAGATGATGGACATCTGAGTTGGGTATTGGACATTTTTGGTTATTGTGACTAGTACTGCTATGAGCATTTAAAATAGCAGGTCAGAGCATGTCGCTTAGTGTTGACTCTGTCATGCCTCCCAAACTCCAAATAAACGCACAGGCTCTCACCATGGCCCAGCGGGCCCCATCCGACCTGGCTGCTGCCTCCCTCTCAGACTCCTCTCTTCTCTGCTTTTCCTTGGACACACCAAGATTGGAATGTTCTGTTCCCAGGCATTCCCAGGATTCTCCTTTACTTTGCTGACATCTCTGATCAGATATCACTTCCTCAGAGAGGCTTGCTCATCCATCACTTCTGACCCTGCTGTATCTTTCTTCATAGGATTTTCTGTAACAGAAGTTGTATTACTTATGTGCTTGCTTTTTTTCCCCCTAGAAGGTAAATTCAGTGATAGGTGGGACTTTTTCACTGCTGTATCCTCTGTGTTTGGCTCATACTAGGAACTTAACCAATAGTTGTTGAATGAATGAATGAATGAATGAATGAATGAAAGAAAAGATGGGACCTTGCAGGTGACACATGAGAAGCTGAGGCCCAAAGAGGGGTAGGGCCTGGCCAAGTTTACATGGCTCATTTGCTCTCTCAACTCCAGTCCTGTGTTGCTCCTCCAAACTTTCCTTCCCTCAGATGTTTGGATGCTGGGTAGCTTGTGCTAATTCCAGTCACCATTACTTGGGACTACTTCCTGCTGAACCAATTAGCAAATCAGAATCTCAAACCCTTCAGATTGGGCACTTCTCACCATTTCCTTACTTCTCCAGCCACCCGTCCCATCATTTCCCAACACACATCCTACCTTTCGACCCTCCTGAAGGACTTAGAGTTCCTTGAGCACCCGGATGCTCCTTCTTGCCTCTTACCGTTGCCCATGCTGTTCCCTTTGTCTGGAATACTCTTCCCACAGACCACCTAGTATAGATGGCCAACTCAGACTCATTTTCATGGCTCAGGTGGCCTTTTATACCATTTGGAAGACTTTCCTACCATGGTGTTCCACCCAGACTGAGCAAGATGCCTCTCCACTGCATATTGGAGGCCTCCATTATAACAATATCACTCTACTGAGGTTGACTGGGTCTCCTCCATAATGTAGATGCTGTGAGTCTGCAGTGACAGGGTCATGCCTTTCAAGGTTGAGACTTTATTCCCAATCCCCTGCACAGTGCCTGTCCCAGTGAAGGCACTTGGCAACCATGGCTTATGTGGGTTTCTTTGTTTTGATCAAAGGAGGAGAAGTGGATGCAGCAGTGACCCATAGCTCTCCTACCTTTCAGCGTGCTTCAGCCAGTTGCCACCTGCCGGGTCCACATCTATGCCAGAACTGCCAGGATTCAAACTGTCTATGAGAAGCAGTTCAGAGGGTCAAGGAATTAATACCTTCTGCTTCAAGAGCAGCCCTTAACCAGTGATTCTTGGGAGTTGATGTATAAATACCCCAGCTCTCCTTTTCTTTGGATGGGCTATTCCATCTGAGACCTGAATGGTAAGGAGGAGGGAAAAGATGTGTTTTGCACCTGTCCTCAGGGTTCCTCATGGAGAGACAATGGGATTAGGCTCCTGTTGCCCTCTGTGGTAGCTCGCTGTTTCCTCGCTTCTATACTGGTGTTTCCTTCACTTCATAAATGGACCACTTTCACTCAATTCCTTGTCCAATCCAATGGAATTGTCAGAATGTCAACACCCTCGCCAAAGGCCCCAGCATGTGTGGGTTCCTTTTTTTTCTTCAAGATCATGATGACACCAACTGGAATGTATCAGCCAACCAAACAAGCTCATAAATGCCAATTAGTTACATTGATGAGCAATGTTTATGGGTTCCTGCAGATCAATTCATAAATATTATAAATTGCAACAATTTCTAAATAATGCCCTGTGACTAATGGCTCTGGTTGTAGTGGATTTTATCACTCTGTTGAGTACCTAATCGTCCTCAGCATCACTGAATGTTTTTGTGACCTGCAACAACACGACAATGACTCGAAGTCCAGCAGCAACAAGGTCAAAGAGACTGCTTTTCTAGCTTCTGTCCTAGTTGATGAGGGCCTTGGTATTTCAGTTTTTAGTGGTCTAATCTTTTGTGCATGTGCATATGTGTGTGCACATGCATGTGGGTCTGTGTGTGTGTGTGTGTGTGTGTGTGTGTGTGTGTGTTTGGTGGTGGAAAGCTGTCCTTTTCTACCACGTAGGAAATATCATGTATTCTGGTCTTTACCTGTTATTTCAGAGGCTCATTCATTCATTCATTCATTCATTCAAAAGATATTTATTTATGGAGCACTTTCTATGTGCCCCACACTCTGTGAATGCTGGGAATAGAGCGGTGTATTGGTCAGGATAGGCTATGTTGTGCTGCTGTAACAAGTTAACTTTGAAATCCCAGAAGCTTCCAATGACAGAGGTGTTTTTCCTCATTCATGCTGTTCATCCAGTGTGGATCAACCAGAGATGAGCCTCCATGTAGTCACTCAGGGACCCAGGCCGATGGAACCTTGCCAGTCACTGTGGCTGGGGAGCTGATAACTAGAGAGTTACTGTACCTGCTTTTCTGTGTGTAAGCCCAGAAGTGACATGTCTCACTTCTGCACTCAACCTGTGAGCCAGAATTAGTCACTTGGTCCTAATTAACTGCAAAGGAGGCTGGGGAATGTGGAAGGAGCATTACTTAACTCCTTAGCTTGTGTTGTAGCTCACATTGTAGGAGACGGTAGGGGTCAAATAAATTTATTGCATAAATAATTGTTTAACAGTAAGTGGGGTGAAGGCTACAAAAGAGAATTTGGGATGCTATGAGAGTATGAAATAGGAGACCCAGTGCCTTCTAGATGGTCTAGGATGCTTCCCCAGGGAAGGGGTGGTGTTTCGGCTGAGACCTGAGGGTGAATAGGAGCTGGTCATAGGGAGCGAGGGACCCCACTGTCTCACAAAGACAGATCACCTCAGGCTGTACTCTCAGAGAACTTACAGTGTAGCTTGGGAGATGAGAAATAGAAATAATGATAATACCAGTTAGCCAGCAATGGCAGCCCACGTGGTTGGATATGTGCTGTGTTAAGTGCTTTCTGTTCATTATCTCACTTAATCTTGCAAACATTTAGAAATGTACTGCCCAGCAAGTATCTGGGCAGGGCCTGAGCTCACGTGTGCACCTCAAGTTTATGTTTTTTACCGCTGTGTGCCACTCCCTCCAGGGTGATTGCCCAGTGACTGACCAGTCTAGCTCAGTGCTCACTGAATGCTGGGGTATAAGAGAAGGAGCTCTCCCTTCTAAGCTGATCTTCCTCTGCCTCTCCAATAAGTCACTGAATCTCCCCAGACCTCAGTTCATCATGAAAATGAGAGCATGTGGCTAGATCAGAGCTTTTAAAAAATGTTGTAATGTAGTGGAATATTTTAAAAAATGCAATCCAGTATTTAAAGCAGGCAGGTTAGTAACCTAGGGAAGATCCCTAAGCCTCACCCCTACTTTTTCCCATCTTGTTTAACAGCCCCTGGGTCCCCCCTGGAGGGGCCTGGCATTCAGCAAGTGTTCAACAAACTACTGAACCGTCTAAAGCTACTTCCAGTCCTCAAGTCTGCTGAGTGTTCCCAGTATTATGATTAGCTGTGGCTATTCGATTATACCAGTGGACTCCCTTCTTGTCTCTTGTGGCAGGTAGAGTCAGGGCTCCCCCCAGCCCCCGAAGGATATCCACATCCCAATCCTGGAAACCTGTAAATATGTTACCTTACAGTGGTAAAAGAGACTTTGCAGATAAGGTAAAGTTAAGGATCTTGAATACAGAGGATTGTTTACAGATGATCTGGGTGGGCCCAATGTCATGTAACCTCAAGGGTCCTTATAAGAGGGGACAGGTAAGTCAGAGAAGATGTGGGGATGGAAGCAAAGGTCAGAGAGAGAGGTTAGAAGATGCTACACTGCCGTTTTTGAAGATGGAGAAAGGGGCCACAACCTAAGGAATGTGGGCAGTTTTTCGAGAAGCTAGTGCCTCCAGAAGGGATAAAACCCTGCTGACACCTTGAATTTAGCCCTGCCAAGTTTCATTTCGGACTTCTTCCCTCCGTAACTGTCAGATAATAAATTTGAGTTGTTTTAAGCCACTAAGTGCGTGATAACTTTGTTACAGCGGCAACAGGAAACTCCAATATCCCTCGAAACAACAACGTAACCTATCCTGCAAGTTGCTTGTATCTGTGCTTAATGGCCAGACTATTGATTGTAGAAGCCATGTGCCAGCCACTATGCTTACTGCTCTTCTCTTATTTAATTCTCCAAACAGCCCTGTGCGTAGAGACTGTCATGTCCAATCAGTAAAGATGAGGAAACTGGGGCTCTGGAGAGGTTATAGCCCCAGCTCAAGGGCACGCAGGTGTGCATCTTTATGACTGTCACTTTGAACAGGTAAATTGCTTATCTTTGTTTAATTAAGTTTTTTTTTTCCCTGAGGGTTTATTTTATTTCTTCATTTGGAAGATGTTCTTCTTTCTTGATTTTACTTGACTTTCTGTGTTGGTGTCTGTGCGTTAGATAAAGCAGCCACCTCTCCCAGTCTTGAAGGAGTGGCCTCGTGTAGGAGGTGAACCTTCTCATTCAACCCTGCCCTAGCTCTTGGTTATCTCTCAAACCTCTGTGATTGTCCAAGTAGCCTGTTTTATTTTTATGGCTCCCAGTAGTTGAGGGTGTGCTGAGACCTGTCTGTGTCCCAAGGGCAGGAATCTTGGTCTGCACCTGGAGTCAGTCAGGCTGATTAGAAGCCAGACCCTCAGGTAGCAGCTGTTAAGGTATGCAGCATATACAGTCCCAGTAAGCCCATGGGCCATCAGAATCAGGTGATGTAAAGGTGTGTCCATAGTAGATGTGAACATTGGGGCCCCAGACTAGGGTATAAAAAGCATTTCCAGAAGATACCAGCTAGTGGAGGCAGAGGGAGAGAGCACAAAAATGATGTCCATCAGCCTCTGTTCCCTGAGAGCCCCTCCCTAGGCTCTTAGCTGTGTCCCAGACCAGTAGCCCCTGGGCCAGAGCTCCTGCACAAGCAAGACTCAGAAAGACCTGGGGTGTGTTTGGCTGCTGTCTGTGCAGTGCTCTGGGGGTGAGAGCCTGCCAAGGAGTCTCTCTCTGATTGGTATAGTCCTGTGGGACCCAGGCTGGCAAGCTCGCCCGGCCTCCAGAGTCAGGTGATAAAGGGGTGTCCCCTTGGGCAGCCAGAAATACCACATAAAAGCTCCATCTGGGAGATACCGGGGCTCTGGAGTGTGGCAGAGGCAGAGCCGAAGACGGTGTCCCCCAGCCAGCAGGCCCCTAGGTATGTGCCAAATTAGATGTGTGGCCCTCAGGCCGCCTCTGTGAGATGAGCAAATGAGCGTCATTCAGAAAAGTCTGGGCACCTCTCCATTGGCTTCCTGTGCGCTGGGCCTGGGGAGGCGGGTCCACCAGCCAGTTCTCAGATACCTGGAGTCTTGTGGACCTAAGGGACATCAGTTTCCAAAGCTAGATGTTGTGGGGGCTTGTCCCTCTGCTGCAGGGTCTGCAGAGTTGGGGTGCCGACATGTGCTTCAAACTCTTTGCTTCTCAGGGAGCAGCTCTGGGTTTTGAGTTCCCTCCTGAGTACGGGTAGCTGTGCTGGGGATGGGGTTTGTGGCAATATCAGGTCCCGGCCTTTCCTAACCACCTGGATGAAGGAAGGTCTTCTCTTACTCACAGATGAGTAGGTTTTTTCCCTACAAGTGAACCCACCTGTGTTCTTCAACATACCTCTAGGCACTGCCTTCCAAGGTGTCATCCAAGAATTTGCCCCATTCTCTGGGCATCTTGGGGCTCTGCCTCTTCACAGATTCTTTGTCCACAATCTTGTTCATATATATATATATATGTGTATATATATATATATATAGAGAGAGAGAGAGAGAGAGAGAGAAAGAGAGAGATCTATCTCTCTATCTCTAAGATTGTAGACAGATTTATCTATCGTAGATAGATCTCTCTCTATATTTATATATATACTTTTTTCTTAATGTTTATTTTTGAGAGAGAGAGAGGCAGAGACAGAGTGCAAGCAGGGGACGGGCAGAGAGAGAGGGAGACACAAACCTGAAGCAGTCTCCACAGCTGTCTGAAGCAGCTCTGAGCTGTCAGCACAGAGCCTGATGCATGGCTCAAAATCACCAACCGTGAGATCATGACCTGAGCCGAAGTCAGACGCTTCACCGACTGAGCCACCCAGGCGCCCCTGTATATATTTCCTTTAAAAAAGATCCTTTCCGTGAGATGTGTTTTCCTTTTTGGCTACCTTATTCCCATGTTTCTTTTTTTCCCCTTCTTCTCCAAAAATATCTGCAGCCTCCATTTCACTGCCCACTCAACCCCACCCCCCAGCAAGTTTGTGCCACCCCACCGGCATACTCTGTCTCTTCCAAACTTTCAAAGGCCACCCAAGATCTAGCAGATATGACTCTCCATTCTCCTTCTCCTTGCTTCTCAATTTTCTTCACGCCCTCAGCACGTTCCAGCTTTTCCTTTTCAAAATTCTTTCCCTAGTTTTGATGGCGCTGTTCTGCTGTCTCTATAACCTTTATTCATCTTTCCCTTTCAAAACTCACTTCTCCTGCTCTTCCAAGAGCAAGTTCTCTTCCAGATTTCATGGTTTTCGCTCTTCTTGCTGGCTACAGCTGTGCTTCTCAAGCCTGATTCTACCTTAGAGTCACCTGGGAGTTTCAAAAAATACTGATGCCCATAGTTTTAGGGCAGGGAAACTATTCTGTGTGATACTCCAACGGCAGATACGTGTCTTTCCTTTTTTACTGAAGTATAATTGACATACGGTATGATATTAGTTTCAGGGGTACAACACAGTGATTTGATATTTATATGCATTATGAAATGATTGCCATGGTAAGTATAGTTGCCATCTGTCACCATACAGTTTTTACAATATTGCTGTGTTCCCTGTGCTGCACGTCACATCCCTGTGTCTTATTTATTTTATAACTGGAAGCCTGTGCCTCTAATTTCTTGCATCTGTTGGCCCATCCCTGCAACCCTCCTCCCTTCTGGCAGCCATCAGTGTGTTTTCTGTGTCTGTGAATCTGTTTTGTTTGTTCCTTTGTTTTTCTTTTCAGATTCCACATATAAGTGAAATCATACAGTACTTTTCTTTCTCTGACTTATTTCACTTAGCATAATATCTGCTACATTCAAGGACAAGGTTTCATTTTATGGCTGAGTAATATTCCATTGTGTGTGCGTACGTACGTGTGTGATACACACACATCTTCTTTATTCATCTGTCGATGGACTCTTAAATTGCTTCCATACCTTGGCTAATGTAAATAATGCTGTGTGATGAACATAGGAGTGCATATGTCCTTTCAAATTGGCATTTTCTTTTGCTTCAGATAAATACCCAGAATGCAAATTGCTGGATCCTATGGTAGTTCTATTTTTAATTTTTAAAGGAACCTCCATACTCCCAGAGTTGGCTGTACCAATTTACATTCCCGCTGACAGAGCACGAGGGTTCCCTTTTCTCCATTTCCTTGCCAATACTTGTTATTTCTTACCTTTTGATTTTATTTTTTTAATGTTTATTTTTGAGAGAGAGAGAGAGAGATACAGAGCACAAGTGGGGGAGAGGCAGAGAGACAGAGGGAGACACAGAATCTGAAGCAGGCTGCAGGCTCTGAGCTGTCAGCACAGAGCCCGACTTGGGGCTCGAACTCACAGACCATGACCTGAGCTGAAGTCGGATGCTTAATTGACTGAACCACCTAGGCGCCCCATCTTATCTTTTGATTTTAGCCATCCTCACAGGTGTGAGGTGATCTCTCATTGTGGTTTTGATTTGCATTTCCCTGATGGTAAGTGATAATGAGCATCTTTTCATGTGTCTGTTGGCCATCTG
The DNA here is from genome assembly GCF_046562875.1 of Panthera onca. Lineage (NCBI taxonomy): Eukaryota > Metazoa > Chordata > Mammalia > Carnivora > Felidae > Panthera > Panthera onca. The sequence continues at coordinate 13,811,250 of NC_138350.1, forward strand.
GATATCGTCTTTGAAAAAATGTCTATTCAGGTCCTCTGCCCATTTTTAATTACATTGCTTTTTTTTTTTTTGATATTGAGTTGTATGAGTTCTTTATAGATTTTGGATGTTAACCCCTTACCAGATATGTCATGTACAAATATCATCTCCCATTCTGTAGTTGCCTTGTCAAAAAAAAGCATTTTAGTTTGATATAGTCCCATATTTTTTCTCTCTCTCTCTCTCTCTTCTTCCTTCCTTTCTCTCTTTCTTTCTTTCTTTCTTTCTTTCTTTCTTTCTTTCTTTCTTTCAAGTAGGCTCCATGCCCAACATGATGCTTGAACTTACAACCCTGAGATTAAGAGTCGTATGCCCTACCCACTGAGCCAGCCAGGCGCCTCCATGTGGTCCCATTTTAAAACTTTTACTTCTGTGGTTCCTGCCTGCAGAAATACGCCTAAAAAAGTATTGCTAAGATTGACGTCAAAGAGCTTACTGCCTATGTTTTCTTCTAGGAGTCTTATGGTTTCAGGCCTCACATTTAGGTCTTTAATCCATTTTGAGTTTATTTCTGTGGATGGTGTAAGAAAGGGGTGCATTCTTTTGCATGTAGCTGGCCAGTTTTCCCAGCACCATTTGTTGAAGAGACTGTCTTTTCCCCATTGTATATTCTTGCCTTCCTACTCATAGATTAATTGGCCACATAAGCCTGGGTTTACTTCTGGGCGCTCTCTTCCTTTGATCTGTGTGTCCGCTAATGTGCCAGTATCATACTGGCTTTTTGTTTGTGTTCTTGTGTTAGACTCTACTGTTTTGATTACCATAGTTTTGTAGTATAGTTTAAAATCTGGGCGTATGATACCTTCAGTTTTGTTCTGCCTCAGGACTGCTTTGGCTGCATGGGTCCTTTTGTGGTTCCATTCAGATTTTAGGATTTAGTTCGGTGAAAAATGCGGTTGGTGTTTTGATAGGGATTACATTGAATCTGAGGTACATGTCTTTATACATCTGTCAAAACCATAGAACGTGCAATACCAAGAGTGAACCCTTATGTAAACTATGCGCTTTGTGTGATAACGATGTCAATGTGGATTCATCAACTGTCACAAATGGGCTGTTTCTGGTGGGGGATGTTGATGGTAGTGGTGGCTGTGTGTGTGGCCAGAGGGCGTGTGGAAATGCTCTGTACTTTTTGCTCAGTTTTGCTTGTGAACCTGAAACTGTTCTTAAAAATAAAGTCTGTTAATTAAAAATTGCTGATGCCAGGCCCCATGATCAGAAGATTTGGCTTACTTGTCACATTTGATGCTGAGACGCAGTGAGATTGTGCAATGCCAGGCAGGACTCTCTCCCCGAGGGGTTTTCTATCCAGCTCCACTGGTCATTTTAAGGAAATCCCCAGATTTAACTTTCCAGCTCTGCTCTTTTGCCTGATTCTCAGGTAGACCCACTCCAGCTGTATGGATGTGTGATGTCACACTCAGCATCTTTTTCAGATCCCTCTCTGTTGTTCCACATTTTGATCGGCACACCCATCCTTGGCGTGGCCGGTCAGGTTCTAGAAACCTCAGAGTCCCAGCATCAGGGATTCCGTGAGTTCAAATCTCCAACCTGTCCTCCAAGCCGAGCCCCCTCCCCCTATCTTCCTGCCTCTGCACGAACCTTGCTAACCATGGAAGCTCTATCCTTGGCTAGGATCATCTCCTTTTCAAAAACACCTTTATTTTTTATTACACAACTGATACATGTGGATCGTAGGGGGAAAAAAATATTGGAGAGCATAAAGGAGAAAATAAAAACCTCCCATAATACTATCACCCACCAACTGCTATTAAAGTATATAAAAGTAAAGAAAAAGGGTTACATTGTGAAGGTTGCCATTTTTCACCTAACATGACATCACAAATATTCCCCTATCACAAATACCCTTTCAAACCCTTTAAAATAATTTTTATATTATTTTGTCTGCAAAAGTAGTACATGTTCATTGTCCAAAAGTCGAACAGTTGGGAAGTGTGTGGAATGGAAAAATAGAAGTGTTTCCACGTCTGGACTATCCAAAGAGCAGTCTAAAGGGGTTGGGGGGTGAGAGTCTTTTCATTCTTCCTGATGTTGTTGAGACAGATAATTTGATATTCGAAGAAAGGATTTGTTGGCATTCTTTATGCCTGTTTTCTGGAATCTTAAAAATGGAATTATGTAATTTTCCCAGAGCTCAGGGCATTTAGACTTTTTAAGCTGGCATGTTAGGGCCACTGCTCCCCAGTCCCCACCTCCCTGAGGCTGGCTGCACTTAATAATTCCAACATGCTCCTAATGGCCAAGACAGCCTTTCTTTTTCGGGCTGTCCTCATGGTTGGAAAGCTCTTCTCTGTGTCATGTTGGAAACTGCTTCCTTGTCCCTTTAGCTCTTGGCCCCAGGCTTTCTTTATGGAGCTAGTAAAAACAAACTGAAAGAAGCAAAAAGGCAAAACAAAAACCCAAACAGTCAACACCCACTCTCTTTTTGACTTGCCTTCTGGCCTGTTTCCACTGAGGATTGATCCCTGGCTGCCTTTGGAGGCAGGATAAGGTTAAGAACACTGCGGCAGTGGGGTGCCCAGGTGGCTCAGTTGATTAAGCCTCCGACTTCGGCTCAGGTCATGATCTCATGGTCTGTGGGTTTGAGCCCCGCATCGGGCTCTGTGCTGACAGCTCAGAGCCTGGAACCTGCTTCAGATTCTGTGTCTCCCACTCTCTCTGCCCCTCCCCTACGCTCTCCTTCTGTCAAAGATAAATAAACTTTAAAAAAAAACAAAAAAGAACACTACTGCAGAGTCAGACATCTTGGGCTCCTGCAGCAGGCTTCTTAATTCTCTATGAGGCTCAGTGTGCTCACCTGTGAAATGGGGCTGCTACCACAACCTACTTATTGGGTTCCTGTGGGGATTAAATGAGTTATATGTGTGAAGCCCTTAGACCAGGCCTGGCATGTACCATCATTAGGTATCCACAGGGTCTGGATTCTCCACAAAGAAGGGGAAAGTGGTGAGCTTATCAGGCTCTGAAACTCTCACCTGGAAAACTCACCTGGCTGCAGGGACCAGTCTTTTTCGCATCTTCGATTTGGAATTCATTTCTGTGATTAGTGTCGTGTGTCTCCCTCTGGCTGCAGGGACCGGAACTTGAAATTTTGAGATTGGTGGGAAGAACACGGGGGTGGGGGGTGGGGGTATACACACAGGGGAGCAGGAGAGGGGAGGTGCGTCGCCACGGGGTGGAAAACCGCAAGAAGTAAGTGATCCTGACCTGACAGCTGCTGGCCCCAGTGCTTAGGAGCTGGGTGCACTTGGACAAGCTCTTTAAGCCTCCATTTTCTCATCTGCAGAATGGGTTCATTAATGTGTGATGGGGAATAATAATATGCCTAACCTCGCTGATTCAGTTTATTGGGCGCCACCCACCTTCACTCCTCATAACAACCCCCTGAGGCAAGAATTTAACATCCTTATTCTACAGATGAAGACAGCGAGGCTGAGTTGCTTTCTCAAGTCCGCACACGTGGAACGTGGCAGGGCTGGGACTGGAATCCAGGCAGGTTCCAGAGTCTGGGCTCTTCGTGGTCTCGTTTTGCTGCTAAAGCGGGTAGTGACAAGCCCACCGCTTACTGAACCTCGTGTTTGGTACCTTCTTTCCTTTCATCCTTGTTAACAGCCTTGGTTACATAACCGGCCCCCCAAAGTCACATAGTAGGCACACAAGGACTCTTCCCGTGGGGGAGAGACGGCTTTGTTGTAGAGCAGGGTCCCTATCCCTGCCTGCACATTGGGTTCATGCAGGGAACTTGTACAAAATGATGACGCCTGACTCCACACCAGAGCTTGTAGTTTCTTCACTCTGGGCTGGGGACCCAGCATGGGGAATTTTTAAATACCCTGCGCGGTTCCAGTGTGTGGGTGGCATTGAGAACCATGGTGTGAGGGGTTCTGTCTTCCTCCAGGCATGGTTCTGAACCTCGGCTGCATGTTGGAACCGTCTAAGAGCTTCTAGATTCTGATCTCATTGGCTTGAGCATCACTCATTGAGCTAATTAATGCCTATCAGACCTTGTTAGATGCTGTCCGCTGCATTAATTAATTGAAGCCTTGAGTGACCAGCTCGCCCTAGTTTGCTGGGGATTTTCCATCCCAAGAACTCCCACTCATCAGATGTGAGCAAACCAGGGGGCTTTTTTTTTTTAATTTATTAATTTTGAGATTGAGGGGTGGGGAGAGTGAGCACAGGGGAGGGGCAGAGAGAGAGGGAGAGAGCCCAAGCACAGAGCCCAACATGGAGCTTGAATTCATGAACCGTGAGATCACGATCTGAGCCGAAAGCAAGAGTCAGGCGCTTAACCGAATGAGCCAGCCAGGTGCCCCATGCTCGGTCACCCTATTTAATCCTCCTCTAAAGTCCTATTTCTTACTGACCTCATTCACTTATTTCACAACAAATCTCCAAGCAAAGTTCTGCTGTTAAACCCATGTTGCAGATGACAAAACTGAGGCACAGAGAGTATTGGTCACACAGCAGATGATGGTTACAAAATACTAGCCCGACCAGTATTTCATTTCCTCTCAGGATACGCTGGAAGGTTTGGTTTCCACTTTGCAGACAGGGAAGTGAGTTTCATGGAGGGTAATGACACCCCACAGTCGGTGGCCACTGTGTTAGGTGGGAAGTCTGATCCTCTGATCCCCAGTGCGTTGCACGGCTTCTGTTATGCTGTGTGTGAGGATGAAGCATACGCCCTTGAGGAGGCTTGAGGTTCATCGGCTCTGACACTCCTTTGCATCTGTCAGCAGATCTTGGGCCTCCCAGCCTCCCCTCCTGCATGAGCAGCGAGTAGACTCCTTTCCCCTGGGGCCGTGGGGTCTGTGAGTAGAAAAGGCCAAGATGATTACTGGCAGTTGGGTGCTGTTCATTTTGAACATCTGCCCTCAGGTCCCCAAGGCCAGATCCGTCAAAGGACACACACCTGTGCCAGGCATTGCCAGACACAGAAAACAGCCTCTTTCCTCTGGGGAGAGATCTGGGCAGGGCTGATCAGGCTGCTGACATGTCATCTGAGATGCGGAGTAATGGGGGACACGCAGGCAGAGAGGCAAGCTTGTACAAAGGATTGTTTTAGCATAAGCCGGTGTTCTTGGGGTAAGTTCAGAGAGAAGTGTGAAATATGAGTGTCTTGTTTCTCAAGTCAGCCAGATATTCCCCCACCCCCCCAAAAAGGGACCAGTTGAGTGGTTTGGGAGAGGGATGGGGCGCTTCCTGCCCTACAGCAGTTCAGCAGTCAATTTTGCAGGAAGATTTGCGGTTTGAAGCATCAATACGGGCATTCTGGTAGTACACAAGCTGATTCTAAGAGGTACAAGGACACATGTAAAAATGTCCATTGTTTAATTATATTAATATAATCAGAAAAATGTAACAGGTCATTAAAATAGAAGTTCAAGAGGGCATAGACTTTTGTCTGTTTTGCTCATGGCTGTAGACTCAGCTACTAGGACAGCCCCTAGCACATAGTTGGTTCCCAATGAATGAATGAATGACTCTCCCAGCATCTGTATGGTTTTATCAGAACATGGAATTTGAACTTAGGCTTATGGGATGGATAGGATTTAGTTAGGAAGAAATAGGTGAGACTGGGGGCAGGGGATGATCTTGTGAGGCTAAGATACGGGATGAACAAGGCCCGTGGCAATATAAGCTAACATCTATCGAAGCTTCCTATACACCAGGCACTCTGTGAAGTGCCTTCACTTATGAACTGATTAATTCCTCTAACAATCCTCAGATTATCTCCACTTTGCAGATGGGGAAACCGAGGACCCAAGCAGTAAGGCATCTTGCACAAGGACAGGCTGTAGCCGTGGCTTGGCCGTTTTCAAGAGTCCTGCAAGGCTTCAGGGTCTCAGTCCCCTCTGGGGTCCGTGGCAGGTGGAGCATGCGTCCCAGCCTGCAGGAGCCCGCTGCTGCTTTAGCTCCGGTGTCCAGGGCCTGGTGTCCTTCCTGCTCTCGGCCCCCGCAGGAGCCCGCTCTTCGCACACCAGGCCCGCTCTCTTTTTAACCCAGCTGCTGTTTTCACAGATTTCCATTTTTAGCTCCCTGGACTGGAACGCAGTGTTCAATGCACTGTAAACCTCAGTGTCAGTTTGATTATAAGAGAGGCGTGTGTGGGCTCTGACTCTCTCGTTTCCATGTGTAATAATAACCCTCCGGATCTCTCGCCCCTTTTCTTCCGAGTCCCTCAAAGCGTTTCTAGGTAGTGCCCCATTTAAGTCTTCAGTTACCCAGGGAGTCAGCTGGAGGATATTATGTGAAAGGACTTTGGCAGTATTCGGAAAGGGTTCCAGTCATCTCTGTCTTGAATTCTCAGGAGACTAGGGAAAATGCAAAAGGGGGCTGGTGTTTGATGAATGCCTACTGTATGCATCTTATCTTATCAACCCTGGGAGGTGCATATGTGAACTGCCCTTTCTTATGGATGACAGAAATAGCTCAGAGAGGCCAAGTGACTTGCTCAAGGTCACACAGTTAGTAATTGGCAGATTATGGATTTGACCCCAGATTTACCTCCGAGGCCTTTGGTTTTTCCCTTGCGTCATTAAGTGGGATGTTGTAGAAATAAAGGCACAGTCAGATCTTAATTCTCTTAGCTTCCACACCAAGTCAGCTCCAGGCCCTTTCCTTAGAGCTTCAAGTGAGGAATAAGCTATTAGGTTGGAAGGATTATTTCTCATCAGTTAGGACTATCTCGCACCTTCTTAAAAGTATGGAAAGTAGGGGGCACCTGGGTGGCCCAGTTGGTTAAGCATCCAACTCTTGGTTTCGGCTCAGGTCATGATCTCATGGTTTGTGGGTTTGAGCCCATATCAGGCTCTGCACTGACAGTGTGGAGTCTGCTTGGGATTCTCTCTCTCCCCCTCTCTCTGCCCCTCCCCCACTTGCATTCTCTCTCCCTCTCTCTCTCTCTCTTTCAGAGATAAATAAGCATTTAAAAAATATTGAAAGGAGGGGCGCCTGGGTGGCTCAGTCGGTTGAGCGTCCGACTTCAGCTCAGGTCACGATCTCGCCGTCCGTGAGTTCGAGCCCCGTGTCAGGCTCTGGGCTGATGGCTCGGAGCCTGGAGCCTGCTTCCGATTCTGTGTCTCCCTCTCTCTCTGACCCTGCCCCGTTCATGCTCTGTCTCTCTCTGTCTCAAAAATAAATAAATGTTAAAAAAAAAATTAAAAAAAATATTGAAAGGAATTTGTTTCTTCTTCCATCCTCCTCATTCATTCAGTCCTTCACTCATTCATTCATGCATGCAGCAAGCATTTATTATTCCCTTTTCTTTTTTGTATTTTTAAAATTTATTCATTTACTTTGAGAGAGAGAGAGAGAGTGTGCACGAGTGGGAGAGGGACAGAGAGAGAGAATTCCAAGCAGGCTCTGCACCATCAGCACAAAACCTGATGCAGGGCTTGAACCCACGAACCATGAGATCATGACCTGAGCTGAGGTCAGGAGTTGGACACAACCCACTGAGCTGCCCAAGCACCCCTGTTCTCTTTTCTCTGAGCATGAATAGGAGAAGTTACAGTCCCACTGAGTTTCTTTCCCCCGGGGTCTTGATTTCTGCTAAAGCTCCTATGTGATCTGGAACAAGTGACTTCATCTCCCCGAACCCCAGTGTCTTCATCTGAAGAATGGGGATCTAATGGTTCTTATTTCATAGGGGTTGTGTAAGGAGCCAATAGCATTTGAGAGTCAAGGAGTGGATCAACCTCCAGGGTGGACATGTGGGCCCTGAGAGGAGTGTTTGGGGAGATGTTTTTGGGACAAAAGGATATGTCTAGTTCAATGTTGTGGGCATGGTTTCATGACGATGGTGACCTCCGGTGTTAGGCAGCCCAAATTACTACATCCATGTGCCACACATTGGCTGTTTGGGGGAGGTTGGAAAGCTGAGTTTATTTAAGCCAAAAAGCATTGATTAAGCTCTTGTTAGACAGGCTCTGAGGACTTGGATTCGAGTCCCAGCTCTGCCACATGACAGTTGTGTGACTTTGGGACAGTTGATGCACTTCTCTGGACTCCAGTTCCTGCTTCTGTGAATGGGAAATGGTAATGTCTACAGCATTCTTGTGAGGATTAGAAATGACTGGTAGAAAGCACTTAGCGTAGCACCTGGCACTTGTTGGTGCCCAGTAAATAGATGTTGTTACTAATGCTGTAGGTGCCGATTGAGATTCTGCAGAATCAAAAAACTTAAAAATCCATGGCTTAGGTCTTCAGGTACAGCTGGATCCAGGTGCTCTTATGATGTCATGCCCTGGTCCCATTCCTTATCAGCTCTGCTTTCATTCGTGTTGGCTTGGCTCCCAGGAAGTTCCTCTCCTAGTGGCAAGATGGTCCCCAGTAGCTCAAGATTGATATACTCCCCACAAACCTAATGGAACAAGATCTTTTTCCCTATAGCTACAGCAAAGTCCATGGCCTTGAGTCCCATTGGATCAATGTGGGTTATGTCCCATCCTGAACCAAACATTGAGGTTATGGTGGACAAAGTAAGTTGATTGTCCAGGTCAGGGGCATGTCCCTCCCTCATGCTGGGGGATGGGGTCATCAGCTTTAAACAAACTGCGGGAACTAAAACTGAGAGAGGGCATTTCTTCTAAGGGAATGGATGCTAGATGTGTAAGGCTGAGTTCTCCCAGGAGCAGACTAGAGATGAGGATTTGTGTGCAAGTAATTGATTAGTAAATGCATATGGGAGAAAGTGGTAAGGGAGTAGAGGGAGTAGGCTAAGGAAAGGGGAGGGAGTCTAGTAAGGGTGTGATTTCAGATGAAGTCCCAGCCTTATTCAGATCCTACCAGGAGCTCTGGAGTGTAATTTACACCTCAGGGTATGTCCTACCTCAAGGCATGGGAACTGGCCATTAGTACCCATGAACCAGTCACTGGTTCACAGGGACTCCCGGGTCTCCAGATGGGGGACACAGCTCCAGTAGTTCAAGGACAGTACTCCAAAGAAGATCACGGTTATAGGCTTTGGGAGCCATGCACGCAGATGCTCGGGATGTAAAAGGGATGCCGGGGGCCTGGCACCCACTATAGTGGAGAAAATCCACACCTGTCTGCAATGGAAGGGGATGAAGGAGGAGTGAAGGAGGGGAGCCAAGGGACAGAATGGGCACCAGTGAGAAGATGGGGCAGATGAGAAGCTCTGTCATCCTGGTGTGGGTCGAGGAGGAGAAACCAAGAAGCAGCCCCTCCTGGCTCCCCTGTCTTTCTGCTACACTGTCACTGACAATTGCCACCCATACAGTGTCCCGTATGGTCCTCAGCAACATGCTGAGAACTCACTGTGCGCAAATAAGCGGGGATGTGGTTCAGCAAAGGACACAGGCAGCAGAGAAGCCAGAGGGGTTGTCTCAGTTCCCTGCTAGATGGATGAAGTTGGCATGAGGTCACTGGGCCCAGGGAGCCTGGGGTACCTGCCCATGCCAAGGCTGAACCTCCAGCAGCTGGAGGTCTGGAGGTTCAGAAATCCTTTGGGCTCATTTAGCCTCTAACTGCCTGCTTCCTACCCACCTCTCACCCTTCCAAAGGCCTCTCTGGATATTGGGAGCAGCCACCACCCTTGCTGCACCAGCTTTCAGCTGTCACTTTCTTCCCCAAGCCATCTGGCACTGGAGCTTTCTGCAGAGGGAGCCGAGAGGCAGTGAGGGAGAAGTAAGTGAATGTGCCAGGCCAAGTCAGCAGCTTCATCCTCAGGGTCATGGCCACTACCCTGCTAATTATTTTGAGGGTGATGAGGTGGTTCAGGCTGGGGATGACAAAGAGAGCCGTTTATTGACTGCTTGCTATGTGCCAGGCTCTGTGCTAAGTGCCCCACAGTAGGATCTTATGTCATCACATCCAATAGCCATAGGAACAGGCATACTAGGATTCTTCCGGTTATGAGTAGTAGAAACGCAGTCCAATCTGGCTTGAGGGGAGGAAAGACTTTTTGGCTCACGAAATGGCAAAGTCAGGGGGAATTAGGCACAGCTGGATCCAGGAGTTTAAATAGTGCCACCAGTCTCTTGCCATCATTCTACTGTGCCTTCTTCCATGCTGGCTTCACTCTCAGGCAGCTTCTCTGTTCTCTGCCATTCAGTGATGGCAAGTTGGCCTCTAGCAATGATAGGGGTGCCGGTAACCAGCTCAGCAAACCCACTGGGAAGAGTGGGTCTCTCTTCTATGGTTCATACCATTATGGTGTCTCATTGGACCAAGTTGGGTCTTATGTTAATTTCTGAACCAGTCATTGTGGCTGGGGATGGGATACTCTGATCGACCTAATTCCCATTTCATCAGTGTGACAGTGTCCATCTCTGAATGATGACCTCAGCCATGAAACGAGGCTAATAGTGTCTGTCTGTGGTGTGTGCGGAAGCCCCCAGCACCGCTCCAGGCCCATGGCAGGCGCTCAGGAAGTGCGGCTGTCAGCACAGGGGTACATTACTGCGTCCACTCTGCATCAGGAAGCGGATACTGCATAAGGAAGTAAGCCAGGCACCAGGAAAAGAAAATTCAAACCAGAGCAGAGAGGGGAGGCTTGAGGAAATGGCTCAGCTGATGCACTGCCAGGACCTCATGAAAAGCAATGCATCAGAAATGCTTTGGTTACTTGAGTGAAAAAATCAAATTAAACTTTGCATCCGGGAGTAGGGCTGCTAAAGCCAAGAAACAATGTCAGCCTCACTGAAAAGGGCTGTGGCTCTTTTATTTTTTATTATTTTTTATTTTTTATTATTTTTTAATTTTTTTTTTAATGTTTATTTATTTTTGAGAGACAGAGAGAGAGACAGAGCATGAACAGGGAGGGGCAGAGAGAGAGGGAGACACAGAATTGGAAGCAGGCTCCAGGCTCCAAGCCATCAGCCCAGAGCCCGACGCGGGGCTCGAACTCACGGACCACGAGATCGTGACCTGAGCTGAAGTCGGACACTTAACCGACTGAGCCACCCAGGCACCCCGGGCTGTGGCTCTTTTAGCCTGAGGAAAGCCGACCTGCTTCGTTGTCCAGGGGCTGCTCTCTCTCCAGGATAAGGTGTTTCAGCATCTCAGGTGGTTCCTCAGGATAGCTGTTGTCCCTGCTCCATCTCTGGGTGAAACCCCGTTACCCAGAAGGGGGCCTTGTTTATGACAGCCTTCCCTCACTCCCCAGAGAAAGCCAGGGGCATGGAGAAGGAGGGAGTTGCAGGGAAGCAGCAAAGAAGGGCTGTGATTTTTAAAAATGTTTGTTTATTTTTGAGAAAGAGAGAGTGCGCCTGTGTGAGCTGGGGAGAGGCAGACAGAGAGGGAGAAAGGGTCTGAAGCGGGCTCTGTACTGTGAAAGCAGAGCCCTATGCCAGGCTCAAATTCATGAACCGTGAGATCATGACCTGAGCCAAAATCAGACACTCAACCAACTGAGCCACCTAGGAGCCCCAAGGGGATGTGACTTAAAAAAAAACAGGGGGGGGGCTACCTGGGTGGCTCAGTCAACAATTAGGCATCTGACTTTGACTCAGGTCATGATCTTGTGGTTTGTGAGTTGGAGCCCCACATCGGGCTCTGTGCTGACAGCTCAGAGCCTAGAGCCTGCTTCAGATTCTGTGTCTTCCTCTTTCTCTGCCCCTCTGCCACTCTCTACCCCTCTCAAAAATAAATAAACATTAAAAAAAGAAAAGAAAAATGTGTAGCTGCCCAATACTTTGGTCAAATGGAATCTTACTATGAGCTCTAACATGGAGAGTGGATCTGTCGAGGAAACGCTTAGTGGAAACTCTTTGGGTAACATTTTTGCAATATTTAGTAAAGCTCAATAAACATGGGCACATTCTATGGTCCAGCAATTCCACTTGTTGGTATGTACCTAAAGAACCAAGTCTCGAACTTCTGTGGGCAGATGAGGCACTGAGGATCTTATTAAAATGAGGATTCTGATTCAGTAGGTCCTGTAGGGGCCTGAGATTCTGTATTTCTGGCTGGCTCCCAGGTGATGCTTGGACCACAGTCTGACTAGTAAGGCCCAAGGGAATTGTTTCCTAAACTTTCTTTTGGCTCTCACTGCCAGTAAGAAATAAATTCTAGATGGCAACCCACGATACACTTATCTATAATTGAAACAATAGTTTTATGAAGCAACAGTTACCTTTCCTATATGACACGCTCCTCATATTTCCTCTTCTCTTCTGTCAGAAACAAGAAAACACAAAAAACACAGCATTGGCCACAAAGCCACTGAAATGATTTCATTATTCACCAGTCTCATACCACACTTTGAGAAACAGAACCCTAGAGAAATTCTTACACACACAGACCAGGAAACAGGAAGGCTCACTGATGCATTGTTTGTAATAACAACAACGACCAAAACAAAAAGGGAAAAAAAGAAAGCAAAAGAAAAAAAACAACCTGCAAGGTCTGTCCACAGGAAAATGTATTAGGACATTTGTGGTATATGCACACAGTGGAACTGTGAAAATAAGTGAATTTGAACCACATGCATCAACATGCATCTCAAAAGCAAAAGTCCAGTAAAGATACAAGTGGAGGAAAGATACACGTTCTACAGTACCATTTATATACAGTTTAGAAACAGGCAAAGAATTCTATTTGTTATTTAGGAATTCATACATATGTAGTAAAGGTATAAAAGCTCATAAGGGAATGATTAACACTGAATTCAGGAGAGTGATTGCCTCTTGGGGGAGAGAGTGGGTTAGGATGGGCGTGCCTTTGGGGCTTCATTAGTATATGTAAAGCTTCATTTCCCAAGATGGGTGGTGAGTCCACAGTGCTCATTATATTAGTCTCTCTCTCTCTCTCTTTTTTTTTTTTTTACAGGCTTGAGGCATTTCGTAGTAATTAAAATTTTAAAAAGAAGGAAAAAGAAAGGAGAGGGGTTTCTAGAGTGTAAATTCGTAGGGGGTTGTATTAATTTCCTAGGGCTTCCACAACAAATTATTTAAGATCCGGTGACTTAAAACCACAGAAATGTATTCTTGCACAGTCCTGAAGACCAGAAGTCTGAAGCCAAGGTGTCCGTTGGGTGTGTCCTCTCTGGAGGCTCTGAGGAGAATATATATTCCACGCCTCTGTCGCCTACTTTTTGATGACTACTGGTAACCCTTAGCATTCCTTTGGTGGTGGGATTTTGTTACTTCAGTTTCTGCCTCTACATGGTCTTCTCTCCGTACCTCAGATTTCCTTCTCCTTTCTCTTATAAGAATACCGATCATTGGACTTAGGGCTCACTGTAAATGCAGGATGATCTCATCTCGAGATGCTTAACTCAGTGACTTCTGCAAAGACCCCACTTCCAAATAAACTCAGAAGTATCAAGGGCTAGGACTTGGGCATATCTTTCTGGGGGCTAAAATTCAACCCACTCTATGGGTATAAAACCCTGTCCATTCAACCCTTTCCTCTTGAATATTATGATGATATTGCTTATTGCAGGGTTTTCAGCCTCAGCACTGTTAACATGTTGGGATTTGGGGTTGGATAAGTCTTGTCCTGGAGGGCTTTTCTGTGCCTTGAGAGATGATCAGTGGCATCCTTTTTTTCTACCTGGTAGGTGCAAACTGTAGCTCCAGACATTGCGAAATGGCTCCTGGGGGGTAGGGTTGCAAGATAAAACACAGGGCCCCACGCCTGGGTGGCTCAGTTGGTTGAGTGTCCGACTTTGGCTCAGGTCATAATCTCACAGTTCGTGAATTCAAGCCCTGGATCAAGCTTACTACTGTCAGTTCCGAGCCTGCTTCATACCCTCTGTTCCCCTCTCTGTCTGCCCATCCCCTGCTCATGCTCTCTCTCTCTCTCTCTTGAAAATGAATAAACATTAAAAAACAAACAAACAAACCACAGGGCCCCAGTTAAATATTACTTTCAGATAAACAATAAAGTTTTAGCATAAGTATATCCCAAATATTGCATGGGACATACTTCTATTAAAAGATTATTATTGTTTATACTGGGCATCCTAAGATACCCCAACTCCCACCCCCACCACCAAATCAGGCAACTCTACCTAGGGAGAAAAATTACCCCTGGTTTAGAACAACTGATTGAGGACTGACATTACAAATTCGTATTCATTGAGTGCTTACTCTGGTCCCACCACCGTGCTAAAGCCATGTTCATGTGTTACATTTACTCCTCAAAACAACCCTGAGCAATAGATCTTATAATTACCTCCACAAATAAGCAGTTCCAGCTTTGAACCCAGATTCATGCTTTCACAGACACTGTGAGTTGGGTAGGAGGGTGACTGCTTGGCAGGTTGTGAACGCCTCATGTGCTTAGGGGAAAATGGTGCTGATGTCCAGCCCCTCGTGGTGACAGTACTGGGGTAGCCAGAACAAGAACCGCAGAACAAGTTGGCCAGAGAGGCTGTAGGAGGATGGGATGTTATGGATGATCCTGGGACATGGGATCATTTGCCAAGAAGAGAAGCAGCTGAGTAGCAGTAGTTAGCAGACCTCGGTTTAAATGTCAGTTTCACCACTAGGCATGGCCTTGAGTAGATGCTAGAGTGACATTTATTCTCCACTTCATGTGTGCTGGGCACTGCTCAAGGGCCGGCCCTCCAGGATCTCATTTAACCCTCAAATGACTCTCCTGGGGCAGGTCATCTCACAGATGAGGATCCTGAGGCTTAAGACAGATGAAGAAACTTGCCACCTATCATGAGTGAGGGGCAGAGCTGGGACTCCCACCAGGGACAGCTGGACTCCAGTGGTCTTCCATGGATGTCTCTTTAAGGCTCAGCTTCCTCCTCTTTCCAATGGAGGTACCATTCCCAGTCTCTTCAGTTTGATCTTAGGGTGAAATGGGTTAGTGTGCCTAAAGCACTTAGCATAGTGCATGGCACACAGTAACTAGCTGTTCTTGTTATTAGGGGAGGGGAGTGAAGCCTGAGGCAGGGGTCTCTCCTGCCCTCCTCACAGTCTGTGTGTGTGCAGCAGGGATTGTGTCTCATGTTCATTTCATTAAAAACATTTTTTTAAATGTTTATTCATTTTTGAGAGACAGAGACAGAGCATAAGTGGGGGAGGGGCAGAGAGAGAAGGAGACACAGAATCCGAAGCAGGCTCCAGGCTCTGAGCTGTCAGCACAGAGCCCAACGCGGGGCTCGAACCCACGGACTGTGAGATCGGGACCTGAGCTGAAGTCAGGCACTTAACTGACTGAACTACCCAGGTGCCCCCACTTCCATTTTAAAATCAATGTGCGTTAAACACTTACTCTGTGCCAGGCACTGTTCTGGGCCCTAAGCACGCAGCTAAAACTAAGACACAATCTTTGTCCTCAGAGTTTAGCATTTCCCCACCAAACCCAGAGGCCATAGTAGGTCCTCAAGAAATGGCTGCTGAATGAATGACTACTTGAATGAACGAATGAGTGAATGAATGCAGAGAGCAAGTGAGTCCTGCCTTCTAACAGAGTCATCGATTCAGCTACAACCACCATGGCTAATCCTGGGATAATGGATTAGCACTGTCTTCTAATAAAGGTGGTTTCATCCATCTGAAGGATAGGGATAATAATATATTCCTTACAAAGCTGTTGGGTGGCTTAATTAGCTAATATTTATAAAGTGCCTCCAAAGCCACAGATAAAAGCAAGGTAAAAAACACCTTGTGCTATTGGTATTAATAATTTACTGTTCCCCTGCACCAGGCCTTTCAGATGTGTTTCTTGAAACAGGAAGAGGTAGAGCGTAGTTTTGTGATAATTAAACCCTAGATAAAAATCAGCTTCTCTTTTATTAGAGCAAAAACAAGCCCTTTTTCCTCTTTGCAGAATCTCTCCATTTTCCTCGTACTCAGGTGAGCTGCCTTGTTTGAGAAAAACATCTGTTGTTGAGACAGTGACTTTCTCCCCCTGTAGCTATTATTTAACGCAGGCGTGTCCAACTGGAGTCTTCTTGGGGCCTCATCCAGGCCTATAAAATAGTTAGAAGGGCCACAAGTGTATTTGCATAACTAATCGATGGCTTACATACAATTTGAATAAGTTCTTAGTCTGTGCAGTTATATCTTACTTGATTTCCAAAAGCGTCATCACTTCTGTTCATATAATCATAAAAGTGGCAAAGATTTCAGACCCTACCAGGGCCTCATTCCCTCTTAAGTCATTTGAGGGGTAGAAGGAAGGGACATTTGTTGAGTATCTACTGTGTGCTTACAAATTCATTTAATCATTGAGATTGCCCAGGGAACTAAAAAAGTACTGATGCCTGGTCCCCACGCTCTGAGATTATGATGTAATTGAGAGTAACTGTTGGGGGGACGGCTTAGTGTCAGGATCTTTGAATCCTTCCTAGGTGATTCTAAGATGCAGCAAAGACTGAGAACTACTTGTGTAATCCTCATAAAAAACCCATGAACACCACCTCACTTGCCCCCCCTCCCACCACCATGTTAAAGGTGTGGGGACTGAGGCTTGGGGCATTGGAAGGACATTCATGATAATATTCCTAATGTTAATAGCTGACCATTTTGGTACTTAGTATGTACCAGACTCTGTGCTGACCACATTAAATGTGTGGGTGTCTTTTAAAAAAGAATTTTAATGTTTATTTATTTTTGAGAGAGAGAGAGAGAGAGACCACAAAGAGAGGAGGCGCAGAGAGAGAGGGAGACGCAGAATCCGAAGCAGGCTCCAGGCTCTGAGCTGTCAGCACAGAGCCTGACATGGGGCTTGAACTCACGAGCAGTGAGATCATGACCTGAGCTGAAGTTGGACATTTAACCGACTGAGCCACCCAGGTGCCCTGTGTGTGTGTCTTCTAATGTCTGTTTATTTTTGAGAGAGAGAGAGAGAGAGAATGAGAATGAGTGGTAGAGGGGCAGAGAGAGAGGGAAAGAGAGGATCCAAGCAGGCTCTGTGCTGTCAGACCTGAGCTGAAGTCAGACACTTAACCAACTGAGCCACTGAGGCCCCCTATGTGTGTCTTTTAAATTCTTGTGGTGATTCTTTGAAACAGGGATCGATAATATCCTTCATTTATAGATGAACAAACTGAGGCTCAAAAAATATGTCCTCTTCCAAAGTCTCCTGAATTAGCAAGAGATCATCCACAGGGGAGACATGAGTGTGCTTAGATTAGGATCAGATTCTGTCAGGATTTGAATTTGGATGCTAACCTCTGGTTTATGCAAGATCCAACTTGTATGTTCCTTCAGAATCCTATCTTTGTCTTCTCCCATGTTCCCCTGGGCTTAGCATAGTGCTGGGCTCTTAAAGGCACCTGGAGAATACTGAGGGTTATCATGGAGCAGTTAGGGCCAAGGAATAAACTTTCCAAGCATTAAAGAGCAAGGCTTTTCGACCTGATAGATCAGTTCTTCCTTCCTTCCTCATCCTCTCCAATATTTTTTGAGGTCTATGCCTAAGACAGACAAGGGCTGTTATATAGCATCCAGCATTTGTCAGCCAGTATGGGAGCTTTGAATTAACCAGCAGAAGGAGGGCTGTGCTTTTTTTCCTCCCTGTAAAATGAACTGTAGCTGATCTGAGAAAATAGTTTTGGCACACCAAAGGGAAAAATGGTGACTGTCTACTTATTTATTTGGAGTTTTTTTTTTTTCCCTCTCACCTGGAAAGTGGCAAGAGGAAAGAAATTTTATCACATTCATTCAGCCCAGTGTGCTCCTGAACAGTGAGTCATTTGGTGCTGCGATATTCAAATATAAATTCATTCACTCAGTGCTTTTTGAGGTCCTGCCATGTGCTTGCCACTGTCCTAGGTGATGGAGACACATTATAAAATGCGGCAAAGTCCCTTTATCCATGGCGACCTGAATGATGAGAATAGGCAAGTCATGTGTAGATGTAGAGGACTAGTGTAGGCAGAGGGAATTGTAAGTGTGGAATCCTGGGATCCGAATGGGCTTGGTGGGTTTAAAGAACAGTAGGCCAGAATGTGGCTCACAGTGGACCAAGAGGGGAAGAGGGCCCAGGGTGGGTAGAGGCCAGGTCACGCAATGCCCTGTAGCCATGATGAGGCATTTGAATGTTACTCTGTATGAGATACGAAGGCTTTGGATGGTTTTAAGCAGAGAAGTGACATTTATATTATACCCAGCTTACCTTTCCTAGGGATCACTCTGGATGCTGTTGGGAGGATAGACTGTAGGGAGGAGTGGAAGCCTACAGTGCAGTTAGGAAGCGTGGAAACAACCCAGGGGAGAGATGATAGTGGTTTGAATTTTAGGGGCCGGGTAGCAATAGAAGGTGGTTTCAAGTGGTTGCACCTTGGCATTTATTTTATTTTATTTTATTTTATTTTATTTTATTTTATTTTATTTTATTTTATTTTATTTTATTTTTTTATTTTTTTGGCATTTATTTTAAAAGTTGAGCCTACAGGACTTGCTGATTACTTCATTTGTGTTGGGTGAGGAGAAAAGAACAATCAAGGTTGACTCTGTCTTTTTGGCCTGAATGAATTAAGGTCCTATTTCCTGAGATGAGAAGGACTGAAGGAGAAGTCCATAGTCCACCAAATTTGAAAAACATCATCTGTTTTCTTTTTAGCAAATTCACTGTAGCATATTAAAGGTTCTGAGATGGCCTGCAATAAAGACATCTGCTTTAACTTTGGTTAACTTAGAATTTCCCAGACTTATTTTTATCAAGTAATTTTGTCCGTTATGCCACAGAACAGGTGGTAAGAGTCTTCAGACTTTCCTTGAGTAACACCAGGGTTTTAGTGTGTAGAATCTTGTGTGTGTGCGTGTGTGTGCATGTGTGTGTGTCTGCTCAGGTTGGGGAAGTGACTTGCACTGGTGTGGTGTTCTAGATTCTGATGGATCTGCTCTGTGCTTCCTTTCTTTCCACCTTCAAATACTTCCCTCCCATCCTCTTCCATGTAACTGACGTTCCTGCTTCCCATCCAAGTGAACCGTGTCTCCACACCAGATTAGAGAGTGCCATACCTCTGCCTGAAACTGTAAATGGCTCCCATCGCCTCTAGGATGAAGACCAAATGCTTTACTGTGGCTGTGCTGCAGGCTTTACGATATGCTCTTCTGCCTATCTTCCCAGACACCTCGTCACTCTGGCTAAGTGGCCTTTTTAAAGCTTCCTTGTTCTCTCTCACCTCTGTGCTTTTCCACATGTTCTTCTTTCTACCTGGAATACTCTCCAGGCTCCTTTTACTCACCTTTTGGGCATCATCTGGGATGGCACCCCTCTAGGAGCTATCGCCTGACTTCTCATGCTTGGGTTTGACCTCTCTTCTTTGCACTCACGATTCCCCTAGTTTCCCCCACCGAGCTTTATTGAGGCGTAACTGACAAATAGAAATATGTATTTAGATGTACAGCTTGATGTTTAGGTATACATCTACATTGTGAAATAATCACCACAGTCAAACTGATATCTAGGCAATAATATTTTGGATATAACACCAAAACAAAGGCACGAAGCAAAAGCTGAAATAGACAGGTGGGGTTGCATCAAAGCTAAAAAAGCTCCTGGACAGGAAAGGGAAGAAGGCAACCTCCAGAATGGGAGAAAATATTTGCAAACCATGTATCTGATTAGGGGTTAATATTCCAACATGTATGAGGAACTCATACAACTCAGTAGCAAAAAACCATGTAACCTGATTAAAAAATGGGTAGAGAAATATCTGAGTAGATATTTCTCAAAAGAAGACATACAAATGGCCAACAGATGTATGAAAAAGTATTCAGTCATCATCACCAATCCTCAGGGAAATGCAAATCAGAACCACAGTGAGATATCACTTCACACCTGTCAGGATATCTATTATCAAAAAGACCAAAGATAACAAGTGTTGGGGAGGATGTGGAGAAAAGGGAACCTGTCTTTGTCCAGTGTTGGTATGGAATGGAAATTGGTGCAGCCACTATGCAAAACAGTATGGAAGTTCCTCCAAAAATAAACAATAGAACTACCGTATGATCCAGCAATCCTACTTCTGGGTATGACTAGCTTTTTATACCATTTGTCACGTGGTATTTTTGTCTCTTTCCCACTAAGGGTGGAGTTTCATGAAGGCTTGACCAATTGTCTTGTTTCCCATTATAACCCTGGTGCCTAACACAACGCCTGATACAGAGTGCTAAATGCACAGTAAATCTTTATTGAGATGAATAGATAAATGAGTGAGGCTGGAGGTCATGGACAATGCCTAAGACATTGATTCGACTCTGTAAAACTTTGCTGGGAATTCAAAGATTCCCAGGAATCTAGAAACTAAAAGCTAGGAACACAGCTCCTGAGTGAGATAGACTCATAGATTTCAGGAAATAGAGGCCTGAAATGGGGATTTTTGGAGCATTTCATGGGAATATGGATGAGGGAGCAATTAAGTTGGCCGGGAGTTGGGGATTGAAGAAACTACGGGAGAGAAAGTAATCCTTAACCTGGACTTTCAGGGGTGACTAAGCATTTGCCAGCCAGGAATCTAAGGATGGGGGAGTGGAGGAAGGATGCTTGGCACAGAAGAACATGAAGATGAGAGTGTTGATGGCACATTTGGGGACCAGTGAGTTGAATGCCTGCAGGGGTGAGACGAAGTCGGTATCAGTTAGGGTGCTTTGGCCTCTGAGTAAAACAAAGTCCTGACAGTAGTGGTTCAAATATCAGGAAAAAATTACGTGGCATCACGAGAAGTGAGGAGGGAGGTGGTTCCAGAGTGGCTCATCTGGCAGCAGAGTGTCACCAAGGAATTGTTTTTCCCATATTCCCATGTTGTCATTCCAGTGAGTGAATTTGAGGCTGTGTTCTCCTCAGTTGACTTAAATCTCTGTTTTTAATCAGCAAGGGAAGTACTGCCCAGAAGCCCCATCCTAGGTCCCATTGGCCAGGCCTGTATCGTGTGCCTGATCAAGTTCCTGGAGAGGGACACATGCCCACCACAACTGACGTAGGCCCAGCAAGATTTACACCTGCTGAGATTTACCCACAACTGAGGAGGGGCATATGGCTGCTCAACACAGGAGCAAAATCAGGGTTCTTTTCACAAGAGATGGGAGGGTCAGGCAGCCAGTTTTGGCCACTGTGGTGGCCAGGAGCACCTGTGCTCTGTCTGGAGTCTCAACTACGACTCAGCTCCAGCGCCAAGGGTGGAGGCCTTGTGGGGCTAGAACTCGCAATGGAGAAAAAATTCCAGAACTGGAGATTATGTGGAATCTTACGATTTTTAAATGTTGGCAGCTAAATTATTTTTTGTTTTTTAGTGTTTTTTTTTTGAGAGATAGCACATGCTCATACAAGCGAGCGGGGGAGGGGCAGAGGGAGAGAAGGAGAGAGGGAGCGAGACTCCAAAGCAGGCTTTGTGCCCAACACGGAACCCTGTGTGTCCAGGTGTGTGTGTCCAGCTCTATGACTAAAGGCTTCCGGCTTCCTCAGGATACTCACATTGCTAATACCAGAGGCAATGGGAATCTTCATGGGTTTCCCACGTTCTTAGATCCTTCTCTTTCTGACGGCCTTTCTGAGGACTTCAAGCTCCAGCATCAGATGTGAAGACAATAGCCTTACAGCAACTGCTTAATCAGCCCTCACAATTGCATGAAGCTAATTCCTTGTAACAGATCCCTTTTGTTTTACATATATTTACATATAGCATGTACACATATAAAATATGTATTATTATGTACACTTAAAATATATGTTATATATACACATGTTTTAAAAATATGAGAAAATTTATCTATCATCTCCTAATGGTTTTGCTTCCCTGGTTGATCTCTTGATACAGGAGGATTTCCGTTAGAATAACAACAGCAACTACAACAACAAAAAGAAATACTTACGGAGTGTTTTTTTTAAAGTTTATTTTATTTATTTTGAGAGAGAGAGAGAGAGGAAGCAGGAGAGGAGCAGAGAGAGAGAGAGAGAGAGAGAGAGAGAGAGAGATACAAAATCCCAAACAGCTCTGCACTGTCAGCACAAAGCCTGATGTGGGGCTTGAACTCACAAACCATGAGATCAAGCTGAAGTCAAGAGTTGGATGCTTAACCCACTGAGCCACCCAGGCGCCAGAATTGTGGAGTGGCTTTTTTTTTAATGTTTATTTATTTTTGAGACACAAAGAGAGAGCACAAGTGGGGGAGGAACAGAGGGAGAGGGAGACACAGAATCCGAAGCAGGCTCCGGGCTCTGAGCTATCAGCACAGAGCCCAACGCAGGGCTTGAACCCATGAACGTGTGAGATCATGACCTGAGCCGAAGTCTGACGTTGAACCGACTGAGCCACCCAGGCTCAGTGCTTTTTAAATGTTAGTATTGTGCAAAGTACTTTATGTATGTTGTCTTATTAATCCTCACAATCATTCTACAAGCAAGGGCTATAATTCCCATTTTACATGTAAGGGGCATGGGTTTAGCAAAGTCGAGTCACTTGACTGCCATCATAGAGCTACAGGCAGAACATGATGCTAATCTGGGTTTGTCTGACTCCAAAGCCTGGGCTTTAAACCATTGTACCATACTGCTTCTGTTAAATACAAATTCTAGTCAGACTTCACAGTAGGAATATAGTTTATGGATATTCTAAAGTGTGAACATTGGAGTCCCCTCAACTGCAGAGGAAAAGAAGAGAGTGTGCTTGCTTTGGAAATAGGATGTGCCTTGAAGGTCATGATGTCTTTGAGAGTCTGGTTTAGAGGCAAGTGTGGTGTTTTGTTCACTCATAAAAATAGGCCCCCTGCTTGATCTCCTTCTGGAAGCCACTCACGTTCTTTGAACAAACTATGGTATGTGCACCACTGGTTATGCACAGGATAACTTTAGGTATCACTGAACATTGCATACAGTTAAATCACGTAGTTATTCTCCTTTCAAATGACTTGCCTACTGATTATAGAGGCAAGAAAATATTAGCACAGTGCTAATATGTTTCTAATACCTCTCTAACATTGGCTAGTCTACCTTTGAACAGGAAAAGAAAGCAGGGCATAGCCTGAGAGTCTCCAGTGGGCAACCCTACCTATAGAGAATTTACTAGCATCAGTTACATTCGCTTTATCTTTTTGCAGTTACCTTCTAAGAATGGCAAGGAATAGTGTTTTGTGTTTTTTTTTATGTCATATGCTAGAATTTTTAAGTTAGAATTTTACTAAAAAGATGTGAGTCAATTTAAGGAAATACTGTAATAGTCCCCGTGGTTTTTGGTGAGCATTAAAGTGGTAAAAAGACTGTGCAGTGGTTGGCTCAACATGGACAACCAATCCAGTGATATTATTTTTATTGTTCTATTCTTATTGATGTGTCTAGGCCCACTTCAAATCCATCATAGTAGCTGCTCAATTAAGTATTTGTTGAATGAATGAATGAATGCATGCATAAGTCCTTCAAGAAGTCTTCTCAGCCCCTGCCAGCTTTAGGGATTCTTCCCATCTGATAACTCACAACACTTATGGGGCTTTTACTCATTCAGTGAGCATTCAGTGTGTAGGTGTGCCTGGTAACAAAAATGTCACAGCTGAATACTGGGCATTTTAATGAGTATATCATGTGACAATGCTTATATATTTTATTATAAAATTTGTATGGTAATATGTACTTTTTCATGTGTAGGCTCTATTTTCCATATTCTAACCATAAAGCCAAAGTCCAAATGACGTACTGAGAACACTAGAGAAGATAGACTGAGAAAAGAAAAATAAAACAAAAATGAAACGGTGATACAGCTAGACCTGTCCAGTATGGTAGCCACTAGTCACATGTGGCAGTCGAACACATGAGATGCAGGTAGTCTCAATTAAGACGTGCCTTGAATGTAAATTGCACACTGGGTTTCGAAGGTAGTATGAATAAAAATATAAGGTACCTCATTTATACTTCTATGTATTGTGACATGTTGTAATTATATTTGGGATGTATTGGGGTAAATGAAATACATTATTAAAATGAATCCCATCTATGGGATTTTTTTTTTTACTTCTTTAACATGGCCAGTAGAAAATGTATAATTACAGATGTGGCTCACATTCACTTCCTGTTGGACAGTGCTAATAGCTAGACTGCTAGGCCCAAAAGGGTAGACTCCTTCTTTTCTTGTTTTACCACTGTGTTCCCAGAATCTAGCACAATACCTGGACATAGCCACTGTTTAGTAAGCTTTTATTAAGCCACACTGGACATGTGAATAATGTAATGGGGTGATATTGTGATTCATAACAGCAAATATTTATTTGGTCTTGGTCCCAGTTGCCAGCACTGAGCTCCTAAAAACCCTTGCAATTTGCTAAGAGGAACGCCATTATGGTGTCTTTTGTTATGTTAATAAGTGACTTGGGACCCTGCCTAAGGATGAGGGCTGGTTGCTGGGAGAACCAACCTAGTGATTGGCGGGTCCTAAGTTTAAGTACCAACCCTCCGGAGTCTCACCCCCACCTCTGGGCGTGGGAGAAGAAAGGGGCAGGAGGTTGAATCAGTTGCCAATGGCAATGATTTCATCAATCTTGACTATGTAATTAAGCCTCCATAAAGACTCAGAAGGACAGGGCTCAGAGAACTTCTGGGTTGGTGAACATGTGGATATTCGTGGAGAATGGTGCCCTTTGAGAGGGCATGGAAGCTCCTCGACCTCTCCCCGTACCTTACCATATGCATCTCTTCTATCTGGCCGTTTCTGAGTTATATCCTTTCATAATAAACTGGTAATCCAGTAAGTAAAATGTTTCTCTGAGTTCTGTGAGCTGCTCTAGCAAATTAGTTGAACTTCTGATTTATAGCCAGTGGGTCGGAAGTACAGGTAACAATCTGGGCTAGTGACTGGTGTCTGAAGTGGTTGGGGGCAGTGAACCCTTAACTTCCAGGTCCCAGGAATCCTTTTTAAAAGACACAGGGACTTCTGGGGAGCCTGGGTGGCTCAGTCAGTTAAGTGACTGACTTCAGCTCAGGTCATGATCTCACAGTTCCTGAGCCCCGCGTTGGGCTCTGTGCTGACAGCTTGGAGCCTGGAGCCTGCTTTAGTCAGATTCTGTGTCTCCCTCTCTCTCTGCCCCTCCCTCATTTGTTCTCTCTCTCTCTCTCTCTCTCTCTCTCCCTCAAAAATAAGTAAACATTAAAAAAAAAAGTCATAGAGGCTTCTTCAACAATTAGTTTGGTATACAACTATCATTGCTATTTTTCATAACATTTTTTTCTGCAAGTCTTCAAGAACTCTACTTTTTTTAAGTGCCTCAGATAATGATTTAATTTAGATTTAACAAGCCAGTTATTGCAGGTCAATTAAGTGCCACTTTATGATTTAAAACCTATTTATTCAGATTAACAACCATTAAATGGTTTTATTACACCTCTTTTTGGTTAATATTATTTAAAACTGTTTTCAGTTATTTAAAACATCATTTCACATTCATGGGCACTTAAAATAAATCTTTTAAAGTCAAGATGATCTTTTTTTTTTTAATCTCTTTGGTCATTTGTAACCTGATTTATTACAGAAGAAGGCACAGATATAATTTACTAAGAAGCAAAATAAGCAAAATATATGTAAGGGTTCTACAGACAATATAAGGTGACTAGCAAGTAGACAGAGTTGACTGAGCAGTGAGCACATATTTAAATATTAGTATTTTTTAAATAACAGCTTTATTGAGCATCCTTTCAAAGTATACAATTCAGTGGTTTTTAGTATGTTATGGAGTTATGCAACACTTACCATTTTCAATTCCAGAGCATTCCCTTCACTCCCAAAAAGGAAATCCCTTATCTATTCTGGACATTTCATATAGTTGGAACTGTACAATATGTGACCTTCTGTGTCTGGCTTCTTCACCAAGCATAATGTTGTAGCATGGGTCAGTATTTCCTTTGGATTTCTGAAGAATATTTTGTCGTGTGGGTATACCATATTTGTTTATCCACTCATCAGCTAATGAACATTGGGTTGTCAAAAAGTAATGCTTTTTTTTTTTTTTAATTTTTTTTTTTTTAACGTTTATTTATTTTTGAGACAGAGAGAGACAGAGCATGAATGGGGGAGGGTCAGAGAGAGGGAGACACAGAATCTGAAACAGGCTCCGGGCTCTGAGCTGTCAGCACAGGGGCCCAATGTGGGGCTCGAACCCACAGACCGCGAGATCGTGACCTGAGCCGAAGTCGGCGCTCAACCGACTGAGCCACCCAGGCGCCCCAAAAAGTAATGCTTTTTAAAAATTACACACTTTATAACAAAAATTTCACATGATGTATATGTGTACTAATAATGATCACTAATATTTGTCAAGCATTTATGTACCACCTGTTCTAAATGCTTGTATGTTTTAGCATATTTTATATTCATAAAACCCTATGGAGGGTGGTGGTCACCATGACCTCCATTATTCTTATGGGGAAATTGGGAAGTAGGAAGATTAAGTTATCTGTCTCAAGATAAACACCTAGTCTGTTATTCAAACCCAAGGAAGTCTGACTGCAAAGCCTGTACTTCACTTTTCATTGACAAAATTATTATACAATAAAGCTGACTTTTTTGGGAGGGGTGCACAGTTTCATGAATGTTAATACATATAAATTTGTGTAACCATCACCACAGTCAGAGAACTATTCCATAATCCGAAAATACTCTTGTGTCCCATCCTGACCCATCCTAACAGGTAGAGGACGTGACCACTAGTTGACCTGAGAACTAGATCTGGGCAACTGGAGACCCCTTACCTCTTCCTCTGTCCTTGAAATGTGAGTTCCACCCACCATTCCCACAGTAAAAGCCATTTTGAAAAACATAGACTATGTGGACCAAATCTGTCACTGAATCTTATAGTTAAGGCCTCTGTATAAACTTTTAAGGTTTTAGTGGCTAGTGTAGGGATCTACTTGGCTTGGGGCCACCCAGAACAAGCCTCCTAAAGGAGTTCCCTCACTTACTAAACATGCCACCTGCCAATCAAAGTGTCTGCCTCTTTAGCCTCTCCCCTTGTCCCCTGTGTCCAGGGACCAGTTTGCCAACCAAAACTAAAACTAACCCCATGGCACCCACTGATCTGTCCTCCATTCTGTAGTTTGTTGGTTTGTTTGTTTTCAGAGCCTGTCATGCAAATGGAATCATATACTAGGTAACTTTTGAGACTGTCTTGCTTCACTCACCATAATGCCCTTTAGATTCATGCAAGTTGTTACAGGTACCAATAGTTCATTCCTTTTTCATTGGTGAGTAGGATTCCATTGTATGTCTATGCCACAGTTTGTTTATCCAGCCACTTAAAAACAATTTTTAATTGAGGTGTAACATTCAAACAGAAAGTACACAAATATATGGATATAGATTGGTGAATTCATGAACCCACCCACGTAATCACCTCCCATATTAAGAGCTAGAATCTTGCCTATGCCCTAGCCATGCCTCTGTGCCCTCTTCCAGGTAACTTTCTGTTTTTACTTATGTTTTTATCTCCATAGGCTATTTTGGCCTGTTTTTGAACTTTATAGAAATGGACTCCTATGAAATTTGCTCTTTTATCTGGGTTCTTTTGGCCAATATTATGTTTGTGAATCTTATTCATGTAGCTTTGGTTTATTCTCTTTTTTTCTAGAAAAATATAGAGGTTTATTTATAATTGTTATAAAGTTGAACTGCTGAAACGTGTTAACTGAAACATTTTGACTTGCATTAATGCTTTATGTCCCCACGTTTATATTAAAAATTCACGGAAAATGAAAATGGAAAAACTGCCAATACCTGATTTCTGTCCCCTATTTTTCCACTTGGAATCATATACTTTGGTACCTTTTGACTCCATGGGAAAAAAATATCTAACGTTCAGAACTACCAATAACTGGAAGAAGATAATTTTTTTTTTTTTAAAGAATGAAATGTTTTCCATCATAGTGGATTCTTAAGCATGTTCTCCACGTATGTGGCATGCTAGCTGCGTGGCTTTTGGCATAATTGTTACATGTTTGGCATGGGTAGCACGCAGGTTGGTGTCTTCAAAAAGGCCCACCAGAAGGCCTCACTTGCCTCCTATAAAGCACCAGTAGCTGTGCTTTGGAAGCACAGATCTGTTTTGAAGTCCTGAGCAATTTCTTGCACCAGATGCTGGAAAGGATGTTTGCAGAGCAGAAGTTCAGTGGACTTCTGATAATGTCTTATTTTGTGGAGTGCCACAGTACCAAGCCAGTTACGATGAGGTTTCTTCACCCCTCCAGTAGAGGGTGCACTCTTACGAGTGGCTTTTGTAGCTAGTTGCTTCCTCGGTGCTTTATCACCAGTAGATTTATAGGCAGACTGCTTTGTACAAGCCCTGGTGTAGAGCCCTTACCCTCTTTTTTGTCTGGAGCTCAGTGAGCTAGAGGCACTGGCATTAGGTAACCATGGCAGTGTGGTGGTGTCAGTTAACCGCTGTAATTTATTCTTTTTTTTTTTTTTTTTTTTTAATTTTTTTTTTCAACGTTTTTTATTTATTTTTGGGACAGAGAGAGACAGAGCATGAACGGGGGAGGGGCAGAGAGAGAGGGAGACACAGAATCGGAAACAGGCTCCAGGCTCCGAGCCATCAGCCCAGAGCCTGACGCGGGGCTCGAACTCACGGACCGCGAGATCGTGACCTGGCTGAAGTCGGACGCTTAACCAACTGCGCCACCCAGGCGCCCCCCGCTGTAATTTATTCTTAATGCTCCATAATATTCCGTTCTAGAATATATCACAATGTATTTCTTCATGCTGCTGCTGATGGACATTTGGGTTGTTTCTGGTTTGGGGCTATTTTGAGGAGTGGATTTGCTGGATGATAGGGTATGTGTATGTTCAGCTATTTTAGATGATGCCAAACACTTTTCCAAAGTGAATGTATCAATTTTCATTACACTTATAGTGAAGGAGAATTGTAGTTACTCTGTTTCTTTAACAACACTTGATATTGTCATTTTAAAAGGATTAAACTATTTTGGCATGTATACAGTGGTGTCTTATTGAAATTTTCATTTGCATTTCCCTAATGAATAATGATATTGAGCACTTTGTGTTTCCTGATTATATATTCTTTGTGAGGTGCCTGTTCAAGTTTTTTGCCCATTTAAAAAAACTGGGCTGTCTCTTTTGTCAATTTGTGTATTTGTGTATATTCTGGCTATGAGGCTTTTGTAGTTTTGGGTATTGCAGATATCTTCCCCTACTCTGTTTGCCCCTTCATTTTCTTCTTGTTGAGGTGTTTTGTTTTGTTTTTTTAATTGTGGAAAATACAAATACATATAATTTATTATTTTTACTGTTTTAAAGCATACAGTTGAGTGTCTTCATGTGCATTTATTATGTTGCTTAAGCATATCACCACCATCTGGTTCTAGAACTTGTCTTCACTCCAAGAGGAAATCTATTAAGCAGCCACTCCCCATTCTTCATCCCCCCCCCCCTTCCCTGCCAATCACTAATCTACTTTCTGTCTGTATAGATTGTCTGTTTTGTACATTTCCTATAAATAGAATCATACAATATGTGACCTAGTGTGTCTGGCTGCTTTCACTTAGCATACTGATTTTTAGGTTTATCTAAGTTGTAGCATGGATTAGTACTCAGTTCTTTTGTAAGTCATTAGGGAAATGTGAATCAAAACCATAAGGAGATACCATTGCACATCCACTTGGATGACCATAATAGAAAGAAAGAAAAACAAATAATGAAAGGGAAAAACAAGTGCTGGTGAGGATGTGAAGAAAGTGGAAACTTTGTATATTCCTGGTAGGCACAGCCACTGAGGAAAACAGTTTAGCAGTTCCTCAATATCTTATTGGTGAATTTAATGAACAGAAGTTCCTAATTTTAATGACATCAAATTTAAGGATAATTTAAATTGGAAAGTGTCTTATAGGTCCTGTGGAAACAATCTTCACCTATCCTAGGTTTGTCTTTCAGAAACTTTATTGTTGTACCTCTACATTTAAGTCTACCATCCACCTGGAATTTATTATTGTATGTAATTTGTGAGGCAAGATGCTTCCCCCCCACCCCAGTGTGGATTTCCATCAACTGAGTTTTCAAAAATAATGTCTTTCCCTACTGCACTTCAATAATGTCTCTCGTAAATCAGGGTAAATCTTGGAGTGATGAAAAGTTCCAGAAACATATTATAGGTATGTTTCTGGACTCTGTATTCTCTTCCACTGAGCTCTTTGTTTCACCTTGTACCATTACCCCACTGTCTTAATTATTGTAGCTTTATCATAATTGTTTTCTAAAGTTTTTATTTATTTATTTAATCTCTACACCCAGCTTGGTGCGTGAACTCACAAACCTGAGATCAGGAGTCATGGACTCTTCCACTGAGCCTGCCAGGCGCCCCTATCATAATTCTTAACATCTGGAAGCTTGAATTTTCCAATCTTGACATCATCAAGATTGTCACGGATATTCTTGGACCCTTGTTATTTCCATGTAAATTATAGAATTAACATATCAATTCCAACAAAAAAAGAAACCTGTTGGGATTTTGACTGGGGTTTTGTTAAATCTGTAGCTTAATTTAGGGAGAATGACTTTACAATGTTGAGTCTTCTAATCCATGAACATTATTTATTTCTGCATTTATTTACGTCTCGTATCAGTCAGGGTTCAGTGAAGAGACAGAAACCAGGCCAGTAATTTGAACAGGGGAAAGTTAATATGAAAATGTGTTAGCTAGTACAACTAGTAAAAAGGTGGGTAGCTAGTTCAGAGGGTAGAGGGTAACTCTAAAGAGAACAGAAGAGGGGCGCCTGGGTGGCTCAGTCGGTTAAGCGGCCGACTTCGGCTCAGGTCACGATCTCGAGGTCCGTGAGTTTGAGCCCCGCGTCGGGCTCTGTGCTGACAGCTCAGAGCCTGGAGCCTGCTTCAGATTCTGTGTCTCCCTCTCTCTCTGCCTCTCCCCTATTCATGCTCTGTCTCTCTCTGTCTCAAAAATAAATAAACGTTAAAAAAAAAAATTAAAAAAAAAAAATAAAGAGCACAGAAGAGTGACTGGAGAAGGCAGTGAATAAGTGAAGACACTTGGAAACTTAGAAGGACCCCCCCTCCTCATTGCCAAGGCTGGGATTTGGACCCTTTGGAGGTGTGGCTGCCATGGAAACATACAGTCCATTAATGATGGAGAACAGGATGGTGTGGCTGCAGCCGACCTGCAGGAGTGGTTTTAACTGGGTAGAGGGAAGGAGGAGGAAGTTGCCAGAGGCATGGGCCGAACAGCTGGTTCTGCAGGACTTGA
The DNA here is from genome assembly GCF_046562875.1 of Panthera onca. Taxonomy (NCBI): domain Eukaryota; kingdom Metazoa; phylum Chordata; class Mammalia; order Carnivora; family Felidae; genus Panthera; species Panthera onca. Next base: position 13,842,434 of record NC_138350.1, read on the forward strand.
GATGTGGTGGGTAACAGTGGTGGAAATGGGCATCCTTAACTCATTCCCAGCCTCAGAGAAGACATTTTCAATATGTCACCATTATGTATGATGGCTTTGGTTGTTTCGTAGCTATTCCTTATCAAAACTGACTTAGATTGTTAAAATTAAGCAATAAGTGAGTATTTGACTCTTTTCAAATGCTTTTCCTCAACTATTGAGAGGAACTTTTTTTTTTAATTTTTTTTTTTTTGGTCCTTTGTTCCATTAATATGGAGGGTCTTAGTGATTTCAGACATAAAACAAACTTTGTACTCTTGGGATAAACCAAAGTTGGTCACGATATAACATCCTTTTTATGTAAGTACTGCATTTGATTTCACAATATTTTGTTTAGGAGTTTTGTATCCGGGTATGTGAAAGAGATTGGACTGTAATTTTCTTTTCTTGTAATTTACTTGTCAGGTTTTGGTATCTGGGTGTTTGTAGCAAGGTCATGCTGACCTCAAAAAATGAATCGAGAAATGTTTCATCTTTTTTATATTTCCTAGTAGAGGTTGTGTATGTCAGTGTTACATCTTTTTTAAACGCTTGGAAGAATTCACCAGTGAAGATACCTGGGCCTGGAGATTTCTTTGTGGGAGTGTTAATTACAGATTCAATGTCTTTAATAGATACAGAAGTATTCACATTTTTTATTTTTCTTTGTGTCAGTTTTGGTAGGGTGTATTCTTCTAGCTTGTATGGTCCCATCTAAATTGTCAAATTCTTTTGGCATAATGTTGTTTATAGTACTCTATCCTTAATATTAAAGATGGTAAGATTAAAAATAATATTATCTTTTCAATGCCCATAAGATCTTACTTGGCACTTATCAATTTTTATTAGCCTTTTTGAAGAACCGATTTTGAGTATTCTTGATTTTCTCTATTGTAAGTTTTCTTTTTATTTCATTGATTTTTGGTTTTATCTCCATTATTTTCTTCCTCCTAGTTTCTTGAGTTGATTTATTGTTCTTTTTTTAACTTCTTGAGATGGATATTTATATTATTGATTAACATCCTTGTTTCTTTTCTGGGAGATCCATTTCAAGCCTTAAGTGTTTGTTTAAGAGGGCATTAGCTACTTTCCATACTTTCTGCTATCTTATTCCTAATAAAGTATTCCTAATTTCCTTTGTGATTTTTTTCCTTTTTAAAAAATATTCATTTTTGAGAGAGAGAGAGAGAGAGAGAGGGAGAGAGAGAGAACGAGGTGGGGGGCAGGGAGAGAGGGGGAGGGAGGATCCAAATGGGCTCTCTGCTGACACCAGAGGGCCTGATGTGAGGCTTGAACTCACAAACCCTGAGATCATGCCTTGAGCCGAAGTTGGAACTTAACTGATGGAGCCTCCCAGGTGCCCCTTGTGACTTTTTTTCTTAATTTCTGAGCAGCCTTTAAAAGATTTTTATTTTTTTATTTTATTTTATTTTTTTTTTATTTTTTATTTTTTTTTAATTTTTTTTTTAATGTTTATTTATTTTTGAGACAGAGAGAGAGACAGAGCATGAATGGGGGAGGGGCAGAGAGAGAGGGAGACACAGAATCGGAAGCAGGCTCCAGGCTCTGAGCCATCAGCCCAGAGCCTGACGCGGGGCTCGAACTCACGAACTGTGAGATCGTGACCTGAGCTGAAGTCGGACGCTCAACCGACTGAGCCACCCAGGAGCCCCTAAAAGATTTTTAAGTTATCATTATTGATTCCTCCATAATTACATTGTAGTAAGAATATATATTCTGAATGATATTCATCTTTGCTATTTGTTTCCATTTGTCTTATGACCCAGTTTTCTAGTCATTTTGGGCCAATGTTCCGTGTGCACTAGAAAGAATGTGTCTTCTATTATCATTGGGTGCAGTGGATGTTTTCCACTGACTTATCCCGTTTCATTAATCCTTTTTTTTTTTTAATATTTATTTATTTTTGGGAGACAGAGAGACAGAGTGCAAGCAGGGGAGGGGCAGAGAGAGACACACACACACAGGATCCAAAGCAGGCTCCAGGCTCCGAGCTGTCAGCACAGAGCCCGCCGCGGGGCTCAAACCCACAGAGCGAGAATCATGACCTGGGTTGAAGTCAAATGTTCAACCGACTGAGCCACCCAGGTGCCCCCCCGCCACTTTTTTTTTTAAAGCTGTGTCCAGTCTCTTGCTAAACAGTCCAATGTCAAACAAGTCAAGTTCATTAATCATGTTGCTTAGATCTTTATACTCCTACCAGTTTTTTTGTCTGCTTGTTCTATTAGCTCCTGAGAGAGGTTGTTAAAATATTCTACTATTATGGATTTGTCTACTTTTCTTTTTAGATTTTTGATTTGTATATTTTGAAAGTATGCTATTACGTGCTTACGAATATAAAATTGTTATATCTTCCTGGTGGATTAACCTTTTTACTGGAGTTTTCCTCTTTTTTTTTTCTTTTTTAACGTTTATTTTTGAGACAGAGAGAGACAGAGCATGAATGGGGGAGGGTCAGAGAGAGGGAGACACAGAATCTGAAACAGGCTCCAGGCTCTGAGCTGTCAGCACAGAGCCCGACGCGGGGCTCGAACTCACAAACCACGAGATCATGACCTGAGCCGAAGTCGGCTGCTTAACCGACTGAGCCACCCAGGCGCCCCTGGAGTTTTCCTCTTTATATCTAGTTATGCATCTTGCCTTCAAGTTCACTTGATTTGATATTAGTGTAACTATATTGCCTTTCTTTTAGTTAGTGTTTTATTTTTTTTTCTTCCTTTTACTTTCAACCTTTTTGTGTCCTTATGTTTAGGGTGTATCTCATATGAGCAGCATATAACTGTTTCATTCTGATATAGTCTGACACAGTAGGTCTATTAATTGGAATATTTGGTCTATTTACATGTAATATAATCACTGATATATTTGGTTTTATATCTATAATATTACTATTCTTTCTATTTCTACTCCCCTTCCCCCTTTTTAATCTTAATTTGGACCAATCAAAAAAAACTTTTAAATTAAACCAGTTTTTCTTTTATTAACTTATTACTTATACCTTATTTTAGTAATTACTCTGGAAATTAAGACATTCCTTCTTTGTTTATTTGAGTCTAATGTAAATTAGTATTTTTACCACTTGCCAGAAATTCTAGGGCTTATTATACTCTAATGTATCTTCTTTCTGCCTTTTGTGTTTTTAATTGTATTCACTTAAATGTGCATGCACTTAAGAAACCATAGGATGGGCACCTGGGTGACTCAGTTAGTTGAGTGTCCCCACTTTTGATTTTGGCTCAAGTCATGATCCCAGGGTTGTGGGATTGAGCCCTGCATCGGGCTCTGTGCTGAACCTGGAGCCTGTTTGAGATTCTCCCTCTCTCTCTCTTTCTCTCTCTCTCTCTCTCTCTCTGTCTCTCTGTCTCTCTCTCTAGCTCCCTCCCCCTCTCCCTCTGCCCCTTCCCTGCTCATGCTCACTCTCTCTAAAATAAATAAAGTGGAAAAAAATCCCACAGGGAATTCTTGTTAATATTTTCCATATTCATTTAGATTTACCTCATACATATTTTTTCTGTTGCTCATTAGTCTTTCCTACATTTCTGTCTGGGATCATATTCCTTTTGCCTATAGAGCCCTCTTTAGTATTGTTTATTTCACTTGTATCTTCTGGTGGCAAATTCTGTCCTTTTTAATGTATTTGAAAATATCTTTATTTCACTTTCCTCCTCGAAGGATGTGTAGAATTCACACACTTTCAGGATGTGTAGAATTCTAACTTGGACATCATCTCCTTTCATTGCCTTTTTGCTTCTATCAAGTCCGTTGAGAAGTCAGGTCTCGTATCGTTGCTTTCATTCTAGACTGCTTACCTAATACAGCACAAATGGGGGAAAATTGGCACAGTGTTTTTGGATCACTTCCCATTACTTCCTTTCCTGGGAAGGAATTGTTTTGGACCTTCAACTCCTAGCTGTTCTGACATCCCCGAATACTAGTTTTTGTCTCCTGCCCTCCTGAAGCATCCTAACCACTCTGATGGCTTCTATGCCTTTTAGCAGCTGCCCTCTGCCCTGCTTCTGAGCTTCTCTCCCCATGATGCTTAAGAGTCATCAGTGCCCCCAAGGGAAAAGGTGATGTGCCCAATGTCAGGTGCATCTCACTGAACTTCCTTTCTTTTCAGGATTTTTGTACAGCAAGTCTTGGAGGCACCCTGGGGCTTTCAAATAGAATTTTTGTGTGTTTGTGTTCGATCTGGCTTTTCTGGTTTTATGTGGTGGGAATGTTGGTCTGCTCTATTACTCCATCACAGGTGCACTTGAAGGTTCCATAATTGTTTTCTTCTGAATGCTTTCTCTTACACACTCTGCATTTTATTTATGGTTTCTCTTTTCTGCATGTTGCTTCCCAAGGCTGCTGGTCTTGCAAAACAGGCTGTGTGTTCAGTTAATTGGTGTCTCCCGTGGCTGTGCAACATGGTGGCCCTGCAGTTTACCCTGTAAAGCCCAGCATGACTTGGGCCCTAGCTTACCGCCTCAGTGCCACTTTCTGTCCTGTCCCCATTAGGAAATATGCTTACAACCCAGAATGGGCAAGAGAGAGAGAGATCTTCTTCAGGGAGGCCTTGCTTAATGCCTCAGCCAGGTGGTTTTAGAGAACTCTCATTAATGCCCTACATCATTTCTTTTTAGCTCTCCTCACAAATGTAATTTTCCATTGATTTGTGGGATTGGCTGAGTAATTTATCTTTTCCCCTCCAGAATGTGGTTGGAGCCATGAAGACAGTGACCTTGTCAGTGTCATTTACACGGTATCACCGGTGTCCATCATAGTGCCCAATACACATTTACTGAATTAACTTGAAGCTTGTAATGATAGGAGATGAGAAGGAGGGGATGAGAATTAACAGTCACTAAAGTTTGACTATTTATCACCTTATTTAGTTTTGACCTTACCTCCTGGAGGCAGACAGTGTTGCTGTCTTGCATTGAGTAAACCATGGCTCAGAAATTCTGTTATTTTCCTAAAGTCACATCTTTGCTAAGTGCCTGATCTAGAATTCAATCCCAGGACTTACTGGTTCAAAAGGAACCCCGACTCTGGATTGTTAAATACTTCTCAGCCTTCCATGCTTTTTGTATTTCTTTACTGACTTTTCAATCTTTATCTGATACTCATAGAATGCTAGGTTATGTCAAGGGCTTTTTTCTGAAAATATAGGAAAACATCAAGAAGAGAAGCTGACAGTTTTTTTCTGTTACTTCAAAAACAGAATGGCATGCCTTTTATATTTCCCTGGAAAGATTATGTGAGTCAATCTAGATTGGTGGGTAAACTTCCCTCAAATGGCCCACTTGAGGAGGAAACATTAATTTGTTTAACTTCAGTTACAAAGAAGTACCTAGAGTCATAGCAATAACTATTATTTATTGAGCACCTATTGTGTGCTATGCACTACAGTGGGCACAACCCATACCTTCTCTTCAATCACTAAAACAGCCCTGGAAAGTAGTTATTGTTATTTCATATTGTACAGATTTGGAAACTGAGACTCAGAGAAGTAAGGAAACTTGCCTTTACGAAGTTTTAGATCTAGAATTTGAACTCCTTTGTGGACTTCCATAAAGACTGCTTATCATTACATACGCTGCTCAAGGCATCAAGCCTGGAACACAGAAGGGCTTAATAAATGTTTGCTTTTTTCAGGTTAGTAATGATATGGTGAGCCTCTGAGGAAAAGGTTACAAAGTATTATAATGAAGCTTCCTTGTGTCTTGCCAGGGAATGTGAACAGCATCTCCAAATTGACCCCTTGGAAAGCCCCAAAGCTTCTGAGTCATGACAGCTTCCAAGTGTCAGGTAAGGATCATATTGGTCTGAACTGCAGGCTGTACTCTGCTATTTGCCACCAATATTTTCTGGTTGCAGATGTTATTGATCTGACAGTTTATTTCCCGAGACACATTAGTTCAAACTGATGTGATATGAAAGTCTCATCCTAAGGAAATTGGCCTTGTGAACGGTTATCCTCTGGGAAGAGCATGCTGCACTTATGACTTGACTAATATGATGAAGAAGCTGCAAATACAATTAGCAGGCCTGGTTGGTGATTCTCCAATAATGATGTTTGGGGTATATTATTGGTTTAGCTGTAATTGAGCTTAAGATGATCTGAAAAGCTCTAAACTGGTGTGAAAGTCATTCACAGCTTTGGCTCACTGTAATGTTCATGCACGAGAGTGGGGAGGGGGGCTGCTGATGACATTTGGGTGTGCAGAGACTGGGGGGTGCGTCCCTGGACAACTGTGGCTTGTCTTTCAAATTCTGTTTTCTTTTAGTCTATCACTAGTAAGATGAAGACTTCTTCATAATCTTCTGTCCACTCCCAAATCCCATCCCCATCCTTATCATTTGGAACTTACTACATATTATCTAACTCTCTTCTTCCTCATGCAAGTATAATTTGTCTGGTGTACATTAAAGTCATCTTTATTAGTCAAGATAGTTAACCTTAGCTGCCATAATAGACAAGACCAAGTGGTTGAGCATCACGAAAGTATATTTCTTGGTAAGAGAAAGCCTTGGTCATGGGTTGGGGAAGGCTATCCTCCATCTGGTGACTCAGGAATCTAGATTCCTTCCCTGCATCATCTCAACATGTATTTGTTGGGAGACAGTTCTCCCTGGATTTCTTGGGTTCTCAAATGGTCTTTGTTTAGGAATGATTGAATAGCAAACCAAAGGTAGAGACCTTCTCTCTTCCTGGAGACATCCCAGGATGAGTAAGTTCTGTCCTCTTCCTGGAAGATATTTGCTTATATTCGGAGGTGGTAAACCTAGAGATAAGCTCCATGTGCCAGAGACATTTACTTCCTTTCCAGGGTAAGGAGTAATCTCTCTCCAGAGAGGAGGACAGGCAGGTTACCAGCAGCTTGATAGAAACTCAGAGTCAAAACTCAGATAGAAACCCGAAGTTCAGTGTTCTTCTCCAGTGGTGCAGTAATCCAAGTACAGCAAGGTCACACTGCCCACTCCATGCTGTTATCCAGTGTCATAAAGACACATTCTCCTCTTTTCCCATCCAAACCCCTTTCACAAGGGGCTGTAATGGGCGCCAAGTAGTTCCATGTTGCAACAGAGAATTATAATGCAGTTGATGGGTAAAGAAGGGGCCAGTTACAGGTCAGCTAATGGTGAGGGGACCCACTTGAGAGTTTCTTCTCTGAGTTATTAGACATTGTTAAAATTAATACTTGGCTGCTCTATGATTATCAATGTAACTCTTCAACAGTGAATGCAGATATAATACTATGCCAAATCCATTATTTAAAGGATGTCTATATTGAACCATAAAGTGCAAAAGATTTCTTAGTAAGCTCATCCAAGTCCACAAATATTTTTTGTGTGCCTGTTTCATGCTGGGCACCAGAGCTACACTGCATCTGAATGAGACAATATTGCTGTCTTCGAGAAGTCTATGGCTTAGTGAAGAACTCCTTGTCTTAACTACCATGCAGAGTCAAATTTTCTTACATTAGGCTAGGTTAAAGGAATATACATCTGTTATTAAATCTACCCTGATTCCTGCATTTAATGGTTATGGTTACCTGCCTAATTTCTGTAAATATTCCTCTACTTTCCAGCTCTGTTCCTCAATCCTCTCCCATTCTATTTACTTGGGCTCTACAAGCTCCTTAATAATTGAGTAGGGGCTAAGGCGCCTGGGTGGCTCAATTGGTTAAGCGTCCAGCTTCAGCACAGTTCGTGATCTCATGGTTTGTGAGTTTGAGCCCCACATTGGGCTCTCTGCTGTCAGCACGGAGCCACTTTGGATGTTCTGTCTCCCTCTCCCTGCTCCTTCCCCCCCACTTCAAAAATAAATAAACATTAAAAAAAATAAGTAGGGGCATGCATGTCAAGACTTCTTTGGTTGCAAGTGATAGAAACTCAACTCCCAACTGGCTCAAGCCACAAAAGCGGATTTTAGTGGGTTCTGTGAGTGAACTGTCAAAGGGAGCTCTAGGTGCAGCAGGATCCAGAGGCTCAGATGATTTCAGGACTCAGTCTTTCTCTTTCCATTTCTCTTTTATGTTTTCTTCTGTGTTGACCTTTTCCACATGGTGACCACAGTAGCTCCATTCCACGTTGTCTTTGCAACACACACCTTGAAGATGAAGAAATTCTCTGTACTTAAGTTTAAAAAAATGTCTAGGATTGAATCAATCATTCTGATTAGGGGGAGGAGAGTTTTCTGGCCAGATCTCGGTTACAAGTTGTTATGGCTGAATTGTGACTCCCCCAAATTCATATGTTGAGATCCTGAGCCCTAGGACCTCTTAAGGTGAATGTATTTGGAGACAGGGCCTTTAAAGAGGTAATTAAGGTTAAAGGAGGTCATATGAGTGGGCCCTAATCCAGCATGACTGGAGTCCTCATTAGAAGAGGAAATTATGACACAGACCCACAGAGGGTAGACTCCACGAAGACACAGGGAGAGGAAGTATATCAGCAAGTCAGGGAGAGAAGTCTCAGGAGAGCTCAGCCCTGCCACTGCCGTGACCTCAGACTTCCAAAACCATGAGAAAGTCTCTGTTGTTAAGCTACCTAGTCTATGCAGCCCTAGAAAATTCATACAGATTCAGCCTTGAACTCACGGTGGATTTATTTAGTATCCCTTGAACCACTCTAGAGAGGAGGAGTGGTTACTCAAAGGAAACCCAAAGAACTATTACTACAGGGAAGAGTAATGAACATTTGGTAGGGGAAAAAAAAGGATTGTCTACCACTGGGTCAAATTCATAATTTTTGGACATATGTGATGTGTCAGGCCTTAGAAGCACCTCATACCTAACACAACAACCCCATGAGATAGATGGTATTATTTTCCTCATTTTACAGATGAGAAAACTGAGGTCCACACAGGCGAAGTGCATTTATCCAAGAACACGCAATTAGCAGGGAACAGAACCAAGACTGATATCCATGTTTGTCTAGCTGCAAAACCTCAGCTTTTTATCACTATGCTGGAGAGCCAGTGACCACTAGATCCTCCTGCTTTTCTATTTCCAAGACTGAAAAACTCTGGCTTGAGGCATGGGAAGGAAGTACGTTAATATGTTAATTAAGGAAAATTCACAGTCTGCAGAATTCACGAGTCCATTTTCGGAACTTTTTCTGATCTGGGTGAGCCTTTGACCCATTCCAGTTAATTAACATTGCAGAACATGAAGTAATTGCTGTTGTTCCTCAAAATTGGGGGCAGAAAAACACCCAGCGGCCTGGGCCCACCCCAGCCCTGACTCCTGAGGCTAAGGATCAGAACGCCAAAGTCTCACAAGAGGACACAGTCAAGAAATTCCTCAGTTCATCTGCTTCTCCACTCCTGTGTGTTCATGACGTGTTCTGTTCTGCGATTAGCAAGGCAAGCCTGCTATCTGAATTGGGGGCATAAAGTCTACCACTGAGTAAGAGATCTGTCCTGAATTTTACAAATAGGATTTCTAGTTTGAAATGCAGGCTAATATTTGAATGTTTCATTAGGAAACAGATTCAGAACGTATGAGACTAATACATGGTCATCGTATTTTTTCCATGTAGTTCTGATAGTTCTGTTGAAACCAATGGTGACCCAAACTTGTAAATCCTGCTGGTCTTTGTTAGGACTCCATGGGTACAAGAAAGGCAATCCATTCAAGCCAGTTCACAAATAGAATTCAGGGGTCTTTGTCACTGTGTGTCTATCATCTGAGTCCATGAGGTGATGAAGTTGTGCAGAAAAGCAGAAGTTTGTCATTTCATTTTTTTTCAATAATTATACAATTTCAGTTATTAACACTTTTTTAATGATTAAGTTATCATCCTTAGCATGAATCCTTTTCTGCCATGGCAGCTTCCTGGTGGTTCAGTCTCTGTGAAGGAGACTCCCTGAATTTTGAATGCCCTTGAATGGATTGCTGGTCCTTCCAACCAAGAAATACTGTCAGAGAGAATCAGTCTTTCACCAAATGTCTGACCCTGGTGCATATGCAGTGTAATCCAGCAGCAAGTGGTCAATTGAAAATCTTGCCCAAGATGCGGGATTCCTGATCAAAGTGGTGCTGAGACATGCTTAAAGAACAGAAGAATCACAGACGACCCGAGAGAATCAGGTGGTCTTAGAGCCATATTCAGCTGGACCTCCCAGGGTCCACCACACCGGCTGTTGTGGCCACTGTTCTGGTCGGTTGATGCCTGTATCACACTGGTTATTCAATATTTTGAATATCATATCAACCCCAAGAGTTAACAGTTGAAGAAAAAAAAAAAAAACGACAAGGAAAGTGACTCGGTGAGCACTTCAAAAGAGAAAGATTTAAATATCAAAAGATTCTAGCAGGCCTTAGGAAAAAATTGGTGAAGCCCTTGAATATTTTTTAAATGACCTTTTTGCTATCATACTGTGAAAACCAAACCTGAAGTGAAGGATTTTGTCACAAAAATTACACGAAAAAAACTCACTACTTAATACATTTTTTGTTCTTCACAAGAATTCATGCATAGTTGAAATGGTAGCCTAAATTTTGTTATGTTGGTAAGCTCAGTTTCGTTTTTCAAGCTAAAGTTCCAAATCAAAGCCCTTTTTTCTCCCATGATTTGCTATGAAAATTTGGGCTCAGTATTAAGTGAGTCATTCTACAGGTCTTCTAAGACCAGGATCGATTTTCTTTTGGGGGTGGAGGGCAGGGAGAGTCCCCCCTGTCTCTCATGGAGCTGCACAGTCTTCCCTTATGCTTCTTGCCATGATGACTCCATTTCCCTGCTTGTTGTCACATCTGTGTTCCCTGCTCACTCATGGTGTCCCTGCTAAGTTAGCCATGTTTTATGCCACGCGTCATCTTTTCCCAACCATCGGTTATTAGACTGGTGGTGGCCCACGACGCAAGGGTAGCTGTTCCGTAGCCTGGCCAAGGATGTAGACTTTATAAAAAGGACATGAGGTATACTAATCAGATTCACTCTCAGGAATCTCTAAGGAATATAGTCAGATTTAGTCAGATACCATGATGACCCGATAGTAAATCGACACAACATAGAATCCCTGAGGTCATGATGGGCCAAATGCAAGCTTCAGGAGCAAGAGTGAGTCATCCAGCAGGACAAAGGTGATAACTCAGATTCCAGACTCCTCACCTAATGGTCTTCCACCATGTCATGTACACTGGGCAGCTATTTGTCCTTCTTGTGGTAACAGTACCCCACATTTTCTCAGTCCATACAATTTGGGTCAAACTGATCCCATCAGATCTAGAGTCGTCATGTGACCCAGGCCCTGGCCAGGCAGCTCATTACGTGCCCTCAGCCATAAGGATTGGTTAAGGGATGGGCACATTGCCCAACTTGGGCCAGTAACATTGAGGAGAAGGACCTCTGGGTAAAGAGTTAGGGAAAGCACACCCAGCAAGATGTGCACCTGAAGCTGCTTGCAACTCTCTTGTTGAGAAATGAAGCAGCCTGCAGGAGATCAGGCAGGTCCTGCTGACGATGTTTGAGCTGCTGGATCCTGCCATGCCTGAAACTGGCAAGACTCCCTCAGACTCCCAGCCAGCATTTCTCCTGTTTGCTAAGCTAGTTTAAATTGGGCTTTATGTCACTTGTTACCAAAACAGCCATAGCTGACACAACATGCTTATTTGATTATGATAACAGTAATCCCTGGTAACCACTTCAAGGTACTGTTCCAGCTCTCATCGCAACTGATTCTTTCAACAACCCTGTGAGGCACACAGGGCAAGGATCTTGATGAAGATTGATGCCAGGTGTAGGGGGCCACAGCAATGTTTTCTTGAGCACTTGGAAAGTATAGGGAGTGAAGATTGCTTTTTGAGAGTGACACCATGAAGTCAATATATTATAGATCGAAGCAGAGCAATGCAAAGTCATGTTAAAGAGATAGGATGGCTAGGCCAGCAAGACTTGTCTGTCATGTGATTGAACTTATTAACATATTTTAAAGAAAGGCTGTGTCCATCACGATCTGCCACAGAAGCCTGGAGGACAGAGTTGCAAATGCCAACCTTGAATGCAATCACTACAGCTTGTTTCAGTGGAGAGTGAGTCTTGATCTTTGAATATCTCTTGTTCCAGGGCAAGGCTAGGTTTAGAGAACTGCTTTCAGCTGCAAGTTGTGGAAAATCAGAGTGATAACTATGGTCAATTAAAGGTGGCTGAAACTTCCTTTCCATCCTCCCATTAAGAGGCAGGGTCTCTTTCCCCTTGAATCCAGGCTCACCCGGTGACTTGTTTCAAAAAGATGGAATGAAGTAGAAGTGGTATCGTGTAATTTCCAAATGCTCAGCTGTGAAAGATCTGCAGCTTCTACTTTGCACACTTGGAAGACTCCCTTTTGGAACCCAGCTGCCATGCTGTGGAAAACCCAAGCCATAGGGAGAGAGGCTGAGCTGTTAGCAGACTGCCAGTCATGCAAATGGGCTGCTTTGAGCATTCCTTCCAGTTGAACCTCCAGATGATCGCCGCCACAGTCAGCCCCAAATGGAGTAGAATAACCACCCTGCTGAGGCTGGTCAACTCACAGAATCACGACAAGTAATAAATGGTGGTTGTTTTAAGCCACTAACTTTTGGGGTGATTTGTAATAGTGCAACAGATAACTGAAACAATAATGGCTTAAGCAATAAAGACATTTAATGAACTTCCTTAATAGAAATTCTGGATGTTGGAAGTTTCAGTTTTGGTGTAGTAGGTCAACAGCATTGTCAATGATCTAACTCTCTTTCTTCCTTTTTATTCTATAATCCTTAGTAAATTGGCTTTTCATCTTCCTCATGGATACAAGATGGCTGCTACAGCCCCAAATATCACATCCACATTTAAAGCAGAAAGAGGGGGAAAGAGTTAGTACTTGTGAGCTCTTCTCTTGCCTCTGTACCTTCACTAAGAAGCCAGATACCTTTCCAGAAGCCCCCCAGATGACTTACCATTATGTCTCATTAGCCAGAGTTGATTACCCTTAGTTCCAAGGAAAGTGAATGTATGTTTATCCAATCTCTATAGTGTTGAAACAGCCATGGGGAAGGAGGTTGACAGTGGCCTTTTGGCAGCAACCAAAAATCTTTACCACAAGATAGATACAGATATTGTTGCCAGTCGACTTGTGACAGTGATGATTCCATCTGAATTATCCTTTCCATGAGATGCTGGTTTCCAGCCATTTCAGTCTATTGCCACTAAAGACTAAATGAATGCATCCATCTCTCCTTGTCCCAATTTTATTCATCAAGAAACCATATTCTTATTTATTTCCCCAGGCTGGTCTTCTTACCAGGAGAGAAAATACTGGTTGCATAGCTTTTCAGAACCAATCTCTACAGTAGTAATCTCTCTTTGCAAATGAATACGTTGTCATCTGGTTTATACATCAGTCTCAAAGTGTGGCTAATGTGAGTCTAACCCAGAGGGATGATACCTCTCTCGGTGTGTTGAAAGAGCCAGGTTTCCATTGTTTGTAAGGATCTGGATACAATCACTAACCTTCATGCTATCACATGAATCTCTTTGGGAGACAGCTTAATGAATGGGACAGCTTCTGATGAGGACACAACTGACACCTGAGCAAAGATATCTGGAATTGTTACAGAGATGAGAACGAATATGGCTGAGTGGTCATTGGTTCTGCTCCCTACAGAAACACAGAAACCCTGGTGACTTCAGGCTGATGGAGATGTTGAGCTCACCACCCTGATTTTATGATTCTATGCTGAATTAAAGCAATCTGTCTCATTAGCCCCAAAAGATCAGTGTCATGGTTAAGAACATCATCAGCTCAAGTGTGCCTATTAGCTCTACCTCATATTGACTGTGTGACCTTGGGCAAATGTTTTCCCCTCTTTGAGCCTCAGTTTCTTTATCTGTAAAATGGAGACAATATTCAAGCCTCTACCTTGCAAGGCTGCCATAATAATTGACAGGTGCGATGTATGCAAAGTGCTTGGCGTAGTATCTGGTTGGACATGGTCCTCACCAAGCAATAGCTATTTTTATTTTTACAGATCTTATGTCCAAACTGGAGGTTAGAAAACCTGGTTGGGCACAGCCATGCTGTCTTCATGCTTAAAGGCCCTTTTCATATACTCAGTAATGGTTCAGGGGGTGACAGTGGTACCCAAACCACCATGGTTGCATTGAATTGGATAAAGAAAAGATATGTAAGATGTGCTCTCTAGGCTCAGAGAAGTTCTAATGTGGTTGGAGAGGCAATATATAAAAACATGAAATGGTGGGGCACCTGAGTGGCTCAGTTAAACCTCTGACTTTGGCTCAGGTCATGATCTCATGGTTCATAGTTCAAGCCCCATGTCGGGCTCTGTGCTGACAGCTCAGAGCCTGGAGCCTGCTTTGGATTCTGTGTCTCCTTCTCACTGCCCTTCCTCTGCTCATACTCTGTCTCTCTCTCACACAAATAAACAAAACATTAAAAAATTTTTGATAAAAACATGAAATGGTTAAGTACCATGTACAACATACCAAGATGAGGGGGTAGCCCTGAGTGCAATAAAGGCTGAATCTGTCTTGCTCATCCTGTCGTGGTATAAGTGGAAATAGCAGCGGACTTGGAATCAGACAGCTTTCCGTGGACACTCCCCACCCCAGGCTTGGTTAGATACCACCCACTGACCTAGGATATCAGCAGTACTCACCACTGAAATGTAATTGTTCACTTGTTCAGTCTCTCCTGTTGAACTGGGAGCGATGGAGGACGTTCATTCATTCATTTACTAATTGATTAAGCAAGTATTTACTGGGTATCTGCTATGTGCCAAGAACTGTTCCAGGAAATGAGAACAAGACAGCCATTACCTGTATCCTTGAACACCTCATGGAAAGCTGCACAGAGAGACAAGAGACAAGCAAATATGTGGTTATATACAATGTTGGGTGGTGGTAAGCACTGGGAAAAAATAGAAAGCAGGATAAAGGGTGTTGTAGACATGGAGATGTACCACCCACGTCTCCCATCGAGGAAGGACTTGCTGAGCAGCTGCAGGAAGAGTGGTCAGCAGATAGTCCCCACCTGTTCCTCCTCAGGGTCTGCCTGAGCTGCAGAGAGCCACCTTGCCCAAGCTCACACATTTCCCAGGGCAACCTGCATCCCGTGCCTCAGTGAGGTGTGGGGTCCAAAGGCCTGGCCATTGCCTCCTGACTCCAGACGCACTGGTGGGCGATATTGCTCGCAGAGCTTGTCGCCCGGGTGGATGAAGCTATGTTGAACTGATGTCATAGTTTCTCTTCCGTCTTTTATCCACACCTGCTTTCCCCTCTACACGACACACTCCATCTCTGTGTTTGCTTTAGGAGAATCCAACACGTGACAAGGTGATGGAGTGTCATGGCAGGGGAGGGGCTTGCAAATTTGGATAAGGTGAGTAGGGAAGTCCTGTCTGAGAAGGTGACATTTGAGCAGAGGCAGGAGGTTGAGGGGTCAGCTGTGTAAAAATCTGGAGGAATAGTGTTTCAGGCAGAAGGAACAGCAAGTCAGAAGCCCTGAGATAGGAATATACTTGGCACATTTGCGCATCATCAGCAAGGCAGGCTTGTGGGCTGGAGCCCAGTCATAAGGACAGCCATTGATAATGCAGCAGGAGAGGCAGTCAGCAGTCCCACACTGCTGTCCCATAGAGATGTGGGGACATCTCTACTGTGTGTCCCTAGTGCCAGTACATAGTAGGTCCTGAATAAATGTCTATCGAGCCTAACTGGGCTGTCATTCCAGCTCCTCTCCTCTCTCCATGTGTGATCTGGGACAAGTAGTTACTCAACCTTTTTGTGCCTCAGTTTCCCTGCCTGTAATCAGTGGCAAAGGCGGGACCCTTGAGCTCTGGTTTAGAGCTTTTGTTACCATACCGTTTTCTCTTCTTACATTCCCTTCTTCTCTCTCCTCTCTTCCTCCAGGGATCTGGAGCACACCTGGTCCCACCCCCAGCTTCTCAACAGATGGCTCCCACTAGAAGGGCGGTTGCTCTTGGCAGCTCGTCCCCATATCCCAGAGCCCCTGAGCTCAGAAGCAGCCATACCGGGGTGGTGGGTGGGTGGGTGGGTGGTGGCAGAGTCAAGAGAGAGTTAGATTTCTCTCCTCTGATAATAAATAAACCCTATTAAGGCGTCCTCGCACCCGTGGGGCAGGGTGCTCCTTTGGTGGGCCTTATTGCTTTGATAAAAGCCGCAATATCTGAAAATTGTCTCCGGCACCCGAGAACTCCCATTTTATGACTTGCACGTGCCTGGGATAAATTGCTTTTGCTGCTTTGTTATATATAATTCAGGTCCTTATGGATGCTAGTGGGATGCATAGTGCTCTCCTGTAATGATTTATTCATTTGGGAGAAGCAGAGTGCACCCACTGGGTTCTGCCCAGCCCGCCTGAGAGCTCGAAGGGTTGGCACTGCAGGCACGTGTTGGATTCGTCTTGAGAGAGAGGAGCTGATTTGGGCTGTTTGGCTTTCCTGGAAAGCAGACCTGGCTGTGTGAGGACCCCTTGTCAGAATGAAGCTTCCTCTAAGGACGTGGCTGGCTGAGCTAGGGGCTTTGCGGGGGTAATTTCAAGCTTCCTCACCACTACCGTGGGGATATACTCATATGCTCACTTTACAGATGAGGAAGCAAGGTCAGGGAACTTATGTGACTTGCCCCAGGTCGCTGGCCAAGCAGGTGAAGGTCTTTTCCTAACAGATGGGTCAGCCTTCATTTTGCCCACTTGTGCCTGAGCCAGGTGCTTAACACATGCGGATTCATATCCTCTGCAGCATCCATCTGTGGGATACAAGTGATCCACTTCCCCATTTTATAAATGGGGAGGGGACTGACTAGTTTATCCCCTAGAAATGGAAAGTCTGGGATTTTAACATAAGTCAACATTCATTCATTCATTCATTCACCATTCATTCATTTATCCCTCTGTGCCTCAGTTCCCTCATTTGTCAGTTGTGAGGAATATCAGTACTTACCTTGTGGGGTCATTGTGAGGATTAAATGAGGTATGGGGAAAACGAGTTCTCACGCGCAAAACGCATTGAACAATGTCTGGCCCACAGACAGATGGGCAGTAAATTTTAGCTGCAATGGTAAAGATTTTATCATTCACTTATTCTTTCATTCCACAAGTGTTCTTAAGTAGCCCACTGTCTGCAGGATGTCTCCTAGATGCCCTGCGCACACGGGCTTGTTTTTGATCTCGCCATTATCTGCATCTCACAGATGGGGAAATGGCTCAGAGACATGAACAGTTTGGTGGTGCTCCCCAAGCGGGAGGTGAGTGAGTTTTAATTTCCAAAATAGGTCAGCATGCATTCGTTCGTGTATTTTGTGTGGATCAGCTTGGTTCCTGTCCTCAAGACACGAATGATCTTTTGTGTAGGATATAGGCAAGTAAACAGGAAATGACTGTATTTGGTGAATTTGAAGATGCACGTTTTTTTTGTTTTTTGGGTTTTTTTTCACATATTAACCTCTCTGAGATCTAGATGGATCTTAAGTTCAATGGTGTGAAATCACTGTTGACCAGCAGCAGTCAGGGTGAGGTGAGCCTTGCCTGGAGATAGCAGTGGGGCTATATCTTTTAAGAATTCTTGTATCTCTTATGTGCTTAATGGCACAGAGGATGATATCTTACAGGAGAACATGGACTTTGGCAACCATGATTGAAAAACAAATGATTTAGAAGGTCTGGACTTTATATTGAAGACATTTTTTTTTTTTGAATATTTTAGCCAATATACTTTGCTTCTGTTTTTTTTTTAAGTATGTGCCAGTGTGATATGTGATAAAACATTCATGTCTCAATAAGTCTAAAAGCACTTTTTAAAAGAGTAGAAAGAAAGGTTCTCAGTGATAAGAAAGCACTATGACTCTTAGGTATAGACCCAAGAGAAATGAAAACGTGTCTGCATAGAGGCATGTACACCAATGTTTATAAACAGCATTATTCACAATCAACCCCCATGTCCATCAACTGATGAATGGATAAATAAAATGTGCTCTCTCCCTACAATGGAGTATTATTTTGCCCACAAAAAGGAATAAAGTACTGGTACCTGCTATAGTGTGGAGGACCCTTGAAAATGTTATGCTCAGTGAAAGAAACCAGCCATGTAAGCCAACATATTATATGGTTCCTTTCATATCAAAAATAGAGAATAGAGAAATAGAATAGAGAAACAGAGAAATCTGTAGAGACAGAAAGAAGATTAGTGGTTGCTTATGACCAGATAGGGGTGAAGGGGTAGAGGGAAGGGGGTGCTAGCTAATGGGTTTCCTTTAGAGGTGATGAAAATGATCTAACATCCACTGTGGTGATGGTCGCACAGGTGTGTGACTGTCCTAAAACCCATTGAATTGTACACCTTCAGTGGGCTACTTGTATGGCTTGTGAATTATATCTTAGCAAAGCTCTTAATGAGGAAAAGGGAAAAGCATTGTGCCACAGTCTTTTGTAGGGTTGCACACAATGATGATGGTGGCTTAGATTTGTTGAAATGTGGTATAACGTCATGTGGTCAGTGTTATATCGGGGGGTTGAGTTGGGGCTGTGGAGGTGCTGAGAAGGCAGCTGGGCTCAGCTGGGGGAGCAGGGAAGGCCTCCTGTGGGTGGTGGTGGTGGTGGTGGTGATGCCAGCACCAAGCCTGTGAGGATAACTAGGGGAGAGGAGGCAGTGATCCGGGCACATACAATGGCTGGGAGGTGGGACTCCATCCTTTTCTTCAGGGATATGGCTTTTTCCCAGTGCAGATGCCTGTCCCCGACCCCTGGGGCTGGGAGGGTCATAGAGGTGAGTAAGTTGTGGTCTGTGCTTTCCAGGCATTTATGTTCTGGCACTGAAGATAAAGCACATACACCCAGTCTCCCTGGTCACCCTCAGTAAATGGCTCATCAGCATGTTCAGGGAAGAATAGAGAGAAGGTGGCTGGAGAGTCCCTTCTCACTGAGATTTTATTTATTTACATTTTTTATTTTATTTTAGAGAGAGCACATGAGCAGGGGAGAGGGGCAGAGAGAGAGAGAGAGAGAATCTTAAGTAGGTTCCACACTCAGCTCAGAGCCCAGTGTGGGGCTCGATCCCATAACCCTGGCATTGTGACTTTAGCTGAAACCAAGAGTTGGATGCTCAACTGACTGAGCCACCCAGGAGCCCCTGGCTGAGGTTTTAAAATAAGGAGGAGTGGTAAAGGCAGACCATTTCCACGCTGCTGGTGGGAGAGTAAGTGACACAGCCTTTCCAGAGGGGAGGTAATTTGGTAGGGGGCTTACCTTTCCACCCAGCTATCTCACAACGAGGCATTTATCTTAAGGAAATGGGCTTTCTGACCCCTCAGTTATCTATTCACAAGAGTGTTCTTTTTAAAAAAATTTTTCTGGGGCGCCTGGGTGGCTCAGTCGGTTAAGCGTCCGACTTTGGCCCAGGTCATGATCTCACGGTTTGTGGGTTCGAGCCCTGCATCGGGCTCTGTGCTGACAGCTTGGAGCCTGGAGCCTGCTTCGGAGTCTGTGTCTCCCTCTCTCTCTCTGCACCTCCCCAGCTCATGCTCACTCTCTGTCTCTGTCAAAAATAAATAAACTTAAAAAAAAAATTAAAAAAAAATTTTTCTTAATGTTTATTATTTTTGAGAGACAGAGTGTGAGCAGGGGAGGGGCAGAGAGAGAGAGGGAGACACAGAATCTGAAGCAGGCCCCAGGCTCCGAGCTGTCAGCACAGAGCCCGACACGGGGCCCAAACACACGAACCGCGAGATCATGACGTGAGCCCAAGTTGGACGCTTAACCGACTGAGCCACCCAGGCGCCCCACAAGGATGTTCTTAAACCCATCTGTATACTGAATAGCAAAACACATTATCAATCTGGATTTATGATGAGGGGCCCCCCGACTCAAGACACAGCAACCCCTTCATCCCGAGGCTGGCAAATGTGCTGGTAAAGGGCAGACCTGGATGTCAGACGCACCTGCGTTGAAGACAGGGCTGTATCCTGACCTTGGGCAAAGCCTCAGTTTCCTGTGTGTAAAATGAGGATGATGATAATAGAATTTACCTCTTAGGGATGAAATGAGGATTAAAGTCTCAAAAACATGAGAAGCGCTCAGAATGGTGTGCAGGGAATGAATTCTGGCATTATCAATTATCATGTTATTATGGAGCTAGTAAAACAGATGTACTTGAAGTCTATTAGTGACACTGGAAGATAGTCAAGATCAGTTACTAAGTGAAAAAAGGCAGTCGAGAAGGGACTCCATTTGTGTGTGTGTGTGTGTGTATAATTTATTTCTTATATATCTATAATTTATTTTTTCTTCTTGATGCTTTAAAAACTTTCCTAAAATTTCAACTTTATTTTTTTTTTTTTTAGTTTATTTATTTATTTTGAGAGGGGGAGAGAGCACGAGCAGGGGAGGGGTGGAGAGAGAGACAGAATCCCAAGCAGGCTTCACAGAGTCAGTGCAGTGCCCGACGTGGGCCTTGAACTCACGAACCGTAAGAACATGACCTGAGCTGAAATCAAGAGTCGGAAGCTGAATGGACTGAGCCACCCTCGTGCCCAAGTTTCCTAAAATTTTTAAAGAGACGTGGAAGACGCATATCTCACTGCAAGAGCTCAGAGCACCTCCCAGCCCATCATCCACTGGCCCGTGGGAACCCTTTCTGGGGGCTTCCCCAAGCAACAGGGCTCCAACCTGTAGCCGTTTGGCTGTGACACGGAACGAATGCAGTGCAGGCTGCTGGGTCTAAAAACAGGCAGAAGGAGTCGAGTCTGATGCTCTGGCTCTTCTGGTTCTGATGTGGCTCCACGGTCGACAGAGATCAAACACTGTTTAAAACCAGGCAGGGTTTTTTTTTGTCCCCAGCAGATCTAGACTTCTCGGTTCACTGACAGCGATAGAAGACCCTGAGCTCACCGTTCTGGACCTCTTGCCGGAGATTTCCAATACTCTTGGGGAATCCCATCCCTGGGGGCTGTGGTGCCACTGAGCCTCCCCTAGTTTGGCCCACAGCCTCCGCTCTGGGAGACAGCGCTGCTCACAAGTCATGCGATCGATCGAGCTGCCAGTGGCCCCAGGAGGCCAGTTTCACTTCCAAAATGCCAAGGGAGGGCCCACACCTGTTGAGTTCATTCACTGCCAGCCTGAGCCACTCTGTCCGTTTTTTCTTTTGTGTGTGTGTGTGTGTGCGGTTTATATATTTATTAGGGTTAAAATTTGTGCATTACTGAAATATTTCATGTGGATTTGTGGCTTGGAGAGAATAGAACGGAACTAGGAGTCAGGAGACTTAGATTCTGCTTTATATAGTTGAGGAACTTTTTTTTTTCCTTTTTATATGTCTTTTAAAATTGAGGTATAACACATACAGTAGGGAACATAGATTTTCAGTACACAGCTCGGTGGATTTTACATACCAACATGCTTCTAGAACCACCACAGAATTCAAGACAGACAGCGTTTCTCCCACCCCAACTGGCTCTCATTCTGCCTCCGAGTCAGTATCACCCCAGGGGTGACTCCTCCCCAGCCCCCATTACCACAGGTTAATGCTGCCTGTACTGACTCCCTGTAAATGAAATCAAACAGAATGTATGGTTCTGCCTGGCTTCCCAACATCATGTTGAGGAAATTCACCCGTTGTCTTGTGGGTAGGACTTGGTCTTCCTTTTTCATTGCTGCGCAGTATTCTACCATATGAACATCCTGCATTTGTTCAAACGTTCTTTTGCGGGTGGACGTGGGGCTTGTTTCCAGTTTGCGGCTATTGTGGATAATGCTGCTAAGGGCATTCCTGTACATGTCTTTTGGTGGACGTGAGCCCTTACTTTTGTACCATCATTTCTTGCACTAACAACTTCAGGAGTCTCATTACTGATAACCCAGCTTTCGGTCTTCCCCTCGATTGATCTGTGCTCTACATGGCAGTCAGAGTGATCTTAAGTAGGATTGGGTGACTTAACTGCTGAAGCCTCCAAAGGCTTCGGATACACTTGGAGCAAACCCCAGACTGTTTATTCTGGCCTACCTGGCTCCCTCCTGCCATTCCTGGTTTTTCTGGACCCACTCTTCCTCTCCCTGGGCTGCAGTCCCCCAGGCCTTCTCTCTGTCCCTTGAATATGCTAAGCCCATTTCCCTGCATGGTCCTTGGCACTAGCTGCTCCCTCCTTCTGCAATCCTGCCCCTGAAGCCTTCTCCTATGATTGATCCATTCGTCCCGCTTATGTCTCCTCTTCTGAGAGATCTGCCTTGACTGTCAGAAAGAGCCCTCATATCCATTTGTTCTTGGTAGTGTTTTCCATCCTCGAATCTTCTTGTCTTTCCCTCTCCATGAGAGCAGGGAACCTGTCCAAGTTGTTCACCAGCCCGGGACCTGGTATGTCATCTCTGCTTGTTTGATGTCAATGAACATTTGTTCAGTGAATGAATCAAGGCACCAGCCTTACACATCCAGATCCTTTTTGAAAACAATTTTTTAATGTTTATTTATTTTTGAGAGAGAGAGAGCACACGAGTGCAGGGGAGGGGCAGAGAGAGAGGGAGACAGAGAATCCAAAGCAGGTTCCAGGCTCCGAGCTGTCAGTGCAGAGCCCAACGCAGGGTTCAAACCCACGAACCATGAGATCATGACCTGAGCCAAAGTCAGATGCTCCACCAACTGAACCGCCCAGGTGCCCCTCCCAGATCCTTTTTTAAAGGGAGGTGGTGTAGCTTAGTGTGATCAGACTTCCTAAGTTTGAGGCAAGTCTTCGCCTCTTCTAGCTGCGTGATCATAATCATCCCTACGTCCCTGTGCCTCAGTTTCTCCATCCAAAAGTGGGGATAGTGGGTTGTCACAGGGACCTGGGACCCACTGTTGTCATTTACAGAACATATGTTTTGCCACTTACAGGGGAGTTGTGCTATCCCTATTTTATAAACATGGAGCAAAAACTTAATTATTGAGTACAGAAAATGAGGTCCAGAGACTGCTCGGATCACACAGGTACCAACCGGTAGCACTGAGACTTGAGCTCGAGTCTGGCTCCACTGCAGCACCCATGCAGACTCCTGTGGAAAGCACCTACTCTGGGAGTGACATAGCTCTGGTCAGGTTGTGGCACCTAGAGTGTTCACGAGGTAACAGAATTCCGCCTCCATGTCAATAGCTCTTGCAGGTGTATAAAACAGTTCTGCTTGGTTCTCACTTGGTTCTCACAGAGGACCTGGGGAGCAGGACCAGGAGGGATTCTAGGTGATCCCAGGATTACAGGTGAGTGACCTGGGACTCTGAACTCACCCTGAGTCCCTCTTTGGCCCCCAGGCCCACTGCTGTCATGGCTGCGCATAACCTCAGATCCTCTTGGTGGTGCTATCTGATGGTTTAAGCATTTTCACATCTATTATCTGGGGGTCCCCCAGACTTCGGGCTTTTGCGTGCCACCTTATCATTCATCAACTCTGCTCACTTAAGGGCACCTGCGTGGTTCAGTCGGTTGAGTGTCCCACTTTGGCTCAGGTCATGATCTCTTGCAGTTCGTGGATTCGAGCCCCGTGTCATGCTCTGTGCTGACAGCTCAGAGCCTGGATCCCGCTTTGGGTTCTGTGTCTCCCTCTCTCGCTCTGCCCCTCTCCTGTGCATATTCTGTCATTCTCTGTCTCTCTCTCAAGAATAAATAAACATTAAAAAAGATTTTCAAAAATCCACTCACTTAAAAACCAAAGGGGAAAACAAAAAATAACTTGACCCAGACCCAACCCTAAGCAACAGTTGTCAGTGAACTCCTGGTTAGATATTCAGTCAACAAACATTTACTGAGCACCTGCTATATACCAGGCACTATTTGGGGGCACTGGGAGTACATCAGTACACCAAAAGAGAAAACCCCTGATCTCATAGTGGTGGGAGACACACAATTAATGAATTAATAAATTTATACAATGTCAGGTGGTGATATGTGATTTGAGGTAAAAGAAAGAGGAAATAGAGATAAAGTAACACACACACACACACACACACACACTTTCCTGCTGCACATAAAATCAGCACACAACTGTTAGAATAAAAATGTCTCCCTTCATGTACCATCTAGATTTGCCTAATGATACCAGGTCCATGCAAAATACATACTGCCATTCGGAAAACCTTCAAACAACACCAGGAGAAAGACAGATCAGCCAAGACTTTCTCCTTTTTACTGAGGAAGAAACTGAGGCTGTGTGCAGACTCACACAGCCAGAATGTGCTAGAATAAGCCCTCTGGTTCCATCTGTTGCCTCCATCATTTTTCAAACCAGATACAGATTGTACCCTGAGAAAGACTTTGAACCTGCAGCTCCTCTAATTTCCCTGAGGGGCTGGGCCACGCATCCATACCTGACTAGGTGCTCAGCCCCACCAGGCGTGGGCTGGGGGTGCCTCTAGCACCCTTGGAAAAGCGTTAGAATTGATCACCCTGTTGCCTTTGCTCCCCTGCCCAGGCTGCGTCGCTGCCAGAGATAAACTGGCCGATATTTCACGGAGATAGCATCTCTCTGGCCATTTCTCCTTAATAAGCTTCTAGTCATTGGGGATGGCGCAGACCTTATCTCCTTCTGCAGACGTGCTTACCTGCTTTCCAGCCCCTCACACAGTTGTATTCCCTGGGAAGCAAAATTCCACCCACCTGCTCAGGATTAAAAACAAAACAGGACCCGCCCACCCTCAGAACAAGCCTTTGTAACATGCTGTGTCTTCAGGGATGTGGCCTCCACTTCATGTCAAAATGTTTTCTTGTGATGTGAGGTATCCAGGGATGAGCTTTACGCTCAGGTTTCAGTTGGGAAATATGAAGCTCAGAGAAGTCAGGTGACTTGCCTCAGGTTGTACAACATCGGTGGGGAATGGGCTTGAATTAAGGTAGGCAGGAGAAGCAGGAATCAAGAGTCCTGAGAGAGACTCAAATATGAATTTTGACTGCTTTGCTAGCTGTATTGCTCTTGAAAAAGCCACTTAAATGTTTTTGCACCTCTTGCATCACCTATGAAATGAGAATAACAGAAGTTGCTAAGACACACGGTTATTACGAAGTGTAAAAGAGCTGATATATTGAAAGTATATTCAGCATAGACTTTGGCACATAGTAGCTGTTCAGTAAATGGGGTTATTACTGCCCTTCTTCTAGTTTCCCTCTTACTCTAGGAAATGCCTAAGGTAACTTTGGCAGGCAGGGTTAATAAGACAGGACATGCAGCAGGTTCTTTTCTTAAAAA
Organism: Panthera onca; assembly: GCF_046562875.1. Lineage (NCBI taxonomy): Eukaryota > Metazoa > Chordata > Mammalia > Carnivora > Felidae > Panthera > Panthera onca. Next base: position 13,867,659 of record NC_138350.1, read on the forward strand.
AATTTTTTTTTAATGTTTATTTTTGAGAGAGACGGAGAGACAGAGTGTGAACAGGGGAGGGGCAGAGAGAGAGAGGGAGACACAGAATCTGAAGCAGGCTTCAGGCTCTGAGCTGTCAGCATAGAACCTGATGAGGGGCTGGAGCTCACAAACTGTGAGATCATGACCGGAGCCGAAGTCCGATGCTTAACCGACTGAGTCACCCAGGCGCCCCAGCAGGTTCATTTCTTGGTGCTCAGAGTGTGGTCTGTGCACCAGCAGCAGCATTATTGGGAGCTTGTTAGAAAAAGGCCCTGGGTCCTCCCCAGACCTGCTGAACCAAAAGCTGCATTTTAACAAGACATCCAGAGGATCCACGTACAACTTTTATGCACATCTGGATCTAGACATTCTTCTCAGCTTTCCTTGTGCATCAGGGTCCCCTGGGGGGTGTTGAAAAAAATTCAGATGTGTGGGCCCCTCTCCCACAGATTTTGAGCCATTGGTCTGGGCTAGAGTCTGGGTATCACTTTCTTTTTTGTGTGGAGTAGGGGGTAGAGGGGGTTAGGGGTGAACTTTATTTTCTTTTTCTTTCTTTCTTTTTTCCTTCTAGATTTAGACGAGTTTATTTTGGAGAGGAACCATTTTCTTTTTATTTTTCTACATCAGAAAAACATCATTTGAAAGTAAGATACTTATTCTGAAAATTTCGGTCAAATGATATGAAAATTTATATGTATTTGCCATATGGCAAAATATTAATTGTTGTATCATCTCTGTGGAAAGAATATGGGTCTTCTTTTTTTTCCTTTTATTGAAGTATAATTAACATACAGTGTTATATTAGTTTCAGGTGTACAGTATAATGATTCAGCAATTCTATACATTAGCGTGTTCACCATGCTAAGAGTAGGTACCATCTGTCACCAAACAAGGTTATGATAGTCTTACTGACTGTATTCCCTATGCTGTACTTTTCATCTCCGTGACTTACTTATTTTATAAGTTGGCACCTCTGAATCCCCTTTGGGCATCATTATTTTAAAAAGTCTCTCAGGTAACTCTGATGCATAGCAAGAGTTGGGACTCCTGAGGGTGGTGGGGGCTGGCTTGCTTTGGAATTGGACAGAATTAAGTTTGAAGCTAAGGCCTTTCCATGTCCTAGCTGTGTGACCTTAGGCAAGTTGTTTAACTTCTCTGGTTCTCAGTTTCTTCATTGTAACATGAGAAGAAGGATCCTCTGTCCTCCCTCTCTGGGTTGTTATGAGGATGAAATTAACAGTGATCACACACAGCAACCTCGCAACAAGGTGAGTGTTCACTAAATGTGAATGTACTCAGTCTCTTCTGGGATTCCCACTGTGCCAAGCCCAGACATGCTATACTCTTACTGCTATCAGTATTAAGGTGATTAGTAGCAGTGCTATTATCTTTAAGAGAGATGGGGTGCATGGCAGGAAATATCTGTGGATGGATTGACAAAATAGCCCTGGCAAGGTCAAGGAAGTAACAGTCTTTACTACCATTTATCAAGTGCTAACTATGCACTGGGCACTGCTGAAGCACCTTACAAAAGAAGTTTAAAAATTAAAGTCACACGCATACTTCATTTATTTTATTTATTTTTAATTTTTTAATGTTTATTTTATTAATTTTTTTTAATGTTTATTTATTTTTGAGAGAGAGAGAGAGAGCAGGGGAGGGGCAGAGAGTGAGGGAGACACAGAATCCGAAGCAGGCTCCAGGCTCTGAGCTGTCAGCACAGAGCCCAGCGCGGGGCTCGAATCCACGAACTGTGAGATCATGACCTGAGCTGAAGTCGGACACTTAACCAACTGAGCCACCCAGGCGCCCCTATTTATTTTTGAAGGAGAGAGACAGAGTGTGAGCTGGGAGGGGCAGAAGAGAGGGAGACACAGAATCTGAAGCAGGCTCCAGGCTCTGAGCTGTCAGCACAGAGCCCAGTGCAAGGCTTGAACTCATGAACCACAAGATCAGGACGCTTCACTGACTGAGCCACCCAGGTGCCCCACATGTACTTCATTTAAATCGGTGGTTCTCAGGGGGAGAGGGAAGGTGATTTGCCCCCAAGTGAACATCTGGAAGTGTCTGGAGACATTATTGGTTGTCACACTGGAATTGATGGTGGGGGTGGTAAGTTTGGTACTGGCATCAGGTAGGTAGGAGCCAGGGATGCTGCTGAAACATCTTCTGGTGCACAGAACAGCTCCCAGCACAAAGCATTATCTGGTCCCTAATGTCAGTGGAGCTGAGGTTGAGAAAACCTGGTTTAGAGTCACGCACTTTTGCAAAACGTGCCGTACAAAACAGCAGTCCCTCTGCCCCCTTTCTCCCCTCTCCCTCCCCAGAAGCAACCACCTCTGCCCTTTGAGTGGATCATTTTGTTTACCTACACTGTCTCTAAATAGCCTGCTTGTATTGGAACTTTGTGCTGACTCCATTCCAGACTGTATCCCTTGGCTTCTCTCCACGGAAGGCCAGGACTTGCCTTTCTCTTCCTCTCTCTGCCTCCACCTGGGTCTGCCTTTAAACGTGACACCCTCCTCCTCCCCCAGATCCTTTGTAATTTCTGTTGGATCAATATTCAGCGTTTGTATTACCCTAACTGTAAATGGGGTGTGCTGCTGACTCTGCAGTCGACTCCGATTGCTTTCCCCTTTTGCAACACCTTTCCTTCTTTCTGAAGTTAATAATTGCCTTGTTTTCTCCTTGGCTTTGTTATCTGTGTGCTTTCCCCGAACCCAGCCCTCAACTCTTTGCCAGTTGTCTAAATCTCCTTTCAAGATATTCAGACCCAGCAGGGAGGAGATCTCTCAAGTCTGCCTTTCACCAGCGGCCTCTTCCAGATCAGGCTAAGTGTTTCTGCAGGCATCCATCTTTTTGCAAGACTCACAACAGCCCTGTGAAGTAGGTGTGGTCATCTTTGACACCTGAGGAAAGTGGCTCTCCGAAAGGTTACTTGGGTGTCCCAAGATCACACAGCAGTATGTGGAGGGGTCAGGACTTGACCACAGGGGTGCACGACCCCATGGCTCTGGGATTCCTCGTGTCCCAGAAGGTCACTGCAGGAGAAAGCCCTCTGAGATACCTCCTGTACCGGGCCTGGAAGCTGCCTCCGTGAAACTTCAGTGGCTCATTCCGGCTCATTCATTTCCGCATCCGTAGCGCTCCTCAGAGGCGGGCACACAGCCGGAGTCTGAGTACTGTTTGTTGAATGAATAAGTAAAGAATTTCTAGAGGCAGTGCTCCTGGGCAGGAGATCAGAGGAGCTGGGGTTTGGGTGGGTAACCGAGGGCTGCTCACTCACCCTAAGCCTCGGTGTCCTCATCTGGAAGATGGAGCTGAGAATACATGCTTCAGGGGGCTGTTTGTGAGCAGTCAGAGGAAGCTGATCAGCTAACTGCAGATGCTCAGGAACTTGTAAGGACTACACAGGCGGTGCTGGGCGCATGCTTCGCTATCTCACTATGTCACTACGTCACTAGTCACTAGTGGGCAGAGGATTTCCCCAAAGCTCTTCCCTCCCCTCCCTTCCTTCCCTCCCTCTTTCCTTCCCTCTTTCTCTCCCTCTCCCTCCCTCCCCCTCTCTCCCTTCCTTCCTCTCTCTCCTTCTTTCCTTTCCTCCTCTCTCCCTCCCTCTTTCCTTCCCTTCTTCCCTCCCTCTCTCCCCACTCCCCCCACCCCGCCTCCTCCCTCCCCCCTTGCCCTCCTTCCCTTCCTTCCTTCCTTCCTTCCTTCCTTCCTTCCTTCCTTCCAGTGAGGCATGGCATAGTTAATTTACAAGAGAGAAAGAAATGCCTTACAGTTGAGAAATACCCCAAGCTAGTTTCAATATGATAAAATATTTATATTAATGTGTCATAAAAATTGATTTGCCCTTCTGTTGCCTGCTATCATTAATGGGCAGATATGTAACATCTTATTTTCTTGGCTTCTCTCTCTCTCTCTCTCTCTCTCACATGGCAGCAAGGCACAGTTTCAAACGAATGCGAGGAAACCATTTTCAATGAATAACAATAATAATAATAATAGATATTTATTTAGTGCTCACTGTGTACCAGTCAGCACTGCAAACCCTTAGACATTTTAACTCGTTTGATCCTCACACAACCCTAGGAGGTGGTGACTATATTAATCCCATTTGGCAGATGAGGGGACTCAGGCGCACACCGCTCACTGGTTCAGACCTGTCCGTTCTGACCTCAGTGCCCTGGCTCCCGGCCACTCCTGCTGCCTCTCTGTGCCGTGCGTCTCCACATGGAAGTGGCATCCCAGGGCCTTTTCCTGGGGACAGCACCTAGTACACGCAGTCCTTGACTTTCCATGGTTCAGCTTCGGGGTTTTCAACTTTATGATGGTGCCAAAGCAATCAATACACATTCTGTTGAAACCGTACTTTGAATTTTGGATTTGGATCTTTTCCCAGGCTGGCGATACGTGGTGCCTACACTCTCTGTTGTGCTGCTGGGCGGCCGGCCACAGCTCCCAGTCAGCCACCCGAGCATGAGGATAAACGGCCGTTCCGCTCACAGCCTCTGTGCACCTGCTCAACCCGCACAACCGTTCTGTTGCTGACTTTCAGTAAAGTAGTCAATAGGTTATAGGAGCTAGTCAACCCTTAGTTGTCAAATAGGCTTTGTGTTAGATGATTTCACCCAACTGTAGGCTACTGTAAGTGTTCTGAGCAAATTTAAGTTAGGCGAGGCTAAGCCGTGATGTTCAGTAGGTTAGGTGTATTAAAGGCATTTCCGACTTAGGATATTTTAAACTTATAATGACTTTATCAGAAGGTAACTCCATCACAAGTCCAGGAAGATCTGTATTGAAGGCCTTTTCAGTTTGCACTGAATAGATGCAGGTCAGATTTTGGGTGATAAAGTAGGGTTCCTAGGCAGGCATGCAGAAATGTTGGGATTCCTCTTCCGGCAGGGTTTCGGGTCCTGGCAATGTGGTGCTGGCTGTCAACAATGGTGGAGAGAAGACCCTCCTGAGGAGGGCGTGGGACAGCCTGTCCCTGGTAAGCCACTTTGCATGGTAGGACCACGAGGACTTTTCAGTTCCTGGACCTTCACTCCCTGGCATCTTCCTTCGCTGCCCTGCAGCTTCAGGATCAGTTGTTCCTAACCATGTGTACACTGTGCCCCCAAGCTCTTCAGAGTCAGGTTCTTGTGAAGAAGAGCCTACGATGGGGCTCCCAGCCCACGGCTGCTCCGAGGGTCAACACGTGCTTGCACATGTGCACACACACACACACACACACACACACACAGACCCACAGACACGCACAGGCACCCAGACCTACACAGACACAAACACACACACACACACACACACACACACACACACACCCCTGCCCCTGTTCCATTCACTCTTTCTTTGTTGCATCACCCCTAGTTTCCAGTTCTGGCACATAGCAGGTGTCCAGCAGGTGCCTATGGGATGAGTAAGTGCACCAATGATTTACTTATTCTCTCCCTGCCCCCTTCCTGAGTTGTTTTGGTCTTTGGTGTCTTGGCTTGCCTGGATACACATGGAAAATAAAACTAGACGGGAATCTGTTCCTGCCGACTTCTGCCTCATTCCTCATAATCCTCTGGTGTGTCCATTTCCACTTGCAGTGGTTTATAATTTTTTCCAAGCCATGGAATTCTCTGAGGATCTGATGAAATTCGCAGACCCGCTTCTTCTCCAACATGTAGACATCTGCACACTCAAAACGATGTTCTGACTGTAATTTCTGGGGATCCCTGTGTCCCATTCATGGATCTCTTGAGTGCACAGCACCACTGTGGATGACCTCGGCATTGTAGGGTAAGGGAGACCCTTGCCTGGGGTCTCAGAACCAGTTGGAACCGAGACCCAAGTCTCTGGGTCTCAAGTTGGGGAGACCCTGTCAACATCCTGTGTTGATGAAAGAACACCATGTAATTAGTTGATACAAGAAAAAATTAAATCAGACATTCTTCTCGGTCTTCTCCATCCATCAAATCCTCATCACTGGTAGTTCTGTCAGGTACCCAAATACCAGTGGTTTTTGGAGTACAGCATTCTTCCTTGTAGTTTGGTATTTTCCTGATGATTATAAATGGGAATGATTACAGCAGAGTCCTGTTTCTGTTCCAGTGAGCATCTGTCTGCCACATAACTGAGAAAGCTCATCCTTAAGCTTGCAAACAGGAGAGCACCCCAAATAACAGCTATTCGTCCCACCTGTTGTGACCTGCCAAGTTCAGAACTTTGGGACAGAGACATGTGGTCAGCCTGTTCTTTGGACTCTCATGTGTCACTTAATGGGTCTGCCAGTTCCGCAATTTCCCAAGCCAGAACCCAAGACATGGCCTGACATACCCTTCTTCTCATCCCCCCTTGTCTGATCTGTCACCAAGGCGTAACCAGTCCACCCACTTCTGTCATCTTTGCTGCCACCACTTTTATAAACCAGCTGCCATTTTTTGTAGCCTGGAGAATGTCCCCAGTCTCCCTTAGATGGGTGACCTGTGGAGATATTAGCTAGGGACTGCTTTTCTTTCCACCTTTGCCATCCTCAGTTTGGGCCAGAACCATGGTATGCTAGGATAGGCAACACTTTGCTTCTGTAACAGAAAACTGGTGGGTTCAAAACAGAAACCCACATTGCACTCATGCAGAGTCAGCTACAGTCTTGGTGATGCTCCAGGGCTGTTCTCCCAGCAGCTTTGATCTTAGGGATCTTCCATAGCAACACAAGCAAACGTGCTTCCGTGATGGCTAGAGTCGGGGACTTGCTCAGCGGCTCTGACGTGCCTTCATCAGGACTGCCAGGTGTCACTCCCGCTTACCTGTTACAGGCCACGGCCAGTTGTAGGACCATGTCTGATTCATGGGAGCAGAGGAACAATGAGAGAAGAGGAACTGGAAATATCTTTGAGCAGGACTCCCATCCTTCCCCCAGGGAGTGGGTGGTGGAATCAGAGCTGATAATAAGGGTGGTGATTTATCACCTCTTCAATCCAAAATATTGATCCGTCTGTGAGACAGAAGGATTCAGGAAATCAACATCAGCCAGATCTAGGTCCCCTCCTGCCACCCCAGGGTGAGTTTGAAGAGGAAGGGGAGAGAATTTCACATAAGTGTGCTCACTCCCCCTCCTTGGAGTCACCACTGTAAGTACAGGGACCCAAGTGTCAGAGGACATCTGTGTCTTATTTGTCCCTGCTGCTACTCTGATAATCAGCAGCTTTGCTCTCTTCAGTGGCAAGAGAGCTAAAGGTCAGGGGTGGCTGGGAGAAGTGCTGGGCAGAGGGACACCGGCCCAGAGCAGGTGGTTGTGTGTGGCTGTGGGAAAGGGGGATGGGAAAGGAGCCAGCCCGGTGGGGAGGAGGCGGTAGGGGGAGGGAAGCCTGGGCCCAGGATGATGTGACTTGTGCACCATTGAACAGCTGAGGACCAGGAGAGGCTGCAGGACTGAAGATGAGTTCCAGGACTGGAAGTGGCAAGTTCCAGCTCAGACAGGAAGGGGCGCTGGGTGGAGGCAGATACAGATCAAATGGAGCAGCCCCTTCCCTGCCAGGACCATCGGGGCTGCAGTGTGCATGAGCTCCATGGCACGTGGCAGAGAGGAGGAGGGCGAGGAGGGGGGAGAATAAACACTGAAATATATATGAGCAGTAACCTGCAGGTTTGCTCAGAAGGCCTGAGACTGTTACCTACATGAGGTTGAACGGACCAGGTTCTAGAAAACAGAGTTGTTTTCTCTTTGGGCACCTGAGCCTGTTTGGGGGACCTCATTCATGCTCCACCAGTGCCACTCAAAACTGTCATGTAGGTACTAGTGACAGTCAGCAAACTGTTACTGGTTCACAATGAGTAAGTCAACAAATTGGGAGTGGTTTGTAACTTTTATAGCAATTCGATATTGCTGTGACATGCAAAGTGAATTTTTGTTGTATTTTACAAAAGCAAAGGTTTATGACGGATTGGGGAAAAGTGGTTGTTCCCTGCAGATCATCTGCAAAACACTGTTTGGGGTTCCTTTTTAAAATTTTAAATGTTTTTTTTAATTTTGAGAGAGAGAGAGAGCATGTGAACAAGCAGGGGAGGGGCAGAGAGAGGGGGGACAGAGGGTCTGAAGAGCAGGCTCCGTGCTAACAGCATGACAGCTCAGGAACCCGTGAGATCATGACCCAAGTCAAAGTCGCCGACGTTGGATGCTTAACTGACTGAGCCACCCAGGTGCCCCACTGTTCTGGGTTCTTAAATGGCTTTTCTCATTCCATGTAGGTCCTCTCCTAATCTGTTTTCCTCAATGTTCTTCCTAGAATGCAAGTAGGATCCTGACATACCTTTGTCCATAATCTTCCAATGATTTTCTCAAGTTGTTTTGGATAAAGACCAACTTCTTTTTTTTTTTTTAATTTTTTTTTTTTTACATTTATTTATTTTTGAGAGACAGAGAGAGACAGCATGAGCAGGGGAGGGGCAGAGAGAGAGGGAGACACAGAATCAGAAGCAGGCTCCAGGCTCTGAGCTGTCAGCACAGAGCCGGATGTGGGGCTCGAACCCATGAACTGGGAGATCATGACCCGAGCCAAAGTTGGACGCTTAACCGACTGAGCCACCCAGGCGCCCCTAAAGACCAATTTCTTTACAAAGCCTGTGAGGCTGTGCATCATTGGGTCCCCGCTTGCCTCCCCGGTCTCCTCCTCTTTCCTTCCACACTCCTCTCTGCTTCCTGGCCACACTTACAGATCCTCATGAACACCAAGCTCCTTCTGACCTCAGGGCCTTTGCTTGTGCTATCTTCTCCACCTGGCATGCTTTTTCCTCCATCTTGGTGGAGTTGACTCCTGTTTTGTCTTCAGATCACAGCTCAAGAATAATCACCTCCTCAGAGAGGCCTTCTCCACCCCTAGGCTAGTTGAGGCTCTGCTTCTTGCCCTAGTAACACCACCTGCTTCCTTGAATGTACCTGTAAGGGACTTGTACCCTACCTGCCTTCCCCCAGGTCTGTGAACTCTATGAGGGCAGAGATTTCACCTCCTTTGTTTACCAGTCTGTCTCACAGGCCTAACTCAGCTCTGGGTCCTCAATAAATACTTGTTGAATGAATGAATGAATGAATGAATGAATGATTGCAACTTCCAGAACCTGTGGGAAAGGCATTTGAGATTATGAAGTGTGACCTTTGGGGGCCAGTTCTTTATTTCATAAAGCAGTTCCCATGCCTCCTTCCTCTGCCCAGAACCTGGCAGCCTGTCCTGACCTCCTGCTGATAAATCATTTTATTGGCACAGCCAGACAGGAAAGGACAGAGTGAGTAATGGGAGTCGGGCACCGTGTCGTGGACAAAGGCCCGAGTTGACATGGTAACAACAGGCAGACCGATGTGGCCCGGGCAGTAGCCTGGGCCCTGGACATGTCTGAGAACAGGCCCTGGGCCATTTTTCCTCTGTGCTAGGGAGCGTGAAAAGGCGAGCGAGGGGAAGTGTGGAGGGGCCAGTGGACCCCTGCCTTTCCCTATCGCAGGATGGGCTAGAAGCCCTATGTTTTTGGACATGAGAATGCCTGTTAATATAGATAGATAGATAGATAGATAGATAGATAGATAGATAGATAGATAGATAGATGAAATATATTCATATACTATTAATTAAAATATTTTAGATTTTAGATTACATTGTATTTTAGATACATTGTATTTTTAAATTGCAGAAGTAGTTCAGTGCTTTTAATAGGATCCATAATGGGTGGCTATATATGTAGTGGTTAGATATGGAGGCTTAGAGACCTGCCTGGGTTCAAAACCAGGCTCTGTCTTCTCTCAGTTTGGGGAACATGGACAAGTTACTTAATCTCTGTTTTTCCCTCATAGGCAAACTGGGGATAAATATGGTTCCTACTAATAGGGTTTCTATGAGGGTTACAGGAGACCATGCGTGTCAGGCACTTAGTGTGTAGTAAACAGTAATACCTGATTTTTGAGAACAAACAATTTAGAAGTGAATAAAGACCAAATAAAGTCTGTAACCCCTAACCCATTTTCCAGATGTCAGTTTACCTAGCAGTGTCTGCCCAGATATTTAAACCTCTGCAAATATATAGAGATCAGGACTGGGATAAAGGCGAGGCAGGTGAGGTGTTGGGTACACGGTAGAAGGATGTATTGGCTCTCAGGAACCAGCCCGGGTTTGTGTGGACCTGAGAGTGAGCATATCCTTCAGTGTTGCACCCTAGTTATAGTGCCTCACTTGCCTCACCTTAGCCAGGTCCTGACACAGGTAATGAGGAGACTTCTGCTTCTAATAATGACAGACGAGGTAATTTGGACCAGTCCTCCCACCAGGCAGACATAATATGTTTACTATATTTTCTATATATGTATAATATGTGTACATACACACATATGCACACACACATACAAATACACTGCTTCGAGGTATTGGAGAGCTAAGTGGAAATGGGACAGCATCTGGGAAGGCTAGAGGTGGGCCAGATGACCAGTATCTGGCAATTCCAAGTGTGATTCACAGTAAAGGGGCTAAGTGGGAATTTTAGCACCCTCGTAGGGTCAGGGCATGGGGATTGGAACTCTGCACTTGTCCAGGGAAGGAGGCCTTGGTGAACCTTCCTTACTTTGGTTTGGACTCCCAAAAGCCTGCATCTGGGGGCAAAGGTAGAATGGAAGTGGACAGGCTCTTGCAGGGACTGTGGTTCAGCAACCGCTCATGTCAGTCCCTGCATTTGAATTGAGGTGACCCCAGACTGCTAGTTCCTACAGGAGCCTACAAGAAGCAAATATACATTTGTCCCTGGAGAAAAATAACATCATCCCAAGGCCTCAGATTATTTCCACAAACGGGTTTACAAACACAATGTCTGGCATGCGATAAAACCATAATCAGGCACATGAGGACATGAGCAAAATAAATAACAACTAGTGGAAATGGCAAGTGAAACAGACCCCTGGAACCTCCAAATATTGAAGTTATCAAATACTTAAGAATAGCTCTGCTTACCATGCATGTGATGAGTCAGAAGAAAATACTGCGAATTAAGAATAGGGAGACAAAAGGGTGGTGAGTACAGAAGAAAAGGAAGGTGAGAAGGTCTAACTGGAGTCCCAAGGAGAGAGAAAGAGAAGGTGGCAGAAGGAGATATTTGTACAAATACTGACTAAGACTTTCCTCAAGACTGATGAAAGGTATCAAGCCATCATAAGATGCCCTACAAACTCTAAGCAGGATAAACATAAAGAAATCAATACTGTAGGCACATTCTAGAAAACTTATAGGAAACCAAAAAACAGAGAAAAATCTGTCCTTCCTTGACCTCAGAGTGGACAAAAATGCCCACAGCACCTCACATTGTAGGTAGGATTGGGAGACACCTGTCATCACTCACCATACTGTGGCTGCCTTCTTTTATAGACTGAGAGGGTTGGTGGGTTGTGGGGCCAGGTTGTTCTTCTCTCGGTGAGCCTCTGAGGTAGGCATCTGACCTCAAAATTCAGTAGCTCATTTTAAAACATAGAGGCTCTCTAGACCTCTTTGGTATCAGCTATAATCCCAGCCACCATTTGGGAACATTTGTTCATTCATTCAATATATATTTATGGAGGACCCACTATGTACAAGTCCCTTGGAATACATCAGCAAACAAAACAGACTATAATCTTTGTCTTCATGGCACTTACATTGTAACGAGGTTAGACAACAATAAACAGAAGAAATAAGCTGTTCTGTATCTTGGATGATTATCAGTGATGGAGTGAAAAGCAAGCAGGGAAGGGGTGTAGGGAGTGTTGCAATTCTGTTTTGCTGAAAAGATACCTTTGGAGCAAGGATCTGAAGTAAGTGAGGGGAGTGAGCTGGGAAGATATCTGGGGGAAAGTTGCGGCTCCTACATTTTGTTCTAAGTGTATAGTTTAATTAAATATTACAAATCACAGATGAATACCAGAGTTGAAAGAGAGGAGTTGTTTCCATGAACACTAAGTTAAATGCTTTGAAAAGACTTGAAAAGTCGAGTTGAAAAGAAATGCTGTCAAACCAGGGGATGAAAACTAAGAGATTAGCCAAAAAAGAAAAAAAAAAAAAAACCCAACAAAAAAAGAAAAATCATGAAAATCTGGAAGCGTGCAATACTCAGTTCACTTCATGTATGCCTTCTTTAAAAGTCCACCACTCCAAAGAGATTGGAATTGGATATCAAAAGTAATATATTATGGTTGTGATTTATACCAAAAAAAAGAGAAGGGAATTTCATTAAAGCTCCTGTGCTCCAAGACAAGACCTCTCCTACCTCAAAAGATTGGCAAACAAATGACATTGCTTTGTTTGAGGTTAAACTAAAACATGTAAGGTATGAATGCATTATGTTTTATGATTCTTCACTTTGGCTTTCTTGAATAACCCACCAAACTACCAGTTCTGATATTGGAAGCATGCCAGTTTCTGAACATCCATGAGTAGAAAGCTATTTCTCTGGAAATCAATGTGTCTGACTGGCATTCCCCCTGCTTACTTAAATCCATCCAGCTTTTTTCTTGGAGATCATCACAGAGAACAGGCAAGAGAGAGAAAGAGGGAAACTATGAGAAAAAGGAGATAGTGTGAAATAGATGAACCAAATTCAGGAGACTTAGCCTGGGTTCAGAACACAGCTTACCGTGAGAACTTGGACAAGTCATTTTATCTCTTGGAACCTCACTCTCTTCGTGTATAACATGGACATAATCATAGACCCTACCTTATAGAGGTAACCCTTCTTGTAAGGGTTAAACGAGATGGTACATTTCAGGTGCTTGGTGGACTCCCTGGCATATTGGAAGTGCTAAGGAATGAGGTGACTATAATGATTTTGCTATGGACACGCATTGAAGCTCTAATTGCTCTAAATGCATTTGGTGGCAGTTCATCTCTCATAGAACCTGGAGTAGGTGAACTAGAGCAGACTCAACGGGGAAAAGGGCCCTCTACCATGGGAGCAGAATAAACCCTAGGAGGAGACAGGGAAGCATTGACTTCAATCGTGGATGTAATGGTGGTCCTTGGCTCTGAAAGTCCCATGTGGTGTTCTTCAGGAGATCCTCATTTTGAACAAAGAAAGGTCAGCTTCAAACTTTGTAAGTCTAAGCTGGGATTGGAGCTTGTTAAGGAGAAGGCTCCGACACCAGGACTTTGCAGGTGGATCTGGGAGGTTGGCACCACTTCCAGATATACCGTTTTGGATTTTTTTTTTAAAGTTTACTTATTATTTATTTTGAGGTGGGGAGGGGCAGATAGGGGGAGAGAGAATCCCAAGCAGGCTCCACACTGTCAATGCAGAGCCCGACACAGGGTTTAAACTCACAAACCATGAGATCATGACCTGAGCTGAAGTCAGACGCTTAACTAACTGAGCCACCCAGGCGCCCTGGCATTTTAGATTTGGAAAGGTGGATAGAGAGATCACATTCATGATGTTGAGCCCTTGGTGCACCCCCTTTGGGTCCTCAAACTCTCCCATGTTCTGTCATCATCATAGGATGTCATCTTCATAGGATGCCTTCTTACTTAGCATTTCCCAAACTTGATTCTGCAATGTTCCTTGAGGTGTTAATGCACATTCTGTGATAAAAGGTTCCTGTGCCATATAAATCTGAGAAATATACCATGCTATAGTAGTGATGATAAATGGCTCATCTTTTTGGAGGGGAGATAACCCATGTATTCCAGGAACCCTACTAAATATTTTCTAGAGTTCATCTCACTTAATTCTTTCAATGCCCCAATAAAGTAGCTATTATTATAATCCCCATTTCACATGTGAGGAAATGGAACATCAAAAAGTGGTATTCAGAGAGATTAGTTAATTTACCCAAGGTTGCACAGCAGATAAGTATAAGAACAAGAATTTGAGCTCAGGTCTTTTGGCTCCCAATTTGCTATTCTTATCTTAGTAGAATTTAGAGGTTTGGTTTTTGTTGTTTTTTTTTTTTTTTTTCAGACACTTGACTTACAATGGGTGATGAGGGAATGTATCCAGTATCCCATCTAGGAATATTTTGAGCAGAGCTGAGGGCTTTGCTTTTCAAACTCAGAAGTATGAAATATATAGGTAAATGCAAAGTATGCTCACTTCCTGTAGGTGTCTTATGCCCATTTGTAAGGTTAAGAGCGGTTTTCATCTGTAGGGTCAACCTGTGCTTTCTCTTCAGTATTCGATCCAAAATTAGCATATAAAAGGTTCTGAAAGTCCTGCAGTAAAGAAGCTTCTTTATCTTTCTTTAACCCAGTTTGTCCCCACCCTATTTTCCTTCCAGAATCCTTTCTTTGCTTCCTGTTTTCTTTCAGAACATATATTAGCATCCACAGGGAGAGTATTCCCTGAAACACAGTTTGAGTAATCCCCTTTGCAGGAGAGGCATTTAAGGCTATGTGTAATTTATTCCTCAAATGGGTAAACAAAAAACAAAAAACAAAAAACCCACCCTAGGTCATGTGCATCCCCTGCTGGTAGGGACTAGGGCAAGAGTTCTTTCTTTATATAAAGGACAACGTAAAATAAACCCAGACATACCAGGAAAATCTTCTGAAAGATATTGTTCTAGGGATTAGCTACTTGGAATTTCACAACAGGGAAGGCTTTGGAGGGAAATGGCAAATCATGATTTATTGATGTACCCTAAAATTTTCAATGTGTCATAAAGAGAAACTTGACAAGAGGGAACCTCTTAAGAGTCTTGGATGACATTTGCTTGAAATTGGCTTATGGTATTTTCATATCTCCTTTGCAAACCTAGCCCTGGATGACTACATGAGTAATATCTTCCTTTTGAAAGCTTTTCATTCTTTATATCGTTTTCTTAGTCCTTGGCAAGATTGCATAGGGGGCTGTATTCATTTCTAACCCATGGAAAAGAAAGCAGGTCTCTCCCTGAGACTCCAACCTCTGTGAAGCATGCAAGATAATGATAGTGTCAAATGGTTATACAGACTTTAAATAGCTATCAATGTAAATATAAAACTGTAAGGCACATGAATAAAAGCTCTTTGAATGATCCAGAAGGGAAGGTAAGCTTCAGTGAACTTTTGCAGGTACTCAAAAGATACAACCAGAATAAATGGATTTATTGGGAAGCAGTATGGCAGGGGTACTGGCTGATCACCAGATTTCTTTTCTTTCTAGGCACACAGACAGACCCCATTTCCCAGCTTCCCTTGCACTAGACATCAGCATGTGACTGAGTTGTAGCTAATTGAATATAAATAGAAATGATGTGGCCCACCTCTTATGTGGCACATAAAAACCTCCCACCCACAATCCTTCACCTTGGTACCTTGGAAGCCATTTTGTTTTTGAAGATGGTGAAGCCAGGAGATAGACAGGCTCTGGGTTCTTGAATTACTGTTTGGCAAGAGCCAAACTATTTGGGAAAACTGCTTTGGAATATCACACAAGTGACAAATATAAACTTCTGTTGCATGCAAGCTAAAATACCTTTGGGGTGTGGTTTGCTCTTGTGGCTGGAAGTCTGGACAGGGAGTTTGCACTTGGTGGTTGTTTGTAGTGCTTTCTGGGAGAGAGCATTGTGTAGCTGAAAGACCAGGAACTGTAGAATGAGACAGTGCGTGGGATAAAGTCTTGGCTCTGCCATTCACTCAACTGTTTGATCTTGGACAGCTCAATCTCCATCAACCTTAGTGTTTTCCTTCAGAAAATGGAACTAATATTTACCCAGCAGGCTTGTTTTGAAAGTTAAAGAAAACACATTTAATATGTCTGGCACAGTGGTGAGCACATAGTAGATGCTTAGTCAATGATAGCTGGTGTTATTGACGTTTCCAGTCACTTTTTATTCTATTCTCCTGGTTGGGCTCTTCACTCCTTGATAGCAAAGGTAGGAGGAGCAGGAGAATTTGGTGCCAGAAGCACCCAGGATGGTATAGGAGCCAGTTACACAGGCCATCCCCAAGGTCGTGCAGAAACAGGAGGTGGGGGAGGCAGAAGAGATGGGGTGCCACCAGCAAGGCTGGAGGTGGATAAAAGCCTAGAGGGCAAGGAAAGAGGACTCCTGCTTCTGAAGCTCATCACCTTGGATGAGCCAAAAACATGTTGCTGTTGTTTTTTCCCCCACCAACAAGTAAAAATATGCAGTCCATATCAGGACAGAGAAGACAGGGAAATTCCTCAAAACAAAAGGAGTTTCAGCAGGGGCTTGAGATTATTCCTTAAAGTCCCCATTCCAAAGTAGACCAACTAGAGACAACCGGCTCCAATTATCATAGCCATTAACCCAGGAAATGAATGAGGGAGAAGCCCCCACATTCAACAAGAGTAACCTGGGTCTATTAGGAGGAGGAACAGTGAGAGAGAGTCAGTGTCCCCCTTCGTCAGAGATGGCCTGTGTTTCCTCCAGCAACCTGGGTTTATTAGGAGGAGGCCTATTTATATAATCATCATCCAAGGGACACAGGGGTAGCTCTGTCAGTTGAGCATCCCACTCTTGATTTTGGCTCGGGTCGTGATCTCACAGTTTGTGAGTTCAAGCCCCACATCAGGCCCTGAACTGACAGCATGGAGCCTGCTTGGGATTCTCTTGCTCCCTCTCTCTTTCCCCTCCCCTGCTCATTCTCTCTCTCTCTCTCTCTCTCTCTCTCTCTCTCTCTCTCTCAAAATAAATAAGCTTAAAAAAAATCATCATCCAGTATGTCAGGAGAGGGTTTATTGGCCTGGTTAGTAGCAAATCACATTTTGTAAAAGGCCCTTAGGTTGGGGTCCTAATTTAGGACCATGAAAGCCTGGACCTAGGGTACCTCTGTCCGTTTGCCCTGTTTCCTGCAGAAGAGCTCTAACTGATAGATTGTATTGAAGCTTAGTGTCTCATTAATGGGCCATTTTTCCTTGTCTCCTAAGGAGTACCGAGGCCATGCAGTGTTATAGAAGATAAGTCTTTTCTTAAACCTTGCAATCCAAATTGTTTCCAGTGGGTTAAAAGGCATTCCAAGGGGGAGTCCTTGGGGACTGAGAGAAGGTGATCCCATGCTTCTAGGAAAGTAGAGAAGGTCCATTACCAAGAAAATCTCCTCCTGATTCCCAGGTAGTGTCCCATGAAGGATATGTCAGAGGTTCCTAGTGTCAAAGCGACTGGAAGTGTCCCTCAAATGAAATTGCTATGAACACTGCCTTGCCCTGTAGGAGCAAGTGTCCCTCCTGCTTCCCCATTGCATTCTAGACTACAAATGGGTGCCAATGAATGGACCGAAATACCATGCCATGCCATGAAGAACATGCCGTTTTTAACCTACAGAAAACACTAGAAAAGTTTCACAAGGGGAAATTACCCAATGTTGTAATTTAAGTAGTTAGTGGGATACTTTGACAAAGAGTAGTAAAGATAGAAATCCATCATGTTCCAGGTGACGTTACAAACACATGTAGTCTTTATATCTAACTTCCCTAGGAAACAATCCCTGGTTGGGTTTTAATTTAATCAGGTACTGGTTTCAGCTGACTGACTGGAGGTCTTGTGGCCAGAAGTGGCTAGACCAGAGATGTGGAAGAGATCACATTAGACCAATTAGGAAGAAACCTCACACAAGAGTCTTAAGATTGGCAGGCTTCCTAGTGACTTAGGTGGCTGTCTTGTACCCAAGACAGACAGCTTTGTGTAAGGAGAGAAATGAAGAGAGGGCATCAAGTTTCTGGGTCTGTTACCATTCTGACAAGGGTACTAGCTTCCAGCCAAAAGGCAGTCTTTTATTCCTCCCCACTCAGTGGCCACAGGTTAGAGGATTGCAGCCTGAGCAATCGACGTGAAAGTGTTCCAGTAAGACCACACCGTTTGAAAAGCCCCTGAAATGAAAGTAAAGGAAGAGAAGAGGAATTAGTCACCAAGTTTGCAGTGATACTTGGAGTCCAGTTGAGAAGACTCAGGCCCCATGGTGGGCTCCAAAACTATAGTGACCCCTCAATGTAGCTCTGTCTTCAAATAAACTGAACAAAAATACCCCAAAAATAGAGAGAGGAAAAATTTTCCCCTGTATTGTTTTCAGCTTGCCATAGTTGTTATTAAATAGTTATTTGGAATAATGATGAATTTAATCTCTCTCTCCCTTTCCAGGCTCCTTGAGGGCAGGCTGAAGTCTGGTGTTTTATTATGTTTTTTTTTGTTTTTTGTTTTGTTTTTTGTTTTTTTTTTTTTGTCTCATGTGTGCCCAGCTTAGCATAAAACATCACACAGAATGGTGGTTCAGTAAATACTTGAATGCATGAATTGAAAAGGATGTGAATCCTGCACGTGTAAATCTTTGCAGGGTTCCAGAAAGAGCAAACCCACAGCTAGGCAGAGAGGAAATACCACAAGGCCAGCCATCTCAAAGGTGTCTTTATCACTGGCCTGCCTGCAATGATACTATCAGAGTCACTCCTTGGGTCGTGAGTAGAGGTGATAAGCTGGTGGTCTCCATGGCACATCCAGCTCATCAGTGTATTTTGTTTGTTTTGCGCTGTGTTTTAAAAGTTTAATTATGACCAACATTTAAAACTTGGGAGATTTCACATGAAAATCCACATTTTTCTGCTTCTTTTGGAAAATCAGAAGGTTGCACAACTCTGGGCCTGGCAAGAGTTGGCTGGAATTGGGTGGCAGTGCCTTCATGTAGGACATGTGCCCTCCAGTTCACCCCAGCAGGTCCGTTCTTGCCCTCACTCATGTTAGCAGCCTGGCCCTTGGTTTTCAATTTCTATTATTAGCCTTTAGTCCATTTGTTCATTCAACAGAAATGGACTCTCACTTTCATTCACGTTCATGAAAATGGGGATCCAAAAAAATATTACCTGTGTTTCCTGATCTCAAGGAGTGTATGGGGGTGGATGAGTATTAAGAGATATACACAGAGTCAAATCTTTAAAAATATGAATTACTTGATAACTTAGTATAATTGTAGTAGGTTAGTGTCCCGCCAGAGGTGTATCTACTCTAAGCCTCATAATGTAATCTTATTTAGAAATAGGGTCTTTGTGCGGTGCCTGGGTGGCTCAGTCGGTTAAGCATTTAACTTTGGCTCGGTCTTGATCTCATGGTTCGTGAGTTTGAGCCCCACGTCGGACTCTGTGCTGACAACTCAGGGCATGATTCCTGCTTCAGATTCTGTTGTGTCCCTCTCTCTGCCCCTTCTCCTCTCTCATTTTGTCTCTCTCTCTCTCTTAAAAATAAATAAACATTAAAAAAAAGAAATAAGGTCTTTGTAGATATAATTAGTAATTTTCATATCTTTTATTTCTGAGGGTCGTGATATCTTTGTGAAGTAGGTAGGATCCTCATTTTACCAACAAGGAGACTGATGTTCTAAAGGGCTAGCCAACTTGTCCAAAGTCAATCCTTTGCCTTCAAGTCTGTTATTCTTGGTACCATATGTCACTGACTGGGTCTGCCTTGGTCACTGCTATATATTTAACCGTAGTGCCTGACATAGAGGAGGTGCTCAGTTAATACTTCATGAACCGAATGAAACAAAGGATCTGAAAGCAAGATCTTGTGGGGCACCTGGTGGCTCAGTCGGTTAAGCGTCCGACTTCAGCTCAGGTCATGGTCTCACGGTCTGTGAGTTTGAGCCCCGCGTTGGGCTCTGTCCTGACAGCTCAGAGCCTAGAGCCTGCTTCAGATTCTGTGTTTCCCTCTCTCTGCCCCTCCCCTGCTCATGCTCTCTCTCTGTCTCAAAAATAAATAAAAACATTAAAAAAAAATTTGAAAGCATGATCTTGCTGGAATGGGACAGAAGATGGGGGAGGTGCTCTACAATGGAGGGAGTCTGGGCTGGCCTCCAGCACAATGCCTAGGGGCATAGTAGATGCTCAGTAAGTATTTGGTAAGCGCTGAATGAATGAATAGGATTTTGGAGAAGGGCCCTCCTGGGGCACCATTGCAATGACCTATGAACACTGGGTGTTTGATGTAGGGAGTCTTCAGAAGGAAACTGCCAGACATATACTCTACTTTCCAGTTCCACCAGACCATACCTCGCCTTTTCTACTCCACCACTCCCCAGATCAGAGAACCTGGCCAAATCAAACTGTGCTAACTTCATCCCTGCCTGGCTTTCTGCCTACTCCTTGACACCTGTGCCATGTTAAAAATAGATACCGGTTTGTAAATGTTAAACAGCTGGCTCTGCGTGAGGCTGGCAGCTGGTGGCTAACAGGGCTGAGGTCTGTAGCGTGAGAGTTGCCTCCTGGGATTTGAATCCCCATGGAAGCACCACTATGGACTTCTGATTGTGAAGCATAGAGTCATGCAGTGCTCCATTAGCTGCAATTTCTCTGGAAACATGAAAGAGTGGTGGAGGGATGGGTGTCAACCTCATCTCGTCTTTTTTTTTGCTATAAAATGGGCCTTTCTCGGGCCACATACACCAGGAGGCCTTCTCACACTGCTGGTGACACTTCATATTTTTGTTAAGCAGATACTCCCTTGATGCCAAAAGTCCCTCGGCCTGATAAATAACATCTCCTTCAACCTGACCAGACTCTGTGTGCCTTTCATGTCTCCCTGGGTCCCCTGTGGAGCTGCCTGCCTGGCTTCTCATCACGGTGACAGCTGACACAGAGTGACTTAGTTTCAAATTTCAAGGTCACTCCCCCTTTGTTACCGCTGTCACTCACCCCTGCACGTACATACACCATTGAGACTGGTTCAGCCTCAAAAACTCAGAAAACCCCTTCAGAGATTGCCTACACACCAGCTCCTAAAGATACCCAAACCTTCCAAGAGAACTGGCATTGGCTCTAAGAGTATGCCCTACAGAAGGTGTGAGAGGGGGGTGGGACTGGAGTCCCAGGCAGTGCAGGATGATTAAGAGCATGGAGTTACACATGTTTGGGTTTGCTCTTCCTAAATGCAACATCTTGGTCTTGGAGCCTCAAGTTTCTTACCTGCCAGATGAGGATAATAGCACCAAGTCATAAAGTTACATTGGAAAGTAAATGAGATGAAGCATGTGTAGTGCTTTGCGTATAGTAACTGCTCAATAAATATAAGCTATATTATTATTAGTCATAAAAATAATGATGAAGCCATTCCCCCAAACATTAGACCAGGGGGAGCATTGAAATTGACGATGGTACTGTGCATGTTACCCTTGGCTCACAGTCTTGGAGGAAGAGTTATGCCCAGCAACCAGGTCGGGAGACTATAGAAAGAGTCAGAGACTTGGGTTGTATGAGTCAGGGTTCAAATAAGAGAACGGATACCTTCTGAGAGTTTAATACCAAAGGAATTTAATGCAGGGAATATCTTACACAGATAAGCAAAGAACAGAGAAGCCTAAGAAAGTGAAATGGTGAGGCAACTCAGAGATTGGCAACAGCAGGAAGCCTCTCCTATACTTGGCCTTTGGAACAGAGAAGATGGTGTGACCAGGAGCCAGGTCACCCTTTGGAAGCTGGGACCACAGAGAGCCTTCTGGCAGGAGCTGGACTCACAGAAGTGACACGGCTACTACTAGAGGTGCTGGCTGAGGCTGAGAAGAAGGGAGAGAAAGACTGACTTCTCTCTGTCACCCACCACTGTCTTACCTGTGTCTTCCACTGGCCAGCCCCAGATGACAGCTAGCAAAGTGTTCTGGGAAATGTAGCCCACAGAGGTCAGCCACCAGTGATAGGCAAGCAGAAGGCGGGAAATGGGGCTGAGACAAATAAGTCCAGTTTTGAAGGGGCTGATGTATGGTTGCCACCTAAAGCACAGGATTCCAAGGTAAGTTTGAATACAGATAAGCAGTGATTTTTTAAAAGAATAAGTATGCCGGAATGACATTGTTACTGTTCATTTTCACATACTAAACTTTTTCATTGCTTATATGAAGTTCAAATTTAACTGGGTATCTTGTGTTTCATTTGCTACATTTGGTTACCCTAGATTGAAGGCAATTTTGGACCCACTGGAGGGTCCCAATTCTCAGACCAAACTAGGTAGGTGACAGGTTAGGAAGAGGAAGGAGAGAAGAATGGGGATATATCAAGCAGCTCCGAAGTTTGCCAAATGGATTAAAGCTGCCTCTGCTTGTCTTAAAGGGATTCATTCATTTATTCATTCAGTTGTCTATCCATCCTACATCCATCTTTCTGCTCATTCATTCATTCCCTACTTATTGAACCTCTCTGTGCCTTGCATTATGTTGGGCATTGGGAATTAGTGAGGAGACAGATAGTTTCTTCTCTTGGGCAGCGTACATGCCAGATGAGAATACAGATTTTAAACCATAAAACACATGAAAAAGTATCTGGTAACAATTTTAACCAAGTCTATAAATGGTTGTACAGGAAGCCTGGACAGTCAGGGGAAGGCTTTCTTGAGGAAGTGTTCAAACTGAGACATGGGGGATTAGTAGGTATTACTTAAGTGAAGGTGGAATTGAGGGTAAGTGTACCTAAAAGACAGAACAACATAGATAAAGTTGGGAAGGATGTTTGGTGTGTTTGAGGGCTAAGAGAAGGTCCATGTGGGTCCAATGTAGTGAGCAAAGGGAAAAATTGGTACAGATGAGGCTGGAGAAGTTATCAGGGGCAGGGCTGCTGTGTATGGACAGATAGGTTGTACAGGGCACAGCTCCACAGTATAATAGATCATAGTCTAGAGACTCATGTGCCCTAAAGTCACTTAGGATGGCCATATATGGTATTTACCAGCCAGAAAATGCAGGAACTTATGAGTCATGGTAAGGACTTAAGACATTATTTGTTAGAACCATGAGGAGGCATAACTAGATTTACATTATAGAAGGATCCTTTCCTTGGCAGGTGGAAAATGGATGATAGTGAGCCTAGAAGAGATTGGGATAGACCTATAAGGATACCTTTGTAGTCCTCAAAGTAAGCAGTCATGGTAGTTTATATTGGAATATTTGTGATTAAAGGAGATGGGTAGGCAGATAGATAGTCAAATGAATGGAGGGATGCCTTTTAAACACAGATTGGATATGGGAGGGGGGTCATGAGCAAGGAAGATACCACTTAAGTTTCTGGCTTGGGAAGTTGGGTGGATAGATGGTGTTCCATGTGATGGTGAACACTACTATGAAATAATTAGAGAAATAAAACATAAGCATCAAAGAATTTCTTTAGTGAAAATTTAAATCAATTCAGTCAAATCCACCTTATACTTAATTTTATATTTAAACTAGAATAAGATTCTCAATTTTTTTTTTTTGCCCAAATATTTTCTTGATATTCTGAATTGTTCCTTTCTGGTTGTGTGCTTTTTCCCTTCCTATCTTAGGAAGTAGAGTCCTACCACATGACCATTTTCTACTGTATGTGAAAGCAAGATAAATACATTAAAAAAACTATTGCATTTCATTGTTTCTAAAATACACATTAAATAAATTATGTCATCTCAAAAATTGGGATGCATCCGGGAGTCAATGGCCTCTTACAATACTGTCAACTGGACAGCCATTTTTTATGTGGTTGTCACTGTGTTGAGTATTTGCACACTTGGTTCTTATTCCTGGTGGCCTTGGCTCCAGAATGCTTCAGTCACCCAACCATTAAAGACCACTGAAGTAAGGACTATGAATTCTGGTTGTTGTCTACTGCTACTTCTGGTAAGAAAGTTCCAGCATCCAACTTTGCAGGGTGAGAT
Source organism: Panthera onca (assembly GCF_046562875.1). NCBI lineage: Eukaryota > Metazoa > Chordata > Mammalia > Carnivora > Felidae > Panthera > Panthera onca. The sequence goes on from NC_138350.1 coordinate 13,891,258, forward strand.
CATCAGCTTGGGAGGAGAACTCTGGGGGCAATAGTGGGACACTCTGAAGAAAAAGTGTGTCACCAATGCAATGATATGCTGAATGTCATTGTGTGAAGAAAGAAATGGAGAGCTTTGATTGTGAGTCAAGAGTGATTCAGAAGAATTGGATTCTGAACACATAGGAGTTTTAGGAACACCCTACCAATATCTTTTGCTTATATTTTCCCTTTTTTATGAGTGCAGAAGAATAATATGTGATAAAAGTCCAAACAAATAAATCTAAAATAGCTCTTTAAGTAGGTATAAAATAAAAATTATAAGTGATAAGAAAGCTTTGTGCCCTAGTTTAATTGGTAGTGTTTTTTCTTTCTTAGGGCTACATAAAGTAGTGGTGAGTCAAGGGTGAGTCTTACAAATATAATGTTGAATGATTGAAGTCATAAACAAAAGAATATATAATGTATGATACTACTTACATAAAGCTTAAAAAACCAGGCAAAACCAAGATATAGTGTTATAAGTCAAGGCAGTTGTTACCTTTGAGAGGATAGAGGGAACATAAGCAGGGCAGGCGGGGGACTTCTGAAAGGCTGGCGTCACTCTATTTCTTGACCCAGCAGGCGGTCACACAGGTGTTTGCTTTGTGATTATTCATTGAGCTATGCATTTATGTCTATACACTTTTCTCTCTGTATGCTATGCTTCAATAAAAAATTTTAAAATGGTGTCTTGTAATTGCTAGCATCTTGAATATGATGAAATGCAGAAATTGTGTGTGTGTGTCTGTGTGTGTGTGCGCGTGCATGTGTGTAGTATTTTCTTTTCTCTTTTTCCTAGTATCCTTTTTTAATTAGTCAGAGGCATATATCTTTCCTTGACAAGAATTAGGATGGATATAGCAGGAACATAATGACACATTTTTATTTTGGCTTACAAAATAGGCTTATTATAATCCAAAGGGAAGAGAGGACCAGGGCATAGTTTATGCCATAACTGAACACGTGACATAGAATAGAGAACAAACTGCAAAATAAAATGCATACTGTCGACCAGAGATGGGAGTCACCATACTGGAGGGAAGTGGACATGGTGGTGGGTGTGGAAGGGGCACTGAGGAGAGAATCACACCTGGCAGAAACCATGTGGAACAGAGTTGAATTCACATGAAGTTATAGCTAAGCACTCTCTGAGACCAGTGCCAGGATTGGTATATAAAAGCCTGGAAGGAGTTATGGTGTTTATTTCTAGGTACTAGTATCACATGTATTTAAAAAAATTATGCTTCCCATATTTTTGAAATCTTCCACAATTCACATATATTATGCTTCTACTAAGAAAAAAAGTTATTTTTAATTAAACAAGAATCTCCCCCCATCTCCACCATGTGTATGGTACTAGCACCTAGTGGTGCCTGTGGATGCTCTTCAGTCCTGAGAATGTATTTATAGCATCTTAAATCCTCTACCCTGCGTGCAGTATTCTGAACACTGAAGACAGGGCAGGCACCTGAAGCTTCCAGTTGAGAGAGCTATGTGTGTAAACCCATCATTCTAAATGGTCCAAGCTTTCAGTTGCCCAAACTCCTACTTAGTGCCTTTTGTCTTCTGTAGCATAAGTATAGTACTTTGGACAGATGCAATCTGTTGGAGGCAAACAGGAATTTGGTTTAAAATGCTCCTTTTTCGCCAGTGGCAGCAGCTTTTCTTTCAACTGCTACCCAACGGAGCATATCACCATATGGCACCCACCTCTATCCCTCTGTGAGTGCCTTGAGGACACCTAGATGTATAGAAAAATAAAACACAGTTCATGCCCTCAGGGAGTTCACAGTCTCTAAGGGAAGCAGATTATATACATCTAGTCAAAATACAGTGTGATGATTATTATGACAGAGGAGTGGAGGGAACATATTTTTCTCCCTCCACTCCCATCTTCCTGTGACATATACCAAGGAGATAGATATCTTTGAGCATAATAATGAGTAGGGAATGAGATTGTGGAGGACATTAATCTTGGCAGTGTGATAGATCAGATTACTTTTTGATAATCCACTGTGAGGGAGGCCAGGCTGAGCACACCTCTTCTTCTCCTCAAAGATCTGGGCCCCTTCCTCATGCCCCAGTCCCCAGCCCAACAGTGGAACAAAAGGAGGATCCAGATGGCTGAAAAACTGCCCTGGAAACTAAGCACAAGAAGATTGAGCAATGGCTTGAATAAGCTAAGGGTTCCTGGATGGAAGGGAAGTAGAGGATGAGGGTCCAAGTGGAGGAGGTTTCCAAATTGGTAATTCCTCATGGGATATCATTCTTGAGGGGGGAAAATCCCTGGATCTACTGGAGTAGCGTGTAAGCATTGGCAGAGTGGTATAATAGAATAAGGATACAACTTCAAAATCTTTATTCTCTTTGGAGTCTATAGGGATTGTAATATACCACCCAAATCCCAGTAAGGGGCTGCTCATAATCTTCTGAATTTGGTATAGGGGATTGATGGGCTGCACATATTTGTTTATGGACTTTATAAACACCCTTCTGGATAAAGAATATAGTTATAGAGGTATAGTAAATATTTTTCTCTCTCTATATTTCAACCTCTGTATCAAGCATTTGTCATGTTCAGGGTGCTGTCCTAGGTGCTGACAGTGAAGCTGGGAACAAAATAGAAATCCCTGCCCTCTTGGAGTTTATACTCTGTGGACGAGACATAATCTTATGGCAGCATGAGGGAGAAAGTGATTATTAGTGCCTGAGAGAGGAGGGATCAGCAAGGATTTCCACTGAGTAAACATTTGAGCTAGATCTTGGAGGATGAGGAAGGCATTGCCATGGGAAAAGGTGGCAGAAGACAGGCTTAAGGCAAAGGCTTAGGAGCATGTTGTCAGGTGAGTCTAGAGACTGTGGGTGGTTGAGTATGGGCAGACCTGAAGAGACTGATAACTGATCACACATGGACTGAATTGGGCTGGCAGTCATGTTTGGTTGGGTGAGCACAGACTTTTTAAAATCTGAATTTAAATGTCTTTAGAGGGGCTTGGCTCCCTATTCACTCAGTCCCTACCACTTCCTTGTTTTCCTCATACTTGGTCCTCTGACCCATGTCTCTCACATACATTGTTAAAATACACACAGTGTCCTCTGAAGACGTTTGAGTTTGTAAGTTATTTGGCTAGAATTATTTTTAAATTGAAAATAAAAAATTAAGAATAACCTAAACATAGCAAAAAGCACAAATCATAAGCACATGTAGTGCAATGAATGTTTGCAATCTGAACATGTCCATGTAACCATACCCAGATCAAGAGCTGGATCTTTGCTAGTGTTCCACAATATCCACCATCACGCCTTCTGGTCACTACCAAGGGTATCTACTCCCTGTCTTCTAACAGAATAGATTATTTTGCTTATTTTTGAACTTTATATAAATTGAATCAGACACCGGTATCCTTGTGTCTGGCTTATTTCATTCAACATTATAATTGTCATATTCACCCACATTGTTGCTTGTAGTTTGTTGATTCTCATTACCATATTCCATTGTTTGATCATACCCCAACATATTTACCTATCCTATCCATTCTAGCATTGATGGGCCTCTCAGTAGTTTCCAGTTTGGGCCCATTGTGAATAGTGATGCTATGAACATTTCCATGAATGTCTTTGGGTTAATATATGTATGTATTTCTACAGAGCACATACCTAGAAATGGGATTTTTAGGTTGTCGTATATGTATATATTCAACGCTAGTAGATTCTGCCAAATAGTTTTTCAGAGTACTTGTACAAATTTAAATTTTCATCATCAGTGGAGGAGAGCTTCAGCTCCTCCACATTTTTGCCTTGGCTAGAGGCTCGATTGTATCGTAGAGAAGGGAGAGACACAAAACTGGAGAATTGGCAGCAATAAGATGTTGCAAGATTTTAAGAGAAAGTGTTAGAGCATTTCATTATTTATTCATTCACTCTTTCAACAAATATTTGATGAAGATTTGCTACATTTCTGGCATTATGCTAGACTCGGGATGCATCTATAAAGAGATGGACAGAATTCCTGTCCCCATGAAGTTTATAGTCTATTGGAAAAGGAAGCATCCCTTGTCAGGAGAATTGTAGTACCAATTGTAGTACCCTTATTTTCTGATTTTCTTTCCATATCCAGCCTGCAAATGGATTTCCTTTAGGCCCTGTCCAATTTCTTTCAGGCCATGTCTTCTGGGACCCAGCTAACTTGACTGGCTTCCCTGGGGATTATCGATTGCTTGGACATCTAGATGCATTTACATTCCAAAACTACAATGTCACTTCTGGAGGTCAATTAGTGTGTGGACTGGATCTTTGCAACTTGGAAATGATTCCAGGTTTCTGATTCATCATCTCCTTTTTTCTTGCTGAGGGCAGTTATAAAGATGAGGTCTGCACCTCAACCACTGCAGAGTCCTCATTAAATCCGTGCTTCTTCATAAAATACCTAGGAATAAATCTAACCAAAGATGTAAAAGATCTGTATGCTGAAAACTATAGAAAGCTTATGCAGGTAATTGAAGAAGATATAAAGAAATGGAAAGACATTCCCTGCTCATGGATTGGAAGAATAAATATTGTCAAAATGTCAATACTACCCAAAGCTATCTACACATTCAATGCAATCCCAATCAAAATTGCACCAGCATTCTTCTCGAAACTAGAACAAGCAATCCTAAAATTCATATGGAACCACAAAAGGCCCCGAATAGCCAAAGTAATTTTGAAGAAGAAGACCAAAGCAGGAGGCATCACAATCCCAGACTTTAGCCTCTACTACAAAGCTGTCATCATCAAGACAGCATGGTATTGGCATAAAAACAGACACATAGACCAATGGAATAGAATAGAAACCCCAGAACTAGACCCACAAACGTATGGCCAACTCATCTTTGACAAAGCAGGAAAGAACATCCAATGGAAAAAAGACAGTCTCTTTAACAAATGGTGCTGGGAGAACTGGACAGCAACATGCAGAAGGTTGAAACTAGACCACTTTCTCACACCATTCACAAAAATAAACTCAAAATGGATAAAGGACCTGAATGTGAGACAGGAAACCATCAAAACCTTAGAGGAGAAAGCAGGAAAAGACCTCTCTGACCTCAGCCGTAGCAATCTCTTACTCGGCACATCCCCAAAGGCAAGGGAATTAAAAGCAAAAGTGAATTACTGGGACCTTATGAAGATAAAAAGCTTCTGCACAGCAAAGGAAACAACCAACAAAACTAAAAGGCAACCAACGGAATGGGAAAAGATGTTTGCAAATGACACATCGGACAAAGGGCTAGTATCCAAAATCTATAAAGAGCTCATCAAACTCCACACCCGAAAAACAAATAACCCAGTGAAGAAATGGGCAGAAAACATGAATAGACACTTCTCTAAAGAAGACATCCGGATGGCCAACAGGCACATGAAAAGATGTTCAACGTCGCTCCTTATCAGGGAAATACAAATCAAAACCACACTCAGATACCACCTCACGCCAGTCAGAGTGGCCAAAATGAAGAAATCAGGAGACTATAGATGCTGGAGAGGATGTAGAGAAACGGGAACCCTCTTGCACTGTTGGTGGGCATGCAAATTGGTGCAGCCGCTCTGGAAAGCAGTGTGGAGGTTCCTCAGAAAATTAAAAATAGACCTACCCTATGACCCAGCAATAGCACTGCTAGGAATTTATCCAAGGGATACAGGAGTACTGATGCATAGGGGCACCTGTACCCCAATGTTTATAGCGGCACTCTCAACAATAGCCAAATTATGGAAAGAGCCTAAATGTCCATCAACTGATGAATGGATAAAGAAATTGTGGTTTATATACACAATGGAATACTACGTGGCAATGAGAAAGAATGAAATATGGCCTTTTGTAGCAACGTGGATGGAACTGGAGAGTGTGATGCTAAGTGAAATAAGCCATACAGAGAAAGACAGATACCATATGGTTTCACTCTTATGTGGATCCTGAGAAACATAACAGAAACCCATGGGGGAGGGGAAGGAAAAAAAAAAAAAAAAAAAAAAGAGGTTAGAGTGGGAGAGAGCCAAAGCATAAGAGACTGTTAAAAACTGAGAACAAACTGAGGGTTGATGGGGGGTGGGAGGGAGGGCAGGGTGGGTGATGGGTATTGAGGAGGGCACCTTTTGGGATGAGCACTGGGTGTTGTATGGAAACCAATTTGACAGTAAATTTCATATATTAAAAAATAAAAAAAAAATAAAATAAAATAAAAGGCAAAAAAAAAAAAATAAATAAATCCGTGCTTCTTGTTGATTAACCAAGCCATTATCCTTTGTAGGAACTTCTATTCCTTCACACACCTCACTTCCATAATTGGAAGTTGTAAAAGCCTTTCCTTACTTGAATTATTGTGTCCTTCCTCTTACATGCCAAATGTCAGTTTTCTCATAATCGCGATGCATGAAAAGTAATGATCCCTTTGGCAGAAGGGTAGATCAGACAGCGAAGGCTTCCTTCTAACCCACAGTGAAGAAGTTGTCCAAATTGCTTCAAAGTGGTTGTTGGAGCTGGAACTGGACCAAATTGGGAGGGATTTGGGGCATCATGCATTGTAGGTGTGGGGCAAATTTTGCTCCACACTTATCCACCACAATTTATTGAGTAGCTACCTTGTGCCAGGCATTTGTGCTGGGCACTGACAGCATACTGGTGAGCAAGTTATGGTCTCTACCCTTGCGAAACTCAGTCTAGTGAGGGAGACAGATATGTCGGCCAAAAAAATATAATGCAGTATATAAACACTACCGATGGGGAAATTCAGCATGCTAGGGGATTGTAAGGAGGGGCCATCCACCCAATCTGTGGTGGAAGAAAGGCTTCCTGGAAGAAGCACCACGAAACAGAGACCTGATGGAGCTACAGGAATGTGGGAAAGTGAAGAGGGGTATTACAAGCAAAGGGAACAGCACATACAAAGTCCTGAAAGGAAGAGAACGTGGTGAATTTGAGGGACACAAATCAGTGCGGTCTAACTGGGTGGGTTGTGGAAGGTAAAGTGAGGTACGGTCATGCTTTGAAAGTGGGCCTTTAAAGCCAGAGTGAGAAATTTGGACTTTTTCTGATAACAGAGGGGGAGGCAGGATGGGCTTTTAAGCAGAGAGTGTGACATGTTTAATTTTGTGCTTTAGGGAGACCACTCTAATTGCACTTTGGCAGAAGGATGATTCTGTGATAATTGGGCAGTTGAGAAGAGGGGTTAGAGCTGTCTTGTGTGGCAGAAAAATTCTTTTAGGATTGTCCTTGGTTAACAATTTGGTGCTTTAATATGTATGCTTGGAGCCCCGCCCATCTGCCCATGACACTATTTTATGCATACTCAGCCCAAGGCTTCCAAAGGGCTGACAGTGATTCTGCCTGATGACTTTCTCTGGTAACTGGAGCCCCGTGAGCCTGTGTCCAGGATGTTAATGCTCCGTGGGATTAGCTCTCAACCAGTGACTGATGTGAGTTGGTAAATGAATACCCTGGTTCCCTTGCTATCCCAGGTGAGATAACTGATTGCCCACAGTGGTAACCTCTTCAGTAACATACTGTTTATTGACTTATTTCCTTTCATTGTCTCACTCCACCCCCTACTGTATTGGACACTTGTGATATAACATGCAGATGTCCGTTCATTGAAGGACTTCCTGCCTAGAGTGCTGTTGGCCAATGACCTTCAACTGTCAGTCCCTTTAGGGATCATCTAGCTGCAGACAGCTGCTGTGACCAAGGAAACACCTTATTCTGGGGAAGCCCGCACCTCATGACTGATTCATATGTGTTTATAAAAGCTCAGCCATCCCAGCCGAGTTTTGGACTACTTGTAAGTGTTGTTCGAGCTTCAGAGCTCTCTGTAGGGTTGGTGCAGGTATTACTGGGCCTGCATTGTGGCTAACCTCCTCTGCTTCCCATCCTCTATTCCTTCTTCCTTTTATAGGTGTTGATTCCAAGGGCATTCTGTAACTAACATCCTGCATGCTAACTCCATCTCAGAGTCCGCTTTCTGAGGAACTCAACCACTGACATCTCCTTTCCTGGGGTCACCTCTCAAACTCCTTGAATCATTGTCTTTCTGGCTTTTTCTGGGAGAACCAAACCCAAGACAATATTAAATCTTGCTAAGAAGCTGGGTAAACAAAGTTGGCTCAGTCTGAGTTCTAGGGCAGAAAGAAAAACACACCTGAGAACCCAGTGGTTTTGGAAGAAAATGATTAAGGACAGGGGATGTTTCTTTGGATATCAACACAAACCCTGTATCAACTATTTTCCCCTAGACTTGACTGTTGGAATATGTAACCATTTGTACAAAATAAATCTATCTGCATGTTCTCTCAAGTACACTAAAGTACCTAGAGTTGCTCATGTGGGAAGCAATAATGCTATATTTTGTAGTGTCTACCCTTATGACTTTCATTTAGGGGCTCATTTTTGAAACCACTATGTGTTTTCTCTGTCCACAGTTTTGTAATATAGCACATCCGGACAGTCACTAACTTCTCGTACTGCAGTGTTGCCTACAGAAGGGCAAGTGACCATTGATGTCCCCCTACGTATCCCCCCTCAGTCCATCTGGACTCACTTGCAGCTATGGACAGTTCCCACATGCATCTCCCTTTTCTGCCCTTCAGCTTCCTCTGGTACCTGGGAGAATGGTGTTAGATCTTAATGCCCTAGGTGAAACCCTCAACCACCGGAGCGTGGAAATCATTGAATGAATGACCCAGCCTCCTCATCATCCAGAGAGACCTTTTAGAGGAATGTTTCATATGATTTCTCATAAGACTTCTAATAGGAGTGAGTCCTTATTGCCCCTGGTGGTATTCAGCTCATCGGAATGGTTTGTTGGCTCTTACCCTTCTCTGGCTCACATTCCCCATTTCCTACTTGTTCTTCCTGGGGTCACTTCCCAAATAACCTACCTGCATTCAAGTCTAGCCCTGATTTTAGGGAAACCCAAAGTCAAACAACTGCCTATCTGCAAGGTAAAATTCATCAACTTCACATAACCTCTATTTTTTTAGTTGATCGACCCAAATATACTTTCCAAATTTAGTGAAAGCCTGCTATGCCTTCTTTTTTTTAGATAAATAGGAAAAAAATCCTTAATTTTACTTAAGTAGATTTAAAAAAGGGGTATACATGAAGCTAAGTCCTTCTCTGAGTCAGAAGTCCAGACTTTGGACTGGACACTGGGGCCCATGGAAACCTCCTTCTGCCCACAGACCGGTTTTCCAATCCAGGAGAAAAGAATCGAGTTTTGGAGTTTGTACCTTGTCTTGCTTATATTGACAAGGAAGCCTCTGGCCATGACTGGGTTTGGAAGGAAGTCTGTGCAGAAAATCATCAGCTTTTCTTTTCCTGTGCACTTTGCGGGGCTACTTTTTCATTCCACGTCACAAATTTGGGAAGGCCCATCTGCCTGTGTGATTAATGAGCCCTCTCTGCAAAAGCAACAGAGATAAATGTCCTCTAGGAACCCAGCAAAGAGAAATGAAGAAATAGGATGGCTAATTTTCAGCCATTATTTTGGAGTCTGAACTCCTTCCCCACATCAATTTAGCTATTATTTCAAAAACTAATTAATCTTCACTCAGGCAGCTCCAAGGGACCCGTGTTTAGATAATTAACAACCCGTGGATTATGAAAAGTCTCACTTGCAAATTTGGCTACAGCATTTGGGTAGAAGAACACTTTTTGTATTATTCCATTTAAACCCTCTTCCATCCATCCTTCATTTCCTGACAATTAAGAGCAAATAATTAACCGTGATGGATTTTGCTTGCCTACTTGCTGCTCAAATAATGTTCTCCCTTCCTCTTTGTTCTGAAACCACCTCCATCTGAGCATTTTTGACCAGCTTTGTAGATAATTGCGTTGAACCAGGTAACAGTAGGCTTCATTCGCAATTAACACGCATCAAGAACATTTGGATTTTGCCTTGGATGGGGAGTGGGAGGAAATTCCCAGGGCTCCATCACAGAAGCAGCTTGTAATTTCTCCTTGGCCCTCCAAAGACTATCGCATTCAGGTATAACTCTATTTGTAAAATGTTTTCTCTGCCAAACGTGAGGAGGAATTGAGGCTAGACATTAGGGATGATTTTGTGACTGAAAAGGCTGAAACACCCTAGAACAAATTACCAGAAGACATGTTAGCTTCTATGGAATTTCAAAACCACCCCCTCCTGGAAATGTCATTCATTCAACAAACTGGGTGCCTACTGTGTGCCAGGCAGTAGAGAAATTTCTGGAAACACAATGGCAAGGAAATCAAATGCTATTCCTGCCCTCATGAAATGTACAGTCTAGGGAGGAGGTCAGACGGTAATGAATTGATCCCCCAAATTTAAATAAAATTACCTCTGGAGAAACAGAATAAAATGAAAGTATTTAATAGGAAGATGTGACGTATAGTGGAAATGCTGGAATGGGTTGGAAGGGCTTCCCTGAACAAGGAACATTTAAGCTGAGCTATGAAGGGTGAGTAGTTATGAACTCTTGCAGGAAGAGCATTACTTCTAGAGAACTGCATGTACAAAACCTCTGACATTTTGAAGGAGCTTGAGTGGATAGAAATCTGGAGATTTCTAAAATAAAAAATATCCTGTGGATTTGGAATATATATTTTTTTATAAATAAGATAGATTTTATTTTCAAAGCTTATATAAATGTTTCCTCATTTAAAAATTAATATTCAGAAAATTAAAAGCTAGAAAAGTTGGTAGCGGGGGGAGTGGAACACAATCACAGAAAATTCAGCTGCCTAAACCCCTCTGTGGAACTGCAGAATCATAGACCTCTAGAGGTCAGCTGGGTGGGGAAACTGACGATCAGAGAGTGTAAGTGACACGCTAAAGGCACACAGCTAATTAGTAGCAGGCATCCTCCCAGGAGTGTACGTGTCATTGGGGGTACTCGTGAAGGTTTGGGGAAGTACATCTACAACTATTTTCTATTAGAACGGTTAATATTTGATTGAATGTATCAGGAATAATATAACTGGTTCATCATATTTGGATCTCCTGGATGGTATTGTTTAGAATGAGGTTATGTGGGGAAAAGTGACTTGGTTTAAACAAAAGCTTAATAATTACTACAGTTGATACACAAATATGGCATAACCTGCTGACATTAACGAAGCAGAAGACAGATAGGAATGGGTGCACCACACCGTGCTGCCCAGAATACTTTAGGGTAAATTATTTAGGGATAAGGGATTTTCCAGCAGACCTTACAAAGGCCCTTCAGGGCTTCTCGTTCCAAAGCACTTAGGGTTCTTTTCATCTTGTTCCATTCTTTGGTTTCCTTTCCGTGAACGTATCCCCTTGGTGTGGCACCTGGGTGGCCCAGTCAGTTGAGCATCTGACGTTCGCTCAGGTCGTGATCTCATGGTTCATGAGTTTGACATCCACATTGGGCTTACTGCTGTCAGCCAGAGCCAGCTTCAGATCCTCTGTCCCCCTCTTCCTCTACCCCTCCCCAACTTGTGCATGCTGTCTCTCTCTCTCTCTCAAATGTGTAAACATTAAAAAAGAAGAAAATATCCCTGTGGCTCATCTTTCTTCAAGCTATGGGAGAAGAAAGTAAAAGGTTACCGACTTCACTTCATGTAATCTTAAAAATAATAGCCTTGAATATAACGTTGGTTATGGCAAGTGAGAGATTTGTGAAGGGAGTTATCAGCACCTTTCCAAGACTGGGCAGTTAAGGAATGTGAACTTTGGAAGCAGATTAAGGCACTTTGGCAGTTAAACCTTTTAGCAGGAAGATTATACTCATTAAGAAGCCTTTAATTTCTGGGGCATTTAAGTGGCTCAGTTGGTTAAATGTCCAACTTGGGCTCAGGTCATGATCTCAAGGTTTGTGGGTTCAAGCCCTGCGTCGGGCTGTGTGCTGACAGCTTTGAGCCTGCAGCCTGCTTCCGATTCTGTCTCCTTATTCTCTGTCCCTCCCCACTTGCTCTCTGTCTCTGTCTCTCAAAAATAAATATAAAAACCTTTAAAAAAAAGAAGAAGAAGAAGAAGAAGAAGAAGAAGAAGAAGAAGAAGAAGAAGAAGAAGAAGAAGAAACCCTTAATTTCCTTGGCTCCCCTTTTCTCCAGGTTAGTTCTTCAGGTAAATTTGCTGTCCCCCCTCATGAGCTCTCAGGATGGGCTGGAGGATGGTGTGGAAGGCAGACACAGGAATACTTGCTCATCAGTGGGCACAAGTTTCTGCTGAAAATGGTTTCATCTGAGAGCAGGTGTGGTCAGGGCTGATTTATTCATTAGCACAGTAGGTGCAATACCTAGGGCCCTCAAAAATATTTTAATTTCCTTTAAAAGCAGAAGAAAACCATGAATATAATCAAGCCAGGGTTATATTTGTTTTTATTACCAACACAGTCATAATATATGTATATTATATATAATCTATTTATTTATCTATATCTATGCATACATTTTATATTTTTTGAGGAAGGGATTCCTAGAAGTGCCTAAGACCCATAAAAATCATAATGTGGCCTGGGGTACAGTGCACATCTTTATTTTTGTCTTCTCCCCAGCTATTCCCCCATCTTCTAGTCATAGAACCGTAGTTCTTCTGCAGGAAACTACTCCTCCTATATTCTTCTTTCTGTAGGATTCAGATGGGTTTTGTCAGTCCTTGCTCCAGAAATGGTCATGTGATTCAGGCCCAGCCCATCAAGAAGCCCACATCCCTTATGATTGGTTCAGGATGAGGCAGTGACCTAAATGGGGCCAGTCAGGGCCAACAAAGCTCAATTAGTTGTGGGAAGTGAGGAACTGAATGTACGTAGGCTGGAGATGCTGGTCACCATCTTTATCTCTGTGTGTGGAGAGTTGGGCAAGAGGCTATCAGTAGAATAGCTGTGGGGTGTCCAGCAGTAGGAGTTTGCGGTCTTTAACTTACGGGCTGGGACACCTCTCTACCCCAGACTCTCTCTGGAAAGAATCTGACTGGCTCATCAGTCAGGTGTTTACTTCTGATCCAATCAGCTGTGGCTAAGGGGTGGGTGGCAAAGTTCTACAAATATGATTGTGAAGATTCAGTGCCCTGTGGGAGTCTTGGGCACAGCAGATGGTGTCAAGTGTAGGTTATTTGCTAGAAGGATTTTTTTTTTTCAGGTTAGAAGGCTATGGAGTGTCAGGTAATATGGCTTGGCTTCTAATTTTGAATGGGGAACTTCAGGAAGCTTTGACCTAATTCGGAATTTCTGAATTCATGTTTCTGTGGTACTAGTGTCAGTGGGTATATTCAAAAAGATTTTATGGTCAAGTATATTTGGGAAATAACAGTTTAAATAACGTCATTTGAACTCCTTTCTTGTAGGACTTCTTGGATCTTTAATATATTTATGTACATTATGAATTTCCAGGGGAGGAGGAAATTGGAGGTCCAATATTTCTTAAACTTGTATGACCACAAAATTAGGGGTTTCAAGGAATTCCTAGCTTTGAGGAAAGCTACTCTTTTGAGGAATACAGTTTAAGAAATACTGGTCAAGTTGATTAACCTTGAGAGCATTAAATGCTATAAAGGAAAAACATTTAAAAATCTAAAACCTTTTAAAAAGTCTCTTTTTATGAGGATGCACCCAGCATCTGACAGGTTCACAGTTTTCCCTACTAAGAGATGTAGAATCCTGTACCAGCTCCATCAATATTAAAAATAATAAAAAGCAACCTTTATCTAATGCTAATTCTAAGCCCTAGAGAACTGTGCTAAGGGATTTATGTGCACTGTCTCATTTACTCCTCACCACAATAAAGGAGATAGGTGCTATGATTAGTCCCATTTTATAGCTGAGAAAACTGAGGCACAGAGACATAAAGTAACTTGCATGTGGTGGAGGTAGAATCTGAAGCCAGGCATTCTGACTCCAACATCCTGCCCCCAGCTCAACCTAATGCTAAAATGCTTTGCATATTACATTGGGCAAGTCTCTTCTCTTATTGAATCTCAGTTTCTCGATCTGTAAATTGAGTGCATTAGACCAGAGACCTTTTGTTTGTTTTGAGAGAGAGAGAGAGAGAGAGAGAGAGAGCGCTTGAGAGTGTGCATAAACAGGGAAGGGGCCGAGGGAGAGGGAGAGAAACTTACATGCTCCAAGCTCAGCTTAGATCCCACAACTGTGAGATCACAACCTGAGCCAAAATCGAGAGTCAGATGTTTAACTGACTGAGCCACCAGGCAGCCCAGACTAGAGACTTTTAAAGCAGTCTGGCTCTACATACATTGCATGATTTGGTATCTGTACCTCCACCTTGAGGAAAGTGGCATCGATAAAATGATTTCCTTGCTGCAAGATGGAATGACTTAAGACATGGAAGAAAGCAGAGGTAGAAGTGGGGAACTTCAGATGATTGCTTAGGAACAGGGGAAAAGCCCTGAATGTAGGTTTCAGCACTGTAGAAGGACACGCGAGTGAGGTAGGAACCTGTGAAAATGAGGCCTCTGGAGAGGTCTCTATTGATTGCCAGTCTAAATTTAGCTAAGATATCAGACGTCCAGACAGACATCAATGGCTGCATGAGAAGCCTCTGCTTCTTTCCTGGCATGCGGCAGACAGGTGTTCAAGCCAGACTCAGCAGTTCACTGGTTTGCCATCCATCAACCTATGGCAGGTGGGCCTTGAGTCATCTCACGTTCTTCTGGCTCTGCGTTGCTCACATGGGACAGATGTCATGTGCCAGAATTGATGCTTCCTTCCAGAGGAAGAGGACAGAATGGAAGAGGCCTGTTAAGCAAACCCTTGATGACACTATGTATCTCTAGACCACTTGATGCCTTCCATCTCATGAGGGCCTCACAGTGACCCTGAGAGATGGGTAATAATAAATGCAGCTAGAATTTATTGAGCACATACTATGTTTCAGGCATGGGCATAAATGCTTTAAATACATTATTTCATTGTATCATTTCATGGAGATCCATACAGCTAGAGTGACCATATATTCTGGTTTACAAGGGACAGTCCTGATTCATACTTGTTAGTCTGGCCTTATTATTAATAGCACCCATTTCACCCTCAAAAAATGAAGTTTTACAGTTATAAAATAAGTAAGTCATGGGGATGTCATGTACAGCTTGGGGAATACAGTCAATAATATTGTATTGACTTTGTATGGTGACAGATGGTAACTAGACTTATTGTGGTGATCAGTTTGCGATGTATAGCAAGTGTCAAATCGCTACATTGTACACTTGAAACTGATATAATATTGTATGTCAGTTATACCTCAATAAAAATGCTTTTTTACACAGGAAATTATATGGTCCTCTTAGGTATGGTCAGACCATGTGGGTTAAATTCTAGGACTTCTATTAAGAGCTACATACTACTTGCCTCAGCTTCAACATATAAAATGAGACTAATAACGGACGTATCTCTCTCTAAATTATTTTAATCCAAATTCAAGAACATACTACATAGTGAAATATATCCGTAGAAATTCATAGGATTGTGTATGTGGGGGAAACATATGTATTTAAGCTACATATAATCTATCTATAGCTTAGCAGACTAACAGCATTTAGCAAGTGTTCCATAATGTGGTAGCTTTTAACTCCTCTGTTTTTCCATCTGTAAAATGGCAACAATATCATATGCTAATGCCACATATCTGGTGTTCAGTGGTTGGGATTATTGTCTTAATCTTGGTAAAAAGCTCCCTCTGTGGAGGATTGCCATATTTTAGGTTAAAGAAATGGCTGTCTTACTCCACCAGTATTTTGTTTTGTTTTTTCTTGTTTTTTGTTTTTTGGGTTTTTTTTTCCTGGTTAATAATGCCAAGAAGAGGCAATGTCATGCCTTGGATTGTAGAAGAGGTCTTGGAGAAATTGACCTTCCGTTGACCTGGAAGGTTGCTGGACAGGTGCTCTCCAAGGTCCTGAGGGGTATTTTGTAACTATCTCATTTGTAACCAGAAGGGCATTTTGAGACACTTGGGTGTATTTTGTGGTAGATGAATAGATGGTCTGTGTTCAATGAGTATCATGGCCCTGCAATTGAAAAATGAACTGAAATATTAATAGGTCTTACCAACTGCTGGGTGATTGCAGAGTTGAAAAGGCACAGGAAGCCTTTGGGACAGAATTGCTATGTGCTAGAACAGAAATGATAGGAAAGGAAAAATGCTATGGGCTGGGGAGAGTGGCTGCCCAAACTGAGCAGAGCTATTATTTGAGGGCAAGGACCACATATTCTGTACGCTATTAGGTGAATTTTGCCCCCTTAGGATTATCAGTAAACTACTTGTATCTGTGCTTGGGAAATTCACCAAAGACTGGGTCGAATTACATGACAGTCATAGGTAAAATGATGAAGTAGGAGAATGGTTTAGTTTTAGTACCCTCTTCACATCCTTCATACCATACCTACACCCTGAATACAAGAACATATGCCCATGTCTGGGAAACTGCTATCTGGACCTGCCTGCCACAGCTCCATATTTTGCAGAAGGACCTGTATAGTTAGGGATATATTTAGCTGCAAGTAAAACTCATCTGTAGTAGCTTATAACAAGAAGTCAGGAAATAAATGGCTACTGGTGTTGGTTCAGTGAGTGGCTTGGGAATGTCAGGGCCAGTGTATCTGTTCTTGCTTCAGTCTTTCCTTTATGCTTGTTATCTTAAGATCATGTGACAGCTGCTTTAGTTTCAGACATCACATATATGTTCAAGAAAGGAAGATGGGCAGGGAAAAAGGCAGTCACCACACCGGCTGCTTCTCTCTCCTCTTAATAGGAAAGCAAATGCTTTTCACAGGACTGCTGCCTCAGCTTTTGGCTTACATTTGTCCCCTGTGCCTGGATCACATAACCATCCTTAGCTGCAAGAGAGGCTGGGAAGAGGGAACAAGATTGTCATGATCAAATTAGACCAGGCACAACCCATTTTCTGGCATTGGCACTCATTTTTCCAAATAAAATTTGGTTTTGTTATCAAGAAAGAAGGAGGAATAGATATTGCTGAGGCAATGAACAGTGTCTTCCATTGACCTTTTTCTTTACCATCTGAGATAGTAATCTGGGGAAACTGATTTCTATTATGTTTTTATACCTTAAGAGTCTTGAACTGTGCTTATAGCTTCACAGAAAATGTTTAAATGGATAAATGACTAGTGTATTTCTGCTGAATTATAAAACAGGCCAAGTAGTCTCATTTCCTGTTAATTAATATATTTTGGTTTGGGGCTAGGATTTTTATGAAAACACATCACAATTTAAAGATGTGGTTCTAATAATGAGAATTTCAGCTAACAGCAGGTCAGAAAGGGCAAGTCATAGAACATTGGACTGTGCAGTATCCCTTCGTTCAGACTTCCATTGCTTTTTAGTTTTCTGAGGAGAGTCCTAATTTATCAGCCCTGGAAGGAGTCTTTGATGATGATAATCAATAGGTAGAATTTTTGAACACTCACCACTTGCTAGGTACTCTACTAGGACTTTCAAATTATCAATTCGTTTCATCCTTGTGAGGAACCTATGAGGTAGATACTATTATAATCCTTATTTCATAGAGGTGGGAAATTAAGACGCGGAAAGATTTAGTAATCCACCTGTGTTTATACATACTGCAAGAGGGGGAGCTTGGGTTCAGATCCAGACTGCTTGGCTGCAGAGCACATACTCATATTCCTTAGGCAAAGTGGCCTCTCTGGTAATAATAGCTGCCCTTGGTTGAGAGTCTATGTATCTGCTGTACAGCATACATTTACGTAAGCATGTTACATATGTTTTCTCATTTGATTTTCACAGCAACCCGATGACATAATTACATTTGTTATCCTCATTTTACAGTGAAAGAAACAAAGCACAGAGAGGTTAAGTGACTTGGCCCCGAATTAGTCTGTGTAGGGTGACCTCTGTCTTCTCTGGGCACTAAACTCAGGATCTTTGCTTGTATTGTTCTATATTTCTTGAGATCAGTCTTTTTATGTATGTATGTATGTATGTATATATTTATTTATTTATTTATTTATTTTTAATTAAATTTGTTTTAATGTTTATTAATTTTTGAGACAGAAAGAAAGAACAAGTGGAGGAGAGGTGGAGAGAGAGAGGGAGACACAGAATCCAAAGCAGGCTCCAGGCTCTGAGCTGTCAGCACAGAGCCCAATGTGGGGCTTGAACCCATGAACCCGAGCTGAAGTCGGATGCTTAACTGACTGAGCCACCCAGGTGCCCCCAAGATCATTCTTTTTAAATCCCTCATTCTGGAGATGAGATTCAACAAAAACAGGATGAGGAAAGCTCATTGAGTGTGGTTAGAAAGTTCCTAGATGTTAGGAAGTCTGTGAGGTAAGGGTTATTATCTTCACTTTACATGGATTGGTTATGTTATGTGCTAACATGCTATATCCAAGAGGCTCCCAAATAGAGTGGCTTAAACAAGGTAGAAGCTTATTCTTTCCTCGTGTACTGGTGGAGTTGGGTGGTTTGAAGCAGGCTTCCATTATTAGATTCAAGGCAGCTGTTCCACTTGCAATTTCTTAGCAGAAAGGAGAAAGGGAATGTGGAGGGAAAACAGCTTGCTTTTAAGGGTGCAATATAGAACTTACACATACCATTGCAGTCTCTCCTGTTTACATTTCATTGGTGAGACTGTGGTCACATGTCCTCATGCTGCAAAGCAGGCTGGGAAATATCTAGATGGGCGGGTGGCCTTATGTTCTGGGAAAGGAAGGAGGGAATGATGGGTAGTGGAGGCCAGTCAACAGCCTGTGCCACATCAAAGGTGAGGAAATGGAGGCTCGGAGGGGTAAATCTGTGTCTGGTACCATAGAGTGGCAAACACGGAACATGCACATTTTGAGGAAGACTAGATGTGGGAGAAATATCAGGATGTGGGGAAATAGCTCAGTGGGTCAGGTGGGGGTGGGGCAGAGAAAGCACACTGCAAAGCCCTGAGTGGCAGAAACAGGCCACAGTGAAAAACTCCGGTACCTGGAGCAGCCAATCTCAGAGGCTGGTAGAGTGGATATCTGGGTGCACATGAATGCATGCTTATGATTGGGTGCTGTGATTGGAGGCACTGACAGGAAGCAGGGCTTTAGGACTGTGCAACTCTAGGGAATACCATTTCCAAATAGCACTGTGGAAATGGTGCCCTGGAGTTATGCAACACTTTGACTCTGCCAGGAAGGCCTTTCTCCTCTTGCGCTGTCATAGGTTGGAGTTCTTAGGGAAGTGGACTTTGAGATGGGGATTGGCATGTGGAGCGGTTGTTAAGGAGAGCTCTTGGGATCGATACCTATGGGGTAAGAGAAGGAAGTAAGATTGAAAAGAGGAGGAAATTGAGCTGTAATTTGGTCTCAACAGAAACTTCAGCCAGCGTTAGGGAGAGTTCCGAAGAGGAGGCAATCTTCCAAACTAGTCTCAGAAGTTGTCTGTTAATTAGTAGTTGGGGACAGTCTGCCCAGGAAAGGCGGCATGACCTTGGGCATGACCTTAGATGAGATAGCTCTCTCCAGCTGAGGCAGTCCCTGAAAGCAGCTGATTGTAAAGGGCTCTCTTTTAAAAGTACTTCAGGAGTTGAGCTATTACATCCTTCATTTCTGAAACACCTCACAGTATCCTCTGCATTCCTCAACCAACACACTGCCTGCTCTTCCTTTATCACAGAGTGTGTTTTGAAGAGCTCCCTTTGTCAAATCCCAAATATCCTTAGATTGGTGGGCCAGGGTATCTACAGCTTAGACTTCATTATGAACTAATTAACTGTTAGTCTATCAGCCCCTCCTGGAGGTCTGCTACTAGCATCAGAGAACACTAAAGGGACAGGTCACACCAAGACTAGATGGGACAAGTGACAGGAAGCCTACAGGAAGCAGAAGCGGAAGCTGAGAGGGAGGCATAACCAAGTTCTCCCTTTCCTCACCTCACTCAAGGCAGATTCCGCCAGTGGTGGGAATCAAGGGGAGAAAGGGATGCCACGTGGTTCTGAAGTCAGACTTTGCCATCTCACAATTTTCCCCAAAGCCAAGCCTACCCAGACATTCCTTCTTTCTTTTGTTTGAATTTCTAATTTGCTCTTTACCAAGATGGCTGCCTGTTCAGGAGGATGAAAGATCACAGTTTGATCCTGTTCAGAGTTTGATTTTTTTTCTCCCTCCCGCTCAGCATAACAGATCACGCATCCGAGGGCTACAGCTAAAAAGTGATTTTTAAAGACTTCTCATTGGCAAAGAAATCAATGGAAAGAAATCTCTCCCCCCACCTTACATTCTGCTTTTAATTATTTTACTTTCCAATCCCCTGCTAGGAAAGTTTTGTCTGAGGCCATCTATCATACTTTGTCAGAAAGTTGCATTGTTAAGGATGGGGGTCCTGCTGGTTGAACTGAGGAGCTGGTGAGATTTCCCCATAGTCTTGGCAATTAACTCAGTTCGAGGAAGGGGTGGAATCAAAGAACTCCATCAGGAAGATGGAATCCCAAGGCAAAGTCATCTTTCAAGGGCAGGGTTATTGCTGAAATATCTTCACGGCAGCCTCCAAGGAACAAGTTTCAGAGAGGGTGGTGTTGATGAAAGGGACAGGTCAGAGAGGGATGACCTTTCAACTTGGATGTCCCAGATGGTCTCCCTCCAAGGCTCCTCTGTTGCTTAAAGGTTGTGTCACCTTGGGTAAGTTGGCTACTTCTCTGAGCCTCCGTTTCCTTATCTCTGAAATGGGTGACTACTCTCTACATATTTTAGTGAGATGAGGCAGTGAGGGAACTTGGAGGGACAATAGACCAGGATAAATAAAAGAGACTTTAACAAAATTGTGGTGAGAACACTTAGCGTGAAAGATACTCTATTAAGTTTTTTACATGAATGCTACAGTATTTTTAGCTATATGTACAATGTTGTATAGCAGATTTCCAGAACTTGTTCATTTGCATAAATGAAACTTTATCCTCATTGAATGACAACTCCTCATTTCCTCCTCCCCCCAGTCCCTGGCTACCACCATTCAACTTTCTGTTTCACTATTTTAATACTTCATGTAAGTGAAATCATGCAGTATTTGTCCTTCTGTGACTGGCTTATTTCACTTTGCATAACGTCCCCTAGGTTCTCCATATTCTCACATATGGCAAGATTTTCTTCTTTTAAAAGGCTAAAAAGTACTCCATTATATATATATATATACCACATTTTCCCTATCTGTAGCAAAAACAAAAAACCTGAATGAAAGGGGGGCAAAGGACTTAACAAATAGACATTTCTCTAAAGAAGACAGGCAAATGGCCAAGCAGTATGTAAAAAGATTCTCAGTGTTACTAATCACCAGGGAAATGCAAAACTAAGCCACAAATGACATATCACCTCGAACCTGTCAGGATGGACAAAAGATAATAGGTGTTGATGAGGATGTGGAGAAAAGGGAACCCTGTACGTTGTTGGTGGGAGTGTAAAATGGTACAGCTTACTATGGAAAACAGTAGGGAGGTTTCTCAAAAAATTAAAAATGGAATTATTGTATGATTCAGCAATCCCCACTCTGGGGACACAAGGGGCTTAATCATCAAGTCCTTGGAACTGGAATGAAAAGTTACCAGAATCTAAAATATCTCTAATGACCTTCTTCTCTTTCCTTTCCTAACTCATGGTCTCTGTCTTTACTTCGGGATTCTTCTATTCTCCTTTCTACAGACCTACCTCATCTGTAATGCATGGTTTCTGCTTACCAAAATAGCAGTCGGGACAAGGCTTTTGCAGTGTCTCCATCCTTACTCTCCGTTATGAACTTTCAGCTTCCATTCCCAAGAACAGATACCTCCTCCTGTTTCTTAGCTCACATTCCTGTGAGAGAAAATCTGTTTGGTTCAGCTCATCTTTATGCACTAGGACTCCGGATGGCTGCCTTTAGGTCAGGTGATTAAACCTATGCCAGTCAGCTGTCCCTGAAAGGGTGGGCTCACATCACATTACATCACAGGGAAGCTTATTGCCTAAGGAATTTGTACATTTATGAATGAGTGGTTGAACCTGACCATAGTATCTGTGGTATTCTCTGGTGCTGCCCCCACTGCCTTTCTCAGAACTGCCTCCTGCAAATGACCACATGAAGAAAACAGTCAAAGCTGCCCAAGCCAGCAGATTCACACAGAGAATGCAAACCAGTTTAAAGTGGATAATGAAATCAGTGCAATGTCTTATGGGGTTCCTGACTTGGCTTTCTTTAGCTTTAATCTGATTAAAAGGGAGATAACTAATTAAGGTAGAGTGTTTTCCTTGGAGGGTAAAGGCTGGGGTAGGGGCGGGGTGGTTAGAAAGTTGCTAAGTATGGCAGAATATATTTTCCAGTGATGCTCACACCAATATCTCCAATCCAACGTGCTTTTCTGGAGCCTTGATACTCCCCATTAAGTATCCGTGCCACTTCCCCTCCAACCTTATGACTACCTTGAGCAATAGAATATCATGGAAATGGTGTTAAATGATGTCCCAGACTAGTTCACAAAAATGCAGTGAACCTCCTCCTTGTTCTATTAGGATGTTCTCTTTTGGGACATAGCCACCATGTTGTGAGGAGGCCCAAGTAGCCTGTGGAGGGGAACCAAGCTCTTCAACCCATAGCTTTGGCTGGATTCCCAGCTTAAAAGCAGCACCAACTAGCTGGCATGTGATGAGCCATCTTGAAAGATCTTCCAGCTCCCAGTTCAGCTGCCTCACCTAATGCTGCATGGAGCAGAGAATAATCAGCTCTGCCAAGTCTTACCCAAATTGCAGATTTGTGGGCAAAATAAATGATTGTGCTTGTGTCAGGCCACTAAAGTGTGGGATGCTTTGTTAGATAGCAATTAATAGCAGATACAGCATTAAATAAACACTCTTACAAACTTTCCTAGTTTCGTGTGTGAATGGGGAGTTAAGAGGGTTAAAAGCCAAATAGAAGAGGGTTGAAAATGGACAAGGGGAGGTCAGAGGTCATTGGCTGCACAGGAAGGAAGACACCCCAACTCTTAAGAATCACCACTTACTGAGTACTTACTATGCACCAGACTCTGAGCTAAGGGTTTTAAACTAATCCCTTATACCTCTTCTGAGAGGTGGTGACTATTACTGACATCATTTGACTGCTGAGGAAACTGGTATTTGGAGAGTTTAAGCCTCTCACTCACGGTCATGAAGCCAGTATATTGCAGAGTTCACATTTGAACCCAGGTCTGACATCAGATTAATTCATTCTTGACCAGAGATCAGGAATCAGGAATAAGATCAGAGATAAGCCTATTCTTAACAAATGTGTAAGCATTTAACGGGGAAATTTTTCTCATCCCCTTTGTGATTCATGGCGAGTTTCACAGTTCCTTCTAATATGTATTTAGTGCTTACCATGTGTCAGGCACTGTTCTAAGCCCCTTACTTACATATTGTACTTAATCCTTAACATAACCCTCGTTTTTCAGATGAAGAACCCAAGATTCTCAGGGGTTAAACACTGGCTCAGGGTCACATAGGTCATAAATGGCAGGGCTGAGTCTGATACCAGTTCCCTACCTGTTAGCCACTTCTGCTCCCTAATTTTGTGAATGAGGATGGGAGGAAGAAGGAAGCAACAGGGGGAGGAGGGAAAGAGTTGGAAACAGGAGGGAAGGGGAAAATCCTAAAGTGAGACACAGAGGAGGGAAGGAGATAGACTCAAGGCAGCTGGGTTTTGTTGATCACAGAGCTGGTCATTGTCAGATGGAGACATCTTGGTGGGGGAGGGGGACAAAGCTGTCACACCACTGTGAGGAAGAAACCAAGTCTGGGTGGGGGCGGGGGGTGGGGGACATTGGCAGGCTGACTGTAGAGCCTGCCTCTTACAGAGCTGTTCTTCCAGTAATGTTGTAGAAATATATAGAGTGAAGGAGGAGAGTATGTTGGAATGAAATACTGTATAATTCATTTGTCTTCTTTACTGAGGAAATCTCCCTATAATTTATCAGTAGGAAAGGTTTAAGTGAGTTCTGTAGTTCTTTTTATATGCCCTTAAGAGGCAGGCTCCACTTTGCCAATGGGGGCTTTTTTATCATTCCCTGAACCACAAGTGAGGATCATGCTTTAGAAAAAAGAGAGGAGTTCTAAGAAAAACAAACAAGCAAGAATTTTTGCAACCAAAAGCTACATGATCAAATGCAAAAAGAATGCAAATTGTGACCCAGAATGTAAATTTCCTTCTCTCTACCCTATACAGTATGAGCATGAACACACATACACGTACGCACACACACACACACACACACACACACACACGTTGTATGTGCATAGTCATGCACAGACATGCACACAGACACGGACACACAGACACACACACATACACACAAACTGCTATGATTCCCTGAACACTGTGTTTACATGTCTCCTAAAATTCTATGGAGTTCCTGAGGCTAGTTGGCCTGAATTCAAATTCTGTTTCTGCCCCCTGCTGGCTTTGTATCTTTGGTCAAGATACTTAACCTCTCTGTGCCTCAGTTTCCTCATGTATAAAATGGACATAATAGTATGTCTAATTCATAGAGTTGCTGTGATAATTAAGTCATTTATTGCGTGTATAGTGCTTAGAAAAGTGTCTGGCACATAGTGGCTCTCCATGAATGTTGGTGATTATTGTTGCTATGAATTGGGTAGATTTCACCACTATCATCACTATTGTCATCATCATCTGTCATCATCAAGACCTCCCTTTTATTGAGCCCTGCTATTCTAGGCCCTGTGTCAAGGGTTTTGCTTGTATTATCTCATTTAATACTCAAAATAGCTGAGTAAGGTAGATACTATTTGGATAGAAAAGGAAATTGAAGCCTGGAAAGATTCAGTAATTTGCCCGAGGTCACACATGTGGGAAATGGCCAAACTAGAACTTGAACCTAGGTCTGTTTAATTCCAAGCTCTGGTTGTTAACTATATACGACATATGATTTCCCTTACGAGAGAGGGAATCAGAAGGGAGGAGGAAGAGGGAGAGGAAGAATCCAGTGGGATGCAGGGGCCTGGAAGAAAGCAGAGGAAACCACGGAAGAGAGAACGAAGTGAATTAGTTATATTACATGCAGCAGATAGAGCTGGACTGAGAATTGTGGTTCCATAGGGTAAGCTAATAATTTTGCACCCTTCAAACTGGTGCTCTTTAAATATTTGCTTGGCATTCATTTGGAGGAAATCCTGAGCCTGGTGTGGGGCAAAGGCCTCTCCCCTACTGACCTTAAGCAATTAGCTTTAGCTCCAGGCTTGCATTTCATATTCAGCAAAACAAAAGCCCTGCAGTTAAAGAGATCAACCCTCAGAGGAGGGCAGTTGGAAAGCATTTGTTGTTACTCAAGCGTGCCTCCTGGGGAGATGTCACCGTCTTCCCCTGTAACTTATCAAAGTTTACTTTCCAACTGCACAAGGTACTATCCCTAAGAGGAGTTCTGGTAAACACAATTGTCTTCATGTTGTTACCTTTCCAGTGATGTTTTAGAGTCCCATATAGACTTGGGCCCTGGGTAGCTGCCTGGCTACCCTACTAATTAGGTCTAGGAGGAGGGAAGGGATTCCGTTGGTTATTGCCGATAACCTTGGGCAGAGCAAGCCAGTGGGGAGGTGGGGGAGGATGCTAGATGAAACAAAGAGTAGCTAAATGTGTGCTGAGGACGTGGAATCAGTAAGTGTGAAGAGGTGCTTTTGAGAAGTTTGATAGATTGAGGAGACTGCAGGGTGAAAGGAAATGGCTCTCATTTTTCTTCAATTATAGGGGAGATCAGAAGATGTTGCTCAGCAGAGGGAAAGGGTCTGTTACACAGAGACAATTCTATGTAAAAGAGAAGGAGCCATTGAGGGGCAAAAAATGTCAAGAGGAGGCAGGAGTGAGAAGGATCAAGAGGGATCTAGAAGCTTGGGCTTTGGAGTTGGACATATACAGATTTGAATCCTGACTCTACCTCTCTAGCTGTGCATCATTAGGCAAATTGCTTAACCTCTCTGGGCCTTGGTTTTCTCAACTGCAGAATAGGTATAACAATGCTTACTTCACAGACTTGTTCTAAGGCTAAATAAGAAAATGTTTGTAGAGTGCTTAGCAGAGTGCCTAGTACTTAGGAATACTCAGTAAATGCTGCAACAATGAAAAACAAAATCAGAGGTGAGGCTAGGGGAAGATCTGGTGACATTTAGGAATGAAACAGATGTTACGTGCTTGATTAAGTTTTACTCTGGGAAGCTTAAGAACTTTCCAGGACAGCGAAATCTGACAGAAATTTTTCTGGGTGCAGAAAAGCCTGTGAAAGGTTTTTCTCCTTCATGAAAACTGAGTTGAGAAGATAAAGTCCTCTTTGGAATACCTTTGGATGCTGTTGAGGGAGTTGTGATGTCTGGAGCTGTTGCAGCTATTTTGCCACCAGGGGAGAGGTATGGGAGTGTTAAGCCTGAGACTAAAGGTCAACAGGAAGATGGTGGAGTGGAAAGGTGGAAAGAATGGCCATGATAGAGGGTCACCCAGTCTTGGGGAGTAGGGGAGGGGAGGGAAGAAGGGAAGTAATAGAAGGTCCGTGACATTGTTGAGCTGCTGAACAAACTAGTTTAAGTTCCTTATTGTTTAAGCTCTTTTTAGTTGGATATTTTGTTAACTGTGGTCAAATGTACTGTGAATGGTAAAGTGTCCCTGGAAGAGGGCGTGGTATTTGCAAAAATTAAGGAGGCTGGAGGCACAGGCTCAGAGAACTATAAATAGTTTGGCTGCAGAATACGGTGGAAGGCAGGAAAGAGAATTCTGAGAAGCAAAGAAGAAACACAGTCAGGGAAGTGAGAAACGGTGCAGTGTAAATGGAATATTCCCAAACATTTAAAATATTAAATGTCTTGATGCTCAAGTACAAAGTAAGACCCGTGAAATAGCTAGTGACAAGGGCGGAGATGCTTGCAGGGGACAGATCACAAATAGTTGGGAACTTTCCTAGAACTTTACAGTGGAGAGCCATTGAACAATTTTCAACATGAAGAGCTTTTGTGAGCATTAAGAAGTAGTGTAGTGAGGGGGAAAGATTGACCTCTTACTGCTTTTTATTGTCTGTGCCAGTGGTGCCTGTATTCCTCGTTCTTCCTTTGGGATGAAATTTTTACTTACATTACATCAATGAGCCGCTTACTTCTCTCATTCAGTCTAGGTCACAGATTCCAGGATAAATGGGGGCACTGGTTTTATGATAAGGATAGGCCAGAACATGTGTTCATCTTCAGCAATGTGATATTTCTCATGTACTTTCATTTAGCAGCCTTGTCTCTTATTAAATCTAATTAGTTTCTCTGCTGCTAAGAGATCGAGGGCCTCCTCAAAATGAAAATGTGTAGCCTGACTCAGATTTAGCAGAGGACCTCATCCAGGGTTTTCTGTCACCCTTTCCAGAGGTCCTGAGCTTCTATACTCAACATTGCTACCCCCTACCCATTGTCAGTTGTTTCAAGGATAATAGACATTTAGAAGTTGCAAGATCTGGGAAGGTACGCAGTCCTGCCATTTTACTATTGAGGAGCGCAAATGACATTCCTGCCCAATGTTACACAGCACATCGGGAACACAGGTAGAACTGGACCACAGATCTTCTGACTCCCAATCTGTTGCCTTAATGGCTGTATCAAGGTGAACGTCATCTGTAGACTTTTGAATGCCATCAATGCATGAAAATATTCACTAATGAATTGTCCACCTAACACATCAATCCCCATTCATATACTTTCACTCAACACTCGTTTATCCCCACTCTCAGTGATCTGAAATTGTAAAGCTCCACTGGTGTGAAGGGAATATAGTGCAAACTGGCTGCAAAGAAAATGTTGCATGGAATATGCAGGATTTCATGAAGCTGATGACCGTGATCCCTGGTGAGCTTCTCACATCTCATGCAAAGCCCTTGACAACTGAGTACTTGGCAGAGTTAGGCAGTTAAAAAAGACAAAAAATCTGCAAGGATGATCCCATAGTGGGAGCTGCAAAAGGGAGAGAGAAGAGCAGAGGATTAAAAGAGATTTCTGGGAAAATTGATGTAGCTCATCTTTATGAACTTGTAAAAGTCCAGCATGCGGTAAAGCATCTCCACATTATGTTGGGATGTAAACTGGCTACAAGAATTATGCTCTGTACCAAATAAATCACTAATACATACTTGGTTTTAAGAATGAACACATGGAGGTCCACCTTGGTGGCTTAGTCGGTTGAGCATCTTACTCCTGATTTTGGCTCAGGTCATGATCCCAAAGTCATGGAATCGAGTCCCTCATTGGGCTCTGTGCTGAGCACGGAACCTGCTTAAGATTCATTCTCTCCCTTCCTCCCTCTCTCCCTCCCTCTCTCTCTCCCTCTCTCTGCCCCTCTCTCCCACTCATATGCTCTCTGTATTAAAAAAAAAAAAAAGAGAATGAGCACATGGAATGATAGAGCAACTTAATTACAACTTCAGTTTGTTTTAATATGAGATGTAAACATTTTCATAATGTCAAGTTTGATTTTAACAATAAAGTCCCAATCAAACGCTTTTTTCCCCACTATTTTTATCAGGATTTTATTATTTTTTTAATGTTTATTTATTTTAGAGAGAGAGTGGGGTGGGGGAGGGGCAGAGAGAGAGGGAAACACAGAACCCGAAGCAGGATCCAAGCTCTGAGCTGTCAGCACAGAGCCTGATGCTGGGCTTGGACCCACAAACCACAAGATCATGACCTAATCCTAAGTCGGATGCTTAACTGACTGAGCCACTCAGGCACCCCATCAGGATTTTATTCTGCTGCAGGTAGCAAAAACCTGACTACGTTGATTTATTTATTTATTTTTTTATCATAACATGAAGTTGAGGAAAGGTGGTTTCTGGCTCTGGTGTATTGGCTCAATAATTCTAGAATGATGCCTTTGTAATTTTCTTGTATTTTCCCTCAAGGTTACAATATGGCTGTTGCTGTTCCAGCCTTCACATCTGCACTCAATTCAAGAAGGGAGTGGGGAGACAGTTGTGCTAGTCTTATCTGACTCTGCATTAAATCAGAAAATCAAAGCCTTTCCCAGAAGTCTCATTAAAGATTTCTGCTTATATTTTGTAGGCGATATCTCTCCTAGCTTCAAGGTCGTCTGGAAATTTAGTACAGTATTTTGTTTTCCAGTCTTCAAGTAGAGGGACGTAGCAAGGGATAATGATATTGTGAATGACCAGTGTCTACTACAGTGTTTCAAGCGGCCTTTTAAACAACTCTAATATTCATTTTCTAAGATGGTAAAATTCACCTGTACCTGGAAATTTACTTTCAAGGCTCCAGAAGCTCCCAGAGGTTAGACTTTGGCACATGTTTTAGCAGGAGCTGAAACTGAAATGGAAATTGCTTTGGGCAGTGTCAACTTCACATGATCCTTGCTTTTAGAAACAGCAATGACCATGATGTGCAAGTGGTTTACCTTCCACATGTAGTATCTTATTTGATTCTATCACAACCCCCGTGAGGTACGTAAAAGGGATGTTATGATATTTCACATATCACAAATGAAGAAGCTGAGGCCCAGAGAGATGAAGCAGCTTGTCCAAGCACCCCAGCTGAAAAGTGGTAAAGTTGAGATTTGAACCTTGGTTTTGTCTGATTCTAGATTTCTTCTTGCTCTTTCCACCATGCTGAAATACCACATAGCAGCATTTTCCAAAGCATGTCCCATAGAAATAACAGTTAAGGAATTTCAAAAAACGTGGGATATAACATATGTTGAAATAAATTTGAGACCTTCTGTGATAAACAGAGTCAGACAGAAGCTTCTTGGATATTACATTGTAATTCTCCAAGGACAGGCGAGGATCTGCATCCTTCCCACAATTACTCAACTGTGGCACCTTTGAAATACAACATCCCATAGGACAATCCATTCATTTGTTCATCTAACAAAAATTATTGAGCACTGACCATATTGCAGGCATTTTTCTAGCTCTTAGGGAACATTGGTGATCAACATGGACTTGGTCCCTGCCCTCAAAGAGCCTCTAGTCCAGCTTGTAGAATACTTCTCTAAATACACTTTGGGGAAAACTGTGATACTTAGTTGGGTTTGCCTATTCCCAGAGAGGAGGTATCCCGAGGGCAACCAATGACTAGATTCAGGTCTTAGTGGTGACCCAACTTGATTTGCTACCTGAAGTCTGCCTGTTGGCTTTCCAGGTATGAAAGGGGATATTTTCTTTCTTTCTCATCCCACATGAGATGAGAGATAGGTGGGCTAGCAGAGGCAGAATGTTCTAGAAAGAAGATAAATAGGCGAAGAGAGGTTGACCAGATGTTCTGGTAATGTTTCTGTCTCACTGGCTTAGAGCCTATGATGGCAGGTACCCCAAGATCCTCAACTCTCACCGTGGGAATGTCTGTTTCTCCCTCTCTACTCATTGCTTTACCCCATCCCCTATTGCTTCCCTTGTCTCTTGTTGCTTTGAGTTGTTTGTTTTCCCTGATGATAGCTGACCTCTCTGTTTTTAATCCATTTCTAGAGTGAGAGAATGACTATGAAATATTAAATCCTAGTAAATATTAATGCCCCATCACTGTCACATTAATTCAGCCTTGTGAATTGAGAGGTCAGGATTGGGCTGATGAATAAGTTTTACCATGTTTGCCCATTACCACGACTGCCATCACCTCTGCCACCTGTACTGCCTTCACTGCCACAAACGCCACCACCGGCAACTTTATAAGGCCTTCCAGCAGCCAAGAAACCATCCCTTTGTGAGCCTCAGGGACTTTTCACTCTGCTTATTGTCTTCACTAGCTACTTCCTAAGGCTCAGAAGGTATACCCATACCCAGTAGGGCCATTACATTTTAAAGATTTGTTGCTGAAGGGGGCATCTTGAAGACACCAAGGCAAATTCTAATCTGGATGGTGTCTAAACATGTCACCTCTCTCTACTTCATCCTTGTTTTATTTCTCATCATTGTCCACATGGTCAACATAATTCCTAATAGTAATGGTGTGATGAACTGGTCAACTTAAAAACCATTTTCCTCAATGTTGAGAGAAGTTGCTACATTTCCAGCTGCTTTTATGTCTAGAGGTGGAGACTTGGCTTGAGTGTTGTATGTAGACAGCAAAACAAGTAAGTACTCCTTGTGCCAGGGGAAGAACACACAGCAGGTATGTTCTGGGACAGATAAAGCCTTTTTCTCCCTCTATTCCTTGTTCTATGGACCTTGATGTCTTATGTGGAGGAGTTAGATACATTTGCATAGGGAACCTCAGGAATTCTTGGGAGAAAACAGATTGAAGTTCTGAATGTTAACCTTTTGAAGTTGAATATTATTAGAACATCTTTGATGGACTAAGAACTTTACCTAACATCAGCTGATTGGACTCTGGGGGCCCGGAGGGGAAACTCATTATGAGGGAGGAAGGAAGAGGCTGGGGTGGTGACTTGGCTCTCTTTCAGGGCTGAGTTCTTCCTAGGAAATACAGTAGCGTACGGATGATGTTGACAGAACTTCCACCCTAGCTGTACTGGCACTGTGGGTGTGCTATAGGACTTCTCTCTGTGTGTTTTTGAATGTGTTTAAAGCAATTTTATGATTAATATCCTTAACATGTATCTCTGTATACAAAATATCCTCCAACGTGTATATCCATGTGTGCAGGTGTTTCCTTATAATTCTAGAGATGGGCATGCTTGGTCAAAGAGTGTATCAGCGTAGGTCAGATATGCAGCAGTAACAAACAACTCTAAAAATCTTAAACCAACGATGGCCTATTTCCCTCTCATCCTGTGTATCTGAGTTATGCTTGTGTCTTCTTACTCTGGGACCAAGGCTGGTGGAGCTGCCACTATTTCAGACATTGCTAGTCACCAGGAAAGAAGAAAAAAGTGCCCTGGGTGTTACCTGGGTGTTACATTGACAATTCAATGCTCTGGCCTGGAAGTGGTACTCATCATTTTTTTTTTTTTTAATAACTCATTAGTCAGAACCAATCACATGGTTAATGACTAGGTGGATAATAACTAGGAGACCATGAAGTTCAGTTCTACCCCATGTCTGGAAGGTGGAGAGCCAGAAACGTTGTGAACAGCATTAGAAACATTGTGAACAGCATTAGTGACTATTTCAAGTGGTATGAACATTTTTAAGACTTCTGATGCATATTGCCAGATTATCCTCTGAAATGGTGTGTCTGTTTACCCTCTTACTTGTTAAACTGAGCAAGACTTGTTTTAATAACCATGCCATGCTCCACTGCATGGATGTGTCATAAATTGTTTCATCAATCTGAAGCAGGCTCCAGGCTCTGAGCTGTCAGCACAGAGCCCGACATGGGGCTCGAACTTGTTAACCGCAAGATCATGACCTGAGCTGAAGTCGTACGCTTAATCGACTGAGCCACTCAGGCGCTCCAGCACTAATCTCTTCTACTGCAATAATGTGATGAACATTGTTGTACACACATATATTTGTCCCCTTATTTCTTCAGAATAAATTCATAGAAATGGGACTGTTGAATCAAAGTGTATGAATACTGTTAAGACTTTTGATACAAACTCACATACTGTGCCTTTTTATATTCCTCCTGTCAGAATAGAGGAGTGCCCGTTTCAGTGATTTGGAGAGAGTGATAGTAACAGCCGTGTCTTTTAAGTTTCTTGATTCCAGTCTCCACGTCCAGATGCTCCTGACCTTGGGTGGTTAGAGACTGAGTTCAGACATTTGGATTTGCATCAGGTGAGGAATGAAGAGAGAGAGCTTAGCTGCAAGAGCCATTTACAGGCTGGCAGACATTGAGCGTTCTAACTTGCTTTTGTCTTAACGTTGAGTGTCTGCCCGGTAGGTTTACCTTGAAACCTCGTCTCAAATCAGCCAAGCTAATGGATGAGGCTCACCAGATGATAGAAAAACTAATGGGGCACTTGTTCGACACACTACATCAGCAGACTACTCAGCTTTCTCTGTGATAGCGGCCAAGTCAGCCCCACCCTGCTGATCACAGTGTAAGGGGAGAGGGCAACTGGCAAATTGAAGCCATTAATGGAGTAACTGAGGAAGGACAGATGAAGGGGAGAGTGAGAACAAGGGCTTGTATCTGACAATGGATTTATAACTTTGGGGAAAGGTAAAGAGCTACACGCATGGAGACAGATCTGAGTTTTGCTGTTTGAGACAATAGTGAAAACGTAGGGTGTGGGCATAAGGGATGCCCACATAGCTCTGCCTTAAAGATTCACGACACATTTGGGAGAAGATGAATT
The DNA here is from genome assembly GCF_046562875.1 of Panthera onca. Lineage (NCBI taxonomy): Eukaryota > Metazoa > Chordata > Mammalia > Carnivora > Felidae > Panthera > Panthera onca. Next base: position 13,924,462 of record NC_138350.1, read on the forward strand.
CTCGGATTATAATGTTACTGTTTGTTTCTCTCTCATGTTCTTTTTGTTTCCACAATAATGATGTTTACTAAGGAGGGAAGAAGAGGAAGCATGGACAATTTTAAGTAAAGGTTACTGTCAAGCATCTGTTCTAAGCTTTAGTATAGCCGGCATACACTTGTGTGCACGCATAAATATACACACATAGGTGCACATGCACCCTTTGTACCTCTTTCTAGCCCTGTATTCAAAAAAATTTTTTTAATGTTTATTTATTTTTGAAGGAGAGAGAAAGAGACAGAGCATGAGCGGGGGAGGGGCAGACAGAGAGGGAGACACAGAATCTGAAGCAGGCTCCAGGCTCTGAGCTTGAACTCATGAATGTGAGATCATGACCTGAGCTGAAGTCGGATGCTTAACCGACTGAGCCACCCAGGCACCCCTAGCCCTGGATTAATTAGGATATTTTGATTGCATAGAATAAACCCAACTCAAAGTGACTTAAGTAATAAGGATATTTATCAGTAGGGAGACCATATCATTTATCATTCAAGCCAGGAAGCTGTTGTTTAGGACAAATGCTAAAGCAGACAGCACACTTGCACAAATGTAAACTGAATAGTTCCAGGAAAACCAGGATTGTTATGAACGGAATGTTTGTGCCCTTCTGCCCCAACCAATTCACATGTTGAAATTTAATCCCCAATATAATGGTATTTGGAAGTAGTTTTGAGGAGGTAATTAGGTCATGAGGGTGGAGCCCTTATGAATGGCATTAGTGCTCCCATAAGAAGACACCAGAGGGCTAACTAGTCCATCTAAGGATACAAGGAGAATTCAGCCTTCTGCGACCTGGCAGGAGAGGTTTTTCACCAGAACCTGATCCTGCTGACTCTCTGATCTCAGACTTCCAGCCTCCAGAACTGTGAATAATGAATTTTTACTATTTAAGCCACTCAGTCTATGCCAATTTATTATATCAGCCCAAGCTGACAAAGACAAGGTTGTATGAGCACCAGAATTATCCTACATATCAAGATATCTCTAGGCAGGACAGCTCTAGAGTCAACTTCAAGGACCAAAGACACTGAGGCTCTCAAAGTCTCACTGGCTAGCTTTTGCCCTTATGCTTTTCTCTTGGAGCTCAGAGGCGGCTGCAACAGCTCTAAGCATCAAAACATCAGCATTCTCCAAAGCATTGACTTTGTAAGAGCAAGGAATGCATTTCCCAGAGCCGCACCAGGCTTCCCATCCTGTCCATTGGTCACAATCATGTCACATGTCCATGCTCCAGCCAATCACTGAAGGGGCAATGGATTGCCATGGTTGGTTTTGACCAGTCAAGGCTCACCCCTCCCTTGGATCTGAGAGGGGTACAGTACAACTTTAAGCACTTGGCTGTTAGGAGATTGAATAAAATCAGAGTTCTATTGGGAAGGAGGAGGAGGAGGGTGAGTGGTTATTGGGTGGACAGTCAAGGGAGCCTGCCACTCACCCGCTCTGACCAGACCTCCTATGTGGGATCAGTTGAGAAGCAGAGCAGGGAGACAGACGTAAGTGATCAATGGGATGCATAAGCCATTTATAAATAACCAAGGTCTTACAGTATCTGTGTGTAGAATGATTTAACGTACAAAGAACCTTTGTTTCTTTCATCTCCCTAGTTCTCCACAACAATCCTCTGAAATTGGCAGTGCGGATAGTAGGGTCCTCCTTTCTCAGCAGCATCCAGGGCCCAGAGGCTGAGGTGTCAACAGCTGTATCCAGTGGGGAGGAAAACTGGGGCTCAGAGTAGTTAGTAACTTGCTATTGATCCCAGAGCTACAACTGTCCAGGAAAGGGTTGGAACTCAGAACTATCTGATTCCACTGTCCATTGTCATACTACGCTATGCTGATCTCAAAGGCAAACCAGTTTTCTTTGGTGGGGGGTGAAGGATATAGGAAGTACATTAGGACAAACATCATTTATAATGGGTTGGGAAGATGAGATTGGTTGGAGTTGTGTGCCGTCTCTGGAACTCGGTATATTTTCTCTCCCGTGTAAGACAGGACACTGGAATAGAAGTGCCAGAAAATGACATTATTAGTGAGACAACTTGAACGTAGGGAAGGAAATCTCAGTTCTTTCAAAAATACCCCATCTTGGAGGGTACCATGTATGTGGGCAACCCATCATCTCTCTTTCTCTTCTTCCGTGCCCTACCTCCTCCCATCTCTCTTCTAATTAAGGCTACTCAGGACCCATTTCTAACAAGGGGTGATGTGAGTGCTTCTTGATGAATTCATTTTCAACATGTCATGAGTCAGGAGGCAGCTGGGAGCAGAGCAGCTCAGATATGAGCAGTCCTGGCTAATTAGGTTCCTCGCTGCCTTTTTCCTGTACCACCACCCTACCAGTCTGCCGCCCTGTCACGCCCTCTGTTGGATTTCATTCTGTTGGTTGTTTCAGTTAATTTGCAGATCTCACACAGAACTGCACCACCTTCCACATTTATGAAAGGTTTCTCCACTGGGACTGATAATGTCAGAAATAATTAGCAAATCCATCATCCCCTGGGGGTATCTCCTCAGTGGGTGACCTTGTAGTGGTCAGGGAGGGTGGACACTGTGAAAGGTACATTTGTCAACGTGTGGGGGAACGTTTGATGAACAAAATGACTGGAGGAGGGGTGCTAGCATCTAGTTGAGGGGGCCAAAAATGCTAAACTTCTTGCAAAGTCAGTCCTGCACAATGAAGAATTGTCCCCAATATGCCAATAGAGACCCATTGAAAAGCATTGCAAAGTACAGAACAAGAGAGATTTTTAGCTTGAACTGCTGTCCTTAAAGAGGCTCCTGATGTAGGTATGGGAGTGAGAGAAAGGGAGTTCTGCTCTCTATCCGAAGGTGCTTTGGGCACTCTTGGCTTGTTTCTGGTTCATTTCTGGGCCTCTAGGACCCCACACAATGTCAGGCACATAACAGATGCTCAGTCATGCAATGTTGATCTGATTGGCTTATGTAATTTTCTAACCACAGAATGGTTCCTGGATTCAGTGAATTTTAACTGAATGTCCACTATATTATTAGGAAGATGTAAATCACATTAGGTATTTTAACAGAGAGAGTTTAATATGGGGAATTGGGTGGAAAGCTTGAGGGATGAAAAAGCAAAAGCAGAACAATGAGATAGTTCCGGTACAATAACTGAAGGAAGTAGCTACTTCCCCCATAGCTGGGAGGAGAGGCCCATGGATCTGGGACTTAGAACTCTGGTTAGAGGACACTGCTGGTTGCTGCTGGTCCTTGTGAAAGACTGAAGGCTGATTCAGGGAGTTCCAAAAGCAACTGGAGACTAGAACCACTTGACAGTGTGGGGTAGGGGTGGGGAAAGGGGGTTGGGAGGTATTGCTTTGCTGGGGAGGTGCTTAAAGGGACAGGACACCAACAGGGAGATGGACCAAGTCCCTTCTCCCTCCTCCAGCCTTCATTGTCTCCTCCCGTTGATGGAACTGATAAAGAAATCTGGCTGGCAAAGGAGAAAAGTAGTTTCCAGGTGTATTAGCAGCAGCAACACAAGATAGAATACTAAAGGGTCAATGCAGAGCTGAGACACAAGAGCTGAATAGTAGCAAACCTATTTCATACCAGAGTCCATGTTAGGTCTTGGGAACTCAGAGGTGAGCAAGACAGACAGCCCAGCGTTTACAGTCCCTGGACATTACATGAATAATTACATGCACAGTTTCTATTACAACATGTATTTTTAAAGCACAAGTACAGGGCACGGGGTGGGGGGGGCATATAATAGGGGACAGGAACTTGCTTGGGGCTGAGACGCTTCTCCTGAGGAAGAGTCACTTAAGATGTAGACTGAGAGGTGAGGAGGAGAACTTAGCAAAAGTGGGAGCGGAGGAACCAGCAGGAGCAAAGGGTGGGAGATGAGAGGGACTTTGGAGCATTTTGGGAACTGAAAGGAACATAGCATGTGAGGGGCACCAGCATTGTTCAGGGCTCCAGTCACTGCCCAGGCCCCCCTTCTCCCAACTCCCCTCTCCTCTTCCTCCCTTCTCTCCCCTCTCCTCTCCTCTTCTTCCCTCCACTCCCCTCCCCTCTCCTCTCCTCTTCTTCCCTCCACTCCCCTCCCCTCTCCTCTCCTCTTCTTCCCTCCACTCCCCTCCCCTCTCCTCTCCTCTTCTTCCCTCCTCTACCCTGCCTCTCTTCTTCATCCCTCGTCTCCTCCTCCCCTCCCCTGCTTCCTCTTCTCCCTCTCCCATCCGCTCCTCCTCCTCCTTTCCCTTGCCTTGGTCTTCCTTCTCATCCTGGAGGTCTCCCTTCCAGCTCCAGGACAGCCACTGAGCCCTTTCCTCCTGAACTCAACCTTGACCTCCTCTAGCACTTAGTTCTGTATCAACTCCCGCTGCCTCCTGGCTTGCTGTCTCCTCCTGTGTGGTCCTTGTGTTGATAAATGATTTCCTAGGTGTTACTCACCACTTCTCCCAACTCGCCTTCCTTTGCTGAGCTCAGAGCAGTTACTCAATAGGTGATTGATTTAACCTCACTTATAATAAAAATTGCAAATTCAACTATCCTTGAAACGTCATTTCTCATCTCTCAAATTGAAAGATATGTAAAAAATGACAGTACTCAGTGAAGGTACAAATGTGAAGAAGTGGAAGTCTTGTACAGTGGTGTGGGAGGGTAAATTCACATGAATTTTATAGGAAGGAAATGGACAACATGCATCAAAAGCCATATATATATATATATATATATGCAAAGCCAAATATATATGTATATTTAATGCATCACAAGCCTTCTATATAGGCAAAGCTCCCACCCAACACTAAACTTTCACTTATGGGAATCTATTCTAGGGAAATTATCACGAATGCACTTGAAGATGTAGCTCTGAAGATGTTCACAGCAGCATTTTTTATACTACTGAACTAGCTAAGTGTTTAACAACAGCTAGGACAGGGCAAACAAAATGTGGCATGCACATATAGTCGCTTTGGTTGGAGCCTTCAAAATGATGTTATAGAAGAATATGTAATGTTCAGAAAATATATTTATTATGTATTTTTTAGTGAAATGAGAAAATTTTAGAACACGATCATAATGTAAAAAATTATTTATTGAAAAAATATGTATGTGTATAGGATATGTATATGTGCATGATATATAGCCTATGTATATGTATATGATATGCACACACATATGCACATGAGATATACTTGACATGTGTTATATACAGTACATATGTAATATATATGTGCACGCACAAGATACACACATGTATATGAATAGGAATATATTAGCATGTGTATAAGAATATCTATTTATGGCCTGCATGTGATATACATATGTGACCTGAATGTGTCATGTCATGTGTCACACATATGTATGTGTTATTGTATGTGTGGGTGTACATGTATGTATAGGTATATATATGTGTGTGTAGCACCTGGGAAGTTAATGCCACAGTAGTTAGGGTGAGTATTTCTTATTTTATTATTTTTATTTTATTTTTATTTTATTTTATAAGAGAGAGAGAGAGAGAGAGGGAGAGAGCATGAGCGTGGGAGGGGCAGAGAGAGCGGGGGAGAGAGAATCTTAAGCAGATTCCACACTTAGTGCAGAGCCTGATGAGGAACCTGACCTGGGGCTTGATCCTATGATCCTGGGGTCATGACTTGAGTCAAAATCAAGACACTTAACTGACTGAGCCACCTAGGCACCTGAGGGTGAATATTTCTTAATGATGGGATTAAGGGTGGCTTTTCTCTTCTGTGTTTTGCTTATTAGCATTTTTTTCCAATTTCACACTATGTATGGTGTATTGACTAAGAAGAAAGAAAAATGGCATATTATTGTAACAAAAAAGGTATTTGAGAAAATGGAACAAACCAGCCAACTCTATCCCTGCTGCATTTAGGGGTCAGGATTCTACCCTACTTTTGCTCGTGAAGGTTAATTCAACACCCATGGGAGGTAGACACTCCTTGTCCACAGGATACTGACAATAACAGGACCCTTTTTCATAGATGAGAAATAGTTTGCAAGGTTGGCAGGAGTGTCCATCTCATAGTCTGTTGTAAGATTCAAAACCTAGGTTAAGTGCCTGGGCCAGGACCTGGCACAGAGTAGGCTCTCAGAACATGTGAGGCCCCTTCTCCTTTCCTAGCAGTAACTTATGTCTGGGTTCCTGTCCAAGTCTGGGTATATTCTCATCTACTTTGTCTCCTTTTATATCAGCCATTCTTGAAGCTTTTAGTGATCACTCTTGATGTCTCTGTATTGCTGAGAGTCTTGGGAGCACAGAACTGTCCAAATCTTTGAGATACTCTGGAGTCTTCACCCTGTATCTCTAGGTTGTGTAATTGATGGGAACTGAAAACCCTTCATCAATTTACTGATAACCTACTCTGTACCAGGACCTGTGTGGGGCTACTAACAGTCTGCAAACTAACAGTCTGCACCTTGGTCACCCTGAGGCACTAAGATTTTGAGGGAGAGAGGGGCTCTGGCTTGCTCCTTGTTCTCTCCTTGTTCTCTCCTTGTTGAGCCTTGTACATAGTGGGAGTTCACAATATTTTGAATAAGACAATGGGGGCCAAAGAAGGAGGAAGGGGCAACAGAGAAAAGCTAAGACGCACCGGAAGAGTGGACCTTCTGAATTCCACATCAACAGAAGGTGCCTGGTAAGCGTGCACAGCTGAGCGTTCTCTGTGCCACATATCCTCATGCGTGGTCCAACCCCCAGAAGACAGTCTCAAACTCTGGATAGCTCTGTACTGGGACCAGTTTTGCCACTATTTGAGTAGACCAAAAAAAAAAAAATAAAATAAAAAACACAGGCTAGTTTCTGCTCCCACAAGAGAGGTTAGTGATTCCCCAGAAACTCAGAACTGAATCCAAATTCTCATTCAGCAACTTGTCAGTTTCACTTTTTTTTCTGGAGTAGCCCCTGAATTTTCTGGAGCCTCTGATCCCTTGTACAAAGGGAAGGACTGTGTCTTCCTCAGTGGGGCTGCTGTAATGTTGAATGTGATGATGTGGATGTGGATGAAGAGTGAAGCTTCCACCTTTGTGGGGTTTTCTGGGTCTGAAATATTGAAGGTCACCTTTTATGCTAGACTCTCTTTAGATCAGGACTTAGTCTCCATTGTCATAAAGGAAAAAGGGAATACAGTGACATCTGCTGCTTTGGAAGTCCAAAAGGCTAAGGTCTTGATAGGAACCAAAGTTTGGGAAGATTTCCTAGGGAGCCATTTATCCCCAAACTCGCCAAACTCTAGACTGGAAGAAGGGAGGAGAGTTAAACACTGACACCCATGTGGGACTCTGAGCAGTGCCTCCCCGAGGGTGAAGCTCTTCACCCCGAGGGTGAAGCAGGGCCCCACATTTAGTTTTGGATTCTGTGGGTGTCTCATTGCCCTGGTGAAGCCTGTATGAGTCCCACTTCTTGATGGCTGCATGACCTTACACAGGGGACTTACACTTTTGGATTTCAGTTTCTACGTCTGTGATAGGGGGATAATAGTGGATCTTACCATGCTCAGCTGTGATGTGAGTGATGAAGCACATCTTATAAGGTACCTAGAACAGTGCCTGAGAAGAGCTCAATATGTTGTGAGAGGGAGGGAGGAAGGAAGGAAGGAGAAAGGAAAGGAGGAAGGAAGAGGGAGGGAAGGAAGGAAGGAAGGAAGGAAGGAAGGAAGGAAGGAAGGAAGACAGGCAGAGAGGGAGGGAAGAGAAGAAGGAAGGAAAGGAGGAAGGAAGAGGGAGGGAAGGAAGGAGGGAAGGAAGGAAAGGAGGGAGGGAGGGAAGAAGGAAGGAGGGAAGGAAGGAAGGAAGGAAGGAAGGAAAGAAGAAACGATGAAGGAAGGAAGGAGGGGAGGTAGGAAGGAGAGAAGGAAGGGAGGGAGGGAGAAAGGGATGGAGGAAGGAAGAAAAGAAGGAAGGGAGAGCAGGAAAGAAAGAAGGAAGGAAGGGAGGGAGATGGCAGCTCTCACGGAGGTGGCAAGAGAGCACCAGTGCCCTCGTGGCATCATGGTGCACTAGTTGGACAGAGCATAGACATGGTGAGCGATATGGCCAGGCATGTGAAGTCCAGAGACAGAGTGTCTTGCCAGTGGCCTTGGAGTGTCATGGCCCGTGGCCCCCTAAGTGGGTCTTGGAAATTAGGAGGAAGGGAGGGAAAGAATAAGATAGCAGTTTTGCAAGGCTTCCCTTGGCCTGGACACAGGTACTGCAGTGAAGGATGTGAGGACCGGATGAGGTGTGTCCCATCCCAGGGGTCAGCCAGTGTGGAGGGTGACACTGTGGCATGGGTCACGTATCAGTGGATGCCCTCGAGGACACAGACAGATGAAAATACAGACCTGGCCACCCCTGCCCACTGATGGCTTGGGACATTTGCACACCCCCTGGAACTTGGCATCTTCCACACTGAGAGGAAAGGAGTGAGAACATCTAAAATCTGACTTGGTTTAACCTGAAATCAATAAGAAAAATAAAAATCAGTAAAATGACTGTGGTGTTTAGCTGGAAGTGACAAGATTAAATGTTCTGCTTCAGAGAGTTTGCGGGGCTCAAGACAGAAGTTCAGTTCAGTGGGAGAACACATCCACATCCACACGCACAGAAGTTAGCATGTTTTCACTCCTGAGAGGATGCTAGGGAATTCATAGTTGCTACATTTGCAAAGGGCTCGGTGCATGGTCAGCGCTCCACAAACGGGAAGCAAATACATAAGTAAGTACTAACGTAAAACAGTCTGCCCATGGCGATGGCTGCCATGTCCAGGTGACAGAAGGCATGGGGGCTGAGAATCAGACTCTGTTCTCTCCCTCCTTCCTCCTGACTAGTCCAAGTATCGGGCCGCACCTCCTCCTCGCCCAGTGTTGAGAGCGGAGCACAGCAAAGGCAGTGAACTTGGAGTGCATGCCATCCCATAAATACTTCCAGTGGGAAGAGAGATTTATGGTGTTATAAATGCCAGCGGCAGGCCCAGTTTGTGTTAATAGCCTTATTAGTTACATTGCTGTAAAATCCAGATCTCCACACTGTTTAACAGCTACCGTTCTGCTCAGCAGCATTAATTCAATAAATCGAGGCCTCTTGACATAAATCTTAAAGCCCCTGGAACCTGATTAGGAAATCCCTCCTGATGGGTTAGAGATGGACAGATGGAGGCAGGCCAACGAGTTCTATCAGGAACAGTGAGTCTCATGACACAGCTCTCTCCTGAGGCCATCACTGTGGGTCCTTTCCTGTCTCTGAGCCCCATGTGCTCCACTTTGACCTTGAACATGGAGTGGCTGAGAGGGATTGCTGACCACCCATGGGAGGTTAACTCAGAGCCCTCGTTAGCCTTTGTTCAAATTACAAAAAGATGCCCCCTTCAGGTGGCTGTAGCCTCACAGGTGTGTGGCCTGGCTGGGGAATGGCGCCTTTGTGCTGATTAGAAAAAGGCCAGAGGAGGAACGTCTGGGTGGCTCAGTCAGTTGGGTGTCCAACTTTGGCTCAGGTCATAATCTTAACAGTTCGTAAGTTCGAGCCCTGCGTCAGGCTCTGTGCTGACAGCTCAGAGCCTGGAGCCTGCTTTGGATTCTGTGTTTGCCCTCTCTCTGCCCCTCCCCCACTCGTGCTCTGTTTGTCTCTCTCTCTCTCTCAAAAATAAATAAAACATTAAAAAAAAGGGGGGGGAGCTGCAGGCTGAATTCCAGCCCCCACCTGCAGTTGGAGCCCTAGTGCACCAAAGAGCCCACACAACAAGGTGGCCTGGGTGAACTTATAAAATTCAACTACATTAAAAAGAAGCGAGAGCCTATAATTGAAAGACCTAGAAATTAGAAAGTTAAAGACAAGCAGAACTACATAATTTATTTATTGTTAGGCATATATATATGAAAACATGAAAGAAAAAAATCAATGGAATGATTAATACAACATTGAGTATCATGGTACCTTTAAGAAAAAGGCGGGAGATGGGGTAGGAAGGAACACATGGTTAGATGAAATTATTGCTAATAACATTTAAGGTCTTGGTTTGGGTGGTGAGTTCGTGGTATTCATTATACCATGTAACAAATAATAAATAAAAGGGTAATCATTAGCTGGTGGTTAATCTGAATCTGTATACTTGAGGAGGGAGGCAGGCACAACAGAGAGAGTGGAGACTAGACCTGATATTGTCCCCATTTCTCTGTCTCCCTGTCTTACCCCTAAGGACAAGCCATACATACTGGCACCATCATCCTATTCCGTCCTCATAACCACCCTACATGCTGGCAGAGTACTGGGGTCAAGTCCTGACTCAACCACTTAAAAGCTATGTGATCCTGAGCGAGTTACCTAATTACTTTGTGCTTTAGTTTCTTCATCTATGAATTTTTTTTTTTTAATTTTTTTTCAACGTTTTTTATTTATTTTTGGGACAGAGAGAGACAGAGCATGAACGGGGGGAGGGGCAGAGAGAGAGGGAGACACAGAATCGGAAACAGGCTCCAGGCTCCGAGCCATCAGCCCAGAGCCTGACGCGGGGCTCGAACTCACGGACCGCGAGATCGTGACCTGGCTGAAGTCGGACGCTTAACCGACTGCGCCACCCAGGCGCCCCTATGAATTTTTTTTTAAATAACTGAACTGCAAAGATCAAAATGAAACAAAGTTAGGGTGAGCTTTGGGCATAAATATAGGCAATAAAATTAAACAAAGTGCGTATAGCTAGGAGTAGCTACCTACTTTTTAGGCTATAAGGATTAAATGATACTGCATTTGGACCTGGGTTTGACATATAGTAAGTACTCAGTAAATGCTAGTGATCAGAATGTCATTACGCCCATTTTACAGATAAGGAAGAGAGATGCTTTCAAAGGTTAAGTAACTTGCCCAAGACTGCATAACTGGCACCAAAAGGCCATTTCTTTCCTCCCTTTATATCCAGTCTATTCTCTTTACTCTCTTTCTAGCTCATATACAAATTACTTGATGGTTGAATGTGAGCCAGGAAGTGTGCTGAGTTCTGAGGTGCAGAACTAAGAAGATAATGCACATAATCCTTACCTTTAAGGATCCTTCAGGCTATGAGGTTTGGGTTTGGTGAGGGTCTGAGGGGTGCTTCGAGGACGTGGGGTTCCCCAAGAGACAGTGGAGGAGCAGTCTGGCCCAGAGGCACTGGCTGCCTTGAACTCTTTACCATCAGGTGTCCTTATACTGGGGCAAATCTGTCCTTGCTTTACCTCGTGACTAAGCTGCAGACATGGGAGAAGAATGGGGTTCCAAAGGCCCTTAGGAAGAGAAGAACTCGTACTCTTGCCACATGTGCATGGTGTACAGGCTTGAGTGGAGACATGGTTTCCCAGGTGTTTGAAGCAATCTCAGTTGTCCTGAGCGATCACCAGTGTGACCTCCAGCCCAACACATCCAAAATGGCAGACTTTCCCATTGGTTTCTTGAGTAAAACACCACCCTAGTCTTCCATGGTGGCCCCAAAGAAAATCAACAAATCTTTTATGGAGAGAGAGGTGTGGTTGGACCTTATAGTCAGAGTTCCCTGACCTTCATCTCCTCCTGAAGGATCTCTCCTTAAATACTGCTGTCAGCCCATATGATAAACAGTGATACAAGGGGATCTCAGCAGAGGGGTTAGGAGTCCAACAGAACTTGTTCTCAGTGTGGCCTAGCCATAGACTTAGAGCAGTCACTTAAAAAAATGTTTTTTTAATGTTTTATTTATTTTTGAGAGACAGAGACAGAGACAGAGATGGAGCATGAGCCGGGGTGCGGGGGAACAGAGAGAGAGGGAGACATAGAATCCGAAGCAGGCTGCAGGCTCTGAGCTGTCAGCAGAGTCCCACAGGGGGCTCGAACCCATGAACTGTGAGATCGTGACCTGAGCCGAAGTCCGACACTTAACCGACTGAGCCACCCAGGCACCCTTAAAGCAGTCACTTTGCTTCTCTGAATCTCAGTGTCTTCTTCTTTAAAAGGGAGAGAACAAAAGAACTTCACCGTGGTGTTGTTCAGGACAGTGAGTGAGTTCGTGCTGTGGTATGCTGGAAAAAGACCACCAAAGATGCTCACATCCTAACCCCTAGAACCTCCAATTGCCACTCTATATGGCAAAAGGGACTCTGCACATGTGATTGAGTTAAGGATCTCCTGAGGTGGGGAGATTTTCTTGGATTATCTGGGTGAATCTAACTGTAATCACAAGTGACTTTAAAAAGGGGAGACAGAAGGAGCTCTGAGTACAGAGGAGGCAGTAGGGATGGAACGATGGTTGCAGTGTTATGAGGGGGGCCCTGAGCCCAGGATGCAGCTGGCCTCCAGGAGCTGCTAGATGCAAGGAAGGGGATTCTCCCCTAGAGCCTCCAGACAGAATCAGAATTGCTGACACCTTGAGTTGAGCACTGCGAGACTGGTTTGGATTTCTGGCCTCCAGAACTGTAAGAGAATAAATTTGCATGGTTTTAAGCCACCAAATTTGTGGTAATTTGTTACAATAGCCCTTGGAAACTTATACAGGTTGTTGGCACACTTCCAGGCATGTATTTAACATGCAATGGATGTTCATGGGTTTATTGTAACTTTTAAATTTAATTTTACTGTTTATTATTTTTGAGAGAGAGAGAGAGAGAGCATGAGGGTGGGAGGGGCAGAGAGAGAGGGAACAGAGGATCCAAAGAGGGCTCTGTGCTGACAGCAGCGAGCCCAATGCAGGGCTCAGACTCATGAACTGTGAGATCATGACCTGAGCCAAAGCTGGATACTCAATGGACTGAGCCACCCAGTGGCCCTTTTAAAGATAAAGGCACCCAAAACTTCCTTCATAAAAAAAAAGTCCAGATTATCCGAAGGAGCCAGTGATTGAGTAAATATGGGGAAGGGAAGAGGGAAAGCCTGGGTATATAGGTCTAGTCACTTCTTGCCATGTGGGAATTCACCCTTCCCTGGCAACCTTGACAGATGGCTTGGCTTTATTAAGGGAGGTAGTGGATCTGCTTAGAGTATCCCTGTCTTGACTGATTGTATTATTAACAAATACTTAATAAGCATCTACCATCGGCCAGGCCCTGGAGAGGTGGTGCTTAACAAGACACAGCTTAGCTCTTTTCCTCCTGATGCTAATGTGGATGTGGATGGTGGAGGTGGAGGAGGTAAGCAAGCAACCATGAAGGTAATAAAGTGGAGGCCATGCAGAAGAGATAGGGAGGTGCTGTGGGAGCTAAGAGGAGGGGCATTTTATCAGTTATCCGTTGCTATATAACAGAGCATTCCAAGATACAAGGGCTTAAAACAAATAGTTTATGAATCACAACTGTGTGGGTTGGGAATTCAGGCAGGGCTCAGAAGGATGGCTTGTTGCTATTTCATGTGCCTTTGGCTTGGGCAACTGGAGGATCCTAGATGGCCTGTCACATATATAGTACTTCAGAGGGATGGTTTGACTATCCCAGGACTTGGTGGAGTGGCTGAGCCATTCTTCTCATGGTGTTGGTTCTCACTCATAATCTGGGACCTTGGTTCTCCTCCCCATGGTGCCTCTGTCTCCTGGACTTCTGACTGAAAGCAGAAGAGGCTTTGTAGCCTCTTAAGGTCTGGAATCTGAAGCTCTAGAAAGTCACTTCTGATGCCCTCTATTGGTTAAAGCAAATCAACAGCCAGCCTGACGCAAAGACTGGGGGGAACCTTGCATCTCGTGTTGGGAAGAGCACTGTGGGCACACATGGAGACGGAGGAATTATTTGGTGCCATGTTTGCGCAATCTGCCATAGGCATCTCACCAAGTCTTGAGGGATGGTGGTCAGGGAAGGCTTCCTGGATTAAGCAACATCTAACTGGACACCTACAGTTTAAGTAGGAGTAGACTAGAGACTGTGGAATATTGAGCACAGAGGAATAGCATGTGTGTGCTGTTCAGAGGCAAAAGGGAGCATGGAACCTTCAGAGAATAAAGGAAGTTCAGTAAGGAAAGTAATGGGAGTGGTAAGAAATGAGGCTGGAGAGTTGGGCAGGGGCAGCTAATGAAGGACCTTGCAGCCATAGTTCTTTATCTCCAGGACAGTGAGGCACATTTGGAAGAGTTTGAATGCGGGGGTGACGGACCTGAATTAAGTTTTAAGAAGGTCCCTCTGGCTGTTCTAAGGAGAATAGATTTCAGGAAGCCAGAGTGGATGTTCTGAGATCAGCAAGAAGGCTGTAGAGTTATCCAAGCAAGAAGTGATGGTGGTGATAGTGGATATGGAAGGTTGTGGGTGGTTGGGGAAGATTCTTACCAAGTCAACATCATGGCTGGATAGGGCCAGGACATCATCCATCCAGTGCCCCTCGGCTCAAACTGAAAGGAGTTGCCTTCTCCTTTATACTCTGGTCTCATCAGTTCCCACGTACGCAAAACTTCCTCCCTCTGTACCTTCCTTTCCTTTTGGGGGCAACCACCCACCCTCCCCACCCCATGGCTGGGTGGTTCCAACCAACAAGCTATTAATTAGTCTCCCTGTATTCTGGGTTTCCCCCTTCTAATCCATCTTGCATACTCTCACTAAAATGAGTCTTCTAAAATACAGCTTTACATCATGTCAGCTCTCTTGGGAAAACAACAGAACCACGGCAGGGCTCCTGATCCTTATAGGAGAAAATAACAAGTCTTTCATGTGGCGTTACGGGTATTCCTCAGGGTGGTCTTCTAAACTGTATCCCCCACTGTTGTTCAATAGTATGCCACCTGCCAGATATAAAAATATTGCTGGTGGTTAGGGAATTCTTCCATGTCAATGATAACAGCGACAATCCTGAGGTATGGCTGTAGTTATCAAAATTCATTGTTTGCCTTTTGACTTGGGTTGGTGCATGGGGAGATGTGCTGTTCAGATTCCCCTTCAAGGGAAGACATGCCACCCTACTGTGGGGAGTGTGGTCAGCAGATGGCTTCCAACTGTCAGCTCCTTTGACAGCTGCAGAGAGCTCCCTCACCCAAGGTCACGGCTTTCTGGAGCAGTCAACATCCAGTAACTGAGCAAGACAGGGTAGGAGGCTTGGCTATTTGGGCTCAGTCATTCTCTGCCTGGTTGAGTGGCTTTGTTGGGCTGCATTGCAGTTTAGGCTCTTTTGTTTGCCCGATCCTGCTTCTTCTTCCTTCCCTTCAATATCTTTTTGGACAACTTTCTTGAAATATAATGTACACTCCACATGATTTACCTATTTAAAGTGAACAGTTTAATTTTCAGTGTATTCACAGAATTGTGAATCACAATTTTAGAGCATTCTCATCACCCCAAAGGAAACCTCATACCCATTGGCACTCATTTTTCATCCCCCGCCCCCAACCTTCCAGCCCTAGGCAAGCACAAATATACTTTAAATTTCTAAAGAATTGCCTATTCTGGACACTTCAGATAAATGGAATCATTCAATCCTTTGTGTCTGATTTATTTTATTTAGCATATTGTTTTTAGTGTTTGTTCATATTGTAGCATGTGTCAGTAGCCCATTCCTTTTCATTGTCAAACACTATTCTATTGGGTGGTTGTGCCATTTATTCATCCATCCATCAGTTGATGTACACTTGGATTTATTTCCTTTTTTTTTGACTATTAATCAATAAGGTTGCTGTGAATAGTCACTTGTAAATTTTTGTGTGGACATATGTTCCTAACAAACACTTTGCAGCCCAAACTATCTTAGTGTCTCTTCTAAAAAAATCCAGTTTGTGACACCTGGCAGTCTCCCCTTCAGGAATTCATCCTTCAGATACACTTGCCCGATACAGAGTGACATGTGTACAGTGTGATTTACAGCAGCATTATTTGTTTTGGCAAAATGTTAGAAACAACAGGACTAAAAGAAGATTAGCTCAGAGGGATCAGAGAAATTAAGTGACCTGTTAAGTAACACAGAAAGTGAGTGCTGGATGCAGGGTTCGAACCCAAGCCCTTGACTGCATAGCATGTCCTCATTTGGCTGTCCTCCTTCCCTCCCAAATGGATTCTGCATGGATTTTGTACACAAACTGGCTGCCCTCAGTCTAGAAATAGCTTGCCCATGCATGTATTTAGTTTGAACTGTACAAGTGTGAAATGTTTAAAAAATCTGGAGATTGCACATGAAAATACAGGTCAGGAGTTTCTGTTTTGGAAACAAGAGGGTGCAATCTGCCAGCATTTGACTTGTACATCAACAGAGCAAGGCTGGCTGATGTTGAGATGTGTCTGTGTGCTTTTCGTGGGGCTCTCAGTTCCCACCTCTCCCTTGTGTGCACAGCCAACACGTTTCACTCACTTCAGCTCACTGCCTGGCTCCTTGATGCATTTAAGTTTGAGACCCTTGCAATTTCAGGGTTTCACTCATTTTGGGTATGTGTCATTCTGAGAGGTCATCTCTGGCTGGTGACCTAGTCTTCATGCTAGGGAAACCCAGCTCCTAAGCTTTCCCTTTGCTGATTTTCTTTTTTTGCTGGGAGAGGGGGAAGGAAAGAAGGGAAGAGAAAGAGAGAAAAAGGGAGATGGTGTTTCAGTTAGCTTGGGCTTCCATAAAAAATACTATAGACTGGATGGCTTAAACAACAGAAATCTATTTTCTCATGGTTTTGGAGACTGGAAGTCCAACATCAAGGTCTGGCAGGGTTTTGTTCCTGGGAGGGCTCTCTTCTTGGCTAGCAGACAGCTGCCTTCCTGTTGTGTCTCTTCCTCTTCTTATACGGGCATCCGCCCAACAAATTAGGGCCTGACCCTTATGATTTCATTTAACCATTATCATCTTCTTACTGGTTCTATCTCCAAATACAGTCATATTGGGGATTAGGGCTTCATTGTATAAATTTTGGGAGGTACACAAACATTCAATCCATAACAGACAGCTGCCCTTTTGGTTCCTATGGCAAAACTGCATCTAGTTCTAGATGATTCCTGCAGTCCAGCTAATTCCTTGCTTATGGATTCTGGAATACCCTGATATCCTTCCTTGTAACAACCCCCCTTGTTCTTAAGGTAGTAGCTTCAGTGGGCTCCTGTAACTTGCTACCAAGGCTGACCACAAGCACTATGAATGACAGACACTAATGCATGGCACTTATAAGCAAGGATGTAGGAGTCAGTTGGCTTCTGACACTCAATTGTTCCCTACCCACAGGCAGTGACTTAGACTCTGGGATCCTCAGTTGCCTTATCTGTAAAGTGGGGATGAAGTAGTACCTAATAGGGTGGGTTATTGTGGGGATTTAATGATATGATGTATGTAAAGTCTTAGCAGAGTACATAGTACATAGTAAGTACTGAATAGACAGTTGCTCTTCTAATCATGATAATTATTGTTATTATTATTTAGTGGGCCAGCTGGGTCAGATAATTTCCAATATTTCTTTCAGTCTTGATGTTCTCATCCCTCTGTTTTAACCTAGCCTCCGAATGGGGTTTTTGTGTATACCATGCTCCCCAAAGATATTTTCTCCTGGCTAGAAGGGTCCAGGCCTTTCCTTCATGTTCTTAAAAGGGTCTGTGACAAACTCCCCCAAGTAGTTATGGGTCACTCTTCTAGAATTTAAGGATTCCACATATGTCAGGGTGACCCCAAGAAGGTAGAAGTGGATCCTCCTGAGGATTAGGTCGGTACTAAGACAGATTTTAGTTCAAAGCCTTAATGTAACTTCCAAAAGCTTAGTAATGTGGTCCATAATCAACTTTATCAAAGCAATTTAGCAGGGATGTAGCTATCTCCCCATAGTGTGCGGCCCCATGGGGAAATAAAAATTTCATGGGAGCAGTGGGACTCTGGTGTCCTTGGGAAAGGTCAGCCTGACGTGTGAAGAAGCCTTGAGTATGAGTGAATGAGTGGGGTGCCTGGAACATTCCAGAATGAGGTCACAGCCTGGACCTCTTATCAAGGTTCACATGGGATGTAAGGGATATTTGCTGCAACCCTGAGCCTGGAAATAATGGACAAAAGGTATCATGGCCTGGAGTTATGTTCTAAACCTACAGTTAAGGTCAGGTTATGCCACTCCACAAAAACCTCTGTGTCTGCCTCTTATTTAAAGCCATATTTCTTAAACTGGGACACCTGAAGCCCTGAAGATGGGTGACAGTGAACCAGGAGAGACAGAAAGCCATGTATGTATGTGTATGTGTGTGTGTATATGTGTGTGTGTGTATTTGTGTGTATGTATATATATGTACATATATTTGTGTGTGTGTGTATATATACACACACACACAAATAAACAAATAGTTTTGTTTGTATTTGTGTAAGCAAATAATTAAAATACACATGCATGTACATAAGCTAAGACAAATGTTGCTGGGGAAATTTTGTAGTTCAGTTCACGAGCTCAGCACTTCAGAATGGACAGCTATTGAATTTGTTCTCAGTTGTATATAGATGCTTTGGTGAAAAAATTGGAGATGCCCTCAACTTCATAGCAGAGCATCAAAGGCTCTTTACAATTCAACCCATATTGCAAGAAGCATGATGCCCTCCAGCAGCTGTAGGCTTATAGTCTACTGGCTGAGTTGTACAATGGAAGGGAACATCATCCCCCAGTGGTTTCAGTCAACATCCCAGGGTTGGTGTGCATTGACATTAATTAGGTCATGTGTACATCCCAAAACAAATTACTGTGATTTTGATTGGCTAAGCATGGATTGGCGGGGGTAGGGGGGTGGTCATCAGCTCCATCTGAACATCAAGGGCTGAGAATGCATGTGTGTGTGTGAGGGGGGTGGTTCCTTAAAAAAATCAGAATACTGGGGTGCCTGGGTGGCTAAATCTGTTATGCATCTGACTTTGGCTCAGGTTATGATCTCAGGGTTCATGAGTTCAAGCCCTGTGTCGCGCTTGCTTTGGATTCTCTGTCTTCTCTCTCTCTGCCCCTCCCCTGCTCATGCTCTCCTTTTCTCTCTCCCTTTCTCAAAAATAAATAAATAAACATTTAAAGAAAATCAGGTACTGTTCTTAGAAGAGGGTGCTAGTGAGACCCAACTTCATTTACTGTATGAGGTCTGCTTGACCCCAACACCCACACTTTCTTAATCTACACTCTTCTCGTCCCTTTTATAGAGGCAGGAGCTGAGGTCAGAGAATGGCAGGGCCTTCCTCATATCGCACATCACTTTAGCAGCAGACGTGGGTTTGGGTCTCTGGTGTCCTGATTCTCGGTCAAGCCTACGCTGTGTGTTGTGAAGAAGACCCAGGAGCTAATTCGCTTGGCAAGCATGGGGGATGGTCACGATGCATGGCACCATAATCCTGTCTGTTATGAGTGGACGAGAAGCTCCCGGAAAATTTGTGAGCCTGGTGCAGTACAATATCTATAGACATCCTCTTTCCCCTGTTGCTCTAATGTGTCCCTAAGGACACAGCTTCCCCCAGAGCCCTCTCAGGTGGTGGCTGCTTTTCTTGCACATACCTCCTACTCCTTGAGGAAAGGTAGGCATGCTGCTTGCTCATACATGCTACTTCCTACCCTTCCCAACACCCCCCATGCCCTGCCCAAGCTCTGCGTCTCCTGTCATCTCTCCATCACCCACTACCCCACCTTGTTGTAATTCATCACTTGATGATTTAATGGCCTACTCACCATCAACACTTGGATGTCTAGTAAGCAACTCAAGTTTACCAGGTTCAAAACTGAACTTCTGGGCACCTTGGTGGCTTAGTTGGTTAAGTGTCTGACTCTTGATCTTGGCTCAGATCATGATCTCATGGTTTGTGGGCTCAAGCCCTATATGGGACTCTGTGCTGACAGTGCAGAGCCTACTTGGGATTCTCTCTCTCACCCTCTCTCTCTGACCCTCCCCTGCTCATTTGCTGTCTCTCTCAGAATAAAGAAATAAACTTTAAAAAAAACCCGTGCTCCTGATCTTTATCTTCTGCCCACCTCACCTCCCCCAGGGTAATCCATGTCAGGTTAATGGCAACTCCATCTTGCAGTGACACAGAAGAAAAGCCCCAAACCCTCTCCTTCCATGCCCCATCAGCAAACCCTATGGGTTTCATCTTGATACAATAGAATACTACACAGCAATAAAAAAGAACAAAGTATGAATACATTCAGCAATATGGATGAACCTCACAGATGTAATGACAGGTGAGAGAAACCCAATGTGAAAAAGTTCTGTCTGTATGCAGTTCAAAAACATTCACACCTATAAAAGTCAAAATATACAAGGATTTTTAAGAATCTGAGAACATCTAAATATATAAACATCAAAATGGTTACCTTTATGCAGACATTAGAATGGGTACAAGGAAACCTTCTGGGATGCTGATCATGTTTTATAGGGTACTCTGCATGGTTGGCATATGGGTGAATACAAATGTAAAAATTCATCAAGCTGTGTATGGAAGCTTTGCATATTTACTGTATGTACGTTATGCTCCAAAAAGAAATTAAAAATATGTATATATTCAGAATCTAGGCTTAGCCCTTAGACCTTCTGGGTCTCTTTCCTATTGCAGTGACTTGAAGAAGGAGTCTTCTCTTTTGTTCATCCTCCACATTCAAAACGTAAGTCTGATCAGCTCTACTGTCAGAACCATCTAGAATTTGTTCCCTTTGTTCAGTCTCCACTTCTAACTCTCCAGGGCAAGTCATGATCGCCTGTCACTGAGCAATGCAATAGCTTTGTTCCTTTTGATGACTGCCTTGTAGTCCTCATATACTGTATGTCGTGAGCTGAATGGTGGCCCAAAGATATGTGCATATCCTAATGCCTGGAACCTTCTCTTAGTCTGCCTGAGCTGCCATAACAAAACATCACAGACAGATGGCTTAAACAACAGGAATTTATTTCCCACAGATCTCAAAGCTAGGAAGTCCAAAATCAAAGTGCCAGCAAGGTGGGTTTCATTCGGGGGGCTCTTCTCTTTGTTCTAGGTAGCCGTTTATTTGCTGTGATCTCTTCTTGATGTGCACTTGGAGGGGAGAGTGAGCAAGCTTTCTGGTGTGTCTCCTTATAAGGGCACTATCCTATCACGGGGGCTCCACCCTCATCTAACACTAATTACCTCCCCATCTGGAAATCCCATCACATGCTGAGGGTGGCTAGGATTTCGACCTATGGATTTGTGGGGTCGGGGGCATGACATTCAGTCCATAACAAGCCTGTAAACGTTCCCTTACTTGGAAAAAGGGACTTGTCGATGTGGTTACATTAAGGATCTTGAGATGTGGAGGGCATGCTGAATTATCATCGGGCCCTAAACGTAATCCCATGTATCCTTGTAAGGGGGATGCAAAAGATTTTACACACAGACACATACAGGGAAGGCACGTGTGGAGATGAAGCAGAGAGAGATGTGGCCACAAACCAAGAAATGCTGATGGCCACCAGAAACTGGAAGAAGCAAGGGACGGACTCTCCCCGAGAGCCTATGGAGGGGAGCCTGGTCCTGCGGACGCCTTGCTTTCAGACTTCTGGCCTCCAGCTGTGAGGGAATAAATGTCTGTTGTTTTTGGCACCCGATTTGTGGTAATTTGTTACAGCAGCCCCAGGAAATGAATGCCCAGTACTGTGATTTGTGTGACCAGCCCTGGTTGATGGACACGTAGGTTACTATGAAGTTTTCTGTTTCAAACAGCATTGCAGTGAACATTCTTGCTCATCGTCCTCTTACAGGCGCTCAAACTTTTCTATTGGAGAAACTCCTGGAAGTGGGATTACTGGGAATTAATGGGCATGAGCAGTTAAAGTTTGGGTAAGTGGAGGGCGGCCCGGGCTCTCTTTAAAAACGTTGCTGCTATGCTGTGCACTTCGCAGACACATTGGTATTATTATTGTGTGCTCCTCTCACAGATTAGGAAACCGAGGCCCAGAGAGGTTAAATCTTTGCCCAAAGTTATTCGTTTGGGCTGTTAGGATATAAATCCTATCTCTCTGACCTTTCGTTTAAGATGATGAATGTAAATCACTTAGCATCCTATTTGGTACTGACTCAGTATTGACTGTATTTTTTTCAAGGTATGTTGTGAAAGTAGTATCATGTATGATGAAATCAGTGGGTATTTATTGAGCACTTACTATGGACAACACATAGGGCATGATGCTGGAGGTACATCCATGAATAAGTCCAATATGATCCCTGCTCTCCCAGAGCTTATATTCTATCAGAGGAGACAGATTTTGGCCTAATATTCCAAATGTGATGAGTTTATGGGGGAGAAGTGCCAAACTGAGGAGGCATTTGGGGGGTGCCTCATAGGTGAGGCAAGTTTGGCTCTCCCCAGTGGCTTGTAGCAATCTTCAAACATCCACATTAAGTGGAATAGTACTGAGAAATGGTGATTTGTCACTCTCAGGCCTTGGGGGCCCTTCCTAGGGTCTAAATCAAATTCAGAAGCTTGAAGAGCCAGCCCTGAGTTTAGTGTGGATTTTACAGGTCAGTGAGGCTGAACAGCAGCTCCCCAGCTGGTGATAAATGTATTGAGGTCTCTCTATGGCTCTGCCAAGGCCACTGTCAACTAAGTGTCTTCATTCCCCAGACTGTCATGGAGAGGCTGCAAATAGTCATTCAGCTGCATTCCTGTCATCTGCCAGGGGTCTTTAGGAGAACTCTAATGGTTTGGGCACCTGCTTCTGGTCTGGGTCCAGGGTAGTCTGGGATATCCTCTATCCTGGGAAGTGGCTGAGATAGGGGGATATGAGGATGAGCTCCTCAGTGTAGGGACCACATATTGCCATTCCTGTGTCCCTTTGCCAAGAATTGTGCCCAGCACAAGGACATATCTGTTGAATTACCTAAAAATGGGCTTGTCAGAGAGAAAAGACAGCAGAGTCTTAGGAGAGGAGAGGATATGTGGTGGGTAGGGGGTTTTGGAGGTTTGGATGAATCCTCAGTAGTGAGAAATGTGCTGAAAAGGTATGGGGAGAGTTGGTGTGTCAGACAAAAGGGTCCTTTAAAGAGTGTTTCAGTAGATCATGAATCGGATGCTCGTTATTTCTGACCAAGAGCTGCAAAAAGATTGGACTGGCGTGGTTTTGTTTGCCGGGCTGAGTTCCTTCAAATTCTGCAGTGCTCCAGGCATGATCACATGCTCACTGGCGAGGGTTATGTGAGCACGCTCAGGCCACTTCTGGCTTCTAATAGCAGTTGGCCTTAACCATTCTGAGACCCACCCTGGGATTGTGGGTGATCTTGACTCTTTTGCCCAATAATTTCAATGGCTATCAAATAGCAAGAGCTTAGTAAGTGCCAGGTATTTCTAGGCTTATTAATGCTCATGACAGTATTTCAAGGTAGATATTATTATTATTATTTCCACTTTATAGAGGAAGAAACTGATGAGAGATTAAGTAAGCATCAGGCCCAAGGTCACAGAGGTGGTAGGCGTGAGGTATACACTTAAGCAGTCTGATTCCAGAACCAGAACTCTCACCCTCTTCTGTGTAGCTCTCTGGGCTCTTGATTTTCACACCATCATGGGAGCTCAGTATCTGTTGTGAAGGGAGAAGACAAATTCGTCGTCCTTTCTATACTCGAGATTTTACATCACTATTTCGTAAAGCTCTTTTTCTCCCCAGGGCGCGCGCGCGCGCGCACACACACACACACACACACACACACACACACACACACACACACACACATACATATCCCATCATTTGGGTTATGCTTAGTTCCAGCTGGTGCATGTTCCCTAAACCTCCTGCTTCCCTCCGCCCTTCAGATTTTGTTGTTAAGTCTCCTCTGGGCCAGTCTCCTTTTCCTTTTACGATGAAATTTCTCTCAGGACCTAAGCCATCCCTCCTTAGAACTGGGTTTCTGTTACCTGCTCCCCTTTGTCCATTTATCTGTCAGACAGTGTTTGAACATGTATACACCCCCACTACAGATAGGATTCATATTTCTCCCCACCCCCCACCCCCGCCCCTGTCTTATATTTTAGTTGGATGTAAATAAATACTTGGGGGAATGAGCATTACTCATCTCCACAGGCAGAAGCCTGTAAATCCCAGCCCTGACCCCGCTGGGTTCCCCATGAGATTTTAAGTATGTTATATGTCACACTGTAAGCAGCCTACAAGTGGAATTATTAATAATGCATGTATTTTTGTAAATAACAATGATGATCGATCTGGATGTTTGAGGTGGAGCTTCAGGCTTCATAAATGGAAGACCCTTGTGTACCCAGTGCCTAAACCCCCTTCCTTCTTGATATTGGAACATTTTATGTTTAAACAGGCAGTGGCACACCCAGTTCTAGGCTGTGAGTCATGATGAGTGGAATCCAATTATGACACTCTTGTTCCTTCCTTTGCCAGTGTGCCTTGCAGGGAGAAGTGACACAAATCAGGCCAATGGGACCTAAATGGAAGTCTGCCGTGGGTACTTCTGGGAACAAGGGTATCTCCCAGTAAAAGGGAAAACATACAGCTGGCACCATCCCCCCTCCCTTTTTCTGCTTGGATGCAGCATTTTCAGACGCAGTGGCCACCCTAAGACCATGAAGTGAAAAGCATAGTGATAAATTCTGATGTGCTGAGAATGGCCAATGGCTCTGGGTCCCTGATGACTGAATAGCAGCCACCTACTTTGACATCTTGTTAAGAGATATCCTGCCCCCCCCCCCTTTTTTTTTTTGGTCTAAGCCACTGTGAAGATTTTTCTGTTACTTGCAGCCAAATGTATTCTCAGCTGATACAGAAGTGATTTCTTTTTCTTTCTTGTTAACAAATAATAAATGCTCATTTTGGAAAAATTTAAAAATGGGTAAGCAAAAAGAAATCTGTAATCGCCACTGACATCCTTTTGAAACTTTTCTGTGATTAAAAGATATTTGGCAAGGGGCGCCTGGGTGGCTCAGCTGGTTAAGTGTCCAACTCTTGATTTTGGCTCAGGTCGTGATCTCATGGTGGTGAGATCGAGCCCTGTGTCAGGCTCTGTGCTGGATGTGGAGACTGCTTAAGATTCTCTTTCTCTCTCTTTCACTCTCAAAAAAAATTATTTAAGGAACATTTGTTGAATGTGCCTATAATGACAGGCACGTGTTAAGTATTTTACTTCCTTTATTCCATTTTATTTTCACAACAATCTATTAAGTATTGAAGCATTACAATTCAGAAAAAAATATGCACCTGTCCCTCTGAATTCCCCTCTCCTTATTAAAGTTAACCATTGTTATTGATTTGTTCTTATGATACCAGATATTTTTCCTATGCAATTACATACACACTGAGAAGGTTTTTGTATTTTGCATAATAATTAGATCATACCAGGCATGTAGTTCTTTAACTTGCTTTTTGTGCTTACTAATTTTTCTTGGAGATTTTTCTGTATCAGTTCAAATAGATCTATCTCAGAATTCTCAACAGGCTGTGTAGTAAGTAAGGCAGTTCTAAGTGTCAGAACTGCCCCACGATGGAGTGGGCAGCTTGAGAGCTAATGATCTCCCTGTTCCTGGAGGAATCCAAGTCGAACTATGGTGACCACTTGGAGAGAGAGGTTACATCAGAGGGTATGTGGGACTGGTGTGGCCTTTAACGGACATACTTACCCTGAGATCTTGTGACTCTCTGGCTCGACAATCTGTATTTAGTGACAGGAAAGAGGTTTCTAAGTTTTTGGGTATCATAAAATAGTGGCTCAAAGCACAATTTTCTAGGTGTGTGACCCTGAGTAAGTCATTTTACCTCTGTGAGCCTCAGTTACTTTACAAGCAAAATAAGGCATTAGATACACCTGGTTGCATGGTTCTGCCCCTTTGCTGCATATTCAAATCACCTGGGAGGCTCTGTAATCTGCAGGCAACAAATGGATCAGCTGAAAACAAATCTTTGAGAATGGAGCCTGGGCATCCTTACCCAGGAGAGAAAACCCCCAGATGATTCTAGAACAAAGTTAGGGTGGAAAGCCATTGACCTGGCCCAGTGCGTGGGTCACCTGGAAGTCATAGTTAATTTCATCAGAAGCCTCCGAGGATAAGCGGTATCTGTGTCACAGATGAGAAACCTGAGGCATGGAGAAATGAATTGACTGGCTCAAGAGGTGACACCAAGATTCCCACCCAACTCTGGGGTTTGGTGATTGATTATGATAATTGTTGGAATCACCTGGGGGAACTTTTTACACATCCTGATGCCCGGGTCATATCTCAGACCGTTCACATGAGACCTGGCCATGGATACTTTCTAAAACATCCAGCTGATTCTTCTGTGTAATCAAGGCTGACAGTCTCTGGTGTAGACACAGTGAACAAAGCACTTGTCATACTCCTTCTATGACAGGTGAATGACCCTTGCTGTTAGTATTGCTTATCTTTTAGAGAGGAAATGCAGCAGTTTGGTTGATTGTATGAGCTTTGGAATCAACCAGACCCACCTGGCATCATTCTGAGATTATTCTGGTGCTTTTTAGCTGAAAGGTGTGGGCCAGTACTGCTCTCTGAGCCTCAGCTGCATGGTCTATAAAGTGGGCATAAAAATATATGCCTCTAAACATGGTGATTGTGGTATAAGAATATTTTTCAAAGCCTCTGTTTTTTCATCGGTGACATGGATCCTGTTTATCTTAGAAGCTTCTTGTGAAACAAAGTGCGTAATATAGAGAAAACTGCACAAAGTATATGTTTAATAAATGACTACTTCAGTGATGACATACACATGGCAGAGGCTCATCCGTCCTTCTGGTTTCTCCATCAAATACATCTAGTGTTAAAGCTGAGATCATAGTCAGGCTACATTGAATCAAAAGATGTGATTCTGTGGCCTGAATAGTGTTTATAGAAATATATGTATTTAATACACTTTATTTGTAGAGGAGTTTTAGGTTCACCAATGAAATTGAGTAGGAAGTACAGAGAGTTCCCATAGACCCCTTGTCCCCATCCATGCAGAGCACCCCCCCCCCCCAAATCAACATCCCCACCAGAGAGATGTACTTATTATAGTCGATGAACCTGCACTAACACATTGTTATCACCCAAGGACCGTAGTTTACTTTCAGGTTCACTCTTGGTGTGCTATATCCCGTGGGTCTGGACAAATGCATAATGACACATATCTACCATTATAGTATTGTGCAGAATAGTTTCCCTGCCCTAAATATCCTCTGTGCTCTGGCTATTCATCCTCCCTTCATCCAAATCTTTGACACCACTGATCTTTTCAATGTGTGTTTATATTTAAAAATTGGTGCCATTTCTCTAAGAATTGGGAGCTTGCACGTATATTTCTGGATGCCTAGTTTCTCTTGAAATATGGAGAGATCAGATAGTAATTGTGCCCAGATCCACAGGGCATACTTTCTAAAGCTCAGTAGTAGCATTTAGATGACATCAGTCTTCAGTCAGACTCCGTGCCCCTTTTTCTAAAAGAAAAAAAAATTTTTATAACATGCTCTTTACTACCCAGAAATGAATTTCACAGATAGTAGAATCTATATATACACATAACTTCAAGAAGTCAATATAATGTCCTAACAATATTATAACAGAATAAACTAAAAGGAGTAATAAGGTAGTATATATTTCAATATGTAAATGCTTAGATATGACTCTACTATAAAACATAATGATATAGTCGGATAATTGCTTCTATATATAATCACTGTGACTTGTCACAACTATGAAGGCAGACTTGTACAGACGTGTGGTGTCACCACCAAACACCAACAACAAAAATACCATCCACAGTGTTGCTGCCCACGACCCAGTTTCCTGAAATGGTGCACTTTGGTGACGTTCTGGACAAAGCAAAGAACAACCTTTGCTCAACTTACCCAGTGGTTATATTCCTTTAAAATTCGGTATATGCTTGAACCATGCAGGAAATAATTTTTTGTTTGCCTGTACCAAGAAGTTAGAGTTTGGCTCACATGATGTTTATTTTTCATGGAGTAAGTGTCTGGCAGGACATTTATGTGCGAGCTTAGTGGCAATCTGAAACATGCCCCCGACCCACATTTCCAGATACTTCACTAGGGGGCAGCACCACCCCCACTGAGAACTGGTGCTTCAGGACAAAGGGTGCTTTGGAGCTCCAGGGGTTTTGTGGAGCTGCTTTGCTGGAGCTGTTTAACTGGATCTTACATTTCCACTTAGCAAGTGCTTGCAGTGGGAGGGTTGTGCGTTTGTTTGCTTTTGTTTTGTTTTTTGTCTTTTTTATTAAACTTGGGATTCCAGAGAGCTTTTTATATTATTCCATCTGTTTCACCCAAAGTATTTATTATTATTATTATTATTATTATTATTATTATTATTTAAATGTTTATTTGTTTTTGAGAGAGAGAGAGAGAGCATGAGCAGGGGAGGGACAGAGAGAGAGGGAGACACAGAATCCAAAGCAGGCTCCAGGCTCTGAGCTGTCAGCGCAGAGCCCAACGCGGGGCTCGAACTCACGAACTGGGAGATGATGACCTGAGCAGAAGTCAGATGCTTAACCGACTGAACCACCCAGGCACTTCTGTTTGCTTTTATTTTAACAATGACAGACATTTCTCTGGGTTGAAAGAACTTTTGTCTTCTGGAGTTAACTGAGGGAGCAGAGATTCTTGTCCCCAAGCAAGGAAAGCCATAAAAATAAAAGATCTGTCAAGACGTGCAATTTTTTATAGAACAATTATTCAATTGTGATAGCTGCAATGGCTTATTCTCTTAATTTTCAGTGAGGTGTGATTGACATATGACATTGTGAAAGTCTAAGGTGCAGATTTGATACATTTACATATGTCCCCCCCACCCTGCTCTGCCTTCTTGTTTTTCCATAGCGTTTCTTACCTTCTAAAATACCAGATAATGTACTTATTTATTAGGATTATTGCGTGTCTCCTTCCTGGTGTGTAAGCAACTCAGGGACAGGATTCTTCTACTGTTGTGCTCATCGATATGCATCTTGGCATCGCATGGTGGATGCTTCGTAAGTGTTTATTGGTTGAATGAGTAAATTTCATGTAATTCTCCCATCACCCTCCTGGTGAAGCTGTTGTAATTTCCGCTGTACAGTTGAGGGTGGGTCAGACATGTACAGAGGTCTGCCTGAGTCACACAGCGAGTGGCTGAACAGTGCTTGGGCCTGGTCTCCTGACTCTCCTGCCTTCCTTGTGCGATTGTGGAAGCTTATTGGGATGTTTATGAGCGTAGGAGCTGAGGTCAAACTGCTAGGGATCAAGGCCTGGGTTGGACTGGTCCAAGCTGAGTGGTTATTTCTCTACGTGATTTATAGGATTGCTTTAGGCCTGTTTCCAAACCTGTAAAAATCAAATAAAAAGACTGACTCGTGAAACATGGTATGATCATAACTTGGGTGTCCCATTAACTCCTTCCCCTCCTTTAGCTCAGCTTCAAATATGAGGTCAGGTCTTGACTGTTCTACCTTCAGAGTGTGCCAGAACACCTCTCAAATCTGTCCCCTTTTCTCCATGTTCACATGGAGCACTGTAGTCTAAGCTATGAGCATCTCTTGCCCGGACTGTTATAGCAGCCTCCCAGCTGGCCTCTGCTTCTACTCCTCATCTGTGAATCATCCTCTACGTATCAGCCAGAGTCATATATATATAAATTATATGTATGTATGTATATATATATATATATATATATATATATATATATATAATAAATCAGATCATGTTATTTCCATGCTTAACACCCTTCATTACCTTTCCATCAGCCTTAGGATAAAATCTGGTCTCCTTACCTGC
Source organism: Panthera onca (assembly GCF_046562875.1). Lineage (NCBI taxonomy): Eukaryota > Metazoa > Chordata > Mammalia > Carnivora > Felidae > Panthera > Panthera onca. The sequence continues at coordinate 13,954,059 of NC_138350.1, forward strand.
CCTACACAGCACTGTATGACCTGGGCCCCATTATTCTCCCTGTCCTCAATGCTTTCCTCCCTCCCTCAATACACATCAGTTCCTCCGGCCTCTGTCACTGTCTAGGACCCACCAGAATTTTCTGCCACAGGGCCTTTGCACTTGCTGCTCCCTCTACCCAGAATACTCTTTCTTTGTCATTTGTAGCATGGCTCAGATGCAACCTCCTCAGAAGGATTCTGTTGTATTCTGCAATAATGCTTGGTGATGGTGGTGGGCATCACAGCAGGTGATGGGATTGCCCACTTCACCTTCCTCACCAACTTTTTAAGCATCTCAGTCAGACCAATCCAGTGTCTTCTCACCATGTGTAGGGTCCCATCCAACTAGGGCATTAGACCTTGGTCAGGTGACAGATTTGGCTCCACATCTGCCTACAGACAAAACTGCTCCCTTTCTTCCCTCCCAGAGAGTTTGTCTTGTTTCACTGATGTTCTGCTCCGTGGTTGTCATTTTAATACCTGTTTAATCAGAAGGCAATTAAACATGCATTTCCCTTTTCAGTGAATCCAGTCTAGGGCAGGTAAGATAGAGCTTGGTGCCCCTCACAGGGGGCTCTGGCACAGATTCAGGCGAAGGGCGTCACCTGATGTGAGGGATCAATCACCAAAGATCTGATGGAGCCCAGCAGTGGACTCTGCTTTGGGTCAGGTCATGTGGACAGAGAAAGCCTCCCCTGCTGCATCATTCCCAGCGGCTCCCACAGAGGTGCCCTGGTCCTCAGCTGCTCTGCAGTCAATGCTGTGTGTTCTGCCTGGGAGGCTTCCCCTTCTATCCACCTGGAAAATGTCTTCACAGGCTCCAAGGTTCAGCTCAAGAGTCATCGCCTCCTGGAAGCCTTCCAGGGCCTTCAAATGCATTCCTATATGCACTTCCTTAGTTCTTTTTATGTGCCTTTGCTATTCTAGAATTTTCTCTTATTATAATATAGGTTGTTTTCAGCCAGTGACTCAGTCCTCCCATTTATTCATTTATTCATTCATCACATTTGTACTGAACATTTGTTATGTGCCAGGCAATGTTCTAGAACAGTGTTTCTCAACAGTGTTTTTGGAGAGCTGCCTGCTTCAGCATCAACCACACCCTGTAACATGCTCCTCCTTACTCTAACTGCACCTGTAACACACTCCCCCTTGCTCTCTGCCTTAGCCACGCAAATCACTTTTAGTCCCTGCTGCTTCTGTATTCCCTCCTGCCACAGGGCCCTTACATATGCTCTTTTCTCTACTTGAAATGGCTTTCCTTCCATTCTTCATGTTGATAATCACTATTATTAGCCATACCCTAGCCCAGTCATCACCTCCTTAGAAATGCCTTCCCTGATCCCCTTCCATGGTCAGTTCCTCCTATGTTGGCCCTCTGAACACCAACATCACTCCTTCTAAGCACATGTGTAGCCACAATTACACATGTACATGACTCTTAGATAAATATCTGCATCCCTTGCTAAACTGAGTTCCATAAGGTAAGAGGCCAAGTCTGTCATGCTCATCACTATGTTCTCAAAACCTTAGTGCATGGCACAATAAATACGTGGCGAATAAAGAAATGAGCAAAGAAACCCTGACTTGACTTCTCTGTGCCTACAGCTCACTTGCGTGTGTGACAAAACTAAGCCAATGGAAGAGTGATAGAAGGCCTATAGAGGACAAAGGGCTTGACCTTCCCCTCTCCCCAAAGCTGAGGGTACCATGACCCCTGGTAATATGACAATGTGAATGGTACAGGGCCCAGGACTGGAGTATAAACAATGTAGATTCCAGTCTAGTGTCTGAACCTGTTAGCTGTGTGGTATTGGGCAAGGCATTCTATGTGCATGAGCCTTAGTATCCTCATCTGCAGAATGGGTTGATAATACCTACTTCACAGTGTCATTGGATTAATGCATGCTAATGTTTATGGAGCATTAACCACATGCTCACCTCACCCTTATAATAACCCTTCAAAAATGGTCCTACTAATAATCTAATCCTTGTTTTATAGATAAGGAAACTGAGGCCCAAGGTCATATAAGCAGTGAATGGTAGAGCCAGGGTTTAAGGCAGTGTGGATCCAGAGCCTGTGCATTTAATCACGAGCTTAACTATCAGGTGGCCTCAGCATGTCTCATTTTGTCCAGTAAAGCACTGGCACAATACCTGGCACATATAAGCACTCACTAAATGTGGTTTTTCCTTCTCTTTGTTTCCTTGGCTTGAATTGGGGGTGAGAGAGGACCGCCCTGGCATTGATTCATGGCCTGGCTCAGTCCAGGAGATAAGGTAAGGACTGAGTGAACCTCAGCCTTTGAGAGGCTCGGCACGCTCCTGTCAGCCTCCCAGCTCCACATCAAAAGGCATTTTGACAAGCATCTTTATTACCAACATGAAAGAGAGCCTTTTGTGCCTGGAGATTGGCGCTCAGAGCCTGGCTTTCCCGCTGTCTTTACTGGTGACCTGGAGTGGGGCATTTAGCCCCTTCTTCAGCACTTCTGTGATCCTTTTCACATTTTCCATCATCTCGGCAGATATGTGTTCAGCAGCTACCGCACGGACAGCACAATGCTGGGTGTCACGAGGGATGTCAAAGAAATGGTGGATGCAGCCCGTGCTCACCAGGAGAGACCAGTCTTACAGGGTGGGCTTTGGACCCAGGTCGATCTGGAGACGTCAGACATGTGGCGTAACCTCCCAAAACCCGTTTCCTCATCTGTAAAATGGAGATGGTAACAATATCTCTTCAAAGTCTTGTCATGTGCTAACCTGTACAGTGCTCAAAGAGTGACTGAATGGTAACAAGTTAAATTTCACTTGTGTTAATGGAGAGGAATCACTGGAATGAATTATTTTAGAGACTTTTATTTATGAGAGCATGGGCGTGTGCCACTGTCTAGACTATGTATCCTTTATAGCATTTTCTGTGGTGATCACCAATTATCCTTCAAGAATTAACTCAGTCATAAAAAAAAAGGATTAACTCAATGAAATTTGATCACTTCCTCCTTTAAGTCAAGAATGTGCCCAATAACCCATCTCAATTTTGGGACTTTTCATATGATTGCAATTGTAGTAGTTTATCTGTTTCAACTACCAAACTATGACCATCTTCTTGAGGGTAAAGATTGTTTCTTAACTCTGTCTATATCAACTACCATTGAGTAGGACACTAAATAAATGATAGCTGATCTTAAAAAAATCAAACAAACAAACAGTGACTGAATGGAATTGCTAAATAAGTGTTAGCCATTAGGGCAATAGTGATGGCGATAATGAGGAGGATGGTGATGATGGTGATGGATGATGATGGTAATGGTGATGAAGAAGGTGGTGAGGTGATGATCATGATGGTTATGATAGTGATAGTGATGACGGTGGTGGTGATGAGGAGGGGGAGGAGGAGGATGGTGATCATGATAGTTTTAATAATGATAGTGATGATGATGATGGTGGTTATGATGAAGGGGATGAGGATGATGATGGTGATGATCATGATGGTTATGATAGTGACAGTGATGTTTGTGATGATGAAGATGGCCGTGGTGGTGATGACAGTGGTGGTGTTGAGGATGGTGATGGTGATGACAGTGATATAGAAATGATGATGGTGACCACAGTGATGATAAGGGGTGGTGATGGGAAGGGGATAATGGGGAGGTGGATGGGTGATTTGATGGTGGTGGTGGAGATGATTATTGATGATGCAGCAGAAACCTTGAGTTAATCCCCAATTTGTTAATACCAGATTTCTGAAAAAACTTACATGAGTTCAGACAGACCTGGGTTCGAATCTGAGCTCCACCGTGTTTTCAGCTGTGTGACCTTGTTAACCTCTCTGAGCTTTAAGTGCTCCCTGTGTAAAGTTTTGGTGATTGTCCCTATTTCACTGAGATGTCTCACATCCAGATGGTGATGTGAGAGAGCACCAAACAGAGGGGATGGTACCCAATGGGTGTTCATTAAGTGGTATTTTTCTGTCCCTTTCCTTTCCTTCTTCATAGAATCCCTCATTAAGTACTAAGGAATAGCATATTCCCAAGAAAAGAGTTTTGAACCTGAAGTCTCTGCTTTCCCCTCAAAACCCTTTTCTCCAAATAAGAGAGATCTCAGACTAGCTCAGGGAAACAGTGGGATTTGTTGAAAGTGACAGGGCTGTCTCAGGAGCCGGTAGGGGAACAGATGCAGCCAGGCCTTCCAGGACCCTGGAACCATGAACCAGAAAAGGTCTAAAACTAAAGCAAATTTTCTCATTCTCTCCCCCGGTAGCCAGACCTGGAGACACCTTTCTCCACACACTTTCTCTGCTTCCTTGGTTACATGGTAGAAGATGGCATCCTCTTGGCTCCTGAATTTATACTCTTCAGTTGAAACAGCCAGCGGAGTCTGACTAGCTCCTTGAGTTGCACCCTTGGTGTCTGGGAGAGAGAATCTGATTGGTCGAGTTTGGGTGAGCGTTCCTTCCTGGTCTAACCACCATTGGCAGAGAACCCTGGAGGGGGCGTGGTTACGGCTTCCAAGGGTAAACTAGGTCGTGGAGTGAAGGATACTTTTAGAGAAGGGTGAACACCAGACAGATTGCCTACTATAGCCCAGCTAAGATTTCCACACCCTTCCCATGAGCCGGGCGCTGTGCTAAGTGCTTCCCATGTGTTGTTATTTAATGCTATTAGTCCTCTGAATTGGGTCCTGCTTTTGTCCTCATTCCAAAAATGGGAAACTGAGGCTCAGAGCAGCAGCAACACAGCGAAAGTTAGACAGGAGGTAGTGGCAGAGTCTTCACCCAGCCTCCCCCCTAGTGCTGCAGTTTTCCCCGGGAGCTGCTTCCAGATCGATGTGTTCTTCTTGCTCTTCGAATCTTGGAGGACAAGAGGCTCCATCCCTTGGTGAAACGCTGACTGCCTGATGATGATTCTTATAAAGTTAGAGCACCTGAGTTTTGATCACTCAGCATTAGTTATGCTGGTCATATCCCGTATTCCAGAACTGTGTTGAGAAATGCAATTTGTAGCATCCCAGGTGGAAAATTTCTGATTCTCTCTGACGGAGGATGCCAAGGAGAATTGGTCTCTATCCTGGTGGAAACATAAACATCAATTCTGAAAATGAAGGAGGGAAAATGAGGTCCTGGAAATTGATGGAAAGCTGGCTGTTTGGCATCTTGAAATTAACCAGGACTCTCCCTGTTGCTGGTTTCTTGGGCTCTGGCTATGGGTTTCTGAGACACATTTTTTTAAATCCTCTTGTCATTTCATTTGACCTGGAAAAGAATATAGATTGTTAGGTGCTCAGGCTGTAGAATTTACACAGAGGGAGAATTGACCCGGTGGAGACTGATGTGGCTGTTCACTCACTGACCACACAGCTTCACGTGCAGCTGATGAACGTGTCCAGGACATTGGCCAGCACACAACGTGGACTCCATACATGTACGTTTTCTTCCTTTGCTTTCCTTCAGAGAAAATCACATGCTGACTTTGGGAGGTTATTTGTTGCTACTGCCAGCTAATAGAGGGTGCTGTGAATGTAGTTGGTACAAATTGAAGAGAGGTCATTCTGTGAAAGAGGAAGTACTGCCATATAATGAAATATTGCACACGGCATGGTAAATAGATTGACTGTTTGTGTCTCCAGGGGCACATTCTTCCAGAGTTTCAGCCACTAGGTATTAAACACCTACTATGTACTTGACCCCGGGCTGTATGCCGGTAAGGGTATAATAAACCAAATTATTCTCTCTCTCCACCAGATATAGTGAAGCAGAGCCTACAGTTTATAAAGGTTAAAGGAGACAAGGATAATAAAAGCTATGAAGTCATAGCTATCACTTATCAAGCACTCACCGTGTGCCGAGCATTGTACCAAATGCTTTTGCATATAATCTCATTTCAGCCATTCTTCCACTCCAGAAAGTAGGTGTTCTACAGAAGAGGAAACTGAGGTTTAGAAAAAGAGGTTAAGTAAATATATTTTTGAATGGCAGGATGGGGGGTTTGAACACAGGTATGTATGGCTTCAAGGTCCATGTGTTAAGTGGCTTGGACAAGTATTTTAGGCAGTAGAGAGCTGTGATACAGAGAATGAGGAAGAGGAAGAGTGCCTGTTCTTTCATCTTTTTGCTTTAAGTGCCCTAGATGTTTAATGTTAAACTATGTGCCTCTGGGCCTGCTGATTTAGGTTGCTTTAAGGGAATATCAGGTCTGTGAGAGCACATGCAAAGCAGGGAATCAAGGACACACACACACACACACACACACACACACACACACACACACACCTTTCTTAGGTCTCTCAGAGCATGAAGAACAGGGTGGATGTTTGAAAAGAAATAATGGTCTTACTCCAATCCCCCAATAAACATGGTCTGGGGCACCCCCATCCCCAACATTTGCACATGAATTAGATATTAAAAAGCCTGAACAATGCTTCACATTCATCTGGATATTAGTTATCTATCTGTTTATTTATACCAAGTTTATTCCCCCAAATATTCAAGGAGGCTTATAAATACGCCCAAAAAGCAACAGAATAAAATAAATGAAAATTAAGATAAATAAAACAAAGGAGGGAAATAACAGAGAAAAATTAGATGGATTCAGGAAAGAGGCTAGTGCATGAATTATAAGGCAAGTAGTGCTTTCCTGGTCTGTCGACTTCCTGTAGCCATTGCAAAGAGGGAACTATGTCAGTTACAGAGTGCCCAAGGTTCATAAGGCAGAAAAAAATCTGGTGGCTCCAGAGAGACACATCCATTATTGATTCTAAGATCAAGGAGGCATATTTCCCCCCCTCCTAGAGCCTCATAGAGAAGGCACTATGTAAAATAATGAACAATATCCTCAACATTGTTCTTACAGTAAATACAGTTTCATTTGACTGCTTCATATTATGTCCCACCAAAGTGCAATTCAGAAAAGGAAGAGAGTCCTAGAGAGAGGAGGCAATATGATAAGATGCAAGTTGTCCGCTCCATGATGACACAGGATGCTATTAAGATCATGTTGTTAGGGACATAAGGAGGCACTAGCTCAGGAGATTATTATAATCATGAAGGCTGTGCAGGTGGTGTGAATATCTAGGTCAGGGCTGGAAAGTGGGTTTAATCTTGCATGGCACCCCCAACCAATTAGTAGTGACTTTATTCAATCAATGGGATGAAAAGGTGTGTCTGGGGTGAATGTGTGCTGTAATTGATTAGTGATGTATGCTGTGAGTTTAGGTACATCATTTACACTGGGAATTTGTTGGCATTTATGCTAGGGCTGTCGTTGATGCTTGTTACAGATCCTGGGTCTGAGGGAGGTCACAGGTCACCGTAGTCACCATAGCCCATTGCTTCATGAGAGTTTTGTTCCTAATTGACCCCAGGCAGATGGGTGCCCTGATTTTGATATTCTTCCTAAATTAGCCAAATGTAGTGTTCCCCGAAGCACTGGAGGAGAGTCAATAAATCCATGCTTGTATGTACATCCCATTTTGCCTTCAACTGTCTGGGACCACAAGAGAAATCTCAAGTCACTGAACTTTATTCTGTCACAACACAGAGCTGGGAGAAGGGTGGCTAGCAGAGTGCTTTGGGCAAGGGAAGTGGCTTGAAGAGAGCCGGGTTTCTGGAACTCAGGTATCTCCCAGTTGGGAGGAACCCTTCCTTCTCCAGGGTTTTCATCCCATCCACAGCGGCTTCCTACTGTAGGGACTGCCTTTGGAGTGCTCACCATCACAGATGATCAGAATTGTTCAGTCCTCATGACTGACAGGAAGGACCCCTGGCTTTCTCAAATCATCTCCCACAGCAACATCCAGGAGAGAAAACCATGCTATTCAAGTACCAAAGGCCCTTAAGAAGAAAAGCAGAATCATGGGTATTCCCTCATTCAGATAGTTCGTTCGTTCATTCGTTCATTCATTCATTCAACACTGTGCATCTACCACATGCGAGGGTTATTTATGTTTAGTGAAAGATAAAAATATAACTAAGATATCTTCTCTGTTCCCCACACTCAGAGCCTAACAGGGAAGATAGGTATAATTCCAGTGCAAAATGGTAAGTGCTAAGAATATGTTCAGTGTGAAGGGGGGAGAATAATGAAAAATAATAACGGTAGGCATTTACTTACCTGTACTAGGCACTGTGTGGAGTGAATACACACATATCACAGTAATGTTACTAAGTATTCCTAACAACCAATGAGTTAGGTAGGCACTATAATTGTTGCCATTGCCCAGATGAAGAAATTGAGGCTTCTGCTGGAGGTGCCCAAGGTACCAAGCAGCAGAGCCAGTATTTGATGGAAAACTATCTTTTTTTAAGTGTTTTTGAAATGTTTATTTATTTTTAGGAGAGAGAGAGAATGAGCAGGGGAGGGGCAGAGAGAGAGAGGGAGACACAGAATCTGAAGTAGGCTCCAGGCTCCAAGCTGTCAGCACGGAGCCCAATGTGGGCCTCGAACCCATGAACCATGAGACCATGACCTGAGCTGAAGTCGGTCACTCAACTGACTGAGCCTCCCTGGTGCCCCTGATGGCAAGCTATCTTTAGAGACAGTGGTAGGACAGGCATAGAATAATCACTGTAGACATTCTTGTTCACAAAGGGGAAAATGTGTGAAGCACACAGGGTCACTGGCCCATAGAAATTCTGCAACCCAGCTGGTCACAAGTTGGCAGTTCCTTGATTCTAACACAGGGCTTGGGAGTAACATTCCATGGCTCTTGGTTCCACCTTCTAGTTTCACCATCTGACTCATCCTTTGTGTTTGCACGAAGGAGTTTTCTCAGCTGGCTCCTGCTTGAATAAATTTGGTGATCTGAATGTCTTTTTTCACCTTGTATTCTCTCTGTCCCTTTCATTTCAAGATGACAGTGTTTCTTCACATACAGTTTTGTTACAAACTTTCTATGTTTCCAGTGAATCTTACCTAGTTTAACCCCTTGGCACATGTGCATAAAATATTGTGTTTTACATTACAAAGTGAGCAACTTCGCCTAAAAGGGCAAAGGTGTCAGGGAAGAAGCCACAGAAAAAAAAAGGGAGAGAGAGACCTGTATTCTCTCCTTTTGTGATGTCCGGAGCAATTGGAGTCATCTTACAACCATGAGGGGAGGGTGAAGAGACTCCAGACAGGTTGATCCAAGACGCTTGCATGTTTGATCTGTGGAAATAACTCTGGATCATCTACCCCTGTACTCCTTTTCTATAAGAGGGGGGAATCTCTCCCCCCACAAACCCCAAAACAGCCACCCTGTTTTTAAAGCTAAAACAGGGTACAGGTGAAAACATCCTGAGTATTCACATTTTTCTTTTTTTCTTTTTTCTTTTTCTTTTGGCTTGCTTGGCATGCTGTACCTACTTGAACTTTTCTTGCCTGGCTAATTTCTCTTTGCCTTGTAAGACTCAGATTCATCCCTTTCCTGACCCTTCTTGACCATCTTCACCCCCCCAGGGAGACAAGAGGCCCTTTCTCTGGGCTTTCATGGGCCCGTGCTCACTTTTCTTACAATACCTATCACAGTGCATTAGCTCCTCAGATCTTTTCTACAGAAAGCCAGGGTTGAAATGAATAATAGTCATTAGATGGTATCATAATTGGGAGATTAGTTATTTGCATAATCTTATCCATCCCATAGAATGGGTTGTGTTTTTTCATTTTGTTCAAAGCCCACTGGTTGACACATGGAAAGATCTTAAAATGTCTTTCAAATCAAAGGGTGGATGAAAACGGTGATTACACTAACTTCTCCCACAGCCAAGACATGCACTTTCTCTGTTATTGTCCATGACACCTAGAAGGAAAGAAAGGACCAGGGTTCCTGGTAGCTGAACTAAAGTCACTAACTATCTACCTCTGGACTTCTTGTAATGTGATTAGAACACATATTTATCTACGGTTACTTGCAGTAGTCAGATACACTCTGAGCTAAAACAAGAGTGTGCTCTTTTCTCATCTGTGATTAATAAATGTTCACCATAGGAATATTTTTTAAAAAACCCAACCCACATTGTAAAAGAGCCATGTAAAAGAGTACACAAACTAAAGCTGATAGCAGCTGAGACAGTTATCTGTCCTAAGTTTGCCTCCTCATCCATTATTTATGGAAGAAGAAGGTCTCTGGGCCCAGGCTTAGAGGTCAAGTGGGTAGTTGAAGAGGAGGGCCCTGGAGTGAGACAAATGGGGCCCAATCCCTGACTCCCACACACATTTGGGCAAATGACTTACCTTCTCTTAGTTTCTAATTCCTCCTCGCAATGGGGATCCCAACAGTGCTTACTTCATAGAGGTCAGTGGAATAATTAAATAAGATGGTGCATGTAAAGCTCTTGGCCCATAGTAAGGAGGAAATAGATATTTGCTCTTGTTATTAATGATTGCTGTGTGTCCGATCAGGAGATAAATACCGGAGGATAGTTTCTTGAACAGAGGTTTCTCTTGGGAGACACTGCACTGTATCCCTCTCTTGGAGACTCACAGTGCCTGTGGAGGGCTCTGACAGCTCCTGAAGTAAACTTGATTCTCTATATTTTAAAATAGGTAACATTAAAAGTTTGAAGAAACAGTGTTGTAATAGATGGTCTAGAGCAATGTCACTTGGGGGATGGTTAGAAATGTAGAGTCTTATTAAAAAAAAGAAAAGAAATGTAGAGTCTTAGACCCAACCCAAGATGTACAGAATCAGAATCACCATTTCACAAGATTTCTAGGGGGCTACATGAGACATATGAGCCAGTCTCATATGTCTCAGCTCTCAAGGGGTCCCTAAATCTCATAGACCTAAATCCAGTGAAGTGTAATGTTAAAAGAGGAGGCTAGATTGTTTGCTGAAGACTGTGTCATTGGGGACATAGAGATGAGAAAAAGAATATGTAGCTTGCAAATGCCTAGGAAGGTTTCCTGGGGGAGGTGAGCCTAACGCTGAAAATCAGAGGTCAGGGATGGTGAGAAGGGGTCCCGGAGAGGGCACTGAGAGTTTGCAGAGGAGTACAAAGAAAGGCTGGTCCAGGGTAGACTCACAGACTTGGAGAGGCTCACCCTGACCTCCCCTCTCTGGGCAGGAGGTTCTACTCTGGCCTCTCAACGAGGTAGTTAACTTAGGACCATCCTGTGTTGGTCCTTTTGGTCTTACATGCCCTTGCAGACATGTCCAGGAGCTGCAAATGTTGTAGCTCTGAAGCCTCCACTGTGGCTGAGTGCAGAAAGTCCTTTGGTGCCAAGATACTCCAGATCCTGGGCTGAGAAGGCTCTTTCTCCAGGTCTCTGCTGTTAAAGGCACCAGTGTGCATTTTGCATCATCACAACATTTACCATTTACTGAACACCTGCTATGTGCTGGCAATTTTCACATATTATCTCTGATATTCACAATAACTGTAAAAGTCTTACTTATTCATTATGTGCAGCTCACCAGAGGCTTATCCTTTAACCTTCCCAGACCCTCTGACTAATGCTGAGGAAGATAGGACAAAATTCCTTCATTTGGGGCATCCCTAGCTATCTCCCTTGGCAACCATGAAGTAAATCCTAGTTCTTCAGAGCTCTCCAGGGTACTGTCCCCTTCTAACATTGTTTGAGGCTCAGTGTGATGAAACTTGGGACTGATCTGTCTTGATGTTTTCTGTTATCTGTAACCTCATCTCTACTTTATTCTGGGTAAAAGAATAGTGAGACCATGGACATTGTGGGTTTTTAGTGGCCTCCTAAAGGTCATTAATTTGCATCAGTTTATTAGGAGCTGGGTACTAAGAATCCCTTTAAAGGATTATTTGCAAGAGCTGTTTTCATTAGCATGCTGGTTTTAGGCTTCTGTTAAAGAATGCCCTGGTGAGTGAGCTGGAGGGAGACATCACTGTGTACAGGAAAACATGTTAATCAAGGGTACTGGTGCAGACAGAGTTGGATTAAGAAGCAGGTAATCAGGGCAGTGGTCCAGTTTCAAGAGGGGCTAAAACATCACTGGACAGAGAATAAGACAGAAAATTGTGTTGGCCAGAACGTCTCTCAGAAAGATTCCAGCACTTGATTGGAAGGAATCCTTGGCCAAGTTGCTTTGATGGGGTTTGAGGGCATACTGCCATAGCAGTAGAAACTCACTGAATTGCCTTCTGGGTAAGTGGGGTCTCATTGCCTGGTGGAACTTTGCCTAGTGGAGCTGAGTTCCCTGAATGATAGGGATGAGGCTTCAGTGATGTAGACAGGGCTCTTAATAAACTTGTTCACTTATTTATTCATTGCATTAGTCATTCATTCAATCATGTGTGCAGTAAGTCTTTATCAGGCTCCTACTTGAGCCATGTACTATTATTAGAGATGCTGGGGATTAAAAAATGACCATAACAGATAAAGTTCAGGTCTCACAGGAACATTCTAGTGGGGTTGGAGGCAGACAATAAACAAATACATGAACAAGTTTTGTAATTTGGGGTTTCACTAAGGGGTGGGCTGGCCAATGGCCTACGAGCTGTCCTTTTATGGAGACTCTGCTCAAACAGAGATGAAGATGAGTCCCTGAACCAATCAGGTCCTTTCTCATGGGAATTTGAACTACAGACATGGGCAAAACTGGTCAGTGAGGAGCTGCAGGAAAAGTAATCCTCTCCCTCTCCTGTCTAGTCCACCATGGTCCATTAAAATAACTGCCACCATTTTGGAAGTACTGGAGAGGGCTTCAGCCTGTCTCTCCCCTCCCTTTCTTACTCTATCCAGTGGAAGTGAATAGTGGATAGGTCTCCATGTGGCCCTCTCCACTGCTTCTTCAAGTTCTGGTTTCAGAGTTGCCCTGCTGGAAGGCTCTTGCTTGGCATAGTGCAATGACCTGTTCCCCATCCCTCTGGGGCCTCTTCTTGCACAGCAGGTGAGGGGCAGCTTGGCAGGGGAGCCCATATTCTGCTCCAGGAAGCTCCACCATGAGACTTGGGGGAAGGAGTAGAATTCCTGCCTCTCGTGACAAGTCTGTGCTGTGCTCTCCAGTCCTGCTTTACCACCTCTGAGGCTGGTATCTTCATACCAGCTTGACTTGTGTGACTATTTCTCATTTGGATCACAACCCTCAGGGGGAAGAGATATGACTGGAAAGAAACTAGGACACCTCAGTGAAACCAGAAAATTGTCAAAGAGAGGCAGGGGAGAAAGAGAGAAAGAGAGAGAGAGAGAGAGAAATGAGATGAGATGAGATGAGATGAGTCATGATAGCAATAGATCTCTAGAGGGAAGACAGAAGAACATTCTGCACTTCAGGGGGGGCGGTGACAAGATAACCCAGTCGCTAGGGCTGTTCTTGGAACCGGAACCACCTCCATATTCCCCATTATGCTCCTGCCTTGGTATGGTCTGCCTGGCTGGTTGCTCTGCAGTTCCCTAGAGATGCCTGTCTCTGTTCCTGTAGGCACCTCCTTAAAACAAGCTTCCTCACTTGTGTTAGCTTGAGTGAGTTTTTGGCAACCAAAAGAACCTAACACAGAATGAAAAGGCTTAATATACAGCCCTCCTCCATCCCTAGAGATTCAGTGTGCTTCAACCAACAAACACTTTTTGAAGCCCTCGCATATGCCGGGTCCTCTGCTAGACCTTGAGGATAAAAGACCTAATATTTATAGTGTTTTCTGTAATGCAGACCCTTTTTCCACATACAGTGTAGCACACCTCTTCCTCATAATACAATCCCATAAATAAAATTATTCCCACTTACAGATGAAGAAACTGAGGCACAGAGCATTTAAGTAACATGCCCAAGCTCTCGCAGCTAGAAGGGTAATTCGTCTCCATTTGGATCCCCCCAGAAGCAGCCCCTGAGATAAGAATTGAAGTGCAAGTGGGGGAGTGGAGGTGAGGGAGTGGAGGAAGGCAACTGTTGAAGATGCATTATCAAGTACAGTTGTTAATTTTGTGTGTCTGCTAGGCTGGGCTGAGGGATGCCCAGACAGAGGGTAAAACATTAGTTCTGGGTGTTTCCAGAAGAGATTAGCATTTGAATCTATAGACTGAGTAACGATGTGCTCACTAGTGTGGGTGGGCATCATCCAATCCTTTGAGGGCTCGAATGGTACAAAAAGGTGGAGGAAGGGCTAATTTGCTGTCTTTCTGCCTGAGTTAGAACATCTGACTTCTGTCCTTGGACATTGGCACTCCTGGTTCTTGGACTTTTGGACTCAGACTGAATTACACCCTTGGCTCTCCTGGGTCTGCAGCTTGTAGATGGCAGATGGTGGAACTTTTCAGCCTCCATAATCATATGAGCCTGTTCCTATAATAAATATCCCCATATAGATATAGACAGAGATTGATAGAGATATATATCTGTATCTATAGACTATTTCTATCCCTCTCTATCTATAGACATAGACACATAGATCTACATCTATCTGTCCCATTGGCTCTGTTTCTCTGGAGAACTCTGATACGTCAAGCCAGCTGCCCCTGTGGGCAAGTGGGGCTTGATCCCGCTGAGGAAGCTCCAGGAGCCGGGTGGAATACACACTTCAGAGATATCCCACCCAGGGGATGAGAGAATTAGGGATCTCTTTACTCACTTCTGGCAGCTGTTGGTTGAGTGCTGCTCCTGGGTGAGGGTGTGGGGGTCAAGAGGGGGACATTTGTTCTCTGATACTTCTGGCCAGCCCTGCAGGCAGCAAAGCAGACTCTGTGATGAGACAAAGACCCTCAACTCAAGACATGCAGGTATCGGCAGGAGAAAGTGGCAAAGGCAGGAATGTGTGGGTGGGACACCAGAGGTAGCTGCTTACAGGTGGACCTAGAATTTGAACCCAGGTGTCCTGGCACGAGATCTGCATCCTTAACCACTCTGCTGTGTGAATAAGATTCTGCATTTCCCTTGAGGAGCTCACTGTCAGGAAGCCAGGTAGGAGCCCCGTTTCCTCCTTGCAACATGGTTGGTTCAGACTTTGACGGAGAGGGAGGGAGCACTGGGCAGGAGGAGGCAAAATCTGCCGGGATCCGGTGAGGGGCTCCAGAAGGCTTCTCTGAGGAAGTGACCATGGGGCTGGGCTTTGAAGGATGAACAGGATGGGCTAGGAAGTGGGAAAGGTGCAGAGAAAAATATCCCAGCCTCAGAAGAAAGGTGAGAAGGGACATGGCAGTGTAGGGGCATGGGGGTATGGCCAGAGCTGGGAAGAGCAGAGAGGTGAGGTTGAAATGCAGGTTAGCACCGGAGACGACAGAATGACAGCAATAGCAACAGCAGCAGTGCTGAGTACATTACATGAGGACTCACTCTGGGCCAGGATTTCCGGTAGACAGTCTCGCTTAAGCCTCCCCACCTCCAGCTGCAGACCACTCTTTAATTCCCTTTCTGCAGATGAGGAAGAGGAGGCTCAGCGGGAGAGCGGGTGATTTCTGAGGTCCTGCCACCAACAGGTGGCGCCGTCACAGCTTGAACCCAGATGGGCTGACCTGTGAGCTCACCTTCCTCTTAACCATAGTGATGCTGCCTTGAAGGGCCTTGTAGTTCATGAAAGAGATCTGAGCATGACTTTTGAGGGCAGGGGACTGATCTAAGAGACTTTCCAGAGGTGGAGGCAAAAGACATTGTGACCAACTAAATGTGGGGTAAGGATGGGTGACCCCGAGGTCTACAGGCATGTTCAGCACAGAGAAAGGAAGAAGATGTGGGGTTTAGAATTAGACCCATCTGTAATGTTGATGTTTATTTGTTTTCAAATTCTGTCTTGGCCCAGTTTTGAGGCCCTGGCTAGAGGCTGGTCAGTTTCTCTTCTTGAGCAGATAATTAAGTTCCCACTGCAACTAGTTGCCTTATCGGGCTTCACGCCCCAGGGTCACCATGCACCTGCCCTAATCAAGCCAGGGCCAGGTACCAGACAACTAGGGACAGCTTCTATGCCCCAAAGCCCACCACAAATTATTCAAATCCACCAACCCACTGGGAGCCCAAGAAACCAAGATAACCCCTTTTTGCTTGCCATATGGATGATGCCCCCTACCGCATCTCCCTCTTGCCCTGTTCCTGGGCACAACCCTTATGTGCTCCTGCATGGTGGATTCCTCCCATTTGGAGCTCTGCCTGTCATCTGTCTAAGTGTTGGTATGTTGTGTCCTGCCATCAGTAGAATGGTGAAATTTGGGCTTGAATTCCTGGTTCTGCCTCTTAATCACTGAGTGATCCTGGGAAAATTGCCTCGCCTCTCTGGACCTCAGTGTTCTCATCCATGAAGTGGGGCCAACAATCCGTGCTGTGAGGGGTCTGAGGAGAGGAGTAGATGAACTAATGCAGACACAGTCTCCGGCATGGATTCACTCCTTTTAAGGGGCAACTGGGGCATTAGAAAGCAGGTCTGAGGAGGTGTTTGGGCTGGGAGTTTGGCGTGGGCAGGGAGACTTCCCAATGACCTGGAAATCCCAGAATAAACATATCATCTGTTTCATCCATCAGGAAGACCCTGGCATCTTCCTGCCTTGTAAACATCAGCAAATGAGATTCTCTGGAGGGTGGGGGATGTCTTGGGAGGCTCCAGGGAGACCCTTAGATAAACAAATAAGCTATTTGTGCTGTGTGTCCATTGCTTTCTTGGCACCTGCTCGTATATTTCCTCTCAGCCCACAAATTCCAGAACACAATTAAGTGTGCCTGTTCAACTTCAGAGATGCTTATGCTACAGGACAGGAAGCACAACACCTCTGAATGGCTGTTGAGGGGGGCAGAAAGACTGCAAATGAGAGCCTTGAGCCCCCTCCACCTTCACCTCACTGTCTCCTTCCCCCACGCAAGCTGTGCCAGGAGAGCCCCGTGAGACCATCAAAATGAAAAACACCAGCCTGTTTTCCACGCATGGGGGGATGTCGATGTGTCCGGAATCAGCTATTTTGCAACCTGTTTGTCCGGGATCTTATATCTAAATTATGTTCCTCAGAATTTAATAAATGAGGTTTAATAGAATGCACTCAGGCGGCACTGATGAAATCTGTCACGGAAAATATTACGATTTCATTGTTTTTATATAACCTCCTTGGAACCTGCTTCTTCTCATTTCTGCGCCTCCCCCTTTCCTTCCCATTTTCAGGTTTTTAAGTTTTTAGCTTAGCTGTGGAGTCCGGGGAGGCTCCTGGAGAGTGATATATTCTCTCTCTCTCTCTCTCTCTCTCTCTCTCTCTCTCTCTCTCCTCCATTACCCACAGCAAGGAGGGGCTGGATGCCTTGGTCTAACCCTTGCCAGGAGTAAACGAAGTTGTAAACAGTTGTTTTTAAAAATAGTTGGTTTCAGATGAAAAATTTCTGTATTCAATTTCTCCCGTTCCTAGAAAGCCACAGGAGCACATTTTCTCTGGGGAATAACATTGGATATTTCAGCATTGGTAAGGAACCAGTCCCCAGTGTCTTGGCAGTCCTGTGCTAGAAGGGAGAGATGAGATTATCTCTCAGCCACAGAGAGCTGCCTGCTCTGTGCTGGGCACTGTGCTAACAGCTTTCCTTGATGTTTAATCCTTATGACAACCCTATGAGGTAGGTCCTCTCAGGGGCAGTAGTTCTTGAGGGAGAAATTGGATCTCAGAGAGGTTTAGTTACTTGCTCCAATCACACAACAGCAGGTGGTGGAGGTAGGATTTGAACCGAAGTCCGTCTCAATTGTTCAAAACCTTAGAACTTTTACTGTCTTCTACTGTCCTGTTTTACAGAGAGGGAAACTGAGGCTCAGGAAGGTGAAGCATGCTTTCTGATTAAGAGCCTAAGTTCTAATTCACACTGTATCCATCACCTTGAGTACCTTACCCTCTCTGCTCCTCAATTTTTACATTTGTGAAATGGGCTGTTGTGAGGAATGGGATAAAATCAGTGTAATAGTGCTCAGCTGCTTGCCACGGGTAGATGCTCGGTTAATATTTATTTTAAAAAGAAATGGCTGCAAGTGACTGAAGACCTGACAAACCTGTCAGGGGCCAGGAAAGAGGAGGCTGACTGTCAGTCTCAACATTTTATGTGGAAGCATGTCTTTGGGGACCCAGGCTCCTTCTATCTTCCTGCTCTGCCACTTGCCGTCTCATGGCAGGTCTTCCTCATGGTTGCATAATGGCTGCTGCTGCGCCTTCAAGCATCTTGTCCACAATCAAGGCAATAGGGGAAACCAAGGCCCCTGGAGGGGAGCTGATAGACTCATTGTCATGGGGACACAAGTGAGAGCTGGAGCCGGTTTTCTGACTTCCAGTCCAGCCTTTCTATTGTGCCCAGTGATCCTGCCAATGAGGATTTTATGTTTACATAAATTGAAAGCCTCTGGTTTTAAACTCCAGAACTTATCTTCAGAGAAATAGGCCAGAGGATGTGACAGAGGCTGGAGAACAAAGTCATCGCAGGGGCAGTGCCGGCCTCAGGCAAAATCATTAGATAACCCTGCTCTATCTTCCTGTTTTTCATACCCAGAGCCCTGCGGTGCCCCCTTAAATGCCCCAGACCATCCTCTACCCCCCACGCACATTCTAGGGCCCCACAGCCCAATGAGGTGTCATCCATCCTCCTGTGTCCTCATCCTGTGGGATTCTGCCTGCTGCTCTCCAAGGGGACACTCTTGTCACAAGGTATTCTCAGTCCTGCACCCCTGTAGGCATGAGTGATGCTGAGTGAATCAGTACATGAGCTCATTTGATAAGTGAACTTTGCAAATCCATAGGAAGGGCTCTCCTCTGAAACAGCATTTTAACAGGGGTCTTCTGCAGACAGTTCCTTCATCCACGGACTGATTCTGCTAAAGGAAGGTTCTGATCCAGTGACAGGTGTCTGGGGTGGGGGAGACCTTTGGGGAAGTTTCTCTGGATTTTCAGAGTCTCCGGGTTAATTGCAACTTGTTGCCCTTTTCTGGCTGGGAGATTGGGACAAGATGTGTAGGGGCTTGTTCCCCAAGGGGCACCTGATCTGAAAAGGGGCTTTGGGGATAGGGTGGAGCTAGAGGTATTGCCTCAAATGGTCTCCAGGGCTGTGTGGGACCAAGGGGAGATGACGTAAGGGTGGATGACAGGCTGGGAGATTTTAATGGAGGCCTCAGCCACATTGAGCACCCAGGCGGGTTGGGGGACTGAGATGTGGATTGATGTGGTTGTGCCTGTCAAGACAGTATTGTGTCTTTCCTTAAGTGCCCCCACCACTAGCACATGGGAGGATGGTTCCCTGCATACCTTCATTCCCCGCAGCTGCTCAGACACTTCTAGCGGGAGTCCTGTCAGGAGGATCTGGGATATTTGGTGGAGTGGGATCTTTAAAATAGTTCACTGTTTATTTCTTAGTGTAGCGGTTACCAGTGAGGGCTCTAGAATCTCCTCCCTTGGCTCAAATCCCTTTTACACCATTTACCGCATGGCCTCGGGGACAATTATAAAAATAATCTCCTCTGACTGTTGCAGGTTTTAAATGAGATAATATACATCTTTTAGCACTTAATACACACTGCGTGCATCATGTTGGTTTGTAATAGCGGCTGGCAATGGCTTCTTCTGTCACACAAGGTATATTATGCCAGAAACTGCTTTCCCCTCTATTTGCACCTACTGGTTTGCACTAGAGGCTTCCAGAAAAAACAACTCCATCAGCCCCAGTGACGGGTATTCAGACACTGCCAGCATGCATACATGATGGCATGGGAGGGGGAGAGGACGCTTAATGAAAAGAGATTGTAAGGTGACAAATAGGTATGTTCCAGTGAATGGACAGTAGGGAAAAAATTCAATAGGAATAGGGATCCAGTCCCAACCCCAAATCCTGGGAGTTGGAGGAAAGGGTAGTTCTGGGGAAAACAAAAACAACAACAACAACAACAACAACAACAACAAAACCAACAAATATGGCTCTTAGTTTTGTCATCCTGAACTCGGCACTGTTGAGAGAAAAGGGCTGTGTAATAATGCAGAGTGGGGCAGTGCTGTGGTCCCAAGCGTGGGGTCCTCCTGTGTGGCAGGGTTTGGGGTAAGTTCTGCACAGCAATGCCTGCCAGGCAAGGGACCTCAGAGTCCCACAGCTGGGATCAGTGCCGAGGCAGCGGGGGTGGGGAGTGGGGGTGGGGAAACAGCATCTGCCTAGAGTGCCAAATACAAATGAGATGCCATCCCCTGGGGACTCCCTAGCTTCTAGATTGGGACAGGGGCCTTGAAGAAGGTTGAAGGTCTTCCCCCAGCCGGGAGAAGGGGCTGTGGAGCTGGAGAACCTCAGGTCCCCTCCCATGTGATTGTGTTTGTACACACCAGTTGGAGAGTCTTGGTGATGCTTGGGTCCCCCTGCCCCAGTACCACGCAGCATATCATTACAAGCAAAGTTAACACAGAACAGCCTGAGCAGAGGAATACCAGGGGGATTTATAGCAAAGGAATCACAGAGACAGCAGCGGGCTCAGCCTTGCTGCCTGAGGACACCAGGAGATGGATTGTGGCTCTAAAACATTGTAACAACACCCAGCTGGTGGGGTCCCTTCACTTCTCTTTCTTCCTTGCTTGAAACTGTCTTTTCAGACCTCGCTGTCAACTCCCTTCCCCTGCCATCTCCCTACAGGAAATCGCAGCCCTCATCCAGCACGGGTGTTCCTTCTCTCACCAATTTTTTAGCTGCTTTGAATGTGAACAGATAGGAAAAATGCAATTTAAAAAAAATACGTGGCTGTAACTGATTTATTAATAGCCCATAATGCTGGTAATAGGCAATCTATAAGTCTGTTCTTAAGAATTTATAGGGCAAATATTCCAGAACCATATTAAAGACACCACTCATAAATGCCTGCAAGCCTCAATCTATTAACTTAGGTGGTGGGAGAATACCATTATCTGTAGGAAAACAGAGATCCAGCCCCCAGCTTTGATTTCCTCAGATGCTCCAAAAAGCGCACAGTAAGTAAGCAAATTGTGTGACATGCCAGAGGCAAAGTATCCTGTGCATAGAAATCAGATGTTGACTTTCTTAATATGTGTGTGTGCTTTTCAGAAAGAGCCTAGGCTTGGGGGAGGGCAGGAAGGGGGTGGGGGTCGTAAAGTCTTAGCGGGTGGGGGTGGGGCTGGAGAGAAGCAGAGACTGGGAATCAGGTGAGGCATTGGGCCTTTTCCTTTTTTCTCTATTCATTGATATTTCAAATAATCCTGAATATAAAAGTAAAACATGCTCACTGTTGAATATTTGGTAAATATTGGCAAGTGTTAAAAAATAGGGAAAAAAAAATGACCCATAATTCAACCATGGATGACCTCCTTTTAAATCACTGTGCCTTCCGGAATGGTGGGTAGGCCACCTGCATCCCAGTTCCTAGGGATGAGAGGCAGGGGCCTCATTAAAAATTATTTCCAGGCCCCACACAAATCTACTGAATCAAGAATATGTGGAGGAGGGGCTTTGGCATCTATATCTTTTAGCAAGCTCTCCAGGTGATTGTGAGTGAGGCATGCTGAAGCTTGAGAACTGTGGCCTTTTTAAGTGATTATAACCTGAGTACAGTTCCCAAAAGGCAATTTTTCAAATTACCTAGGGACAGCACTATTCACAGTCAGCAATAGGTGAGAACAATCCAAATGTCCACCATTCAGATAAACAAAATGTGGTCTGTTCATGCAGTGTCATATTATTCAGTCATAACAAGGAATGAAGCACGGATTCGTGTTCCAACATGGATGGACCTTGAAAACGTCACGCTAACTAAAAGAAGACGGGCACAAAAGGATGACTGTTGTAGGTTCCATTTACACAAAATAACCAGAGCAGGCAGACCCATAGAATCAGAAAGCCAGGGGCTGGGGAGGGTGGGGGCAATGGGATATGGGTTTCCTTTTAATGGGTAGGGAGTGTCCTTTTGGGGTGATGAATATATTCTGGAACTAAACAGAGGTGGTGGTTGCATAACATTGTGAATGTGCTAAGTGCCACTCAACTGTATACTTTAAAATGGTCAATTTCATGTTATGTGATTTTACTTCAATAAAAAACAATCCCTTGTGGAAACGAAAAAAAAAAAATCCAGATTTCCTGGCTCTGTCCCAGGAGATTCTACTTTAGTCTATCTGGGGCAGAGCTCAGGATTCTGAGTTGGAAAAGGAAATAGAAGCAGGTAATTAATTCTTTAAAAAAATTTTTAAAAAGTTTATTCATTTATTTTGAGAGGGTGCAAGCAGGGGAGGGACAGAGAGGTGGGGGGAGAGAGAGAATCCCAAACAGGCTCTGCACAGTTAGTGCAGAGCCCAATGTGGGGCTTGAACCCAAGAACCGTGAGATCGTGACCTGAATTGAAGTTGGATGCTCAGCCGACTGAGTCACCCAGGCACCCCTGGAAGTAGGTACTTCCAATACAAAACCAGGTTTGTGTGCCCCTAGCTGAGCTAGAATTACAGCCCATAAAAGTCCCAAGTGAAGACAGAACCTAGTAAAAATGGAAGCCACTTGCAAAACTATAGTCTCCCTTTTTGCTCCCTTGCCCATTACCTGGGTCTCTGGTGTGGACTAAGTGTCTGTGTCCCTCCCCACAAATTAACGTATTGAAGCTTTAACCGCCAGTGCGACAGTATTTGGAGATGTGGCCCTTGGTAGGTAATTAGGTTCAGATGAGATCTTGAGGGTGGGGCCCCCATAATGGGATCGATGTATCCTTAGAAGAAGAGGAAGAGACATGAGTTCATTCTCCGTGTGACATATGAGGACCTAGTAAGATGGCCAGCTATCTGCACGCCAGGAAGAGAGTCCTTACCAGGAACTGAATCGATGGATGCCTTGATCTTAGACTTCCCAGCTTCCAGAACTGTGAGGAATGAATGTCCGTTGTTGAAGCCACCCAGCCTATGGTATTTGTCAAAGGGGGCCAAGGAGGCTAAGAGTTTTTTAAGGCTTAACTTTGCAACTTCACACCCCCTGCCTGGAGTGCCCTCCTTCTTGACCTTTCCAGATATATCTTAAACCTCATCTCAAGTTCCAACTTGTGAAGACTTCTGGAACAGTCTCTTCCCTTCCCTAGGGCTTGGGCATTTCCCCACCATCCTCAGAATTTAGTGAGTTGAATAAGTCAGTCCTTGACTACACTTGCTTTTGCTTCTTCTCGGTCTGGTTCTGGCTGCATAAGATTTTCATCATACGTTAGTTTCACTTTTGTTCATTTTTTAAAAATGTGACTTTTGGATGAGAATTCATCTGTCTCCCTCACTCCCCTTCCTAGTTTCTCTAGAGCAGGGTCCTTACCTTGTTCATCTAGGAGTCCCCCAATGAGCTCTCACATATCTCAGTAGCCCCTTCTCCATAAGGCTCTCATGCTCAGTTGGCAGATCATTTTTCTTCCCCTCACCTCCTGCAGTGGTAAAACCAAAAGAGTATTAATGGAGTGTTAATATTAACAGAATGTTAAGTATTAACATGCATGTCCCAGGCATTGTATCAGTTCTATACACAAAACTTCTTCTTGGATCCTTACAACAAACTTACAAAGCTGTCCTTACAGTAAGGAAACTGAAGCCTAGGAAGCAATTTAGTCAAAGTCAAAGATAGCCAAATCAGAAATGAGGCCGAGCTCAAACTTGAACTCAACTCTGACTCCCAAGTCTGTTTCTCCCCTCCCTGCCTCCCATGGTCATTCCTTGTGCCTCACTTGGGGCCCTTAGCACTACTTGCCTTGAAGGCTATGGTTTCTCCATGATCCATCCATCCATCCATCCATCCATCCATCCATCCATCTATCCATCCATCCATCCATCCAACTTTACAAGGCACTGAGTAAAGTCTTAGAGACTCAGAGGGGAATGATTGAGATTAAATCCAGTCCCTGCCTACATTTGAGATCAGTTTCTGTTGTTGGTTTCTATACCTGTTGTTTGTTCTGTTTTTCGTGGCTAGCACTCACTTTTACTTCATAGGTCACTTCTGTTATTGGGGTAACCTCTCTCCACTGGAGACAGTATGGTGTGGCCATAATTGGTGGCTCTGTTTTACCCTGGCCAGGGGTGGACCTGTGCCTTAGCAAGGCTACTCCATCATCTGCTCCCTGGAATTTGATTCTGAGCAGAGGGCCAAAGCACCTGAAAGGTCAAGGCCCTATTTCCATCCCAGCAGTGGCTTCATGCCCAGATTCTATTCCTCAGCTCCCTGGAGCATCTTTAGTTCATTCTCGAGGCCCAGTCTCCAACCTCACATTGATTTCTTGAGCTCTGACATCCTTCCAATAAACTCCCTTGTTGCTTAAGTTATCCAGAGGCTGTCTCTGTCACTCACAACCAATGAGCCCTGACCTAGACAGCGAAGTAGCATGTAAACTGGGTGCACATGGCAGAGACACCCAATTCAGTTTGAAGGTGTCAGGGAACATCTTGGGAGAGGTAACATCTGAACTGAATCATGGAGGATGAGCAGGAATGAGTGAGATATAGAAGGAAATGGGGGGGGGGGGGACAGAGAGCACAGGCAGAGGGGAAAATATGCTCACAAATAGTGACAATCAGTGGCTCTTATTGGGTGCTTTCTCACTTAGCTCCCACAATGATCCCTTGAGGCTGGCTCTGCTTCCATTTTATAGTTGAAGCTCAGAGAAGCAGTGTGATTTCCCAAGGCCACCCAGCTAGCTAGTGAATCGTAGAGATGGGATTTGAACCTAAATCTTTCAAGAGACCTGATTTCACATCAGGGGGTTAGCGGCTAGTCCCCAGAAAGCCTGTCAAGAGGCCATTCTTTCTCATCTGCTAGTCTCGTCCCTTCTGGGGCAGCCTTCTGGTCATGTGATTTCTATCTTTGGCAATTCCTGGGTCTTCCTAGAGGAGGCCTGCTCTGCATACATGTGGTTCTTTTTTTTTTTTAATGTTTTATTTATTTTTAAGAGAGAGCACAACAAATGGGACAGGGGCAGAGAGAGAGGGGGACAGATCCACTCAGTGCAAACGAGTGCAGTGCAGGGCTTGAAGTCGAAGTCATGAACCACAAGATCATGACCCAAGCAGAAGCCGGATGCTCAACCAACTGAGCCACCCAGGCAGGTGCCCCTGCATACATGTGGTTCCAATGGCTGAGATGTTTTTATTCTGCTCAGAAAGAGTCATCACTTACTTCTTTTCAGGCGTGCGGGCAATTACAGGAGCCAGGGCCTTGCTAATTGCCTTTGTTTGTGGATTTGAATGCAGCCTCCCCTGTGGTTGGGGAGCAGGGCATTGGCCTCTGGGAGGATGTGAGGTTGCTGCCAAGAGCAGAGAGAGTGTGGAATGCAGCTAAGGGTAGGGCCAGTAAAGGGAAGGAGGGCTTCCGTGTGTGTGTGTGTGTGTGTGTGTGTGTGTGTGTGTGTGTGTGTGTGTATGTGTGTAAGAGATGGAGAATGGATGTTGGGGATAACATGGACTCGGATTCCACAGGCTGAATTAATCTCTTCTCTTCCCAGCTCCTTCCTTTCTTCTTTCCCAATTCTTACCTAATTTCTTCATTTACATTTCTCCTTTCTTATACAAATATCACAAGCTGTTTTAGGGGGGGATATTCAGTTACAAAAACAGGAAAAAAATGGGGTCCAAATTCACTACCCAAACCAACCACAGTGAACAATTTGTGATCACCTAGTTATATATACTCTTTTGTAATCTGCCTTTAAAAATACAAGCCAACTAAGCAATACATCATAAATGTCTTTCTATGGCAGGAATTTTTGTTGGCCGCATAGTATTTATTTATTTTTACAACTGTTTATTGAGTGCCTACAGGCAGTGTTTTAGATGTTGAAGATGCATCAGTGAACAAAAAAGGCAAAAATCCCTGCTCTCCAACTAAAAGCCAAAGTCGTCACTGTGACCTATGATGATATGTCCCTGATCCTTATCCAGTAGCTGACTTTCTCTCTCAGTTCTGCTTGATAGCAGTTGGAGGAGGGATTTACCACCTATTTGGATTGGCCAATAAGCTGGAGGCCAAGGACCATTTGAATCCTTCTCTTTCCTTTCTAATCTAGCTGGACTCTGACTCAAACGGAGAAACTAGGGACCCGACATGGGGGTGGCAAAATGGACACAGTTCTTGTCCTCAAGGAGCTCACAGACATTTAGACAGCTTTACAACCTCCCTGTGATTAACATGCTTCAGTGAACACTAGATAATCATGTTGGCGGAAGGTGGGAGATGCTCCCCTTGGTTTGGGAAGATGTGGGAAGATGGGCGGCATGTTATTCTGGGGTAGGGAAACAGCCTGGGAACATTTCTTCAAGAGGAAAGAAATCAGGATGTGGCTGCTTGTTCAGCCTCCAATCCTGAAGTCCTGGGAGCATTTTGAGCAAAGCATTCTACCTTTCCGGTGCCTCCCAAGCCTTCTCTGTAAAATGGGAATGCTGACACGAAGTGTACTTATCAGAATAATTTTCTCCAAGTGGCATGGATTTTCCCTCTGGATGACTGCTTCCCATTTAGGAGGATGTCATGTCTTTCCCCACCATCTGTTTTGTTCTAGTTATCATTTATCGAGCACCTACTAAGCACCTGGCATTGTCCCAGACACTTTACATAAGCTATCTCATTCAGTCCTATGAGGTAGGAATGATTATATGTCTTCCTTTAAAGATATGGAATCCAAACTTAAGAGAGTTTGAATGACTCACACAAGGTCACTGCCAAGAAAGGGCAAAGCCAAAATACCTACACAGGTCTGCTGAGTGCAGAGCAGGTGTGCTTTCATTTTCGTAGATCTACTGAAATAACCAGTTCCTTTTATTCAACAACTCTCTCAGGATGAAGTACAAAACTCTGTAGAAAGAGCTTAGCATTGCAAAACCAAGCATCCTGGAATGAAACAGTACAAAAAAAATTTTTTTTTTCAAAAGAACATAACAAGGTTTTTAAAATATGTATCTCTTTTCATTGTTTTTCTTTTTTTCCTCGTTATGAAAGCAATTCATATTCACTGTGGAAATTTGGAAAATACTGAAAAGTATAAAGAAGAATATAAAAATCACCCTAATCTTATTACAGGAAGAAAATTGCTGTTAACATTTGTTTTATATCCTCCCAGTATTTTTTTCATATGCCTAAATGTACATATATATATTTTAACATAATTGGGATTGTCCTGCCAAATTGCTTTCCAGAAAGGTTGAACTAATTTACAGTCCCACCAGCAGTTTTTGAGAGTGCTTTCTTCACTCTGGCCAGCATAGAGGTTTTTCTTTTCTTTTCTTTTCTTTTTTTTTTTTTTTTGTGTGTTAAAGCTAATACATTTAAAAGGCAGTATCTTGTTTCTTCTTGCATTTCTTTGATTACCGAAATGGCTGCATTTTTGAAAAATTTCACAAGCTTTTGGGCACGTGTGTTTATTCTACTGAGAATTATTTTTCATGTTTTTTGTTCACTTTCATTGGATCTCAGCTTTGTATTTCTTATTAATTTGTAAGAACTCTTTATATATGACAGTTTTAAAACTTGTCTGGGGGTAAGTGGAGGCATGCATACTTTCCTCTTGGGCTTCTATATTTTAGTTTCTTTCTAAGAAGTTGGCTTTTTGACTTCCTCATTTGGCTTGTGATTGGGGGTAGGGAGGAAAAAACATTTTTTAAAAAAAAATCATGGTCAGATACATCATTCTTTTCTTTATGATATAATTTTAAAAGATGGATGTAAGGCTTTACCCTATCACTGTCAATCATTCACTAGCCCTAATTTCTCTAGCTTAGTGGTCCTCAAAGATAACTGCAAATCAGGATTGCTTAGGGTTTTGTTTTTTTTTAATAATTCTCAATGGCTAAGCCACACCCCAAACCAATTAAATCAGAATCTTAGTGGGGGTGGGCGCCTGGGTGGCTCAGTCACTTAAGTGTCTGACTCGGTTTCAGCTCAGGTCATGATCTCACGGTTCATGGGTTGGAGTCCCACATCAGGCTGTATGCCAGCAGTATGGAATCAGCTTGAGATTCTCTGTCTCCCACTCTCTCTCCCCCTCCCTTGCTCATGCACTCTCTCTCTCTTAAAATAAATAAAATAAACTTAAAAGGGGGGGGGGCGGCGCCTGGGTAGCTCAGTCAGTTAAGTGTCCGACTTTGGCTCAAGTCATGATATCACGGTTCCTGAGTTTGAGCCCCGTGTCAGGCTCTGTGCTTACAGCTCAGAGCCTGGAGCCTGCTTCGGATTCTGTGTCTCCCTCTTACTCTGCCCCTCTCCCACTCATGCACTGCCTCTCTGTCTCTTAAAAATAAATAAACATTAAAAAAATTTAATAACATTAAAAAATTAAAAAAAAAAAAGAATCTTAAGGGAGGGGTTGAACCTGGGTATCAACACTTTAAAATCTTTTCAGTTGAGTGCAAAGGGTAGCCACACTTAAGGACCATTGCTTTATTCTCATATTTCCCACAATGGGAAAGTTCATTAGAGGTAGTGATGTAACCAGTACAAATCAGTCATAATGCAAAGTCTGCCCACCACCCTCATGTACTGAACATGCAATACCAGAATGGACCTCTTTCTACTGGGGTGCCTGGGTGGCTCAGTCAGTTGAGCATCTGACTCCTGATTTCACCTCAGGTTGTGATCTCAAGGTCATGAGATTGAGCCCCTCATTGAGCCCTGCATCTAGCTCCATGCTGAGTGTGGAGCCTGCTTGAGATTATCTCTCTGTCCCTCTGCCTCTCCCCTGCTTGCACATGTGTGTTAAGCCAGTTGCCCAAAGTCAGCCAGCAGTTTGCAGGCCAAGTCATATGTTCTGATTTTTGATGAAGGAGGACATTCAGTGGGAATTGTGCCATCCATCCACCCTTGGAGGGGGACTTGATGGGAGTCCTTCCTTCCAGAGTCTTGCCTGCATTTTGAACAACTGATGCTGGATAAGTTGGATCTCCTTTCTCATTTTTCATGTGGGGTAGGGAAGTTCATGAAAACAGCTAAAATCAATATGCTATTTTTGGTTACTTTCGTCTAGGATTGCCCAAGCCACCAATTTTTTTCTGATGATGCAAGTAGTTGGAAGTTGGTTATGGGCCATCGTGTTCCATTTTTTTTTTTTTTAAGATGTGGATGTCTACAGCCACGTGGCAGAGGTGAAGGTGACCTTCCTGAGGTTTTATAGAACCTCAGGCACACTGTCCTATCAGTTGAAAGCTGACTCCAAGCTTGTTAGGGTGCATGCACTGTAATAAGACTTTATTCAATTTCCATAACAGCTCAAAGAAGCAGGTAGTACCCTTATTCCCATTTTACAGGTAAGGAAACTGAGGCACACAGTGTAACCTGCACACAGCTCAAGGTCACCCATGCCAGCAAAGACTGGAACAGTCTCCTTCCCCAGCCCAATAGCAGCAGATCCCCAACTGTATATCTGTCACCACCTTTTCCCCCTTTTTGTCACCTTCCTACCACCCTCTCTACCTGGGATACCTGCCTTTAAAGCCTGTTCCTCATCAGAGGGTGACAGTGTTTCTCTCCAGAGCAGCTCTTGGCTTGTAATTACTAATCAGATGTAGGCAATCAAGCTGCATTTCCATCCCCCCGTTTTCCTCCTCTCCTCCCCTCAAGGGACACCTTTCTGGGGGGAAGGTGACTCCTTCAGGAATTCAGATTAACATCAACCACAGGGGTGGGGAGTGGGGAGAGGATGAAGAAAGGCATCAAACTCGTTTGCAAATTGCAAATGACAAGGCATCTTCTGCCATGGTTTGCTCTCTGCTATTTTAAGGGGCCTCATTTAGCATAATATTTGCATCGTTTGTGTCTTACCCGATAATTAGGAGTAGAGACAAATTCTTCTTGTTCTCAGACTAAGGGCATTGGGGTGGAGAATTAAGGCAGTTCTGGAAATGGCACTCTGCAGTAAAGCCTTTAAAAGTTATTCCCTTACTGCACTGCCTCCCCCACCCGCTGTCTTGCTAAAATTCCCGGAACACCAAGACTTCTGAACCGGGGTCATTGCTCAAGGTTTGGCTCCAGGGAGCCTATGACCTCCCTGAAACTCTAAGCAGAATTCTGTGTTTATGAAATTGTTTGCAGTTCTTTTCCTGTGTGCGGGGGGTGAGGTCCCTAGCTCCCCTCAGTCCCGGCTATCTGTAACTCTCAAATTAAGAATGACTCACAGTGGACATCAGTTTTGCTTCCCCAGCATCCATCCACCCTTCTTTGGGTCCTAGCATCTTGATGTTCCTTTGGGAAACTAACTCTCCTCCACCTTCACTCCATTTTAGGGCTGTCCAGTAGAACTGTTTGTGATGATGGAAACATACCATATAGTCCATTTCTCCACTCAAGAGGGCTAAGGAGCTATATGCTGGCTGCGGCAGCCATGAAGGTCCCTGGTGGTCCACATCTTAGCCTGATTTCTCGCCAAGCTTGACAAATTCTTCCTCCCCTTCTGATTCACTTGTCTTTCTGATGGCTACTGCAGTAATGAGTCAGTGGCTGAGCATATTTAAATGCAAAACGCCATTATCCTTCATTAAAAGGCCTGTCACCACTGGCCTTCCTGGGAGAGAGTGATTATGCTATTAAGGGCCCCTTGACA
Organism: Panthera onca; assembly: GCF_046562875.1. Classification (NCBI taxonomy): domain Eukaryota; kingdom Metazoa; phylum Chordata; class Mammalia; order Carnivora; family Felidae; genus Panthera; species Panthera onca. The sequence continues at coordinate 13,984,473 of NC_138350.1, forward strand.
TATGGCCCAGGAGTGACCAGCCCATCCCAGGGCTCCTGCTTCCCTTCCTAGGATGATCCTCTTCTGACTCAGCTGCTTATGCTGACGAGGGCAAGGCAAAGCCCTATGAAGCCAAACTCATAGTCAGGGGAGGATGCCAAGGACTAGGATGATGCTGCCTCACTTTCACCATCCGGCCAGGTGTCTGGGAAGCACCCTGTTGCCTTCTTGAGGAGATCCATTTACTGTCTCTCATCACCGGACCCTCTAGCCTGACTTGAAATTTTTGTGCCCTTTCAATATCCTCTTAGAAAATGTGACTCCCTTTAAACTGTCCACCATTCGACTTTTAAATTTTTTTTTTTCAACGTTTTTTATTTATTTTTGGGACAGAGAGAGACAGAGCATGAACGGGGGAGGGGCAGAGAGAGAGGGAGACACAGAATCGGAAACAGGCTCCAGGCTCCGAGCCATCAGCCCAGAGCCTGACGCGGGGCTCGAACTCACGGACCGCGAGATCGTGACCTGGCTGAAGTCGGACGCTCAACCGACTGCGCCACCCAGGCGCCCCCACCATTCGACTTTTAAAGGTCTAACTGGTGCCAAAGTTGGGACTTGACAGTAGTTAAGAGCACAGGCTTTGCAGATGGGCATTGCTTATTGTTCTGCCACTTACTCACTCTGTGACAGTGGACAAGTTACTTAACCTCTCTAAGCCCCAGTTTTATTAATTTCAAATGGGTATAAGTAAGTGTGGCAGACACTGTTGCTTCCCCAGCCAATAGCATGCCTCATTTTTTTCTCATGCTCACTTCCCACTCTAGAGGTTGAAAAAGCCAGATGCTTTCATAGCCTCCTTTATAGTCAGGGGTGACCATGTGACTTGAGTTTTGGCCAATGAGATAAAAAGGAAGTTGGTGGGGCACCTGGGTGGCTCAGTTGGCTAAGCGACTGACTTCGGCTCAGGTAGTGATCTCGCGGTCTGTGGGTTCGAGCTCCGCATTGGGTTCTGCTGACAGCTTATAGCCTGGAGCCTGCTTCAGATTCTGTGTCTCCCTTTCTCTCTGCCCTTCTCCTGCTCATGCTCTGTCTCTCTCTCTCTCTCAAAAATAAATAAACATTAAAAAAATTAAAAAATAAAAGGAAGTTGGTGTAGAGGATTCTGGGAGTGATTTTTTCTCCAGTGAAAAAGAGCAGTACCTGAGGATAGATCTCCTTCCTGCTCCCTTTCCTCCTTTCTGCTTTGAATGTTGTTGCATGGGGTTATAATGTCTGGAGCCATAGTTGCCATCTTGTGACCATGAGGCAACAAACCTGTGAATGAAGAACCAGAACTCTGAGGATGATGGAAGAGAAGGATATAAGAGCTTAGATTCTTGGTAATATCGTTGAGATGCTCAACCAATGGTGGGATGTCCAGTTTCCTTGTTAAATATGTTCTTATGACTTATGCCATTGGTAGTCATTTACTGGCAGCTGAAAGGATCTATAAATGATACATCAAACTCAGGCTCACAGGTTGTTGTGAGGAATAAATAAGATAGTGTATGGAGAGTTTCCCGCATAGTTCCAGGAACATGATGAGCCTACAATAAAACAACATTTATTATTGGCAGGAATAACTATACCCAGAGATCCACAGGTGATATTTGAGGAAGCATTGGGAAATCTGTCATGTGTAAAATTTGGCCCTTCCTTCCTGCCTGGGTGGATATTGGAATCATAAAATGTTAGCACCAGAAGGGAATCTTTGATCTTAAATTCAGCTTAACCTTTTTCATTTTAAAGACAAGGACATTGGTTCTCAGAATGGGGAAGATACCATCCCCAGGTCACATAACAAATTAGTGGCAAATCATGGCAAAAGCAGGGTGAGAGCTTAACATTTCTTGGACTTAGAGGCTGAAGCTCTTTCGTCCACATTCAATTGCTGTCTGTTTCTGTTTCAATAAACTCAAAGGTTGTCGTGGGGGAGGGGAGAATAAAATGAGACATCATGTAGGGAAAAATCTTGAAAATTGGGAAGCACTCCACCTGAAGAGTTATGAATCTTAGTGTGTATGGCTGAGCATTTTGCTGCTTTGTCAAATGGGCAGGAGATGTCCCGGTAGTGGGGGCCTCTGTGCCCAGCTAGGTGGTACACCTATATTCATTGGTTCATTAATGCATTGAATGATCCATTTATTCAAGAAATAGTTACTGAGTAACTATTATCATCCAGACACTGGGTAGATTTTGTGTAACATTTGTGGAAATGACTTGGGGCAGAGAGTGCCAAGTGAAACTCCTACCTCTGCTCCTGGAGCAGAGCCCTGCAGTTTGCTGAATTAAATGATCACATGTAAGGATTGACTTAGGATCCACCTGTCACAGTAGATTCTCTTTTGTTTGGACACTCAAAGATCTATTTAAAACCTGATGATTTAAAACCTGTGTTTAAAACCTCATTTCCAGGATCACTGTTTTTGGACATGTCTTGAGAAAGTCTTAGTTACTTAGTAACTTAGTAGTTTTGGGAACGTTCATACTGATTTACTGGCCTCTTCTTTTTCAGGGCAAGGGGCTACACTGAGATGGGGCCTAGGGCCTGGCATTTTTCTTGCAGGGAGGGAAAAGCTCAGAGAATGGAGATGGGTAGTTCTAGACTCAGGGCAGATGGTGGTGGGTGAAGTGTGGATAGAGTTATAAGAACCTAGTATTTTAGGTCAGAGAGGCTTGCTCTGCTCATTCCTGGCTGTGTAATCATTGGTGAGTCACTTACCCTCTCTGTGCCTTGGATGTCTGTAAAATGAGAAAATCACTTGTTGTGGAGATCAAATGAGATTACACACACACACACACACACACACACACACACACACACACACACACATATGTATATATAAGAGAGAGAACAAGAACAGAGAGAGAGAGCTCTCTGACATAGTAGCCTACACACAGTATCCCAAGACAAGGATTAGAATACCAGTAGTTTATTTGGGAGATGATTTTAAGAACTACTAATAGGGGAATGAGGAAGTGACACAGGGAGGGGAAAAAAGGCAATAAATTCTTGTTATTGAGCATGTTAACACTGTGGGCAATTGGAACTCAATCTCACTGGGGACTCCTGGGAGATGTGTAGAGCATACATTAGAACTATCCCACTTGAGAAGTAAAGAAGCTGGGGTAATTATCATCTAGCTCCCACCCATCACTGGGTAAGTGCCGTTATTGGGGGAGTTAGGTCCCAGAACTCCTAGTATGTCCTGAGTGGACAGGGAGAAAGCCCGTGGGTGGAGACCTGGCAATAGAACACTCTCAAGCATATGTTGGAATAGTGAATGCCAAGGGGATATGGACAGGTTGATCTAAGTTCAGAGTCATGTTCTACCACTAACGACTAGCTATGTTTTCTTGAGCAAATCATCTAATCTCCTGGCTATGCAGAGTGTAGTCCATGGGAGCATGGGCACCACCTGGGAGCTGTTAGAAATGCAGATTTTAGGTCCCATCCCAGGTGTATTAGTTACCTATTGCTGCATAACAAATAACCCTAAAACTTAGCAGTTTTTACAAACACATATACTGTTTTTGCTAGTGTCTGCTTGCTTTCATGACATGCACAGGGGCTGCTGCTTTGTGGTTAAGGTGAAGGAAGATTGGGGCCAGAGAGGGCTGGGGAAGGAAAAATAGAGTGGTAAGTATAGTCAAGTGCCTGTCTCTTCCCTTACCCATACCCACCTCCGCACCCAGTTAATGGCCTCACTTTGAGCTCCAGTGAAGTTCGCAGGTAAGATGAAAAGTCAAAGCTGTCATGTTCAAGACATACGTGAGATTCTGGAACTAAGCGGGGCTTCTTAGGGATAAGGACCAAGCCTGATTTAAGGAAAACTCCATCTCTACAACTCTGTCTGAGGTCTCAGCACTGCTCTAGTGGTCCGTGGTGCCTCTAGTGGATATATCCAAGGGCAGAAGCTTTGAGCAACTATGAGACTCAGCTTTCTGCTTACTGCCCTCCTCTAGTCAATGGCTCAGGACCTATGTCAGCACGTGCAGGCTTGCATGGTAACTATTTATAGCACTATTTTAAGCCCCTTAGGTTTATTAAGACATTTAATTCTATAATAACCTCATGGGTTAGGTTTCTATTAGTATCTTCATATTTTTTATATAAGAAAGGCAAAGTTCAGAGTGGTTAAGTAATTTGCCTAAGGTCACACAGCCAGGGAGTAGCAGATCCAAGCTGCTAATGTGACCTCAGGTTTACTTAGGAGCTGCAGTTTTGACACAGGTTGCATACCTATAGATTGTAAAGCACTTGATGATTACATTTCAGGGTTTATATTGGTTTTTTTTTAATGTTTTTGCCACAGTTATCTTTGTTCCTTCTAGACATTTTTAGCGATGCAAAATTTTATACTTCTGTTGACTCATTTGTTCATTAGATGTTTATTGAGCACTTACTATGTGCTAGGCATTATATAAAGGACCAGGGAAACAGCAGAGAACGAAACATAACAGAAATCTCTGTCTTTGTGGTATTCATGTGCTAGTTGTCTAGTAATGGACAAATGAGTTATCCAGTATATTAGAAGGTGACAAATGTTATAGAAAAAATAGATCAGGTAAGAGTGACTGGTAGTGTTTGTTGCAATTTTAAATAAGGTGGTCAGGAGGTGAGGGAATAAGCCAGGTAGCTACCTGGAAGAAGAGCATTCCAATTGGAGGGAATAGCCCACGCAAAGAAGATGGCCAGAGTATGCTGGGAACATTCTAGGAGCAGCAAGAAGACCAGTTTGATTGGAACAGGGTAAGCAAGGGGAGAGTAATAAGATATGTGCTCATAGAGGTAGCAGGGGCCAAACAGGTGGGGCCATGTTGTTACTTTGAATGATTTGGGGAACTATTGGAGGGTTGTGGAAAGAGGAGTGACTTGAATCCATTTGTTTCTAAAGGAACACAACAATGTGACAATGTTACTGTACTGAGAATGGGCTATAGGGGAATGAGGACAGAATAGGGGAGACCAGTGAGAAAGCCACTACAGTATTCCAGGTAAGGCATGATGAGGGGCTTGTCCAGGTGGAGGTAGTGAGGAGTAGTCAGATTCTGGATACAGATACTAAGAGTTTTCAGCAAGAGGCACCTGGGTGGCTCAGTCAGTTAAGCGTCTAACTTCAGCTCAGGTCATGATCTCACGGTTTGTGAGTTCAAGCTCTGCATCAGGCTCTCTGCTATCAATGCAGAGCCCACTTCAAATCCTCTGTCCTGCTACTTCCTGTGCCCCCCCCCACACTCGTGTTCTCACTGTCTCTCTCAAAAATAAATAAACATTAAAAATATTTTAAGAAACAGAGTTCAGCAAACATGAGATTCAGGATTTATCTGCCTTACATTTCACAGATGGTCAGGTCATGGGAGCTTGTGTAACTGGGATCCTTTGGTTCTGAAGACAGCTAAGACCCTTGACTCCTCCATGGGGCTGCACATATAAGACATGTCAGCATCAGGAGTTATTGCTGGCAACATCTTTTGTCTCTCCAGCAGGAAGATCAACGGAAGCTTTTATCTTAATTAGGTTACACAGGGCGCCATCATCCATCCGTCTTCCCCAATTAACTTGGGGGAGAATATGAGGGTGATGGTGGAAGGGAAGACAGCCCCAAGCTGATAAATATGAATCAGAACAGACTGGCTGGAGTGTCTGAGGACTCATCAGAAAGGAGGAGGGAGAGGAATAGGATTTGTCAAAGATGTTTGGAGGAGAGAGAGTGCAGAAAGCTGTTGTATGGTGGGGGGTTGATTTAGGAATTGCCCCAGTGGGCTAAGCCTGCCTTAATGAGAGAACTCCACCTCCATCTCCCGACTGTTTTTGTCACTAGGATCATTAGAATATCAAGATTCTGGAAACTCTACTGATGGCTGCAGTAGGAGTGGCTTGTGTAGGCTGCCACAGCTGGATGTAACATGATGTCTCATCGTGGATGCACATTAGATTCATCAGTGGAGAATTAGAAAGAAGGAAGGAAGGGTTGCCTGGGTGGCTCAATCAGTTAAGCATCCAACTCTTGATTTCAGCTCAGTCACAGTCATGGAATCGAGCCCTGCTTCAGGCTCTGGGCTGGGTGTGGAACCTGCTTGGGATTCTGATTCTGTTTCTCCCTCTCCTTCTGCCCCTCTCTGTCTCCCACTTGCATGCACACACACTCTCTCTGAATCAATCAATCAATCAATCAATCAATCAATAGTTTTTTGTTTTTTTTTTAATAAAACAGAGGAGGGAAGGAAGGAGGGAGGAATTGAGGCCCCTATCCAAGTCAACCCAATTGCCATCTATCAGGCAACCAGGGATGGAGATCCCAAACAGTGGATCTCTGTCCGAGGTGCTGAATTCTCCAAGCACTCTTCCCTGATACCCCTTCTTGCTTTATTCATTCACAATTTCACACATCTTTATTGAGCACCCAAGTTCTGTTATCATATCCCAGGTCCTGTTTTAGAGCCCAAAATTCAACAAGGAAGAAAACTGACAAAAATACCTTCCCTCTTGGAGCTTATGTTCTAGTGGGTGGAGTTAGACAAGTTAACAAAAAAAGACATATTCAATAATAGAAGGTGACGATGCTATGGAAAAAATAAAGCAGGGAAATGGAACAGGAGGGGAAAAATTTTCACTGCAGCTGTAAATAGGGTGGTCATCTAAGTCCTTGAAGAGATGATGGCATTTGAATAAACAGTTGAAAGAAATGAGGGAGCGAGCTATTCAGATTTGCCTATAGTTTCATACTAACCAAGTGGTATTGCTTCATGTCTCCCATTAGATTTCTCTTCTTTCTCACATCAGTGCTTTTGCTTATGTGTTCATTCTACCTGGAATTCTTTCCCTCCAACACCCATCAAAACTGTGTTCAAATCCTGACCTTTTTAGGAAGACTCTATAGGGGCGCCTGGGTGGCTCAGTCAGTTGGGCATCCAACTTTGGCTGAGGTTATGATCTCTTGGTTCGTGGGTTCGAGCCCCATGCCAAGCTGTCAGCATAGAGCCTGGAGCCTGCTTCAGATTCTGTATGTCCCTCTCTCTCTGCCCTTTCCCCCACTTGTGCTCTCTCTCTCTCTCAAAAATAAATAACACTAAAAACTTTTTAAGAAGACTCTATATAAATATCACCTCCTTTAAGAAGCCTGCCAGGGTTGTCCATTGACAGGAAGTGATCTTGCTTCCCTACTAACCTTTACAACACCTGAAATAGATTGCTCTCTGGTTCGGGGCGCCTGGGTGGCGCAGTCGGTTAAGCGTCCGACTTCAGCCAGGTCACGATCTCACGGTCCATGAGTTCGAGCCCCGCGTCAGGCTCTGGGCTGATGGCTCGGAGCCTGGAGCCTGTTTCCGATTCTGTGTCTCCCTCTCTCTCTGCCCCTCCCCCGTTCATGCTATGTCTCTCTCTGTCCCAAAAATAAATAAAAAACGTTGAAAAAAAAATTAAAAAAAAAAAAAAAAAAAAAAAAAAAAAGATTGCTCTCTGGTTCTTTTTATTTTTTATGGTGTTTCTGTGACTGTTTAGGTCCCCAGTTGGCTCTTTCACTACTCTTGGAGTTACACAGGATAGGCACTGGCATCCCTGGTTACGATTACAGTGTCTGGAATCAAGAAGACCTGCATTACAAGCCAGTTCCTCTGCTTGCTATCTGTGAGGCTTAGGACAACTGAGATTTGGGGAAGTTACTTCACCTCTGTGGACTTCAGTTTACTCATCTATAACATGGAGATAATATTACCTGACTTGGGGCTTGTTGTGATAAATAAGCATTAATAAACATAAAACATTAAGCAACACACCTGGAATATGGTTATCATTCAGGTAATAATAGCCAGTATTAATTATCTGGGCTCTCTAGCCCTCCTGAACTCAGAAGGCAGGGACCCAGGATTCTGATTTTTAAATAATTCCTGGGTGAGTCTTTTACACATGAAGAGTTGAGAATCCCTGATGATAATTATATTAGTTATGGCATAGAGTTTTGGCAATATGTGTGTGTGTGTGTGTGTATATATATATTTATACATATATATTTATACACACACATACATATACACACAGAGAATATATGTATATATACATGCATACGTATACACACACAAACTAATTTGATATATATAAAATACAAATAGGGCACCTGGGTGGCTCAGTCAGTTAAATGTCCTTCTTCGGCTCAGGTCATGATCTTGTGGTCTGTGAGTTTGGGCCCTGCATCAGGCTCTGTGCTGACAGCTCAGAGCCTAGAGCCTGCTTCGGATTCTGTGACTCCCCGCCGCCCCTCCGCCCCTCCCCTGCTCATGCTCTATCTCTCTCTCAAAAATAAACATTAAAAAATTTTAAAAATATAAATATGAATGAAATATATAAATTAAATATATATGTATATAGCTTAGAAGACTGCCTGGCATACAGTGAGTCTTTGCTATCATTTTGTGTTTGTGAGCAACCTCTGTGAATAGTGAGTTCACATGAATTTGACCAGAGGGCTCCTGAGCTTGCTTCAGAGGCCTACTTGCCTTACAGTCTTGTTTTGCTCTGTGTGCACAGCTGTTCTAAAGACATGAACCTCAGACAGAGAGGGAACAAACCCAAAATGAGCCTCAAGCACTTGCCCTGCTGTTGCTACTGCTGGTAGAAAAATAGCATCATCTCTGCTCTTTAAAGAATTCCTCCGGCAGATGTGCACACAGCTGCTCCACCCCCTTCCTGCAGGCAGAGAGCAGGCATGTACTGCCAAGAGTTCAGGAAACCATGCTGTAACCAGCTCATGCAAATGATACCCACCGTGGCTTCCCCGTCTCCTTACTAGTCTCCCCTCCTCCTTCTTCCCCTTCTGTCCAAGAATACTATGGGATGGGAGACATCTCTTAGTTCTAGCTGCTTCTAGAAGAGGAAATTGAGGGGGAGAAGTCTCATGGTGGGGGTGGGGGGACTTCCAGAAAAGGAGACAGAGAAGAGGAAGTCTGGGTGCAGCAAGGTGTGTTAGTTGAGTTTAATCCCAGCAACACTGTCTTGCTGTGTGACCTTGGGCAAGTCACTTCCCTTCTCAGATTCTTATCCCAAGCCAAACAGCACATTACAGTGGAATGAGCATAAGCTTTGGAGCCCAATCTATGTAGGTCAGAATCCTGGCTTCACCTGTACCAGCTGTGTGACCTTGGGTAAGTCTGTTTACTCTTTTGCATCCTTAGATTTCTTTTAAGAGAGAGAAAAGTTTGGAAATATTTGTCCTGTGTGCCCAACAGGTTTGCCATAAGAATGAAACAACTCAGGAGGTGTCAGAACCCATCCTAAGATGTGAAATGCTTATGTGAGGTGTCATTCATTCCATCTATGGAAACTTGACTCCTTTATCCCCTCAAGTTCAGGGTAACATTGTGCTAGACCAGAAAGTTTAAGACATGCTGCCAAGAGAGGGGTTACTTTGCCAAGGGTGCTGTCTGCAGGATGATCAACTTTCAACATGCAGCACTGCACTTGCTAACATAGCTCCAGGCGTTGGCAGAGGGGATGGAAGTACCTTTCACCCATCAGGTCAAGGCTCTCTGTCGGGAGCATTTGGAGGAGAGGCAGTTTGGTGGAATGGTTAAGCACAAGAGGCATAAGATGGCTCTGGTTTCAGATTTCAGGTCTTACACCTGCCAGCTGTGTGACTTTGGGTAAATCACTTAACCTCTCTGAACCTCAGCTTCTTCCACATTTAAATGGGGGATAATCATTACTATCTCACAGTGTTATTAAGGATTAAAAGAGATAAAGCATATATTAAGTATTTTTCTCAATGCTTAGTACATAACAAGTGTTCAGTGATCAAATTCTAGCTCTTATTTATTTATTTTGGAGTCTGAGGGAAGGTTTGCCAAGTGATCTTTCAGGCACTGAGGCAGAGGGTGTATCAGTTAGAAGGGTGAGATGTGTTGCAAAGGCCCCCAGACTTGGGATCACCATGGCTGGGGTTGTCTGAGACCTACTGGGCTGTGTGACTTTAGATATGTCCCTTCCTCTAAATTTAAATTTTTCTCATTTGTAAAATGGGAAGCAGCCTTTATCTGTCTGCCTCACAGGATTGTAGTAAGGCTCAGATGAGTGAATTCATGAGAAAATGTCTTGTCAATCTGAAAGTGCTGGGTGGCTGAAAAGAGGGAGATTTCGTGTGTGAGATCTGGGAACCGTCCCACCACCCTTGGCTGTTTCCTCTTTACCATACTGCAGCTCGCTGTGAGCCAGGCAGACTAGGCCAGATGGAATTTGGCTTGTCACAGCCCAAATACCACAGAAATAGACTGCCCTTGCCACCAAGTTCCACTGTTCTGGGACAGCATCACATGGGGCATCACCAACCACTGGCAATTCCTTAAAGCTCCTCCCACTGGCAGTTTATCTGAATAGCTGAGCCAAGACAGTCCAACATCTCAAGAACATATTACAATCTGACCTCTCCCCCTCCAAAAAAAAAAAAAAAAAATCAGCCCCTCAATACTTAGAGCCCCAAGAGGAAACAGAAAGGTGGGAGTTTGAAGGACATTTAATGAAAGGCTTACACACAGGAGAGTGGGTCAGGTTAGGGGGATGGATGAGGATGTTGAGACACCCAGAGACTTGCCTTAGCTGGAAGCAGTTACCCCTGGCTTGAATATACAAGGAGAGGAGTGTGGTTCCAGAACCTGGTAAGAGGTAGAGCCAGGGAGGGGGGCTAGAAGGAGCTGCAGTCATGGAAGAACATCTGGAACCATAACACTGAGTTGGGGAGTGGCTGGGAGAGGCAATGGGGAGAAGTACCTCCAACTCTTTCTTCTTGCTCTTTGACCTCTCCCAGTGCTTCCCTTTGACCAAACCTCCTGGGAAGCTAGAGGTCAGGGAGCCCACCGAAGCCATCCATATGGGTCACCCCCTGAGGCATAGAGCAGTGCAGAGAAGGGCAGAGTGGATCTGGCTGGGGCGGGGAGGGGGTAATCACAAGCGGAGATTAACCAGCCCACTTTCACATGCTCCTTCTCGGTTGCCCTGTTGGGCCCCAGACTCTTGGTGAAAGGCTTTATCTCCACTCCTCTGAAGCCATTTTCAGAGCAGCATTGTCTCCTGTGAGATCAGGACCCCTACCTAGAGGGCTGACACAGAAGGAAATGGAAAATTCTGAGACAGGCCAGGATGTCAACGGCAAAATCTCAGAAGAGCTGGTGTCAGAATGGTTCAGCCATAGGCTGGGTGGTGAGCTCCATGAACAGTTCTTCCAGGAACAGTTCTTGCTTTCCTGTTTTCACGCAGCTGGAGGGGTAGCTGATTTTCTCAGCTACAGCCTAGCGGTTAGGAGCGTGGATTTGGCACTAGACAGATCTGGCCTTTCCACTTCTGGCTGTTTAAGCTTGGACGTGTTTGTTAACCTCGCTGAGCTTCAGTTCTCTCATCCACAAAATAGGAATAAATCTACTTCATAGAGTTCATATGAATGAGAGGCTGAAAGCAAAGAATCTGACCAAGCAGGAGACTGTCAGGATAGGATAGCTAGAATATTCTCCTGTCACTGGCATATGTCCTTTCTCTGGTGGGGCCCCCATGGCTGGGGTGCGGCCCTTTCTCAGCCTCTGCCTCAGCATCCGTGCCTCCGTCAGATGCTCACTGCTGGCCCTGAGCCCCAGGGAAGGGTCTGTCTGGCTCAGCCTGCACAGCGCCGGGCGGGAAAGGCTGGGGAATGCAAATGTGGCCTTATCTGAGTGTGTGCAGCTGCTCCCTTCCTTGAGTCCACCGCCAGGAACAAGGGCAGACTCTGGGCCCCCCAGGGTGCCCCAGGCTTCTTCTGGACCCTCTGAGTCTATCATATCAGCAACAATAATAATATCCAGCAATACCTCAGGCTTTCCTATTTGCAGTGCACTTTGATTTTTATGCTCTCATTGTACCCTCACTATGACTCAGATTACGATTACCCACCACATTGTACAGAAGGTGAAAACCAAGGCTTACAAGGGTCAGATTTGCCCAAGGTTACGTGGCTAATTGGCGGTGCAGTGGGGTATAGAACCCATGCAGTTTGACACCAAAATTTAAGGTTCATTGTATCAGTGGGGGTGCATCTGGCTGCAAGTAATAGAAAACCGTGACTTGATGTACTTAAGCAAGAAAGTCTTTTATAATGTCCCTAACAGGCATTTTGGAGGACATTTGGTTCTGTGGTTAGTCAGCATTTTGACAATGTCACCTAACCTGGATTCTTTTCATCTCTCAGCTCATGGGAATTGCCCTCAGCCTGGTTCCTCTCAGAGTCACAAAATGGCTGATGTGGTTCCGGGTATCACATCCGGATATAACATCCAGGGAAGATGAGAGGGCTTCTCTTGATGTGATGTCTCTTTTAGAGCTAGGAAACATTTCCCAGGATCCATTGGCCACAAACTAAGTCTCATTCCCAAATGAATCTCTGGCAAGGGAGTAGGAATGGCTTAGACCAATTAGACTTTGCTTCTGAGTCAAGAGTGGGGAGAGAGAAGTGGCTATGATGGGCAACCATCTGTCTTCAGCCCTCATGCTTGTGATTACTATACTGTTAATTCTGGCCCTGTGGCTCATCCTTGGTCTATGCAAAGTTGTCTTCATGGTATAGAAGATATATCTGGCATTAGGATGCTAGGGTGTGGTCTCAGCCTGTCACTGACTTGGAGAATAACTCGAACAAGAAAATTTCCCTCTCTGGGATGTAAATTGTAGTGAGTGGGCACCCTATCTCTAGGGTCAGAAAGCTCTGGTTCCCAATTCTGGCCACTTGGCTCTGAGCAAGTTTTCCTGAGCTCCACCCTTTTTTACTAAAAGGTGCCTAAGAACGGTCTATGTCTCTAGACTTTAGTGGGGATTATAGAGAAAACAGTGACAAAGCACCTGGCACAGTGCCGAGTACGTAGCAGGTGCTCAATAAAGATGAGCTGGTATATGGAGATGTTAAGTTCCCTACCTCTTGAGAGTTAAGGAGTTTGTGAAATGTCCCTTTGAGACTCTACAGTCTGTGAATCCTGTCTGACCCTGGGGACCCTGGCTTTGCATTTAACCCCTGTGGCCATCTTAGATCTCCTTGTTCCCCTGGAAGTGGAACTCCAGAGGGAAATTTTCCAGGTGGCCATAATGTTCAGCCCTGTCTCTACTAAACTATTCCACAGTCTATGAACCACGCAGAAAACCCAGCTGGCATTCCCTTCTGCCCGGTCAGTCTAGCTGAAGCTGGTGTCAAGGGGCCTGGGGACCACAGCCTTTCTCCACAGCAGCAGAGAGCTGGTGGCGTTTCCTTTCCCCCTGAGGGGGCTGGGGACAGCAAGTGACACAGGAGTCAGCTGAGCTTGCCCTGTGGCTGGTGAGTGACTCATGTGGTTGTCATCCTGGAGCTGGCACAAAAGTGGCAGACTGGGAAGAGCATGTCATCAGCTGAAGCTTCCAGCATCACGGATCCAGGCAGGAAATGTCTGTGGCATGTCAGCTCCGCAAGGAAGCGCCATCGGTCAGCAGGCCAAAGTCCAGTTCACACCCCGGCTCTGAAGATTTGCCCTGCATGATCATACTCAGAACACCGTCTCACCCAGCCTCAGTCTTCCCACCTGGAGCAGTGGTTCAAAGTATGGGTTCTAGATGTCGCCACTAGAAATCACTCAAATCCCAGCCTTACTGCCTCCTGTGTGACCTTTGGCCTTAGACTTAACCCATCTGGGGGCTTCATCTTTAAAGCAGGGATGCAGACCCTGGGTAATCTCTCCAACTCCAAGGCATTCACTTAATCATGCCCACAAAGTCCCTTTTGCCATACAAGGCGACACATCAGAGATCGTGGGGATTAGGACATGGGCATCTTGGCGGGGGGTGTCATTATTCTGCCTCTAATAATACTGTATGATTCCATTTATATGAACTTCCAAACTAGCTAATCTAACCTAATCAGGAAAGCGGTTGGCCTTGGACCGACATGTAGGGGGGCCTCTGATCTGGATGCTGGTCCCACAGCTGTGATCATGTTCCAAAAATTTGTCGACTTAGGCAGTTATAGGTGCACTTTTCTGAATATATGTTATACTTCAGTAAAATAATTTACTTAAAAGGAAAAAAATGCCTGCAATCCAAATGGTAACGATTTCATTAGGAGGTTGGGGGCTTAAATGTGGTATGACATATTAAACGCTTCTTCTTAGGACAAGGGACGGAAGGCATAATAATATAATGATGAATATATTATATTACAATGACAAATGCTCATAAGGAACAGAGGGCATTATCAGCTGTGCAACTTGTTCATTCAGCATACGTGTGTGTGTGTGTGTGTGTGTGTGTGTGTGGAAAAATAGCTCATGCACAAAAAATTACATAGGATACATTTTCATAATTCAGAGCTTAACAGGCATTCAATTATTGAAGAAACTAAAGGGAAAAAAAGAAATTCTCTTCTTTAAAATGGTTTTATTTTATTTGTATATGTTTATATGGCAACAAAAGTGGTGAGAAACAGTTGAGTGAACATGTGGTTTTAAAAATGTTACATAATAAAAGAGAATACACACAGAAAAAGTAGAATAAGGCATGTGATGGAGGAAGTCCAGGTCCTTCAGTTATTTAAAGAAAATCCATAAATGTTGACACTCACACAGTGAGGAATTGGGGCCAGTTATCATTGTGTGTTAAGTGACAGCACTTTACAAAACTACCTTCTCTGTCAGCTGTTATCTTCAAGACCGCCCTATAAGGGAGGGATTTTATTTTTTAAACATTTTTTTAATAATTAAAAAAAATGTTTATTTATTTATTTTGAGAGAGCAAGAGAGAGACCGAGAGACTGAGCATGAGTGGTTGGGGGGCACAGAGAGAGGGAGAGAGAGAGAATCCCAAGCAGGCTCCGTGCTGTCAGTGCAGAGCCAGACATGGGGCTTGAACTCACAAACTGTGAGATCATGACCTGAGCCAAAATCAAGAGTCAGATGCCTAACCTACTGAGCCACCCAGAGGCCCCAGGGAGGGATTTTATTATGCCAGTTTTGCAGATGAGGAACTGGAGGTTCAGAGAGGTGAAGTCACTTACCTAAAGTCTTTCAGGTAAACACTCAGAGCACTGGTATTTGAATGTCTGGCTGACTCCCAAACCCCCTGCGCTTACCTGCCCTGCTGGCCTGGTCCTCTGAACTCTAGGTGTGCATCTCCCACACAGGCCTCCCACCTGGCTTCTGTTGTCAAGTAGAAATGTGGTAATTGGGAGTTGAAGGTGATTGAGAGTCTAAATTCTTCCCTTCTCAGCCCAGGCCGAGCTCCCACCAGATGCTCTTGATTTATCAAGGCTGCAGGCGTCCCCGCCTGTCTGGGCTGTGATTTCTCAGAATTTTGTGAGAACCTCTTGGGAGGGGCACCCGGGTGCCTGTCTGGGCTCAGCTGGCCGCTCTCTGTCCATGGAAAATCTGCTGTTTGACTTTCTGTTTGTGCTTGACAAGTAGGGGCAGACTCAGGTTCTCTGGTTTTTTTAAGCCAATGTGAGTGCTGGGAGTTTGGCAATGGGTTTCTGAGGTGTGGGGATCGGGTGCCAAGGGGCTTGTCGGGGAGAAGCCTCTCCTGCCTCCACAGCTGTTCAAAGGAGGGAGAACCTGTGCTCATGGTAACCATGGCAGGTAACAGCTAGTATTCATCGCACCTTTCCCAAGTGCAGGTACTGAGGTCCAGAGTGTGTGGCTTTAGCATCAGGAATTTTAAAGCTTCCCAAGAAATCCTAATGGGCATCCAGAGTTGAAAACCACCGGTCTAGGGGAATGGCGCAAACAGGGGGCACATGCGGCCAGACAGAGGTGGGTGGGACCACAGAGTCTTATTCTGAAGGGGCTGGTTCCAAATTAGCCATCTCCCTTCCCCTCCCTTTGTTAATTGCCATCAACATCAGGGTCATCTTCCTTCTCATTCTCATTGCAGCTCTGCCTTCATTTAGCACTTGCTGCACCCCACACGTGTGAGCTTTGAATGTATCATCTCATTTTATCCTCAAAAAGTCCCATGTTAGCCACTATTATCACCTCCCATTTTGTTGAAGAAAATAATTGAGTCTCAGAGAGATTAAGTCGTGTGTCCAAGGTCACACAGCTGGTAGAGACAGGCTAAGAATTCAAATTCTGTCTTTCATTTCCCTTGTCCTTCCCATTTTCTTTCTTATTTCCTTCAAGTTGCCTCCCTGCATTGCTTCTCATTTTCTTCCCTTCTTTCTCTCCTTCCCTTTGCTCTTCTCCTTTCTTGCCATTTTCTTTCCTGCATTCCCGTGAACTGCAAAAGCACAGTGGGAAAGACAAAGGAAATAAAGCCCATGTCCTCAAGACATTTTTAATCCTGCCGTGGAAGCCAGACCTTCATTTATTTGTTCCCTTATTCATTTATTCCACAGTTTTTATCCAGCCCTTACTATGTGGCAGACACTGTGCTACATGCTAGGGCACCAGGAATAAATAAACAGACAGAAATCGCTGCCTCGCGGACCTCTCTAGCAGCATGTAGTCAGTCTTCTTGGGCTACCATAAAAAATACCATAGACTGTGTGGCTTAACCAACAGACTTTTCCTCAGTGTTCTGGAGGCTGGCAGTCTGAGATGAGGGTACCAGCAAGGTTGGTTTCTGGCTAAGGCTGTCTTCCTGGCTTGTGAATGACCACCATCTTGCTGGGTACTCACAGTGGGGTGGGGTAGAAAACCATCTCTACGGTCTCTATAAGGGACTTAATCCCACGTGGGCCCCACCCTCATGACCTCCTCTAAACCTCCTAAAGGCCCCACCTCCAAATACCATCACATGGGGTCCGTTAGGGCTTCAACATAGGAATTTTGGAGGGACCTAATTCAGTCCATAGCAACTATGTGGCAGTGGAAGACTGTATTACAAGAGCTGCCTCGGTATGACAGTGAGGACCAGACAAGGGCATACAGAGTTAACTGAAGGTGCTCAAAGAAAGGAAACCTGGGGAGAGAAGGGCTGTTGAGGCAGAGTGAAGTCAGTCTGTTGAATAGGCTGTCTTTCTGCATTGTGGTCATGAATCTTTTTCTGCTCTCCACAATATCAGAAACTGGAGTCATGGCTACCATTGGGTACAAACTCTTAGATAGCCTACTACTTCCTTCTTCCTGGGGAGGGTTCTTGTGGTCATCAGAGTCAAATGTTCCTAGTCTTTTGAGGTCTAGGCCTGCATGGAAGACCTTGGACTTACTGGACCATTCAAGTTTTTTTTTAAATGTTTATTTTTGAGAGAGTGAGAGAGAGACAGAGTGTGAGCAGGGGAGGGGCAGAGAGAGAGGGAGACACAGAGTCTGAAGCAGGCTGCAGCCTCTGAGCTGTCAGCACAGAGCCTGACGCGGGACTCGAACCCACAAGCCGTGAGATCATGACCTGAGCCGAAGTTGGACACTGAACTGACTGAGAAGGCTGCAATGAGACCAAAAAGCATGCACCAGTGCCCATGTGTTCATTTTTGTGTGGGAGTATGTGGACATGTGAATATGTCAATGGAGGAATGTACGAGTGATGTGGAACATTGTATGTGTGCCTTTGTGTGGTGATATCTTAGGGGAGTGTGTGTGTGTGTGTGTGTGTGTGTGTGTGCGCACTTATATATAAGTCCATGTGCGGATCTGTGTGTGAAAGTGTGTGTGGGCACACGTGTATATACAGATCGTGGAAGTGTTTGTGTCTGATGTCTGTGTCTAAATTTATGAGATGAAACATGAATGCCTATAGGTCCATGGGAACAAAAATCCCTGGCAATGAGAAAATATCTGAATTGTATTTATTCATATGAATTCATCAGCTGCTGCCACAATAATGCTGTGCAACAAACTACCCAAAACTCAATGCCTTACAACAACTTGCATCTATTCTAGGGATTGGAAAACTTTTTCAACGAGGGAAGGGACAGATGGTATATATTTTTGGCTTTGTTGACCACACAGTATCTGTTGCAACTGTTCAACTCTACCTTTGTAGGGCAAAAGCAGCATAGATAGTACATAAATGAATGAGTATGGCTGTGTTCTAATAAATCTTTATTTACAAAAACAGGCATAGATCCAATCTGGTCCATGGGATAGTTTTCTAACCTCTAATACGGTCTGAGACTTATAGGTCTGTGGGTCAACCATGGTGTGGCTGATCTAGACTGGACTCAGCTGGGTAGCTCTATTTTAGGCTGTGGATCCAGCTGGGCTGAGCTACCAGTGCATAAAGTTCATACCTGCTCCATGTTCATCCTAGGGCCAGGCTGGAGGGGCATGCTCTACTTCTGGCAGATCCCTGGGGATTCAGAGAGCAATCCAAGACTCACAAGCATATCTGAACCCTTCTGTGTCACATCTGCTAACATTCCATTGGCCAAAACAAATCATGTGGCCAAGTCCACCGTCGGTGGGTGGGGAAAGAAACTAAGTCCGTAGTAAGAGGAAGTTAAGCAATAGAGGGCATGGATGTTTGGTTTTAATACAAGGAGGGTGTGAAGAACTTCAAACACTGATTTAAGATACTGCAAAATGTATGAAGGCCATGTGTGAGACTGTGTGTGTGATGGTATGCATGTAGGAGGGTGTTTCATGTGTGAGGGGTCCTCGGGATGAATTTGTGGCTACATGTCTAAGAAATTATCTGGGGGGCATTTAGAAGATGGGATGTGTGTGAGAGATAGTGTATGTGCGTGAACCTTTATGGGTGTATGTATATGTGTGTGTCTAAGTGTATATGCTTGGCTGTGAAGGCATCTGTGGGTGCATATATGTGGGGTGGTGAGTATGTGTGTGGGTTATGTGTTGTGTGTGTGTCAGGGTGCATCTGGGTGTATGTGCATGGCTATGCAAAAAAATGTCTCTGCATGTGTGTGGGCTGGTATGTGTGTGGGGTGTATGTGTTGGGGTGTGAGTGTGTCAGGGCTTCATGCGGGAGCATGCTGCCCAGGATGCATAGGCATACACTGGCTGAGGGGAGAGTAAAAGCAGAGAGCGGGGAGGGGAGGTGGTACACACTCCCTTTGCCCTGGCACAGACTCAAAACCATTCCCGTCTCTCAACGTGAGTTCTTTGTAGCTAAGATTAATTTTCTTATTTAGCATTTATGTGGCATTTTGGATCTGCAAAGTGCTTTACAATCAGTTTTATTAGTTGTGCTTGTGTGTTATATATAGCAGCAACCTCAGCTGCACCCAGAGAGTCTCTTCATAGATGTGAACCGAGCGAGGCAAACTTTACCCTCTTCCTCAAGCTTTGCCAATTTCCCAGGACAGTGTCTGCCCTCATGTGTTCAAGTGGGTGGTTGGTGATGCTGATGCTGTGGGGAGGGGCGCTCCTTTGGAGCTGCCTCCAAAGGCTTTCCCTTTTCCATGAGAAATCAGTGAATCTAATCACTAGGTACTTGCCTGGCTCAGCTCATTTATGTGCCTGGACCAGTGGAAGAGGACCTATTTGCAAGACTGGCTTAAACCTCCTTCCATTTCTTGCAATGCTCTTTGTGTTTGCTATCTGCACTTTGTCCCCTATGGCTACTGGCCCATCTTTATGTGAGTTTTCCTCCATCAAAGCAGACCTGAATCAAGGATACATGGGTGCAAACAACTTTTTAGGGAAGTAATCCCAGGAAGCATGCGTGAGAGAATGGACAAGTGAGGTGGGGAAGGGGGAAGAGCCAAGAAGTGTGTTATTGAGCAGATTAATGCTATGGGTCAGTGGAGCTTCATTCTACTGGGAAACCATGCTGCAGAACCACACCCCCTGTGGAACTAAGGACTGGGATATTTATCCACTCCCACACTAGTTTGGTTAAGAGTTGCCCCTCTTCTCCCTGTGTGTTAACTCCCCTACACATCTGGGTTGAGACTACCTAAGGCCAAGCAAAGTCCTCTGCTGCTGGAGGAAATCTTCAAGTTGAGGACAGACAGACATAGATCCTCAAGGTAAGAAGCTTGTATATGGGAGAATACTTGGATATGGCTGCAGGTGAATTCAGGTGGGCCAATGGCGTATGGGACTGAGAATCGGGTGTCTGCTACACACCCCTGGACTCTTGTAAAACCTTTATTTCAAGGTCACTAGTGACCTTCAAGGTCATAAATTCCATTGGCAAGTTCTTGGCTTATTGTCCATATTTCCTCTACCAGTTGGCTGTCCTATGATTCTGCACTGTCCTGGTTTCTTTGTCTTCCCAACTCCTCACCTCTCTTCTGCTCCTTCTCTATTTCTCTTTTTCCTTCTCCCAAATGTGTACATCCCCCAGTATCTTTGTTGTTGTTTTTTTTTCCTGGCCCATACTTAAGCTCACCCATGTCCTATGTGGCATGCCATATCAGAAGGCGTGGCCTCTACCTCTCTGTCCAAGTCCTGACCCTGTGTGTACAACCACCTCATCAAAATGTTCATTTGAGACTCACTTCAGCAACTCAAACTCAGCATTGCAAATCTAACTCATCATCTTTGACCTCCTGCTCAAATGAACTGCATTCTTTCTTCTCAAGCTCATTCCAGGACCAGCCACCTTGGTATCATCCTGGAGCTTGTGGATGCAAGAATCTCAAGTCCTGCCACAGACCAGCTGAATCAGGATGTGCATTTTTAACAAGGCCCAGGTGACTTGTGTCACCATTAATGTTTGATAAGCATTGGTTTACACTATTGATTCTCTGGATTTCTATTAATGGGCCTAGCATTTTACCAATTACCCATCTGAAAACTGCAATTATTTGAATCCTAGGGATAAATATCCACTAGCTTTCTTGAAACCAGGATTTCTGTAGGACTGAGGTATCAGATAAACAAGTGATAATAATAATGTAACCTATATTAATATGTTCAGTTGAATAAGTCTGTGACAATACCATTACACATATAATTTCACTTCAATAAATATTTATGGAGCTCTGGCTCCATGGTAAACTGAAATGATGTAACATTGAACTACGTTTAGTCCTTATCCTCAAGGAGTTCATACCTCAGACAAAGGAGACAAAAATAGATGCCAAATGATAGAGGATGTCTTGGAAACCAAAAGAGGGGTCCTAACACAGCGTAGGGGTTGGAGAAGTCCTCTTGAAGAAGAAGGAAACTGATGGATGGGCAGACCCTTCCAGTGAAGGCAGGAAAAACAAAGGAGGGAAATTCGGGTGTGTTTGGGGATTCTGCCCTATTCCTTGGTTTAGAAATTGGGGGATATTCACTTCATCTCTTCTGCCTCATTGTCCTCAACTTAAAAAATGGGAAAAACACATTCTGCCTTCTCAGAGTCATTATAAAAATTAAGTAAAAGTGAGCAGGCTCCACAACTGGTAATTACCTGGTCTTTATAAATATTGACTGAATATAAATTGTCAACAACCAGAGCTTGGACTTTAATTACAGAAAAAAAAAAATAATCATAGTGTCTCGGGTAGAATGGTGTGGCACCCTCCACCCCAAAAGATATGTCCATGTCAAATTATTGGAACTGGTGAATATGACTTTCTTTGGAAAAAAGAGGGTCTGCGGGTGTAAATAAGGATCTTGAGACGAGATCATCCTGGATTTTCTGGGTGGGCTCTAGATCTAACCACAGGGTCCTTAGAAGCTACAGAATGGGGAAGACAGCCATGTGAAGATGGAGTGATACAGCCACCGCCAAGATCTGTTGCCACCAGGAGATGAAAGAGGCAAGGGAAGATTCTTCCCTAGAGCCTTTGGAGGATGGCCCTGTTTGCACCTTGATTCTGATTTCTGTGGCAATTTGTTACAACAATCATAGGCAACTAAAACGCATGGTTACCAATTTGTGAGCATTCTCTACATGCCAGGTGTGCATTCCTCCTCATCGATTCTTTGAAGTGATGCTATTATTCCTGTTTTCTGCGTAAGATGTTCTTTTTTTTCCCCAATATATGAAATTTATTGTCAAATTGGTTTCCATACAACACCCAGTGCTCATCCCAAAAGGTGCCCTCCTCAATACCCATCACCCACCCTCCTCTCCCTCCCACCCCCTATCAACCCTGAGTTTGTTCTCAGTTTTCAAGAGTCTCTTATTCTGCATAAGATGTTCTAAGGCTCATGCAGGTGAAGCAAGTCTTGCTAGCTCATTCCCTCACTAAACAGCGACTGACTTCTTAACTGCCCAGGCACTGTGGGCACTGGGAGCCAGAGTGGTGAGCAAAGTAAATGCCTTTGCTGAGGTCACAGGGCTTAATAACCATCTGCACTGGGTTGAATAGTTTCCCCTTCCCTCCCCAAATTCATGTTCACCTTGAACCTTGAAATGTGACCTTATTTGGAAATAGATTCTTTGCAGATAATCACCAAGTTATGATGAGGACATTCTGGATTAGGATGGACCCTAATCCAATGACTGTTGTCCTTGTGAGAGAAATTTGGACAGAGACACAGGGAGAATGCCATGTGACAGTGGACACAGAGATCAGAGTCTAGGAGCCAAGGAACAGCGAGGAGTGCTGGGAGACATCAGAAGCCAGGAAAAGGCAAGAATTCTCCCTAGAGCCTTTAGAGAGCATGGCCTTGCTGGCATCTTGATTTCAAACTCCTGGCCTCCAGAAGTGAGACAGTTTACTGTGAGACAGTAAATGTCTGTTGTTTGAAGCTGCCTGGTTTGTAGTACTTTGCTACAGCAGCCCTAGGAATTTCATATGCCACTCAGAAAATTATAATTGCATGCGTGGATGACACAACATAGGGAGCTGTGGTAGCCAGTGAAGAAGGTGGAGAAGGCTTCAACCCAAAAGAATGCTTGAGCTTGGCATCTGAAGGTGGGGTACGAGTTGAGTGTGCAAAGAGAAGGAAGATTTGGGCTAGAGGGAACAGAACATGTGCTGGTTCTGTGGCTTGAGGATGACCTAGGTAGGCACTGAAGGAGTGGACAGAAGGAAGGTCAGAGCCCAGAGGGGCACATAACCAGCAGTGGGGCAGTCGGGGCCACTGCCCTCCCCAGACTTCTGGCCTGAGACGTGTCTCCTAGGGGCTGTTGGGTCAGTATATCTTTCGGTCGATCTTCCCCACACTCCCCTCCCCTCTCCCCTTTACCACCACCCTGCTTGCTGGTGTCAGAGCATGAGTTTGGAGATCTCCATGTCCTTGAGTACAGCAGAGGATGGGGGTGGAGTGGGGAGGTGGGGAGGGGCACCCAGGAGGCACAAAGGCGCTTTGTGTGGTAGCTCCCAACAGCTTCAGGGTTCGGGAGCCGGCTGCGCAGTGAATGGGCTGCGGACAAAGGCATTGCTGCCTGAGTACCTGTAATTGGAGCATCCACGTGCAATGCAAGGGACAAAAGGGAGACGAATGGCCACGGCTTAGGCTGCCCGTTGCTATGGTTTCACCGCGGCTGCTGGGGAGGGCCGTTACCAGGCAACAGGAGAGGGACCAAGACAAAGGGAGCCAGTGTGAGGGAGAGGTTTGGGGCAGGTGTGAGTGTGTGGGGTGAGGTGGGGAGGAGACAGAGAGGAAGAGGGAGAGATGGGGGCAAACACTAGAGAAGGAGACTAGAGAGAGGAGGAGACCAATAGAGATAAAAGAAAGACAAGATGGGGCGCCTGGGTGGCTCAGTCGGTTGAGCATCCAACTTCAGCTCAGGTCATAATCTCAGAGTTCGTGAGTTCAAGCCCCGCATTGGGCTCTGTGCTGACAGGGTGGAGCCTGGAGCCTGCTTCGGATTCTGTGTCTCCCTCCCCCTCTGACCCTCCCCCCACTTGCGCTCTGTCTCTGTCTCAAAAATAAATAAATGTAAAAAAAAATTTTTTAAAAAGAGAGAGACAAGATGAAGTGGGGAAGGGAGAAGCAGAGAGATGTAGCACAGAAAAAGAGACAGAGACATTAAAACAGAGGTAGAGACAGAGAAAAACAGAGATATTCATCCACCCATGAGCACCTGCTGTGTGCCAGGCCCTGTGCCCTCTGGAGATAGGACTGTTGGCAAGACAACCACCATCCTACCCTTAGAGCTCACAGATACAAAGGGAGAAATGGAAGCTTAAATGGAACCAGAGAGAGAGCTGCTTCCTTCCCCCCTTGGAGTGGCTGGGACTTATTCTCCAGCCTGGTGTTTCCTCAAAGCTGGTGACCTCTGGACAGGGCCATTGCACCCTTCATTCCCAGGAAGCTCCATTCCTAGGAGGCTGTTTGTACAAAGTGACTCGTGGTTGAATGACACTCAGTCTCTCCCTAGTAGCACTCCCTTTGATGTCCCATCATGATGCCCAAATCTTCTACCATTAGGATGACCTGGGACAAGTTATTTCACTTAATAATTATGTAGCTACGAAATGCTGTTACATACACTACTCCTTTGACCCTGTGTGGTAGGCACCATCACTACTACCACTTACAGGAGAGGGAACAGAGGTCTGAAGGAATGAAATGCTTTTCTGGAAGTCTTGTGGTCACTCAGTGGCAAAGCCACTTAAGGTCTTCTGATTCCCAGCCCAATGTTCTTCCTTCTTCTTACATCTCCATCTGGACCAAGGCTTGTATGTTCACAAGGAACAGAAACCTACACAAAGGAACTCTAGTAAGGGGAGATTAATTGAATGGACAGTAAAGGTACTCCCGAGACCCAAAGGCAGAACTCAGAGCTGGTTCTCACAAGAGACTTCATCCAGGCACTGAACAGAGATCAGAAACCAAGAAGGCCATTCTTTTTCTTTCTCTCTTTCTGAAACCATCTAGTAGCCCCCCTCTCTGATTTTCTCTGCACAGTCTCAATTTACAATTAAAAAGTGGCAAAAAAAAAAGAAGCTCAAGGAAATTCTTTCTTTTTCAATTAAAATTCTCAAGAGACAACCTTATTGGGTCACTTAAATCCCGTGTACATCCCTGGTGCAGACAACTGTGGGCAGCGGGGAGCTTCTAAGCGTATAACATGACTGGCTACTTGTGGATAACTTGTTCACAAGGGCTATCAAAACAAGGGGTATGGATAAAACAGGCACCCTTAATTATCTGCATAAACATACTCATTTCCATCACAGGGATACCAAGATTAACCTTGCCTGCCTTCTAGGGCTGTTGTACTTATGGAAGGAGTTTGAAAACTATCAAGTGTGGCAAAAGGGACAGTTGTTATTTAAGTTAAAGGGGGTATCTTTGAGGCAAAATACCCGCCCCTCACCTCCTTGGCCAAGATCACAGCGCTGACCCAATGAGCAGCATGCAAAAAATTTGTATTGATTAGGGAGCAAAGGAGAATAGGAAGAATTCAGAGGATGGGTGGGGCAAGATGTGTACCATGGTGGAGTGAGGATGAGGAGGGAGATGCCATTCATTCATTAACTTATTCCCTCACTTCTTTAATAAGCCCTGTAAGCCTACAGTGTGCCAGGTGGTGTGGGCTCAGTGGTGAAAATGTCATAGCCTCTGTTTTCCAAGGATGCACAGGAGGGTTGGGTGATGGGTACATAACCTACCAGTTACTAAATATCTTGAAATGTGCTGGAAGAGACAATGGGATCAGAAGGGGTGACTTAACTCAGCCAGAAGCACCAAGAAAGGCTAAGTACAGGTGAATCCAGAAGCGTGTTTGAAGTATGAGTAGGAGTCTGGAGAGGCCACCAGGGATAGTGTTAGAGTGGGTGGTAGGTAGAGACATTCTGGAAGAAATGTAGATGCGTGAGTGAACATGGAGAAGGTTAAGAGTTTCCCATGTTAGGGGTGCACGGAGTGTGGTGGGGGTTGTAGGAGCAATGACAAATAAAGCTGGAGATCATTAATGAGCTGAAATCATTGGACTCTATTCTAAGGACACTGGGAAACCATTGGAAAATTTTAAGAGGACTGCCACTTCAGATTTGTTTTCCAGAAAGATCTTTCTGGCTGTTTGCAGAGTAGATTGAATGGGGAAGATGGAGGCAGGGAGGCCCCAAAGGAGGGTGTTTTCTATGAGGGGATGGGGTGTTGGGCAATGTCTCTCAAATTTTAATGTTGTAGCATACTTCTCAGGGAATTTGGCTAAAAATACTGACTATGGAAGCCTGCCCACCAGAGATCAATGTAATCTGAGATGGGGCCCATGAATCTGCATTTCTAAACAGTACGCTGGGTGATAGTTAAAAATGATTCCCAAACCACTCTTTAAGACACTTTGGTCTCAGGAGCAGGAGGGTACAGACATGAATCAGGAAGTACCTTAGAAATATCTTCCCAGTTACCACTTTAAAACCAAAGACCATTTTATGGCTGTCATGGATTTTCACAAGAGTGGTTATAATTGGTTCATCTTTATCATTTTAAACGGATATCATGCTGCCCACTCAACTACCAACATCTATTGCTTGTAAGCAGGGACAGCAGGATGAAACTTTGATGGTTCTTCATTCTCCCCATTTCTTCTATGCCTTCCTATAGCCTGGATGTGGTGGGGGTGGTGGGGGGAAAGCTCACTTATTGAATACTTGCTGAAATTTTGCAATGTCATGGAACTGGCCTGACACTCCAGGTCCCCCTCTTAGAAGCTGTGTGAATTTGGGTGAGAGTCTTTACCTCTCTGAGCCTCAATTTCTTTTGTGACAAAGAGGCCAATTAGATCTTCCTTCATTGGGTATTAAAGTGAGGATTAAATGAAAGAACTGAATTAGTTGTTTTTACCATTACAAATTCATAGATCTTTAACATATGTGGTGTACTTAGCTCCATTACATTATTATTATTGATACTCAAATTATCTCATCTGTGGCTAGTGGGAGACTTGAGTCCTTTGGAAATGACCTTAATATATCAATAGCGTTCCTACACTCTGGAATGATAATACTGTCTGGTTCATCTCATATATTTTCTGCCCAAGGCCAGGAGTCAGCCATTTCTCCAAAGAGTTTGGATTTCTTTGAATAGGAAAATGGTATGTGAGACCATAGTCTAGGTGCTAGAAGTGCTCATTGCTCCTGGATTACTGTTTCTAGGCATTTTAAGAGGACAGTTAGGAAATGCATATTTTTGGGGGAAGAAACTACATCATGAATTCATACTGATATTTCTTTTTTTTTTTAATTTTTTAATGTTTATTTATTTTTTAGAGAGAGGGAGACAGAGTGTGGTGGGGAGGGGCAGAGAGAAAGGGAGACACAGAATCCAAAGCAGGCTCTAGGCTCTGAGCTGTCAGCACAGAGCCCGACATGGGGCTTGAACTCATGAACTGGGATATCATGACCTGGGCCAAAGTCAGACACTTCACCAACTGAGCGATCCAGGTGCCCCCATACTTATATTTCTAATTCAAACTGGGGGCACACTGTTTTTTATTTTGTGTTTATATTTGTATCTCTTTTAAACTGAAAACATTGATTCCTAATGACAAGAAGTTAGCTGTTAATTTGCTTTATTTTATAACACAAATATATTGTTTCAGAATTACAATAACAAGCCATGAGTATTCAAAAACTTTTATTTTGAGAAAATTACCAGGTAACATTTATTTGGGTGCTCACTCTTTGCCAGGCACTTAATCTCAAAATGAACCAGAGAGAGAGGTGTGATTATTATCCCCCTCTTTTTTTGATGAAATTGAGGCTCAAGAGGTCATAGAGTCAGAAGTCAGTAGGTGACGAAGGCAGTACTTGAACCCGCCATGTCTCTGGTTCCATCCTCTCCATTGCTTTGGGTTTCAGTTTTTTCCTTGCCTTTTGGAATGAATGATTTATCTACTCTCCAATTGCATTGGCCACTTGGGTATTTAATAGTCCTAAAGATGAGTTGACATTCATTATTTGGAAATGTACAGATGAGAGAGAGAGAGAGAGAGAGAGAGAGAGAGAGAAGCAAGCAGTTTACTAGTCCAATGTTATTGCTAGAATAGAAAGCTTCTTGACAAGCATGTTGGTTCATACTTTCAAAGTGACAGGTTATTGCTTCCAGTTTTATTAGCTGATGGGTTCTATTAAAAAGTGTTGGTAATTTCTCTTCTGCTGCCAGATCATTTTAAGTGGGGCAAACAAAGGGAGGGGTCATCAGGGCACCAGTCTCATCTGTAAAATGGTTGTACTGGGTCATGTTGTGTCCCCTCAAAATTCATGTCTACTTGGAAACCTCAGAATCTAACCATATCTGGAAATAGGGTCTTTGCAGATGTAATTAGCTCAGTAAGGTCATACCAGTGTAGATTGGGCCCTAAGTCCAGTGATTGGTGTCCTTAGAAGAAGAGGAGAGGAGATACGGTGAAGAAGACCAGTTGAAGACAGAGCAGAGGTTGGCGTGATGTGGCCACAAACCAAGGACTGCCAAGGAACACCTGGAACACCAGAAGCTGGGAGAGACAAGTGAGGAATCTCCCCCAGTAGTTTTGAGGGAGTGTGGCCCTGCTGACGCCTTGATTTCAGATTTCCAGCCTTCAGAGCTGTGAAAGAATACATTTCTGTTTTGATCCACTGGTGTGTGGTAATTGGATTACAGCAGTCCTAGGTAATTGGGTACATACGGCACCTAACTCCCCACTGGGGAGGGAAGCAACAGCTGGGAAGCCTGAGGAGGATCTGGAAGGTTGTTTAGGGTCATCCTGGTGAAACTGGAGGATGGGAGGGGACAAAGGGGATTCCTAGGCAGAGGGACAGCTGGGCAAGTCTAGGAGAAGAGAAGCAGCCTGCGGTAGGCAGGGAGTTGCATACTAGAACAGCATTTCTTGAATGATCCAAAGACAGCTGTGATAAGAGCTGGGAAGGCGGGAGGTCCCTCAGGGTCTTGCAGGCCACCAAAAATGTCAAGGGAGCCATTTGAGGCCTAAGAAGAGGAGAGACGCTGCAGTAACAAATTGTCAGCCTGAACAGGTCTGGAGGTTTTAGAGGGTGGACTGACTTCTCCCCAAAACTGGAATCCAGTCCAGCACCTTCAGGAGACATGACATTTCATCCCTGAGTGAGGCCCTGCCTCTGGGCCACCCCCAGGCAGGCCTTGCACGAAGGGCAGGAGACATTAATGGAGGCGAGAGTACCTCCAGCTCTTGGCCTGACTCTCTCAGACTCTGCCTGGAAGTCCATCTAGCCTGCAGCCTCTGACCTTTATTTTGTCATTTCAGAAGGTTCTGCTTTAATAAATCTTTCTAGCCAAGGAAGCCAAGGAGGGGCCTCCCCAGCAGAGGTCCCCACTGCTGCCCTGTTAGGAGGGATGGAGGGAGGCGTGGAGCTGGAGATAGTTGCCCAGTCTCCAAGGAGACCAAGGGATCTTCCTGAGTCTGCTTTAATTGGCATTTCCAAGACCTGCAAGACACAGCTGGGATAGTCCTGGAATTCCTTCTTCTCTGAGGAGGAGGAGAGAGACAGAGAGGGGACAGAGAGAGGGAGGGCTGGTCCAGTCCATTGGTCTGGCTTTCTGTCCATCACTTTTAGCTCTAACATTGCCCCTCCCTCAGCCATATTCCCTTTTCTTTCCAGCTCCTTAGTGGTTGCCCCCCACCCATCTCCCTCTCAGGACTACCCAGACATTGGTCAAAGGAAATGAAAGGACCTGGAATTTTCATGGCAGGTGACAAAGCTTCCCTCTTTGACCAAACTCTATTCAAGCTCCTCTGAACTCTCTTCTCAGCTAGGCCCTGGATTTTGGACTTCTGTGTTCCTCTTCACATTTGGCAAGAATCCTGCTCCGTCAGGTTAGTCATCCTTGGTATTGGATCAGATCACCCTGACTGCCTCATCGGGTTCCTCATCCTCCACCATCCCCCAAGTGGTGTCTCATCGTCCTGGCCTGCCTCCAGCAAGAATTCCGATTGGTCTGTCTAGCCAGAATTCCCCCTCTTAGTAGTTTTCCTTCCAGTGAGCTGCTCCTTGGCTAGGAAGTCCCACTTTTCCTTATATTGACCCCAGTCTCTCTTCCCTACTGTAAAATCCCACTGCAGCAGTCCCTATACCTATGGCAATAGTTCCCCTGAATAAGGTCTGCTTTACCATTCTTTGGCAAATGTCAGGAGTAATTATTTCTTTAACACAGGTCAGGGATATTTGTTGAATAGATATTCTATAGTTCAATGGAACTTAGGCCAAGGAGGCTCTGGAGTCAGGATAGTTGGGTTTATATCCCAGCTCTGCCACTTTCTAGCTGTGTGGCCTTGGACGTGTGGCCAACCTCTCTGTGCCTCAGTGTTCTACTCTGTCAAGTGGGGATAAGTATTCACCTCCTGCAGCTGTTGTGATAAGAAAATGCCTGGGAAGTGCTTAGTGTCTTGCATATCTTAAATGCCAAATACATGTTAATTAGCCTTAACGAGGGTGACTATTTTTCTTTCTGGGAATAAAGATAAACAGACCTAGTCTTGAATTCCCACTCTGCTGCTTACTTGCTCAGTGACCCAGCCGTTAGCTAATTTGACTCTTCAAGCCTCAGTTTCTCATCTTTAAAATGGAAACAAGCATACCTGTCCAAGCTGTGCAGGTGAGGATGAGAGAAGATGTGTATAAATGCCTGGGTACTTACCAGGAGCTCAATGACTGGTTGGCCCCACCACTTACTGTGATTTGGGCAAATGCTTCCTCTCCTGCCTTAGTTTCCTCATCTAGAAAACGAGACAATAATAGTACCTATTTCATAAGCTCACTGTGAGGGTTATAGGATTTATTTTAAGCAAAACTCTCAGAATAGCATCTGGCACTGTTAAATATTATAATAATTATTTATTATTCTTCTTCCCTGTAGTAACAAAAGTTAACGGCTACCATTTACTAAGCACTTACTATGTGCCAGGCATTGTGCATGACTGCCCTATGACCTAGGAGCTCCTACCAGCACCTCTTCACCAAAGAACAAACTAAGGCTTAGAGAGGTAAGATCACTTGCCCAAGGTCACCCCATCCCTGTAAGTGGCAGAGTTATTGTCACTATCATCCCAAGCACGAATACAGTGGTCTTGGATATGTGGGAACAGCCACCAGAAACCAACAGAATAGTCATCCTTATGGTTCTGTGCTCCACAGCCCCTCTGCCCACCCAACACCCCTGGGGAAAACTGGACTGCGGGTGAAGTCTGGTAGGGGTGATGGATGAGCAGAGACAGCTCCTGCTGCGGTGTAAACACACAGAAATATAGGTCAGTTCCGGCAGCCAAGCCCCCCTGCGTGTTTTACCCCAAAGCCAATCTTGTCAACTTGATCTTCTGCCCTGAACTTCAGCTGTCCTCGGGATGTTCTTGTGTTTCATGAATTATGCAGGCTTAACAAAATGTGTGCTCCACAGATTAAAGACTCTGTTCTCCTGACTGGAAGGCCTTTCTTTCCTCCACCAGAGTTTTTTTCCTTCCTCTTACTCTCACAGCCTGGTTTTTTTTTTTTGGGTTTTTTTTTTTTTTTTGGTTTTTTTTTTTTTTTTTTTAGCTATCCTGTAGAGCACCTTCTGTCTTCTTGCCCTTAACAGTTCGACTTGTGATGCCCTGCTTTGTGCTAGTCTCACTACAGATTCTCTGTTATCAACTAGGAACACTTTTGGGAATCCCAAGGGGTCCTGGGTAAGTTTAGTGGATTAGAACTCAGCATGGCTGGCTCTGATAATATGGATCCAATCTTGTGGTAAATTGGCTCGTCTATCAAAAAGAAAAGCCCTGATTTGTAGCATTTGCCAATTTCCATGGTGTAAATCCTCCCAACTGTGGTGGATTTCAAGGTAACCAGTGTAACCTCACTGGAAATGAATGTGGGAAGAGATGCCCAGAATCAGCTCTCACAAGATGGTGCAGGTAGGATCTGGCACACTGCTGGTTCAGTTCCCATGAATGGTGGAGGCAATTATTTGTGGTCTAGGTTTGGGTCCTGATCATGCCCCTTATGAGCTATATTAAGTTGGGCAATGCACTTAACTTACTTCTTGGAGCCCCAGTTTCCTCATCTGTGAATGGGTATGCTAATAGGAGTTTTGTCTGGAGTTGTGATGGGGGTAAATGGGTTGAAGTAGATAATAAAGTGGTTATAGTACTTCATCTGACACACAGAGTTCAGTGAATGGTACCTACAGTACATCAGATTGGGAAGGGCCTGTGTCAGTCAAGATAGGCTAGGTGTTGCCATAGTAACAGATAACCCCAAATGCCAGAGTCTTTTTTTTTATATGAAATTTATTGTCAGATTTGTTTCCATACAACACCCACTGCTCATCCCAAAAGGTGCCCTCCTCAATACCCATCACCCACCTTCCCCTCCCTCCCACCCCCCATCAACCCTCAGTTTGTTCTCAGTTTGCCAGAGTCTTAACATAGCCAAACTTTATTTCTCATTCATGTAGTGTGACAAAAGCATATTGGCCCAGAAGTCTTTGTTTATCCTAATTTTTCAGAAAAGCAGGTTAATGGAGGCCCATGTTGATATGTGCTCATGGGAACCACAGCGTGAAGAAGAAAAACATACTGAATTGCCTGCTCTCTTTTAAACCTCTTGCCCAGAAGTGGCACACATCACTTCCACTCATTTTATTAGCTGAAGCAAACAAATACCTAAATTCAAGAGAGTGGAGAAAAGTAATCCTACTATGGGCCTGGAAAGAGAACCCAAAGTTCTTGGTAAGTGGCCTTAAAGATTTGCATAATCTCCTAAATAATGATTTTCTCTAGCGGCTCTTACTTTTTTTTCCCCATTAAACAGCCAGTGTTAAAACTGAGCAGAGAATGTGCGGAAAGCCCAGTCCTCACGATTTACCAGATGGGTGACGTTGGGCAAGTTACTGAACCTCTCTGGCTCCGGTAGCCTCATCTGTCAAGTGGGGAGAATAGATCCTTCATCTCTGAGAGTTGTAGGGAGGATTGCCTGTGTTAATATAGACAGTCACTGTAAGCACTGTGTCAGGTAGAAACCGCCATTATTATTAATCTACCACAATCCTATCAGGTTGGTGCAATGATCACCTTTTTTTGCAGATGAAGACACCAAGTCTCCAAGGAGTGATTTCACTTATCCAGGGTCACACAGTTGGGAGTTAACAGCATCAGGGTTGGAGTTTATACCTGTCTGATCCCCAAAAGTGCACTTTTGAGGGTCCTGGCACTTTTCTGAGAGGGAGCCAGCAGCCCCTCCCCTACCTGTTGTATCTAGACCCAGAGGGATGTGGCTGGCTTGGTCTTGGGGTTCTTCTGCAGATCAGGACTGTGGTAGCTGAACAAAGCAAAAAAGGAAACCTCATTACAATGCCAACACATACACGTGGGGTTCCTGCCTCGCTTAAAGTAAATGTCTCAATTAACACAGAAGACCTTTTCCTTTCCATAGCTGCAGGCGAGTTCATCTTTTGGATCAATTAAATTGTTGACAGTCAGCATAGGAGGCCACATACATATCAACAGCCAAGGTGCCTTTGGGTGCAGGTTTGCCTGTGCTGTGTGAGCCCGGCATGGGATGGAGTCAGGTTCGAATATTTTGATGCCATCCTCAGTAAGAAATACATTTTCTATCACACCCAGCACATGGCACATATGCACATACACATGCCCATGCGTGCACGCATGCTCGCACCCACAGAACTATGGTACTGGGATATTTTCCACTCTATTTCAACTCCAGAAAAAATTCTGGTTTCCCAACCTACTAAATTAATTTTATGGCACGATGAATAGGATGTAGCCCACATTTTGAAAAACGTTGAACTACACTGTGGTCACCCAAGTCGTGTGTTGGGACCCTTGGATGGTGCCCTTGATGTGTTGCCATGGGGTTGAGGACAGGTCTGTCCACAGGAGTGAGAGAGACCCCAGCACTAAATATCCATGTCATCCTATAGCAGTTCACAAGCTCTGCCTTCCTCTTTGACCCTCTCCCACCATTGCTCTCCTTACTAACCTCATGAGAGCTACATTGACCTCTTTGCTCTTTGTGCTACATCTAGCACATCTCCATCTCGAAGTCTTGGGACTCGGCTGATCCTACTTCTCTGAACTTCTCCCTCCTGGGCCTACCTTCTTTCAGCTCTATCAGAAAAACTTTCCCTGACCCACCCCCTGGAAATGGCAGCCCTCCACATTTTCCACTTTGTTTTTCTTATTAACACTTAATCGCCACTCAGTGTATATGTATTTATTGTCTACTTCTCTCCCTTCAAAAGTAAGTTGCATAAAGGCAGGGAATTTGTTTAGTTCACTGTTGTATCTCAGAGTCTAGAGAAGTGTCTGCTGCATAGTAAGTACTTTATAAGCTTTTTCCAAATGGCGCAATGCCCAGCACAAAACAAACACTTGGGAAATATTGGAGGTTATTTTATCTTCTAGGCTTCATTTTTTTGTATATCCCTCAAAAAAAAAATTTAATAACAGCTATGTCGAGAAGTCACATAGCATACAAACTATGCCATCTAAAGTGTACAATTAAATAGTTATTAGTATATTCGGGGATGTGTGCAACCATACCACAGTCAATTGTAGAACATTTTTATCACCTCAAGAAATCTCACACTCTTTAACTATCACCTCCCCAACCTCCAACCTCCCCAGCCATGAGAAACCACTGTTCGGCTTTTTATCTCTATAGATTTGCCTATTCTGTTCATTTTATGTAAAAGGAATCATCTTTTCATGTGTCTGTGGGCCATCTGGATGTCTTTTTTGTAGAAATGTCTGTTCATGCCTTCTGACTATTTTTTAATTGGATTATTTATTTTTGGGGTGCTGAGATGTATCAGTTCTATGTTTTGGATACTAACCCTTTACCAGATATGTCATTTGTGAATATCTTCTCCCATTCCATAGGTTGCCTTTTAGTTTTGTTGATTGTCTCCTTCATTGTGCAGAAACTTTTTATTTGAGGTAGTCCCAATAGTTTATTTTTGCTTTTGTTTCTCCTGCCTCTGGAGACATATCTAGGAAGAAGTCGCTATGGCTGATGTCAAAGAGATTACTGCCTGTGCTGTCTTCTAGAATTTTTATAGTTTCAAATCTTACATTTAGGTCTTTAATCCATTTTGACTTTATTTTTGTGTATGGTATAAGAAAGGGATCCAGTTTCATTCTTTTGCATGTTGCTGTCCAGTTTTCCCAGCACCATTTGCTGAAGAGACTTTTTTCCTGTTGGATATTCTTTCCTGCTTTGTCAAAGACTAATTGACCATACAGTTGTGGGTTTGTTTCTGGGTTTTCTGTTCTGTTCTATTGATCTATGTGTCTGTTTTTCGTGCCAGTACCATCCTGTTTTGATCACTAAAGCTTTGTAATAGAACTTGAAATACGGAATTGTGATGCCTCCAGCTTTGCTTTTCTTTTTCAAGATTGCTGTGGCTATTCAGGGCTTTTTGTGGTTCCATACGAATTTTAGGATTGTTTGCTCTGTGTTTTTATATAAAAGTTTGTTTTCAGGTATATTATTTGATTTTTTTCCCCATCGATTCTGTGATTTGTGACAATCACTTAAACCACTGAGCCACCCACATGCCCCCAAGGTTTTGAATTTTGACGAAGTTCTATTTATTTAGTTTTTTGTTGTTGCTGCTTGTGCTTCTGACATCATATCTAAAAGTCCATTGCCAAATCCAAGGTTATAAAGATTTACTCTCTTTTCTTCTAAGAGTCTTATAGTTTTAGCTCTTAAATATTCCATTTTGAGTTAATTTTTTTTATTGTTTAGAGAGAGAGAGAGAGAGAGAGAGAGACCGAGTAAGCATGAGCAGGGGAGGGGTAGAGAGAGAGAGGGAGACACAGAATCTGAAGCAGGCTCCAGGCTCCGAGCTGTCAGCACAGAGCCTGACACGGGGCTCGAACTCACAAATTGAGAGATCACGACCTGAGCCGAAGTCGGATGCTTAACCGACTGAGCCTCCCAGACACCCCTTGAGTTAATTTTTATGTATGGTGTGAGGTAACTCACATCTCATTCTTTTGCATGTGGCTACCTAGTCATCCAAGCACATTTGTTGTTTGCTTGTTTACCTGTTCAGTGACTGGCTGGATTATTTAACGAAGTCTATTCCCCTCCCTGTTGCAGTGCGAAGTCTCTGATCTTGATTCTCCAAGACGGCAGCCTGGAATAAGCCCAGAGTCACACTTGAATGACAGGGCTTTTGGCAGAACTCTCTTTGGTTGTTTCTTTCCCTGACCACACTAAATATTAAACTACCTCAGTCGTTCCATTTAAGGAATCTTCAACAGTGCCCTAGGGCATAAATTTCTTCACAAACTGATACAATAAAATCTGGGCTCTTTGGAAGAGATGCTTCCTGAGGACAGTGTTTGAGGTTTGTGATGACAAAATCCTCCCACTCGTCTTTTCCTTTTCTGTCTCTGGCAAACTAGCTGGCCTACATTAGGTTAGCCTATATCTCCAATGAATCCATCAATAGCCCATTGAAGCCCAGCAGCCCTTCACCATCTGTACTGTTTCTTGAAAACACCCTTAGGCTTGAACTTCACACTCTGTTGTAAATGGACTTGGTTGCTTTGGGAAGGGATGAAGAGCCCCATTAGCTCTGGTCTACTTCTCTCCCCCAGATAAAACCTCTGAGACTGTAACTGTGATACTGGGGGTAGACAATGGCATACTTCTCTCTGGGTGACACTCCTGCTTTAGGAGAGAGAGGTGCTCTGGAGGTCCCAGGTCTCCTTGGTTTGCCTCTCCCACTGTGGAACCCCCTCCCTCACCTCATGAGCTCGGGCAGGGGCTCTCAGGATGTCAGTATTCTCAGTAGTGCTATGCTCAAGGTGGAGCCTCTGTGGGGCTGGGCAGAAGGGATCCCCCACCTCTCAGCTGTACTTCATTAGAATCTAGCATCAGCAACGTGTAGCTGGGGACCAGAGGAGAAATGCTGATGTCCTGCTCCTTCCAGGACGATAGCCCTCTAACTGGGAGTTGGGGAGAAAAGGAAGCCTGTGTTCTTGACTATAGCAGTCTAGAGTAGAATTTCCATTTTGAGTCTAAGTTCAAATACCACTGACTGTCCTTTTTGTTTCCTACTTTTGGTAGAATTTCTTGAATAACTAGGGGTGCCTGGGTGGCTCAGTCAGTTAAGTGTCCGACTTCAGCTCAGGTCATGATCTCGCAGTTTGTGAGTTCGAGCCCCACTTCGGGCTCTGTGCTGATAGCCCAGAGCCTGGAGCTTGCTTCAGATTCTGTGTCTCCCCCTCTCTCTGCCCCTCCCATGCTCATGCTCTGTCTTTCTCTGTCTCTCAATAATAAATAAACGTTAAAAAAAAGAATTTCTTGAATAACTATTTCTTTTTTTTTTAATGTTTATTTATTTTTGAGAGCCAGAAAGGGACAGAGTGTGAGTGGGTGAGGGGCAGAGAGAGAGGGAAACACAGAATCTGAAACAGTCTCTGGTCTCTGACAGCACAGAGTCCAATGTGGGACTCAAACTCATGAACTGTGAGTTCATGACCTGAGCTGAACCGACGCTTAACCGACTGAGCCACCCAGGTGCCCCTGAATAACTGTTTCTTTATTTGGTGTATGGCCCGTTTCACTGCACAGCCATTCCTAGCATGGGGGTTCACGTGCACTATGTACCCAACTAATGAATCTTAAACAAATTTCATATCGTTTTTGTGTTGGCCACTTTCTTTGTATCTCATTTGTGTATATGCATGTTTATGTGTATCTGTGTGCTTCTGCATCTATGGTCCATGAGAAGAGCATCATTAATAAAAAATAGCTGTCATTTATATGTAGCAGGTCCTGTTTAAGCATTCTTTACGTGTATTACTCCATAATGTAATCCTCACAGTAACCCCATTATACATCATTTATTGTGCTTAACCCTATTATGCCTCATTTACACTGAGAAAATTGAGACGCAGGTTTTAAGTCATTTACCCAAGGTTACATACTAATAAGCTGTAGGGTCAGTATTTAAGCCCAAGAAATCTGACCCCAAAACTGTTCTGCTAAATTGTCTAAGGTGTATTGTATACCAGGTGCATAGTAAGTAGTCCCTAATAGAAATTAGTAAACACAGGCATCAGTGAACCCAGCCTCCAATTAAAGAAAAGAGTTTATCTTGTATTTCATTTTCTTGCTTATGAACGAGTCTACCTCTGATCATTGCCTTCCTCCTTAAATGAGGTCTGAGACAACACCTTAAAGTATTATCTGCCTGCTACCTGGCTGATCACCTTCCTCCTAAGAAGACAGGTACCAGGCCTATCCAGACTCATTTTGCCACCAGGAAACCCAAAATGCAGAGCCCTTCCAAGGTCAATAACCACCCTGTTTTATTGGCACTTGCACCGTTCTTTTTTTTAAAGGTAGTTTCATTTTTATTGCTCTGTCATCTTTATGGAGAGCACTCACTCTGTCATGGCTTTGCATTCATTTCCTATGGACATATGTGCATATATATCGAATCCTTTCACAGGTGGGCTCCAGTAAGGTCCCACTTCCTTTAATGAGGGTGGTGGGTTCTTCTCATTTAGGAAACCACTGTTATCTTGGTGAGCTAGTTGATTTCTGAAGCCTCACACCTTCCTGGCAAAGTCACAAGCGCTATTGTCATTTCTCAACTACCTGCAGGATGGCCACCTTCATGCACAATGATCGAAATCATGACCCACAGGCCATCCCAGTATTTTGGTATTTATTTTCTATGATGCTAAAGCACTGATATTTTATTTTTTTAAATGTGAGGCAGAGTTGCCATGATTTTTATAATTTTTTTAAATTGAGGGATAACATAATTAGAGTGTACAGGTCTTAAACATATATTCACTCTCCGATGAAGATAAAGAACATTCGCAGCACCCTGGAAGACACCTTCATGACTCTTTCCAGTTGATACTCAACTCAGAGGTGATCACGTCTTTGGACTTCTATCACTACAGATTTATTTTCCCTGTTTTTGAACTGCATATCAAATGGAATCATACTGTATGTATTCTATTGTATCTGTCTTCTCTTGGACATTATGTCAGTGAGAGTCACCCATTTGGTTAATGGAACAGCAATCTATTCCTTCTTATTACTGTATCATGTCCTATTGTATGGATATACACAGTTTATTTACCTGTTCATCTAATAGACACTTGGGCCATTCCCAACTTTTGGTTATTATAAATAAAATATGTGTGGTAAATAAAGTCTTTGTGCGGGGCGCCTGGGTGGCTCAGTTGGTTGAGCGTCCGACTTCGGCTCAGGTCATGATCTCGCCGTCCGTGAGTTCGAGCCCCGCGTCGGGCTCTGTGCTGACAGCTCAGCCTGGAGCCTGTTTCGGATTCTGTGTCTCCCTTTCTCTCTGACCCTCCCCCATTCATGCTCTGTCTCTCTCTGTCTCAAAAATAAATAAATGTTAAAAAAAAATTAAAAAAAAATAAAGTCTTTATGCAAATACATGTTTTCATTTTGGGGGTAAGTTGCTAAAAATTGGTTTCCTTGAATTAAGGAGTACATGTATGTATAATTTTATAAAACACTTATAGCTTTTTCTTCAAAATGGTTGTATATTTTTTCCTGTCTCCTTTCAAAATGTTTGAAACTGTTGGTTGTTCTACATCCTAGCTGAAATTTTATGTTGGCTAGATTTTTAGAAACCATTCTGATGGCCATATAGTGTTTTGTCAATCTGGTTTTAGTTTACATTTCCCTGATGGCTAGTAGCATTGGTACATTTTCACATACTCATTAGTTATTTGTGTATCTTCCTTTGTGGAGGGTCTCTTCAAGATTTCTGACCATTTTTACTAGACTGTTTTTCTTTTTATTATTGAGATGTAAGAGTTTCTTTTATATTCTGGAAGCAAGTACTTTATCAGATATATGTATTATGACTATTTTCTTCCAGTTTATGGCTTCCCTATTAATTTCCTTAATGGTGTCTTTTGAATGAACAAAAGTTTTAAATTTTTATGGCATCCAATTTATAAATTAAAAAAAAATTTATGGTTAGTGCTTTCTGTGCCTTAAGAAAGTTGGCTTATTACAACATATTCTTCCATGTTTCCTTCTAGGAGCTTTATAGTTTTAACTCTTATGTTTAGGTCTATGAGTCATCTTGAGTTAATTTTTTGACATGTGGGATATAGGGATTGAGATTCTTTTTTTTTTTTTAATCTGAGTATCTAGTTATTCCAGCACCATTTGTCAAAAGACTCCTTTTTCCATAGAATTGCTTTGCTGCTTTTGTAGAGAACCAATTGACTATAACATGTGGGTCTGTTTCTAGAGTCTTTATTCTGTCCCAGTTATGTGTTTTATCTGTTTTTATATCACTCTAGCACACTATCTTCATTACTGTTATTTTATAGTAATCAGGTAATGTGAGATCTTCTTTAAAATTGTCTTGGCTTTGCTAGGTTGTCATGTCTCAAAATTTGTATGTTGAAGTACCTCAGAATGTGACTTTATTTGGAGATGGGGTCTTTATAGAAGTTTTCAAGTTGAAATGAGTTCTGTAGGTACATCCTAAATTATCATGACTTGTGTCCTTTTAAAACGGGGACGTTTAGGGGCGCCTGGGTGGCTCAGTCAGTTAAGTGTCCGACTCTGGCTCAGGTCATGATATCACCATTCATGAGTTCAAGCCCTGTGTTGGGCTCTGTGCTGACAGCCCAGAGCCTGGAGCCTGTTTCAGATTCTGTGTCTCTCTCTCTGTCTGCCCCTCCCCCACTCATGCTTTCTCCCTCTCTCTCTCTCCTTCTCTCTCTCTCTCTCTCTCTCTCTCTCAAAAATAAATAAACATAAACAAATTAAAATTGTAAAAAAGGGAAACTTGGACACAGAGATGCACACAGGGAGAACCTGTGAATATGAAAGCAGAGATCAGAGTGATGCTTCTACAAACCAAGGAACATCAAGGATTGCTAGCAAACTACTAGAAACTAGGGAAGACATATGGAACAGAGTTTTTTCACAGCTCTCACACGGAACCAGTCCTGGCAACATCTCAGTCTTGGACTTCTAGCCTCTAGAACCTTGAGACAATAAATTTTAAGCCACATAGTGTTTGTTATGGCAGCCCTAGCAAAGTATTCATAGGTCTTTTGCTTTTTCCTGAACTTTT
This sequence comes from Panthera onca, assembly GCF_046562875.1. Classification (NCBI taxonomy): domain Eukaryota; kingdom Metazoa; phylum Chordata; class Mammalia; order Carnivora; family Felidae; genus Panthera; species Panthera onca. The sequence continues at coordinate 14,025,315 of NC_138350.1, forward strand.
AGAATTAGCTTCTTAGCTCTTTCAGTCTGATTTTGATTGGGATTGCATTCAGTTTGGGGGAGAATGGGCATCTTCACATTAAGTCTTCTGATCCATGAACATGGTATATCATTCCATTTATTCAGGCCTTTAATTTCTTTTAGCATTCTTCTTTGGTTTTCAGTAAACTGATCTTATACGTTTTTTCATTAAATTTATTCCTAATTATTGTATCTTTGATGATACTTTTGTAAATTCTATTGGTTTCCTAACTTTGTTTTTTAAATTGTTGCCAGTAAAAATGAAACTTATGTAAATTACATATTGACTTGTATTTTGTGATTTTGCTAAATTCACTTATTCTAGTAGATGTGTGCGTGCGTGCGTGTGTGTGTGTATGAATTCATTAGGACTTTCTACATACATAAGCCTGTTGTCAGTCAGGCTTATGTAATTTGTTTAAAGTAATTTGCAGTAAGATATAGCAGTGACTCTTTCTATGACCTTGGTCAGGCATTTAATTTCTCTGAACTTTTAGTGGTTCTTCTTTTTAAAAAAATTTTTTTTAAGGTTTTTTATTTATTTTTGAGACAGAGACAGAGCATGAACGGGGGAGGGGCAGAGAGAGAGGGAGACACAGAATCGGAAGCAGGCTCCAGGCTCTGAGCCATCAGCCCAGAGCCCGACGCGGGGCTCTAACTCACGGACCGCGAGATTGTGACCTGAGCTGAAGTCTGACGCTTAACCGACTGAGCGACCCAGGCGCCCCTAGTGGTTCTTCTTATAGAGAGAGACTGTTATATAGACTTGTCTTTGAGATTCCTTTCAGATCTAAGATGGTAAGAGATCCGGCTCTGTTATTTGCTTATTTTGTGACCCTGGGCAAAATATTCCATCTCTCTGAGTCTCTATTTGTTCATTTGTAAAATGGACATAATGTTCATTTGTTCATAATGTTCATGATGTTCATTTGTAAATGGAATAATAATGATAACAATAATATATTCATGTCATAAAGTTGTTATGATGAATCAATGCAATAAAGCATGTGAAGTATTTATCAGGGCACTTAGAAGATTGTAGGCACTCAGTAGCTGTTATATGTTGTGGTATAATAAAATATATATTTGGTCTTTGTCCCTGGTTTCTGGTACAGAACTTCTAAAACCCTTGGAATTTCCAGAATGATAGGAATGCCTTTTGTTATTCATAACTTTCTACTCCTTTCTAGACACTTGAGTTTATGACAGTTAGTTGACTCAGGGTGGAGCCCCTAGATAGCCTCAGGATGGGTCTGGTCACTTTCAGCTTCCCCTATCTCTGGAAAGGGGAAGAGAGCTGGAGAGTAGGTTATAAACACTCTTGAGCAAGATTTGGAGAGCTTCCAAGTTGGTGAACACATCTACATGCAGCAAGGGTGGGACATCCCAGCCTCATGGACACAGAGGTTTCTGTGCTCCTTCTGGACCTCACCCTAGGTACTTCTTCATCTGGATGTTTGTCTCTTTTATAATAAACTGTGGCCATAAGTATAGCACTTTCCTGAGTTCTATGAGCCATTCTAGAAAATTATCAAATCCAAGGAGGGAGTCACAGGAGCCCTTGAATTTATAGTTGGGTTGGCTGGACAGAAGAAGTGTGGGTACCCTGGGCACCCCATTTGTGGCTGTTGTCTAAAGTGGGGGCAGTTTGTGGGCTGAGCCCTTAATTTTTAGAATCTGCACTAACTCTGAATAGTGTCAGAGTTGAATTGTTGGATATTCAGTTGGTATCAAAGAATTGGGGAATTGGTTGTCAATGTTGGAAAAAGACATCGCACCTATTAATAATTGTGATGCTGTTAATAATAATAATAAATGATAGCACTGTAATGCTTTCTAGCTCACAAAGCAGATTTACATTTTATATCTCATTTGATTACCACAAGGGCCTGTTGGCTAGGCAGAGCTGAGATTATTAACCTAACTGTATTGATGAGTAATGAAAAGCTCAGAGAAGTTAAACAACATGTCTAGAGCCATTCAGCATGTAGGAGACAGTACTGTGACCTGGTTTTCTGACCTTGAATCTTGCCATTTCCACAAATAAGGATGGGTTGGGCAAGGGAAGTTTTATAAAGACCAGCCCTAGTACCTAGGGACACTGTAGGGACACTGTCACCAAACATACTCTGAGGGGTGTGTGTGTGTGTGTGTGTGTGTGTGTGTGGTTTCCCTAAAGCCACCAGATCAGGACATTTATCAAACTGAATTATGCCTCAGAATCCCCAGAGAAGCATACAAAAGTACAGGTTCCTAGGCTCCACACTCATAGGTTTGATTCAGAGCTCTGGAAGGGCTCAAGAGCCAAGGATTTGTTTTTAATGTTTGTTCATTTGGGAGAGAGAGACCCAGAGAGAGAGAGAGGGAGGGGCAGAGAGAGAGGGGCAGAGGAAGATGGAGAGAGAGAATCCCAGGCAGGCTCTGAGCTGTGACTGCAGAGTCCAACGCAGGGCTCAAATCCATGAACCATGAGATCCTGACTTGAACCTAAATCAAGAGTCTGATACTTAACCAACTGAGCCACCCAGATGCCCCTAAGAGCCAAGGATATTTTTTAGCAAACACCCCAAATAACTCTGATACAGTTCTTCTACTGACCAAAACCCTTGCCTTAAGCAGTGGTTCTCAATCCAGGCTGTGCATGAGAGTCACCCAGGAAGCTTTTAAAACTTAAGGTGTCCAGGCTCTCCCCAGGGCTACAGAATCAAAATCTCTAGCAAGTACAAAGAGCTGTTCCAGATGAGCTGACCCACAGGGTTACCTGCTCATCCTGTCCCTCTGTTCCTTACCTTTCCTCCACTCTTCACCTTGTGTACCTCTTGTTTGGTGTCCCTGATTTATTTTGTTTTAATCTCCTAGGTTTCTCTCCATCTCTGTCTTTCTGTGTTTGTCCTTCTTTAGTCCATCTGTGTCTCTCTGAGACACTCTCTCATCTCTGTCATCTGTCTCTCTATTTTGTGTTGTCTCATTGGGTGAATATCTCCGAGACCCTACCTCCCTGTGTTTCTCTTCTGTATTTCCTTTTCCTGGGTCTGTGGCTACGTGTCTTTCTGTGAGTTCCTGCCTCTGATTCTTTCCAGTCCTGGCTCTTGCTTTGACTCTGGGTCTTTTGTTTCTCCTGTCCTGCCCACTGTGCATCTCTCTGTGCATCTGATCCCGTGTGTGTGCGTGTGTGTGTGTGTGTGTGTGTGTGTGTGTGTGTCTCCATTACTCTCTTTCCATCTCTGGTCTTTTTCTTCTTCTCTCTCCCTGCTACCTCCCAGCCTCTCAGCTCTTCAACTTTATGTGAAATCCAAAGAGACTCTTCTATAGAGAAGTCTGAAATGCCCTGGGCCAGACCCCAGACCCCTGCAAACCTCAGAATGTTCACCTCTAATCAGGAGCCCCATCTGGGACTGTCCCACTCACCTGCAGGGCTTATCTGGAGCCCTCAGCTCCCTGTGCTGCCAGAGATAAGGTGCCCTTTGTGGCAATTGCCTTGGGCACAACCCTCAAAAAGACTAGATAATAGATAAGTAGCCTGGCCTTTGGGATCCTGGAGCACCTTCCACTTCTCTCCAGGCTGAAAACTGACCTTCCTACCACTGACCCTAAGTATCCCAGAATACTCTCAGGGGCTCTATGGCTGATCCAAACTGCCCTTAGGAAAATCAGACTAACTTTTATCTCTGAGCTAATATTGTTAATTCCTCATTGTTAAACACTGTGTACCAAATTCTGTGCTGAAGGCATAGCAGTGAAGGTAACAGGTATAATATTGCCAGTCTCAGCCCTCCTAACTAATGTAGCATGGATTGAGCATCTATTGTGTTCCAGGAGTTTCCTTTATATAAAAAAGTTTATACTAGAATTCCCTGATGCAAGAGAACAGCCACTTTTAGTGCAAAATACTTTAATTATCTGCTCGTAATCATTATAGATATTAATTAATTGTAGCTGTTAATGCACTGGGCATTTAAGTCTTCTGTATTCAGGGGTGATATTTAAAATGTTTAACAAATGACCAGTTAACCAATGAATGCATTTGCCCCACTCCTCATTTCTATTGCAGTTAGTTGCATAAACATGAAATCTTCTGTCATTCATCCATCCATTCATTCATGTTTTCACTCACATTCATTTATTCTTTCTTTCAGCATATTGTTAAGGACCCTCTGGGTATCATGCACTGTGTTAGGACTTGGGGATGCAACAAGTAACAGGACACCATAAGGAACTCAGAAGAAGGGGATAGATAAAGACATTAGCCAAGTTCATAGAATGGGACAAAGGAAAATTTCGGGAGTGTAGACTTAGAAGTCTAACCTAGTTAGAGCAATTAGGGAGGGCTTTGTGGAGGGAGAGATTTTAATACTAAGACTTTAAATAGTGAACAAGGGTTAGCCAGATGAGGTCTCTTTCTCGACAGTTTTTTATGTTCCATAGGACAGAACATGGTGCCCTGAGCATAGTAGGGTTCCACCAAATCAATAGGTAAATAAAACACGATGACTCTGAAAGCAGTTTTCTGGCCGGGTGGTAATTAGCTAGGGAAGCCATAATGAAGATGCATCATCTTTTCCAGAAACACTGACTGTTAGCACATCTTTTGTCATTACATGCACCCAGCTCCTGGCCAAGCATCAAAGGCAGTTTTCTCCACTCACAATTCATGGTGACATCAGAGCTTTCAACAGACTCTTTTCCTGCTCACTCTCCCAGACCAAGAAGACAAATTAAGAGCCCAGGGAAGTAGGCCTTGGAAACAAAACTTGATGAGAGAGAACATTATCAGGTACTAGTTCTCAAACTCCTGCCTATAGGGGCCATGTTTCTAGAGCTGTGGTCTGGATTTCTAGAGTTTCTTCTATTCTTTTAGAAGAAACCAGAAATCTGAATTTTCATGTGAAACCTTCTGATTTTTATGTTGGAATCTAATTTAAAACTTAAAAAAAAAGTCATTGCATGTAGCAAACCAAACATTGATGTGCTGCTGTCTCAGTCTGTTCTGGCTGCTTTAACAAAAGTGCCATAGACTGTGTGGCTTAAACAACAAACATTTGTCACAGTTCCAGAGGCTGGGAAGTCCTGGGAAGTGAGACCTACTTCTTGGTTCATAGATGACTGACTTCTCTCTATGTTGTCACGTGATGGAAGGAGTGAGGGAGCTCTTTGGGGTCCCTTTTATAAGAGCAGTAATCCTATTCATGAGGGCTCTACCCTCCAAAGGCCTCACCTCCTAATACCATTACATTGGGGGTTAGGATTTCAAAGCATATGAATTTTGGAGTGACAAACAGCTCATAACAGCTGCCATTCCTAATTTAGAAGCTATTTCCTCAGACTGAGAAGGACTGAGAGGGACTTCTATTTACCATGCAGCGTGTTGTTCTGAACATTGTACTACATGTTCTATGGATCTTCATTGTGAATATTCATTGCATGAATATCTCTATTATCTTATTTAATCTTTGTAACAACCTCATGGGGCTGGTATTATCATCTCTTTTGAGGAAGATTGCCAAATTAAGTCTGCAGGGACCCAATATTAACCATAAGGAAGCTTAATATTCAAACAGAATTGGATATGAACTAAGAAGAGGAGAAAGTTGTTGAATCAGGGACCTGATTTTGTAAGACATTCCCTCCCCCAGGTGCTAAGAGCCTTGAATAACCAGCTGTTTGTCTAAAAACTGTCATTTTGTTGGTTGGATGTCTTCACTAATTGCTCTAAATACTGCTGCTCTTTTCTGCAACTTTCTTGCGTAGAGAGTTTTAACATGTTGGTATGGGAACCCAGCTCCCTGTTATGTAAAATATATGTAGCCTACAAAGTGATTCACCATTAATTAATATCATGTCTGTGGTATTTGAGATCCACCCAGCTAAGCAACACTGTTAGACTTTCAGGTTCTGATTTTTCACGCCTCTGAAATAGTTCAATCCTTTCATATGATAGGAGTTGCATCTTAGAAAAGACAATCAGAAAACATTTCCTTTTACCTGGGCTTCTGGAATTTTTTCCTTCGATGGGAGCATCCTGTAACCCTAGAGTATTAGGGCCCCTGTACCAGAGAGGATTTTGCTAGATGAACTCCCAAGACCCCTCTAGGTATCTCCAAGTGGGATTTAGCAAGGTCATGGATCTTCAAACCAGCCCTGTGGACAGATTGTCTGTTCCAAGATGTGAACCCCATGAACAATCAGATAAAAGGGCTTATCTGTCTCAGAGTCATTGGGAAGTCAGACACTGAATGGAGTAGCTGTGTTGCTTAGCAGAGTGGGTCTTAAATTCTGGCATTCATGAAGCCATCAGTTTGCTTGTTTGTAGATTCTTGACCCCCCAGCTTCCATTCTGATTCACTGGATTTGTCATGGCAGAAGGCTAAGGTGTTGTAGCAAAAGGCCCAATAATAACATGGCTTAGAGAACACCGAACTTATTTCTCCCACACACATTACAATCCAAAGTGAGTGTTCCTGATTGGCGGATATCTTTGTTTCATGAGATGTGGCAGGTTAAGGATGGCATGTATTATTTGACATTCCTCTCATTGAGAAATGAGGTTGATGTCCCCTCCTCTTGCTTTGACCAACAGAATGTTTTAGAAGTGACCCTATACTAGTGTCTGGGCACAGCCCTTAAGAGACTATAGGATTCCACTTTTTTCTCTTGGAACACTCACTCTTTGAACCCAGCTACCATGCTATGTGGGAGCCCAAAAGCCTGTGAGGAGGCACATGTGGAAGAAGAAGAGGGACACATGGTAGTCAGCCCCAGTTAAGCTTTCAGCTGAGAAGAGCTAGAATCAACTTTCCCACCATGGGCATGAATTACTATGGAAGTGGACCCTCTGGTCCAGTGGAACCTTCCCACCTGGTGCCATCCCCATCCCCATCCCCTTCCCTCCAGGGATCCCCTGGTGCCTGCCCAAATCATAGATTCATGTGCCTGATAAATGACTGATAATTTGAAGTGACTAAGATTAGGATGGTTGCAGAGACCCAGGTTTCTTCCATCATGAGGCTCCTCTACCTTCTATAAACTTGTCATCATCTGCTCAGTCAAGATTGAGTTCCTACCATGTCTAGATTCTAGTCAGTGGGAGTGGCTGGAGAAGATGCATCTATTTCTTACTCACCTTGGCTTCGAGCTGGCACCTGTTACTTCTACTCACATTGCACTGGCAAGAACTGGTCGCACAACTGCATCTAATTACAAAGCAGACAGGGAAATCAGGTCTCTGGCTATGCAGCCATATTCTCAGCCACAAGAAGAAAGATCAAAATGGGTTCTGTTGGAAGTCTGGACTGGGGCACAGAGATCTGCATTTCTGCAATTGCCACCCTCAGGTGATTTTGATGTTGGTGGTCCACATATAGCAGTGAAGAGTATGAGTTTCAAACTCAGTGAGATATGAGTTTAAAACTAAATTCTACCATTTACCAGCTGGGTGACACCTCTGAGTTCCAGTTTCCTTGTGTATATAAAAATGCAGAAAATAGTAATTCTAACCTCAGGGGGTGGTTGTGCAGATTTGATAATGGCCTGCATGAAAAGTGTGAGCATAGAACTTGGTGCACAGCAAGCTCTAAAAAGAAAAAAGAGAAAATTTGTATTGTTAACTGAAGCAAATGGTCCATTCCATCTTTTAACACCAGCACATCAATGCACTCAGTCATTATACTTAAAATATCCCTTTTACCCTCCAACTGACCCTAGTCTTAGCCCCATTTTACAGACAAGGAAACTGAGACTCAGACAAGTAGACCAAAACCACTGAATTCGTAAGTGCTGGTGTCAGAATTTGAGCCAAGATTTATTTCTAATGGAATTTGATTACAAATACTATATAAATACTTTCTAATGTTTATTTTTGAGAGATAGAGTGAGCAGGGGAAGTGCACAGAGAGAGGGAGACAGGGGATCCGAAGTGGACTCTGTGCTGACAGCACAGAGCCCGATGTGGGGCTTGAACTCACGAACCATGAAATTACAACGGAGCTAAAGTCAGATGCTCAATGGACTGAGCCACCCAGGAGCCCCTAAATACTATATTTTTTAAAAAGTAAAGACCTGTTGATGGTCTGGGGCAAGGAAGTTACATATCACAGCTCTGTTGTAGACAGATAAATCTGAAAGTGTTGCCATGATCTGTGTGAAATCAGGGAAAACTGGAGACCAGGAGGACCAATTTAGGAATCAGGGAGCAGATTCTCAACTAGGCTAATTGGAATGAAGGCTGAGCATGCTCCTGCCCTCATCCTCTGCAATTACTTCTTTTTCTTTTAAAACGTTTTAAATATTTATTTAACTTTGAGAGAGAGGGAGAGAGAGCAAGCGCGTGAGAGCACACAAGTGGGGGAGGGGTAGAGAGAGACACACACACACAAATCCAAAATAGGCTCCAGGCTCTGAGCTCCAGGCTCCAAGCTGTCAGCAGAGCCCAACACGGGGCTCGAACTCATGAACTGTGAGATGGTGACCTGAGCCGAATTCAGACACTTAACTGACTGAGCCTCTCAGGCACCCTGCATTTACTTACTTCTAAGGAAGAAATCTCAAATATATTAATACCATTCTTCACTTGAGCATGCCTCTACAAAACCAAATAGCTAACTCTTCCACTCATGCTGGATGTGGCTTATAATGTTTAGCATGGGTTCCAGCCCCTGATAGGAGCTTTTTGCATTCCTCACCTTATCCGTTTGGAAAATGGGAATTACAATGCCAGGCATAGCTATTTCATAGAGATTCTATAAGGAAATGCATGGGAATATATTTTGTAAAGTTTAAGTTATCAAATTGTTGTTAAATTTTACTGTAAATTAAACAAAACAATACAGCGGGAAACATTCACTTCAACATTTCTTGATTGATTCTTTGTGTCTTAATTTTGTAAATTAAAAAATTTAGATATTAAAGGATGAAGTAGTAGAGAGAGATTAGAAGGTAGATTTTCTTGTGTTGTGGTTTCCATGGTGACAGATTTGCAGGCATCAACCACTGGCTGAAATAGAGATAAATAAGAGAATGATGCAAAGTGTTTTGCACAGTGCCTGGCACAGAGTCAACAATCACTATATATGATATCAGAGTCACTGCCTCTATAAAAGTAGCCTAGACATAGATTCTTCCCATGTAGAGCACCATGGGAAATTCCCTCCTACTCTGGAATGCTTCAGCCTGAACATTCTGAGATTTTTAAAAGGTTCTAAGGCAGTGAAACTTTAAAGGAGAAAACTTAGACAAGGACTTTGATTTGTGGGTTTTCTTATTCTGAACCACCTGCACAATGAGGCTTCACCTTTTGCAGTTCCTTTGTGTCCTGTTTAAGATATCTTTGCCTACCTCAAGCTCAAGATATTTTCCTATATTGTCTTCTAGAAGGTTTATCATTTTTCCCTTTCACATTTAGATCTACAATCCACTGGAATTGATTTTTGTGTGTAGTATGAGATAGAGGTAAAGATTCAGATTTTTCCTTATGGATGGCCAATTGACCTAGCACCGTTTATTGAAAAAGCCATTGTTTCTCCATTCCTCTTCAGTGGCACCTTTATTATAAATCAAGTGTCTTTACGTGTGTGGATTTGTTTCTGAGTTCTCAATGCTATTTTACTGGTCTATTTATCTTTCTTGTATCTAAGCATGCTCCCTTAATTACTCTGGCTTTATAATAACCCCTGATATCTAGTAGTGAAAATCATCTGACTTTGTTCTTCTCTGTGATAATCTTGGGTCTTTGATTTTCCATGCATATTTAAAATTACCGTATAAATTTCCACCCAAACAAAAACTTGCTGGGATTTTGATCAGGATTACAGTCTCTAGATCGATTTGAGGAGAGAGGACATCCTTACAATATTGATTTATTTTTTCGCAATAACTCTAGAGGTAGGTTCTATTGTTATCAGATGCACCCTCCCTTTTGTAGGTGGTGCCCCTATAGAAATGTGAATTAATCCAGTAGCCTACCTAGGAGGAGGGATGGGCATAGTCTGCCCCATCCAGAGGTGTATTGTATCATGGACATCGTTTGAAATTACTGGTTCATGGTAACAATTAAAACAGAGTGATTGAAGTCAGTTTTATTATTTATTGCTTTTAAATTCTCTGTTAATCCTGTACTCTCTTGCTCTTTACACCAAGGGCAGACCCCTCCCACTGCCCTTGGCATGCCTCTGACTTAATCCCACCAATCTGATTCACCTATGCAAAAATTCGCTGGTAAAAAATTTGATGGTAAGTGATGCTGGCTGGCAGGTACAGGTGGAATCCATTTTTGAATGAGCATGATGGCAGACACACCACCCAACCTTTTAGGGGTAACAGTGGCAGAGGGTGATGTTTCAAACCCAGAGTTACTAATAGTAGCTGAGGTGTCTGTGACAAATAGGGGTAGCAGTCGTCTTTGCCGAAGGGATATAATTCAGGTTTCATTCCTAGAAATATACTCCCTGATCAAGCTTCTTTGACCCTCATTGGGGATTCCAGGAACTTCCTGATATTATTAAAATTTTTTCTTCTGTTAAACTTGGTAGAGGTACTTTGGTGATTTGCAACTAAAGGTCCTGATGGATAGCGTTATTATTATTATTATTATTATTATTACTAGTCGTGCCTCTTCTGCCCAGTTCATAAACTGCCATCTTTCTACATGGCATGCTATCCCAGACTTCCAGAACACCAAATCTTTCCTACTCCATGCAGGCAAGACACCTGCTTGTCCAAAGCCAAGGATTAGACAAATACCAATTAGGACTTATGTTGTCAAGCTGGAGGGTAATGAATGGTGTCTCTGTTTGCCGTGGACCCATATTAGGAATGACTCCACGTGTTGGGGAACCCTCCAACTCCCCTGCATTTGGCAAGAATTAAATGACATCATGCAGAAGGAGCCAGCATGCTGCTGGCTGGAGGACCAATAAATCATGCTGTGGATGTAGGGAAATAGTTAGGCCTTCCCCGGAAAGGCTTCCTCGTCCAAGGTACCATTAGTAATGCCACTATTTGCAATCATAATAAAAATAAAAGTAATAGGAAAACCACATTGAGGCAATTCCACTGCCTACTGGATTTTTAATTTTCTTGAGGATGCCAGAGGCAATCTTGAGCCCATTATGTCTAAATGAGGCACATTATAAAAGGCTTACAAAGTCCAAACTGCTTTTACAGCCATTAATTAGCCAGACTTCTAAAGAGGCCCATAAGATTAAGCTTGGGTATGGTCTCTGGTTTCTGGAATAGGGTTGGAGCAGGCAGAGAAGTCAAATACCATTGGTCCAGTCATGGCTCTCCTGCCCTCCTCTCTTGTCTCAGCTCTAACAGATGTTGCCTTTGGGGGGAGGTGGAAAGGGAGGGTACTATATAACCAAGCACCTGATGAGAATGCTCTGAACTCTGTGAGGCTGTGGACAACTCGAGCGCAGAGACTACTGGTGTCTTTAGTTTCTATACCCACAGCACCTTGTGCACAGCAGATGTAATGAGGCAGCCTTCTTGGTGACAAGACCCAGAAACCTGGCTCTGGCTTTCTTCCACTAAAAGAGAATATATTAGAAGGATATGGGGGGTGGGCACGTGGAATGAATAACGGGCTAGAGGAGCAGGCTTGTAAGGGAATGAGCACCAGGAATTATAGCAAACATCCAACAGCAGAAATTGGTTCATAACTTCAACCATCTCTATGTCCTTCAGTCACAAGCTCAAGATTCCAAGTCCCCAAGAAGGCATGTGGCTAGAGGGACCTGAGTTATTCTCCCCTTACACCTTCCATAGTAGCTAGGGGCACTCATTTTAGAACCACTCTCAATGGGAATTTGATGGGAAAAAATGAAAATCAGTGTGCCAACAGGAAGAGATGTAGTGTACCAGATAGCTCCCGGTGGCAAATGTCTGTAATGTGGTCAGTGAATATTACATGTTGAACTGAATTTGCTACCCTTCCTCTTTGGGGTAGACTAAGACACCTCCCCAAGAAGGAAGAAATAGGAAAATGTGATCACCCCCGAAAAAGCATGGACCAGACAGAATCTTAATGATGTAACAGAACTATGCGAAACATTGCCCATACATTATCCTCATAACCTGTGAGGTAGGAACTATTAATATCCCCATTTTACAGATGAGGAAAACAAGGCTCAAAAAAGTGAAATCACTTGCCCAAGCACTCACAGTTGGAGCACAGATTCAAGCCAAGGTTTCTTAGATTTCAGAATCCATTCTCTGAACCATTCCATGTAGTTTCTCCTCCCACTTCTGGTTTTGGGAGGGGCACATCCTAAAAGGACAAAAGGGCCTCCGGGACTACAAATTTGATCAAGACCTGGCAGTGTATGAACATATCTAAACATAATAAAGTGCTATCCTAGGGGAACAATGGCCTGGGAAACAGAGGAAGGGGTGGGTGAGAGGCAGGTGTTGGTCAAGTCCATTCAATACAGTTCAGAGAATGGGAGACCATGGGCCACAAAGCTGAGCCTCTGGCTGGCAGGTGCACATTGGATGTATCGTTCTGCAACTTGCTTTTTTGAATTCAAAGGAAAACAATATGTTTTTAAAATTCCTTGGAAAGCAGTGTGACTTTTGGAGCTGGATGGCCTGAGTTTAAATACCTTGTGTATTTGTGTGATCCTAGGCACGTTATTTAATGTCTTGCCGCTTTAGTTACCCTGTGAGAACAGTTAGAGAATCTTCTCAAGGACTATTATAAGGATTCAAAGGGTCAAAGTGTTGAGGCACTTGGAAGAGTTTCTGGAACGTCTTAACTCCTGGGCAGGTGAGTGTGGATATTGTTGTCTGTCCTGCTTAGGGCATAGCCTCTTTGCACAGTCTTCCACAGTGTGACGTTTCCCCTATAGATGAGTATTAGATCATTTTCCACCTTTTGGTTATTGCATGCAACTCTGTTGAAAATCTCTGTGTATCCCTTCTTGTGCACATTATATCCATTTGCGTCTTTCTCTAGGATAGATGCTAAGAAGAGGTATATCTGTGTCCTAGTGCACGTGCATGTTTTAGTTTTAATAAGTATTGCCAAATAGCCCTCTCCAAAGTGGCTGAACCGAGGTGCACCCATCAGCAGTGTGTGATGATCTACTTCTTACCAGGTTGAATCTGCCTTTTTAGAGAAACCCAACCTGTCTCTTGCTCATTAAGTCACGTCTATTTTCAGAGCTCAGCTGACATCTCTGGCTGCTCCCCTCTTGGTGATTCCAGCTTTTTTTTTTTTTTTTTTTTTTTAAATTTTTTTTTAACGTTTATTTATTTTTGAGACAGAGAGAGACAGAGCACGAACGGGGGAGGGTCAGAGAGAGGGAGACACAGAATCTGAAACAGGCTCCAGGCTCTGAGCTGTCAGCACAGAACCCGACGCGGGGCTCGAACTCACGGACTGCGAGATCATGACCTGAGCCGAAGTCGGCCGCTTAACCGACCGAGCCACCCAGGCGCCCCTGGTGATTCCAGCTTTGAGTCCTCCAGCAGTTCCTTGCTATTGTTGTCCTTCCTGACTCTTATTTAATGCAGCCAAGTGCTTTTGGAATCCTGGGTAATAATGGCAGACAAAGCGCTGAATGGAATGTGGAATTGGAGGTGCTGAATGTGGCTTTTGTAAGGACACCTTGGCGTGATTTCAGCCTGAAATGGAGCACTTTGCACTCAGCCTAAATTGCCTCAATCCTACCTGGCGTGCAGGGTGTGTAGCCCAGACAGGCTGTTTCACAGGAAGATACAGGCTGCCTTCCCTGGCTTTGGAAACAGGACACCAGCTCACTACGGGGGAATGGATTTAAACCTAGCATTGCGCTTCAAACACTTTCCTCTCAGATCTGAAGGATTTCCAAATGGCCTTTTCTAGTAACCTCAGGGAGGTAACTTCTCAACATAAAGAAAAGAGGCATGTATCTGATCACTTGGGACCTAAACTGACCATCATAAAATCCATTTTATTTATTTACTATTATTGTTTTGGTGGTGTAATATTTGAAAAGCACAGCTTGAAAGATCCCCTAAAAATACAAATAAACATCTTAACAGCTCCCCAGAGACGATGGATTTAAAGCTACCTTATACTTTCCCATTGCTTCTGAAAGTTTGTCCCCCACCCGTCTTCACGATTTTTTTTCATTTGGTCAACTATCTGCCAGGGCAACTATTTGCTCAATTTGCCTTCTCTGCCTGGGGAAAGAAAAGATTTTGAAATAAATGTCTGCAGTGGTGCTGTGCACCAGTGCTAATGAGATGGTGAGGCCGAGTGTTGGACACTAAGTGTTTGCATTAAAATGGAAATATGTAATCGATTTTTCAAAGAGGGTCTCCCGTTCACTTTTAAAATACACTTCACAGGACGAAAACAAAATGAAAAACATCACTGTCTTTAAGTAATATTGGCTGAGACAGCAACTTCTGGGGAGCTAAGTGTAGAGATAATTGTTTCCAATAATGCATTGGTACGCCATTGTCTTTGTTATAATAAACAGAGAGGATTTATTTCTTAGCAAGGTGTGACGTTATTATCATTTCAGATACTTTTTCTCATGGTGGCAATTCCTCAGTAAAGTAATGCTTCCTCTTCAGGTGACAAAGTTCTTAAGAGCTGGTGTTTCAAAATGAATAAAGTTGAAGTTCTATTCATTATTCGCTTGGTCATTGCTAGATGGTTTGAGAAAAAGTGGATGACACACTGGTGTTTTGGGGTCTGAGAGATGTGAGTTGGCATCCAAGCTCTGCCATTTACTAGCTGTATGGCTTAGGGGCCCTTTGAATCTCCAAGTCCACATCAAAAGTGCTGCTCAGGCTGAAAGAAGGGCTGAGTTACCAGAAAATGTGGAGAAAAAACCCATTTCAGGTAGTAATTCCAAGTATCTTCCTATTATGGGGATAACTATTAATAATAAGATCAACTCATATTTCTTGAGTGCTTATTACGTGCCAAGCACTGTTTAAGATTTGCATTGGAGTGCCTGGGTGGCTCAGTCAGTTAAGCATCCAACTTGGGCTCAGGTCATGATCTCACAGTTCATGAGTTTGAGCCCCGCATTGGGCTCTATGCTGACAGCTCAGAGCCTGGAGCCTGCTTCGGATTCTGTGTCTCTCTCTCTGCCCTTTCCCTGCTCATTCTCTCTCTCTATCTCTGTCTCTGTCTCTCTCTCTCAAAAATGAATAGACATTAAAAATTTAAAAGAAATCTTTATTTGCATCAACAATGTTATTCTCCTAATAACTTTATTAGATAAGTACTATTATTAAGTAGGTGCTAGTATTCTCATAGTTTTAAAGATATTAGTTAATTCATTCAACAAAAATTTACTGAATGTGTTTGTGTTTCTCGGTAAAATGGGGTTAGTTGATTTATCCATGATATATTTATTGGTTAACTACTGTGTACCAGGCAATGTGCTACCTTCCAGAGCTGCATTGGTGAGTGGAATAGCCATGGTCCGTGCATTCATGGGAGTTAAGAGCCCACAGGGAGACAGACCACCATCAAATAATCTCAGAACTTGGTAAATTGTTACAAAGTGAAGAAAATGTAGAGGACAGGACGTGCTCCAATGAGCACATCCAGCAAAGCAATCTACTCTAGACTTGGGGAAGTGACCTGTGCTGTAATCTGAAGGAGGTGTTGGAATTAAGTGAGGCGAGAGAGGGATTGGGTGTGCTTCATACAGAGGGAACAACCCTTGCAAAGGCCAGGTAGTGGGAGGAACATGTCATATGAGTGAGCCTCCCCTTTACCCATTTCCATCTGTCTCTGTGGTCCTGGAAAGTGATAAGGATCAGGGCATTTTTCCAGCACTTGGCCAAGTTTTTAATTAAGTGGGTTGCTGTGCTTTGTGGGGGAAGAGGAAAGGTTTGCTATATAGCTGGGATCAAGACCATAAAAACCCTTGCTCTTGTTAGAAGACTTTTTCTTGGGGGCCTTGCCAATCTTTCTATGCATCTCTAGAAACTGTGACACCTAAGTTAGAATGAAGAAACGAAACAACTGTGGATAAAGCCTAGAGAACCAATATGGCAGCCCATTGGCCACTGGTAACACAGAAAGCCTTGAAAGGAGTTGTTGTCTCACCCTTTGTGGAACAGTGATGACACTGTTCAGGAATGCTTGAGACAGGACCACATGACCGTCTGACAGATGCCCTGGGATCTTATTGCGCCGTATCAGACGTGGGCGGGAGTACCTCATAATTGCTGTTCCTCTCACAGGTGGCGAGTATGTATGCCCATGCTAATGAATTAAAGTCTGCCAAGCGTTTTAAACCTCCTGAAACAAAAATGGAACAGAAGTGTGAGATTCTGTAATTGTGATTGTTGCTGATACTCTGCTTCTCAGCAGAGCCGGAGAATATTCTTGTTAAAATGCCGTGTTCTGACAGTAAGATGAGGACTTGTGTTAGATGTTGCCAGTCACAGAGGCTTTCTCAGCAGTGTGTGCTCTGTGTTGTGTGCGTGTGCATGTGCAAATGCACTTGTGCATACATAAGGGTAAACATTAGGCATAGGAACAAGGGAAAATTGATGTAATTTGTAGAAAGATCCTAGAAACTTCCCCTGGAGCCTATTTGAGAGGTCTCCTTTCACTGAGGAATAAACATGAAATTGCTTTACTTGTCCAAGTTATTACAATGAGCCAGTCTCTGTTACACCTCCCACACCCACCTCCCACCTTCCTGCTACCTGGTAAGTCAGTTGGATTCCATAACTTTTCAGTCTCCTGGGGCCATTAAAAGAGCCTAGACACCAGGCCATTTTTCAATTCCAGTCTTAGGTTTCATTCAGAGCTTCCCTTTCTGTTTCCTGGCCTTGGCTGTATGTGGGCATGCTCTCCCACTCCCCTGCACTCCACTCTTTCTTGTTCCTTTTTCTGCTGGTGGAAATGAGAAGGAGAGAGAAGAGGACATTTGTTTTGTTTTGTTTTGTTTTGTTTTGTTTAATAGGCTTTATTTTTTAGAGCATTTTTAAGTTTATAGGAAAATGAAGCAGAAAGTAAAGAGAGTCTCCATATTACTCCTGTCTCCATACCTGTGCATCCTCCCCCGCTATCCACATCCCTGGCCAGAGTGATATATTTGTTATAATCAATGAACCTACATTGACACATCATTATAAACCAAAGTCCATGGTTTACATTAGGGTGCACTCTTGGTGTTATACATGCTTTGGGCTTGGACAAATGTATAACAACCTGTATCCACCATTTCAGTATCACAAGGACAGTTTCCCTGCCCTAAATATCCCCTCGTGCTCTGCCTATTCATCCCTCCCCCAACTCAACCCCTGGAAACTACTGCTCTTCTTACTGTCTCCACAGTTTTGCCTTTTCCATAATGTCATACAGTTGAAATCATACAGCACGTAGCCTGGTCAAGTTGCCTTCTTTTACACTCTTAGTAACCATCAAGGTTCCTCTATGTCTTTTCATGGATCGATAGCTCAGTTCTATTTACCACTGAATAAATATTCCATCGTGTGGATGAACCACAGTTTATTTTCCCATCCCCTACTGGAGGGCATCTTGGTTGCTTCTGGGTTTTTGCAGTTAATAAATAAAAGCTGCTGTAAACATCTGTGTGCAGTTTCTGTGTGGACATAAGTGTTCAACTCATTTTGGTAACTATCAAGGAGCGTGTTTGTTGCATTGTATGACAAGAGTACATTTAGCTTCCTAAGAAGCTGCCAAACTGCTTCCCAAAGTGGCTGTGCTATTTTGCATCCCCACCAACAATGAATGAGAGTTCCTGTTGCGCATCTTCCCTGGCGTTTGGTGTTGTCAGTCTTTTGGATTTTTGCTCTTCTGATAGGTGTGTAATGATACTTCATTGTTGGGGCATTTTTTGAGACGTGTTCTTGGTGAGCTCACTGTCCTCGCCTCTGTTCATTCTAACTGCTGTATCCACATAGAAGCATCCCCACCCTAGGGACTGGGGCTAGCCTCTTTCTGTTGGTCATCTCCATTTGTTTGGCTCATGGTTCGTGGACTCCGTGCAGATGGATGGAAGCCCCAGCAGACCTTCCTGGCAACAGATTCCATGTTTATTTATATGGTATTTTTGCTTTTGTTCCTCCTGGGCCTCGAGAGCTTCGAAATCCAGATTTATATTTATGTTAATTTCTTGGCTGAGAATTTCTGTGTCACGTGGGAAGTATAAAACCCAGACACTCATGCCATGGTGCATGGATGCTTGGGTTTGCAATTTCTTACCAGAGACGTTTTCCCCATTGTAGTAGATGCCCCGCCCTGTATCCCTTTTATCCGCCAGAGTTTTTCTTTACTTGCAGACATTCCCTAGCGCACTGCTGGCAGGTTTTTATCCCAATTGCCTTTCTTCTTCTCTGCCTAAGACCTTGTCTGGCTGGGCTCTAGAATAACCTATAAGCGCAAGAGAGGTTAACGTTCTCAGAGTAACCTCAATGATTGGGGGACATGAGTTGGTGGACAAGTGTGTCATCCCCTATTCTCTGTGGGATAATTTCTGACATGTCTTCTACAGTCTTTCAGAGGTCTCCAGCTGGACCAAGCCTCAGTTTCCCCCAGTAGTAATGTGCTTCTTATGCAACTGTTACTGGCTTTTCTCCTTTTTCTATCTTACTTTTACTACTTCTTTTATGCTTTCTGGGATCACCTCTTCAATAAACTGCCTGATCCCAAGTCCTTGTTTCAGGATCTGCTTTGGAGGAGCTCAGGCTAAGAGGCCATCAAGAGCCCAGGCAGATAGCACATTTGTCTATAGGGTTCCTGGGCTGCTGGGAAGGTTCTCTGCTGTCTTTGAGAGTATGTCTTTATGGTGGAGTCTCACACCCAGCTCTCCTCCTTGCAGAGGCCCCAGACCATGTCTCCTGCTACCCTAGTGACACTAGAATGCCAGCCCTCACCTCTCAGGGCCTGTGTTCTGTGTCTGATACCTCCTGGTGGCCCTACTCTCATATGGAGCTTACTCCTAGAGTATCTAGTTTTCGCTTCTGACCTCTTGGGATGTCTTTTATTTAATTTTGAGTCTGGCTCTGTATGATTTTTTTCCCCCTAATACTATGTTTGTGGCACAGGGGTTGTCTACACCAGTCAATACACCATGTTGCTGGAAGTCGTAATCTTTCAATCAACAACACGGTCAGACACTTCTATTCATTGGGGTTATGACAGTGAAAAAGCAGAAGTCTCTGCCCTCTTGGGGCTCACATTCCAATGGAGGGAGACAAATTATAAATCGTTAAATATGGTCAGGTGGTGGTTGGTGTTACAGGGAAAAATAAAACAGAGCAAGGTGGGATGGAGTGGTAGGAGAAGATGGGGATTGGTGAAGGGCTGTCGTCTTACATAGGGTGGCCAGTGGAGTCCTCACTCATAGGTATGATGGAGCAGTAGGAGAAGATAGGGATTGGTAAGGGGGTGCCGCCTACATAGGGTGGCCAGTGGAGCCCTCAATAGAAGAAGGAATTACCTGGCTTTCTGGAGGAAGAGCATTCCAGGCAGGGGCAATACCAAGTACACAGACTATAAGGCAGGAGTAGGGGGCCCTGGGTGGCTCAGTATGGTTGAGCACCCAACTTCAACTCAGGTCATGTTCTCACGGTTCATGGGTTTGAGCCCCGCGTTGGGCTCTATGCTAACAGCTCAGAGCCTGGAGCCTATGTCTCCCTCTCTCTCTGCTCCTCCACCTGCTCGCACTCTGTATCTCTTTCTCTCTCAAAAATAAATAAACATTAAAAAACTAAAAAAAAAAAAAAAAAAAAAAAGCAGGAGTATGTGTGGCATGTTCCAGGTCAGTAGGGAGGCCAGAGTGGCTGGATGGAATGAGGGATGGGGAACTGGAGGAAGTGAGGACAGAAGGTAACTGGGGTCAGATCCTGTCAGAATGTGGTGGGGCACCTGGGTGGCTCAGTCGAGTAAGCATCTGACTCTTGATTTTGATATCAGGGCTGTGGGATCAAACTCCATGTTGGGCTCAGCACTGACAGCATAGAGCCTGCTTGGGATTCTCTCTCTCTCTCTCTCTGCCCCTTCCCTACTTGCCTGCACATGCCATCTCTCTCTCTCTATCTCTCTCCCTCAAAATAAATAAATATAAAAAAAAATGTGGGGAGGACTTTGGTTTGTGAGTCAGATGGGGGGATATAAGCAGATGTTTCTTTTAAGAAGATTCCTCTGGCTTCTGTATTAGAAATAGAATTTAGAGAAGCAAAGGTAGATCAGTGAGGCCAGTTGGGAGCCCGTTGCAATAATCTGGGTGAGGGGTGGTGGTGGCTCAGGTCTACTCAACACTGAGGTGTTGGGAAGTGCCAGACTCTGTAAAAATCTTGAAAGGTAAATTGATGATGGATAAGATGTGGGATGTGACGAAAAGAGAGGAGTTAGGGTTGCCTCCAAGGTTTCTGGTATGAGCAATTAAATGGATAAAGTTGGCATTTGTTGAGGTGGAAGGGCCGGTTTGGGAGAGGGAATTGGGGGTTCATTACTGGACGTGTTAAACCTGACGTGTTCATGGGCATACAAGTGAAGATGACAAGTAGGCAGTTGGTCATATGACTGTGGAAGTCAGAGAAGAAGCCATGTAGCTCACAGATTAGTGGGGGATACTGACAGGTAGATAGGCAGTCTCTTCCAAAGCAACATGTAAGTGTGGTCATATAGTGAGTACAGTGGACTGTAGTTGTCCAAAGAAGGAGTTCAGATTGGTGGTGTTGGGCCATGCTATTGGAGTGCTTGATTTTTAAGCTGTGACCTGAAGATTAAGTAGAACAAGCCAAGTGAAAATAGGGGGAGAACATATTTTAGGCAAAGGGAACAAACAACCTATGCAAATGCCCTGAGGGATGAGGGAGCATGTTGCCACCTTGGAACTGAAAGTAGGTCCATCTCGCTCAAAGAAGATGGTGGTCATGGGGAAGGGTGGAGACAGACACATGGAATAGTCAGATCATGCTGGACCTTAGAAGCCATGTGAAGGAGTTTGGACTACTTCATGAGCATACAAGGGTCTCATTGAAAATTTTCATACAGGGTGCTGATGTGGTCAGGTTTAACAGATGCTTCTCCCCTAGAGAGACCTTCCCCCAGAAACATTTTGAGCTAAGTTCTGCAAGAACATCTCCCTTAGGCCACCCAACATGCCTTCTTGTCCATCCCCATCAGCTTCATTCCCACTGTCATCAGGCATGACATATTTAAATAGGTCAGGTCAGGCAGAGAAGCTTCATAGGGACTTTGTCTTCTAATGACCGAGCCCAGACTCAGGGGGAAATAATCTGCATGGACAGCCTGACTTCTTGCACTGAACAGAGAGCACCCAGGGGAAAGGCAGACTGGGTGCTTCCCAGGGCAATATGAACAGAGTGGGTTTCTTTCTATTGTGACCCATGAGTTTTCTCAAAAAAACTCAGGCATTGATGGGTAAGACTGATAAAAATCTGAGGGTCCAGTTTGATGCTGATGAAGGTGATTTTTACCCTGGACAGCTCTTTTTCCCTAAGTCCCTAGTTTATGCCAAATACTGGAGCATTTGGGCATTTAAAATGCATGTGTATGCCATTTTTGGAAAGATCCTTGGACAGTGTCCCTGAGGCCTTTGAAGTAGGATAAATCCATATGCTATAGATTGGGAGCAATTGACTGAGCCTCTGAAGACCTGAGTTCCTATCTAAGCTTTAATTTCTTTACCTTTTAAGTGAATGGGTTGAGTATGACAACTCAGATGAAATGTATAAATTCCTTGAAGAATATAACATATCAAAATGAACAGGAGTAGAAATAGAAAATCAAAATAGCCCTGTATCTATTTAAGAAATTGAACTCACGGGGCGCCTGGGTGGCGCAGTCGGTTAAGCGTCCGACTTCAGCCAGGTCACGATCTCGCGGTCCGTGAGTTCGAGCCCCGCGTCAGGCTCTGGGCCGATGGCTCGGAGCCTGGAGCCTGTTTCCGATTCTGTGTCTCCCTCTCTCTCTGCCCCTCCCCCGTTCATGCTCTGTCTCTCTCTGTCCCAAAAATAAATAAAAAACGTTGGAAAAAAAAAAAAAAAAAAAAGAAATTGAACTCACAATTTCAGTTGTGACCTTGACTTCCCTCCCCTACAGCTACAGGCCCATTTTATCAAATATTTAAGGATGACATAATGCTAAGACTATACAAACTCTTTAAGAGAATAAAGAAGAGAATTTGTTTCCCACTTGTATCATTAGGCCAGCATAACTCTGTTAAGAAAATCTGATGACATTATAAAGAAAGAAAATAATAGACCAATATCTTTCATGAACATAGACACAAAATTCTTTAGCAAAATATTATCAAATAGAATTGGGTAGTGCATAAAAAGGAAGACTTGAGATCAGAACCATGGGCATGTTGCATTCCACTCTCCCATATCAAATCCTTGGCAAACATCACTAATTGATCTCTTTTCCAGTTGAATCATTCTGACCCTACGTCTTCATGCAGCTACTACCAATCAGTTAAAGTTGGCATGTGAGAAGAAATCTATTTTACATCAGTGAATTTAATGGATCCTACAAATATAAGGCTGAGATACTATAGTTTTGTTATCATCTTAAAATTTTGAGGTTTTTTAAAAAATGTTTATTTTGTGAGAGAGAGAGGTGGGGGAGGGATAGAGAGGGAGACATAGAATCCAAAGGAAGCTTCAGGATCTGAGCTGTCAGCACAGAGCCCAAAATGGGGCTCAAACTCACGAACCGTGAGATCATGACCTGAGCCGAAGTCAGTCGTTTAACCAACTGAGCCACTCAGGCATCCCTGATTTTGAGGTTGTTTTACAGGCATTTTCCTCAGTGTGGGATGATATACTCCAAACTGGACATGAACGAACAAGGGTCAGTTGTTTTGAGCAATCCATACAAAGGAAGAAGTCATAAAATATTAAATGCCTGGAAGGACAATAACCTTGTTTGTTCTCATTTACTGCTGTATCATCAGCCCCCAAGGACAAAGTCTAGTATACAATAACATCCAAGACTGTTTGTTGAATGAATGAATGAATGAATGGATGGATGAATGAATTCTGAGGGAAGCAGCTAAGTGGTTTTATCTTCGTAGAGTTGTTATGGCTACCGCCATTGAATCAAGGATAACCAGTCAGAAATGATGAGATCTAAAACTGTTGAATGAATGATTGAATTCTGAGGGAAGCAGACAAGTGGTTCTACTTTTATAGAGTTGTTATGGTTACTGCCATTTAGTCAAGGATAAGAAGCCACAAATGATGAAGCCAAGGATTGGGGTCCAAGTCAAAGGCTGCAATGTAAGGGTTGAATGTATGTATTCTGATGATTCTTATATGAATAACTTCAGCCTCGTCTCTCCTCTGAGTCACGGACATGTATATCCAGCTACCTTCTTGATATGTTTACCTGGCTGCTTCAAAGACAACTTAAGCTAATGTTCTGTTATAGAGTGTATTGTCTTCCTGCTCCCCTTCCCTTAAACCTAGTTCTTCTCCAGTGTTTCCTATTTCAGTGAACACCATGACCATCCATCTGGTTATACAGGCTAGAAATTTAGAAGACAATCTGAATACCTTTCCTTCCTTCATATCTCACATCCTAATTAGCTCTCAGATATATTCATTTTTTTCTCTGTCTTCTCCACCATCCCCTTTGTGGATCCCTCACCATCTCTCACTTGGACGATGATAACAGTCAGCTTACAGGTCTACCTGGGTCACCTCTATGCCCCGTCAATGCCATCCTCTACCTTGCAGTTTGAGTGAACTATTCAAAATGCAAAGTGGATAATTCATTCCCTGCTGAAAACCTGTTGGTGGCTTCTCACTGCTCATAAGAGAAAAACAAAATTCTCTAAACTGGTCTACATACAAAGCCCTGGATAATCTGGTCTCTGATGTCCTTGTAAGCTACATCATACACCACTCGCCCCTTACATTCTGTGTGTTCATCCCACTGACCTTTCAGTTCCTCCAACAAAATGCTCCTTTCTGTGTCTATGCCTAGAACTCCCTCACCCTCTTTATCTAGTTAACTCCTACACATCATTCAGAATTCTTGTCACTTGGTGGGAAAGACTCCCCTAATCTCTCTCATAGAATAAACTCTCAGAGAATCTTTTCCATTCTATCATTTATCTTAGTTTGTCATGAAACACTCATTAGTGTGATTATTTGATTAATGTCTGCCTCTCCAAGTGGACTATACAATCCATTTGAGCAGGAATTGTATTTATGTTTACTTCTATTTTATCCCCAGGGACTAGCACAGTATCTGACACTCAATAGATGTTCAATAAATCTCTGATGAAGATGAATGAATGAATGAGTGAATGAATGAATAGAAGAGCCTAGTTGCCTCTTGTGGTAGATTAGGGTTTATCAATCTCAGCACTATTGACAGTTGGGGTGGGATAATTCTTTGTTCTGGGGGACTTTCCTATGCACTGTGGAATGTGTAGCAACATTCTTGGCCTCTGTGAACTAAATGCCAGTAGCATCTTCTCTATTGTGATGCCAAAAATGCCCCCAGGCATCATCAAATGTTCCCTGGGGAACAACATTGAGAACTATGGTGTTAGATTATATTAAGCATTTAAAATATTTGCTTGGCACTTGGGGCTATATAATTCTTTGTTGTCCTGGGCATTGTAAGATGTTTGGCAATATCTCTGGCCACTACCCACGAGATGCTAGAATCCTTCTCTAGTTGATAGACCTATCCCTACATCCCTTTCGTGTGGTCCTTCCAGTGGGATGAGTACCCTCCCTGCCCTACTGATGTCATACATGGCTGTGTGACTTTCTTTGGCCAATGGAATTTCAGCAGACGTGAATGCCATGCCTGAGAAGAAATTTTTAGATCCAATAGTAATTCCACTTGCTCTTTTCCTTCTAACTCATGACTGAGGATGGGACTGCCATTCATTTGGGTCTGGAATAAAGAAGATATTGGCAGAGCTAAAACCAATTTGCAGATGACGTATATATCAGCAACAAATGAATGTCTGTTATTGTAAGCCATTTTGGAATTGTTTGTGATGACAGCATTACTTAGTGAAAGCTGGATGTTAAAACTCTGAAGTGATTTGGCCAAAAGGGCTCATTATTGGATGGTAATTGATCCAGTTGTGTTCTCTGTTTTAGGATATATGAAGGGTAGGTGAATAAAAGAAAGATCACTTAGGTTCAGACTTTTGATGTATTTATTCAGGTTCCTAATGAGGCTTCAGGAGTTCTGGACCCAGGATAATTGCTGAGATAATTTTATCTTATTTTGCACATCTTTGTGTATCCTTTCAATAATCTCTGCTACCAGACCTAACTCATGCTCTTTTTCTCTGCAACCCGAAGCAGCACCCTAAAGGAAGAGTGTAAGCACTATTTTGGCAGGGACAAAATCTGTTTTATTCACGGAGATATAACCCCAGCATCAGTATACTGTTGACTGGAATAGGTACTCCTTCAGTGTTGGTTGCGTGACTGAATGACCAGTAGGGACTGCAAATACTCCATGTGTTCTCCTATATTTCCCACCCTTCCTTCCTTGCAGTTAGGCTGTGGCCAATGGCCTGTGAACATAAGCAACATGTCCCTTCTGGTCTGAGAAAGTTAAGAAGGGGTGTAGGTTCTCCATTCTCAATCTCTTTCATTTGCAGGGCAGGAGGCAAAGAACTTTGAGAAGGCAGAGTTGTAGATGCAAACATTTCAGGACCTTGCTGCACCACTGCAGGGGAACTTCTCAGGGAGAGCTCATGACCCATATTCAAATTCTCATGAATGAGAAATAAACTTTGTTGTCTTAATCCAGCCGTTCTCAACCAGGAGTGCTTTTGTCCCTAAGCGTACATTTGGCAATTTCTGGAAATAGTAGGGAAATGCTACTGGGATCTAGTGGGTGGGGACCAGAGATGCTGCTGAACATCCTATAATGCACCGGATAACTAAGAATTATTTAGCTCAAAGTATCAATATGCCACTGAGATCTTGGATTTATTGTTAGTGTAGCATAGAAGCTCCTTTCTTCACTAATAAAAGGAATAATTGAAATATTTTATACGTCTTGCTTCTTAAACTAGCAGGATCTCAGTATTTTCCTTAGAGCTGGTGCCTTCAAGAACTCAATGAAGGAATTGTAAGTGAGTTGAATAAATTAAATAACTCCATGAAGAGCCAGGACATTTTCTATGTGGAAGCAGATGAGTGGGGGAAACCACAAAGTCCAAATGTAGAGAGTTAGTGCCATATGACTGTTAAGAGCAGAGCTTGTCCAGGGGCGCCTGGGTGGCTCAGTCGGTTGAGCATCCAACTTCGGCTCAGGTCATGATCTCACAGTTTGTGAGTTTGAGCCCGGCATCGGGCTCTGTGCTGACAGCTCAGGGCCTGGAGCCTACTTCAGATTCTGTGTCTCTCCATCTCTCGGCCCCTCCCCTGCTCATGCTCCATGTCTCTCTGTGTCTCAATAATAAATAAACATTAAAATAAGGTTTTTTTTTTTTAATAAAACTAAGAGTAGAGCTTGTCCATCAACCAAATCTGGCCCTCTGCCTATTTGTGTAAATAAAGTTTTATTGGAACACAGCCTTGTACATTTGTTTATGCAGTATCTATGACTGCTTTTGCACTGCAAGGACACAGGTGAGTAATTGCAATGGGGATGGTATGGTCTACAAAACCTACACTGTTTACTATTTGGTCCTTTACAGATAAAGTTTTGCTGATTCCTGTTAAGAGCAGGGGTTTGAGTCTGAGCTCCAGTACTTACTAGCTGTGTGAACTTGAGAAAGTCATGTCACCTCTCTGAGTTTTAAGTTTTCATCAGTCAGATGGAGAGAGTAATAAGACCTGTCTCATATGGTTGTTTAAGGACTTAATGAGCTCAGATGCTTTGCACATTTCCTGGCACATGGAATATGCTTAATCAATGATAGCTGTTATTAATGAGTTAGTACTATGAACAGTGAATAATAATACTAAAACAAAACCACCTTTTGTGCCTTGGGCAGAAGTAGATACTTCCCTCAGGCCTGGCAGTAAGTTTTCTTCCTTCATCACAGACGTTCTGGCAGCCTATAAGGAAACGTGTTTATCTTGAAAGCACCTGGCAGAGACAGCACGGATGGAGCTGAGCTGGTGGAAAGACCCCATTTCTCAAACCCAGCTTTCTACATGGAATTATTCAAAGGGAACCCTTATCAAGCAGCCTTCCAGCTCCGGTGCCATCCATCTTCTAAAGGTAATTCAATAGCCCTTGGTAGCTGATGATTTATGGGGCGGGTGGCTGCGGGGAGGTTGCTTTTTGTATTACAGCCTGTTTTTTATCAATGACCAGCAACCCGCTGTCTGGGGCCAGAAGCAACAGGCTCTTTGTTTAATCCTATTAATAAGGTCTTGGTTACAGCCAGCTCTGGGCCAGCAGAGGGCCACTGGCCACTGGGCAGATGAAGGATTTGGATCATTCTGAATTGAAAACACCAATTGTTAAAGTAAGACTACTGTGCCTTAACTGTAGTAGAGCTCTGTCTCCTCTACAAAGCTGCTTCAAGCCTCCGAACCTCATTTGATTAATGCTACAGTCCTGGGAGGGAGAGATTGTCATTCTTGCTTTACAGATGAGATGTTGAAACTGGGAGGTGGTTACTCATCTTGTGCCTGGATTAAGTGCCACTATCCTAACAGGATGCATGTGTCCCTGATGAGGAAGCCTGGGGTATGAGCTGACCCCAATGTACCAGTCCTAGTGTTTCTGTCATTGCCGCCTGATTCTGAACATGAGAGTAGAAATTCTCATTCATAATTTCATTCTTAGGACCTGGTACCAAACGTGGCACATAGTAAGTGCTTAATAAATATATTTAAACACTGGAATGGTGGCCAGGCCTTTGCATGTATGTTTCCTCTTCCTGAAACACTCTCCTCATCCTCTTTGCCAATGAACTCCCACTTGTCTTTAAGGTCACATCTTATATCTCATTCTGTGCCAGTTGGTGTCAAATCAAGACAAAGAAATTATATTCATTAATGTTACTGAGAGAATTTAATAGGGAGTTGGTTAACTACTTACTGAAACAGAGAAAAAGTAAAAAGGGTACCTTGTGTATAACCAAAGTGCATTAGTTAGTCACTGCCACATAACAGAATAGCCCACAACTTAGTAACTGAAAACAACCGTTCGTTATCTCCTCTTTTCTGTGAGTCAGGAATCTAGGCATGGCTGAGCTTCATCTCCTGCCTCAAGGTTTCTCCCAAGACACCAGTAAATGTGGCAGCTCAGGCTGAGGTCTCATCCAAAGGCATGGCTGGAAATATGTGTTCATGGTTGTTGGCAGGATTCAGTTCCTCGTGGACTATTGGGCCGATGCCTTCAGCTTATCTGTGCCTCTTGGCTGGAGACCTCCCTCAGTTTCTTGCCACGTGGGCCTCTCCGTAGGGCAGCTCGCAACTTGGCAGCTGGCTTCATCAGAACAAGTGAACAAGACAGAACACTCACGTTGGAGGTCACAGTCTCATTATTTAATCTCTCAAGTGACATTCCATCACCTCTGCTGTTTTTTTAAAAATTAATTTATTTTGAAGGAGAGAGAGAGAGGAAGGAGAGAGACAGAGAGAGAGAATATAGGGGAGGGGCAGAGAGAGAGGAAGAAAGAGAGAATCTCAAGCAGGCCCCTCACTGTCAGCATGGAGCCCAATGTGGGGGTCGAACTCACAAACCGTGAGATCATGACCTGAGCCAAAGTTGGACTCTTAACCAAATGAACCACCCAGGTGCCCCCAGCTGCTTCTATTTTCTCATATAAGTGAGGCACTGAGTCCATCCTGCACTCCTGGGGAAGGGATCACACAACAATATGAATACCAGGAGCAGTGCCACAGGCTGCCCATCACAGGCTCAGACCCACAGGGCTGGAGGGACAAAGGGAAGAGGTTGGGGCTTTAGAATCTAGATATTTGGAGGAGGGTCCCCCATGGGGTCTGAGAGGGTGGCCCTGTCCAGCTGATTCTGGTGACTCTGATGGGACACAGTGAAGCTGTTTCCAGGAGTGCAAGAAAAAAAAAGGAAATGAGAGCTAGCTGCTGTTTCTGGAACCAACCAATACTATAGGCTGGATGGATGGAAGGAACGGTCCCTGTTTCCTCTGTAATGGGTCGAATCCCCGCCCCCTCCCATTCCTATGATGAAATCCTAGCCTCTGGAACCACAGACCATGACCTTATTTGGAAATAGGGTCATTGCAGACATAATTAGTTAAGATGAGGTCATACTGAAGTAGGATGGGCCCTTCATCCAATATGGCGGGTATCCTTATAAAAAGAGGCAATTTGAACACAGATACAGTCACACAGTCCACAAGAACACGAAGGCAGAGATTCCTTCTATAAGCCAAGGAATGGAAATGATTGCCAGCAAACCACCAGAAGCTAGGAGAGAGGCATGGAGCAGATTTTCCTTCACAGCCTTCAGAAGGGACCACCCCTGCTGACACCTTGATCTTGGACTTGTAGCAACCACACGCGTGAGACGATGTTTGTATGCTGGTCAAGCTGCCTGTAGTACTTTCATGGTACTTGGTTCCTAGTAGCCCTTGGAAACTACTGCAGCTGCCTTCAGCCTTGCTGTCTCCTCTGGCACCGTCCATCTTGCAGGGCCCACTAAGGATGCAGGTAGAAAGCTGGGTTGTAGTTGCAGCCCACGTGGCTGATGGAAGGCTGGGTGTGAAGCTGGGTGATGGGAACGGCCAGCACACACCTCTTTGGCAGGGCGAGCTTTCAGTGACCCCACCACACAAGCTCCAGCTGGTGTCCCGCCCTCCGTGTGTCCCTTCGGTCCTCCGTACTACCTTCTGTCATAGAACTTACCACTCGCTTGTGGGAACTATTTGTCTGTATCCTCCTCTAGACCATGAACTTCGTAAGGGCAGGCACTCTGTTCTGTGTTCTCCACCATTTCACCTGTGCCACGATGGACAGCTATCCTATCATACATATAATCTCATTTAATCCTGAAAATAACCTGGAAGTGCAGATATTTTCATCCCTACTTTGCTTCTGAGAACACCAGAGATCAAAGAGCTAAAATGGCAAAGCCAGGGCTTGATTCTCCTTTATACTCTCCTACTCCACTCCCCTCTACCCAGAGTTTTAAAGCTACTACGTGTTAAAGATTTACAGTGTACCAGGAACTGGGTTAAATGCTCTCTGCATATCTTCCTCTGTCTCCATATTTATATTAGCTACATTACCATTTAATCCTCATTTCATAGAGTGAGTAGTGCTGATGGAGAGCTAGAAACCAAACAGAATATTCCAGTTAAACTCATTTCCACTGTGCAGCCAGACAGCTGAAAATCAACCAGTGTCCCTCCACTAAGAGCAGATTAATAGGTTGTTGATACATCTAATGGTTTGTTTAATTGATGGCTTTTGCCATTATTAGGGGAGAGTTTAGAGGGGTTTTTATGATTATAAGACCCACATCAATTAGCCCTGGAAACAAGAATGTAAATATAAAATGTTATTTGTTCTGTTGCCAAGCAAAATAAGCACCTATACTGGGAGCCAGAGATTTAAGAATTTATTCAGCAAATATTGGAGCATGTATTATGTGTTTGGCACTGTTCTTGCAGCTGTGTAGGATATAACAGTGTAAGATGCATTTCCTGTCCCCAGGGACCTTGCCATGTAGTTAAGGAAAGGAGATATGCACACATCAGATGTTAATTAACAAAACAAGGCCATAGGGGTAAAGAGCAAATTAATGGAATGGACAATAGGAAAACAGTGCTTATGGAAATTCAGAGGAGGGAGTGATTATGATGATGGTGATGAAGAAACTTGCCACCATTTTCTTGAGCATCCATTGCATTCCAGGCACAATGCGAAGTGTTTGTGTACATTAGCATTTTACAGGTGAGGAAGCGGAGGCTTGAAGAAGTTGAATGACTTGCACGAGGTCACACAGCCAGTGAGGGATGCAATGAGAATTTGATCTTGGGTTATCTTACACAGGAAGGAGCTGTTAACTCTATTGAGAGAGTGGATCTTACTCTGTATGTCCACAGAAAGCAGTTACTTCATGAAGGGCTGGGGAATTTTATGCAAATCTTAAAGAGTTGGTGACTTTTAAACTGGGTTTTGAAGCATGAATAAGAGTTCGGTAGTTGGAGAAAGAGGGAATACATTCCAGGCAGAAGGAACAACTTATGCAGAATAAGTAGGTATGTTCCTTATTTTATTGCCTCTGCCTCTAGCTATGCTTGCCACACTTTTTTTTTTTTTTTTTTTTTTGGCAGTGGCCACTATAAGTCATGCTCAGTTTCTAATGCCTCTTCCTTCTGGGAAGGGTTTGGAGTTTCAGAACACTTATCCTTTGACTCTGCTGGCACTGAGGCTTGGTTCTTTGGGAGAGAGAAGCTTCTGTGATTCTACAGCAGATCCAGATCTCATCAGTTATTTGGAGCACTTGGAAGAAAAGGTGGTGGGACATCCTTTCTCTTCTCAGCACACATACCTATTAGAAACATTAGGAACATGTTGAGTGAACAATCCTTGGGAGGGCTCAAGTGCTTATTGCCAATTTAAAAAAGGCATTCTGAGAGAAAACTAACACAGATGGAAATAAATTGAATTTTCTGCCCTAGGAGATCTTGAGCAATGAAACCCATGTAATTGACCACCGGTTTTCAGAGGAGGGTGGATCTGAGAAGTGCGAAGGTAGGGGGAGGGAAGAGGAGGAGTTCAGAAAAACATTTAAAAATGTAGGAAAAGATCGTTTTGTAGAGTGAGGGGTGCAATCCCCTGGAAGGTCTGTGTTCCTTCCATGAGGCCAGAAGAAATGTGTTTAGGATGCCACACATAATAATGTCTGAGGGCTTCAGTTTTCTCATCTGTTAAATGGAAGTAATGGCACTGAACCTTTGAAATCCTACAAGGCAAGGTACAGAAAGGGCTTCCCGCATTGTCTGGCACATCGTAGGAGCTCAACAAGTTAGTTATTATTAATGATAGTATTGTGCTAGGGAGTGAAGTGTAAGGTTGATATCTTAGGATGGGTTCTCTAGAAGCAGAATATGACACAGGGGTTCTCATGCATGTGACCTACTGAGCTCTCAGAAGCAAGGGAGTGGGAAGGAAGGAAAGGATAGGAGGAGGATGTGGTTCTATTTGGAGACTAGCTACAGTCTGATCCCACAGAAAGCTCTCAGGTATGAACTATGCTGCAGAATTGATCCCATCTCAAGGCAAAGGGGGTGAGCTTTTTTTGACCACTGTGTCAGGTACTCATTGTTTATAGGATGACCTTGGGGAGGGAATGTACCTAAAGTGGGCTTTCTGGGTGAGGTGGCTCCTGTCTGAGAGAAGATCCTCCCTAGGGCAGCTATGAGCATGGCAGCCAATACAGCCTCTGGGGATGGATGATGCATTTAGCTAGTAAAGGGCATCAGGGTTGGGTGCCCCCAGTGGTCTCCATTTCAGTTGTCAGGGTGAAGGATGTGGAATGGAAACTCTGGATAAAGTGGGTATGTCAAGAATCTTTTTATGTAGTGTGAGGGCAAACCTCTGGATACAAAGATGCAAGGCAGACCCAACTTGATGTAACCCCAGGTATTTCCAACTGATTCCTCATGGAGATCAACACAATTTCTAGAATCCCAGCTTTGCACCAGCGCCTATCTTAATTATGCTGCTGTTCAAAGATAGGGTGCTTGCTCTTCTCATCTGTGAGCCTTCAGAGTCAACTGAGGAGATGATGATGTCTCCAGGACAGAAATTATGTTTGTATCCCCCATGGTGCCAAGTATGGTGCTTTGTATACAGTTGATACTCAGAAAGTAAAGTTGATCGAAGAGCATCTCTCCCAGGCATTCTTGGGGATCCCAAGCTGCTGACTTTTTTGGGGGTGATTGAAAAAAGTGCCTCCAGTTACAAAAGTCCAGACTTCTTGTTTTGGCATTTAAGGCTCCCACACCTTCTTGATCTGGCCTTCATGATTATTGCCAATGACCCTCTCACCTACCTTCATAAGCCTCATGCTGTTGTCCAATCATTTCCAACCTCTTCTTATTTCCTCATGCAATGGTATCATCATCTACCCAGTGGTCCAGGCTGAAATCCTAGGAGCAGTTTTTTATTACTTTTTCCCTGATCCCTAACCATCAAATCTATGAGCCTGTCTCGTTTATTCTACTTTCAAAATAAGCCCCAGTCTGGCCACTGCTCATCCTTTCCTTTGCTGCTGTCCTTGTCCAGTCTCTGCATCATCCCTCACCCAGGTTACAACGTCTTACTCATTGGTCTTTCTCCCTGTCCTGAGTCTTGCTTACCAAAGCAAATTGTGTCTAGCATAGTACCTAGCACATAATGGGCTTTCAATAAATATTTGTTAAATGAATGAAAGGAGAGGGAATCATGAGGTTCCCTTTTGACATGAAAATTTTTTTTCAAAGGGGAGCCTGGGTGGCTCAGTTGGTTGAGCGTCCAACTTGGGATCAGGTCATGATCTCGCGGTCCGTGAGTTCAAGCCCCGCGTCAGGCTCTGTGCTGACAGCTCAGAGCCTGGAGCCTACTTCAGATTCTGTGTCTCCCTCTCTCTCTGCCCCTTCCCCGCTCATGCTCTGTCTCTCTCTGTTTCTCAAAAATGAATAAACGTTAAAAAAATTTTTTAATAAAAAATTAAATTAAAAAAATTTTTTTTCATGGATTCCCAAAATAACAGTTGCTATTTTAGCATATTTTGCTTGATAAATCATTTGTTGACCAGGTGCATCTATGAATTCAGTAATACTTTTGAATAAATAGATCTAAAGACTTAAAAAGTAGTTGTACTAGGAGTGAGACATTGGCAAATGGGCTTGAAAATTGGCAGATACCTTGCAATACCTCTAGAGCCCTCTAGGAGGCAGTGGCTTACAGGTTGGAATTTACTGTGTACTCTGGTAAAAGTAGGTCTTTGCTTATTTCTACAGCATGACTTATTCTGGGATTCTGTTCCCACCCCTATGCCTCTGTTCTTGCTGTGTCCTCCACTTGGATTGCCCTTTTGAATCTACCTCAAACTCTAAGTTTACAAAGCCCATCCATCTTTAAAGTCTCAGCCCAAATGTCAACTCCTTTGAAGCTTTTCTTGATTTCACCCAAGTGAGAAGGTATCTTGCCCTCCTTGCCAAGCTCCCATTGAGCTTTATCTGTATTGCCTTTATTTATAGCCATGGGTGCCTGATTTAGAGATTTCATGAACGAATAATATTTTTTAAAGGGAGGGGGTAGGAACTGCCATGGATTTGACAACTATTAACTTCAGATTTTATCAACACCATCATTTCATAAAAGAAACTTTTTAAATACAAAAAGAGAAGAATGTAAGGAAAGAAGAGAGGGAGAGAAGGAGGGCATTATTTCAAAATAAGGAAGCATTTTCACAATGAAATAAATTTCATTCTATAAAAAATTCATACAAGGATGGCTTTTATTTTTGTCTTGTTTCTGAGTCCTAGTAAAGAATTCATCACAAATAAGCCCTGGACTAGACAGGGGTGTTTAAAAACTGTCTTCTAATTCTTCATATCCCTACCCCATTACCACTTCTAGCCTTAGCTTTTCATGGGCAGAGAATGTGTCTGATTCAACACTATCTCCCCAACAAAGCCTGACTCACAGTGACTGATGTAAGGCTGGTTGATTGAGCATCATAAAGGGCAGAGACCCTGATCCTTCTCTAAGATAGTTTTGGCTCCTGATCCTTTGGCCCTGTACCACTGATGGTTAAATAAAACCCTTGCAGTAGAATTATCCTTTCTGGAAAGCAAGGGCAATGTAGAACCCCTTGGATTTTTGTCTGCTAACTCAGCACTGAAAGTATTCATTTAGCCTCCCAGGAAGGCATTGCCCATGCAATGTTGGGAGAGGAGGCCATGATGTTCTTGATTTGCAGTGTCATAGTAGGTGCTCAATAGGTATATACTTGCCAGATCTCTGCGGATCTTGAACTCTATGATGGTGATTCTCTTTTGGTCCTGGGACCTTTTCCAACAGAAAACATGAGTCCTGCCATGCTTGGCTTTATCTTCCAAAGTACAGTGCTCCTTTAAACAATGACAAGATGTAATGAAGACCAAAGGTGGCTGGATTCTGGGTTCCTTCCAGTCACAGAACAGAGGGAGGTCTTGGGGCTTACTCTGTGCTGGTTTTGATCATCATTCTTTTGAGAACCCTTGGGAGAACTGGGCCAATGACAAACAGCATCTTCCTGGGTCAAGGCACTAACCATAGACACCCCAGGAATTTAGGGGACAGAGCTATCCCAAGGAGGCTGAATGCCTAGTACCCAGACTCTCTGTCTGTGGAATAATGAATTCTCTTTTGATCATCTGCTGTGTAAATCACTGATGATGGGGAGTTAATCATGCATAGGAAATGAATCTTTTCTCTGAGTTAATGAGCAGAGAGCTCAGAGCAACATCTGTTTATTCCCCCTACTTTCAAATCTCTGGCAGTTTGAACAATTAATTGTACCCAATAATGTCTTTTTGTTTTTAGGCATTAGGGGAAAAAAACTCAGTTCTCCCCAAAACACATATACTTCCAGGTAGTGGGTAAAGAGGCATCTAGGCAGCTTCTTTACCCACTTAAAAGTGACGTTCTAAGAACCAAAGCATATATATATAAGTGTACGGGGGAGGGGAGAAGGGAAGGAAGGAGTAGAGGGGAGGGGAGGGGAGGGGAAAGGAGAGGTGAAGACAGGAGGGAACCAGGAGGAAGGAATAATTTTGGCTATTTTTACGAGCGCTGCATAATGTACCAGTCAGTGTACCACTTATAGGATCATCATATTGTAATTACAGGCAGAGGTATTATTATTCCCATTTTATAGAGGAGAAGTGCAAGGTTCAGAGAGGTTGTCACTTGCGCATGCTACCTAGCCGGGAAGTGGCTCGGGAGGGACTGACACTCAGATTGTCTAGGCTCTAAGGCTCAAGCCCTAACTGCTCCACTACACTACACTTGCCCTTTCCTTTCAGTGGGAAACCTCACTGACCTTCAAGCCCTGAGCCTAATGCCCCTCTCTGATTCCTCCTGAATAGCCCATAGGCAGAGGCTCTGAGACTGAGCTCTCTAGGTATCCATCTTGGCTCTTGCCTCTTTGCAGTGATGGGCAAGTGACTTCACTTATCAGAGCTTGAATTTCCTTATCTGTCAACTGAGAATAATTACAGTGGCTTCACCTATGTTTTTGCAAGGATTAAATGAAATGATATACAGAGAGAGAGCACAGAGCCCTGTATCAGTTATGTTTGTATTACTGTCCTTTATGGGGCACTTTCTATGTGTCAGGAGACATGTTATATACCATGTGCATCTCCAAGTCTCACATTCAACACAGAAAGTACAGGGGCACCTGGGTGGCTCAGTCAGTTAAGCGTCCGACTTCGGCTCAGGTCATGATCTCACGGTCCGTGAGTTCGAGCCCCGTGTCAGGCTCTGAGCCTGGAGCCCATTTCAGATTCTGTGTCTCCCTCTCTCTCTGCCCCTCCCCTGTTCATACTGTCTCTCTCTGTCTCAAAAATAAATAAACGTTAAAAAAATTTAAAAAAAAAAAACACAGAAAGTACATATTAATAATCAATCCGTCATGTAGCAAATATTTACTGAACATCTATTACATGCAGTCATGTCTTGATGCTGGAGATGGAACCTAGTTGGGAAGAGAAACACTGAGCAGCAATTATGCAATTAAATGATGACGGGATTTACTGAGAGGAAGTATATGGTGCTAAAGAATGCCTAATGAGGGTCAAGGACATGACCAACATTTAGAGAAGGTGGTCTCAGAGATGTCTTTTTGGAGAAAGTGACATTTCAGCTAAGCCCAGAAGGTTGACTAAGAGGAAGTCAGTCAAGGAAAAAGATGAGGGGAGAACATTTGGAGCAGAGGATGAGATTGTACTATTCTTAATTATCTAGGATCTTTCATGTTTTAGTCCAAAAGAGTGATCAGGCATGGGCTCTTTTCAGATCTGTTGCAGACTCTTGGAGCTGGGGGGATGGGGGAAGTTGAGACAGGGGTATGTCCTATTCAGATTATTTGGAACATTTCCATGCAAATGATTAATGATGTCCTCGGTTGATTTCATTGAGTGAATATTCTACTCTTACCAGACCCTAGACGGTCCAAGCTGGAAGGAAACTTTGAGGTCATCTGGGGCTCAGAGATTGAAAATTGCAAAAAGATTGTACTTATGGGAGGTGGGGGCAGGTATTATTCACTGGGAATGTCTGTTTACAGTTCTCTGTTGGGAAGAGATCTGATTAGTGGCAAATAGTGGTTAGATTGATTAGTGATATCTGTTTCAGGAATAGCATTAGGAAGTTATGGCAGGTATGTGGGTAGGGTCAGAAAAGCTATACACATATGGCATCAGAACTCCTCTTAGAGAGAAAACTGTCTTTGTCTTAGAACGCATTTTTTATCGGCTGTTTTAGGTATTGAAGATGGGACCCAAAGGATATAAACTGTAAGAAAACAGCAAAACAAAGACAGAACTAAGTTGTCCTGCATAAGTTATATGAATTCAGGGTTGTGAATGAGCAAGATGGGGGTGAGGAGCTTGTAGGAGACGGGAGGCTGAGCCACATGATGGGTAGCTGAGCCCAAAAGGCCAGAGAAGACAGCATAGGGACTTCCTGAAGTTAGAATGGCTCAAAATTTCAAAGATTGGGATACCTCATTTCCAATTTTAAGTAGTTTGCTTCACTCCAATGCACAGTTTGTCAACCCAAACTGACAATAAACATCTGTTTCATGTACTAAGACTTGTGCTGGTGACATTTGGGTGGGAGTAGAGGAATAGTGGCAGTGTCCAGGATGTGATGATATAGTATGGGAAAAGAAGAGAACACGGGGAAGTCTGAATAGATGACCCATAAACTGAACCAACTCAGGAAAATAAAGAAGCCAGAGACAGAGAAATGCATGCCCCATGTCTTCCCTCAAACATTCCTGGACCAAGAAGAAAGCAGAGTCTGTTATTGTACATGGGATAAAGGTCTGGGATCATTTCTTTTGGGTTTCGGAGAATGAGATATGTGTGAGATATATACCTATCTTCTTCCCTGTTTAGTCTAGCCTCCTAATTTTACAGATGGAGAAACTGAGGCCCCTGTAGGGGGAAGGAACCTAATGGTGGTCTCATTCAGTGGCTGCCCAATGAGCCTTCTTTTCTGAGACTGTGGTAGGAGACACTAGGCAAGGGTAATGAGCCAGTGCCTGATGTCTGCCATCATTCTGGTCTGCAGCACTCAGCTCAGTTTGGGCAAATGATCACAGACTGTCAGATGCACTTTTATTTTTAAAGGGAAAATTATCAGAACTTAAATGAAGGCTGCCTAGTCACATGCATGTGTGCATGTGTTGGGGTGTTTGGGCAGGTTATGGGGTGCAGTTGGGAATTTGGACCTGACATGAAGATGACAGGGAAAGGAAAAGGGTTTCCCTTGGCTCCATATCCTGCTTTGAGGCCCTGCTATACCTCTCCGCTTTAGAGGGGTCATTTCAAGAGAAAGCCGTGAAACTCAGGTCTTGCACATAAGCAGTGGGTGGTCACTTAGCTTAGGTGGATAATGGTAATCCACCGGAGCCAGAAGGGATGCCTGATGAAAAGCTGGTTTCTCCCTTTGTCTCCCTACCATGCCCAATATTTCCACCATTAATTACCCCTTTGGGGTGAAGCATGGATATGTCGATGTCTTTGCCAAGAAGGGAGCCAATTTTGTAATCCCCACCAATGCCCTAGAAAGGATCCACC
The DNA here is from genome assembly GCF_046562875.1 of Panthera onca. Classification (NCBI taxonomy): domain Eukaryota; kingdom Metazoa; phylum Chordata; class Mammalia; order Carnivora; family Felidae; genus Panthera; species Panthera onca. The sequence goes on from NC_138350.1 coordinate 14,064,070, forward strand.
AGTGATAATCCCTCAAAATGTACTACTGTTTTCCAAATCTTTGCATGTAGACATTGTCACTTGTGTCTCATCACACTTTGGTATGCCCTCATTTTTCAGAAGAATAGACTGAGAGATTTTGACTTGGCTGACCAACTGAGGAGGAGAGGTGAGAATTCAGGTCTCCACATAACGACTCTCAGCATCTTAGGAGATTAGTTGTTTTACCTCCAAATAGGAGTACATTAAAAGTTTTTTAAATTAGATTTTGATTGTACAGGGATAAATTTTCATTATGTAAATAATTAGAAAATGGAGAAAAGCCAAAGAAGAAACGAAACTGTAGCCGTAACCCCATGAGGCAAAGGTGATCTCATTTTCAATTTGGGGCATATTCTTCTTTTCCATTAGTGTTATGGATTTTTAACAAAAATAGGGTAAGAATATGTAGAATTCTGTGACATGCGTGTATCATTATTTATTTAACAAGCTCTATGATAGTAAGCATTTATTGAGCTTATTTGTTAAAAAGCAAAATGACACAATAATGAATAAAGCATGGTTCTTATAATCTGGATTAATATACTACCGAGCAAGGTAGGGGCATACAATTCACCTATTTGCTCAACAACTACATTGAGTGCCTACTATGTCCTAGGCACTGACTATGGCATAATGGATACAGCTGAAATCAGGATAGAAAAGGTTTCATGAAACTTAGGAACAGATAATCAAAAAATACATTTGAGTAGGGGTGTGTGTGTGTGTGTGTGTGTGTGTGTGTGTGTATCTATAATATAATGAGACAGTGAAGGAGGTATGAAGGACAAGACAAGACTGGGTCGGTACAGAGAGTAGGAATCATGAGAAACTATTTAAAATACCCTCTGAAGGAGTAACATTTGAGCAAAGACCTGAAGTAGGTAGTGAACTATGTGAATGTCTGAGTGAAGAATGGACCAGCAACAAGTTCAATGACAGGGAGGTAGGAAGGAACTTAGTGTTGGAGACAGAAACACTTGACAGCATTGTGAGCAGGGAGAATGTGAGGAAACGCAGTTGGAGAGGTCACTGGGGACCAAATCATGTAGACCCTTGAAGGCCACAGGAGTGTCTGGATGGTGGGTGGTGAGCTTTGTGAGGTCTCCAATAGGCGAATGACACCAGCTGATGTGTATTTCCAAAGCCTCACTTTGGCCTTTGTATGGAGGCTGACTATGGTAGGGGGCAAGAAGCAAAGTCAGAAGATCAGTTTGGAGGATTCTTTAATTATGCAGGAGAGAGTTGATGGTGGCTTGGACTGTGGTAGCAGCAGAGGGGCTGTAAGAAAGGGTCAGTTTTAAGATATATTGTGAAGGTTGAGCTTTCTGGACTTCCTGTAGAATTGGCTCTGGGAGTAACAGAAGGGACGTGGTCAGGCATGCCTGGGCAACTGGGCAAATGGTGGTAACACAACTGAGGTGGGGGGCAGCGGGGGGACAGTAGAGGAGAGTTAGAGCTTTGGTTTTAGATATATTAAATTGAAGATTCCTGTTAGAGTCCCAAGTGGAGATCCTAACCACACAGGTGTATATGCAAGCCTGGAGGTCAGGGGATGAGTTGAAATGGAAGATATAAATTTCAGAATCATCAGTGCATTGGTGTGTGAAAGTTATGTGACTGGATAAGAAAACGGCTATTTGGTGAGGGGTTGAGAGAAAGGTAGCTTGAGTTCCAGTGGGACTGGAGGCTGATGGGAATCTGAGGACCACCTTCATTTAATTCGTGGTCGCACTGAAGACTGGATCTGTGGTCCTAATGGTGGCAGGATGGGTCTTAATGAGAAAGTGGTCCCAAATTTACCTTTAAGGAAGGGAGGAAGTGGGGAGCACAGAACCTTGAAAAGAGGTTCTAAGACCCTGGGGAATAAGACAGAAAGGAAGACAGGAAATTGAGATAAAGAGAAGGTAGGTCAGGAAGGAGAGTGGGAGAAGAAGAGACTCAAGTTTATGGGTAAATACCAAGCTCTAGGAGCCCCCGCCTTGATCCCTCCTTCCTTTCTTCCTTCCTCCTTGCATGTATGCAAGCATGCATCTATCCATCCACCATCCATTTCTCAATTCATTTAGTGAGTCAATAACTCTTATTAAGCCCTTGCTTTTTGGCAGGTATTGGACTTTGGTGTCAAGGACATAAAATAAGAAGCAGTTACTTCGTGGAGGAAGCAGGAAGCACAAGAATTGCTCTGATCAGCTCTAGACAGACAGTGACGTCTTAATCTGTAATTTCTCAAAGCAAGTCAGTCCACGTACTAGTTGCATCACAATTGCTTGAGGGCCTTTGAGAAATACGTACTCCTGAACCCACCTAAAAATCGAAATCTTCCAGGGAGTATGTTTTGAAAAGGTCCCCAGGTGATTCTGATGTGCAACCAGGTCTGGGAATTCAGCTGATTGAGGTTCAGGTCGGATGAAAAGTTGGAATGCTTTTTAAATAATTCCACTTTATAGCATTGTTACGGTTAAATGAGATCAAGGCAAAGCAAGGTCTTGGTGCAGAAATGCTTCCTGGACATGTCTGTGTGGCTTAAGACCTTCTCACTACCCAAAGCATCAAGTAGCATCTTGGTTAGAGGGGCAGGCTCCCAGCCACATCCCAGATGTCCTGAATCAGAATCTCCTGAGTGATTCACATGCACATTAAAGTTGGCTGGTAGAAGGGGGACACAGATAGTCCAACCTGTCACTGAGGCGGTCACACCTGGAGGCAGATCGTCTCTATTAAGGAGCACTAATGAAACGTAAAAATGATTTCCTCGGTGTAATTATATGATGCTGCTCTGCAGTTGTAACCCTGGGCTGCTCTGTTTCAGGTGATTTAAGTGCCCATTACACAGCACAGCGATGTATGTTGGGAAATCAGGGGTGATAGAGAGGCAGTGGGGATGCTGGCTCCTTGTGTCTCCCTGGACAAAGTCAGTCTGTTCTTGACAAGGGCTGCACCAGTGGTCCTCTCCTCTCTGTTTCTGGAGAGAAACACCTGCCCTTCCCCAAGACTGACCACTCCTCCATAACAGAGAGTGCTATAAGGCACAGAGCTATGCTGCCCAGAACAGTAGCTGGCTTCAGGGGAGTCCCCGAATCTCAGTACTTCTTGAATTTGAATGTGCACGTGAATCATCTAGGGATCACGTGAAAATGCACATTCGAATTCAGCAAGTCTGGAGTGGGCCTGAGATCCTGTATTTCTAGCAAGCTCCCAGGTAATGCTGATGCTGCATACTTTTATTAGGACCGTACTGTTATTAGGAAGACACCAGTACTTCTCAGTGGTTCTCAGAGAATACCCATGATTCCTCCCACCCAAGTTGAATTAAATTGGAATTTCTGGAAGTAGAATTTGGGCATCACTGTTTCTCAGAAATTTCATAGCTTATAGTCAGGGTTGAAAACTGGTTTAGGAGACATTTTCCCCTCTCCTGCTCGCTCTCCCTTTCTCTCTCTCTCTCTCTCTCTCTCTCTCTCTCTCTCTCTTTCTCTCTCTCTCTCTTTCTCTCTCTCCCTTCCTCCCTTCCTCCCTCCCTTCCTTCCTTCCTTCCTTCCATCCTCCTTCCCTGTACTCTTTGCCCCCCCCTTCCCTCTACTCTTCACCCTTCCCCTTCTCTCTCTCTCTCTCTCTTTCTCTCTCTCTTTGCAGTGTAGGGAGGAAGGTAGGGGAGAGATCAGCTGGGATCCAGAGCAGACAGTTAAATTGAGAGAGAGATGTGTGCTCCAATGAAGAGAATGATCATGGGAAGGCTATTGGCAGGAAGGATATTATCTTTAAACAGAATCCTGTAGCTGGACAACCCTTTCCAGGAGTTTTGCTCAATTAATGCCTGTGCCAATTGTATCATGCTGTTCTCTTATTCCTTTTCCCATTCATGGAAATTCTGACTCTCCTGTTACCCATGTCTAAAGAGGGACAGCCAACATAGACATTCCTTGGCAGGACCCACCTCCATCTTGTTCACTTCTAACACTTGCTGAGCCTGTGCAGTGGGAGCTGGAGGTCACAGGGAGAATGCACCTGCAAGAGTTGGGACTTTGAGTGCCAGAACACAGAGACACAATTCAAAGACAATTGGGCAAAAAAAATGATATTTTATTCATTCATATAACTGAAACATTGGTTGTTCCAGTGGAGACATCCTCTAGAGTCTCCCTCTTTGACAAGAAGGCCACCAGCAGACTCACATCCCATCCTTTCAACAAATCCATTTAAAAAAAGGGTACCTCTCTTGCAAGTATTCCCCCAGAAGTCAAAGAGTAGAGCCCCTTTGGTTCTGAAGGAACCATATGTTCTGAAAACATATGGCATCTGTCTTTCTCTCTATGACTTATTTCACTTACCATAACACTCTCCAGTTCCATCCACGTTGCTACAAAAGGCCATATTTAATTCTTTCTCATTGCCAAGTACTATTCCATTTTATACATAAACCACAACTTCTGTATCCATTCATCAGTTGATGGACATTTAGGCTCTTTCCATAATTTGGCTATTGTTTTTAAAAAAATTTTTTTTAATGTTTATTATTTTTGAGAGAGTGGCAGAGACAGAGACAGAGAGCAAGCAGGGGAGGGGCAGAGAGAGAGGGAGACACAGAATCGGAAGCAGGCTTATAATTTGGCTATTGTTGAAAGTGCTGCTATAAACATTGGGGTACAAGTGCGCCAATGCATCAGCACTCCTGTATCCCTTGGGTAAATTCCTAGCAGTGCTATTGCTGGGTCATAGGGTAGATATATTTTTAATGTTTTGAGGAACCTCCACACTGTTTTCCAGAGTGGCTGCACCAGTTTGCATTCCCACCAACAGTGCAAGAGGGTTCCCGTTTCTCCACATCCTCTCCAGCATCTACGTCTCCTGATTTGTTCATTTTAGCCACTCTGACCGGCGTGAGGTGGTATCTCAGTGTTGTTTTGATTTCTATTTCCCTGATGAGGAGTGATGATGAGCATCTTTTCATGTGCCTGTTGGCCATCTGGATATCTTCTTTAGAGAAGTGTCTATTCATGTCTTCTGCCCATTTCTTCACTGGATTTTTTGTTTTTCAGGTGTAGAGTTTGGTGAGTTCTTTATAGATTTTGGATACTAGCCCTTTGTCCAATATGTCATTTGCAAATATCTTTTCCCATTCCATCAGTTGCCTTTTAGTTTTGTTGATTGTTTCCTTTGCAGTGCAGAAGCTTTTTATCTTCATGAGGTCCCAATACTTCATTTTTGCTTTTAATTCCCTGCCTTTAGAGATGTGTCAAGTAAGAAATTGCTGTGGCTGAGGTCAAAGAGGTTTTTTCCTGCTTTCTCCTCTAGGGTTTTGATGGTTTCTTGTCTCACATTCAGGTCCTTTATCCATTTTGAGTTTATGTGAATGGTGTAAGAAAGTGGTCCAGTTTCATTCTTCTGCATGTTGCTGTCCAGTTCTCCCAGCACCATTTGCTAAAGAAACTGTCTTTTTTCCATTGGATATTCTTTCCTGCTTTGTCAAAGATGAGTTGGCCATACTTTTGTGGGTCCAATTCTGGGTTCTCTATTCGATTCCACTGGTCTATGTGTCTGTTTTTGTGCCAATGCCATGCTGTCTTGATGATTACAGCTTTGTAGTAGAGGCTAAAATCTGGGATTGTGATGTCTCCCACTTTGGTCTTCTTCTTCCATATGACTTTGGCTATTCAGGGTCTTCTGTGGTTCCATACAAATTTTAGGATTGCTTGTTCTAGCTTCGAGAAGAATGCTGGTGCAATTTTGATTGGAATTGCATTGAATGTGTAGATAGCTTTGGGTAGTATTGACATTTTGACAATATTTATTCTTCCAATCCATGAGCACGGAATGTTTTTCCATTTTTTTATATCTTCTTCATTTCCTTCATAAACTTTCTATAGTTTTCAGCATACAGATCTTTTACATCTTTGGTTAGGTTTATTCCTACGTATTTTATGATTCTTGGTGCAGTTGTGAATGGGATCGGTTTCTTTATTTGTCTTTCTGTTGCTTCATTATTACTTTATAAGAATGCATCTGATTTCTGTACATTAATTTTGTATCCTACGACTTTGCTGAATTCATGTATCAGTTCTAGCAGACTTTTGGTGGAGTCTGTCGGGTTTTCCATGTATAATATCATGTCATCTGCAAAAAGTGAAAGCTTGACTTCATCTTTGCCAATTTTGATGCCTTTGATTTCCTTTTGTTGTCTGATTGCTGATGCTAGAACTTCCAACACTATGTCAAACAACAGTGGTGAGAGTGGACATCCCTGTTGTGTTCCTGATCTCAGGCGGAAAGCTCTCAGTTTTTCCCCATTGAGGATGATATTAGCCATGAGCTTTTCATAAATGGCTTTTATGATGTTCAAGTATGTTCCTTCTATCCCGACTTTCTCGAGGGTTTTTGTTAAGAAACGATGCTGAATTTTGTCAAATGCTTTTTATTCATCGATTGACAGGATCATATGGTTCTTATCTTTTCTTTTATTAATGTGATGTATCACATTGATTGATTTGCGAATATTGAACCAGCCCTGAAGCCCAGGAATGAATCCCACTTGATCATGGTGAATAATTATTTTTATATGCTGTTGAATTCAGTTTGGTAGTATCTTGTTGAGAATTTTTGTATCCATATTCATCAGGGATATTGGCCTGTAGTTCTCTTTCTTTGATGGGTCAACCAGGCAATTAGAGAAGAAATTTAAAAAATCTATGGAAATGAATGAAAATGAAAATACAACAATCCAAATGCTTTGGGATGCAGCGAAGGCAGTCCTGAAAGGAAAATACATTGCAATCCAGGCCTATCTCAAGAAACAAGAAAAATCCCAAATACAAAATCTAACAGCACGCCTAAAGAAAATAGAAGCAGAACAGCAAAGGCACCCCAAACCCAGCAGAAGAAGAGAAATAATAAATATCAAAGCAGAAATAAACAATGTAGTATCTTAAAAAACTGTAGAGCAGATCAATGAAACCAAGAGTTGGTTTTTTGAAAAAATAAACAAAATTGACAAACCTCTAGCCAGGCTTCTCAAAAAGAAAAGGGAGATGACCCAAATAGATAAAATCATAAATGAAAATGGAATTATTACAACCAATCCCTCAGAAATGCAAACAATTATCAGGGAATACTATGAAAAATTATATGCCAACAAACTGGACAACTTGGAAGAAATGGACAAATTCCTAAGCACCCACACACTTCCAAAACTCAAACGGGAAGGAATAGAAAACTTGAACAGACCCATAACCAGTGAAGAAATTGAATCAGTTATCAAAAATCTCCCAACCAATAAGAGTCCAGGACCAGATGACTTCCCTGGGGAATTCTACCAGACATTTAAAGCAGAGATAATACCTATCCTTCTCAAGCTGTTCCAAAAAATAGAAAGGGAAGGAAAACTTCCAGACTCATTCTATGAAGCCAGTATTACTTTGATTCCTAAACCAGACAGAGATCCACTGGCCTTTGTTCTGTTCTTCAGGACCTCCCTGCCTCCAGCCTTAGGGTCTTCACATTTGCAATTCTCACCTGAATTGTCACCCCTCCCTACCTCTCTTCCTGGTTTACACTTGATCTTTTCAGTCCCCATTAAAATGGCCGGCTATCCCCAATCTAAATTAGGCTGTCACAGTTCTCTGTTCTTTTTTATACAACACATATAATTAACCTGTAAGCTTCTTGGACTGTTTATGCCACTTGCATTGATCCCATGTGATTCTAGACTCCATGGAGATAGGGACCCTGTCTGATTTTGTTCCTCATATGTCTCTAAGGCTTACTTTGACCCTGGTGCATAGTAAATGCTTAGTGAATAATTGTTGGATGAATGAATTAGTTTGCTGAGGTTCCCTGTGTCCCTCAAACCTAGGTATGTGTAAAAGTCAACTGGGAAATCATTAAAAATACAGGTTTCCAAGGGCACCTGGGCGGCTCAGTCAGTTAAGCATCTGACTTCGGCTCAGGTCATGATCTCACAGTTCATGAGTTTGAGCCCCACATTGGATTGTCTGCTGTCAGCATAGAGCCCACTTCAGATCTTCTGTTCCCTTTCTCTGTCCCTCCCCTGCTCGTGGTCTCTCTCAAAAATAAATAAGCGTTAAAAAAATATATACAAGTTCCCCTAACCTTCCTTTGGTCTTTAGGTTCAAAATGTGTGGTTGGATCCTGGGAAAACCACTAGGAAATTTGGAAATGGTTTGCCAGGATTGTCAATGGACAAGGTGCCCAGAGTCTTTTGTTTTAATTTGGTTTTCAGTGAATCACAGCGGACTGAAAGAGACATGGCCAAATGTATTATAAATTGAATGTGGAAGGAGGGAGAAAAATGTATGTTCCTAAGAATGCAGAGTTGTGGTTTCCATCAATACAAGCAGAACACTGGCCAAGGAGACACAGTTCAATTTGAGTTAATACTAACTGCTTGTAGTGTTTGTTTTTCTTTTCTATCTTGATGACAGTTTGGTGGTTTCCACACACTGTCAGACAACTTGTAGATCGTAAATGTTCTTTTGCTAGCTGCATCACATTTCTGATGGGATCCTCCTCCTTGGTTCCCAGATGCTAAGTTCATAGTCTAACAGAGGCCCTCCTCCCTGCTGGTTAGAATATTCTCATCCCCTTTGTCCACTTTCTGACAGAGTGGATTTAAGGAATTCAGACACATGTTAGCATCCTTCGACTTTGTACATGGATAATTGAAAGTCCACTAGCCTTATATGCTGATAGCAGCATGAATTATTTTGACATGTCCTTTTTGTAACTCACTTCTGAAAAAAAAAAAACCACCCTTTATCTCAGTTACTGAACTGCCAGCTTCCTGAGGTCAGCCACTGTGTCTTTTTTCTCAGCTATTATGCTCTTTAGAACCTAGCACACATTCACTGATACTTCAACATTGACAGTGGTTGTTACTGTTAATAATAATAAAATGGGTTACTATTAAAATTGTACTTTATAGCATTTTTACAGCACTTTGCAGTTTACTAATGCTTTCCTTCATTATGTCATATAATATGTCATCACCTTGGATGTCTTTCAAACATACACATTCCTGGGACCTACTCAAGACCAGCTCTAAGAGTGAAATTTAGAAATCTGAATGTCTAGCACTCTCCTAGGTGATGTTTCTGATTATCCAGACAGGTGAGCCATGAGTGTGGTAGCTACGTACGTGGGCTTGGAAGTCAGACTGACCTGGGATGGAATCCTGGCCTCTGTGGGACCATGTGCCCCTGTCTACAGGTCTCCAGGGCCTAGTGCTTCCCCACCTGCATGATGGGGCTGATGAGACCAATAAATGAGAGCACATGGGTATAATATGTACTTAGCAAACAGCAGCCGTCACAACAATTTCGTTTCTCCTCGTGGCAGCATAAAATAGTAGCTAAGAGCGTAATTTGGGGTTCAAGTCATTCCTCATACGTATAACATGAGTTTACACTAGTCTCAGTCTTCTCGTCTGTAAAATGGGCATAATGGTGGACACATCTATCCCCTGAGACTGTTTTCAGGATTAAACTAATTAATTATGAAAAGTGGCACTTTAGACCAAGACCTGCCACATGTTGAGTGATACATCCATGTTAGATGTGGCCAATTTTATATCCATTTTACAGAGGAGGGTACATGTGGCTGCTAAAAGGAGAAAAAAAAAGAGATTAAACCTTGTCTTCTATGCCTAAACTCTGGGCTTCTCCCACTTTACAAACCTAACTCTTCATGCCAATCCTTCCTAGGACGTATAACCAGGTCAGTGAATGCTCATCTCATTTTTTTGCCTTGATGGGGAAAGGATCAAATCGCCACCTATAACCCAGCTTTCCTTTCCTCCTGCTGCCCTTCCTTGCTCTCTCTTTCCAGACCCAGGCCCTATGGCCATTTTTCAGAAATGTCATTTTACTGGGGCATCACACTCAGAGGCCCTAAAACAGACTGATTTGGGATTCCTGTCTCATCCCCATCTGTCTGCTGGAGTCTGGGCAGATACCAGAACAGACTCATCTAATTAGTGGACTCCTCTCCCCTGGGGCTCGGGGCTACTGGTGCATGGCTTCCCCGTTTCCCAGAAAGAGATGAGATACTCTCAGATAGGCCAGCAGTGAAGGCTTCCCCGCAAGAGCTTGGGAGGGAAGGGATTTTCTAGCTTCTGGAGCAGCAGGGCAGGAACCTGGGCCATGGGGACCCAGGGCTGGTGTTTACATGGATGTGGCTGTTAAGAAGGACATCACCTCACCACTCTGAGTCTCACTGTTCTTAACCATAAAATGGAATGATAATCATACCTACCTTGCAAACTTGTTGAGATTATGTCTCCAAAGTGATAATTTCAAGATCACCTGACTTCTACCCCATTCCTCACTCTTGCTTTTCCTTCCCTGTCTCCAAACTCTTCAATGATTTGGTTAGAGGGAGAGAATGTAGTAGCAATTAAATGCACACTGAAGTTACCTGCTTAGGTATTAATCCTGCTCCTGCCTTTTATTCACTTGAGCAAATTATTCTCTAAGCCCAGTTTCCTCTTCTGTAAATTGAAGATGATAAGTCTGGACCTGCCTTGTATGTTTGTTGGGATTGTAAAGTGAGGTCGATTATGTTGATGCATAGTAAGTGCTTAATAAATATCCAGTATTATCATGAAGCAAGCATGGGGGTGGATTCCTTGTCCATCTCAATGTTACCCTTTTTCATGTGGATGATAAAGCAATTTTTTTTTCCTGTCAGGAACCTCATTACCCATGTGCTTTTACAACTTCAGGACTTAGCTCATGGGGACCCTTCTCTGCAAAGCATTCCCTGAGGCTTCTCTTGCATAGGCTTTCCCTTCAGCCTCCAGGGTTCCTCCCCCCATAGCTCTTTGCAGAAGGCATTGTTTGGGTCTGCTCCTCTGTTGGACTCGGATTCCTTGGGGGAGGTGCCTGTGTTAATAGTTGTGTTTCTAGTACATCGGACAGCACCACAGACAGCAACGGGTACCTACTTGGAATTTTGTTTCTGTTGAAAGGAATGAATTAGGACACTGAGACCTTAAAGCAGTGTTTCTCAAAACTTCTTTGAAACCTGGTGATGCATGTATTCACACACACTGTAAGAAGCACAGGTTCATATTTGTTTGATATTCGCTTCATATTTCACTGTACACACTGCATTCTGATGATTTATCTTCTCTTTTTCTCCCCTCTCTTTATTCAGTTTCTAAAATTTTGCCCATAATCTAAACATTCACTTCACAACTAATTGTTCTGTGTTGAGAAGCAGTATCTTGTAATGATAGGAGCATGGAAATAGATGCATCAAGAATTCCAATCTACACCTTACTGCTTGTGTATAATGAGAATGTCACCTGACCTCTCTAAGCCTCAATTTCTTCATATGTAAAATGAGTTAATAATCTTACCTACTTCTTGGGTTCCTTGTGAGATTTTAATGAGGTAATATAGGTAAAGGATTAAACACTGAGGCTGGCATCTAGTAAGTGCTTAACAAATGATGGTTTCTTTCTTTCTTCTTTTTTTTAAATCAGAACCACTCTTTAAATCCTTGTATGCCTCTATCCCTTTCTCTCCCAATCTTCCTAAGTCTGCTTATTCTCATAATCTTTTGGTTCAGTCATATTTACCTCTCCAAGGCCTACCTCACTGACTATGATCTCCAGAAACATAAGAATGAGCCACAGTTCATAGCATTGTAGCTGACTTCATAGCACATGGAGAAGGTGATTTGATGGGAGACAGTAGAAGCCCCATCACTTTGACACAAGGGATGAAGGAAATAATTACCATTCAGGGCAAGAAATAAAACATTGCCAAACTCCAGGAGCTCCCTATATGTACCTCTCTCCTCCTTAGAGTTAACTACTGTATTGTCTTTGAATCTTCTGTCTCTCTTATCCCTTCTGATGCTGGTCTTAATTGTTACACTTAATCCAGTCCCTCCTCCAGGGACTTGACAGGACCCAAGAATTTCCCTTCTACCCTGTCTACCCTCAACAATTTCAACATACAAAAAGTTAGGCAATCTGAAGGAGAGGGCAGAGATTACTATATAAATTACAATTCCAGCAGGAATGCAGTCACCTGTCTCTAGGACCTCAAGATGCTTGGCCATCCCCCTACACCCCACAATCATTGTTAGAGAGTGAGTTTCTCAAAGCAGCTCAACAGCACTCCAGTTCTGCCCTGCTGCACTACCCCTTTGGCCTGGAGATCCCCTCATTCACAAACTAATGGTTCTGGAGTGAGCAGAGCCTGGCAAAATGGCGAAGGTTCCCTCATGGATGATGCACCTGCCCCATGGCTGTGTTCATGTGGTACCTCTTAGACAGTGCTTGAGTCAGGAGGACCTGATTCTAACACAAACTTTGCCACCAACCAGCTGTGTGACCTTGATTAAGTAGCTTTCCTTATCCCTTCCTCAATTTGCTCATTAGTACAATGGGCATGTTAATAATATTTTAAAACACTATTTGTTGTGTGAGAAAATGAAATAATGCAAGTTAAGTATCTGACACTTCAAGTCCTTAATAAATTTCATAATCATCATCCTCATTGTTGCTGCTGCTGTTGTTGTAACTGATGATAATCACAAATGAACACTTTAGCTTCTGAATCAGATGCAGAATATCTTTAACATGAAGAAGGCTTGAGCTACCACATCCTCCAAATAAGAGAGGACCAATTGTTCCTGTGGACTGGCAGTCTTGTTGCCTTCTAGCAGAAAGCTCTAGATGCACTGACTTGTGCCTGAATTTAGGCACTTAATCAGGAAGAAGGAAGCGGTTCTTTCATTCCGGGTGGTTCCTAAATCCTGTTGAATTGGGCTGGAATAGAAATAATGGCTCAGAGAAAAGAAACACAGACACTAATTTCCTTTTTTCTTATATGGCCTCAAACTTTCATCCCCCAAAGTGGACTGATTTCAGTCTATCTTGCCTCCTCCCCTTGCATGATGAGTTTCTAAGACCAATTCTTATTCTACTCCAATGTCCAGCACAGTTTTTAAAAAAAAATTTTTTTTTAATGTTTATTTATTTCTGAGACAGAGAGAGACAGAGCATGAGTGGGGGAGGAGCAGAGAGAGAGGGAGACACAGAATCTGAAGCAGGCTCTGAGCTGTCAGCGCGAGGCTTGAACTCACAAACCGTGAGATCATGACCTGAGCCGAAGTCAGATGCTCAACCAACTGAGCCACCCAGGTGCCCCAATGTCCAGCACAGTTTTTAGCACTAGCAGAGATCTGTGTTTCAGGGCTGAATCTATGACTCCCTGGTTATCTGGCATTTGCTTTCTCTCCTCCACCACAGTCCCTGAATCAGCCACATTTTTATTTAAATGATTAGTTTAAGGAGCAGAACTTTAGCAAGCTGTATCGGCTATGGTCATTATCTCTTTCTGTCTCTCTATTCCCCTTACTCCCTCTTTCCTTCCTCCCCCTCCTCCTCCTTCTCCTCTCTCCTCTCTCTCTCTCTCTCTCTCTCTCTCTCTCTCTCTCTGATGCCAAATTTCAGCAAATTCAGACATGTGGTGGTCCTATTATCTTCCAGGACTGTCCTATCAAAGTAGGGCCAATTTACATCTTCTAAAGGTCAGAGAGGAGAAATCTTAAAGACAAATTATTCATGCTATGCTTGTTAGAATCTTTAGATACAAATGGCCAAACTTTGCTCTGTGTGGTTCTGTCATAAACTTTGAAGGAAAAAATCTCATTTCCTCATCTTGGTTAGCAGTGAAAGGACCAGGATAGGGAAAATACAGCATAAAGGATGACAGCAATTTGAACACACACATAATTGCCACTCAGGGCAAGAAATAAAACATCGCCAAATTCCAGGAGCTCCGTACCTCCCTCCTCCCTAGAGTTAACTACTATATTGTCTTTTATTGAAACCACTTTACTGTTTTTCCTTAGAGTCTTCCATTTGTGTTTGTATCTCTAAGCAATATATAGTTTAAGTTTGCCCATTTCTGAGTTTTCCATAATGGGCTCATCCTGTATGTATTCTTTTCTTCTTTCATTTGATATTATGTTTGAAAGATTTAGCCATGTTGTTGAATGTAGTACAAATCTGTTCATTTTTCAGTGCTGTATAACTTATTGTATGAATATACACAATGTATTTTCTATTCTTCTATTGATGGGCAGTGTCATAATTTCTTTACACATTAAGGTTTACAGACATCCATCACAATTCACCCAGCACAAATTCCTAAATGTAGAATTTTTGGACCGAAGACTATGGCTCCTTTTTAAGCTTCTGCCAGAATGGTTGTAACAATTTGTATTTCTACCAGAAAAGTACATTCCTGTCTATGTCCTCTCACTCTTCCCAGTACTAGCTTAGTTTAGTCACTAAGCACTTACTTTAGCACTCTTCCCAGTGCTAACATTTGTTTAGTCATGCCAATTTGATTGGGAAAATATGTTTCCTCAAGATTTTAGAAATTTCCCATTTCTTTGAGTATAGTGAGTATTCCATTTCTTTCAGTATGGGTGGGCATCCCACCTCCTTTATGGTGTTTTTGTTTTGTTTTGTTTTGTTTTCATATTTATTCTCTTGCGGATTGCTTTTTCATATCTTTTGCCAGTTTTAAAAATTGGTATATGAGGCGCCTGGGTGGCTCAGTTTGGTTGAGCATCTGACTCTTGATTTTGGCTCAGATCATGATCCCAGGGTCGTGGGACTGAGCTCCACATCGTGGAGACTGCTTAGAATTCTCTGTCTCTTTCCTTCTGGTCCTCTCTCTACCCCACTCGCTCTCTCTCTAAAAAAAAAAAATTGGTATGTGTGGATTTTAACAACAATTCACACTAGGGTTCAGCCCTGATGAAGTGTCAATTAGACACATTTTAAGTTGGAGATCAGGCTAAATGGGGGAGAGGGAAGGGACTTCTTAGTGCCCCTAAATCTGAGGAGAGTAATTTGGTAGCTTATTGTTCACAAACCAAAGACGACAGTTGTGCATTCAGCCCCTTGCTGGGGAGAAAACAATGCTTCCTACACCTGAGGCCATTGGAGAACAAGAGATCCTGCTTTAATTGAATCTGCCTCTACCTCCTTTGTGGCGGAGGAATCTCTTTATGGTTATGACTGCCTGGGCTCCAGGAGTGAGATGGGGATGTAGAAAAGGAAGAAATCTGTTTCATTGGCTTGCAGCTTAGGATTTGTATTCCCCAACTGAATTTACACTTTTTTCTTTTGTTCTCCCTGTCCTCATCCTTTCTTCAGCAAACATTTATCGAGCTCCTACTATGTGCCAGCTGTGTTAGAGGTCTCCTACCTCCCCAGACCGTCAGTGTTTCCCATCTCAAGCCGTTGGCAATTCCACCTTCTCAGTTCAAGTGAAGAAGCTGGGAGTTACCTATGGGTCTGTTCTTTCTGTAGCAGCCTCTCCTCCAGCAAATTCTTTCAGCGCTACCTTCAAAATACACCCAGAATCTGGAAAATAACCCAAACACCCATAAGCAGGTAAATGGATAAACAAACTGTGGTATCTCCATAGGGTGGAATACTACTCAAGAACAGAAAGGAATAAGCTATTGGTGTATGCGACATGAATGGATTTCAAACTACACCAAGTGAAAGAAGCCAAATATAAAATAGTACTGTATGATGCCATTTATATACAATTCCAGAATATTCATACTCATCTGTAGTGACAGAAAGCACATCAGTGGTTGCCTAGGGATGAGAGGAGGTGGGGGAGATTGCCTGGGAGCATGAGGAGATGTTTTTTGGGGGTAGGTGTGTTACCCATCGTGGTGATGGTTTCACAAGTATATACAGATCCCTAAGTGTATCAAATTGTATTTTCAAGTACATACAGTTTATTGTATGCTGATTCCACCTCAATAATGCTATTAAAAAGCATATCCAGGGGCACCTGGGTGACTTAGTGGTTTGAGCATCTGACTCTTGATTTTGGCTCAGGTCATGATCTCACAGTTCACGAGTTTGAGCCCTGCACTGTAAGTGCAGAACCTGCTTAGGATTCTCTTCCTCTCTCCCATCTGCCCTCTCCCTCCCTCATTCTCTCGCTCTCTCAGAATAAATAAATAAACTTAAGAAACACAAGCGCACTGAGAATTAGACCACTTATCACCATCTCTGTTGTTACCATTTTATCTGAACCCCTATCAGCTCCTACCTGGTTAACTGAAGCAGCTGCATAACATGCCCTCTGGCACATGTCCTTACTTCCTTACACTCTCTTCTTAACAGAGACTGCAGTGGTGCCTCTCAAAGGGAAGTGAGGTCATTTTACTCCTCTACTGAAAACCATCCCATGTCTTCCCATCACACCAAGAGCACTTATCACTGTCTGACATAATGTGTACTTTACAAGTTTATTGCCTGTCCAACCACCATGGTGACAGAAGCTCCAACAGAGCAGGTTCATTTATCTTCACTGCTGTATCCCCAGTGTCTAGAGAAGTATGTGTTACATAGAAGGTGATCAATAGATATTTGTGGAATGAATCAATGAGTATGGTAGCAGACTCAGAGAGTTCCCAGACTACTGAGGGAGACGTACATAAATACAGTTAAAATAGAGGACAATAGATTGTATGATAAATGGAGGCATCTAAACTATCTTGGGGTGAAGTCAAGGATGGCTTCTTGGAGTAAGATGCTATGGGAAAGAAGACACAATTCCTGCCGTCATGGAGTTCTATTGGATGAGCAAATATATAGGCCTATATCATACCATGTGATAAGTGCTTTATAGGGGTAAGCATGAGGGGTGAGAAGCAGAGAAGTGGTAGTCTCACCCAGCCTGGGGGAAGCTCTGGCAAAGTGGATAAAGTTTCTCACAATGAAGCACTTCCTGCTTGAGATCTATTTACATCCTTTCACCCAGTCTCCAGATTTGGGGAGGCTGTTTTCTGGATACAGACTGTGGCCACTGGACCAAGGAATTGATCCAAGATTTGGGATATATCTAATCATCACATCTTCCCGTCATGCTTACTTCCTTTTTTATGTAAGTTGTACTGCACCAATGTCCATCTAAGAAAGCCATTCTCCACCTTCCCTATACATTAGAATTGCTGGTGAGCTTAAAAAGGAACACATGATTGGGTCCTACTCTAGGCTGATCAAATCTAAGTCTCTGAGAGAGGAGCCTAAATATGGATATTTTAAAAACCTCACTTTGCAGCTAGAGACCTGGAAATGACAAATGTGATTCAAGAGTCAGGAACCGTTGTCCTATTTGGAGTTTAGTCATTCATTTAGTCTTCATTTCATTCCTGCCTCAGGACCTTTGCACTTCCCTTTCCCTTTACCTTGAATGTTTTTCCCGTAGGATTTTTGCATAGCTAGTTGGTTCTCATTCTGTAAGTCTCTTACAGAAGTCTCTGTAAATGTTGAGTCTTCAGAGGAACTCTCTCTGACACTCTCCCCTCTCCATCTAAAATAGTTTTCATCCACTCTTACCACCCTGGCTGTTATCTATCACATCACCTGATCGATTTCCTTCAGAGCACTTATTACAACTTGAAATGATCTTATTTACTGTTGTATCGCTGACATTAAAGAAATGAACCATTTAAAAGAGTGAAAAGATCTGACATGTGTAAAGCACAGTGCCTTGCACGTGGCAAATATTAGGAAATGTTGCAATTAATATGATAAATTAATTACTTGGGATAATATACAAGGCCTAGGATGAAAAGAATTAGCTCTCTGGCAGCATGGGAAATGTTGTGAACTACTACCTCATTTTTTAATCTTATAGATGCTAAGCTCTTTGAAGGAAGGGGCTATTTCTTATCATTGTATGTTTGGAACTTAACACAGTAACTGGCTGTGTTAAGAAGATGTTCTTATTATGGAGAACTGTTTGCACATAACAATCTCACTCAAGCTAGTGTAACAGAAAAATGAATTTATTGGAAGGATAAAAGGGTCCTATAGAACCCAAGGTTGGGGAAGAAAGTTGGGCCAGCAAAGAACTTGAACCTTGAAAAAGAAAGGTACCAGAAACTAGCAATTTTCCTCAGTGTCTTCCCAACGTGGCATGATGTCTCTTTCCTTTTCTCTGCAAATTGGCTTTCTCAGCTTCGTGGGCATGTGGATGTCCCCAGCCTGAGTTTTACAAAGCTCACTTTGAACATCACACAGAGCTTGATTCTGAATCCCCAGGGAAGAGGAAATTTGATTGGCTTTAACTCCTGCCAGGCGTTCACTCGTGGGCCAATCAACTGAAGGCAGAGGCGGGGGACTGGGATCAAGTGGGCCGCTGTTCTTTCCGTTGGGAGTATCTCTTTGCAGTAAGGAGGGCTTAGCCCAGATTCTCCCCTTGAAAACAGAGCTTGACAGAATGGCTTGCTTACAGGTAGTTTGGTCAGAAAGAGATGCCAGGGAACAGGAGATGAAGGACTTGGAAGAGTGAACTAGAGGAGGAGAGAAAGAAACTCCAAAGGTGTGTTATTGAGCTGATGTGGGCAAGTGAGGCTCATGCTCAACAGAGATCCTCTGAGAACTAAGTAGAATGCACGTCAGAAATGCCCTCCTGATTAACAGGAGATGGAAGAATCTTTCCATCGGCTCCTGTCCTCTGCTGGTCAAGGGTTGCCCCAAAGGGTGTTACCTCCATCTCACTTCAGTTTTGTACACGCGCGAGAATGGCTATCAAGCTTTGAAGCAGAAAGCAAGAGGTACACGGTGCCGCCAGCTAAAGCAAGGTGCCAGCAGACTACCCCTGTGAGCAGGTGATTTGCTGTGGCAGGGGCTAGAGCCCAAAGGTGGGCCAAGGGGATGTGAGCTGCTGGCAGGAGGTGCGGGCAGATTGTCTAAGAAGAGAGGGTAAGTGTGGGTGGAAATAATTTATATCTTTAGTATCTGCCCAATGAGTGTTTTCTTTTTTTTTTTTTTTTTATTTTTTTTTTTTTTTTAAAATTTTTTTTTTTTTCAACGTTTATTTATTTTGGGGACAGAGAGAGACAGAGCATGAACGGGGGAGGGACAGAGAGAGAGGGAGACACAGAATCGGAAACAGGCTCCAGGCTCTGAGCCATCAGCCCAGAGCCTGACGCGGGGCTCGAACTCACGGACCGTGAGATCGTGACCTGGCTGAAGTCGGACGCTTAACCGACTGCGCCACCCAGGCGCCCCCAATGAGTGTTTTCTGAATGAACAATAAAATGCAAAATGAAGGAAAGGTTCTTGGAAGAAGCAAGATTTAAAACCCCTTTTGGTGTTGAAGGCTCAGCCTGGGGAGCATGTGGGTAATGATCATCTATTCTCAAGTATTTTTCTACTGAGGACTATCAATTTTGTTGAGAAGTCTGTGATATCGTAAGGAAGGTAGAAGATACTTCCCCCACTTGGGGATGAAGAACAGACCTGGAGATGCTGAGCACTTTGGTACATGATGCCAACATCAGGTCGAAGTTCTGGTTTTCTGTCTGCTTTACCCCATTGAAAGTTATGTGGCTGTAGTTAGACCACAAATGTGTGCAAAGTACCAACTTCCCTCCGTTTGCATCCTCTCTCCTCTGTGTATAATTCAGCACGGTGAATATAGTGGTTGTTAAGACCTAAAGCAAGTTTCTAATTTTGTTTCATTATGAGTATGAATGCAACCCTGAGGACCCATCCCTACGGCCTTAACTAAACTTGGTCTCTCAAGCTGGGAATTGACAAGATAAAGATCTGAATGGAAACTCCAGTTGGCGGAGGGCTGGGCTGACTCAGCCCCGATAAACCTGCAGTCAAGAAATCAATAGAGCTTTTTCAGAGTTGCCATTATCCAACAAGGAAAAAATTTCAAAAATAAATTGCGACCTGGCATAAAATCAGATTAAGTAGATAACAGGTTTTGCTGACTTCAGGGCCGTGTTAGGGATGGCACAGGAGAGAGAGAATTAGCGATTTAATGAGCTGGAGTTCTCTCTCGGCTTGTGCTATGCAAGTGTTTACTCTCTGAACAAGAGAGGGAGGACAAAGGTGAGACAACAGATCCCAGCTTCCGTTTGAATTTCACCCCAAAGCTGACCCAGCCCTGCAATCTAGTGCTCGCTCACCGTTTTTGGTGGTAGATTTGCAGAGCAGGTAACTGCTCCAGCCTTGAAGTCATGGGTTTTAGCCAGGCTTCGCCATGCCGTATGGCACTGGGCTGGTTAGCTCACCTGCCCCTAAGCCCCGGTTTTCTGGTCTTGAATCAGGCCCCCCACTGACCGAGGCTGGGGCAGAGTTGTTCCACCAGGGAAATCGGTACAATGCTTGGAAAACAAAAGAGAATGGATGTTGCAAGGCAAGGACAAGCCGCAAGTGGGCACCAGTTGTAAGTCCAGCTCTGTCTTTCTGCCTGGACTCTGACATTTCCAGAGCCCTTAAAAATGCCCCCACAGAGGTCCTCTGTGGGTAAAGTTAAGGTAAGTATTCCCAGAGCCAGGCAGCCTAATTGATTTGGGAGAATAAGGGCAGGAGCAAACTGGAGCTTACCCTCAGGGTGTACCTACCTGCCTCTCTGCTCCTTCAGGCTCTGCTCCCTACCCGGCTTCAGAGTCAGGTATTTCTTCCTGCCTGTCTTAGGATACCTCTTTGGATTTCGTCTCTTGCCTGTGTGTACTACTGTTACTTCCCAGACCCACCTGTCTGTCCCCCCTTTTAGTTCAACCCCACCCTTCCAGTTAGTCCACTCTTGTTTATGGTATTCTAATTGTTGGCCAAGATATGGCTCCCTCCCCTGCCATCAAATCAATATGGGATGCTTCATATGGGCTGGGGAACTTATTGTAAAATGTGCTCCCCCTTGTCATCAGCTGAAGCTCTTGTGGGCAGGTGTGGTTGCAAGGCCCAGCTCAAGGGGGCACCATTCACATCATAATCCATGTGAATATAGCAGTCTAGAATTGTTCAGTGCACAACCCTACTGACTGTATGCAGCGGCTTTGCCTTCAGCAGCTGAGAATGAAGAAGCTGCTTTTTTTTTACAATGTTGGCAAGTCATGGTGAGACATTTCCAAGTATAGTTGGTCCTGAGGTCAAGTCTTGCCCAATTCTGATGTTTCATAATGCAGGAACCCCTCACTTACTGTGGTGGCTTTGTAAAGTGTCAACTTGGCCAGGCTGAGCTACATTTCCCAGAATCCCTTCCTTGCTATGTTTCCAGAGCCACAGGCAAGATTTCTGTGAGAGATTTGAAAGATGTAAGGGAGACTGTGGACATTTTGTGCTTTGTTCTCTTGGTCAGGTAAAACAGTTTTGTAGCTCACACCTGTTGTGTTGGGTTCACCTCATTGATGTGGGACTACCTTCCCATGGATCCTCCTTCAGCTTCTTTGACTCCTGGGCCAGGTGTATGTTTGGACCCTTGGTGAAGGGCACCAACTTCTCCTTGAAGACACCCACATCATCAAGTCAGAGACAGAAAGAGCTGGCATGGGTTCAAGTCTCTGTCCTTGTGGGTTCTAGTGTGTGCTCATGGATTCCAGCTTGTCCTTTTGCTCTGCCCCACTTGACATCTGTCTGCCCTTCTGGACTTCCTGGCCTGCAGATTTCAAACTTTAGCATCAAATACAAAGACAACAACCTTACAGAGACTTTAATCAATCATAGTTGAGTGAGGGCACATGCTTGGGAAATTCTTTAATACACCGCCCAGTGGGCCTACTTCTTTGGTTGAACTGGACTAATGCACCTACCATGGAATTACATTTCTGAAAGATACAGTTTTGGGGTCTTATTTGGGATGCTCCCAAAGAAGAACTCACTGCAAGTACCTGGGGGCAAGTAATTTATCTGGGAGCTGGTCCCAGGAAACAGAAGTAAAGAGGCAGAGAAAGTGAAATCAAGAAATGATGAAAAACCTGTAGACAGTGAGACTCAACTCCACTCTGGCATTTGAGAAGTGTGCACATAGCCTCCCAGAAGTCTTTGTGTAAAGCATGGGAGGCAGGAAAGCTGAGGTCTTTATCTACTGGCTCTGGCCGCCCATTCGAGGGTTGCTCTGTGCTATGCTTTTGGGATTCACCTGGCTGAGAATGAGCAGGTTCTTGCAGCATCAGAGAAAGCACTGAGGCAGAGAAGCAGAGAAGGTTCTGGGTTCTGGGCAGGTGCTTGAATCCGGGTGTTGTTAGGTTGCTTAGGCTATTTCCCTGATAATGAGTGATGCTGAACATCTTTTCAGGTGTCTGTTAGGCATCTGGATGTCTTCTTTGGAAAAGTGTCTTTTCATGTCTTCTACCCATTTCTTCACTGGATTTTTTTTTTTTTTTGAGTTTGTTAAGTTCTTTATAGATTTTGGATACTAACCCTTTATCTGATATGTCATTTGCAGATATCTTCTCCCATTCCATCAGTTGCTGGGTGTTGAGTTTGATAAGTTCTTTATAGATTTTGGATTCTAACCCTTTATCCGATATGTCATTTGCAAATATCTTCTCCCATTCCATCAGTTGCTGGGTGTTGAGTTTGATAAGTTCTTTATAGATTTTGGATTCCAACCCTTTATCTGATATGTCATTTGCAAATATCTTCTCCCATTCTGTCAGTTGCCTTTAGTTTTATTGTTTCCTTTTCTGCACAGAAGCTTTTTATCTTGATGAGGTCCCAATAGTTCATTTTTACTTTTACTTCCCTTGCCTCTGGAGACATGTCTGGCACAAAGTTGTTGGGGCTAAGGTTCCTCCCTGTCCAGCAATTGCTATACTAGGTATTTATCCAAGGTAAACAAAAATGCTGATTCGAAGGGGCACAAGCACCCCAACGTTTATAGCAGTGCTATTAACAATAGCCAAATTATGGAAAGAGCCCAAATGTCCATCAACTGATGAATGGATAGAGAAGATGTGGTATATACATACAATGGAACACTACTCAGCAATCAAAAAGAATGAAATCTTGCCATTTGTAACAACGTGGATGTAACTAGACTGTATTATACTAAGCGAATGAAGTCAGGTGGAGGAAAACAAATATATGATTTCACTTATACGTGTAATTTAAGAAACACAACAGATGAACATAAGGGAAGGGAAGGAAAAATAAGATAAAAACAGAGAGGGAGGCAAACCATAAGAGACTTAAATTCAGAGAACAAAATGAAGGTTTCTGGAGGAGAGGTGTGAAGGGGATGGGCTAAATGGGTGATGGGCATTAAGGAGGGCACTTGGGATGAACACTGGGTGTTATATGTAAGTTATGAATCACTGGGTTCTACTTCAGAAATCAATACTACACTGTATGTTAACTAACTTGAATTTAAATTAAAAGAAAAAGGTGCTTAGGCTTTTGAGGCCACAGTCAAGGATGAGCTGTAGGGCTGTGACTTGGGCACCAGAAGTATCTGTTGTTGCCAGCAACGCCACTGTTTGCAAGATCAGGTGTCATAGATGTTACTGGGTCAGGAAGAAACAATTAAAATGCCACTAAAGGTACATTTAAAAACCAAAATAAATACAAGCCAGAGAGATTTCTAATGTTAAAGAGCTATTATGACAACAGACACACACACACACTTCCCCAACTCTTAGTCTACCGCTTGTTTGCCTCCTAAATTACTTTCTTCCCTTCACTTATTCAGGGGAAAAAATTGTTTTTCTGCAGCCTTGTGCTCTGCTGCAGTAGATGCTTCTCAAGCTTTCCAAGAAGCCCTTACTAGCAACCCAAGTGAGGCCTATAAAAGAGCCCATCCACAGCTCCTTTAAAATGAAAATAACCCTCTATGTTACAAATAAATTAAAACCTTGGACTACACAAGTGAACACATGGTAGTTCAGCATTTTGGAAGCGAGACTCTGACCAGCAAAGGGTTATTGAGGGTCTCTTCATAGGGATGGGTCAGAGGCCTGATGGTTTGGGCCATACCTGTTGGGTTTTTTTTTAATTTTTTTAATGTTTTATTTATTTTTGAGACAGAGCATGAGCAGGGGAGGGGCAGAGAGAGGGAGACACAGAAGTCAAAGCAGGCTCTAGGCTCTGAGCCGTCAGCACAGAGCCCAGTGAGGGGCTCAAACCCACAAACTGCGAGATCATCACCTGAGCTGAAGTCGGATGCTCCACCAACTGAGCCACCCAGGCACCCTGCCCTGCCTGTTGTTTAATGCCTACATCTGGTTATCATCACATCAACTGCAATATCTCATTTCCATTTTCCCAACCCTTGGGCTTCATGTTTTGTTTCCTGCAGGATCAGTGACACATCAAATAATCTGTCCTCATCGCAGCTTGAAACCGTGATGTCCATCTGTGTCAGGATTGTGCTGGCTGCTAGGCAGGACAGCATTCTCAGTGAGAAAGACGCTGAGAGGGATAACTTCTTAGAAACACAGACTTTCCATTTTCCAAATGGAAGCTGACTTGGATTCCAGTCACTATCACTGGATATTCAGACCCTCCCTCCTAGATAAGATCATCAGCGGTAACTCTCCATGTGGTGGATAAAAAAGCTGAGACCCTGAGAGAGGAAATAAATTACCCAACACAGCATTCATGACCCAGCCCATGGTAGGCCCTCAATAATCATTTGGTTATCATGAGAGGTAGTGGGGTGTCATGATTAAGCACACAGGCTTTGAGGTCAGACAGATTGAGGTCCTGCCCTGACTCTGCCTCTCACTAGGTAAGTGCTGTCAGGCAGGTGACTTCACCTGTCTGGGCCTCAGTGTTCCTGACTGTAAAATGGGAATAACAGTACTCATGTGTATGATGTTGAGAGGATGCCATAAGATCATGTGCTGTGTAGAATGTTTGGCACATAGTAGAAGAGTAACTAATGAGGACGATGAAGAAGAAGCAGGCCAACTTGGGCTCTCGTGAGCTTAGGTCATTCTTCAGCTGCCTGATCTCTGACAGCTTAGCAACCTTCCCACCCACTGGCAGGTAGACAGGAGCAGAGGGCTTCCAATGCTGTTTTTCTGGCTTGCTGATAATTGTTTCTTATACAAGCCAGTGTTTTATTGATTCACAATTGATCTTTGCATGGGGCCAGGGGAATTCTTGGGGCATGAAGACAAAGGCAGCATTTTCCAGCCCAGGGGTCCCCCCGTGGGTGTCAGGGGCATCACCTGCAGGCTTGAATGACTGGCCTCTGCCCTGCTTGGGACAACTTCTTAATCAGAACCAGCCCCCTCCAACATGTGCCCCTTTATTGTTTCCACCCACCCTCCCCCCACTGGCTCCGTTTGACCTTTAATAAGCACCACTTCTGTGCAGAGCTGCCGATGAGTTATTGCTGTGTGAGCAGCTCCCCAGGGCAGGCCACCTCCCCAGCCCCTGGCCTCCCCACAGCTTGTAAGGGAAAATTACATTTTGATCTACATTCCCCATTTCCATTCTCTGTCACCTGGCTTTGGAGACGAAAGGAAGAAAACAATGTTTTCTTCCCACCCCCCCGCCACCCTGGTCTCCTCCTAGATTAGACCTGTGTGTTGTTTCCTCCCTTTCTTTCCTCTTTCCTGCTTCTGTCTGGATGGTCAGCTGGAGAAGATAAAACAGCTTGGCCCGAAGTGTTTACCTGGGTTCGTCCATCTTGGGACACATGGGTCATCTAAGCCCCAGAGGTGATTGTACCCAAAAGTCAGCAGATGGACCAGATGAGGCAAAGCTCTCCTGTAAATTGTCCTCACCACATCCTGCACCTCTTCTTTCTCCTCCCCCTTTTTAAATTGAGACAAAATTCACATAGCACACAAGTATGCAATTCAGTGGGTTTTAGTATATTTGTAGTGTTGTATAACCATTACCAATATCCATTTCCAGAACATTCTCATCACTCCAAAAATAAACTGTGCCCATTAAGCAGTCACTACCCATTCTCTCCTCCCCACAGCCCTTGGCAACCACTACTCTACTTTCTGTCTCTGTGAATTCTGGACATTGCATATAAATGGAACCATACAATATGTTGTTCTTTTGTGACCACCTGCTTTCATTTAGCATAATAGTTTCATGTTGTATTAAGTGTCAGCACTGTTTTTCTTTTTTATGGCCAAATAATATTCCATTGTATGAAATACCACATTTTGTTTATCCGTTCATCCATTGTTGGGCTTTTGGGTTGTTTCCATGGCTTGGCAATTATGAATAATGCTGCTGTGGACATTTGTGTACAAACCTTAGTTTGAACATATGGTTTTCAGTTCTCTTGGGTATAAAGCTAGGAATAGAATTACTGAATCATATGGTAGTTCTTTGTTTAGCTCTTTAAGCAGTAGCTGAACTGAGTTCCATAATGACTGCGCCATTTTACATTCTTGTTAGTGATGTGCATGGGTTTCGATTTTTCCACATCCCTTCCAACACTTGACAGTTTCCATTTTTTATATCCTAGTGGGTGTGAAGTGGTATCTCTTCTGGTTTTGATTTGTATTTCCCTAATGACTAATGATGTCTAGAATCTTTTCATGTGTCTGTTGGCCATTTGTTTATGTTCTGTGGAGAAATGGGTGAACAATTCCTTCAGCCACTTTTAAATTGGTGCTTTGGTGTTGCTGGTGTTGTTGAATTGTAAAAGTTCTTTATATATGTAGATACTAGACCCTTGTCAGATTTGCAAATGATGATTTGTAAATATTTTCAACCAATCTATGGGTTTTGATTGTTGTAGCTTTGTAATAAGCTTTAAAATCAGGAAGTGAGAGGCCTCCAACTTTGTTCTTCTTTTTCAAGGTTGTTTTATCTAGTCTTTGTTTCAAAGCCCCCTATTAGGCTTATGGAGAGTTTATCAGATCTGTGTTGGGATCTAATGCCTCTTCATGCCCAATCTAGCTTCCTCCCTGTCCCCTTCACATGGGTAACTCCCCAGTCACCTGTTTGCATTCCTAACTCTGTCCTGGTGTCTGATTCCTGGGGAACCCCATTTGCAGAAACTAATAGTGTCTGGAACAATGGTCAGCACATCATTAGAGTCCTAGAAACATTTCCAAACAGAGAGAAGAAAGTTATTCTTGACTTGGACACACAAGGAGATTCCAATCTTATTGTTGCCATGAGGGTATAACTTCTCATCATTGATCCAAATAGCATAGTGGCCAACAATAGAAATTAATGAGGCATTACCCTTTTAAGAAGTTTAGGTCCAACAGAACCTTTGGGTAGTGGATCAGAGTGGCAAAATAATCTAGAATTATTTCATCTTCAGAAAAAGGATGTTACTTTGGAAGAAGAGAAATCCTCAATGTGGACCAGAGTGGCTAGAGAAGGGTGAGAGAATAGGTAATAGGAAATGAGGTCAGAGAGCTGACTTCAAACGTTTAGAAAGTAAAAACGTTTTCTGTGCTGTTCTTCAACGAAAAACTTGAATGCCAACTCCATCTGATCCTCCAGGCCTCAGCTTAAATGTCACTTTCTCCAGGAAGCCTTCTCTGAACCTCCTCCTCCCTACCCCCAAGACTGAATAAGGTCATCACGCATTCTTGTTTCACTGTGCCCTTCTCCTTTGGAAGCTTTTGTGCGGGCACGTTCTGGTCTGATTCAGTTCCTGGTGTTTTCTCAGCACCAAGAACAGTTCCAGGCTCATAGGAGGTACCTAGAGTCCCTCCTAGGTACCCAGAAGCGAATGAGCCAGTAGGAAGAAGTTAAAAAAGGAAGAGATATGGATTCCATTAAATCATTACATACTGTTGAGCCATGTCCAGCAGTGCTAGCTGCACAGAACAGGGACACAAATCCAAGTGCTTTGCCTTTGGGTCCCATGAATTTCCATTGCACCAAAGTTCCCTTGAGCCAGTGGCTTCAACCCTCCGGCATTCCTTTTGCTTCTCTCTGGATCTTCTTCTACTAAAAGGGACTTGAGTTGTTTTCTGAAGGGGAACCGCATGGAGTAGAATTGGTTTTCTGTCTGCTATAAAAACAAATACAAGTCAGAATATTTAGGAGATACCCAGAAGAATAGATTTTTGGCTCCTTTCAAGTGCTCAGGTATTTTATTTCCTTATTAACAATTACCATTTCTTGAGCATGTACTAAGCATATGACACTGGATTATATACATGACCTATAAATTGAAAATTCTCGAAACAGCTCTGGCTAGGTGGGAATTGTTATCTCCCAAACATGAAAACTCCCTAGTTTCCCCAAACGCCTTGGATCAGAGTTAATATCCAACTTCTAAGGGAGCCAGTCTAGGCATTTAACCATTTTGGTGGAGGTAGAATCAGTAGACTGACCCCAGGCAAAGATAGCTGAGTGTCTTCTCACATTGCTCATTGAGACTCAGATGATTTTGATAAGCAGCCCAAGAAACCAGATGTGACATTTATGTTTGGCTTAGTCCTGCAACCATGTAATACCCAGAAAGCTCCAACAAGCAAAGGTAAGGGTTTAATTTTATTATCCAGATTTTTTTTTTACGGGCTTGAATAAAGGGGAGTGGCATTCAAAAGTACCTCCTAGGGGCTCCTGGGTGGCGCAGTCGGTTAAGCGTCCGACTTCAGCCAGGTCACGATCTCGCGGTCCGTGAGTTCGAGCCCCGCGTCAGGCTCTGGGCTGATGGCTCGGAGCCTGGAGCCTGTTTCCGATTCTGTGTCTCCCTCTCTCTCTGCCCCTCCCCCGTTCGTGCTCTGTCTCTCTCTGTCCCAAAAATAAATAAAAAACGTTGAAAAAAAAATTTAAAAAAAAAAGTACCTCCTAAATCATCGGAGAGAGATTCAATTATGTTTTCTGTCATTTGTGTTAACTGTACTTTGAAGAATGCTAATTTTCAAAAAATTGGTTACCTATGATTTAAGAAAAAAGGCTGTCCCTAATCAAGCAAGCATTCGTTCTCTGAAAATTTCTGTGGTGGGAAAATTCAAGGCCTTGAAGCTCAGGATCTTCTCTGGGAAATTGGGTTATGTTGTTTTTAGGTCACAAGTGAAAGTGTGGGAGTCTTGGTAAATGTTCTTTTACATAAAATTAAGCAAACGTGGCATCTAAATAAGGAAACCATCACAGATAAGTTATGCATATTAAATTATTGCTAATGGATCAAATATAATTAATCTTCATGCATCCTCCTCAGCTCCTTAGAAGATGTGTGCACCTGCCTTCTCAAATTTCCAGGCATTCAGTCAGAATGGTGGGCATGAGTGGTGTTCTTAAGGAAGTCCAGTCTCTGGTCAGGAGCATGTTTAAATCACAGGTGAGCCCACATGCTTCAGTTAGGTACCCTTTGATAGGAGTCCAGAGAAACCCACTCCAGCCAGCTCAAGTACAATTAAGGCTTTGCAGTGAGATACAGAAAGGTCTCATGGGAATTGAGAGAATGCAGAACAGTGAGTTTAGAAGAGCAAGGAGAATACCAGGAACTACTAGGATGACAGTTGCAAACAGATTTCTCCAATTGCTGTGTGATTTCTGCTGAGTTACTTCACTTTTCTATGCCCCAGTCTTAACAAGGGATTGATATAGCATGTACTTCTCTACCAGCCATTAAATGGGTTAATGATTGTGCCAAGTTTAGCACATACTATCTCAATAAATGTTAGCTGTTGTGATAGTCACTATCATTAATGTATTATTATTATATTTTTCTACATTACTTTGTGCAATGGCTCCATCTTCCTTTTGTTTCCATATAGCTTCAGTATTCACAGTGGCCCCTGAGTCATCATGATTTTCTAAGTTCTAGTGCCTATAACTCCCTAGACACTGTCTTCTTCTCTTGGTTCAAGTTGCTTAAAGAGAGAATCGGATGGCCTCATCTCACTCAGATTATAGACTCCTGCCAGCCCATGGCTGGGATCCCTCTGGGTCAGAGACCTTCCTTGCTCCCCATGTCAGGGGATAGTGTCCATGCAGCAGGGCTGTGGGTGAGGAGTCTGCCATTAGGGGGTGAGCATCAGATATCTGCAGCTTGCTTAGAAGCACAGGTGAAACCACTTCTGGCTGGGAAATAAAAAGAGGCCTGCAACAGCTGTGTGGACAGGATTCTGTGTGGGGCAGTGTAAACTGATTATGTGTGATTATCAGTGTAAACTTGATAAGTAGTTAGGGATGAGCCGTCATGGTGGTTGCAAGGTAATTAGAAATGGAATAAAAAGAAGGGTGTGTGTGTGTGTGTGTGTGTGTGTGTGTGTTCCTTCTGAGAGAGAAAGCAAGAGCAATTTATCTAGGTGAAGAATATTTGGGTGTTCAGTAAACTATTCTTTTTCTTTTTTTAAATGTTTATTTATTTATTTTGAGAGAGAGAGAGAGTGCTCATGCACGAATGTGAGCAGGGGAGGGGCCAATAGGGAGGGAGAGAAAGAGAATTCCAAGCAGGCTCCATGCTGTCAGTGCAGAGCCCAACTCAGGGCCTAATCTCACAAATCGTGAGGTTGTGACTTGAGCTGAAATCAAGAGTCAGACACTTAACTGACTGAGTCAACCAGGTGCCCCTCAGTAAACTATTCTTTTAACTTTACTGTAGATTTGAAATTTTTCAAATTTAAAAAAATGGGGAAAAATCACAGCTAAGACATTTACCAAATAAGTATTTTTACCATAAATACATAAATATGCAAAAAGAGTAGTAAGCAAGCAAGCTCAGGACTCAGCAAATCCCAGATCTGCTTACCTCCTCTGTGAGTGATTTTCTCTCTCTAAACCTCCATTTCCACGTCTGTGAAATGGACCCATAGTATTGCCCCCTAGCCTATTTAAGAGTTTCATTAACTGATATATTTGCCAAACAGGGCAGACAGTCTGCTGGCAGGCATCGGGGTGGCTGTGCCAACTATTTGTAGTGAGCAGATCTCCTCTGATTGGTTCTTGGTACCTAGCATGTAGTAGAAATTAGGATGCTGGTTTTAGTACCATCATCTTTATCATTATCTTCAGCACCATTTCTGAGACCCATTGACCTCCCCACCCTAGAGACATGTAAAAACCGAGACTTTAGGAATAACTGCTAGATTGGGGGTGGGGGGCAAGTGACTGCAGCATTGGGTGTTCTCAGCACCTGGGGGAACAGTGTCATTCCAGTAGATGTGGTAGATGAAGAGATTTTAGTAGCATTTCAGGCTGGGGCAAAGCGTGCTCCCCTGGCTCAGAAGGGATTAGCTGTGTTTGCAAACTAAACACTGGTATAGGCTGAGAGAGGAGGGCCCAGGCTGCAGGGAGCTGAAGGGATGGACCTTGGGTCTTGGGGCTGTGTCTCTGGGGTGAAGCAGGGTATGTTGAGGGTGTGGGGACAGGGACACATTCTTGGGGGCCCCCGGGCATAACGGGGTTGGGTTCAGCAGGATGTTTAAACATGCTGGTGCTGTTATAATCTCATGCTTCTAGTCTTTCTACCATTGCCTCAGCATCCTTTATAATAAGTTTGGTAAATGTTTGTTTAAACCACAGATGGATAAGTGGACATATGGGGGTGGATGGATTCCGTGGATGGATAGAAGTGTGAACCATGAAAGAATGAGAAAATAACTGAAAACTGAACAGAAAAATGGATGAACATTTGTTTTTCCCCCAGCTTTATTGAGATATAATTGACATATAATCTTGTGTTAAGATGCACAGTGTGATGATTCGATACACCTATATATCGTAAAATGCTTACCACAATAAGATTAGTTAGCACATCCTTCATTTAACATTATTATCTTTTTTTTTTTTGGTTGTTGTGGTGGTGATGAGAACATTTAAGATCTACTCTCTTAGCAACTTTCAAGTATATAATGTGTTATTGTTAATTGGATTCCCTAGAACTTACTCATCTTATAGCTGGAAGTTTATATTCTTTAACCAACATTTCCCCATTTTCCCAACCCTCAGCTCCTGGTAACCATCAATCTACTCTGTTTCTGAGTTTGGCTTGCTTAGATTCCACATATAAGTGATATCATGCAGTATTTGTCTTTTTCTGTCTGACTTATGTCACTTAGCATAATGCCCTCAAGATTCATCCATTGTTACAAATGGTAGGATTTCCTTTTATTTCCTTTTTTTTTTTTTTTTTTTTTTTTTTGGTGGCTGAAAAATATTCCATTGTGTATATATGCTACATTTTTCTTTATCCATTCATTCATCAACAGTCAATAGTTTCCATGTCTTGGCTGTTGTAAATCATGCTGCAGTGAACATAGGGGTGCAGATACGATATTTACTTGCAATATATACCCAGAAATGGGATTGCTGGATGATATGGTAGTTCTACTTTTAACTTTTTGGGGGAAGCTCCATATTGTTGCTATTTCTATTCCATTCCATACCAACAGTGCACGAGGGTTCCCTTTTCTCTACATCCTCACCAACACTTGTTATCTTTTTGATGATAGCCATTCTAACAAGTGTGAAGTGATATCTCATTGTAGTTCTGATTTGCATTTCCCTGGATGATTAGTGTTGTTGAGCATATTTTCATGTACTTGTTGGGCACTTGTATGTTTTCTTTATAAAAATGTCTTCATTTTTACAGGTCCTTTGCCCATTTTAATCAGATGATGTGATGGTGATGGTGATGGTGATGGTGATTTGCCATTGAGTTATATGAGTTCCTTACATATTTTGGATCCTTATCAGATATATGGTTTGCAAATATCTTCTCCCATTCTGTAGGTTGCCTTTTCATTTTGTTGGTTGTTGTTCTTGCTATGAGAATCTTTTAAGTTTGATGTAGTCCCACTTACTGATTTTTGCTTTTGTGCTGTGCTTTTGGTGTCATATCAAAATAACTCTTGCCAAGACCAATGTCTAGGGGCTTTCCCCCTACATCTTCTCCTAGGAGTATTATGATTCCAGTTCCTTTACATTTAAGTCCTTAACCCATTTCGAGTTAATTTTTGTGAATAGTATAACATAGGGGTCCAGTTGCATTCTTTTGCATGTGAACATGCAGTTTTCCAAGCACCATTTGTTGAAGAGACTATCCTTTCCTCGTTGAGTGTTCTTGTTTCCTTTGTCAAATATTAGTTGACTGTGTTTGGTTTGTTTTTGGGCTCCTCATTCTGTTCTATTGGTCTATGTCTGTTTTTATGCCAGTACCATGTTGTTTTGGTTACTACAACTTTGTAATTACAGTTTGAAGTCAGGAAGTGGGAAGTTTTGTTCTTTTTCAAGATTGCTTTGGCTATTAGAAGGCTTCTGGGGTTCCATAGAAATTTTAGGATTGTTTTTTCTGCATCTGTGAAAAATGCCATTGGAATTTTGATAGGAGTTGCATTGAATCTATAGATGGCTTTGAGTAGATGGACATTTTGATAATATTAACTCTGTGGATGAATATTTCAATGAATAAATGACTGAAATACTTAAAAGGGAGAATGATTTAATGAATTAATTGGTGACTAATAAGGAACAGCTTTTCTTGAGGGCTTCCTAAGTACCACTCTACTAAGCAACTTAATTACACTTAATTCTCATTTGATTCTTACAGCTAACCTATAATGTAGTTGTCATTGTCCTTCCCATTTTATAAATGGTAAATTGAGACTTCTGGAGGTCATATAACTTGCCCAAGGTCCCACAGCCAGGAAGTGATGCAGCTAGAATACCAATGAATGCTTTAACCACTGCCTTTAACTTCTATGGTATGTCAAGGATCAGGACTGTGTGAACTTATTTTGTTCCATAGATGTTGGTCCCAGCACCTCCGGCCAGCTTAGAGATTCATTCATTCATTCTAAAGATATATAATGAGCACCAACATTAATGATCAAGCAGCCACTGCTCCACCATATATAGCTTATGCTTGAGTAGGGAAGACTGACAAAAAAGAAATGCATGTATACTTCCGTATAGAAGTAAATGGTATGAAGAAAAACAAAACTTGTGAGGGGTTATAGAGTGATGGTGGTACAGAGGGGAGCTATGTTAGAGAGGGTGATCAGGAAAGACCTTTCAGAGGAGGTATAAGGACCTGCCTCATGAACAGTGTATTATGAAAAGATCTAGAGGAGAGAATTCCAGACACAGGGAACAGCCAATGCAATGATCCTGAGGCAGGAATGAACATTGCAAGTATGAAGACTAGTGAGGAAGCCAGCATGGGGAGAGTGATAAGAGATGCAGTCAGGGAGGGAGACAGGTGCCAGGTTTTTATCCTAGACTTTGCAGTTCAGGATAAAGGGAATGGATTTAAGGGAGAAAGTATGCCTGACTTACATTTTAAAATATCATTCTAGCTGCTATCGGTTGTTCCATCACCCTTGTCTCCAACCCAGTGAAACGGTTTGGTCAGTTAGTGTAAAAATGAAAAACACTTGTTTGTCCTCCTTTGAGTGGTCCCAACTGTCATCCCCTCTTCTCTTCCTTCTTTCTTGGGAGCTCATGTGTCATTGGCACTGCCCCTGTTGGCACCAGGACACTTGCTAGAAGTATCCATTCTTCTTGTGCTCTCTCTTCTCCCGGGGACCCTTGCCATGGCGACTCATCCCAAAGCCCCACCCAACAAAAAAGAAAAATGACAATAATGTGTATGTCCAACAATAGGGGATTGGGTAAGCAAATCCACTCATTATCACACTTTTGACCATCAGAAATGAGGTTGAGTAGAAGTAATTGCTGTTATACCAGTAATAATGATAGCAACTCAGATATCTATTATGCAACAGGCTCAGTGTTAATTACTTATATATTCTACTTCATTTAATTTTCTTGACACAAAGAGATCGATTCCACTTTTCTCCCCCCCCCCCAAGTTTATAGATGAGGAAATTAAGGTTTTAAGCGTTTTGCCAAAAGAGCTAAATAGTATATGGTTCAGCAAGAGTAAAATTCAGGTCTCTCTGATTACAAAGTCTATGTTTTTAACTGATGCCATCTGCCTCCCATTGGAATATAATCATGTTGTATTGCTAAGTGAAGAAAGCTGGCTATTAAATAATAAGTGCAGCCTCCAGCCCATCTTTTTCAGTACCAAAAGGGCATGCAGCTAAATATTAAAAGTTGTTATCTCTGGGTGGTTAATTATGGGAGATTTTTGCATGTGTTTATGATTTTTGTAATTGGAGTTAAACAAAAGCAATAAAAGGTCTCCATGTGTTTTTCTCCCCTACTCAGCTCCTCTCCTCCTCCCCTGTGGTTTCCAGACCTGCTCTGGGTTCTCTATGGATATAAAGCTAGCATGGCCTCCTCCCCTTGGCCTCTTCCCCTTGGCCTCCTGCTTGCAATTTCAGCACAATTCTCTAGATTGCTTCAAATTTTGCTAGCATTCTAGATGCTGAGTTAGTTGCATTTTTTTTTTCACCTTAGCTAGAGGCTTAAATAATACATTTGCAAAATATCCAGGTCTCTAACGTTTTTTTGCCGGTTAGGGTGTGAACTTGGTAATGGCCTCAGCTCCTGGGGACAGGCCACAGGTCTTTGGTGATCAGAAGAGCACTTAATCCACTCAGTGAGGGGATGGACCTGGAGAAGAAGGGGGCAAATGAGGCTCTGCTGCCAACACTGAGACCGGAAGTCACCCATGTGTCCTAGAACACTGTCTCAGGGGATAGAGATGTCTGTCCTGTGTTGAGA
This sequence comes from Panthera onca, assembly GCF_046562875.1. Taxonomy (NCBI): domain Eukaryota; kingdom Metazoa; phylum Chordata; class Mammalia; order Carnivora; family Felidae; genus Panthera; species Panthera onca. The sequence goes on from NC_138350.1 coordinate 14,099,432, forward strand.
GGTAATTTCAGTGGGAGATAACTCCTGGGCTCTGCTATTCATGTCTGCATGCATTCATTCATAAAAGCAATATTTATTGAGCACTGACTCCAGCACTGTACTAAATGCTGGGAACTCAGGCCTCAGGATGAAAGACCATCCTCACCTTGGTGGAGTTCATGAAGTGGAGTCTACAGAGAAGACAAACACTGAACAAATGTTCAAATGTTTAAATGTGGCAGAAGGTGGAAAGGTAGGATGCTATGGAGAAATGTAAGAAGGGAGCTAGCTGAGCCTCAGAATTCAGGATAGGCCCCCCACCCCCCAGGAAGTAGTGTTCAAGCTGAGAGAGAAGCATGCCCAGGAACTAACCAGGCAAAGAAAGGAAGAAGAAGGGGTATTTCAGGATGAGAGGGTACATATAGAAAGAACTGAAAGTGGGGGAAAGCAGGGTACTACTGTCATGCTGAAGAATGTATGATGCCCAGATATAAGACAGAAAGGGGCACAGGATAGTCCAGAGGGGGAACCTTGGCCCAAACCAGAGGGTCCAATAAACCACCTCACAAAATGTATGTCATCCTAGGGATGATGAGAAAAAAGCTGTTGAGAAATGTAACTAGAAATAGTGGTTTTATTTTTAAGTGACGTCACTAAACGAAGGCAGTTAGTACTGAGAATGAAGTTGCTCCTTGGAGTAGAGAACACTTCTGTGCCAATACGTTGTTCTTTCATTCAACAATTTATGCAGTGTCTACGATGTAGCAGGCACAACCCTGGATGTTGGGGAATGGAAGAGAACAAAGGTCTCTAGTTTACAGTCTAGTGGGGAGAGAAAGGCAATAAACAAAAGGACAAATAGGGAAATAGTTTAATATTGGGTATCACTAAGAGTCATGAAGAAAGGCAAAAGAAAGGACAGGGGTGTAGAAGCCCAGAGAGGCAGGATGAGGCCATGCTATTCCCAGTGGGAGGTCAGAGAAGTTCTTCAGAAGTTGACACAGAACAGAGAATAGGAGGAAGAGAAGGAACAGGATGGACCTCCAATCCACCAAACCTTATGGGATCTCCCCTCCACAGACTTTTTGGGTGGCCAAATAGGGTTGGAAGGCAAGTGAGGCTTTCAAACAGTAAGGAAGGTTGGCTCCCTTGGTCAGTTGGACCCATGACCTTGGACCTTGGATGTCTTAACCTTCCCTGTCTAGCTGACCATAAATGAAATGCCCAACACAGTTCACATTACAATGCTGAGCTGAACCCCAATAATTATGTAACATTTGCTTTAACTTCATCTCCCCTGATCACTGGTTACTCTACTGGATGCATGTATTCATTGACCTTTTTATTTAAAAACAGAGATGAGCCCAATCAAACAGAGGGCTGCCTGAGTACGTTATAGAAGTGTGTTGCTGAGATGGAAATCTCCTGGTGATATAACAGGCATCTATTAGGAAGCAGAGTCCGGTACTTTGCTCATTAATCAGAGCCTCCTGATAAAGTCTGCTGCAACCAGAGTGGTGGTGCGTTCTTGTTTTTAAGAGATATAAAACAGTATCATTGTCTTTATCGATCTCTACTATTATTATCAGAACTTACTCTTTCAAAGTCACTTTCTACACCTTCCCCTCACACACCTTGTCCTGTGGTCTTGCATTCAAAGGGCCAGCGGCTCGTGGTGGGTAAAACCAAAGGTTCAATGTCTTATGTTATGTGTTCAAATCATAGCTCCTCGACCTACAGGCTAGATGACATGTAGAGTTGAGGGGATTCAATGAAATGGTGAGCTTGGTACTTTTTTGGAAATAGTTTCCAAAATGTAGCTCATAAGAATGACTTAGGGAGTCTGTTAGAATTGAGATTCATCAGCCTTACCAACAGAGATTCTCACCCAGTAGGCTAGGGATGGTGATTCCCAGATGGTTTTATGTATAAGGTTCCTTAGGATACATTTGAAGAAGCACTGCTCTACCTTTGTGTTTTGCTGAAATTTTCCCTTGTTTCCTCAGCCTGTATTATGCAGTGTCCTTGCTGTCTGTATTCTGCCTGTGCTTTGAGTGTTAGATGTCTCCTCTTCCATAATATCTTTCCCAATTTCCCCAGGTTTGAAGGCATTTCTCTTTCTTCTGTTTGCCCACACAATTTTATCTCTTTTGCATCTTATGGTATCTAGTGTATAGATTACAGACTAAATATTACAGATGAAAGGTTGTCTTTGAGAACCATAAGAGTAATGCAGATACACTACATGTAAATTATACACTATACATTACTTTCACAGTAATGAAGGTAACATGCTACATCATAATAGAGATAGGTATTATGCTTTAGGGATGTCTTCATGCATCCACTCAACTATATTTTGAGCATCTACTATGTGCCAGGCACTGTGCTAGCTACTGGGGATACAGCAAGAAAGAGTAACAGGATCTCTAGGCACAGAGCCTGGAATTTTTTTTTTTGTCTCTCCTTCCCAAGACTAAACTCCTTGGCTCCTAACCCCCACAGTAATCCAGTCACCAGAACAACATCAAGGTTTCTGAAACACACAGGCTAAGGCACAGACCACCCTCACCATCTCTGCATGATCCAACTTACACCTGTGGCTGATGATCAAACACCTTCTCCTTGAAATTGAGCTAAGTCCCTGTGGATTTTCCTTCTTTAGCAGCCAAGTCATTAACCCCTTCCCCTGCGTTTGTGCTTTGTCACATTTGCAGCAGCTGGACTAACATCTCTGAGGTTTCGCCATATATTCATCTCTTCTAGCTAATTTCCTTTGGATTTGATTGCTTTTTGAAAATTCAGTTTTTAAAAGAGGAAGAATTATGGATTCCTTAGTGACTCGTAATATACAGACTTCCATTACTCCATCCATTCATTCATTCAACAAGAATTTATTTCATCCCTTCTCATGCACTAGGAGACGTACTCACCTAAGCCTCACCCCTATAGGTGCTCAATAAATGTAGGTAGAATTGGTGTTGTACTGGTATATATTCTCTGGTTCTGGTTCTGGGACTTTTCTCTGTCTTTACTGGGTACTGGGTGTCTGAGTGTCGTTAATCCAGTCATTTCTGTCATCCAAGTTGATGCCACTGGTGCATTGACCGGCTTTGATGCAGAGCCATCAGGCACATTAGAGCTCTATTATCTTCAATGCTCCAAGACGTGCTGTGCAAGACCAAAACATCTATGTGCCAAAACAGGAAGAAAGTGATGCAGATTTTTACATTTGCAATAAAACTCCCATCAATCACACCACCAAGACTCGGAGCAACTGAACTAATATCTGAGCTGTAAGATTGCACTTTCTCTGACTTTCCTGTCAATAGGAAATGTTTGTGCATAGCAAATTACCAGCTGATAAAAATACTAAAAGACAAGGGGGAAGGAACATAAACAAGGACACAGAAACATGCTGTCAACCTGCCCAAAAGATGCTAATTATGTTTAAGCCAGTATTTGTACCAGATATATATTGGGTCCATATCCTTTCTTCATCTTGTTTGGACTATTTCCTAGGCAATTAATACTCTCCAAGAATGAAACAGGTGAAGTATCTTTGTATCATTGATGATGTCACCTTCAATGTGATCATTATCATTATCATCATAGCAAACACTCACATAAGTCTGCCATGTACCTCAAAGACTATATATGTTTATTTTTTCTCTGTAATTCCTTACAACTACTCTGTAGAGGAGGTACTATTATTATCCCCATGTTATAGATGAAAAAACTGAAACACAAAGACTAAGTAACTTTCTTAAGTAAGTTACATGACTGAGATTTGAGGCCCATTCTGTTCTTGGATACTTAAGGTGGGTGAACTGCCAGTGGGGTCATTTGCTTTAGTCAATCGAATTGGTGAGACCAAAGCTGGTAATTGATTTGGGGATGTTGGTCTGAATCAAACTGGTGGTTAGCTCTGTGGAAGCTAAAGGAATGCTGAACTGACCCACAAGTGTGGGCCTGACTCATAGGTTAATATTCCCATAAGCTCTGAGGACCAGCAAACACTGATATTAACAAGACGTAGCACATGCCTGCAAGAAGCTCATAGTCTGATAATGGGGAGAGGGAGTAGAAACAGACTGTGGGAGAGGGTCTGCCTCTAGCCTCCACAAGGTCTGTGGGGGATAGAGGAAGAACCCCAAACCTATTCTTAGCAGGATTAGACAAAATTCTATTCTATGGGTAATCTTACTCAACAGGTTGGACACCTGTCTTCTTACCAGTCGTGCATTCATTAATTGCTTCTTTTTATAAAGCAGTCAGGGAAAGCTTCAGAACTCCTAGAAGCAGAAATCGATCAGTACAGCTTTTTCCCCCCAAGAAACCCTTTTATTGTCTACTCAAGGTACCATTAAGAAATAACCAGATATTACCCCATTGGTTTTTCAACTCTCTGCTCAGGAGGCTCTCCCTTAAATGATTTCAAGGGTCTAACTGAAATGAAAGCACCTCCATCTCCCCTCCCCTGTCTCAGTCTTAGGAAAGTAGGACAGAACAAGATTTGTCCTTGACCACCACCTGGTCACTACTTTACTATTCCTTCCCTACAAAAACTGACCTGCCCTCCAATATGTACCCAAGGTGATTGACAGTGGTGACATCCAATTACAATTTTTTATTTATATTTGGGCACTGAGGGGCAGGCTTCCTATTTACTATGATAGAAATAACTGGCAAGCATGCAAAATTTTTTATGATCTAAAGCAAGATGAATTTAAAGGTCATGGTTTTGTTTCTTCCCTTGTTGTAACTCATAGAAATTATTTCATGGGCATGGAATGGCCCAAGCCTTATGGTACTATGATCCCCAAGTGACAATTTATCCAGCTCTGTATCTTCAAGAGGAGGAAGCAATGATGCATAGAAAATGCCCAGGAATTCTCTACCTGCTGAAATACAACTGTCCAAGAACTGACATAAGTTCTAGGAGAAGACGACATCTCAGCTGAGACATGAAGGATGAGTAGGACTTACGTAGGAAGACACAAGGGACAAGAAGGTCCAAGATAGAGAAAATGTATCTGTACAAACGCAGAGAGGGGAATTAACCCAGTCTCCCCCAAGGTGGAATAATGGCTGGAAGGTAAGGTGTAAGAAGAGGAGTGTTAGGGAATGGGGTTGGTAGGGGTAAGCAGGGGCCAGAATATGGAGAAATGCCCTTTTATTCATAATTCTGACTATGTTAAGAGTTAGGGAATAGAGATAGATTTGAGGAGGAAAGATTTCTACTTAGGGAAACATTTCAAGCATTTCTAATGTGTTCAGATTCCCATTTTGTGATCAGTTTATGACTAACCATATTACAATTACCATGAGAAGAAACCAATTCAGTAAATTGTGCCTTCACTGGGATAACAGGAGCCCTGTGCATCATGTTCAGTTGCCTTTGGTAGGACAAAGGCTTATCTCTCCACTGGCCCTTGAGTGACTGAACACCTTGGCATCTTCAAGAAGGAATTGCTGGCAGACAGCCTCTCCTCAACATTCAATACACTTCCATCTCTTAAAAAAAAAAAAAAAAAAAGGAGGAAGAGGAAGTATTGATGTTGTCTGAGCCCTTGGGTAGGCTTTTCACATTAACCAAGAATCTTACCATATTCTAAAGAGCCAAACAACAACACCCCTTTCAATTTGGGGGCACAATTAAAGTTATATCTGGGGCAGTCAGGGGAGACATGTGTTATGTAGATGGTCATGGTATGTTACACCACATATGGACTTCATATCAGTTTTGTTGCATAACAAACCACCTCAAAGATCAGTGCCTTCAAATGAAAAATATTTATTTTTGCTAGTCTGTGAGTCACCTGGGCCGTTCTACTGATCTAGGACAAGATAGGCTGATCTCAGCTGGACTTACCCATGAATCTATTGTCAGATGTTAGTTGACTGTAGGCTGACTAGTCTAGGATAGCCTAATTCACATCTAAAAGTTAGCTGGTTATTGGATGGAGTAACTGATGGATGGTACCTGGGCCATGTAGCTTTCATCATCCAGTAGAGTAACCTAAGCTTGTTACGAGAAAGTGAAGTGTACAAGATCTCTTGAGCCTTAACCTTGGAACCAGGACATACTCACTTCCGCTGCATTCAATTAGCCAAAGCAAGTCACAAGACCATCCCATATCAAGGATTGGGAAGAATCTCTGCCTCTCTATGACAGGAGTTGCAAAGTCATATGGCAAGGGGCATGGACATGGGGAGGGATGAAAAATTGTGGATGATTTTGCAATTGATCTACCACACACAGACCTTGTGGAAACAAAAGGTTTCTGAGAGATGTAAAAGCTGTGAAGTGAGTTTTATAACCTGTATGACTGACCTGGATTTTTGACAGACCTGTCACATTTCTGAAAGTTACAAGAGATTTTTTTGCACCTCTGAGAAGGCAGAGCAGGAGAGTAGAGACATGCTCCCTCCCTACCTCTCCCACCTTCCCAGTGCTGTGATGATGCCCACCCTTGTTTCAGACACATTTAATCCTTGATTCTCTGTGTGTGTGTGTGTGTGTGTGTGTGTGTGTGTGTGTGTTTAATTTTCCTTGGAAAATTATTTGTGAGTCTTCACTGAAGTCTAGGATGAAGGTAGTTTCTCTAGTTGGGACTTTCACTGGCTTCTAGCATGTGCCCAGGGGCACTTACAAGGCAAGTAGCTATACCTATGTTTGACAAGTCAATGGGATGAAGTCAACCTGATGGAAGGAAGATTTGGGGATGTGTATGAGGCAGCAGAGAAACAAACCCAGACTCTTTCTCTGCTTCCTTACTCTGCCAGCTGCTCATCCCCCCTCCAGATGGATGAATCAGAGCCTTTCCAGAGAGCTCAGCTCAGGCTGCCATTGCCATGCAGGTATTTAATATGGGAAAATTTTAATCACGTTTGTTTTCCCATGTTTCGCCCTAACGACAAATCATTTTTAATGGGAGACTAGGGGGCGGAAAAAAAGATGTAGCAAATCTTGGCTGACGGTTTTATCACCAGTCTCAGATCTCTAGTCCCAGGGCTGAATTTGCCACCAACTGCAAATCATTCTGAGTGAGTGAGATACACAGAAAATGGGGAGAGGGACCTATCTAAGGTTCTCCTGGAGGGCCAGTAGTGCTCCCTGTGTCGCATTTGTCCACCATACCCTAGTAAGAATTTGGAGCTGTCTACTGTGTTCCAGGTGTGTCCACATTTTAATCTTCTCATAACCCTGTAGGGTAAGGAATTACTCTCCCATTTCGGCAATATATAGAAATTGACTCTGAAGCCCCTAGTGACTTGTCAAAGTTCACCCAACTAGTAAGTCATGGAGCAGGCGACTGACTTACGGTGTTCACTATGGCACCATACTGCCTTTCTTTACAAATAACAAAACATTTCAAATTTCTTGATAGTTATAATTTCTAAGCTTTGAGAGATCCAAAATTGATTTCCCTTGGAAAAGTGTATTTTTCTAAAGTATACTTACATATATGGAGAGACTCACTCTTTAGCATGGATAAATATGCCATTCAGGGTCCCATGTGTGGATCCTGGCAGACTGAAACCTAGAACTCAGGTCTCCTGAAAATATTTCCATAGTACATGCTTCCTACATCATAACATACACACCATGGACCCTTGTCTCCTTTATATAAGGCAGAACACTATGAGCCCTTGCTCAGACCACGACCTCACCTGGATCACCTCAAGTACGTTGATCTTTGTGGTTAGAAAGACCATTGGTTTTAGGACTCCAAAGGAGTCTTCATAAGATGGAAAGATGGAATCATGGTGGTGAATCATATAACTTTTCTTTTTCTTTTTTTTTTTTTTTTTTACTTCTGTAAATCCAAGTTAATCAACATATAGTGTAGCACTGGTTTCAGAAGTAGAACTTAGTGATTCATCACTTACATATAACACCAGTGCTCATTGTAACAAGTGCCCTCCCTAATGCCCATCACCCATTTAGCCCATTCCCCAACCCACCTCTCTTTTAGCAAGTCTCAGTTTGTTTTCTGTATATAAGAGTCTCTTATGGTTTGCCTCTCTCTCTGTTTTTATATTATTTTTCTTTCCTTTCCCCTATGCTCATCTGTTGTGTTTCTTAAATTCCACATATGAGTGAAATCATATGATATTTGTCTTTCTCTGACTGATTTATTTAGCTTAGCATAATACACTCTGGTTCTATCCACATTGTTGCAAATGGCAAGATTTCATTATTTTTCATTGCCGAGTAATATTCCATTATATTCTTTATCCATTCGTCAGTTAATGGACCTTTGGACTCTTTCCATAATTTGGCTCTTGTTGATACTGCTGCTATAAACGTTGAAGTGCATGTGCTCCTTCAAATCACCATTTTTGTATCCTTTGGATAAATACCTTTTAATTACACTAATAATATGTGACTATATCTGTAATATTTTAAAGCATTCCAAAATATGGTATTATTTCACTCAAAAGTACTTTAGTGACTATTTCCAGCAGATGAAGACTTTTGAGAAAAGCTTACTCATGATCATATGGCTTATCATAATTTTAGTTTATTCATCTGTGAAATGGCATGAAAACCCCTGAAAACTCATTATGAGGTAATAAATGAAAAATAACAGCTAATGATGTAAGTGAAGAGCCAGGAAATATTACTATAATAATTAAGGGACAGGAGAGCTTCAAGCAGGAGGCAGGTAGTCAAGAGCATCAAATGTTACTGAGGTGTCAAGTAGAACAAAGACTGAACAGTGACCCCTGAACTTGGCATTGAGAGGTCTCCAGGGCTCTTTAGAGCTATCTCAGTGGAACTGTAGAACTGGACGCCAGGCGGTAAAGGAAATAAGGTGTGAAGAATATAAAGAGTGTATAGGATATATTTTCTATAAGTTTGATGAACAGTAGAAGCTTAGGGGATACTTCTACCCTTGGGAGAAGCTAGGGTTGAATGAAGGTGCTCCTTAGGATAAGGCATTTCTTGTAAGCAAGGATCTAGTTAAGAGGAGGAGCTTGAAATGTATGAGAGAGAAGAGACAATTGATAAACAGGGTCTTGCTGAAGTAGCAGGAGTTGGGATCAACAGCATGAGGGGAGGGGTTGACATTAGAAAGAAGGGATAGCTCTTCAATCATCCAACATATATTTATTGAGCTCTTCTTGTGTGCCAGCCATTATATGGGGTCCTAGAGGATGTAATGGAAAACAAAGCCTGGTCTTGTCTTCAAGGTTTTTCCAGTCTACTGGTTGCTAAAATCCAACTAAGCAGGCAGTTGTAGTTGTTGTGATACATGGTCTCCTAGCCAGTTGTTTAGAGAGGATCTCAGAAGAATTCCCAAAGGAAAAACTCTGAGCAGAGATATGGAAATTGAGTATAAGTTGGCTGGGTGAAGGGGATGGGGACAGGATGTTCTTAGCAGAAGGAGCAATGTGTATGAAGGTCTGGAGGCTGAAACAAACATGGTCTGTCTTTTACCCACTGGAGGATCAGCCAGGTAATGTTGGGGTAAAGATGCAGGTAAGTTTGGAAGTGGAAGCCAGAATTGCCAAAGAGTATATTGAAAGACTTGCCTTCTTGGAGGCTGGAAATGGTAATGCAGGTGATGGAGACATTGAGCAAGGGCTGTGAGACTGGAGATGAGATTAGCCAATTTATTATGTGTTTAAAGGGCAGGTATTGACTTCTACATTGTAGAAGGTGTTTCTGCTTTGCACCTCTGCTGTCATCACTGAGTCCAGGTTGTCCTCCCCTGTCTTCTAGACCACAGACACAGCCCCCTCCTTGGTCTCTGCCCATCCACTCTTGCTTCCCCCATTCCCTTCTCTGTGCATCAGTCTTTTAAATGGATCACATAACCTCCCTGCTTAAACCCTCTGATAGCTTCCCATTGCACATAGAAAAAGAACTCTAGGTCCTTTGCCATTCTACAAAGTTCTGTGTGACTTCTCTGCACAAATCTCCAGGCTCATCTTGAGTCTCCTCATCTCTTTGCTCTAGCTGCTCTGCCTCATTTCAACCCTTCCTCATATCTGCCATGCTTCCTCGTCCTTCCAGCCTTTGCATATATGGCCTCCTGTGGTTGGATCATTATTCTGTCTGTCCCAGCTCCCAACCCCTCTCTCTACTTCCCACATGGCTCACTCCTTAGACCTTAGTTAAAATCATCACCACCTCTTGGAAGCTCTCCCTGACCTCCCAGAATAGGTCACATCTCCCTCTTTACAGCACTCAGAACATTATAAGCTTATGTAATGTGGGCATTTAATATGGGAGCAATTTTACTTATAATTGCTTAGTTTTTTGACTAACATTCTGCTCTACCATTATTGTAAGCTCCATGACAACAGAAATGGTCCTGTCTCCCCCTCTCATCTTTATGACCCCAGGGTCCAACACAGGGTCTGACACACCATAGGCACTCAATACATACTTTGAGTGAATGAATGAACGAATGAATGAATACATGGATATTAGTACTCCCTAAAAAAAACATTGCATCTGAGCAAATCCTTATAGAGATGTTGATTCAGTCCAGTTTCATCTGAACATGAGCAGCCTTTTTCTACCATCATGCCCATTTGATTATTTTCATCTTTTTTACAACTATGTCAACTCTCTGCATGCTCACGCATGTATATTGGTGGTGCAACCCCCACCCCAGTAAACACATCGTTTAGACAAGAGACAGCAAACGCGCTCTCATCAAATCCATGCCTGCGACCAGGAGGTGAAACAGCCTTCATTGCTTTAGCACACATGTTTATTGATGATGCAGATTAAACTTTAATCATATTGCACAGTTTCAATTTCCAATTGAAATTGAAAGTCTGAACCACGTATGGGTTTTTATTACTTTCCACTTATGCTGCTGATGGAAGCGATCGGAGGGGAGCCATCTTCTCAGGCCTCAGGTGGGGTGTCTGGGCCATAAATCAAATTAATGCTGCAATGTAGCCGAGGTGGTAATGCACAATAGGAGATGAGAAGGGTTAGGAGCAATTTAGCAGGTGTGGGGTTCGTCATCGGGGCCGGATGGTACCTAATATGAGGGGACTCCAAAGTGGAGAGAGGGGCTTCTGCCTCCAGTTATCTTTCTGGCATGTGCCAGAGGCAGGCGTGTTCATAAGCAAAGGAAAATGCTATTCAACTATGCAATCAAAAACAGCTACTGTAGCAAAATCTCCTCTTGAGGAAGGATACAGCTTTTGCATGTGAGTGTTTTAACATGTGAATCCCTAAGGGCAGCAGACACTGCTGAAAGGGATGACATTCGGTGTTTATCTCACATTAGACCAGAAGGATTTTTTGCAAATGTATTTAGTATTACTGTAAAAACACCTGTTGCTAAGAATGTGGATGTCAGTATCATCACAAATGCAGAACACCAATGCCCATGATTTGTAGTTGAGCTTTTATTCTCTACTGGAAAGATCATTCATCTATTCGGGGTAGATGGCAGTGGCTGTGAAGTTGTCTTAGGTATCAGGCTGGTGGTGGACCAAAAAGGAGAAGTGAAGCCTTCAAGCCCCAATGGGAGAATGGTAACAGCTATAAGTAGCATTTATTGAGCAATGATTGTGTGCTGGTCCCTGTGCTGAGCACTGAGCTAACCTTCATATCAGTTGTATGAAGTAGGTACCGTTAATAATGCATATGTGTGAAGTACTCATTCAGCACGTGGCATATGGTACATTCCCAATGTATTTTACTATTTGTAATTATTCCTTTGTCCACTTGGGTAAATGAAGATCCAGAGAGGTAAAATGACATGGCCAAAATCACAGAGCTAGGAAGTGGCACAGCTATGATTTGACATTGAGATGTCTGACTTCAGTACCTGGATTACTGACTACTATCTACAGTAGCCTCTCATCTAAAAACCCTCCTCTGAAGAACAGATCTGTGAGAAAAAAAACCCACGTATGTTGTGTGTGTGTGTGTGTGTGTGTGTTGTGTGTGTGTGTTGTGTGTGTGTGTGTGTGTGTGTGTTTGGGGAGGGGAGTCCAAGCTTGAGTCAATAACTGGGGAATTCAATGTGGGTGAACAGTTGAGGAATTTCACAGCTCATGAGAAATTGGAGGGCTGGGTAAATAGCTAGCTGGCCAGATCGGTGATTTGATAACTATTTACAAGATGTCCACTTAGGGATGCCTTGGTGGCTCAGTCTACTCTTCATTTTGTCTCAGGTCATGATCTCACAGTTGGTGAGATTGAGATCTCTCAGCCTCTCTCTATACCCCTTCCCCGCTCACACACACACTCTCTCTCTCAAAATAAATAAACTTAAAAAAAAAAAAGACCTACCCTTAGTGGTAGCTTTTGAGATACAAGGATGAAAAGATGTAGCCCAGTCTTCAGGAGTCTTAGTCTATAGGGAGATCTACTGTTTCAAATGGGTTTTGCTGGCAACCAAGTTTGGTCCACTGCAAACCTTTGGTTTGCTCACATTCCTTTCCCAACGTGAATACTTACATGAGGAAGGCATCCTGGCTTCCTGATACATGACCTTTGCCCTGTGTGGCTTCATTTTTGCTGAGCTCCACGAAAAACACTGTAGGGGAGGCTGCCTGAGTTTTATTTCGTACATCTTTAAAGATCCTGGCTCTCTTCCTTCACCTAAGACAAATGCTTAACAACTCAGCACTGGAAAATCCCCATGCCACTAGCAGGTAGAGGAGGGGAAATCTGAGCTAAACCGTCTACAATCCCAGCAGGATAAAAAAAGATAATAGCTCCACTGGCTTGCATTATTGAGATCATAGTTCCCATTGTGTGGTAGGTATTTCACTGGGTACATCACATACAGTATCACAACAACCCTTCAAAGCAGGTGGTATAATTCCCTTTTATAGAAAAAAAAACAAAAACAAAAAACCCCATGAAATAACAGGCTCTGAGAGGTTACGACACCTACCTAGAACACACAGCTAGAATCTCTAGGCACAGGTATACATGTCTGATTCCCAAGAGTATGCTTTTCTAACTATGCAACATTGCCTCCCCTTGTTATTATTAATTTTAATTTCTTCTACCTTTTTGAATAAGTAATATCTGCAGATGTTACAAAAATCCAAAGGTATAGCAGTATATAGCATAAAACTCCTTTCCACCTCTGTCTTCTGGTCCTAAAGTTTGACAGTGAACATCCCCCAGAAAGGAAGAGATGAGAGGTCCATGGACCTTGCCCTCAAAGAGTTTCTGGGCAAGTAGAGTAGTGTAAAGGAACCCCAGAGGCAAACTTATTGGACAAAGCAGAACAGTGTGACAGTTCCTTCTAAGATGGATATAAATGCTTTAGGAGAATAGTTGGAGTATTTCCAAACATTGGGGAAAAAATATTGGATGCCTGCATGGATGAGGTGGTATTTGACCTGTCATTTGAAGTATGAGATGTACATAAGAGACTAGAGAGGAAGATGTGAGAATAATGTTATCAAGTTTGTGGGGTTTCTGCCCAGGGTCTTCCCAAAGGCTGTTTTCAGTTTCTGGAGCATGATTCCTTCCCCTTTTACCCAACAAGTTCTTTTTTATCCTTTCAATCACAGCTCGTCTGTCCCAACCTTAAGGAAACTTTTCTTGACAAGCCATACTTAGGTTAGACACCACTCTTACTTGGATGTCTGTCCTCCTTTAGACTGGACATCCAGTGCTAACAGGGGCTGTGTCCATCTGGTCAATGCTTCATCTCAAAGCACACAGATGAGAATTAGTGAATACAGTTTGGATTCAGCCCCTAGTCTGGCCCTCACTAGCTGAATGACCTTGGGCAAATGACTTAAACTCTCATTGTTATATTTATTTCTTATAATAATAGCAAACACTTTTATAACACTTCTATAAACCATGCTCCGATCTAGGTACTTTTGCATATAATAACGCATCTAATATACATAACAACCTTACAAAGTAAGAACTAGTATTCCCATTTTACAGATGAGGATACTGAGACCCGGTATGGAAGGCCAACTTCTAAGATAGCCTTCAGTGATCCCCATCTCCTGGAATTTATGCCTTTGTGTTATCCCCTCTCCTTGAGAGTGGATTGGATTAATGGCTTGCTTCTAACTAGTAGAATATGGCAAAGATGATGGCATGCCATTTCCCTAGTTAGGTTAAAAAAACTGAGACTTCCACTTTGCTAGAAGACTGCTTCATTTGCCCTCTCAGCTTGCAGGCTTTGGTGAAGCAAATTGCCATACTGGAACTGAGACCAACAATCCAACATTACTCAAGAAATTGAATCCTGCCAGGCTTAAATGAACTTTGGAAGCAGATACTACCCCAGTTAGGTATGGAGATGACTGAGCCCTGGCTGACACCTTGAGTATAGCCTAGTGAAAGAACCTAAATAAGAAGAGTCAGTTAGGCCATGTCCAAGACTGTGAGATCATAAATGAATGTTGTTTTAAGCCACTAAGTTGTGGGATTGTTTGTTAAACAGCAGTAGATGACTAATACAACCAGAAAGTTTAAGTCACTTGCCCAAGATCACATAGCTAGTAAGTAGAGGACCTGGGTCTGAACTCAGGGAATCAGGCTCTGGAGTTCGTGCTTTTAAGGACTGGATCTACTGCCTTACTATAAATACAGGGATACTTCTTATACCGACTTCAGAAGTGTTCTGGAGATTAAGTGATAACCATTGAAGGTAAAATGCTTAGCTGAGCACATGGAACATAGTAAGGACTTAATAAATGTCAGATATAATTATCTTTATTGTTATTTGGTATTTTCAAGACATGAGCAAGGAAAAGGGTCAGTCTCCTAAACGTGAAGCCTGCAAGACGCTCATAGTAGCCTTAAAGAGCGTAGCTCTTAGCCTTCATTAAGAACCATCCCAAGGAGGGTATTTAATAAAACATTCATGAGCCACCACTGCTGGGGAGCTTGAAATGGCAGCCCCCAGGTGACCCATAACTGCAGGCAGATGCACCTCACTAGCCTCTCCCCCTCCTTTAGAGCGTCTCCACAGAAGCCCTGAGAGCAAGAAGGGAAGGGATTGTCTGAAACTAAGCCATCCTTATAGTTGGACAGCAACAGCTTTGAGAATTCTAAACAAACACTTTCAGGAAACCATTTTCCTCAAGAGTCAGGGCATTGTGAGCAGAACTTGTCTGAGCTTCTTAAGGCAGCTTCCCTCCCCATTTTTTCAGGGAGCCATAGGGCAGAGGATGTTTCTGGAGGCTGTATCCTGGGCAAGCAGTCTCCATCATTCTGTGCTCTTCAGTCCTTCCTCGAGTTCAGAATCAGGGAATTGCACAGGCCTATCTAGAAGATAAGGATGCTGTGTGCTGATATCCGTGACTTGGGGACCCAACAGAAGTGGGGAGGACGTGTCTAACTCAGACATCTGTCTTTCATCCCCCTAATCATAGTGGACTCTGTTGATACAAAAGGCATAATTTTCTGAAAAAGAAGACTTAATATTCAAACAGAATTGTAATGCATTCTTCTGAAGGGCAGAAAAATGTGAAATAAATTCTGGCTTTCTTTTTATCTACCCCATCAGCAATTTGCATAAAGCTAAATTATCTATGTTTACACAACAGCCTTTATTAGCTTTTCTCTAGTTAATTTTTAGTGTATCTCTCACCTCTGATTCTGTATTTTTTGCCTCTCCTGATACAGACTGAGTTTTCTCCTTGGTTTGTATATATACTCTAAATAATTTAAAATTCTTGATATGTGACTACTGGCCTTTAGGAAAACACAACTACATTTGCTGTAGCATGTGGATCCAAGAAATTCAGAATATTTGAAGACATCAATGACGAGTCTGTTAGTAGCATAACTTGAAATGTCAAAACTTATATCCAAAAAAGTCAATGCCTGAATTCTTCCCTTATTTGTTATTGCTTCTACTTTTTCATTATAGAGTATGGGTTGTTATGGTGATGGGCAGCTGGGATGTTGAGAGGCTCTTGGAGAAAATATATTATCTATGTGAAATGATCCATTTCTAAGTCAGGTTAGGGATGGCAAATTGTCTCCTCCTGTGGTCCAATCAGTCAAGCGTCATAAGGTTAATAAAATATCTAAATGTTACTTGACTCACACAGCTTTGTCTTCTTTAAGGCTCTTGCTTAATAGGTCATAGCTATGAGAGGGGAAGGGTCTTTCAAATACACGGGGATTTACTAGGGGTTGGCAAACTATGGCCCACAAGCAAAACCCATCAACCATTTTTTTTTGTAAATAAAGTTTTATTGGAACACAACCATACCTGTTTGCATCGTATCCAAAGTCGCTCTTATGCTATAACAGCAGAGTTGAATAGTCATGATAGAGACTGAAAATGGCCAGCAAAGCTGAAAATATTTACTGTCTGGCCCTATAACAAAAAGTCTGCCAGGGGCACTTAGGTGCCTCAGTCATTTAAGCCTCCAACTCTTGGTTTCTGCTCAGGTCATGATCTCACGGTTCAAAGGTTCTAGCCCTGCATTGGGGTCCACAGCTGTCAGGGTGGAGCCTGCTTGGGATTCTCTCTCTGCCCCTCCCCTACTTGCACTGTCTCTGTCTCTTTCAGGATAAATAAATAAACTTAAAAAAAAAGAGGAAAAGTCTAAAAATCCCTGGTGGTATCATGGCTATGAGAGAAGTAGGATCCTGTTACAACAGAAGTGTCATCTCCTTGACTAACTAGTTGGTTACACCTGTGTGTACCTGTGCCCTATCTTGGTCTGTCTCCTCATTTCTAAATATACACCTGTGGTAATACACCTGTGCCCTATCTTGGTCTGTCTCCTCATTTCTAAAATGCAGATATCTCTGTCCACAGGTGGCATCCTCCTCTAGGACAGGGGCCGTCGTTCTTTGGCCTTTCTCTCCTTCCTCCGTTCACTCCCAGAAGAGTGCCAGTGATATATGCAGCAGGAGCTGAACAAATGTTTGTTGAATGAATGTGTGTCCAACATTATTATCTTGCAGAGTTGTCATAAGGCTCAAATGGGATAGGAGAGCACACAGTCTGAGAAACATAACATGCTCCAGGCACAAGACGCTATTTTAGGCAGATCCATTTCTGGCCATAGAAGAGTGGAATTAGCTCACTTGTTCTTGACATCAGTCTTTGTGTGCTGGATTCCCTTTGTTTCAGTTTGGTTCTTCCAGTTGCAAGAAACAGACGCCTTCAACTTACCTCAGAAAAACAGAGGTGTATCGTTAGGATAGCTGTGAACTATAATTAGAACCAGCAAGTTGTCAGGACTTGCGACTGCTTTAGGAACTAGTCTCTCTGATTCTTTCTCTCTCTCTTCGTCTCTCTATTCTCTGTAATCATCTGTTCAGTTCTCCTTTCTGTCTGTTGGCTAGTTTCCTCACACTCCATCTTTTCTGCTCATGCAGAAGTTTGGTTTTTTGACGGTTTGTCTTCTGTAGCTCAAAGTGTCTTTTCATCCTCTGATACTGTGCCATCTTGGTTTCCCAGCTTTATAACTTTCAACAGCTCAGAGCAGTCTGGTTGGCCAAATGTATCTTTTCATCCCAGGTCATGGGGGCCATGAGTCATTGACCATATTTTGGATCCGTTGTTCTTGGGTCACATAGTGCACATGTGGCCCAATTAGCTGGCAGGTGGGAGGAGGTCATTGAAGCGATGGGGATGTAGGGGCAGACACTAAATGACATCCCAAATGTGACCCTCTCTGTGCTCTCCCTTCCTTTTATAGACTCTGCCTAATACTCAATTCTGTAAAATAACTTAATACTACCATTGTGGCACATGACTGGCAGCAATTAAAGGTGGAAGGCCAATTTCATAAGCCTCCAGTTTGTTTACTAACATATGGACCATTGGAAAACCATATTTTCAGATGTGGTATCCCCACAATGTATGTCCTTGAGGTTTTCCTTCTGTGAAGCCTGTGAGGTTGGACCATTATGTAGAGATAAGGTAGGGATCCCACGGTTAGATGTCTGGACTCACTGGGAAGTGAGACAGAGAAACTGGGATCAAGGGGGACTTATATCAGGAAAACCTTTTGAGTTCTATTATTTACACAGAATCCCTGTCTTCATACCTGAAGCTAAATTGATTAGGATCTTTTCATTTACTTGAGGTTGAAGCCAAGCAAATAGACAAAAATAAAAATGGTTGTCTTAGAAAACCTCTCCTATTGGCTTTTACCACCACCAAATCCATCATGAAGATTTGTTATTCTCATGATTCTACCCTATTATTTCTTTTCCTCCTCGCATTCACTAGTTATTGAATGCATTCGGGCTATTTTCCTTGGAAGAAGCCAGCTAATAAATGTGATAAATTACATGTGTAACTGGAGAGAGTTTGGAAGCCCAAATGAGGGCTTCCTCTTACCCTCACTGCTTTCTCTCCAGCCCCCAAATACAAGTTAGAGATCTTGGATTATAAGATGTTCAAATAGACTCAGGCTAATTTAAGCAGAAAGCAAATTTAGTAGTAGGATATTGGATCATTGAATCAATGAGAAGGCTGGGGAACCCAGTTCAGAAAGGGAAAGGAGTGCTCTGGTATCTTGGCAGTGTGAAGTCGACAACATCCTTGAAAATGTGTCACTCTGGAGGAAGTGATGTCATCTACTTTGTCTCCTTATGACTCTACTCAAGATTCAAGGTCACAATAGGAAAGGGCCAATCTGCCACACTTGAGTCATATACCCTTGGGTGGGAGGTATCATTAAGACTACACACAATGAGTGAGAGGAAATTCTCCCAAAGGAAATTAAGGAGATGTTACTAAAGCTACAGGGAATGGATCCTAGGTTACCAAAAGCCAATAAATGTCCTTTACTGCAAAGCAGAGACTATTACAGTAGGGATCTCAAGGGAAAAAAATGGAGGAGTGGAGGACCCTTTGGGTAGAAGGCTGCCTCATTCAGATCACATCTTATCAGAATCAGATTGTATTTTGTCAGACACTTCACACATTGTGAGAATGGAGTGGTGTTCTTTGCTTCTAAGACAGTTTCTGTTCACTGAAGCCAGACCAGCATGTAATCAGAGCAGATAGACATCTACAAGCTGTGATTTGATGAGTTCTTGGAAGCCTCCCTTCCCAACACTATCCCTTTAGCCCCCAGCCACTTCTTGATGCCTGGAATCACACCGTGCTTCAGCTATCTCTTTGGATTCAGTATCACTATCTCCATCCCCCCTATTCAACTGGCAAATGGCTCTAGAAAGGACAGCATTGTGAATCCTTAACATCTAATACTGAACAATTTTTTTGCTCATTTACATTAAATCAATTTAAGACAACAAACGCTGAACACCTATGGTATAACAGAAACTATGCTGTATGCTAGCTTAGCATGATAAACAAGATAGAAGCAATCTCTAAACTCATGGACCTTATAGACCAGCAGGAAAGACAGGTTCATTACAATTAAATGATGACAAAGTGATTTTGAGAGCAATAAGGCCCTGGGGGAAGAGGGAGAAATAGGTATGAGACAAGGAGGGTGAGGGAAGAAAAGGTGAGCTCTGTGACTTTTGGGGAGTGTGGGACAGTTCTTCCAGGACCCATCTTCTGCTCTTGGCTCTCCAGGTCACATGGGCTGCTTTTTGCCTTTCCCTTCCGTCAGAGTTGAGTGCAAGGGTCCTGACAGAGAGTGCAGACCTGAGACCTGCAATGAACGCTTCTGGAAGATGCATGTGCTTGAAGACAAGGTAAGGAAATCTGTGGTCTGTCGTGAGGCCACCAACCAGCACAGGGTGAGATGGCCCAGGCTGCTTCATCCAGCTGTTTGCTCCATATATTACAATAAAATATCATGTGAGTATTCTTTGTCTTTCTGCCACATCATCAGTTCTCATTACTTTGTCATCTAAACATTTTTGCATGAATATCAGCTGAGTTTTGGGGCGAGTGGCTTCAAAGAATGAATCTGTCAAGGCTATGATATATGAGTTTAAGTCTTTTATTGCCTGCAATTTTTCTTTTTATTTTAAGGGGTCTGTTTCCCCTTTTTATATTCCTCCAAGTATGAGGCTAATGTGGTTACAATAACGAAATTAGCTCATCACTTACTAACTGTTAATTTAATTTTTAATTGTCCATTAAATCAGGCACTGGGCTGTTTATATTTTAATTTTTAATGTCAGAGAGTTAAATTGCTTTCCAAATGAAGGTTAACAAGGGAGGGCTTTTCCTGACTCTGGAAACACGCGAAATCATGTGGAATCATAAACACGATGCTGCTATTAGGAATATGGACAAAGCCTGAAGAATTAAGATAATCGTAAGTATTTATTGGGTACTCGCTATGTGCTAGACTCTGTGCTAAGTGCTTTAGATGCGTTATCTCATTGATTCCATAAAAAGTCTGCTGTAGTTCTGTTCTTACTGCCATTTTATATATGGCAAAGCTGAGGCTCAGAGAGGGCAAGACATGAGCTTAAGGCTTCACAGCTCATAATTGGATGACCCAGGATGGAACCAAAATCTCTCTAGCTGCACTTCTAGCACTCTGAGCTGAAATGCTACACTGCCCTGTTCGAGGAAGTAATAGGGAAAGACATGAGAATAGAAAGACAGTATAGTATAATGAGAAGGGTCCGGCTGTGGAGAGACACTAACAGATTCCCCAAAATTAAGATTCAAAATTCTTGGGCAGGGTGATCTAACAGGTCCCTTTAGGCTATTGCATTCTCAGATTCTGTGACATTTCACCTGCAGCTATGTGCTATTAGTAGCTGAGGTTCTCATGGCCAGAGAGCTATTGGAGCCATGGGCGTTCCTTCTGCCAAAAACACAGAGAGGTCAGAGTGATGCCCCCTCTTGGGTCCGTTCTGTTTTCTTTGTAAACAAGAAAGAATAGCAGAACATGGCATCTTGTGTCTTAACTATTTGGATAAACAGCGTTCTGTAGGGGTGTGTGTGTGTGTGTGTGTGTGTGTGTGTGTGTGTGCGTGCTCGCGCGCACATATGCATGTATGTGTGTGAGTGAGTGCATGCATGTGCTTGTGTGAATGTGCATCATGTACATGTGTGTTTGTGTGTGCATGTATGTGTGTGAGTGCATGCATGCATGTGCTTGTGTGAGTGTGAATGCATGTACTTGTGTGTGCCAAGTATATGAGTGTGTATGCATGTTCTTGTGTGTGCATGTGCACTTGTATGTGCATGTATGCATGTGTGTGTGTGTGTGTGTGTGTGTGTGTGTGTGTGTGTGTATTGTTCAGTGGTAACTAAGGAGTCTGGAAAGCCAGGAGGAATATACCAGAGAAGGAAGAGCCAGAGGGACAAAAGCCACAGCAGTTGCAGAAATTACTTATTTTGAAAGTATCTTTAAACATCCCTACCAAGAGCAACACTTCAGGCTCTCCTCAGCTAACCCCTAACTGGAGATAAGCTGATGGATAACTGAGAACCACATAGCTCCTTCATTCCTTCCTTCTTACTTTTTCCCTCCCTCTCACCCTCTCTCCCTTCCTCCCTGGCTCCCCCTACACTTCCTTCATTCCCTTTGTCTGACAAATACTTACTAGAATTCTCTGATTCAGACACCGCACTGGGTGCTATGAAGACAGTACTGCATAGAGTGGCTCTCTTTCTTGCATATTGAGAGTTCACAGTCTAGAAGTTTCCCAGGGGCATAGAATATGGGAAAAGGGTATTGCATTCAACCTTTACCTCGGAAGGTGGGATCTTCCCCCTCTCATTTTGAGTGGAGTCAAACTGGAAGAGAAACTATGCCATTTTCAGAGACAATTTCAATTTCTGCTGAGGTCTGATTCTTCCATGACCCCTGGAAGCATCGTGGCATAGAATTAGAGTATGGACTCTGGAGGCAGACTTCTGGGGTCCAAATCCCGCCTTCTCTATGTCTGGCTTCTAGACCTGCGACAAGTTACTTAACCCCTTTGGGCCTCAGTTTCCTCATCTGTAAAATGGGGATAATAAGAATTTCTACTTCAGGGAGTTGTTGCCAGCGTTAAATAAGAATACTTACAAAGTACTTAGAAAGGTGTCTGGTCCATACTAAATGCCGGATAAAGGTTTGTTAAGTAGATGAAACTTCCACTGCATGTCCCTACTCCCTACGTAGCTCCTGGACTAATAACCTGGCCAAGACTTAGCTGATTTCCTCTGGGGCTTTGTTGTATGTGATCCTGGGGCTCTAATGGTAAGGTAGCAGGACATCGACACGGACTTAAACCTTTCTCTCCTCCCCCCTCATGAGCAGACTCCAGGCACCACCAACCTTTACTTTGTCTCAGGAGAGCCCAAGGACATTTGTTTTGTAGAATTCTTGGAAACCTTGCTAGGTAGTCAGGTTGCCTGGGTGACATGGGCAGTTTCTTTGTATGTTTGATACCTGTGGCCCAGATTTTAGCTCCAGAGAATAAAATGTTTATGTGTTGAACTGTGCCCCTAAGGAGCAAGTTGTGTATGTGTAGAATGTACATGTTTAGGAATACCTGGGTCCCTAGATGTCCCTCTCTTTCCTAAGAAGAATATGAGACAAGACCCCAAAGAACAAAAAGCCTAAGTAAAGCTAACATTCTGATCCTGGCCCCCAGAGCACTGCCAGACCCATCCAAGAGCTTCTGAAAAACAATTGAGTTCTAAAAGGAAACAAGAGGAACAGTCAATGGGGCTTGGTGATACTGGCTAAATTCCCACGGTGATTAAATTTCATATTTTACCCTCGGCTGGGATGGTTTCCAGAGACCAGTTTATGAAAACAGCTATATTGAGCCAGCTCTGTTTTCCTAAATAACTATGAAATTTAGAGCCCTTTTCTGAATTGGCAGGGTCTCAGAGAGGAAAGGGCTCTCATCAGTGAAAGACACACCAGCTTGGAGTCTTGGTAATACCCAATTTCCCAGATTACTCTAGGAGATATGCAAAAGCAGACATTGTTCTTAACCAGAATAATCTAGCAGAGTGACATGGTTTGGGGGGTGAAACATCCTGAGTTTTAGTCCTGGCTCTGCTACTTATTAGGTGGTTACCTTTAGAAAAACCACCAATCTTTTTAAGCCTTAGATCCTTCATCTGTAAAATGGGTGTGTTAGTCAGTTGTTAGTTATTCTGCAGTAACAAATAGTCCCCCAAATCTTGGCGGCTTATGGCAACAGAGATTTATTTCTCATGTTTCAGCTGTGGTTAACTCTCACCTATGGTTCTATGGATCATCTCCATGTAGATTCTTCATTTCAAGATCTAAAATAAAGAATCATCCACTTTCCTATGGATGCATACGGGTTAAGGAGTGATGGTAGAGTCATGCAATGTCTCTTTCACTCAGGTGTCCCCTATCTTCACTTTTGCTCACATTCCATTTGCCATGGGGGCAGGGATATTATACTTCTCCCACAGAGAGGCAGTGCAAATCACATGTTGGCTAACAGGGTCATATAACCCTCTTACAGGCAGGACAACAAATAATTTGGTATATTGTACCTACCATAATGAGATAATAATACTCTCTTCTTCACAGGATAGTTATGTAGCCCAAATGAAATCATACACATGAAAGTTTATTACAAACTATTAAGTTCTGTGTTCATGCTAATTATTACCCTTTAATGCCAAATTCTCTATGGGTCTCATAGAGGTTGAGTGGAGACATATTTTGTGCATTTCTGTATTTATTTAGAAATCTGTTTGTCTTCAAATATATTCCCCATGTTCTTTGAGGACTATCTTGGTGATTTCAATATCAACTTCTCTCCATCCAGCCCTTCTTATAGAACCATAGAATTCAAAGAGTTTAGTTAGTTTTACATGCACATAAATGTCTGGCCCAGTATTTTGGAAACTCATGATAAAGAATTGTGGCATTACCTGGCTTTGTGTCACTAAGAATGACAGATTCTCCTGAATGGAGCTGGGCTTTGTCAGATGAGATATGACCCTTCATTGTCAACTTACTCATTGATTGACTCTATTCTTACTGCTGGAGAAGACATTTGCAGAATCACATCAGAGACTGGAAAAAATCTCCATGGACAATTGATTAGGAAACTGGAGATCTGGAATCTTGAGAAGGGGATTAAGAAACATGAAAAGGCCAGGAAAAGCTCATTCAGACTTAGAAGAAGCCTTCACTAGTTAATTAATTTATTCAATAAATTATACTGAGTGCCTATTCTGTGCTAGGCACTTGGTATTCAAATAATTTGCTCATTCATTTATCATTTTATTTGATAAATATTTATTGGACATCTACTAGACTCGACACACTGTTTTAGGCACTGGGAGTCTATCAGTGAACAGAACACTCAAAATTCCTTGTCATTAGGGAGCTTATCTTTTAGAGATGGGGGCACCACTCAGGAGACACACAACAAATAAAAAAGCAAGTGAAATAGATGATATAATGGCACAAAATTAAGAAAATAAGTAAAGAATATAGAAAGTATTGAAGATAGGGATATTTTAAACAGGGTATCTTGGAAGGTCTGACTGAAATAGTGACACTTGAGAAAAGGCTTTAAGGAGGGTGAGGGAGCAAAACTTGTAGAAGAACGAGCCATGCAGAGGGAATAGTGTGGGCTCTGTAAGGCAGGAGCATGCCTGGTGTGTTTGAGAGACTGCAGGAAGGCCACTGCGGGCTGGTGTGGCATAAGCTGGGAGGATAATAATGAAAGATGATGTCAGGTAGGAACAGGGGCCAAATCATGTAGAGTCTTGTAGACCATTGTAAGCATTTGAACTTTTTTCTGGGTGAAAGAGAAACTCAACTGAAGGTTTTTAAGCAGAGGACCAAGAACTGAATGACAGTTTTTCAAGGTTCATTGTGACTGTGCTCTTGACAATGGACTATGTCTTAACTACCTAAAAGGTAGTTAGGACAGAATCAAGAGAGACCTGGTGGAAGGCCAATGCAACAATGTAAGTGAGAAGTGGTGGGGGCTCAGAGGAAGCCAATATGTGGTAGTGATAACAGGTGGTTGGATTTAGAATATATTGGTATATATATTTTTTTATTTTTTTTTTATATTGCTATATTTTAAAGGTAGAGCTGGCAATATTTGCATGTGAATTAGATAGAAAGAAGAAAACAGGGCCCTTGCTCTCGTGGGGTAACAGACACCAAGCATACGATTACAGGGCAGATAGAGGTGTGGTGGTAGGGGTACACACAAGACCTTCTTGGGTACCTGGCATAGAAGTAATGAGATATCTTACCTGAATTTTACAGGATGGGTGAGATTTTTTTCCAAGAGAAGAAGAGGCTCTAAAAATGGTACATTGAGATAGAAGCCATCCAATGTTGGTGGAATGCAAATTGTGAAGAGTGGTGAGAGATGAGACTAGAAGATTGTAAGGAGCCAAGCTTTGGAGGGCTTATAGGCTAACTTGAGGAAGTGGAGCTCCCCCCCACCCCAATCACTTTTTTTCAGGTGATATGCCTTGGTTTCCACAACAAGTGACATTGTCAGATTTGGGCTCCTCCGTGCAGGGTCCTCCATGCATTGGAGGTGGAGGCAGACTTGGAGGCAGGCATGCAAGTTAGGTGAGTCTGAAAGTTGGGCGGGGACGCGGTAGATAAGCCATGATTCAAGGAAGCAGAATTAGGTTGACAGACTCTGACTTCTCAGTCACAGTCACAGGCCTGAGGAGCATGACAATAATGAAGCATTGCTCCAAAGATTGTACCTACTGGTTGTACCACTTCCTTCCATGTGGTATAGGCTTCCTGCCCTTTTCTAGAACCTGCAGGGAGACTTTTTAACATTCAGGTAAATGCTGGAGAAAAATGACCATTTTGGAGGGCAAGGGACAGAAATCCAATTTAAGCTACAAAAGCATGTAGCATAGAAGGATACTGGGGCAGCCCTAGATTCATGTTTTCTGCTGGTTACTCAACAGTATGAAAAAAAATCCAACTTTCTTCCAATATATCTTTTTTTAAACAAATAATCACATATTTCTTTTTTTTTTAATTTTTTAATGTTTATTATTTATTTTTGGGAGACAGAAAGAGAGACAGAGTGCAAGCAGGGGAGGGGCAGAGAGAGAGGGAGACACAGAATCTGAAGCAGGCTCCAGAACCCACAAACCATAAGATCACGACCTGAACCACCAGCCACTTAACTGACTGAGCCACCCAGGCACCCCCAAATATATCTTTATAAAAAGATAAGATACAATTGGCTGTGTCTGGGTCACATGACCACCCCTAGGCCAATCACACTGAACAGGATAATATAGAACCTGATTGGCTCAGCTTGGGTCATATAATAATAACCCCTGTGCACCTAGAGGAAGTGGTTGAGGAACTTTATTGGACAGACACAAAGCAACAGTGTTCATAGTCCATTCTCTTGTGCAGAACACTCTCTGGAGAGGTGTTGGAGAAGAAGTGGCTTGCAGATCTGGAGTCCAACCTAGCTCCAGCATTCTGCAGCTCTATCTCTTGCCTGACCCTACAGGCTGCATTTGAATCACATAGCTGTAATTTGCTTCCAAATTAAGCCATGCACTCTCAAACTGAAGAATTGTCTTAGGTAGTTCTCAATGCCAGGATAACCTGCCCTTCTCAAACTTGGCCTCTTCCCAAACTCAATACAAACGTTTCTTCCTTTGTGTAGTGTTTCTGTCATGACCAAGGGAGAATGAATGATCCAGTCTGTGTGCCTGTGGCAGTTTTTTCGTACCTCTGCTATAATGTCTAGAATATTCCCTTGTACCCAGCTGCTTACTGTCTGCCTCAGATCTTTGCTTCCCAGACCATGATCTTCTGGAAGACAATGACTAGATCTCATTCATCTTTGTATCCAAGTTCCATGAACAGTAACAGGAACATGATAGATATTCAAAAATGGTAGCTCAAAATGGTGATTTCTTTTTCCTCAGGCGAGACTGAGTTTGTATAAAATCAGCATTTCTTTTCTTTTTTTAAAAAAATTAAAATTCAAATTAGTTAACATAGAGTGTAGTATTGGTATCAGGAGTGGGATTTAGTGATCCTTACATATAACACCCAGTGCTCATCCCAACAAGTGCCCTCCTTAATGCCCATCACTCATTTAGCCCATCCCCCCACCCACCTCCCCTCCAGCAACCCTCAGTTTATTCTCTATATTAAGAGTCTCTTATGGGGGCGCCTGGGTGGCGCAGTCGGTTAAGCGTCCGACTTCAGCCAGGTCACGATCTCACGGTCCGTGAGTTCGAGCCCCGCGTCAGGCTCTGGGCTGATGGCTCGGAGCCTGGAGCCTGTTTCCGATTCTGTGTCTCCCTCTCTCTCTGTCCCTCCCCCGTTCATGCTCTGTCTCTCTCTGTCCCAAAAATAAATAAACGTTGAAAAAAAAAAAAAATTTAAAAAAAGTCTCTTATGGTTTGCCTCCCTGTTTTATCTTGTTTTATTTTTCCTTCCTTCCCCTTATGTTCACCTGTTTTGTTTCTTTAAAAAAAATTTTAAAGTTTATTTATTCTTGAGAGACAGAGAGAGCCAGTTGAGAGGGGCAGAGAGAGAGGGAGAGGGAGAGAATCCCAAGCAGGCTCTGCACTGACAGCAAGGAGCCCGTTGTGGGGCTCGAACCTACTGTGTGATCATGCCCGAGCTGAAACCAAGAGTCAGTCGCTTAACCAACTGAGCCACCCAAGCACCCCATCTGTTTTTTTTTCTTAAATTCCACATATGAGTGAAATCATATATTTGTCTTTCTATGACTGTAAAGTCAGCATTTCTTAAAGAATACTAGCCCAGTAAGGTGAAATGCTAAATATTCAGAGTGGATACGTAGTCTTTGTCTTCATGACAATTCTTCTTTTGGGGAAATGCCTTTCCTCCTCTCCCATGCTTAGTTTATTTTCAGAGCCTACTTCGTGCCCCAGGACACTGAAATTGAATTGGACATGGGTCCATGATCCAAAAAAGGTAAATTGTGGAAAAAATTATTTCCTTCTGTATCATAGATTGTCAGCTTGAGACTTCCGTGGAGCAATATCACTGTCCAGTGCAAAAGCCAAGAGATGTTCAAATACATGAGAAGAAAATACAGGGGAAAGAAAAAGTGAAAGAGGGACTGAAGGGAGGAAGGAGGGGGAGAGAGAGATAGAGATAAAGAGAGAGAGGGAGAAGAGAGGGAGAGAAAAAGAGACTGGTTGATTGATTAGATGGCATAATTTGAACCCCTGGATCCAGTTATCCTAAAGTATATACAATCCTAGGATTTAGAGTTATATGAACCAATGCATTCTTTTTCATTTAAACTAGATTTAGTTGGGCTTCTCCCATTTGCATCCAAAAATTGCAGCCAAGATTAATACAATATTATATTTGCCTCTTAGACAGAAATCCTACTGGAACATAAAAGACTCTGACAAGTCCTGTAGGAAAGAAATCTGTCTCACTTTGTAGCTGTTTTTTTTAAGTTTATTTACTTATTTTGAGAGAGAGAGAGTGCAAGCTGGGGAGGGGCAGAGAAAGAGGGAGGGAGAGAATCCCAAGCAGTCTCCATGCTGCCACGGCAGAGCCAGATGCAGGGCTCGATCTCACAAACTGTGAGATCATGACCTGAGTTGAAATTGTGAGCCAGACACTCAACTGACTGAGCCACCCAGGTGCCCCTGTTTCAGTTTGTTTAACCAAGTCTCTCCCAGACGTATTTGATCCCCAATGCCTTTTGTCTAGTAACAAGTACTAATATTTGTAAGCCTACTGTTTCTACACTTTGTGAAATATGGGACTGAAACATTTGCTAATTAGGCTAAGAGAGCATACATTTAATAAGAGAAAATGAAGGTGATTAGTGTGCACAAGGATCAGATCCATGACTTGGGTCAACATAATGGGGAGAGGGCTAATACACTGAGTTAGGGGAATTCTCTGGCTCCAGAAGACTTTGCAGCACTTTAGTTAATAATACTAGCAGTAGAGGGGCGCCTGGGTGGCTCAGTCGGTTGGGCGGCTGACTTCGGCTCAGGTCATGATCTCGCGGTCCACGAGTTCGAGCCCCGTGTCGGGCTCTGTGCTGACAGCTCAGAGCCTGGAGCCTGTTTCAGATTCTGTGTCTCCCTCTCTCTGACCCTCCCCTGCTCATGCTCTGTCTCTCTCTGTCTCAAAAAAATAAATAAACGTTAAAAAAATTAAAAAAATAATAATAATAGCAGTAGAGTAATAGTATTAATTCTACTACTAGTAGTAATTAAGATGATTAATATTGATCATGCACTTACTGTGTGCCAGGAACAGTGCAAAAGCTCAGAGAAGTTGAATAACTTTTCCAAGGTGACAAAGCGGGGAGGTGGAGGGATCAATATTTGAACCCAGGTCTGGCTGACATGGAGACCCAGGCTCTTTGCCACTAAATGTTCATCCTTGAAAACTTGAAAATAAATCATCTAACTAGATGTATTGGATATTTAAAAAAAATTTTTTTTAATGTTTATTTATTTTTGAGTGAGAGACAGAGTGCCAGCGGGGAAGAGGCAGAGAGAGAGGGAGACACAGAATCTGAAGCGGGCCCCAGGCTCCGAGCTGTCCACACAGAGCCTGACATGGGGCTCAAACCCACAAACCACGAAATCATGACCTGAGCCGAAGGCGGACACTTAACTCACTGAGCCACCCAGGCGCCCCGATGCACTAGACATTTCTGATACCTACTGGCACATTTACATTTCACCAAGGAATCCAGTCAAAGAACCTCCTCGTGTTTTCACAAGCCTGTTTTCTGCTACACCCTAGCTGAAGCCACTCATGTGAATTGTAGATACATGCTAATATCATTATATTGTCATTTGTCTCAGCGCTCCTTTAATGGGCCCAGTGTTTTCAGCTCCAGGGAGGTACAGTGCGGAATAGAAATTTTGAAAAACAAATCCAGTACCATCTGCATGCTGCTGTTTGCGGACTGTGGTTGTGATGTGAGCACAAGAGAAAGAAGGTGTCTGTAGGTGGATGCTGGCCATTTTGCCCCAACGTGCGACAACTCTGAAGGACCATTCTAGCTTCAGAGCACCCCACAGGGTTAGCCATGGCCATCTTGGGGGATGCCTTACCCCATCCTGCTTTCCCTTCCTTCCTTCCCCAGGCGTTGATCCCAACAGTGCCCCTAATAAGTGTCTTGCACGCTAAAGTCTGTCTCAGAGGTGGCTTCATTTTAAATATTCATATTTAAATGTGCATTTTAAATATTATCAACTTTTCAAATTCAGACCTTCAGTCTCCCCTAGAAAGTCTTGCCTGACTCCCTTACACCATCATATATCCCTCTCTGCTCCCTTGAGTCCTTGTATATAACTCAATTAGAGCATGCATCACATTGCACTGGATTATTTACTTTTGTGTTTATCTTTCACTAGACTATGGGCGGCTTAAGTGTTTTATTCATATTTGTTCCTCCAACCCCATTCATAGCTCAGGATCTGGCACAGAATAGTTTCATAGTAAATGTTTGCTAGAGGATTCCAACCTCTTAAACTATATAAATGCTTTAATAGAAGTATTTTTTTTTGTTTTTTAGATGACTGAAACCAGCTTGAGGGGATACAAAAATATATTCACACACAGAAATTAAAATTTTCAGTGAAAATAACTTTAAGAACATCTGGATCAAGAGGTCCAAGTGATGGGGTGTCTGGGTGGCTCAGTCGGTTAAGTGTCCAACTCTTGATCTTGGCTCAGGCCATGATCTCATAGTTCATGAGATTGAGCCCCACGTAGGGCTCTGTGCCGGCAGCACAGAGCCTATTTGGGATTCTCTCTCCCCCTCTCTCTCTCTGCCCCTCTCCTGCTCACATTCTTTCTCTCTCTCTCAAAATAAATAAATCAACTTAAAAAAAAGAGGTCCAAGTGAATGATATGTACTCAGTTTTTCCATCTCTCGGCCTGTTTTGCCCTCTTTTGTCTTCTTTCTCAGCTGGGCTCTCAGGAATGGCAGCTCTGAGCATACATCCCGTTAAATAAACAAACCCAAGGGAAAAAGAATGAATGTCTCTTGATCCCAGTAAAAACCCAGAGCTGAAATCTCACTGGACCAGCCTGGGTCATGTGCCCATGTGTGAACCAATCATTGTGGCTAGCAGACTGACTACACTCGGGTTTTTTGCGCATCCTTGGAAGGCAGAGGGTGTCAGTCCTACCAGAATCCACAGCCTGAGGATGGGAGAGGGGTGGATAACCAAGGTAACTTACTGGTGTTCTTATCAGAAGAAGGGGGATGGATCAGGTCAGGCCAAACAAAAGATGTCCACATTGCATGTTAGGATTCTATGTTGGGGATGTTAGCAAAGACAAGAGGAGTATAACCCACTGAGGAAAAA
This sequence comes from Panthera onca, assembly GCF_046562875.1. NCBI lineage: Eukaryota > Metazoa > Chordata > Mammalia > Carnivora > Felidae > Panthera > Panthera onca. Next base: position 14,130,589 of record NC_138350.1, read on the forward strand.
TGCTGTAGCAAACAGCAGATCCTAGAAGCCAGGTAAATGAGAGTGACTCTTCACTTTATACAGTTAATCAGGAAGCTTCCCCCTTCTTCCTTTGGTATAGTACCCTATTACATTTTAGTGTTTTCCCCCAGATTATCAGATGCACACCTGTATATGAAGCCATGTATGCCTTTGCCATGAGAAAGTATGCAAAGTCTGGTTTATCTGACAGGCTAACCTGGAGACATGCAAAACCCCCACCACCCCAGAGGGATGCAGGATAAGTGTCCATCAAAACAGGTTATTTGTGAGATTAATCAAGAAGATTTCTGTGATGGGAATTTGGGAACACTGAACTCAAAAATTTTCAATGGGTGTCTTTCCTGCAAGACTTCTCAGAGACTTTAATGTGCTAATGATCATTAAGATTTTCCATGAGGGGGAACAGATGGCAGAATTTCCTGACTCTTCCACATGGAACCATTTTTGGGACGTGCATATCACAAGGCTAGTGTTACAGAGAAAACATTTCGGGTTGGCTCCACAATACCATCTTTCAAAAACATTTGCAAAATTCTAATAATGGAATTTGATTGTTACATAGTCAGAGCTGTCAAACATGAAATGGATTCGTATGTTTATGGGGCAGACCATTGAACATAGGTATAGCTATTAAACAGCTCTATTTTAAAAGGAATTTCATTGGGTTCTTGCAGACATAAACATCACCTCAGAAGGTCACGAATCCCTTTTCCCCACCAGATTATTTATCCAAGAACATGACATTAAATCCCTTTGCTATCACAGCACAACCTTGTTAAGTTCTAGTGTCCCTTCAATCATCCTTTCAATCCCAGGCCACCATTTTGTCCATTCTTTACATTTTCTGTGCCTGTTCTTACCTCCAGGCCTTTGTTCTGGCAGTTCCCCCTGCCTGAAGTGCCTTCTTCAGCACCCCGTTTTATGGCATCCAATTGGGTACAGCCTACTAGGCTCTCCTCCCCAAAGCTGAGTCCTATTTGCCAGATTATAGTTGTGTTTCGGAAGTCACAGCTGTTGGGGGGAGAGGAAGAGTGTCTAGCTGTGTGTATACATGTGTGCACACGTATGCTGGGAGGGTCAGTGCTTGGGACTCAATGATAGAGATTTCTGGTTGTAGAATGGTTGTGGAGGAGATGAACGTCCCTCTTCCCTCTATGGTCTAGGGACACACTGAAACAGCCTGGAAAAGCAAGGAGTTGTAAGGAGAATGAACAGGGAGCTACAGAGAACTTAAGTCTTATTCCTCTTTTGGCACTTCTTGGATCTGTGATTTTTGGGTGAATCACTTTCCTGTCTGTGTCTTGATTTCTTCCTCACTAAAATGATAGGATTGGAATAGACTGGTGGTTATCATACTTCACTGATCACTGGAGTCACGTGGAAAGCTGGTTAAAAAACAGTTTTCTGGGCTCCAGTCCCTGGAGAAAGGTTTATAACTTTGGGTGATGCCTGAGAATTTGAATTTTAACAAGCTCATCCAGGTGTGGGAAACATTGAGCTAGATTATTTCTAAGACCTTTTTTCCAAAACAAAGCATTGATTGATAAAGTCTGTCCTTCTGGAGTAGTGGGTTAGTCAAAGTCTCTCTCCACACCATTCCTACTACCATGGTTCTAATGGAGCCGTCAATCTCAGGACACCATCCAAGACTCAAGTCTATCCAATCATAAGACCACAGCCCTCTGGTCACTAAGAAGAACGTTTGGAAGTCATGTGACCAAGCCAAGCCAATCAGAGCTCTTCCCTTAGACATTTTGCTTGGAGCTAGAGGAGAAATAGTCTGTTCCCTTCGGTCATGGAACTCGGAAGGTCCTTATCCAGGACTGCCAGGTGCCATATGCTCTGCCTTATGAAGAAGACCTGTCTGTTGCAGGAGAGTGTGATGCTGGGCAGAAAACAGCTGGAGTGAGATGGGCAGAGTCAGAGACAATCCCACTGGCCTCGTTTCTCTGGTCCCAGTAGCTGCCCTAATGACTTCTGTCTATTCTGTGAACTAACCCCTCCTCTGTGAAACAGGAAAACCCCCTTTTGCATAAGCCAGCTGAAGTTGGTCTCTGTCACTTTCAACTAAGAGAATCCTGTGGTAAATTCAGGATTCAAACCTCAGTCTGTCTCTAAAATCTGTGTTTCTTCTCACTGCTGTTCAACCTTGTCTTCTTCAATGGTGGCAAACAGCTTTTTTCATTGATGCTCCTCTGCTCCCTGCAGAAAATCTCTGCTCCTCCACCAGCTCCAGCAGTTTTTAAAGCTTAGCCCTCCTGCATGAATCTCACTGTGCTCTTTTCTTCCTCCTTTCTGTTCTGGTACTTCTTTTTGCACAAGTCATTTGCTAATGATCATTTACTGCCATGGACCATAATTTCTCATATCTATATTAAGCCTTTGTAACTTTTTTGTTCTATCTCCTCAATTAAATTATAAGCTCCTGGAGGGCAGAGGACATAAACTATATTTTTAAACACATTCTCCACCACTATGGGCACAGGGATGATCAAGGCAACTCCACTTTTGTTGATTTGTAAGTGGAGGAGCTGGGATTCAAACCCGGGTAGGGTAGCCTCAGAACCTTTGCTTGCAGGTTCTATGTCATCCAAAGCCACAGATGTGATGGATTGGGGGACTTTAAGGAGAGGACACCCAGAGGAACCTGCCTGTTCATTTGGGTTGATTTGGAGAAAGGCACCTCACTCTGCAAAAGCAGCCACATCTGCCCAGCAGCAGGCAGAATTCCCAAAGGAAACAGAAGCCTCCTTTATAAATCTGGCAGACATGATGTAAGTGCAAGTCGTTAACCTTGGTTCCCTCACCTCACTTCCTTCGAACACTGGGAATGATGGAAGCTGCCCTCGTAAGATTCAGAGCTCAGGCTCCCAAATGATGTGAGACTCACAGCTCTCCAGAGCCACTGCCTGGGGAGAATCATTCAGCCTCTGCCCCAGCTACAGATGAGCCCTCACCCTGAGGGGCTGCACCTCGTACTGGGAGAGTCAGAAACAGAGACCCACAGGAAACCTGGGACCTGGTCCCTGCCCTCAGAGAGTCTGGAATTTATTTGAGGACACAGCTCACATCCACACATGAAAGCCAGTTTGGAATATTTATGAGGCTGTCCAGCATCCCATGTAAACAAACAGTGCATGCTGCGTACTGGTAGAGCTAGGCTGTTTGGGAGCAGAGAGGGGCGTTGCAAATTATCTAGTTCCGGGGTCACTGAATGGTGGCCCATGAACTGAATTGGCTTGTAGATGTGTTTGACTCATACAGTGTTTTGTGTTACTTTTATATCCTTTGAGCCAACTTTTAAATTTATGAAGAATTCATATAACATACAGGTCTGGGCTTCTGTCAAAAAAAAGTAGGTGATCTGCCAGCCCTAGGCTTTTATTTGTGCATGGAATGTACCTGGGTGGAGCTAAGAAGAAGACCTTCTCAAGCAAGGACACAGGGTTTCAATTTGCCAGAGTCGTGACCGGTTCCTATTGCCTCCCCCACTCCAAGGTCCAGTGTCATTCACTACGTATTGTTGCACGTGTACTCTTGTTTTCCTTATATTAGAAAAATCACTCTTTATTGACCTGCTTTTCTCATTTAAATCATTAGCCTTGTGCATTAAGCTTTCTGAACGTGTCAGATCTGGTTTCTTCCATACTCTACATTAATGAAATTGAGACTCAGAGACAAGAAAAGATTTAAGCCTGACATCACAGAACCCATCTCTGAGCTCAGTCCTAGTCAAGAGGACTGGAGGCCTGGGTCTCAAACCCTCACTAGCGCCTGTTGACTGTATGTTCCTGGGAAGGTTGCCTCAGCATTCTGAGCCTCAGTTGGCCCATCCATAAAATAGGCACAAGAATAACCACTCTATGGGCTTATTTTGAAGATAAAAAGAGATAACTCTAGCACTTTGTAGATTTTATAAAGTGCAGGGAACCCTAATAACACATCTGTTTATACAGTGATCTGAATATTCCAGTCTTCGTAGTCTGTGTTTAATCTGGGCCTCACAGTTCCTGCCATTGGCTTACTTAAATCTTGGCAGTGCTGGAAAGAACCTTCAGCCTTTTAGACTTTGATTTGCCTCATCTTCCATCTTTTTAGGTTGGATAACAGAAATGTTATATTCTTGGCCCTGTATCATATGTGCTTTAAGTAATTTATTGATCCCTCTCCCAGTGCATAGTTTTACAGACATACCCCCTGAACCCTGAATCAAAATCAGAGAAAAAAATCAATTCCTTTTATGGCCCAAAATAGCAATAACAAATGGTATTTCCTGAGCTATGGGCCAAGCCCTGTGCAAGGCAGATCCTTCACATGCATTTAAAGTACACAGTGGCCCTAGGAGCACCTGGGTGGCTCAGTCAGTTAAGCATCCAACTTCAGCTCAGGTCATGATCTCACAATTCATGAGTTCAAGCCCCGTGTCGGGCTCTTTGCTGACAGCTCAGAGCCTGGAGCCTGCTTCGGCTTCTGTGTCTCCCTCTCTCTCTGCCCCTACTCCACTTGTGTTCTCTCTCTCTCTTTCCCTCTCTCTCTCTCTCTCTCTCTCTCTCTCTCTCTCTCAAAACTAAACAAACATTTAAAAAAATAAAGTTCACAGTGGCCCTATAAGGTGAGTGTACTAGGTGTCTATTGCTATGTAACAAACCACACCAAAACTTCACATCTTAGAATAGCAATAAACACTTACTACCTCACATATAGTGTCTGATGTCAGGAATTTGGGAGTGATTTGGCTGAGTGGTTCTAGTTCAAGGTGGCCCATTTGGTTGTAGTCTTATCTGAAGGTTTGACTGGGGCTGGAGGATCCTCTTCCAAGGTGTTTCACTCACATGGCTGGCAAGTTGGTGCTGGCTACTGGCAGGAAGCCTTGTTCCTTTCCATGAGGACCTCTCTGGGTACAACTGCTGAGTATCCTCATGACATGATGACTGGCTTTCCCCAGACCAACTGATTCAAGAAAGAGCAATTCTCCAAGGCAGAGGCTACAGGGTCCTTTATGGCAGGCTCAGAAGCTATGTGCTATTATCTCAGCAATATCTTATTGGTTGTCTGAATCAGCCCTATTCACTTTCAACAAGGGCTACATGCAAACTTGAATATCAGGAGCAAGGATCACTGGGGGCCATCTTGGAGGCTGGCTAGCACAGCAAGGAGTCCTATCATTCTCATATTAAAAACAGAGCAACTAAGGCTTGGAAGGATTGTATAACTTGTCTACAATTACATGCACAGTATTGGCCGAGCTAAGATTCACACTGAGATCTATCTACTTGTAAACATGCAAATATATACTCTCAACCAACAACCATACTGCATCCCAAGTATTTTCAAAACTGCAAAGCATTCTGCAAGCCCATTCTATTAGTTGATAGGATTTTCTAGGAATAGGTGTAATTTCGCTGATGAGAAAGAGATCATTCAATCACTCATTCACTCAATCATTTGTTCATTTATCTATTTAACAAATATCCATGGAATATTTGCCAAATTATTTGTTAAATAGATGAATGAATGGCTTGACCAAAAAAAAAAAAAAAAAAAAAAAAAAAAAAAAAAAAACACACACAGCTAATAAATGCAGAGCAGGATACAAACTGGGATCTGTAGGACTCCTAGTACAGTGATCTTTCCACCACCTATAAGGTTGTCTTGAATTTATTTTATGTGTCTTCAGAGCATCTTGATGAGGCCGAGAGAAATGAATTGACTTTCCACAGCTGAAAAAGGCACCAGCTTCCTTCCTCTAAATAGCTCTGAGCCTTGGAGCAGACAAGCATTCAGACCTGCACGAAAGATTTAGCTGGAGTCATGATTTGTATCTTACAGAATTTGTAATTATGGGATCAAGCCTCAGCCCCTAACATGTTCCAGGCACTAATCAAAAGTATTGTTGTAGATGGCTAACAAGCACATGAAAAGATGTTCAACATCACTAATCACCATGGAAATATAAGTCAAAACCGCAATGAGAAAACCACTTCACATCCATTAGGATAGCTAGTATGAGAAAACCAAAAGAGCAAGTGCTGATGAAGATATAGGGAAATTAAAACTCTAGTGTACTGTTAATGGGAATGTAAAATGGTGCAGTCGCTAATGAAAACAATAAGGTCGTTCCTTAAAAAATTAAAAATTAAATTACCATGTGATTCAGCAGTTGTACTCCTAGGAGCATACTCTAAAGAATTGAAAGCAGGGACTCAAAAGAGCTGTTTGTACAACCATGTTCATAGCATTATTCATGATGATTAAAATGGAAAAGAAACCTAAATATCAATCAGTGGATGAATGGATAAATAAATGTGCAGTGTATACACACAATGGAATATTACTCGGCCCTGAAGAGGAAGAAAATTCTGACATCTGCTACAATATAGATGAGACTTAAAGCCATCATTCTAAGTGAAATAGGCCTATCACAAAAGGATAAATACTGTATGACTCCACTTATATGAGGTGCCTATGTAGTCAAATTTGTAGGGATGGAAAGTAGAATGGTGGTTAGGGGGCAGTGAGGAATGGGGAGTTGTTTAATAGGCAGAGTTTCAGTTACCCAGGTGAAAATGGTTCTGTACGTGGATGGTGTGATGCTTGCATCAACAGTGTGAATGTATTTAATACCACAAAACTGTACACTTAAAAATGGTTATGATGGCAAATTTTATGTTCTATATATTTTACTACAATTAAAAAAATACTGTCGTTCTGTAATTACATCCTGAAGACAAACCCAATGACAACTCATCTTATGGAAGAAGAAACAAAGGTTCTGAGATGCTAAGTCACTTGTTTAGAATCACATGGCTAAGAAGAGAAAGAGCTGGAAGATTTCAACCCAAATCCTTTCCATTAAAGTACACAGCCTCTCTTTCGCCTGCTCCTGGATTTGCTGCCCTAGGGAGGCATGGTAACCGTTTCACCATTGCTGGGCAGCGATTTGTCAGTCCGCGAGTGCCTTGGGGAGGCAGTTGGCTTTTATGGTCTGAGATCAGGCTGGGGAAGAGAAAGAGGCACTGGGGCCCTTGACTGGGGACAGCTGGGATCAGAGCAGCATGTCTGCTATGAGCTTGTTCCTTCGAAAACATTTCGGGTGGTCCTTGGCTGCACAGCTAGGATAATTAGCTATCCCAGAAACACCAAGAAAGACATTTACAGGTCCAACTGCTGTCGTTGGATATTTTCCTACACCAACTGGGCCAAATACCCTCAGTTTTTAAAAATCCTCAACATACTGGGACTCGTTTTTGTTTAACTTGCAGGTGGGAGGGGGGTGCTAAGCATGACAGCATCACTTCAGCTCTAGAAAAGAGAGTGGGAGCTGACTGGGCGCTGTCCCCTCTTCCCTCCCTTATTTTTCAAGGTTTGTGCCTATATTTTCCACCTGCAGCCCCTTGCTGGGAAAAGTGACACTTTAATTCAGAACAAGTGAAAAGGAGGCTACGCTCGGCTTAATGAGAAGTGACCGGGGAACACGCTGGATTAACCAAGGGAGACTGTAAAGTGCTGTGTAAATATCAGCTGCTGGACTGCTGGGGGTGGGAAGGGATCTGAGCCAGCCTGGAAACAGCCACAGCTCCCGGAGGTGAGACTGAGCAGGCAGATTTGCAACTCACTGAAACTTGGGATTTGCTGGGTGCTCTGAGACAGATGAGCTGGTTCTGAAAAGAGCTTCTGGGCCTTTCTGGGCCTGGCAGGAGCGTCTTACCGGTTACGATTCTGACACCAATTCCAACATGTGGGTTTTCCCCTCGCCACACCAAGCAGTTCTCCGACACCAGCTGGGTGTCCGAGAATTCAATTCAATTCTGGCATCATCTACCTGGTGGTAGCATCAGAGCCCACAGGGTAAGGGCTCAGTAATACAAGACTCCCCAACTTCAGATGCCAATTGCAGGTCTAGGTTGTCAGCTGTGTTTCTGGCTGGCTGGCTATAGATGGGAAGTTCCAAGGACCCTCTCCTTGGGTTCAATTAAACTGCTAGAGCAGCTCACAGAGCTCAGAGAAGGTTTTACTTACTGGATTACCCATTTATTATCAGAGGATATAACTCAGTAACAGCCAGATGGAAGAGATGCAAATGGGGAAAGGGCGAAAAGCTTCCAATGTTCCCTCCAAGCAGGCCACTCTCCCCTGAATCTCCACGTGTTCACCAACCGAACCAGAAGCTCCTAGAAGCTGTCCTTTTGGGTTTTCATGGAGTCCTCACTACATAGGCAAAATTGATTAACTCATTAGCCACTGGTGATTTAATTTAATCTCCAGACCCTGTCCCCTCCCTAGAGGTTATGGGGGTAGGACTGAAAGTTTCAACGCTCTAACCCCATGGTTTGCTCCCCTGGCCACTAGTCCTCATCCTTAGTTTACCTAGGGGCTTTCCAAACATTTCTAAAACAAGACACCATCATCCTTTCATCACTTAGGAAATTCCAAGGGTTTTACAAGCCCTGTGCCAGGAATGAGGACGAATACTAAATATATATATTTTATTACAAATCCCAGCATCATACTCATCATCCCTTATCATCAGGGAAATGGAACAAATCAAAGCTACAATGAAATATCACCTCACACCTGTCAGAATGACTAAAATCAACAACACAAGAAACAACAGGTATTGGCGAGGTTGTGGAGGAAAGGGAACCCTCATGCAATGCTGACGGGAATGCAAACTGGTGCAGCCATTGTGGAAAAGAGTATGGAGGTTCCTCAAAAAGTTAAACATAGAACTACCTTACAATCCAGCAGTCGCACTACTGGTATTTACCCAAAGAATCCAAAGCATGAATTGAAAAGGATACATGCACCCCTATGTTTATAGCAGCATTATTTACAATAGCGATGATGTGGCAGCAGCCCAAGTGTCCATCAGTTGATGAATTGGTAAGAAATATAAGAATATTATTCAGCCATAAAAAAGATTGAAATCTTGTCATTTGCAATGATGTGGATGAAGATAGGAATTATAATGCTAAGTGAAATAAGTCAGAGAAAGATGAATACCCTATGATTTCACTCATATGTGGAATTTAAGAAACAAAACAGACAAGCAAAAGTAAAACAATAGAGAGAGAAAAAAAAAAAAAAAAAAGCAAGAAAGAGACTCAATTACAGAAAACAGACCAGTGGTTACCAGAGGGGAGGTGGGTGGGGAATGGAGGAAATAGGTGATGGGGATTAAGAAGTGTACTTTCATGATGAGCACAAGGTGATGTATGGAGCTGTTGAATTACTATATTGTACACCTGAAACTAGTATTGTTATATTATGTATATGTTATGTTAATGTATGTATGTTAACTGTATGTTAACTAACTGGAGTTAAAAATAAACTTTTGGAAAAATCAGAGTATCACACTGGTTTATAAGCGTGGGAGACCTGGTCAAGGAAGAAAAGAAGAAGAAAACCTTATTTATGGAAAACTTTTCAGAGTTTCTGACTCAGCAGAGCCAGGGCTCATGCTGAGTTGATTTCACATGCAGGTGGCTAAAAGCTTTGGAGCTGTACATGTCCACCTTTGGACCCTGCTTCTGTCCCTTGATAGCTAATTGAACTTGGATTTGCCTCTTGACCTTTCTGAGCTTCATGTTCATCATGTATAAAAGGGATTAATGAGACCCATCTGATGGGTTTGTTGAGGGAGCTGGAGAGGATTAGGTCTGTGAGTGGCGCACAGTCAGCACCCAGTACATGGAATTTGTTAATGTCATTGCTGCTCTATCATATCCATGGCTCATCATCCCAATGTTTATGAAGAACAGTCAGTCACTGATGGGTCTAGAAAGAAGCTCAGAGGGCAGGCAATTTTTAGTATTGGTTATCTCTCTTTCCTCCTACAGCAGGGACCAGCAAAGTTTTTCCACAAAGGGCCACATAGTAAATATTTTTGGCTTTGCCAGCCGGGTGGTCTCTGTAACAAGTATTTAACTCAAAAGCATCTATAAGCACTGTCAATAAATTGGCATGGCCGTATGCCACAGGCTGGATTTGGCCCCTAGAAAACACTTGATAAGTGTTAGCAGAAGGGTCAGATCCATTAACAAGAACCAAGATATACAAGATACCCAATAAGTATTTGTGGAATGCCATTCATGAAACCTGAAGGAAAATTATCTTTCTTTCTCTGGTCCTCAGTTTCCTCATCTGTAAAATGGGAATAAGAAGATGTGTTTCGGGGATGTCATGAAGTTCCAGTGAACAGTGTGGTTGAGAACACTTGGTAAATCATGCAGCTTCTTTAACAATAGAGCTGTTTTTACAAGTACCATCTTCAGTATCCTCCTCCTGCTTCTTATCTCCTTAGTAAGTTCCCAGCCCTCAGCTCTCCCTCCCTTAATCCTTGTATTTTTTTTAATTTTTTTAAAAATGTTTATTTATTTTTGAAAGAGAGAGAGAGAATGGGGGAGGAGCAGAGAGAAGGAGACAGATGATCCCAAGCAGGCTCTCTGCAGAGCCTGATGCAGGGCTTGATGCAGGGCTTGAACTCATGAACCATGAGATCATGACCTGAGCGGGAGTTGGACACTTAACCAAGTGAGCCACCCAAGTGCCCCACCTCTAATCCTTTTAGACAAGGGCTTATCAACCTTGGCATTTCTTACATCTTGGGCCAAGTAGTTCTCTATTATGAGGGGCCGTCCTGTGCATTGTAGGATGGCTAGAAGCATTCCTGACTCCTACCCATTAGAGTACATGCCAGATGGCCCCCTCACTCCCCACCAATTGTGGCAACCAAAAATGTCTAGAGACATTGTCACATATCCCCTGGGAGGCAAAATTGTCCCCTGGTTAAAAGCCACTGCATGAGAACAAGCCTAACACATATACCAAGGCAAAATTTTGGATGAAGAAAAGACCTATGGCAGTGTCTGGGGCATTCTGTGCTGTGGGAGATGCATGGGAAAATGATTACTCTTCCTGCAGAGACTCTAACGTACTAAAGTATGACCTTGGACAAATGACTTAACCTCTATGAATCTCAGTTTCCTCCTAAGTTAGGGTAAAAATTCCTACATCCCCAGGGTTGTGGGGGAAGACTCAATGGAGTAATATAAACAAATTGCTTAGCACACAGTAAGCACTAAACAAATCATAACTGTTCTCTTTTACTGTGTTTTTTTGTGGTAATTGATAATATATTAAAATTCCCTTCTGCCTCTGAAATTTCAAATTTCTTTTCAGCAATCATAACAGTTTGCAAACTGGAATGAATGGACTAGATCTGATCTTTAGACGTGTTTTATTTGACTTGCAATGTGATTTTAAAATGTTTGAATCCAGGTGCGCCTGGGTGGCTTAGTCGGTTAAGCAATCAACTTCAGCTCAGGTCATGACCTCATGGTTTGTGGGTTCGAGCCCCGCATTGGGCTTTGTGCTAACATCTCGGAGCCTGGAGCCTGCTTCAGATTCTGTGTCTCCCTCTCTCTCTGCCCCTCCCCCGCTTGCACTGTGTTCTCTCTCTCAAAAATAATAAAACATTAAAAAAAAATTTTTAAATGTTTGAATCCATACCTTACATGTAAATGTCAGGAGATTTCACCTGAAGTTTCAGATTTGGTGCTTTTCCTAAAGAAGTAGGTAATTGGCTCATGCTGGGACTGGAGACCCACATGGCAGCCAGTAGCTGGTGGCCACCACCTCCCTTAGACGAGGAGCTTGCTTTTATGTTCCCCTAACACCTCACCAAGCTCTTTCAGCTTCACTTAACGGTGTTTTCCTCTTGGTATCCATAGATGTTTGAGTTTGAAACTCCTGTATATGGAATTTTTTTCAAGGCCCTTAGAACTGATGATTCTTATCCAGGTGTTTTAGTTCCTTACTTAACACCAAACCTCCTTCCAACCTGAGAGAGTGAGTCACTTACAACTCACCTTGTCTAATTTCACTGTCCTTTTAACTGTGTCATTCTTGACAAGGAGTCAGACAGAACTGTCTCCAAACTGTCATCTCAGTTTGGGGTGCTGTTCAAGTTTAAGGCTCCAGGACCCCCATCCTGTCATCTCTTCCCATTCTCCTGACCCACATCCTCCCCGAGTCCAATATCCCCCAGCGAAACCAGAACTGGCAGCTTCTCGACAACCGTTTATCAGAAGCAAGGAAATAACAGCTTTTAAACACAGTTCTTATGCTTGAAGACTGTGATCAGATTCCGAACCATTTCCAGAAGTGCCCCTTGGGGCCCAGAGGGAGACGTGGTTTCCATGCTAACAACTCCTTGCTGGCTCAGTCACCAGTCCCTCAGAAGGGAAGGTGGATCTTACCCCCCAATGGCACTGGAGGAAATTTAAATACAAATACCCACCAGGAATAACACATACAGAAACACCAGCATCCTCCCCCCTTGATGGGAATGTGTAATCAAATGTGTTGTGCGTGAATGCAGCTATAAACTGAGAGACTTATGGCACTCTTCCTTCCAGACACCCTTTCCAGTTTGCCAAGACCAGTGGGCCAACTGGAGGGACAAGGGGAGCTATGGATGGGGAAAGACACAGTTCTTTCCTGACAGGGTAATAGCCTCTCCCTCAGATTATCTTGGGCCTTAAGTGCTTTCCTGGGAGTGATAAAACACTAAGTAGACAAAAGAGAAAACAGAAAATTAAACTAGGACAGGCTGGGGTGGTCGGAAAGATGCCTCATAGATATACAATTATAATATATGCAAATTACTTAGAGTTCTCTGGTATCAAGAAAGCACTCCATATTAGTGATCATATTTATTATCATCTGATTGGCTCTGCTTCAGAGGCTGGAGTGAAAACTGGAACAAACATCTATGGAGTACTTCTGATTTATGTCCATGCTTTCAATTGTCATAACAATCATACATGGGTATTGTTACTGTCTTTTAGAGATAAACTGAGGTTCTGACTGGTTAAATAGTTTGCCCCAGGCTACACAACCCCACTAATGGTAGAGCATGGACCCATACCCAGGCCTGTCTGGTTCCATAGTCTGTGATCATATCTACTACACAACACAGCACTCCCTTATTTGAGTCTGGGTAGAGAACAGTGTTGGGTCTCTAGGGAGGGGTATAGGAGTTTGTGAACTTCTAGAGGCAACAGATATGTCTACCTTATCTGTCATTTTATCCCCCGTGTCTAGTGTAGCCCCAGAAATATAGTAGGGTGCTCAACAAATATTTGTCGGATTAATGAGAGAGCAAAGATTAATGCAAATGTATGTATCTCTGGTAGTGGACTTCTAGGCAAGGCAAAGGGATATGTTTGTATTATCATTGTCTGTTTAATTTTCCTTCTCTGTCTGTGATTGTGAACACCTGTTTCTGTGAGGGTGTCTGTGTTAGCTTGCCAGAGCTGCCATGGCAAAATAAACCACAGACTGAGTGGCTTAAACAACAGAAAATTTTTTCCCAGTTCTGGAGGCGAGAAGTCTGAGACCAATGTCAGCAAGTTTGGCTTCTTCTGAGGCCTCTCTCCTTGGCTTTCAGAAGGCTGCCTTCTCATGTTGTGTTCACGTGGTCATCTCTCTGTGCATACGTGTGTCCAGTCTGTGTCCAGTCTCAGTCCAGTCTCAGTCTGTGTCCTAATTTCCTCTTCTTAGAAGGACACCAGTCATTATGGCAGTAACCTGCCATAATGACACCATTTTATCCTAATCTTCTCTTTAAAGGTCTTATCTCTAAATAAAGTCACATTCTGAGGCACTGCGGGCTAGAACTTCAATTTAAGAATTTGAAAGAAGACATAATTCATTCCATAATAGTGTCTGTTTTGTTCATTTTCATATCTGCAGAACTTCATAGGGGGTCTAGCACACAGTTGGCTAAGTAGGTTGGATAAATGTAGGGATGAAGGAAAGAATAGAATATGGAAGAATGGATAGAGGATGGGTATATGGGTAGGTGGATGGGTGGATGGGTAGATGGATGGATGGATGATGGGTAAGTGGATGGCTAAGTGGGTGGATGGGTGGGTGGGTGGATGGATGGATGATGGGTGGATGGATGGCTAAATGGGTGGTTGGGTGGATGGGTGGGTGGTTGGGCAGATGGCTAGATGGGTGGATGGATGGGTGGATACATCTTGGCTGTGATGCTTCACCATTATGAGAGGCCTCCTGCCAAGGTCTGACCATTAGACAGGCCCTTGTACTTGTATAATATCATCTGATATCCAAATTTGAATCATGTTTCTATCAAAGGTCTCTGCTTTGTTTTTCTCGCCAGTGTTTATCACCATCTTACAAGCTAAGTATTTTGCTTATGCATTTTGTTTATTGTGTGCCTCCCTCAACTAGATCTATGAGGACAGAGGGTTTTCTCTGTCTTCCTTGCTGTTCTGTTCTTGGTGTCTAGTACAAAGCTGGCACATGGTAGATGTTCAGGAAATATGTGGTGAATGAATAAATAAATGAGTTAATCTCCTCCCTTGGCCCCCATCTAGATACCTTAAAATCCAGCAGAAGGCCAGCTCTATTCCTCTGAGAAACCTTCCCTGACCATTCAAATTTTCAGTGATCGTCATGCTTCTCCAGAGGTGGAAGGTGTATTGGGCTATTCTCACCAGCTGCAAACTATGCTTCCTCAGTATTCATATGCCTTGATTAAGTGAATCACATAAAATAAATCAGCTTGTAGCTTTACAAAATACAAATTCTCTAACCCTAACCCCAAATGGACTGAATTCAAGTGTCTGGGTGTAAGGCCCAATAACCAACATTTCAACATTCCTCTTTCAGCATATTCTGAATTACATGATCCTTGAATCAACTTTGAGAAACGGGCAAAGTTAAACCCTAGGAACCCAAGGTCAAAACTGCTTGGGAATGTAGTCCAGTCTCCTGCATTTATTTCTTGTAAATAGCTAGCTTTTAACTTTCCCTCCATCTATCTTGGAGGGGCTGGCATTTCTTCTGACAGATGTGTACAAACTATGCCACATGGAGATATTTTCTGATTATAGATGCTGGATTTGGGGGAGGGACACAAACCCCAACAAGTGTGATGAAGTCCAGACCCTTTGGTGTTTCTGTCACAAGGTCCCAAGTGCTCCCAGGACGTGGGCAAGAGAACTGGTTCTCAGGGCAAAGGTTGCAGATCCAAGGGCAAAGGTCCCAGGGACCAACTGATTTATTTCCTTGCTTTTGTTCACATGTTCCTTCTTAGCCTCTCAGCTCTCACCCTGTGTCCATGGGCTTACGATGTGGGTGGTCATGGTATTATGTTGGAAGGAAGCTAAAGCTGTAGGGGGAGGGGGTGGTAAAGAAAGAGGTTTTTTTGTTTTGTTTTGTTTTGACCCTTGTTAGGCCTTAGATGTGTTTGGAAACTGACTAGGAGCTCTTATTTCCCTCCTGCCCTTCCTCCTTCCCCTCTTTGTCCTCTTCCTCTTGCTTTTCTATCACCTCTTCCTCCATTTCCCCCATCTTCCCTCATTTCTTTCCAACAGCTATCATCTATTGGGCACTTGCCATAAGCCTGGCTCTATATCAAGACTCTTACATTGTTCTATGGAGTCCTTGCAACACTCTGGGGTCTATTCTATCACTTCTCCCCTTAGGAAGAAGCTGAGACTCTCAGAGTTAAAGTCATTTGTTCAAGGTCACACAGCTTCTTACAAGGCAAAAATGGGATTGAGACCCAGGTTGTAGGATACCAAACAAAGCTCATGCTTTAGAAACATGACGCAAGGACAAATAAAACCAAATGCCTGCATGAGACATTTAGACCATAGGGCATGGTGGGGAGTGTGGCAAACTGAAGAACCCTGGTGCTGAATAAAGGAGGCTGCTGCTACTCATCTCCATCTGAATGTTGTCAGGTGGGGTCTTCTGATTTCTCAATAGAAGCTGGAAATCCACATTTTGATGTGAAATCTTTTGATTTTTAAATGCCAGCAACTAATTATTTTTCATTGTATAAGTCAAGAATGCCTACAGTTTGAATTTAGCCTGTAGATCACCAATCTGTGACCTCTGCTTGAAACATCCACTAGATTGCAGCTTCCATGGGCATGTAACATCATGACATCCATCCATGACCCTGGATTCTGTGAGTCAGATGGATCTTTGTCCTCTTGGGCATTATTCCATGACTCTCAAAGAACTATGTCAGTTATGAAAAAGGAAGGTCCAGATAACCCCAAATAACATGTTGAAGAGCTGGACTGTTCGGTACAGTAGCCACTAGTCACATGTAGCTGTTTATATTTAAATTATTAAAGTTAAATAAAATTAATATTTCAATTCCCTAGTCACAGTAGCCACATTTCATGTAGTTTTATAGCTCCTATATCAGATAGCGTGGATATAGAACATTTCCATCATCACAGAACATTCTACAGGACAACACCATTGGCAATCAGGCTCTGAGCCTACCCTCTTCTCTGCCCCCTTCCTCTTTCTGTTTCTTAATTCCCTAGGGAAATCCCCATGGGTGACAAGAGAGCTTATCTGGACGGAGAAAAGAAAATCATTTTGTATGTGTTAATGGGAGAAAGCTATTTGATCAATTCACCTTCCTCTCAATAAACATGTATGTCACTAATGTCCTTCTGAAAACATTTGCCTAAATTCTTGGAAAGTATTTCAGAACAGACAGAGGAGCAGCAAGCCCTGGGAAGAGATGTTTTGAAGGCTCACAGTACCAGCAGTCTACACCTGGGAACCCGCCCCCCACCCCTACCCCAATGCTGTCTACTGCTGCTTCTCAAGGACACTATTGGTGCAAGTTAGTCCAAACTAGTCTTCACTCAGTAATGGGAAAGAAAATTAAATGGGGGCTTTCAAATGCATCAAGGAGGAAAGAGTTCTCGATGCGAATGTAGGACAGCTAATAAGATAAGACAAGCTTGAAATTAATGATGATTCAAAAATGCCAGAGTTACCAAGTTTCTTTTCTTTTTTTTTCTTCTTAAGGATTCAGTGAGAAAGACAAAGTGGAGAAATTGAAACATTTACCAGACATGAAGAAATTGCTAGAATAGTTATCAGCCAAGAAGTAATTAGAAATGACTTGGATACGTTGAAACGTCTGTAGGGTTGGCAGAGGGGAAGGCATAGGTATAAAGTGAATCTGCCAAATTGTTCCATGATTCAGGACCTGAGTGGGTGGGGAACAAGAATATCAGGGAGAAGAAAGCCAAAGGAAGAGCTATCTTTGCAGAAAGGATAGCCATCTGGAATCGTGACAAGGAAACTTAATTAAGGATTGGAATGAGCAACATAAAGAGAGAGGAGTGAACATTTTCAAGGTGGTATCAAACTAATTACAAGAGACAGGAAAGAGGCAGTCAAGAAGTGGCAGCTTTATTACTGATTTAAAAAAAAAAACCTTTTGGAGGACATAGATTGCTAATACTCTTTTGAATTGAACTTAACCCCCAACCCAACCTCAAGCAAACCAATAGGACAAAGTTTGCTCTACTAAGCCCAAAATGTACCTTTTCTTCAGGTAGGCAGATCCCAAAAGAGAATACTGATGCACCAATCAGGTGGGGCAAGAGCCAGGAGTGTCACTCTCCTGGAGGTCCCTCTACAGGGAAACATGAAGAGTAGGGAATAAATGTTCCCTCTTCCATACTCCATCACCTCCAACAATATGAGATTGTCTGAAGAAAATGGTATATTGGCTTTAAGGATATAAGGTATTCAGAACTGCAAAGTTATCAGAATCTGAGGAAAATGGATGGGACCGCCTGTTCTATTCCACTCTTTTCCAGGTTCCTTGTTATTAGATTTTTACATGGACAGACTTACTGAAGCCTGTCAACTGCATGGCATATTTTCTCCTTTATTGCTTCTGCCTTCTGTGGGTTATCACACTGATTCTACTGAGTTAGTTGCTATTATCATCTCTTCATTTTACTGATGAAAAGTGGGGGTCAGGGTTGTTTAATACCTTGCCCAAAGTCACTCAGCTAGTAGGTGGGGAAGCCAGGATTTGGACCTAGGCCTGTGCCTTTATCCACTGCCCTCCATTACTGCCCTAGGACAGACAAGAAACCTGACTGACCCAGCCTTATCTCTTTGTTTGCATACCAAACGATGAAAGGCATGTGTGGGTCCACAGGCATTTAGAGACTTGTCCTGTCTAACAGAAACTGAAGCCTCTCCCTTGTGCATCGCCTGTTATAAATGCAACACAGGTAGTGGATGGTTGAGAGGGCAACTCTAGAGTCAGGCAGATCAATATTCAAATCCAAGCTTAGCCACTGACTTGCTCTGTGACCTTGAACAAGACACTTCTATTCTCTGAGCCTCAGTTTCCTCACATGTAAATGGAGATTTTTCCATCTCATAGAATGTTACAAGAATTCAGGGAGATACTGAGTGTTAAAATGTAACAGAGTGAACATTGAATAAAGCCATATTGTTCTTTTTGTTATAGAAGAGTCAGAATAGGAAATGCTGAACTTTTCTTTTCTTTTTTTCCTTACCCAACATGATAAGCCTCCTCGTGCTGTTCCATCTTTGCCCACGGTGTTCCTTTGCCTGGAATTCTCTTCCCTCCCCTTGACCCAACTCTCCCAATTTGGTGACCTCCCGTTTGTGTTCCAAGACCTAGCTCCTTTTTGGAGCCTTCTCATATTCAAGCAGAATAAGCTTCTGACTCTACAAGTATCTACTAAATCTCTACTTCTTTTCTCTATTAAAACTCTTAAAAATGATTGATATGATATGATATGATATGATATGATATGATATGATATGACTGTTCTTATGACTTGTCTCTCTTCCCAACTCCCAATAAGGCTGGAGATTTTTAAAACTAGAGAACCATTATGGGTGATGGGCATCGAGGAGGGCACCTGTTGGGATGAGCACTGGGTGTTGTATGGAAACCAATTTGACAATAAATTATATTTAATTAATAAATAAATAAACAAACAAAAAACTAGAGAACCATGCCTGAGTCATCAAAACGTCCCCTTATTTAATAAGAACACCATGTTAAATCCCCAACAAATGTTGGAGTAAAGGAACATTTAGTGTATTTTGTTATCTATTGCTGCTTGACAATTCACCCTCTTGAAACAACATGCTTACTCTCTCATAGTTTCTGTGGATTAGGAGTTTGGGCATGGATTAGATAAATCTTCTGGCCCTGGGTCTCTCACAGGGCTGCCATCAAGGTATGGCCCAAGGCTGTAGTCAACTCAAGGCTCAACTGGGAAGGATCCACTTCCAAGTCTGCTTATGTAGTTGTTGGCAGGATTTAGTTCCTTTCAGATTGTTGGATTGAGACCTCACTTCTTCATGAACTGTTGGCTGGAGGCATTCTTTTGATTCTTTGCCATATAGGCCTCTCCATAGAGCATTTCACAACATGGAACTGCCTTCATTAGAGCGAGCCAGAGAAAGGACAAGAGTGCCAGCAAGAGAGCGCTAACAAGAGATAGTCTCCTGTAATCTAATCATGGAAGTGACATACCATTACCCTTGCTGTGTTGTGTTCATTAGAAGCAAGCCACTAGGCACGGCCCCTCACCAAGGCGAGGGGATTACACAAGGCTGTGAATATCAGGAGGCAGAGATCATTGGGAGCCATGTCATTGGCTGCCTACCACACTTAAAAATGCAGAGGGGAGCCGAGGGGCGGGAAGAGAAGGGAAGGAGATGCCAAAAGGAGAGAATGGGGAGAAGATAGGGAAGAAGAAATAAGAAAGAAGAGAAAGGAAGAGGAGGAAGGGGTTGAGTTATCAAACACTGATTGAACATCTGTCTACTTGTTCCTAGTAAGGTGACACAAAGGCATGCATGCCATAACATGGCTGCACCCTGTGGGTGTCCATCAAGCTGGGGAAATGAAACACCCACATGAGAGATGACTACATGGCAACTCGGGGTTATCTGCCAGGTGGGCAGCAGACCCCAAGTGTTAGGAGATTTAGATTAAGGTGAGCTCATTGGGTCTGGTATGCTGGGAAAGGTGACATTGGAGCTGGGCTTGTGATGTGGTAGATTTGGGAAGAGGCAATAGCACAATATGGTGAAAGGCTCAGAGGTGAGAGGCTCCTTAAGTAAAAGGAACTCCAAAATTCCTGCCCTGGAGGATTCTAGGAGAGCCTTAGCGGGAGACGAGACTGTGGAAATGGATGGTGACCAGGCCTTGGAGGGTCCTAACAGCCCACAGAACATTTGAGTCGCATTTTTTGGACCACTAGGAGTCCTTGATGGTGGTTGAGTGGAGCCAGTATCAAGTAAGGTTAAGCACAGAAGTCTGGAATGAGAAACACTGGCTTTCCAATCCCTGTTTACCATCTGGGAGACACTCCTTGGGCAAGTGATTTAAGTTCTCTGAACCTCAGTTTCTTCTTCTTTAACATGGTACCATTTGTTGTGAAAATGAAATGGAGTAGCACTATACAGTGCTTATTAGCACAATGCCTGTTATATGATGAGCTTTCAACAAGAAGTTACTGTTGTCGTTGTTGTTGTTGTTGTTGTTTCTGCATTGGGGGTAGGGGACATGATTACCCTGACATAGAGGATTTAAAAATGTCAAAGTCTTCCTCTTAGTGGCAAAACATTCCTCTGGCCTTTTCCCTTTTCTCTTCTTGGTTGTGGAGCATGACAGATGAGCAATGAGGACTTAAAAGTGACAGATGTGTCCATCTAGGATAGCACAAAAAGGGGAGGGACAGGGGGAGGCAGGACTGAGGAATGACCTAACAATGCCTGGAATCATGGTCAATGGTGCTACAGAGATTTAAGGAACTATCTTTATAGAAATATAATTCAGAGGCCAAGGCAAGGGCAAGTTCCCAGAATTTGCCTGGGGCACTGGCACAGAGGGTCTCATTCAGAGGGAGGGGTCTGACTTGGGTTCCAAAGACCAGAGGGTCCTTGGAGGTCAGTGCTGGACATCCTTCCTTGTACTGTGTTGTTATTCTTTGAAGGAGTTTGTTGACCTGAGCAACTGGAGAAGGGATGATTGGGAGGCTCTCAGACTCAAAGTAAATTAACATCCTGAACTCTGGGATGGTGGGGTTTTGTCCTAGGGATGTAGGGAAAATTTGTTTGTTTTTTTCACCCATCATTTTCCACCCCTAGACTCTGTTAAGCATATTTATTCAGATAAAATGCACCTCCCTGGCCATCTCCTGCTGTAGTCTTTTTCTTTTCCTCCATCCCATCAAAACTTACCAGTCATGGGTTGTAGTCCCTCCAGTACATTTTACTCTCTTATCTCATAAAGTGGTGTTTCTCGGAATTTGAGCTAAGTAGCAGTGCATTTTCAATGTTGAAACTTCCTTGCTGAGATAGAGATGCAAACAGAGATACAGAGATACGAATATATCTCACCGCGGAAGTTGCTAACTATTTTGTCAAATACCTCTTAAAACTTATTCCATAAATGACAAGTTATGGGGGTTTTTGTTGTTTTTTGGTTTTTTACTCCAAAGAAGAAAGGCTAGACTCAAATAAAAGGCAATTCTTTCAATGAAATATGTTTAGCTTTTTGAGAAACTCCCCTCTACTGCTTTTGTGTGTGTGTGTGTGTGTGTGTGTGTGTGTGTGTGTGTGCGCGTGCACGCATATGTACTAAACTATCATTTGGAAACTACAGTCATAGGCAATTTATGCTAAGATGTTAATGACTTAATTACATGTTCATTCATGAAATATCAAGTTCCTTCTATGTGTTAAGCCCTGGACTAAATGCTGGACTTACGGAGATGAAGGAAACTTGGTATCTGAGACCAGAGGATTCATTCTTGATTAGGAAGACATTTGTGAACAGTGATGTTGTCTCCACTTCAATATGTCAGAACGACAGGGGCATTTCTTGAAGGTTAGATAAAATGCTATGGGTGCAACAAAGAAAAGTGTGGAGAAAGCTTCACAGGGAGGAGGAAATGAGGGGAGGAGAAGATAGTAAGAGCTGCATTTATGGATTTACAGGATGCTAGATACTTTTTTTATAATTAAAAAAATTTTTTTTCAGAGAGAGGGAGAAGGGAAGAGGGGCAGGGGGGACAGAGAGAGAGAGAGAGAGAGAGAGAGAGAGAGAGAGAGAGAAGGTGGGAGACAGGGAGGGAGGAAGAGGGAAAGAAAATCTCAAGCAGGCTCTGCACTCAGCCCTGAGCCTGACATGGGGCTTGATCTCACAACCCTAGGATCATGACCTGAGCCAAAATCAAGAGTCAGATGCTCAACTGACTGAGCCACCCAGGTACCCCAAGGCACTTTAATGTCACCTCATTGTAATCTCCACAACAACTTGTAAGGTGGATGTTATGATTCTCATTTTACCATAAAGAAAGGAAGCTCAGTTGGGAAAGTCCCTTGCTAGAGATTACCTAGTAAGAGTCAGGTATGGGGTTTGAATCAAGCCCTGTCTGATTCCAAACCCATGGATATAACCACTCCAGAAACTTCCTCAGAAAACCTTCGATGTCTGTCTGCTCTTGTCCATAGTCCTGATACTATTGACAAGGACATGAGACAGGGAATGCAAGCTGGAGTTACCTTGTCAGGTGAACTGGCCAAATAAAATGGAAGATTTCCTGTTAAATTTGAATTTCAAATAAACAATGAAACTTTTTCTAATTTATTTTTGAGAGAGAGAGTGAGTGGGAGAGGGGCAGAGAGAGAGAGAGGAAGACACAGAATCTGGAACAGGCTCCAGGCTCTGAGCTGTCAGCACACAGCCCAACGCGGGGCTCGAACTCACGAGCCATAAGATGACCTGAGTCGATGAAGTCAGACGCTCAACCCACTGAGCCACCCAGGCACCCCTGAAACGTTTTTAATATAAGTATGTCCCAAACATTACATGGGACGTACTTAAAAAATTCATTGTTCATCTGAGATTCATATTTAACTGGGTGTCCTATATCTTTATTTGTACGTCTGTCCACCATATCAACAGACCAATTCATTTCCATTTATCTTCTAACTAGAGCTTTGAGGACCTAAAAGTTCTCCCATTGCCACATTGAAATTGGATTTCAGCAAAGCAAGATGGATTTAGGTGAGCCCCTGCCAACCCCCAAAACTTTCTGAGCTGTCTATTTGTTTCACTCAAGCATATGATGTAGGGAGAGAATGTCATGGAACAGACTGATTTCCAACAGTCTCTAAAAGAAAGGCAGGGGCAGAAGAGTTCTAGACCTTTCCAATTTGAGGATTCCATGATCCTATGGGGGCTTTCTGCTTCCCACCCCATCCTCACATTCTCTCCTCTTCTGGGCAGCTGCACCTCAGCTTTTGCCTCCTGTTTCAAGAATCTCTTTGTAGGCATTGGTGCACCTAACCAGTGGGAGCTGGGAGGGAGTACACTTTCAGAGCACTTAACAGCGACAAGAGCTTTCCTTTCTTCTCTTCTCCCTGCTATTTGACAAACAAGAGGGTTGTTTAATCACAGAAAGCAGACTGAAGTGGAGTTTTTATCTTGAGCCATTCACTAAAGGGATCAAATTTGGGTTGCCTTTGAAGAAATGAAAAAGAATGGCTTCTTTCCCTTCTTCTTTCCTGTTCCATCAGCTTTAAAAAAATTGACAGTTTGAAGGGAAAATGCTTACTGCATGGAAAAGGCATAGAAAGTTCCCTGTTGGTTAAAGATGCATAATCAAACCTTTCAGGCTAATGAAACATAACACTGTCCTACAGAGTTCTTTCTTTTTTGTTCTACCATATTTCTGCAAACCCTCTGACCCAGAGCTTCACATTTTTGCCCTCTGTATTGCTAGGACTGCCTAAAATTTGGGGTCTGATAGTTACGTTAATCTTAAGATTGCTAGGAAGTGTGGACTACTGTATGGGGAGAAGGAAATATAGAGGCAAACCCTTTGCATACATTATCTCATTTAATCCTCCCAACAATCCTATCAGATAAATACTGTTCTGCCTGCTTTGCAGATCAGGAAACTGGGGCTCAGGGAAGCTCTGGCCAGATGATGTAAGATGAAGGTTTGGGGAATCATGGTCATCAGGTGAGAGTCAGAACACAGAGGCTCATGCTGCAAATCTGACACCCACTGAAAGACTTTGTTGACTCACCCTCCTTGCTCTTTGCCTTCAGGGTTACTCACCCTTACTCTAATAATATTAAACCCAAAGCTACTCTTATAATGTAGGTATTTTTCTTCTCTCCTCTTCACATGGGATGATGTAGAACAAGTCAAAGTCTTCCCACCTTCCTGACAGTTCAGAAGGAATAATCCAAATAAGGGCAACTTGCTCATTAGAAAACAGATATCGGGATTTTCCAAATACAGGTGTGAGTGGCATGCTGGTGCTGGTCAGTGATGGGGTTTGCTGACCACTTTGGAAAAGTCCCTGGATTCTAGCCTATAGACTGCATCTGTTCACTAAGTGATTAAAAGCATCGATATATAGCCACTAGGGCAGGCTTCAGAAATATGCCTGGTATGGTCAATTCTCTGCTGCAATTTTTTTTCTACCGTGTAATGGGCAATGATCTGGTTATCAAGGGTCAGAGCTTAAAATACACAATGAAGAGTTGGAGGAGGGTTGGGATTAGGGCTGAGAGGGAAAAGAATTCAGGTAGTAATGATTAACCATGTCAGTCCACTCATTCATTCATTCAAATATTCGGGCAATCACTCGGTAATCTTTATTGAGTCCCCACTGTGTGCCAAGACTTGTTGAGAGTGTTGGCATTACAGCTATGAACACAAACAGATGCTATCTTCCAACAAAAAGTGTGTATTCTAGTAGGTGGGAGGGATACAGATAGCTTTGAGTGATGAATTACATTATTCATTATGTAATTAAACATGTGGCAACTGTTTCAAAGGAGTTATGAGTGTGTATAATGGAGGGGGCTGACTTCATGGGAGAAATCAAGCTAGTCTTCTCCAAGGAGGGGAGATTTTGAGTTGAAATCTTAAAGATGAATAAGAATTAATTAGGTGAGACATGGGTGGCAGCAGGGGTGAGAAAGAGTGTCCCAGGCAGAAAGAGTTGATGTGCAAAGATTTAAGGGAGAAGAAAAGAACAGGGTGGTAAGCTCTTCCTCTATCACTGGACCCCCCATCCCAGGGTTTGGGACATTTCCTTGCCAAACAGAGCTAGCGCTAACCAACAGGAGGCTTAGAGCCCATCTATAGCTCCCAGGATTCTTACCCGTCTGGAGCTCTAGAATCCATTGGAGTCTGATGGAAACCCAATAAATAGTTTTATCCCAGGATAATGCACACAGACACATAAACACAAACTTTGCAGAGAGCTTCAGGGGCTTCAGTGACCCCATAGACCTCTGGCTTCAAATACCTTAGTGTGACATTCAAGTCCTCTCTACATCTCTAGGTTCTTTTCTGGCTGCATCCCCAGCCCCAGTACCCATAAACTAAGCTGCTTCTGGGAAGAGGCTCTGTTCTCTCCTACCTACCTGCTTTAGCCTAGGCTCTCTCTTCTGTCTGGGACCTTATCTGCTCCCACCTCCACTCTTGAATAATTCTTATTTATCTTTCATGACTGAGCCATTGCTTCCTCTAGGAATCTTTCCATAACTCCCTTGAGCTGAGCCAAGGACCCCTCTCGAAACTTTTCCCATTAGAACATCAGTTATTCTGAGGGGCGCCTGGCTCAGTCAGTTAAGTGTCTGACTTTGGCTCAGGTCGTGATCTCACTGTTCATGAGTTTGGGCCCCGCATCAGGCCATGTGCTGACAGCTCAGAACTAGGAGTCTGCTTTGGATTCTGTGCCTCCTTCTCTCTCTGCCCCTCCCCTGCTCGCTCTCTCTCTCTCTCTCTCTCTCAAGAATAAATAAACAGGAAAAAAGAACATCAGTTATTCTGAATGTTGGATGTTGCCTGTTTAATGGTTTGGTTTCCTCCTACTGGATTGTGAGTTCCTTGAAAGCAGGAGCTATAGTTATAGTTAGACCCCCAGTGCCTAGTACAGCACCTTGCATTAGTAGATACTCAGTAAAAATTTCCTGAATAAATTAGTAAGGTGCCCTAACTTGTCCCCAGAAGTTCACTTCCTAGCCTCGTAGCTTTGATTCCTGTGGACCTGAACCTCCTTGGGTAAACACAGACTCCAGCTGACTTCTAAGCAAGGGAAGCTGGTTCACAATTATCATTACACTCAGGCCTTACAACCCCCATCTCTCTGAGCAACAGGAGCCACTCTAAAGAGTTACTCACTTCAAATAAGCCCCACACTGAAGCACCAGACCCCTTGCATCTTCCAGGAGTCTTTAGACTTACTCCTACTGCTGGATCACTCCCCATGACTCCAGAACTCACTAAATATCATTATACTTATGAGCTGACATTTACCAAAGCACTTAATGTGGATGAGACCACACTAGACTAGGCTTTTTTTTTTTTTTTTTTTTTTTTTTTTGAGAGAGAGAGACAGTGTGAGTGGGGGAGAGGTAGAGAAAGAGGAAGAGAGAAAATCCCAAGCAAACTGCACTATCAGCGCAGAGCATGATGCGGGGCTTGAACTCACAAACCAAACTGTGAGATCATGACCTGAGCTGAAATCAAGACTGGGATGCTTAACTGACTGAGCCACGCAGGTGCCCCTAGACTAGACTTTCTTAAACCTTGCTAGCTAGTCAAAGGTCTCTAGACCAGCATCCATGGCATCACCTGGGGGCTGGTTAGAAATGCAGAATCTCTGGTCCTACCTCAGACCTACTGAATCAGAATCTGAATTTTAATGAGATCCCCAGGGGATTCTTGATAAGCACTGGAACATAGTTTTTCATTTTGGTTGCACATTAGAATCACCTGGGGATCTTAAAAAAAAGTGGGGGAGGGGACCGGACACCATCTCAGACTAATGGAATCAGAATTTGGGGGAGTGGGGCCAGCCCAAGCATCAGGAATTTTAAGAAGTGTCCCAGTGATTCTAGTGTGCAGCCAGGGTCACCAGGGATAGAGGACCCAGCTGCAGAAGCAGCATCGCCATTATCATATCAATTCCTGGTCAGTGTTTTGCCCCACTTTACAGATGGGTAAACTGAGGCTAAGAGAGAGGTTATCTCTTACCAGGAGTCACAAACTTGGTAAGTGGAAGAGCCAAGAATTTGTATCCAGGTCTTCAGGCTCTATCCCCAACTTGCATTTAAACAAAGAAGCTTTTCTATTTCTTGCTGTACTAATGTGTGAGTTTGTCTCATGGGTGGGGATCTTGTTCCCCAAAATTTGGCTTTTAATTTGTTTAGGAGCAAGCCTTTCTTTAACATAACTAACCCAGAGTTCTAAAGCCAGGATGTTCACATCAGTTCTCTCTGTTTCCTAACTTTTCCCTAAATGTAGGAGCTTTCCCCCAAGCACTTGAGTGAAACTGCTTTATTTGCTATCCATTCATGACCTCCTTTCTTCTGCAACATACTGCTTACCCAGACTCTTAGGCATACAGTTGTAGACTCTTAACTGTGTGTGCTGTTGGCTCAGTATCAGAAAAACTGGCTGCCAAAGGGTAGACTCTTCTTCCCAGAGGATACCCAGCACCTGTCACTCTCCATGATGGTGGCCTGGCCTGGCGGTTTCTCCCCTGCCTTGGTTAATGCCCACGGTCTGGAGTTGGTAGACAGTTCAGGAGTCCAGTTACAACTCTTAACACCTCCTCAGTGTATGGCCTTGGGCAGATCCTGAACCCACTCCAGCCTTCTTCAGTTCCTTGACATGTAAAATGAGAGATAGGTTTCTAAAAACATGAAACATAGAATTCCCATATGATCTTAGCAATGCCAGCAACTCCCTAACTCTGTTCCTAGGCATATACCCAAAATAACTCAAGCAGGGGTTCAAGCAGATGTGTGTATACCAACATTCATAGTGGCATTATTGATAGTCGCCAAAAGGTAGAAACAACCCAAGCATCCACTGATGAGTGAATGGATAAGCCAAAGGTAGTGTGTATATACAATGGAATATTATTCTGCCTTGAAAAGAAATGAAATTCTGACACATGCTACTACATGGATGAACTCCAAAAAGATCATGTAAGTGAAATAAGTGAGGCAGAAAAAGATAAATAGTGCATGTTTCCACTTATAAGAGGTACCTAGATTCATAGGGACAGAAAGGAGAAGATAGGCTATTGGGGTTGTTGGGGAATGGAAGAGAGGGACTTAGTGTTTAATGGGTACAGAGTTTCTGTTTGGGATGATGAAAAAGTTCTGGAAATGGATATTGGTGATAGTTATACAAGATTGTGAATGTTCTTAATGCCGCTGAGTTGTATACTTAAAAATGATAAAAATGGCAAATTTTAGGTTATGTATATTTTATCACAATTCAAAATGCAAAAACAGTTGGGGGAGGGGGATTGGACAGGTGGGTCTGTAAGGTTAGTGATTCTGTGAACTTAACTTCAACTTTCTAGGCTTGGTTAGAAGCCATTGATTTTACTATTTATTTTAAATACATGCATTTAGCTGTGCCTGGGTGGCTCAGTTGGTTAAGCCTCTGACTTCAGCTCAGGTCTCGATCTCACAGTTTGTGAGTTCAAGCCCCGCGTCAGGCTCTATGCTGACAGCTCGGAGCCTGGAGCCTGCTTCAGATCCTGTGTCTCCCTCTCTCTCTGCCCCTCCTCCGCTCTCACTCTGTCTCTCTCTGTCTCTCAAAAATGAATAAATGTTTAAAAAATAAAAAATAATAAATACATGCATTTAATCCACATTCCAACCTCCTTTTGGCAGCTGGCTATAGAGCATCTAAGGCTCTGTTCCTGATGCTTAATCCTGATCTGATGTGGGTCTTTTCCACCAATCTGTGGCAAAAGGAGTAAAAACCCACTATGGACAATATTGTGTGTTTTTCAACAAGTGAGATTTATCAATTCAGGAGTAAATTCTTTATTCTGAGGTATTTTCCTGTCTCCTACATTTTGGATATAAAGTATACTTAATTTTGTGAAATGATCATAATTATTTGCACCTGACCAAAAAAACCTGGCAGCCTCTATTTATTTTGCTTATTTATATTCTTAAAGTTATATTTGCTTGTGGAAACCCAATATCTAGGAACACTCACTTCTAACTTAGAAGAGGTCAATAGTCTGGGTGTGATGGATGGACAGAGGGACAGATGGCTCAGTGGTACCTGGAGTGGTGGTTGAGAAGGGACACTCATCAGTGGTCTTAGAGTTCATGAAGATCCCCTCCTCTCCTCATACCTGCCTTCCTGCCCCCACCCACACTTTCTAGCACACTTAACTCGCTTGGACTCCTTGCCTTCAACTGGCTTTTTTTTTTGGGGGGGGGTGGATTTCACGGTGGGAGTTGTCATGGTCTTTGTGTGTCTTTTATTCTCTGAGTTTAGTTACTGAAAGCACTGCACAGGGTGAGGGTGGCAGGTTGCACAGGAGTGAACAAGGCAGACTGGTTTCCTCCTTTCTGGAGCTGTGTTTTAGCAGAGGGAGACAGGAAAAAAAAAACACATAATAAACAAGATGATTGCAGGTGGAGATAAGAGCTGTAAAAAAAAATAAAACAAGCTGATTGGGGAAATGAGAGCAGGAGAACTGTTTACTGTGTGGTCAGAGGAGACTAGCATTTGAACTGAGATCTGAATAAGGAGGAGTTAGTACTTTTAAAAAACGTAGGGGTAGAATGTTCCAGGCAAATGGAACAGTGAATGCAAAGGCTTAAAAGTATGAACCAGCTCTGTTGTTTTGAGGAACACTTAGGAAGGTAAAAGTCATGTCCTGCTTTTCTTAAAGTTCCTCGAAAGCTCCTTATTACCCTGAAGATAGAGCCTTGATCATATAAGGTTTTTTGGAACCTTGCATCACCCTCCTATCCAGGCATACTCTGGTCACTCATCCACAAAATCCTGTTCTCAGTGTTTCCCAAAGATAAACTTAAATCAGTCACCTGGAAGGCTTGTCAAAACACAGCCCTCTGGGTCCCACCTCTTAGAATGTGCAATTCTGTAAGTCTGGGGTGGGGTGGGGGGCTGAGAATTTGCATTTCTATCAAGTTCCAGGAGATGCCCTTGCTGCACTTTGAACCCCTGGTGTGCTCTAAGCTCTGTCTTATTTCTAGGTTCTCTCCCAGGAGAGAGTTCTCTCCCAGGAATGTTCTTTCCCTCTCCCTGCCTCCTTCCCCTGGATACGTCAAACTTTGGCTCTCATTTTTCCCTGATTGCCCCAACGCAGAGAAGAGTGCTCCTTCCCTGTGTATCTTCAGTTCTCTGAGTCTAGCCCATGATATCACACCACAGAGTCACGGCCAGTTGACTTGTCTGTCCCCCACCCCGGATTGTGAGCCTATCGAAGGCAGAGATTTTCTTCTTATTGAAACCTCAGCATTTGGTACAATCTCTGGCATGTAGTCTGTGCCCAATAAATTTTATAAGTGTGTTATAATAATTAAAAGGGTCATGTGACGGGAATCACTTTTCTAAGAGTCAGCCATACTCTCCGTGGTTTGGGGCCAGAGCCACATTAAATGGTCCATTTAATATTAATTCTGGCTTCCTTCAGCTCATGTAGAAACCCACAGAACTGTCTTTCAGGTCTTCCTTCCTTATTTCTTCCTTCTCCCTTCCTTATTTCTAAGTTTCTGACAGCAGGGAGTCTGGCTTTTGTTTCTGAGTTTCCCCACCTCCCCACGTCTCAGGAGACCTGGCCACCCCCAAAATCATCTGGCATGGGTCTAGTCAGCACCATGTTCTTTGTGTTCAGTGAACACAGGTTCTAAAGATTGTTCAGGGCCTCTGACTCAGCAAGACTCGCGAGTGGAATGGTTAAGAGCAGTCCCACCACTCAGCCAGAAAGCACATTTATAGCCACATTAGACATTTCATATTGAAGTACTTTTACTCAGCTCAGTAAATGATTTCCCCTCTGATCCCTCTCCAGGGCCCACTGTCTGCACTGTCCTGGCCACCAGAGCCATATCCTTGGTACCCAGACTGCCCTATACCTAACATCTATCTGATCAGTCAGCTCCATGCTGTGCCAGTTAAGTATATTGAATATCACCCCTGGTTAAGAGCATGGGCTTTGGGATTGGAAAAACCTAGATCTAAATCCCAGCCCTTGTACTAACCATCACCTGTGTTTCTTTTCAAGCCTCACTTTCTTCATACCCAAAAGGTGGATTACAATAATAGTTTCCCTCTTGGATTGTTATAAGGAGGGAACGAGATGATGTGTTAATTAATTGATTGGTTTATTAATTAATGCTTAATCCAAAGTGAGGCAGATAGTAATTGCTCAACAAATGCTAACTTCTGCTATTATTAAAATTGTGGTTATGAATAGTCTAAGCAGAGAAAAACATAAAGAGACTATAGAATGTCACTTCTGAGGGGGGGTTGCTGATTGGTGCTCAAGCCTCAGAGCTGCTACAGAGGTCAGGTGGGAAATATATACGCATGAAGAAGCTGGATGAGATGCAATTAGGAGTGGTGGCACTAGGTGGCATTAGGAGGGTCTGTGGCAAAAAGGAGAGCATCTGCCTTTGACCTGTCATCACTCAAATTTCCTATTTTCACGTATTTTGCAGAAATCCATCTGTAGGATAGAACACATCTGTAGGCCATATTTATTCTGTGAGCTGCCAGTTTGAGATCTCCAGGAGCCCAACCCCTAAATTTCACAGATGGGGAAGCTGAGGCCAGAGTTAGGTGTAAGAGTTGCTCAAGTTCAGTGAGGACAGGAGTCTTGGCCCTTCAAGCCCTCTATGCATTGCCCAACCTCACATAAAGATCCCTTGAAGGATATGGATGGGGCTGGGAGTGATAAGCTGTGATTCAAATTCCCAAATAATAAACCTAGTGAATTCTCCATAAAGTCTAGTTGGGAGGGAGTTCTTAAACAATAGCATTTATCACTTTTCTAAAAACAAAATTCTAAGACACATGTATTTAATCAGCTTCCTTTCCAGAGAAAAATGGCACCCTAGCCATTCTGGCTATATACTCTCAGACAAGTGCCTTCACTTCTACAGAGCCTGCTTCAGAGTGTCACTGCAAGAGGTAAATGCTCTTAAAGCGCTTGTCCAGAGAGAAAAGATTAAATACACCAGAAGTTATTCTGGGCTTTTGGGTTGTCAGGAGCTTGTGTAGAATCCAGCTTGCCTATAAGGCAAACTAAGTTTCCAGGAGGAAAATGATGCATTAACAACCGTGGTCACATCACTACACTGACTATCGATTTGTTTGGTAATTATTTCTGCAACATCCAATCCAGGGGCAAAGTGGGAGGAAGGGTGCTGCTGCAGAGAGGTATCCCCAAAGGCCCTGGCTGCAGAAGATGCCTGACTCCGGCTCAGCCTCCACATCTGCAGTGTATAGGGGCGTATGAACAGACTTTGCTTTTCTCTTTCTTGTTCTTTTCTTTTTTTTTTTTTCTCTCTAAACCAAAGGTCAGTTGCCTTTGTCTTCTGCTTCAAAACATTCCAAGAGAGAATTCTGTATTCCTTTCAGTAGAAAAGAAGTAGCAGACAAGACAAAGTGAGCCACATTCAGAAGTTGCAGCCTATCTTTAAAAGCAGAAGGCACTGAGGCAATGTAACACCACATACACACACACACACGCGTGCACGCGCGGACACGCACACGTGCGCACACACACACAATAAGGTGAGCCGTGGCAGATGGAAGGCTGCTTTTAGATGCAAAACTGGATTCTCTCAGCCAAGTTCTCTTTCCAGCTTCCTGTTTAGAAGAACGTGGATTTGTATGTGCACACACAAATCTAAATAAGACATCAGCTTAGTGTAGTAGATGTGATGCCCAGTGTGTACATGACAAATACGCGTTGCTTGTAAATCAAGGAGCTATGCTCTACACCTCTGCACGAAAGGCTGTTGCATCAGGGGCGCTTGGGTGGCCCCATGGGTTAAGCATCCAACTCTTGATTTTGGCTCAGGTCATGATTTTGCGGTTTGTGGGTTTGAGCCCCGCATTGGGTTCTGTGCTGAGAGTGCAGAGCCTGCTTTGGATCCTCTCTGTCCCTCCCCTGCTTGCCCTCTCTCTCTTACAAAATAAATACACTTAATGAAAAAAAAGGCTGTTGAACCAGACGCTAGCAGTGCCTCTTCCCAGGCCAGGAAAAGGTAGTGTCAGGCTTTTCCACAGAGAAATAATCCAGTGTGCCCTGAACATTAGTTGTGTAAATACAACTTCAGAATTTCTGTAGCATTTTGTCTCACCTGTGCTCTTATGATTTGCACTGTTAAAAAATGAAATAATTCTGAATGAGAAATATTATTTTAAGTAGAAGGATAAAGCATAAAAGGTTTTAAAATTATATATGGAGGGGCGCCTGGGTGGCTCAGTTGGTTAAGCGGCCAACTTTGACTCAGGTCACGATCTCGCGGTCCGTGAGTTCGAGACCCGCGTCGGGCTCTGTGCTGACAGCTCAGAGCCTGGAGCCTGTTTCAGATTCTGTGTCTCCCTCTCTCTGACCCTCCCCCGTTCATGCTCTGTCTCTCTCTGTCTCAAAAATAAATAAATGTTAAAAAAAAAATTTATATATGGAAGGGGAAAATGGGGGTAGGTAGATAGGGTGTCTAGACTTGTCCCACTATACCTTTTTGGCATTTTTGACTCTAGAAACATATAAATATTTGACATAATTTTTAAAAAGTTGTATTAAAATATAATCCCTAAAAATCCAAAGTAAAAGTAAATAAATAAAACTTAATGTGATTCTATTCCAATTGACTTAATACATAGTAAGTTGACAGGTTAAAAAACTCTTAAACTGGGTCACCTGGGTTGCTCGGTCAGTTAAGTATCCAGCTCTTGATTTCCACTCAGGTCATGATCTTGTGGTCATAAGATTGACCCCTGCATCAGGTTCCATGCTAAGCATGGAGCCTGCTTGAGATTTTGTCTCTCCCTCTCTCTCTCTCTCTCTCTCTCTTTTTGCCTTTCCCCTGCTTGCGCGCG
Source organism: Panthera onca (assembly GCF_046562875.1). Classification (NCBI taxonomy): domain Eukaryota; kingdom Metazoa; phylum Chordata; class Mammalia; order Carnivora; family Felidae; genus Panthera; species Panthera onca. The sequence continues at coordinate 14,164,410 of NC_138350.1, forward strand.
CGCGCTCTCTCTCTCTCTCCTCTCTCTCTCTCTCTCTCTTTCTCTCTCAAAATAAATAAATAAACTTAAAAAAAATCTCAAACTGATTTTAGTAATCATATTATAGGTGGCAATGTAAGTCTGAGTGTTCCAAAATAGGCATGTGTGGTATTTGGGGAGAAAGGAAATGAGTAATTATGTTGGTGTTGCTAAACTTGGATTTCTGGCATGTCAACAAGGAAATACAAATGTAAGATTTATGATTTATAAGAAAAACCTTCAGCTCTTATTTGAGCTAGACATGTCAGTAGAAACTTGATATATTTTTTGTCTGAAAATAAAACTTCCTAGGTCTCTACGCTAAAAAGTCCTAGAAACAATGACTTACTAACTCTGTCAGGATGAATAACCCTGGAGCCCACTAAAAGGAACCAGTTCTGTTTGGAGAAATGGCTGATTCCTGATCTGGGCAGTTGAGTTTGAGACATCTTGATATATCAGAAAGCAACAGAGGGCCAAAGGCTTCTAGGGTCATATCAAAGGACTCAGAACCCAATTGAATACTCTCCTGACTAAAGGTGGGACAATTATAGCATTATTGAGAATACTAATAGAAATTAATTGAAACATATTAAGTATATTTAAATCTGTAAGTTCATCCTAAGGGAAAAAAATAACACTCAATAATACCTTAATGAGGTTGGTTAGTACACCAACCCATTATTTTTTTAACTAGTAAATAAAGGGAAAGGATCAAGTATTTATTCTGCCTTTTCTATACAAGAGTCCCCTGAGTTGCCCAGATAGTTGATGAGAGGATACTTCTCTATAGAAGTATTATAGCTAATACATGAAAATTAAGTGATAGAACACCACCACCATTTTGCAACTTCTAATACGTTAATAAATTAGGCAAAGATTTCAATGTCAGTTAGCATGACAAGAAAAGAGAAAAAAAATCACACATTATTAACTGGGTGGAATTCTTTTGAACATAAATCTGATTAAATTTCTAGGTCCTACCATCACTTAACAGGGAATAGAGGGCACAGAGAAACATTATCAATGCTACAGGTATACAATCAGAAACATACAGATTATGGGAAAGTTTGCTAGACAAACAACCAAGTTTCTTATCAAAAATAAAGAAAAAAGAAAAATGGAATGTATATATGTAGGAGGTGGGGGATGGGTTTACAGATTAAAGGATACTTAAGGAGGCTGCATCAACCAAGCAAATTAATGGGCCTTATTTGAATCTCAGTTCAAACAAATAAATAAACAAACACTGAAAGACAATTGCAGGAAAAATGGACATTAATGAGGAAATTAAGGAGCTATTGTTAATTTTGTCTGATAAGATGATATTACAGTTACGCTAAAAAAAAAAAAAGCAGTTTCTATCTTTTAGAGATACAGCCTGTAGTATTTCCAACTGGAATAACACAGCGTCTTGGATTTGCTTCAAAATAATTTAGAAGTATAGAAAGTGGGTTAGAGTAAAAAAAATCAACTATGGGGCGCCTGGGTAGCTCAGTCGTTTGGGCATCCGACTTCTGCTCAGGTCATGATCTCACAGTTCGTGAGTTCGAGCCCCGCGTCGGGGTCTGTGCTGACGGCTCAGAGCCTGGAGCCTGCTTTGGATTCTGTGTCTCCCTCTCTCTCTGCCCCTCCCCTGCTCGCACTGCTATCTCTCTCTCAAAAATAAATAAAACGTTAAAAAAAACAAGTATGTATCAATAGTTGTTGAAATTAGAAGTGGATACAGGGGATCATCATGCTAGTTCCTTTACTTTTCTATCGGTTTGAAATTATCTGTAGTAAAAAGTTTTTTGAAAAGTGAGTCACCTCTTTACCTAACAAGTTTATTTAAGAGGACATTTTAGGAAATGAAAAACCAGAAAAAAAAAAAAAGAAATGAAAAACCAGTATCACATGCCCATAGTGGAAGATAACTATAAAAATAAATTCAATGAAAACAAAACTATGTTATTAAATTTTAGTTGTCCAAGCTTCTGAACCTGAAGTCAGTTTTTCATTGTTGAAAAGTAGGTACTAATAGATGTGTTCAAGACATTTCAAGGTATGGAGATTTACCTATAATGGTTAGGAAGAAAATTGATAAAAAGGAATATTTTCTCACCACATATGACCACACACTCCAATGGTAGTTAAAGCTCCCATCTGCCTTGGTACCACCTAAAATTTTCTCAGGGAGTACCACCAGGGTTCCAAGGAATATCACTTTGAGAAATAATGGCGTAATTATCATTGGCTTTTGAAACTGGGTTGAATAATTGCATAGAACACACTCTTCCATCACTATTTTCTCTGGTCTTTCAGCCTCTTCCTTGAGTATATGCAACTCTTTTTCAATGGGAGGTCATTGCACATACCAGATCTTCTTACCACCCTGAGACTCAGTTTCCAAATCTGCAAAATTCAGATAATGGTAGTTCGTTGCGAAGATTAAATGGTGATTATAACATCCAACATAGTAACATATATATGATAAGTGCAGCTATTATTATTATTATCTGAGACAGCAATGAATGTGTTTGTCTTATAGACTTTTGGGAACTATCTGTGTTAGTCTAGTGGCATTGGAAGCAGTGTATATCTATGTACTAGAAATGTACAATCGACAGCAAAGGTGGGATTCAGATTAGCCATAAGGTGAAACTTTCCAGCAGTGAGGATTAGTAAACCCTGAGTAGTGCAATCATTCTTTCCTCCCCAAAAGTCTATGTGAAGAAGTACAGAATCTTATAATTCGCATAGTTTAGAACAAAGTTTAAAGGCACAAGGACAGATGAATTGGTCTCATTATCATATTTCCTATTATCTCAGAAATTATTTGAATCATTCATTGTTCATTGGACATCTGGAAATGGGAACAGACTGTCAAGTACCCTGATGTCCCTTGATGCTGGTGGATAATGGTTAATTTCATTATACTCAGAGAAGTCATGGGCACAGAGAGAATAAGGGTTTTACCTAAGGTAACACAGTAACATTAGTGAAGTGGGGTGCAAACTGCTTCAGAATGAGGGGTAGCTATTTTTCTGAGCTGCAGATGCTGCCCTTCTTGAATCACTAAGAGGAAAGATACATAAAAATATCTTAAGCTCATGTCCTAAAGTGCCTGGATTTGCAAATCATGGAATCACTTCTCCCTGTTTTCCCCTTTCTCTAATGAAAGCACAATACCAAAAGGCAAAGAAGCACCTTTTAGACATGGATGGCAAGTTGATTTTATCTGGAAGGCCAACTTTGGCCAATTAGTGGTAACTTTTTTTTAGTTTTTTTTTACATTTATTTATTTTTGAGAAACGGTGAGACAAAATGTGAGCAGGGGAGGGGCAGAGAGAGAAGGAGACACAGAATCTGAAGCAGACTCCAGGCTCTGAGCAAGCAGTCAGCACAGAGCCTGATGCGGGGTTCGAACCCACGAACTGTGAGATCATGACCTGAGCGGAAGTTGGACGCTCAACCGACTGAGCCACCCAGGCGCCCCAAGTGGTAACTCTTCTTTTTTTTTTTCAATTTTAGCTGAATTTTTATTCCATTTTATGGATATACTACAATTTATGTTAATCCTTTCTTTTTTTTTTTTCAATATATGAAATTTATTGTCAAATTGGTTTCCATACAACACCCGGTACTCATCCCAAAAGGTGCCCTCCTGTAACTCTTCAAAGAATGTGTTGAGAAGGATTCTGAGGTCTTGTCACAGAAAGAGTGCTGTGATGGACTGACTGGTAGACTGCTGGTTGGTGTCTGCCCCAGCCCACCACAGAGGATAGGCAGCAATTGTGCACATATTTGTTTTCACTAACCAGCATATCGACAGGTCTCAATTTATGAGGTGGACTGCTTGTACCTGGGAAAACAAAGCAATTCCCTGAGGGAATGAGAACAAGATGGTTATTTTTTTTTTATTTGTTAATGTTTATTTTTTTGAGAAACAGACAGGGACAGAGACAGAGTGTGAGCAGGAGGTGGGGGCAGGGGCAGAGAAAGAGAGGGGACACAGAATCCGAAGCAGGCTCCAGGCTCTGAGCTGTCAGCACAGACCCCGATGTGGGGCTCAAACTCACAGACCAGGAGATTATGACCTGAGCCGAAGTCAGACACTTAACAGACTCAGCCACCCAGGTGCCCCTAAGATGGTTATATTTTGATAAACTGATAGAAGAACTGGAGTTTATGTCATATTAGAGAAGCCACACCTACAGTCTAAGTCGCATGTGGCACAGTCGCTGCCTATCTCTGTGCTCTGCTGGTGGCTGAGATCACTAATCCATCATAGTACTCTTTCTGGGACAGGACTTCAGAATCTTTTTTTTTTGTTTTTAATTTACATCCAAATTAGCATATAGTGCAACAATGATTTCGGGAGTAGATTCCTTAGTGCCCTTTACCCATTTAGCCCATCCCCCCTCCCACAACCCCTCCAGTAACCCTCTGTTTGTTCTCCATATTTATGAGCCTCTTCTGTTTTGTCCCCCTCCCTGTTTTTATATTATTTTTGTTTCCCTTCCCTTATGTTCATCTGTTTTGTCTCTTAAAGTCCTCATATGAGTGAAGTCATGATTTTTGTCTTTCTCTAATTTCACTGAGAATAATACCCTCTAGTTCCATCCATGTATTGCAAAGGGCAAGATTTCATTCTTTTTGATTGCCGAGTAATACTCCATTGTGTATATATACCACATCTTCTTTATCCATTCATCCATCATCGATGGACATTTTGGCTGTTTCCATACTTTGGCTATTGTTGAAAGTGCTGCTATAAACATGGGGGTGCATGTGTCCCTTCGAAACAGCACACCTGTATCCCATGGATAAATGCCTAGTAGTGCGATTGCTGGGTCGTAGGGTAGTTCTATTTTTAGTTTTTTGAGGAACCTCCATACTGTTTTCCAGAGTAGCTGCACCAGCCTGCATTTCCAAGGACTTCAGAATCTTTCTCAACACATTCTTTAGATAGCCACTACAAGTCAGTTGGTGTTGGCTTTCCGGACTTGGTAAGGTGGAAAGAGGACAAATGTTAGGCAAGGAGGCCCCAGAATGTGAGTTAGACTGTGTACCCCTTCAGGGAAGGCACCATGTCTTGTTTACCATTGAACCCTCCGTGCCCAGGATTATACCTAACCAATGTAGGTATTGATGAATGATTATCAAGCCAAAAATGGGCTGACTTACGATGCTAACAGGTAATGATTCCAACAGCAGCAGCAACAATACTTCCCATTTAATGGGTATTTGCTAGGAACCAGACACTGTGCTACATCCTTTACAGGTAATATTTCACCTAATCCTCACAAAAACCATCGAAATACGGGTTAATATCTCCATTTTGCAGATGGAGAAGCTCTGGCAGAGATTTGTAACTAGCCCAACGCCATCCAGCAAAACTGTGAGAGAGCCAGACTTCATACCCTAGTTCTGTCTGACTCTAGAGGCTGTGCTCTTAACAATGCAAATAATAACTTCCTTTGTAGTAAACTATGTTCCAAATGCTGTTCCATACCCTGCACGTGCATTAGGTCCTTTAATCCTTACATTTAAACACACGATAGTTACACTCTATGGAACCTTCATTTTACTGATGAGAAAATTTAAGCACAGACATGTGAAGTCACTTCTCCGTGATCATGTAGTTAGGAAAGGGCCGAGCTGGAATTTGAACCCAAGCAGCCTGGCTTTCAGGCCCTGAATTTATCTACCCAAGACTCTCAATTTAGAAGCCTCACCACCATGGGTTATCTGATTGTTTTGGAATGCCTGGTATCCCAAGGACCCCCAAGCAAAAACAGAAGCTATTTTTCGCAGACATCCTTTGATCCCGACAGAGTCACTGTAGGTAAGTCACTTGACCATCCTACACCTCAACTTTTTCACCTTTAAAAGAGAGTAAAAACAGCTTTCCTTCCCACCTCCTGCTACAGTTCCAGGGTCAAAAGAGGCAATGTTATGCAAATGGCACTTTATCAGCATTCTGGGAACTTAGAACTGGAACGGGCTGAGAAATGTTGATTGATCTTGTGGGGGTAGGATCCCAGCTACATCTCCCCTGCAAGTGATTCAGTTCAGACCCCAAATGTCATGACTAAAGACGGTTTTAAATATCCCAGGCTACTTAAGGGGCCAGCCCTCAGTGGCATTTAAAATGACAGTCAACTTCAGGGTGGGCACTTGGGCCTGAGAGTAATAGCAGAGTGAGGTTGGGCTGGAGGGAGGGCAGGAGACCTGTAAAGCCTACTCTCCACTTTCCTCCACCTCCAAGCTCCCCAGCCAGAACCCCACCTCCTGGCTGCCGCAACCCACTTCAAGAAGCCGGCAAATGCATAGTAGTTGCCGACCAGAAGGGGTCGCTGGAGAGCGAGCAGCGCTCTCAGTCTCCCTCATAAGCGGGCTCACAAATCTCCAAATACACACATATCCAAAGCTATATATGTTTCTGAAGCCATACTCGGTTTCTCCAGGGTTCTTTCTTCCTTCTTCTCTCCCATCTTATTATCTTTGCCTTCGTTCTCCCCTTTCTCTCCCATTCCCCACCTGTTCCTTTCAAAGAATTTCTGAAGTTCACATGGGTGTCCAGGTCTCTTGGTTCCTGTCCTTACCAGCATCAGCAAGAAGCATGGGTTTATCCTGGCTGTGATTCAGACTTGGTGCCAGGCGCTTGGAGACCTTTAGGACTTGGCAAGGCTTCCTTCCAGGAATTTGCAACCTGGGTAGGGGGAGTAGTAACTCTGCTGAAATTAAAGGGCTCCAAGGGAGAGATGCACCGAGGGGTCCTGCTACTGTCTCTTTTTCTTAATGAAAACCCTGGAGGTGACACTAGGGAAATTTTGGCCATACCCTCTCCTCTAAGGGTTTATTTGTGATTCTAGACTCTTACTTTCTGGGATTAGTGTTGAATTGGGATGGGGTAGAAGATGGGGAGAGAGATCTAAAAGTAACTCCCCCTGTAATCCTGATTTCCCCCTCAAATCCCTCTCCCTACCCGCTTTACTTTTCCCAAAGGGACTCCTCTCCTGAGACAAGCTATTTTAATTTCTTAGCATTTCTTAACCACTTTTCAGTGGTTACAGCTGAATTCCCCAGGAGTGGATGGGATGGGGTGGGGTGGGGTGGGGACACTTTTTCCTTTGGACGGGTTTGGCAAAGGAGACATTGGGCTGGCTGGCTGTGAGGGACAAAAGAAATCTTCCTTACAGCGCCACATGCACAGATGTATCGCTGCGCCCCTCTGCGGGCGGGGACCCGGCTTGGCAGATGGCGAGAAGCCGAACTGGGTAGGGATTGTCCATCAAATGGCACTTTCTGGGTGGCGGGGATCTCGCGGCGTCCAGGCGCAAAGAGGAATACAAGGGACCCCCTTTGCTGGCCTAGGCAGTGCCTCCCAGAAGTGAGGGGGTCATGTTGGTTTGGGCGGATAGGTTAAGTTTTTTTTTTACTTCCCTCTTCAATAAAAGATCCGCTACAAGACTTGCGAAGGGGCTGAGAAGGGAGGTGGCCGGGCCCAGAGGGCACCTGCTATGGTTGGCGAGGAGAGCAGGCTGGGAAGCAAGATCTCCTGCACGGTTCAGTTCGGGGGTGCCGGGATTGCTTCTCTGAGGGGTCAGCGCTGCAACTCTGTCGCCTCGGGGCAGCGGTGACAGGCACACGCCCCGCCCTTTCTCCTCCCAAGACCTGCGGGCTTTTGTTATGCAGATGGCGGCAGGAGGCTGTGCCGGAGGAGGAGGGGGTTGGTGGGGAGGAGGAGAGACGGAGAGGGGGGAGGAAAGTACAGCTCGCGCGACCAGCCTCCTCTTCCAACGTCACATTGTGCGAGAGACAAAACCCGGGCGCGCCTGAGCTCACACGCGCACGCACACACAGACGACCCTGTCGCCTCTTCTCTCCTGGCGCTGCCGAGAAAGCCAGCCCTGCCTTCCCTTCCTGGGGCGCGGAGGCTCAGCAAGCTCAGAGCTCAGCCCAGAGACAACACAGAAGGCGAAGAAAGACGGTGGATAAGCCTTCTTTCTCCCCTGCCTGCCCGGGCTGAGGCGCCCCATCCCCCGCCCTGAACCCCGATCTCTCCCACCCCACCCCTCTCGCTTTCACGCGAACTGAGCCCGGAGCCCGGTGTGCCCCCGTTTGGAATCCACGTTTCAGCACTTCGGACAGCGCCCGGGCGCCCCGGGCCCCTTTGGGTTGGCTATGGCGAGCGTTCAGCAAGGCGAGAAGCAGCTTTTTGAGAAGTTCTGGCGAGGAACCTTTAAAGCTGTGGCCACCCCGCGTCCCGAGAGCATCATTGTCGCCAGTATCACGGCCCGCAAGCCGCTGCCAAGGTAATGACCTCCTTCTTAAGAGGAAAGAGACCCTGATGGTCCTTCCTTCTGGCCTGTGTGCCCCAGAGCCCTGAAGGGTGGATGCAGGCGGCTGGGCCAGGGCGCCTGTCTTTTCCCGTCACTACTCGGTATCTCCCGCTGGAACATGGGAACTAATTGCCTGTGTGAGGTGGCGGCTGGTGAGAAGGGACAGGGAGTCTTCAGGGGGAGCAACACTCAATAGTCTGCTGACCTGGCAACTGCTATTTGAGAGATTTTGCTTTCTTAGGGTGGGCAGTGTAGGTGAGATAGGACTTAACTAAGAAACTTTTCTTGGTATCAGAGCCCAGAGGATGGGGGGAGGGGGCGGGCAAAGGAATGGTGGTTCAGGGTGGTCGGGGGTGTTGTACAAGAAGAGAAAAAGAGGGCTGAACGAGCTCTCAGCAGTGTTCAGAAGTAACGGCACATTTCTATACTCCGCTCAGAAACTAGCGAGCTCTGAACATTCGACAAAAGCCCATATGCTGTTCCCTCAAATACACCCTAAACAGCACCCTCCTCCACGCCTTTCTGGCTGCCACCGTTGCTGAATCCTCTCCTCTCCTGCTTCCAAAACCAGTACTCTGAGCTCTGGAGTCAGGGGGGAGACTTCCAGGATCATGAAGATGATCTTGGAAGAGTTTTATTTGGTTTTCAAAAAGGATCTGATTGCTTTGAACTCAACCCTTAGATGGTGAAAACAGTGTGATGGGAGGAATAAGGGAAGAAAAGAAAGGCAGAAAGAAGGAGAAGAGGTTGTGGGGTGAAATGGAGAGGAGGTGGGGAAGAACATTCCAAGACAGAGAAAACCCAATCCTTTTCATAAAGCATCCAGTTTAGAGGAGTTTGAGAATGAAAGGAAGACTGTGCCCTCTGTCAGGGAAAATCAAGGCAGTAGGAAAACTCATCTTTTGCTGGTGTTGGATGAGTGGTTCGGTGGGAGAAAAAGAAAGAAGTGGACCAGGGGAGACCACTTGGAGGATTAATTGATCCTGGCTACATTAGAGAGTAGATTGAAAACATGTCTGTGAGAGTGGTTCAGAGAGAATGCCTGTTCTGGCACCACTGGATCTGAACTTTCCAGTGGGTGTGGTGTGGATGACAGGGAATCATATCTAAAGAAGCAAACTCAGACGGGAGAACTTTTCACAGTCTGATAGGAACCTAGCTCATACAGGTCTTTAGAAAAATGGGTACCTCATGTTGGGAATGGGTGGACCAGAGTCCGGATGTGGCCAGTATTTGTGGATTGGGGAGGGTGGGGGGACACCTTGTGACACAGTCTGGAGAAAAGGAATCATAGCAGCAAATGCCATCAAAAACTGGTGTTTCTCTGCTTGAAGAAAGGTTCTTTGTAGAGAGTTTTGACGTCAGCAGGTTTATCTTCCTGGGTTTCAGCCATCCATTCCACCTTTGGAGTGAACCTATGTTGGCAAGTCCATTGCTGTGTTAGCCAAAGAATATGCCCTTGTAGAAGAAACTAAAGACAATTTCATTGAAAACTACAAGTGTGACATTTGGTCCGGAGTCTTCCATATATTTAAGGGATACAGGAAGAGGAGAGGAGATTCCTGGTGGTATTTTAGTACAGAAACTACCTAAGTCCACCTGACCTGGCACGTTCACCCTTTCCCTGTCTGTCTGTGACACTGTCATGCCCCTTTCTTAGTCATATTCTCAATCATATGAATTGCCCAAAGTCTCCAAACCCTCATGCTTTCTGTAGCAAATCTTAATATCATGCATCTGATACTCCTATAATAGCCAACCCTCCTCCCCCAGGTATCATTTAATGTCCTGGGTCTCCTTTCCCCTGGAAACCACCCCTGGAGTGAAAGTCTGAGTCATAAGCCCCTAATTTATGTCATGCTGGGAAGGATCCCCTTCAATACTTCTGTAACAGGTGTGGCCTCTCTGTAGGATAGATTTGTTTTATAGCTGTTACTCCTGGTTTGGGGTGGAAAGTGAGTAGGGAGCTTTTGTATCCAAGTCTTCATGGAAGGCTGGGTTTGAGTGGTCTTTTAACAGACTGTCTATAAAACCGGAATCATCCCCATTCTCATTGAAGCCAGCCACATCCAGTGCAGAGGTCAATTTCTACCTCCTTCCTAATGTTGCATGCTTACTTAACAGTGGAAGTACCATGTTTCCAAAGCTGAGTTCTCAGGAAGGAAAGAGACAGAGACACTGGCATAGCATCAGCTGAGTGCCAGTGGCTTCATCTAGAGGCAAGCTAGGGACTTGGTCTCATCAGAAATGTCTTTTAGTTCCATAAGTCAAGCCCAGCACATAGTTAGCAGATCTGTAGGGAGATGGAGGAAGGAAAACACCAGACAGTTCTGTTGGTTACACACTTAATATGTGTTTATAGATAAGGGTTACCCTTCATCTGAATGAACTTCCCCAGGATATTTTCAGTGTATCTCTGAGGATAATTTAGTACCAGGATAGAAGCTTACATTCAATTGGTTGATTTCATAGCGCTATGCATACATCATACAATCGCACTCCAAGCAAAACCTCTCCTTACCTCCCCTCTTCCACTCCCCCACCCTCCATGAGGCATACTTGATGAGGCAATAGCTTTATATGTATCAAATTGCAAGCAGATGTCTGACTCAAATGTCAGAACAGTATAGCAGAGTGGGAGGCAGTATATCATAGTGGTTAAGGGCTCAGACTTGAGTTTCAGACAAACCTGGATTCCTGTTCTGGCTCTCCCATTTAGCTGAGTGTCTTAGACAAGTTTCTTTACCTTGCTGAGTCTGTTTTGTCAGCTGGAAAATAGAAATAATAATAGTAGCCATCTCAGACATTGAGTTATGAGGATTGAGTCAGGTAAAACACTTCCCACAGTGTGTGGTACATAGTGATTGCTTAACAGACATTGCTTCTAAAACAAACAGTTCAGAGTTTATAATGGCCAAAGGAAATGAACATTTTCTTTCAGTATTGTGTTCTTCAGGCCTACCTGTTTCTCCCCCAAATAATGCTGGCAGTAAACATTATGGGATTTCAGCTTCTGACAGGCAATGCATTGAGATGGAATTAACACACAGGAGGTGGGTTGGGTGTGGTCCCATAATTCTGTTCCCTGAGGGAAGGTTAGCTGCTTTCTGAAATGACTTTTTTAGTTATCGGGTGGAGGGCTGCTGAAGAATCATCTAGATCCTGAATGGATTGGTATAACATCGCACAGAGTATTCTTTTCATTTGTGTAGCAATGACCGGGTACTATTGTCAATCTAAAGAAGGCTCAAACTCCTTGAATATCACAGTTTGAGCCCCTAGTTCCAATATAATTTATTATTCATATCAATAGTGAAAAGGTTTGCTGTGAGTGGTTATCCAATGGAAGACCTAACAGGGACTACCCCAGAGGAACCAGGACGTATGGTTGCCATAGTGAAGCCTCACCCTATACCAGCTGGAAGACAGTCAGCATGAATCAGTAAGACACTTGGAGAGTAAGAGACCCCTCTTTTGTCTCCACCAAAGAAGTATAGTCATTTTTCCTGACATTAGTTAATTCTCTTTGTTAATTATTTGGTCCAGAAAAGTTTGCACCCAAAAGTTTAGGCTCAAAGTGGGAAACTTTAGTGTTTGAGGCTAACTCCAACTGTAATAATCGTATCACCGAACAGTAGCTGAGGGCTTAATGAATGAGTAAAAAACCCATTTGAAATTAGCGTATCAATTGTTTGTAGATGCAGGAGTGTTTGCAAAGGTCTAGAAAGGCGGCCCTCTTAAACAGCATAAGCAATTCTCTTTACAATTCTTTTGGCACGCTATTAATTTTTGTTCGAAAATCCTTTCTATGCAGAATAGTCCAGAAGCAGACTTCAGCCCAGGTCTGTCTAAAGGATCATAAATTCCAAACTATTGCAGATTTTACTGCATAAAGGGAAAGATGGCCAAATTGTAAGGCAGGAAAAATGCCTTTGAACCGTTTAATTCCAGACTCCCCCTTTGTGCCAAGAGATCAGTTAGCACATTTGTGCTGACTCTGTCCTCGGGAGCAGAGTGAGGGGCAGCTGGGAGGTGATTTCCTGACAGCCTGTGGTTAAAAACCAAGGTACCAAGGGTTGTGGAGAATGCTTGCCCTGGCAATGAATGATCATTTTTCCCTGGAAAGGGAGTGTTATTGTTTGGTCGAACCTTTCTCCTTCTGAAAGGTGAAATTTGCTGAATGGTGTACAGGGGTCAGTGGGGGTGTGGGGGCGTATTATTTCTGACACGGCTGTTTTCACTTGGCAACTGTGCTGTCTTAGAGACTCGGGCTGCGGTAGATGCTGAATGAAAGTTGGACGCATTAATTGAATGAGTCCACGCGGTCCAAATCCGTATCAGATTCGCTCTCTCCCAGCCCACCCCCACTCCTGACGGGCTGGGGATTCTGATCAATGCAGCCTAAGAGACACACACTCTGCAGATAGATTTGACTCTGACTAGTGTCAGAAGGAAGCTCTCTGGATATAGATGTCTGGCTGGCTGAGTGAGTAGACACGTCGGCTGGTGTGGGTACAGGAGGTTGGACTAAATACCACCTGGAAGTGTTTTCCAGGCCTGTGTGAACCTCTGTTAACTCCATCCCCACTCCAGGCCGCCAGAAAAAAAAAAAAAGAGGGGGGAACACCCCTAAAAACCTAACTCCTCTGGTAAGGAAAGAAGCCTGGGTCACGCGCCTTCCCACACTGTGAGCACCTCCAGCATGCCGCAGGGGCACAATAAATTTTTAAAAATATCCTTTCTTCCAGAGTGGCTGGATTTACCTTCCTGTGAGGTGGAAAGGCTTTCAGGGGCTTAACAAAACCAGAGTTTCTCAATTGCTCGTTACCAAGACTTATCTGAGATGTGACAGAACACCTCTGAAGGGGAGAATGTGGAACAGTTAAGAATTTGGGCTCTGAAGGGGCGCCTGGGTGGCTCAGTCAGTTAAGCATCCAACTTCAGCTCAGGTCATGATCTTACGGTTTGTGAGTTCGAACCCCGCATAGAGCTCTGTGCTGACAGCTCAGAGCCTGGAGCCTGCTCTGGATCCTGTGTCTCCCTCTCTTCTCTGCCCCTCCTCCTCTCTCTCTCTCTCTCTCTCTCTCTCTCTCTCTCTCTCTCTCTCTCTCATAAATAAACATTGAGAAACAAAAAAGAATTTGGGCTCTGAAGTCAGATCTGCTCAGGCTGAAATCCTGCTGTGCAATTTGTACCTTTGGAATCTGCTAATCACTTCAGCTCTCTATGCCTCAGTTTGCCCGGCTATGAAAGACTGATCTCATGGGGTCATAGTGAAGGGTGGATGAGATCATTTATATAAAGAACATGACACAGTGCCTGGCCAAAACCTCCATTTAACGTGCTCTTGTTACCAAGACATGAGTTACCTAATGAGATGTCGGGAGAGAGTGCTAAGCCCCTCACCACCTGAGCTGGGTGGGCTGCTTGGTGGTGATGGTTGGCATTCCTTGGCCTTACCACTTGACCATCCCAGTGCTCTGTATAAGTTTTTGATGTGGTTTTAGGATTCCCTAAAGAGCCACTGGAGATGTGTAGAGCTGTTTTTAAAACATCTGACAAACTCCAATGGCAAACTAACCAAAACACATGTTTCCTTTTACTATTTTCACACACTTAATAGCTCCATGACTTTTGGCCAGACCTTGACCTTCTCAATCTTGGTTTCCTCATCCATAAAACGGGGCTAATATTAGCAGCCCCCTCCAATAGCTGTTGAGAATATTGACTGGGCTAATTTATGGAAAGTGTTGTTTGGCACACAGTAAGGGCTCCATCAGTGTTAGCTCTTACCATTAGTAATGAATTGCAGTTTTTATTATTACTATGTGCCAGGCCCATCAAGGAGGAACAGATGAATGAAAGGCAGTCTCTCCCTTGGAGGGCCTCAGAGTTTAGCAGCAAAGGTGGGCACAGACACCAGTATATATGACATGAAGCAGATTGTCTTAAGTACTGTAATATAGGTAACAATAAAGAAAAGGAGATGTGGAAAACCAGAGGAAGGAGGCACCCTCCTTGAGGCATGAAGTCCTTTGCTGGTAGTCACACAGTTAGCCTTTGTTGTCTGACCTGTGAAATGGGAATGATTCTTTTATATTGTCAATTTTACCTACAAATGCAATGAACATCAGAATGATTAAGGTATTTGTCGCTAGTAGAGTCTCAAAAAAGACCTTCTCCCCACCCCACCCCCCCCCCAGAAGAAAAAGCAATTTACACTTTCGGGAGGGGACATTATCTGTTGTGGGGGAGGGGGTCATAGTCAGTGCTATTAAAGGAGGATTGTGGAAAGGAACTGCCCTTATATAAAATTTCCAACTCCTCTGTCATTGGCTCAAGCATGCAGACTCTGGTGTGGGCCATTAGGTTTCTTGTCCTTCATGGTCTAGCTCTGGCTGAAACAAAATCCAGTCTGCATTCCTTGAGCAGCCACCAATGGTGGGGGGATTGGAGTGAGCCCATACATGTTAAAGAGAAAATAACCCAGAGGGAATGAATCGCCAAAGTGAAGAGGCCACATGTGGCTAAAAAATAAAGTTATGCTTCCATTAATTGGACACTTTTATTGAGCTCCTACTTGATATAGCCGTGAACAACACCAGTCCCTGCTGTCACGAGGGAGAAAGGTAATAAATGAAGAAACAAACAAACAAACAAATCATATAAGGTCAGGTTGCAATGAGTGCTATAAAGAAGAATAAAGCAGGGGAACGGGACAGCAGGTGAGGATGGGGCTGCTTTGTTGGATGGAGTGGTCCAGGGACCTGGATGCAAGGAGGGAGCAAGCCATGAGGATAACTGAGGGGAAAGTGTTTGAGACAGAGGGAACACCAAGTGCAAAGGCCCTGAGGTGGAAGCATGCTTGGTGTATTTATTTATTTATTTTTAATTTTTTTTAACGTTTATTTATTATTGAGAGATAGAGAGAGACAGAGCATGAGCAGGGGAGGGGCTGAGAGAGACAGGAGACACAGAATGTGAAGCAGGCTTCAGGCCCCAAGCTGTCAGCACAGAGCCTGATGTGGGGCTCGAACTCACAAACTGTGAGATCATGACCTGAGCCGAAGTCGGACGCTCAACCGACTGAGCCACCCAGGTGCCCCGCTTGGTGTATTTAAAGATAGCAAGGAAGTCAGTGTGGCTGGAGCAGAGTGAGTGACGGGAAGACTAACAGGGATGACTCCCTAGATGCAGGCAGGAAACATATCGAGCAATTAACATTGTAAGCCAGTTAAGGACTTCCCAGACCCTCGGCTTCTAGACTGGGAGCGGGAAGAGGGTAACAGGGGTGCTCCTGCCCTCTCCCTCGGGGTCCTGGGTCTGATCTGCTTCTCTTGGCTCCTCTCACTGACTCGAATGCAGCCAGGATGACTTTGAATAGCAGTGTTAGAAGCTTAGCTGGGCCCCTGCATGTGTTATGGACAAGCATGAAATTTACAATCTCTCTGATTGTGATCAATCAGATTAGGAAATTGAAAAACACACTGTTTAGACTTCCAAATAGCAGTGGCAAATCTTGTTCCCATGACGGTGAGGGTTCGGTCTATCTCTCATATCCATGCGTGCAAATTTAGACTATCCCTCTCACCCAGCCACCCCCCTTCACTGCACACCTTTGAAGCTACAGTCTGCTTACTCTCAGTCTCTCCCTCTCTCCCTCCACCGCCCCCCCCATCTTCATTTGAGATTTTGCTGAGGGAGCTCCCATATGTCACAGCCTGTGTGCGGAGCTCCGTGAAATAAAACACAGAATTAAGATGTCATAGAGACAAAGCCAAACCAAATACAGGAACAATGCCGAACCCTAAAACAGTCATTAAGTAATTCACGTCTACATGTGTCTGTTCAAAACAAATATTAAGATCCTCTGGACGCAAATGTTTCTCATCAGGAGAATCCCCTCGTCGCCGGATTCCCTGGGCTTACATCCCGCTGACAGCTTCGCTGAGCAGAAACACCAGTGGATCACTGTTCTCTGGCTTCATTAAAAGTTGAGCTTATGCAAGTGAGCTGGAATTTTACAAGACAGTCACCACTCCTGCGGGAAGAGAGGTGCCATCTGGGCCTGAAGTGTGTATTCATGGTGTGTGTGTGTGTGCACACTCACTCATGGGAGAAAGTGTGTTTGGGGCTCCTTATGGCATTATGGGCCCAGCCCTGTGCTAAGCAAGCATGTTTGCTCTGTTAGCTAATTCTGTCTTCACAGTAACTCTGGGAGAGACGTATTTTTAAGACTGTCTTAGAGATGAGGAAACTGAGGCTCAGAGAGTGGCAGTGACCTGCTCAAGGATGAATGGCTGGTAAGAGTCAGAACTGGGATAAGAACCCAGAGCTCTTGATAGATGTGTGTGTAGTCCAGTACACTTTGCAGAGGAGGAAAAACAGGCCAGGGAGGCGGTGAAGGCGTGTCTTGTTCAAGGTCATACAGTTTGTTAAGAGGTGAACCTAGGATCTGAACTCGGGTCTGCCTGATTACAACTACATTCTTCTCTACCTGCTGTACATCCTGTCACTGTGGTTTGGCTTTTAAGGTTGTGGGTGTTTTTGTTTCATCTTGCTCATCTTGTTTTATGTCCCGTCGGCTTAGGCAATAGCTACTGTTACAATCCCAACTCATGCCACTCTCTAGAACACTGCCTTTCCCTCCTTACCCATTCTCCACATCAAGCCAGAAGAACCTCTTTGAAAAGCAAGTCAGACCATATATACCCCCTCCACCCATCTAACGCCCTCATCACTGACCCTTGGTTTGCAGAATACAGAGCTGATCCCCTGCTAAGGCCTAAATATTCTCCATGGTCTAGCTTCTGCCCACCTCCCCAAGATTGTTTCTGAAATGCTTACCCTCATTCCTTCTGTTCGGCCATATCCCTCTCTTTTTGAGTCATCCAAATTTCCCATGTCCTTTCTACCACAGGGCCTTTGCACATGATGCCAGGAAAGCCCCCCCCTCTCCCTGGTGGCTAATTTATATCTACCGCACTTTCTGATCTCAGCTCAAATGCCATTTCCTCAGGGATTCCTTCCACAATGCTGTCTGAGTTACAGACTTTCTTATCATCCCAGTACCTCTCGTGATTCTCAACATGGCTGTAATTTTATATTGATTTGTGAGATCATTGTTAAAGTGTACCTCTCCTAAGAGACTGAAAGCATCATGGGGACAGGGACTACGTCTATGTGCTCATTGGTGATCTCTCTCATCTGACACAGGGCAGGAGGCTAAGCAAGTGCTTGTTGAATGCATGAATTATAACACTTTCCCCTCATCAAGTCACTTTCACACC
Organism: Panthera onca; assembly: GCF_046562875.1. Taxonomy (NCBI): domain Eukaryota; kingdom Metazoa; phylum Chordata; class Mammalia; order Carnivora; family Felidae; genus Panthera; species Panthera onca. Next base: position 14,182,048 of record NC_138350.1, read on the forward strand.
TAATAGTCAAGCATATGGAATTGCCAGTATTAAAAAACAGCAATATTAATTCCTTTGATTTGCAAGAGAAACATTGGAACTGCTGAGGACAGGACCATGTCTGTCTCTTTCCTGGCTGTATCTCAGCACCTAGGACAGTGGTCCACAGTTGAGGATCTTTGTTGAATGAACAAATAATGAGGACGTGCAGGAATAAACACATGGTACCGAAGGGGAAACCCAGAAACTTACAGAGGTATGGCATCAGAATTTAAAAAAAAAATTTATTTAACATTTATTTAGTTTTGAGAGACAGCGTGAGCGGGGGAGGGGCAGAGAGAGAGGGAGACACAGAATATGAAGCAGGCTCCAGGCTCTGAGCTGTCAGTGCAGAGCCCAACGCAGGGCTCAAACTCACAAACCATGAGATCATGACCTGAGTTGAAGCTGGCCGCATAACTCACTGAGCAACCCAGGAGCCCCCAACATCAGAATTTTAGAGCTAAAGAGACTTTCAAGATCATCCAATCTCCTCCATGAGGAGGTCTGAGGGCTATGTTTTATACTATGTGTAATGTATTGGAACCACAGTGTGCATGTATTTCTTACTGAGACCGATGTAAGATTAAAAGATCTTTAGGAACAGGGTGCCTGGGTGGCTCAGTTCGTTAAGCGTCTGACTCTGGTTTCAGCTCAGATCGTGATCTCACCATTTGTGGGTTGAAGCCCTGCATCCAGCTTTGTTCTGGCAGCACGGAGCTTGCTTGGGATTCTCTGTCTCCCTCTCTCTGTCCCTCTCTGCCCCTCCCCCACTGGCACTGTCTCTTGTCACTCTCAAAATAAATAAATAAACTTTTTTTTAAGTGCTTAAAAAAAGGTCTTTAGGACTCACTGCTCTAATTCAGATCTTCATTTTGCAGATGGGGGACTGAGACCCACAAAGGGAGAAGGATTTGCCCAAGTTTCATAGCCTGAGTCAGCCTGGGTGAGCTCTGGGTTCAGTGAAGTGGTGTTTGCCCAATGTCGTGTTTGTGTTTGAACTTCCCTGCTGTGATCAGGTGACCAGACACTGCTCTCTCTTGCCACCCTATCCCCTACTGTGAGATAAGGCATCCTGCCCCATAAAGACCTCCTGTGGCATATGCTGCCTGAAGCCTGGTCTGGGAATCCTGATGAGATGTCCATCTGTACCCATCCTGTGCCTAACAGAGCAGGTGAGCAGCTCTGGCTGTTTCTGGGATCATGTTTCAGAGCTTCCAGCTGATAAGGAGGATTTTGTTTGGCCAGCTTCCCTTGCACAGCCAGGTGGCAGGTGATTCTGGGGCTCAGCCCACTCCCATAAGGGGTAGGTGTCTGTGCAGTGGTGCAGGATGGGCTCAGGGCCACTGTTCACCATGTGGAGAGCTGTTTCCAGCAGGAACCCACCATCATAACAGCACCTTCTATTGGTCAGCTCCTTACAAACCAGTGTCGCGTTGCTGTGGCATTCAGCCTGCAGTCAGGATGGGAGGGCCAGAGGGCATCTTTGAGGAACTCAAAGATGGGGAAGCTGAGGCACAGAAAGAGCAAAGGAAGCTTCACAGAGCATCAGAAGGTCACTTGCGCAGTTATAGCTGAGATATGGGCCACTTGACACCCAATCCTAAGATATCAGAGTGCTCAGAGTTCCTTGGGGAAGAAGGCAGAAAAACGAATTTATTCCCATTTTACAAATAGGGTGAGTGAGGCTCAGAGATGTGAAATGACTTGTCTGAAGTCATATCATGAAATAAAGCTGCATCATCATTGTTCATTCTCATTTGGCCCTCACAACAGTAAGTGCCAGTTTTGTGTCCATTTTGCAAATGAATAACTGAGGCTCAGGGTCTCCAGGAACAAACCCCGGGTCTCTTGACTCCAAGTTCAGGGTCTCCATCCCACCGTGGGACAATATCTCTGACCCCACAAGCTTGTGCACTGAGAATGGATCCAAATTCATTCCTATCAGAAACAAAGAATCGTGATTGCCAGGATCCCTTTTTTAACTTATGCAAAGGATTTTATATCTCCCTTCTGATTGTTCATTCATACCTCCATCCAGCAGAGAACTTCTACTCAGGCAAAGCATAATAATGAATAAAATTTTCTCTTACTCTCAAGTTGTTTACCTGTCTATAAATGTATAAAAAAAGACATGTCTATAAATAACAAGCAATTAGCAGGCAGAGCAAGAGTTAATGTCATCAAAAAGTGAATCAAAGTCCAAACAGGTAAAGCGACTTGCCCAAGATCATACAAGTTAGCTGTGATGCCATGCAATTTTAGATCTCTCCTATTCAATAAACCAAGATCTATGCTAGGCAGTTCGTAGATATTATTTCACTTTATCCTCATGCCAACCCTATGCAGTAGATACCGTTGTCCCCATTTTGTAGGTGGTAGAAGTGAGATTCAGAGGATGTAAGCAATTTGGCCAGGGTTCTCACCTTGTGGGGGTCTGAGTTAGAATTACAGCCCAGATGTACTGCTCCAGACTTCTCTCTTACCCAACATTTTCTTCCCCAGAGGCGAGATATGGAGCACAAAATGTCACTTGTGAGACCTAGCTATTCTCTTGCTTTTAAGGTTCTAGATGATCACGCTGGTGGAGGCTTACTCCAAGACTGGGCTCAGGCAGAAGGGCATGGGCCTGTCCAGCAGTGACACTGACCTCACGGGGGTGGATGAGGGCTTGCCCCAGGGTATTGATGGTTCCCTCCCACACTGGGCAATCACTCAGAAGGAGAATCAGCCAGTGGGAAGTGCCTTTCACGGTAGAAGTGCTCTTCCCAGCAAGAGGATTATTGAACCATCCCTGAAGAGGGATAACCCTTTAAGACAAGGAGACAAGAGATATTGATAGTTAACCATGTGTTTTCTTGACCAGAACTAAACTCAGAGACGGCAGTGAAGAGGACCACAAGCTGAATCATTGGTGTTGAGGAAGAGGGTCGGATAATAGATATTTGTTAAGCACCAGGATTTCCTACTTCCTTGCGCTAACTTGGAGGGTGATTAAAAATAGCCTTCTTTACATTATAAGTGAGAACACAGGTCCAGAAAGGTTATTTTACTTGTCCAAGTTTGCCCGGTTTGGCAGAGCTCGGACTATTGGCCATCGGTTCACACGTTACCATGGAGACATCCATCATTCCTGCCTGCATGGCACCTTTCTGTTCTTGTGGGTTTCCCCACCTTCATTCTGTCTCTCCTCTCCCTAGCCTGGAGGCAGTCTCTTTCTACTCTGGAGAAATCTTTCTTCCCTTTGTGTTTCTTCAAGACTCTCTCCTAAGTCCATAAATCCCCCTACCTCTACAGGCTTTGACTTTTTCAAAAAGAAAAAGCTAAAAACACTCTCATATTCTTCCTGTTTTCAACCCATGATGTGCTTAAATGGTAAAAAAAAAAAAAAAAAAAAAAAAAAAAAAAAAAAAAAAAAAAGGAGAAAATACAGGGAGAAAAAAGCCACACAGGTCAGTATCTCAAAATATTATCCCATTTCATATCTCCTTAAATCCCTTAAGCTTTTGAGATGGTAATGTTATTATCTCTAATTAATAAGAGAGGAAGCTAAAGTTCAGGAGGATTATGTGACTTCTCCAAGGTAACACTTAGATCCAGGATTCAAACCCAAGCTTGTAAGGCTCCAGTAGTCAAGATTTTAACCACCATGTCCCACTAATGCACTACTTGTGAGAAAAAAAAAAAAAAAAAAATCAAAATTGGCCGGAGACAAGGAGTGACTTCCCAAAGATCCTTCAGCAAGTCAGCAGATCGGGAACCCAGTTTGCTGATTACAGGCACATCAATGAGTACTGACATTTAATGGGCATCCCCTGCGTGCATCTGACCTATGCTCCCATCCTCCAGTCTCTAAGGAGGTTATATTCAACTGAGCCCTAGAATAAAGTTCAGAGAGGAAAAAGACATTCCTTAGAGTGTTAACCAAACTATAGACCTATGTACCCGAGTGGGTAAGGACAGGATGGTGAAAAAATGTTTCATAGAAAGTGTCAACAGCTTCAGCTTCAACTAATTGGTAGTAGTTGCCTGAAGCACTGTGTTAAGATGACTTCTGGGGCTGAATCAGTAGCAAAGAGTGTTTTGATTGATTAGTGATGTCTGTCATTAGTGCAGGAAAGGGAGGTGACAGTATGCATGCCATATATTTATCTTTCCCAGGATGGGAATGCTACAGTTCTTGGAAGGAGCAGATCAAGTACCAACCATTGAATACTTACTCTGCTGCCATGCTTTTTACATTCATTGTTTCGATGTCTGTTGATCTCAGGACACCCTCTCTCCCCCATTTTACAAATGAGAAAACAGAACCTCAGAAAGATGAGGTTCCCAAGGCTAAAGAAGCTAGTCAGTGGTTAACCAGCTCTGATAACTACTGGTAAATACATAAGCTATTAGAGTGATGAATAGACTATCAATAGGTGAGCAATCCCAGAACTTGTTAATTAGTGTGTAAATGTATATATTTGACCAGAGGGCTTTGTCTTGTTTATCCCCATACACTTAGTAGCTAGCACAGGGCCCAGGACACCCAACATGTTGGACAGCCAGCACCCAATGCATAGTTACTTAGAACTACGGACAGGCACTGTGCTAGATACCCTTAAAGGGGTGCTTCAGAGAGTAAAGAGATTTGGCTATGCATATATTGACAGGGAAGACAGGATCAAGGGCCAGCCTGCCCACTGCTGATTCTCAAGATGCCAAGCTAAGCGGACACATTTCATGATCTCCTCAGGCAAGTCAGGGAGCTGAAGCAGGACAAGGGGGAGGAAACGGGTGTCCTGCACCAAGGGAGCTATTTCTGGCTTTGTGTTCTGCCAGCAGGATGCTGGGAGGCTGTAGGAGCCGGATCTGCTGCTGGGGCTTACTCAGAGTCAGGACAATGCCAGCTTCGTCTTGCCTGGAACACCTGAATGCCATGTAAGAGGGGGACGGCAGTGGGGAGGGTTGGCTCCTCATGGAGACCAATCTTCTTCCGCCACATCTTTTCCCAGCTGTGTCCAGCCTCTGTCAAGTTTGGGGGTGATTTATCTTATCTGCAGAGTTGGCATATTACATTTTTAAAGAGTTTCAAATTATGAAGCATTATGAGATGAGTAGAATGATTTTTTTTTTCTGTTTCACAGATGAGAAAACTAAGACTAATCAAGTTATTTATAACAGCAGTAACAACTACAACAGTATAAGTCAGACATTATGCTAAGCATTTCATACATGGTAACTCATTAAAACTTCACAATATTGAGCTTTATTCCCTGTGAGACAGGGAATATTGTCTCTGTTTTGCAGATGGGGAAACTGAGGTCCAAAGAGGTCAAGACTTCATTAGGCTCAAGTCCCATCTGATTCCAGAGCCCATGTGGCTTAATCTCCGTGCTGTACTGCCTCCTTGTCAAGCAACTAATTCACTTACTAATTAAGAGTTTGCATTTATGTAGTGTTTTATGTTTTCTGCATACTTTATGTATATTTGTGTCTTTGAGTTGTACTGTGGTTGAACTCTCATACTATAAAGGTAGATGGAAGAGGTATTCTTTTTTGCTTCACATCCTTTGACACATCAGAAACGGTGCCCTGAGTCGGAAAGATGCTTCTACTCTGCTCTGTACCGTGCTTTGTACGGCACATTTGATATACACGATACCTTGAATAGTACAGCAACGTAATCTCTGCACTGTACTGTGTTTCTCTTCCCCAAGCCTCAATTTTGTTATCTCTAAAATGGGAGAGAGAACCTTCTTCCAAGGTTACTGTGAGCATTGGAGACGATAAACTAGAAAGAAGAGCCTAATATACCTGATACATCAAAGAAGCACCCAGTTATATACTGTGGAGTCTGCCATTTTATAGGAGTGAGCAACTACTTCCCTTGCTGGTTCTCTTTAAAGATGGGGATGAACAATTATGAGGTGACTGGCTGGAGCTAGCCTGGTCATCTGTAACTGAGAAGTTGCACCAAGTTTATTCTTAGCATCCTCTTCTCTCCCCTGTGATCCCCTGATCACCAGAAAGGAAGGGACTCGGGCCCAGGAGCCATGAAATCTCCGATATGTTTAACCCCGGTGGATGGATGCAGCATTTCCAGTGATGGGTCCTGTGTTCAAGACCTTGGTGGTGTTGGTTTCCACCTGAACAGTGCCAGGCCAGAGCTTTAGTCAGGATTGGGTTAAACTGTTTCTAGGTGCAAGAGGCACCTCTGAAAAAGTACAGGCAAAAAGAACACAGAAAATGTATTTACCATTGGAACATAGATTTTGTGATTACAAGTCATCTAGCCACGCACAGCCCTATCCTCGGGCTGTAATTATGCTTGTTCTGAGGTTTCTCAAGAAAGCTAGAGACGGAGGCATTTCACCAGAGCCTAACCTAAGTGAAACCTTAGTGCTATCTGGAGTCATTGGATTGTTTGACCATTGGAACCTGGGAATCAGTGCCACTGGAGAGATGAAGACTTCCACTCCTCCCTTTCTTTCTTATGAATCACTCAGACCACTGCAATCAATTCCTAGCACTCCTTTCTCCGAGAAACATATTCTCTGACCCTGTCTGCTGGCTGCTGATACCATTTGGCCTCAAAAAATAAGCAGACTAGATATCACCTTGGATGCTGCAAGGTCATTAAATGAGGAAAATGTAGTTAGGGTAGGCAAGAATGACAGCTATAACAGATAAAGCTTGGGATCTCAGTGGCTTAATATGATCCAATCATGTCCTGCTCATATCTCCATCCTATGTGGGTTGAAGAAGGGTTTTTCTTCATGTAGCCATACAGGGACCCATTTCCATGGCATGGCTTCAAGTTTCTATGGCATGATCCAAATGAAAGATGAGGAAAATGAACCAAGGTGGAGAGATCCCACTTGCTCTTAACTGCTTCAACCTGGAAGTAACCCAGCACTTTCATTTACATTTCATTGGTGGAAGCTAGTCACAAGATCCCATCTAGGTGCCGAGACAACTGGGAAGTGTATCTAGTAACATGTCTGGGTGGAAAGGGAAGGGAGTTTGGTACCATCCTCTCTCATAATGGGAGTTGCCTGACATTCCTGAAATCACATACCAGTAAGCATCTGAGGTCTGCCCAATAAGTTTTTTCTCCCTATGAGAAGAGGGAAAGAAAAATAAGTTACTGTCCATTGAGCATTTACTACGACTCAGGTACTGTGCTAAACTCTTCACAGGCATTAGCATGTTTAATGTACATATTTTTTTTCAAGTATATGCTGTTGTTCCCATTTTACAGACAAAGGGAGTCCCAAAGAAAGGAAGAGAATGATTAAAATCACATAGCTAGAAACCTCTGGTGCCAGGATTTGAAGATAGATCTTAACCCTTTGACCACACTGCCCACATGAAGTACAGCATTCCAGATGTTTGGGGGAGGATAAAACATGGTGACAGACAAAGCGATTAGCCAGTGCATGGGCCACCATTACTGTTTATTTAACACTGGTTACAAAAAAGAAAACAAGAGAAGAACTTAGCCTCTAGAAAGTTCCTTTTTGATCTTTGGGAAGTAATCTCCCCTGATTGTTTTTTCCTTTGCAAAACCACTTACTCACTTGAATGTTCAGTAACTTATTTATTCAGTGTGTTTTATGTGACAGGCCTGGTGCTGGATGCTTGGGAAGTAACGATGAACTAGACACAGTCTCTTCTCTCAAGGAGGAGAGGTAGGGTATCGGATGGATTCATTCTCCCCAAATTCTTAGAGATTATGAGAAAGGACACCAGCGTTGTCGGAAACTTGGGTTCTGATTGGCTGTTGGGATGGGATAGAAACCCAATTGACTGGAAGGGTCTCTTTCCCATTCATGGGACAAACCAAGTAAGAAGGCAGATATAAAGGACTGTAGTAGTGTTTATTTAGGTCTTTCCAGAACGTTTTCCTTTTCTGGATAGTGACAGTGCCTTACTTCCATACCATTCAGGGCCACAATAGACACAATTATATTTCTCAATTACCATAGACACTCTATTGATATAGAGCTAGCATATGATACTAGGAGAGCCAGTCTCAGCCCTTCTCTGGGATCAAGTACAAGGGAGGGGCTCTCATTGGACACAGATGGTGAGAAAGGCCAAGCTGGATAGCAGTAGTAATAGTAACACCTAGCATTTATTGAGTGTTTACCCCATTGCCAGACACCATGCTAAGCATTATATGTGAACTACGTTGCTTAATCCTCACAACCACCCTATAAGGTGGGTACTTTTTCATCATCCTCATTCTACCATTGAGAAACCTGGAGCTCAGAGAAGTGATAGCACTGATTCAAGGTCACACATTTAGTAAGAAATAAAACAGGGATTTGAACCCCAGACCCTGTGCTCATAGCCACTCTACAATATTGCTGTATTATGTCTGTATAGTTATATCTGTGTCCTAGGGAAGAAAGGTATGTGAGAAAGCTCTGTTAGCCTTGGGGTACAGCCTGATCAAGGACCAGGGGTGAGTGGATTGAACTCATTCACTTGGGCTACACTCCTCTGCCTCCCCTTATTCCCCAAGAACTGTGTCATCCGATCAAACCCCCAAACTGCAGGGCTTTTTACCCTCATTGTCTCTAGCCTGCCTGAGCCCTGGTCCCCAGGGTTCTGTGACATCCTTGAATTCCTGATGCTCTCGGGGACATGCTGCAAAAGATTGAAGTCAGCAATTGTGTAGATCGCTGACTGTCAAAAATGAGGGCAATTTTATATATTTTTTCGGTTCCTATTTCTTCTACTTGCTTTCCCTCAAGGGTTTGAGATTGTTAAGCAGGTGAGCTGGTAAAGGTTACAAGGGGAGGTCACCAACTAAAAGTGAGATATCTCCAATGCATGGATATCCAGACATAGCTAAGATACCACTCCCAGCACGGCCCCAAAAGGAAGTCCTTTTAATGGGCAGTAGAAAGATTGGAGGGACACAGGAAGGTCCCTGTCCTCTCATATCTCAGTGGGATCTTTGGACCTGTCAACTACACACCACAAAGTCTTCCTAAGCAAACCATCATAGAGAAAATGCTGAATTATCTTTGTATTCTCTCTAGGGATGACAATATTACAAAATTGTCATATGAAGAGGCGATCAGAATATACAGCCAAAAATTCTAGGGAATAAAGTATGATAGATGTGTTTCAGAATGTTAATCAATAAAAAAAAAAGTGCTATAGGGGCGCCTGGGTGGCGCAGTCGGTTAAGCATCCGACTTCAGCCAGGTCACGATCTCGCGGTCCGTGAGTTCGAGCCCCGCGTCAGGCTCTGGGCTGATGGCTCGGAGCCTGGAGCCTGTTTCCGATTCTGTGTCTCCCTCTCTCTCTGCCCCTCCCCCGTTCATGCTCTGTCTCTCTCTCTGTCCCAAAAAAAATAAATAAAAAACGTTGAAAAAAAAAATTAAAAAAAAAAAAAGTGCTATACTCTGGATTTGGCATGTTAGTAGGTTTTCCTGGGTTTTAACTTTTTATCATGTGTTACCTTCTCATTCTAAATAAATATTCACATAAGGACCTAACTTCATTTTTGAGATTTCATACTCTTTTTCTTTAAAAAACGGCTCCCAAACTGTGTAAGCTTCAGGCCTCACACACTTGGTTATGCTCCTGGTTCAAAGATTCCAAAACCATAGGATTCTGTCTTGTTGTTATTGTTGTTGTTGTTAAGTTTATCTATTTATTTTGAGAGAGAGAGAGGAGGGTGGAGGGACAGAAAATCCCAAGCAGGATCCACGCTGTCCATGCAAAGCCCGATGCAGGGGCTTGAACTCACCAAGCATGAAATCATGACCTGAGCCAAAATCAAGAGTTGGACACTTAACCCACTGAGCCACCCGGACGCTCCTAGGATTCTGTGGTTTTTATGCCACATGGATCCAGCGTTTGTCATCAGCTGAGCCCTTTGGGGTTATTCCTACCCTCTAGGAGACAGTGTCCATTAGGACCTTTGGTTCTTAGACCTCACAGTCCTAGAAGTTCCCCCTTTGTGCCCCAAATATTTGTGAACCAGGACGGTGAACGCCAAGGGGTTCAGCAAAGCCCTGCAGTGTCGATGGCATCTGCTTCTCAATGGAGGAGGGGCGAATGAGGCAAAGAGCTCTCCGAGGAGGCCTGCTTTCCACTGGATTTCTACATTCATTGGGGTTTCTCTATTTTCCATCCCACGCTGACAGATCGAGTGAGAGAACTAGGTAGGTCAGAGTGAGGAGAGGCTCCAGCCCCAGGCAAGTAGGCCGGAGTGTGGCAGCCTACTCAACAAGTCGGCCAAGAGCCAGGACTCAAACCCAGGGAAGAGACCAGCTTTCCTGCATGCTCTGCTCCCTCAGATGCAGAGAAGGCTCTTTGCTTCCTGCTGGGGAAGAAGTGGAGACAGTTTCCAGAGCCTGGAAAATAAGTATGTCCCAGATGCCACCAAGCCACAGGCTCTGCTTCAGGAGCTATTTTCCTTCGTTCTGTTGGCAATACCCCAGGCTTCCTCCTCCATTATGATTTCACTATAGTTTGGGGGCACCCAACTGGTTTCCCCAGAGAAGATGGAAAAAAAAAAAAACCACTGCTAAGCCGTATCACAGTCCCTGTGGCCGCAGATTCCAGTGTCTACAGTTGCACAAAAGCCTAATTTGAAATAAACAGAATGAAAGTTGTACAACAGGCTTGGTCCTGGGTATAGACTCCCCAGGCCCTAGCTGACTGTGGGGGAGAGGGGAAGGACATGGGGGGACCATTCCCCCTTCTGAAGTTCTCCACACGAAGTTCTAGGAGTGGGGGGGGGGGGGGGGCTGGTGGTTAACCGTTTCCTAGCCTGAGCCTAGAGAGGCTGGATCCTAATCTCTCAAAGCTGAATGGGCTCCATTTTGCAGATGGAGAAACAGAAACTCAGGAGCCCTTCTGAGATGTTAAGTGGAATTGTCCCCAGGGAGATTGTAATATGACAGTTGCCAACCTTGGCCGCACGGTGGTATCCCCTGGGGATCTTTACAAAAATACGGATGCCTGGACCCCACATCCAGACATTCTGATTTAATTGATTCGAGGTGATATCTGAGCATCAGGAGTTTTTAAATGCTCTTTAGGGAATTCTAATGTGCAATGATGATTGTGAGCCGATGGGGCAACTGTGAAGGAACAGAGAGATCTGTGTTTGAGTCTTCGCTCCACTGTTTCGTAACTGTGTCCTTGAGCAAGCGATTTCATTCATGTGCACCTAAGTGTCCTTCATCTGTAAATTGGAGCTAATGGTAATATCTACGCCATATAGGGTCAAAGTAGGAACTAAATGAGATAATAGACACTAAGTGCTTAAAGCAGCGCCTATCACATTGTAAGTGATCAACACTTGTTGGTTTTATCATTGTCATTGTTGTTGAGATTGTATTACTAATATACATCATTACCCCAAGCCCCCATGTTGGGAAACGGAGGCTCAGATTGCTAGTCCGTTGATGGAGGGATTGGAATTCAAGAGACCCGATTCTCTTGTTCTGACAGGAAACGAGCTGTGTGACCTTGGGCAGATCTCTTAACCTCTCTGAGTTTAGTCGCCTCATCTTGCCAGATGGATCTCACAGCCCTTGGCCATCTACCATCCAGAGAAGTTGTGAGATTCCAATAAGATAATGGATTTGAATGAGCTTTGAAAACGGGAATGCACCAGAGGAATTTCAGATATTATGATTATGATGGCCATTTCATCCCCCTCGTGCCCTGGCTGGCCCATCTGTTCTGGGAGCTTTTGGGTCTCTCTCTGCCTCCTTTGGCCGCCAGTCCTGAACTGCTCAGTCTGACATTTGGGCAGGTTCCAGGGAGGATTCTGCCCCTCCTCCATCTGCCCCTCAAGTTAACTCTTTTCTGTCTCCTCATTTGGCCTACCAGGCCCAATATCTGACTCCAAAGTGTGTGGTGATGGTATGTGAGGAGAGGTGCTCATATTATTCTCTCCCTGGGGTTAGGAATGAGCCAAAGATCTTGGATTTCAGCCAGTGGAAGAGTTGGAAGTTTCCTGAGATGTTCTAGATGGAACAGCAGGTTCCAGGCAGAGTGGAGAGGTAGAGTGGGGATTTGAACCCAGTGCCCTGAGCCCCCATCTAGTGTTCTTGTGCTATACCATCCCCACCCCATGGCTCTGAATGCTGAGTGCTTGGCTTTGGAACATGGGTCTCCTCTAGTCCCTAAACTTCTCTTGGAAGAGTTAGTGCCTGTGGCAGAATATCAGAGAACAGAGCAGGGATGTGGGAGGCGGGGTGGGGGGGGGGGTTGGAATTGGGTGGGTGGGAGGTGGGAGTTACTGCTTCCCCCAGGAGCCTGGGCTGTCTCCCTAGGGGAATTCGTGACCTTGATGATCTTAGCCAAATCATGTAACTCCTCTGAGATGCAGGTTCCTCAGCCATGCGATAGGAAAACCACCACCTGTATATCTACTGGTCAAATGAGACCATTAGTGAGGAGGTTTGTAACCTCTCTTCCTCTCTTGCCTCTGATGCCAGTACTACTGCTGGGGATGAGGGAGATGAGCTGATTCTGCCAGCCCCATCCCCTGGCCAGAGAGCAGAACGGGGTGGGGGATGGGGGGGAACCAGGCACAGGCATCTGGGCTGCTCAGAGCTGTGTGGGCTGGGAGGAGCCTGGGAGAAGGCAGGGCCTGCCTGGGATTGGCAGCTGCAGACCTGCCGGCAGATGGTCTCCTAAGTGGGCCACCCCAGGGTCAGCTTTATGGATTTGTGCATTAACCCTTCTCTCTCCAGCAGCCCTCAGACACTAGTTAGTTTTGACTTTGACCTGACCCACAGAAGCTACCAGGTCTCTAACTGAGCTGTAGACTAGACCCTGGCCAGCATCTTACCACTCCCTTCCCCCCACCAAGGGACAAACCATTCCTTGCATGTATGGGACACTTAACAGTATGCAGAGCCAGATTCTTTGGATCCTCACGATACTCAGGGCTGGGCAAGACTGATGATTGAAAATACTTCTAATATTTGTCATTTGTCTTAGTACCAATTTTGGTAAATATTAATGTACAAAAAAGAAAGTATCACTACACACTGTGAATATTTTGGAGTTTAGTCTTCTGGATTCACTAACTCACTCTTATTCTTTCCCCCTCTCTCGTTTTCTTATCTTACTACTTCTTTCACTATGTCTTACTCAACGTGGGATAATATTGGGTATGTTTTTTTCACTTCATATTTTTTTTCTAATTTAACAATATAGTCTGAGTATGTTCCCATGCCAGTAAATACCCATCCACCTCATCATTTTTAATGCCTGCATAGTCTTCCATGGCAGATATTTATCAAAAGTAACTCACTCATCTCCCATTGTTGGGTGACATCATAGGATAGAGGAGGAAGCAAATTCAGAGAGGCTCAGTAACTAGCCCAAAATCACACAGCTTGTAAATAAGAGCTTGAACTTGAACTTGCGTCTTGGGACTTGAAATTCAGTTCTCTTTTTTAGGGTAAAAGAAGTTAAGGTTTAAGAGTGCTAGTGCTCTACACCAATATGGAACCAACCTCACTCCAAGGGGGAATCCAGACAAGCCTTGCTTACTGATTTTTCAGTTCACTCAATTCTGGGTTAGAGTCTCAGTCCGATCTCTATTGGCTGTGTGACTTTGGGCAGCCTCACTCCCCTCTCCGAGCTTCAATTTCTTCACCCATAAAAAAAAGACTATTAAAATCTAGCTTATCAGGCCATCGGGGGGATTAGAGTAGACAAGAAATTGCTTGCCAAGTATGTGACACATAGTGGGTGCCTGACGGTGAAGCTAATACTATCCCATTGTTGCTAGAATTTTTGGTATTATTACTTACAAGAATATGAATAATATTAATAATATAATCTAATATCTATTAGCATTTTCTAATATCTAATATCTAATATCTAATAATAATATCAGAGCTCTAATAGTAGTATTAGCCCCAGTCCCAGGGGCTGTAAGACTTCCAGCAAGTCCCCTTACCTCCGCTGACCTCAGTTTACCTGTCTGAAAGCAGGATGCTTCCCTTGATGATTTCTGAGCGTGATTCTATTCTCACTCCCAGCTCCCTATGAGAATGCATGTTAACCCTTGCAGGCCTGGTCTGGCTCCTCTCCTCCATCAATGATTTTTTTCTCTTCCCCCACCAGCCAGAGCCAACTGGCCTCCCCTCCCCCACCAGCTCTCTGGGCCTTTGACACTAATTGATACGGAGTATTCCCTCTAATCCTGCCTCTGCCTCGGGGGCCCTTGTTCCTAGGGCATCTGCTTGGTGAGAGGAGGAGGAGGCAGGGCCTACCGCCACCCGCCTGTCTGCCATCTGGTCCCCTTCCCCTCCCTCTTCTCAGAGCCACCAAGAAAAATCTGTAATGAATCTGTGGCCCCCCGCCCAAGGGGGTGGGGTGAGACCAGGCACATGCTGGCCGCAAACACGAGTTCGAGCTGGAACACACACACACACACACACACACGCTTATAGACACAATTATTAGCAAAGCTTTTGTGCAGCTCTCTCTGGCCTGCTCCGGCTGAACAGCTGCTAGGAGGGCTCAGGAGTGAAATGCTAACAGGAGGGGAACTTTAATTATCCTACCGAATGGCATCTTTGGCAGCCCCCAGGGACTGGACGAAATGGGGAAGAGGGAAAGCAGGGGAGAGAAAGACAATTAAATAAGAGAATCCATCCGGGGGCAAGAAGGGGTGCGCTAACTAGCTAATGGAGAGGAGTGACGGGGAGATTCACGTGGCTCCTCACCACAAAGAGCCAGACCTTTCTCAAATCCAGGGGTTGAAGAAAAGATCTGGAGAAGTTGCAGGTTCCCTCTCTCTTCCTGGGTCCTTCTGCCCTGCATGGCTTTCTCTCACACAGGCGACAGGTCCGCCTTCCAAAGCTTGGTGTCAAGGGCAGGACTTTGGACTCTGCACATCTGGGTTCTAATTCAGCTCTGCTCCTTGCTGGCTCTGTGACCTTGAGCCAACTACTTCACCCCTCTGAGCCTTGGGGTTCCTCTGTGTGAAATGGAAATAGCAGTAATACCTACTCACGGGGTTGTTGAAGCAGATAAGATCATTCATTCAAAGAGCAATGTTTATGGAGGGTGTACCAGGCCCTATGCTAGTCAGAGTTACAAGAGAACATAAGAGAGACTGGGGAGGAGGGGAGGTGCAAACAATGCACAAGGAAACCAACTAATAAAAAAAAGTAAATTGTGACTAGGGCCCCAATGCCAGTTACTTCAAGGAACTTTTCCTTCCTCTCCTGTCAGCCACAATTTTTCCCCTTTCTTTCTTAGTTTCTGAGCTGGTGTGTGGCACTTCTGTAAGGGGATATTCTAATGTTTCATGACTGTTTGCCAATGCAAGTATATTTTCCCTGTGTCAAACAGCATCAAGCTCAGCGCCTGGTACATAGCAGGTGCTCAGAAAATATTTTCAGACACACCTACGTATCTTAAGCAGTGGGGGGTGTAAAGGACCAGCCCTTACATGGGAGGCCAAGAGGGGATTATGCACTTCAAAAATCCTCTTTGTTCTTTTAGAGTTAAAAACTAGACATTTTGCACCCTCCAGATTGGCATAAACTAAAATGTGTGATAACAGCATATTTTGATGAAGAACAGGTATACCTGTACGTTCCTGGTGGGAGTATAAACTTGTATGATAGTTTGGCATTTGTCAAAGAAAAAAAAAAGTTGCCTACTCTACGCCCAGCTTTTGATATCATTTCTAGAGGAAAAAAGGAAGTGAGTTCGAGAGTGTTCATTGCAGCCAGGTTTGTTGTGGAAGAAAGACCACGAACAGCCCAAATACCCTTCAGGAGGAGAAATCGTTAAAGAAACACTGTGTAACTGTGAAATACAGTGCAACACTTGAAAAGGATGTATCAGTATAGATTTCTAAGAGATTGCGAGAGAAAAAAGCAATTTGCAGCATGATGATAATATTTTGTACGCTGTGCATACACAAAAGCGTTCTAGGTGTCTGTATAAGTAAGATACCAAAGGGCACCATATACTGTATATAAATATATATGCATAGAAAAATTTCTCAAAGGCTGTATACCAAACTGCAGGTGACATGTCACTGCTGGAGAAGGGGCCTGGGACTTGGTGGGTTTTTAGCTTGATCTCGGTGGCTTATGTATTTAATGAGAATGTTTTCATAAATGTCAAGATTCTTCTCTGTTTTAGTTTTGTACACAAACATTAATTTTAAAAAAGAATGGGTAGAGGGCAAATAAATAGCAAAACAAACAAACAAGTCCTACAAAGAAGCTTAGGATTTCCATAGTCAGGTTTTTCAACCTTGGTGCTGTCAACATTTGAGGCCAGATCGTTCTTCATTGTGGGGACCCTCCCTGTGCACCCTACACCCTAGGATGTTTAGCAGCATCCGTAGAATCTCCCTTGCCCCCTAGTGTGACAACCAGAAATGTCTCCAGAGATTGCCAAATGTCCCCTGGGGAGCCAAATTGCCACTGGTTGACATCCACTTATCCAGTCCTGGAAGTCCAAAATGGCTGGACAATCAGGACTTTAGGGCAACTGCTACAAATCAAAAGATGTCTGAAAGCTTTGGAAATTAAAAAACAAAAAAAACACATTGAGTGGTCTCTTGCCTTCCTATGGGACTAGGGAGGAGCAGTTGCTCAGTGGAAGGAGCCCAGATGGAGTCTGACAGCCTGACCTACAGCTTCCTGGGTAGCCATCTTCACATTTATGAAATGGGGAGACTAGCATCTCTTTTATGTGGGTCACTGTAGGTCTTGGGCATCTTGATACAAATGGCGTGGGTGGAAATCAACATACCTAGTTTCAAATCCCAAGTGAGTAACCTTGGGCAGGCCACTGCACCATCCTAAGTCTCTGACAGGGGGATGATGATAATACCAATACCAATCTTGTGGGTTGGGTTTGAAGATTAAATGAGATAATGTCTGCAGGCCCTTACCAGTGCTCTGGTATGGTTGAGTGCTCAGTAAATGGTGGCCATAATGCTTTGGACGGCAATGTTGTTGATTGAACATTAGCCACTGACCTGATATAAGCCAGTAGGATTTCCATGGGGAAGGGCATCAGAGTTTTTCTTTTCCACCTCCCCCCGGAGGCCAGATGTCTGCCCTAAAGTGAATGGGCACCGTTCATTCATTCATGCAGCAGGTGCTCACTGGGGACCACTTCCTTTGGACAGAGATGAATCACACAGGGTTCCACCCACAGAGAGCTCCAGGGCTCCACTATAACCTGGCATCTGACATGGGACTCACCTGGGTGTCTTTCTAATCAAGGTTCCCATGACACAATTCCCAGGAGGACGTCCCCTGACACAGCAACACTGCTTGGAGACAAAGCTTTCTGTGAACCATTCTCTACCACCCATCTTCCCTGCCTCCATAGTCAGCCTTTTCTACCTGTCTTCCTTTTCCCATTTCAGAATTGGAGGGCAAAATGATGGCAACCTTAATAATATAGTTTTCTGTTATTTTTCCTGTTTTTCAACTTGTCTGTCTCCCCTCTTCTTTTAATCAACCCAGTGATTATCTTTGTCTTCGACAGTGGCCCTCTCTCTTTTTTCAGCGTCACTCTAGCTGACTCAACCAACTTCTCCCTTCAATGCCACGTGGCCTCCATCTTTGCTCTTTAAACCATGGTTCTTTGCTATTTTTTCTGCAAAGACCCTGCAGATTTCCTTTATTGTTTTTTGTCGGTTACCCCTTACCTAAGCATTTCTAGTTTTCCTGTCCCAATTGATAATACCACCCCTGCTTAGTGATTTTCTCTGTTGACATTTCTTATGTCTCTGTTTACTCCTACCCAAGACAGAGTCTGACCCAATTACCTTCTCAACTTTAGGGAAGGCAGGAGAGAAAAATCTCACCAGGTGTTTTACATCAACCCGGGAGATAATGCTATTTACTCCCAGCATGCATTGGGCTACAGGTGTAATTAACAGAAGGATAGGTGAAAATTGGATCCCCCTCTAATGTCTCCAAATATTCCTGCACAATGGGGAAGCATCGTTATTATTTCTTTAACTAAGTGACATGAACTGCAAGAATATCAGATCGATGTTTGCACATGAGTAATAAACAAAACAAATTTTGGAGTTAAACAATTAAGCTGCTTACTTTTCTGTACCAATTTATCCCTCCAGCAGCATAAAGAACATCAGCAATGACAACACCACTAAAGGACTCCTAGTATCTCTAGTTCAGTGATGAGAAAATCGGGCCCAGAGAGGTTGAGCAGTTAACTCAGTGTAACATAAGTGTAAATAGAACATGAGCTGGGGTGAGTACTCATACTGATTTCTAGATTTTAAGGGCAGTACTGAATCATCAGCTTTCTGCTATTTTTAAAACAAGTTTTAATCATGAAAGTAACACATGGCAATAGTTTATCAAAAATACTACAAAAGTAGTGAAAGGCATTTCACTACTCATATCTGCTAGAGACAATTACTATTTTGCTTTCTTATACATCTTTCTAGAAATGTTTCCTATGAGAATACTATATACTGCATCAGGAAATGTGTCTCTTCTTCTTAACTTTGTATCTTGGGTTTTAAAATATATCACAATAGGGGCGCTTGGGTGGCTCAGTTAAGCATCTGACTTCAGCTCAGGTCATGATCTTGCGGTTCGTGGTTCGAGCCCTGTGTTGGGCTCTGTGCTGACCGCTCGGAGCCTGGCGCCTGCTTTGGATTCTGTGTCTCCCTCTCTCTCTCTCTCTCTCTCTCTCTGCCCCTCCCCCGCTCACACTCTGTCTTTCTCTCAAAAATAAACATTAAAAACATTTTTAAAAAATCACTACATTTGGAGTTTCCATGTTCTTTGTTAGAAGTAGCTACATTGTATTCTTTTGTGTGGATGTACTATTTTTTATTTAATCAATGCCCTGTGACTCACAATCAGGTTGTTTTCAGGATTTTTGCTACAACAACAAAAAAAATACTACAATAAGCATTTGGGTACATCTTTGTTATACACTTTGGGAGTAAGTATATATGCTATAAATTCATAGAAGTTGAATTGTTAGAAATTCCCAGAAGATACTGCCCAATTGCTCTCCCCACAGTTTGCAACCCCTGCCCCTCCCAAGGGCATGGTCTTTTTTCCTTGACCTTTGTGAGACTGCGGGGGAGGGGGGGGGGAGTGCGGGGGGGGGGGGAACGGGGAGGATTATCAATCTCTTTCCTCCATGCCCTTCTGAGAGTTAGAAGTAGTGTCTGCCTATTTAAGTTCCCTTACTTTAATAATGAATAAAAGCACACATCTTCACATATTTGTTGGTCATTTTGTATTTTTCTGTGATTGCTTTACCTCTGATGTCCTTCATCCATTTGGTAGAATCGAGTTGATTTTTTTTTTTTTTTGTAAGAGCTCTTTGCATATTAAGGGAACTATTCTTCTATCTGTCATGTGTGTTGCCTCAAATTTTATTTTGTTGCTGATGAGAATAGAGATTCAGAACAGACCAAAAAAAAAAATCATAGGTGGCTTTTAGAGAAAAGATAGAAAGTGAAGCTGGATTCTGTCTCCCTCCCAAGTCCTACTCATACCAACAATGATTTGCTGTAACAGGTAGAGAGCCATGAGTCAGAACAGGTATGAGGACTTAATCTCCTCTCCTCCTACTGGACCTGGGTTCCAATGAGGGCATGTATTAGGACAAAGAAAAACCATCTGCAAGGAGGATCCTGCTATTTCCCAGATCCAAGGTACAGTTAGCAGCCTGGCCCCCATTCCCAAAATGCCACTCCCATGTTTTTAAAGACCAGACATAAGGTAGTATGTGGCCTACAGGAACTCCATAGATTTTAAATTTAGGAAGGCACAGGGGCGCCTGGGTGGCTTGGTCGGTTAAGCGTCCGACTTCGGCTCAGGCCATGATCTCACGGTCCGTGAGTTCAAGCCCCGCGTCAGGCTCCTTGCTGACAGCTCAGAGCCTGGAGCCTGTTTCAGATTCTGTGTCTCCCTCTCTCTCTGCCCCTCCCCTGTTCATGCTCTGTCTCTCTCTGTCTAAAAAATAAATAAACATTTAAAAAAAATAAATTTAGGAAGGCACAGGAAGTGAAGAGGTGGGGGTTCCTCTGGGACTATTCAGCTTCAGAAGGTGGGGAAGGGATGTGCTTTCTCTGCTCAGTGAGGGACCAGCACATCAATGGCCACTGAACCCATGGGAATATATTTTGGCAAAAACCTAAATCCCATTAGAATGAGAATTTCCTACAACCCAGTTACACTAGCCTAGAGAAATCCTCAGATGTGTCCAAATTCTGTTCAAGAAATTGGTTGAAGACATGACCGATTGGGTTAATGTTTCTTACTATAGGATTGATGCAACTGTGAGAAATTAGGAACAACCTAAGTGTCCAACAAAGGAGAAATTTATAAATGATAAATCACCATCTACCCAAACTATGGAATGCAACGAAGCAATTGAAAGGACTGAAATGTTAAGTTTGGGCATGGAAAGAGGG
Organism: Panthera onca; assembly: GCF_046562875.1. NCBI lineage: Eukaryota > Metazoa > Chordata > Mammalia > Carnivora > Felidae > Panthera > Panthera onca. The sequence goes on from NC_138350.1 coordinate 14,202,506, forward strand.
CCCGAGGGTGTTTTGTTGGGTGAAAAATGCCAGCTGCAGGTGGACAGATGGATAGGAGAATAACTAGGACTGAAGGATCCTCCTTTGCTTCCCCAACATAGAATCGATTCATCAGCAAGTCTATCAGTTCTATACGTAGCCTGAACTCCTTCTCCATCCCCAGAGCTTCTGAACTAGTCAGAGTTGCCATCATCTCTCACCTGGGCTCTTAGGGACCGTCTTCCAAATCTCTGCGTCTATAGTCACTGGAGTGGTCATTGAGAAACCAAGCCAGTGCCTGTCACTCCTCTGCTCAAAACCTGCTCTCCTCTACTGTGATGAAATCCCAATGGCAATGACCTCAGCCTCTTTCTACCCTTACTCCCTACCCCCATCTGCCCCCGACTGTTCCTTCCTCCACATGCTGCTGCATCCACAGGGGTCTCCTTGCTGGCCCTCCTGCATACCATGTTCTTCCCAGACTTAGAGCCTGCACACTTTGCCCTGGACTGTTCCTCCACCAGATTTGTGCATGGCCAGGTCCTCCCTATTCTTTAGATCTTAGCAAACACGTCACCTGCTCTGAGAGGACCTCTCTGGCCATCTGTTGTGAGTGGAAAATGTCCCCTCTCAAATTCATGTCTACTCGGAACCTCTGAATGTCACATTAATTGGAAATAGAGTCACTGGAGTTGCAATTTAAGATGAGGCTGTACTACCCAGGGATACAGGAGTGCTGATGCATAGGGGCACTTGTACCCCAATGTTTATAGCAGCACTTTCAACAATAGCCAAATTATGGAAAGAGCCTAAATGTCCATCAACTGATGAATGGGTAAAGAAATTGTGGTTTATATATACAATGGAATACTACTTGGCAATGAGAAAGAATGAAATATGGCCCTTTGTAGCAACGTGGATGGAACTGGAGAGTGTTACGTTAAGTGAAATAAGTCATACAGAGAAAGACAGATACCATATGGTTTCACTCTTATGTGTATCCTGAGAAACTTAACAGAAGACCATGGAGGAGGGGAAGGAAAAAAAAAAAGAGGTTAAAGAGGGAGGGAGCCAAAACATAGGAGACTCTTAAGAACTGAGAACAAACTGAGGGTTGATGGGGGGTGGGAGGGAGGGGAGGGTCGATGATGGGTATTGAGGAGGGCACCTATTGGGATGAGCACTGGGTGTTGTATGGAAACCAATTTGACAATAAATTTCATATTAAAAAAAAAAGATGAGGCTGTACTAGATAGAGTACAGTGGACCCTTAAGCTAGTATGACTGGTGTCCTTATTAGAATAGAAGAGTCACAGATATACAGGAAACAGCCATGTGAAGGCAGAGGCAGAGGTGGAGTGACGTAGCCACAAGCCAAGGAACACCTGGGCCACTAGAAGCTGGAAGAAGTGAAGAGAGACCCTCTCCTGAGTCCTTGGAGGGAGCATGGTTCTGACAACACCTCGATTTTGGACTTCTGGCCTCCGGAACTGTGACAGAGTCAATATCCATTGTTAAAAGCCACCTGGTTCATGATGCATTGTTGTGGCAGCCCTAGGAAATGAATACACCCCTGCCCCAATCAACCCTTGCCCCCAAACACCTTCCACATCACTCTATCAAGGGATCCTTCCTAGAAATGCATAGGCTGTGCTCTTTGCCCTCAAGAATTCAGGGGCCAGTAATATATGATTTTTAAGAAAAACAAAAGGCTATTGCACTTCTCCAAAAGAACTAGTTTTCTAATCAAGAATTATGCAAATCCTATAACTCAGACTTTGTAATTTTCCTCTTTGTCTGCCAGGAGACTCACACCCCAATTGTGGATGAACACTCGTGACCCTGGGAAAGATTGTACCTTACAAATCCTTGCTGTTTTCCCTTCATTACCCTTGACTTCTGAGTGTCATTTATTTCTCTTAATTCTGATTTTGCATCCTTTATTTGTGTGTTTACCTATTTTACTGTGGCTTGAAGAGCATATTGGTAGTTTTTTTTTTTTCTTCTTTTACACCATCATGCTATGAAAGTGCTTGAGAATGGCAAGGGGACATAATGCAGCCAGGCAGCCTGAGTCTGAATCCCAGCTCCAACACTTACTGGCTCGGTGGCCTCACTGAGTCAGGTTAGTTCACATCTCTGTACCTCAGTTTTTTTCATCTGCAAGCTGGGAATAAAGTAATACCTACCTTATAGGATTGTGGTGAGGACCGAATTAGATAATATTTATAAATACCGTGGGGTCTGGAACATGGTAAATACTATTATGCTTGTTAAGTAGCCAACTTCAATATCTTTGTGAAATAAAACCTCTCCTGAGGTGGGAGCTGCATTGTCCATCTGCAGCCTGGGCTACAAGCTCCTTGATGTTCTTTATTCCATTTTGTATTTCCAGCTCCTATGGCTGGCACTGATAGCTGCTTGAGAAATCTTGGTTGGATGAGTGAATGAATGAGTGAATGAATGGATGAAACCTAGTTCTTTCACCCATCAGGTGCACCACGGTAGACAAGTCATTGTCCCCTTCTGGACTTCACTCTCCTCAGCATGAAACTGATATACCTTAAGGTTTCTTCCACTTCTAAAGTTTCCCTGATTCTATGCCTAAAGTGGCACACTGTGCACTAAAGGGTCCTTGGGTGAGACATTGCCCTGTCTCTGGATACTTTCTTCTGCAGTTTTCCCCTACAGACCATGGGCCTGGGTGTCTGGGCTGCCCATGAAGCACGTGCTCAGTGGGCAGGCAGCTGCTGTGCTCCCTGAGCTGGGGAAGCCAGGAGGAAAGCAGGAGGAGGTGAGGGTGGCAGGATTAGAAGGGTCTTAGGAAGCAGGGGTGGAGACATGTGTGGGTGAGTAGCACTATGCAGGGGACACTGGGAGACTAGAATCTTGGGGACTTGGAGATTCCTAAAAGCAGGAAATAGGAGTGAGTTCTTTACACTGAAGGAGGTGAAGAATGAAAGCGATCCAGAGTGAAGGTTTTCTGGCATCCTTTGGGGAGGGGTCCATCTCATTTTTTTTTTTTTTTACATTTTTATTTATTTTTGAGAGACAGAGCACAAGCAGGGAAGGGGCAGAGAGGGAGGGAGACATAGAATCCAAAGCAGGCTCCAGGCTCTGAACTGTCAGCTAAAAGTCGGATGCAGGGCTCGAACCCATGAACCGTGAGATCATGACCTGAGCTGAAGTCAGACGCTTAACCGACTGAGCCACCCAGGCACCCGTCATTTTAACTCCAGCATAGACCCTCCCTCAACACCCTCTTTCCCACCCTCGACAAGTGCAGCTCTGTCTCACTCCTCCCAGCCCTCTGCTCCCACCCGCCAGCTGCTCTCTGTCCCATCCTCTGGACTCAGACTGCCCTGTGTTCACTTCCTGCCTCTGCCACTTACTGGCCCTGTGATGTTGGGTAAGTTACTTAACCCATGTGAACCTCAATTTCCTCATCACTGATGGGGGGAGGATAACTTAGTAGGTTGTTGTGAGTGTTAGATGAAATATTATAAACAGAAGACTTAGCACAGCGTTAGGACATAGTATGAGCTCACAACATGCTAGCCATTATAATTATCAGAAGAAGAAGAGAAGCAGAGAGAGAGAGAGAAAGAGAAATGGGGAGGGAGAGAGAAATGCACTTGTTCAGGCACCTGAAGAAAGAAGACCGAGATGAATGGGTTTAATTGAAAATACTGGGTAGCACTCACACTGAAGAAGAATCCCATGGCCAGTACTCCAGAGTAACAGAGGGAATTACTCTGTCCAATTTTCTTTGTTATAAGTTGAAGTTTGATATCCTGGATTTATTTAAAGTGGGGCGTATCCACTCTCAAGCCCCCTAGGAGTCATGAGGACCCCACTGAAGATTCTAGAGCATCCATCCTGCCATCATTCCTAGTGGTGGCTGAAGTTTGTGTCTCCCTTAGGATGCTTTGGTTGCAAGAATCCCAGACTCAGTAGAAAGGGGTTTATCACAGAGAGATTCCCCCAGAACACAACCGCTCCAAATTGCCAGATACAGCCCTCGCTCTCCATCACCTCCTAATCTGCTCCCCACAACCGGCAGACTGAGTCTCCTTGTCCTCAGTTTCACATTCCCTGAAGAGAGGACCTGATTGTCAGAGGCGACGTGCAAATCAATTTGACGTAAATCAAATCCTAATTTAAATGCTCTAGGGGCTGGCTCCTTAAATATTTTAAGAGAGGCTTAAAAAAAGGAAGTTGAACACAAAATCCTTTGTGCAATATCAACAACGAAGCCCTAATCCAAGACATGTCGACCATCCCTGGGTTAAAATCACCAATTTTCTGCAGGCGGAAGCTGCCTGCAGACCCAAGCCTGCTGTCTCCTTTCCCGCAACCAGCATGGGATTCCCGCAACCAGCAGTCCCTGCAGATCCCTGGGATTTAAGTTCCCCCAAGCATTTTCCCACCACCCACCCACCTCAGCTACGTTTGTTTTCATTTTTTCACTCGCAGCCCGAAACCCCAAACAACAGCAGCATTTTGCCTTCTGTGACAGCAGCTGCCACTTCACCCTGTTACCTCCCCAAATAACACATTATTCATTTTTAACCCCACGCTTCAGAAAAGCCCCTTTCTCTGTTCACACAGACATCCTGCCTCAGTCTCCCTGAAGTCAAACTGTCTCCCTGAGAAATGCAATCTATGGCCCCAGCCACACATCTCTTCTCCAGCTATTTTTATTTGAAGAGGAGGGCTCTGTGAGTATTGAGCATTTCAGAGCGGGAAGGGGGGTGTTTGAAAGGGAAAGGAAATACTAGCAAATTCATAGAATGGCAGGGAATCAAGGGGTCCAAGAGGCTACATGAAGTAACAGTTTTGAATCCTGCAGACTAGGGTGTTTCGTGCAGCTGGAAAGGCATTTTTCCCAGAAAAAAATCACACACATATCACAGCACCAGGGCTGCTGCATAGCCACAAGGTGCCTTTGTGAGTTAGAGAAGGGGGTCCCCTTCTCTGGATGGACTTCAGCCTCCATTTACCCCCTGAATAGGGTATCCCTGTGCAGATAGCCACTTGTACAATTGAGGGTGGTAGCCCTGTGTGAACTCCCTGCTAGGGCTTTCCCTCTCCAGTTTAGTGCATACTCTCATGTTGCTGATGGAGCGCTGAGTTCTCAGGGTGGGGAAGTGACATTCTCAAGGTCACACACAGAGTCAGTTACCTAGGCTGAGAGTCTTGACTCTGTGCCCTTCTTGTGTTATCCCCCTCACCCCACATACACAGACCCTCCCACCTACCTCCTGATTAAATAGCCAATTGATTATCCTCACTCTACTCCGAGGCAAAGCCACCAGTGTAGCAGATAAAAATCTGTTGTCTAAATATCTAAATTAAATCCTTGTAGAAGATGCTTACATTGAAGTGTTGGTAAACCCAGTGGCCCCAGGCAGGGAAGAGCTATTCGCCTTATCAGTACAGTCTGGGTTGAATGATCCGTTTCCAACAGCGCAGGGAATGAAATCATGAAAAGGATAAGAGTCAGGATGGAGGGGGCGTGAGTCGGGGCTGGTGGCACTGAAAAGGTGCCACTCGGAATGGGGAGGCTGTCCTGAAGAGGGTTGTTCAGGTGTGTTAAAGACAGGCCCAGTGTGAAGGCACAAATGAATCGCCCAAAATAGATGAGATTTCTCTCAGTGGTAATTGCGGAGCCGGCGAAAGGTTTTATATCAAGAGCACCGGAAGGAAAGAGCTGGGGAAATAAAGAGGATCTTATTTTGGAGCCAAGAATGAGGAAGGGCTCTTTTTTTTTTTTTTTTTTTTTGAAAAGGGGTGAAGGTGGTCTTTTCCAAAGAAAATGTGGTCCTGTTGGATGGATGCTGATTGCCCTGCAAAAGGGCACTATCGTGGCAACAGGTGAGTGACTCAGAGGCAATGGAGAGGAACCCTGGGTTCCATTGGTTGCCTGACTGACTTTGCTTGTACTTGCTCCTTCTCAGCCTTCGTTTCTTCAATGAGTGAATTACTCTATTAGGCAACAACAGTTGCAAACTGAGTGTTGAACCAAGGAAACTAGGCATGAAGAGCACCTACTGTGTGATTCCATTTCCATTTAAGCGCAAAAACAAGCAAAACTCATCTAGAAGTTAGAACAGTCAGCAAAGAGAGATGAAGGAGTGACCAGAAAGAAGTGAGCACGGGAGAGTGTTTCCAGGTATTGGGAATATTCTGTTTCTTAATCTGGTGGAATTCATTGAGCTCTGCCTTGATAATCTGGGGACTCTTCTGTTAAGTCTGTATCTTTTTCTTAAAAGTTTGCCTAAACAAAGAAAAGGAGCTGACCCTGTATTCAGAGTCTCTCTGAGGAAATAGAATCTGTAGGGAAAGGGCCACCTGGAATTCAAGGGAGACAACTAAAGAGTTATGGAAAAGAGGCACAGTGACAGTCAGGAGAGATCAGCTGATTTGTAGGTAGGGCAACGTATGGTTTCATCAGAGAATAAGGACTCTTGGGACACCTTGGGTCACCTGGGCAGGCAGGAGCCTGGGCAGACCAGAGAAGTACCTATGAGGGGATATGCACACCACTGCCCCCCAGTGGCCGCTGAGGCCAGAATCCCTCTCCTACAGGGCTGTGAATTCAGGCTTTTGTCCTATCCCACCAGGGGTCCTATGCCTGAACTGAAGTTAGTAGACTTGGATGTGTTTATGTCTCAATCAGAAGAGAAGAATGCTTGTTTTCTTTCTCTAACAGAGAAACCTCCACTCCACCCTCTGTTGCGGGCTTCATGTTTGTGTGTTCATTTCAACACTCACTCTGTGCTGGTCACTGGTCTAAATGCTAGGGATATAACCACAGCCAAGGCAATCACCCCAAGGGCCAAGATTCTAGGTGGCTGTTGAAGGCAAAGAGAGGATCTCCACAGGATTTTCTTCACAGACAAAGAGCTCCTAAGTCAGCAGTAAAAATTTAAGCCAGATGCCAAGCAGAACTTCCTGACTGCTGGATATGAAGGAGGGAAGCTTTACTGGACATAGATTTCATATATCATGGAGCTGAGTTGCAGGCCATAGCCTACCCAGTATTGGCAGAGGGATTGTGAAATTTGTAAATCATTATATACACCTCAAATTGAGGCCCAGACCACTGCACCAGTTAGAGTGTTTTCAGTCACTGCCCTACCCCTCCCCCAAACTATAATGGAAAATGGCTTAAATAATAAGGAAAATGTATTCTCCCACTTACAGGAAGCCCTGCAGGAAGATTGGTTAACTCATCAACTCAACTAGATCTCAGGTTTGGTTCTGCCATTCTCAGGGTGTTAAAGATGTTTCCCCTCACCATGACGCGAAGGCCACCGTACCTCCTTCCATTATGTGCAGACACAGTAAGACAGAGCATACTTTCTCATGTCCTCTTGTAGAATTATATCACGTGCTGTACCTAAGCCAATTACTGCTGAGGAGAATGGGCATCCATGATTGGTTTCAATCAATCAAAATTCATTCTCTGGTACGGTGGGAGAGCCCAGCCTCCCCCCAGTGAGGCATGCTGTCTTGCCCCAGCCCAAATGCCTGAACAGAATCAGGATTCTGGTTAACAAGGAGTCATTCCTGGATCACTTGGCAAAGGGATGAACACTGTGACTGGCTTACCACTTGAGTGGTAAGGTATCTTTATTCTTCCCTCACTCCTTCTAGACCAGGAGTTAGGGGGACTATGACAGCTGAGATCCCAAAAGGTGTAGCAACTCCTTTGGTCCCAGTTGAGAGCCATATGACAAAGAAAGAGGCCACAGGTCTCAGGTCACATGGCCAAGGGCCACCTGTTGTGTCTTGGGGGAGCAGAGCTAGGCAAGTCCTTAATATCATCCCAACAGCAGCCCACAGGCACTGAGCCCTTAGTGCATACCAGGCTCTGGTCTCCTGAAAGCATCCAGTGTGATCTCACATGCAGATCAGATCATGTCACCAAGCTGCTTAAGACCTTCCAACATCTTTTTTTCTTATTATTCCGAGAGGAAAACTCCAAATCCTTAACTTACCCTCCACAGTGCTGAATGATTTGCTTCTCTATAAACTCACACCATTCTGCCTCTCCTCCATTTACTCGACTTCTTTCCCTTTCTTCATTGCCCCAGACCCAATACATAATAGGTGCTTAATAAATATTTGTTGCATGGATAATTGCTTTTCCCCAGCCAAAAATCTTACTTCCCCTCTTCCACATTCTAGTTAACTCCTATTTATGCTTTTTCCTTAATGATTCCTTCTCTTCTTGCAAATGAAACCCTCGCTGCAATTCTCTCACAGAATGCTAGACTTTTCTTCACTGTGCTTATCACAATTGTTTTTGGTATATTTATGTGGTTATTTATTTAATGTCTGTTTTCTCCATCTATTTGTGCATTTCAAGAGGACTGTCTATCTTTCTGTCTTCCCTGTATTCCCAGTGCCTGACACATAATGGGGCTTAAAAATAGTAGCTGAAGCCCTGGGAACAGGGTGGTCTGGCATCATCCAGCATATTAGGGGCTGATGAGGGCCAGAACCCAATTCTGCTGGCTTCCAGCCCCAAGTTCTTTCCTGGAGCCTGGGAGGCTCATGGTGCATTTCTGTGTGATTACCAAAGGTGCCCTCTCTGGGTGGTTGAGTTCTGGCTGATGCAGCCTGATAGCAGGGCACACAGGGTGGTGGAGAGAATGTGGGCTGGGTTCAGCCTCTACAAGTCCTGTAGGCTGGACACCTTTGTGCAACTCATCAATTGCACACACACACACACACACACACACACACACACACACAGAAACCCTGCTCTTCACAAGTCCCTGCGCTGTGTGTATTCTACTCTAAACATTTCCTTATATGTCCTGGCTGGCCCCCTCCTCCAACAGGCAGCTTGTCAGCTTTGATCTTTTAATCCAGGATTCGCTAGAGCATGATTGACGTGCTTTTAAACTGAGCCTCCCTGGGGCTGAGAGCTGCTCCCATGGAAGCACAGGGACAGACAGTCTGGCCAGGTCTCTAAGCTGGATCTTGGGGCCTTAAGACATTTTCTGGTCCCTCTACATTCCAACCAGGCCAATGTGGGGGGCATAACATACATGTCTTTCAGAGCTCTATCAGGGACTCTATGTGTCTCCCCAGCCTTGTATTGGGGCTATAAGAGGAGAAGGGGACCATCAATTGATAAGCATCTATTGTGTGTCAGGTACCGTTCTGGGTACTGGGCGAATAGGAAAAATGAGAGAACATGCTTCTGCCCTGCACAGAGCTTGCATTGTATGTGGGGAGGCACCTGAGTTAAAAAAAAAATACAGCATAGACTAAGGAGTGCCTTGACAGGGGTCTGGGAAGACTGTTTTGGGTATCCAGAGCAAAGGCATGGAACCTCAGTGTGTGTGTGTGTGTGTGTGTGTGTGTGTGTGTGTGTGTGCACAAAGGATAAGGATCTCCACAAGCAATGACACTTGTACTGTGACGTTAGCCAAACATGGAGTGTAGGAGTGGGGTAGTGTTGGGGCAGAGGAGCAGTGTGTACAAAGACTAGGAAATAAGGGGGAGTTGTCTGTATTTCAGGGTGGTCAGTGTATCTAATGCAAGAGGTAAGCAGTGAGAGCTGAGGCTAGACATGTAGACAGAATCCAGATTATAGAGGTGTTAGTTCTGTGAATCCAAGTTTTCTAGAAGCAGTTGCCAAGACAGGATTACACATGGAAGGGTTTTACTAGGGGAACTGCCTGAGAGATAAATGGGGGTGGGGGGAGGGAGACTGGGAAGGCTGGGAGAGCATCAGACCTTGGAAAGAGGGAAAGGAGGAGGAAGAAAGCTTGAGTGGAAGCATCGTAGCCAGCTGTGCAGTCTGTGGAAATTTCAGCAAGGTTCTTGAGGAGTCCTCAAGCCAAAGTTGGCCATTAGAGGAGTTGTGTGTGTCCCTGCTTTGGTATCCAGCTAGTTTTCCAGCTTCTGACTGGAAGCAGCCAGTGGGAAGTATGACCTTCCCTTCTACAGAGGTCAGAGCTCAGCATTGCAGGTCTTGGGTCAGTTATGCTGCCCGTGGTTGGAGATATGGGAGATACATGCTTATGACTGTCACATCTGAGTTTGATTTTCTTCTAGGGAGAATGGGAAGCCACAGAAAGCTTTAAGCAATTTATGTTATTTTTTAAAAACATCACTCTAGTGGTGAGGATAGGTAGGGAAAGATCAGTCATAGAATAAGTTCAAAACCAACAATTATGGGGTGGAGTTGTTGTAGAAACACAGGGAAGAGATGATGTTGACCTGGACTTGAGGGTTATGGGTCAGCCACATGCAGAAATGGACAAATTGAAGTTATATTCAGGAGACAAATAATTAGAACTTGGTGGCTGTATGTGAGAGGTGAAACCAAGGACTCAAAGAGACAGAGACAGAATGAGGAGAACATCCATCACATATCATTGGTGTGCTAAATATAGTATGTGGTACAACAATTTCGTTTAATTGTCACAACAACCTGGTAAATGTTATGGTTCTAGATAGTGGCATCGGTGCCCCCCAGTCCATCCACACCACACCAAGTGATCAGCCTAAGCTAATTGTGGACATCCCATTCTCTTACCTGCAGTTGTTTTAGGAATGAGTGTGTGACCCAATTTATGACAATAAGACATAAAGAGAAGTCTGCTGGGAGACTCTGGAAAGATCTCTCCTTTGTAAGAAAAAGTCATATTTAGAGATGGTCTTTTCCTTTCTCTGGACATTCTAGTAATTTGCGTATGATGTCTGGGACTGTCAGCCAATTTGAAATCATGACAGAGCAGCCTGAGAGCACAGCCCTCACATCAAGGATGGGAAAGCAAAAAGATGGAAGGAACCTGGGCTCTCAGTGACATCACTAAGTCAGTTGATAAACCTACCCTGTAGTCCACCTGACCAACTGGACTTCGTGGAGTTAAGATCATATATATTTACTTACGGTTTGCGGCAGTTTGAGCCAGAGCGTTCTGTTTCTAAACACATACAAAGTATAATCCCTGTTTTATAGATAAGTAAATGGAATCTTAAAGTTATCTATCATGGATGATAGATGTCAGAGTCTGAACACAATCCCAGGTCTTCTGACAAGGTCACTTTCTTTTGTCAATGACATTTTTCCTCTTTGTTGTTTTTTTAATGTTTATTATTTTCTTTAAGAGAGAGTGGGGGAGGAGCAGAGAAAGAGGGAGAGAGAGAGAATCTCATGCAGGCTCTATGCTGTCAGCACAGAGCCAGACATTGGGCTCAAACCCACAAGCCACAAGATAATGACCTGAGCCGAAATCGAGAGTTGGACACTTAATCGACTGAGCCAACTAGGTACCCTGACAACTTTCCTCTTTGATGTCAACTCAAATCAATTAATAAGGATAAAGCTAGATCTCTTGCCCTGTATGATCTTAAAATACAGGGCAATGAGAGTCAGATCTACAAGCACTAATTGTGCCCTTGCTGTATACTCTGCATGATGCAAATCATTGGGGAGGAGATAGATGACCTAGTTATTAGCCCTGCTTTTGAAGTTTATGATATAACTGAGGAGAAATGAACATAACTGGAGACTAGAATAGTAGATCATTTTTAAAGAGCACTTATTGTGTACTAGAAAATGGGATAAGTATTCAATACATCTTATAGTTTATTCCTCACAACAAACAACAGAGTATTTATTATAACTATTATTACTATTATTATTAATAAATTACTATTTATTATTTATTATTACTATTTATTATTACTATTATTGCTATTTACTATTACTATTATTATTATTACTATTATAATAATATCAGATATAGAGGCACAGAGAGGCTATTAAGTCACCCAAGATCACAAAACTGGTATAAATGGAATTTAGGGCAGCCTGACTCCAGAGCCTGTACTCCTAACCACTATGCTATACTGCCTCTCCTAACAGAGATTGATTCATGCAAGATAGAATGAAGCCAAATGGTGTACATACAGGTTGATAATAGCTAAAATTCTTAAACACGTATGTGTAGGTACTTTGCACATGTTATTGCTAATCCTCAGTGGTTCTCAAACTTAAGCATGCATTAGAAACACCTGAAAGGATTGTTAAGGAAAAAAATTGCTGGATCTTACCCCCAGTTTCTGATTAAGCAGGTATGGGATGGGAAGGGGAGTCTTGGGATTTACATTTCTAACAAGTTTCCAGGTGATACTGAATGCACTGTGAAAGCCACTGCCTTAGAATAACTCTGTAAAGGAGAGATTACTACCCCACCCCCCGTTTTGCAAGCGGGGAAACTGGCTTATAGTAAACAAATCATCTGCCCATACCTCACAGTGGGTAAGTGCCAGACCCAGGATTTGAACTTGGTTCAGCCTGACTCCAAAGTCCATGTTCTATCTATTGCACCACAATATCTCAAGATAGAAATGCACCACAAATTTGGGAGAGAAGACTGTGGGCTGCTCAGGGAAGGTTTCCTGGAGGAGGAGGAGACCTTGAAGGAAAATGAATTTAAATTAGCCATTTCCGGCTATAGACATGACCAGAGGAACACTGGTCTTGCCACATTATAGCATGCAAACACTCCTGCTTGGATTTCTACTTAGTGGGAGGCATTGTGGTGAGGACACACAGTAAGAGCTGCTCCATAAAAGGGAGGTATGGGCAGATTACATATCCTGGAGAAGGATAATAGCAGGGATCTCAGAGGCAGGAAGGGACTGATTAAGGAAACCACTTAAAAGGTAGACACAGGTGGGAAAGTAAGTACTATGCCCCATACCCAAAGGTGAGGAACAACTTGCAATATCTTCTTTCGTGAGAGGGGATGAGTAGCCTTTACACCACCCCTATTCATTCCCTCAAGTAAGAATGAAGAACATGGCTTGGATATGTGCCCATCAGAATCTACTCCCTTATTCCCATACTAATTTCCTCAATCAAAGCCAAGGACAAGGGCAGTGATTTCTCCTTTGTCATTGAATGAAAAGTGATAATATTCTGTGACTGAAGGCACTGCAATTGTTAAGCCTCAAGGAAACAATCAATGAAGACAGAGACACAAGTGTGAGCAAACACTTCAAAAACTATAAACCGAAGAGAGAAGGTTTATGCTGTGTGGTCATCAAGGTTAGAAATTGGACCAATAGGTGAAAATCCCCGACTAAGAACGTGCTAATAATTCTTGATGTCATCTGTCAATCCGGTCATCAAGCCATTCACAATTTCTAAGTTTGGGATTTATTTTTTTATAAATGATCTGCCAATATTCCGCTCTGTGCCAGGGATGGTCCTAAGAGCTTGTTGTGTCAAACAGAAATGGTTGTTGCCTTCATCGTTGGTCTAAGTCCATCTTGTTCCAACTTAGGCTTAGTTTTGAAGTTAAAATATTTTAAGCCATTTTTCAGTGAGAGAAAATGTGTATAGTTACAACTAACCCTTGTCCTATACCCCCGCTTCTTCCTGCAGTAATAATACACGCTTTGGTTGTAATGAAACTTGCTGAATATGCCAAAAGTCACATCACTCCTAGTCCTTTCTCCTCCAGGGAGCGGGAGCCTTGGATTAAATGCAGACATGACATGGTCAGGGACACATTAAGCAGGCTGCACCACATAAACGTGATAGGAGTGCATTCCGATGTAGGAGAATGCGTTTCTCCATGAGGACGACCTCCCAGCTAATGGCCCATCCCTCAGGGACCCACACAGCTGTCCCAAGGCATTTCTGGGGTCTGAGAGAGAAAATCCATCAGCCATTCACGACGAAGCTGGGGAGCGCTTCAGCTCTCTAATAGGGTCATTAGCTGGGTAACAGATGAATCTGAACAGCGACAGAAGGGCGGAGGTAACTGAAACACGAGAGAAAAATACACAGTGAGCTTCCATATTTTCTCAGAACACATGTTGTCTTCAGAATTCCCTCTACTGCCCAGCATCATGAAATGTCAGAAACCAAGGGATTTGTAAAGAGCAACTCAGAGAACCTGGGGTATGCCACAGGATGAGAAAGAACCTAACCGCAAGGGAGGGATGACAGATTTCCAGAAAACGGCAAGCTAATCCGGCAGAGCTGTTGATGATATCATAGGGCACTTATAAATGCACTCTTAGTGATTCTGTAAGCCCAGGAAGTCAGGCAGAATGATTTGTGAGAAACCAGGGACCATGTTCTAAGCAGAAAGTTTAGTTCTGGCTTAGGAATTTATTCCATTGTTGACTTGTATTAATTAAGCCTGCTTTCTGACTATAAAAAAATGATACGTGTTCACTGGGGAAAGTACAGCAAAAAAGAAAATAAAAATTACCTCAAATCCCATAATTTAAAGATAAATGCTGTTAACTTTTTATTGATATCCCTGCAGTCTTTGGTCTATGCATACGCATACATCTCTCTGTTTTGCGAAATTAAAATCATATTTTATAAATTCATAGTTTTAGAAACTGTCTTTTTCACACTTACCAATATATCATGAAATTTTCATGAGTTCCCCCCCCCATATTGAAAACTATTTCTCGGGGCGCCTGGGTGGCGCAGTCGGTTAAGCGTCCGACTTCAGCCAGGTCACGATCTCGCGGTCTGTGAGTTCGAGCCCCGCGTCGGGCTCTGGGCTGATGGCTCGGAGCCTGGAGCCTGTTTCCGATTCTGTGTCTCCCTCTCTCTCTGCCCCTCCCCCGTTCATGCTCTGTCTCTCTCTGTCCCAAAAATAAAAAAAAAAAAAAAAAAAAAACGTTGAAAAAAAAAAAAATTTAAAAAAAAAAAAATAATAAAAAAAAAAAAAAAGAAAACTATTTCTCATGAATACTATTTTAATGCCTATATTGTATAAATACATCTGGTTGAAACATACAATAAGTGATATTCAACCGGTTTTAACCTACAAAAATGGCAATTTCATATGGTTCACTGGTATTATAATTGATTTCTCCAGCCTTATATTCATTGACATTTAGACTGTTCCCAAATGTTCTCAATTACAAAAAGTTTGCAGTGAACTTCATGTGTCCAGATCTTTGCACACATCCATGATTATTTCCTTCTGGTAAATCCTTATGTGCAAGTTATATATTGCTGTGTAACAAATTAACTCTATACAAACTAGCAGCTCAAACAACACACATTTTTGGCTTAGTTTTCATGGATCTGGTTTAACTGGGTCTTCTGCTTCAGGATCTCTCATAAGGCCGACATCTAGGGGTGGGCAGAGCTGAGGTCTCCTCTGAAGGCTCAGCTGGGGTAGCATCTGCTTCCAAGTTCACTGAGGTGGTTGTAGGCAGGATTCAGGCCTTTGTCAGCCATTGACCTGAGACCTCCCTCAGGTCCATGCCATGTGGCTTCTGCATAGAAAAGCTCACAACATGGTAGCTGTCTTTGTTAAAGCCAGCAAGTGAAAGAGTCTGCTAGCAAGATGGAAGTTATAATCTTAATGTAACTGAATCACAGAAGAGACAGCCCATCACTTTTGCCATTTTCTTTCGGTTAGAAGCAAGTCATAGGTCTCAAGGGGAGGGGGTTACACAAGAAGATGGAGATTTGGTGGGGAGGGTATAGTCATCTTAGAGTCTGGCTATCACATTCCAGAAGTGACTGCTAGGTAAAATTGTAAGAACAATTTTTAGTGTTTTGAGATTTATGGATGAATTTCCCCTTGCCATAGTTGCATTAATTTGTCTTCCCACCAGCAGTAAACAAGAGGACCTAGCTGTCTGCAGTCTCACCAATGCTGCCTATTTTCATTTTTTAAAAAGTCCTTTCAATCTGATAGGGAAAAGATGTTATCCTGTTTTTATTTGTATTTTTTCCATAACATTTTTTTCATGTATTAATTGGTCATTGTATTTCTTCTTTTATAAATTTCTAATTCATGTCCCTTGCCCATTTTTTTTTAAAGGCTGTTCACAGTTCTAATATAATAAGTGTTTCAATAACTATCTGTAATGCATGTTTTAGATGTTTTTCAGGTTTTGTCATTTGTTTTAAAATCTTGGTTGAGGGGCACCTGGGTGGCTCAGTCGGTTAAGCGGCAGACTTCAGCTCAGGTCACAATCTCGCGGTCCGTCAGTTCGAGCCCCGCGTCGGGCTCTGGGCTGATGGCTCAGAGCCTGGAGCCTGCTTCCGATTCTGTGTCTCCCTCTCTCTCTGCCCCTCCCCCGTTCATGCTCTGTCTCTCTCTGTCTCAAAAATAAATTAAAAAAAAAACGTTAAAAAAATATATATATAAAATCTTGGTTGAGAAGTTTACAAAAATATTTAATATTCTACATGGTCAAATCCAACAATCATGTGCTTTGTGATTTCTTCTTTTACCTTTATTTCCACCCCCAAATCAGGTATGTTAGCATCTAAAGTTTATTTTTTATAATTATTTTATTGTTGCCTTATTTATCTTCAACTCTACAAACCAGTGGTTCATCTTTTCTCTCCTGTCTCAGCTGGGTGATGGTGTGATAGCACCTCACTAGTGTGGATTTCTGACTGAGAGCAAGGGGCCCCAAGTAGGGTGTCAGAATCTATCTCAGTGGCATGGAGGAAAAGGATGGAGGGTGGAGACACTAGTCCTGTTATTTCAGGATGTTGTTTTTAGTTTTGTTGTTGTTGTTGTTTTGCTTTCTTGCATTGATTATAACCTTTGACGGAAATTGTAAAATAAAAGAGATAGTAGCAGGTGTCTTTGTCAAAAATGTTCCTAGTGTTTTGTCATGAAGCATGATGTTCTTTTGTTCATTCGAAATTGATATTCTTTATCAAATTTATTCCCAGTTCAGCAACATTTCAAAATTATCTATAATGAGTGTTGGTTTTTAAGGGGGCATTAACTTAAGCAACCCCAATATTTTTTCTTATTTGACTTATTGGGATAAATCTTATGGGTTATGGCCCTTTTATCTCAATAAACTTCTAGTTTCCATTGGGTGTTATTTGATGTAGGATTGGCATTTGCATTTACAGTGAGATAATTGGTTGTTGTTATTATTATTATTATTATTATTGTTACTATTATTTTGGTACTAGGTTTATATTAATCTTTTTAAATACTTTGGGAAACTTTCTCCTTTTTCTGTGTTTCATTACATTTTATAAGATGGGATTGCTGATTTTTGGAAGTTTGAAAGATCTTTCTCTAGAGCTATCTGGGTCCAAGACTCTTAACAGAGTTAACTATGTAACAAACTGTTCAGATTCTCTGCCATCACTGGTCTAGTCAGTTTTTCTGCCTCTTGTGCTAATATGGTAATTTATATTTCCCCTATAAGTTGACTATTTCATTGAAAGTGTTTAAAACATATCAGCTAAAAGTTATAATTATAGTCCTGTCATAAGTTTTGATCTGTAATTATGTTCCTAATTTTATATATATTCATTTCTTTTACCCTTGATTAGATATGATGAATTATCTATTTTAGAATGAAGTTTTGTATTTAAATATCAATTCTATTAGCTTTTAGTTTTTTTCTAATTCATTAATGTCTTTATTTATTTGTATTCCTTTCTTCTCTTGTATTTGCTGACATATTTTAAAGAAAACCCTAGAAATCATTTCATTTAATCACTGCATACTTCAGAATGCATCTCTTAAAAAATATTTTTCTAATTTCCTTAGATATATTTTGTGGTTCTTCTTCTACTTTATTAGATTGCTTTTTCTTAATTGATTTTTTATTCTTTCTTAAAAGAAAAGCATTTAAGACTATGAATTTACTTCTGAGTACAGAACTAGCAGCATGTATTAATAAATTTGATGTGTAATATTCTCAATACCACAGTTTTCAAAGTTAGCTACAGTTAAAGTTTTGGTTCTTAGTCTAATAACTATATGGAATTAATACATATGTTCATATATATCCCTCTAGCTTTCTTGTTTAAGTATTTTAGAAGCAATTCTAGTTTTATTGCAGTGTGACCTGTTTTGCAGGTTGCTTTCCCTGGGAAGCAGGTTCTGAGGAGATTAGCATGCAAGGAATTTATGACAAGGGATTCTGGGGTCAAGTGACACCTGTGGTAGGGAAGGGAAGGAAGGGGAACAAGTTGAGCTGCAAGGGAGTCTCCATGGAAGCCTCATCTAACCCCACAGAGAGCTTTGAAGTTGGGAGAACCCTTCAGAGTTGCCTGGAGTTGGGGTAACTGTGAGGGAACGCATTTATTACCCGCATCAATCACTGAATGCAGGCTGCCTCTGAAAGGGGCAAAGCTTTGGACTCTTGCAGTAGGAGCAGTCTCTGAAGGGTCTGACAGCTGAATGCTGTCTGCTGGCAGGACTCCCAGGGGCTGGGAGAATACACTCTCCATTATTGAAAATGGATCTGGGCAGGATATCCGAGTCTCCACTACAGTTGCAGAAATTTCTAACTTTGGGATTTATTTTTTTTATAAATTATCTGCCAATATTCCGGAATCATGTTTATTCTTAAGAAGGCTAAATGTCTAACATATATAATCTATATAATTCAAACTCACTGGTTTTTATCTACTTGGTTTGTTGAGGAATATTAAAGTATTCTCAAGTAATTATGAGTTGACTGTTTCTCCTTGTATTTTTTATTTTATTTATTTATTTATTCATTTATTATAATTTTTGCTTTATACCTTTTGAAGTTGTGCCATTCAATACATAAATACCCACAATATTGTATCTTCATTATGGCATGAATCTCCTGCCCATGAAACCCCCTCTTTGAATATTGTTTTCCTTTGGTTTGGATTCTGTGTTCATTGATATTTTCACCCCTTGTTTCCTTTTACTTGTCTGATATATCTTTGGCCATACCTTTATTTTCAAGCATTTTGTGTTATTTTCAAGGTATGTCCCTTATAAAAAGCATATAGTAAAGTTTAATTTTTGGTTTTTAATTTTTGACACACAACTGAGAATACTGGTGTTTTGATAATGGAATTTAACCCCTTTATAATTATAGTCATAACCAATATAACATCTTACTTTATGTCTTATTTTAATATTTGCTTCATTTTCTGTTTTCTAATGTATGAACTATAGAATTCATTATGTTGATTAATTTCTTACTGGGCCGCACTATATTCTTGAATTTTTTTCAGAATATATAAATTACAACATTTAATACTTACCTTTTTTAAAAATTTTTATTTGTCTTTAAAAATTTTTAAATGTTTATATCTGGTGGCAGGCGGAGGTAAGGGGAAGAGAGAGATGGAGACACAGAATCCGAAGCAGGTTCCAGACTCTGAGCTGTCAGCACAGAGTCTGATGTGGGGCTCAAACTTATGAACTGTGAGATCATGACATGAGCTGAAGTCAGATGGTCAACCGACTGAGCCACACAGGTGCCTCAATACTTACCTTTTTAAAATGTGGACTTTTTACTCTTCAGTTGGAACATTGACTTCATTAAGTACGTAATCTCTGGATCATGATACTTCCCCTCAAAACTGTACTGTTCATTACATTTCTTGGTGTAGAAGTTTGAGGACTGCCTGATTTGGGATTTTTCCCCCCTTAATATTAACCTTTCTTCCTGCTTTGCTGGTAAAATTGCTTCTTATCATTGAAACTGAGAAAATTTCACCAAGATATATAGTTGTTTGTCTTTCTTCATTTTTTTCCTGTAACTTGCTAAGTCTGTTTGATCTGCGGATAAAAGTAATTATTCAGCTCAGCAAAGTTTTCTTTATTATTTATTGGTGCTCTTGCCTCTCCTCATTCCACAATGTTGGATGTTGTGGATCCATTCTCTGTGTCTTTTATTTTTCTTTTTTCCTTTACATGTGTCTGAATCAGGGGATATTTTCTTGAACTTATCTATACATTTTTCTTTTAATGCTCTGTAATATGCAACCTACTGTTTAATGCTTCTATTGCAATTTTATTTTGAATTCAGCCAACATGATTTTCATTTCCCTGGAATTTTCCAGATTTCATGGGTACCACTCTCTGATGATCTATTCTAGCTATATAGATGCAATGCCCTCTTTTATCAAGAGGGCATTTATATTAACTCTTTATGGTTGAGTCTTCTTATTCCCCTCTTCTAAACTTTGAGTCTTTTCATATGGCCAAGCATTATTCTCTGTTTGCCCATGCTTACAGAGTAAGGTCCAAGCTTGTTATAAATTGGAAGCCTGTGTGGGTTCTAAGAGGGATTTAGTAGATCTTTGGTAGGATATTTCAGGCCAGATGGAGAGAAAAGGGAAACATTTAGATTTATTGTAATTTTCCTTTTCCTTTTCATAGATTCAGCTGCTTGGAGAGATAAGAGAGGTAGCTGGAGCCAAAGATATCTTTGGCAAGGAGCTTTGCCTGTACAAAAGATTTTCTTTTTCTTATTTGTAGGGAAGCCAGAGTGGCCTCAGTTTTGGTCAGCAAGATCACAGCAGTGCCCTGACTTTCTTCATGACCTAAGTATGAATCAGTGCCATAGTGAATTCCATCTGGTATGGCCATTGGCTTCACTTCACTTTCCAGAGATACTGGTGGGTTCCCAAATTGTTCCTTGATGACTTCATAGCCCACCCTGGCTTCTTGCCAGGTGTTTATAAGGTTCAGCTATTGTCTCTTCCATTTATTTCTACGCCCTTTGTTTTCAGCACACAGTGGCTTAAAACTGAGCTTGGGCCTTTCTTCGTGTCAACCCTATACCTTGCTGATAATTTTGTATGTTCTTCTGTCTTGTGAGAGTTGCTCTTCTTCAGCTTTTAGCATAAACAGAGCGTCTTATGGTCGAATAAAGGAACAACACTGTTTTCTCTCTATGTTTATGGTCTGTTAGTCATTTCAGATGGCATTTTGGGGGCCACAAGGGGAGCAAGATGGATAACGCCCCTGGGGAGTTCTTGATTGCTTGACAGCAATTATGAGTAGTGCCTTAGGGAATAACTGTCCAAGTTTAAGGGAGAAAGAAAGGGGAAAAGAAGTTGAGTGCAGAAAGGTAAGGAAATGAGAGGTAAAGAAAGAAGACACAGGACAGAGAGGAGAATGAGCCTACAAGTTGGTCTGTGATGCCCACTTGAACCTTATGGTATCTTCCACTGCTCTAGCTAACTATGTCGAGGGTCCCTAGGATGTCCCCAGATCCTCTGGTGGTGTTTGAGGAGAATGATGATGCCAAGGGTACTGTTTTGGGTGAACTCCTTGCCAGTCTTCTTCACTTCTGCTACCTGCTGCTCGAGGGAAAGAGAGCACCCAGAGGAATTTTTTTTGTCTTGTTTCCAACAGGTCTTAAAAATAGGTTGTGATGGGGCGCCTGGGTGGCTCGGTCGGTTAGGCGTCCGACTTCAGCTCAGGTCATGATCTCACGGTCCGTGAGTTCGAGCCCCGCGTCGGGCTCTGTGCTGACAGCTCAGAGCCTGGAGCCTATTTCAGATTCTGTGTCTCCCTCTCTCTCTGCCCCTTCCCTGTTCATCCTCTGTCTCTCTCTGTCTCAAAAATAAATAAATGTTAAAATAAAATTAAAAAAAAAATAGGTTGTGATGGGAGCAACAGGGGATGCTGAAGGTAAGGCAGATGTCCACACCTCCTGCTGGTAAAAGCAAGCAGTAACACCATCTCTTTTCCTCCAGGTCTGGGGTAGATCACTGGTTTGGCCTCTCTTGCTCAGATGGGGACAGGAGGAGGATGGGGGCAGAAGGGGAAAGGGAGGGAGGGAAACAGAGAGAGAGAGAAGTCTCATAATGAATGCCATCTAGACTGCAAAGTGCCATACCATATGAGAAAGGAAATGCCCTAGGAGTTAAGGACTGTTATTGGAAAATAGACTTTCCTGTTTAGAATGCAAGAGAGTGAGGCCATGTGGTTGGAGCTGGAGGGGACACTAGAAGACAAGAAGAGAGACAGGGCACCACTAACCCTTCAGAATAAGGATTGGACTTCTCTTAAATTTATATAGATGTCTTTGTGCTTCTCCATCACATTACAGTCTGGGTGAAAAATTATCCCAGGCCTACCAAGGAAAATAGTTCTGTGTGAATCAAGGTTTTGTTGCCAAGGGCCACGTTAGCACATGGAATTGCTTTATGGGTCAACATGGCTGATTTATTTATATGTGTACCCTGTGGGTGTCCATTAGGCCTCTCAGACTGTGATCACCACAGGGACAGCTGGCTTATATATATGTTGCCTGAGCACGTGGTAAAATCCCTGTAACACATTTGCTAAAGATAAGGAGAAGGAAGGCATGAAAATGTATCTGGGCTGCCTCTGAGTCCAGGGCTGCTACCCAAGACACCTGGGTTCTTATTCAGACCCCTTAATTGCTGGGCACATAAATGGTAAATAGCATCATCTGGCTGAATTTCAGTTTCCTCAACTGTAAAATGGGGGTAGCAATATTCCCTGCTGGTCTAGAATGTCAGCGAGGTTTCATTGTGGCTGAAAGACTATAGGAATGACTAAGTTTAAATATATAGGAATGGAGGCACTTGCGTGGCTCAGTTGATTAAGCGTTCGACTCTTGATCTCGGCCCAGGTCATGATCTCACGATTCATGAGACAGCCCCACTTTGGGATCTGTGCTGACAACGTGGAGCCTGCTCGGGATTCTCTCTCCCCCTCCCTGCCCCTCCCCTGCTCATGCTGTCTCTCTTTCCCTCTCTCAAAAATAAATAAATAAACAAACTTTAAAAAGAGTACTGTAGGAATACTACAGCAGGAGGCAATAATACTATTATATCCATCTAGTTATTCATTCAGCAAAACCGTTACTGAGTGGAAGTCATCTCCACTACTATGGGCCATGCCCTTTGGTAGGTGCTGGGGACACAGCCATGATCAAAGTAGGCACCATCACTGTCTTCACTATGCTCACAGCCCAGTGGCTGAACGCATAACTAATCCTTCTTCCCTGTCTTGCTTGTAGACTTGCTTCTTTATCTTTGAAAGTCGAAACATTTACCAAGATTTTTAGGTGTTTGTCTTTTCTCATTATTTGTTCCCAGAACTTGCTAAGTCTATTTGATTTGCCGATAGAAGTCATTCTTCACTTGGCAAAGTTTTCCTTGTTTTTCTGCCTGATCTTTTTTCTCCTTCTTATTAGACAATATCGAGTGTCCTGCATTCATGCTCCCCATCTCTCTTTTTTTTTTATCCTCCTCTTTTCCACATCTTCATGGAATGTTACAAGGATATAGTGTCCCCAGGAACTTGCTAATGAGTCCTCTCACTGCCCACGTAGACCCAGGTTATTTTCAGCTCTTCCTGGAAAGCTTAGGATTCTCCCTCACTGTCCCTCACCTTCCATGAAGATGGGAGGCAAGGGGGTGGGAAAGAGTTGGATTGGCCTCTTGATGTCCAGCTGATCTCTTGGTATCTGGCACCACTTACTAAGAGCAGATTTGCCTGCCTCAGTCCTTCGTGTCAACACTGTTTAAATACAAGAAGCCACAAGAATTAAGGAAGTCAGGGATGGGACTTGGCTCAAACACAACAGGCATCATTTCAACCTTTATTTTTCAGAGCACTCTAACAGTTGAATCAAATGAGTTCTCATCACCAACAAGCACTGACATATGATGTTCTGCCATAGAGCTTTCTGGTGCTCCCCTTAGTGCACAAGACCATGATGCTGTGGTTGGTGTTGACATATTGCACAGTGCCAAGAAGGCATGTTTACACTGTAGCCCGTGTAAAGGGATGTCCTTGAGCACACAGGAATGTCTCCAGGTGCACCTGGCTGCAGTAGTCCCCTAGTGATAGGATTAGGGGTGACTTCAATTTCCTCCTCCTCTTCTTCCCCCTCCTCCCTCTTCTCCTTCTTTTGTTGCATGTTTCACATGTTCTATAATTTTCATGTTTTAGCACTAGTATCACCAATATTATTATTATTTGTTTCGGGAACTTAGCATATCACTCCTCACATCAAAGTTTGAACCAATGTGCAGGGTGATCAGTTGGTGCTGATTTGCTCACGACTTTCCTGGTTTTAGCACTGAAAGTCCTGTATATCAGGAGTGCCCCCCACCCCCAGTCCTGGATAAACCAAGATGGCTGGACATCTTACCAATGTAATATATAAGCAATGTGGCAGCTGAATAATGAAACAAAAAAGAAAATACTGACATGGATATTCAGTGCTGGACTTGGGAAAGCTGGAATAGAAAATGTGACCTGGAATGAGGCTGAATTGTGACGTTTGCCTTTGATACCTGAATGAAATACTGGAACTTGACATCCACATTTTCAGAAGCGGCTGGAGATGGAGAAAGCTTTCCTCACTCACCTAGACGTGGGGACAGGAGACAGTGCGTAGAGCATGTGCACTGCCTTTGTATGCAATGACCTCACACACTGATTAAACATGACCTAGTTATTTCCATACTCTGACCAATTGGACTGACAATGTTCACCTGGCAGAAGAGGCCAGAAATTCTCCTAATAACCTTCCCAGAATGGAGAGAGAATGGGTGGAAGTCACCTCCGCTAAGTGGCAAGGTATGAATGTGAGGGAAGGAGGAAAGAGGCACCTGTCCCAACATCAATGGCAATGAGAACAACAGTAGTAATAGAGGCTACACTTTACTGATTGTTCATTATGATCCAGGCATCGTATTAAGCTTCTTACCTATACTCTTATTTGATCTTCATAATAATCCTTACTGTCTAAGACATGTTACCCCCATCATTCAAGTGATGAAACTGAGGCACAGACAGGTGAAGCCGTTTGCCTAAGACACCCAGCTAATAGGTGCGCATCTGGGATTCAAATCCAGTTCCATCTGAGCGTAATAAGCTGATCTGGTCCTGAAACCACAGACCTCAGAATCTAGGAATGACCTTGGAAATCACATGGCCTAATGTCTTCAAATCGGAAGATGAAAAGAGCCTCAGGAAGACCCCAGGACTTTCCCAAGAACATAAAGCCAGTTAGTGACAGAGCCAAAAGCCAGAGATCAAGCCTCCTGACTCCCAGGTCAGTGCTCTTTCCAACTGACCAGCAGTCCATAATGTAGTTAGAATCCCAGGTAGGCGAAGCAGGTTGTGCAGTGGGGTGAGTGGGCGTAGGGAGCTGCAGGCAGGCTTGGTGGGAGAGAGAAATGAGGAAGAGGCTGAGGGTACAGGATAAAGAAGGAGCCAAGAAGGAAAGGGGTGAGAAGAGGGGAGATGGGGAAGGAACAGGAGGAGGCATGATGTTAGAGAAACAAGATCTGCAATAAATAGGAGGGATGCTACAGAAATTACTTTTTGAATGGCATTTAATTGGTTTATTAGTGTCATTCAGTTGTGGTTTGATTTGATTCAAACCTCTGATGTGTGTGGTCCACCATCCACTGAGGACACTGCTTCACAAACAGGCTTCACAAACAGCCACAAATGGCAGACGTGAGAGGAGGAGGTGGGGGGGGGGGGGGATGACAGAAGATGAAAGAGAGGAAAAGCAGGGTGGTGTGGAGAGGTAGGATGGATGGAGGTGAGGGAAGGGGATAGAGACAGAGAAGGAGGGGAAGGGAAAAGAAATGCGGAGGGTGGGAGAGAAGACAGAAGAAAACCAATGCAGCAAAGAGGAATTCAGGATCAATGGAGACCAAGGGGGTCAGAAGGCTACAGAGTATGGATGCTCAAAGGGGCAAAAGCAAAGAAAAGGCAAACAAGAGAGATAGGAGGCAGGGAAGGAAGAAAAAATTTCAGGGGCACCTGGGTGGCTTAGTCGGTTAAGCGTCTGACTCTTGATTTTGCCTCAGGTCATGATCTCATGGTTTGTGGGTTCAACCCCCGCATTGGTCTCCATGCTGAGCAGGGCGTCTGCTTGAGATTCTCTCTCTCTTTCTCTCTCTCTCTCTCTCTCTCTCTCTCTCTCTCTCTCTCTGCCCCTCCCCTGCTCTCTCTCTCTTTCTCTTTCTCAAAATAAATAAATAAACTTAAAAAAAAATCAGGCACACCTCAGAGATATTGCAGGTTCAGTTCCAGACCGCAGCAATAAAACAAGTCAAATGAATTTTTTAGTTTCCCGGTGCATATACAAGTTATATTTGCACCATAGTGTTGTCTATTAAGTGTGCAATCATATTATGTCTAAAAAGAAACCCGATGTCCATAACTTAATTTCAGAATACTTTATTATTAAATTCTACCCATCATCTGTGCTTTCAGTCATTATCACTGATCATGAATCACTATAACAAATATAATGATAATTAAAAAGCTTTAAATATTGTGAGAGTTACCAAAATGTGACACAGAGACACAAAGTGAGCAATCCTGTTGGAAAAAAAAAAAAGGTGCCAATAGACTTCTTTAATGCAGGGTGGCCACAAACCTTCAATTTGTAGAAAACGCAGTCTCTAACAAGCTCACTAAAATGAAGTACAGTAAAATGAAGTATGCCTGTGTAAGGGGAATAATGAGTTATAAACACACACACACAGCTATGTCCCAGGCATCTCCTGAGGACTCATTGGCTAGACATTCTCTGGACTAGCGGGCACCAGGGGTCTGCCTGCCATGGTCCAGGCTATTCTCCAGTCTCCTGCAAAGGAAGCCCTCCTTTGTCATCAGTGCTCTGTCCATCCGAATGATGGATGAGCACATAGATGAGCAGCTCCCTGTGGATACCTCTGGAGACAAGGAGATCCAGCTGGGAGGTACAGACTGGTAGCATCTCAGATCTGCAAAGACACAGTGTTTTTCACAGATAGGGAGATGGGGGCCCAAAGAAGGGAATGGAATCAGAAGTGAAGTTTCCAAAGCTGCTTGTTCTGCCTCCTAGATCAGAGCTGGAACCCCAACGTCGGGTTGTTGGGATAATTTCATGCAATGGTTGTGGGTACAGGTGTTGGACCCACACAGATCCAGCTGTGCAGCCTTGGCCAGGTTAACTTACCTCTCTGAGCTGCACTTTCTGTAAAACATAGATCAAGGTTGCTATAAGGCACCAGGGAGATAAAAATATATCAGAAGTATTTGGAAAAAGCCTGGCACATGCAAAGTACTTGATATGTTATGATTTTTATTATTAATAAAAGAAGGCACTGAGACACCCAGAAGAGTCAGGCAGATTCTCCTTAGCTAGGACTTGAGAAGGGCTGTATGGCATTGTGATTATGAAAATGAATCCTGTAAACCAGAATGGCTGTGTTTCAATTCCAGTTCTGCTACTGAATGACCTTGGTCAAGTTAATAACCTTGCCGTGCCTCAGTTTCTTCATCTGCGAACAGGGATGACACTAGTTCCTACCGCACTGGGTTGTTCACCAGGATCAAATGAGTAATACGGAGGAAATGCTTAGAGCAAGGTCTGATCTGATCCCTAGTAGGTATTAGATACTTTTAGATCTCAGTATTAGTATTTCTGGGGTATATGGATGTGGGGACCAAGGACCAAAAGGTGGATACACCCAGAGGCACATGCAGTTGATGCAGAGCTGAGATTTGACCCCAGACCTGACCGTTGGCTTAGGATTTCCCAAGACCCAGAATCCCTGTTCAAGAGTCTTCGCACATTGCCACACTTTCCAAAGGTGGTGACCCTCCACTCCAACCCTTCCCCATTGCCAGCAATGTGTAGCTTCTCAAGCCTTAGCCACATCGTTGATGCAGATGCCTTCTTTTGAGGAGAGATAGCAGAGAGTGTTGTGACCCAGACTTTGGAACTCCCAGACCTTTCTCTACCGCCTCTCACCCCCCCACCCCCAGCACACATAGGCATCCACACCCAGATACACACATGGACACGCCTCCCTCTCCAAGTGTAATTACAAAAGCTAAGTCAACGTGGCTGATAGTGACCGACTGGGAACATGGCTGGATGTGCTTCCAGTGCTGATTCCAGGGGCCAGTAATTTTCATATTCATCTGTGAAATGGGGGTGACATGACTTTTTATGGAACAGAAAAAATGCATGTGTAGCTAATGAGCTGTAATTCGGAAGAGCTCCTGTCTTGATTGGGACTAACTCTTTTTATAAAGAAAATAATTAACAATCACAATGATTCACTGGTGGAGAAAAGAGGTCTGCTTTGGGCACCATTAATTATCCCAGAGCTGGTGTTCTGGGCCTTTTTATCTCTTCTTAGACTGGCCTGGACAGAATGGGAGGGAAGCAGAGATCCTGCTTTACCCCCATCGAAAAGCCTTTACCACAGCCCCTGTGAGGGTGGGAGGGAGAGGAAATCACAAGTGTAACCTCTTAACCAGGGTAAGATCTCTTGGCTCCTGTCCACACTGAAGCTCACCCAGGGAATCTTGGAGCTGGAAGGGACTCTGAACTTTGGGTTAAGTCTGGAGGTCTGTGTTTGAATTCCAGCTCTGTGGCCTTTAGCGAGTTACTTAACTTCTCTGAGTCTCAGATTGCCAGCAGGACCTGGAAGGGTCATTGTATGGATTAATTGAGAAAACCTCTGAAACATTGTGGAGCTTAGCGGACATTTTATAAATTATTTTCATGAAGGATTCAGAGTTCAGTCTCATCATTGTGCAGTTAAGGCCCGGAGAAGCAAGAGAACTTGACCAAGGACACACTGTTTGTGGTAAATCTGGGATAAGAACCCAGGTTTCTTTTGGACCTGTTGTTACTATCTTTTGTTTGTGTCTCACTTCACCATGGTGTACCTGAACTGTTCATTATCTAATCTCTCTTGATTAGATCTATCCAGATATATCCAGAACACTGATGTGACATTGCTTCAGCCTCAATTATCTGAATACAATTTGGCTTCTATTTCACAGGTGTAAAGGAAGTATGGCCTGAAGTAGAACATGGGAGGATTCTGCACTCACAAAGTTCAGTGTTTTATGGCTTGGCTATTCCATTTTCTTACTGGATGGCATAAGCAAACCTCTCAAACTGGCTGTTCTTGTTTCCTTATCTTTAAAATGGAGATAGTCATTGAATCTATGACATAGTTCAGGAGATAATGTCTGTAAAGTAACATTTAGCAAATATGTTTATTAGCTATTGCCACAATAGTGCTATGTAACAAATCACCCCAGGATGTCCTTTTTAAAAAATTTTTTAATGTTTATTTATTTTTGAGAGAGAGAGAGAGAAAGTGTGTGTGGCGGGGGGGGGGGGGGGGGTGGGTGGGGAAGCAGCAAGAGAGAGAGGGACACAGAATCCGAAGCAGGCTCCAGGCTCTGAGCTGTCAGCACAGAGCCCAACGTGGGCTTGAACTCACAAACCACAAGACCATGACCCAAGCCAAAGTTGGACGCTTAACCAACGAGTCACCCAGGCACCCCTCACCCCAGGATGTCTTAAAGCATTAATCATTTATTCTTATTGATGCATCGGCAGGTTTAGGTTGAGTCTAGCTGGGTTTGGGTTTAGATCATTCATTTCTTTGGGTCAAGTGACTACCCAGGACAAGTTCTCATGGGATAGTAGAAGTGTAAGAGAGACAAGCAAGAGCACACGATGTCTCTTAAGGCCCAAATTTGGAACTGACACTGTCATTTCCACCCACACTCCATTGGCCAAAGCAAGTCATATGGCCTCCCCAACCTTAGTGGGGTAGAGAAATAAACCTACTCCTAGTGGGAGGAACTCCAAAGTCACATGAAAAAGGGTGTGGACGGAAGGAAGCAGGAAGAACAGAGAACAATAATACAATCTACCACAATATACAGTAGATGCTGGCAGTTCTTACAAGAGGCAAATATTTGAACTCAGTAGTTTGAAAACTAATACTGCCTTATGTATGCATGACATTTTACAGTTTTCAAAGTTTCCCTTTCTCAAATGTTCTCATATGTTGCCTTCACCACAACACAAGAATTAGAACATCCGTTTTACAGTTTGGGAAACTGGGTCTCAAGAGTAGTAATGGGGTGGGGGGGGAACTGGGTCTCACCTCCCAGATCACAGAGCTGGCCTAAACCTGGGTCCCTTTACCTCAGCCCCATATCAGAGCTGGATCCAGGATCTCATATGGAAGGAGATGGTTCCCAGTCTCTCTTACCTTCCTTCTTTTTTTCTAGAATCAAATCATCAAAACATATTCAGTCTGCCCATGTGATGGGGAAGAAGGAGCTAGACAGAGCAGGCAGAATAAGCATAAATCATATGCTGTGGGGTTTATTCTCACTATCTTCCTATGGTAGAGTTCTCTAAATGCCACCTGGTGTTGAAGGGCATGGAAAAGAGAACTGGGTTCAAATCCTACCTCCAGCTCTTATTTGTAATTTGATCTTGGGTGTGTGAATTGATTTCTTTGAGCCTCAGTTTCCTTACTTGTGAATGGGCATAATAATAATAGCTATTGCAGAAAGAGGTTGTGAGGACCCATTCCTTAATTCAAGAAATATTTATTGAGTACCTACTATGTGCCAGACACTATTCTAAATGTTAGAGGTATAGCCATAAACATAAGAAAGTCTTTGCCCTGTGGAGCCTAAATTTTAGTGGAAATAAAGAGGCTATCGGCAGATGTACCAGAAAATACACAGTATGATAGATGGTGATAAATGCCACGGGAACAATAAATCAGGGTATGGGGGTAGGGAAAGCCTGGAACTGGACGGGGGTCCCAGGTACCTTTTATATCATGTTTAAGGAAGGCCTCACTGATGAAGGGATATTTGAGCAAAGATTTGAAGGAAATGTGGGAACAGTCCAGGTGACATCTGGGGATGCTTTCCCAGGCAGGGATGTGCAAATGCAGGATGGTTGGGGAAAGTTGAGAGAAGAGGAGAATGAGAAAATTGGAGAGTCAACAGGGGGCCAGTTTGCACAATGATTTTAGGTGATTTATAAGGACTTTGATCTATACTGTTTATATTGGAGTGAGATGGGCAGCCTGGGTTTGAGAAGAACAGGGACACAGTCTGACTTCCATTAGAAAGGGTCATCCCTTAAGAGAACAGACTTACGGGGACTAGGGCAAGGATTTAATGAGATACTACATGTGAACTACTTAATATAGAGCCTGATATGTTTTAAATGATCAGGAGTGCATAAGTTGGCTTGGGCTGAGGGCTTTGGTAACAAGACCACAGAGCAGATGGCTTAAACTCTAGTTTATTTTCTCACATTTCTGGAGCCTGGAAGGCCAAGATCAAGGTGTTAGCAGGTTCAAGTTTCTCTGAGGCCTCTCTCTCCTTGGCTTAGAAATGGCTGCATTTTCTCTGTGTCCTCACATGGTCCTCCATCAGTCTCTGAATTGTCTGTGTTCTAGTCTCTGCTTCTTAAAAGGATACCAGTCATATTAGATTAAGGCCCACCCATAAAACCTCATTTTACCTGAATTACCTCTTTAAAGATCTTATCTCCAAATGCAGTCACATTCTGAGGTACTGGGGGTTAGGACTTTAGCATATGAATTTTGGGGAGACATAGTCAATTCAGTTTATAATACATAGTAATAACAAATGCAGTAGTAAATTGGGGTGCTGGGGTGGCTCAGTCAGTTAAGCGTCTGACTTTGGCTCAGGTTATGATCTCACTATTCATGGGTTTGAGCCCTGCATTGGGCTCTGTGCTGACAGCTTGAAGCATGGAGCCTACTTCAGATTCTGTTTCTCCCTTTCTCTCTGCCCCTTTCCCACTCTATCTCTCTCTCTCTCTAAAATAAATAAACATTAAAAAATTTTAATACAAAAATAAAATAAATTTTTAAAAACCTAATTGTAAATTATTGTTACTATCTTTATGCCCCATTTAGGACGTCTCTTGTCTCAGCCAATTATACACTCTTCTGTCTGAGCAATACCACCCAAGGACTGACACACACTTTGAGCCTTTTCCTACCCCCTTCCCCACACTCTTTAGTCAACAAATATTTATTAAGCACAGACTCTGTTTCAGGTAGTGGGATACTGTACTAAGCAAGTACAGTCAGGCTGTTCAGTTGTTCTTGACATGACATGGTTTTGAGAACCTTCACCATATTTAACAGACTGTTCGAAATCTTGTCTGGATCTCCTTTCAGGAAGTACTCGCTGGGGAGTCTGGGTGGTTCATTCAGCTAAACATCTCTTTTTTTTTTTTTTAATTTACATCCAAATTAGTTAGCATATAGTGCCACAATGATTTCAGGAGTAGATTCCTTAGTGCCCCTTACCCATTTAGCCCATCCCCCTTCCCACAACCCCTTCAGCAACCCTCAGTTTGTTCTCCATATTTATGAGTCTCTTCTGTTTTGTTGCCCTCCCTGTTTTTATATTATTTTTGTTTCCTTTCCCTTATGTTCATCTGTTTTGTCTCTTAAAGTCCTCATATGAGTGAAGTCATATGATTTTTGTCTTTCTCTGACTGACTAATTTCACTCAGCATAATACCCTCCAGTTCCATCCACATAGTTGCAAATGGCAAGATTTCAGTCTTTTTTTTTTTTAATGCTTTTATTTATTTTTGGAGAGAGAGAGACAGAGCATGGAGAGAGAGAGACAGAGCTCTCCTTTTGGAGAGGAGCAGAGAGAGAGGGAGACACAGAATTCGAAGCAGGCTCCAGGCTCTAAGCTGTCGGCACAGAGCCCGATGCAGGGCTTGAACCCACAAACCATGACATCATGACCTGAGCATCCTGAAGCCGGACGCTCAACTGACTGAGCCACCCAGGCACCCCAAGATTTCATTATTTTTGATTGCCAAGTAATACTCCATTATATATATATATATATATATATATATATATATATATATATATATACACACCACATTTTCTTTATCCACTCATCCATCAATGGACATTTGGGCTCTTTCCATACTTTAGCTATTGTTGATAGTGCTGCTATAAACATGGGGGTGCATGTGTCCCTTCGAAACAGCACACCTGTATCCCATGGGTAAATGCCTAGTAGTGCACTTGCTGGGTTGTAGGGTAGTTCTGTTTTTAGTTTTTTGAGGAACCTCCATACGGTTTTCCAGAGTGGCTGCACCAGCTTGCATTCCCATAAGCATCCGACTCTTGATCTCAGCTCTGGTCATGATCTCACGGCCCCTGCTTGGGATTCTCTCTCTCCCTCTCTTTCTACCCCACCCCCCCCCACCCTCTCAAAATAAATAAACTTAAAAAAATAAAGTAAACATAAAAGAAGTACTTGCTGATTACTTACATGTGCCAGACACTGTTCCAGGCTCTGGTGATGATAATGCTGAGCAGGACAGGGCTGTACTTTCAGGAAGCTCCTAGAGATTTGTTCAGGGTATCCAATCACATAAACAAACCCATCCTGATAAGTCAATGGGTGCTAATAAATGTTCCTCTTTTAGAGATCTTGCAGTTCTTTCGAACCTGAAGCATATGTTGTCTTGGATGCTAGCTCACTTGTTGGCATCTACTAGTTGGTGAGGACAGGCGTCATGGCTATCATTTTTCACTACATATCCAGTATGTAGCATCATGGTTGGCATACAGTGGGTGCTCAGCAAATACTTGCAGAATGAATAGATGGACCTCAAGGTGCACTATCTGATATGGTAACCACTCACCACCTGTGCCTCTGTCTGTGTAAATTAAAAATTAAGCAAAATTAACTTTCATTATTCAGTGTATTATTTACTTAAGATTAAAGTTATTACTGAAATTAAAAAGACATTTTCTCCGTCACCCTAGCCACATTTCCAGTGTTCAGTAGCCACGTGTGTTAGTGATTACCCTAAGGACAGCACAGATACAAGATACACAGCGTCTCCACCAGTACAGAAAGATCGCTGATCTGGAACACTGCTTCTCAACCGGGAGTGATTTTCTCTCCCAAGGGACATTTGGCCACATTTGGAGATGTTTCTGGTTGCCACAACTGAGGGGTTGCTACTGGCATCTAGAGAGAGAGGCCAGGGATGCTACTCAACATCCTGTATCCACAGGACAACAACCCCCTGCAACAGTAGTATCAAGATTAGGAAACCCTGTCCTGAATTATCTGTCTCCATGAGGGCTAGTCCAAAGGGTGTCCACCTGAGGCACTTTGTATCTGCATGAGGTTGTGCTGCGTCTTGGTGGATGACAGCTCACATATCTATAACACTCGACAGTTTACAAAGTTGAGCTGTCCTATGTAATTCTCTAGGGCTAGAATCACTCCCACTTTATGAGAAAAAGAGAGCAAGGCTCAGAGATGTGATGTCTCAGGAGGGAGCAGAAATGGAACTCAAGGGTGCAAGTTAAAAGGAGGCTAGGTTTTCTCAGTTAAGGAAGAATTTTCAAGCCATCAGAGTTTTCTTCAAGTAGGAGTGAGTTTCATATCATTGAAGGTATTCTGACTGAGATTTCTCCATGGGGCTGTGTTGCCCACAGTACTCCATGGAATACTAGCCCGCAAGATTACAAAACAAAGGCTCTATTGCACAGATTTTTGAGAAAGGCTGCATAATAACCCATTCCCTTCTGGGCTTTCATATTGCAGTGAATACATTACAGGCTCTGATAAGTCCCAGCAACAAAACTTGATTTTTTTTGTTTAACCCAGTGTTTCTCAATCCCATTTAAGTAGACGGTCCCATTCTCATGCCATATAGGGGAGCAAGCAACCATTAACATAGAGCCAGTGTTCAGTGCAGCACTTTTCGGTAAATGCAGCTTTATAGCTTAGTCAAGCATGGAATGAATTATCAAACAATCCCCCTGTCCCTTGGGTCTGTGTATACTTCTGTTACTGTCTGTGTGACCACAGGCAAGTCTTGGTGTTTGGCGAGTCATCTGGTGTGTCTGGATCTGGGCTAAATGACTTATCCAGGGCCACACAAGTAGCATGTACAGTTCGAAGCTTGGCAGGCATTTATTTATCATTTTCCTCCTTCTGACTCTTGGGAGTATATTTGATTCAATGCGAAGTCTTTCTGCTCCAGAGCCTAAATCAGACGCAGTGGGTCCCTATCATCTCTCTGATGCCACATTCCCAAGGAGAATTACATCACCTGCCTTGTTTAAAATATATCACCGTGGCAACAGCGGCTGTTCTTGTGTGGATGTGGATGGCTCCCATGTAGCATTGGATGTGGGTGGGTGCTGGCTTTTCCAAAAGAGAGAAGTAGGGCATGAGTTTCATCTGATAAGGACCATGTGTGTCTGTCAGGTGGAAATTGGGTGGATGTATATGTCAGCATGCAATGCAATGTTTGCAAGACGCACCTGGGGTAAGACCCTTGGGAATTGAAGACTTTTGTTTTTAGTTTAGCTTAATTCCAACCAAGTACCAACATAGAGATAATCTAGGGTGCCCAACTGATGAGAGAGAGTGACAGAGAGAGAAGACATGGTGGAACATAGAAAGAAAAGGTCCTTAGAGGATAGATAGAGTTTGGGGTGTGTGTTTTCCAGGGTACTGGACCCCTATTATTTTTTGTCAGAGATATTTTAGGTGGCCCGATGGACACAGCTTGAAATAACATGTAATAACAAGGAGAGAAAGCAACTGCCCTTTCAGTATGCTTTCTATCCTTCCCTGTCGTCAAAGAGTTGTCTCAGTTTGGGACTACCATGTTTTTAACACCTCTCAACACTCGCTAATCTTCCTTTCTTAACAAAAGAGGGAGCAGGTGTCAGGCTCAGAGCCTGGGGCGGGTAGCAGTAGATAGCTAGAATTTAATAATGTTCCTTTGTTTTCATCATATCTATTTTTAGGGCTATCTTCTGTTTCTGAACAGGACACTGGTTTAACAGTTTCAGATGTGAGATGAGGTTTCTTTTGAAACTAAATGTATTAGGTCAAAAAGCAAGTCAATTTCAAAACTAATATTAAACAAATACGGGTATAAGAAATACATGCATAAATGGACAAAAATCACGACTGGCCTTGTGTGAACAGCTGAGGTTTAGGAAATGTTTCGAGTGATACGTGGCTTTGGAGAAACCAGGTCTGGGTTATGGGCCAGCTCCCTCATGTACTAACTGTATTGTCTTGAGCAAGGTTTTGAGTCTCAGTTTTATAGTCAATTAAGTAGGGATAGAAAATTACCTATCTTATATGGTTAATGTGAAATGATTATATAAGATACATAGTAAGGGCTCAAAAAGGGATAACTCCCACTATACATATTTTGTGATTAACATTAGTTTGTATACATAGTGCCTGTAAAGGTATCAGGTTTGGGGTAAAACAAACTTCTCTCTGGGGCGCCCGGGTGGTTCAGTCGGTTGAGCGACTGACTTCAGCTCAGGTCTTGATCTCACAGTTTGCGAGTTCGAGCCCCGTGTCGGGCTCTGTGCTGACAGCTCAGAGCCTGGAGCCTGCTTCTGATT
The DNA here is from genome assembly GCF_046562875.1 of Panthera onca. NCBI lineage: Eukaryota > Metazoa > Chordata > Mammalia > Carnivora > Felidae > Panthera > Panthera onca. The sequence continues at coordinate 14,238,522 of NC_138350.1, forward strand.
CTGTGTCTCCCTCTCTCTCTGCCCCTCCCCCCTCTCATGCATGCTCTGTCTCTCTCTGTCTCAGAAATAAACATTAAAAAAAATTTTTTTAAACTTGCTGCTCAACGTCCTATAATAGGAATATTTATTGAGTACTAACTCTGTGCCAAACCCTGTTCTAAGCCTTAGACATGTCTAATCTCATTTAACATTCCCAGTGATTCCACAAAGTTAGGGGATATTAGTATCCCACTTTACAGGTAAGGCACAGGTAAGTAAAGTAACTTACCAAAAGTCACACAGCTAAAAGGCGGCAGAGGCAGGCCTCAAAACCAGGCAGCCTGATTCTAGCATGCATCCTCTTAACTACTCTCATGGAGGGGTGGATCAGTCAGTTAAGCATCTGACTTCGGCTTGGGTCATGATCTCACAGTTCATGAGTTTGAGCCCTGCATCAGGCTCTGTGCTGATAGCTCAGAAACTGGAGTCTGTTTCAGATTCTGTGTCTCCCTCTCTCTCTCTCTCTGCCCCTCCCCCACTCATGCTGTCTCTCTCCCTCTCTCAAAAATAAACATGAAAAAACAATTTTTAACTACTCTTGTGGATACCAGAAGCCCCTATATTTTGTAGATGCACAGTAAATTTTTTTGTTGATGATGAGAGAGATTGTATTAGTTAGGAGTCCTTTGGTTTCCAGGGACATAACCACACCAAGGTAGCTCCAGTAATGAAGAGAATTGTTGATTCTCATAACTTAAAAGTTGAAAGGCTACAGGTCTAGCTGGATCCAGGAGCTTAAAGACTTGTCCCCCTATTGATTTCTTAGGCAAGCTCTCTTCTTGGAGTGACAAGAAGGCTTTCATTAGCTCCAAACTTTCATCTTATCCTTTTTAACAACTCCTAGCAAAGGAAGGTCCCTTCCCAATGGTTTCAGTAGAAGTCCCAGAATTGATTCTTACTGGGTCTAATTGGCCTGGTTTAGATAGGTGCCTACCTACGAGCCAATCACTGTGGCCTGGAGCTGGCCTGAAAACACCTTTGCCTGAGTCAGGTGGACTGAAAATGAAAAGGGGTGAACCCTCAGAGAAGAACCCAGTGCTTATGTTATAACTTCAGCAAATGGATGCTCAGCAGGGCAAACTTTGCTGCCTGCAAAATCTTATAATCTTCATTGGGAAGATTCATGGGCTGGGGGCCTGCATCAGGAAGGAGCAGACTGGGGTTTCATGACCTTTCTTCTGCAGATTTGCTCTGTGACCTTGGACAACCCTGTAAGCCCTCGTGGGTCTCTGTGTCTTTGGTTGTTCAGTGACTTCTTGTCATCATGCCTCCCAAGATTATTTTAAAGAGCACATGAAATAGTGTTATTTATAAATGTGATTAACATTGCAGCTTTTCTTCCTCCATGGTTTCTATAAAAAACACACTTTAGTCCAGGTTTTGGGGGTTCTTTTCCCAAATAGCTAATAATCCTCTCCCAATCCCCATGTTACCAGTCCCTGCTGGATTTTTAAGGCTTGCCTTTATCAAGAATAAAGTACCACAAGAATAAAGGGCCACAACATTCAGTATGCACTTTGAAATAAACAGTTTCAAAGAGCACAAGTGAAATCAAGTGACATCTTACCAAGATGTCTACATGCCAAGATACTACAGGGCAAAAGCTGTGCTCACTATTTTGCAAGCACCACCTCCTTCTGTTGCCCTGACAACTGTTTTGTCATGGGTAACAAGAGGCAGGGAGAACAACACAGGAGAGCCGCGTTCAAATAACGCCAAGTTTAAATAACACAAATAATGCCGGAGAACTGAGTTCAAATCTGCCTCTAAAATAGAAGCAGGACCCACCACAAGCCTGAGCTTCAGTTTCCTCATCTGTAAAATGGGAACAACACAGAAGCTATGTCGTAAGGTTATTGGAAGGACACAATAAGCTGTAGAACATAAGGTGCTTAGCAACATGCCTAGCACCTAGTGGACACCTGCCCTAGGTCACAGGGTGGGTGGGCTCCAATTCCAGCCCTGTCTGCCTCCAGACTCAGGCCAAACTGCCTTACAACAGAAACACATCTCTTCTGGGGTCATCTTTAGCTTCCAGCGATTCAGGGTCTCTGGCCCCTCCAGTCTGTCCAGATTTGCTCTGTATACTCAGGCTACAAATTGCTGCTGCAATGTCCTGAAATAACTCTGCTCTTCCGGCCAGCCCCCCTCCCAGGCTCCCTCCCACTAGGCCCAGAATAGCCACATACATCATGGCTCCAAAACAGCCTGCAGGATGCTTCCTCCCCTTTGATAATAGCTCAGCCCTGTCTAAATGCTGGCATAACCAGGGCCACAGTGCCTGATGCAGCCACAATTAGGCTTAGGTATGCTATGCCATCATGTAGGGATACACTTTGATTTCACTTGTGAGGAGAAGTCACACCTGTCATTATACTTGGCTGGGGATGGAGGCTGGACAGATGATGTTATCTCGCTGCCTTGATAGAGAAACCAAAAGGCTAGTTACAGGTCCATAGCCATGGTCTTATGTGACATTTCCACATGGCTTTCCCATTTATTAAGAAAGCCAACATCCCTGTCTCGCTTATAATTTCCATGCTGTGGCCTGTAAGGTTTTGCCAGACCCGATTCCAGTGCCCACCTTTCAGACATGATCTTACTCCTCTCTTCCCTTTTTTCATTTTGCTCATGCCTGTTTCTCCTCTTTTTAGGTCTTCAGACTCCCTAAGCACTCTCTCTCCTGCCTCAGGGCCTTTGCTCATGCTGCTGTCTCTGCCTGGATGCTCTTACCTAGCCCTCTTTTGAATGACTATTTCCTTATTGCCATTCAAATTTCAATCAAGTCTTTCCTAGTCCCTCTCAACCCTGCTTTCCTTTGTTGCACATACTGCAAATTATAATTATATTTTTTTCAGAACATTTATTTCTTTAATGTCTGTCTCCCATACTAAATTGTGAGCTCCATTACAGTAGAGACCTTACCTGTCTTGTTCACGAAGTTTTCTCCAGATCACAGTGTGTGCCTGACCCATAAGAGCAGCTCCATAAATATTACTGAAGGAGAGATAATGTTGACCACAATGTTATATGGGAAGCATCACCACCCCCCATTCAACAGATGAAAAGACAGAGGCACAAAGTATTGAGGAGTTTTCCAAGGTAAACTTCAAGGCTAGGAACAGAACAGAAATCAAAACTCATTTCAGACTCTCAATCCAGGGTTCTTTCTACCCCTCACAGCTGCTTTTAGAACAGTGATGCAACCATGATTTTCCCCAAGTGATGCGAGGACAGTCTCCTCCGAGCAAACAGACTGAACTAAATCTTAACTCATGGATACTTGATCACTGAAAAAGAAGAATGGGGGATGGTGGTCCCAGCAGAGGGAATAGGAAATGCAAGGCATGTAAGTGCCTCATAGCAAGCACTGAGCATATAACAAATATTTCCTTAACTTACTCATCCATCCATTCATTTATTTGTGCCATATTTCCTTGAGATCTACTATGTGCCAGACATTTGGGGGGCACTAGAAATACATAGGTAAATAATAATACAAGACACCTATAATATTAGTTAATATTTATCGAGCCCTTATTGTTTTAGACACTGTTTTAAGTGCCTTATGTGGACTATCTCATTTTTTAAAAAATGTTTATCTACTTATTTTGAGAGAGAGAGTGAATCCCAAGCACACTCCATCCTGTCAGCACAGAGCCTGACGCAGGGCTCGACCTCACGAACCATGAGATCATGACCTGAGCCAAAATCAAGAGTCAGACACTTAACCGGCTGAGCTATCCAGGCACCCATGGACTATCTCATTACATTACCATCCTAAGAATGAGATCTACTCCCTAAGACTGGTACGGGAGTCATGCCCATTTTACAGAGGGGTAGGTGGAGGCTTAAAGACATTAAGTAACTTTCTAGGGGCGCCTGGGTGGCTCAGTCAGTTAAATGTCCGACTTCGGCTCAGGTCATGATCTCATGGTTCGTGGGTTCAAGCCCCGTGTCGGGCTCTGTGCTGACAGCTCAGAGCCTGGAACCTGCTTCCGATTCTGTGTCTCCCTCTCTCTCTGCTCCTCCCCTGCTCTCACTCTGTCTCTCTCTCTCTCTCTCTCTCAAAAATAAATAAACATTAAAAAATTAAAAAAAAAAAAAAGACATTAAGTAACTTTCTCAGGTCACTCAGGTAGGTAGAAAAGCTGGAATTGAAATCCAGACAACATAAGCCAAACACTCAATAACTCAAGTGGTCATGTCGCTCCTCCTGTAACTCTTCTTTGGAAGAGGGTCCATCAAGTTACAGAAGATTTACAGAAATAATGGCAGGAGCATTCTTGAGAAGTATGAGCCGCTTGCATAATCCCTCTCCACCTCTTCTGATACTCCCTACAGTTTGAGACCCGCCAGCCACTGTTGTTCCTGGAGCACACCCTCTGGCCCCATTCTTCTGACCCTCCCCCACTCCCTTTTCTCGCAGACACTTGTCCCCTTAACACCCTTCACCTTCTCTCTAAGGTTGTCCCTGCCCATGGTGGCCAAATTCAGTACCACCCACCCCACCTGCCGCTGTCTCTGATACTCAGCGGACTCTCCAGTTGAGAGGTCTGTGATCATTTATTCCCCTGAGCAGAGCCAGACATGGAAAAAGTTGCCTTCAAATCCTGCAATTACCTCTCCCTGGATTGCAGCTATTTAGCCGGAGACACCTCCGCCCGGCCCTCCTGCGTGCCCAGCAAGCATAAGGCCTGTGAATAACAGAAGAGCATTTTAGGGCTCCTAGGGCAGTTCCCAGCCCTGAAATCACTTCTGTGTGTGTCTTGGCTTAAGAAACATTGATTCTACCAATTAAATGCCCTCTCCCCTACCCCCTCCTCAGGACTTCTACTTCACCCTTAGTCCCTTGCCCACTCTGCTGAAGAGGCTCAGTAATGTTCATTCATTCATTCATTCATTGTGAAAGGCACTGAAGTAGACTCTGGGGGTATAACACTGAGCCAACCAGATACAGACACCTGATAAGAACTTACCTTTTCTCTCTCCCTGGGTGACGGGGCTACAGAAGATGGACACTTATCAAGGGCTTGGGTAGCCAAGGACAGCTTCTGGAGGAGGTAATGACTAGGACAAATAGGACAATGGATGACTAGGATATAAACAAGACAGAAAGCGAGATATAAATAGGAGTTGGCTAGGAAAGAGAAGTAGTGGAAGGTGAACCCACTATGTGCAGACTGAGGTGAGAAAGCCAGGCCCACCTAGGGAAATGGCTACAATGTAGCGTGGTAGTTGGGAGTTGAAAGAGAGGGAGATGGTGATTATAGGAAGGGATTGAATTCTCCTGAGCATCACAGAGTCAGGATCTTACCTTAAAGGCAATGGGAAGCCTCAGAAGGTTTTAGGCAGTTACGTCTTCTGTGCCTCTCATGTCAGTGCTAAGCTGGTTCTTGACTTCTCTTTTGTATCTCTCCTAGGAAATCTTTGTCCAGGGCCACATCAGATCCTGGTAGCCCAGAGCAGGCTATATATCAAGACCGAAGTGTTCAGCACCTCTGGGGAAAGGAGAGAGGGTGCACAATCACTTCGTGTTGGAGATAGATGTAGGTTTGAGCTGATTGGCTCATTAGGCAGTTCTCTGCTTGATGCCAATGCAATCCCTTGGTGCTGAGGAGCATGACTAGTAGAGAGGAAGTAGCCTTAGGGTGGGCTGAGTCCAGACACTGACCTTGACCGCTGTGTGACTTTGTGTAGATTTAACTTACATTTCTGGACCTTGGTTTTTCCATTTATAAAAGGAAGTGATTGGAGGACCTTTCAACTTTAACATTCCATGAGTATAGTGGGTATCAAAGAAAAGGAAAATGATATTGGAGACAACTGAGACCTGAAAACATCTCATATGTCAGTCAATGATGCAAAATCCCCCTTTTTAACCACTTGGGCAGACACATGGACAAAACAACAAAACAAAACAAAAACAAAATTAAAGAGAATGATGGGTCCCAAGGAGAAATGGCTATTGATGTGTTGATGTGGCGCTCCTGTCCCACACTGCTAAACATTCATGGGCATTTCCATGTGTGTCCATGCAAGCATTCCCGTATATTCGCGCATACATGACATGGATGACTAGATGTGTGTACATGCACATGCATACACACATGTGCACACTCATACACACCCTCATCCATTTACCCAAACTCCCTGAGTACCCCAAATATTCTTTACAGGTGTCAGATCTCTGTAAATGTTCTACCGTTGTACCTGAGTTTGGTACACACACACACACACACACACACACACACACACACACACAAAGAATAAGTTCTTGTATTTTTTAGAGCCTACACAAGCAGAATATCCCAGGCCCTAAGATGTTCAGCCAAGTTTTAGTGGAAACAAAGGAGGTGAGGTCTGAGTTAGCTGATTGGGAATTAGTCAACCCCTCCATGCATTGTTTGTATGTATTTTTTAATTTTTATTTTTAATCTTTATTTTTGAGACAGAGAGAGAGAAAGAGTGAGAGCAGGGGAGGGGCAGAGAGAGAGGGAGACACAGAATCGGAAGCAGGCTCCAGGCTCTAAGCTGTCAGCACAGAGCCCAATGCAGGGCTCGAACCCATGAACCGTGAGATCATGACCTGAGCCAAAGTTGGTCGCTTAACCAACTGAGCCATCCAGACGCCCCTGTTTGTATGTCTTTGGCAAGAATCTCTCCCAAGTATGGCCCAGAGAAGTATAAGGACAGAGACTTCAGCTCCATTTCACTCAACTTCCCATTCCATCTAAGCCTTGGATAACAATTTCCATATGCTGGATTCTCTGCATCTCAGATTCTAGGTCTTCCAACTTACTAAAGACATAATGACATCCAAAAACAGGCTTCTGGGATGAGATCTGCTCACTCCTGTTCTTATCAAGCATCTTATCAACCTTAGCTCATAGTCTGAAATGGGAGGGCCGAACATAATCCTCACCAGTCAACCAAATTCTGGTCACTGGCTAGTTTAATAATGAAGCCCTAGACTCCATCACTTTACTCCCCACCTCCTCCTTTAGGACACCCTACTTCCTGGTTTCATCTGAACATGCCTGCTCCCTCCCTGCACCTCTTAATGTGGAGTGTGCGTGTGTGTGTGTGTGTGTGTGTGTGTGTGTGTGTGTATCAGCATGTGTGGCAGGGCTGTGTACACAGTGGCAGAAAAGTCCTTGAAGGTTGAAAGAATGAATAATGGAAGGGAAACAATCCCCCTTGTCAAGCCCCAGACCGAAAATTCTTCAAGATGGACTCAAAAATAGCAATGTTTCCCGCATGTTAATTAATCTGTTCCAAAGGTGAGGACAATGTCCTTGAGATTGGAGGCTAGAAAAGAAGAAGGTGTAGCCCTGTGTGTGCACTTGGCGTGTAGGCAGAACTTCTGCTCAAACCCAGGGGCTTTGCTGATTCATGTCCCTGAGAGCCCCACAGTGGTTCAGCACCGGGGACAGCGGTCATTGATGAAACAATTTAAAGATGCAGTGAATACAACCGTGGAACACTTACCTGGCTGCAATTCTAGCCATCCTTACCTATTGAACCTACTAGTTACATCACCTTTCAGATGTCTCTTTATGAGAAATGTGTGGTCCTGAAAAATTCTATGTAAATCTATATTTTATAATGTGGTCCGTTCAGAAACACATTTATATATTTCCAATAAATCTTCCAGGAGGATAGTGTAGGAGTTTTGAAGCTTTAGTCGCCCCGATTTCTGAAAAGATAGATGTGTCTAGAGGATATAGTATGACTTAGTGGTTAAGAGCATTGTAGGAATATATCAGGGTTTGTTGTCACTATTGGCATTTTGGCCCAGATAATTCTTTGTCTGGGGAAGTGCCCTGTACATTGTAGGATGTTTGCAACATCTGCAGCCTGTATACACTACATGCCTATTATACTTCCTCAGTTGTGACAACCAGAAGTGTCTCCAGATACTGTCAAATGCGCTCTGAGGCCAAAATCTCTGGCATTTATTGAGAATGTATGGAATAGATGTATCGGATCTGAATCCTGTTCTGCCACTTATTAATGGCCTTGGGCAATTGTTTTTTGTGCTCCATGGTTCTTTCTCATATGCAAAATGATGGCAACATTTGTAATTACCTTATGGGGCTACTGTAAGGACTGAATAAGCTATCGTTTGTCAACTTGTTCAGCATAGTGATAAGGCACAGTAAGCCTTCAGTAGATACTAGTATCATCAATAAAGTGGTTGTCTTCTCCTTCCTTCTCCTTCTCCTTCTCCTTCTTCATCACCATCTCAGCCATTTAACTCCAGAGATCATGCTGTCATATTTATAAATCATTCATTCAGAAAGCATTGCTGTTATCTATTAAATAGTTGATACTCTGCTAGGCAGTGAGTGTTCAAAGATGAATAAGGTACTGTCTCTTTCCCCAAAGAACCAGAAGTCCCAGATTTTATCTCATGGTCATAAGTGCATGTTACTCCCATGGTAAGTATGCATGAAACTTTATCCTGCATGTATCAGTAAGGATAGGCTTAGTCTTCCTGCAGCAGCAACCAACCCCCAAATGTTAGGCTTATGACAACAAAGGTTTCTTTTTATGGTCACACTACATGTTCATCATGAGTTTACAGGAATCTCTGCTCCATGATGTCCTCTGTCAAGAGCCCAGATCAAATGAACCTCTACCACCTGGAATGTCTGTAGTTACTAGGGCAGGGGTAAAGGGAAAATGGTGAACTGTACACTTGCCTTTAAAGGCTTCTATCCAGAGGTTACACACAAAAATCCCTTTCACACTTCATAATTCAAAGCAAGTCATGGCATCATACTTAAATTTGAGGGGGAGGGTAAGTATAATCCTACTATGTGCCTGAAAGCAGAACTGAGATATTGATTAATGGCCTTAATAACTACTACACAGCCATTTTATAAAAGCTAGCCATTTGGCTTGTGGGGGGATATTGTGAGCAAAAGTGAAAGATTCTATCTAAAGCGCTCCCCAGAAACAACCCAATAGTTCCATCCTTCTAGTGATGAGTAAGAAGCAGCACCCCACACAAAAAAATATGGCATCCTGTTCTCTTGAGCATGGAGAGAGCAGACAGGAGAAAAAGAGGGAGGAAGATGGAGAGAAATTAATGGAAGCCATGAGTCTGGTGTTCCACCTCTATTCCTAAGCCACAACATCAGATTCCCAGTATTTAACATGCAGTGATATTAGACTACATTCTTAAAACATCATAAAAGGGCTCATGCTTTTCAGAAGAAAACAAGAAACAAAACAATACCCCCACATCTGGTTGTTCTTGTTATCTTCTGAAAATAATTATAAGGAAATTTTAATTGGAGTGGGGTAAAACCAACTCCATTGATTTATAGCTCAAATAGGGATAATCCACATCAAGGCTCCATTGGCCATTTCATTTTGGCTTCCAAAGTCTCCATTATTAATTCATTTCTAAAGTGATCTCTCTCACTCCCAAGGGGTATATCCCAGTAACTACGTGCTTACAATACTCTATTTGATTAAAATTTAACAAGCTATGTTATTGGCAAATAAACTATTTATTTCAGTGCTGTTGCCAATGCCAAAAGGAATGTTTCGAACAAAGAAATGGAATTGACACACTAAAGAGATTGTCATTAATAATTCACAATAGCCAAAAATGCACGCATATACATATTTTTTTCAGTGATGGCATTAGAGTATAAAAAAAAGCAGAGGAGTCAGCCAAAGTCCTCTGGTTTCCTATTTATTAAAAGGGGGAAAACCAAGAAATTGAACTTAGGTTGTTATGTGGTGTAGTGGAAAGAATAGTTAAGAAAACTAGGCAGAGCCCTGCTATTAACTTGCTGTGTGACCATAGGCAGGCCACTTAACCTCCCTAGGCTTGTTTTCTTCTTTTTGAAAAATGGGACTAAGAAAACTTTGTTTATTTAAAACTCGGGGTTTTGGTCAGGATGCAATGAGAGAAAAAGATATAAACATGCTTTGGAAATGCAGCAAGTGCTTTATAAATATCAGAATTAGATTGGTAACTCTTCCTTGTTCCTTAAATAAGACACTGTTTTATCTGGCAGAAAGTTGTGGGAAAGGGTTGGGGGAGCCTGTTTGTCCCTTTGGGAGTTTTTATATAGTCTCGGGGAAAACCCCAAGCTAAGTTTAGCTTCTGCTGATGAAGACATTGATCTGAGCAGATTTTTCCATCAACCCATATGTCCCCTGCTCTATTGCTAGCATTAATAGTTATGATTTATTTAGCATTTAATTAATATACACCAGGAAATCGTGCCAACCTCTTCATATATATTATCTCGCATCCACCCCCATGAGATGGGCACTATTAGCACTCCCCTTTTCTAGACAAGAAAACTGGGGCTCACACATGTCCAAGGCTACTGGACTGATAAGTGGTAGAGAATCAGGAATCTACCTTGGATCTGTCTCTGGGGGCTCAATTCTTAATCACCTCTCTCCTTTGGTTTTCATGTTGGTTGAGGACACGCTATTCTTTTTTGCCTCCTGCTTACCTCCACCAGGGTGTAGTCTGCTCTGGGTAAGTCAGATCCCCTGAATGAAACATGGAAATGTGAGATGGTTGGAATGCCAGAAGAGCACAAATCGTAGACGAACTTGAGTAAGGGTTGTTCTCCATTGAACTTCAGAGTAGCTAGAACAGTTTTTCATCCAAAGTAGGGGTTTAGAAAAATCTATAGGTAGGTAGTTGGATGGATAGATGATGAATGGATAGATGGACAGATGGATAGATAGATAGAAAAAAGGTGGATGATGGATGGATGGATGGATGGATGGATGGATTTCACACTTAATAGATGGATAAAGAGATAGATCAGCTGATTTAGGATCCATGAAGAAGTAGCCTTTGTTTCCTGTTTGCCTTTGAAGTCTTGCTTGACAGAGAGTAATCCCTCAATATGTGTTACCAAATTGTTGTTACTATTCACCAGTATTAGCTACCCATCACTTCAGTGGCCCCAGGTTTTGAGTGCTCACTGAAGATATCATTTTTTTCAGTCCCAGTCATAATGTGTCATTGGCTAAGTGCTGGTTTAAGCTTTTCCCCTGAGTAATAACAATAACAACAGCTATTATTTATTGAGCCTTCTTTATGTGCCAAGCACTGTAATAAGGCTTTTACCTGATTTACTATAAATATACAACAAACTCACAATGTTGATAATGCTGGCCCCATCTTACAGATGAAAAATACTGACTGTTGGAGAGGCAGTCCAGGTCTATCCAGGCTAAACAGGGGCAGAAATTGGATTCAGCTCTAAATGAGTGCAGCTGCAAAGTGGGTGCTTTTTACTCCACTCTCCTGGTTCTCAAAATGTGGTCCCCACATCAGCAGAAGCAGCATCACCTGGGAGCTTGTTAGAAACGCAAATTCTTGGGACCCATCCCAGACCTACCAAATCAGAGACTCCAGGAGGGGGCCCCCAGCAATCTATGCCACAAAAAAAAAACCTTCAGATGTTTCTGATACCCACCCCATCTTGAGAACCACTGCTCTAATCCAGAAAAGTTGCTTCCCTAGATTTCACAGCTGCATTTATCCTAAATTATCCACACCCCTTCACCAACTGGATTTAGGGAAGGAATTTGTGCCAGGGAACAAGTTATATAAACCGCCCCCTCTTTCCTCAACCTACTGTCATCTCTTGTCAGAATCCCTTCAGGGGCCTCCTGCCTGCCTTCCTACCACTGGCTCTGGCCATTCTCCACACTATTCATGCATGCATGCATACATACATATTCGTAATATCATGCATACACTGAAGCCAGAGGGGTCTTTCCAAAGAGTGGACCTGACCATGTCACTCTCCTGCCTAATGACCATCAATAGCTCCCCACTGCCCGCAGGATAAAGTCCGCACAGTACTATGGCCAACCACGCTCTGCAAAGTCGGCTCCTGCTGGCCTTTCCAGTCTCATTTCTCTTCTTGCTCCCTCCTTCTGCTCCAGCCACCCCTACTGCATGGCCACCCAGTACTGTCCACTGTCCGCTGCCTTCATAGTTCTTTGGTTTAATTATGTACCTTTGGCATTTCCACAGGACTGTAATCTCCATGAGGGCAGGAATCATATCGGTTTTTCTCAACAGCCTATCCCCAGAGCCTAGAACCATGCCTGACACATAGTAGGTGCTCAATAATTTGTACAGACAATACCTTGGAGCCCTGTGCTTTCCATCACAACATACCATATTATAACCACCCTAGTATAGTTTGTTACATTTTTGTGAATCTGTCGGGTCAGAGCTTGGGCTCTAAAAGCCAACAAGCGTAGATTTGAATCCTAGCTCCTCTACCCACAGCCTCTGTGAACTGGAGTATGTGATTTAATGTCTTTGAACCTCAGTTTCCTTACCTGTTAAGTGGGGATAATAGAGTAGTTGGGGAGATTAGATGAAGTGTTGCACGTAAAACTCTTAGCCCAGTGCCCGGCAGATGTAGGCTAGCGATTGGTTTTTATTAAATCAGGTCTTCCCAGCTATCAAATAGTGGTGGCATAACCCTACCTTGAGGATGTTCACAAAATGCAAGTCAACTGGGGATGTCCATCCAGGTGGGGACAGAGCCTGGGACCATAGCCACATAACCTAGCACTTAAGTGTCAGGCTCCTGATTCAGAATGAGAAATGCCTTGCTCCTCAACCTCCCAGCTTCATGAGCTTGGGCAAGTTTCAGGGCTTTCCATGCCTCAGTTTTCTCATCTGTAATCCAGCAATGGTAACACAGGACCTATGTCATAACTGTTGCAAGAATCCAATGCAAATAGAGCACATAGAACAGTATTACTGCTGGCTATCATCATCATCATAACCACCATCATCGCTATTGTGATCCAGCCTGGGAGCTGGAGAAAAAGCAGCCTTTGTGCAGACTGCTTACCCCACAGCTGAATCCTCTGTTCTGCCTCTTTCTCCTTTCCTCCCCTTCCTAAACTGGTCCCTCCGACCAGCAAAGAGAAAGGCTGGGTAGCTGCAGTGGGGGTGGGGGAACTCCACTGGCTTTTCCTTTTGTGTGTGTGCAAAATCACCTTGAAGAGCTGCTGTTTCCATGGCTTTGGGAGTTTTAGATATTTATCTCCCATCCATGGTGGACCCCTGGGTGCGGTAATCCACACTCGGTATGCCACGGAGCTTCTACTGCCCTTGCTCAGAGCTGACTCCTTCCGAATACCCACCATGGAGGTGTCGGGAACAGCTGATGGGTCTCCAAAGCCTAGAGATAAAATGGCACTAGTTCCCATGAACTGATCCTAAAAAGAAGGCAAGGCTTAGAAATGGAGAGGACAGGGATGGTGGGGAGAAGGAACAAGAAGGCCTGGGGTCTGGGAGAAATCCCCATGCAAGGCTTCGGGTGGGGGTAGGGCAGTGCCTCTCCATGAAGATACTGTTCTGGGTGTCCTTTTTCCCTGCCTGTGTAGCACTGTGGAACTGGGCATTTGGGGGTTGGAGCTAAGCCCAAAGGATGTAATTCAGCGGGCTGAGGGAGAAAATGAAGGAAAGAGCCATCAGGCTTAGGGAGATATCCTTGAGGGAAGTTCAAGGTGAGGCAAAAATAGAAACAGGAGAGCCCCACATAGTACAGTCAACATTTAAAGAGATGGAAAGCAGAGCAGGTAGAATAAAGTGAGTGGTTTGGCCTGTTATCTATGGTTCACACCCCTGGCTGGGCACTAGAATCACCCGCCTGGAGAGCTTTCTATAAATATAGATACTAGAGTTTACCCCTCCCCAACCCGAGAATGGGGCCCAGGATTGTGCATTTACCGAAAGTGCCTTCCGTGATTCTGAAGTAGCCCAATGAGCACAGGCTGCAGACACACATTTGGGAACCATAGATTTTGATAATTGAAATACAACGCCAGCAGCCAGAAAGCACAGCATCAGCTTCATGGGACGCTCCAAACCTGATCAGGGCTGAGCCTATATTTTGGAACCTGGGGAAAAGAAGCCTGTGAGAGAAAGGAGCAGGTGGGGGACTGATTGTGTATTTCCTACAAGGGAAATGAGGACGCAGGCGCTGAGCTAAGGTGGGCAGCTCCTGAAGCACTCTTAGCCAATGGGATGGATACACACCCACCCTCTTGCTTCCTGGATGGAAGAGAAAAGGATGGGCCTCTATCTTCTGGGCCAGCCTTACAGAGGCCAGTTTGTTTCTTAGAAGGTGCCTGCAATCACCACCAGCTTACCAACTATCACCTAAGTAATGGCTGCTTGGTAAGGTTGGACCCAGATGTGGCCAGCTTTGTGTGTTCCCAGCACTTTTGAGGATAACAGTGGGGGGGGGGGCACTGGGGTACCACTGGGACCACTGCTAGATGAGTTGGGGGGGACCACTGGGACCACTGCTAGATCTGGCCAGTGGCTTCTTCAGGAGAGGAATTCAGGTCCTTTGTCTCCAATCATGATTTAAAACTAAAATGTGTACACAAAATGCCTAATTTGGAAATGTTAGCAATAAATTTGAGTGTTTGACAAGTACTGTGCAGTACAACCAAAACACGTCCATGGGCTCATTCCTTCCAGGAGCTTCTTCACACAGGGGATTTTTTTTTTCAAATAAAAATAAAAATAAAAAAGCATCTGACCACTTTTTACCTGGCCACTAAATGAATAGAGTTTCGAATCACCTGCCTACTCAACATCTCTTTATTGGGGCCAGGCATTGTTCTAGGCGTGGAGGGTTCAATGATGAGTGAGACAGACCACAGCCCCCTGATTTCGTCATATTTTAGAACTAGAAAATCTTAGAGCTCACCTATCTCTGTAGCTTCCAAACTGCACTCTGTGGCACTATCTCGGGGCTTGCCTTGAGTGGTCAGGTATCCAAATTACCAACACTGCTTCAAGCAGAAGGGCTCTGTTTTTATCTGTCTTATGGGGGAAGGTTTTAGCTGGCCATCACATCTACAAATGGAAAGACTAAGGATCACACAGAAATCGGTCACCAAGCCAGCAAGAAAAGCTTCATTTCCTGGCCACACAAGAGCTAGAATGGACTGAGAATTTGCTTTAATTCCTTTTCAGGCTGTCCTTTTTTCTGGTCCCAAGACCACCCTTCCACTATCCCCCTAGGGTGTGACTGGGCAATATCCAAACCTGAGTTTCTTCATCTGCATAATGGGTACTAATTATAGCAGCCTTCCTCCTCAGGTTGTTGTGAGATCAGGAGGTAACTCTTTGCAGGCACAAGAGGAAGAATTCAATCAAAGGTAACCATGAGAAGGTGTTATTACTCTTCAGTCCAGCTATTTTTTAAATTTTTTTAAATGTTTATTTTTTTTAATTTTTTTTTAACATTTATTTATTTTTGAGACAGAGAGAGACAGAGCATGAACAGGGGAGGGGCAGAGAGAGAGGGAGACACAGAATCTGAAACAGGCTCCAGGCTCTGAGCAGTCAGCACAGAGCCCGACGTGGGGCTCGAACTCACATACCGCGAGATCGTGACCTGAGCCGAAGTCGGACGCTTAACCGACTGAGCCACCCAGGCGCCCCATAAAATGTTTATTTTTGAGACAGATACAGAGCATACGCAGATAAGGGGCAGGGAGAGAGGGAGACACAGAATCTGAAGCAGGCTCCAGGCTCTGAGCTATTGGCACAGAGCCTGACGCGGGGCTCGAATTCACCAACTGTGAGATCATGCCCTGAGCCCAAGTCAGATGCTTAACCGACTGAGCCACCCAGGCGCCCCCAGCTATTCTTTAAAAAAAGTGGGGTCCTCGGGGCGCCTGGGTGGCTCAGTCGGTTAAGCATCCGACTTCGGCTCAGGTCATGATCTCGTGGTCCACGAGTTCGAGCCCCGCGTCAGGCTCTGTGCTGACAGCTCAGAGCCTGGAGCCTGTTTCAGATTCTGTGTCTCCCTCTCTCTCTGACCCTCCCCTGTTCATGCTGTCTCTCCCTGTCTCAAAAATAAAATAAACATTAAAAAAAAAATTAAAAAAAAAAGTGGGGTCCTTTCCCCCTCTACTTACTCCAAACTAAAATAGAAAATGGACTTACTAGAAGATAGAGGGAGAGAGTGGCAGCTGTCACAGAACCAGAGAGGCAACGGATTTGAAGAAAGATCCCTCCTGTCTGCCTCCTTCCCTACCTGCTCCCCAGACAGCCCTTCCCATGCCTTCTTAGTCCCCGATCTCGATCTCGCATCTGAGGGAAGCGTGAACAAGGGAGGCAGAAAGAAGACTTGTTTTCTCCCCCCAGGCTGTTGGGGAAGGGAGGGCAGAGCTGCCCTCTCTGAGTTGATTGATGTCGCGCTTGGGGATCTGAATTCTCTGATGTAATTACACTGTGTGCTCCGTGCGATAAGGAGATTAATCAGTCCATTACGCAGGGGCTGTTTTACCCACAGATGGAGGTAATTGAACGGAGACGTCGGACATCTCCGGGTCCCAGCCAGCCAGTCTGCTCCGGTTACAGCAGGTGGCCGGCCTCTGGGCAGCTAGACCATCTTCCCCCAAGAGGAACAGTAACTGCTGTTGCTACCACTTACCTAGCTTGTTTTGTGCCCCCACCCCCTTAGATTCAAGGTACTTTGTTACATCATCCTCAAGGTCACCCAGCGAACTGGCTACTCTCATTAGCCCCATTGTACAGAAGGAATAACTGAGGCTCAGCTGCTTTAAGACACTAGCCCAAGAGTCACAGAGCGAGTCAAGGTTCTGATGTGAATCTAGCTCAAGTGGATTCAGATGTGCCCACAGTCACTGTTGCCTCTGAAAGTGAACAAATAAATGAGGCCAACACCTAACAGCCAACTTGTCCATTGTCTGGCGACGTGAGTGAACCACTGGACAAGAGGCCTGTGTCATCTCAGCTGGACACACAAAGAAGGAAAGAATATGACTCTCCAAGGAAAGAGCTGGAGCTAGTTTGCAGAATGGATTGCCTGTCCCTGAAAAATAGGGAAGGGCAGTGATGAATATGCAAGAGGGCTTGACTCTGGCATTACCACTTCATTGTGTGACCTTGGGCAAGTTGTGTAACCTTTCAGAGCCTTGTGGAACCATTTTCTCATCTGAAAGCCAGCATCATACTACCTATTTTGTAGTGTTGTCATGGCTTAAAAGAACAATATAGGTAAAGTGCTTTTTTTTTTTTTCTTAAGAGCCTGCACAGAGTGTGGTCATGCTGTGGCTGATGGTGACGTTGGTGGTGGTGAGCTGTGGCCATTTCGGGTATTGGGTACATTTCCCCCTTAGGTTAAACACTGCTTCTTACCTTCCTTTCCTCTGCTTTCCATGGGACTTACTAAAGGGAAAAGAAAAAGCCAAATCATGTTTTGTGGGCATTTCTGACGTTCCTGGCTCCATCTAGGCCACTTGGCCAACATCATCCTTATTCGTTACTCACCATAAATCGCTCCAAGAAATAGACGTTATTTTCACCCCCAACGTAGAGGCGGGGAAACTGAGACTCAGAGGTTGCATGGATCAGAAACCCCATCTTCACAAACCAGCAAGGGTCATTGTGTTTAGTATGAAAGATTACCGCCACTTAATTCAGTAAATATTAAGTGCTTATTAATCCCTCTGGTAAGGCTGCAGATACAAAACCAATAAGATCCGTTCCCATTGAGAGCCCAGCCAGGCGGGCTAGAAAATCATATATATAAACATTATTTAAATGCCCAAAAGCAGTCATTATCACCTCTGGCTGTATATGGGAATAAATTTCTGGGAGGAAGGGAGTGCTTTTAAGAAATGTAAGTGCCCAGGTGCCTGTCCTAGAGATTGTGTTTACTTGATGGGAGATGGACCTAGAAACACCATGTTTAAAAAGCTTCTCTGGTGACTCTGTGAGGCACAGGTCTAGAGGGCAGGGGTGCTAGATGGGCTATCGCTGGCTACGAATGAGCCAGTGAATTTACCCCATCTAGTGTATGTGACGCACTAGAGTTATCATGCTCGTCCTTAGGATATCTCAGACACAGGGAGAATGGAAATAATGAACCCTCATGGGGTATGGAGGAAGATCCCAGGCGGAGGGGGGATTTGAGTGAGTCTTTCTTGAAAGAGGAACCATGATAGAGGCCAGTGTCCCTTCTATAGGGCTGATGATTTGTGTGAGGTTAATCAGTGGCTGTCATCCCTAATCTCCAATTGAAATAAATGTTAAGCTGGTCAAAACCTTGAGGTTAGTAATTTTGGATCTTTCTTATTCCTTCCTAAAACATCTAACCCAATTTTATTGAACACTTAACGATGTTGCTTACCAGGCATTGTTTCTTCTTATTTAAAAAAAAAAAATGTGAGCAGGATAAAAAAAATCAATAAAAGTTTTATATTAATAACCACTCATTGCGTGAGCGTGTCTTCTGGACCACCTGATGACGATGAGGATGATGGTGACCGGCTGCCATTTATTGAGGGTTTACTATGTACCAGCCACTGTTTTTAGCACTTTGCATGGATTAACTCATTCAGTCTTCACAATGCCCTTTGAGGTAGCATTTTTGACTCTCCCCGTCTTACAGATGAGAAAACCAAGACTCAGAGAGGTTTAGTAACTTCCATAAGGTTGTCGTAAGCTATGGGTAGAGATCTGAATTCCAGGAGGAGCAGCCTGGTCTGATCAGATGACCCCTGGGCTCAGGGGCAGGATGCTTGGGTTCTGGACCCAAGCACTGTGACTCGTGTGCTCTTTGTCAATTCAGATGAGTGATTCCTCACCCCACTCTGTGCCTCAGTTTCCTTATATGTGAATTAAGTCTTTGAACCTCTCAGGTCTTAAGATTTTATGACTCAGAGGTGTAAAATACAAAAATATAAGAGAGATTGGGGAGAAGGAAGTGGGGGCTGGCCCCCCGGGATGGAAGATTTATTTTGAGAAGTTGTCGAGGTCTGGTATTCAACCGCACCCCCCCCCCCCAAGGAAGTCAGAGTACAGCTGGCACTTTGCTGATTCAGAGGAACGGCTGGCAGGGGAGATGGGAGCCAAATACACTGAGAATCTGTGTAATCAGAGGAAATGTCTCCATGATTTGCCATTATAATTCTCGATAACAAACTCAGGACTCCAGCATCAATACTAATAACTAGTTGAAGGAGGTGGGGGTTAGGAATGAATTAAATTTTTTTTGAAAAACTGTTTTTTGGTAAAGCAGTGGGGAATGTTCTGGGCTCCTAAATTTAAAGGGGGTATTTTTAGCACCTGTAATCAAACCGACTTGCGTAAACACATCTGCTAGAGTATTGGCATCAAAATGTCTTTGCCGTCTTCATCGTCTTCATTTTATATCTCTTGCAGCCCTCCTGGGACCCAGGGAGAGTTTCACTGATTTTTTTTTTTTTCCTTTCATGATGTTTTTCCAAATCAACTGAGTGAGAAAGTCAAATGGAATATTTTCCTTTCTGTCGAAAGCTGCTGGGTCGCTACCTGAAGAGTGGCAACAAGATTCTCAAGCGTCAGTGAGTGTAGGAATCGCCTGGGAACTTTGTAGAAAATGCCGATTCCTGGGCCTTGGCCTCAGATTCCGGGGCTCTGTCTGGGCTCAGGATTCTTCATTTTACACAAACATCCCCAGTGATCCTGATGCGGGTGATCCACGAACCACCCTGAGAAATACTGGAGAAGGGAGTCAAGCAGCCCTAAGATAAGATTCCGGCTGTGTCATGTTGCAGTTACTATCTCTGAGCAATTTACTTCACCTTTTTTAATACCAATCACCTCCTTTATAAAATGGGATATTAATGGCACCTACCTGGTAACTCTGTTGTGAGAATTACATTCAATGTAATAGCTCAGCACAGTGCCAGGCATGTGATGAATGATCCACAAATGTTAACTATTATCATTATTGTTAATTATGACTACCTGGGAAAGTTATTTTCCTTTCTGACTCCAGGTTCCACATATGCAAAGTGGGAATAATTATAATGATACCTAAAAATCAGCTTTAATTCAAGGGTTGTGTATTAAACGAGAAAATGTCTGCAAAGCTCTTAGCACACTGCCTGGCTCATAGTAGGTGCCACATATGTATTTATTGAATGGATGGATGGATGGGTGGATGGATAGATGGATTGATAGATGAATGAATGAATGAGTTCAGTGAGTGGTTCAACATTTGCCTTCCACGAACCACAGACTAGACTGATTTTGAGAGACTTCCCCTCTCCAACACTGTAAGGTGTACCTGTAACAAACACACCCAGTGCATGGGGCTCTTGATCTCTAGACCCTTACTTCTTGGAGTCATTGTGGCTGTCACAACCCTAATCTTCATGTCACTCTAAACCCCACCCACTCCCAAATGCATCCATCTGAGGGATGGCTCTACAGGATCTGACTTATTTGGTGGCTCTGAAGATTCTCCCCCGCCTCAAGAAGACATGGGGATCTTGGGGGGGGGGCAGGTGGGATGAATGATATTCAAACATCTGCTGGGTATCATATTTGTGATCCTGAGAAAGCCATTGCACATCTCTGTGCCTCAGTCCTCTGCTCTGTAAAAGGAACCACTGCAAGGATCTATCCATCGCTTACACCCTGGTGGCGTGAGCATTTGCACACCTGTTGTGCATGAATTGTGAGTTATTGTAGGTTCCTGATCTCACCGTAGCTTTCTCAATCCCAGTATACTTCCTACAGAAGTATAGTAAATGGGGGCTGGTTGACTGAATGACTGATAACTGAATCATGATATCCCCAAGAGCTCTCGTCACTGCTGCCCACATCCTAACAGGGCCAGAAAAGCAAACAAATATTAAGCCTTATCACACTCACTCATAGTCAAAGAGGCAAGAAAGCCTCCCAGGTGAGAGATGGTGGTTTTGATGTTTTGTTTTGCAAGGAGGCTGCAAATCACGCACATTATCACAACAGTTATTGTGAAGTCGATGCCCACTCATTCAACAACATCTTTAAGGAGGGCTAGACACTGTGCTAGGTTCTGGGGACAAAACGAATCAACAGACTTAAGACCCTGCCCTCCCTGCGCTCACAGACAATTACCATTTCAGGTAATGCTTGGCATCATAGGAGAAAGCATGGCTATTCTGACAGCATTGAAGAGGGGCTGCAGGGCCAACCAGACACTGAGGGAGTGGCTCGGGAATATGTGATGTCGGGACTTAGGCGGGGAGGGGAAGGAAGGGTGTTTCAGGTAGAGGGAACTGCGTATGCACAGGCATGAAATCATGAGCACATGAAAGGTTTGGGGAAACTCCTCCACTGGTTTGATGTGCTTGGAACAAAGAATTCAGGCAGGAGAGGGAATCAAGGGCTGGAAAATGATGGTCTGAGACCAGATCATGTCTGGCCTTCTGATCCATGGTAGGGAGTCTGGGCTGCTCTGACATCAACAGGAATCCAATGATGGATTTTAATCAAGGAAGTGACTTAATGAGATGTGCTTTATAAAGATGCCCCTAGCTGCCGCAGACAGAGATTGGAAGGGCAGAGAAGGGAGACGGGGAGACCAATTAGAAGGCTGTAATCCAGCATCTGAACTGCAAAGATACTCGTCAGAGTAATTTCTTTGAGGCATTTGGTCACTGATTGCCGGCGATCTTCCCCAGCCCCGTGTGTTGCAACAACTCTGAACGGTTTAGAGAAAAGCCATTTAATCATGCCCGCCTGCTGCATTGCACGCTCAGCCCTGACCAGTGGACGCATTCTTTGTCGGAAGCATTGTGAGTTGTACTGCCAGAAAAGGGGACCTTGGGGTTGGCTACCCCCCAGTAAACCCCAAAGTATCCTGTGTTGTCGCATCCTCAAAAAGCTCTGTCTATTATGCCTGATCATTTCCACCCGTGAAACTGTCAGGATCGCCTAGTCAATTACTAGTCAAGTGGGGTAATGTGCATTTCATTAGGAGCCTCTCATTTCAAATACACAAGGCCATACATGAAATGAAACGTTCTGGAGTTATTTTTTTTTTCAGCCAGTGATTAGATGCTGTAATTAAGAAGGCATTGTGCCTGATTTCCAATCTTTTTTCTTTATTTAAATTTAATTGATTTTCTCCTTGATTTAATCAACCCAAATTCAGCTACCTGGGTGCCCTTCTCTGCTCGGATGCTTAGGAGAACTCTGGCGCTTAAAGAGGTAGGGCCATGTCCAGAAGATGTAGGGTGTCGATTTAGGATCCCCAACCTTGGTTAGCTGGTGTGAGAGGTGTCAGGGTGTTGAGGAGCCAGGTGGTTCTATTCAGGGCTAGAGAGGGAGGAGAGAGGAAGGGCTGGTTTTAGACTTTGAAACCTGGCTCTGCTTTGTGACATTGGGTGACTTATTTAACCACTCTGTGTCTCAGTTTCCTCATCTTCAAAATAGGAGGAATAATAATGTCACCCTCATAGCCTTGTCATGAGGATTAAATGAGTTATATATAAAAGATTTAGAACAGTGACTGGAATAGAAATGCTAAAAATATCACTGAGATGTTATTATTTCTGTATCATTGTCCAGTGACTCACTTAATCCTCTATATTGCTGTGGGATTGGGTTATTCCCATTCAAGGTATAGAAAAGGAAGCTCACAGCTAGTGAGTGGCTGAGCCAAGATTCAAGTCCCCATCTCAATTCCAAAGCTGACACTCACATATGCTGCCCCTCCTACCTTGTGGCTTCTTTCTTCCCGTGTTGAACATGAGCCTCTATTTATAGCTTCTTTAGTCAAGGTCACCCGGCTAGTGGTGGCAGAATTGGGACCCGAGCCAAAGTGCTCTGAGTGCAGTAATGGTCCCATTGTTCCTCAGCTATGTCTCAGAGAGGGCAGGCAACTTCTTTAAAGTCACACAGCAATTAAGGGCTATACCATACCCTAAAGCTGCTCCTTAATCCTATTTTTCTGAACATTCTTCCCCCAACAGTCCATACATATAACAGATGACATTCACCTACACATCACATACCCCTGCATGGACCCCAGATCACATAATGATAACAATTCAGCTCACAAACTGAATTCCACACCTTTCTTTCCTGCTCTAGGAAGCATCTCAGAACACAACTCAGGGTAAAGGATTCTATTATAGGAGGAATTTTGAGTCCATTCGCTTTTTCATTTAACAGATATGAACAGGACCCTAAATGTGTACAAGCACTATTCAAGAGTCTAGGGAAACACAACGGACAAAAAAAAATCCCTGCCTTCATGAAACTTAGATTCTGGAAGGGCGGGGGGTGGGGAACACATACCTAAACAAAACAAACACGTAAATGGTTATGTTATAGTACAAAATGTACTAGAGAGGGAAGTAAAGCAGGAAGAGATCAGCATACAATGGGGAGAGGTTGTGATTCTAAATAGGGCTTGTATAGGGTTGTCAGGGAAGAAATGTCACTGAGAAAGTGACATTTAAGCAAAGACTTGAAGGAGGTGAGGGAGGAAGTCATGTGGATGTTTGGGGGAAGAATGTCTCAGGCAGTAGGATGTCTCAGGGAATAGCATATGCAAAGGTCCTGAGGCAAGATTATGACTGACACGTTGGAGAAACAGCCCAGAAGCCAGTGGGGCAGGAGCAAAGAGTAGTAAGTAAGATCAGAGTGACAACAGAGGCCAGACTGTGTGGGCCTTGTAATTATATTGGCTTTAGGGAAGCCACTGGAGGGTTTTGAAGGGAGGAGTGCCTGATGTGGCTTGAATTTCAGCAGGATCCCTCCAGCTGCCTTCTGGGGAATAGACTGCAGGAAGACAAGACGGAAGCAGGGAGATCCATTATGAGGTTCTTGCAAAAACGGAGGTGAGAGATGATGGGGTGGAAGCCACCTGGGAGCAAAGACATGATTGGATGCAGGATATATTTTGAAGACAGCGTCTAGACTGCTGATAGGTCAGACCTGGGTCTTGCGAGAGAAAAGTCAAGGACAACTCCAAGGTTACCTCCTGAAAGGAGAGGATTAACTCAATAACTGAGATGATGAAGATCCATATATTTATACATCTATTTTAATTGGAAACTGTTCCCAGATTTTTGACCTTCATAACCATTAGGAACAAACCCATGACAGAGTATACAGTTGATCGTGATGAATCCACATGTCATGCTATGCTTGACAAGCGTGGAGTCGTTCTGCAGGGAGACATTTCTCCCATGAGTTGGTAGCATCCCTGGCTCTGGCGTGTGGGTCTCAGGATCCACGAGTGATGGAGAGTGGACTGATCTCTCAGTGGGGGGGTCTCTGGAGGGCTTTGCACCTCTCCCGAACGCAAGCCAAGACTCTCCACAAAGAGAAGGAGCCCTACACCCTGTCCAGTCTCTGTCCCCGCCCCTCCCGTCCTCTGCTAGGTGTGAAGACAGACAGTAGAACACCTTCCCTCCACTCCAGTGTGGCTAATTCCACCACCACCCCCCTCACCCCTGCCTCATGGCCCCTTCCTCTGTCTCTCCCATCTTCCTTTCAGCTGAGGTAATTTGGGAAAATGTGGACCTGTACAGGCTTTGGTTGAAAACATTTGATTGATCTTCTCAAATGGGCCATTCTCTGGCGAGAGGGAAGAACGTGTTTGTGATTTCCCCCCTTCTTTTAAATTGCAACAAAAGGAAAAATCCTATTTTCTTCCTGAGACTGTTCCAGTACATAAGGATGCGTTTGAAATGCTGAGCCATGCCAGCCTGGCTGAGGTGGGAGGACGGCTTTGTCCACTGCCAGCCCTGCACCCAGCAGCCCCGCCTGAACTCCTCTCCCTCCCCCTCCTCCCCCTCCCCCTCCCCCTCCTCCTCCCCCTCCTCCCCCCTCCCCCTCCCCCTCCTCCCCCTCCTCCTCCCCTTCCCCTTCCTCCTCCTCCCCCTTCTCATGTTCCTCCCCCTTCTCATGCTCCCCCTCCTCCTCATACTCCTCCCCCTCCCCCTCCTCCTCGTCCTCCTCCTCCTCCTCATGTCAGCCCTGCCCTGGGCCTCCAGCCAGAGGAAGCAGCTCTGGCCGAACAGGCGGGCAGGGATGCAGTTTCCAGGAAGAGCATCAGCAGGGTAGCCTGCAGCACAGGGCTGGCGTCTGACCCTCACTGGAGCAGGCTGGGTCCCCTGTCTGTGCTCTTTTGGAAGAAGGGTTTGGGCTGGGGGAACCTTAGAGTCCTGTCCAGTCTTTGCACCCTAAAAATGCTTGGAAGAGAGTATGCTCGAGAATGTCTGGGGAAGGAAAGTGAAAGTGGAAAGGAAAGGGGAGCAGGAAAGGGAGGGTATGACAAGAGAAGTGAAGCCTAGCGTTTCTCCGAGTTCAGGACTCCTTTGTGAAAGTTCCAGAGAGGTCAGGCATTTGCCTAGTGGCACGCCTCACTTGGTGCCTAGGCATGGCTGAAGCAGGGGTGCCGCGATTGCCCTGCCCGTATACCCTCAGTGACCACTGAGTTCCTGAGCATGCCAGCCTGACTTCCAGCCAACAGACCTGTATCGCTTCACCTGAGGGCTCTCTCTGGCCACCGAGCCCACTCCGCCCAGATACAGGGCAGGAATTAGTGCCCCTTGGGAGCTGGCCTTCAGTCGTGGCTGCTAAGAGTTGAAGAACAAAGCCTCGAGGTGCCTCAGGTGTTGTGTGGTCTGCGGGTTCCAGGGTTCCCCAGCGGGATTATTCTCCTGGTGCCCACAGTGGTAACTGGCTTGGTATCACACCCATCAGTGGCTCCTTGCTTCCAGATCCTCCCTCCCCACGCCCCTGCCAGAGCTTCCCGGCATCACATCACAAATAAATGACTTGCCCCTTCGTCTTTCTCGCTAAGGCTGGACGTAAGAGAAAGAGAATGGTCCCATGCCCAAAGGCCAGGGACATTTATTGGTCAGCTGATGCTTCAGAAAAGGGCTCAAACCCACTGTGTTCAGACAGAGCCGAGGGGACAGTGCAGCTGCCCACATATTGCCAGGTGTCTGACGTGACCCTGGATCTTCGCTAGAGGATGTAAAAGCAGGGGGGATGTAAAAGAGGTGTAAAAGCAGGTCCAGACACACAGGGGAAATCCACCCAACAGGACCTGGCTATGCAGGGACTCAGGGAGAAGGCTTCGGAAGTGCGGAGAACAGCACAAACAAGACATGGAATTTGCGAGCATTATTTAAAAAAAAAGTCTTGAAAAGCACTGTTGCACTCTTGCCATGTACTGGACACATCACAAAATGTGTGACCTCTCTGTGTTCATTGACACAGAGACATCGGCACACTTCCGTTGGCCCTGTGACGTTGGCACTATTACACGTTCCACCTTACAGATGGGGAAGCCAAGGCACAGAGAGGTGCATTTGTGTGCCTGAGGCCATATAGCCAGTATGTGGCAAAGCTGGGATCCAAACCCAGGCCTCTGGGCTCAGAAAGTCCGACCGGCGGGAGGGGAACACCTGGAGGAGAGAAGAGGGAGGCCAGTGGGGGTGGGGGCTCCTGGACACCAAGTGCTGGGATTCAGTTCGGCCTCTGCACCCTGGAGCTGAGGAGCTGGTCTTCTGGCAGGTGGAACGGATGGACACCTGCAGCGGGCAGCCAGGGGGAGAGCCACACGCCTTTTCTGCGTGCAGTGTCCTCAGGGGAAACCTGGCCGCCCTTCTGCGCCTGCTCACCTTGGAGAAACATCTGTTACTCGTGTCAGTGTCCCGGGACTCAGAAACTGTCCCTAGAAGGCTGTCTGTAGCCACTGGCTTGATTAGGCTATTTATCCATTCAGTTTTCCCATCCAACCAATATTTATTGAAGATGCACGATGGGCCTGGCACCTTCCTAGGTGCTGAGGATGCAGTGCAGCAAAAGGCTCAGACTTGGCCTCAAAGGACTCATAGTCTTGTGGCGGGGAACAGAGAATTAGACAATCGCAGCGGAGGGGTATTGTGAGAATAGAGAAGGCACACAACAGACTTAGTAGTCTGGGAAGGCTTCCTAGAGGAGGTAACATTCTGAGTTGCAGTCTGAAAAATGGGCAGGAGGTCCTCAAGTCGAAGAAGGCAGGGTAAGAGACATCATTTCTTAATTCGTAAACACAGAGCACTTACTGTGTGCCAGGCACTGTTCCAGGAGCTTTACGTCTATTCACTATTAATCCACGAAAGAACCCTGTGAGGTAGGTACTTTTACTGTCCACATCTTATAGATCTTATAGATGAAGAACTAAGGTGGAGCACAATGGCTGAGAAGCCTCAGAGGATGTCAAACATGGCGAGCGCCTCTGGGGCCATGGACCTTGAAGGCCACCACCAGAGCCATGTCGAGAAGGCGGGGCTTGCTCCTCGGGGCTCTGCAGAAGGGAGTGACGTGCTCAGACCTTTGCTTGGGAAATGACCCCACCTGCTGCACGGAGGGTGGGCTGGACAGGGCCAGGGGGACAGAGGACGCTGCCCCTGTTGTCTCGGTGAGAGATTGAAGGGGGGCTTGGACTAGGGGCGTGGCAGAGGAGGTGAAGAGAAGGAGATGGATGTTGGGGTTCTCTGAAATGAGGATGCTCAATCTGCTGATGCAGATGTGAGAGAGAGAGAGAGGGTCCAGGGTGATGGCCAGGTCACCGCTCGGATGAGGAGGTAGAAGGCGGAGCTAGAGGAAAGTGGTGGGGCCAGTGAGGTTTGCACAGGTGAGGGGGGAGGTGCCAGAGGCCCTTCAGGAGGAGAGGTAGAAGGGACGGTTGACACTCCAGTCTCAAAGTCAGAGACAGGAAATAACTAGGGTGACTCTACCCCCCTAGGACACTTACCGTCAGTGCCCCCCTTGTAGTCCCCAGTGTCCCGGCGGACTATGAATTACATGGTCACTCTGGACATACCTGACCCTGCTGCACGATGTGCCTTGACATTGAGAACATCTGGGTCCAGGCTCCACCTGCCTTACACACACACGTATCTGGACACATGTTGTATGTTCCTGTGAATAGTCATAACTGGGTGCAAGTTAAAGTGTGGCCATGAGTATGCACTGCCTAGGGAGGCAGCATCGTTATGGCTGAGGAGTACAGGACTAGTCTAAAGATCTGTGCTTTAGCCCTGCCAGGCGCCCACACTTGTCTCAGCCCTCGGGTCCCACACCAGGGACTGAGAAATTTGTTGAGGGAACCAAGGCTCTGTCTATACTCCACCAGCCCAATGGGCAATTGGTAGGATCAAGCCATTTCAATGATTTTGTTTTAAGTTTTATTTATTTGGTAATCTCTACACCCAACGTGGAGCTTGAACCCACAATCCTGAGATCACGAGTCACGTGCTGTTCTGACTGAGCCATCCAGGTGCCCCTCAATGATTTTTTTTTTTTAATGGCATAGCTTTCTGTCCCACTCAAACTATATTCTAAAGCAATCTGAGTGGCCAGTATCTCTCTCCATGAAAAGGGAGATGCCCTACCAGAAATCTACAAAGGCAAGTCCACTCGGGGCTTATGCAAAAGGATGCCACAGGGCCTTTGCACAGGAAAGGTATGAGTAGGACAGCATATAGCTTTCTAGCTGTGTGTTTCTCATCTCTACCGCCAGCATATAGCAAAATATCTATAGGAAGAAACCAAAGCTTTAGCTCAATGGTGGCTCCCTAAGGGTGATCAACACTCTCAAACAGGATTTTGAACCTGGGAAATATCCTTCTCAAACTCTTTGCCACCAGTTTCTTTTGAAGGCTCTGTGTCTCTCAGTTCTGCCCATGGTGATGGAGTCAGAAGGCAGCTTTTCCACGACTGCCAAGCCCCGGCTCTAGATATGGATCACGCAGCTGTGGGACACAAAGCTTTCTTGGCTCATTGCATGATGCTCTCAGAAGCCCAAAGCAGGAGACACTTTGGGTTTCACGGGGTCCACAAGCGGCCCCCATGGTGCCCAGCCCCAAAGGTACTATGCTGTAGGGGTTAAGACCACGGATTCGAGAGGCAGACGGTCTGTCTCTCCCACCTGTTAGCAGTTTCTCCTCTTGCCTTGGTTTCTTCACTGGTAACACAGAGTTGATAACTGTAGCAGTCTCAAATAATTGTGGTGAAGATTTGCCAGAATAAACAAATGCAACATAAAAATGGATGCCGGTGGAAGAAATTAGGAGCGGGAACAAAGAGAGAGAAGTGGCAAAAGGGCCTTTTGGCTGCCGAGGCCTTGCTCAGAAACCCCCGGGGGTTCATGTGATGAATTTCATTCAGACTGTTTTTTGCCAGATTGAGAAATGCAGGTTCTGTGTCAGAAATCATTGCAAATTCCAAATTAGTGAGGTTTCATGGTCCGCGGAAAGGCGCTGGAGGGGAAATTGGTCGACGGGGTGTTTTTTAGCTGTCGGAGCAAGCTGGCTGATTGATTGAGTGTCTCGGTCGATAGACTGTGCAGACAGCAGCCAGGGAACCGGGTGCAGGCGAGGAAATAGGAAGAAGACAGAACGCCAGTCAGCATGGGGGAGGCGAAGACATGGTCAGCAGCAGAGAGGGACACAGTTACACCAAAAGCTGGGGAGACACAGTCTGGACTGTGTAGCCCTTCTCGGTCTGGAGACCAGGGACACCCAGGCACAGTTCCTTGAGAACTCTTGAGGTCCCTCACTTGCTCGCTGTATGTCCTAAGGCAAGTCACTAGACCTCTCTGAACCTCTGTTTTCTGACCCAAAACCAACCCTTACAACACCATCTCAAGGGTTTATTATAGCACTTAAATGAAGGAATGAGTTTTAAATGTCTGATGAACTGCCTGGCACATGGTGGGTACTCAGTAAATGTGAGGTCCCATTACTTTAACACCGTGGGTTAGTCAGTATACCTGTGCTTCAGCTTATGGACTCAGAAAATATGTTTGTAGGTGACAACTCGCATCCTTAAATAGGGGGCTAATGGGCCACGTTGGTAGGTTCTGAGCCCTCCTGTGGCATTCCCAATGTGTTCAGAAAAAGGTCAGAAGATGGAGATGATCTAGACCCAAAGAAGCCTCTGACTTAACGAAAATCTTGGAATTAGGCTCTTCCGAAGTCACTGGGCCTGGTCTTCAGGGTCCCAAGCTCTTCTAGGCAGATTGGAAGCCATGAACTCCTCAAAGATGAGGGGAAATGGATAATCCACAAGACTCCTCACCAGGCAGAAATTCCTTCTCACATTGGAGCTATCAAGCCCCTTTCAATAAGAGTTGAAATTATAATTACAATAATCTGATATTGTGCTTAGTTTAATAAGTGTATATTTTCCGCCACCACCATGGGTGCCTGAGTGGCTCAGTTGGTTAAGCGTTCGACTTCCACTCAGGTTGTGATCTCATGGTTTGTGGGTTCGAGCCCCGCGACGGGCTCTGGGCTGACAGCTTGGGGGGCCTGGAGCTACTTCGGATTCTGCTTCTCCCTCTGTCTGCCCCTCTGCTGCTTGCACTGTCTCTCGCATTGTCTCAAAAATAAGTAAACATTTAAAAAAATTTTTTAATAAATAAAAAATAAATATATATTTTCCACCGCCACCTCAGTGAAGTATTATTGCCATTTTAAAAATGAGAAAACTGAGGTTAAAATCGAGGAGAGCTCTTCCTCAAGGTCATGCTGTAATATCTTAGAGGGATTTGCAGAGTTTCTGGAGCCTGGTGGAGTAAAGAATGTGCTCCTTATAGGGCTACGGGCAGGGACGGGGGGGGGGGGGGGGGGGGTGGTCAGAAAAGGAGGGTATGATTATTGAGCTGAACCTTGAAGGATGGGTGGGTTTCTTTTTACAGACAAAGAAAGAGGGGGCGCTGCAGGCAGAAGGATCAGCCTGAGCAAAGACAGGGAAGTTGGGCGCCTGTGTCCCAAAGGCTATTTACAATGAATAATTACAATTACAATGACAGCTAACATTGATTAAGTGCTTACTCTGCACCGGGAACGGTGTTAAGCACTTCATGTGCATCACTCTACGAGCCGGACAATATCATTAACCCTGTTCGGCAGAAGAGAAATGAAGTGACTCGTCCAAGATCACAGCTTGAAAACGGCAGAACCAGCTTCCCCGCTCCAGTTTGTCTGATTCCAAAGGTCTGGGTGGCTCCTGGGTGCTCCCCAGGGTACACAGAGACACCTCAGAGCTTAAAAAGACCTCAGCCCATATGCTAGGGAGGGGCTGTCCCAAGATCCCCTGACATCTCCCGTGATGTCTGTGTCCCTGCCACAACTCACTCCTGCTCCCAAGTCCTCCTAGAGCCGAGAGGAACCCATCAAAGTTGGTGGGCAATAATCACGAAGCTGACTGCCTAATAAAGATAAAGCTCTCTAATAAACCCGCAATCCTGCGGTAATGGGTTTGACTTTTAAAAGGCAGATAAAAGTCCCAGTGGAGGGACAGACCTTTCCCATCAACTCCTTAATCAGAATTACTGTGGAGGAGCCATTTCCTACAGGTGGGACAGCTGGATGCCTGGGCTGGCATTGAGAAATGACCACTTCTGCGTAAAGCCAGACGTCTGCTCCTTCCAGAGATCCCTCTCTCCCACAGGGAATCCTTTGTCAGGAAAGAACCCTGATGGCAAAGGATGGGGCCTCTGGGGCAAGCCTAAAGGAGGGCGGGGAGGCTGGAGAGGGCGTGGTTTGAGAACTCGCTGGTGATTTGTGCTGAAGCTGCGGGGGCGGAGTCTTCTGAGAGCTTCCCGCTGATTGGTGGAGTTCTGATGGGCCAACCTCTCCACTTATTCTGGCTCCACCGTCGTTGTCATCATCATCATCAAATAACCTATACTGAGCGTTTCTTATGTATCTGGGAAATGTGCTAAACATTTTACAACCACCTTATGAGGCAGGTAATATTAACAACTCCATTAACATTTCCCATCCTCAGATGGGAAAACTAAGGCTTGTTGATAATAAATTTAACATCCTGTGGGTCACACAGCCCAGAAGTAGCAAAGGGGAGATTCAAACCTATGTCTGCCTGACTCCGGAAATTACAGTACTTAACTAACCATTGTTTCTGCATTTAGTAGTTTGAAAGAGGAAACACTTGGTTTGGGTCTGGGTCTTTGATGGAATTCACAAGAAATAAAGCCCGAGACAGAGACTGGGGCGCACATGACTTGTTGAGGACGTGCTCTCAGGAGAAAGGAAGTGAGGGAGCAGGCTAGGGCAGGGGCAGAAAGCTAAGGGAAAATGTAGTTTCTACTGGAGTGTAGCCTCAGCCTGATGCCAGGGGGAGCTCTGGAGTGTGAATTAAACCTTAGAGTTGGTCCTACTTTGAGGCAAGTGGGCAGGTCTTTTGTACTTTAAGACAGTTAGTAAGTCATCAGCTATGGACTGCCTCTCTGCCCCACCCAGGGGTGGACATAACCTTCTGGAAAGGGGCGCCTATGAGGCATTCGCAGCCAATATTCACATCAGCCTAGGACCTGACCAACAGCATCGACTACAGCAGCAAAGGAACTGAGTGGTGGTCCCTGCACAGCCCCTAATTTGTCAAGTGTCTTTGAATGTAGCCCTTGCCCCCTCTGGACATCAGCTTCTCCAGGCTTGAGTTCAAAGTCCTCCCGGGCCTGGCCTAGCTCTGACAGGTTCTGACTCTGTGATCTGGCCCACTGCCCCAGCTGGCAGTCTGTGTTTCTGTAACCCAGGAGGAGAGACGGGGCCCCTCGGGTGGTTCCAACAGTGCGAGGCGAGGTGTCTGACAGCTTTCCCCCACTGAAGCCCTTTATCTCACTGCTCTGCTGTGTTATTTTAAAACTAACGAGCCCAGACCTCAGGAGCTCACCGCCTGCCCGCCGCCTGCCATCGAGATTTGTGGCTTGTCTGTTCTGTCCTCTCTGCAGATTTCAGTGGCAGCTTACTCTCTGCTTGTTAGGAATTTTCTTCCAAACCTCAGCATCAGGAAGGAGGCGTATGTGCATGTGTGTGTATGTGCCTGCAGGAACACGAAGTCCAAATTGCACCATACTCACAGAAGCCTCAACTGTAGTTCTAGATGATGAAAGAGTCTAGTGGGTGGCTCTGGGACGACAGGGAGAAACAAATTCATCCCTGAGTTATTGAAAAAGAAAGAAGGCAGGACACAGAAGGGAATGGGGCAGGGGCCATTGCTAGGTTCTGAGGTAGCCACTCGGCTTGGTGGTGGAGAGCCACGGTCCCGGTGTAGGGAGGAGCTCCTGAGACACTCAAGGGCACACCAACCTCCCTGCGCTCCCACTTTGCATAATCCCTTGCCTTGGGCTCTTTGGGGAAAGGGGCTCAGAATCAGCAGTGAGGCTAGAGAACAACGTGACCTATCCTGAGAAGCGTGGCTGATATTTACAGTGCCGCCATGGAAGTGCTGGGCGTGCATCGTGCCGTTTTATTCTCATTCCAGCCCTATGAGGGTCATATGATTTGTGTTTCACCAGAGAGGTGAAGAGATTTTCCCAAGGCCACCCAGTTGGTGGGTGGCCGGGCAGAATCTGTTTGATGAGTCTGATCACCATGCTCTACCGAACCCTCCGCAGACCAATCAGTCTTCCCCGTCTGTACGGCCTGTCTTGTTCCTCCAACCTTGTCCTCTTTCCTTAGGGCTTCCCCTTTCCTGGGTCACTTTCATTCATGAGAATGAATGTCAGGTGTGTGATTGCAATAATCCCAACTGGTCTTTCTGTATTTATCCTGGCTTGCTTGCCCACTACACTCAGCATGCCTCCAGGGAGACCCTGTAAAGCCTAAGTCAGATCTCATTGTTCCCCTTCTTGGAACCCTCCAATGGCTTCCTGTCTCACTCAGAGAAAAAGTCAAGTTCTTGCAATAGTCCAGCAGACAGTCCATGATCTGGTCCCTTATTACCTCTCTGATGCTCCCTCCTAATTTTTGTCCCCCTTAGTCAGCTCTAGCCTCATTGCGTCTAGTGTGTTCCTACCTCAGGGCCTTTGCGTTGACCGTGCCCTCTGCCTATCATGCTCTTCTCCCGGGCATGCATGAGGCTCCCTCCCTCAGTGCCTTCAAGTCTTGCTCAGATGTTACCTTTGAAGGGAGGCCTTCTCTGGTCACATTTAAAATTCCAGCCCCCTCCCAGTAGCATTCCCAGCTTTCCTTATCCTCTGTTTCTCTTCTGTATGCACTTTCCAATACCCTACGTATTTCCCACTTAATTATGTGTATTTTCTGCTCTCCTCCTCCCTCTGCCCATCCCAGTAGAATGCAAGCTCCGCCAAGCAGAGATGGTTCCTGCCTTGTTTTCTGTTGTGTCTCCGGTGCCTAGAACATGGCCTACATATAGTAGGTGCTCAATAAATATTTGTTGAGTCAGTGACTGAGCAAAGAATAAGCGAACGGTCCCTGGCAGCGCTTGTTGGAACCAGTCTTTACTCTCTTGGCTCTTGAACCAAGGCTCCTCCCTACCCTGGACTGGAGGCTTCTGTCTTGTTCCCAGAAGATCCTGCTTGCTTGGTGCCTCCTCCAGTAGTGGCTGTAACGATGCCCAAAGGGACTCACCTAGCACAGCCCCTCCCACGGCAGGAAAATATAGTCAGCCACTCATGCTCCGTGGAGAAACCTAAACCCTGTCTGCAATTCCAGCTGGTAGAAAGGTCCTGAGGATGCCCTGGGCTGAAGCCAGAGATGTTATTCTTGCCTGTGGTGACACAGCTTAGAGGAATCAGGGCTTGAACCCAGGTCACTAGGACCCCAAGACCATTGTACTTTCTCAGCATCACCTAATTACTTTTTGCAACCCGTTCAAGTGGAAAACCACAGCACTTTGGAACTTAGCCATTTCCCAAGTTACAGGCAGCCTATATTCCAGGCAGTCCCAAGAATCCAATCCAATCCAATCCCCCTTTCAGTCACTTGCCCTCTCCCTAGGCAAATAGGCAATCGACAGGCCAGCCTGGGGAGGGGGAAATGACTGGCTGAATTTGGGGTTGATGGGAGGGCAGAGGATGGATGTGTTCAGTGATGAGAGTCCACAACCCAGGCATGTCGGGGGCCTGACCTGCTTGGCTGAGCTGGGTAAGAAATGCTGAGCTGATTTTTCTCCATATGGTTCTTTTGTCCTTTGACCTGAACTTGGGAACTGGACAATTTTTGATATACAAGAGTGTTTACCACACACACATACACATGTTCCCACACTCAAATGCTCTCAGCCGTGAGAGCTGAACTAAACCATTGTCATCTTGCCCGAAGAGAGAGTGTGCTAGAAGACTGTGCTTGTCTATATAGGCAAGCCTTCAGGGTCGGGTCCAAATCCTTTGTGAAATCTACAATCTGATTACTCCAAGTGTGGGTTCCTGGGGCCACAGCAGAACCTGAGAACTGGTTAGAAGTGTAGACTCTTAGGCCCTAACCCAGACATGCTGAGTCAGCATCTCCAGCCTAACAAGATCCCCAGGAGATTCATGTGCACGTGAAGGTGTGAGAAGCACCTGTCTGTCCTCCACATGACCCTCAAGGACCCAGTCCCTGCCTTCCTCACCGGTATCAGCTTCTTTTTTTCCTGCACCCCATGTCCACTGCAACATTATTTACAATAGCCAAGACATGGAAACAACCTAAATGTCCATCAGTGGGTAAATGGAAAAAGAAATTATTTTACGTAAACACAACAGAATACTATTCAGCCATGAAAAGACAGATGTCCTGCTATTTGTGACAACACGGATGGACCTTAAGGGCATTTTGCTGAAGTGAAATAAACCAGGCTCAACTGTTGCTTTCCACCCTCCACCCCACTGTCTCATTCAGCCTACTGCCTCCTCTGCAGTTACGTGAAGTTCACTGCTGTGTCCTGATGTCGGGCCTTTGCACATGCCACTCTACTCTCCTGACCAATTTCCATATATCTTTAGGAAGCCTTCCATGGCCACCTGCCCACGTTCCCATGGCCACCTGCCCACGTTCCCATGGCCGGATTAAGTGTTCTCTCTCTCTCTCTCTCTCTCTCTGTGGTTCCATGGCCCTCTGAGATTACTATACCGTATTTCCAGTCGAGGGATCTGTCTTCCCCTTGCAGGCTGAAGGCAGACACAAGTCTTAATTACTATACAGCCCTTGAAATCTGATACTAAGTAGGTGTTCAGCAGACAGCTGTTGAACAAATGAATTAAATAATGAGGGAGATGCCAGCTTCATAAAATTTCTTATTTCTCATTCGGTTCCTAGTGGCATGAGCATCACTGACCCTGAGCCCAGCTATGTCTCCCTCAGTGGCTCTCTGGAATCCCCAGGCTTCCCCCCAAGCCCCTATACTTTTTCTAGCCATGGTAGCAAACTCAAAGAGTCACAGCTCCTGCAGATTATCCCCAACCAGGCTTAGTTAACCTTGAAAAGGACTTGGTACCAAGACCTCAGGCAAGGATATTAATAGGGCCCAAACTGAAGCCCCAGGAACCAAGGCACAGATTAGCCCAATCCATCTTGTCCGTAGGCTGAGTCAGCCCCGTGATAAGGCTTGAGATTTCTAGTGGACTCGTGAGCTGAGGGTGTGGGCCTTCGCTCTTACTGAAACAGGCAGACTGTAGGTATCTGGTCGGCGTGGGGACAAGGATGGACCATCCACAGGCCTGAATGCACGTGTAGAATAAGAACCTGGGGTGTGAACCTTGGATGGAAAGCAAGAGCCTTTTCCTCTCCAGGTCTCAGTGTCTTCATCTGTGTAATGGGGATAAGTTCACTACACTGGGCACCTAACAGAGGGTTGTCAATTTCAGTTGAGATGCTGGACTAGTGCTCTACACCCAGGAGAAGCTGTTAAGGGGATGAAGGCAGTAAGCGTCCCCAGTCTAATGACCAAATGCCATTCCTCTTTGCGGAATATAACATCCAAGCCAAACTTGAGATACAGCCCCTTCTCCAAACACATAAAACAAGTCCCTGTCTTATGATGAAATGACCAAGATTCACCCTCTACCCCCACGTATGACTTCCTTACATTTTCAAAGTGTTTTCCAGATTTCTCTCCTTTTTCCTCAGTTGATTCCTATAAACAGGCAGGGCAGCTACTATTCTTGCCTCTTACTATCCCCGGGTCTCAGGTTTTCCACCTGTACAGTAGGGATGACCATGCCTGTTCCTGGGTTTCTGTGGAAGCTTAAATGAGATGGTGCATGGCCCCGGTGTCTGGCACAGAGTAGGTGCTTGATAAATGCTGTCTCTGCTACTGTGATTTAGTGACACGGAAAGAGCACCAGACTGGGGGTCAAAAGGCCATGGTTCAGCCACAGCTCTGACATGAGTCATTCATTGTGCAGCCTTGGGCAAGTCCCTTGCTTCTTGGGGCCTCAGTTTCCCCACTCAGTACAGAGGAGAGCCAGGGTGGGGGGCCCTTCCTCCTCCCCTCCAACATTATTTGTCTCTTATTCCCCAGTCGGTGTTTAACTCAATCTAGTTCTTGGGGCACGGGGTTCCGTACCCAACCCAGGGCCCAGTGAGCACTTTGCTGGGAGCAGGGCGCTTTGATGTGAGAAGCAGGGAAGCAGCTAGGGAGCCGGGCATCTCAGAGAGTTTTGTAGAAAGTTCAGGCCTGACTTTTATCGGAGGCTGGGAATCTGCTGGTTGCCATGACTACAGAGAGCAGCATCTAAGCTCCAGGTCGTTGATTAGCAGGAACAGAGCGGGGAAGGCCTTGAGGAATTCAGCACGCACGGCCCCCTCCCTCCCTCTGTGAAGTGGAGTGTGCCGGCCCTTGACTTCACTGTTTTAGCTGTCCCCTGAAGATCTCGCCTCCTTTTAAGTGCTTTTTTATGCAACATCGAAGGGCCCTGTGGTAAAAATGAGGCAGCTGCCGGGACTCCTCAGCAAAAACAGAACACGGAATTTTTCTTAAAGCCCTGCAAGGCTGCAGAGCGGGAGGTGGGGAAGGAAGCTGGCGGGGGGTGGCTTGGGGGAGAGGGGCTCCACGGCTGAGGTCTGAGTCCGCTGAGATGTTGTCTCAACTGAGGCGGGCCCTTCTCCTTGGACCACTGCTTCTTTGTACTAAGGAGAGTTTGCCTCTGATCTGTGGTTCCCACCTGAGATCAGTCATCATTTATCTATCCATCCATCAGTCATTCATTCGACAAATGTTTATTGAGCAAAAAAGGGCACACTATGCCAGGCACCATATCCCTGGGGATTCCGTGGTGAGAAAAGAGACTAGTTCCCACTCTCGTGAAGCTAACATTACAGTCTAGTAGACAAGTGGTTAGCAAACAAACATATAAAATAGTCATTTCAAACAGTAACACAGCAGACTGCTGTGCTGGCGGCAGGTGAAGAGAGGGGCAAAATCACTTAAGGGGGTCAGAGAGGGTCTCTCTGAGAAGGTGACTTCTGAACCAAAGGAAGGAACTGGCCATGCAAAGAACTGGAGGAACAGCATGCCAGATGGATGGGACAGAAGGGCAAAGCCTCTGAGCAAAGGCCCTTTTCTCCATGAGGGACGACAGTAAGGAAGCCATGTGGATGGAGCAGAGTGAGGGATGGACAGAAGGGTAAGAGATGGGGTCTAGGGTCGGGGCAGACGCCGGATCATGCAGAGCCTTTTAGTTCTGGCAATCAGTTTGGATTTACTCTTAATCCAAAGGAGGCGAAATTACCAGGGATGTTTCTTTAAGATGCAGATTTCCTAGTTTCACCCCTTTGAGACTATTTATTATGGCTAGGTTAGGACTGAGAAGTCTGTATTTTTAAAAGCTCCTTGGGAGCCTCTGATACCGTGCCAGGTTTGGGAAGCCTGGGACTGCATGGTCTCAGAGCCTCTTTCAGTTTTAAGGAAGCAGAGAAGCCAAGTGTCAGAACATCTTGGAAAAAGATCTTAAAAGTTGTATGATATTATGGAGAATTCCTTTCTTCCTTCCCTCACAACTCCCTATCCGCCTGGTAGAATTAATTCTGGTTTTGTTTGTTTTTTTAGCTTGTTTGCAAAAATCCCAGATGGGGTACTTAACACAAGGAAGGTGAAGCCAGCGTTATGGGGGGAAAAGAACAATCGACCGTATCAGGTTATAACTGCAGCAACGCCACCAAAACATCATCGGGATTTGCCAGTCCCTGATGCTGGCGATGGTGGATGAGGGTTGTCCTCACCCTAAGCCTGGTCCACCAGAGCCTGGCAGTAGCATTCCCCATCTGTCCCTGTGCTGCAGATAACCCGTGCCTCCTCTCCCTCCAGCAGCGGAAGTCACTGAGACCTTCCACACAATGCCAGCTCTTACTCATCGTCTATTTATTCTCTGCCACATTGCTCACATCAGTTATTGTTGTTTATTTTTCCCTTTTGAGGGCTTGCCTCGGACACAGATTTGGGTCATGGTTTCCTATAATGCCCCAGAGTCCAAAACCCCATTCTTACGTGTGTCCAGCTCAAGGCAACACACATCCATTGATAAGTTCGCTGATCACTTTTCTAGGAGAAATACGGGGTACAATAGAAAATGCATCAACTGAGCCATCGGAGTTGACTGAGGCATTGGCTGGTTTATTTCCACCAACTGTGACGTGAAGGGATTAACTCAAAGCATCTCAAAATCCCTTTCTAACTCTTTGAAACAAATGCGTGTTCTCTTTAGCCAATGCATGTGCTCTTTCATTTATTCATTGCACAAATGTTGAGTGTTTACCACGCAGTGGGCTCTGGGGCAGTGAGACACAGTCCCACTCCCAGGGAACTCATAGTCTGGTGTGAGGAAAGATAATGAAATGGCAACAGCTCGTATCAGGAGTTGCAGTCATAGTAGCAAAAGGACTGTTATATCCGAGAATAGGGCTTAGATCTCCCCCTAAGTCTGCCCCCGGCGTCACCATCTCTACCTCATCAATGGGGACCCATCCTGCCGGTTGCTCAGGCTCAAAACCTTGGAGTCATCCTTGACCCCTCCCCTTCTCTTATTCTCTCCCACCCACCTTTAGCCAGCAGCAAATGATGCTAGAGTCCCACTTTCAAATATCAGAATCTGACCACATCTCATCACCTCCGTCACCAACCCACCGATCCGAACCTGGACAGTTGCATGCACCTCCCTCCCTGTTGCTCCTCCCTTGTGTCTAGTGTCTTCAGCCACTGGGCTGATCCTTCTAAAATGTGAGGCAGACCACGTGAGTCAGTCCTCTGTTCGAAAGCCGTGCCATCTCAGCCGCAGAGTCCCATGACCTACAAGACGCGAACTCTGGTCTCCCCTCTTACCACACCCTAGCCCTGCTTGCTCTTTCTTGTGAATATATGCCAAGGGTCTTTGAACCTGCCATTCCTTCCGCCTAGAGCACATTTTCCACTTCCCATGGATAACTTGTGTAGAATCTGTACATCGCCAGGCAACGGATTACCCCCCCCCCAAAAATCTTATAGCTTAAAACAACAAACAGATCTGATGTCTCCCCATCAGGAATTTGGCTGGGCCACTCTGGCTGGGCATCTCGCGTGAGACTGTGGGCAGATGTCAGCCTGGGCTGTAGTGTCATCTGATGAGTCACGACTGGGGCTGGAGGGTCCAATTCCAAGTTGGCGTGTGCGCGTGGCTGGTGGCCGGAAGCCTCTGCTGTTCTGCAAGCGGGCTTCCCCATAGCGCTGCCTGAGGGTTCTCACCCCGTGGTGACGGCTTCCCTCAGAGTGATCAGTGCAAAGGGAGCGAGGCAGAAGCCGCCTTTGTGACCTGGTCTCGGAAGTCACGTGTTATCACTTGCACTGCCTTCTAGTCATTAAAAGCGAATCGCTAAGCCCTGCCAGTATTCAAGGGGAAGGAAATTAGGTTGCATCTTTTCATGGCAGGGCTGTCAAAGACTCTGGAACACATTTTAAAACCACCACTCACTGCAAGGTGAGTTCCTATTCCTTTAAGCCCCCATCCCCCGGTTACTTCCAGAGTGGCCTTCTTCCCTGATACTCTGTACAAAAGAACAGTCACCCCCTCCCATTACAGAATACTGTTTTATTCTCTCCATGATTTATTGCCATCCAATAAGCCACGTTATTACTTGTGTATGCGCTTAGACCTGCTCCCCACCCCCACCCCCCGTCTGGAATGTAAACTCCGTTATCACAGGGGACACCTCTCTCTTGTTCACTGCAGCCCCACACTTAGAACTGGCCTGGACACAGGTTAGCCTAGGCCCGGTCAAGTATGAGAGGAGGCAAGTGTTGCTGGGCACTGGGCAGAAATTGTAAGCTCTGAGTTGTTTGAGCAGAATCAGGACAGAGTTCCATATGAAGAGACTGGAGGCATGGGAATGGAGCCCTCAGAGTAGGAGAAGCAGAGCAGAGAGGTGTAGGGAACGCCGGAGTTCTGGAAGCCTGGCGTGGGCAGTGAGGAGGGCCGGATGGCCCCGACAAGAATCTCCATCCCTCCTGGGCTCGCCACATCTCTCAGCTCTGCTTCTAAAGATGCACTGATAAGCGGCTGACAGAGACGGATGTGTTTTGCTGCCCTTCCTTCAGTATTGACTGGGTTTGGCCTGCTCTCTGGGCAGCCCTAAGGAGCAGGGGGCTTATCAGATGCATTCATCCTGAGTCATAAAACCAGTCTTGACGCACTGGCTGCAGGTGCTTGGTGCAGGAGAAATGCTATTGCCTGTGGTCAGTGCTTGACCCGGACTCTGCAGGCAGGGTGAGGAGGGAGGGGCACTCGCTGGATGATGCCAAATCCACCTGTTCCTCCCAAACTCCTGAGGTTGGGGGCCAGGAGATATGAGTGGCAGTGTCTTCAAAGACTGAGGACCTAGGTGACTTCCTTCTCCTTTCTGGGTCCCAAAGAAGGAAGTGGGACTCAGGTAGTTTTCCTAGAGTTGTCTGGGGCTCTTCTCAGAGGCAGAGGGATGAGCTTCAGGCCTTCATGGGAATTGCATCCCAGGTAGGTGGCCTCATACCTGCCAAGGACACCAAAGTGGAGCAAAGGGGAATGGAACAGACACTTTTTAAGGCCGTTTTGTTTGCTTTATGTTATCTCGTTTTCATAACCATCCAGCAATATAAGGACTAGTGTTACTCCCTATCTGATCACTGAGGAAACTGCAAAACAGAGAGATGGAGTCTTCTATCTACTAAGTGGTGGAAACAGTGTTTGAATCCAACTATGTACACCTCTTCCATCCGGGGATAAGGCAGGGAAATGGACAGAAGTGGCAAAGGGGCATTGGAACTGATTCTCTCATGCTTTGGCCTCTACTGAATGTTTTGAGCAAGGATGTGGAACACTGGTTTCCAGCCTCTCCCTGTGGTTTAGTCAGGATAGGATAGGATAAGCAATGCCACCGTAACAAATAAACCCCTAAATCCCAGTGGCTCAACCCAACTAAGGCTTATTTCTATCATGCAAAGTCCGATGTGGCTCAGGCATCTCTCCTCCGCCAAGTAGCTTCACCTTTCGGGGTATCTGACCTCCAAGGTCACTGCAACAGAGGGAGAGAGAGCTGGAGAAGGCACACAGACCTTGCTGGCTCAAATCGGAAATGACACACGTCACTTCCACCGAGAGAACAGTGGCCAAAGATAATCTCTCACGGTGCCAACCTAACTGCAAGGAAAGTTGGGCCATATTAGGATGTCTCTGAATGTCTGATGAACGCGAAGACCTTGTCATATCCTAACAATTTCAACCTCTTTATTTGTTCCCCTGTAGGACAGAACCCCAGAGCAGCCCTGTGGTTCCAGCTCAGGATGGACCCTCGGAAAAGCTGAGCCAGCATCTGGCCACCGAGGCCTTGGGCACCAACAGCTGGGAGAGAGACAAGGCCTGCCGGGAGCTCAGTCCTGCCAGAGCACGCAGGTGACATGCTGACCCAACCCTCTCTGGGGTCCAGTGAGGAGGTTCAAGTTGAGAATGCAGAAGTGAAGTTTGTCTTTCTGGCCACTCTTCCTCTCCTTCTGTTTGCAAATTCCTCTTTCAGACCCTTAAACCCAATCAAAAGTCAGCACACATTTTTTTTTTTTTTCTCCCGTAGAGGACCAGATAGCAAATATTTTGAGGACCAGATGGACTCGGCCACAGCTACTCAATCCTGCCATTGTAGCACAGAAACAGCCACAGACTCTACGTAAATAAGGTGTATAGATGCATTTCAATAAAACTTTATTTATAAAGACAGGCTAGATACAGCCTGGGGGGTCAAAGTTTGTTGCCTTTGCCTTAGATGATCGAGCTAGTTCCTGTCCATTTTAATGACTCTATAAGCTACTTATTCCCAAGTCATGACTTCAGCCCAGATCTGTCTCCTGAGATCCAGATCTTTGCATTTATTCCTTAAATTCAGTTATTCAACCAGGATTTCTTGAGCATCCATTGGTGACAGGCACAGTGCTGACATCTGAGGACACACCGTTTTACTGAGGTTTGGAGAGGTAATGTAACTTGCCAAAAATATGGCAGCCAGTAAGTGGCAAAGTGAAGTTTTGAAATATGGTCTCTCTGATCTTAAATCCTAGACTAACACCTACCACGTTATACTTTGATGCTAATGAAAAAGCTAATCTATCCCCTGGCTTCTATTTTCAAGTTTTGCACCCTGCACATATAAAGCCTAGTCTGCATTGGCCTCCGGAGAATCAATTTTGTTGACAACATGGTCCTTATTATCTGGTTTTATCAGCTGGTTGAAACTAACTCACCACTCTCTCACTACCCTGGGCTTGTACCTACCCCCTCAGTGACACGTGGAAAATGAACCTAGTGTCCTTGCCAATGGTGTGCCCTAGATATAATCCCTACCTCTTCCTGTTGCATCAGAGGGTGTCAAAGCCATTTTACAGGTGTGGAAACTGAGGACAGTAGGTGGCAGGATCAAGATTAGCCTGAGGACCCCTGATCTGGTCCAGATTCTCTCTTTATGTCCTGGAGTTGTTGGTTTCCTAAGGTACAGACTCTAAACTATATTAGGCACCCATCTGAGAATTACATGGAAGCTGTGAGTGCTGCCACCAGGGAAAGTGTGGATATGCTCCAAGAAAACTCCCCAAATTCCACGTACCATTTCAGAGGATTCATAGACTCCCAAGGCCCATGAGCAGGGTTGTCTAGTTAAGAATCTGAATTCTGGGGGCGCCTGGGTGGCTCAGTCGGTTGAGTGTCCGACTTCAGCTCA
Source organism: Panthera onca (assembly GCF_046562875.1). NCBI lineage: Eukaryota > Metazoa > Chordata > Mammalia > Carnivora > Felidae > Panthera > Panthera onca. Next base: position 14,282,361 of record NC_138350.1, read on the forward strand.
GGTCACCATCTCACGGCCCGTGAGTTCGAGCCCCGCGTCGGGCTCTGGGCTGATGGCCCAGAGCCTGGAGCCTGCTTCCGATTCTGTGTCTCCCTCTCTCTGCTCCTCCCCCATTCATGCTCTGTCTCTCTCTGTCTCAAAAATAAATAAACGTTAAAAAAAATTATAAAAAAAAAAAAAAAGAATCTGAATTCTGAAGAAGTGGCTTGGGAAGCCAGAATATCACTCACAGGTGAAGTCCACTTCTGTACCCAGCCTACCGTCTCGGCCACAGGGTTTATTTAGGCTCTGATGTCAATGGGGGAGAAAGAGTGAAGTCCTATCAGCTTGGAGAAGTGAAGGTCAACATCAGATCTGGAGAATTCTCTCCAGGAAACAGGAAAAAAGCTGTTTCCATAAGAGGCTGAGGGAGATGGAGAGAGGGGAGAGAAAGGGCATTTCTATACTTCAAAAACACTGTCTCTCAGCCAATCCAAGGGAGAGACTGTGTCATAGAGATAGACGTGTACTAACTGAGCAACTTTGGGCACTTAGTTTTCCTTCCCAGGCCTCAGTTTTCACAACTATAAAATGGGAATATTGAGATATACTTCTCCTAATCAGAGTGAGGATTAAATCAGATACGCATGTACAGATCTTGACCGTGAGCCTAGAATGTGGGGGGCGCTGGAAATGCCGGTGGGGGTGTCATGGAGCCTGAAGAGCAGGCTCTGGGCATGAAAATCTCAACAGGGATGCCATGTTGTCACTTTGGCTGCGGAGAGTCCCTTTGACTGTGGAGCGTGTTGCTCCCTTCTCTTATCTGAGACCCACTCTCTGACATGCTAAAAAAAAAAATAATAATACAATAATAGAAAGTACATTTTTACATGAACTTGCTGAAGACCAGGGCGCATTGCATGAGTGAGGGCCTCATTGCTTGTGACAAACGTGGGACACGGGTATCATGTTTTATTCCCATCTCACAGATGATGCACGTGATACCCAGAGAGGTAGCTGAGCTAGGAGGTAATGGAGCGGGAGTGTGTCAGCGTCTGTAGCCAGCGTTCTTTATGGTTGCAGAGTCTGCATGTTTGACCATTGTGAACGGAGCCACTCCGTGTGTAATCACTAAACACTTAACTGCTGCACATTTCGTGGCTGCTTGTGTAACTGCGGTGTTACTTACTTAACCACTCGTCTGGCCCCTCCAGCCCTGCTGTGAGGGCACACCTAGGCACACAGGTACAGGAGGAAGAAAAAGGTAGAGGGATTTGCGGAAGGGGTTGATTTTCCCCCTCACAGACCTCAAATCCAAAGTCAAGGCCTTTCTCCGTTGGACCCCATCGCTCACATAGGAGGGTAAGCGGTTCCCAAGCCTGCTTCCCTGGGACCCTGGGGTTCCAGAAAAAGAAGTGAGAATAATTGTCTGAAACATTGAGATCTTTCTCTATTTTATAAGATACAGCTTTAAGGATTTTTTTCCTTTTTAAGCATTTCTTCCTTAAATGTTTAGGGTTTTTTTTTTTTCTTTCAAATTCCTGGCAATGGTTACACTGCGAAGTGTTTATGTGAAACAAGATAATTTAACAAGTGGCTAAATTATTGCATCCATTCACCCCTCATTAGGTCACCCAACAAATATTTATTAGGCTCTTACTCTGTGTCAAGCACTTGTTGCCGGAAAAATTTGGAAGTGGCCTACCACAGTTACACAAGCAGCCCGTCTGCTTCCTGGACATGTGTACTGTGCTTTGTGCTGTATAGCACATAAGTGTAGTTAAGTAGTGAGGTACTTAATCCTGTGATATTTGATTTAAGCCTGCTTAAAGTGACTCTCTTGAAAACGTTCTAGATATAACTATGCAATTTTTATTCACTGGCAATGCAGAGACCTTAACAGATAGTCTAGTCGCTTGGTCATTTTTTCTACTACCCATAATGATCCAGATTCTTAGAATGGAATTCAATATGGCAGCATTTGATGATGGCCTTTTTTTTTTTTTTTTTTTTTTTTGGGACAGAGAGAGACAGAGCATGAACGGGGGAGGGGCAGAGAGAGAGGGAGACACAGAATCGGAAACAGGCTCCAGGCTCCGAGCCATCAGCCCAGAGCCTGACGCGGGGCTCGAACTCACGGACCGCGAGATCGTGACCTGGCTGAAGTCGGACGCTTAACCGACTGCGCCACCCAGGCGCCCCTGATGATGGCCTTTAAAGAGTTGGGTGACTTCCAAAAGAAATGTCCACATAAACAAGTTTGAGAAGGCAGTTGGTTTTGTGGGAAAGCTCTCTGGGTGGGAATTACACAGGACTTGACTGCAATCCCACCTCAGATGCAGCCATGGGCAAGCCAGTTCATGATTTTGTGCTTTATGGTCTGTGTCTGTAAAATGAGACCCTAAAAGTCATACCACCCTCAAAGCGTTTTTGTATATGTAAAACGGTTGGCACATAAGGGGATCAACGATAGTGGTCTTAACACTAGTAACGACAATAGTATTCTTATTGATACTACATTTTCCCGGTAACGTTCAACTGAGTGGGCATGTTTCAGTCCCCAAGCAGTTTTTCTTCCCAAACCCATCTCCTTTTGCCACAGGATAGTGTTTTAAAAAAAATCCCTGGAGCCTGCCCCAATTATAAAAGGAGATAAGTTGACTTCATTCAGCTGCAGCCAGAGCATTTGAATTTAATTGAATGGGAAATAATTATTCCTGAAGAGCAGAGGTTTTTGAGGTTCTGTGAAGCGATATAAGATATGTATCTCATTACATTAGACCTCAGCAAATATACTTTTAATAATCAGCTGCTACTTAACATAACTTCCTCCTCCTATTAAATTTCCGGCAAGAACGATGGACATGAAGTACTGGGGAAGGGGGGGGGAGGGCTGAACTGCTGATTAATTATTTAAAAAGTGATTTATTTACCAAGGTGAGCCATTTGCAAATTCAATAATAAATCTATTAAGGAGCAGTTAACCTCTATAACTGTTTTAAATAATCAATTGGTGTTTGGGTAACAGTACAACGTCTGTCTCATTAGGTCGGCATTAACTCCTTATTTGAAGTGCTTAATCTGCAGTATGACCAAATCAACCATGAGGTGGTAATTAGGTATTCGCCATGGGTCCTTCATCCTCCAAGGAACTGGGTCCTCCTTCCTCGGCAGCAGCAGCCCTGGTTGGGGCTTGGGGCGTCCTGGGTTCTCTAATGCCTGACTCTGTGCTCCCCACAGTGCCTCCTGTGACAAAGACCTGGCACCACCAACTTCCTCCAGGGGGAAGAAGAAAAAGAAGAAATCCACCCGGAAGAAGAGAAGGAGGTGAGCGTCCTAAGGGGAGATGAAATCTTAAAGGTGGGAGAAAGGATGAAGTAGGGGTAAAATGGGTTTCAGAGTCAAACAGTGACTCCCCTTGGGTTTGAATCTCTGCCTCTTATCTAGCTGTGTGACTTAGGCAAGACCCTTCACCTCTCTGTGCCTGTTTCCACTTGTATAAAATACTGTTACACCTGGCGTTTGTGAGAATCAGATGGAGGAAAATGGCTGTGGAAGGAGCTGTCATAGTGTCTGGCACACAACAAATGACCAGTGAATCAGCAGAATCATGACCATGAATATGACTTTTTTTTTTTTGAGAACTTACTCTGTGTGGAGGGCTATGCTCTAAGCACTGTGATCTCCATGTTGTCTTTTCCCTTTGACCACAATTTACCAAACATTATTGTACCCATTTCAGAGATGAGGAAAAAAAAAGGCAGGGGACAGAGGGTGACAGATTTACAGGGATCCCAGGCTCCTCAGTTGATTCTACTACTCCCACCTAGCAGATGAATGCCAAGGAAAATGAAGTTTATATTTTTGGCCAGCAATTAGTCTTTTGTACCCCATGGATTTTTTTCTTTGTAAAATCTCTTCTAATTTTTTTTTTTTAATTTAAAAGTACTTCCAGACTTTCTTCAAGACGACAATTATGTCCAGTGTTCCAGACCCAGAGGGGGTCAGGTTGAAAATCTCGCCAAACCTCAGAGGCAGTGTTTGAAGAGGCCTGCAGGGGGCAGCAGAGAGCAGTGTCTGGATGACTCGGGCCCCAACTCCAGATTTTCCGGGTTCTTGCTATGCCCTTTTAGCCTTGTTCTAAGGCCCAAAGAAGACCCAGAGGGGAGTGTGAATGAAGACCCTACATCGTAGGGTGAGGGGGGGGAATTGGGGCAAGTGGCTTTGAGGTTCCTGATTTTACGGGTGGGCAGAACACTTCAAAGAAGGAAATCAGGCTTCACTAATTCAATTGTTCATCCAATAAATGTCCCCTGGGCATGTGTTTGGGGGACAGGTGCTGTGGTCCAAGAGAAGTTGTTCTCAACCCTGCATTTCCCCCCAAAGACATGTTCTGTTTGACCTACAAGGGCTTATTTTGTCTTTTTTTTTTTTTTTAAGTTTATTTATTTATTTAGAGAAAGAGAGAAAGCAGGGAAGGGGCAGAGGAAAAGAGAGGGAGAGAGGGAATCCCAAGCAGGCTCCACGCTGTCAGCACAGAGCCCAATACAGGGCTCAATCCCAGGAGCCATGAGATCATGACCCAAGCCAAAATCAAGAATCAGGGCACTTAACCAACTGAACCACCCAAGTGTTCCTCTTTTGTGTAATTGGTGGCCATCATTTAAAAACCAGATTTCACACGAAGATGTGTTTTTCTGGTGACTTGTGTTGAAAAGGCAGGCGTTCCAGAAGCCCAGGGCTGCATTCCCACATAAGACCTCCGGCCGATCTGAGAAGCAGATGCTCTCTGGTTCACCACAGTCCTCACCACTCTCTATTGTCTTACACCCCTCCTGCTGAGAGGCCCCTGTTGGCATTGACTTTGAAACTCCTAATCTGTTTCAGCCTTGGTATTTTGTCAGTGGTGAAATGAAAGATGCAGAGATGAGCAGTGACATGCCCAAGGTGACTTCATGGGTCGGGGGTACATCAAGCTTGGAACTCAGGTCACTTGAACTTCAGTCTTCAGTCATAGTCAGGTTCCTGGGGTGGCTCTTGTTTCTTGGGTAACCCCTGAGAGCACCACCCGTGCCGACCACAGCCTGACGAGGTCTCCTCCAAGGGCTCGGCCCTACCGGGGAGACAGGGTGAGGCACCAGAGAGACCTCAAGTATCTGAGAGGAAGGGCAGAGCTGAGGGGAGAACAGCAGACAAAAAAGGGATTGAGAGCAAGGCCCCTGCTCTCAGTGAGGCTTCAGTTTGAAGTTCGGCTCGTGCACGTCCTAGCTGTGTGTCTTTGGACGAGTCACTTTACCTCTCTGAACCTCACTTTCCTTGTCTGAAAAAGGAAGGTAGCAATTGTCCCTACCTAAGGAGCGTGTGGAAAGATTACATGAGGTAATGCCTATAAAGTACATGGTGACGTTGAAAACAAATGCAGACTTGATTATATCAAATAGATAAATGCAAGTACTGTTAATGTCAGTATCAGTATTATCCTTGTGTGTGTTACCGAAAGAGCTGAGACCCTGTGTGGGGACCGGAGAAGGGTCTCTGAAAGCCCATGCTGGCCCTTAAGAACATCCCTCTGAAGGTGTCTCCTCCCCCGGCAGGTCCCCATCATACAGTCCATCGCCTGTCAAGAAAAAGAAGAAGAAAGGTTCCAAGAAACATAAGCGACACAGGTATTGTCCTTCTTCCTCCTCGGCAAACACCCTCCTCCTCCTCCGGGTGGGGTGGTGGTTGGGGTGGGAGTGGGGGGCACCCAAAGTTCACTGGGAAACTTATCATTTCACTTATGTACAGTACTCACCTGTGTGTTGTTATTTCCTTTTTCTTGTCTAACTTGGAACTTGGTTGCAAGGACCCGAGGCCCACTAAAGCCAACTCCGGCCCGTAGGGATGTGTGATGATAAGGAGGCAGGAGTGTCTCAGGAACCAGTCAGACCTCAGTGAGGGGCTGGGACCAGGCTGTGGAGAGCTGGTAGCACCCAAGCAGGATACACAGTCCCTGTTCCACACGGGGAGACATGGCTGCACCCTGTTCCCATGTCTTCGTGTGGCAGACCCAGCCACAAGAAGACACAGGAGCTCTCTGGCTTGTTCCTTATGCCAGATTCCCAAGGAAGGGCCTCTCTGGTGGGTCCCACTTGTCCTAGAGGATGGGACATGTAAAACATGGCTTCTGGGATTGTCCACCCTTGTGGACGTCGTTAAGGGGCATTGTGAGCTGGACACACATTCCGAAAGGTGCCCGCTACTCACACACGTACACACACACATGTATGTGTGTGTGTGGGGGGGGAGAATTAAAGAACTGGAAGGATGTACACCAGAGGACTCAAATCTGTGGCTCATGGGCCAACTCAGCATTTTATAATTGGGAGATTGCATAATAAAACAAAAAAATCAAGTTTTCCAGTTCCTCCGTTAAATCAGCAGCTCTGCCTTCACTGGGCCACTTTTCCCACAGGAGGCCACCAGCTAGGGTTGAGGGATTGCTGTGCATTTAGACACAGCATAGGTGCTCTCGTGTGCTACAGGCCCCACTTAGCGCCCCCTCACACACATTTACGAAGCCGGCTTGGCCCCGGGGGGGCAGGGAGTTTGAAATTCCCAGTGTAAGTTCTTTGCTGTGTTTGGCTGTGGACGGTACGGAAAGCGCGGTATATATCCTTTTTTGCTTATCCCTCTCTTCCAATGTGCCTACATCAGTGGTGGATTACTTGTGCAATTAAACAATCAGTGGAACAAAGGAGAAGAGTGCATGTGGGTTTCCCCCCTGCATCCCACCCTTGGTTCAAAGTTGCCCCCAAAGTGGCTTTTTCCAAGCCAGGGGTGTGGCCACATCTCAGCCCTTGTTGCCAGAATGGTCTCAACTCAGTCTGGTGTCACCAGCTATGTCCACTGCCTGCCCAGACATTTCGACTGTTGAGTCCACGCTTAGCACAACATGTGGGAAAGCTGATTAGCAAAACGTTGTTAATTTGGTGTTAGAAACCTTTCCCGACGTGGGGTCCCCTGTGGCGGCAATGCCGCCTTCCTCTGCTGACCAATCTGTCCTATTTTGGGGGACCTTTCCATATCAGGATCTTAGAAGTCAAATGGCTTCTCACTCAAGGGTTTCTCCTCATTGAGAAAGAGACTGTGCCAGAAAGTTAGGAATGGCTTTTTCTGCCAGCCACGCTTAGCCCAGGAGGTGGAGATTAAGAGGGGTAGATGCTGTTGCTGGTATTTTCCAAACCACCTGCTACGCACCACCCTACTTCTGGCCCTGCTTCTCCAAGCTCTTGAGATGTTGGGTTAATGATAGTGGACTTTTTTGGAGATAGGAGCTAGGGCTGGGGGATGCATAGAGATTTTTCTTTCTCTCCCCTCCATGACATGGCTTCAGGGCTAAAATAACAACAACAACAAAAAATCCCATTTTTCACATCTATTTATTGAATACCCAGTATATGCCATGAATAAGATTCTGGGCTTCGGGAACAGAACAGTGACCAAAACCCAGCCCTGGACCTCAAGTGGCTCACCTTCTAGTGGGGAAGATGAGTCATTATAATGTGCATAAGGTAGTATAAGACTAAGCTCAGAAGCTCACCCAAGCTTGGGGAACCCAACCAGCCTGAGGGGATCAGAAAATGCTACAAGGAGGTGATATCTGAGCGGAGCTCTGAAGAATCCCTAGGACTTACGTGGGTGGAGCTGTGTGACCTTGGGCAACTTAACTAACTTCTCTGCGCTTCAGCGTCTGCAAAATGGTTGTTACTAGAACTTCCCAGGGTTTGGGTGAAGACTGAGCGTGTGGGAGACGCTTAGCATGGAGCCTGGCGCAGTTAAGTTCCACACGTGGGAGCTGGTTGTCCCGTGATGATGAGGAGGAGGAGGATGAAGAGTCCACCGCTAGGCTCACCCCACCCGGGGGTAGGGGAGGAGGCAGAGGACTCTTGTATATCCCCTTCATCCACCCGCAACTGAGACAGGCCCGCTGACAATTTTGGGGTGAGGACTGAAGCTCCGGTGGGTTTGACTGAAATTCAAAATGCAAACCAGTATCTCCCATATGGTGTCCGTTGTCCGAAATCTGTGACAGAAGGAGGATTCGCCGGGTGTCCTGACCCCCGTGTAGCATGATCATAAATGCACTGATACGTTTGTCCCAGGAAAACAAACCTCACACTCACCTGTATTTATTTTCTTCCTTCCTCCCTCCTCTCTCCCTTCCCTCCCTCCCTGTCTCTCTTCCTTTTAATTCCTTTAATCAGGTCATTCTCCAAGAAGAGAAGGCACAGGTAAGAACCTTGTCATTTCTGGCTGCTTGCTTCTGTTTCCTGCTTTCCTAACAAGGTTTTAGGCAGCTTCTAGAGTCAGTTCTCCGTCTCCATCTCTGTGCTCTTGAGCACAACCCCTGCATCTTCCTGGGCCTCAGTTTCCTCCAAAATGAGGGCCTTGGGCTGGTTTCCCTGAAACTTCCAAGCCAGCTTTTGCCTTCCGTCAGGCTGGATGGTTGCTCCTGGACCAGCCCCTACCAATACCCCTCCCTGGAAAGTCTGGCTACCCTGGTCAGAGTCTGTTTTATCACGTTGAAATCCCAGGTTGGGGCATATAGGGAACCATCGGCCCCAGCCACCCCACCAAAGCCTTCCCAGATCTTAGCCAAGGGACAGAGACCAAATCCTACTGGACTGGAACACTGGGTGAGCACAGATCGAGCTGTCACCTACAGGGTAGCCACTATAAATTGGATCCTGCACTAAGCCCCTGCCATGTGTGTGCGTGTTCAACCTCCATTGATCTCCATCATAACCCTGTACAGTGGATGTATTTATTCTTCCCATTTTACAGATGAGGAAACTGAGATTTAGACAGATGTGACAGGCATGTCCACAGACACAGAGTCAGGTGACAGAGCCAAAATTCAAACCCACGTCTGTCAGACACAGGATCAGGACACCCTACAGTGGCTTCTTAAATAACAGCCACACCTAGAGCAGTTGGCAGAGTGCAAAGTTCTTTTGTTTATCCAGTTAACAGGTAGAGAGCGATTACCAATGTCAGCCAGCCTCCCAGCCCAGCAGCCTGAGCAATGGCCCCACCTCACGGTCAAGGAAACTGGGTCTTCCAGAGGACAGGTAACTTGCCTGATGTCACACAGCGACTGAGCAGCAAAGCTGGGACGTGAACCTGGACCTTTCAGTGAGGTCCTGGGCTCTTCCACTGCCCAGGCTGAGTCTCAAACACGGAGATAAATCACACGGCTGACGTCAAGGTGCAACAGCAGTTGTATAAGGTTTTCCCTTTATCCAGGACCTAGGCCGGTCCTGCATTCCTGGTGACCCCCCTGAAGCCAGTCTGGCTTGAACTACCAAATAGCATTCACCCTCCCTCTGGGGCCTCTAGTTGGTAATGCTGGGAACCCGCCTCATCACTGTCCACCAGACCCGTCCATACCCCAGCCCTCTGACTTAAAAAAACAGCAACAGATACTTAGATAATCACGGGCAGTACGTTACAGAACCGGCCAAGCTTCATGAAGCTTCAGAGTGTCTCCCTATATATTCCATTCTTTGCTCTTAGAAACTGATTGAACATCAACCGATAGCCTAGGCTCTGGGGACCCATGGTCTGGGGCCACATCCTAGCTCACCTGTGTGATCCCGGCCAAGTTTCTCAGCCTAGCTGAGGCTCAGTTTCCACATCTGTAAAATGAGTACGTATTAAATAAATGTGCCTCTGCCCACAGATTGCAGGGAGAGTAAAATAAGACTGTTGAAAAGTATTTAGCAGTGTTTGCTTACAATAAATCCTTCACACATGGCAGGTATTATTATTACCTTTATTTATGACTGTATTATTAAGCTCCCAGAGCTGGCCATGGCCCCCTGCGTCACCTCATTCTCAGTCTGTGTGTGGGTCACTGTCTCTAGCTGAACCTGCTGGGTGAAAAAATCAGCAGTGACTGCTCTCCTCTTGGAAATGATTAGCATCTGTCCCCAGACTGCCTGGGTCTTGTAACCTCGGTGTGTAAAGCATCTTAACTACTGTTTCTTTTTATCTGGAACTGGGATTCTGCATCTTTTAATTAATTGGCCATTTCTCCATTAGCTCCTCCAGCCCAAAAAGCAAAAGAAGGGACGAGAAGAGGCACAAAAAACAGTAAGTAGGGAGCACCTGGAACATTCTTTTCTCCAGTTTCGGGGGGAGGCGGGGAACTGACCTCTGCATAGCCAGAGTGTGGGCGTGGCCAAATAAACGTGAGGTGGGGGTGGGTGAGAGGAAGGAAGGCAGGGAAAGGCAGAACCGGCTGATGAAGGGCAGTTTGGGTTTGGGTATGTGTAAGTGCACGAGGTTGTGTATGTGACGTGCGTGTATTTGTGTGTGCGTGAAAGTGAATGATGTGCGTCTGTGTGCCTGCAGTGCCTTGTGGTTACATTTCTATGAAGGGCGTGTATGTACAGTATGCACATTGCTTGCAAACGTCTGTACGTTTTTCCATCCTGCAAACATTTGTGTGGAAGGCGTGTACAAACGTATGCAATGGGGATAGTCTGTGTGTGGTGTATATTTGTGTCCACACGGAAGCATTCTGTATGCTTCTGCTTACGTGAGCACAAACGCGAACAGTGTCACGTGGGTGCAGTCTGCCCGCGTGCTGATTTTCTGCACCCTGCGTGTGCACCGCTTATCTACCCGCGTGCATTACACGTATGGAGGGTGTGGGGGGGGGGGGGGGGGTTACCTGGGCACACAGGTGTGCCGTGTGTGCGTGAGTGGTCATGGGGGCATGATCACGTGCAAGCACACGCGTGAGTGTGCTTGTGAGTCCGAGCCTTGGCTGCGGGGGCTTACATCATGGAGATTGCAGCGAAGCTCCTACCCCCGGTCTCGGGGCCCCAGCTGGTTCACGGTGTATAGCTGGTGGTGGAAATTCAAATCAGCTGGTGCTGCCTGCAGAGTTCAGTTCCCAGACAAATTAAAAGTAAATGTGGTTACAACCCACCTACTTTATACCCTGCAAATGTTAGCACATGTGTTTTCCAATCAACTAATATTTTATCTCCCGCCAAGAAGCCTCTAAAGTGAGGACCAAATGCAATAGGATGAAAGGCGGTTGGCTGTTGGGGAGGGAAAAGAGGAGGCAGGGACGCAGAGGGAGGGCACCTCGCTTTGCTGCCCGAGGGGTCACTTCATCCGAGGTCAGTGCAAAGGAGGGCATTTGAGCCACCCCCACAGGGGCCTGGGCAATGCTCCAGAAGGAAACAGTAGAGCTCTGAATTAGCTCAGGGAACAACTTCCCGATCATCAAGCTTGTTCAGTTCAAGTCAAAAGGCATTCACACTAAGCGCAGACCAAGCACATACTCTGAGAGACCTCGGTATCACTTGTCCAGTGGGGCTGCAGTATAGACACACAGAGCCAGGGGCTGGACCGAGACTCTAAGAGCACTGGTGGGGATTGTGGGGGTGGTCATCACCGAGGCTGACTGCTTGAGGGCAGCAAGGGGGCCACTCTCCCTGGTGCCAAGAGCTGGATGAGCCCCAGAAATTACTAGGTGATGCAAAAGACAAGCATCATCAGGAGAGGGAGAAGCAAGAAAAACAAGGCGCCCCTAAGATAAAGGATGGTTCTTCTTGCCAGGTACTATGGTCGGGGATGCTTCTAAACAAGTGATCTCTGGAGAGATTGAGCCTGCTTGTATTCACCATCCCTTAGTAAGGCCCTAATACATGGCAGGCCCTGGGCTGGGCCCGAGGACAGAGCTTAGCCAAATATTCTTCCACACTCAAGATGCTCACAGTTCCCAGCGGAACACAGGAGCCAGACAAGGGACAGGTCACAGCACAGTGATGGCAGCTAGGAGCCCAGGGCATGGCGGCAGGCTTGGCAGTGAGCAGGGGCTTCCTACAGGAGGAAGTGTGTAGACTGACTGGAGTGAGGACAGAGGTAACCATTCTAGGCTACTGGTTAGGCACATGGTTTAAACTCTCTGCCTCGGTTTCTTCATCTGAGAAGTAAGAGAAGCTACTTCATACGTTGTTGTTGTGAAGGCAGAGATGGGTCCATTTAGACTATGGTGCCCGGCAGGCAATATGTGTTAAATATGGGCCACCTGTCATCATCATCCTCAGCAGGACATCATGAGCTGGGACATACATGAGCCAGAATACAAGCAGTTGGACTTCCTTGAGCCTGCCCAGCCAGAGCAGGAGACACCACACAAGGAAGCTAGAGAGCTTGGCAGGGGCTGACTCCTCAAGGTGCTCGGGGTTCAGGATCAGAATGCATACTTGACATGAGGGCAATGGGAAGGGTTAACCAGGGCAGGGATATGGTCTGATTATCACATTAGCAAGAATCCCTGAGTCCTTTGTTGGAATAAGCAGGCTACCTCCCGATAGAGCCCTCTCTAACTCCCACTGACATCGTGCCTTGGCCCAAACCACTGACATTCCTTGTACATACTCAGTGACCATTGTCTCTGCTGCTATTACTTCTGGGTCATTATTATCATTTAGGGGGAACTGAAGTAACCTGTAATAATACCACTATTAGTGGTAGTGGTGGTTGTTGATTGTTTGTTGTAATTTCTGTTGCCAGTGATGTTTCTAACTCTGAAAGCAGGTCTTTGACTCCATGTGAAAAATCTGGACTTAATTTTCCAGATCTGAGGTTATAAATTGGCAGCCCAAAGGCCTAATTTACTCTGCAAATGTGCGTTCTTTGCCCCCAGTGTCTTGTTAAAAAATGACCTTCCACTTAAAAATAGGAATCTTTTGCATAAAAATCTGTATTTCTACATTCACTTGAAAAATTAGAAGATCCAACAGCACGCCAATATTCTGGAGGCAAGGCCACTTCTTTCTTTAGCTCTTGCCCGACTGATTCACACAGTACAGTGGCTGACTGAGATTGAGACCCCTGTCTTAGGTGGGAGAGAGGTGACGAGGGGACGTGACACTCCTGGCAGGTGTGGTCTGCGTCAGGGCGGGTGGGTGCGGCGGGGTGGGAACCCGAGACCCAGGCTGAGTCCCAGGCTGGCTCCTCCAGAGGAAGCCTTGCCACTCACTTGTGTTCAGTATGGCTGGCTGGAGAGGCCAACCGCCCGAAGAGCTGGGGTGATGGGGAGTGGGGCGTGGGTAGGGGGAGATGCCTAACTTTGGGAGGGACAGTGACTCTGGTGCAAGAGGATGATGTATGTCACAAGATCAAAATCTCTCTCTCCCTCCCTCTCTCTTCCCCCTTCCCCACTCTCTTCCCTCTCCTGCTCCCCCACCCTCTCCTTCCCTCTTTCTTTCTCCTTCCCTCCCCCTCCCTCTCTCCCCTCCTCTGACTCACTACTTTTCACCGCCCCCAAGATCACGAAGCCGGCCCCGAAAGTCTCACCGTCACCGCCATCACCATTGCCCCTCCAGGTCCCAGAGTTCGGAGACCCGCTCCTCAAGCTGTGAGAGCAGGTAACCCCTCTCCCCAGGGAGCCTCCCCCGACACTATCAACACCTCCCTGTAGAGAAAAGGGACGGGCTGCCTCCAGGTACAGGAACAACACTGAGCACACATGTGTGTTTCCTAAGGGCCAGTGACCACTGCCACTGCCATGGTGTGAGGTGCTGAGCCCTCTCCCTGAAGTAACTACACGATCCCCTCTGCTACCCCATGAGGTAGCTACTGTTCTTATCCCCCATTTTAAAGATGAGGAAACTGAGGCACAGAGGGGTTAAGGAACTTGTTAATCAGCTACTAAGTGACGGAGCTAGGAATGAACTGTGGAGTCTGGCTTTGGACTTGGTGCACTCTCTAAGCGTTGCTCTAGGCACAGAGAAGCTGGACAGCCTATGAAAGCACCAAGTACCTAGTTCTGCGGCCCTTGCGAGTCGGGTTTCTCCTAACCAGGACCCTCTCTGTGCTGACACATTAGCTGTCCCGTGTTCAGAAAGGGGAGGAGGGCTCTCTTGTGGGTGAGAAGAAACGGAGCGCGGCTTTGTTGATGTCGATGTTTGGAACTGTTGATGGCCAGAGGATGCACCAAGGCCTCCGGCTTCTGGATGTCACAGGCCGCTTTGTTCACCCCTGTGGGCTTCCCACATATTTGGCGACACGCTCAGGTTACCCAGGGAGATTTTAAAGTGTCACTCTCCTGGGGGGGCTGGGGGGCTCAGTCAGTTAAGCGTCCAACTTTGGCTCAGGTCACGACCTCATGGTTTGTGAGTTCAAACCCCACGTTAGGCTGTCACTGACAGCGTGGAGGCTGCTTAGAATTCTCCCTCCCTCTCTCCCTGCCCCTCACTGCTCACTCTCTGCTCCCATGCCCCTCACTGCTCACATGCCCCTCCTCCCTCTCTCCCTGCCCCTCACTGCTCACATGCCCCTGCATGCTCACTCTCTAAATAAATAAATACATACATACATAAATAAACTCTTTAAAAAAATAAAATAGGGGCACCTGGGTGGCTCAGACGGTTAAGCATCCGACTTCGGCTCAGGTCATGATCTCGCAGCTTGTGAGTTCGAGCCCCACGTCAGGCTCTGTGCTGACAGCTCAGAGCCTGGAGCCTGCTTCGGATTCTGTGTCTCCCTCTCTGCTCCTCGCCTGCTCGTGCTCTGTCTCTCTCTCTCGAAAATAAATAAACATTAAAAAAAAATGTTTTTAATAAAATTAAATTAAATTAAGTTAAAAAGTCACTGTCCTGGTCCCACCTCATCCCGCTTAAATCAACCTCTAGAAGAAAAAGGAGAAAGAGGAGAGGGGGAATATTTTCCTAGTTCCTACAGGCAGTGTGCTACAGTTTCAAATACATTGTCTCTCTTTTTTTTTTAATTTTTTTAATGTTTTTTTTATTTTTGAGAGAGACAGAGAGGGACAGCATGAGCAGGGGAAGAGCAGAGAGAGAGACACACACACACACACACACGCAGAATCTGAAGCAGGCTCCAGGCTCCAAGCTGTCAGGACAGAGCCTGACACAGGGCTTGAACCCACAAACCATAAGATCATGCCCTGAGCGGAAGTCAGACGCTTAACCGGCTGAGCCACCCAGGCGCCCCGCATTTTCTCTCTTGATCACCCCAGTCACACCATCAACTAGACCAGGGCTTCTCCACTTTGGCTGTACTTTACGGTCACCTTGGAAAATTCTTGAAATGCCAAATTCCTGGATCTTACCCTCTTAATGTTCCGATCTAGTTCAGAGGAGGTGGGGCCAGGTCAGTGAGATTTTTAAATCTTCCTTCAAGAGGCAGATGTGGAGCCGAGCATGAGAAGCATTTGAGGAAGGAAACGCAGACCCTGACGTGTGCTGCCGTCACCAAGTCTTTGTGTTTCCCCTAAACACCAAAAACCGTAAAGAGCATCGGCATCAGACAAAGTTGCTCTGTGACCCTGAGTGGCCTGAAAAAAACAAGGCCCCTCTGTTGTCAGGCTGGAGCCCAGATAAAACAGGAACTTTGTCCAAGACCCAAAAGTGACCCAGCGTCTCCCTATCCTGGCTAGCGTGAGGGACTGTTGTTCCTTTTCCAGTTTTAGCCTTGGCCTTGGTCTGGGCTCCAAGATTTATGAAGAGACCCGGCCAGAGTATCACCTCCACTTAATGACAGCATCCAATCCAGAACAAAGCCCCAGTTCCTTGAAGTCACCTGCTGCCCGCCCAGAACATTCCCGTACAGGGACAGCCTACAAGTCCCTGTGGTGTGTGCTCTCCCTCACTGCAGGGAGCAGTAAATGCGCTTATTCAGCCACAGGCGTGCTCCTGGTGGCCTTTGTCCAGAGGGCATTGGCGCACTGAGCTCAGGTGCATTACTGACGTGGAAATGCAGAAAACTCCACCGTGGTGAGCAAAGGCATCTGAGCAAGGTAACAGTGAGTGGCAGAGTTGGGTCAGAGACCGGGTCCGGAGGTGACCCAGCCTGTGCCCTTGACCCCAGGCCCAGGCTGAATCGGCTCTCAGCGGCTAAGCCCTGCTGGCCTGGGTCAGAGGACAGTGCAGAGAGCTTGCCCTCAGCATGCTGCCCTCTACCTCACCTCTTAGCGAAATGGCTACCTCTGCAGACTCCGGCCTCGGCCGCCTTCTGCGGTCACCGCTCCCGGCGATGTTGCTGTCTGAGCTCCCCAATGCCTGTTGGGCTGAGGGACGCTCCAGTAGGCACTGGCCACACACCCAGTGAAAATGATCGGGAGGTCCCAGAGTCCAGAGGGACATTTCAGAGCATGACCAAGAGGCATTGCTTCCTACTGGGGCGGAAAAGTCTGCCCTGGCCCTGGTGCTGCCACTTTCAAGCTGTGTGACTTCAGGCAGGTTCCCAAACAGCACTGAGCCCCAACTTCCTCGTCTGTAAAATGGGAACTACCTGCCGTGTTTGTGTTGTGTCTTCAAGTTGCAAGAAATGCCCTAAGAGGGCAAGTGCCATGCAAATCAGTAAGGTGTTACTTTTATTACTACTGTGGCCCAGAGCTAACAGGCTAGCAGAATCTAAATACGCCCTTTCTAAAGAGTCAGAGATTCCTTTGGGTTCCGCTGCAGACAGGATAGCCAGGTCTGACGAGCTTACGCAAGGCATCTTTGCATTTTTGTCAGCTACGTTTTTTTCAAAAGTTTTGGGTGGCAGTCAAGATAGGATGTGTCTGTGTCACAGATGGCAAAGTCACGCACAAAGACATACGGATGTGTCCGGTCATATTTATAGGCAAACACAGTGGGACACACCCAGGCATACACACGGTCACATACAACCATACTGACAATCACACACGCAAAGGACACTAAACCAATCAGGCTAGGGATGTTTTCTATCCTCCCAGCTACATTCCCAGCCCCAAAGACAGTGTCAGGTACACGAAGAAACATTTTTGGAATGAACAAATGAGAGAGTGAGTGAATGAATGGGCAGGTGCAGGGGGCAGATGGGCAGATGGACGGACGGAAGAACGGTAGCACACGTGGTTCATACAAACATACCCAAACACATTCCACGGTCCTCAGATCCTACTGGCTCTGCAGCCACCCCTCTGCCATGCTCCCCTTCAAAAGACCCTCACGCCTGTCTCCCCTGCCCCCCAGGCACCGCGGCAGGTCCCCCGAGGAAGGGCGGAAGTCCCGCCGAAGGCACTCCCGCCGCTGCTCCAAGACCCTCGGCAAGGCCAGCCCCGAGGCCCGCTCCAGCCACCCGCCCAGCCAGCCCCTCCAGATGCTCAGCCTCCTGTCGGCCAGGGGTGTAGTAAGTATTCCACACAGCCTCCTCGGCCAGTCTTGGCCATGACACTGGGGGGAGGTGGAGACACAAGTTCAGGGCAGTGTACGGCACACTTTAATTCGGTTTTGGGCAAATACCCCACTGTTTTTCAGACCTCAGTATTGCTTAACCAAAGGGTCACTCACCAGCCTTTAGCAGCACTCGGTTGGGGGAGGAAGTAAAGCTAAAATACCCAGGCTTTTTATCAGGGAAACATTGAAAACTACATGTCGGTCTCCAGAGTGACATCTGCAGGAATGCATGTGGGAGACACTGGAGGAGGTTTCTTTGGGGAGGAAGGAAAAGAGGGGGTCTTTGATGTATCAGAGGCATTCCAGCATTTCAGTGAAGTCTGCATCTTTGACACCAGCTCGCCTGCAGCATTGATTAGCAGCTGGGCTTTGATTTCACCTATATATACACGGCCTTGACTGTATATGAGAATTTTCCTTCAAGGAGCTCATAGCACTTGATCTGTGTCCTCTCATGTGTCTACACAAGGTCTCAGGGAATTGGGGGTATGGCTGCTCTCACTGGTGCCTTTCACAGATGGGACAGAAAAACCAAGGCTCAGAGAGGTTACGGTCTGAGGTAAAGCCACAGAGCAAAGCAAGAGTGAATCCGATTGAGCAACCCCACATTGAATGGAATCCTGGAATGCTCCCCTCAGGTCAATAAGGAGGAGCTGGAATGTGGCTTCAGACAGTCTGACACCAGGAAGTTTCCCCGGGCAAGGGCTTTAGAGTTGGATCTGAACTCAGGTCCTAGCTTTGCTATTTGCGGGTTGTGTGGCTTTGGGAAAGTTGCTTAACTTCTTTGAAACTCAGCATTCTCATTGGCAGACTTGAAATAACACCACCTGCATATGGGGTTGTTGGGGACATCCAGTAAGATAAAGTATGCGAAGGCCTTTTGTCGATGCTCAGGGGATAGAGACACAAACGGGAGGAGACGCAACGTTGACACAGACTCCAGTCGCAGCTGACAGCTGGGAAGGGGCCTGTGTCTTCTAGCTACGAGTGAATCTGAAAATTCAGATGAGGTGAAAGAAAAGAGAAGTTCAGGGTGCTTGCAGGAAGGTCAAGGAAGGGAAGGCCGTGGTAAACACTAGCTGGGCCTGGTTGACGCAAGTTATCACCTGCAGTGCATTCTGGGAAACTCTTCTTTACCAGGCAAGGCACCCTGGCTCACCGAGGTCTCATTTTGTCCACATCCTCTGCCTAGCTAGAACCATCCACAACTTTCCCAGCTCCCTCCCCTCTTTGTAGAAGGGCCTTGTGGTTGCTGAGTAGTTTGCAGATGCAAAATGCCCACCTGCATTCCGCGCCCCCCCTCCCCAGCCCACCACCACTGATGTGTTATAAAATGTCTTCCCAGCATGGCAGAGAGTCTGTGGAGGCCTAGGTGGGTGCAAGTCTTGGCTTAGCTGGACAATTCCTTCTACTCCTCTCAGCCTCGGCTTCCAAACCTGGAAAATGGGCATGCCAAGCTCATCTGTCTCCCAGGGAATTGTTGCCAAGTTAGAAATCAATTTAAAATAGCAGCAAGAAGAGGCAGAAGAATTTAAATGAGTAAAACTCACCCTGTCTTTCTGGTCCTGGTATTTGTGGCAGCCCAATTGGTGGCCCCAACTGACTCTCGCTAAAAAGTGCCATTGGGCACAACTGGCCTGTTTGATCCCCTTCCTGGGATGGTTTCCTAACAGGCCAGGTCTGTCCAGATGTTGAAAAAGGCTGGATGTGACTAAAAACAAAAAACAAAAAAGTGTGGTCCTCCCACACCAGCTAGTAAGGAACCAGTTTGGCTATTGGTTCTTGAAGTCTCAGTGCCTCCCACGGGTCCAGCCCCTCTCAGAAGACCTGAAGGCCCATCTGTACCTACAAGGGACAGGCATTAAGAGCTCCCCTAGCTCAGTGCCCTGATTCCAAGAAGAGAAAACTGAGACTCAGAGAAGAGAAATGACTTCCGTGGGCTGTGGCAAGTTAGAGTTGTTCAAAACATGGGGCTGTGCTTATGCCGTCAAATACTGGCCCTGAGCTAGGGAGAGTTACTTAAACCTTTTCGGGCCACAGTTTCCTCATCTGTTTAAAAAAAAATGCACATAATAAGTCTTTTCTTCAAAAACCCTGCTGTTAGGACAAAAGCAAACTAGTATGAGAAACTGTTCGGCTCGGTGCTTGGCCCAGGGGAAAACTCAGCAAATATTAGTGGGTGTTATGACTACAGCTTTCCGGGTACTGCTTGTGCACTTAGCAACTGTGGGACCTTGAGCAAGTTGCATAAACTTTCTGTGCTTCAGTCTTCTCTAAATCTGCAAAATGAGGGGAACGGTGAGACCTGCCTTGTAAGAGGGATGTTACGAGGATTCGATGAGTTAATGTAAGTAAACGTTCCAGACTGTAACACACAGAGACAGCCCTATGAGCCACGCACTTTTGTTAGAACGAAAGTAGAGGAAGAAATGCTACTTAATGGTGGCTGCCAATAATAGGGGAAATAGTAATGGGGCAATGACAATAGCAGCAGCACTGGTAGCAGCAGGAGCTGTAGCAGCAGGAATGAGAGTGTGGCTCCAGGCCCAGGCTAGTCCTTGCAGGACTTGGGAGCAGAGCCGGGGCCTCTGTTTCCTCTGTTTTCAGTTTCCTTCCTCCTAAATAGCAGCTGCAGCCCCAGTGGCTAGCCCCACCCTACTCACGGTTGTCTGACTTCTGGGGGCGTCAGACACCCCCAAGTCTAGCCCTCCGAGTGCCCTCCATGCTAGACCCTTTCTCCTCTTCTCTCTTGCAAAAGGCAGAGATGGATGAAGGTGCCAGGTTGGACCACAGGTTTCCTGAGCTCCCTATTAAAGAGAACAGCAAAGGCACTGCCCTTGGAGAATCATTTCAATCACTCATTCAAATCTACCAAATATCCACAAAATAATCCATCAAGGGTCTGCCATGCCATGGCTCTCAGGATCCGGTGAACATAGAACAGTCTGTGCTTTCTTACGAGGGAGACAGACAAGGTAAAGACTGTAAAAGACAATACACAACAACGAATCAGAGATGCTGAGATGCGGGGGGGTAGGTAGTAGGCAGGGAAAGGAATTAGGGCTAGCATTAGGTTAGGGCAGAGAAAGTAACAACTAACTGAGAAACTGGTGGTGAGCAAGAATCAGCCAAAGGAAGCAGGAAGCAAAGATTGGAGTCAGGGATGGAGGCAGAATTCCGGGCCAAGAGATGGGGTTCTAGGGATAAGCAGGAACCTGAGTGTGAAGGGTCTTCTATGCCATGGTTCCTGCCACACTCCACTGCAGGTATTTCCTATGCACGGCTTGTTAAAAAATCAAGGACTGGCACATTACATCAAGGGGGGCCTATCTGCATACATGAATATGCAAATTCAGGGCTCTGTCTTATTGAAATCCTAGTTGGTGAGCTAAAGATAACCTGAAGCCCTCTTGCTCAGTCAGAGTCCAAATCCAAATGGAGGGTCCCAAGGAGATGATTTGGGGACCCTTCACAGTCTCATTCACGTTCTTTATCTCCACTCAACCATCTCTGTCCAAGGCATCGGGGAGACAGAGATGAATAAAACACTCTTCCTGAACTCCAGAGCTCAGTCTGGTAGTCAACAGCAGGCTGCAGTGCAGCGAAATAAGTGTTGTAATTAGGGCTGAGATTGAGTCAGTGAGCACGAGTTCCTCCTTAGTTGCCAGAATATTCAAAAACTTGCACAATAGTTGGTTAATAGACCCTCTCACCACACTACCCCCAAGTCACCAAAGGTATCCCCTCCCTCCCGTAGTACCTCTGGACCTTCTCACAAGTTCAGCAACTAAAGAGTGATACCTGATAGCCTTAGTACCAAGGCCAGCTACCTTTGGATGAGGCAGTATCCACACTCAACCAGTTATTGACTATTGTGACTATCAGCCATGGTGGTGATGGAAGTAAGTATAATAGGTAGTAAGACCACAGAGAAAGGACCAGACAGTGTTGCCTTGGCGCCTGACGGGGCTTTACAAATAAAGGAACATTTGAGCTGAGCTTTGAAGGATGGGTTCCCCAAATTGAGATGGCTGATGAATAAAGGGAGGGGGAGATATTGCTATGTGCCAGGCACTTTTGTTAGAACAAAAGTAAAGTAACACTATAAACTATCCCATATTTTGCACAGCTGTTGGGGTTTTTTTGGTCTCAAAAACACTTCTTTGAGGTAGATGCGACTATTATCACCATTTTTCAGAGAGAAAAACAGGCTCACAGAGCCGAAGAGACTTAGGTAGGTGGCCCAGCTGGGAGGAAGGGGAGCTGGTATGTATCATGGCTTGTGTCTCAGAAGCTTACTTTCATAGCCAGAGGACCGACTGGACGGCAGAGAGGTTGGTGGTGTGAAGCCTTGGCCAAGCCCTTTCCCTGTTGACATGGGGCTCTCTGTTAAATCTGCCCTCACTGGAGAGGGAATCTGGAAGAGGGCTGATCTCTAGGACACTAGACCAAGGGGAAGGACAGGCTCCCTTCCTCCTTCAGCCTCCAGCTTTGGCCAACAGTTGCCATGTATTCCTTGCCGACAAAAACCTGCAGACGCCATAAGAAAAAGAGAAATAGAAGGAGACGGAGAAGGAGGTGAAGGAGAAGGAAGAGAAGGGGAAGAAGGAGAAAAGGAAGAAGAAGAAGAGAAAGAGAAGAAGGAGGAGAAGGAAGAGAAGAGAAGAAGGAGAAGGAAAGGAACAGGAAGAGGGAGAGGAAGAAGAAGAAGAGGAAGAAGAGGAGGAAGGAGAAGGTAGAATGGCAGCAGAAAGAACCTGAGATCCATAAAAGAGGGCCTCATGAAATTTGTTAACAGGAGGAGGCAGGAGAGGGCAGTGATGAAGACATGGGCTTTGGAGCAGATCTGTAGACTCTGGGGTCATGATCTTGTCTCCCTGGGAGACCCTGGGTAACA
This sequence comes from Panthera onca, assembly GCF_046562875.1. Taxonomy (NCBI): domain Eukaryota; kingdom Metazoa; phylum Chordata; class Mammalia; order Carnivora; family Felidae; genus Panthera; species Panthera onca. Next base: position 14,304,474 of record NC_138350.1, read on the forward strand.
ACAACCAACGGAGCCAACTGAGCACCAACTATGTGCCAGTTGCTAGGCTGAATTCTCCACACGTGCCACCTCATCTGTTTCTTATAAGAGCCCTTCAAGAGAGCCCATTTTACATTGAGGAAACCATGGCCTACAACAATTAAGTGAAAAGGAGCTACATGAAATGGAGAAACCAGGATCCAAACCCAGAAAGTCTGACCTCAGAGTCCATGTGCTTCATTATAAGACTTTCCTTGTGTCATTTCACTTCCCTGGGCCTCGGTGTCCTCATCTGTACTTTGGGCTAATAATCATACCTACTTCATAGTAGGGCAGTTGTGAGGATGGAGTGAGTTGAGGTGTTCATTCATTTAAAAAATATGCATTCAGCACCCACTGTGTGCCAGGCACCATTCCAGGCAATGGTTGAACAGCAGTGAACAAGACAGACAAGGATCCTACCCTCATGCACTTTCAGTTCTGTATGAGAAACTTAGCCCAATGCTTGGGACATAATCGACACTCAATATGCAATCATTGCTAGTGTGATTATTTGTCATCGTAGTGGTGTTATTAAACTTACTCCTAATAAACCCAGATGTGATGGGTTCAAAAAGCCCAATCATATCCACGGTCTGAGGTGACCTTCAGAACAAGCCAAGAAGAAAGGCAGGATGGAGGTATACATCCCACTTTGCAGGCAGGGAAAAGGAGGCTAAGGGAAAGCATATGGCAGCCCTGGTCTTCAGACCCCTGGTCCAGGCTCTCGCACATCCTTGCAAAAGCCTTTCGAGCTCTCGCTCAGGTGAGAGACTCCACATGCCACACCATTTCACTGCAGTATAGAGAAGAGAAGGACCAGAATGCGGAGGAAGGGCAGTATGAAATGGGAATTTGCAGGACCTGTTCTGGTTGTTGCCGTTGCTGTTTTTTAATGGAAAGTGGCATGAGGTTGTCAACTTCCACCACGTCAGCTCAGAATAAAAGAAAACCACCATTTTCTATCACGTAAATGACATCTTACCACCAGAAGATGTAGTACTGACCTGCCCTCCGAAGAAAGGATGAGCCCTTGAATCAAACACATTCAGCCGGATGAAAAACTCATTACAGTGAACTTACTTTCCTCCAGTTCAATTTGGGCTGGTGCAAAATTTGCCTGACTGGATCCATATAGAGAGTTTTGAGAGCCGGTGGGCTGGGGGCCAGCAGGAGGGGCTTCAGAGGCATGATGGGACTGAAATTGCGATTCCCTCTCAGCTTCCTGTGGTGGGGAGGGGGTGGGGGAGACAGGAGGCTGGACCACCTCCTTGGGTCCAAGGTCAATTGCAGCGTATCACTCTGAGGGATCACCCAGTCCTGAAAGACTTTGTCATGTTCCCGCCGTCCCCACATCCCGCCTGCTTTCACACGAACTCCCAAAGGTCAATGAACCCATTCTTTTGCTGTCTTCCTAATTAGTGTACAAAGGAAGATGTACAACAGCAAGGAAAATAAACTTAATGTCTTTGTGAAACAAAAGGATTTTTTTTTAAAGGAATAACCAGAACCCTGTAGCTAAAAGCTCTGCCACACAGCTCTATATTCACATGAGAATTCCCAGTCCCCCATATGGCAGGGAGGGGAAAAAAATTTATAGCCATTTCTCTCCATGGGGCCATTTGAAGCTCAGTAAATGGACTTGTTCAGTTTAATTGGAATTCTCTTCTTGATTGTATTTTTGTAACCTATTAGGCCGTGCTGCCTCTTGATCTCAGAATTCAGCTGAAATTAAATTTTGAAGTGTAAGTGAGAGGTTGCCTTTTTTCCCCCGTTCTTGATTAAATAATGATTTGAAACAAAAACAATAAATAACAGTGCCAGCTTCCCTAGAGGGCTGAGAGAGACTCCCAGTGAAACGCCAGGAGCTGGGGTTTGTGGTGGGGGGATTTAATTACTTATTAGAAAAACCCAAGTGTTAATGTGGAGTATATTAAGGAACAAGGAGATGAGTCAAACTTGTGAGTTCAAGAGAAAAAAAAAAAAATCAGAGCTTCACATTGGAGGGGGCCGAGGGGGAGTAAAGGGGAAACACTTGTTTGCTTTCTCCCAATGGTCATAGATTTGTGAAATACAGTTTGTTCTTAGGAGAAAAAAAAAAAATCTGAGCTTGGCAATTTTGACCCAGAAGGGAATAGCTTGTAATAGCTCCAGGGTCTGGATATGACTTAATGGCTTTGGTCTCCTAGTTCCTTCCATTGACAAAAGCCTAAGAAGGATGCAAAGGATGGAGATGGGGAAGACAGTGAGCTCTATTTCATGGTTCTGGCAGGGAGAAATGGAGCATACAGGATGCACGGTCAAGGTAGCAGCAAACACTTAGAACACAGGGTCACAAACCTAGATGTCTCAGGGGCCAGGTAGTTAATTGATATAACCAACTGGAACCCCATGGGGTTGGGGGCCAGAAAAACTCATGCCCCCCCCCCCTAAAATGGGCAGCTGCAATTCTCTCAAGCCGATTATTAGTGAGCGGGAATGTGGACCCAATGTTGTCAGATCTTAGTCTTTGGCACAAACCAGAGACAGAGTTGTTAATGTGAAACTGTCTCATTCTACAATGTTGGCAGTTAATTCAGATTTACTGTCGAGCAGGCTCCCTACTAAGCACATATATACTAAGTGGGCTCAAGAAAACATAGCTGAAACAAAACATCACTTGGCCTGCCAGTTTTCCAGTGGTGATGTGGGGTGTTGAAGCAGACGCTGTTCATTTATATCCCTTCACCCTCTCCACTTCAGGGCACACAGCTAACTTCCAGCTTCCAGAAGATGCTCTCTGGCCGCCAAAGACCATTTTGCCTGGCCATGTGGCAGTTTGGATGTATTAGAGAAATGACACCCCTTGGGTGCAGCCTTCAACTTATGAGTGGTGGGGAATAGGTACATTAATACCCCAGCTCCCTCCTTGGCTGAGATCAACTCTGGAGTCGGTTCCTCACTGGCTCCCACAGTGTCCTCCAGCTGCTCACCGTGGCTGCCGGTTTGTGATAACCCATCTTTCATTGGTTCCTCCTCTCCCTCACCTCATTTCCCCACTCTCCTACAGAAGTTCCCTGTCCTCTCAAGATAAACTACCAGCACTCAAATTCCTGTCTCAATTTTGGGGATAATCCATATTAAGACAGATGTTTTTTCACCTAGTAATTAAGCAGATCTTACGGGGGCTGAGTTTTTATGCTAAGCCTTAAAGAGTTTTATGCCAGGTCCCGTGAGGGCATTGTTACTGGATCACGGTGGGTCTAGAATGACTCTTCCTAGAAAGTATCTTGAGCACCATGTTTTAGCCTAGCTACAAGGACAGGGGCAAGGATCAGTTAATACACAGAAGAGAAATTCCAAACAGAACTCTTCAAAGACGAATTTTGCGAAGGCTGTTATCTAAATGAGGAGCAAGTAGGAGGCGTCTTGTCATGTCAGTGTCAAGTGGACAACTGTTTGCATCTTATATGAGTATTTGTCTGGAAAGGAGCCACTCCGAGATGAGAGGACAGAGACAAGAACACAGAGGCCTCTGTTGTCTGTCATGATGTCCATGACTCGAAGGTCTCCTTTGCATGATCATGGCTGTCACACACCTCCAACACACACACATCCTACCTTCGGCTTGGCTCCCCTCCATACCTTTCCTGTTCTTTGTGTAGGGTGAATGGAGAGCTCTGGAAAAGGGAGAGTCTGAAACTAAGAGGCCATTAAACTATCCAAACATCTCTAATGAATTTATTAAAATGCTCCTTTCACCTGGAAATATAGACAGAGCCCATCAAGGCTTGTAAAAACAAAACCAAATAGGGTTAAGCCAAAAGAAGCAGAAATGAAGGTCTTTGGGCTCCCACCTCTTACGGCATCCACAGAGTAACCCTTTAAGCAGGTCAAATGGAATCAGAAGATTTGTATGTCCAGTGCCTGCTAGGGATGCTATGGAACGCTGGTTGTGCCCCATATGCAAGTGACTCATCTTGGAATTAAACCCCACCTGCCCTCCATTCACCAAGGCAACCGTGAATACCGACCTGAGCTGCTTCAGCCTAGAGAAAGGTATATCTTTTTCCTAATCTGTCTGGCCAGAGGAAACACCTGTTTCTAACTCCTGACCCAGGAGGAGCACCTTTTTGTAATCTGAACAAAGTCACTGTATGGGCTAACAGCCCCATTATGTGCAAATGGCCAGCCCCAGTCCATTTTGTAAGCTGATCTCCCAGAGGAGTAGAAGATGGAAAGGAATTCAGGAGACCAAGCATAACTTGTCTGGAAGGCTTCTCAGATCCAGAGCTTCTCACCTTAGCATGGAACTTGATGCCACTGAAATATGTGGACAGAGCCTCTGTGTGCTTTCTCCAAGGGTCCTGGGTCCGAGGAGGGCCAAGAAGGAGAGGAAGAACAGAAGGTGATTCCTTCTCTGCCATAGGCCTGGACCTAGAACTCAGTTCTAGAGGTTATCTCTTGATCACAGAGCCAGCCCTGAGCTGGTCTTGAGACATCAACCTTCAGCTAAGAATCAACCTAGTTTTTTAGAACTGTTTTGAATATGATGGAGGCCAGTCCCTCTTTTAAAAAGCCATCAAGTAAGTTCCCAAAGTTGGCAGTTACCCACTTGGGCCTCACCAGGGCCTGATCACTCGGCCATCTTCACCACTGAATTAAGTTAGGAAGGGCCCAGGCTTCTCGAGCTCAGGCTTCTAAAGGACTATGGAGCAGCTTCATTCATTCAGCCAGATTTAGTGAGCACCTACTCTGCGCCAGGCACTGGTAGTTACTTGGGTACCACGCTGAACTAGTCATGCGTGGCCTCTGTCTTCAACAAACTCCCACCCAGATGGAGAGACAGGCAATAAAACAAGAAATTACCCCACTGAGTAACAGTGCTGTGACACACAGAAGCCACTCATTTTTGAAGGAGTAAATGAATGAAAGAGCGAATGAATGAGTGAACTATGGACTGTTGTGCTATGTACTATGGACTGGGGGGTTAGAGAAGGCTTTCTAGAAAGTGATTTGTAACCTAAAGGATGTATAAATTTAGCCATGTGAAATGGAGTAATGGGGAAGAGTATTCTAGGCAGAGGAAATGGCATGTGCAAATGGCCTGGGCTTGGGAGGGCAAGATGTGGTGGCAAAGCCAAGAAAATTCTAACATATCGGCATAGGTCGTGGGGGTCACGGTGGGGGTATGTGGAAGAGATAAGGTCTGTGAAGTACTCAGGGGTGGGTTGCAAAGGATACTGTCATCCATTTTGAAGAATTTATATTCATCTGAAGAAATGGGACGTTTAAACAAGCTGGAGATGTTGGTATTTTCAGGCACCAGAGTCAACCCAATGAGAACATTTCAGAGGACCTTTATCTCTGTTTTCTGGAAGGATGGAAAAGCATGATGCCTTATACAGTTCTCAGTTCTAATTACACAAGTTACGTGTGTATAATAGTCATGGTCAGGTGGAGACAAGCTGAAAGCGTCTCTGTGAACTCAGAGTGTGGGGTTGAGAAGGCGAACAGGGCAAAGTCCCCTTCTGTATCCACTAGCCTGGAGGGGCCTCACACTCAGGAAATCCTTGCCTATGGGGACCTATGATGCACCAGGACAAATGCATTGGAAGTGGTAGCCAGGGCTGGGAACAAGTACCTGGGAAGAGAAAGGCCAGCCTGAATGCCCCAGGGTAGCAAGCCAGTTACAATGGATAGATAATGGAAGCTGTTATACTCACAGGCCCCTTTGTTTGAGTTACCTTCTAGCCTCGTTCTCCCCAAAAAGGGCTTGCCTGATTCCCTGCACCCATCCTGGAACCAAGCTCCAGTCTGAGAGCCCATCAGTTTTCTCATTCCTGACAGAGGTGGTAGAAATACACGTTACCAATGAACTCCCAGAGGTGGGAAAGATACAGCATCCGCAACTGCAAATGGGAAGACAAAAAGGAGGCGCTGAATGGGAACAGGGCCTTTACCTTCTTTCTAAAGAAGTCTCACTCAACAAAACTCCACTTGAGCAACGTTATTTTGAGATCCCTTGTCCCAAAGCAAAGCTTGCCAGATCACCAAGCAGATATAGATGACAGGGACGGCTGTGCTGGGGAGAACTTGGTAACGCTGGACCATCACCCTGTCTGTGTGCAAAGCCTCCTGGGAGAATCCACAAAGGAAGTTCCGCCTCCCCAGTCCAGAAGCTGACATCCTGAGCCGCCAGAGTTTGCTGTGATTCTCGCAGTTCTGGTGTCTCTGTGCCTCACCCTCGTGACCAATTGCTGAGAAGGCAGACATGGTCCTTTAAGAAAGCCCAAAAGTCCCACTCCTTTAGGCCCAAGTTACCTGTAATAAGGGGTGGGAGGGAAGCAGGCTCTTGACGGTGAGGTCTCACTGATACTGGTGGCCCCAGGACAAGAGTATAGAAGGAGGCCTACATACTGGATGTCTAAATGTTTATAAGTCAAGCCAGCAAACCTAAACAAAATATGTTCTCCTATCCTGGCAAACATATCTCCAAAATGATCTGGAAAGTCAGGTTTGAATTTAGAACCTCAGACCCCTAGAGTGGCCGGCCACGACATGGCAGTGGGGGGTGGGGGCGGTGTCCCTGCCTCAATGCCCTGGTCCCTCCCTTTCTCCTCCTGCCTCTTACACCAACCAACACCGTGATGGGCCTCCCACACGTGCACATAGACACCCCAGCCTGAACATCTAAGCTCTGTACAAAGAGTCACCCTTGGACCTAAGAGTGTGCACACCTAAAGCATGGTTATGTCCCCAGGAGAACAGATCCATGGATGAGCCTGCAGAGATCCTGAAAGGGGTCCCAAGGGCCATTTAAACAGAGAACAGACAATTCTGGGATCTCAGTTACCCATGAACTGGTAGTGTCCTCCTGGCCTCACAGATCTCTTGCCCCATGAGGATAGTTACTGCTGGAGGAGGTCCAGGGCAAAGATTCCTCTCGCCCACAGCTAAATAAGCACAGCAGTATTGGCAGGGGCCAGACCAAACCCACTGTGTCAATCACAGCTGTGACACTGGTCTGAACGTTTTAAGGAAACCACCCACTGTGCTTCTAAACACAGACACCATTGCTTTCCCAAGGGCTGCCTCAACCTCCTTTCTTCCTTCATCTGTCCCAGTTCAGACCCAAACAGGACTCTGGGAAACCCTCCCCATTCCCATTCACCCCAAATCCAAATGTCCAAGCCCCTCCCAAAGCCCTTTGTCACAAGCACACCCTCGTGGTCTGGATACCCAGACGGAGGCAAGCTCTAGCCCCTACTGCATTTTCAGCAAGGGTTTCTTGATCCAACTTGGGCATTAAGGGACTGATGAGGTTAGTGTTGATGGCCTTGAGGTCCCCTTGCTGAGAAAACCAAAAGATCTGATGCCTCACCTGTTAGGAACACTGAAAAACCAAAACTCAAAGCTGAGGGCCAAGTGTAAGGGTGTGCAGAAAGGTGTGTGTTTTTTCTTGTCATTTTCGACTCTAATGATGGACTCACGTTGCCCGCTCTTCCCTTTCTCTTACACCTTACCTACCTACTAAAGGAGGAGCTCTTGCTTGGTAAGTGGATATAATCCGCAAAGACATGAGAGAATTTATTAGAAGCCACTCGAGAGCCTTAGCTACCTTCTCCAGGGGGAAAAGGACACACACAAATAATCGTAGAGAGCTTTTTTTTCGTTTGTTTTCAGTCAGACTATTTGACTTCCATTTTTTTTGTCCCCCTTTCTTTTCCCCTTTAGTTGAAAACTACTAAAATGTCATTTTGTGACCTTGACTTTATATTTAAAAAAAATAAAACTTCTCTTTATTTCATTTCTTTTCCCCTTGCAATATTTGTTTAGGGTTCTATTCAGGGAACTTTTTTCTTTAAAAAAAAAAAAAAAAGGTCAAATTCGTTGAGGATTTGGTTGAAGTTTAAAATTTTGGCTTTATCTTTTTTTTTTTTTAAGTTCCAAGATATGTTTTTCATGTCCATTGCCCCATTTCTTTTCCCCTCCCCCTTCCTTTATTTTTATTATTGTTTTAGCTTAAGGGTGTTTATACACCCCCCCTTTCGATTGAGTTGTCTGTTTTGTTTGAGTTAATTCATTAGAAATTAAATTTTGTATAATTTCCTTTTTCTTTTGTTTAATCTGGATCGCATGCTTTTTCTCTGCATGATACCTAAATCTTCCAGTTATTCTAGCAGGGGGTAAAAAAAAAAATATCTCCTTTCTGTGGTATTCTTTCAGGAATTTGTGCTTTTGTTTTTTGGCGTCTCTTCTTTCCTCTTCTCTCTCTCTTTCCTTTCGTTACAGTGCATCATGACGGTAAACATTTCTTGGTTATTTAGACACAGTGCACAGGCCCGGCGATCAGCAGTGTCCAACGGGTGTTTTTGCTTTCAGATCACTGGGTCGGGGTCTGCAGCTGACCTCTTTACCAAAACAGCCAGCCCGCTCACCACCTCCCGAGGACGCTCCCAGGAGTATGACTCAGGCAATGACACCTCCTCGCCACCCTCCACGCAAATCAGCTCAGCCAGGTCACGGGGTCAAGAGAAGGGGAGCCCCAGTGGGGGCCTAAACAAGAGCCGGGAACTCAACTGTGGAAACACCTCTGATTCAGGGAACTCCTTCACCACCTCCTCACCCCAGAACAAGGGGGCCACTCTGGAGAATCTCTCCCCCACCAGCAGGGGCAGAGAGTCAAGGTCAGTGCACTTAGGCTGGGTGGGGGTGGGGGGTGGGGGGTCCTGCCTTAGCTCCACCTTCTGTCTCTCACCTTAGCCCTCTACCCACCCACTCCCCACTCCTAACCCAGGACTCTTTGATTTGCAATAGAGAGAAAACTCAACTCAAACTGGCATAATTTAAAAAATATATATCCAAGGATATCAGCTTTGGGTACAGCTGGATCCAGGGGCTGAAAAGTACATCACTGAGAATCTATCTTTCCCATTACATCTCGGAGCTCTGCTTCCCTCTCTATTGGCTTCATTCTCAAGCAGACCCTCCCAAGCATGGGCATATATGCCAACCATTCTACAGGTTAGCCAGCCAATGGAAGCAGAATGCCTCTTTCCCAAAAATTTCAGCAAAATACCAAGGCAGATTCTCATTGCTTCTGCTTGGCCCATCTTGGTTCATCTGCCCACCCTTGGATCAATCACTCTGGCCCAGGAGATGCTGTGCTTTTGGCAAGAATTTGTCACACGCTACCATCAGGGCTAATGAGTAGTCTTCCCACATACACAAAACTTGGGGGAGGTCTGGTTCTCTGAAGGAAAAGTCAGGGTATTGATATCAGGAGGGACAGAGGCAAGTGCACCCGGGTGTCTCATTCAGTGAAACCTCCGACTTCGGCTCAGTTCAGCTCAGGTCATGATCGCATCGTTCATGAGTTCCAGCCCCGCATCAGGCTCTGCAATGACAGCATGGAGCCTGCTTCGAATCCTCTGTTTCCCTCTTTCTGCCCCTCCCCCACTCTCGCTCTCATGCTCGCTCTCTCTCAAAAAAATTTTTTTTGAAAAAATTTTGTTAAAGGAAGGACAGAGGCTGGGCAGGCAAAAACAAATGTCAGTTTTACCATTAATCTCAGGAGAAAGTCTAACATTAAATCCATTGAAAGTCAACTGTCATTTTAAAAAGTTCAAATGCATTGAAAATCTGTGGCAACAGAAAAACCTGCTCCTGGATGTTTGTAGCAGCTTTATTCATAATTGCCCAAACTTGCAATCAACCGAGACATCTTTCAGTACGTGAATAAATAAACAAACTGTGGTCCATCCAGACAATGGAATATTATTCAGCAATAAAAAGAAATGAGCTATCAAGCAATGAAAAGACAGGGAGGAGCCTGAAATGTATATTGCTGAGTGAAAGAAGCCAATCTAAAAAAGGCTACATCCTGTATGATTCCAATTATATGACATTCTGGAAAAGGCAAAACTGTGAAAATAGTAAACAGATCAGTGGTGACGGGGCAGGGGGTTAGGGGGTGGGGAGGGATGAACAGGTGGAGCACAGATTCTGTGTGACATTGCAATGGTGGATACATATTTTACATTTGTCAAAACTCACTGGGTTCACAAGAGTGAACCCTAATATAAACTCTGGGCTTCGGGGGATAATGATGTCAGCGGCGGTTCACTGATTATAACAGATGTATCACTCCAGTGTGGGCTGTTGAATGGCGGGGGAGGTTGTGGGTGTGGAAAGTACAGAGGGTTCCCATATACCTGCAGAGTGTGTGTCTGTGTGTGTGTGTGTGTGTGCACGCACGTGTGCACGCATGTGTATCTTAACCCACTTGCTAGATGCAGTTTTTCTGCAGAAAACCCTTTCATGCGGTTGCTTATGAGCCAGCTGTAATTCTAGTTCATTACCCCCTTACTCTCTCATTCAAGAAATCACAGCAAAATGCTAATCACTGAGGATAATGTCACAATAATAGCTAGTAAAAATCGCTGATCATTTACTCTATATCATTCACTCAGTTACTTATCCCTCTCCTAGTTTTCAGGCACCTCCTGAATGCCAGCCACTCAGCTTGGTGCTGGAGATACAAAAATGGCATGGTCCCTTTCCTCGGGAGCATGTAATTAATGGGGCGGATGCAAAGATACAAGAGGGGTGGAAAAGGTTTGCGGGTATATTCTGCCATGCTAACAGTGGGGTCTTCTTTCTTCTGGGGGTGGGAGTCTGCTTTTGTTCAGAGTGGCCAAGATTTCAGAATGATAGCCGAAGCCCTAGCAGTGAAGCTGTTAATGGCTTCTTCAAGGACAGAGCACCCTTTTGTCCCCAGCACACACAGCCCACTTCAGTCCTGGACAAACAACTTGGCATCCACACGTAGCCTCTGGTTTGCCAGCCCCAGGACATCTCTGGCCTCAGTTCACGCCCAAGCCTGCCTGGGAGCAGGGCTCCCAGGGCTGGGTCAGAACAAATGTCAACATCTCAAAGAAAAAGGAGTGATGTCCCCAGATGAGACGAAGGACATACTTCAGGGCAGAAGAAAATAGAATAGCACTAACAACCACAATAATGATAATGGCTGCTAACATTTGTGGAGCCCTAATTATATGCCAGGGGCCATGCCAAGTGCTTGCCATGGACAATCTTCCTTGATTCCTCCTTGAACTTTTATGGCATAGGCATTACGATAGACCTTTTTTAGCTGATGGGGAAACTGAGACTCAGAGTAGTTAAGAAACTCAGTTCATAAGGGCCAGCACCAGGATTCAAACACGTATCTGTCATAGAGCTGAAGCTAAAGCCTGAGTAGCATCCAGCAGTTCCCCGTTTAGTTTGATCTTATGTGAACAGCCAAATTAAATAATTTAGACCCAGCCTTTCATTTTGAAATTAACTGATCTCTAAAGTCATGGCTGTGTATGTCATATCAGCAATGAGCAGAGGGCTGAATGGAAGAGGTTATCATTGGCTCTAAATCAAGGGAACCTTCAACAGTGAAGGTAGGAGACTGATGAAGTGGAGGGGGCATGGGCTTTGGAGCTGGACAGATCAGGGTTTGAGACTCTGAGTGGCCTTGAGGAAGTAATTAACCCTTCTGAAGAGAATAGTGCCAGTTCCATAAGGTCATTGGGAGGATCATACAAGATGATGCTTGTTTAGCACCCAGAACACTAAGAGGCTCAAATGTTTACTTCACAACTATTTATTCATGACCTAGGCCAGATGAATCAGGCTCTGTCCAAGGTGCTGGGATAAGTATCCAGAGACATGAGTCCTCTCCCTCAAGCTCAGTGACTGGAGGAGGAAGAGACAATTTTAAGACCAAGTGAGGTCTTCTAGGGACAGGGGCGCGGGAGGTGGAGGGGAAGTGGGGGTGGTGCCTAGGGGCTGGGGGCTGTGGCAACACATTGGAGGTCACCCAACTAGACTTAGGGGGATGTCAAGAAAGGCTTCCCAAAAAAGGTGAGGTCAAACTAAAACCTGAACCATGAGTAGTTATTGTTAGGTGAGGAGGGGAGGAAAGAGGGTTGCAGGCAGTGTGAATGTTCTGAGGCCTGGAGACAGGGAAGGAGCAGGGGGATTTCAGGAGGAACAAGTAGTCCGTTATGGCTGGAGTCAAGAGAGGAAAATGCCAAGAGCTGAGATTGGAGGGGTGAGCAGGGGTTGGGTCATTATGAGCCTGGAAACCCTATTAATGTGATTTGAACTTGACTCTTGGCACAAGCAAATGAACATGCCCTTACTGAGAATCCAACAGGAGCTTTATATGGCCCTAGGCAGGGTAGAAATACAGAAGACAGGACCCTGCCACTGGGTGATTTTGAACAAGCCATCACTCTTCTTTGGGTCTCAATTCCCCCATCTGCAAAATGGGCTACACCGAAAGTTTCCCAAACTTAAACCACCTACATGGCACCTGCTTGATTTTAATCATATCCCTGTACTACTGGTACTCTTATTTACCTTGACAAACTCACTTTTTTTTATATAAGGAAACTTATACTACTGTCTTATATAGAAAATTTATAGCATTCATCCTAAATAGAAAGCACCTGCAAAAATACATGATTTTTTATATGAAAATACATAAAAACAGTGGATTTAATTCTTGTTAGTAACAGTTGCCTGCCCAAGGCTCTTGAGCACCAAGCCTGGGAGACTGCCAGTGTTCCAGAGATGGTGGAAAACCCACTAGTACCCAATCCAGTGTCTCTAATGTACTCAGATGGGCTGAAAAAGACTCAAAAGGGAATAAATCTCTCACTATGTGATTTGATGTTATTTACCATTATGCTCGTGCCCACTAACCTAAAATACTCTCAAGTGCCCCCTCTGGAATGCATCCCCCTCTGTCCCTATTCCTCTACCAGCTGTGGCCTAGAAAGTCTTTCCAGAGGTAGTAAGATGGGACTAGGTGGAAAGGGGTTTCTGAGGGCACCACAGCCTGGGCAAAGGTAGGGAGAGGAGTGTTACCTAGAGATGCCTCCAGGCTAGCGGTCAGGCCAGTGCTAACAGGTGTTCTCCCCACATCTGCAGAGGATTTCAGTCGCCATGTCTGGAATGCGCGGAGGTGAAGAAATCCGGTTTGGTCCCAGCCACAGCCCGGAGCTCCCCCATGAGAGGATGCTCCCGCAGCCCCTCCTATGCCAGCACCCGTTCTTCCAGTCACTCCTCCCGATCCCCAAACCCCAGGGCCTCCCCCAGGTACACCCGAAGCCGATCCACCTCCTCCGGGAAAAGGTGAGTGCAGTTTTGACCTCTGTTCTGCAGCGCTTTCGTCCTTAGGGAGCTAGTTAAGGTAACTGGAGATGTCCTTTGACCCATGGGTGAAAGAAGTCAGACAGATTTGAGTTTGAATGCCCGCTACTCCCATTCCTAGCTGGTGGCCTTGGGCCACAGATAACCTCTCCAAGGCTCAGTCTCGTCATCTGTAAAATGAAAACATTAACCTCTCGTGCCTCGGTTTCCCGACTTACAGAATGGGCTTAATAGTACCTAACCCTAGGATCTGTTGAGGATTAAATGAGATAATGCACAAAAAGCATTAGTTCAATGTCTGATACATAATAAAATACATAACAATCATAGCTAACATTTCCTGTGTGCTGGCTCTGTGCAGTATGTGATTTGCCCTAATTTACTCATTTACAATTCTATAGGGTAAGTTCGATTATTTACCCCCTTATATAAATGAGAAAACAGAGGCCCAGAGAAGTGAAATCACCTGCCCAAGGTCACACAGCTAATAAGTAGCCTTAGATAGTAAGAATTCAGTCAGAGGAAGTGGTCGATATTATTATTAGTTGCCCAGGAAAGGGCCAGTCAGGTTCCTCTGCCTGGCGTCCAGAAAGAAAAAGGTCACCCCCTGGGAACCAGCTGAATAAAACCCTACACTTCCGGGGCGACCCCGGCGAAGCCCAGCAGGCCCCTCGGAGACTGTTTACTCTCCCGCAGGTCCTACTCTCGCTCTTCCAGCTATTCCTCCAAGTCTGGCAAGAGGAGCCCCCCCAGCAGAAACTCTCGATCGCGCCGCAGCCCCAGCTATTCGCGGTACAGCCCGAGCAGGTACAGGCCCCGCCCCCCAGGCACAGGCCACGCCTCCCAGCTCACGTCTGGGGAGCGTCACCCAAGCCCGCCCCGCTTCCCCCTTTGTCCAGCACTGCACGAGTAGGGATGGGAAGATGACCCAGCATCCTCGTCTTCGCTGGAGTTATGTTTGGGGGCCCTAATGCACCCGCTATACCCACACCCCGGCCTCTTCACACACCTAATACTCCCCTTCCCCATATTCAGAGCCCCCAGTTCTTACGCACGCACCAGAGCCCTCTTGACGTTCACGTCGTCGCCCCCGTAGCAGCCGCGCCCCTGTAATGCTCACCCTCGAAGGCTGACACCCCTGCACGTGCCCAGCCTCACCCCCACAGTACACACCACAGCCCCCTGGGGCCCCGGGAGGAAGCCACCACCTGCCGCAGTAGGGTGAAGGGCACAGGTGAGAGGCAGTGAGTGCCCCTGTCCCACGCGTTCACGCGGGAAAGCCAGCCGCAATAACCCCCGCACCCCTTCAGGGAGCGGGACCCCAAGTACAACGAGAAGGACTCGCAGCAGCGGGAGCGCGAGCGAGCGCGTCGGAGACGGCGGTCCTACTCGCCCATGCGGAAGCGCCGGAGAGACTCCCCGAGCCACCTGGAGGCGCGGAGGATAACCAGGTGAGGCCAGGAGGGCCGGGGGTGCCCATCTCCACCCTCATTCCCACCCCTCCTACCGTTGGGGCCTCGGGCCCTCCCCGTGTCCCCTTGGAGCTGGAATTCAGGACTGTGGGAGCTCAGGCACGCTGCGGGCCCTGCAAGGAGGGGGCATGGCCTCCGGGGCGGGGCCAGGGTGGGTGCCTGGGACAGGGGCGGGGCCAGCCTGAGGAATCTGGTGGGCCGAGGGGGTGTGGCCAGGGTCTGTGGAGCGAGCTGGGGTAGCGGTCGAGGCAATGCGGGCCACAGCCGTGGGGCAGGGCCTTTGTCTGGGGATGGAGCCGACCACTGGAGGCCCAGCACCCTCAGACCCACATGCCAGGCTTTAGTAGACTCTGATCATACCCTGCACCAACTGAGGAGAGGGCAAAAGTATCGTCTGGGTGCCAGAGGGACTTAAGCGGGGGAGAGCACTGAATCTGGAGTGCATTCTTGGCTGTGCCACTTTCCAGATGAGCAGGGAAAGTCTCTTAACTTTCCAAACGCTGTGTTTTCACCCATGAAATATTGAAGGAAATAACTCCCAGGAGTATCACGAAAATGAAATGAAAGGGGGGCAAAGAGATGTGAACAAACTTTGTAAACTTAAATGCAGAACACTGAAACCCGAGGCGTGCCATTGCTATTGATTGCATAGACAGACTAGGTGGATACGGTTTCTAACCAGTAAGCTCTTCACAGAGAAAAAGCCATAGAAGAGAAGCCTGAGGTCTGAGTGGACCCAAATTCCTCAGGCCTTGAAACCGGGAGGAGTGGCTGAGAGCTGCCCTAAAACTGGCTCCTGGCAATCGGTTGGGCTCCTCCTCCTGGCCCTCCAAGGGTCAGCTCCTCCTTCCAGAGACCCACGGGATGGGGCTGCGGTGGGGTTCGGGTGCCTGGTTCCTCCTCCCCAGAGATGACCTGGAGGAGGAAAAAGAACCTGTGCCCCAAACAATAAAATGGGGGTAATGGCATCACCTTCTCAGATATCCCACAGATCACTCTGGTACACAGGGACTCCTATACCCTTGACCAAAGGTGACCAAAGGTGCCCTTGGGGTTGACTTGGAGGGAGACAAAGTGGCATTTCTAAAAGGCTCTCTCGTTTCCTTAGTCGGTCTCAAATAGTCCATCTTGATGAACCCATTCAGTGTTTCCCAAACTTCAGTCACCCAGCAGCATCTTTTGATTCGTCTGTTTAGGAAGTGTACTACTGTTTACTTAATTTCTTCAAATAGATATGCCCTTTCTTAGAGGTCCATACATCTAATTCAAAAGGAATACACCACAGTATACTATAGTAAATGGAAAATCAGCCTCTCTTACCATAAATAGAAGGTTCTGGTAAAAGTAAAAATAGCAAAACAAAACTGCCATTAAAGTCTAGACGTAGATTCCTTCGCCAGCTGGAGGCTCTGAGCCCCCGGCTTGGTTTGTTAAAAAGTGAGGTTATCACTTCTCAAGACACCAGCGCTAGGGCTGAGACCTTGCCCTGGACGGTCTGAGGGCAGCGAGAGGGGCTTAAAAAGAGTGTTTCCGCTAAGGGCCTGGGAAGTGGAAGGCCATGCCGCCCCCCCCCCCCCCCCCGGGGGACCGGGCTGGCACGGTCCGGGTCGAGGCTGGGCGGAGTCTGGCCCTCGAGCAAGCTCCCTCTGGTCTCCGCAGTGCCCGGAAGCGCCCCATCCCCTACTACCGGCCCAGCCCGTCTTCATCCAGCAGCCTCAGCAGCACCTCCTCCTGGTACAGCGGCAGCAGCGGCCGCTCTGCCAGCCGCAGCTATTCCCGCAGCCGCAGCCGGAGCCGGAGCCGCAGCCGCAGCCGCAGCCGCAGCCGCAGCCGGAGCCGGAGCCGGAGCCGCAGCCGCAGCAGGAGCCGCACCCGGAGCAGGACCCGCACTAGCAGCAGCTCGGGCTCCCGCAGCCCCAGCCTGGGCTCCCGGAGCCGGAGCCGGAGCTACAGCTCAGCAGACAGCTACTCCAGCACGAGGCGCTAAACGAGGGCCCTCCCTTGAGCCGGCTGCCTGGGGGGTGGGGGGCCCTTTCCCTCTGCCGGCCTCCCCCGCTCCCTGCCCACCCTGCCTTCTCCTTGGTGACAGACATTGAGGGCTCCTGGACCCTGTCCTTCCTGCTCTCCTGGGGGGTAGGAAACAAAAGTACAGGGGCTTCGGCCTCTATGTCAAGCTGCTAGGAGCCTCCACCAGCACCACCCTGGGGCTCAACACAGGCCTGGTCATAGGGAGCAGAACCATCCTCTGTTGGCACAAAAACCCTCCAGGTTTTGTAAGAAGCGATGGCTTCATGACTCAACAGTTTGGGCCTGGCCAGGAAAAACAGTTTTGCTAACCCACTGCTCACAGGATGCATATGGGAGGCTAGGAGTCATTTGTCACACCTGCCCTCATTCTCCTCTCATCCCGTCATGTGTGGACCCTCACAGGGTGGGAGGGGATGAGAGGAAACCAAGAGCAGTGAGGCCCAGGAGAGGGTGTTGCGCCTTTCACCTCCCCAAACAGGCCCAAGCAAAGGCCCGGAGGATGCTTGAGGGGGATAGAAGGGGACCTATCTGAGTGGGGAATGTGGATGTTTCAGTTGATAAGAAGTGTCAGGAGGTAGGAGATGGGTTCTCTGCCTGTGAATATAGCAGCAAAGGGCAAGGGTCATTCTGCCGCTCCCAAGATCTCGGCACAGTCAGGAAGAGCAGTCCAGTAGATTCTAGCAACGGAGAGGCCACCACATGGCTTAGACAGCCTCTTGGCTGTTCACAGGGCCCCTGAACCTCACTGAGAAAAGACACAGTGGACAGTCAGGACAGCTTGGTGTGCAGCCCCACATCCCAAGTTTGCCTCGGCCCCCACTGGCTGGCACCAGCTTAATTCCACAGGACCATCTGCTGAACATTCCCCAGGGCCGTGGCCGGCTGCCAGTCCCCAGCGCCAGCCAGTCTGGCCTTACCCTCCAGTTGGAGCCTGCCTGCCCCCTCCCCACCGCCCAGACTGCCACACCCTGGATCCCACCCAGTGTGGCTGAACCATCTAAACCCGCCCTCAGCCTAAGCTACCCCCTTTGCCTCTCAGGAATGTTGCTGGGATGGGGTATAGTAGCTCAGGTTTTGGGGAAAGACCCAAGTCCAGAGAGTCTGGGGGGACAGGGGCTTGGGAACTCCATGGCTTCCGAGGCTTCCTGTCAGCCAGAGCCCACCTTTATTTCTGCCCTCACCCTGTCTTCCCCCTGCCCAGGGCTGGGCAGCATGGGTAAGCTGATCTCTGACACACAAACACCACCAGCTGCTTCACCCACAGAAGGCACTGAGAACAGGGGTGTGAGGGAGAAGATCCTTAAAATAAACTCCTGGGCACCCCCCTCACCAGCTGACCGGCTTTCCGGAGCCCTGTGGGTGAATGTCAAGTTTGCGGTGGCAACAGCGGCAGGGCAGGGCATGGAGGGAGATAGTGAGGGGGGACAGTCCGCAGCTCTGGATACTGGGGGGCGAGCTATGGGGAAGCAGGGACCAAACACTCTTCTTCCTTCACACCCCAGGGACAGCATTTGGAAAAAAAATCCCTTTTCTTGACATCAGTGACCCATCTCCCCGGCCCCTCGTCTTTCCCAGTCTATCAGCCCGTGGGGCCAGAAACTGCCCTGCAAACTCCCGCAAGTCCTTCTTCCACCAGGAGAGCAGCGAGAGGTGCCCCAGACAGCACGGGGTGACCTGGCCTTCCCCTGATGCCCTCTGGCCCGGCCCTGGGCCCCACCCGCCAAGACTGACAGATGCCAATGCTGTCACCACAGAAGGCCGGATGGCAGGTGCCTGGGACAGGGGCAGGTGCCCTGGGAGGGCATGTACAGCAACTGTAAATAACCCTCTTCCCTGCCCGGGAAACCAGCCTGGGCTCCAGTCTCCCATCACGGAGACAAAGTCTTCTCCGAGCCGCAGAACCTCTGGAGCCACGGACCCTCCTTAGCAGGACAGCAGGGAGAGAGGCCTGGGAGCCTCCCGTCAGACTGCCTTCAGACAACTCTAGGGGACCATTTTGCCTGGGGCTCCTAGCAAACCTATTATTTATTTTATTTATTTATGTTTATTTATTTATTTATGTGATGATCTCTCTCTCTCTCCCTTGGTTGCCATTAGCAGTATTCAACTATTTATTTATTTATATGGAGAGGTGTGTGTGTGTGTGTGTGTGTGTGTGTGTGTGTGTTGGCAGGGGGCGGGGTGCTTCTGAATAATTTTTGTGCATCTCTTTTTTTCCCTCGTGTCTTTGTGGATGAGATCTGAGAGGCCGGATGTGGCTAGGGATGTTGGCTTTGTTCCCACAGGTGAGACCCACAGAGCTCTAAGTCCAAACAGCCTGGAATTGGCCTGGGGAGGGGGACACCTCAGACCTAAGGTTCGTTATGTCAGTGAAGTTCAGGCTTGCTCCCCAGCTCCCTGCCCACCAGCTACCTCACTGAGGTATCAGAAAAATGAAAACATCCACAAGGCTTGTGAGCTAAAGGCCTGAAATGATACACTGGAGTCACAGCTCACATGGGGGTTGGAGTCTAAAGTTAGCATAAGCTAAGGTAAAACTTGCAGCCTCAAAATCGTCGGTGTGAGTGCTTTAGGGAGGCACCTGCTGGGAGACAGATGTACTGTATGTCGCCCACTGACAAGGCTTCTTCGTCAGTACTGCAGGAGCTGTCTTGCGTTTGGGGGGCCATGGTGGTTGAACTGGCATCTGGTTTAGCACTGGGATCGAACTTTGAGTGGACAAGGAGAAAGCAGGGCAGGAATTGGGCTGAGGGAGTGGAGAGAAGATGCACATGGGGTCTCACCCTTACTCCAGCGGAGACAATAGTGGGCAGGATCACTCCGTCTCTGAGCATCCTGGTGGGTTTCGTGTAAATCACACATCCTTCTGCTTCCATTGTAGCTAATTTCTCCCCATGCCCTGAGGCTTTTCCAGGCTGCTCTCTTCCTTCTGCAGGAGGCCCACTGCTTCCTGGAGTGGTATCAACCTCCCTAGGAGAGATACACAGACCCAAAGTAGAAGCCTTTTGCTGGGATCTCCTGCTTTCCATCAGGGAAGAGCACAAAGCTATTTCAGAAATTAGAGAACGGAAAAAAAAAAAAAAAAAGACAAGATGAAAGGAGCAGCCGGAAGTTCCCCCAAGAAGGTCATTGAGGGTCACATCAAGCCAGGATCTAGTGGCCTTTCTTTACCAGTCCTGCCCCTCTGACTGGCAGTGTCTTCCTGCTGCTTGCCAGAGAGGCCCCGCCCCCACCCTCTTTCCAAAGTCATCATTCACTGCTTTGAAATTGCCAGATTCTCTGGTCCAGCTTTGAGTTTGGTGAGACTTTTGCAACATCCCTGGTCGTTTCCCTGGCAATGTGACTTTACCCTGCTCTATCCCAACCAAGAAGTACCTCCAGCCAGGGGAAAGTTGCAAGAAGGCTGCTTAAATGCCTCCAGGGGGAAAACCTCTGTCCCTCCCTCTTGCCCAATGTGCTTCTCTAATTACCTTTACATTTCCTTTCTTTTGCATCCAAAATTAAACAGCTTCTTGGGATGCTGGTGACCTTGCTTAACCAAAGGCCCCAGCCACCCCCCGCCACCACCCCACGCCTCCACATCCCTATTTCTCTGCCTATTTTGCCCACATTACCTTCTGCTTCCAGGGAATGAGACAAATCAGCTGAAATCTGCTGGTGGCGAGCATTCATTTTAAAAGCCAGCATTGGAGGGTGTGACTTGAGGCCCAGAAACATACAGCCCACCTGCAGCCTTTCTGGATGAATGAACCTGGACAGATCGATTCATTCCTCTGGGCCAAAGATTCCCCCTTTGCGAAGTAGGCGAGTTTTTGAGATACAATCCAGAATGTTGACCTGAGGGCTGGGAAATTGTCTAAAGACAGAGTGAGTTCACCAGGACTTAGAAGCAAAAAGGAGAACACCCTCAAACATTTTCAGGAGGTTCTCAATCATTAGAATAAAACATATGTGAATTCCTTCAATTAAATTAAGAAAAGCTAACTCACTCAAAGCCCCCTCGAGGTCTGACCGCACGCATTCCTATCTCTGTCTCTTCCTTTCTTTGTGAAGGAAAGTCAGTCTTTCAGAAAAACAAAATTGAGATGTTTGAAAGACACAAGGGTCTCAGTCTCAGAGAGCCCCCATCATTTCATTAGCTCAGAACCGTCCTCTTTCCCAAAGGCTTTCCTTGAAGAGAGCCAACATTTGGGTACTCCTAAAGGTTCCAAAGCCCTTTTTTTTTTTTAAGTCTCACTCCCATCATGTCTCCTGCTATATTCTTTTCCATGAATATTCACAATCGTCTCACAAGCATCTGTCTTGCCTTGCTTGGCTCTCCAGCTAAACCAAAAAGTTTGATTAAAAAACAAACCAGGATTCCTCAAAATGTTCCCTCCTCCATCAGCCAGCTGCATCCAGTTGAGGAACTTCTGCTTAGATACAGTGTCATCAAGCAATGCTTTCCTGAAACCTCTTCCTTGTCATCTCTGCACGCATGAGCCAGTGCTACTGAGACTTGGCATCTCCCCTCTGTCTGTGGCTATTGTTTTGTTTTTTGTATTTATTGAGGGTTTTGGGTTTTGCATTGTAAATACCATGATGGGGGCCCCCTCATCAGATCATGGCTTATTTAATAATTTATTCCCTATTTATTAAATGGTATTGAGAGAGGAGAGGGACCCCTCTTCCCCTAAATTGCTATTGGAAATCGGTCCATCAATCAGCTCTGGGTGTGGCTGTCTGCAGCAGGGGCATTATCCCCCAGGTAATGAGTGCTAGAATCACCCAGCAAATTGGAATTGGCAGAAACGGAGTCTTCAGTCATACAAATTAAACTCAAAAGGAACTAAAACACTGGTTATCTCCGGGAAAACCTCATTTTGATGGAAATTAATTGAGGAATAAAATGCCTGTGCACGAACCAACTTGTATTAAAAAGTCACAACTCCTTGAAAAAAGAGAGAGAGAGAGAGACAAAATTGTAATTCCTTTTCTCTGGCCAAGAAAAGATATGCCTCATCTTCTAATGAGTTGAGCCAAAGAGACTGGAACAGGATTCCTTTGTGATTCTCTGGCCCGTGTGTGTCTGTCTGGATGAAACGGAGTGGGTCTCAGGCCTCAGTGTTACCATCTGTAAAATGGGATTTGGCCGAAGTGTTCTTGGCAGGGTGGAGGGGAGGGGTTCTAACTCTGATGTCATGAGCTCCAAACTGTCAGGTGTATGGTCCATATGTCTTCTGCCGACTATAGGTTGAAGGATGTCTCCCAAGGAAGGAAATAAAACACGAAGCATGGACTTCATTTGCAGGGTAAGGTTGTAGTAGCTGAGTCCCTCAGTCAAAAATGGGAGGCCTTCTAGTGCTGCCACCTTATATAACTCTTATATCCCGGGTTAAAGAAGCCCTCTCTCTTAGCTTGAACTTCTCTCCAAGCCCAGACATCCAGAGATATCAAAGGAGAGACCAAGAAGGCTTCAGCGTTCGCTGGATTTAATCACTGTTTACGTGTCAGGACATATTTTGTATGGTTGTTCTAACAAGCCAGTGACATAGGTCATGTTGCCATTTTCCAGATGAGAAACCTGAGGCCTGGGAAGGGGGAGCTGGCATGCCTAAACTCCCTGGAGCTCAGATCCACCTGGCTCCGTGTCCCACTCTCTCGGTGGCTCTTTCTTGCCAGGTGCATGTTTGAGAACTCTCTGCAGGGTCTTTTCTCTCCCAAGTCTTGGCTGCTCGCTCAAGCAGCCATTGGCCAAGGACCTAGCAGGATCCACTCTATCAGCCCAGTAGGCTTGGTGCACCCCAAGGCCACCTCTCCACACCGGGGGCTGGAATTCTCATCCGGAAGACCCCAAACAAGGGGACCCGGTACCAGCCTGGCTCGGCCTGAGAAGCCAGCCTCTGCCTGGGACATCCACATCAGAGGGAGGAAGCTCCTGTGTCCTCCAGCATCCTGGGACCCTGTCCTCCACCTAGTGATACCGTGGCCATGGCTTGTTTGATTTCTGGTGTCCACAGCTAAGCATAACCTTTCCGGGGTTTCTGATTTTTCAGCCTGTACGAAACATGTCTCTGTTACAATAAAAGGTCCCATGGTATGGTGTTCTCATATGTGGCCCAGCATCCTCTGTCTATGGGGGGTGCCCAGAAGCAGAGAGGGAGGTAGGGTGGCAGGGAGACAGGGACAGAGAACATCTAAGCAGTACCTGCTGCATGCACACATTGTCACGTTGCTCAACACGTTTCTTTAATCTTCAAAACAAACCTGCAGGCACTGTGTTGCCCTAAGCATTTTACATGCGGTATCTTAGTCATCACAACCCTATGAGGTAGGCATTAGAGTCTCCTTCCTACAAAGAAGGAGACTGAGGCCCCAGAAAAGCAAAGTCACTTGCCCAAGGCCACGGATTCAATGATAGGATCCAGGCAGGCCGACCCCAGATCCCAGACCGTTCACTGCTCTGCCCCACAAGACTTCAGCTCATGCAAAGGGTCATCAGTTCTCTTCGGTAGAAGAATTTTTCTCCCATGCATTAATGGTCAGGAGGAAGTTCAGTGCAGGGCACACATTTGGGGCCCCAAAGATCTGGATTCTAATATAGCCCCTGCCGTTACTAGCTGTGTAGCACTGAACAAGGACGGCACCCTGTTGGGACTTGGTTCGCTCATCTATGAAATGGAAACAACAGTAGCTCCCTCCCTGGGCTGCTGTGGGAATTAAATGGATGGCGGCTCTAAAAAATCATGTGTGTGGGAGGTGCTCAGTGAATGTTAGTGAGCGTGACTACCATTCCCTAAACCGAGACTGAGCCGTGGGAGTGGGGCTCGTGGCGACAGCCATAAGTGGCCAACTGGGAACCGTGGGGTTCCTGCAAGGCCCTGTGGAGGCCTCCAGAAATGTTCTCGGTGTCTGACTTTGGGGTTTCCTGCCGTAGAGAACAGAGGTTGAAAACACCCATGGGAACAGGCAGGTGAGGGAAGGCGGCAGGGTTAGGACTGTGGGGACCCAGGGAATCCAGGACACCATTGCCAGATCGCTAGCTCAGCTCAGGATTGCCAGATCTCCCCATTTCTTGAGAGAATGTGAATTTTTATTTTTCATTATTTTTTAAAATTTTTAGTGTTTATTTATTTTTGAGAGAGAGAGAGAGGGAAAGAGAGAACGAGTGGGGGCGGGGCAGAGAGAGAGGGAGACACAGAATCCAAAGCAAGCTCCAGGCTCCAAGCTGACAGCACAGAGCCCGACGTGGGGCTCGAACTCACAAACCCTGAGATCATGACCTGAGCCGAAGTCGGACGCTTAACTGACTGAGCCACCCAGGTAACCCGAGAATGTGAATTTTTAGACAAAATTTCCTGATTTTCAAAACGTGCGTTAACTCAATCTTTTTTCAAACATTATGCAAAGGCAAAAAAAAAAAAAAAAGTTATGCAAACACACATACGGATAATGTATATCATCCCAGGGGCCAGACAGGTCCCCCGTCCTCAGGAATACAGCCCCTTGTCTACAGCAGAGTGTCTACACCCGACTAGGGTATCAGCTGGGGGAGAAAGAGCAAACAAAATAGGTTACCTACTGTCACCTCCCCTTGTAGCTTGCCCCTCTAGAAATCTCCCTTGAAGATCAATTGGTGGGATGAACCTCGCTGGGGTACATCCATTGCTCTCTGCCACAACCGCCATGACACCACCACACACACATGGATTTCTCTCTTCCCAAACAGGCTGTCGTAGGGCAGCAACCAGAGTCCCCTTATGAGGCTTCACTGATAAGTAATAGTGGTCATAATAATAATAGTTACCTTTTATGGATCGATGATCATGCACGCACTGAACCTTATCAGGCATTACCTTCCTTAATTGTCATAACAACCCTGTTTAGCCCCATTTGACAGATAAGAAAGTTGAGAGTCACAGAGGGAGTGCCACGGAGCCGGTGGGTATTTGAACCTCGGTCTGTGGGTCCCAGGACCGTTTCTGCTGCACCTCTTTACCCCTGAAGGCAGGAGCCCCATAACTCAGAGCTAGCCCTCCGTAAGGGCCCCTGATGAATTTTTCTGGAAAATGTGTCTGCCGGGAAGCTGTCCCTGTGATGCCAGCCATCCCCCAGTGACTCACGGAAGAGGCCTTCACCTTTCCGTGTCCTGCTCTGGCTCCTGGTTGCAGGAATCAGGTGTTCTTTTGGCTAGGCTCTTGGTCTGAAGAGACCCCCCTCCCCCTCGCAGCCTCCACCGTCCTGGCTGCTAGAGAGGGAGAGCGGCTTCTGGAGATGGCTCTCTTTCAGGCCAGATTAGCAGCTGCCCAGGGGTGCAGCCGAGGTAGCATGCAGCCAGCACCCTTAGCGTCTGCAGTCCCAGGGACACACACAGCCCCCCCTCATGGTGAAGGCCGTGAGACAAACAGGGGTTCTGGAGGACATCAGAAGATCCAACTTCCCGAGAGGCAGGGGCCAGGGAGTCTTGTGACCTAAGCAAATCAAGCCCCTCTCTGAGTGCTATAGTTATTTCACCTGAAGAAATTGGGTCAGACCAGTGGTTCTTAATGCTGGCTACACATCAGAATGAGCTGTGAACTTTACAAAGCCACCCACACTTGAGTCCCACCCACTCCCAATAAGAAGAATTGCTTGGGGCGCCTGGGTGGCTCAGTCTGTTAAGCATCCGACTTCGGCTCAGGTCATGATTTCACGGTTCCTGGGTTCGAGCCCTGCGTTGGGTTCTGTGCTGACAGCTCAGAGCCTGGAGCCTGCTTTGGATTCTGTGTCTCCCTCTCTGCCCTTCCTCCACTCACACTCTGTCTCTCTCACTGTCAAAAACAAACATTTAAAAAGAAAAGAATTGCTGAGGGTAGGTGCCAGGCAGTGGTGTTTTTTAAAATGTTTAGGGGCACCTGGGTGGCTCAGTCGGTTAAGCGGCCGACTTCGGCTCAGGTCGTGATCTCGCGGTCCGTGAGTTCGAGCCCCGCATCGGGCTCTGTGCTGACAGCTCAGAGCCTGGAGCCTGTTTCGGATTCTGTGTCTGGAGCCTGTTTCGGATTCTGTGTCTCCCTCTCTCTGACCCTCCCCTGTTCATGCTCTGTCTCTCCCTGTCTCAAAAAAAAAAAAAAATAAAACGTTAAAAAAATAAAATATTTATTTTGAGAGAAAGAGAGAGAAGGGAGAGAATCTTAAGCAGTCTCTGTGCTGTCAGCACAGAGCCCTACATGGAGGCTCGAACCCACAAACCGTGAGATCATAACCTAAGCCAAAATCAAGAGTCAGGTGCTTACCCGACTGAGCCACCCAGGCGTCTCAAGGTAGCAGTGTTTTTAAAGGCTTCCTAGGTCATGCAGATATGAAACCAGGATTGGGAACCGCTGAATTACATGGCATGTTAAATGTCACCTTAAATTCTCAGGTGTGGTATCAGAGGTGTGGCGTGTTACAAGCCGCCACAAAGGTATTGATAACGCCAGCAACAACGCCACCCAACACTTACCTAAGACCCACTGTGTGCCGGGCATGATTCCAAGCACTTCACATATATCAACATAAATTACATTATTTCATCCTCACGGGGTCCTTAGGAGGCAGGTACTATTTTGATGCTGATTTTACAGATGCAGGAATCTGAGGCACAGACCGGGTGCCCCACTAACATAGCTAGTCAGGGGGTGCACCGCTGGACCCCAGGATGTGGGTAAGTTCAAAGGGACTCCTCAAGCAGCCTAGGAGGTTCAAGGAAGGCATCGCAGGAAAACTGACTGATGGCCCGGGAAATGAGCAGAGTGGGTCAGGCCAGGAAAGGGAACTCAAGAAAGGGGAGGAGGACAGGGGATCCCAGGCAGGAACAAGTGCGTGTGTACAGGACCAGAGCAATGACTTCCACCTGCCAAAAGTAGGCTCTTGGTCCCCCGCCTACCCTGGGCACTCCTTCCACAGTTCTATGTAACTGGTTTACTTGTTCACGTCTTCATTGCCCATCTCCAAAAGGACAGAAGCCTTGTCTGCTGCCTCATTCATCTCCCCCCTCCCCGCCCCCCCTACCCCCCCATCCCTGTGTGCCCAGCAGGGGCAGCTGTCAAATGATTAAATCTGCTGGGTTACCAGCTCTGCTTCCCTCCAAGTCCCATGCATTTTTGAGCTGGTTGATTTTTACTTTAGGTCGAGGTTGGGGAGTATGGTTAGGAGACTCTGGCAAAGCAGTGATATGTCCCACACAGGGACCCTAAGGATCTCTCACGCACACATTCTTCCAACGAGGGGCTGTGTCCCTCCCTGGAAGTGAGAGAAGGCAGCGTGGGGATGAGGCAGACACACGTGAGCACCTACTATTCACCCAGCACTGAGTGTAGTCCCTAGGATAAGAGGATGGTGTGATCTTTAGAAGGCAGTGTCTGAGAGCAAGCACTTGGGAGTCAGAAGACCTGGGTTTGAACCTGACTGCTGCTTCCTAGCTGTGTGTCTGTGTGTAAGTGGCTTCACCTCTCTGAGCCTCAGGCTCCTCATCTTTCCAGTGGGGATACGAAAAGTATCAATCTCATAAGGGTCTCATGAAGATTAGCCAAGGTGGTAAAAGGTAAAGCAGAGGTGATACACTTTGCCCAGCACCTGAGTTAGTATCATTGTTGCTGATACCAAAAAGGGGGGGGGGGGGGGGGGTAGGCTCAGTTGCCCAGGTGAGCTCATAAGTTTCTGGAAGGGTTTCAGGTCACCTTGGCAAAAGTCCAACAGCCTCTCCTCTCACCTTTCATCACCTCAAATACCAAATTCTCAAGAGAGGCACTCCCAGCCGCCGCCCTCCATGAGTATCTTCTCTCAGAAGAATCTAGAGTCTCCTAAGTAAGAACTTGGCGATCTCCCCGGGTATATCTCCACCCTGATATTTGATCATCTTCAGAGTAATTATTTTTTTTAATGCTTATTTATTTGGGGGGAGGGTACAGAAGATCCAAAGCAAGCTCTGTGCTGACAGCAGCAACCCAATGCGGGGCTGGAACTCATGAACCGTGAGATTGTGACCTGAGCTGAAGTCGGATGCTCAACCAACAAAGCCACCCAGGTGCCCCTCAACCAGATTAATTCTAACATCAATCTAGAGGGAAGACACGGGGCACCGTTCAGCCGTTTCCTCCCACAGCCACAGGGTTTCCACTGCCTCTGAATCCTGGCTCTAACACACGCTATATCATGGCCCACCAGTGATGAGATGACTCACAGCAGTTTTTCTTTGGGTCTTTTTTTGACCCATTGCCAGTGAAACTAGTCAAGTGCTTTCTCAAGGTGTAACACTGGGTCCCTTTGACAATCTGCTCTCAAATCTAAACCCCAAATAAACAACACCAATCACATCGAATATATTCATGTTGCCAAATGGAAAGGGGTTGGAACAGGTACACACACGCGCACACACACAGTTTGTTTTTTTCCTTCACTTTGAAGCCCATTTCTAGCTTAAGGCTCCATGACCTCCCGTGCTTGGGCTTCAGAGAATCTGTGAATCCTTTGAAATCACGGGCAAACTTTTAATGTATGAAAATACCAGCATTTAGGTGCAGAGAAGCACATATTCCCCACTATTTTCCAGAGGAGCCCAACTTGAAGCCTTTAGGATGCTTCAGCAAAATCTGTTGTTACTCTCGTGGGTATGGCAGTTTCTAGTTGCCACCCAGCAGTCACTTACCTTTTATCCACGGTAGTAAAACCCATGTTTTAACGAGCTTCATAGCCACCCAGAATAAAGACTGCATTTCCCGATGTTCCTTGCAGCTGCTATAGCCACGTGACTAATTTGGGCCAATGAGATACAGGCAGAATTTCCTCACATTTCAATAAAAGAAATTGTTATATGCTTCTCCCCTTCTTCTTCACCCCTTTTTTCTTCCTGCTGGCTGGAATGTAGACGTGATGTCTGGAACTCAAGTGGCTCCCTGGTCCATGAGGTGGCTTTGGGAAGTGAGCCCATATAAACAGAGCAAGAAGACGGAAGATTCCCAGTCTCTGAGGGCTTTGCAGAACAGGGGTAGCATGTCAGTAACAAGACAGAATGTCTCCAAGCTTTAATATTAAGAAGAAATAAATTTCTCTTCTCTTTTGGCCACGGTTATTTTGAGCCTCTGTTGTTCACAGCTAAGATGAATCTTAATTCATACTCAGGGTGAGGCTAAGAGAGTGCTCAGAAGGAGGTATCTTTTTTATCCTTGTCCTTCTCTATACGTCCTCCTCATCTCCTCCAACCTTCCTCCCCTCCCAGCACAAACCGTGAGAACCCTTTCAGGCCAAACCCTCCGAGGAGCTGTCATTCCCAGACCTAAAAACAACACAAAACAAACTTTCCAAAGCAGTTGCCTGGTGTCATGTCACCAACTGGTCAAACCAGCTCCTGCTCTGACCTCAGAGATGGAAACGGGGGGCCTCAAGATCACAGGCTCTCCAGCTCTCCCTCCCTCCAAGGATCTCAGAGCCACCCCTCTGCATTAGTGCCTCCAATGGCACTCTACCTAAAGGTCTCAAACTGAGAGGAATAGGTACCACTTTTCCAGCAAAGGCTCTTGGCAGAGAAGCAGATAGACTGGTTTATTAGAATGATATTCACATTGAGGAAGTTCTTTTGAAGCAATACCAACAACCACAAAAACGCAGAATTTGGAGGTCGATCCATCAGAATTGTCTGCATCATGATGGAGCAAACAAACAAATCCAAAATTTCAGTCTTAAGGGAAGAAAGGTTCGTCTGTCCGCCATGTCCATTGTGGACCAGCAGGGACACCCTACCCATCAGAGATGTTGGTGACCATAGTGCAGAAGGAAGGGAAATCACCCAAGGGTCCTCCCGTCATGGAGCGGAGGTCTCCCATGGGTTACTCACATGCTTGGAACTGACGGTGACAGATATCACCTCTGCTCACCACTCATTGGCCACAACTAGTTACATGGCTCTTACCAACCACAATGGCATCAGGAACTGTGTTGCTTCCTATCACGTGCCCTGAATTTTACTGAATCCCAACTACATGCTGGGTACTGTTCTAGGTGCCCGTGACACAGCCCTAAACAATCAGACCACAGTCCCTACCCTCGGCCCCCACGGAGCTTAGGTTCTAATGGGAGGGGCAGACAACAATCAAGGCCTAAAATGTAACTCAGTTCGCAGCCGGCGCTATGAAGAAAAACCAGCTGATGTAAGAGAACATGACTTCAGATCAAATGGTTGGAGAAGGTTTCTCTGAGTAGGTGAAATTTGAGTAGAGACACAAATGAAGTGAGAGACCAGTCCTAAGGAAATCTGGGGGAACAGTGTCATAGGCAGTGGGAACGGCACGAGGGAAGTCCTCAGACAGGAATATGTGTGGCTCTTCTGTCCAAAGGACAGAAAGAAGGCCACCAAGACTCCAGCACAGTGAGCAAGGGGTGGATGACAGCAGGGAATCAGATCAGAAAGGTAGCCAGGAGCCTCAATTTGCTTCATGAAACTTTTGTAGCATCTAAAATTGTTTTAACTGTTGACTGATGATTTGCTTATCGATAGGCGTGAGAACACAGACTTGTGTCTCATGTCTAGCCCCTAGTCTAGTGCTTTGCACGTAAGAACTTAGTAAATATGTGATGAGTCAATACATGAATAAATGAATGAATGGAGTCTCCCCACTCCCCTGTGTCTGCTCCTCCACACATGGTCAACGATCACCATCACCAACTCGCGGTTGCCCGTGTCTTACAACCAGACGGGGAGTCTGATGTGCCCTCTCCTCTCCTCCAGTCCAATCCCTCAGCCAAAATGTTTCTGCTTCTTTAATACATCATGGATTATGTCCACCCTCTATCTCTCCTCAGCCAACAACCCAACCCAAGCCACCATCTTCCCAGGACCCTACAACAGCCTCTTCTCTGGTCTCCCTGGAGTTTTGTCCCCCAGTGCCCTCTCCACAAGTAGCAGGTGATTTTCCTAGAACTCATCATACCACTCTCCTTCTCCAAATAGTTCAGTGGGTCCTCAAAATGCTCAGGACAAAGCCTAACTCTTAAACGGGGTCCAGAAGGCCCTACATCATCTGGCCCATGTCCACCTCCCCAACCATTTCCCCCCTCATGATCCATGCCAATTACCCAGTGAGATAGGTAGGTACTTCTGACATCCCCCTTTTACAGATGACAAGGCAGAGGTTCAGAGAGGCTAGGCCACTGGCCCAGAGCAGCCCATCTGGGTCTGTTCAGGTTCCTACCCCCAGGCTTCACTATCTTTCTTAAGCAGTAAGTACCAACACTGTTACTTCTTTAAAAAAACAAAAACCAAAAAACAAAAAGCCTGGTTAGTTGAGGTACTATTTCCCCTGGCTGCAGAATGACTATTTGGGCTGTGAAAGGGGATTTCAAAAGCCCTGATAAAGGCCCAGGAATAAGTAGAGGTTCCCTGAGAGCCTTGGCTAGGGATGTCCCTCTTTGAAGATGGGTGGAGAGGGGGTTGCGTGAAGCCTCTCCTCCCACAGCTGACCCCTGACTCCCTTCTCCCAGGGACATATGCAGCTAAGAGGAGCTCCCATTGAGTCCACTGAGCCCTTGGCTCCGAGAAGCTTTCACACTGGTAACACATAAGGATCTCTCTGGTTGACACGGAGATGGCTTGTCCCAGGCAGCCACCAGGCTTCCAAATGTCAGTGGGTTCCTGGTGTCACTTGTTCTACCGAGAACGTCTGGAAGGGCCCAAAGAAGTTTCCAGAGAAGGAGGCCCAACGAGAAGGTGGAGGGAGAGGTGGGCTGGTGAACTGTGGTCTTTCGGGTCCCTTATGGGTTTGGACAGCGCTTGCTCTGGCCATTCAGTGGGGACCACATAGCATAGCCCACTGGACAGCGAAGCATACAGGCTTAGCAATCAGCACACATCTGCCTCTGTGCCTTCAGTTTTCAACAGAAAACGGGGTTAACAATATACTACTATCTCATAGGGTTGTCATAAGGAATGACAGAGGTAAGGTAGGGTCTTTAGTGGAGCTTGGCACGTAAGAGTTCTCCAGCAATGGTGGAGATCATTACTATTTTGTTGTTTGGGGAGCTGTTATCCACAGGCTCATGTGGTGGTGCGGAGCACGGACTCTGGAGCCAGACTGCCTGGATTTGAGTATCAGCTCTGCTACTTTGTAGCTGTGTGAGTTCGTGCGAGTAATTTAACCTCTCTGTGCCTCAATATTGGTGCCTCAATATTGTCGTCTGTGAACAGGGATAATAATACCTATCTTAAAGCAATTTGGATGAGGATTAAATAAATCAGTTTATGCAAAAGACAACTATTACAAAATGTTAAATAAGTATTATTATTATTATTATTACTTGCAGAAGTGGTCAGAGGAAGCGATCCCTGTGTTCTGTATAGAGCGTGTTTGTGAGACTTGTCATGCATTTCTGCCCAGAGCCACACATACACCGTCATG
Source organism: Panthera onca (assembly GCF_046562875.1). NCBI lineage: Eukaryota > Metazoa > Chordata > Mammalia > Carnivora > Felidae > Panthera > Panthera onca. The sequence goes on from NC_138350.1 coordinate 14,336,569, forward strand.
GGGGGCTTAGTTGGCTTGTGCTCCGTATCTGGCCTCGGGATCAGAATTGGCCCTTCTGTTCCTGACGCCAAGGGGGATTAACTTGCCTCACCTTCTCGAGCCAGACCAGGCTGGTCCCCTGGAATGGATCAGGGCGGGAAGAGAAACGTGCACAGGCCCAGGCTCCTAAGATTGTGAGACAGGATAAGAGACACAGAGAAAAAACCCAGCTTGCTCAGGACTGCACTTAGGCAAACTTCATGACTAACCAGAGATCACACATGGGTAGTGTATATATTGCCCTGGCGGGAATAGTCGGAAGCCTCACCCGAGGGGAGGACATTCTGCCCAGGACCCTCAGTCGGGACTCCAGCGGGGGCTGTTCACCGAGGGGCTCCCCCAGCCAGAGGTTGGATGTTGCAAGTACCTGATTTGATGTGTTAACCCTTCCCTGTTCTTCTCTATACTCTCCCCCTCTTTATGTTTACTCGAATTATTTAATTCCATATATTCCCTTTCCCGTATAATTAATAAAACTTTCCTCCACAAAACAGAAAGCGTGGCTATCGTGAATTACTGTTATTCAGAACATTCTGGAAAGAATTTTGGACATAATAGTAACAGGAAGCTAGAGCTGAATAAATAAGCATTAGCTGTGTAGGATTATGAGGGCATTGACTTGGGTAGGGAGGGACCACGTGGGTTGTTTATTTATTTCATTTATTAATCATCTTGTTTTTGCCCGGGCATTTGGCCAAGGAAAGAGCACGGGGCTTGAAGTTCAGACACAGCTGGGTTTAGAACCCACAAGCTGGTGGCCTTGGACAAGTTCCCTCCTGTGCTGAACCTCAGTGTCCTCATCTGTCAGATGGAGATGATGATGGTATGAACTTCTGGGAGGGGGGCTGTGGTGAGGAATAAATAAATAGCACGCTTGGAAAGCATTCCACTGGGTGCTGGCACCTTCTAGGCACTCTGGAAATTTTAGCCCTATTCTAATGCTGTTATTGCGTACAGGGTCTGCCACATGTGAGCCAGGCAATTGTGACACTGGGTCGCTAACGGGACATCACCTGCTTGGCAAGACCTGCCGAGCTCCTACAACGTACCGGGCACCCTTCCAGGCACCGGGGATGCTGCTGCGAGCAAGACACCCGAGGGTCCTGCCCCCGTGGAGCCGAACGTGCTGGAAATTCCATCGGGGGTCTGAGAAAGGGAATGGAAAAAGACACGAGCATACACCTCTCCTATTTGCTGCAGGTGTGCTGGGCTCCTGGGGCGTCCAACGGAGGGAACTCTGACGTGGGTCTTTCTCCATCTGGAGCCTGAATGCGGCAGGCCGCCAGGATCTGCGCCCACGCCTGGTGTGAGCCTAGAACGGAAGGGCCAATTCTGATCCCGAGGTGGGTCTGTGAGCTCCAGACCCCTATAACTGTAGAGAAAACACTAAGCAAAAATGACATCCAGAAAGCCAGGCCTTTGAGGGAGCCACAGGGCACCCCCCCTGCAGGCCCTACAGACCCAACCCCCTGTAGAGTTAGGGCTCAGGGGTGGTGAGGCTGGGTGGGACGGTGTGGGGGGGTGGCTGGAAATACCTAGGGGAGGACGGAACGTGGAGTCTTGCTGCCATGGAAAGGCAGCACAGGAAGAGCACAGAATTGTGTCTGCGTCCTGGCACTTCCTGTGTGACTTGAGGCAGCTACTGCTCCTTCCTGGGCCCCTGTTTCCGGGCTGCAGGGTGATGTCACCCTCCCCCTGGGCTGTTTGAGAATGAACTGCAGTCCTTCCCATGTGAAAGCTCTAAGAGGAAAGTAGCCAAGAAAACACTTGTTCTGGGACCCGGGGTCGAATATTGCCCCCAACCCCTGCCCCAATACTCACACACGTGTGCGCACACACACACACACACACACACAGTCCACAGGGTCTTTCCTTCCCAGAGAGAGCCAGCCTGGGGGCCCCCTCCCCTACCTGGCTTCTCCTGGTCCTGGCCCCATGTTTTCATCTGGCTGATGACAGCCTGTAGGGCTTACTGACTCCTCTCCAGGAGGCTAGGTCAGCAGGATGAGCAGCTGCCTCCCTCCTCAGCTTCCCAAAACGGAAGGCTGGCCTGACCCAGAAACGTAGTGAGAATCTGGGGGCGGGGGCTGGGGGAGGGAGCACATACAGCAGGCACGTGGGAGGATCACTGGACAAGACCAGGGGTTCCCAAGTCCCACTGTGTGGCCTTCGGCAAGGGGCTTCACCTCTCTGAGCCATGAGTGTCCACTGAGGTCATGAATAAAGTGCTGGGCACATGGTCTGGTACACAGTCAGTGCTCAGTTAAATGTAAGCCATGACGGTGATTATAAACCGTAGTACAGCAGAGGGGTCAAGAGCCAAACTGCCTAGGTTCGAATGCCAGCTCTGCCACTTAACTGGGTGTGTAGACAAGGGTGAGTCGTGCAATCTCACTGAGCCTTGGTTCTCTCAGCAATAAAATGGGGATCATAAAAGTCCTTTCCTTATAGGGCTATAGGGGGATCGCATGTGTTAATATACATAAATTTTAAGTGCTTAGAACAGAACCTGGAGCGTGGAAAGTGCTGGATAAATGCTAATGTTTGCTATTTCTGTTTTCTAGCTGCACACCCTCCCTCCTCTCCTGCTGGCAGCATCCTTGAAATGAGAAGGTAGATGAAGGCTCTTGTGGGAAGGAGGCCTAGAGAGGAAGGAGTAGGAGGGTCTTCTAGAACGCACCCATCAGCAGACTCACCCATAAATAAACACATAAACACACTAAGCGCTCCACCCGCTCAAATCCACACACGAACGGCTGGGGACCAAGCCACCCACCCAGAAACCTCACCCTGGCCCCGGCCCAGGTCCCAGGCAGCTCCGGCTTTCTTCTCTGGGTCACACAGTGATTCTCCCCGTTCTGGCCTCAGAGCCAGCCAGCCAGCCTCGCCCCTGCTGTAATTATAGGTGCGTTGAGGCTTCTGTGCCCGGCCATGACGTCAGCCTCAAGCTTCTAGCCTGATGATCTCACCAGAGTCAAGTGGGGACCCAGTCACTCGGGATGGGGGAGCGGGGGCACCTCAGCCTTCCTCTCTCTGCTAGTGGGGGAAGGAGTGTGGGGTCTCTACCAGTCAGCTCAGCACAGACCCTGGTCCCCCCCACCCCAAGCCCTGTCACCTGGCAGCTGTGTGCATACCTGCAAAATGGGGGTGGTGATAACATCCCCGATGTTGTGACGGTTCAACGGGCTGGCACGTGCTCGCCACAGAAGCATAAGAGGAGGCCAAAAATGATGGTAACTGTTGCTCTCCATAGTATTATTTTTAGCAAACGGCCTCATGCAGGCACTGCTGAACATCAAAACGATTTCTCAACCAATGACTCATTGAATTCCTTAACACCCCCACCCCACCCCACCCCACCCCAGGAGGAAGGCAGGGCGGAGACCCTGAAGCCCACGGGGGAGGGAGGGAGTGGGGGAGAAGGGCATGCCCAACTGCCCACCTGTTGTTGGGGACTGATCAAAGTCAGAACCCAAGCTCAAGGGGCTGTTAGGTAGAAGGACGGTTTACAAATTCATTCTCCAAGCTATGGGGGAGGGGCAGGGAAGTCTAGAACAGGTCCTCTGTGGGCTCCCTGTGTCAGACCAGACCGCCTGCCTGGGTACAGCACCTTCTGATAATTATCATTATTAACAGTCACGCGGGGCTCCCATTGGCTAACACTTCCTGTGATAGTTTCCTCATCTGTAAAATGGGGACAGTGGCACTCCCCTTACCTCCCGGGATTGGTGGTGCCGTTGAAGCCGGTTTAATATTTGGAAAGCACGTAGAACAGGACCCAGCATACAGCAAGCATCATGCAATGGAGAACTCCTAACTGAATATGCGAAAGTGTCAGTCTGCTAAATGTTTAAGGATGGTTACCTCATGTGTTCCTCATGACACATCCATGCAGTGGCTGGCTACTATGGGGTCCATTTTACAGCTGGGAAAACTGACAGCTCACAGGTGGCTGGGGAATAATGTTACTGCTCTCAGAGGACACTGAAGGCAAGTGTCCACGCCGGGTTGTAAGTGGGCATTGCGGCCCAAAGCCACCTGCCTTCAAATGCACTGGGCTCCCAACCCTCTCCCCTCCTTCTGCAGGAGGCAGCAGGCTCTGGGGAAGGTATTACCGAGGGTGACCTGAGCCCTCAGCAGGCAGAGGGTTATTAATAGCCGGCCTTTGCACTGAGAGTGGGGAGGCGGCTCCGGGAGCGAGCCCTGGGAGAGGGGGCGGAGCTGAGCCCAGCGGAGGGGGGGTGGGGGGGGGAGGAGAGTGTCCGACTGGCTGGCTGAACTCGGCCCCTCCCCTACCCCTGGGAGCCCAGCTGTTCCCTCAGCGGATTCTCAGGGGCTGGTTCATCACCTCCGAATACTCCTGTGACAGGAGGCGCTGAAAAACCCGCCTCCAGCCCCAAGCAGCAATAAATAGAAGGCTCTCAGCCCTGAAGAAGCAAGGAGAAGTTTCTAGGCCTGCGTCCCTGGGTTTATTAAGCTCCTGACTCTCCTCTAGACAGCTCAGTGGCTCTGGCTGAGAGCCTGGACAGTCTGGGAGGACAGTGACTGGCGGATCTCTGGTGAGGCAGAGCGGAGAGGGGCCCTCTGGAATTCTGCTGGACCAGCTGGTGGTAGCCTTTGGAGTGTCTTTGGGGGCAGGGATCCCAGCCGGGTGCACACCCTCTGTCCTTGGCAGTGGATGGTTCAGCATTTTCTGAAGCAGAAAAATAAGCTTGGAGGGCCAACCCACCCACATCACCTTGCTGTGTGACCTTGGGCAGGTGGCTCCCTCTCTCTGAGCCTCCGTTTCCCCTCCAGCTCAGCAGCCATGGCTGACGGTCAGATGCCCTTCTCCTGCCACCTCCCAAGCCGCCTGCGCAGAGACCCCTTCCGAGACTCTTCCCTCCCCTCGCGCCTGCTGGATGATGACTTTGGCATGGACCCCTTCCCGGACGACTTGACTGCCTCTTGGCGCAACTGGGCCCTGCCTCGATTCTCCCCGGCATGGCCTGGAACCCTAAGGTCAGGCATGGTGCCTCGGGGGCCCACGGCTGCAGCCAGGTTCGGGGTACCTGCTGAGGGCAGGAGCCCCCCACCCTTCCCTGGGGAGCCCTGGAAAGTGTGTGTTAACGTGCACAGCTTTAAGCCAGAGGAGCTGATGGTGAAGACCAAGGACGGTTACGTGGAGGTGTCTGGTGAGTGAGGGGCAGGAGTGAGAGAGAACCCGGGAGAAGGGTGTAGGCCTCAGCCCCGGGAATGGCCAAGAGAATGTTTGTTCCCTTAGAGGGTGAGCTGTGACAGCGTGACACAGGTGACTTCAGGGCTCAGGAATGCAGGCCACAGAAGTTATCTTTGTGGAAAAGCTGTCCTCTCCCTGGCTTCCAGGAGACACCTCAACCTGACCCAGTGGCTGGGGCCTTTGAGGGCTGAATCTATCAGTCAGAGCACAGTCAGGGAAGTAGAAACCACGTCACAGGTTTTGACAGAGAAAAAAATTAATAGAAAGGGTAAGTCAAACAGATAGAGAAGAAATACAAAGACAAAGACGAGATGGGGCACAGTGTCACAGCACAGTCTAGAAGAGTGTGTCAAGTGCTATGCTACGATAGAGCTAATGATCAGCGCAGGTTTCAAGAGGAATGGGGCCCCTTGTTCCAGATAAGGGCACTGAGGCCTGACGGTCACTATGAGGATACTAATTGGGACCTTGATTGAGCATTTACTCTCCGCTAGGCACCGCACTCCACCCTTTACCTGCATCTCAGTGAAGGCAACCAGAGGAGGTGGGGCCTGTTTGTCTCCTCTTTTCACAGATGAGGAAACTGAGGCACAGAAAGCTGAAAGTAACTTGTCCAAGGCCGCCCGGATTCAAACTCAGGCTGTCTTGGGAATTGGGAGGCCAGAAGAGATTTGATGATTTATTGAGCACCTACTAGGTACCAAAAACTGGACTAAGACTCTTAGATTCCTTCTTCCAAGTAATCCTCACTCCGGCCCTGAGAAGCAGGGCTGTCTGCTCCCATTTCCCAGCTGAGGAGGCTGAGGCCCAAGCAGAACTTGTCCGAGGTCACGCCATGAGTCAGCAGCAGGAAGAGTCTAGGCCTGCCCAGGACGCCAGGCCCGGGGTCCTTGCCGCCACATCCCAGCCTGGGAGAAAGGAGGAGGAGACAGGAGACTCAGTCCCTGCTGGGCAGGGGAACAGCTTTCTCTCTCTTCCCTCCCAATTAACGCTCCATTAAAAAGAGTGTGTTCCCGGCACAGGCTGGCAGGCCAGAGAATCAATAAAAGCCATTGCAAGGCAGGCTGGGCGGATACAAGCCCTGGCGGGGGCAGGCGGCGTGTAGGGGGAGTTTTCAAAGCCTCACAGGGCGGAATTGTAAACATCAGAGGCTCTGCCGGGGGTGGTGGGCCAGGAGACACGCTGGGGCCATGTGCGGATGGAGGGGTTCAGCCAGGGCGTTCCGAGTTGGCTGGTGGCCAGGCCTGAGTTCTGAAAGTGGCTGTGCCACACTAACCAGCAGGATGCTCAGAATGTTTATCTTTCCCGTGCTGTGTTTCCTTATCTGGAAATCGGGGTTCTGGTGCATGAGGATTGTTGTATTAAATGAGCTGACGGGGGTCAAGTGCGGACAAGGGTTCAGTATTGTTATTGCTGTGATGCTGCTGTTATTAAAATGCTGGGCACAGAGCAAGGCCCCAGTACACCATAAATCGTAGATGTTCTTTGAGACCTGGGTTCAAATCCCGACACTGCCCGATGGAAGACTGCTCAGAAAGTCTTCTCACTGTTCTGAGCCTCAGTTGCCTTATCTGCAGAATGGGGATCATGATAATATCTGTCCTGCAGATCTGTAGGGAAGATTAAACGTGAGCTGACAGTATATGATAATAAATGCAGAGAGTCTGTAAAATGGAGCTAATAATAGTGTCTGCCTGGCACTCTGTAAACGATTATTATCACCACCTCTCCCGTCTCTGGTTTTCATTCGGACTCCAGAGTCTTCCACCCTTGGTTGGAGGTGTCCCCGTGCCCTCTGGCCCCTCCAGGAGACCCCTGAAGTATATCTCCCCCATTCTCTTCCTTTCTACGTGCTTCTTTAAAAAAAATTTTTTTTTTTAATGTTTATTTATTTTTGAGAGAGACAGAGTGTGGGAGGGGGAGGAGCAGAGAGAGAGGGAGACACAGAATCAGAGGCAGGCTCCAGGCTCTGAGCTGTCAGCACAGAGCCCAATGCGGGGCTCGAACTCATGAACCGTGAGATCACGCCCTGAGCTCAAGTCAGGTGCTTAACTGACTGAGCCAGCCAGGTGCCCTTCTAGATGCTTCTTAACAGGTGGGTCCTGGCAGCTCCAGGCTGAGATCTCAGCTAAGCACCTTACTAATGCAGTGGCACTGAATGAGGCTTTGAGTGGATCATGGAGCCTCAGTTTCCATGTTTGTAAAATGGGGTGGTTGGGTGCTTCAATAAGACAGACAAAGCCTTTTTAGGTTGTAAAATGCTTCATAGGTATGTACTTAGCACCCTCAGCTTGACAGAATCCAAATCCCCTGAAAGTACCTATAGAGACTCTCATAAAATGGATATGAAGTCAGATTGATATCAGGGTTCCATTTAAAGTCAGCTCCAATCTTTTATCCTATATCTCATAATGACAGACCTATTCTTCTTCAAGCACTCGGTGTAGGCACTGTGCTAAATGCCTACAAATGTTGGCTCCCAGGTTCCTCATGTGGACTTGCAAGGAAATATAGGTAGGTTTGTGACACCCACTTTACAAGGAGGAAATTGAGGCTCAGAGAGAGTAACTCACCTGAGATTCCCTGGTCCTCCATGGCAACGTCTGAAATTCAAAGCCAGGCCTGCTGAGACAGTTCCGAGTCAGAATGGCTGGATTTTCTTCTGATTATGCGGCCTTGGGCAAATCCTCCCACGTCTTGGGCTTCAGTTTTACTGTTGGCCTTAGGTCTTAGGAGGAGTTGAACTAAATCAGCATTTGCCAAACAGTACATTTTAAGATACCACGAGGCACCTGAGAAATGGAAGGAAGGCAGTACAGATTTTTAAAAGGTGCCAGAGGAAACAAAATTGTAAACAGGTCTCCTTACTGCAGGACTTATCAGAGCTTTGATTTGCTACATTAATGTAGTTTATGGCTCTCTGGAGACAGCCCTGTCTTATCTGACCATATATGAGTGTATAGTTCCAGGCAAGTGTTTGGAAAATGCTAGACTAGATGCTTTCCATGATGCTTATACACCCCAACTCGCACCCTGCAGCCCGCAGCCAAGAAATGTTCTCTTCATGGGCCACTGGGCCCAGCCCTTGCCAAGAAGAAACTGGAAAACCCAGAGGCCTTATTCCCACCCCCTCTCCTTAATCCCAGGGCCTCTGCCTCCCCTGGAAACAGCACCTTCTTTCTTTAGCTGGGCCAGTGGCTTTCCCTGAAGTGCTGACCCCTGCTTCTTGGCACCTACACTTCTCTGAGGCATGTTGAAAAAATAGCAGCTGTGAGGGGCCTCTGGCTTGCCCTGCCTCCAGATGAGTTCTTTTTTTAAAAAAAGAATCATAATTACTTTTTTCTGTTTACGAAAATAAAATATTTCCACGGTAGAAAACATAGCTAGGAAAGCAAAATAAGAAATTAAAAATCACTCATAATCCTTAAGCTGCCCCAATAAATAGATATTCAAATAATATGCAAATAGAAGCTTCAAGATGAGCCTCTGGTAGCAGCATCCACTTTCAACCAGGCTCCTCTTTATGGAAATCTTGGAGCTGCCCCTGCTCAGAGATCCTCCCCTCCCCAACCCCAATACCCTATTTTCAGGGCCTGGACAGGGAAGCTTAGCCTTTCAGGAGTAGTCCTTTCTCCAAACATCAAAAGAAGCCACAAGCCTTCGCCTTCACACGATATTTTTACCACTTACAAAGCAGTCCTGTGACTCATTTTCATTTGCTACTCACAGCAACCCCCAAATTAGGAAGCTATTGTCACCCCCATTTTAGAGAAGAATAAACTGAGGCTCAGAGAAGAGTAGAGATGGGCTAGAAAGTGTTAGAGCAGAGATGGAAATTCAAAACCCAAATACCTTTGCTCCAGCACTCCAAGCTGTGTGACCCTGGGCATATCACTTAACCTCTCTGAACTTCCGTTCCCCATCCACAAAATGGTAATAATGAGAGTCCCTGCTTTCTAAGGTTGTCACGAAAATTAAAGGAGTCGCTATTAGTAAGGGGCTGGGACAGTGGCTCACACCAAGAAAGCGCTGTATAAGAGTTTGTTGTTGCTTATTATTCCCAGGACACCAGCGGTGCAAAAGGGCTGAGTCAGAGGCATTGGCCAGTCCCCAGGGGAAGCAGGCCTCTCTGGAGGCCCAGGCTCTGGGGGGGAGGGTGTCAGAGAACAGACAGTGCTCCTCGGCCACAGGCCCGGTTAGGGCTGGACAGTTGGCACTCACGGATCTGGCGGGCCCAAATCAACTCTCCCGGGGGCAGCGTGTTCAAAGCATAGCATGTTCTGGGTACCCAGACCCTGCAGTTAAACAACGAATTCCTATCAGTGGACCCCTTTCCACCCAGCCCGTGAGAGAATAAATTGATGCAACCTTTCCTAAGGGCAATCTGGCAATACAGAGCAAGTCTCAGAAATTCTAGAACTTAGAATTTATCCTAAAGATGTCGTCAGGCCAGATGCAAAGATCCAGCTGTAAGAACGTGTGGTGCCGTGAGGTTCTCTCTAAGGTCAGATACCGTCTCACTGCCCAAAAAGCCAGGGATTGGCTAAATGAACTTAGGGATCCCCACAGCGGAACGCTGCGCAGCCGTTAAAGAAATCACGTTGCCGAAGAATATTTGGCAAGACGTGGAGAAATGATTATAATGTGTTGGCAAGAGATAACAGTTTTGAGCATAATGCGCAATATGATCCCATTTCCTAAAATCTGCGATATGTATCTATCCTATATAACACTTATGTCCATACAAAGAAAAGTCTGGAGCGTATACAAAAAATGTGGTCTTGTCGCAGTGATGGGAGGACAGGTAGTTTTGATCATTTATTTCGGCATTTTCTACATTTTCTAGCATACACATGTATTATCTTACAGTCAGAGCAAAGTCAGTAATGAAGAAATTAGGAATAATGAAAAAGCAATTGATAACATAATCGCCTATAAATCGTCAGTTTTTTTAAGACTGGGGCTGCCAAAAAAAAAAAAAAAATCCCACGAGGTTATTTACACTCTGGATTCCACAGCCTCTCAGAAGGGTGTCCCCGTGGAAATGAGGGTTCTTGGCCTGGGAATGTGGCCCCACAGATGAGGAACAAATAAAGATAGGAGCTGAAAGGCTCCACCCTGCCCTAATCCGGTTTGTTTAAAGAGAAGTTAGAGACTCTCCCCATTAAAAAAATTAATAAAAAAGGAGTAAGGAGCAGTCAATAGGCTCAGAAGTTGCTATGTAAATTGAAGGTGATAGCCAGTTTGGGCCCAAACCTTCTTATCTTTTCTCTTCCTCAGGTAAGAAAACAGCCCCACCCCTGCTACCCTCTAGAAGGTGGGGCGGGTGGAATTTCAAATCTGTGGTGTCTAAGGTGTCATTTCTTAAAGAAAGCCCTCTTTCAAGAGTCTGGGTGGGTTTTTTCTGTTTTGTTTGTTTGTTTGTTTGTTTGTTTTAGCAGATTGAAACATTATTTCCAGGCAGTTCATCCAGTTTTAGGTAGAGATAATGTGGCTCAAAGAGCTAATTTCAGGCTGGAACAGGCAGAGGGGCATCAGACCCGCAGCCCTCGGTGTAGACTCAGAGGGAGCTGGTTCAGAGCTAAGGCCTGCCATACACCTGCTGGGTGACCTTGGACCCATCACTGGACCTCAGTTTCCACATCAGTAACCAAGGGGGAAAGAAGCCCACCTTCAGAGCTAGGAAAGACTGTGCGTCGTAAAGTCAATTGGGTGGCAGACTAGGGCTCAGCATGTGACCCCACTTCTTTTCTACCACCCCTCCTGGGATGTTAGCTTCAGGGTTTGACTGGCTGGTTAGGGGAAAGGGCCCAGAGGCAAGACTTAAAAGATACAACATGTGGTTCAGTTTCTGTGATTTCCTAAATCTAACTTGTAATTGCCTACAAACCACCGTCTAGGCCTCCTGTCTGGTCCGTCGTCTTAGTTCATCTTTACGACAGCCTCGGCTCAGGGGGGTCCGTTTAGTAGACGAGGGACCAGAGAGGCTCAGAAAACTGGTGTCTCTGACCCCAAGTCAAACGGCGAGGCAGGGGCAGGGGCAGGATTCGAACCCAAGTCTGAGTCCTGACCAAAGTCTGGGGGACATCGATGCTTACGCGTGGCATTCCACTCTCTTCTAGGCAAACATGAAGAGAAGCAGCAAGAAGGTGGCATCGTTTCCAAGAACTTCACAAAGAAAATCCAGTAAGTGCCCTGGCGGCGTGGGTTCCAGGGTGAGGGTGGAGGAGTGGGTAGGGCCTGGGACCCAAGATACGGAGCGTCTCCGTCTTGGGCATCTCTCTTTCCAGACGAGCCCCAGTGAGGGAATTGAACCCTCACACCTAAAGGGGAGAAAGTGTCACAGCAAACCTGCCGTAGGGTCCCGGAAGAGGTTACGTAGATCATGCCGTCACACATGGGCTCAGTGCCCCGCGAGGCGGGAAGTTAACAATGTCACTTTACAGATGAAGAGCCCGAGAATTAGAGAAGCAAAATGATTTGTCTGTGATTCCGTGAAAATCGAGGCACTCACCCCGTGGCACGCTTGAGGGAGGATCTCCACCACCATCAAGAAAGACCCTCCCTTGGTGCCCAAGTGCCCAGTGGATTCTTTCAAAGGGTGCCTGCTCTAAGTGTCCCAACGCAGGAGAGGGTACGCCTTCCCTACGGTATCCACAAGAATGAAGGCCGAACTTGTCCTGACATTGCTGTTTCCTCCTGGGAGGGGTTTGGAGGCTGAGAGGTTGGGACATGTGAAGGGTGGGTTTCGCTGAGGGCTGTGGGAAAGGCTGAGCCAGGGGAATCATGGGAGCGGCCGGAAGACCACCAGGCTGGGCCAGTGAATCGAAGCCACACCGGGGCCCTAAGGGCGATGCCTGTAGGGAAGGAGATGACAGCCGGGTGCTGCTGGTAAACACCTCTTCCCTGTACTCAGCAGTTGTCCACTGCGTGCACTCTGGCTCCAAAGCCCTGTCCCAGTCAATGCCTTTAATCTTTGCAGCGGGCAGAAGAGACATTACCCTCCTTGTTTGCCGGGGAAACTCAATTCCCAGAGGTGTAAGGGGCTACCTAAGGTCCTTACAGTTAGAATTTAGCCCCAAACCGATCCCTGAACTCGGTTCAGTGCTCGTGCCCCGGAGCAAAGGATGCCCTTTCTTCACCCGTAAAAGGGATGGGGGTGGGTCTTGATTCCGGAATCCACCGACTGAAAATGAAATGAGATCAGAGCACAGCCACCAGCACCCAGCTGGTCCTCATAAGTGGCAGGCTATTATTACTATCATTGGTGTGGTTATGGAGTCTCAACTCCACCCTCGGCCCTGGCAAAAATGTCCTGGTCTGGAGAGATTGCACCAGCTGAATTCTGAGGCTTCCTTCAGCTTGGGGATTCTGCAGTCCTGTCTCTCCTGCCGTGTGCCCATTCCTGACCCGCCCGGCGCCTCTGAGTTCTTAGAAGCCCATGGACGCTTCCCAGTAAGGCAAACAGCTAACTGTTTCTCTTTACGCTCGCTGGCTCGCCTGCCATCCCCAAGACCCACACCTCCTCCTGGTACAGCAGCCAGATCACACACTGCTGAGAGGGAGGGGGGGGGAAAGAAGGGGGGACAAGTGTGGGGGAGCTGATGTTTCTTTGAAGAGACTCAAATAAGGTCTCAGGATGGAGTCACTGACAGGGCAACTCCGTGGAAGGGACTGAGCTGGAAAGAAGTCAGCGGGTTAATCATCTTTTAAAAACGTGGATTTCCCCATCTCTGATGCCTCCGGGAAAACAGCTTGCTGGGGTGATTTGACCAATGGAAATGTTTAAAGTTTCTCAAGGCACAGGCTGCTATTCGGCTGGGGTCCAGCAGCCGAGCTGAGCTTCTTGTTATAATATTGGGCTAGCCATTGTCTTGAGCCCCACAAGTGCCCTCCCTAGCCAACCTGGCCTTCCTGACCCTGTCCCTGGGATCCTCTGAGCCTCCCCACATGCCAACAACAGGGGGTCCCCAGGACCCTCCTCCATCACTATGCCATGTATCCATCCATTCTGTCTGGTCATTGTCCAGCTGTGCCAGTTGCTAAATATTTTGAAGCTCACCTCTGGGTATAGGGAGACCTGGCTCCATGATAAAGAAAGTGGGTAACTTAGAACAACCAGCTGAACTGCTCTGAGCTTCTGTCCCCGCGTTTCCTCTGGACCAAGTTGTGATGGGGAATGAGAACATGTGTGTCAAACATTCAGCACAGGGTAAAGACTCAGTGTTCAGTCTGTGAGGACTAATATTATTTTAAAAACTCTGCAAGGCTGGAGTCACATGAGAGCAGCTGGGACCTCCCGGGACCCCCTGGCTCTGCCCAGGCTCTAGACACCAAAGATGGCCCTGGCCCACTCTCAGGAGGCTCCATTGACTCTCCCCGGAAAAACTCTGGTCATCAGAGAACAGGGGGAAGTTCCTTCAGCCAGAATGAGATCCTTGGAGTTTTCCACCCAGGCAGGATGCTACAGCTGTTTGCCTTAGCCATGACTAGGAAATTCGTCCCAACACATCCATCCCCATGTGAAAGGCGCCATGTTGATTGGATGAGGGGGTGCAGGAGAGATCTTGTGGGTTGGGAGCAGGGCAAGACTGTAGATGGGATCTTTCCATAGCCAACTTGAATGTAAGGACAGGAAGCAGGGGACGCAGGAAGTCATTGATGGAGGATGCTCAGAGTCAAAGCAAACTTTAGGTCCCTGCTCTCCATCTTCCCAGGTATCTGTTTTGCTATTTACTGACACCTGTAATGTGTCAAGAGCCATAAGAGGGGTATAGGTGTAATATTATTTCACCTGTAAAAGAATCCTGTGGAGCCAGTGTTATTAAGTCCATCTTGTGGATGAGAAAACTGATGTTCAGAGGGATGTTGGAATTCCACAAAGGTCACACAGCTAGTGATGAACCAGGTCTGGAATTCAAACACAGATCTCCCCACCTTCAAAGCCTATGACCTTCCTGCCCAGGTAGGGGAAACCGGATTGCAGTCATTTGAAGACCATCTTCAACTACTCTCTGCTTTATGTGTTTACATTCCCATATTATTAGTTGCTTAAGACTTCTTTCCTTTTTGATCAGGTTGCTTTTGAGAAAGTTAAAGTACCACCACTAATATGTTCACTGAAGAAGGCAGTCATAAAACAAACCCAATGAAAGAAAAATGTGGATAAGTTCCAACTAGATAGCATTACCTGCTTAAGGGTTTAAGCCTTAGATCAGCTCTGTCTGTGTTAAAAAGCGACAATAGCAAGGGATAGAGGCTAACAGCTTTAAAGATCATGGCAACACTTAGCTGAGATGTTCATTCGGATGCAAATGGAAGGATTGAGAGAGAATGGAAGAAGAATAATTTTCCCACCATGGTGGTTCAACATATAGGTCACCTGGTGAGAGACCTTGAACAAGTCTATTTTTATCTCTGGGTCTCAGTTTCCCCATATGTAATATGAGAGCACTGTCCTGAACAATCAAGAAGATTCTTTTAGGTTCAGACATTTTTTAGTTTGGTGATACCACAATGTGTGCTAAAATATTCACAGCCATCCAGGTTCCCATTTAAATGGTCAGTGACCGTAGTAACAATGTAGAGGCTAACATTTATTGAGCACTTAGGGTATGCCAGGCACTGGGCTAAGCCCTTCGCTTTCATTATCCCATGTAATTCTCCCAGACAGAAACTGTTAACCCACTTTTCATATAAGGACGTAGGTTCAGAGAGGCTAGATCACCAGTCCAAGGTCACACAGCAAGAGTCAGAATTCAAACTCAGATCTGCCTGCCTGCAAGGGCCATGCTCTGGACCATGGCTGCCCTGCCCCATTGCACCAGGTATGCTACGGGTTAGCATGTAAATAGTTAAACGGAGTCGGCCCATCCCCGGCAGTGGGAGGGAGGTCCAGACTTTTGGCCTTGTCTGTGCTTCAAGTTTGACTTGGTGCCTGCCCAAGTTCCCTCTTTTTCTTCCATCCTTCCCAGAAAGCCCCTTGTTAATCTCCGTGGCTCTAATTTGGCAGGAGTCTCCTGGGTAGATTCCACTCATGTGGCTACATGTTGCTACTCACAGAGAAAACTCCCCAGCCCCTTCAGGAAGGATCCTGCCCTGGCCAGGAACGGATCTGCCTCATTTCTTGGTTCTGTCATCAAAACCCCTGCGTTTATAACAGGCAGAGTCATCCTGGACCAATGGAAAGATCTATGCTGATTGACCCTCCTAGCTTCCCTACCATAATCCTTTTCTCAAAAGTCTGGTGCCAGAGGACGCAGTAGAGCAGAGCATCATGGGTTTGGAGACCAAGATTCCAATTCCATTTCCATATGCTTCTTACCAGCAGCGTGACCTTGGGCAAATCACTTCACGTCTCTGTCCTCAATTTCCTTGTCTGTAAATCGGGACAGTGAGGGAACTTGCCTGGTGGGATTATTGTTAACAACTAAATGAGATGATATGCAGGTGAAGGTCATAGTTTCCATCATCTTTATTTATAATGGCATCCCAGCGAGGCCATGAACATGTTCTCACAATACCAGTAGTTTGATGAAGGAACCATGTCTCAAGATTGCCTCATTTACCCAAAACGATCCAAAAAATTATAATATATAGCTTCAGAACTGGAACCAGAGTTGGATTCAGAAATCCTGTCTTTGATGTTCTCACTCACTGAACATGTCACTTGATTTCCCCAAGTCTCTGTTAAATGTTTTATGCAACAGGCATATTAATTCCTACATATTAGCCATTGGAGGATCATTATAAAGTTCTAGCCAGGTAATGCCTATAAATGTGTTTTGAGAACAAAGCAATTATGACCTGCCAAGAGCTACTTCAGATGTGACCCAAATCAAGGCTCATTCTTTTTTTTTTTTTTTAAGTTTATTTATTTACTTTGAGACAGAGAGAGAGAGAGCACAAGCAGGTGAGGGGCAGAGAGAAGAAAAGACAGAATCCCAAGTAGGCTTCCCACTATCAGCACAGAGCCAAATGTGTGGCTTGAACTTACAAACTGTGAGATCATGACCTGAGCTGAGATCAAGAGTCGGACGCTTAACCAACTGAGCCACCCAGGCACCCCTCAAGGCTCATTCTAAGCATCATAGAGTAGCTTACTGTGCGACCATCCTGTTCCATCATTAATTCACCAATAACGCGTTCTCAGCAGGCACATGGCAGATGAAAATGTATTGCCTGCTGTGACACCTTACCTATGTTCTACAAAGGGAGGGGAGTGGTGGCCATTTCTGCCAGCAGCCGGTCCATTGTGAGTAGAGGGACCTCAACCAAGGATCAAATATCTGGGCCCCAAGGACCTTTTAGGTTACTGTTCGAACACCACTTTACCACTTGCAAAGCATGTTCAGACTCTGTCTCACTTCAAATACTATACAATTTTAATATTCCTATCTCTGTTTGCAGATGAGGAAATTAACTCAGAGCAATTGAGTGACCTTCCCAAGATCATACAGCTAGACAAGGGCAGAGCCAGGATTCAAACGCAGCGTTGTATGCCCTAAGAGCCCAAATTCATATCAGAAACATTTTCTTTTGGGGCGTCTGGGTGCCTCAGTCGGTTAAGCATCCGACTCTTGGTTTCAACTTAGGTCATGATCTCACGGTTCGTGAGTTTGAGCCCCACGTGGGGCTCTGAGCTGACAGTGCGGAACCTGCTTGGGATTCTCTCTCTCCCTCGGCCCCTCCCTTGCTCACGCTGTCTCTCACTCTCTCTCTCAAAATAAATAAAGTTAAGAAAACTTTTCTTTCAAGTGAAAAAAAGAATGTTTAAGCCATATTAACAATAATACATGAATAGTATCTCGTGCTTCTTTCTCCTAGGCTTCCTGCAGAGGTGGATCCTGTGACAGTTTTTGCCTCGCTTTCCCCAGAGGGCCTGCTGATCATCGAAGCCCCCCAGGTCCCCCCTTACTCACCATTTGGAGAGAGCAGTTTCAACAACGAGCTTCCCCAAGACAGCCAGGAAGTCACCTGTTCCTGAGACCCCAGTCTTGGCCCATCTTTATCCCTCCCCAACTGCAGGGCTTCTCTGTATCCCAGAGTACATTACTTTAGCTGAATTCATAGATTTAGTGACTAAAATGTTAGGGGTGGGGGTGGACTGACCACGGACTCCCTGGATAGTGTAGTAGTAGGTTTTTCCACAGGACGGTACAATTGGCAGGGTCCTGCTCAATTGCATTAGGCCAAAATGCTGGGAGATTGTTTCTTTACCTTTTCTATCATGATGAAGATGCTGCACATTCTATAGTTGCAGAACAGATAGAAGGGGACATGACATTTCACACTGTATCTTACCTTGCAGCTAATGCAAAAGGTTGCTTTTCTCTGGGGACCTCCCTGTCACCCAGATTCCTATTCTGGGCTCCTGGTTTCCATGCCTGCTCCATGGTTTGGTTGATGGAGCCCACTGGCTCACCCCACTGTGTTTCTGCAGCCCTGGTCTGCAAAGGGGTATAGATAGGTCTTACATCCCCATATGGGATTTATCCAACAGCCACATGAAAACAGTGCCTTCTGCTCTTCACCCAGGCATTTGTAGCATGTTCCCAAGTTGGCACTCCCTGAGGACTCTGGAAACCGATGTATTCTCTGGCTAGAGTCTCCCCTTTCTCGTGCCTCCTATGTCCAATTTGGGATTTTTACAGAGGGGGCTGTCTCCAAACAGCTCCACCAGGAACCAAGCAAAGGCCAGACAGACTGGCAGGCAGGCTAGTGGTATTGTGTATATGAGTGAGATGTGTGTGTCATTGTTATTTGAATTGTGCTGTTGTTTAGGGGGGAATTAACAGTAAATAATAATAATAAAAAAAAGGAGCTGATGTTCTTAGCTTTGTGTGCTTCTTTTGGTGACAAACTAAATGCTATGCCACTTAGATACCCAATATCAATTAGGAATGCTTGTGGCTGCAAGCAGTGATACCCAACGAGGAGTGGTTTAAATGACATAAACATCTGTGTCTAACTTTGTAAGACGTCTAGGGGTGACTGATTTCAGAGCTACTTTTTCAGTTCTTATGCCATGAAGAGCCCAGAGATCTTCTTCCTCTGCCATCTCTGACAGGTCTACAAGATCTGTCCTCATGTTTGCAAGATGGCTGCAGCAGCTCCAGTCATCTCATCTTCGCGTGACAACACATAGAAAGAAAAGGTGGGGGTAAAAAAAAAAGGTCTTCTCCTCTGACTTTCTTTTTTATAAGTGCACAAGATATTTTCCAGACGCTCTTAGAAGACTTTTTTTTTTAATCTCATTGACCAAAACTGGGCCACATGCTCTGTCCCTGGAGCCAGTCCCATTTAATCCCCATGACAACCCTGAGAAGTAGACATCCATTTTGCAATGAAAAAGCTGACGCTAAGTGGCTTTGGTAAGTCACAGGATAACAACAGAACTCGAACCTAGATGATTGCTTTTGGAAGAATTAACGAGGAGCTCCTGGGCTGATTTTCAAGGGCATCTCTAAACCCACAAATGACAGCGGAAGTCAGTGAACATTTCCCGAGCACCTACTTGCTGAGTCCTGTGCTAGGAGCCAAGCATATAGTAAACAACGAGCCACAATTTCTGCCCATAGCAGCTCACAGATCCATAACAAACAGGCAGATAAAAGCATGCCTGTCCCTCACTTAACTCCTTCTTGTGTACCAGACACCATGTTAGTGCCTCCTGTGTGTAATCGGTGTTCTTGCTCAGCAACTCTATGCGGCATGTTCAACCCTCCTCTCCACTTTACAGATAAGGGAGCCGAGGCATAGAAGGGTTAAGGGCGCTACCCCAGATCACACACCTGGTAAGTAGGGGGCCCAGGCAATCTGACTCCAGACTTACTATGAAATATTACCTCGTGCTGCCTTTCTCTCGACAAAGAAAATGTAAGGGTGGCTTCAGTGAGTCCGTCACCTTGTGGGAAGAAGAGAGAGATGATATTTCAAGTTGGGGCTTTGCAGGGGGAGGAGGAGAGGGATGACGGGTAATCATAAGAGGGGGAGAACCTGTCAGACTTGAATACGGGCAGGGTTGTATGACTTGGGCAGGTAGGGGTAGGGTTGGGGGGAGAGGCCTCACCAGCAGAAGAAAACACATGAGCCCAGATGAAAGGCATGCCCTTTTTAAAATCTTTTTATGGTTCCCCATTGTTGGATGGATTGAGTACCTGCCACTATGTGAGACTTGCAAGGCATTATGGGATCTGTCCTTGGGCTATCTCTCTCTGCCCTACCTTAGCCCCTTACCCACACCCTCCAGCCCCACCTAACTTCCCCTCTGTTCCTCCAACCAGACAAGCCCTCTCTTTGCTACTAGAACCTTGGATACACTGTTCTCTCTCTCTCTCCATGATTCCTTTCTGGCTAATTCACCCTCCTCACTGGCTAATTCTTTAGGGTCTCAGCTCAGACTCCCACCAGGCTGGCCAGAGCCCCCACTCACTTACCCCTACCCGCATACAGCACACCATATAACAGCTTGGGTGTCTGTGCAGCGGGAGAAGTAATAACAATCATAAAAACCAAAAGTAACCCTAACTGCCCTACTTTCAAGGATGGGAGGAGGAAAATTTCTACTCCGTTGATGTTTGTTCAACAAATATTTACTGGGCACCTACCACGAGTGACACAGCATAGTGGGTGCCTTTACACTGTGAGGGTCTGGTGACGGAGGGAGGAAAATGAAGCCATTATTTCCACGGTTGCCACTTCCGGGCTCATGAACAGGGGGACCCCGAGTGGGGAGAGTGGGAAGCCCACCCTCTGTGTCTGCTGTGCTAAGTGCAATGTTCGGGACATCAAGTAATAAATGTGTAGTGAACAAATGAATGGCGAGGGTAGGTCACCCTGGAAAATTGGGCCAAAGGCATGATCTCAGTTCTGAGAGCTTCCAGCTTAAAGACACAAGCCTTGACATCAAGCTAGATGACTCGGCCCTTTGCAGGAGATCTCCAGCAAAATGCAAGAGTGTTGTTCCTGAGCCCTCACTTCGATGATGATGCTGGGACAGGGGGTGCCCGGAGCCTGCTTCCCCACCGGACTCCCTTGACCTGGCTCTCAGGAAGCCTTATTCTCAGCCCCCACCTCTGCCCCCTCCCAACTGCCTGCCAGCCAGCGGCTGCCAATGGTGATATATGGAGATGCCTTGATTTGACCTTGAAGGGAAGAAACAAATTAATGTGTCTTGAAATAAATTCCCGGAATCAGCGCTGGCTTCTCTCTCCCCCCACCCCCCACCCCCCACCCGGGGCCTCACGAGTTGTGCATCATAATGTGAAAATCAATACTGTCTCTTAAATGAGCCAACACCTGGAGCTGGCAGGGGGTGGGGCTGCTGGGAGGTCCCTTCCCACACAATGTCCGGACCCTGGGAGTTGTCGAAGGGGTGGAAGGCTCAAGGCCTGCTGGGGGACCTGCTGTCTGGTTGCTGAGGGCTGGCCGAGTCACCTTGTCTGCAGCAAGGCTAATAATGCACCTGATCCCCAGCTCCAAGCCTTCCTGGGTGCAAGCAGAGGTGCTCTACCTGGAGATTCCTGAGGGAAAGGGAAGGGTAGCCGCGTGCAACAGCATTGCCGTGACTATTCTCCAAGGATAACTGAGATATGGGGAAAGGGAGACACTCCAGGCCCAGCCCCCCCAATTCAGCGATTCAAGGTCTATTCACTGAGTGCCTTTCTTCAAGGTCGGCACCAGTTCAACTGTATGCCCAGGTACGGCGGCAACAGGTGTCCAAATATTGAAATACTTCAGTACCGCTTGATAAGCAACACTGCCTGAGCCTCTAAGGTGACCCCATTGTCCTAGCCTGTCTCAAGCATGTCTTTTTATTCTGATGCTTTGACCACTTGGGGACTTGCCTGGGGACTCCCCCCCACACAAGCTTGGCTAATTCCCAGAGGTAGTAAAGGGCGCACCTGAAGGCACACTTTTTGTATGAAAACCAATGAATCCAGAGCCCATACCGACCACATTCTTCATCCCAGCCTTACGCTCTGAACCACTATCCACCGGCCGTTCGCTGTCATTCATCGTCCAAGGTCAGGTGCCAGACACTGAGAGACAGCCCCTGCTCCCCAAAGCTGGCTGAAAATATTCGGTCGAGCCCATCCTAAGCATGTCTACCCTGCCTCACCTGTTCCTTCCTGCAGAGACCACAGGGAAAACTCCTGCTCACATTTCCCCATTCCCTCTGCCTCTTAACGGCCTCTGGTGCTTCTCCACACGGCCCCCTGCAATGTGACAAGCCATCTCCTCTTGGGACCTGTGAGCATAACGAGCAATTTTTTCAACAGTCCATCATCTCCTGATCTTGTGGCTTTGCCATAACCAAATAATCACAAAACCTCCATTCTAAAACACAGATACCTCCCCTGCCCTTCGAGTCCCTCTGGGAATAAGCAACTGCCTTGGGAGCCGTGGCCATTCTGAATAGTCAGTGCCCGGCCCTGCCGGTTGTTAAAGGTTTGGAGTATCACCCCGCCCTGCCCAGCCTACTCTGTATCAGGGACAGTACTAGACCCTGGAGAACAGGACAGATGTGGGAATCCGCCCTCATGGGTGTAATGGGGTTTCAGGCAATAAATGAGTGAGCAAAGAAAACAGCAGGTTCCAGGGCAGGACTGAGCAGGGACTCTGAGATCAGGAAGCAATAGGGCTGGAAGGGATCTGCGTTCAGACACCACTGTGTGTGTCTCCTTGTCACTTGACCTCTGCAAGTGTTTTGTTTCTTCACCCACAAGAATGGAGGGTCGTGATGCGAGGCTGATATGAGGATCCAAGGTGTGTGTGAAAGGCTGAGCCCACAGGCGTTAGCGCAGGGCGAGGCCACAGTAAGCGAGGAGCAGCAGGTGGCCTCAGCCCGGCCCCTCCTGAGAAACTGAGTCTAGGGTCTTCCAGGGACCCATGGTGGGTTACTGAACCACTGGAGACCCTGAAGTCTGCACCTGCAGCTGACATTTTCCCAGCATCTGCCTCCCACTGCTCAAGGTCTCCATTTGGGAGAAGAAAAGCAGAAATGAGGGGCATTGGAGGGATATCAGCTTCCATTGTCCGAGCTCTAGAAGAAAGGAGACACCACACCTCCACAACCTCAGTGGCCAAGCGCACTCCCTGCCTAAGAATGAACCTGTTCTTGTACATCAGGAGAAAACGGCATTTTTAATGAAAGAGGAGGAGGGTTGGAGCCCCTTCAGCTGTCAGCACAGTCCTTAGGGCACGGCAAAGGCTCAGAACATGGCCTGTTATCAGCACCATTGTTAGTGTGGGTTATCTTGCAAAACTGTGGAGAGGGTTCATTTAAAAAGAGAACACAGAGGGAGGGACAGAGGGAAGGGGCCGAGAACACACTGACGGTTTGGCCCGTAGCATTTTCCTCCCTGGAAGACTTGGAAGCAGGTTCCCTCAGAACCCTGCTTGGCTGGCTTCACACTTTTGCCCCTCCAGGTCCCAAGCGGAGGTGCTGAGATTCTCTCCTTGGCTGGAGCCCAGACACCCAGCCTCCAGCACCTCTCACTGGCCCAAGGGAAGGGTAAGGGTGAGCTCATGCTCTAGAAACATTTCGAGAAATTCTGGTGTTAGTGGTCTGGGGCAGGGGGGGGCGGGGGGCGGAATGCAGCCTGGGCATGGATATGTTTTTTTAATTTTTTTTTTACATTTATTTATTGTTAGAGCACAAGTGGGGGAGGGGCAGAGAGAGAAGGAGACACAGAATCCAAAGCAGGCTCCAGGCTGTCAGCACAGAGCCTGACGCGGGGCTTGAACTCACAAACTGTGAGATCATGACCTGAACCGAAGTCGGATGCTCAACCGATTGAGCCACCCAGGCGCCCCGGCGTGGATATTTTTTAAAAGCTCCCCCGGGGGATTCTAACTGGCTGCCAGGGTTAGGAACCACTGGAGAACAAGGTGCTGGGACAGGGGCCTCACAGGAGGAGCCCAGAGGAAGCTTGGATTCTGTCCACAGAGGTTGGGAGGGTTATCAGGGGCTAACAGGAAGAATTGATGTCAAAGGTGGAAACCCCAAGGATGAGTATTAACAACAATAGCAATTACCAAATGGGTGTTGTCTGTGCCCTTCACCTCCCGTTTTCCATTTAATCTATAGCCAAACTGCAATGATCCAGAAATATGCCCAAGGTCCTGCAGCTGGGAAGTGGCACAGAAGCTAAGACCGTTTTAAACTCCGGCAGACTGGTGCCAGAGCACTGTGTTACCTGAGCCAGGGAGCAGGTGGCGGGCGAAGGGGTAAGAGTTTCTGGCGTCCAAGTAGACGTGTATCTTGGAAAAGACAGAACCCTTAATCCTCTGTGTCTTCATCTGTAAAGTGGGACTCCTTTGCTGCCACCCTGAGTATCCCCCAGAAGGTGGCTGGGAAGATGAGCAAAAAGTTTATTAACTACAGAGGATACTACCTCGGCGGCTCAGGAGAGCAGGGAGAGCAGAGGAAAGGCAGTGGCCAGCTATCTTGGAGAGGATGCCTCGTGACCTGATACCACGGGACGATTTCATTTTTCCTATGCCTGTTTGTGCTCTGTCAGAGCTGCGTGACAGATGGGCTTGTTCTGGTCCTGACAGTGACAGCTTCTAAAATCCACAGCAGACAGGATGACAGAACTTCCTGCCGATAGCTGTGCATGCTTGTGCGCACACACGCGCCCGTCAGACCCTCAGATCTGAGCCGGCACGGACGCGGTTGTTGGAGGGCAAATAATGTCTTTGCAGAAGTGACAGAAATTGAGAATCTCTGGGTGCGTCCAAGATTTCACACTAGATTGGCAGCTCCCCAAGTGAGTTCCGTAAAAAGGAAAAGAAATGGGGTGTGTTCAACTGCCATAGAATTTTGGAAAGTGCTGGGGTAGACCAACTTAAATGTCTTTCTTTAGGGGCACCTGGGTGGCTCAGTCGGTTGGGTGGCCAACTTAGGCTCAGGTCATGATCTCATAGTTCGTGGGTTCGAGCCGTGCATCGGGCTCTGTGCTGACAGCTCGGAGCCTGGAGCCTGCTTCCGATTCTGTGTCTCCCTCTCTCTCTGCCCATCCCCTGCTCATGCTCTGTCTCTCTCTCTCTCTCTCTCTCTCTCTCTCTCTCTCAAAAATAAACATTTTTGAAAAATTTGTTTAAATGTCCTTCTTTAATCTGGCAATGTGCATTGGGGGCTGCAAAAGGCAAGAACAGCCCATAGCTCTTGATGGATAACAGATTAGCCCTCAAACGTACTGACCTAAAACAATAAACATTATTGTACAGTTTCTAAGGTTCAGGTATTTGGCTGAGGTTCAGCCGGGTGGTTCTTGTCGGTGTCTCATTACATTGAGTCAACATGTCAGCCGGGGCCGCCGTCATCTGGAGGTTTGACTGGGGCCGGAGGGTCTGCTTCTGAGCTCGCTGTAATGGCTGTTGGCTGGAGACCTCTGTCCCTCACCATGTGGGCCTTTCCATGAGGCTGGTTGAGTGTCCTCAAGGCAAGGCAGTTAGCTTCCCTCGGAGCAAGTGGCCCCAGAGGGAGCATGAGGCAGGGAGGCCTGACGTGTCTTTTGTGATCTATGTAGGCTGAATATGGCATGCTGTCACTGTAAAGGAACCTAGAACAGATCAGAGTCTGTTTCAACCTGAGTCAAGGGATCTGGGCTTTAATTCTTGCATGCCAACACTCATTGGCTAAGGTCTGCTCCAGGATGGGAGTGGAGTGTGCAGACATCAGGCTCCTTGACCCTGTGAGCAAAGTGGTCCTAGCAGCCCCAGGACAGTTCTGCAAAGAGTCACAGATGCAAATCTGTGTCACAAGAGTACCCAGCAGCCTGGCGAGGTGTGCACAGACAGAAAAAGGTGTAGAGGAAATCTGAGCAGACCGCTGGCAGCGTCTGCTGCATTTAAACTCACGAAGAATTGGAAATGACAAAATGGCTCAAGGTACGGGGTTCGGTAGACAGATGATGGTCCTTCCATACATTGGGAACAAGTACGCAGCCATTAACTCTCACGCTCCTGAAGATGATTTAGTGTTGCGGAAATAGCACACGGGGAAAGCTGGCCTCAGATAATCAGTATGGATGATAGTCCATTTAAAAGAAAAAGAAAATTGCAGCTGCTTTTTAGTTATTCAGTTGTTATAAATTTGTGTAAAAGTTGTTATTTTGGGGGGCCTCTGGGTGGCTTCATTTGGTTAAGCGGCCGACTTCAGTTCAGGTCATGACCTCACGGCTTGTGAGTTGGAGCCCCGCGTCGGGCTTTGTGCTGACAGCTCAGAGCCTGGAGCCGGCTTTGGATCCTGTGTCTCCCTCTCTCCCTGCCCTTCCCCTGTTTTTGCGCGCGCTCTCTCTCTCTCTCTCTCAAAATTAAATAAACATTAAAAATAAGGTGTTTTGGGTTTTTTTTTTTTTTTTTTGAAGAAGGTGGATGTTCAACTTATTTTTTTTTCCTTTGTGTGTTTTTGGGTTTTCCAAATAGTCTGCATAGAGAATGTATTGCCTTTGAGACAACGAAAAGCAAACCGAGTGGTTAAATCTAAGACTCGATTCTTGTAAGGGATGCTTTGATGTAATGCATCACCTGATACAGATTTCACTTCCTCTCCTACAACGTGGCATTTGCAGACCATATGGAGAAATCATGTACACAGTCTGCATACAGGGACTGCCCTAGTTTGAATTCTGCTCCACCATTTACTGGGTGAGCCTGGGAGAAGATCTTAACGTCTCTGTGCCTCTGGCTTGCGGGCAATGACATAGGGGTGATGAGAGAATGTCCTGTAGAGCTGCGGTGGGGAATAAATGAGTTAAGATATAAGAATAAATGAGTTAAGCAATTCCTGGCAATATAGACGCCTTCCCCTACCCGGCCCTCGATCTAATGACTAGTCTGCATGGCTGAGGTCTTGTTTTGTGCTTCCTCCTCTCGTTAAAACTACCTTGTCCCACCTTTGGGGCCCTGCCAGGCCTAGGTGGGTAGTGATGAATGAATCATGTTGCCCCATCACATGCATCTGTGCTCAAGTCTCCGTACCGGAAGCCCCGGAGGGCCCTGTGCAGGTCCCTGGGGTGCTTACCTAGGGCTTCTGCCTGGCAGCATCTGTGACCCTTTCCTCTGGTCTCAGCCCCTCAATAGCTCGTGATTATGTGTAGCTTTGCAGGGACTTTCCATCAAAGAGCCCTGTCCCAAGCTAAACCTATCAAGGCCTTTCTCGTGGGAATGTGACATTTTTGCAAAGATTCTGGGATGGGAAGTAGCTGAAGCTGATTCATCCCAGTGACAGTCCCCTGAAGAGATGTTCATTTTTCTTACTTCCTAGATCCCTGGAGTGGCCCCCTTCCTGGCCTTCCTGGGGTCCAGTGCTTAGCTTTCCTGTCAATTATTTGAGTTACACCACATCCTTTTCCCCTGAATTAGGCGGAGTCTATTTCTTTCACTTGAAAATGACAAACATCAGCTGCTATTATAGTGAGAGAGGGAGAGGGACAGAGAGAAGGGGAGGGACAGAGAGAGGGAGAGGGACAGAGAGAGGGAGAGGGACGGACGGCAGGTGAGGGGCATTTCCACTGCAAGGTGAAACCCGGACATCTAGTCCAGCTCGATGACTGACTCCTTCCGTGACACTGGGAAAGTCCTCCCGCCTCTTCCGTTGAGCCTCTGTCTCCTGGAACCATCCCACGGATCCAGTGACACTGGGAACCCTGTCCTAAGCTCCCTGTGAGTCTCCCTGGGATTATTCTACACACTCCGTAGCCCCAGCCATCTCGTCTAAGCTGGCACACCCATTTCTGGCCCAGATCAGCTCTCCGGAGCTCCAAATGCCTCCTGGACATTTGCGTGCAGGGGCTTCTCAAACTCCCCACCTGCAAAAAAGAATTCAGTGTCTCTTCTTGCAGACCACTCCCTCCCTTCCTCTGCCACTTTAGAGCAAGGCATTAACACACACCCCTTCTTATCAGCCGGTCATCAGGCATTGTACATACTCTGACGTCCTCTGTCACATGAGTCTTCTCTGTCCAGGTGTGGTCACTTTACAACATTCATCCACCTGCTTATCACTAAGTCCTTAGAAGTCCCAGAGGTGGGTAGTATCCTCAACTGGAGGAAAATGGGGAATCACAAGAGAAGCAATCTGCCCAAAGTCACACAGGAAGTAGGAAGCAGAGTTGGAATTTGAACGTGGGACTGTCTGAGCCCATAACCCATGCTCAGTTCTCCCAGGAGCCCCTGTCCATGTGCCCGAATTCAGGAGGAACAAGATTTGGGCCAAGCGCTTTCTGGCCGGTTACTAAGGTCCCCCATGCAAACAGCAACAGTGTTGTCCGTGAGCTCATCTGATCCACTTTGCTCCACCCAGTTCCTAATCTGGGCTAATCTCCTAGACAACCAGAGTGATGCAACAAACAGAGGGGACCTGCCAACTCCTAGATAGCTTCCAGGGCAGGACTGGTGCGAGTCCAGGATGTGGTGGTGGTTGGGGGCCACTGACGTCCGCAAGGGCTCCAGCCCAGAACCTCTCCTCTACCTAGTTACCACTATGTGCCCCGAAAGGACCCAGAGCCATCCAACATCCAGTCTTGGCAGGGCGACCAGGAGTGGAAAGCCTTGGGATGCTGGGAGCGTGTGACCCGCAGTGAGCACAAAACACTCGCTGTGTGGTCCTGGGATCCTAGGGAAGGTTCCGGAGACCCGGGTTCCAGCATGGCCCTGGGAATCACTAGCTCTATCTGGAACCTGTCAGGAAACACGCAAGTCCCAAGTGTGTGGGCATCTGAACACCTCTGACCTGCCTCCACCGTGATCTGAGCCCACAGATGCTACAGCATCTTCCACCCTTGTGCCCACAATTTTTTAAAAATATTTTCATGGTGGTAAATAAAATACATAACAAAATTTGCCATTTAACCCAAGTGCACAGTCCAGTGGCATCAATGCACAGAATTAATAATGCAAGCGTCATGGGGCACCTGGGTGGCTCCATAGGTTAACCTCCGACTCTTGATTTCGGCTCAGGTCATGATCTCACGGTTTCGAGAATTCGAGCCCCGTGCCGGGCTCTGCGTTGGCAGCCCGAAGCCTGCTTGGGAATCTCTCTCCCTCGCTCTCTGCCCCTCCCCTACTCACACTGTCTCTGTCTCTCTCAAAACAAATAAATAAAAAAAAAATAATGCAACCATCACCACTATCTAGTTCCAAAACCTCTTCATCACTGCAAATGGAACTCTGTAGGCGTTAAGCGATTGGCTCTCCATTCTCCTTCCTCCGGTCCCTGGTAATCTCTAACCTACACTCTATCTCTGTGAATGAGCTTCCTCTAGATAGCTCATAGAAGTGGAATCCTGTAATACTTGTCCTTTTGTGTCTGACTGCTGTCACCTCACGTCATGTCTTCAAGTTCGTCCCTGCCGTAGCAGGTGCCAGAACTTCCTTCTTATGACTGGATAATATCTCATTGTATGGATACACCACATTTTGTTTATACATCCCTCTGCTGCTGGATACCCCACGGTCAATTCATCCACGACAGTCAGAGTGATCTTGGGAAAATATTACTCAGATCATGACTCAACTTTATTCAAACCCTCCTAAACTCCTTAATTCATTCAGAATAAAAGCTGTAGTCCTTATTATGGCTACAAAGTCCTAAAGGATTCTCTCTGCACATACATTGCATTACCTCTGTGCCCCTCTAACCTCACCCCTTCCCACTTTCCCCACTCCACCCCTTGCTCTTCCGTGAACACCTCAGGCACACTGCTGCCTCAGGGCCTCTGCATATGCTCTTCTCTCTTCCTGGAATTCTCTTCCTCCTTCTGCGTGGCTGGCACTCTCATCTCCTTCAAGCATTTGCTCAGCTGTCACCTTCTTCTTGAGGCTCATCCTGGACTCCCTCTTTAAAACTACAGCCCACCTCTCCTTCATCCATCATTCCTGAGCCCCCTCATCAGGATCTATTTTTTCCATAAGACTTGTCATTTTCTTTTTTTTTTATTAAAAAAAATTTTTTTAATGTTTTTATTTATTTTTGAGACAGAGAGAGACAGAACATGAGCAGGGGAGGGGCAGAGAGAGAGAGGGAGACAGAGAATCCAAAGCAGGCTCTAGGCTCCGAGCTGTCAGCACAGAGCCCGACGCGGGGCTCGAACTCACGGACTGTGAGATCATGACCTGAGCTGAAGTCAGACGCTTAACCGACTGAGCCACCCAGGCACCCGAGACTTGTCATTTTCTAACATGTTATCTAATTTATGCATTTATTATTTCCATTGTTTGTTGTCTGTGTTGCACCCCTAGAATGTAAGCTCTATGAAGATAAGGATATTTTTTGCCTGTTTTGTTCACTGACATATCAGAAGCTGGTATGCAGCAGACACTCCATAAATATTTGTTACATAAATGAATGAATACGAGTTGGGACAATTGGCCTCACTTCCCTGAGCCCCTGAGCTTCCATGAGTCAGGGATTATGATCCATCCATGGGGCTCCAGTGTCTCGGTGGGAATCACATAATGACTGTCACGACCCTTTGTAAATTGTAAAGCATTTTGCAAGGTAGAAGAAAATGGATCTTCGTGAAATGCCCCTGAGGCCGGATACTTTCCATGACGTAGCTCATTTTATTATCCCCATTTTACAGATGGGGAACACGGAGGCTCAGAGTACCTTGCCTCAAGATCTCACACAGATAAGGGGCACCTGAGTGGCTTAGTCAGTTGAGTGTCCAACTCTTGCTTTCGGCTCAGGTCATGATCTCGAGGTTGGTGAGTTTGAGCCCTGTGTTGGGGCTCTGCACTGACTGTGGAATCTGCTTGGGATTCTCTCTCTCTCCCTCTCTCTCTCTCTCTCTCTCTCTCTCCCCTTCCTCTCTCTGCCCCTCCCCCTCTCTCTCTCAAAATAAAAATAAACTTAAAAAAAAAAAAGATCTCACGTAGAGAAAGTATAGGGAGTCAGATCTTCAACCCAGTTCTCTGGCTTGTCCTGTAAGTTGCTTCCTGCTCTGGTATCTCAAACGCCTAAAGGAAACACCCCCTTTTCTCCAGGGACCAGCTGTGAGCCCAGGGGAATAATAATGAGGATACAGATAGGAATAATAGGTGCCTTTTATTAAGAGCTTCCTACATATGTCAGGCTCACTTTACTATGTGTCAGGTGCTTTAGGTATTCTATCCTCACGAGATAGAGGGAAATGGGTATTATTATTCCCTCATAACGGACGAGGAATTCAAGGATCAGAGAGGTCAGGCCATTTGCTTGAGGCCACACAACTAATAAATAGCAGAGACAGTATTTGAGCCCAGAGCAATCTGACTCCTGTCGCATCTTAAAAAGGTCCACGATTGTAAGACGTGGTTTCTCTAATGCCACGGATGCCCTCCACCTCCAGCACCACCCCTGGGACCTCCCCACCCGAAGCAGACCCAAGAGGGTGCGTCTGCTGGTGGGGAGGCAAACCTACCACGAGCACCTCGTGCCTACCCCCTCCATGTGAGCAGCGAGATCCAGAAGGAATAAGGCGTTGGCAGGAGCTGAGATGGGGATCCCACGGGGCCTGCACTGCCAACAAAGACAAATGAATGAACCAGTCAGCAAACCAGGGCAGTTCTACCCCTGAGCAGAACTGTCACCGGTAAATAAATCATCGAGGCCCCACACCGGACATGCCAATTTCAGCAGGAGAGGAGGAGCACATTTATCTGCCTGGTGACACCCTGGCTGTCTTCAGGCGGTGAGGGGGTACGAAAACACTCCCCAGCCTGCACCCTGCCCGGGGCTGGTTCCAGCGGGAGGGGGAAGGGGCGGGGGGTGGGAGGGGAGAGAGGGTCTCTTTGCAGAATAGTGTTTGCCTCAGACTTGCCACCGATGCCCAGAAGCAAAGTCCTCATGCTTTCTATGCCTTTAAAAATGATCAAGGGGCTCTGGGTGGCTCAGCGGGTTAAGTGTCTGACTCTTGATCTGGGCTCAGGTCATGATCTCAAGGTTTGTGAGTTCGAGCCCCGAGTCAGGCTCTGTGCTGACAGTGCTGAGCCCGCTTGGGATTCTTTGTCTCCCTCTCTCTGCCCCTCCCCCCCCCCGCCCCAAATAAATAAATAAGCTTTTTTCAAAAAAAATGATCAGACTTCTAGTAATAGCACATACGGAGTGCTTCCTATGTGCCAGGCATTGTGGAGAGTTTTTTTTTTTAATTTTTTTTTTAATGTTTATTTATTTTTGAGACAGAGAGAGACAGAGCATGAATGGGGGAGGGTCAGAGAGAGGGAGACACAGAATCTGAAACAGGCTCCAGGCTCTGAGCTGTCAGCACAGAGCCCGACGCAGGGCTCGAACTCACGGACCGTGAGATCATGACCTGAGCTGAAGTCGGCTGAGAGAGTTTTTAAAGTAAACATTCTCTCACTAACAGGCTAGAAATAAGTTACCGTCCAGGAGTTTCTTTTGCATAGGAAAATGATTGCTTCGCATGTCTATTCTTTTTTTTTTTAAGTTTTTTAAAATTAATTTAGAGAAAGAGAGTATAAGTAGAGGAGGGCCAGAGAGAGAGAGAGAGAATCCCAAGCAGACTCTGTACTGACGAAGTAGAACATGATTCCGGGCTCGAACCCGTGAATTGCGAGACCACGACCTCCGTGGGGAGAGAAAGGATGCTGAGGTCCAGGGTACCAGGGTCTCAGAGCCAAGCTCCCGCCGTTCAGAGGAGCCCAGTCACGCTGCCTTGCCAAGTTCTGCCGCATGCTGCCAAACTCCACTAAAATCCCATTGTCCTTGGGAGGGGCTTGCACACTCTCCAGCGTCACTGGAGATGTCTGTGTTTGATCTCAGAGGGAGAAGGGGCTAGCACTGGGTTTGTTACATACAATTCTCCAAACGGCCCAATTTGACAGAGGAGCCTAAGAAGGTGAGGGCACCTGCCCACAGCCTCAAGCCACTGGCGGAATATTATTGTAAGGGCTCCCAGACTTTCCCCATAGGAAGACTCCTGAGCCCCGACTAGCCAGGGACACTCTGCAAGTGGCCCCTCCTTACAGACCCACCCACTAAACCCTCTTAAGTCCCATCTGAGGGTCCCTGACTCTGTCAGCCAACACCCCAGGTAAGTCCTCATCGCCACGTCTCTCACCTCTTCGGGGACAGAGAATGAAATCATCAACAATCGGAAATCTGCAATTAATAAAAACGATGCGAAGTTGGGATTTGTTTTGTTTTTGTTTTTTTGAACAGGATCATAATAATGAAAGAATCAGGTTACAAAATAACATGTGCAATGCGATCCCATTTGAAAATTGCATAAAAACAAAAGCCCTGGGGGAAAATATATCCATTATTAACAATGATTTTTTGGAGTAGGGGAGGGAAGATTTATTGGTGATTTCTGTTTTATTATTTTAGCTTATATGTATCTTGTTTGTTTATCAGCAATATATAGGCAATGTGTGTCTTACTTGGATAATAAAGAACAAAATAAAAGGGCTTTTTTCCCCCTTGAAAGAACGCGGTGAGTATTTTGGAAAACTGTAACGTGGCTGCTTGAAGCATTGCAAGCTTCTATGCCAGTGGCTAACATTGGTCTCCCATGGTTCTCTGCTTATCTTTTTCTTATGTCTCAGGGAACATAATATAGCTGAATCTAAGCTCTGAGTGACAATGGGACAAATAAATAGACAAGTAGATCATCAGAATTTTCATCATCTTCATTTCTAGATGGCATAGAGAAAGGAAAGGGGGCTTGTCCATGTAACTCATAAGTTCCTTCTCCGGCTTTCTCTCTTGGTTCCTCCAACATCCAAATGGACATGCCATCAAATGCCCTTACGGCTCCTAAATTTCTTCATTGCAAAACCCCATGCCTCCATACATTTGTTTCTCTGTTCACTGATTCTTTTTCATCTTTGTGGAAGAATATACAGTCCAATGGCCCAGGCCCCTGGTTCTGAAATCCCAGTGCCTGAGTTCAAATCCCCTACTCCATCTGAGTTCGTAACCCCCACTCTCTCTGAGTTCATATCCCCTACTCTGCCTGAGTTCAAATCCCTACTCTGCCTTTGTTCATATCCTCCACGTCTGAATTCCTATCTTCTACTCTGCCTGAGTTCATGTGCCCCCTCTGCCTGAGTTCAAATCCCTACTCTGCCTGAATTCATATCCTCTATTCCACCTGAATTCATATCCCCTACTCTGCCTGAGTTCAAATCTCCACTCCACCTGAGTTCATACTCCCATTCTGCCCTTGAGTAACTGGAGAATGTTGAGAAAGTCACTTCTCGTGTCTGAGGCTCAGTGTTCTCACTAGGAAAAAGGATAATTTTCATTTCAACTCCTTGGGTTGATTAAAAGAAATAATGTTTACAAAGTCCTTGACAGTATGTTGCAGCCACCATGAGCGCCTCTCTCTCCTTTTCTCTTCTGTATTTTTCCCTCTCACGGAGGTGAAGGTGGTGTTTGGGGACATAATGTTCTCTTATCCTTGTAACAGGACTTGTCCCTCTCACGTCTTCCCAGAATCGAGAGATGCACAGTCTCAGACGGGCAGAAGAGCCTCGGACAATTACATGCCCAAAGCCAGATCACCAACTCACCGCTTGCTAAATTTACCAAACATGGCTTGAAGACTAGCTTTCTTGAAGATGTTCAGTGACTATGAATATGGCCTTCTTAATAAATTGGTCTTAAATATATTCTCAGCAGCTCACTTTGTCTAAAAGCTAAATATCATGGGAGCTGTTTAACTCTCTTATGACTATCTTCTAATGAAGAATATATTCTTGAATATCTTAGAGTCTTGAATATAATTAAAATATCTTGAATAAATTTTTTGATAAGAGTATTCGAGAAGTATAAATTCACTGAAGATTATCAGTGAGCATATTAAAATACTGTGTGTAGAAGAATGTAGTCATTGGCTACATTCAAGAGGAGTATGTTGATATTCATTAACAATACTTGATGAGAATTCTCCTGAAGTTTAGAAAAATTGGAAAATTTGATTTGGACAATTGGCCGTTAGCATTTAGATTTTTCAGAGAACTACATATCATAGATTTGATTTTTCGTGGATTTTTGGTGGAATTTTTGGTGGATTGGCCTCAGCGCATCTCTTATGAGATCTGAGGGAAGTCCACCAAGATTCACCTCCAACTTTGGCCAGAGTCCTGACCCTCCCGCTCTGCCCTTGACCCTCTGGGGTATTCCTCCCCATTCTGGGCTTTGAGGGAAGGCTACATTTTGAGAGAAGCCTGCCCTCTTCATTTTTTTCAACTCACAAGCTTTTAGTTATGTTCCCGGAATGTGGATAATGGACTGAGCCAAAACTCAAACACAGAACTCTGGGTTTGAATTCCAGTTTCTACTCCTAGCCAGCTGTGTGATCTTGGGCAACTGACATAACCTCTCTGAGCATTTCGTGGGCCTATTATTGTTTTTAAATGGATTTATAAATACATATTTTAAAAATCTATCAGTTTTAATTTCTAATATGGTACATAATGGCAGATATAACCACACAAGCACACTCTTTGGGGGTCCCCAGTGATTTTTAAGAGTGTCAAGGGATCCAGAGACCAATGAGTCTGGTAACTGTTAGATTAGATTATTTCAGAAAGTCCAAGAATCTGGGGTTGTTGTGGGCCAAGCACTCATGAGTTCCTCATTCATCTTCATTTATTCTATAACACATATTTAATGAGTGCTTCCTATATGCCAGACTTTTCTAGATCCTGGGGATAAAATGAAGAGCAAAACACAGTTCCTGGCAGGGAGCAAATCAACTCAAGGGTCCACTGAGTGACACAGGCACGCACATCTTATGATGGTCGTGAGGCAAGAGCAGGGAGAGACTTGTGTGGACTGGGGAGAGGGGGCAGGAAGGGATGACACCCCGGTCGAGAGACCAGCGTTTGCAAAACAAGGCAGCAGTGAGAATGGTTTGCCAGAACACCCTTGGCGTGAAGAGGGAGACTCAAGTGAAGAAGGTGAGCAGGGGGCAGCAGAGGGGATGAGGGTCCAAACATCTCGGGCGTTGATCAGGAACAATGATCTCTGCCTTCAGGCCAGGAGAAATCTCAGGGTCTCAGAGAGGCAGCCAGAACAGATGCACGGTTACCCAGAATGCCACAGACTAGTGATTTAAACACTGGAAATTTAGTGCTCACAGCTCTGGAGGCTGGAAGTCCGAGATCAAGGTGCTGCTGATTTGGTGTCTGGTGAGACCTGCCTTCTTCGCTTGCAGACAGCCGTGTCCTCACACAGCCTTTCCTGCGTGCACGTGTGTGTGCATGTGTGTGCACGCACACAGTGAGCTTATAAAGACACCAATCCTATCAGATCCGGGCCCCACCCTTTTTTTTTTTATTAAAAAATTTTTTTTTAAGTTTATTTATTTTTGGGACAGAGAGAGACAGAGCATGAATGGGGGAGGGTCAGAGAGAGAAGGAGACACAGAATCTGAAACAGGCTCCAGGCTCCAAGCTGTCAGCACAGAGCCCGACACGGGGCTCGAACTTATGGACCGCGAGATCATGACCTGAGCCGAAGTCAGATGCTCAACCGACTGAGCCACCCGGGCGCCCCATGGGCCCCACCCTTTTGACCCCACTTAACTATAGTTACTTCCTTGGAAGCCCCACGTGCAAACACAGCCAACCTGGGGGTTGGGGCCCCAAAATATGAGTGTTGTGGGGAACACAAACCTTCCAGTTATCACCACCTCCCTGCTGCATTCTCCTACGCACACCCACTGAGAAAGAAATTGCTGGTGGCCAAAACAAAAGCTTCCTCCCTCCTACAGGGGATGGAGAGGAAAGGCAAAAGAAAGAAATATTCATCCAAGCAGGGAGTATTTACAAACTTGGCAAGTGGGCAAAGCCCTCCCTGATGTCCCCCCCAAATGCAAACAGTCACCCGAGGCTTCCATTACCGCAGCCTTAGTTTACCAAACTAAACATATTTGCCACCAAAATGCTTTTATTAGTGGTATGATGAGGATTTTTTTTCAGCAAAGTCATTACTGGAATAGGAGCCTGTGGACATTTAAAGAGACGTCACAGAGGAAGCCTTCGCTGGCGGCTTGTCTTCATTTCCTCTCACAGGATTTACATCAATTCCTTTTTTGCCCCCTCTCCTTATTATTTTTTAACTCTATAAAAATATTTTTTTAATGTTTATTCTTGAGAGAGAGAGACAGAACGCAAGTGGGGGAGGGACAGAGAGAGAGGGAGACACAGAATCCGAAGCAGGCTCCAGGCTCTGAGCTGTCAGCACACAGCCCGATGCAGGGCTCAAACCCACAAACTGTGAGATCAGGACCTGAGCCGAAGTCGGACGTTTAAACCCACTGAGCCACCCAGGCGCCCCTATATAAAAATGTGTTTTGAAGGAGAATCAGAAACTCAGAAGAAAATAATCACTCACATTCCCCCCTTTCAGAGAAGGAAACTACTATTATAATTCATTTGTTTTCTCTTCCACAATTCATATTTTGAATAGAGACCTTATCATTATTATTACGACCACTATGACAATTTCTATTTTACAAAAATGGTATCAAGCTTGGCTTGTATCCTCTTTTTTATTATTATACATCATGAGTACCTTTCCATGCCAAGAAACACTGACTTCGTTCTGGATGTCTGCCGACTCCACTATTCCATTATATGGATGTCTTATATTTACTTAAGTTGTCTCCTATTGACGCACGTGTAAATGATTTCTCGTTTCATTCTTATAAGCAAAGCTGAGGTAAGCATCCCAGCAACTAAATACTTGCAGTCACTCCGGCTTTCTTACTCAGGATAAATTTCTAGGATCTGTAATATTTGCACTCACTCCAGCTTTCTTTCTCAGGACAAATTCCTAGGATCCGTATTTCTGAATTAATGGAAATACACAGTTTTGCTGATTATTGTTGCACGGCCACAAAACACATGTGTATATATTTTGGTATCAGAACGAAAGGATTCTTTTCCCCCTTTCCTACCTCTTGTTGGGAGGCATTTTCAGAAAGACAGAAGGAATAGTTTAGGTGTGTTGAGAAATATAGCAACACTTCAAGGTTAGAGTATGGGATTTCTTTGATTATGAAATTGGAATTGCATCACAGAAATGTAACTAACTTGAGTTCAACTGTCTTTCATTAAGTCCATCATCGATTTTTTTTTAGTTTACTATTATTTTTTTCCTGTTCTTTTTGTTTGGTTTTGTTTTGTTTTTTAATGTTTATTTATTTTTGAGAGACGGAGAGAGACAGAGTGCGAGCAGGGGAGGGACAGAGAGGGAGACACAGATTCTGAAACAGGCTCCAGGCTCTGAGCTGTCAGCACAGAGCCCGACACAGGGCTCGAACTCACAAACCGTGAGATCATGACCTGAGCCGAAGTCGGACGCTCAACCGACTGAGCCACCCAGATGCCCCTATTATTATTATTATTATTATTATTTAGTCATCTCTACACCCATTGTGGGGCTCAAACTCAACGACTCGGAGATCAAGAATCTCATGCCCTTCAAACTGAGCCAGCCACGCACTCCCATCATTGATTTCGATGCACCGTTATTTTTCATAAAATTAAGAAATTTTTTTATAAACTCTTGCAATTCCGTTACCACTCAATGCCTTAATAGTCTTTTTCAACACCTTAGTTGGTCACGCCATGCCTCCTCTGAAATTCCCTTCATCTCTTCTGAGGGATGTGACACTTTCTCTTGGATCTTGTTTCCTGACTCGGTATGTGACAAGAAATCCTTCGGCAGCTATCTCGGTGACAAAATGCAATACAGCCTCATCTACTGTGGTTTCTTTTTAGCGGTGCAGTAAAATTTGATTGTTACCTTGCAAAAGGATATAAGACTGGAGTCATTCCCCCAAAGACAAGCATTTGCTTCACTAATGTGCAACCTCTACCCCATTGTTCTGCTTGGAGGCCTTTTTGTGTATAGGGAAACTTTCCACTTCAATGCCAAAACATATCACAGTGTAATCTTTTGGAAGACATTTTAAGCAGCAACTAAAATCAGCCTGTGGGGGCACCTGGGTGGCTTAGTTGATTAAGTTTCCGACTTTGGCTCAGGTCACGATCTCACAGTCCGTGGATTCGAGCCCCGCGTCAGGCTCTGTGCTGACAGGTCGGAGCCTGGAGCCTGCTTCGGATTCTGTGTCTCCCTCTCTCTCTGCCCCTTCCCTGCTCGTGCTCTGTCTCTCTTTCTCTCTCTCTCTCAAAAATAAATAAATATTAAAAAAAATTTTTTTAATAAAAAAATCAACCTGTGAAGGACCCGCAGTGTGCATAACTCAGCAGAAGTGATGGCAGTTTGAACAGCCATGACCAAGTTTGCTTGGACACAAGGAATGGACCACATCATGCCTGCTGGCTGGCCGGCAGCAGACTGGAAAATGCATCTCAATTGCAGAGAGGTTAAAATTAGAAAAAGTGTGCCTCTTAGAACTGATGAAATATGATTAATGGGAGGCTCAAAAGTTAAGATAAAAAGAGAAATATCAGCACAAGTGTGCTGTTAATTATGTTTCTTTATTCTACTCAGTAAGTGTATGCCCCAGAACAGGCATGAGATGGGAAACATGAATTCATCAAATTCCCAGTTGGTGTCATTTCCCAGTTGTCTGTCAGGGTGAAGACATCTTTGACACACTGAGCATGGTTTTAGAGTTTAAAGATACACTGGTTTGGGGCACCTGGGTGGCTGAGTCAGTTAAGCTGTCGACTTTGGCTCAGGTCATGAGTTGGTTCGTGAGTTCGAGCCCCAGGTCAGGCTCTGTGCTGACAGCTCGGAGCCTGGAGCCTGCTTCAGATTCTGTGTCTCCCTCTCTCTCTGCCCCATTCCTGCTTGTTCTCTCTCTCTCTCTCTCTCTCTCTCTCTCTCACACACACACAAATCGTCTGTTAAGTTAATAAATACCGGAACTAGAATCCAAACCCAGATTTGAAGGCTCTAAAGGCCATGTTCTAGATCATCGTACTTTTGAAGAAATATTAGAAAATATAGAATAAGCAAAGAAAGAAAAAGTATTCCCATTCAAAATCCCAGCAAGTTATGAGGCTATTGAGAAACTGATTCTAAAGTTTATGTGGAGAGGCAAGAGACCCAGAATAGCGAACACAATTTTGATGGAGAAGGTCAAAGTTGGGAGGATGGACATTACCTGACATCAAGACTTACTATAAGGCCACTATAATCAAGGCAGTGTAGTATTGGCGAAAGAATAGACAAAGGATCGATGCAACAGAATAGAGAGCCAGAAATAAACTCACACAAGTATAGTCCACTGATCTTTGACAAAGTGGCAGAAGCAATTCAATGGAGAATGGCTAGTTTTTCCAACAAATGATGCTAGAATAACTGGGCATCCACATGTCAAAAAGCAAAAACAAAAAAGATTCTAAACATAGATAATATACCCTTCACAAAAATTCACTCAAAAGGGATCATAGACCTAACTGCAAAATGCAGAATTGTAAAACTTCTGGAAGACAATAGGAAAAATCTGGATGACCTTGGGTTGGTGATGATGTGTTAGATTCAATATCAAAAGCATGACCCACAAAAGAAATAAATTGCTAAGTGGGACTCCGTTAAAATTAAAAACCTCCACTCTGTGAAAGACATTGTTAAGAGAAAGAAAAAATAAACCACAGATGGGATAAAATCTCCGAAGGCTCATATCTGATAAAGAACTGGTATCCAGAATATACAAATAGCCTTTAAAGCTCAACAATATGAACACAATAATTCACATACAAAAAATAGACAAAAGATCTGAATAGATGCCTCACCAAAGAAGATATATAGATGGCATCTCAGGATATGAAAAGATGCTCAACATCATAGGTTATTAGAGGACTGCAGATCAAAACAATAATTAGATGCCACTGCATACCTATTAGAATGGCTAAAACCCAGAACACTGAGAGCACCATATGC
Source organism: Panthera onca (assembly GCF_046562875.1). Taxonomy (NCBI): domain Eukaryota; kingdom Metazoa; phylum Chordata; class Mammalia; order Carnivora; family Felidae; genus Panthera; species Panthera onca. Next base: position 14,376,711 of record NC_138350.1, read on the forward strand.
TGATGAAGATGTCGAACAGTTAGGAATGCTTATTCATTGCTGGTGAAGATACAAAATGGTACAACCATTTGGGGAGACAGTCCTGAAGGTTTCTTACAAAACTAAACATATTCTTACCATACAATCCAGCAATTGCACTCCTTGATATTTACTCGAATGAATTGAAAACCCATCTCTACAAAACAAAAACAAAAAAGGCTGCACTTGAATGTTTGCAGAATCTTTATTCTCTATTGCCAAATCTTGGAAACAACCAAGATGTCCTTTAACAGGTGAATGGATAAACAAACTGTGGTCCACCCAGGCGATAGAATATTATTCGGTGCTAAAAAGAAATGATCAAGCCATGAAAAGACATAGAGGAACCTTAAATGTGTATTGCAAAGTGAAAGAAGCCAATCTGAAAAGGGGTCATACTGTATGGTTCAAGCTGTATGTCATTCTGGGAAAGGCAAAACTATGGATACAATAAAGAGATCGGTGGTTGCCAGGGGTTTGGAAGGAGGGAGGGAGGAAGGGAATGATGAGCTGGTTGAGAATAGGGGATTTTCAGGGCAGTGAAACTATTCTGTATGACACTGTAATAGTAGATACATGTCACTATTCTTTTGTCAAACCCATAGAACGTACACCAAGAGTGAACCCTATGTAAACTATGGCCTTCACTTATTAATAATGTACCAATATTGGTTCGTCAGTAGGAACAAATGTACCACACCAATGCAAGATGCTAATAATGAGGGAAACTGGGGGTGGGGGGTGGGGGGCAGTACTGGAAACTGTACATTCTGCTCAATTTTGCAGTAAATCTAAAATTGCTTTTAAAAACACCCATTAATTTTGAAATATATATCCATAAAAACCCACCACACAAAACAACCACTGTTCACTGTTCTGTGGTTAAACCTCCAGTCTCCTTCCCATGTAAATACAGTTATATATTTAATGAGAGCACCATCCACAGGAACATTTTCAAGAGTTTCAATGCAAGTGGCCAAAATTTTCCTCCAGAAAGGTATCTATTTCCACCACCCACAGAAAATATGAGTGCCCTCCTCCCTGAACCCTGACCAACACAGAAACTCCAACCAGGTTCACAAGCGACCACGTGGCTCCTTGTGTTAGTTTTCTTTCCCACCGCAAGTGTTAAGTCCTCAGGGACCCTCCTCCTGCTGCCTGCTGTACCTAGCTGTGCGGGCAGGAAGCAAGAGCAGACCTGGCTGTCTCCTGAGGCTTCAGCTGCAGAGAATCTAAGAGGCAGAGAGTCCAGGGAAACTTGAGGCAGGATGAGATCTGGCTGTTTGCCAGGCTAAGATTGGTCGATAACGGTTGAAAAGTTTTGTTAGGGTCAAGTCGGACCTCCCCGACACGTCTGCTCCAAACTCTGGCCCTTTTGGGACAATACCAAAGTACATTCTACAGAGTCCTACACACGATTCCAGTCCAAGGGCAAGACAGCGCAGAGGACAGGAGAGCAAGCTGAGCATTGGACTGACATTTGGAAGTTACAAACCTAATTGTATGTGACCTTGGATAAATAATCTTCCCCTAAACTGTAAGGTTAAAAATTGTCTAAACCATTAACAGTGTGGCTAGCAAAGCTAAAACAGAGGGATTTAGACTGTAAGCTCCATTGCTGGCATTCAAATCCTGACCCAACACCAAATAGCTGTGTCCCCTGGAACAAGTTACTTACCCTCTCTGAGACATAGTTTCCTCACTTGTCAGATGAACATTAAAATGGTTACCTCATAGTATTCTTGTAAGGATTAAATGAGATAATCCTTATAAAGTGCTCTGCACATCGTAAGCCCTCCCTAAAAGGAAAATGTTCTGAATATTCAAGAGCCATTAGGGAACCAATGAATGTCCTCCTTTCTCCACTTGTTTGTATATGGGGTGACTGAAGCCCAAGAAAGAAATGTCTTGCCCGAAGCCACGCAGTGAGTCACTATTCCTGCCTGAAAGTTTGGGTTTTGAAGCCCCAATCCAACAACCTTTTTGCTGAACCACAAAGAACTCTTGCAGAATGTAAAGTGCTCAGACCATGACCTCTCTCCATTCACTGGGCTCTGTTTTGCCTTGGGAGCCCCAATGAAATACAGGACAGATGCATTTGGCATCTCAGGCAGTGGGTCTCTTACAGAGACATTACTTAGGACCCGAGTCTGTTCAGCACAAAATGTAATCACTCCATCAATACTGAGACACAGCTTATCAGAAAACTGGGGACTAGCTCCGAGGCACCCGGTTGCCAAGAATGCGTATGTTGGTTTGCTTTGTCCTTCGGATCTTAAAGAGCCAGCCTCAGAGTGTGGGGACCAGGGAGCTTCATTCCCTGGATGGGGCATCTAGTTTCCAACTAACAGCAAAGCCCCCAAACCTTCATTTGCATGCATTTCATTGTTCCCTGGGAGGAAGGGTAGCTCTTCACAATCCATGAAGACCCCCTGTGCGGTCTCACCTCTGTACCTTCCGTCACTAGGGATCCCCACCACGCCCAACCTGGAAGATCATTCCCCACCAGGTGTTTCTGGCTTGTCTCTCTGTTTCTGCGCCGACTCCTTCTTCGTCTGATCCACAAAATGACTCCAGTAGGGGGCACTATGCTACGCTTATCAGATCCCCCTTCAAGCTTACTTCCCAAGCTTTGGAGGAGAGTACACTGCCCAATGTCTCATTCCCTTTCCAAGACAGCTGGCATAGACACTGGTCGCTGTAAGAGCCTAAGACCCAGTGTCTTAACCCCAGTCTGGTATACTCTGAAGGCATGGACACGTGGATCTAACAAAAATCCCTGCCCTCTGTTGCTCACATCCTAATGGTGAGGACAGCCAGATGTGCATACACATGCCACAAACACATACACACATACATTATATATGATGTATGTAGTGTGATGGTAAGTACTATGGAGAAAAATCAGAGGAAGAGAGTTAAAGAGAATCATTTTATTTTTTTTTTCGTCAACGTTTTTTATTTATTTTTTTGGGACAGAGAGAGACAGAGCATGAACGGGGGAGGGTCAGAGAGAGAGGGAGACACAGAATTGGAAACAGGCTCCAGGCTCCGAGCCATCAGCCCAGAGCCTGACGCGGGGCTCGAGCTCATGGACCGCGAGATCGTGACCTGGCTGAAGTCGGATGCTTAACCGACTGCGCCACCCAGGCGCCCCAAAGAGAATCATTTTAAATGGAGCGGGGTCAGTCAGGGAAGGCCTGGATGAGAAGGTGGCATTTGAGTGAAGTCTTGAGGAGGTAAGGGGATGAACCACATGGATATCTTGGGAAAGAGTGTCTCAGGCAGATGGTTCAGCAAGTGCAAAGGTCAGGAGCATGCCTGACATTTTTTAAGAAGACAGCGCATAGTGTGGCTGGAGGGAGGCATTAGAAGATGAAGTTAGAACTGGGTAGGATTCAGGAATTAGGATTAGGGCTTAGTAAGCAATTCCAAGGACTTTGGCTTTTACTCAGAACATATGAGAGACCACTGGAGATTTTTGAGCAGAGAATAACATATTTTTCCAGGACTTGTAGCCGTTGCTTTCAGAATAGACTGAACAGAGCCAGAGTGCAAGTGGGAGACTATTACAACAACGCAGGTAAGGAGCTCTGGTGATTCAGACCCCGACTAAGACTGCAACAGATATTGTCAGTTTCTAACAAATTCCATTCTCCCTTTGTTCCATAGTAAGAGCAGAGCACATGGCTGCTCAGTTGAAGACTACATTTCCCAGCCTCCCCTGGGGCATCACAGGACCACGTGACTAAGTTTTAACCAATGGAATGCGCCTGGCAGTGATATGTTTAGCATTGCCACATTTGCTTAAAAGAAAATCGTGCATCATGTTCTTTTACTTCCTTCCCCTTTATACAAAGGCCTAAGGATGTGCTTGGATGCAACCGAACCACACGGATGACAATGTTAGGGAAGGAAGCTGGGTCCCTGAGCGAGGGTGTGGAGGAAAGCCTGACATATTCCAGTTACCGCTCACCTCAGGACAGTTTCACGAATAAGAAATAAACTTCTGTCTTCCTTAATCCACTGCATTGGGGGGGTTCTTTGTTACAGCAGCTTAACCTTTACCTCAACTAATACGCAGACTTTTATGGAAGGTTTAGTGATATCAGGAGTGAATTACAGTTCAGTGCAGAACAGGAAACAACCAAAAATGTAACACTCAACATCTCCATTCTTAAATCTCCTTAAAGTCTCACGGACTGTCTTTTCCCTTAGGTCCCTGCCTGATACCTTTTCTGTTTATGGCTTCTCATTCCCCTCGCCTACATCCTCCTCCAACTTCCCTGTGCCAGGGGACATCTATAAAATCTTATTCTATTTTGCAAAGCAAATGAATATTTTCCCGATCTCCATCGCAGACAGCTCCAGGACTTTCCGTGGCATTATTCAAAATTCTTGGTGGCACGTCCTCAGAGAAGAAAGATCCACCTTACCCAGGTCTCCATCTTGATCCTAAGAATTAGCAGAAATTTTGAAATCATGTTTTCCTTTCACTCTGTTAAGCAGAAGGGAAGGGGCTGGTGGTGCAGAGGAAAATATTATTTTCCTCGAGCCTGAGAAAACCTGAGTTTGCTCCTGGGGTTTTAGAGTCCCTCTCCCCTATCCTCAGATAAAAATACACACACAACGGGCACCTATACATATGCATCCACATGGTTCTTTCTCATGTACACATGCTCGGGCACACAGACAGCAGAGTCGTGAGGGAAGACCCTGGGTTTGTTCCTTTCTGTCCCTTTCTGCTTTCAAACCCCAGCTCCCAACAACACTTCCCTGGCTGACGGCTCTGTGACCTTCCCGTTCACCGATTCTTTGGGTGTCTCACCAAAATTCACAGTGGGGACATTCTGCTCTCTTATTTCCTCCCTGCTTTTATGGTCTGTTATATTCGTTAATAGCACCATAAAGTGAGTTGTAAAATGAATTAGAAACAAGGTCTCGTCTCAAGGCCCCCAGAAGCCAAGCAGTCAGGCTTTGTTATCATGTCAGAAGGGCCGGCTTTTCCCCCAGAACAAAACGAGATGTCTAACAGGGCTACCTACCCATGGGATGGCTGTGGTTGGCTGAGTGTCCACACCACCTCTCCATCGGGCAAGTCAATGGCAGAAACACCTCCAGGATCTGACCAGGATTAGCCTCCCCTGCTCCTGGGCGTGAGGGCAATGGAGAGGAATCAGTGAGGGGAATTCTGGGTGTCTTTTTGTGTCTCTGTATGGACACGTGTGGATGTATACTATCTGTTAACTGGGTGAGTTGTGCACATCCAAGTGTATGTTATAGACACGTAGTGATCTCTATGCACATGTGTGTATGTTTATGTGTTAACGGTCCCTGCTTATCCCTCTGGGCTGTTTCATACCATTCTTCATTCTCTGTGCTAAATACAGGTGCTTCTAAAATTCCTTAATTCTTTCCAATCTCTCTGGTCCTCTCTGTATGCTTCTTTCTTTCACTGTCTCTGTTCTATTTTTCCCTTTTTCTCTTACCCTCCTCCCCCCCCACTCCCTTCTTCCCTCTCTCCCCCTCCTCCACACCCATCTCACCTGGCTGACTCCTACCTCCCCCTTGCTCCTCAGTTTAACCTCACTTCTTTCTGCCCCAGCTCACTGTTGGGTAAGCACCCACAGACCCCCTCCCTCCGCCTTCCAGAACTCTCATCAACGGTATTGCCAATTCCCTTTTCTTCCCTGTCTACAGTGGCTGTGCATGGTGTCTTCTTAGTTAAGTGCCAACCTTTTCCCCAAATTACCTTCCCTGTAGGGTTCTGCATTCGAGTAGGAGAGATTTGGGGGAGCTTTGAAAGGTGGATATTATTAAAGTCAAACACAGAGACCACACTTGAGAACTCCCTGAGCAGACAAAGCAGTTAGTCATACAAGCACAGTTTAATACGGCTTATTTTGTAAGACAAGTGGGGTTAACTTGACCTGGAAAGCCTTGCTTATGCCTCTGAAAATCCTAAGCGACCCTTAAATATTTCCCCAAAATTGGTATGAGGTAACCACTAACCAACTCCCTTTAAGAGAATTCTAATATTGTAACCAGTCACCGTATAGAATAAACACTCACTGTTTGCACACTAGATAAGGTGCATTATAGCAATGTATCCCTGAACATCATTCCATGTTTTGGTTTGAGTGCTCCAGGCTTGCAAACTGTCTTTTTGGTGAGTGCACAAGAAGCTGTTAGTAATTACAGGTAAGTAACTCATTGGTTTTACTTTTTTTTTTTTTTAATAAACTTTAACAACATGAAGCGGCAGCCATCTGTGTTTGTGCTAGGAGCGTCAGTGTAAAGCTCAGTGCTGTTGTAACTCCCACCCACAGTCATGGAGCCGGTGGCTCATCTCATTAGGGGCTTGCGGCAGAAGATGGGCCCGTGGCCCCTCCATTTCCTGCCAGCTCTTCTCTTCCACCTTCTCCAAATCCCAGGCCAGATTCGGATGCGGCTCCATGGTCTTCCTAAGGATCACAGCATCACCGAAGTCTGGACGCACCGAGAGCCGTACGTGGGTCTCGGAGAAAGACCGGTGGGGATTCTAGCTCATCTTCGTGGGTTCGACTTTGCTCTTGCCATCTTGCATTTCACATACATATGTTCTGATCAGCAGCCCTGCTGACTTCAGGCTCAGCATCCATGCAGGGGCAACGGATTTACATCCATGCAGGGGCAACCATAATGCATAATGGTTTTGCTTTTCCAACCTGCTGGAGAGCCTGGAAACTCTCTGGGGACAAGACTCCAGCTCTCAACTTTTAGGTTAATGCAGTCGTTCACGGCTGAATCCCCAGGGCTGAGAGCCCACCCACCACTTGAAAATAGCTCAGTAGGAAAGCTCCACACTCAGTCTTACAGTATCTGTGTCTTCACACGGTGATGCATGTGTATGTGCACACGCATGGATTTCTACATCGTTCTGACTAGATCAGCGGTCACAAACTGGCAGCCCTGGATTAAATACGTCACACTATGGGTTTTACTGGGTCCTCGGTGCTTCAACATTTAGAGGTCGGGTGACAACATACCAAACCCAAGTTTTAAGCTTCTCTTAAAAGATCAAAAGATCAGGCAGTACTGAGACTGGGTGATGCCCCATGGCAGCAATTGGGTGAATCTCGGTAACCACTGCCCCCCTTTAGATGGGACTTGTTTGCGTTATTTTCTGGTTCCCGTAGAACTTGGAGTTTGGACTCTTCTACCCCTGGGCTTCTTTTTTTGTGAAAGGACATAAACTTCTAACTTGTGTCTGTTTCTTGCAGCTGAATGGGATCCTAAATGATACAACAGGCAGCACCATGTTGCACACTTAAGAGAAGGGGAGCAGGGTACGTGGGTGGCAAAGTGGGTTAAGTGTCTGATTTCGGCTCCAATCACAATCTCATGGTTCATGAGTTCGAGCCCTGTGTTGGGCTCTGTGCTGACAGCTCAGAGCCTGGAGCCTGCTTTGGATTCTGTGTCTCTCTCTCTCTGCTCCTCCCCCGCTCGGGCTCTGTCTCTCTCTCCCTCTCAAAAATAAATTTAAAAATGTTAACAAATAATTTTTTAAAAACAGTGGAAGGGCAGGGATATATACTACACTATCAAACGCCTTCCTGTGAGTCAATCACACATATACCGTGAATGCAAACACACACAACAGTCCTTTTCATTAGGCTTCGGTAAAGCGTCTCCACCAGACAGAGTCCCCTAAGGGTAGGGAATTGGGGTGGCTATCGTCTATTTAAGTCATTCTCCCACTCCCTAATTGCCATGGGATCTTCACTACAGACTCTTGGAGCTTCCCATTACCGCTTTGGAGACCTCTCTCTCTCATACCTAAAGCAGATGATGCTAGTACTCTGCCCATCCCCTCATCACACACCAGCACACCCCCCCCCCCCCATCATCTATCACATACCATTGACTCACCATGAAGATGCCTCCACCATAACCTGGCTTCAGGATGAGCAGATCCAAGATAATTGAGCCGGTGGTGCAGCCACACTGAATCCCTCGTAGCATCCCAATCCAGAGGATTAACTCTGCCTTGAGTTATTTTATCAAGACCCCCCCCCCCTTTGGTTAGCACAGCTTTAACGAAGTACCTGATACTGTTTCTGTATGCATATTTAGGTGTGTATTCATTTCTATTTGCATACTTCCTTCTCTAAACACATATGGGTCGGTGTTTCCCATACTAGGTGCATTATGTGATTTTAAATCCATTGAGTGTATGTGTGTGACACTGTGTGTATGTGGATATATTTACCAGGGGCTGTCTGCATACTAAAGTGCTTCGTATAGACCTGGAACCATACAGGATTCCTTAGGATCTCGTTCAATTTGCACAGCCCCTTACAATAAGATGGTGCTTTCCTCAATTTATGCAGACAAAATTCATGCTTAGAGGAGAAAGTCTTTCAGCCAGGACAGAGCTACAAATTGTAAGCTTGTTGTGTCTGCTGATGATGCCACCCTCCTCTCCACATACACCCCCTTCACCAACCACTGCAAATGTTGGCCGCGAACAGCTCACACCTGCACACCTTGCTCCGAGATGCCCGGAAGGTTGCATCCCTTTTGTGGGGGAAGATTCCGAGGCCACCGACTGGCCGATGCGGGCGTACAAGAGGCCGCCAGTTATTTACAGGAGAAGGAGAGTGAGAGAAGCAGATCTGGGCAGAGCAAGGAGCTAGGCACATGTGATTTCAGGAGAAATCTAGTCTGAATCCCCATCTCCGGTTCGGCTTTTTGGGATCCTGATCTAGACATCGCTGGACAGAGTTGGAAGCTAGGTTCTGTCTAACTAAGAGCCTGGGGATTTTCCTCCCCAACACACTGCCTCCTCCCTTGATGTTCGTGTTACAATTCATGCTCATCTGGGTTGATTTTCCCATACCTTTCTCCAGAGGTAGTCATGAATAGGAATTGTTTGTTTGTCTAAAAGCAGAGTGGAAGCTAACTGTTTTAGACTGTGAAACAGTGTAATGGACACTGAGCCTGTTACATTACATTTTATGGGTTTATAGCAATTACACTGCATTTTATGGTGTCATAACATATTACATTTTATGGCTTAATATCAGCTTTAATACAAGACACCATGGCCCAGAATTTTAACAAGGGGAAGCTTCTCCTGGTGGGATGGTAATGGGCTTTCCGCATGACCACAAGCCTTCCAGCAGGAAGCCAGGGAAGGTGCAGCCCAGACTAGGTCTCCCTCAAGCCTCGATAGCCACCCCATCCTGTGCTTCCTCGGTCAAGCTTCGCTTTCTTGCTAGGGGTCCTTGTGCAAACTAGGAGAACAGCTGTTTCTCTGGGCTTCCAGCCCCACACCCCATCTCTCTGTTACCCCCATTTTCTTGTTCACACAGTAAACAGGATGATCCTTCTGGAGCACAAAGCTGATCATGTTACTGCCCTGCTTAAAACCCATCTATATCGGGGCACTTGGGTGGCTCAGTAGTTTAAACATCCAACTTCGGCTCAGGTCATGATCTCACGGTCTGTGGGTTCGAGCCCCGCATCGGGCTCTGTGCTGCAGCTCACCTCCTGGAGCCTGCTTCAGACTCTGTGTCTCCCTCTCTCTGTCTGCCACTCCCCTACTCATGTTCTGCCTCTCCCTCTCTCTCTCTCTCTCAAAAATAAGTAAACATTTAAAATAAATTTTCTTTGAAAACCCGTCTATATCTTCCCATTGCCTTCAGGGCCAAGTCTATACTCAGGTCCAAACTCAGCCTATGGTTCAAAGACCTTTCTACTCTGATCCACAGCCTTGACTCACTCATCCCCCACCCCCCTCCTGCCACATACCCAATGCTAAAGCCACAGTGACCTTCCTGCCATTCCCAAATTTGTTGTGTCCTTTTGAACTCTCCTGACTTTGCACATGCTGTTCCTCCTGTCTGGAATCCCTTCCTGGATCTTTATTTTTCTATGCAGTCATTCACCAGATATTTATCCAGCACCTGCAATGCTGGGCATCATTGTGCCCACTAGGGATGCACTCAAAACGTCTACTCTCATAGAGCTCACTTTCTAGTGGGAAAAGATGACATTGTATTAGCCCTTCAAAAGTCAACTCTGCGGGAATACAGAGGACAGAGAGATAAAAAGTAAGTAAGGCAAGAGCAGTCTGTGCTGAACGCGGCACATGCTGTACAAAGTAGCTGCTCAACCAAGGGGAAAACAAGACACACCGAAAACAGAAGTGTTTTTCATTCCAAGATGAAATACTTAGGTTACTAAGGAATGTTGAGCCCACCCTTACCCCTTACTTCACCTCTTACCCCGCCCCCATGCATTCTTCCTGAGTTTGCTATTGTAGATGCATAAGGGGTCACATACGTACGCAGAGTCATGGTGTCTCTCGTAACTTATTTTTCTGCTTTCGTTTCCACATTCTATTGTTCAAGTCCCAGTAAATACAAGAGAGCTACCCAGGTTGGGGAGTTGCTTAAGGGAGTTACATGATCCTCTTTGTGCTGCAGAAGGATCATTCTGTTTACTGTGTAACTCCCTTGCTTAAGGGAGGTTTTCTTGGTGGAGTCCCCTCTGGGCCTCTCATTGTTCCAAACCATTTGGACTCTCAGTAATTCTTTTGTCTCACATGGCACAGAGCTGCGAGACACAACTCAGGTCACCTCCTCCTGGAAGCCTGCCCTGATGGGCCCAAGTAGCGAGATAGGCAGTCCATCCTGTGTCATAACACTTACCACAATTATAGTCATCTCTTCCTTTCCCCACCTTCCCCAAAGGCAGGGATGATGCCCTACCCATGTTTACTATCTTATTGCCAAATACCAAGCCCCTTGGAAGTGCCCAGAAAGATAACCAAAAAAGTGAACGAATAAAGTAAGAGAGAATGAATGATTAGTGTGATTTAGGGGTGCCAGTGAGATTGCATGCCCATCACAAAACGTCTCCAGCACAGATGCCTCAAATCCTGCCACCCGGAAATTCATTACTTTAGGTTAAGAATTGTTCACTCCCAGCCATGCTTTTGAATGCAAATGGCCCTGAAAGTAAGATGTTTGCATGAATTATTCCATTAAGGCTCTTGGAAGCTGGCTGGAGAAGACAGGACATAAGTGAGCTGCTTACTGCACTGGAAGATAAAGAGTGAAGAAAAGGAAGGACGATTTGCCCAGGGCTCCAGCCTGAGCTCAGGAAATTGGTTGCAGATATTGACAAGTATATTGACTAAGAAGGCTTGGGAATCATAGCACTATTAGAGGGCTCCTAGAGGGGAATGAAACCAGCTCTGGGCGAGGCATGGGGTTCTAGCTCTGGTTTGCTGTGCAACTTCTGGTAAGACCCTCAGCCTCTCTGGGCCTCAGTTTCATGAACTATAAAACAAGGAGGTTGGGCCAGATGTGATCAGAGCCTCTGAGACACTGACAGAGCTAACTCTCTTCCACCAGCTGTGGCCTTAGGCAAGCTACTTAACCCTGTGTGCCTCAGTTTTCTCATCTATAAAATGGAGACAGGTGTAAAAAATACACACTCCTCAGAGGTTGGTGTCAGTACGTAAGTTAATACAAATAAAGCAATGAGCACAGAACCTGAGCGATTGTAAGCACCCAATAAATGTCAGTTATTATTAAATGAACCAAAGGATCAACACTGGAATCTCTGCAAACCACAGAAGGCCAGCGCTGGCAAAGACTTTACTGCAATAATAACAGACCAGTAATAGGGGCTCACCATGGGCCAGGCACTTGGCAAGTGCTTCATAAACTGCATCTCCCTTGCACCTCACAGTGACCCCGTGAGGTGTGCTCCTCAGTGAATCCAGACTCACCACAAAGCTCAGAGCAGGTGCGAATGTGCCCAGGCTCACACAGTGGCAAGGGGCATACTTGGCATCTTGAACCAGGATATACTTGATGCCAAAGCTTTTCATCTAACATGGCAAATTTTCAGCCCTTCTTTCTGCGTATTTTTCAATAATTCTCTTCTTTCCGTCAAGGCCTCCGATGAAACATACATCGGGCCGTTTCAAGTCATGCCACGGCTCACTGATGCTCTGTTTGGGTTTTAAAATTTCTTTTCCCTCTGTGTGTTCAACTTTGGATCATTTCTGTTGCTAAAGTCTTCAACGTCGTGAATCTTTTCTTCTGCAACATCTAATCTGCAATTCTTTCCACTTGGTGTATTTTTCCTCTCACACGCTGTAGTTTTCATCTGTAAAAGTTCAGCGTGGGCCTTTTCGGTGTCTTTCATATTCCTACCTAACATCTGAGACTCGTGGAATACAGTTAGAATACCTGTTTTAATGTCCTCATTCGTTAATTCCAACATATGTGTCTGCTCTGGGTCCATTTCAATTGATTGATTTTTCTCCTCATCATGAGTTGTGTTTTCAGGTGAGAATTTTGTCAGGGGGGTGGTCATGCGACCCACTGGTCTGGGCCAATAACAGATGTTCTGTTCCTCTAGCAAGTGACTGGGCCAGGAATGTGAATGGAACCCAGGTCTGACCAATGGACCATGAGGGAAAGTCTGCATGCAGGGAGACTCTTGGCAAAGGCTTCCTCACTCTCAGGAAAGAAACCAGTTGCCCTGGATGTGACCATTTCTCGATGGAACACCAGGAACTGCTGTGTTTATTGGACACTCAGAGTGTGCCAGGCCCTGTGCTAAATGCATTAAGGCATGTGATTCTAACCACACACCTTTGCAGCATTTATTATCGTGAGGATCATTTTACAGATAAGGACACTGAGGGTCAGAGTAGCAAACGCTCTCTCCCAAGGTCACAAGGGGTAGCAAAGGGCAGAGATGGAATTGGAAGTCAGGTCTCTCTGACTGCAAAACTAGTGACCTTAAAATCCTACTCTGCACTCTCTCTGTGTTTAAAAAAACAAAAAAACCCACCCTTATCCACATGATCCCATTCCTCTCTGATCCATATTCATGATGCTCAGAGCCAAGTAACTGGGGCTGCCAAAGGGTGCCGAGAAACCATCCTAATGAGCTTGCTCAGCTCCTCTTCCGAAACCGCATCCCCTGCTAGGCAGTGAGGCCTCTTCTGTCAATATTGACGCCTCTCTGAGACACTCAGAACCCGCCATGGACGGAGGAGCAGCTGCTGCTGAGATTTAAAAAGAGAAAGGAAAAGAAAAAAAAAAAAAAAAAATACAAATCCCCTCAACAGAGCTGCGGCTTGGCATTGCAGACCCAGCAAACCCCCGTGCATCTGGGGATCCTGGGGTAGAAAGGGCCAGATCACAAGCCAGCTGACCGGCAAGGTGCGTGGCCGGGCCCCTGCGTCCGGGGTCTGCTCACCTGCCGATTCTGCAGCACCACGGAGCACTGGGGAAATCTGCTCTGGCAAAGGGATGATGCCTCCTTGCTAGACGTGCCCCGGGGGCAGCTGTGGTTTTAATTCCTGGACCTCCTCATGGGCACCACCTGGCCTGCAGCCTGCTGGAGAGCCAAAGTCATGCTCCAGAAGGACATGTTTCTGGGAGGGGAGGAATCAGGTTGGAAAAATAAAGGCTTTTTGAGAAGGACGATGCGATGCAAGAAGCACCGGCTGTGGACTCAGACAGTCCTGGGTTTGAATCCCACGGCACGCGAGTTACCCTCTCTGGCAAATGGGGTTTGTTCACCCAACAAATATCCATGCATCCGGAGACGACAGTCCAAGGTCATGGGGACATAAGTAAAATGCCAAGCACACAGCCTGGCACCTCGTGCATCCTTAGGAAATGCAAATGGATCATGCAAGGGTCACCAGCCCTTGGCTGTCGTGTCCAAAGGGACAGTACCATGCCTGCGAGACAGAGTTTGTCATCCAGCTCTGTCACCGACTGTCATGCCACCTTGCCATGACTCCACGTGATGCTTAATTGTATGTGTCTACTTGACTGGGCCACTGGGTGCCGGGACATTTCGCCAGACATTATTCCAGGTGTGACAATTAACATTTGAATCAGTAGACTCAGTTAAGCCGATGGCCCTCCCCAGTGTGGGTGGGCCTCATGCAGTCAACCGAAGACCTGAACAGAATTAAGTCTGTATTCGAGGGAACTTCTCCTTCCCGACTGTTCGAACCGGGGTGTTAGTCTTTTCCAGCCTTCAAACTTGGATGGAATCATCAGCTTTTCTTGGATCTCCAGCCTCGCAACTTTCAGGCTAGGTATGTATCATTGGCTCTCCTGATTCTCGGGCCTTGGGACTCAGACTGGAACTATGCATTGGCTCTCCTGGGTCCCCAGCTTGCCAACTGCAGATCCTGGGATTTCTCAGCCTCCATAATTCATTCATGTGATCCCGTTCCTTGTGTTATCTACCTGTCTATCTCCTTCTGGTTGTTTTTCCGGAGAACACTGACTAATACACTCCACCTTCCCAATTCTCTTTCTTCCTCTGGAAAGTGATGATAATCAGTCCTACTTAGTGGAGTTATGAGAACAGGCAATTACAGTGTATGTTACAATATATTTTGCCAAGTGCTATGAAATGGATAATTACAGCTTACTGGGGAACCCAAAGGAACACATGATCCAGTCTTAAAAGAATATCTTCTTGGGGCGCCTGGGTGGCTCAGTTGGTCAATCATAAGGCTTCACCTCAGGTCATGATCTCACGGTTTGTGGGTTTAAGCCCCACGTCAGGCTCTGTGCTGACAGCGCAGAGCCTGGAGCCTGCTTCAGATTCTGTGTCTCCCTCTCTCTCTGCCCCTCCCCGGCTCGCATTCCATCTCTCTCTCTCTCTCAAAAATGAATAAATGTTAAAAAAATAAAGAAAAGAATATCTTCTTAGAGGAAGAGAGTTAGTTGATACCAGAAAAGGGTATGGAACAGAATTTCAGGAAGGGGGAACAGCACATGCAAAGGCCAGGAGGCCAAAGAGTATGTGGCCTTCTTGGAACACTGAACATAGCTCAATATGACTAGTGTTGAAGCACAGGGCTGTTTTGTATCACATTACTAGCTTGGTGCTTAACTGGAAGGCAGTGAAGAGCCATTGAAAATTTCTTAGGCACAATAGTGCCATAAATGTATGGGACTTTAAACAATTCATCTTAACCTCTTGGAATACCAGTCTCCTAGGACTAACATCAAATAGCTCCACCTGCCTCACTGCGTTTTTGCAAGGCTCAGATGAAGCTATGTACCCTAAAGGGCCTTGTAAATCATTGAGTGCTTGGCAAATAGAAGGCAGGGTTATCAGCCAATAAGTCAATATCGTTATATCAACTTCAAGGCTTTTGCGTCCCCACCAGTTTTCTGTAACCAAAGCCACAGGTCAAATAAAATATGGGGGAAGAACTTATTGGACAAACCCGAGAACTTTTGATTAAAGGTAGAGATTTGTTAGTTGCCTCCCTGGCACCTGTGTTAATCCAGGTCTTCCAAAAAAAAAAAAAAAAAAAAAAGCTGGGAATGGGCCTGCCTTAGTATTCCTCCTACACTCAGCCACTGGCTGGAAGCCACCCCAGGGAAACGCGACCTTGGCACAGACAGTGGATTTCAGAGCACGGCCGCTGATCCACTGTGCTCCCTGCAGCCAGAGGTCTGAGAGGTGCATGCTTATCGCCACAGTCTCCAAGGCCCTTCTTGTGACCACAGTCCTGAACCGTTTTAAAAATATGTCTCCTTCCTGTTCTCACTCCACGGGACTCCGATCTGAGACATCATAGTCCCCTGGCTGTGACTACACGGTTGATACGTTCATGGGCACGTGACCTAAGTGGTCCAATTAGAGTTTCTGAGTTGCAGGAGGCCCAACCCTCGGGGAAAACACACTGATTTCTTTTCTCTGGATCTGAATGTACAAGGATGAAGTCCAGGAGTCGTGGCAGCCCCGTTGGCCATAAGAGGTGGGCCCCTCTGGGAGAGGGGAAACCAGAGAATGGAAAATTACACAAAGAAGATATCATGTGAGCTCGTGGTTTGTTTGTTTTTTTTCTTTCAGACACTCTTGGAGCCAGAATTCCTCCCTTGACTGTTCAATTTTTTAAAAATCTATGCATTCACATTTTTTTCTTTTTTTAATTTAAGGGCTCCATTGAGGTATAATATGCAATAAACAGCGCAGATTTAAAGAGTACAATTTGAGGGGCGCCTGGGTGGCTCAGTCGGTTAAGCATCCGACTTCGGCTCAGGTCATGATCTCGCGGTCAGTGAGTTCGAGCCCCGCGTCCGGCTCTGGGCTGATGGCCAGCAGCCTGGAGCCTGCTTCAGATTCTGTGTCTCCCTCTCTCTCTGCCCCTCCCCCATTCATGCTCTGTCTCTCTCTGTCTCAAAAATAAATAAACGTTAAAAAAATAAAAAAAAATAAAAAAATAAAGAGTACAATTTGATATTTTAATATATGTGTACACCGGTGAAATCATTACCACAATCAAGGTAAGAGCATTATCCATCACCCCCCAAGTTTCTTTCCACCTCTCTTAATCCTTCCCTCCCGCCCCTTGCCTTGGGCAATCACTGATCTGCTTTCTGTCACTAAAGATAAGCTTTATGTTTCCTGAATTTTATATAAAGAATCACATGGTACGTAACTTTGTTTTTTTCATCTCACTTCTCCCATCCAGCATAATTATTCTGAGATTCATCGCTGTTATGTGTATTAACACGTCATTCCTTTCGATGGTTAAGTACTACGCCATCATATGGATGTCTCAGTTTGCTTATCCATTCACCTGTTGATGGGCACTTGGGTTGGTTCCTGTTCAGGGCTATTACAAGTAAAGTTGCTACAAGCATTATGTGCCGGTCTCTATATGGACATATGCTTTCATTTCTCTTAGGTAAATGCCTAGAAGTACAAGAGCTGAATCGTAGAATAGGTATAATTTACTTTTTTTTTAAGAATGCCCAACTTATTTCCAAAACAAGCTGTACTATATGACATTCCCACCAGCAGCAGCATCTAAGAGTCACAATTCCTTCACTCCTTGTCAGGGCTTGGTAGGGTCAGTCGTTGGAATTTTAGCCATTGCAATGGTTGTGTAACGATATCTCATTGTTTTTTAGTTGGCTTTTTCCTAATGACTAGTGACGTCGAGCATATTTTGCTGAACATATTTGCCGGACCCATAGCTTCTTTGGTGGACTGTCTGTTCAAATACAGTCCTACACTTGTACAGCCTCTCTTTCTCTTCCCTTTGTCCCTCTGCGGAAGAGGACCCCTCCCCTCTGTGCCTACGCCACCCATGTTATCTCTCCCACTTTGCAATCACGCACTTACGGCCCACCAGGTTGTCCCCGTGGGCCCCTGGAGACATCTCTGTCACTCTGCAGCCTGGACACTTGGAATTCAAAGTCCTTTGGCCTCAACACTGCTGTGTTTGAGGGACAAGGGAACTTCGGGTCCCCCTACTTCTCTGCCATGTTGGATCCCCTGCTCAAATAGTTTGTGCAGAGGCACCTGGGTAGCTCAGTCAGTTAAGCGTCCAACTCTTGGTTTTGGCTCAGGTCATGATCTCATGGTTCATGAGTTGGAGTCCTGAATCTGTGCCATGTTGACAGCGCAGAGCCTCCTTGGGATTCTCTCTCTCCCTCTCTCTCTCTGCCCCTTGCTCTCTGTCTCCAAAATAAATAAACTTAAAAGTAATAAAAATAATTTTAAAAATTAATTAAAAACTAGTCTGTCCATTTTTAAAATTGGATTATTTATTATTGAGTTTTGAGAGTTCTTTATATATTCTGGTTACAAATCCTGTATCAGATGTACTATTTGCAAATATTGTCTTCCAGTCTGTGGCTTGTCTTTTCCTTCTCTTAACAGTGTCTTTGAACGGCATGCAATGAACTGAATGTTTACGTCCCCCTAAAATTCATAGGTTGAAATCCTAACCACTGAGGTAATGGCATTGGAGGTGATGAAGTCATGAGGACAGAACCCTGATGAATGAGATTAGTGCCCTTCTAGAAGAGAGCCCAGAGAGCTCCCCCTCCCCTCCCACTGTGTGAGGACACAATGAGAAGGTCCAGTCTATGAAACAGGAAGCGGGTCCTCACCAGACACTGACTCTGTTGGCACCTTGATCTTGGACTTCCAGACTCCAGAACTGTGAGAAATCAATTTCTGTTGTTTATAATTCCCCCAGTCTGTAGTATTTTGTTATGATATCCCCATCAGACTAAGCGCAGCAGATTTTAATTTTGATGAAGTCTAATTTGTTCATTTGTTTTTATAGACTATGCTTTTGATGTCATGTCTAAGAAACTTTTTGCTTAAACCAAGGTCACAAAAGTTTCCTCTTATATATTCTACTAGAACAGAATTTCCCCACCTTCATGCTACGGACATGTTGGGCCAGATAATTCTTTGGTGTTATTAATAGGTCTTTGCTAAACTCACTTATTAATATAGTAGCGTTTTTGCAGATTCCATAGGATTTTCTACATAGATGACCCGGTTGTCTGCAAATGAAGATCATCGTTTCTTCTGTTCCAATTAGATTGTCTTTTATTTCTTTGTCTTGCCTTATTTCACTGGCAAGGATGTTGTTAAATAGAAAAGGTGATAGTAACATCCTTGTCTTGTTTCTGATATTAGGTGAAAGAATGCAGTCTTTTATTATTAAATATGCCAGCTGTGGGGATCCCACTTTACAGATAGATTTTTTTTTATGGGCAACATGTTCAGTCAAGGGCTAATTATTCCCCACCAGTGAGGCCAGACCCTTCTGCACTCTCTCCGGTGCCCTGAGGTTCACGAGGTGTTCCATTCAGTCTGGTAGGAACCGTCACTGTCTCAGCCCAATGTGAACTCTCAGCACTGTTATCTCCGCTCCTTGCAGATGGTTCTTTTCCAGGCTTTGGGTAGTTACCTTGCACTCATGGGCTGATCAGTAACCCTCTCTCATCTCTGAAGTTCTCTGCGTGGCCTGTGTCTCTCCAGCACCTTAGCTAGGAACTCTCCCCACTACAGATTCCCCAGACTCTCAGCTCTGTCTTCTCAATTCTGGTCCATCGGGCTCCCCCTTCCCATCCTGCAGCCTGGAAACCCTGTCATGCCAGAACACCGGGGGCACACCTAGGGCTCACGTCACTTGTTTCCTGCCTCCCACAGGTCACTGTCCTTTGTTTCTTGAGCTCCAATAGCTGGAACATCATTGTAGCATATTTTGTACCATTTTGTTTGTCTGTTCCAGGCAGGAAGTTAAATCCCATCCCTGTGACTCCAGCCTCACTAGAAGCAGAAGGCTGCTCAATGGTTGAACTACTGAGTCCCAGGTCGTGTTGGACTCCCATCATCTGTTAACGAAAAGTGTTGTAATTATTCCAGTTCTGTGGCTTGTCCGGTCTGGGGCAAATGGAGCCAGAGAGCCCGATCTTGCTCTGGATAAAAAGCCAGAAGGGTCAAGGGGGCGACGGTTACTGCTAATTATTCCAAAAGAAGGAATTGGAACAGACATTATCTGGGTGGTATTGAGAGGTAGTCACAGCTGCAGGATTTGAATTGAGAAAAGGCTTGGGCTTGAATTCGGATCCAGCCACACCCGAGGAAAATTACTTAAACTTCCCGACCTCCAGTTTCCTCATCTATGAGATGCAACTAACAGGAGTACCGAGCTTGCGAGGTTGCTTGAAGAGTCACGAGGATGACGCCTGTGAAGTTCGGTGCTTGGCATGTCGTGAACTCCGTGCCATGGGACAAAAAGTGGTGCTGTTAGTATTATTTTTAAAAAAAAAAATTTTTTTTTAACGTTTATTTGTTTTTGAGACAGAGAGAGACAGAGCATGAACCGGGGAGGGGCAGAGAGAGAGGGAGACACAGAATCGGAAGCAGGCTCCAGGCTCCGAGCCATCAGCCCAGAGCCCGACGCGGGGCTCGAACTCACATACTGTGAGATCGTGACCTTAGCTGAAGTCGGACGCTCAACCGACTGAGCCACCTGGGCGCCCCTAGTGCTGTTAGTATTATTAATGTGAGTGCTGTACTGCTCTAACTCCTCTGATGGCGATCCAATTGCGATGTTTGCCTCGTCCGCATCTATCGCTTGAATAAAGCCTCGGTCAGATCTCTGTATCGCAGGTCCTAGACCCCTGGCCACCCCCACCCCAACCACATTGTATGAGCTATGATGTCAGTCCAGAGATCATCGGGATCAACAATGGTTTAGTTTAGTTGGTCAAAGCAGAGCACGGAGACAAAGGATCTGGTTCCCATGTGGATATGTGGGCTCTGAATTATTCAAGTTCTTCGATTGGACGTTGTGCAGAAGATGCCTATCACTATGGCTGCCCAGCCACAGAGCCTCATAAAGGGAAATGCCTCTCCCCCCTCCCCTGGTTAAGACCCCGGGCAACCTTGATCTGCTGATTGGACCACACCTGATTAGACCTACTCCACCTGACCATATATATAGACTGGCTGGTGACACAGGGCCACAGCCTGCTGAAAAGCAGATGAGCGGGGCCACTGAACAGCCTCTCTCCTTGAAATGTGGACTAAGGTACATCCAGAGACTGAAATAGTCCGACGTTGGCCTTGAAATAGTGGGGTGGGTCTCTCGCTAGGGAGGCTCTGATGGAGCAGGAGCAGGAAGAGGCTTTGAGGAAGCAGAATGATGGGTAAGCAGAAGGCACAGTGAGGGCAGAACACAGAGCAAAGAAGCCATGCTGGAACAGGACTCAGCTAGCTCCCAAAGTGGCTTCAATTCCCAAATGTCCTCATTCCATTTCTGGCTGCAATTCACACGTATCCCTTTTGGAAATAACTTTTTCTTTTCAGAACAGGGGGGAAAAAAAAGTCAGAACAGAAAAAGCTCAGGAAAGAATGTAAAAATAACCCTCATTCTCATAGTGGCACTATATATATATATATATATATATATATATATATATATATATATTCCCCCCCCCCCCATAAAACTGAGGTCATACTATCTGCTATCCTGTTGGGTTTCTCTCACCTAACAATGTGTCATAGACTTCTTGCCATTCGATACAAACTCTTCTCAGATATGCTTTTAAATGATTTTATTCTAAGGATACGCCATCATTAATTTATGTAATTCCTTGTCAGTGACAATTAGTTTTTTCAAGGTTTTTTTTTTTTTTATCTTTTGCTTTTATAAATAATGTTGCAAAGAACACAGCTTGTAGTTAAATCTTCAAACACGTAAGTGATTATCCTCTTATAGTAAATGATTAGAAGGCTAATTACTGGGTGAACAGGCATGCATATCTCTTAAATCTTTTGATAGGTATTGTTAACTTACACTCCAGGAAGTTTGCAAAAATTTATATTCCCACCAGTAGTATATGAATGTGTCTGATCCAAAGAATTTTTATGATTGATTCTACCAGATCTTGGAGACCATATCTCCACTGTCTGGCATGGTGTCTTGGTATACAGCAGGCACTCAATACATGTTTGTTGACCCAAACGGAAGTCACCTGGAGTGACTGAAGAGTCTTCTTCTTTCTTCTGAGCTCAGTTGACGGCTGTTGTGTTCTTTGCAGGCATCACAACCCCTAACATACTTCCCTGCAAGGTCTTCTCTGGGAAAAACACTTCTAATTTCCTCAGAGAACCACAGAACCCCTGGCTGGCAGCTGCAAGTCTGAGACCCTCCCATCTTGAGTCCATGACTTCCCAAGAGGGGAGCCTGTCCTTTCTTCTCTCTGAAACCCACTACCGAGTAGAGAAAGACAGAAGAAAATAAGACAGATGGAGGGCTCATTAAAACAATCAATTATTTTGATGCATTTGGACATGATAAAGTACACCAGGGCGTATGGGTTTTAATAAGGCCTGTGCTGGGAGAGCAGCCGCGGGACCGAGAACGGCAGAGAATGAGACATTGCTTTCTAGAAGGCACCTACTGTGATAATGTTACCTGCGGTTTATGCCATGGCAGAGAATAGACACGGAATCAGAGAACGTTAAATCTGAGATAATGGGTTTTTTAATTGTTTTCAAATTTTGGATGAGCATTTTAATTGAGGTGGTTGGGAGGTTGATATAACTTTTGTATTTGATTATCTGGCAAAAGGAGAGGGGAAATGAAGACAAGTGGGGAAACGGAGGTAGCCCGTTTTTTAAAAAAAAACCACTCATAACACATAGCATGATAAATTCCATCTCTCTACAATCGTTTTTATTATACGTGGCAGAAACAAAATGATTTCTGTACATAATTAGTACCAAGATTAGAGAAATGTTAACAGCCTGGGGTTGTAAGTTAACCCTCTGCATGCCGGGAAGGGGAAATCTTCATTCTCTCAATCCATTTGTGTTAAGTGTTGAGAAGGATCTAGTATTTTGGAGGTGGCCGCTGTTGACAGATATGACACCAGGCACCTTCCATATTTTCTTTTTCCTTCTCTCACCAACTCGATGGGATGTTTTATTGTCCTTATTCCACGGATGAAGGAAATACAGCTCAGAAAGGGTAAGTGGCTTGCTGAAGGTCACACAGCAGAGAAGAGGAGGCCGGAGGTCTGACCCAAACCCAGTTGAAGCCAAGGTCAACACGCTATCAGAATAACAGAAGGGAGAGCCACAAATCTGGGTTCAGATCCCCCCCTCTAAGACCTCTGTGACTTTGGACTTTATTTACTCAGCTTTCCTGAGCCCCCAATTTTATCTTCTATAAAACGGTAATAATAATATAAAATAATAATAGCACTTACCATCTGGGCTTTGGTTTTCATTTTGTTTCTGAGGATTTACTGAGGTAATGATTACTAAAGCACTTAGCGTGGTTCCCGGAATATGGGAGGTGCTCAATAAACATTAGCTGTTAGTATTAACAGGAATCCGCCTGCCTCTGTATAAAGCTTCTAACTATTTTCAAGGTCCTGTAGGGAAAAGCAGTTTCTGAAGGAGTCATTTCCAACCTCGGGGAGTTTACAGTCTGAGATGGTGGATCAGGATCCCCCCAACTTCCAGGCAGTTCCAGTCCGCTGAGTGGACAGAAGCGACCAAACCTCTCTCTCCCAGCTTCCTAGGATGTCGAAGATTCAGTTTTATTGTCAAAACATGCCTGTCCCTACCCTACCTCCACGAACTGCATGGATTTCAATTCTTTATTTTGGAACATATGATCCTTTTCCAGGGGACTCAAGGCTGGCTTACTCTAATGAGTGGCGGCTACAGATACAGACACAGCACGTCCAAGGGGGCAAATGCAAACATTCAATGTTGAATATCCTATTGGCAAATCATATTGTGCCATTTTGGATCTGGGGGGAAAATGGGTACTGTGGGGCTGGGGTCTTTAGGTTGCAAAGGAAAAGGGAGTCCTGGGGGACTTGAATGCACAAGAAATGGCCTCGGGCAAATCACTCAGCCTTTCTGAGCTTGTCAATTCACCTGTAAACTGGCTCCCAACACACCAGGCATCTCTCGCTTTCCCCTTTCTCTCTCCCTCCCTCTTTTTCTCTCTGCTGTCTTCCAGAATCTGTTTTGGCTGCACCCAGGGAAGCAGGATGAGCTTAGCTGGGGAGGAGGAGGGAGAAGATGGCCAGGGGTCTGGTCCCTGCCGGAACCTGAGGCCAGAAGCTGATGGAAACATTGATAAAAGTGTCCGTGCTATGTGAGCACAGGCAGAATGGCTGAAAAGCCCAGAGGCCTTTCTCCCCATCTCTGCGTGGCACACGGTGCTGTCCTAGCATCCCCAAGACCACAAGCTTTGAGGTGCCTCCCTGGCACGGATGTTGGTGTTCTCACAATGAGCACATTGGGGGCGTGTCACCACACCGGGTGGCATTGGTGACGAAGGGCATGTGGAGCCAGAACAGAAGAGAACAGACTGTGTTGAGTGAATCTGCCTTTCGGGCTTCTGGGCACAGGTAAGAGCTGGAGAACACGGCTCAGGGGCTTTCCATCCTGTGTGAGTCCGCCGGGACTCACGTCAACCCAGGATGGGTATGGAATCCCACCACTGCTCCCGCGATCAGCCCCACTGTGGCCACCTGGTCTGAGCCACCATTGTCTGTCACCTGGATCCTGCAGCAGCCCCCTGCTTCCTCTTTTGCCCCCCCCCCCCAGACTACTCTCGACACAGCAGCCAGATTTGTTAAAACCTAAGTCAGACGGAATGACTTCTCAGCGGCAGATTCTGCGGCGGATCAACATTTCATTCAGAATAAAAGCCAGAGTCCTTTCAGTGGCCACGAGGCCCACACATGTGCCTTTTCTGCCCCCACCTACCACCACTCTCCCCCTCACTCACTATGTTCCTGAACACTGGCTTTGTTTCTAGTCCCCAAACACACCACAGGGCCTTTGCACCTGCTTTTCTTCTCTTTCTGTTATACTCTTCTCCAAAATTTGCCCATGGCTCACTTTTTGCCTTTATAATAAGAAATACATACATTTGGTCTTCATCCTCATTTCTGGCACAGAGCTCCTAAGACCCTTGGAATTTCCTAAGTAATGAGAGTGATACAGGTAGCTTTTTTATGTTAATAAGGTGCCTTTTGGACCCCCACCTAAGGATGGGGGCTCGATGCCAGGAGAACCAACCGTGTGATTGAAGGGCTGGACTTTCAGTCCCACCCGTGACCTCCAGAGAGGATAGGCCAATCGCCAATGGCCAAAGAGTTGATCAATCGTGCCTATGTAGTGAGGCCTCTATAAAAACCCAAAAGGAGGGGCTTCAGAAAACTGCCAGGTTGGTGAACATGTGGAGATTTAGGGAGAGTGGCATGCCCAGAAAGAGCATGCAAACTCCACACCCTCTCTCTATCCCTTGCCGTATGTTATCGCTTCCATCTGGCTATTCCTGCTTATTATATCTATAATAATCCAGTGGTCTAGTAAGTAAAATGTTTCTCTGAGCCACTCTAGCAAATTACTCAAACCCAAGGAGGGGGCCGGTCCGTTGGAAGTAAGGGGAACAATCTGGAGTCAAAAGAAGGGGTGGGGGGGGGGCAGTCTCATAGAACTAAACTTTTAACCTGTGGGATCTGATGCTACCTCATGATAGATAGTGTCACAACTGAGTTGAATTCTCAGACACCCTTTCTGCTGTGTCCCCAGTATCGAGAACAGTGCCTGCCATATGCTGGGTGCTTAGTAAACGTTTGTGGAATGAATAAATGAATGTATGAATGAATACAGAAAGTGTGATCTTTTTTATCATCCACAGATTGATGAGGACTGACACATATGGGCTATGTGGCCTCATAGGGTCACCAGGAGCATCGGCTGGGCTAAGGTGTGTAAAATATCTAGCACATAGTAGACACTCTGTCAGTGGCAACTATAATTATTATTGCCATTGTTGTTGTTGCATTGTCTCTCCTCCCCTCTCTGATCCTCTGTCTCCTCTGCACAATATTCCCACCCCCTTTTGTCCCCGATTTTGTTCTCAATGGGTCTCCTCTCCTCATTTATCAGCTCCTATCAGCCCCTCAATTTTCCTCTCTTGCTGCTACTCAGGGAAGCTGTCTAGCCCAGCGGGCCCCTGGGACCTCATTCTGTGTCTCCACTGGGTCTGCCTCGCTCCCTGGAAAAGCGAATCATCGTGAATCACTTCCTCCCTGGGCCAAAAACCCAAAGCATCCTTGACAACATGCACCGGTGCTGGCTACCGACAGACCTTTTCAGATGGGACAAGCCTCAAATCAATTTTCATTTCTTCCAGGTGAGAGAGAAGGGCTGTTTGGTGACCCGGGGGGCCTCTGTGAATCTCCAGCAAGAAATCACTCTGGTTTCTACTTTTCTGCTTAGGTGAGCTGCGGGCCTCTCTGCAAACTCGGATCTTTCTCCGAATGATTCACAGAAACAAATGCTCCCCGGAGGCAGAGGCGGGCCCACGCCTGTGTGCTGTGCTGGCATCCCGCAACATTATTAATTAAATTTGAGACAATATCAAAGTAGTGATAATAATCATTAAGGCTCATAAATACTAACCAGGTGCCAGGCCCTCGACTGGCTAATAGTAGTTTATTTAACCCTTAACACAACCCTTTGTGGGAGATACTCTCCCCACTTTATAGAGGAGGAAAATAAGGCACAGAGAGGTTCGGTAATTTTCCTAAGGTCACACAGCTCGTGAATGGAGAAGCCAGGATTTCGACTCAGGCAGTCTGGCTCCATTACCGAACACATACCATAGGGCCAGACACTGCTGGGTGCTGGGAATACAGAAAGGAACAACGGAAGACACAGTCTCGCCTTCTCAGAGTTTATGGTCTACCAGAAGGCAGGGGCATTAAACCATGAAATGTATAGCTACAGGTTGCAATGAGGCCAGGAAAGGAAAAGAGTGTGACAATCCCTTTGGATTCCTCTTGGAATAAATGCTATCTTTAGAATTCACTTTCACCAGGGCCCACTGGTAGCTTTTAGTCCAGTAAAACCTGGGTTTAGAGAAGCCAAGTGGCTATTCTTTCTTGGGCACTAGGTAATAAATGGCATGATTTATATCCAAACTTCCTTCAATCATTCCATTTTCATCCCCTTTGACAGGTGGGAAACAGACTCAAAGAAGTCAAGGGACTTGCTCAAGGTTCTCTGCCAGCAACAGCCAGAGCCAGGACTGAACTCGGTGGAGTCCGCTTCTTTCTTCCGCATTGTAGATCCAATTTCTCAACCTCAGCCCCACTGACGTCTTAGGCCACATAATTCTCCATTTGGGGGACTGTCCTATGCACTATAGGATGTTGAGCAGCAACCCAGGCCTCCACCCAATAGATGTCAGTAGCGGGCCCTCTCCAGCTGTGACGGCTGAAGATGCCTCCGAACATTTCCCAGTGTGGGGGGTGAGGGATCAGTCCTGTTCGAAAGCCATGGCGATGGATGCCCACCCATCCCCATCCCCAGGCTGTCTTATTCATCTCTGACGACCTAACACCCAGCACGGTATCTGGCCCGTAACTGGTGCTCAACTAAAGTTTGTTAAACATAAGGAAGGAAGTGAGTGAGACAGGGAGAGGAAGAAAGGGACGGAAGGAGGAAAGTTCACCCAGTATGCGTACTACTGAAAGTCTGTAGATAAGTCAACCCAAATTGATTTTGTAACCCAAATTCTATTTGCAGTACCCTGGGGGAAAGACAAGGTTTTAGGGAATCTTGTGAGAAATTCTTACATAAAATGAGCAGTCTTTCTGTGACAGGATTCAGGGTACACATACAACCACGTGCACATGCACACACACACACACACACACACACACACACACACAAGTAAAACTCTTCTGCAGATTTGGCTTTTCTGCATGGTTTACCCAGAGAATACCACCCTTGGCTCAAAGTGGGACGAACCAAGCTACTGTTGCTCTTTTCCATGGGAATTCAATTACACATTTGGCAAAACACCCCAGGGCTCCTCCAAACTCCTTCACAGAACAGTATTTATCAGCGATTGACTGTTATTTATGACCAAGAGGGTCCCAGCTGGCTTTTCACCACTCAGTTTCTCCCACTTTCAGCCTTGTGGGATAGGGCTGACAATACCATAATCTCAGCTCAGAATTTCCCTGGCCTCAAGGACAGCTTTTCTGTTTGTATGTTTCAATCAACAGAAGCTCCAGTGTTTCCAGGGCAGATGTTTCCTGTCTGTACTCTCTGTGGCCTGAGCACAAAGGCCCGTTAAGGCTGCACTGTTGGACAAGCCTTTCAATCAAAGTTTTTATTCCTGGATATGAGTGATGGACAACAGGAAAGGGAGTTCTGGATGTGAAATCCAGGCAGGAGAGAATTGTGCAACCAGCCGTCTTCTGCGTGCTTCCAAATGAGACCAAGATATGTCCTTGTATTGGGCGCCTGATGACGAGCAGGGCATATGGGAACCACTTACATCCAACCTTCAACACTCAGAAGTGGAGTGACTATGAGATCACGGAAAATGAGTATATATTGGCCTCTGCCCCTGGCTCCTGACACAAGGGTCCCAAAACCGTTGCGATTTCCTAAGTGCTAACAGCACCAGGAGCATCTTTTGCTCTAATAAGGTGACTCTGGATGGGCTCCTGGATGGCGGCTGGTCCCCAGAAAGCCCAAGCCATGATTAGAAGCTTAGAATTTTTAGCCCCAACCCCTCATTGTCTAGCAAAGGGACAGGATCTGGAAATGGAGTCGATGATCAATCATTAACTGCGTGCCTGCGTGAGGAAGCCTCCAAAAAATCCCATGGGGCTTGGGGAGCTTCCAGGTTGGAAGGATGGGTTTCCAGACGTGAACCTATCACACACTGGGGTGATGCAACTCAACCCCACAGGAACAGAAGTTCCTGTGCTTAGAACGCTCGCCACCTCGCCCTGCGTCTCTCTTCATCTGGCTTTTCATGTAGCACCCTTTATCATGTCCTTTCATGAGCTGGTAAACGTGTTTCCCCGAGTTCGGGGAGCCGCTCTAGCAACTTAATCGCACCTGAGGAGGGGGGCATGGGAACTTCCTATTTACAGCCAAGCCCAACAGAGATCGTGGGTAACCTGGGGACCTACTATTTGTGGTCAGCATCTGAAGTAGGTTGGGGACAGTCTCCTGGGACTGTACCTTTAACCTGTGGCATCTGACACCAAATCTAGGTAGTTGTGTTACAATTGAGTTAAATCCCAGACACCCCACCAGTGTCATAGAGAAATGCTTGACATGGGGAAAAACCTCCACACATTTGGTGACCAACAGTGTCTGAGGTGAAGTGCTCTGTGTGGGTAGTAAAAGAAACACACAGGAGGCACAAACCGGGTTTGTCTTAAGGAAGTGATTTTGGAGGAGCTATTATAGGTCTCTGGGTCACAGTGCCACCATTTGCAAAATAGAGGTGCTAATATTACCTACCTTATAGGTATCTAGATGTCTTGTTAGCCAGTTTCAGGCACTGTAGGCATAAGCGATTGTTGCGGAGAAGAATTGGAATCCTGGACAAAGCAGTGTGGCCGGGGAGGGGGAAGTGGTAGGCAGTCACAGTGATTTGATTTGGGACATAAGAATTCACTTGTGCCACCTTAAACCTGAGTCAGCTTGACTTAGAAGTTTAGAAGGGTGTGGGGCCTTCAACAAAATACCTGAAACTTGCATTCATACTACTTCCCATGACAACGCTGGAATTCCTATGCACTCAAGACAATGCCAAGTAGCAGATCACTTCCTTGACTATCTGGAGCTTGGGCTCTATGTTCCGAATGGGCACGGACAGGAAGTTCCTGGCTCAGAATGATGGTCACCAGTTTTCCAGTGTTGTTTTTAAGAGCAGAGCTAGTAGAGAACTGTGAAGGATAGTTGGATAATTCTTCAGGTTTCTAGAGAAGCCTGGTGTTTATGGCATCAGATGTGAGACCAAAACCTGAATTTGTATCTTAGTCCTAAAAGTCAGAGTCTGTGTGACGTTGGACGCACCTCCTAACCTCTCCGAGCTACCGTGTAAAGGATACTTTGTTTTGTTTCTCCAGATCACTTCTCCCTTTTCCACCAAAGCATTCAGCATCTTTTTGTGAGTAACTTCACCCCCACTATCTTCAGCTCTGTTGTTTCCAATGAGATTGATCCCACTCTCAGCTCTACGGTGGGCCCTGATTGGCTTGAGTCAATGAGCGCATACTACCCGTCCACCTACTATGATCGACTGATGCATAGACCTCTGACCCAGTTCCCACCAATAGGACATGAGCAGGGGTGTTCTGAGCGTTGGGGGGGGGGGGGGGGCAGACGAGTGCTCTGCCCTGCAGGAGACTTACCAGAAGAACTCATTTGTGTCCCTTTTGGGCATTGCCATGTGAGGATATGAGAATAAGAGGCTGCAATGAATCAACTTGAGAAAGAAGCCAGCAAGGCAGCAAAGAGACTCATCCAGAAAAAAGCCAGAGCCTTAATGACAGCATGAGTCCCTGGATCAAACCATTCTTGAATCAGACTATCCCAGGGCAATTCAGTTATATGAGCCAGCCATCTTCCCATCCCCACTCCCCAGTGTCTTTCTTCCCCAAGCTAGTGTAGGTTGGACTTTTCTGTTGCAACCACAATATTCCCAACTGGTACACTCTGTTTTCTCTGCCTTACTCCCTCCCCAGATTTCTGGAAGAACAAAATAAGATAATAAGGTATGTGGAAATGACAGGTAAACCGTAAAGCCCTAGTACCAATGAGATGTGACGAAAATCAGAATAATTAATGACCCTGCCTCAAGGACTTCCTAGCCCAGGATAATCCAATTTGCCGCAGATGTGGAATATTTCCTTCCACTACTCTGAAATATATTAGTTTCATTATGTTGAAATTATTAGATCACACATTGATAATGGTGTTTAATGGGGCTAACAGTATTATTCTCCCGTAAACAGAAATGTATATAACAGAAATTAACAATTCTGTTAAGGCTTCTTCTATTCACGGTTACTAACCACAGCCCAGCTCTTATCGGTGTGAGTCCACTCTGTGTAGAGTCTGCATGAAAACGGACACCCCATCCCCGAGGAGAGAAACATGAAGCCTCCGCTTTTGCATCAACTGCCAGTTCGCAGCCTTGTCTGAACAAGACAGCATGACGCGGTGTTCCAGCTCTGCCACCGAATCTCTCTGTGACCTTGGGCACGTCACTTAACCTCTGTAGACCTCAGTTCCCCATCTACAGAATAAGGCAGTCAGACTTACCAGAGATTTTTAACTTTTGGTGAACGCCTGTGAGAAGCTGCTAAGAATTCTGGGTCTTCTCCAGAGGAATGCACTCCTACTTTTTATAGCTGGAATAGCGTATAACTTCTTGCAGAAGGCCCATAGAAAGCTTAATAAGCTTTTCCCTTTTCATGAAGCCAAACCAACAAGTAAGAAACCTAGATTAAATGACCTCTAAGGGCCCTTTGAGTTCTATATATTAAGTGTCCATAATTCCATGAGTCCCTGGAAGTAACACAGTCATATTTGAGTTTCAGAAAGATTACTTAACCAAAAAATGGAAATTCTTTGGGCATAGGTATCAGTGAAGAGAGGCTAAAAGCAGGGAGTCAGTGAAGAGGCTCTTGCAGTCATTCTGGTAAGAGATAATGTGGCTCAGACAAGACTAAGAAAAGGGGATGGATTAGAGAGAGAGCCAGAAGTCAGGACTTGGTATAAGATTAGATATAGGGAAGAAGTCCCAGGGTTCTGGCTATCTTAGGATGAAGTTCAGCTGCAAGAAACAGGAAACCCAACATTATAGTGGCTTAAACAAGAAAGAAGACTCTTCCTCAGCTCCCTCTCTCTCTGGGGGTAGACAGTCCAAGGCTTTTTGACAGCTCTTCAATATTTAGAGAATTTGGCTCTTTCTACCTGTTTCACCACCCTGTCACATTAGTTCTATCCTCGGGGTCCAAAATGGCTGCGGGAGTTCCAGCCATCACACCTGCGTTTCAGGGTATATGAAGGAGAACAGGTGGAAGTGCAAAATGGAGCCCCCTTAAAGAGCTTTCCTGGAAGCAAAGTTTCCACTTGTATCTTTGCCAACTAGAACATAGTCACTTGGCCACACCTACCTGTCAGGTAGGCAGGGAAATGTAATAAGTTGAAATTTGCTAGGCATATTGCTCAAGATTCTGTTACTAACGAGGAAGGGAGAACAGGTATTGGGAGGCAGCTAGCAGTTTCTTCCATGGTTTCCACTGACAAAGAGACACCAGGAGGTGGAGGAAGATAGAGGAGAGTTGGATTCTGGGGAGGAAAATAAAGAATTTGGTCTGGGCTATGCTAAGTTTCAGTGCCTAGGGAACAACCATGAGAATTACAGGATAGCTGGATACACAAGCATGAAACTGAGGGCAAAGGCTTGAATGGGAGCTAAAGACTTGACAGTCACTAGGGTATAAAGGACATGTGGAATGAGTCATCTCATCTCCCTGCCCACGGCCCTTGTGGGTGTTGGCTGACCACCTACTTCCATCGCCACGTCTAGCTCTCACAGTCTACTGAATTACCTGTGTTGACCTTGACAAGACTTACAATGTTGGAAAATGAGAATACTCACCCCATTTTACGGGAAGCGTAATACCAGCTCAAAGAGTGACGTGGTATCTGTAAGGTCACACAACTAGTAAATGGCAGAATCAGAAATGAGAGCCTAGTCTCCTCGCAGGCGATACCCTGGTCTTTCCACTCAGCATGCCAGCCCGCTACCATTGGGTGGCTCTCTGTTCTCCAATAAGAAAAGGTGGATAGAGGGGTTGGGGGAGAAAGACAGACAGACAGACAGAAAGAGAGAGAGAGAAACCCAAGAGTCTCAAAGAACTGACTCCAGTGAAAGGCTTATGAAATCAGTCTGGACAAAAGCCTGCCTCCTCAGTCTCTTCCCCCTGCCCTCCCACCTTTCCTTTCCACTTCCTAGAAAAACTTGATTAATCCATTAGGTTTAACCTCTCTTTAACTTCCTGATTAGTTACATTTATAAACTCCATTTGTTTTTGCTTTCTCATCAAGCCAAACCAACACCCCCAGAAAAAAAAATAGGCCAATTTTCAGTGCCACTGATTTACTGCAATTTCGGAAAATCAGGCCGAACTGAGGAGAGACACGACTGGAATTTCAATTCCTTCTGTTAATATGGCAGGGATCTTTGGTGAATGAGAGGGAAGTGTAATGCAGAAGGAAACAGTGATGGCAGGACCCCAGATTTGACCAAGGCGGCAGGGTACCATGTCTGTTCACAAAGCAAATTAATAAATTCTGTAATTTCCACCTCCTGGTTGAGGGACAAAGCTACAACATACAACAACAACAACAGCAACTAAAGGTAAGAGAGTGTATGTTTTTATTGGCAAAGACTCAAAGTGATGGTGTTTTTTCTGCTTCCATTTTCCCTCCCTGTAGCCGGAGGCTCCCACGGCAGCTAGAGGGGATATTGAAACATTACATTGACTTTTATTTAAACAAAAATAATGCATGTACACAAAGTCCAATTTTATTATAAAATTGATGACAAACTTTCAGGAGTCCCTTCTACTTCCTCATACACTGTCAAGCCCCTGTCTTCCACCAAGGTAAAACTATATTCAATACTTTGGGCTGTCTTTTCTGGTACTTATCTCCATATTTTAACATACCGATACTGCTATTTGTTGGGTTTTCAACTGTAAGCATTGGCTATTATACTTCTATTATGAAAGATGAGAATTGTCTTACATCATGACCACCCCTCACATCTCTCTCCCTATAAAATACACTGATGTATCGATTTCAATCTTCCAATATTGCTGTTAGCTGACATCCTATTTGGATTCTTGCATGCAACCATGCTTTAAAAAAAATTTTCCCCCCTCTGGATGCTTTTATGATATTCCTTTTATCCCTTCAATTTTATTTATTTTTTATTTTTTTAAATGTTTTACTTATCTTTGAGACTGAGCGAGACAGAGCGCAAGCAGGGAAGGGCAGAGAGAGAGAGAGAGGGAGACACAAAATCCGAAGCAGGTTCCAGGCTCTGAGCTGTCAGCACAGAGCCCCATGCAGGGCTCAAACCCACGAACTGTGAAATCTTGACCCGAGCCTAAGTCAGATGCTTAACTGACTGAGCCACCCAGGCACGCATCCTTCCCTTCGGTTTTAAAGCAGCACAGTGTCTGGTGCATAGTTGATTCTCAACAATTACTTGTTGAGGACTATCGATTCCTGTATTGTTTATATTAGTGAAAAAACTGGAACTCTAAAGCCTCTAACTTTTTATTACGGAAATTTCAAAGATTCATAAAAGAAGAATGTAATGATACCCCACATACTCATCATATTTGGCCAAATTTGTTTCATCTATCTCCCACCCTCTGGAGGATTTTCCATTCATCTGGAGGAAGGAAGCCCTTTTTGACACATTGCCTTTTTGCACATGGGAGTAATCTCTGTGGTTGGAACTCAAGATTATGGGGGTTTTCATTCTCCAGTTCCCCTTGGTTTCAGAAGCAGCTCTTTGTCTCCCTCTATAATGCTGGGTCAAACCCACCAATGGCTTTGGGCTCAACTCAATGAACATTCTTTGGAATATTAGCCCCAAGGAAACAATAATTAGTTTTAGCAGAATCCAGACCTGTCCTTACCAGGTCTTGCTCTTTGACAAATGAGGACACAGGCAAACCTATTAGCACAACTTTAGGAAGTTTTATTGTCCTCAGGAAAGCCTATGGTATCATGGCAGCAGGCGATGAGATGTTTAAATCTAAACTCCCACAAGGAAAGCCATGTTTTGTGAAGCTGAATCTGCAATACCACCTTGAACAATCCCTTTTACTTCTCCTGTCACTATAGCAACCCATAATAAGTAGTAAGGACATTCTCAGAAGAGACAAAAGGAGTTAGCCTGAGAATCCAGACTTCATTTCCAATCATTCTCAATTCCTTGATGCTTTCTTCCTGTGGGTCCTTGGCATCTTGTGATCACAACATCTACCTGTTGGTGTCTGGAAACAGCTCTGGATGAGTCAGGATGCTCATAACATCTTGGCATTAGGCTCATTCAAACCCAAATTTCTAATGTCCTGCACCCATCAGTATTATACGAGTCTTAGGAATTTCAGCTAAGACTTTCCAACCTGCTAAAAGAGTGGTCAACCCATGAGGCACAGTTTCTAAATCAATGCTTCTAAAATTATTGTGAAAGATTCATTCATTTTCCTAATTCTTCATAAGCCAATACTTGTGGTCTATACTTTGTTCAACACAATGAGTCTACTTATCACACACTTGAGTATTGTAAAAAAAAAATGGTAAATTGCTCTATACATTTCTAAATGCTTACCCTTGATTTCTGTGTTTATCTCGTCATGGCAAATAACAAACAGTTCACGAACCAATGTAGCCTCTATCAGTGTTTTCTGCCATTCATGGATGGAGTGGGCATCCATCACGTGGCCATGGTGTCTTAACATCTACTTCTTCCTCTCACTTCTTTCCAACTGCTTTTAATTCCCCATCTGGGTACCCATGTTTCTCTGGGGAGGATGATACCATTCCCAGCTATAGGCATGGGTCATCTGACATAAGAGAAACCAATCACTGAATTCCATCCCATTGGCCTCAGAGATTGATTCCAGGGTTGACACGTGACCTAAGATGGTCCAATTGGCCGACTGGAGTGAATCTCGAAATATTTCTTCCCCTGGATTTGTGGTGTGTGGGTGTGAGACCTGGTTCTGCAGCAGCTAATTTTACTGTAATGAGGTAAGCC
This sequence comes from Panthera onca, assembly GCF_046562875.1. Classification (NCBI taxonomy): domain Eukaryota; kingdom Metazoa; phylum Chordata; class Mammalia; order Carnivora; family Felidae; genus Panthera; species Panthera onca. The sequence goes on from NC_138350.1 coordinate 14,411,755, forward strand.
TTCTTGAGGACAAGGACACGAAGTATGGCAGACCTGAGAAAACTGTAGAGAAATGAAGTCATAGCCTGGATCACACTATGAACTTATGGACCAAAACATGCCACAGTCCAACTTACTTCTGAACACTCTTCTTTTTTGTTTAACCAGATTGAGGTAGATTATCTGTCCTTAGTAACTGAAAGCTTCTTTTTATTTTAAATATAATTTATTGTCAAATTGGCTTACATACAACACCCAGTGCTCATCCCAACAAGTGCCCTGCTTAATGCCCATCACCCATTTTCCCCTCTCCCCCACCATCCCCCATCCATCCTCAGTTTGTTCTCTGTATTTAAGAGTCTTTTGTGGTTTGCCTCCCTCCCTCTCTGTTTGTTACTATTTTTTCCCCTTGTCTTCCCCCATGGTCTTCTGTTAAGTTTCTCAAGATCCACATATGAGTGAAAACGTATGATACCTGTCTTTCTCTGACTGATTTCTTTCACTCAGCATAATACCTTCCAGTTCCATCCATGCTGCTGCAAATGGCATGATTTCATTCTTTCTCATTGCCAAGTGGTATTTTATTGTATATATAAACCATATCTTCTTTATCCATTCGTCAGTTGATGGACATTTAGGCTCTTTCCATAATTTGGCTATTGTTGAGAGCACTGCTATAAACACTGGGGGTACATGTGCCCCTATGCATCAGCACTCCTGTATCCCTTGGGTAAATTCCTAGTAGTGTAAATGCTGGGTCATAGGGTAGTTCTATTTTTAATTTTTTGAGGAACCTCCACACTGTTTTCCAGAGTGGCTGCACCAGTTTGCATTCCCACCAACAGTGCAAGAGGGTTCCCGTTTCTCCACATCCTCACAAACATCTGTTGTTTCCTGAGTTGTTCATTTTAGCCACTCAGACCAGTGTGAGGTAGTATCTCAGTGTGCTTTGATTTGTATTTCCTTGATGATGAGCGACGTTGAACACCTTTTCATCTGTTTGTTGGCCATCTGGATGTCTTCTTTGGAAAAGTGTCTATTCATTTCTTCACTGGATTATTTGTTTTTCAGGTGTTCAGTTTGGTAAGTTCTTTATAGATTTTGGATACGAGCCCTTTATCTGATATGTCATTTGCAAATATCTTTTCCCATTCCATCAGTCGTCTTTTAGTTTTGTCGATTGTTTCCTTTACAGCACAGAAGTGAAAGCTTCTTTTTTGATCCCTGGGTTCCACACATTTTTTCTAACAGGTACTTATTAAGCATCTACTGTGTGCCAAGTGCCGTGTTAGGCCTAGCTCTACTTCTGACAAAAAAAGATTGTGAATGAGCCCAGTAAGGGATGGGTGGCTAATATAGCTAGAAACATTCACGGATAGAATCTGGCTCACTTCAAGAGTCCTATGTAATTTTAAGATAATATTTAAAGCACAGGTGTTTGCATTTTATTTGCAAATTATTAACTTTGAAATTAAAAAATAGAGCAATTTTAAGGTCATCCCTAGAAGGGACAGCCTGACTTCCTTATATTACAATATCTGTTAATTTTACGATCTTTCCCACTTTTGCATACCACCTATTCATTTTATTTTAATATTTTTAAATTCAATTCACATACAGAACTTACATAAATGTGTTTGAAGAGGAAACTTCTGTAATCTTCTATAAATGGAAACCCAGTACACTTTACATGAATAGAAGGCAAGCATAAAATAAATACAATGAAATTATAGAATGTTAATAAATTCTGAGTATTGTAATGCCCTGACTCTGTGGACTCCTCTGTCTTTCATGAAAGGAGAAATGAGCAAGTGTTTAAAAGATGTTAAAGACATGTAAGCACCAAAGCTGAGATTTTTCCTTTTTGTGTTTAGATGGGATGAAAGGAAATTTTAAATGGGGGATTGATGGGGCACCTGGGTGGCTAGGGTTAAGCGTCCGGCTCTTGATTTCAACTCAGGTCTTGATCTAAGAGATCTGGGACCCAGTGCCATGTTGGGCTCTGTGCTAACAGCGTGCGCGGCTCACGCACACTCTCCCTCCCAAAATAGATGAATAAACTTTAAAAAGAATAAAAATTTAAAAGGGGGTTAATTTCTCACCAAGCAATTCATTGCTATTTAATACTGCCTCCGTGTATAACCACAAATTATCTCCTCTGCACAAAATGTTTTATCCTTACCACTTTTTGGGAAACACTATTCTGGCCAAATCCCTTTTTATAGCTGAGCACACTGATGCCCAGGATGGCAGTGGGGTTCTCCCAGGGCTTTCTGGTTCCCAGCCTGCTCAGCCCCCCAATATTCAATACTATTTGATTACTTTCATCGGATTCACATTGTTATTACCTTCCAATCATGACAAGTGACTCTGGGTTTGTTTGTTTTTTATGATAATGATATCAAATCTCCTTCTCTAATAACCTTTGGTTGCTGTTAAAACTTCCCACATTTGAGGCCAACTTGAAACAAACAAGGCCTTTAACAATGATGCCAGCTCTGTGTCTACCCCACCCCCACCATCACCATTACTCCCTGAAGCCAGCAGATGCAGAGGATTTCACCATCCTCCACTGCCCCTTGCTGGAATCGCCAGAGATGCCGCATGATTTCAGTCCTTCCCCCCATCCCCAAAGCCTATACAGAAAACTAGAAGCTGAGATGTAGAAAGTCCTCTAAAGCAGCGTCTCTCGTTGTTGACATTTGGGACTGGATAATCCTTTGTTATGGAGCCCATCTTGTTCATTGTAGGATATTTAGCAGCGTCCCTGACCTCAACCCACTAGATGCCTACAGAACCTCCATTTGGTTCCAAAAATGTCTCCAGACACTGACAAACGTCCCCCAGGAGCAAAGCCATCCGTCCTCAAACCACGGGTTACTCTGGATGACTAACACATTCTTATCCCAGCCCTACAAAATTTCCCAATAAATTTGAAATAGAGAGCATCCCTTTGCCACTAACACTGGGATAACTGGAGTCATTTTTTAAAAATGTTTATTTATTTATTTATTTTGAGACAGAAAGAGAGAGCATGAGCAAGGGAGGGGCAGAGAGAGAGAGGAAGAGAGAGAGAATCCCAAGCAGGTTCTGAGCTGTCAGCACAGAGCCCAACATGGAGCTTGATCTCATGAACCACGAGATCATGGCCTGAGCCCAAATCAAGAGTTGGACGCCTAACTGACTGTGTCACCCAGGTATCCCTGGAGTCATTATTTCAAAGACCAGGATATTTTCTAAGAAAAAAAGGAAGTAATAGCAACTCCCCATGAAGTTCACTCTTTTTAGACAACTCATCTGCATTGTCCCAAGTGAAGGAAGCTTAGAACCCTTTGCATCTTGACTTTTGAAATTTAAAACCAGGGACATTTTTTGTGCCTCATCCTGGCATTTGGAATCTGTTCTTGATGATTGTGTTCATGTCTAAATGCTGTACATGAGAAAGTTTGAGTAGGTCTTAGGGTCCCAGAGAGCTGTCTACTCTTCTTAGGGGAATCATAGATGTTAAAATACACGTACCAAGGTATAGCATGACTGACTGACTGACTGACTGAATGTATATGGATATTTCTCCATTCATTATAAAACACCATTGTCTTATTTTGGGTTTCTCTGACAAGAGACCCTGAGGTGAAAAGTTGAGTATAAGGAGTTGATTTGAGAGTGATCCCAGGAGGTACAATGAGAGAGGAGGGACATGAGCAAAGGAAGGGAAGACAGCAACATGAAGCACATTAATGAGCACATTAATGAGTCCACTACTGTGGACTGCTGGGGCTCAGTCCTTCTGGGCAGTTCTAGAAGGCAGGGTAGAACATGTTGCAAGACTGTCCCACTGAGGGGCAAGGAAGCTGGACTATCTGTCTATCTCTTCTTGTTGAGGGACACTACTGAGGTGTCACTCCTCTGGCTTTTCCTGCCTCCTCTGAGGGGTACCCAGAACACTGCCATAGCCAGAGGCACAGAAAGTCATCAGAGCACACAGGATGGCACCAGAGCACACAGGAAGGCATCAGAGGGAACAGGAGGTCATCAGAGCACATAGGGAGTCATCAGAGCATACAGAAACTGCACAGTCTCAGGGGTAGGCCTAGGGGACATGGGTAGACACCAACAGTATCTGCCTGGAGTAAGCACAGGAGGCTGCAAAACTTTGGGGAGGCTCTTGCACCTGGACCACCGTCCCATCCAGGCCACAGTCTCTGGAATTATTGTAACAAGCTCCTTGTCCTCATGTATCCACTTGCCTACTCTGCACCCAGCAGCCAGCTGCAATCCTCCTAAAACACAAGTTTGGTCATTCACCCCTCCCCACTTAAAACTCCTCAGGGGCTTTAAAATGAAGCCCAAACCTTTCAACAATCCAATCTCACTTATCTCTGTGGACCACACTTTCTGGACTGAACTCCTTGAAAGCCCCCCACAGAGTACCTATTAATCCCCAGAACTGGAGATGAAGAAGAAGGACCGTCCACCCGCTGCCCTCAATGATATCCTGAGGTCGATGGAACAGTCTATCAGGGTGGCGGGGGCCAGGGAGACCAAGATGGAAACAAGGAATTCTAATGCTGTGTATGCCCAAGGAAGCTGCCATGGAAAGAGCACATCACTTAGATGTAATCCACAAACAGAGATTCACTTATTTTAGGATTAACCCTTTCTCCTCTGGAGTTACCTAACAGAAAGGCAGAGGACGGGGACACAGGACAGCTACGTTTGAAAAGAGTCTGTCCCGATGGGAGCAACAGATGGCACATGGGCACAGGGAGCAGTGTCATGGTGGCTGTGCTGGAGGGAACCAAGAGGGATGAACAGAGGGCGCAGAGTTTTGCCTCTCTTTGCAGCCTCCGTGGCCCCAGACGACAGCCCCTCTGGTCAGGACCTCTTGGGATCCTTGGAGCTCAGCAGCTGCACAGACCTTCAGTCTCTGAGGCTAATCAGAGCTTCAGAGGTGGCTGGGCAGCTCCGGGAAGCCAGAAGCAGAGCAAACGCGGGGGGGGGGGGGGGGGAAGTGGGAGGGTGGATGGGTCTAATTATGCAGGAACCATTTTCTGTTTACATAAAATATCTTGAGTAATCAGCAGTGATGAGCAAGAGGAGGAAAGAGCCTGCCTGAGAGTCTGAGGATGTTATGATCAATTAAATATCATCTTTGCAAGCATTTGCAGAGGGAAATTTTAAGGTGGAACTGACTTTAATTTGGCAAGGAAGATTTGAAGTGCTTCTCCTTCGGGCTCCAAAACTCATGCATATCTGCCTAGCCTATGTCACTAGCTTCATAAGGGTATATACTCCCTGAGTGTTATCACCCTTGTATTTTTAAGATGAGAAAAAAAACACAAAACCCTGTAAATTATGAGTGCCATCTCTGTGCCAGGTGTTGCAAATATTATTGCTGGCCTCGTGAAAACCCCATAAAGATGACCATTGGAACTCCACTTTGCAGGTAAAGAAACTGAGGCTTTGAGAGGTAAAGTGATTACTCTCAAAGGACCCAGCAAGGTGAAGAGGTAGGATCCAGGTTCACAGTTATGCAGAGTTGGTATTACTACCATGACTGCATTTCCAAAAGCAAAGGCACGGCTGGAGAGCTGCAAATGTACCGCTGCCCCAGAGGACAGAGGCTGGGCTCCACATAAGGACACTAAGATCCCACACCAGGCTCTTCCTCCTGCTCCACTGCACAGCAAGGCTGGACTCGATGAGAAACAGCTCCGACCAGACTCTTGGCACCTCTGCTGGTCTGTGGGTTTGGCCACCACCTTGTTGCTAAGGAGAAGTAGACATTCTGAACAATAGAGCAAGGTGGAGATTAAGCGCATTTTGGAGCCACACGGGCTCCCCTTGAAAGCTGGGTGACCTCAAGGAAGTCATTCAACCTCTCTGAGCTTCAATTTTTACATAGGTGAGTGGGAGGTAAAACTCCTAATAACCAGTGCAAAATTCATGTGATGATGTACATTAAGTGCCTGGCACGGGGTGGGTGCTTGTCAAAGTTAGGCCCCTTCTGGCCCCTTCTCCTTCATCCTTCTAGCCAGCCCCATGCTTGGGGTCCTTATCCCTTCATGCAGTAATACGTGCCTCACGGAGCTGGGCTATGTTCAGAATGGGTCAGTTCTGCAAGCTTCACACAGCCACACACACAGAACTCATAGTAAGAGTGCAATGATAAGAATTACTATCATATCATAAGCACTTTAAAGTTTTTTTTTTAATGTTTGCTTATTTTTGAGAGAGAGATACACACAGTGCGAGTAGGGGAGGCACAGAGAGAGGGGGACACAGAATCCGAAGCAGGCTCCAGGCTCTGAGCCATCAGCACAGGGCCCTATGCGGGGCTCAATCTCACGAACCGTGAGATCATGACCTGAGCTGAAGTTGGACGCTTAACTGACTGAGCCACCCAGGCACCCCTCGTAAGCACTTTTAATTATTATTGTTTAAAAGTATACCCCTATTATCCAAAGATAACCACTATTAACATTTGCACACATATCCTTACAGATCTATAGAGTGTAAGAGAGAGATCATGCTACACAGTCTTTCCCCTGAACATCCACCTAACTTCTATATTGTCACCCTCTTTTCTTTAATTTTTTAATGTGTATTTATTTTTGAGAGAGAGAGACAGACAGAGCTCGAGAGGAGAAGGGCCAGAGAGAGAGGGAGACACAGAATCCGAAGCAGCTCCAGGCTCTGAGCTGTCAGCACAGAGCCCGATGCGGGGCTTGGATCCACAACAGCCAGATCATGTCCTGAGCCAAAATCCAGCGCTTAAGTGACTGAGCCACCCAGGCGCCCCAACCTCTTTTCATGTCCATAAATCTCCATCTACACCATTATTAAAAAAAAAAACTATGTAGTCTTCCAGTGTATTTACAAACATAAACCCTTGTTGTTGGACATTCCACTTCACATTCTTTTTGCTCTTTCAAAGAAAGCTGCAATAAACACCACTGTAGCTAAGCCGCCATGCACGTTCTTACTTCTATTCATCCTAGTTTTAAAGCCCAGAATATACGCATGTCATAAATTATATGTTTATCTATTCATTTATGTAGACCAATGTCCTATAGCTGGATATTTAGGTTATATGCAAATTTTCAGCTCCTTTGGATAATATTGATACGAATGTCTGCATATCACATCTTCATTCATACCTTACCTGATTATTACCTTGGGATAAATTCTTAAGAAGGGGAATGAATGGGGCCAGAGGAAATTTATATATTTAAGGCTTTGCAAACGCTCAGCGAAATTGCTCCCGGAAAGCTTTCCAAGGGCTCATTCACCCACCATCTTACTCAGTGGCTTGTAAACATTAAATTTGTTAGGAGGGGCTCCTAACCTACCTTTTCCTTCTCAATAATGCATTGCTGCAATGGAGACCCAGCTAGATGTGCATGGAGACTTGGCTCTGCCCTCCTTTATCCTGCATGACCCTGGGCAAATTGTTCACTTCTCTGAGCCTCACCCCCTGCCCCCCCCCACACACACACTGCGCCCACCATCTCACCAACCTACAGGTTCACTGGGACAATCATGTGGGAGACGGGTCTTTGAAAGAGCTTTGGGGACTGAACCAACAGACCAGACGTATTTCTAATACAAAGGGAATTTCTCATGCAGCGTTCTCGTTATTTTGTTTTTGCACAGAAACTTTAAGTTTGCCGGGAGACTCCTTATTAGGTTTTCTTAACTCTCCCCTGCTGTGGTTACCAAGACGCAGATGGAATATAATTTCTGGCGGAGAAAACAGGCCCAGAGAGACTCGTGGTTTTCTCTAGACCACATCAGCCTCAGGACTGCTACCAAACTTGCTGTCAGCCTGCTCTCTGAGCCGTATTTCCTTTTTCTAGATTAGCAGCATAAAAACGGCTATTAGCCCCAGAAGATGCACTTGTATTCATAGTGAATCTGATGCTGCCAGCAATTTAAAATGGAAAGGCAATTTACCATTTAGCACTTTGTAGCCAAATAAAATGCAGTGACCCTTTCTTTCTCTTTCCAGAAGGTTTGGAATTGTCTCTGAGGGTTGGAAGGGAGGAGAGAGAGATTATAAGACTGCAGGTTCCTTGAGCATTGAGACTACTACTTATTTCTGTATTTACTATGGCATCTTAGCACAGCCCTGGGCCTCCATCAGAGGTGTCTACTGGGACAAGGAATAAACATTAGTCCCAAGCCTGAAACCTACAGCCTAAATGGCTTTGCCACCATGTGACTTATCCAGTTGCCTGCTTATGTATCAAACCTGCCGTTGGCACTGTGCAACTTTGAGCAAGTTTGTTAGCCTCTCTGAAACTTTGTTTCCTTTTCTAGACACTGGAAATAATTTCTACCCAATATGGGAACAGAAGGAAAAGGTCTAGAGAAAGACTTGATCACCTGGTAGAGGTTCAAATAAGACTCCTAAAATGATTGGTCAGATGAGACAGCAGCACTTCCTTGCGTAAGTATGTAATTGTGCCCAGGATGTACACTCCCCAAAACTTTGACAAAGGGGAGTGTGATCGCCCTCTCGGAGTATCCTTTCAAGGCATATTAATAATGCAGGATCAGTAATATATGGCATATATGCCTATATCCTCCTGCCCTTGCCCACAGCAGACATTACTAATCAAACACATCAATCTTTGCTGCAATCCTTCTCAATAAGGAGTTCCAGCCAGTTACGAGCAACAGAACAGTGTTGACTAATGTGATGAAGCCTAGTCAATCCCAGATTTAACTGATCAGAGCACTGGACCAATGCCAGGAATGCCAGAGACTCCTCAAGCCAGAAGCCATCAAAGTTCAAGCTTACGAAAGACTGGGGTTTGCTGCCAGCTCTTAGTGGTTATTTGCCCTGCCCTCCCATCCCTCCTGCAGAGACTGTGTCCAGTCCAAAGACAAAGTCGCTTTTCTACCAGATGTTTAACCTTGGACGAGTTACGTGACCTCTTTGTCCCTTCATTTGCTCAACTGTAAAATGGGACAATTAACACTATCTACCTCGTTGATTTGATAAGAGCATTAAATGAGATGATGCGTTTAAAGCCCTGACATCTGGTATGTGCTCAGTAAGCTTTACTTATTATTAGCTATTATTATTAAGCACTTACCAAGTGCTAGGCATCATTGAGCATTATCTTAATTGCATCTTGAAAACAATCATATGAAGCAGGTTTCGTGTTGTTACATTTTTTTAAAAACTAATTGTTGATTGATTTGCCCAAGCATATGGTGTTTGTTGATACAAAACATTTAATGAGGAGTGTGTTTAGTTCCATGCCCACACGTTCCTGGGAGTCCTCGCCAATGCTGCAGGAACGCTGTGCCGGAGATATGACTACCTGAACTCGACGCAGCTTCAACCAAATGATGCACCCATTATGTGGCGGAGGTCAAGATTTGAACCCAGGGTGTGTTGCTTCTTCTGTGGTGCCATGAGACCCCCTCTGCTTCTCTACCACCCCCTCTTCATATCTACTTTGATAGAAAACAAAGACACAAATGAAAATAAAACAAACAATAACAGAGACCTAACATTTGTGCTCTGATTGTGTACCAGGTAATCTCCGATGTGTTTATCCTCTCTGCTTTATGTAACTGTCAGAAGAGCAACCCTTGAAAATAGCATTCCTGACATTAAAAAAAGAAGAAAGAAAATCTGAATTAGAGCTCCATTCTTTCAGGTAAATAAAATATAAATAAGGAATATCTTAATTTTTTAATAAGAAAATTAGCACTTAAATGTGAAAAAAAATAAAAAAAATAAAAATAAAAAAAGAAGAAAGAAAAAGAAAGGAAGGAATGAAGGAAAGAAAGAAAGAAAGAAAGATGAAGGAAGGAAGGAAGAAAAGAAAGAAAGAAAGAAAGAAAGAAAGAAAGAAAGAAAGAGGGAGGGAGGAAGGAAGGAGGGAAGAAAAGAAAGAAAGAAAGAGAAAAAGAAAGAAAGATGAAGGAAGGAAGGAAGGAAGGAAGGAAGGAAGGAAGGAGGAAGGAAGGAAGGAAGAAAGGAAGAAAGCAAGGAAGGAAGGAAGGAGGAAGGAAGGAAGGAAGGAAGGAAGAAAGGAAGGAAGGGAGGGAGGAAGGAAGGAAGGAAGGAAGGAAGGAAGGAAGGAAGGAAACATTAGGGGTGCCTGGGTGGCTCAGACAGTTGGGCATCCAGCTTATGCTCAGGTCATGACCTAAGGGTTCGTGAGTTCGAGCCCTGCATTGGGCTCGCTGCCGTCAGCTCAGAGCCTGCTTGGGAACTTCTGTCTCCCTCTCTCTCTGCCCCTCCCCCGCTCATGCTTTCTCTCTTAAAAATGAATAAACATTCTAAACAAAGAAGAAAGGAGCCTTCCTGCCTAAGATCCCTCCACCACTTACTAGATATGAGAGCTTGGGTCAGTTATGGATCCTTCAGCCTCTTTATCTTTTAGAGATGGGAGTAATTACCTCTAACCCACAACACTGTCATTCATTCATTCGTTTGCTCAACATTATTGAACATCTAATATCAAGAATCATGTTACATGCTTGATATATACTCAGGAGAACAAACTGGGCATCGTCTCTGACCTCAGGGAGCTTCCTGTCCTGGATTAAATGAAATTATTTGTATAAAACTTTTAGCACAGAGCCTGGCAAATAAAACTTGCTCAATTAAAGTTAACATCATTGTTACTATTACTACCATAGCCCAGTCAGGATGTAAACACACATATCTTTGCCTCTGAAATCCTTTTTAATAAAATAGGGTTTTGTAGGGGCCCAACAGGAGACGAGGCTAGAAGGGGACTTAGGGATGCCCAGAAAAGACGTCAGACGTTAGGTTTTTAATATGTACGAGAGCAACCTGCACCCTTGTACCTCCCAAGCATTTTTTAGGTATTTTCACTCTCTTTCTCATGATCCATCCAAGCCAGATGTATTTTTAAATCTCCATAAACATACCCCTCTCTGTGGGAATAAATGTATTTTCCCTTGAATGTGGACCCCGTGTGTTTGATTTGCCTGGAAAGGTGTGGAAACCACCCAGACACGGTGCTAATGGGATGTGACAGAACTCGCAGCTTCCCCGGGCCTGGAAGGAAGAATGTTGACGGAGGGGAAGCTTAATGAGCTTCCACCCACATTTCAATTATCCTAACAAGCTGCCAAAGGAAGGCCTGTTTGCAGTACCGTGTTCTGGAAAGTTTTGACAAGCCCAGGAGGAATCTATCCGGGCCGGAGCTGCGTATGTCTAGGGAAAGAAAACACTCTTCCTTTGGGAGAGAGGATGACAAGGCCAGCTGGCAGTCAGCTTTGTCACCTAGTACTTGAGGGGATCCTTCTCCAACACGACACCCTCATTAGCTAACCCAGTACAGTTGTATCAGCTATAATGCCACCACCATAATGCCACATAACAAACAGCCACGAAACCTCAGTGGCATATCATGACAATTTTTAATCACATGTCAGTGGGTCAGCTGGGCACTTCCAGTCATCTGAGCTGAGTATGGCTGAGTTCATACATGTCCCCGTGGTCAGGTAGGTGGCATTTTGCTGTTCTTGGTTGGGCTGCCTCGCTTGCCTGGGGCAACTGGGCTGACTCAGTATTTCTCCACACGACCTCTCATCCTACCCACGGGTTTGTGCATGGAGCAGCAGGAGGGTCCTAAGAGAAAGGCCAACATTATTGTGCAGGGTCTCTTGAGCCCAGGCATGGGAAAGGCATGGCGTCACTTCTGCTGTGTTCTATTGGTCAAAGCAAAAACAAGCTTAGCTGATAGAAGGGATGACAAAGTCACGTGGCAGAGAGTAGCTACAGGAAGAACACCGATTGGGTCCATCAGAGCAGTCCCACAACAAAATATAAATAACAAGCACCATTACTGAATAGCAACTCGAGGCCTGTTTTATGTGTAGGAAAGGATGTTAAACTGGGACGCTTTGGGTCTTGAATTCAGCCAAAGCCCAAGAGTAAGATGAGATGTTCAAACACCTGACATTTCAGAGCAAGATGCTGGCCTTGCAAAGATTCCCCAGGTGAAACTCGTTTTGTAACCCTTGATCCAACACCCACCTCCAGGATATGAAAAGGTTGAGTTGAAAACTGGGGAGAGGATTTTTGGAGGGAGAAGTCCAGTGTGAGGTGATTCTCTGCCCCACTTGACAAGGAGAGAGGCAGTTACCCTTGTCTTGTGAGAGGAACTTTCAGTAGGTAGCTTGAGTCTGCTATGTGTTTCCTGGAGTCTGGAGGGACCAGCCTGACTCAGACCTGAAGAATGTACAGATTAGCAGACTGTGGCTAAAGCCTAGCAGGATTACAGGATGAGGGGAAGGGGTAGCAGTGGAAGCAGGTGCCAAAGATGTATGTGTTTCCCATGAGTCGAGTAGATAAAGGCATCTGCTGAGATGAAGGCATGTTAAAAGGAGCTCCCTCTGCCCAAAAGAAGCAGAGGGAGGCACTGATGTCTACCACTTGGCATGGGAGCTGGGAAGGACAGGGGGAAACTGAAGAATCCCCACCATGTCAGGGTACTGTGCCACGTGGAAGGCAGTAGAGGGGGGCCCAAAGAATCCACAATGCACCTCAAAGAAGAGACTTTTGAACAACCGCTGAACACAGAGAACTTTAAATAGCTGCCAAGCAGTTTGTGCCAACACCAAATCGTGACAGTACTAGCCACAGAAGTTCTTTCCTGCCCTCATCAATTGCCCCTCTGCTCCCTCAGGCCATTGGACAGCAAGCAGGAAGGAGGAAGAGACATAGGGAAGCCAACCTCCTTCCCCAATGCCTGAGCTGAGTAAGAGGAGACACAGAGCCACTACCAACCCCCACAAATACTATGCCTTGAACTAGCAAAAAGATGCCACCTGAAAGAAGCTTTACTTCCATCGGTCTGAAATTTGCTCTAATATACTCTAACAGTTACCTGTTAGTGTATAACAAATTTTCCCAAAACTTTGTGGTTTAAAACAACATTTATGATTGCCTGGTCTCTATGGGTCAGGAGTCTAGGCACATGAGCTGGGTCCTCTGGCTTAGGATCTCTTACCAGATTGCAGTCAAGGTATCAGTTGGGCTGTGATCTCATCTGAAGACTAGACTATAGAAGGATCCACTTTCAAGCTCACTCACATGGTTGTTGGAGGCTGTTGGCCAGAGGCCACACTCTTCATTCCTTGGGCCTCTCCGTGAAATAACTCAACATGGAAGCTTGTATCATCAGAATAAGCAAGAAAAAAAAAAAGCAAAGAGGAGAGTGTCAGCCAAATGGAAGTCAGTCTTTTATAATCTAATCTCAGAAGTGACATCCCATGACTTTGAATGTATTGTATTAGTTAGAAGCAAGTCACTAGGTCCAACCCCAAGGGTAGGAGATCACATAGGGTATAAATATCAGGAGGGAGATAATTAGGGGTCATCATAGAAGTCTGCTTCCACACACGCTGAATTCATTACAGCTACACACCATGCCATTGGCCAAAAGTCTGTTATAATAAACACACAGATCTCTAGTGTCTACAATATGAACAATACCCATGTCCTATGTGCTATGCAACCTACCAACCATATGTGGTTGCTGAGTGGAGATGCTTTAACATTTTAAAAACATTTTATCATGGAAGTTTTTGACCATTTCCGAAAGTAAAAGAAATAATAACATAAAATAATAACATAAAAGCAGTCATTCTTGTTTCACTTATGCCCCAATCCGTTCCCCCAAAGCCCTCAGTTGTTGAAAAGCAAATCTCAGACATCACACTATTTCATCTTTAGGAATTCAACACGAATTTCCACGTACCCAATTTACCATGACACCATTAACAAGAATCCCCCAATTTCACCGACTAATTCAGTCAGTGTTCCAATTTTTTCCAACTTCAGAAGGGTCTCTTTTACAGTTGGTTGGTTTGGGGGAAAGCTTCGACCCAGATTTTAAACCATTACTTAAGAATGGGCATTTTAATTACTGAGACGGAACTATCCTGAGGGTGAGAATGACTGCCAGGCATCAGTGTGGAAAAAAAGAAGGCTTCTTTTTTTGCAACTCTATCACATCCCACTTGCTCATCAGGACGGTGACACTAGGTTATCTGAAATCCTCAGTGTGGTCCATCGAGGTGGGTGTCAGAATCCTCATTTTTACACAGGAGAAAATGTAGATGCAGGAGAAGGAACTTGCCTCAGGTCACACCGCGATTACTTGATGCAGCCGATGCCCCAACTGAAGTCTGTCTGACCTCCCCAGGGGACTCTGGGAGCTGGCTATAATACTGTCATAGCTTCTAGGACAGGAAGATATCGCGAATGCCTTTTTACAGGACCATACTCTCCCTCGTGAAACCCTTTTTACCTGTTGTCGGCAAGAACCGAACCATATGGGCTCTTAGCTTTTGTTTCCTAATATTCAGCACAGAATTGGGTACATTGCAGGTGCCTATATATAAATGTAGCCCATATAAAGCCTGGCTGTCCTGCTTCAGCCCTGAAGCCACCATAGCATAGAACCCCACGCAAAGAAAAGCCCATTCTGACAGCCAGACAGCCAGTCTGAGGAGCAAAGTCATTCCACTGGCCCAGCCTCATCAGCTTTAGCTCCTTGACAATGGGGGCAGCTCGTGAAGGGAGCTGCGGCTCATGGGGGAGTGAGACAGATTCATGTCCCCACTGTAGACATTCACCTGAGAAAATGTGATTTTCTTTGCTTTCCCAACTAGGTGTTGGGAAGAATCTGACGGAGAAGCATTATTTCTTTTGATGGGGCAGCTGTGGTCAAGTGAATGGTACTCTTCCATTCTGGAAAGTCTCCGCAGAAGCAGGTCACCTGGCTCTGGAACCATCCATACACCCCACCCTCTTCTCTGCCTGACAAACTCCTAATCCTCCAGGGCTGGACACAAATCTCATGTGCTCGAGGAAACCTTCTCTGTCTTTCCAAATAGAGCGTCACCCCCCTCTGGTGTACCTATCCCACGTTCATCTGTCTGCCCCTCCAAACTGTAAGCCTGATAAACAAAGCCTGCGTCTGTCATACCTGGAACATAGTAGACAATAAGTATTTGTTGACTGATTGTTTCTTTTTATTAAAAAAAAAAAAACCCACAACTTGAAAACTGCATTTACTGAATTGCTGAAACTGGTATTAAAAAATACCACGGAGCCCAGAAGGATTCTCTCCAGAAAACAAAGCAAAACTTGAAATTTACTTTCTTCTCCCCACTACTGTTCCCACCAAAGTCCTCTCCTCTATTTGGTCAACTTTTTAAACTCTCCATACCTAACCAAGCCAGGGGTTGGTGTTCACCATCTTTCTCTTTTGATGTAGCGTTTTCTCCTATAACTAACTTGGCCCTTCTGTCTCTTTTGAGTTCTTGCATTCACCCATTACCTAGATCCCAGAGAGCAAAGAAGGCCTCGAGAGTGAAAATCAGCCTACCTCTTTAGAAGGTGAGACGCAATTATAAACTCCTGAAGACACGAAATTTTGGCCATTTTGTTACCTGCTATGCTCTCAGTGCTTGGGGTAGTGCCGATCACATAGCTGGTACTCGATCAAGATCGTCACACGTTTTTGTAGTTGCTAAGAGGATGGATGAATAAATAACAGGAGGTGTTTCGAGAGAGACAGGAAGCAAGGGAAAGATGAACAAAAACACCACATTTTTTTCCCCTCTATTTGGAGGTCTAAGCTGGGATGTTTGCCTGAAGAACCAAGTAGCCATAGCTGGTAGGACACAGCCCCTGGTCATTCTCAGACTTGAAGGGCCGTCTGCTGCTGAATCAGCAGGAAACAGCACTGGAGACGTGGGCTAGGTGCAGCTTGGCAGCGTGGTGGCAATTTAGCTGACAATTTCCTTCTATGTTTCAGCATAATTGAATTAGCATCCATGGAGACTGTCTCCCAGACATCGGCAAATGCAATACCGTGGAGCAGGCGCTGCAATTCATCTGGCATTATGAGGCATTGAATTGCCATCCAATCCCGCACCTCTCCTCGTTGCTTTGTGTGTGCTCGTTAGAGGAAATTAGGTGGATGCGATGAGCCTGGGAACAATTAAAATCTTCCCACTTAGGCGATTCCCAGCAGCGGTACCCAACTTCTCTTGATAAGCACTCAGGTTTGCTCAGCTAGTATGCACGCACGACTTTCTGGATGTGCTTTCTAATTCCGAGCAATGGATGACAATTCATTTTGCTTCAGATAGGGCTATGGACTGTTAGGACACAGAGGAAAGACAACTTACCGGGACAGCCATGATATGAACCAACCAGAACAGCATCTGTAACGGACAGTGCCATGGCCGGGAGTCTTGGGGCTCAGTCCAACTGGGAAGAGTATTGCTCAATATGAGTCTATGCAATGGGACTTGATGGTGGACCACAGATAAGGGCCATGAAGACAGTACCCAACACAGCAAGTTAAGGTGAAAAGTTGGGAAGATTAGGAGCAGGATGAGTGGGGACTGAAGAGTGGCATTTGGGCAAATGGTTCAGAACCAAGGTTGTGAACATTAAGAGTGTGCTAGACTGAACGTACTTTGAGGCTAGGGGTGGCCACTTAAAGGACTGTGGTTTACTGGGTAGAGGGAATGGCAGTCAGCTGCTAGGGAGCAGAGTGGTATGGCAGAAAGAGCAGCTTTTGGAGAAATATGGATTTGAGACTGAATACCAGTCCTGCCATGTTTGATGGTTAAACCACTTCACTCCTAGGGTCTTCTGCCTCCTCGATAGAGAAAAGAAGACATCTATCTTGCAAGGCTTGGAGAGGCTCAGGGTTGTGCGAAGCGGTACTGGAGGTATCATATGCATAACAGGACTTTGTCTTGGCTTGGGTTCCACCAGAAAGGGACTCTGAGATAAGGATTATAAGGACTGGAGTGCAAGCAGTTTCTTCGGGAGATGATGGAGGGGAAGCGGGAGGAGGAAGTGGGGAGAGAAAGCCAAGGAAGTATTCATGATCAAGCCAGAGAGCACTGTGAGCACCAGAACTCATCCCATGGGGAACTCCGGGATCCATGCAGAACACAGGTCTCAGAATTAGCTTAGTGAGGGATCTGGAAATTTTTAAAACCGACTCCCATCAGTCATTTGCTGAGGGCTGTTCGTTGCCTAGAGCTTCAGGTCTGCCTTGGCAGTGGGCAGACTTGCCTTCCTCATCTTCAGAGAAAGTCCCCAGGCACACGGATGCTGATACAGGCAGAGGGAAGCTGGCCTTTCCGCTCTGATGTGTTAAGTCCTGATGGGGTTCTGACAACTTCTGCCGGTGGGTGATGCATTGTCCCAATTTGGACCGGGTCCCCTAAGCAAGCCAAGAATGGAACAGGAGGTGCCAGTGTTCCCATGTTCCAAAGAGAGGTGCAAGACCTCCAACAGGGGTGGCAAACTATTTCGTGACCCTTAGCCTCTCACCACGTTCCGGGAGAGTAGGGAATTGGAAGGGGGCTTTCATTAGACAGCATGGATGGAATGACACTGATCTCTCCCCGGCCCCACAGGGCAAGAAGGGCTGTGTTTCCCTCACCGGAAGCCCAGAGGGAGGAGCTTAGGAGGGACACATTAGAGCATGATTTGTGTCCTCTGAAGACTGGAAGCCCTACAGGCTGGAGTCTGACTTGTGCCTGAGGGATCTAAGGAACACAAGGCAGGCTGAAGAGGCAGCAATTCTCCCACCAAAGCGTTTTCCTTGGGGAAGGAGAGACAGAGAAAGCACTGACCTGGGGATATTTGAAAGATGCTTTGCCTAACAAGGCCCTCTGGAGGAATGATGAGCACCCAGGCCATAGAGATGGACCGAGAATAACCAAAGCCAGAGGGAATGTCATTACTGGACAGTTAGAGCATTTCTTTTCTTTTCTTTTTTTAATTTTTAAAAATGTTTTATTATTTATTTTTGAGAGAGAGACAGAGACAGAGTGTGAGTGGGGGAGGGGCAGAGAGAGGGAGACACAGAATCCGAAGCAGGCTCCAGGCTCCAAGCTGTCAGCACAGAGCCCAACACGGGCCTCCAACCCACGAACCGCAAGATCATGACCTGAGCCGAAGTCAGACGCTTAACCGACTGAGCCACCCAGGTGCCCCTCCCTATACAGGTTATTTAGAGAAAGTATCCATCAGGTGTTGTATATCGAGAGCATCTGAAATGTATTAATAAATAGCAGGTCTTGTCATTATGAGCTGGGTGAAAGTTAAACCAGAATTCAGGCTGTCAGAGCTAACTCCCAGGGTGTTAAAACTTGCTGATCAGCCCTGGGCTGTACCAGCTCCTGGCCCAGTGGGAGGAAATGAATGACAGAGACCACGGTCTGTGTCACCAAGCAGAACATGAGGGGTCCCTGCACCCCACCACTGCTGTGGGGCATCAGGCCCAGGTAGGCTACGTTTGCTGTGTTCATGATGCTAGCTCCTGGGAGGGCATCTTGCTCGTTCCCACTGGACAGCAACTGTAGAAGGAGGCTTGCTCATTATTCTTCCTGAAGCTAAACCTCAGGATGGACTGAGGAGGGCAGTGGGGGTGGGAGCCAGGACTGGCTGCCGCCTACAGCAGCATCAGAGCACACGGCAGACTGCTCCCCTGGAGCTCAGATCCCAGGCAGGTGCTGACAAAATAAAATCAGAACTGAGACAAAGGGATTTCTACACACAACCTGTGCATTTCCAGCCTTCTTCCGTACTGGAAAGCGATGGAGATGTGCTTTCTCTACGCATGCATCACGGATCCACGGGAAACTTCTTCACTGAGCTATAGCTCTTTATTCTGCAGGACAGGAGCTCCTTGAGGGCAGGGACAGGGTCTCAAGTCCTTTTTGTGTCAACCAGGAGGAGTCTGTGAAGCAACCAAAAGCATTTATTTGGGGTCTTCAGGATTGCAAGCCAGGAGTCAGAATGGACAGACCTTCCAAGAGGGGAGTGAAGGCTCATCAAGGCAAAAACCACAAGTTTGCTTAATTTGTTTTTAAAGAATTATGACTGGTGCTGAGAGAGTTAAACTATCTACTACACAATTGGTTATTTAGTTAACAGAGGCTACATTATCTCACTTTGACTGACTCTCTTAGCAATGTTTATTTCACTTTGGAATCTGATTTCGCATTTGAATCCCAGGAATCTAGCCTAGGGCTGGATACAGAAGGAGAGTGGGCTTTAAATTCACACAAATCCTGGTTTGAATCCTAGCTCTGCCACTTACTAGCTGTGTGACCTCGGGTAGATCACTTCACCTCTCCGAGGGTCAGCTCCGTCATCTGAAACATGAAGACAAAAATACCTACCTCCCAGTTGGGGGGAAACAGAACCATATTTAACGTGCTGGTTCCAGTGACTAGAATGGTAGCTGCCATCATCATTATTTTCTATTGACATTGTCTCATTTCCTCACCGTTGTGTTCAGACAGCTCTGGTTCTCTTATAGAATTCAGCGCAAAAATGGCCAGATCTTTCATCTACTCAAAAGACGTTTCCCATTTTTGGTAAAAATCCTTAGTGACACAGTCCACAGACATTGTCAGAGCCGAAAATACTTTTTCATTATCAGATAAGAAGATCCCTTCTGCAGTCTCCTCATGCTCTAATTCTGCCTCTAGTTGGTCCTGAGGGAAAGTAATCTTGCATGACACTTCAGCTTTACAGCTAAAATCAAATTTAGCATCCCGGTTCCCAATGGGGCAAACCCAACATTTTCACGTGCTTCCCACATGTCAAAGAGAATAGACGCATCTTTTGTTTCAAGCCAAATTTCTCCAGGTCGGTTTTCTACATCGTAGTTTATTTGAGCCTCCGCTCTTCCATCTGTGAAATGGAGCCAGTGAGAACGTCCTCTCTCATAGGGTTGTTCTGAGAATGGATGAATGGCCAGAGAACTCAGGTTAGTCACACTGTTGCTTCCACAGACCCCTGCTGTGTCACGGAGGAAATCTGTGGTTCCAGTCCATTGTGGTTGTTGGCCAACTTTCTGTCCAGACTCCATTGGATCAAATTTGCTCCGTTAAGCAAAACTGATCAACTTGGACACTTTTTGTGAATTCTGGCCAAATACCCCAACTGTTTAGTTTTTGCTCTCATTAACCTTAAAAATTAAACTGTCAGTTGTTTTAGCGGCAAAAATGGGTTTATTTGGAAAAAAACAGCAGAGAATCACAAACCCAGACAATCAGGCTATGGCAAAACCACAAACAAGGGCCCGGAAGGAAGGAGAGGAACCTCTTTTATAGAGGAGAAGGCGAGGGGTGGGGGCGGTAGTTGGAAGGGCTGTTGTAAACAAAAAGTCCATTGGAGTAAACCAGGGGTTTGAAGTGTACTGGCTTCTCATTGGCTGAGCTGTGACTGTCTCTCATTGGCTGGGCTGTTGCTGAGGGAGGAGAGAACTTTTCTTCCTCCTATAGGATAGTAAAGTACTATCACTTGTAACTGTCTCTCATTCTGTTGGGTCTGCAATTGATTCTAAGTAGTAGGGTGTGAGAGCTCCCCCTGCTGGCCGTCTGACTCCATTTTAAGGAGGTTTCCTTTGACTAATTTTCACATTGTGGAACCAACAGAACTCTAAGCTACAGAAAGAACATGGAAGGGAAGCAGAGTGCTTTAGAGGCGTGGAGGGGACAGGCCACAGGGTGTGTGGGCGGGAATGGTTAGGGACAAGGCTAAAAGGAAGCAGGACAGGGCCGTGAAGGTGAAGCAGCTGGCTGCCAAGTAGAAGTGCTCTAATTCTCTCCTAAGCATCAGGGAGTGATCAGAACAGAAAAGGGTGCCTACCCCTTGTCCGACTCAACTCAACCTTGTCCGACTCAACCCCACGTGGCAAAGTGCATCTCCGGCATGGAAAGTGCCCAGAGAAGGAAAAAGGAGGGTCAGAGAAAGTAACAATTGCAGCTACCACTGTCTGAATGCCGTGCCTGCACCTTGAATATGGCATCCACTCACCCCTCCCGATAACCCAGCGAGGTGGGCATTATTATCCTCATTACACACAGATGGTCCTCCAGCCCTGAGAAGTGAGTTTCTCCACATCCCCCAGCTGCCTCTTTCTATCTGCCAGGCCTTTCATGTTTCCATCATTTATTCAATCTTCAACAATCATTTACTGAGTGTCAAACCCCCGTGTCAGGCGCTAGGCAGGTTGGTATCAGGAAAGCAGAGAAAAGAGAGGATTTCAGATGAAGAGGTCCGGGGGAACAGAAGCCCAAAGCCAGAACCAGGTTTTGTTTCTTGCAAAGTGCCTGGAACAGTGGCGCCAGCAGCCTGTGCCCAAAGGCAATCAGACACAAAAGTAGAGCCACAGCCCCTGGCGGGGAGGGGGAATCACCTCATCCTATCAGAGAGAGGTAACTGTCCTTGAATCAAAGGCTTCCCAGAAGCACTCCTAGTAACAACAATCAGCAACACTGATTATTGAGCAATTTGCTTTGTGCTGAGCAGTTTATAGGCTCACTTCACTGACACCAGCCCATTTAACCGTCACAGTGACCCTAAGAGGCAAGCAGGGTAATGGTCCCCATTTAACAGATGTGCTGAGGCCCAGAGAGGTGAACTCACCTGCCCAAGGATACACAGATCGGAAGAGGCAGAGCTGAGATTCAAATCCAGCTCTCCCCAGTTCTAAAGGCTGCTTCTGAACCTCCACAGGCCCGCATCCCTCCCACAGCCCTGCAGTCACGGACTCACCCCTCTTCTCTGTGGATAGGGGCTGACCACCCCAGGAAGGCTGTAGCAGGTGAGGGCTGAGTGGCAGGGAAAACAGCACTGGAGCCCTGCCACTTAGAGCTGTGCGACCTCCTGGAGCCTTGGTCCCCTCGTATGTAGAATGGGAACAGTATCATAGAATGGCTGTGAGGACTTCACATGTGACCTCACCCGCAGGAAGTGAGCACACTGTCCACACTCCACCCCTCTTAGGGGCCTCCCGTCCCATCGTCATGCCCCACAGGAAAAACGAAGGCAGAAGTCCCTGAAATGGCGAAGAAAAGGCCGCAACTCTCCAGCTACCACTAGACTGTGGGCCCTCGGGAGGAGTCTCATCTGTGTTTCCCACGAGACTGGTCACGTGACAGGTAGGGTTGCTTCTGAAAACGCGCATGCTCGCAAGCACACACACAGCGCAGGAGGGAAATACACCAGCAGGTTCTCCCCGGTTATCTCTGAGTTTCGGCACCTTATCTTTCTTTCTGCTTATCTGCATTTTCTGACTTTCCTATGATGCACATGTATTATTTGTGGCATTATCTGAGATCCTGAAAGACATACACCCAACTAGTGCTATAGGTTACCTCTGGGAAATAGGGATGAGAAGACCTAGTTAATGAGGGGAGGTCTTCGGGGGGGGGGGGGTTGTTTTTTGTTTTTCTTTTACTTTATGTGCATCCCTACTTTTTGCCTTACTTTTGTAATTTGTTTTGAAAGAACGATATAAGCCACGTGGCACATGACGGCAGAAATAGCAAGAACATCACATGAGAAAGACTTGCCTTCCAATGCTGGCGAAGAGTAACCACTCTAAATCTCCGAAGTTCTCCAGCTGTAAAATTGGGGTTAAAATGCTGCTTTGTCAAGTTTGTTGTAAGGATTAAAAATAAGGGCGCCTGGGTGACTCAGTCGTTTAAGTATCCGACTCTTGATTTTGGCTTAGGTCATGATCTCAAGGTTTGTGAGTTCGAGCCCCACATCTGGCTCTGTGCTGACAGCATGGAGCCTGCTTGGGATTCATTCTCTCTTTCTCTCTCTCTCTCTCCCTTTCTCTCTTCCCCTCCCCCACTCATTCTCTTTCTCTCTCTTTCTCTCTCTCCCTCTCTCAAAATAAATAAGTTTTTTAAAAAACTTAAAAAAAAATAACCTGTGCATAAAAACCTCAGCATACAGTAAGTGATCAGTAATTGAAAGCAGTTATTAAGAGCTTTTTGTCTGTGCTTTTATGCTACATAAACAGGTGCTTCTCCAGGAACCAATATGGTGAAAAATAAACCCTTGCTAAGCACCCAATCAAAATTCTGCATCTCACTACAATGAAACACATTAGAAAATGTAAGGTGGGGGCCCCTGGGTGGCTCAGTCCGTTAAGCATCCGACTTCAGCTCAGGCACGATCTCAAGGTTGGTGAGTTCGAGCCCCATGTCGGGCTTTGTGCTGACAGCTCAGAACCTGGAGCCTCCTTCGGATTCTGCATCTCCCTCTCTCTCTGACCCTTCTCCGCTTGCACTCTGTCTCTCTCTCTCTCAAAAATAAATAAGCATTAAAAAATTTAAAAAAATAATATGTAAGGTGTGTCTGAAATAAAATATCCATCTACACTCTCTAGTATCAAATTTGATCCCTCAGTGGCCAAATATACTCAGTGGTCAGTGGTAGATCTTGGACTTCTCTAAGCTGGGCAGAAAAATCTGGAGTGTTCTGTTTTGTTGACTTTTATTTGGTTCTTTTTCTATTCCACCACAAAGCCTCCCTCTGGCTGGAAAATTCACCAAGACCCCCTCCGCCTCCCCAGAATCCCACGAGGAAGTGAGATTTGCCCCGGACACAATGGTGGAGCTGAGCTAATCTCGTCTTACATCTTTGGGAATTCGCTTGCCTGTTGACCCAGGTGCCCTACACATGCTCACAAAAACCTTCTGCCAAACTTCATTAGCCATTGAGGTTTCGGTGCCGTTATTCTGAGCCCCTTATTTTCTGGCATTAATTTAAAGCAACATTTTCTCACCTCCTTGGCGTGCTTCCATGAGTTGGAGGCTTAAAAAAGGAATTGCCATGGATTTTGTCACAAATTGCCTAAAATCAAAATGTTTGGTTTCATCTCCTATTTCATTTCCAAATGATTAGCAGCCGCCGCCTGGAGCACCTGTTAGCAGGACTCTGAGACCATTCCCAGGCAAACAAAACAACCAAACGAAATAATCAACAACTGAAAAACACCACAGCCGTATCAGTTCATGGTTTCCACTAATGAGTTACTGATGTCTGTCACGGGCATGTGCTCAAGGACTGGTGACAATATCTGACACGCCAAATCGAATAAAGCATTTTTTTTTTCTGTTCACTCCAAAGAAGCAAACTGGTGGGAATTTCATGTGGTGTGGTGTGACCATTAGAACAACTATTATTTATGAAGTGCCCCAAGAGCTAGGGTTTTTCCCGTACATAATACATCTTAGAACAACTCCTCAATTATCAGGACGGTCTTGCTTGCAAGGGTCAGACAACCAACCCACACTAGCTTAAGCAAAAATAGACTTATTTGGGCTCATGTAACTAAGAGGAGAACTGAGCTCAGCAACAGGCTCCAGAAACTTCCTCTCTCATGTCTCATTTTTACTTCTATCTATCTGTCTTTGCCTATTGGTCCCATTTCCTCCTACTATAGACAGGCCTGTTCCATATGAACAGGAACATGGCTGCCACGTTCCCAACAGGTATAAAGTGCTACTTTCTCCCAGCATGTGTATATCGGTTCCCAGGGAAAACTCTGGTTGGACTGTTTAGGTCGCATGCCTCTCTCTTGCAGCAATCACTGTTTGTGGTCAGATGATTTGGCCAGAATTGGGTTATGTTCTCATCCTTTTGACCAGAGGTCTGTGTCTGTTCACAGGAGAAAAGTTTAAAAAGCTTAATAAGCAGATAAAAATAAGGCACTATGAACAGTTGGGCAGGTTTCATGCTGCACAAGGGTGCCAGCTGAGGGGTAAAGTAGGAAATAAAATCCTGCCTGTGCTCTGCTCAGCCAGCCATGCACCCTGGCCCCCAGTACATCTGCTGGAAGAAAGGATGCCTTTTTCTAATTCCTGCAAAGGGGGTAGCGACAGCTTTGGACAAAAACAACAGTTACTGTAGGCCACTACAAATTCTAGGAAGTAAATAATGATTACCTCATTTTTTTTTTTTTAATGTTTACTTATTTTTGAGAGAGACCGAGACAGAGCACAAGCAGAGGTGGGGGCAGAGAGAGAAGGGGAGAGACAGATCCGAAGCAGGCTCCAGGCTCTGAGCTGTCAGCACAGAGCCCAACGTGGGGCTCAAACTCAAACCATGAATGAGATCATGACCCGAGCCAAAGTCGGACACTTAACTGACTGAGCCACCCAGGCGTCCCAATGATTACCTCATTTTTAAGATGAGGAAACGGAGGTCCACAGAGGTAAAGCGACTTGCCTAAGGCTATATAGCAGGAAACGCCAGATCCAGGATTTGAACCCAAGTCTCTGGCTCCAAAGCCCATGCTTTCCCTGTAATAACTCATCAGCGACCTGTGGGGAGTGGGGGGTGGGGGCTCCCCCTCCTACCTAATAGCATGAGGAAGAAGTGAGAAAAGTGGATTCCGTGGGCCTCTTGTCTCTGAAAAACCCAGCTATCCCCATGGGGATAATCTAACTAAGAAAAACAAGCCAAGCCCAAGACAAGACACTTCACAAAAACTGTTTGCAAACAGCTTGGAAGTCATGGTGTTTCCTTTAAAAAGGTAATTTCTTGCTTGGAACAGTGAGAAATTAGATGCAATCTGTTTTGATTTCTTCCCAATTTAGGACACGCTTTAGTGACCAATCTGAAGACATGCCAGCATCCTTCTGTCTCGAGGATATGTTAGTTTCGTTTATATCTCTGTTCATAAAGGACATCTAAATCATCCCACAGGAAAAGCGGCCCAGAATTGATACAGCAGACATGGAGACAGACTGAGCTGCATCTTTCTGGATATTATTATTAATAAGAATAATAATAATTGCCATTCACTGGGCATTTACTGTGTGTCATGTCTGATACTAAAGACATCCATCACCACACAGCCTTATTAGAAAGTCAGGGGAGGGTTATTTGGGCTACTCAACATCTGAACACCCTTTCTTGGAGGAAAATCCTCCATTGGGTGATTCCTGGCAGAAGCTTGACCTGTTCCCTCCACAAAACCAGAAGAAATCAAGAGTTCCATGAGCTCCCCCACATCCTTCCAGAACATTCCATGGTTGCTTAAGTTAACCGGTGTCTGTTTCCATTCTTTGCATCCAAGCATCCTGCTATATAAAAGTGTTCTTGGGGAGCCTGGGAGGCTCAGTCAGTTAAGCATCCAACTGTCAGTTTCGGCTCAGGTCATAATCTCACAGTTTCGTGAGTTTGAGCCCCACCTTGGGCTCTGTGCTGGCAGTGTGGAGCCTGCTTAGGATTCTCTCTCTCTCTCTCTCTCTCTCTCTCTCTGTCTGTCTTCCTCTCTCTCTACCCCTCCCCTACTCAAAGTGTCCTCTCAAAATAAATAAATAAACTTTAATAAACAAATAAATAAAAAATCAAAGTGTTCTTATCCCCATTGTACCGATAAGACTCTGAGACTCGGAAAGAGTATAAATAAGACTGGGTCAAAGAGTTAGAAAAGCTAGAGAAACGCAGAGCAGAGCTCCCTGAAGGCGTAAGAGAGGCATAATGTTAGCTATGAATACAAGTTTCATCCTCTGGGGGACCCCTGACAAGTTATTTCACCTCTCTCTGGGTCTCAATTTCTTCATCCCAAAAATGCAGATGATTATGCCAGTAACACAGAATTCCTGAGAGCACTAAAAGAAGTCATCAAAAGAAAAGAAAACAAAAAGAAAAGAAAAACAATCATGTAGGTATTGCTCTCAACATCAGGTCTGGCACACAGAAGGTGCACGACACCCGTTAGCCATTGTGTCTGTTGTATCTGTTATTATCGTTTGTGCTTATTAACCTTTTCTATCGTGTCACAAGCGGGGCTTAGCTGACCATCTAGTAGGACTGTGTGCTTTACCTTGTCATCCCTTTCACCCCCCAGAGACGCGGCTGAAGGAAAGCGGAGGGTGATTAATAAGTCCACCAGGAGAGGTATTCTACCTCTTGGCACGGGGGTGACTTCTGAAACCAGACATTCACTCTGGTTCTGTGTCTCAGGGGGACCCCAGCACAGACTGGCAGAGGCTCAGCCAGGGCTCATCGATCACGCTAATGACGATGGATTTCCACCCTTTGCCACTTGATCACCAGCTGCCCAGGGTTTTATCACCATTTCCCAGGGCAGAGCAGGCCACCCACCCCCCCCCCCCACAACTCCTGCCCACGAGGGCCTTTGTTTCTTACTCCCTGTCACCCAGAACAGAGCCAATTAAAGAACTCACTCATGTCTCCACCCTCCACCCCTTTAATTACAAACAGTGCTGAGAGTTGAATAACACAGAACAAAAGACAGATTTATTTACCCCAGGATATAAACAAGATTATCAGAAACAAGCATTCAGAAGCCCTTAGCTCCTGGGAGAATTTTAATTTGCTGACCCCCTGCCTTACAGAAATCTCGGGGTTTTTTTCACATAATTATAAAACCCCAAGAGTCTCGCCTGCTTGAGTTGTTTGTTGGCACACATTCACCACCCTGGCTCCTTGCTCTCATTGGCCAATCTTAAGTATCTCCACTGGGGCTTTAAACCAGGCTCTTTGGAGACAATGCAGGAAGCTTGAAAGAAATTCTCTTTTCCTGGTGAAATTGTCCTGTTGTGGGCCACCTAGGATGACCAAGGCACACAGACAGGAGCAGAGAGGAGGTGACGTTTCATTGGCTTTTCGTTACAAATCATTTAAACTCACATTGAAATGGCATTAAGCCAAAAAAGGAACGTACCGGCTCCTGTAACTGAAAAGGTGACCATTAAAGCTATGTTCAGGTGCAGTTCAATGCAGGGGCTTCAAGCATGTCACTGAGCTCAGGCTAACTCTATACCTCCTCTCACCTGTGTTTCTCTGTTGGCTTCTTTCCCTTGAGAAAGAAGGTCCCCAGTATTCTCAAGTCTCCAACCTATCAACTCCTAGAATTGAGTGCCACTGGATCAGTTTTGATCATGTGCCCACACTTGAACCAATCACTGAGGGAAGGAAGAAATACACTGTTGGCCAGATCTGGGTCACATGCCCAAGGCTGTATATGGAGTATAAGACCAATTCTATTTGAATCATACAGACTAAGGATGTCAGGTGGGTGAGTCCCCAAAGAAAACTCTAGGTGCTGTACCCAGAAGATGGGAGATGGATGCTGGGCAGATGAAAACAATGGATGACCAACAGAGTATTATGCTGGGGTAGAGATTGTAGAAGACAATCTTCCTGGGGCAGCTTGGAAGTTGTCCTTTAGCATCTATTATGGGCTGAACTGTGTTATTCCCCCTCCTCCCCAGTTTATATGGTGATGTCCTAACCCCCAGGACCTCAGAATGTGACCTTATTTGGAGACAGGGTCTTTACAGAGGTAATCAAGTTAAAGTGAGGTCATTAGACTGGGCTAAGAGCCCAGTCCAATATGACAGATATCCTTATGAGACAGAGAAGTTTGGACACAGACACACATACAGGAAGAATGTCATGTGAACATGAAGATAATCATCTCTAAACCAAGGACAGAAGCATGGAATGGATTTTCCCATATAGTCCTCAGAAGAAACCAACCTTATATTGATACCTTGATCTTGGATTTCTAGTTTCCAGAACTGTGAGACATTAAGTTTCTGTTGTTGAAGTCACTTAGTTGTGGTGGGTTTTTTTTTTTTTACTGTTAGTTTTGTTTTTGTTATTTATGACAGCCCTAGAAACTAATACAACATCCTTTGAGGAAGACGTCAAGCCAGGTGGTTGGCTCATGTCTCACTTCAAGCCCTAAGAGACTCCTAAGATCTGCCCCCGCCCCTACCCGCCCAGACTCTTGCATGTTGCTGGAGCTTCTGCTACCATGGTCATTCTTCATTTTGGATACCTATTGCCATATGGGTTTTCACTGCTCGATACAACATTGATTCCAGTGTGAAGCTCAGCCCTTTTCCATACCTGCCACACATAAAAAGAATCCACTCACCCAAAACATGTCTGTACACTTTGCTGAAGTCTTGGAGTAAGGAGGAGAAGATTAAATTGCAAATTCACACAAAGCTTCAAAACTGAACAATGAGAATTCATGTTTTCCACTCATTCATTCATTCATTCATCAAAAAAAAATTTTTTTGAAAGCCTACTTTGTGCCAGACTCTGAGGCATGAGAAGACACAAGATAGTCAAGACCTCTGTATTCATGGAACTTATACTTTAGCTGGGAACACATATGATAAGCAATTAAATAAGCAAGAGAATTTTGGAAGGAAATGTCAGGAAGAGAATAGTAGGGTTGAGTGGGCACTTTGGGGATGACATTTAAAAAATTTTTTTAATGTTTATTTATTTTTCCGAGAGAGAGACAGAGCATGAATGGGAAAGGGGCAGAGAGAGAGGAAGACACAGAATCCAAAGCAGGTTCCAGGCTCCGAGCTGTCAACACAGAGCCCGACGTGGGGCTCGAACTCATGAACCGCAAGACCATGACCCGAGCTGAAGTCAGTTGCTTAATTGACTGAGCCACCCAGGCGCCTCTGAGGATGATATTTTTAGCAGGATGACATCTTTAGCAGGAGTTGGGGAGTCAGGAAATACCTCTCAGAGGGGATGAAAGTGGGAGGGGCTAATTCTAGAAGAAAAGGAGCCAGCTACACGGAGGTAGAAGGCAGAGAGGATGGGAGAGCATTCCAGGTATGGAAGCACTTGTACTTGAGAGGGTGAGGGGAGGGCTCGGGGGTGGGGAGGGGGGGTGGTGGCCAGGTTAGGAGAGTGACCCCAGATCTCTAGAACTTCCTTGGGTCTTAGCAAATTCCCTTCCTTACCTAGTTCTGTTATTCAGAGGCTTATTCATCCGGAAGCTGTTGAATATGCCCCAGATTCTACTCAGTACCTTCTGCAACACGGTTGCCCAATACAAATATAACACTAGTCACATATGCATTCTTAGATTTTCTAAGAGCCACGTTTTTTTTAAAGGGAATTAGTGAAATTAATTTTAGTAAGATATTTTATTTCATTTAATATACAAAAAATATTGTCTTTTGACATGTAATCAATATAAGCACTGTTCAGAAATTCTGACATCCTATTTTTTAGTACTGTCTTTGAAACTCACATGTGTTTCATACTCACACCACATCTCAGTTTGGACTCGCCACATTTCAGGTGCTCAATAGCCACAGGAGGCTATGGCTACTGCATTGAACAAATTCATCTCCAACCATCCAATGGGAGGAGGAAAGTTGACCTTGAGGAGGTTCTTTTCAAGAGTGTAATAGCACAGTCCTGCAGGCACACATGGGCTACAATGTGGGAATGTCATCCTGACCTCACTCTCATTTCTCTTAACCTCAGCCTGGGGGGAAAAAGGTACAATAACAATATTCAAAGTGTCCAGCAGAGAGCAAAGGGCCCACCATCTGCTGGTTGGCCCCCCTTAAAGGAATGGAAATTCCCACTGACTGACAGGCATCCCGGAATGAGGTCAGGCAATGAGGATGCAGAAAGGCAGCCTATTTCCATAGTTGAGCTATTGTCGATAGCGCTGCTATAAACGTTGGGGTGTATGTGCCCCTATGAATCAGCACTCCTGTATCCTTTGGATAAATTCCTAGTAGTGCTATTGCTGGGTCGTAGGGTAGATCTATTTTCAATTTCTTGAGGAACCTCCATTCTGTCTTCCAGAGTGGCTGCACCGGTTTGCATTCCCACCAGCAGTGCAAGAGGGTTCCACTTTCTCCACATCCTAGCCAGCATCTGTTGTTTCCTGAGTTGTTCATTTTAGCCACTCTGACAGGTGTGAGGTGGTTTCTCATTGTGGTTTTGATTTGTATTTCTCTGATGATGATGGATGTTGAGCATCTTTTCATGTATCTGTTGGCCATCTGGATGTCTTCTTTGGAGAAGTGTCTATTCATGTCTTCTGCCCATTTCTTCACTGGATTATTTGCTTTTTGGGTGTTGAGTTTGGTAAGTTTTTTATAGATTTTGGATACTAATCCTTTATCTGATGTGTCATTTGCAAATATCTTCTCCCATTCCATCGGTTGCCTTTTAGTTTTGTTGATTGTTTCCTTTGCTGTGCAGAAGGTGTGGTATACACACACACACACACACACACACACACACACACACACACACTGGAATACTACTCAGCAATGAAAAAGAATGAAATCTTGCCATTTGCAACAACATGGATGGAACTGGAGGGTATTACGCAAAGCAAAATAAGTCAGTCAAAGAAAGACAGGTATATGATTTCACTCATATGTGGAATTTGAGAAACACAACAGATGAACATAGGGGAAGGAAGAAAAAATAAGATAAAAACAGAGAGGGAGGCAGACCATAAGAGATTCTTAAATACACAGAAAAAACTGAGGGTTGCTGTAGGGGAGGTGGGTAGGGTGATGGTTTAAATGGGTGATGGGCATGAAGGAGGGCATTTTTTGGGATGAGCACTGAGTGTCATATGTAAGAGACAGATCACTGAGTTCTACTCCTGAAGTCAAGACTGCATTGTATGTTAACTAACTTGAATTTAAAGAAAAAAGAAAAGACAAAACAAAAGAAAGGCGAACCTTAGGCTGGGAGGCGGGTGGGATGAACTCCCATGCAGGCAATGCTCACAGGGTAGGGGGAGCTCTGTAAATGCCCATGG
Organism: Panthera onca; assembly: GCF_046562875.1. NCBI lineage: Eukaryota > Metazoa > Chordata > Mammalia > Carnivora > Felidae > Panthera > Panthera onca. The sequence continues at coordinate 14,443,185 of NC_138350.1, forward strand.
AGTTGGGTCCGTGGGTTCTGAGCGTGTTACCTCTAGGAGGTACATGGAACATTCAGTCTTGGAACATCCAGTCAAGTCAGCATAAAAATTGCAGCCTGTTCTTGCTGCCACCATGGGCAGCAAGGTCTGTCCTGTGCAGGAGGGGAGACGCAGAGGGCAGAGCGGCAGCAGCTGGAGGCAGAAGGAAGGGAGCTGAAGCGGAGAGAGCAGTGCCTCATGGGAAATGTGAAGCAGTGGTCCAGAGAGCCGCACTGGCTGAAGTGACAAACAAGATGAATTTGTGAAACATGCATGTGCTCCCGGGGGATGATGGGGGAACCTGATTTTACAAAGGAAAATAAAAAGAAAAGAGGGGGTGGAAATAGAAAGGAAGAAAGAGAAACTGGAAGGGAGAGAAGCTTCTAGAAATGGAGTGGGATGAAAGCCTGAGCATCACAATTAAGGCCTTAAAAAGAAGAGCAGCATCACAGACCGGTAAAATCTGGGCCCTGCTGGTGAATGAATAAATGAATGAATGAATGAATGAATAAAAAAATCCGTGTGTCCAGTTGCTGGTCTGAGCCCTTTCCGTGGCTCATTTAATTTACTCCTCACGACAACACTGAGGCCAGTATGATTATTTCACTTTATGGATGAAGATATTGAGGCTCAGAGAGGTTAAATAATTGATCAAGGTCACACAGCTAGGAACTCATACAGTCAAGAATTGAACCTGATTCTGCTCTTAACTCCTACACTCAAACTTGTTAAGAGGTGTTCTGGAGAACACCAAAAGGTCTCTGTTACAAAAAAAAACCCCACACACATAACAAAAAACAGGGGGAGAGGGAAGGAGGATGGGAAGTTTAACCAAATAAAATTGGAAAATGTGGCATATTGTCACGCACTTGGAAAGTCACAGAACACAGGCAGGAGGCTGTTACAGGCTGTTCTGGTTACCTATTGCTGTAAAACAAAGCAGCCAATGATGGTTATTTTTATGTGCCAACTTGGCTAGGCCACAGTACCCAGGTATTTGGTCAAACACTTATCTGCATGTTGCCATGAAGTGGTTTTTTTTTTTTTTTTTTAGATGACATTAACATTTAAATCAGTAGACTTTGAGTAAAACAAATTAATCTTCCATAATACGGGTGGGCCTCACTCAATCAGTTGGCGGTTTTATGAGAAAAAAGACCAATCTCCCTTGAAGAAGGGACTTCTGCCCACAGACTGCCTTGGGACTCAGGCTGCAGCATCACCCCTTCCATGGGTCTCCAGTTCGCAGTCTGTCAGCTTACCCTGCAGATTTTGAACATAATATATTATGTTCAAAATATATATATTGTTAATATGTTATTGTTCTGTTTATCTAAAGCACCCAGACTAATACCTTATATATAATGTAGTATATAAGACTAATAAGACTAATACCTTATATACATACCTTATACTTATATATAATTTATACCTTATAATACTAATACTTTATGTATATATAAAGTATATATATATATATATATATATATATATATATACACACCTGTATATATACTGTATATACCTGTGTGTGTGTGTGTGTGTGTGTGTGTGTGTATATAATCATTTTTGTTTCTCTAGAAACCCAGACTAATACACAGCCCAACCTTAGTGGTTTAACTTTTTTATGCCCATTAATTCTGTGGCTGAGGATTCAGACAGGGCACAGCAGGGACCCCTCATCTTTTAATTTAAAAAAAATGTTTTCACATTTATTCTGAGAACCAGAGAGGGACAGAGTCTGAGCAGGGAGGGGCAGAGAGAGAAGGACACTCAGAATCGAAAGCAGGCTCCAGGCTTTGAGCTGTCAGCACAGAGCCCGACGTGGGCCTCAAACTCATGAACGGTGAGATCATGACCTGAGCCGAAGTCGGACACCCAACCGACTGAGCCACCCAGGTGCCCGGGGACCATCCATCTTTACTCCACCATGGCTGGGGTTTCACCTCTGCCGCCTCCTCTAACAGCTGGAACTGTAACAGCTACAGCCAGGAGACGCAGTTCCCAGGTAGCTTTGCACTCACCTGTCTGGCACTGTGGCAGGATACCCAGAAAGGTGGACTCAGCTGGGACTACTGGCCAGGGAGTATACCTGTGCCTCTCAGAACAGGGTGGTTCCATGTTCCAGGAAACAAGGTTGAAGTGGTATATGTTCTTTTATGATGTAGCCTAGGATGTCACACAAAGTCATTTCCACCATACTCTGCAGCTCTCAGATTCCAGGGGAGGGGACAAAGTCCCCACCTCTCAACAGGAAGGGTGTGAGAAATTTTGCAGCTAAGTTGTAAAACCTCCACAGAGGCCTTAAAGCAAAAAAAAAAAAAAAAAAAAAAAAAAAAAATCTGTTTAATCTTACTTAACCTGACTTTTCTCAAGATTCCACTTATCTATAGTCACAGGTGAAATTGTGCCCTCCTCCAAAAATCAGATGTTGAAGGGGCACCTGGGTGGCTCAGTCGGCTGAGCATCCAGCTTCGGCTCAGGTCATGATCTCATGGTTCGTGGGTTCGAGCCCTGCATCGGGCTCTGTGCTGACAGCTCGGAGCCTGGAGCCTGCTTCGGATTCTGTGTCTCCCTCTCTCTCTGCTCCTCCCCTGCTCATGCTGTCTCTCTCTCTCTCTCCTTCAAAAATAAATAAAAACATTTTAAAAAATTAAAAAAAAAATTCAGATGTTGAAGCCTTAACCCTCAGTATCTCAGAATGTGACCTCATTTGGAAATAGGGTCAGAGCAGATGTAATCAGTTACATTTAGAAGAGGTCATACTCGAGAATAGTGGGTCCCTAATCCAGCATGACTGTGTCCTTATAAAAGGGGGAAATTTGGACCCAGACACACACACGCACACGGGGAAAATGATATGAGAAGATAAAGGCAGAGGCCAGGGTTATGCATCTCATGAACCACCACATGCTAGGAGAGAGGCATGGAACAGATTCTCACCGCCCTGAGAAGGAACGAGCCCCTGCTGACACCTTGACCTTGCACTTCTAGCCTCCAGAACTGTGAAGGAATAATACATTCTGTTGTTTAAGTCACCTACTTCCTGGTTCTTTGTTACAGCAGCCGGAGCAAACTAATACTTCATTTGTGCTTTCACTCAGCCAAATTCAAGACCTTTCGCAGCGCAGCCGCCACTGACTGCCAATGTCAACTTCAATTCCTTTAGCTTCCCCTCACTTTATGTTCCCTGAAACTACATTTTTTGGTGAGGATTAAATAAAATAATATACACAAAATATCTATCAAATGGGAAGTGATCAATACACAGCAATCCCCTTCCTGCACCTGTCTGCCCCCTCCTGGTCATTCTGCCTTGTTCCACTGCCCTTGCCCGTTGGGTTTGCTTTGCTTCATGGGCTCTGCATCTTGAGCCTCTCTTCCAGACACCTGAGCTGCCAGTCTCCCAAAGAGGCTGGAGTCTGGCTCCTCCATCCCTACACAAGCTTCTCCTTCAGGCTCCATGCAGAGTCCCCAGGCAGCCCCTAAAGGGGGGGGGGGGGGCTCACAAGGGCAAGCAGTGTGGCGGAAAGAGCCTTGGGAAATTTCTGGGTTTGATGGAGGCAGTGGAAAACAGGGAGTGTTGTGTGAGCAGGACACATTGCTGAGTACAGGAGACTGTGCTCAATCTGGGCTCTAATAAAAATTAGCTGTATGACTTTGGGCAGGTCTCTGAGCCTTTCTAGGCCTCGGTTTCCAGATTTATGCAGCCCAGATATTCTCAAGGATCTTCTCTCCTTTATAGATACCTTTGTACAAATGGTAGGAAATTTGGTGTCCTCCCCAAGATTTCTGCAGACTCCCAAAGATGCTTTTGTTTTGTTCTTAGTTCTATTTAAGGACCATCTGGATGTGCCACTCATGGGGTCCCTTTGACACTGGGCCAGGCAGATGAGGTATTCAGCTCCCCACTCAAGTCTCCAACAAACTAACTGCTCACATAAAGTACTTGTGTGAACAGGCATGTAGAGCGTATTTGGTGCCCTTCTCTGGTTCTCCCAATGTGAACCCAATTTTCTGGAAACCACTCTTTGCCCACCTCAAACCAAGTAAACGTGAATGCGAGGCCATCTCTGGCCCCAAGGGTGAGCACATGATCTAGTTCCGGCCAATCAGAGCATTCCATCGCCAAAACCACAATGATTAAGATGGTCATGTGATCTCAGTCAGTCAAATGAGGATTATCCCTGGGTCTTTTTGGAAAAAACTACTAGGAATCAATTCCTGAGAATGAACTGTTAGCCTTAAAAATAAAACTGTCGGTTATTTTAGCAGCAAAAAAAAATGGGTTTATTCAGGAATAGCAGGGGATTATGGTGCCGACCCGCAAGCTACACCAAAACCATAGGCAAGTTCCCAGAATAAAGGGGAGGAGCCTCCTTTTATAGGGACAGGGGAGAGTTGGGAGGGCTGTTATAAACAAAAAGTCCACTGGAGTAAACTAGGGATTTTGAAGTATAGTGGCTTCTCATTGGCTGAGTTGTGACAGTCTGCCATTGGCTGGGCTGTTGGAAGGGCAGGAAGAAAGCCTTTCCCCCTCCTACTACAATAATAAAGTGCAATCCACCTGCAAGATCCCTCTCTTCCCGTTGGGTCTGTTTTTGACAAGGCGTGGTAGGACATGAGAACTCCCCCTACTGGCCTCCAACTCCATTCTGAAGGAGGTTTCCCTTTCTCAATTTCCACAGAACCAAAAAAGCAAAGAAAGGAGATATAAAAAGACACTGTCAATGACATTATTTAAGGCCCTGGACCCAGCCATGCCTGGTGTATTCAATTTCATAAGCAAATAAACACTCCTAGCTTATTTTTCTTAATCCAATCCGATTTTTATCTCTATCACTTGCTCCAAAAAGACATCTGATAGTAAATCTTGCCGAAAACTTGAGAAGATAGATGAATGTACAGCATAGCAATGCAACTAATATAAATTCAATATCACCTAGTCTTGATCCTGCAAGTTCTTTGTTTTGCTAACTAAGGGTCCACTCCCCTCTGCCACAGTGACTCAATGATCTCCATTCCAAATTCCATTTATACCTAGCCTAGAGTGGTCCGGCTATGCCCACTGCAGCACCCTCCTCCCGCCCCCACAAGCCCTTATAAAGGTATTTCCCTAAACAAAGAAAATTCCCTCCCTGAGGGGAATTCTTGTACCAGTTATTGAGAAAATAAAAATTTCACTCCTCCACCTACAAAATGAAGAGGCTAGACAAGACTTCCTCCTCATTCCATGCAACTTAACAACTCTGCAGTTCAAAATACAATAAAGCCATTAAAATTGTGGCCTAGGAGAATGTTTTTCAAAATGTAAGTCATAACCCATTAGTGGGTCTTGAAATCAATTTACTGGGTCATAACCAGCATTTTTTTTTAATGAAAAAAGAATAAAATAGGACTATAACCAGAGTACATCATACATAACAGAGGTGAGTAGTGGCTCATGAAACTTTTATTTCAATTAGAAACAGAGGTACCGTATACACACAGTACTAGATCATAGTTTCAAATGTATTTCTCACTGTGGCACAAAACGTATGAAAGCTAATGGTGTAAATCAGTACTTGTTGACAGGGAGAGATGTCAGGCAGTTAAAATACATACATATATATACTTATTTATATTTATACATTTATATATGTATATAATGTGATCCGATTTTTGCCAAAGAAAACAACAGAAGAGACAAACAATAGATGTAGATGTGGATAAACCCCCAAAATATATAGAATTATGTATACCAAAGACTAAATTATTATCCCTAGATGGGGGGAAGGGATTAAGGTGTTTTTCATTTTCCTGTGTATACTTTTTTTTTTTTAGAGAGAGAGAGAGAGCAGGAGCAGGGGAGAGGGTCAGAGGGAGACAGAGAATCTTACGCATACTCCACACTCAGTGCAGTCCGACGCAGGGCTCAATCCCGGGATCCTGGGATAATGAGACAGATGCTCTACCGACTGAGCCACCCAGGCACCCCTGTGTATACTTTTGAACTGTTTTAAAAACAGACATGTTAGTTCTACAGTAAATTTAAATTACTCCTCTAGTAAATTTAAATTTAATTCACTCCTACAGTAAATGTAAAAATTTCTTAAAGCCTATTTTTATTTAGAAAGGTAAGTATACTTAGAAAAACCTTTTAACAAGGATATCTGGAAGAAATATACCCAAATAGTAACGATGCTTTTTTGTGTGGTTAATTCCTTGTGTTTTATAATGTACCCACCACAAACGAGTGTTATTGTAAAAGTAAGAAGGAAAGAGTTTGTCTTAATTTTGTGATTCTTCAGCGGGAGAGAGAAGTTTGCATATAAAACTTGAAAAATCAGAACGTACTGAAGGGGTTGGGCGCAGTGGGGGGCAGGGGTGGGGAGCTATGCAAATCCTTTGAATGGATTTTCCGCATCAGTGAATTCCTCTTCTTTTAGCTACTGTCTGATGAAGGTGTATATTAGGATGCGGCTATTATATATTCCAAATGTCATATTCCTCAACACCTGTTTGAAAGAGCATATTTTATTGAGAAGGAAGTGTCACTGAAGCTAAGAGAAAGAAAGACAGTTTCCACCAAAGTGCCAGAAGCCAGGGGACTCCCAGACAAGAAACAGTTGTATATATCTGAAGCTGCCCTTGAACAGGATGCAGACAGCAGCGGAGGACAAAACCAAAGAGAGAAAGGCAAAAAGTCTCTTCAAGGAAGATACTGTCAGGAAATTGAAGAATTGGGCCACCCCATCCAGACTGTCTAAACAATGACGCCCGAAAGAAGGTAAGAGCGGGAAAATTGCCTCCCAAATGGTTAGTTGAATTGTGAGTTCAAAATTATAAGTTATAAAAGGAAATTACAGGGAAAAAATGGAGGGAGGAAGGAGAGGAAGGAGAGAGAGAGGTAAAGGAAACAATAGTGGTAAACAAAATTCTTACCTGTCACTTCTCCGAAGAGCAGGGGGAAATGCAGCATGAGGAAGAGCTGCATTTGGAGTCAGAAAACACAGGTATGGACATGTCAACCTTGTCTCGGTCACAGTCAATGTAGCTGCCTCGTCTAGAGTGCTCGGCGCTCTGGGGGAGAAACTGCGTGTCCCAGCTTTGTGTCTGGAATGGGAAGCCATTTATTCTTCCCTCTTCTTTTCACAGGAAAATACTCTCCTCTGCCCTTCTGTGTGCAAAATGGGGGAAAGAACTGGCATTTACTTTTACCGGTGTGTTTTTTAAGCGATGCATGCATGTGGATTAGGGAAGAAATTCAAACAGCGCAAAAGACCGTCGGTGTAAAGCAAATTAGGCTTGATGCTACCCATCTTCTACTCGCCTCACCCCCGCCCTCCCACATCCACTCTCCACCTCTATGGCACCAAGTGGCCCCCCTGCCCTCCAGCTGCTAGGTGGCTTGAGCCAATGGGAGCCACTGGCAGGAGATCAGAGGAAAGCATCGGGGTGTGTTTGGGGTATCCTTCCTCTGAGTTTGCTTCAGACGGGCCGTGTCCCTCAACTACGGATCACCAATCCTCCCAAGACCTTCTTCTCTACATGATCTCCCTCCTTCAGAGGGCTGGTAACCACTCCTTTCCCTTGTCCCGTAGAAATGGCCACAGCTTCATCCCTTCTCTCCCTTGGTGACTGCACTTTGTCCCGTGATCCCCTACACCCATATGCGTGTAAATGGCCACATGGTAAATAAACCTGCCTCACATCACTTTGACTCTGCCATCTGGGTCCTGCTGAGCTCTGACCTCCCTCTCTCCATCTCTCTTGCTCCTTCTCTCTCCTAGAGGGTAATATATGATACGCTTAGTTTTCCTCTCTTTTGTTTTAAAAAAAAATTTTTTTAACATTTATTTATTTTTGAGAGACAGAGCATGAGTGGGGGAGGGGCAGAGAGAGGGAGACACAGAATCCAAAGCAGGCTCCAGGCTCTGAGCTGTCAGTGCAGAGCTGACACGGGACTCGAACTCACGAACCATGAGACCATGGCCTGAGCCGAAGCCGGACACTCAGCCGACCGAGCCACCCAGGCACCCCTCCTCTCTTTTGTATTTTAAACTTAACCTATCTTGAAGACTGTGCGGGGCGTTTTCTGTTTGCACAGCTTCTACCCCACCCATTCTCCACTCTTTACCACCATGTCCTGTGTTTCTGGAGGCTGGCCTGGATGGACTGCACCAATGGGCTCCTTTGCCCTGTGACACCTAGCTGGGCACTGCCAGTGGGGGGGCAGTTGTAGATTGGAAGTACCTGCAATAGATAAGCAGGCATGAGGAACATGAGCTTTGGGTATTTATCCCAAAATAAATGCTCCCTCCCTGCCAAGGTGCTATGGTTGACCACTTCCTTCTTCAGAAGGCTCCAATAGGACAGCTCTCTTCTATGAAAAGAATTATACAGATATTTTGAAGCTTTGGATGATATCTGTCTTCAGAAAGGAATACTTTTGATTTCTAGCAGTTAGAGGAGGAAAGATCACCTTAATCTAGTCAGAGACTGAGTTGATTTAAAGCTGGTTTTTAGTCTTTGCAAAGGAAGGTCTCCTTTTCCTGTTTACTGTCATTCTTAGAGCAGAGACCATCAGTGGATTCTATCTTAAAAGGAAGAAAGGAGGGAGGGAGGGAAGGAAGAAAGGAAAGAGGGAAAGAAGGGAGGAAAGGAGGGAGGGAAGAAGGGAGAAAGGAAGGGAGGGAGGGAAGAAGGGAGAGAGGGAAGAAGGAAGGAAGGGAGGAAGGAAGGGAGAAAGGAAGAGAGGGAGGGAAGAAGGTAGGGAGGAAGAGAGGAAAGGAAGTTAGTTCAGTTTTCTAAGAGGACAAAGAGCTAATTACGTTAGCCAGAATTTATTTTGTACCTATTATATGCTGTGTTTCTTACCTAGCATATGTATTAACATATGTTTTGTATCTAATATATGTAGATGATAGAAGTATATAGACAAAGAGATACATAATTATGTCATTTAACCCACTAATGGCCCTATAAGTTTGGTGATTTGGTTTTTATTCTTCATCATAAGGAAATTGAAGTTTATATAAATTAAGAAACTTGCCCAGGGTCACATAGCTAACATACAGGATTAAAACTCAGGATTTCAACTCAGTTCTGTTTGGCTTAAATGAATGTTTATATCTTACGTAAAGCAGCAGCTTGCAAACAGGCTGTGTGGCAGGGGTCCCTACCCCTACCTGTGTGTTAGAATTCTCTGGAAACTCTATTTTTATTTAATTGAAAATTCAGCGATGCCTAATATTTAATTTTAAGTCACTAACTCTGCAGAGCTGTGCCGCAGTCTCCCTCTGTTATCCTAAACCCTCAGTGCAATCCTACTACTTGCTGGCCTGGAAAAGTCCCATTTTGAGGGCATAAATGAATTGGGGTACAGAGGGAAGTGAGACTGAAGCAAGATGTGTAGTGTATGTGTTTTGTGGGACTGCTGGAACCAATTATCACAAAATGAGTGGATTAAAACAATAGAAACCTATTCTCTCACGGTTCTGGAGCTGTAAGTCCAAGCAAGGACATGCTTCTTCTGAAGGCTGTAGGAGGGGATCCTTCCTTGCTTCTCTCCCAGCTTCTGGTTGTTGCTGGCAATGGTGCTCTTTGGCATGCAGAGGCATCACCGTAATCTCTGCCTCCATTGTCACATGGCATTCACCTTGTGTGTCCTCGGTCTTCTCTACGTTCAAATTGTTCAAATTCCCTTGCGCTTACAAGGATGCCAGTCATGGGTTTAGGGCCCACCCTAATCCAGTATGACCTCACCATACCTTGATTATGTCCGCAAAGACTCTTATTCCAAATAAGGTCACATTCACAGGCACTGAGGTTTAGGACCTGAACACATCTTTTTTTTTTTTTTTTTTTTTTTTTTTTTTTTTTTTTTAATTTTTTTTTTATTTTTTAATATATGAAATTTACTGTCAAATTGGTTTCCATACAACACCCAGTGCTCATCCCAAAAAGTGCCCTCCTCAATACCCATCACCCACCCTGCCCTCCCTCCCACCCCCCATCAACCCTCAGTTTGTTCTCAGTTTTTAACAGTCTCTAATGCTTTGGCTCTCTCCCACTCTAACCTCTTTTTTTTTTTTTTTTTTTTTTTTTTTTCCTTCCCCTCCCCCATGGGTTTCTGTTATGTTTCTCAGGATCCACATAAGAGTGAAACCATATGGTATCTGTCTTTCTCTGTATGGCTTATTTCACTTAGCATCACACTCTCCAGTTCCATCCATGTTGCTACAAAAGGCCATATTTCATTTTTTCTCATTGCCACGTAGTATTCCATTGTGTATATAAACCACAATTTCTTTATCCATTCATCAGTTGATGGACATTTAGGCTCTTTCCATAATTTGGCTATTGTTGAGAGTGCCGCTATAAACATTGGGGTACAGGTGCCCCTATGCATCAGTACTCCTGTATCCCTTGGATAAATTCCTAGCAGTGCTATTGCTGGGTCATAGGGTAGGTCTATTTTTAATTTTCTGAGGAACCTCCACACTGCTTTCCAGAGCGGCTGCACCAATTTGCATTCCCACCAACAGTGCAAGAGGGTTCCTGTTTCTCCACATCCTCTCCAGCATCTATAGTCTCCTGATTTCTTCATTTTGGCCACTCTGACTGGCGTGAGGTGGTATCTGAGTGTGGTTTTGATTTGTATTTCCCTGATAAGGAGCGACGTTGAACATCTTTTCATGTGCCTGTTGGCCATCAGGATGTCTTCTTTAGAGAAGTGTCTATTCATGTTTTCTGCCCATTTCTTCACTGGGTTATTTGTTTTTCGGGTGTGGAGTTTGATGAGCTCTTTATAGATTTTGGATACTAGCCCTTTGTCCGATGTGTCATTTGCAAATATCTTTTCCCATTCCGTTGGTTGCCTTTTAGTTTTGTTGGTTGTTTCCTTTGCTGTGCAGAAGCTTTTTATCTTCATAAGGTCCCAGTAATTCACTTTTGCTTTTAATTCCCTTGCCTTTGGGGATGTGCCGAGTAAGAGATTGCTACGGCTGAGGTCAGAGAGGTCTTTTCCTGCTTTCTCCTCTAAGGTTTTGATGGTTTCCTGTCTCACATTCAGGTCCTTTATCCATTTTGAGTTTATTTTTGTGAATGGTGTGAGAAAGTGGTCTAGTTTCAACCTTCTGCATGTTGCTGTCCAGTTCTCCCAGCACCATTTGTTAAAGAGACTGTCTTTTTTCCATTGGATGTTCTTTCCTGCTTTGTCAAAGATGAGTTGGCCATACGTTTGTGGGTCTAGTTCTGGGGTTTCTATTCTATTCCATTGGTCTATGTGTCTGTTTTTATGCCAATACCATGCTGTCTTGATGATGACAGCTTTGTAGTAGAGGCTAAAGTCTGGGATTGTGATGCCTCCTGCTTTGGTCTTCTTCTTCAAAATTACTTTGGCTATTCGGGGCCTTTTGTGGTTCCATATGAATTTTAGGATTGCTTGTTCTAGTTTTGAGAAGAATGCTGGTGCAATTTTGATTGGGATTGCATTGAATGTGTAGATAGCTTTGGGCAGTATTGACATTTTGACAATATTTATTCTTCCAATCCATGAGCAGGGAATGTCTTTCCATCTCTTTATATCTTCTTCAATTACCTGCATAAGCTTTCTATAGTTTTCAGCATACAGATCTTTTACATCTTTGGTTAGATTTATTCCTAGGTATTTTATGCTTCTTGGTGCAATTGTGAATGGGATCAGTTTCTTCATTTGTCTTTCTGTTGCTTCATTGTTAGTGTATAAGAATGCAACTGATTTCTGCACATTGATTTTGTATCCTGCAACTTTGCTGAATTCATGTATCAGTTCTAGCAGACTTTTGGTGGAGTCTATCGGATTTTCCATGTATAATATCATGTCATCTGCAAAAAGCGAAAGCTTGACTTCATCTTTGCCAATTTTGATGCCTTTGATTTCCTTTTGTTGTCTGATTGCTGATGCTAGAACTTCCAGCACTATATTAAACAGCAGCGGTGACAGTGGGCATCCCTGTCGTGTTCCTGATCTCAGGGAAAAAGCTCTCAGTTTTTCCCCGTTGAGGATGATGTTAGCTGTGGGCTTTTCATAAATGGCCTTTATGATCTTTAAGTATGTTCCTTCTATCCCGACTTTCTCAAGGGTTTTTATTAAGAAAGGGTGCTGGATTTTGTCAAAGGCCTTTTCTGCATCGATTGACAGGATCATATGGTTCTTCTCTTTTTTTTTGTTAATGTGATGTATCACGTTGATCGATTTGCGAATGTTGAACCAGCCCTGCATCCCAGGAATGAATCCCACTTGATCATGGTGAAGAATTCTTTTTATATGCTGTTGAATTCGATTTGCTAGTATCTTATTAAGAATTTTTGCATCCATATTCATCAGGGATATTGGCCTGTAGTTCTCTTTTTTTACTGGGTCTCTGTCTGGTTTAGGAATCAAAGTACTACTGGCTTCATAGAATGAGTCTGGAAGTTTTCCTTCCCTTTCTATTTCTTGGAATAGCTTGAGAAGGATAGGTATTATCTCTGCTTTAAATGTCTGGTAGAACTCCCCTGGGAAGCCATCTGGTCCTGGACTCTTATTTGTTGGGAGATTTTTGATAACCGATTCAATTTCTTCGCTGGTTATGGGTCTGTTCAAGCTTTCTATTTCCTCCTGATTGAGTTTTGGAAGAGTGTGGGTGTTTAGAAATTTGTCCATTTCTTCCAGGTTGTCCAATTTGCTGGCATATAATTTTTCATAGTATTCCCTGATAATTGTTTGTATCTCTGAGGGATTGGTTGTAATCATTCCATTTTCATTCATGATTTTATCTATTTGGGTCATCTCCCTCTTCTTTTTGAGAAGCCTGGCTAGAGGTTTGTCAATTTTGTTTATTTTTTCAAAAAACCAACTCTTGGTTTCGTTGATCTGCTCTACAGTTTTTTTAGATTCTATATTGTTTATTTCTGCTCTGATCTTTATGATTTCTCTTCTTCTGCTGGGTTTAGGCTGCCTTTGCTGTTCTGCTTCTATTTCCTTTAGGTGTGCTGTTAGATTTTGTATTTGGGATTTTTCTTGTTTCTTGAGATAGGCCTGGATTGCAATGTATTTTCCTCTCAGGACTGCCTTCGCTGCATCCCAGAGCGTTTGGATTGTTGTATTTTCATTTTCGTTTGTTTCCATATATGTTTTAATTTCTTCTCTAATTGCCTGGTTGACCCACTCATTCGTTAGTAGGGTGTTCTTTAACCTCCATGCTTTTGGAGGTTTTCCAGACTTTTTCCTGTGGTTGATTTCAAGCTTCATAGCATTGTGGTCTGAAAGTATGCATGGTATAATTTCAATTCTTGTAAACTTATGAAGGGCTGTTTTGTGACCCAGTATATGATCTATCTTGGAGAATGTTCCATGTGCACTCGAGAAGAAAGTATATTCTGTTGCTTTGGGATGCAGAGTTCTAAATATATCTGTCAAGTCCATCTGATCCAATGTATCATTCAGGGCCCTTGTTTCTTTATTGACTGTGTGTCTAGATGATCTATCCATTTCTGTAAGTGGGGTGTTAAAGTCCCCTGCAATGACCACATTCTTATCAATAAGGTTGCTTATGTTTATGAGTAATTGTTTTATATATCTGGGGGCTCGGGTATTTGGTGCATAGACATTTATAATAGTTAGCTCTTCCTGGTGGATAGACCCTGTGATTATTATATAATGCCCTTCTTCATCTCTTGTTACAGCCTTTAATTTAAAGTCTAGTTTGTCTGATATAAGTATGGCTACTCCAGCTTTCTTTTGGCTTCCAGTAGCATGATAAATAGTTCTCCATCCCCTCACTCTCAATCTAAAGGTGTCCTCAGATCTAAAATGAGTCTCTTGTAGACAGCAAATAGATGGGTCTTGTTTTTTTATCCATTCTGATACCCTATGTCTTTTAGTTGGCGCATTTAATCCATTTACATTCAGTGTTATTATAGAAAGATATGGGTTTAGAGTCATTGTGATGTCTGTATGTTTTATGCTTGTAGTGATGTCTCTGGTACTTTGTCTCACAGGATCCCCCTTAGGATCTCTTGTAGGGCTGGTTTAGTGGTGACAAATTCCTTCAGTTTTTGTTTGTTTGGGAAGACCTTTATCTCTCCTTCTATTCTAAATGACAGACTTGCTGGATAAAGGATTCTCGGCTGCATATTTTTTCTATTTAGCACACTGTAGATATCGTGCCAAGCCTTTCTGGCCTGCCAAGTTTCAAAGGAGAGATCAGTCACGAGTCTTATAGGTCTCCCTTTATATGTGAGGGCACGTTTATCCCTTGCTGCTTTCAGAATTTTCTCTTTATCCTTGTATTTTGCCAGTTTCACTATGATATGTCGTGCAGAAGATCGATTCAAGTTACGTCTGAAGGGAGTTCTCTGTGCCTCTTGGATTTCAATGCCTTTTTCCTTCCCCAGTTCAGGGAAGTTCTCAGCTATAATTTGTTCAAGTACCCCTTCAGCACCCTTCCCTCTCTCTTCCTCCTCTGGGATACCAATTATGCGTATATTATTTTTTTTTAGTGTATCACTTAGTTCTCTAATTTTCCCCTCATACTCCTGGATTTTTTTATCTCTCTTTCTTTCAGCTTCCTCTTTCTCCATAACTTTATCTTCTAGTTCACCTATTCTCTCCTCTGCCTCTTCAAGCCGAGCCATCGTGGATTCCATTTTGTTTTGCAATTCGTTTAAAGCGTTTTTCAACTCCTCGTGACTGTTCCTTAGTCCCTCGATCTTTGTGGCAAGAGATTCTCTGCTGTCCTGTATACTGTTTTCAAGCCCAGCGATTAATTTTATGACTATTATTCTAAATTCACTTTCTGTTATATTATTTAAATCCTTTTTGATCAGTTCATTAGCTGTTGTTATTTCCTGGAGATTCTTCTGAGGGGAATTCTTCCGTTTGGTCATTTTGGAGAGTCCCTGGCGTGGTGAGGACCTGCAGGGCACTTCCCCTGTGCTGTGGTGTATAACTGGAGTTAGTGGGCGGGGCCGCAGTCCAACCCGATGTCTGCCCCCAGCCCACTGCTGGGGCCACAGTCAGACTGGTGTGTGCCTTCTCTTTCCCTCTCCTAGGGGCGGGATTCACTGTGGGGTGGCGTGTCCCGTCTGGGCTACTTGCACACTGCCAGGCTTGTGTTGCTGGGGATCTGGCGTATTAGCTGGGGTGGGTAGGCAAGGTGCACGGGGGCTGGAGGGGCAGGCTTAGCTCGCTTCTCCTTAGGTGATCCACTTCAGGAGGAGCCCTGTGGCAGCGGGAGGGAGTCAGATCCGCTGCCGGAGGTTTGGCTCCGCAGAAGCACAGAGTTGGGTGTTTGCGCGGAGCGAGCAAGTTCTCTGGCAGGAACTGGTTCCCTTTGGGATTTTGGCTGGGGGATGGGCGGGGGAGATGGCGCTGGCGCCTTTGTTCCCCGCCAAGCTGAGCTCTGCCGTCCGGGGGCTCAGCAGCTCTCCCTCCCTTTGTCCTCCAGCCTTCCCGCTTTCCGAGCAGAGCTGTTAACTTATGACCTCCCAGACGCTAAGTCGCGCTTGCTGTCGGAACACAGTCCGTCCGGCCCCTCCGCTTTTGCCAGCCAGACTCGGGGGCTCTGCTTGGCCGGCGAGCCGCCCCTCCGCCCCGGCTCCCTCCCGCCAGTCCGTGGAGCGCGCACCGCCTTGCCGCCCTTCCTACCCTCTTCCGTGGGCCTCTCGTCTGCGCTTGACTCCGGAGACTCCCTTCTGCTAATCCTCTGGCGGTTTTCTGGGTTCTTTAGGCAGGTGTAGGTGGAATCTAAGTGATCGGCAGGACGCGCTGTGAGCCCCGCGTCCTCCTACGCCGCCATCTTCCGGCACTCCTCCTGAACACATCTTTTGAAGGGTGCACAATTCTACCCATGCAGGTAGGAAGCAAGCTAGAGCGTGTACTGAACAGGAAATTGTGGGCTACTTGGAAATCCATGGGAATACCTGGCCTGGGAGCGTTTTCCTACCTGGGTTGGAGGTTTGAGAAGTCTTAAGTGGGTGTTAAATGAAGCAAGGTCAGGGCACCTGGTTGGCTAAGTCGGTTAAGCATCTGACTTCTGGATCGAGTCATGATCTCACAGTTCGTGGGTTGGAACCCTGCATCGGGCTCTGTGCTGACAGATGGGAGTCTGGAGCCTGCTTTAGATTCTGTGTCTCCTTCTTTCTCCCTGCCCCACCTCCACTTGTGCTCTGGTCTCTCTCTCTCTCTCTCTCTCTCAATCAAAAATAAATAAATAAACATTACAAATATATATTTAAATAAAACAAGGCCTCCCCGCAAAGGCTAGAGAAGTTAAAATCTTCCAGATGGCTTGGGAACCCTAGTTGTCTGCAGGGCTTACAGATACATCCCCAGGTTGTTCTGCTGAACACACACACGCAGCCTCTTTCAATGAAAAAGCATCAAGACTGTGCGACAAAGTGCTGAAGTCAGTCGCTGAATTCTCAGCCCTAAAACTGGGTTAGTCTCCGGCAATCTCCACCACTAACAAAGTGCCAAATCCCCAGAGCTTCAGTTTCCTCCTTTGTAAAACGGGATTAATAATTCCGTAATTCCGACCTGTCCTGCAGCAGCCCTGCCCGCTGTGACATGAAGCATGAATAAATGGAAAGCATTAGTCACGGAGGGAGCTTGGGCCACATCCTAGAATCCAGTGGGGGAAATTCACTAAGAATACTCCTGGAGGCCACTCTACTTCCCCCACGACCGCACCTGTTATACCAAAGCAAAGAAAGAAAGAGCAAGAGAGGATCATAAACACCATATTTTTTCGTCATCATTTACAAAGGTCCACGTTCACCGCCCCCCTTCCGGGTGCGGTCTGGAGGATAAGGTAGGAATGGGCCGAGGGACCACAGGGCTCCCAAGGGTCAATGTAGCAAGCGGTAATCCTTCTTGAACAGAATGAAATACAGGGTCCTCAGAGGTGGTGCAAATACACATTATCCAGTGATATTTCGTCCTGGCAGCAATTAGTCAATAGGTTGCCAGCTATCGGGCGTCAGGGGAGCCCCCACTTTTACTTTTGCTCTGGGCCCCATAATTTGTAAATCCGGTGCTGGCATTTCAGTAAAAATACCCAGAAGGAGTTCTTTGGGTGCTAGATGCAACACAGAAAAGTATATTAAAGATATTCAGAAAACAATGACTTTTCCAATAGGTTTTTAATGCCAAACATATGTACTCCTCACTGAAATTCGAGTGCATAGCAGATTCTGAGATTTCACTTCAACTACCCCAGCTGGCATCCGACACATTCCAAAATGTTGCTTCCACTGGATATGTCTATTTTTAATCCCTTCAGATGCCTTTCTTTTTTGGCAAATTGGGAGGAAGAGAGTGCCTGTCGCTCCACGTCTTTCAGTTCATATTTTGCATAAATCAACCAGGAATTAAGAATTAAACAATCACTTCATATCTCAGTTGTCAAATATTTCACTGTTGGGAGACGTATTTGCATATCTGAAAACATGTCGGCCTCTCGGTGTGTTCGGGCTGTGGAGAATATAAAGAAAACTCTTCGGGATACTGACGAGCACAACAGCCAGAAAGAGATTTGGGGCACGGTGGTCAAAGAAGGTGGTAGGTCCACGTAACGAGATGAGGGGGACGCCCTGACCTCCCTGGTTATTGCCGTCCACACTGACCTACGTCAGGTTCCCCAGGAGCAGACCCAGAACAGGAGTTTGGATAGAGGCGGTTTACTTGGGGGGCCATCCAAGCAGTACCTCAAGGGGGTGGGGAAGCGAAACAGGGAAAGGGAAGAAGCCAACACTGCGTCATCCATGAACAGGCATCTACCATAGGCAAGTCAGTCCTGAAGGAGACCTCTGGGGAATATAGAGCACACTCCAGAGATGTCCTACCTACTTGAGGGGCAAGCGGGTGAGGTATTAACCACAAACTCCTGCTCATCACCCCTTTCCATCGACTCCTGTGGGTTTTAACTTCTTGCACATCCAAGGCTGCTCAGTTCAGAGAGAAAACAGACCTCTGGCCCTGTGGTGCGCCCTGAGGCACCCCAGGGTGCCACAGAAAATCCATAGCAGAGGATAGGGATATCTTAAATATTTGAGGGAAACAATGTAACATCTATCCAACACTGTATGAGCTAATTTGAGGTAACTCAGTGGTATGGGTAGTTTTGGGACCTCCTCCCTCCCTCAAATTCATATGTTAAAGTCTTAACCCCTAGTAGCTCAGAATGTGACTTTATTTAGTTGAATCCCTGTAGTGCTGGGGAGCTCATTCGCTCCCTATGGAACATACCCCTTCATAAACAGAAAAGGGAAATAGCATGTCTCAAGCCTGTATGGGGTACTAGGCTCTATACATTTCATTATTTCACTTAGTGATCCCAACTGTATGAGGTGGGCATAACCATCACTATTTATATATGTGGTGAAGTTGAGGCTAGGAGAGGTAAAAATCCCTTGACCAGGATCTCATCACGAGTCAATGGCAGAGCCGAGATTCGAACACACGTCTTTTCAATTCCAGAGCCATTTCTACTTCCAGGTGTCACATAGCTCTGACAGGTGGCCATTAACAACAAAAGAAAGGAGAGCTGACACTTAACTGAGCACTTCCTTTCTGGTAGGCATGGTGCTTCACATGGACAATCCATTTGGTTTTCACCACAGATTACCTCTGAGGCTGCTCAATGCCCAAATCAGTCCGGCTCTAGAGTTTATGCCTCTTAAAATGGTTCTCTGATGTGTATTTCCTCATATTGAGCCCAAACCTCTTCCTACTCTTTGGACTCATACAGAACTTGTTGAGTCCTTCTCCACCGAGCCTGCCCCTCAAAGCTGTATGAACATTTTCCATCCCATTTTGCTTTCTCACCCCATCTCATCCCCAGCCCCATCTACTGAATACAATTCAGTTTATCTGCATCTTTGTTTCCTTTTTTATGTTTATGTATGCGTTTTTGAGAGAGAGAGAGAGAGAGAGAGAGAGAGAGATCATGAGCGGGAAAGGGGAAGAGAGAGAGGGAAACAGAGAATCCCAAGCAGGCTCCACACTGTCAGTGCAGAGCCCGACGTGGGGCTCAGTCTCATGAACCTAGAGATATGACCTGAGCCCAAATCAGGAGTCGGCCGCTGAACTGACTGAGAGCTTTAAACTCTCTGGGTCATCTGGCAGAGGACTCCTTCTAAAGAGAAGCTGAGGTAGGGGCGCTTGGGTGGCTCAGTCGGTTAAGCATCCGACTCGGCTCAGGTCATGATCTCTCAGTTTGTGAGTTCGAGCCCTGCGTCGGGCTCTGTGCTGACAGCTCAGACCCTGGAGCCTGCCTCAGAATCTGTGTCTCCCTCTCTCTCTGCCCCTCCCCCACTCACACACACTCTCTCTCTCCTTCAAAAATAAACATTAAAAAAATTTAAAAAAAAGAGAGAAACTGAGGTCATTATCGTGTGACATCATAACCTGCAGAAGCTCAAGGTTTAGAGATAAAACATGAATTAGATTGATTTCACGTGAAATAATGCCAAGGATAAAGCATGCAAATCAGAACTTGTGCAATAAATCTTCTGCAAGCTGAGAACCTACCCCATGGGGTTATTGGAAGAATTAAATACATTAATGGATGGAAAGTGCTTAGCAGAGCACCTGGCACCAGGTGAATTATCGATAAATATTAGTATTAATATCAGCTGTGAAATGAACACTACATGTAAAAATGAGTAATTCTTTCTGGGGATGGGATGTCAGGAAATAATCATAATAGTTGCCACTTGACTAGGATTCCTCACATGCTCAGCCTTTATATACATTATCTGTTTTAATCCTTGACAATCTGTACAAAAGTGATTCTTCCCATTTTAAAGATATGGAAGCCAAGGATCAGCAGAGTTTAGGGATCGTATCCTGGGTCATGCAGCTAAGTGGTTAAGAGCTTGGGTTTTAGACTCAAACAAGTCGCGCTTTTGAATCCCAGCTCAGCCACTTTGTGTGACCTGAAGCATGTCATTCAAGTTCTCTGAGCCTCAGCTTCCTAGTCCATTAAATAAGGTAATAAAATATTTTCCTTAAAGATGTGCTGCAGACAATGAGCCAATATATGTAAAACAGAGCAATGTCTAGCACATTCCAAACACTCCTTAGATGTATACATGTGTGTGTGCAGGTATGTATATATGTGGGGGCTTTGAAGTATGAGTAGGAGTGTGTCAGGTGGAAAGAGGAGGGAAATATGCTTCTCAAGGTAAAGTAACTGTGGGGCTAAAGACACACACTGAGGTACCCAACCCAAGGCACAAGAAATCACTAGTGGGTTACTGGCAGGACAGAGCAGAGTTTAGAAGGAAGGAGTCTCTTGTAGTTAGACGGAGAGAAAGGGTTAAGGTCCTCAGACCTAAGAGGAGAAACCAGAGTTGGGAGAATGTGGCTCCCTGGCCAGTCGCCAGCTCCCAGCCATCTTCCCTGCAACTCCTGAGTTCGCGACCCCGCCCCCACCAATCCCAACCAATGAGGAAGTCCTCCACGGCGTCTCGTTGCCAGGCAACCGAGTTGGCCCCGGCCTTGCAGTTAGCCGATTTTCTCTCCCTAGCGTTGGGAACCTGAGCCTCACACTGGGGCCGCCTTAAGATAGGGATCCGGGGCCCCCTCTGTGGGCTCCCTTCAGACTTTATCAGTGGAGTTTTATTTTTTTTATTTCATATTTTATTTTCGTTTATAAGAGAGAAAGACATCCCCTTCCAAAGAGAGGGAACACTCATGAAAGTTTGTGACTTTCTAAGAAGTGAATAATTCCAAGCTTGCCTGATTCTACCCAGTCTGGACCTCCTTTTCCTGTTTATGGGAAACCCAGATGACCTGCCTCCTTATTCCTGGGTCAGAAGCCTCTTTGGAGTCTGTGTAATTGGCATTGGAAATCAGGGAGAAATTGCTGGAACCTCTCACACCAGTGGCTGCTGAAGTAGAAGATTCGGGGGGGGAACCTCTCTTTAGGGGGCACAGGCCACACCTGAGGGATTTCCAAGATGACCAAAATACCAGCCACCAAGAAGGTGCAAAGCGTCCCCAACGCAGGGGCCCTCTGGCCCTTTTATGCCTCAGAACATCTAACACAGGTAGGTCTCCCCTCTCTGCCAAAACCAATCATGTTTTCAAGACCAAGTGATATAGGAATTAGCCTTCAGGCCAACAAGAGACAGGGGAAGAGAGGAGTCATGGTGTAATTAAATTGTCGAGACACATCCCTGTTGCTATCAATGGTTGGTTTCTCGTAAAGAATGAAAACGCCAGCCAGAACACTGAGCTGGGCCATCCTATTAGCCAGTAATTCCAAAATGATAGAATAAATCAGCAGTGACACTGTAGAACATCAGAAAAAAATTAAGATGAATTGTAGGTTTGCCATTGCAGAAATTATTTTCAGAGATCCACTGGGCTTGGGGTACGTGCACATCCTCTCTCTTATGGAAAGAATGCGAAGTCAAACTTTCGGTTTTGAAGCTTGACTTTGCTACTCGCAAACTGTTGACATAAGATAAGTTGCTTAGCATCCCTGAGCCTTTATTTCCTCGTGTCTACAAAGTGACAACAGGAATTTCAACTAGGCAGAAACAGTGTTAAGACTAAGGAGATGTGGAAATTGGTTAACATGATCCAAACACTTGATAATGTGTTTATGTGACATGAAATACTGCTGTTGACTTGAAAAAAAAATCATGAATATGTATGTAATGGCCACAGTCAAGTGTTTCTGTTTTCAAAGGATCATAACTGGGTAGGCCAGTTCTGTCTTTGGTAACTGTGTCTTTGTTATTGTATCTGCAAACCTGTATATCACCACTGATTGACTGAGATAGGTGAACAGTGGGAGAGGGGGTCACAGGCAACCCCGGCCCACCATGGGGTATCTTATGGCTCAGAACCCTGCCCCAGGAAGGAGGGCCTGGGGAGAAGTCAGTGCACAAAGGAGAGCTTAAAACTCACCCATGGTTATGTGGTGGCCCAAAGTGCTCCTTCCAAGAATTACCACATCTGTATGCACCCCCCATTGTTCTGCTCTCTCAGTGAGCTCGCTCTGCAAGATGCAGTTCTCATCTATCTCCTTTCATCTCAAAAGGCTACACAGAAGTTCCATCCAGAGCAGTCCTCTCGGGGACTGAACTTCCTTAGCAGGGGCTGGGAGAGGGGGTGAGGAGAATGAGTGAGGTGGACTTTTCAGAAGTAGAGGGGGTGTGGGCAGTGGACCCAAACAGCCTGGGTTTGAGCCCTGGATCTGCCTCTTAGCAGCCCTGTGGACCTTGGGCAACTTGCAGAACATCTCTGCTTCAGTGTTACCATCTGTCAGAGGTGGGTATGGTTATGCCTTCTCATGAGATCGCTGGTGAGCATTAAATGATCTATCTGAAGCTCCTAGAACAGTTCTTGACACACAGTGAACACTCCTTAGAACTTAGTTATATTGTTATTTCATTCATTTGGCAAACATTTATTGAACCTGTTATGTGCTAACCACCTGCTCTTGTAACAAATGGGACTTGCCTTTAAAAATTTCATAATCTATAGTGTGTATGTTTGGGATGGGAAGTGGGAGATAAGAAACAGATAATTGTAATGCAAAGTGAAAAGCATCATTGGGTGTTGTGAGAATGCAGAGGACAGCTAACTCGGACGTGTGTGTGTGTGTGTGTGTGCGCGCGCACGTGTGTGTCAGATTTGCGGAGGGGAGAACCCATGTATCCAAGTAAATGCAGTAGAGTTTTCCATCTTGGGACAGAGAGATGAGAAAAGTAGAGGGAGGTACAGAGGTTGGAATGACCATGTCTTTCTTGGAAGAGGGTTGGTGGAACCAGGAAGGTCAAGAAAAGGGAAGAAGGTTTCCAGGGAACTGTTGGGTAAACTAAGACTTTAGGCACAAAAGCTTCATTGAAATCCCGCTGCCCCTGCCCCACTTTCTAGGAAATAATGAAGACTCTAGGGTGTCACTGGCTCACATCTGAATTATCATACTTGTAGAAATTGCAACATTTTAGAGCTACCGTAAAGCATTGGTTACCCTAAGCGAGGTTAACTAGAATGTGCCAAGCCACAAAGAAAGTATGTACAAATTGGGATCGACTTATGGTGCCAAACCCAATCAAACCAATAATAATTGCAGTGACGTTAATAACAATGGTAATAGTCGGCACGTCTTGAGTATTTACCATGTGCCAGGTCCTAAGCTAGATCTTTCAGAACCATCTACAACACATCAGGGTGAACTGTTACCTCCTCACAAGATAGATGGCAACGTGGAAGCCCAGGGAAAATAGGTCCCTTATCCAAGGACACTGGCCAGCAGGGAACAGATTTGAACTTGGATCTTTCTCCAGGGTTCCAGCGCTCCCCACCTCCCCACGCTAATCAGGTAGTGACAGAGGTTAGCATACACCACAAGGGTATACAAAATGAAGGTTAAGTGTGGGCCCTGGCTTCAGATAACTTTCGGGTTTATTTGGGGGGCAGAGGGTGACATATAGACAAAGCATAACAAATGCCAGGCAGCCAGGTAAGTGTCTAATGAGGAGTGATTGAGGAAGGATCTGGTTTCTCAGAGGAGAAGGATGAGGCCACACTGGGCTGCATGATAATACGTAATACCACTGACTACGGGTCCACCATGCTCTAGTGTAATGACATGCAGAGACCTACCCCCCCGAAAAGGGTCCTGAAGCCCTCCGAAGCTAGGTATTTTCCTTCTCACAGAATGGAAGTTGCTATGTCATAACTAATGTTACAGTGACACCCTGCCTCACCCAGTGTCTTCCTGTAGTGTTTAAAAATATGAATAATATATGCAAATCCTCTGCTTGAATGGCTTTTGTTGAGGAAACCTTGTAGCTCGCCCTTACATGGGGCTCCCTAATCTTTTAGGGAGTTCCTTGTCCCTTTGTTTTTCAAGGAAGCAGAAGAGAAGTTTAATGGGATTAGCCATGGGAAGGGAGGGAGCAGGGCATGTGCAGATTACCGTGGACACACATTTTCTTCCCTGAAAGGGAGCTAAAAGAAGAAGGGCACTTAGCACACACCCCTCCACGTTGCAGAATGGAAATGCAGAAATGGCATTTTGGCAAAAACGATTAAGTTGTGGAATCCTTTAGACAAGCTCTGTCTCTTGGTGCCTGAAGTGTCTACCTCGCTGAGATTAAACACCCAGCGGGAAAAGAAGGATCCCTAATTTGGGCAGATCCTGAAACAGCCAGTAATCATCCTGGGCACTCTACTCCTATCATAGCTTAGTGACTTAAAGAGACGTTTCTTCAGCAAACAACATGAGCTCAAACCCCGACTTTGCCACTTACCAGGTTGTGTGGCCTTGAACAAATCAGTTTTCTGAGCCTCAGTTTCACGGGGATGTCGCATTTTATCTAATCTAAGACGCCTTCCATTTCAAGAGGTGTCGTAATTTTGTTTTGTGCCACTAAGAAAGAAAACTCTACTGATTAAACTATAACCTACTTTCCATTATAAGATGTGCCCCAGTTTCAGAGTTGCTAAAATGTGAAAATAAAATGTGCATCTCAGAATAGATGAAACAGCTAAAAATGCTCCCCTGTCATAGGGTGTTGTGGGGATTAGATGAGCTCATGTGGGCAAAGCTCTTAGAACAGAGCCTGGCACAGAGTAAATACCATGAAATGTTAGCCATGATGGCTTTTGTTTCATCCTCTATCGGCTCTAGGATAGAGGGGTTGTTATTAACCCCCTTTTGCACCTGGGTAGACTGAGGCTGGAAGAGCCCCAGGGTCTGGTTCTCTGCTGAGAAGGGAGAAGGGGGCAAATGAAGCAGAATCCCAGGTATAGAGAGTATTGCTTGGCCCAAGCTTGGCCCAAGCATCTCTGCCCGCCCCTCCACTCCCTATCGTCTTACCTCCGCCTCTGCACCCCCCCCCCCAACCCTGTGATGAGAACAGAAACGCCCAGAGAAGGTCTCAGGAGTCCAGCCCAGGGTACACCCGGGCGGGCTGCCTGGAATCAGAAAAGGAGAACTAACATGTTTTAGAAAGAGATCCCCCAACAAGAGAAACCTGGACTTTCCACAGAAGACGTTTCCAGCTGCAAACATAAAATGATTTTCCCCCTTGTCCAGACGGGGGGCACTGTGGCCTGTAGAGGTAAGTGGCGACTCACCACCCCTCTTTGTTGGAAGTGGGCTCAGCGCTGGGTGATTTCTCTGGCCTCTAATCACAGAGACCACGCCCCCTGCCCTGAATCACTGATTGCGATGGAAAAAAAAAAACAAAACAAAACAGAAAACAAAACAAAAAACAAAAAACAAAACCAAAATAGAATAAAAGCTCTCATGACCACTTGAGATTCAATTCTGAAGAATCCCACCAGCTGCGCCTTCATTTTTACACCACTCATGGCTTAGGCCAGGGAAATACCAACCAGTCCTTTTCTCTCTCCAAGGGATTCTTCTGGCTCCATTGTTATATGCAGGAGACAGTTGCAGAATTCAAGTTGCTTTGTTGTGTTGTTTCTCTTTCTGCCCCAATGCCGATGCTACAGACTGGTAATGCCTGCCTTGGTGAATCTTGCTGTGTCTAATTGCAGGTCAATGTGACAGTGAGTTCCCCTCCAGGATAAATTGTGGGGAAGGTGCGTGTTCATTACCTCCTGACACAGGAAGAGAGATAGGCACTTTCTTTGTGCTGGACAAAATGAAGCAAGCTCTTTGTCTCAGCTGCAAAGAGGCAACTGCTCAGTGTGGGGAAGGGGTGGGGAGGGCGGAAGAAACACAGCCAAGAGTCTAGTTGATGTGATATTAGCTTAGTGACTAGATAGGAGCTCTGCCTTGGAGGTCATACAAAGGTGCGCTCAAATCCCCTCTCTGACAGTCTCAAGTAGGAGGTTCT
Organism: Panthera onca; assembly: GCF_046562875.1. Taxonomy (NCBI): domain Eukaryota; kingdom Metazoa; phylum Chordata; class Mammalia; order Carnivora; family Felidae; genus Panthera; species Panthera onca. The sequence continues at coordinate 14,469,045 of NC_138350.1, forward strand.
GTGAAATGGGCTGAATTATAATAGGGTCTTCTGCATCGATGTTTTGGCAGGTTTAAATAAAATAATGCATGTGAAATACTGAGCACGATATCAGGACACAGTTAGCCCTCCCCCGACCCTGTAAGGGATGGCGGTACTTATTACCAGTGCCCCCCTCTGTCCTCCGACTGGATGGGAGTGCCACCATCGCCACTTTGAAGACGCGGTCAGCCCAGATATGAAGTCTGGAGGAAGCTGACAAGTCACGCACTGGGGCCATCATTAGTGAGGCTAAGTGCCAGCTTAAGGGTAGAAGGGAAGAAGTGGGTCTAGGGATAATTTTTAGAACTGGCATGAGAGTATATCTGCATGAAGGATGAGGTGCCTTGCAGGAGAAAATTTGTTCTGGTGGCAGAAACGCACGACCCAGTTAAAAACCCTGGTTGTAGAAAAGGAGGTGTCTCTATAGTTTGCATTTCTTGGATTTAACTCTCAGCCCAAGCCCATTACTCATGTTTGAATCCCATGGAGAACCAGAAAGAAGTGAGGAAAAAAAAAAAAAAAAAAGGAAAACTCTATGTATCAATTAGGATCATTTTGGGCTATAAGTAAGAGAAAAACTGAAAAGCAGTGACATAAACAAATATGAACTTATTTTTCTCATGTAAGAAATCTGGAGGTGAATGCCTACTGGTATTGGTTCAGAAGCTTGCTAATTAATGCAGGAACTGGCAGGTCTTTTCCCCTCATGGTCATAGAATGGCTGCCCCAGCTCCAGGTGTCCCATTCCTACCCCAGCAGAAAGAGGTAAAAGTGGAGATTGTGGGTTACTACCTTTGTCCCTTTTATGAGGCAAATGAAGGCTTTCCAAGAACTTTCCTATTTTCCTCTTATGCTCCATTTGCCAGAACAGTGTCGCCTGCCTTTTCTAACTGCAAGAATGGCTGGGAGGGGTGCCTAGGTGGCTCAGTTGGTTAAGCATCTGACTTCAGCTCAGGTCATGATCTCAGGGCTCGAGCCCCCGCTCGGAGCTTGGAGCCCACTTCGGATTCTGTGTCTCCTTCTCTCTCTGCCCCTCCCCTACTCTCACTCTGTCTCTCTCAAAGGTAAATAAACATTAAAAATTTTTTTTTTAAATGAATAAACATTTAAAAATTAAAAAAGAATGGCTGGGAAAGTGTGTATCTAGCAGCATGGAAAGCAGGGGCAAAGGAGAGATGAAAGAATGGAAAATAGGTATAGGATGGAGTAATCAGCAGTGGGTGTGAATCACAAATGATTTCCCAAAAACTCAGATACTGGTGGACCCAAGCAACCCAGTGACTGTGAGGCTCTGGGGGCAGGGAAGGGTAGAGGCCCTCAACAGAAGAATTCGTTCCTTCAAGGAGTATTTGTATATGCCAACCATGATGCTAGGTGTTGGGGATACAGAAGTGAAAAGAGGCAATCATATGGGACACCCTTCTGGAAACTCTGAAAAAACATATACCTACAAGAATAACAGGAAGAGAGAGAGAGAGTTGGGACAGCAGAACCTGTGCCATTGTTATCACTATGACTCCCATCTGGTTCGATGTTTGAGGGAGGGGAGCTTGAGGAAACTCCAGTTAGACAAGTCTTTACACATCTGTGGAAGGAGCCCTGTCCTCAACCCCCTATCAACATCCCCCCCCCCCCCACCCACTGCAGCCTCCAAATACTCAGCTGTGAGCTGTTAAATTCAGAAGCTGCTGCAGAATCCATGCAGGGTTGGGTGGTAAGTAAGCACTTACATGAAATCTGACAGAAGCCAATTAAACCTTTCTTGGACTGAATAAACCAACATATTTTTCTCGGAGATCTTTCTGACAGCTACATTCAAAATCATAATGGTTGGTAATGGGATACCTTCTATCCTGAGATGGTGGCATTTTTCCCTCCTAAATTCCTGTTTTCAAACTCTGCTCAGAAAATTTCTTGCAGGGCTCAATTTCGATCGAATGTATTTCTGCCTAAATTGGAATTTATGCAATCGCTAGTTTTATTTAATAACTCGAGAATTAGTCACGTCTGGCGATCGGCTTGTATGTCCAGAAGTGCCTCGGGGTTTCTGGGTATCACAAAGTGAGAAGATTATACTGCTGGGATGGTTTCTGGGGTGGGTTCAGCATTGTCAGCGGCTTGAAGAGGTTCATGGTAGCTCAGTGGTAGAAAAGACAGAATAATGTCCCACAGTAGCCTGGTTACATGGGCAGGGTCACCTTCCGGGGTGTATATTTAACACCTACCATGACAGATGCTTAGGGGGTCAGACCTGGGGACTTCTCTCAAGGAACTCACAATTCCACTGGAGAACCAATTCATAAACATCCATGAATCAAGACAGCAAATAAAAAGTACCAAAAAGAGGGGTACCTGGGTGGCTCAGTCGGTTAAGCATCCAACTTCGGCTCAGGTCATGATATCATGGTTTGTGGGTCTGAACCCCATGTCAGGCTCTGTGCTGACAGCTTGGAGCCTGGAGCCTGCTGCAGATTCTGTGTCTCCCTCTCTCTCTGCCCCTCCCCAGCTCGCACTCTCTCTCTCTCTCTCTCTCTCTCTCTCTCAAAAATAAACATTAAAAAAAATTGTTTTAAAAATTTAAAAAAAAGTACCAAAAAGAAAAGCAAAAAGTATATAGGAGCTTGGAGATAGAAACAAATTCTATCATGGGAAGAAACGTACAGAGAAGCCATCTAGTCTGAATCCTCAACATTGGCTGGAAAGAGGTTGAGTAATACGAGACACTAAACCAAAGCTAGAATTTTTCTTCTTTTTAATTTGTTTAAAAAAATTTTTTTTAAGTTTATTAATTTAGAGAGAGAGACAGCACAAATGGGGGAGGGGCAGAGATAGAGAGGGAGAGAGAGAATCCCAAGCAGACTCTGTGCTGCCACTGCAGAGCCTGATGCAGGGCTTGAACTCACAAAACTTGAGATCATGACCCGAGCCAAAACCAAGAGTTGGACACTTAACCGATGGAGCCATCCAGGCGCCCCTAGAATTTATTTTCTAATAAGGGTGGAAGCAAGACAGAGTACTACTATGCTTCCCCAAGGAGCATGTTCTTTCTGGAACCCTGTATGATGAAATGCTCTCCCTCAGAGCTCCAGTAGGCAAACCGTTGCATACTCTCCCTCTTCATACATAAAGTTACCCAAGTTTCTATCCCAGGGCAGTTGTCAAATTAGCGAAGATTTTGCTCCATGAATTTTTGCTAAAGCTTTCAATAACCAGAAAGGTCCAATGTGTTGTTTCTTTCAAGGCTTTGAACTTCAGCAGAGCAGGGTTTCTCCATCTTGGCACTGTTGACATTTGGGGCCGATGAGCTGTCCTGTGCATTGGAGAATGTTGAGTAGCATCCCTGGCCTCTGTCCCTTCCATGTCAGTAGCAACCCCTTCCCCAAGTTGTGACAACCAAACATGTGCCCAGGTCTTGCCGAATGTCCCCTAAGGGGCAAGATTATCCCCGGTAGAGAGCCATGGCAGTGGAAGACTACTGCAGTCCTGAACATCTTCCCCCAGCTGAATGCTTCTCTGATGATGCAACATTCCCCATTTAAATAAGTGATGCCATTGTGTACCAGTTGTTCAGGCAGAAACCCAAGCCTCCTTTTTGACCCCTCCCTCCTCATCATCCCTTATGTCCAACCAGCTGCCTCAGGGCAGGTGTTCTTCCCTCATTACCTTCAACTTGACCTTCTTCCAACCCATTCTCTTTCAATGCAAGTATGATATTGCCACTCCACTCGATAGAACAATCAAGTGGCCCTCCAATGCGCTTAAAATGAAGATTAATATCTATAATGGCGTTTAAAAGGTTCTGCAGGATCAGGTCCCTGCCAACTTTCCCTTCCTCAGCTCTCATTATGTGGCCCCTACTCAGAAGCCAAACTGGTTTTTGAATGTACCATCTCCTTTATCTTCTTCCTCCTTCTAAAATGTCCCCTACCCTTTCCCCCCCGGTCTTCCATGACAAGATGTTTCCAGAGCTCTGGACAGTGGTGGGACGGGCATGGCTGGCTTCCGATCCCAGCTCTTCCCACTACCTGGTCAAATCACTTAACCTCTCTGGTTTCTTCACATTCATCTACAGAACCAGGAAATCTAACCTCCCAGTTTTAGGTCTCCCTCCTTCCATGGGACTCTAGGGAGCAAATAATGGCTCCCACTTACTGAGCATTTGAAGTGCATCAGGTTCTTAGCATAAGTTATTAAAATAATCCCTCATGTCATGGGCAGATGCCATCATTACCCTTATTTGTAAAGAGAAGGAAACTGAGGTGTGGAAAGGTTTTGTAATTTGCTCCAAGACACCCAGAAAAGTAGTTGGTGTCATTAGGATTTGAATTCAGGACTGATGAACTGGAGAGACCCTGTGCTCTTAAGATAAGCCTGTTGACTGCAGTAACAATGAGCAGTAAGTAAACAAATATCTCTCCAAAAGGGGCATCTGTTGGTTCTTTTTTATGAAGAGTATATTCAGAAGTATCTGACAGAAAAAAAGGAAAGTGACAATTTTAGCTGTAGGCAATGCAAACAAGAATGTGACTGTGCCCGTGACCACAGACAAGGACATTTGCATTTTCTTGAGCTCTTGCTAAAATATGCTAGTGAGCTTTTCTGGAAGAGAAACACAGCGAAGGATGGAGTTGGGGCGGCGGGGGGGGGGGGGGGGGGGTTGGGGGGGGATCCCTGTATGTGGCTGAGGCTCTTCTTTCTAAATAATGTTTATTTCGATGAAGATTTACAAGCCATTTCTAATTAAAGCCACATTTCTAAGAAAGGCATATTTTGATCCTGGGTCAATACACTTCCAAGACCTGCTAGAATGGACAACAGGCCCAGCTAATGAGGAATGAGGTTCTGGGTTGTAGGTGGCTGAGATGTTGATAATCGTAAACAGCTTAATTGGGTTGAATAATTTGGGCAAATATCTAGTTAAATGGATTCAGTCTGAATCCAAGCTCTGACCCACTGAATTTTTTATTTTCTACAAAAAAAAAACCCAAAAAACTCTGCATCATAATTGCCTGTTTATTTGTTCAACCCCACCACGACACTTGGAGCTTTGTGAGGGAAAGGACCATGCCTTGCTCACAATTCCATCCCCAGAGACTACTGCAATGCCTGACAATGGATGGAAGTTCAGTATTCTTTAGTGTCAAGATCAAGGATAATTCCAGGTACTGAGTACCTGGATTCCCTCAGGTAACTGTAAATCCATTTGGACAAGGGCCACAAATGTTTTAGTCCCTAGCATGTGTGTGTGCGTCTCACAAATACGGATACCATTCTAGTACTTGCTATGTGTGTGACCTTGGACAAGTTACACTCTGGTGGCTCAGTTTCCTTTTCTCACGTGTGGAAATAACAACAGTTCCTGTTTTGTAGGGTTGTTGGGAGCCTCAATGGGGTAATGCTCAGAAAAGCCCCCGGCTATGTCGTAAGCCCCTTTTTTAGTAAGTGCTCATTAAATGCTATCTTTTCATATTTCCACTTGGGGATCAAAGCCATTGGCTCCCAAATATCAAGGATTAAAACATTTAAATACTGACATTTCCAAAAACGATGACTCTCACGATGATCGTCTTTATGCATTCAGGAAAAGGCAGCCAAAAGAGTAACATGACTAAAATGTTGCATTTCCGAGGGCCCTTGAAGAAAATGCCCACAAGGCAATTAGCGCCTGACTGTTGCCTGTGTTGTTATTGCTTATTAGCTGATCCCATCTTCTACTAATCAAACTGCTTCTTCGATATTTTTAGACCTTTTACAAGAGGCCTTTCAAAACTCAGGAAGCAAAGCTTGTTGACAGGTACCGAGGAATTTGAGCTATGAATGTGGCATCTGCCTAGGGATGGAAATGGAATGGAAAAATGGTGGGCATGGGGAGCATTCTCTGCAGGGTCCATGGGAAGTACAGTAGGCAGCTTGGATGATTCTTTAGCCTTAACTAGCCCTCTTCACCTTTTCCCTTCATGCCTCAAACCAACAAATCACCCTCCTTGTCCCCCTTTACTGCAGCGCCAGGGCTTGAGATTTAAATTGTCTCAATAAAGGGCAATTCTTGACTTCCCCAGACAAACTTGTATCTCAGCATGACTGACTTAGCACCTGGGCCATGAATTATCCAGGACTTAAAGCCTGCTGCTGCTCGCCTGCTCTGTGACCTTAGGCTATCTGCTTCACTTCTCTGATGCTACCTTTTTTTAAATGTGATCAAATCTTGTGAAGATTCAAGATATGTCCATAAAAACTGGGTCCAGAATAATAGCTGAGGTTGATTTATGATTAATACCATTCAACCTTTTGGTGCCTTCTGTACATCCCAACTGCCCCCATATTCTGTTGTGTGTAATGGCAACGTCAGTGTGTGTGTGTGTGTTTGATGATGTCATATTGAGAAAGAAATCTACCTCCTCATGAATCATTTTTTTTCAAGGTTGTCTTGGGGATAGCAAAATTGAAGTATGTTTTTGTATCCTCCATGGGGTTAAAAATGACAGTGATGTTTTAAAATTAAACAAATGGCACATTATATAGTTGTGATGATAATAATAGAAATAATAACCAATAACCAATGACATTACTGGTTGAGTGCTTCCTATGTGTCATGCTCCATGCCAAGTTCTTATGTGAATTATCCAATCCCATCCACTCAACAATGCTAAGAGGTGGGCACTACTTACCCCATTGTGCAGGTGAGCAAACTGAGGCTAAGAGAAGTTAAGTAACTTGGCCAGAGTCCCACGGCTAGTGGTCCATCAGCTATTGGAACCCAAGTCGGGTCAGACTGCAAAGCCCCTATTCTTAACCATTATGTATTACTTTGTAAAATAAGCCTGACTTTTTCTGAGGGTGGATGGGTTGAGGGAAAATACGTCCCCATTCTCAAAAGAAGAGCATTGAAGAAGGAAAACCACCTACGTGGAGGGGCTTTGGGGAAGTAGAAAAAATACTGACTGCATCTCACAGGCTTCTCACTTCTAGTTTGTCCTCATCGGGCAAGGTCAAAGTCCAGGGGGTGTTTCAAGGATGCTCCAGTCACCCTAGAAGTCCTTGAAGTCAGCAACTAACATGCACTGTACTGAGCTCTCCCGTCTCCCCATCCCACTGCCAAAACCCTCACAAAGCCTCCGCCCCATCTTTTGTAATGCCAGCATTACGAGAGCAACCTGTCCATTGAATGAAGCTTGGGATCTAATCAAAACACGAAGTTATTTTTGCACCTCCCCACCCCTGCCCAACGATTTTCAACAGGGGAAGCTTTTCTCCAGCCCCGGCATAAAGACGATGTTTCCAATGCCTTTTCTGCTTGCCCTTGGGAGGTAGCCAGCATCGTGGTCTCTCCAAGCCACAAGACACAGTCATGATTCAGAAATTAAAGGCATGGATTCTAGGTATTAATGTATTAAGCAACACTTCAACCTTCCTTCAAGGAGAAGAGTGTGCTTCCTCTCCTGCCTGTTAAGGATGGCTTTGGACGGCTTCCTGCAGGCCACCTGCCCCCAGGGAGGACAGTGTGAAGCATGCCCCTTCCTTTACCCACAGAGGTGCCCCTCTCCCCTTAGCATTCTGTGTTGGCTGGGAGGAAAAGTAGGGAGCATGGGAAAGATCTCACAGGGATTCTTTCTAGGACCTAGCAGGTGTCTAAAGCTGGTTCTTTTCTCCTGTAGGCACTTCTGCTGGCTCTTTGGAAGTTCTTTACTGCAGCCTTCTAAATGATTCCAGCTCTCCACCCATGGTCTATTGGAGGCACTCCCTTCAGATTCCAGTTTACCAGTAGTCTGCTCCACCTGGACTCCTGACCCCGGAGTCTCCTGGGCTTCTGGTGGGAATTATTGTCAGCAGAACCCCAGGGTGATATTCCTGCCTGGGGTGTCCCATCTGGTGCTCCGGTTTCACGCACGCTTGACACACCATCAAAAACAAGCACCACTTGCTAACCCAGCCCCAGTCCCAGGAGCACTCCCTAGCCTGCCTCTGTCCTTGGGATTTTCCAGGAAAGGGCCAGGGACCAGCCCGCCAGTCCCCCACCTGCAGGGAATCTACACTCTAAGCTCCTGAGCATTCCCACCAATTGCTCATTTGGGTTTGAAGTGAAAGATGACGCATCCTCCTCCCTTTGGGGTCAGGATTCAAAGCATCCCAGCATGTGTTGTTGAAGAAATCCCTTCCAGAAATCCCTCTCTCCCTTTCCACTCTCTGCTTTTACATTCTCAAAGTGGATAAGGATCGAGGGACCCATTCTCCCACAGCTACCTCAAAGATTCCTTCACGGTGGTCTTTCTCTCTTTCATTTGGAGTGTGATGCCCAAGGTATCTCAGCCCCCCGGCCTATACTATCCTACCTGTTAGTCCATCTTGCTATCCTGCCAGGTACTGAGGGTTCACAATGTGCCAGGCAATTTGCAAACATTATCTTGAGGTCATACGGCAAGCCTGAGAGGGAAGTGTTACCACCTCCGTTTCACAGGTAAGAAAAATGAGGAGGCTCAGACAACAAAAGGTGACTCGGGTGATCGAGAGGCTGAGACTCAAACCCAGGCCAGTCTTGCTCCAAAGCCCGTTTTGTCCTCTCCGCTGCAGGCCCAGAGCTATTAATATCCACTGGGATGGGGACCTGGCTTCATCCTCAAGTCTCCAAATTCAGTTCCAGACCACACTGCTACAGCCCATCCTCCTTGTCACCAAAGTCTTTCTGGGTTCATCAGAAGTTACAGGAGCTTCCTGGGGGAGAATGTCACATTGCCCACAGAAGTCACATCAAATGCAGCCGTCTCATGGTTACTCACAAAACAAAGTGTCCTTTTTCTTCCTTTTTGATATTAGAACATGGTCCTACTGCAAACTGACTTGAAAGGAAGCCAGACTCTATTGTTCCTTGCTTGCCTGTGAAGGATGATAGCCACGTCTGGCACCTAAAGGACCCGAATTTAATCCAAGGTAGGGCCCTCAATGAAGGGGCGGGGATGGTGGTCAGAGGTCAGATACCCCCCGAAGCAGCCAGCCCCAATTCAGAGAAAATCAAAAACCGCCACTCCCCAGAAAGTAGTTATTTCTCTGCAAGTTTGGAAGCTGTGGGTCTCTGTCTCTCTCTACCCACCCCCGTCCTCTTCCCTCACTCTCTTCTTTGTATCGTAACACTGACACAATATTTGTTAGCTCTTCCTATGCTTCCTTTTAGCTTTGTTAATTCTTATAACAATTTCATGTGTTTAAAAAGAGAAAAAGAGGGGCGCTTGGGTGGCTCAGTTGGTTAAGCATCCGACTTCGGCTCAGGTCAAGATCTCATGGTTCGTGAGCTCGAGCCCCGCGTGGGGCTCTGTGCTGACAATTTGGAGCCTGCTTGGGATTCTCTCTCCCCCTCTCTCTGGCCCTTCCCTCCCCACCTCAATTCATGTGTGCTCTCTCTTTCTCTCTCTCTCAAAATACATAAACTTAAAAAGAGAGGGGAGGGGGGAGAAAAGCCCTAGACAGCCTGGCCACTTGGATACCAGGGGAAGGCAGCATTTCAGACCAATTGCTAACCCATCCAAGCCTGCCGACTCACGGTTTCGTTAATGTTCTTTCGTCAGCCCTGGATTGCAGGGATTGTAATGGAACTTGTTCTGTAATTGTGTACTTTAGGTAAATAGATCGTTGGATAAGATTGATAACAGAGCGGCCCAGGTAATGTTTTAAACCGAAAGCAGAAGAGTATGAGGGTGTCTCCAGCTGTAAATGACAGGACCACAATTCATGCTGTGTCGGTTAAGGGTGTGTAGGGCTTTTTCAGCATAAATCACCGTTTTCTGAAGCTTGGCTTTTCTGCGTTAACAAAGAAAAAGGAGCTTTCTTTCCAGCTAGACACAGAGCACAGGGCTTCAGGCAAATAGGGGGTTTGTTTTGATAATGAACTTGATATCCAGTTATAACTCATTAATATAGACCACGCGATGTCATCGCAGCTAATTCCTTCATTTTACAAAGCCTGGATCTCAACAAAGCATATTATTGGCCCCAAATGAATTTTAAAAAATGAATAGATGACACAAAGGCCCAGCAGGTTCAAGGCAGAAACGGTACAGCCGTGTGGAAAGCGTGAATTTACCAGCGGGCTGTTGCTGCTGATTCAGTCAGGGTCACCAAGCACTCAGACATCGTCTTTGTTTTCACACAGAGGTAGATTTCAGGCCAACAGAACCCAGGCCAAAGAATTCCTTCTATAGGTTCAGGAAGCAGAACAATCCAGACCAACAGATCCCCTAGTTCTGAGAAATTTTAAAGATGAGGAGCTATCACTTAGAACCACAGAGTCCTAGAGAAAGCTCAAAGGGCATCTATCCAGTTGTCTATCTAAAGCAGGAGAAATGTGATTGTAACATTGCTGGCTCTGGAGTCTGCCTGACGTAGGATGAGCCCCAGTCTGCTACTGCCCAGCTGTATGACTTGGGCAAATCACCTTTTGCTCCAAGCCTCAGTTTTGTTATTGGCAAAATGGGAATACAGGCAGTCCCTATATTTAGGATCCTGATAATTAGGTAGCCAGAGTATCCTGGTCTCCCTGGGAGAGGGCTGACCAGAGGTGGGTGTAGTACTTAGATGTGGTCTGATCTATATTATCTTCCTAGTTGCTGATAAAAATGCTGAGTGGGTCCAGGCAGATACTCAGGGCTTATTAAAACACGACAGGGGTGCCTGGGTGGCTCAGTTGGTTAAGCGTCCGACTTCAGCTCAGGTCATGATCTCACAGCTCGTGAGTTCGAGCCCTGCATCAGGCTCTGTGCTGATAGCTCAGAGTCTGGAGCCTGCTTTGGATTCTGTGTCTCCCTCTCTCTCTGCCCCTCCCCCACTCACACTCTTATGTGTGTGTCTCTCTCTTTAAAAAATAAGTAAAACGTTTAAAAAAAAACAAAAAACAAAGACAGATTAGGAACTTCTTTGCTTCAGGAAGCTTCCTCTGGCTGTCTCCCTTGTCTCCTCCCTCCCCAACTCCACAGTCATAGCTCCTATCTCACATCTGCTCATGAGCCTCGTGTCGCCACCAACAGAGAGGGTCACTGAAGCAGGGACCGCCATTAATACTCTTTGAATTGACCGATTCATTCAACAACTATTTGCAGCACATCTGTTATGTGCCAGCCTCGTGGAAGACAATAAATATTTGTTGAATAAATTACTTCGAGATCTGCCCCAAGGAGACGACCTATTATCTCCTTGTACATCCGCTTGCTCTGAACAATACAAATCCTATTTTAAAATGTATTGCTCTTGGTATATATACATTTTTACGTTTCCACTCATTCTGGCCTTTAGCTTTTCTGGCAATATTCTAGAAGTCTGTCCACTTCCGGGAATGTGCCCTCCCTGCCATCTTTGGTGAAATTTCTTTGACTCTCTAGCTCACTGGTGCTTTATAGAAGACTAGGTTTCCTTAAACGCTGCCCCCTTGCTTGGTTATCAGAACTTTGCTTACTTATTCATTTCATTTCACTCCTATTCATTCTTTCTTTTTCATTTCATTCAAAATTCATTTTCCGGAGTCCCCCCCACCCATCTAGCGCCATGTTTCTTTCTAAAAGAGCCTTTGGCCACGAGTCCCTATGAACCTTTTCATCAGATTTTTTAGAACATCTCTCTCTAAAGTCTAGTGCAGAACATGACCAGAATTCTCTTCCTTCACAGTACAATATCACCCCCAAGATACATACACTGTGGTCAACTTTCCCCAAAGTTTCCTCCTTTGTTGGTTTCTGGTCCATTTTTCACTTTATTCCTGTGTCTGTCCAGAGATTAAATTCCTGGCAATGCAAATGGCAATTATATCAGATGCTTCACCGTGGGTTTGTAACAAAGGCCTGAAGAACTGGCCTCTCGCAGTTGCAATATCTTGTGTCAGGACCAATTTTGGAGTTTCTAGCATTCACCTGTGTGTTCTGAAGTCTTTCCCACTATTAAATTTTTTCCAAAATCGTTTTATTCTCACCCAAATACTTTAAAAGAAAACCACCTTTTATTGAAGTATAAGATATACATCTAGGATCCACTGCCAGGTGTGGGGGAAACTGGCACTTTCGAACAGTGAGGGCGGGAGTGACAATCTGTACATTTTTGGAGCATGGTTTTAAATACATTAAGATTCTTTATTTAGCCATTTCACTTTTAGGTACTGACCACACAAAAATGTTCCTATAAGTACTGTTCTCAAGAATACCTACAAGTAGGGGCACCTGGGTAGCTCAGTGGATTAAGTGGCCGACTCTTGATTTAGGCTCAGATCGTGATCTCACAGGTTTGTGAGATCAAGCCCCACATCTGGCTCCATACTGTCAGCCTGGAGCCTTTTTTGGGATTCTCTCTCTCCCTCTTTTTCTGTCCCTCCCTGACTTGCACCCTCTCTCTCAAAAATAAATCAACGAATATTTAAAATGAAAAAATATACATACAATCAAAATATGTATACAAAAAATATTTAAAATATGCATACATTCTTGAATATAGGTATATGCATATGTTCAAGAAATGTATATGTTCTTGAGTATACACACACGTACACACACACACACACACAAAAGATGCTTATCATGGTTATATTTTGTCAGAAATATTGTGGTTGCCAGTGACAAAAAAACCTCCTCAAACTTGCACAAGCAAACAAGAAGGTGAAGAGGTATTAGAGATTCACATTACAGAAAACTCTAGAGAATATGGCTTTAGGGGATTGAGCAGGATCTGGGAGCTTACACACAAAGTCATCAGGAATCTGCCTCATATATTCACTGGCCTCATTTCCATCCAGGCTGATTTTATTCTAATGCAAAAGCTCTCCATTGTGTGTCAAAATGGCCATCAGCAGCTCCAGGCTCAAATCCTTCTGGCTTAATAACAGAAGGAAAAAAGAAGCTTCTCTTTCCAAAATGAACCATCAAGAGTCCCATCCCTGAATTATCCACTTGGATATTGCCCACCCCTGGAGTTGACAGAACTGGGGTCACCGACACCTGAACCTCAGGCACTGAGAGTGGGGGAAGGGTAAGTTCTTGAGAAGAAAATCCAGATGCTTTGATCCAAAGAAGGCAACCCAAATGCTGAAAAGGCAAAAAACAGAACATGTCTACTCCAACAGCATCAGTATTATTTTTAAAACTGAGGACAAGCTAAAATCTGCATCGATAGGAGAGTCAAATAAGGTCATGTACATGCATGCTATGGAATATTATGCAGCCACTAAAACAAATAAAGTAGATCCATATGTACAGACATGGAAAGATGGCCATTATGTGTATATATATAGTTTGGTGGAGGGCAAAGGTGAGTGCTGTATGTACATTTCAATGAGTGTGACCATGTGATTTCTTGTCCAAACTGGAACTTATCAGGGTGAAAGGAGGGGATATAATTAATTACACTGGGACAACATATATAATTGGAGATTGTCCTGGGAAAACACACATGAACAGTGGCCAGGATTATAATCCCGTATTTGTTAAAATTTCTGTATATCTATGTCTGTATATTTATCTACGTGTGTGTGTGTGTGTGTGTGTGTGTGTGTGTGTGTGTAATTTGCCTTTATTTAATAAAGATTTGGAGGTTGGGTGCCTGGCTGGCTCAGTTGGTAAAAGAATGCTACTCTTGATCTTGGGGGAGTCGTGAGTTCTTCGAGCCCTACACTGGGTGTAGAGCTTACTTTAAAAAAAAAGGCCTTACTTAAAAAAATATATGAGAAGGGTAAAAGTGGGGGGGTATTTTATTTTATTTGTTGAGGTATAAATTACATGCAGTAAACTGTTCAAATCTTAAATTGCAGCTCAGTTAAATTTTACCTATCTATATGCCTGTGTAACCACCACCTCAATCAAGATAGGAAATGTGCCCATCATCCCAGAAGATTCCCTCAAGTCTCTTCCTTATCAATGCTGCCCTCACTCAGAAGCAACGGCTCTCCTAACTTCTTTCACCAGAGATTGGTTTTGCCCATTCTTGGACATCATATCATGAAACCATAGGGCATGTTCTCTCTTACTTCTGACTGCTTTTGCTACCATTACACCTGTGAAATTTATCAGTGGTTCATTCTTTTTTTTATTGGTGGGTAATGTTTCATTGTTTGCGTACACTATAACTTATTTAAATGCTGTACCATTGATGGACATATAGGGTGGTTCCAGTTTGGGGCTATTATGAATAAACCTGCTTGGACATTCCTTTACATCTTTCATGTGAACATATATTATATGTTCCATATAATAAAACCATATATTAATGGTTCCAAATTCTTGCAGGCATTGCTGGGTCACAGAATAGGGGTATACTTAGTTTTATCAGAAATCACCAACATTCCAAGTGTCAGCCATGTAGGAGAGTTCCAGGTCCTCCACATCCTCATCGAAACAGCCTTTTTAATTTTAGCCTTTCTGGTAGATGGGTAGTGAGAGCTGACTATGTCTTCAGTTTACATTTCCCTGATGAGTAATGATGTTGACCATCTTTTCTTATGTGTTGACTGGCCATTTGGATTCTTCTTTTGTAAACTACCTGAGTTTTCTCTCTCTTTTTTTTTTTCAATGGGTTATTTGTCTTTTTATTATTGATTTGTAGGAATTCTTTATATATCCTGGATATGAGTCTTTTGCCACATGTATGTATAAATCTCCATAGGCTCTTCTTATGTTTTTAATGGTGCCTACCCACTATGAGCAAGCATTCTTAATGAAGTCTAATTTATCAACGTTTTTGTATTATAATGGTTGCTTTTTTCTATATTTATATAAAGCCACAAGACATAGTTATTAATATTGCTTTAAACAGTCCATCTTCTAACCAATGTGAACATGCATCTACTCTTTCTGGTCTCTATTATTTCCTGTGGATCCTTATTTCCATCTGAGGTCAATTTCCTCCAGCCTAGAGACTTGCTTTAGTATTTCTTGTGGTGCAGGATTGCTGGTGACAAATTCCCTCAGCTTTTGTGTGTTTGTAAAGCCATTATTTTGCTGTCATTTTTGAAGGATATTTTTATTGGCTACAGAACTAGAGGTGGGAAGGATTTTTGTTTTTGCTTTTTAGGGCCCTAACGATGTCATTCCATTGTCTGATCGCTTTTATAATTTCTAGAAAGAAGGCTTCCCTCTCTGGAATTTTAGTCCATCTCCTCTTCTTTCATTTCCACAGCTTTTCAGGGTCTTTGAAAATATTATTTTTGTCATTTATCCTTTTATCTTCTTGTTGCAGTGAGAACAATCAGTTTCCACTAACTGGCGCATCAGCTCAGAAACTGAAGTCAACCTCTTACTGGGGAAAATTCAAGCTTGCTGCCCTTTTTCCTTCCTTCACTCGTTTTTTTGTTTGTCCATTTTTTCTTTCCTTCCATTTTTCCCTTTGCGTTTTTTGCTTCATTTATTTCTTAATCAACTTGTCGGAGTATAATGAACGTACAATAAAATGCAAACATTTTAAGTCTACAGTTCAACGAGATTTGACAAACGTAGGCAACCACATGACCACCCACCACCCCAGTTCAAACAGAGAGCAGTTCTATCATCTGGGAAAAGTCCCTCCTGCCACACTGGACTCAAGCCCTTCCTCCCACCTCAGTCCCAGGCAGCCACTGATATACCTTATCACTGTAGATGACTTTTGCCTGCTCTCAATTTCCCTATGAATTTAATCATAAAATACATAGTCTTCTATCTCTAGCTTTTCTTTAGTCAACATGTCTTTGACACTCAGCCATGTTGTTGGATATACCAGTAGTTTTCCCCTTGTCATTGTTGAATTGTATTCCATTGTATGAAAGTATCAAAGTGTATCCACTCTCTTGTTGATGGACATCTGAGTTGGTTCCAGTTTTTCTTCCTTTTTGAAATCTGCAATGCTATGAGTAATTTGCTAGTGCATCTCGTAACTGACGCCCATCCTGGTGAACAGAGCAGAGTCCTGGCCCTTGTGTAAGCTTCAGCCTAGAGGACAGATCTGGGTGGGGCGAGTGATCTCAAGCATGATGAGTGTTGCAGAAAGGCAAAAGTAGGCTGCCACAAAGCAAACGTCAAGAACACCTAGTTTAGTCCAGGACTTCAGGAAAACCTCCCTGGAGAAACATTTGAGATGAGAATCAAGGATGGTGGGGGTGGAGGGGGAACACAGTGAACTTTGAGGCAGGGTCTGGGGTGTAAAAGAACACTCAGTGTACACGGAAGGCCAACGCAATTAGTGGTGCATCACTGAAATCTACACAGTGACAGAGGCACTGCGATAGACATTTAAAAAAATATATTATTTCATTTAATCTCCGGAACAACTGTGGGAAGTATCTGAGTGCCATTTTACCAACGAGGAGACTGAGATTCAGGGAAATGAGATAACTTGTCCCAGATGACAAGTCAGTGGTAAACCAGGATTCAAATCCAGCTCCGTCTGGCTCCAACGCTCATGCTTCCCTCCTGACCTGAGATCAACCCTGGTTAGACTGAGTGCAGGGAAGATGGAGAGACAGGAGTAGATTAGAGAAAGACCCATGGACACTAAAAAATATATACATATTTATTAAGTAAATAAATGTCTAAGAAAAAAATCTTTAGCATATTGTTTGTATTTCCTCATTTGTATTTACTTAATTGCTTAAAAACAAACATCACTGCCATATTTATCAAATCCTATCCATTCTGCCCCACAATGTCGCATTATATAAGTGTAGACTTTGGTGGTGGTGATGGTGCCTGTGTGTGTGTGTGTGTGTGTGTGTGTGTGTGTGTGTGTGTGTGTTGGGTCAGAGGAAAGAGCTAGAAAAAAGTGGGATCAGAGAAACACCAAGAGGTGTTTACAAACTAAAGGGCAGAGAAATCTATCAGTTAACCAAAGTGGAATAAAATGGTATTGACAATTAATTTATATTCTTAGAAGCAGTGAGCAGAGAACGCTGCCTGGACAATGAAAGTGTCACTGGGAGCTTTCATTTTTGGTGTTGCCTGCATGTAATTTGTCCCCTTTTCACATAGAAATATGTGGTATTAACTGGGAGATGTGATTAGAATACTAGCAGAGGCTGACTTTCTTGGGAAACAGACAGGCGGGGGCCTAACAGCCGATGGAGATCAGAGACGGTCTCTCTCCAGTAAATTCACAAATTGCAGCCTGCTTAATAAGGGAAGGGCATTGGGGCCGACACTGCAGTGTTTAAAAGAACCATGCCTCAGGGTGCCTGGGTGGCTCAGTGGTTTGAGCGTCCGACTTCAGCTCAGGGCATGATCACTGGTCCACTAGTTTGAGCCCCGCGTCGAGCTCTGTGCTGACAGCTTGGAGCCTGGAGCCTGCTTCAGATTCTGTGTCTCCTTCTCTTTCTGCCCCTTCCCCGCTCATGCTCTGTCTCTGTCTCTCAAAAATAAACAAACGTTAAAGAAAAAATATTTTTAACAAACCGTGCCTCCCACCTGGCATCCCAGCCCCCCAGTAATAGAAGTGGCTAAGACACACTGAGAGTTTACCTGCTATATGCAAACTGCATTGAGGTGTTTTGCATGAACTCATTCATTTCATCCCCAAACAAACATAGAAGGGATGTGATCCTATTATCCCCATTTTAGAGGAAAGAAAACTGAGGACATAGACATTTAATGACTTGGTCCAGAGTATGAAACCAGAAGCCCCTTCTGCTTTTCACCAAAGCCCTTGATTTTAAACCTTTGCTTTATCCAGGATCCACACCTCATAGAGGAGAGAGAGCACAGCTGGGACACAAGATGACAGACACTCCCTGCTGGAAGGCCTGAGAAACCCCACTCCCATGGAGACAGAGAAATTGTGCTCTGGGGATGGAGGGGAAGGGTGATGCTCCAAGAGGAAATCCAAGCAGTCAGAGAGAATTGTAACATTCCCAGAATGCATGTGCCCATTCTCCTAGTTTGATGGATAGGAAAACTGAGGTCCACAGCAAGGCCAGTGGGCATCATGTTTGTTTCTCACAAGAAATCCAGCCTTCAGGCACCCACAGGATCCCTGTAGGATCAAGGGGGGCCACCCCAGAAGGTGTCTCGTAGGTAATAATAGAAGTGATGGCAAACACTTCTATTGTGTGTGTCATGTGCCAGGCACTGTTCTAACTACTTTCACAAAGAGTAACTAATTTTTAAAATTTATTTATTTTGAGAGAGAGCAAGCAAGTGGGGGAAGGGCAGAGAGACAGGCAGAGAGAGAATCCCAAGCAGGCTCCACACTGTAGGCACAGAGCCCAACATGGGGCTCAGTCTCAAGATGGTGAGATCATGACCTGAGCCAAAAATCAGGAGTCAGACACTTAATCAACTGAGCCACCCAGGCGCCCCAAGATGAACTAATTTAGCTTCCATACACCCTAAAGGGTAGATACTGTTATCATCTATTTTACAGAAGAGGAAACTGAAGAACAGAAAGGTTAAGTGGCTTCTCTGAGGCCACATAGGTCCACGGTCCCACCCTCTGAATTAATTCCATCCCTCATCCTTCACATAACAGCCTTTTACCTCTGCAGAAAGAGCTGTCAAGCTTTCCCTTCATTCCTCTGTGGAACACTCATGGCTTTCTTTCCCCACATGATAATCCTGCATCCTGGATTCCCCGCTGAACTCCACATTTGACAGATGGGAGCTTCGCACCTTTCCTTACTAATATGGAACGAGCACCCCATGTTAATGTCTGTGAGCAGGAGCTCAGGAGGCAGACCCAGATCTGAGTCCCAGGTGTGCCCTTCACCGTGACCTTCACGAAGCTTATGTGATGTACGGTTCAACATGTGAGCTCTGCTCAAATGCCCATCAGCTGACAGGGGGACAAACAAGATGGGGCATATGCACACAGTGGAATATTACTTGACCACAAAAAGGGAATGATGTACCGATCCATGCAACAATATGGATGAGCCTTGCAAAAGCCAGACCCAAAAGTACTCATAGCATGTGATCCATTCATATGAAATTCCAGGAAAGGAAAATCTCTAGAGACAGAAAATAGGTTCCTGGTGTCCAGGGGTTGGGGAGATCGGTAGGATAATGGAGCGATAACTAAAGAGTTTCTTTCCGAGCTGATGAAAATGTTCTAACCTTGACCGTGGTGTCCGTTGCACAGATCAGTACATGTACTAAAACCACCATGAGAATGTGCACTTTAAACGGGTAAACTGGGTGGTATGTGAATTACATCCCAATAAAGCTGTTGACAGAGAAGAAATGAGGGAAGAGGAGGAGAAAGAAGGGGAGGAAGAAGAGGAGGAAGGGGGAGCTCTGGAGCCTGGGGTCAGATACCAGACCTACCTACCACCTTGTAGCCGTGCAGCCTCAGCTAGCTGCCTGGGCCTCCCTTTTCCTGTCTAGTAACAGCTGAGGACGGTGGTCAATGATACGAAAATGTTTAGCAATCGGCACGGCAAGGCCTCCAGACTCCTTAACCCTTTGGCTGCTGGATCATGAGGAGGTCCAGGGGCAGTGCAGGAGAGGACTGGGGTGGCCAGGGGTGGGGCACAGAGCATGAGTCCTTGCCAACCAAAGAAGAACTAGAGACTTCTGAGCTTAAAGTTTGCAACCACGAGAGAAACCGCAGGAAACTCAGTTTGTCATTAGCAGCCCCGGAAGCCGTGACTTGCAGGAATGCATCAGGGCGTCGGGAGCCCATCTCCTCCTGCCCTTTTGGAGCGCTGGTTTTCCAGCGTGGAGATTTCCATATAATTAACGCAGGTTCATAAATGTGCCCAACTTGGGTTTCCATGGAGACTCCCTGAGCTTAATTAACTCGGCCAGGGTTGCACACGGCTCCTGGGTTCAGGCTACCCTCCACTTACTCGCCATTTTATTTTTAATACCCCAAATTTAATAGGTGCTAATTATTTCTCCTCCTCCACTGGTGTCAGCCTGTTCCTTTTCCTCTTTCTTCTTCTTTCTTGCTTTTTGCTAATTAATACCTCTGGAGGAGGAAGAAGAGAGGAGGAAAGACAAAGCCTGTTCTCTTGGGTGATGGAGGAGGAACCCCAACTGGCAGCTGCAGAAGGAGGGACGTGAGGTATAAAAACCAGGCGGGCAGGTTTGTACAAGGACATGAAAATGCGACCCAGGCGTGCCCTTATTTGGGGCCTTCCTCACCTCTGCTTGGGGGAACGGACGCAGAATGTAGGCGGTAAAGTCACTATATTTGGAGAGGAAGACGCTTGTAGTGTAGTTTTAGAAAGATTTACAGTGCGCAAAACTCCGAGGCTTATCTCCGACCAGTCTTTCCTGAAGTCCAGAAAGGGGTGAAAATTGCAAGCGGAGGCCTGACAAATTACATTTCCAGTTTCACTGGGTTAAAGAACACTTGTATCACATTGCGTTTCTCGAATCTGCAGAGCAGGTGAGATTCAGAGAGCGGCGGGAGTTTAAAGCCAAACAAGTTATTGAAAGCTAGCGTAAGGTCCCTAGGAATCATTCTTGCCTGAGAAACAGTGACGTGTGGTAGTTAAGAATATGGCTTTATTGGCTGTGCAACCAGGGGCAAGTCACTTCACCTCTCTGAGCCTTAGCATCCCCATCCATAAAATGAGGACAACAGTAATACCTTGAGGGTTTGTTATGAGGACAAATAGGTCACGCATTGAAACAGCATCTGGCAAGTTAAGTAATCGCCACCTAGTGTTAATTACCATCGTCCGCCCTGGCCCTGGCACCTAGCACGGGGCCCAGCATAGAGTCGCTGCCAGTTGGGGATTGGGAAATGAATGAATGTGATCAAATGGGGGTCCAGAGCCCTGCCAAAGGAATCAGTAAGTGCCTCATTACCCACATTTGTTTCTTTCTCTTTAAAAAAAAATTTTGGGGGGCGCCTGGGTGGCTCAGTCGGTTAAGCGTCCGACTTCAGCTCAGGTCACGATCTCACAGTCCGTGAGTTCGAGCCCCGCGTTGGGCTCTGGGCTGATGGCTCAGAGCCTGGAGGCTGCTTCCAGTTCTGTGTCTCCCTCTCTCTCTGCCCCTCCCCCATTCATGCTCTGTCTCTGTCTCAAAAATAAATAAACATTAAAAAAAAATTAAAAAATAAAAATAAAAATAAAAAATAAAAAAAAATTTTAATGTTTATTTTTGAGAGAGAGAGAGAGAGAGAGAGAGACAGAATATGAGTGGGGGAGGGGCAGAGAGAGGAAGAGACACAGAATCTAAAGCAGGCTCCTAGCTGTCAGCACAGAGCCCCCCTTTGTTTTGTTTTTAATTTTTTCACTTTTGTCTCTTAATCTACTTCTTACAAGCAAGAATTTCAAATTTAAATGCCCTCAAGGACTAGGTAAGAAATACAAACGAGTAACTAGGCTTGCACACGAGGACACACATCTCTCTATCAAACACTAGGGAAGTCCTGGCCAGACCCTGCCTTGGGACTGTGTCAGAAACAGTGGTCACTCAACCTGTCCCAACCTATCCCAAATCTGACTTAGTCGCAGCCCCATCCTTGCACTCGAGACAATTCCAAACAACACAACCCATTTTTAATGGGTTCAGTTTCTCTCCAACCCACAGCATCCATAATGAATTAACGAAAGCATATCAAATACAATCACGCATTGTTGTTAAGTTCTTGGCAAAGTCACCAAACGTCAGGCAGTTGGCTAGCTCCATGGTGCTGTCCACGTCTGGGACTGTGGCTTAAGTTGTCATAATAATGAATTGCCGTGCTCACTTAGGCTTGGGCACGGATCCAGGACATCATGTTGGGCTGAGAAGAGAATTACTTCTCAAAGGTGACACCTTGTACCTCATTTACAAGGCGACAATCCCAAACACACATCACAGTTGCATGGCTGAGAGAAGACTCTTTTCAACACAGCTCTTTAAACCTGTACTTCAGGGTCTGAAATCTATTTGAAGGGGTCACATGGATGGAGCATTGAGGATGTTCCTTCTTGTCTATCTCGGCTTCGTCTCTGACATCCCCCCGCCCACGCCATCCCCCTGCCAGCCTAGGACTCAAAGGCTGAAAGGCATATGCTCAGTGATAACAATGTAGGCCTAGAAGTGGCAGGGGCATTTGTCAAAAACACTTGTGCTCCAACTGTTAGGTTTAGAATATGTGAGCAGGTGTCTAATCAGCTTGAGCCTTAGAACCCAGATGCCTCGGCTATTGTTGGGTGCTTTCGCCCTCCCTACCTGATTCCGTATCTTGAAACATCCTCCTATTTCTTCATTAAGTAACCACCACTGGGGAATTGATTCCTTCTATGAGAGAGCAAGATCGTGAAGTTGTGCTACATCAGCAAATAGATAATTGAGATGATTAATAAAACAATGCAGGACCCCCAAGTGATGCCTGCATCCAGTGGGGACACAGTGAGTGGAGGGTAGGGTGGGGAGAGGCTTAAATCCAGAAAATTCCAGGGATTTGTCTCCAGCGCCCAAATCTCATAGTTCCCAACCTATGTGCAAGGCCTAGACAGAGCAATGGCTTAATAAATAGTTGTGGAATGAATGAAGGACTCGGTGGCTGATGTGTCAGGAACAACAACTGTTTTTATAGTCAGAACTGGGTTAGAATCCCAGATCCTCACTTGTATGCTGTAAAACCTTAGTCTAGACACTTCTCGTCGGAGCCTCAGTCTTCCCACTGTCAGAATCTCAGAAGCTGCCCCAAGCCGCTATTTAGATTTTTCTACAAAAAACACCACCATCCACCCGTTTCTCCAAGCATCTGCACTCTCTTACCCCAAAGGTTGTTCATTTCTTTGGGAATAGGCTCGCTTCTAGACCTCAAGAAAAACACTGCCTTGCAATCCTCCCTCTCCCTCCTGCAGAACCTGGGTGGGAACCCCGTGCCTCTCTCTCTGTTGGAGGTACCATCCACTACATCCACTATTGACAGGCACTTCTGCTGGTTTCCTGTGGCGATGATCCCACCCAAAGACCCTCCCAAACCTGCCCATCTCAGGTGGGAGATGACATCAAGACACAGTCCACTATGACGGCTGAGCATAATATTTAAAGAGTCTGGGTTTTGAAGTTAGGTGAAGCTAGGCTTGAAGCTGGGCTCTTCTTCTCAATGTAGCTGTGCCACATTGCCTCTCTGAGTCTGGAAAGTTGGGGTATATATAATATGAATCTTTCAAGGGATTGTGAGCTTTAGAGTTGATGCGTAAAAAGCATGGTAGCTGAGGGGCACCTGGGCGGCTCAGTTGATTAAGTGTCCAACTCTGACTCAGGTCACGATCTCACGGTTCCTGAGTTCCAACCCCTCGTCGGGCTCTGTGCTGACAGCTCAGAACCTAGAGCCTGCTTCCGATTCTGTGTCTCCCTCTCTCTGTCTCTCTCTCTCTCTCTCTCTGCCCTTCCCCTGCTTGCACTCTCTCTCTCTCTCAAAAATAAATAAAGAACATAAAAAAAACTAAAAAAAAAAGAAGCATGGTAGCTGAGAGCCATCCTCACATAGCCATGGACTCTGGGGTGCCAGGGTAGCAAGATTAAGGCCAAAACCATCATCTGGCAAAATCTTAGAGGTCTGAATGACACAGGAAGAACCCCCCGCACCATGGAAGTCAAGCAGTGCCTTGCTCCTAACCTTCTTGAAAGTTCTTCAGTCTTCAGCACCCACCAAAGAATCTCCATGCTCAGAACCATCTCGGTGCTGCCCAAGGGCAGGCCACCTTGTCAGGAGGCATAACATAGATTTCACACAACACCCAGGCCCTGCTGCCCAGGGGTCGCTGTACAAGCCACCAGTGGTAAGCAGGACGATTTTATGTATGCAGCCACTTTTAATCTCAATAATCATGTGTTAATTTGGATGGTGCATCAGAAAAAAATTTAATAAGCACTTGAAAGGCATAAAGTCATGGATATTATTGCTGAGAAGGAAACGAAATAGATACTTAAGGTTAATAAAAAAAAAACACGTAAGTATCTATATGGATACCACAACAGATGATGATGATTATACAAAATTATACAATAGATTATGATGATTATAGGTGGAAGTCTGGATTATGGAAAACACGGGATCAGGCAGAGGGGGAAAGGTCAGGTTTAAGATGCAGAAATGTCCTGCTATGCAGGTCAGGTCCCAATCCTAGAGCAACATTAACTCGCCGATGCTAAATGGGAATCTTCCAATTCTTTTTCCGTCACGGAATGCCTCGCGCATAATACGCGCTGGGGAAACAATCATGATCTTATTCTGGTGCACAAGCATAGGTGGTTGGGGCAGACTGACCTAAGGGAAGGCTGGGCAACCAATCCCATTCTACACCACCGGCAGCTTTGTGACCCTAAGCAAGTTACTCAAACTCTCTGAGCCTCAGTTCCCTCACTTGAGATGGGGCTTTTCATCAGACCAGCCCTGCTTATCCAAGTTAAGGCACTTTCTCGACACGTTCATTCCCACACCACTTACTACACGCCTAGTCATGTCGGACTGTGTGCCTGGCTGGCCCCGTGTCAAACAATGCCATCCAACCCAGAACAGTGTGATGGGTTTGACACCACGCTGGTTAGAGTTCATACCCCTGTTCCCCACCAACCCGGTGTTACCTCAGGCAAGGTGTTTCCCCTCTGGGGGGGGGGGGTCCCCTCACCTGTAAAATGGAGGAGGGTCCGCATTCATTTCCCCCAAGTTCTCATTAAGAGTAGCTTGGCTTGGCCCCTCTTCCAGCCATCCACATGTTTCTGAAGTATACCAGTTCTGACATCGCAGAGACCAAGCATGTGGGTGATTGACTACATTTTTCACATTTCATTTGTCATCTCGACAGGCTTTAAGTGCGTGGATAATGAACTCCGAATTCCAAATGAACATAAACCAATTCCTTTCCCCTCTCTCTTGGAGGCGAGAAAGGTTTCTTTGAAGGAAACGAGAACTTCATCTTTTTCTTTTTCTGCTCTTGGCAAAACAGCAAGGCTTGCCCAAGGCTGCATGGTGGGAAGCCAGCTTGCCCAAAGGAGAAGGCATATGCTGTGGAGGGGGTTCAGTGTGGTGGCTGGACACACAGGTTTTGGGATTCCAAAAGCCCTGGGTTCCAATCCCACCTCTGCCACTTAACTGGCTGGGAGACTTTCATCCGGTTACTTGACATCTCGGGGCCTTCCTCTTGCTTGTGTGGATAACAATACTTATGCCACTGGGTTATTGTAAGGATTAGATATACTAAAACTAAAGCCACCTGGGTGGCTCAGTCGGTTAAGCGTCTGACTTCAGCTCAAGTCATGATCTCACGGTTCATGAGTTCGAGCCCCGCGTCGGGCTCTGTGTTGACAGCTCAGAGCCTGGAGCCTGCTTCAGATTCTGTGTCTCCCTGTGTCTCTGCCCCTCACCCCTCTCACACTCTTTCTCTTTCTCTCTCAAAAATAAACACTTCAAAAATGCTGAATGTATGTATTATGTCCCTTCTCAGAGTAAGCTTTGATGCTATTATTACCCCCATATTAGAGATGAGAAAACTGAGGCACAGAGAGGTTAACTAGCCCCACTTCAGAGGTAGCAAGTGGTAGAACCAGGAAAGGAAACATTATAGAAACAGTGAACACACAGATCATTACAATTGGGAAAGAAAGAGTGTGACAAGAAATGCTATAAAGGCATGACGGGGTTTGGGGAAAATGTCTCCCAGGAATGGGTCTATACAGACAGAAAATTTTTGCCCCAGTGACGTATGTGCTGGTAAATGTTTAACAGCCAGTCTCCAGGAAAAACAAAAAATAAATAGAAGACAAAAGACCCTAGTTTGTAGTGTTTGCCTATTTCTGTGGTGTAAATACCCCCACTGTGGCTGATTCCAAGCCACCAAGGCCAAGTTGGGAAGGAGACACGCATGGTCAGTTCACACCAAGTCACCTGCACAAGCTAGCAGAGCATTTTTTTTTGTCCCCACCTGACTTCCAATAATTTCCCTGGAAAGACTCCCTTGGCTGCCTTTCCTGGGCCACATCGCAGGCTGTGCTGGTGTAGACAGACGGAATGTGTGCATAAGGCCGCGGACTAGCTCTCTGTGGGTAACTCACCGAAGGCTGCGTTTGATTGGGTCAGTCCCTAATGGGGCGTCGGGTCAGGGAGCGGGGGGGAACAGTGCCCTTCCTCACCCCCAGTGGCTCCCTGCACACAACAGTGATGGTTTGCAGCAAGATGGACAGCCTGGAGCTGTGGAGGGGGAGGTGGCTCCGATGTCATTAAAATTTCATGTATTTCTGGTGCACGTGAAATGTAATGCGGGAGGCTGCCACGAAGGGCCCCGGAGCCCGTTTCCAAAGTGAATCAAGTCCACAGCACCTTCCCGCAGAGGACGGCCACCCCCTTCCTCCGGAGCTCTTAATGTAAAGTCTGACAAATGTAGAGCCGCCTAATTAACTTGACTATTGTCTCCTAAAAATACCTCTTCTTCTGGCTTTCCTTTGGCGAAAAGAGTAGACTGGTAATCAGACGGAAAGGTCACATTACACCAGGGAGTGGGACTGTGTTGCACACCCACTCTCCCGCGCAGATTCGTGTGTTGGACACGTTTCCTCTCTGTACTTCATTAATAACTCAGAAAGCGTGGCCACCTTCAGAGAAAACCCGCTTGCTGCCTCCCCCAGTGAAGCTCAGCTCCCTCGGTCCTTGCAGTGGAGAACTCCCTCTCTGAGTGGCTGATGGGGGTTTTCCAAACCTCCTTGCACCACAAGACTCTTCCTCCACCGCCTTGCTTCCTCCTGTGCCACCTTTCCGCAAATGCCTGCAGGTGTCCAATTAACCGTAAGGAAGACGCGGGCTCGAGGCGGCCACAGGAACATCGGCACTCGTGTCAGTGCAGGTCCTTTGGAAAAGCAAGTACCGAGACAGAGTTAGAAGCGCAGGAGATATGTTGGGGGTGACGCGTGTGAAAGTCAGAAGAGGAGGAGAGGGAACAGGACGCAGCAGGCAAAGCATTCAGATTGGGATGAAGTCCCACGGCGAGGAAAGAAGAGAAGATAGGAAGAGGTGTTGAGTAGGAAGAGCATCAGACTGCCGTCCAGCTCTGAGAAAGTCTTGGCCAGCCTCATGGAGAGTTCCAGAACAAAGACTGCCTACTGGAGGAGCCGTGTTGGGCAGAAATGGCCAAGCCCTAGGGTGCTCACGGTGCTCCGTTACTGGCCGAGGCTGTGCAGGGAGTGAGTGTCCTCAGCTCCAATGCTTTGGTTTTAAATGACTCAGGGGGGTTGACCTAAGCGAAGGCAAGGGCATCTCAGGATGTTGGCTTTGTTCTGCCCATTCTCCATCCTCACATAGGTTCCTATCCTTTAAGCCGTTTGTCCTATGTATTCCCCATACTGGGGCCACACGGTAGGTGATGGGGTGTCAGTAACTGGGAGTGGAGGTCAGTTCCCTCATGTCAGAATATAGGGGGGTGTTCTGTGCCTGCAAGGACTCTGGGCTGGAGAAAGACCTTGCCCTGGTCTGGGTGGGAGAGTATTTGCAGGCCGCTAAGAGACCGTGTGGATGGGGACTCTATACCCTTTCTGTTCCAAACCAAGTCACCAGAGACAGAGAAGTAGAATAGGAAGTATTTCTCAACTGTCATAAAGCCCCACAAAAATCTGGGAAACTCAAATAACCAATTCTAGTTTTTTATTCTCAGTGTTTACACGCACAAGTGATAGCATAAATACATTAGCCTTGCAAACAATTACAATGTCACAAATAAGGCCGAAAGCACCGCTGAACCCAGAAGTAGGTGTTGTTAACTGTTCAGTGATTCCTTCCACAGTCCCCCCGCTCTCATGCACAACTGGAAGTAGAGCAAACTTGAAATCACAGCCAGGACCACATGGTTCCACAGTCTTTCCATTTTACCTCTAACCGTTTTCTCCTGCACCACATGTAACTCTGTGAACACGGGCTCTTAAATGCTTTGCCAGGAAGTATGAAGCAGTGCTAACTGTATGCCAGGCACAGTGCTAAGTACCTCAATTAATCTTTACGACAGCCCTGGGAGGGATGGTGTTATTGATCCCATTTTACTGACACACAAACTGAGGCTCAGGTTGTAACTGGTCATAATGAGTGTCACAGATGGCATTTGAACCCAGGCCTGTCAACTATCACATCTACCTCCCAGGACACGACTGAAATTTGATCCCCCTTCCAACAAGTAGCAAGTGCGTTGCTGAAATTGCTTTCTTTTGCCAAACTCCCCAAGGCACAAGCCCGGATAACATCACAGGGAAAGCCCTATACGTTGACACGGGACTGTCACGACACAGAGAGCAGGCCTGCCGGATGTGTGCAGAGAGCCAGACCCACCGATGGAATCCTCCCTCTGTACGTGCTGGCAAGCCGCTAATCTAAGATTTCGGTAACGGCTGACGCTCAGCCAGAGCCAACACATTCTGGCAGTTCTGGGATCAAGGGAGCACGGTCATCGGTTGCCCAGCTTCATCCAGAGGTTCTCCACTCATCCTGGAGACCCGCAGCTCAGCCTAGTGACGTCATATCAGACAGGGGCCAATTCTGACACTGAAGAGGAGAACAAAAAAAAAAAACAAAAAACAAAAAACCATGACAGGGGCTTGTGCCAAAGCTGTGTTAGAAAGCTAAAAATAGCTGCCGTGGATGGCCACAGATCATGAAACGCATATGTCGACATAAGAGCCCCGTGTAAAATCGTCCCACGTGGGGTGTCCTCTAAGCCACTCACAATTAAGCTTAAGTGATGATACACAGAACATCATTTTGCAGGTGGAGGACACTCCAATGCTTCGTGGTCTGGGGACCCAGGAGGTGTTGGGCGGGCCAGCCTGGACTGAAGAACGGCCAGGGCTTGCATCTGGAGCTCTTGGCAGCCCCACTGCCATTTGTGAGTGTTGACTGGGGGCCCAGGGGACCCACGGCACGGTTCTGGGCTTTGTCAGGACACAGGAATAAAGAGAAAATGTGGCACAGCATGGCAGAGGTGGGTTAGTGTCTGTTCGATCCTCAACGCCACTCTGAAATGGTACTCTAACAATCATAGAATGTCTGGCACATAGTGGGCCCTCAATGAAATGTTATTTAGACCCAATTCCTCCCTGAATATATTTCCAGTGAAATGTGCAGACAGATGAAGTGAAGATTTAACTGCCATAATAACGCATAATAATTCACCTGCATCTAAACTCTGGATGCACATGGGAATTGACATGTGGGAGATGCCAGACCTTGAAAGGTTGTTGGCTGGTGTGAACTGACCCAAAGAAGCTACTGAAGGGGGTAATAACCCTCATGTGGTGGCTTCACAGTCAGGCAGGTGGGAGTCTGACCACCTTCCGGGGATACAAAGCAAAGCTACAGCCGAACATCTACAGCAGGTGAAACGCAGATGTGAATTAAGTACAGATGTGCAGAAAGTGGACAAAGTCAAGCCCAGCTCTGGCGGTGACCAAATTGTCTGTCTGAGGATGCAGGCAAGAAGGTACCTCGTGTCCCTGAAATGGGCACAGATGGAATCTGACTGTGGAGTCGGGACTACAAGAATCTTCTAGTTCATCCTCCACATGCTCATGCTCTAGGAGGTGGCCAAGGGTCTCAGACTCATTCTGGATAATTTCCAAATATCGGATCCAACTCTCTTTCATGCAGGTTTACTTTTTTTTTTTTTTTAATTTTTTAATGTTTATTTGTTTTTGAGGGAGAGGGGAGGGGCAGACAGAGAGGGAGACACAGTATCTGAAGCAGGCTGCAGGCTCTGAGCTGTCAGCACAGAGCCCGACACGGGGGCTCGAACTCATGCACTGTGAGATCATGACCTGAGCTGAAGTGGGACGCTTAACTGACTGAGCCACCCGGGTGCCCCTCTGCACTTCTACCTTATATCCTTCAGAGGACAGCCACAGTTGCGTGAGAACTCCTGAGCTGGTGCCAGCTCACAATGTCTCCCGAGTGCCCACTGTTCTCATGTCTTTCCAGCTCTGTATTCAGTGACATCGTGTTGGTAGCTTGAAATCAGCCATGGTGGGAGTAGGGACACTATTGGAACTGGAAAACACTACAATCAGGGCTGTTTTTTTTTTTCTTTTTCTCCCCTGGAAAGCAGGTTGTTCAACATTTACCAGCATTTACTGGGTGGGAAATTCCTATCAAGAAAGTCTATCCCATGGGGCACCTGGATGGCTCAAGGCAGTTAAGCGACCGACTCTTGATTTAGGCTCAGGTCATGATCTCACATTCGTGGGTTCGAGCCCCAAGTTGGGCTCTGTGCTGACAGTGTGGAGCCTGCTTGGGATTCTCCTTCTCTCTCTCTCTCTCTCTCTCTCTCTCTCTGCCCCTGCTCTCTCTCTCTCTCTCAAATAAAATAAACATTAAAAAAAAAAAAGAAATTATATCCTAGGGTCATAAAATCTCTGAGTTGGAAGGGATTTTAGATCTCTTACCTTGTCTCAGATTTGGAGCTAGCATTCTCCCAGAGGTTTCCCTGACAATGAAACAGGTTCCAATAGCAGACAGTGAGATGATTTTTCGGTGTTACACAGACTGTAACATGAAATCGCATAGTGGAAAAGGTAATCATTTTTCAGTTCTCTTCTGTCCGTTTTTATTATGCAAAGGAGCAAGTCTCCGTTCGGTGCTGGTTCCATCTTTAATGCCACTCTCTCTAACGCTTGTAACTCTCCCTGTTAACGAAGGGAGCTCCGGCCTCAACCCAGAGGCTTGTGCAAGCAACCCTGCCTAGCCGTGACTACAAACATTGTTTTGTTTTATTGTATTTGCATTTACAGATACCTTCTCTTTGTGACATGCAATAATGGTTTCCTACCTGCATTGGTGGCATCGAGGTTTCTTTTTACAAAGTGTTTTCAAATAAGCCAATTTAAAGACAAATAGGAAGCGATTGAGAATACTGGTGATGCTGGGAAATGGCGAATTTCCTGAGGATGGTTTGCGAGTGACTGTACCCTAAGTCGGGCAAGCTTCACTGGAATACATCCAGACACAGGGAGGCATCTCTTCTGTTACCATAATCAGTGAAATGTCCCATTCAAATAAAGAAGGCTTGGGGTGCCTGGCTGGCCTCAGTCGGTAGAGCACCCGACTCTTTTTTTTTTTAAGTTTATTCATTTATTATTTCTGAGAGAGAGAGAGAGAGAGAGAGAGACAGAGCACAAGCAGGAGAGGGACAGAGAGAGAGAGATCAGGAGGGAGACACAGAAGGCCAAAGCAGGCTCCAGGTTCCGAGCTATCAGCACAGAGTCCGATGCGGGGCTCGAACTCATGAACGGTGAGATCGTGACCTGAGCTGAAGTCTGATGCTTAACTGCCACCCAGGCGCCCCTAGAGCAACTCTTAATCATAGGGTCCTGAGTTCAAGCCTCACACTGGGAAAGGAGCCTATTGTAAAAATAAATAGATAGATAGATAGATAGATTAATTAATTAAAATTAAAAAATTTAAAAAGGCTTGTTTTGTCTTCCTCTCCACCATACCACCATCATTTTAAAATTAAATGTATTTTCTATACTAGTCATCTATTGGACCAAACCCTCCTAGTCCCCAAGCTTTCTAATTTCCATTCTTGGTTTGTCTTTTGCTCGAAACCCCCATTAATTGTCATGGACTTTTGGGTCTTTGTGGTGAACTAAGCCATAATGTCCCTGAAGGTCTAATTCTGCCCTTGATGTGTCAACATTTCTCCTGTCAAAGCTGCTCTTCCTCTACAAGAAGAATTGAGCAAAAATGGCAGGATAATTTGTTTTGAGGCATAATCTCTCTAGAATTACATCCGCCAGCTCCTTCTCTATACCCTTTGGAGAAGCCCCTCCACGCGATGTCCTGATGTTCAGACTCAATGGCAGCTGATAACTGCTGGGTATCACGGCTTCCCGTGCCCCAGGAGCCACGCTGACAGCTCCAGACGCATTCTCCCCTGCACCTCACCGTTCCAGGAGTCTCTGCCATCACTGCCCCGTCCTACCGATGAGGAAGCTGAAGCTCAGAGAAGTGAAGTCACGCCCCCAAGGTCACCCAGCCAGTGAGCAGCGGAACCCGGACTCCTAGACAGACCTGTGAGCCTCCAAAGTCAGTGCTCTTAGCTCACGACAAGAATTTCCGGCCTCAAACCCTCAGACTGCCACGGGAAGCCACGGCAGGTGACAAGGGAGATACCCATGCTATGACCAGAGACCCTTTAAGGAAAGATCTGGTTTTCTAAAGTCGGAAGAATGTGCAGTAAGAGAACACGAAGCAGGCTGGCTCTCTGCGGGCATCTGGCACTTTCTTGTGATTGTCCCAGATTTATCGCTGGTGACAGGAGAGTGTGGGAGGAAGGAAGGGAGAGAAGAGACACTACTTGAGCCTCACCTGGGCCGATTCATCCTTTTCTTCCCCTTCAGCAAACAGAGAGCAAACTTTCAGGTGCTTTAATCATAATTCTTTTTCTCTTCTCAATAGTCATGAAGATTTTTCTTAATCTGTGAGTGAGTTCAATAGCAGTCTGTCATATTTGACCATGAGGCAGGGATGTCTCTCCCAACCCTTTTTTTCAACTCGCTTCACCCATTCAGCAGACATTGCCTGATGCCACACTGTGTGCCAGGCACACTTTCAATACAAGGGAAGCAAGACGGGCATCACTTTTGCCCTCTGTGGACATCCCAACAAGCTTACCACTGTAATGGGAGGGGGACAGAGTGTATAGAGTGCTGTGGTGGCACCTGACTGGTGAAGGAGCAGCAGGAAAAGTGTTTCTGGCAGGAGAAAGAGTGTCTGCAAAGTCCCTGAGCCATGACAAAGCAGGAGGAGCTCCAAGAGGTCTAGTATGGTCCACGCTATGGGGCTGGCCCCATAGTGGGCATTCAGTAAGGGGTGAGTAAATGAGGGAGCGTAGGAAGGAGCAGAGGGTACAAGGCGAGCAGTGGGAGAGGAAGATGGGGACGTACACTTAGGCCAGCCATGATGTCTTTGAAGTCTGTTACAAAGAATTTTGGCCTCGATCTTGATTTGAGGGGAAGCCGTGGAAGCACTCTAAACCACAATGATGTGGTCATATTTATGCTTCCCCAGAAATACTGGGCCACTGAGCTGTGACTACCCCATCATTCACCCACCCTGACACCCTCCAATGTCAATAGGAAGCTTAATTTCTCCCCTATGCCAAGAGGCGGCTGAATATACCCATACCCTTGGGAATTTTCTCTCCATCCCTACCAGTCATTCATTCCTCCAGTAGTTTTGCACATGGAGGAACCACTCTGTACCTGCCTGTTTTCCGTGTTCCTGAGGCTCAGCTTGCAAGAGTGACTGTGGGTGGGGGCCGCACTAGACCCTTCTCCAAGGTCAACAAACCAACTAACCGACTTACTATTTACTTTCATTTTCGTTCGCACAAAAGCAGAGCCTGAGACAGGGCTTTGAGTGCTGGAGTTTATAGGGGAGGTGATCCCGAGAAACAGGAATGGGGGAGCAGGAAGAGGGAGAGAAAAGGAAGAAAAGCCAATAAAGGGTGCATCATTGAACCTGTTGCCCTTGTGGGCCAACCACCATGCAAGCCCTCTGGGAAACCACCACAGAATGGGAGACGGGGTTGTTTACTTGTTTCCACCCTCTGTTGGGTGGTGTCACCCCTGAGATGTTAACTCCCCCAAACTTGTGGGCTTTGGCGAAAGACCTAAGGCAGAAAGGAAGAGATGCAAATGAGAGATGTGGGACATTGCCATAGTGTACAGGAGCTGTCCCTACCACAGCAGCTGAGGTTGGAGGAAGACAAAGAAGGTATAGCAGGTGCCACTAAGTAACATTCGCGGGACATTTATTTGTGCCAGATTGTTAACCCACATTTAGTCACGCCTCGACCCATTCAACCCACCCAAAACCATTGTGAGGTAAATCTTAACCACCACCACATGCCAGACGAAGACAATGAGTCTTAGATAAATTAAATGACTTACTGAAGGCCACAGATCTGGAAGTAGCTACAGGACTGGGCATTTAAATCCAGATCTGTTTTCTGGAGGTTCTAGGGAAGTCATTCTGGCTCCTCCCACATCCTCTGTCTCTGAGAGGGGAAGGTCTACATACTACATAGTCCCACCCTCCGAGTCACAGATGATTGGACCAAAGGAAAAACACCTGATACAAGCCACACCAATCAGATTCTCTCATCTGAGAATCTGGACTTCAAAACTGACCCAGGCAGCCACAGAGGATGGAGATGATGTCCAGTAAACTCCAGGGCTGGGACCACGATTTTGCCACGACTGGAAAAGAATAAGGAAGCAAATGTGCAGAAATAAGTGGTCTTGAGCGCTGGTGCCTTTTGGAAGAGCCCAAGAGACAGAGCAAGTAGCTAAATTTTCCTGCCATTGGAGTCCATCTTTTCTCCCCTTGAGTTGGATGAATGTGTTTCCATTCCTGCCAACCACAGATCCTTGAATAAAACACAATCTTAAAAAAAAAAAAAGAGAGACAAGAACCCTCAAGAGGGCATGTTCATGACAGGGGTGACATGAAGATTTGGGGTGTCCATGGGTTTCTCTGTAATAGCTCTTCCTGGCCTCTGTAAAGAGACAGAGCAAAGATAGTACCCAGATGATGGAGAGGAATGGGACAAAGATGTCAAACATTGGCTACAGAATGAAAGATGCTTCATTAGGGGTCCAGTGTCAGCTGCTGCTCTTTTTTCTTCCTCCTCCTCCTCTTCCTCCTCCTCCTCCTCCTCTTTCTTCTTCTTCCTCTTTTCTTTTGATTCTGCTTCTTCTTCTTCCTCTTTTCTTTTGATTCTGCTTCTTAATAAAAGAAAGGAGCACAGCTCAGGCCGCATCCATCATCATGGCTTTCCCACTAATAAAAGCAGCCTGATGATGGGCTTCTGCACCCAGTGAGTCCCAGTTCATTTTTCGCCCCTTTGTTGGCTGCAGTGTAAGACAGCTCAAGAAGAAATTAATACTCCGAGTCGGTGTCAGCCCTGCTGACAGCAGATCAAGGCTGAAAGACAAATTGCTCATTACAGTTCAGGGATCTGGAGCTGGGAGAAGACAGCCAGGCCATCCCCTGCCAGCTCCAAGTAGCTCCCACCAGTGACTGACTTCAGCTGGGGACCTGCCCTGGCTGCTGCCTGCCTGTGGGGTTTGCTGGGGGGCTGGTTGTGGGTGAACACAACCGCTTTGGACCATCTCGGAGCCCCTCATCAGCCATGTTTGTATCACTGGTGGGACCAAATCTAAAGCTCTGGAAAAGGTGCTTGTGTGGGTCACCTGTCCATCCTGGGGTCATGATGGCGGCTCTGGGTGGCAGGAGAGTTAATAGGAAAGCAGAGGACCCTGGTACAATGAGAAATCAAACATGGACAGGAACCCCACTGTTGTCCCTTGCCTTGTTTTCTCGACCACTGTCCTCTGATCTTCTTATGTCTGACACTTTGATTCCTTGACAGTCAGGGGATATGGTGTTTTGTGGCTGGAGTCCCACACAAGGCCTTTACCCAAAGGGCAAATGGGGGCTGAGATCTAGCCATGCTACATTTATTAACCACATACTCTGGCACAAGGCTGCATGCCTTTGGAGAGAGGTGGCTTTTCCTGATTTGCACAAAGGTGCTGCTTGGATTAGTGAAGGTCCTGGCAACATTACATATGAGAGCCCCTGGCTTATTCATTGTCCATCTCTGTTGAGTAGAATATAAGCTCCATCAGGGCAGCAACTATGCTGGGAATATTCCACCTGTCTCTCCAGGTCCACTTACCACCCTTCTCCTCCCTTCTCCATGCCCAGAAAGAATCACCTCCGTGGCCTGTGTCAGTGGGCTCCCTTGCTTTCAGGCTCCTGGTTGGACTCAGCCCACAGGAGGCACCACTGGGAGATCAAAGGTGGGAGAAGACAGAGGTTGGAGTATTTATTCCCTGTGTCCTTTCTGCCTTGTTGATGTTGTGGGTCATGACTTTACCAAGGGACACGGCTCCTGACCCGTGTCTCCATACAGCTCCCCTGTTTGGTTCTCTCCCTGGCTTTGCCCCTAAGAGTGGGGGAAACTGCTGGCTGTTGCTAAGCCCTAGAGAACTGCATTACCCTTATAGGTTTCTCTATACGCTGCCTTGCCTTTGTAAATAGTGTCTTTATTCTACTCTCCTCAAATTCCTGGTTTGCCTGCACCATTTCTTTCCTACTGGGAGCCCAACTAGGATACAGGGACTTGGCCTGCTTCCTTACTGTATCCCCAGGGCCCAGAAGAGTGCCTGGAACTGAGCCACCACCAACATCTGTTGAATGAATGAATTATGATCACAAAAGTGGGGACAGGCCCTTGGTTTCTCAGTGCTTTGCCAAAAGCGGACCGGCATCTTCTTCATTCAGCGACAGCTCGGCTGCTGGAAATTGGTCACCAGGACTATCCCTCCCACCTCATCTTCTGTGTTCAGCAGACCCCAAATCTCCCCATTCTCAACCATTTATTTCAGATGACAAAAGGACCCTGTCTGAAAACATTCTGACTTTCTTTCTCACTGGGGGGTGAAAAATAATAATAAGTATTACACTAAGAGAAGCATCCTTTTTGATTTCTCAAAAGTATTTCCTCTGTCATTCTTTTCTTTACATCCATTTGCCAGACCTCTTCTCCTAAATTAGTGCTGGTGGCTGCTTCCTCACCATGTTAATTCTACTCTGAAAAAGCATGGGGGCGACACGGGATACAACAGAGCCATTCAGTCTTGGGAGACACTGTGCAGTCACAACAAAGGCGTGAGTCTTCAGAGCAGCCGTTCAAGAGCTCTTGGGCATAATGACCAGGTGGTGGCATTCTCATCCTAGGGGGCTGTGCAGTATTCTCCCTCCAGGGTCTTGCAGAAACGGCATTGTCAGAGAAAACCATGATTTAACGGCAGCATGACAGGAACCTTGAAACTAATGGTACCCAACCCAGATATCAGAGCCAGGCAAATGGAGGAGACAACTGGAAGGCAATTATCTTACCATCCATGCCTACAACTCTGTCATTAACCATCTGAGCATTGCGGGAAGCCCTTCCCCTCTGGAAGGTCAAATTCATATGGTGCCAAGTAGTTGAAAGAGAAGAGCTGGTAACTTGGGGACAATAGGACAGATCTTTCAATGGAGAATTTTCCAGAGTCATACACAGAGCATCGTATCCACCTCCTGTATTTCCCTTTCTCCTCTCTGTGTGTCTGTCTGTCTGTCTGTCTCTCTCTCTCTCTCTCTCTCACACACACACACACACACACACACACACACACACTTCAATCCAAATGGTATAGCTCTTCTGTTTTCCAAACCCAGTTTCCACCAAGCTTTGTTTATTCAGGCTAGGAAAAGTGGCATTGCCTACTTGACAAGAAGCTTTTGATTAAAAACACTGAACTCTGCCCAAGTAATTGTACTACACACAAGAAAAACATTTGAGGGCCTGAAGAGAAGTTTCTCTTTGTTGCTAGCCTAAAATAATGGTTGAAAGAAAGAAAGAAAGAAAGAAAGAAAGAAAGAAAAGACCTCTGGCTTATATTGTTTGAACAAAACTTGCATCTGTACATTCTAGAATTTGCTCAATTTTTCCCTAATGTGCATGCAGGATGTTTTCTATACATTTTAATGGTGAAAGTCATATAAATGAAATCTGTTTGTGCTGAAAAAAAGGCAATTGCTAGACATATAAAAGCAAAAGTCTCTTTTGAGTATGACTTCCTGTCCATCTCCCATCTCTGGAGGTAAATACTTTTGTGGATGATGTGGCCCCTCCCACACCCTTTCTCTATAGGTATAAATGTATACGTGGGAATCGTCACACATGTTTTACTTTGAGAATAATTTTGTTTTTCATAAGTGGGGTTCTACCATATGTATTATTGCATAATTTTTAAATATTTATTTTTGAGAGAGAGTGCAAGCAGAGGAGGGGCAGAGAGAGGGGGAGATACAGAATCCAAAGCAGGCTCCAGGCTCTGAGCTGTCAGCAGAGAGCCTGACGCGGGGCTCAAACTCAAGAACCACAAGATCACGACCTGAGCTGAAGTCAGACGCTTAACCGACGGAGCCACCCAGGTGCCCCTTATTGCACAAATTTTAATGTTTATTTATTTTTGAGAGAGAGATAGCGAGCTAGTGGAGGAGGGCAGAGAGAGAGAGAGAGAGAGGGAGACACAGAATCCAAAGCAGGCTCCAAGCTGGCAGCACAGAGCCCGACACGTGACTCAAACTCATGAACCATGAGATCATGACCTGAGCCAAA
Organism: Panthera onca; assembly: GCF_046562875.1. Taxonomy (NCBI): domain Eukaryota; kingdom Metazoa; phylum Chordata; class Mammalia; order Carnivora; family Felidae; genus Panthera; species Panthera onca. Next base: position 14,507,155 of record NC_138350.1, read on the forward strand.
GTCAAGTGCTTAATTGACTGAGCCACCCAGGCGCCCCTTATTGCACAAATTTTAGAAACTTAAGAATACTCTTAAGAATACTCTTGGGGATCTTTTCATGGTGGACTTAGTACATAAAAACTTACTTTTTTGTTTCTAATGGCTGCCTAGAATTCAGTAGTTTATTTCATTAGGTCCCTATTGATGCACATTCAGGCGATTCCTAACGTCTGGTTATTATACGCAGTGCTACAATAAAATACTCGTACGTTGCCTCCTTGGACATATGAGCTCACATTTCTATATGGGAGAGACAATTATAGCAGTTAGGATGCTTTTGGCTGCAAACAAAAGAAAACGCACCGCCGAGCAACAAGGGCTTTATTTACGACAAGTCTAACGTAGGTCAGTTCCAAAGATGGTTAATTTGAAGGCTCGGTGCCACCATCATGGACCCAGGTGCCTCCTTTCCATCCTTCTGTTCTGCCACCCTCAGAAGATGGGAATGCCTCCCTCCAGTGGTCACATGATAGCTAGGGATGTTCTACGTGACCCTGCCAAAAGATCTTCAGCTTTCCTATCAGCCTGGACTGAGCTGCCAGGTAACATACACACCAGTCACTGGAAGGAAGGCAGTGTAACCAACCATCATGACTGGCATGGACCGCCATGATTCCTCCTCTGGATCTTGGAGGAAGATGGGGGAGAAAATGGAATTCATTAATCAATATGCCATCCAGAAAATATGTATCCTTTGCAGTCTACCAGTTGTATCTGAAAATATATTTCTTCACATATTCACCTACTCTTAGTAAGATGTTTAAAACTGTTGCCAATAAGATGGGCAAAGAGGGCATCTCATTGTTTTCTTGCAACTACTTGATTTCTAACAAGATGGATGATCATCTGTATATTTATTGTTTATCTGGATTTTCTCTTCTGAAAATTACCTATTTGTATCATTCGCCTTATTTTCTATTGGACAGCTTGCTGTGTTCTTATTGATTTGTTGGGAGTTCGATATATACATCCTGGACACACGTAATCAAGAAATTTTAAAAGGTTGTTAAGAAAAAAGAACACTTAAAATCATCTATCTTCGTCCTTCCTTGGATTCTCAAGGGCTTCTGTAAGAGTTCAGGAAACAAAGAAATCGTGTTGCGTGGAAAAGGTTAGGGTGACATGCTTTCCAAAGGGTGTGCCTCAGAACGGAAGTGCTTTGCCAGGTGTCACAATACATTTTGGAAACGCCACAGAAAATGTCCTGTCTTTCAGAGTCCCACAATATCATAAGTAGCCATAGGGACCAGCTCTGTTGTTTGCTCATGACTACTCCCTCTCACGGTGTGACCTCAGACACATCATTCCGTCTGTCTGAGCCTTATCCTCATTGTACTCTAGTCCCCACGTGGCTGTTAGGGAGTGTAGCAGATGCATCAATGCTCTCCTGGTGTCCCCTTGGCTCTTCCCAGGCTCATGCACATCCATGGCTCTCTGTCTATGATCTGAGGCAGTCCAGGAAGGGCAGGAACGTAATGCCCTCAGGAGCAGCCCTCCACCAATGGCAGACAAATGTTGGTGGATAAGGACCCAGCCTACACTGCTTTCAGATGCAACAAGTCTGTGGCACGTTCTGTGCCAAGGGTCGACAAACCACAGCTCACCAGCTAAATCTAGCCACCACCTGCTATTATAAGGTTTTACTGGAAAATGGCCACACCCACTGGTTTATACATCATACATACTGTCTGGCTGCTTTCACATTACGAGGGTAGAGTTACACAACAGGGACTGTATACCCTGCAAAGCCTAAAATATTTAGTGTGGCCCATTCCACACAAGTCTGCTGACTGACCCTCACTCTATATACCATTCCTATCTACCTGGGATGAGCCCAGCTCACCAACAGTGGTAACCTACTTGCTCATTAGCACAATTTCCTCTCCTTGTTTCACTCCCTTGCTGGTGTTTCCTGGGATCACCCCCCACCCCAAATACATTACTTGTGCTTATAGAGCCGTGATGTCCTGGGCAAATTTGCAGAAGAATGGACCGATTGGAAGAGGGTAGGGGGTTGCACACAATGCTTAGTCTGAGGTCCAGGGCTAAAACATTTGAGGGTTAGAGTCCCCGCCCCCTTCACTTCCACAAATCCTACACACATACACACACACACACACACACACACACACACACACACACACACACGACATGCACGTGCACACATGCACTGAGCCTGTTATTTGTGGTGGTTATAGCCTACATTACTCTTCGTGGTTGCGGACTTGCAAACTAACAGAAAATGAAAATGGAAACAGGGAGATGAAGACGCTTCTCTCTCCTTGGACCCTGACTCTTGTGAGTGGCCACGTGAAAGAGCAGACTCTCTTCATAGGGAAACAGTTGGTTTCTTCTGTAACTATGTGCATTTGCATATGTAAAATAAACAGGGCATCAAACATCTCTCCTAGAGGGGAGAGGGGCTCCCTGTCATGTCTCACCATTCCATGCAATGCTACACTAATGCCACTCTCAAAATTCGGGGGACAAGGGCTGTAGTCTTAAATGCACCGAACCTCTTCTCACCTCCAGACATTTGTACCAGCTGCTTTTGCTGCTAGAACCCTCCCTTAATACGTGCACTATTGTCATTATTTGAGTCTTAGTTTAGACATCACGCCCCCCCCGCTCCCCAAGAAGCCTTCCTTAACCCCTCCTCCAAGTGCCACTAAGCAGCCCAGGTCCCTCTGTAACGTGCTGTTTGCTGTGCTTACCGGACTTTCCCATTGTGGTACTTACCACAAGAACTAAATAAATGTTTGTTGAATATCTTTTTCTCCTACCAGACTCTAAGCTTCCTGGGCATATAAGGTTCTTTTGAGTTATACCCAGAAATGGAACTGCGGGATCATACGCTAATTCTAGTTTTAATCTTTTTAAGGAACGGTCCTAACTGTTTTGCCACAGTTGGCTACACCATTTTATATGCTATCTTCCCTTAAATGTCATCTACCTCGGGGTGCCTTCAGGATTTATGGAAGATGTTCTGAGGACTTGGACACTAACCATTAAATTACTGGGGTGCCAGACAATGGCTCAATGCCTTAGGCATGGAAATAAATGTTAGAGCTTGGACTCTAGTCTCAGACTGATCTGCGCTGGCGTGCCAACTCTCACACTTCATAGCTGTGTGACTTTGGGCAAGTTACTTAACCCTTCTGAGCCTCAGTTTCTGTCTCTTTACAATGACAGCAATGATAATCCCTACCTGAAAGGGCTGTTGCCAATGGCACAAAGAACAGTGTGTGTGATGTGTGTGGTGTAGGGTCGGGCACACAGCAAGTGTCAGTGAATGAGAGTGTGTTATTGTCACTACGTTATTATTGTTGGTACCCCTGGAGAAAGCTAAGAGAATTTTGATGCGTAGGTTGAAAGGACCTTTCTGCATTAGGATAAATGAAGGTCTGCTGTCTTTTCTTCCTTCTGAACCCTAGAAAACTGCTTGGCCTCGGGTTGCTACTTCTAGAAGCCTTCTGCAGTGGGGTCCTGCAGTGTGTCTGGGGATTGCCTGGTACCACTAAGTGCTCACCTGCTTTGCTGCATTGCAAGGGACAGAGAGGTCAGAACTCGGGGCAGGGCCTTGGAAACATTCAGAGATCCGTCATCGCAAGATCAGTTCACCCACGCCCTCTTGGTCATAAGTAACACAAACTCTTTCAGAGAAGTTTGATCAAAAAAGGGGGAATTTATCCTAAGGACAAGGGATGTCCTGTGTCATTCAATGGCAGAAGTTGCAGTGTAGCCTCCTGAGAATGGCCCCAGCACCCAGGACATCCTCGTTCGCCTCTTGTCTCTTTATCTCTGCCCACACTCCCTCTCTGCAGACCAGCATTCATGGAAGAAGGTGGCTGCAGGCTCTTCTGAGACCTGCCTTCTGCTGGACTGCAGCCAGCTTTGAATGACACACCACAGTTGCCCAATCTTCACCTCGTGGGTGAGCAGAGGTGGACACGTGACCCAAGCTGGGCCAATCAGATTCTTCCTTGGGACTCTGGAATCGAGGCTGATTAGTGTTGGCTGGTTTTCTCCCCTGCAACATGGTGATGATAATAGTAATCTTTACCTTGTCGGACTGTGGTGCGATTAGTAAAAAGAGTGCATGTCAAGCTCTTAGCCCAAGCCAGGGCACACAGTGAGCGCTCAGGAAAGTTCCACTGGTATTATCATTGTTCTTCCAAAGGCCAAGCTTCCCAGCCTAGCACCCAGTCGTGCTCAATAGATATTTATTGGGATAAATAAATGAATCAATCAATGAGAGAATGCCATAGGCTGAAGTCACCCATGCTCTTTGATGATGCTCAGGTATAGCAAGACACGCACTTCATGTTTGTGCACAATGCTTCTTTCTTCCAAACACTGGACTTTGTATCTTGAATAAAACCAAGTTGAACATCCCACAGCCCCTCGCGTTGTGAGGTGCAGGTGCTATGTAAGAGTTTTGAGAGTTTCCAGGTGCTCATGATACATTTTACAGGTCATTAAACCTCTAGTTAGACAAACTCAATCATGTGCATTCGTTAAAATGAGATTTGGGCCATTTCGGAGCCCAGGCTCATAGTGCAGGAAATATGGTCTGAGTCTTCTTTTGTCAGGGAGGTGGGGGGTGGGGGATGCATTCCACAAGAGCATCAAAGAGTTCCACGGCGTATTTTCTCATTTTATAGTTTCTGCAGCCATCCCCTCCTCTTCTGAATGGTTCCTGTTCTGCATTCACTACCCCTAAACGGTATTTATGTTGTCTGAGTCTCCACCTACACCGTGGGCTCAAAAATGCACGTCCTGGAGATTTGTACCTGCATTAACTGGGGAGAATGTTTATGTTTTTAAAATGTAGCCGCAATAAACGACTTTCGAAATGTACCTTGGACAAACACAGACAAACACATGATTAATCAACTCACCCTCAGAGCACAAGTCACAGGGAAAAGTTTTGTGGACAGAATGTTCTCCCAATGGTTTAGAAAAGAGCCTCCGAAGTAGCACCTGTGTCCACACCGTGGCAGGTTTTAAGAGGAGAGAAATATCAGTCTGTAGCTTCCTGTGTCTGTGTGACATTTTCAGCGAACGAATCCAGCAAGGAAATAAGGACTCATTTAATGGAACTCCCCTCAGCACTGTGGTCAGGATGACAAAAGGTCAGATGGCCTTTTCTGGTCCAGCAGGGAAACAGTGAAGCCATCAGTCATTAACAAGCACCTTCAGGAAGAGAACACTCTCACACGCCTTCTTTGGTCTGGCAAAAAGTGTTTAACAGCCCCAAGCATCTTGAGCTTACACATTTTTGAGTCCCAAGATCCAGGAACAGTGACAAGCCTTTAATGGGTCCCCAGAAAATATCTGTTGAATTAATAATATTCTTGCTAGACAAAAAAAAAAAAGACATACCATTTACCAACAGCTGGCTACATGCCAAAAGTATGTAGAGTTATACACACTAGTTCCAGCGGTCGCAAGTACCCTGCGAGGCAGGCATTACTGGGGAGCATTTCCCCATTTCAGGGGTAAGAACACTGAGGCTCCAAGAGGCTAATGCACTTGTCCAGGGAGACCCCACCAGGAAGCAGAAGACTGAGGATTTGAAGTCTGTGTCTGACATTAAAGTTCATGCTCTTGCCTTCTTTTGAGCTCTCCAACCCTCCCCTTTAGCTTCCTACGTGCATTTGCTCTAGTTCTTTCTGCCTGCCATGAGGAAGCAGGGGATAAAGTCTGTGTGCTTAGCACCACCTCACCATGTGGTAGTCCATGCAGGGACTCTACTCCTGGGTGCTCCTGCTAAGCACCGAGAGTCTTATACCCACTTCCAGGCACACCCTGAAAGCACAGCGGCACCTTCTAATCGTTCCCAGAGTGGGCAGGCTCCTGGCTACACAGAAAACAGTAATTCTCATGGGTGTCCAAGGCATAGTATGTAACAAAACATGGGCAACTGGTCTCCCCAGGACTGGTTAGGAAAACCGATGATCTTGATCCTCTGTGTCCTTTTCAGTCTTGCGTATGTTTCGTTACTTCTGGTTCTTGTGCCTCCTATGAAATATCAGTCCCCTCCCTTTTTCATTACACATCCCCACAGAGTCGTTTAGTCAACCCACAAACACTTACTGATCCCTTACCAAGACAAGACCATCTGATCTCAGAAGCGGGACAGATGCATCAAACAGCTCCAATGCATGCAGCTCTGTGTTCCAAGGAGAGAGGCTTGTCCAATGTGCAATGGGGACAAAGAGAAGTGCACCTGATTTAGCCAGTGGAGGGTGAACTGAAGAAGGGGGTTCTTGGGAAGGCTCCACAGAGGTGGTGATATTTAAATGGAGTCTTGGAGGATGAGCAGAAGTTTTCAAAGTAGGAGAGGAGAGGAAGAGCATCCCCTGCAGGAGACATAATGCGTTCCCAGGAGTGTGCATGTTTCAAAAGTATTTAGAGAGATGAAGCCAAGGACAGGGTGTTGAGGGGAGAGGTACAGCCAGCAGATGCAGGCGTGAGAGGCTCTGCAGAAAACCCTGAAGAACTGGGACTTTGCTGAGGTCAATGGGGAGCCACTGAAGGGTTTCAACAAAAAGAGTGATAGTCAAGTTTGTTTTATAGAAAGATGGCATATTAGCGTTCTAGGGTTGCCTTGACTACCACTAACTGGGTGGCCTAAAACAAAAATTTACTCTCTCACAGTTCGGTAGGTCAGAAGGCCAAAATCAAGGTACAGCAGGGTTGTTCCTTCTGGAGGGATAGAGGGAGAACCCGTTCCACGCCTCTCTCTTAGCTTCCGGGTGTTGCTGTCAACCCTCTGCTTTCCTGGGCTTGTGTGTACATCTCTCCAGTCTCTACCTCCTTCCCAGGAGGAGGGTCTCTTCCCAAGGGGAAGGAGGAGGTAATGGCAACAATGAGCCCTGTTGGAAAGGATCTCAGAAACCAGAGCATCCAGTTTCCCTCTGCTTATTGATAAAAGTGGTCACAGATGCTATTAAGTGGTGGAACCAGTATTTTACAACCGGATAGTCTATCTCAAGGATCCCTTTATATTCTTAAGATTGTTTTTTTAATGCATACTGGCTTTCTCTAGTAAGGTTTAGCTTAGACAGGGCCTTCAGGAGCTATGGAGCTTATTGGCAGAGCTCATAATTGTCTTAATAGCCAACATTTATTAAGCACACGCTAAATGCCAGGTGAGGCGCCTTGAATTCATTAGCTGTGATTCTCACATCGTGTCTGAAAAGAAAAGCCATATTATGAATGTCCTCATCTAAGAGGTGAGAATCTTTGTGCTCAGTGAGGTTATAACTTGCCCAGGGTCACCCAGTGGTAAAGCTGAACCAGCACCCAGGGCCACATGATGCCCAAAGCAGTTTCTAAAATAAAAAGAATCATTTGTTAAGAACCCACCATTGAGAAAAATATATAGGATTAGGGAAGTGGGGTATGAAAGCCCAATCAATTTATCTCAGTCCAATTGAAAGAGTTTCCATGTCCCTAGTTTGGGATAAAGAAACCATTCTGGAAGCCTGGATGACAAACTGGGGTCACCCCCCCACCCCAGTCTGTGGGGGGAGCTCAGAAGGAGATGCATATAGGACCCAGAAGGGCACCCTCCTGTCAAGTGAGGGGCTAAGGCTCCGACTTAATTAATCCCCTTCTCCCTGCCAACATTTCCCTTGCCCTCCTGTCTGTTCGAAAGAAGCCCTTTCCTCTCTGGGGATTAAGGGACCTTTTCAGCTCCAGCTTATTCAGAATAAGGTTTCCTCGAACGAGTGGCCAACTTCTTTTCTCCCTTTGAGCCTGGCGGGCAAAGCCTGCTGCTGAATCAGGAAACTGCCAACGGAACCCATCATGCCCAGATAGCTGGCGTCTGCTTGGGTGTTGTTGTTGTTTATTTTTTAATACTTGTAGGGGTTTTTTTCTTTTAATTTATTATTATTCTTCAAAGGGAATCTGGAACTTGCAGGTGCAAAGATCAAGAAGGGCCGTGTTCTTCCCTGAATGCCCCAACAGGACTCCGAAGACAGAGGGGGAAGGGCAGGGCGGGGGCTGACACCATCACCCTGACTCACATCAGCCTTCCCTCCCCCCATAGCTTCCTGTGCTCATCTGCTTTTGCCCGTAATGGCTGCCAGTGGGCATCCCGGTCAGCCAACTGGTCCTCTTGGTGTGGCCAGAGTAACGGGTCAGCTGTGGAATGTCATCTGAGGATGGACCACCATGGTCTCACCCTAAAATGTACCCCAATGCACCAAATCTGGTGCATACCTGAAATTACACCATCTGCCAAGCACAGCATTGGGTTAAGCATTGCTTACTCCCTGCACTCCATTTTCAGGGTGAAAATCCTACTAGGCTCAGTGATAACTTATGTCACTCCCACCTTAGTATAAATTAGTCTACAGCCTGGTTTCCATAGGTCAGAACACCATGAGGGTATTTGGCACCTTGGGCTGGAGAGAAGGAATAGTTAATGGGGAAGAGTAAATATTAGACATCACTAGAGAATGAAAGAGAAGGAAACTGGAAGTTATCATACACCTACCGTGAGCCAGTCTTTACATATCTATTATTTCTATTTTCATAACAACCTTCCACAGTTGGCACTATCATCCACATTTTGTGGCTGACTCACCAACATCCATCCCAGCTGACTCGTGTAACCCAGGGGTTCTTAGACTTTAGCAGGCAGAGGAATCCTCAGAAAAGCCTGATGAAGGAGATTCTTGAACCCCACCACTGGAGGTCCTGATTCAGCTGGTGTTGTATGTGGCCCATGACTTTGCAGGTATAAGAAGCTCTCAAGGGATGCTGATGGTGCTGGTCCATGGGACCACAATTTGAACAGCATGGGTCTAGTCATGGCAATCTTGTTCACCCAGCCAATGATTCGTTCAAATGATGGACCAGTTCAAGCCCATTTGGACCAATGAGACATGAAAGATATGCCAGGGCTTTTGGGAAAGAAACCTTGACCCCGATTGCTACCAGCAGCTGTTTTACAAACGTGAAGGGAAGATGTCTAAGGATAAAGCTGATTCTATGGACAGCTGATCCTATGCGCAGCTCAGTGGCATGATAGAACCTCTAAGCCAACCCCAAATCCTACTCTGGACTCCCCGTTACATGAAGTAATGCACTTCCTTATTGTTTTAGCAAGGGTAGGTAGAGTTTACGTTGCTTTCAGCTCAGAACATCCTAACAGACATTACTGTCATTCACAGATGAAGAGAAAGAGATTTGATCCAAGGCCAAGGTCACACAGCTGGTAACCCAGTTCTGTGGGGGGCAAAATGCTTTCCAACTTGTCACACTGCCTGAGTGGCTTTCTGTCCAATACCTGACGTGGCACCCTATCTCCTTTGGCCATAGTATTTGGGGCCAGACCCACCTAATCTTTTATCATCAAGAGGCTAAGGATTACATCTGTCCATCTGTCCATCCTTCCCTCCATCAAGTGTCCATCCCATTCTTGCTGCATGTCAAGCCCTGTGCTTGCGATTCACTGGAGGACAAGATTCAGTCTTAGCCCTGAAAGAGTTCAAATGTAGAGGAAGAGACAGACCCACAGTCTCAACATCTCCTTCTCCATTCCCAAGACTTTAGCACCATCAAGACCTTAGGATCAGCCCACTGATGCCCCGATGCTCAGTCCTATTGAGTTTCTAAGCTGTTGGCAGATAATAAAAGCCCAATCTTTTATTCAACTCAGACAGATTTATATACCTTTGGAAAATTGGAATTTTCTTAAACATCAGTAAAGCAATTCAAAATCCTTAGTAATGGGGATTATATAAATATTCAGCCATCACATTTCTCTGTTTATAGAGCATCAAAGTGCACAGCACATTATAAAACTTCTAATTAATCCTCATAATGCTCTGGTGTCATGAGCAAAGGGCAGATAATAACCCTATTTTATCAACGGGACCAACGGCCACTGTAACTCAGCAACTTGCCCGTGGTCATGTGGCAGACACCTGCGTTTTACACCTTCATTAACAGCACAGCTTATTAATTATAACAATTACATTAACAACTAGCATTTATTGAGAGACCCCATAAACCCGGCTCTGTCCTGAGAACTTGACACACATTAGCACATTAAATCTCCGTCACAACCCTATGAAGTAGGCTCTGTGCGTGAGGAAACTAAAGCGTAAAGGGCTGTTGTATTTGTCAAAGACACTGGCCAGTCTATGTGACTCCAAATCCTTCATAGCTGCCCTTTGATTTATTGTACTTGCCGGGTGACATGTTGGGAAGTAAAGCCCTGAGTATTCTTGTCCTGAGTCTCTGCTGCCTTCCTGTGTGGCCTTAGGAAGATTTTTAGCCTCTCTGGGTCTTAGATTGCTCATCTGTTAGTGGAGCAAGGAGAGTACAGACTTTGGAACCAAACTGTAGTTTGAATTTCAACTCCACCTCTGTCCCTTACTTATCACGTAAGTCTGTAAATTTACTTCACCTTTCTGTGATTCCATTTTCTAATCTGTGAAATGGAGTTCATAACAATCCTATCCACAAAACGTGTTGCAAGAGTGAAATGAGTTCATACATGCAAAGCTCCTACAACCATGCCTAACAACTTAGTAAGCATTCAATAAATGGCGGCCATCTTTAGCATATCTGTCACATGATGTAGGGGCTGTGCTGGGTAATCTCTCAACTCTGATGATCTCTAATGACTTTAAAATCAGTGCTCTCCCATTGGTTTTGGTTTAGCCACAGGGAAATAGTACAACTCTACTAGGTATAGTGTGGGGTCATCTAGACTATTCACAATATGCTAACTATTTGCCATATGCAAACAAAATCATGGTCAAGACCCTTTTGACCGCCAATGATAGAAAAACCCAATTCAAAGTGACCAAAGCAAAAGAGAAAATTGTCTCAAGTAAACACAAAGTCCATAGGTAAATCTAGTTTCAGGAATAGTTGGGTCCAGTAATCAAACAATATTTTTCTCTTATGTTTTCTCTTGTGTTGGTTTCATTCTCAAGTAGTCTTTACCAAAATGGTAACCAAGATGACCAACCAAGAGCTCCAGGTTGACATTCTCCCAGCTCAGCAACCCCTATGGAAAGAGATCTCTTTCCTAACTGCTATAGTGAGTATCCTGGGATTGAAAGTCATTGGTCTGCACTGGGTCTCAGATTCATAAAAGAACCAATCCCTCATTGTGACCAGGGAGCTGATGGCACATTTTCACTGGCCAGGGCTACATTATGTGCCTGTCCCTGAAGCCACATGGATTGAGGGTGGGAGAGGGGCTCACCCAGGAAGGCGACTGCTGGGTCTGTGCCTAGGAAAAGTTTACTGCGGCACTAGCTGTCAGTGTGCAGATTTCCCAGGCTAAGGCTTCAAGAGAATAACTTTGGGCTTTAATCAGCTTGAGCTGCAAATCAGTGTCCCACCTCTGATCCCAGGGGTCTGAGCAGGCTCCCATCAGCCATGCTTAAATAGGAATGTTCTCTATCACTTCCAGATCTTTGCACATGCTGTTCCTCTGCCTGGAAGAGCATCCTCCTTCCTCTTCTTTTCTACCCCCCTGATCCTTCAAGTCTCCACTTGGGCTTAGGAGTCACTTCCTTTATCCCTGACTACTGCCTGCCCTAGCTGGGTCACATGCACCCATGGCCCCTCGGCCCACTCGCACCCCTGCCTACATTACATGATATTGTACTTTGCTTAATTGTCTGTCTACCCTCCCCCTGACAAGACTCTGAGCAAGAGCTTTGGGAAGAGTGTGTATATCCTAGCACCACGCTGGAACCCTAAGAAGAACACCGTAAATCTTTTTTGAACAAAAGAATATCCAAAGTGTCCTGGACAGTGGGATGACATATTGACAAGTCCAAGGGGGCAAGAGGGCCAGGAGCAAAGCACAGAGCGTGAGAGAGAAGTGAGAAGGCTCTAGACAATTGTCAAAAGACCCCAACATTAATGGAGACAGGTAGGTCTGCACGAGATTAGGCAAATGGTGCATGCTTGGATTCCAGCTTCAGACAGAATTTAAACCCAGGCAAACATACCATGTCCCAGAAAGATCTAGAAGGTGTGCTTAGCAGGGCCCTTTTGGAACAAGGATCCTTACCACCTCTCCTGAAAGGCACATCTAAGATGATTTCAAAAACATCTGTGCGGTTCCCACACAGAATCTTGTACTTGGAAAACAAAAACACTCTCCCACTCACTACTTCTGGAGTGTTTGGCTCACCTCCCTCTAATTTACATGGCTAACTGGCCTCTCTCTGGTGAGCACCAGCAAAGCATGGAGATGAACATCAGACACCATCAAGAGCACCCATGCTTTCACCTCTTTGGAGAAGAGAAGGGCTCTCCGTGCAGGCTTTCACATTTGAAAACAATACACCGGTTACCCATCCCAGGCTGCCTGCCACTGTCCTCTCCCACCTCCGCTCACCACCCCCACCCAGGAACCATGTCTGCTGAATGTGAGAAGCAGGTGTTTTGCTATTTCAAACAAGTCTGAACCCCAATTCGTTTCTCAGTAACTTGATACTCATTGGTGACGACCGTGGTTTCTCATCTAGCGTTGTTATTGATTTGGTCAGAAGTAATTAAGGAGATAATTCTTACTCAATTACATTTCCCTGAATTTCCTGAGGTTGCTAACTCTGCTCCCCGGCTGTATTTTCTTTTCTAAATTAATTTTGCCTTGACTTCGAAATGAGAATGGATATTAGGGGCTTGCTGTGCTTGTTGGCTTTCATAGGAACAAAGTGGGGCTCTGTATTTTAATTCTGACCAGGGCTCTCAAACTATTTTAATTTTTAAAAAAAAATAATGTAAAACATACACTGGTTTAAAAAAATAAGCAAACATGAAAAGTCTTCTACCAAAGAGTAGAAGTTCCTCTTCCCAGCCTATTTGTCACTCCTGAAGGCATTCCCCAGGCTGGCACTTCTAACACTTTCCTATTATTTCCTCAAATGATCTACGTTTCCAAATCATTTAAGTTGCAATTCTATTTCTCAGCTTGTATGTTTTAGACTTTAATGACCTCCTTCTATGAAAAATGAAGATCTGGCTTCTTGGAATCCTTACACACTCCCCATCTCCAAGTCCTCCCCCAAATAGTATTACCTTTAGTTCTACCTCTGGTTAATTCTGTAGCTTTAAGAAATATGTTATTAGGGCAGTGAAACTCTTCCATATGATACTATCATGATGGATACATGTCGTCATATATTCGTCCAAACCCATAAAATGTGCAACGCCAAGAGTGAATCCTAATGTAAACCGTGAACTTGGGGTAGTAATGATGAGTCAGTCAATATAGGTTCATCGACTGTAACAAGTGCACCCCTCTAGTGGGGAATGCTGATAATCCAAGAGGCTATGCATGTGTGGGGGCAGGAAACACATGGGAATTCTCTTGTACCTTCTGCTCAATTTTAAAGTAATATTAAAAAAAACATTTTTTAACGTTTTTTTATTTATTTTTGAGACAGAGAGAGACAGAGCATGAACGGGGTAGGGGCAGAGAGAGAGGGAGACACAGAATCGGAAGCAGGCTCCAGGCTCTGAGCCATCAGCCCAGAGCCCGACGCGGGGCTCGAACTCACGGACTGCGAGATCGTGACCTGAGCCAAAGTCGGACGCCCAACCAACTGAGCCACCCAGGCGCCCCCCAAAAAAAAACAAACATTTTTTAAAAACTATATTACAAGGGGCGCCTGGGTGGCGCAGTCGGTTAAGCGTCCGACTTCAGCCAGGTCACGATCTCGCGGTCCATGAGTTCGAGCCCCGCGTCAGGCTCTGGGCTGATGGCTCGGAGCCTGGAGCCTGTTTCCGATTCTGTGTCTCCCTCTCTCTCTGTCCCTCCCCCGTTCATGCTCTGTCTCTCTCTGTCCCAAAAATAAATAAAAAAACGTTGAAAAAAAAAAAACTATATTACATTCAGGGCACCTGGGTGGTTCAGTCAGTTAAGTGTCCAACTCTTGATTTCAGCTCAGGTCATTATCTCACAGTTCTGTGAGCTGGAGCCCTGCCTCAGGCTCTGCACTGACCCTGAGGACCCTGCTTGGGATTCTCTCTCTCCTCTCTGTGACACTCCCCTCCTTGTGCTCTCTCTGTCTCTCAAAATAAATAAACTTAATTTTAAAAATTATTTTAAATACAACTATGTTACACTTGCATTTCTGTCCCCATTCATCATAGAAAGTATCTTCGACTCCTCACTTTATAGAGGAGATTAGTTCATCATCTCCCCTTGTGTCTTTTATTACTAATTTTACATCATCAAGATTGGCAGCCCACATTCTGTTCTGGGACCATAGTTAGTTTCCCAGGCTTTGTCTATGAGTTGAGTCTAAAAGCTGAAAATCAAAGACTATTACAGCTTCCTTTTCAACAGCTCATCCACCCACTCAACAAATAGCTGCCAAAAAACCACTCTGGTTTGGCACTGTGCCAGAGACCAAAGAGGCAATATGACAAGGTCACACTCCCTATATGCACTGCAAGGCTACAATTTAGAGGAGGGAGGGAAAACACACACCTTACAACATAAGCATAATAGCTGTTTAAATCAGTGTTTTTTAACTTTATATTAAAAATAAGAAACATAATAAAGAGGTAAGCTGCCTATAACAAATATTTTAAGTTAGAATTGCTGGTTTTTCTTTTCCTTTGTGAATATAAGTAGAGTCTTGGTGCTCAGGCCTTGCCCCACCTGTCTTCCCCACAGTGATCCTCAGACTGAAGCCAGAACAGTAGATTTTACCCACTGGGGATCATATCCGTCCTCCAGGGATGGAGAGACAGTGAAAGGCATCATAGGTGCAGTTTTGTTTTGTGTCTATAAAGTTCCTTCAACAGGGAGCCTTTGCAGCATTGGATGCATTGGTCTAGAACACACTGGCTGGAAATATCACTCTGAGGGCAGCTGGGAACAAACATCTGCTCATCATGAGAGATGCCAGAGCAGCCACCATGATCCCCATGGGGCCAGTGCAGACACCACGGGGGCCTCTGGGGCCATGGAGGGAGTATTCTGACCGTCCTTGGCATGAATGTCCCATCCAAGTGGTGGAGCAGGTGCAGGCGTGTGTGTGTGTGTGTGTGTGTGTGTGTGTGTGTGTGTGTGTTTGCTTATCAAAGTATAAAATCTCTCTGGAAGGATACACAAGAACTTGGTAGCACTAGTCATCTCTGCGGAGGGAAATGACTAGCTTGAGGACAAGATGGAAGTAATGCTTTTTAACTATTTACCCTTTTGTTCGTTTTTAAACCATTTGAAAATGCTACCTATTCAAAAGAAAAACTAAGATAAAAAATGAAATAAGACTTGAGGCTTCATCTTTGGTCCTTAGCTAGGGCCCTCATCTCTAAGCTGATGTGGCTTCCCATGGCTTCTCAGCAGTATTACCAGCATTGGGCATGTTTTCTCCTGCTTGGGGACTTCAGGAGAACCTTCATAATCCTCCCACCTACCCATCACACCTTATGTTCCAACTCCTCCTGGTTCCCTTTGTCTGAAACAGCTCTCTCTCCACTTCAGCTCAGTGACAGCCGCAGCCAATAACCTGCCCTGACCAGCCTCGAGCTGAGGTCAATGCCTGCACTTCACCACATTATAGTTAAACTGCCTATTTGGTATCTGTCTCCCCGATTAGACCATGAGCTACTTGAGGGCAGGGAGGCTGTCTTGTTCAGCATCATATCTCTGGCCAGTTTCTAACTCACAGCAGGTATTTAAGAAGTTTTTGAGCCTCTGGTCCCTCACGCAGTGTCCTAAGGTGGCCCATGTAACCTGGCATTGAATTGCATCTTGTGGACAGCATTGTGAAAGCATTGCTTCATATCAAAGCAGCCCTGGACGCACATGAAGGCTCCTCCCCAGGGGAATGCAAGCCCCCACCAGCAATTCTGCATCTTGGCTCTTTTCCCTTTCTCTCCCCGTCCCCCCAGTCCTAAACTCATCTCTCTGCTTCTGCTATTCATGTGGAAAATGAGGTTAAATGAATTACTAACCCATGGAAGGCTGGGTTTCTTTGGACCTTCAGGGGATTCACTGGGATTCTGCAAAGATGTTGACTTCCATCTTCCTCCAGGGAGAGAGAAAAGAAACTGAGGGTGCATGGGGACGTATCCCCACCCCTCACACACACACATGTAAAGTGCCTGGCATGGGAATGGCAGTTGTGTGTTATGATGCTACTTTTCCTTCCTGGAACCATGGCAGACATTGCTAATCAATCCCAGAATTCTTCTGATGAGATCAGACTGCAGGGACTTCTAGACAGCCACTCCTACTAATGTAGATTGAACCTGGCACTGGAGATGCCCATTTGGAGATGGACAGAGCCCATCTGCCATGTCCAGCCTAACACATTTCCAAACACATGGGAGGTACTGAAAATTTAGGCATAATTTTTTAGGCATAAATTTAGGCATAATTATTAAACAGAAATGCTATTGGCAAAAGATGGTTGTTACATCCTGGGGCCCATATCCTGAAGCTCCTCCAGGACTTTGAATGACAGCCCATCATATGGATTCCCATTGGCTACTGCTGCCCAACAACCGGACTGCTGGCCCCTCATATACCTCGTCTTTCAAAAGAACTTGTGAGATTAATGTATTTGATTAAAAACAAAATTTCTTTTTTACTGGGTGGATATAGCACATTGGCTGCTGGCACGCCAGCTCAATCCCTGGGCTGATGGAGGCTCATTGATGCTGGAGGCCAATTTCCATTTCAATCAAGTGCAAGTGGAGGGTGGCAGAGAAAAAGATTGAAGGAAACAGGGACTTGACTGAAAGCTATGGCATCTACTGCCACCTACTGTTATATCACTGCATCGCTACCATTTCTGACCGTCTCCGGGTTGTTGATAGCCTTCATCTGTCCTTCGTGAGTTTATTTGAGAATAAGTCATTCAAGTTATATTTTGTCTTTATGATTCAATTTTTTTAAAGAAATTCCAGATACTATACAGTGATAATGATAGTAACGTTCTTTGATGTGTTTAGTTCACGAAGCCAAAATACCAAGCTGCCTCTTAGTACCCAACACAGCTCCTTGGATGAAGACTGGGCAGGTGACAGGTGGGAGCCCTGATGTCCAGAGGGGAGTGACAGACCTGGAGTCACACAGCTAGAGGGGCAAGGAGCTGGGACTCTGAATCCTCATATCCCTTCCGTATCTGTCACTCTCCCACCTCTGCTCTCCCCTGCACACCTTGGGGCCTGGCTCACACCTTGTCTGGCCCCCTCAAAGCATAACTCCTACTTTAG
This sequence comes from Panthera onca, assembly GCF_046562875.1. Classification (NCBI taxonomy): domain Eukaryota; kingdom Metazoa; phylum Chordata; class Mammalia; order Carnivora; family Felidae; genus Panthera; species Panthera onca. Next base: position 14,524,426 of record NC_138350.1, read on the forward strand.
AAATTCCAGTGTGTAATGTGGATTTCACTGGAGGGGTCATGGAAGAGATGGAATGGAGGGTAACATTGAGCCCCATGGAGGAAAAATCAATAAAACAGTCTTTTCAGTGGTGCATTTTTACTGGATGTGAGTTACCGCCTGCCCCGCCCCAAGGCTCTCTTCCCACCCTCCATGATATATGACTCTGCGTTTATCAACTGGAACCCTTCCTCCTCTCTCTGTTTCCCCAGAATCCGTCTTCACACTCCTCTCCCTTCCCAACAAATCAATCACCCTCCTTAAAAACAAGGAGGATTTAAGAAACGATGAAATAATGAAATGATGCTGTCTTTCCCTTTTACTCAAAGAATTGCAAAAGACTTTTTGAATTTTCAGGGAGGCTTAATGATTGAGGACTCAAGTTGTAACTACAGGAAGATTGGATGTATTAGAGTTCTCCAGAGAAATGGAGCCAATATGACACATATAGATAAAGAGATTCATTATAGAAATTGGTTTGTGCAAAGGTGGAGGCTGACCAGACCCAAGACCTGCATTTGGGAAGCTGGAGACCCAGGAGAGCCGGTGGTGTGCATTCTAGACTGAAAGCCTCCCAGCTCAAGACCCAGGAAGAGCCAATGTTTCAGTTCAAGTCCAGAGTCAGGAAAAAAAAAAAAAAATCCAATGTCCCAGTTCCAAGGGCAATCACGCAAGAGGAGCTCCCTCTTACGAGTCTGGGGAGATAAGGCTTTTGTTCTGTTCTTCAGCTGATTGGATAAGGCCCACCCAACATTAGGAAGGGCAATCTTTGGGGCGCCTGGGTGGCTCAGTCAGTTAAGCATCTGACTTCGGCTCGGGTCACGATCTCACGGTTCGTGGGTTTGCGTCCTGTATCAGGCTCTGCACCACCAGTGGGATTCTCTCTTGGGATGCTCTCTCTCTCCTCTCTCTCTGCCCCTTCCCCGCTTGCACTCTCTCTCCCTCCCTCTCTCTCTCTCCCTCTCTCAAAATAAATAAATAAACTTAAAAAAAAAAGGAAGGGCAATCTTTTCTATTCAGTCTATCAATTTAAATGTTAAACTCATCCAAAAACACCCTCAGAGAAGCACCCAGAATAGTGTCTGAGCACCTGTGGCCCAGTCAGGTTGACACCTCAAATTAGCCATCACATGGGGGTTCTATTCTTTGCTGTGATAGCTGGCCAGCTGTATGACCTTGAATGAACTTCCTCTGTGCTCTCTTTCTGTAAGATGGGTTTATTAATAACTGTCCCATTGGGTTGCTGGAAGAAGCAAACGAGAGTAAAGGCATAAAATGCTAAACATGGTGCTGATGTGGAACAATTCCACAATAATTTGTCAGCTTACAAGACTTAGCCACCTCCCCCTCCCTCCACCCAACCCCCACTCACAAAGCAAAGGAAGCCTGCACAGTCCACGTTTTCTGCAACCCTTTACATTGTTGCACAGCTAGAAATCTGAGTGTGTATATGAAAGATCATAGTTTCTAAAGGTAGGAAATGAATTCCAAATAATTGTAAACACTGCACAGATCAAATGAATCCTGCAGGCCACCAGCCTGACATCTCCGTCTCTCATTTACAGATGGGAAACAGACTCGCCTAGGTTTTACAGTCATAAACAAATAGGTGTGAATGTGTTCCAGTAAAAACTCCCGATTCACAAAAGTCAACAGCAGGCCGTGGTTTGCTGGCCCCTAGACTAGATAAGGGTGAAGTGGGATGGTCAAGGAGTGCAGGACACTAATCTCCACCAGGGATCATCCATGGGCCCTTGAATAAGCGGCTTAACCTCTCCAGTCCTGGGTTTCCTTTTCAGCAAAATAGGAGTAAGAGTACCTCATAAAGGTTGTCATGAGGATCAAATAAACCAATGTAAAAAAGGGCCCCAACCCCAGACTCCCCATCCAGTCCCCAGGCAAGCTGTTGACATAGTCGGGGCATTGTCCCTCAAAATGAATGTTGCTGGTGACAGATGCAGGTGGTGATTTATAAGATTTGACACTGTGAGGGGTGCCTAGGTGGCTCAGTCAGTTAAGCATCCAACTCTTGATTTCGACTCAGGTCATGGTCCCAGGGTTGTGGGATCAAGCCCCACCTCGGGCTCCACGCTGAATGTTGAGCCTGCTTGGGATTCTCTCTCTCCCTCTCCCCTCCCCCTGCTTGTGCTCTCTCAAAAAAAAAAAAAAAAAAAAAAAGATTTGACACCGTGGAAGGTGTGTCTCTTGGACCTCTTTCCAAGAAAGAACTTGCCACTCAACCCTAAGGACTGCAGGTAGCTGAGAGCCTCCAGCTGTTGGCACTTGTAGGACCTACCTCAGAGGCCAGGCTCAACCCATCGTCCCCAGCTAAAGAACGCTGGCCATTTCTGCCCTACATTTGGACTCCTAGTTTGCTCTAGACTTTGTCTAGATCCCCATCATGGTCTGAGGCTCTCTCTACCCAGTCTTGCTCTTTCCCTCTTTTCTCTCTCACAAGTTTATCCCAATAAGCCTCTTGCACTCCTGTCTCAGTGTCTGCTTCCCAGAGGCCCCAACAGACACAGATGTTGAAGTTTTCAAAGATTCCAGGTCATTTAGTTTGCAGAATGACCCTCACTTTTTATTTTTCTGATTGTTCCTTCCTGACCACATTCAGACTGGGCATTTGGGACAGAACGACAGTGTAGGTGGGGCTCCTGGGTGGCTCAGTTGGTTGAGCTTCCAACTCTTGATTTCATCTCAGGTCATGATCTCATGGGTTTGTGGGTTCGAACCCTGCATCAAGCTCTGTGCTGACAGAGATTCTGTCTCCTTCTCTCTCTGCTCCTCCCCTGCTCATTCTCTCTCAATAAATAAATAAATAAACTTAAAGAGAGAGAGAGAGAAATACGATGCAGGTGATACTGTGTCCTCCCCAGTGCATTGCTTCAGGGCACATGACATCAGTTTGTCCCATCACTGGTGATGCTGAGTGTGCTCACACTGGTTCAGGAGGTATCTGCCAGAGCTTGTCTTTATGCAGGTACCTTGTTCCCTTTGTAATTAACAGCTAATCTGTAGGGCTGAACCTTGAGACTGTGATATATTCATCTCGTCATTCAGCAAATGATGGATTGAACTCAGGGTCAGACACTGTGTCAGAAGCTGGAGATCAGAAACTTTCTTCCCAGGAACCATTGTCATCCTTCTCTTCCCCCAGAGATTCCTGCTGCTTATTCTGCTCTTAGGGTCCCAGCATAAGACTCACTCTGCATCCCTCCCCTGGTTAACCATCCCCTTTTCCCTACCCCACTACTCTCCAGGGCCCCAATATTCCCCAGGCCCCCCCCCCACCTCGTTTCTCCTGGGAGTTGAGAAAAACAAGAATGGTTAAATCAAAATGCTCTAAAGGATGTACCCTGCCTTCCGTGAAGAAATTCTTTAAAAAATTCAATAGTACACTTCCTATTTCAGCTTGAAGCGTCTACATGGGAATGAGGTCACTAGTTCTGGGTAATCCCTACATAGGTAGATACGTGTCTTATATCTTTAAGAAAAAAAACCACCAAAAACCAAAAACCAAACAAAAAACCTCATTCCCCCCCAAAGGAAAGTGCCGGTCACCATCCTAAAACCACCCAAAGTTTAAATATCAGTCTGCAAACTATGATCTCTGGTTTCATGCATATACCCTTGCCATGGATCCTACCCACTCTCTGCCTATTTTGTTCTTTACAGCTTCTCCATAAGGAGTCTGAAATTTGCTAATCATCTTCCTTGCTCCTCAATGCTCTCAGCTTTTCAAATGGTCTCCCTTCCCCCTCACCACTTGACAGAGCTTCCCAGCTGTTCCCCTGATGTCTGTATCAGCCCAAGTACATTTAGCAGGAATTCATTTCCATCTTAATCTGATTCTAGGAAGTAGATCATATTTTAAGAAGTAACAAAGATGGGTTTGGAACATTCTTTGATAAAAAGACAGAGAACAACAGATATTTAAAAGATCGGCTTGCCAACAAACCATTCTGATGTTTCGCCATATAAAAATTTTTGTGACAAAATCCGGTGGGCAAGCTTTGGAGGCAGTATCTTTAAATTAATAGCTAGCAACTGCTATCCCTTATTTAGCCCCCACTATGCAAAATGGGAATCAGAATGAAGTCATGGTTAAGAATACAGGCTCTGGGGGGCTCAGTCGGTTAAGCATCCGCCATCAGCTCAGGTCATGATCTCACAGTCCATGAGGTCGAGCCCCATGTCAGGCTCTGAGCTGTCAGCACAGAGCCTGGAACCTGCTTTGGATTCCGTGTCACCCTCTCTCTCTGACCCTCCCCTGCTCATGCTCTGTCTCCCTCCGTCTCAAAAATAAATAAAAACATTTTTAAAAAATGAATAAAAAAAGAATACATGCTCTGGTGTCACTTGAACTTGAGTTCAGACCCAGAATTTGCCATTTGATAGCATGTTGTGTTCACTTTTCAAAGCCTCAGCTTGTTCCTCTATAAAATGGGGATAATAAATGGCAAGGTCTAAATGGAATCATGTATTTCAAATGAAAACACACTTAGAACAATGTATGGCATATAGATGAACAATAATGTTGTTGGTAGACAGTATTAACTCCATTTCACAGATGGGGAAACAGACTTGGGGAGGATATGCAACTTGCCTAAGTTCTTCAACTCCTAAGTGACAGAGCCAGGACTCAAACCTGGGTCTTTCAGACAAAAAATCTCTTTCTTTTCATTTCTGCCACCTCCCACTTCTCAGCTATCAGGTTAAACCAAATTGCTTCCAAATGTTACTATGAATCGGAATATTCACAGTACATGAATATTAAATGTGAATGTACCTGCCCCCAAACCAACCCCAGCTAAGCCTCCAATGAGTTGTGTTCCTCCTCTCCCCACCACATTTATCAGCGTTTAACCTGACACATTACAGGATGTCATGTGGTGTTTCTCACAGACGCTGTCAAAGACTCATTTATAGATCAATCAGAATAAGGACACACGCTGTAGGAAAATGTGGACATGGCAGAGATTTGACTTTGTTTTCCAGGAAACAAAGAACGAAGGCATCCCCTACACTCTACAAGTCAACGGAATAAACCGAAGGCTCTTAAGGCCAATGGCACTCCCGAGGGAAGCAAGGATAGAAAATTAAAGTCAACAGTCCCAGGATGGTTTTTAGTAATCTTGGCTGGAAGTAGTCACAGAAAGCAAGGCAAAGGACATCCAAAGGGATGGTGATAGGGTTATACTTGACTTTTATTTTCTCCCAACTTTTTAAAAAAATCTTTTCTTGATTTTCCACAGTGTTCATTAGTTAGTTTCATAACCAGAATACAATCTTAAACATAGAGTTGTATTGCAAACGTGTTACCAGGGTAGGGAGACACATTCATCAGTGTCAGCAGGGAAGAAATATTTAGCATCGGTTTGTTTATCCGGGATAAGGGCTTAAAGTGTGTGGAGCACAGGACATACAAATTTTGGTGCCAGAGGAAGTAGGCTATGAAGATCTGGAATAGATGATACAACTGACCCTTCACCAACACAGAAATTAGGAGCACTGACAGCACCCCCCCACACACACACACAGTATCAAAAATATGTATATAACTTTTGATTCCCCCCACAACTTAACTACTCATAGCCTGCTGTTGACCAGAAGCCTTACTGGTAACATAAACAATCGATTAACACATATTTTGTGTATTACATGTAGTATATACTGTATCCTTAAAATAAAGTAAGCTAGAGAAAAGACAGTGTTATTAAGAAAATCATACAGAAGAGGAAATACATGTACAGTACTCTTCTGTACAAAGTCCAAGTAAAAGTGGATGTACGCATTTCAAACCCATGCTGTTCCAGGTCAGCTATACTTCCCAGGGAAAAGAAACTGGGAGAAGTAGGAGGGTTCTGGATACTCTAGAAACCTGCATTGTGATAATGATTTTGAGAGAGAGAAAGAATGATCCCAATTCTGGATATGCATCTCAGCCAAGGAAAATTCTAAGAACCTCAAACTTAGGACCCAAAGATAAGAAATATCCAAAGTTACCATCTGGAAAGGGATCCATATAAATCAGGAAAACCAGATTTATAGTCCAAAAATACCTGGTCAGCACCCAGAGCATAAACTATAACCACAGCCATTTGATGTTGGCCCTCATTTCCATTTTCATTTCCTGCTCCCACGGGGGGGGGGGGGGGGGGGGGGGGGGGCTGATCCTTGCAAACTACATTTCCCAGGTGCCCTTGCCAGCTGGCTTCCCGAAGAGGAAACTGGAGGGTCAGAGGAAGGGAGAAGCCAGAGTATTTCTCTCCTTCCCCCACTCAGCTTCTGGTGGCAGCTCCCAAATGAAACTACATCTCCTCCACGAGCCCACCTTTTGCCAGGTGGATTGGGCTGGATTGGGCTTTTGAAGGCTGCCTCTCTCCTTAGCCCCTCCATCCAAGCTAGGTTGTCAATCTCTAGCTTTTCATGCCATCCCTTATTTAGCTTTTCAATTCTTCCAACACCTTTGTGATTGCTTCCCTATATTAAATTCCCTGTATTGAACTATCTGGCATGAATGAGCTCTGTTTCCTGCCTAGGCCCTGCTAAAATAATCTACTAACTTACATCATTTTAGCCTAGTGTGCTAAAATAATCTACTAATCTACATCACTCCAGACTCCGATTACTCAATTTAAAGCAGCCCTGAAAACTTACACTTAGCTCATATTGATAGAATCAGTCAGAATTGCTTTCCAAACACAAACACGCTATTATTTTATTGGACAATTAATAAAGGTAAATTATTTTTAAAGAAGAGAAAGAGATGACCCAAATTAAAAGTTACCACTTACCTATAATTCAAACATCCTGCAATAATATCCCTACTAACAATTTGTTACATTTACTTTCAACCTATTATGTTATTGCATATATACCTTGCCATATATCATTACTTTATTTAATTTTTTTAATGCTCATTTATTTTTGAAAGAGAAAGAGAGAGCACAAGCAGGGGAGGGACAGAGAGAGAGAGAGGGAGACACAGAATCCGAAGCAGGCTCCAGGCTCTGAGCTGTCAGCACAGAGCCCGACAAGGGGCTCGAACTCACGAGCCTTCAAGCCGTGAGAGATCACGACCTGAGCCAAAGTCAGAACCTTAACCGACTGAGCCACCCAGGTGCCCCTATATATATCATTACTTTAAAATATAATTTGTGGGGCGCCTGGGTGACGCAGTCGGTTAAGCGTCCGACTTCAGCCAGGTCACGATCTCGCGGTCCGTGAGTTCGAGCCCCGCGTCAGGCTCTGGGCTGATGGCTCGGAGCCTGGAGCCTGTTTCCGATTCTGTGTCTCCCTCTCTCTGCCCCTCCCCCGTTCATGCTCTGTCTCTCTCTGTCCCAAAAATAAATAAAAAAAAAAAAAACGTTGAAAAAAAAATTTAAAAAAAATAAAATAAAATATAATTTGTATTAGTGTGTATGTATTTTTAGAAATATCTACAGATTTTCATGAATATGAATCTTAAAACTCTCTAGATCTAAGTTCTTTACATTTTTGTGACATGTGGTTTTACTTGAAATTATATTCCTTTCCATAGCAACAAATATACATCGATAGCAACATTAACTAGTAGCACCAAATTCAAATGCATTGTATGCCATCACCTGGGTAGACCATGATTTATCCCCTCAACGCTCATTGTTGGACACTTAAATGTTTTTCACTATTATTAATACTGTTGTGATAAGAATCCTCATGGATAAATCTTTTTATCCTTGCTGAAAAATTTCCTGGGTATAAGTACAATTACCGGGCATGAGCATATGTGTTTTTGTTTTTTTGTTTTTTTTGGGTTTTTTTTTTAATTTATTTTTTGGACAGAGAGAGACAGAGCATGAACGGGGGAGGGGCAGAGAGAGAGGGAGACACAGAATCGGAAACAGGCTCCAGGCTCCGAGCCATCAGCCCAGAGCCTGACGCGGGGCTCGAACTCACGGACCGCGAGATCGTGACCTGGCTGAAGTCGGACGCTTAACCGACTGCGCCACCCAGGCGCCCCAAGCATATGTGTTTTTAAGGCTACATATACACATGGCTAAACTGCCCTCCAGAAACCTGTAAAGATGGTGATTCTTGGATGTCGTGTGTACTTTTAATTGTGCTAATATCAAATAGTGTTGGTAAACGTCCTGACAACCGGAACTCCCTCATTCAATGCCATTATTACTGCTGGCTTATTATAATTGTAATTAAATAATAGTCACTTCCTGAGTGACTATTGTGAAAATCGCTTCCTGAGAATTCACTGAAATGATGACATAATTGCAGGGTTTTGGGGGCTGGATCTTGTCCTGCTAAAGTTTTGTGTTAAGTGGAGGGGACAACTTGACTTTACTGCTATAAATTGGTCAGCACCAGCCCTAATCAATACAAATTTTCTTCTATAGGCAACTGTCAGTAGGCAACATTTGGCAAGGGAGGGGAATGTGTGAAATTTGGACAGTATCGTATTTGCTTCTTGAGGGGAGTAAAACTTGAGACATTTAACAGAATGATGTGTAAACAATTGTGACTTCAAGCAGGGTTTCAATCTCGTATTTTCAAATTATCGGGCAGGGAAGTTTGAGTGTGTTTGGTTTTTCATTGTTCATAAATATTTTTAATTTACAATATCTTTTAAGAAAGTTACTTTGGTCCCGTAGGGAAGAGTTATAGAAGGTTCAGAAAAAGAGAGGAATTAGGAAGATAGGTAACAATGACTTCAAACTTTGATCTCAACACGGCCAATCTCATTGGTTTCACTGCGAAATGCAACAAAATGGATGTCATCTGATGTTGATCACACAAGAGGGGAAGGGAAGGGAAAAGAGGATGAGTTCTAGGTAAAATAATTCTTAAATTTTTTTTAATGTTTATTTATTTTTGAAGGAAAGACAGAGTGTGAGTGGGGTAGGGGCAGAGAGAGAGGGAGACACAGAATCTGAAGCAGGCTCCGGGCTCTGAGCTGTCAGCACAGAGCCTGACGTGGGGCTTGAACTCATGAACCATGAGATCATGATCTCTGAGCTGAAGCTGCGGCACTTAACCCACTGAGCCACCCAGGTGCCCCTAGTTAAAATAATTCTATCTATTGACGGGCTTGGCACACCCAAGGGAAGACATTTTTCAGATAGAAATCTTATGGTTGTGGGTAACAGAAAATCTAACTCAAGCTGGCTTAAATAATAAAGGAAATGTTCATGAAAAGCCTAGTAAAGCCTGATTAGTTCAACAAGGCACCAGGGAACAAGTTTTTCTTTGACTCTCCTGTCTTCCCCCACATCCTCTTCAACTAGAGGCAGGTGCTCCTCATGGGCACAAAATGGCTGCCAGCAACTCCCACAGATCATCTGCTCCTCCAATTATAGTCAATGAGGAAAGAGGACTTCTCCGCCTGTGGTTCCTTAGAGGATCTAGGAACCATGCTTTCTAGAAGCCCCTGGCAAATGTCTGCATGCATCTCATTTGCCCAAACCACATCACATGACCATTCCTTAACCAGTCACAGTGATGGGGGATGGGCTGTGCTGTTTGGCTTCAGCCACTCAGGACCACCCCTGCTGCAAGTGCCCCATGGGAGGAGGGGCGGGCAAATGGTCTAGTGAGGGAGCTAGTATCACAAGGGAGAGTACTACATATTGTAACGTGACTTCCCAAAGAACTCAGACATCTCCGTATGTCAATATATATATTTCCATCCTTATACCGTCATCACATTTAATTGCTGTATACTATTCCATTGTTTAGATGCACCATAATTATTTGACCTGTCTTCTACTGTGAAGACAAATAGGGAGTTGCCGTGAGTTTCCTCTTACAAGCAGCATCCCAGTGAGTGGTTTTGCTGATGGATCTCCGTGCCCATGCAGGGATATTCCCACAGGACGCCTGACAACAGAAGGATCATTATACCCTGAGGCAAGCACACTGTGGCAGCATTTAGGGTGCGCTGACGCATCACCCTTCAGAAAAGTCACCACAACGTATTCTTCCACCAGCTTCATTGAAACCACCCATTTTCCCATAATGTCTTGGCACTTCCTTTGGTTAAAAAAAAAAAAAAAAAAATTTAGTACTACAGGCATTCATTTCCAGGCAGGGTAATCCAGATAATGATCTTGTTGTTCCACTAAACTGGGGCTGAGAAAAGTGACTCTTATATTAGAATACAGTTAATTTAACACTCTTCTTTACATTGACCTGGTATCCACCTCTGAGTAATGAATTTAAGTCTTATGAGGTTTCCCTTATGGCTAGGCAAGGCCAATGATTACCGGAAAGGCAAAGAAAAACCCATAAACAATCACCTGGTTAATTCACTCATAAAACCCTGCTATAGGGGCGGCGAGGGGGAAAAAGTACCATTGACAAGATTCACTTCTCCAAATCAGCTGCCTACACTGCCAACAATGATTATTAACATTTCATTCTTTGCTTTGCTTTGAGTATAATGTTAATATCAAGAGCCTCCATTTATCAAAGGCTTGCTACGAGTCAGGAATTTGGCGATGAATTGTCCCAAGGTAAGAATTATTCCTCCTCTCTGCTGAGAAAGAGGCCCAGAGAGGTTGAGCAATTTGTCTGAGATCAAACAGCCAGTCACCAGACAGAACCAGGGTAAGAGCTCAGGTCTGCCTATCTCCAAAGCCCTCGTTGCTTCCGCTGTGCACACGGCCCCTCTCTGGTGTAGAGGAGGTCACTGTGCTGCCCAGGACCCCTTCCAACCTGGTCAGAGATCTTGGATGAATGCCTGAGCCTCCTGCAGCCTGGCTCCATTCATAACGGTGCACTAACACTTTTTTCTTTCACTTCTTGGCTTCCCATCAGGTCCCAGACAAGCCGATGAAGAGCATCAAGTACATGGACAAGGAAATCATAAACCTCAAAAAAGACCTTGCACGAAGCCGGTGAGTGAGCCCGCAAGGATTAACCCATAGATGCCCTGACAGAGATGAGCAGGCTACAGGGTGGTCCCTACGAGTCCTTGCTAAATCCCAAGGTCCCCAACACTAAACATTAAGCAGAAGACTTGCAGGAGGGTGTCCCTTGGCTGGACTTTCCAGAGAGTATCTTTACTGGACTAACCTCTCCACTAGCTGCCAATCACTGCCTAGAATTCCCTTTGCGTTCCTTCCTGGACCTGAATCCAACTCAAGACAGTTCCCATGTGCTCCGGAAAAATCTCTCCTTTTTACTCCAGACGCACATCACGGTTGCCCAGAGTCAGACAGACCTGGTCTCAAACACTGGCCCCGCTACCTGGCAGCTGGTAACGTGGCAGAACCTATTGAACCTCCCCGAGTCTCTGTGTCCTCATCTGTAAAATGAATATGATATGAGGTTGTTAGAAGGACTGGGTGAAATAAAGCAGCTAAAGTGCCCCTTGTGTGGCCTTTAACACAGTGCCATCCCTATCCAACCTCCCACCCCACCCAACCCCTTCCTGTAAAATAGCATGAGCAAACTGAGGTCTAACCCTATCTTAGTCATCTCTGGACGGTGAGCTGGGCTTTTTCTCCCTCTCACCTCTTAACTCTGTCCTGGGACCTGCAACGTTCCAAGGTGGGATCATAAATGGGACTTTTGGCAAAACACCTCAAGGCACGGGAAGAGGTGGAGACTCTCTGAGCACAAAACACGTAAAGATGTGCTGAGAGGGGGGTCATACAGGCAGTGTGGAAGGCCCGTTTATCTTCTGTGTCTCCCACTCTGAGCCAGACCACAATGCAAGTCAGGGCAACACATTCTCGTTCTTCACCTCCCTCACCCGGAAGCTCCCTCTGTCTCTACTGCCCATCTGCGTCTCCACACCTTCCCCGTCCAGGAGCACAGCTGATGGTACTGGATGCAAGAGCCCAAGAGGGGGCTGCAAGGTGTGGGCATGAAAGGTGGGGAGGAAGAATGGCATGAAGGGACGAAGGCCCATCAACACCCCCTGTCCGGGAGAAACGTTAATTGCAAGCTGTGCATGTAATTTTAAATTTTTGAATAGCCACACTACTATTGAAAAGTAAAAAGAGACAGGTGAAAGTAATTCTAATACCATATTCTGTTTAACCCAACATAGCCGAAGTGTTATCAATCATGTAATCAATATAAAACATATTGATGAAATACTCTATTCCATTCTTCATACGTGATGAAAAGTGACAAAGTGATACAAAATGAGCAGTGATGAATTACACTCAGGGCACACATCAGTTTGGACTAACCACCTTTCAGGTGCTCAGTAGTTACTATGGACTGAATTGCACACCACCCCCCGATGCACATGTTGAAGCCCTAACCCCCAATGACTACATGTGGACATAGGACCACTAAAGAGGTAATTAAGGTTAAGTGGGGATTCATAAAGGTGGGCCCCTGAATCAACAGGCCTGGTGTCCTTATCAGAAGAGGAAGAGACATCATCAGGAAGGTACTGTCTGAAAGCCAAGGAGAGAGCCCTCAGGAGACACCAACCCTACTGACACTTGACCTTGAACTTCCAGGCTCCAAAACTGAGAAAACAAATGTCTGTTGTTTGAGCCATTCAGGCTGTGGTATTCTGTGATGGCAGCCTAAGCAGACTAATAGTCAATGTCGAGGTAATCCTGCAGAGAATGTCCCCAGCTCGAGAGCGGATGGACCTCAGTCTCAGAAGCTCGTGTAGAGCTGAGCGCAGGGATGGCATGTGAACTTGGGTCTCAGAATTGAGGGCTGAGACCCACAAGGACTCCTCCATTACTTGTGGACATACTGGCCTCTAGAGTATTTGAACCCAGGCTCGAGAGGGCTTTTGAGGCTCAGGCCCTGGGAACCTTGGGGGGAGTAGTGTCAGAAAGTCAAGAGCTACCTGAATGGGGGCAGCAAAGAAAGAGGCTCGTGTAGCTGAGAAAGAACGCCTCAACCGGGATCTGTACTCTGCTCCACAGCCATGCCTGGAGGACATTCCAGGCTTCAGAAGGAATGGTGCAGCACAGAATTTGGATCAGAGGTGAAGTTCAAAATACAGAACCATCTGTATGTCATGGGCACCAAACAATCGGAACAGACACCGGCCATATACAACCATTGTAACCAGGTTGGTTCTTACCAGCTGAATATTATCAATCTTGAGGTAGATGATTCTGACCCAAAGCCTCAGCTGCAAATACATACCAGAATCTTGGGAGCCTGAGAAATGAGAGTTTCCATATTAATCTGTATCCTGTAGACAAACAGCTGATAACTAAAGGTACCAACAGATGGCTTGACCTATGTAAATTCCAGATACCAAGACTCAACCCAGCTCAAGGAGGGCGACAAAGCTGAGCCAGCTCAAACCAGAACTGAATGCAAAATCTTCAGGAAATTTGCAAGCCAGTTATTAGACACAGCTACAGTTTAAAATTCAATGATATGAACTCACAATTAAATGCATCACATTAAAACAAAGGTAATAAATACTCAAAACCCATCACTTCCTAATGATGCCATACATTTCACTCTTCTCTGTGCTCTTGACGTTATTTCTGGTTACGGTATCTGTTTGGTGGAAATGTTGTAGAACGGGAGCGGCTGCAGGCAAATGTCTGCCCAGCTCTACATTCACTGACATCACGTCGGTAGCTCAAAATCAGCCACAGTGGAAATATTCACGGCACAGAAATCCACAAATGCTACAAATCAGGGCTTATTTGTACCCCCCTCCCTTCCCCCGCCAAGAGAGATGGTTGTGGAGCATTCACCGGCACATCCCTGGGGACATGCTTCCTCTCCCCCACCAACCAAGGTTGAACTTTGGACTAAGCCAGCAGAACATAGGGGCTTTAGTCAAAAGGTGATAAAGACAGTGGCTTTTCTGCCACCCCTGAGTTGGCAGGCCGAGACTGTCACTCCTGCCAGACGCATTTACCATGGCTCTGAAACTAGCTAGAATTTAACATCCTCACTGGACAGGCTTAGCCTGTCCAAACGCTGGACATGAAAGAGAATGTGGAAAAGGCCACACAGAAAAACCACAAGCAAGAAAACAAGAAACAACAATAAAGTGTTCCACCTGGCCACACTCTCGGATTCCACTGACATTTAAGGAAACAGCGAGTCCCCTTCAGAAGGAAACATCCTGCTTTCCAGGGGAAATCTCCTCCCCAAGAGATGCAAACCCTGTGTGCCCATCTCCCAGTATTAAGTGAGGCGAATTATTAGCAAAGAAGATATTGCCTTTCCCACTTACTGTTTTTCAAACCCACTTCGCCGATTAGACTTTAGCCTACCTTGAACCAAACACCTTGACTACCTCCTAGATTTTTTTTTAAATGTTTATTTATTATTGAGAGACAGAGAGACAGAGCATGAGCACAGGAGGGGCAGAGAGAAGGGGAGACACAGAATCCGAGGCAGGCTCCAGGCTCGGAGCTGTCAGCACAGAGCCCGATGTGGGGCTCGAACCCACGAACCGTGAGATCATGACTTGAGCCGAAGTCGGACGCTTAACCGACAGAGCCACCCAGGCGCCCCGACTACCTCCTAGATTTTTATTTAATACCTCAGCCCTCTTATAATTCAATGACACCATCCCCAGTTTCATGGCCAGTTTAACATGATGCTAGAAAGAATAAAAACCTAACTGCTTTCCTCCTCGCCTGCTCTGCCAGATGTTCGGTGGCACCAGGCAGCCTGCCACGCACTTGCTCGCGGAATCTCTCCTAGTGGAAGCTGACAATCGGGGTGTCCGCATGTGCCCAGTTCTTGGATGACTCATGAAGCCGATAACCTATCTTTCTCCAAAGCTGCTGGTGCTTTTTATTGCAAGTGTTTTAAGGAAAATAAACATCTCTGCAACTACAACTAAAATATTGACCTGGAGCTATGATCTGCCCATGGCGAAGTTTAGTTAGGTGAAGGCAACTGCAAAGACACAGTGAGAAATTACCACCCTGCCCCCCCCCGCCCCCCCACAAGTTCCCCAGCAGACCCCAGCAGGGTACAGATTATGCAAGTGTTTGAGATTTTGCTTTAGAGCTCCATTTGGTAGACAGCTGAAGCAAGGCAGTTAGAAATAACAAAGGTGGAATTCTGGCAAAGGAAGCAGCTTTTTTTTCTTTGTAAGAGGTTAGGCACTTCTTGGTTCTTCCTCAGTTTTCTGTGGTCACTCATTTTCATCAACAAATATTGAATATCAGGTATCACCAGGGATATGCCAGGCATGACTGGATATACTGGAGACACGGCAGCGAACAAAACATTCAAAATCCCTGTCCTCAGTGAACAAGAGGCAATGGTGTGCATTAAAATGGGGCAAAGACAACAAACAAGTTAGTGAGTGATGAAATAGGATGGAGAAGGGAGTGTTGGTTATATACTATGAGAGTATAAAACAAGGTGATGCAGGGCGCCTGGGTGGCTCTGTCAGTTAAGCATCCAACGTTGGCTCAGGTCATGCTCTCACGGTCTGTGAATTTAAGCCCTGTGTCAGGCTCTGTGCTGACAGCTCGGAGCCTGGAGTCTGCTTTGGATTCTGTGTCTCCCTCTCTCTCTCTGCCCCTCCCCCGCTCGTGCTCTCTTAGAAATAAATAAATATTTTTAAAAATTAAAAAAACAAAACCACCAAGGTGATGCCTATAGCCTGGTGATGGGGAGAAAGCTGCTATTTTATCTAGAGTGGCCAGAGGAGGCTGTTGTGTAAAGGGGGCTCTGTGCCTGACATCTGGATGGTGAGAACCATTCACATAAAGATATAGGAGGAAGGTGGGTGGAGGACAACAGGTGTATTCCAGAGGAAAATAGTGGATGGGAGCCAAAGTTGGAACAAGCTGCAAGTGTTAGAGAAACAGAGAGTAGCCAGTGTGGCTGGAGCTGAGTGAGAGAGGGTGAGAGAAGCAGTCAATGAAATTAGAGAAATGGACCTCGGGCCTCATAGGCCATGGTGAGCATTTGGGTCCTAGTCTAAATGTAATGAGAATCCATTGGAGGGTGCTGAACAAGAGAAGGATATGATCTGATTAAAACAAATTTTTTTAATGTTTATTTATTTTTGAGAGAGAGAGAGAGAGAGAGAGAGAAAGAAAGAGAGCGAGCCTGAGCAGGGGAGGGGCAGAGAGAGAGGGAGACACAGAACCCGAAGTAGGCTCCAGGCTCTGAGCTGTCAGCACAGAGCCTGACACAAGGCTGGAACCCACAAACCATGAGCTCATGACCTGAGCTGAAGTCAGACACTTAACCAACTGAGCCACCCAGGCGCCCTGGCTATGATCTGATTCTTAAGAGAACATTCCATATGCTGCATAGAGCCCAGTTGAAAGGCTGTAAGAGTTGACAATGAACCGGGGAGAAGTGGGTAGACTCGGGATTTATTTAGAGCCACAGGACTGGCTAATGGATTGGATGTGGGGGACAAGGGAAAGGCAGGGTCAATGTGCTACAATGACTCGTCGATACCTCTGCCTCCTTCACTAGGATATAAGATCTACCATAGCCTAGACTATATCATGTCCACTGTCACAGTTCCCAAGTGTTTGTTGATGGGATGACTTAATTCTTTATGAGGTAACAACGTTTAATAAGGGACATTCACTTTGAGATATGCTTTGTGTCTGAGCTGGTAAGTAGAATGAGTTTTTCCCAACTTTTTTTTTTCCTGGACACAATTAGAGATGAGACTAATAAATTAATTAAAAGTTAGATCCAGGATGGTAGGTAGGCAGCTCGTGTACTCCCACTTCTCTCTCCTGTGTCCAAGGCAGACATCACTAGTGGATCACAGCACTCTTTCAGTCTGAGTCCAGATTTGGTCTTGAAAATCCTCTATGCACAGGCTGTAATTTATTTGCCATCTCAAAAGGAGACTCTGGTGTCTATAATGACACCTTATTAACTCCATTTGAGGGTTGGCATGCAAGACACCAACAGAAGGAACAGACCTCAACCAAATCCCTTTATGAATGAGGCTGATTTTTAATCACTGAATTTAAATAGCTGGAAAAATTATTGTTGACCTCAGACATTCACTGGCGGTTCTCAGCAACTTCTACGTCCCACCATTCAACACCCAGGACCTCCACGTCCACAGCCTGTAACTCAGAACGTCTTCATTTACAAGTTCAAGGCTGACTTGGCCCACCAGCCCCTCCCCCTGACTTGAGATTTGCCTCAAAGCCCCAGAATTGTTTCAGAAAAATGGATTTACATGCTGGTCAATGCCTCGGATGCAGGCAAAGTTAAGGCTTCTGAATTGCACCTTATGAATCATTCAAAGAAGCCCTCAGTGCCTCCCCCCCATGTCACATCATCCCCACACCCTGCAGCCAGCGGGTGGACTTTAATGAGTCCCCTACATGTTCCATAAAGTCAAGCACTTGGCCCTGCGTCCTTAGCCCAGAACTGATAAACACAGCCGCGTGCCCAACGGGTAGGTCACCGCTGTGGGCTGGAGGAACCTGGCTCAAGTTAATTGCATTTTTATCATCTTGAATGTGACCCAGAGGCCCTGCCCATTTTTTTCTCTGTTACTGATGTCTTCGTGTGTCTTTGACACCTCTAGTTAACCGTAGATCGAGGGCAAGTTTTCTTCTCTGCTTTTCTTACATCGCTCTCCACTGAGGGTAGATATCTTTTTAATTCTTTTCCTTGTGGCTAGGGCTACCTCAGAGGATCCCACATAAAAATTTAAAAAAAAAGAATTAAAAGACCATGTTTTCAAATCTAAGCATCATAGTAACTTGAACCCTTGAACCTTTGGCTACATAAGGATTCGCACAATACTTTGTTTTCTGAAATTCTTTCCCAGATGACAGGCAATGTGCTCAGTCTTATAGTTAGGCTTGGGGCCTTACATAATACAGTTGGAAGTGCATTAGCTTTGAAGTCAGCGATGGATTCAAATTCCAGCTCTACCAGCAATTAGCTAGGCGTCCATGAACAAATCAGCTCACTTCTCTAGACCTCAGTTTCTTTATCTCTGGTAGGGGATACAGAGATAACAAGATCTGCTTCACACTGTTGCTGGCATTTGTGAGAACAGAGATGGGTGAGGAATGCAGGAATAAGTCAACAAAAGGTAGTCTTTGTTTTTTAGCTGGTTTTGTGAGATCATCTGAAAATGTTCACAGGCAGTGACAAAAAAGCGTCAACGTTGGAGACAAACAGGCCCAGCCCTGTCCCTTATCTGCTAAGTGGTCTTGCTCTGGTCATTTTACCTCCCTGAACCTCAGTTTCTCATCTGTAGGATGGAATCAATGTCTCCTTCCAGGGATTTCTTTTTTTTTTTTCAATATATGAAATTTATTGTCAAATTAGTTTCCATACAACACCCAGTGCTCATCCCAAAAGGTGCCCTCCTCAATACCCATCACCCACCCCCCATCAACCACCAGGGATTTCTTTGATGAGAACAAAAGGAGACAAGGTGTATCATATCTTCTATTCCACTTTGTTCCTTCCCTTAGCTCTTCTAATGCTCTGAGAACAGAGATGAGACCAGGGAATTCAGAGTTGCCACTTACAAGCCACATAGTGATGAACAAACTACGTAATTTCTCTGAGTCCCAGAGTGGGGATTGCATAAATACTTTCTCCCTCTCACAGGGCTCTTGTGAGGATTAAATGAGTTAATACATGTGAAGCATTTAGAACAGTGCCCGACCCATGGTAAGTGCTTGATAAATGGTAGCTGTGTATCTTACATCATCCGTGTACCCTGAGTGACTGTAACTATTTTACAATATGATCGCGATCTCATGGATTCCTCCCTGTCCCTAGTCAGGGAGCTCCAGGCACAGTGCGGCATGAGATGCAGGAATACCACACCCAATCCCAGATTCTGAACCTTGGAGGGTTATGTTTTAAGGCCAGCTAGAGCCAATACGATAGGGAGAGGTGGGGAGTCAAGATGGATAGTTCGTAAGTGGAGACTGTGCAAATCAGCGGTTAGTACTGGATTTCCAGATTAATTTTAAATCTCTTCCTATGGGGATTGTTGAACAAGCCATTACTCTAATGGATGTAACCACAGGCTGCACAATAAAGCACTAATCCACCACTTAGAGCAGACGCTGCATGCATTAAGCCCTGTAATTTTTAAAAATTTTTTTATTGAAATATAACATAATACAGGAAAGCACACAAATGATTAAGCTCAATAGACTTTCACAAAACGAACACACCCCGCTAACCCACACCCCCATCAAGAAAAGGAACATTACTAAGCCTCCCCCAGAAAGCTTCCTTGTGTCCTCTCCAGTCACTACCCCACCCCCAACCCCCAAAAATCGCTATCCTGAATTCTGAGGCTGAGATCAGCTCCTCTTGTTTCAAACTTTACATAAATGAAATCGTACAGTTGGAGCTCTTTATATTATCAGGTTGTTTTCATCCAACATTATGTTTCTGAGGCTTATCCATACTGTCTCACAAAGCTGGATGGAGTTTGGTCTTTCTCAGGTCCCTTCTAATTTCCATTCGGTGAAGATAGCACGACGCATTCATTATGGTATTGATGGACATTTGGGTTGTTTCCACTTTGAGGGGGTACTATGAACAGAGCTGCTGTGAACATGCTTGTACATGTGTTTTGCTGAACATACGCATTTCTGTTGCACATATACCTAAAAGTGGAATTGTTGCTCATCGAGTTTGCACATGCTCAGCATTACTAGATACTTCTGTATCCCAAGCCCTGTTTTTTAAAAAATTTTTAATGTTTATTTATTTTTGAGAGAGAGAGAGAGAGAGAGAGAGAGAGGGCATGAGCAGGGGAGGGACAGAGAGAGGGAGACACAATCTGAAGCAGGCTCCAGGCTCGGAGCTGTCAGCACAGAGCCCGACGCTGGGGTCGAACCCACAAACCGTGAGATCATGACCTGAGCTGAAGTCGGACACTTAACCACTAAGCCACGCAGGCGCCCCCCCCCCCAAAGTCTATTTTTTAAACAACTTTCAAAACATACACCAATAAGACAATCTTGAAAAACTAGAAAATACAGATCAGTAGATATAAATAAGTAACGGAACCACACACAAGTACATCACTAAGGAATGATTATTCATATTTTGGCATATCAACTTCCAATATTTTTCTATACAGACATGTAATTTTAATAAGGCAAGAGAACCACTCTGCATGTACCATTTGGTAACCTGATTTTTTTTATTCAGCAACAGATTATGAACATCTTCCATGCAATAAATGCACATCTACAACTCCATTTTTTAAGGTTTTTAGTATGAAAATGTTTAGATATCCATAAAGGCAGACAGAATAATATAATTAATATGTATTAATTATATTAACAATATATATATTGTTAAAATATTAACAATATTAACAAATATTAACAATATATAGATCTTTTTTGAGAGAGAGAGAGAGAGAGAGAGAGAGAGCGAGCAGAGGAGAGGGGCAGAGGGAGAGAGAATGTTCAGCAGGCTCCACTCTCAGCACAGAGCCGTTAGTGGGGCTCGATCCTATGACCCTGGGATCATTACCTGAGCCGGAAACAAGAGTCAGACACTCAACCAACTGAGCTACCCAGGCATCCCTTCCCCCATTATTTTCAAGCATTTATTATCTTATCTGTAAATATTTAAACGACTATCTACAGAAGAACTCTTTTTATTTTTATTTTTTTAAATTTTTTTTAATGTTTATTTATTTTTGAGACAGAGAGAGACAGAGCATGAACGGGGGAGGGGCAGAGAGAGAGGGAGACACAGAATCGGAAGCAGGCTCCAGGCTCTGTGCCATCAGCCCAGAGCCCGACGCGGGGCTGGAACTCACGGACCGCGAGATCGTGACCTGAGCTGAAGTCGGACGCTTAACCGACTGAGCCACCCAGGCACCCCAGAAGAACTCTTTTTAAAGCAAAAACCATAATAACATTACCACATCTAAAAATTAGCAATAATTCTTCAATATCAAATATCCACTCAAGCATAACAACCATCTTAATAGCTGTGTAATATTCCAGTGTAAGAATGCAGCAAAATTCACCTAACCTATTTCCTATTGCTGGATTTCTTCATTATTTTCAATTTGGTCCCGTTATATAAACAGTGCTTAGAGGGACATCTTCAGAGTTAGATCATTATTACTTTAGTTGCTTAGGATAAACTCCTAAAGCATGCATCTTTAAGATTCTAGACCCTTCACTGAAGTCTTCTACATTTACACTGTGTTTCAGTTCTGAAGAGGTAGCTAATTCAGGAAATGTTTGAAACAAAATGAGCTTCTCTCACAAGAAATGAGAGAAAAGCAAGAAATACACGGTGAGAGGTTGAAAATACTTGACACATGACTGTGCACTTTTCGCTTTAGTAGTCTTCAGCAGTGGGGATGGGGGGAGCAGTTTATGGAAAGCAAAATGAAAACATAAAGTGTTCATGAAATAAACCCCTCCTAAATTACTGGCAACATCCAGCTGAGCCACAGATAGAACCAGGCTGCATCAGTGAGATCATTTCCCATCCCCAGGATTCTTCATGTAAAATATCTGCCCTACTTATTAGCACTTCCTGTAATCCCAGCCCCTCCGGAAGTGACTGTTGTCACCCAGATGAGCCTATTGCCCGGGGCTATAATCCATGCACCTTTTGCAAAGCAAATGAAAACTTTGACTTTTCCTGAACAGACTATAGTCTTTAACCACATCTTTGCCTGGGTCTTTTCTGTAGCGTGAACTAACATTTTGCAGTCATGATTTCACTTAAAAGTAAAAAAAAAAAAAAAAAAAAAAAGCAACAACAACAACAAAAACTGCATTAAAAAGCCAGAAACCCCACAGGTTCACCAAGCTCATCTCAGAACACCTGAACTGTGCTCAGGAGCAACACTTGGGATGCTAGACCAAAAATCATCCGGCCGCCCACTGGGAGAGAAGTGACACTCTGTCATTTGTCCAACCCACAACCCACGGGAGCGCAAAGCAATAACAATAATAAAAATAGCAGGCAGTTCACACTCTGTTATTGCAAAATTAATGCTCGTAAATATATTTCAACAGGTATTCATTTCCTCATGACTCTATGCCAGAAATGGATAAGAACAAGAAACGCCTTTAAAACCAGTTTTCCCGTCACCTACCCTTCACCTGATCTAATGTATTGACAGATAGTATAATATGTGATGGCTTTTGGAACCAGCCTGAATCCTGGCTCAGCCACTGATAAGATGTTTAAATGTGGCTGAGCTATCTAATCTCCGAGTCTCATTGCCCTCATCTGTAAAATGAGGAGAATAATAATGAAATCTACTTCACAGGGCAGGGATGAAAATAACATGAGTCAAGATGCATGTATCCGGCACTTGGACTGCATCTGTTAAATACACACTACAACCAGAAGGGCCAATACTCCTGATGGCTGATGTTTAATACCACACCCCAACTGCTTGACCATGCCACTGGGGTTCTTCTGACCACTTAATTTCGGTGAGATTTTCTTACCACCTGTGAGGGGACCCAGAGATGTCTCATTCCTGTCTGATGGAAAAACCAGGTGCCGGAGGATATGCAACTGTAATAAGCTTAGGACACTATAGTTTGCCTTGACAAAGAGCTGGATCCTTTTCAGACACTGTTTTTAAGATGACATTAGTTAGTCCACAGGAAGCATTTAGAATAGAGTTGCCCAAGTAAGTGTTGGCTCTTGTCATTATCAGCGTTTTTCTTATTAGTATTACCTTTATCGGAAGTGGAGTCAACAGCTTGAATCAATGGGAAGAAAAAAGGATGGATCACAACTGAACCAACCTATGTC
This sequence comes from Panthera onca, assembly GCF_046562875.1. Classification (NCBI taxonomy): domain Eukaryota; kingdom Metazoa; phylum Chordata; class Mammalia; order Carnivora; family Felidae; genus Panthera; species Panthera onca. The sequence continues at coordinate 14,547,145 of NC_138350.1, forward strand.
CTTCCTCCATACCCACAAACCCATCATTGAGAAGAAAATAAGCAAATTCATCCTACGGACCACTTTTTCTGGAACATGAAAGAGGCTACAAATTTGAGTCACGCTTTTTATTTTTTCAGTTGACCATATGAGCCATCACATGAGTTATTCTCAGGAAGTCCAAGGTCTCCCTCTAGAAGCTTCACTTCCTCCTTTGGGTTGTCTAATAAACAGAGGTTCATTGGGTACCTTGCTCACCCAGAGGAGAAAGCTTGCGCTTGCAGCGTCCTCCGCTGCCATTGCTTTTCACTACCACAAGGTGTCGCTGTAGAGAACAGGTCCTCCAAGATCTGCCAGACCATACTGGCCTTTCTTTGCTGACATCTCACTGATCCACATCATAGCTCTCCAAACCCATAGGATTTCATTAGATGCCTTCTCCCAATCAGTTTACCTGCACATGGGAGGTTACCTTTAGGGGCTCCAGGATGCCCTATCCCTGTTCAATCTGAGGGAAGCTGTCCAAGCATCTGACCAAACCCATTTTCTGGCTGCTTTTTTTTTTTTTGGGGGGGGGGGGACTTACAAGGAGAGCACAATTTTTTTTTCCTATTGAGAAGCCAAGATATGTTACATAAATCATTTTAATAGATGAGCAATGATGTGGAGTGAAAATGTTTTCCCAAAATCAAACCTCACTACAGCCGTATTATACCATCGGATGGATGGGGGACATTAGGGCGACCCCTTAGAAGCTTACCTGGACCTCATCCTCTCAAAATTTCCCACGAAAACAAAAACAGAGTCAGCAAGAATGCTCATAGAAGCACTCTTCTGCCCTGAGCTGAAAAAAATGCAGGACAGCCAAATCAAAGAGCCTGATAAGTGTCTAATGATGCTTCAGCAAGTTCTCTTAGGGTGCGTCTGAGGCAGACAAAGTCTGAGGGTCAGGAATTTCTGAATGCCTTTCTGCTGCTGTCAGTCTCATGGGTGCCATTTAAAGAAAATGCATGGCCTGGCCCTTCAGCACATCTGACGTGTTTCACTTTAGGAATCATTCTGGGTCAGATTAGCTCCAAACAAGAGTTTCCTGGCAGCATGTGGATGCAAAGTTAAAGAAATCAATTAGAACTGGGACCTCATCAAAATAAAAAGCTTCTGCACAGCAAAGGAAACAATCAGCAAAACTAAAAGGCAACTGACGGAATGGGAGAAGATTATTGCAAACGACATATCAGATAAAGGGTTAGTATCCAAAATCTATAAAGAACTTATCAAACTCAACACCCAAAAAAGCAAATAATCCAGTGAAGAAATGGGCAAAAGACATGAATAGACACTTCTCCAAAGAAGACATCCAGATGGCCAACAGACATATGAAAAAATGCTCAGCATCACTCATCATCAGGGAAATACAAATCAAAACCAAAATGAGATACCACCTTACACCTGTCAGAATGGCTCACATTAACAACTCAGGCAACAACAGATGTTGGTAAGGATACGGAGAAAGAAGATCTCTTTTACATTGTTGGTGGGAATGCAAGCTGGTGTAGCCACTCTGGAAAACAGTATGGAGGTTCCTCAAAAAATTAAAAACAGAACTACCTACAATGCAGCATTGCACTACTAGGTATTTATCCAAGGGATACAGGTGTGCTGTTTCAAAGGGACACATGCACCCCAATGTTTATAGCAGCACTATCAACAATAGCCAAAGTATGGGAAGAGCTCAAATGTCCATCGATGGATGAATGGATAAAGAAGATATGGTGTGGTGTGTGTGTGTGTGTGTGTGTGTGTGTGTGTGTATACATATGTGTGTGTGTGTATATATACATATACATACACATATATACACACATATATATATACATACACATCACATCTTTTTTATCCATATACACACATATATATACACATATATGTATACATATACACATACACACACACACACACACATATATATATACACATATATATATACATATACACACACACACACAATGGACTATTACTCGGCAATCAAAAAGAATGAAATCTTGCCATTTGCAACTATGTGGATGGAACTGGAGGGTATCATGCTAAATGAAATTAGTCAGAGAAAGACAAAAATCATATGGCTTCACTCATATGAGGACTTTAAGAGACAAAACAGATGAACATAAGGGAAGGGAAACAAAAATAAGATAAAAACAGGGAGGGGGACAAAACAGAAGAGACTCATAAATATGGAGAACAAACTGAGGGTTGCTGGAGGGGTTGTGGGAGGGAGGATGGGCTAAATGGGTAAGGGGCATTAAGGAATCTACTCCTGAAATCATTGTTTTACTATATGCTAACTAATTTAGATGTAAATTTTAAAAAATAAAATAAAAAGAAATCAATCAGAACATTATTCTGCAAGAAAATTCTTTGAATCAGAAGAGATTTTTTAGGAATCTCTGCAATGAAGCAAGATCTAAGCAACTAGTTAAGGCGGGAATCTGAATCCCCATCCATGCCCTGAGACAGCTCACCCTTAGATCCTGTGAACTCTTTCCCTCAAAGTCTACTTCAGGAAAGCACAAGGATTTGCAGGGAGGCAGTGTATGTTCCGAGCAGGTCTGCTCTCTTGCACAATTCCAGGGGCACCATTTACAATGTGTGCCCCAGGGGGAACAGAGCCCCCAAAATACAATTTGTAGAATACAGATAATAATACCCCGGGGGGTTGTACAATTGAGCAGCCCTTTATTGGTAGTGATAGAAAGGTAAAAATAAAAGCTTAAAGAGCTCTCAGGGCTTGTGGGAGGAAGTGTGTTGTGGAGAGAGAGAGGGAGAGAGAGAGAGAGAGACCAGATTATTGGTAAGAGTGTCTCAGGTGGATCACAGACTAGATATAGCCGTAAGTGCATGTTCAGGTTCACGTACCTTTCCCTGCAATACCCATCTAGGTCTTTGAGTTGTCACTTATCAGAAGCATTTGGTCTAGAAAAGTGAATGGGAAGTGACCAGGTAAAACAGAGAGAGAAAGGGAAGGTATCTCAGGCAGAGAAAATATTATGCACATGATCACAGCCAGGACAGGACCCGGAAGGCTGGGTGACTACAGACACCTTTTGCCAAGTTCCCCCTCTGTGTCAGGCACTGGTCTAGGACTTGACGTAAGGTCGTCTCAACCGTGAGAGGAAGACGAGAGAGGACAGCTTAACCCTGGGGACCAAACCCTGAAGCGAACAGCTTTCAGGCTGACACAGCTCAGCAGACCCTGAGTGAACGGGAGAGAGATGGCCTGTGGTTCTGGGCACACGTTTTGCATCTTCTGGGATTCATCTGAATGTACTATGACAAGGACAGGCAGTGGCAGACAACCACACTAGGACCAGGAGGCCATGAGAAGCTGCTTCTTACGGTGACAGGCAAGACCCAAGTTGTAGATTCAGAAAGGGAGCCTTTGGCCACCACCCCCAACACACACAACTGCACCACGCCTCAGACCCTTCCCATCTCCCTGTGTACTGACTCGGAGTGACATAGCCATTGCGAATTCCTGAGGAGTGCGCCCTGTCTCCAGCAAGTAATCCCTGCCGTCAATCAAGCGGGAGAACATGGGTCCAAAGATTGCAGCCTGCTTGTCTTGTGCCTTATTCCATTGTCTGTTGTCTGTCTGGAAATTCTAAACCAGGAGTGCTTCGGAGATGGCTGGTGTGCTCCAGAAAAAGCCTCTCTTCCTGCTAATGCGTTTACATCCACACTGGCAGGTCTGTGACGAACAACTCTCCCATTCCATTTAGTCATTAAGCACAATAGGTAATAATGTGCATTGCAAGCTGGGGTTTGCATTCCTTTAAAAAAAAAAAAAAGTCAATCAGTGTATCTCAGAACTGAAAGCCAACTGCCTCCAGAGGCTTCTCCAAGCTTCTGTTTTCTCAGCGCCTGTGTGCGGACGGCACCAGGAGAGCGCCACAGTTAAGACCGTGGCTCCTGGATTCAGACAGACCAGAGTGTGCGCATCCTGACATCGCCACCTTCTTGTTGGGTGACTTTCGCCCAGTGCTTCAATTCTGTGAGCCTCAAAGTTGCCCCATCTTTGAAATTATAGTGCTTGCTTCGTAGGGCTACTGAAGGGATTCGATGAGGTAACACGGGTGAGGCATGAGGGCCCGGCCTCCCCCACAGAAAGTGCTCTGTAAGTAATGGCTACCATTAGGATGATTTTCCAAGCCTCAGTCCTCTCCAGGGTTTCTGCCCTCAAGGATATCTGGCTTCTTCCGAGCCCCCCTCCAAGTTGTAATTGCTTCTGAATATGAGGGGGCAAACAGACGAGAAGGGAGGTGGGGAGGTGAGGGGAACAGGAAGAGGCACATTAGACTCCTGCACACGAACAGACTTGCCAATATTCCCTCCCCAGTGAGGTGCAGAACTCCTAATAGCAGTTGCCTAGAAACGGAGAGCTGTGGTAGGCTTCTGCTCCCTTCCAGAAATCACCCTAATTGGGATGCATGTAGAACTGTTTGTTGACACTTCGAAGGTTTTTCCTCTTCTCCTTCCAGAAGAGATGCAGTCCTCCCATACAAATGCTGACTCACATTAATTAAAGAGTAGCCCTCGGCCAAGGCACCTTTTAACCCCACAGAAGCCTGCGTGGCTGGCGGCCTTGGTTGGTGGTCTCCGATGAAATGGCCATTTTAGGTCGCCATCACTGTGTTTGCATTTCAGGATGTTTACAAGGTCTGAGGCGACTTTTGAAGGCAGGATGGTGGGCGGAAGCGGGTGTGTGTGCACCTGTGTGAACAGTGAGGTCATATGAAGCTTGCAAAGTCCAGGAAATTCAATCAAAATGCAACACGTGCATACCGTGTAGCCTGATATTAGACGCTAGAGGTGCCTTCCTTTTGGGGGGTTTAAACACCTCTTGCAGTCATTTGGCATAGGTAGGTCAGAGACCGCATTACAAGCTAAAGAAATAACTTCCCTGAGAGGCACATAGGGAGCCCCTTTCATTTGATCACTTCTTAGAACACAGCTATATTCTAGCTCCCAGTTGGAGAAAATATATATATATATATTGCAAAGACATCCATTTATCTCTTTCCTGTTTGGATGATTCAGCTTCTGCACGGACGGTTCTATAAACCTGCTCCATCCAAAGAGAATGTAAAGGGACCACGTCGAACTAGGGTGGCGGTGGTATTATGTGCCAGAAAGTCAGCGTGTATTTAATTAGGTTCTGAAATGCAAGAATTTCAAATGATTGTTATTCATGCAGTAAATATTTTATGAGGCTCTCCTTTGTACTGGTTCTAGGGATAGAGAAAAGATTTAGAAATTGGCCCTGCCCTCAGGGAGCTCTGTCTGGTGGTGGGGATGGGAGGAGGGAGTGCATGGACAGACAAGTCAGTGAACAGTTCAGGGGTGCCTAATGCAGCCTGGGAAGAGCAGAGGTGACTGCTGGGGAGGGGTGGGGTTACCCGAGCAAGTTCTGAAGGGTAAGTAAAAGTCAGCCAGGTGGAGAAGCAGGGAAGAGCGTTCGAGGCAGGGTAGCCTATGAGCAAACGCACTGCCATGGGGAAGACCATTGTCTTGCAGCTTGGTATTGCTAAGCATCACTTGACGAGGAAGAGGTCTAGGAGATAGGACAAATCCAGCTCATGCAGAGCCCTGGGGGCTGCACTGGGAGGTCTGGAGACGATGTGCAATATTGGTGAGGACAGAGGAGGAAAAGAGGTCCAAGGCAGGGAGGCCAGTGAAGAAGGAGTGGCAGATACCAGAGGAGAGACGTGATGGCAGCCTGATTTTAGAGCATGGTGCCTGGGAGGGAAGACTTTGGTACTTAGCCCCACAGAAGGGTAGAGCCCTGAGACAAAGCAGTGAGGACAGAAGGGAGCCATTGGAGGACTTAAAATAGCAGAGCGGAACACTCTTCGCACGATATGCTTCCTCACGCTGAGGAAGATGGCTCTGTGCACCACGGAGGACCAAAACATCAGAGGAGCAGAGTTAAGAAGCAAAAACATTTTGGTCATGCCAAGACTTTTATTTTTATTTTTAAAGTGTTTATTTTTTATTTTTTTAATGTTTAGTTATTTTTGAGAGACAGAGCATGAGCAAGGGAAGGGCACAGAGAGAGAAACAACTTGAAGCGGGCTCCAGGCTTGGAGCTGTCAGCACAGAGCCCGATGCGGGGCTCAAACTCATGAACTGCGAGATCATGACCTGAGCTGAAGCTGGACACCCAACCCGATGAGCCACCCAGGCGCCCTAAAGTGTTTATTTGTGAGGGGGAGGGGGAGGGAGAGAGAGAGAGAGAGAGAGAGAGAGAGAGAGAGAGAGAGAGAGAGAGAGAGAGGCAGCCCGAGCAGGGGAGAGATGGAGAGAGAGGGAGACACAGAATCTGAAGCAGGCTCCAGACTCCAAGCTGTCAGCACAGAGCCCAACTAGGGGCTCGAACCCATGAACCATGGGATTGTGACCTGAGCCAAAGTCAGCAGCTTAACCAACTGAGCCACCCAGGTGCCCCTGGTCATGCCAAAACTTTTAAACATCAAGCCTCCAGCTAAACAGCTCCTGCTTTTCAGTTCATCGAGTGATGCCTGAGGTGACCGAGGGTTTAGAGACAATGCACTGAACTGGGAATCCAGAAACCCCATTTCTGTCTTGGGTCTGCCTCCAACTTGCATTCGATACCTCTCCTCTCTGGATCTCATTTGCAAAAGGAGGGTTTAGAGCTTTCCCCAATGGTCTTCTCACTTCCAAAATTCTCAGTCTAGATTCTGACTCAGATCAGAACAATGATGCCCAAGGCTGAGCTGCGGACACCAGGAGTGGGGGGTTCTGGTCCCCAAACGCCAACTAGAATGCAAATTCTTTGAAAGCAAAGGCCAAATCTTATAATTTTGGCACCTTTCCTTGGCCCCAATTCACCTTGTACACAGTCCATGTCCAATAAGGATGTTAGGAAGGAAGGAATTGAATGAAGTGTATTCAGAAGGAGGCAGGATACATAAAAATGGGATCGGCAAGCAGGGAAGAGATTTAGATTAGGCAAATACTCACTGACAGCCAATTTGGGAATCATGAAAAATGATGCCTGAAAATGCTGGTTTCTAATTCTAGAGATCGATAAGAAGAGAAATGACCTTCAACAGATCAAATAATCAACATAACCCTTCTGTTTTTTTTTTAAACTCACTGAATCAACTAGCCATTTTCTTTAATTAATGATCAAAAATAATATTATATTCCTATCATGTGCCCAAGAACGGGAAGGGGTGAGGGGAGACACGTGGTAAGTGTGATACGGTGAATGCCTTCAAGGAATTTCATTTCTAGAGAGGAGTTTAGCCCAAATTCTGAAACCCTTTTGCACAGAGGTGCTGTCTTTTTTGCATCTCAATCCCCACTCATCCCCTTCTCATCTGTGTACACACACAGATGTGTGTGTGTGTGTGTGTGTGTGTGTGTGTGTGTCGATGAGAGGGCTCGCTTCCCCGAATGTGGCCCTGGCAATCAGCAATACTGTGATCAGGCTGCCAGGGCCAATCCTTCCTCTTCACAAAGCAGTTTTGAATCTCCCAATTTCCAGCCATGGTTAGCTTTTGCACGACTTCTTCAAATGCTTCCACACCATTTCTTTGTTTTTTTGGCTTTCATGACAAGTCAGATGAGATAATATTATCTCAAAGAACAGGTGAGGAGGACAGGCCCAGGCCTCCAGTCTGCCCCATCTGGGTAACCTCACACAAAGTCGCTGAACCTCTCCGTACTTTCCTTACTGTGAGATCTGGCTGCCGCTGCTACTAATACCTGCCTCACAGGGTTGGTTACAGACATTGAAGGGGCTCAGTCAGTTAAGCGTCCAACTTTAGCTCAGGTCATGATCTCGCGGTTCATGAGTTCGAGTCCCGAGCTGGGCTCTGTGCTGACGGCTCGGAGCCTGGAGCCTGCTTTGGATTCTGTGTCTCCCTCTCTCTTTGCCCCTCCCCTGCTCATGCTCTGTCTCTCTCTCTCAAAAATAAATAAACATTAAAAAAAAAAAAAAAAGACATCGAAGAATCCAGGAACTGCAAAGCCTTTTTTTTTTTTTTTTTTTTTTTTTTTAGTTAGCAGCACATGGCAATTGTTCCTGTTCTAGCTGCAGTGACAATGGTCATGGTGGAGGTCGTGATGGTGCTGATGGTTCTCCCTTAGCTAACAGAACAGAGTGGTTAACTATTCTCCCTATATACACAGCCAGCTGCTGGGAGAGTGAGAATTAGAACCCAGCTTTTTAACTGGCATTAATGGGGGTGCCTGGGTGGCTCAGTCGGTTGAGTGTCCGACTGACCCTTGGTTTCGGTTCAGGTCATGATCTCATGGTTTCCTGAGTTTAAGCCCCGGGTGGGGTCCTGCTGCCAGCCCAGAGCCTGCTTGGGATCCTCTCTCTCCCACTCTGTCTGCCCCTCCCCCACTGGCACTGTATCTCTCTCTCTCTCTCTCAAAATAAATAAATAAACTTAAAAAAAATACTTTAATTGACATTAATGTACGTCCCACTCTTGCCTAAATCCATAGGTCTCATGTGAGTTCACTGTTTACCAGCCGTCTTCCCCTGAAATATCCACCGGGTTGTGAGTGGGTTCCTTAGATGCTTCTATCTTTTTCCTCCTCTTCCCCTTCCTCCTCCTTCGTTTCTCTTTTCCTGAAGATCTCAGAGATTAAGTAAAGGAGGAATCCAGAAAAGAAAACCACTTAAAATAATTAGGAGGTTTCTGCATGTAATTTCTTATTTAGCAGAGCAGAGGTTAATTCCCTGGCCCTTTAGCTTAATAAATTTCATTACTTACACGAAGACCAAGTGTTTTTCCCACCACCACTATGGGCAGCCGATTCACGGACCCTTATGAATTACTGCATAATGCAATTTACCAAATCCCAAAATAATTGCGGTCTAATTACGCTGTTCTTGCCGCCACCCTCAAAGAAAAGAACCTCCCAAGCTCACCATTTGAAACAAGTGCCACCTCCCAGAAGCTTTGTGGCACTTAGAGCCAAACCACCACCCTGGCTGTGTGCACAGCAGGAAGGCTGTAACAGCAATCATTCACGGCTTTGATGGTGATGATGATGAAAACAGTCATTGTTACCATTTTCCCCCGAAAATCTCCAAGGTGCCAGGCGCCATGCTAAGTGCCTGTCGTATATGGTTTCAACAATGTCCTAAGATGGGTATTCATTTAGCCCAGTTTTACAGATGAAAAAAAGTGCATCTGGAAGAGGGAGAAATGATTCACCCAAAGTCACAGACACCAAGGGATCAGGAGATGCTAACTAGTTAAAACCACAACAGGCCATTTCCAAAACCAGCACATTTTCCTCATGCTAGATCAACCTGGATCAAACCACCTGGGTTTAAATTCCAGCCCCACCACTTACTAAGCTATGGTTAGACTGCCTGACCTCTTTGAGCCTTGGTTTGCTCATCAGCAAAATGGGGACAACTACCTGCCTCCTGGGGATATTGTGAGGATTCAAGGAGATCATGTACATGGGAGTCCCTAGTTCAGCATATTGCTCAAGCCCTTACTATGCACACCTTTCCACCTCCTGCAAAGGTACCAGCTTCCCTTCAACTACAGATGCTCCCCTGACTCCCAGCTCTCACTCTTACAGGCTCAGACCCTCCTGTATCTATTTCCTGACACCCTCAATGGAGACTCTCCAAGACTTACTTCTCTTTGCAGAATTTCATGCTTCCAAGTTTCCTTGTCTGTTTCCCACTATCCAAACTAACCTCCCGCCAATACCTTTCCTTTAGTCCCTGGCCAGCAATTTAGTCAAGGATGATGGCACATTAAAGGTGAGAATCATGACAGTTCAGTCGAGGAAAAAAGACAGAGAGACAAAGAGAGAGACTCAGCTGGGACTCCATGCTGCTGCATGGTAAACAGAGCTGGAGATTACCAGCATTTGACCAAGGTAAAGGCTTAGCTCCCTCCAATAAAAGAGGTTTCCGTTCTGGAGGAAGAACAGGTATGGTGGCTTCATGGTCATGTAGAACCCAGGTTCCTTCTATCTTTCAATCCACTATCTTTAGCGTTTGCTTCCATCTGCAAGGTTTCCTCATGCTCACACAGTGGCTGCTGGTGCTGCAACCATTACAGCTAAGTCTCAGGCAGCAGGAAGGAAGAAGGGGGAAAAAGGCCAAAGGGCACATGCCCCCAGCTGTATTAACATCCTTCAAAGAGTTTTCCCAGAAGCCTCTCCCAATGACTTCCACTTGTATCTCACTGGCCTGTCCTATCTGCAAGGGCAACTGGAAAGCACAGTTTTGTGTGTTGTCTTGTTTTGTTGGTGTTTTTATCGAGGCATTTGGAAGCCCAAGAGAATGTGGTCTGTTACTAAGGAAGGTGGGGAAATGGATATTTGGTAGGTAACTGGCACTTTCTGCCATTAGGAGGAAGGAAGGGAGGTAGGGAAGGAAAATCAACAAGTGTTGATCGCCCACGCTCTCTCTCCCAGGCACTGTCTTTAAGGAGCCCATAGTCAAATAGGAAAAGCAGACCAAAAAATAGACAATTGCCATAGAGTGCAATAAGTGCAGTAATGAGAAGCACATAAGCACAAGAAGCCAGGGGGAGAGGCACGGAGGAGGTACTTGAACTAGCCTGGAGTTAGGAGAGTGGGGGAGTGTGAGATCGAATGGTCAACACTGGACAATTCTTCCCAAGTCTTGAAGGACAAATAGAAATCAGCCAAGTGAAGAAGCAGCAAAGGGCACTGCAGGAGGAAGCAAAATCATGTGTAATGTTCAGGGGTAGGGAGTGGCAAAGAAATGACTGGTTGAGTGGTTAAAGACTAGCAGGCAGGAAACTTTTCCCTTCTTCCCTTCTAGGTTCTTGTAATAGGTCAACTTATAAAATATCAGAAAGCTTATTGTATATAAGTTCGGCTTAAACTCACCTTTCATGAATAATTGAGATAAAAGCTTATGTAGTTCCCTATTAGGGTTATCGGAAATTACTAACCACCCTACCTCGCTTCTGTGACCTCACCTGCTTGCTAAATAGATAACTTAGGATGCAAAACGCTCCCTCACCCCTTCTACCAAGATCCGGCCTAGGCAAGACCAACATGTACAAAGTCACGAACTCACTGCCCCAGGGTATCTTAGGTGTCTAACTATGATTGGTCATTTTAAACCCTCTTAGGACAAAGAACTTTAAATTGATAGGTTCCCGACAAAACTAACGTCTGTGTGTCACAATATAATTGGCTACCATGAAATGCTGTAAATTGTAATTGGTTAACTAAATAATGACGTACTCTGACTTGCTAAAATCCATATATGCTCAGTGCTACCTTTGTTCGGGGCCATTCTCTGCACTTTTCTCCTTAAGATCAGGTTTGGCCCCGCCATGAATAAAATCTTGCCTCGCTTCTATTCGGAGTCTGGTGGTTTTTTTCCAACAGCACCCTGTTTCAGTTCTTAGGCTGGTCTAATAATTAAATTGACAACAGGCAGAAAATAGGAGCAAAAACGAAAACAAAAACCAAAACAATTTAATTTTGTACATACAGGAGCCCATAGAAAAAGGAGACTCAAAGAAGTGCCCACAGCAGGCAGCTTTTGTACCTCCTAGACAGACAACACATTTGTAAAGAATCAAGAACAAAGGGTTTGGGCGAGGGGTCGAGGGGTCGCAAATTAGTGGTGAAGCAGCAAGGGTGGTTTCCACAGCCTTATCGGCCCTGAATTCCCTCTGTCTGATGGTGAGGATGCCTCTCTTTCTCTTGGCACAGGGGGGGGGGTACCATGCACAAGGGAGAAGGATTTCCCACTCTCAGGGGAACAAAGGAGGGTCAAAGCGTCCTCCTTGCCCTGGCTGCATCTTTAAGTCACTTTAATTCAAAATAATCAATAAGCCACCTGGCGTATTCAGGGGTAGCATGCTCTACTTCCCTTCAAGATAAAGCCCATATCTTAGAGGACCTTGCTGCCATGGAAAAGAGTCTAGACGTGGTCCTCAGGACAGTGGAAAGCCATGGAAGGGTTTGGAGCACTCTGATGGGAATGATGAGGTTTGCATTTTAGAAGGAGCACCGTGGCACAGGATGGGAAGGGGAAGGACCAGGAAGCTACTTAGAGTAACAGAGGCAACCAATGATGGTTTCTGGCTCAGATGGTGGCAACAGGAAGGGAGACAGTCAAGTGATGTTTAAGAAGTGGGGTTGGCATCACTTCCTGATCAGTTAGTGGGTATGAAGAGGCTGAAGGGGACAAAAGTAATGCCCCCATTCTACAGGTGAAACAAGCTGTGTTTTGCTACCCTAGAGCAACTCATAAACAGCACACTTGTGGCCAAAGGAACCCTCCACGTTATGCCTTCTTCCAACTCAAATGGCACCTGCTAGCTGCACGTGCACCGTGCCCACACTTCAGAAATGCCCCAAGACTCTTACGAAGGAGCCAGAGAGAATAAAGCTGCAGCATATAAAATGCCATCCCCGTGTGAGGATCAAGCCCCACAGCCACGTTTTTCTTCTGTCTGCTTTATGAGCAAAAGGAACCCACACACCGTACTTCTTTGGGGGCTGAGTCATTCTGGAAGGACAGAATCTGTCTGAACCTTTTGATCTGAGAGGTGAAATCCCCACTGGGCAATTCTCCCATTGTTGGGCATTACAATTAGCAAATGACCCGGGGACGGTAAAGAGATGTTCGGATGTGATTTAATAAGAATGTGGTTGCAATAAGCCCTCAGAATATGTTTGCCATCAATTTGCTGTATACACAATATGCTACCAGTGCAATCTTTTGTGTATGCAGTTGACCTTTATCTCTGGCAATCTTGTCCTATAAAGAAGAGTGAAATCCTCCATTGCAAATCATTAGCACTCAGGAAATGGCTTTAATTTGCATGCTGACAAAGATATTAACTTGGGTGGTGGTGGGGGGGAATAACACAACACGTCCTTTTGTCTGAAAGGCAGTTCAAAATCTGTGTTGTGACTACAGTTGACTGAAGTTCAATTACTGTAATAAATGTATTCCAAATTTCATCTCAATTGTATTTGCATTTTAATGAATGATTCTCACCTTCTTGTCAATTTGGCAGCCAGGCTAGATTTATTAAGTTATTGTATAAACAGGGCATTCTAATGCGGGAATTTAAATGCAAAATATTTGCTCGGCGCTGCGTTTGAACTGGGGCCGCGTTATTAATTTGCCCGTACAGGTTGCCTGAAAATTCAAGAATTTAAGGATGGCATTTCAGATCCCTTCTTTCCATCAGGTGTGCTCTCTCCCCCTCTGAAATCAATACGTCTGGGTGGGCTGACAAAGCAAGGCATCAGCCAGCCAGACGAAGAGGGCTCTCCAAGTCTCCAGCCTCCACAAACTGAAGAGAAACTGATTTATTTGCTATTATTTGAAAACAGTAAAATTTGTTAAGTGAAAATTTCCCGTGTAGGCAATTCCAGTCTTCAAGAGCAGGACATCCCTGAAATCGGATTGCCAGGAGTGTTTGTTCATTTTAATGTCATTCTGCCTTTCCCGTTGAAGCACTCCTGGCTTTATAGCCTCATATTTCTTGCAGGCAGAGACAGAAAATGTGAGTGAAAACCAGCTGGATGCAGAGACGTAATACCATTAAAAGTTGGTGTTTTTTTTTTTTTAAGTACATCTGGGCTGTTGGTTTTTAACAAAGTGATTTGCGGTGGTTAATCCTATGTCCGTTCCCCCCCCCCCCCCATAATGGAAAGGGTGAACGAGAATTCCCTTTGCTACCCACCCCCCAGCTCTCCAGAACTCCCACAGCTTTTTGCAAGGCCCCTGTGAAAAGATCTGGGGCTGCTTCTGACGCCATTCAGTCCTATTTCTCAGGTAGGGCCCTGGGGATGGAGGCAGATTCAGGTAATGGGAGACTCCCCACAAGCTGAATGCCCTCAAAGGGGGACCATGTCTGCTACTGATGTGCTTAAGGAACTTTCTGAGATGAAGTGATGACTAGCATGTGTCAAAGTTCTATTTCAAAACTGTAGCAACAGAAACGGGCTTCTCTTTTTTTTTTTTTAATTTTTTTAATGTTTATTTATTACTGAGAGACAGAGAGAGACACAGAGCATGAGCAGGGGAGGGGTAGAGAGGGGAGACACAGAATCGGAAGCAGGCTCCAGGCTCTGAGCTGTCAGCACAGAGCCCGATGTGGGGCTCAAACTCACCAACTGTGAGATCATGACCTGAGCCTGAAGTTGGTTGCCTAACCAACTGAGCCACCCAGGCGCCCCGGAAACGGGCTTCTAACAAAGCCAGTTCAAAGATCTCTTTTTGGAGAATGTTTTGTTTTATTTTGTTGGCTTGTTTTTAGTAGGGGAAAGGGGACAGTTAGACTAACAATGCATCTTGAACTTCAATGTGTAAATGAATCACCTGCGGGTCCTATTAAAATGCAGATTCTCATTCAGGAGGTTTGAGTGGGGACCCAAGATTCTGCCTTTCTTTCTTTCTATCTTTCTTTCTTTTTTAAGTTTATTTATTTATTTGAGAAAGAGAGAGAGAGAGCGCGCGGGCGGAGGAGCAGAGAGAGAGAGGGAGAGAGAGAGAATCCCAAGCAGGCTCCACGAGGTCAGTGCGTGGAACCTGATGTGGGACTTGAACTCACAAAACTGTGAGATCATGACCTGAGCTGAAATCAAGAGTCAGACGCTCAATCAACTGAGCCACCCCGGTGCCCCAGGTGATGCTGATGCTGCTGGTCCAAGGACCACCGCACTTGGAGTAGCAAGGAGCTACAAAGCATCACTCAAAAGGACGAACAGCTAAAGGTTAACAGACTTGTTACAAATCTGATGGGCCAGCTGTGTGGGTAAATCTAACACCCAGAAAGGGCTCTTCAACTCATCAGAAGATATCAGAAATTTGCTCAAATGTTTTATCAAGTACACTAGATACTTCTCAGAAGGGGCTGTTAATTACTTTATGATCTAAGGTCTGTTCCGGACCATCTTTTCTCAGGTCTGAGGCAATTTCCTTCTTAATACCATATTTTATCATATCGAAGAGGAGCATTTTTTTTTTTCACATTTTAACATCTCTGAGCTGGAGGTGTAATGTACAATTATATCTTAATTTAATTGACCTGGGTTTGTCTTTGTGGTTCAAAAATAATAGTGCGTCTTATAATAGATAATGTATCGGTCAGCTATTTTCACCATAATGCTATGTAACGAGCTTCCCCAAACTCAGCAATTTTCAGTAAGTATTTCTTCCTTGTTCATGTGTCTGTAGGTTAACTGGGGTTTGGCCAATCTCGGCTGAGATTAGCTGAGTTCAGTTCTGTTCCCCATGCCTTTCTCATTCTTCTGGGTTCAGCAAAATAGTGGGTTTTGTTATTGTCATGGGCCCAACTGAACAAGCTTATTTCAAGCTTCTGTTCAAGTCATATCTGCTAACTTCCATAGGCCAAGGAAGTTACATGAAAGCCAAAAGCCAGGGGGCTGGGAAGTACACTCCACCCTTGAATACAGGGAACAGGGGAATGTGAGCACTGACTTTATCTACTACAGGTGGTATCTTGGATTGGGTAAAACATGGTCTAAAGGGGGAAAAGGTAAGCCACCAGTTTCTAGTCTGCAGGCCTAGAGGTGAACCCTACACAACATACAGCCTGGAGATATGCAAAGTCAAAGCTTTTTTTTTTTTTTTTTTTAAGCTTATTTTATTTTTGAGAGATAGAGACAGCATGAGTGGGGGAGGGGCAGAGAGAGAGAGAGAGAGAAAGAGAGAGACACAGAATCCTAAGCAGGCTCCATGCTGCCAGCACAGAACCCAACACGGGACTCAAACCCATGAAACCACGAGATCATGACGTGAGCCGAAACCGAGAGTCAGACACTTAACCAACTAAGCCACTGAATCAAAGCTTTAGAAGCTTCCAGTTGAATGTGATTCACCTTGCAGCATGCAGGTGGAGAGGGAGAAATTCTGGAACCAGCCCTCCTGGCTTCCGATACCTGCTCTGCCACCTTCCGGCTGTTATGGACCCTCATCATTTACTTACCCCTTTCCTTGTTTTCTCACCTGTAAATTACACTAACCTCTCAGGACGGTGAGCGAGTTGGCAATAATAATTATAGCTCTCACTCACGGAGTCCTGTGTGGTAGGCACCATAGTAAGCTCTTTAGGTCCACTATCTCATTTAATCCTGCCAAGAGGCCTCCGAGGCAAGAGCTAATATTTTCCCCATTTGAAAATGAAGAGGCTAAAGTTCAGAGAGGTTTAAAACCTGCCTGAGAGAGAGGCAAAGATCCCATGCAGAGGCTGTTCCGTGCAAGCCTCACCATGTATTTACTGCTCCTCAAGTCTGAAGGGGCCTGGGAGAAACCTGGGCTTCCTGACTTCTGTCCCTTTGGTCTGAGCTAAGTCCTGCTGAGAACACTGTTCCCGAAGTGAGCAATCTCCATTCATGGGATCACACACAGACTCCCGTACAGAGAACATATGTCCCTTAAAAATAAAAACCCATCCCCATGCACTGGATAAGAATATGTCACACTGGGTAGAGGAAACTTTCCATTTTATAATCGGCTGCTTCCTCCGCTTGCCTGATGCAGTTAATTATTTTACTCCCCATCGTTCCTCTTGCGATGTTAGCCAGGGGAGTTTTACAGCATGGAAAGCAGTGAACAGGAGGCCCTGGGTGAGTGGATTTAAAGGCGAATACTGCTCTTCCCTGCAAATAGCTCCCTTCACACAAATAGCCTGGTAATCAGCAATAATGATGGAGAAAATGTAGGGAACATACAAGGGAATTAAATGGGAATTTGCTGAAATATTAAGCATTTTTAAATGGGCCTCCACGGTACCATGGGAGTGCTTCACAGCTCAATGAATGAACATCTTGTAGCCTGAAATTCCTAGAATAGACTGGTGTGTCTGACATGAGGGCCCAGACCCGCCCCACCCCCCACCCCCCACCAGCTCTGCTCATCTCTCACCCAGGTCTTTCCAGAAGATCTAGCAGCTGGGAGTCTGGCTGCCTTGGATGAAAAGGGGTGGTAATTCCAACAGAAAACTTGATTCCTCAAATTGGCTAAGCTGGGTTTCCCTTTCCCCTTCTGTGAGTTATTCAGGCATTCATCACTATCGGCACTTAGGGTCTTGTTACAGAGATGGCTTTACACAGCGTGTCCTCCCTGTACAGATCCTTGAGAAAAATCGCTTCCTAGTTTCAGCACCAGGAATAAGTAGGCATCTCCTGAACAGCTTTTTAAAAATCGTACAGTCATTGGGAATCACATGAGGGATTGTATTTCCCTTTTTGCGTTAGCCACTAGGATGCTCAGGGCCAAATCGTGCACTAGATCATGTGGTGCAGGTTTGGTTTTTAAAAAAATTTTTTTAATGTTTATTTTTGACAGAAAGACAGACAGAGTGAGGGTGGGGGAGAGGGAGACACAGAGCCCAAAGCAGGCTCCAAGCTCTGAGCTGTCAGCACAGAGCCCGATGCAGGGCTTGAACTCGTGAACGGTGAGATCATGACCTGAGCCGAAGTCAGATGCTTAACCGACTGAACCATCCAGGCACCCCAGTGTGGTACAGGTTTTGACACCTGTCTTATCTGATTTTTTGCCTTCTTGCTTTTCCTGCCTTTATCCCTTTTTTTTTTTGTTTTGTTTTGAATTTTCTGCCTCTAATACTTTTTTGGAATAAGGGCATAAAGGAGTCAAACAAATCTCTCACCAACCTCTTAATTACAATAAAAAAATGCATAACTAAGACTCAGAGGTGAAGACTGTGAATCCTCTGAGGATGTGTTCACCTTTGCAATGCCAGTGCCCCGAACAGAACTTAACACGTTACAATCAGTGCCTGATGCAGAGTCTGATGCTTAACAGGTGTCCAGCCTAAGGCATGCCACATAATGTTCAAGCCCTTTTTCTTTACTGTGGCACGGACCATCAGTCTGCCACTTTTTATAAATTAAGAAGGACGTTGTTAACCCTCATGGACAAAGACAACACAGTGAGGCTGGCTGTCCCATGCGTGCCGGCCTAGATATCTGATCACACTATGTAACAGTTTGCTGGCACTGCCATAACAAAGCACCACCAGCCGGGTGGCTCAGCCACAGAGATGTGTTGTCTCACACTTCTGGAGCCTAGAAGTCCAAGATCAGTGTGTCAGCGGGGTTGGTTCCTTCTGAGGCCTGTGAGGGGGACTCTGTTCTATGCCTCCACCCAGCTACTCATGGTTTGCAAGCCGTGTTTGGTGCTCCTTCCTGTGGGAACATCGCCCCGATCTCTGCCTTCATCTTCATATGGCTTCATATTCTCCCCATGTGCTTGCCTGTGTCCAAATTTCCCCCCCTTTTAAAAAAATGTTTATTTATTTGAGAGAGAGAGAGAGAGCGTGCACATGCATGAGTAGGGGAGGGGCAGAGAGAGAGAGGGGGAGAGAGATAATCCCTAGCAGGCTCCACGATGTCAGCACAGAGCCCAACGCAGGGCTCGGTCCCATGAACCGTGAGATCACGACCTGAGCCGAAATCAAGAGTCAGATGCTTAACCGACTGAGCCCCCCAGGTGGCCCCAAATTTCCCCTTTTTATAAGGACAGCAGTCATATTGGATGAGGGGCCCGCCCTACTCCAGCATGACCTCATCTTAACTAATTGCATCAGCAGTGACCTTATAAGGTCACTTTCTGAGATACTGGGAGTTAAGGCTTCAGCCTGTGAATTGTGGGAAGACACAACTCAATCCATAATACATACCTTTCAGGATCTAGTTGGTTACAGGTTCTTCAGGGGAAGACAGAGGCTTTTGTCCCATCACACTGAAATCAGAGCCCAAAGCCCACCAAAGTGGCCAGGTCTGTCCCGTGTCAGTGGGACCCCCTCCACTGTTGTGCACAGTAAACACACATGATGAGTCTTCTCCATGCCTGTCCCCACTCCCTGCCCCTAAAGACCATGGTGTGTCCTGGGACAGACAGCTTTCAGTGACAACCTTTCACTCCCTAAAGGAATCTAGAGGACACCAAGGGAGGTTTCATAGCTCAAGGGGCGCTGTGACACCTGCCAGTCAATGACAATCCTCTCAAGTCAGTCAAGGACCCAGTGGCCCACAGATTCTCTAAAGTCAATGAAAGTGATTTCCAGGGAAGGCAGGTGAGACTTTCTAACAGAAACATTCTGACATTCTATAAAGCAGCACACTGGACCGCTGGACTCCACCCATTCAATCCACTGGGTTGAGACCCAGTGACAACAGCAGTACCTACAACACGGACCTATTGTGAGGATAAATCAATTAATTCATGCATCCAGAAGTGAGGGGGTTGGGAGGGTGCGGCTGAGTTCTACCACAGACGTGAAAGCACATCACTGCCTAGTTCAATACAAAGGCCTCTTATCTGCATGATTTATTACGTACTTAAGTCTTCCTGAAGTCCAATGGCAGAAAGGGGCCTCTACAGCTCTGTTACTGCACAAGAGGATGTTAGATTGAGTGATTAGCAATGAGCTTCTTAATTAAAATGGTAAAATCTACTGCCTCCTGGAGTAGCACCCAGGAACAAGGTTGTGGGGAGGCAACAGGTGCCCAGAGCAGCAGTTTTTCCTTCCCCCACTCCTTTCCTTCCTTCCCTCCTTCTCCCCCCCCTCCCTTTCCTTCCTTCCTTTTTTTAGAGCAAGACCATTCTGCCATAAATCTTAAAGAGAACACCAATATCTAAAGCAAATACAGGGGCACCTGGGTGGCTTAGTTGGTTAAGCGTCCGACTTCAGCTCAGGTCGTGATCTCAAGGTCCGTGAGTTCGAGCCCCACACTAGGCTCTGTGCTGCCAGCTCAGAGCCTGGAGCCTGCTTCGGAGCTTGTGTCTTCCTCTCTCTCTCTGCCCCTTCCACCCCCCTCTCTCTCAAAAATAAATTTAAAAAAACACTTTAAAAAATTTAAAGCAAATACAATATACCAGTAGCACACATGGATGGTGCAATATCACATTTTATCAATGAAAATTAAACTTTCTTAATCTAACTGGACTTGCCCAGGGCCTTTGCATATGCTATATTCCCTTTACCTGAAACACTCTTCCCCCAGAAACCGGCATGACACCTTCTCAGCAAAACCTTTCGTGGATCAAACCTCCCCACCCCTGGCAGTCACTCTCCTCATGCCCCCACTTTATGTTCCTCCACAGCACTTAGCATACTGCCTACAGTTTACTTCACTGTGCTTGTCTGTCTCCACTCCCCCTGGAATATGAGCTTCATGAGGGCAGGAATTTTGTGGCTCTTTTGTTTGCTGCTGTTATCTCAGCACCTAGAATAGAGCCTGGCAGGCTCCCGGCAAAGCACTCGATACATTTTTGTCGAATGGTTGATAATGATGCAGCGAGTTGGGTGTGAATGAATGCAATAAGGAATCTGACTCCATTTTTGACGTGTGACAAGTTGATAGCTTTCAAGCGCCCCCCACTTCTTGCTCTTCTGTCCATGTCTGGGCAAGCTAATAAGAAAGTCCAGGTGCCAGAGGGAAGCTCAAGCCACAGATGAGGGACCGCTCACCCCAGCCCCACTCCCTGACCATGACAGAACCCTAAGCAGTCAACCTTCCATGATTTCAGACCTGTTTGGGAGCCTTTCCTGCTCTGCCCAGAAAGCCTCATCACATGAGTATTAAGTCGCTTCAACACAGTTTTGGTGCATCTGTGGGGTCAGTTTCAACCTCCGAACCAAATTTTGCGCGAGGGGTCTCTGAGAAGTAACACAACAGCGGTTGCTGTCACATGAGCCTCAGTCCCCAGGTCAGCTCTGCATTTGTTGTTTGTGCTACAGCAAGAAAACCGTCATTTGTGAAATTAAGGGGTTGCCAATGGTAACAGTTTTCTCTTCACTGGGTAATCTTGCAACCTGAGGACACTCTTTGATGAGTGGATTCAGAGAGGCTCAAAAGCAAAACAGAAGCACTCTGTTGTTTCAAACACGAATTCCACATCCTATCAACCAGCTCGCATTCCTACACTTAAAAATAAAAGCCAGGTGGGGCAGACATCTGGGTGGCTCAGTCGGTTAAGCATTCGGCTCAAGTCGGGACCTCACCGTTCGTGAGTTCGAAGCCCCGCATCGGGCTCTCTGTTGTCAGCACGGAGCCTGCTTTGGATCCCCTGTCCCCCTCTCTCTGCCCCTCCCCTGCTTCCTCACTCTCTCAAAAGTAAACAAACATTAAAAAGTATTTTTTTAAGTAAGTAAATAAATAAAAGCCTGGCAAAAGCACCTAGAACTGACAATTCAGGGCCAAATTTATCTGTAATGTGGTTTCACTTTGGGAAATTTTGTCTAAAAGGAAACTGAGAGATCATTTTGCTGTGGCAAGAATATGAACTGGGCAGATAATGCCTGATGCCTGCCTGCAATCGGCTGGCTGGGTTGGACATGTGACATGTAGTGTAGACACTCAGAAGAGTTGACAGGAGCTAAGAAGCAGGGTCTAAGTTCAGAAGAAGATCACTGATGACCTGACACTGACATATTTATAAGAAACTCAAATACCATTATTTCGTCTCAGCTGCCATTGAAGCTAAGACACATCACTTAAAACAGAGTGAAATAAAAACACTGTCAATTAAATTAAGACAATGCTTGCTTATCCTTTAGAATTTTTATTTCCTAAAAATAGGGTGTCCTAATTTTTAAAAGCTCTTCTTAACTGTCCTAGACAATTTTTTATAGATCGCTCTCTGTTTGCATAAAAGGGGAAACTATAAGAGAAAATACATTGTTTAAGGTTTTCATCAAACGTCTTCACATTTAGAGCCCAGCTCTTCTGAATCACACGGTTCCACTCCAAGTCAACCATTCTGGATGCAGCATTTCTTAAAAGGATGCTTTGCTATTGTCTCCAAGAGTCTCTTCCTAGCTGCTGACCCCCAGTCTGCAAATTTTGATATTGGCACTGTCTTGATTATAAGGAAATGTCGAAAGAAAGAAAGAAAGAAAGAAAGAAAGAAAGAAAGAAAGAAAGCGAAAGAAGGAAGGAAGGAAGGAAGGAAGGAAGGAAGGAAGAAAGAAAGAAAGAAAGAAAGAAAGAAAGAAAGAAAGAAAGAAAGAAAGGAGAAAAAGAATGTTTCAGACCCCAGCTCATGATCCAGTGGTTTTGTGATCTAAAACATTCAGGGGGCTGTTGTACGATCAGGCTGTTAGGAGGAACAACCAAGTTTGAGTGTGTAGGTGATAACAAACACAATACAACTGCCATCTGGCTGACAGTGACTGGAAGTCACACCCACAAACACGCTGAGATGTGAAAAGTTGTGCACTGCACAACTGGTCAATGCAAGAGAAATGGCAGGAGACGCTTGTATAAATGGAATTGATCTGGTGTATAACAGGATGTTCTGTGGGTTTTGTATTGTTATTAGCTTAGAAAACTGTTCATGAAAACTCAAACATTTGCATTAGAAATCCTGAAGCATTTCTAGAAGTTCTATTTCTAGCAACTCCCAGATCGGGGCTCACTTCCGTCCAGACCCCAAGGCCCTGCACCACCTGTTCCCTGCCAGTGTTGCCAGCTTTAGCTCTGGCCACTCTCCCACATTCCTTCTGTGCTCCAGCTTTTTAAAGATTCTTGTACTTTCCTCAACGGGCCATCTTCAGACTCACCTGTCCTAGTCCGTTCCAGCTGCTATAAGAAACTACCATAGGCTACGTGGCTTGTAAACAACAGAAATTTATTTCCCACAGTGCTGGAGGCTGGAAGTCTGAGATCAAGTGCACACATGGTCAGGTTCTGGCGAGGATCCTCTTCCGGGTTGTAGGCTGCTGGCTTCTTGTATCCTCACAGGGTGGGCAGTAGAGAGAGGAAGCAAGCTTTCCCGTGACTCTAACAACGATACTAAGAATCCCTTTCATGAGGGCTCCTCCCTTACGACCTCATTTAATCCTAATTACCTCCCCCAAACCCTACCTTCTGATACTATCATGCTGGGGGTGGGGGGTAGGATTTCAACACGTAAATTTGAAGGGGACACAAATATTTAGTCCCTAACACACCTCTTTACATTTACAACTGCTATTCCATCCACTCGTATGCCATTTCCCATGTTTCCTACTGGTAAATTCCTACTTATCCCAAATGTCACTTCCTCCAGGAAGCCTTCTTAGATTTCTCTAGGTTCCTGTAGCTCTTTGCACTGGAGTGTTCAGAGTGTATGTTTCTGGGTGTGCTTCCTCTATGATACTATGAACTCTCTGGGGGCAGATGCCTTGTCTTATTGCTTTCTGTAACTTCAGTCTCCTCACAGGTGTCTAGACTAGCAGGTTTTCAGGCAATGCCCACCAGAGAAATAAATGAATGAAAAGTTATCACTGTGAGACGCAATTTGAAAAATACTGGAAAAGCCCCACCTCCTGCCTCCCAGCATTTTCCCAATGGACAATACAAGAGTCCACTGCTGAAAAGAAAATGCCCTCAGTAATACCTTAACTCTTCCTAGAAAAGGAACAAGGATTAATTGGTCATATCAGAATCTAACCATGATAGGGGCGCCTGGGTGGCGCAGTCGGTTAAGCGTCCGACTTCAGCCAGGTCACGATCTCGCGGTCTGTGAGTTCGAGCCCCGCGTCAGGCTCTGGGCTGATGGCTCGGAGCCTGGAGCCTGTTTCAGATTCTGTGTCTCCCTCTCTCTCTGCCCCTCCCCCGTTCATGCTCTGTCTCTCTCTGTCCCAAAAATAAATAAAAAACGTTGAAAAAAAAATTAAAAAAAAAAAAAAAAAAAAAAAAAAAAAAAAGAATCTAACCATGATAGCTTGCTGAGAATATTCCCATCCAAAACTGAGAGCAAGGGAAAGACAGGAGAGGGAAAGAGGTACTCAGAAAAAAGGAAAGGAGATGTCACTTCATCCAGAAGATGTCTCCAACTACCCCCTGGTCTGAATTCGGTGCCCTCTTCCTACAAAGCTCAGAGTCCTTCCCACCGCCATCTTTCTGCGTCATCACTGACTTTCCATGTACTCTTAGAGACCCAGGGTCCTGTTCATCACTGTGTCCCCAATGGTCAGCACAATCCCTAGTACATATTGGTTGTTCAACAGGGATCTTAAGAATAAAACTGAATCTCAGAACCAATATTCATGCCTGGGGAAACATGGTGGTGGTTCAACATGGTGCCTGACAACTTCCCAGAGAGTCAGACAGGGGGACAGACCGAGAGATGTGTCCACTCCTTCTCCAGCACAGTGCTGCCGAGTTCCAACCCCAAGGTGACAAATGGCAAAGTCGGGGAGTTGTGTGGACCATCAGGCGCAGAACGTCTTGGCCAGTATCAAGACGTCTGATTAGAAACCAGTGGCTGAGTCAGCAAGAAAAGAATCGTGAAGTCTCAACTTATGTCATCTAACACAACAAGCTCCCGTAGACCTTATTCACTCCACTTCTGCAGCCATAGGAAAATGTGAAGCAAGGGTGAGCACTTAGGCAAATCTGAGAGAAGGCAGCCTTGGCCAAGGGGTCTGAGCCTTACAGTACTGATCTGCTACTGATTATCATGGATAAGCCCCTTTCCATGCATGAAGGTATCTGATCCTGTAGGGTGCAGATTATTATGCCCATTTCATAGCACCTAACAGAGTACCTGGCACATAGTAGGTGCTCGATAAATATTTGTTGAATTGTGGAGTGAGGAAGGAACTGAGACCAGAGAGGTTAAATATTCAAGGTCAGGTCCATCTGACCCCGGAGTGCCAAATGCAAGAAGGTTCCTGCCCTGCAGGTAGGAGAGTGCCCTTCAGAGATGCTTAGTCCCAGGACAATACAGCATCATCTTAACGGTCGGTTCAACTCTGTTGATGTCTCTCCCTCCCTCTTCCTCCCACCCCCCACCTCCAGCATGTTGATTCGGTTGGTGAAGACAGGCCGCGGCTACTTTAGCATGTTGCAGGAGGAGAGTGCCTTGAAAAAGAAGCAACAGTACCTTCAGAAACTGAAAGAGGAAGAAAGACATAAATTCCAGCCAGCCAAAAAGATCTCAGAAGTCCACTATGGTGATATTCTTTTGACGTAAGTAGACGGCGGTAGCTACAGTGTCCACAGTCCGGGGAAGGGCCACGCAGAGTGAACACCACCTGGTTGGGCTGAGGGATGGCAGCCGTCTCAGACTGGAAGCCCCATCTTGGGGTGTGGCGTCTGACCGTTTCTTTTAGTCCGCTCCAACCTGCCTGTCAGCCTCACCTTCTGGGACCCAATGGAGCATCTTCTACTACAGATATCTGTCCTCGCGTCTGATGCCAAGAGCTATACAAGAACTCTTGCTGGTCCCCAAATATGCTTCTTTCCCTCTCTTTACCAGGCTTGCCCTTACCTCTAGGCCCTTCCCCATGCTGTTCCTTGGGCCTTAAATACCCTTCCCCACATCTTCTTCCAACTGAAGTTCTACTTATCATTAAAGCCCAGCTTAAATGCTACCCTTTCCTGATACTTCCTGGATTTCAGCCCAACCCCCTCCAGATCTCATTTGGACTCAGGGTTCCTGTAAGGTGTTTGTGTGCTGGTTCACCTTAACCCACGTCAATATCTCTATTCTAGCCCTTCAGCTGTATCCCCAAATCCTAGCTCAGTGTCTACCCAAAACAGGTGCACAAGAAATGTTTGTTGGTTTGTTGAATACAGTAGCCCCCTCCTTCCATAAAAAAAGGTCTTTCTCTGGTTGGGAGAGGACCATCAACAGACTGGCCCATTATGAAATGTACATTCACATTGATAATAGCAACAGTGATGATGACAGTGACAACCACAACAATAATTATGAGTGTCTACTATGTGCTTTATACATATCTTCTCATCTAAATTTCAAAACATTCCTTATATAGGTGCTATTATTACCCCCTTTTTACAGATTAGGACAAAAATTTAGAAGTGCTCACCTAGTTCCCCTGTGACTAAGGTCATAAGTTAGAAAGCATCCTTGAGTCCCAATTTTTGAGTGACACCAAAATTCCTAGGCTGCGCCATTCTGCATGGACACACTCCTGGGATACATAGCTTGTGCAGACTGAATGAGGCACAAATCAGGATAGAAAGGAGGTGCTGAGGCAGGCAGAAAGGAAATATGTGGTAGAAACGGACTGCCCCCGGAGCCATTGTCCTATTAGAGCAGTAGTGGTCTCAACCTTGGCTACACATTAGAATTGCCTGGGCAGTTTTTAAAATACCAATGCCCAGGGAAAGACAGCAGAGTAGGAGGACCCTAAGCTCACCACATCTCAAGGATGCAGTGAGAGAGCACAAAATAGCAATGCCCAGGGTGCTTCCCATACCAATTATGTCAGAATCTCTGGGGGTTTTACCTGGACAAAGTATTTTTTAAAGTTACCCAAAATGGGGGTGCTGGGTGGCTCAGCTGGTTGAACGCTTGGCTTTAGCTCAAGTCATGATCTCACAGCTTGTGAGTTCAAGCCCCATGTTGGGCTCTGTGCTGACGGCTCAGAGTCTGGAACCTGCTTCGGATTCTGTGTCTCCCTCTCTCTCGGCCCCTCCCCTGCTCGTGCTCTGTCTGTCTCTTTCTCTCTCAAAAATAAATGAACATTTAAAGTTCCCCAAGATGATTCCAACGTGGAGCCGAGGTTGAGAGCCACTGTGCTAGGGCTTCAGGGACCCAAATTGCCAGGTTGCAGAGCAAATGGAATCCACAGCAGATACCCCCTCTCCTCTGCAACATGTCCCAAATTTTGTTCTTTGCAGTGTTAACTCAGAGAAGTACCAATATGTGCTTCTCAAAAACAAGGGTCCTATCAGTGAAATCCTACAATGTGTGACTTTTCTGCATCTGGCTTGTTTCACTTCCCAGAATGCTAATGGTCGGGGGTCTCCTTAAAGCTCAAGGTTCCAGGTGATAGATACAAACCCCGAGTGCAGGACTATGAGAGGCTGGTACATTTGTAGATACTCTTTCCTGAAAGTGCAGCCCTTGGGAATCCCAGCTTATTGTAAGAAGGGCCTTTTCTTTGACGCCTCATTTGTGCAGACCCTGGGCTATGGTTTCTCTCCTCCTTGCCCTGTGTGCTTTTTTTTTTTAATTAAATTAAATTTTTTATTTTATTTATTTTACTTTACTTTACTTTATTTTAGAGAGGGAAAAACAGAGTGAGCAGGGGAGAGAGAATCTTAGGCAGGTTCCACACTGGGCACGGAGCCCCACAGAGGGCTCCACCCCAAGACCCTGGGATCATAAACCTGAACTGTAATCAAGAGTCCTATGCTCAACCGACTGAGCCACCCAGGCATCCCCTTGCGTGCTATTTTAGAAGGAAAAGTTAACCTTTTCTAAATTGGTAAATGTCGTTAACACCAAGTTAGCACCCATGCTTGCTTATATCTCTGGCTTTCATTTTGGCTCAAAGATTCCCACTTGGTGTCAGCTCTTTGCTTTTTTTTCTTTTTTTTTGCTATTTTGTCCAATGTTCTTGATTATTTTTACCCTAAGGGTCGATCCAAATAAGCTAGCCTGCCATTTGTGCATTCATTTAGTAACTCACTTATCCATTCTAAGATGAGATAAAATATTTATGATTTATCATCCCCATGCCATGCCTTTTAAGGAGTGGGCATCCCAAAGAGAAGTCTTTTTAAGGGGAGCAGGGAGTATTTAAGGGAGTATGTAGATACAGAGAAAGAGCAGAAGTGCTTCACCTAAGAGGCAGAATGGACCTTTTAGGGGACAGAAAAGAGAAAAGGCAGCCACCACTAGGAGAGAACAGAGATGTCTATAAATTTTTTTTATGTTTATTTTTTGGAAAGAGACACAGAGCATGAACAGGGAGGGGCAGAGAGAGAGGAGACACAGATGCGAAGCAGGTTCCAGGCTCTGAGCTGTCAGCACAGAGCCCAAAGCAGGGCTCGAATCCATGTGAGATCACTACCTGAGCTGAAGTTGGACACTTAACCAACTGAGCCACCCAGGACCCTCGAGAACAGAGACATCTAATGGAGATTTTCATGAGGTTCTGCCTCATAGTGTGAGACGTAAATCCATTTCTCTGTTTCCCTCCAAGATCTTCAGTGAGGAATCAATGGCCCTTTAGTGCAGGATATTCTTGGACCTTCATCTTGGCCAATTGGAAAGTAAGTTTGGTGGTGAGAAGGCTACTTTGATCCAGGCCCCTTCTCACTGCACAACCGATCATTATATATTGAAGACCTACTACGTGCAGGGCCTCTGGGGGCACTGAGATATGAAAAGGATTAAGGGACAGTCCCTACCACATTTGGTAGGAGCACAACAAAGCACCATGAGGATGCACACCGAAGTGCCCGTGAAGGAAAAACACTCCTGCCATGTTTCCCCTTTACTGTAATGCCATGACCACACTCACAACACTTCTGACACCAGATGTGTGGGGTTTCTTCCCACACCAAGCAATTCTCCGTGACACCAGCTGGGTATCCTACCATCCAACCCAATTCTAACGCTATCTACCAGGAGGTAGCATCAGATCCCCCAGGTTAAGGGCTCGGTCCCACAAGACTGTCCCCACATCGCAAGCCCCATGCTGTCACTTGTACTTCTGACTGGCTATAAATCAGGGTTCCCATGACCCCCCTCCTCGGGTGTGATCACTTCATAGAGTGGCTCACAGAACTCAGAGAAACACTGACTTACATTTACCAATTACTTATATAATAAAGGATGCAGGTGAACGGCCAGACGGAGAGGTAAATAAATAAAGAGGGTGAGGCCTGGAAGTGTCCCAAATCAAGAGCTTCTGTCCCCCTGGAGTTGAGGAGTGCCACCTTCCTGTAATGCGGATGTACTCACCAAGCCAGAACTTTTGGGATTTTTATGGCGGCTTCACTACGTAGTCATGATCTATCATTAACTCAATCGCCAGCCCCTCTCCCCTTTCCTGCAGGATGGGGAGTGGGGCTAAAAGTTCCAGGCTTCTAAAAGCGATGGCCTGGTCTTTCTGGCGACCAGCCCTCATCCTGAAACTATCCAGGAGCCCACCAAGAGTTGCCTCATTAGAACAAAAGACATTCCGACCACGCAGGAAATTCCAAAGGATTTAGAAGTTCTGTGTCAAGAACCAGAGTCTAAGACCAAATATTAGAACAAAAGATCTTCCTAGTGCTACTGCCCCAGAAGCCAGGGGCAGAGACCAGTATATATGGCTTCTATTGTCTCACAATGTCCATCCCCTCCTGGTTAGGGGGTGAAAAGAGAGACTGTATAGAATCCCCGGAAGTATGATTCATGAGCAGGATTTTTAATGCTGAATAGAAAGAGACATGGTTAGACACAGCAGTATCAGCTCACCAGAACTGCCAGTGGCCAGCATTTCTGATTAGGAAGGCCAGGGCTGAAAAAGGAAGGTGTTGATGGTGTCATCTTTTGACAAAGTCAGCAACATTATCTTCAGAGTGAAAAAAAAAAAAAAAAAAAAGGCAAGCAAGTCATGGCCTGAGCCACCCGCATCCAGCCACCCACCGGGCTACCAATGAAGGATCCTCACGGGACAGGGGCACATGATAGACAGAAGGTTACTCAACCAGTAAGGGGGTTCTTACTCTTTCCACGAGGGTTCCAAGAGCTTAGTGCAAAGTCTACCTTCCCTGAGCCTGATGGTGCTTAGAGTCTGGTACTCCCAGTGATACTAGCCAGCTGGCAGGCTTTCCCTGACAGACAGAGAAGGAATGAACTCATGGCTTTTTTTTTTTTGAACAAGCTGCACTCAGATGAATGGGCACAGGAACAGGCACTGGGGAAGGGGGAGAGGAGTCTTTTAAAGATTCTCCTGCAGCTATTTAAATAGTTCTGTTGCCACGTCTCCCTTGTTTGGATGGGGTTTTAATCCATGGTCATAGAACACAATTGTCTCTTCTCCCATCCATGTTTCAGTGTGTGAGACATGGTTTATTTAAAGTTTAATAAGTTTAAATATGCATGAGATCATCCTTCTCACAGACATCGGTCTCGCTGTGTCTTATCTGGTGGATTCTATGAGCTGCACAAGTCTGGTTATTAAAATAAAACTGGAGGCCATGACTGCAGTGTAGCCATCAAATGCAGGTGGGGAAGCAGGGGTTATAAAATAGCACTGGGATTCTCCATACCAGTACAGGGTAGTGGTTAAGAGCACAGGACTCCCCCATACGACTATTTAACTTTGGGTAAGTCACCGTACCTCTCTGAGCCTCCTTCACCCTTATGAATGGTACCAAACTCCCAGGCTGGTTATTCAGGACTGAAGGAAACTGCTTAGAACAGAGCCTGGTAAAGGAGACTCCCTCAGTAACTGCTAGCTATTATTATGCAATAAGGTGACTTTGATCTCTGTGGGCCTCAATTACCTAAAATCCTCAGATTTATGGCTAAAAATCTTAATTTCCAGGCAGGCTAGAAAGCATCTCTCATCTAAGAGCCAGGTGCTATAAATATAATTCCAATCACAGGAGTATCAAAAAGACAAGTGTTCGTTTAAAATACTTTTTTAACGAGGTATTTGATCTTGTGCATTATAAAAGCAGGAGAGATTATTCCCCCCTCCCCTCCCTGGATCCAAGACCATAGGATCAGTTCTTTCAGACAAAAGTTTTAAGTCTGACAAAGTCGGCAAAGGGAAAAAGGAAATCAAGCACGTCCCGAAAGATTTCTGCCTGCTAGCAGTCTTTCCCACTGCGCTCAATGACCTCGTTTTTCAGTTGCAAATTCAGCTGAAAAGGTGAAAAAAACAACGGGTAGAATTTGCCTTGTTATTGTGGTTGAGAGGCGACAGAAAACCAGAGATTAAGGACTGTAACAGTTGGGTTAATTTCTATGTAATCTAAACCACTGGGGGACATGACTGAGCCAGTAAAACTGGGCAAGCCAATGTATTTGTGGTTTCCTCAGCTCTAGGGCTGAATCAAGAGCTCATGGAAGTGGAAATCAGGGGACCTGGATTCCGGTCCTATTTTTTTAGTTAACTCTGTGACCCCAGGGTTGTCCTCGAATTCTCAGGAGTAAGTAAATTCCTAACGTGTGTCCCCACTCCACCTCCTCTGCCCCCTTCCGCCTCATTCCCCCCCCCCCCCCCCCACCACACACACTAAACCAGAGGGATTTTTTCAAGACATAAATTGCTCTCAGCTCAAAACCCTCGGATGGCTGCCATTCCTCACAGGATAAAGATCAAAGTCTGGGCAGGGGGCTACAAGACTCTGGATGGGCCAGTCCTGTCTTTCTCCCTCAGCCCCAGCCACACAAACTCCCCTACCTTCCCCCTCATGATATGCCCCCCAGAGGAGGGCTTTCCCCCATCCCATTCACCTACCTAATTCCCATTCAACCTTCTGATTGTTTACTTTTGTTCCAGTTACTGCTGCTGTGAACAACCATTCCCAAACTTAACAACTCAAGACAACAGGGGTGCCTGGATGGCTCAGTGGGTTAAGCCTCTGACTCTTCATTTCAGCTCAGGTCTTGATCTCATGGTCTGTGAGTCTGAGCCTCATGTCGGGCTTGTGCTGACGCTCAGAGCCTGCTCAGGATTCTTTCTCTCCCTCTCCCTCTGCCCTTCCCTGCTTGCACACTCTTTCTCTCTTCCTCTCTCTCTCTCTTTCAAAATAAG
The DNA here is from genome assembly GCF_046562875.1 of Panthera onca. Lineage (NCBI taxonomy): Eukaryota > Metazoa > Chordata > Mammalia > Carnivora > Felidae > Panthera > Panthera onca. Next base: position 14,578,689 of record NC_138350.1, read on the forward strand.
TAAAAACATTTTAAAAAATTAAAAAAAGAAAAGAACTCAAGACAACAAACACTTACTTTGCTGACAAATCTGCTGCTTGATCTGGGCAAGTGGGGGAAAGACTATCTCTACCATGACTAACCACGGCAGCTTGAAGGGTCCATTTCCAACATGGCGCATCCACATGGGCCACAACTTAGAGCTGGCTGTCAGCTGTGCTCAGCCGGGGTTGAGACCCAGCAGCCATGGCTCCTCTCCCTATGAATCTCTTCATAGGCTGTCAGCTTCCTCACAGCGTGGCCACGGCTGGGTGCTAACAGTGAGCATCCTGAGACATGAGAAGGAAAAGCTGCGCTCCTAGAGCCTGAACCCAGAAATGGCATCACACCCGTTTCTTTTTGACATGTTCTGTTAGCTCAACCACTCACAAAACCAAGATTCCAGGGGAAGGATACGTACGGCCATCTTTGCCTTGGAAGAGAGTCAAAGAACTTGGGGTATGTGGTTCTAAATGGCCACAACTTCCTCCAACGAGTATTCCCTGGCTCCGTTTCAGCCCAACTCCCTATTTTGTGCTGTCAAAGAACCATATACTCTTCCTACTCAGCCTTATCACAACTGCGTGTTTGGTCAAGCCCATTTCTGTCCCTAGACTCTAAGCTTCAGAGGGGAGAGGCTGGTCTGTCTCATTCATTGCTGTGTCCACAAGCCTCCAGCAAAGAGATGTTCAATAAATCCGGGTAGAAATGAATAAACCAGGGAACCCATCAATGATTCAATCAATGGAGGGACTTAGACTGAGGCTCAGAAACTGAAAGGCCCTAAGGGAACTTGCACATCCTGGGAAGCAATAAGGCAGACAAGGAACAAGAAGCAGGCAACCCACTGAGAAGCCCACACTGAGGGTAAAGCAGGCAGCAACCTTGATCTTGCGTGCCACCTGACTCTTGCCAGCCAGAACAGGGACCCAGAGTGGCAACAACCTGCAAGTTTTCAGAGCCAAAACGTTTCCATTTTAATGTGAAATTTCCCAATGTTAAAATACAATTGATTCAGACACACACACACGCGCACACACACACACACACACACACACACACACACACACACACACACACAGGCTTGTTAAAATGTGTCTATTGGCTAGATTTGGTCACAGGCAAAAAGAAATAAAAACCTATGACTCAGCCTTGCTAGAAAAAAAAACTATTTTACATAAATGAAATAATTTGCTCTATGATGGTGGAGAAAAAAAATCTAATATGGTATTAAATGTAATTTAATGTTTCCTTTTGAAAGAGCCTTTTTCAGGTAAATGTCCAGTGGTTTCAAAGATGAACTGCCTGTCTGGGCTATTTCTCCCTTCTCTAAGCAAGCCCCCTCCTCCCCTATCCCCAGATGGTGTTTGGCTTGGGAGGAAGCTTCCATATTCTCTGTGGGGGCACAGCATGAGGCTCTGGTTTCCCATAGCAGCCAGCCTGGTGGCCGCAGAGGTATGCCTGGTTGTGGCTCATCTTTAGGGGCACACTTGTGCCCGCTTCTAAAGTTTGAGATCCCCCACACTTCATGGCTGCTTCAACCAACCAATTAGTCAGCAGTCTGTAGAGCTGGATGAAGCCTCTTTAAGGAAAGGACCAGAAACAGGAAACACTAACTCCAGGCAGTTCCTTGGCTGTGTCTCATGCCTTCATTTCCACTTCTCATCATCCCCATGGCCAGGCTGAAGTCACCTTCCTCTCTCAGGCTGGAATTATGCAATACCCCTAACTGGTCTCCTTGCCTCTGGCCTTGCCCTCCACCCGCCCCCCTCCACAGATCATTCTCAAAATAGCAGCCAGAAGGATCCTTTCTGAACACAAGTCAGACACATCTTCTCTTGGCTCAAAATCCTTTACTCTCCTTCTCATTTAGAGAAAAGGCCCAAGTCCCCTGCAAGACTAGCTGCAAGGCCCCTATTCTCTCCCCCCCTCCTCCCCTTCCCCTCCCTGCCGGCTCTGAAACACAATCCCACCACAGGACATTTGTACCTGCTGTTTCTTCTGTCTAAAATGTGCTGCCCCAAGACATCATTGAATGGCTCACTCCCTTGTGCTCTGCAGATATCAAATGTCAAACCTTCCCTCATCGCCCTATTTAAAATTGTAATTCCCAGCCCTTCTGAACCCTCTTCTCTGTTTTTTATTCCCCACAGCACGTCTCACTATTTAGCCCCGCAGGGGAGGGAGGGTTAGCAAGCTCTAGCCCAGGGGCCACATCCAGCCCTAAGGCAGGTTTTATAGATAAAGTTTTATTGGAACACTGCCATCTGCATATTGTTTACATATGTCAATGGCTGCTTTCATTCTACTAAGTAGTTGTGACACAGACCACATGTCTGACAAAGTCATAAATATTTGGCCCTATTTAAGAAAACATGTCCCAGGGCGCCTGGGCGGCTCAGTCGGTGAAGCGTCCAACTTCGGCTCAGGTCATGATCTCATGGTTCGTGGGTTCGAGTCCCGTATTGGGCTCTGTGCCGACGGCTCAGAGCCTGGAGCCTGCTTCGGATTTTTTTTAAAAACAGAAGAAAACATGTCCCACCCCTGATCTATATTAATATACCGTACCATTTCCCTACTTATTTATTCTCTTTGCTCCTCCACCAGAATATGCGCTCCACAAGAGCAGGGGTTTTCCTATGATGTGTTCATGGGCTGCTTCTAGAGGCCTCATCTCTCGAGCCGGCCCATAGTAGGTGTCTGATCATATCTGCCAAATAACCGCTGGCAAGAGAAGGAGGTGTTTAAAACGACTGCTCACTGCTCACTCTGTTTCTCTTTCCGCTTCTCCTTCAGCACATACGACCAAGCCAAGGTTAGGAAGATGGGCGCTGGAGTCGTACTTCGCCCATTCACCCCCGTGCACAGCTGCATCATCTCGTCCTCGCTACCCGAGGCTCACGTGTAAGTAGTCCCTCCTCTGGCTCATCTGCCTTGCTAGCTTTTCAGTTCAAGCCAACGGCTCAAAGAGCCAACAATGCATCGGAGGCTGCTGAGCTCGTCCTTTGTCCTCCTGAAAGGGACATAGAGCCTGGAGCCAGCGACGCTATCTGACGCGAAGAAATAACAGAAAGCAGACGTGTTGCTTTAGAGCTAAGTGGCAAATCCGCTGGGAATGAGCCATTCCATTCCTCACCGAGCCAGACGCTCTAATGTCAAATAGTTTGCAAAGCCTGATAAAATCTGTCTGTAGCTCTCAATGAGCGCGTGCAACAACATCTCAGCCCGGGCTCAGGGGATGCGTTTCCCCCAAAACTCAAGGAGCTATTTCCCAGAGAAGCACCTGTTGTCTCCTGACCCGAGGCATGAACTCATCACTGCATGGTATAACAGGGGCTCATCAACCCTCCAAAGAACACCGTGGCTTCCTAAAACCTCGGCATCTTCTTCCCCTTGTGTCAATTCCAAAGAATTACAAACCCATGTTTTTCTCTTTTGCTAGTTAGCACTTTTCAACCGGAAGATTTGGGGCACAAAGACAGAAGCTTTTGATTCCAGGGCAGGGTTTCTCGACCTTGGCACTACTGACCTTTGAGGACGAATAATTCTTTGTAGTGAAGGACTGACCTGTGTATCGCAAGGCGTTTGGCAGCATCCCTAGCCTCTACCCACTGGATACCAGTAGCGCCCCACCCTGGAGTTGTGACAACCAAAAATGTCTCCAGGCGTTAACAAATGTCCCCTGGGGGCAAAATCATGTCTACCCTCTTCACCACTCCCCCACATTAAGACCCACTGCTTCAGGGCAATGAAAATGGTGCAATGGATTGCAGACTCCTCTGTCTGCTTATCTGTCAAATATTTATTAAGTCCCTACCGTGTGCATAGTGATCACGGCATTACCAACTGCTCTGCAGGCAGATCTCACTCAGTTCTCTCAGCGGCCCTATTGTGCAGGTGTATTACTATCCCCTCTCTGCAGATGACAAAGCAGCTGAGAGGTGTGCTCCTCTGCCCAAGGTCACAGAGCTCAGCATGTCACTGGGCTGGACTTTTAAGCCACGTCTGTCTGACTTCACAGCCCAAACACACATTACCATGCACTACACAGAAAGTGTATCTCAAAGCCTTGCCTTTGGGGAGCTCATGATATGTTTGGAGAGCCAGGTCTCGTACCCGAAGAATAAAACAACGCAAGAGAGAAATCATACCATGAGATGGCAGGAAAAAAATAAAATCATTAATAAGAGCACTTAGTTTATGGGTGGAAGATGCCACCATCACCACCCACCACCACCACCATCATCACCATCACCATCATCATCACCATCACTATCATCATCACCATCACCACCATCATCACCATCACCACCATCATCACCATCACCATCATCACCACCACCACCACCATCACCACCACCACCATCATCACCATCACCACCATCATCACCACCACCACCACCATCATCACCATCACCATCATCACCACCACCACCACCATCACCACCACCACCATCATCATCATCTCTCCCCAATATTCCAGCTTTTGATGAGCCCACTCTCAACTTTCCTCCGACTTCCCTTTGATTGATATTATGATTGGATTCTTGATAGACTTATTTGTTCAAGCACATTCCAACTGGAAACCTAAACTTGTGTTCTTAAAACATCTCCTTGCAGGAATAGGCTTTGTAATTTCTCATCGCATCCCTTGGAAACGTGCTTCTGCCCATCTGTCCCATGGACAAACCTTCTGAAACAGAATGGTGTAGATCAGTGGTTCTAAAGATTTCATTTGCATGTGAATCCTCTGGGGATGGAGGTGCGGGTGATGTCTGGAAAATACCTATTTCTGGGGGCTCAGTCGGTTAAGCGTCTGACTCTTGATTTCAGCTCAGGTCATCATCTCACGGTTTTTGAGCTCAAGCCCTACATTGGGCTCTGTGCCGATAGTGTGGAGACTACTTGGGGATTCTCTCTCTCTTTGCTCTCCCTCTCTCAAATAAGTAAACTTAAAAAAAAAATTTTTTTTAAAGAAAATGGATATTTCTGGGCCCCACCCTCAATTCATTTGGTCTGAACAAACTGAGGCTTATATCAACCTTGGAAGTAACTGGAGAGTTTCTTAATCATCTCCTTTCAATGCCAGATAAGGAAACTGAAGCCCAGAGAGGGGCAGAACCTGCCAAAATTCTTACAACAGGAATTCTGACCTCCTCACTCCTAAATCAGATCTTTATACCAAGTTCGTTAGGCCAGGATGATGAATATTACTATCATCACAGTACTTACTGTCGGTTTCTATTAAACTCTTTACCAGGGATCAGCAGACTTTGTCCTAAAGGGACAGACACTAACATTTTAGACTTTTCAGACCAGACGGTCTCTCTCGCAACGACTTAACTTTGCCATTGCAGCTTTCATGCAAAGCTGTGGCTGTGTTCCAATAAAGTTTTATTTGCAAAGAGACAGTAGCCCTACTGGCCACAGTTTGCTAATGCTGTCCTCTTCTTCTCCTTGGCTGTTAAAAGGCTCTGGCTGCATTTGATGACTGTATCAGTAATTTATGGCTATATTACTGAACACCTCAAAATGGAGTTGCTTAAAACAGTAACCATTTTTTCGTTGCTCACAGTCTACAAGTCAGTTGGGTGGTTCTGCTGGTCCAGGTTGGTTTGGTTGATCCTGGCCAGGTTTGTGCATGCGTGTGCCCAGATGAAGGGTGAGCAGGAGGGCAGCCATCTAGGGTGGCCTCATGCGCAGGTCTATGGTTGACTATTTGCCAAGGTGACAAGAGTGACTGGGCCACATGTCTCTCATCATGCAGCAGGCTAGCCCAGGCAGTCGGGACAGGTTCCAAAAACAGGAGCCTGAGCACCAAAGTCTCTTGAGGCTTAGGCTCAGAATGGATACAATGACACATCCACAACATTCTATTGGCCATAGCATCAAGGATACAAGGACTGGGGGAAAGATTCCACCTCTTGATGGGGAAGATGCAAAGTCACGCCGGAAAGTGTGTAGATATAGAGAGGGGCTTTTTTGTAATCAGTGTACCCAAAGGCATCAGGGCACGGCGTGCCTGATCAGTTCTCAAATCCTCAGTTGTCACATCAGCCAATGTGGATCAGAGCCGGCTGAGTCCCTTCCACCCAAAGTAGCTGATCCCAAAGCTGGCTGAATATTCTGAATTGGCTGTATGGGGATCAATTCAATCATGTCAAGGGAGACTTGATCTTTACGTATAAAAAGGTGCGGGGAATGGTCTCTAGGAATGAGAAAGAGCTCCTCCTTTCCTCTCTGGGATGATGGGCTGCCCCTCACAGCCTTCTGTAAGCAACTGTTCAGCAAGAGCAGTGCCTGTCACCTGTCCAGGTTTGTCCTTGGCAGTCAGCATGGAGTGCTTGAAATGGCTTTGTAGACATATTCTGATTTCTCTTAGGAAAAGCACCAAACGTTGTTCTCTTCTCAGGCACGTTTCGCCCACTCGTATTCTGGGTGGTGGAACTGTTTCGATAGAGTGGGCTATCTGAGTGTGCTCATCTGGAGTTCTGAACGCAGGGATTTTAGAAGCAGTCTTTGTGCTCCCCTGTCCAGTGTTTTTGTCTATTGTATCCCGCATTTAAGAAAATAAATGGCCTCTCTTTTAAGTCGATAAAATCCAAGATAGTGTGTTATGACCTGATACACAGTCATTATGAGGAAGTACTGACTTGTTATCAAATATGTTTCTGGGGACCCTTTTTCTTTCTGTTTCTTCTTTCCAGTTGATTTTACCACATGTTAGATGAACAATCATCAGGTTTGAGGCACTTTTTTTCTTCATTAAGACTTTATTATATAAGTCTTCATTAAGACTTTAATATATTATATATTAAATATATATACAATATTATATATATATACATAGTTAGAGCAGTCTTAGGTTCAGAGCAGAAGTGAAAAGAAGATACAGAGATCCCCACTATAATGCCTCCCCAATCCGTGCTCAGCTTCCCCCATTAATCAACATCCCTCACCGGAGGGGTACAGTTGTTACAGCCTATGAACCTACTTGGACATCATCCTCAACAAAGTCCTCAGTTTACATTAGGGTTCCCTCCGTGTTGCACATTCTGTTGGTTTGGACAGATGATGTGTAATGAATGACATGTATACACCACTGTAGTGTCACACAGAGTATTCTCATTGCCCTAAAAATCCTCTGTGCTCCGCGTGACCCTTAGCAACTGCTGACCTTTTCACGGTCTCCATAGTTTTGCCTTTCCAAGAACGTCATACAGTTGGAATCACAGACTATGTAGCCTTTTCAGATGGGCTTCTTTCACTTAGTGATATGCATTTGAGGTCTCTTCATGTCTTTTCATGGCTGGATGGCTCATTTCTTTTTAGTGCTGAATATTCTACTGTCCGGATGTATGTACCACAGATGATGTATCCCTCCACCTGCTAAAGGGCATCTTGGTTCTTTCCAAGTTTTGGCAATTGAATAAAGCTGCTCTATATAAATACCTTGTGCAGGTTTTTGAGAGGCACATTTTGTAAATACAGAATAAGGTCCAGACCCATTGGATGAAACCCTTATCCTGGTGAAAAGGGAGGGCTCTCCCCGGTAACAAGAGACAGCACGAATATCATGGATGAGGCACAGATTCAGAAGCCAGACTGTCTGGGCTAAGATTCAAACTCTGCCATTGGCTGGCTGTTTCGAATTTGGACAAGTTATATGGCCTCAGTTTCCTTATCTGCCGAATAAGGATACTAATAGTACCTTCCTCACACGGTTGTTATAAGGATGACCTTAGTCAACAGCAGTAACCTGCAGCGGACAAGACTCTGTGGCTTGTAGGCTCGTGGGCTAGAGAGACAAGTAAACAGGTAGTTAGAGCAAGGACTGGGAATGTAGGGGCAAAAAGATATGCTATAGAGATGGGATACTTTAGGATGCTTGGAGACAGGCTAACCCAGACCTAGAGAAATCAAGGAAGGCTTCCTGATGGAGAGGACAGAGAAGGAGGAGGAAGAGGAAGATATATCAGAGCAGAGAACAGTCCCTGCCACCTCTCCTCACTCTCACTCTAGCAATTCCTGCCATTTTATAGATGAGGAAAGTGAGGCCCAGGAAAGTTAAGTAATTTAACCGAGAGCACATAGCTGGTAGGTGGCAAAGCTGGGATTTTAACTCAGGCAGCACCAAGTGAGAGAGGGGTGAGCCTGAGCAATGGAGCAGAATTCCACCAAGCTGCAGATGACAGAAGAGGGGAGACTCAAGGCCAGCGAGGTGGATAGGGGTCTCACAGATGACGGTGCGTTAGTTTGCCAGGGCCGCCAAAACAAAATGCTACAGACCGGGCAGCTTAAGCAGTAGAAATTTATTTTCTCATCATTCCAGAGGTCAGAAGTCCAAGATCAAGGTGTTAGCAGAGGGTCGGTTTCTTCGGAGGCCTCCTTCTCCCTGCATCCTCACATGGTCTATCCTTCAAGCATGTGCGTCACTGGTGTCTCTCTGTGCGTCCAAATTTCCTCTTCTTATAGGAACACCACTGGATTAGGGCCCACCCTAACTTAGGGCCCCATTCTAACATAATCACCACTTCAAAAGCCTTATCTCCAAATACGGTCATTCTGAGGTCCTGGGGGGTTGGGACTTCAACATGTGAATTTTGAGGGAGACACAATTCAGCCCAACACAGAGAGTGTAGGGAGTTTGCAGATTTTAAGCAAGGGAGAGAGGCATAGGGTCGGGTTCGTACCTGTTCTTGTCACTTGCAGAAATGAGTCTGATGCTCACATGCCCCACATCCTCCACCTATGACCAGGCAGGGCCCCACCTGGCCAATTAACTCCCTTTGCTCATCCCTTCCTCCCAGTCCCCGCCCCACACAACCCAAAGCCCAGGCTGGCAGGGGCTTTCTAGGGTGAACAGAGGAGGAGGCATCTCCCTGGGCTTTCCACAAGTTTCTGGGTTATGGTGAGGGTGACGTGAGGTGCCAGGCACATGGCACAGCTAGCTGCTGTTCTTGGCAAAATGCTGGAAGTGGCCCAGTGCTCAGAGCTGCCAAAAGGCACCTGTAGGGACCAAGATGGTGCTAAGGGGGGAAGACAGACAAGAACCAGAAGGCCTACGGGTCTGCAGGACCTTTCAATTAGAAACGAGAGAACAGCAGATGTTAGTAAATAAGGTAAGGAAACAAAGAAAGCGGGGAGGAAGGGCTCCAGAGAAGAAGAAAGGATAGCTGCTGACCACGGTCTTCTAAGACCTGGTGGGCATGGCCACCCTGGAGGGAGTGAAGGGTGAGGTAGTGGGGGATGTTTCCCTTCAAGTTGAGAGAAACGGACGTTTCTCAAGGGATTCACCGGGACAGCCATGGGTCAGCTCTGTACTTGGGCCCTACCTTCTGCACTGGTGCCTTCCTGGAAGCAGAGAGGGTGGATCCCTCCTTGCCACTCTGCACATCAGGCCCGGGAACCCTGGGGATTATTGATCAAGATCAACCTCAGAGAAGAGCAATTACACAGGTTCATAATGGAGGCATCTCACCCATTAGTGTAAGAGGATAGATGATGCAGGGAGGTGGTGGCTGGTCGGGACTCCACCTTGTTTCCAGGAATAAATGCAGGCAGCAGGTTAACCCCCTCCTGACCTCACTCCCAGGGCAACCACCACTTTGGCTCGGTCAGCACTTTGGACAGAGCTGGGGCCCACGGAAGCACAGTCTCTGGGGTTAAACAGACAGCTGGCTTCAGAACCTCACCAATCCCTAGGAGTATGGCCTTGAGCAACTTCCTTCCCCTGAGTCCCTCACCTGCAAAGAAGACACAGTAACAGTACCCTCCCTCTAAGGGTTGTTGAGAGCACTGGATGAGATGCTCAGATCCCATCTCTGTCACTAAAAGCTGTGTGACCTACAGCAAAGTGATTGTACCTCTCCAAGCCTCAGTTTCCTCTTCTCTAAAATGGGGAGAATGATTCATAACCTTCTCTGAAATGGGGACAATGATTCATACCCCTGCAAGTTGTTGGAGGATTTAAATAATGTGTGTAAAGTGTCCTAGTCAAAGGCTGGCTCATTATAATACAAGATGTCACCCCAAATCAGGAAATATAGGTTAGACATACTTTTATACAGTGTTTTAGTTACATTTTCTAATAACACGTTCACTGTGGTCTTCTTCAACATCCAGCTACAGTTTCAGGCCAAGGACCCATAAATTTAAAACAACGGGCCCAACTGTTAGTCTGGGGGGAGGAGGAAGATTACAATAAATCCAGTTTCCTTGTGTTCCCAGCCTTCTTTGACATTCTTAGTGTATTTATTATACTTTTATCAGGTGAACAGGTAGATATCTGTAGGATATGAATGTCCTTCAACCCACTTGTTTGCCTGAGTCAAGACCTCTAGTGGTGGGACCCCGTCCATTGTTTCCCCGCTCCTACATGAAAACCCCCCCATAACCAGCCTAGGGTCATCTTACATCAAATCACAGCTCTGACACCTGCTAGCCCAGCAACCTGGTAAAAGTTCCTTCATTTCTCTGAGCCTCACATTCCTCATCTGTAACATGAGCCCGTGAATATCTTCATGGGCCCACTGCAAAGGCTCGATGAGATGAAGTATGGAAAATACTTACTGTGCCTCTCTAACTGGAAGCCAGCACAACTGTCTCTGTGTCCATTATGGTGAAGGATGCAGTTCCAGCAGGATCCCACTGTGCACCCCTCTTCTGTCTTTGCAGGGAGCCCCTCTTCCGCCAGCTCTGTGCCCTCCACTGGCTCCTGGAGGCCCTGACTATCGACCACGCCCACCACACTATGAAGCCTGTGATCACCTGCTGGAATCCAAAGTAGGTCTCAGCCCTTCAACCTGCCGAAACTAGCGCAGATTGGGCAGTAGGGGAGGGCCTCCTATCTGTTCTTCCCCTCCTCTTGCTACTTTTGGTGGGTGGGTTGCTTTAGGAGTTTTCCGATGTGCTCTGTGGGGCCAAGACAGGGGTGAGCTCAGAGCCAGGGCATACAGGCCATACAGGCTTGTGGGAGCCCACGGTGTGCATCTCCTCCCAGAAAGTCTCCCCAGCTCTACATTCACTAAAGTCACATTGGACGCTCGGAATCAACCAGCCATGCCGTGAGTGTTGACACCATAGGGACTGGCCAGCTAGACCAGCACACCACTGGTTGCACAGCCAGGCTTCTCCCCACCGCTCTTCTTGGACCATGTCTCCCCAACACTATACTTTTTTTTTTTTTTAAGATTTTTAAAATAAAGTTTACTTATTTTGAGAGAGAGAGAGAGAGCACCCGCACACAAGTGGGGAAGGGGCAGAGAGAGACAGGGGGAGAGGGAGAATCCCAAGCAGGCTCCACATTGTCAGCATGGAGTCCAACATGGGGTTTGAACCCACGAACCATGAGCTGAGCCTCATGAGCTGAGCACGAACCATTCAGCTCATGACCTGAGCTGAAATCAAGAGCTGGATGCTTAACCAACGGAGCCACCCAGGCGCTCCTCCCCAACACTATTCTTTATTTGCTGCTCTTCCTTTTCACTTTGTTCTTGCTTTTCTTTTCTTAAGGTTTTGTTTGTTTCAACATATATTGGTGTGGCTGTTTCTCCACTTGGACCCAAGGGAATACTCAGCGCTCAGGTCCTGAGCAGCTGGGCTGAAGCTCTGTGCCTGTGGTCTAGCCTGAGCAAGTGTTAGGTGTGTCCCCACCAGAGGGGAGGGCTCATGCAAAAGCCTTGAGGCCACTACGGCAGGAACTGCACTGCATACAAGGCGGAACAAGGAACAGGCAGGCATGGAAGGCATTGGTTCTTTAAAGAGAGGCATGCTGTCTCCAAGAATGAGGAAAAAGGGAGGACTTCCTGACTTAAGGAATTGGGAGTCGCTTTGTGAAAATCCCATGCTGAGTGAAATAAAATAGTTCCCTGTCCTCCATAAGTGGGAACCCATCACTCCCGCCCCAATAAACTAATATGGCCTCTTTCTCACAGTCCCACCTGCCCTCCCCGCCCCGCCACCAAGGTGAATTCAGAATTCAGACTCCGTTCTCTTTCTGAATCTTAATTAACTCCTTCCTCCTGAAGGTGTTTACCACCCACTCCCAAACCCCCTCCCTACCCCTGCCCTAATTCATCTCATGCACCAGCGCCCAGATAAACTAACATCAAATACAACCAGAAATATAAATCATGCACCTATAGACTGGTAACTCCAATTGATTCCATGTTTGGGGTTGGGATGAACTGAAAACTGTAATTTCCCTTAATGCTCTGGTTTATAACCTTTATTTTTTTAAGCAGCAGAAATCCCCCCCTTTTTTTAATGGAAACCCCGATAGTATAAAACAAATTTGTCAAAATGGAGCTTCTACACGAAGCAGGAGGTTGGGAGACCGAAGGGATCTAGGGCCCCTCCAACTCTCTCCCATCCCCCACAAAGTACCCCAGGTATTTCCAAAATATCTCTGTGGTTCACAGAATTTGTTTGGAAACCACAGTCTTAAGCCATTTCCCACACATTATTTTTCCTAGAGGAATCCTCTTTTAAAGATCTGAGGTATGTCCTTCCTCCTTCCAGACCTTTCTAATGTCTTCCCCTTACTAATAGACTTACTTTAAAAAAAAAAAAAAAAAAAAAAAAACAGAATTGGAATCATACTCTAAATATTATCCTGTACATTTTCCTATTTTTCCCTTTAATTTTTTTTTTTTCAACGTTTTTTATTTATTTTTGGGACAGAGAGAGACAGAGCATGAACGGGGGAGGGGCAGAGAGAGAGGGAGACACAGAATCGGAAACAGGCTCCAGGCTCCGAGCCATCAGCCCAGAGCCCGACGCGGGGCTCGAACTCACAGACCGCGAGATCGTGACCTGGCTGAAGTCGGACGCTTAACCGACTGCGCCACCCAGGCGCCCCTATTTTTCCCTTTAAAGTGTCTTATGGACATCTTTCCATGGGACATACAAAGTTTCCACATTCTTTTGACAGTTTCCATCATCCTGTAAACAGAATACCATCCTTCAATAAAGAAATGGTTACCTATGGTCTATGGTATGGGTGGACCATAAATTAGATAACCACTTCTCTATCGAGGGACACTAAGGTGGTTCCAAGTTTTTGCCATTTCAAACAGTTCTGCGCAGAACATCCTTGTACATACATTTTGTACCCAGTTGAAAATATTTCTGTTGGCTAGATTCTGAGAAATGGAATTTCTGGGTCAAAGCAACATCTAATTTTTTTCACAGTTGATTGCTTAGATTCTAAGAAAAAACACCCTCGGCCAGTGGACTTCTAATAGCATTTCATGTCCCCGAGCAAGCTACGAGCCACAACAATTTCGCCTCCAACATTTGGGCATCCATTCTCCCAAACTGAGGCAAGAACATACTGTAGGCTTTGGCTTGAGAAGATAAAAAAGGAACATCTTCATTTCCTTTGCTTGGTTTTAGAAATGTGCCCAGAAATGTGACCCAGAATGTGCCCAGAAATGAGCCCAAAATGGTTATCTGCGGTTAAAAAAAAAAAAGAGAGTGGTCACGTTAGGAGCAGTGGAGGCTCTACCTGTGACTTGTCAGGGCAGAATTCCATCAGGGATCCATGGATATCGAGCTCTATCAGAGCAGAACATGAACCAGATCAGTCTGACAGAAAAATACATCCAGAAAGATCCCTACGGGAAGTCAGAGTATTTGCTGGGGCTTGTTTTTTCTAGTGAACCATTTGATCCTGATGGTGATTTTAGTTTGGGGTCAGTGGTATGCTGGTAAATGTGTAATAAACAGAACAGTTCTCCAAGAAGGAAAAGCCATGCCAATATCTATGGTGGGCATAGTCCAGCCAAGGCTGATTTCAGGCTTACCAATGTGATGCCATTGAACCTGGGGCCGGGAACATGTTCAGTTCAGAACACGTTCAATTCTTGTGAGTCAGCATGAGCCAACTCCAGCACACCGTTTTTGGGGGTTGATTTTTTAAAAAAATATATGAATCTGAGGGTGGGGGCTGGGCAGGGGGTTAGGTTTCCTAAAAAGTGCCAGAAAATCTTTTTAGTTAGCAAGAAAGGGGAAGGATGTTTTCTCTTTAATGCCTAATCCCTATTTATGATGTTTCATCCTGATACCATAATTCAAATTTCCCCAAATCTTCAAATGCATTTTTTAGAGCCCAGAAGAATTAAGAGTAAGTAGGAACAAGCACATGGATGAGTTCAGGCTCTGCCACTTAGTAGCTATGTGACTTTGGTTGCTTAACATCTCTGGGCCTCTGTTATTTCATCCATCATATGGGTTCCTGCGGGCCTCAGAAGAATTATTGTGAGCATCAAGCAAGATAAAGAACGTAGAGCATTTATCCCAATGACTGAGAGCACAGCCAAATGATAGCTATTCAAGATTAAAATCCCCATTTCAAAGAGCAGTTGGCTGTATGATTATCAATACCATTGAGACCCAACGCAAGGAAAGAAAGAAACTTCTGAGCAGAGTTTTACCAACAGATGAGATCCATGTCACTGGAAGAATGAACAAACATACAGACAGACAGAAAAAAAGCTAAGCAAGGTCAACCAAAATCTGGTTGCAAAAATAAGCAATCGTGGAATGACCCCAAGAGAGAAACACCAAACCTCTAGTTCTCCTGACTGTGTTTTCTAAGTTTCCACCATCAAGCAGCCAGCATCTCCTGCTATTCAAGCATCTGAAACACAAACCCTGAGCCCTGACACCCACCTTGCATTTTCCAAAAGGAAACATCCATCATCGGGGACCTGCAGGTCCCAGAGGTTGCTCTTCTATTAGGCATGATGATGGCTGTAGATCAAATCCTGCCCTCTTATGGATTTTATAGCAAGAAAGTGGGGTGGTTCAATACCTCAACATGGCCTTTCTCCAGGCAGCAAACTTTTGCTAATCGGCAGCTCCCGTCCTGCAAGCAGAAGATGATCTTTGTTAATTGCAGGGAGATCCCATATTTGGCTGGAATTGGTGGAAGGTTGGGTGAATGGACAGATTACAGAATCTAGGATGTCATATGAGTTGCGTCTGAGTCTCCCCTTTTCTTAGCGGGGTCAGGAAAGGCCTTCCCAATTTCATCATGTGGCAGTTCACACACATTATCATTTCCCAGCATCCTCATTAATCCCACAGCCAGCAGGAGAGTTTATTTCAATTGACAAGGTGATTGGGTCCACGAGAGAGCAGACACCAAGCTTTCAATAACAAATATGCTGATTACCCTTCTCTCAGAGACGCAGGCCTCTATTTTGGCAAAGTAAGACTTATTTTATATATAAAGGTACCCAAATCTTTATCCAAACCCTCGGGACCAGCTGTGTTTCAGAATTGCTTTTTTTTTTCTCTCTCTCTCTTTTGGCATTTTAGAAAGGAAATATGGGGCAAACACCATAGAAAACATCACACACACACACACACACACACACACACACACACACCGAGAGGACAGGGTAGCCAACTATCATCCAACACTGTATTTCTGCAGGAAAAAAAAAAAAAGAATGAATATTTACACTAAGTGTATAATAAAGATAAACAAAGGTCATCGTTAGCCTACCATCAGTTCAGGTCATGTTTTGCTGCCAAATAAGCTATTAAAAAACTTTTTTTAAGTTTATTTATTTTGAGAGAGAGAGAAAGAGAGAGAGAGAGAATCCCAAGCAGACTCATCAGTATCAGTGCAGAGCCCGATGAGGGGCTCAAACCCACAGACTGTGAGATCATGACCTGAGCCGAACTCAACAGTCAGAAGCTTAACCAACTGAACCACCCATGTGCCCCTAAAAAATTTTAAGTTTATTTATTTATTTTGAGAGAGAGAGAGAGAGCTAGAAAAAGCAGGGGAGGGAGGAAGAGAGAGAGAGAGAGAGAGAGAGAGACAGAGACAGAGACAGAGAATCCCAAGCACGGTCTGTGCTGGGCAGAACCCGACACAGGGCTTGATCTCAGAACTGTGAGATCATGACCTGAGCCAAAACCAAAAGTTGGATGCTTAACCAACTGAGCCACCCAGGCACCCCAACATTTTTCTGGTTTTCAACACCCTTTGGATTCTGGAATTGGATAAGGGTTGTAACCCTGTGTTGGTATTATTTTTTTTCTAGAAATTAACTTTCCAAGGACTGACTAGAAAGGAATGGGCCTTTACAGAGAAGCAGCCAAGATGAGACAGATGCAAGCAACCATTACAAACCTTAGTGCCACTTTTCCCCAACTCCATTCACCCCACCCCCTGCTGCCATCTTCCCTAGTTCCCGTGGGAAAGAACTGGGCACACCCCTGGCCAAGCAGGGGAGTAAAGAGTTCCTGATTTACCTTCCAGGCAGGGTACAGCATACACCATGGGGTGAAGGTGTGAGGAGCTGTCCCCTGGACACACTCAAGCAGCACAATCATCTATGTCTTATTGCCTAGGACTGTCCCACTCTTAATCGGGGAGTCCAGGTGGGTATAATCCTGACTTTCATAAAGAAAGTCCAGACACTCGGGGCGCCTAGGTGACTCAGTTGGCTAAGCATCTGACTTCAGCTCAGGTCATGATCTCACAGTTCGTGAGTTCAAGCCCCTCATCGGGCTCCGTGCTGACAGCTCAGAGCCTGGAGCCTGCTTCGGATTCTGTGTCTCCCTCTCTCTCTGCCCCTCCCCCACTCACACTCTGTCTCTGTCTCTCTCTCAAAAATAGATAAACATTTAAAAAATTTTTTAAAAAGAAAAAGAAAAAAAGAAAGTCCTCACACTCAAGGGCTGGGCTGCCCAGGCACGAAGAACCTGCTGTTCCTTTAGAAAAACATGGAAGGCTAAAAGGCAACCACACTTTGATGTTTCAAATATGACACAGGCTCCTAAATCTACCTGTGTTATAATGAAAATAGCTGGCACCTGGGTGCTTCCGATGTCAAGCACTGCTCTGAGTACTTTACGTCATTCGAGCCTCATTCTAACTGACAGATGAGGAAACTGAGGCACAGAAGATTTAAGTAACTTGCTCAAAATTGCATAGCTAGTAAAAGCTAGGTCAGAATTTGAATTCCGGTAACCCGGTGGCCCAGCACACGTGCTTAACCACTAAATGGCAGTTTCCTCTGTTCCTAGCTAAAGCCCCAAAGTCCTCAATTAATGTAGGGCACGGTCTGGTGTCAAAAAGCAAAAAGAAAAATTCATTGCAAAGTAATATTTGTCAGGGGGCGTCCAGGATACAAAACGGACTGCAGCTTACCAAGATGATGTGATATGTGCGTGTGTCATTTTCTTTTAAGAAACAACAAAAAAAGGCCATTCTATACTTATGGCTTTGGTATTTAACTTAACATATGGGAACCGTCTCTCCATATTGGAACCACTTTTAATGACTGCGGAGTTTATCAACATATTTAACCAAGTCCTGTAAGAACTTTAAGTCTTTGCCAGATCGTCAATCTTGTGGGGGGAAAAATGCAGCATCATTCTGAAGAACATGCAAAAATAGCAGTTATTACATTGAAGTTGTTTTTCCCTTGTCATGTGCACCCCCACCCCACCCCGGAAACTCTCATGTTCCTCAAGCCTGCTGTTTTCAGGCACTACTGGGGATACAGCAGTGAAGGAAGCAGGTAACATCTCTGTTCTCTGCAGCTTTGGGGGAGCAGATAATAAACATGCAACAATCAAGATGCTGTGAGATGGCACCAAGGGTCACAAAGAAATTGACAGGGTGATGTGACAGTGGCAGGTTGGGGGTGACTTTTAAATTGGGTCATCCAGGAAAGACTCACTCGGGAGGTGACATTTGAGTGAAATCTTGGATTTCACCTGCTCTCCCCTCTGCACCGATTTAATTGCAAAATGCCTCCCCTGCTTTACTCAAGAGGACATCTCTGCAGGAGTAGGGGACCGTGGCAGGATGATGGGAGCACCTGTCACTAGGGAGGTGACCTGCCTGGGAGACCCTGGGAGCTCTGATCTCTGTCCCCTCCTTCCCTGGTGCACAATCAGCAGTTACCGCCGGTCTCCAAACTCAGTCATGGACTCGTGAATGCATTCGAAACCGGTCAACAGACTTTCCACTCTGAGAAGTAGGTGTTTTACCCCACATGACGGCTCGCGAAGGCTGAGTGAACTATTTGAGAAAACCACTCTGATGGCCGCTGTGGAGAGACATTTCAAGTGACACACTAGGAACAAAATGTGCTTGGTGGGTACGGTTAAATGAGATGCGACAGGGTCCCTTCATTGCTAGCAAATCGGATCCCCCAGAAAGCTTCAGCAAGGGGAAATTATGGTCTGAAAATCGTAGCAGATTTGCCCCTATGGATCTGCCCTAGTGCCTCGTTCCCCACCATCAGCCCCTCCTCCAAGCCACACTTAGACCGCTGTCGACAAAAGCATACTGTTAATAGTTTAACTGTGTTCAGTTCTCTGTACAAGGCACCCCGCCAAGCCCCTAACAAGCCCCAAATTTCATCTTCACAGCAATCCTCTGACATAACTAATATTATTCCCTCCATTTTACAGATGAGGACACTGAGGCTCAGAGAGGCTAAGTAACTTACACAAAGACACGCCTCGAAAGGAGGGCAGGCACAGGACTCGAACATCCAGTCCACCTGACTCTTAAACCCACTGTTAAACCACCAGCATGCACTGCTTTCCTGGTCCTATTGCTCAGAGAGACTTGCCTGAGGTCACACAAACAGTAGATCAGGGACATCAATTAGGTAAACTAAATTAAGCTGCTGGAATAAACAACCCTAAAATCTCAAAAGCTTAATGCAACACAAGTGCATTTCCTGGGCGTCCTACGTGTCATCAACATGGGGCTGTGCTCCTTAGTCGGTCAAGGACCCAGGCTGACAGGAGCTCCTTGTCAACATAAGCTTCCACCATCAACTGGGCAGCAGAGGGAATCTGCCTTGAGGGCTGGCCCTTAAAGCATCCACCCTGAACGCCACATTCAATTGCATTTATTTATTTATTTATTTAAATATGAAATTTATGGTCAAAAAAAAAAAAAAAAAGTTAATCGCTTTTAAACAAAGCAAGTCACAGCACTACCCCTGTCCTCAAGGAGCCAGAAAGACCTGGGACTATTTGGTAAACAGCACTAATGACCACCCCACCAAGCCTTGGGAAGGACTGTCAACTTGCTGTGCCCATCTTAGACAAGGTGTGCAGCCAGCCCCCTGTGGACAAAGAAACACAGGTGGTTTATTTCTTTTCCTGCCCCTGTTTGATCTTCCTTTTTTTGGTTTATTTGCTACTGAGAATGAAACATCAGAGAGACTGATTCTGTCTAACCAGGGCCCTTTCTTTATCAGTGGCTTTGCACAAGCAAGGGCGCAAGGGCTGTTTAAGATCTCTGGGAGCCTTGCTGCATTTTTAACTCATTTACCTGCTGCCTGGAGTCACAATAGATTTCGGGTCATCTAGGAAGTCAGCGTTAACAGAAAGCCTCCCCATCTTCCCGATCGGGCTTGAATATTTAAGATTTTGAAAGCTTGGCTGGGACCAGATTTAATTTTGAAAGGGGAAGGGGGTTGCTTTTGAACTTCAAGAAGAAGGCTGGAGGCACAGCAGGAGCTGCGTTAGTGAAAGGAAGGAGCCCCAAAGCCCTGTGGTCTTGAAAGAAACGCTCCAAAGCAGAAACTGCTAAAGCTTCCAGTTGGTGAGCCTTAAATCAGACTTCAAAAGCGCCGCTAGTTTAAATATTGTTTATAGGACTGAAGTATTGCTGCTCCTTCCTCTGGCTGGATTTTAAATATTCCCTAATTTGATTACCCGGGGGAGAAGCAGGCAGAACCAACGTTAAATGAGCTTCACTGTTAATTATTCAGAGGGCTTTTTATTGTGTAATCAAACATAAAGTCTTACAAAAAGCTTGAAGGCACATTCTCACCCCGCCCCACCCTCCCCAGCCTGACTTCCACCTTGGCGCCTATGTATGTTTCTTGGGTTGTGGCTGTGGGCTGGTAAATATTCAGCAAAGTCCTGCCAGGGAGGAGGGCACACCTCCCCCCCACCCCCACCCCCAGCCCCTGCTCCACATCTGGGCTGGTAAAAGCCTTCGATTCCACTACCCAGAGCCTTGTGCCATGAGAAGCCCGTCTTATGCAAGTTTGAGCTTGATCACCCTTTACCTCCTATATCTGAGCATCTCCCACCTCCCTCATCAGCGCTCAGCAGCCCCTGAGAAGTCTAGACCCCTGTCAGTGCCTCCCGTCATCAACCTGGTCTGGCCACCTCAATTCCTCAAGTCCCTGCTCTATACTAGATGACAGCTAGCCAAATGATTTAAAGGATGCCAGCCATCCAAAATCCTTTCTGCAGAGAAAAAGGAGATAAAGAAAGGGATGGGTGGATGGGTGGACGGATGGATGGATGGACGGACGGAAAGAGAAATCAGTATGTTAATCAATCATTGATCGATAGGTAGAAGGAACTGAAAGAGCACACACTGAGTCTTCCTGCTTGTTTATCAACAGAGATCCACTGTCCGGTAGCCCCAAGCCCAAAATCCAAAAGGCTCTGGAAACAATTTTTCCATAACTCATTCTGCAGCAAGCTTTGACATGAACCAAACTGACTTGGTGGCACAATCTGACTTGAAGTTATTCACAGGTCTTTAGCCCACCTAGAGTAAATATTCATATATGTCACTGCAGAAATAGTAATGTGTCTGGTTACAGGATGCTGTCCCAGTCCCCGCTTCTGGAAGGATTACGTTAACATATGGCACAGGCAGCATATATCCTTCCCAAAATGCCAACGTGGCAACACATCTGGTCCTATGGGTTTCAGATGAGGGATTACGGGCACATCACCAACAAAACCTGCTGGAGGCTCAGTCTCATAACCAGAAAGTTCCCAACCCCTGAGGGGAGGAACCAGGATTTAGGGTACCCGAAGTTTAGTTAACTGGGGAATGGTGATGCTTTAAGAAAAGGAATAGAAAAATTGCAGTGGAAAATTAGGTACAGGGCCCCACAGGGACGCATCAAGTGACAGTCATTAGTTTCACTGTAAATCTGAACCTGGGTGAGTGACCTGAGTACCCTCGCCCCCGTTTGTTTTCTCATCTGTAAAATGGGGTGACAAGGACTGCATCGCAAGGTCTTACTGAGACAATTCAGTGAGAAAGCATCTTGCACGTAGCATCGTACAGAGTTCTGCTCAATACGCTCCAAACCAGTGATTTTTATTGTGCAAAAACCTGCCCCCACAACCTCTCCGCAGGCCCCCTCAGTTATACTCTCTCCATGCTACTCACAAGTGCCCCTCATGGTAGGATTCTTGGACACACCGCAGGCAGAGATTCAGAAATGAACATGCCTTTCAGTTCACCCCCCAGGAGTAGCTGCAGACTTGCCCTGGAGTTTAGCAGAGGATCCAAGTCCAAATCACAAACAGATGCAGAATGAATACAAATACATTCACCTCCCTCAGCCCCACCTCGTAAGCGGTGGTCTCTCCTAACCTCAATTTTCACTGGCAGGACCCAGCTATGGAGGACTGTCCCTCTCACTTCTTCACGAAAACGTGGTGGGGGGAGTGGCGGGGGGGGAGGGGGGGGGGAGAAACCGTAACAGAGAACAGCCACCATCCATCATCCATTCATTGCATTTCCTAAAAGAACTTGTAGTAAAACCGAGGCTCTGGGAGCGGAAAACTCATTAAGTTGTTTCTCACTCAGGGACCCGGGTGGAAGCAAGAGCACAATAAAAAAAATCAATAAGGACAAGTCCATGGGACAGAGGTGGGAGCACTTCGTGACAGCGCCTAAGGTAACTACCAGCACACGACGCTCTGGTCTGGCTACCAGCCCCGACTTGAATTGGGAGCGTTTTTTGCCAGTCTCTTCTCTGATGGGATTTTTTTTTTCTAGTTGGTTCTCTGAGTGAAGAGAAATCAGAACCACATGCTGTTGGATGGTTTTTGTAAATTTTAATTAAAACGGCTATCTGGGGATTACGGGAGACATGACATTTGGCCAGAAACCACTTCACGGGAAAGGGGAGGAGCAGCTGCGGAGCTGCTCAATTACATGTCACCGGAAGGAAATGGACTCACCTCACTCCATGTTTTTAATCAATACCAGTCATTTCTCTCTCGATCTCTCACTCTCTTTTTAACTCAGCCAGAAAATAAGAAGTAGGTGATTCAACAGATAGGGTGTTCTACAAACAAGAACGCGCATTTACCACCAAGGGAACATCGAGAGGTCTATTCCTTTCACTCAAAACTATTCCAAACCCAAAGCTTCCCAAATTCATCTACCCAACAAACAAGCACCGTAAAGTAATAATGACAAGAGGTAATATTTATTTAAGTTTATCTATTTATTTGGGGGGGGAGGGGGCACGTGAGTGCACATAAGTGGGGGAGGGTTAGAGAGGGAGAGAGAGAACCCCAAGCAGGCTCTGGGTCATCAGCACAGAGCCCATTGTGGGGCTCGAACCCATGAACCGTGAGATCATGACCTGAACAGAGATCAAGAGTCAGATATACAACTGACTGAGCCACCCAGGCACCCTGACAAGAGGTAATATTTAGATAAGTAAAGGTAGTTGAAAGAGCAGGCACCTAGAATGTTTCCTACACCTGTGCCCTTCCCCACAATATGAGAATAATGTTCATCCCTGCCTACTTCACAACGTTAGTAAAGAACCTCAGGAAACACCATGCCAACTCACTTTGAAAGGGGTAGGGAGGCCTGGGTGGCTCAGTTGGTTAAGTGTCCAACTTTAGCTCAGGTCATGATCTCACGGTTCGTGGGTTCGAGCCCCACATCGGGCTCTGCACTGACAGCTCAGAGCCTGGAGCCTGCTTTGGATTCTGTGTCTCCCTCTCTCTGCCCCTCCCCCACTTGTGCGCTCGCTCACTCTCAAAAATAAATAAGACATTAACATAAATTTTAAAAAAAGAAAGTGGTAAAATGTTGATAATTACTGTGGTTATATAATTTTTAATTTTTTTGACATTTTTTATTTTTGAGAGACAGAGAGAGCACAAGCAGGGAGGGGAGAGACCGAGAGAGAGGGAGACACAGAATCTCAAGCGGCTCCAGGCTCTAAACTGTCAGCACAGAGCCTGACACGGGACTTGAACCCAGAAACTGTGAGATCATGACCTGAGCTGAAGTCGGACGCTTAACTGACTGAGCCGCCCAGGTGCCCCATGGTTATATAATTTTTAGAAGCCACTTTTTAACATAATTGCAATGGGCCAGGTTCTATGCTGAGGAAATGCTTTGGGTACATTAGCCAGCTCTGCCCCAGGAGGCACAATTCTAATCCCCAGCTGGGAGAGGAGGAAGTTGAGGCTCAGAGAGGCTAAGTGACTTGCATGAGGTCACACAACCGGGTAATGGCAGAGCGAAGAGTTAATCCTGGGTCTGTTCATGAAACACTGTTTATTAAACACTGAGCTCGTCAAATGCATGTCCTCCATGGTGTCACGATTATAATTGCCCCTCATGAAGAGTTGCACTATTTTCTTGCTCTTTCATCAGGGTGTGCCTAGATCTGAGAAGTAGAAGCCTTTATTTTTTATCACAGAAAGTTGCTATGGAGACACTGTGTACATCTGTCTCCAGAGATGCACAGAAAAACCAGCAGGAACCACAAACCTTAAAAAAAAAAAAAAATCCTCCAGGAATATTCATGACAAAAATTGTAACAGGGGACAGTAAATCACCACACTGGAACTCTCACAAAATTGAATTCCCTAGGAAATTTGTAGGTCACACTCTAGGCTGAAGTGTGGTCCATTCTGAGGACAAGGGAGCACTGGATTAGGAGTCAGGAGACCTAGCTTAGCCACGGTGACCTGGTTCACTGTGTGGCTTCAGACAAGTCCTTTCCTGTCTCCTGACTTCAGTTTCTGCGCCTCTAAAATGAAAGCTTTGAAAGAGGGGCTGCAATCAATTCCCACAGCAACTGATATTCTTCTGTGTGTTTAGAGCTTGTCAGTGCCAAGATCATGTTTGTGTAAGAACCAGGCAAACTGGGTATATGAAAAAAATCTGGATGGGTGTAATGTATTAGGGAGTGGTGAGGTCTGTGGCAAACAGGGATATGCCTGCTCAGCTAAAGGGAAGAACTTCTGCCCAGCTCTAGCCATTTTGCCATGTGAGAATGGAAGTCTGGGGCTTATCATTTTTCAGAGAGACTAATAACCTAGGTTGCTATATAAAAACCTCCCCAATTTGTAAAATTCAGGGCAGTTAATCATGTCCCCACCCCCCACCCCCCATGGGCCGCCAGTTTGAAACCTTTGCTTCTGAAAAAGTATAAGGAATCACTCAGGGAAATCTTTTCCTTTGTTGCCAAAAGCAGTCCCTACTGAGGTGGAACACAGCAGCTGGTTAACACTGCTCCTGAGTGAAATATAAAAAATAGGGAAGAAGCATTTGGGGATTTAAGTCAATTCAGACAGAGTCAGTTCAATAAAGGGTAAGCAAGATGCTGAAACTGCCTGTCACATGTTCCCCCCACATTTTATTTTTCTGCCACTCTCAATTAATCAGAAGTGTCAGCCCTTCACTTCGGATTTCCCGGCTGAGGTTGTTAATTGAATTTTAATTAATGGCAACTTTAGGAGCACAAAATGAAATCCTAGCCCAAGGAAGATCCACACGGAACTCTGGATGCAGAAAGCTCCTTGAGACCACCCCAGTCTATTCTCTTTGTTTTGTAAATAAAGAAACTGAGGCAAGGCTGTGGCTTGCTCAAGGCCCCTCTGATGTTCGTCCCCCTCCCCCCACCCCGCCCCGGATCCAGGTCCAGTGCTCATTGCCAGACTCCAGGCTGCCCCTGGGACACGATGTGTCCGGCCTTCATAAATGATGTTGATCTAAAGAGTCTGGTTTCCAGAGCCAGGAATTCACATTGTGCCAGAGGACACCGGATGAGGTGACTTCCACATAGATTATCCCCAGTTGCAATGTCAGGACAAAGGGGATGCTGTGTCAAGCTCCTGATTGGACAAAGGAGAGAACACGCCCCCTTGGAGATCTGGGTAAACCCACCTTGTTCTTCCCCTGTGCAACCAGGAAGACCCTCCCCTCTTCCCAGGGTGGGGGGCGAAGTTCCACCTGTACTCATGGCCCCACAAGGCAGCCACCAAAAAATTACTTCTGCCCACATGCTGTGGACTCCATGATACGAATCCTGAGGGACACAACTCTCTCCACCCTGTTAGATATTTATTAGATGTTGGTGTGGCCTCAGTGCTGTCTCTTCTTCTATCTGCTTTCCGAAGGTATCAAACACTATGAGTCTGATTGAAAGATGACCTCAGTCTTCCCTGCAAGAGCATTCATTTTAAAAGTTCATAAAAAAAAACTATATATACATAAATAAATGTTCTCAAATAAAACTGTTTCCATTCATCGAGCATAAACTATAGCCCAGGGCGCTATTGAGCTCTTACCCTGGAGCAGCTGAGGACCTACTGTGTCCCACTGTAAACTTGGCATTTTCATCAGCAAGGGATCAGGGGAATTTTCAAAGCCACTGAGAAAAGAGCATTGCTTAAAGTATTTTCAAGCAAGGCCCAATAATTAGCATCGGTGTTGACCTGACCTGGATTTGAATCCCCGCTCTGCCACATGCTAGCTGTGTGTGACCTTGGGCAAGTTAGAAACCCTCTGGAAGACTTGGGCCATGAGTTAAACGAAGACAGGACCCTGCACAGTAGATTCAGAAGTGACATCAATCATGCAAGCGGGTGAACACACACACATACGTGTGCACACACACGCACCGGTAACCCATCCTGTCTGACTCCTTTCCTCCCAAAAGTCCACATTTCCCTTACAGGGCTTTCTCTACCTACCCCTTACTACCTTCGAGGGCTTGTCACCTAGACCCTTCTGTCCACCACAACCATGGCTCTCCTTCCTCCCACAATGAGTGCTATCTCATCAGACAAATCTGCTTCCCCGATATCCCACTTCCTAAACATCAGCTATAGAATTTTCTCCATCCTACATTCTTCAGAAGATTCCAGCAAACACAAATCTTCATTGTTGGAGGGCCTGGCGTCAACTCAATGGAACAAGAAATTGATACATGCAATGTGGGGTCAAACCAAGAGGTAGCTGAAGAAATGAGACCCAACCTCCCACAGTTTAAAAATCAACTCTGATGATTATTACAAAAGAAAAGTTAAAAGCTCTTCTGGTCCCCGGTAATATCATTAGAATATGCGTTTGGCTTCTTGCGGTGACTACGTGGACAACCATGGCACTCACTGAACAGAGTAAGTCCCATAATGTTTGCTTCAAATAATACACATTTTAGGGGTATCTGGGTGGCTCAGCCAGTTAAGTGTCTGACTTCAACTCAGATCATGATCTTGTGGTTTGTGAGTTCAAGCCCCATGTCGGGCTCTCTGCTGACAGCTCAGAGCCTGAAGCCTGCTTCAGATTCTGTGTCTCCCTCTCTCTCTCTGCCCCTCCCCTGCTCACACTCTGTCTCTCTCTCTCTCTCTCTCTCTCTCTCTCAGAAATAAATAAACATTAAAAAAAAAAACTTTTTAAAATTAAAAGATAAAAAAAGGGCGCCAGGGTGGCTTAGTGGGTTAAGTGTCCAACTTTGGTTCAGGTCATGATCTCGCGGTTTGTGAGTTCAAGCCCCGTGTCGGGCTCTGTGCTGATAGCTCAGAGCCTGGAGCTTGCTTCGGATTCTGTGTCTCCTTCACTCTCTGCCCATCTCCCGTTTATATTTTGTCTCTCTCTCTCTCTCAAAAATAAACATTAAAAAAAAAATCTTTAAAAAAAAAGATTAAAAAAATCATACATATTTTAAACTATCTTGATTTGTGACAGATTCAGGATACGTCTCATGGTGTTCAGAAAGAGCCAAAAGAAATTCACATTCAGAGCCAGGTTTTCACTTTTTCTTTCTTTCTTTTCTTCTTTCCTTCCCTCCCTCCTTTATTCTTCTCTCTCTCTTCTTTCCACCCTCCTTTCTCCTTCTCTCCTTCCTTCCATCATTCTGTCCTCCCTCCCTTCTTTCTGAGACCCCTCTCTCTTCTCTCTTTTCTTCAGACCAAGAAATTCAAAATTCCTATACTGCGTGTCACCAACCGCAAGCCAAGCCGGCGAGGCTCCACCCTCAGTCTGTCTCGGACCAGTTGGGGATCATCCCCCCAGAGCAGTATGATGTCCATGAACCCCGGCTCAGACGAGCCCCAGAGTGTGATCACCCAGGCAACAGGCAGCAAGGACATTGAGGACAATGAATCCTCTTCGACCAAGCCTGACGAAGAACCTCTCCATATCAGTAAGTCGTACCTGAGATCTGAACAATCTGCCTGGACTCTTTGCCTTAAAGCTAGACATCAAGAACCCCTCCTACTCCACCTCTACTCCCATTCAGTTAAAAGAGACACGGGGGGGGGCGCCTGGGTGGCGCAGTCGGTTAAGCGTCCGACTTCAGCCAGGTCACGATCTCGCGGTCCGTGAGTTCGAGCCCCGCGTCAGGCTCTGGGCTGATGGCTCGGAGCCTGGAGCCTGTTTCCGATTCTGTGTCTCCCTCTCTCTCTGCCCCTCCCCCGTTCATGCTCTGTCTCTCTCTGTCCCAAAAATAAATAAAAAACGTTGAAAAAAAAAAAAAAAAAAGAGACACAGGGGTCTCCTAGCCCTGTTCAATTTCCTCAGTCCCCTTTGCTTTTCCCCAGGGGAGACTGGAAATATACTCTGTTCCTTGGGTTACTCTGAGCAATTTCTCCTCGAGAGACAGCCCATGGTCATCAATTGCTCCTTTTAAATTTCTAATAATTATAGGGGCGCCTGGGTGGCTCAGTCGGTTGAGCGTCCAGCTTCGGCTCAGGTCATTATCTCACGGTTTGTGAGTTCGAGCCCCATGTTGGGCTCTGTGCTGACAGCTTGGAGCCTGGACCTTGTTTCAGATTCTGTGTCTCCCTCTCTCTCTGTTCCTCCCCTGCTCGTACTCTGTCTCTCGCTCTCTCTCAAAAATAAATAAACATTAAAAAAAATTTTTTTAATTCTAATAATTATATTTTATTGAGCCCCACTTATATAAAATGTTGTCACTTCAGCATGAAATCAATATAAAATTATTAATGAGATATTTCACATTTTTTCATACTAAGTTTTTGAAATACAGCATAGACTTTTTAAAATAACTTTATGGAGGTATAATTTGCATACCATAAAATTCACTCTTTTTAAATGTACAATTCAATGACTGTTAGTCAATTTACAGAGTTGTGCAACTATTATCATAATCTAGTTTTAGAACATTTCAATCAAACCAAAAGAAAACCTCATATCCATTGGCAGTCTCTCTCCTTTGCCACCCCATGGCTCTAGGCAACCACGAATCTACTTTCTGTCTCTAGGGATTTGTCTTTTCCAACTATGTTATATATGGAAGTTGTATCCCTCTGTGACACTCATCCCCTCCTCCCCCTGCTCTGGAAGATGCATTTTCAGTGGTTCACAATTTGGGGGACACAGGTGCTTTAGAAAATCTATTAAAAACTAGGAGTCCTCTCTCCATAAGAAAATTTATACACACATATATACATAGTTTTGCATACTCTTTTAGGTACAGCCTATGGACTTCCACCAGATAGAATCGTAACTAGATTCTATAAGTCATGCAAAAAAAATTATTCTCAGAACTTTCTGAGTAGAGCTTGTATAGTAAAAGGAAATAGGAAAGAAGGGATTTATGCAGAAAGAGAGGATAGAAGAGAAAAAGAAAGGATCATGAACGAGCTGGCCAATGCAAAATTATGGACTCTGGTTCATGGACCACTTCCCACCACATCTCCTGTGTCCCCTCAGTGGCGCCCAAGAGGAGGCCTGTCTTCTTAGCCAGTGTTCTTTCAGACCATCTAGAATGCCTGTGGCAACCAATGCTGGGCTGGGCTAGGCTGAGCTGAAAAGAACTGGGTGTAGGATAGTTTCAAGGAGATTGAATAAGAGGTCAAGGTAGACCAGAAAGCCTGATTGAGGCCCTAATCATCACAACAAAGAATGGACAGAAGGACAAAGCATCCAGTAAGTGGTCAGCACTCAGAGTAATGACTGCCAATGAGAAAAATTCCCACCCTTGTCAACAGGGTGGAAGCCGTGAAAATCCACAAAAGGCTCCGAGCCCTGAAAAGCTGTTTGCTGAACAGACTATCTAAGATAGTGAGGAACCAAGATCAGCCATCAGCAGACGTGTGACTCTTATGGATTTCTTAAACCTTCTTTCATTCGACACGTATCTACTGATCAGCTACTGAGCACCTGGAACTGAGGATTATAGTTCCTGGCCTCCCCGAGCTTATGTTTTAGAAGGAAAAAGCAGATTATAAACGAAACTGCAAATATCAAGTCAGTTGCAGATAATATGTGATCAGAAGATAATAAAACAAGACATGGGCCAGAGAGAGACTGTCGGTGGGGATGAGGCTAGTTTAGCCACAGTCGTCAAAAAAGCCTCTCTCAGCTCTGACCATTTAGGCTGAGATCTCAGGATATGAAGCCGGGGAGGGAGGCAGGAGTCAGAGTGGGCATGGCCTTTGTAGGGTAAGGTAAGGACTTCAGAATGATCTCAATGGCAACAGGAAGTCTCTGGGAGGTTTTCAGTACAGGACTAACCAGATCTGGTTTTCTTTTCAAGGTGTCTGTGTGGTTATCAATGTTATATCCATGTTGTGTGTCTTTCAGCCCCCAAAGCCCTGCTCTTAAGTAAGAAGAGAAGTGTCCCCAGCTCCAAGAACTGCCTCAGTCCAGAAGTGGCACAGTGTCCCCCAAGAGGAAGCAGGCATGCCAAAGGAAGGAGGGGGTGGAGGGGGAAGGTATCTGTGATGAGCAGACGGGTGAACAGTGCCACCTCTCCAGGCCTCTGAGACACCGCAGACCTGTCCCCAGTCGCTGCCTCCTACCCACATCTAACCAGCTAACTGGTCCCCTCAGTCCTACCTCCTAAAACTCCTTTAAACCTTCTCTCTTCATTCCCGTCGCTTTCATCTTCGTTTAGAGATAGAAAACTGAGGCATGCAGGCTAGTCCCTGCCACTTACATTTTGTTTAATACACAAGGTTTTGTTTAAAAAAAACCTGGGGTGATATTCTAAGATTGAGAGATTTTACAGAAAAATTTTGATTAAAAACCCACCACCACCACTGTGGCAAGAGTGGACCCGCAACCATGCACTACATCCAAATGGAGCTGCCCCTCTTAGGGGGGGCACGTGCTGGCTAGTTTTCCACAATCCCCACCACTCCCTATTACCCCCAATCATTGTTCCCAATTGGCCAAGTGCATGGCCGTTTATCATCTCATGTGCCCTACTATTTTCCTTAGAATAAGGATGATGATGATCATGACGATGATGACAGTACAAGAGTTAATGCTTAAGAAGACTTTTACGTATCAGGCACTATTCTAGCTTCTGCTATATACATACTGTGTACATATATAAATTCACACTTATGTGTATGTATATATTTGCATGTAAATTCAATGAGTCCTCACAATTTTATGCCTTTTTGTAGATGAGAAAAGTGGGGTACAGAGAGATTAAATTATCTGACCAAAGTCACACATCTAATAAGTGATGAGGCCAGAATTTGAACCCAGGAAATCCAGTCTAGCCCTCAAGTCACACAAAATTTGATTTTTCTTACACTAGCTCATGTCATCTATCCCAGTACCTGACCCTTCTTGGTACCTGAGTTTGGAACCCCCAGGTCCACAGTCTCATTACCTCTCACCTACATGACAGCAACAGCTTCCTAGTCTCCCTGCTTCCTGTCTTGCCTTCACTTGCCCATGGATTCTTCTCCATGTTGAGCCAGAAGGAACTTTCTA
Source organism: Panthera onca (assembly GCF_046562875.1). Taxonomy (NCBI): domain Eukaryota; kingdom Metazoa; phylum Chordata; class Mammalia; order Carnivora; family Felidae; genus Panthera; species Panthera onca. The sequence goes on from NC_138350.1 coordinate 14,609,478, forward strand.
ACTTAAAAATCTGACGTAGGAGTGCCTAAGTGGCTCAGTTGGTTAAGCATCCAACTCTGGATTTTGGCTCTGGTCATGATCTCATGGTTCGTGAGTTCAAGCCCCCCATCGGGCTCCTTGCTGACTGTGCAAAGCCTGCTCGGGATTCTCTCTCCCTCTCTCTGCACCTCCCCTGTTTACTCTCTCTGTCTCAAAAATAAATAGATAAACTTAAAAAAAAATCTGATGCAGTGTTGCCCAGCTTAACATCTTTCAAGACTCCCCACTGCCTCTAAAACAGTGCATCTGATCTTGTCCCAAGCTGTTACAATAGGCTCAGCTTTTGCCACTTCATACCTTCCACCAGGCACTCCAACCTCAACAAATAGCTTTCCTCTTCTTAAACAACGCTCATTCTCTCATGTTGTCCTCTGTCTGCAATGCCCTTTAACCTGTGACACTTTAGTCTGGTGGACTCCTAGTTAACCTTCAAGACCCAACTCAAATGTTCCCTGTGAAGTCTTCTCTGACTCTCCTGGGTTCCCTCCCTGTCATTTCCCTTAGTACTTTTATTTGGTTTTATTGAGTACTTAATTTTAACTTACAATTGTATCTCAGTGTATCAGGAACTCCTTTTGGCTAGATATAGCAATCTGAAAAATAGTAGCTTAAGAAAGATATTTATATTTCTTACAGATTAAAGAAGACCAGTCCACAGCTGGTATGGCTCCAAAAGGTCATCAGGAAACCTGCTTCCTTCTGTCTTTCTTTGCCATGATTCTCAGCATCACTTTACGATCTAAAATGGCTAGAATGCCAGCCATCACAGCCACATGCTAGGCTGGAAGCAGAAGAAAGTAGGTGAAGTAGGAAATTGCTCACTCCCAGCTGAATTGAAGCAATCTTTTCAGAAGCTGCATGCAACATTTCTACTAAACTCTTAGTGCCCAGAATTTAGTCACAGGGGCACACCTAGCTGCAAAGATGTTGGACAACAGGTCTAGTAAATGCTTACCCTCACACACATAAACACACACACACACACACACACACACACACACACACACACACACATGCGCGTGCGTGCGTGCACATGCACACGTTTCTATTACTAAGGAAGAGGGGGGGAAAGGAATGTGAGCTCCCTGCTGGTGTAGAACAATGACGTCTTATTCACCTTGAGCCTGGCACATCGCAGGTGCACAACAATGACCAGGAGATGCATTTCCACCAGATTATCTATGTCCCAAAAAGAAAGTCTTTCTATTTCCACCTCCTCACCCTTCCCCTCTATTTATACCTTATCCTCATCCCATTTGTCAGAGCCTTGACAAAAGTAGATTAATTTCCCAGACTTTCACTGCCTTCTAAAACCTTCTCAAATTTATTCTGAATTCATGAATCCTATTCTGAGAGACACCATTTGACCAAGGTCTAATTTCCAGGGCTGGCTGCATAATGAAGTCTTTGTGGAGGCAAATCACTGGAGACAGCAGGTTGTGGCCTCTCCATGGACTGATCCCCTCCCCAAATCAATGGCAAGGGGATTCTCGAGAAACCAAAGCCCAGGCCATTCCTGCTGCCAGTCTTGAGGCTCCCAGTCTTGGAACTGTAAGAGGAGAAACTCACTTAAATAGCAACCCAGAAAAGATGCATCCCACGGTGGCTAACGTTCCCCCAGAACCCAACCCCATACAACAAAAAGACCTCCTCCATTTTCCCCTAAAGAGGAAGGAATGAGTTTTGTCACTCAAGAGTGAGCTGTGTGGACAGGCTGTAGATGGAAGGTGGAGGACAGAAGTCAGAATTTTTTTTCTTTGGCGGTGTGATTTAGCACTCGAAAACACAGGATGCCATTGTCTGTGAGCAATGGGTAGTGTCCTCTCCATGGCTCTGGGGACTCAGGACTGAGCAGGTTCCTCTGAGTGTGGGCATCCATTCCAGGACCGTCTTCCTCAGGGAAACCCTATTTTGTGGCACCTGATCCCCTTCCAAACAAGTATCTTCTCCCAGGTAGCCATGAGGCGTAGATGTGGGCCTCCAAACCCCCAGGCTTTATTCTAATTCATATGTAACCAAACTCAGGTACATGATGAATGGAGCCTGATTTTGGTTGGGCACCATACATTCCCAGACACATTATCGGCAAGCAGAAAAAAAATTTTTTTTTTTCGGTGCATTAAGAGAGCGAGGAGCCTTCTATATGATTCTCTAGGAAAGCTGCCTGACGTGCCAGGTCACTAGGGTCATTTGCTGGTATCCACCCACCCCTAGGCTGGCTTGCTTGTGAGTGGGGGCAGGAGTGGGGGAGCAGTCAGATGTTGCTCCTTGGTTCTGAGGAGATGGGAAGAAAGTGGAGGAACCAGCTACAGGTGCCTTACTCATAGGCTTCTAGACACTCCCCAAGGATTCTGGGATGTGCAGCAGTAGGGGAGGTGGGTGTGACAAGACAATGAGGAAGATCAGATTCAGGTCAAATGGAATCATGCCCTCAAATTACTGGGAAGATAGATTACTTGAGAATGAAGAAGGTGGAGTAGAAAATGGCTGAATGAGGGTGTTGTTCACAACCTAGATGGCTCCAAGGTCATTGAAGGGGAGCGCCCTTGCCCTAAGCACCCACTGACTGCATTCATAAACAAGGCTGGATACAAATGGCCATAGCAAGCACTGGGCCTCGCTCTTCTAGGTATGGCTTTTGAGACCTGCACTTGCGTTGACTATAGGCACCTGACAAAGGGTGAAAAGGGTCCCCACTGGCACTGTCCTCCTTCGCTGAACCCCCAAATCTAGCTCAAGTTCTTCCAAGTCCTTCCCTCTTTTTCTCTCCTTAGCCATTCACTTATTTACCCAGCAAATGGTGACTGAGAACCCTCGATGACAAGCACAGTGCCAGGTACTTGCAAATCTGTATCCATATAAAACATGTAGGATTTCTACTGTCCCGCTCCAAGTACAGTTCATTTTCTAATATTAGTTTCTCAGGGCTGCGTCATGAAGTACCATGAACCGGAAGGTTGAAAACCACAGGAATTTATTGTCTTACACAGTTCTAGAGGCTGGAATCCAAAATCAGGGTGTCATGGGGCTATGCTTCCTCCAGAACCTATAGGTGGGGAATCCTTCCTTGCCTCTTCTAGCTTCTGACAGTAGCTGGCAACCCTCGGCACTTGGCTCTAGATGCACTGTCAATCCAATCTGCCTCTGCCATCACAGGCCATCCTCTCCCTGAGTGTCTGTCCCCTCTTGCTATAAGGACACCAGTCATATTGGATTAAGATGCCACTCTACTGCAGTGTGACCTCATCTTAACTTAACTAATTATACCTGCAATGTCTCTGTTTCCAAACAAGAATGTGAATAGTTCACGTTCTGAGATACTGGGTGATTAGGACATCCATGTATCTTTTGGGAAGACACACTTCAACCCCTAACAGTCAGGTACAAAGATGTATTTCTACCCTATAGAAAACAGCAACAATATTAAGTATGCAGGGAAAAGTCCACTAGAGGCAGGAGAAATGGGGCAGCCCAAGTGTGCACACCTGCCCAATGGCCACCGGCAGCGTGCAGCAAGAATGAACCCCATCTCAGAGTCTTTTACAGGGGAGCGGGTGGTCTGGATTTTTACGTGAAGCCTTCCAGTTTGAAAAGCTGGGTATCTGCATCAAATCAAACAAAACCTGTGAGCTAGATGCAGCCTGTGGGTCACCAGGTTGCCACATCAGGTCTGTGGGATCAGAGAGGGTTTCCTGAACAAGACGATTTCTTCTGAGAATTGGAAACCGTTTTGTCTCTGGCTACACTAGAGTTTAAGGTCGGGGAGGGGAGTGAGATGAGACAGGAGAGAAAACAAGAAGCCAGACCCTGCAAAGCCTGAGAGGCCACTTGGAGGAAATGTAGATGCTGTCCAGAAGGAAAACGATGAGTCACTGGTTGTAAGCAGGGAGATAACACCGGGTGTATAACCTGCCAAATGCTGTGGGCTGCCTAGACCCCGATCTACCCTCTCCAGCTCCCCACACACAGAAGTGGAGGGGATACCAGCCCCGCCTGCCCTCTGGACAATGACCTCTCATGTTCCCATCAGATCTGCAGAAGCTCCTGGAGATGGTTCGGGAAGATGCCCGGAGGACAGTCATAATGGAAAATGGGATGCACAAAAAAGCGCCCAGGTATTGTTCTCTTGACCCCTGGGGCAAATGCAGGATATCAGAATAACAGTGATAACATTAGCCACAGCAGTTCTGAATCCTTAATATTTTCTCTGTGACAAGCACTGAGCTATGTACTTTGTTCATGTATATCACCTCCCTGGGTTCTTACAACAACCCTCTAAGGAAGATACTGTGGTCTTTATTTTACAAATGAGAAAATGAGGCTCAGAGAGGCTAAGTAACTTGTTCAAGGTCACCCAGCCAACGAACGGTAAGGGCACAACTCAAAAGCAGATCCTTCTAATTCCAAAAAGCATCCTCTTAACCACCATGCTACCCTGCTTCCCAGGAGTTGTAAGGTTATTCATCCACTCTTTTACTGAATATTTATGACCATGTAGAGACTAGGTACTAATTATTACAGGAAGCGTTATAAAAGGGAAGCTCGGACTAAGAGGGTGAATACTAGGGAAATGTGATCTAGTCTGGGATGTGGATGAGGATCAGAGAAGTTCCCTCCAAGGAAGAGACTATAAGAGATTGTGGATGAGGCATGAAAAAGAGCTACCCGGACAAAGTTTGGGGGGGGCGGGGTGAGGAGACAGATGAACATTTCAGGCAGCACATGTGCAAACATGGTGAGGAGGGACCATGGCGCCTTCAAGGACTGAAGTGCGGCCAGAATGGGATGGAGAGAGGCATCAGCCTGTCTGGGGACCTCAGAGGCCACTTCCAGGATCTGGTTTCCACCCTAAGAGACTGGCTCGTGGCGCTGCACTTGAAGCTGAAGTGTCCTCCTCCTGGCGGGAAGCCTTATCCACGGGACTTCCGACTTTGAAAAGCCTCAGAGAGTAGGCAAGCTAGAGCCGGAGTTCCCTTCCCAAGTACAGATCCTTCTGAGTAAGCAAATGACTTCCTGAAAATAAATGACACACTGGAAGAGGTTCTTCATCGCTTTCAGCCTACTGGGATGCCGGCTATGACTTATTGGTTATTGTTATTACCATAATTACAGTTCACTGAGCACTTTCACATGCATCACACCCGCCACTGCTTGCTAAAGACGAATCTGTCTGCTGCTGCCTCAACTGGCATCGGGGCTCGGAGGGTGGCACTCGGGAGGCATCCAGAGACAATGCCAGCCCTTCAGGCCCTGGCCGCTGTTACTGATTTATCAGCGTTGGAGACAGACGCTAATGATGAAGCATCAGCTCCCTGGGTCTCTCTCCTTTGTAAGAACTCATGGCATGAACACTGGCATTGGAGTCAGACTGACATGCATCTGAAACCCGGAACAGGTCAACGTAGCCTTTCTCTAAACCTCAGTTTTCTCGTCTATAGAATGAGACTGTGTGGCCTCGAAGCGTTGGCCTTGGAACCAAGGAGGCTAGGGTCAATCTCCGTCCCCATGATTTAATTGCTGTGTGATGTCGAGCAAGTTGCTTCACCTCTCTGAGCCTGATTCCAATTCTGTAAAATGAGACTCATTAACAACCTACCTCAAAGAGATGTAGTGAGAACTACATAGCCTTATCTTTGTAAAATATTATACTTGTGGAAATAACATCTATTTCAATGAGAATTAGCTGAAATAATGCATTTAACATATTAATATTAGCACCTGCCTAGCATATCGTAAGCATTCAATACATGATGACCGCCGTGATGGTGTTGGTGGTACTTTTGTTTCACATGTGGCGTCCCACAGAATCTTCGCAGCATGTTGCTGAGGTGGGTGTATTAACAGCTACCCATTACCAACGCCCCACCACACAGATGGAGAAGAAGGGCGATGACTGACATGCATAAGGTGCTCAAAAGACAGAACCACGTGAGAACACAAAACTCACCATGTGGCCTCTGTGTTCACTTCAGTGATACAATAACCATGGTTACAAGAGCGAGAACCTGTTGAGATGTCCCATCTTCAACTCCTCTGGGAGAAAAATCTCCCTAATCTCCCCTGAGGCAGCAGATATTGGAGGCTTCTCTTTAGAGCTGTAGAGAGACAGTTAAGAAAAGCTGCACATTTTCTTTTGTCCTCCTCGCTTTAGAATCTGGATTCCTTTTTCAATTTAGGCCCCACATCTGTTCCCAGCAGGGATGACAGAGAATTCTGGGGTTTTTAAGAACCCCTAAAAGCCAACTGGATCAGCCCCCAGCCTCAAAGCCAGACTGCCCTCTGGCCATCTTAGTCCTGTTCAGGCTGCTGTAACAAAAATGCCACAGACGGGGTGGCTTACAAACAATAGGTATTTATTCCTCGCAGTTCTGGAGGCTGGGAAGTCCAAGATCAAGGTTCCAGCCGAGTCGGTGTCTGGCAAGGGCCTCCCCCATAGATGGCAGTCCTCGCCACAGATGGCCGTCTTCTCACTGTAACCTCGCATGGGGGAAGGGAGCTCCCTGGGGTTTCTTTTGTAAGGGTGCTAATTCCAATCATGAGGGCTCTGACTTCATAGCTAATCATCTCACAAATGCCCCCACCTCCTAGTACCCTCACCTTGGGGATTAAGATTTCAACAGATGAGTTCAGGGGGATGCAAACATTCAGACCATAACATCACCTAGGAAGATGACCTTTTCTTAAAACTCTGCTAGCAGTATTTCCTTTAAAAAAAATTTTTTTTAATGTTTATTTATTTTTGAGAGACAGACAGAAGGGAGTGGGGGAGGGGCAGAGAGAGAGGGAGCCACAGAATCCGAAGCAGGCTCCAGACTCTGAGCTGTCAGCACAGAGCCTGAAGTGGGGCTCGAACCCACAAACCACGAGATTATGACCTGAGCTGAAGTCAGATGCCCAACCAACTTAGCCACCCAGGCGCCCCTAGCAGTATTTTCTAAGTGTCTCTGGGGATCAGAATCAGCTGGATGCTTGTTAAAAATACAAATTTTTAGTCTTCATCTCAGAACCACTGAATTGGAATCTCCAGAGGAAACTATTTTTTAACAAGCACTCCAAGTGAACACTATTTCACAGTATGTTGAGAAATTCTAAGGTTTCAAAATGTGCTCTCTGCACACCAGTATCAGAAGTGTGTGTGCGTGTGTGTGTGTGTGTGTGTGTGTGTGTGTGGTTTTTAAATGCAGCTTCTGGGGCCTTGCTCCAGGCCTAACATACCCAAATCTCTGGGAGTATGGCTCTGTATTAGCAGCAATCTCTCCAGGTCTCCAGGTGATTCCTATGCCCCATAAAGTCTAAGGATCCCTGCTCTCGAAAGAGAATCCTCCCACAGATACTGACTGCCTCCAGGGCACCGTACGTTGAAGGCCTTATTAAGAGACCCATCTTGTTTTGCAGTATCTTGTCAATGCTCAAACAAACCAAGAGTGATTCTGCCTATAAAGACGTGCAGACCACCTGCAAATCAAGGTAGGAGACACCCCACAGTTACAGGAACCATTGCAGAGATGCCCCTTACCAGACTATAGAAGGTGGGGCAGGGAGGAGGGACTTTTTCCTTCTTCATTAGAAATAAGCTTCTTAATTCCTGCGGGGGGGGGGGGGGGTGGTATCCAGGTTTCTCTCCCCACATCCCAAAGTGAATATCATAAAGTTAAAAATCTTCCTGTAGTAGAGGGATATGAAGCAAGGAGGATGTGTTACAGGACTGCCCTTTCCCTCTTTACTTGAGCAACTTGTAATGAGGGAAGGGAGGTCTGCCCCCATTTCATTTATTAATCTGAAGTATACTCATCAATCCCCGTGTGTGCCAGAAACCGTGCTAGGTTTGGAGGGATTCAACAGTCTGCTATCATAAATCTCACTATCTGGACTGAAGCCGTAACTTTTTCGTGTGCCATGGACCCTCTGGCAGTCTGAGGACTCCTTTCAGAAAAATGCCTTTAAGTCCATGCTGTAAATAACAAAAGTTTACAAAGAAATCTGTAGTAATACAGGTTCTGATATTACAACCAAATGTGGGATATAGTAATCTATGAGCTTCTTTAGCAGTGAGTTATATAATAAGACTTAGCACATCTAATAACTACTATAATTTTAGATTAGTGCTGAGTATAAATGATCTTTCAAAATATCTGCCACAATTGTGACGCAAGGTGCAAATACATGCGATTTCCATTCCTACTAAAGGCTAGTTGAAATAAAGATGTGACCTTTTTTCCATCTGCATTCATGGGCTCCTTGAATCCTGCCTTTGGTTAAGAATCACTGGTCTAATGGGAGAGCCATGTCTTTATTAAATAATCCCACAGAGTTAGCCATATAATCATGACTATGGAAAGTGTTCTGAAGGAAAAGTAAGGAGGATTGGGTGAATGTTGAGCACCAGCGGCCAAAAACTGAGTTTGACATTTAAGCTGAAACCTGAAGAAAAGAAGACTTAGCTAGCCTATGGCTGGGATAGATGGGAATCGTGTTCCAAGGAAAATGAATAGCACGTACAAAGAGCCTGAGACAGGAGGAAGCATAGAGGCATTGAGCAGAAATCAGTATGGCTGAAACTCAAGGAGGGCCAAGGAAAAGGGAGATAGAGACAGGCAAAGGGTCCTTTGTTATTTACTTCTGTTCGCTTGTTTATCACAGTGAATGCCACTACTTCCCTCACCTCCCACATCCCCCGAGTCACACTATCAGCCCTAGAAAAGAAGAGAGCCACCTTCCAGACCATCAGGAGGAAGGTCAAAGCCAACCCACTCTCCCAAAGAATGCATCTGCAGGGGTTGGGGCTGCTGGTTGGAATCCAAACACAAGGGTTTCTGGGTACTATTCCTGGGGCCTGCATCCCAGTAAGGTGGGATAAGGGCTCAATCCATCACCTACCAGGGCTAAGACCTCTAGATCCAGTCCCCTGAGCCTCTGGGGGAAAGCAGCAAAGGTTAGGACCTTTCCTGCGGAGAGGGGTTTGGAAAATGGCAGGCCTACCTAAAGAAGTTCCAGGCACTACAGGGCCAGAAGGGAAGGGTCAGCAGCACATCACAGGGATAAGAAAAACAGAACCACACAGATAAGGCAATCAAGTAAGTCTTCCAAGCATTTTGTAGAAACAAAGGGAGACAGGGCAAGAGAGAAGGTGAGAAACACTGATGTTGAAGGACCAGACCACTAAAGTAGGACACAAGAGAAGGTGCAGGGGAGGGACAGGCATGCACAATGGAGCTTCACCCCTTCTAGAAACTCTGACCAGGCAAAGTCACAGGAGGGAGTAGCCACTCAAGGAATTAAATCAGCCCATACCTGGGAAGGGTTCAATGTCATGAGAGCTGACTGATCACAGATGAGGACACTGATGATCCCGAGCTGAGTTGCTTGCCCACAGACTGGGAGCTGGTGGTGCCAGGGATGGGCTCTGGAGCCAGCTCTGTCTGCCTCCAAAATCAAGTGAAGCGAGTGTTCAGCTCAGGGTCCAGTTTAGAGAAGACAATCCTTGAATGAAGAAGCAGTCTGGGTTTGGGAAAATCGACATCATGACTAGAAAGACTTGACTATCCCTTCCCCAAATCTGCACTCAGCCCCAGCTTACATGCCAGTTGGTGTAGAGAGAAAAACGGAAGGCCCCAAGTGAACTTGTCCTCCAGAAGGAAAGATCAATTTTGTACAGATGAAACTGGGATCCAGAAAATATGTCATCCCGACAATATGCAGAGACAGAAGGTCAAAGTCAGACTATAAGACTCAGAGCAGGTAGAACTTGCTGTAGACCATGAAACAGGGTTCGATTTGAGAAAGTGGAGAAGAAACAAGAAGGACCCTCCAGGCAGAGGACATGGGTAGAAGCAAGGGCCAATATACACTGAGAACAATATACACTGAGTTCTATGACTGGTCCTTTGATTAGAGCCACTTCCCTTACCCGAATTCTGGAGGCTAGCAGGTGTCATAGGAGCCCCGAAGACACCCTTTCTGTGAAAAGCAGGCTCCAGGCAACTTGAAACCATCCCTTTGTGTTTCAGTGAAAGATCTAGCAGTACAAGTGGAGAAAGCCACACTCTGCTCATCCAGAAGAAGTCTAAAAGGTAAGCCAGACGGGCAGCGGAACAAACTGGCCAAAGCGACTATGGTAATCACATCCTCTATCTTCCCAGGGGTATGGAAACAACCCAATGCAGACCAGACTCCCCAAAGTCATACACATTGCTTAAAGACAAGGGTTGCCCAGGGAAAGGGACTCATGGCCAAGGTGCCAACGCAAACAACGGCAAAAAATTCCTCCTCTGTGCCAGGCACTGGGTGAAGCATTCCATATTCACCATCGTGCTTATTCCTCAAAACCAATCCTATGAGGCAGGAGTGTTATCCCATTCTACAGAGGAGCAAACTGAAACCTGGCCAGGTGAGATGTCTTTCCCGAGGCCACAGAGCTAAGAAGTAGTGGTACTGGAGTTTGAACTGGAGTCTCCCAGCTCCAAATTCCATTTTCATCTCACTGTCCTTAACATTCACTGGGCTCAGGTGACCAGATGTCTCCCTGTGGACTTATTTAATAAAGCCTGAACCACCAGCTTGATATTGGGAAGATCTGTCCTTCCTATATCCAGGGGAATGCTGAGATAGCATTCCACTGCAGAACACCTTGAGGCCCAGGGAGCGCCGCATCATGGCTCTGATCTTGCACCCTGTCCCCTAAGCCCTTCTTATCTGTGTCTACAGCCGTACCAACCGGGACATTATCCAGTGCAAGAGTGGCGTGTGCAACACCATGAGGGCAAAGTTTTACAGCGTGGCCCAGGAAGCTGGTTTCTGTCTTCAGGACAAGATGGAAATCCTCATGAAGTAAGGGCACACATATATCCCTTCATCCAAAGGACATTCATCTAGTACCCACCATATGCCCACTGATGCCAGGTGCTGGGGCTTAGCAGGGAGTAAGGACATATTTCCTGCGCTCAGGGAGCTTACAGTCTCCTGGAAAATATGGGCAGAAACAAGTAACTATATAAATATATAGGTACAAATTATAATCACTGCTATACAGGAAGAGACAGGGTACTATGAGAGAGAGAAACCATGAGGAACTAATTTAGGTCGGGTAATCCAGGAGGACTTCTCTAAGGAGGTGACTTCAGGCTGAGCCTTGACAGATGAGGAGGAGCTGGCGATGTACACCAGCAGCAGGCTAAGTACATACAAAGCTCCAAGTCAGGAAGGGACATGGAAAATCTGCAGAAGAGAGAGAAGTGGGGAGTGAGAACTGCATTATGCACAGCCATGAATGCCACACTTAAGGCTTGGAACTTGATTTTAAGAGCACCGGTGGGCTACTGGAAGCCTCTCTTTCCTATGCTGACAACCCAGTAACTGTCTCCCTTCCCAGCCTACCCCTTGACTGCGGTGACCATTCACCCCCAATGAACTCATCCATTTGATGAAAGTTGCACAGTCACCCTGTGCTCTCTCACCCTTTCAGTATGGAGGGGTTAGGGTTCAGGGCCACCGTTTCAGAGATGACTTGTCCCCGCCTTCTGGGAGCCCCCAGGCTAGTGAAGAATCCAGACAAGTAACCAGACAATGACCAGACAGGCTGATGACAGCCCACATGAGAGTGAGCAGGGGGCTAAGGGAACACAGGGGAAGGATGTCTTGCCTAGCTTGAGGCAGCAATCGGAAATGTCTTCCTGGAGGAAACAACATCTTCTGTTTCATAAAAATTGGTGAGATTTCCAGAGCACCTGATATGTACCCACGAGCTTTGTAGTCATCACTGAGTCCTTACAACAATCCTAGGAAATAGGTGCTGTTATTAGACCCATTTTATGGATGAGAAAAGTGGGCTCAAAAATGTCTTGTCAAGACAAGGTCACCCAGTAGTTAAGTAGTAAACATGGAATTTGAACTCAGAGAGTCACACGCAAAGTGGGAAGGAGGGACAGGAGCTCCAGGGAAAAGCAACAGCAAAGTCTCAAAGGCCAGAAGGGGCACAGGGGACCAGGAACTGCCATTAGTCAGGTGTGGCTGGGGTTCAGGTTGCTTTCAAGGTAACCAGAGAGACAGAGGCCAGATCATAAAAGGTCTTGCTAGCCCAGCTATAGAGGTTGAACTTTATCTGAGAACTTTGTTCATGAGCTAAAGCATAAAATGCTGAGCTGGAAAATGCTGTAGAGACTGGATAATCCAGAGCCTTAGAGGGCAAGTTACTCAGGGAACCTTATTCCAAGTAAAACGAAAAGCCATTGAAAGTCATATATAGGTGAATGCACTGGTTATAGTTACAATGCAAAGTCTCCTTAGAGAGCTAGGGCATATGCCCAAAACAGTAAGAGGAGTGGGGAAGAGAGGAACCAACCTGAGTTAAACACCTACTGTGCATCTGGCACTAAGCTCTGCACTTCGCACACATTGTATCACTTAATCCTCACCTCTGAGAGCTAGGACCATTATTATCTTCCATTTTACAGATTAGAAAGCTGTGTAAATACAATATAAAGTAGGGAGAGAATGATAAAAGGTGACTGGGTTTCGCAAGAAAAGAGCGTTTCAGGACCTTGGAGAGAGCTATGTCATCTTGTGGCCTGAGCCACATTGTAAACTGAAGAGTGAGAGGGCTGAGGACTTCATAGAGAAAAAGGTGTTTAAGTCAGATCTCAAAGGGCAACTGGGATGGATAAAGAAGAAGGGGGTCTGATCTTCCTCTTTTTCATACATCCTGTGATGCAGGCGCCAAGAAGAGAGAGGTCTCCAGAAGTTCCATTCTTTTGTCTTTGTCTCCGATTTTAAAAAGGATATAGCAAAAATGAGGCATCAAGTCTCCATGATAAAAGGAGATGCAGAAGAAATTGCAGACCACTGGTAAAGATCCCCGGAGTCAGATAAGATGGTCTTTGACAGGGGGAAGAGGGAAGGGGAAAGGGGCTGTTGTTGGAAAATCACATTTGATCAAGACAATTCTTGGCCATAGACAGGCTGTCAGGCAAGAACCCCTCAGTTCCTGAACCACACACAATCCAACAACTGTATTCTCCATATTTATTTTCGGTCTGGATCAGACTATCAAATATGGACTAATTTGCCAGCCTCTTGGAAAATGCAGATGAGGCAAACCACATGAAAATTCCTACAGATTGTGAGGTTTATGGGGCAATCCCTACATTCTCCAAACAAGTTGACCCTTTAAGGATATAAAACCAGGAAGGCATATCCTAGAAACACTGTGCCCCAGCATGGGGTTATAATATAAATACAAGAAAAAACAACATGGACTGAGCAGTTACTGGGTGGCAGACACTAACCTAAGAAATTTTCCTACATTATTTATTTTGTTCCCCACAAAAATCCTGAAAGTTACATATTAATACTCACTTTGTAAACAAGAAAACATAAAGATTTAAACCCCTGTCTGACCCCAGTCTCTGTGCTCATCTAAGATACAGAATTAGAGTCTGCCATGCACCCCATCATGGCAGGGTGAGTAAATCAAGATCTCAGAGTAAGATGAGAAAGTCTAAGCATGTACCCAGGATCCTTTCCATGATTTTAATAATGTAGAATGGGAGCTTACAAGGAGACACAAATAAATATATGAATCTATACCACAAAATATAAAATACAAAGCAATACGAGTAGCCCAAAGTACACGGTAAATGATCAGTTTCTTCTTCAAATTTCTCTACAATTTATTCATCTATATGGGGGGGGGGACCTTTTCTCTTTTAAAAAAATTTTTAATGTTTATTTATTTTTGAGAGAGAGAGAAAGCAGAGTGTGAGGAGGGGCAGGGAGAGGCAGAGAGAGGGAGACACAGGCTCCAGGCTCTGAGCTGTCAGCACAGAGCCTGACACGGGGCTGGAACTCATGAACTGTGAGTTCATGACCTGAGCTGAAGCTGGACGCTTAACCGACTGAGCCACCCAGGCGCCCCACCTTTTTTCTTTTTTAAAGAGATGCCGTCTCCTGCCTTAAACCCTGGTCACACCTGAACCACCTCCAGGTAGGAATCTACCTTGTTCCCACCATCTCAAGAATAGATTACCAAACTACCCTCAGACTGCTGCAGCATTCAGAAATGTTTTCTAAACCCGCTGAAACACACAAAGCTGTGGTCCAAGCTTACTCACTATCAGAGACATAGAAAATACACACACACTTCCCCTTCCTCCTCCCCCTCCTCCTCCCTTTCCCCCCTCCCCCTCCTCCTCTTCCATCTTGTGTTTAAGAGCCCCTTGCATCCTGGCAGGTATCCCACAGATATGCCCATGTCCTCCTGGCCTGATTAGCCCTCAAAAGAGAAGCATCCAAAATCTCAGTGCCCCTTCCTTCCTTCTAGCTTTTCACATTGTCTGCTTGATAGAAAAATCATAAATGCTTTAAAGCATGCCCTTAATTTGTTTTTTTAATGAGATGCAAATCATGCTCCAGCTTTTACCACCCCTAAAAAAATAAAAAGACTTGCCTGATCTGCGGGCTGTTTACATTTCGGATGGAGGCAAGCCTCCCAGGTGAAGACGTGCTGCCCTGGAGATATCACATGAGTGGTAGAAAGAGAAAGTGGGGGTGGAAGCTCTAAGATACTCAGACCCACCCCCCAGCAGGTTCCTAACTGGCTCTCTCTTCTTGGGATTGGGAATTGAAGGTACTTTGATCTGCTGTCCAAACTCCCCAAAGATCTGAAGAATTTCCGCCCTGCCAAAAAGATCCTGGCGAAACTACAGAAGTTTGGGGAAAACCTAGACCTCAGGATCAGGCCCCATGTCCTCTTGAAAGTGCTACAAGACCTGAGAATCTGGGAACTGTGCTCTCCGGACATCGCTGTGGCTATCGAGGTAACTACTGTGTCCTTTCCCATCCTCACTGTGCCTCCAGTGTCCTCATTCAGTCATCTCTCAACATCCAGGCACCATTTAAGTGCTGCACACACAATTAAAAAGACATAAGGTCTCTGCCTTCACGGAGCTCATCATCTAACAGGCGAGGGATTATCACATGACCTTGGTGGTTTCAAATCCAGGGGACATTATAGTCTATGTAAATGGTGCCCCCTGGGGAAACTTGGAGGCTTTGGAGACACATCAGTAAATGGACACATGAATAAAGGAACTGGCGATAATAAGAAGAAGCACTCTAAATCTGGCCCGTGAAACAGCAGCATAGACCTCACCTGTGTGCTTATTAGAAATCTGGAATCTCGGGCTTTAAACCAATGCAGAACCTACATGTAAATGAGATCCCAGGTGATTTGTATGCACAATAAAGTTTAAGGAGCACTGATTTAAGGTAAATGTACAGCGGACCTATCTTAACTAGGATGAGTGGGGAAGGTGACTTTTAAGCTGAAACAGAACTTGACTTGTGTGAGGGACTCCTAGGCAGTCAATAGGTTGGGGAGGAAGCAAGCAAGGAGGTGCAAGGTTATAAGGGAACTGCGCAGTCTGGGCAGACTTTTGAAAGTCAAGTTAAGGATTTAAGTCTTCATCTTGAGGCTGCAGGGAAGCAACTGAATGGTTTTTAATGATAGTTTATCATCACTACCCACTCTAGACATTCCTAGGGCATCAAAAGG
The DNA here is from genome assembly GCF_046562875.1 of Panthera onca. NCBI lineage: Eukaryota > Metazoa > Chordata > Mammalia > Carnivora > Felidae > Panthera > Panthera onca. The sequence continues at coordinate 14,625,064 of NC_138350.1, forward strand.
CATCAGCAAATAGGAGGAGAGGAAGGGATTCCATCCTAAGGTATTAATAGAGATTAACAGAGTGACTTCCTTAATTTCACCCCATGGCATACATACATTTTCACAGGGCTTTCAATGTCTCAAGATAAAGATGGGACTCTAGTGGTGGAATTCTCAGTCCTCTGGGTGTTTTCATGCCAGACTGGCGCTCCCACAGGCTGACCTGGGTGATTATATGTGGGTGCAAGGTGAGGAGTCCGGGGATGGGGGATAACCCTGTGGACAAATCCCTAGGTCCAGACTCTACTCCCCACATCTTGTGAAGCTCCTTCAGGAAGGACTGGTAGGCTAGTCCAAAACTAACTCGAGGGTAACTCTCCACTCCCCACTTGCCAGTTATGGGGTCCACTTTCCACCTGCCAGCTATGGGGGTATAGAAGAGGCAATCTCTGAGTGGGTAAGATAAAGGGGGTATGGATGCTCCCCCATTCTCTGAGGTGAGTTCACCACCCTGGCTAGTAAAATTTAGCATGTTCCTCTCCCAGTGAGAACATCACAGAATGTGGGGGTCTCTTAATTCTAGAGCCTATATGAAATTCTACATTTTGTATCTTAAACCTTTCCTGGAAGCAAGTTATCATCAGTTCTCAAAGAAGGCTACAAACCAAAAAAAGTATAAGGACAAATGACTTTTTAAAAAGATATTAAAGTAAGACAGAAAGAAAAAATGCAGACAGCTGGGTTTTCCTGCTCTCCCAAAATTTCTCTGGGTCAACAGTGACAAAAAGGGTCTTAGTCTGATGAACCAGGAAGCTGGAAAGGTGTTCTTTTCTTGAGAGAACAACCCCTATCATGATGCTCCAGGCATTATGAGTATGTGCATGGTTAAAGGTATCCTGGAGCCACCAACCTCAATCACACATATTCTAGGATCTTGGAGGTGGGGCAGGAAAGGGAGTCTAGCTTTCAGACCAAATCTGAGTTGCCACTGTGTTTTCCCCACAGTTTGTACGTGAACACATCATCCATATGTCTCAAGAGGATTATATCAACTGGCTGCAGACCCGGATCAATATCCCCATCCGATCCCACAGTCTCCGGACATAGACTAGGCCTGGGTCAACCAGCTGTCCCAGTGGAGGAGGACTAGACTACACAGTATCCTTGCTTCCTATCCGGGTTCTTCCTTCCTATCTACTCTCATGAATACCCACTAGAATATATGAGACTGACTTCCGGCAACATTCTAGAGGGAGATACTCCCAGGTGGAAACTCCTCTGAACCTCACACCCCACCTCAAACTCCCAGTGTCTGTTCCTCATTGGTCCAGTCTGACTCTACCCACTCCCTCTCCAGATTCCTTTACCTTACTCCTCTTCCTCAAATTCTGGCTAATAAAATGGAGCTGAATATTTGGTGTCTGGCTGGGAAAGAGTTGGAGCTGTGGAATTTGGGTGTGATATTCAGATCCTAATAATGACCATAGTTACCATTTATTGAGCTTTCATTATGCAATAGGCCCCCAGTGTTGGGTGAAATTTTATTGCCTGATAATATCATTTATGTTTTTTAATGTTTATTTATTTTTGAGAGAGAGAGAGAGAGGGAACGCTCCAAAGTGGGGGAGGGGTGGAGACAGAAAGGGAGACACAGAATCCAAAGCAGGCTCCAGGTTCTGAGCTGACAGCAGCGAGCCTGATGCAGGGCTTGAGCTCACGGACCATGAGATCATGACCTGAGCTGAAGTCGGATGCTCAACCGAGCCACCCAGGTGCCTCTGCCTGATAATATCATTTAAATTCTCACAATAACTTGGTTAAGTAGGGAATGGTGATGTTGTCCCCATTTACCACCATTGGAGCTACAGCGTATTTCTCAACATTAAGTATAGGCAACAGATGGATAGCGGGGTAGGTGGGTAGATGAATGGATGGGTGGATGGATGGGAGGATGGATGGGAGGATGGATGGATGGATGGATGGATAGGGCATTCATTCCCCAACAAGGCAAATGGTGTGCAAGAAAATCTCCACCTTAATAGTCCTCATATATTTCTGGTGCTCTTGCTTGCATAAGGAAGCTCAACTTCCTGTCATCTCAAACTGTGTATGGACTCATCACCATTTTACCTCTTTTCTCACTTTAGTCTTATGCTTACCTATATTCTCACTAAGTTATAGAACCTGTAGTCATTTTAACTCTCACTGATGGCCCAGCTGATTAATGATTAAACAACTGGACTTGATTTGCTCTTATTCCCAGATTGGCAGAGCACTCACATAGGCTGGCCTTCCACATCTCTTCATTATGATCTGGAAGGGAGGGAGGAGTGTGGAACCAGAACTATTTTTCAGTGTAAGCAACATCTTTTTTTTCTGTTCACCTAGTCAATCATTTACTCATTCAATCAAAGAATGTTTACTGAGAGTCCAATATGCATCAACCAAGTTCTAGGTTCTGAAGATACAGCAATGACCAAAGCAAACAAGGTCCCTGCTGTCTTGGATGTTACATGGAGACAGACAAGTCAAATGGGATTGGCAATGGGATTGCATAGGCAATGGGATGGGCATAGGGATTGCATAGCATCACATGTCTCTTCACACTGACATCCTTTGTTAACGTGATACCTTGACAAGCCATGAGGTGCAAAGTTGAGACACTGCCTATAAGAAGTCTGCGAAGTTAAGAGATTCCAAACCTCTTTGTATTAAACAGGAATTTAGGTGAGGGGGAGGAGAGAATGAAGGAGAGGAACCAAGGGAGGAAAAAGAGAGGAAGAAGGGAAGGGGGCTGAGTAACAGAGTGAGAAGGAAACTAGGGAGAAAACCAACCAGGGAAAAGTCCCCAAGGTGGGGCTGGCCAAGAACTACCAACCAAACCAACCCCCTCCACTGTATCACCTTGGATCTTCAGTCATTTCTATCACACACTCAAGTGTCATCTGTGAGTGATGTTTTGAGGAAATAGGAAGAAAGGCTATGTTCTACATCTGGGTCTACCTGGGGGTAAAGAAAGGGCTTGAGGGACTCAGAAATGAACACAGTAAAGAGTTTAGTAGGAGCAGAAAGTCAGAAACAGACTACTATTCCATAAGCTCTCTAGATTTACAGAAATCCTGTATGTACATTTGGCCCCCCACTAGACAGGGGATGGGACTCTGCCAAATTGATATATATCTCATACATCTCTCAAATGTCAGGTGACGCTTAATTACGCTAGAGAATCAGCACAATGGTGCTCAATTAAAGCAAGTACAAGAACATCCCAGGGGACATAGGGCTGGGGGTGGTAGGAGGGAGTGGGTCTCAACTCATACTTGAGATGTCAGGAAAGGTTTTCTAGAGAAGGTGATTATACCTGTAAGATGAGTGGGCTCCAGGTAGAGAAAGGGAAGGAGGGAGGGAAGAATGTTCCAGGTACAGAGAAGAGCGTGCACAGTGGCTTAGAGGCAAAAAGAAAATTGATGTCATTTGAGAAACTAAAATAACAAGGTCTGACTAAACTGTAAGATCAGGTTGACAGGGTAGGGAAATGGAGGAGGGAAACTGGAGGGAGGTAGAGACAAATTTGGAGATGGTTTCTAGGCCATGTTATGAGGTTAAGACCAACTTACTGGCAATAGGGAGCCACAGAAGGATTCTGAGCAGGGGAATAATCAGATTTGTATTCAGGAAAAAAGAAAAGGCTACCGTGTAAGTGCAAGGCAGAAAGCAGGGAGCTAAGATAAGGCTGTCACAGTGATTGCAGGGAGAGCAATGGCAGTGGGGAATGAAAGTCTCTTTAAAAGAATCAACAGAACCTGGTGTGGTGAGTGACAAGCAGGCAGAAGGCAGAGTGTCAGGAATCATGTCTGGCTTTCCAGCTTAGATCTCCGCGTGGAGGATGGTGCCTTTAATGTACCAGGAGGAAAGGAAGAAAAGAAAGTTCTGAATGTTCTGTTTTGAGCATATTGAGTGGGAATATCAAGTGGAAGGATCTGAAACTCAGGAGAGAGGGTGCAGTGGAGATAGAAATATGACACCAACATCGCATGGGCCCTGATGGCTAAAGCAGGAAGTGGGAGGAGAGGTTAGGAGAGGAGAAGACACAGAAGGCCTTGAGGACAGACGGACAAGAGCATCAAGCAACCCACTCACAACCTAGCATTGACTGAGGGACTGCTTTGTTGCAGACACTGTGGAAAACACCTGACATGGATTATCTCATTTCATCTTCACGATTCTGCAAGGCCAGGCTCACCTGCTTTAGAGACGACGAAATCGAGCCTCCCAAAGGTGTCCTGCTGACTCTGAATTCCCTCCCGACCTCCACCGCTGCCCTCTCTGACCCCAGTCCTCACCGTATGAGACGAGGGGGTCACAAAAGTTATCTTGCTTTTGAAATACCAAAGAAACAGCTCTACTGGCAGGACTTCCTGGCATTGTATTTATTTACAGCTGCAGCGCATTCCACAGTGTGCAAATAAGAAAATATACTCCAGTAATAGCTGAGCTGATGTTCACAGCGTCCCTCTTAGGCGGGCATTGTTCTAATCCACATTTTACAAGTAAGGATAGTAAAGATACCAAACCTTAAAGTCATCTGCCAACAATCACACAGCCGGTAAGTGGAGGAGCCAAGTCCCGAACATATCTGTTTTGGGCAGGGGAGATGCCGAAAATCACAAGACACTGGGCCCTCCTGCTGGCGGCTTTCTGAGCCTAGTTCTCAGAGCTGTAGCTCCATCTAGTGGTCGGTATCAACATTACGCTCCCATCATGCTAGTCAGCGGAACAGAACCCTCTGCCAAAAAGGAAGAAGGCAAGCATTAAGAGCAACAACAAGACCATTCTGCTTAGACAAGGAGTATTTACTCAAACAAGAAAGACATTTGACAGCTAGGATAGACTGGGGACTAGGAGGAAAGAATACATCACCTCCCAGATCATAGGCTCAAAGAAGAGCCACAGGGAGAAATAAGTTTTGCTGTGAGCATCTTCATCAGAATCATAATTAAGCACCTACTATGCGTCAAGCCTCTGCCAGGTGACCAGGATCCACTGTCCTGCTGCTCGGACCAGGCCACCTGGGTGGCTATCCTGAGAGTTTTAAAAACCATATGTGCCCTCACAGAAGCTTTTTCTGTAAAGGAGCAGAGAGTAAATATCTGTTGCATATTCTTTTTATATGTGTAGCCCTTTAAAAATATAAAAACCATTCTTATACTGGAGGTCGTATAAAACAGACTACACCGAGATTTGGGCCACGGGCTATAATTTACTGACCCCTGTTAGAGCGTAAACTGAAGGAAGAAAGGGAATTTTCTAGTTTTCCCTAAAACCTGAGACAGGGAGGGGCGCCTGGGTGGCTCAGTCGGTTAAGCGGCCGACTTCGGCTCAGGTCATGATCTCGCGGTCTGTGAGTTCGAGCCCCGCGTCAGGCTCTGTGCTGACAGCTCAGAGCCTGGAGCCTGTTTCGGATTCTGTGTCTCCCTCTCTCTGACCCTCCCCTGTTCATGCTCTGTCTCTCTCTGTCTCAAAAATAAATAAACGTTAAAAAAAATTAAAAATAAATAAAAATAAAAAAAACCTGAGACGGAGAGCTGGTGAAAATAATATGGTAAATATGTAGACAAAAGGTTTTTTTGCACTACTCACAATAGTTAGGGAATCTTACATTTCCTTTAGGAAATGGGGAAAGTGGGGGTGCCTGGGTGGCTCAGTCAGGTAAGCATCCGACTTCAGCTCAGGTCATGATCTCATGGTTCGTGAGTTCGAGCCCCATGTCAGGCTTTGTGCTGGCACCTCAGAGCCTGGAGCCTGCTTCGGGTTCCATGTCTCCCTCTCTCTCTGCCCCTCCCCTGCTCAGGCTCGCTCTCTTTCTCTCTCTCTCTCTCAAAAATAAATAAACATTATTTTTTAAAGGAAATGGGGAAAAGGAATGTATGCATGTGTTAAAAATTCTAACACCACAAAAGGACATATGCTAAATAGTATTTCTTTCCCCTCCAGACCTCAGACCCCACTACCATCGAGAAAGGCAACCTCACCGTACCTAGTAGCTTGTGTATCTTCCAGAGTCACTCTGTGCCTATACAAGCCAAAAATAAATAAATTAAAATGTAGCACTTATTCTGTGCTTACTGTACTCCAGGTATAGTTCTAAGTGCCTTGCATGTTAATCTTAGTTATCCTGAGAGCAGCTCTCAGTATCACTCTGATATTTACAGTAGAGGAAACTGGGGTGCAGAAAAGTTGAGGAACTTGCCCAAAGCTACATAATTTGGGTGAATATCCCTTTTTAATTTTTAACGCAAATAGTGAGCCTTATATACAAACTTTTGCATTCATTTATCTTGGTGGTGATCTGACTTCATCATCTTCCTACTTCACATGAAGGAGGAAAGTTTCCTACCATGGAGTTTCGTACCATGGAAACCAAGAGTTGCACTGTCATCACCATCCTGTCTTGACATTTTTCATGGATCCCAGATCAGGAAGGACCTGGACCAAAAGATATGACCAACTAGAAATACTGGAATGAAAGCCTAAGCTAACTTTAAAACCACTCCCACGGGGCACCAGTTAGGCATCCAACTCTTGATTTTGGTTCAGGTCATGATCTCGTTGCTTGTGAGTTTGAGACCTACATTGGGCTCATCATTGATAGTGCAGAGCCTGCTTGGGATTCTCTCTCTCCCTCTTGCTGCCCTTTCCTTGCTCACTCTCTGTCTCTTGAAATAAATAGACTTTAAACAAATAAAAAATAAAACCACTCCCACAACATTTCCCTCTTTACCCAAACCACTCATATCAGTCCTTGAGTCTCACTCTGCATGGCTGAGGTTGAGTGTCCTCCCCTGTTTTGAGTCCCAGAGGTAGCCAGGGGAAGCCATATAAAGATGAGGCAGACTAAAAATTTAATAAAAGGGATAATTTTCTGACTGACTAGGCCAGACATTATATCATTAATTCCTATTCATTCACTGGTTGAATCCTTGTAATCACCCTAGGAGGTTGGCATTATTGTGTTTACTCTCATTTTACAGATGAAAAAAGTGGAGACTCGGCAAAGTAAAGTGGCTTGCCTAAGTCACATACTTTCAAGCAATGGATCCAGAGTTCAAATTCTCGTTGTCTTGAGATTTTGCAATATTGTTTTCGCTATATTTCACTGCCTCTCTACTTATATAGAGGCTTTTGTGTTGGGATTCATATTGGTCATCTTTCCATGGGGGCAGAGCCACAGCTTTAGTGATAAGTTAAAAAAAAAACCATTTACATCTGTCAAAGGATGTTCACATCCATTAATACCCTATGATCTTCAAAGCAATCCTCTGAGATGTGCAAAGCAGGTCTTACTCACATTTCAAAGACAGGACATACCCAGTAACTTGAGGCGTGGACCTGGCTTTCTGATCCTCGAGCTTTCTTCACCTCACTAGCCTGGGAGACTGAGCATAGGAGCCACATTCGCTCACACTGTGGGGGACAGCGTCCTAACGTCCTTTCAGTTCTAGTGTCAAAACAGCTCCCCAAATTTCTGTTTATTTGCTTGTTTATTGTCTGTCTCCCCAGCTAGACTTAGGTCCATGAGGGCAAGGACTGAATCTGCTTTATTCATCAATATATCCCCAGCACCTTTCTTAGGATTCCTGGCATCAACTGGATGGATGGATGGATGGATGGTTGGGTGGATGGATGGACAGAAGGATGGTTAGATGGATGGATGGTTAGATGGGTGGATGGTTGAGTAGATAGATAGGTATATGGATGATTGGGTGGATGAATGAATGAATGAATGAATGATGGATGGATGAGTAGATGGATGGTTGGGTGAATGGATGGATCGATAGATAAATGGACGAATGAATGAATGTATGAATGATGGATGAATGGATGGATAGATGAGTAGATAAATGGGTAGATGGATGGCTGGGTGGAGGAGCAGATGGACGCATGGATGACTGTGAGAAAAGCCATCATCAGGGTCAGCTTCATGAAGGATCCTCAGATATTTACTGCCTTCTGGGAAATACGGATGTCCATGAGGTGGCAGATATGCCAAATCAAAACTACCCATCCTGACAAAGCTGGGGACTAATGGTATAAGAAATAAACCAGAAGCTTAGTGTACTGAAGCAAAACCAGCACAAACACGTCTACTACCATGACTCACCATGTTAGGGAGAGTAGAGCCGAGGCATTCCATTTACCTCAGACTTTTAAAAGTGACAAAAAGATACTTTCAAAGCTTGGGACAAGATTACTATTAAACAGCAGAGGCTCTCCCATCACTTAATACCCTCCTTCCATCCTTTTCCCAGTCCATCTTCTGTGTTCCCATGAAAAGTCTTCCTCACTTGCCCTTTGGGACTATATCCATTACTATTAATGCTACCCAACAGCCAGCTCCCATTCTTCTTTTGCTAAAGGGGTCCTAATTTTGTACAGGTGTCTACCCCTCCTCCCCATGTGAATCAGGGTAAACCCTGATCGGTCTAAATCTATACTGGTAATCTCATTCCCCATGCCAGGATTGATTTATAAATGATCATGTGACCCATGAGTCTTACCAATGAGTTGCAAAAGGAGGCTTCTGAAAAAGGTTTCTCTTTCTCCTGAAAGACAGACACACGGGGAAAACAGCCTTTCCTCCCCCTGGAGGTTATCACATAGGTCCAGAATTGTGCAGGCATCTTACTGCCAATAGAGGGCAGAGCCAAGAGAATTAGGTTAGTTTGGACTTTTGCAATGTGAGATGAGATGATACAGTCTCTCTCATTATTTCAATAGTTGAGTCTGGGTTTCCTGTTACTTACAACTAAAAACACTCAGTTACGAGAACTAGGCAAATTAGCATTATCATCCTTCTCGCTTAACCAACATCTGCTCTTTTGGTGGCAATTTGAATGACAATGCCCTTCTTCACAAATTTCAGAGAAAGTCTTTGACTCTTTTAAGCAATGTGCCCTTGTCGTGCCAGGGAGAATCCAGATTTGTTATTTGGGGCTCCACAAAAAGGCAACAGGTCTTCCAAATAGAGAAATTAGCAATGCCAGAACCTTTTCTGAAGATTTAAACTCATAGCAAGAATGTGAAATTCTTCTCACCAAGAACTGGAGGCTGGAGGACATGATACTGTATAAGGTGCTTTATGAGGCACCTTGTTTCCCAAAGTCCCACAAATCTAGGAACAGAGGTGAAAAAGAAACACTGGAAATTGGGGCAAATTTTCAATTTCACACTGATTTGAAGAAGGTGTTCATGGGAACAGGTATGTGAAGGTAGGGAATGATTCACACTGATTGAAAAACAAGTCCTGGAGACGACAACTGGAAGAAAGGAGTTAAGGGGAGAGAAAGCAAAAATTTGGTGGGTGGGAGGTGGGAAGAGGCAGCTCACTGATGTTCATGGAGCATTTGAACCAGGTGAGATCTCGTCATCTACTTGAGCTCAAGCACCCACCTGTGGCAGGCCACGTGTAAGATGCCAGAGTTATAAAAATAGAGACATCTAGACCCTATCCTCCAGAATTAGATGCAGAAGGCTTAAATGCAGAAGGGTTAAATGATGGCCCTACAGCATGATGGTTAAGAGAGAAGATCCTGGTGTCAGATGAAGAAAGTTCAGATCTGAACGGTGCTCTCACTAGCTGCATGACCTCAGGAGATATCTTCACTTCTACACAAGTCATCTGTAAAATGGCTATACCACCAAGGGATCAGTAAGACAACACGTATAAAGCCTCCAGCTCTTAGTAAGAACTCAATACACATTAGCTATGACAACGATGGTAGTGGTGACCGAGAAAGTGGTGCAGGTGGAGCACACAGAAGCTGCCTCCCCAGTCAGGCAAGTCAAGGAAGGTGTATCAGTCACTGTCTTTAGACATAAGCGATAAAATCTGAATTGCTGCCTCCAAGAACTTATGTTCGGATTGCCAAAACCTAGCTCACATGATCGCATCTGAGCTGCCAGAAAGGCTGAGAAAGCAAGTATGGACTTTTCATCTTTTATAATAGGAGGAAGATTCATCTCATAAAGTGCAAGATACCAAAAAAAAAAAAAAAAAAAAAAGAGAGAGAGGGATTCAGATGCTAGCTACAGAAAAAAGCAAAAATGTCTTGTAGAGAAAGCTCCCTGGAATAAGTACCATTTCAGCTGAGTTGAAACCAACCCACAATTCATATTTTACCAATAAAGAAAATGAGGCACAGAGTGGTGAACTTTTCCAAGGCCACAAGCTTTGGAAGGAAGTGAGAGTAAGACTGGGAATAGGGAGAAGGAGGGTGTAGGGGGAGACCCCAGAAGAGACCTCTCAATGAGGCTGTGGGAGGGAGATGCTGTAAGTCCCAGCTGGAAGTTGATGTTGAGTCTAGAAGTGGTGGCCGCAGAAGAGAAGAGTAGATAGTGGTTAATCTCCACATCTGGGAAGAAGTTGGGATCCACCATAGAAGAACATTATGTAAAAAAGAAATTGTCTCATCTTTATCCCTCGTTCTCTGGAGGGAGCCTCTAAACCCTGGGAAGTTCCCAAATGATAGGAGTATCTTTGTTACTCATGTGGAGCCCCTAGGACCACACCTGAGTTTATGCAAATGAAGTGTCCCACAGTGGGCCCCTAGATAGTTTTAGACCAGGTGCAGGCCATATCAGAGAGATTAACCATGTGATTAGAGTACCAGGGCTTCGAGTCATATGATATGAGTCTGTCCTCAAGGGCTAGAGATCCGGTTCAGCCATAGGGCCGATGATTCAATCAGTCATGCCTCCATAATAAACCCAAATAAAAATTCTGAGTGCCTGGAGCTTCAGTAAGCTTCCCTTGTCAGTAATCCTATACTGATGTGCCAAAAGGATGATGCTTCTTGAGGACCTGGAAGCTTCACATTTCGGACCCTCCCAGACCTCATCCTGTGAAACTCTTAATTTGGAAGGTCTTGATTTGTACCTCTTATAATAAAACTCTGAACATAATTACCACACTTTCCTAAGTTCTGTGAGTTGTTCTAGTAAATTACTCCATCTTGAGGGGCTATGGGAACTCCCTAATTGTAGCCTGTTGGTCAGAAATGTAGGTGACTTCTGGGGAACCCTGAACTTGTGGATAATATCTTGAGGGCATTCTTGTTGGGGACAGTGTCCTTAGCCTGTGAGATGCGACCCAACTCTGCATAGTTAGCATCACCATTGCCTTGTAAGGAGAAATCTATAATCCAGGCAAAGGACCACATTGTTCCAACATTGAGGTTTGGCCTCCATCAAGGAAAGTCAAGGCCTCCGTCAAAAATACAGAAGATGTGTATAGCTTGTGCCTGCTCATGCTCTCTTCTTTAGGTAGCAGCCCCTTCTCCTTGACTTTTATTCATTGCGGATCGCGAGAGTTTAAACCCTCGTGCCAGCTGTAGACATGTGACCAAGACCCATCCCATCCAAGCATTACAATTACCTATCATTTAGCAAATGATTCAGGAACTTGACACCCAAGGTAACCCAATAAAAGTCAATCCCTGAACTTTCACTGGAAATGGTGAGAACAGAAAGCTTTCTTCTGGAATTGTTGACTATAAGGATAAAATAAGCCTAGAGCTTCCTGGAGCCACCACATACAGAGACACAAAAAGAGGAAAACCAAGCTGAGATTGCAGTAAGAGGTATGCCAAATCTTGGTTACCTCATGTGAACACCTGGTTCTATCCAGACCTTTGAAATGTTTAGTTGTGGGGGCCAACAAATTCTCTTTTCTGCGTAAGCTAGATTCTGTTTGGTTTCCTTCCCTTGCAACAAGAAGATCCAATGGATGCAAAAAGAGAGAGAAAGGAGATCTCTGAGCAAGTCTCACCAAATCCTAGACACCCTGAAGAAAGGCCCCTCCTCTCAGGGCTGGCGGAATAGTAGGAGAAAGACTAACATCAGATGTATCACGCAGGTAAAGCTAAGAGAAAATCTCCAGTTAAACCCACAACATCAATCAAAAGAAAAGCGAAAGACTAGGAACACAGATGTTTTATCACTCAGCTTTGCAGCAGGTGTGAAAGTGCCAATTTGGATTTAAAAGAGCATGAAACAAACGTAAGGTGGGGACTGTTATCAGAGCCAACCCTCATGTTATCTACCACTGTGAAAAGAGTGCTGGGTAAGTGGATTTCCTAGCTCAGTGGTCTCCCAAGTGGGGTAGGTGGGGAGAGTGATGGTGCACAAGACAATCCATTAGGGAGCAGAAGAAAATACTGGAACTTATATTTGTAGTTATCTTAGCTAAAGTGTACTTTAAGCACTACTAGTAACTGAGATGTGGATTAGCTCTGGAACCTTCATTCAGCCTATATCAAGAATGGCACCAGGTACCTGGGATCAAACACTTAAGCCAGGAAACCCAAGAGGAGATGAGAATTCCACAATATGAAGAGGTTAATTACGGCTTCATTATCTTCTCATTCCCCAGCCTTATTTCCAATATAAATTATAATGCCTCTTCTTCCCCCCCCATTTTAATTTTTTTTTTCAAATTGAGTTATAATTGGCATATAACACTGTATTAGGTTTAGGTGTACAACATAATGATTATATACATATATATATATATATATATGCGCAATATGCGCATGCCATACATCCCCATACATATTTATGATTTTTTCTTGTGATAATGACTTTTGAGATCTACTCTCTTAGCAACTTGCAAATACACACTACGGTACTATTAACTATAGTCATCATGCTATACATTATATACTTATGTATCTTACAACTGGAAGTTTGTACCATTTGACCACCTTTGCCCAACTAACCCCACCCCACCTCTGGCAACCACTCTGTATCTATGAGTTTGGTTTTTTCAATGCCTCCTCTTTAATGTCTGCCATATTATTTCTACAACACCAAGTATGCCTGTGATATGGGCACTGCCGTCTCTGTACCCTAGTGACGCTCTCAGGTACTGGGGGATTTGCTACCTGAATGTGCACTAACTGGCTCCAGACAAATGCTTTCCTGATTAACCCCTCATCTCTCTCCTCCTTAGCTTTCTGGATTCTCTCCCAGCGAAACTGAGGTTGCCAAGAGAAACAATGGACCCAACCTGTTCAATTAGGAAGCTTAACTTTACGTAGAGTTGTGTTTTCTCCCTAAGTCCCAGTTCAGTGGTTCCATTTCCCCTGGCTAAGACTACTAGGAGGTCAGAAGGTCAAGAACCCGAATTATAGAGCATGAAACAACACTCTGCAATGTCTTCTAGTTACTCCTGCAAAGTGGCTCTTCTGAGTGCACTCTAATTATCTCTCTCAGCCATGATAACAAAGAGGTTTGACGCTTCAGAGGAGTAAAGAAGCAGATAATCTATCCCTGAGTGATTTTTTTTTTTACTTGGGGAGGCACAGAGACGCCATCCTCCACTTTGTTAAAACAGTAGCAGAGGGGTGCCTGAGTGGCTCAGTTGGTCAAGTGTCCAATTGACAGTTCAGAGCTTGCTTGGGATTCTCTCTTTCTCTCTCTGCCCCTCCCCTGTTAGTGCACGCACGTGCACAGCTCTCCTTCTCTCTCCTCTCTCCCCATCCCTCTCTTTCTCTCTGCCCTTCCCCCTCTCATGCTGTCTCTCTCTCTCTCTCTCTCTCTCTCTCTCAATATATAAACTTTAAAAAAATAAAAAAACAAAAATTAACCAGCAGCGGTATCTCACTTGTGAGCAGTCCCAACAGGAGAATGTACAAAAACAATAAATTTTGATGCTCTTTCTTCTTCATGAGAACATTCCATTACACATCCAGTGATTCTAGGGCATCTGAAATGTGGTCTCATTTACAAACATTTTATGTGTACTTTATTATTTCATGAACCACTGATCACATAAAGCAGATTCACTTCCCTCCTCTTCTTCAAGCTAATATTGTTTTACATTTCCAGAAAACTCACCAAAGAAGAGAAAAGAAGAGAGCAGATGTGTAGATCTCTGTCACAGGCTATGGTGTTGTGTGTGGTCGTAGTGTTGTAGGATTAAGAAATGGACTCAGACCACAGAGCCTGGTTCCACACTTGGCTCTGACATGTACCGGCTGTGGGCCCTTAGACACGTCCCTGAACATGTCTGCTGTGCCTCAGTTTCCTCAACGGTACAATATGAGTAGTAGCAGCACTTACCTCATAGGATTCTGATGAGTGGCCGCGATGAGTTCATTCACCGATTCTCATACTTCACTGCACATTCATACCACGTGGGGAGTTGTTTGTTTTTTTAATTCCCAGTGCCCCAAGACTCTGATTTCACTGGTGTAGGGTGTGGCCTGAGCATCAGGACTTTTAAAAGTTATCCAGGTAATTCTTATATGCAGCACAGTTTATGAACCCTTGAGTCAGTGGATGTGGCATGCTTAAAAAGTGTCTGGCACGGCACACCCATAATGTAAGCGTATGCTGTTATTATGCTTTTAATGTCTTAAATAATTCATAATCTATTTAAAATAGTAATTGAGAGCCTACTCTGTGTCACTGCACGCCACTGTAGGAGCAGAACATCTTCCAAATTAATTTGCGGAGCTCACAAGGAACGTTTCAACGTGTCCCTCCCTGGTAAGCACAGGTGGGCCAATTGGAGACCAACGTCCGTTCTGGCAGTTCATTCAGCAGTTCCAGCTTTTCAAGCCTCCGTCAGTAAAATAACACAGCCCATTTCCCAAAAACACTTAAGTCCAACAACAAGGTTTTAGTGTTTGGCAACATAAAAGCAGAATGCAATTAAGCTTTGGAGCTGCGCGGAGTATCTACCAGTTGGAGCCAAATGGGAATGGAGCGAGGTGAGGCTCCATTTGGAGTATGGACTCAGCCCATCTGTGCCTCAGGCCCCCACCGTGGGAGACACCTCAATGAGAACTGACTGAAAGTGATAAGGGGCCTTCAGGACTCAGGTCGTTGTCAGAGAAGGAGCCGTGGCTGGGCACAGAGGCACTGAAGTGTTGAAGAATGACCCTTCTCTCTTGGACAGTGCTGAAGGAACAAGGAAAGCCATCTCTTTTCTTACCCAAGAATGTTGAGCTCCCACATTGCCTCCAGGCACCGTGGGTGCTGATTCAAATAGCGATGGCTGCTAACTTTTATTGGGCACCTCCTATGTGCTTGGCACTATCCTAAGAACTGTATACGCATCATGTTTTTTAATATTCATAAACAATTCTACGGGGAGAGGGTTATGAGCATCACTTCAGAATGAGAGGTGCAGTGATTTGGTTTCAAGCAACAGAAACCCAACTCAGACTGCCTTCCACTAGATGGGAATTGGTGGCCTCAACAAATACAATGAAGGGTTGACACAGCAAGTTATAGGATGGACAAGGACACATCTGGATCACTGAAGCTGCTGGAAAGAGGGGCCCTTTCTCTGTGCCTCTCCGCTTCTGTGCACCAGCCATAGCCTATCCCACTGCATGCCAGCTTCTTACACAGGTGGCACTGTTGTGATTTCTGGCCTCCTACAGGCTCCCCTCCTCTGTTCTGGTTTCAGAAATCCCAGGAAAAAGCTCTGATTTGCCCAGCTTGTCCACCTTGGACCAATTAGCAGTGACCAAGACAGCAGGATCATGTAAGAAGAGGGCAGGCCACTCAAACCACATGGGTTACACTCCGGATAAGGGGAAAGGAAAACAATTTCCCCAAAGGAGGAGGATATATGTTCCCAGAAGAAAGGGGGAAAAAAAACCTATCCTAGTCCACTACTTCCAAGAATGAAAGCCAACAAGGCTTTTAAGTAAGAAGGAAAGTGACTCCTCCTTAAAGTTCTATCACTGTGAAATTCCTCTGGGGATTTGGGGCTCAGACCACCTATGGCATTTCAATTCAGTTTAACACTAATTGAACTTTTACAGAATGCTGGCATTGTGTTCCAAGCTGGCACATGGTATGAGCTCAATAAAGATTTGTTGAATGAATAATGCAAAGATGAATAAGGTAAGGTCTCGCTGCCCAAAGAACTTACAGCCTAGTAGGATCTTAAGGCGAGGAAATAGCCCAAAAGGAAGATATATAGTACTCCAAGAGCTCAAACAAATTAAACATCACATTGATTTGTGAAAAACTAAGAGACAACTAAGTTAGGAAAGTCATCAAGGAAGGAGATACCATCTGAGATGGGCCTTGAAAATGAGTGAGATTCCAACAAGCAGAGATGTAAGAAAAGTGTCTCCAAAGAAGAGCAGAGCAGGTGAGCAAAGGCATGAAGGCAGGTATGGACAAGCCATTGAGGTGTGTGTGTGTGTGTGTGTGTGTGTGTGTGTGGTAAAATATACATGGCATAAAATTTGCCACCTTAACCATTTTTAGGTGTATAATTCATTGGCATGAATTATGTTCACACTGTTGTGCAACCATAACTACTACAGAAAATTTCCTCACTCCAAACAGAAACTCTGTACCCATTAGCCAGTAACTTCCCATTTTCTGGAACACGGCAATCTACTTTCTGTCTCTCTGAATTTGCCTATTCCATATATTTCATATAAGGAGAATTATACAATATTTATCTTTTTATGTCTGGTTTATATACTTAACATAATGTCTTCGTGGTTTATCATGTGTTGTGGCATGGTCCAGAGCTTCATTCCTTTGCATGGCTGAATAATGTTCCATTGTACGAATGTATCGTGTTTTGTTTATTCATCTGTTGATAGACACTTGGGTTGGTTCCACTTTGGGGGCTGTTGTGAATAATGCTACAATGAACACTGACATACAAACATCTGCTCAAGTCTCTGTTTTCAGTTCTTTTGAGTATGCATCTAGAAGCAGAATCGCTAGGTCTTACAGTTGTTTTGAGGAACCCCCAAACTGTTTTCCACAAAGACTGCACCATTTCATATTTCCGCCAGCAAAGTACAGGGCTCCAATTTCAATACTTGTTATGTTCCATTATATATACACATCCATCCTAGTAAGTACGAAGGGGGACCTCATTGTGGTTCTGATTTGCATTTCCCTAATGACTAAGGATGTTGAGCATCTTTTCACTTACTTATTCAAGCCATCAGGTGTTACTGGTGCACAACCCAGGAGTAATAAAACTAAGGTGTTTAGGTTTTGTTGCGTAGTCAATAGGGAGCCAGTGACAGTTGAGAAGCAGAAGAGTGACATGATCAGAAGTATAAAATCTATTTAGAAGAATGTAAAATGCAGACACAGGACTCTCTGGGAAGCTATTTCAGTGGTCTGAGTGAGGGACAGCACAAGCCTGAGTCAGGAAGGTGACAGTAATGATGGAAGGAAAAAGGCTCCCGAGGAATCACCCCTTCGGCACACTGGAAACAACCCATGTGCAGTCCTAAGGAACCGATTATATAGGAGGATGGTGCAGCCTTCGTGATGAATTGCTCCGCGTCCACAAAAATGAAGAAGCAGATGAATAAATAATGGAGCAGAAAGATGCTCACAATATATTAGGTGAGAAAAACGAGGTTACAACACAGAATGTACATCATGATCCCATTTTTAGATAGATGGTACGTAACTAGATCAAAAGGGAAAGAGAAGGACAGATACGGAGGGGAAAAAAAGACCTTGTAAAGCACACACACGAAGATGTGAATAATGACCATCTCTCTCGCTGAAACTAACCTCCCATCAAGCTATTCTCTATGCCCAATTTTCTCCACTGCCCTCATCACTTTCTGAAAACATCTTATTCATTTGTTCATCTGTTTATAAATTCCAGGAAGGAGGGTGTCTGTTTAATTCTTTCTCTATTCCCAGAACCTAGAACCTAGCATCGGAGAAGCTCCGTAGATATTTTTTGGCAAAAGTGCTCAGTAATGTAATCCAACTTGGTTTTTCTTACCTTTTTTTAATTGTACGCAACGAATGTCTAAGTTTCAACACAGGAAAAAACGCAAAGAAGAGACACATAAACAAGCGTCTTTCTTGCCACTGCCAATAACATCACCACCACCTCTGCCAACACCACCGGATCTTCCACCGTGGCCGTTGTTCCCTGCAGGACCTCGAAGCCAGAGGCTAACACCAGATACCACTAGTACAACATCAAAGTGCTTTGCTCAGCCTGTAAACCCACCCAAGACCTCTCTTGCCTTCCTCCAGCTTCCTGGGTATCCACTTCGTCCATCCGTGCCCTTCAGCACAGGTGAAGCTATTAACACCATCGCACCCCCACAGACTCAGAAGCCCAGAATAACCTGCCACCGGTAGGGCATACACTTGGAAGAATGCTTCCAGGAAGAGGAGGTCACCAGTCTATACCCACACTTGTCCTACGCTCACCCCTTCACCTCCGTTGCCCCCAATCCTGAAGGCTATGGAGATCATGACTAAACAGCAGAGCTAACCGAAGTTGGAGCAGGAGCCCCGGCTACGCGCGTAGAAAAGTAAGAGTGGAGCCAAGGAGCCCACTCAGGTTCGTCTTACAACTTTGGGCATTAGCACCTTCTCTCAGGTCCAGAAGTTCTGAACCAGAGACTAACAGCGCTGTGTCAGAAGCCCTGTGAGGTGAGTCATAATCATGGGTCGCTAACATAAAGGGCCAAAGTTTTAAAATAATTAAATATTTATAGTAAGGTACTACATAATTTATTACATATAGTAAATAGATTTTACTATATGTGTGCTATCTAGAGAAAAGTACATATGTTTATACAGTACTATGTGTTACATGTATTGCATACGCTATATAAAATTATATAGATTATATTTTACCATGTACATATATGTGTACATAGAGAATCCATTCAATCATTCATTTACTCATTTGTGCTGTGAAACTGGACCCCGATATTTTGTAGCACCTTGTAAGCTTGAAGCAAAAGACAAACTCCTATTTTTTTTTTCTTTTGTGAGAGAGAGAGAGGGCAGGGGACAGGCAGATGGAAAGAGAGAGAATCTTAAGCAAGCTCCATGCCCAGCTGGGAGCCATAAGCAGGGCTCAGTCTCATGACCAAGAGGTCATGACCTGAGCCAAAATCAAGAGTCGGGACGCTTAACTGACTGAGCCACCCACGTGCCCCAAACACCTATTTTAAAGCCACCAGTATTTTTTCATTTGCTTTTCAGATAGAGGTTGAGTTCATCGTAGTAAGAAGGGGAGGAAAGACTTCGATTTTTTCTGAGGCGATCACTCTTGGAGAACTCTGAATCAAGCGAAGGGGAAGGAAAGGCTTATTCTGAAAAGGTCTCTATTGAGGGCAGAGACACATCTCTCTAAAGGGGTGGGGAGAGAAAGAAGGTTTCTCCTATCTCTGGAACAAAGTGGGAAGGTGGGAGCCAGGGGCTTCAATACTGACTTGGGGGAGAGAAGGTCAAAGAAGGCACGGCTGACTAGGGAAATAGGCAGGCTCTACAATGTGGAGGCTGGAGAGGAGGGGCTCCAGCTGGGGTGTCCACGAGCATAATGATGAGCTCTGGGATAAGTGAATCCAGGTTATCCCTTTCTCTGATAGAGAGTGCCACTGCAGCTACGCTTCTAAGAACCGAGCATGACTCTGGGTGGGTCACCCTAAGAACATCCTCCATTACATCTGTCTCTCTCCTTTTTTTTTTTTTAATGAGAGGGAGACACAGAATCTGAATCTGAAGCAGGCTCCAGGCTCTGAGCTGTCAGCACAGAGCCTGACGCGGGGCTCAAATCCACGAACCGTGAGATCATGACCTGAGCCAAAGTCAGATGCTTAACTGACTGAGCCACCTAGGCGCCCCTATCTATCTCTCTCTTTTCAAAGGAAGTGTTGAAACAGCTACCCTAACCCCCTCCTTTCCAACTCACCAAATGCCAAGCCAGATGGGAGCCATCAAGCCCAACTCTGGCACTTTAGAAAAGAAAATCAGAGTTTTAGAAGAGGAGTTACAGAAAATGCACCCACACAGCAGCTATCCTGCCACCTCTCTTGGCCCCATCTACCATGCCTTTTCCCTCCCCCAGTGACCATCCAACTTCTGCTCACTAACTGGCAAATGGTATCACAGAAACCCAGAGCATCCTGCCCAACAAGAACATTTGGCTAAGAGTGACTCCTCTGTGGGAGGAGACAAATTTAACAGGCAACTGGGCAGGAAGCACTGCCCTGTTTATTGACGGGAAACTGTTTGCCAGAGTAAGAGCTCTTTGGGGACCTTTGAAGATGTTTGGCAAGCCCCAGTCCCAAAAGCTGCTGTGTGCTATGAAAGGGCCCGTGGGCCTCAGAAAACTCAGCAGCCAGAAAGTTACCTCCCCGAAGCCGTCTAAGGGAGCAGTGTGGAAAGGTCCCATCCAAAAAGGATGCATGGAGTGAACTACTACGTCTTTAAGAGATGCCCCTCCTCCAGAATCAGTCAAGCCCTCCACCCCTCACCCTGTAATTTCTCCCTTAGAACAATTTGCACAAACCGAATCAGTTATTTGTATATATTTACTGTGCACAAGCTCCCAGCGTGCCCGCCGTGCACACTAAGCACAGTGCAACGCACATGATGGAAGCTTATTGACCACAATGAAATACCCCTTCACAGCCATTAGCATGGCTACTACCAAAAGAAACAGGAAATAATAAGTGTTGGTGAAGACGTGAAGAAGTTGGAACCCTTGAGCGTGGCTGGGGGTAAAATGGTGCACAGCCACTGTGGAAAATAGTTAAGGCGGTTCCTCAAAAAGTTAAAAATAGAATTACCATTTGACCAAGCAATTCCACCTCTGGGTATATGTCTAAGAGAATTAACAGCAAGGTCTTAGATAGTTGTACACCCATGTTCACAGCAGCACTACTCACAACAGCCAAAAGGTGGAAGCAACACAAGCATCCATCGATGGATGAACGGATAAACAAAACGTCGTATATACATACAATGGAATATTATTCAGCCTTCAACAAGAAGGATATTGTGACGCCTGCTGCAACATGGATGGACCCTGAAGATACTTATGTTTAAGTGAAATAAGCCCATCACAAAAAGACAAATGTCATGTGGTATCACCTGTATAACGTATCTAGAGCAGTCAAACTCACACAAACAGAAAGTAGGACGGCTGCTTCCAGGGGCTGGGGGGAAAGGGAAGGGGAGAGTTTTTGTTTAATGGGTATAGTTTCAGTTTTGCAAGATGAAGAAGTTATGGCAAATGTGAATATAGTTAACATTACTGAGCTTTACACTTAGAAATGGTTAAGATTGGGGGCACCTGGGTGGCTCAGTCGGTTAAGCATCCGACCTCGGCTCAGGTCATGATCTCCCAGTTTGTGAGTTCGAGCCCCGCGTCGGGCTCTGTGCTGACAGCTCAGAGCCTGGAGCCTGCTTCGGCGCTATGTACCCCCTCTCTCTCTGCCTCTCCCCCACTCACACTCTGTCTCTCAAAAATGAATAAACGTTAAAAAAAGTTTTTTAATAAAAATTTAAAAATGGTTAAAATTGTATGTTTTATATTGTATGCATCTTACCACAATTCTTTACAGTAAGTTTTAAAAAACCCTTCTTGAATAAATGAAGAACACAGCTGGGAAAACTTTTAGCTACGTGGTGGGAAAAAAAAAAACCCAACCCACCTAAGCAAAAAGGAAATTACACTGGTTTATATGACCGAACAAATCCAAACATACAGCTTCAGACATAGCAGGATCTAGATGTTCAAATAATACCACCCAAAATCTGTCTCTATCTCAGCCCTACAGAGGTTGTAGGAAAGAATGGCACACAAAGCCATGGAATATAGTTTGTTTTTCATCAGTATCAGTCTCTCTCTGAATTGGATACGAAGTGGACTCCATTTTAAAATCCCCTCAAGCTCACCTCAAACACCAGCAACTACATTGTAACCATTTCCGGGAGGTTCTAACCATTTATATGCAGTTGCAACTAGACATTAAAAAAAACATTTTTTAATTTTTATTTATTTATTTTTATTATTTTTTAATGTTTATTTATTCTTGAGACAGAGACAGAGCGTGAACAGGGGAGGGGCAGAGAGAGAGAGGGAGACACAGAATCTGAAACAGGCTCCAGGCTCTGAGCTGTCAGCACAGAGCCTGACGCGGGGCTTGAACCCACAAACTGTGAGATCATGACCTGAGCCGAAGTTGGACGCTTAACCGAATGAGCCACCCAGGTGCCCCAAAAACATTTTTTTTAAAAAAAGGAAATTCCTGCCATTTGGGTGTTTGGATGTGAATGAACCTTGAGGGTATTAAGACAAGTGAAATAAGTCAGACAGAGAAAGTCAAATACTGTATGATTATGTGACATCTTAAAAAGCCAAACTCAGAAGTAGAGAGTAGATTTACAGTTAGCAGGGGCTAGGGGGTGGTGGAAATGAGGGGATGTTGGTCAAAGAGTACAAATTTTCAGTTAGAAGAGGGCTGAGTTCTGGGGATCTCATATACAGCATGATGACTACAGTTAAAATGTTGCACTGTATACTTGAAAGTTGCTAAGAGAGAAGATCTTAAATGTTCTCACGAGAACAACAGCAGCAATGAAATGGTAACCCCTTGACATGAAGGATATGTTAACTCACCTTATTGGGGTAGTCATTTTACAATCTATTCATTTGTTTCAAATCATCACATTGTACACCTTAAATGTGCACAATGTTATATGTCAATTATATCTCAGTAAATCTGGAAACATGTTAATAATGTGGATTAAATTTACAAGCAGTCATCACATTAGGAATAACAACAAAGGAAGAATATTCTTCCAGTACTTGAAACTGCTATCCAATTCAGCAAAAAAGTCAGTTCATGTCACTGACAAGTAAGTGAAATTCCCACATCTTCATCATTTCACTTTTGTCTTGCTCATTAACCTAAAAAAAGAAAAAATCAACTAACATTTCTGTCAAAACTACGCTCATTCATGAACGCAATCATAGGTTGGCTAAGAATACGAGTTTGGTGGAAATCAACAAAAGAATTCTGTGATAATTTGATATATGAAATTTACAATAAAGAATATTGCATTTTTAATTATTTGTAGAGTCAATGTTACAAATCCTGTACATCATGAAATTTATAATAAACATGTATCATTCATAATATATGTGTGTAGATAGAAATATGTAACATAATCACTACAAAAAACTATACAAAGAGATAACATCTAAAAACACAAGAGGGGCATATGGGTGGCTCAGTCAGTTAAGCGTCCGACCTCGGCTCAGGTCATATCTTGCAGTTCATGAATTTGAGCCCCATGTCGGGCTCTGTGCTGACAGCTCGGAGCCTGGAACCTGCTTTGGATTCTGTGTCTCCCTCTCTCTCTCTCTCTTCCCCTCCCCCACTCATGCTCTGTCTCTCTCTCTCTCTCTCTCTCTCTTTCTCTCTCTCTCTCTCAAAAATAAACATTTTTAAAAATTTAATAATAAATAAAAAGTAAATAAAAACACAAGAAGTAACTCAAGATGGAATCAAATAGCCACTCAAATAACCTACAGGAAAGGTATCTGAATAACCTACAGGAAACAAGAAAAGAGAAAGAGGGAAACAAATAGGAAACAAATGATAAAATGGCAGACTTCAGTTGTAACATATCAATAACTGCCTTAAATAGAAGTGGTCTAAATACACCAACTTAAAAGGCAGAGATTGGTAGGTTGGCAAAAATGGATGACAAAGTAAGATTCAACTGTACGTTGCTTACAAGAAATTCACTTCAAACTTAACGATACTGGTAGGTTAAATCAAAAGAATGAGAAAAGACATGTCATGCAAACACTAATTTTTTTAAAGGCAGAAGTGGTTATATTAATATCGTGAAAAGTAGGCTTCAGAACAAAGAAAAATTACTAGAAACAAGGGAGGACAATACATAATGGCAAAAGGATCAGTTCTTTAGGAAGACATAACAATCCCAACTGCGTGTGCACCAAACAGCAGAGCCGGAAGATACATGAGAGGTGAAACAGTTATAGTTGGGATTTCAACATGCCCCTCTCAGCAACAGACAGAACTACTAGAAAGAAAACTGGCAAGGATAGAGAAGATCTGAACTACACAAGCAACCAACAGGATCTGACGTGTATGAAACATTCCACCCACTGATAGTAGAATACACATTTTTTTTCCTACTGCCCATGGACTATTCACCAAGGCAGATCATATTCTGGCCCACAAAAAAAAAAAAAAACCACCCACCCCCAAAATGTTTTAAATTGAAAAATCATAAAAAATGGTCAAGGATCGGGGCGCCTGGGTGGCTCAGTCAGTTGAGCGTCCGACTTCGGCTCAGGTCATGATCTCACAGCTCGTGAGTTCGAGCCCCACGTCAGGCTCTGTGCTGACAGCTCAGAGCCTGGAGCCTGCTTCTGCTTCTGTGTCTCCTTCTCTCTCTGCCCCTAACCCACTCACATTCTGTCTCTGTCTCTCTCAAAAATAAATAAACATTTAAAAAAAAATTTTTTTTAATAAAAAAAAAAAGGTCAAGGATATGAAAGTTAGGGATGAACTGAGGAACCATTCCAAACTGAAGGAGACATAATAACAAAATGTAGTGCGTGTTCTTAGGTGGGACCAGAGACGACCACCTGGCGAAGCAGGCAGCAATATCCGAACAAGGTGTATACATTAGATGGCAGGGTTGTATCAAGACGGATTTCCTTACTTGAAGGGTTATATGGCGGTTACTTAGAAGAGTATTTTTGCTTGAAGGAAATACACAAAGAATAATTTAGAGGTGATAAGGCAACGTGTATGTACTTATGTTCAAATGGTTTGTGAAAACTAATGCTAATGAGTTTGCACACACACGCAGACATATACAGGAGGAAAGGAAAAGAGGATGATGAATCAATACAGTGAAATGATAAGAAGTTGGGATTCTGAGTAAAGAAGATATGGATGTTGCTTTCACTGCTCTTCCAACTTATCTGTAAGTTTGAAATTATTTCGACATAAATTAATTTAACACAATGGAAGTTAAATACACACATATCAGCAAAAGCTGAAGGAACCCACCCACTAAAAGATACATAGAGGAGATGAGATTCTATGGCAGAGGACTACTATGTGTATACAGGAATTAAGACAGCACAGGTACTTCTATGAGGAGAGACAAATAGGCCAACCGATAGAATGGGCCCACGTGTATTCGGACAAATTATTAATGGTGCTATATTAATTAGACACCCACATGGAAAAAGAATCTTGACCCCTAACTCATCCCATTACACTAACGGTCCTATTTTCACGAAGGACACTATGAGACTTGGATTCCCAATCAGGGGACAGAACGCATCCTCCCCACTTTTTCACTGATCAGAGGTTGCTACCTCAAACTGTTGGCAGGATTAAGAAAGCAGGGTTGGCATGGAAACCAGAGTTTGAGAGTAGAGTCCAGAAGCAGCCAGGTATCCTCCGCGGTGCCAGAGCTAATGACAAACTCAGGAGACTCAACATGGTGACTACAACTGACAGACCTGTCTGGGAGCCTACGTGACACTGTGACATACCACCAAGGTCCGCCACGTGGGAATTAAAGGTCCTTTACAGGAAGCTGGAGGTTCTGGGTAAGCAGGTGGAGGCAAGGACCATCTGGCTCTTACTGCTTAAGTGACTCATGCTGAATTCACAGGAACACAAACCTAAGAGCTCCCCATCAGTCTGAATTAGGTCTTATCTAATTCTGTACCCTCAATGCCTGGCACAGCATGAATGTAATAGTCTGCTCAGGCTGCCATAACGAGTACCACAGGCTGAGCAGCTTCACCACAGAAATTTATTTTCTCATTATTCCCAAACCTGGAAGTCCAAGATCAAGGTGTTGACAGGGTTCGTTTCTTCCAAGGCCTCTTTCCTTGGCTTGTAGATGACCATCTTCTCACTATGTCTTTCCGTGGTTTTCCCTCTCTGTGTGTCTACATCCAAATTTTCTCTTCCTATGAGGATACCAGTCATACTGGATTAGGGCCCACCCTAAGGAGCTCACTTTAACTTACTCACCTCTGCAAAGACCCTATTAGGACTTCAACATAGGAATTTGGGGACGGAGCGCAATTCAGCCCATAAGAGTAGCCGTTTGGTGACTCTATGCCAAGTAAACAAATGAATTAATGAATGATAGAAGCCTCCATTACAACATCTCTTTTGTGGGAGAATGTTTCAATCCCAGACAGCTGAGCCCAGAATATTTGGGCATTTGTGATTTTCCCGGACCCCTCCCCTTCAGCCAGTGAAACCAAGTGGAGCGCAGTTATCCCCAGTTGGACATCAGGGAGCCAAGCTAAGTGCTAATACGATCTACTCATTACGACTACTGCTTTGATACCTTCGATGTCCCAGAACTAAACATCGAGGCCCAAGGAGACTCCCTGAGTCAAATTCAGTCACTTTTTGGATTAACCTTAACAATCCCAAATGCTGAAAAAAGCATTCAGGCACACACAACCACCACCCTGAGAAAGACTCTCATTGTCAGGATACGTGATAGGAGGATAATCTGGTTGCTCCAAGACCTATAGCCACTTATTTCCAATTTTTCAGGACAACACAACCAATATGGCCAGAGTCCTAATTTCAAAAATGTAGTTCCCTTGCCATTGTGCGTATCCTTACATTCAGTGGGACACATGCTCAAATTTTGGTAACTGAGTAAAATGGTGGTTTAAAAAAGTCTGGATGCAAAAAAAAAAAAAAAAAAAAAAAAAAAGCCTGGATACCAGGGCACTAAACCTGGTCCTAATCTCTAAAGATACCATCCCCTCTAAAAATGAGTACTTTGAAGTTAATCATCTTGGTGGACCCTTTAAGTCTTAAGAATGCTTGTCCACAGATACCCTGGTTTCTTTATAAAAATTATGGCTTTGAGGGGCGCCTGGATGGCTCAGTTGGTTGAACATCCAACTTTGGCTCCGGTCATGATCTCACAGGTTGTGAGTTCGAGCCCTGTGTCAGGCTCTGTGCTGACAGCTCAGAGCCTGGAGCCTGCTTTAAGTTCTGTTTCTCCCTCTCTCTGACCCTCCCCTGCTCATGCTCTTCCTCTGTCTCTCTCTCTCTCTCAAAAATAAATGTTAAAAAAAAATTTTTAATTATGGCTTTGACATCTATATGTCATGTGATTCATTCATTCATTCATTCCTTCATTCATTCTCTTGATCATTATTCACTCACTCAGTATTTTTTTTACTGGACCAATATTAACTGAGCATGTCCTATGTGCTAGGCACAGTTCTAAGGCCTGGGATACAACAATAAAAGAAGGTTTCTGTACTAGCAGGGGAGATAGAAGCTAAGTAAATTATAATAACAATAAGAACAATTGAAAAAGATAATTAAAAACCAAGTGATCTCCATTATCCCTTTCCTGAGTTTAGAGTCAGATCACAACTACTCTCAAGCTTCTGTCTTCTAACTTGAAGCATCTCAGTGGGTTAGCTTAGTTCGTGCCACCTCACGTCCTCTTCATAAAAATAACAGTCTTTGTCGACCCCCTAATAGTTCACACTTACTGAGCACTTATGTGTCAGGGATCCAACTAAGCACTTCACATACGTTATCTCCTTAATCGACACAATATTCCCAGAAGGGCTGGCACCATTTTACAGGCAAAAAAAAACAAGGCTCACAGAGACTGGGTGACTTGTCCAAGCAAGTGGGGGACCAAGGATTTGACCTGTCCAGGCATGCGCCATGCCATTTTAGGTTACACAATATTGACTACCATTATTCTCCACGTGGTACACATGATCCCTGACCTAAATTAGTTCCTAAAATCATGGAGGATGTCAGAGAGTCCTCCGGCCCTTCTAAGGGACCTTTTAGCTCTGCTAATTTACTGATTGATTCCAAATGCCATTTGGGACCAGAGCCTAGTTGGTTCCATCTGAGTTTTTAGGGAGGATTAAAAAAAAAAAAAATAGAGATGCCAGGATTTGAACCCAAGGCTAAAAATACATCTGCCTCTTTTGGAAAACTCCCCCAGGTGATTCTGGTGAGCAGCCAGGGAGAAGACTGGCTCCTTCCGCCCGACCTTCCTGACATAGGCAGACTCTGCCGGGAAACTTTCAGAAACGGATTGTGTTACGTACCAGTTTGATTAGTCCTAATGTTTGGAACCTTCTTTCTTCATTGCCTGAACTCTGCCCTTCCCAAATTTTGGTTGCCTGAAGAAATGGGAGTCATCCAGCAAAAACCAATGCCATATGGTTGGAAGTTATTATGGATGATAAACAAGTTTACATCCCACTTCCTGAAACTATGCTGCTTTGTTCTGGTTTTTATAAGGAAAAAAAAAAAAAAAACAAACAGAGCATCTTAGAGTACAAACCATGAAACAAAAGAGTCACAAGTGTGCCTCATTATACCCACTTTGCAAACAGATCAAAGGAATAGAAAGAAGAGAAAAAGGAAGACAGGGGTTGGGAGAGGAGACAGTTGATGGGGACAGAAAGAGAAGGAGTCAAATATGGGCTCTACCAACTATGATTGTGAATTTTAAAAACCCACTTTCACTCTTACTCAAAAGAACAATACAGAGATTTGCCCCCCCCCACCCCTTACCAAAAGCATGCTGTACCTTCATTGGACAAAAAGATCCAGGGAAGTTTCAATCCTTAATGCATGAAAATTCCCCAAGAGCCCAAGAAGGGCTTTTTTGCTGGATTGTGATGGAAAGCCCACTCCTTCATGTATAATTGAAGATACTTAGGACAGCATTACAACTCTTCCTGCTTATACACAAACTGCTTCCAAATCCTCACTAATGTGCAGCTCTCTCAGGAAGCTCTCTTAAGCAATTAAAAATGGTAATTCTGCCCCCTAGCAAGAGTCTGAGCACCGCCCCCCTCCCCCCCCCCCCCCCCCCGCCTTAGTGTGGATTATAGCAGCACATTTAGCGGCTATTCAAGGGTACACATTCTATAAACTTTTCTCAAACTGTGCTTTGCTAAATACGTAGGTGAGGCACGTTAACTTCTTTAAAAATAACAAATAATGAAACGTCTGTTTTTGATGAGCATTTCCTTTTAATTTATCCAGTCGATTTCTAATTTGCTAAGGGTGCGGAGTAAAACTAGATTATGTTCCCTTTTACCCCCTCAGGAACAATTTGTTTCTGAAAATGTAATGCTGGAGTCCCCACCTTCCACATAGCAATACTGTACTGAATGGAATGTTATTTTGCATCACAATTCTGATGCACAGTCTCCAAAAATGTAAGGAAAAAAAAAAAAATAGCCACCTTAGTGGGCTATGTAGTTACAGCAATGTTATTCAATGCCTGGTCCACAGACCAGCAGCACCAGCACCTGAGATCTTCTCAAAATAAAACAAAAACAAAAACAAAACAAAAAAACAAAACAAAAAAAAAAACCCACTGCTTTAGAGCAGTGATGCCCAACGAGGCTGAATTTGCCTCCCAGGAGACACTGGGCAATGTCTGGAGACATTTTTGGTTGCCACGACTGGGGGTGAGGATGTTATTGGCACCCAGTAGGGTGGACGCCAGGGATGCCTCACGTCGTCCTACAGTGCGTAGGACACCCCACAACAAAGAACTCTCCTGCCCCAAAGGCCAACAGTGCCGCTCCTGAGAAAGTCTGATTAGAGAAAAGTGAATTGGAAACAGTGGAGTTAAAACAGGGAGAGCTAAAAAAAAAAAAAAAGTATTTCAAGCTGACAACTAATAGAGATAAAAGAAGGAGAAAAGAAAACATTGGCATGAAGGCCATGGAGCTGCGGGCTGTGATCATGGGAACTGTGTACCCTTGGGGAAGTCACCCTCTCTCAATTTCATTTTACATGTCTATACAACAAAGGAAGAAAAGACTGAACCAGAAGAATGCGATTATTATCCCTGAGGTCCTTTTCGGAATCGAAGCGTTATAATTTAGGCAGTATTTCCCAAGCTTGAACAATCCATGCATCACCTTCACTTTGTTCGCCATATCTGAACGCCATCTTTGCAGTTTTTACTTTAATTAACATATTTCCCAGGTTCAGGGTGCATTCTTAAAAGAAAATTTTACGTCACTATCATTAGTTTAAAGCCACTCCTAGTTGCCACAACTGGAAGGAAACACCATTAATGGAAAACAGTGTTATTAAAGTCTAGCCAGATACTCCTGTCTTCCCAAGACTTTGAGCTCCAGGTCAGTTCTCTCTTGGTTAAATGGGAGATTAATGAGCGTTAAAGGGATAAAAGGCATGTTAGCACCAACCCAAGATTCTCTGTATCACCTTAAGTGATTTTACATTCCACTGGTGATGCATCCTACAATTTGGAAGATGGTGGCATAACAATTAAGAGGGAAAACTTTGAAAGTAGTTCCATTTGGGTTCCGAACTTCACTCTACGACTGACTGGCTGTGGGATGTTGGGCAAGCGATTTAACCTTACTCAGCCCCAGTTCTTCATTGGGAGCTAGTAACAGGACCTAGGGTATTATGGCAGGCAGCCTCTGAGATGCCCCCCCCCCCATGATTTCCACCTTCAGGCATTTATGCCCTTGTACAATCCCCGCCTCTTGAGTATGTGCTGAATCTAGTGACTGCTTGCTTATAACCAGTAGCAAACAGCAATAATGACGGGATGTCACTTCTGAAATTGGGTTGCAAAAACGTTCTCCCTCCCCGCACTGCCCCGTCTGTCTGTCTGTCTCTGTCTCTCTCTCTCTTTCTCCCCCTCCCTTCCTCCCTTCCTCCCTCTCTCCTCTTGTACTAGAGAAACAAGCTGCCATGTGAACCGCCAGCAAGGCTATGAGGCCAACCAACAGCCATGAGAACAACCTTGGAAATGAATCTCCCCCAAGTGAAGCCTTGAAAGGATAGCAGTCCCAGCCTAGGAGATACCCTGAGTCAGGGGTATCTATCAAAAAGGCACCCAGATTCCTGATCCACAGAAACCATGACATAATACATACTGTTCTACACTGCTACATTTTGGGATAACTGGGATAACTTGTTTTGCAGCAAGAGATAACTAATACAAGTTACTCTGCAGGTTATACACGGTAATGGCCTTCCATTCAGGGAAAAAGTCCTGCTGGAAACAGTCTCATACAAAGTGGAAGAAATCCACAATAGCTTCTAGGATTAGTTAACCAATTCCATTGTAAATATCAATGGACAACCAAAGGTCCCCAGACATTTGAAAACTGAGATGAACACAACTGACTTACAAAGGAGAGAAAGCATTAAAAAAAAAAAAAAAAAAATCTCTAGGGGGTGCCTGGTGGCTCAGTTGGTTGAGCATCCAACTCTTGACTTCAGCTCAGGTCATGATCCCAGGGTTGTGGGATCGAGCCCTACATTAGGCTCTGTGCTGAGCGTGGAGTCTGCTTAAGATTCTCTCCCTCCCTCTCCTTCTCCCCCTCCCCTGCTGTGTGCATGCGCTCTCTCTCAAAAAAAAAAAAAAACAAAAAAAAAAAAAACAACTCCCTAAAATTATAATTGGTATCTTCATAGAGATTCAAGAAGATATTCATTTTTAAATAGTAATTATTAGTAATGATAATTGTAGGTTCTAATTATACCGAAGTTTGCAGCAAATACGAAGGAGTTCCTAGAAATTAAAACTTTATTGCCTACAATTTTTGATTTAGTGGACCTCCTGGAAAAAATCTGAGAAAATCTTCCAGAACATAAAGAGAGACTAAGAGATTCAAAATATGGTATGAAAACTAAAAAACTATAAAGGTATAACCCAAGACATTCAAAGTATGTCTAATAAATGATCCCAGAAATGAGAACAGAAAATGGAAATGAAAAAATAATTTTATTTATTTTTAATTTTATTAACGTTTATTCATCTTTTGAGAGAAAGAGACAGAACATGAGTGGGAGAGGGGCAGAGAGAGAGGGAGACACAGAATCCGAAGCAGGCTCCAGGCTCTGAGCTGTCAGCACAGAACCCGACACGGGGCTCAAACCCACAAACTGAGCGATCATGACCTGAGCCGAAGTCAGACGCTCAACCAACTGAGCCACCCAGGTGCCCCGAAAAAATAATTTTAAAAATAACAGAATCATCATCTTGATACATGCAAGAAAGGCATTCAGTAAAATCTAACATCTACTAATGATTTAAAAATTAACACACTAAGGAAAACTTTCTCAACCAATAAAGGATATCAAAAAAAAAAAAAAAGTTCTAGAACAACTGATAAGACATCACTCTGAATTACATAGTTTTACTGAATTCTATTCCACCCAAACCTGAAAAGATACACATGTAAACTTTAGAGTTCTAATAAAACATAACTTTCATAAAAAAAGAATTAACATTTTCTTGAAAAATCTACCACAAACAGATGAATTGTTAAAACCTTAGAAACATCCCCATTAATGTCAGGAATCAAAATATCATACTTGCTACTTACAGTTAAAATTGTAATTGAGATTTCAGCCACTCCAACAAGACAACAAAAATAAATGATGTTTGGGGTGCCTGGGTGGCTTAGTCAGTTAAGCGTCCGACTTCAGCTCAGGCCATGATCTCATGCAAAGCTCATGAGTTCAAGCCCTGCATCAGGCTCTGTGCTGACAGCTCAGAGCCTGGAGCCTGCTTCGGATTCTGTGTCTCTGTTTCTCTGCCCCTCCCCTGCTCACACTGTCTCTCTCAGATAGAAAATTTTTAAAAAACATTAAAAAAAATTTTAAACAAATGGAATACAAGAAGAAAGTTCTATAACCAATATGATTGGGTAAAGAGAAAATATAAGATAATTTATAGATAAACTATTAGAACCAATAAGAGAGCTCAGCAAGGTTATTGCATATACTAACAACATACTGGTATCTGTAAAATCTCTATATTCCAAGAACTACATGGAGTTACATGTGTAGTTAGAACATGTAAAAGGAAAACTATCCTATTCAAATAGCAACACAAATTATTGTATACCTAGGAATAGAAGACCTTTATGAAGAAAACTATAAAAGATTGAAATACCTACAAGAAGTCCTAAAATAAATATATGTAAATTTGGAAACACTCGAATATGTGACAAATTTTGTTCCCATCCATGAAATATATTGTGTGCATGTTTTAGGCAAGTTATTCAAAAGTGAATGTGGGGCGCTTAGGTGGCTCAATTGGTTGAGCGTCTGACTTTTGATTTTGGTTCAGGTCATGATCTCAACGGTTCGTGAGTTCAAGCCTCACATTGGGCTCTGCACTGACAGTGAGAAGCTTGCTTGGGATTCTCTGTCTCCCTCTATCTCTGTCCCGCCCCTCACAAATAAATAAATAAGCATTTAAAAGTGAATATGAGGGGCGCCTGGGTGGCTCAGTCGGTTAAGCGTCCGACTTCAGCTCAGGTCACGATCTCATGGTCCGTGAGTTCGAGCCCCGCGTCGGGCTCTGGGCTGATGGCTCAGAGCCTGGAGCCTGCTTCCGATTCTGTGTCTCCCTCTCTCTCTGCCCCTCCCCCGTTCATGCTCTGTCTCTCTCCGTCTCAAAAATAAATGAACGTTAAAAAAAAAAATTAAAAAAAAAAAAGTGAATATGAACTGGCTAAGCCAATTTTGCAAATAAGAACAATGAGGAAGTTTCACCCTACCAAATTTTACCACATCATACAGGGTCATAGCGTTAAAAACCATGAAGCACTGGTATAGGAATTTGCTACCAAACAAATCCAAACTCATGAATGATTTGGCAAAACTAGCTCATTATTTGGACAAAACAACAACAACAGCAACAAAGTTGGATCCCTACCACAGTCCTTTACAAAGGTGAACACCAAATTCCTTGAGGACCTAAATGCCAAATGTGATACCAGAAATCTAACATAAGACATTGTAAGAGTTTTTGTGGTCTCTAAATACAGAAGGAGTTTTTTTTTTTTTTTTAATGTTTATTATTTTATTTTTGAGACAAAGAGAGACAGAGTGTGAGCAAGGGAGGGGCAGACAGGGAGACACAGAATCTGAAGCAGGCTCCAGGCTCCAAGCTGTCAGCATAGAGCCCAACACGAGACTCAAACTCACGAACCGTGAGATCGTGACCTGAGCTGAAGTCAAGACGTTTAACCGACTGAGCCACCCAGACGCCCCATGGAGAAGAACTTATTAAATAAAATCCAAAATCTCATGCCATAAGTGAAAAACTGGTAGTTCTGAGTACATCGAAATTAAGGATTCTTGTTGAAAAAACAAATCACATAGTTAACCAGTAGATGGTAGCCTGAGAGAAGGTGTTTGTAACATACAAAACTGATGAGGGATTCACATCTAGAAAACAAAAGAAACTCAAAATCAACAAGAGAATATGTAAACTCCAGCAGAAAAATTCAGAAAAGGATATTGACAATTTGCAGATCGGGAAACCAGAATGGCTGACAAATAAATGAGGAAAGGCCCAGTCTCACCAATAATCAAAGACATACAAATTAAAGCAATACGATACCACTTTATTCTATCAGACTGGCAAAGATTGGAAAGTAAGGTAATAACTGGAATCTCCATGCATTGCTGACGGGAGTGTAAATGGGTTCCATCCTTCTAGAGAACAACCTGGCAGTTATTCTGTGAAAGGAAATCAATGTAAGCCCTAGGACCTAGTTCTTGTACTATAGAGATTTTACAGATACCTGTATATTGTCAGTATATGCAATAACCTTGCTGAACCTTCCCCTCCCCTGAACACATACACTTCATAGGAACTCTCACACAGAAGCACACAGTGACATGCATGAGGCTGTGTATCCCAAGCCTGCTTGTGTAGTAGGGAGCTAACTATCGCTAGATGTCCATCACTGGGGGAAATGTAACAGAAAACTGTAACCAGGGGCACCTGCGGTAGTTAAGTGTCTTTTGGCTCAGGTCATGATCTCACGGTTCGTGAGTTCAAGCCCCTGACAGCAGGCTCTGTGCTGAGCATGCAGCCTGCTTGGGATTTTCTCCCTCCCTCTTTCTCTGCCCCTCCCCACTTGCTTTCTCCGTCTCTCTCAAGGCAAATAAATAAACTTTAAAAAATAATAAAATTTAAAAACAAAACTGTAACCAATGTGTGCTTTGGCATACCTTGCAACAAACAGTTCAGAGGAATTAACTAGAGGTACATACAGCACATGATACATCTGAAAACCATGGTATTGCTTTTAAGAATTAAGAAACAATTGTATCGTGGGCTGCCTGGGTGGCTCAGTTGGTTAAGCATCAGACTTTGGCTCAGGTCATGATCTCGCAGTTCGCAGGTCAGGTCATGATCTCGCAGTTCGCGGGTTCAAGCCCTGCGTCGGGCTCTGTGCTGACAGCTCAGAGCCCGGAGCCTGCTTCCGATTCTGTGTCTCCCTCTCTCTGCCCTTCCGCCATTCATGCTCTGTCTGTCTGTCTCTCTCTCAAAAATAAATAAAACATTAAAAAAATGTTTTAATCTTTTGCATGATACTGTTTGTATCACTTGAACACATATACATCTAAAATAACAATATCCATTTTACAGGGAAACACAGGTCTCCAGACACATATATCAAACACACTTGAGTGGGTGCCTATGGCAGGAGCAGGTGGGTAAGATGTGGAAGGGGATTAAGAATATGAAAATAAAGGGGTCAAAAAATAAAACCAAACAAGGGAAGAACCTTGAATAGGCCAATGATAACACATACAATGAACAGAGGAGTATGATTAACTCAGCTCTCTGCACTTGAGATCAAAAACCCACATTTCACAAGAAAGAACAAAGGACCAAAAACAGCCAAAAGAATAGCCAAGAATAGCCAAGAAGGGAAGCAAGATAGTTGGCTTTGTCCTACCAAACATCCAGACTTTTTAAAAAACCATAACAATTAAGGCAGGAGTGCAATAAAAACAAATCCCAGGAATGACAGCTGTGCAAGTGCGTATGAAAACAAATGGCTCAAATTATAACAGGAAGTCAGAGAGCTCTAAAAAAAATAGATAAGTCATCTAATGTATTTGACACAGACTCTAGACAGGCTTGAGGAAATAACAATAGCCATATGGTTACAATATGTCGTATACTTTCCCCTTTCCACCATCCCTCCTCCCAAGTTTTATTAATTGTATCTCCTTTGTTTTATTTTGTTTTTAACTTTTTAAAAATTTCATTTATATATTCTGAGAGAGAAAGAGAAAGAGAGAAGCAGAGAGGCAGACAGAGAAGGGGAGAAAGAATCCCAAGCAGGCTCCACGCTGCCAGCACAGAGGCCGATGTGGGGCTGGAACTCACAAACCATGAGATCATGACCTGAGCCGAAACCAAGAGCCGGACGCTTAACCAAGTGAGTCACCCAGGTGCCCTAATTGTATCTCCTTTAAAAGACACAACCCTAATGACACCTAAGTCCAGTAAGTCCAATCACACAAATTCATTCTTCGGTAAGTGACGTTTATGTAACGCTTTGAAACTATCAGTTTATGGTTTCAATTTAACCTTTGGACAAAACCCAAAAGAATTAATTTTTCTGTATTATAGAGAAGAAATCTAAATGTTATAAACCTGGGCAACGTACAAATGACAAAAAGAAGTTAGGAGGTAAAGTGATTTGGGCCTTCTCTGTAGAAGAGCAGGTGATGGGTGCACAACCTTGGGGGCAGTGGGGGGGGAGTTGGTGCTGTGGGGAAAGTGTCCATCATCATTCCAACCAGTGGCATGGCATATGATACAAGAGTTCAGAGGCAAAAAGACAACAGGGAAGGAAAGAGAGGCTTCAGAGAACCAAAGAGCAAAAACAGCCAGAAACAACGAAAAAGCATGATCTCCACAGAGGTCACAAGGTAGCAGAGATCCAGTCCAAAAAGGTTCCTAGAACTCACGTGGAACTTGAACTCAAGTTCCTTCTAGAACCCAAGTTTAGATGCTTTTGCTTCAAAGTATTTCAGAAACCACAAGAATGAGTGTGGGAAGGGATAAAGTTCTGCATTCTTCAAACTCTGAAGCACTTAAAAATCAGTCACAAATGGCTCCATTTTTAGAGTTGCTGAGATTTGGTCATTTGCAAGGCAACTCAAGCACTTTACAGTTAGTCCACTTGAGACCCTGAAGTAGAGACTGCCACAGCCATTTCCTGACATGTCTGTTGAATTACATCCCTTTGGAAGGGGGATGTCCAAGTTCACACCAATTCCCCCTTCCTTTAAGATGTGTGTGTTAGCCTGTGTATGTTTGTGTGTCTAAATACTCTCTCACTTCAAGCCTCTGCTCATGCTATTCCTTCTGCCTAGTGGGCTTATTCCCTGCTCCTCACATGGCTTCTCCTTCTCATGCTATTCACCTCAACTTAAATGTCAACTTCTCAGTGAGGCCTTCCTTGACGCTCCTAAGTGAGTCCCTTGCTATTATCTGTTGTCAATCCACCAATATTTATTAAACACCTCTTTTGTGCCAGGCTCTGTTCGTTCTCTGGTCACAGAACTGTGACCAGATAAAGGCCCTGCACACAAGAGGCATTTCCTGTTTACATTTTTTTTTTTTCCAAAAGGAAGGGTTCTCTTCCTTTGAAATACAGGTTCCATGAGGGCATGGACAGGTGTGTTTAGCTCATCATTTTAACCACCCCCAGCACCTAGGACAGTACAAGGCATACATCTGGCACAAGATTTGCAAAAGAATCAAGGAACAGATGACTTCTACACAGCCCATTACCTGGAGCCCAAGGGACACTAGACCTGAGTTATGCCAGATTCTCTCTCACAAGAGTTTGGAGTTTGATCCACGGACATAGGTGGGTCGGGAGCCAGACGAGAAGACCCTAACTCCTATGGTAAAGTCCCCATCTGCCCTGAGTCCTGCCTGCCCCAAGGTCACGTTGTCTAACTCTTCTTGGAGCTCATGAAATAAATCCTCCTTCCAATAAATTTCCCAAAGCCAATTTTAGTCACATTCTATATCTGGCAACTCACTTAATGCAACTGATTAGCACAAAAGGACATTAATTGGCTCACATCAAAATCTGGTTTAAAATGCTTCTAAGGCTTCCTATTATTCCTAGAATAAAACCCGGACTCCTTACCTGCGCTGGAAAAGTCCTGCATCATCTGGCCCTGCCTATTTCTCCTACCCCATCTCCTATCTTCACTGGCCTTCTTTCGGTTTCTTAAGCATCCTGAGTTCTTTTCCACCTCAAAGACTTTCCACATGCTCTTCTCATTGCTTGGAATGCTCGTCCTTCAGTTCTTCAAATGTCTGGCTTCTCTTTAGCCATGAGATCTCCACTCAAATGTCACCTCCCCAAGGAGACCTTCTATGTCAGTCATGGACCCAGCAAGACTCAACTGGCATATTCCCATTAGAACATTAGGACTACTTACCAAGGTGTGGGGAGCCACAATGGATAGTACGTTACCGCAGAAGCAACAGAGGGGCCAGTGTCACTCCTGGGCCTGAAGGAGAGGGTAATGGGGCTCTCTGGAACCCCAAATGAGAGTTCCTTAGAGAGGCTTCCCTGGAGGAGCCATGACCTTCAACCCAGTGATTCACCAGCTCAAGGCAATTCAGCAAGGAGAGAACCAAGGAAGAAAATATCCCGACATCACTCTCCTCCCTCCTTCTATACTCCTGCCAGGATTCCGTGTTGGTCAAACCCATCTGAAGCCAGAGGACAAAGAAGCTTGTTGCAGCTGAAAAGGGTTGGCAAACATTTTCTGCGGAGGGCCAGACAGTAAACATTTTCAGCTTTCTGGGCCATACAGTCTCTGTCAAAATGACTCAACTCTGACATCATAGCATGAGAAAAGCCACAGACAATACATAAATGAACAGGTGTGGCTATGTTCCAATAAAACATTATTGACAAAAACAGGCAGTGCGCCATATGGTGTTGGGCCTGGATGTAGAACATTCAAGGCAGACTGCTGGGTCAGAAGATGGAGTGGAGTGGGCCTCTGGGGGGCTCAGTCGGCCGCCGACCTCGGCTCAGGTCATGATCTCGCAGTTCATGCGTTCGAGCCCTGCACCGAGCTCTGTGCTGACAGCGCAGAGCCTGAAGCCTGCTTCGGATTCTGTGTCTCCCTCTTTCTCTGCTTCTCTCTCTCTCTCTCTCTCTCTCTCTCTCTCTCTCTCTCTCCCTCTCTCTCGCTCTCTTTCTCTCTCTCTCTCTCTTAAAAATAAATAAACATTAAAAAAATTAAAATAAAAAAAGAAGATGGGGTGGAGAAAGGAAGAGAGTGTCTCCAGGGCTCAACAGGATTTATCTGGCATCCCTTCTCCAGCCACCCCATCTAAGTATCCCCTACTACAAGTCACTATCACATTACCCAGTTTTATTTCCTTCAGCACAAATTGTAAGCACCTTATCTGTTTTTCAGTAAGAGTAGGGATCGTGGCTTTATTGCTTGCCACCATATCCCTAGCACCCAAAACGGTGCCTGACACACGGTAGCTTCTCAAATAAATATTTCTGAAGGCACAGGAAGACTTAACTAATACAGTGTGACACAGCTGACAAGACATCTGGTCTCCTTAACTCAGGTGCACCAAATGATACCCTCCAAACATAGCTTTCCTCTCCAGTCCACATGTAAGTGTAATTCTTGTCTATTCCACTTCAGTCTTCCTAATACCCTCTCCAGACCAAGCCTGCTCATCTATCACCCCCAGGAACTCCCCCTCCCATTACTCCAGGTTCCAATTCCACACATCGATGTTCAACCTTTCAAACTGTAAATGGTTTGCAACCCACATTCTTTGGAAATGATTGTGCTTTAGAAGACCTCTCTCACACCTCCAGCGCAGGCAGCTGCTTGGAATGTCTCCATTTCATCCTACTTTCCAGGGTAGGGCAGTGAGAGGAGGAAGGAAGGGCTTGGAAGCATCTTTGTTAAAAAAAAAATCCCCTTTTCCTTATTAACACCAAAGTTGACAGAGCTCCAAAATTATCCAACAAGAGAAAAACAGTTATCATAAAATTTAATTAAAGTCATCAAAGACGATTCAACAGAGGATCACAACGTGGGAAGGATTTAGCATAGGTCATTAAGATAAAAAAAAAATCAAGATACAAAATTGTGTGTACACTTTCACTGCAAGTATGTGGGAATGTACCTGGATATACACAAGGCATGAGAAATTGCATGGGAAATATCAATAGCTAGGATATTGGGGTGTGGGTGACTTCTTTCTGATTTCTAGGACTACTGTTATAACATTTGCTAATGATTTGGTTCATCCAGGAGTTGCACAGGATAGTCCAAAACACAGCATTATCTTTATTATATATTATCAATTATTATGCATTATCAATATATATTATACATGTGCACATATATTATATAATATTATTGGATATTATATATTATCTATATATTCTACCTGTGTATATATATTATATTATATTATATTATATTATATTATATTATACTATACATGCATGTATGGATATATATAATGGTATACTGGTATACAAAAAATGATATGTTCTCTGGTAGAGTGGAGGACAGATGAATGGGAAAAGGATTGCGTTTTAAGTCAGAGAATTTGTGTTTTGTGCCCCTCTACCCGAAAGTGGTTTCATAAAAAGGCATGGTTTAAAAAATTAACAGTACAGAATCTGTTTCCCCCTCATACTTTCTCTCTCCAGCCTTGCTCCCCCTCAACCACCACCACTTGTGATCCTTGTGAGAAGATCAAAATTGTTGGACACTGGAAAGGTAAATGGCTTTCTAATAATATTAGCCAAAAAGACACTGTTCTTCTGCAGCAAACCCCTGAGACCATAGCAGTTACTTTATGACTGCCAGAGGCTGGTACTTGAGACTAATGCAAAATTTGGAAGCAGATGCCTTCAACGTCTTACCATTCCTAAAGATCTGGAGCCTTAACTCTTCCATTTTCACAGATCAGCAGAACCTCTCTCTCCTCCTTCTCTTTCCCTCTCCTCTCCCTCTCCTCTCCCTCTCTCTCCATCTCCTCTCTCCCTTTCCTCTCTCTCTCCTCCTCTCTCCCCTTCCCTCCTCTCTCCGTCTCCTCCCTCCCTCTCTCCCTCTCCTCTCCCTCTCTCTCCATCTCCTCTCTCCCTTTCCTCTCTCTCTCTCCTCCTCTCTCTCCTTCCCTCCTCTCTCCATCTCCTCCCTCTCTCTTTCCCTCTCCTCTCCCTCTCTCCTTTTCTCTCTCTCTCTTCCCCTACCCCTATCTCTCACTCTTTCCCTCCCTCCTTCTATTTTGGAATCCTAGACATACCTAAAACCAAAAGGCGTAGATTTAAAATCACCCTATTAAGTATCATAGATCTGGGGGTCCATTTGGCATTGAGAAGCTATTCTTTGAATTCACCTCATTTCATCTTGTTCGAATCACTTCATTTCTGTAGTCCATTGAATCTGTGACTGTTCCCTTGGCCTACATTTTAATTTTACCTTTGGTACATATCTCATGCTACAATTTCTCAACCAGCCAATCTGAAGGGTTTTTTTTTTCCTGCCCTTCCAAAGACAGATCTCTCCTCTATAAAATCACGAGTTACAAAGAAATGATCACAAATGCTAAATTGAGTACAAAGTCACAGCATTTTTCATATTTTGTTTAACAATAAAAACCCACCAAAAATAACCTAAATACCTAATGATCGAGGAATGGTTACATAAGTAACAATCCATCAAATCAATGGGAAATTATGCAGATCATAAATGTATCTGTAAAGAATGGTAAAGGTGATATAACATTGATTGAGAAAAGCAGGAAACAAAACTGTATATAATCCCACTTAAAAATTTTTTTTAACATTTACTTTTTGAGAGACAGAAACAGAGCATGAGTTGGGGGACGGGGCAGAGAGAGAGAGAGAGAGAGAGAGAGAGAGAGAGAGACAAAATCTGAAGCAGAGAGAGAGAGAGAGAGACAGAATCTGAAGCAGGCTCCAGGCTCTGAGCTGTCAGCACAGAGCCCGATGCGGGGCTTTAACTCTCGAACTGCGAGACCATGACCTGAGCGGAAGTCAGACACTTAACCAACTAAGCCACCTGGGTGCCCCTACAATCCCACTTTATTGGAGAAAAATATACACATGTAGAAAGGGAACAAGAAGGAAATATTCTCTTATTTTGGGGGGTGGTTACTATTGGATGGTAGGCTATAGGTTGAGCTCTCTTCTTATGCTTTCATTCATTTTTGAACTTTTCCAGAATGAATACACATTACTTTTACATTTGGAAATAAACTTACTTCAAATTTCAAAAGTGTAAGTTGCTATATCAGCTTCCAGAAAGCTCCAATTAAGTCTTCTCTCTCTCCCAGTCAGGCTATTCCCTCTCATTTTAAAAAAGGGAAGGTATTGTCACACTATTAAGCAATCAGGCAGTAGGCTTCATCCAAGAGTAATAAACTGACCTCTCAAGAGAAAATTAGTGAAGCTCAGGAAATTAGAGTTGGAAACCCCTACTGAGTGGTCTAATGCATCCCTCAAGAATCCGCACCATATACATTACACTTTCTGGTGTGGGCACTTTCTTTTCCATTTAATTGTAAATATTTCAAGTGATTGCAATTTCACTGCTACATTTCAGATAAGTCAACAGCTATTAAACCATCTCTCTTGAGTGGAATATAATAACTTCAGCAAACTTCAGAGATGTCCATTTAACTCTCTTGCCTGGACCTGTTAGCTGAACAAGTAGCTTAGACCTCGTTCAAATTCTGGCACCTCCACTTAGCTGTAAGACCTTACACAAGTCCCTTTACCCAGCTTGTCATAGTTCCCTCATCTGTACCTCACCAATGGTGCTGTAGGAATCAAATGAGATGATGCATCTAGGGAATGCATCAAAGGCAGACAATAGGTACTCAGTAAATGTTTGGTCATTCTGGAGTGTCGGACCAGTGTTGAACAGGTGTTTCCCTGGCAGAGGAGATGGGCCATGCTGAGTCAACAACTCCTTCTTTTGTATTTCCCTGGGTGGCACAAGTGGGTTGGAGCAAACAATATAGTCCATGACCTTGAATCAGCAAAATTCCACTGGGTACCCAAACATTGGGCTTAGTCATACCAACTAAATTCACCAGCCTCAGACCACAAACATGGCTCAGAGAGAATCCACTGAGCCTTTGCACTGTTGATAAGAGATGCAATTGTAACACTGGCCTTGGGGAAAGAGAAGAGAGAACCAAGGGAAGAGTGTGTTTGCAACAGAATCAGTAGGGTTTGGTGACTCATTCATGTAGAGGCTGAAGGAAAGAGAAGAGTTCCCAAACTGGACGACTAAATGCACAAGTTTACTGATCCAGTGAGTATCTACAGAGCACCTACTAAGGGCCAAGAACTATTCCAGGCACGGGGGATACCGTAGTGAACCGGGGGGCGGGGCGTGGGGGGTTGGGGAATCTCTGCTCTTGTGAGTTTATCTTTTCATGGGGAAGACAGACAGTGAACAGTAAACAAATAAACAAAGAGGACAGTTTCTGGTGGTGATAACTGTGATGAAGGCAATGAACAGGGTAATGGGGTGGGAAATAAGAGGGCCATATTTAGATGGTCAGGGAAGGACTGTCTCAGGAGGTAACACATGCGGTGATGGGTCCTGAAAGATGAGAGGGGCCCACGAAGTGGAGAGAAGGGGAAGCATTCGAGGAAGAAG
This sequence comes from Panthera onca, assembly GCF_046562875.1. NCBI lineage: Eukaryota > Metazoa > Chordata > Mammalia > Carnivora > Felidae > Panthera > Panthera onca. Next base: position 14,668,443 of record NC_138350.1, read on the forward strand.
GAGCAGCAGATGTGAGTCCCTGAGGTGGGAAAAGGCTAGGTGTATTTGAGAATAGAGCAAAAATACCTTCATTAACTGAAGTATAGTGAGAGGAGAGAATTGGTAGGACAGATGGTTGGAGAAGTGGACAGGACCTAGCTAAGGTCCAAGCCTTGAGAAGCAGGTTCTTAGGAGGTTAGATGTGTTCCCTTTGGCATACTGAGTTTGAAGTTCCAGAGGGGATCTCCAAACTAAAGATCCAAGACTTCGTCCTAAGAACGAGGGACAGTAGTGACATACAAGAAAATGTTCAGTTCTATCAGAATCGCTGATGAATGTTCTAAAAATACAGATTTCTGGGGTATCACTCAGGGAAATTCTAATTCAAGTAGGTCTTGGTGAAGATCCAGAAATCAAAAAATAATTAAATTTTTTTTTTTAAATCTGGAAATCATTTTTGCTATACTCACGGGTAATTCTCATCTATTCAAGCAGTATTCCTTGCATTCTTACTATGTGCCAGGAAAATTCTAAGTGCTGGAGACAGATCTCTGAACAGGTTACAAAGCATATAGGGTGGAGAAAGAACCGATGGTAAACACATAATCAAAGTACAATAATGATACATGTCGTAAAAAAGCTGGTAAAACGTAGGGTAATATTTACTGTGAGGACCTATACTAAATAAATCTAAAAAGAAGACCTATCTCTGAGGAAGTGACTTTGAGTTGATAGCTGAGAAATAAGGACCACCCATGTGGCCGTTTAAGGGAACAGCATTCTAGGTAGAGGGAACAGTCAAAGCAAAGACTTGGTTGAGAACTTCGTTGATCCAATGTTTTGGTTTATTACCACTTGATTAACCAACCAAACTGGGGGAGAAGGCATGGTGGAGAAGGCACTATTTCATCTTTTATGTGTTCACCCAGCAAGCTATCCAAAGCACATACTCAGTTCCAGGCACTGTGCCAGTGGTGATCCAGAGATGAGCAAGATGGTCCCCTCTCTCAGTGAGTCTGTAGTCCAGTGAGGAAGGCAGATAATGAAATCAGTATGGCCCCATGAGAAGTGAAAGCAACCCAGATAATCAGTTCATGTTCTGAGAAAGCCAAGCAGATGATTAATACTTTTGATGTATTATGATGTGAGCAACTATTTTTGAAACCACACATAATAAAATTACTTGGCATTTCTCTGTGACCGGCCAGCTCAGAATATCTGGATTTTTGGTGAAATATTTTCACCAATGGATATTGGGTCTGAGATACTGCAGAAGGACTATATTTTGCAGAAATAGTTTCCTAATAATAACTAACATGTATTGAGCACTTAGATTCACCTGGTTTGAAATGCAATTTAACAGTGTTCGACTTTGTGAACTTTGAGGGTCCCTATTACCCACTTTTTTCAGATGAAGGAGTTGGAGCCCAGTGAGGTGAAAAGACTTCCCTGAGGTCAGTCAGCTCAAATGTGACAATTTCCCACCTCTGTCTGGATTTGGAGCCTCAGTTCTGGTCACAGTCCTTCCCATGAATTGCTTAGTGATGCAATTGCTATACTCATCTGGGTTCCCAAAGTGGACCCGTCTCTCTTCTCCCCATCCCAGTTATCCACTTGAACTGTCTACACCAACCAGATCCACCTGCTTCTCCCTCCAGGGGCTCCATAGGTGGAAAAATGGAGAGGAGAGGGTTCCTTGTTTGCACAGTTGGGAAAAAGTCCAGGGCACACGGCACAGGGCAACCGGCACTGTTCTTCCATGCTACCGCTGCAGTCTCCAGAGGCCCCCTGCGCAGTGCCTGAAAGGTTGGGCCCAAAGTTTAGTACCTTGCTCCCAGACCACCTGTTGGGGAAGAGAAATTACTGGGGCTCAGTGTTCAGGGTCTGAGTACCAGAAGGGATTGGGTCAGGAAAAGCAAATTGTTAGTCAAGGGGAAGGAGGAACTCTGTGGCCACATGGATAAGGTTGCATTACCCTCCGTTACACTTAGTGTATTCAAATACAGCAGCTCGAAAAGATACCTGGTCCTCTTCAGACCTAAGGCGGGCCAGTTTGCACCTTAAAGGGCCTTCGCTCTCCCCTTCCCTGTGCCTCCTGCCATTCTGGACTCAGGAGTGAGTCTGTGCGTCTGTCTGATGGTCTCTGGGTGTGTCTGCAAGAAGTGCCTTCCCCCTGTTACTCAGGCGGGCGGGCTCCCTCTCCTCCCCGCCGCCTCTCCTCACCCCCTTGCTCCCTCCCTCCCTCTTGTGCCGAGGTTCTTGGCCCACGTCCCTCAGCCCAGGCGGAGGACGCCGGAGAAGTGAGGTCACGTCTCCCTCGAGCCCCGCGCCGCTGGCTTTTCAGAGCCTCGCCAGAGCGGGCGGCCAGAGTCCCAGACCACGCCGACCGTGCGCTCCTCCGCCCTCCCTGTGCCGCCGGCCTCGCCCATGTCTCAGTACAACGACCCCAGCGCGGACTTCAAGAGGGCTTTGGACAGCAGTCCCGAGGCCAACACCGAGGATGACAAGACCGAGGAGGACGTGCCCAGGCCCAAGAACTACCTGTGGCTCGCCATCGTCTCGTGTTTTTGCCCCGCGTACCCCATCAACATCGTGGCTTTCGTCTTCTCCATCATGGTGAGTGAGTTAGGACCTGGAGCAATCGGGGAGGGGAGACCTGGGCAGCGTTGCGCCAGTACTGGGGACCCAGCGCGCTCTCCACCGCTCCCTTACGCACTGCCCGGCGCACCCGGGGTTTTCCGTCCTCTGCGCCCCCTCCTTTTTCTCAGGCTCTCAGAACTCCGCCACCAACCACTAGCGCCTCCTCTGCTCTCCCTGGGGCGCTCAGAGCCCTGACCCAGCCTCTCCCAGGCCGGCTCTCCACGTCCTTCCAGCGCCCATGGTGGGTGCACTCTTTCCAACACGCGGAGTTCTTCCGTGGACTCTGCGGCTTCTTTCCCTGTCTCCTCTGACATCCCTGAGCACCGGTGCGGCTCTTCTCAACCTGCTTTTCTGGAACCTCCAAGTGCGCCACCCGTGCGGGCAACAGCACGCCCCACTCTCTGAGCGCGCCGGTTCTACGGCCCGCTCCGTGCCGCGACCGGGGCCCCCCTCTCCAGCGCGTGGCACTCTTTTAGCATACAGTCTTTCTGGGGATCCCCAAGAGATTTCCGACGCCCTCTCCTTGACCCTGGTCCCGTGCTTTCTTAGGCACACCCCTCCAGGCAACGGTTCCTTCTTGCTTCTTCCTACGCCAGCTCCCTCTCCTTGGCACTTTCCGCCACCACCCACCACCCACCACCCCGGCTCCCTCTCTCCAGCGGCCTGCACTCTCTCCAGGCCTTTCTTGAGCGCCCCCGCCGACATGCGCCCTCGCCTCTCTTTTACTCTTTCTGCGGCGCGCCTACCCTATCTCCGCCTCTCTTGGCGTCCCCCAAGGGCTCCCTGGCACCCCTCCACCGCTCTGTCCCGGGGCGCTCCCGGGAATGCACTGGGGTACTCCTCGTGCCCTGTGCGCGCCCGCCTCCCGAACCGCGCGCCTCTCTCGCCCAGACGCTGCTGGTGTTCCAGTCTGCCCTCCCAGAGCTGGGCTCCGCGGCCCCCTTCAGCCCCGGTGGGAACTCCCGGGAGAAACCCACCAGGAGGGCGGCGAGCGTCCTCGAGGCCCTCGCCTTATTGACTGGAGCAGCTGGCCCGGGGGTGGCGGCGGGGTGAGGTTCCGACCGGCACTGTCCCGGGACAACCCTTGCAGCGAGCTCCCTCTCCCGCGGGTCCACCTCGCCTGCAGCTGGGCGACCCAACTCCGCAGCCACAGACCGAGAGTGGGATTCAGCTCAGGAAGATCGAGCTGAAGATCCGCCCCCGTCCCCCACGCAAGTCCGCCCACACTCGCTTGGTGGGTACACACAAAGATTTCATCTGCACGCTCAGCCTGCTCTGTCCCAAACCCCGTTTGTCCGCTGTCTGCACCAGCATGCAAGCGGGCCGCCGCTGAAACTCTGACTGCCTGGTTTCAAACACGAGTTCCGACCACAGACTAAGCTGTACGATCTCCGGAAATCGCTGCACCTCTCTTACCTTCCGCCTCTTTCTGTCTGTCAGATGGGAATAATCATAGCCATAATTTCTTGACGTTGCCGTATTAATGAGATGATTATAAAACGCTTGGAACAAGTGTCCAGCATGACGCTAATACTAGATCTTTACTCAGATGTCAGTGTTGAAAATCAAAATCCCCACAAGCTCTACTCCCCTTTCCCTGCTGTTTTCCGCCCAAAGCACTTCTCTTCCATCTGATACATTGTTTTACTTATTACTGTGCTTACTGTTTGTGTCCCTTCCTTAGAGTATAAGCCCTATGAGGGTAGGGGTATTCGCCAGTGTTGTTTGCTGCTGTATCTTCAGCACCTAGAAGAGAATCTGGCAGGTGATGGATGCTCCATAAATACATGAAATGAATGCATGTGTGTGGGAATGAATGAATGAATGAATGGTGTTAATGGATCATGATGTCTGCTCAACTCCTGCTGCCTTTTTCCCCACTGGAGCCAGGAAAACCGTGGTATCAGGTTCCTTAGAACCAGCCAGCCAGTTTCCTCCCTTCCTTCCTCACCAGAGAGATATCCGGTCTTGGGTTTTCTGCAGCGAACTGGGGAGGATGCTGCAGCCAAATTCCCCAAGCAGCAGCAGACACTCTGGCTGGAATCGGTGCCCACACTCTATCCTGATTTATTAATGAATCAGCAGACAGTTCACCCCTTTCCCAGTGCCAATTATAAAACTGCCTGCAAAGGCTTTTTCCTTCATTGATCGGATATGAGCTAACACTCCAGCTGGTGGTGACAGGTTGGATACTAATGATGCCACTTGGTGTGTCCTGGGGATAAGACTGGTACATGCTTTGAATGGAAACCTCTTTTTTTGACCCCCTCCTCCCCATTCCCTCTCTCAAGACTTTTCCAGTAGTTTTATAGCAAGACACCACTCCAATGCCAGAAACCAGACACTGGAGTTGGGAATGTTGACCATGGGCAAGTTTCATACCTTCTCAAAGCCTTGGTTTCTTCATCTAGAAAATGGGAATTTGAGGGGCACTTGGATGGGTCAGTCGGTGAAGCATCTGACTTCCACTCAGGTCATGATCTCACGGTTTGTGAGTTGGAGCCCTGCATCAGGCTCTGTGCTGACAGCTCAGAGCCTGGGGCCTGCTTCGGATCCTTCTCTCTACCCCTCTCCTGCTTGCACTCTGTGTGTGTATGTCTCTCTCTCAAGAATAAACATTTAAAACAATTTATAAAAAAAAAAAAAAGAAAGAAAATGGAAATTTGAAAAGCGTTTTAACTGGAGCAAAGCTTTATAAGGATGGAACAAGATAAAGCATGTCGAGCTCCCAGCATTGTGCTAGGTACATGCAATAATTTTCAGACAGATGGATAGATCTGGAGCCTGGAAACAACATATGTCACATACGAAGCCAAACAGAACATCAAATAAATGAAACCCAAATTCTAAGAAAGAGCTTCCCACACCCTCCCCATTGCACTCCCTCTGAGGTGCTTTCCCATTGAAACCATGTGGATCTGGGCTCGACACATTTCATGATAAAGACTCCAAAGTCCAAAGAATAAAGAGGAAGAGGAAAGGTGTGCAGGAAGGAGGTGGCTGACCAACTTGGCCAGCTGTGTGTTTCCCTAGGGTGTCTTGCGGGCTTCCATCTGGCTATTTCCAAGTCTGACTTATCCACAATTTGTGGTAAAGTCAGGCACACCGTTGCTGGGAGTGATGCCATTCCCCATGGAGGCACTCAAAAACTGTGGTGTCGCAGTGATGTGGGGGCACTACCAGCATTTGTTGGAAAGAGCTAAGAGTAGTCGCATCCTGCAATGCTGGAGTCTGTCACCCAATGAAGAACTGACCTACCCCAAATATCAACAACACCCCAATCAAGAAACACGGTAAAGATAATACAAAGTCACATGAATGTGAATGTATGGAAAATATTGATAAGGCTCAAAATAACTAGTTCCCAGAACTGTAGGAAGAACCAGCAAATCTCGAAACAATCGAGATTCTTTATTAAACCAAGCCTGAGAAGCCTTCTATAAATTACCCAGTTGGAGATGTTGAGGGATAATAAAACTACTTTGAAAAATATACATTTGGAAGAACATTCTTCAAGCTGTGTGTGGGCATCTGTTATCTTCCCACCACCCCCATGTGGAGGTAGGGAAGTCCTGGGAGTTGTGAGGCAGTCAGTGCCCTACAGGTGAGAATTGGTACAACATGGCTTGTTGTATCCAAACTTTGATGAGCCAAGCATTGCCAGGGGCAGAGACATAGACATCTTTGCTTCTGCCTGCATTGAAAGTGCACTTAACCTGTACTCAATTTCAGGGACAGATGTCTCAAGAACTTGTCCCCGGCCTGAGCCACTGCTAGCCCAAATTGCACATTCGTAGGAATTTGAAAATGGCACCCCTTCTCCATACAGATGGAGCCCTGCATCAGGCCATATGGCTTGGAAAATGGAGCTTCAGGCTGGCTTTCAAGCCTCATTCCCCATGCTCCCATCCATCCCTGGGTATCTTTGTTTATTCCATCCAAAAGGAACTCCATAACTTCCATACGGCTTCTGACTCTGGAGAAAGAATGTCTGTTTGTGCAACAAATATTTCTTGAGCATCTATTATGTGCCATGCTCGATTCCAGATGTCGATATACTCCTTTACCTCTATCAAGCAGTAAATAAGATCAGCAAGATTTCTGTGCTCTTAGATGTAGAAGAAAGGTTCCAGGCAAATTGCAGGAGTGTTGGCAATTTCAGGTTGAGTTCACCATCTGTTGTTTGTGTGGCTGGTATTTGCTACCTGGCTCAAGAGACTGGAGTTGAATCCATGCTCAGCCTCCATACTTGATGAGTATGTGATACAGTCATTTGCACAGCTGAACCAATCTGGTCACTCTTAAGAGTGAATATGAAACAGCCAATGACATTTGACTGGGTGATATATAAGCCTTCTTTCAACAGAACTTCTCCCTCACACTTAGAGAACTTGTCTAGATACCAACCACTGAGGTTCAAATCCTTTTCTGCCATTTGCTACTTTTGTGATCTCATGCCACTGACTCAGTCTTTCTGAGGCTTGGTTTTCCAACCCTGTAAAATGGCCATTGTGATAGTACTTACCCAAGTACTGCTGTGAAGACTGGATGATAAAAGTTAAATGTTTTCATCCCATTGCCTAGGACACAGCTAGCATTCAATAAGTATCAATGATGATGATGATGATGATGATGATGATGATGATGATGGAGATGACGGTGTGTACATTTTAGTGATACAGCCATTGCCTTTTCAGTGGCAGTTTTTCTCTTTTTATTGAGACTAGAAAATTCAGGGGCGCCTGGGTGGCGCAGTCGGTTAAGCGTCCGACTTCAGCCAGGTCACGATCTCGCGGTCCGTGAGTTCGAGCCCCGCGTCAGGCTCTGGGCTGATGGCTCGGAGCCTGGAGCCTGTTTCCAACTCTGTGTCTCCCTCTCTCTCTGCCCCTCCCCCGTTCATGCTCTGTCTCTCTCTGTCCCAAAAATAAATAAAAAACGTTGGAGAAAAAAAAAAAAAATTTAAAAAAAAAAAAAAGAAAATTCAGTAAGAACAAAAGCAATGACAAGAAAATATGTCACTGGAATAAATAACTGTTGCAGCCTAAAAGTAAATATTAATGCTAAACTGGAATGCATACGAATAAACAAGGAAGACTTTTGGTTAAGCACAGAATATTAAACATGCTTGCTCTCCTCCACTCCCTTCCAAAACCACTTAAAATGAAAGTAAGTGAATTTAAAAGGGCACAAACACCGAAGGACAAATTAGGAGAACAGGCGAAGCAATGAAAGAGGTGACAAAATCTTGGAACATGGAAAATGGCTAGCTGAACACTGACTGACTTTACAGAGTAGATAACACTGAAATCTGAATCCTGCAGAAGAAGAAGCCAACAAGAATAAAGTCAGTGTACCCTAAAAAAACTCTAGAAAGACTCAGAAATTGGAGGCACCCATTGAAGATATCACTTCTGAAGGTAGGAATTAAAAGTAGGGCCAAAGAGAGGAGGAATCTTTGCAAGTCTGTTTAAGAAGTCATTATTACCAGAGGTCATCTGTCAGCCCATGCAGTAGGCACCTACTTCCTCAACAACCCTGACAAAAGATGGGAGATTTGCTCTCTGGTGAGATTAAACACAATGGCTCTAGACACCTGAGGTTACAGTTAAGATACCACGGAACAAGGAAGGCTCTAGCCCCTGTCCCCACTTAGTACCCCTACCCTGGCATCCAGGTAGGAGACTGGAGAACTTCTCTTCAAGAATGTGGTCATACCAAAAGAAAACAAACCTGCAGACACAAACATTTAGAAGTTCTCCAGAGAAATCATGGAACTGCCACCCAGTCATGCCAGGCCACCCACCCGTTGACAAGCCCCATCCTCACACACAAAACTTCCAGGAAGTTTTTCAGTGTCTCACTTTCAAATATGAACAGGCAGTCACAGATTATTGGACATGGGAGCAATTCTTCTGAATTAAGAGACCTGTGGTTTACAGAAGAAATGAAGTGCAAGGAAATAAATAATGCCAAGAGGCGCAAGAAAACTTCAAGGCCAGATGATGAACATCCTCAGAGAAATAAGAAACTGGGTGGTAACCGCAAAACAAGAATAGGTTGGGAAAAAAAATAAATCAGAGAAGCAAAACACAGAGCTTGGGACTTAAAAATATGAGGGTAGATTAAAAAAAAAAAAAACAGAAGGATTAGAAGTCAAAGTTGAGATAAACTCAGGGAAGTAATACAAAAATCAAAAAGATGGAAAAATGTGGCAGCAACTTAAATGTCCATCAACAGATGAATGGACAAATAAAAGGTGGTATACACATACAATGGAATATTTATTCAGCCTTTCAAGGAAAGGAAATTCTGATGCATGCTACAATATACCCCTTGAAGACGCTATGCTGAGTGAAATAAGCCAGCCACAAAAGGACAAATATTCCATGATCCCACTTACATGAGGTACATAGAGTAGTCACATTCATTGAGACAGAAAGGAGATGGTGGTTGTCAGTGGCTGCAGAGTAAGGGGAATGTGGAGTTATTATTTCATGGATACAAAGTCTCAGTTTGGGAAGACAGGGAAAGTTCTGGGGGAGGGTGGTGGCCATGGCTGCCTAACAATGTGTATGTACTGAATGTCACCGAACTGTACGCTTAGAAATAGTTAAGAGAGTAAATGTTATGTATATTTTGTCACAATAAAAAAAAAATGAGGAAGGATATTTTCTCCCCCAAAGATGAAAATACTCAAGAAAATATAAGAAAATTTGAGAATCATTCCCAGAAATCCAACATCTAATCGGAAAGTTCCAAAAGCAAACAAAGAAAATTGAAGAGAGGAAATTATTAAATAAATGATTACAGGAAAAATGTTCAGAACTGAATGCATGAGTTTCCAGATTGAAAGAGTCCCCTGATACCCAATAAAATGTGTACCAAAGCACATCGTGGTGAAATTTCAGATATTTAAGGGTAAAATTTCTCCCCAATCCTACAAACTTTAGAAGAAGAAAGAGCATGCCATGTTTTCAGCAATGTTGAAAGTTAAACAGTGAAACAATGACTTCCAAATCCCGAAGGAAAATTGTTTCCAACCTCGATTTAGACCCATCCAAACAATTGGTCAAGGGAGAGAATAAAGATATTTCCAGACATTCAAGATCCCCCCCAAAAAAACCCAAACAACAATAACAACAACAACAAAAACTATCTCCCATACACCATTTCTCAGAAAGCTATGGGAGGATGTGCTCCCCCAAAACAAAGCAGTAAATCAAGAAAGAGAAAGACACAGAATCCAGCAAAAAAAGATCCAACACAGAAAAGAGGCAAAGAGAAATCCTCCTCATAACAAGGCAATGGGTCTCATTGTGTGAGTTGGGTCCACACTTGTGTGTGTGTTCCAAGGCAGAACTTGGAAATAACAGATCTCTCAGTCCAGGAAGCTGACCCAGGAGATTTAACACTGCTCACAAGTTGGAGCTCTAAATACTGTAGCCAATAAGTTACAATAGACCCAATACTGGGTCTATTGCTACTGTAAGCTACTATAGACCCAATAGGGCCTCTCAGTTTGGGTTCTCCCCAACCCTCTCCAGCTCTTCCCACACGACTGTCAGCTGAGAAACGGGGTATTAATATTAAGAGACCCTTGTGATTTATTTCTTATGAATTCTGGCACATGCAGCTCTGAAGGGTAAAAAAACGGTTCCAGATGGTAAGAACCTTACCTGAAGTGTGGCATTGTTAGAAATTTCTGTTATAGATGCCTGCAGATTTTATAGATATGCATGTCAGCCAAGCAGCCCCTGCTTTGTTTGTTACTATGTGGCAGAGGGTGGCCACTGACATTTGTTACTTGGGAATCTAGACCTTAAACTGCTATTGGAGTCCTTTCAGTCCTAGGCTATTAGAGGTACAGACTACATCTATTTCAAGATGTTAATCTGTGTGTTCCTATAAAAGAAAACATTTTTTTGCCTCTCTAAAAGAAAATACATTTTAAATACTATTTTAATTTACTGATAAAATGATATGATGATTGCATCATAACATAATATGGGAAATATAGATAAAACAAGATTGACCACTAATGGATGGCTCGTGAAGCTGGGTCATGGGAACATTATTTTTTTCATGTTTAAAAAAATTCTGGGGGCGCCTGGGTGGCGCAGTCGGTTAAGCGTCCGACTTCAGCCAGGTCACGATCTCGCGGTCCGTGAGTTCGAGCCCCGCGTCAGGCTCTGGGCTGATGGCTCGGAGCCTGGAGCCTGTTTCCGATTCTGTGTCTCCCTCTCTCTCTGTCCCTCCCCCGTTCATGCTCTGTCTCTCTCTGTCCCAAAAATAAAATAAAAAACGTTGAAAAAAAAAAAAAATTCTGTAAGAGCTGTTTTTTTTTCTTAAACGTTTATTCATTTTTGAGAGACAGAGAGAGACAGAGCATGAGCAGGGGAGGGGCACATAGAGAGAGGGAGACACAGAACCTGAAGCAGGCTCCAAGCCGTCAGCACAGAGCCTGACGCGGGGCTCGAACTCACAAACTGGGAGATCATGACCTGAGCCAAAGCCAGATGCTTAACTGACTGAGCTACCCAGGCGCCCCCATAACACCTTTTTTTTTTTTTTTAAGGAAAAAGGAAAAAAAAAAAAAAGTCCAACCAGAGCCTATTTCCCAAAGTCATCAAACACTGCCCAGATAACAATAGCAGCTATTAAATGAGTCAGCAAAACAGGCCATGGTTGAGGGGCAGTTTGTCATTAATAAGCAAATTATTTCTGACTTATAACGTATGAATTTTAATGATGACTTCGGAGGAAACTTGTGAAGAATCATCAAGGGGAGACCAAGTAGGAGGCCTCACCTCCCACGGGAGTGCTTCTCAAATTTCAAGCACTTGAGGATCTTGTTAAAATGCAGATTTTACTCCTCTTTCAAAACTCAGCTGGAAAATCACCTCTTCCATGAGGGCCTTTTTGATTGCCCTTCTCCCTCACCCTAGGTTGTGCCCACTATACTTGGAATAGATTTCTCTCAGTGCACCTTTATTTCTTCACACCAATTTGTGCACATGTGCCCCTTGAGCTCACCTAGCACAATGCAGAGCACATTGTCAACAAGTAACATTTATTTGATAAATGAATGAATGAACTGGATGGATGAATGGCAACAGAGGCCTAAGTTTGTTCCTACCTTTATCTCTGAGGATGCTCCTTGCTTCTGAGCTACGTTCTGCATTTCTGCCACAACTTTTTTGAAAAATATCCAGGAGATCTACTAGGCTAATGCCATGATTCACCGAGAGGCTGGCCAAGGCTCGGTTCCCAACGATAACTTTCTTGGCTGGTCTGGAGCTCACCAGCATCCTCACACTGCAGACCAGTGGGTCCATGCTTAGAAACTGGTCTCTATCTTCAACTTGCTAGTCCATGGGACGACTCTCTTCAGTTCAGAGCCACTCACCCAGAAATGCGATGCCTTCAAAGCATGAGCCTGAACATATCTGAAAACCTCCAATTATGCTGGCATTAGGTTTGTATCTCAAAACTCCAAGGTCAAGAATTAAGCCAGACTTCCCAGAACCATGCTTCTTGGACAACTGGTTCTGCCCAATGTTAACAAGTTTTACCAAAAAAGGGGCGGGGAGGGGTTATGAAATTGGGAGGTCAAATGCTAAGTTTAGCAAAAGTAAACCCCTTCCTTTCCTTCAGGGTTTCTCAGAACGTGTGGCCAACACTGTGCCTTGTGGCTCTTCAGTGGCAGAGTTAACAGAGGGCATAATTTGCTTAACATGTAGCCCAGGACCCTTTGATCCTAAGGCTAATACGCCACAAAGCACACTTTGGGAAATACTGTTCTTAATGATACAGGTTCTCACTCTTAACGGACTGAGCCATTGTTAATATGGAAGTGTTCCATCCCTAACATTCTTGTCTTGTACGCCCACCTCTCCCCACTTTCTTCCAACAGAGGTGTTTTTAGTGGGTCCCCCTCCCCAAACTTCTGCTGATGTTCTTTCTCCCTCATTCTCTCTTCTCCCGTAGGTGAAATTCAGAAATTCGTCTTTCTGTTTCCTTTACTCTTTATGTGTCCTATTCTCCCAAACTGAAAGAGGCCTTCTATATTTAACTCCCTCTTCTGATAATTTCATTTGTTCTTTGTTCTGGACAATTTTGGTAGTGTGGTATCGCCATTATCATCATCATCATCACCATCATCTTATTTGTCCATATGTCTTTACTTCTCAAAGCATTTTCATATGGACACAACTTCACTTTTTCCTCACAAAATCCCAGCAAGGATATGCAAGAAAGCCGTTTGCCCCATTTATCCACAAGGAAGCAAGGCTCAGAAAGGTAACACTAAGTAACATATGGAATTGATGAACCCCTACATTGTACACCTGAAACTAATATAACACTGTATACTAATTACACTGGAATTTTTTTTTAAAAAAGGAAAGAAAGATGACACTAGTGGGCAAAATCAAACATGATAGTCTTTGCCCCATGGAGTTTATAATCTAGCCTCTTGAAGGATTATAATCAGGTGGCTATGCCTTGCTCTTTGATAGGACTTGCCCCATCAATAAAAGAAGCATCATATAATACTCTCAATCAAGCCTGGCAGAATTCCTCTCTAGCTTTTTGGTTTTAATGAGAGACGGGCAAAAGGACAATTCTCACTTGTCCTTGAAGATATTTATGGAGAGAAACAGCCCAGAAGCACGAGAAGGAGACAGACAAGCATGAATGAATGAAGGGTGATGACAAGGAAATGGGCCTTGTGGTCGACAAGCCCCATCTCTAAATTTCCAGCACTACCTTTAGGCACAGAAACTTAGGAGCAAGCAAAATCTAAATGAGAAATCTGAAAGTCATCTGAAAACTCACATTATTACTAAAGGACCCACACCCATCAAGCTATTTTGATGGAGCCTGCTACTGAGGAGTTGGGGATCTAAGACAATGCTGATCTATATAAAGAGTTCTTACGCCCGAACAAAAGTATCTGAGGGTATGTTCAGGCATTGATGTAAGTCTATACAGGTATGTGAGTCTGTGTGTGTGTGTAAGAGAGAGACAGAGAGACAGAGACAGAGAGATAGAGAGAGATACATACACAAAGAGAGACAGAGAAAGGGAGGTAACTTCACTTCCCACTGGCCAAATATGTACTAGAGATACAGGGATGGTGAAAATGAGAATGGTCTTGAAAGAAGACGTGTCTTGAAGGAAAGGGAACACGTTCCAAAACTGGGATTTCAGTACTGGCAACCCGACACATCAAACAATAACAAAAATTTCAAATGCCGTACTGTTTTCCATAGCGACGCCCACTTTTTTGTTCTGTCTCTCAACTGCACAGAGGTCACCTGATGCTCCTGAGCTACGTTCTTCATGCTTTTGAAGGACACGTGGCTCATAATGCCTTCCCTTGGGCCACACTATCTCCTAGGTATCTACCAACGAAAGTAAATGGACACTGGCCAGAACACCTCCAATACTTCAACATCCCATGAGCCCCCAAAAAAGTCCCTTCCATATTTGTGCTTGATTGTGATGAAGTCCAAAGCCCATTTTCAACGAGAAGGAAAACAGAAGAGGCAGGGGTATTGCAAACAGACATCTGTACGACCAAAGACAGAGAGAGCCTGGGCCATTAGCCTTCTCCTCCAGTTATGGGGTCCCTGACCCCTGACACTATGGAAGGAAGCTGACTGGGTGGCACTTAGCCCTGAGCTTCAAAGGGAAAAGCTGGAAAAAGGAATTCAGTTGAGGGAAGAGAGCTTTAAGCCAACACAAAGAAACATCACTTGAGTATGCCTGGTCCCCTCAGAGAAGACACCACAGCACTTAGGAACCCTCTGGCCACTTTTTCAAGGGTAGGAAGCAAGGAGCAGGGGTTCTCCCACATTCATTCACTCATTCAACAATTCGTGAACACTTACTATGTGCCAGACATTATGGGGACCCTGTAGATAAATGTCAGCTTTACACAGCTAACCTTTTGGGCATCTGTGAGCTAACTGGTTCTCAGTGACTAGAAGCAGCCCACATGTTGGGTCAGTGAATTAGCCTCTCTTCTTCCCCCAAGAGTTCTGAACTTGTTAAGAAATAAGATACAGGAAACAAATAGATGATCTGTTTGTTCATTCCAAAGTGATCTACTCTGCCCCCAAATTGAGCCAACCTACACCTACCCTATACTCTATGGGCAGCACAGAACAACCACAGCCTTCCCCTGCTTGTTGAATGAGACAGTCAAGGTCTTGGCTCTCTGAGAACTTGTCTTAGTGGGGGAAGACAGACTATACACAAGTTAGCACATAAACAAGATCATTTCAGAGAGTGGTAAATGCTGTAAAGAGAATATACAAGAAGTATGAGAGAGAAGGACTAGTGGGAGCAGGTGGTGGAGAAGAGATTCTACTTTAGAAAGTGTGGTTGGCAAAGGCTGAAGGATGAAAATAAGCCAGTCATGGCAAGATCTGAGCAGAACCAGGAAGTGCAAAGGCCCAGGGGTAGAAAAAGCATGGTGTGTTCCAGGGACATATGCTATGATATCTATGTCATCCACTGAAAATGGACCTAACTCCCCCAGGAAGGAATCCCAGAATCGGTCACCAAATAGAAAGCTAGGGCTTCTGTTATCTGATGAGGTGTCACACAAGAGCTCTTCACAGATCATTACTTTGCCCAGGCCTCAAGCCAACCTGCTCCCACGTTTAGGACCAATTTTTGGTTTACCTTTACTTCAATTCATTCTAAACTAGAACAATCACTCAGAATTAATCTGGTCAGTAAAGAAGTAAGATCTATTTCTGTCTGGGTCTCAGTTTCCCTAGGCATTAATGGGCTGTGAGTGCGAATACAGCAGACATTAATAAACAATAGCCCAGGGGCGCCTGGGTAGCTCAGTCGGTTAGGCAACTGACTTCGGCTCCGGTCATGACTTCGGCTTGGGTCATGATATCGCAGTTTGTGAGTTCAAGCCCCACACCGGGCTCTGTGCTGACAGCTCAGAGCCGGGAGCCTGCTTCGGATTCTGTGTCTCCCCCTCTCTCTGCCCCTCCCCTGCTCATGCTCTGTCTCTGTCTCTCAATAATAAATAAACGTTAAAAAAAATAAAAACAAACAAACAAACAATAGCCCAGGCTTCACTGGTTCTTGGCCCTCCCTGCTAAGGCAGCTCCCACAAAATTCCATTCTGTATTTCTGAGAGGTGCTTCTCACATTCTCACACAAAACTGCAATGTGGTAACGGTTAACTCGTGCTATCTCCAGCAGACATTGGGGTAACAGTCATATACCCTCAAGCTGCTTCTCAGCCCTGACATCATCTCTTGCCTGACACTACCAATTCTCTGGCCTCCACCATTTGGTCCACTGGAGCCCTCAAGATACAAAAGCTCTGTCACCAGGCCTTGCTTCTTAAAAAAAAAAAAAAAAAAAAAAAAAAGTATACAACTCAAGTGATTTTTATTCTACTCACAAGGTTGTGCAATCATTGCCACTATTTAAATCCAATAAATTTTCGTCACCCTCAAAGAAATCCCATAATCATTAGAAATCACTTGTCACGCCTCTTTCCCCGAACCCCTAATCTACTTTCCGTATCCATGGATTTACCTATTCTAGACATTTCGTATAAATGGAATCATACGGGGGCGCCTGGATGGCTCAGTCGGCTAACCGTCCAACTCGATTTTGGCTCCATTCGAGCCCACGTCAGGCTCTGGGCTGACAACGCGGAGCCTGCTGGGGATTCTCTCAGCCCTCCTCTTTGCCCCCCCCCACTCCTCCCCTGCACATGCACCTGTGCACTCTCTCTTTCAAAATAAATTAATACCTCTTTAAAAATAATAAAGATAAATGGAATCATGCATTATATGATCTTTTACGACAGTCTTCTTTCACTTAGCCTAACGTTTTCAAGGTTCATCCAGGTTTTAGCACGTCAGTCCTTCTTTTTAAAGATAAGTAATACTTCATTGTATGATAAGACCATATTTTGTTTTTCCATTCAGTTGTTGATAGACTTTTGAGTTGACTCCATTTTTTGGCTATCCTAAATAACATTCCATGAACGTGCATGGACAAGTTTTTGTGTATGCATGTTTTCACTTCTCTCGGGTGAGAAGTATATACTTGGGAGTGTAAGTGTGGAGTCATACAGTAACTCTATGGCACGACTCTGAGAAACTGTCACACTGTTTCCAAAGCAGCTATGCCATTTTACATTTTCACGCAGGAGGGTTCCAGTGTCTCCACGTCCTCAGTAAAACTTGTCATTGTTTGTCTTTTTATTCCAGTCACCCTCCTGGGTATCTTGTGGTTTAGATTTGCAGCTCCCTAATGACTAATGATAGTGAGCATCTTCCCATGTGCTTATTGGCCATCTGTATATCTTGTTTGGAGAAATGTCTACTCAGATCCTTTGCCCAGGTCCTTTGTCCAATTTTAATTGCTTGTTTGAATTGTTGTTTGTTTACTATTGTTGAGTTGTAAGAGTTCTTTATATATTCTGGATGCAAGTCCCTTATCCGATATGTAATCTGCAATGCTGTCTCCTCTGTAGTGGGTTGTCTGGTCCTTGTTTCTTTCACTTGCCTTGTGACCATTGGGGAGGTCTATGTGTTGCAAAGTTTTCAATGAAACGACTTTTTTCTTTTTCTTTTTTTTTTTTTTCTTTTTTTTTTTTTTTTTGCTCGGAGCCTCTCTCTCTCGTTTACTCCCCAACAAGAACTGGCAACAGATTCAAAGGCAGACACTTGTGGTTCAGGCTCTACAGTCAACTCCTAGGTTCGAATCCCAACCCCACCCCTTCATCTAACTTCTCTGAGCCTCGGTTTTCCCACCTATTCAACGGGAATGTTAATGCAGATCTCTCCACATTGTTTTCAAGATTAAATGAGGTAACACCAGGCCCTTCACACTCATTATTTCAATTAAGCCTCACAACCAGCCTGTGCTGTAGATATTATCACCCCCATTTTACAAGTGAGGAAAACAGACTCAGAGCCATCCACACAAGGCCTTATTTTCCTTTGAGTTCAGCTACTACCCTATTAAAGATCCAAACATCGGGGCGCCTGGGTGGCGCAGTCGGTTAAGCGTCCGACTTCAGCCAGGTCACGATCTCGCGGTCCGCGAGTTCGAGCCCCGCGTCAGGCTCTGGGCTGATGGCTCGGAGCCTGGAGCCTGTTTCCAATTCTGTATCTCCCTCTCTCTCTGCCCCTCCCCCGTTCATGCTCTGTCTCTCTCTGTCCCAAAAATAAAAAAAAAAAAAAAACGTTGAAAAAAAAGAAAAAAAAAAAAAAAAAAGAAAAAAAAAAAAAAAAGATCCAAACATCTATTGTAAATATTGTCTGTAATAAAATGAAGCATAGCACAATTCACATACACATATACAAGGACTGGGGTGGTGGGGTCCATTTAAGTGAAAAACTGTCAGTGACTCTGGCTTCTGAAGTGAAAGCAGATGAAATCCCTTCATAAGCATTTGACCTCAAGCCAAAAATTCCTCATTCTGCTCATTCAGACAGCAAACCCATGTCTGCTATCCTAAGGCAGAAGCCCACGCTTCAGGACTCTGACACAGAAGTTAGATGACTCAGTTTACCCTCTGTTCTGCCAGTACCAAAATGACTGGTTACCTTGGTCAGAAAGTTAAGTTAACCAACTGCTTCATTACAGTGTTTGGTTGCGTTGTTTGTGTTATTTGTTTGCTTTTCTGTCAACCTGACCTCGTCGAAGAGAGTTAAGGAAATACTGTGTCCGGTCCTCCATCAGACACTGGAAACGAATAATGAGTAAAAAGAGACATGGCGCCCACCCTCATGGAGCTCACAGTCAGATGGTGGAGTCAAACGCTCAATGAGTCAATAAGCAACAGAGTAAAATAACTGAGTCACTTAGATGCCATGAAGGAAAGAGACGAGGGCTGACTCAGCGTGTAGGTCAGGGGACTAGTGAAGACGGAGTGACCTGACCTGAGAAGGCCGCCCTGAGGAAGCAGACATGAAAGCTGAGACGGGAAGAATGAGCAGGCACTGGCCACATGAGACATCAAGGGAAGAGGGCTCCCAGCAGAAGAAATGACCAGGACAAAGACCAGGGGGCCGGAAAAAGGAAGGTGGGGAGCAAGGAGGAAGGTTCCAAGTGGGGCTGGAGAGGCAGGCGGATGTCAGACCCTGCAGGGCTCGGAAGACCATGATTAAGAATGTGCATCTGTTCCAGGGCCATGGGGAGCCAAGGATGTGTTTCCAGCCAATGCCACTCGGCACTCCCGTCCCATCCCCCCATACAAGTGACTTACGCTCTCTTCCCTTACGCATTATCAGACATCAAGAGCCTTCCAAAAAAGCTGCTTCCCGCTGTGGTGTCACTGGCTGCTGGGGCTTCTCTGCATACCTGTCCCAGGTAACAGGAATGTGCCTTCTCTGCCCTACCAAGAGGGAAGACACCTCTTGGTTTTTATGAGGTCTTTTTTTCTTAACAGTAGGCATAATCCTAGGAGGCCGCAATTGGGCAAGGGGAATATAAAGCATACTAAATAAAAGTAGAGCATATTAAATAAAGTATATTTAATAGCTCATTTGTTTTCATCTTTGTCAATCGGCATATGGCAAAATAATAATAACATCAATGTAATAGCCAATACTTACCGACTGACATGCTATTTCTCAAGCACTGCTCGAAGCATTGCACGTGTATTAACTCATTTAATCCATAAGGACCAGGAAACCAAAATATAAACAAACAAACAACTGACAATGTCTTCCATGGCTATTATTTTGGGTTTGGGGGCTAATTCTGTTTGAGGGTGAACGTGGGATTTCTGAGCACGTTTGGTGGTAGACAAGAACAAAGAAAATGAAAAATTTTTCAAAATATTTGACAGGGAGATCTGTAGCACAGATTGGAGATATATTTGCCCTATTTTTTTTTTTTTTTTTACATCAGTGGCCAAGTTTTTATTAAATTAGAATCAAGTCAGCTTCCTGAAGCCGGGTTATCAACAGTGTATTGAATCAAGCTCATAGGTTTTTGTGGACATAATGGCGTAGTTATTGTAAGAGCTTTGTCAGTTAACTTATGGTCATTTGCTTAAGTCTGTAGCCCCCTTAGAAAGTTGTCTTTGAACGTGGAAACGTTATTTGCTTCCTTGTCTCTGAGTCTCAGTTTTCTCACCTGTAAAATGGGGCATGAAATTTTTCACCCCTATGAGGGTCATTGTGAAGATTCAATTATGTGACGGCATAAACGGTCAGTCCAGGGCCTGGCATAAAATAGATACCTCGTGAATATTAACTATTATTTTACCATAATTCATTATTATTATAACTAACCTGGCCTCTGGTTTACCTCCAGCCTCTTATTTCTCTCCTTCCCCCTCCTTCCTTCACACTTACATTTCAGTCACACTGGGTTTTCTTGAGTACCTTCAACAAGAAAATTATTTCCTACCCCTGGACCTTTGCATGTGCTGTTTCCCCTGCCAGGCTTCTTCTTCCCCCACCCACTTTTTGTAGGCCTGGCCCCTTCTCAAATCTTCACATGTCAGCCTACTGCCCCACCTCAGCAAAAGCTCCCTCCCTATACCCCATTTTTCTTGCCTCAGTAAGATTCTGTAATCATCATATTGGCCTGTTTACTTATTTTCAGTCTCCACCAGAATGTGAGCTCCATGTGGGTGGGGAGCACTGTCTGGCATATAGTTGGTGCTCAACAAATAGCTTTTGAATGGATGCATGGATGTCCATCTACAACAGTGGTTCTCAACTCTTCCTAGAATAACCTGGGAAGCTTACAAAAAAGTAAGCTGGAGTCCCAGTGCCAGAGACCTTGATTCAATTGCTCTGGGAGGGGGCTTAGGCATAGGAATCTGTGAAGTCCCTTCAGGTAATTCTAAGGTCAGCTGGGGGCTGGGAACCACCAACATAGGAGAATTTAAAAAGCATGACTCTGAAGAGTTGCATCTCAGGCTTGCACAGCAGTTACCCCATAGGTGACACCATCTCATCTGGGATCACGCAGAATGTGTCAAGAGTTCTGCTCTAAGACCAGAGAGAAAGGACAAAGTGCTTTCCATATTTGTCTGGCTCAGGACAGTCGATCAGTTTTACCATTTGATGTAAGGTGTCACAAATGTCCAGAACGTTGGCTCCCCTGGTGTTCAACTCCAGTTAGCAAAATTTATGGAGTTATACTGAGTCTCTCCTTCTTGCAAATGTGGATGCCAGGAGTCGTCTGAACCTTCTGACAGGCAGCCAGGAGTCCTGGCTGTGCAGCCTCACGACACAGTCTTGCTGGTCCCTGCTACGGTTTTTTTGAAGTTGGGCCTAGAAACAGTCACCCTCAATTCTGGTTCCTGACCAACTTTCCTTCCGTGGGTATTTGAGTATCAGGTGTCCATCCAGGGAAGGGATGTATAAATAAGCCTGAAATAACTTGATGCAGTGACTGTGACATCATTAGTATTTACTACAGGAGAAAGGAACTTGCCCACGTTTCTATCAAAGTGTGACCTTTGCCGGCTCAAGGCAGCTGACCAAGACCCGGATGCTGTCCTTAGGTTTTATAATAACTATTCCGTTCTCCCAGCATAAGCCCAAGCTTGGACAACAGAGAAAATGCCCTGCTGGGGACTCTCAAGAGCCTTATAAAATGTGCGGTGAGGCCTTCTTTGCTCTATGTCCTGAGAAAGTTTCATTTGCCTCACAGAGGAAAATAAAAACTGGAAGGAAACTAAAAGTCCTTCTTTTCAACATAATTTTCATGGTGAACAGAGATGACACCTTACCACCCAGCACCTGAAAATAAGGGTGGTTGGTTTAGGGAATCATGAGGACTACAGCTCAGAAAGGAACCCCGGGCAACATCCCAGCACCACGTATACAAGTTAGAAGACAACAGACACAGACACAGGGGAAGGATGTAATATGAGAGAATTTCTTTGAGTGTGGACACTCCAATCTACGTGAGACAAAACTTCACAGAACTACACACAGAGCAAAACAACAAAAACAACAAAACAACGAACCAAAACAAACAAAAACATCTCAGTTAATAGTATCATGCCAATGTCAGTTTCCTGGTTTTTTATTTATTTATTATTTTTTTTTTTAATTTTTTTTTCAACGTTTTTTATTTATTTTTGGGACAGAGAGAGACAGAGCATGAACGGGGGAGGGGCAGAGAGAGAGGGAGACACAGAATCGGAAATAGGCTCCAGGCTCCGAGCCATCAGCCCAGAGCCTGACGCGGGGCTCGAACTCACAGACCGCGAGATCGTGACCTGGCTGAAGTCGGACGCTTAACCGACTGCGCCACCCAGGCGCCCCAGTTTCCTGGTTTTAACAAAGTGCTATGGTTACGTAAGATATCATCATTAGGAGAAGCTTGGTGAAGCATTTTGAGAACTCTTGGTACTATCTATAGTTTGCAACTTCTTATGAGCTTCAATCTATATCAAAATAGAAGTTATAATTTGGGGAAAAATGGACTGGAAGAAACTAGGGGAAAATTTTGCAATATATGTAACAGGTTAAGGTATATCATCCGCTGTGCTATTCAGTACAGTTGCCATTAGCCACATGTGACTATAGAGTATTTGAAATATGGGGCACCAAAGCTTTTAATGATATTATTTTGGATGTGTTGGGTTAAATCAAATATATATTATTAACTTCACCTATTTATGTTTAATTTTTTAATGTGGCTACTAGAAAATTCTAAGTTACATATGTGGCTCCCATTATATTTCTATTGCACAGTGGTGATCTGTAATATATAAAAAGTTCTCACAAATCAATAAGCAAAAGACAAACCAATAGAAAACTGGATAAAGGATATAAGTACAAAATTCATCAAGAATAAATACAGGTGACCAATAAACATTTATTCATATAACAAGTATTTATTGATCTCCTATGTTTCAGGCACTGTATTGGTCACCAGAGAGAGGTTCTTTTTTTAACGATTTTTTTTAAGTTTATTTATTTTGAGAGAGAAAAAGAGAGGCAGAGAGAGAATCCAAGCAGGCTCTGCACCATCAGCGCAGAGCCTGATGCAAGGCTCAAACTCACAAACCATGAGATCACAACCTGAGCCAAAGTCAAGAGTTGGGCACTTAATCGGCTGAGCCACCCAGGTGCCCCCAGAGAGGGTTTTAAATATACTGTTCTTAGAAAGTTTCTCTAAGAAGGTGACATTTGAGCAGAGGTCTGAAGGACATAAAGATAGCTCTACCTCACCATTAAACCAAAGAAATGTTATTTTGAGATTCTTTTTCACCTATCAGAGTGGCAAAAAAAAAAAAAAAAAAAGATAAACAAGGTTGGCAAGGATATGAGGAACAGGGCACTTAAATACTGTTAGTGGTGGTGTAAATTTGTCTAGCCTTTTTTTTGCAGGGCAATTTGACTCTGTCTCTCCAAACGTAACCACAGCTACCTTTTGATTCCACAGTTTCATTCCTAGGAATCCATCCTAACTAAGGAGAGACTCAAACGCGCACAAAACTCTACGAATAAGGATGTCTACTGAAGCATATTAAGTAATTGCAACAACCTTTAAGTAACTGAAATGTCTATGGGTGAGTTGCAACCATGTAAGTGACAAAGCCACTAAAAAGAATGAGACAACTACGCTGACAATTTTTCTGTAAGTTTGAAGCTATTTGAAAACAAAAAGTTACCTAAAAACAACAACAACAAAAAGTGCCATGACAAATTAAGATATTGCCCCCCAAGGATGTAAGGATAATGCAACATTAGGAAATCCATCAATATAACTCACTATTTTTAAATCATGCCTGGAGAAAGAAAACAAGAATGAGACAGACCCAGAAGCACTAGCTTGGAAAGGTGCACACCCTATATTAGTGGGAAAATGCAAGTTGCAGAACAGGATAGTATAATATCATTCATATTTTTGGAATAAAGAGAAAACAAACAGACAAACTCTGTGTGTGTGTGTGTGTGTGTGTGTGTGTACACACAGACTTTTATGTACATTATTAAAGTTAATTTCACCGATTTATTCTTATTTTTTTAATGTGGCAACTAGAAAATTTAAAATTACATATGAGGCTCCCATTATATTCCTATTGCACAATGTGGATCTACAATATGTAAAAAGTTCCCACAAATCAATAAGAAAAAGACAAACTAATAGAAAACTGGACTAATGATAGAAGCATAGAATTCATCAAGAAGAACTACATTTGACCAACAAACATTCACATACACACATCCACACTTTACCAAACTAGCTGTGTGACTCTGGGCAAATCACTTTAACTTCTCTGCGCCTCAACTTTCCCATTAGTAATATGGAAACAATAAAGCATCTACCTCACAGACCTGTTATGAGGACAAATGAGATAATCCTAGAAAAATACTTAACACAGTGCCTAGCACATATAAATGCTCAATCAGTGTTACCTGTTATCATTATTATTTTGTCAAAGAAAGACTCAGAGGCCAAAACATTTAGAAAAGAAAAAAATTCACTTGGAAAGAAATGCAAGGGAGTCCACCTTCAAAAGGACCAGCTAGCCCAATAAAAAGCACAACACAAGTATTTAAAGAAAACAACTGCGAAACTGCCAAGGTAACCAAGTTTTACAATAATCTGTTCACGATTTAAAAATAAACAAATAAACAAAGCAAAATAGTATCTTTCTCAAGAGATTACAATATCCACAAAAGTGTGACCTCCATTCGGGCACCAACATCGCAAAAGATGGAGATGAAGTTGTCTTTGCCAAGATTTATGGGAAATACTCAAGGTTTCAATATTGGAGGGATATAGGCTCAACAGACTGACCCTGTATTCTTGGTTTATCTCAGGGTACAAATTGCTATTTCTTTATCTTGACTGATAGACACGAGGTACTTAGTCATAATGGAAGCAAGAGAAAGTGTTAGCTTTCCTTTCATATTATTCGTGGGCAGGGGGTGGGAGGTGGGCTGAGGGAGGTGATGGGGGGTGGGGGGGAGGGAAGGCGGTGGATCTAGAAGCAAATGCACCAGACTGCAAACAATGGTTATCCCTGGGAAATAGGATGAGGAAAAGGACTTACTATTTACTGGCTGTTTCTGTAGCATTTGAATGCTTTACGTGTTCACAAATTACATTTGTAATCTGTAAAGGAACTAATAAGATCATATAAATGTTAAGTATCTAAGTCATCCCCTGTTTCTTTCTAGTTCTTCCACAGCAGATGGGATAGTTTGCTTTCTAAGCTTTTCAGAAAAAGATTTATAAACCACGCATTTTCTCTACAACCCATCTCCACCTCTTCAGTCCATAGCATCTGCCAGAAGACCCTTAGTATGCAATTCCAAATTGGGAGACACAAAGAATGACAGCCAATGAATGGGGGAGGGAGGAACTAATTCCTTCTCGCTTCATTATTAGATCTCCAACTTGAACCCCGAGATTCCCAACCAGTGAGGTCCTTCAGAGTGAAATCTGGGAGTTCTAAAGCTGCCACGCTCATCTCTCCATACCCTAACATTTACCCAGCAGATATGCCATAGACAGCCCCTTCCTCAAGGACCAGAGAAGGAAACAGATTCATAAGAGAACTCATGGCGGGGGTGGGAAGGGGGGTGGGCAGTGGAAGGAGAATCCATAGCTAATACTGAAAGAGGCTTTCATCTGTCTTTCAAGCCAACCAAGGCCTCAATTCTAGACGACTCAGCACCTCCCTTAGGAGCCCCAGCAACGTGGTGGTTTGCAGAGAGGAGGGTCACATACAAGATGCCAGAGCGGCAGCAGGTGACGAAGGTTGAACAAGACTCACTCATGGCTTGCACCCAAATCTCCCTCGGCCAGGTCACCAGCCTGGCTCTGCTGACCTGTAGCAAACAACTCACGTGGCTCGGGAAGCTTCCATTGCTCAGGGGCAATGCACAGATATAGATGTACCCCTCAGTATGGCACAGGCTTACTGTTCTTCCCACTTGAGAACATGGAACTGGTGTTTTCATCCAAACAGCCAGGAGTTGACAATATTCGGGGAGGGAGGAGTCTCCCTATATTTTCCCTCTGATTACATCAACACCAGTGCGTTGCCCTAACTAAGTGCATCTCAGAACTCGGTTTTCCAAAGCAACACAACAGGATAATGATCAATTTAAGAGCATTTTGAATGTGCGTAATTTTACACTGGATTGCAAAAAAACATAATTTTAAAAAAATGAACTGGACTGTGAGGTCTAACATTCTACACATTGACTTTGATCTGAAGACTATAAAACAAAGTTCCTGGGGTGCCTGGGTGGCTCAGTCGGTTAAGCATGCAACTCTTGATTTCGGCTCAGGCCATGATCTCATGGTTTGTGACTTCGAGCCCCACATCAGGCTCTGCACAGATGGTGCACAGCCTCCTTGGGATTCTTGCTTTCCTCTCTATCTGCCCCTCTTCTGCTCTCTCTCTCTCAAAAAATAAATCAACAACAACAACAACAAAAACCAAAGTTCCTCAAACATAGGTCCTCAGAGATTCTGCTCCAGCAAGAGGCAGACCCTGATCATCTGTAATTCTGGTAAGTACCCCAGATGATTCTACTGTACCCCAAAGATCTTAGTGTTGGAGGAAGAACAAGATAGACAGTGGCAATTCACAGTAAAAGCTAACATTTATTGAGTATATACTATGTGCTGGGGCAATGCTAACTACTACTGTTAAGTCGTTGGCTCCTCTATTGTGAAGGAGATGCTATTACCATTGCCCCCAATTTACAGATGAGAACTATACAGATGTATCAACCTTAGAAAGGTTGATAACTTCCTCTAATTCTCACAGGGACTAACACATGGAATTTGAACTCAGCTCTCTCTGGACTTAGAGCCCATGCTCTATTACGTGCTTCCTTGGGATAAATCTTTTTTTTTTTTTTATGTTTATTTTTGAAAGAGAGAGTGTGAGCAGGGGAGGACAGAGAGAGAATGGGAGAGAGGCTCTGAAGCAGGCTCTGCACTGATAACGGACAGCACAATGCAGGTCTAAAACTCATGAACTGTGAGACCATGACCTGAGCCAAAGCTGGACACTCAACCAACTGAGCCACCCAGGTGCCCCTGGGATAAATCGTAAGGTGGTGGGCACCTTGACCTTGTAGGGCATTAAGGACAGCTGCCTAGACCACAGGTTTTCAATTCTAAGAATCTTAAAAAAAAATTCTGCAGCAACAGCCCAAGTGTCCATCGACACATGAATAAATGAACAAGATGTGATATTATACAGACAGTGGAATGTTATTCAGCCTTAAAAAGGAAGGGGATTCTAACCCATGCTACAACAGGGCTGAACCTTGAGGACACTGCTTAATGAAATAAGCCAGGCACAGAAGGACAAATATTGTATGATTCCACTTATGTGAGGTACCTAGAGTGGTCCAATCCATAAAGACAGTAAGCAGAATGGCAGTTGCCAGGGGAGGGGCTGGGGGTGGAAGAATGGAGGGTTTAATGGGTACAGAATTTCAGTTTGGGATGATGGTTGGTGGTGATGGTCACAAAACCACTTCAGTGACTACCACTTAATGCAACTGAACCCACACTTAAAAATTGTTAAAATGAGGGGCGCCTGGGTGGCTCAGTCGGTTAGGGGTCCGACTTCAGCTCAGGTCACGATCTCGCGGTCCGTGAGTTTGAGCCCCGCGTCGGGCTCTGGGCTGATGGCTCAGAGCCTGGAGCCTGCTTCCAATTTTGTGTCTCCCTTTCTCTCTGCCCCTCCCCCGTTCATGCTCTGTCTCTCTCTGTCTCAAAAATAAACATTAAAAAAATTTTAAAAAAATTGTTAAAATGGTAAATTTTATATGTATTTTACCAAGTTTTTGTTTTTGTTTTTTTTTTTAGAAAACTGGTATTTGGTCCCCACACCAATTAAATCTGAATCTTTTCAGGACATCTATCTGTTTTTAAAACAAAGAGGGGCACCTGGACGGCTCAGTTGGTTAAGCATCCGACTTCAGCTCAGGTCATGATCTCATGGCTCACGGGTTTGAGTCCCGCGTCGGGCTCTGTGCTGGCAGCTCAGAGCCCGGAGCCTGCTTCGGATTCTGTGTCTCCCTCTCTCTCTGCCCTTCCCCTCCTCACACTCTGTCTGTCTCTCTCTCAAAAATATATAAATATTAAAACTAATAATAAAACAAACAAAAATCACTAGCCACGTGTTCGTAGTAAATACTCAGGGTTGAGCACTCCAGAATTCTGGTGCTCATGCTGCTGGAAGTTCTGGATATCATTGCAGGTTCCTGCCTCCCCCTTCACACCAGTCTTTTGAACAAGCCCCATCACTGCCGAGGCCCCCTTCACTGCTGAGGCCCCCAGCTTGTTGCTAAGGTGGCCAGAATCCAAGAATTAATGGAAGGTTCTGGAAGTGGAAAGCTCGGTGTTCTACTGGGTGTTTCCCTGGCTTGTAATTGCCTACATGTGCTTCATCCCCCTTAAAAGTCCAAGAAGAGGAACAATCTATCACTGAAGTGCGGCGATTTGGGGATGAAGAACAGAGGTTTCTACTGAAATCTGCAATTCACCACACTGATCAACCTCCGTCTGTAACTCATGAATACTTATTTCCAGACTTCTTTGAGCTGCAGCAGAACTTTTGAGGGGATCATCAGCAGTAGGAGTTATGATAAGGAGGGTTTATTAGAGGACTGTTCAGCTGCCCTGGCCATCAGCCCAGCAGCAAACATTCTCTGAGCACCTCCACTTTGCCCTCCACAAACTCATATTCTGCAGGGAAATGGATATACATCTCTCACCCACTAGCCAATACCTATTTCTTGAACTCCTACCATGCACCAGACACTGCTCAAAGTACTAGCAACTAAGGTGATGTTTAAAATATTCAACAAGTATTTAAATACGCAACTAAACAGTCAATCAGGATGGGGCCAACTGGTAACCCTGAAGTTGCTGGATCATGGGGAAGTCTGCGGAGAGTCAAAGGTGTGAGGGCCACACACGATGGCTGGGGGGCCAGGAGGGGAGGGGTAACTGCTATTTACCAGCCAACCAGAAGTAGTTCAGTATTTTACCAGCTGGGAAAGCCATATGAGTAGGTACCAGTTGAATGACAGCTTGGCTTGGGGATAGAGGTGAACAGTTCAGCCAAGATCCCTGACCTCATGGATTGAACTTCTAGTGCAGGAGAGGTGAACTTTTTCTGTAATGGACCAAACAGTAAGTATGGTCTCTGACCCACTACCCAACTCTGTTGTAGCATAAAAGCAGCCACAGATAAACAAATGAGTGTATAGTAAAACAAATGAGTGTAGTAAACAAATGAGTGTGGCTGTGTGCCCAACAAACTTAATTTATAAAAAATCAGCAGACTGGGGGCACGTGGGTGGCTCAGTCAGTTAAGTGTCTGACTTCGGCTCAGGTCATGATCTCAAAGTTCATGAGTTTGAGCCCCGTGTCAGGCTCTGTGCAAACAGCTCAGAGCCTGGAGCCTGCTTCAGATTCTGGGTCTTCCTCTTTCCCTGCCCCTCCTCTGCTCATCCTCTGTCTCTGTCTCTCTCTCTCTCTCTTAAAAATAAGCATTAAAAAAGCAACAGTAGGCTGGACTTGACCCATGGGCCAGAGTTTGCAAACCCCATTCTGTTGGACGAGACATGCATACCTGTACATTAGACAAATATTTATCAAGAATCTTCTACAGGACAAATATGGCACCAGGCACTGGTACACTGTGCTCAACACCAGACAGTGGTCCCTGCCCACATAGCACTTCTACTCTAATAGGAGAGGCCCAATCAATCATTTTAATGTGCTATGGTAAATGCTAAGATGAAAATAATCAGCAAGGGGAAGTAAGTCAGCCCAGGGAGGGTTTCCTGGAGGAGGTGATGATCAGATCAGCCTGAGAAACACATGTCTTTCCTTGTGGGTTGTCTGTCATCACCAGCTCTTCCCTTGTGTCCCCCAGTCTCTGAACAGCTACAACGATGGAGACATCGAAGGATCCAAGCGGCTTGGGAGGAATGCCAAGTGGGTGGCCATCGCCTCCATCATTATTGGCCTTCTGATCATCGGTATTTCTTGTGCAGTTCACTTCACAAGGAAGTAAGTAGGCTCTCTGAATCTGTCCCAGTGTAAAATGCCTTCTCCCGAATGCCCGTTGGAATCTGTTAGGACAGGTTAGGTTATGTTCTGGTAGCAAACGATGCCAAAGAAAAAGAGTTTTCGTTTTCATTTCACTGGTGTTATACAAACCATGTCGTTTTGTGGACAGTCTCTCCTCTGCTCAGGCACTCAGTGTCCAGGCTATCCAAAACTCCACCATCTTCTAGCTGCTCTGTGTAGAACAGGGGTCAACAAAACTTTTCCATAAAGGGCCAGAGGGTAAATATTGTAGGCCTCTGTCACCATCTCAGTCGTGACTACTTAACTGCCACTGCAGCACAAAAGCAGCCATATACAATATGCAAATGAATGAGTATGGCTGTGTTCAATAAAACTTTATTTACAAAAATTGGTATCTGGCCCATGGGCCATAGTTTTCCCATCTCTGAGAGACGAGAGAGGAAGACCAGAGAATCCCACATGGATTTTCACTGCCTCAGTCCCTTCCTCTGCCTTACCATCTGATCTGCTGAATGATTTCATGATTTTGACTCAACTAGCCGACCTGTTCTTACTGTAAGAGCAGAAGGGTTCCACATATTTTTGGTATTGCCAACGTGCTCTCGTCTCACAAAGAGATGGATGCTGTTGCTGTTTCTCTCTGGATTTGGACACATTTATCCTGATTTCTCTAACCAGCTCAGATGGGCTCCATCGGCTAGAATCAATGACACTTTCCATCAGAGGCTTGACAGGGGCAAGGTCGTGCAGTGGACAATCAAGACCTGGAAATGACAAGCCCAGATCCGTCTCTGCCTCACTGTGTAGCTCCTGGCAAGGCAGATAAGGACTCTGAGAAATCTTCTAGCTCTTCCCCCAGAGCAGGGGGTTAGCCCCCACCCCCACACCATGTCCCTCAAGCTGAGAAGGTCAGCCTCTTTGACTTGGTTTCAGGAAAGGCAGACACCCATCAGCCTGTCAAATCAGCCAACCCAACCTTGGCAGTCAAGAGGGTAGTCCATGTCACCTTCCTATCAGAGGAGCCAGACCCAGGAACAATCAGGCGGCCGAATGGAGGGGAAGATGGGAAAACAGGAAGTGTCACAGAAGGGGGGGGAAATAGATGGCTTTGACCAAAGAGAGGGAAAAGGGACACTAAAACATCTAAGGAAGTCTCTTGCCTGCAAGATGAAAATGGATGGTGTTGGTCTATGGAGAAGATGGGTAGAGAATAGATGTGCAGACACCAACTTTATCCTTTAAGGAAGGCATAATGTGCTTGTGTGTGAGTACGGGGCTGTGGGGTGTGGGGCCACTGGTGCCGGTTTGGCAACAGACTGCCTGGGCGCAGTTTCCCCCTCTGCCACTTACCTACTGTGACTGATGGTCAGCCAAGTGCTTAACCTCAGTTTCTTCTTCTGTAAAATGAGGGTTATAGTAGTATAATCCACTTAAGAAGGCTATTGTGAAGGTTAATTAGATGACCCACAGCATGTGTATAGCATGATGTCTGTTCCTTAGTTGGTGCACAAAAATTGCAGACCATTCGGGGCACTTGGGTGGCTCAGTCGGTTAAGCATCCATCTCTTGGTTTTGGCTCAGGTCATGATCTCACAGTTCGTGAGATTGAGCCCCATGTCGAGCTCTCACTAACAGTGCAGAGCCTGCTTGGGATTCTCTTCCCTCTTTCTCTGCCCCTCCCCTTCTCTTGTTCTCTCTTTCTCTCTCAAAATAAATAAATAAACTTAAATATATATATAAATGCAGGGGCGCCTGGGTGACTAAGTCAGTTGAGCGTCCGACTTTGGCTCAGGTCATGATCTCACAGCTTGTGGGTTTAAGTCCCGCATGGGGCTCTGTGCTGACAGCTCAGAGCCTGGAGCCTCCTTCAGATTCTCTATCTCCTTCTCTGCCCCACCCCTGCTCACGCTCTCTCTCTCTCTTTCAAAAAACAAATAAACATCAAAAACATTTTTTATAAAGTTTTTATTTATTTTTGAGAGAGAGAGAGAGACTGAGTGTGAGCAGGGGAGGGGCAGAGAGAGAGAGACACAGAATCTGAAGCAGGCTACAGGCTCTGAGCTGTCAGCACAGAGCCCGATGTGGGGCTTGAACCCACGAACTGTGAGATCATGACCTGAGCCAAAGTCGGATGCTTAACCGACTGAGCCACTCAGGTGCCCCAACATTAAAATGTATACATATAAATGCAAACCATTTACTAATCCTATTATTACTGCTGTTATCAACATGGCTGGGAGAGGACTTCAGAATTTAAGATGCTACCAAATAGAGCTCATGGCTTTGCACTCATGAGCTAATTTCAAAGGACAGTGTTCCAGGGGAAAAAGGCCAAGTCTTGGCCTAACTCCTGGGAACTTGTGAAAATACATACTGCCCAGATCAGTGTTGAGCTGGGTTATAATAATAGCAGCCGACACTGACATAGAACTTAATAGGCCAGCTACTGTGTAAGCTCTTACATGAATTAATCCCTGTTGAATCCCCACAGCAACCTCCCCACTTTGCAGATAAGAAAACTGAGACTCGGAGAAGAGAAATAACTTGCCTGATGTCTCACAGCTACTTAGAGATAAAGGCAGGGTCTAACCTGGGATAATCTGGCTCTGAAAGCTGTGTTCTTTTTTTCTTTTTAAACATTTGCTTACTTTTGAGAGAGAGACACACAAAGTGTGAACAGGGGAGGGGCAGAGAGAGAGGGAAACAGAGTAACCGAAGCAGGCTCTGCACTGTCAGCACAGAGCCCGGTGTGGGGCTCAAACTCACATACTGTGAGATCATGACCCAAGCCGAGGTCGGATGCTTAACCGACTGAGCCACCCAGGTGCCCTGAAAGCTGTGTTCTTAACCACAGTGCCACATTGCCTCTAAGCCAATAGCTAGTATACTCGGTAACAAAACCAGGAGATAGCACTCAACTTGTGGCTAGCTCCAGAGCTGATTTATATGGGGGTGGTATGCTGACGTTTCAACCTACAAAAAGCAGACAAAAAGCAAACAAACAAACAAAAACCTGTGATGAGACAGGACCAAGGGTAGCAAAATCAAAACACTGCAGGAAGGAAGCAGGAAGAACTGCAAGGAACACGCATGAATGTTCCCAGTTACAGCACAATATGAGTGGTGGGGACTGTGGTGTTCGAGAGCACCGTCCAGCTGATTGTTACCACTTGGAATGCAGACCCCGTGGAGCCCATTTTTCAAAAGATATTAGAAAGCTAGGTTTTCATTTCGCATCTCCTGTTTTTTAGATGTTGACAACCAATTCACATTATGTAAACACATGGTGAGACCCAAAAACAAAGCAAGACGAAAAAACATACAAAAACCACATCTCCAGCCTGGACATCATCTGCTTTGCAGTCTCTGGTAGACAATGTGGCTTTCAAAGATCAGTTTGCCCATTAGACACCATCCAAGCAGTTCTACAAGGGACACAGAAGTCTTCACATATGGGGACTTTCTCCATTCTCAATATAAATATTTCTATCCGGAGATGAAGCATCGACCCGTATATGCTTGTGATTGAGATTTTGTTAGCAGTGGTTCCTAAGAAACAGTGTTTCATTGTGGTTGGAGCCTGGACTTCAGTCCTGGCTTTACTAGGATACAAATCCTACTTCTACTACATAGACCACCCTGGCAAGTTACTCTCTCAGCCTCAATTTCCCTATCCATAAAGTAAGGATAGAATTACTTCCCATCTGTATGGTCAGGTTCCCTTCAGATACCTTTCCCTCCATGTTATCAGAGAAAACAAAAATATCTTCCAGAGTTAGAATCCTAGGGAGAAATTCAAATATAAAGGCTTTGTGTGCGTGTGTGTGTGCGTGCGTGTGTGTGTGTGTGTGTGTGTGTGTGTGTGTGTGTAGGAAAGAAACTAGCCCGTAGAGAATGAAATCAATTCTATCTTCCATTAAGACCAATAACGGGCCAATTTCTCAGTAATCCTTTGAAATAAAATTTCCCAGCCCTAGGAGGAATTGAGTGGCAATGTGGAATTACTAAGACAGAGGTTTCTAACTTTAAGCTGTATGCGAGTTACCTGGGGAAGTTTAAAAGAAGTTGGTATCGGGGCCCCATCTCAAAAGATTCCAAGTCGCTAAGTCAGAAGTGAGGCTCAAGAATCTGCATTTTCCAGCTCCCCATTCCTACCCTGGGGTTTAGACGCAGGTGGTCAGCTCAACCCTCTTGAACGTCCTCCCTCCCAACCCAGAAGGAAGAATGCGCTAACAGAAGCTGGCCTTTAACAGAGTGGCCAGTTTTCATTTACATCAGCAAAGTCATCATCCTAAACGTGTCGTATCTCATTCATTACCAAGGAGGGGAGTCAAGTTACCGCCAAGGAGAGTACCCACAGGAAGGCTCTTTTGTAACAATCCTCAAGGCAGCAAGGGCGTGCACTGAGGGGTTCTGGGGAAGTCTGACTTTAGAGGAGCCCAAGCCTGGATATGAGACAAAAAGCCTTGAATAGGTGACTTTTCTGATTCTCATTCAAAAACTGTCTGAAATAAACAGACAAGTCTGTTTAAAAACTGTCAAATCCTGCCTTTAAAAAAAATTACTCTTTATCCTTATCAACAACACCGAAACTAATCCCGAAGTCCTGACCTTTTAAAAAATTACTACGTGTCCTTATCGAGAGAACTGTAACCAATCCCTTCCCTCCCAAATGATGGAAATCCCAGGTGGATAAACTTGGGTCATAAGAGTCTTTACCCAAACTCAGAAAAAGGTCTCTTTCAATAGGATATCCATGTAAGCCATGTGGCAGTTAAAGAGAGATGGGACATCAAATCCACAAAAACTGGGAATCACTGACACTAAAATATTCAACAGCTTGGGACAGAATGTGGCACTCTCAGAAGAGAACTATTCTGGTGCAAACAGAATCAGAAACTTGCAGGCTCTCAAAGTCAGAAAATTCTCTGCTCTCCAGCTGCTGGGGAAAGGGGAGAAATGAATTGCACAGAGCTGAAAAATTTAAATGTTGCTGCAGTCTATTTATCAATCGAATCGTTCAAGTCCCCAGCCTAAATCAACCTGTCTGCGGGCTTTTACTTTCTGCTGGTGCCTTGAGGATTCAAGCAAAGTGAGGTTATTCCAATCGTGTTTCTCAAAGTCTCGGAGTCACCTGTGACAAATTCAGCTGGGATGTTTGTGAAAATGCAGATTCGTGGCCTCTAATCAAGACCCTAAGTGGTCCTGAAAGATGCATTATCATAAGCAATCCCCCCAAAAATAGTTCTAAGCATTCCAAAGTTGCAGAAACACTGTTCTAGGGCTTTGCATCTGATGGAGGAACATTCTTGCCCGTGTATGAATATGTGCCACAAAACAAGATGTTTTTTACATCTCGAGACACATCTGCTGCTTCGTCCCTACTCCCCAGCGCACTTTACACACCTCCCAAGTTTGTTCTTCCCTCTCTCCTCATGATCAGGCTCATGGTCACATATCTGATGCCCTGCAGAATTCAGTAGAATTTCCTTAGCTGCAAAAACAGTTGACTGTGACAAAGCTTGGGTATAAAGCAGACAAATGTCCCACCAGAAATATGACAAATGATATTCAGGAAGGTCTCACCTTACTGAGAGGTGAAGTTCGAACATCAGGGCATCAGGTGAGCTTTGAGTATGATCAAAATTCATCTTGGAAGCATCTACAGTGGGGGGATGCCCTATTAGAGATTCACACCCACCCTGGATCCTGGTCAGCCCAATAGACCCAGTGTTCCCACCGGTGTTGGAAGAGATGACATTCCTTGGGTTGAACACCAGCTGAAATAGTTGGCATGGCATATGTGCAACACAGGAACCACGCCCGAAAGTCACACAGAAGGTATAGGAGTCATATACCCACCCATCCTCATGACCATTGTACAGGGTGATGACCAGAATCTCCAGCTCCATTTAAAGAGTTGCTTTTTTCTTTTTGAGAAACATGTATGGTTCATTCACCACACACACACGTTCATTCACACGTACAATGCAACTCCACTGAATTTATGACTCTGGACGGCTGTGTAGGCATCTAAATAGCCAGGCAGGGCCCTACCATGTATTAAAATTGCTTGTTTGTCATTCTTAGCAATAAAAGCCTTCATGTTCCAAAGTTTTCATTCAGGAAGAACTTGGCCTCCTAAATAGATTAAGGATCCCATGTGTCTTCCATTAGCAGACACAAAGTTAGCAAATATTAAGCCATTATGCACTGGTAAAGCTTATGGCTTCTAAATAAACCGGAATGAGTCCTTTCCTGGCCTCAAAATATCCTTCATTGCATTAGGATTGGAAATAAGCATATGTGTCAAGGTAGGAAAGAAGCAAAAAGTTGGCCTTTTTGCAAAAACATAAAAGCAAATTCATCTTCTTTTCTATATTACTGGTTGGAGTAAAACTTCCTGGGGATTGGTTTCCACAGACATGTCTGCAGAGAATTTTTGTGATTCCATTACGAAAAATGGGGAACATTACCTATTCCCAAAAGGTCAGAAGGGCCTTTCTTTGTTGGTTCACATAAGCTGAAGTCAAGACAAATCACACCTAAGTCATCATCAACAATGGGAAGACTGTGGCTTTGAAAAGGATATAAACTTGTGGACTTTGACAAATAAATCAAAATAGCCGTTAAAAAGATGTTCAACCAGTGACCAGAGCAACAACAAAATACTGGGGTCTTTTGACTGTCAGATTGAAACAATTAAAAAGATGGATAATATCAAGGTTGGCGAGAGTATGAAGAATTGGATACAAAACAACACTGTTGGTGGAGGAGTAAACTGAGTCTTTGGAAGGTCAATTTGAATACATCTATTAAACTTGAAAATCCATGTGCCCACCCACTCAGCAATTCTATTTCTGAGTATCCTCCCTAGATACAAGTGTACAAATAGGCACGTGAAACAGTCGCTCTCTTCCCTGGTTACACATTAGAGTCACCTGGGGAGCTTTAAAAACTAACAATGCCCAGGGCCTACCCTGGATCAGTTAAATTAGAATCTCCAGTGATAGGACCAAGCATTCGTAGGTTTTAGGGCTCTCCAGATGACTCTAACGCAGCCAGGATGTGCAGTGATGTTCACCGCAGCTGGGAAACCATGAAACAACCTAAATGGCCATGGGTGGGAAAATGATTAAGTACCCAGTGGTTTATTCATAGGACGGGATACCACACCACAGTTTAAATATACATCGCCCATCTCCCATACTATGGCTTTAGAAGGCCCCACATGATCTCGCTGCTGCCTCTCTTTATCTCCCAGCACATCGCCCCCTCACTCCTCCACTTCAGCTATACTGAATTCCCCTCTCTTCTTTGAGCAATGCAAGTATGCTCCTGCCACAGGGCCTTTGCACTTGCTGGTCCCTCTACCTAGAATTTTCTTCCTCCTGATATCCAAGCGGCTTGTTCCCATCTATCCTTGAGACGCTTGGTCACCTGTTAGCAGAGCGGTTACCCCTGACCAACTTCTCTAAAATAGCACCCACAGCCCCACCCTTATTACCTTGGTCCTCTTATTCCAACTTTACTTTTCTTCCTAGTACTTACCACTCCTTGCAAAACTGACTGAATAATATATAATTATATGTAACTTATTATATTGACATAAAATTATACATTGTATATATTAATATGCATATAATCATACACTTTTATGGTCTATTTCCTCCTAGTAGGATGAAGACTCCAAAAACATTCTTTTTTATTTGAGAGAGAGAGAGCGCAAGCAGGGGAGAAGGGCAGAGGGAAAGGAAAAGAGAATCCTAAGCAGGCTCCACACTCAGGGCAGATCCCAGTGTGGGGCCCCAATCCCACGACCCTGGGATCATGACCTGATCTGAAATCAAGACTCAAGACATTCAACCAACTGAGCCACACAGGCGCCCCAACAACATTTTCATTTCTGTCATTGCCCATAATAATAGAGCATAACATTTTACGGTTCTTCCTTTGAAGCTAAACTGTTGGGGTTTGAATCCAGGTTCTGCCTCTAAGTAGCTGTGTGCTCTTGAGCACGTCTTTTAACCAGTCTGTGCCTCAGTTTTCTCATCTGTAAAGTGGGGATAAAACAGCACCTAGCTCACAGGACTGGGAAGATTCAATTGTGTAAAGCACAATGCCTGACACACGGTACTCACTATGTAACTGCTGGGCACTGTCATCACCAACACCTAGAGCAGGGCCTGGCGTGTAAATATTTATTGAGTAAATTAATGAATGAATATGTGTGTGTGTGTAACCCATATCTTACATATATATGATACACACATATCATATATAGATATATCATTATCCCATGTATATAAACACACACAAGATGAATTTCCAAGTGCATACTTACAGATTTAAATGTAGAGAAAATCACCTGGAAGATGCATACAAAATGCTAAACAGTACTGCTAACAGCCTTTAGGAGGAGAATGAGGTTCAGAAATGCTCACAAAGCAGTTTACTGCATCTGTATCATTTGTGGGTCGGATTTTTTTCTGTCTTTTGGGGGTTGTTGTTGTTGTTTGCATGGTCCAAGTGTAAAATCAAATATGTTTCAGATGTGACATTTCTCCAAAGGAAGCCAGTGCTTATGCAGATATGCTGGCCCAGGTCTGCACTTGTTTAATCAAGGCTGATCCCTACAGAGAACGGAAGCCCTTGGGTGGAGAAGGCCCAGGCCTGCTCTCTCTCTCACTCTATCTCCCTGTCTGTGTGTACCCCACAGCGCCTGAGCGGCCAGCAGTCAGCTGTGAGCATGGAGGACGGACCTCATCCACACACACCCCACCGGAGCTTCTGAGGAACGGACCCTTGACTTCAGACTGTGAGATCTTTTCCTCCAGGACTCTCCAGAGGCAGGTCCCTGGCAAATGAACTTAAAAAAGAAAAAAAAAAAAAAGAAAGAAAGGAAGGAAAAAAAAGTCCAAAATTAAGGAAAACCAAGCAGCACAGACAGGTCAGCCATCACAGATTTTTTTTTTTTTTAAACAAAAAGAAAAACTCAAGTCTCACTGTCTGAGTTTAGTGAAGGCCTCTGTGTCCATGCCTCTTCTGCAGAGATGAGCCTCAGGAAATCTCAGTACTTCTACATGGGGGCTGGGGGGGTCTACATGTGGGGGGAGAGGGAGGTCCCAGAAGCTGGCGTCTGCCAAGTCGAGCACAAACATTTGCAGCATGTTTAAAGTTGACAATGGAGCTGAATCTATGCTTTTTGTCCCCTTCTAATTTTACATGCCATAGCTAGAGGGTCCCACTCCATCAGTTGCTCCCCGCCACAGCCCCCAGAGTCCCCACATCACTCACCAAAGAAAACAAATGAAGGGTCTTTCTGGCCTTTTGTCCTGACCTCAATCTTCCGATGGTCCTCTCCCTTGCTTGTATCCACTGCTGCTCACCTCACTTTTCACTTCAAGACTCTGAGACTGTACTTAGTGATCAATTCTAGGTACAGGAGCACCTTCCCCATCCCAGTTTTGGGGATAAACTGGCTGTTTACGGAATGTGCTTTATTCAAACCATCCCCCCCCCCCCCACTCTTTTTTAGCAAGTCTCAGGCAAGATCTTTGATTTTCCTGGATGCCAACCTGGAAATACCACCCACTGTATTTCTTTTCTGTCAAACATAACCCCTTCAGGTGTGAGTGTACTGGCTTAATGATGCCATTATTCTGCCTGCCAGAACTTGCCAACCCCGTGTTTCTCAGATGCAGGGCAAACCACTGGTGGTACACAAAGATCATTTTTAAGTTGTTTATAGACACAACATTAAGTGATGCAAATCACAAAGTATGTTTCCCCTTTTCTATTCTTTCTCAATGCCGATTACAGCAAAGAGAAAGCTTCTGTTTAGTGCTCACGGGTCCTTAACACCTTTTCTGTCACTTTGGCTCTTTTCCCTTCTTCATAAAGGAAGAGCAGGCCTCAGGTTCAAAGTCTTCTGTCTAGATAGAATTTAATAGCAGAGTCCTGTTTTCGTTGTATTTCTTAATTACCTTCCATTTACAGTTTCCCCTTAGGGACGTGATACGTTGTTTCTATTCAAATAAATTTACTTAGGAAAAATAAGTGGACTCAAAGAAAATATCAAGGGATTAACACAACAGGTGATATGTACATGTGGCAAAAGTAACTTCAAGAACTACTATCAGAAATACAGTGGTAATGAACTTTCCTAAGCAAGAGAAAAGGCAGCTTATTCTAAGTGAATGAACAAGAGGCCGAGAATTAAAACACCTGTGTCCCAAGGCCTTTTTTGCCACTCACAGGCTATGCAAGCTGATTTTTAGGCAAGTTTCTTAGCCTCTCTGTGCCTCGAATTTCTTCATCTGGAAAATGGAAATGAGAATACCTGTCTACATACCTCAGAGTGTTGTTAACAAGAATTAATCGCCATAATAGATGTGAATGCCCCTGGAGGGAGATTCTAAGTGCTATACAAATACAAAGCAGTGTTCTTAGATTACTATGAATCTCAGGCATTTGTTAAAATCCTGGACCCCAGCAAAAAATAAATGCTGATGGGCATCAGATTCCACCTGTCATCTCAGCCGGATGTCTGTCATGAGCCAGCACTTGTCCCAGGAGGAAACTGAATCAGGGCCACGAATTCTCGGCACGCAGAGATCCTAACGTCATTCCAGTATATTGGATCCTGATTTCTGTTTCAGACATCTTGTTTCTTGTTTGTTTGTGTTTGGGTCCCTGATCTTTTACCCAGATCAAATGAAAAGTGTTGCTGAGAGGCAGAATAAAAATGGTTTTAAGTAAGCCTGTTTTCCATGGTGTATAAAGTTGTGTTTTCTCGGGGTTCCCAACCTTCTAGAGGGAATGGGCTCCTGGATCCCAGTCTAAGCCTGTAGGGAAGACAGAGAGAGGCCGGGGATGGGGCTGGAGAGGTGTCAACTTGGAACTTAGGCCTGAAATGCCCTTCCAGGAGGCATTGAAAATGTTAGACACTGAAGTCACTAAATAAGGTCCCTGGGCTCCAGAGGGGGTCTGAGTTTTGCTGGGCCTTGGGACCTGGCAGAGAGCTTTCATATTGATAAATTGGGATGATGTTCTCCTCCAGGGCTTCCTGCAAGGCTGAGATCATCCTTGTTCCACTCCAAAAAGCAGTCAGAGGGGCGCCTGGGTGGTTCAGTCGGTAAAGTGTCCGACTTCCGCTCAGGTCATGATCTCGAAGTCTGTGACTTTGAGCCCCGCATCGGGCTCTGTCTGACAGCTCAGAGCCTGGAGCCTGTTCTGGATTCTGTGCCTCCCTCTCTCTCTGCCTCTCCCCCACTCACGCTGTGTGTCTCTCCCTCAAAAAAATAAATAAACATTTAAAAAAAATTTTTTTAATTAAAAAAAAAAAAAACAGGGGCGCCTGGGTGGCTCAGTCGGTTGAGCGTCCAACTTCGGCTCAGGTCATGATCTCACAGCTCGTGAGTTCGAGCCCCGCGTCGGGCTCTGTGCTGACAGCCCAGAGCCTGGAGCCTGCTTCTGCTTCTGTGTCTCCCTCTCTCTCTGCCCCTAACCCACTCACATTCTGTCTCTGTCTCTCTCAAAAATAAATAAACATATAAAAAAAAAAAACAGCTAGAAAAAGGATTGACCAAGTGCATCAGCCAGGGTATACTTTCGGCAAGACAGTGACCAAAAAAAAAAAAAAAAAAAAAAAAAAAAAAAATTGGCTAGAGCAAAAAGTAGAGGTTACTGG
The DNA here is from genome assembly GCF_046562875.1 of Panthera onca. Lineage (NCBI taxonomy): Eukaryota > Metazoa > Chordata > Mammalia > Carnivora > Felidae > Panthera > Panthera onca. The sequence continues at coordinate 14,709,814 of NC_138350.1, forward strand.
TTCCTCTAACTAACTGCAAATTCCAGAAATAGCTTCAGGCATGGCTGGATCTTGGTGCTCAGCACTAAGAACTTCTACCGGTCTCTCAGCTTCAACTTCCTGAGTTCATTTTGGTTTCATAGCAGCATGCTGGCTGTCAGCAGCTTCAGGCTTCTCCTATCTGCTTAGCAATGCCTGTAGAAATGGTGTGTCTGTCCCCTAACAGCTACAGGGGGGAAAACATTCGATTCAAAATAATGCAAGGGGCACCTGGGTGGCTCGGTTGGTTAAGCGTCCGACTTCGGCTCAGGTCACGATCTCACGGTCCGTGAGTTCGAGCCCCGCGTTGGGCTCTGTGCTGACAGCTCGGAGCCTGGAGCCTGTTTCAGATTCTGTGTCTCCCTCTCTCTCTCTGACCCTCCCCCGTTCATGCTCTGTCTCTCTCTGTCTCAAAAATAAACGTTAAAAATAATAGTAATAATAATAATGCAAAATTGATTCAGAACCAGAGCCAGTCCATCAGTCTGGATACCAGCCATTAACGAACAGGCGTGGCCACCCTCCCAACACAAATTGAATCCGTGGCCAGGGGTGTATGGCACCCTCATTGGCCGCACCTGGCTCACGGCTCAGCCAGTGTAACTGAGGGTGAAGTCAGATCCACCCAAACTTTATGGGTCGAGGGTGGAGGAAAAGGATGGTTTCCCAAAGGAAAACCAAAGTGCTTTTACCAGAAGAAGGAGAGACAGAGGCTAAGCAGAAAAAACAACCACTGTCTGTATTAGGCATGCTGCCTCTTACTATGCCTGCCACAAACAGGCCAAAGTGATGTAATAGCTTTTCAGACAATTTCCCCACTCTGTTGTCACTCTCATCCACTCCCTTGTCCGATGGCTATTTACAGAGCACCTGTTCACCCATGGGTGAGGCTTTGGAGATTCCAATATGATAAAAAGAGATCCCTTGGAAGGGTTCACAGTGGGGAGCAGGCACATATACGATAATTAGAAGAAAACATTAGGATGCTAAGACAGGCATGAACAATGTTATGCTGTCACTTTGCGGGAGGGACCGCTGGCTGTACCCGAGAGGGGAGGCCTCAGGGAGCAAATGTCCCTGTCCCACTGCCCCGTGCATTGCTAAGGCTGATACGGCTACAGCCCTTGAAGTTGCCCTATCTTTGGCCACAAGTTATGGGCAGAAGCAGATGCAGACATAAAATCGCTGGCCTCAGCTCCTGGATCAGCAAATTATCTCTGGCCTACACCAAGACAGCTGCATTCAGCAAAACAGCATTATGCATGTATCTTGATACGTAACCCTAGATCCAGGCTTCTAAATATAAGAGACAGTTTTGGGCCACTGACTACAAAAAAAAAAAAAAAAAAAAAAAATTCTAAGACAGCATCCACATTCATTGCTTACTACCAATCCTTAAAAAATACTCGTGGATGTTGACTATCTGAGCCTGGAGAGTTACCTTATAAAAACAGGCCCCTGAACCCACATACTTTGAATTCCAGTTTTGACGCACGCAAGAAAGAGGCCTAAAGACTAGTCAAGCATCACCCGTCACTTCTGGAGAAGTCCCAGAGAGAAGGAATTCCCTTTCCAATACGGATTTGTTTGTTTATTATTTCTTCCAATAGAGATTTATTTATCGGGTGTCAGGAGAAAGAAGTACAGGGTTGCCTTTGTGCATTTTTGTGGGTCGGGCACCTGTGTCTCCCCTGCATTCCTGGTTCCAAACCTCAGGTGAGCGGCCAGGTCAAATCTGTGATGGTCACAACCTCCATCCCTCTTCCAGTCTGAGTGCACAGCTCACCGTCAGACACTGGCTCAGTGAGGTGTCCTGCCATTTAATTTTCCGAAGCTGTCTGCTCCTGGCACTGCCACGAGGTGTCGATCCTGCCGGATGACACGGAATCCCACGCACGAGGACTGGTTGTACTTCAGAGTGAATATATTGACAGGGGCCCAGGAAAGGCCAAATCCTGCCTCTGTGGAGGTAACGAGGGGCTTGAGGACCAGCACAACACAGGGCCTAACGCAGATCTCAACACCTAGTGGGCAAGGTGAATAAATATTTCTCGAGCCACTACCAAAGCTCATCTAAACAATTATAATAGTCTTCCGATGGGTCTCCCTGGTGTATTGGTTGCTGATTGGTCCTGTAACAAATACTACAAGCTTAGTAACTGGAAAACAACCCCCATTTATTGCCTTACCATTTGGGAGGTCAGAAGTCTGAAACAGGTCTCACTGAGCCAAAATCAAGATTCCAGGAGGGTTGTATTCCTTCCTGCAGCTTCCCAGGGAGAATCCATTTCCTTGCCTTCTCCACCTTGTAGATGATGCCCCCGTTCCTCGGCTCCTGGCCTCTTTTCACCTTCAAAGTCAGCAATCGCCACTGGACTCTACTTCACATGGCATCTTTCCCGTTGTGACTCCTCTGACTTCCTCTTCTCCATTTAAGGACCCTTGTGATTACACTGGGCCGACCCAAGTAATCCAGGCTAATCTTATTTTAAAAGCAGCTGATTAGCATCCTTAATTCCCCTTGCTGTGTATCCTAACAAACTCACAGGTTCCAGAGATTAATCCGGGGACATTTTGGGGTTATAATTTTTTTTCCCACCACACCCTGTTTTCACACTGATCCCCGTCCAGCACTCACAGCAGCCTGGGGTGATCTGGAAACCTCTGCTGAAACCCAACCCACACAACCAATGGCCTCCCAACGCAACTAAAACTCAAACTTTTAACATGTAACCCTACGTGATCAGACCTTTTTCCCTTTCAGATCTCATCTCCTACCACTTACCCTCCCTCCCTCTGCTGCAGCCCCACACTGGCCTTCTTGCTACTTTCCAAACATGCCAAGATCATTCCTGCCTCGGGGCCTTTGTATGTGCTGTTTGCTCTGCCCATAACACTGATTCTGGATTTTCTTTTCCTCTTCCTCCAAGTCTCTGGCTTCTTGGAGAGGGCTGACCTAGCCCCCTCCAAGGCAGCCTACAGTCTTCTATTTGCACGATCACACAATCCCCAGGGCGTTACTTCAAGGTCTATCACAATGGAGTTGGATACACTAATCAACTATATAATTATCATTGAATGTTTGTCTTTCCCAGCAGACTATCAGCCCCTATGAAAGCAGGAACGCTGTTCATCTTTTTCACCCCTGCTTTCACGGTGCCTGGCATATACAAGGTTTTTGGTAAGAACGAATAAATAATGAAAGAGAATAGAGGGTGTGGAAGGAAGGAAGGAAGGAAGGAAGGAAGGAAGGAAGGAAGGGCAAAAGAAAAGAGAAGGGGAAAAAATAGCTGGAAAACTTAAGGAACTAAGAAGAGATTTCAGCAGATCCTTAGTGCTGGGAGGCACAGTTTGGAGTTAAAGTTCCACCAGATTAGAGAAGCCTGGGAACCCCTCAGTCTTTCATTGAAACTCAAGAGGAGTCACACGTTAGTGGTAAAGATCACATCAAAGGACTGAAGTCTGGAACACACAAAACCAAAACAGACCCACCCAAAAGAAGTCTAAAATCATGCCTCCATTGGATAAAGAAGAGCCATCAGTAATTTCACTGTCAGATAAATCAAAATCAAAACCCAATACTTTTCTGAGGCAGGTAACAGAACCCCAGTTCTCTGCAATATATCACACGCAACGTGCGGCATGAAATTTAAAAATTACTGAACATGTGAAGCAGCAGAAAAGCATTATTATCAAGAGAAGAAACAGTGAGTAGAAACAGACCCAAAGATACTGCAGATGTTGAAATAAGTAGTCAAATGCATTAAAATAAAGGCAATAAAAAATCGAAAGGATCTAGAATAAAAGGTTAATATAATGAGTAAAGAGATGGAGAATTTCAGGAGAGATATGGAAAGTAAGAAAAACTAGAAATCCTAGATCAGAAAATTACAAATTCTGAAACAAAATTTGAAAATTTGGAAAATTCTGAAACAAAATGTTTGTATGATGTTAACAGTATATTGGACAACACAGAAGAAAAGATCAGTGAACTCGAGGACGGGTCAATAAAAATTATTCAAACTGAAGCACAGCAAAAATAAAGTTTCAGCAACTTATAGAAGAATATCAAGCATCCTACCATAAATGTAACTCGATTCCCAAAAGAGGAGGAGAGAAAGAGACAATGGAGCAGTAAAAAAATTTTTTAAAGAGATACTGACTTGGGACACCTGTGTGGCTCAGTTAGCTGAGCGCCCAACTCTTGATTTTGGCTCAGATCATGATCCCAGGGTGGTGGATCCAGCCCCGTTGTCAGGCTGCGCACTGAGCATGGAACCTGCTTAAGATTCTCTCTCCTTCTCCCTCTTCCCCTCTCCCCAGCTTGTGCTCTCTCACTTTAAAAAAAAAAAAAAATACGGACGTAAAATTTTCCAAATGTTATTAAAAATATCAGCCCACATGTTAAAGAAGCTCAAAAAAAAAACCCTTAACTGGAAATATTCAAGGAAAACAAATTGCTGGAAACCAAAGTTAAAGAAAATAAATAAAAAACCAGGGGGGTGGGAGGGAGGGGTGAATCGATTACATACACAGAAACAATAGTGAAAATAATTGACTTCTCATCAGAAACAACGGGATACAGGATACATTGGAATGACAAGTATAAAATAAACAACTGTTGGGGCACCTGGGTGGCTCTTGTCAGTTGAGCCGCAGACTTCAGCTCAGGTCATGATCTCACAGTCTGTGAGTTCGAGCCCCGCATCGGGCTCAGATTCTGGAGCTGCTTCTGATTCTGTGTCTCCCTCTCTCTCTGTTCCTCCCCTGATCACACTCTCTTTCTCTCTGCCCCTCTCATGCCCGTGCTCTCTTTCTCTCTCCCCAAAATAAATAAATATTAAAAAATAATAACAATAAATAAACAACTCTCAACCTCCAAGTGAAAATATCCTTTAAATAGAAAATGAAATAAAGACATTTTCAGCCAAACCAAACAAAGCTTAGAGAGTTGGTTTCCAGCAGAAATGAACCACAAGAAATGCTAAAGGAATTTCCTTTAGAATGAAGGTAGGAAAAAACAGATGGAAATCAGTACCTATGGGAAAAAAACAAAAAGTTCTGGAAATGTAAAATGTGTGAATAAATAGAAAAGACCATAATCTTCACCAGAATCTCAACATGACTTTTTGCAGAAACCAATCAGCTGAGTCTAAAATTTAGATGCCATAGCAAAAGACCTAGAGTAGCTGAAACAATCTGGAAAAAAAAGAGCAAAGTTGTAGGACTCACACTGCCTGATTTCACAACTTACAATAAAGCTACAGTTATCAAGAAGGTGTGATATTGGTGAGATAAGACAGACATGGAGATGAATGGAATAAGGAACATGTATGGTCAATGGATTTTTGACAAAAGTGCAAACGCTGGGGTGCCTGGGTGGCTCAGTCAGTTAAGCGTCTAACTTGATTTTGGCTCAAGTCATGATCCACAGTTTGTGAGTTCAAGCCCTGCATCAGGGATTCTCTGTCTCTCTCTCCCTCTCTCTCTTTGCCCCTCCCCTCCCAAAATAAAAAAAAATAACTTTAAAAACAATGCAAAAGCAATTCAATGGGGAGAAAATAATGTTTTCAACATGTGATGGCGGAACAGTCTGACCTCCACATGCCAAAAAAATGAACCTCAACCCATACCTCACATGGTAATATAAACTGACTCAAAATAGGTCATAGATCTAAACACAAACCCTGAGGGGCACCTGGGTGGCTCAGTTGGTTAAGCGTCTGACTTCAGCTCAGGTCATGATCTCTCAGTTCGTAGGTTCAAGCCCCACATTGGACTCTGTGCTGACGGCTCAGCCTGCTTCAGATTCTGGGTCTCCCTCTCTCTCTGTTCCTCCCCTGATCTCACACACACACACACACACATACACACACACACACACACACACACTCTCTCTCTCTCAAAAATAAAGATGAAAAAAAATTTTTTTAATAAAAACATAAAACCGGAAATGATAAAACTTCTGAAGAAAATATAGGAGAATACAGAGTAACTAGAACCTTTGAACACTGCGGGTGGAAATATAAACTGGAGCAGCCATAATGAAAACAGTACGGCAGCTCCTCCGAAAAATAAAAACAGAATTACCATATGATTCAGCAATCCCACTTGGGGGTATATACCAAAGAGAACTGGAAGGGGACTCAAAGAGGTATTTGCACTCTGATGTTCATAGCAGCAATATTCATACGAGCCACAATGTGGAAGCAACTCAAGTCGATGGGCGAATGAACATACAAATGTGGTGTATACACATAATAAGATACTATTCAGCCTTAAACAAAAAGGAAATTCTGAGCCAACTTACGACATGAATGCACCATGAAGACGCTATGCTAAGTGAAATAAGCCAGTCACTAATGGACAAATGATGTGATTCGCTTATAGGAAGTAGTCAAATTCAGAGGCAGAAAATAGAACAGTAGTTGCCAGGGGCTGGGGGGAAAGAGGGAGTAGGAAGTTATGGTTTTAATAAGTATAAAGTTTCAGTTTTGCAAGAGAAAAGAGCTCTGGAGATTAAATGGTGGTGACAATTTTGCAACAATGTGAATGCACTAATGCCACCGAACTGTACCCTTAAAAATGATTAAAATGGTTCTTACACCATCCACAAAAATCAACTCAAAATGGATGAAAGACCTAAATGTAAGACAGGAGGCCATCAAAATCCTAGAGGAGAAAGCAGGTAAAAGCCTCTCTGACCTCAGCCACAGCAACTTCTTACTCAACATGTCTCTGGAGGCAAGGGAAACAAAAGCGAAAATGAATTACTGGGATCTCAGCAAGATAAAAAAGCTTCTGCACAGCGAAGGAAACAATCGGCAAAACTAAAAGGCAACCAACAGAATGGAAGAAAATATTTGCAAAGGGCTAGTATCCAAAATCTATAAAGAACTTATCAAACTCAACACTCAAAAAACAAATAATCCAGTGAAGAAATGGGCAAAAGACATGAATAGACACTTCTCCAAAGAAGACATCCAGATGGCTAACAGACATATGAAAAGATGCTCAACGTCACTCATCATCAGGCAAATACAAATTAAAACCACAATGAGATACCACCTCGCACCAGTCAGAACAGCTAAAAGTAATTCAGCCAACAACAGATGTTGGCGAGGATGCAAAGAAAGACGATGTCTTTTGCACTGCTGGTGGGAATGCAAACTGGTGCAGCCACTCTGGAAAACAGTATGGAGGTTCCTCAAAAAATTAAAAATAGAACTACCCTATGACCCAGCAATTGCATTAATAGGCATTTATCCACGGGATACAGGTGTGCTGCCTCGAAGGGGCACATGCATCCCAATATTTATAAGCAGCTCTACTGACAATAGCCAAAGTATGGAAAGAGCCCAAATGGCCATCAATGGATGAATGGATAAAGATGTGGTATATATCTACAATGGAGTATTACTCAGCAATCAAAAAGAATGAAATCTTGCCATTTGCAACAACATGGATGGAACCAGAGGGTATTATGCTAAGTGAAATTAGAGAAAGACAAAAATCATATGACTTCACTCATATGTGGAATTTAAGATACAAAACAGATGAACATAAGGGAAGGGAGGCAAAAATAATATAAAAACAGGGAGGGGGATAAGGAAAACACAAATAATATAAAAACAAGGAGGGGGACAAAACATAAGAGACTCTTAAATACAGAGAACAAACTGAGGGTTGCCGGAGGGGTTGTGGGTGGGGGAATAGGCTAAATGGGCAAGGGGCATTAAGGAAGACACTTGTTGGGATGAGCACTGGGTGTTATACAAGGGGATGAATCACTGGAATCTACTCCTGAAATCATTATTGCACTATATGCTAACTAACTTGTATGTAAATTAAAAATTAATTAATTTTTTTTTTTTTTTTAAGTTAAAAACAGAGGGGCGCCTGGGTGGCTCAGTCGGTTAAGTGTCCAACTTCGGCTCAGGTCATGATCTCACCGTTTGTGAGTTCAGGCCCCGCATCGGGCTCTGTGCTGACGGCTCAGAGCCTGGAGCCTGCTTCGGATTCTGTGTCTCCCTCTCTCTCTCTCTGCCCCTTCCCCGCTTGTGCTCTCTCTCTCTCTCTCAAAAATAAACAAACATTAAAAGTTAAAAACATAATTACCATATGATCCAGCAATTGCACTACTGGGTATTTACCCACGGAAAGTGGAAACAGTAATTTGAAAAGATATATGCACTCCTCTGCTAATTGCAGAATTATTTACAATAGCCAAGATATGGAAATAACCCAAGTGTGCATTGATAGATGAATTAATAAAGAAGTTATGGTATACATAAGTTATAATTCTAAGTGAAATATGTCAAAGAAAGACAAATACTGTATGATTTCACTCACATGTGGAATTTAAGAAGCAAAAGAACCAATAAAGTGAGAAGTACAAAAATTTTTTTAAATGATTAAGATGGTAAATTTTATTTTATTTATATGTATTCGTCATGTTTTTCATTTTCTTTTTTTAAGTTAATTTATTTATTTATTTAGTAATCTCTACACCCACCATGGGCTCAAACTCACAACCCCAAGATCAAGTCACATGCTCTACCTACTGAGCCAGTCAGGCACCCCATGTTCTTTATTTTCTATATTTTATGATGTTTTGACATCTTGGGCCCTCAGTGACTGGGAAGAGACTGCACCTCCCAAGATTAACTGATTTCTACTGGCAGTAAATGACTTGCCTGGAATCTGCAATGCAACCAATCCAGAGTCCATACTCTGAAGCACATTCTCCATCTGGCTTTTACACTCCAGCAGGCAAAAATCTCTCTGTCCTAATCACCCCAGGGCCCAGTACCAGACAACCAGGGACCATCCCTATAGCCCAGGGCCCAACGAAACCACAAGAAGGGCTTTTTGCACATGCTCTCCCCTCACCCTCTCTACCTGTGGCCAGCCTGACTGGCGTGGCATATCCCCTCCTCTTGGGAACTGAGACTCATAAACTATCTTTTCAATGGCCATCATCTCCTGATCTGTTGACCTAACCATACATGAATAAGTCCAAAATCCTGGGTATGTTTTATAGCAGCATATTGTATATTTTTGTATATTTAATTGATTTATTTAACTTACTTATTTGCATATTATTGTATATTTTTTAAAAATAAGTAATTGTTAAGAGTATTGAGAAAGATTGACATATCAATTATGATACATCTATCCTACCTTAGTTTGGTATGGTAGCTAGGGGTGAAGATGTAAGAGTCCAGTTTCCTGCATCTAAATCCTGGCTCTACCACTTACAAGCTCTGTGAGGTTGAGCAAATTACTTATCCACTGTGCCTCAGTTTTTTCACCTGTAAAGTGGGGGTAATGATAGAATGTACCTCTTATGGCTTTGTGAGGGTTCAATGGATTCAAACAAGGGCAGTACCAGGTATACAGTAAGCACTCTATAAATGTTAACTATTATTGTTATAGACTCTGCAGCCATTTAAAAAATGAGGGAGAGGGGCGCCTGGGTGGCTCAGTCGGTTGGGCGTCCGACTTCGGCTCAGGTCATGATCTCACGGTTCGTGAGTTCGAGCCCCGCGTCGGGCTCTGTGCTGACAGCTCAGAGCCTGGAGCCTGTTTCAGATTCTGTGTCTCCCTCTCTCTCTGACCCTCCCCCGTTCATGCTCTGTCTCTCTCTGTCTCAAAAATAAATAAAAAACGTTAAAAAAAAATTTAAAAATGAGGGAGATCTGTATGTGCTGACATGGAAAAAGACACTAAGGGGGAAAAAGTCCCCACTGTGTCAATTTTTTTTAAAAGGAATGTGATATAAGCAAATACTTCTTCTGGAAAAGGTTATATAGTTATAACAAAATATGCCCCCCAAAAGCGTACTAGAAACTCTCAACAGGTTGTTTTGAGGAGAAGAAAATAGAACTCTAGTAGAAGGTGTGAGGGGAACTTTTGTATTTTATTCAGTATCTCCTATATCACTTTATGTTTTTACCATGTTCGTTCATACTTAAAAATAGACATTCAACTTTTTGGAAGACCATGGGAATATTTCTCAATGTTCTTCATTGCCACCTAGGGGGTTCTGGAGGTATTGCCTGCCATAATCATGGTCATTTGTTTAAACTTAACTATTTTAATAAGTGATACCACCTTCTGAATTTAGTATCTTACACCAAGCAATTCATAGCCTCCAACTTCCGCTAATGAGTTTTGCAACAATAACGAACACAGACCCATATTTATAAAAGTCAATAGATGCTAAAAAACAAAAACAAAACAAAAAGAAAAACAAACAAACAAAAAAAACCCACCTTGTTTGATCTACTTCACTGAAAGATTCTGGCTTCATATTATAATCTTGATCGGCCTGAACCACCGGCCCCACCCAAGTGATCTCACCCTGCACCCAGTTATCTGTCCATAACGCCTAAATTTCTACATCAACATGGTTGCCTGACTTTGAATATTGGTTCCATGACTTCCTATCTGTGTGACCTTGAGCAAGTCACTTCACCTCTTGGCTTCAGTTTCTTCTGTAAAATACAAATTATAATAATAATAGTCCCTTAAAGGATTCTTGGGAGCATTATGAGTTGATATATCAAGCACAATGCCACTCACATAATGCAGTTTGATAAACAATTTTCACTGGTAACACCTACAATCTTCAAATTTCAACGTGACGCTTCTGCCAGGAAGCCTTCCCCGATTAGCTCACATTCCCCTCATAGATCACATTTCTCCTACGTAGCATTTGTCACAGATGACTGTTGAATGATTGTATGATAAATGTCCATCTTCTCTAAGAGGATCACAAGCCCCATTAGCACAGAGCCTGGGTCTGGTTTTACCCACCATTCTCTATCCCCAGCATCTACCACAGGGCCTGGAAGATAGTTTGTGCCACACACAATTATTGATAAAGAAATGAACTAATGAGGTTAGAAAGCTGAAGGCCTCTAAATGTTAACTAGAACAGATGTCACAGACTGGTTAGGCTCCGACGGGCTGCACAGGAGGCCTGGACTGGAAGGGTCATCCAAGGATAAACAAGACAACTCTCACCTTTGTCCTAGGACTTGCCCTGTTTTTTCAGTCGAGGTGAAATTCATATAACATATATAATTAATCATTTTAAAGTGTACAATTCGGTGGTATTTAGTACAGTCACAGTGTCCTGTAACCACCAACTATATTAAGTCCTGAAACATTTTCATCACGCCAAAAGAAAACCCAATAACCATTAAGCAGACACTCCCCATTCCCTCTTAGCCCAGCCCCTGGCAACCACCAATCTGCTTTCCATTTTTATGGATTTACCTATTACGGATATTTCGTATGACGGAATCCTACATACATGTGGCCTTTCGTGGCTGACGTCTTCCACTTAGCATAATGTTTTCAAGGTTCATCCACTGTTAACAGTGTGTCTACAACTGACCGCCTTGTTAACAGCAAAAGCCTCAAGGCATTTATTGACAACCGCCCCGCCTCCCCCCCCTTCCCCCCCCCCCCCCCCAACCCCTTAGTCTACCTCTACCAAATCCAAAGCGACTCTCACAGAGGCTGCGCTTGCTGCCCTCTGAGTCCCGAGGAAGGCCCACCAAGGCCCTCAACAGCTCCGGGCCACGACCCCAGGGCTGGAGCCTTCTAGCCAGCAGGCGGGAGGCTGGGCTGAAGCCCAGGGGGCAGGGATGGCCCTGCGGAGGCAGCCCTGCGCCCTCGGCGGCCCCTTCCCCTGGCGCGGAAGTCAGGGGCTGCACCAGACACGGTCCCAACCCCACGGCCTCGCAAGGCCAAGCACTCACGTGTCGCCGCAGCTCCCGGACGTTCATCAACTGGTGCTGCACCTCCAGGTAGATGGGGCAGCTGCACAGCGCCTGCAGGCCCACCAGGGCGCGAGGGAAGGGGGGGCCTGGCCAACCTGGCTTTCCCGGCCTAACCCGTCGCCCCAGTCCCAGCCCGCCTATTGGTGGATTAAAAAAAAAAAAAACGTAGGTCGAAAGTTATACCCGGATTTTCACCTGGGAGGGGTAGGGGGCGGGGCTCCTAACCCCAGTGGTTCAAGGGTCAATTGTACTTCTCCTTTTTAGGCCTGGGTAATATTCCATTGTGTGGAATATTCCAGTTTATCCACTCGTACCTTGATGGACATTTGCGTTATTTTCACCTTTTGGCTATTGTGACGGGTGCTCTCCAATCCTGTTTTTGTTTTTTCTTTAAGCCCGCATGGTATGTCAGATCATGAAGACTGAAATATCAGTGTCCTGTCAGCCACGAACTTGTATAATTCAGCAAGCCATTTTGCCTCCTCTGCTGTAACCCAAGAGGTTCAACCAGGATTTTGTGCAAGTAATTTATTTGGAAGGTGATTCTGAGTGTTTACTTAGGAGATGATCCTAAGAAGTGACAAAGGAAAGAGAGGAAGGAAGCCAACAAATTTAGTGTACCTTTATGATCAAGTTAACTGTGTTGGGCATAAATTGGTTCAGTTCCACTGGGGATCTCTGTAGTGGACACAGTAGGGAACATATCTTAGAAATGTTCCACCCACTGGCCAAGGAGCTGCAATATCTATCCACTAACTACTGTCTGTCACTGCTGAGGACCGCTCACAAACTATCCACTGTGTGGCCCCTCTGGTCTCCCCCATGTGCATGCCAAGAATGCTCTAGAAGGCCCTCAGATAGAGTCACATGTGCTTACAGTAGGAAACTTTGGGCATACACAGAAGGATGCGTGCAGATTGCAGATGGGACGCAGGGGTCATCAACAAGGCATGTTAGAGGGCTTATCAAACTCATCCTCAGATCCCTAGGAGCTCACGTTTTAATGAGACAAATACAGATTTCTTTTTATTTTTTTCACCTTAGTTGAATCTATGCATGAAAACTGCTTTAGTTTGTCAGTCATCTTCTTGGGAAAGGGAAGAGATATACATCCTTTTCTCCTCCATTCCTTCAAAGCTTCTTGATAGAGAGTAGATTTGGAGTGAACTTTATTAAGACAGATGTGTTACCAGGGTGACTGGGTGGCTGGGTTAAGGGGCCGACTTCAGCTCAGGTCATGATCTCGCCATTTGTGGGTTTGAGCCCTGTGTCAGGCTCTGTGCTGACAGCTCAGAGACTGGAGCCTGTTTCAGATTCTGTCTGTCTGTCTCTCTCTCTCTCTCTGCCCCTCCCTCTCTCTCTACCTCTCCCCTACTCATGCTCTGTCTCTCTCTCTCTCTCAAAAAATGAATAAACATTTAAAAAAAAAACAGATGTGATACCTTGAGCTGGGCGCTTCTCACCTTGAGGTCTCAGTTTACTCTGTAAGGGAAGCTATTTCTTTAAAAATATTTTTTTTTATTGAAAATAAAACAAAGATACAGGAAACCACACAAAAGTGTGGTTTAGTGAATTATTATAAGTCAAATGCTTTAATAACCACTACCCAGGTCAAGAAATAGAATTTTGCCAGATATATCACAAGTCACAAAATGAGACTGTCTGCCAATTAACGTCTCTTCCCTGGAAGTCTACACTTATGAAATTTACAATTCTATATTTTTATAATCAGTTGATTTCTAAAATTCAGCCCTACCCCTAAATTCTATGATATTATAAAATGTATATCAATTATTATGTGAATAAGATAACATTACTCCCATACCCAAACCCTCCCATGAATTCCCACTGACTTTGAATAAAATCCAGAAAGTTCCACTGTGACTACCAAGCCCCAAAAGGATCAAGCCTTTCCTCCCGCTTTCCAATACACTCCCAAATCACCTCTATGTTTCTGCGGCATGAAAAACTCATACCCACCTCAGGGCCTTTGCACTTGCATTGTCCCTCTGCCTGAAACACTCCTCCCAAACTATTTTCTCATCTGACTCTTTCTTGTCAGTAAGGTCTCAGCTCAACTGTGATGTCCTCAGGGAGGTCCTCCATGACCACCTTATCTAAAGTAGTACCCAGTCTCTCTCTCACGTAATTTCATTTGTTTCCTACATAGAAGTAATCACTCTGAAATTATCCAGCTTATGTATGTTTGCATATTCGATTATGTATCTATTGCTACACAGGGCCCTTCAGCTTTGCAAAAGGATTGACACTCCCTTTCCTGTTATTCCTTTATCCACAGCACCTAAAACAAAGCCTGGCATAAATTGGCTCTACACAAATACTTGTGGACCGAATACCATGGAATGAGCTCATTTTACTTCTGAGCCAATGACTATCTCTCTGTCACAATGACAGTTGTATCTCGGTGGAGAGAGAACATGGGGTCATCTACCAAGAAAAGACAGACAAGTCTGCCAACATTGTGTTACTTACATCGGTGAGGTGAGTTTCAGAAGGTCTGGTGGAAATCCAGGTAGGCCAGCTTACAACTCTATCTCAACAGCTCACACACACTGCAGTCTGTCTTAGATAAGGCTGCTATTAAAAAAAGAAAAAAAAAGTGCCGCAGAACGAATGGCTTAAACAACAGAAATTTACTTTCCCAGAGTTCTGGAAACTGGAAAGTCCAAGATCAAGGTTCTGGCAGGATTCGAGTTCTGGTGAGAGCTCGCTTCCTGGTTTGCAGATGGCCTCCCATGGCCTTTCTTCTGAGTTTGCATGGTAAGAAAATGGGGACCTGGGAGATCTGGGACCCATGCTTTCACTGGGTTATCTTATCTGAGCCAGAGTAGCAGTCTTGAAACTTTCTTCATGCATAACAGCACCTGCATAGCCAGATAAAGGGTCCACAGCTTATGTGTTCATGAGCTCACCGTCCTCAAGTCCATGGCCCTCCTCACTGCCTAGTGTGAGCAAGAAAGCTCAAAGAATGCATTCTGGGTTATCCTCTGGCCTGGCTTAAGTCCCTTCCGGGCCAGTAGAACCCTTCTGCCTACCCGAATTATTGCCTTTCCGGGAGTCTGTTTCCACCTTTACTCTGTGGATTCCTTTGGAGCTGGAATCATGGCTTATTTTTGTCTTATAAAATCTGTTTTTAAATTACAAAAGTAGTACATCCTCACAGGAGAAAAATTTCAAACAATAAATGAAAAAGAGAAAGTCCCCTTTCGATCTGCTCCTGTTTCCAAACCCACTCCTCTCCCCAGGTGGGACCACTATTAACATTGTGTTGTATATATTTCCAGAACTTTCCATTCACAAGAATAATGATGCCAATAAAAGTGCTAACGTTTGTTGAATGTTTACTGAGTCAGGTGCTATGCTAAGCACTTTCTGTGCATGTTCTCAATTAATTCACAAAACAAGCCTATAAGGTCGGTGTTATTTAATTTCCTATTTCACAAAAGAGGAAACCAAGGTGGCAGTTACAAAGTGGTAAAGCCAGAATTTAAACCCAGGCTAACTTCAGGGCTCATGCTCTTAACCTCTATTGTTCTGCCACTTGCTTTGGGATTTGGAATGTCATAGACACTTCTCCATATTTACCCACAGAATTCTATTTCCTCCTTTTTTATTTTTATTTTTTTTTAATTTTTTTTAATGTTTATTTATTTTTGAGACAGAGAGAGACAGAGCATGAGCAGGGAAGGGGCAGAGAGAGAGGGAGACACAGAATGTGAAGCAGGCTCCAGGCTCTGAGCTGTCAGCACACAGCCCAACGCGGGGCTCCAACTCACAGACCGTGAGATCATGACCTGAGCCAAAGTCGGACGCTTAACCGACTGAGCCACCCAGGCGCCCCATATTTCCTCCTTTTTTAAAGTTGCTCATTATTCTATAAAATGAATTTTTAAAATTCATTTTGTCATTCTATTGCCACACCTTTTCAAATTTTGCAGTTTTTTATTTCCTTATTTCATCAAATCTAACATTCCATTGATTGTAAGGAGCACCCAGTTTCAGAGATTAAAATGTGAAATAAAATGTGCATCCTTAAAAAACATGTGCATCTTAGAATTAATGTAATATGGCATTAGAGACCCTGCGGCAGATGGACATGCTTCCATACAATTTGCATGTGTATATTTCTACAGAAGTTCCCTGGAAGTAAAATTGTGCACTAAGATGAAGGTACATTTTTTATTTTGATGGATACTATCGAATTTCCCAGGAGACCATTTATTTGTTAGTCATCTGCCTACTATTTACTTAGCACAATGCCTGGCACTTTATAGGTATCAAATAAATGTTTGTTCAGTAGACAAAATGCATGACCTGGCCCAGCAAATGCAAAACATTTTGAGATAATCACATGCGAAACAAAATACAAAAACAAAAAAAACTCACCACCACCAAAAAAAACCATGACAGTGACCGATAGATTAGAATATTTTAGGACCACAAGTGCATACACTTTTGCTAAAGCACTGGCCACGACGTGACAATCGTTAATAAATTAATTAATTTTATGCAGAATGGTGTGTCCAAAGTGATTATAACATGTCTTACAAAATTATCTATCAAAAGGCTGTGCAATCTTTTAAAAAATACACTAGTAACTAGCATTTTATAACGCCCAAACCTACTAGTCTTGAGAAATTTCCTGAGATCTTATGGTCTGTCATTTTCTCAAACACCTGCAAGACAACTTGCAGCAAAATCACCTGGAGTTCATATTAAAATGCAGACTCTACTCCAGAGCCTACTTCGGAATCATAATTTCCAGGGAATAGGACCGGGGAATCTGCATTTTATTCAGGCAGTGCTTCTAAGGCACACAAAAAGCGTGTGAGCTAGAGCATTAACCGGCTTTAATAGTATGAGTCTCTTAATTAGATTAACACTTTAAATGATCCCTTTGGCTGTCGAGTGCAGGATCAACTGGAAGTGGGTAAAGATATCTAAAATAGCTAATGGTATCACTCATTCCAGAGCAGGGAAAGCGGCCCAGACCGCCCTCGCGCTGGCACGCCCCCTGCCGGCCTTCCACAGTCTCGTCCTGACTCCGGCCGCAGCAGCTCACTGCGACTGCGCGCCCCGAGGCCCTGGAGCCTCCTTTGGGTGTGGCGGCCGCGCAGATCCAGACCGGAAGCGGAAGTGAGGTCAAGTTAGCCTAAGGCGCTTCGCCCGCTGCTCCCGCCCCCACCCCCTATCGCGACCGACTCTCAGACGCGCCGGAAGCGGAAGTTGCCAGGAGGTGGGGGAGTTGTTGGGAAAGTGTCGAGCTTATTTTCGGGTTTCCTGAGTAACGCGGGCTTGTGAAACGGCCAGTCCGTCCCGCACGCCTCAAACCGGTTACCGGCCCGGAGCCCTCTCCCGAGCGGTGTGGTACTCGGGGCTCCGACTGTTTCCCCAGGGTCGTTGTGACCCGTTAGTTGCGGGAGTCTCCTGCCCCTTCCCTGGAGTGAGGCCCCGTCCGGCTTCCCGGTGTCCCCGCAGACCCCCGCCATGGGCAACACGAGCAGCGAGCGGGCCGCGCTGGAGCGGCAGGGCGGCCACAAGACGCCGCGGAGGGACAGCTCCGGGGGCGCCAAGGACGGGGACAGGCCCAAGATCCTGATGGACAGCCCCGAGGACGCCGACCTCTTCCACTCCGAGGAAATCAAGGTGAGGGGGTGGGGGAATCCGGCTCCCCTTGATTAATGTTGAGGGGAGGAACCCCCTATTAGATTCCCCGCCACATCCTCCCAGAAACTTCGTAAGCGGGTGGGAGGAGATACTTAATTCTATGCACTTAAAAGCCAGATGGCCCTGTAAGAGCCGTCTTCGCAGTCCAGGAACCTGTGTCTAATTACCGAAGAGAAAGTCACCCCGAGGGAGGAGGAACTAACTTCGTTTAACATCATTAAGGAGAAAGCAGCTCTGGGACAGCGTTTCAAATTCTTAATTAATTAAGATCGTTGAGCTAGCAGCAGGTGAGCCCCGGTCGCTGCTTTCCGCTTAGGTATAATTAGTTTCACAGCCTTGAGAGATCTTTCCTCACATTTACGGAGACGGGCCCTTTTTGTCGGAGCTGGTTTTGCAGTTTATTGTCGATTTTGGAGAGAACCCAGAGCACACGTGCAAGCTGAAAACAGAGTTACCCAGCTGACTGCAGTTGCCAGAGGCGTTTAGTTCTCCCTGAACTTGTGGTTCCCCCAGCTTCTTTAGAGCAGACTCAGAAAAGGAATTGGACTTCTGGAGGTCAGTAGGTGAGTGAAGTGTCAGTCTGAAAAGGGGGCAGCCAGCTGCTACTCAACCTTCTCTCTCCTGTCGTGTAAAAATATGACATGATGTTTTAAACAGACCAAAGCAGACATTTTTAAAAACATTTTTTAATGTTTATTTTTGAGAGAGAGCGTGAGTGGGGGAGTAGCAGAGAGAGGGAGACAGAATCTGAAGCAGGCTCCAGGCTTTGAGCTGTCAGCACAGAGCCCGATGTGGGGCTCGAACCCACGAACCGTGAGATCATGACCTGAGCCGAAGTCGGACGCTCAACTGACTGAGCCACCCAGGCGCCCCAAAGCAGACATTTTTGCAGACCACATTTGGACATCCTAAATGTAGTCTGCTTTCATTCATCAAAACTTTAAAGATGAGCTTTGATTCCTGGTTCAGCCGTATTCCTGCAAACCGCCTGATGGGGTGTGGTGTTTCCAGCTGCAGGGCCCAGTCCAAGGACACTTAGTGGTTCTGGCAGCTGAAAAGTATGTGGTATAGCCTAAAAAAGGAAGAACGGATCCCTTAAGGACAGGGCAACAGAGCAGGCTTAGGAAAAATGGGGTCTCCCCAGGCCCAGCATGCTCTCTGTTAGTATCCAGTTTGGGCTAGTTGCCTGGCGACTCATTCCACCTTTACTCATATTTTTTTCTCAGATGTTGGGCTAGGTGATCACATTATTTTAAATCCTCACTTGGATCTTGACTTTGAGTCCCAACTCGAAAGAGCCTGCTCTTCCTGGGCGTTAAGTCCTGTGATTTGCACTTGCTTTCTGAAATTGTGCATTCCCGAGGAGCTGTGTGCAAAGTGAACTTTGAAATCCTGGTTCTCCAAAGACTTGACATCCCTTCCCCCAGAAATCATCGCGGCCCAAGGACGGCTGTTTAAGACACCACAAGAACCAAACTCCTTTCTTCAAGGAGTAACTTGTTGTTCTGCTGCTGCTGCAAAGCTCCTATAAGAAATATTTAGAATACAGAGGATCTGTGGAGAATGATTTTAAATAGTGTCCATTATCATTTCCTGAGACGTTACTGAGATGATGTAGCAGAGACACTGAATCGAATGCCCTAGTTCACCATTTTGGCCGTGGTTATCACTTCCTCATTGGCAAGTGATTTTCCAGTCTGCTATTCTTTAATCTTTAGATCTTGTTAAATCTTAAAGAATGCAGGCTCATTTAAGATAAGCTCCAGTCAGTATTCGAAATGAAGATATTAGAAACTTGCACAATGGAACCTTTTTTTTTTTTTTTAAAGAAGTTACGGTGCTTTTTTTTTTTTTTTTTTTTTAATTATTTATTTTGAGAGAAAGCGCAAGTCGAGGAGGGACTGAGAGAGGAGAGAGCGAGAATCCTAAACAGGCTCTGAGCTGTCAGCACAGAGCCCAACACAGGGCTTGCACCCACAAACCATGAGATCGTAGAGCCTGAGCCAAAGTTGGACGCCCAACCAACTGAGCCACCCAGGTGCCCCTGCTCAATGACACCTTTAAAGGTCTCTCCCAGCCTGGAACTCCTGCTCTTTTACTGTCTTTGGCTTCTGACTAGGAAATGTGTAAAAGGATCTAAAACCACATATATTTCAACCAGAGTTGGCTGTGTTTATTTCTCCCTTATTTTGGAATACCTCAGTTATACATTACTTCCCGTGCTAGAAGTTATTGTTTGCCATAAGGAGGGTCAGTCTTTGTCTTACCTTTTTCTCCCCGGTGCCTGGATAGCACTTTGTGAATATTTTTTCCCTTAGAATCTGGATTCGTGAGCTTCAAGTTGACAGCTCTGGAATTGTCTCTAATAAATTTTCACATACTTCGAATCTTGTTAATTCAGGGAAGAAAATGACATTTGTCAAGCTAGTCTTGAATTCATTGTACCCGCTTCCAAGTGAGTTCTATAGTTTCTTCTAAAATTTTGATGTAGATCTCTTTAAAAACAATATTAACAGCTTATAATTATTAAGTACATGTCAGACATTAATGCAGAGCATTTTACACGGACTGTCTCAGTCTTTCACAACAACCTTAAATAGTTGTTTTTGTTATTTTCACCTTGCAGTGGGGAAACCAAGGCAGAGCTGTTAGTTAATGAGTTTGAAAATGAACCTAAGTAGTCATCACTGCCTCTTTTTTAGAAGACTAGATAGGGTAACTGTGTGTTGCAGGGAGCCCACTGATGGCTTCCTGTCCCTGAGTAAACTGTTCCCTTTCTAGGCTCCAGAGAAGGAAGAATTCCTGGCTTGGCAGCATGATCTGGAAGTGAATGATAAAGCCCCTGCCCAGGCTCGGCCAACAGTATTTCGATGGACGGGAGGCGGAAAGGAAGTTTACTTATCCGGGTCCTTCAACAACTGGAGTAAACTTCCCCTCACAAGAAGGTAATTGCCTGGGCAATATTCACATATTTGTCTTAATCCAGGGATAGATACTCTGGTTTCTAACTGTTTTCTGCAGAGGAATAGAAAAGGATGTTTTTATAAAATGGATGCTGAATGGAAAATAAACTTGCTTAATGATTCACAAGGTTCAAATCTCATACCCAGTTAGACTCTAGGTTTAGAGCACACTTAGGAGAAAACACTTCTCAGTTATGAGTATCTCACAGACATAGGTTCGACTTCAGATAGGTTTGCTTAGGCAAGACTTCTTCCTCAGAATGAGAAATCTATTTCTAGTGCAGTGGAGAAAGAGCACTGGGCTGGGAATCTTCAAGCCCAGGATTTGGGTCCATGTTGACTAAGCTAACCTGTTGGTAACACCTGAGCCTCAGTGTTCCTGACTATAAGAAGGGAACATTAGACAGAAAATCTCTGAAGTTCCTTCTACACTTTGACACTCTTTGTATTGCCTTTGTTTGGAAGGTACCTGTTATTTAGGCATCATTAGGCATCAAGGCAAGACCATGGTAAAACCCTTGATCAGGAATCCTAGCACGGACTTCTGTCTCAAATAGTGAAAAACCATCTTCACTAGTGAGTACTCTTGGTGAAACAAAAGGAGAAATTGTGCCCTGGTGGGTGTGGCCTGATCACGGTCACAGGCCGCCTGCTTTTCCACTGGTAATGTGGGTATAGGAGGGGGACACTCAGCACAGTTAGAGTCATTTCAAGCAAAAAGCTTTCCTGGAACCTTGTTTTAGACGTAAGCAAGCTTCTTTAGAGACCTGTTTGTGGTTCTTGTGAAACTGATCCCGTCTCCTGCCCAAGGCAGACTGACGGTAAAATTCGGCAGCGTGCAGTTTATCTTGAGTTGCTGTCCTCTTTGGCCTCCCAGATGCCAAGTGGTATTTTGCGGGCAAGTTGAAAAGGACGAGTGCCTGTTTGTTGACCTTTTGATGGTGGGAATGTGGATTCCTGGCATTTGACCAAAGTGAGTCTTTAAGGAAACCTTGCAATGCTGCTTTCTTACGGCTTTTCTAGATTGAGGTCATTATGCTGAATTGCCTACAGTGGTTAAAAATGTTTATTCTTTTGCAGCTAAACTCTTCACATAAAGGTTTGGTTTCGTCCCATGGCCAGTTTTGTAAGTAAGCTTAAGTGGGCAGCTCACCCAGCTGAAATCCTCTGCTTCCTTTTTCATTGCAGCCACAATAACTTTGTAGCCATCCTGGACCTGCCTGAAGGAGAGCATCAGTACAAGTTCTTTGTGGATGGTCAGTGGACACATGACCCTTCTGAGGTACTCTTCCTCCTGCCCTTGGTCCTCTGACTGCCTTCACAATCCTAACAGCTCACTTTCCTCTACCAATTGTTGCCAGATCTCCTTGTCCTGCTGGTAAAAGTTGCTGTGTGTGGCTTAGCTAGATGGCAGTGTTAATTGTCAGACTTATGGGCAAACTTGATGGAGATGAGCAGGTTGGCCAGCCAGGAGATGAGACCTTCCAGCCAGGAATTCTAAATCCTCTAAAGAATAACTCCAGAGACCTTCCACGTTATGATTTCTGCCTGTCTGTCTCTTCCCAGCCAATAGTAACCAGCCAGCTTGGCACAGTTAACAACATCATTCAAGTGAAGAAAACTGACTTTGAAGTATTTGATGCTTTAATGGTGGATTCCCAAAAGTGCTCCGATGTGTCTGGTATGAACACAGTTACTTTATACCACGTGTGTGCAGGTGGGGCTGTGCAGTCTAGAAATAGTCCTGTTTCTCTTGCCTCTCACTCTTGAGCTTGAGCTGCCCTGTCATGTGGATGTTTGTAGCTCCCTAAAGAGCCACAAAAGTGATTCCTAACGCTGTCAGGTCAGGTTGTTGAAATCTAGCCCCAAGGGAGCTGTAAGGCATTTTTTTGGTCATCTCCAGTATTCAGTAGGCCTGCTTAGCCACAGAGAGCAGATGGTGGAAGCAGAACCAGAGCTTGATCTCGTGCCAGGGGCAGGGCCAAGAGGCCCTGGGAAGTTGCACTGGGTCAGTGATGAGCCAGCTCGGGGGGGAACCTGCCAGCTCCCTGCCTACTGACGACCCCGTCAGGAGAGTCTCAGCCTGACAGGTGATAAATGGACACTTCACTGATCTGGGCCGTCACTTATATGGCATATTAGCACCTTGCCAGAATCCCTTTGTGGGGAGAAAGAGGCTAACCACAGGAAACCGGCTAGCTGCACAACCTGCTCGTATCATCCTTAGAGAACTTTGCAAGAGTCAGCCAGGCCTTAAGCTTTCAATTAATTGCTTTTCATCCAAACCCACAGGAAGAAACGTAATACATACAATTCAGGGGCAGTGATGTTTTGTAATCTAAGGCATCAGTGCCAACTTCACTGCCCCTTTTGCAGGAGTGTAAACAATTACTTGGACCCCTGTGGGAGGCAGTGAAAAGATTGTCCAGGATGGGACCTGACAGTCTTAAGAAGACGGGTTCCGTGCAGTTTGCAGGATGATTCTTCATTGTCAGCTGGCTGGGCCTGGAGCTTCTGCCCCCATGATCTCTTACTCTTATCAGCTCAGAAACCACAGTGGTAAATTGACCATGGCGGGCTTGCTGTGGCTGAAAAGCCAGCTTGTTGAACAGGAGTTGGAAATCCCAAAATAGTGTTCTTCTCTCTGGATAGCTAACAAATCTTTTAGAGAAGCCATTTATTTCTTTGTCAGATAGGTGGGAATAGGAGGATGGAGAAAATGCCCAAGTATCCCCCACTTACTGATAAATGTAACTTTAGGCCACATACCAAAGCTTTTAGTCAAGTTTCTGCAGCATACACCACCTGGGGAAAGAAAACTGGCCCCTAACTGTTGGTAAACCAACATCAGGCTCTCCATAGACCTCATATTTAGATACTCATTTTCTTAAAATATGTATTTACTCCTATTGGCTCAGTTTTCTACGCTTGTTTTTCTCCATTTCCTGCTGTCATATGGTTGGGGCATACGAAGTGAGCCTGTACCCTAGAAAGTGACGTTGAGGGAATTGGCAGAGCGGGGGCATATCAGGTTTAATCTTCCGCCCAAGGATTGGTCGGCCAGGATCCATCCTACATGTCCTTTGACAACAGCTCAGTCCTTTCCAGCTGGTCACACATCACTAAGTGAGCTACCTCTGACCTTATGAAATGCTGCACTTCCAGAAGCTTCTTTAAAAAAAAAAAAAAAAAATTTTTTTTTTTTTTTTAATGTTTATTTATTTTTGAGACAGCATGAATGGGGGAGGGTCAGAGAGAGAGGGAGACACAGAATCTGAAGCCGGCTCCAGGCTCTGAGCTGTCAGCACAGAGCCCGATGCGGGGCTCGAACTCACGGACCGTGAGATCATGACCTGAACCGAAGTCAGACGCTTAACCGACTGAGCCATCCAGGCGCCCCTCCAGAAGCTTCTTAATATCTGTATAATCAAGACAAGCAAGGGTTTGAAAGGAACCTGAGAGTGGTGGAGTCAAAGAGCCTGTAGAGATTAGATTTATCAATTTTTTATTTTTGGTTTTAGTTTTGAAATGTGCCAATGCCTCATATAACTTGTTTTCACCACTGTGTCTATAAACAGGCTGCTACATCTTCCATTTTATTCTGGCTGGTGGTGCTCAGAGCTTGGGCTTAGCTGCTTAAGCCTCGCTTGAAGCCCTGAGCGTCTTTGCAGTATTTGCCAGCCCAGCCCAAGGCGAGCAGCATTGTTCTGCAGGGCATGTCAGGTTAGGTTACTGAGAGCAGCTTCCTTGTTAGTCTGACCCAGAATCACCAGCTTTGCCACCACCGCTATCTGCTGCCAGGGCATCTGAGTTCATGCTGAATTTTATGCCAGTCACCCAAATTCCAGAAGAGTTTTCTCATTGCCTCTACTCTTCACCTTTGGGGCCTATATATATCCTTCAAGGGAATATAAATCTGTGTTGAGGGGACGAGGAAAACTGAACGGTGCCATAAATTCAGTGAGACTGCTCCTAGACCTCGTAATTTTCAAAGTAAATGTCCTGTTACCGTCTCCCGACAGAGCTGTCCAGCTCCCCACCAGGACCCTACCATCAGGAACCCTATGTCTCAAAACCAGAAGAACGGTTTAAGGCACCACCCATTCTCCCTCCACATCTGCTCCAGGTCATCCTGAACAAGGACACGGGGATTTCTGTGAGTACACAGGCGTCTGGCCAGACCATCCTCCACCGTCCTGTTGTGCTGCTCCCCTTTCCAACTGCCTCTCGGAAGCGGTTGGGAAAAAGGTTTCAGTGTTGCCCGTTGGTATTAACTGCCAGGGTCCCCCTCTGATGTGGGAATGGGCTACCGGCGAGATGGTCCAGAGTGTGGGTGCTGCTCTCCCGTTGCACAAAGCCTTTCTGAACTTGTTTTCCTAGTGCTTCACTCTTGCCTCAACCTAAGCCCCATTCCTTGTGAAACATGACGAGAAATCTATAACCATTCCTTGTCGGTAAGCTACTTAGTGGATCTCCTCCTCTGGCCCCCAGGCTTCAGTATCTACTCTTAATCACCAAATTGTTTTCAGAAATGTCAGTGCTCTCGGATTAAAACGTGGGGGATCTGGCTGACACACATTTTCTCTGGGAAATTGATATTATTCGTAAAAAGAAGTATGTGTCCTCCAGGATCCCGAAGAGCACCCCATTATTACCTTGTTAATTTTCCATTCCGTTTCACTAAACATGCGCAGCACAGCCCTAATTCTTGGGAATCTGAATGTTCTTGTGCTTTGTCCAAGCCACCCCCTGAAAGTCCCATGTTTATGAGGTGATAAAGCAGCCATGCTGCTCGTGGACTCCACATACAAGCGGGTACACGTGTGCTACGATGCAGAGCCTTTGAAAGCATCCGTGTGCAGGCGTCTCCCGCAGCGGTCGTGGTTTGCCCTGGGGACATGGTTTCCCAGGCACCGGGTGGCCTCCCCTCCGTCCCCCCACAGTTATCCATTTCATTCTTCATGCTTTCTGAATCCTACAGACATGAGCTTGCAGCCCACTGCTCGGGAATGTTTAGTATAGATTTATCTTCCCGCTTTCTCTAAAAGTGTATTCATTGGACGGCTCTCTCTTCTTCTCTTTCAATAAGAAGATAGCCATGGCCCACACTTTAGAGGCCAAGGTAAAGCCTGACTGGAGACACACACCAGTGCATCCAACAGGCATGCAGGGAGCTCCCCTTAGTTAGACCATAAGGCACGACCCCCTCACCTCACCTGTCAGATCAGTCTTTCACTACCCAACTTAAGCAGAAAGGGGCATGAGAGCCTGCCTCCTTTCCATTGATACCTGGTGCTGTGAAATAAAGGGAGAATCTTCTTGATTTCCAAATCCTAAATGCTCATGTCTGCTTTTGTTTCTCCAACAGTGTGATCCAGCTTTGCTCCCCGAGCCCAACCACGTCATGTTGAACCACCTTTATGCACTCTCTATCAAGGTAATGACACTTCTGTTGCTGGTAGAGCTGTGTTTCTCAAAGTGTGCTGTGAGGCCCCCTAGCAGCAGAATTTCTTGGAGTACTTATCTAAAGGGCAGCTCCTGGGACCTGGTGCAGATCCACAGGCTTGGGTTCTGAAGGCAGAACAAGAGTGTTTTTATTAAGCCCTCTTGATGATTCACACACACACACACACACACACACAAAAGTTTGAGCTCTTGACTTGGTACCACCTTTGATCATTTCCACCCTCTTCCTCAGGATGGAGTGATGGTGCTCAGCGCGACCCACCGGTACAAGAAAAAGTATGTCACCACCTTGCTATACAAGCCCATATGAAGAGCTGGGAGCCAGCGGTGGGCTCCAGGGAACAGTGTGCACCACCAGGCTCCACGCGTGCATGCTTTCCACTAGAGGGAACGGACTGTAAATTTCTCATTTCACACTCTATAAGACATTTCATCCCCACCGTAGTCCTGCTTGAAGGTTTGTTCCAGGCACGGCAGCTCCCAAAGCACCTCGATCTAGAACAGTCCTCTTGGCACCCTGCGGCTGTGAGCCTTGGGGCTCACCGAGGCCGAGGACAGTGAGGGAAAGCAGAGGGTCTGCTGCCCCCACACCGCAGTGCATGAGGACAGGTGCAGTTCTGAACTGGTCGTGGAGATTCTTCTTCAGCCAGAAATGAACGCTAGCCACTCTGCTGGGAAAATCTAAGAAGCAGGGTCTGAGGCCACGCAAAATTTCTAATCATATGTGCATTTTTAAGACCATCAGTTTGTCCCTGTTGAGGCCTGGCTGTGGAGGCAACGGCAGGTACCTGTCCTCCGAAATCAAAGCAATAGATGGTCTCCTGTTCGCTGCTCCAGGGAGATATAATTTCTGTAGAAATTAGAACCTGTCTGATTTCCAGATGAAGTTGTACAATTGTTTCTTCTGCTTTTGTGCACTAAGTATTTTTGTTTTAAACCAGAGGTGGCTGAGTCTCTGGCCTTAGGGCAATTTTTAAATCACCCCAACTAGAATATAGATCATGCGAACTGTATTCAGCAATAATCTGTTCTTAGAACAGACTTTGAAAACTGCTGCCGGATTTCTCCATTAAGCTGGATGATCCTATGGACTGACCACTGTTAGCTGGAAGGTTGTCCAGCTTTTTACTCTAATCGCAATGAGGGGACAGTATTACCATGAAAACTTGGGAGGAGCACCCTACCCTATGCCAACTTGCTCAGGACCTCTGTCTTTACTTAGCAACGAAGGCTGTAGCAGTTGCTGTCGTTTATTCTGGGAGGAACTTAGAACTTGACAGCAGCCTTCTAAATTCATGTCGAGAAGACATTCTTTGGACCAAAGCAAACCTCTTCACGCTCGGCGTGGTTTCCGGGGAGATGCTGCAGACGTGCCCATTAGTGCAGGTTCCTGTCCTCAAGTCAGCAGAAGCCATGGTTCTGCCCTGTGTTCTTGCTGGGAGACGGAGGAACAAGCTCCCTGGTTGCCAGTATTTATTTGGTAAACCTGAGTCTGGGATACCCTTTTTTGTTGTTACTGCTTTCCAAACACTGAATTATTGTCACCTTGACGTACAGGTTTCAATAAAGCTTTGTAAAGATAATGGGACACATGCTTGGAGGAAGCTTTGATTTTACTCAGTCATTTGGAGAAAAGACTGGAACGCATCCGAGGTTTACTCGGTGAGGTGCTTTTCAATCTTTGTCACATCTTGTGCTCATTGAAAATGGTACGATCCTCGTGGTACTCTGGGGTGAGTGACAGGGCGGCTCTGGCTGCCCCCAGGACTGAGGACCATTCCCTTGACCTACGGGTTTTGCACGCAGAATTTGGAAGGCTGTTAAGAAGCCTGTAAAACTGAGTTCCTTTGAGCCACTCAGTTTTGAGGGGAGACTGAGGAGAGGCAACAGTGAAGGTTCCCAGTTTGGGCAGGTTGATGGCATCTCCAGGTCAAAGGTCTTGCCACCTCTTGCTTATCAGTGAGCACCACCACAGGAGCCTGGGATCTGGACACCCTTGGAAGACGCCAGGACATTCTGGAATCAGCGTTCTCATCGGCTAAAAGGAGCTCTGTTTGCTCTGCCAAACAAGATGGAAGATTACAGATGACATTGTAATAAGCCTTTCCTTCCCAAGTGCCAGGAAGTATTTAAATAAATGTATGAGAAAAGGGAACTTCTAGGTCATTTGGTTTACTTGAGGTGGAGAGTGGCCTAGAAAGCACTCCTACCTGGGTAACTGGCTGTCTCACCCTGAAAATCCAAGTGATGTGGGAACCCTAGATTTTGGGGACTATAGGGATTTTAAGTAGACTGTGGAAACATGCAAAAATCCTTTTTCCAAAACTGGATAAAGTATTTTTAAAATCCAATGGAAAAAATTTACCTAAGCTCAAAAGTATAAAAGCGATGTATTCAAGCACCAGAAAAGAAACTTGGTGAGCTGTGAGCACAGGCCCTATGCCCTGGTGGAGACTGAGGGAGGGTGCTGGTGGGGGCCCTGCATGAGTTGGCCCAGGAGGGCACTGCCCTTTCTGTGAGAGGGATTAGAGAATCTGGCTGCTAGCCTGAGTCAGAGTCAGAGCTCAGAGGAAGCCATCAACCCCAGACCGCAGGGGGAAACAGTAAGAACTTAAAAATCCACTGTAAAAACTAATTGGGAACCAGTAAACCCTGTGAGAGCTCTCTGCAGCCCAGAGGCCACAGGAGACCCCCAAGAGAGACCACCACTGTGGTGGAAGGATGCAGGCATAGCCACTCCATGGGACCAAGGTATCCGCATTCTCTACAGCAGTTTGTCTATCTAAAAGACTTCCATTTTCTTTAAAAGGCAACACAAAGGAAGTCTCCTATGGTTCGAGAGACTGCTCACAGAGCCAAGTGAAATCCTCAATACCCAAGAAGCTAGAGGTAAGGGAAGTTATTTCATGGATGTGAAATCACAGGGTCAGAGGAGACCCCAGATCACAGAGGCAAAGCCAAATGTGGAAGTGAAGTGTCCTATGACCCAGGCAGGCAATGCTTTATTAGCATTCCCATTACGGGTAAGGACTGGTTACATGGTTAAAGCTTAACCCAAATTGCTTTTGAATGAAGATGTATTTTTCCTCCCGGAAATCTATGTACAAGTAAATTTATAGAGCCAAAGGTAAGGCCTTTAAATTACTAACATGTAAAATGGTATGGGTCATTAGAATTGTATGTCAAAATACAGAAACCAGAGATTAAAGGACCCAGGCAAAGCCCTTTCCTTCAGCTTTGCTTATGGGTGTAAATAATGTAAGGGAAGTCAGTAGCACTCCGAAACCAGGTCAAACCCTGACTTCACATTAAAGTTGGCCATTCTCCCACTGTCCCCTCCCTAATGAGATTAGGGATGTTGATCCAGTTCAGTTGC
This sequence comes from Panthera onca, assembly GCF_046562875.1. NCBI lineage: Eukaryota > Metazoa > Chordata > Mammalia > Carnivora > Felidae > Panthera > Panthera onca. Next base: position 14,739,120 of record NC_138350.1, read on the forward strand.
TGACTAGCTGTATGACCTTGGGCAGATCACATGGCCTCTCTTAGCTTGACTTCCTCTCCTGAAAAATGAGAGGGATTGGACTAGCACTAGATGATCCTGGGGCTCTTTCCACACTGGGAGCCACAAAGCCTTTACGACATGGATGGGATGTGGCCACAAACAGGAAGTTAAGAGGCTGGAAAAGCAAAAATGCCAGCCCCCTCAACTCGCTTAATTAGGTAATTTCCAAACTCCAAAGACCAGGATTAAAAACCCAGAACGTCAGTAATCTCATCCATGGCTGAGGTCAGAGACAGCCACTTTAGGGAAGAATAAAATGCCATTTGGTTCACCTCCCATTATTTTTAGATGAACAGTTTCATTTCCAAACGTGTTCAGTTCTCCCAATACCCGATTCTCCACCAGTGTTTACAAACAGTTTGAATGAATTGATGAGGATCCAAGTCTATGGACCACTCAAATCTTTATCCAGCTTCTGAGAAATCCCCCCTTAGCACCTCTCTCGATCAGCAAATTAGTGGAGGAACAAGCCAGAGCCTTCTGACCTGGAAGACCAATGCTAATTGTCTTCAGGAGAAAATAAGGAAGTTAGGAACACACACGCATTTCTTCTGAAACCTAAGTCATCCCAGCTGTTGTAGTAACATCTGTAGGGCCTTCCTGAGAGCCATCACTGTTGTCAGACCCTTGGAGAGGATCCCAAAAGCTGGAGCAGCCAGAGTCCAATCTGTGGGGCCCACCCTGTCTCTGGGTCAGCTCCCAGTCCTCATCTTTTTCATCCTCAGCACCACTAAAGGGCCTTTGCCTGGATGATGATGTCGGCCCTCACTGCTGCCTTTTCTACCACCTTGGTGTGAATTCACCCATCTCATCTGGAAAATTGTGAGTACCCTAGGTCACCTTTAGCTTTCCTTTTTGTGGTTCTTGGAAATACCACCTGAGTTGCTTACAGTAGTGAAGTCATTTTCAAAGTTCTTTCTTCTACCTCCAACAAGCCCTTTAGTTCCATTAATCATTGATAGACTCAAAGGAAAGCCAAGTGATCAACACTGTACTATATTTCCACTAGCCCAACCCTCCCCAGCTTTGGAAAATAAAGCCAATATTTGATTAGGCAAGTGATGAAACATTTTTCTCATACAAACATTGTGTGCCTGGAGCCCCAGTCTCCATGGTGTAGACATCATAAGAAATATTTAAACTGCCCAGAGAGAAATCTGACTAGAACAGGCCAAGGTTTCTCAACCTTGGCACTATTGACACTTGGACCTGATATAATTCTTTTCGGGGGTAGGGGTTGCCCTGTTGTAGGACATTCAGCAGCATCCCTAGCCTCTACCCACTAGATGCCAATCATGACCATCAAAAAGGTCTCCAGACTTTTGTCAGATGTTCTTAGGGGAGGGGAGCAAAGTTCAGTGGTTTAGAACCACTGGGACAGGCCTGTTTAGCTGTTGTATTGCGAGTGGAAGCTTAGCTGCTCCTAGGCGTAGCCTTAATGCTTTAGACTTAAATCTGCATGGATGTCTTCTAAAGCAAATCTGATTCAAGAGGCCCAAGTTTTCTGAAGACGAATTTCAGTCCCATTAAGCAAATTATCTCTTTTTGGCCTAAGTCTCCAAAACCTAGTTTCATGGTTATGAAATTTGCTGTACAATCAGTGTCTTTAGTCTCATGAAAATTAAGCACAGAAAACGTGATGTCTGATTTTGTGCTTAAGAAACAGGAGTGGTGGCCCTGTGGAAGGTTGGGCCTCATTTTATGGTGTGGCTGAGTGATTTGTCAGTTCTTTGAAGTCATTCCTTAGGGTCCAAAGAACCTTTCTGGCACATTCCTTTTGGAACCAAACCGTATTTACTTAGAAAGTATTCCTTGGCTGCCAAGAATCCTCGGGACATTAATTGAAATGGTTGGTGTTTAATGGACTTTCCCCAGTATTCTAAGGAAAGAAAGGTTCTGACATTTTATTCATCTTCTGAGTCATTTTCATTCTTATAGTTATGACCTTTGGCAGATTTTTATCTCCAACAGTAAAGTAGAAAACAGATTTGCAGGTACAGTCCCTGTAAGAAGCATGTCAGATACGGCCCTCCCAGTCCGATTGTGACTGTGGTCAGATACCTTCATTGGAAAATAAAAATCGAAGAGTAGAAAGCAACAGGAACCATGAAAAAATTCACCATTTGCCAAAACTGATGTTTGGATCAAGCAGAGTTTATACTAACAATCATGGGATAAATTTACCTCACAGACTGTAAAAATCCATCCAGTTAAAAATAGAAGTATTTACATTTTAAATTACCTTCATCCAAACTCCTCCCCCCAAGGAAATAAATCTACATCATTAAATTCCTCACGACCGGGGCGCCTGGGTGGCTCAGTCGGTTGAACGTACAACTTTGGCTCAGGTCACGATCTCACTGTGGGTTCGAGCCCTGCATCGGGCTCTGTGCTGACAGCTCAGAGCCTGCTTCGGATTCTGTGTCTCCCTCTCTCTGCCCCTACCCCGCTTGTTCTCGTTCTTTCTCTCTCAAAAATATTTTTAAAAACTCCCCCACAACCTTATAATGGAGAGAAGTTTTAAAGTGACCTGTTTTCCTGCTTAGCTGCATTATGGGAAAATTAGGTAATCCATCCTCAAGTAATCCTTTCAAAATGGCCTGTTTGCATAAGGACCTTTCCTGTTCTGCAGTCCTATAAAGTGACCTAACAGCCAGTTTATGGTTCACTGGAAATAGTGACCAAACTTCCAACAAGGTCTTGCTCTTGGGAAAGACTGCTACCAGGCTCTTGACTCCAGGAGAGCAATGTGCTCCGGCCTCTGTGTTGCTCCCCCGACCCCAGAAAAAAGCCTCCTGAGAGGGAGGCAAGGTCCCACGCCACGGTAACAAGCCCATGCTGACACTGGCAATACTGAGGACTTTTATGGTCTCTCAAGAAAAGAAGAGGTCGTTGCACAAAAGCAAACATTTTAGATCATTGCTTTATTTCACTATTGTTTAACAACAAAGTTCATTCCTCTCAAGGTGGATCTTGAATTGTTCCTTGTGTTCTTTTCCTCATCCTGAATAAAAAAGGTAATGAAGAAAAAGCCTGTACTTTTGGAGACCTAGAATCTTACGTATGCTAATAAGCTTTTGACTGCAATTTCGTGGTACGGTATTTCCTGCTGGCATCTTGGTGGTCCCACGGAGCTCCCCACCCTCCAGTGAAGGTGGCTGTCCACAACTACCACCGTTGAAACCAAAAGTAAGTGTTGAAAAATGCACCTTTTACAATAAAAAAGTAGAAACCAATTCAATTTCCTTTTTTTTTTTTTTTTTTACGAATATAAAGTTTCTTGTAAATATGTACAGTCTTTTGAGCTAGTTCTATAGCAGGAAGCATTTTTCACAAATGAGACACACAATATACACTTTCAGGGCTCAAGAAGCCCCATTTCTCATGGAGATCCTAAATGAAATGCCAAGACTGAAAGACCAGTTTTCAGTGACCTTTCCAAATACTTGTGGACCAAGAGACAAAAACTTCAGCAAACATTCAGTCTGATCTGCCCTGGGGGAGGGAGGGGATGCAGTGTGACCCCAGAGACTCCAAGCGACACATAAAACACAACAGCATGACACCTGCCAAGGGTGCAGTAACGTGGAGGGAGGGACATAGGCGTTTCGAACAAGAAAGCACTTAGGTTAAGAGACGAGCAGGAAGGAGCTGGGATTTGGGCCAGGTTGCAATCTGGAAAGTGATCTGACGTGGGTTGAAACGTGGTCGTGTTCCCCTGCAGTGGTGGAAACAGGTCTACCTTTCAGCCTACCTAGGATGTGCCTTGGTTGTTCGAGGCATGCCTAAGAGTCATGGAGAATCAGAAGCAAGAGATGCCTTGTGGGAGATTAAAGGCAGAAGTAAGGCCGCTGTTAGCTTGCCAACTGCAAAGCCTCTAGGTTGGTTCTTTACCAGTTGCCAGGAATTTCGCATTCTGGTAGCGGGCAGAGAGAAACCATGTGAGCAGCACTGCACCTAAGGAGGACCTCCTGACCCCAGCAGAGGTGGAAGAGGGGCCGCGGCTCTCCAACTTCCTGGTCTTAGTCTAGCCCTAGGGAAAGGCTCACTTGGGAAGTCACAGTTTCGTGGGGTAGAACTGTGCTGGATTTTGTGTGAACACGGAGTCATCCACGAGGGAGGCGGCAGGGAAGCGTGAAGGTGTGAGGTGGTGGTTTGCTGAAATCCTTCTCTGGTCGTAAGGCTTGAGCGTTTGGTTTTTTGTTTGTTCAGTGCTACAGACTGCAGCTTTTTGTGGCCAGTGAACTGGCAAGTGGTCAGAGGGTCTCGATTCAGCGGGAGCGATGGTATGGTACTAGTACATTGGCAGAGCAACCCACGGGGGCAGCCAGGTCAGGGGGCAGCACATGCAGTGAAACCGCCATGCAGAACTCCCGGACGGGTCTCTTCCCATCCCAGGGTGGGGAACGACGCGCTGTCGGGGACAGGAGGTGGATGGCCCCCCGGTCCTCTCCCGGGCCCAGAGACTCATCAACGCTGGGCTCCGAGCAAGTCTATTGCATGCTTTCCTGGCCAAAGCTACATGGAAAGCAGGGACAGCAGGCTGGGGAGATGACGCTGAGGGGCGGGGAGGGAGAGCTCCTCGAGGTTCCTTGGCCCCAAGTCACTGCCTCCGAGCTGAGGCCTGATGACCTCCGTACATTCTCAGCTGGTGGGAGGGGAAGTCGTCAAGGCCATAAAAGGCAATGAGAACAGTAAACATTTGGCTAAGATGTCACCCTGGGTAAAACAGGGCCATCTGTGAGGATGGACTGGAACAAGAATGAACCTACATGAGCGCAGGAGGTTAGCCAACTGGCGGGGACTCTTCTACAATACGTTTCCGTAGCAAAGACCTGATGGTGTGATCTAGCTAAAAATGACTACGACAGGAAATACATCGCTATTCAAATCTATTAAGAATTCTGTTGTCTTTAAAAAAAAAAAAAAAAAAAAGAAAACCAACCAACCCTAGGATCTTAAAGTAGCTATTAAATAGGATTCTAACCACGTTGTAGTTAGCGCAGGTTGGTTTCCTTTGATGAACTGGTACAGGCTAGAGCCAGGTATAAAAGTTTGTGAATGCTCTGAAAGAGAAAGTGCACAGAGGGTGACTGCAGGAAGGTGCTGATGGCTCCCGAGAGCCTCAGCCCGGCACCACCTGGCTGCAGGGCATCCACACTGAGGTGGGTCTGGACCCAGCTGTGCCGTGGGGTGGCTGAGCAGATGGGGGCTGGGGTCCCCTTCAGCAAAGTTCCTTAGAGTGTTTGGGGTTTTCCTGCAGATTAAGATGAGGAGTTGGTTTTTCTGGCTGAGATTTATACTGAAGACTGGTCCCAGACCTAGGAGCAAAATAAGGAGGGGGTTTTAGCTGAGGGGGCCAGAAATGCCTGTGCTCCCCCTGCCTGATCCCAGGAGGAAGTGTGCACCACCCGGCCTCCCTGCAGCTGTTAATAGGGAGTGCTCCACAGTACGGCTCCAGCTCTGAGCTTGGGGTTCATCAGGGAATGACATTCACAGAAAATTCTCCAAAGCTGTGGATGGATCTCTGTTACACACACACACACACACACACACACACACACAAGCCCCCATTTTATCGGTAAATCAGAGGGGAGAAGAAAAAACACTGGCCTTTCCTCCTCTCTTTATCAGCAGGGGTCCCAAGAGCCAACTGCAGGTGGCCTTGGGAGAATGTGATCTAGAAAACCAGCTCCCAAGGACAGAAAGGTGGCTGTGCTGTCCAGAGGGGTCCCTGGAACCAAGCCTACCGAGGAGGCATCAAGTACTTGGGCCTCCCCCTGCTCGTCGGGGCCCCCTTTCCTTCAACACATCCCTCCATCTCAATTGCTAACCTAAAATTACACAGATAATAACGTGTATGATTTAAAGATTTCAAAAAGCTCAAAGTTCTAGAGGGCAACCACTGTTAACCAGTTTCTGTGTAGCCTTCCAAAAAATTCTTGAGGTACGTATTTGTAGATGTGCCTGAAAAAAATAAGACATAAGCGTTTTGTATAGTAGGCTATCATTTGTGTTTAAGAAGGGAGGATACACATAGATATTTGCTTATGTGCATAGAGTATCTCTAGAAACTGCGAACACTGGTTGCCTCTGGGGAAGCGAATGATATACCTTAGGGTAGCTATTCCATTTTGAGGTACACATGTATGCATTATCCATTTGCTTAGAAAGGCCTCTTCTTAAATACATTTTCTTCCTAAACTTGTTACCATGTCCTAAAAAATCTGAATTAATAATAACAGAGTCTCCTTTTTACAACAGTGGCCCCAAAGGGCCCTCAGCTCCTCAGGTCACTCCTCTGGCCTCTCCGGATGGTGCCTCACCTTGTTGACCTGGGACAGTGGGGTCCTCACGGCTCCCGCAGGCAGCCGGCCCCGGCTGCTGTCTTCAAACAGCCTCCCAGGTGAGCGTTCCCTCCGCGTGCTGAGCATCCGGCCTGGGGACTTCTCTCGCTCCAGGGGGCGGCCAGGAGACTTGTCCCTGCGCAGCTCTGTCCGCCCCTCTCGGTAGCGGTGGGGTGTGCTTGGCTCTCGTGGGTGGCTGGGGCCTTCCGGTGGCGCCGGGCTAGAGGCCACACGCTTGGTGATGTGCTCGTTGTATGTTGGCGGGCCTCGCTTGTTGGGGCTGTGGGCAACAGGAAAGGGAGGTGCGAAATGAGAAGTCACAACCTCAAAGGGGCATTTTCTTCCTCTGAGCAACCCCCAGGTCCCAATCCCACCAGGAGTTCTTCAGGCTTTTTGTTTTCTTTTGATAGGACAGGAAGAGAAAGAGGACAACAAAAGAAAATCAAGCTTCCTGGTCTCAGTGCAGGTTTTTACTGCCAGACCCTGTGCTAAGCTCTTTATGTGCCTCGACTCATTACATCGTCATGACAGCTCCACAAGCTAAGAGCAGGCATGACCCTCACAGCAGAGGCGATGTGGAGACAGGGAGGCTGAGTGCCTGGCCTAAGCTAGGGAGATGCAGAACTGGGATTCCGACACAGGTCAGTTTGACATCCTAATCCCCACCCAGTATCCTACTGACCTAAGTATTTTGCAGAGTCTATAAGGCACAGAAGGAAGTCTTCATTTAGGGGAGGAGGCTGCTCAAAGGCCCTTGATGCAAGGGAGCAATTTTGAGAAAGCCTGTACTCATCTGCCAATTCTGTCTCACTCGTCGGCCTGGTGTTTGGTCACCTCTCCTTCCAGGTGGCTTTCCAAGCATCTTTGTGGCACCCAATACTGACGTGAGAGGGATCAGGCCTGACAGAATTAGAAAACTGAGCAGGACAGACAAAAACAGTACAGTTGCTCAAAACACGGCCCTGGCCCTGAAGATTGACAGTTAATAACCAAACAATAGAAAACACTGGGGCCTTTTTGTATGGCCAATCCAACCCTCCCCCGAGCCCGGCCTGGATATTTCGAATGAAGATTTCAGCAGGTACGGCCCTAACCACCTCTCTGAAGAAGGGAGATCCAGAAACAGAACTGAGAGTTAATTCCTTCCCACCCCAACGAGCAGAAAAAGTACTCAGTCCTCCTCATCTCAGTATAATTAGAGCCAGGAAAAGGGAACCGACTTAACATGGGCACATTTTATGGAGAATATTATTTGGAGAACATATTTTGATTGATTGGAACTTTATCTCAGAAAATAAAAGTAGAAATCGGGCAAGTAAATTTATCCTCGTTATTTTTAAAATCTAAATTACAATTGGAATTACAGGCTGATTCTAAGAATGAGCCAAGTATGAATCACATACTGATTTATCTTGCTCTAATTTTTGCAGCGAAATTGTATGCTAATATGCTCGATGACATACTTTCCATCAATGTTGGACTTTTGCAGTAAAATCAGTCATTTCTTCAGAAATGTTTGAGAGAGTCACTGGTTTTCCCAGAGGCCCATCTTAATCCTTGATATTTAAATCCTTCTCTTTGGAAGGGGCCAAGTTAGTTGATTTTTTCTTCAATTATTGGTCCAACTACCAGAATCTCTTTGTCAGTGCTCATAATTGAAAACAAATGAGAAGCAAAGACACCTACTGGGGGAGGAGAGACTCTAGAGCAAGCTTGAAGGCCAAATCTGGACAGATGCACTGGTTTTATAAATAAAGTTTTATTGGAACACAGCCATGCCCATCTGGTTTTGCACTGGTTGTGTGGCTTTCATACTACAACAATAGTTGAATGGTTGAGACAACCATATAGCCCACAATGCCAAAAATATTTACTATCTGGACCTTAACAGAAGTTTGCTGATTCCTGCTCTACAGTGAAACAGAGAGGTAAGTAGAGATAATTAGATAAGTGATCAGTTCATTGTGAAGTTTTTCAAGTCATTGTCTGGCTTCTCTGTGCAATTCTGTCAAGATTCCAGATAACATGCCCAGAAAGCCAGAACCCTCCTGTGCTAGGTGGGTACAGCAGAAAAATCTGAGATAACTCAGATTTCACCATCTTGAAATGAAGGTTTATATTCATCTCTAGTCGTGTGGCTTTAAGATATGGAAGACAAAAAAAATAAATTCCAACTAGGAGAATTACATTAAGCCTATTTGTAATGGAGATGAAATTATAAAATGTGTCCACAGGGGCCCATCATAAAGCAAGTGAGAAGACACTCAATGCCCTGGGGAAGAAGGATGGCTCAAGGAAGGCCATTTGGGATGTCAGATTAATGGAATGAAAGAAAATACCCATCATTCTAGGCCAAGTGGGCAATCTTCTATCTCTGTATCCATTAATGACCAATGATCTACCATGCCAATTTTATGTTTTTTTGTTTTTGTTTTGTTTGCAAAGAGTTTCATTTCTTGCTTTGCTAAACAGACCAGGGCAATGAGGCCTGCAGTGAATCATATTCAGCCAAGCTGGGCTTCTACATTCTGACCTGCCAAAGCAGTCTGCATAAAAAGATCATTTTATAAGCCAAGAGACAACCAAAGACTGTTGATTTTCCACACGTGCCTGGCAACAGCAGGAAAGCAACAGCATTATTTCTGCCTCTTGTTCAAAGGAACCGGAACCATTTCCAACCACAGGAATAAGCAACTTCTTACAGAGACACCATATAGTCTCAGAAGGAAGGTGCCTGCCATCTAATTAGTGAGGCAGTGGAGAAAAAAAAAAAATCTAATTATGGTACTTTGATTTGTTCTTGGCATGACTTGGAAACTACTTAAAGAAAATCTGGACGTTTCAGGACAGAACTGTAGCCCTTTGAACAGTTCCTTCTGAGGCAGGGTCAAGCCAAAAGAGTTAGGAACCGCTGGTTATTTGGCACTTCTGATTTTCTAGCAAGTGCCTGGGACTAAAACCACACTGACCAAAAATTCAGACTAACTCTTATATTTCAATAGAAGAAAAACTATTCATTAGGACATAGTCTCAGAATATTAAATTTATGATTTTTTTCAAGATCTAAGCATTTTTTAATATTAGAGACAATGTGGTGGAGGAACTAAGTCCCTTGAGAATAAAAACACGTCTTCATCTGTGGATCCCCAGCTCCAGACATTGGTCTAGCACATGGTAGGGGATCCATGTAATTCTTTACAGAGTAGACATACCATTCCAGAAAAATTTAAATCCTAGGTCAGTTAAATATTCCCCTTGGGTTAAATAATCTCAGAATTTATTTGCAGACCAAGATCTTAAAGTTATATACATCAAAGCTCCACATCGACCTGGATCTGGCTCACAGCCCTCTGTGTCAAGACCAGGTCAGTCCCGCTTCCATGCACTGCTGATGGGATTGCAGATGGATCTGGCCTTCAGGGAGGAATTTTCAGCAAGATCTATCAAAATTACAAACGGATGTCTGATGTCACCCGTCAATTTTGTTTCTAGGAATTTATCCTACAGATAGATTCCTAAGCATGCAAAATGACAGAAGCACAAAATCATTTAATTTACTGTAGCAACAGTCTGTAAATAACCCTAAAATCCATTGATAAAAAAGCAGTTAAATAAATCAAGGTCACATGAAGGAATGCTATGTAGGCATAAAAACAACAATGAAGAATACTTCTGATGCCAACGTGGAGCAGTCTCCAAGGAACATTAGGTACAAGAATGTGTGCTGCGCTACCACCTGTATCAAAAAGAGGAAAAGCACTTCCAGAATGGTACAGCAAGGATCGCCGAACACCCGTTCCTCCATAAAAGCAACAAGAACACTGGCAACAGCCGTCAAAATCAACTTTTCAGAACTCTGGAAATTAACCAGACTTGTAAGAACTCTAACAGCAAGGGCATTTATGCAAGAAAAATAACTGATAATCCCAGTAAGAACAAGTTTTGTGACATGTTAATGTGACCTAGTTCTCCCCCCTTTCTCCCCAGAGCTGCAGTTTTGAAACTAAGAGCCCTGTAAGAGTAGCCTCTGGAGAGAGATCAGGATCGAAACTCCCCAAAAAGCCCCATCCCCAGAAAACAGTCTGACCTGCATGGCTACTCCCCAGAAAAGACCATTCTCGGGGCTTTTTCCTTGACCCAAGTCAGGGCTTGCTCATGAGAAAAGCCCTATTCCCAGATGTTTATCAAGAACAATCAACAGCAAGTGTTTAATCTGCCAAATACCTGAGGGAGTGCTACCAGTTGGGGAAGAGGCTGGCCAAAACACTCAAAAGGAAATCTGGAAATAAGATGTCTGCAAGGCATTTTGAAATGGTCCCTTATATTCATAGGGATTTAGAAGGCCACGCACACAGGAAAAACCTGAGAAGGCTTCAGTTCTCAATTTTGGCTGACTTTGAGCATTGAAGGTGTGCCCAACACACACGTGTACACACACACACACACAAACCCTAAGCAAAAGGTGAGAGACTTACTGATTCAATGCATTGAACAAAATCTCTGCCCTGTCATTAGCTGATAACCTAACCAAGCAGAAACTTGAATGGCCAGCCCCACATAACAAAGAATACAGACTTTACAGATTTAGTCCAGGAGAGTCACTCAATAAACAGCAACAACAGGGGCCCTTGGGTGGCTCAGTCGGATGAGCAGCCAACTCCTGATTTTGTCTCAGGTCATGAATTCTTGGTTCATGAATTCAAGTCCGGCATTAGGCTTTGCACTGTCTGTGCAGAGCCTGCTTGGGATTCTCTCTCCCTCTTTCTGCCTGCCCGCCTCAAAATAAATAAATAAACATTAAAAAAATAACACCAAAAACAGCAACAACCAAAACGGGGGAGAGTTGGGGAACTGATTTCCAGAGTTGCCACATTATAGTATTTGAAATGTTCAGCCTCCCAACAAAAAATTAGAAGACATGCAAAGAAAGAGGAAAGCATGGCCCATACGGATGGTGTTATTTCTTCTGGGAAATCTTCCCTGGCCCCCAAGTCCAAGCTAGGAACCCTGTTCTGGGCTCCCGTGGTGCGTTAAACTACCCCAGTCAGAGGCCCATCCTTCTAAGCTAGGCTATAATTGCCTGATTGCTCATCATGGCCTCTCTCCCACTGGGCTCTATCGGGGAGGGACTGCATCTGGTTCTTCAGCACCATACCTCCTGCAGCAAGCCCAAGTAGCATGGCAGAGTATCTGCTAAGCAGTGAATGCACAATTCATGATCGATTCTAGTGCCACTAAAAAACTCAACAGAGAAAGACCAGACATTTCCTTCCACCTTTTTCCAAGGGGGCATTTAAAAATTCTGATGCTTGTAAAGGGCACTTTAGTGCTATAGATCCCAAAGAAATGAGTGGCTTGAGCTTGAAGACTGGGAAACCTTTGACCAGTTTAGCAAAATTTCCTGCTATCTTACAGAAAAACACTCTGCCTCCTGTAATGGAGAAGTGTTGTACCTGCGGGAGGTGGAGGGGCCCCGGTGGTGGTCAGTGCCGGACTCCTTCACAAGGTTTCCTTTGCAGCAAATAACCCTTAATTTATCCTGGTATGAGGACGCCAGGTAAATCGCTCCTGAGGAAATTGCAGGGCCCAAGTAGCGTGGGTTCGGGATTTCCAAATACGCTCGGGCAGGGGTCCTGTGGAGTTCCAGATAAGAGTTTACATTCAGGTTATCTCCGTTGCTAGATGGAATGGAAAGAAACACACACTTGGCCCCAAGCCCCAACCGCCGAGGTTTTCAAAGTCTGAAAGGGCAATGCTTACCCCAGAGAAGAGCGTGCCTGGATCTCAATTACTTCTAGTGAGTTGAAGTGGGTCACAAACAGATAGGGTTCTCTGTAGGCTGCATGGCCACCACAGAAGAGCATGGGCAAGGAAGGGTTAAAAGAGAAACTCAAAACCAGGCTGCAAGGCCACCTTGGACCTAGCAGTCCCACGTAAAGGGATTTATCCTACACATACATCCATGTGCCAACATAATGAGGCATGTTCAAGTATACGCATTGCCATGTTTTCAGAGCAGACGATGGGAACCAACTCAAGGGGACATTATAGGGGGTCAGTTAAATTATGGTACATCTATGGAATTCTGCATAGTTGTAAAACCTGCAGGAAGCTCTCTATGTACTGATACATAAAAAAAACCTGAAGTGTACAATTTTACTTAGTGTGAAAAGCAAGATTCAGAATGTGTAAAGTGTGTCACCATACTGATTTAAACAAAAAGCATTTTTAAAGTGTGTTGGGGGGTAGATAAGAATATATTTTCTTATGCGTCTGTATTTGCACAAAGCACTGGAAGGATAAGAAACGCAAAGAAGTATTTTTTCCCCCTTTGGGGGAGAGGGAATGGAGAATTAGGGAGACAGGTTATTTGGCTGAGGCTTTTCATTGTATACCTTTTTAAAGTGTTTCATTGTATATGTTTTCAAAAAACATTAAAGATTGGGTTCATAGATAATTAAATATTTCTGGCCTTAATACTATATATCTATATCATAGTGTCACTGAAACTCTAGGATATGATGAGATCTTTTTCTGTCTTAAAAGTAAAGGAGATTATCACTACCATTCCTTTCAGTAAACTAGGACTTTGGTATTAGACTGTTAGTCATGCCTCCTGGTACTCAGGCCCTGGTGGATAGAGCCTCCTTCCCTTGAATCTAGGCTGACCCTGTGGCTGCTTTAACCAGTAGGATGTGGTGGTAGCAAGAAGGCCTGCCAGCTTGCACTTCTGCATTCTTGGAAGAAGCCCACGTGGAGAGGAACTGAGACCTCCAGCCACCAGCCCAAGCTGAGTCCCCAACAATTATACCAATTGCCTGCCATTTTGTGAGGCCATTTTGGACTTCCTACTTATCCCAGTGCCCCCACTGGAACCACATGAAGCAGAACTATCCAGTCCAGCCTCAGCATCTTAGGCAATGACAAGTTGTTGTTGTCTTGTCCGTAACAAGTTTTGGAACTTGTTATGCAGCAATAGATAAACCAAATAGCCTCGACAGGTATTTCAACCATAACGGCATTTCAGAACATTCACACAGACATGTATGTACATATTTGCACGTAGGTGTGTGCTTATGCTTTGACCCAGCAGCTCCACTTTGAGGGCTTATGAGCAGCAGGTACTATTTGACAAGTGTGCAAAGATCAGTGTAAGATGTTCATCATAGCAATGTTTATGCTTACAGAAAGAATGAGCATGATCTACCTGCTCTGCCTAATCAGAACTGATTAAACTGACAGGTGTTCAGCTATGCCATGGGATACTCTGCAGCCTTTGAAATGATTTAAATTCACAGGCAATGCTCTCCTTTCTGTCATGAGAGCCTAACAGATATTTCACAAGGCCACTGGCCTTGGCTTATGCGGTTCTTCATCAGAATCTTTGCCCTGAACACTTCTTCAGGTGACTCTCACCTGTGGCGCTTGGTGTCTAATGCAATCCATAAGCATAGTGCTTAACCCAAAAAGGAGTCCACCTGCAATTTTTTCCTAGGACACCAGCTGCTGGCAGAACAGAACCCTCCATACCTTGCATCACTTACCAAAGGCCAAAGGTAAGCGACTCCACTTGAGATCATCTGTGCGGCTACGTCTTCCATAAGAATCCACGAACACCCCAAATTCTGCAAGGAGTTGGAGCCCGGGGCATCAGCACAGCCAGAGGCATCAGTATCAACGACACATACTTTGATAGAAGAATAAGGGATTGAACCCAGGGGACCACCAGCCAGATTTAACTGGATCATTAAAACCTGAAGACCTTTGCTGAGTCACATCTCTCAGAGATGTGTTAAAGGAAAGTGGAAGAGACAGAAAATAAGAGGCAAAAGGAGGAGGAAAAGGAGAAAGAGAGACCCAGACACAAGGAGGAACAGACAGAAAGACCCAGAGATAGGAAGAAGGGGGGAAATGAAAAAGAATGAAGAGAAACATCACAAGAAAATGCAAGAAAGAAGGAAGGGAAAAAAGAGAAAGGAAAGGGAGAGAAAGAAGGGGCAGAGAAGGAAAGAAGTGGCTGCTCTCAGGAGAGAATATGAGAGAGCTGGACCAGGCAAGGGTGCTGGTAGGGTCTGGGGCTCCTGGCGTCTGCGAGCCATCAGACCAGTGGCGGGCGGGAAGCCCTGACTCACCGTGGAAGCAGAGCAGGTACTCCTCCCGCTGCCCTGCGCCGTTCACCTGCACGATTGAGACAGGGAAACTGTTGGAAGAGGAGGCAAACACAGCAGGCGCCAAGGAATGGTCATTCTTATCCAGGAATTCTGTAAAGTCAGGCGAGAAGCGGGGCTTCAGGAATGAGCTAGTGTTGGTGGCAAGGCTGGAGCAGAGTGCGGGCTGGGGGGAGGACTTGGGCCCTACCCTCAAGCGTGTACTGCTTCATGTCAATTTCGTAGAATTTATTGGTTCCAATAAGGATACTGTAATTGGTGAAGTGGATGCAGCTGCAGGGCTCTGAGGTCTCTATCTCCTGAGACAGAGGGTAGAAGAAAATGATGTGAGTTAACACAGGGCAGCCCCATTTCCACTGCTATTCCATTTCCGCCTCAACTAACCACGCCTTGGAGACGGTCACCTCTGGACTTATTCACGTTCTCAGCCACACAAAGCACACTCCATCCTTTCATGTCCCCCACGAGGGCTGATAATCCCTTTGCTACCTCTGAGTTCTCTGCAACCCCAGACCAAGAAAATAAGGTCAAATGGCAGCCAAAGAGTCAGAAACACCATTTCAACGAAAAGGTTGCAAAAACAGATCTTTAAAAATACAAATTCTTATCTGAGGAAAAGAACTGGAGAAAACAGGGTTAGAGGGAGTGGTTTTAAGCTTCCTTCTTTTGGTAAGCTAAGTTTCTAACGTGAACCTGTATCACCTATATGATTATTCTCATCATCATTGTTGTCATCTCCATTAGTGATGGGCTTTCTAATTACTTCCACTTGTTTTCAGGCCAGTCCTAATAGTAAAAAAAACCTAGGCATGCTTATTCAAAACGGTAGCCAAGAATTACAGGGAAGCAATGATTTCTGAGAAATCTCCTAAAGCTAACAGTTCAAGCTCACAATCCACACTATCATCACTGAATATTTCTGATCACCTGCTAAGTATGAGGAAACTTTTAGGCAGCATGACACAGTGAAATGGCAGGGAAAAATCAAACTTCAGTTTTGGTCTCAACTTTGTAACAGGATCTCAAGCCAGCCTCAATTGTCTAACCTGAAGATTGAGGATTACCACCCCTGCATTTCAGAACTGTTGTGGAAAGTATATAATAACCAGCTCAGTTTCTGGATGGTGGACGAACAGCCCACCCAGGATGAAACTATTTCCCTAACACAGAATGACCTCTATGTATGTTCACCCATCAGTCATTTCACTTCTGAGACTAATCGTGAAGACACCTGAAATAAAGCAGGCTTACTACAGGTGGCGCTTTCCTAGCCTAGGGACAACGGCCAGTCTCAGGAAGTGAGGCAAATGATCCAATGTGCACCTTGTCCACACGGCAGTCACCATCACCACCACTCTGCTCCAAGGACAATCAGCTCCCTAATTACACATCAGAACACAGCTAGCACTGGCTTCTCCAAAGGTTAAACAAAGAAACTTCTAGGATCTGACATAAATTCTGATAAGTGCCACCAGAGACTGCTAGCTTCTCAGAGAGATGTCCTTCCTTTTTTATGCTAATTGAAACGAAGTGTCTCTTCCATCAGCCAGCTTCCTTTCTCCCGTAACAAAGGGCTGAATTCACTGGGCAGGCTAGAGAGGCCGTTCACAAACAGAAGGAAAATGAGAGGGAAAAGGGCAGCCACTCAAGGCTCTGAAGCTTCCTCCAGGTGTGTCTGTCTCTTTCTCCCTCTCCCCCTACCTAGAGATCACCAAGGCTGAAGGGACCTGGCACACACTGTTCCCTGAGACGGCACGCTTTCCACATCAATTGGTGGGGACAGCAGGACAGGTGAGGCCCAGGACTTACTTTCCGAATGCAGTACTTGCTGAGGTTTTCATTGTAGCGGAGAATGATGACTTTGCTGGGCATGGCTGCACAGATGCAGAGCCCGTTCTCAATCTGAAAAGCAATCAGGGAAACAGAAAAAGAGTGTCAGTCGTGTGCACACTGGCTCCAGAGCAAAACTAGGAATATAACATCAATTTTTTTTTAATGTTTATTCATTTTTTGAGAGAGAAAGAGAGTGTGAGCAGGGGAGGGGCAAAGACAGAGGGAGACAGAATCTGAAGCAGGCTCCAGGCTCTGAGCTGTCAGCACAAAACCCGATATGGGGCTCGAACTCCCGAACCAGGAGATCATGACCTGAGCCGAAGTTGGACGCTTGACTGAGTGAACCTACTGAGACACCCCTAAAAAACTTTTTTTAAATAAAAAGAAAAGAATTGATAAAACTGACAGAGCACACGGTGTTTTACCTTGCTCAGTCCCTGTCTGAAAATCCTGGGCCCATCTAGCAATGTCGTTTATCAGCCCCTTAAGATTCCTCTAAGAAACCTTTTCAAATCAACACCTTTCTAGGCCAGCCATTCTCCTACTTTATATTCTGCCCCCCCCCTTTTTTTATTGCCACAATTAATCACAACCATCATATAAGTGACTAAGAAAAGAATTCCAGAGACCAAAAGTCCTCAAGAATAGTGACTAAGGTCAAGGCCCCTTCAGGAGGTTCCTAGAGTCAACCATAGCCCTCCCCCACTGGTCCTCCGTTCCTCAGCACAGAACTCTCTGAAGGCTCAGTCAGGGACACAGGATGTGTTGGGTAAATGCTGACTCAGTGGCTAAACAACAGATTCCCATTGAGCCATTTTCTGAGAAGGGAAAGTCAGTGGTTGTCAACAGGATGACTCCAGTGGCCTCAGGCAGCCTGCAAATGCCTGATTCAGATTTCATTAAAGTTAGACATGTTCATGTGTAGGCACCCACAAATACTCTTAATTTTTTCAATAAAAAAAGTTTCCCTAAAGAAGCAGGGAAGAAAATAAATGTATTTATGCACCAAAATCAATATGCTGTTAGCTACCAAACAATTAACCGGAGTTATCGTGAACTGACTTTATGTTCTATAAACGTCATAAATCAGAATTTGCTAATTTCTAGTAATAAAACATTTTTCATCCAGTCCAGGAGTGGGGATCCATGTCAGATTAAAAAAAAAAGAGAGACCCTGTCCTACACACACTGACACAGATATACACACACGTACACATTCTAAGCATGGATCTTCCTTTCAGTTTTGTTAAATTCTCATTTTTCTCTCTGACATTTCCTTTAGATTCAAAGCCTGTGCAAATTTCATGGCTACACAAATTCCTTCATGTGTCTAAAGGAAGCAACAGAAATTTAGCCCAGTTAGAAGACATACAATTTTCAAGGTCAAATTGGTAAGCTGCCTCAAAAGGAGGGAAGAGCCGATTTCAAGAACATTCTGCCAGCTGAGGCCCTGAGGAGAGCCTACCTTGCCAGCAGCAAACAAGTGACAGCCCTTCACGGCTTCAAAAACGTTGGGTGAGATGTCGGGCTGGGCGGGAAGGTGAGCCTGCGCCAGGGACTGCTTCACTTTCTTCACGTCAACAAGGCACAGAGCTCGCTCTTCTCCTGAAGGGAAAAGGAAGAGCTTCACGGTCAGTGTGAGGCAGGGAAGCAAAGGTGTGGGATGGCAGTTCTACTTCTCTTCACAAACATCCACGCGGGGCCATGCAGGTCAACAGAGTTTTCCAGACACTCCTGTGTACACAGCTTAGGTCCAAGTTTCAGATCTAAAATGAAAACATCTGGCCTCTTGGTCAAGATTCTGGGATGAAAAAAAAAATTCTGCCGACATAAAATCAGAATGTGAACTGTACTTTCAAACATGATCCCCATCAAAGTGAAGATGAGGACGGGTTAGGAACAGAGGGGACGTTTTATGAAATGACAGGCTTGGACCGTTCTGATAGGTCAGTGTCATGGAGGACCAAAGGAAGGCCAAGGATGCATTCCAGATTAAAGGAGACTAATGGGACACTACTAAATGTAGTGCACAATCTGGGACTGGATCACAAACCAAGGGGGAAAATACCAGAAAGGACGTTATTGGAGCCACAGGTAAATTCTAACTATGAGCAGTGTGTCAGACAACTGCATTCCAACGAGGGATAAATATCCTGAATCCAAAAACGGTGCCACGTGAAACGATTCTGTGTGATACTATGACAGTAGACCCATGCCACTACACGTTTGTCCAAACCCACCAAGAGTGAACCCTCACGGACACTCTGGACCCTGGCTGATGATGTGTCACTGCAAGTTCATTAGTTATGTCCAATGTCCCACTCCAGTCGGGGATGCTGATAGTGGGGGTGGAGGGTTACTGGAACTTTCTGTCCTTTAAGCTCAATTTCACTGTGAACCTAAAACGCTTCTAAAGAATAAAGTCAAGTAGGAAGGGAGGAAGGTAGGGATGGAGAGAAAGGAAGGGAGGGAGGGAGGGAGGGAGGGAGGGAGGGAAGGAAAGAAGGAAAGGAAGGAAGGCAAGCAAGCAGAAAAACAAAAGAGGCAAAGAGAGTAAGTGTTGAGAGCCAGTTCCTGACTATATTATTTCAGCCACGCCTAAAACAAGACCTGACTGTGGATGTTTTTGAACATTGAGCCAGCAAATTACTGTTTTCCATTAAAAAAAAAATAGTACTGCCAATAAAGAGAGAAAAATTTTTTTGCCATGGTTATGTGAGACAATGCCCATGTTCGTAGGTGATACGGTGAAGAATTTGGGGTCACAGCTGCAAGGGACTCTCAGACGGCTCAAAAGTTAGTGTGTGTGCGTGCACGCATGTACATTTGTATAGGAAGAGAGAGAAAATATGGCAAAATGTTAACCAGTGAACAGATGAAGGGTTTCTGAGGGTCACACAGAAATAAGAGGCAACATGCTAACAGGCAGGTTCTCAGAAGGCCATGGCTCAAGGTGGCATTGACCTCGCCACGACGCCGGCATCAAAGGGTCTGATGTTACCAGGACTCTGAGGCTCCTACTCGTCCCCTGGCTTAATGGTGAAGTGTTCTTTGGGGGTGTCAGACTGTACTGCACTGGCCACCATGGGAATAAATCTGGGCAGAGAGTGCCATCAGCTTGGGCACCAGCAGGGACACAGGGGAAAGAGCCGCTTCTGCTCCCACCTGCCTGCAGGAGGGCCTGCCTTTGTGTTTCGCAAGCGTGACACTGGCTTTCAGATAGTTTCCCTCGACAGTGAAGAGAAAGCGCCATGTCCTTGGCCTACCACCTGCTATCATGAGTAGCTTCTCCAGGTCCTTGATGATATAAATTTGGAAGACTGCTCCGATTCCTGGGACATGGGTGAGGGAGTTTTTCAAGACATTCAGAGCGTAGAGCCCTTCCTCAGTGCCTACCAACACCACCTGCAAGGAGAGAAGGTCACAAGCACAACGTAAGCATGATCACATCCCGGGGACAACCCCATCAAGGAAGAGCCCTTTCTTTCTTGACTGCAGGGGGCGGCTACTGCCAGTGTCCAGAGAACAGTGCTACCTGGTCGCTGAAGGGCAGTGTGCAGTTCATGTCTAGACGGTCATCACCTTCCAGTTTCAGCAGGGAGTTTCCAAGCAATTTCTTTTTGTATTGGAACAAATGTAAAAAAGAAGGAAAGAAAGGAAAAGAAAAAAACAAGGACATGGTAAGATGGAACTGTTCATGACCAAACCATCCAGAGAGATGAAAGCAAGAACAGAGAGAAGTTTGGTGCCAGGAAGGAAGGTTACGCCTGAAAATGCCAGAAACACACATTTGGTCTTGGCTTGCCCCGTATTTTGATCTGAGCTCAGAAGGCAAAACACGAATGGTACTGCTTATCTCTGGGGTGGTTGTTAATTAGCATCAAAGTAATGCCTCAGCTTGATGCAGAAATAAAATAGCTGTAGAGACATTTTCTGTGGTAGGAAATAAGCGGAGGCTAAAGAGATTCCACCTGCAAAGGGTTAATAAGCCACATGGAAGGCTCCTGCCCCTCCAGGCTGCAGCAAAAGTACAAAGCACAGTGTCAGCACCAAAGAAGCAAGCTTCTGAATCTCTTTACCTGAACCCACGCAGGCAGAAGCTCGTAGGAAATACAATCACGGCCCTATTGTACACATATTAACATGGATTTCAATAACAGGCTCACACAGGTAACCACAAAATAAGTCATCAAAACACTGGTCCACCCGGTGAGCAAAGCTCCGATCAGGAGGCTCATGGTTAAGAAGTTCACCGTTGTGAACCGTGAAGGTGCTTACTAGGAGCCCAGTGTTTGGTCTTTGGTGGAGAAAACACCAATGAGCAAGGAGCCCTGTTTATATCTTGGAAGTTTCCAGGAGGAGTGATGCCAATCAAGGCACACCTACAGTTCCAACATCTTAAGGGTAAGTAGGATTCCAAACCTGCCTACAGAAGAGCAGTTCGTGTGGAAGGTACGAGAAGGTTATGAAAAGCCTTCCCGAAGTTGGCATGGCTGTCGGCAGACTTTTGTGCTGCTCCACAGCCAAGCGCTTGCAAATAAACTCATCAGAGTAAACGAGAAAGAGGATTTCCATATGAGTACATTTGCTGCCGTGACCAAGATCAATCGCTGCCCCAAGAGCTGGCTAACGGCACTGACTGCCTCATTCTAAAGGGCCGCAGGGGGAGGGTGTGTGACACCAGACAGACCGCGTACAGCCTGTATCTCAGTGACACAAGAGTCCCAGTCATGACAGTCTCGGCCATCACTCCCCTGGAGAGGCGGCAAGAGGGGCCCCACCACTCAGGTCAGTTCCCAAGTCAGCCCACTTTACAAAGACAGACTCCAGCTCCTGCCTCCATACTCACAGCATCAGCTTCTGCTTTTTCCCTAGAAACTCTCCCACCTGCGACCACAGACTCTAAGGCGGTGACCCAGCGCTGTTTGTCGGGGAAGCTGGGAGCCAGCAAGTAGAGCGTTCTCCCGGGCCAGCAGGTGGTGTGTGGGTGAGACTCCATCTTCAGTATGTAGGGGACATCTAGGGGATGGGACAGAGAGCAGGGGTCCGCTGTGGATTCCTCTCACTCTTGGGAGGGATGGCCCTGAGGTGTCAGACATCGCCCAGGCATGCAAGTCCTAGACCCCACTATAAAGGGGGAGCCAAGGAGGGCGCCCCCTCCTCCCCCTGCTGATTCATCCAGCCCAGTGCCCGCCCCCACTCTCACCTCCCCACCCCACCCCCTGCCGTGGGTTCTCCGGCTTCCGCTCACCTGCTTTGGCTGTATTTGCAAGCTCAGAAGCACCAACGGCGCCATGAATAGATACATCCCCGTCGGGAAGGCACAGCTCAAATTCTTCCACCGGCCTCTGTCCAGCTTGGTGCAAAGAGGAAGGGCAGAGAGAAAACCAAAAGAACAGGAACAAGAACGAGGGGAGAAGAGAGGAAGAAAGAAACAGAGACAGAGAGAGAGAAAGAGAGAGACAAGGCAAGAGAGACAGAGTATGCGTGGAAAGAGAGGCGCACGAGAACAAAGGAGGAGGGAAAAAGGTGTGCAGAGAAGGCGGAGAGGGAAGATAAAAACAAAATAAAGTGTGTCAGATGAGTAGCACAGTCAAATTTCTGCTGACGATGCGGATTTATGGGCTAGTTGACTGAGGCAGAAGTTCTCTGAAGGTGTATTAGCAGGTAGGATCTTCAGGGCAGCACCCTGCAGGTTCCTCAGAGGGGAGACCTATAGACGTGAGTATCGTACCAATAACCTTTAGCGAAGTCATTTGGTTTTTAATTTTCAAAAATGGAAAATCGTAGAAGGCTTGCAACGCAGTTGGAAAAACAAAGCCTTCACACCAAGACTGAGAGACCTGGGTCAACCACGTGCAATGAAATTCCCCCTGAATTCTTAATTTACCTTCTCTGGCTTCGCTGTCATAAATGAGGACTTTAGATCCCTCCAGGACAATGTACTTCCTGTCCCAGCCTTGCTGTCCTCGTTTGTTATTCCTGGGGGTATAGGGATGGATAAGAACAAAGGTTTAGACTCAGGAGGGAAGGAGGGAGGGGGAATCCTAGCCACGACGCTTCCCTAGGAAACCTCAGGAATGGAAGTGCCCTGTGCCGTCCATGTATCAGGGGAGGCAGAGCTTCCTTCTCCCCTTGTGGGTTCTGTGGCTGGCCTAGGCATTCCACTGGTATCAGACAGACGAACAAGAGATAAGCATATGGTTTTTATTTTATGTGTGTGTACCTGGGAATCTCCATAAGAAAATAAAGACCCAAAAAGTAGATAGGCCTAGTGTTTGTATGCTAGCTTGAACAAAGAGTAGTGGTTATGAAAAAGCAACTAAAATGTATGGGGAGGCTAAAGGAAGATAAGGTGTTACTTTAACAAGGCTTATCTGCAGAGTTTTGTCTACAAGCCTTGCCTCCCTGCTTCTGGTGAGAATATTTCTTTCCTCCTGGAAAAGGGAGGGGTGCTCTTACACGGGAGATTTGTCTCCTGCTTTCAGGAAGAGAAAGGGGAGGTCAGAGGGGCCTTCTTAGACCTGCTGTTTCTCAAGTGCCTTTGGCTCAAAATAATCCTGGTTCCAAAGTGGCATATTTTGGGGTGGCATCTTTGCCGGCACGTGCCCCAGCCCAAGCCACCCTGTCACAATACCTGGGCACTTTCATCCACCCTTCCAGGTGCAGGCCGCTGCTGGGCTCCTTGGTCTGGAGACCCGGGGAGTTCATTTTGTCACGGCAGAAGGCCTCGGTGAAGTGCGTGGCATACTCGGCTGGCAGGCCACAGGTGGCTGGCAAGCACGTAGAGCACTTGGGATGACACATCACCTGACATTCTGGGGAAAAGCAGTGAACAACCTGAAAACACCTTGTCGAACCCTGGACCATTCCTCCCTCTGCCAGCCAAGCCCCAGCCAGGGTCCATCGGTCGAGCCCCATCACCCAGGTAAATCCCTAAGCTTTCGCAGGAGCCAGGTCCTCCCTACAGAGAGAGGAAACATGAGAGCCAAGTGCTCTCCACCCAGTTGTCCTGGCTTCTCCCCAGGCCGCCACAAACAGGCGTGTAGAGGACCCACCGGCAAGGTTCAGCTGGAGCCAGCACCCAGCCTAAAGGTGGGGAAAGGGCAGCCTGGCAAAACGGGAGGGCTGGAAATCAGCAAAGCGCAAGGCATTTTGCACACAGGGGGTGGACACGTGAGCTGGAAACATGTATAAGCTCTCTCCTTCAACGGGAAAAGTAGCGTCCTCCCACTGGAATGAAAAGCTTCAAAATGAATGCGCTATATGGTAAAACATTTTTAAAGGAAAAAACCCACACCCATCAGATAGATTTGTTTAGGGGGAGACATGCAGGTGCCCACGGCAAACACACCACTGCTTCTCTTACCAAGACATTTGGATGCCTGGCGCCCAAAGTGCACAGTATCCAGACACACGGCGCACTTTGTGGCTCGCATGTTCAATCCTACGTTAAATCGGTGAGGAATATTGTGGTGCATGCGCTCCTTAAGACGCCGACTGAATTCTGAAGGAAAATGTTTAAAAATTCATTAGGTGCTGCAAATGATACCGTCAAGAAAGTAAAAAGACAACCCACAGAATGGGAAAGGATATTTAGAAATCATCTCTCTGACAAGGGGCTTGTAGCTAGAATATATAAAAAGCTCTTACAACTCAATAATAAACAAGACAACCCAATTTTAAAATGGGCAAAGGATCTGACTAGAAGATAAGCAAATGATCAATAAGCACATGAAAAGATGGTCAACATGATTGGTCATTAGAAAAACACAAATCAGGGGTGCCCGGGTGGTTCAGTCAGTTGAGCATCTGACTTTGGATCAGGTCATGATCTCACAGTGCATGAGTTCGAGCCCCATGTCAGCCTCTGTGCTGACAGCTCAGAGCCTGGAGCCTGCTTGGGATTCTGTGTCTCTGTCTCTGTCTCTGTCTCTCTCTCTCTCTCTCTCTCTCTGCCTTCCCTCGCCCTCTCCACTACCCCCGCTTGTGCTGTCTCTGTCTCTCTCAAAATAAATAAACTTAAAAAAAAAAAAAAAGAAAGAAAAAGAAAGAGGGGCACCTGGGTGGCTCAGTCGGTTGAACGACCGACTTCAGTTCAGGTCATGATCTCACGGTTTGTGAGTTCAAGCCACGCATCGGGCTCTGTGCTGACAGCTGGGAGCCTGGAGCCTGCTTCAGATTCTGTGTCTCCCTCTCTCTCTGCCCCTCCCCCACTCATGCTCTGTCTCTGTCTCAGATATAAACATTAAAAAAATTTTTTTTAAAAGAAAGAAAAACACAAATCAAAAGCACAAGGAGATGCCACTTCACACCCCACTAGGAGGTCTAGAATCAGACACATGGAAAACAAGGTGAGGGTGTGGAGAAATCCAAATCCTCATACACTGCTGGTGGGAATGTCAGGTGGTGCAGCCGCTCTGGAAGACAGTTTTGGCAGATCCTTGAAAAGTTAAAATTAGGATTGCCCAGCAATGGTGTGACCCAGCAATGCCATTCCTAGGTATATGCCCAAGAAAGCCGAAAACATATGGAGCCACAACATACAATGTTCACAGCAACGTTATTTAGGATAGCCTAAAGATGGAAACAACCCAAACGATTATCAATGGATTAATCAACAAGATCTGCTATCCATACAACAGAATATTACTCAACCAGAACAAGGTGAAGTACTAATTAATGCTACAAGACGGGTGAGTCTCCAAAGCATTATGCTCAGTGAGACAAGCCAGACACAAAAAATATGGTATGATTTCATTTATATGAAATGTCCAGAGCAGCAAATCTATTCAGCTTACTGCTGCCAGAGGTCTGGCAGAGGGGAGAATGAGGAGTGACTGCTAACGGGTGCAGAGTTTTGTGGGGAGGGAAAGGTTAAGGCCAAAAAATGTCCCCAAATTAGAAAGTGATGGTTGTACACCCTTAATGCACTTAATAAAAAAACATCCAATCATACACTTCAAATGAGTGGATTGTATGGCATGTGACTTTATCTCCATAAAGCTGTTAAAGAACCATTACAGCAGGTTACAGAGTGTGAAACTATTTTAACACTCACAGATGCATCTCAAGTTCTATGAATCAACTTAAAATCTCCATTATCCGGTTATTAGGAGTTGGGTATTTTTTTTTTTAATGTTTATTTATTTTTGGGAGAGAGATGCAGAGTGTGAGCGGGGAAGGTCAGAGAGAAAGGGAGACACAGAATCTGAAGCAGACTTCAGGCTCCGAGCTGTCAGCACAGAGCCCGACACAGGGCTCAAACCCACAAACCGTGAGGTCATGACCTGAGCTGAAGTCAGACACTTACCCGACTGAGCCACCCAGGCACCGCTAGCCATATGTATTATTAATATACACTCTAAGATAACATTTTAAGTAAAAGAAGAAAGGTGTTTTGCAGTGTATAGCTTAGTGTGCTATGATATTTTAATAGAAAAAAGGGCTAAGGAAAATATGCCTATTTCCTCATACTCTTTAAGTATAATTATATAAGATACATGAATAATATGATATGCTTTCACATGCATGAACTATTGCTGGAAGAATACAGTGGTGGTCCCCGGATAAGGGAACTGACATCGGGGACAGGGGACTCACTTCTTACTCTTTATCCCTTAGTATTATTACTTGTCACTTTTACCGTATGTATGCATTTTCTTAGTGGATTAAAAACACTTTCAACCAAACTCCAAGGGCCCCTTGGGAACGTACCCTCTGGAGTCGATGACTCCTTTCTGCGGCTGGAGGGCGGGGCGAGCAGGCTCATGGCACTGGGCTGGTGCTCGGGCGACCGCACGATGGCGGACATGGCGATCTGCTGCCTCGCGGTGGCTGGCGTAGATGGGTGCGGGTGGTCTGTGGCCTTCCGGTGGGCAGCTGGAAAGAGACCAGTCCGATGCCTTCTGGTTAGCTGGGTCACCAAGAAGCCCAAACCAAGCGGACTGCCCCTGGGCTGTCTTTCAAGCCCCCGAGACCAAAAGGACACGCATCGTGCCAAATGGGCAATACCAAGGATGCTGTGAAGTTTTCACACTTGGGACATCTGGACTGAGAACGTATGGGCCAGAACCACAGATGCTGAACTAGTACAACCCATCTGCTTGAGGTGGGTCCTCTGCCTTTTCCAGAGACTTGGCATAGAGAGTGCCCCTACCTTCCTCCCGGGCAGACCGGAGCTCGATGCGGGTCTTCTGAAGGGCTTCCTCTAGCTCTGCACAGCGAGCTTTCTCCTTCTCCAGAGCCACCTTCAGCTCATTGTACTGCAGAGGAACCTGTGTGGGCAAAGCAGGGTCCTCTTTCCGTCGACTAAATAAACCCTAGCAATGGAAACAGAGATATCTCCTAACTCCTGGAAACTGGCACTTTAGCTGAAGGAACTCTGACTCAAGAGGAGCAGACCATGAAAGCCAGGAGCATACTCACTGTAAGCGGATTTAGTAAAAATGGCATGTGAAGGGGGAAAGGGGAGACTGAACCACAGCCCGTTCCAGCCGGCTGGAAAAAAATAGGGTTTTGGAAATTTTCAACAAGAGGGCTCAAGATGCTTGCACGGCCACCACCCCTTCCTTCGGCATTCCCAAGGAGGAGAGCCATTTCCTGAGTCTTTACCCTCAAAAAATGGAAGTGGAGGATGGAGTCAGGACGGATGGTTCGGAAATCACTCTTGCCTTGAATTTGTCTCATGACGCTTAGTTACGAGACACAGAGATGAGCATTTTTTAAAAAGGAGACAAAAAACTTGAATCCTAAAATGATGTCAAAACAAGGGGCTTACTCAAAAAAAAAAAAAAAGCAAATGAAAAAATGAAAACGTGTACTGGACATGGAAAAAGGAAAACACAGGGAATCATGTGGCTGAAAAAAAAAAAATTAACCACCAAAAATAAATGGAAACACCCTAACTACATCACATGACACAATCAGAAAACAATCCGCTGCTAAAATACAAAAGATTAAATATCAGAAGCATAACAAGCACAGACAGTCACGCGGTATGCAAGAATGTCCCTCCCCGGCAGCCACCACTGGAGGAGGCTGTTCTCGTCCCTCACCATAAAGAGAGCGCTGGGGACACGGGCACCAACTGCCCGCTCCAGCCCCTTCTCGGGTGTTCCAGGTCACTGGGGGCTGCCACTGCTCCCCCAGGGTGGGAATGCTTTGGGAAGGAAAAGGCAGGGTCCTCAGAGACCTGTTCAGACTAAGAACACCCGGCCAAACCTCCTAAGAGGGCTCTGGTGGTTTAGGGAAGCAGGTCTTGGGTGGATCCAAAATCTGCATAGGTACATCTGTGTATAACCCTGTCCATAGCTGGGTGGGTTTTTTTCCCCTTTCCTTTTCTTTTTGGTCAAAGTTTTTCATTTGTTTGTCTATTATCCTTCTAAAGGGATGGCGCAGCACCCTTGGAGTGGAGTGGTGTCACCTCACCTCCCTGGGTCCCAGTCTCCTGCTAGGACTCTGCCAGTCAAAAGGACTGGGCTAGATGATTTCCAGTCTCTTCTGGAGTTCCGTATATGTGCTCTGAGAATCCTACTACAGAACTGAGAACCACTCTCTCTTTCTCCTGAATCCCACACACATGACCTATCTCTCTATAGCCCTGTACCTGTGACCTGCTAATCCCTCTGGAGTCTTGTACAATGACCTCTCTGGAAACCTTTCTCTCTGCTATTACCACCCACCCCCCAATCCAGCTGCTTATTAAAAAAAAAAAAAAAAAAAAAAAAAAGAGAGGGAGAAAGAAAAAAAATCACTCCCTTAACAGAGACAGGCACTATAATTTTAAAGGCTATGAACACAAAGTAGTTTGTTACAGACTTGATAATGACATGCCTTCCTTAAGGACTATTCTGACGATCTCAAAACCTATTTTCAACCCAACATAAAACTAGAAAAATGTGCATTTTGTTTTCATGGATGTTTCTGTAATTATCTCTCACAACGGTATTTCATGAATCATAAGGACTGAGAAAACCTCCCGACTTTTCTAACACTCGGACCCACCTTTTTCTTTTTAGCGGGCTGGTCCATTTTGGCTTGCAGAAAATCAATGAGTTTGGTTTGTTGAGAAATAGTACCTTCCATTTTCACTTTTTCATGAGAATAGAGAACCTAAAATTCATAAAAACAAAAAAATAAGCTTGGCCCTAGAAAGAAGTATACTTGCAAATTTGGTACTTTAAACAAATAAAAAATAAAGTCATTAGGATAGTAGCAAATGAACATTCAACACAAACCACACTGCACCAATATTTACTCAGTCCTATTCTTACAGCCCAAAACAAACAAACAAAAGGAATGATACATGGACAGGTAGGTAAAAAAGTAAAACGAGCCAGGGGTTAATATTAGAATCTCGGGCATGATCATGATAGAAATTTTCCAACATCTCTGAATGTTTGGAAAGTTTCCCAATGAAATATTGGGGGAAACACACAATAACATACAATATAAAGATAGCGACCGTTTCCCCAGATGGCTTTTGGCCATCACGCTTTGCCTCCGCAGACAATCTTTAAGCCAATTCCCTCCGCTGGTTCTCACCTGAATGTTTTCCAGCTGGTACTCCAGATCGCTCCTTTCCGTCTTCAGCAGATCAGCCCGGTCTAGGGCTTCCTGCAGCCCTTGAGTCAGACGGAAGATGTGATTCTTCTGCAGATCCATCTGCTGCTGTAATTTGGCTTGCTAGTGGGGAGGAAGGCCAAGACAGAGTCTCGGTACCACGGAGAATACAGCTTGGTCCCCCACTGTTAGCTTGTTGCCAAACTAATTGCAGGCATGGCACCAAATTTGGCTTTTGAAATCATCTCTTTCCAGAATTACCGATGGTCTTCTGTTCCAAATTGGTGCATGGCACCGATAAGAAGAATCTGCCCAGAAATCTCTGATGGCCAGCAAGTCACGGGATCCCCACCGTAACAAGAAATCCAGGCTGGTGGTCTGCCTTCCCAGAGTTACAATTAAGGACATTTGGGTACGTACGATATGGCCCATCTGAGGTGCCCTCTGAGATGCTGTGAATTACTGCCATGACAGCTAAGCTCCAATTTGTCCTTGGGGTTTTGGGGTTTTGTTTTTTTTTTTTAAAGATCTGTTTATTTTTGAGAGAGAGAACGCAAGTGAGGAAGGGGCAGAGAGAGAGGGGGACAGAAGATCCAAAGTGGGCTCTGTGCTGACAGCAGCAAGCCACACGCGGGGCTCAAACTCATGAGTCGCAAGATCATGACCTGAGCCAAAGTTGGGTGCTCCACCAACCGAGTCACCCAGGTGCCCCCTGGGTGACATACTCAGTGCCACCATGCCCGGCGTACCCCAGATGTTCAAGGAATTCTCGTAATCTCTCTCCCTCCTTTGTCCTCTTTCCTTCCCTCCATCCAGTTTGGGCTTCCCTCTCACTTCCCCATCTGCCTTCCCCGTGCCAGCCTCCTCCACCAGCCTCCCCCATCAGTCCTTCATAAAGCAAGAGATACTGTCAGCAGCCAGAGATCACCTGGCCTGTGTGCCAACTTAGAATTTATGAATCAAACCAGAACCCCTAAAATGCAGGGGGGAGGGGACGCAGGGGGACAGCTAAGATTACCTCTTAAAGGGAACTATGAGTCCCTTACAGTGCAAGTGATTTCCACAAATTACCCTCTTTAGTTTCTTCCCACTATTTTAGGACAACATTAATTACTACACAGGAAGCAGAGAAACAGGAGCTGGGGACAAAAATTGGTTTGGTGACAGCCAGGCCCAAAATATTTCTCTAGAATAAACACATCAACTGTCCGTGAGCTTTCCAAGAAACAGACTGCTTATTTACTATAATAAAAAACAAGAGTGACAGGTTGCTCAGTGGAATGTTTTTCAAAGCCATTTACTTGCTTCCCAGAGAGAGGGAAATGGGGGCTATTCATGGGTCAGTGCTGGACTGAATGCAGGGCGTTGGACCTGTCCAACAATTCCACGAGGTGACAGGAGACCGGGAGGGTGCATGAGGGAGCTGGATCACAGAACCAGAGCACCAAACGACCGCGGTGGTTGAAAGGATGGATCAAAACCAACAAGAAAAAGTTCAAAAGGACAGTATTCTTTGAAAACACTGATAAACGCCAGAATATAAAGATGTTTACTCAAAAAACGCAAGCTTACAGAAGGGTTGGTGGCGATGTCACAGGTCAGTGGGTGTCAGTGGTGTGATAGAGCTATCCAAAGAGCCCAGGGTAACTGGCAGAGGCTTACAGAGCCCAGAATGGAGCTGGAAATATCCCACTGGACCCCATGTTGCTCATACCCTGTGGACTTTTAGCAACTCTCTTTGGAAAGATAAATCTACCAGAAAAGAACATCTCAAACTTGGAGGGACTTGAAATGTTTCAATTAGGTAAGAGAAGGTGGTCTGGCGTGGGGGAGCTACTCAGATATCTAACTGACTGTCACAGAAATAATAAACGTAGCTCTCTCCTAGAACTATCGCAAGGACTTTATGAGCCAAAGCATGAAAAGGGCACTTGGCGTATAGCAATTGCTACTTAAACATTAGTTTTTTGGAGGCATCTGGGTGGCTCGGTCAGTTAAGTGTCCAACTCTTGATTTCAGCTCAGGTCATGATCTCACAGTTCAGGAGTTCAAGCCCTGTGTTGGGCTCTGGGCAGACAGCACAGAGTCAGCTTGGGATTCTCTCCCTCTCTCTCTGCCCCTCCTCTGTTTGTACTCTCTCTCTCTCTCCCTCAAAAATATGTAAACATTTAAACATTATTTTTTTATTAATCAAGTAATTTGATTATTATTTGGTATTACTCTATTTTAGGTGGAAATACCAGACTCAAATGTTTCAATGAAACAGAACCAGTGGTTGGAAGTTATAGGCTTTAGTTCAAAATAAGACAGAACTTTCTAAGAATTAAAGTTGTTGAAAAAATGGGTCAGGATATCCAAAGGCACATGTACTCAGGCAGAGGTTCAACCAGGCGCACCAGTGAGGAATGTTGGGGAAGGGATTCTCTGCCTTGGACAGGAGGTTAATTTGACCAGGATTAGCAAATGGACTTTCACCTCTGGCATTACCTCTGACAGCCTGATAGTAGCTATTGAATGTCATGTCAAAAAAAGTTTCTGAAGCCATTTTGGGTCCAGGAGGAAATCTGGGAGAAAGATCCATTAGCAAAGTCTGCCAGGGCCAGGGATGAAGGGAACAATGGAACAAGGGCTGGAAATTTGGGTTCTGTGACATAAAAAAAACAAAAACAAAAACAAAAAACAACTTCTTTCCAACCCTGAGACTGTGATTCTGGCCCCACTTACAAGTCTCTATACCTAATGAAGAGGATATGGTTAACTTAAGAAGACGACAAACAAGCAAAGACAAAAAAGAGAGAGACAAACCATGAAACAGACTATTTAAGTATGGAAGACAAACTGATGGTAACTAGAGGGGAGGTAAGTGAGGGGATGGGAGAAATAGGGGATGGGGATTAAAGAGTACACATATCACAATTTAAAAAAAGACATGCTAGGAGCGCCTGGGTGGCTCAGTCGGTTGAGCGTACAACTTCAGCTCAGGTCATGATCTCACAGCTCATGAGTTCAAGCCCCACGTTGGGCTCTGTGCTGACAGCTCAGAGCCTGGAGCCTGCTTCAGATTCTGTCTCCCTCTCTCTCTGCCCCTCCCCTGCTCATGCTTTGTCTCTGTCTCAAAAATAAATAAAAACGTCAAATAAACATTTAAAAAAAGACATGTTTTAACATATCTTGAAATCAAGACATGACATCTAGACACATAGATAGCTTTTTGACAAAGGTGTCAAGAAAATGTAGTGAGGAAAAGAGAGTCTTCTCAACAGATGGTACTGGAGTAACAGAATAGCTCTATGGAAAAAAGTGAACCTCTGCTCTCCTGCCATACGTAAAAATTAACTCGAAAGACATCCTAGACCTACAAATAAAAGCTAAAACTAGAAAACTTCTAGGAGAAAATAGAGAAAATAATATCTTTGACTTTAGGATAAGCATAATTTTCTTTTTTTATAGATATAATTTATTGTCAAAGTGGTTTCCATACAACACCCAGTGCTCATCCCAACAGGTGCCCTCCTCAATGCCCATCACCCACTTTCCCATCCCCCCCACCCCCCATCAACCCTCAGTTTGTTCTCAGTATCCAAGAGTCTCTTATGGTTCGCCCCTCTCCCTCTCTGTAACTTTTTCTTTTCCCCTTCCCCTCCCCCATGGTCTTCTGTTAAGTTTCTCAAGATCCACATATGAGTGAAAACATATGGTATCTTTCTCTGACTGACTTATTTCACTTATTAGCACAATACCCTCCAGTTCCATCCACGTTGCTGCAAATGGCCAGATTTCATTCTTTCTCTTTGCCAAGTAGTATTCCATTGTATATATAAACCACATCTCCTTTATCCATTCATCAGTTGATGGACATTTAGGCTCTTTCCATAATTTGGCTATTGTTTAAAGTGCTGCTATAAACATTGGGGGTACATGTGCCCCTATGCATCAGCACTCCTGTATCCCTTGGGTAAATTCCTAGCAGAAGCATAGTTTTCTTAAATAGGACACAGAAAACATAATCCATTTTAAAAACTGATAAATTTAACTTCCCCAAAATTAAGAGCATTTGCTCTTTGAAAGATACTGTTTGAAAAGACAAGGCAAGCTATAGAGTGGGTGAAAGATTCACCATCCATACATGTGGCAAAGGGTTATTATCAAGAATTCTTTAAAAATTTTCCTCGGGGGGTGGGGGCGTATCTGGGCAGCTTAGTTCGTTGATCCAGAGCTTCTGACTCTTGATTTCAGCTCAGGTTGTGATCCAGCGGCATGGGATAGAGCCCAGTGCTAGGCTCTGCACTAAATGTGGAGCCTGCTTAAGATTCTCTCTGTCTCTCTCTCTCTGCCCTTCTCCCCTGCAGGCATATGTGTTCACTCTCTCTCCCATTAAAAAAAAACAAAAAACAACTTTACTTGGAAGTAACTACCCAAAAGATTTGAATTTACACTTCCCAAAAGAAGATATATGAATGACAAATATGTGGAAAGATGTTTATCATCACTCATTAAAGAAACGTAAGTTAAAACCACAATGTGATACTGTAATATATGCACTAGAAAGGCAAAACAATACTGTTATGGGGTCAGAACTGCCACACGAAGACTTGGACACCATTTTTCATAGATTTATGTATAATAACTAAAAAAATGACAACTATTCAAAGGTTCATTAACAGGTGAATGGATAAATGATGGTATACCCATACAATGAATTACTGCTTAGCAATAAAAAGCAATGAACGGCTAATACATTCATCAACATCAATAAATCACATAAGCATGTTCAACTAAACTAAAGAATCCAGATACAAGAGTATACAGAGTATAACTCCACTTCTATGAGATTCTAGGAAAAAAACAAAAACAAAACAAAAACAAAAAAACTATCTATAGTGACAAAAAGCAAGTCAGCGGGTACCTGGGGCCAGACCCGGAAGGTATGGACTAGAAGGGGGATGAGGAACTTTTTTAGATGATGAAAATGTTTTATATTTTCGTTGCAGTGAGGATTAACCAGGCACTTACATTAAAACAATTATATATATAATTATATGTATGTATATACATATAGAGCAAACTTAGGTTAAGCCCTTGGTCACATGCTTACAAAGTGCACACCACGACCAGGGATCCTAGCCACATTCTGGACGATAAATATCATTCTTTGTTTCATAATGGTTTCAAGTGTCAGTAAAATCTGCCTCAAACTCAGTGTCAGCCAGATGTCTGTGCTCAGCAATCTATCTGTGAAGTACAGACTGGGAAGCTGGAAATGTTCTCATGTCGTTTACAAGTGAGAAAGAGGGGACTGAATCAGGATCCCAGCATGCTATTCCAAGCCTTGTCACTGACTCACCATGTAACCCTGGACCAAAGTATTGAGCTGTCAGAGCCAGCTCTCCTTCCTCGGAAGGAAAATAGGACGGGCGAGATCATTGATTATTTCCGTTCTGTTTCCAACATGTGCCTAAAGCAGGGACATTGCCTATTCATTCCAGATAAAAGACCATCATTCTCTACTTGACCACCAGGTAGATTTTTAAATTTGTATTATAGTGTTCTTAATGCTGCCTTTGGTGAGCCTTCCACTCAGGATATATTGAGATATACCTAATTTTATTTTAAAAACCTTTATTGCGGTACAATACGCATAAAATTTACCGTTTTAACCATTTGTAAGTGCACAGTTCAGTGGCACTAAGGACATTCACGTGGTTACGCAACCCTTGCCAGCATCCACCTCCAGACCTCTCCCAAACGCCCACCCATGTTTTTTAAAGTATCATTCTGTAAGGTATTTTATTCTCACCTGCAAAATTTTCACCACATTTTCCCAAGTTGATAGTTTAGCAATATTATTTCTATCAGCACATATCATAATAAAACCTCAACTAATGAGAACAGGTAATCTGGTTAACTGAACTATCTGGCTCACTATGGGTTAAACAAAACCATCTTGGAATCTCATTTCTCATTAAATATCTTTACAAAGCATGTATGTCCTGGTTGGTCAATTCTAGTGAACAAAACAGAGTCGTCGGTGATCCAACATATAGGGCTTTGGTTGGGATCAGGACATCGTCAGCAACTTAAATAGACATTTTCAGAATTCTGTTAAAAGGTCCAGGAAATAATGTAAGGGATGGGTTCAGAAGGTCAATTTGAGCTTTTCATTCTATGTCTCAAAGGCAGGACATAATTTTTTTTTTTTTTAATGGAGTTAAATGAATGTTCAAAAGTCTTCATGAAATTTGGTACTCAACACAATCTGGTCAAGTCTCTGCCCTGTGCATGAAGCTAATTTGCATGGATGTTCTACCAGCCTGAAAACTTAATATACTTTAGATATTAACTCTAAAAGAACAATTTAACTCAATATTCAGTCACCTGTATATTTAATAAGCTTCCATGGGGCACATACTCTTCTGTGCTCTATGTTCTATTAAGCACTATGTGAGAGGACACAAGTGACAAAGGCCATCTAGCCTTTGTGACACATTCTTTGAGCCTGTTAAATACCTTCAAAAAGGTATTAAGTGACCACCTTACTTCTCCTTGAAAATTCCAACTTCAAAGATTGAACATCTAATATGGATCTGACCATCTAAACACAACAAATTTTCATCTTCAAAAGTCCACCTGGCTCCATTTCCCAGGTGTTTCACACTCACCTCTTCCAGAAGCCTCTGTTTGAGCTCCCGTTCAGTCTCCAGTTTCTGCTGTAAACTTCGGGCGTTCATTTCAAGCATGGCATGTTTCTTCTCCAGATCATTGAGCTGGGCATTTGGAAAAATTGGCCATGAGATCATATTTAGAAATGCTAGATGCGAATGACTTTTGAAAATTTCCATAAAGCTTCACATGTAAAGAATCAAGTTCTGAAGATCAGAATATAAATGTTGTTTTCTAAAAGTATAGTATCACAAAGGTCCATGTTGCAGATAAGCCTTGTACGGGGATGGGATTATTGCTAAGGGATGCATAAGTAACTATGACAAGTTCGAGGACAAGGATGATCACCTTGGCTGAATTTAATTAAACTATCAAATGCTGAATACTTACTATTGCACAGCATTATATTGGGCTCTTGTGATGAAAGAATGGACAAAGTCTCTCAAGAATCTTACAAACAGTCACAAAGTGGGAGACTGACCATAAATAGACCTATACACAATGACTGCTTTGTCACATGATATTTTCGGTAAGAGAGGTATGGAGAAGAATTATTCTTCCTGAATTACAGTCATCAAGAAAAGATTGTATTGGGGCGCCTGGGTGGCTCAGTCGGTTGAGCATCCGACTTTGGCTCAGGTCATGATCTCGCAGTTCATGAATTCGAGCCCTGCGTCAGGCTCTGTGCTGACAGCTCAGAGCCTGGAGCCTGCTTCAGATTCTGTGTCTCCCTCTCTCTCTGCCCCTTCCCTGCTCATGCTCTGTCTCTCTCTGTGTCTCAAAAATGAATAAACATTAAAAAAATTAAAAAAAAAAAAAGAAAAGATTGTATTGGGGCATCTGGGTGGCTCAGTTGGTTAGGCATACAACTTCAGCTCAGGTCACGATCTCACAGTTCATGAGTTCGAGCCCCGCATCGGGCTCTGTGCTGACAGCTCGGAGCCTTGAGCCTGCTTCGGATTCTGTGTCTCCCTCTCTCTCTCTCTCTGCCCTTCCCGCACTCACAGTCTCTGTCTCTCTCTCTCTCTCAAAAATAAATAACATTGAAAAAAAATTTTTTTAATAATAAAAGATCATATCAATGTCTAGGGTCATAAAGGATGGGAAAACTTTGCTACAGAGTCCTCTAGGAACAGTTAAGTAGAAAAAAATATTCAAGTTAAACACAAAAAGGTTCATTTACCGCTAAATACTACATTTTGTTTCCTCACGGGTTAAAAAAAAAAAGTAAGCCAGTATCGAGGAACTCCAGAGTGTTCCTGAGGGGCAAGCTCTAGCCTTGAATCCAATCATTTTATTTCTATGAAATTTTATTTCTATAAGAAAAAATCATGGATATCCACAAAGTTTATGTTCATGATAGTGTTATGTATAATGGCAAAAAGCTGAAAGAAGCTCAAAGTTCCCACACAAGTGGAATGATTTAAAAAGGTATTTTTGTCGAAAAATCTATACACTGAAAACTATAGAAAGCTTATGAAAGAAATTGAAGAAGACATAAAAAAATGAAAAAAGATTCCATGCTCCTGGACAGGAAGAACAAATATTGTTAAAATGTTGATACTACCCAAAGCAATCTACATATTCAATGCAACCGCTATCAAAATAACACCAGCATTCTTCACAGAGCTAGAACAAACAATCCTAAAACCTGTGTGGAACCAGAAAAGACCCCGAATAACCAGAGCAATCTTGAAGAAAACCAAAGCAGGAGGCATCACAATCCCAGACTTCAAGCTATACTACAAAGTTGTAATCATCAAGACAGTATGGTACTGGCACAAGAACAGACACTCAGATCAATGGAACAGAATAGAGAACCCAGAAATGGACCCACAAACATATGGCCAACTACTCTTTGACAAAGCAGGAAAGAATATCCAATGGAATAAAGGCAGTCTCTTCAGCAGGTGGTGCTGGGAAAACTGGACAGCGACATGCAGAAGAATGAACCTGGACCACTTTCTTACACCATACACAAAAATAAACTCAAAATGGATGAAAGAGCTAAACATAAGACATCCTTTTGAAGCCATCAAAATCCTAGAGGAGAAAGCAGGCAAAACCTCTTTGACCTTGGCCGCAGCAACTTCTTACTCAACACGTCTCCAGAGGTAAGGGAAACAAAAGCAAAAATGAACTCTTTGTACCTCATCAAAATAAAAAACTTCTGCACAGTGAAGGAAACAATCAGCAAAACTAAAAGGCGACTGACAGAATGGGAGAAGATATTTGCAAACGATATATCAGATAAAGGGTTAGTATCCAAAATCTATAAAGAACTTATCAAACTCCACACCCAAAAAACAAATAGTCCAGTGAAGAAATGGGCAAAAGACCATTAATAGACACTTCTCCAAAGACATCCAGATGGCCAACTGACACATGAAAAAATGCCCATCACTCATCATCAGGGAAATACAAATCAAAACAACAATGAGATAGCACCTCACACCTGTCAGAGTGGCTAACATTAACAACTCAGGCAATGACAGATGTTGACGAGGATGCGGAGAAAGAGGATCTCTTTTGCATTGTTGGTGGGAATGCAAGCTGGTGCAGCCACTCTGGAAAACAGTATGGAGGTTCCTCAAAAATTAAAAATAGAACTACCTTACATCCCAGCAATTGCACTACTAGGTATTTATCCACAGGATACAGGTGTGCTGTTTCAAAGGGGCACATGCACCCCCTGTTTATAGCAGCACTATCAACAATAGCCAAAGTATGCAAAGAGCCCAAATGTCCATCGATGGATGAATGGATAAAGAAGATGTGGTATATATATATATACACATACACACACACAGACACACACACACAATGGAGTATTACTCGACAATAAAAAAGAATGAAATCTTTCCATTTGCAACTATGTGGGTGGAACTAGAGGGTATTATGCTAAGCAAAATCAGTCAGAGAAAGACATCCTCACTCATATGAGGATTTTAAGATACAAAACAGATGAATAAAAGGGAAGGGAAGCAAAAACAATATAAAAACAGGGAGGGGGACAAAACATAAGAGACTCTTAAATATGGAGAACAGAGGGTTATTGGAGGGATCGTGGGAGGGGGCGGGGAGGATGGGCAAATGGGTAAGGGTCACTAAGGACTCTACTCCTGAAATCATTTTTTACTATATGCTAACTTGGATGTAAGTGAAAAAATAAATTAAAAAAAAAAAAAAGGTACCTCTGTGTTGTTGTTTAGGGGTTTTTTAGAACTAAATGTTCAAAAAACATTCAGTAACTCAGGAAAAGCCCCTAGTTATAGGTTTTTTTTTTTTTAAATATGCAAAGCTGCTTACATAGTAAGAATCTAAATTTGTAAAAACATATGTATGCATAAACATATTATGCAAAGGAAAAGCCACAAATAAATTCACCAATAGAACAGTGGTTCTATTGCCAGTCATTTTCTCCTTTACTTTTCTATGGTTTCTAGATCTGCCACAATGACCTCAAATGGTTATTTTTACAATCACAAAATAACAAAGAGTTATACAGAATACAAATTTTAGATTACTGCTTTGAGTGTGTGTGTGTGACAGAGAGAGAGAGAGAGAGAGAGAGAGAGAGAGAGAAAGAGCACATGTGAGAGCCTGGGTATATACATGAAATCTCTTTGATCGTCACTTTTGTTATCTGTAACATTGGGGCATCTATTCAAAATCTGTTTCAAGACTTAGATAAGTCTCCAGAACACTGGTACCTTGCTCTGTGAACATTAATATGGCGTGCTAAATGGACAGGACATGTGTATTTCCAGTGTGAAATACTGTGTGCCAGTGTGGCCGTCAGAGCCTATCGTGTCCCTGGACTCGGAGCACAGAAAGGCCCGGCTGCCTGTTACTGCAACAATGGAAGGAGCATTCGTTCTTGTCACTGAGCACTTTCCGATGCTTGACATTAAATCCAGCAATCAATCCACAACTTAAATCCAGAAACCAGTTGCCAGAAAACAAGAGCTGTGTGCCCAGATCAAAATCTGGACCTCAGGGGGCCCAGACAGGCAGATGTGAAAGAAGTCACTGGCTGACTGTGACACCCCAGTCCCCGCCACACCTCCCAAGCTATCGCCAACCAAGGATGTCCAATGGTGGACCATAATCCCAAGGCTTTACAGGACTGAGTGAATTTATGTTTGTGAAATATGTGGACCACGGACTGCACCTGAATTTGTGTCGAGCACACCTTCTAAAAGATGGAGATGAAATCGTTCTCCTAAAAGGAAAGGGATGGGCACTGACCTTGTCAGAGAGGCTCTCGGCTTTTAGCTTCTGCTCTTTGAGGGCCTGCTGCAGAGCGAGAATCTCAGCCTTGTGCTCCTTCACCGCCAGCTCCACCACCTGGCGGGACTCAGTGATCCGCTGATCGGCCCTCGCCCTGCCGGAAAAGCACAGGCCTGTTTCAGAAGCCCCACCATCACCAAGCTCCACCATCACCATCTAGAAAAAGGAAGGGGGCCCATCTCTAATTCCAATAAGCAACCGAACAGGCTGCGGGCTGGATAGATGCCCAATCCCGATTCCAAGTTCCAAATTCTGTCTTGCTTTGTCACTGCTTACAGAGCGAAGATTTGACCCATTTTAGGTCTTGGGTAAAAATACTCTTAACAGGTAAAGTTCCTGTTAGTACTCACTTGGAGGTTGAAGCGGAAATTTTTCCAAAAGCAACTGGACTGATAGGATAGCAAGACTGGCACAGCCTCCCATGGGACTGGAAAGGAAATGAGGTCCCACCGAAGGACCAGGGTGCAGAGGACCACGGGAGACCCAATGGAGCAAACATTTCCTCTCCTTTAAGCATATGCAGTAAATTAATTGTTTTGGGTGCTTATTAGGGAAACTCAAATATGATTAATATATCTGTAAATAAGGTTAGAGAATAGAAAAACTAGAAGAAAACTAGAAAAATTGCTGCCTTTCCCTATTTTAGGTCTTGTGCTTTGCTACTTCCATATCTGGGCTTCTACAGTCTCCTCCACTGGCCAGCACTCTCCTCCCCTCCCCTGCAAACCCAAATCTTACTCAGCCTTCAAGGATTAAACTCAAAAGGCCATGTCCTCCATAAAACCTTGCTCAATTACTCCTGTTGCAAGGAAGTTCTCCTTGCTCTGTATTCCAGAGCATAAGCATACTGCTCTCCTGGAACGCCCTGCTCTCTATTTTGAGGTGGTAAATATCTGAATGCATAATTCATCTTCTCTGCGAAACTTGCCTCTTGAGGACAAGAATTAAGAATTCTCTTCACTCATCTCTGTATCCCATGTAACATCAAAATGGGGAAGGGGGGGAAGGAAAAGCCAAGCTCTTTCACAAGTGCCCCCGAAAGTATACATGAAATGTCTTCCTGAGCACAGCCTGTAATTATACCTTCCATGAGTAGTTGTGTGTTTCCTGATGCTGAAGCCAGCTCCCGACCCTCAAAATTATCTCTGAGGGACTCTAGAAACAGCTCCGATAAGAGCTTCACTTGAAGGTAAGAGCGGGGGCGGGGGAGGGGGGGGGGTGTCTGCGTGAAAGCAACCAGAATGTACCATGAGGACTCAGGGTAAACAAGAATAGGAGGTCTTAAACCAGCAGCCCCTCACAGCAGCAAATACCCTGAGAGGAAGGATGTCGAAAAACCTTAGTATTTCTACCAGTGCCTCTTGAAACTTAAGGGTCTCATCTTTTGCCTCTAATCTTTTCTAGTTTGACTGACTTGGCGTAGATTAAACATCCGACACATTTGGTTGAATCTAGTACGTCCCAGTAAATGTGGGAAAATACCCAAATGAGTCTGATGGAGTCCAACTAAACGAGTGACATTTCCATGCCTACTGTATCTTGCTTAAGGAGTTCAGAGGGTCCCAGGAAAGTCAGTTTCAGAGGAAGGTGACACTAGTGAGGTTATGAAGGACGGACACAATTCCGTTGTGCAGACATGACATCATGGGGCTAACTCCAGCCAGCACACTGTGCCTCTGTGCATGCTGGAAAATGGGACCTATTCCTCAAGACCATTTATTTCTATCTGTTGGTAAACTGTCATAATATGCCCATTTTGTTAGACCAAAACACTTTCCTGCCAAGAGCTGTAACACTGTCATAAGCAATCTTCACATCTACAATGTCTTCCGTGTGGATGGCACCCCCTAGGGCTAGGAAGTATATGACCTGCAGGATCACAGCCCCAGCGGAAAGGGGATTCTATGCCAGGGGACTATGGAAGCGAAAGTGGCAGAGAAAAGATACTGTTTGAACTTATTATTATTATTATTATTATTATTATTTATTATTATATTTCCTACCAAGAAACAAAAAAATTATTCTTGTAGGGGCACCTGGGTGGCTCAGTCTGTGGGGCGTCCGACTTCGGCTCAGATCATGATCTTGTGGTCTGTAGGTTGGAGCCCCGTGCTGGGCTCTGTGCTGACAGCTCGGAGCCTGGAGCCTGCTTCGGATTCTGTGTCTCCCTCTCTCTCCGCCCCTCCCATGCTCACATTTAGTCTCTCTCTTTCTCAAAAATAAGTAAATATTAAAAAAAAAAAAAAGGTTTTTTTAACTATTCTTGTAGAGAAGCTGTTCTCAGCCAAGGGTGATTTTGCCCCTCGGGAGACACTGGACAATGTCTGGAGACGTTTTAGGTGTCACAATTTGAGGAAGGGTTGCTACTGGCACGTGGTGGGTAAAACCAGGGATGAGGCTCCCGTTTGACAACATGCAGGACGGCCCCCACAACAAAAGATTATCTGGGCCAAACGGTCAATGGTGCCAAGACTGAGTAACCCTAGTATAGATGGGTGACTAGCTTTACACATGAGCAGGATTAAAATGGTCATAGTCTTGCCATGCGGTCACAATGATAACAAACCTGAGGAAGAAGTTTCTGCAAAGAGAGGACTGAGATATTTGCCCTGCTCTGACTTGTAGGCCTCTACACAGAGCAAAAGGACACCAGCTACTAGTTACTACCCCAGAATCCAAGTGACACTGACCACACTTACCACTAGGATGACCCACCCACCCTGGGTTGTCCAAGGGTCTCCCAGCTTTAACACGGAAAGTCTTGTATCCTAGAAACTTCACTCGGTCCTGAGCAAGCTGGGACCGGTGGGCACCCTGTTCGCAACGCTCAGGTGGTCCTGGTGAAGCTGCCGGTCACTGGCTTTCTACAAACAGGAAGTCCCACCTGCTCTGCTTCTCGGTGTCCAGCATCCTCTGTAACTCTCGAACCCGACACTCAAACTGGGACTTCTCGTCACCAAGGACACTCCTCCACGCCTCCCACTGACGCTCTTTTTCCAGCAGTTCGTCGTTTAGGGCCTCCAGGTCCATGACCTGTTCTTCCAGCATCGTGCAAGTGGTCTTCAGAGCCTCCATCGTCTGCAAATCAGTACCACTCAGTTGTGCCTTGTATCAAATGAGGATTTCCTGGATGTTACTTTTGTTGGATCAGTGTCAGAAAAAGCACAAGTTTCTAACTATAGTCTGAAAATACAGTTTATCTTTTTCTTCTACAAACCAAGGGGACAAGAATGGATAAAGGGCCATTTCTGCCACCATGTAAACGGCAGAACCCAAAGCAAGCCAGAGGGAAGAGACCACACTTCCAAGTGGTCCAGGGCACCTGGGAGGCTTCAGGTCATGATCCCAGTGGGGTCGTGGGAATCGAGTCCCATGTCGGGCTCTGCACTGAGCATGGAGCCTACTTAAGATTCTCTTT
The DNA here is from genome assembly GCF_046562875.1 of Panthera onca. Taxonomy (NCBI): domain Eukaryota; kingdom Metazoa; phylum Chordata; class Mammalia; order Carnivora; family Felidae; genus Panthera; species Panthera onca. The sequence continues at coordinate 14,782,463 of NC_138350.1, forward strand.
CTCTTTCTCTCTCTCTCTCTCTCCCTGTATCTCCGCCCCCCTCCCCCACCTCTAAAAAATCTTTAAAAAATAAAAGTCATGTGGCTCACACTGGTGTCCCAAAACATTTTATTTTGCTTTTACTTTTTTTAAATCAAAATTAAGAAGAACGACCCACTTTTAAAAGCCACATTTCCAAACCCCCCAAGCCCTCAAAATGTAGACATGACTATGAAAAAGAGCCCCCATCTAATGGACAAGGCTCAGTCTTAGATCCCTTGGGAGAGGTGTACCAGGTGCCTGCTCTAAATTCTAAAGGGATCGGGGTGCCTGGGTGGCTCAGTCGGTTAATCGGCCGACGTCAGCTCAGGTCATGATCTCACGGCTCGTGAGTTCGAGCCCCGCGTTGTGCTCTGTGCTGACAGCTCAGAGCCTGGAGCCTGCTTTGGATTCTGTGTCTCCCTCTCTCTGCCCCTCCCCTGCTCGCGCTCTGTCTCTCAAAACTGAATAAAAGTTAAAAAAAAAAATAAACAAAATGTAAAGGGATCAAAGGGTGTCAGGGATCTCTGACACTATTTACTGTCCTCACTTGCTTCTGGCTGGTGAGCTGCATCTCTCTCTCCGTAATCTCGCGGCGGAGATGGTCCACTTCGCTTCGTAGCTGTACTATCTCATCGTTGGCGCCAGAAGCCTCGTCGAGTTGTTTGGACAAGTAGAAATTTTGGTTGTTGAGCTCAGCGTTGTCCTCGGTCAGCTGGTTTAGCTGCTCCTCCAGGTCTGTGATTACCTAAAAGAGGAGAGGAATCCAGTTCTGCATCAAGCAAGTGGATTTAAAATGAGAAGCTGCTTCTAGAGCCAATGACTTTAGAGCCTACGTGACACTGGCGGTCCACGGGCCACTCCTGTTTGCTTCTCCAGCCCCGGCAGCCAAGGCCACGCCCACCCACTTAGCACTGACACACACGTGCCGTGGGGGAAAACGAAAAGTCTCTGATTCTTTCTAACTCAGGATCCATCTGGAAGATGTGGCTAAAGTAAATCAAGCAAGAGTGACTGCCGTATGGAAGGGGCTAAACTTTAAATGAGATCAGGTTCACGGACAATAATACGATGTGGAACATGTGAGCCGAGGAAAGGCATCTAACAGACTGGTATCACAGTCAGCTAATTAAACTACAATGGCCCCGGCACCATCCACAGGACACTGGAACCGGAGATAGTCTGAGAAAGCAAAATAAGTTCTTATCAAGGAGGACTGACCCCGGAGGACACCAAGAGTTATTTTAATATCTCGGCAATAAATTTAATTTCATGCAACAAAAGAAAAAAAATTTAAGGGAAGCTCAGAATAATCCTGAAAATAGTGTACTGTGGCATCACTTGAATGGTTTTTGTTATACAGTTAGCTATCAGAAAATGGGAAGGCATGTATATGAAATTGTCATTTTATTGAGAGATGTAATCTGGCTTTGCTAAGTTATTTCCCCGCTCGATGGCAGAATGACTTCGATGTCAGTGCATTCGGCGTTTCCTATTCTCTTTGCTGAGGTTCAGTATCAGCACTTGCAGAGCTTTTATATCCAATACTTTCAAAGTTTAAGGGCAATTTTCTAATAATGGTTGGAATGAGGCACAGAGGCAGTAAATTAAATTTTACGTAACAAAAAGAAGTAAATTAAAAGGAAGTGCCTTGAAGCCTACAGTTTATTGCTTCCAATTTTCAAACCTAGAGTAGACTTAGTTTATGAAATGTTGCCACTGTTTCCATGACTAATTCCCTATTTTAACCCCCTTTGATTATCAATTTAAAAAAATCTTCCCAGGCACATAGAATTAAAGAACATCAATTAAGCACATTTGTTCGATGCGGCTCAGAAAACAGAGCTTTTCATTTTGTTAACTGAGCTGATAAGCTTTTAATGTAGTAAGTGGTCTAGTAATTTGTATTTTAATGTCAAAAGCCCTGTTAATTCCTACTGTACTGGTTTGAGGTGCGCTGTCAGCTACAAGACAGGGAATAAAGGTTATCTGGTTGGATCCTTAGCTACAGATCCTTCTTTACCGGGGGAAGAAAATAGGAAAACACTACAAGTTTGTCATCCCTAGTAGGCAGTCATGCCTCAAAAGGATCCCTGGATCACCCTTTTGGTGACATGGTTAAATCTCCTAAAACCAGAAACAATGAATAAACAATGCCCACTAGTTCCACTGGCCTCCGTCTTACATGTAGTAAAACCCATTTCTTAAGACAGTTTTCATCCTAGACTGCAAATATCTCCATTTAACTACTGTGCTGCCTTCTTATTTCCCTCCCCTCCCCAAAAAACGGAGGTAAGCCGACCTGGAACTATACTATCAAATGGAGCCTGGAACCACAAACACAGCCATTTTGAACTTTGCGGGGGGGTTGGTGTCTCCATCCATGACACAGAGGTCAATACCATATTTACTACCTCCCCTGTTTCTATTTTTTTTAATGTTTATTTTTGAGAGAGAGACAGAGCATGAATGGGGGAGGGGCAGAGGGAGAGGGAGACAGAGAATCCGAAGCAGGCTCCAGGCTCCGAGCTGGCAGCACGGAGCCCGATGCGGGAACTCATAAACTGCGAGATCACGACCTGAGCCAAAGTCGGGCGCTTAACCTACTGAGCCACACAAGCACCCCCAATGTTCTGAATTTCTGGCATACTATTCTACTTTACTGTGGCCTACAAAATTCAAGGGATAAAAAGTAATGACCAAGATAGTGCTCATTTTAATGATTATAGCGGTGCCTCTTGCAGAGCATAGAGACCCCAGAAAATCTGTCGACACAAGAATATATACGTTGCCCAAATAACTTAACTTGCCACTTGAGAACATACCTAAGCCTTTGGGTCCCACTCCCTTTCTCTGATTTATGGGAAAAACTGCAATTTATTATTAGCCCGTTTCTGCTACCTCTTCTTTCAAAATAGGTTACAAAGTGCTAAAGAAGAAATCTTTGAAAAGCTCAATGAAGGGCCAAGATTATTACTCTCACTTCAGTGGAGACTGCCCATTGGACTAAGAGGCACTCTTCTATTTCCCTATTGTCATCGAGTTTTCAAGGGGCCTCACATCTCCGATTTCTACTTACAGTTTGTGATTGTTGGTTCTATATTTTACTGTCTCTATTTTGCCTGTTCGTCAAGCTTTTAATGTTATGGAGTGTTATGTGTTTGTGTGAAGCACCCAAACACTCATTTTAGCTCACTCAGACTTTTTATATATTCTTTCCGCCTAAGTCACATGTTTAGCTTGAGACTCTATTCTGAGTTCCTGGAATTGTGGCATTAAGTGATAGTATTAGGGGTGCCTTGGTGGCTCAGTCGGTTAAGCATCCGACTTCGGCTCAGGTCACGATCTTGAGGTTCATGGGTTCAAGCCCCGTGTTGGGCTCTGCACGGACAGTGCAGAGCCTGCTTGGGATGCTCTCTTTCCCCCTCTCTCTCTCTCTCCCACTGATGCACTCTCTTTCTCTCTCTCAAAATAAATAAACTTAAAAAAACAATTAAAAAGTATTCTAATAGGCAATCTATGATTCTGAACCAGGTAATGCGCAATGAGAATTCTTAGGTCTACTATGTGTCCACGGGTGTATTCTCTCCACACCAAGGGCAACATCATCTGTTTACTATAGTATGAGTCTGTTAACCTTCCAACCCCATGGATACAGGATGAAAAAGAGAAACTGAAGGGTTGACTCCACCTTAGCAGTAAGATGAGGGAGACAGCTTCCTCACGCAGGAGCCAGCAGGGCTTTCTTACATGCCTTTTTTTGCAAATAAGAGATCACGGTACAGTTCTAAGAGAAACCAAGGGTATAAAAAATGATCTACTCTCAGTGTCCAAAAAAGAAGACAGAGAGTGGGAGAGAGATATCTCTACGTGGGGTTATCTGTTGCTTTTCAAGCAAATCTCACAGTTCTGAACAAGAACTGTTTACTTCTCACACCTAATGCAAAGACCAGCAGGGAGACCATTAATGTTCAACAGCGTGTTAGGGGTGAAGAAACCAGTCAGATAGTGAGCATCAGTCTAAACAGACACAGGGCTAAAGCCCTCCTGGAATGTCTGGTTCTTTCTTGAAGGCAGCTATTTGCATATTATTTATTTTTAATCTTATAGCTGACAGATTGATTCATAATTAAAACTGTGTCATATGTTTGCCCACCAACTCCCCTCCAAAACAGACTTAGGTAGGGTTTTAGGTGCCAGATTGGATCAAATCCTTTTTAAAAATCTCTTCAAAATATAGAAATGGTCTGAGCTGGAAAATCTTACTGTTCATGAGCTTTTTAAAAGATGCTAACTGGGAGCTCCTGTCAGTTCAGTTATTATAGGAGTTCCCATTCAGTAACAAAGATACCATTTCCTCACAGAGGCAACCTGAGACAGCGCCAGTAAGAAAAGAACATCTATCATGCCCTTCAGAAGTGTCTTTAAAGCAGCTGTTGAACCTGAAAAAGTAGAACAGAGATCTATTGCTACCAAATATTGTCCTAAAATGGTGGTTTTCAAACTTTTTATAGGGGCACACCGTTTCCTAAGCAAAAGATGGTATCGTAAATACAATATAATAAAATAATAATAGTAACCAATACTGTTTAGCATTTTCTATGGACCAGGACCTGTGTTAGCACCGGGATGCATCATCTAATTCTTGCAGGACCCCCATGAGGTAGGCATTAGCACCAAATTTCTGATTCGGTGACTTAGTGTTTCCTAAGTTCTACTGTTTCTGAAATGTGAACATATGTTGGAACTAAGCAGCTGTCTCTGTCCTTGCCAAGCACCCAAAGAGCAGTTATTAAATGACTTGTGCATCTTATCACTGACAGTATATTAGAATGGAGAATACACAATGTCAGCACCATCTCACAGGTAAAGATATGGAGGCCTGGGAGTTTAACATCATATAGGTTGCAAAGAGGCCAATTTAGAATATGAACCCAGTCTGACTGACACCAGACCGCATGGTTTGGATCACTAAACAACCCAGCTTCTCTAGCCTAAGTGTGGGTGGGGGGTCACTCTTTTGGGTTCCCCCTCCCACTGGGAGAGAACCCAAAGGTTCCTCCACAGAATGACGGAACTAAGTAAATCAAGGATTAGAAGTCACTGCTCCAGAAAAAAGCAAACGTGAGTAAGACAATATAAAAGCTACGTAAGTTGAGAAAGTAACAAAATTCAGGGTGCCTGAGTGGCTCAGTCGGTTGAGCCTCCAGCTTCGGTTCAGGTCATGATCTCACTCAGCTCATGATCTCACAGTTCATAGGTTTGAGCCCCAGATAGGGTTCTCTGCTGTCAGCACAGAGCCTACTTTGGATCCTCTGTCTTCCTCTCTCTCTGCCCTTCCCCTGCTCATGTGCGCTCGCTCTCTCTCTCTCTCAAGATAGATAAACATTAAAAAAAAAAGAAAGTAGCCAAATTCATTCTACATATTGGCATATTCTAGTAAAAAACAAACCTCTAACTCAAAAATCTAGGGGAGGGAGGCTTACCAAAGGGCACATGGAAACATTGGAGGGTAATGGATACGCTCATTAATTTGATTGTTTAGCTGGTTTCACAGTTGTGTACACATCTCAAAACTCTTGAGGTTACTGTGCTCCTATGATACCTCAATAAAGCTATAAAGATGTTTTTAAAAAAAGCTTTGTGAAGATGTGGCATCCATGTGCATGTGTGCATGTGTGCGTGCGCGCGCACATACACACACACACACACACACACATACACACTGGAATATCACTCAGCCATGTATAAAGAATGAGATTATGCTATTTTGTGACAACACAGATGGAGCTAGAGGGGATCATGTTAAGTGAAATAAGTCAGACAGAGATAGACACGTACCACATGATTTCACTTACATGAGGAATCTAAAAAACAAGACAAACAAACAAAAAGCAGAAGCAGACCCGTAAGTACAGAGAACTGATGGTTGCCAGAAGGGAGGGTGGTGGAGGGACGGGTAAAATTGGTGAAGGAGAGTGGGAGATACAGACTTCCAGTTATGGAATGAATAAGTCATGGGGATGAAAAGTACAGCATAGGGAATATAGTTGGTATTATAATAGTGTTGTACGGTGACAGATGGTAACTATACTTGTGGTGAGCTGAGCATAATATATAGAGTTGTTGAATCACTATGCTATAGAGCAAAAACTAATGTAATATTGTGTGTCAACTATACTTCAATTAAAAAAAAAACTGTTATGCCAAAAGACTAAAAAAAGAGAAAACTCCAGATGAAGGATTAACGATGTACACATTTAAAACCTATCCAAGCTTATTTTAGGAAAAAATAGTAATATAAAAAAAAATCACGGTCATAAAATGATCTATGTTTTATTCAGTGATCATTTACGAGCATGTATGTAATAAAAGCAAATAACCCTTGCACAAAATAAGAAACTGAGACGGTAAGAGACTTAAAAAAAGTGGCGGCACGAGAGTACAGGAACAGAATGCATCCGCTCCTCAAGGAAGGGAGGCAGAATGGAGGAAGTCGGGGATGCTTTTCAGGCAGGCCCACCCCTGATGCAGCCATCGGCATTGGGAGCCACAGACCAAAAATCTATCTGCCGGGTACCTGCTAGAGTCAATCAGAGGCGCATCTCATGACCCACTAGCTGCTCTGCTCTTGGGTATATGCTCATCAGAAACAGGTGTCGACAGCCTCCAAGGGACTTACATAACAGTGCTTCTACACAACTGTGTTCCTAACGGCAGTAACCCAAATGACCATCAGCAGGAGAATGGATAGACAAACTTCAGTTCTACGCATCCACTGGCAACACCACACCATACTAATGAAAGAGAACAAACTCCTGATGGATGCAACGACAGGGATGAACCCCACAGATAACTTGAGACAAAAAAACTAAACCCAAAAGAACACATCCTCTGTGATTCCCTTTGTCTGAAGTTTAAGAACTGGCCAAAGTGATCTCTGGTATCAGAGGACAGAACCGAGGTCACCCTTTGGGGCAAAGGATGATGATAAGAAGAGGGCATGAGGGAGCCTTCTGGGGGTTGAAAATGTTCTGGATCTTGATGCACGTTGTGGTTACATGTTGTCCATATGTGTAAAAATTTCATTGAACTGCACTGTAAGATTAGCGTACTTCATGCACTTTACAGTATATCTTTTATTTTTTAAACATATTAAAAGATATGTGTGTGTGTATATATATATATTTATATATATATATATATTTTTACATAAATATATATATATTTATGTTTGGGAGAGTACAGCAGGGGAGGGGCAGAAAGAGGGGGACAGAGGATCCAAATCGGGCTCTGTGCTGACAGGCTGACAGCAGTGAGCTCAATGTGGGGGCTCGAACTCACAAACCATGAGGTCGTGACCTAAGCCAAAGTCAGATGCTCAACTGACCAAGCTACCCAGGTGTCCTTACAGTGTGTATTTTGTAACTAAATGAAGGGGGAAACCATACACTGACCAGACTTAGCATCCTATTTATAGTAGATAAAGAGGAAAGAAAAAGTTCCATTACAAGGCAATAAAATATGAAAAGAAAGAAAGAAAGAAAGAAAGAAAGAAAGAAAGAAAGAAAATATGTATGTGTGGGGTGGGGTGGGGTTGGTTTCCAGACATTCACAGATGTGAATACTACAAATGGAGACAAGTTGACTGAGAACTAAGAAGGTAATAAAGTGATGACCGTACCAAATAAAGGAAGTGGAACCTTGAATAAGGAAAACATCTTATCTTCTGAAAGGGGCTTATTTCAGTCTTTTTGTATAATCAAAAACAGACCTAGCTTCTGCTGACCCTACCCCATCACATAATCTAAGCATGATACTTACCTGCTCGCAGAATTTACTTCTCTCCATATACATGATATCTCCCCAAAAGCCCTAGATTTTTATTTTGCCCATTGGGAACTTAAAATTTCTAGGTCCACAGCACGTGCTGGTCTTCCCTCTCCATAGCTGCAGCAGGCTGGAGGAGCCGTTGCAGATGCTACCTGCCTCCAGCGTCTGGACAGGGTCTGGCTGGGACCAGCTTCGGAACCTTCTACACTGGGGTGGAGGGGGAGCCGCCCTAGGACTTACAATGCAGCGACTGAAACCGATTAGTGGTTCTGCAGTGAGAATTATTTCCACCACTCCAACTATCCTTCCCCAAACATGAAGAACGGTTTTGAATTTTAAAAACTGGCAGGAACCCAAGAAACTGGAGTTATCTGGTGCTCAGAAACTCCCAATCAGTTTGACCACATTAACTGCTTCAAGATGAAAGTTTGTAACAAAAATCAGTCAGGGATATTGTAAGAGATACCCCCTCTCCCTTGCCAGTTTTAGTCTCGTGTTATTTTAATCATCTTTAGTTTTAATACTCACAGTACAGCTGTTACGAAGGGCGTCAAATTTGCGCTGGATTTCATCTCTATGTGCCTAAAAGGTAAGAAGTCGATTATAAATTTTTCACAGCAGAGGGTACAATTCTACATGCTATGGGCCAAATGAAGAAAAGAGCAATTTACCGAGAAAGCCAAGAATATTGTTGCAGCTGCCCAAACATCTGGTTTTCAAAGAACTAATTAATCAAGTCATGTCAAACATGAGAAGTTAGTTACAGGAATATATGATGCTGGGTTAGTAACAACGACTATTTAGACCACACAGGCACACCCTGTATACATACACTTAATGTTTATATGAATGCCTGGGGACTTTGGAAGAAAAGGAAAAAAAAAATGAAAGGATAAAGGTTTTACTCTCTTTCCTTTGTTTACTCCCCATTCTTAACCTTTCCCTCTTCCTTCCAGCTGACCCCTCGCTAGGCTACTCCCTGAGAGACACACACATGCATGCAAACACACACACACACACACACACACACACACACACACACACACACCAGCCAGGACAAGCTAGGGATTTTTCTTCTTGTTAATCAAAAGCTGCTGAAATTCAGAAATCCCACATTGACCTTGAGGTAAATAGAAAGGCTTTCTCCAAGGCAGAGCTGCTCTCAAACAGCAGCATTTGTTCAGTTGACCTTCAAGGACTTGGTGAGCATACATGCTATTCCATCCACTGTGGCACGACACAGTATATGTGGAGTTACCTTCCTTCAGTGGGGGAGGATGGAAAGTTAACGAGTGCATGATTACAAACAGTGACAAAGGCTCTGAAAGAAACAGGGTGCAGGAAAAAAGAATAAGGGGGATAGAAAGGAACTTACTTAGGTGGGGTAGTCAAGGAGGGCTTCTCTGAAGAGGTGCCACTTAAACTGACACCTGTAGGACAATGGGGAGCCAGCCAGGCAAAGGACAGGAAAAGGAAGAGGGCACAAATCTTGAAGTGAGAAAATGTTTGGGACATTCGATGAACAAAAAAAGGCCTGAATGGCTTTTTCAAACTTCAAGCTGCGACCCAATAGCGAGTATGACAAGTGTGTTGCTTTTCTGTTTTGGTTTATCCAATGAAATGGAATAAAAAAGAATAGACAACACTGGGATGTGCCCTTGGATAGTGAAGCACTGTCACAGAAAACTTCTGTTTCCAATACCATAATTCATTACATTTAAGATGCTATCAACTGTAAGACATGGCAATTTTATGTACCATTAAGAAAAAAAAAAAGGTGTTGTTGAATAAGCTATGACATGTTTATGTCCATGTGACTAGAGAGTCATATATCAGCTATGACTAAGATGGATCCTGATTTTACATACTTTGGAATCAATGAAAGAATATATATATGCTCCCTTGTATTAGACTGTAGGGTAAATGTATTCTCGGTGGGTAGTGGTCAAACAATTTTTGGCTAAAGCACAGCAAGAGAAGGAAAATGTGGCCCAAGATTATGGTAGAGAGGCAGGCAGGGACCAAGTCACTTGAAGGCCCAGAAAGGAGTCTGGGTTTCATTCAAAATACCATTAATCAGAAGCCAATGGAGATTTTAAAAAGTAGAGGGAAATGATCTGCTTGTCACTTTGTGGATGCTGTAGGAAGAACAGATAGAAATAGGAAACAGCACGGAAATAGAAATAGAAAGCAGCACGGAAACCAGAGGAGGCTGTTGCTGTCATTCAAGAAGGAGATGATGGTGGTCTGGAGTAGGATGGCGGCCAAGGCACAGAGAAGTGGATGGAAGTGAGTTCTCTTTTGGAAGCATAGGAAATAAGACTTGCTGCAGACATTGGAAAAGGAAGGGTCAAAGATGCCCTGAGAGATCTTTGACTTGAGAGACAGGGTATCATTTGCTTAGCTATGAAACCTCAAAGAAGAATCTAATTTGGGACAAAGGCAAAAGTGGCCTTTCTCTTAAAAAAAATTAGTCTCCACCAGAAGGTCTATAAAAGAACTAAGTCAAAAATTTTAGAGGTGTGGGGCACCTGAGTGGCTCAGTCAGTTAAGCGTCGGACTTTGGCTCAGGTCATGATCTCGTGTTCATGGGTTTGCCTCGTCAGGCTCTGTGCTGACAGCTCAGAGCTTGGAGCCTGCTTCGGATTCTGTGTCTCCCTCTCTCTCTGCCCCTCCCCAGCTTGCACTCTCTCTCTCTCTCTCTTTTAGAGCTTTGATGTATTCTCTAGTATGTCTACTTGCCATAAATTAATATTATAAATTTATAACAGCAGATAAACCATAAACCCACAGATGCAAAAAGTTCAAAGAACCCCAAGCACAAGAAACATGAAGAAAATTAAGCTACATCACCTCACTATCAAACTGAGTAAAATTAGTAATAAAGAGAAAAAGCTTAAAGCCAGTCAGAGAAAAACACAAGTTACATACAGAGAAATGGAAGTCAGATTTCTCACCAAAAAGTGGGTTAAAAAATGGGGAGGGAAAGGGGGCTAAAGCAAGTTAGAAGTCAGTAGAACATCTTTAAAGCACTGAAAGGAAAAACAAACAAACAAAAAAACTCTTAAAATTTGTCAATCTAAATTATATACCCAGCAAAAATACCCTTCAAAAATGAAGGTGAAATTAAAGACTTCTTCAGATATAGAAAAGCTGAAGGAATTTGCCACCTTCACTGTAAGAAATGGTAAAGAAAGTCCTTCAGGCAAAAGGAAAATGAAAACCAGAAATATAAATCTACACAAAAGATTAAAGAGCACTTGGAAAATGTTTTGTTTTTAGGCTGTACAGACTCACAGATTCATAAATAAAAAGTTATCATTTGGAATCAACTCTCCAGGGGTGCCTGGGTGGCTCAGTTGGTTAAGCATCAGACTTGAGCTCAGGTCATGATCTCATGGTTCATGGGCTCAAGCCCCACATTGGGCTCTGTGCTGACAGCTCAGAGCCTGGAGCCTGCTTCGGATTCTGTGTCTCCCTCTCTCTCTGCCCCTCCTCCACTCACGCTCTGTGTCTCTCAAAAATGAATGTTAAAAAAAAAAAAAAAAAAGAATCGACTCTCCACATAATTAGCCCACGTTTTTATGGAAAACTTATCAGACTATCTTTTTTCCCAAAAATCAATCTGCTTCAGGCCCAACAATCATACAAGAGATTTACTGACTTAATGGGGCATGAATACCATTTATCCAAAATGGGAACATGGTTCTACCACTGAAATCTCATCTGCTGTAAGCAGCAGCCTGGCCCCCAAAGACCATCCAACTCCCTCGAGTATACTTCCTAATCATCAAGGACAAAAGGCACGCATTCTCCCAAGGAAGAATAAGGCCCTACGTTAACAAACCTAAGAGCATGAATGAGCAAATTTTTTTCTTTAAAGGACCAGGCAGTAAATATTTTTGGCTTTGAGAGCCATTCGGTCTCTCTCACAACTACTCTGCTACTCTGATCTCATAGCAGAAAAACAGCCATACACAATGTGAAAACAAGTGGGTATTCCAATAAAACTTTATTTACATAAAAGAGGGAGCATACTGAATTTGGCCCATTGGCTGTTGCCTGCCAACCCCTGATTTAAATGACTATTTGGTGTGAAATCTCTCAAAGACAGAAACGGGAAGCTGACAGTAGAGTGAACCCCTTCAAAATGAACTTCTTCAAAGCCTAAGCAGTGACCATGAAAAAACTCACTGGCCTTGACTTAGGAAGAGAGGCCCTATTCAACTTTTTTATTAATAGATTTTCCAAATAACACTACTCCTTTAAAAACGTGTTTAACTTCCCCCAATGTAGTCTGATATTTCAATCACTAATACTGTTTCATTTCCATTAAAATCTACCATTATGAGGCCTCTGGATCATTCTGACATATCAAATGGCAGTCCTCTTTGAGGATCATTATGACTTGATTTATCATTGACTGTGAAATATAAACACAAAATGTAGAACTGATCCTATTATGACTGCTGGAGGTTCTATAAGCATTTAACAATTATTGAACTGATCTGAGCAAGAAAATGTCAAGAAACATGTTTTATGTTTCTTTGAAATAAGTTGTAAAGCAAGCACACAACAAAAGTTCACACAATACTGTATATAAAGATAAGAAAATATGTAAGACAGTCTTTAGATTCTCTTAATGAAATATTTGAGTGTTAATTGGATATCAGGTGCTACGGGGAATAAATATTTACACTCTTCAAAGGACCCTGAAGAGCTTTTGTTTATGTGGGTTATATTTATCTATATTTATCACTTAAGAAATTAAAATGGAGATTTTTTTTCAAACATTTATTCTTTCTTTTAAAATAGCATTGCTTTTGCACCACCAATGCAAATGTTAACACACTGAAAAATGCCAAATGACATCTTAGTATTATTATGAAAATAGGGGCGCCTGGGTGGCTCGGTCAGTTAAGCGTCCGACTTCGGCTTAGGTCATGATCTCACGGTCCGTGAGTTCGAGCCCCCTGTCGGGCTCTGTGCTGACAGCTCAGAGCCTGGAGCCTGTTTCAGATTCTGTGTCTCCCTCTCTCTCTGCTCCTTCCCTGTTCATGCTCTGTCTCTCTCTGTCTCAAAAATAAATAAACGTTAAAAAAAAAAATTAAAAAAAAAAAAAAGAAAATAATATGAACTTGGGGAACCCCAAGGGATCCTCTGACCCCACTTTGAGAACTGCTGACCTAAGGGTTGGGGGGCAATTAGGAAGAATGCACAGGCTACAGCCTAAAGACTAGAGAGGCACTCTTTTTTAGGAGTACTTAGGTCTTCACTGATTTAAAGAAAGTTACAAGAGGAAGAAAAAAAGAGAATTTAATGCAGTCTTGATGAGAGAAAAATTCCATGCAGAACTGGAGAAAGGAAACTAGTGTTTAGATGTCTGACCATCTTTTGGGGCCCATGGTCAGGATTCTAGAACACTCAGGCTTCCACACATGCCCCCAATTCTGTATCTTGCTTATCATGCCAGTGGCTTGCTTAATTAAATACAAGGATTGATATTTATGTAAAACAAATGAGAGTATGCAGACTCATGATTTTAACAAACCAAAGAGGATGACATTGGGATCCCATGATCACGCTATGCTGGATCACTCCTTTCATTAGTGCCTCTAGCTTTGGACTCTTGGTTATGCAGCATTAGTCATTTAACCAAATCAGTAAAAGAACGTGAGGACAGGGACACGAGGCGTGCGTCGTGGAGTCAATGCTGATGTACACGGGGCCTACACCACGCCTTTCCCTGCATCCACATTCGGAATGGCACATCACATCACACATCTGTCTGCTCTAAAGTGTGCAAGAAACATGTCAAGGAACATCAAATTCTCTTCCTCAGATGAAGGGATGGGGTCTTAAATATCAAGTCGAGGTGGAAAATTCTCTCTTCCACCAAGAAGCATTGAAGCACCTTAAAAGCATGGCTTTTTTTGTTTAAATATGACTCTCCTGTTGGCCTCCACCTTGATTCATTCTCCACTTTTGATGGCCAGTGAATCTCCAAGCAAACTCAATTGACAGGATGGCTAAAGTTGGAGTGGGTAGCAAGAAAACACGAAGGAGACCGACAGTCGCTTCCCAGTGGGCCCCAAAGCACTTCTGCAGTGGAGGGAGTCAACGGTACTGGGTTGCATCTAATCTGCTCCAGGGGCAGAAGCCAGAGTAACTGCTCCCTACCCTGGCCAGGAGATGGCTGCCTCTTAAAATTAAGCAACAATAGCCCATTTGACTATTCTCTTTTATTGGTAAAACAGCCTGCTATGAAGTTCGCAAATCTCCTAGACCATTTTAGGTCCAGCTGATTTAATTTGACTGATGCTTATGTGGGGGGCCCGAACTTGGGCCTGAACAATGAGACCGAGTCAGGGTACTGCATCTATGGCCATTTTCTCTTTCTTTCGGAAAATACATTCTTCAGAACAAATTCAACAAAGCCATTCAGGCAACAGCTGCATGGGGTCCATCACCACGTCCATGGGACATAATCGAAGAGAGGGGCAGGGGGAAGACCCATGGCCTCAAAACTGGACTGAGGCAAGTTGATATGGGGTTTGGATTCCTGCACAATAGGCTACAAACAGCTGTAAGGTATTTTTCCCTGCCATCACTTTGAAAAAAAGCCCTGTTTTCCAAGGCATCTTCATCTGCAAGGGTGGTAGAGCCCTAGTTTCTAGACTTAGGGAGGTTTGTTTCTTTATTTTTTTCATAAGATGCTCGGAGGCAGTGATCTCATCTGACTAAATTAAGTCGTGACTTGCTGCTGTGAAGGCTTCCAGCAGCCATTAGACACAGCACATTCCAACCAGCAGCAAGGCAGGATTTAAAGACTAATTTCCCCACAGATAAACAGCAGTGACACATGCTCTATTTTATACCCTCCTCCTTCTGAATGGGCAGGATAAGATGCCACCACCCTCCCTCCCAATCCCAACAGAGCAGTGAGATAAATGTGTCCTTCTCCTCCGCTCCAAAGTAAAAGGATTTGAGGAATTACAGGCCAATCCCCTGGGGAGAAAAGGCTAAAGACACAGCACTAGGCACATGGTGAGGATTCATTAAGTATGGATTAGATTACTGGTGTCTCCTCTATCTTTCAGAGCGTGGGTGGTTCATACAGGGGGGACAGTATTAATATACAATGCATTCAATATAACCGTGGTAAGATTTTAGGTGCCTCCTTTAGCAGCTAAGAAATGCTATCTGGCTGTCTCCCTCCTCATCTACCCAGTTCCAGAAAGCACATAAGTCTTCTTGGCACACAGTCTTTTATATTCATTTCATTCCTACCTCCATATTTTTCTTATATAGACTTATTTTCTCTATGCCTTTTCTTTCTTATTTTATCTTGTTATACTGTTTTATATCTTCCCAAACTGCTCTGAATCCATTTTGAAACAAGGCAGAGTATAAATAAAAAGATATCGTGACTGTTTTGTTCGCCAAACCAAGTACTGAGGACACATGGCATATCACATAATGAGTGTTCTCACGGGGACAATAGAAATTAAGGTTGCAATCAATATCTGAACTTGGTGAAAGTCCTGGAAAATCTGGGACGCACACGTACTTCCTATGCAGGAGTTAATCCGTATCCCCAGGATCCCGGAAACCCCCGTGCCCTAGACGGGTTGCCCTGGCACTGTCAGATCACGCTCCCAATTTGGTTCAGATAACGGGGTCCCCAAAGCCAACAACAGAAGGTAACTTCTAAGGATGAGATCGGTTTTTAAAAAGAAAAAGAAGTACACACATTACTTTCAAACAGGGTAAATCATAAGCAACAAATGTGCATGGCCATCTGTAGAAGTAACCCCACTCTAAGAGATGCTGAGATGTTCGCTGATGGAAATGGGGACGGCATCCAAGATGAATCAGAGTGAATAAGGTACCCACCGAGCTACCTTATTTTAGAAAACACTAAAACCCAATCAGCTGCATTGTGCCCTGCCCACGGAAGAGGGTACCCTGACCAGCAGGCATGACTGTGTCTGTGCACTTGGCAAGTACACTATGTTACTACCACCGATGTACTTGCTTGGCTGATACTAGCCATTAAACGCCTTCGGCTTTCTGTGCCGAGTCCAGGTCCACCAAGCGGCCCTTCCAGGAGAAATGAGGTTTTTGAGAAGACTTCTCTGAAAGGGGGAAAAAATGTGAAGATTAGCCACCCGGAGTATCCCAGGCAGCTCGGTGGTTCTTTTTTCCACTGGAAGTTGATACGCTGGCCTTTTATATGTAAGATTCTTGTCAGTTTTACCAGCCTGGGTCAGCCCCCATGAGAAGGATCAACTGTGGGAAATTGACCCAAAACGTCCTATTTTTAGACTTCCAGAAAGAACTAAGGTCTAAATCCAGTGTCACCCTCCCTTCTCCTCAAGTTCTACTTCCTAAGCACACTCTTCAGTTGAATAAACTAGTGTCTCACAATGAGCAGAGAGGCCAGGTCCCTCTTAGAGAAAGACTCTCATTCAGAAGAATCTTTTCCATCCAGAACATACGAGATGCGTACATAAGACTTGAAGCAGAATGTACAGCTTTAAAAAAAAAAAAAAAGTAACACAAATGAGGCTAACCAATACAAAAATAGAAATGTGGTAGAAAGACTACGATAAGGTAGAAGATTTTTTTTTTTTTTTTTTTTTTTTTTTAACGATTATTGAAACCTAAGTAGAAGATCCAGGAAAATGGACTTCGGCTCAAACTAAAATTTTAAATACAATGATGATTATTTTAAAAAGAGGGAAGACGTATAAATAGAAGAGGAACTTCTCAAGATACTAAGAAAAGGTCAGATGTTAACCAAGTGATGCAGTATACCAATTCTCATGAGGGAGGAGCTTATGTAAGCCCGCTTTCTGCTCATTACATATCTCTAAGGGATTGCTTTTTCTCTCTTGGGATTTCTATGAGGGAGCAGGTCTCCTCAGCGCCATGCTCGTGCCGGCTGAGGCCTGGAGGAGCCTGAAGGTGCCCGTCCCCAGGCCTACCGTGAGCGCCTGGATCTCTTCTTCCGCCTCCGCCGTCGTCTCCTCCAGCTCGGTCTTGGCCTGGCGAAGCTGGCTCTCCAGGGCCGCCCGGGCCGCCTGCAGGGCCGTCAGCTGGGACTCGCGCTCTTGCAGGGAGAGTTGCAGCTCTGTGAGCTGACGCTTCAGCTCCAGTTTCTGCTCCTCGTGCTCTAGACTGACCTGAGAGGGGCGGAGAGAGAGACGCACACGCTCACGGTCAGTTGACCCTAACTACAGAGAACGCAACCGACTAGTCAAGCTAACTGACTGACCCTAACTAGCTGAGACGCAACTGGCCGTTCAGCCTACATCTTGGTTGACTGATGTGGTCATGGATTCAAATTCTCAGCACTCAACTGAGAGGGAGGAAATGCCGTAAGATGGACCTGACTTCAGGAGTCTCAAAAATGACCAGAAGTAAGAACGTGTAAGAGAATGTCTATACGAAGCATCCCTTACTTCCAAATATTCAAAGGCTTGGGGAGGCTTCAGAAGAAAAAGCACACGGCAAGAGTCTCAAATGAAAAGTATGACAAATACTCTAATTAGAAAAGCATTTAAGGGGTGCTTGGGTGGCTCAGTCAGTTGAGCGCCCAACTTCTAATTTTGACTCAGGTCATGATCCCAGGGTTGTGGGATCGAGCCCTGCGTCAGGCTCCACGCTGAGCATGGAGCCTGCTTGAGATTCTCCCTCCCTTCCAATCTCTCTCTCTCTCTCTCTCTCTCTCTCTCTCTCATTCTCTCTCTCCCTGCCCCCCCCCCGCCCCTCTTCCCCACTCATGCTCCAAAATTTAAAAAAAATAATACAAAAAAAGCATTTAAAAGTAAATGGCTATAAATAACACCATATTGGTAACAAGGACACCTTTACAATTGGGATAAAAATGAAACAACCAGAATTGAATTCTATTCAACTCAATTGAATTGATTCTGTTCAGTTCAATGAATTCCTGCTCTGATTTGTTCGCATTAGGTAACCCACATTAGGTCACATTGTGAGCTAATCATTCTTTCCTCCATCTGCCCATCTATCCTTCTATCTACTCAATGTTTCATTCATTCAAGAAGAGTTTACTCAGCAACTTCCACATAAAAAGGAATATGAAGAGGAAAGACAGTTTCTGCCTCTGAGTTGGAGGAGAAATGAAAACCAACCATTACCATATATGTGGTCAAGTGTAACGGTCAGAATATGTAGGGACGTCGTGGGCACACAGTGGAGAATAAAGAAGGTAACTCTCAGTGTACTTATTGAAGAATTTACAGGAGCCAAATGAGCAAACAGGAAAGAAAATTCCAAGCAGAGGAACCAAGACATCCAAAGGCATAAAGATGTGGGAGACCATGGCCTAATCTACTGACCTAACAAACACTGACAAGGTTGTCCTAGGGACCAGACCCTGTGTCAGACTTTGGGGACGTCAAGCAAATAAGAGGTGTCTGCTGCCCTCAGAAAGTTCACTGTCTAACTGGTTCTTCCAAGAGGTACACAACGTGACGATCTAGACAAAGAAGGCCAGGGGGACGCAAAGGAGATGTTCTATCCAGAGAAGGGTCCCTGGAAAAGGTGACACCCAAGTCCCTTAAGGATGAAGAGAAGGCTTATAAAAGATTAAGCCTACAGAGCCAACAAGATTTTGTGGTGCATTTGAGGTGGGGCAAGAGACACAGGACAGAGGGGAGTTGACAGTGACACCTGAGCTTCTGGGCAGGTGCTCTGCGCAGTGAGACCACTGTTACGCCAGAGAACACCAGGGAACATGAGAAGAGCCGGTCTGAGGAGAAAGGTAAGAAATTCGGTGTTGATGTGATGAACTTGGGCAGCGAGGGAGACATCCAGGTGGAGGTGTCTAACTAACCTCTACTGGGACAGTGGGTCAGAGACTCACGAGAAAGGTGTGGGCTGGCGATCTAGATCTGGGAGCCCTTAGCCAGTCAGTCAGTGGCAGCTGAAGCCAAGGCTGCGCTCTCCCGCTTGTGAAGATGGTGGCGACCTGATGGCAGTGAACTCGGGGCTCACCCGCAAGGTGCCAGGCACTCCTTTAGCTCATCTCATCCCGTGACAACCCAGAGAGGGAGGCACTGCTTACTATCACCTCCATTTGACACACGAGCACGCTGTGGCGCTGACACACTAAGTGGCTGAGCAAATGTCACATAGCTCAGCAATGGCGGGGCTGGCTTCGAACCCAGAAGTCTGCCTCAAGAGTCTGCTACTTGCTGTTTGTCTTATTAATATGCCAGCAGTCAGAGCAGGCAGTGACTCCACCGGCGGGCTGAAACATTCCCCCGAGACCACTTGGCAGAACCAAGGGAGGCAGGTGACAGCGAGTCATGTGGAGGTGGGTGAGCAGGACGCCATGCAAAGACAGGAGGAGTCCCCCCCCCAGCCCGGGCCCTGCACCTTTGCCACTCCACACACTTCGCTAGGGAAGACCTCACACTGCACACACAGGGTCGGGGAGGCCCAGGGCCCTCTAAGGTGGAGAGGCCTCTGCCCCCAAACTCAGCAGCAGCAGGCAGCAGAGAAGGTGGACCAGCCTTGTTATGTTTAAAGCTAAGCTCCAGAACTCCCAGGGGGTGTGACAGCACTGAGCCTCCTATAAACGTTCTAGGTTGCCCCACCTTCCTTGGGGGAGCTAGCTGGATCGATTCAAAAGGAAAAAAAAAAAAAACAGATTCAAGGGAAAAGAAAAAAGCAACTCGTTTTTCCTGGGGCATTTTAATTGTCCAGATGAGCGACAGAGGCAGGACAGGTGCCGCAGTAAGAGAGACATTTGTGGAAAGGGAAGGCAAGACAGCCAGTGTTCCCACGCTCAAAGAAATCAGAGTTATTTACACTCACACTCTTAAGGCTGACACCACAGGGAAATGTTGTTAAACTTACTGAACAGTAAAAATATAGCCTGGATAATAAAACTTAAACCACCATCCAAGGCTTCCGGACAACCCAGAACCACCATTCTGGAAGTGTCAGAATCACCTGGAGACTGCTAAAAATGCAAATCCCAGCTCCCCCTGTCCCCCAACATCCTATTTCATTCAAAAAAAGCTAAGAGACCCAGGAATCTGCATTTCAAAAGACACACCAGATGATCCTAAAGGACCCATGTACACCTGGACCACCCTTGAAAAACACGAGACAATGCATTTTTTTTTCCTGTCCTTTGGGGGACTGGCCTCATTTTCACGCTGCAGTACAAAAAAAACCCATGAGTATTCCCCAAGGTTAGTCCTCAGACCTCTGTCTGCTTAACAGCCTTTTCCTTGAGAGAGACCATCTGCTCCTTGAAGAATTCCATCACAACTACCCAAGACCTACGAGGCTCCGGGAACTGTGTCTCCTCTCCCAGCTGGGATGTCCTACTCCCGACGACCCCTCTCCTGCACTCCTCTGTCCAACCAGCCAACCCTGCCTGCGAGCCGACAGCCCCCAAGACCAGAGATGGGGTCTGTCTTATCACCACTGCTGGCACATAGCAAGGCATTTAACAAATACAGTGAGTACTGTTCCACATGTAACTTCACAGCCTCAATCACCCTCAATGTGTCTACAACCAAATGTGTTGTATTTTCCTCCCCAAAACTTGGCTATGTTTCCCAGCTTCCTTATATCTCTGAAGTGAACCACCTTCCATCAAACCTAAGATTTAGATTTGTCTTTTCATCTTCCGCTGTCACTAGGAGACCGCTCCACTGTCATGAAGCCACCCTACGTACCCGAGTGCTAAACTCCCAAGCATGGACTCAGTCAAATACATGACCCTCGTGACCCTTGCTAAATCAGGATAAGGGAGGAATCACTCTGCCCTCCCGGCTCCAGTTTGAAAAACACATCCGTTTACATCATCCTCATGTGACCCTAGCGGGAAGATCCATTATCATGGCCATCTGACAGATGAGAGACCTGAAGCGCAGAGAGAACCAGGCTACCCAAGGTTACAAAACTCACAAGTGCAAGTGGGACTCTAACCCAGATCGGGGACGCATGACACCTCTCGTGTGTATACTGACTGACGGACGCTTGACACCTGGCTGGGTTTGGAGCCCCACCCCCCAGCGAATCCTCCTGGGGGAGGGCCCCTCGCTCTCACCTCCCTCAGCCTCGTCTCCAGCTCCAGCAGCCGGTTCTTGTCGCTGTGGTCTTGGTGGCTGATTTTCTCCAGCTGCTCCTCCAGCTTTCGGTTCTGGGCCTCCAGTTTCCCTGCCTGTGTCTCCAGGTAGAACTTCTGCTGCCTGAGTTCTGAAATCATCTCTTCCTGGGCCTTCCTGGTGGGGGTGGTGGGAGGAGCCAAGCAAAATCACAGTCTTGTTAGAGGTGAGCACGTTCGCTCAGAAGGGGCACACAGAAACAGAGAGCAGCACGTCTCTGTAAGTGGGCATGGATGGTCATTGCCAGGTTAGCTTGGTCTGGACTCAGCCTCGTGTGCATGATCCCAGTTTGGGGGGCTGGGGCCCATTCGGTCCTCACTGTTCAGAGGCCCTCATCTATTGGCTACAGGAAGGTCCCAGGGGATGCAAGGGACACTAACATTTCCCTCCTATGGTAGACTTTTTTTTTTTGAGTCTGTCTAGGAGCAGAAAGGGGCCACTTTAGAGTACAAGACTGCCCCAAAACTCATGAAGGCAGGCCCTGGGGAAGAAAGAGCGATGAGGAGAAGGAAGGTACTCCTTCCGCTTGTCCACAGGCCTTGCTCACCTCCCCACCAGACTGTTCACAAGTATCAGAACCTAGAATGACTTAAAGACCCAAAAGCGGCCTACTAAGCCGGTTTAGGTGAAAATGGGAATGTTTTAGATCTCTCAAGAGACGTATCTAAGGGGGGAACAAAGTCCCGGAGATGCTAATTCTTTGGGGGAGAAGATTAAAATCAAAGTTCTCCTAGAACACGGGGAATCCTTACAAACCTCATGCCCCCGGGCCTGACTTACCAGCGGGACGGATGGCCCAACCAGGCTAATCATGGGAGGCAAGTCTGGGGAACAAGGACCACAGCTTTCCAAAAGCCACCTATTAATAGCCCTCATTAGAGAGAGCAAAGCACTCTGAAATCTGTTGGCAATTTGAAGTATTTAAGAAAACCCAGCTCCAAAGAAAGGGCATGGCAGAATGACATGTAAAAGAAGGCAAAGCTACACAAGTATAACCAGGTCTGGGACAAACTACAGAAGTAATTAAATCTGCTCTGGCTTCATCAGACAGAAGAATGAAGTTTATGCCCCAGGAGAGAAGACCAATGTGTCATCATGCACGCAGGTAGAATGTGAATACTTACATGTTCCTCTGGGTAAAAAGACTGCTGTTTGCTGCAAGTTTATTGGCTTCTGAGAGTTCCACAATCCTCTGTTCCAGGGATCTGATCTTGGAATCCATAGCATTGATCATCTGAAACACAGGGCGGCCTTTGAAACCTCACACACAGACAGTTCTACCAGAATGAGATTAACTCAGGCCGTGGGGCCGGGTAAAAGGCTCCTTGAAATGTAGGTGATCTGACCAGAGGTAACAAGGGAGGTGACTGGACTGTACCCTGAGGGTCACAGGTCTTACTGCCCAGACAATGGCACTCAGTTTTCTCCAACAGAGATGACACATCCCCACACTACCCAAGCCGCCTGCATTAAAACCACATAGAAGGACCAACTTAGGAACCCGTCATTCTGTGAAGAAGCAGGCCTCATTAAACCCTGTGTCATCTGCATGGGCCCTGGGCCTGCCAGAGCCTCTAACTTGAACCTGCAAACTCATGTTTCTCATCGCCCATGGGGCTGTCGTTTTCTAAGCGATCCCTCCATACCCGGCCACCGTTGCCTAGATACTCTACATCAAAGTTTTGCCAACTTAATAAATCATAAGAATCAGGGAGGAGGAGGGGAAGGTGCTGGTTAAAAATACAACTTCCCAGGACCCTCCCTTAGAGACTCTGATGTGACAAGTCCCTGTGGGGTCTGAGGTCGCAGGTGGATTAACAAGCACCACAGGTGAACCTGAGGAGTGGAAGGTTTCTAAAACCCACGCCTACACGGGTTAGGAAGGAAAGGAGCGAATGCGCGTAGGAAGGAGGCACTTAAGGATGACCTAGGGCCACTGGGCTGTTTGTCAGGTGGCCTTGTGAAGGACAACGCTAATCATAGACCAGCGTGAGTCCTTCAAGAAGAGTATGAAAGGCAAAATTGGCCACCCTGAGCCACCACCCCTACTGCTTTTAGGAGAGGAAGGAGCTGCAGAGAACCTTCTGTGGGCAAGGAACTCCACAGGATTAAGCAGGAAGAATAATTCATCAGCTGGAACGGACTCCCCTTGCGTGTGTGTGATTCCAGGCATGTTTCAAAACCCTCCTTTGAAAACTGGCTTTGTGATTCCTTATACCTACCGCCTTCTGCTCACTGAGAATTTTGCCCTTCTCGTGGGCCTCCTCTTCGTGTCTCTGCATCAGATTCTCCAGAGTCTCTTTATCGGCCAGGTCTTTCTTTATCTGGTTGTCCAACACCTATGAGAAACAAAAGAAATCAGTGTCCTGAGTAGCAAAGTTGAACAGGGTAGACTAACCGGGGGCACTCGGGAAAAGAAAGAGGAGGAATGAAGAGGCCAAGAAAGTTCTGGGGCAAAGAGGGAGACTAGGAGTTTGCTTATGAGCTGGGACGAGGGTAAGAAGTCAGATATGACCATCAAATGGCAAGTAATAGCAGACTTGAGCTAAGAACTTATTTTAAAATCAGCAGCCAGGGGTGCCTGGGTGGCTCAGTCAGTTGACAGCCCGACTTTGGCTCAGGCCATGATCTCTCACTTCGTGGGTTCGAGCCCCGCATGGGACTCTGTGCTGACAGCTCAGAGCCTGGAACCTGCTTTGGATTCTGTGCCTCCCTCTCTCTCTGCCCCTCCCCTGCTTGTGCTCTGTCTCTCTCTCAAAAATAAGTAAACATTACAAAAAAAATAAATAAAATCAGCAGCCAAAAAGACTCAAAAGAGGTATATCCTCAGTGGAAGGAGACTCCAAAATGAGAGAAAAAAAGCTCTCTCCCCAGAGTTTACAATCTGCAGATATTACCTCAGGACAACTCTATCGTAGTCAATGCACCAGTTTTCAGAACACTGCCTGCTCTTAATCTGTGCAGATTTAATCTAGATATCTCCAAGGCTGTGTACGGAAGGACACAAAGCTGAAAGCCGAGGGCGTCCATGTGACCAAGGCTGATGTTCAGAAAGAGACGCAGACAGGAGGATTCTGCCCACCGATAAAGTAGGTGGAGAGTCAATAGTTTGAAAAGACAACATAAAAGAGAGAGAGGAAAAAAAAAAGCCTCTTTCCTCCGTTCTTTCCTCTGATCCAGCTGGGAGTTGGTGGGGGGGAAGGCACTGGAAAGAGAAACCTTTTCTCAGGGGAAGAGAAATCATGTGTTCTCAGGGCCGAGAACGCCACTGCAAGCACCTACTGTTCCCAAGAGGAAAAAATAAAACAGTAATGGTGTCACCATCTACCAGCTTGATCTAATGTTCCGCGAGGCACACACAGCCCGACCAGTTGCCAAAACAACGAGTGAGAAAGAAAGGAGAAAAAGGAAGACGACGTCACATAACTTGCCCGAGCCTTTGACCACTGCCCTGTATTTCTCAACACAGAGAATCCACTCTGCCTTTTCTGAATGACACCAACTGCTTCTGATATTGGGAAGAAGCTGAAAGAATTGGGGTCACAGAGGGGATTGAAATCGGCCTTTCCCACAATGTCTATTGTGAAGGGACCTTCGTAGCTCATGGGATGTCGTCCCTAAAAAGAGCCAGTCAGCAGGGAGGGGGTTCGCATGATACAGAAAGGAAAGAACAGATTTCAAAGAGGGCTTTAAACTAGAACCGACTGATGAAAAAAATAGAATGAGAGTTTGTGGAGAAGAACAAAAGGTGGAGGACAGGTCAAGGGAGGAGGGGAGCAGCTCAACAGGATAAGTGGCCCGTTCTCTAGGATGGCGGGGTGTGATTCTAAAATTACGAACAAGAAAAGGACAGAATCTAGGGTATGATCAGAATTATGACTAAAATGGCCTTAGAGAGGCTGGAAACAGGAAGCACAAAGCAGAGCAGGCTAAAAAGAAATGGTTTCATAAAGATTCCCAGTAGGGAAGACAGAAGAAAACAAGTCTTTCCATAACATTCCCCAGGATCCATCAAGCAAAGTTCTTCCCATCTAGAAGGCTGTGGAGACCACACAGTATCTGGACCAGGCATGCTCCTGCTTATCAGGTGCTAAAGCAACGAAGCACATTTGCAGGATGACTCTGCTCAGAATAAAACCTCAGCTCTGCACCGTGATGGATACCAATGAGAGGTATAGAGGAACAGGCCTCGATCAAGAACTCACGCACCTCGGCTCTGATAGGGTTAAACTGGCAGAAGGAACAAGAGGAAAGATGCACGGGGGGGGGAAGCAAGGAACTTGAAATAGGAGAACCACTGTAGACATTTATAGCAATTTAAGACAGAACATGGCTTTTGGACAGGAAGGTCAATATACTCACCCAAATTACAGAATTAATTTTTTTTACATGTATTTATTTGAGAGGGAGAGAACGTGTGCATGTGCAGGCAGGGGTGGGACAGAGAGAGTTGAGAGAAAGAGAGAGAGAGAGAATCTCAAGCAGACTCCACATTTAGCACAGAGCCCGATGTGGGGCTCGAACCCACAAACCGTGAGATCATGACCTGAGCCAATATCAGGAGTCAGACACTTAACCGACTGAGCCACCCAGGCGGCCCCAGAATGAATTTTAAGAATGGTTATTTTCATCGTGCACAGGTGCTAGTGGACTACATTCTCACAATTTTCTGGAAGTTGGTTTATTCCAAAGGTAAAAGTTGGGAAGCCTGTAAGAACGCAAACCAAAAGGACTGGTATATAAAGTTTAAAATACACTGAGTAGGGGGTCATACTACAACACATTGAGGTCACTTCTGGGTTAATTTTCTATATTAAAAAAAATTTTGTTTAATGTTTGTTTATTTTCGAGAGGGAGAGAGACAGAGCATGAGCAGAGGAGGGGCAGATAGAGGGGGAGACACAGAATCCGAAGCAGGCTCCAAGCTCCGACTGTCAGCACAGAGCCTGACGCAAGGCTCAAACTCACAGACCACGAGTTCATGACCTGAGCCGAAGTTGGATGCTTAACCGACTAAGCTACCCAGGCACCCCTCTGTATTTTTTTTTTTTTAATTAAAAATAACCAAAAGTAACACCAGGGGTTAAAAAAAAAAAAAAAAAAAAGGGGGGGGGGCAGGGGGATGACCAGGGTGGTGACGATGCTGATACTGCGTGGGCATGTACATGTTTGGTTCTCCAAAAAAGGAACAGAAAAGACCAACCGAATCAATAACAGGATCATCAAAAAATTAAAAGCCTCCTTTAATTGTCTGATTTGGAAGCAGAAGAGGCAATATTTGAGATGTAATGACCAAGGTCTGATTCTCAGGAACACAAAAACTGAGTTAAAGACTTTGTCCAAAAACATAATGAAAATGTGATGTGCTTTTAAAAGGAAACAGATAAGCTCGCGTTTTTTCTGATCAGTGAATTAATAATAATTGAATTGAAATAATAACTGAATTTAACAGCTCTTCTATGGAAAATGATTTAAAATACTAGATAAAATACAGAAAACATTTTCCCAAAAGTTGGCAAGAGAGTAAGAAACTAGATACTAAAATCCTAAGTGAAAGCAGAAACCTGGAGAGTTAAGAAGGACACGAGCTGTTTTTAACTTGAGGCATTTGCTGAACCAAATAAACTCGAGCTTCATTTTTAATAGCTTCAAAGAGTAAGAAGATAGAGAAATCTGAGCCCAGAACCACTCCCAAAGGGGGCACACATCTGCGTTCAAAGTCTCAAAGAATTCTCATTAATAATTTTCAAAGGAAAATGAGCAGCTGACCAAGCACACAAGAAGACAGGCACCATGAGAAACAACGAAGAAAAACACTGGAGCAGAAACAGACCTTCAGACAGAACAGATATTGGAATTATCAGATAAAGAACATAAAAAACTATGCTAATGTGTTTAAAGAAACAGAAGACAAGCTTTAAAATGAATGTAGGGAATAGAAAATTATTGTCTTAAATAATCTAGTAAACTTGCAAAAGAGCCAAATAAAAGGTTTAGAAACCAAAAATACAGTAACTGAAATGTAAAACTCACTGGTAGGTTTAACAGCAGATTTGACAGGTAAGAATTAGTAAACTAGAAAATCAGCCAGAACTTACCCACAATGTGCACCAAAAGAGAAAGAAATGGAAAAATATGAAAAAAGTTAGAGGTGATGCCTTCTCAAATTCTCAAAAAGGAAGAAGGAAGGAGAAGAGACAATATGGGAGATATAGTGACCAGTGATTTTCCAGAATTGATAAAAGATAGGGGCACCTGGGTGGCTCAGTCAGTTAAGCATCCAACTCCGGCTCGGGTCATGATCTCACGGTTCATGTGTTCAAGCCCTGGGTCCGGCTCTGTGCTGACAGCTCAACGCCTGGAGCCTGCTTCAGATTCTTTGTCTCCCTGTCTCTTTCTGTCCCTCCGCCACTTGCACTCTGCCTCTGTCTCTCTCTCAAAACTAAACATTAAAAAAATTTTGTTAAATTTAAAAGATACCAATATATTTAAAAGTCCTGTTTATCTCAAGCAAGATAAATAATAAATCTGCATTTAGATGCATCACACCAAAAACTTTAGAAAACAAAAGACAGAGCAAAATTTTAAAACCAGCCAAAGAAAAAAGATCAACACTTTCAAAGTAAGCAACAGTTAGACTGACAGCTGACTTCTCATTAGCAATAATAGAAGCCAAAAGTCGATGGGATGTTATTTTCAAAGGATGTTCTAAGAAATCACTGCCAACGCAGAATTCTGTCCCCAGTCAAAACACCTTTCAAGAATGAGGATGATACAAAGATTCTTTCAGACACACAGAACAGAGAACTTGTCACCAGCAGGTCTTCACTCAAGAAAGTCATCTGGGATATGCTTTAAACAAAAGGAAAAGGATCAGGTCTGAGATGCCGGAAGGAAATTAAAAGCAAAGAATGGTGAGTCTGTGGCTAAATCTAAATTACCATGGACCAAATGACAGTGGGGTGAAAATATGTTAAAGACAGAACTGAGACTAATAACAAATTTTTTTAAAAAATTGTTTTTGAACATTGCATATCAAGACCCCCACATGGGTAACACCCCGAAACCACCCACCATGGCCTGAGGACAGCATTCACCCCAAACAGTCCTCTAGTCTAGCAAGAAGTGACCCAAAGTGCCCAGGAAGCTATGTCGTGCCATAGGAAGAATGCTGGGGGAGATCAGAAAGTGTCTTTACTTTAATTTTTTCTTCGTAGTGCTGTTCTTTCTGTTTCAGGTGCACCTCTAGGTGCTGGGCTGAGACCTGGGCCTCGCGGTGCTTCTCCTCCAGCTCCTGGACACAAAAGAACAGGCGGTCAGGTGTGCAAAGGGGAAGACATAGCTCATGTGTGTAGACATTCACAGGAAACATGACTCTGGCACCGGTACCACAAGCAACAGGCACGTGTTCCTTCGTTACTAGCCCTAAGGCTCTTGGGAAGGAAACCACCACCCATCCTTGGCCCTGGGTTTTCCAGGTCCAAGTAATCACACACATACACACATAGCTGGTGGGCTGGGATCAGAACTCTGTCAGTGTGACAGGTCAGACAAACAAAGGCAGCTCTTCACCTGTGCACAGAGAAATGACAGTCACAAGGCAACATTTGAGAGTTTAGTGCAGCACAAAGCCCCTGACCACTGTCTTGAGCCTCAGGCCATTTTCACTGTCCCTTAAATGAGAAAAGTATCTTTAATTTCTTTTAACTTCCAAATTGCATTTTTATGATAAAAAATATTTTATATTTTCCTGATTATCAACATGACTGCTCAAGAGCCCTAGCTGTGAAGAAAACTAATGTTACAGTTCAAACACTTGGAAGTTGGAATGATTTTTTTTTCTTTTTTTTAACTGGCGTGTGGAGAATGTGACTGTCTGGGGACATTCACATCATATCACGTTTATAGGATACAGAGCTAATGGAAACAGTAGAACATAAAATACACTGATAATAATGACGTAAATATGTATGCATATATATTAAAGATGGGAAGAGAATTTGGAGGAATATAAATAGTTTGGATTCAATGTTCCCTTCATTCTAAGATTTCTGCTTTTAAACAAAATTGTAATTCATTTGGAAATTATACCAATTCATTTGCTAATGTATCATAAACTGATTCTTACAAAAGGTGGCATTCAATCCACTGAAACACTCTGTAAACTGCAGATATCTGCATCTACATTAATTCTTGTGAATCTGGACCCATTAGTTAATTACTAATATCAAAAGTTATCACTCCAAGTTTTCATCTCTTCACATTGTTTTGAAATTTTTCCTTGAAGTGGAAGTAATTATGAGCATTCTGAAGAATGAGGAAATTATACAGGATGTGCCCATAAAATGGGGAAAAAATACTTTCAGATTCACATGCACATAAAATGTTACTGATTAAGCTTTTGAAATTCTAAAGTCTACAGCACTGACTTTGCTTCGGGGGCCAGTAAAGTGTTCAATTTTAAGAGCAGGTGCACAAGATCTATTGCAATGCAACAGATGTGATCTTGAAAAGTTGAATGTAAACAGGATTTTAATTAATAAAAACATACTTTAAGGGCTTTATGTGCACTAAAGGATCTCCTGCAATGACTTCTTCCATTTAAGCAAAAGATTTTGCTGTCATGAGAACCCCAATTACCTGTTGTGAAAAGTCTTATGAGAATAGCAAATATTTTAAAGCAATTGACATTTGGGGATCTGTTTCCAAGCACCATCATTATATAACAGTATTACGGACCTCCTTTGCCCGTGTCCTGGATATTTCACAGCCTGTCAGCACATGGTTCTTGAGCAACAGGCACTTTCCGATAAATGAAGGCACAACCACAAAGGTGCTTGGGCAGGTGGCAAGATACCCTTGAACAAAGAAATCTGTTTTGCTCTTTCTTTATGTTAGGAATCACTTGATAATCATCTTTTCTTAGTTTCAGTCCTCCTAAGACAGCACAGGAACGGAAAGCAGAATCTAAAAATAGGTCAAATGCTCAGATACCTGAACCTGAGAACTTTTAACACCCAGTTTCTGATCTATGTATGAATGGCAGTTTACAACACAGAATCCAAAAGTCCAGAGAAGTCTATGCTCCTACATTTTAATTGCAAGTGAATCTTTGGAAAAGTAGATATCCTAAATCTGATTTCTTGGTGGTTTGGCATTTTTTGTTGTTGTTGTCATTTTTTTAAAATGTTAACTTTCCTTATACGTATAAGATCAGACTCTTCGGTCCTGCTATGCAAACACTGTTGTTCGCTGCTACATTTCCAGCTCCTAGAACAGTGCTTGGCACATAGTAGAAGCTCATTAAATATTTGTTGAATGAATGAATGAACACATCGCCATTAAACAGAGAAACACTTTGCAACCACAAGAGACTTAACCACTTTGTTTGCACCAAGCAAGGGATAGAGTGGTGGGATCTTGGTGGGATCTAATTTTACTCACGATAAAATTCACACACTTGACAATCGCCAAGAGAAACTCTGATGAGGGAACAAGAGAACAGAAAGGGCAGACTAACGGTCACATTTGCCTCTGTGTGCAGACGTATATACGAAGACTGTGTGTCAAAGCAAAACAATTTAACCAATCTCTCTTTCACCTGTTTGCTCAAGAGCATCCGTATCTTCGTGCATATATGCAAACATAGACAGGCAAAGTTTTGAAGGGCTTGGGGGTAGTTTTGGTATTGAGGGCAGGCCTGTAAGTTGGCCATTCTTGAGTTCATTTGGCTGCAGGTGACTCAATTCCCAGAAGTGATGCAGAGATGACAGAGAGAGGTGCAGGGCCCTGCTCACCGCCTCGCCTCCTTATGGCAGAAAGGAACAGTCACCCACCCCAGAGGGTCCCCTAGGGGCAGGGGGAAGGGACCATGAACAGACTCCATGTCATCACTAAGACTCCCAAACGGGGCACACATTCCTGGCTTGGGGACTGAGATCCAAGGACAGTCCTTTCAAAAAGTTCACCTGCCTGGGACAAAACTGCAACACATCTGCAAGTACTCCCAGAGCCAGGCTTCCTTGATGAAGTTAATCTGGTCACCAGAGCCGAAAACAGAATCATGATGATTTACAAACCTAAAAAAAGACCTGCTACATCTAAGGAAATTAAGGAGGGGGGCGGGGAACAATCCTAATAACGGAATGTGGCAGAGAGAGTGAGTGGGTGAACACGGATCTATGACAAATACTACTCTGAGAAAAACAACCCTGCGTGACTAATTTCTTTCTTCTCCAAAAGCAAAAACCTGGGCTTTGGTCTTAAAGGTCTAAATCCCTGCTGTTTTTGTTTTTTTTTTTAAGTTGGCCTCGCAAAGTTAACAGCCATACAAAACTCTGCTGATGGTGGTACGTAAATGCTCCCGTAAAAACGTTTAACGGAAATGACAGAGGATGCGCGTTCGTGTTTTTAAAATGTCAGGCAGTAGCAAACAGAGCAGAAAAGTAATAATTACGGATCTGTTACCGGTGCTGAAACGTCCGACATTTCGTTATTCGTGCTATCCTAGGAATGTGGCAGACACTGAAACCACTTCTCTCCATTCACCTACTCGGAGATACCTCCCCTGTTGACGGCAGGCCGTTCTTCTTTTCACCCCCTTCCCTCTGCAACCTCTAACCTGTTGGTCTTTTAACTTTTCAGCTTTTGTTCCTGCTCACCAGAATTTTATCAGCCATCTGCTGGATCTGTTGGGATTTTGTCTGGATGTCATCCTTCAGTCTGTTTTCTCTACGCTCCATGGTCTCTAGCCTCTTTACCTTGTTCTCCAGAGAATGGCGGCGTTCCTGTAGATCATGAATCAATCAGAGAGTTTTAATGGAGTAACCGCTATGGGCATAGCGCCTGCACCGAGGGAGAGCGGCCTCGAGAAGCATACGCGCAAGGCAGGAAGAGAAGTCTCGGGCATCCGAAGCAACAGTGAGAAAAAATAAGATTTCTAGAATCCAAGTACTCGGTTGTGTGGGTTACAAGAGTGCATTCATTCATTCAAATATTTACCAAGCACCTACTATCTGCAAAGTATCACACTAGGCATCACGGAAAATACGGAGGCGAAGCCGACATAATTCCTGCCCTTGGAAAAGATAAGACAAACACAAAGAAACATAATATAGGTTAAGACGGGGAAGGGCCATACAGAAAATAGGTACAGAGTGCTGTGGGAGGCTGCAGGCAGGAGAGAGGCCTTTTCACCGAAAGCTGAAGGGAGAAGTCACAGAGATGTGAGCTTTGGAGGGCGGAGGGTGGGAGGTGAGGGTGGAAGGCCCTTCGGATGAAGGCAGATGCATTAGCAGAAATACGGAGGGGTAGGCAGCCAGTTTAGGCCGAGGCGAAGCCTCCCATGGCTCAGCATAAGATGCTTTAGGGGACAGAGTAGCAGAAAAACTGAAAGGGGGCACTTGTGAGTCAAATGGTTCAGAGTCTCATGTACCAAGCTGAGGGGTGCACGCAGGGCATAGAGAAGCTCTAAAAGCTTTGGGATGGGGCAGGGGGTGCTGATGAGCCTTGTGTTGAGGCCCGTGAGCCTTATATCATATGAGCCAGCTGGGGGGAAGGGAAGACGGGGAGCGGAGGGCCAAGAAATTACTTAGTGTGCTCATCTAAGGGAAAGAAGGCCTGGACCATGAGGAGGCCCACAGAAACGGCAAGCAGGGGTGAAGGGGAGGTGCAGGGGGAGACAGCGTGGCTGGATTTATAGGACTGAGTGGCTCACTGAATGGCAGGGGAGCAAGGAGAAGTCAACGATGTCAAAGTTTCAAGCCAGGGGGTGACCAGATAAATGACAGTGGCCCTGGCTGGCATGAGGAGATTAAGAAGGGAGCCCCACTCGTGGGGGAAGATACTGAGTTCATTCTAGAGTTGATGCACCAGCCGGCACCGAGGCAGGGAAAGCAGAGGGCCCAGCAACAGGGTGGGGGGATGGTTAAATCAACTCCGATCTGTTCTGTGGAACCATCACCGAGGCGGCGGCGGCGGGGAGGCGGAGTGAAGGGCAAGTGTTACTTTTTATTCTATATTCTTCACTACTGTTCAAATTTTTTACAACAAGATGATACTCATGTGTTCCCTGTATAATTATTTCAAAGATTTCAACAACAACAACAACAACAACAAAGAATTCGAGGGAGAGAAGAGGCCCAAAATCTAGGCCTGGGGGCCATCGACACACGGGTAACAGGTGAAGCCTTGAAAAATAATGTCATTAACACCATGGGGAAGAGGCAAGGAAAAACAAGGGTGCAGAGGGAAGAAAACTCAGGATGGAATTACACTTCATCTACTGAACATAAATCCTCGCAGCATAGTGAGGTCCGAGGAAAACAGAAAGGCAAAGCTTTTAGCAGAACATCTTTCTACCTGAAGCTGCTGTGACCCATCTCTTTTTCCCTTTTGGGGAAAACATTGCCACTCCTCTCAGGCTTCAAAGGATTTGCAGAAGGGAAAGTGGTTTGGTCAGACATAAGCGAGAGGTGGTTCTGCAGTGTCTTTCCCTCCGCACGGCCCAAAGCTGGTCAGCAGCTCACAGGCGGCCACACCGGGACCCAGGCTCAGTCCACCGCGGGCTGAGGTCCCCTGCTCACCTCGGCCTCCACCAGCTTCTTTTTTATGCCTTCAGAGGAGTCCTCACGGTTCTGCAGCTTCTCCAGCTCACGCTCGGCTCGCTCCTTTGCCTGGCGGATATTCTGCAGCAGCTCAGTGGCCTCTGTGCTGGCTTTTACAGCCTGCCCGGAGAGGAGGGACAGGAGACAGATGGCCAGATTTACTCACACGAAAAGATGGTGACAATCTCCTCAACAAGAAAAGTCAGGTAATACGAAGTATATATGTATCATATCCCTTTTCAAAACCTGTAAACATTCACTTGATTCTGTATTTTTGTCTATGCCCAAGCGCACTTATATATATTTTGAACATCACTGAATTTGGAATGCATCTTACAGTTAAAATGGACAGCAATTTTTCCTTCTTGGGGTGCGCAGATAAAGGTGTATCTGATGATCATTAGTACCTTAGCTTCAGTGCAACGTAGTAAATGTAAACAAAAAGGGTCTAGTGGACTTATCTGCCCAGGTGTTAATGCCTCACAGCATTAATTTTCACCTTACTTAATTATCTCCTTTGCTAATTAGGGATTTTTTTTTTTACTACTTTTATAAGAAAACAAAATAAAAACTATACTTTAAACTTTTTTTTCAAATAAATACCTGTCAAAGGATACAACAGCCACAGATGCACTGGTAATTCATAAATCTGTGCTTGAAAAAAAAAAAACAGCTAAACCTTTGGAAGTTAATTTTCATTTGGGTCTTAACTATACTGTAGCTCTTATAGCATCAGAGCAAAGATCTGAGCATAAGAAACCAATAGTCTCACACTTATCTGCTTTGAAATATGATTTCTAAAAAGCAAAAACTGCAAAGAAAATTTGAACACTAGCACCATCCAATATGGGAGTCACTAGCTAGACATGGCCCCTGAGCACTTACAAAGTGGTTGGTGTGACTGGAAAATTGATCTTCAGTTTTACTTATGTTTTAATTCATTTAAAAGATGAAACGGTGTAAATATTTTAGTATTGACACATGCAGCAATGATATTTTGGATATATCAGATTAAAAAACTGTATCAAATAACTTCATCTGTTTCTTTTTGCCTTTTTAATGTGGCTACTAGAAAATTTAAAACTACACCAGGAGCTGACATGTGTGGTTGGCATCACACTTGCAGTGTAGAACACAGTTCTAGACAGAAACATGAATCCTCATACAAACTTCTAGCTGAAAGAGGATGGTAGAGGCTTTCATCACTGAGCTCAAGGGTAGGTAAGAAGGGGCGGATTAAGGGATAAAGAAAATGTGGTCTATCCACACAGTGGAATATCACACGGTCTTTATTTATTTTTAAGTTTATTTATTTATTTTTGAGAGAGAGACAGAGTGCAAGCTGGTAAGGGGCAGAGAGAGAGGGAGACACAGAATCCGAAGCAGGCTCCAGGCTCCGAGCTGTCGGCACAGAGCCCAACCCATTAACCGTGAGATCATGACCAGAGCCGAAGTCGGATGCCCAACCAGCTGAGCCACCCAGGCACCACACATAGCCTTTCAAAAGAAGGAAATCCTGGGGCGCCTGGGTGGCTCAGTCGGAGAAGCGTCCCACTCTTGATTTCGGCTCAGGTCATGATCTCACGCTTCCTGAGATCAAGCCCCATGTCAGGCTCTGCGCTGGCAGTGCGGAACCTGCTTGAGATTCTCTCTCTCTCTCTCTCTCTCTCTCTCTCTCAAAATGAATAAATAAACATTAAAAAAAAAAAAAAAAAAAAGGAAATCCTGTCACACTACAATGTGGATGGACCTCAAGGACATCACGTTAAGCAAAATAAGCCAGTTAACAAAAGAACAAATATTGTATGATACTACTCATATGAAGTATCTGAGGCAGTCCACATCACAGAAACAGAGGGAGAACGGTGGTTTACCAAAGGCTAGGGAGAGGAAGGAAGGAGAATTAGCAGGTAAAGAGTCAGTTTGGCAAGATGGAAAAAGTTCTAGGGATTCACTGCACAACAATGTGAATATCCACGACACTACCAAACTCTATACTTAAAATGACAGCACTTCAGAGACAGTGAATTTAGTGTTACGTGCTTTTTAACCACAACTTAAAAGAAAAAAGTAAGAAGAGGCTCTATTAAACCAGGCCAGGAAACACATTCGCATTCCTGATGCGACAGGCATGTCTCAGAATCACATTCATTCCGGTCTTTTCGTTGGCATTTCCAGTGTTTGGCTGAGAGGAGGGTCATTAGCCACCAATGCACAGGATGGTGTAAGCCAAACGCACCCCCTCCCCCACCCCGAGCTGACTCCCCAGTTCCCCCCAGCCCTCCAGTGGGCAGGAATGCTGCCCACAGTTTCTCACCGAAAGCAGTTTGGGTCACGAACAACACCTGCCTCTCTTACAAATGTGCAGAACGGGGAGCCTGGCCCCCTGAAGGGAAAGAAGCTGGCCTCTTGGCCTCTTGGGTTCTGTCGTAGTATAATTAGAACTTTTACTTGAGTGTCTCGCACAGCTTGGTTTTTAAAAATAAACACTGCTGACATGTCTCAAAAGGAAAAAAAAACTATATTCAGAGCTCTGATATTTTCAGGTAATAGCTCACTCCCCCTTCATTTTCCTCGGTGCTGGCTGACTAATTCGGTCTCTCTCATCTTTCAGGCTCCGGGACAAGGCAACGAAAAGTATTTGGAAATGAGGGGTAAGTTCCCCCAAAAAATCACCTCAGGCTTACCTTTTCCAGCTTGTCTTGGAGCTCCTGAATTTTGAGCTGTTGCTCAGCATTGATCTATAATTAAAATCCCGGGAAATAAAGCAAAAGGTAAATTGGCATTAACGTCTTGCTACATTTAGCGCAGTTCTATTTTCTGAAGGTTTCTCTGGGGTCTTTTTGTTCTGTTTTCCAGTGCCTACTAATGGAGAGGAAGACCAGTGGCCTATCAGAGAAGCCTTTGAATGTCCCAATGCAAACCTCCATGCTGACAATCTCCCTAGAACCAACAACATACATACGGCAAGAGAATTGAAGTTGCCGGTGCCTTAAGACTATAGAAATTTTCACGTGTGTTTTCCTAAGAGTCTCGGTTTGTATGTTACTCTGATCGGGCATGATAAAAAATGAGGTGTCTTGTACCCCTCCTGGAACCATACCTAAGTTAAACATGCTTGCCCACAGATTGGCCATCAAAATAAACCTAGAAGAGAGTTCTCAGTCCATTGCAAAAGCATTCTTAACCAATGACTGGCCATGGAGAATAGCATTTAAAAGATTATCTACCAAAAATAGCAACACCAATAATGGAAAATACCTTCTCTAGTTTGGAATATTCTCCCACTTCAGGCTTCCCTTGATCCTTAGCCTGTAATTTAAGAGATAAAACATATTGGGAAATCTCAAGAGCCTTAAAGTCGTATAAAGACAACACCGCCTGCTGTACTTTCTACCAAGAAAGAAATTATTTGGCCGTTTTCTGTGGCCAAATAATGATGATGATGATAAATAAGTTATCTTCTATAAATAAGGACCAGGAGCTTTGCAGAGTATTCCATTATTCCCCAAACGTACACTGATTAAGCTAGTATTCCCTTTATTCTTGCAAAGACCATCCAGGAGTCTACCCCCCAAAACAGCCTTCTGGCAGGTGGCTGGCTACCTTCATCAGTTTATGCTGACATTCTGTGGCTTTCCGCTTGAACTCTTCAGCAGCGAGCCGAGACTCTCTCAACTCCGATTCATAGAGATCACTCCGTCTCCTCGCTGAAACGAGGTCCTCTTCCAGCTGATTCATCATTAACCTCATTTCTTCCACTTGAGCCTGGTACTCCT
This sequence comes from Panthera onca, assembly GCF_046562875.1. Lineage (NCBI taxonomy): Eukaryota > Metazoa > Chordata > Mammalia > Carnivora > Felidae > Panthera > Panthera onca. The sequence goes on from NC_138350.1 coordinate 14,819,858, forward strand.
AAAGAGCAGGCAAGGGAAGAAGGACGAACTTTAGAACTCCTAAAAGAAAAGACAGGCAGTGAAGACAGAAGACCACGGACCACGGAGGGAAGATGCACATTGAAGGCTGACTGGCAGAGAAGAGACCTGGGGAAAAGGTGGACAGCGACAGGCAGAAGGGAGAGGTGTGGGGAGGGTGAGGAGGAAGCAAAGAACATTAAATCCCTCAACGATTTTAACGTAGATCATGTATCATTAGTAACACCCTTTGGAACACATGTGCCTGTACCTAATAAGATCCCCTGAGCAAATAATACTGCACAAGTAGCACAGAACCTTAAGGCATCTGCAACACAGGAGAGCTGAAAGGGATGTTCTTTAAACCACCAGGATAAACTGCTTACATGTAGCTTTCCTCCAAGGGTAATCACTTATATAGATTTGTCCTTTAGAAGTCATGTGCTCCTAACACAATTAGATATGGTACTAGTTTTAAAATTAACCTTTCAGGCTGCACAAGGGGATAATTGGAAATCTCCGTGGAAAGACTCTTGGAAGGTGAAACTCATCATGTCGGTTTCTCACCATTAATTTCTCTGGGCCCAAAACTGAACGATGAACTTAACGTTGCTCTTGAAATGCAAGTCACCCAGAAATCTGGAAGAGTCAGAAAGCACTGGCTCTGGTCAAAATAACTTGTGAGGACAACTCCGGAGAAAGAATTATCTTTTTCCCTTGAGCAAACCTCTAAAGTGATCCAAACAGCCTGACCTTTTCCAAAATGAATTTCTAAAATCAAAACAGAACATTTGAATTGGTTTTTCAAAAATTGGATTTACCAGGAGAAATGGGCAGTGGTTTTGAAAACTTTGGGGCGAAGTATGAAAATATTCTGTTAGCAAAACCAAAGCTTATGCATATTAGGATTTGAATGAGAATGGAGCCAGTCAAAGGTGCCTTGAGGCAGGGGTAGGGATACAAAATGAAAAAAACAAGGAATTGAATCAAGACTATCCTTGATACCCACAATATACATCTCTAAGATCTGTTCTCCCAAGAAATAATTGAAGCGGTATCACTTGAACAAGGACATGTTAACCAGTAAAAACAATAATTGGTTTTTTCAGTAGCAGGGTAGAAAGCAAACCTTTCATCCCATTGTACCAAGCAATACCCCCAGATGCACATTAAAGCCGAGGTGATATTCTTGTGAAAATTGGATAGTTTCCATGCAAGCACACCTCTCTGTATAACTGGAAAGGGAAAAAAAATGAGTCCAGAGTGGAGCATGGTCTCATTTCACTCCCTCCCACCCATAAGCATACTATTGTTGAAGGTCAAGCCCAGAAGTCACGGGGCACCAGGTTTTCTGGGTGATGCATACTAAGTGGGTGACACGGGTTATATAACCAAAGGTCTTCATAAGCTGCTCACAATTATCTGAACTGACAGAGTGGAACATGAACCGAATTATGTGAAATGATATATCCTTTATTTACATCTGTTACTTTCTAGACCCCTTGGTCAGAAATGCGCTATGACTTTTGAAAGGCTCTGGGCACCGTGCCTTCCTGCACCCCTTCCTCCATTAAAAAAAAATGTATTAAAAACTATATTTTAGAGGCATCTGGGTGGCTCAGTCGGTTAAGCGTCTGACTTCGGCTCAGGTCGTGATCTCACGGTTCGTGAATTCGAGCCCCACATCTGGCTCGCTGTTATCAGTCTGTCAGTGTGGAGCCCACTTCAAATCCTCTGTCCCCCTCTGCCTGCCCCTCCAACGTGCATCACTCTCTCAAAAATAAACCTTTTTTTAAAAAAAAAAATCTGTATTTTACAACAGCATTCATATAAAGACAAAAACATTAATATTATCTATGAAAAAGTTCCTTTGACCTAAAAGCTCGACTCTTATCTTCTGATTAAAAAAAAAAAAAAAGGTAAACATTTTATGGGTCCCTAAAACTACTGTGGCCCTGCTCACAGGCACAAACACCAAGCTGTAGTGGAAGCAAAGTTCTGAGAGAAAATCTTGGGCATCTTTTATCCTCAAGCTCCTTTTTCTGTCTGGAACTTGTCAGTGAGAAGGGAATGTAATTTTCGTGTTTTGTCAAGAGCAAGGACAGAGAGTTGTTCCGTCCCCTCAACGTTTCTCTTTCCTGAGCTGTCAGCACCCAGGGGGAGGAAGGCAAGAATCAGACAACATCTCTATCAGCATTCTGAGCTCTTGGGGTACACAGCTTATTCCACCTCATCTGTTGAGCTGCTGTTATTATGCTGCCTATATCAAGGAAATCCTATAAATCCAGCAGCTAACCAAATCCCTGCTTCAGGAAAAAGTCTGAGAGAAAAGAATCAGATCTGTTTCCAAGGAGAGAGAACAGCTGTATCTCAGCATGGGATGGATTGTAGGCCAGCGTTGAGTGGGGTCAAGATGGGGAACCATGGACAACGTTCGAGGTCCACACAAAGTAAGTCTTCTGAATGGAGCCTCAGATATCATAGGAAGATAGTATCAGACATAGTCCTATTCAGTCAGAAATCCCAAAACACCAGTGCCTTCTGTGTGACCCAGACTTCCACTTCCCTTCCTGAGGAAGGGCAAAGGGCATCAGTCATCTCTAGTAATGGTGCCTGAATCCAACTGTCATGTAAGGCTCTTAGGTGTTTTTATTTTACACCAAATGCAAACACTCTACAGGGGGTAGCTAAGCAGAAGCAAAATGTTTAGAAAATAAAATAATAAATAGCTGTATGGAAATTAGCTTTTGAGAGAAACAGTAGGGAATAAATGCCAAATCTGGGAGGAATGGACATGCTGCAAACCAACTACTATGGGTCTGCTGAAGAGCAGGAAATGCTTGCTCCTGGACTGCAGACATCCCGGTCTCCCAAAACTCACTTTAATAGATCCATCTTCCGATGAGAAATAAAATCCGAAACTGAGAAGTTTTCTGTCCCCCCCCCCCCCCGCCCCGCCCCGCCGAACTTTTAGCAATCATTAAATCTAAACCTCCACATGTATGCCAACTGTGGTATGAATCATCAAAGACAGTTCTTTGAACTCAACCACCAGCATGTACCTTTTCAAAATGTCCTGATAATTCAGTTTCTATGGAATTCACGGACACCAGCTGCTCCCTCTGCTGGCCAAATGCAGCTTTCATTTCCCCAGGACGTCACCAAAAAGCAAATCTCCAAAACACATTGAACTAATGGGAGAAAAAGAATCCTATCTCTTGAAACTTTTAGGATGAAAAACTGTGTTGATAAAAGGGGCAATGAGTCAACTGTCAGAGCAGATTTTTCAAACTCTCTGTAACCTTCAAAATCTCTAAGATTAGTATTGGTGTTCAGAACAGATTGCAACATTTCCTTTGCAGGTTATTTATAACATCTTTATCAAGCAGGAGGATATTAACTAACCACTTTAAAATATTAAGGTGATAAAGAGATCATGCCAACAAAGTCCCCAAAACAATCATTCCATCTTTAAAGAAGAGTTAATGGATCGAATGATTTGCAGGAGTCTCCTGTATTAGCAAGTTTGTGCCACCCAGAGACGAAAATGTTCATTGCCATCACTGCTTCCATTAGGTTTCCTGAAATGAATGAGAGTTGCCTGGCAGCTGATAATTCAGCTCTCCAATTGCTCAGTGCCATCTCTTCATTAAAGTTTCTATTTACAGTTTCTTCAAAGGACAGAAAAATCCATGCTAAAAAGGAAACAATGAGGCGAAGTAAAAATGAACCATCTAAAAAGAAAACCCTTTTAGAAAGGAAAAGAGAGAGAGAGGGAGAGTAAGCTTTTTAAACATCTTGATTCTCTTTTCTGAACACTCAGGGGATGGCTTTCTGCACTCAGATTCCCCGCGTTAATTCTGACTCGGCTTTCGCTGCTCAGACTCTTCTTCTATATCTTTATAGACGCTACGACTTATCCTGTCTTTTCCCAAAAACTTAAAGTGCATCTGAGAAGCTATGTAAAAGTATTTCATTTTTTTGGTGGTCTAAAGCAGAGATTGGCAAACTTTTTCTCTAAAAAGCCAGACAGTCAGCCATCTCTGCTTTGTAGGCCATATGGTCTTTGTCACCACTACCCACCCCTGCCATTGTAGTGTGATAAGCAGCCATGGACACCACATAAATGAATGGGCACGGCTGTGTTCCAATAAAACTTTGTTTATGGATGCTGAACCAAGCACCCACATAATTTTCCATATAATTTTCACATGTCTTGAAATATTCTTCTTTTCTTTTCTTTTTCCCCCCCTAACCAGTTAAAAATGCAAAAATCAATCTGAGCGTGTGGCCATGGAAAACAGGTGGTGAGCCAGATTCGCCCCATAGGCTGCAGTTTGGCCACCTTTGTTCTAAACCTACACCTTTAAGTGAAATGAGTAGCCAGGATGGGGTGCAGACCTCAAAAGGAGCTAGAACACGCGCTCCACCATTTACATAAACCATGGAGAATCTAGTTTTCAAATGACCTACATAGCTCTCTCTCCTCCTCCCAACCCCCGCTTCCCTCTCTCCACCCTCCCCCCACCCGCCACCCGCCCAAACACGCCGCTCTTGGAATCAGAGGTCCGAGGTGCAGCTCTGCTCCCCAGCATCAGGTCATACCTGCTCTTTGATTTCCTGGAGCTTCCGGCTCTGCTCTCTGATGTCATGGAGAAGCTGAAGCGCTTTGTCATCCTCCTGGGACACCTCCATCCGTGCTTGCTCCAAACTTCGCTTTAAGCTCTAAGGAAAGCAAAAATTTTAATAGGGATGCCCTGTGGTGCCTGCTCTGTTTGAAAAGATTCATTAAGGGAGCTGCAAGCTGCTTCGCGGACACCAAGACGGTTTCGGGTGACGGAGCAAAGTTGACAACTTCCAGTTGGTTGCTGGCTCCGGTTTTCATCCTGTAAAAACCCCTTGGTTCAAGAATCATCATCTCAACCTTGTGACCTCGTGGGTCCAGCCTGAAACTTCATCACAACCTGCCTCCTACCGCCATCTACCTGTCCTACCAGATACTTACTTGTACGTTCAGGACTAAAAACCAATGAGATCCCTTAGCCTTTTGTTAAACCACCATGGGGACAGCTACAGAGTCTTTTCTGGAATATCATTTATTAGAGGGCTCTCCGGTATAGGTCCCTCTTTCAAAGCAGCAATGACTTCCTTCTTCCCTAGTTGTCATTTAAGACTCCAAGAAGTCTATTTCCACCTCCTGGCTTACGTCTCCTGGACACCTTTCATCCATAAGGTTCCCTCAATGCTTCAGTGGCACTGAAATACATATCTGAAATACAACTTCACCCACCACTGAAAGGCAGCCAAATCTGGAATGGAAACATAGCAGTTATTCTTAATCAGCCACGTTCTATAGATTTCCTTCTCCCTTGTGAAAAAAACTTGAAAAATGTGGGATTCAACTTCTTAAGACTGTTTAATTGGCCACATTAAAAAAAACACCTGAATGAAAAATTTAACGAGACAATGGAGAAGACAGTCTACTCTTGTGAAGGAAAGGAGAAAAAAAAAAAAGTCACATGGTAAATAATGACAGAGGGTCTGGGTTTTTACAGGCTGAGTCTTCTTGTTGCTACACTGGTTCTAGGCGATGGAAAACTGATCTTGGGCGGATTTGTTTATTTAAGAGTTGGGTTCCTGAGGCTGATCGTGTTGGACAGGATATAGACCAGAGAGGTTGGGATGGGAGGTGTTAGGACCCTCTGTAGCTCACTGCGGTGACAACTATGACAGTATCCAGGCTCCGCAGCCTACCTGGACTCCTGGAGCCCAGTCTCGCTGTTCGGGGACCTCCCGCCTGGCTCACTGCCAATCACACACCTTGCCTTTGAATACTCCCTCTCTCTCTACTGTCTGCCATTGGCTGTGATGTGCCTCATGAAGCCGTCATGAAACAGGATGAGACACACACGACAGGAAGTGCCACCTCCGAGGGAAGGGGACTTTGGGGAAGGCTCACACTGCATTCTGTGATGTAGGTAGCAAGGTCCTGCTCCAGGAGGGATCTCTGAGTCTCAGAGGCCTTCAGCTCCACCTCCTTCTGACTAAGCACAGCCTCCACCTCTGACACTCTCCGATGTAACCGGGTCATTTCCTGCTCCATCTGAAACAGACACATCGACAGGTTAAAAGGGCCCGTGGAGGTTCGTCAGGAGCAATCAAATCTCAAGCAGCCGCCGAAACCACCTGGTGGTCTGGGCTGGCATTAATTCGCCAAAGGTTGGGAAGGAGATACCATCGCTTCTTCGCCCGGGAGTGCACAGTTCTTCGTAAGGACAGTCACCAATGCTAAGTCACTCCTCTCATCCAAGACTCGGTTCACACTTGGTCACTTCTCTAGCCCAGTGAGCAGGGAAGCCACAATCATCATTTTTCACCTGTATGCTTTTTGGGTTTAGTTTGGCTTTCTGCACACGTCACTTTAATTTTATCCCAAATCCATCTTGATCCCCCCCATCTCCTTGCAAAGATCTAGAGGACAAATCCAGGACAGGGCAAGGAGATATGTATTCGTCTGCACTCTTAGGAGTCCCAGGCAAGCAGTGGGTTTTATGAGCTTCCAGAGAGCTGCCCCTAGGCAGGAACAGTGAGCGTTAAGAGACGTTGAGCATAGTCAACACAGTGGCCGCAGTTACATAAGCAGGAGTTTTAAAGGACTAAGAAGAGAGACTTCGCATCACTCAAAGCGGATGGGATGCATCTCGGCCACAGTTGAGGACCCACGCCACCTGCCGGAAGAAGCAGACATCTGGCTGGGTCATGCTGAGGAACGGGCCGTTTTAAATCCAGGGCCTCCTCTGGTTAAGATTTAAAGGATTTACGGCAACGCCAAGGCCTGAATTCATCTCCCTCTGAGCTGCTGGAGGCGAGACTTCAGCGAGGGAGGGAGCGCCTCGCCCGCTGGGTATGGATCAGGTGGCTCAGCGCCAGCAGCGGCCCCGGGCGGATCCCTTGGCATAGATTGACGGGAGGATCCTGGAGCAAGGAGGGAGGCCGGCTGCGGAAATAAATACCTTGTGGCACTTGTCCTGGGAGTCTTGCAGCTCTTTGCTTTTGATGAGAAGTTTCTTTTCCATGGAGCTAGTCTTGGCAGGGGAGTCCAGACTTGACACAACAGACCTAGATACGAAAACCAGCGTTAAGGTGGCCAGCAGATGGTTCTGAAAAAGCCGCTTTCAGAAACTGCGGCAGAGAGGACAGACCTGCCGGAGTTCTGTGGCCGTCAACAGAGCTGGCTTGAGAAGCTTCTGATGACATCAAGGCCACGAGGCACAGAGCTGGACAGAAGCAAAAACTCTGGAGGCAGACAGACCTGGGTGTAAACTCAGTCGCCGCTGACCTGAGGCAATGATTCAGCCTCTCTGAGCCTTGGTTGCCATCTATGAACAGATAGGCACTCTGCACCTGCTCTGTTCCACAAACTGTTCCAGGTCCTGGAACAGCTGTGAACAAGATGCACAAGGCCCCTGCCCTCCTGGAGCTGACATTCACAGAGGGCAGACAGACACACACACACAAAGGTTACAGATGATGTCAAAGAAGGAGACGGGTGATATGGTACGAGAGAGGAAATGGGGTCAGCGGGCCTGGTCTAAGCAAAGGTGACCAGGGAGGGCCTCTCTGAGTGGTGACATCTGAGCTGGGGCCTGATGGGTAAGGAGGTGCCAGCCACCAATTCTCTGGAAAGAAGCAAGCTCCAGGAAGGGGGAAAACGGATGCAAAGGCCCTGAGGCAAGAGTGAGCTAACACAGCATGTGCCTAACAAACGTCATTAGTAACTGTGCTGATCAAATTACTGGCTCTTGTATCCCCAAGCTAGCCAGTTTGGTTCTGTTTCATTTTGTAAAAGCAGCTAATGCATATTACGGTGGGCCCGCCCCCACCACGCCCACGTCCCGATCCCAGCAACTTGTGGATCTGTTACCAGACGTGGCAGAAAGGGACTTTGCAATGGGATTAAGTTAAGGATTCTGAGATGGAGGAGATTATCTTGGATTTACTGGGCAGATGCAACATTATCACAAGGGTCCTTTGAAAACCAAAGCAGAGGAGGAAGGGGATGTGACAACAGAAGTAGGGTCGCAGTCAGAGAGATTGAAGATGCTACACTGCTAGCTTTGAAGGTGGAGGAAGGGGCCTCGAGCCAAAGAATCTGGGCGGCCTCTAGAAGCCAGGAAAGGCAAGGAAACAGATTCTCTCCGAGAGGCTCTGAAGAGTATAGCCTTGTCTGCACCCTGATCTCAGCCCAGCAAAACCCATGTTGGATTCCTGGTCTCCAGAAGTGTAAGGTGATAAATTTGTGCTATTTTATGCCACTTATTTGTGGCGACTTCTTACAGCAGCAACAGGAAACCGGAACACTTCCTGAGCACGGACTACCCACATGGCTCTGGGTCTAACGCTAGATATGTCTTGACTCTTTCTTCTCTATAGTTCTATGAGGCAGATACGATTTATTATCCTCATTCTATACATGGGGAGGCTGCCAATTAATAAATGGCTCCTGTTGGTCTTCACAGAGAGCTGGAGTGAGTGTGGAGGTTGACTGATGCATCCGACAGAATTCTCAGGGTGAGATCACAAAGCAGGGCAGCATGACCTCCCGAGAGAGGGGTAGAAGGAGGCCCTCTCCACAAAAAGGAGGCACTCACCCACATGTGGACATGTACCTCACACAAACTGCCACATCCCTAGAAGCCGTTAGTCATGGGCGGAGAGGATACCCATCACCCAGGGCGGCTGCCCACAGTGGTCGGCACCCTGGACAAGAACACCAGGACCGGTGAAGGGCAGGGCCCAGGGAACAGAAAGGCTCTTGTGCTCAGACAGACGTGCGCAGAGCCCACCGCTCCCCCACACACCCATCTTTGTCGCTTTGGTAACAGACCCGCAGGAGCGGTGGGTCAGTGAGCATTCACTTCTTACCAGCAGGTGAAAGTTCTGCTTTCTGATGCCCAAACTACGTCCATTTCCTGCGGCAACTCAGACCTTTCACCCTGGCCCAGTGGCAAGGGCTGACATGACAGCACTGGCTCACTGGACCCCAGGGATAGCTCCCTACATGTGCACTGTAGGGCAGCAAAGTGAATTGACACCCAGAGTCATGCTGCTCTATTCAAAATCTGACTCTGCCACTCACTGAGCCTCAGTCTCCTCATCTGTATAATGGGGATAACTCTCAACCTACTTTAAAGAGTTCGTGTGAGATTAAATGAGCTTATCTCATGGCACAGTGTCTGGCACATTACAAGGGTTCAGTAAATGTCAACCATTACTATTATCATTACCATTTTTATCATCACTACCCATGCAATAGTGTAAATAGCACATGCCTCGCAGGTCTAAAACAGTTGCTTGAAATAGTAAAACTCAGGGGGCTGAAAGTGCTCTGTGCTATTACTCACATTAAAACAAATATTGATTATTCACAAAAATGGGCAAGAGGGATTGAAATCCCAAAATAAATCTTCCTTTTTGTTTTAATGTTTATTTATTGTTGAGAGAGAGACAGAGAGAGAGAGAGAGAGAGAGAGAGCAAGCGAGCGCACGCGCGCAAGCTGGTGAGGGGAGAGAGAGAGGGAGACACAGAATCCAAAGCAGGCTCCAGGCTCTGGGCTGTCAGCACAGAGCCCGAGGCAGGTCTCAAACTCACAAACCACAAGATCATGACCCGGGCCAAAGTTGGACGCTTGACTGACTAAACTACCCAGGTGCCCCAGAAATAAATCTTTTTTTTGTTTTATTATTTTTTTTTAAAGTTTGAGAGAGAGAGCGCAATGGGGGGGGGGGGGGGGGGAGAGACAGATTGAGAGAATCCCAAGTAGGCTCCATGCTGTCAGCACAGTGCTCAACACGGGGCTTGAACATGACCTGAGCCGAAACCAAGAGTTGGACACTTAACCAATGGAGCCACCCAGGCACCCCCAGAAATAAATCCTTTTTCAGATATTACTTTTGGCTAAAAATTTTAATCAAGTTCTGCAGCTCTCACTAGCCTATTTTCCACCTAAAATCTAGCCAAAACACACACACACACACACACACACACACACACACAGTTTTTCTTTTCAATCTGAGATGAAATGGGTTGCTTGGTGTGGCCTTGGGTTGTCTTTGCTACTTCCTTTATTCCTGACATCACTCTGGTGGGTAGGCTAGAGAAGACCCAAACCACCTGAGGGAGGGATGGTCCATAGACGGGGTCCTTGGTCCTTTAGTATTCAGGAGGTACTCACATGTCACTCAGTTACACACTGACCTGGGGCAGGGATGACAGATGAGGTCACAACTATCTGCACCTGAGCACAGAACCAGCCCCTTTTAGAAGAACCAAGACAGGGGGTGCGGGATCTTGGGGTGGGAAGTGGCTGCAAAACTTCGATGACACATGGAGGACAGGATCCAGCTGTGTTCAATGTTTAAAGTGCGCTGCTGTGGGGACAAAAGCCGATTGCTTATTCACCACCCCCCCGCTCCAAAAAAAAGTGTTTCTAGGCCACTCATTAATGGGGCCAAGAATCCAGGGGACGTGCGCCCCCCACCCACCTGCACTCACGGGAGACAGCGAGACGCCCTCCTTGTCCCTGAGGCCCAACTCCCTCCTTCTATTTTGATAGCTGTTTTGATGCTTGACAAATGTTCACTGTTTAGAAGTTCTAAGTACAGCAATTAAGAGCTCTTCAGAAGCAAAGTGCTAAAGAAAATCTTTTTTTTTTTTTTTTTTTTAAGAATAAATAAAAATCACACCTAAAAAAAGCTATGGTAAGAATGCTGATTCTGAACCCAACTTGTACCAATAATCCCACAGCAGGAATGTGATTGGAGGACAAGGCTGGGGGTGGAGGGCAGAAAGGTCAACACAGCTTTCTGGAACTTCCCTGGTCTTCAACCAGTCTGCACATTAGAATCATGTGGAAAGCTTTTATAAAGTACCGATGTCGGGATGCCTGGGTGGCTCAGTCAGTTAAGCGTCCGACTTTGGCTCAGGTCATGATCTCGCGGTTCACAAGTTCGAGCCCCCTGTCGGGCTATGTGCTGACAGCTCAGAGCCTGGAGCCTGCTTCTGAGTCTGTGCCTCCCTCTCTCTCTGCCCCTCCCCCGCTCACATTCTGTCTCTCTCCCTGAAATAAACATAAATAAATAAAAAATTTAAAAAATAAAGTAGCGACGTAGGGTAGAAATACTCCATGTGATACTACTATAATGGTGGATACGTGTCGTTACACATTTGTCCAAGCCCACAAAATGCACACCACTAAGAGTGAACCCTAAGGTAAACCATGGACTTTGGGTGATGGTGACATGTCAGTGTAGATTCATCAACTGTAAAAAGAGCACCCCTCTTGGTGTGGGATGTTGATGATGAGGGACACTGTGCATATTTGGGGGCAGGGGGTAAATGGGAAATCTCTGTACCTCTTGTTAACATTGTTGTGAACCTAAACTTGCTCTTAAAAAAACAGTCTTTAAAAAACAAAAATAAAAACAAAAAAACCCCCTGATGTCCAGGGCCCAACCAGACCAATTAAGCCAGAGACTAACTGGGAGTAGGGCCTGGGCAGCACTTTTGTCAAGCTCTCCTGTGATTCTAATGTACAGAGAGGATTGAGAATCATGATGCTAATTAATAAGAATGGACCTGTGATTTAGGGTCTAGGTTTTTAAGACTCATAGTATGACTGTCCCCAACAACTGGCTCCAGGTGGCATTTTTGGCCAGGCCATTTCGTATTGGTGCCTTTTGGTCACTCTTTGAGTGGGAACACAGTTTTGAAGTTAATCATGGTGGGCTATCAATTTCAAAACAATGTACAGATTTCAGACACTGATTTAAGACTATTCCTACCCCCATTTTTAATAAGTCAACTGCAATATACCATTTCCATGAATTACTTCTGTAAAAGAAATATACTAGAGACAAGTATGGCTCAACATATTTGTATTCTATTTATTTTTCACGTAGACACCTAGTTAAGAAAGTCAGAAGTCCTGCCCTCAAACAACTAACACTGCAGGAGAGAGAATTAATGTCACTATTTGTCATCACTAATAGTGCTCATTTATTGAGCACTTAACTATGCATCAGACACTAGATACTTTACAGATTACCTCACTGAACTCACTCAACAATCCAAAGAGGTGGGCATTGTCATCCCATGGCAATGAGGCAAAGGAATAGCTGACCCTATGGCCTCTATGTGCTCCTAGCCCATCAGGACGATGTGGGCACAGGTGTGGTGCAGGAGAGCTGGGTTTTGGTTCAAAGTTGGGCTCTGGAACCCAACAGCCATGGGTTCAAATCCCAACTCCGCTACTACTCGGCTGGACAGCCCCAGACAAACCCAAGAAAAGCAACCTGAGAAAACAGCTGCATAGACCCTGAGAGCTCACAGAAGAAAGGGAAATGGATCACTCAGGGAAGGTAACATCTATCCGTGACTGGCTGTGTGCAATCCTGGGAAGGCAAATCCAAGGCTGAGCCCAGGACAGTCCGGGTGCCCAAGAACATCCATTCAGGTTAGACCACAGCCACCCCCCAAAACAGCTCAACGCACACACAAAAGCAACTCTTCCTCCCTTGTTTGGCAGCTCAGGGGGGTAATTACATAGGAGACAGTACAGACGTTAGAGGCCCGGGCTGGTTCATGCTCCGGGCTCGATGAGATGCAGTACAATGAGGATGCTAATAAAAGAACATGCAGCCTGCCCACACATTGCTTGCCTACTCCTCCTGGCCACATCTCGGATACACAGCCAGTTATACCCATGGAGAGAAAAGGCACTTCTGAGCAGCGGGTGCACGCAGCCACCCACCCACACGCAGCAGTGCTGTCTCTTCAAACATGAAGCCAAGTTTGGGTTTTCCTCTTTTTTCCAGCTTCTATTTTCTAGAAAAATTTACTCTGAAATCAACATCTCGTCCTGATATACACATCTGCTTTATAATTATAGAGGCACAAAGAGTATTAGCAGAGGTAATGGTGTATGACACACAGAGGGAAGGTCGGGCTTGGTCGTTTCCGCTGCAGCAAAAAGAATGTTTTCTTAAAATGTGTTAGATGTGACCTAAAAATTGCTTTCCATGTAACTTGAACATTTAAGTACCAATGATAAAAAGAAGTTTTCCCGATGTCTATAATAATCCACAGAACTCAAAAAAAATGCCTTAATACGCTACCAAGAGAATGCTTCATATCAAAAGAAAATACAATCTGTACTTCCATCCTAAAGAAAGTATATGTATTGAGTACTCTCTCATCACTGCTGTAATAATTAAGGTCATGCATAAGCATCAAGCCATCCATTTATTCGCTTAAGAATAGGATCCTAAGACCATAGCAGATGCCACCAGATCACTGAGAGCATAGATCACAAATCACAGATATTCTTGAGATAACCAAGAATGGATACTTGAGTCTAAACCGAGGGGATTCAAAATTAGCTCAGCTGAGGGCCCTACCTTAATTGTGGCCAACAGCACTAAAAATACATGCAACTGCAAGATGTAATATGGTGCAAAAAATAAAACACTCATCAGCATTCTGTTCCAAAAATATATTGGCTTTTAAGATTGAGCATTCTGAAATTTATGAACTAACTTTATAAGCCCATTTCAAAATACACAAGCAGTGTCCGTCATGAACACTTGGAAATATTAAAAATATTGTTCTACTAAAGTTTCAGAGTCTAGCTGGCTTTGGGGCACTCCCACCAACCCACACACATCACATATGCATACACACACACACACACACACACACACACACACACACACACACACACACACACACACACACACCAGAGCAGTGGTCTCCAGTTGGATTAGAGCATTTGCTTTGGAATGATTGATAGGTAACTCAAGAATCATTTACGGGGCGCCTGGTTGGCTCAGTCGGTTAAGCGTCCAACTTCAGCTCAGGTCACAATCTCACGTTTGTGGCTTTGAGCCCCACGTCGGGCTTTGTGCTGACGGCTCAGAGCCCAGAACCCGCTTCGGATTCTGTGTCTCCCTCTCTCTCTGCCCCTCCCCCACTGGCACTCTGTCCCTCTCTCTCTCAAAAAAATAAAAAAAAAAAACATAAAAAAAGAATCATTTATTAAAAATCACATTATTAATGAAAGCGTAGACTCGTGATTTCCAATACAGTCTCCACCTCTAAGGCAGTGCTAGCTCTGTGGGTCACCGTCACTGACAGACTTCCACCTCCTCCCTGGATGGCTGCAGTGACCTAACCAACCTCCTCGAGTCCAATTCTTGTTGCCCTTCCATCCACCACACAGCGGTCAATGAGAACCACATCTACCATGTCCCTACTCCAAACCCAAACCTGAAGACCTGTCTTGCCTCAACTCTGACCCCACTCCCCATGCATCCCGAAGCTCCAACTACCCCACTGGGCTCTGTGCTCACTGGATGCCCACAGGCTAGTCCCGGCCTCAGGCACCAGCATGGTCATAGAACCCCTATCCCGGGTTCTAATTTCTTCACAGCCCTCACCATCATCTGAAAATCTTTTATGAACTTATTTATCCTCTGTCTCCCCCAACAGAATGCTAGCTTCTTGAGAGCAAGGACCTTGTCCGTCAGTTACGCCATAAGCCCTAGAACATATTTGTGGAGGGAACCAATGCGTGAATGAAGGGTATGCCAAATATTCCTGTGCACCAGGCAGCCTCAGTTTAAAGGTTACAGTGGCCAAGGGAATCCAAACAAGTCCACCGAATTAACGTTGGCACGATAAAGCTTTCTGGCCCTCGCTCGGGAGATGCCCAGACACGCTGGTTCTAGGACAGCAGTGTCACGATGACACACACACTGTCCCCTCCAGGGGACACTCAAACACTGGAGGGGGCGGGGAGTGCATGACACCCAGGTTGGGCACAGCACCAAGTTCCAGACTCCACTGGAAACCGGATCCGACCAGAAGCCTTGAGCACGTTTTAGGGAAGGAACCGGTTTAGCCAACACATCATGGACTCCATTCAGAGTAAAAAAAATTGGATGGTGATATTAGGACATCTGTCAGGCACCCCACGTGGAGCCTGATTCTCTCAATGGGCAGAAACCAGCAAGATGTCTTTATAAAGTCAAGCAGGGAAGAAAGGAGAAGTGAAAGTATTCCTAGGCCCATCCTCATCCCCAAAATAACAAGACTACAAAATGGACACTCGCTCCGCTCCAGGTGCTAACGCTACATGCTTTGTGTGTTCCTAGCAGGTGGGCGCTGTAACAACTCCCACTTTATATACCTAAGGGGACTGATGCTGGGAGAATTTAAATGGCCTCATTCACACAGGTGGTGAGAGGCAGAGGCTAGAACCCACATCTACCTGATTCCAAAGCCCGGACTTCTAATGAGTGTACCACAGTCTGTCCCCCGAAATAAAGAATATTTATGTCAACTCTAAAGTTAAACGTGGGAAAAGTTGGCCACTCTCTGCCACACGCAAGGTGCGAACTTTAGTAAGTGACCCAAGCTCCATGAGCAGTATCTGTATCTGTAAAAGATTGGGTGGCTGAGATTAAACGAGAATGTTTGTCAAGCACTTGGAATAGTGTGTGGCGCAGTGAATTTTCAGTCAGATCCACTTTCTCACCTTTATTATTAGGCTAGCCTGCAGGTCCCGCATAATCCAGGGAAATCATGAGTGTTAGAGGCAGAAGAGCGCAGTGGTTCTGGAGGCAGCCAGCTATGGGTCTACGTCTTAGATGTGTTACTACCTGCAAGACCTCAGGAAAAGACCTTACCCCGGCTGAGCCTCAGTGTCCTCATCTGTAAAATGGGGATCACACCTGCTACCTCACAGAGTCATGGCAATACTGTGAAGACTTTGTGAGCTAATGCATGTAAATGCATTCAGCATAGCTCCGGGCACACAAGAAGTGCTCCATAGAGGACAGCATCCATTAGCACTTGTATAAACTGTGCAGAAGGAATTGGCATAATCCCTGGCTACTTTAGTGTAATTCAATTTGAAAAATGTTCTTTGAAGACCTTCCAAGGGCAAGGCACTTTTTCAGGCAAAAGGTGGAAGACATGGTCCCTGTCCTCAATGAGCACTGAGCAATGTGACCAGGCACAGGGGACAAGAAGGAGGTACGAATGAAAAAGGAAGGCTGGGGGTCTTGGCATGCCAGGCTTGAATACCAAGTTCTGGAGCGGCCATTAATTCTGTGCACACTGTGATGCCACTGAAGGTCTGAGCAGGAGAATGACATCATCCAACTTGTGCTTTGGAAGAATTCCATCCTCTGTGAAGAATGGATCAGATCTGGGAAAACTGGAGGCAGAGGAATCGGTTAGGAGACTACTGCAATAGTCCAAGCAAAATTCCATGAGGGGTGACGGTAAGGACAGAAAGACGGGCACAGATCCAAGTATCATCCTAGAGGTGTAACTTAGAGGACTTGGCAAATGATGGGCTGGTGGGGGAGATGGAACAGATCTCTTGTCTACAAGGCTAGAAAAAGTGGTAGTTTCTCAAATGAAATGAGAAAACCAAAACTGGCACCTACTGGCTTACTGAGTGAGCACACAAGTCTGTCTGTGTTGGGAGGGAACAGAGTACAGGGATGTTGAGAAACTGGTAGAACGTCCTGGCAATAATGAACACAGGACATTCTGGGAGGAAGGCCACGGGGAAAGAAGAGTGTAAGTCAAGGAACCGAATGAGATCAGCAAGAACGGGCTAAAAAGGTTAACTGAGGATGGAACTTGAGACAGCGCAACATTTCAAGGACCTGGAACAGACGATGACAGCCAAGAAGCAGTGAGATTGGCAGTCAGAGAGGTAGGAGGGAAACCCGAGTTTCCACGACGCAGAAGTGAAGCCGGCAGAAAGTTTCAAGACACGTGCGGTAACTGACGATATCGTGTGGCACGGTGGGGATCACTGGCTTTGGTGGTTGAGTGCAATCCGTGGCTTCTCAGGTAGTAATTCCGTAAGGTTGTAGAGACTGGAAAAGAGGCACAGAGTGCAGGCTATTCTTCCAGGAAGCTGGTCAGAGAAAGGAAGGTGACAGAGGTCAGGAGACAAAAGACAAGGAAAACAGAGAGAACGGAGAGAAATTCACTTAGGCGATGGAAGAAGTGCCAAACTGGCGCAGAGCTTGGGAACACACAGCACCATTTAGTCAATTACTGTCTTCTTAAGGGATCCGAGGCAACCATGCAAATTAGCATGTGTAGGCCAGCAAAAAACGCACTTGACAGATCTTTTGGAGTCTAATCTTCAGGATTGGGCTAGGCTCGTTTGGATTACATTTCCTAAAGGTATCTTTAAGACAAACAAGAAGGCGGCAGAATGGTCCTGCCAGGCCCGCGAGGCAAGCACGCACAGTCTAAATAGAGAACAGAATAAGGCAAGTAGAACAAGATGTGCTTGACTAAAGGAAAGAAGAAATGGAGTGAGTGAGAGGACAGAACCCAACTCAACAAACAGAGGTGAACATCAGGTATCCGGTCTGGATGACAGTGGAATAGAAACACCACAGGGCACTTGAGGGCAGGAACCACGGGCAGGAGCTAGTTACGGTTTTTGAAACTGGGGAAGCACAGAGGATGCACACCTTTGTGTACCAGAGCGCATTCTGTTATTGTCGCTATTTTTTTTTTTTTTTTAATCAAAACACAGACGAGGCTCTTTGCAAGGGATCTGGAGGTAGCACACACAATAACAAACAGCCCCGGGCCAGATGTGGAAAGGAAGATAGTTTTTAAGGGAAGACTCCCCACCATCCTAAGTATTTCAGTAAAAAGGAAGTAGGACTGTTTGGAGCATTCAGGCCATCTTCCCCTGGAATAAGCCATCGCCAAGATAAATGACAGAAGGTGGCTGAAAGTACAAAACATAGATTTGCATAGACATGGATCACAGAGTCACCAATAAATTGAAAGCTGCAGCCACAAAAATGATTTGGACCGATTCACCAAATGCTTATTGAGCATCTTGTATATGATCGGCCTGAAGACATGGTGGAGAGCAAGGTCAATGCAATTCCCTGTGAATTGCTTACACTCAAGCAAAGAAGAACTTTCAGGGAGAGAGTATATCTGCGTGCATTTACGTACACACACACACACACACACACACACACACACAGACACACACACACACCAGGGAAGAGTCTTGAAATGAGAGGAAGAAGAAATTAAAAAAAAAAAAAAAATCCAAGAGCTACGTAGTCTACCTACTCAAAAAATTTGCAGAGATTGAAAACAAAATCCAGCAATTAGTCTGCTTGCCAGCTCTCATTCTGCCCTGACTCCAACCCCATTGCCCATATCATTCCCCACACTGGGCCTCCACTTCCAACAAGCACGTAAACCTGGGGACCCCACACAAATCTCCTAATTTCTCCTTTGGGCAGCATTGATACTTGGCAGCACAGCACAGTGGCTAAGAGACTCTGGAGCTGCCACATTATCTGGGTTCAACTTCCACCTGAGCAACTCAGAGCTGCCTGACCTTGGGGTAAATCGCTTAATCTCTCCGTGCCTCAGTTTCCTTACACGTAAAATGGGAATGATGACAGATCCTTCCTTGTAGGCCATCGTGCAGTTTAAATGAGTCAATCTGTGTAAAATGCTTAAAATAGAGCCTGTAACAGAGTTGGTGCCCTATAAGGACAAGCCTTGTTACCACTTGACCCACTTGAAATGTTCTCTACATTTCTCTCCCCCCACCCAAATCCACTGGTTTAAAAAGTCAGATATTTTACATCCCATTAGTGGGCTCACACGCTCAGTTTCCAACACAGGCATTTACTGAGGATCTACCATGTCCTGTGCTCCAGGAGAACTGGGATCAATCAGACCCAGTCCTGCTCTTGAGATCACAGTCAACTTGGGGAAACGGACAGACATTCCAATGAAGATCATTACCGTAACTTGGCAAGAACTATGAACTGGCATTACCCATTAAGCATCTCCCGCAATGGAGGCTGCCCTCCTCTCTTGACTCCTAAAGCAGTCAGGTATCCCATCTGTACCATGATATTCTGCAGGAAAGGTGTTTGCTCTGTGTCCCCTGGACTATTTCACACATATGTGCCTTGACTTGTTCAACTTGATAGAAAGGAACCCGTTCTGGGACTGGGCCTCCTAATTCTGTCCCCCAGTCCACTCCATCCCCACGACTACCTCTTACCTACAGGTATCTGGCAAATGCATATTAACCTGTGGTTGGTTAGGATGTTTAAGCTTCTCTAGCATTAAACTTCCAGGGCCTGGGAAGCTGGGTTTCTGCTCTGGCATGACCAGACTACTTAATATTGCTGAGTTCCTTCCATATCCTCTCAGTATAAATAGGACACTATGCATCTACAGACTAACAAATTAGTAATAACAAAAATAATAGTAAATGTTTACTGAGACTTTTTCATGTTCCAAGTACTAGATCAAGTACTTCTGTGTTTCACATAATCCTCCCGAAAGCCCTAAGACAAAGGGAACATTATTACTCCACCTTTGCTGTAGAGGAAACAGACATGCAAAGAGGTCCCGATGGAGCAAGGAAGAGGCACCAAAACCTGGTTCTCTGAAAATCTGGGAAGGTAATGGTGGGAAGCCATTTCTCGTTCCTCTAAGCGTTTAGATGGCTGGCACCAAAATGAAACTTCAGATCACCCAGAAGGAAAGTAAAGAGCCCAGAGCCAAAAGGAAGTGAGAGCCCCTTCCTAAAAACAGCCTATTCAGGCACTGGCATCCCACAGATTTCAGCCTCCCTGACATCTCTTTGCTCCTCTAAGATTTCAAAGTTCTCCAAAAGCATCAAACCAGCATGTGTACAACTAGCACAAAATATAAAACCAACTGGCTTTTTCCTTCTAGAGTTTATACTGAAGGTTTGAAGACATGCACTGTTTCAGCAAATGAGGCAGTATTTCAGATCTAGGAGGAAGAAGGGATCTAAAGACATATACCCCATGCTGACAAGGGAGGGAGGGAGGGAGAACTGGGATGCATTTTATTTTTAAACCTTTAACATATATCTTTAACATATTGTAAAATTCAAGCAAACAGAGGCTCAGAGAAACATCCAAGCATTCAGAGCTTGGGGATGTGACTTGGGTTATCGTCAGTTAAAAAGAAAAAGAGGCACGAGGACAGACACTCCCTCACTCTCCAGCACCAGTTTCGCCAGAATCCCACCCCAGAGACAACCAAAACTAATCCTGTGGAACCTCTCCTGCTCCCTCCACTCAAGCTGCGAGGAACGCCCACGATCCCTCAGACACAGAACGCTGAGATCAAGATTCTTGCTAAGTCTAAAATAATGATGCACTCAATGCCTGGCTTAAAAACTGTCTGTGGTCCCAGGAAAGGATCCTAAAAAGCGACCAACGATCACAGCAATTAAAACCACTCTCACCACCAGAGTCTCCATGAAAACTCCTCATTCATTCAGCTCCTCCTCTGAACATTTCATGCAATTCACCAGTAACAGATCTGGGGTCAATTTACCCAGCCTCCACACAGCAGCATCTGCTATTTCCCCGGTGGTGTGAAGAGTGAGTAGCGGCACAGGTAATCCCTGTGTGTAAATAAAAACCTGTGACGCTGAAAACAGGGGTGGGGAGAAGGAGGAACTCGGGAAGAAATAGCAGGTCCCTGGTGGCAGTGGTGGGACCCCCAGAAAATGCCTCCTCCCACCTCTCAGTGTATTTGTATATATGTCCCCAGCACTGCAGGAGCTTCTAATTAATTTCATCACTGCCTCTTTTATGGAATTTCCACATAATGATAATGTGATCTGTCCAGGGTCACCTACACCCAACAGGTGGAGCGAACTCCTAAAATGATGCTATGGGTTTCACCCATAGGGCTGCCCGCGGCAAGAAGAGCCCAATCCAACAGCGAGATCACACTAAAAGACACGAGATGAAAGAAAATCTTTCTGATTCCAACCCCAAACTGCCATGGAAAAGACATTAAAGTTCCCCAAAGACAGGAATACTCCAACCCCATCTTCCAGATGAGACATACACGAATTCATGTGCAGGCACTTTTTTTTTTTCTTTTTTTCTTTTTTTCTTTTTTAGGAGAATCTTATTAAGCATTCTGTTGGGGCATGAACAGAAGCTCGTCTTATGCTCTAGAGATGTACCGTGAACTATCAAAGGTGAAATAGCCGATCTTCAAATACAATGAGCAGTAGAAACGTGATCGGGGGGGGGGGGGGGGGGGGGAAGAATCATGAGCAAATTAAACCAACAAATATTTATCGAGTGCCTGGGCCTGGAGACTGAGATGTCCCTGTCAGAGAGCTCCCTTAACTGAGCTCTCCATGAGAAGCAGATGCAAATTCAGGCTTCCAGAACCATATGCCATTAATCACACACCGCTTCAGATTAATTGCAATGCCTAAGATCTCCCACATCATTCTGCCCTTTTGCCCCCAAAATCGAATTCCCTCAAGTCCTCCCTAATTTTTCAGATCACTAGTACCCCAAGCAAGCTTTCACCATGAGCCAGCCAGCCCACTGCTAACCAGAACTAGAACTCTCCCCACATCTCCCTCCAGCCCGATCTGTGACCTTCAGCGTGCCGCGTGCGTCGACGTTAAGCTGCCCCCCAGCCACACGTTCTTTACCATCAGGCCTCCACCTCTGCCCTGCTCTTCAGATGCCCTGCTGGGCTATTTCAAATCCATCTGATGGCACATTCAACAGCTAGTGAGCTCTCTGCCTCTCCTCCTACCATCCAGATTGTTTTGGGGCTGCAGAGCAAATTAGTCGGAAAGGCACAGCCAACGCCACCAAAATCTAACCCCAAATATTTAGCCGGCCCCCCGGGGAAGGAGGAAAGTAGGACCATGGCGGCATCTTTCAACATAAAAATCTCTCTCCAATTGAATCACAACCCACAACCCTATTTCATATCGAGTGCCCAATTCTCCACAATGGTCTGAGATCTTTTGAGGAACGTTAGTGTCAAAATAGCACCCATGGGGAGACACCATCCAAGAACCAACGCATGCTTTCAAATCGATATCTTAACTACAAGCACAACAAATCAGGAATGGATGCTGCCAAGGAGAAAATCAAATTCTGCTCGTCTCCTAAGTGGGCAGCAACTAATTACCTAACATTACCCCAAGAGCCTCCAAGTGAGAAAGCCAGGGCATCGGGGGAATAGCACAGCTAGTCCAAAACCTTCCCGAGGAACTCGTGCCTCTGAACGCAGAATGTCATCGGATCACAGAACGAGGCAAGACACTGAGCTCCGACATCCACAGAAGCTACTGAATTTGAGAGAAATTCCAGGAGGCTGGAAGCCAGGACCCTACGGTCCTGAGTGCAGCGTTAACGCATTTTTCACGAGCTTTTTCAAGAACGGAGAAGAGACCTATCATGTCAAGAGGTTTACAGTGATGTTTATACTTCCATTTTCTAGTCTCTTGGTTTGTTTGGTTTTTTTCCCCTAAGAAGCCCAATTTCTGTGAATCAATGACTCGGCGACATCATACTCCCTCCCGGTGGCTCGCGGTAACGGGGCTCTCTCTGGTAACCAGCGCTCCGCCAGCTCAAAAAGGCTCAGCTGCCAGATCCCTGATCTTGCAGCAGACTTCGAGCGGAGCCGAGCACCATCTATCTGTTAGAGCTTGGGTACAGCCACTTGCAGCTCAGCTAAGCCATCATAAACCTTTAGCTTATGAGATCTCGCTCAATACAGCCAAGATAGCAACCTCCACCCACCCACCTGAGAGGGAGACGGATGAACAGAAGGATAAATAGACGGACAGCTCACTTGAACCCTGCACGTTTCTCCTTCCACCAAGCATTTGCACTGCTAGGTAATCCCCCACTATTTCCTCTCCTCTAAAGAAGACCAAACACTGAAAAACTAACCCAAAGTACCCAATTGACAATTATGATGCTAGGGAGAGGAAGAGGGACCTGAAACACAGCAAAATGAGAATATGAACATTCTGCCCCACCAAAGCCCAGACAGGTAAACTGCTCCTCCAATGCAGGCTGATTAACAGCTTCCCTTCACTGCACTCCCCCCACCCCGCCACCTCCCCCCCACCACCTTTGCATCAGTGCAGGTCCTCAGAAAGTCAAATTTTCACTTACTCAGATCTACCAAGAATTCCCAGTGCCTTGCTATACGAAAACCCCACAAACGGCAGTTCTTCGCCCGAGAAACCGGAGAGGTTCAGCTGGCGCGGAGAGGATGAAACCCACGAATTCTTCTCTGGTTCATCAAAATTGGAGGTGTCATCATCAGACTTGAGGGTGGGAACGAAGGGGGGAGGAGCTGGTTAAAGGAAAACAAGAAGAGGGGGAGAGGAAAATTCAGACGGATTCGACACTGTTGCGGAGAAAATCGTCTTACTCCTTCAGCGGCTCCCGATGGCACTGCAGCGCCTGCTTTCAATCTAGCTCACACAGGCAGACCCAGCCTTGGCTCTTACAGCAACAAGAGATTAACCCCTTCTCTGCCAACATGGCCACCAACCGGCAGTTAGGCTGCCTTCCCCGCCGGGGTAAAACTGAAGGAGAAACTCAAACAGGTCACTTGCTGGAACAAAAGCACTTGGGGAACTCATGTGAGCAAGCGGCTCGTTCGTGAGATTTCCAGAACGCTTCGACAGAGCGTCAGGCTGGCGGGTGCCAGCATGCCAGCTGACCTACACCTATTTGTTTGCTCTCCTGGACAGCTCTAAGTCATTAATATTTAGTGTTACCCACTGAAATAAGATGGCATGTATACATTTCGTGGACTAACCGGGATGAGAGGAAGGAGCAGGGGAGGGGATCTGGGAGGTGTGTAACTCATGTTAGGGAAGCACTGCAGTCTAGCTCATTCATATCCAGAGGAGTATGCTCGGAGCTCTTATCAACCACTTTTTTTTTTTTTTAGTTCATTATCCCTCCTCCCCACCTCAATCATGCTGCCCGAATCCACCGCAGTTTAATCAGCATAATGAAACACCAGCCAAATAAAGTTCTTCCCGATGATTTACAGCACCCCTGCGCGCTGATGGTGTAAATGCACCGATGGGCATCGGCGTCCTACCTCGTTAAGGCATGACTCCCAGCTAGGGGCATCTTACATCTTCTCCACTTCCTGCAGACCTACTAAGCTCTCTCGGTCAGGGACGGGGGACACTCGCCCATCAGTCACCAGGAAGCTGCCCATTGTGGTGGGCTCCGGGGGGTGGAGCGGGCCAGAAGCGTTACCATGGCTGCAGGCTGAGGCGTCAGTGGCGAACCGGCCGGTTGAGTTGGCAAGCCGGGCATCACAGCCCCCGCAGTGCAGGCTTCATGCTCCCCACTCTGTGCGTGCTCTGGCTGTAACCCCACCTGGCTGCCTGCGTGGCAGGGGCCAATGCTGATCCAAGTGACAGAGCCGCATGAGTCACTGCCGGAGCTTGCTACAGCGCCCCCTAGGACAGTTGTCACAGTCCAGGCTTCCTTTTTAACCCCTCGTTTTCTGAACTAAGCTGTGCACCAGACAGGAGCAGCAGTCTTGTTTTCAGCTTACAGACCCAAGAGAATCTGTTTCCAAAGTACCCCAATGACAACAATATCGGAAGCAATGCCGGGGAGCAGATGGGAGTGGTGAGGGCTTGGGGGGAGGGGGTCAGGAAAGGAAGCCTCCACCAGGAGGTCTGGCTGCTCCTGGAAAGTGCCCAGGGGCATTCGCTGAGCTTCAGGTACACCCGAGATGAGGCTGGAGACTGAAAACATAGAAGGCACTACCAGAAAATTATTTAACACCTCCAAGCTCTCAAGAGAATTTAAATCTTCCCTGTTAGCATCAGAATCTACTTGCTTAATACTTTAAAAATTAGCTGATGGAAAGAAAAATTACACTGAATGCTTCAGCCCACATCCCATGTGTACTTCCAACAATATAGCCTCAAATCCAACCTGATTTCAATTACCTCATATTTTTTTTAAGCAAAAAGAAAAAGAATGGAAATTACATTTCATAAGGAGAAAGAGAAGTTTTCCATGCCAAAAAACTTCAGATAAAGACTGAGGAAATATATGGAGATTCGCAGATGATACGAATATGGAAGCATTGTCATTAATGGAACCTTACTTTAAAATCTGAGTGGGTTCCGCCGGGGTGGCTCGGTTGGTTGGGCAGCCAACTTCAGCTCAGGTCATGATCTTGTGGTCCATGAGTTCGAACCCCACGTCAGGCTCTGTGCTGACGGCTCAGAGCCTGGAGCCTGCTTCAGATTCTGTGTCCCCCCCTCTCTCTCTGCCCCTTCCCACTCGTGCTCTGTCTCACTCTCTCAAAAATAAATGTTAAAAAAAATTTTTTTTTAATCTGAGTGGGTTCAAATCTCAGCTCCACCACTTGTCGGCTCTGTGACTTTGGGAAAGTCACTTAACCTCTCTGAGCCTCATTTTCAACATAGAGACAACTTGCTCAAAGGGCTGTTGGGAGGTTTAAATGAAAAAACTCTGTGTAAAGTGTTTGGTGTATTTCTTTGCATTCAGTAAACACTCCGTAAAGATCACCTGCTATTGTCGTTATTGCACACACGAGATACACGTTCATGACAGATCCTGCGGTTATTGAAGGCTAGCGAGACACAGCACAATCTGTGTTGCAAATTCTTCTTCCCTGGGCAAATGACACACACACTCATGTGGATGTTTGTGTTTATCATATCATTTCATTCCTAACAGAAGTTTAATTCCCTTTCCACGATATACTAATTTATCTTTGGGAGACTAAAATAGAATTCCATTTCTGAGTGAGGAGTATGATTAATATAGGGGTAGGAGCCACCCTCTGTGAAATAATTATGATTTAGAAATTCTGTACCATAAAATAAGATTTCTCTTAAAAACTCCATCATGCTCAAAGCTAGCCCATATGGTCGAGATTAGAAAAAGGGACAATCTTCAATAAAAGGAAGGAGAAGTCAACATGAAATATACCAGATGGTAACAGGTGAGATAGTCACAAGACAGATTAAAAGCTAGGGATATAAAGCTCTAGACAGGTAGTCAGTTGAGTACAACAGGAAAGTCTGAAAAGGAGGGCTTATAAGGGCCACACTTAGGCAAGAAAAGAGCCAGAGCCTCAAGCCAAAAAGAAATGAGCAAATTGGAAATTATCTATCCACCAGAAAGTGACAAGGATGTTTCCCCTTGACCAAGATCCTTTAGGGGGAAAGAAATAAACTGGCTATTAAAACTGTAATCCCAGGTAGGATGTCTGTATTTATAGTATCCTGTATAGTTTGGGAACTACAAAACAAGAGATTAACACCAATACTGGCCCAGGATCACTGAGCCCTGAGGGCAATGGTAGACACAACAGGAGAACAACTTGTGGGGACACTCACAATCCAGGGCGTGCGCGCGCGCACACACACACACACACACACACACACACACACACACAGTCCCTGCTAGAAATGAGTTTACGATAAAAAAGTAAAAACCAACAACTACGTATATTGAGGAAAAAGAAACCACACAAACCACCACAAAAGAGCATCCTCACATATAAGAAATGAGAAAATCAGCCTTCCAAAAACTGCAGATAAAACACAATCTGAAATGGGCCATAAAATAAATTTATTACCAAGGTAGATGAGTAGAAACTCCAATAAAAGAACAGGATACTCTCAAAAAAGGACCACATACATTAAAAGGAACCAAATAGAAACTTAAAAAATGAAAAGTTATTGAATTCAAAGTTAAAACTCACTGAATGCATTAAATAGACGATTAGACACAGCCTAAGAGACCTGAAGAAATCACATAGACCCACGCTTTTCAAAGTGTGATCTGCAGACTGGCAACATCAGCATCACCTGGGACTTGGTTAGAACTACAGATTCTCTGGTTCTGCCCCCACATCCACTGAGGCAGAACCTGCGTAATAACAAGATCTGCAAGTGGAGAAGTGCCAACAAAGAGACAAGACTCGAGAGATCAAGAGACAAAGAATGAGAAGGTTCAATACATGTTTTAACAGGTGCACCAGAAAGAGTAAAGTAGCTCAAAGTCTGGATGCCACATTTTGAAAGGATTATGTAAAACTTGGTCAAATCTAAAGATGACAAAGTATGTGACCACATCTGTCGTGGGGGTCTAATCCTCCTTTCATGTACCTTATAGGAAATGTTCCCTTTTTAAAAAAAATTTTTTTTAATGTTTATTTATTTTTCAAAGAGAGAGAGAGAGATAGAGCATGAGTAGGGAAGGGGCAGAGAGGGAGACACAGAATCCGAAGCAGGCTCTAGGCTCCAAGCTGTCAGCACAGAGCCCGACATGAAGCTCGAACCCATGAGCTGTGAGATCATGACCTGACCCGAAGTCAGATGCTTAACCGACTGAGCCACCCAGGCACCCCTGGAAATGTTCCTTTTTTGATTTCCATAAAATGTAATTTTTTTTCTTTAAAAAAGGTATTAATAGGTCACTGGATTTGAGTCTATGTTGATGGAGGTACATATTACATCTGAGAACATAGTATAGTGCCAGGCACACAGTAGGTGCTGAACAGGTATATAATTAAATAACTAGAAAATGAATCTTGGAAAGAGAGCACCTAGCATAATACAGGCTACAAAGAAGTTATTTGATATTTGAGTTAAATGAAGAGGCTTTAAAAGTGGAGATTTTTCTGTCTGAAAAATATGTTAATGAGTGCCTATAGTAATATTTTCTGATACTGTATTATGAAATCATCATCTCACCCCCCCATACCCACCACATTCAATAATGACAAATCAGAAGTCATATATTAAGATCAACTGTTCATTGGCAAAAGCCATTAAGGAAAAAAAAAAAAACTTTTCCTATATATTTTAAAAAATAAATCAGCCTGTGCATGAGGTCTCATCAGGGCACTTTCCCTGTAGTGGCAAGGGCTATGCAAGCAAGTTCTGGAGTGTTCCCCCACCCCCACCCCCAATTATAAGATAGATGGCAGAACAAGGTTTTCAGAAACAAAGAGCTATTTTAGGAGCTTTAGTTAATCTCTCTCCTATAAATTCTCTCTCTTTTCTTTAATCCTGACATTCATTAGAAGCTTTTGGGGGAAAAAAATTGAAATGCCTTCAAATTAAAAACAAAACAAAACAAAAGGCAAATAACAAGGAAAAGAGAACCAAATGTATTTGTCCTGTTAGACCTACTTATTTCTAACATAGTCCACCGAGCTCCATTTACCCCATTCCCACCTTTAATTTTCCAGGATACCATGCAAGCAACAATATTACAAATATAAGGGATTATCTAATTTTGGTATAGTGTTTAGTGCCTGCTTTCCCCACTGGAACACGAGCTCCATGAGGGGGAAGACAATGTCGTGCTCACGATTACACACCCAACACCTGGCTGTCCTTATTCAATGTTCAATATCTGTTCGGTTAAAGGAATGAATGATTAACAAGAACCCTAGATGTGTGGTAATTTCTTAAGCCTAATGGGCTATTTCATGCAAGTGCCGCTTTAGGAAACCTAGAGTACCTGATTTAGTCATGAAGAATTGGCACGTTAAAAAACAAGTACGACAACAAAAATCCGAACTAGATATAGCTCATGAAACTCCTATGACTTTTAATCATCACTGTGAGTTACACACACTGGTGAATTGTGTGTGGCAGAAGCAGAAGATGAATAATGGCCAACGTGGTGTCATAAAAGACAAAGGCACATAAATAAATATTGTGTAATGATATAATGAAGCAGGACTGTGCCTGGAACACAGTGGGCATTCGACATTAAATCAAAAACATTTTCAACTTTGTTCTATCTTCCATGATGTCCCACACCTTAAGAAAAAAAAAAAAGGTAATTCATTTATTAGATGCCACGTTCAAAACTAAAAGGAAGACGACCAGAAAATTAGCCATCTTCCAATTCCTTAAAATCTGAAGTACCAATGCGATCACACTTACCCATGGTACAAAGGCAGAGAACTGCAAAGTATGTGAAGAGGAGGCTATTTATGTCATTTAGAGGTCAAGGTGTGGGTATGAAAAGCAGAGATATATAAATGGAGCGCTGGCAAGTTCTGCAGAAGGGGATACAGTGAATTTTGTGTGTTCCTGTGGGAAAGTGTCATGGAGGTGATTGAATGTCAAGAGTTGGTTAAAAGGGATCTTGGCGGGCTGGAGTGGGGAAGAGTACCGCTTTAGAAAAGCCACAGAGCACCAGCCAGAGAAAGACCTGGGTAATGAGGCTGGGAATGAAGTGAAAGTGAAATCTTGGCTGGACCTTGAAGCGGGGGAACCCTGGATCGGATTGACAGAAAGGATTATCAGAGAGAGTTTTAGAGCACTGGGTGGGTGATAGTGCCAGAGACCGATACCATCGCTGCAGGAGCAATGGTTGGAAGAGGTCGATGCTAGAAACCTCTTAAGGACAAGTCTACAATAGTCAACATGACAAATTCTATACTAAGGAAGTGATAACAGAAAACAGAGAGGATGTGGATTAACAGCAGACAGGCTACAGAAAGAAGTGGCAAAATGTGACAACTGACACAAGAGCAGAGCTTTTAGGAATATCAATGACCAACTCTTAGGATGTGAACAACTCCAGGAGAAAAAGGTTCCAATGGTAAGAAGAGCAATATCCATTATCATCAGGTCATGGGAATGAGCCAACAGAACAAGTTAGGGGATAGACAAATAGAGCTAGTTACTAAATATACGTAAGTAATTCAGCCCCATCAGAACAGACTCTATTCCCTAGAGCCTCGGGCAAGTCCCCTATTTCCTCCCCAGTGGGTAGGAAGTGGTCAGGTATAGCTCCTACAAGCAACACGTTGTGGAAGAAATACAAAAGGAAGACAAACTAGATCCAGTTTCCAATAGACTCAAGTAAATAAAAACTTCTCCCATGTCTCTGCTTCCCTAAAAGTCATAAAGAGACTTTAAGGTAATGCTGATTTGGCTGGTGATCAGTTTTTACAATGGTGTCTTTAAAGGAGATGAATAAGGAAGTTAGCATTATTCAAGCACGCATCAATCGCTCAATCTCAAGGATGCTAGGGTTTGGCTGCCAACAGCTAAGCAGATTCCCTCTCTGGTGGCAGATTCCAGGTCTCGATGGAGTTGTGGGCTCTGTCCGAATCTCACTATTCTCAAAAGCCATGTTCCTACCAGGCTGCTTAACATTAAGTTTTTGGTAAAGAACTTTGAATAATGGATTTGCTTTGAGAGAATGCTTTGAGAGATGCCTTCTCTCAATTCTGCATCACACTTCAACCAGACTTCTAACACTGTAGCTTTAACTTGTTTGCCCCCTGCTCTCTGGGTCTAGGTACTCAGCAAACCTGCAAAATACCTACTCAGGCTGGAAATGCTCCAAAGAGAGAATCCTTTCAAACCGCAACTAGTTAGGACTGCGTTTCCCTGCCAGCGTGGGTCTGGATAGAGCCAGTCTGGGGCCCAGGTAGAGACTCCCAGAACATAAACAAACAATGAAGGAGCTCATCCCTCGGCTTCCATTCCCTAGGACCCGATCACTCTAGTGCCCAACAATGTTCCCTTCTAGCATCTTCCCCCTTGAATTACCTATACCCAACAACACATCAGATAGCACTCATTCTCTGCCGCCCTCAAGACCGCTGTAGTATCCTTTTCTCCAATATTTTAAAATTTATTTTTAAATACTATGAAAATCTTCACAGGCACAAAAGTAGTAAGGTAGTACAATGCACTCCCACATGCCCCTCACCCAAGTTCAACAACGAGCAACTCCCATTCCATTCCACCCCATCCCTGTCTTGTTTGCACGTTTGTTGATTATTAAAAGAAAACCCCGGACAGGGTATCATGTCACCCATAACTACTGCAGTAGATATCTCTAACATGGGGTTTCTCAACTGGGGCACTAGTGACATGTGGGAGTGAACAATGCTTTGTTGTAGGGGGCTGTCGTGTATTGGAGGGCATTTAGCAGTTATCCCTGACCTCTTCCCACCAGATGCCAACAGCACCTCAAGTCATGACAACCAAAAATGTCTCCAGCCATTGCCAAATGTCCCGTGGGGGGCAAAATCACCCCCAGTTGAGAACCACTGCTCTAACAGATAAGGACGTCCAAAATACTGTTACAATACCTTCATCACACCCAACAAAACCACGATACCTCCGTAACATTATCTAACAACACGTTTGTGTTCAATTTCTCCAGTTATCCCAAAAATGTCTCTTTACAGTTGGTTTTTCACTTGAATCAAGATCCAACCAAGGTTCACAAACTGATTTGGTTGGTATGTCTCTTAATCTATAGCATTGAATTTTTTTTAATGCCATTTATTGGTCTAAGAAACTGGATCACGTGTCTCTGTAGAATTTCCCACATTCTGAACTTGGTTTCAGTGTAAACTTGAGACATCATTTAACATGTTTCTCTGTCTCTCATGTTTCCTATAAACTGGAAGTTCAACTTAGGGCCTTCTGTACGTTCATATTCAATTCTTTTGGCAGGAATACCTCCTGGTATTCTGGATGTACTGTCTACTTAATGCATGACATTAGAGGGCATACAATGTCTGCTTGTCTCCCGCCTTCTGATGTTCAGAATGATCCATGGGTTCTGATGACATCAGCCTGATCCCTCCACCATAAAGGTCCTCCCCCCCAATCTTTCACTTAAAGGTTTCAGCAACCATTGATGAGCATTGCCTACAGCCATTATTTCATTAAGGGCTGCAGAATGGTGGTTTTCTAATTTCATCATTCCTTCTGCATTTATTAGCACATCAACGATTTGATTACCCTGAAATATAGTTCAAATAGGAAGGCAGAACAAATGCTTGGTTCTTTCTATATTTAGCAACATCCAAAGTAATGACTTGGGGGCCCTTAGCAACAAGTGCTAGAAGTGACCAGTGAGATTTCAAGTTATCATTATGAACTCATAAACTGTTACATATTTGATGCGTTTCAAGCCACTGCAGTCTTTTTGGTGCTCATATTGTCCCATCTTAGGCCAGGAGAAGCCCCTCTACTGGATATTCTTGCCAGAAAAGTCAAATCTGAATCTATTTTTAGCTTTTAGAGCTACCTTACAGTTTATAAGGGCTGAAAGAATAAGTACCACCATCATCCCTTACTGAGGAATCAGAGACAAATAGGTAAGACAATGACCTAACTTCTTCATCAAGTCAATGGCATGTATACACATGTATATGTGTGTGTATTTTTTTCAATTTAAAAAAATTGCCACTCTTCTCTGGGAGGGTGGGTAAATTTCCTGCAGCCCTGCATCAAAGGTTATCAAGCACTTGCCTTGCCAAGACTAACGTGGATATTTCCATCCCTAGCTGGCTATCGGTTCCTTGTGTGTGTCCTTTGTTAGCCAGAGTCTGAAGAACAGGAAGGGTGGGTCTTAGACCCCAAACTGCCAGTGCTGTGAGATGAATATAATCCTTTTCTTTCCACCACCAGGGAGTAACAGGGTTGGCCACATTTATTTTCTATGAGGTGAGACACTGAAAATCGTTTCCAAACCCTTGGTTGTGGACCACCTGGACCTCCTACTCTTTGTCCTTTGGTTGTAACCTCTTTTGACTCCTGCCAACCACCCTCTTTAGTTCTATCCAAACTTCACACTCAGAAAATAAGCGTAAATGCAATCGCCACGCGTCACAGAATTGACTCAAAAATTGGCTGCTGAATATAGTCCCAGATGTTTAATATCATTTTTGAATCTTTGGCCAAATGATTTCCATGTTTGATTGGTTGTAGAAGGTTTTTGGGTGAGAATTTAAGGATTGAAGACTCCAATTTATGGGCTTTCCAAAAAAACCTATTCCTCGCCTCTCCCAGGAAAGGCATTAATTTACCTCATTTGGAAGTGATTTTACTGAACTGATATTTAGCATTGCACTGTTGGATTGCACTAAGAGACACTATAAGAAGCAGTCATAGGGGAACACCTGGGTGGCTCAGACAGCTGAGCGTCCAACTCTTGATTTCGGCTCAAGTCATGATCTCACAGTTTATGGGTTCAAGCCCCGTGTCGCAGAGGGGAGCCATCAGTGCAGAGCCTGCTTGGGATCCTCTGTCTCCCTCTTTCTCTGCCTCTCCCTCTCTCTCTCAAAAATAAATAAACATAAATAAAAAAAGAAGCAGCAGCAGTCATAGAGAAATCCCCAGAGCACGTATGGGAGGGGTGAGGTCTACCATGTCACAAGGAAGTCTCACTTATGAGGAAGCCAATGATGAAATTCCTCAGGGCTCAGTATCCAGAAAATCAAGTCTCTTCTGAGCAAACCATTTTGGATTTTTCTCTCATGGGACTGAGACTCTCATACAGTTGACCCTTGAGCAACACAGGTTTGAACTGCAGCGGTCTACTTATACACAAATTTTTTTCAATAAATAAAGCACAGTACTGTAAATGTATTTTCTCTTATGATTTCTTAATAACATGTTCTTTTCCCCAGCTTACTTTAAGAATATAGTAAGAATATAGTATGTAATACACATTACAAAATATGTGTTATTCAACTATTTACATCATCAGTAAGGCATCTCGCCGACAGTAGGCTATTAGAAGTTTTGGGGGAGGGGCACCTGGATGGCTCAGTCAGTTAAGCGTTGGACTTTGGCTCAGGTCACGATCTCACGGTTTGTGGGTTCAAGCCAGGCGACAGGCTCTGTGCTGGCAGTTCAGAGCCTGGAGCCTGCTTCAGATTCTGTGTCTCCCTCTCTCTCCACCCTCCCCTGCTCACGCTCTCGCTCTCTCTCTCTCAAAAATAAATAAACATTAAACAAAAGAAGTTTTGGGGGAGTCTTAAGTTATATGCAGCTTTTTGACTATGTAGGGGTCAGCACCCCTAACCCCCATGCTGCCCAAGGGTCAACTGTAACTGTTCCCATTTTCCTTTTTGTTCTGGCCACTAGGAGGCTAAGAGTCCCAAATCTGTCCTTGTCCAGCAACTTGACCAGAACTTGTTTGTTTTTACCTTTATCTCTGACTTGATTTCTTTACTGTGCTATTTCCTTCAGCCAGATTCCTACATTTATTTATTTTTATCCTTTTGATATTGCAATTATCTCTAAAATAAGCCATCTCAACTTATCTTGGAATAAAGTGAAATACTGCATATTTTTAACATTTCTGGATGTAGCTTCTAAATTCAGACTAGAGCAGGGAAATCCCATAATCCTAATTTATAAGCAGTTAGCTCTTCTTAGCCTATTTTCTCCTATCAATAACTTGCTTTCTAAAAACAGAACAATCCCCAAGAGAGACATAAATATTTGCCTGTATAGCCCATAAGCCTGTAACAGCTACTGACTACATGTCTTCATTATTCCTTGTTTATGTTGGAGAAGCAGGTGCCCACATGCTCCTGGTCTAGTGAGTTGAGTTCCTGCCATCACTACTATAGCATCCTCCCTCTTTCTACCCTCCTCTCTCGCAGGCTGATCCCCTAAACAGTCCAGCTCCCCTTCCTCACTTCCTCCTGCCCCTGAAGCGACTGGGCGGCTGTCCAACAGGGAGATACACTTGAGCAGCAACCAAGGTGAATATAGGAGCACATCTACCAACCTCCTCGAACTAGCTCTGAAAACAAAGCATGGACAGAAACCTGCTCGAATGGTAGGAACCCAAAACAAGCAGACCTGAAAAAGACCCAAAACAAACCAACACACACACACACACACACACACACACACCACAAGCCATTGAGATAATGCTGTTCTAAAAGCAGAACACTAAAATAAATAAATGAAATATTCATGTTAAAACCATAAGGGGCTTTCATTTGTGAAGAAAAGAACACTGTTCATCATAAATCAATGCCAGAGCGGCCAATTCAAAGGATAAATAGGGGTTTTATGAAGATCTCTTCATTTGCATCAATGATGCAGGAAAATCACCTGACAATAAAAACTCCTGATTTCTTGGGAGACAGTATAGCGATGTTGTTAAGGGTATAGGCCACACTGGTGTTTACGTGAGTACAGAATATTCTGGGAAGTTACATAAGAAGCTGACAATTGTGGTTCACTTTAGGGAGACGCAATGGGCACAGGGTGAGAAGGAGACAATTTTCACTGTTTAACCTTCTGTGTCACTTGAATTTTTTTTTTTTTTTTTTTTACCACAAACTATACAACTTTTTCAAATAAATACAAGCAAAGAGAACTTGGGAGTCTGAGAGACCCGAATTTGACTTCTGCCAACTACTCGCTCTGTGACCTTTGCCAAGTGGCTTCATCTCCTCAGGCCTCAAGGTCCTCATCTGAACGGTGGGACTAATCATACCACCCATCTCATAGAGCTGTAGCAAGTAAATGGGACAATAATTTGCAGAATGTGCTTTGCAGAGCCCCTGGCACATACTAGGTACTTAATAAACAGCATGGCAATATAATACACATCTAAAAAGTTAATGAAGAAAACTTAGTCCATCTTTAATTAAAAGTAAATATGGGGGGCACCTGGGTGGCTCAGTCAGTGAAGCATCTGACTTCAGCTCAGGTCATGATCTCGCAGTTCGTGAGTTCGAGCCCTGCGTTTGGTTCTATGCTGACAGCTCAGAGCCTGGAACCTGCTTTGGATTCTGTGTCTCCCTCTCTCTCTCTGCCCCCTCCCTGTTTGTGCTCTCTCTTTCTCTCTCAAAAATAAACATTAAAAAAAATTTTTTTAATAAAAAAGGAACAATAGTAAGCTGGGTGGAGGATGTGGAGTAGAAGGCACAAAAATGCCTTTTTACAACCACCTATTTGCTATCAGCAAGTGGAGATTAAGTCAAGCCACCATCTTGAAAGATAGGAAGGTTGTAAAGTCCATCTGAGAAAAAAGCTTTAAATCCCTCAAAAGCAGAGCCTAAAACCCAGCATTTCTAAGCAGTTCCATCCACCCATGGAAGTCCTCAGCCAAAAAGCAGTCTTCCCTTCTCCCAGGCCCAGAGGACAAAATGAAAGACCCCACAAAGATGAACGAGAAACCCTAAGGCTGACAGAATGAATTTTCTCCTCTTGCAAGGCTTTGCAAATGCTAATATGCACAGGAATCTTATTTCTGGGATCTTATTAAAGTGCAGCCTCTGATTCAGCAGATCTAGAGGGGCCTGAGTCTCTGCATCTCTAACAAGCTCCCAGGTGATGCCAATGCTGCTCGTCCACAGACCACACTCCACACAACAACAAGTGAACCACAGTCTGGACTACGGTTCCACTGCTTGTTAGCAATGGCAGTCATGAGTGATTCTGATTACTGCAATATTTTCTCTCCTGGTAAAAACCTGGCCGATCCTTCCATATCAGTGGTTCTCAATCAGGGGCGGCTGTGGCCCCCAGTGGACACTGGGCAATGTCTGGAGACCTATTTGGTTATCACAAACTGCATGGGGGAGGGTGCTTCTGGCATGTATGGGAGTAAAGGCCAGGGGGTGCTGCTGAATATCCTGCACTCACACAACAGCCCCATCACAATTATCTGGTCCCATGTGTCACCAGTGCCAAGGTTGAGAAACCCTGGGTTTTGGTTTTTGGGTTTTTTTTAATGAAATTTATTGTCAAATTGGTTTCCATACAACACCCGGTGCTCATCCCAACAGGTGCCCTCCTCAATGCCCATCACCCACTTTCCCCACCCCCCATCAACCCTCAGTTTGTTCTCAGTATTTAAGAGTCTCTTATGGTTTGCCTCCTTCCCTCTCTGTAACTTTTTTTTCCCCTCTTCCCCTCCCCCCTGGTCTTCTGTTGAGTTTCTCAGAATCCACATATGAGTGAAAACATATGGTATCTGTCTTTCTCTGCCTGACTTATTTCACTTAGCATCACACTCTCCAGTTCTATCCACATTGCTACAAATGGCCAGATTTCATTCTTTCTCATTGCCAAGTAGTATTCCATTGTATACATAAACCACATCTTCGTTGTCCATTTGCCAGTTGATGGACATTTAGGCTCTTTCCATAATTTGGCTATTGTTGAAAGTGCTGCTATAAACATTGGGGTACAAGTGCCCCTATGCATCAGCACTCCTGTATCCCTTGGGTAAATTCCTAGCCGTGCTATTGCTGGGTCATAGGGTAGGTCTATTTTTAATTTTTTGAGGAACCTCCACACTGCTTTCCAGAGCGGCTGCACGAGTTTGCATTCCTACCAACAGTGCAAGAGGGTTCCTGGAGAAACCCTGTTCTAATAACCAGGAAATATGAGTTGGGTCGTGTCAATTCATCCCAAGACTATAAACCCCAATTTTGGAAGTGGGTCTTAAATCCAATACTGTCCTTTCCCAGGCCAGACGTGAAGCTTGGAGAGGTTAACAGATTAACAGGAAGAACAGGATGCCATATGTAGGGAAGGGGTCACCAGCTCATAGTCCATATTTTGTTCAAAATCAGGCACATGTGGTTCGGTAAGCCAATGAGTGACCCACTAAGCATTAATCTTTCTATGATTTCGAGCTACAGCAATTTAACAGGAACAGATGTAAGCAGACCTGAAGCTTAGACTATAAGTTCCCTGAAGGCAGGACCATATCCAAATTTGTCCGTCAACAGAGCTACGCTTAGCACAATGAGGAAGAAGGCAGACACTCGACATCATGACGAATCCTGTAGATTCAAGAATTCCAGATGTGCTAAATAGATGCAGAGACTAAACCACTCCTAGTGTGACATGGTTTATTATTTGTCATCACCACAAACACTATTACTAACAACAATGATCTACGCCAAGGCATGCCTGGTTCTGTAGAAAGAGCACGGGCTCTAGAGTCACGCAGACCTCGATCCAAATCCCGATCCTCTCACTATGTGACCTGAGACAAGTTAACATAGTGTCCACATCTGTAATATGGGCATAAAAATCCTTACCTCTGACAGAACTGTTTCAAAGTCGTACAGTGTCATGTATTTAAACAGCTAGTTGGCTACTTAACCAATACTTCCTACCATATTAAGGACGGGAGTAAAATGCCCAGTGAGTTATATGGTGCTTATTTCTGCATAGAACAGTATGTAAAGATTTCACCTGATGACACAAAGCCACAAGATCCCTTTCCTTTAAATCAAAGGCCATCATGCCCCAGGTTTATTGAACAACCACAGGACTGTGCATTTGTGGTTTTATGATGGCCATTCAGGGCCTGGTAGTGCACAATGATCATCAATGACAAAAAAGAGACCTACACAGCATGGGAACACCACCGAGTCACTCACTACCAGTGGAAGTGAAATGTACCCTCTGCTAACAAATGGTAAGGACCTGAAAACTCACAATCATTCTGCAAGAGCTAGGTCTTTCTGAGAATAGTGAAAAGAACATAATTTAGAAGAAGACTGTGTCGTAAGTAACAGACAACGTCTGAGCATTAGCCACAGACGTTCCAGGATATTTCCACAATCCATGTTCTCATTTCGCATTCCCCACTGTCAGGACATAACGGTGTTGGACGAAAGGGACAAGCATGCCGGTTCCAATAACATCACTATGTCCAGATGTGACTAGAAAAGCACACCAGGCAGCAAAACTTCCCCACTAACAGGAGCAAGTGTATGATGCCAGGAAATGGAGGCGTAACCCCGAAGGCATGAATGAAAGAGGCCCTCTGACCTCAGCATTCCAGAAGCTCAGAAAATATCAGGCTGGGTACCACCAGACTCTTGCCCAATACTGGAAACATCACTGGAAGTGCAAAGTCCAGGGCAGCCAGTATACTTAAGAAGTCTCCTACTGGAACTTGGAAAGCCACCTTGAAATAATGATGATAATAATAAGCAGCTGAAAACACAAGCTGACATCTGATCGCACAAAGGTGGGAATGAAACATCAGGGTAATGGGCACCTGGGGACCTTCACAGGGCAGTAACTCATCACAAAGCTTTTGACTTGCTGAGAGAATACGTTCCTGAACTGGGTCAGGTTCCTGGTTCGTGTACTGTTGCCCAGAGCAACCCTAAGAGGCTGGACCCAGGGGGACGCAGATGTTCCGTCTGACTTCAGTGTGAAAGCCGAGGCATGTCCTAGTTCCCCTCAGCAGCCACTCCTGATTCTGTCATTCATAAATTTGTCCAGACCCTTCTTAAACTACATTCATATATCCTGCCAGGACCACCTCTTGAGATGATGAGTTTTAGAAGATTATTACCTGCTGTGTTAAGCAGTACTTCCTTTCATTGGTTACGACAAGAAAAAGAAGAATTAGGGGTGAGGCAGCAGAAAGGCTAATGTTACTTTCATCAAGGGACAATCTTGTGTGTGAAAAGTACAGATATTTAATACCCTGGAACCACAAGGCATTGAAACAGCAACCATAAACTCGGCTTCAAGGGTTTTGCTTAATGAAAGTCACTCAACATGCATTTGTGGAAAAACCGGGACTGGACAAAGGCATAATTTCTGTTAGAGTTACCTAGTTGGAAAGTAGCCCAAAGATCATGGAGCCCAGCAATGTTTTCAATCACACAACCCCAAGTTGATTGCAAATATGCAGGGATCAGAGGTTGGTTTAAAAAAATTCTGAAAGGGAAACTCAGTGAACTTCCCTAACAGGGAAATCTCGTAGGAGAAGCTCAGTGAATACCGTGTCTCTCTGCATTGTCAGGGATAAGACAGAACCTCCAGGAAAACGCACTACCAATCCTCGGGGGACATGAAGATGCCCCTCATTGGCTGAGCTACACTAAGTATGTGCCTACTGCAGGTGCCTGCAATATGGCACCCTGGACTGACTCCTGGAACAGAGACATGAGTGGAGAAACCAGTGAAATCAGAATAAAGTTTGAAGTTTGATTAATAGTAATGTGCAAATATTAATCTTAGTTTTGACAAATGTGGCACCGTTATATAAGATGTTATAACATTAGGAGACGCTAGGAGAAGGGTATGTGGGAACTCTGTACTATCTTTGCAAGTTTTCTATGAACCTATTATTATTCCAAAATAAGGTTAATTAAAATTAAAAGACATTTTTTTAAAGCAAACATATTTCATGACACTCCAGAGCCACTGTACTGGGAGTCAGAAGCCCATGAAAGCCATCAGGATTTTGAAGAATCAAGATTCAGGGCAAAGGACGTGAAAAGACATTTTTCTAAAGAAGACAAACACATCAGGGAAATACAAATCAAAACCACAATGAGATACCACCTCACACCTGTAAGAATGGCTAAAATTAACAACACAGTAAATAACAGATGTTGGCAAGGATGTGGAGAAAGGGAAACCCCCTTACACTGTTGATGGAAATGCAAACTGGTGCAGCCATTCTGGAAAACAGTATGGAGGTTCCTCAAAGTTAAAAATAGAACTACCCTACGATCTAGCAATTGCACTACTAGGCATTTACCCAAAGGATACAAAAATACTGATTCAAAGGGGTACATGTACTCCAATGTTTATAGTAGCATTATCAACAATAGCCAAATTATGGAAAGAGCCCAAATGTCTATCGACTGATAAATGGATAAAGAAGCTAATTGAAGAAGATATAAAGAAATGGAAAGACATTCCCTGCTCATGGATTGGAAGAATAAATATTGTCAAAATGTCAATACTACCCAAAGCTATCTACACATTCAATGCAATCCCAATCAAAATTGCACCAGCATTCTTCTCCAAACTAGAACAAGCCATCCTAAAATTTATATGGAACCACAAAAGGCCCCGAATAGCCAAAGTAATTTTGAAGAAGAAGACCAAAGCAGGAGGCATCACAATCCCAGACTTTAGCCTCTACTACAAAGCTGTCATCATCAAGACAGCATGGTATTGGCACAAAAACAGACACATAGACCAATGGAATAGAATAGAAATCCCAGAACTAGACCCACAAACGTATGGCCAACTCATCTTTGACAAAGCAGGAAAGAACATCCAATGGAAAAAAGACAGTCTCTTTAACAAATGGTGCTGGGAGAACTGGGCAGCAACATGCAGAAGGTTGAAACTAGACCACTTTCTCACACCATTCACAAAAATAAACTCAAAATGGATAAAGGACCTGAATGTGAGACAGGAAACCATCCAAACCCTAGAGGAGAAAGCAGGAAAAGACCTCTCTGACCTCAGCCGTAGCAATCTCTTACTCGACACATCCCCAAAGGCAAGGGAATTAAAAGCAAAAATGAATTACTGGGACCTTATGAAGATAAAAAGCTTCTGCACAGCAAAGGAAACAACCAACAAAACTAAAAGGCAACCAACGGAATGGGAAAAGATATTTGCAAATGACATATCGGACAAAGGGCTAGTATCCAAAATCTATAAAGAGCTCACCAAACTCCACACCCGAAAAACAAATAACCCAGTGAAGAAATGGGCAGAAAACATGAATAGACACTTCTCTAAAGAAGACATCCGGATGGCCAACAGGCACATGAAAAGATGTTCAACGTCGCTCCTTATCAGGGAAATACAAATCAAAACCACACTCAGATATCACCTCATGCCAGTCAGAGTGGCCAAAATGAACAAATCAGGAGACTATAGATGCTGGAGAGGATGTGGAGAAACGGGAACCCTCTTGCACTGTTGGTGGGAATGCAAATTGGTGCAGCCGCTCTGGAAAGCAGTGTGGAGGTTCCTCAGAAAATTAAAAATAGACCTACCCTATGACCCACCAATAGCACTGCTAGGAATTTACCCAAGGGATACAGGAGTACTGATGCATAGGGGCACCTGTACCCCAATGTTTATAGCGGCACTCTCAACAATAGCCAAATTATGGAAAGAGCCTAAATGTCCATCAACTGATGAATGGATAAAGAAATTGTGGTTTATATACACAATGGAATACTACGTGGCAATAAGAATGAAATATGGCCTTTTGTAGCAACGTGGATGGAACTGGAGAGTGTGATGCTAAGTGAAATAAGCCATACAGAGAAAGACAGATACCATATGGTTTCACTCTTATGTGGATCCTGAGAAACTTAACAGAAACCCATGGGGGAGGGGAAGGGAAAAAAAAAAAAAAAAAAGAGGTTAGAGTGGGAGAGAGCCAAAGCATAGGAGACTGTTAAAAACTGAGAACAAACTGAGGGTTGATGGGGGGTGGGAGGGAGGGGAGGATGGGTGATGGGTATTGAGGAGGGCACCTTTTGGGATGAGCACTGGGTGTTGTATGGAAACCAATTTGACAATAAAGTTCATATATTGAAAAAAAATTTAAAAAAAAGTGGTAGATACACACACACACACACACACACACACACACACACACAGGAATATTACTCAGCCATCAAAAAGAATGAAATCTTGCCATTTGCAACAACGTGGATGGAGCTAGAGTGTATTATGCTAAGCGAAAAAGTCAGTCAGAGAAAAGACAAATACCATATGATTTCACTCATCTGCGGAATTTAAGAAACAAAACAGATGAACATATGGAAAGGGGGTGAGAAGAGAAGAAAGGGAAACAAACCACAAGAGACTCTTAACAATGGAGAACACAGGGTTGATGGAGGGAGGTAGGTGGGGGATGGGTTAGATGGGTGGTGGGTACAAAGGAGGGCACTTGTAACAATAAGCACTGGGTTGTAAGTGATGAGTCACTGAATTCTACTCCTGAATCTAGTATTATACTATACATCAACTAACTAAAATTTAAATAAAATTTGAAAAAAAGAAAAAGAAGACATATAGATGGCCAATATGTATATGAAAAGGTGCTCAACATCACTAATCGTCAGGGAAATGCAAATCAAAACCACAATGAGATACTGCTTCACACCTATTAAGATGACTGTGATCAAAAAGCCAAGATAACAAGAGTCGGTGAGGATGTGGAGAAAAGGGAATTCTTACACACTGTTGGTAAGAAGGTTAATTGTTACAGCCACTAAGGACAACAGTACAGAGGTTGCTCAAAAACTAAAAATAGAACTACCATATGATCCAGCAATCCCTCTTCTCGTCGAACACCCAAAGAAAATGCAATCAGTACCTCGAAGAAAGATCTGTGCTCTCCTGTTCATGGCAGCATTATTCACAATAGACAAGATATGGAAACAATCTAAGTGTCTATCAACGGATGAATGAATAAAGAATTTGTAGTATGTAAACACACACACGAGACAATATCACTCAGTCTTGAAGGAAGAAAGGAAAGGAAAGGAAAGGAAAGGAAAGGAAAGGAAAGGAAAGGAAAGGAAAGGAAAGGAAGGACGGGGTGCCTGGGTGACTCAGTCTGTTCAGCATCTGACTCTTGATTTCTGCTCAGGTTATGATTTCACGGTTCGTGAGATTGAGCCCCACATCAGGGTCTGCGCTACAGCACGGAACCTGCTTGGGATATTCTCTCTCTGTCTCTGTCTCTCTCTCTCTCAAAACTAAATGGATAACCATTAAAAAAAAAAAAAAAAGATTACAGAGATAAAAAGGCAAGGCAAGAAAAGACTATTTGAACAGCATCTAAAGAAACCTATATCAAATCCTTCTAAAAGCAAGAAAGAAAATAGCCCTGAAAATATACTATTGATTAAAAGCCCTGAACCTTGTAAGATTTGGGGATTGATGCCTGAAGATTAGAAAAATTAAGCAATGTGGCTCCCAGAAGAAAAACAAATTTGCTAAGGCAGATTTATAAAAATGTAGCCTACTTAAATATTTGGGCAGGTTAGAGAAACCATCAAAATGGCTTTCAACTGGAAAACACTGGGAAACAGTGGAAAACACTCATCATATATTAGGATTACAACATGGCTTGAACTAGAAGTCTGGTTTTGACACCTAGAAATGGATTCCACTCCCCACCTCCCCTCATCACCAAAGATAAAACACTCAAACAGGGTCACCTGGGTGGCTCAGTGGGATGAGCGTCTGACTTTGGCTCAAGTCATGATCTCACGGTCCATGGGTTTGAGCCCCGCATCGGGCTCTGTGCTGCAGCTCAGAGCCCAGAACCTGCTTTGGATTGTGTCTCCATCTCTCTCTGCCCCTCTCCTGTTCATGCTTTCTCTCTCAAAAATAAATAAATATTTTTTAAAAATTAAAAAAAACAAAAACAACCCACTCAGACCCACTGCTTTCCTACTGGCCCTAATCTATGCTAATCATTGGCACATTCAGTCAACATATCCAAAAATAAAAAATGTTTTAAAAAAATCAATTTGTTTTTTTTTTTAAGTTTATTTATTTTTGAGAGAGAGAGAGTGCGTGCACAAGTGGGAGAGGGACGCGGTTGTGTGTGGGGGGGGGGGGGGGGAGGGGTCGGGGGGGCTGGACAGAGGATCCAGAGAAGGCTCTGTGCTGACAGCAGAGAGGCTGATGCAGGGCCCAAACTCACCAACTGTGAGATCATGACCTGAGCTGAAGTTGGATGCTCGATCGGCTGAGCCACCCGTGTGTCCCCCAAAATCACCAATTTGTAAAAGCCCAAGCATTTTGGTTTTGTCAATAATAAATCAAATCTCTGTTTTTAATGAATTTCATTTGCACTAATTGATTCCAAAGCGATGTATGTATGAATGAATCTGCTGTGTGTGTCTATGTTACAGATTTTACAGGCTTGCAAGCAAAGACAAAA
Source organism: Panthera onca (assembly GCF_046562875.1). NCBI lineage: Eukaryota > Metazoa > Chordata > Mammalia > Carnivora > Felidae > Panthera > Panthera onca. The sequence goes on from NC_138350.1 coordinate 14,864,297, forward strand.
TGTTTCTGGGGAAAACATGAACACAGAGAGGCATTTATGGGTTTCGTGCAGGCTTGGCCATTTGCAGAGCAACCTGGCACTTTGCCTCATTTTTGAGTCTTTTTTCCCAATCTGTGAAGGAAATACATACGTCCACTTTTCCTCTTAGAAGAAACTCTGTCAAACCAACCGGCAACCCTTGAACTCCATCAGTCTGCTCTTCTAACTTACTGAGAGATGATGTGAAGGCCACTTAAGCACAGAGTTTGATAAATGACCCCATTCTGTGCAAACAATTTTAAAGAAGAATTACCACTTACAGACAGCTACATCATTAGCCCTTTCTATCCCTGGAGATAATTGAGGCCCTTATTTATATAATTTATACCACCTTCTGCAGGCCAGAATAATTTCAGAACATTCTTAAGTGTTTACACTTAATCTGAACACCAGAAAGGAAGGACCGCAGCCCTACTCACAGTTACGAATGTTATTCCAGTCGATTTTGGAGAAGAAAGGGTGGCAGCAAAGGCCTTCAAACTTCAGTCTCTCTTTCTGGCCACACAACAAACTCTGAATCAGATCAAGTAATTCGCTGCTAACTTTTGGATCATCTGGAAACTTCAAAAACCGCTATTCCAAAAAAATAATAATTATTATTTCCTTAGCAAATTCAGTTTCTCATGTCCCCCCAAAAAAGTATTTCTCATATATGCAAGTTTCTTTTTGTTAAAAGGAGGAAGTTTTGTGCCCTCTTAACTTTGGACCAAAGGCATGTTCCCAAAATAAATGGCTTGTTCACATCAATAGGCCTAGTTCCTTTGCAAGAGTTCAATATCCTTCATGATTTGACCTCGGTCCTCTCTCTTGTCTCATGTAGCTACACTCCCCATCTCACTCTTTGCTGTCCAACAATGATGAGCTATTTAAAGCTTCCTGAACAAATCATGCTGTTCTCTCTGCCTAGAACGCCCTCCCCAGCCCGCACCCCTCTTCCACCAGATCACTGCCCAGCTCCACCACCCACCCCCCCGCCCCGCAATCTACTTCTACACAAACACAGTGCACTGTGATTTCCGTGTGATAACAGGGAAAGAAGGCAGAGAGAGCCTTCTGCTCGCTCAACACTGTAAACCTGGTACCTAACCGTGCCTGGTGCCATTCTCTCATTACTGAACGAATGAACTGAAATGAAGGAAATAAATTGGCCCCAAGAATCATCTAAGGGAAAACTTGAACTCAAGAGGAGACTCAAGCATAACAAGTAATATATATATATATGTATTAAGCATATAAAATATGACTCAGTCGGCTGGGTGTCCGACTCCTGATTTCGGCTCAGGTCATGATCTCACCGTCATGAGATTGAGCCATATGTCAGGCTGTGTGCTGACAGTGTAGAACCTCCTTAGGATTCTCTCTCTCTCAAAATATTAAATAAACATTAAAAAAAAGAGAAATGGGGGGGGCACCTGGGTGGCTCAGTCGGTTAAGCATCCGACTTCGGCTCAGGTCACAATCTCACAGTTCGTGGGTCTGAGACCCACGTCGGGCTCTGTGCTGACAGCTCAGAGCCTAGAGCCCGCTTCGGATTCTGTATCTCTTTCTCTCCTCTACCCCTCCCCCACTCACACTCTGTCTCTCTCTCTCTCTCTCTCTCTCAAAAATAAATAAAAAAAATTTTAAGAGAAATGGGCTTAATCTATTAGAATATACACTTATTAGAAAATAGTTTTAATTCTACTTCATATACATTCCTGTATTTCTAATTCCTGCCCCCATTTCAATTTTACTGCCATATTCGATAGCCAGTCATACCGAGAAACAGCATAGCATAACATCAAGAGCATGGACTTCCAAGCCAGACTGACTGTTATTCTAGGCAAGATGGTCTTGCTTAACCATTGTGTGCTTTGGTTTCCTCATCTGTAAAATGGAAGTAATGTCTACCTCTTCCATTGTTTGAGGATTAGCCGAGTTAATGAACCATATTTCATCAAGTCTAGGACTCAGTTATTCCCTTAACAGCACTGAAATAAAAATGCATTTTATAACCAACGAAATATCATAGATTAATTGGCAACAGTTTCTCTTTTTTAACGTTACCTAAAATAATGGCATAGGCTTACAATGACTGGCAGCTGAGAGTCAATAAAACACAATCACTAAAGCGCTTAGGACAGCTTTTGGCACAAAGTGCTTTATAAGTATTTGCTGTTGTTATTATCCAGCACTACTGATTTACATTACAAAGGTTCACTTGTACATTTTTAAATGACAGCTCTCAATATTACTTCAAAATCTACTAATGGCTCTTTACCTGGAAATTCATGATGTTATTGAAGGTTCTGGCTGACGTTCCCTCAGTGAATGGGGATCTTCCATAAACCATCTCATAAGCAATAACTCCCACTGACCACCAGTCACAATCCAGACTATAGACGCCTTTTCCGTCCCCATTCATCACAGTCAACACTTCAGGGGCCATGTAATCTGGGGTCCCAATCGGGAGTTTTGCGTTCACCTGGAAACCCATAAGCAAAATGAACACAGCAAAACTTTCAATTATTCTCGAATAGATTGCCGACAGCCACGTTTCAGACACAGGCTGATTTGCCACTGATTACTATTCTCCCAGGCACTTAAACCTTCTGTCAAGTGGCACGCTGTCAGGAAATGCAAACGATTTACTAATTAAAAAAAAAAAAAAAAGTACATAATATAATCCAAAGGCAAAAGGGCAAGAGTTGTTGATGATATACGCCCTTTGGTTACACAAATGAGAATTGGGGAAAGAACGGAAGGTGTCTTTCCTGATACATGTTACACAGTATTTCTCTTACTTATGAAAACAGCAAAATGATAATAAATCCTAAAGACGAATCTATAAGATCTATCTACCCATTATTAAAACCTGGCAGCTAGCTGGGGCAACACGATATTGCAAACGCATTGTATCTCAAGTTTAAATATTTGGAATCAACATTCCTACTTCAAGCCACCCACAGGGCAAGACATGATAAGTATCTTCCACCAGAGACCAATGTTAATGAGTTCATTTCCCTCACCCCAAACTCCTGTTCCTGTGGTTGCCTCCCCACTGTTCAGAAATCCACAGCCCTCCAATCCAGTGGCACTCAAGCACCCAACCCTCGCAAAGGTTAGGACAATGTAGTAGGTCTTTTTCTAAAGCTAAATATATCCCATTTAAAGAACTGTCCTTTCTTCTGAGAACTTGTCCTTCCGACTGTTTTAGTGTTTACATGTCCTTTGTTTCTTGAAATGAGGCCTGATAAAAGACTTTCTGCCCCCTACCCCCTTCCCTTCCTAGACAACAGAGGAAGTCAGCAACGTTTTCAGCCTTCAAAATTATTTTGAAGTCTTACTGAGCCATGAAATTTGAAGGCTAAGGATCACCTCTCTGACTTCTTCCCTATCAACACAGAAAGGGCCTGATGTTAATCATATACTGTGTTGACCAATAATCCTACAGCCGTCCAATAGCCCTGCCTTTAAAGAGGTTTCTCTCGGGGCGCCTGGGTGGCTCAGTCGGTTGAGCGTCCGACTTCGGCTCAGGTCACAATCTCGTGGTCTGCGGGTTCGAGCCCCGCGTCGGGCTCTGGGCTGATGGCTCGGAGCCTGGAGCCTGCTTCCGATTCTGTGTTTCCCTCTCTCTCTGCCCCTCCCCCATTCATGCTGTGTCTCTCTCTGTCTGAAAAATAAATAAATGTTAAAAAAAAAAAAAATTTAAAGAGGTTTCTCTCACATCAGCAGTTACATGGGCAGAAACGAACTTTCTCCCTATTAAAGGATGTTGAGTGCCCCTGAGTGACTTTAGATATTTTGTAGGTATGGCCACACCTCTTTAAGGCTGGGCTTTATATTAAGAAAGGCAATTTGCTTTGCTTTGTTTTGACCAGAAACTTAGTCCCCTTCTCTAGGGACAGACACCCAAGCTCTTCCAGCTCATAACTTTAATCTTGTCCATTCCTCTGCCCCAAAGACCCACGATTATAGGAAACAGACCCACTCTCCCTACTCCTTCTCTTTTCACCCCTTTTCTCAAGCCCACCATAGGTTTTCCAAACCCTAAATCCAGACAGCAGTGTGATGCTGTTATTCTTTACACCAGTCATCTGTTGCTTTGGGCAACGGCATTTCCACTGGGAGGACGCCTGGCTGGCCCAGTCAGCGGAACATGCAAATCTTGACCTCGGAGTTGTGAGATCGAGCCCCACACTGGGTGTAGAGATCACATTAAAAAAAAATAAAATCTTTAAAAAAAAAAAAAAAAAAAAGAATCTCCACTGCAAGTACCCACTGGGAAAGCTAGACAGTCATACCGCCCAAGAAAACCAAAGGCCATTGTTGATAGACAAAAGTGGGCAGAAAGGATACCACATCTGGTCTAAGACAGGGTACCTTACCCTTGAGGAATTGAAAGTAGCTTAAGTCAAGAGGAAGCCTCGATGCTGGGGAGCCTGAGCTAAGACTTCTATTTTTTTTTGATATGAAATTTATTGTCAAATTGGTTTCCATACAACACCCAGTGCTCATCCCAACAGGTGAAGACTTCTATCTATCTTTTAATGTGTATGTAAATGTTAATGAGCTCAGCACAGGATTCAGATTAAACTACAGGGTTTTAATAAAAACCCTCAATACTGACAATGAGAAATAAAAGTATTTTTTAAATACGAAAACAAGAGGAGAAAAACTGCAATGTCATCACTGATTAAACGCTTACCCTTTATGCCTAATTACCTTGCAGAACCATTAATATGCAATCCTCAAATATGCACTGCTTGCACTTGCTGGGTTTTATTTTATTATCACACTAGATTGTTTGGAAATATTCAGTTCTCCTTGTTTGCAGCGCACGGGGATTGGTCACTTGTTCACAACCAAAGAGTCGAAAGGAACTGGACTGGGTCACGTTATCAGCATGACCCAGCAAAGGGCGTAAGTCACCAATGCCTCATTTTCAAACTCAAGATTAGACTTATCCAAGAGCGTCAGGTAACTCCCTAACTACTGCCCTCTAACAGATATGTGATTATACACATTTATGTCTAATCACTTTATAATTTTCAAAATTTTAAGGAAAATATCCCTAGCTTCCCTTACGGACATCTCTGACATAAAGTATATTAAGTACTTAATAGTAATTAACAAAGGCTTTTAATGACAATTTAATGACTGTTAAATTTCCATTAGCTACCGACCTCCAAGCACATTAAACCCATTTAACACGTAATACCACCATCCTGACAAGGATTTTGCAAGATGGTTTCACTCTCTTCTGGTGGGAATTCACAGCCAGCTAATCTGGGTGAGATATTAAAAGTGGAGCCATGTATTGTGGGCCAGCCTGCCTGACAGTACACCATCTGATAATTAACTAGTTAATTTTCACTGTATTGATAAGGAAGAAAATACACCAATTCAGCAGGAGACAATAAGAAAATGACTAGGAGACAGAAAACTGAGTTGTATTTCAGGAAATAGAGAGGTTAAGGCAAGAAAAAAAAGGGGGTAGATTAACTTAGATTCCTTTACAAGCAGAAAGCAGATGAGAAGTAAGAAAACCACCATCTGCCTCCTCCCAATCCCCTTCCCCTAAAATGCTTATTAAACATAAAACTATTTCAGGGCGCCTGGGTGGCTCAGTAGGTTAAGCATCTGACTTCGGCTCAGGTCATGATCTCACAGTTCGTGAGTTCAAGTCCTGTGTCAGGCTCTGTGCTGACAGCTCAGAGCCTGGAGCCTGCTCCGGATTCTGTCTCCCTCTGCCCCTCCCCTGCTCATGTTCTCTCTCAAAGAATAAATAAACATTAAAAAAAATGTTTTTTTTTTTTTTAAACTATTTCAACCTAACTTTCCCCATGTAGCTGCCCAGGGCAGAAAGGAGGGGGGATGGGGGGCGTATCTCACTATGTTGTTCCTCTTGGGGAAAAGGAATAAAAGCTTTTCACTCCTACATAAATCTCAAAAAAGTCTATCTCCTATGAGTTTCCAACCACTAAATGAGGCTGATTAACACTTAACATGCTATACTGCTCTTTGTTTACAATCTCCTTACAAATGTTTGTGTGAGAGCTGAAAGAGACAGGTTGGAAGCTTCACTATTTGTCACTCTTTGAGATTCTAATAAGGTAAGGTGGGTGACCAAAGTCACACCGCAGGTCAAAGGCATATCTCAGTTCAACAGCCAAACCTCTAGGCAGTATGGCCCCGTGTTAGTAAGGAGAATACTCCAAAGCAACATTCTGACTAAGCGGCTTGGAATAACGACAATGGAAGATGGAAAACCCTATAGATCTAAGAGTCACAAATACCTAAAATTCATAGATAATATTTGTGAGCAGTAGGGAAAGGATTAATTGATTTTGGGTGAGTAACATATATAAATTTCAGTAAATGTAGATTATATATGGTATATTTTGAGTACAAAAAATATTCTGAACCCCCTTTTCACCTAGGAAACATTCTACTTAAAGGAAACATGTGCTTAACCCACCAAAAATACAACATATATTTTTTAAAAAGTATAATTCGATATCCATACTCGACTTCACCTAGATTGTAGATTATTGGTCTTCCATAATTAAATGGCCTTTGCACTGAAAACAATGCTAAAAATTCCCTCCTACGTGCTTGTCACATTCTGGCCCTAAAAGTACAAAGTTCTGGAGAGGAGACTCTTCCTCCAAGAGAAGAGGAGATGACTGTTCTCATGTGTTGGACTGAGTGCCGTCTTTCCTTCACCAGACTAATCAGGGATTGAGCACTGAGCTGCAAATAAACCTGAGTGACCCTGGAGGGCTCCCCGGAAGTGAAGGTTGTTCCAATTAGAAGAACTGAAAAGGGTAGTCTGAAGCCCTAAAAAACAGAAATCTGAAATGAAGTAAAGTCCAGTCTCTCCATCAAGGGCTCTGAAGAAAGTGATTCCAGATGCACAGATCAGGCCTTACTTTATTCCCATTTATTTACCAAGTATTGACTTTGGACCACAATCTAGTTTTCCAAGTAGATTTTCTTATTGCAAGCACGTAGTGCTGGCTCTCATTAATAAGCTTTCTGATGTTTCTCAACTGACTTGCAATCGTTCTCAACCAGGGGTGATTTTGTCCCCAAGAAACACTGAGCAATGTCTGGAGAGATTTCTGGTTTTCACAAATGGAGGGGAGGGTGTTATCAGCATCTAGTAGATATGTAGCTAAATATCCTAGAATACACAGGAGAGCCCCCTGCAACAAAGAATTACCCAGAGCAAAATGTCAGTGGTGTTGACCATGTACCTATGCTTCAATTATTAGACTATGTACCTATGTGTCAGTTTATTTCTAGATGCATGAGTTCATTACAGTCACTCATGCAATGTACAAGTTTTTCAATCCTAGATGATAAAACTTTGCATTACTTTTTTCCTCTGCTTTATTCCAGTAAATTCAAAACTTAAGTTTTCATACCTGTTTCTGAATTGCACATAATTTTTAAAACATAAAATGCTTTGATCCTATAACCTAATTCTCATTGTAATGATCAAGTAGAATCAATTACAAGAACATAATTTGGGAGGAGGGGAACCAGCACATAGGGAGACTGTTTCTCCAAGGATCTGAACACCAAGCAAATTATCTCAAGTAGGCCTCAGGTCTGCAGAACAGGGTGGCCAGCCCCTGGAGTGCAAAGAGTTAACATAACCCCAAGCCTTTTCCTAATATCAACCTAACAATATTCATCTTTCTTCCAAGGAACTTGAGCAAAAAAGGCAATTTTACATATTTCCCTTCATAAGGACTTAACTCTTAGAGGCTGGAGGGAAAGGGGGCATTTTAAAGAATAACCTCCCTAACCTCTGAATTTGTGCATTTTAACTAGAATCAGTATTTTACTGAGAAAGAATCAAATGCAAAGTTCCTAAGAATTTTGTCCAGGTCACCAAATGACTCCTTTGCAAAATAAGTCTTTAAGTCTAAGTTGATTTTCTCATAGACCTACCATTTTTTTGCATAGTTGCCATGAAAATTCACACTTTAGTATATACCAACTTTATTAGATTTTTTTAAATTTATATATATTTTTTTGCTTTGTCATCTTTTTCTAAAGTATTCTTGCTCTTGGTCTCAGCAGATACCCTCTTGCCTTCCCTTTTTAGCAGGTGGAATACAGCGTAATTTTTACCAAAGATCCAGGACATGGAAATACATTTTCAGCAGTAGGTTCTTAATGCTTAAGGATATTTGTTTAAATGTGCCAGTGATTTATTTCAATTTTGCTGCATAGGAAATAGAAATTTGAGATAAAGAAGATGATAGAAGGCAATCTATAATAAGGAAAATGAAAAGAAAAACAAAATAAGCATTTTCCCTTTTTAACCAAACTATTAAGGATGTTCCTAAAAATGTTTTGTAGGGTATTAACAGATGTTATACATAAAAGGGTGTCAAGATCAAGTAAGTCTGGGAAACAGCTCCTATCCCCCTATCCCCACCCATGGAGAAATCCTGCCATATACTGGCAGATGAAGATTCCAAAATGTTGCTCAAAGTTTTCCCATATTTTCCAAATTTACAAGGACCACAGAACACTTTGTAGCATAATCTCTATTAAGCTATCTTGCTCCATTTTGTTACCATCTTATTCGAGCTCATTTTAGCCGCTGATCCAAAATCCACAAGCTTGATGTGTCCTATTCGGTCAATGAGTATGTTCTCAGGCTTGACGTCTCTAAGAAAATCAGGGCCACAAATTAGTATTGTTTTCTCCACGCCAATCAGCAAGCAACTGTAAACCTAGGATATCAATTCAGCCAAGAATCTCAAGGTCTATGTTCTGCTATACATACCTCCTGATTGATAGATATAAATAATAAGCAAAACATTCTGCAAAACAAATTTAAGAAAAAGAAGGAGAAGAAAGAAAAGGAGGAGGATGAGAAGGAAGAGGAGGAGAAAGGGAAGTAGATGGAAATAGAAAAGAGCAGGAGGGAGAGAGGAAGGGAGGAGAAAGGAACAAATCTAAGTTATTAGATGGATTATTTCTCCTAGAGACACACATTTTACATTATGAAAGCAACAAGGGGATTTGCCTAAGGTCATGTAGCTAAGTCAATGGAAAAACCTGATATTCTATTCGAGGTCTCATGACTCCTGGCCTAACTGTGGTTCCATTCCCACAACATTCTCGGAGGTACATAAAATGTCACATGAGCAAGGATGTAAAAAAACATTTTTCAACAGAGGGTGGAACACCTGTGTGAATTACTAACTAATTCTGTAAGGTCAGAAGTACAACTCCATGGGATTCTGCCCCTACATGGTATGCCAGTTCCTTCTGCAAATCAAATTCAGTTCTTCTACCATGTAACCTGAAGAACCCACGCAAGAGTTCTCAGTCTTATCAGCTACATTAACAGATCTTATTAGCAAACTTGAGAACGTTATAATTATAGATCTATTTCACTGCTGAATGAGTAAGCTGAAAGGTCTGCCATTTTGGAAAATATACTTTCAGCCATTTACAGTTAGGACTGGTTAAAATTTGGGGGTGTCTGGGTGGCTCAGTCGGTCGAGCGTCTGACTCTCAGTTTCGGCTCAGGTCATGATCTCATGGGTTCACGAGTTCAAGCCCCGCATCGGGCTCCACACTGACAGTGCGCAGCCTGCTTGGGATTCTCTCTCTCTCTCCCTCTCTTTCTGCCCCTTCCTACACACTCTCTCTCTCACTCTCTACCCCAGAATGAATGAATAAGTAAATAAATAAATAAATAAACTTAAAAAAAAAAAAAAAAAGACTGGTTAAAATTTGGAGGGAGCATTATTTTGATGCTGAAATCATTCATCCATTCATTCATTCTACTGTGGGACTTGTTAGGTGATACAGATAAATTCTCGTATACTACCTGAGTCTCACTTACCGATGCACATATCCCATCTGATGAATGCTGTGAACAGCCAAAATCAATTCGGCTAGGTAAAACTGAATCGTATTTTCATCTAATTGGTCCTCGTATCTGTTCAAAAGTGACAGCAAGTCCCCTCCAGGCTGATATTCCATGACCTGTATAGAATACCAAAGTTATTAATTCTTCATACACCCCAGAAGGGAATGTCTCAATTAGAGCCTCAAATGCTGCCTGACGTGTTATAATTACAACATCTCCACAAAGCAACCAAGATGTGAGAGACGTATTGTAAGTCACGTAGGATGAGATCCCTGCCCTAAGGAAATTACATCCAATACCCAAGAGAATCACTATAATGAAAGACTAGTCCCAGACACCACGCACAGTGTTTGCAAGGTAAGCTTGAAAAGCTGAATTAAATCCACCCACTCACCTACCCACCCACCCAAGTTGACACCCCAGACATTCCCTAGGATTTGGTACACAGTGTAGATGGAAATTGCTGGAGGGCAACAAACCCTCTGGCATCCCTTCTGTATTTCTCTCGGCACCCAGCAGAACACAGGAAGGGTGCACCAAATGTGATACAACCTTTTCCTGCAACAGTCATCTGACCACATCTGTTACAAATTTAAATGTGAAATATATACTCTTTGACGTAATAATTCCACTTCTGACCACTTATCTCACAGGAACTTATAGTAGTTTGTAGATCAATAAGACACACAGATTCACTGCAGCATTGCTTGAGACACAGGAGAGAGAAAAAGCCTGGAAATCACCCAAATATCCATCATTAAGAAATTCCTGAAATATGACATATCTAAACCATGGGAGAAGATGTAGATATGAAAAATGAACAGACTCCCTTTATTCATACTGCCGTGGAAAGCTGCCCATGATAATATAAAGTGACATACAGGATAAAGTACAACCTCTTTTTTCTGATAAAAAAATTATTACATTTGTTAACATATACATGATATTATGTTTGAGGCCGGTTTGCCTGGGTGGCTACAAACTGCAGCCTGGTGACTTAAGCTCTCAGCCTTTCAGTTTCATCCACTGTAAAATGAGGATAAGACTAATTCCCTCGCAACACCCTGCCTGGCACCAACAAGGTCTTCAACTGCCAGTCAGGAGTCTTCCTTTCCCGACCTTCACTGCATAATCCTTTCCTGGCTGGGAGAAGCCGGGACACATTTCGACCACTCTTACTCAGCTCTCTCTCGTCCTTTGCTCTGATTTCCCATTTTGTGAGCCACACTATAAATGTCTTTTGTTTTAAGTTGTCTCAAATCCTATCTGGAAAGAGGCAAGATCCAAATAAACATCTTAAAAAAAAAAAAAAAATACTAAATCTCTCCAGCTACTGCATTCCAGAAGCCAATTTTGGGATGTGAATTCTCTCCCTCCTCCTCCAAACTCCTGTTTGCTTTTGGTCCAGAATTAGAAGAAAGCTCTAGTCGAGTGAGACATGGAGCATCTGTACATTCCACAGAGGCCCCAGGCTGGTCCAGTAAAGATTCTGCCCAGCACCGAGTCAACCCTACCCCAGAGACCGCTGGAGGAGCCAGTGACCTGCATGTCCTCCCCAAGGGCTCTGGGTCACCTGGGAGTCTCCCCCACTCACGTGGCATCTTGCATGGAGCAGAGAGTCAACCAGATACTGGACAATTTGAAGAGTAAGGTTCCATTTGCACTGTAATTATTGGGGAAAAAATGATTTATGAACTAACAAGAAGGGTGAAGTGTAGAAGGAGTGGCGGCTAAAATGCAGCCTTTATTGCCCCAAAGTTCACAGCAGATTGAAAGCTACCAGTCCCAGTCCTAGAAGAACCCACAGGAGCCACCTGGCTGCCTAAAGCTCGCCCACTCATCCCAACCTGGTTCTCCACAGGCCCTAGTTATGTCGGTGAATGTTAATTTTTATATCTGTTTTAAACATATATTGCCATTAAAAAGGTCTTAAATGCCCTCTCCCCTCCCCAAAAAAATCACCAGTAACAACAGAAGTACTCATGCTTTTAGAACGGAAACATCTTAAAATAGGAACAATGCATATTTATGACGATACATCGCAGTTAAAAACTTTCTAACCTGGCTCTATTAAAGATGTGAAAAATAGGGGCGCCTCAGTGGCTCAATCGGTTGAGTGTCCAACTTCGGCTCAGGTCATGATCTTGCAGTTTGTGAGTTCGAGCCCCGTGTCAGGCTCTGTGCTGACAGCTCAGAGCCTGGAGCCTGCTTTGGATTCTGCGTCTCCCTCTCTTTGCCCCTCCCCTACTCATGCTCTCTCTCTCTCTCTCAAAAATAAACATTTTTAAAAACTTTTTATAAAAAAAAAAAAGATGTTAAAAATAGAATGGCTGTAAGTTTAAGGATGACAAAGTCAAACATATAGCACCCACTGGCAACTTTTAGGAGCTCACAAACTGACCGCTCTGTAATACTTCACAACTTCACAACTATTCCTAGAGACTCTATTTTGTAATGACCAGTAAAATAGTTCAGAAAATAAGAACCATCTCTTAAAAGGCAAAAAGATATGTATTCTGTGTGCTTATTCAGAAGATCCAATTTCCTGAGCTGAAAATCCCCACCAAAACTAAGATCAGTCTTTTCTGAGTCAAACAACTTTTCATTTCTTCAAAACCAGGGTTGATTGGGAAGACAAGTGACAAAAATTACAACAGCTGCGAGGCAGCATGTTCCACAACATGGGACAAAATAGACACGAAATGACAAACCCCTAAATAGACTGGGTCCTTATCAAAGAACTAATCAGGCTTGAGCCACCAACACGATCCCACATTACCACCCTAAAAATTCAAGTGCCCACTGTTAGAGAACACAATTTGGACATTTACTGAGTAAATCTGTTATCCCCATCCCAAAGCTATCCTGCTGGGGTACAGTCGCTCATTCTGCCAAAATGGGGAACAGGGCTTGTGTGTGGTCAACTCAAGCTTAACCAATCATCTTGCTGTTAAGCTTAGACATATAGAACAGGACTTGGGCACTTTCAGAAAACACCTCTGGACTTTTAAAAATGATACCAAAGCAAGAGGCTCCAAAAGCATCATCAAAAGTCAAAAATTGGGGCGCCTGGGTGGCGCAGTCGGTTAAGCGTCCGACTTCAGCCAGGTCACGATCTCACGGTCCGTGAGTTCGAGCCCCGCGTCGGGCTCTGGGCTGATGGCTCGGAGCCTGGAGCCTGTTTCCGATTCTGTGTCTCCCTCTCTCTCTGTCCCTCCCCCGTTCATGCTCTGTCTCTCTCTGTCCCAAAAATAAAAAAAAATAAAAAAAATAAAAAAAATAAAAAAAAAAAAAAGTCAAAAATTAAGGGGCACCTGGGTGGCTCAGTTGGTTAAACATCTGACTCCTGATTCCGGCTCAGGTCACTATCTCATAGTTTGTGAGATCGAGTCCCATGTCAGGCTCTATGCTGATGGTGTGGAGCCTGCCTGGGATTCTCTCTCCCTCTCTCTCTGCCCCTCCCCAGCTTGCTCGCGCTCTGTCAAAAAATAAACATAAAAAAAATTTTTTAAAACAAAGTCACAAATGAAGAGCCTTTAAATCTCCTTACCAGATGGCTTGCTATGAACTAAACACCAGGGTCAGAAGAACACGATAAACCATTAAAGGCCAAAGTCACCACCCAGGCTGTCCCAGAAAACCCATTCACAGCACCTGCTTTTGTCCAAAAGTGTGACTCCGTCCAGGACTCTGACTACTCAGAGATGCCTGGTGAGGCACTGATACCCCCAAAATGTGGCTTGTCAAACCTGCCTGTCCATCAGAATCATCCAGGGAGGTGCTTTTGAAAAACAGAAAAAAACACATTCATCAAAAAAAAAATTTTTTTTTTGAGTGCCTGCTGTGTGTCAGGCACTATTCTAGATATAAGGAAAACAGCAGAGAGTAAAACAGACAAAAGTCCTTTGCCTTCATGGAGCTGGAATTCTAGAGGAATGAAAAATAGCGAACATTAAGCAGTATGAAAGGGTAAAGTAGGTTTCATTCTCACCCCAACCGGTTATTCAGGGAGCTTGTTAAAAATCCCAGTGACCGTGGGTGAGGTCCAGACACCTGCATTTTTAAGGAGCCACCGGGGTGATTCTGACGCAGCCAGCCCAGCACTGTACTGAGACCCACTGCTGAGGAAGTTGTGGAGACAACGTGGCTCCCTGCTTCAAGCGGGTGAAAAGTTTCTACAGCAAGAGGTGCCCTTGATACAGCCAACACTCCTGCTGCTTGACGTGTTTTTCAATGACTACCTACAGCCTTTCTGACCATCACGACGAGATCACCAGCAACAAAGAGCCGGAAGGTAACCAGTCCGTCAGCACAGAGGCAACAATCCTCCACGGATGGATGAGACATGTGCCTGCCCGCAACGACCAGCTGCAGGTCACCCAAATGGCACTCACCAAGGCATGGTAATCAAAGGCTGGGCGACGGGAGGAGGAAAAGGGCCCTATAGGGAAACAGCCCTAAACAATGCGGCAGCCCTGCAGATGGCAGAGAAAGCACAGCAGCTGACAAACAAGCCTGGCTTGGAGCTATCACAGACTTGCTCTTTTAAAGCAAAGACATTCAGGCCAACAGAGACAAACCCTTCTAATGGCAGCAGCTGCAGATACTAATTAAAGGGCAAATCTTACATGTGTTCGGTTTGGAAGGAGTAGAGGCCTCTCTGTTGGTGTTTGCAGCTACACCCCAAGTACAGGGATAGCAAGGGATAGCAATGCCCATCAGTTGTGTGGCATTTGAAACAAAGGACAAGAGTGTGTGTGTGTGTGTGCGCGCACGTGCACATGAATGCACATACATGCACACCTGCATGCGCTCATATCCATATGTGGGGAAGGGGTGAGTATTTAATAGTCCTTGTACCCTATTCCAATTTGCACAGGATGTCATTAGAAGCATGCTGTGCTGGCCACCCTTTCAGCAACGTGCCCTTGAAATGCTTGCACTACAATCAGCCTGCCTGAAAGTGCCACGGAAATGTAACAATGGTGTTGGCATCGTTATCTGCCCTGTGGACTGTCCCTGATCTTTGGCATCTGGGAGGAAGGAAGGGCTTCTCAAAGCAGAGTGGTCCCTGGCAGGGACTCTAAATTATTCTTCATGAAAGGCAAGGTCACCGAGAGAAAAAGAGAGAAGACCCTTTTTTTTTTTTTTTTTTTTTTTTTTTTTTTTTTTTTTTCAGAAAATAGGAATCCCAGCCTGATTCATCCATCTATTCAGAAAAATCCTCATTGAGCACTGAATCATCCAGAGTCTTGGCAAGAAACGACTGCACACTCAAACTAGGTAACTGAGGACATGAATTAATGAAGCACCCTGCCCTGGTGAAGAACCCTGGGGCTAGTTAAGAGCTGGGGAGTAGGTACCACTTGTCAACCTGAAAGAGCAAAGAGCAAGGGACAGGATCTGAGAAACTTCACCATTGTTGAAGGAGCAAAAGGAGGAAGAAGTAGCCAGAAATTAACTGTAACTATAGCCGTAGGACCATGGTTCTCCAAGTGGGGCCCCCAGACTAGCAGCAGCATCACCTGGGACCTGGTTGCAAATTCTTGGGCTCCATCTTCGATCTACTAAGCCAGAAACTGGGACCATGGGACAAGACAAACTGGGACAATGGAACAAAATTGTGACGACTAAGACTTTAAATGCATTCAGTTGAAATATGCCTCGAAAGACCAGGACATAAAACAACTATTTTGAAGGCACAAGGAACCCCTCCAAGGCAATAACATACTCAGCAACTGAATTGGGGTCAATAAGAGGTATTAATATCTCATTTCACCAATGAGAACATTGAAGCCGAAAAGGCCAATGACTCCAGAGAGACCAACCAAGGAAGAGTAATAAAACAAGAACCTATATTCTAAGTAACAGCTTCCTTCCGACGGGCAGCCAGCTTCCAAACCCAGGCTTCTGAAACAGCAACATGAGAACATGCTGGTGAGTTTTGAGACATGCCTGAAAACTGGATAATCTTTTCTGAGAGATCAAAACAGCACATGTCTCACTGTCAAAACTATCATAAGCTGCCACATTTTACGAAAATAAACAATGAAGTTGTATTTGTTAACTCTCTCCAGACTCCCAGTGTCAGCAGAGGCTAGAGCCCAACACCCACAGGCCACAGGGGTCACTGTCTAAAAACAGCCAACCTCCAAACTGTCCCTACAAAGGAAGGAAATACCACCTGTGCAACTGCTTCGGTGCAAAGCGAGACAATATAAAGAACTAATCCCAAGCAGGACTTCAGAACCGGGGACGGAACAGAAGTGCTTTGGGATGTGACAGTGTAACATAATGGGTAAAAGTATGGGAGGTGGATCTAGGGGGCCTGGCTTCAAAACCCAGATCTCTTATTGCCTACAAAAGTAGGTGTTTTAACCTCTGTGGCAGACTACAACTGGTCCCCCAAATCCATTCTTCCTGAAGCTGGAGAATGACCATGCCACTAGATGGTATAGATGTAAGGTCATATGATCAAGTTCTAGTCAATAAAATAGGAAAGGAAATGATGTGCCCCACTTTCATATCTTTCTAAGTAAAAGGAATTTGCTTGTTCTGTCCTCTACTCCTTTTTCCTACCAGCCAGGTGAAATGAGAATATGAAATACCCGACTTCAACCACATCAAAGAGGACAACATCCTAAGGGATGAGGAGCCACAAGATGGAAGGAACCTGGGTCCCTGGATTATCACATACAACAGAGCTGCTCTGTCAGTTCCGACTGTATTTTGGTATCTTTTTGTTACAGTAGCTTAGTCTATACCTTAACTAATACATCCTATGTGCAACTGGGGGAGAAAAAATTGGAATGAACAGAGGGAAGTCAATGTGAGGCCACTGTAAGGAAAGAAGATTCATGGATCGGTTGTGACTCAGAGCAAGGGCAGCCTGAAGACACATGGCATGAAAAACATCAATACAAAGCCAGCAAGCTTTAAGAATCCCACAAAGGGCTTAGATGCAACAATACTACAAGTGGTGAGTTGCAAAACAATGGTTTCTTTGTAAAGACCAGCTCCTTCCTGGAAGGACACTGGTGAAGGCATCTGTTATACAGAATTGAGCAGATTTCACCATGAACCAGACCAACAAAGCGCTGTTTCCATGGGCTGCCTGCCAGAACACAGAACTAGCCTTGTTATATAGAACCAGACATTAATACAATGGACTTCATTGAAATTTTCTATATGCCAGAAAATGGCAAGCCACATTCATTGGTATGTAACGACAAATAAATTTTTAACCATCAAATTTCAAAAGGATCCAAGTTCAATTTCCCTGCACTGCACTCCAAATTTTGAAAATCCCACTGGATCTAACTTGAATTACATACTTTAGAGAATAAAACTCATACTACTCATGTGTGATTTCCATAACACAGTAAGTAAATCTGTATGTAAATCAATTTCTATGAAATTAATCAGACATTCGTTGAATAAACGCATCTTAAGCATTTACTTGGGGAAGCACCACAGGAAGCAAGGGAAACAGAATCCCTCCATTAGTGGAGGGAGGTGTAGCCTGGTAGGGTAGCCCAACACCCACTCACGAAGAGGACAAACAGGGTGTTATGAGTATGCAGCCAGAAGGGCAACCCTCCCGGAAGAAGAGAGGCCAGGATGAGTTTCTGGAAGAAGTGATACCTGGCCCAAGTCCAGAAGGAGAAACAGGAGTTAGCCTGGGAAACAGGGAAAGAGGGAACAGCGTGGAGAAAGGTCAGAGGCCAGATCAAAGAACCAAAGGAAGGTCAGGATGAATGTAAAGTAAAAACAAAGAAATGGTAAGCAACAAGCCTAGAGGTATATATGAAAAAGGCCTTGGAAACCACATGGAAGAGTCTGGACTTTATCCAGAGGGCAGCAGGGAGTCTTAAAGGGTTTTAACAGTGGGATGACTTGGCTGCAGTGTGTAGAAGACCTGGGGGAAGGGCAAGACAGATGGCAGGGAGAACACTTAGGAGGTTACTGCAGTAATGCAGGCAAAAAAAGATGGCAGCAGGAACTCACCCAGTCGAAGCAAGAATGGAGAGAAGAGACAGCTTTGAGAAATATATAGGTCACTGATTCCTACTTGTTTTATTCACTGATTTCTAAATGTATCTTCAATTAAACTGCATTTGCATCACAAGTGAACGTTCAACTGCCAGGGAGCTTAGGATAATTTATGTTTCCCCAAACTTCAAAGGTCTGGTGATCTATAAGTGGTCAATAGATACAATGGAATTTTGGTACTTCACGATACCAATATAGATCTATGGTCCCCTTATCTTGTGGCAGAATGTATTTCCAGATGCAGAAATGTTCAGATTTTAGAAAAGTAAAATGGTGCATTTACTTTATGTTATCTAACACCCTAGGGTATGGCTTGAGATATCACCCTGTAATCAAATGCAATCAAAATCACAATTTTTTGGCAAAATTACAAATAGTCATACTAAAGGGAATGAAGAAGAGATTCAGGTCAGGTTTTGCTGCCAAATAAGTAACTAAGGAACTTGAGGTTATTCAGAGCTCTGGGCATTTCAGAACTGCAGATAAAGAATGGGGGATCTATAATCATATCTTAGTTCCAATGCTGAGTTTGGATATTTATAAGAAAACTGTACCCTTAGCAAGCATTTTACTCCAAATTACCAACATACTTGAGAAGAGAATGCAGACAGGGAAATAATTACAAGATCCCATCAGCAATACCCAACTGAGCTATGAAAGAAGGGTGTAAAAATGTCATTGCAGCCAGGTATCAATGTGCTGAGGCAACTAGAACTCCAGGAGACAGCTGTTTTGAGATCATTCCCCTCTTGTAAGATGGCGGCTAGAAAACCTGGAAAGATGGTCATTAAGCTAGGAATGCCAATGCCAGGGGCAACATCCAGATGGAAGCCCCACGGACAAAAGGCCCACAAAAGGAAGCCCCCTGCCACTGGGAGGTCTCTTAGCAGAGGAGAGGCTGATATTCCCAGACCATAAGGCATTCCAGTTAGGCTGTGCCCAAGCGGAAGTCCACAGCAGTTAATTACACGATTAAAAAGAAAAAGGGAAGGTCTACCACTAGGACAAAGTCAATTGGTAGGGATAAAAATGGTGGCACCGAAGAGGTTAAAATTTTTGAAATGACCAGGTATTACCCTCTTGAAGATGCACTTTGAAAAGTGTTGAGCCATGAAAACAAAAATAGAAACAAAACTACTAGTCAACACAAAGGAAACTACGAGCTGGTATCACTCCCAGGGCCACTCTGGTCATCCTCATTGGCCACCCGAATACAAGCAATGTCAACCACCAGTTGTCATCACTGTTACATAGAACACTTAGAATTTGTCATCACCTCTACCATGTGGTTAGTGCAAGGCCAATCTCCTAATGCGTTTGTATGTAAACATTCTTGCTCAGAAGGCTAGGTGGGGCTGGGGCTCAGAAGGCTGTGGGGGGTACTTCTCTACCAGCAATAGGTTCTCAACTAATAGGAAACCAAATAAAGTGCTTATTACAGGTCACAAATAAAGGCAATAAAGTCCCCCAAAACTATCCAGTGGAAGTTTGAGATAAATTGGAATCCAACCCTTTCTTACCCTTTCCTCTTACATGAGCCTCTATAAGAGTTTCTCTCCATTCAAGGTAATAGTATGATAGTCTTGTTTTAAGGGCTTAATCAGGAACAAAAATTGTTTCTGGGATAAATTTTTTTACTTTAGGAATCTAAGCCCCCAAGAACCTAAACAAGGCTCCAGAATTAATTTTAGTATTGTGAAAGTTATGCTACACGTACATCAGAAATACTATGGCATTGTTCAAAAGAACAAGGCAGATCTGTATGTACTGACATGGAAAAATGTCCAGGGTAAATTGCTGAAAGGCAAAAAGCAAGCTGAAGAAAAGAGTAGAAAGTAATATACGAGTTTCATAAAACAAACTATATACATGTGTTATAAATATAGACATGGAAATATTTTTTCCATGAGGGTCAGGAAGAACATACATAACCAATAATAGGTTCCCCTAGGGAAAGGGATTAGAAAGAAAGGTAGAGAACTTTCCCTATTTCATACAGTTCTGCAGTGTTTGCATCTTCTTAAAATAACTGTGCATTATCTCAATTTTTAAAAATTAAAAAATTTAAATGATGTTCACTAGACTTAGTGGTTGATCATTTCGCAGCATATACAAATACTGAATCATTACACTGTACACCTGAAGCTAATGTAATGTTGTATGTCAATTATGTCTCAAAAAAAAAAAATTAAAGCAAGAGTCTATTAAAGGTAGTATCAGACTATTTCCAAATAAATGATTTCTCATTATTGCCCTTTAAGCCACAGCTACAATACTCAACAATAAATGGGGCTGTTTCTAAATGGGATAGCCCTTCATCTTTAGGACAAGGAGAACAGGGAGACACCTTAAAGTCAGGACAGCAACTCAACAGAGCATATGGACAAGAAACACATCCAGTTCTATGTCTATGATATCTGAGTATCAGCATTGGACTAATTCCAGAGAGATGGATGAAAAGACTCACCAGATAAAGGTTATTTTTGTCCTGAAAGGCGTACTGTAACTGGGGAATCCAAGGGCTTGTGCTCTGAGATAATATGTTCCGTTCTTCCTCAAAAAATGAAACCTAGGGGGAAAAGAAACCCTTTAGACAATTATAATATAAAGAACAAAGTGTTGGGGGAGGGGTGAATGTCCCAACCTCTCTTTTTTATTTATTTATTTATTTATTTTTTATTTTTTAATATATGAAATTTACTGTCAAATTGGTTTCCATACAACACCCAGTGCTCATCCCAAAAGGTGCCCTCCTCAATACCCATCACCCACCCTCCCCTCCCTCCCACCCCCCATCAACCCTCAGTTTGTTCTCAGTTTTTAACAGTCTCTTATGCTTTGGCTCTCTCCCACTCTAACCTCTTTTTTTTTTTTTCCCTTCCCCTCCCCCATGGGTTTCTGTTACGTTTCTCAGGATCCACATAAGAGTGAAACCATATGGTATCTGTCTTTCTCTGTATGGCTTATTTCACTTAGCATCACACTCTCCAGTTCCATCCACGTTGCTACAAAAGGCCATATTTCATTTTTTCTTATTGCCACGTAGTATTCCATTGTGCCAACCTCTCTCTTTAAGCCTAAACTGATGTCTCTAGTTTAAGAAAAGAAAAACCATCCCTTAGCCCAGCACTCCACAAATTTCATTCATTCGTCTACTTTGCTCATGATTTTTGCCAGATCTGTGTATTATCTGTCCAATTATTTACTTTTGTCCTTAAAGCAACTCACTTCTTTTGAATCTAAATATCTCCCTCTTTTTCTTCTTCACCTTCTCTCCCTGAATAATTCAGTCCTAAATCCATTAGGTGGAACAGAACAAGGTAAGCATCCATAACAGGTAGTAGGGAGAGTGGGACACAGTGGCCCAGAACAGGGTGCCAAGCCCAAGCAGGGTGAGGAGGGCGGCAACTATGTGTGGGGGCGGGGGGGGGGGGGGGGCAGAGGGAGGCAGTCCAATATCAGGTATCAAGGGCCCAAATAGGGTGAGGAAGCCATCCACATGCAGCGATAGCCTGGAACAGGGCATCTAAGCCTACCAATGAGAAGAGTGGCAGCAAAGACAGTAGACTGGATACACAGAGATGCATAAAATAAGCTAAGATATTATGGGTGATATCAGAGAAGGGAGCTACAAACACAGAAAGGGTGAACACTAGAATACACTCAGGGAAGTTGGACTGAACCTGGACGTACTGGTATGAACACATGGTTTTTCAATATACAGAGATGGAGAAATAGAGAAATAAATGTGTGTGTGTGTGTGTGTGTGTGTGTGTGTGTGTGTGCGCGTGTGTGCACGCGCACGCAAGTAGCTATATTAAAAACCTGAATTTCTATTCTCTAGCTCTGCTCACTGAAAGGGATCTGGAAGCAGTGACACTCCAACAGCAATAAGGACACCTAGTACCCGGATCTTGGTTTCTAAATACCATTTTACACTAAAAGAAACAGGCACCCTTTGAGAAAGGTCTGATTGCAAGGGTGGGGCAGGCAAGGTAAAAGTACAAGAGCTTTAACATCTTGCACCAGAAAGACAGTAACTCAAAGATGGGGATGCGTCAAAAGACACAGAAATCAACCTGAAGAGATTCTCATGGCCCAGCTTAGAGGACGATTTGAGTATAAAAATACATAATGACAGGAATGGCTTCTAATTCATTGACTTAAACAGGAACATGCAAGTCCATACAGCTATAAATTAAGAACCTGAAAGTTTTATGAGGATCGGGTATTTCCACAGTCTGAAAGCACCTCCCTACAGAATACTCATGTAATGACGAAGAAGAAAGGGGTGGCCCTACAGTGGAGAAGCACGGCCGATACCTAAGTGAACATCGACATGAATGTGACAAACTGAAATGGGGTCACCCGGTGGGACTCAATGAGAAGAATAGAACATCGTGTCTGTGATATTCTTGCCAAAGATCTATAACCTGAATGAACCTGAGCAACATTAAACATATCTGTATGTTTACAAAATAACTGGCCTGTAATCTTCAGAATGGCCAAGGTCATGAGAGTCCAGGGAAAACTGAGAAGCTGGTCCAGACTGAAAAAGACTAAAAAGACAGGACAACTAAATGTTATGTGTGATCCTGAGCTTGGCCCTTTTGCTCTAAAAGACCATGAAACAGTTGGTGGACCATGAACGGGGTCTTAGGATTAGATGGCAGTAATGCAGCATTGTGTCTTTTCCAATAGTGATGGCTGTATTGTGGTTCACAGGAGAGCGTCCTTCTTGTAGGAAATGCACACTGAAGTCTTTGGAGGTAACAGGGCACCACTGGCAACATGTTTTCAAATGGCTCAGGAAGAAAAACGTTGTTCATAGTTTGTGATAGTTTTACATGTCAACTTAGCTAGGCTATAGCACCCAGCTAATCTCAAGCATTGCTGTGAAGATATTTTGTAGATATGGTTAACAAGTCAACATCTACAAACAGTTGATTTTAGTAAAGGAGATGATCCTTCCTGGGTGGGTCTCAGCCAATCGTATGAAAGAACAAAAGTGAGGCTTCCCTGATAAAGAAGAAATTCTGCCTCAAGTTTGCATTATCAGTTCTAGTGCAAGAGTTTCCAGCTTATTGGCCTCCCCTACAGATTTCAGACTTTACAGTCGTTACAATTGGGTAAGTCATCCATACACATGTATGTATGGATATTCAATGTGTATATGTATATATATTTAATGTGCATATTTTTATATATTATAGAATCCTGGCTGATACACTGTGCTTGCAACTTTTCTATAAATCTGTGACTATTTCAAAATAAAAATTATTTAACTTTAGGGGCACCTGGGTAGCTCAGTTAAGCATCCGACTCTTGGTTTTGGCACAAGTCACGGTCTCATAGTTCGTGAGATCAAGCCCTACATCGGGCTCTGTGCTGACAGAATGCAGCCTGTTTGATTCTCTCTCTCCCTCGCTCTCTGCCCCTCTCCCGCTCTTGCTCTCTCAAAATAAATAAAACTTCAAAAAAGTAGTAATAATTTAACTTTAAATATGCCTTCTTCCATTTATTTTAACATCTATAAAACTCCCGGGTTTTAACACGCTAGTTAATATTAGACTACTAAACACCTCAAAATAGTTTTGTCCATGTACTACCTAAAATCATCTTGCATACCACCAGTGCTATATCGAACACATTCCAGAAACAACCCAACTTCTGTAATCTCCTGCACCTGATCTGTGGTCCTTCTTTCCTGGCACATAAAAGGTGTTCAGTGAAGGTTGGCTGAACTGAGAAGGCTACATCTTCATTTGCTCACCATTGGCTCCTCATCTGACCCCTGAAGCCTCCATTAAAATAAAGTCTCAGGTGCCTGGGTGGCTCAGTTAAGCATCTGACTTTGGCTCAGGTGATGATCTCACGGTTCGTGAGTTCGAGCCCCCCATCAGACTCTGTGGTGACAGCCCAGAGCTTGCTTCAGATTGTGTATCTCCTTCTCTCTGCCCCTCCCCCACTTGCACTCTGTCTCTCTAAAAAATAAACATTAAAAAATTATTTTTATTTTTTTAAAATAAAATAAATGGTCTCTGAGGACTCTTCTGGTTCTCACAGAGCCCTGAACAGGTGTGCTGGCCTCTCCTAGGTGATAGGTCTTGCTTACAGGATGTCGCCTCTCTCTACCTCCTTCTCTGGCATTTCCTTTCATTCACACCCTGTGCTGGTTTTTCTCTTCTCATGCCCTTAAATTATGAAGCCTTGCCATGGCTCAATTAAAGACTCTTCTTTTATTCACCCTCTTAAGGAATGGTTGGGTAGCTTTTATTAGTTCCTAGATGTGTATTATTTTTAAAATCCCCCAGCCCACACCTCACACAGGGTCATCGTGAGTCATTCACCGGAAGGAAGGCACCCTATCTGCACATCTCTGTCGCTTGCCTGCAGTGCAGTATATTAGATTGTTTTCTTTTTACATGCACTACTTCCCACCTAAAACAGAAGCGTGCAAGGTCAGGGCTACACTTCATGCCTCCCCTCAAGGACCCAGAAGCACACCACACACAACAGGTGCTCAGTAAGTTTGTACCGAGGATAGGTGGCTGCTCAGATACTGGGAGGTTAAGTGAACACCTCCCATTCCTCCCTTCCAAATGATCGGCAACGTCCTGTCATTTCTCCTTCCCGTGAAGTAGCTCACATTTCACTGCTAAACACAGGCTACATCATTCTCGGACTCTGACAAGCAGCTTCCTGCCCTCCGCTGCTTCTTTGACTGGAGGCCACGCAAAGCCACTGAGTCCTCAGACTCTGATCCCAACCTCCTCCTTCCAAAAGTGTAAATGATCCCCAGCTGCCTCACAAAGTGAGCTGCCATTCCAAACAGTTCTTGGGGGAATGAGGAGTTAACATTTAATAGGTACAGAGTTTCTGTTTGGGAGGATGAGAAAATTCTAGAAATACTGGCTATGGTTGCACAACATTGGTAAATGCACTTAAGGCCAGTGAATTGTACCCTAAGAAGGATTAAAACAGTTAAAACCCTAATTAAATAATTACAACCCTAATTTTAGGGGCACCTGGGTGGCTCAGTCAGTTAAGTGCCCAATTTTGGTTCCGCTCATGATCTCATGACTCAGGAGTTTGATCCCCGCATCGGGCTCTGTGCTGACAGCTCAGAGCCTGGAGCCGGCTTCAGATTCTGTGTCTCCCTCTCTCCCTGCCCTTCCCCCACTTGCGCTCTGTCTCTCTCTCTCTCTCTCAAAAATAAAAAAAAAAATTTAAAAAAAATTTTAAACAGTAAATTTTATGTTATGTATATTTTGCCACAATAAAAAAAGGTTCATCAGATTTCCCACCAATTACCCTCTCCCCACCCAAATGTCTCATTTCTCCCCATTTCCTAGTCCCATCTGTTCTAAACCACTAAGGAAACACACACACACACACACACACACACACACACACACACACACATCTGTACAGCATTCTAGTACTCAAACCTCCAGAACGTCACACATACACTTCCACCTGCCACACTCCTGTCACGTCTCTCCGCCCAGAACCTGCATTCGCTTTCAGCAGTGTGAACCTCCCCTAACCGTCCCTGGCTCACTCACATCTCTCCTCACTCCCCAGCTGGTGAATTTGCTAACTGCTCTCCCTTCTGTGATGTTTAGCTGCTAAGCGCCTGCTTTATACATTTGCATTTTTTCTCCACTTTCCAAAGTTGTTTTTAAAACCCTGCAACTAACGGCCATGGAGCTTCAATTCCTTTCACGGGCTTCCCACGGAGCCGGGTACATTATCAGACACATGATGTGTGCTCGGACGTCTGTAACTAATAAATTGCTCTGAACGCCAAGGCTGATGGCAGTCTCTCCAGAAACTCGGCAAATGAATCGATATGTCTGGAGCAGCAGCCTTGTTTAAAAGAAAGAAAAACACCATGACCATAAAAAAGAAGTTCTTACCTGCTCTCAAACAAGCAACACTCTCGCCACAGGACGATTTTATTTAATTTCTTCAAAGGCCTGTTTTAAAATCAAACACATATGCCCACAACACAAGTATAGAAAATGTGCACACAACCATATGCTGCCTAACCCCACAATATGCACATGTCGAAACTGCCAGCTGACGGTCATAAAGGGTCATCTTAAATTCATTAGTTAAAAGGCCACGTTGATTCTGAATAAAATACAACTATAGAAACACAATAAAGCCATCGCGGGAAGCTTGTGAGCCCTCAAAATGAGTCAGTATCAGTTCAAGAAAAGCTGAGAACAGGAGAGCTCTTTCTGCAACTGTAATTAACCAAAGAGTCGCCGAGGAAAACTTGCTCAATCCCAGATGTCAATTCAGCAGATGATTGCCCCTGCAGTGAACATCCTGGTACAGAAAGGGGAAAGGGTGTGGTGTGAAAATGCTCCTACCTGCTCTTGGGCCAACAAGGCCGTCTTCTTCATGACCTTCATGGCATAGACGTCGCCAGTTGCTCGCTCTCTTACCACCTGCACTTCAGCAAAGTGGCCACAGCCCACGAGACTTCGGAATTCAAAGTCTTTTGCTGAAGGCTGGAGCTCCTGTAACTCAGCGATGGTGTCGGAATCTGCAAGAGATGTAAGAGTTACTCCCAGGTGAGTGAAGCACTTTCCAATACACGCATCTTTATGAAAGCACAAAAAAAAAAAAAAAAAAAAAAAAAAGAAAGGAAAAAAGTGTTCCTATGTGTTCCCTCGCTGTCAAAAGACATTTTAGTCACTTTCCCATCCGTCATGAATAATTATAAAATCAGCACAAAAGTGTTTTTATATGTTAAGTTTAAAATTAAGGGCTCCAGAAATTCCAAAGCAGTTTCCATGGTAGCTACGATTTGAATCCTGTAGACTCAGAAAATAGGAGGAGAACACAAATCAGGCTTTTCTTCTTCCTCTCTGAAGGCCACAGGGCAGCGTTTGGTCAAACGCGCTTATCAGCATTTAGACTGGTTCATAATGTGACGTAAGCAACACGATTCCCAACTCAGTCGACTTTAGAACTGACCTCCGGCTTATCCCATTCTAGTGCTACTGCGCAGTGTTATCCCACAAACCCATCTCTTTCGGATTGTCAGTAATACCTCCTTTCCCTTAATATGGAGCAGTGCTACCAAAAAGAAAAAGAAAATGGAGCCCTGACATTTGCTCTGCAGCACTGACAGGTCACACACCTGGAAGGGTTTGCAACTATCTGTTTCTTTGCCTATGGTCGTACTCCTTTTTCAAGTGCAATCTCTCAGTCAGTATCTTAGTCTGCTCAGGCTGCCGTAACAAAATACCATAGATGAGGTGGCTTAAACAACAGGCATTTATCTCTTACGGTTCTGGAGGCTGGGAAGTCCAAGATCAAAGTGCTGGCAGACCGAGTTCCTAGTGGGAACCCACTTCCTGGCTTACAGACAGCCATCTTCTCACTATATCCTCACAAGATGGAGAGAGACAGAACCCTCGTCTCTCTTTTTCTTCTTCTAAGGACAACAATTCCATCACAGAGGCCCCACCTTCATGACTTCATCATCATATGAATTTGCAGGGGGACACAAACATTCAGTCCATAACAGGTGGAGATCCTGAATGTATGAAGTATGGATTAAATGGATGGCAGATTTGGAATCTACAGTATATTGACTGACACTCTAAGAACAGTAAGCTGGGACATCACTGGATATGCAATGACTCTCTAAGGATCTGAAAGAGGGAAGTGGAACAGCTGTAGCTGACTAAAAAATTCAATCCTGCACATTACAGAGAAGCTGCATCAAATATAGGGGTTATGCTCCAAAGGAAGACAAGAGGAACACGGAATCAAAATTATTCCGGAGAATCCCTCAGAAAGGTGCCATGATGAGACCAAGAGACTCTTGATATCCCAGACAGACACTAAAGTCCTCCAGGCATTAGGGCAGGTTGCCCTTTCCATGGTTGGGCACCAAATAAACTTGGGAGCTACATTCTAGAGCTACGCTCAGCAAGTTATTCACACAATAGGAGGAAGTTAATCCAACAAGGGGAAAAGTCATTTCATTACCTATAGTCATTGAGCAGAATATTGATAAATTAGCCAATACAATGTTAATTGGTATCCACCTCCTTTCTTTGTTGTGTGGGTGGAGTCGCATTCACTTGGATCAAAGGTACACATGATGAACTCCACTGTACTGAGTGCCTTCCCACCTGTCTCTTCAGCCAGTCATCCTGAAAGCATTTCCCTTTGGTCCCTGGAGGAATCAGGCAAGCGTGGTCGGCACATCCGAATATATTCATCATAACCATTGCGAAAAATAAATCTGGAGCACCTTTGTGGAGAATTCATGCAGAAGCAAGACTGAACGCTGCACAATATCTTCCTTCTGCCCTGCCATCCCTGTGCCAAGCCCTGTCTCTCTTCCCTGCCATTTTTCCAAGTTTCTTTCAGGTCAAGTATTTGAGTTTTGAATTATAATTCCCCAAATATGCTGGCTTGCAACTTCCTGGGTTGAACCTGATTTTATTACTGCTTGCGCATGAAGCCAGCCTCTCCCAATTCTCTGTTAGGCCTTGGGTCCCTAAGTTGCTTACTGCATTTGTCCAACTCAACTCTGGATCCATCGCTGTAACCACCAGGCATTTCAGTCACACAAGTAAATAAACCGCTATACACAGAACCACAAGGATACTCAGAATTCTGAGAAACCTTACCAAATTTTAGGTCTTATTCCAAAGGCTTTGAATTATTAAGGTGAATGATTGAGATACTAAACTCAAGTCTATGACTATTAAAAAAAAAAAAAAAAAAAAAAAAGACGATTCACAATTTCCCTCCATGCCAGCAGCTTCTGTGATTCCAAAACCACATCACACTTCAGCCCTGCACACTGTTAGTTACAGCATTTAAGTACCGAATATTGAGGTGGAAATGAAGACCCAAAGCATGGTAATGAAAAGGCAGTCAAAGCGTGACCTTGTCAGATAAACATTTGGACCCAGGGGCAAAAGCCAATACAGCACAGTGTATCGCTTCCTTTTCTGCAACTCAGTCATTCAACATTTCAATTTCTAGGAATTTGTCCTTCACAGAAACGTTAGCAGATGTGCTCGAAATAGACAGGAAGATATTCATCATGAGCACTGCTTGTAACAGAAAAATAATCAGAAATGACCTAAAGGTCCATCAGCAGGGAAGTGGAATCGACCTAAAAGTCCCACCCACATAAAACCATATTAAGCACATGAGGTAGCTCAATCTCCACTAGAATATATTACATATTCTTTAAGGGCAGGAATTTTTGTCAATGCTGATCACTACTGTGAACACAGTACCTAAAACGGAACCTGGCACACAGCAAGTGCTCCGTATTTGTTGAGTAAATACAATGCTAAGTGAGCAAAGCTAGTAGCAAAATATTACATACATATGATCCACTTTGTGTAAAATTAAACAAAAGTAATGTAAGAACATACACGCAAAGGGTTGATAACTGCTTGTTGACTGGTACGCATGAGCTCATTACATTATTCTCTTTACCTTAAGACCCACTTCAAAATGTCCATAATAAATATTTTATAAGGACAAAAAAATTGCAACACTATGCACCAAACTGTTAACAGCAGTTATCTTAGATAAGATTTTGAGGGATATTCTCTCATTTTGACCTTTTATTTATTTTTATTTTTAATTTATTAGACAGAGAAAAAGGAAGAGAGTGCAAGAGTAGGGGAGAGGGGCAGAGGGGGGAGAGAGGGAGAGAGATAGAGAGAGAGAATCCCAAGCAGGTTCCAAGCTCAGCCCAATGTAGGGCTCGATCCCACGACCCTGGATGGTGACCTGAGCCAAAATCAAGAGACTGATGCTCTAACTGGCTGAGCCATTGAAGCACCCCATGTTTATTTAATTTTTTTTATCATTTGGACCTTTTATATATTTAACTTTGTATTATGTTTAGAATTGGAAAAAAAATTTCTTATAGTTATAACTCGCCCATACATACTACAGTTGTTAACATACAGAAGCTTTTGCCTACAGTAAATGTAGCTGAAATAGGATTAAAGCTACCGTCAAACCACCAAGAATAGTCCAATGTCAACAATTATCAACACTTTGTTATTCATGTTTTATTTTTTTAAGTTTATACACACACACACGCATGCACGCACGCACACACAAGTGGGGAGGGGCAGAGAGAGAGAGAGTGAGAGAGAGAGAGAGAGAGAGAGAGAGAGAGAGAATCCCAAGCAGGCTCCACACTGCCAGGGCAGAGCCTGACACAGGACTCAAGCCCACGAACCGTGAGATCATGACCTGAGCCGAAGTAAGACGCCCAACCGAGCCACCCAGGAACCCCCATTCATGTTTTAATATCAGTTTATTTTTTACACAAATTCTACAATACAATACTTACAATTTTGCCCCTTAACTTTGTTCACTCAGCAACATAATCATTCGACCAATATTTACTGAACATCTATCATGTGCCAGACACTGTTTTAGGCACTGGGAATAGAACAGTAATTAAGAAACAAAAATCTCTTCCCTGGGTTCCCAGATGTGGGTTCCCTGTCCTACTTTGGCTCCAGCTAGGGATACCACTTCAGGGCCATACCCACTGTCTCATTTCCTCCAACGGTCTCCATGCAGTAGCAACTTTTGGGCCCTTCTACCCATGTAAGAACACTTAGATTCCAAAACAAACTTAAAAAGAGGTTGGGGGGGGGCGGGGGAACCAGACATACTAACGTAATCACCCTTTTCCAATCACAGCCTCTCAGCTGTACTCTCCAGGAAGCCTCTTCAAAAATATGAAACAGTTCCTTGCAAGAGAATTCTATTAGAAAAATCTACATTTCGCTAAGCCTAAGCCCCCTGATTACTGAATGAGTCTAGAAGATCCACTACTTTAAAGTAACCAGAGGGCAGACTCAAGACTAATGAAGGAGCCGGTAGATGGCTTGATAAATTAGTCTGTCTCATAATTTCCCTTCCCCTCCCACTCCCTATTTGAGGATTTAAATATTCAAGAAAATAAGGTGGGAGTTTATTCAAAAAAAATATGGAATAATGAATAGTACCCAAGTACATTTCAAAGTTAAAGACCTACAATATATTAAATATACTTGGAGGCTGGTGGCTACCATTACTGGTTAACATTTATTATCTCCTGTGTGCCAGGCAACGTAAGCCTAATCTGTGCACTAACTCATTCAAGCCCCACACAGCTTTATTGGATATGCATTTTCCCCATTTTGCAGATAAGGAAACAGAAAAGACAAGTGGACATACACTAATTTTATCTACTGAAAACTCTCAGCTCCTTTGGGCACTTCCACATCCCCCATTCCATGAGACCCTGGTAATTGCAGTGCCCTGAACCCCTAGGCACCCAGAGGAGGCCCATAACACTTGACATCCTGGCCTGGCCCCTGGTCACGGGGTAGACAGATGACCCAGAACAGAACCAGTTAAAATCTTTCCTGGGGATCCTATTAATATAGAGAGTGGAAAATAAATATTGCATAAGGTGTGGTAGCCATCTCCAAAGATGGTGCCAACGAATCATACACACACCTCCTGGAACTCACGCCCTTATGTCTAGACTCCCTGGCACATGGAATCTGGGCAGCCCCACGACTCACTTCAAACAAGACAATGCAGCCAAAGAGATCTTACGTCCCTTCCACACCTAAGCCCTGAGAAGTCCCAGCAGTTTCCACCGTGGTGCTTTTGAAAGCCCTGAGCTACCATGTAAGAAGTCAACATCTCTACTAGAGAGACCATGTAGATCAGAGGTCAGAAAGCTTTTCTTTAAGGGCCAGAGAATAAATATTTAAGGCTCGGTAAGCCATATGGTCTCAGTCACCACTACTCAAAGGCCTTGTAGTGGGACAGCAGCCACAGGCAGTATGTGAACAAATGGGCCTGGCCAACACCTTCCAGTAAAACTTGCTTTACAAAACAGGGATCCCAGGCTGTAGTTGGCTAACCCTTGATGGAGAGACCACACAGGGAAGCCACTTGGAGAGCAAGAGGCCTGGAGACTTCACAGAGACAGGGAAAGTCCCCGTCATCCCAGAGTCCCAGCCTAGTCCAGCCCTCTAGGCAACATACCAGACACTGTGCAGGCCATCTTGGACTTTCTAGACGAGGAGAGTCCTGGGTGCCTGCAATCTTAGCCCAAGTCACATGGAGTGGAAACATCCTCAACCCACAGATTCATGAGGCATAATACAACGATTATAGTTTCAGACCACTATAGTTCAAGGTGCATGGTTACACAGCAAAGTCGCATAAGGGAGGGTTTCTCAAACTCGGCACTACTGAAATTTTGGGCCAGATAATTCTATGCTATTCTGTCATTGCAGGAAGGTCAGCATTATCTCTGGCTTCACCCACTAGATGCCAGGAGCACCCTTCCCTTCAAGTTGTGACAACTGAAAATGTCTCCCAAACATTGCCAAGTGTCCGGGGTGGGGGGGTAGGGAGGTGCAAAACCACCACTGGCCAAAAAACACTGATGTAAAGTAATAAAATACAAAACTGGGACACCAGCAGCCCACTCCCCCACATTGAGTAAGACACGAACAGGGTGTGGCCAAGGCTGATTTATGACTTTCATAGGGCCTAGGTACATCTGCCTTCATCAGCCTCTTCCTCCATTAAAAAAAAAAAAAAATCAGGGGGCGCCTGAGTGGCTCAGTTGGTTAAGCCTCCAACTTCGGCTCAGGTCATGATCTCACTGTGGGTTCGAGCCCCGCATCAGGCTCTGTGCTGACAGCTTGGAGCCTGGAGCCTGCTTCGGATTCTGTGTCTCCCTCTCTCTCTCTGCCCCTCCCCTGCTCACGCTCACTTACTATCTCTCTCTCTCAAAAATAAACATTAAAAAAAGTCAAAAATTGTATTTTATGATACCACTGACAAAAGGATAAATACAACCCAAAATCACTATAATTATTTTGTTCATAGTTTTCTTGTTTCAAACTAAATTTAAATTAAATTAATGAAAATAAGTGCAATTTATTAAAATTAAATACTGTGCCTGCTATGCCTGCAGGATTATCGGCCCTGAGTGGATATAAGGATGGAGCCAGTGGGGCGCCTGGGTGGCTCCGTCGGTTAAGCGTCCGACTTCAGCTCGGGTCACGATCTTGCGATTCGTGAGTTCGAGCCCCACGTCGGGCTCTGTGCTGACAGCTCGGAGCCTGGAGCCTGCTTCAGATTCTGTGTCTCCCTCTCTCTGACCCTCCCCCATCCATGCTCTGTCTCTGTCTCAAAAATAAACAAACATTAAAAAAAAAAAAAAAAAAAAAAAAAGGATGGAGCCAGAGGACTAACTCACATATCTGGATCCAGCCATGCCTAAAGTTTGACCCATCCCTGGATGGGATTCATGAGCTCGGTTTCATGAGCCATAAATTCACTTATTTGGCCTAAGCTAGTTTGAGTTGAGTTTCTGTCACTTGCAACCAGGAGACCTGACTTATCTGTTCTCCCAAATGCAACAGGTGGAAACTGACCTTAAAACTGAGTCTGCCTTCCTCAGAGCAGAGTTCCTACTCACTACCACCAACCACTAACTCATTCTGCCTGGGGCATTTTTGCAGTTTTCTCTCCCAGAACACTTTTCCAGAAAAACCTCTCCAAACTTACATTTGCGGACAAAGTTGCTCACGTGCTTAATCTTCATCAGAGCAGGCTGACTGCATTCTTCAAAGAGAACGAAGAGGGCATCTAATATCCCTTCTCGGGAAAGAGGAGACATCTGCTGTTGAGTCAGAAAGGGTGGTTTCCCCTAAAAACAGCAAACAGCAGATGGAGACACTGTCAATAATGAAAAGCTTTGATCAATAACATCCACACAGAGTAAATTACAAGCTACCAACTCTAACTGCTCACGACACACGCTAACAGCACAATTCTGTGGCTTCATTCTTTAAAGCGACATCAATGGAGAGTCATTAAGTTATCACTTGTACAATTCCATTATTGTGGGCTTCTTTCACCGGTGCCTGGGAAGAAAACCTTCACGAGCGTGCCGTTGATAAGAAAAGGTCCCTCCTTCTTAACAGTCTGAGGCTCACGGGAACATTTACTCCGGACCCTGCTGGTTCTGACGTGTTTCCATGTCTCTACAATAGGACACAATGATTGCTACATCTTTCAAGTGCGCCCAGAGGTTTGCTAATATAACTGCAGTTTCTTTAATTTACTTGAACAATCTAAAGTAGTGTGAACGAAGTGCCCACACTGAAGCTGAATTTATTCATGACCTAGACCAACAGTTCCAAACTGGCAGACTGTATCTAGCCCACAGACATGTTTTGTTTGGCCTGCGGCATTTATTTATTTTTATTTTTTTTTAAGTTTATTTCATTTTTGAGAGAGACAGAGTGTGAGCAGGGGAGGGGCAGAGAGAGAGGGAGACACAGAATCCAAAGCAGGCTCCAGGCTCTGACCTGGAGTCAGCACAGAGTCAGACTCAGAGCTTGAACTCACGAACCGCAAGATCATGACCTGAGCCAACAGTATGATCAGACGCTTAACCAACTGAGCCACCCAGGCACCCCAGGCCTGCAGCACTTAAATTCGAATTTTCTGCCAATATTGAAAAATCAGGAAATTCCATTCAAAAGAAAGGGTGGGATTTGAGGGTTCTCCTAAAATACTGGAGGGTTGGGCAATATTGTCCCACATTCCCGTCTGGTGATGCTGAGCTGTGGTTGAGTGATGCTGCCCCTCTGTAGTGAATGTGTTCAGCAGTTCACTGCAGACCTCACTGCCAGTCTTCCATCTGGCCCATGTGACTCACTTATACTCACTTCCTGGCCCCTAGGGACATGAGTTTGCAACCTCTGGTCTAGAGCAAAGATTTCCATGGGCCAGGCTATGGATTGTGTGGGGTCTCTCTGCCAAGATGGCCACCAACAGGCCCTCTAACTCTGTAGGTGCTGCTGCCACTCCCATCGAGAGCCAGAGTCTATTTCTCCTCCCCTTGAATCTGTACTTTCTCTGTGACTTGCTTTAAGCAACAGAAGGTGACACAAGTGACACTGTGCCAGTTCTGGGCAGAGTTCTAAAGGAGCCTAGCACCATCTGCTTTTCTCTTTGGGGAAGCCAGTCGCCATGTAAAAAAGCTTAGACCAGACGGGGGTCAGCAAACTATGGCCCATAGGCCAATCTGGCCCACTGCCTGTTTTTATAAATAAAGATTTATTGGAACACAGCCACACCCACTCATTTACATACTGTGGCTGCTTTTGTGCTACAGTGGCAGAGTTGAATAGTTGGAGCTACTCCCAAAGCCTAAAATATTTATTATTTACAGAAGAAAGTTACCAGCCCTGGGTTAGATTACTGAATAATGAAGGACTTCATAGAGAAGTCAGCTAGAAGAAAAGTCAGATGCCCCAGCCAGCAGTCAGCACCCAGATGTTCCAGTCCTAGCCAAGCTCCCAACATAATATGGCCCCTTGAGTGACCCCAGCTGACATCACAGGGTAGAACAGAACTGCCTAGTTGAATCCAAATAACCCACAGAATCAGAAGAAAAATAAATCATTGCTGCTTTAAACTTTGTGAGTGGTTTCTTACACAGCACTGGATAATAGAAACAGACTGGTTACATTGAATCACCTGAAGAACTTAGCCAAAAAACAACAAAAAAATTCTCTGGTGCTATCCCCGACCTACTGAGTGAGAATTTTCCAGGTTGTGGCTTAGAATCTGTTTTTTTGTTTTTTTATGTTTACTTATTTTTGAGAGAGGGAGAGACCAAGAACAAGCAGGGGAGGGGCAGAGAGAGAGGGGGACACAGGCTCCAAGCTGTCAGCACAGAGCCCGACGCGGGGCTAGAACTCATGGACCGCGAGATGATGACCTGAGCCGAAGTTGGCCGCTTAACCGACTGAGCCACCCAAGCGCCCCTTAATGTTTATTTTTGAGAGGGAGAGAGACAGAGCATGAGTGGGGTAGGGGCAGAGAGAGAGGGAGGCACAGAATCCTAACTAGGCTCCAGGATCTGAGCTGTCAGCACAGAGCCCGATGTGAAGCTTGAACTCATGAACTGGAAGTTCATGACCTGAGCCACCCAGTCACCCCTGTTGGTGTTTCTTAAAATGTCCCTTATTTATTAAAAAAAAAAAAAAAAAAAAAAGTCCCTTATTTTTGAAGTGAAAGGACTGGAGATAATAGGCCTTTCTCTGTACATCCTTTACTTGGCAAAATAAAAAGCTGACAAACCTAGATTAGCCCAGCAAATTTGTGAAATTTTGCTGGCTCAAAAACCTAAAAATCTGCTGCCCGCCAACAGAGAAGTCGTTGGAAAGTTAAGCAGAATGTTAGTAGAAGCTAAGACCCAATCTAGAGTACTTACCTGGATGGAAAACAAAATCACTGCTCTATCTAAACCTTGGTAAAATAGCCCTGTACCGGAAAGAACAGTATCCAGTGCCTGTTTAGACAATTGTCATGTGTATGCTACAGTTGCAAACACTAGCAGTTGTGGGGGCAGGAAGGAACTCATCATTAAAAAAAGATGAACTGGGGAGAAGCACAATCCTTGCTTCTATAATGACACTTAAATATAATATACATTTAATAAACTCTGACACACACTGGCAATGTCGCCAGTGGTTACATGTCTGATCTCTGGAGCTTGGCGCTGCCATTTACAAGCTGCATGATCCTGGACAAGTCCTTGCCTCTCTTGCTGCCTGTCTCCTCCTATTTAAAATGTAAGTCAAAACAGTCCTTACATCTGTTCTGATGCGAGATAATCAGGAGCACGCTGGCCCTGTACCCAGCTCTCTGGAAGCCACACTTGTTACATAATGAGCACACTATAAGCCCTTAGTAAATTTTGTAAGAAGTTGGAAAAGTTTTGGAGTAAATGTAGAGGGGCTAAAATGTGGCAGTACTCCAGTCAGCTAGGGTCAGAGGCAGACTATTCATTTGTGAAAAATATCTCATGGCTTAAAATGGCAACAGGGAAGATGGCATAGAACAACCTAAGCCTTCAGTCTGTCTCCACTGATCTGTTTGAACATTCCCCAATACCAGTATTTTGGGGGGGAAATGTCATCAAAAAAGTATTAGTATTTATCATCATACAGGCATCCATGCATAAATACCCTCCTAAATATAATTACTGTTAAGTAAACATAAAATTTAAAATATAATTTAAATAAATGTAAATTAAAATAAAATTTAAAAATAGAGTTACTGTTAAGTAAACATTACTGGGGCACCTGGCTGGCTCAGTCAGTAGAGCATGCAACTCCTGATGTCAGAGTTGTGAGTTCAAGTCCCACATGGGGTGTAAAGATTATTTAAAGTCTTTTTTTAAAAATGTATCATTACTAGGGTGCCTGGGTGGCTCAGTCACCTGGGTGGCTCAGTTGGTTAAGTGTCCAACTTCAGCTCAGGTCATGATCTCAAGGTTCATGAGTTCGAGCCTCACATCGAGCTTTGTGCTGATAGCTTGGAACCTGAAGCCTGCTTTGGGTTCTGTGTCTCCCTCTCTCACTGCCCCTCCCCTGCTCGTGCTCTCTCTTTCAAAATTAAATAAAAACATTAAAAATATTTTTTAAATTTATCATTACCATAACTAATATCATTTCTACACTTAACATTAATAATAGTTACCATTTATAACTATTGGCTTATCAAGAGCTAAGTGCTTTACGTAAATTATCTCATTTAATCCTCATGACAACCCTCTGAATTTGGTGCTCTAACCTCTATTTTCAAGAGTGGCAAATGCAGGCACCTTAGTAATTCAGTTGGTTGAATGTCTGACTCTTGGTTTTCAGCTCAGGTCACGATCTCATGGTTTGTGAGTTTGAGCCCCCACATCTGGCTCCACACTGACAGTACAGAGGCTGCTTGGGACTCTCTCTTTCTTTTTGCCTGTCACCCATTCATGCACTCTCTCTCTCAAAATAAATAAAATAAAACTTAAAAAAAAAAAAAGAGTGGCAAATGGGTTCAGAGAAGGCAAATGAGTCACTCAAGGTAACACAGCTAACTAGTGTGGGGCCAGGATTCAAACCTAAATCTTCACTACTATCCATATTGTCCCCCTGACTTGTGAATATATAAGTCAAACAAGGATTTCTACACGAACAATGTTTCATCTACATCAAAAACAAAAGAATTAGAAATCCACTTGGAAATTATTTCCTGATAGTAAGCTTTAATACTTCTGGGGTGATAGAAATGTTTTCTATCTTTCTTTCTTTCTTTCTTTGTTTTTTTTTTTTTTTTTTTTTTTTTTTTTAAGTAGGCTTCATACCCAGCACAGAGCCCAACATGGGGCTTGAAGTCAGGACCCTGAGATCAAGAGTCAGATGCCCAACCGACTGAGCCACCCATGCAACCCAGAAATGCTCTATATCTTGAATGGACTATGGTTTTCACAGGTGTGGGTATTTATCAAGCTTCGTTTTGTTTGTTTTAAATAAACATCTCTTGAATGAAAATAGGATTACACCTATAGCAATTATGGTCAAATATTTTCTCGATAAATTTTGTTTTTCTTTCTTTAATAAAAGGACAACAGTATAGATGTGTAAAGTGTGAGAAATGATTTTTTTTAAAAAAAGAGAGATCTCCTTTCAAGGACAAGTTCAGCTATCTACTCCTCTGTCCGTACAATGGCTCCTTTTTCCAAAACTATCAGCAATATAAAACATCCAATGAGATTTCTCCTAGAAGATTAGCCTCAGTCCTATAAGGATAAGAGCAACAAGGAGGGGCCAAGGGAACACACGCAGGTGAAAGAGTTGGCAGCCTGTTACCTGGAAGAAATGATTCAACCTGGAGGCCCGGCTGGCAATGGGTTCAGCAGCACCAGCGTCCAGCAGATTCCTTGCTCCATATTTGAACTTCAACATCTCTCCAAAGGTGAAGAGATACAGGAGCAGAGCAAGTGTGTGCTACCAATTTGAGGAGGAAGAGCCTGAAAAATCCTGATCTTCTTCAAGATGTTGGGCACAGGGAGGTAAAAACAGTCACCACACAGGTCTTAGGAAGTTCAGTCTGGCAAATCTGGCATTAAAGAGCAGATTTTTATTCACTATAACAGGAGGTAATACACTTATCTGACATAGTCTCTTACTTATAAATAAATTTATTATCTACTCCACCTATAGTGTAAGCCCTTGTGGAGCTCCACAAGGGCTTACACAGAGCCAGGACACATAGCAAGTTCTAATAAATACTTACAGAATCAATGACTTAAGTAAATGACATAGTATGTTGGAAAGTAATACGTGCTACAGGGGTTAAAAAAGGAGAGGGAGAGAGCAAGGTAAGGGCAATTGGTGTGTGTGAGCAATTTTTAACAGTGTAGTCAGAGTAGACTTCACTGAGAAGGTAACTAACATTTGAAGCAAAACCTGAAGTAGGTAAGTAGTAAGTCTTGCTGATGGGCGGGAGAGGGAAGAAAAGTGTGCCGGGCAAAGGGAACAGCCAGAACTAAGGCTCTGAGGCAGGACCTGGCCTTCGCTAACAATAGCAGGGAGACGCGAGTGACTGGAGTGGCTGGAGCAGGGGGAAAGGCACTGGAAGTAGGAGGTGACGGATGGTACCAAAAGTGAAGGCACAAAATTGTCAAGATCACACGGATAATAGGGAGCTGCCGCGCTCCACTAGCCGGAATAATGCAGTTAATGCGGACAGGTAAATGAGGCAGGGCGGATCACACACGGGACCCCACCCTGTTTAAGAAGGATCTCACAACTCCTCCCGCCCCACGGCACCACCTGCAGACCTTTCAGCTCCCTCGGAGGGGGACCCGCGCACCTCCAGCCTGGGAAGACCCTCAGGCCCCCGGCAGCCTTGGAGGCGGCAACACCGCCCTCCCCGCAGCGGGGGGGGAAAGCCGGGACTGGTGTGGGTGGAGGCGGCCTATCCCCGGGTTTGCAGAGTGGGGTGGGGGAGATATGGGCGTGCGGGGTTCACACTCACGCTCCGCCGACCCAGCCAGTGCGCGTTCTGCTCCGCCCGAGGTCTCCCGCCTCTGCATTTGAACCCCGAACAGCGTGGGCGGGGTTCAGCCGTGTCCGGGCCAATCAGAGTGCCCGCTTCTAGGAGGAACAGCTGCGTGTCAACAAAGTTCCGCCTATGTCCTAAAAGGGATAGAGGAAGTGGAAGGGAGAACCAATCAGATTGTTACTTCCTTTGACTCGTGACCAATGGAAAACGGGCAAGGGCAAACGCGGCCGGGCAGGTCCTGGAAGTTTGAAATTGACGGTTAAGCAGGGTGCTGCATTTATGGAATTGTTTGTGTCTAGGATCCCTGAGGAGGTCGCCAGGGCGCTGTCCTCTGTCTCCTTGCGAGGAGGAAGACAGCCAGGCAGCCCTGATTTTCTTGTTCCTTAAATCTGGCCAAAGTAGGGGGCACCTGGGTGGCTCAGTCGGCTAAGCCTCGGACTTCGGCTCAGGTGGTGATCTCACGGCTCCTGAGTTCGAGCCCCGCCTTGGGCTCTGGGCTGACAGCTTGGAGCCTGGAGCCTGCTTCGGATTCTGTGCCTCCCTCTCTTTCTGCTCTTCCCTCGCTTGTTCTCTCTGTCTCTCAAAAAATAAACATTTTTTAAAAATTGGCTGAAGTAAGAAGTGTTTGCTATTTGGGGAAATCAATTTGTTCTGTGCTACAGCTAAACCAGCTTGAACTTCAACGTGCCTCGGTTCCTGCCACTTTGGGCTGATTGTCCGGCAACAAATAGGTAAACACATTGAAATTGTCAGAAAGGACATTTTAAAATCACTTAAACGCAGGAGATTTCAACAGGCACTTCACTAAAGAGGAAATCCATATGGCCAACAAACGTATAAAAAGGTGCTCAATCTCATACATAATCATGAAACAGTGAGATATAATAACACGCACTCCTCCCCCCAAAAAGGGGAGGAAGTTCTCGCAGTGTTTTTCAAAGATGTGGAGCTTCAGTCATTTATACATAGCTGACTATGAATTAGTACAGTGTCTTTGAAAAAGTTTGGTTCTATTTGCTGTTGAAGACAAGCATATCCTACGGCTCATATGCCCAAGAATGGACAAATAATATTGTATCCCATAATGCCAAAAACAAAAATAAAAACAAAAACTAGAAGCAATGCAAATGTCCCATTAGCAATACAAAGTATACTGGAGTGTTTTCATACTATAATGAAAAGGAATACATACAGCTAAACACAATGACATGAGTTTTGACATGATGCTGAATGAAGGAAATGACAACAGAACAAAGGATGATTTCATTAATACAAATTTCAAAAGCAGACTGTTTCCAAAACTGCAAGGGAGAGATGTGCGCACAGGTGGTAAAACCATAAGAAAGCAAAAGCCAGGATAGTGGCCCCCTGGGGTGAAAATGGAGGCTATTCAAGGTGTCAGGGTGCTATGATCTATTTCTTAACCTGGATGGTAATAATGTGGATGTTTGCTTTATAATTATTAAATTGGGTGTGCATGTACATGTACGCATGTTCTTTTTATGTATATAAAGGAGGAGACGGTCTTTGCTGTACTCTTCCAATTCCTACACTAGATAGAACTGATGTTCTATCTATGAAGATGTCTTTTCACATGCATATGTGTGTGTCCATCAGTACAAAACCGAAGCTATAGGCTTCCTTAATACACTTTTTTTCCCCCACCTGTAACTTGTTCTTCCTCCCTAGGACGATAATGATATTTATCAAGCCCCCTCCCTTACTAAGCAATTTATCTCATTTGATCCTTACCACAACCCTAAGAGGAAGGAACTATAATCCACATTTTACAGATGGAAAAACTGAAACTGAAAGAAATGCATTAGCTAATCTTGGGTCATTCAACTTTAGATGGTGGAGCAGGATTTGGAACTCCTGGACTATCTGACCCCAAATACTTTCGTCGGCACAAAACCTGCTTGTCAGAAGACATTAGAAATTCTCCTAGCCTCCGCTTTTGTCATGTTGCAAGGGCTGACCCAGTATAGAAAAATGGAAAACAAAAATAAGAAATGCTTCTAATGACACGTTGGGGATGGCAAGGGGAGGGGAGGTGCAAAATGGGTTGTAAGCAGCTGTTGACTTGATAAAAAGAATCACAGAAAGGTCTGAATGTGGATCTAGTCAATGCTTCTGATTTTTCTAGTCCAGCCAAACCTGTTAGTTTCCTGGTATCAGAAATAGAAGCCTTTACCAGAATCTTGGGACTTGTTCATCCTAAATTAGAATGCAGTGTTAGCAGCGCTGTTGTGCGCTGCCCTGAATCCTGCCTAGATATCCTAATTTCCTGTTAGAACAATTACTGGCCTTTGCAAACCCTTTGTGAAACAAGACAGGAAATAAACAACAAATAAAATGAATACAGAAACATACAGCAAAAAAAAACACATTAGCTTCATCAATTTTCTTTCAAGAGTAGTAGCTGCACAGAAAGTGCATGGGGAGTATAACGAATAAGAAGGGACCGAGAGTGGATATGCATGTACTAAAAGGATAAGGGGCACCTGGGTGGCTCATCGGTTGGGCATCCGACTCATGAGGTCAACTCAGGTCATGGACTCACAGTTCGTGGGATCAAGCCCCCTGTCAGGCTCTGCTCTGACAGCATGGAGCCTGCTTTGCTTTGAATTCTCTCTCTCTCTCTCTCTCTCTCTCTCTCTCTCTCTGCCTCTCCCCCACTTTCTCTCTTTCTCTCTCTTTCAAAATAAACTCTTTTTTAATTTTTAAAAAAAGGATAAGACATTGCCAAATAGAACTGTCATTAAAACTAGACAGAGACCTGGGACCATACGTTTGTTCTTGCACAAAATGAAACAATGACCATTCCGTTGCTGAATATGAATCCAACACGACTATTGTGATGAGGATTTTGGAAGAACATAATCACAACTGAGTCACAGTGAAGGACCTTATGACATTCCATCATTCATTTATCTGAAAAATATTCATGTTGCCAAGCACTGAGGGTACCGCCATGAAAAAGACATCCTTCTTGTCTGATTTTCAAAGGCTGAGCAGAGTGGGGAAATGGGGCTGTGAGCAAACAATTGTGAAACACTCAGGATAAGTTCCTACAGCAGTGGAAACTATAGAGCACTGTGGCAACCCAGACGGGGGAGGGTAGGTGGTATTGTGACAGCAAATATCCAACACTTGAAAATCGAAGAAATGTGATCGCCCTCAGAGAATCCAACTGGGAGATATAACACAAGCACAGAAACTCCAAGGCACCTTAAAGGAAAGACTGCAAGACTTAAACCAGACTTTAGCGGAACCTTAAGAATTATACATAACCATCCCCCAAAGAACAGAAAAAGTATCTGAGGAACTAACCCCATTTCAGATATAAAGAGATAAAACTATTCTGGTCCTTTTGGCAAGGAAGAGTTCCTCAAGCTATTTTAGCTGCAGGTAACTTCTAAATCATGAAAATAACTACCATTAACAGAGTGCTTTCTAACAGCAAGCCACAGCCAAGGTATTACCTGTTTCCCAGAGATGTGTCCCCACCACTGGTATGAGGGACAGTTTCAACTCACATACAAATGTCACTTATTTTTTAAATTATACACTTTACTAGATTAGGAACAATTACAACCAGTTCATCAAACCAGGTAGTGCAGGATGTTTAGCAGACTCTTGGCCTCCACCCACTAGATGCCCCACTCACTAGCATGCACTCTCAGGGGTGACAACCAAAAACATCTCCAGACCTTGATAAGGTCCTCTGGTGGGGGGAGTGATTGCCCTGGATTGAGAACCACCTGTTATAACCAGATGATGTGAAATTCTCCAATGAATAAATATACTGCACTTTATTTAAACCAACAGAACTCACACATCAAAATGTTTTCTAGATTTTAAATATTATGAAAATGTTAACCAATTGTTAGAAATTTCATTCTGACACCATTACTTTCCAAATGTTTTCTCTGAACTTGAATGATTTTTTTAATGTTTATTTATGAGAGAGTGAGACAGAGCGTGAGGTGGGGAGGGGCAGAGAGAGAGGGAGACACAGAATCCAAAGCAGGCTCTCAGGCTCTGAGCTGTCAGCACAGAGCCCAACGTGGGCCAGAACTCATGAACCATGAGATCATGACCTGAGCTGAAGGTGGACGCTTAACCAGGCCACCCTGGCACCCCTGAATGATTTTTTCTTTAACACAAACTAGGCTCCATGCCCAACATGGGGCTTGAACTCACAACCTTGAGATTAAGAGCCACATACTCTACTGACTGAGCCAGTCAGGTGCCCATGGATGATTTTCCATCTATATTTTCCTTCTCTGACCTAAGACAAATCTTCTAACAAGGAAAGGTGAATTTTCAAAGTTCAATTAAATGGCAATTAGACTTCCTGCCATTTGATTCTAGACAATTTCTCTATGACGCTTGGGCATGACAGTTAATTGTGTTTCTTCAAAAATGTTATAAACT
Organism: Panthera onca; assembly: GCF_046562875.1. Classification (NCBI taxonomy): domain Eukaryota; kingdom Metazoa; phylum Chordata; class Mammalia; order Carnivora; family Felidae; genus Panthera; species Panthera onca. Next base: position 14,908,671 of record NC_138350.1, read on the forward strand.
GTTAAACATACCTCTAATCCCTTAGCACACTGATTTCAGGAGTGTCTTATAATTTCCAGTCCATTTATACTGTAAGAAATTCAGGCACCTGACTCACAACTATTCCCTAAGAACAACTAGGAAATAAAATGTCACCAAAGTCCTCTGGAATTCAAGAGAATGGAAAGAAAAGCCACAGACCGGGGAGATATTTGCAAAAGACACATCTGACAAAGATCCAAAATATACAAAAAAAAAACTCCACTTAAAACACAACAATAAGAGAACAAACCAATGTAAAAATGGGCCAAAGACCTTAAAGGACACCCCACTAAAAAAGATATATACAAATGTCGGGATGCCTGGGTGGCTCAGCTGGTGAAGCATCAGACTTCGGCTCAGGTCATGATCTCGCAGTTCGTGGGTTCAAGCCCTGCATCAGGCTCTGTGCTGACAGCTCGGAGCCTGGAGTCTGCTTTGGATTCTGTGTCTCTCTCTCTCCGCCTGTCCCCTAGTCACTCTCTCTCTCTCTCTCTCTCTCTCTCAAATAAATAAAACATTTAAAAAAGATGCACAGATGGCAAAAAAGGAAATGAAAAGATGCTCCACATCCTATGTCACCAGGGAAGTGCAAATTAAAACAACAGAAGCTATCACTGCACACCTGTTAGAATGACCAACATTCAGATCACAGACAACACCAAATGCTGGTGAGGATGTGGACAACAGCAACTTTTCTTTATTCCTGGTGAAAATGCAAATGGGAGATGGTTTGGCAGTCGCTTACAAAACTGAACACCCCTACCATACGATCCGTCAATTACACTGCTTGGTATTTACCCAAAGGAGTTGAAAACTGCATACACGCACACACACACACACACACACACACACACACACACAAATATGGATGTTTAAAGCAGCTTCATTAATAATTCACAAAACCTAGAAGCAACCAAGATGTCCTTCAGTAAGTGAGAGGATAAATAAATTGTGAAACATTCCAGACAATGGACTATTATTCAGTGCTGGAAAGAAATAAGCTATCAAGCCATGAAAAGACATGGAGGAAACTTAAATGCATATCGCTAAGTGAAAGAAGCCAATGTGAAAAGGCTACACACTGTATGATTCCAACTATATGACATTCTGGAAAAACTATAGAGACAGTAAAAAAAGAAATCAGTGGTTGCCAGGCATCGGGAGGGGGGGATGAATAGGTGGGTGGAGCACAGAGGATGTTTACAGGAGCACAGGCGTTCTGTTTCATATCATAATGAGGGACACATGTCATTATGCATTTGTCCAAACCCATAGAATGTACAACTCCAAGAATAAACAGTAAGCTGTGAACTTTGGGTGCTGATGATGTGTCCATGCAGGCTCATCAGCTGTAACGCATGTGCTGCTCTCGTGGGGAATGTTGATAGTGGTGGGGGGGGGGGGCTTAGAATGTGGACATCTTTGGGGGGTCCACTGTTGGTCCTACCACAACCAGCAAGGTTGAAGAAGAGTTGATGCAGGCAAGGATAGTGGGAGATAAGGTCAAAGATGTTCCTTTTTAGTAACTAAAAGCATACTCATTAAAAAGAATGGTCTTTGTGATTTCATTCTTTAAAACTAACTGGGGGTGGTGGGTGGTGCCTGGGTGGCTCAGTTGGTTGGGCACTCGACTCTTGATTTCGACTCATGTCATGATCCCAAGGTTGTGGGATTGAGTCCTATGTCAGGCTCCACTCCAAGAGTGAAATCTGCTTAAGATTCTCTCTCTCTCTCTCTCTCTCTCTCTCTCTCTCTCTCTCTCTCTGTCTCTGTCTCTCTCTCTCTCTCTGGGGTGCCTGGGTGGCTCAGTCGGTTAAGTGTCTGACTTCCGCTCAGGTCATGATCTCACAATTCGTGAGTTTGAGCCCCGTGTCGGTCTCTGTGCTGACAGCTCAGAGCCTGGAGCCTGCTTCGGATTCTGTCTCTCTCTCTCTCTCTCTCTCTCTCTCTCAAAAATAAATAAACATTTTTAAAAAATCAAAAAAGATTCTCTCTCTCTCTAAAATTAAAAAAAAATTTTTTTAACCAACTGGGTCAGCCCTTTCCACAGTAAATTACATTAAGTTGTACTTTTCTAGCTCCTTCCACCATCAGACTGCCTTTGTAATGTTCTCTTTCTTTCTCAATGTCTCATAAAGTTAAAACACTTGGAGAGATGATAGTATGAATTCTATTTCAGCTTTGTATATGTGGATGTTGAGAGAAGCCGTCCATTCCCAAAAAGCAAACCTAGCTGAGACAACTTTGTGAAGAAAGGAAACACAAAGCATGAAGTGGGTACAAAAAAAGTGTATTCTGTTGTTCATTCACATCACGTTGCAGAAGAGCCCAAGATCTCTATTTGGGGGCTTGTGTATGTTGGGGAAGACACTGGCCAGTCTTGCATAGCTTTTCTTTTTTTTTTTTATTTATTATTTAATTGTAATTAATACGCATAACATAAAACTTACCATCTTGACCATTTGTAAGCATACAGTTCAGTGGCACTAAGTACATCCATATTGTTGGGCAACCACACCACCATCCATCTCTAGAACTCTTTTCATCTTGCAAAACTGAAACTCTGCACCCATTAAATACTCATTCCCCGTTCTCCACTCTTCCAATCCCCTGGTAACCTCTATCATTTCTGTCTCCATGAATTTTCCTATTTTATGTATCCCAAGCTAGTGGAGCCATACAATATTTGTGTGTGTGCGTCTGGTTTATTTCATGTAGCATCATGTTGCCAAGGCTCATCCATATTGTAGAATGTATCAGAATTCCACTCCTTTTTATGACTAATATTCCATTGCATATATATTTTGTTTATCTATTCATCTATTGATGGACCCTTGGGTGGTTTCCACCTTTGGGCTATCATGGAATAGTGCTGCTGTGAACATTAGCATCCAAGCATCTGTTTGAGTCTCTGCTTTCAAATCTTTGGGCGTATCTGCTTAGGAGTTGAGTTGCTGGATCATAGGGTATGCTACATTCAACTTTTGGAAGAACTACCAAAGCTTCCGAGCTTTTCCACAGCAGCTACGCCCTTTTACATTCCCACTAGCAAGGCATCAGGGCTCCAGTTTCTCCATATCTTCACCAGTGCATGTTATTTTCTGTGCTGGTCTTTTTATATTAGCCATCCTAGGGGTATCAAGTGGGCATCTCATTGTGCCTATTTATTTTTATTTTCCTCGCTTAGTAAAAGAATCTTTTATATGAAATTCAGGCATTCCTCCAGATCGCACTCATTCCGCACTGTCTAATAAACCCCTATACTTCACTTCCAGTAGGCTTTAGGCTCCTGCCTTCAAAATTACTTCAGTCAGTGACTTCTTTACGTTTAAAGTACTGAAAGCCCCGCGGCTTGTTTTGCATTTGCCTCACCGAAGCAGAGGCGCTATCTAGTGGCCCAATAGGGTAACTGCAGGATTCAGCCCCCTTTGGTACCCATGCCGGTCCGAATACAGAATCCTTGATTATATTTTATTTTCCTGGTGATGCCCATGTGATAGCACCATGAAAGGCGAAATCCAACTCCCATTCAGAAAGGGATGCTTTTAAAAAGATCAAATAGACGGGCTTTCACCCCAAATGACAATTCCTTCTCCTGGGTCCTCTTAATTGCACCCCTTCCTAAAATAGGAATAATAGAAATGCAGCTGACATTTTAAATGCAACTGGTTTGTTGAATGAGTGTTCCAAAAAAGAAGCAATTTAATTTTCTTCCAGTTTCTTCCTTCAATCATTCTCTGTCAAACCTCCCTTTTACACCCTTCAAAGTCATACCTAGCAAACCCTAGTTTTCAGGTTTCTTCAAGTTTCCTCAGTTCCTTGTAGTGTCATCTAATATTTTACCTGCCCCCTCCCCAGAACAGGTCAGAGTAAGGAGGGTGGTCTGTGGGGGTGGTCTTCTCTTTTATGCTCTTTCCACTCTCCCTTCTTCCTTTAAAACTCCTCTGAATGGACAAAATGAATGAAGCAGATTAGAGACACCAACTTCCAGTTACAAATGAGCCATGGAAATGAAAAGTACAGCATGGAGAATATAATCAATAATATTGTGATACACTTGTCATGGTGGGCATTTAGTAATGTATATAATTGTTCAATCACTATACAGTATACCTAGAACTAACTTAATGTTGCATGTCAACTATTCTTTTTGTTTTTAACATTTTTATTTATTTTTGAGAGACAGAGTGTGAGCGGAGGAGGAGAAAAGAGAGAGAGGGAGACACAGAATCCGAAGCAGGTTCCAGGCTCTGAGGTGTCAGCACGGAGCCTGACACAAGGCTTGAACCCACAAATTGTGAGATCATGACCTGAGCCGAAGTTGGATGCTCAACCAGCTGAGCTACCTAGGCACCCCAACATTCAACTATTCTTCCCCATCAACTATTCTTAACTTTTACTTTAAATGCTAGAAAAAAACTTTTTTAATGTTTATTTATTTTTGAGGGAGAGACAGAGCGTGAGCGGAAGAGGAGCAGAGAGAGAGGGAGACACGGAATCTGAAGCAGGCTCCAGGCTCCGAGCTGTCAGCACAGAGCCAGATGCAGGGCTCAAACCCACGAACTGCGAGATTATGACCTGAGCTGAAGTTGGAAGTTTAACCGACGGAGCCACCCAGGTGCCGCCAAATGCTAGAAAAAAAATTTAATTAAAAAACAAAACAAAACGGAACAAAACAAAACAACTTCTCTGATGTTTGGAGCTATGACTAGAAATTTCTCCTACCCAATTTTCTGACATTGGAAATGGACTCCTACTTGGACTTTTCCAACTACCCTCCCTCGGCTCATACCATTAGCTAAGTTCCAAGGTGTCCACTTAATCCATTCATGCCCCAGCCAACAGCGAGAGCTGAGGCTACTTCGTTCTGCCCCCTTTCTGCCTCTCTGCCTGTACACCCCAGCCATTTCTTTCCCATTTTTTTCCCTTTCTTCAGAAGTCACAAGAACAAGAAAAGGAAGTAAGTATCACTCTTAGAAAAGAAGATAGTGTTATCATTAGGTAGGACTGTAAGCTTAAAAAATCCAGAAGACTCAAAGAAAGTATTAAGACCAACAAGAGGTATAAAAGATAGTCCAAAATAAGATGAACGCAAAGAAAAATCAATTGCTTTCCATTATACCAGCAGCAGCCATTGAGCTAATGTGATGGAGAAAAGATTCTATTCCAGTAATAGCAAAATATCAAGTTCCTAGAAATAAACTCAACAGGAAAAGACCAGAGGCCACATAAAGACTATAAAACTTGACTACAGACACAAACAAAAGACTTGAGTAAGAAAATGAAGAGGCTTGGCTTATTCCTAAATAGGAAGCATCAGCCTGGTAAGAATTCTTTTTCTTCCCAAATTAACATAAAAATGAAGAGCAGGATAAATAAATAATGGTCTACCTACACAATGGAATTCTACTCCGCAGTGAGAAGGAATATATTTTTGATAGAGGCAACAACATGGAGAAATCTCAAGATCGTTACACTGAGGGGAAAAAGTTAGACACAAAAGAGTACACACTGTATAGTTGCATTTATATAACATTCTAGAAAGGGGAAAAAATGAAAGCAGCTGGGGTTGGGGGTGGAGAAGAGGATTAATTACATACAAAAGGACATGAGGGACCTTTCAGAGGCTGATGAGAACATTCTATATCTTGATTGCACAGGTGGTTACATAGTGTATACATTTGTCACAACTCATCTAAATGTATCTCTAAAATGGTGTGTTTATTGTATGTAAACTATACCTCAATACAGTTGAAAGGAATGCAACTGCTATGGAAATGCAATTCAAAAACACCCCAACTTTAGGGTTTGGGGGAGAGGTGTGGCAGAGACTTAAGAAACTAAAATAAAATTCTCTGGCAAGGAGAAATGCAAGAGATCAGCCAAGAAAAAAGCATACGCTCAGAGAGCGCATTAAGTTCACAGCCCAAATAGATGACCACCCTGGAAATGAGATGCATCCGGGGCCTCCCTTCTGGCAAGTACCCTTCATCCCTTCATCTCTAAGAAAAGTTCCCCATGGGGTAGGGGCGGTGAGGGGGAGGGAACAGTGTCAGCCCTTCCCCTGTCTCTACCCCCCACACAGCCTGGAGTGGAAGTCTGAGTGTGGCTGCAGATAACAAAGAAATTTGCTACCTTCTTAGAGGAGAGAAGATACCCCAATTTTTTCTTCTCCCTCTCTCTTTTTTTTAATATTTATTTATTTTTGAAAGAGAGACAGAGCATGAACAGGGGAGGGGCAGAGAGAGAGGGAGACACAGAATCTGAATCAGGCTCCAGGTTCTGAGCTGTCAGCAAAGAGCCTGATGCGGGGCTCAAACCCACAAACCGTGAGATCATGACCTGAGCCAAAGACAGACTGAGCCACCCAGGCGCCCCTTTCTTTCTCTCTTTTAAGTATGGGGTCCATGAAACTTTTTTTTTTTTTTTTTTTTTTTGTCCACAGCTTTGAGTCCCAGCTGCCTCCTCCAGAGTCATTCTATTACAAAGGCAAGCACGAGGTTCAAACTCTTTTAGGATGCTCCTTACATCATAGAGACCTCCAAGAATATATTGTTTCAGGGCATAAAAAGAAGGTCCACCTGTAAATCACAATAAATTCTAGGGATTTAAAAGTGGAAATGTGCAAACATTAGATAGTAGATTCTAGTGCACACTGAGCAGGAAAGAGAATAGGATAAATTGATTTGGTAAACTCCCACGGTTTGCTGTTATTTAGCGTGAAATCCTTGAAAAGGAAGAACAATGGATTGATGCATCAACATACTTCGTGTTCACTGCTGACAAAAGCAAGGCAGTGCCTTAATGTGACCAATTTTTCTGGGCATAAAGATTTTCCACAACCATTAAAACATTTCTCTTTCAATCGGTGTGCTTGGTGGTATATTTTTAGAATTGAAATTTCTCGTTAAGAGGTGATGTGGTTTGAAGATGATCACTCTTCTGAGCTGGTTTTCTCTGTTTGCCATTAGTGGGGTCTAAAGGAGCAGACTTTGAAAATAAAGGCTTTGTGACTTCAGGAGCATAACTCCCAGATCGCTTTCCTTTGCCAAGCTAAAAACTGTTTCAGCACTAACACAAAGGCATTGCATCTGAGATTCTCTACCAGTTTTTCACTCTGCATCGCTACGATTCTTCAAGGTACAAGGAATCGTTAAGATTTGAAATTTATTGGAAATACTCATGGCAGCCAACCAATGACAGAAATTGGGCCCTATCACACCATGGTAACTTATGGAGATAGTCTTTTGTTTTCTGAACCACTAGAATGTCTTTCCATTCACTGCTACTCTATAAAATGAGAACAACCCTGTAAGGTGCTGCAAATTAAAAGGAGTACATCACTCAGGCCTGTCTGTATTCATTATCTAATGCTGCGTGGAAATATCGCCACCAACTTAGCAGCATAAACTAACACACATTTATTACCTCACAGTTCCTCTGAGTCCAGGCACAGCTGAGCCAAATCCTCTGCCAAGATGTAGCCAAGGTTTTGGCCAGGGTAGCGGTCCCATATCAGGATTTGACTGGGGAAGAATCTGCTTTTTTTTCTTTAATGTTTATTTATTTTTGAGAGAGAGAGAGTGCAAGCAGGGGAGGGGCAGAGAGAGACGGAGACACAGAACCTGAAGCAGGCTCCAAGCTCTGAGCTGTCAGCGTGGAGCCTGATGCAGAGCTCAAACTCATGAGCCATGAGATCATGACCTGAGCCCAAGTCGGATGCTTAACTGACTGAGCCACCCAGGAACCCGGGAAGAATCTGCTTTTAAGCTCATGCGGCTGCCAGCAGCATTCATTTCCTTGAAAGCTATAGCTGTAGTTTCTTGCTGGTTTACTGTGGAGGTTGCCCTCAGTTTCTTGCCTTGTGGCCCCATCCACAGAGAAGCTCACAAGATGGCAGCTTGCTTCCTCAAGGCTAGAAAGGGTGAGTCTTCCAGCAAGACGGACCTTGCGATCACAGGTAGCTGAACCACCGACATGACAGCCCATCACTTTTGCCGTATTGTCTTGGTTAGAAGCAAGTCACAGGTGCCACACACACTGAAGGGGCAGGGATCACACTAGGACTTGAACATCAGGAGGCGAGGATCATGGGAGTCACCTTAGAGTCTGTCTTCTGAGTTGTCTAAACTGACTGCTGACGGCACCTTAGTATAAATGGTCCTGACTTGGTTTAAATGAAGATGACTCCATCCCCATGATTGACAGGTGGATTGTCCTCTGCTGTGAATCCTTTAATTCAAGAATAGCATTTACCACACAATTGAAGGCCATCTTGGAAGATTCTCTTATCTTCTTATCTGCTCCTTCTTCCTCCCTTTCGTAGTTACCTCCCCTCTGAATACTGAGAATCCACACTGCTACTCTACAGGGAGCACGTCCCCTGTAGGCTTGGATACCCCTTCTCCCCCCCCCCCCCCCCAGTCGACACACACCTCTCTCTATGTGTTCAGAGAGGTCTCTACCATCACCACTATCACCAGCTCAGTTGCTAGTGCCTCTTCTGGGCAAAGAACAGTGTTAGCCATAAATTGGTGAAGCAAAGAATAATGAGGCATGATCTCAAGATGTTTATAACCCAGATGGAAACTGCTCTACAGCCTTAACTAAGAGAGGACAAAAAGACCATAAGCCCAAAGGATATCGTGGACAACTTTTGTCCACCGTGTTTGAATTTTTAAATAATGAGCACACAGGAGATGAGAGTAGACATTTCTGGTGTTTTTATTTTTTACTTATTCTTGAAAGAAACACAGAGACAGAGCACAAGCAGGGGAGGGACAGAGGGAGAGAGGGAGACACAGAATCCCAAGCGGCTCCAGGCTATGAGCTCTCGGAACACAGCCAGATGTGGGGCTCGAACTCACAAACCGTGAGATCATGACCTGAGCCAAAGACAGACGCTTAACCGACTGAGCCAGCCCGGCACCCAGAGGGTAGACATTTCTTATCCTACCTTCTGGAAACAGAATCCCAAATGTCCGTTGTTTGGGAGCCCCCTCCTTCCTACATCTTCTCAACCAGAAGCTTCCGGTGGGATTAATCCCGCCCTCCAGAGACTGACCTATGCCTAGCATCAGCCAATCAGCTTACCCCATACCTTTCCCCTACAGTGATTGGTTCACAATTGAAGCAGCAGCCCGACCGAAGGCAATGAAAAGTAAGAAGTTTACTGGGGCCTCTGGAAAAGAAAATACCTTGACTCTTGAGGAAGTCTCCAGAAGAGGCTCTTCCCCTGCACCAATGCTATCCAGTAGAAATATAATGTGAGCTTCATACGCAAGTGTCAGTTTCCTAGTAGCTACATTTTAGAAAGCGAAAAGAAACAAGTGAAACTAATTTATGTTAATAAATTATAATATGTTAATTTGTGTTAATAAATAAATAATATGTTAATACTATGTTATTCTATTTGACCCAATATACCTAAAACATTATCATTTCAATATGTAACTAGTATAAAATTATTAATAGATATTTATGGTTTCTTTCATACTAAGGTTTTTAAAATCTAAAATGTGTAGGGGCGCCTGGGTGGCTCAGTTGGTTGAGTGTCCGACTTCAGCTCAGGTCACGATCTCACGGTCCGTGAGTTCCAGCCCCGTGTCAGGCCCTGTGCTGACAGCTCAGAGCCTGGAGCCTGCTTCGGATTCTGTGTCTCCCTCTCTCTCTGCCCCTCCCCTGCTCATGCTCTGTCTCTATCTGTCTCAAAAATAAGTGAAAATAAAAAAAATAAAATAAAATAAAATGTGGGGGGCACCTGGGTGGCTCAGTTGGTTGAGCATCCAACTTCGGCTCAAGTCATGATCTCATGGTTCGTGGGTTCAGCACAGAGCCTGCTTCAGATCCCCTGTCCCCCTTTGTCTCTGCCCCTCCCCCCTAAAAATAAATAATAATTTTTTTTAATGTTTTAAATGTGTTTTACATTTTATACTTATAGCACACCTCAGTTTGGACTAGCCACATTTCTCAACAGCCACATGTGGCTATTGGCTACTGTACTGCCTGTCCACCCTGGACAGCAGAACACGAAGATGGGAAATTAGATATGTACTAATGTTGATGCTACAAGTCTGTGAGGGAGAGGAAGCTTAGGATGAAACTGACCACGTCTAAGGAAAAACACTGGAAGTAAACTGGGTTCTTGGTGACATCATTTGAGTCACCGAATTAAGCATCACTTGAAATTAGCATAACCTCAGAACATTTCAGTTATGTAAGCCAATAAGTTCCCTTTACTATTTAAATTAATTCAAATCAAAAGTTCTGTCACTTCCAAACAAAAGGACTAATACAGAGGGTAATCGATAAAGTAAAACCATCCAGTATGTGCCCAAACTGAAGAAAGAACAGGAAGCATAAAGTGTTCAGAGAAGGGAGAAATCAATCGAGCAATAGTAGGGCTTCTCAGTCTTAGCACTTTTGACATTTGGGGCTGGATCATTCTTTAATATGAAGGGCTTCCCGTGCATTGCAGGATGCTAAGCAATATCTCTGGCCTCTACCCACCAGAAGCCAGCAGCACCCTCCACCTCCAGTTGTGACAAACAGAAATGTCTTTAGATATTGCCAAATGTCCCCAGTTGAGAGCCACTAAGCTAGGGAGTGGATTTGTAATAAATCTGGAAGAATGGGTGGGATGTACTTATGTGGGAAAGACATTTCCAGTGGGCACAATGAGATGAGTATAGGAGCCAGGAAGAGGGAACAGAAGGCTCATGAGGAAATCAATCAAATCATCACTGCTAAGGCCCAGCTGTGGCTGCCAACAACAATCAAAGCATTAAATTTTATCTGAAAAGTCATTTTTTAAAACAATCCTATCATACACTGTAGTGGAAACCTTAATCAGCAGAAACCTTTTCGGAGGGCAATTTTGGCAATACCTATAAAAGTAGAAAATGTTTTTGACCTTTTGTCCCTGCAATTCTTGCTCCGGGAATTTACCGGGGGGGGGGAGGGGGGGAACACCTTTACCTAACAGAAAATAATAGTAATAACTGAAAAAGACAAATCTGCATTCATCAGGACTGGGTTAAATTAATTATGGCAGAGCCACACAATTAAATACTATGTATCCATTTTTAACAATGACTTCATGTGCACAAAGGAAAATATCCAAGATTCCTCCTTAGATTAAAAAAAAAAGAGTAAGATATAAACAAAATATGTGGTTTAATCCCATACAAATAACATGAATATCTGTTAACATATACTTGGGGAAAATGAGGGAAATATATACACAACTAAACAATAGTTATCTTGGGGATAATTCATGTTGTAAAGTGGTAAAGAAATGAGAGTTATACTTTCTATATACATTATATATGTAACAGTATGGAGAAAAGCTCTTATTTTCTTGGCCTCAGAAATTATCTTCCACCCCCACCGCAGCCCCGGGCACTGCCTTCTGCAGAAGAAAACCTGTTTCTATTTGGTGAAACTCTTATATGCCTGTTGCAGGGTGGATCCAGTGGTGTGCTGGTAAATGTTTAAATCTAGCTCTTTGGAGGTGGGGACCCTGATTTATAGTGTTTGCCAATTTCTGTGATGTAAATACTCAAACCGTAGCCCATTTCAAGCTACCAGCATGATTTCGCTGAATGCAGGACTGAGAAGATAAACACACCATCAATCGGGTCTCCCAAGCCTCCCTCTCCAGCCGCCATTCCCAGCCTTTCTTGACAAATAGTTGATGGATATTGAACTGCTTCCTTCAAAAAAGGATCAGAGTAAGATGAGCCATCTACTGAGCTTTTGTCCTTTTGAGTAGGATAGACAAGTTGAGAGCCAGAAAGAAGTTGTCCTAAAAATCCAGAGAGGATTTAGGTTAGGAGAGGGAATAAAGACAGAGACAGGGAAGGAGGAAGGGGAGGGAGGAGAGGAGGCTGACATTTAGAGAGGAAATTTTAGGGGCACTTGGGTGGCTCAGTTGGTTAAGCGTCAGATTCTTGGTTTAGGCTCAGGTCATGATCTCAGTTTGTGAGTCTCAGCCCCATGTCAAGGAACCTACTTGGGATTTTCTCTCTCTCTTCCTCTCTCTCTCTTTCTCTCCCTCTCTGCTCTTCCTGTGCATGCACACACTCTCTCTTAAAATAAAATGAAATGAAATGAAATGAAATAAAATAAAATAAAATAAAATAAAATAAAAACTTAAAAAAAGAGGAGGGGGAGGGGGCATCTGGGTGGCTCAGTTGGTTAAGCATCCAACTTCATTTCAGGTCACGATCAAACAGTTTGTGAGTTCGAGCCCTGCATCAGACTGTCTGCTATCAGCACAGAGCCCGCTGCAGGTCCTCTGTCCCTCTCTCCATCTGCCCTCCCCCATTCACACTACCTTTCTCTCTCGAAAATAAATAATTTAAAAAAAAAAAATGTTAAGAGAGAGGAAATTTTAGCGGAACGAAGACATTTAAAGGGAATTACAGTGAGGTTTTGCCATGTGGTATGCAAGGTAACACTTCTTTCCCCCACCTTCTCAAAAAAATCTTCAGTCAAGCTGTATCACTTAGTAGTGTGTCACCAACTGGACCTGGTTTGCTAGGATTGCACTTATGTGCTGAATGTGGCCCCAGGGAGGCTGCAAGGTAGGAGCTGTGGCCATCTTGGGGGCCTTGCTACATCTGGGCCACACATATTTCAGTCTTTTTATTTTTTTTTTTTATTTTTAAGTAATGAGCATGCATTATTTAAGTTATCAGCAAAAAAAATACTTTTTTTAAGTTACCTGCACCTAAAAACATGGAGTTGAGAGTTATTTTCTTTTTATGTTTATTTATTTTTGAGAGAGAGAGAGCAAGGGACGGTCAGAGAAAGAGGGGGATAGAGGATGTGAAGCCGGCTCTGTGCTGACAGCAGACAGCCCGATATGGGGCTCGAACTCACAAACCGTGAGATCATGACCTGAGCTGAAGTCAGACCCTTAACCACCTCAACCACCCAGGTGCCGCGAGAGTTATTTTCTTACCTTACTCAGTAGAACATGGCATAGAGATCCTTGTGCTTATGGCGGGGAATTGAGTCCTGCAATTGGTTATAAACCAGTTGGGTCTGTTTAGAAGAGTGTTCTGGGAGCACCTGGGTGACTCAGCCAGTTAAGCATCCGACTCTTGATTGGACTCAGGTCATGATCTCACGGTCGGTGAGTTGGAGCCCTGCATCGGGTCCTGCACTGACATCACGGAACCTGCCTGGGATTTTCTCTCTCCCTCTCTCTCTGCCCCTCCCCTGTCTGCACTCTCTCTCTTGCAAAATAAATAAATAAACATTTTTTAAAAAGGAGTGTTCTGTTACAGAAGACAAGCTCCCTAAAACTGCTTGTCTCCTACTATTGTGGGTTTAAATTTTTTTTTAAGTTTATTTATTTATTTTGAGAGAGAGAAAGAGAGAGAGAGCAGGGGAGGGGCAGAGAGAGAGGGAGAGACAGAATCCCAAGCGGGGCTCAGTCTCACAAACACGAAATCGTGACCTGAGCCGAAATCAAGAGCCAGATGCTTAACTGACTGAGCCACCCATGTGCCCCTACCATTGTGCTTTGATTACAAACTTTTGACAGAACCTTTTTGCATGTGTTCAGAAACCTCAAACGTACTGATAAGACCTCCTCAAAACCAGCTGTGTAAAGACATCAGCACAAACTTGCCCTGTGGTTCACGTTCCTGAGATAGTGCTGATCCTGTAGACTAGAAAGCTTGGGACGGAAGGCATTCGGGTGTCTGGCATGTTCCTCCAACAGGATGTAAATATGGTTTCCTATTACAGCTCAAGTAGGAAAGATAAGGTCCAGGCCCTGGACCTTTGAACAGCAAAGTTTTATTGCGGTATGATTCACAGATCATTAAAATTCACCCATTCGAAGTACTTTCTGGTGAGTTTATTGAGATGCACGACCATCACCATAACCCAGTCTGGGAACAGTTTTTACCCCTTCCCCTACCCATTTACAATTAACCCCCACTCCCACTCCCAGCTCCACAAACAACCACTAACCTACTTGCTGTCTCTATAATTTGCCTTCTCTGGGCATTTCGTATAAAGGGAATCATACGGTGTGTGTGTGTGTGTGTGTGTGTTTTCTGTTTGGCTTCTTTCCGCGAGCATAATGTTTTGGGGGTTCATCCACATTGTAGCATGTGTCATTCCTCAATTCCTTTTCATCGCTAAGTAGTGTGGATAGAACACATTTTGTTTATCTGTTCACCAGTTGATAGATTTTGAGTTGCTTCCATGTGGTGGCTATCACGAATGCTGTTGCCGCTGAACATTCACGTGTGCTTCTGTGAGTGGTGGTATGTTTTCATTTCTCTCGGGTAAATACCACGGAGAAGGATTGCTGATGAGGAGCGAGGTTTCAGCACATGGTAAAATGTGAAGACGTATCACTATGTTAAATAACAGGGCTTTGTTGTTATTCATGACTATTCTAAGGTGCAGGGATGTCGTTATGACTCCTGTTCTATCTGCCAGTACTAGTCCCGTTAGATCAGGGTTCCTTTGACCTCAGCGCTATTGATATTTCAGGCCAGATAATTGCTTTGTTGTTTGGGGTGGGGAGAGGAGGGTGTGGGATGTTGAACAGCACCCCTGACCACTATCTGCTAGATTCCAGATTCCCTCCTCCTGCTCCAGTTGTGATAACCAGAAATGCCTCCAGACATCGCCAAGGGGTCCCTGGGGAGAAAAATCGCCCCGGGACAAAAATCACTGTATTAGACTTCACTTAATAAATGGAAGATATTCCAATCCCACTTCTGCTCACTGGCTGAGCACATGGCCAGTTCTGGCTTCCACACTCAGAGTAGGTGTGTGGGTCCTGTCTTGGAATGCTCAGCATTGACATCCTACATGTTACTTTATTTAATTTGTTCTAAATCAGTAGTTCCCTTGTGGTTTGGTGTGTATGTGTTTGTTCTCAAACTGGGCCAAGAGAAGAAGTGGAGGGTTGCAGATGGCACAGCCTGTAGTCTCTGTCTATTTAATTCAGATGAGTCTATCCTGGTGGAATTTATTCCAAAAGTATGAGTTTAAGACAACATGTAATAGGTACCCAGAGTGTTTACACAGCTCTGCTTACAAGAAGCACGATACAAAATAAAGTGGATATTTGTTGGTTTTGTGTGTGTGTGTGTGTGGTTTGTTATACTGCCAGGTATATACTTCTCTCTTAACAAACAGCACTCTGCTTGCATTTTGAGGAACTTCTCCCTGACTGTGGGCAGCTGGTTGGTGGAGCAGAAAATCCAGCCCAAAGGGGTTCTGCAGCCCCTGCTGACAGATTCCTCCTCTCCAGCTCCATAGGGTGGACACATCTTTCAGTTATCTATTGCTGTGCAACCAACAATCCCAAACTTAGAAGCTTAAAACAACAATGATCTATAATTTCTTATGATTCTGTGGATTAGCCATCTGATAGATCTTCTGGTCTCGCCTGGGCTCATCCACATGGTTGCCTCCAGTTGGCTGGGCTGGGCTGAGCTAGATGATCCAAGAATGGTCTCATTCAATACTTGACAGTGGGTGCTGACTATATCATCTGGAGAACCCCAGTTCTCTTGAATGTAGCCTCTCGCTCTTCAGTAGGCTACTCCTACAGCATGGTAATTTTAAGGTTTGGGGAGTGTAAGGGCAGAGGTTGCAAGGGTTCTTAAGACCTAACCTGGAGCTCACCCATCATGTCTGCCATCTTCTGTTGGTCAAGGCAAGTCATAAGGCCAACTCCAATTCAAGGGGGTGGAAAAATAGACTCCACTCCAGCAACATCACATTACAAAGAGGGGTGACCAGAAGAAAATGTGATTAATTGAGGGCTATTCTTACAGTGATCTAACACAGCAAGTGACCCAGCCCATTCCAATTAGATACTCTCTCCTAGGACTCCAGAGCAAGTTCTTCAGGCTCTCTTGACACTTTAGAGAGTATTCACTCTCTAAGGGATTTCTTAAGTCTCTTCAGATGTGTGTATGTGTGTGTGGTGGGGGGGGGAGGGGAAGGGGGTATTTGGCTTGGGTTGGCCAGCATTGATTTCTGTCACTTGCAACCAAAGAATTCTAATTATAGTATATTGGGTCTATTGAGTTGAAGACCCTTCCCAGATATTGCCATATAAGTACATACACTCACTTTTCTGTAAATTGTAGGAGGTAGACACCAAGTTCTGGAGAATTATTTTGTCCCCATTCCCGAGTCCAGTGGTGGTCCCCTTTGTCTATGTCTATACAACGTGATCCCAACTCCTTGACCATAGTTTTTGGGACGAGAAGGAGAAACTGACCCTACCGAGCCCAATCAGATTACTTCTCCCAGCACTTGAAATCAGGACACAAAAGTCCATCAAGCTCTACTAACCCATTAATGAGGCCTTGTAAACTCAAGGACTAAAGATGGTTACCTTCTACTCAATGCAGAAAAAGAGAGAGAGTAAGCTGATGTGCAGAAAGAAAAAAGGTTCTGAGAGGAGAGACTTGAGAGACCATGTAGCATCTGAAAAGGAACCTGAGAGATGTTTGACTTCTGAGAACTTTCTGGTCCCTGGTTCTTGTCTCGGCCATAGGGATTGGTTCAGGAATCAGCAAAGGCTGAATTCAGGTCAATAAGAGAGAATGAATTCCTGAACTCACATAAGAGATATCAGAAGATATATTCTTTCTTCCCCCTGATGGTGTGGCATGAAGATGTGAAATGTGCTAAAAATAGCAGAATCTGGAACAGTCCTAGGACCACTCAGTAAACTCTGAAGAAGATGCCAACACTACAGAAGTTAGAATGAAGAGGTCGAAAGAAAGCATGTGCTTGGAGACAGTTTGTGAGCCATTGAATCAAGCCTTACCTGGAGGGATGTCTGCATATAGACTTTCAGTTATGTGAGCAAATAGCTAACAAATTCCCCTGTATTGTTCAAGCCATCTGGAGTTAGGCTGAAGCCAAAAGCATCCTCATTGACAACTATCTCTTATAACCTATTACTTTTTTAGGGAGTAACAGATGGGAGAAAATTCAAGCCATGTGCCATTGAAGAGGACCTAACTCCCAAAGCAAGACTTGTAGGCTCTCTTTGCCCTATAAGGGGTATTCACAGATCCTGGGTGAGCCCTTCAGTTACAGAAACCACGTGTGTGAGTCTCCAATGGACCCTATTAGATTGCCCTACATATGCAAGAACTCAGTAAATGTGCTGATTGATTGGAAATTTTCATTCTGATCTAGTCTTTGAAAATCATTCCTGGGGCACCTGGGTGGCTCAGTCAGTTAAGCATCCGACTCTTGATTTTGGCTCAGGTCATGATCTCACGGCTTGTGAGTTCGAGCCCTATACCGGGCTCTGCTCTGATGGTGCGGAGCATGCTTAGGATTCTGTCTCTCCTCTCTGCCCCTTCTCCACTTGTTCTCTCTCTCTCAAAATGAGTAAATAAACATTAAAAAAAAAAGAAAATCATTCCTATGGTTTGGGTCTTTAGGTTTGAAGAAGTAGGCGAAAACAAACAGAGTATGTATCTTAGGGCTCATTCTGGACTCTTGCAACCCACCAAAAGCTCAGAAACTCATTTATTTTGCATCTCTGGCCATTGATAAACATAACTCTCCTTGCACAATGTTGCCCCACAGGAAGGATTCAGAAACGATTTGGGACCTCCAACTATAATCAGAATCGTGGCTGAGCTTGTGGGAACTGATTAGATAATTCACTTTAATCTCTTTCTGCTGCTAATTGATGAAAAGGAAGTGTGTGCTCCATTTTATGGATAAGGCAAATTGAGGCATATGGTGGTGACAGACTCAGCTATGGAGTGAAAAACACTAGCAAGGACACTCACATTTGATGCTGCACTGAGCTATTAAATCACCTTTGTAAATCATATATTTTCTACCTGCCAAGACACCTAAAAATAGAGCTGGAGGCTCCTGAGGGGCCAGAAGGGGCAGGCCAAAAAGGAGAAGAAAAAAAAAAGGCCAGGGGCATCTTAAAATTATAAATCTAATTTAAATGATCAGGACATGCATTATAGTGACACAGTGCAGGGACCTCATTAGTGACTGACTTTTAAAGAGTTATTAGAATTGTCCAAAAATGAATACTGACCCTTCCACAATTTCACGGGTAGAATCAAATATCATAAGTATGCAAACTAGCAGGTGCTCACATGCTCAGGGTCTAAAGAAAATAAATCAAGAAGCTATTCTAAGATACCTTTCAATAAATTTTGCTTTCTCCTTTCCTAGCATTGGGTTCCATTTAGTTCAATAAGCATTTATTGTCTGCTACATGCATAGTACTGGGCATTTTGCTTCCATTTGTATGATGGTCAGCTGTTACCTCAATGTTCTCATTAAGTTCTTCCAAGTAGAATACCCTATGAGTTTCCTAAGGTTGCCATAACAAAGTACCGTAGACGGAGCAGTGTGAACAATAGAATTTATTCTTTTACAGTTTTGGGGGGCTAATAGTCCCAAGTAGAGGTACCTACAGATCCATGCTCCTCCCAAAGGCTCTAGGGAAAAAAATCTCTCTTGGCCTCTCCCAGCTTCTGGTGGCCATGGTGTTCCTTGGTTTGTGGCCGCATCACTCCAGTGTCTGCCTCTGTCTTGAGGTGGCCTTCTCCATGTGCATGACTTCTCTGTGTCCTCTCCTCATCTTATAGACCCCAGTCATTGGATTAGGACCTGCCTAAATCCGGGATAATTTCCTCTTGAAATCCTTAACCAGTTAGATCTGCAAAATCCCTATTTCCAGATAAGGTCACATTCTGAGGTTCTAGGTAGACATGGATCTTTGCACAACCTTATGCCCACCTCTACATATGATGACAAGGCTCCTTCCCCTTTCTAAATACTCATCCTAACCCTAAATAAAAAGAACCCATTCACTCTTGCTCAGGGATCATGGCTTTGGAAAATATTCCCCGTGAACTCCTTTTTTTTAAAGTTTTTATTTACTTTTAGAGAGAGAGAAATAGAGAGAGAGCAAGTGGGGAAGGGGCAGAGAGCGAGAGAGAGAATCCCAAGCAGCACGGAGACTGACATGGGGCTCAAATTCACAGAGCATCAGATCATGACCTGAGCTGAAATCAAGAGTCAGATGCTTACCCAACTGAGCCACTCAGGTGTCCCACTGCGATCTCCTTATTTGCTGCAAATAAAGTTTCCTTGTGTGACAACTTTCCTTGGTGTCGTTTCCATCACAAGGAGCGAACTCACATTTAGTAGTTACACATTGACCCCCTGAAGAATTCTGGAGCTGGGATAGCCCTTCAGTGCCCTTATGTCTCCCACTGATTATTGGATTCCCAGGAAGGGGGCGTGACCTACGGTGAGGCAGCTCTCTACAGGAAAGGCAACCCCCATGAGGGTCTGGCAGCTTAGGGCCGCCAGCCAGCAGTAGTCCCAGCCCCTGGAGGAGACATCACAGTGTCTACCAAACCTCCATTGTTATTTTTCTCTTCCCGTGGCTGCTATCAGTCAAGTCTCCTTTTTTCTCCTGTCTCCTAATAGTGCTGAGGGCCCCTCACATTCCTCACCCCCACTGAAGCTTCTTCTTCCAAACCCACCCACAAAGAAACTGAATTACTGTTAGCTAGAATGCAAAGGGAAGTTGCTCCAATAAGAAGGTTGTCTAGTCACCGTTAGCTAGGATGCAAAGGGAATCCAGTAAGAGGACTGAAAGCTATCTGCAGAAGGGAGGATGGAAGGAATGTGTTTTGTTTTGCAGAACCAGCAGCTCCAGCCAAGGAAACAACCACTAAGTGTTTTACCTGATGGCCTTTTGCTAGGGGTGTCTCGCTTGATAGTCCCTTACCTGAGCCAGTTTGAGCGGGAGTGGAGCTGAGAACCAATGCAGAAGCCTCCCTGAGTTATCCGGAAGTTACCTTTAGCTAATTATAATACTAAGATTTCTATAGATTACGACTATAATACTAGGAGTTTTCCATCATTTTTTGAACGTATGAAATATGGGCTAGCATGTTGACACGCTAGGAATGCCCAATTGTACCAAAAATGCCTACGCAATCTCCCTTCCCCGCACCCCCCAATACAATGAATGAAAGCTTCATGTACTAACCCCATGGGGAGACGGTGCTTTGCGAGCTATCTTGTTGTCACCTTACTTGTAACAAGTCATAAAAAAGTCTTTGTTTTCAACACTTCCTTCGGTTGTGTTCAACATGATGCACCCCAAGTGGCGAACCCCTTGAGTTTGGTTATATTAACACTGATGCTACCTTCTTAGAAGACATTGAAGGGAGTAATAAATGGCAACCAAGGCGTCTGTTAACGCTGCTTATTGCATAATGAAGTGAGTGCTGGATTTTGAGGACGAAGACAGAGTCTAAGTGCTAGCTCCACCACTAGCTGTGTAACCTTGGGAAAATCACTAGCCCCTAAGACTTGAGGGCAAGGACCATGTCTTTTTTATTTGTCATTGATTATGCAGCACCCAGGATCATGCCCAGCATGTAGCAGGTTTTTAGTAAATATTCCCTGAGTATATGAAGGAAGGAACAAGGTGTGCCTGAGTATCGGTTTCCTTGGAGTAATATTTGATTAGTTAAGGATAGGCTACGCAGTTATGCCCAAAATGTGGTCCCCATACCACCAGCAACAGCGTCCAGGAACCTGTTAGAAATGCAGATTATTGGACCCCACCCTAGATCTGCTGAATCAGAAACTCTAGAGTAAAGGTCCAGCATTTTTCATTGAGAACCAGTGGGCTAGGTTATAACAAGGTAACCAACTCAAAATCTCAGTGGCTTAATATAACAAAGCTTATCTCTTGTTCATACCATCTCCTGTTGGCAAGTTAGTCATCATACTTATTCAGGGTTTCAGGCTGCCATCTTGAAAGCTGATGGTTTCCAAGACCAAGGGAAAAAGATGGTGAATCATGGACTAGTTCATTAAAGCTCCACCCAGGTGTGCGTGATGTCATTTCTGCTCACAATTCACCATCCAAAGCAAGTCACAAGGGCACATTCAACTCCAAGAGAGAGGGGAAGAGCACCACATCTATTCTGTAGGACTGTTGAAAGAATCAAGTTAAATATCAAATAGAGAAGCCTTCTGAGAACTGTTAAAAGCTATCACAATTTAAGGGATTATTTCTGTTATTTCTACTCTTGGTATAAAAGGGTTCTCTGGCTGTTTTGCTCATTGTCACTTTGTTAAGGAATGGCTCAGAATGTGGAAATATAATGTTGAATTCTAAAGTAGGAAGTCACTAAATAGATGGATAGATAGGGCAGGAAGTCACAACCCGTAAGATAAGTTCAGAATTTACCAGATATTTCTCTTAAAAGAAGCTGGCTTTGAGAAGAAAAAAATGATAGAAATCTGTAAAAATCATGATCCACAGAGTACTCGGCACACAGAAGGTATTTGATACGTTTTGTTAGGCACATTTTGTGATTTTTTTCCCCCAACTATTGATACAAATTATTGGTCTCACAGTTGCAAAGATTGGATTGTTTGGAACAAGATTCTTGCTGCTGATCAATTAGATGTAGGGTTCATCTGACTGGCTCCTTGGACAGTATATAGAAGTGGAAGTCCAACCAGAGCTTAAATCCCAGCTCCCACTTATTAACTGGGTAACCAGAAACAAGCTATTTAAACTTCTCTCTCTCTCTCTGTTTTATCTGAAAAATGAGGATAATAATACTACTTGCTTCACAAGTTTGTTTTAATGATTAAATGCAATAAAAGTTGTTAAATGCTTAGAACAGTATATGTACATAGTAAGTATACAATAAATGTAATCTATTACATTATGTTAGTTTTAAACTTAGAATAAAATCCAACCCGTCTACCAATAACCTACAGAATCTGCTAGAACATTTCCCACATTTTTCACCTTGTCTTCACTACTCCTTACTACTAACTTACCACTCGAAAACTACACTGACCTTCTCTGCCTTTTTTTTTTTTTGTAAGATTATTTACTTATTTTTGAGAGAGACAGAGATAGCGTGAGCTGGAGAGGGCAGAGAAAGGGAGAGAGAGAGGATTCTAAGCAAGCTCTGCACCATCAGAGCACAGCCTGATGCAGGGCTTGAACTCACGAACCATGAGATCATGACCTGAGCCAAAAACCAAGAGTCAGACGCTCAACCGACTGAGCCACCCAGGCACCCCTGACCTTCTTTTTCTTAAATATAACAAGCTTGGTTCCTGTCTCAGGGCTTTCGTACCTGCCCTTCCCTCTCTGCAGATGGCTAGCTCCAACTTGTAGTTCACTATTGGTCCAAATATGCCCTCCTTATTCAAAGATCAAATCATCATGTTGCACACCTGAAGCTAATATAACGTTCTATGTCAATTATGTGTCAATTAAAAAATGTGTCCTCCTATGGGGCGGGGTGGGGGGGGCACACAATCCGAAATTAGCCATACTAGTTATTTAGTGTTCTTTCCCATCATCCTGGCATTTTTCCTCTCTATAACCATCTTGTTCATCTGTTTACCAGTTTATCTTTCTCATCATTTATATAATACCATTTTCTTAAGAACAAGAACCTTGAATGTTTCCTTTACCCCTGGAACTAAAAACTCCTAAACAATGCCCAAAGCACAAGACAGCACCCTATAAATGTATGTCGAATGAGGGATTCAGGGCTCTGCTTCCCTTTTGAGATATTGGCACTCGGCTCTGTGAGAATATCTCCTCTATAAACTTGAGGTGACAATGAATTTCTGCAGCAGAAACATTTTTCACATTAACTGGATGGATCCAAAAATGAAGTGCATCTTGGAGCCATGTGTTGAGGAAGTGCCATTTTTAATAAAGGGCTTGCAGGGTCACCCTTCCAGCTGATCCACATCACAGCCTCGCTACAGATGCCCAGCAAAATATCGTACTCACAGTCAAATTATTTTTGCACATTACTATACGAGAGCCATACACGATGTCCTAACAATTGTGTATAGATTTGTGTAGAGAAAAATAACATTTCTTGTAGGTTGTTTGTTAATATTCTAATTTCAGAAGAATTGCAAGCTCGTTGTAAAAAATTTGGAGGATAGAGAAAAGCACAAAGAAAACACCAATCTTCCAAACAGTGGAATATTTTTATGTATGTACTTTCCAATTTTTTTCTATGGATGTTTTAAGAACACAGAATGTTTTCTATGAATTTTTTTTTTAATTTTTTTTTTCAACATTTTTTATTTATTTATTTTTGGGACAGAGAGAGACAGAGCATGAACAGGGGAGGGGCAGAGAGAGAGGGAGACACAGAATCGGAAACAGGCTCCAGGCTCCGAGCCATCAGCCCAGAGCCTGACGCGGGGCTCGAACCCACGGACCGCGAGATCATGACCTGGCTGAAGTTGGACGCTTAACCGACTGCGCCACCCAGGCGCCCCTCTATGAATGTTTTAAAATCTGTACTAAACTGTCTTGGAGTCAAAATTTTCCCTTAGATATATATCATGGATGTTATTATTTACTTTTCTTTCACAAAAAAAGTTTATATATTATGATCTACTGAAATAATTTTAAGTTATATAAAAATATATGCCCATGGGAAAAAAATTCAATTTTAGAGAAGAGTAGAAAAGGCAAAAAACAACAACAACAACAAACCTTCATGCTACTCCTGCTGCAGAGGGTTTCTTCTGTATCCTTCCAGAATATTGTTTCTATATACACACAAATAAAATCACTGTATTGTTGTTCAACAAGTTATTATTTAATGTAACAATATATTTTATATATATTTCTATGGCTGCATGGTGAACTGTTACATAAATACGCAATATTTATTTATTTATTTATTTAAAATATTTAAATATTTTAATAAAAATATTTTTATTTTATTTAAATAAATAATGTTTTATTTTTAGTTATTTTGAGAGAGACGAAGAGAGAGAGAGCAGGGGAAGTGCAGAGAGAGAGAGAGAGAGGGAGGGAGAGAGAGAATTCCAGCCAGGCTATGTGCTTACAGCAGGGGGCTCAGTCCCAGGAACCATGAGATCATGACCTGAGCTGAAACCAAGAGTCGGATGCTCAGCCATTTGAGCCAACCAGGTGCCCCAATAGGCAATGATTTTTTTTAACTAGTTTCCACTCTGATACTTTTGTAATTCTTACTTCTTTGATATTATACACAATGATGATATATTCTCCTTCTCTGTTGCTCTGTGTGTCTTTCACAGGTTGATAGACATGCATGCAAGGTATCTATCTGTCTATATCTCTTGTAAATTGCTTCCAACAGTGCCCACATGTAATGTGTGGTGCAGAGTAGTTTCTTAGTCTCACCAATACTGACATGTTGCACCAGGTAACATTTTGTTGCAGGGAGATTTGCTGTACTTTGTAGAATGTTTACCATCACCCCTGGCCTCTACCCATGAGATGCCACTACATCGTCCTTCCTAGTTATTGCAACCAAAAAGTGTGTCCAGACATTGTCAAATGTCCCCTGGGTACAAAATGCTCCCTTACCTTCCCAACCCCCATCCCTTGTGGAGAACCACCGAGATCCTGTTTTTAACTCCCCAAGTGAATCTGATATGCAAGCAAAGTTGAAAATCACTGATGTAAATAATGCTACAATAAATGTTTTGGTGCTTTTTGTTTGTTTTTATTTTAGTTTTTAAATTTTTAAAAGGTATAATTGACATACAACATTATATCAGCTTCAGGGGTACGAGATAATGATTAGATATTTGTATATATATTACGAAATGATCACCTAATATATCTGGTTAATATCTGTCACTGTATATAGTTACAGAATTTTTTCTTGTGATGAGAACTTTTAAGATCTACCCTCTTAGCAACTTTAAAATACTCAATACAGTGGTACCTGGGTGGCCCAGTCTTTTAAGCATCTGACTCTTGATCTGGGCTCAGGTCCTATTTTCACGGTTCATGGGATTGAGCCCCCATCAGGCTCTACGCTGACAGCGACGAACCTGCTTGGGATTCTCTCTCTCTCTCTCTCTCTCTCTCTCTCTGCCTCTCCCCTGCTCACATGTGCGCTCTCTCTCTCAAGATAAATAAACTTAAAAAAAAATAAAATAAATCTGCAATACAGTATTATTAATTACAGTCTCCATGCTGTACATCACATTCCCATTATTTATTTTATAACTGGAGGTTTGTACCTTCTCGCCCCCTTCACCAGTTTTGCCCACTCCACCCCTTGCCTCTGGCAGCCAGCAATCTGTTCTCTGTGTCTATGAGCTTGTTTTTTAGTTTTAGTTCTAGATTTCACATATAAGTGAGATCACGTGGTATTTGTCTTTCTCTGTCTGACTTATTTCACTTAGCACAATGTCCTCAAGATCCATCCATATTGTAGCAAATGGCAAGGTTTCCTTTTTAATGGCTGAATAATATTCCACATGATACACATGTGCACACACACATTCACACACACACACACACACACACACACACACACCACATTTTCTTTATCCATTCATTTGTTGATAGACATCTAGGTTGTTTCCATATCTTGGCTTTTGTAAATAATACTGTAATGAACATAGGGATATGTATATCTTCTTCAGTTAGTGTTTTCATTTTCTTCATATAAATACCCATTAGTTGAATCATATGGTAGTTCTATTTTTCTTTTTTAAAATTTTTTCAAGTTTATTTATTTATTTTGAGAGAGAGGGAGAGAGCACAAGCGGGGGAGGGGCAGAGAGAGAGAAGGAGAGAGAGAGAATCCCAAGCAGGCTTCCCACACAGCATGGAGTCTGTCTCAGGGCTCAATATCACAGCCACAAGATCATGACCTGAGCCAAAATCAAGAATCAGACGCTTAACTGACTGAGCCACCCAGGCGCCCCTAATTCTTTGTTTTCAATAAAATTGATGGAGGACAAAATTGAATTTAGCTGAGAGTTCAATGTAATAATTTTATTTATTTGTTTGTTTATTTTTAATGTTTTTATTTATTTGAGAGAGAGTGAGAGTGGGGAAGGTGCAGAGAGAGAGGCAAACCAAGGATCCAAAGCGAGCTCTGTGCTGAGACCAGAGAACCTGATGCAGGGCTCAAGTCACGAACAGTGGGATCATGACCTGATCTGATGACACTTAACTGACTGAGCCACCCAGGCACCCCCAGAATAATTTTTATGGTAAGAAAGCCATTTAATACTTAAATGTATATAATTTTTTTTGCAGGGTAGCCTATTAGGTAATCAATAGTAGACTTTTAAGCACAAAACTGTTTACATTGGAATAAAACTCTTCAGGGAAAGTAGAATAGAAATATAACTTAGAAAGAGAAATGAGTAAAATTTTTGGTTTTTAATAAAGAGCTTGTTGATTTTTTTTAATGCTTTACTTTTTGAGAGAGAGTGAGAGAGAGAGTGCGTGCATGCCATGGGAAGGGCAGAGAGAGACAGGAAAGGAGAAAATGCCAAGCAGGCTCTGCGCAGACAGCACAGAGTCTGACACAGGGCTCAATCTCACAATCATGAGATCATGACCTGTTGCTCTCTGTGAATTTAAAACAAGAAACAAAATGAGACACCTGGGTGGCTCGGTCGGTTAAGTGTCGGACTTCAGCTCAGGTCACAATCTCACGGTCCATAGTTTCAAACCCTTGCATCAGGCTCCGTGCTGACAGCTCAGAGCCTGGAGCCTGCTTGGGATTCTGTGTCTCCTTCTCTCTCTGCCCCTCCCCCGCTCATACTGTCTCCTCTCTCAAAAATAAATAAACATAAAGAAAAAAGTTTTTAAATAAAAAATAAAACAAGAAACAAATAATTGACTTGCTGTGTTTGCCAATTTCTGTGGTGTAAATAGGCCCATTGTGGACAACTTCAAGTTATCAGTGTGATGTCAACGAACAGGGAGGTGGGAAGAGATGTATACAGCTGGCTCTTGGTGGCTGGTGGGGTCTGGCTCCAGCCCACTATGGCCTCGTACAAATGTTTGAAATGATTGTAGAATTCAGGTCCAGGTCCTGCATCTGATAGTGAGAACTTAATGTATTCCCATTAGATTGAGTCTATGTTAGCAAAGTAGACAACAGACAATTAAGTGATGAATTTGGCCCATGAGTTCAGATGGTATAACGAACATTTTGAAAGAGAACAAGGATGGCAAGTAAAGGTGAGGGCCTCTGTCCTCCGAAGTGCTTATTCTGAATGCCCAGTGTCCTAGAATAGTGTCAGCCCACCACTTAGCATAGTATAACCTGACTTCAGAGACTCTAGCCTTGACTTTGACATCTGCAAGATATCCAGCCTTGAGCAGCCCAGCTCCCTTACATTTCTGTGCCTTATTCCCGCCCCCCCCCCTATGAACTGGGGAGGAAAAGAGGTATATTTTTTCACCAGGGAGCTGTGCAGAGCAGTCCATGGGACCAGGTACTGCAGAAAGGTCATTCGCCCCGCCAATTCACACAAAGCCCCAGAATGACAAGTCAGCTGACTCCAGCTCTGCCTACACTCAAGACGATTTCGAGACTTTAATAATCATTGCACCCAGCACAGAACAGAATTGCATCACTTGGCTTGCTAAGCAGTTTCCCACTGACAGCAGTCAAAATAAGAATGAGTTTTCCTCCTTCCCAACATAAAAAAAGCAACATATAAGATCAGGTTCCAGAGAGAAAATCACCTCCTACCTGCAGAAAACATTCAATTCCATTGTTCAGGGATTGTTTAACCAGTTTAAGAATTTCCTAAACCAGTAGTTCTCAATCGTGCCTGCAAACCAGAATCACCTAGAGGGTGATTTAAAAAATACAGGGTCCCACCTACAGGGATTTGGGCTCAAGTGGTCTAGGGTGGGGTCTGGGAATTTTTTTTTTTAAATGTTTATTTATTTTGGAAGGGGGAGGGGCAGAGAGAGAGGGAGAGACAGAATCCCAAGCAGTCTCCACACCGTCAGTGCAGAGTCTGATTCAGGGCTTGAACCCGCAAACGGTGAGATCATGACCTGAGCCGGACGCTTTAACCAACTGAGCCACCCAGGACCCCCCTGGGAATCTCTCTCTCTCTCTCTCTCTCTCTCTCTCTCTCTTTTTTTTTTTAACCTATCCAGGTAATTCTTATGTGCAACCAGATCTGAAAGCCACTGACTTAAACCAGTAGTTCCTAAACTTTAACATGCAGCAGAGTCACTTGGGGAAAGCTTATTAAGCATTCAGGACCTCGGTCCCTGCCCAGAGATTATAATTGGGCAGGCTTAATGTAGGGACCCTGGAATCTGCAGGTATTCTGATGCTGTCTTCCACTGTTATTTTTAAGGTCTTTTTTTTTTTTAAAACCATCCCAGTCATATTTGCAATAGAAAGAGAAAGAGAAAAGGAAAGCAGTTGATATTTGAACCCATTAGTTTTGTAGATTCTCCAAAACGCATTGAGGGACCTGGGTGAAGGTATGGACTGTAAAAAGGTTTGGGATAAGCAGTCAAATGCACTTTAACCTGGCAGGGCACACACTCGTGCACACGTACACATGTTTCCTGCCATGAAGCCAATATGTCCACACTGATTGTTAAAATGTTGAAACACTTCCATCCCAGTTAGTAAATAGCTGCCCCCTTCAAGGTGTTCCTCCTGCCCTCCACCCCCATGCTACTCTTGAGGCAGAATAGGGAAAGCAAGAGGGATTTGACTCCTGCGAAGCCAGTGATTTAAGGCAAGCGTTAAAAGGTACACTTAGAGACAAGTACCTCCTTCTGGGAGAGAGGACAAATAAGAGAAAACAGCCATTGGGGAGTAGTGGTTGTCTGGGCAAAATTAGAAGTCACAATTCAAAGCCTACTTGCACAAGTATTTCCCTGAGCCCTGAAAGAATGTCCACCTTGGAAAAAGGCATCCTGTGGCTGTCTTGTGTCCACCAAAAAGTAACGACCATAATATAATGACCATGGGACCAATGGATGCTTATCCACTCCCAGACCCCCACCCTTTGCAAAAGTGCCTTTATAGGCTATGCAGGCTACCCTTTGGGGAGCAACTTCTTTTCTCTTGTCAGCTCCCTTATATACGAGCTATCTCTAATAATAAATCCTGCCTGCTTTCTTTCTCTTGAGTTCAGTGTTCCTTTCTATGACATTGAGATTCAAGAACCCAGTCTTCGGCATCCAGTAACCCTACTACCCAGTCCTTCCTGCAGTGATTCTCCCCACACACCCGACACAAGAGCATCTCAATCTTCTGAGTTCTGATTGACCTGGTCAACGTGCCCTACTGCTGTTGAATATATTAAACATCCCACCCACCCCTCTCTACAATAGAAACATGCTACTGGAAGTTTCTACCGAGGGGTATGGAGGCAAAGAGAAGGGAATGATTAACTTCTACCTGGAGGAGTCAAGGAAAGACTTGAAAAATAAATAGCTTTTGAATTAGACCCCAAAAGATGAGGAGGTTCTCAGCAGGTGGGGATAAGAAAGTATTTTAGACAGTGAGCAAATGTACAGAGGTGTGCACTGTAGTGAGGAGAAGGGGGTAGCTGACAAGAGGAAGAGTATGGGACAAGAAGAAGGTTTGAAGAGGGTTGAAAGAGAGGCGCCTGGGTGGCTCAGTCAGTTAAGCATACGACATTGGCTCAGGTCATGATCTTACAGTTCGTGGGTTCGAGCCCCACGTTGGGCTCTGTGCTGACAGCTCAGAGCCTGGAACCTGCTTTGGATTCTGTGTCTCCCCCTCTCTCTGTCCCTCCCCTGCTCATGCTCTGTCTCTCTCTCTCTCTCTCTCTCTCTCTCTCTCTCTCTCAAAAATAAATAAACATTCGAGACTCACTGTTAATTTAGACAGTAGGGAATGGTCCAAAGATTGAGCAGTGATGGGATCTGATCATATTGGGATTCCAGTGAGATAACTCTGGAGAGGAGAAAGCCAGGCATACCCATCAGAGAGCCCCAAGCAAATGGTTCTGGCCTGAAACAGGAGACAGAGGATGGAGGCTGGACGTGGGACAAATGTGGGAGGCAGTGGTAGCAGGATTTGGGGATTGACTGGAGAATGAAGGAAGGAGAAGAACGAGTCACTGACAACCCCACAGTTTCTCCATTCATGACTGACTGGATGGTGGTGCAGGATGTAGGAGCAAAACCAAACTTGGAGAGAAGAGAAATGTGTTCGGTTCCGACACACTGGAGATGCCTCTGGAACAGTGAGAGACTAGATGGTCGAGTCATCAAGAAAGATGGTGGGACTGGACCCCCCCCCCCCATTGGGTGCCATTGGGACATGGGTAATAATTGAAGAAATGGAAATGAATGAATTCACTCAGGGCCAACTCCTCCATCAGGCATAGCATGCCCAGTGCCTAGGGGACCACAAAAATATTTTAATTGCTTTTAAGCTGAAGAAAAATAAATTCTATAATAACAAATTCATCCTGGGTCATATTCATTTTTATACCCCTGCAATCATAGAATATAATTTTTAGTATCTTTATGGAGGAGGGGCCCATAGAGGTAAAATTGCCTCAGGCTCACAAAAGTCCTAATGTGGCCCCAAGTCCATTCAGAGAGAGGAGAGCTGAGGCCAAGCCCAAGGAGCTCTTAGGTTTTGCAGAGGTTTCTTGCCTTTCTTGTGCCTGGCATCACTTTGGTTGTCCTGGGAGGGTGAGTGACCGTTCTCAGAATGTTTACAAATGCCTAAAATAAAGCACACAGGGTTACAAAGAAATCAGTTATATTGAAACACACTTATCAAAATACTTTGAAAAGCTAGTTAGGGGACATAATAACATGCATGTGTGTCTTCATTAATGCCCTACATAACAAGATCCATGTGACTTCTGCTGGTGACAAAGTCAGAGGCACCACTAACACACCTGGGGCATTTTGCTTATGTTCGTAATGGAAGGAAATGTGCTGATGTCAGTGAGAACTTAGTGAAAATAAAAGAAGTGATTTCTTCCCCCATTCAAGTTCATGGATGCCTGAATGCTATCCACAGTCCGCTTGAGTGTCTATGGATTCTGGTTAGGGCCTCCCAGTCTA
Source organism: Panthera onca (assembly GCF_046562875.1). Taxonomy (NCBI): domain Eukaryota; kingdom Metazoa; phylum Chordata; class Mammalia; order Carnivora; family Felidae; genus Panthera; species Panthera onca. The sequence continues at coordinate 14,939,614 of NC_138350.1, forward strand.
GTGAGTATGGGGGAAGAGGTGACAGGGAGAGATCAGAGGAATAGAAACAGAAGCAAGAAAGTCATGACCAAAATGTGGAAATGTTTCATACATATGACCCTGGAAGTGTTAAGACAAGGAATGTGAGGGGGGAGGCAACCATTGTTCCAACTAAACTATCAGCCCTTTGAGGACAGGGACTCTGTCCTGTGTGATCCAGGGATAGAGGGTCATGGAATCGTCATGACGGCTCTGTGAAATCAATGCAGACTGTCACCAGCTAAAGACTGAATAAATGTGCCTCCTGAGTACACATGGTTATGTATAGATGATGTCATCATAACCAAAATAAATAAAATTGAAGAAATCTATTAAGTGTCCTTGAATCCTGGTAGCCTTTGGTCACTGCACATTTTCTCAAATGGAGTGCTCTAAAATTATACGGTCTCTGGGCCATCAGTACACTGTTGCCTCAGCGTGGAGGGCCCTTACGCACTCCCTCCTCTCCCCCATTCCTTTGCCTAGTCAACTCTTACTCATCCCTGGGTCTCAGCTTAAGCATCGCTTTCCCAAGGGAGGCCCATCCCGACCTCTCCCCAAATTAAATCACCCTATGACACATCCCCATGTTTTTCTGGGTGGGTCATATCACACGTGTAATTAATTACTTGTCCAATATTTGTCTCTCCTTTCTCCATGAAGATTGGGACCACATCCGTATTCCCAAGCCAGGAGTAAATGTTTGTTGAATGGATGATGGGTTGATGGATGGCCCACCTGGGATAGGAACTTAGAGAACAAGTAATCTGCTTAAATACTTCCTTTGCCTCATCAATTTTCACCCATTTTGCCTGAAATTTATCTCATAAATCCCCTACTTTGAATCCCCATTACCAAGTCATATTTAACTCCAGGCTCTGAACACAAAGATTGCTGTCACTTCCAGTTTGTCCCTCAATGCTCGCTTGTTTGCTTGCTTGCTTGCTTTCATAGCATTCTCATGGTAGGACATATGAGTGGGTTTGGAGAAAGGAAGAGTTGGGAGGGGATAATGAGTGAAGGGGAATCAGCCTGCCGGAGTTCAGGGAGAACCATCAGTTACTTTATTCCCCTTGTGAAGCCCTCATGGGCTGACCAGAGGGAGCCTCTGAGGGGAAGCTTGCTCTTTGCTGCCATCTGGTGGCTATTATTGGAGCAGTTCCCACAGGAAAAAAAAAATTCTACCCAACAGTTATGTGGGTAGTTACGGTGTTCAAGGCTCTGTGCCAGGCAATCTAGAAATAATTCCTCATGTTGTTATGTTCCTTTATCAATGATGAAGCATGTTCACATACAATATTTCAACACCTTCATAGCCTTGAGTAGGTAAAATTATTCCCATTTTGCAGATGAGTTAAATTGAGACCCAGCTTGCATAGGGCAGTGCAGCTGGTCAAAAGCAGGGTTTAGATGAGGCTAGAACTCAGGTTCTCTGACTGCCAGCTCACTGACTACAACAAAACAGGTATTACTTCTTTGGTTTTACCCAGGGTAGAAAACAAAAAAAAATTGGGGCGCCTGGGTGGCTCAGTCGGTTGAGCGTCCAGCTTCGGCTCAGGTTATGATCTGGCGGTTTGTGAGTTCGAGTCCCGCATGGGGTTCTGTGCTGACAGCTCAGAGCCTGGAACCTGCTTTGGATTCTGTGTCTCCCTCTCTCTCTGCTCCTCCCCTGCTCATGTTCTGTCTCTCTCTCTCTCAAAAATAAATAAACATTAAAAAAAATTTTTTTTAAATTACTAAGTTCTCCAGCAGTGAAGGAACATAGACTCTGAAAAGTGACAAAGAAAAGGAAAACAGACCACAAGTAGAGAGGAGGAATAAATGGCATCTCTAATTTTTTTCCAGCTCTAAATTTGTTGGTTTCAATTAATATCCCCAAAGGCTAATATTTCAGATCAGTGAGAAACAAATAAGAATCAACTAAGATAATAAGTACTGGGGATGTAATATACAGCATGGTGACTATGGCTAACAATATCTAGTGCATATTTGAACGTTGCTAAGAAAATAGATCTTAAAAGTTCTTATCACAAGAAAAAAATTGCAATTATGTGAAGATGTTAACTAAATGTATGGTAATCATTTTGCAGTATATAAATACAGCAAACCATTATGTTGTATACCTAAAATTAACACAACGTTATGTGTCATTACATTTCATTTTAAAATAAATAACTTTTTTTAGTTTTTTGGGTTTGTTTTTTTTTTGAGAAAGATACAAACAGCAAGCCAGGGAGGGGCTGAGAGAGGAGACAGAATCCCAAGTAGGCTCCACGCTGCCAGCACAGAGCCTGATGCAGGACTCGATCCCACAAACCGTGAGATTATGACCTGAGCCAAAGTCAAGAATCGGATGGCCAACCGACTGAGCCACCCAGACACCCCTAAATTCTTTATGTATGTTAGCTATTTAACCCTCACAGCAACTTGACGAGGAGGTATTATCATCATGTCCATTTTACAGATGAGAAAATTAAAGTTAATTAAGTCATTTGCCCAAAATCACAGCAATGGAAATTAGTAGAGTCAGGATTTGAATCAAAGCAATCTGATTCTGCCCTTTATTGTCTCATTAGATTACTTCTAGAAATAAGAAGCAGTTGGTAAGATTATTTGGGGTTGATGGGTGGAGTGAGGCAGTGAGAAATGTGGAGAAAGATGCAAAACAAGGAAGCTGAAAGTGACATTATTTTCTGTTGTGTAATTTGCTAAAACCAGACCTGTTAGTGGAATTTTGTTACATTCTATTTTGTCATTCATTAAATTCCCATAATGATAGTATATGACTATCATTTTCCAAGGGGCAGAATAGAAATATACATTAGTAATTCTTACATCCAGTTGTAATCTGCACTATCCCTCTTTTACTAAAATGCTTTAAACACCACCCTTAAAGCAAAGAGTCCAGCAGACCCTGGAAGTTTGGGTTTTCTAAGCAGTTTAGCTGGGCACCTTGAAAACTTTTACCTGCCGTGTCAGCGCCCTCCTCCCAAACTGGAAAATAGGACCTCAAGTGTATCTCCATATACACCAAGACCAGACATAGAGTGTGCTGCCGAAGTTTTTTTTGCCGAGGCAGTCTTCTTATCGAGACTACTTTATATCCGAAAATAAAGACCATATCTGTTTCTAGAGATCAGGGATTCTCAACCTCGACACTATTGAGATTTGGGCAAGACAATTGTTTTGTTATGGGGAGCTGCTGCTGTCTGTGCATCACAGAATGCCTAGGAGCATCCTGTCCTCCTACCCACTAGAAGCCAGGCCAGTAGCATCGCCCCAGTTGGACAATCAAGAATAATGTCCCCAGATATTGCCATTATCCCCCGGGAGGGCAAAATCACCCTTGATCGAGAACCACCAGTATAGATCAATGACAGTTTACAGTTAGCAGGGTACGTTAGCACAAACCCTTTGAGGAGCGATTTTGGAAGTAGGCTTTGGAAAGCAATCATTAAAATATTCAAAATATTTGCATTTGGAAGGAAAGGATTTACTATTTATAGCCCTGAAAATGTAATAGATTCATGAGGAATAAACATTTGACAATGTATAAGACTTTATTTTCCCTGGGTGATAGACACAGATCCAGTGGCTGCCAGCTCCCCCACAATCCCTGAAGCCCCCTGGATAATTGATCTGGGGTGTGGGTGTCTGGCTTAACTGACTTAGTCTACACATTATTCCTTGGACTGCAGTGGTCGGTCCAAGGGTGAGCCAATCAGAATACTTCCCTAGGGTTCTTCCAGGGAGCATGGTGGGAGAAGAGGGTGTCTTACCTCTCCGGTCACAAGGCTGTGAAGATGAGAGCCCAGCATCCAGTAACCATGTACCGCTCTCACCTGGTAAAGAAGCCACTGCGAGAAAATGAAGCCCATATACGGAGAGCAGCATGGGTGAGAGGCATGGAGAATCCTCGTGCTAGTCAAGTCTCAAGTTCTGGCCATCCCTGTAGCCACCTCCAACCAGGATGTTCCCATAGTTCTGTTATGTAAACTAATTTACTTAAGCGAATTCATGTTGGATTTTTGTCTCCTGCAACCACTAGGTTTTGACTAACACACGCTAGCAAAGATGTAAAGAGAAGTCACATAATCACTGGGAGCACGGACAAAAACACTGACTTGGAAATGTCCTGTGGAAAGAATCTCTGTGCAAACTGTGGTGTGTGTGTGAGTGAAGGGGTACAGATTCACCTATAGACCTATTTTGTAAATCTTGTCACGGCTCTTAAAAATTCGCAGTCCGTACGCCTCCCTTTTTCCATATATAGATAGCCTCCACGATGACTCCCATTTGTTCAAAGGTTTTATGCTCTCACATTCATTACCTCATTCACCTTCCACCATAATTCAACCAGACAGAGAAGGAGACTCTACCATCCCTGTTTCCAGGTGAGAAAATGGGGACACCATGTGGCTAAATGACTCTTTTATGTAATGCAGGGATTTGGAACGAGATCAGCAGTTCTCAAATTCAATCAGTCATGAAATGTGTCATGAGTGATTTGATGCTAATGGTTAAAGTACCGAAGCTTGAGAATGATTCATCTTTTTTTAAATAATACATTATCTCTATAACAACCTAATTCTCGCCAGCGTTCAATATGCTCTCCCGAGCGCGATCAAAAGGAGCATAGTTACAGCTGGCATATTGGGAATTCCCATGGGGATGTCAGGCACGTGAATGCCCGACCGTGTGCATCGTAATAGAAAAAACGTTAAGAGTCAATGGATTATCCAGACCGGAAGTTGCTTCCAGCAATAAAATTTGATGATTCACCCTAAATAAGCAATGAATTGATGGCGTTCAAGATCAAAGCGAACCGCTTTCCCCATCCATGTTTCCTATTGAGGATCACCCGCTTTCGAACTGTGGTAGGATGATCATCAAATATGTCATCCCAACCAAGTACTTTTAAGAGGAAAAGGGCATCAATAGAATGGAACATCAGGGCAGCAGATGAAACAGGAACTGTGCTGAGCAAACCAGAATCTGATCCCCTTAAATACATGTAACTCAAGAAAAGTAAACTTATATAACCGGAAACCGTCAGACCTGCCCCTAGCTAGGATCATCCCTCTAAAGAAGAGTTGGATATGTCTTGGTGTCATTCCCCCGGAAGCAGACACAGAGACAAGGACTTAGGTGCAAGTATGTAGTTTATTTGGGAGGTTGAAGGAAGTATCCATATAGGAGAGTGGGGAAGTGAAACAAGAGAAGAAATGCAGCCAATAAGAGCGTGTTGTCAAGCCAGATACTGCTGTGGCTACCGGAACACTCTTCCCGTGGTCTTCACAGAGACGTGCCACCCACGTCCCCCTTCAAGGAAGGACTTGCTGTCCAGCTGCAGGGAGGGTAGTCAGCAGATGGCCCCGGCCGTCATCTCCTTCAGGGTCTGCCTCAGGGGCTGAGGGCTGCCTGGCTCAAGGTTATGCCCTTCCCAGAGCAGCCTGTACCCTCCTCGTAAGCGTCCACTTGCAGCGAAGCTATCCTTAAACCATCCTTTAGGGAAACTCAGTGTTTTGATCAGATTTTTCTCTTTTTCTGTATCTTACGATGTTTTCACATTTCGGGGGACTTGGGGAGAGACGGCCACTACCAGGGCTAGCTAATCCCTAGGACTGGTGGACAGCTTGCCTGGAGCATGCCCAATCACATGCAGACTACAGGATTCAGGGCCATGACCACCTGCTTATCTAACTTTCGCGCACCCAGCTGATATGTCCCCTTCCCCGAATCAACCCAGAACCAGGCACCAGACAACTGGGGACACCTCCTATGCCCCAGAGCCTGCTGGAATTATTATTCCAACTAGCCAATCCTGTTTATCCTGCCTCACCTTTCCTGTAGAACCAGTAACGGCTCTGGCTCAGGCTTTCTCCTCCTTCCCTCCTCTGCCTTCTGACCCAAACCTGATGCTTCTTCTGTGGCTCTGCGTGGTATAGCATGCTCCTTTCTTTTGGGAATGTAAATAAAAAAATCTTTCAAAGGCATTGGCCTCTCCGTGTCGTCACTCAATCACTGAACGTCTAGCACCTTTGTTCACAATTGCCAAAAGCTGAAAGCAACCAAGTTGTCCTTCAAAAGGTGAACAAACGAGCAAAAGAAGCCAATCTGAAAAGGGCTCAACACAGGGTGAAACTAAGTCCATGACACTCTGGAAAAGACAACACTATAAAAACAAGTGAAAGGTATTACAGTTAAAAGAGATAGTAAGAGAACAGAGGTTGCCAGTGGTTTGGGGATAGAAGGAAAAGAAAAATAAGTGAAGCATAGACAGTCTTTTTTTTTTTTAATCCAAGTTATAGTGTAATAATGATTTCAGGAATAGAATTTAGTGATTCATCACTTACATATAACACCCAGCGCTCATCCCAACAAGTGTCCTCCTTAATGCCCATCACCCATTTAGCCCATCTGCCCCCACTCAACACCCCTCCAGCAACCCTCAGTTTGTTCTCTATATTTAAGAGTCTCTTATGGTTTGTCTCCCTAAGCATGGACAACCTTTAGGACAACGAAACTATTGTGTATGGTTCTATAATGGTGGAAATAGGACATTACATATTTGTCAAAACCCATACAATCACATGGCACCAGGAATGAACTCTGATGCAAACAAGGGATTCAGTTAATAATGTATCAATATCGTATCAAATATGTCACACTAACGTATGACCTTTCTAAGAGGGCAAACTGAGCGGAGAGGAGTATATATGCTAACTCTGTGTTATCAGCTCAATGTGCTATAAATGTAAAACTGTGCCAAAGACAAACCAAAACAAAATTTAAAAGTATGGGAAAGAGGGAAGATGGAAAACAGAACAGTCCATGGAATGCTCCAGAACAGGGGTACTTGGGTTCAGGCAAGACAGGAAAATTAAAGCTTTTTCCAAAAAGTAACAGAAGTAACCCATAAGACACCACTTCACACCCATTAGAAGGGCTATAATTTAAACAGGCACACACAGGGCACCTGGGTGGCTCAGTCGATTAAGCATCTGCCTCTTGATTTCAGCTCAGGTCATGATCTCACGGTTTGTGGCTTTGAGCCCTGCATTAGGCTCTGTGTTGACAGCACGGAGCCTGCTTGAGATTCTGTCTCCCTCTCTCTCCTCCTCCCCCACTCACCTTCTCTCAAAATGAATAAATAAACTTATAAAAAATTAATAAGCAAGCACACACAATAACGAATGTTAGCAAGGATATGGAGAAACCCAACCCCTGGTGGGAATGTAACGTGGTATAGCCACTTTGGAAAACAGTTCCTCAAAGAGTTAGACATAAAGTTACCACATGACCAGCAATCCCACTCCTAGGTATATACCCAGAGGAATTGAAAGCAGGGATTGAACAGACACTTGTATGCCAATGTTCATTGCAAGATTACTCGTAATAGCCGAAAAGTGGAAACAACCCAAGCGTCTGTTGAGGGATGCTACACTTGACCTTAGTCAAAAGGCTGAGAAGCGATATTGAGGGATGAGTGGGTGACCTAATGTGGTATATCCATTTTCCAATGGAATATTTGCCAGCCATAAAAAAAGGAAGTACTGATACATGTTACAACACGGATGAACCTTAAAATCATCATAGGAAGTGAAAGAAGCCAGACGTGAAAGGTCACATAAGGTATGGCTCCATTTATATGAAATACCCAGAATAGGCAAATGCTTTGAGGCCGGGAAGAGGGAAGGATAGGAAGTGAGTGCTAATGGGTACAGGATTTCTTTTTGGAAAGATGGAACTATTCTGGAATTGGACAGTGGTGATGGTTACATAACCTAGTGATTATACTAAAAACCATGGATTATTCACTTTCAAGGGATGAATCTTGTATTATGTAAATTATGTCTTAATTAAAAAACCCATAAATAACAGAAGTACCAAACCATCTCTCCCTCCTCCTTTGCTAAGATCTACGTGAAAAGGAAGCTTCTTAGAATAACCTACTTATGGGTAATTGAACAGCAAGAATTTCTCTTTCAAAGGCTAGACTTTTTAGTTTCTACTTAGTGTTTTATTAAACAAAACTACTGTGCTTGCCTCTTAAAGGAAAAATATTACAGCACAAAACTCCAGATACCCACAGGCCTGTGGCCCACCACTTAAAACAATTTCTTTCTGATTCATGGGATGTAAAGCAGTCACTCAATTTCTAGCATCTAAGATTCCTGGGGAGCCCAGTTTCCAATACTGCTGGCAATTCTTTTCTCAATAGGGGTGTTACTGAGAACAGCTTGCCAGGACACCTACAAGCAAAGATTAGGTTTATAAACAGGGTGTGTTTGAATTACCATTGGGTGTTTTTAGATGCACATAACCTGCTGGGTATACACTTTAAAACACCATCTCTAGATCTATCTTTAGCCCCTACTTTCAAGCTTGTGCTCATGAAAATAAGTGCATCCACATGGTTGTAATTTCAAGGGCAACCTTGACCTTATGAAACACACAATCCCAGTATGTTGGTAGATTTCTAACTGGTGGTGCTTAGGAAGCTTCACTGTATACAGGTCCTATAAATCTCATTTGCTCATTTCACAAATGTTTAGTGGGCACCTACTGTGTGGCAGGCACTGTTCTAATCACTGGATTCAAGAAAGAAGGGGCCATAGAGTCCTATGCCTCTGTATCTGCATCTGGTCACAGAGCTGGTTTATAAACAGTCTGTGTATCTTTGTCCTGTGTGCCATTCTACAGAACAATAATCAAATGCTTTCAATGCTGAGCACAAGTGAAGAAGGCTCTGTTCCAAGAAGTTCAAAGAAGGGGGCAAAGGGTCAATAAATAAAGGAGAAAATGTTAGACCTCCGTAGTATGTATGCATGTATGTATGTATGTATGTATGTATAATAAATAAATTCTGCTGTGTTCAGGAAAAGATTTAAGGCAGCTTACGAGGATGCATAAAACATAGCCAGATCGCATAATGATAAGAGGAGAGAGGAATGGGGCCAGAAATGAGAGTAACATAAAGATCAATGTGATAAATTCGTCTATGCTCACAGCCACTAGTATAGTCGATGCTGTGGGGGCCCCACCCAGAGCCCCTCAACACTCATCTCTACACATCAAAGCATGCTCATTGCTACCTACACCTGTGGCTCTCTGAATAAGGGCTTTGCTCTGGCTTCTGGGATAGCCCAGAGATCACAGAGAGTTCGTGTTCCTAGAAACAGCCCCATGCAGTGGTGGAGAGGAGCTGGTAGATGGATATTCCAGCTTTTTCTCCCTACACTGAGATCACATGAGGCATGTTCTCCACAGTTTCCCAGGGCTCCCAGGGGCACCGAGCTCCAATCCAGACTCCAACCAAATATAAACCTTGGGGGTTTTTTGTTTTTATTTATTTATTTATATTTTAAATAGGCTCCACGCCCAACGTGGGGCTCAAACTCATGACCCTGAGCTCAAGAGACATATGCTCTACCGACTAAGCCAGCACCCCGCCCCCACCCCTACTTTTTAAAATTTTTAAACCATGTTTTGAGTCAAACTTGTCTGACTGAATTTTTCTTTCTTTTTGATGAGTTATCTCCTGGGAGGTCCCTAGGTCCCTTGTGCAAACAGGATCCATGTAAAATGTACAAGGTTTCTTGGTGTATGAGATTATTAACTAAAATACTGTTGAATATTAGAGGACATCTACCAAAATCATCTGTTCTTAGGTTTGCTCTGGCATTAAAGAACAGAGCTATTCACTGAATCTACTACTGGATCATCTGTATGAAAAATGCATCTAGTTACTCTTGTGCTCTAAAACCATCAATGGCTCCCCATTACCCTTAAAATAAAATTTAGATTTCTTAATATGGTCTACTGGCCCCTGTTTGCCAACCCCTTCTGTTCTCCCTTTCCCTTCTGCTCATCTCATCCAGGCTTTCCTTTCTTGTTCCTCAAATGCATCAAACTCCTCCCCATCTCAAAGTCTTTTCCTCTGTTGTACCTTCTGCCTGAAGTGTTCTTCCCATGGCTCTTCTGTATGGCTAACACCTTTTTCCTCAACTGTCATCTTCTCAGAGAGATTGCCCAGCTCCCTTAGGTAAAATAGAGGACTCCCCCTCAACTTCCCATCATTTGATACAATTACTTTTTATCAAATCAATATTTTTTTTCACAGAACTTATCAGAATCTATGATTATCTCATTCATTTGTTTTCTGTTTCCATTTCCTGGAATATAAGTTCCATGAGGGCATTTTTCTTTACACTGAAATTCCCAGTATCTACCATAGTGCATAGCAGACAATATCCAGCCAATATACTGTTGGTGAATGAATGTGTGTGAGAAAGTCCTTATCATTCTGTTCTCAAGAGCCGAAAGGCATATATTTTTGATTTATCCAAAACCAATAGTATATCATTAAAGTATGGGTTAAAAAGCAGGGAAGCCAGTTCATATCCCTTATTTTCCCTTATTGAAAACACTTTAATGGTTGTCTTATAAGACCTTTCCTACTAATTCTGTCTCTCTTTGAGCATCAGTAGCTAGCAAAAAAGGGGGAAAGCTTCATCAAACTCCTGCAACTTAATTCATAAACGATTTATGGCCCAGGCTAGAGTCAAAGGAAAGGTCAGCAAAATTGGCAAGCAAATTATTCCTAACCAGTCTTTTTCACATGGCAGCAAAAAACTACATGAGTTCATAGCAGGTGCTCAAAATAATTGTTTTGAATTAGTGTCTAGCTTGAGTTAGATCTTTGATCAGACCAGCACCATCCAATAGAATTATAATGTGAGCCACATGCATAACTTAAAAATGTCTAGTAGCTACAATGTAAAAAGGAAAACGAAAACAGTTGAAATCAATTTTAGTAATACACTTCATTAAGCCCAATATATCCAAAATATTGTTTCAACATGCAATCAATATATTTAAAAGAAATATTTTACATTTTTTCTTATACCAAGTGTTTGAAATCTGGTGTACGTATAATTTTACACTTACGGCACATCTCGATTGGGATGATAAATCTGAATTGGAAATAATTGCCCTGCATTTAAATTTCAAAAATTTACAGTGGAAAAAGTAGACTCATGTACCCAAGCAATTCCAAACATACTTTAAAATTTTGCAATAAATGAACTGAGTATCAGTCTTTAAATTTAAAATGGGAATTAATTACATTACGCTAAGTAAAAGAAGCCCGACACATAAGGTCACATAATGTATGATTCTATTTATATGAAATGTCCAGAATAGGTAATTCCATAGGGATGGAACAAAGCTCAGTTGGATGAGTGTCCGGCTCTTGATTTCAGCTCAGGTCACGATCGCAGGATTGTGGGATCGAGCCCTGTGTCAGGCTCCCAGCCTGCTTAGGATTCTCTCTCTCTCTCCCTGCCCCATCCCCACTCACATTCACTCTCTCTCTCTCTGTCTCAAATAAAAGATACACACACACACACACACACACACACAATCTTAAATAAATAAATAAATAAATAAATAAAATGGTTAATTTTATGCTATATGAATTTCGCCATGATTAAAAATTCAAGTAAAATTACAACTTGAGTTCTCCATCACCCCAGCCTCAAATCTAAGTGCTCAACAGCACCAGACTATGACATTGTACAACACAGGACCAGACTACTTATTCCTGTGCAGAGGCTGTGGCTTTTTCAAACATTTATTTCTGTTTTTACAGGACCTGGCTTCCCAGCACTCACACAAAGCTTTCAAGGTGAAGTGTCCCAGTTTATTTAAGCACCACCTGGCAGCCGCTGAAGTGTCACGTTTCTATTTCACAAGAGGTAGCCATGAATCTGATTGCTACTGTTTCACATGATTAGCACGTTTTGGGTGACAGATTGTTAGGTTCGCCACACTTCTGAGCATGTCGTGATTCTTTCATAGTTATTCTTAAGGGCGTGAGGCATCCAGAAGTTTGCGGTCTGTGCTTCAAGAACTGACTTACAATGATTCCCAGCAAACCTCTCCTCCAGGGAGTTGAAGAGGCACAGGCGAGGAATGAGCTTTCACAGAGCAGGCATGTGCTGGTGGAAACACATACTAAAAGAATAGTTTAAATGATTAGGTGTATGGGGCGCCTGGGTGGCTCAGCTGGTTGAGCATCCGACTTCAGCTCAGGTCATGACCTCACAGTTCGTGGGTTCGAGCCCCGCATCAGGCGTGCTATTAGCTCGGAGCCTGGAGCCTGCTTTGGATTCTGTGTCTCCCTCTCTCTCTGCCCCTCCCCCACTCATTCTCTCTCTCTCCCTCTCTCTCAAAAATAAATAAACATTAAAATAAAAAAAGAAAGAAACCCCAAGGATATAAGGGGCACCTGGGTGGCTCAGTCAGTTAAGTGTCTGACCTCAGCTCAGGTCATGATCTCACCTTTTATGAGTTTGAGCCCTGCATCAGGTTCTCTGCTGTCAACACAGAACCCACTTCGGATCCTCTGTCTCCCTCTCTCTTTGCCCCTTCCCTGCTTGCTCTTTCTCTCAAAAATAAATAAACATTTTAAAAAAAGAAACCCCAAGGATAATTCATAGGGCTCAGAAGGATCTGATGAGCTCACCTACTCCATCCCAGATGAATGCAACTTGCTGGTTTCTTTCAACTCTCCAGAGATAAAGATCCACAACTACTCTTGTTTGCTCATTGCACTGAAATGTACCTCTCGGGTATCAAGAAGTGTTTTTCTAAGTCTTCCTTATCAAAACCTCTCTTATTAGTTTATCTTCCAAACCTCTGAGCTAAGTCTGATATCACTCCATGATAACTGTCCCCTGAATATCAGGACACTTGACCTGGAAATACCTCTTCAGCATTTTCTCACTTTTGATGCTTCTCTATGTCAATATAATTACTCAGTTTGTAGACTACCTGGACCTCTCTCTCTCTCTCTTTCTCTCTTGTATTTCTTGCTGCCCATTGTCTTTTTTATTTTCCTCTTTCATTAGAATAGAGAGGAGAGTAAATAAAATTTCCACCTGCTGATTTTTCTTGGCCAGTCCAATAGTGGAAATGTGTTCAAATTTTATCTAATGTTGGAGTGATAGCCATTGCCATAAATCTATACCTCTCTTATTTATTTATAACACAAGCCTGGGTAGTTTCTTTAGAAAACAACAACAGCAATAAAATATAAACCATGGTGGCACATTCAATCCTGTTGCTGACAAAAGTGATGGCTTTTATAGATGCCTCGGCAGAAATGACAAATATTCCCCAAAGAGTAGTTGTTTTTTATACCTTTTTCAAGGTGAAATTTGGCTGTATGCAATGTTTTGTTTGTAAATTTTGATCCCGAGTAATAGAAATGTCCTATGGCTAGCAGAAACCAAACAAAAAGAAAAGGAGAGGCAGAGGAGGAAGTTAACGAAGGGATGCTGGAGGTATTTTGTGGCATGAAAGGAAAACAGAAATAACTAAAATTTAGAAAAGGAAGAAACCAGGGTGAGTTTTGTGAATTTAGTAGCAGCTCATGACCTTTTCTTTCCAGAACACTGACATTAACATCACTTTATTCCAGGTCTCTTCTGAATAAATTCCTTTCTATTTCCAAATCCAGATTCCTGGGAGAGAGCCCAGTGTGGGTCATGTGACCTCTAGCGATGGCCACTGAAGCAGAGTCATGCAATGTCTTGTGTAAGAGGGGAGGTTCCCAGGAAAGAGGGACCCAGTTTCAGCCAGTAGCATTTTTCTTATTCTCAGGAGAACTTGGTACGAGAGAGAGATGAAACTAATGGATAAGAGGAGCGCCCATGGTTTGCCCAAATGAGAGAATACACATAAGGCAAATTGTGTTTTCCAAAGATGACACCTTGATTTTCACACAGTGAGACCCATCCATGTTGGACTTCTGACTCAAAGAACTGTAAGAAAATTAATTTGTGTTGTTCCAAGCCACAAAGTTGGTGATGATTTGTCAGCAGCAATAAGAAACTAATACACAGTCTCCACTGCTGTAGTTCGTCCTAAGGCCATCCTTCATTTATCATCTCCCTCCTTCACTACCCATCAAGATTATGTTCATCTTCAGCTAGTATTTTGGTTGGCCTAGGTGACTTGCCTGGTGGGTTGTCCATTCAACCCCAAGAGGTGTGAATGCTTAGGTGCCTTTGACAGGTTGCTATTACTGTAACTGTCCATGAACTGTCATCCCAAGCATGGAAGTATCAAATGATGCACTAGTGAATCCTCTTGGTTCCAGACAGGCTCTATCCTGCACCCATTAAGCAGCAGCAACCCTGATTCCCCATGGCAATCAGAACTGATTAACCTAGGCAATGGGGCAACTCCCTTCTCTGCCTATTGGTTCAATGACATGAAGAACCCAAAATGACTATGTAGAGTCACAATGGGCAATTCAATGGAATCCATACTGTGTCCCCTGGCCTAAGTGCTCCTTAAGAAATTAGAAACTCTTGGGGCGCTTGGGTGGCTCAGTTGGTTGAGTGACCAACTTCTGCTCAGGTCATGATCTCATGGTTCGTGGGTTTGAGCCCTGTATCAGGCTCTGTGCTGACACCTCAGCCTGGAGTCTGCTTCAGGTTCTGTGTCTCCCTCTCTCTCTGCCTTTCCCCCATTCACACTCTGTGTGTGTGTGTGTCTCTCTCAAAAATAAATAAACATTTACAAATTTACAAAAAAATGAAATTAGAAACTCTTACCCTACAGAGCACAAGTTCATAGGGAATGAGAAGCACAGAATCTGCAAGAATTGGATGTAATTGTGAGAAAGGCTGCTCCTTGATCCCCAGCCCTCATATAGTAGCTACACAGACATAGTAGCTCACCCTGATATATTGCTTATTGGTTCAAAGTGTAAACTACACCTTTCAAGATAGCACCCAGTCCTTTGAGGTATAGTAACTGGGCCTTCAACAGGTGTTTTAAAATGTAGACTTTATTATTATTCAGGTATAGGGAGGCCAAGAGATCAGGAGATGATTGCCATTGAAAATAGAGTTTGTTACTCACAGTGCCCTAGAGGAGGGGACGCTCCATGCCAAGCAGAGCCACACAGGGAACAATAGGTCGGTCAGGAGACACGGAGAGCTGGGGCAGCGGTTGGCGGGAATGTGGACAAGAGCCTTCATTGTGGTTTCCACAAGAAGGAACATGTGAGGCAGGGTAAGTAGGTTTAGGGTTGGTTAATTTGAATAATTTCAATAGGCTCTGAAGTGTAGGGGCTGTCTCTAGGTATACATTACCTAGCCCTGAAATAGGGCAGGTAAATAGTGGCCCAGAGTATGAGAGCCCAAAAGAGAGGCACATGGGCTCTGGATTGGTTGGTTTATGAACGGCCTGCTCACAAGAAAGTCATATACTGTCTTCAAGAATTGGCTAGCCCTAGGAAGGGCAGTCTTTCCAGGGTAAGCAAGGCCCCAGATGTCAAAACATCAGAAACACATAGTTAATACAGTAGGTCATTCCATCATTCTATCAGACCAGCCATTGCTGGGTGATAGGGCACTTGGTAAGGGCAGTAAAGCCCATGGTCACATGCCCATTATCATACTTCCTTTGCTGTAAAATGGGTCCCTTGATACCCAAGGTTGCATAGGATATTATTGCCATTACCTTCCATCTGCAGGCCACCAGATGGTGATACTAGCAGAGGCACTTGGAAAGAGAGGCAAACTCATATCTGAAGCACATAATAGCTTAAAAGGATGAATTTCTAACTTGTCCAAAGTGGAGGGATCAGATTGATATCTTGGACCTGTCAGCTGGTGGCTATGGCTGATTTCCCATGAAGATTGATGCCATATTGATCTCTACTGGTAGCCATTGGATATTTGGCAATGGCATTGCTAGAGATCCTTGGGGGTTCCATGGTGTTATTGGGCCCGTACATGATCTCCATCCCTGCTGCCATGGTCACCTTGTATATGAGCCATTGTACAGGCTCTGAGGGCATTGGAAAATTAGTCCCAATGAAGACAGAATTTCTTTCTTTCTTTTTTGTTTTTTTTGTCTGTATAACCAGCATAATGATGTCTTTTACATGGTAGTTATTAAATATTATTAAATTTGACTTATTCAACAAACATTTTTAAAAATATTTATTTATTTATATATATAGAGAGAAAGCACAGGTGGGAGAGGAGCAGAGAGAGAAGGAGACACAGAATCCGAAGCAGGTTCTAGGCTCTGAGCCATCAGCACAGAGCCCGACGCGGGGCCCGAACCCATGAACCACGAGATCATGACCTGAGCCAAAGTCAGACGCTTAACTGACTGAGCCACCCAGGCGCCCCTATTCAACAAACATTTAATGAGGACCTACAGTTTGGTAGAAAATGAGAGAGGGGCGCTGGAGTGGCTCGGTTGGTTGAGCATCGGACTCTTGGTTTCGGCTCAGGTTGTTATTCCAGGGTCATGGTTTTGAGCCCTGTGTCAGGCTCCACACTAAGCATGGAGCCTGCTTAAGATATTCTCTCTCTCTCTCTCTCTCTCTCTCTCTCTCTCTCTCTCTCCCTCTTCCCCTCTCCCCCACTTGCACTTTCCCTCTCTCTCTCTCTCTCTCTCTCCAAAGTAAGTAAAATGAACAAAAATTAATAAAAAAAAGAAAGTGAGATAGTTAATATCAGCTAAAAATATCTGGAAACAAACACTGAGAGGAGTTTTGGGCAGGGCCGGGTGGGGGGCATGGAGTAGGGAAGATATTTAAAGCTGTGAAAAGGCAGAAGTGAGTTTGCAATACAGCCTAACAGTGCCTTGGTCAACCTATGTTTTAGTCCATCTGGTCTGCTATAACATATTACATAGACTTCGTGGCTTATAAATGAAAGAAATGTATCCCTCACAATTCTGGAGGCTGGGAAGTGCAAGATCAAGGTGATGGCAGATCCCATGTCTGGTGAGAGCCCTGGTTCATAGACAGCTATTTTCTTGCTGTAACCCCACATAGCAGAAGGGAGAAGGGAGTTCTCTGGGATCTCTTCTGTAAGGGCACTAATCACATCCCGAAGGTTCTACCTCCAAACACTTATCACATTGTGGATTAAGTTTCAACATATGAATTTTGCAGGGATGCAAACATTGTGTCAACCTGGCAGGAGGCTCTTAGGACAAAATAGCCATCCTTTTATATGCCCTCATTTCTTTAGCCCAGATACAGGCTGCTCTGGAAAAAGCAGGATCTTAGGTGAGGCCAACTCTGAAGGAGTTGACACCTGGAAGCCGTCTGCTGACCACACTCCTCACAATCGGGCAGCAAGCCCTTCTTTGAGGAGGGGTCGTCATGGCACATTTCTGTGCCTACCAGAGTCCACCTCTTGCTCTGCTTGGACCCCCGTCTCCATGTGCTCTCAGGAACCAGCTCCTCCATGGCTCCAGTGGGCCTCTCCTCCTAAGGGAGAACTCAGAGGCAGGGATTAGCTGGATGAGCCACAGCCCCCACCAGTGCAGTTGATCTCAAGGATGCAACTAATACTCCTCCTCCTCCTCCTCCTTCTCCATCACCTCTTCAGGGTTCACCTCAGCCTCAGCTACCACCTCTGGTGGCTTTGATGTCTTAGCATGTGATATGATTCAGACTCTCATCACTAGAGCTTAGCACGCAGGATGTTTGTTAGAGAAAGCTCTCTGTATGAACACCCAGCGAGGGGGCGGTGGAGAGGGGAGTGAAGGAAGCAAGATTAGACAGCAGGAGACATTGTGGTACAGTCACACAATGAGATTTCAGCTGATCCCATAGGGAGGTTGAGCCAACCTTCAGAGCTGTCCCCAAATGTGGCAAGAAGACCAGGACTTTTTCACCCATGCATGGATGGCTCATTGGATGCTGGCTGCACTGGGGTAGTGGGTGTGATGCTGAGTGGCATGGCTTTCTTCAGCAGAGGGAAATTCCCACAAAGGGCTGATAGCTGAGGGCTAGTAACTGGGATGTGCCAACCAGCAGCATTCCAGCAGCTGGGGCAGGTGTCCCCCAGTCCTGAAGGGGGGATGGGGTGGTGCCAACCACGATAGCCATGTCTGTGTCCAGTACCCAATGCTTGTCTCTCCCTGTCACAGTCTCAAACTTGCTATCCGAGCTATTTCTCACTGACTCCTTTTCCCAGCATTTTTCTTTTCATCACAGTAAAGTACATGTAATATAAAACTTACCACCTTAACCATTAAAAAATTTTTCTTAATGTTTATTTTTATTTTTGACAGAGAGAGACAGACAGAGAGAGAGAGAGACAGAGTGTTATTAGGGGAGGGACAGAGAGCGAGGGAGACACAGAATCCGAAGCAGGCTCCAGGCTCTGAGCTGTCAGCACAGAGCCCGACGCAGCACTTGAACCCACGAACCACGAGATAATGACCTGAGCCAAAGTCGGATGCTTAACCGACTGAACCACCCAGGTGCCCCCCATCTTAACCATTTTTAAGTGTACAGTTAATACGTGGGCATATTCACAATGTTGTGCATCAGATCTCCAAAACATTTCATCTTGCAAGACAAACTCTACAGCCAGTCATTAAATGACTCCCCCTTTTACACTCTCCCCAGATCCTGGCAATCACCATTTGACTTTTCGTCTCTAAGAGTTTGACCACTGTAGGTACCTCATGTAAGTGGACTCTTAACAGTAGTTGTCTTTTTGAGACTGGCTTATTTCAACTTAGCATAATGCCGTCAAGTTTCATCCATCTGTAGACTATGTCAAAATCCCTTTTTAAAAAAAAAAATATTTATTTATTTATTTTGAGAGAGACAGTGAGTAGGGGAGGTGCAGAGAGAGAGGGAGAGAGAGAGAATCCCAAGCAGACTCCACACCATCAGCACAGAGCCTGACATGGGGCTTGAACCCACAAATCGTGAGATCATGACCTGAGCCGAGACCAAGAGTAGGGCCTTTAACGGATTGAGCCACCCAGGTGCCCCTCCCTTCCTTTGTAAGGCTGAATAATACTCCATTGTGTGACTAGCCCACATTTTGTTTATTCATTCATCCATCAATAGATACTTGGGTTGCTTGGCCTTTGGCCATTGTGAATCCTGCTTCTCTGAGCATGAACATATGAATATCTCTTTAAGACTCTGCTTTCAATTCTTTTGGATACAAAGCCAGATCTAAGATGTTTCTGTCTAAGACAGGTTTTTTTTCTCGTTAGCTTCATTCCTTCTAGGCCCAGAAAGAGGCGAGAAGGAACTACCTACTGTCTTCTCAGGGAGACAAATCTTATAAATCAGAACACTCTGGTAGGATCAAGTTGATGGATATCAAACCTGGCTCATGATTAATTATGAGCCAGTATATGCCATGCAACAGTTTCTGCTTTTTCTACCAAAGGGAAAGAAACCATCTGTTAAGGAAATTTCCCACACACTGCTTGAACTGCTTCACCTTTTGTTACCCCAACTGCCAAGGTTAGTTAATCACAAACAGGACTTTGAGAAATAGTTTCTATGATGAAAGAAATTCAGGCACTCAGGGGGCCAGCTCATTACTGTGCTGAAGCCGATAGAGTATTTTTGTGATGATAAGGGGAAAGCCGGGGGCTGACATGGGAGAGGTAGACACAAGGAGGGGAGGTTAGGTGGAGTTAGGAAACAATTTTGCTAAGAATGTAATGGTACATCATTTTGTGGGGCTTAATTGTAGTAGGCTAACACAATACTGGTTTCCTCTGCCATCCAAAAGTGGAGCCAAATTGGTGTAAAGCAAAGAAGTGATGACCGTTTCATAAAAGCAAAAATCCTCTTTAGATTTTATTTTGATTAAAATAGGTACTGGGGCATGTGGGTGGCTCTGACAGTTAAGCGTCCAGCTTCAGCTCAGGTCATGATCTCGCAATTTATGGGTTCGATCCCCACGTCGGGCTCTGTGCTGACGGCTCAGAGCCTGGAGCCTGCTTCAGATTCTGTGTCTCCCTCTCTCTGCCCCTCCCCGACTTGCACTCTGTCTCTCTCTCTCTCTCTCTCTCTCTCTCTCTCTCTCAAAAGTGAATAAACATTAAAAATATTTTAAATAGGTACTAATGGGGGCGCCCGGGTGGCTCGGTTGAGCATCCAACTCTTGATTTCAGCTCAGGTCGTGATCCCAGGGGTCATGGGCTCAAACACTGCATCAGGCTCTGCACTGAGCGAGAAGCCTGCTTGGGATTCTCTCTCTCTCTCTCTCTCTCTCTCTCTCTCTCTCTCTCTCTCCCTCCGCCCCTCCTCCACTCATGCACACATGTGTGTTCTCTCTAAAAAATAAATTAAAACAATTTTTAAATAAAAAATAAGTACTAACGTTCAGTCTTTCATAAAAGTGAAGTGGCATAAAGCAAACGTTCAGAGAGCAGGGGAAACCTGTTCTTGAGATGTCAAACAACAAGAATGAAAAAGTGCATTCCTCATGAATTTTTAAAAGCAACTCAGGCTTCTGGTCTAGAACCTATAAATTTGGAAGAACACATACACTTCAGGGTTTATTTCTTCTGTTTCTATTAAAGTTAAATCCAATCTGCATGACTCAAACCAAAAGTTAAAAGCGGCAGCAGATGTCTTTTGAGCTTTTCTTCATCCCAGGTAGCCAGATGAAACAGGAAAGTGATAAAAGTAAACTTAAAATTCAGAATTCATTTTCTTAAGGAAATTCTCAGCTCTAAAACTCACCCACACAGAACTGTGTGCAAGTGGATAATTGATACTGAATATATTAATAGTGGAATCATAAGCGTGCTTCCTAAAAATAAGCAGAACTGTACCACAGTGATCGGGAAGCAGCCTTCAAAAATAAATAACAGAAAGAACTTTCTACCATAGACCACGCATTTTTAATGTTCATTTGAAATAACATTAGATAAACTATGCTAGACACTCCCAAGAGTATGTTCTGAAAATATCAATCAACCCTAAAGATCATGTTCAATGTTTAGGAAGCTGTAGAATAACTGAAGTTGGTAACTTTACCCCTTGGAACACTCTTTTTTTTTTTAAATTTTTTTATGTTTATTTATTTTTGAGAGAAAGAGAGAGAGAGACAGAGACAGAGCGTGAGTGGGGCAGGGTCAGAGAGAGAGGGAGACATAGAATCCGAAGCAGGCTCCAGGCTCCGAGCCATCAGCACAGAGCCCGACGTGGGGCCCGAACCCACTGACTGCGAGATCATGACCTGAGCCGAAGTCAGTTGCTCAACCTACTGAGCCATCCAGGCACCCCTGAAACACTCATTTTTATGAGAGCAATTAAAAATTTTTTTCCAATGTTTATTCATTTTTGAGAGACAGAGCACGAACGAGAGAGGGGCAGAGAGAGAGGGAGACACAGAATCTAAAGCAGGCTCCAGGCTCTGGGCTTTTAGCACAGAACCTGACATGGGGCTGGAACTCATGAACCGCAAGATCATGACCTGAGCCAAAGTCGGCGCTCAACTGACTGAGCCACCCAGGCGCCCTATGAGAGCAGTTTTAAGTGATACTGTATATGTTTTCAGTTTGGTGCCAATGATTCTCTATCTTAAATGATGTCCCTGATGTTCGTTTCATTGAAAACAAATTGGCAGAAAATGATGTGAAAATGTTGGGGTTCAAAGCAAACAGTCAAGAAATAATTCTTGAGACATCTTTAATGCAAAAAGGTGGGTTTTTTTTTTGTTGTTGTTGTTGTTTGTTTTTTGTTTATTAAAGCACAGGGACAGGACCCGTGGGCAGAAAGAGCTGCACTAGGGTTGTGACATGTGACTGATTATATACTTTCAAGTTGGGAGAGGGGTTGGGATAGCATAAGTCTCTAAGGAATTTTGGAAACAAGGTTTCTAGGACCTTGAGGAAGCTAGCTATTATTAGGAAAGGGTTATTTATTACTGTCTAATAAAATCTTATTCATGAATGAGACCCTTCAGAGGTACATCAGTGGGCCATATGCTTGGAGGATGATTGCTAACATGTATCTCAGGAGGTAGAGATAAAAGAAGTCTCTAAAAGAATTTCTTTATGTTAGAGTAGACTTACAGGATCCTGGACATTGGGATAATGTTAAGCTAAGATTGCCTTTGCCATCGAGGCAGCTGAGTTCCTACAGGAAGTTCACTACAAGTCAAGGACTTATCAATGGGCTACAAGTAGCAAAGAAATTTAATTTTTTCTTTTACCTTTGCTTCCCACATCAGAAAACAATACAAAACAAACAAAAACCCAGGGCACCTCTGACTTTCTCCATAGTTCTCCCTTTAATTGGTCAAAACAGGGACAAATGTAAAACTTCCTTTCCTTTGTTCCCTTTGGCAAAGACAAGATCATCTATAATTTTCAAAAGAAGCTTCACTAGTAAACACAGGAAGTACCAAAAACAAGAAAAGAAAAAAGCCAAGTTGGAAAATATAGGTTTCCAAGTTTCTGATTCTATAAAAGCTTGCTAGCTGACTAAGACAGCTGGTTCTGATCTGACATCCTGCTCGAACAATTTCCTCTTTAATTTCTCTGTTCTTTCTCCTCTGGCTCCTATATTTGCACCCACCCAGAAGAAGGTTCCACTCACTCAAAATTTCAAGGGAAAAGTTAATGGAAGATAAGTGAGGTTACTGATATGAACTTTTGTGAACAATGAACTTTCACTCTTCTCCATGTGGCTTCAACTAGAAAGGCTTCCCCAGCCCTAGGAAATGGTCTGGGCCTAATTTCTTAGAGTAACAGTTTGTGGTCATATCTAATTTGGAATACCTATTACACAAGAATCTACTGAGCTTTCACAACCCAATTGAAGTCCTAGAGACTTAATCTTAGCTTTAAAGTCGAATTCTACGGGTGCCTACATGGCTCATTCAGTTAAGCATCCAACTCTTGATTTCAGCTCAGGTCATGATCTCATGGTTCATGGAATTGAGCCTTGTGTAGGGCTCCACGCTGACAGCATGGAGCCTGCTTGGGATTCTCTCTCTCTCTCTCTCTCTCTCTCTGTGCCTCTCCCTCACTCATGCTCTGTCTCTCTCTCTCAAAATAAATAAATAAACTTAAAAAAATAAGGTAAAATTCCATTTGTATGAAAAGAAAATTAATTTTTTTATCCTGGAAGTTGTAACTATCTTTGATATAAAATTGTATCCTTCGTTTTTTACTTTTGAAACTTCCCATAACTGAGACAAACCACATTGATTTGTTTTTTTGACATCTCAAAGAAACCCAGTTATCATATTAACTAAAGTGTTAAATTAAGGGCAAAAACTTGCATTTTCAGAAAGTTTTCTTTGATTTGAATTAAAATCCTCAGTGCAATCAGAGAGTAATTGAACCTTACTGTGAAGGTTAATTTTAATGTTTATTTGATTTATTTTTGAGAGAGAGAGAGAGAGAAACAGAGCATGAGTAGGGAAGGGATACACAGAATCTGAAACAGGCTCCAGGCTCTGAGCTATCAGCACAGAGCCCCTTGTGGGACTTGAACTCACAAACTGTGAGATTATGACCTGAGCCGAAGTTGGACGCTTAACAGACTGAGCCACCCAGGCACCCTTGTGAAGGTTAATTTTATATGTCAACTTGATTAGGTTAAGGAATGCTCAGAGAGCTGGTGAAATGTTATTTCTGGGTGTGTCTGAGAGGGTGTTTCTGAAAGCGATTAACTTTTGAATCTGTAGACTGATAAAGAAGATTGCCCTCACCAATGCTGGTGGGCACCACGTAGTTTGTTGAGGGCCTGAACAGAATGAAAAAGCAGAGGAGGAGTGTATTTGCTTTTTTTTTGCTTGAGCTGGAACATCCGTCTTCTCCTCTCCTCAGGCCTTTGAACTTGTCACGAGACTTATACCAGCAGCTCCCAATTCTCAGGCCTTTGGAATTGGACTGAATTACAGCAGCTTTCCTGGTTCCCAGCTTGCAGATAGCAGATCACGGGACTTCTCTGCCTCCATGATCACATGCCAATTCCTACAATAAACATCCTGTTCTATATGTATCTTACTGGTTCTGTTTCTCTGGAGAACCCTAATACAACCACTTTTAGTAAAATAACCACAGGGTATGGTATCACTTATCTCAGGTTGAATAATTCTATCGACTCACATTTTCTCGTAAGTTCTGTTTACCAGTTGTTTAACTGTACCTTGTGATTCTCTGAACCATCTGCTAGTTTGGGCTTTGTATATGGACTCATAATTAAAAAGTAGCAAAGTGGCTAGTGGCTAGTCTTTCTTCTTGCTTTGGGTCCCCTGGACCAAGCGTGGTTTGCTCCAGAAGAAACAGCCTGTGTCTGTCGTAGGCTCAGATCAGCTCCAGTTCATATTACTCTTCTCCCTCTGGCCCCAAACTACCTCATACTTACTGTTGAGCAGCTTGCCTTCACCTGAAACTCCTGGTTTAGCCCAAGAATTTCCCTAGTCTCACCCAAAGTCCCTCAAATCTCTTAAAACCCCTTGAATTCACACAAGAGCAGAAGTTCTCTTTCTGTAATGGCACAGAATTCTTTAAAAGGACAATGGAGAAGAGGCACCTGGGTGGCTCAGTCAGTTAAGGCATCCGACTTCAGCTCAGGTCATGATCTTGCGGTTCGTGAGTTCGAGCCCTGTGCTGACAGCTCGGAGCCTAGAGCCTGCTTCAGATTCTGTGTCCCCCTCTCTTTCTCTGCCCCTCCCCTGCTCACACTCTGTCTCTGTCTCTGTCTTTGTCTCTCTCTCTCTCTCTCAAAAATAAATAAACATTTAAAAAATAAATAAAAATAAAAGGACAATGGAGAAGACAGTAGACCTGAGAGGTGGCATCAAATAGGCCTCATATGACCCAAAAGGTTTTTTTTTTTCTTCCCTATAGGCCAATCTCAGTCAATTAAATTCTACAATTTAAGAGTGTTATGTAGGATGTTGGCACTACATTTCTGGTAGTTATTCTATATATATATATATATATATATATATATGTTTTAACCTTCCCAGATATATATATATATCTGTGTGTGTTACATATATATAACATACACAGGTATAATCATTATCAGTCATGACTTCACTGGCATCAATAAATTTCTCATATTGGCCACAGTAACCCTGCCAGGTCCTAAGAACTTGCAAAGTGGGTTATGTGAAGGCCAGTGCTTGGATTACTGCCTGTGGGGGTGCTGGCTTTGTCTTGCTGTAACAGAAAATCCTGTAGGTGTGAGGTGCTTGGAAGCAGAGGGATGGGCACCAGAAAAAGAGGTTAAGAACAGGCAACCAAGAGGGGCACCTGAGTGTCTCAGTTGGATGGGCATCTGACTCTTGCTCTCAGTTCAGGTCATGATCTCGCAGTTCATGAGTTCACCATCAGTGCAGAGCTTGCTTGGGATTCTGTCTCTCCTTCTCTCTGCCCACACCTGCCTGTGTTCTCTCTCTCTCTCTCTCTCTCTCTCTCTCTCAAAATAAACAAATAAACATAATAGTTATTTTTAAAAATAGGCAACCAAGATAAATCATTCACAACTTTGCTTGCACTTTGAGAATAAGAATTATGCAGATTCCAACAGAAAAATGTGTTCTCTGCAAGGTCAGACTTTTATAAGGTAAGGATATCTTGGAGAATTTTCCATTAATAACAAGATCAACCCTTACATAGTATTTATTATGTACAAGACACTGTTCTGAACACTATGAAGTTACTTATTTTAATCATTACAACAACTTCATAAAGTAGACACTATTTTAGTCTCAACTTTCAGAGAAGGAAACTGAGGCTCAGTGATATCCGTGGCTTGGCCCTGGTCTGTGATCTGAAAGATTAGAAATCTTAAAGGCTTGATTTTGCCAGTAGTAAAGAGTAGGTCTATATTTTTCAATTGGACTCACATTAAGTAGAGTTTACTAAGTCCAATGTTCAAGACATATATGCTAAAATATTAATTAATGATGAGAAATTTAAACTCTCAAAGACCACAATGCTGAGATTGGCATGACTAAAGCATTTCCCCTTTTTTAGTCAGAGAAGCCAAATTATAATCAGAACATAGCTTAAGGGGGCACCTGGCTGGCTCAGTCGGTAGAACACGTGACTTGATCTTGGGGTTATGAGTTCGAGCCCCATGCTGGGCATACAGATTACTTTAAAAAAAGGGTGCCTGACTTAATTTGGTTAAGTGTTCAACTCTTGATTTCGGCTCAGGTCATGATCTCGCCGTTTGTGGGTTCAAGCCCCGTGTCAGCCTCTGTGCTAGGGGCGCAGAGCCTACTTGGGATTGTCTCGCTCTCCCTCAATCTCTCTCTCTCTGCCCCTCTCTGGCTTGCACTCTCTCTCTGTCAAAATAAATAAATAAACATTAAAAACATTTTTTAAAAATAAAACAAATAACACAGCTTAAGGAACATACCATTAGAACAAAGAGAATTAGATAAATGAGCTAAAAAAGTGTCCCTCAGCTTAGTTTTTTAGACACTCTCTGCCCTTCCTGGGATAGCCTCACTAATGACTCTGTAATACTAGAAGTCCATTGCTGAGCCATATTTTAAAAGGACTCCTGATATTTACCCCTGTGATGCTCCTTTTTCTTTGCTTTCAAATAGACAAACTTCTCTTCTGATAGACATTTTTTCGAGAGAGAGAGAGAGAGTGAGTGAGGGGGGAGAAGGACAGAGAGAGAGAGAGAGAGAGAAAGAGAGAGAGAGAGAGAGAATGAATCTTAAGCAGGCTCCATGCTCAGCACAGACCCCGACTCGGGGCTCGATCCCACAACCCTGGGACTATGACCTGAGCCAAAATCAAGAGTCAGGCACTCAACCAACTGAGCCACCCAGGCACCGTTGATAAACATCATTTTTAAAAATTGTGTTGAACCCCTGAATTCAAGCCTTGCTCTGACTTAGAAGTGAATGTAGCTCTCTATTCTGAGACACTATCTCTGTTGTACCACAAACAAGTCACGTTTGTAGACTTCCCAGAGCCTGGCACAGTCATTATACAAAGCAAGTCCTCAGTAATGTTTGTTGAAAGAGAGTGAAGGAATGAAAGAATAAATGCACCTTAATGTCAGATGACCTAAAAATAGCTCTCTCATCGCTATGGAAAACAGTATGGTACTTCCTCAAAACATTAAAAATAGAATTACCATATGATCTGGCAATTCCTCTTCTTGGTATACACTCAAAAGAATTGAAAGCAATTTGAAAGGACTCAAAAAGATATTTGTACACTCATGCTCATAGCTGTGTTATTCACAATAGCCAAAAGGTGGAAGCAACCCAAATGTTCATCAACTGATAAATGGAAAAACAAAATGTGGTCTAAACACACAATGGAATCTTATCCAGTCTTAAAAGGGAAGGAAATTCCAATAGATGTGACAACATGAATGAGCCTTGTGGACATTATGCTAAGTGAAAGAATCCAGTCACAAAATACTGTGTGATTCCACCTATATGAGGTACCTAGGGTAGTCAAATTTGCACAGACAGAAAGTACAATGGTGGTGGTCAGGGGCAGGGGAGAGAAGGGAACAGGGAGTTAGTGTTTAATGTGTAGAGTTTTAGTTCTGCAAGACAAAAAGAGTTCTACAGTTGGATGGTGGTGATGGTTGCCTAACAATATGAATGCACTTAATGCCACTGAACTGTACACCTTAAAAATGGTTAAAATAGTAAATTTACATTATGCATATTTTACCAAAACTGAAAAAAAAGCAAAAAACAAAAACTAAAACAAAACAACCAAACAAAAACCTCTTCCAGGCTGATTCATGGCTTGTATTTTTAAACCTGAGATCTGTTTCCACAAAACCAATATATCAACTCCCATGTTTATCCTCATGTAGGGCAATGGCTTCTCCTGTTGAATTTCATTCTGTTTAAGACTTCTTATTCTATGGCAACACTGTATCAGTTGTGCAATGTGGCACAGAGCATTTAAGTAAAACCACATACCATATTGTCCCTACGTGCCAAGTAAAAGAACAGACTTTCAATCAAGAAAATGAAAACATAATTCGTGGTTGATAAACAAAGCAATTCGATTGTGGGTCAACATCTTAACCATACCTGGGTTTTGTTTTGTTTTGTTTTGTTTTGTTTTGTTTTAGATCTGCAAGGAATCATCTACCAGCTGAGTGCTGTTGAACAAAATCATTATAGGATTAGCAGTTTCCTGACCCACTTACTAAAAAAAGCTGAATCACTCAGTTGAGACCCCAGGGAAATGCAGATTTATACCTTTGACGTATTGCTTGGTTTTTCTTCAAGTAAATTAAAATCTGTAACCAGTTTTCGAGTCCTTGCCATCTTCTCTCCTTTTAATTGGGTAATTTTGTATGTCTTCTGACTATAAGCCTTTGCAGACTCTTGATTTTTTTTTAATGCAAATGCATAATAAAACATGCATATAGGTTTCTTCTCTGCAATTATTTTCTAAGCCCATGAGGAAGGCTTGCTTCTCTTCCTAATCCTTTCCTTTATTAGACTGGGGATGGGTGGGTGGAGCGGGCTGTCAGGAAGAGATGTCCAACATGCTCTGCTATAGATGGGACTCTGGAAAGATGGGGAAAGTGGTCACTCTGCCCACAGTCACACAGGCCCGGTTAAGGAAAGGAATTTGCATTTCCAAGGCAAGGAGCCATTTCCTACCACCAGGTCTCCACCATTGCTTTTCCAAACACAGAGAACAACTTTTCTCCTCCTGTCAAGTATTCTAGTCCTTCTCTTCCCTACCCAGCGTAACTTCCTATAAGAAGCTTTCTTCCAGATGAAAAAACTCTTCCTTTTCAAGCCCATTGATATAATTCCCAACCCAATATCTCATCAACCACTCACTCTTATAATTGCTATATTTATACTGATTACATACTTGTCTTAGGCCAGATGTCCTTGGCCATAGCCAAATTAAAGGACCTAATTCTGTGATTAGCTCTCTTTTTCTAGTTTTCTGTTCCTGGCAATAGCACCATCGTTCTGTTGCCCAGGTTAGGGCATCTCTGCATCCTCCTTCTTCCTCGCTCCATACCTGAATATCCAATCAGTCTCTAAATCCTAGCAATTCTTTTTTTTACAACCTCTCTGACATCTTTTTTCATTCCACTGTACCTTCCACCGAAACTCTTCCAGCAGTAGCTGGAGTTCCTGATTCTCAACCCCACCTTGAGTTCATCCTTAACACCAGGGCCACATTAATCCTCCTGAAGTACAGCTTTATTCGGATCACTTTCCAGTTTTAAAATCTCTAATTGTTGGAGCACCTGGGTGGCTCAGTCGGTTAAGCGTCCAACTCATGGCTCAGATCATGATCTCACAGTTGTGAGTTCCAGTCCTGTGTTGGGCTCTGTGCTGACAGCTCAGAGCCTGAAGCCTGCTTCCAATTCTGTGTTTCCCTCTTTCTCTCTGCCCCTCCCCCCGCGCGCGCGCGCGCGTGTGTGTGTGTGTGTGTGTGTGTGTGCGTGCGCGTGCGCGCGTGTGCTCTCTCTCTCTCTCTCTCAAAAATAAATAAACATTTTTCTAATAAATAAATTAGGGGCACCTAGGTGGCTCAGTCGGTTCAGCGTCAAACTCCAGCTTGGGTCATGATCTCGTGGTTCAGAGTTCGAGCCCCATGTGAGGCTCTGCACTGACACCTCAGAGCCTGGACCCTGCTTTAGATTTGGTGTCTCCCTCTCTCTTACCCTCCCCTGCTTGTGTGCCTGTGCTCTCTCTCTCTTGCTCTCTCTCAAAAACAAAGAAATAAACATTTAAAAAACTAAATAAAAATAAATACAATAAAATAAAACCTCTAATGTTTCCCTGTTGTCTTTGATTTAATGTTCAACGCTAGACAGATGGAAAGACCACCAGTTTACAAGCAACTCCTAACTCTGCCCTTGACTGCTTGCGAGATTTTGGGTAAGACCCTTACACTCTCAGAACCTCAGTTTCTTCATCTATAATATGTGGGTAAAAGTACCCATCCCTAAGGGTTGTTATAAGGTTTAAGGAAGATAATGGAAGCCAATCCTTTGGCTACCCATAGTAGGCACTCAATAAAGGCATCTTTCCTTCTTCCTCAAGTCAATGTCAACCTACCCTTATCTTCACAACTTATTCTTCCCCTATTTTGCTGTTCTCCTGGCCTCTGGGTCTTTGAAGAAGCTATTCCCTCTAGTTTGCCTTGGCTTCCATATTCGCCCATGGAATCTTCTATGTTCTTTAAGGGCCAATCTCACAACTACTCCTTGATCAGTTTTGTCAAATATTGTCAGTGGCATGCCAAGGGGAGGTGAGAGAATGCTGTTATTAACACTGTACAATTGCCAGGTCATAGTGATAATAATAAAAAGCACACTGACTTTTCAGTTTTGCTTTTTTTTTTTTTTTTTTAAGTAGGCTCCACAACCTATGTGGGGCTTGAACTCACAACCCTGAGATCAAGAGTCAGATGTTCTACTGACTGAGCCCCCCAGGTGCCGCAAACTGACTTTTAATTTTAAGCCACTGTTATCTAGCAATCTCTCCCTTCTCTGAATTCCAAAAACTATATAGCATAATTTTAAGGTGTTTCATATACTATTTACTATAACTCAATACTACTTACAGTTGACCCTTGAACAACACAGGGGTTGGAAGTGCCATCCCCCAGCATAGTCAAAAATCTGTGTATAGATTTTGACTCCCCCAAAACTTAACTACTATTTGTCTACTGTTGAGCAGAAGCCTTATATATAATATAAACAGTCAATTAACACATTTTTATATGTTATATGTATAATAGACTGTATCATTATAATAAAGTAAGCTAGAGAAGAAAAATGTTACTTAAAAAATCATAAGGAAGAGAAAATACATTTACAGTACTCTACCGTGTTTATCCAAAAAAAATCCACGTATAAGTGAGCCCACGCAACTCAAACTCATGTTGTTGACGCATCAACTGTATAAGTATAGTTATTTCTGCTCATGTTTTCTATCCTTTATTAAATTGCAAACTTTTTGAGTACAAGTATCATAGCAATTATGCCTCTGTTTCCCCTTTATAATAACCAAACACCACAGAACAATAGCTGTTCTGAATAAATGAAGAGCTTAATACAAACTCTACAAACTATGTCAATATGGAACAAATCCGGCATCCTGAAATCAAGATTCTTTTTTTTAAGTAGGCTCCAGGCCCAGCGCAGAGCCCAATGCAGGGCTTAAACTCACAACCCTGAGATCAAGACCTGAACTGAGATCAAGAGTCCGTTGCTTAACTGACTGAGCCACCCAGCGCCCCCAAGATTCTTTTTTAACATTTTATTGAGTGAGCACTGACTATGTACTATGCAATGTCTTAGTGCTTCATATGCATTATTCACTCATTATAAAAATGTATGAAGTCCCTACAATATGCTAGGCAGTGTGCTAAGAACCCATTAGTGAACAAAATTATTTACTTGCACAATGCCTGGTGGTCACAGAGGTTAACTAATTTGCCCAGGGTTATTAAGCTAGTAACTGGTGGAACCTCAACTTGAAACTGGGTCTTCCCCTAGAAATCATGTTCTTAACCACTATATACGTGTGTGTGTGTGTGTGTGTGTGTGTGTGTGTGTGTATTTCCTCTGGTGTAAGCTATAGGCAAGTCACAGTGAGATTGGCGAATGCTCAGTCTGACCACACTGACTTACATAAGCAGTGATGAAATCCTCCTTGAGGATAGGGGTCATGTTTTCATAAATCCCAAAGGTCTCAGATTTTAATACCAAATCTATAGCAGCTCCTGATGGTTATTCAGTAAATGCTTTCTGGCCAACTGCCTTGGTACCTATACAATCCATTGAATTTTTTTATAATATGGGAATTAAAAAATTAATTCACCCATAAAAAATATTTAACCACCAATAAAAACTTATTTCTCCCAATCACTGTCAATTATCAATTAAATTATATTAGCTGACGCATTATTCCAGGTATCTTCTGAAAACACATATTTCACATATTTCACACTTACACATATACTCCAGACACAAAATAGCTACATTCTGTAGGACATGCAATGAAATCTTGGCGCTTCAGAAAATGACAATTTCTCTGGTAACAGGAAGATACCATGAGGCCTACGAAGGCTTTTTACTAAAAGCAGAAGGACAGTGGTAGCAATGATAACACAAACCATGAAAAATAGATTAATAAGTTATTTTACCTACCCACCAGCAGAAGTTTTCAGTTGGCCTGACAATGATGATATACTATTTCTACGGTCAGTTTCCTCTAAATAGACCAAGAAAAATAAAGGGAAAAATGGGGGAAATTCACTTAAGAAACAACGTTAGTATGAGCGGTATCAATAGGTATAAATAACTTGTCTGCCAACAGATTAAACCAGAATGTGATGCAGAAAGAACAAGACATAACAAATGTTTGGCAAATTCTTGAAATGAAATAAAAGTAAGAAATGTCTAAAAATAACTTCAGATGAATGATATATATGCAGCAAAACACATCAGCAGTATGTTTAGGGCTAAGATCACTGAAAAGAAGCAGGAAAATGTAAACATCAAGGAAATTAAATCACACGTCTTTCTAGGTGTGGGCTTTGGACAAACCAAAAATAGCCAACTTTTGAACATCATTTTCTTTTTTTTTTTAAGCTTATTTATTTTGAGAGAGAGAGAGAGAGATAGAGAAAGAGAGAGGGAGAGGGAGCAAGCAGGGGAGGGGAAGAGAGAGAGAGAGAGAGAGAGAGAGAGAGATAGAATCCCAAGCTGTCTCCCCACTGTCAGTGTGAAGCCTCCCACGAACCGTGAGATCGTGAGCTGAAATCAAGAGGGGGATGCTCAACCGACTGAGCCACCCAGGCACCCCTGAGCATCATTTTCTGATGAGTTTGGGAAATGAAGACATTATTAAAAGACGGAGGGGAGACTAGGGAGCAAGGCAGTCCCAAACAGTAGAGGTTTTGCTGTTGTTGTTGTTGTTGTTGTTGTTTATTTATTTGTTTGTCTAACTGGTATGGCTCTATGATGGGCTGGTTTCCCCGTGGGAATTCCTAAAGGCAGCCCAAAACACCCTTGGGCTCACATCATAGCCTCTCTTGTGCATAGCCCATTTACATCTTCTTCAGGCAATAACGTGGTAAAATTTAGAAGCCTGTTGTTTGAGATCAGCTTCTCATCCTCAGTACTATGACAATTTAGGGACAGATAACTCCTGCCGTGGGGCTGTCCCTATGCATTGTAGAGTGTTTAGCGGCATATCTGGCCTCTACCCACTAGATGCCAGTAGGAACCCCCATTCCCAGCTGTGACAACCAAAAATATCTCTAGATCCAAAATCTATAAAGAACTTATCAAACTCAACACCCAAAAAACAAATAATCCAGTGAAGAAATGGGCAAAAGACATGAATAGACACTTCTCCAAAGAAGATCTCCAGATGGCCAACCAACACGTGAAAAAAATGCTCAACATCACTCATCACCAGGGAAATACAAATCAAAACCACAATGAGCTACCACCTTACACCTGTCAGAATGGCTAACATTAACAACTCAGGCAACAACAGATGTTGGCGAGGATGCGGAGAAAGAGGATCTCTTTTGCATTGTTGGTGGGAATGCAAGCTGGTGCAGCCACTCTGGAAAACAGTATGGAGGTTCCTCAAAAAACTAAAAATAGAACTACCTTACGACCCAGCAATTGCACTACTAGGTATTTATCCAAGTATTTATTTATGTGTCAGAAGGGACACATGCACCCCAATGTTTATAGCAGCACTACCAACAATAGCCAAAGTATGGAAGGAGTTCAAATGTCCATCGATGGATGAATAAAGAAGATGTGGTGTACACACACACACACACACACACACACACACACACTGGAGTATTACTGGGCAATCAAAAAGAATGAAATCTTTGGGGCGCCTGGGTGGCGCAGTCGGTTAAGCGTCCGACTTCAGCCAGGTCACGATCTCGCGGTCCGTGAGTTCGAGCCCCGCGTCAGGCTCTGGGCTGATGGCTCGGAGCCTGGAGCCTGTTTCCAACTCTGTGTCTCCCTCTCTCTCTGCCCCTCCCCCGTTCATGCTCTGTCTCTCTCTGTCCCAAAAATAAATAAAAAACGTTGGAAAAAAAAAAAATTAAAAAAAAAAAAAAAAAAAAGAATGAAATCTTGCCATTTGCAACTACGTGGATGGAACTGAAGGGTATTATGCTAAGTGAAATTAGTCAGTCAGAGAAAGACAAATATCATATGACTTCACCCATAGGAGGACTTTAAGAGATAAAACAGATGAACATAAGGGAAGGGAAACAAAAGGGGGACAAAACATAAGAGACTCATAAATATGGGGAACAAACAGAAGGTTACTGGAGGGGGTGTGGGAGGGGAGATGGGCTAAATGGGTAAGGGCCACTAAGGAATCTACTCCTGAAATCATTGTTGCACTATATGCTAAATAATTTGGATGTAAATTTTAGAAAATAAACTTAAAAAATAAATAAATATCTCTAGATATTGTCTGATGTCCCTAGAAGGGGCAAAATCACCCCCAGTTGAGAACCCCTGGTTTAGAGAATGAGTAGATGACCATCCAGCCCAACTTCGTACCATATAGATGAGGGAACCAGAGCCCAAGCACACTGAACACCTTGCTCAAATGTACACAGCTGGTTAATGGCAGATCTCAGCCAGGACCTCCAGATTATCACTTTCAATACCTCCACTATACCCCAACTTTAGTCATTTGCATGCCACTGTGATTTCACCATACCCATTGCCACCTATATTATAATTTCCTAAATTTGAGTTGGCTTGTTTTTTAACTTAACACATTTATTTTAAAAGGAAATAGGCATGTGAGGGGAAAAAAACCAAACCTTAAAGTTAAGAAAGTTCACGGTGTCAGAGGGAAAGGTCTGTGCTCAGTTATTTTACACATTTGTTTCTTTATCAAGCACCCACATCGTGCCTACCCTGTGTCTGGCGCCATTTTAAGTGCTTTCTTTTTGTCTTAATAACAACCTTATTAGGTAAGTATGATTATCCTTATTTTATAAATGAGGATGCTGATCTAGGTCCCAGATCACCCAACTTATAAGTGGCAGAAGTGGCATTCCAGTCCAGGAAGTCTAGCTCAGAATTCCATGTTCTTAATCAGTAAGAGGAAAAGTTGGAAACATCTGATGAGAAAGGAGAGATGGGTTTGGGACTGAAAACAACAGTAGCCAGGAAATAATGGGGAGAGGTACAAAGGCAGGGGACCCAAGGAGCTAGACAAACCCTTGGGAGAGGGGAACTCGCACCTGGAAAAGTGGGCAGGAATGGTGGTGGGAAGGGGCAAAAGCTGTGGGGAGAGGGCATCAGAGCAGGGGCAAGATGAGACTTCAAATAAGTAGAGTAGCAGGCACTGAGAGAAACAAGCTGTTTGGCAGGGTGGGAAAATGGGGAGGCTGGAAGTGGAAATTCAGGCAGAATGTTAATCTGGAGAAAAGGTGAAAGGAAGGGTGGGCTGGGAATCCAGGTCCAGGAGAGGACCCTGGGAGGAGTAAGAGGAAAGATGTAAGGAGGCTGTCAAGGTGAGAACCTAGAGATGGGAGGGATGGCTGGGGTCTAGGTGGGGCTTGGAAGGGGTCCCAGCAGGGCAAGCTGAGGCACCGTAGTGGGGAGCAGAGAAAGCACACTCCCACACCAGGCAAAGCCGACACTGGTAAACGCCAGCCACTGAAGTTAATGTTTTACCCTTAAAAATCAAGTTGAGAATCACTAGGGGTGTACACACCACATTTTGCAAAATGTTGAACCGATTCATCTCCAAAAAATATAAAAAGCTTTTGGGTAACATTTGAGGAATTTTTGAGACTTTTATGTTCCCACGACTAGTTCATAAATAAAATATACAACTTAAAAAGCGCACACACTCTTGTAATTGCTGAATGAAAATACCAAGCACAGAACTGCTTTATCACATGTTTTGCCAGTTCTTCATGCTTCTTCAACACTTGACTTTTCAAAAACAAATTTTCTGGAAAATGTTTTGTCTTTTACACTTTCCAGTTTTTGCTGGATCAAGACGTTAATAAAAATAAACAACTTGGGGGAATTTTGGTGAGTGTTGGCATATTTGTAAATATCAGGATCTCTAAAGAAAGACAGTTTCATGGTTTGCCCTTAGTTTCCTTAGGGCAGCGCAAGAGCCCTGCATGGAATGGCTCTTATGCAGAAATCCATTTATGGGAAGTTAAGATGAGTCGTACCCAAGTTCAACCAGAATATTGAGGTACCAAAAGCAACGCTGATGCAAATATATTTAAGGGAATATATAAATGATAAAAATGTAAAGTGAGGCATAGTAACTAAGGGGAAGCACTTTAGGGTCAGACAGGTCTAAACCACTAGCATCACAGTGTCATGTAGTAGTATTTATTGGTGTTAAATACTAGCATTATGAAGTTAGTATGAGGATGAAATCAGATGTCATATAAAGGATGTAAGGAATGTAATGCTAAATATATTTGGGATACTATTCTAGTATGAAGCAGAATAAACTAAATAATAAGCTTCTTAGAAGCCTGAGGGTTTTCATAACTTTGCTTTGAGGAGTTTTGATTCCTGGCACTAATTTCCATGTAGGCAGGTGCTTGTTCATTCTTCTAGGTCAAGGCTGACCTAAGGGATTTTGAATAGCTCTAAATCAACAGCTCTCAGAGTGTGATTCACTAACTCCAGAAAGTCCCAAAGACCCTTTCAGGGAATCTGTGTAATAAATTTTCATATTTTTATGATTTCAAAATTTCCTGTTTTCATAATAATTGCAATGATAGTATGTCTAACTTTGTTGATAATAGCAAAACTAATTTCTTAATAATACTAATTATCTAATAACTATTTTTATTTCTCATTATGACATTTGCTCTGCTGGTGCAAAAGCATCGGTGGGGAACACTATTGATACCTTAGCATGAATCAACACAGTGGTACCAAAGTTTACTGTTATCAGGGTGCCTGGCTGGCTCAGTTGGTAGAGCATGCGACTCTTGATCTCAGGGTCATGAGTTCAAGCCCTACATTGGGCATGAAGCCTAGTTAAAAAAAAAAAGTTTACTGTTATTCTTCACTACCACGTGCTCACAGGAAAACAAAAACACAAACAAACAAAAAAACACACACCTAGTTTCACTTAGGAACGTTCCTGATGAAGCAGTACTTTTATTAAATCCTGACCCTTGAGTATAAACTCTTTTTAGTATATGTGCTACCAAAGTAAGCGCGTACACATTTTTTAAAATATTCCATGTCATGAAATGGGAAGTACCCATAAAGCACTCTGCTGCATACCTAAGTACAATGGTTGTCTTGAGATAAAGCACTTGTACTACCAGTTGAGTTATGAGCTGAACTAGCCATATTTGTCGTGAAACACGTTTTTCACTTAAATGGATGACTGACAAACTGTGGTATTCAGGTGTGCGTATCTGGCAGATGTTTTCTCAAAAATTCATGAAGCAAGTCTGTTACTTTAAGGAAAATAATTGATAATACTGTTAGCAATGATGAGATTGGAACTTTTAAGTGGAAATTAGAATTTTGAAAACCTCATATCCACCTCTGTGAGCTTGGTAGTTTACTGATGCTTAAAGACTTTTCTGATGAGATCAGTGATTATATTAATGACTGTGATTTTTAAAATATAGTATAATGACATATTACAATATTTGGAAGATCTGTATAACTCAGTGAACCAATATTTTCCAAATGACCAATATATGCTATTATAGAATCAATCATACATGGGTATAAGATACATTCAAAATGAAAGATAGATCAATGCATTTCCTTGATATGGTTTTAGATTCCACATTGCAACTAACCTTTAAGAAGCTATTACTTGTTGGGGCGCCTGGGTGGCTTGGTCAGTTAAACCTCTGACTTCGGCTCAGGTCATGATCTCACAGCTCCAGCATCAAGCTCTGTTCTGACAGACAGATTCTGTGTCTCCTTCTCTCTCTGTCCCTCCCTGGCTTGTGCTCTATCTCTCTTTTTCAAAAATAAATAATAAACATTAAAAAATAAAGAAAAAGAAAATTATAATTATTGACATACATTAAAAAAATAAGCTATCACTTGTCGAGTTTTGGTGTAATATTAAAGAAAAATATCCCAGTGATCTATAAGAGCTATTAAAGTATTCCTTCTTTTCCCAACTATATCTTTGTGGAACCAGATTTTCTTCACATATTTCAATCTAAACAAAATGTCACTACATTGAAAGGAGAAGCAGACATAAAAGTCCAGCTTTCTATTATTAAGTCAAACATTAAAGATATTAGTAAAAAAGAGAAATAATGCCATTCTTCTCATTTTTTAAATTTGGGAATATATATCTATTTTTCATAAAATACATTATATTAACATGTAACAAATTTATTCTACGTATTTTTAAATTTTTGAAAAACTTTTATTTTAGAGAGAGAGAGAGAACATGAGCAGGAGAGAAGGGCAGAGGGAGAGAGAGAGAATCTTAAGCAGACTTCCTGCTCCACATAGAGCTCTACACAGGGCTCAATCCCACAGACCTAGGATCATGATCTGAGCCAAAATCAAGAGTCGGATGCTCAACCAACTAAGCCACCCAAACACCTAAGTATTTTTTAATGAATTAATATTTTTAAATTTTCTCATTTTAATATTTACTATGTAAGTAAATATATATCAAAACCTATATAAAGCTTTTTGAGATCTTCAATAATTTTTAAGAGTGTAAAGAGGTCGTGAGACCAAAAACTGTAGGAACCACTATTCTAAATAGTTCTCCAAACTTGAGCTGGTCTCCTTTGACTGTTTATTGAAAGACAGTGCTTAGGACAAAACTACAATAAAAAATCATCACCTTCTAGTTCATTTAGAACATTGTTTAGGAGAATCTTCAGGAGCTAGAGTTAGTTATAATTTGTCCTCACAGTAACAGGTAAGTCTAATAGAGTAGGGCCATTGAGTTCAAGAAAGGCAAGTCAGAGACCTTTCAGGAAAGATAGGCTGCCAACTCTGCATCAAGGAAAAATAAAGAGTTGACCTCACCTCCCTTTTTTTGTACATCTATATGCCTACATGCTATTATCAACAATGTAGATATTAAAGTTGTATGCTTCATTAAAAGCATTCAAAAGATTTTCCCCCCTCTGAAACTCCTTTTGATTAGGAATCCTGTTTGCTCTTGATATGTGTGTCTCTATAAATAAATTAGGGAGAAACTTGTCCTTTTGTAATAAAAAAGATAAAAGAGTTGCAGTTGGGTCTCACCAGGGGGCCCACAATTTCTGCTCAAGAGGGCATAATAAAAAGTGTTACAACTGGGGTGCCTGGGCGGCTCAGTGGGCTGAGCATCCGACTCTTGATTTCAGTTCAAGTCATGATGTCATGGTTGGTGGGGTCGATGACATGCATCGGGTCTGCACTGGCAGTGGGGAGCCTGCTTGGGATTCTCCCTCTGCCTTTCTCTCAAAATAAATAAATAAACTTAAAAAAAAATGTATTAGAAGAGTCCACTGCTGCTGGACTGGTACCATGATCAACTTCCTAAATTTAGCTCTAAGATCAATGTGGGAATCCCTCAGTTGTCTGCCTCCTTTTCAATCAACAAGCAAACAAAGCCAGACCTGAGGTTCAGTCTGAGATTAGAAAGTCATGTATATACCTGAATATTGATGAGCTCTGAAGTTAATAAAGAATAAAAACCAGGAGAATCCATTTGACCCATTTCAGCCTCTTGGTGTCCTGAAATTTCCGTCTCACTGTGATGAAAAGAATCAAGGTATGATCTAACTCAAAAGAAGGTTGTTATTCAAGAGTAAAGGAAATAAATAGGGACCTAGTCTAGCTTCAGATGGGTTTTTTTCTGAAAATAGACAAGAGCATCACCAGTGAGGTCAAAGCAAGAACTGCTTGGAGTCTCCCAGTAGGCTCTTCAATTATTGTTTTGATCATTGCAGGAAGCTTCCTGTTACCATTTTCTATATCCACCCAGGCCATCTTGGTCAAAAACTACTATTTATCTTCCTCGAGACTTCTCATGCGTGAGGAAAGTAAAGAATAATGATCTACGTGAACCCTGGAGTCAGCCTGCCAGGATGTGATCTATTGTAATGATCTAGGCAGAGAACACCTCTCGAGGTCTCAATTTCCTCCCCGTAAAATGGAAAGAGTGACAGCACTTTATAAGGTTCTTGTTAGGACTAATCTAAGATAATGCATACACAGCATTTAGCACAAGACGCGGAACATACTAAGTACCTAATAAACAAAAGTCATTATCACGGCGATTCTTTGCTTCATATTCCCATCTGTGAGTTTTTTTCCCCGTTATTTCTCAACATAACTCTTTCTTTCGGGGCTGTTGATCTCGGAGGCCTCTGGTCCTTCATATCCCTGAGTCATCATCATTAAAATGCCGGATTTCTGAAGTCATTCCTCCCCCTCCTGCTCGCTAGGGCTCCCTCTCCTGACTGCTTAGCTTTGGTGAGGGCCCAGACCTAAATTCCGTGACCACGAGTCTCTGTCGGGACTCGGCCTTGGAAGAACATCCCCAGTCCTCTTGGAGACCACCTGAGGTTCGACAAAACTGATCCCCACCAGACTCTGAGAAACGCTCCAGCCCAAGAGTGGCGCGAGCCCGGAGGCGGGGCCTCGCTCGGAGGTGAGAACGAGGCCAGGGGCGGGGCTGTGCTCCGAGGTGAGCGCGAGGCCACACCCCGAGGTGAGCGTGCTGGGGCGGGGCCACATCCGATGTGGGCGCGAGGCCGGGGGCGTGGCCGCGCCGGGGCGCCGCCCGAACCATTAGGGATGCGCCAGCTGCCTCCCCAGGCGGCGCGCGCAGCCGCCCCCGGGCTTGAGGCAGCGCAGGGGTTAAGGTCGCCGGCGCCACCTGGGCGCCGCTGAGGAGACCCGCGAGCCGGCGAATCCCGCGCGGGCGCGGCGAACAGGTGCCCGCGCGCGTCAGGCGCCGGCAAGGGGCGGGGAGAGGGGGCGCGGCCGGAAGCCCGGGGCGGGGTGCGGCCGGCCCGGTGAGCGGGAGGAGCCGAGGGAGGCAGGAAGGAGTTCG
Organism: Panthera onca; assembly: GCF_046562875.1. NCBI lineage: Eukaryota > Metazoa > Chordata > Mammalia > Carnivora > Felidae > Panthera > Panthera onca. The sequence continues at coordinate 14,980,497 of NC_138350.1, forward strand.
CCCGGCTGCGCCGCGCGCGATGTGGAGCCGCCGCCTCGGCGCCTGCAGCAGCCGCCGCCGCCGCCGCTGCTGCTGCTGGGGCTGCCGCCGAGCCGAGGGACATGGAGCGCGGCTGCAGAGAGCGGCCGCCGGCAGCAGCAGCAGCGAGCGTCGCAGCGACAGCGGAGCGCAGCCCGCCCGGTGAGGCGCTGCCCGGCCGGCGGCGGCAGCGGCAGCAGCAGCAGCAGCAGCAGCAACAGGGCGGCTGAAAACTCGGCGGCGGCGTTCCTCGCAACCTCCCCTCTCGCTTCGCCGCCCCCCGGTCTTCCCTTCCTCAGCCTTTCCCTTTGCCACCCCCTCCTCCTCCCTAGCGCGAGCCGAGCAGCTGAGCCCCGGGGGCGGCGGCGGCGGGGGGGGGGGGCGCGTGCCGCCGGCGCGGGGGAGGGGCGGGCCGGCGCGCGCCGCGCCCAGGGCTCGCGGGGACCCGAGGGGCGCGTGCCGCGGCGCGGGGCGAGGCGCGGGGCGCTGGGCGGCGCGGCGGGGCCCCTCCCCCCTGCAGCCTGGCGCGCGCCGGCCGGGCCGCACCGCTGCGGGCTCCGCGCGCGCGGGCCATGTCCGCCTTCTGCCTGGGCTTGGCCGGCCGCGCTTCAGCACCCGCGGAGCCGGACAGCGCCTGCTGCATGGAGCTGCCCGCAGCGGCCGCGGACGCAGTCGGGAGTCCAGCCGCCGCCGCCCTCATCTCCTTCTCCGGGGGCCCCGGGGAGCTGGAACTGGCGTTAGAGGAGGAGCTGGCGCTGCTGGCGGCCGGGGAACGGCCGTCCGACCCCGGGGAGCATTCTCAGGCCGAGGCTGGGCCTCCGGCCGAGGGGTCCGGACTGCAGCCGCCGCCCGCCCAGGATCCCGAACTGCTGTCGGTGATCCGGCAGAAAGAGAAGGATCTGGTGTTGGCGGCCCGGCTGGGCAAGGCGCTGCTCGAGAGGAACCAGGACATGAGCCGGCAGTACGAGCAGATGCACAAGGAGCTGACAGACAAGCTGGAGGTGAGGACGTCCCTCGTGGGATGGGTGGGAAGCAGGGAGAGCCCTTTCGGCCTTGGGCAGCTTCAGCTTCGGGAGCCACCCACCCTACTCCTTCCTTACTCACCCTGCCTTAACAGAAAACCACCTGGAGGGAGGGGTCGGGTGGAGGGTTTCGAATTATCAGACCAGGGCAACATTGAATCCACCTGACTTCAGCAAATGGGTCCACGCACCGCCCCAGCCCCGCTGTGGGCCATTCTATATATGTACTGTACACAGCGTCTAAAATAGAGCTTACAGTATGACTAATTTATACAGCGCTGAGGTGATGTCTGCACACAGAGAAATGAGAAAGTCGGGAAGCATTTAAAATATGCTCCAGGTTTTCAGAGTAGTTAATCTCTAATCAGGGTGTTAGCCTTAAAGCCTTCCAGTTTTGGCGTTAAGGCCTCCAGATGCCCTTGTCTTAACTTCCCGGCAGCTCAGAGTTGTGGGAAACAAGTGCCCCTCAAGGAGCTTTATATAGCCTTCAAATACTCAGGGATTAGGAATGTGGTTCCATTGCAGAAATCAGGCAAGCCTGGGCTCGGCATGTGACTGTTGGTAGTGGATTTAATTTGGACCTCGGCATTTATGTGTATTTTGTATTTAAACAGTACGCTTTTTTTTTTTTTTTTTTTTTTTTGGTCTTCTGGGCCTCATTCATGCGATTCGGTGGCCAAATGCAACCCATGAGAACCATGTTACTTTAACTATTATAAATACTTCTTAAAGTGTGTAAGATTTCTGCCAGTTTTCTGTATCAAAGTCTTTTGGAGCTATGCCTGTTTGTTTTCTTGCCCTTTACTGGGAAAGGGCCTTTAAAGTGGTATGGAATGCCAGCCCTTGTAAAAATTAGAGAGCTTTTTTTAAAAAAGGGGGTGGGGCATCTGTGGCATTGGAGACTAGCTTATTTTTTTTCTGCCTGTGCATTTACTGTTGTTACCCAGTTTGGTTGCAACCAGTTCTTTTCTTAGTTACAAGAGAATAGTACAGTCCTGAATAAGGTCTGAAATTGACCCTAGTCTGCTTTCCTATCACTGCTGCTGGTTGAACAGTCAGAATATAAGTCCAGAAACTTTTCTATAATAAGATTTAAGTATGTGTTTGTGGTCTAGCGATGTATCAAAAGTAAATCAGGGAGAAAAAAGGAAACCGGTTGAGTGCCCTGTAGTTCAGTTGGCCTGTTAACTGGGTCTGCCAGTCGATGAACTCCTGAGATACCTCTCTGAAAAGTGGTTTGTGAAACCTATAGGTAGACTGCCAAAAAGCACCCAGTGAATTGAAGTGTTTAGTTTTCACTGGAAGTAGAGGTCTAGAAATAAAAGGGTGTTTTTTTTTTTTTAATGGGATTTAGTTACATGACTCTATATAGAAGTACTACTGCAGAGATTTATTCTTGTGATTTGAAATTCCTTCAGTGAGGGACTTATTGAAGAAACATTGTTATCAGTCAGTTTGATTAGTGATGGATTTCTGAGTAATCCTGAGTGTGCAGTTACACACACCCTGGCTTCCATGTGGAGCCCTTACACATTTCTTCACAAAGGAAAAAGATTTAAAAATTCTATAACAAGAAGGGTTCTATTGTGAAAGAATAAATTACCTTTGACTTTTTGCTATTGACCAAACAGATGGTAATAAAATATTTTAAAGCTCTTAAATTAGTTTTTAAAATCATCATTCCTCTACAGGTCACCATATTGAACTCTAGTGTATATTTTAATTTCTGGGGGCTGGTTGCACAACAGTGTGAATGTACTTAACACTAAGCTGTACACTTAAAAATGGTTGAGGTGGTAAATTTTATGTTCTATATACTTACGTTTTAAAATTTTGTTTAAAAAGCCAAATATAGGGGCTCCTGGGTGGCTCAGGTTGTGATCTCGCGGTCTGTGAGTTCGAGCCCCGCGTCAGGCTCTGTGCTGACAGCTCAGAGCTGGAGCCTGCTTCGGATTCTGTGTCTCCCTCTCTCTCTCTCTGCCCCTTTCCTGCTCATGCTCTGTCTCTCTCTGTCTCAAAAATAAATACACGTTTAAAAAATAAATAAAAATAAAAAGCCAAATATATTGATTGTTACTGAACATGAGTATTAGAGGGTTCAGTTATACTATTTTTTTCAAGGTATATTTCAAGGAAGATTATCCTGAACAATTTTTAGTTTTTTTTAAAAAAGCACATTTAAAAAGATCCCATAAAGATATTGTCATTAGTTCCTTGTTAATTCTTTTAATTCTTATTAATATGAGAGAGACAAACCTAATAGAGGGCGATTCATTTGATACCTGCAAGTAAATTTTCCTTTCAGCATAAATTTTTTAAAATATTTTTTTTAAGTTTATTTTGAGAGAGAGAGAAAGAGCACAAATGGAGGAGAGGCAGAGAGAGAGGGTGAGAGAGAATCTCAAGCAGGCTCTGAGCTCTCAGCACAGAGCCCATCGTGGGGCTCAAACTCACAAACCATGAGATCATGACCTGAGCCAAGATCAGAAGTCAGATGCTCAATGACTGAGCCACCCTGGTGCCCCACCTCTATATTCTTTAAGCAGCCTAGATTTTAGAATGTCTGCTTAGGGACAAAATACTTTATAAAGTTTAACACTGCCATGCTATATTTTCAATTAAATTAAATACTTAAGGGTAGAAAACTAGCCTTTTAAAAGCATTTGTAATTTTCCACAAACTGTCAGTGGAGCAAACACATTTTCTCACAGGTTGGTTTGAAAGATTAACACTTGAGGGGACTCTGAGAGAATGTTGGTTTCACTGTTAAATAGTGAGACTGGTCTTGTTTTAATCCCCTCTGTTCCCTTATTACTTCAAAACTGGCACCTTTCTAACCTCTGGACCAATAAGCCATTGTTAAGATTTTTTTCTACCTATTTGTTAATACTGAATACCTTTCCAGTTCTGTGTGCCAAACCTAAGATTTTGTTTTGTCATTTAAAATATAAAGTACTTGATCTCATACTGGTCTCTTATTAAAGGCACACTCTTTAAAGTCTTTAATGGCTTAAAGATTAACATAGAATTTTTTTGGCTATATATCTCTTAGGGTTAAAATGAAGATTCAATTTAACTTAAAATACTGGAAGATTGTGGTCATTTTTTTCCACTCTTAAATTGACTATATTGTATTTTATTCATTCACTGAATTATATTTTCATATACTTAAAGTTCTAAAGTTATTTTTTTAAGATTTTATTTTTTAAAAATCTTTTTTAAAAATTTATTTATTTTGAGAGAGAGACAGCATGAGTGGGGGAGAGGGAGAGAGAGAATCCCAAGCAGGCTCTGCACCGTCAGCACAGAGCCCAATTCGGGGCTTGAACTCACAAACTGTGAGACATGACCTGAGCTGAAACCAAGAGTCAGACACTTAACGGGCTGAGCCACCCAGGTGCCCCAAGATTTTTCAAAGTAATCTGTACATCCAACATGGGGCCCAGATTCACAACCCTGAGCCCAAGAGTCACATGCTCCACTAACTGAGCCAGCCAGGCGCCCGTAAAGTTACTTTCTAAAATTTATTTTTTCTGCACCTACAGTGAGCCCTTTTGCTTTTATATCTTATATCCAGCCAGGTCCTTAGTTTTTTTTTCTGGAACGTGAACTAAGACAGTAACTCAGATTTATATACTTTTTTCTTCAGTATTTTATTTATTTAGTTTCTAAAAATACTGTTTTTAACATGCAAGATCCCCTTTTTTCCTATTCCAGCTGAGAGTGGATTATCTCTTACTGCATGCAGAGGTAGTCTTTTACCTCAACTACATTTTCCTTTTCCTTCTGCAGGTCAATTCTTAGGATTCTAGTACAATTTTTTTTTTTTAAGGGCAAAACAAATAAAATGAAAGTGATCACCTAATGAGAGTCACAAGTAGATTTGGGGTAGGCAAATCTAGAGCTCCTTATTTGCATACAGTGTTTGGTCCACTTAAAAAGATAGTACTTTTTCTTTGTATTTTTCAAGAATCATATCCTGGACTTATGACAGTGGTGTTGCTTTTTTAGCTCTTGGCGGAAATCCATTTTCAGTAACAACCAATTTTAGATTGGTTAATGATGTTAACTTTTTATTTTTTCAGAGTTTTAAATACCTTTTTTTTTTTTTTTTTTTTTTTAAGAATGGTTTCAGATGGGGCGCCTGGGTGGCTCAGTCGGTCAAGCGTCCGACTTCAGCTCAGGTAATGATCTCACGGTTCATGAGTTCGAGCCCCGAGTCAGCCTCTGTGCTGATGGCTCAGAGCCTGGAGCCTGCTTCGCATTCTGTGTCTGCCTCTCCCCCAATCACACTCTGTCTGTCTGTCTGTCTGTCTGTCTGTCTCTCCCTCAAAAATAAACAGAAAAAAATTTTAAAAATGGTTTCAGATTTACAGAAAAAATGGAAAGATGGTACAGGACATTTGCATATGTTCTGCACTCAATTTCCTCTGTTATTAACATCTTACATTATCATGGTATACTTGCCGTGATTAAAAATCCATTACTGATACACTGTTAACTACACTCCTTAGTTTATTCAGATTTCCTTAGCCTTTATGTACTGTGTTTTTCTGTTCCAAGATTACAACCTGGATACATTACATTCAGTTTTCCTATCTTCTTAGTCTCCTCTTTGCTGTGGTACTTTTTTTTATGTTTGTTTATTTATTTATTTTGAGAGAGAGTGAGAGAGCGTGTGCTCGAGCTCGAGGGAGAGAAGAATCCCACTCAGGCTCCATACTTTCAAGCCCAGAGCCCGATGCGGGCTCGATCTCACGAACCATGAGATTATGACCTGTGCTGAAATCAAGAGTCGGATGCTTAACTGCGCCACCCAGGTGCCCATGCTGTGGCACTTTTTTAGACTTGTTTATGATGACCTTAACAGTTTTGATGGTAACTTTTCTTCTTTTGTTTATTGAGGTATAATTGACATTATTAGTTTCAGGTGTAGATATTAACTTTAACACAGGAATAACACATAATATCTAAAATGGCATATAACTTAACGTATAATCCCTGACCTCCATACTTCCTAATATGCTGCCTAGAGTTTACTGGTTAATTTAACACTTAATGAAAATACAATTCTAGGAAACCTTTCTTTTCTCTTGTTAGACAAAAGGCTAAATTCTTTCTGTTCATTAATAGGAAAGTCTTGACTGCTTTTTTTCAGTGTTGGGAAACCTGAATTAGGAAGTTTGTCACATGACCAGAAAAATATAAGGTCAGAATAAACTAATCAGCACCACCTGTCGCAACCCCTCCCCCAACTCCAAGTGGATTGGATTGTTTTAGTTGCTTAGTTGGGCTGTTCACTAACAGCTGTTTGCTGAATATTTTTAAGTCTCTCTGTTCTTTTAGAACACAAGCCTAATTTATCTGGCCTCTCAGTAACACTGTGATTACTGAGTTCTTGCTGTTGCCTTCTGCTCAATCTTTTTCATTTTGGAAAAACTGAATAAAACCAAGTATCACAATTTTAGGATGGCAATTAGCATTTGTTTCTGCATTTCATCTTTTTGAAGTCCCTACAGTGACTAAAACATTCTCATTTTTGGAGTTTAGCAATATGAGGAAAGCACAGAGCAGAAAGTTCTCAGGCTGATGAGTAGAAGTCCCTCCCTTATTCTTCCTTTCCTTGCATGCTCCAAGCCAAGGTTCTATAAAGTCTAACTATAATGTGACTTCTTCAACAAATATACTAGAGTGACTATATCCGAGTGAGTTGTTTCCCAGAGTGATCGACCTGGAGGACCATACATTTATTTCAGTAAAAACTGCCTTTGCTAATGTGATCAGAATTTTCATTTTGGATTGCTGATTTTATCTTTTGGCACGTTATTTTGACTGCTGTGTCATGGTAAATTTACATCTTTTAGGGATAAATTTGACTTTCAGAAGTGTTAACAAGTCAGCAAAAAAGGGAATAAGATGTCAGGGTGAAATGGGGTAATCTCTTTTTTAGACACATCTTAAATGTGAAGTAATGTGACTGATTTTCATTTTCTTGTGCAACTATACACTGGCCCTTAACACTCTCCAAAAGAATTACTCCAAAAAATATTCACAAAGTGAGAACTTGGATAGAATAAGAGTGTAGAAGAGATGACCAAGTACTCTGAAGAAGATTCATATGCTCATCGTAGCTTGTAGAAACATTCTCAGTGCTTGATATCAACCTTCAGTGCATCAGAATTTCCTGTAGAGCCAAGATAGATAGATGAGTAGACAGATGCATGCCTAGGCTTCATCCCATTCTTAACTAATCACAGTCTTTGGGATTGAGGTCCAGGTGGGTATATTTTCAACAATTATATCAGAGCTTTTCTGAGAGCCGTCCCCTTCCCCCCAAATTGACCATTGCTTTAACTTCTATTTAATGTACTCCTTGGGGTGTAGACTTTGCTATTTCATACATAATATGATTTTTAAGTAGAACATACTTGCCTCTGTTAAGAGACATGCGTCTTATCTCACAGAAACAAAGAAGGGTGCCTGGCTGGCTCAGGTGGAAGGGCATGCGACTCTCAATCCAGGGTCGTGAGTTCAAGACCTACATGGGATATAGAGATTACTTAAATAAATAAAACTTAAAAAAAAAAACCCCAAAAAACAAAAGGGTATTCTTATTTCCTTCAAAAGAATCCTTTTTTATTGAGCTGCTGCTTCAAGCCATCTGTACTTTGCATACCATTTGTTACATACAATTTATTTTTTTTTAAGTTTATTTATTTTGGGAGAGAGAGAGAGAGAGAGAGAGCGCACATGAGAGAGAGAGGGAAAGAGAATCCCAGGCAGGCTTTGTGCTGTGACTGTGGAGCCTGATTGGGGCTCAAACTCATGAACCATGAGATGATGAACTGAGCGGAAATCAAGAGTCAGATGCTTAACCGACTGAGCCACCCAGGCACCCCACAACTTACTACTTTTATCAGTCTCTCCCACTAGAATGAAAGCTCCATAAAGGCAAGGACCATGTCTGTTTTACTTTGCACTATGTCTGCAGCATAGTGGCTGACCCATCGCAGGTACTCCTCAAGAATAAATGAGTGGATCAGAAATAAATGTGCAAAGCTGATAAGCCATGATTTAAAGTAGACCTGAAGCTGAACTTGCTTGATATCCAAATATAATTCTATATATCACAACAAGTATTTATTGAATTGTGATTTGGAGTGCTAAACAGAGTCAGATGACTTAAACACAAATCCCAGCTCTGCCATTTACTAGTTTGACCTTGAGCTTGTTACTTGACCTCTTATTGTAGGTTACCTCATTTGTAAGAAAAGATGGTTAATCTGAAGGATCCCTGGAGTTCCTTCCGTCCCTGAAAATTCTTTGATTCTAAGTGTCTGGTATTATGCCAGGCATGATAGTTGATTCCAAAAGAAGCCTTCTTAAGGACTTGTGTTAAGTTGTTTAAATGTATAGTTTACTAGTTAATTAGATGACTAGGGCTGAATTTCAAGTGAATTCCTGAGTCTATAGTCCTATCCATAGTCCCATGCCCAACGACAAGAATAAACACAGTAATATTAAGTGTTTTTAATAAGAACAGCATGCTAACTCCTTCCTACTCTGTAAGAAGGGAGTGTTTTTGTAGCTGTGAAATAGACAACTTTTCCCATGTGGCAGAGTGTTTTGTTGTGCTGACTGGGAAGAAGAAAAGTTAGGAGAGTGTGAAAAGAGAAAAAAAGCAAAGGCTGTAAATTTTTAACAGTTTTTAAATCCTCTTCACTTCTCACCCAGCACTTAGAACAAGAGAAACACGAACTAAGAAGACGATTTGAGAACCGAGAAGGGGAATGGGAAGGGCGCGTGTCAGAGCTGGAGAGTGATGTGAAACAACTTCAGGATGAGTTGGAGAGGCAGCAGGTTCATCTACGGGAAGCAGATCGAGAAAAAACACGGGCTGTCCAGGAATTATCAGAACAGAACCAGAGGTTATTGGATCAACTCAGCAGGGTAAGCCACAAATTAAGAATTTATGGTATAAAATACTGAAAGTTGAAACCAAAGCTGCTGTACGATGTTGTTCATACATATGGTAAGAGTAAGTTTTGTTGCCATTGGTGTTGATATCAACAAGTTGAATAATTTTCACCTGTGGGAACGTCAGCTGTGTGAACTGGGAGTCAGGAACCAAAACCCTTACCTCTCATTAATCAGCTAAGAGACTTTGACAATCACTTAACTTGGGAGATTTTTCGTTTTTAAAATGAAAAGAGTTGTGCCTAATGATTTCTGACGTCTGGTATAGCTCTAAAAGTCTGTGATTCCTTTACCTAGAAGAAGTCTGTCATGGATGAAATTATGTTAATGAATTTGGTTCAGATATTAAATGGTGCCATCTTTAAGCTGAAAAGCTTGGGGAAAATTAGAGCAAATGATTTTCAATGATGAAATGTGAATGTACATTTCTTCATATTATTTGAATATGAGAGGAGAAGTATATGTGTATCTGTATTTAAAATTTGTTCTTTTATATCCTAGTAAGTAAAAAATTCTCGTGCCTTTATAGAATGGTGTTATGGAAGTATTAATTAACCAGGGTCAAGACTGAAATCATTGCAAAGAGGGAGTTTGAGGGCTGAATAGGTCCAAATCTAATTTATATACAGAACATACCTTTTTAACAAATGCAGAAATGTTATTAATGCCCTGGTCTCTAAATCCACCTACTTTTAAAAATTAAGAGTGGGATTTACTATGGTACTTCAGTCCTTCTTATGTGTTGAAAATAAAACTATTAACTCTTTAGTTATCAGAAGAAGAAAGAACTTCTAGTCTGATCTCATTGTGTAGGTCATGCTTTGATATTTGGAAAAGGCTTAGCTAGAGCAGTACATGGAAAATTCTTGGCATTTCTACTAATTCGATGGGTAACACCGTATGAAGTCATTTAGTTTGTCATAGTTGGTTCCCATGGATACTCTGAGACGGGTCAAAACCTTCATGCCTCACTAGGAAATGTGAGGTAAATGCCACAACTAGGGAAAGATACAAGAAGGAGAGGCAGAGGAGAGAATGGAAGTAGGGAGGAAGGAGAGGGAGACAGGAAGGTAGAAAGAAGGGGAAAAAGAGATACCTAATAACTTGGAAAGTAGCTAGTTGCAGGAAATATTGACACGTGTGAAAGGTGAGAATCCACATGATAGGCAGAACTAAAGGTCTTGCCTTCCCATCTAGGGGATTAAATCACTATTTGATTGACTGGAAAGAAAGAGTTGGACAGTTCTTCAAGAAGTCACTTCAAGGCCAGTTTAGTAACAGCATTTCTGACTCTGTTCTAAAACCTTTTGCAACAACTGAGAAGGGAATCTCTATCCTTGTAAGATTTTTAAGATTTTGAGTGTTCATTATTCATGAAAGATTAAGTTAACTGGACAGGCCTAGCCAGATTTATTTATTTATTCAACATTTATTTAATACTTATTTTGAGTGACTTCATGAAATCGAGCCCTGCATCAGGCTCTGTGCTGACAGTGACGAGCTTGCTTGGTATTCTCTCTCTCCCTCTCTCTTTCTGTTCCCTGCCCCCTGCCAAAACATAAAATAAATAAACATTAATACTTATTCTGAGCAAGTGTTTCTTATGGAAACCTATGAAAGGAATACAGCAAACCAAAACAATTAAAGGGGAAATTATCTCTTGGGAGTAAGTTCATGTTATAAAATAACATGAGCAGAAACGACTCAATTCTGCTTTCTGATCTGGTGAAAGATAGGTGGCCAAGAGAGATGAAAGAAGAAAGCAAATATTAAATACCATGTAGCAAAAGAGCAGTGAGCTTGGAATTTAGATGCATGTTGAATCTTGACCCTGCTTCTCATTGACTGTTTCACCTTGTTTTTGCCTCGCTTTTCTAATCTTTAAAATGGGGATAAAAATCTATACCTTATGCAAGTACTTTTGAAATGAAAATGAGGTAATGTGCCCGTGTTATGCTGCAGTATATGAAGGTAAGGATTTCAGTGTTAATGGTTGTTTTAATAAAGCAGCATATTTATAGTTGGGGTTCCTTTGCCTAGTTTCTCTGTAGAAAATCCTGATAAGCTGTTCCCAAAAGGATATAGGGGGATAACATTTCCACTAGATCTAGATTCTTGTTATCCTCTCTGGCCTTGAATGTAGGCCCTTGGTGAGTTGTGTGGCTTTTTTTCCCTTTCTCTTTTTAAGCAGGACAAGCCCCTGGGGTTTTCCATCAACAGCCATTTTAGATTGTATTTTATTATCATTTTATTAACTGGGTATTCAGGAACCAAAGGAGTTGAGTGCTTTGAAGTGAATTAAGATTCTCATGGGACAAGATAACAACCAGCAGAGGTAGTAGAAGGCCTCGCTTTTCTTGTGATGTCTATAACATGTCTTTATAAGCATGAAATGTATAATATTTAAAACTTAGTACAATACTTCTGTGATACTTTTGTCTGAAGTATTTTTTTAAGTTTATTTATTTATTTATTTAGTAATTTCTACACTCAGCATGGGGCTCGAACTCACAACCCCCAGACCAGGAGCTGCATGTTCTGACTGGGTCAGCCAGGCACCTCTGAAATTTTTTTTTTTTTTAATTTTTTTTTTTCAACGTTTTTTATTTATTTTTGGGACAGAGAGACAGAGCATGAACGGGGGAGGGGCAGAGAGAGAGGGAGACACAGAATCGGAAACAGGCTCCAGGCTCCGAGCCATCAGCCCAGAGCCATCAGCCCAGAGCCTGACGAGGGGCTCGAACTCACGGACCGCGAGATCGTGACCTGGCTGAAGTCGGACGCTTAACCGACTGCGCCACCCAGGCGCCCCTGAAATATTTTTAAGTATATTTCTTTTGCTGCCACAGACTCCAAGGTTGTTATATATTTTTTTTAATTATTTATTTATTTTTTAAGTTTGTTTATTTTGACAGAGTTCGAACAGGGGAGGGGCTGAGAGAGAGGGAGAGAGAGAGAATCGCAAGCAGGCTTTGTAACTGTCAGTACAGAGTCTGACCCAGGGCTTGAACTCACAAGCTGTGAGATCATGACCTGAGTTGAAATCGAGAGTTGGACGCTTAACCAATTAAGCCACCCAGGTGTCCTTTTCTTTCTTTTTTTTTTTTTAAGTAACAGCTCTATTGAGATTAATTCATATACCATGACATTTACTTTTTAAAGGTATAAAAATTCACTGAGTTTTAGTATATTCACAGGGTTGTGGAACTCTGAACAGTATCTCTCTTTTTTTAATGTTTATTTTTGAGAGAAAGAGCATGAGCAGGGAGGGGCAGAGAAAGGGAGACACACAGGAACAGAAGCAGGCTCCAGGCTCTGAGCTGTCAGCACAGAGCCCAGTGTGGGGCTTGAACCCATGAACTGCAAGAACATGACCTAAGCCAAAGTCAGACACTTAACCGACTGAGCCACCTAGGGAACTTTGTTACCACTATCTAATTATAGAATATTTCACCCCACCCCCACCCCAAAAAGAAATCCTATACCCATTAGTAGTCACTTTCCATTCCTCCTAACCCTCCCTATCCCATGCCCTGACCCCTGGTAACCATTAACCTACTTTCTGTTTCTGTGGATTTGCCTATTCTGGACATTTCATATAAATGAAATCATACATGTATGATTCTTTGTGACTGACATCTTTCCCTTAGTGATGTTTCAAGGTTCATCTACATTGTAGCATATATCAATAATACTTTATTTTTATGGCTGAAGAATATTCCATTGTATGGATATAATATTTTGTTTGTTCATTAGTTGATGGACATTTGGGTTGTTTCCACTTTTTGGCTGTTATGAATAAGTTTACCATAAACATTCATGTACAAGTTTTTATGTGACCAAGGTTCTTTTCAGCTCTATAATAGGATGCTGTGAGCATATATGTCCCATGAGCTTCTGGGTCCTCAATATCATGAAAGAAGGAATAAGTATTGTTCTAATTTTATAGCTGGGAAAACTTGAGGGACAGAAAGGCACATGACTTGTTTAAGCCTTTTCTAATTCAAGACTTGTTAGGGTTCCTGTGCTTTACTTTCAGATTTCTAAGTCAGTAATTAAGGTCACAGGTTTTAGAGTCAGACAGCCCTGTGGCCAAAGACCAACTCTGCTATTTATGAGTTGGGGAAACATGTGGAAGTTTTCTCACTTTTTTAAACCTTAGTTTCCTTCTTTATAAAATGGAAACAATTATATTATCAGTATTACCTGATACTGTTAGGAGGAGCAAATGAGATAATATACGTAATCTCTAACCATGGTGTTTAACATATTGTAAGTGCTCAATAAATGGTAGCATGGTTTATAATTATGTCTTCTTCATGTAGATGGTGTTTCTGTATCTAGTCAAACTTTGATTCTCTAACCTGAGAGAAGAAGAATCTGAAGTGTCCCCAGCATATATTAGTGTTTGAAAATGTTGTGTCTTGCAGTTAAATTTCTATTCAAAAATATTTGAGTAAAAGTGATCTTTCTAGGAATTGAGTCAGATTTGTTCTATGGCATCTTGTATCCCCTAGATACTGCTTCAGATACCCTGGGGATACCTTTATTCCAGTTTATTTGTTCATTTGGACAAAATGCCCTGTAAATTCTCTTCTAGCTTCTAAAATTCTGTGAGACTCATTTTTGTGAAACTCAGGCTGACCTATTTGGAGAAAGTGTAATTCACTTTCTGAGTTAGAAAGTGACACCATGTGGGAATGCAGGCTGGTGCAGCCACTCTGGAAAACAGTATGGAGGTTCCTCAAAAAATTAAAAATAGAACTACCCTATGACCCAGCAGTTGCACTATTAGGTATTTATCTAACAGATACAGGTGTGCTGTTTCGAAGGGACACATGCACCCCCATGTTTATAGCAGCACTATCAACAATAGCCAAAGTATGGAAAGAGCCCAAATGTCCATCGATGGATGAATGGATAAAGAAGATGTGGTATATGTATATATATATATATACAATGGAGTATGCCTTGGCAATCAAAAAGAATGAAATCTTGCCATTTGCAACTACATGGATGGAACTGGAGGGTATTATGCTAAATGAAATTAGAGAAAGACAAAAATCACATGACTTCACTCATATGAGGACATTAAGAGACAAAACAGATGAACATAAGGGAAGGGAAACAAAAAGGATATAAAAATAGGGAGTGAACAAAACAGAAGAGACTCATAAATATGGAAAATAAACTGAGGGTTACTGGAGGCGTTGTGGGAGGGGGGATGGGCTAAATGGGTAAGGGGCACTAAGGAATCTACTCTTGAAATCATTGTTGGGCACTATATGCTAACTAATTTGGATGTAAATTTAAAAACATAAAAAGAAAACAAGTTAATAAAAAAAAAAAAGGAAAGTAACACTATGATGGCATTGACAGTGGGGTTTAATAGGATATGTTAGACATTTATCATCCTACCTCAAAAGTGGAAAGATGGGGTGCCTGGGTAGCTCAGTCGGTTAAGTGTCTAACTCTTGATCTCAGCTCAGGTCTTAATCTCAGGGTCGTGAGTTCAAGCTCTGCAGGTGTGGAGTCCACTTAAAACAAAAAAAAATGGAGGGATGCCTGGGTGTCTCAGTTGGTTGAGCGTCCAACTTCAGCTCAGGTCATGATCTTGCAGTTTGTGAGTTTGAGCCTTGCACCTGGCTCTCTGCTCTCTCTGCTCATCAGCACAGAACCCGCTTTGGATACTCTGTCCCCGCACCCGCCCTCCCCCTACTCCTCACCCCTCTCAAAAATAAACTTTTTTTTTTTTTTAAAGTGGAAAGAATACAGTGGGCCTTGCTTTCGGAAAAAGGAGAGGTGAAACATGGGCCATACTACATAAAACTTAGAGGTTTTGGGGGGCATCTTGGTGGCTTGGTTGGTTAAGTGTCCAACTTCACATCAGGTTGTGATCTCACGGTTTGTGAGTTTGAGCCCTTCATCAGGCTCTGTGCTGACAGCTCAGAGCCTAGAACCTGCTTCGGATTCTGGGTCTCCCTCTCTCTCTGCCCCACCCCTGCTTGCACTCTGTCTCTCAAAAATGAATAAATGTTAAAAAAACAAAACAACTTAGAGGCTTTTTGAGAATCCTTTTTTTTTTTTTTTTTAAGTTTATTTACTTATTTTGAGAGAGAGCAGGCAGGGAAGGGGCAGAGAGAGGGAGAGACAGAAAGACAGAATCCCAAGCAGGCTCTGTGCTGTCAGCGTGGAGCCTGACATGAGGCTCAAACTCACCAACAGTGTAATCATGACCTGAGCCAAAAGCAAGAGTCAGATGCTTAACCAACTGAGCCATCCAGGTGCCCTGAGAATCCTGATAAATACATAATACAGTACTTTTCACTGGCATTACAGCAGAATCCTCCAGAACCCCCAAATGATTTTTCTCCCCAACAGTAGTAGTGAAGATAATAGAGTTCTAATTAGTGTTAGAGTCCTGAAGTGATCATTCACTAATTTAACCTGCTACAGCTTATACCATATTTTAGGTGCTGTAGAAACTTCTTATAGTTTGCATGTACAGCAGCAAGCCAAAACAGTGATTTGAACAGTGTAGAAATAGTCTTATTCACAATAATAATAATGTCAGTAATAATAAGCTTCTCATTTAGCCTTTTCAGCCTTCAGAAGTTGACATATTTTCTTCTTTTTATTAAAACTTTTTAAATGTTTTTATTTATTTTTGAGAGAGAGAGAGAGAGAGCATGAGCGGGGGTGGGGTAGAGACAGAGGGAGACACAGAATCCGAAGCAGGCTCCAAACTCCTAGCTGTCAGCACAGAGCCCAACACAGGGCTTCAACTCGTAAACCTCGAGATCATGACCTGAGCTGAAGTCATACATTTAACTGATTGAGCCCCCCAGGCGCCCCAACATAAGATATTTTCAAAATGAATCTCAGTAGTGTTAGAAATTTCAGTAAAAGAAGGCATTTTCACAGTTTGTACTAATAAAGCACTGCTCATACTTCCTTGTAAAACACTAAGGTCAGATAAGCACTTGTTGACCAAAGAATGGGAAAAATTATTGATTTCTCCTTAAAAAGGGGGGTGGGAGGTTAAAATTTCTTAGGGACTTCTAAAGTTTACTTCCCCAAAATACATAGCTCTAGAGTTTGTAGAAACTGGCTGGGAAATGCTCTTACACTTTTTCCCTGCAGTTTTGTACATGAAATAGTCACACCTTTTTCCCCCTCCTTCCCTAACTCCTCATCCTACCAGCAGCAGAACCATATGCTTAATCCTAATCCCATTTTCTCTAGTAGGGGTCAGGGTTTCAGACTGCAGGACCGAATGTATACAGTCTTAGTGACTGTTTATTATGTATTGGGTTACAATTTTTGGATAATTATGTAGATATTTGCATTTTCCATTTATAAAACCATGACATACTTAACATTTTGTCATATTCAGATTTTTTAAAGAGATAAAACATTATTGATCATGTCAGTCCTCTCCACTTTTCCAGTTACTCTTCTACCTATTCATGTGTTTATACTACACACGTGTGTGCATGTATGTCAACATATATATCCCATTATATATACTATATCCATTAATATTGTATAATAACATTTTTCCGGGGCGCCTGGGTGGCTCAGTCGGTTAAGCGTCCGACTTCGGCTCAGGTCATGATCTCGCGGTTCGTGAGTTCAAGCCCCGCATCAGGCTCTGTGCTGATGGCTCAGCGCCTGGAGCCTGTTTCAGATTCTGTCTCCCCCTCTCTCTCTGACCCTCCCCCATTCATGCTCTGTCTCTGTCTCAAAAATAAATAAACGTTAAAAAAATTTTTTTTTAATAACATTTTTCCATGTTTCAAACACTTAATAAACGGCAGCATCATTCTCACAGATAATGTTCACATCATTCTATACTTCACTCTTTTGGGTCAATGTTATGTTTAAGGGATTGACATATTAATAAATATAGTTCTAGTTCATTTATTTCAACTGTTTATTATTTGGGCAAATATAGTACAATATACTTATTCTTTTATTGATAAACCTTTAAGTTCCTAATTTTTCATTACTGCACACTTTCCTGCAGTGACTGTTCTTGTGCACATATATTTGTGTTAATCTGGTAAACCTAGGAGTGGAATTGCTTGGTCCAAGAGTAAACACCTCTTCAAAAAAAAAAAAAGAGTAAAGACCTCTTCAACTCCATGAGATGTTGTCAAATTACTCTCCAAAACTGTTGTACAAATTTACATTCTTAACCTGCAATGTGTGTGAGAGCCAGTATGTGTGATTGTTCTCATCTTCACCAACACTTGGTGTTGGTTTTAAAAATCAGTCTCCAGGCACCTGAGTGGCTCAGTCAGTTGGGCGTCTGATTCTTGATCTCAGTGCAGGTCTTGATCTTAGGGTTGTGGGTTCAAGCCCCACATTGGGCTCCACGTTGGGTATGGAGCCTACTTAAAAAAAAAATTAGTCTCATGTATCTGAAATGGTATTTTTATTGTTTTTTTTTTTAATTTTTATTTTAATTTTGATTTCATGAATTGCTAGTGAGGTTGGGCATCTTTTGTTTTTATGTTTATTGTGAATTGCCTGTTTGTATCTTTCACTGTTTTCTTACTGGCGTGTAAGCATATTTTAACATGTTCTTGATGCTGTTAAATTTTCACTTTGTTTATGGAGTCTTTTACTAAACAGAAGTGTGTACTTTCATTGAAGTCAAATTTATTAATCATTTCTTTTATGATTTGTTCTTTTGTGTTTTGATTTGTCCTATTCTCCCAAGTCCTAAAGATATTTTCCCATGCTAATTACAAAAACTTAAGCTTGTTTTTTACATTTAGATCTTTAATCTATCTAGAACTTATTTTATAGTGTGATATAGCATAGGAAACCAGTTATGTTTTCTATACTGATTCTGTCTCAGTGCTGTTTATTTCCCCACGGATTTCTAATACTATATGTATTTTTGTAATGAAAAAAAATCCTAATATTTATTCTTGAATGAAGAGCCAAGATAACTTAAAATAGAAATTTCAGAAGGTTTTAGAAAACTGTATTAGGTGGCTAGGGCTGCTATAACAAAGTGGATGGCTTAGACAGCAGAAATGTATTATCTTGTGGTTCTAGAGGCTGGAGGTCCAAAATCAAGGTGTCTTACGGGTTGATTCCTTTTTATTAAAAAAAATTTTTTTTTTAATGTTTATTTATTTATTTTTGAGAGAGAGAGAGACAGAGCACGAGCAGGGGAGGAGCAGAGAGAGAGGGAGACACAGAATCTGAAACAGGCTCCAGGCTCTGAGCTGTCCATACAGAGCCCGACGCGGGGCTCGAACTCACAAGCCATGAGATCATGACCTGAGCTGAAGCCGGACGCTCAACCGACTGAGCCACCCAGGCACCCCAGGTCGATTCCTTTTTAGAGCTAGAAAGGAAGGGTCTGTTCCAGATCTTGCTCCCTGGCTTGTAGATGGCTGCCTTCTCCTTATGTCTCTTTCCTCTATATGTAATTCTCTCGGTTTTCAAATTTCCTCTCCTTATAAGAACAACATATTGGATTGGGGCCCAGCATAATAACCACTTTTTAATTTGATTACCACTGTAAAGACTTTGTCTCCAAAAAGGTCACATTCTGAGGTACTGGAGTTTGGACTTCAACATAGGGATTTTGACCCATAACAACCATTTTGAGGTGTTTTTTGCCAGAAGGTCCAACTCTTGGATGTTAGTGTTGTCTGTGGGAAGTGTTCACAGTGGTTCCACTTTCCTTGGAGGTTCCATACATTCAATAACATATTTACACACTAAAGGTACATATGCTTATGACCATATGACTAAGGGCTGCCATGACCAGTGGGAAGAGATTTCAAATGTTTAATTGCATTCTTTGAAAAAGTCCCAGATCCACCTTCCCCGCTGCTTCTCCTTTAATGATTAACTGGCTTTCTATTCTTTTGAGTAAAATAGTGAGTGAGTTATTTATTTATTTATTTACTTATTTATTTAAGACCTCCTTTAATTTCAGCATTCAGTAAATATTTATTGAGCAAGGCACAATGGGATACAGTGGGGGAACATAAGACATATGATATGTGAAGCTACTAGGAAGAGGTATATAAATAACTAAACAAATCCACAGATAACTATAGGTTGTGGTAGGTACTGTGAAGGATGATGTGATGGTAAATGACCAGAAAGTCGAGAGCAACTTTAGAAAGAGTAGGTAGGAAGGAGATAACATTTGAGGTGAGACCTGCGGGGTGAAGAGTCAGCCATAGAAGAGATGGAAGAACAGTGTTCTTTGATGGGTACTGTTAGATTGTAAACGCTTTGGCAGCAGGGACTGTGTGTACACACACACACACACACACACACACACACACACACATAGATAAGCAGGTATCTAGCAGAGTGGCCATTCAATAAAAGATAGGTGGTTGTGTTTTTGTCGTTAAATGACAAGCTAAGGTACCTAATAAAGAAATATTTAGAACTATAACTTTCTGAAAAATATACTGCCCCTTCATGCACTCTGTGGAAGGACACTCTTGACTGTTTCAAATACATTCTTAGACTGTATCTGTTCTGTTTAGAAACCAGTGGTCAAAGAGACCATGGATGTCAACACTATGACAGGCAAGCTACAGATAATGGTGACTCAGTTGCCTAGAGATCTAGTGTTGTCTTCATAGATTCTCCTTCTGGAATTGCATAAAAACCCAATCTTCATGAACTGAGGAGAGTGACTACAGAATGGACAGAGTTTTGGGGTACTGACCTAAAGCTGCAAGTACTTTTTGTGTTATGCTGTGACTTCTCCAGCGGTCTGTATGTTGGTCAATTTCTGAGTGACTGGCCCTGTGGTCCTCTGACCTTCCTGATGGAGATGGAAATCAGCATTTCAGCTTTTACTGAAAAACTTTTCTCGTGGGAGGATTGGCCGTCATTTGGGGTTGGGTATCATTATGACTCCCACTCTGCCTCACGGGGTACATACACTCTGGACAAAAAAACTCTCTGCCTCCAACTATCTTGTCATCTTATCTGTTCTTAGAGCCCAAAATGGTCTGTAGTGTGGAGAAGGAGTCAGAGGTTCCCCTTTGGAAAGCTGATAGTGACTGCTTTTGAACAGAGTCCCATGAGGGTCTATAGTTGCTCTGTGTGCAGCCCTGGATGCTAAACTCGTGAGAATTCACCTTAAAAGTCATTATTTTTCCCCTTATTTGTTTCAGTATTGTGCTATATTTTAACTTTTATTTTGACACGGCCCTCCCTGTTGGTCCTTTCCCCCCTCATTGCAGCTCTATAAGTATCTCTAACAAACCTCTCCCTTCCTCACAACCAGAATTATAGTCACGTGTCTAGTCACTATGGCTTTGGGTATTACTATCTACTTGTGTCAAAAAGAGAAGCTATATTGGGGGCAGTATATAAAAAGGGCTGTTCCAAAAGCTGGGTGAAGAGAAAAAGGGTTGTTACTATAGAATCACAGGTAGGGCAGGGGACAAAAAGAATTTAACAGGAAGTTAGGCCTAGGTCTGAGGCCAGGAGAAATCAAAGCCTGCATTTTAAACTGGAAGGGCTTAGTCCAAGAGATGCCTGGAGGAATAGTCTGAAGATTGGTGATAAAGAGGTTGAAATAAAGGAACAAAGATTCACTTGTAGTTTAAGTGAAGCCAGGCAGTTTGAAATCTATGTCTATTAAAACTTTGCATCCAGTGAGGTATTCTTTTCTGAAACTTGGTTTCTATAGCTAGGATAGGGGTGGCTTCTTAAGGAACTAAGCCTCACTGAATATTTTTTACAAGATACTGAAGATTCTATGTTTGCCTTTGCCTGAAGTTTCCACTCATAGGTTTTTCATTAAAAAATTTATAGAGTGTTTTTTCCCCCCGATGGCAAAAAGAACTCACGTTTCATTGTAAAGTAAAATTTAGACAATATAGAAATGTTTGATATAAACAGTGAAAATCCCCCATGATCCTCTGTTAAAGGAAATACTAATAACAGTTTGGTGTTAATATATTTGTATTTTTCCATATGTCACACATAACTTTTCTATTTTTGCTTTTTTTAAAAAAAACAAAATGTTTTGTTAATTTTTTTATGTATTTTTGCGTTTTTTTCATATTTTTAATGGTTGTATATAGTACTCCATGTTCAAAAGGCCATACCATAGTTAGTGTTAACCATTTTGTATTGAAAACCATGTGCATTGGTTACAGTGTTTTAGTTACAAACAGCTGCAGTGAACATCCTTGTGTACATATCTTGGTACTCTTATATCAGCCTTTCCTTGGATTGAATTCCTATAAGTGAGGTATCTAGGTCAAAAGGTGTGTACATTTAACTTTTTAATAGATATTATCACCGTGCCCTCCAAAAATGTTTTCACAGTTTTATTCTCCCTAACATTTATCTTTATTAGGCTGAAAAACCTATCATTCTTCACACATAAGTAGTAAAACTGTATGGTCCTTAAAGAAAATGGAGGTAATGTTCATTACAAAATTGAGGATAATGGTTACCTGAGGAGTGTGAAGGGGAGAGGGTTGTCATCAGGAAAAAAAGTGCTTGGGGAGGTGGCCTCTGGGATGGTCTACTTCTTGGCCTTGGTAGTAATTAAGTGGATGTTTGCTTTACAATTATTAAACAGTGTATATATGTTTTGTGTATTTATCTTTATATATATTTGGTAATAAAAAGAAAAAGTCATTCAACAAATATTTATGATGTATACCTACTATGTATGAAGGAACTGTTCTGTGTAACAGAGATACTGCAGTGAACAAGATAAATTTCCCTGTTCTGAGATAATGTAGGAGATTGATGATAAAGAAAGAAATACATAAATAATACGAGTCAGAAGTGGTAAGTGCTATAATCACATATAGCCAGGTAAAGGGGAGAAAGTGGTAGCTGTAGGGACAGCTCAATTTTGGATAGGGCTGTCGAGAAGGAACCTTTGAAGGGATGAGATTTGAACAGGCACCTAATAGATTAAAAAGAAGTGAAAGAATATTGCAGGCATTTAAAAGCCTAGGAATGAATGGAAAGCAGGTTGATGTGACTGGGGTGTAGTCAGTTTGGGAAGAGTGTGGGAGATGAAGTCAGAGGGACAGTCAGTGGCTAGATTATGTAGGGCCTTACTAAGCCATGAGACAGATTTGGGATCTTATTCAGTGTGCTGCAAAGCCAGTGATCTGTTTTTGGCAGGGGAGCATCATGATGTGATTGACAACTGTTGTTAATTTTTTTTAAATGTTTATTTTTGAGAGAGAGAGAAAGCACAAGTGGGTGAGGGGCAGAGAGAGAGGGAGACACAGAATCCGAAGCAGTCTCCTGGCTCTGAGCTGTCAGCACAAAGCCCGACGCGGGGCTTGAACCCACAAATCGCGAGATCATGACCTGAGCCAAAGGTGGACGCTTAACCGACTGAGCCACCCAGGCTCCCCGATAACTGTTTTTAAAAGATTATGTTAGCTGCTGCAGGAAAATGGATTGTAGGGCCTGGGTGGAAGCACAGAGATCAGTGAAGGACTTTCCAAGAGGAGAGTTGATGGTAGTGTTGATTATGGAGGTGGTGAGAAGGGTTATATTGGGTGTGTGTTTTGAAGGTAGAAATTTTGAGTCAAATCTCCCATCTGAGCTCTCTGAGTTTGAGATTCTGTTCTGGTACCTTTTGTTGGGTGTCACCTAAGAATTTGTACACTCAGAGTGACTGGAGCTGTATTCAGATGAGTGTCAGCTCCCCCTCCCTGACCTTTGCCCTCTGTGATGCCCCATCTTCTCACCCACCCCCACACTCTCTGTTCCCAGAAGAGCCACTCTTCTGAGCTGGTGTCTGATATGGCACATGTGGGAGGAAGTTGGTGCAAACAGGTGCTTTGTTTGTTTCCTGCCTGTTGGGAGCTATATTCCTCAGTCTGCCTCTAACATCTTCCGCACACACAAAGAATACAGTGTGCATACTAGCTGGAGCTGATCTTCCCTGAAAAGACTAATTTTCCTCTGAAGAGTAAACAGATCCTTGTTCTTTAAACAGCCCATTTGGGATTTGCATCTCTGCATCTGGCACACTTCTCGAAGCAAATTTTTCCCTGGTTTCCTTCTCAGGGTTAAAGGCTTTTAAGTAGTTGCCATTAGTGTCACGGTCGCTCTGCTGCTGGTGGGTGACATGTAGCCATTCTTGCTTCTAGAGCACTTTACAGTGAACAGCTGCTCATCAAAAGTAGTTTTAATTGCTGAATGGGCTTTTGTACCTTTTAGGGTGGGGGATGTCTTGCTTGTTTTCTTCTTCTTTAAAAACAAATTTTTTTTTTACATTTATTAATTTTTTGAGAGACATAGAGACACAGAGCACAAGTTGGGGAGGGGCAGAGAGAGAAGGAGTCACAGACCCCGAAGCAGGCTCCAGGCTCCGAGCTGTCAGCACAGAGGCCGACGTGGGGCTTGAACTTACAAACAGTGAGATCATGACCTGAGCCAAAGCCAGACACCCAACCAACTGAGCCACCCAGGCATCCCGCTTGTTTTCTTCTTAAAGTCTGCCTCCTTTACATGTTTTTGTAGAAAAAGACATGGTAGTTTTTAGTCAGCCTATCCCTGAAAGCAGTTATGAAAACAAGATTATTTCCCAACCAAATAACAGTTATTTATTTATTATTATTTTTTTTTTTTGAGAGAGGTGGGGACAGAGGAGAAGGAGAGAATCTTAAGCAGGCTCCACACCCAGTGCAGAGCCTAATATGGGGCTTGATCTCATGATGGTGAGATCATGACCTGAGCCAACCAAGAGTCAGATGCTTGACTGACAAGCCACCCAGGTGCCCCCAAATAACAGTAATTTAAATTTCCAAAGGACATTCATTCATGGTACCTACTCTGGTATCATCATAACTCTGTGATGGAGGCAGTGCTAATTATTCCTTTTTTGACAAATAAGGAAATTGAGGATCAGAAGTTTAGTGACATTGCCCAAGGCTTTACACTGGTTACAGGTTAACCACTGGTTTGAAGATTGGTTTTTGTACATTTTCAAAGATGGGTAGTCAGTCGATCAGAAATAAACACCTCCTCACATGTATTTCTATCTCATTGGCTTCATTTTTAGTTAATATTCACTGAATATTATTGTCTTGGATGCCCCTTAACTTCAGAGTCACTGAGTAGAATGAATACAAAGGTTGGGATCCACTTTTAGCAATTTCTATTTGTTATGTCAAGGGTGTGCTAAGAGGATTGAAAATGATTTGTTGAGAGGATCACTTCAGCTAGAGCAGAAAAGGGGCTTTTGCATCTAGGAGCTCTCTCTATGAAGACAGCATTTCCAGCTTTTTCCAGATTGGTACTATTGCTAATTAGTAGGTTAAACACATTAGGGTGGTAATTGCTTGTTATTTCAGCATATGTTTTTATTAGTGGATTTGTGTCTTGATTATTTGAACCTGTTCTTAATTATTTACCAAAGAGAAAGCCATGCCTGATCCTGGAGTCTTCAGGTTTGTTGTATTATTTACAACTCTTTCTAATTCTGATTATCTTTTTCAAAAGAAGAGAGCCTAAGGTTCTAGCATATTGTCTAAATTTGGGGGGGTCGAAAGGCCCAAGATTAGGTAAATCACAGTAGGAGTAATTCTTCTTAATACTCCTAGATTTGACTTAATACAATGGCAATCAGCCTTTTTTGGACATTGAATCTAGATTCCCTCCATCCCTGTAGACAGCTTAGTGTATCATTGTTGGAGTGATGAAGTAGAGTTAAATGAGCTGACCCTGCCTGATGTGAGGTGAGGTCTTTAAATTTTGTACCTGGCAAATGGGTTGCAGGTGGTAGGAAGGTTGTAGTTTATTGGCAGAGGAAAAAAATTGTCAGCAAACTGTTTACTCTTTTGCTACCTGTGCTGGTTAACCCATGGTTCTCGCCCCTAAATATTGTTGCCTTGAGAAAGGAAATCTCTGTATTCAGTGAGTAAACATAATCAGCAGAAAAGCAGGTCATGTTTTGATCCTGTTAGCATCTTCTTCATTGCTCTTCATTGGAGTCCAGGACAGTAATCCAATGATATCATAATTTTTAGAATTGAAAAAGGACTTCCAGTGTATAGCTGGACCGTGGTTTATAAAATGCTTTTCAGAGATTCTGCAAATTTGATTGTTTTTAAAAATTTGTAACACTTTGAAGCACCATTACCAAAACAGATACCATGTATTGTCTTGAAACAGATGCCACATTTAATGTATGAAAGGTATTTAGTACCCCACTTTGTGCTGCCAACTTACGTTGGCTTTGGGGAGACATTGGCATACACCCTTCCCTGTCCCTCTCCAGTACTATTATAAGGTGTGTGCACTGTGTAAAAACTAATGGCATTTGTAACTGCTTCACTGGGTGTATAAAAAAAAAATTTGTTTTCGGTATTTTAAAATCACAACTAAATCCACAGATACATCATAGTGAGTAAAGTTACCACTGTCATCCTTATTGTTTAATTTCAGATTGTTTCTAAAAAGCCTCATTGTTCTGAGTTTTAAGATTTTATACTTTAAATTTCTAAAATATTTAATATTAATATAAGATTTCCTTTATCAGTATCTGTTTATTGAGGCTTATCATAAGATTTCATATAGAAAAGAGTTCTGAAAAAAGTAAAATAAAAAGAAGACCCAAAACAAAAAACTCACATAATTTGGAAAACTGCTGGTTTAGATCAGCGATTCTCGAACTGTGTTCCCAGGTGCCATAGGTCTCCAAGAGGTGCCTCAGGAGTAGTTGCAAGGAATAACTGAAATCTAGTGGATTCTTTTCCCCTTCCCCATTTCCATTCCAACCTGAGCATTTTTGTTTTATTATATCGAAGTTCTGCTTAATATCTTATTAGAAAAAAGGTTTTTAGCTGTGTATTTAAAAATATGATACACAGATCACTAATTTATTAATAGTTAAGGAAGCTGAGACCCATGGAGGTTAAGTGACTTGCCAAAATTACAGTCCCAGTCCTTTGTTACTTTTAATGGTACTCTTACTGAGAAGTAAAACAAGCCATCTCTTTGGGAGTAAATAGTATAATACTGATAAAGAAAAAAACCCCAAAGGAGTGTATTCACCATTTAGTAGAAGAGTAGCCCAAGTTATGATTTTATTAATACTGAAGTTTCTGTAACAGATAAATCCTCAAATCTTAGTAGCTTAATAGAGTGAGTTAAAAACTGGTAATCCCAATTGATGGGTGGCCCACAATTCAGGCAGTGATTCAGTAATGCAGCCATCTCCTTCTATCCTGTGGCTCTGCCACGTTCAACAGGTGGCTTCCCAAGGTTGCAGCAGAAGGGAAAGAATCTGGAAGGTTTCTGTGGGTCATGCCTGGAAATGATGCACATACCTTCTGCTCATTGACTGGTCAGAACTTGGCCAAAGGGTCTCACTCAGTTACAAGAGAGTCTGGGAAATGTAGGCCAGCTTTGTGCCTAGGGAGAAATGGGTTGGTGAACAGATAGCCAGTCTCAGCCATAACAGCATCAGTGGAAAGAGTCCTGGACTTTAATGGGCTTCGTTTTCTGAAGGAGTTGGAGTGGCTTATTGCTAAGGTTCCACCATTCTAACTGGAATAGTAGACACAGTTGTAACAGTACCCCTTTTTTGTACATGTATACCATTTTGTTCCAACTAGAGAAGCTGTTGGTCTTTTTGTACTAAGGTAAGATCTCTGATAATCACAGATTTGGGTAAATTCCTATGACACTATAACTTAACCCAGAATCACCAAATTTTTTTCATTTTTTATTTAAAAAAATTTTTTTAATGTTTATTTTTGAGAGAGAGAGAGAGAGAGATAGGGAAGGAGGGGCAGAGAGAGAAAGACACAGAATTGAAAGCAGGCTCCAGGCTCTGAATTATCAGCTCAGAGCCTAACTTGGGGCTTGAACTCATGAACTGTGTTCATGAATATATTTTTTAGATTGTCTTCGGGTAGGGTAGACCCATATATGGTTATATTAGGTAGGATATCACTATTATAAAAGATGAACCCCAAGATCTTAGTGGCTTTACGTAAGAGAAATTTATTTCTCATTCCCATAAAGTCCAAACAGTATTCCTGTTTACATAAGGAAAAAATGTAGTATCATGTTTAGTGGGAAGAATTGGCCTGGAAAACAGACGACCTCAGTTCTAGTCCATGCTCTGTCCCTTTCTAACCTTAAATAAATCCTCACCGAGTCTCAATTTCTGTGTCAGTAAAACGGGAATTGAATTAGATGTTTCCTTCCCTCTCTAAATGTCCACGTAAATGTATGTGATCTCTGTTAAAAACAAGATTTTTAAGGGGACCTTCTCATGTTATGTGGTATGTTGTGAGTCTGGTAGCTTTGTAGTGCTGCATTCAACGGATAGGTGCAGAACCTATCCATTTTTTACATGCAGAACCTATCCATCCTTCTCTAGGACCAGGGGCAGCTTCCCCTCTCACCAAATTTCAGTGAGATGAATTTCAAATTTATATAATGAGAAACAGAGACTGAGATGTTTGGTGCTGCAAAAAAATTTCTTTTCTATTTCGGTCATGACACATAAGGTACTTTCCCTGCACACGATTGCTGTTGTGGGCAGTGAGGAGGTGTTTGCTTGCTTTTCCTGTTTAAAACTATGCAGCATAGTACTAAGGTTTTACGAGGCTGACATTCCCAACCCTCTAGAAATAAGTCAGATTTTCCACATTGCCCTAGTATTACCAGTCGCATTCAGTGCTGCATGTTTGTCATTTGCAGAACTGGAAGAATTCCCCCTACACACATCTCTCGTCATCAGTTGCTAGGCTACGGCTTTTTACATTGTCCCAGTCTGGTGATGTTGCTATGGATACCAGTTATTCCTCCTCTTATGATGCTGTTCTGGTCAAGCTCAGAGTGCAGGCAAGACGTAACAATGATGTCAGAGATGTTTTAGCATATGGCCTTCCCTCTACATTAATGATAAGATCTAAGTAATAGATATCAATTCCATGTTTTCTAACGTATAAGTTAAAGAAATGAGGTATTAACTGAATCCTAGACATACTCCATCACTTAGGAACTTTATTCCATTATTATTTTACAGAAGTGAAACTACCATTATGAACTATGAATGGGGAACCTGCCGTACTGTGTCCATATTGTGTCCATACCAGCATGCTGCCTCCTCTAAAGATTATATTCCATGGAATATAATCATTACTTTTGACATTGCCCTCAAAGGGTAGGGGTATATGGGGATGATGTTTGTCAAACTCAGTTTATCTAAATTTTATTGCCATTTAATATCACACATGGTTATGTTTGTTTTCCTTCTGTGTTTCAGACAGCATGAAGGCAGGGACTGTCTTCAACTGGTTTCTGTCCCTAACAATGATTAGTATAGTGCCATACACATGGCAACAATGGAGAAAAGGCTTATTGATGTGTTCTAAAGACTAAAAGAGTAGGCAATTACTAATCTGACTTTAGATGTCTAACATAATGTTTTAAGTTAGCAAGAACCCTTTCATACTGCAGTCGTTGAAGGTCAACTTAACCCATGTTACTTAGCTCCTACCTGGTCTCTTTGATCTCACAGTTGTAGAAACAACTAAGGCCCTAAGAGGATGTGACTCACCTAAGGTCACAGAGCAAGTAAGCTGTGGCTTATGCAAACATGTATTGTAAAAAGTCTGTAAAAAAAAAAAAATTTTTTTTAAATCTTAGCACTAAAAATAATTCTGTGTACTTAAACGATAGTATTTTGTTTTATGCTGTTTATTTACTTAAAAAGCTGGTAGACATTAAAGGGGAACTTCAGTGTTTAGCAGGAGCTCTGCGAAGAGCATACCGGTTTTTATTTCATGGCAACTCGGTGCCTTGTGGTCTACTTAACTATTTGGCTTATTTCTCAAAACCAGATTGAAATTGAACATAACATAGGATTGAGGCCAGTCTTTCAAAATTAGCATCCTATTTTAAAACTGGCAGAATTAGAATTAAAAACTCATTCCTTGCATATGGTGGCACTTCCCTAAATGAAAGGAATTTATTTACCAAATAGTATCCTTTTGTTTGGGGAAAAAACAAAATGAATGAAAACGTGTCTTCTGAAACAGACCGCCAAAGATCTCAGTTACGGACTTTTAACTGTCAGTGGGAAACAGACAAATCCCTGAGAGTTGGGGAGAGTAACAAAGCAGAAGCCCTTAAAAGATGAAGTGTAATTCGAGATGAACCTCCCCTCCTTACTAGGACCAGAGAATCAGAGTCTGCCCCTCCTTTTTCTTCTACTGCCCTATCCCTGGTTGAGGCTGTCTGAACTTCATGCAGCAATCTCCCGTGTATCCCCCTGCCTTGATGCTCTACCCCTCCATTTTCTCCCATTGTCGGATTACCTTCATCCATGGTTGTTTCAGACAACTCATTTTCTTCAGGAGCTACTTCTTTGCTTACAAAACAAAGTTGGGGCTCCATGGTATGGCTTTCAAAGCTCTTTGGCATCTGGACCTAGCATACATTTCCAGCCTGTGTCCTGTTACCTTTCTTTTTGAGCCCCACGCTTCAACCAGACTGGCCTATTTCCTGATCCTGTGCTTTCCCACTTCACACTGCCACCTTTGGAATTTTCCCCAGTCCTTAAGGCCAAGCTTACTTGCCACTTCTTTCAATGAGGCCTTTTCTGTTCTGCCCCCACCAGTTATCTTTCCTTCTACTGAGCAGCAAGAGCGCTTTAGTACTTTTCTTTTGTCACTTGCATTCTACCATCTATTGTGGTTGATTCATGTACTTGACTCTGTTCTGTCAAGGGCTGTGCACTCAGGGCACCTCCTACAGAAGGCAGAGCAACTTGTATGAAATGTGGATGCTTAGGAAGCATTAGAACTACATTTATAAGTTAAGCAAATATATATTGTGTAGTTCTGTGGTTTAAGTGTTATAGAAGTTTGAGTATTTACTGAAAGATTTTACCCACCCGGAGAATTAATATTTTACTTCCTTTAATGTACACTCTTTTTCTTTTTTTTAAGACATATTTTTTATTAACTTTTTAAAAATTACTGAGATAAATTGGGGTGCCTGGGTGGCTCAGTTGGTTGAGCATCTGACTCTTGATTTCGGCTCAGGTCTGATCCCAGAGTCATGGGATCAAGCCCCACATTGGGCTCTGTGCTGAATGTGGTGTATGCTTAAGATCCTCTCTCTCTCTCTCTGCCTGTCTCTCCCTCCCTCCCTCCCTCCCTCCCTCCCTCCCTCTCTCTCTCTCCCTCTCCCTCTCCCTCTCTCCCTCTCCCTCTCCCTCTCCCTCTCCCTCTCCCTCTCTCTCTCCCTGTTTCCCTCCCTCTCTCCCTGTTTTTCCCTCCCTCTGCCCCTTTCCCCACTCACACTCTCTCTAAAAAATTAAAAGTCTTTAAAATTACTTAGATAATTGACATATAACATGTTTCAGGTGTATAGCATAATGATTCAATATTTGTATATGTTGCAAAATGATCACCAAATGTACACTTGCCCTTGCAGAATTCTTTCACCATAGTCTGCATCACTGGCTTCCAGTTTTTCAACTTAAGGATACCTCCCCTTTTAAAAATCTCATCAATTACCTTTCACAATATTTTTGGACGGCCTTATTGAGGTATAATTTACACTTTGTAAAATTCACCCATTGGAAATGTACAATTAAGTTATTTTTAGCAAACATGTAATAGAGTTGTGCGACTATCACCATAATCCAGTTTCAGAACATTTCCATAACGCCCCCACCCCAACTCCTGCCCAAAAGTTCCTCATTTCCTTTTTTTTTTTTTTTTAAGTTTATTTATTCATTTTTGAGAGAGCATGAGAGAGGAGCAGAGAGAGAGAGAGAGAGAGAGGGAGAGAAAGAGAATCCCAAGCAAGCTCCACACTGTCAGCGCACAGCCTGATGTGGCGTTCAAACCCAAAACCGTGAGATCATGACCTGAGCTGAAACCAGGGGCTGGACGCTTAACCAGCTGAGCCACCCAAGCACCCCTCCTCATGTCCCTTTTATAGTCGGTCCCCACCCCCACTCTCAGCTCCAGGCAAACACTGATCTGTTTTCTGTCTGTATTGATTTGCCTTTTCTGGATATTCCATATAAATGAAGGCATACAGAATATAGGTTTTTTTGTGTGTCTTGTCTCTTTTACTTAGTATAACATTTGTGAGGTTCATTTGTGTCGTAGTACATATCAGTAGTTCCTTTTTATTGCTAAATAGTATTCTGTTGTGCGGCTATACTGCATCTGGTTCACTCATGCATTGATGGACATTTGGATTATTTCTAGTTTTCAACTATTATGATTAGTGCTGCTATGAATATTCATATACAAGCCTTTGTGTAGACATAGGTTTTTGTTTCTGTTGAGTAGGTAGTTAGGAGTGAAATTTCTGTGGTATGTCTCTGTAACTGTTTAAGGAACTGCCAAACTCTGAGGATGTGGAGAAAAGGAAACCCTCTTGCACTATTTGTGGGAATGCAAACTGATGCAGCCACTGTGGAAAACAGTATGGAGGTTCCTCAAAAAATTAAAAATAGAACTACCCTATGATCCAGTATTCACACTACTAAGTATTTACCCAAAGAATACAAAAACACTAATTCAAAAGAATATATGTACCCTTATGTTTATTTCAGCATTATCTGCCAAATTATGGAAGCAGCCAAATTATGGAAGCAGCCCAAGTAACCATCGATAGATGAATGGATAAAGATGTGAGATACACACACACACACATATACATACACACCTATACATATATATATGTACATATGTATGTGTGTGTATATGTATATATGTATATACATATAATGGAATGTTACTCAGCCATAGAAAAGAATGAAATCTTTGCGATGACATGGGCGGAGCTAGACAGTATAATGCTAAGTGAAAGAAGTCAGTCAGGAAAAGAAAAATACCATATGATTTCACTTACATGTGGAATTTGAGAAACAAATGAACAAAAGAAAAAGAGAGAAACCAAGAAACAGACTCTTAACTATAGAGGAAAGACAGATGGTTACCAGAGGGGAAGGGGGTGAGGGGATGGGGGAAATAGGTGATGGCGATTAAGGAGGGCACATGTTATGATGAGCACTGAGTAATGTATAGAACTGTTGAATCACTATATTATACATCTAAACTAATATAATGCTGTATGTTACTTATACTGGAATTAAAATAAAAAGCTTAATAAAAATGAAAAAAAGGAAAAACTGCCAGGCTGGTTTTCAAAAAGGCTTGTAACATTTTACATTCCCATTTACAAGGTATGAAGGTTCTCCACAAGAGGACCCTTTTTAATATTAAAAAAAAAATTGGAAACTCTCACATGATAATAGATGTTATTTTAGTATGTGCAGATTGATAAAAAGTATAAAAATTATACATTATTAGGGATTTAATAATACTTTCAGAAGAATTTACATTCTGTAATCACGGCAGCATTTAATGATAGGATGTGTTCAATCTACAGGCAGTGCTTTTGTGTGCATTCTTCTAGAAATTCAGTATCCCCCAAGGATCCATGGTCAGGAGCTACTAGTCTAGATGACTTATTTAGAAATACATATAAGCTATCTTGCATCTTTTTATGTGTCATAAGTAAAATAGAGACTTGCCTCCTAAAGTTGTATGAAAACAGGTCAAGCATTTGGCCCATAGTGCCAGCTGTTACTACTAGGAATCAGTGTGACCTAATAGAAAGTATAGTCTTTGGAGCCACACAGGTAAGAATGCTAACTTACCTGAACCAGGCTAACTTAACAGCAGTCTCTCTTTCCCTCAAACTACCCTGGAATGGAGACTCTGGATCCTTGGAAACACCTGTCTCCATACTTCTTGCTGACTTCAAATTGCCCTTGTATCTACCCATTTCCTTTAGTTTTATGTTTTTCGTATAGGAGTCTTCTCCTTGCCCCCTTATTAAAGTCACTTAGCAAATGTTATTCCTGTATTCTAAAGCTATAAACCTCATTCCTGATTGCAAATTAGAATCACTAGTCAGCTTTTGAGCTGAATACTGATATCTGGGACCTACCCCCAGAGATTCTGATTTAACTACCCTAGGATGTGACCTGAGCATCAGGATTTTTAAAAGCAGGTGCTTATAGTGTGTGGCCAATGATGAGAATTACTGTTCTAATGTGAAGCCAGGATTGGTGACAGCTGTTCTTGCCTAATTTAGTATCGGTAGCCAACGTTATAAGTATCTTAATTCCTTCATCAGTAAAGGAATTTAACAAAATGGAGTCCCTGAGATACAAGCCACTGGGGAAACCTCTCAATAAGCCCTTCTTTCACATAAGTAGCACAGTGTCAGAAAGGAGGTGGGGTGGAATGAAAGCAAAATCCTTAAACCTTGCTGAAGTCAGGGCACACTTCATCACTCCTTCTAAGAGGTAGTTTGGCATAGTGAAATGGATTCAGGTTTTGGCACTAGATGAATCTGGGTTTACTTTGGCTCTGTTGATTACTAGCTAAGTTAGTTGAGATTCAGAGAGTTTGCAATTGCACAGTTTCCTCATCTGGAAAAAAATAGGGATTATTTAAGGAAAAAAAAAAACAAAAAAAACAACCAGAATCACACTATACACCTTGCAGGGCTGTTAGGATTGTAGACTATGTATAAAGTCCCTGGCCTACTTTCTGGCTTAGAAGATAGCAATTGCATTTGTACTGGTACTCATGCTATGTCTCGCCAACAAAGCATTAAAGCCCAGAGGCTGTAACATTAGACGCTGTCTTAGACTCATTCATGTCTCCAGTGTCAATCATAGTGCTCTACACTCAGGAATTATTTAATGGTATAGAAAACAAAACCTTCTTTAAAAATTCTGTTTGATTTCATAGGTAAATAATTAACAGAGATGTGGTATTACAACATTCGTGTTCAGCAAGTAAATGTTGCTACACATTATTTTAAGCAATATCACTTCAGTTTTGTTTAATGAGATTCTTGGTCAAAGTCATGCAATGTCCTACGACTCAGGGACAAAAATAACTAGCACCTGAGTGTGTAGCAAGCGGTGCTTCAGTAGTTCCACCAAGTGTGGTATAAGCAAGAGAAGGGGTATGAGGGACAGCTGTGAAGAATAATCAGGGAAGAAATGAGAGGTCGGAGCGGGTTAGGATGGACAGATAAGCCAAAATCCAACATGTAAGAGAAGTACAACTCATTGTATATTTTTTATTCCTAGCTTTGTCCTCAAAGGCCCTAGAAGCAATGAAACACTAGTAATAATGAGTACCCCTAGTACCCAGACTTTACTTTTTAAATACTGTTCCTTGCTAAAAAGAACCACGGCTCTTTGAAGGAACAACTAATTCCAAGTCCAGTAGGAAATTGACGGTTCCTACTGAGTGGGCTGCAAGTAACTTATACATGTGAGTATATAAAAACCTGTGAATCCATAATCTCAGAAAAGAGAAGGCTCCCCACACAACTGTCAGCATTAAAAATTACCCTGTTAACTCTTTAAATATCGATAATAGGAAATAATTGAACATTTTTCCAGGAGCACCTTTTTTTTTATATGAAATTTATTGTCAAATTGGTTTCCATACAACACCCAGTGCTCATCCCAAAAGATACCCTCTTCAATGCCCATCCTTTTTTTTAAAGATAACTGAATAACTCTAGGTGTTGAGGGAATGCTTTTTTTTTTTTTTTTTTTTTTTTTACTATTTTTTCTAATGTTTATTTATTTTTGAAGGAGAGAGAGAGCATGAGCAGGGGGAAGAGCAGAGAGAGAGGGAGATACAGAATCCAAAGCAGGCTCCAGGCTCTAAGCTATCAGCACAGAGCCCTACATGGGGCTCAAACTCACAAATTGTGAGATCATGACCAGAGCTGAAGTCAGAGGCTTAACTGACTGAGCCACCCAGGCACCCGGGGAATGCTCTTTACATAAGAATGACAGCTAGGGATGTCTGGGTGGCTAATTTGAACAAATTAGCTTTAAGAGATATACTGGTAACTTTCATTTCCAGCTGAGCTGGAGTAACAGGAGACAGATTTACCTACTGCTTAAAAAAAAAACAGACAAACTGGGGCACTTGCCTCACTCGGTAGAGCATGTGACTCTTGATCTCAGGGTCATGAGTTCAAACCCCATATTGGTCATAGAGCCTACTTAAATACAAGCTGTATGAAACAATAGTTTTCAAGACACTGGGCACCAGGAAATGAAGGACAGTGATCCTTGAGGTGGCAAGTGAAAGAGGTGAGCTCCAAAATTGCCCCATTCTGCCTCGAGTTTCTGGGCTCTGGCGTCAGGAGGAGGAACTGAAGCAGAGCCCAGGAGACTCCCAGAGTTGACATGGAGCTATGAGTCTGGAGAGACCAGTGCAGCTAGAGCTTATAGGACAGAATACCAGAATGAAGAGAGATACACAGAATCACAGAGATCTGCAGAAGGTCTCCCTTGAGTATCAGAAGAAAATGATCAACATAAGCATAATGGGGGTTCAAAGAGATTAGAAGGGGGTGCTTAGGTGGCTCAGTCAGTAGAGCATTGGACTTCGACACAGGTCATGATCTTATGCTTTATGAGTTTGAGCCCTGCGTCAGGCTCTGTGCTGACAGCTCAGAGCCTGGAGCCTGCTTCGGGTTCTGTGTCTCCCTCTCTCTCTGCTCCTCCCCCACTCGTGCTCTTTCTCCCTCTCAAAAATAAACATTAGAAATAAAAAAGATTAGAAGGAATGGTGTCCAGTGCTCACACGGTGGTAGCAGGCACTATTACTATTACTACCAGCCAGATTGGAGAATTTCACTAGGCATTGGGTAGAGTACTTGGGAAGGTCTTGTGTTAACAGGGAATAATACACCAATAATAGAGCAACAGAAAGAGATATCAAGGGATCAATCCCATATACTGTTGTACCAAAACCCATAAAATACTGAGGAATAAACCTAACCAAAGAGGTAAAAGATCTGTATGCTGAAAACTATAGAAAGCTTATGAAGGAAATTGAAGAAGACACAAAGAAATGGAAAAACATTCCATGCTCACGAATTGGGAGAACAAATATTGTTAAAATGTCAATACTACCCAAAGCAATCTACACATTCAGTGCAATCCCTATCAAAATAACACCAGCATTCTTCACAGAGCTAGAACAACAAACAATCCTAAAATTTGTATGGAACCACAAAAGACCCTGAATAGCCAAAGTCATATTGAAAAAGAAAACCAAAGCTGGAGGCATCACAATCCCAGACTTTAACCTGTATTACAAAGTTGGAATCATCAAGACATTATGGTATTGGCATAAAACAGACACATAGATCAATAGAGTAGAATAGAGAACCCAGAAAGGGACCCACAAATATATGACCAACTAATCTTCAACAAGTCAGGAAAGAGTATCCAATAGAAAAAAGACTGTCTTTAGCAAATGGTGCTGGGAGAACTAGATAGCAACATGCAGAAAAATGAAACTGGACCACTTTCTTACACCATACACAAAAATAAATTCAAAATGTATGAAAGACCTAAATGTGAGACAGGAAACCATCAAAATCCTATAGGAGAAAACAGGCAAGCAACCTCTTTGACCTAGGCCACAGCAACTTCTTACTTGACATGTCTCTGGAGGCAAGGGAAATAAAAGCAAAACTATTGGGACCTCATCAAGATAAAAAGCACAGCTAAGGAAACAGTCAGTAAAACTAAAAGGCAGAATGGGAGAAGTTATTTGCAAATGACTTATCAGATAAAGAGTTAATATCCAAAAATCTATAAAGAACTTACCAAATTCAACACCCAAAAAACAATTAATCCAATAAAGAAAAGGGGAGAAGACATGAATAAGCACTTTTCCAAAGAAAACATCCAGGTGGCAAACAGACACATGAGAAGATGCTCAACATCACACATCATCAGGGAAATACAAATCAAAACCACAATGAGATACCACCTCACACTGGTCAGAGTGGCTAAAATTAACAACTCAGGAAACAACATGTTGGTGAGGATGTGGACAAAGGAGGAAGGAACTCTTTTGCACTGTTGGTGGGAATGCAAACTGGTACAGCTACTCTGGAAAACAGTACGGAGGTTCCTCAAAAAATTAAAAATAGAACTACCCTGTGACCCAGCAATTACACTACTAGGAATTTATCCAAAGGATACAGGAGTGCTGATTCGAAGGGGGCACATGCACCCCAATGTTTATAGCAGCACTATTAACAACAGCCAAATTATGGAAAGAGCCCAAATGTCCATCAACTGATGAATGGATTAAGAAGATATGTGTGTGTGGAATTTGAGAAACTCAACAGATGAATATAGGGGAAGTAAAAATAAGATACAAACAGGGTGGCAAGCCATAAGAAACTCTTAAATACAGAGAACAAACTGAGGGTTGTTGGAGCGGGGAAGGGTGGAGGGTGTTTAAATGGGTGACGAGCATTAAGGAGGGCACTTGTTGGGATGAGCACTGAGCGTCCTGTGTAAGAGTTGAATCACTGGTTTCTACTCCTGAAGCCAAGATTATCCTGTATGTTAATTAACTTGAATATAAATTTTTAAAAATAAAATCTTAAAAAAAAACGAGTAGGGAATAATTATCTCTAGACTGAGTACTGCCCTGGACCTGTCTAACAGATCTTAAAAAACAAGATTCAGAAGGCTCAAACTGTGTCCAAGTAACTTAACTGCATCCCAAAACAAAGCTCAAGAAGAGTTATAGGAATACAAAAATATCCAACACCTTTACAAGGTAAAATTTATAATGTCTGGCATCTAATAAAAAATTATCAGACATGCAAAGAGGCAAGAAAACATGATCCATAATAAGAATAATCAGTCAATTGAAACTCATTCAAAGCTGACACAGATATTAGAAATAGCAGAGAAGAACATTAGGAGTTATTATAACTTGTACTCTGTATGTTCAAAAGTTAAGTAGACACATGAAAGGTATAAAACATCCAAGTAGAACTTCTAGATATGAAAACTACAATGTCTGAGATGAAGAATACACTAGATAGGATTAATGGCAGATTAGACATTGCAGAAGAAAAAATTAGGGAATTTGAAAGCATAGCAATAGAAATTATCCACAATAAGATGCAGAAAGAAAGAAAAGAGTATCAGTGAGCTTTAGAACCCTTTTAAGTGACCTAATATATGTGTAATTGGAGTTCCTAAAGAGGGGATACAGAAAAAATATTTGAAGAAATGATGGCTGAAAATTATCCAAACGTGATGAAAACTATAAATCTACAGATCTAAGAAGCTCAGTGAACCCCAAACACAAGAAACAAGAAGAAAACTATACTTTCATTTATCAGCTTACTGCCTTTCAGTTCCAGATGCATCCTTCAATATTATGCTCTGAGATAAAGGAATTGTTTTAAGTATTTCTTCTTTAAAGTGAGCGCATGATGTTATGCCTTCTCTTACTACAGTGCACTCATACTGGAAGGACATTATAGGAGGAAAAAAGCTCTCTTGTTTCTGGTGCAGATCAGGGGTGGAGGGGAGTGGGTATGAGGACATCCAGTGGAGACTTCCCCAGAACATGGTCTCTCTGCAGTGTTTGCACCCCTGTCCTTTCTTCAGTGTTTTTTACATATAAACTGGAACTTCCCTATGCTCTGAAGACTTCCTGCCCCCACTGACATTCAGATCCCCCATTGCATGCCATTGCTTGCTGATTACCTGCCTCCCATTTACTCCCAAGGGTAACTTGTTTGCCCAGGAACCCCAGACTACCTCTGGCTTGGCCAAACCAGCAAACTTCTCTGCTATCCAGGGGGCTAAATCATACCATATTCCAGTGAGATGTGAACCCTTCCAACTTTGTCCTTTATGGGTACTCTCCATAAGCTGTGGGTACTATATAAGGTTTTCTTATTTCTTTTAGTTATCTTTTGTTATAGTTAATAATCCTTTATCTTAAATTTCTCCTTTTAATCTACTGTCGTATCTGTCTCCTGATTTGACCTAAGTGTTCTGTACACCAAAGAACATAATAATCAAACTGCTCAAAACCGGTGGTAAAGAGAAAATCTTAAAAGCAGCCAGAGGAAAAGGCACTAAAGAGGAACAAAGATATGAATGATACCAGGTTTCTCATAAAAAATAATGCAGGTGAGAATATAATGGAGCAAAATTTTTAAAGTTCTGAAGAGAGAATAACTGTCAACCTAGAATTCTGTACCCAATAAAAATACATTTCAAAAGCAAAGTTGAAATAAAGACATTTTTCAGACATAAAAAAGCTGAAATAACTCATCAGACCCAGAATAGGAGAAATGTTAAAAGAAGTTATTTGGGCAAAAGGAAAATGATATCTGTTGGAAATCTAGATCTATACAAAGGAATGAAGAACACTCGAAATGGTAATTATATGGATAAATGGGTTTTTTCTTATTATATATATAAGTCTCTTTAAAAGATAACTGACTCTTTAAACAAAAAATGACATTGTATTATGGGGTTTATAACATATGTAAAAATAAAATGCATGGCAACAATAGGCTAAAGGCCCGAAGGGGAGAAATGGAAGTATGCTATGGTAAAGTTCTTATACTCTATGTGAAGAGATGTCCTATCACTTGAAGATAGATTGTGATATATTAAAGATAAATATGATACACCTTAAAGCAACCACTTAAATTATAAACAAACAGTATAAAATGGAATCATAAAAATACTTCATTAATTTTTTAAAGGCAGAAAAAGATTGAAGAACAAGTGGCTTAAATAGAAAACAAATACAAACCTAAACTTATCAGAAAACCACATTAAATATAAATGGTGAAAACGTCAATTAAAAAGCAGAGACCATTTGGATTAAAAACTAGAGAGTAAGAGGTTAAAAATTAAAGGAATAAAACTTATAGCATGTTAACACTAGTCAAAAAAAACTGTAGTAGCTACATTATTTAATAGTAAATGAAGTACATTTCTGAACAAAGAATATTACCAGCAATGGAGAAGGTAATTTCACAATGATGAAGAGGTCAGTCAAGAGGACATAGCAATCCTAAATGTTTTTGCCTTGAATAACAGAGTTTTAAAATACATGAAACAGAAAGGGACGCCTGGGTGGCTCAGTTGGTTGAGTGTCCAACTCTTAATTTTGGTTCAGGTCATGATCTAACAGATATGAGATTAAGCCCTGCATTGGGCTCCACTCTGGGTATAGAGCCTGCTTATGTTTCTCTCTCTCCCTCTCCCCCACTTTTGTGCGCTGTCTCTCTCAAAATGAAATAAAAAAATAAAATACATGAAACAAACTGGTAGTACTACAACAAGCAAAACTAAATTCACAACTTAATACAACTCTCTCAACTGATAGAACAACTGATAGAACAGAAAATAAGCAAGGATATAGAAGATTTGAACTAACCATCAACTAACGTAATTGGAACTAGACCTGGTAGAATGTTCCACCTAACAATAGCAGAATGCACATTGTTGGGTTTTTTTTTTTAATTTTTTAATGTTTATTTATTTTTGAGCAAGAGCATGAGCAGGGGAGGGGCAGAGAGAGAGAGAGAGGGAAGGAGACACAGAATCCGAAGCAAGCTCCAGGCTCTGAGCTATCAGCACAGAGCCCGAAGTGAGCCTCGAATTCACAAACCCTTGAGATCATGACTTAGCCGAAGTCAGATGCTTAACCAACTAAGCCATCTGGGCGCCCCGAATGCACACTATTTTCAAGTGTACATCCTATCAAGATAAACCATGTTATGAGCCATTAAAAAAAAAGTCTCAATAAATTTAAAAGGATTCAAGTCCTACAAAGTATGTTCCATGACCATGATGGAATTAAATTGGAAATCAGTAATGTAAACATCTCTGGAAAATCCAGAACATTTGAAAAGCAAATAATAACACTTCTAAATAACCCATGGGTAAACGGATAAATCAGAATGGAAATTAGAAAGTTTTTGGAACTGGATGAGAATGAAAACACAACATATAATTGGTGGGATGTCACTAAAGCAGTTCTTGGACAGATGTTCCCTGACTTATGATGATTCAATTCATGATTGAAAAACTTCATGATGGTGCAAAAGCAATACACTTATAGTAGAAACATATACTTCGAATTTGAAATTTGATATTTTCCCACGCTAGTGATGTGTGATACAATACTCTCGTGTTACTGGGCAGTGGCAGCAAGCTACAGCTCCCAGTCAGCCACGTGATTATGAGGGTAAACAACCAGTATACTTACAGCCATCTGTACCCATATAACCATTGCAGCCATTCTCTTTTTCACTTTAAGTACAGTATTCAAAAACTTACATGAGATAGCCAACACTTTGTTGGATATGTTAGATGATTTTGCCCAACTGTAGGCTAAGTGTTCTGAGCACATTTAAGGTAGGCTAGGCTAAGCTATGATGTTTGGTAGGCTCAGTGTATTAAATGCATTTTCAATATTTCCAACTTACGGTGGGTTTATTGAGACATGACCCCACCATAAATTGAGGAAGATCTATATTAGAAAAAAAAAAAAAAAAGCTTTAAATCATTGATCTCAGTTTCCACCCTAGGAAGCCAGAAGAATGAGTGTACCTTGGGGTGCCTGGCTAGTTCAGTTGGCTAAGCATCTGACTCTTGATTTTGGCTCAGATCATGATCTCACATTCTTGAGATTGAGCCCCGTGTCAATCTCCATGTGCTGACAGTGCAGAGCTTGCTTGGGATTGTCTCTCTCCCCCTCTCTCTGCCCCTCCCCTGCTCATGCTGCTCTCTCTCTCAAAATAAATAAACTTAAAAAAAAAAAAACAACTAGAAGAATGAAACTTGAAGTAAGGAGAAGAAAGGAAATACAGATTAAAGCAGAAATCAGTGAAATAGAAAACAAAACAGATAAAATCAGTAAAACCCAATGCTAGTTCTTTGAGGAGATCAGTGAAATTGATAAACCTCTAGGGGCACCTGCGTGGCTCAGTTGGTTAAGTGTCAGACTCTTGATTTCAGCTCAGGTCATGATCTCACAGTCAGGAGATTGAGCTCCATGTCAGGCTCTGTGCTGAGTGTGGAGCTTGCTTGGGAGTCTCTCTCTCCTCTCTCTGTCCCTCACCCTCTCATGCTTGTGCACATGCATTCTCTCTCTCTCTCTCTCTCTCTCTCTCTCTCTCAAAATAAATAAATAAACTTTTTTTTAAAAAATTGATAGATCTCTAGCTAGACTGAGAGAAAAAAGAGAGAAAACATGTATTAGCAATGTCAGGAATAAGAAAGACATCACCACCACAGAGTTTACAGATAGTAAAAGGAATACAAGGAATATTATGAACAACTTCATGCCAATACATTTGCAAACTTAAGTGAAATGGAAAAAATTCCTTGAGAGACAAACTATTAAATCTTGACTCAAGAAGAAGTGGTCTTGGGGCACCTGACTGGTACAGTCAGAAGAGCAACTCTTCATCTTGGGGTTATGGCTTTAAGCCCCATGTTGGGTGCAGAGATTACTTAAATAAATAAATATTTTTGAAAAAGAAGTAGTCTTAACTCTATATCTATTACAGAAACTGAAACTATAAACTTTTCCCCAAAAGAAGATCCAGCACTTTAAGGAAGAAATAATACCAGCTCTACACAAATTCTTCTAAAAATGTGAAGACAAGGGCATATCCCCAACTCATTCTCTGAGACCAGCCTTACCCTGATGCCAAAACCAGATAGACATTACAAGAAAACCAGTATCCCTCATGAACATAAATGCAAAAACTTTAAACACTAATTTAGCTAATTGAAACCAACAACATATTCAAAGGATAAAAGCCAGAAACAAGTGAGATTTGTCCCAAGAATATAGGGATTATGTAACCTTTAAAAATTAATTTAACTCATTTTAACAAAGTAAAAATGAAAGATTTTATGATTATTTTAATAGACAAAGCACTGAACAAAATCTAACATCCATTCCTGATGAAAACTCTCAACAGACTAGGACTAGAAGAGAACTGTTTGAACCTGGTAAGAGACATTTGCAAAAAAACAAAAACAACAACAGCAAAACTGACAGCTAACATTATACTTAAATGGTGAAAGACCTCTGAGGTCAGGAATGAGGTGAAGATGTGTCTGTTCCCACCACTTCTGTTTAGCATCATCCTGGAGGTTCAGGCCAGTACAGTCAAGAAAGAAAAAGAAATACCAAAGATATCCAGAAAAGAAAGGAAGAAGTAAAGTTGTCTTTTTCACATTCTATGTAAAAACTGTGATGGAACTACAAAAACTACTAGTAACTAATAAGTTATTCTAGGAAGGTTGCAAGATTCAAGATGAATATCCAAATAGTAATTGTATTTGCATACTAATGGTAATAATCAGAAATTCAGTTTCTAAAATGCTACTTAACAGTAGCATCCACAAATGTGAAATACTTAGGTAATTTGGTGAAAGATGTGGAAGACCTATATATCAAAAAGTACTAACCACTGGTGAGTGAACTTAACTAAATCGATGGCAGTATATGCCTTGTTCATATGGCTTCACAATATTTTACAGGGAA
Source organism: Panthera onca (assembly GCF_046562875.1). Taxonomy (NCBI): domain Eukaryota; kingdom Metazoa; phylum Chordata; class Mammalia; order Carnivora; family Felidae; genus Panthera; species Panthera onca. The sequence continues at coordinate 15,023,962 of NC_138350.1, forward strand.
AAAAGAAAAAAGGGCAAAAACAGAAGATAAATGTAAAGCACCTGTAACAAGGAAATAGACTAATAACAGAGGCAAAGGGCTTCTTCACCACAGGGGATTTTATGCATTCTTGCAGAAGCCGGTAGTCCTCACCAATGGGACTTCCCAACACTTCCTTTGGAGTGGGGTGTGAGAAGGCTGTCGCTGCTCCATGATCACTAGGCTTTAATTTGCCTCTCCGCTTTCTTGCTTTACTTTCTCTCTACAGAGGTGCTCATTAGTATGAGATGTCTGTGCTGTGGCCTGACAGAGCCTTGTGGCTATAAAAGTTGTTTTCCCCACTTCCAACTGGCTTAGAGTTGGTTTTAAACTATAGTGGGAAATCCATGAGGAAATTGGGATCATATAAAGAATGTGAGTTATTGGCTGTTTCAGTGCTTGAAATGAGATGAGAATGATGGATCACATCCCTTTGAAATAAAGGTTGAATCTCCTATTTCCCTTAGGGTACCACTTTACCTTGAAATTGCTTAGTAATAAAATTTTTGTGCTTTAAAGTTTAGTCTGTTTTCATGTTTTCTAATTGAAACTCACAATTGTATTGTCAGTTTCCTTGTCTGTAAAAAGGAATAATAATATCTGAGTTAGTTATATATTATTGCTATTTTGCAGATAAGAAAACTGAGACCTAGAGAGTTGGTCAGCTAGATCCTCGGCACAGACTGCCCCGTTGCCACTTTTTTGTGTTCGGTCATGGCTATCTTTCCTCAGACTTTTTTGAGATCTTTAAAAATCAAATTTGCACTCCCAGGTTTTGCTGTAAATATGACTTTCCTTGTAGAACAGTTTATGCCCCAGAATTTTCTCTTGGGGACCAAAATATCCTTGGTTCCCATAGGACTAGTTTGGCTATTTTCATCCAAGACAAAGGCTAATAATCTCTTAACACCACTATTCCTAATTAACAGATCCATTTACTCTAAATTTGCAATTATAATACAAGATAGGAAAGCAGTAAGAAGATTCAGATTCAGAAGTACTAAAATGTTGATTGTCACGTTTGTAAATGGATGTTCTTAAGACAAAGTTTTAATCAAGGCAGTGGAAGGTGTTAATCTCACTCTGCCTTACCTTAACCCTAAACTATTAGCTCAGAATTCATCCAGGAAATTGGCTATTTTGGAAGGCTAGCTGTTAAATGGCTTTGTTTTTCTCTTAATATGTGATCACCGGGTCCTGACTGTTAATTTAGTCAAGGCTCTGGAATTGGAATGTAGCTCTAACATTATCTGAAACTACAGGCTTTATTAGAAATACTCCTTTGGTAATCTCTCCCAGTCTCATTCTTTACTAGAGTTTTAATTAATAAGAAAACATCTCTGATTCTGGGTTTTGCTCTCTACCTTCTGACTCTTCTGTTTCATTGGCTTTACCAAATGTTTCCAAAGGCCCATTGTGAGTCACCAACTTGAGCTGCTTCCCCTCAAAATGATGAATATTAAAAATAATAAAATGTGTTGTTTTATGAAATAGGCAGCAATGAGACAGGAGTGGCCAGGAGCCTAGCTATTTAGGCAGGGTCTGTAGATTCCATAGAAATAGGTAAGCAAGGCATCAAGTCAGAGGACAGTTAACTTAGGAAAAAGCAGCCTGGTTGAAAAAAAAAAAAAAAAAGATAGCTGAGATGGTCTTGATCCAAGAAGCCAGGGGGGAGGCTCTAGTAAAGCCTGTTGAGAAAAGGTAGGCCCTGATCTGAGAATGGGGGCCTTATAACCATGGCTGTTTTTTTTTTTTCAATTTGTTTTTTAATGTTTATTTACTTTTGAGACAGAGAGAGAGAGAGAGAGAGACAGAGGCCTGAGTGGGGGAGGGGCAGAGAGAGGGAGACAGAATCCAAAGCAGGCTCCAGGCTCTGAGCTGTCAGCACAGAGCCCAACACAGGACTTGAATTCACAGACTGCAAGATCATGACTTGAGCTGAAGTTGGATGCTTAATCGACTGAGCTGCCCAGGCTCCAGAACCATAGCTATTAAAGCTTGTGATCAAAGGCCCAAAGTGGATCTGCTCTAAGGCATACAAGGTAGGCATGCTAAGATCAAAACAGGTATGGAACAGACTGTACTATGGAACCCCCAGGGCAGTATTCTCTGTGTCCTGAATTGCATAGCTGTAATTTTACCCAAAGGTTAGGAGCATTTTTCCTCTCAATAGGTAGAACAAAGTTTGGTCAGCTTCATTCTATAAAACAGAGTCCCTGACATTGTCATTATTATAATTGAAAGGGGTATTTTTTTGGTTTTGTTTTTAACTTGGTTGCCATCAATGGAGCCCTGAATCAAAATGTAAATCTGTTTAGAATTTTCCAGTGTTTATAGCAGCTTTCCCCATTGTGCCATTATAGAATCAACCCCAAGAAATGTATCTTGGCATAAAGATGATTGATTCCATGGTCAAAAGAGTCCAGGAAGCATTTAATATTATATCCTTCTCTTGGAGATTTGCAGTGTATATTAGTAAACTAAAAGTTTTTGTGAGTCTTATAGTAAAGAAATCTCTTTGATCCAATGTTTCCCAAACTTTTTTGACATTGGAATTTTGTGTTTTGTCACTAATATCTGCTAACCTTCTTTTGGACTGATATTTATTTAACACTTGGGAAACATAACATACTCTTGGAAGTAATTGCTTTATGCCAAGTGGATTGAGCTTGAAACCAGTAGAGAAACCAGATCTAGATTATCATAAATATAGCCCCATGATTTAGAGAAAATTTCAAACCCTCATTCAGGGAGTGGATAAAACCCAAGAAAGGGATTAGTAATGATGATCTGCTTTATTTTCCTGATGAAGTGGGTATATTTTGGAAAGTGGGACAGGTTTGGGTCACTTAGTCCTAACAGGATAATAAGAATGCCTCACATTTGTATTATGCTTTAAGGCCTGGGGCATGCCTGGGTGGCACAGTTGGTTAAGCATCAGACTCTTGGATTTCGGCTCAGGTCATGATTCTAGGGTCATGGGAGCAAGCCCCTACATCAGGCTCCATGCTGAGCGAGAAGTCTGCTTAAGATTCTATCCGTCCCTCTGCCCCTCTCCTCCCCAACTTGTGCTCTCTCTTTAAAACAAAAATTTTTTTTAAAAAGCTTAAGAAAACTTACATTTCCATGATCAGAATCCTACGAGGTAGAAAGGCAAATATTGTCCCCATTTTTACAAAAGGGGAATTTCATGGACACGAGACAAAAAAAAAAAAAATCAAAAGAGGAATTTCAAATAAGGGGGTACTGGGTGGCTCAGTTGGTTGAGCATCTGAATCTTGATTTCGGCTCAAGTCATGATCTCACAGTTTGTGAGTTTGAGCCCCACATTAGGCTCTGTGCTGACAGTGCAGAGTCCACTTGGGATTCTGTGTGTGTGTGTGTGTGTGTGTGTGTGTGTCAAAATAAATAAATAAACTTAAAAACTTTTTTTAACTAAAAGACTTGCCCAACATCACATGACAGACTAATCTGTAGTAAAGCTAGAAAGCTAGTAGGTCTAGAACTCTGAGCTCTTTAATCTCCACATCCCTGGTTTATGCCCACATCACCAAAGTAATCGCCCACATCTGTGCTAATGAGTGCTACTTTTATAGAAGGGTACATTTTCTCTTATTTATTTTTTTCCCTTAAGCAGTTCTAATTGCATTTCTACCCCTGGGTTCTTTTTGACTTTGCTCACTCCCCATAGCATCTGAGTGATGAGCACAGTCTGGGCATAACAAATACCCAGGTTGTCTCTACACAGACAAAAAACCAGAGGATCAAAAACTTTGGACTTGAGCAAATTTCAGATATCTCTTGTAGAACATGCCTTCAGATACGAATTTAAAACTACTGTGTTTAACCTTTTCTGTTTTTTTGTTTTCATAAGTTTAGTAAACATTTATTGAGAATGACTACCAGCTATAGGCAAGGCATTAAGCTGTATATATTTTTCCCCCAACACTTCATTCTAAAACAATTTTTTTCAATAAGGCCTTATTTTTTAGAGCAGTTTAAGACTCAAAGCAAAATTGAAGAGAAGATAAAGAGATTCTCCATATACCTCCTATCCCACACACTAAAAATACAAATATGCAGAAAGTTGAAAGAATTAGTGAAACCCGTATATTCAACACCTAGATTTTATAGTTACTTTGTTACTTTTTTTAATCATACATCTATCCATCTATCACTCCATCTTATTTTCTGATGCATTGCAAAGTATACTCTATTCCTTAATACTTCAGGATGTATATTATTAACTAGAGTTCAACATTTGTTTACAGTTCCTTTTGTGTTTTGTGTAACCTTTTGTGTGCCAAGCACATGATAGGTGCTTCTCAAATATCTGTTGAGTGTGTAAATGACTCAACCAGATCAAAACACAAAGAAGAGAAAAAAGGCTGGAGGTTGCACATTCATGAAAGTGGTAGAACCCTACAGAGTTCAACAAGGCCGTATTATGTCTGCTCTCTTGACAACCTCAAAATAAAATCCCTTGTACCATATCTTCTCTTCACCCCAGTGCATGTATATGGGGCTACACACATACCTGAGCTAGAACATGCCATTCTTAGAAGCAAAACATTCCATTCTCAGAAGCCAGAAAGAGAGAATCTTTTAGGAAAATGAGGACAGAATAAATCAGTGTTCATCTCTTGGTGTAGTGGCTTTTGGATCATGAGCAATGACAGAAATGTGGAGCAGCTAACTAGAATTTAAAGGGAGGGGGGTTTTTGGCCTAAGTGCTTCATGGCCTAGCCGAGCTGTCCTTCATACAGCCTGGTCACTTTTAGGCTGACTGACGGGTTAAGGAAGTAACAGTTCCTACCTATCCAAATTCTGCCCATTTCTCCAGGACCAGCTGATAATTCATCTCCCCCACAAAGCACAGTGATTGCCTCATTTTCTGAACTCATTATCATTTACTGGCACTTAACATTCACTGCCTTGGAGATTTTAAGTTGTTTTTTAACCTTTTCTTATTAGAAAAGCAGTACATGTGCACTGAAGAAAGTTAGAAAATAAAAGTAAAATAATTAAAACATTACATTTACATTTTAATGACCATTGAAACAGTTTAGTGCCGGGGGACCTGGGTGGCTCAGTCAGTTAAGCATCGGACTCTTGATTTTGGGTCAGGTCATGATTTCATGGTTTGTGGGATTGAGCCCTGCATCAGGCTCTGTACTGGCAGCGCAGAGCCTACTTGGGCTTCTCTCTCTCCCTTTCTCTCTGCCCTTCCCCTGCTCGCTCTCTCTCTCTGAAAATAAATGAATAAACATTAAAAAATAGAAACAATTTAGTGCAAATCTTTAGAGGCCTTTTCCTAGACATATGTAAATGCAACTATGATTTTTAAACATGAATCATGTCATATACTGCACACACTATTTTGTAACCTGCTTTTGAAATCTGTGATCTCTACCTTTCCACTCCAGTAACTCTTTGTTATTCTAATCTAAAGCCATATTCAAATTTCCCCAATTGACCTCAAAAGATGTCCTTTACACTTGTTTGCAAATCGAAGTACAGTCCAGACCATGCGTTATTTCTGTTGTGTTATGTCTGGTCCCTCAAGTGTTGTTTTAGTACAGTTACTCTTCTATTGACATGAAGAAACTGGGCCGATTGCCCTGTAGTAAGTTCCAGCTTCTGAATTTGTTGGGTTGCTTCCTCATAGTGACATTTAGTTCACTCTTCTCTTCCCTGGCATTTCCTATAACTGGAGGATATATATTAAAAGCTTGATAGACTCAAGTTAAACATTTTGGCCAGAAGATGTGCACTTAACAGTGCATTACATCAAGTGTGTTATAACGTAGCTGGTTGTCTTTCCATCGGTGATGTGGACATTGACACCTGGACTATGGCAGTGACGTGAGATTGATTCTCTATTGTGTTGGTTATGTTATCCCCCCTTTTGTCAAGAAAAGTAATCTATGCATTTTTCATGCATTGATTCTTCTTCCAACACCATCAAATACTGGAACACATTTCTTGTCCTTTGTGGTCATTGAGCATCTTGATGAAAATAGTGTATCACCAACTAAATTTTCACATGTAACTTTCCTACATGGTTTTGGTCCATAAAACTTAACTGTTCTGATTTCAAACAAGGAGCCAGTATTAGTTGCAGACTAATAGAAATTATACTTTATCTCTAATAATGAAATTAGGAAGCCTTCAAATAAAGTGGATAAGATCTTCCACCTGTAGAAATAACAGACTAAGAACCTTTTTTTTTTTTTTTTAACATTTATTTATATTTGAGAGACAGAGCACAAGCAGGGGAGGGGCAGAGAGAGAGGGAGACACAGAATCCAAAGCAGGCTCCAGGCTCTGAGCAGTCAGCATAGAGCCCAACATGGGGCTCAAATCCATGAACCAAACCGTGAGATCATGACCTGAGGCAAAGTTGGACGCTTAACTGACTGAGCCAGGCAGGAGCCCCAGAAATTGTCTTTTAATGAGTATAGGTTTGGGCACATATAAAATTCAATCAAGGCTACTTGAGTGTGATTTCAGGAAGACATAACTGGACTATATTTTTAACTAAAATTATACCAAAATTAATTAAATACAAAGGAGTTTGAGAGCTTAATCTGACAGTGGGTCTCCTCTGGATTGGGAGTGCTGGGCTTGAATAGAAGCATCTGGTCCTAGGTAGTCGATCCCTGGAGAGAGCATGACATGTGACTTTATGACCCTATTTGGGACTGAAGATCATCCAAACGACTCCCTAACTGGCATTTGGCTTCATGTGCCAATTTCTTTGAAAGGATGCAGGGGTCAGCAAACTTTTTATTTATTATAGCATTATTGCTGGTGGTTAGGAGCACAGCTTAACTGAGCCCTCTGCATAGTCTCCAAGCCCAACACCCTTCTTCCAGAGGAATCACTATCCTGACTTTAATGGTAATCAGTTCTTTACTTTATAGTGATTCAAACTTGCTAAGTATGTATCCATAAATAATACTGAGGTGTGGTGTTTTTTTGTTTTTTGTTTTTTTTTGCCTGTTTTGGAATTGAGCATAAATGGAATCCTATAGTGTGGATTATTTTGTGTCTGACTCCTTTTGCTTAACGTTTTGTTTTTACAGTCTATCCATGCTGATACACATAGTTCAGATAATTCATTTGCTTTAGTGTGTTGTATTCCATTGTAGGAATATGTAACATACCCATTTTACTGGTAGTGGTTGTTTGTAGGTTTTAGCTGTTACCAAATAATACTGTCATAAACCATCTTGGACATATATTCTGGTGAAACATAAGCACACATTTCTGTAGGATATACACCTAGGTAATTGCTAGGTACATAAGTTATTGATTATTCCTGAAGATAGATTCCTAGCAATAATATTAATGGATCGGACAGTGTAACCATGGAAGGTGATTTCAGGACTTCTATGAATTTACTCCATAATCAGTAGGATAACTTTTATGTTAGTTTAATTCTTTCTGCTGCAGTGTAAACCAGCTGTACTTTGTTCAGTCTGTGGAAGTAAGCTCTATAGAATCAGCAAGCAATTTTCTTGTGCTTGGGAGCATCAGATTTGCTCTAAGTTCATTTGAAAAGGTATTTCATGCTGCATACGGCCTATTCTTTTGGGTTTATGTAGTTCTTATGGCTGATTGGCTGGAAAGCTTAAAACTGTTGGTGAATCTCATCGTATAAAAATAGCATATCAAAATTCACAGTGACTGAATGTATAAAGACATTGATTCAGTATGCTTTGAGGATGTACTTTCCAGAACTTAAGTCCTATCAATTGAATGTTTTAATATATGTGCTTCTATGTCATTGCTTTTACTTTAGCAAATGGGATCCCTAGTGTTTCATGACTTTTCTGCATCTTATTTAGTGCCTAACATACTGCCTTGCCTGTGGTAGATGTTCAGTAATTGTATGTTGAAATGGTATTGGATTACCATATTATTTTGAACTGTTGTCTTTTATTTTTGCCTCTTCCTTAATATGTTAGGTTTATTAAGGAATGATCATTTTGATTTGCAGAGCACCTTCTCTCCTACCTAGGAACTTTGAGATGACAGGTTATTTGAATTCTCTTTGGCTTGGAATAATTATTCTGGCATTTAAATGAGCCTCTGTCTGAATGTGCCCCCAAATTTCCATTTCTGTCTTTTTAAGCGTCCCTGTTTCTGAGAATTTTCAAGCTTCTATGACTGCCTTTAATTAATAATCTCCTTCATGGCACTCCAGATAGACATGGTAGTTGACTGACAGAAAGGAAGCAAAAACAAGTTTAAATAGAATAGTGTTTAGCTGTAAGATATCACCGTGTGTACATGAAAGGCTTCACAGAAATTAATCAATTTTCTAACACCTTGGAGAAGTAGGAAATGGGTTTTTATTATGTATTTAAAAGCTGAAAAAGTGAGATATGCCTTTAATCTCTTAACTCTCCCTGAGAAGTTGATGTTTATTTGGGAACAACTTACTTTGTTTAAAATCACAGAGACTTTTTTTTTGTAGCTGGTTTGCATAATACATTCTATTGTTCTAATCTGAAAAGTTTTTAAAAAACTCATCCTTTGACTTTCCATTTTTCTCAGAAGGAGACAGCTGAATCAACTTCAAAACTTACTGGTTTCATTTTCACAAAGGCAGTCCACTCAGCAGTTTCCACAAGTAGTAAGCTACTCTGCTCCCTTACCATCCAGAGAAACAAGAAAATAGAACAGATGCCAACTCAGAACCCTAAGTACTGCCTACTCGCCCCTGAGGGATAGTCTGACAATTTTTTGATGTTTTTGAAGTCCTGAGGAGATAGAGGCCAAATTGCTTACCTAAATTGCTTTGTTTGCCCAGTAAGCCAGGAATAGTTAGAAATGGGGTCCAATGACAATGATCCCTGTCTCAGTACTTTTTTATTAGTGCTTCTTAACCTTTTTTCCATCAAGACACATGCTCAGAATGCTTCTGTAGTGTTTGCCTGGCTCAGAAGGCTAGCTGTATACCTTTTCTCTCCTACTAGAGAAAAAGTAGTAAGTGAATATTTTGAATTTGCTACTACTGATATTTTTGAAGTATTTACTTCATTACTTTATTAATAACAAGTGACTTGCAATATATCTCACAACTGATCATGACCAAACACCAGTATGTTCATAGTTAGAGCTTTATATAAAATTAAAATTTTTTTTTTCAAAATAGTACGTGGACTTTGTTAGAAATCTCTCAGTATGTTTGATACCTTAAACACACACACACACACACACACACACACACACACACACACACACACACACACAGCAGTCCCTGGCCTTCCCACCTATTCACATAAAATGTAGTTCTTTGTATTTTTTTCATACTAGTTTTCTTTTTGTTTTTTAATTTTTTAAAATTTATTTATTTTGAGAGAGAGAGACAGAGTGAGTGGGTGAGGGGCAGAGAGAGAGGGAGAGAGAGAATCCCAAGCAGGCTCCACACTGTCAGTGCAGAGTTACCAACCATGAGATCATGACCTGAGCCAAAATCAAGAGTTGGATGCTTAACGGACTAAACCACTCAGGCGCCCCTGATTTTCTTTAAATCATTTTTTGTTAACTAATTGCCTGTTGTGAGCCACGCCCTGTCTGAATACTAGAGAACTGGCAAGAGATGGCTGCTTTGAGGAGCCTGTAGTCTAGTGCAAGTGATAAGGCTTGTTTTAGGAAATAACTTGTATTGGGAAAGTCACTTAATCTCTCCAAACTTCAGTTTTCTCATCTAGGTAGTGGGTTAATAACACCCACCTAACAGGTTTTATTATGAGGACTTCATGAAATAGTTCATGTGACAGCACTTTGCACTGTAAGTATTCATTCAACTTAGATCTAGGGAACCATGCAAGACACTATCATTAGACACTATCATTAGGTGCTTAAATTATGATATGAAGGCCGTTTTTTAAAGTATAGATTGAGAGGGGCACTTGGTGGCTCAGTTGGTTGAGCATCTGACTCTTGATCTTGGCTCAGGTCTTGATCTCAGGGTCATGGGTTCAAAACTTGTGTTGGGCTCCATCTTGGGCATGAAGCCTACTTTAAAAATAAATAAATAAAAATAAATAAAGTATGGGTTGATAGCAGGAACTGATAGAGTTCATTAAGAAAGGCTCCATGGAAGGGGTGCCTGGGTGTCTCAGTCGGTTGAGTGTCCGACTTCAGCTCAGGTCATGATCTCACCATTCCTAAGTTCAAGCCCCGCATCAGCCTCTGTGCCGACAGCTCGGAGTCTGGAGCCTGTTTCAGATTCTGTGTCTCCCTCTTTGCCTCTGCCCCTCCCCCACTAGTGCTCTCTCTCACACATACGCACGCGCATTCTCTCTCTCTCTCTCTCTCTCTCTCTCTCTCTCTCTCTCTCTCTCCCAAAAATAAATAAACATTAAAAAAAAAAAAAAGACTTCGTGGAAGATGTAGGATTGAAAGAGTCTCAGAAGTTAGGTAATCAAGCTGTAGTATCATGAGGGTGAGGAATGGATAGGCACTGGTTTGGAAGAAGAGTTAGAGCCCCTCAACTTTCCCTCACTTACACAGGATCTCACCAGCTTTTTGTCCCCACATAATATCTGTGTTGCTTCCCTAGTGACTTGACAGAAAGTAATTCTACACACAGTGGTAAAACCCTATGGGGCTAATCCTTGTTAGCATTACTATTTCCATGGCAACCATCAGATGATATATAATGTTACTGAGGCAAGATGTGAGAAGTATTTTCATCAACAAATGCCTGAATTTACTGGTAAAATGTCCCACTGGGAGATTGCCCAACTACTTAGCTGCTGTCTCCAAAATCTTAAACCCTGCTTTTCCACATTTTCATGTTTGAACATTTAGTAGGAGATATTTTTGAAAAAAAATTTTCTTTTTTTAAAAAAAAAAATTTTTTTTAATCTTTATTCACTTTTGAGAGAGAGACAGAGCACGATCAGGAGAGGAGCAGAGAGAGAGGGAGACACAGAATCCGAAGCAGGCTCCAAGCTCTGAGCTGGCAGCACAGAGCCCGATGCGGGGCTCAAACTCACAAACTGTGAGATCATGACCTGAGCCAAAGTCAGACGCTCAACCTACTGAGCCACCCAGGTGCCCCATTGAGAAAAAATTTTCTATAAGGAAATAGCATTTTTGCAAAATAGACCTAACAGATCAGGTAAATCTGAGGGGGGAAATGGTTTTATATCTATGTAGTCTTTGTGACTATTGGTAAGTAATTGGGGGCAAAGATAAAAATAGGCATTATTCATTTGTCAATTCTACTTAAAAGATTTAAAAATAAAATTAATACTTAAAAATTTCCTGCTGGAAACAGCTCATTCTGTAATATGCAGATTTTATAGAATTTGTTTTGTCCCTTGTGACATTCAGGAGTATGTTATAGACAACCTTGAGGTTGAATGTGAGTGAATATATACATGTTTTCCCTGTACTCAACAAATTTGTCAACTTCGTGCCTGGTACCATTCTCAGTAGTGGAGTTATGGGTGGCAAATGAAACAGAGGCCCCTGCCCTTCTGGAATTGACATCAAGGGCAGAGAGAGGAAGTAACTCAATTAACAGAGTTATACCTCAGGTAAGCGGTACAGAGGAAAATTAAACAGAGAATAGGAATAGAGACTGACACATGTAGGATAGGGTAAACAAAGCATCTCTCTCTGATGAGATGACATTTGAGAAGAGACCTGTGTGAGAGACTGAAGCATCTGTGACTACCTAAGGGAAGAGCACTCCAGGCAGAGGTATAGCAAATACACACATCCTGAGGTAAGAGTATGCTTAACAGGGCTAAGGACAGCAAGGGGGCCAGGATGAGTGGAACAGAGAATACGGTGGATAAGAGGAGATGAGAGATGACGTTTGGGTGGGAAGGAACCTTGTAAAGTCTTTTAAGCCATGCTAAGAACTTTATCATATTTTATTGTGAGTAAGATGAAAGATTCTAGACTGTTTGGAGCAGTGACATGATCTGACTTGGGTTTTTAAACGTTTCCTTTGTGGAGAATGAGCTGTAGGAGGACAAAGCTGAACGCAGGGAGACCAGTTAAGTGACTACTGTAGTCAGCATTCTAGGTGAGCGTTGATGCTGGCTAGAACTGGGGTGGGAGAATGGAGACAGGAAGAAGTGGTAGGATGGTGACTATTTCTTCTACTCAGCAAGTACTCATATAGTGCTTATTATAAGCCAGACACTGTTCTAATAGCTTTTTAAATACCAATGCATTCATGCTCCTAACAGTCCTCTGAGGTAAATTTCAAAGGTAGAACCCACAGGATTTGTAGATGGACTGGATGTGGGTGTTAAGGGCAAAGAAGGGAGTCAAGAATGGTTCCTGTGTTTGGGCCTAGAACTCCTAAGAATGGAGTTGCCATCTCCTGAGTAAGGGAGGACTCAGGAGAAGCATGTTTGAGTGGAAGGCCTATCAGGAGTTTGGTTTTTGGGCATGTTCCATTTGAGATGCACATTAGCTATCCAAGTGGATGTGTTGGGTAGGTAGTTGGATATCTGAACTTGAAGTCAGAGAAGAGGTCAGGGCTAGAGATAAATTACAAAGGAAGTCTCAAAGCATTCAGGAAGAAGTGCCAACTGGGTGTCTGTTTTCTGCTGCTAAACCTAACCAGAAGCAGATGTGAGAGCAGTCTTTTCCCTTACACATGGTCATGTGGTAACATTTTCATTGGCTTTGGGGTTAGACCTGCAGTTGAATACTAGCTGTATTGTTTACTCATTAAGTGACCTCAACTGTGTGACTTAATCTCTTCTAGTTTCAGTTTCTTTACCTATAAAATGGGTTCATTGGACTTATCCCATAGTATTGTTAAGATTAAATGAAATAACGTATGCTACCTAGAGAAGTGCTTTGACATAGAAAGTGCTTAATAAGGGGTGCCTGGGTGGCTCAGTCAGTTGGGCATCCGACTTCGGCTCAGGTCATGATCTTGCAGTCTGTGAGTTCAAGCCCCACGTTGGGCTCTGCACTGACAGCTCAGAGCCTGGAGCCTGCTTCAGATTCTGTCTCCATTGCTCTCTACCCCTCCGCCCGCTCTCACTGTGTGTGTCTCTCTCTCTCAAAAATAAAATAAAAACATAAAAAAATTTTTTTAAGTGCTTAGTAAATATTTATCTTCCCTTTTCTCAGATTTAGTTTCTTTTTTATTATTGTTAAAATATTTTATTTATTTTTGAGAGATGGAGAGAGAGCACAAGCAGGGGAGGGGCAGGGAGAAAGCAGGACAAAGGATCCAAAGTGGCCTCTGCCCTGACAGCAGTGAGCTTGATGCAGGACTCAAACTCACAAACTGTTAGTTCGTGACCTGGGCTGAACTCAGACGCTTAACCGACTGAGCCACAAGACACCCCCAGATTTGTTTCTTGCATTCAACCCAAACTAATAGAACATGAGCTTCTCTTCCAGAATAAAAGAAATCTGAATTTAAAGCCTGCTCCCACATATACTTATTTGGGGGTACCTATATAACAAGCTCCAAAAGGGATTTCAAATCGATTTCTTATCAAATGATAATGACCTTTTAAAAGAAAGGACTCTACTGAGGTTTATAGAAGTCACAGGGAAAGAAGTCCTAAGTTCTGAGTATTAAAAGATTTCACATACAAAAGCAGAATGAAGGTACAGATAGAAGCACCAAGCGGCCAATCTACCCATCAGTCATGGGTAATTTACATCAAAGCCTAAGTAAATCCGCTTGAGCCATGGTGATGACCTATAGGAGGAAATAGTGCCCTTTACTGAGGCTGGGTTATTTAAATCAAAGGGAATTAGCTCATTAATTCCCTGATGACCCTGGTAGAACTTTGCTAATGGGACACTCCTGGGGTTTAGCTTAATCCCACTTCTGTTTTCTACAATCACAGCTTGACTGTCCCAAAAAGTGCTCACTTAAGGTGTTCACATTTTATTTCATACAATAAATATTTGAGCATCTACTATGTGCCATGTACTTCTGTAGGGAAACAATGTTAAATAGAAAGTAGAACTCCTGTGCTTCAGTTCTTCCCAGTATAAGAGAGAAAACAGACATGTAAACAAATAAACAAAAGAGAGTGCATGCTAAGTGCTGGAATAAAACATTTCAGCACTGAAAATAACGTAGAAATTTTACATTGGGAGTGGTGCCTGGGTGGCTCAGTCGGTTGAACGTCCAACTTCCGCTCAGGTCATGATCTCATGGTGTGTGAGTTCGAGCTCCGCATCGGGCTCTGTGCTGATAGCTCAGAGCCTGGAGCCTGCTTCAGATTCTGTGTCTTCCTCTCTCTCTGCCCATCCGCTGCTCACACTCTATTTCTCTCTGTCTCAAAAATAAATAAACATAAAAAATAAAAATTAAAAAAGAAATTTTACACTGGGAGATTATAGAAGCAATATAGAAGTCACCTCTGGACTGAGCTGTTAAAGCTTAGAATTTATCAGGTAAAACATTTCAGGTAAAGACATTCTAAAAAGGGAGCACACAATAAGCAGAATCATGGAGGCACGTTCAGGGGGAAAAAAAGGCATAATTTGATTAATACAGTAGTTTTGCTTTTATGGTAGTGTGAGAGAAAGTGACCACTAGTTTGGAAAGCAGTTTTTTCGCTAACCATTCTCCAGCTCCAAAAAAGAACATTTTAACTTTCTAACCTTCTTTTGAGGTCTTAATGAGTCCCTTAGTAAGCCATATGACCAAAAGACAAAAAAAAAAAAAAAAAAAAAAAAAAAAAAATCATAAAAATACTAGAATTTTCTTTATTTATTAGGATTAGACATGACATTTATTTTGAGGGAATCTTGAATATGTCCCTGTGACACAGTTTGTCTTCCAATGAAGGACCCCTAAGAGTTTACCCCAGCCCATTCCCATCACTGCCCTAAATTAAAATTTGCTAAGTAGAGCATCATTCAGAGTAGCTGCCTTCTCCTCCTCGGTCTTCCTGTTTATTATGAAAAGGTTCTCAATTTTTCCAAGCATCTTCAAGCAGTCTTCTTTTGAAAACATAAATATTTCACATTCCAGGAAGTCCATGGTATTCAGTATTTGCAACCCTGAGGGAATAGGAAAGTCTGTTCCAAGATGCATATGTTTACAGTGCTTCAGTTTAGCTAGATAGTAATTCCTTAGCTTGGTTCCATTTTCATATCCACTCCTCCCTTTGCCCCTAAGAACTTTGAAATTTTATCTGCTACCACCGTATCGCCATCCTTGGATGAGGGAGTGCCTCAATTTTCTGCAACTCCTCAGGGCTGTCACTCTCCCCACCCTCCATCAATCCCTGTGCCAAATTTTCTTGGACTCTTTCTTTAGGCTCTTTAAGATCTGCCCTCATTTGCATTTAATCATTTAGACTTTTCTGTGCCAGTGACTTAAACGTGAGATCTTCAGTCAGGGTTGAACTTAGAGGTTATTAGAGCTAGCTTCTGATGACCACAATGGCAACAACAGCCACCATACGTAGTGCTTCCATGTAGCAGTCACTGTCCTAAGCACTTTACCTATGTTAATTTATCTCATACTCACAACAGCCTTTTGAGGTACCTATCACTTTATCTTCACTTCACAGGTAAAGGAACAAGCACAGAGTTAAGAGGTCACATTTTTTGCGCAGTATCTGCTGGAGAGGAACTGTACTCTGTTTTAGACCTTGAGTTAGCAAGGCAGTTTCCCCACTAGAACTGAGCCTTATTCGTCTCTGTACCCTCGATTCAGAGCATAGAAAGCAAGTGTTCCATCCCTGTTGGAATTAGTGCAAAGTGCCAGGCCATCAAGTTCACACAGAGGATTGTGTCATTTTGGTTTAAAAAAAAAGAAGAGTAAGAGTGAATCAAAACTCTGATTGTGGATACAGTATATTGGGAATACATGGGCCTATTTTATCATGAGTCCTCATAGAACACTTAAAAATAAAAATTTTTTAGGGTCTTCTCTCTAGCTTCTGAAATATTTTTTATTAACTAGCAGTAGGAATCTGACCTTGAATAATGGCCCTCTTTCAAAAACAAAAGTAGATTCACATCTGCCCTTTTTCCTCTTTTTCAATTAAAGCCTGTGCTGCCAGAGTTGCTGGTCTTAGATGTTGAGGGATTATGTTTGTGACCATGATTAAAAGGATGATAATAATACCATTATTGTGCTCTAATTTTGAAGTTAGTTGAAATAAAACAAAATTAGGCACAGCCCCTATCTCGTGGCAGTACACCTTCTAAATGTTAAAGAGAGCTTTTATACATACTTGGTATAAACAGGACCAACAGTGACACATTGACTTCATCAGGCATTCCCTCACATGAGTGATAAACATTGTCAGTAGCATCAGACTTGCCTCATTCCAGGGGACGAGTTTTCGGCATCCCTGAAAATTGTTCAGTATGTATGTGACTATTCATTTTGATCTTTTAAAAAATGGTAATAAAATGGAAAGAAACTAAAACGGGAGTTGAAAACCAACGGTGATCTTAGATCACTGTGGTCTTAGGTAAGTCCCTTGCTGTCACTTACTCAAATCATGTCTTGGTAGGCTTGACTTTGTTGACCCACACCTCCATTTCATCATGTGCCATATTAGTGGTTTAGACCAGATAGCCTCTGAGGTTTTTAACTTGCGAAATGCATGTTTCCTTTGAATGCGTATTCTACTTGGAGTTTTAATTTTATCAGAAATAATAGTAATATCTCTAACATATTACATATTTAACCTGTGCTGAACATGTTATCCACTCTCTTGCATTTTAATATTTAATTACCATTTGTCAGGTGAGGAAACTGGGGTACGGTGGTTGTATAATTTCTCAAAGTCACACAGCTGTTTGTTTCTCCTCCTCTCAAGACTTACCATATTTTGTCTCGAGTAACTTGTGTACTTCCCATGCCATCTGCCATATGTACAGGTAATTATTTTGTGATTCATTGGCTGCTTCCTGAGTAGAGTATTCATCTCCTCTCCTTCAGGACTTGAGGATGGAGACTGTGTCCTATACTTCTTTATATTCCACACAGGGACTTGAAATTTGGTAAATTTTCAAATTTGAAAGTCAATTAATAAATGAATGAATGAATGTATGAGTGAATGAATGAATGAATGAATGAATTCTCTTCCCCCTCAATCTTTCTAAGTTTATGTTGTCTGAGGTTGCCTGTGACTATTGTTTCACTTTCCCCAGTGTCATATTACTGAAAATCCTGATCTTTTGATGCTTACAATATTATTTTCTTTCTTTTACCTGTCTCCCTAGGTTGAGTTCTTATAAATTTACTCATTTTTATTATTTTTAAATTTTATTTATTTATTTTGAGAGAGACAGACACAGCACAGGTAGGGGAGGAACAGAGAGAGAGGGGGAGAGAGAATCCCAAGCAGGCTCGGTGCTGCCAGTCCAGAGCCCGATGAGGGGCTCGAACTCACAAAACCGTGAGATCATGACCTGAGCTGAAACCAAGAGTCAGAAGCTTAACTGAGCCACCGGGGTGCCTGAATTTACTCATTTTTTAAAAACAAAAATAGCTTTATTTTTCCTGATACTAAGATGATACCTACTTCTGTACAATATTCAAACACTATAGAAAAATAATTTTTTCCAAAGTGAAAATCTCTAGGAATTTTATCCCACAGAGGTAATCACAGATAACATTTTGATGAATAGCCTTCCAGACATTGTTATACAAGTGGGCATTCTCACATGCATGTGTGCATATACATACATACAAATAGTTTTCTGTGGTGGAATCAAATAATCTATTTTTTTACTTTAGATTACATTATGAAATCTTTCCATATTAATGCAGGTAGATGTATATAACATTCATTTCATGGCACTGATCCACTATAACGTTTTATATCCAGTCTGCTAACAGCAAACATTTAGATTGCTTCCAATTTTTCTTAATATTAAAAACAATACTGTAGTGAACATCCTTGTACACGCATACCTCATTTTACTGTGCTTTGCTTTATTGGAATTTAAAGATAATGCATTTTTACAAATGGGAGGTTTGTAGCAACCTGCATTGAGCAAGTCTACCAGTGCCATTCTGCCAACAACATTTGCTCACTTCCTGTCTCACGTGTGAGAATTTTGGTAATTCTCTTGACGTATTTCAAACTTTTTCAGTATTACTGTATTTGCTATGGCGATCTATGATCAGTGATCCTGGATGGTACTATGGTAACTGTTTTGAGGTGCCATGAAACGTGCCCATTTGAGAGGACAAACTTAATAAATGTCGAGTGTGTTCTGACTGCCCCACCGATTGGCTGTTCCCCCGTCTCTCTCCCTCTCCCCGGGCTTCCCTATTCCCGGAGATACAACTATATTGACATTAAGTCAGTTAATAACCTTACAGTGGCCTTTAAGTGTTCAAGTAAAAGGAAGAGCTGCACATCTCTCACTTTAAATCAAAAGCTAGAAATGATTAAGCGTAGTCAGGAAGGCACATCAAAAGCTGAACAAGGCCAAAAGCTAGGCCTCTTGCACCAACCATCAGCCAAGGGGTGGATTCGGAGGAAGAGATCTTGAAGGAAATGACAAGTGCTACTCCAGTGAACACACGAATGATAAGGAAAGAAACGGCCTTATTGCCGATCTGGAGAAAGTTTCAGCGGTCTGGATGGCAGAACAAACCTGGCACAACACTCCCTTAAGCCAAAGCTGATCCAGAGCAAGGCCCGAACTGTCTTCAGTTCCGTGAAGGCTGAGAGAGGTGAGGAAGCCGCAGAAGAAACGTGTGGCACTAGCAGAGGTTGGTTCACGGGGCTTAAGGAAAGAAGCCATCTCCATAACACAGAAGTGCAGGGTGAAGCGGCAGGTGTCCGTGTAGAAGCTGCAGCAAGTTATCCAGAAGATCTAGCTCAGATCATTCATGAAGGTGGCTACACTAAACCGCAGATGTTCAGTCCAGGTGGAAGCGCCGGTTGGGGGAAGATGCCGTGTAGGGCTTTGGTAGCCAGAGAGGAGAAGTCAACGCCTGACCTCAAAGCTTCAAGGGACAGGCTGACTCCCTTGTTAGGGGCTAGCGCAGCTGGTGTCTTTGAGTGGAAGCCACTGCTCGTTTACTGTTCTGAAAATCCGAGGGTCCCTAAGAGTTATGCTGAGCCTACTCTGCCCGTGCTCTGCAGATGGAACAACAAAGCCTGGATGACAGCACATCTGTTTACAACATGGTTTGTTGAATATCTTAAGCCAGCTGTGGAGACCCACTGCTCAGAAAACAAAGATTCCTTTCAAAACATTAGTGCTCACTGGCAGTGCACCTGGTCACCCAAGAGCTCTGATGGCGTGGAGATGTACGACGAGATTAATGCTGTTTTCATGACGTCCACTCTGCAGCCCGTGGACCAAGGAGTCATTTCCACATTCAGGTCTTATTATTGAAGAAATACATCTGGCTAGACGAGCTGCCGTAGACAGTGAGTCCTCTGACGGATCTGGGCCAAGTCAACTGGAAACCTTCACCATTCTAGAGAACACTGAGAACATTCCTGATTCACGGGAGAGGTCAAGATAGTGACGTTAACAGGAGTGTGGGAAAAGTGGATTCCAACCTTCGTGGAGGAGTGGGGAGGGTTCTAGACTTGAGTGGGGGAAGGAGCTGCAGATGGGGTGGAGACAGCGGGTGAGCTGGGATTGGAAGTGGAGCCTGAAGATGGGACTGAATTGCTAGAAACTCGTGGTAAATGTGAACAGAGGAGGAGTTGCTTCTCATGGAAAGAGAGCGGCTCCTGGAGATGGAATCTGTTCCCGGTGAAGATGCCGTGAAGACTGCTGACGTGACAACGAAGCACTCAGAATGTTCTGTACACTTAAGTGAGAAAGCAGCGGTGGGGTTTGGGAGCACGGACTCCAATTCTGAAAGAGGTTCCACTGTGGCTAAAATGCTATCAAGCAGCATCACCTGCTGCAGAGGAACTGCTCATGAAAGGGAGAGTCAATTGATATGGCACACGATGTGTTGTCTTATTTTAAGAAACTGCCACAGCCATGCCAACCTTCAGCGACCCCCACCCCGATCAGTCAGCAGCCACCACCATCGAGGCAAGACCCTCCCCCAGCAAAGATGACCTGCCGGAAGCTCAGATGATGGTTCATGTGTTGTTTTTTTTTTTTGCAATAAAGCACTTTTAAACTGAGATATGTAAGGTTGTTTTAGACATAATGCGATTGTACACTTAATAGAGTACAGTGTAGTGTAAACAGAACTTTTATGTGTACTGGGAAGCCAAAAAATTCATTTGGCTGGCTTTATTGTGGTATTTGCTTTCTTGTCATGGCCTGGAACCGAACCAGCAGTATCTCTGAGGTGTGCCTGTACTGTTTTTTTTGTATCTTGAAATAGTTTTTCCTATTTTTATGTCCCAGTATTAAACCCAAACCTTTATGAGTCCAAGTTAGCAAGACTTCTTTCTTTCTTTCTTTCTTTCTCTTCTTTTTTCTTTCCTTCTTCTTTAATGCTACGATATTTTACTTTAACACCCTCTAAATTTCTTCTAATAGAATTTAGGGCTCATAAGGAAAACTCTGTCTAATAAACCCTGCAGTTTGAATGCCTGTACTGAATTCAGTTGACTATCAAGGTTTCAAATATGTTTAGATTTGCAAAACGCACTGGGTAATTCAGGCAACTTACCTTATTCTGAGTATCACCAGCTTGATATGAATCATGTGACACCCACGCCACAGAGATTGCACTGAAGGCTATAAATCTAGCCCAAGCTTGTATTAGAAACGCTCCTGAGACTAGTCTCCTCTCAAAGTGATCTTCCTAGCAATAAAAATAATCTCTTTCTATCAGGTAGCCTGACTGCATCCAGAGTCTCAGCTCCTGACCACTAAGCTATAATGTGTCTTCTTTAAATGTCTGACTCCTCAGATGTGCCCAGGGATGTACTGTTCACAAAAGCTTTTAACCTACATCTCTCATTTGACTCTCTGAAAGCCCTAAGAAGCAGGAATCACTGGCCTTGTTTTGCAGACACGGAGCTGGAGGCCGAGACAAAGTGGCACTGCCCTGGTCTTCGGCTTCCCAGTCCTCTGCTCTTCCACGACATACAGCCACCTCTAGCCAGGTAGCCAGTCGTGCCTGTTACGGTGATGGAGAGAATGCATCACTCAAATCTCCTACCTACTACTACTACTATCTAGTGACAAATCTACCACCATTTGCAAGGAGCTAATGCACCTCTCAAAGTAAATTATTCTCTTTTTCTTCAAAGACAGACTCTGGCTCAGATCTTTAGACCTAACAGAATGAGTATTAGCTATTTCTGCATATAAATTAAATAATAATCTCTTAAGTTTGTACATAACTCATGTTCTAGATGCTTTCTTTTTTTTTTTTTAAGTTTATTTACTTATTTTGAGAGAGAGGGAGGGAGGGGGAGTGACTGTGAACACTTATAAGGGACAGAGAGAGAGGGAGAGAGACAGAATACCAACCAGGCTTCACACTGTCAGTGCACAGCCTGATGTGGGGCTCGAACCCATGAGTCGTGAGATCATGATCTGAGCCGAAACCAAGATTTAGAGACTTAACTGACTGAGCCACCCAGGCACCCCTAGATCCTTTCTGATCAAAGTATGAGGAAGTCTGCAAAGTCTGTCTTAGCTCCATAATGAATTTCAGACCGTCTTTGGAATTCCTCACGTAGCAGAGTTAGCCAGGATGACAGGGATCTCTCTGAAGGTACCTGCTCTGCTCCTGAGAGGATGGATGGTATAATGGAAAGAAAAAAAGTTGAGCCAAATGATCATGGTTAGAGTTCCTGTCCTACCACATATATGTATGCAAGTTACAGGAGTCATTTAACTGGAGTCTTATTTTCTCAAATTACAGGCCTATTCTTCTTTTACAAAATACCACAAAAAGGGCAGGGCTAATGGAATGCCCTTTCCCCCCCCCCTTTTTTTTTTAAGTTTATTTATTTATATTGTGTGAGAGAGAGAGACAGAGAGAGAACACGAACAAGTGGGGGAGTGGCAGAGGAGAGAGAGAATCCCAATCAGGCTCTGTGCTGTCAGCGTGGAGCCCAAAGTAGGGCTCGAACCCATGAACTTTAACCAACTGAGCCACCCAGGTGCCCCCCCTCCCTATTTCTAATTCAGGACTTTATGAGATTGAACTAAATCACTGAAGTTCAGGGAAATAACGAAAGGAAAGAAATATTACATGGCTACAAATTCAGGACAGTAGTGGGAAACAGTAAAATATTCAAGGATCAGTGTTTTTTGTTTATTTGTCTTTAAAATGAGGTACTACTAAGAACACAATGTGTATGTTATAGGGCACTATCATGTGCACAGTCCATGGGGACCCACAGTTCTGGGGTTTGCACTGTGAACAGCCTGTTAACTGACTTGGCCAGCATCACAGAGATGGTTGATCAAGCTAAAAAAATACGGAGAAACATATATTTGGCAGCCACGTCTTTCAGTTCTGCTCTCCTGGTGGCCCTTCAAAGCTATTCAATAGCCAGTAAATATTCAGGAGCCATACCCTTCTTGGAGATACAAATTTTCCTACTTTTTAAAAAATTTTGTTAACATTTATTTATTTTTGAGAGACAGAGTGAGACAGAGCAAGAGTAGGGGAGGGGCAGAGAGAGAGAAAGAGAAAGAGAGAGAGAGACAGACAGACAGAATCCAAAGCAGGCTCCAGGCTCTGAGCTGTCAGCACAGAGCCTGACACAGGACTCGAACTCACAGACCGCGAGATCATGACCTGAGCCGAAGTTGGGCACTTAACTGACTGAGTCACCCAGGCACCCCCAAATTCTCCTATTTCTAGTTTTGGGGCAGCAGTCCTGGCCTCAGGACATTTTTTGTAGTGGTGGTGGTGGAGTAACATTAGGGCAATTCAGTCTTATAGTAGAAAATGGCAGGGACTTAACACAGTTGACTTTCAAAATGATGAGTTTTGGCTACTGTGCCTAATTAAGCAGCCAGTAACAGCTGTGGCAAAACTGTGGCAAAGTATGATATCTGTAATCATAGGTGAATGTAAGAAAAATGGTATGATTTTAGTTCAGGTATTTGTTCTTTGGTTTTTGAAATAAAAATTTTTTTCCATGGTAAGAGTAACAAATGTTCAGAATAAAAATAATTAAAGAAGATTTGATTGACAGCCAAAGGACTGAAATGAGTTACAGTCCCCAGTTACTCCTAGTCATCAGTGTCCCTCCCCAGTGACATCTTTACTATCATCCACATTACAGAGGTTTCAAGGGAGTCCTTCTAGAAATTTCTATTCATATCTAAAATATTACAAAAAGTTATGCCTTTAACAATACATATATCTTAACATCTTTCCATAGCAATATGTAGATCTACTGTATTCTTTTTAACAATTATCTGTATTTAGGGGCACCGGGGTGGCTCAGTTGGTTAAGCATCCAACTCTTGGTTTTGGCTCAGGTCATGATCTCTTGTTTCATGAGATCAAGCCCAGTGTTTGGTTCTCTGCGGACAGTGTGGAGCCTGCTTGGAATTCTCTCTCCGCCCCCCTCACTGCTCCTCCCCTGCTTGTGCTCTCTCTCTCTCTCTCTCTCTTTCTCTCTCAAAATAAATAAACATGAAAAAAACTATCTTTGGTTATGTGAACATAACATAATTTATTTAATCCCTACTTATGAGCATTTAGAGTATTCCAATTCTTTGCTATTATAAACATTGTTGCAAAAACATCCTTGCTTATCCATCTTTGTGCTTGTGGGAGAATATCCTCTAAGTGAATAAATTCCTAAAAGTGGAATTGCTAGGTAAAAGAATACACATATTCACTTTGATAGGTATTGCCAAACTATCCCCTAAAAATACTGCACCAGTTTATATCCCCATCAACAGTACAAATATGC
This sequence comes from Panthera onca, assembly GCF_046562875.1. Lineage (NCBI taxonomy): Eukaryota > Metazoa > Chordata > Mammalia > Carnivora > Felidae > Panthera > Panthera onca. Next base: position 15,047,805 of record NC_138350.1, read on the forward strand.
CTGCTTCTCAATACTTGCCACCACTGGGTATTATGAAACATTTTCATCTTTAGATACTTAATTCTAATATTCTTATCTCAAAACATTAAATCTTTTTTACTTTCATTGCATACAGATTGGATGATACAGAAAACCAGACGCTTGAGAAATAACTCTAGTTCTATTAGAGTGCTGAAAAGCACAGAGTGCTTGGGTTATTATTAATTAATCCTCAAGTTGGCAAAACAAACTGACACTGTGTATTACTTCTCCCTAATAGCCTAATTTGGTCAGAGTACCATCTAGGACACATTACTTTCTCTCCACTGAGCAGAGCTATTCCATGATTACTCTTCTTATTGGCATGAGGAATAACATAGGGACATTTCCCCAAACTAGAACATTTAGATTAAATTTGTTTAAACTGGCCAAAGCAGAACTATTAACTATATACTTTCTTGTTAAATGGAAAAGAAATTGCATTAATAACACAGAAGCAACCGTTTAACTGTTAAAAGGAAAAAAAATAAACCAGTCAGCTTAGAAATTATAGTAGGAAAGATCTACTATTTTAATACTCTGCCTGATTTATTGAGTTTTACTTAAAGAGAGAAATTTTCAATCCTTTTTCCGCCAGGGCATGATAATGGCCATCTGCTTGAAACACCTTGGGGGTAGCAATGAGAATGATAGCGCCTATGGCAGCATTTCACATATCAAGCATCTACTGTGCTTTACCATCCTGTTCTGAGCCTTTCACATTTATTATCTCATTTAATCCTTATAACAGGAAGAAGCAGTTACTCTGACTTTCCTCACTGACAGATGAGGATATCAAGGGTAAGACATTTCCCAAGGTAGCAGTAAGTGCTGGAATGGGATTCCTACCCAGGTCTGCAGACTCCTACTAGCCTCAACATATAGCACCCTCTTCCTATCCCCCTTTGCTCCATCTCAGAAATGCTTACTAAGGTTGACAGGGACATTAGAGCAACAAGCTTGAATGTATTCTCATTTAAAACAAGGGGCAAATTATTTAAAACCATTTGTACTTTGCTGTGGTTGAAAACCATTGTTTTAGCACACTATTTTTAAAATAATTAGTTTTTCACTTTAAATGTAACAGAACCTTATTTCTGAATTTTAAAAATATTGTTCGCATTTGGTTTGTTCCCCTAATCTTTCTACATGTGTCTGCGTACAATTAGTTATGATCATACTGTTTGTACTTAGCATTGTATCAAAAACACTTCCGTGTTATTATGATTCTTCTCAAGTATCAACTTAAATGACTGCATGTTCTATCTAGTAGATGTGTTATAATTTTCTTTACCACTCCTTATGGTTAGGCAGCTGGGATTTCCTCATATTTCACAATTAGAATGAATACATGTCACTGGTGTGGTGGGTAAGAAGCACTGAGTAGAAATGGAATAGACAAACTTACTATGTCAGATAGGGAGATGAATATGCTTATTAGCCTTTGATTAACTGAAAAATCCAATTAACCAGAGGTCTGTATTTTCTTATTTTCTAGATTTTACTGTTAAAAACATTCATATTCATTAACGGGTGGTGCCATGAGCCTACTGACAACATGTAACATGATAAGACTTTTTTTCTTCCACTCTTGGTTATTTATGATAATAATAGCAATAGCCATCTACTAGATGAATTATAAATAAATGTGAAAAATGTAAAATTGTCTTCTTGTTCTCACTAGGCTTCCATATGCCAATTTCTCCCAAAGCCTTTCAAAAATAAAACTCAGAAGTAAAATTTGTCATGTATTTATATTTCCCTTAACGTATGAAGACAGTAAGACTTTCACTACTACCTTTACAAAGAAAAGCCTTCATTTCTAGTAATGAGGCTTATGTAGCCTGACCCTCATACTGGAAACAATTGAAAATAGTGGGTAAAATAGGAAAGATGCTTCAAAGCATCAGGGCTAACAAAAATAGTGACAGATCTATGCTAATGTTTCACATATGCAAATTATTACAACCAACTAGTGGAAAACGATCAGTAAGAAATAAACCTAACTATGCCACTAATGAATAACATGACTACAAGGAAGGGGGTGGAGAAGAAAGGAACTAACCTAAGTAACTGGAAAATAGTATTTTTTTTAAGTTTATTTATTTTGAGAGAGAGAGAGAGAGGAAGCACAAGCAGGGGAGGGGCAGGGAGAAAGGGAGACAGAGAATCCCAAGCAGGCTCCACACTATCATTAGCACAGAGCCTGACACAGGACTTGAGCTCACGAATGGTGAGATCATGCCCTGTGCCGAGATCAAGAATCAGAAACAACAAACTGAGACACCCAGGTGCCCCGGGGAAAACAGTATTTTGACTGTACACTGTAAGGTTTAAGAGAAAAGGCATATACACAGATACTGCACTGTAGTTAATAAATCTGTTTCTTGGGGTGCCAGAGTGGCTCTGTTGGTTTTGCATCTGACTCTTGATTTCTGCTCAGGTCAAGGTCTTATAATTGTGAGATTTAGCCCTACATTGGGCTCTGTTCTGGGCACAGAGCCTGCTTAAGATTCCCTCTCTCCCTCTTTCTTTCTTCCACTTGCTCTTTCTCTCTCAAAAAATTTTTTTGATTCTCACAGAGGTATGGGTCAGTGATTCTGACACTACTGTATGTGTTTAATAGAACTGAACAAATAAGTAAATATATGATGTATAATGAGAACCAGGTTTTTCTTTTGCAGAAAAATAAGGTACAGATAAGGAAAGAAGGATAGAACGAATTCTGTGGTGTTGGACTGGAATCAGAGATATCAGTATGAACTTACTAATATTTTTTACAAATAGATAGAGAAATAATGATGGATGTCTGTTAATGAAAATCATCATTAGGCAAGCAACATAGTGTTAGTGTGTTTCCCTCATTTCCTAGACCTGTCTTCTGGGAGGGCCCTAGAGTAACAACATCCTAGTGCACACTTACTGTTTAGATCTTCATTTCTGAATGCCAGTCTTTAATAAATGAACCAAAGCCCCTTGGAGAGACGGCTGCTCCAGGATTGGGGCAGGATAAATACAAGATAAGCCTAGAACATCCTGAGATGCCAGAAATAAAGGAAATGCTCAAAAAATGATGGAGGCATATTGAACAGACTTAGATGTTAAGGAGCTCCCCATGGTGAAGGCTAGGACCATCTGATCAATAAAACAATGACAGTGATGGATTATAACGTATAGAATAAGTGAAATACTCATGAGTTCACACTGATAAAATAAATGAATAAATAGACAGAGGGAAAAGGACAGCATTCCCTTACAGAAGAATTACAATAAATAAATGTAGAGGAAATGACGACAGAAGATCACCATCAGGAGAACATCACAGTAATGAGCACTGCAGGCAAGAACCAGAGGGTGAACGCTGCAGCTATCAAGTACAATCTGATGAGAAACAGAATATTTGCACAGTCTCCAATCATCTCCCCATAAGATTGATTGATTATGGGTAGTAACCTCACAGTGGGGAAGCCAGGCAGACACCACCTTGAACAAGTGATAAAAGTTAGTATCACCAGTAAAAAAACCCATAAAGCCCCATGTGCAGGATACACCGAGAAGGACACAACCACACTTCTGTGCTGTCGCTGGAAGAGTGCACAACCTCAGCTGATCATGACAAAACATCAGACGATGCAAATTGAGGGACTTTTTATAAAATAATTCATCAGTACTCTTCATATGTATCAAGTTCAAGAAAAACAAAGACAGACTGAGGAATTGTCAGAGATTGGAGGAGACTCAACAACAACAGCAACAAAGGAACAAAACACCATGACAACTAAATTTTAAGATGGGAGCCTGAACTGGATCCTGGGCCAGAGAAAGAACATTGGTGGGAAAACTGGTAAAATCCCAGTAGGTACGTAGATTAGTGAACATTATTGTCTCAATGTTAATCTGTACTGTACTAGGTACTGTACTATGGTTACATAAGATGTCGACATTAAGGGAAACTAGATGAAGGGTATATGAGAATTTCTATATTGTTTTTCTAACTTCTCTGTTTGTCTAACATTATTTAAAAAAAAAATGCCAGGTTGGTAGTGCCCCTAGACATGTGGCAAAAGAAAATAAATAATCTCTGGAGGATGGTATCTCCATCCAAAATTCAAATTATCTCCACAAACAATTTTCTAATAAAAACAATCAGATTATAGTAAAAGAAAAACAAAACAAAACATACCCATGAAAACTAGGACTCATGAGCAAGAATCAGCAAGAACAGCAGAAACAGATTCACAAAGACTTCAGATCCTAGAATTATCAGATACAAATTATAAGGCAACTGTGTTATGTTTAGATACATAAAAGATTAAAAACTAAGATGTCTAGGAATAAAAAAATAATAGTTGAAATTAAAAACCAATGGGTAATATCAAAATTGAAGACTTCTAAGCATTAGAAGACATTATTTAAAAAATAAATCTGTAAGGTCCAGATTGGGAGAAAAGTATTTGCAGCACTTACATCTGACAAAGGACTTCTATCCACAGTATATAAAAACCTCTAACTCAATAATAAAAAGACAATCTAAGTTTTTAAGCAGGCAAAAAATTGAATAGACACGTCACAGAGGAAGACCTATGAATGGCCAATAAACACATAAAAAAGTGCCCAACATCACTGGTCACCAGGGAAATGTAAATTGAAACCACAATGAGACAACTTTACACATTGTTAAGAAGGCTATAATTGAAAAGACTGACAATACAAAATGCCAAAAAAGTGGAACAACTAGAATTCTCGTACACTGTTGGTAGGAGTATAATATGGCAAAACCCACTTTGGAAAAAAAGCCTTGCAATTTCTTATAAATGTCATGAACAGGGTTTAAGAACACACGAGACAAGTGAAGAGCAAATTACTAAATCAGAAGACTAATCTGTACAACTAGTCAGAAGGCATTTATATAGTACACAGACGCAAAGAGATGGAAAATAGAAGAGCTAGGTTAGCATATCCTCCGTAATATAAGCTGCAATTCCATAAAGGGTGGAGTGAATGGGAAAGAAGATAATAGCTGATAATCTCCCAACTGATGAATACAATTCAAACCTCAAAAAGCCCAATGAAATGTAAGCAAAATAAAACCTGAGGCATAAGTGGAGTGGTACTGATGTTTGCAAATATTCAAATAAAAGCATTTTGTTTTCCTGGTCTCTCATTTTAGGTTTCAACTAGTTTGAGGTGTATTTTACTAATTATTTTAATCTCTCTCCTGCTAGACCTTGAACGTGTCATTGGCGCTTAACGCATTATTTGGAGAATGAATGGTTTATGTTTTCTTACTAGAAAGTCAGTTCTCCTAGCAAGATATGTTTCATTTTATAACACAGAGCACCCTCTTTAAATTCCACAAAGCATAACTTTACTACCAAGCTAGAGGAAACACAGAAACAAACATCTTAACAATTCCTTCAAGTGAAAAATTTGAATTTTAATAAAATGAAGGTTTATGTTCTTCAAGGCTTTCATTTTATTTTTTTAAATTCTCTTTCTTCTTTAAGTAGGCTCCATGCCCAATGTGGGGCTTGAACTCATGATCCTGAGAATCAAGTCTCATGCTCCATTGACTGAGCCAGCCAGGCACCCCAAAGTTTATTCTCTCTATACCCAACATGGGGCTCAACCCATGACCCCAGGATCAAGAGTCACATGCTCTTCTGACTGAGCCAGTCAGGCACCCCCAAGTCTTTCATTTTAATGTTTAATAGGAACCTGTTTTTCTGAACAACATGAAGTTCAATGCCTGTAAAGGCAGACATTTACCCATGTAATACATTTTATGATATTGGGTTCTCATAAGTTTTTGCTGCTACATGTTAATGGCGTGGATATAGACATCTGCTGTACTGCCTCATTAATGAATACTGTCTTCATTCAGATATGTGATGCAGGCAGATGAAACTCACTCCGTACCTAAAATTTACATCCAGGCATAGCTTGAAGATATTGTTAAGTTTGATTCGAGACCACCACAATAAAACAGACATCACAATAAAACGAGTAAAATAAATTTTCTGGTTTTCCAGTACACATAAAAGTTGTGTTTACACAAGGGTGCCTTGGTTGGTTAACCGTCCGACTCTTGATTTTGGCTCAGGTCATGATTCCAGGGTTGTGGAAGCAACCCCACGTCAGGCTCTGTGCTGAGTGGAGCATGCTTAAGAATCTCTCTCTCTCTGTTTCTCTCTTCCTCACTCCCTCCCTCTCTCTCTCCCTCTGCCCATCTCTCCAGCTCACCCACTGTCGGAAAAAAAAAAAAGTTCTGTTTACACTACACTGTACTCTATTAAGTGTACAATCGCATTATGTCTAAAACAACCTTACATATCTCAGTTTAAAAGTGCTTTATTGCAAAAAAAAAAAAAACAACACATGAACCATCATCTGAGCTTCCGGCAGGTCATCTTTGCTGGGGGAGGGTCTTGCCTCGATGGTGGTGGCTGCTGACTGATCGGGGTGGGGGTCGCTGAAGGTTGGCATGGCTGTGGCAGTTTCTTAAAATAAGACAACACATCGTGTGCCATATCAATTGACTCTCCCTTTCATGAGCAGTTCCTCTGCAGCAGGTGATGCTGCTTGATAGCATTTTAGCCACAGTGGAACCTCTTTCAGAATTGGAGTCCGTGCTCCCAAACCCCACCGCTGCTTTCTCACTTAAGTGTACAGAACATTCTGAGTGCTTCGTTGTCACGTCAGCAGTCTTCACGGCATCTTCACCGGGAACAGATTCCATCTCCAGGAGCCGCTCTCTTTCCATGAGAAGCAACTCCTCCTCTGTTCACATTTACCACGAGTTTCTAGCAATTCAGTCCCATCTTCAGGCTCCACTTCCAATCCCAGCTCACCCGCTGTCTCCACCCCATCTGCAGCTCCTTCCCCCACTCAAGTCTAGAACCCTCCCCACTCCTCCACGAAGGTTGGAATCCACTTTTCCCACACTCCTGTTAACGTCACTATCTTGACCTCTCCCGTGAATCAGGAATGTTCTCAGTGTTCTCTAGAATGGTGAAGGTTTCCAGTTGACTTGGCCCAGATCCGTCAGAGGACTCACTGTCTACGGCAGCTCGTCTAGCCAGATGTATTTCTTCAATAATAAGACCTGAATGTGGAAATGACTCCTTGGTCCACGGGCTGCAGAGTGGACGTCATGAAAACAGCATTAATCTCGTCGTACATCTCCACGCCATCAGAGCTCTTGGGTGACCAGGTGCACTGCCAGTGAGCACTAATGTTTTGAAAGGAATCTTTGTTTTCTGAGCAGTGGGTCTCCACAGCTGGCTTAAGATATTCAACAAACCATGTTGTAAACAGATGTGCTGTCATCCAGGCTTTGTTGTTCCATCTGCAGAGCACGGGCAGAGTAGGCTCAGCATAACTCTTAGGGACCCTCGGATTTTCAGAACAGTAAACGAGCAGTGGCTTCCACTCAAAGACACCAGCTGCGCTAGCCCCTAACAAGGGAGTCAGCCTGTCCCTTGAAGCTTTGAGGTCAGGCGTTGACTTCTCCTCTCTGGCTACCAAAGCCCTACACGGCATCTTCCCCCAACCGGCGCTTCCACCTGGACTGAACATCTGCGGTTTAGTGTAGCCACCTTCATGAATGATCTGAGCTAGATCTTCTGGATAACTTGCTGCAGCTTCTACACGGACACCTGCCGCTTCACCCTGCACTTCTGTGTTATGGAGATGGCTTCTTTCCTTAAGCCCCGTGAACCAACCTCTGCTAGTGCCACACGTTTCTTCTGCGGCTTCCTCACCTCTCTCAGCCTTCACGGAACTGAAGACAGTTCGGGCCTTGCTCTGGATCAGCTTTGGCTTAAGGGAGTGTTGTGCCAGGTTTGTTCTGCCATCCAGACCGCTGAAACTTTCTCCAGATCGGCAATAAGGCCGTTTCTTTCCTTATCATTCGTGTGTTCACTGGAGTAGCACTTGTCATTTCCTTCAAGATCTCTTCCTCCGAATCCACCCCTTGGCTGATGGTTGGTGCAAGAGGCCTAGCTTTTGGCCTTGTTCAGCTTTTGATGTGCCTTCCTGACTACGCTTAATCATTTCTAGCTTTTGATTTAAAGTGAGAGATGTGCAGCTCTTCCTTTTACTTGAACACTTAAAGGCCACTGTAAGGTTATTAACTGACTTAATGTCAATATAGTTGTATCTCCGGGAATAGGGAAGCCCGGGGAGAGGGAGAGAGACGGGGGAACAGCCAATCGGTGGGGCAGTCAGAACACACTCGACATTTATTAAGTTTGTCCTCTCAAATGGGCACGTTTCATGGCACCTCAAAACAGTTACCATAGTACCATCCAGGATCACTGATCATAGATCGCCATAGCAAATACAGTAATACTGAAAAAGTTTGAAATACGTCAAGAGAATTACCAAAATTCTCACACGTGAGACAGGAAGTGAGCAAATGTTGTTGGCAGAATGGCACTGGTAGACTTGCTCAATGCAGGTTGCCACAAACCTCCCATTTGTGAAGAACACAGTGTCTGTAATGAAGTGAAGTGCAGCAAGACAGGGTGTGCTTGCATCCAAGCACACTTGGGGACAAGACAGCCCCACATTTACCATTCTGATCTTGTCACTTACTGAGAGTTTGGCAAGTTCTTTCATTTCCCTGAGTCTGTTCCCTCGTTAGTAAATTGAGCTGGATAACCACTCCTTTGGCTGTGACAATTGAGATAATGCATTGAAAGCATTTAGCACAGTTCTTGGCACATCATAATTACTCAGTACATATTACTAATGTTATTTTTTGTTAAAAAAATTTTTAACGTTTATTTATTATTGAAAGAGAGCGTTAGCAGGGGAAGGGCAGAGAGAGAGGGAGACACAGAATCCGAAGTGGGCTCCAGGCTGTGAGCTGTCAGCACAGAGCCTGACACGGGGCTTAAACTCACAAACTGCGAGATCATGACCTTAGCCGAAGTCGGACCCTCAACCAACTAAGCCACCCAGGTGCCCCCTACTAATGTTATTTTTAAGCAAGGATGTCTAACATTGTGTTTCTGAGTGATTAAGAAACTACAACAAGCTGGTGGTGTCCAAAATTAAATTTAGAATAAGTAAAACGAGATGGTTTGCTTTTAGTTTGTGTGTTTTGTAATTGTTGTTTAGAAATTAGAACTATAGGCTGAGATCCTTATATGGCTCTCTAGTCTAAGGGAGCAAGAGTTGAATCTATGGGACCAAAACTAAGATGGACAATTGCTTATACAGCCCTTGAAGATGAAAATAACTATTGAACATGTATCTATTAATATGAGAGCCTCACTGAACAGCTAGCCTACGAAGTCAACATCATTACCATCCCACTTCCTCCAGAAGCCTTTCCTAACCATTTCAACACATGGTGATCACTCCCAAGAACTCATGAAGCCTACTGACCCCATCTGGCCTCAGAAAAGCACTGAGGCAGTTATTTAACCTGTCCCATGGCTCTTCTCTCTACCAGGCAGTGTTCAGGGCTCCCCTCACTGGGAGCTAGGCTGGACTCCCAGGAAAAAGACCAGAGTTCAAGTCTTATCAAGGGAGCATTCTTTCAAAACACTCTCCTGCATGTTCAAGAGAAGGTGCTGACACACTAAATGTCGTTGGTGTTCTGCTGTGTTTGAGCATTAGAAAATAAGTGGATTAGGGTTAGAAATAAACGTCTCAGCCAGCACTCCCCTGGAGAATTAAAAGTTGCAAAAGATGGGGATGCCTGGGTGACTCAGTTGGTTAAGTGTCTGACTCTTGATTTTGGCTCAGGTCATGATCTCACGGTTTGTGAGTTCAAGCCCCATGTGGAGCTCTGTGCTTGCAGCTTGGAGCCTGCTTGGGATTCATATTTTCTCTCTCTCTCTGTCTCCCCTCCCTTCCTCCCTCCTTCCCTCTGTCCGTCCCTCCCTCCCTCCCTCTCTCTGTCTCTCCTTCTCTCTCTGTCTCTGTCTCCCCCCTCTCTCTGCTCCCTCTCTCTCCCCTCCTCCCCCCTCTGCTCCTCCCCCACTTGTGCTCGCTCGCTCTCAAAATAAATAAACTTTAAAAAAAAAAGTTGCCAAAGATGTCCTTGAGGAAAGAATGGCAAAAATCTTAACAGACATTGGGGTGCTTGGCTGGCTCAGTTGGTGGAAAATGCAACTCTTAATGTCAGGGTTGTGAGTTCGAGCACCACATTGGGTGTAGAGATTACTTAAACATAAAATCTTAAAAAAAAAAAAAAATCTTAACACGTTACAGGGAACTTCAAATAGTGCCTATGTTGAATGGAAATGAGAAATGTAGACAGAGGTGATTCACTTGGGCCTTACTGAGGAAATGGATGAGAGAAATAAAGGAATTTCTAAGGTAGTAGGTATATCTATCTGCCTTATTCTTTCACATAAAACAGAGACTTTTTCTCTATTTAGTAGATGTTTGCTGAACTTCTGTTGTGTACAGAGTGATAATGATGGTACTTAACATTTGAGACCTTGCTGTTTCTTAGGCCTGTTTCCCCTGACAGGCAAAGTGGTCTTTACCAAGATAAACTCCCCCCGTAGTGGAAGTAGAGATGGATGTTTGTCTTGTTCGGGTACTAGGGACTACACGGACCCGCATTTCATCCTATACTCCTTCTAGAGTAGGAAGTTGTAAAGAGATGCTTGGGAAAGGAAAGGCTGAGGTCTTAACAGATTTCCTTTGCACAGCCTCCGAATCCACCCTGAAGGTCTCTTCTGCTTGCAGGCCTCAGAAGTTGAGAGACAGCTCTCCATGCAAGTCCATGCCCTCAGAGAAGACTTTCGGGAGAAAAACTCCTCGACTAACCAGCACATCATCAGGCTTGAAAGCCTTCAGGCTGAGGTGAGTCCGCCTGTGTGGCACTGCTTGGAGATGGAAGTGCTTTTCTCGTTAGGGGCGCTGTACTGGATCTGGTGGATAAGGAGCCCCTGAACTGGGAAATAAAACTTTGTTTTGTCTACAGTCTCTAAAAATATTTAAAAGTCTCTAGAGATGTATCTGTAAGAAACTAAATGGGGAACACTTGATTCATGTTGCACTGGGTTGCCTGTTGTCTGGAAGAATAAGGTTGCTCAGAGTCACTGCTGAGTGTGTTGAAATCACAAATGACCCGCTTTTACTGAACATATTAATCCGTCCACAAACGTCCTTGCCAATCCTAAATAGAAGATGGGGAAGAGGATTTTCCCTTTCTCTATTCCATGTAGGTCCAGTTCAGTCCACCTTATCGGGACCTATTGTAATTCTCACCTATGAGAGTCATAAAGTAGCTACTTCATAGGACTGTTGTGTTTGATGAGTTAATACATGGAAAGCACCTCGTGTGGTACTTAGAATCAAGTAATGTTGTTAAAAGTGTATGAGAGGCCAGAGCGTGGCAGTCAGGGTCTATGGCCCTGAGTGGGCCAGAGGGAAAGAAAAAGTAGCACTTAGAGGACAACTCTGTGAGAACCCGGTTGTGGGAGGGGAGAAGAGGGAAGTCGTATCAGCAGCCCAAACAGGGGCTCTTCCCCAGGGCGGCATCCACCTAGTCTGATCTTGAGGGGCCCTAAGCCAGTTGTCTGGACAGCAACCCTTTGGCTAAGGTACACTTGAGGGGACAGTCTAAGGGTCTAGGGCCAGATGAATGTGCACCCCCGCTGTGGTTAAGGAATCCGTCGGTGTGGTCAGGCCCAGAGAAGCCCAGGTGGCTGCTCCCCTGCTTTGGAAATGACCTGAAGATGTTTTTCCTAAAGTCTGTCAATATCTTCTCTTTTCTCCTGCCTATCATTCCCTTCCTTTCTCCCTCCCCTTGGAAATACTACTGGTATTGAGCAGCAGGTTCTTGAAGTAAGTAGCTTGTTCCGGCGGGGTTCGGCATGCCTGTGTGTGACCACTTGTGTGCATGACTTTCTGTCCCACCGCCTTTGCCAAGCTCTGACTCCTTCGAGTTGCCTGTTTTCCTCTCGCCTCTACTCACTATTTCAAGACCCTTGTGACTCAGGGTCATTCCCAGGAACGTTAACTGGCAGATTTGGTCACAAGTTCAGTGCATAGGGTGGGGTGAGGGAGTTGTCATCTAATATCGATGCCTTCATGCAGTACCACTGCTACTTTAAGAAGGCAGCCTATGAAATTGTCCAAGTACATTACTTCATGTAGCTCTGAACTTCTAAAGTTGTTTGTTTTTTTTTTAAGGGGCCAGGATTGTATATCACAACTGTATTACCTCATTATTTCACTGACTGGAACTTGAGAAACAAAGATTATCCATGGAAGGAAAATGTAAAGGTTGGAGGGTATTTAAATGAAAATCACCTAGAGTAAGAATTCCCTTCATGTGGGTAATGTGCTTCAGTGTGGGGAATAGTGGCCCCATTCACAAAAAGGACCTGTTCCTTTTGGTCCCTTACCCAGGTGCACACTTGAGAGACAGTATGTCTTTGTTTGGCTAGATACCTGATCTCTCTGGACAAAGGCCAGATACTTCATTTCCCCAGGACAGCATCTTATCTGATTGATTGGTGGCCAGGGAAGATCTGTACCCTACGAACAGAATCCTAGTGTGGAGACAGAGAATAGACAAAAAGCAGAAGGAAAGGTGGATTTCAGAGAACCTCAGACGCATCAGACATTCATTTTCAAATCTCCCCAGGAAAGGGTAGGAGGTTGGTTCTCTTAATAGATTGTTCTCCAGGCCAAACTGGAGAGCACAGAGAACATCTTAACCATGTTGGGAGCAAGAAGCTGGTTGAGAGATCAATCCAGCAGGGACCTGATAAATAGGAGGAGCCAGGAGGCCCCGCACAACTTGGGAAGGCTTCTGTAGCCCGTTAGCCCGGGCAGTTTCTCGGGGTGAAGCATTGCCGGCCTTGTGGAGCCCCAGCACACCTACTGACCCTACACACCTTGAGGCCAGAAGACTTGGCATCTCTTTCCTCTTATCCTTTATTTTCTTACTGACATTGAAGAGACTAGACAGACCTTCCTGAAAGCAGATTTATATCTCTTGAGGCTGGCTAGAGACACAGTGTACAAACATACCAGTCTGTTTAATAAGAGGAGCGAAATTGCTTCTAGTCACAATTTACTTGCTCGGGCACAACGACACTTTGAGTAAAATCAGTTACTCATTTTGTGTCGTGTCCTGCTCCTTCCCAGGACACAGACTGATGCAGGCACTGCTTTGCCTTCTGTACCCCACCAACTCCCCCATTAATTTGGGGCACCAGGTCTGAGCTGCGACCTCTAGAGCCAGGTCTGTTAGCTGTGGGGGGAAGTACAGAAGAGAGCTGTGAAGTATGAGAATACAGCAGCCCACTGGGCTGTCTCGGGCATTTTCTTGTGCTTATGACTTGAGAAGGAAGAATGGAACCATGGGTTAGGCTCCACTCCCCCAGAAATTGTGGGGTTGAGGTAAAGTCATGGGCAGGCAAGGTGGAGCCCTTCTCTGTCTTATCTGTGGAATTTCCAGAACACTGACCCTTCCCTTCCTCTTCCTGGCATCCCACATTCCAGCTTCCCCAAAGTTCATCTCCCACCCCTTCCCAGACACGTTTCTAGAAGGGAGGGGTTTTCTCTTCATCTTGGGAGTTCACAGCTGTTCTCTCAAAGATGGGGGCACCAGGCCCCTGGGCAGAGCACTTGGAGAGACATAGGCCTTCATGTTTGGGGTCAGTTCCTCCCTTCCTACTCATCAGCCTGGGTGTAACTGCACACCACCCTGTGACTCTCCACCCTTTCAGATCAAAATGCTGTCGGATCGGAAACGGGAGCTAGAGCATCGTCTCAGTGCCACCTTAGAGGAAAACGACCTGCTCCAGGGGACTGTGGAGGAGCTACAGGACCGGGTGCTGATCCTGGAGAGGCAAGGCCATGACAAAGACCTCCAGGTACTGAGGCAGAGAAGCTGTCCTGTAGAACTAGGGCCAGGTGAAAGGGGCACTTAGCTGCCCAGCTAGAAGGAAAGCTGGGAGGCCAGTGCCACTGTGGGGTTCAGGAGAGGGGAAAGCCGAGCTCTCTGTTGGCCCTGTTGGAGTTCTCCTTGAGTGCTCACCAACTTGGCCAGCCTGGCTCTGCTGAAGACAAATGCATTGCTACCCACAGGTTACCCTTCCAATATGTTCTGAGCCACTGGCCTCTGGAGCAGTTTCAGAGAGTTCTTTCTGGACTATTAACATGACTGGAACTTGGGGAGTGTCATTCTGCCTCCTAGGGTTTGTGAAATCTGCTAGAGATTTCAGAGGGAGCCTGTGACTTTCTGTACTTGGCTCTCAATGCTCTCTGCTGCTGCTTTCCCAGACTGATGCATTTAGTTGGCTTGCACTGAGCAGAAATCAAGAAGCTGCCCACTGAACACAGCAAGACTTACATCCTTCTTCCAGCAGTTGCTAGAAAAGGCATAGGCCAACCCCCTTTGTGAGCCTAATTGGCCTCTTTTTTCTTCCTAAAGGAAATTGCTTCATGTTCGTATTTGTCCTTATTTGGGACCTGCCACCAGTCCTCTGCTGAATCCCCAGGCTCACACTTGACAACCCCCTAAACAAAAAGACAATCGCTGCTGGCCTCTACAGAAATAGAGTGTAACACCTGCTGCGAAGAAAGCTTTGCCACACTGGCCTAGGAGCACCTGGCGCCAGTGGCTAAGAGCATGTTTCTCCCCCTTGGACATCCTCTGAGTGCCAGCGAGTGGGGGGGGATGGCGACAGAGTTGTTGGTGTGGAGGTGGTCAGCCAGGTGTGCTGAAGCACCAGGCAGGTCCCTCCCCCAAAGACCAGGCTGTGGCAGACCCCACTGGGCTCGGGGGTCAGCTGGTGAGGAAAGCTCTAGCACATGGGATAAGGAAACATCTTAGGCTGATATCACTTGTTATTGACACCATCAGCTAAGCTGCCGTCTGAGTGATTAACCTCTTCAAGCATAAATGAGCAGTTTATGACCCTCCACGTTTTTTCCCATAAATGTCGATTAGAAAAGGGTGCTGGTGAAAGCCTCACAGCCATTTTCAAGATGGAAAGGAGTTTGCTCATCTTCTAAGGTGGATGATGATAATAGTGGTGAACACCTGTATACTTTATAGGGAACAGAGTGCTTTTGCATACATTCTAAAACTGAGGCTTAGGAAAAAGTGAATCATTTACCAAAGTAATCCTTGGTCGAATTAAAAACAGAGCCCCCCATGCCTGCTTCATGTAGTTCTCATTGACAGCGTCTAGCACATTCCATGCCTCTGCAGGTCAGTGTTTCACCAGAATTTCTGACCCTGTCAAGCACTCTGCTGAGGAGGGTTGCTGAGGTAGAGTGTGGAGGAGAAGGCAAAGAAACACAGAAGAATGGGGAAGTGACCCCTGCCCAAAGGACACTTTCATTCAGTCTAGCTGGAATTCACAGATGAGAAGTCCGTTATTTCGAATCAAGAACTGGGGACCTCAGGACAGGGAAGAACGGGACCAGCACGCTCCATCTAGTACCTGGCTCGCACAGTGGGCTGTGTGCTCTCCAGCAGCAAGAGCCCCACGTCACACACACTCACATCCTCAATGTCTGCACATCCACTGTCTTTCCATTGGGCCACTCACCCCATGGCCTATATATATCACATCAGGCAGTTCACACTTTGATTTGGAAAATCTGCTTTTATGGGCTGAATTCTTATCTTTCCCACCTTTTTGTGATTTTTTTTCCTTTAGCTCATAGGAGATTCTCCTTAAGCTGCTGCTAATTACCAGTGTTTTCCAGAAAGCCCTTTCTGTTGCTAACATAGCCTGTACTGATACAGAAATAAGAATTCCAGCTCACTCAGATAGTAGTTGAGAGGTCCTAAATCAGACTTGCAAAATATAGAGTTGATGGCTTTGGAATGTATATAATTCCACGATTTTAATCCTTTTTTCAGATAAAGGACAAAAGGAAGTCTAAGTAGGCAGGGCAACAGGCCTGCACAGCCAGGGTAGCCCCGCTTTAATCTGGTTCACTATCTAGTTGGGGTTCTACTGCCTAACAATGATTTTTTAAACCACTGATTAAATCCAACCATCTTTTCTTTTTCAGGCTGAGAATAGGGATAAAAATTATTTTTGGAATGCCCAGTAAGTTGAAAAATTGGGCATTTTGCTAAACTCTTAATACCCAGTAAAGTATTCTGTCTGTCCTTCTCTGATTTATACCTACATGGGCATCTTACAGATGTGTGCAGGGACCTTGTCCCAGTGAGTAGGTGGATTTCATCATCAGGAAGCGTAGGCTCCACTCACTGTGGGGTGACCCAGGAGCAGGTGGCCTGCAGTGTAGACCTTGCTCTGACACTTAACATCATACCATCTTCGTTCCCTCAGTGTGAAACAAGAGAGCGCTCCCACTTCTGCCACCTCTGGTGGCATGAGTGTCATAAGCTCAGTGTGCTGTACAACAAGGATTTGGTGTCTTCCTTGTTGATAGATATATAAATATATTTAGTGACATCTTTCTTATATAAAGGATGATATTCCTTATTTTAGAGGTTTCTTATATTTAAGCCTCCTCTGATGTGTTGTTTTCTGCATATGTTTCTGGACCAGTTATTGACCAGACAGGGCAGACCTGTCCTGGTCTTTGATCCTCTTGCTGTTATAATTAATTAAGCACCCTCAAGTGCGCATGAGTAATTGAACTAATTTTGTCCAGTGCATAAGAACTTGTTCTTGTCTGTGCTGAACTTCTCCTGCTGAGATGTATGTGGAGTTACCTAGAAAATAATTGTAAAGCATTTTGCCAACTTAGTATGCCATTTGTAATTGTGCCAAATGCTTCTTAGGAATGTCCTTTTTCTTTCTTTTTTTTTTTTTTTTTAACCCTAATTTCTTCTTTCTGAGTTTTCTCAATACTGGGGCTGGAGGAGTTCCCACTGGACCAGCAGGTATTGCTGATGCATGGGAACCACGCAGAGCAGACTTGCCAGGGCCTTTTTCACTCTCTTAGCAGCCAGGCACCGGCTCTTCTGAGTTAAGGCTCTTCTGAGTCAAGATACTGGTGCTGTTAGCCAACCACGGTCTGCTCCCAACCAGCAGAGGTGAAGCCCTAGGGCATCTAAAGGATCCGCGTGGATGCTCTGCGAGGCAGCCTCCTCCATTCATGAGAACTGCAGAGCTCCGAGTTGCCACCACTGCTGCTCAGTGTCTGCATCTCTGCAGGAGCCACGGCTTACCTGGCCTGCAATCTGCAACAGACAGGACAGTGTCTGCTCTATTTTTAACGAACGGGGGTGACCCCAGAAATTCTAATGAAAGGATAAATTAGTTACATTTAAATCCCAGGACATTCTTTCCCCATCCCCAACTTCCAAAAAATCTTTTACAAGGGAGGGATGGGCAATCCACAAATACAAGAGCAGGAGACATTGCTCCTGTGCAGGTGTAGTATGCAGACAAGTGCAAACAGATGAAGGTTCTACGGGCAGGGCCTGTGTGTTAAAAGCCAAGTGTAGTGGTGGAGTGCACTAGTAGAGCATGGCATTTAGCAGCCATGGTGGAGTCGTGTCTTACCTCCAGCAAGAGGAACCTCACCGGGTAGCGGTACCCTGCTTGGACTCCACGAGAAAGGGGCCACAGAGTACGCCGAGAGGGGTGAAGTAGCGGCAGCAAGAGAAGGAAGGAGCCCTGGCTGTAAGCCATGAAAACTACATTGCTGTCTTCTCCACCACTGGCATCCCTCTCCTTCTCTGAGCCTTACACGCTGTGTAAGGCTCTTCCCAGGCCTGGGGCTTTACCTGTAAACTGTGAGGTATGACACAGAAAATAGCAGAGACCGCTTTTCTCCTGGGTTTGGGAATTCTTGGTATTTCTACTCACATATTTTTCCAAATCCGATCCCCAGTGTCTTTCCAGACCCTTTCCCCTTCATTTGTTTTTTCATTAAAATACGACATACATACAGCAAAACATAAAAATCCTAAGTGGACAGCCCAGTGAATTTTTACAGATATATACCCCCATGGAGCACCTGCATGGCTCAGTCCGTTGAGCATCCACCTCTGGTTCAAGTCATGATCTCATGGTTCATGAGTTCGAGTCCCACATTGGGCTCATTGCTGTCAGCACAGAGTCCTCTTCTGATCTTCTGTCCCCCTCTCTCTCTGCCTTTCCCCTGCTTGTGCTCTCTCTCTCTCAAAAATAAATCAAACATTAAAATACATACATATATGTATATACATATATATATGTGTGTGTGTATGTATGTGTGTGATATATATATCCCCGTGTAACACCCCCCAGATGAAGATAAAGCCCATTATCTGTATCCTACAGGCCTCCCTCTTGCCCTTCCTGGTCAGTATCTGACACTTGGTCAAAAGCAGACCTCTCTTCCACTTGCATCTCTTGTATCTGGAGGAAGGTTTAGAACTTTCGTACTTGAATTACACATTATATATTGTTTAATGTCAGGCTTTTGCTTGACGTATTATGTCTATGAAATTCATCCACGTTATGGCATATGGTAGCAGTGTGTTCTTTTCTCACTGCTGTGTAGTATTCTAGTATGTGACTGTCTCTCTCCGTTCTATATTGGCATTTGGATTGTTTCCCCATTTGTGGCTCTTTAAGATTATTTTATTTTTTCAAATGTTTGTCTATTTTTGAGAGACAAAGAGGTAGAGAGCAAACAGAGGAGGGGCAGAGAGAGAGGGAGACAGAATTCCAAGCTTAACCGACTGAGCCACCCAGGCACCCTGCCCCCGTTTGTTGCTCTGAAGGAAGAAGGCTGCTATAGACCTCTTGTGTGTCTTCTGGGCACATGTACAGCCATTTGTGTTGGGTCTGCACCTAGAAGTGGAACAGCTGGGTCATGGGACAGCTGTGTATTTCACTCAGTAGAAATTGCCCTACAGTTTCTCAGAGTGATTGTATATCTTCACTCCCAACAGCAGTGAAAGTCCTGGGTGTTCCACATCCTCATCAATACTTGGTATCATTATTATTTTGTGGCGGGTTTTTATTTTAGGTATTCTGGTGAGCATCTAATGGTACCTTACTTTGTATGCCTTTATATGTGTGTGTGTTTAGTTTTTTAATATGGGGAATTTCGGACATTCAAAAATAGGATAGTGTGATGATGCCCCAGTGTACCCCACTGCCAGCGATACAAACCAGTGAGCCCCAGTCAGTCCTGCCCCACATTCATTACATCTTCTTGATTCTCTCTCATACTATTTTGAAGTAAATCCGCAAATTTTTATAATTTCATCTGTAAACAAAGACTACCTCTAAATGATAACTTAAAAAAACACAGCCACAGGACTAGTATACCTAAGGGGAAAACAGCAGTATTTTCTTAATTTCAAATACCCAGTGTTCAAATTCGTAACTGCCTCATAAATGTCCCAGTTGCTCCTCACATTTTTTACTTGAATCAAGATGCAAGTTAAAATAGGCCTACACACTACAGTTGGTTGATATGTCTCTCAAGTCTCCTTTTAACCTATAGGTTCCAGACCTTTATCTTTTTTTTCTTAAAATATACATCGTAAAGGGGCGCCTGGGTGGCTCAGTCGGTTAAGCGTCCGACTTCGGCTCAGGTCCCGATCTCACAGTCCGTGAGTTCGAGCCCCGCATCGGGCTCTGGGCTGACGGCTCAGAGCCTGGAGCCTGCTTCGGATTCTGTGTCTCCCTCTCTCTCTGGCCCTCCCCTGCTCACACTCTGTCTCACTCTCTCTCTTAAAAATAAATAAACATTAAAAAAAATTTTTTTTAATATACATCGTAAAGAAGCTGAGCTGTTTGTCCTGTAGAATTTCCCAAATCTGGAGTTTACTGCCTGTACACCCCTGATGTAATCTAGCATGTTCTTCTCTCCTCTGTATTTTTCTGTAAATTGGTGGTTGGACCTAGAAGTGTGATCAGGTTTCGGGGCAGTTTTTCTCATTTGTTTGTGGTCGGGGAACCCTCACTACCTTTTGCTGTCTCTTTGAAAGCTGCACCAAAGC
Source organism: Panthera onca (assembly GCF_046562875.1). Classification (NCBI taxonomy): domain Eukaryota; kingdom Metazoa; phylum Chordata; class Mammalia; order Carnivora; family Felidae; genus Panthera; species Panthera onca. The sequence goes on from NC_138350.1 coordinate 15,067,747, forward strand.
CAGCTGGAGCTCCAGGAGGTGCGGCTCTCCTACCGACAGCTGCAGGTGAAGGTGGAGGAGCTCACCGAGGAGAGGAGCCTGCAGAGCTCTGCCGCCACCAGCACGTCCCTCCTGTCCGAGATCGAACAGAGCATGGAGGCTGAGGAACTGGAGCAAGAGAGAGAACAGGTGCTGATGCCCCATCAGTCCAGCACACGAGATTGCCTGGGGACTTCAGGAGCCCGTCAGCCCTCCCTTGTCCAGTTCCTATGGTTCCAGCTCCAGCCTGGCAAGGGTCTGTGGCCCTGCACCTGTGTGAGCCCAGGCCTGCTGGCTGGAGCTGTCATGAAGCAGGCCCTGACCGGAGCGTGTCCCTGGCTCACTGTTACCCAGTGCCTCTTAGGAAATGCTTGTCGGCTAATCCTCAGCCTCATGCCTCTTGCATTGACTGGGCTCTAGAACATTCATGATCCATCCAGTTGGCTTTTTTTCATTCTCCTCACAACCACTCACTCCCCTAATCATGATTCCCACCACAGTATCCGACTGTATAGAGAAATGGGAGATGGGTAGAGGGCTGGAGAGTTAAGAACTGGGAGTCCGTATAGACGTACTAGGCCCAGCATAAGTATCCATAGTTCTTGGGACAGGTGATTTAAAAAAGAAAAAGTCTTTCTGCCAGAACTAGACTCTTGAGTGTCAGCATGTTGGGTTCCTACGCTAGGACGAGCTGAGTGGGGGCGGTCCTCCCTAGAGCCCATAATCAGGAACAATTCTCTGTGGGGCAGCTGAGACTGCAGCTCTGGGAGGCCTACTGCCAGGTCCGCTATCTCTGCTCGCACCTCCGGGGGAACGACAGCGCTGACTCGGCCGTCTCCACGGACTCCTCGATGGACGAGTCTTCGGAAACCTCATCTGCCAAGGACGTGCCAGCCGGCAGCTTGCGCACGGCCCTCAGTGAGCTCAAGAGACTGATACAGAGTATTGTGGATGGCATGGAGCCCACGGTAAGCGGCTGGGCCGAGAAGCTCCCCACCCCACAGGACCCGGCTAGTGGGAGGTTGAAAGCAAGCACAGGGGATGAGGTTAACCCCAGAAGTGGAACCTTAAAGAGTCTGTAGCAACTTTGAGCCTTTACTGTTTGAGAGGTCTGTGTGCTGGTGATCGAGCAGAGGGGCGGCGTCCAGGAATGGAAGTTCCAGAGTGCTCTTCCTGCAGACACTGGTGTATAAGTGGAGTCCTTTTTCCACATGGTTAAATCCAGGCCATGGTGGCCTCCAGTTCAAGGGCTTTCCTTAAAAGTTTTGGATGTAGAAATTTGAATCCCGGTGAAAACTGCAAGTTATTTTTCTGTAGCTCATTGGTCCTCGTGATGGGGTTAGCTGAGAATAGGCAAACTGTCCAGACTGGAAGCCTCTGCTGAAAGGATACAAGGGAGCACGGAACGATGAGAAGATCAGCAAGGGCCTTTTAGAATTCCAGATGTGGCTCCTCTTGTGGAGATGAGGAGTGTTCCTATGGGCTTCCTGGGCAGACTGGCGTTTCTTCCAGCTTCATGACAGATTTCCATTCACACCCCCGGCTCTCAGGCAGTTGTTTCACTTCGAGTTCCATCCTCCTACAGAATAGTTAACGTCTTTCTACCCATATTACATGAAGTCATGAAAGGGTGGTTGTCCTTACCTGAACATGTCGTGTTGGTGTGTGGAAGGTACTGTACTGTGGAGGCTGGGTCACTGGGGGAAGGGAGAGGTCAGAGGGAGGTGTGCTGTTCATGCGACTTCCCTGAAGCCTGAAACAAAAATAAATGTCTAGCTAATGTTTGCAGATCAAAATTGGGCAAGAGAATCTCTCTCCTCTAACTCTGTCTTCCCTCCTTTGTCTCCTCTTTTCTCTGCCTGTCTCTCCCTCCACTTCTCCACCCCATCTCCTCTATCCTGCTCTCCCCCAAACTGATCCATCCCTCCCGTCTCACTTCCCCCTCTCTCCCACTAACCATCTCACCACACCCGCCCCTGCTCTCACCATCTCTGTGGTTGGTGGCTCTCTTTGGCTGTCAGAGCTCCCGGAGAATTGATGATGACTCCTTAGAAGAACAGATAAGGCAGACCAGTGAGGACTCAAGAGCCCTAAGGGAACTCATGGAGGGAGAGAGGGGTAAACTGAGGCAAAGCCTAGAGGAGCTGCAGCAACTCCACAGTCAGGTGAGCACCCCCATCCTCGGTCCAGTGCAGGGAATGTACCGGTGACCCCTCCCCCACAAGACTCTCTTGAGACCCTCGTGAGTTTCCCTCTCTCACGTCTCAGAAGTGGCTCTGCTCTCACAGATTCTCAGAGGACAGTGACCTGAAGTTGAGGTGAGCTCAAGAGAAGAGCACGGCCCTCTGGTTTAGCCCAAAGTAAAATTGTTAGGGATAAGAATAGCTGACCCTCCATTTCCTCCGGCGACATGCTGCCTTCCACAGAGCCCATATTATCTGGTGGATTCTGACAGTTTAAAGTGCCACAGCTCTCAGGACATTCACGGATGTTTTTCCAGCAGCTTCTGAGCAGGGAAGTTTGCAAACCAAGGAGCAATTGATCTTTGCAGGCCTGTTCTCTCTTTGTAATGCCATCACCTCCGCCAGCCTGTTTTTCAGCTTTAGAAGCACTTACTGCTGCCCTTGCTGTTCCTTTCCTGTTTGATCATGACTTTATCTCTTGAGAATCCTGGAGAAGGGCGTCTGTATTCCGATCTGAAAAGTTTTAAAAGGCTTAGGAGCAACCCCACCCAGAAAGGAGCTTCTAAATTCTATCCTAGGAGGTAAATAAGGCCCTTCCTTTTGACAGGGTTACGTGTAGTGTGCTGTCCCACTTGGGAGGGGGGGCACCAAACAGGTAGCATTTTAAACCCTGCCCCCACCCAGCCTGCCCCCTTCCTCCCTTGTCCAAAGCTGGTGGTCCCTTCCTGCTGCACCTGTTGCTGAGAGATGGAAGGTAAACCTGGCGTTTGTTTCAGTCCGTAGTTATTAAATTTAAAAGACCCTATAGAAATAAACTCTTTTGGGGGGTCATGCCCATTAGATTTCCTAATATAAATCTCTTCGAAGGTGTTGGGAGCCCCACCTGCAGCTATTGCTGTACTCTTCTTTCTGGGAGTGACCAGATAGCGAGGACAGAAAGATGCTATGAAAATGGTAGCTCATTTCTGGCCAAGCCCTAAAGAATGGGATTGAGCCGCCAAAGACATTCTCATGCCTAAAACCTGAGTCCCTCAGGCAGTCGTTAAGGCCAGGGAGGAGTTCAGACCTAGCACAGGTCTTCACACTGTAAGAATACAAACAGGACAAAGTGGATCTGAAAACTCTTAGGGTTAATAAAAGTTTTGTTTACTTTAAAGCCTATTTAAATTTCTGTGGGGGTGTTCTGCTTATCAGCTCTTTGATATTGCCTGGGTTTTTTTGTTTTGTTGCTTCTCAGAATTACAAAACTAGAAACAGCAGAAGGCATTATTCAGAAGCATAAGCAAGGTGCAGGTTGCTGAGGGTCTGGATGCAACTATTTCCGAACTTATCTCCTCCACCAGGGAATCTTCCTTAAAAGTTCAGCTGATAAGTGGTTTATGCCAGATAACCCATCAAGCAGATAGTTACACTCAGTCCCATGGGGTTAGAATTGGGCCTCTTGAATGGCTCATCTCTCCCCAGAAGCGTAGTCAAAGCAGCAGATCTCTTAGCCAAACCACACCCATCCAAAGCCATCCCATGGAAGCAACACTGACCTCCCGAGGCAGTGGGCAGGATGCAGACTGGATTCCAGAATGCCAGTAGAAATGGTAGCCAGCACAGCGGGCACAACATTCCTCATGCAGTTGGTGGGGCAGCTACCGAGCACGGACCGTGTACCACTGCTGCACTAGACCCTGACAAACACAGAATGAACAGGACAGCACTCCTGCGCTCCGCAGCCTCTCCTGGAATTGTGAGAAGAGTCAGACCAGCTCTGTACCCTGCCGTGGGGGTGTGGGGGGAGTGGGGGGGGATGACGGGGGTGGGAGGGGGGCGTGGAGGCAGAGTCCCAACAAGGCAATGCAAAACCAAAATTCCAGCAGGCAGCTCCTAGACTAGGGTGAGACCTCAGCCAGGGGCTGATCCAGCCTCCCAGCCCACTGCATTCCTACCAGAGAGTGTGCTTTTTCCTCCTGGAGACTGGGCCAGAGGTAAAAAATGTGGGACCTGGAAGATGAAGTGATCTGACCCTCAGAAGCCTATCCAATTTTTAAAAGGGAGTCCAGGTTTCATTTAATTCATAATTGTGTTTGAGACCAGAATCCATAACCAGACTGCCCCACACCCTTGCGCCGTGGAGAGCCCCTTCCCCACGGCTTTGCCGGCTCCTGTTTCACCAGGGCTGACTGGGGTCTGGACGGCTGCTGAGAGGCAGGGAGGACCTTCAGAGCAATATAAAAAACAGTTATCTGTGGAGCCCCTCTGCCGATTCTCAAGCCAGTAAACCAGGCTGTGGGAGGTGCAATAAGAAACAGTCCCAGTCCTGTGTTTGGCTCCTTTATAGGGCCTGACAGGAGCGCTGGCCAGTTACTCCAGAAAGGGCATGAAAGCACAGTGGAGCATGTAGTGGGAACACAAGGCCTTCGCTAATGAAATCTTGGTGACCCTCCTCTGTGAAATCTCCCTGTGTTCTCTCTCCTCCATCTTTCTAGCCACTGCCCTATTTCAGACCTTCACTCTTTCACACCCCAGCTTTGGTCGTATTTCCCCCAGCCCACTTAACCTCCACAGGATTTGGATTGATCTTCCTGAAGCACAGCTTGAAATGAAATACCCTTACAAGTTTTGGATTGACTTCCTATCATTAAGTAGTGGGAAGCCTCTAACCCTCGTGGCCCCCACAGTCTGGCTGCATTCTGGCCATTTAGCCTCTTTTCCTGTTGTTTCCATCTCCCCTCCTTTGTTTTAGCAGAATTGAACATGGGCTATGATAGGGCATGGCACACACTCCCTGTGCCTTCCTCACATCTGGGCCTTTTCCCCGGCCCTTTGCCTCTGTCCAGAAGATTCTCCCTGCCACCTGTACATATCAGCCCTACTCAGCCTTCAGGCCTCACTTCCTCCTTCAAACTCTTTTGGTTCCCTCCCTCCTGGAGCCCCCGGCCCTGCTTTCTCATGGTTCTCTCATTCAACAGCTCATCTTCCCAGTCAAACCTTAGACCCCCACGAGGACAAGCTTGAGGTCCGACTTCTCTTTGTCTTTTCCTAAAGCAAATAATTATTGAATGAAGGGGCAAATAAAGCCCTAGATGTAGGACTTCAAGATGTTTTCCTTGATCCTGTTCAATCGTGAGGACACTACCTTATGTGGGAAAAGTGGATTTAGGGGTGGCTATAACCTAAGTCAGTGTATAAACAAGCCAGGTTAGTCCTCATGACGACCATCAGCGAGGAGGTTCGCACTGGTGCAGAGAAGAGGAAGGAGGAGAGCTTACCGCCAGGCACCGAGCTTGGTCCCTGATGTCATTAATCTCATTTGATCCTCACAACAACTTGATGAAGGAACTACTTATTTTTACTCCTGCTTTTTATGAACAGTGTGGGCAGCTCAAAGAAGGTAAGTCCCTTGTTGTTTCTGAGGCAGATAGCTGATGGTCCTACCTTAACCAAGTTTTCCAGACCAAAGCAAAAAGCTCTTGTGGACTTTTATCTGGAGCATATTAAATGTTGGCATTTCCTGCCTAGCATGTAGTTTTATCTGTAGCTTACTCAGCTTGTCTGGCCCACAGCCAACCCAAGGCCATGTTAGGGTTTATTTGGTCTGAGGAGGTCTGACTCTCTCTCTGCCAGGTACTTCCCGAGTCTTGAGTTCCTGGCCTACCAGGCTGCAGAACCTGCTAGTATGTAGGGTGAGGCTGGGTTTCTGACCAGCATCCTGTGGACTAGCTGCACCCTATGGCCTCTGCAGGTGCCCCAGCCTGTTCTTCCCCAGGGCTTCTAGCCCTGCTCACCACAACTGTCCCCACCACGAAAGCACAGAGCACCTGGTCCTGATGTTCCTCATCAGGCACCTAAGAGTACCAAATCCATTGCCCACAGTAACAGCGGACTGTCTGGTATGCCTCTTCACTGTTGAGTATCCTCTGATTTCTTCCTGAGTAGCTGATTTCCTCTTCCCTGGTAGCTGGCAAATCTGCCGTCTCAGTCTAGGGAGTCCGAAGCATCTCCAGGGAAGCTTGATCTTCAGGCTTGATCCTGGGGCCTTTGCTCAATTTCAGTCTGTCTGAAGATGATTAGGCCTGGGACTGGAGTAGGGGAGTACATTGAAATGGTAGCATCTGTCCCCTTGTGAGAGGGCTAGAGCTATATACATGGATCCTCCCTTCAAAAAATGTCCAAGTACGTGCAGTATTTAACAAGAGGGCGGGGCCAGTCATCCTGACTCCAGTCTGAGCTTACTGACTGGGAAGAAGGGGCTCACCCTTGCATTCATTCAACAAGTATTTACTGAGAGTTCTACCAAGCAGGATGTCCAGTTGCAAACAACAAAAACTCGCTCTGCTTAACTTAAGCAGAGAGAGAGGGAGAGACTATATTGGAATTAGGTCTGATAGCTTATAGACTTGACAGGAAGGCTGGAGAACTGAGCTCCAAAACAGGAAGAAGCCATGGGAAGTGAGGCCACAGAAGGAATCTGCTGTCCATGTAATAATTTTACCCCTGGCCTGTGGCTTTGCCGACACCTCAAGGACTACAGTCCCAGGTGGGCTGTGTGATTGGCAAGTCTAGGTCACACACATATCCATGCCTGTGTACCTAGGAAATGATGTGTCTCTCCTCTTTTGGCTTCCTCAGTGGGGGGTGTATCCCCTGTCTTCCACCAAGACTCATGCAACCAGGAATGTCCCCCAGATAGGAAAGGATTTGGGATGATGACTAGCCAAAAATATGACAACTGTCCACTGCACAAGCAGTTTGGGATCAAGCACTGAACACAGGCTCTGAGATGCACAGATGAATAGGCTGTGCTTCCTGCTACTGCAGAGCTCTCGTGGGTAGGGTAAGCTGTGGTCACTGAGCGAGCCGCCAGGAAGGGCACGGTGCCACCAAAAGATGACTCCCAATGAATAGGCTGTGGGGCCATTCACTGAAGCATAGACCACAGAAAAGGTAGCAGGTTTAAAGTGAAAGATGATGACATCACATAGGTGTCTAAATTCCATCTGGCTTTGACCCGGGGAAGTTGAATGATCAGGCTGCCGCAAGTGCTGTCACAGAAATGGGAGCCAGGGCCCAGGCTTCGGGTCCAGCTGGGGTCCTGTGGATAGCAATGTTTCATGTTGAGTGCAACATGGCTGGAAACAAAACTTGAGTCCCTACCCCCAAAAATTTGTTTCCAAGCCCCGATGCATGTGTGGTCTTCATTAGTTCCCTGGGAGTGCCTTGTGGTGGAAGTGGCGGTGTGTGGTGGGCTGCCTATAAAGGGAATCTGGCATGCTGATTGCCTTCCAGGGCTGAATTTCATCCCCCACGCCCCCCCACCCCACCCGGCCCTGGCCAGTGGGCTCCAGCCTAGCATGCGGCATCCTTTCTCCAGAAGAGATGGGCCTCCCTCAGAGCCAGGGGCCGTGGAAGCTACATGCCCACACCACACACAGGCTCTGCACCTGCCTGGGGCTTCTTGTTCCTTTCTGTCTCTTTGAGGGAAACACTGCAGGCCAGGCCAGCAGCAATGATGTCACCACATCCATCCCTTTGGTCTCCTGTTAGGTGACACTGCTGAGTGTGGAGATGACTGCACTGAAGGAGGAGAGAGACCGACTCAGAGTGACGTCTGAGGACAAGGAACCAAAGGAGCAGCTTCAGAAGGCCATCAGGGACCGGGATGAGGCCATTGCGAAGTGAGTGGGCGTGGTGTGTTTAATTTTACTTGAATCACAAGCAACATGAGTATATGCTCAGTTTTAAAAGTTAAAGCATACAGAAGAATCCAAAAGTGAAAGTGTTTCCCTGCTACCCATCCTCACCCCCAGCGTCTTTCTTCTCCCCAGACAACACTACTGTTGGAAGCTGGGTATATGTTTTTTGCAGATCTTTTTCCTGTACATGTGCAAGTGTAGAGCGATACAGTGGTTTGGGCATTTTTAAGTATCCATGGGCTGATGCTCTACATGGCTTGTGTTTTTTTCCACTTAGATCTTAGTTTTCCAATTTCGTTATATGTGTCTACCTCAACTTCTTTATTTTGAGGGGTGTTGTTTTTATTATGGACATTTTCAAGCATACACAAAAGTAGAAACAAGTAAGATGAATCCCTAACTTCCTGCCTGTTGGTTTCAACCCCAATCAGCAGATGGCCAGTACTGTTTCATCTATATCCCCACCCACTTCGTCCACCACCACCCCCACTGGACTGTATGAAAGCACATCACAAGATACTTTAGCATCTCATCCATAAACACTTCCGTGTGGATCTCCACCAGAAAAAGACTTTCTGGGGCGTCTGGGTGGCTCAGTCGGTTGAATGTCCGACTCTGGATTTTGGTTCAGGTCATGATCTCACACTGGGCATGGGGCCCGCTTGGGATTCTCTCCTTCTCCCTCTCCCCTTTCCCTGCCGGTGTGCACTCATGTTCTGTCTGTCTCTTTCTCTCTCTCTCTCTCACACTCACTCACTCAAGAAAAAGACTTTCTGTAAAACACACAACCACAGTACAGTTGTCACACTTGAAAAAAACGTATCATTTGTCTCCTAGAGCTTTTCTGCATTCTGAGTTTGATGCATTCTCCGACTGCATTTCCAGTAAACTGGTCATATTTTATTCATGTTTTGGGTTTTCTTTAGCAGGGAAGAAATGCATTCTCTTACATTCAAAAGATTTGGAAGTGCATTGGCAAAAAAACATATTTGCATATTCCCCATTCCCCTTTAAATTATTTGTTATCATGCATTCAGTCTATCCTAGTTACTGAGTGTACAGAGATAAAAGGTACTAAAAATGTGTCTGCTTATAGAGCCCTTTGCAACACATTTTGCCCTCTGTGTCACTTTAGTGTTTACAGAACACCTTCATCCTTTAACCCCCAGCCACAGCAAAGAATAGACATTTTTAATGCCCATTTTTACAGATGAGGAAACTGAGACACTGTCCCCAAGACCACAGCCAGTGGTGATCCCTGGCCTCCTGACTCCTGTCCCCACACCTTTTCCCCTTACCACCCAGGCTACTTGTCAGGAAACTAAAAAGAGGTCATTTGAAACAAATTGTAAGTAGATACTGTATGCCTTTTTAAAAAGTAGAAGGTAATTTCTGACTTTAAAATTGTAACTTCCCCACACCTTTCCCCTTCCACACACATTTGTCCCCTTCCTTCTGTTCTCTTCAATCATTTCATCAGCTCCATTAGTTTTACTTTTTCTATCTGGCCAGGACTTTATGTCAGACTGCTCGACAACTTCCAGTCCATTTAGGAGGTATGTTCCGCGAGGCTCCCAAACAAACCTGTGCATCTTTGCCACTGTATTGTGAATACTTGATTTATTAGTGAATACTTGAATAGCAGTGTAATAATTTGGAGTGGGAGCATACTTTTATGATAACAAAGGGTGAAATTGTGTCATACAGTTCGGGAATAAAATGGTAAAATTAAGGTGCTAATTGTGGAAGCCTCTATTGGGAATAAAAGGCAGAACGACGTTAGAAATAGAGAATGGCTGGTCACCTTCTCTCAGCTGGACAAGCAGAAGAGAGCTGAACATCAAGCTCTGACCATATTCTGCCATCAGCATGGGAGGTGGGCGATCCAACCCGAGAAAGTACCAGGGCACAGGAGAGAAGACAGAACAGGAGTTATCCAGTCCCGTTCCCTTAGTAAGTGGAACCCAGCTCTGACATCTGGGTGACTGAGGAAGCCAGCAAGTCTCCACAAAACCTTGAAATGAATGTCTTCGTCTTTTGTCAGAGGAGGCCCAGTGAACCTCCTGGCATCTGACCAACGGAGCTGATTTGCAGATTGTCCTTGCTGAGTAGGGAGAACTCTGCAGTGAGGCCCCTGCCCTTCATGGACCCTATATATTAGGCTGGCCCTTAGGGAAGGTGTTAGTTAGATCACTCCAGTAGGATAGCTTTTTTTCTATCCGTTAGAAATTAAACTCTTAGTATACAGAATTGACACAACAGACCTAAGGAATCATTTAAATGTGGGGAGTGGCCTATACTTTGTATAGGACCTTAGGAGTTTTACAAGATGTTTTCATTTACATCATCTCTGATTCTGCATCCTGACCACTTTAGAATCACCTGGGGAACACCGTGGATGCCAGGGCCCTCTCCAGAACATTTCAATCTGAATCGCCTAGTTTGGGGCTGCTTGTTAAAAGTGCCCCCCAACCCCCACCCCATGATTCTAGTGTGTAGTCAGAGGAGTGAGAACCCCCAAGAAAAATAACTTCCCTCTCTTCACCAGCTACAAAAACCTTATTAAGGTGTTCTTTATCCCACACGGTAGATGAGTTTCAGAAAAGTTAAGTAATGATTTTATCTCCTTGCAGGTAAATGGCCCTCACTAAAAACAAAAATGTGGGGCTGGCAGCCTAACAAAAACAAAAAAAAAGTCAGTTACTAGTGGTTTCATTTAAATAAGGAATTCTAGCCGTTTGAGGCATTGCTTTTTAAAATTCTGATGAACATATTGATGAGCGGCCTCTGCAGCTTAGCTCTCCTGCTCTGGGGTGTCTCGTGAATGATAAACACCAAGATTCTCTAGTGAGCAAATGTTCTCTAGAGTGCAGTCCGAGGCTGGAATGCAGAGGTCAGCAAGACTGGCCTTGTTTCCGGAGTTTTCTGGAAGGAAGGGTCCCTGCTGTGTGCCCCTTGGTCCGCACATTCTGGGGTGTCCAGGCTTCTCGTGGCGCCACCTGCTGGCAGATGCCCTGCCACTCTTGAGGCTGCAGCTGTCTCCGGTGCGAGGGGGGGTGGGGTGGGGGGAGGCAGGCGTCCATGGCAACCGGTGCCACGCAAGGATTTCCGCTGTTTACCGCCAGCCAATGGCAGCGGGCATGACAGGGCTCCCTGAGACGTCTGAGACCTGAGACGCCGGCCCTCATTGGACGTCCTCAGTTCCTGGCCCCTCAGCCGCAGTGCGGTGGGCGGACTGGGGTGTTGCAAGCCTTCTGGACCGGCTTTCCTGGGAAAGGCGGACGGGGCGCCGTTCTGCGGCCATGAGGTGTCTGGGGAGGTGACTGGACGGGTAGATTTGTGGCCAGAGAGGAAGTACTGGTCATGGCGGCGGCCCCGAGAGCTTTACCCCCACCTACCCTACCTCCCAACCACGCTTCCCTTGGTGCAGCCCCTGTCCGAGGCCCCAGCAAGGAGGCCTCTATAGGCAGGTCCTGTAGCTGTCCTTGGGACGGGCACCTGGGTCGCTGGCCCTGTGCATGGAGGCATTTTTGCATTGCCATTGGGAATGCAAAAGGTAGCAGTTGATAATGGGGGCTAAATAATGTCCAGTTTGGCAGGTGGGCAACCTGTGTTCCTTGGCAGAAGCTGTTCAGTTAGTGTCTTATATTTTTTAGTCCCATTCCCCCAGCCCTGAAAAAATTTAATTTTGTTTTGCGTTGAACAACTATGATTTAAGAATGTTGGAAAAGGCAAACAGAGTAATATGTGAAACATACTAAACTATGAAAATACAAAATGCAAAAGTATGTAGGATCCCATCAACGATCATCCAGAGATAGCCAAATAGACTTTTTTTTTTTTTTTTTTTTGTATGACCTTTTTTTCTTTTACAAAGCCAGTATCCTGTTAGACCTTGTCTTGTGCTTTTCTCCAACTCAGCAAAACGTCGTATTTCCCCACTGTTTGAATATTCACTGTCGTGGTTGGTTGTGATGACTGTGTTCTACCATATAATTGTTCTGCCAACAATTGTTGGCAACTATGATTAGCTAGGCTGTAGTCACCACCACTATGTGGCTACTTTGGCACATGTGTGGCCTCTTTAGGATAGATCCCTTGGGCCGGGGGCATTGCTAGTGAAAAGGAGGGGCCAAGAGGATAAGGGCCTTATCTCTCATGGGGACTGGCCTTTTTGGGGAGGGATTAGCAACTTCATAGTACTGTGTGAGGCCTTTGATCTCCTCTGGGTTCCAGTCTTCCTCAGTATCCTCCTCTCAAAACTGCTCTTCATCCATGAGATGGGGAGGCAGGGGCTCCCTTCACCCATAGGTCGTCAAAACAGTTGAGAAAAGGGATATGAACCCGTGCTGTGAACTTTCCGGCTTTCTACAAATAACATCCTGGTTACTGTCACAGCTCCTATTTGTTGCGAGTTTAAGGTCGGAGTCTGTCTCCTCGTCCTGTGGACCCCAGGTGCCCACGTTCATCCTGGCTTGTCTGTTTTCAGGAAGAATGCTGTGGAGCTGGAACTTGCCAAGTGCAAGATGGACATGATGTCACTGAACAGCCAGTTGCTGGATGCCATTCAGCAGAAACTGAACCTCTCACAGCAGCTTGAGGCGTGGCAGGTAAAGAGCCCTGAGTCCCTGGGGTGAGTGAAAACAGGGCTTGGGGGAAGGGGGGGGTGGGAGGGTCTTCAAACCCAAGCAGCGCGTGAGGAGAGTTTGTTACTAGAGGGTCCCGTGCATGTGGGTGAGTCTCCAGGGAGGAATGCCTGAGGATGCTTCCAGAGCGGTGGGGCAGGGGCTTCCTTCAGCTGGTCATCCCAGTTTTGTTTAAATTAGCTGGAAAGAAGTAGCTGTTAACACAGAGGGCCCAGGAAGCCCTATTTGGTGGAACCGAAATTCACAACTGGATGTAGTTCGTCAGCTGCTGCCCTTCCTTTTCTCGAAAGCCAGCTTCATTTTGCCAGAGAGCACTATCCTGGGGGAAAGGGGTCTTTGGGTCATCTCCAGGACCACCATGTTCAGAGTCCCGTCCGCCTGCTCTGCCCCAGCCCCAGCACAGCTCCCCTCTGGGCCAGGGCTGTCCTTGCTCTTTGTTAATGAGGTTCGAGTGGTACGATTTCAGGATATGGGTGTATCTATTCGTGTTTCTCCCCCAAGAAATCCTCAGGAGGCCAGGAAAGAGCCCACCACCCCCACCCCCGGCTGGGGGACGGGTTAGCAGTGACCATTCCCCCGAGGGCCCTGCGGGGCTGGCTGCAGGAGCACAGCCCCCTTCCCCAGAGACATGGTCCCTGACCCCTCAGCCTCTCGCTCACGAGCAGCTGGCCGTCCCCTGGCTTACGGCCCCTGTTCTTCTCTCTTCTCTCCCGGCTACAGTTTGCTTCCTCAGGGCTTTTTACTATCTGGCTCCTTTGGTTTCTGATCTAGTGGCCTTTCTCAGTTCCCGTATCAACAGCTTTAGTTGTACACCCCTCCTGCCTTTGAGGTGAGATCGACCCCCCGTCCCACCCACCCCAACCCCGCTGCCATCACAGTCCCGCCCCTGCCGCCTTCCTGTGTGTGGCCCACCGTGTTGTGTGTGCCAGCGTCCGGCGTCATCTCATGCCGTGTGCCATGCCGTCATTTGCAGCTCTCCTCCCATCACCGCGTCCAGTGAACATGCAGCTCGTAGGCCAGGACCACCGGGCCGGCCCCTTTTTGACTGGCTAAGCCCTGATTTCTTGGTGCTCCCTCCTCATAAATGGGCTGTTTTGCCCACACAAGTACTGGAAGGGGTGGAATTATAAGCGGTTCATGCATGCGTCTGTACGAAGTTCTAAAGGGATGCATTTCGTGGGATTACACAGTATAAAAAATGCAATTTGCAATTGCCAGAAAAAGCATTGGCACCTCAAAGGGTTTCTGTTTGGAGGACCCTGTAACATTCCCAACGTACGTAACAGATTTTACTGAGCATGTCCTAAGTGCCGGGCACTGGGCCCAAGATTCGGCAGGGGGACCTCAGGCAGAGAGCATGCCCCCTATTTCTGTGAGGAGGAGAGGCGCTGGAAGAAGTTGAGTGTGAAGAAAGAGGAGAGGAAAGTGGGAGAGCAGGACACGGACAAGGGTAGGGAGCAGGACGTCCACCCTTGCTGCTACCCGGGGCCGGGGTCAGGAAAGTCCCTTTGTTTCACACCGAAACCTGCAGAGAAGTTAGTGTGACACCACGTGGTGACAGCGTGGGTGTGAGTGCAGGAGGTGATGGACAAGGTGGGGGGGGGGGGGGGTGCCAGCCCCACTTCTGCCCGGGCCCTCACTGTCCTGCGCTCCGGCAGGACACGAGCCCGCTGACTCGCCCCGAGGCGTCCCGGAGCCCACTGGGTTTAGGGGTGAAGAGATCAGGCAAACACTTGTTACGTTCCTGCTGATGTTCACTAGACAGGGCTGTTTGTTTCTAAGCCAGTAGTTTTCATACTTTGTCGGTGGCAGAATGCTTGGTCAAGTGGAATCTTGTGCAGAATCGGAATCTAATAACTAGAATGGAGAGAGGGTGGAGCTGCTCTGCCCAAAAGCCCCTGGGGGGCGGGGCGGGGCGGGTAACAGATGCTCTAGATGCTGTGCTGTAAGGCGGCCGAGGTGAGGGGGGCATTTTCTAGGCAACTTTACCAAACCGGGGAAGGGTGCCGCCCCAGTGAAGAAGCCAAAGATCTGGGCCTAAGCTGGAGCAGGGCGGGCAGTGAAGATAGTGATGCCCGCGGCCTGTGCCACACCTGTGCTGAGCCATGCCAGCAGAGGGCAGCCGCGTGGGGTCGCTAGTGGGGACGGCGGCACCTGGGAGCCTGTGTCCTTGCCGCGTGGGGCTGCCAGTGGCATCTAGGCACCAGTGGTGCGAGCTGGTGTAACCTGAAGGGGGCAAAGGGACAAGAGAAGCCCCCTGAGGCTGACCCTTTGGACTGGAGAGCTGGCGGGCGACATGATGCTAGGGCCTCTCGGGAGGGGTGCCGGAGAGAGACACCCAGCCCCAAGAGCGCGGGAGGCAGGGCAGAGGAGGCCAGTCACAGGCAAGGCCTGGGTAGAGACAGGGAAGTAGCAGCGTGGGCCCGGGCCTGCCCTGCTCTGGGCTTGGAGCAGGGCCAGACCCGCGGTGGGGCCTGCCAAGCAGCCAAAGCCAGCAGGGAGACGCCCCAGGCCCTGAGGCTGAGGTGTCAGTGGCTCCTGTGCATCCGGGCATCATGTCTACATTTGCTGTCTTCTTGGTCGAGGCGGCCTGGCTGTGGCCCCGTTCAGTCATCTGGTCTCATCCCATCCTCCTCCTCCTCCTCCTCCTCCTCCTCCTCCTCCTCCTCATCATCATCTTGCGTCCTTCTGACATTTGCTCCCTGTCCCCGCCCCTGCCCCCGCGGCACCAGGTCGGAGCCCTGCTCAGCCCGTTCGCTCTGCCCTCTGCAGGATGACATGCACAGGGTCATTGACCGGCAGCTGATGGACACGCGCCTGAAGGAGCAGAGCCGGCCTGCTGCCGCCCTCTCGGGGGCCCGGGGCGCGGGGCGCGGGGACGAGCCCAGCACCGCCGAAGGCAAACGGCTCTTCTCGTTCTTCAGGAAAACTTAGGCTGGGAGGAGTCAGGCCAGCAAGGACGGGCGACTTTGGACTAGAGGTGACTGAAATGGGGTGCTTGCACGAGGGCTCCCCTGGGCCAGCTCGGCGGCCGCACTGCCCACCTACACCGGGGCCGAGTCGTCTGGGAGGGCCCACTCGGCCTCTGAAGGCTGCCCTCAGCAGAGGGATAGGCGGCAAGCCCTGTCCCCACTGCCAGGCCACACCCAGCCTGGGCTTCCCCTGGATCCGCTGTCGTTGAGCGGGGCTCAGGCTGTCTCCAGAGCGGGCCCTTGCTTGGGCTCTGCCACTCAGACCCAGTGGATCGCAGCCCACCCCGCCCACCCCTCAGTGGCTCCCGAATCCAACCCCAGGCACTGCTGCGCCCCGCCCCACCCCCAATTTTAGATTACGGGGAACAGAAGGAATGGAGGCTGTTCTCTGCATGCCTCAGGAGGCTGTCGTGGCCCCCAGCTGGCCTGAGCTGCGGGGGCCTGGTGCCTACAGGACACCGGGCCCATGGCTAAGCCTCCGTCTCTCCCCCCCAGCCTCTGGCCCAGGGAGTAAAGGGGGAAGCGGCTCCTCACCCACGTGCATGCACCTCTGCCCAGAGCACCTCTGCGGCAGGAGGCCCAGCCTGCAGGGCCTGACGGCCGGGGGCTCTTCTCTTGGCTGATGCCATCCCGAGCTCAGGAGGAAGGGCCCTGCCCTGCTGGCCACCACTGTTCTTCCTCCCTGGCCTCCAGGCCAGCCAGTGTTCTCATGGGCCCTCTGCAGGCTTTAGCCAATCCAGCCCTTTCCCCATCATGGGGCCAGAGCGAGGAGGGGGTCTCCTCCTCTTCCGGGGGCCCCCTGCTCCCCTCACACATACAAGGTGTTGGCTCAGCCGAGCGAGTCCAGGCCACAATGGCCCCAGAGGGGTCTGCAGTCAGCCACCTCCACCTCAAGGGCAGCACTGGCACCACAGGGCGTCTGCCTCCAGATACTGCCCGCCAGGCCTGCAGAAGGATGAATCCTGCAGCCTGCTGCTTCTGCTCCTTCCTCAGCAGCCATCCCACCTTCTCTGCTGAGGCCCTCACGCAGAGGCACCCCGGGCTGAGTCAGCCCGCAAGCTGCTTTACAAAGGATCATCTCCCTCCCGCACACGGGAAAAGCACAGCAGGGACGAGCGGAAAGAATGTACCTATAGATATGTACATACCACAGTGCTGTAATTTTGTATGTAGCAATCATGTAAATACATGTATGGATTTTATAATATACATATTCTATATAAATCTATAAAGGCATATTTTTAGAAAAACAGCGCACCACTGCTTCTTTTGAAAATAGTCTAAGAATAAAATGAGTTTCTACAGAGCCTCCCGCCTCCATCATTGGGTACCTGGAGGGCTTGTCTGGGTGGAACGCAGCTCACGTTTCAGAAGCGCCGCCAGCTGGCTGTGGTGGTAGAGGCACTAGTGAGTCCTTCACGCACATGGGAGCTCACCTCCCATGTTGGCGTGACCGGTGGGTGGATCCGGCCAGGAAGGGGCATCCTGTCCGTGACAGCCCTGTGGGGACCGCCTCCACGCCTGCCCGGGGCCCGGGCGCCCCGCCAGCGCTACAGCTGCCCGGCTATGGGCGGGCCCCGCCGGCACTGCTCCCCAAGCCTTGAGTGGGCCCTGCAGCTCGCCAGAAACCGAGCCAGAAAGAAATCACTGCTGCATCCTTCCAGGCACGTGGGGAATGAACACGGCACTTCCCGGGGCATCGTCCCACATGCGCGTCCCACCTGTGCGTCACACCAGAGGAGCTGCTCGACCTGGACCAGCCTTTTGTGGAGAAAGCAAACTTGGCTTCTGAAAACATCCCTGGGCTTCAAAAGGCACCTGTGCTGGACTCCGACCAGAACAAACAAGAGCTGGATCCAGAGGGCAGGAAGAAACCGGGCCCACCCAGAGCACAGCTGGAGGAGAGGAAATAGATCCTGGAAGAAAACTTGGCAGCTTGAACCTTTATTTTTAGTATTTTTTTAAAAAGCATAATTAGAAACTTTCAATACAGAAATAATCCTAGCAAACCATTTAAAAGTTTTGTTCGACAGGAATTTCACATCAGGTCCACCAGGACGTCGGTCTAGCCCTGTGAATCCCCACCCCCACCCCCCATTCATGCGTGCAACACTCAGCGGGACAGGCACACCGTCGTCACCAAAATCACCCCACCACCTGGGTCTGGACAGCCAGTTGCCAGAGCCACGGTGCCTTCTTGCCTGGGCTGGAAACATCCAGGACCCCTTGCCCTTATTGCTTGAATCTGCAAGCACTGCCGCACTGACGTCACGTGAGTGCTGCCCCCCCCCCCCCCCCCACAGGACTGTGGTCATTCAGGGTGGCCACGCTGCACAGCACAGCTCCCCCAGGCCCAGGGCTCCCCAACCTCTGCAGGCGGCTCCAGCGAGGGCCTGGCCATGCAAGCACAGGCTTTTGGCAGTCTGGGGAAGTGGAGGGACAGGTCAGAAGAAACCCCCCGTCTTTATTGATTAAAAACCCATCAACAGTGTTAACATGGAAAAATCTGCAGTGTGATGTGATTGTCCAGTCAGGGCTTTGCCTGGAAAATCGCCTAGGAAAGGAAATCCAACAAAACACATCATGGTGTTGAAATAAATTATTCCCAGGTTACGTGATCCTTTTAGGGGAAAGGTGAATGATGAAGTGTCCCACGAGGGACAGTAATCAAGTGCAGATGACCCTGGCTTTTTCCTCCAGGGGACCAGGATCAAAGCTGGCTGGCTCCCAGCCCCGGCTGCCATTCCTTCCCACCCGCTAAGAAATCCTCATGCCGCCTTTGTATTAAAACAGTTCTGTCACTGCTCCAAGGCTGCCTGCCGTCCACCTCCGAGGCGATGTCCCCACAGTCCAGCAGCCCCTGGCACCCACTCCTCAGATTCGAAGGTGCCTGGTGCCGCAACGGAGACCCAGGAAGTCGGTGGAAAGCCCTAGGCCGACAGACGGGGTGGGAGGTGCGGTCTCCTTTCCCACCAAGAACAGCCCGGGAGGCAAAGCTGCTCTGCCAGGAGCCAGCTTCAGCGCCAGGAAGCCATTCAGCTCTTCCAAAACCACCAGACCCGAAGCGCGGAGGCCACAATTTTTGCTGCTGTGCCAACCAAACCTCAGGAAGAGAAAGTGTGAGGAACTTAACCCATTTGATTTGCCTTCATTTTATCTGTAAAATAATGCTCCTCAGCACCTCTGCAAGCCCCATCCCTGCACAAACACACCCCTACCTTTCTGTTGGAACTGAAACAGGTTGGTAAAAATGAAAAGCCATGGCTCCCCTGGGTTTGTAATTCAGAGGCATCTAGAAGGCAGGACAAGAGACCTGGTGACCAAAAGGCAGGAGCAACTCTTTCTGCAAACCAAAAGGCTAGGCCTCTAATGGGAACCCCCAGGCCTACCTTGAGGCCGGGCTTTGCCCCAGCTGCCTGCCTGGATGGTTATGGGGGCGGGGTGGGGAGGGAAGGGAGCTGGCTTGGGAAGAGACTCGGCACAGGCCCCGGAAAGAGGGGAGACCCTACGTGCCGGAGGCAGAAGCCAGTGGCCTGTAGGCGAGAACAAGTAACACGGAAGGCCCACTCCACCAGCCCAGGTTGGCAAAAGATGTGGCTAGATCTCGATCTTGTCTCCTCGGGAGGTGGCTGGCAGTAGATGGTATGGGGAGGGGAGGGGAGGGTCTATTGCAGCAGGCTGGCATTAAGGAGGCAAAAGCCAGAGCAGGACGAGGGTGATGCGGCTGGTTAAAGCAATATACATTATGTACAAACTCTGGTTAATCAGTCCGCTCAGCTGGCAGCGTCCTCTCCAGGCCCAGGTGCCTTGGCTGGTGGGGTGGGGGGTGGAGGGAGGGGCGGGGGGGGGAGTAGGGGCACCAGAAGGGAAGGGCAGGTCGTCCAACACCTTCTTGGCACTCAAGGGGGGGAGGGGAGGAAGTGCCAATGGCGCCTCCCAATACAAAAACGTGGAGAGAATTCTTTAAATAACGGCACGAAACTGAGACTGTCCCCGAGGAGCCCTGCGGGCCTCGGGCCGGGGAGCGGCTGCAGCGCAGTCTCTGCAGTAGGCTGGGTGGGCTATTAGCAGCAGCGTTTCTTTCGTTTACTGTTCTTCGTGAGCTTCACCACGTCGTTCTGTTGTTGCTGCTGCTGTTTCGCTAAGTTGTCCTTCTTTGCTCGGAGGACCAGTTCTGTGATGCAGTTGAACATCTGTGAGGACGAAAGAGACAGGGTGGGCCTCACAGCCGGCAAGGAGGCCCTGTCACTGTGCCGCCTCTGCTGGCCAGCACGGCCACCTCCTGGGCCCAGCTTCCTATTTCTACTCGTGAGGTTGTTGTATATGTACGTCCTCAAATGCTTCCTAGGGTTTGCTAAAGGTCAAAAAGGAACATCAAAGCCCCATGAGCTGTGTCTTGGGGAAGTCAATCTCGGGGATTTTCCAGTCTTTCTTTTAAAAAAAGAGAAAGAACCTCTCCAGCTAGAATCTTCGGACAAGACACCTGTTCTGGTGACAGGCCAGATGGACCCAGAGCCTGCCCACTCCATGCCGTGTCACTGTACATCCCGCCTAGAACCTTCCCCGGACCACCCCAAGATGTCCTTGTGGTGCCAGGACCCGGTGGAAGCCCACCTGCCCGCCCGCAGTCCTCTCCTCCACACTGCCAGGAAAGGTACCAAGCACTTGTCATAATCTGCTTGTTACTCCTCACAACCTAGGGGTGGGGGAGAATGACTCTCACCCCACCCTGACCTACAGGAGGGACAGGTGGAACCTGGACAGGTTACATCACCGCCCAAGGTCACGCAGAAAGGACCCATACTATGATCCCAAACCCGACTTTGACGCGCCCAGGCTCCCTGCCATTGTGCGGTCAGTGTCTGGGAAGCAGTGGGGATCCTGGCGTCCCTGGGTCTCCAGACACACACTGTGGGGCGGGACTCACCCGAAGCTACGAGCATGCCTGGCCTGCGCTTGTGGCTAAAGGTCCCACTTTTCTAACACAGACTCCCAACCACTCTCCAGCAGGCCTAGCAGGAGCGAAGCTGCCTCTGGCCGGAGGCTCAGCTGCTCTGCGGGGGATGTGCATCCCTGGGAGCCTCTGGGGGGGCTCGCAGCAGGCGCCAACCTGAACTCTGAAGGCCACAGGAAAGCAATTGGGTGTCTGCCGAGAGGCCGAGGCCCTAAGGAAAGCCTTGAGAACAGGAAGAGGTACCAATGGTGGGGCCGGGGAGGGCAGCGAGGCAGACGACTGAGTGGGAACCATGCGTGGCTGGGGTGTGGGACTGGTCTTGGCCTCTTACAAGTTGGGGGATATTCCTCAATTTGGAACCTCAGCTTCCTATATAAAATGTGGAAGTAACTTACGTCTGAGGCCTGTTGAGATATGAGCTAACACCACCTGTAAAGGGCCTAGCATAACGCATGCAGCAGGCACACAGTAGGGTACCAACAAACGGCAGTTACTATGATGTTTTCTGTCAGCCACCTGGGACTCTGGGCAGGCTAGAAGCAGAGAGATGAGGGCTGTGGCGGGACAGAGTTGGGCCCCACTCCCTCCCCCGTTGCCGCCCCGGCCCAGGCCTTACCTCTTCCACATTGACGTTCTCCTTAGCGCTGGTCTCAAACAACTGGATCCCCATCTGCCCCGCGAATTTGTAGGCATCTTCTGTTTCCACCACCTTCCGCTCAGGGTCGTCGTTCTTATTCCCCACTTCAAGGCAAAGCAAAGTCAGCCCGGCCCTGCAGGGCTCCCTGCCGCCCTCCATGCCTCCGTCCCCACCCCAGGGGGTCCGGCCTCACCTAATATCCGGCACACGTCATCACAGTTTTGGTTGATTTCATGAAGCCACCGCTTGACGTTGACAAAGGACTCAGCACTGGTGACATCATAAACCACGATGACCCCGTGGGTCCCCCGATAATACCTGTAGGGTCAGGATCTGTGTCAGAGCTTCAGCCTAGACCAGAACAGTCTCTTCACTAAGACCCGCCCGCCCACACCTGGACAGTGGCCAGGGAAATGGTGACGGACAAATGCTTTCCTGTAAGACCCCCAGCATCTGCCTTCCATCTGACCTCAGCTGACACCCTGGAACCGTGCCCCAACCGGGACACTCCGCAACACCGGTCCTCCCGCTTGTCCCCAAGGCACCAGTGAGTAGGAGTGGCCCCGAGGTGGCCAATCAAGTTGTTTGAGTCTGCCACCAGCCTGAAACTTCTTTGAAGTTCTTGTTTTATGTTTAAAATGCGAGTAATCTTTGTGTTTGAGGTCGTATCCTCACTGCCATCCTTGTTTTAACATTCAAAGATTTTCTCTCCTCAAACCTTAGTAAGGTGCCATTCCAAGAAGACACAATTTGTGAAGCCAACATCTCATTCGCTCCTCTGCGGGCAGGTGGACCCCTCCCTTCCGCCACTTTGGGCTCATCCCTGCCGGTGGCAGAGAGAGCATGGAAACAAGGCATCTGGGCACAGCTGGGAAGAGGGTGTCCCGGACGTGCCACCATCCAAATGTGCAGACCCCACGGCCTGAGGTCAGCCAGGTCTGAAAGGCAGGCGGACATAAACATTCCCCTCCAGACAGAGCGACCCCATTCATTTACACGGGTCGGATGGACGGAGGACGTTGACCCCATGCGACTCCAGGCCTTATCCGGGCTGAGCACTTGGCCAGGCTGTGGGAGAACAGCTCCTCCCGCACCACAGCCTTAGGAGGGAGCTGGCCACAGTGCGGGTGCAGCCACGTTCTCGCTACCCGCTCGCCGGCACTCTGACCACCTCTTCACTTTCTAGGCCCTGTCACAGGACAGAGGCTACCCTGGCTCCATCTCTGAAAGGCCGCGGGACCCCGGGAAGGTTACTGCATGCACCTCAGTGTGCCTGTTTCCTCAACTATGAAATGGACGTATCAGTACTCCCTCTTGAGATGGTGTGAGGAATAAAGAAGAAGATAGTTTGTGTTTTCACAAGGGCTGGTCGACAGTCAATGGCCAGGGGATGGTGCCTCTTTACCATCGTTACTATTCCTTCGGTGACAAGCTGGGACCCCTCAAACAGATGGAAGAAAACCACGGGAACAGCACACAAGGCAGCAGTGAAGGCAGCTTTCCCGAGCCGCGAGCAGAGGCAGGCCGTGTCGTGCTCTGGGGTCCAGCCCAGCTCGTGTCCCCTGCCCCGTCTCTCCACCCCTGCCCTGGGAGCCCAGCCAGGCGGACAGGCAAGCCGTGCAGGTGCCACGCCCTCAGACCAGCTCTCAGCAGCCACTGCTGGGAGCATCACCCGACTGGGCAGGAGTGCACACCGGGACCAGGGCGACAGACGACTGTCCCCCGCCAGCAGAGGTAGTGCGAGCAGGGGAACACGTTTCCGAGCGCTCCGTGCTGGACTACTGAAGATGCCAAAAAATGCTGAAAGGGGCTTTATCGGAGAGCGAGAACTAGTCTGAGGATGAGCTCTGACAAGGCGGGCACCAGTGTTTCTGGGCCTCCTGTCATCACTGCCACTGATAAAAAAAAAAAAAAAAGCACCCCCGCCCCCGCCACCTCCATTCAGCTTTGTGGCCGGCACAGCACCCAGCACTCTGCATCCACTGCTCTATTCATCTTCGCAGCAACCTGGTAGGACAAACAGGAGGGTCGCCATTTTACCAATGAAGACGTGCGGCTGAGTGGAGTGACCTACTGAAGTCACAGTGTCTGGGTCTGACTCCCAGTCCAAGGCCACAGGTACCAGAGGGGCTTCCCTTCCTGGTCACCTCACCGTCCGACACCTCGCTACTCACTCCTCCCCAACCTGCGCCCCAGTCGCGCCTCACAGGTTGGCAGACCCTCACTGCCAAGACAGAAGAAACGATGACAACAGGGCTCCTCGCCAGGCGGACAGGATGCAGTTTTGGTTTCTCTTTTCACGCCCTGACTCCGAGAAGGTCACGGCCCCAGTTCCTGAGAACAACTCCTGAACTCTTCCAAGACTCCTCCCTTCTTCACCTGCCACCCTCATCCTCATCAGGTCTTTCTGTGGCCCCTCGGCATGGCCTGCGGCACAGAGGAGGGGACCACATGATGGAGCTTCCCCAGCTTCCCCAGACGGGCAAGGCGGCCAGCAGGGGCTGAGCCGGTGCCCACCGGCCACCACCATGCAGCGCCGCCCCCTTCTCGAGCACCCCGAAACACACACACACACACTGCCCCCGGGCAGCTGGGCAGCTCCAGCGTCCCCAACAGCTCACCCGCTTCCCACCGCGCCCTGGAGGGAGCTGACCTCACGGAGGTCGGGGGCTCCTCTGCACCCCAGCCCACTGCCCTGCCCGAAGCCCTTCTCATGGCCACGGGCCCAGGATTATCAGCCACCCTCAGTTTCCTGAGTGGAGACACCAGATCATCTGCCTCAGCCCCAGTCCCTTGGGGTGGGAGCCGGCAGAGAACAGGGCCGCAGACTGAACGAGAAGGCGAGAGCTTTGGCATCAAATGGACCTCAATTTAACTCCTGACTAACCAACCAAACTAAATTACTTTACCCTCTCTGGGCCTCAGCTTTCTTGTCCATAAAATGGACATAATCACAGGACCCTTTATTCGAGATTAAGTGAAATGAACTAGGTAAAATCCCAGCTCAGAGTAAAGACATGTGGGGTCAGTGCGCAGGCCTCCTGACCCACAAAAGAAGTCTCGTGCAGGTCTGGACGGACGCTTGGGCTGCCCGTGACATCCATTCTACCCCAAGGAGCCTTGACCCTGGCTGCCCTCCTTAAGGTCTTGCTGGCAGTTGCTACAACACATGGGGACTCAGGCAGCTCACTAGCAGGTAGTCAGAGAGCTGTACTGGGCAGCCCCAGAACCGGGGACCCGTGGGGTCTGGGGAGTCACAGGCCATGGCACAAAGGTGCTCAACCACGGCTGGCCCAGGGACAGAAGCCCCTCCAGCTCAGGGTCTGCTCAGGCTCCAGCACCTCGAACCAGGGCCACCCACCCACTGGCATAGCCCCCTCTCCCTGCCTAGCCAGCACCCCTGAGAGTCCCCCAACACTCCCTCCCCACTGGAACCTCTGGGGGGAGACAAAGGAGAGGCCTACCAAAGAAGCGATACTACACGCCGGACACGCGCTCCTACTCTGCACAAACCACAGCATGGAGCTCAGGCTCTGTGCTCACTGAGGGCAGGACCCTCTCAGAAGTTCCCTCATCCGTAAAATGGGGAAGATAATGGCACCGACTACAGAAAGCTCAACGGGATCATCCATGTGAAGCCCAAGCACAGAGGACGTGGCACACAGGGATGCAGCATTAAAGCAAATTCTAAGGCGAGACCCTCTGGAAAACTGAAGCACAGAGAGTTTAGGCAACTTGCCCAAGGTCACACAGTAGAACAGAAATATAAATTCTGAACTGTCTTCAAAGCCCTGCTCCTTCCTGGAACCTTTTCTACTAACGGCCCAAGAACCAAGACCCCCTTTATAGGACCCCTGCTGTCTGGCGCTCCAGCTGGGTTCCCCTCGTGTTCACAGCTAAGGACTACAGCAGCAGCAAAGACAGGCAATCCACTGGGGGAGCCAGGTTCCCAGTAATGGCTTTGGGGAGGCAGAGGAGAGGTCTCACAACGGCCTCCTCTGTACCAGTGCCCTTCCAGACTTCTCAATGGAGAGAAGCCTCCTCTAAGAAGTCAAACAGGTGACAGGAGCCTGCACAGCGACCCAGCCTGTCACAGCTGGCACCTAACAAGAGTAACTCACTAAGCATCTGACCACCTAGGAAGCCAGCATCACTGTTATCCCATTTTCCATACAAAGGAACTGAAAGCCAGAGGGTAAGCTGACCAGCTGGTCTCTCCTGCCAGCTCCAGAGCCAGGGCCCAAAGCCACAGGCAACAGCCGTACCTCATTCCCCACCCACCCCCCCCCACCCCGCAACCAAACGCCAGCAACTGCAGCCAGTCCAGAACCCCCTCTGGACAGCTCAAGGGCCCATCTCAGGGACATCTCTATGATTTGGGACACCTGACACTGCATATGAGTGTAGGTGGCCAAGAGTCGGAAGGGGACTGGGCCGGCCTGACTCACGTGGAGGTGATGGTGCGGAAGCGTTCCTGCCCGGCCGTGTCCCAGATCTGCAGCTTCACTTTCTCCCCATTGATCTCCACAGTCCGAATCTTGAAATCCACTCCGATTGTGGTGATGTAGCTGCCTGCACACACATGCACATTAGCAAGGCCCACAGAGTGCCCATCAGACATGTCTTCACCTGCACGGGTGACTCTGGCCTCCGCAATCCCTCCCTACTCACTCTTTGTGCCCAGCACTTTTGCGGCCCCAGGGACACAGCCCTGAACAAGAAGAAATTCAAGGTCTGGGGGTGCCTGGGTGGCTCAGTCAATTAAGCATCCGACTAGATTTCAGCTCAGGTCATGATCTTACGGTTGGTGAGATCAAGCCCTGTGTCGGGCTCTGGGCAGACAGCACAGAGTCAGCTTGGGATTCTCTCTGTGCCCCTTCCCTGCTTGCCCTCTCTCTCAAAATAAATTAATAAACTTAAAAAACAACAACAACAACAAAACACCAAGGTCCACATCCAGATGGAGCCCTCAGTGGAGGTGAGGGCAAGAGACAGGATACAATAAAACAAAGTGATAAGGAAGGCAATTTCAACAGTGATGAGCACCACAAAGGAAGTAAAACCGGGAGGAGACGGGAGGAGACAGGCTCCTTTCGTTAGAGGGGCTGGCGCGGACATGTTAGCAGTGGCCTGAGAGTGGAGGGGCACCCAGGACACACTCCGGGTTTTTTTTCTGTGCCGCTCCAAATGCTGTAAATGACCCACAACATTGACTTCCTAACACACAAGTCATGACCTGTGTTTTGGAAAACACTGCTCTAGGCAAAGGAGATAATCACAAAAATAGCAACAGCAAGGGGGGAGAGGGTGTCACATGAGGTCAAGCACGTGGTGGGAAGCAGGTAGGGGGACGCGAGGCCAGATCTCAGGGCTTTTGTGCCATTTTCGCAAGCTTGGACTTTCTCTTGTGTGTGGCAGGGAGGCACTGAAGGGTTTGAATCAGAGCATGAACCACATTGTAAATAGTTCTCTTTGGGCATCTGTGTGAAAGACCGAGTTGAAGAAAAAAATCTAGCCAACGTCACATTCCCATCCAGGATGATGAAGAGCACACATTCACACTCCGCTTGGGGCTTCCTGTGTAACGCGGTGCTGCAGACAAGACGCACACACACACACACCTGACAATATGGGGTGTGACAAGTGTATAGGAGGGGTCAAAGTGCAGGGTGGGGTAGAAATCAAGGAAGGCTTTGGAGAGATAGTCACACTTAGGCCTGGCTTGAAACAAAAGGTACAATTTCCAAGGTTGAGAGAAGCTGCGGGGGGAGTTACGGGGGGGGGGGGGGGGGGAAGGGGGGGGAAGGGGGCGGGCAGTGATCCCAGCACCTAGTGGGCAGAGAGCCCAGGGATGCTGCTTGACATCCTTATGCACAGGACAGCACCTCCCACAAGGAACCACAGGGCCCCGAGATCAATGGTGCCAATGTGGGGAAACGCTGGTAGAAACTGCCCACATGAGAAGGCTGCTGAGGCTTTCAAACACGGGAAAGACCCTGCCAGAGCCACGACGGACTGAGCCATCGGGTATGGGGTGGGCAGAAGCTGCTGTAACACTTTAGACAGAACAACAACGGTCTCAGCTAGGACACTGGTGGTGGAAATAGGAGAGAGACTGCATAGGAGACGAGAGCTGAAAGGGCCTGGGGGGTGGAGCACGAGGCACACAGGAGCAAGAGAGGTGCTCCCAGACATGAGCAAGGGCCCAGCAGTTACTGCTCTGGAACAGAAAATACAGCGACAACCAACCACCGCTACTTCTTGAGTGTTAGTCCAGGCACCAGGACTTGTGACGTCTCGCAATAACCCTCTGTGGGAGGAACGATGAGCAGTCCCATTTTACAGATGAGCAGAGACTCGGTCACACAGGAAGACGGCCCAAGCCATCATCACAGCACCAGGGCTGCTGTCTGGAGAAACCCACCTCTCCACCAGGAGGGAAGTGTCAGCCATGTAATCACTTCCTAATTGTAGCTCGCCACCCAGCCACAGCGTATGGATTCTCAACAACAGAGTCACGTTCAGTCCTTGATCAGAGAGACCAAGCTGAAGCCTCTGCAATGAACCTGACGTATTCAACAAACAAAAACATGTCCAACCTCACCAGTGATCAGGAAAATACAAATTTAAATGACAACACTTTTTGCCTCTTGGCAAAAAGTCAAAATTGACAAGGGGCACTTTTGACCCCTTCAGGGGTACCGTCACTTAGCACTCCTTTGAAAGACAAGTTGGCAGTTTTCAATGCATATACCCCCTGACCTAGTCACTCCACTTCTATACAAGGATAAACACACAGTGCATCCCAGCCAATGCATCACTTAAAATAGAAGCAGCCAGAAAGCACGCACACATCGAGAGCGCTGCTGATGAATGATGAACCAGAGGTCTGCTAGAGATGGGGAAGGATGGTCCTGGATATGCTGAAGGGAAGGCCGGTTGCTGACCCACCACATGTGGAGTTAAAAAAAAGAAAAAAGTCAAAAGACACACACCATGCTGGACAGAGGCTACCAGGGTACCAGAGCAGGGGCACGGGAAGGGGTAGCTTTCATTCTTCACCTCACTATTTGAAATTTTACACAGGCACGTGCTAACTCATAGTATTTAACTTTTCTTTCTTTCTTAAATGTTGGGGCACAGAAAGTCTCTGGGTAGAAAAGGGATAGGCCTACAAAAGGATTTTTTGGACAAAACAGACCGGAAAAGGAATCTCAAACCCAATATACCCAGCAGCACCCCAGGGGCACACTCACCTGAGAAAGTGTTGTCTGCAAAACGTAACAGTAAACTGCTCTTGCCCACACCTGCAAGAGAGAACGCAGGAGATGAGAGGGGGCACGGGTCCCTCCCTCTAACCCAGTCAGTCCTTCAGGGAGATGGCACCCAAGTGCTAGGGGCGCCTGCTTGGGTGGCTCTGTCAGTTAAGTGTCCAACTCCGTGATCTCGGCTCAGGTCATGATCTCAGTTCGTGGGATCAAGCCCCAGGTCAGGCTCTGCGCTGACAGCGTGGAGCTTCCTTGGGATTCTCTCCCTCCCTCTCTGCCCCTCCTCCACTTGAGCCTGTGCGGGTTCTCTCAAATAAATAAACTTAAAAAAAAAAAAAAAAAAAGGAGCAGTTCAACAGACCCATCTCCCACCACAATCCTGCTTTTATCTCCCAAACCGGCCACACACCAAGAACATCTCTCCCACCCAATCTCTGACCTTTTCCTCTGTGCTGGTGTGAGATAAGCTGTCCCAAATCCCCTGGGGAGAGATGAGAAAGGGGCTCATGCCCAGGCCCTATGCTGATGAAACCCAGAGGAAGACACCAGAGAACAAAAATAAAGCAGGGGGAAGGTTAGCCAAATGACACTAGCCCCAAAGTATGTCTAAAACACGGTCCCTAGAAAAGCGTACAGTGTGTGGGGCTTCAGTCTGTGGACAGCATGAGCCAAGGAATTGTGGTGCTAGAAGGGACCTTTGAGATCATCAGGGCCATTTTGCAGGTGAGAAAACGGAGACCTAGACAACACAAACCAACTGCCAGCCATCTTCCCCCTGAGGTCACTGCCAGCTGGATGGATGGGGCAGGAGTATCTGCCTTACAGCTGTCAGCCCAACAGCCCACGTGTGCTCAGACCATTTCACTTATTGTGGCATCCCCCGGCATCCTTGTTCCGAGAACAAGCAGAATGCCATAAGCATGGCTTCCCTTTACTTCAGCACACAGCAGCTTTAGCCTGGGCATCCGCTTTGTCTCCCCGTGTCCCATCCCCTACCCCTGCCACCCCTAAGGCCAACGGGGTGAACCGACCACAGAAGGAAAGAATCCATACACACAGAGTTCCATGTCCAGTGGGCACTTTGATGCTCCTGTAATTCCCACTGTGTCTCTTCAGGTAAGGTACCTGAGGCTCTAGGCAGCTAAGCAGCTGGCCTTCAGGGCCTCTGCAGGGAAGGGGGGGGGGGGGGGGGGCTGAGCTGTGAATCCAGGAGGATCACCTCCAGGGCTCTACAGCTCCTTCCAATACATACTGCAAGGGGAGTCTTCCTGAGTCTCTTTCAGGAAGTGGAAATAAAAAGATCCCAAAGGGGTTCGTGCATTTCACTCTTAGATTTGTAGCAGCAGCACTCCCAATGCCAGACATGAGGAGATCTTAAACTAGGGTCTCAGGAGCCCCCAAACTAAGTGCAAATTTGTGGGGAGGAGCCCACAGCATTCATCAGAGGCTGCCTCCGCCCCCATCCCCTGCTGTTTCTCTAAAGCTAACCAACCCCAGACACCCTCTCTGGTATCTCTTCTGGGGACTTCTTCAATGAAGAAGTGAGTTGTCGAGGGATACCCAGAAGAACTTGTTTCATGGAGCAAACCTGGGCCTTGCCTTCCCAAAGACAGGCCGGGGGTGCGGCTCTGAGCAGGCGGGTGCTACACCCACCATACCTGCTGCCCTGTGCCTGCAGCGCTCTCGCTCAGAGCCACTTCCTCATTGCTGCCTCTGCGAGGCTTCCTGCCGAACCCAAGGAGAGCCCGAGTCCTGGGCTGGGTCCCTCACGGCGCTCTGCCCAGCGCCAACACCCCATCAGCCCTGCCGGCTCCCTGGCTTCCTCCTGGAACCCTCTGGTCCGCTTACTCAGCTAAAATCTGTGTCTGGGCCACTAGCCGTGAGTTCCTCTAGGAAGGAGATCTTGCCTCCCTCACCCTGGACATTTACAGAGCTGGAAGCTGGGCCCAGCACTTAGTAGACACCAACAAAGCACTGTTTAATGAATTTAGGACTAAACAAATGGCAATCGCACTGACAGCTATGCCATCTAATGCTGTGACTGCAGCATTCACAGATGCCGAAGCAATGTTTTTCAAACTTTGGGCGGGGGGCGGGGGGGGGGGGGGGAGGGGGGCAGCAGAATCCTTTTTCAAACTTGAATTTTATGTGACTCCCGGATACCTACAACAGGGAAGGAGGAGGTTCTCTCTGTAAGAAGCAATGGAGCAGCAACATACCCTCCAGCTTGGCCTCTGTGAGTCCCCTTCACTCACCCCTATGCTCTGCAGAGCTGCTGAAAACCACCAGGCTGCAGAAAGACCACTACAGTCACCACAGTAACTGCTGCTTTGGGCCTGACACCAACCTCCGGCATTGCTCTTCCCTTTGAAAGGAAGAGAAATCCACCCTGAGAAATGACATCTCCTAAATACCCCCAGAAGAAGCCTCATTGGGAAAACACACTACTTCCATTCATCCCACAGCACTGGCTTGAGAGAGGTAGTGACCAGTCTACCTTCACAGCTGAAGTCAAGGGCTTCCCAAGGGCCATACCCAGCATGAAACCCAACCAGCCCAGCCCCATCACCTTCTACACTGCAAAGAGCACCGGCCCCCGCACTCAATGCCTCCTGGAAGCCAGGAGACAGATTTATTTGACAAACACCATAGAGGCCCCTCTCAGTCATCACTGCTCTCCCCTGCTCTCTGCCTCTTGGCCTCCGCAGATGCTCTGGTCCTCAAAAAGCCCCCATAAGAGTCCCGCCTTCAGCCCCACTCTGTCTCAGCTTTAGTTCTGGACTGTTGGAAACCCTTACACCTTCGAGTAACGCATTCACAACTTTAATCCTGGCTCAGCCACCGACTCACTGTACAACCTCAGACAAGTCACTTCCTCTCTCTGAGCCTCAGCTCAGAGCGCCTCTATGAAGTAAAAGGCTTTAACCAGTTCTCTGACAGCCACTCCAGTGTCCAGAGTCTAAGAATAAGGATGGCTGCCCCCAACGATCATGTGAAATGCTGTTACATATCAGACGTGATGTCAGAAGAGCCTAAGAGAAAGCGTAGACCCTTAGCCATAAAGAGCTGCAAACTATGAGGAAATGTATTCCAGAAGTGTGTACGATGTAGCAGAGTGAGAAGAATTCTAGATTTATAAGGAAAGAAACGAACATTCATCGAGGGCCCTCATTTGCCAGGCCTGACACCAGCTGCTCACGTACAGCACCAACGTGCGTCGACCCCAGCTTTGCCTGTGACGGGCAGTGCGACTTCAGGCAAGTCAGCTCCTCTGAGCCTTAGTTTCCTTATGTGACAGATCACACAGGCAGCGGGTGAGAACCAGATGAGCGTCTGTGACATCATTTGATAAACCTTCAGGAAGCCTCCACATAAGGAGCCAGTCCAGGGCAGTGCCCGACGTCCAGTTCCTCGCTCAGGTGCCAAGCTCAGTCCGAACTTCCATGGCTACCATCTCCCAGGCTCATAAGCGTCTGGCTTTGACTCCCGTACACGACGTAGTTCTACAAGCTCAGACTGAACTAGGAGCCAGCATGTAACTTAGGGAGTCTTCTCCCACACCTGACTTCTGAGTGAAAAATCAATACCCCAGCCAAAACGGACTGTGAGAAAGGGGGCCAGAACCATCCCCCGGCTTTTACAGAGAAAAGCCAACAAGCCGCATCTTCTTGCTGAGCTTATGCTTTTCATTTTTGGATGTCAACACACAAGCCCTAGATGTCTTGCAGACGGATAGGGACCCCTGACCACGGTAGGCTTACTTTAATTCCAAAAGGGAGAGAAAATCACCCTAGTATCAGTCCCTGGGAACCAAGGCCAGGGCCGAAATCAAATCCTGCTAAGGCTTAGCCTTGGGACCCTGAGGAATGCCAGAGGCTATCTCCAAGAGTGAGTCTACGCAGCTTGTCTGGTTTTCTTTTATTCAAACCACAATGAATCCATCCTCCACCCATCTAACTCCTTCCTTGACCACAGCTACTCTGTGTCTCCCTTCTTGGCTCCTAACTTTTCCCCCTTACCTCTCCCTTCCACCAGTCACCACAGAAACCTCAACCGTCTTTCACCGGATCCAAACCACCAACCACATCCCAATCTAGCTTCACAGTGAGACCAAAACTCCCTCACTTCCACGGCCCGGTGTCACCCAACACTCCTCCCAGGGTCTTACAACTCCTTTGATTGGTCCCCTCTTTCCTGAAAAATCCATGGGCTCCACCACCAACCTGGCATCTGCCTATAACTCCCTTGCCCACACTCAACTCAGGTCTGGTCTATAAACTTGGCCTGTTTCCAAGCCTCCTTCCCCATCATAAAATCCCAGCACCTCAGCTTTGTTCCCATAAACCTCCCAAGGCCTGCCTCCCTGACCTCTTGGTCACCCCATAAACCTGCTTACCTGCCACACTCCAAACACCTCTAAAACCCTCCACCCTTTCCCAGAAACCAACCTATCTTTTACAAGGATACTTAACATTCATTCATTCATTCATTCATTCAACAAATGTGTATCAGGCGCCTACTGGGTGCAAAGCACTGCACCAGGCCCTGGAGAAGGGGCAGTGCACCGAGCTAGGAGCTCTCCAAGAGTGTATATATGGTCAAAGCCTTTTTGTAATATTGGCTGACCCACCTCCAATATCCATCTAGTAGACAAGTATGTAAAAGCAAACACGTACTGAGCACTCACTACCTACCAGGCACTGTTCCCAACACTATGTGTGCATTATCTCACTGAATACTCCAGTCAGCCCTGTGAGGCAGATCCTACTATTACTCCATTTTACAGATAGGGAAACAGAACCATACAGACAAAATAATTCAACAGGAATGTGCCAGGCCCAGTGCGAGGTAATCCCAAAAGGTAAGTCCTGGGGATATCCCCATTTCTCAGAGGAAGAAACTGAGGCTTACAAAGGGCACTAACAATCACATCAATAGCTACCATCTACCTAGAGCTGACTTTACACCGGGTTGGGCGCTAAGCTCTTTGCCAGCTTTATCTCATCAAATACTCATACCACCCCAGCGAGGCAAGTCCCCACTTCACGGATGAGGGAACTGAGGCTCTCAAAGGCGAAACAACTTGCCCAAGGTCACAGAGTGAGGAAGCTGGGAGTCCCAGAACTCGAACCCGGGTCTCTCCAAGTCCAGACATCGCGCGACTTGACCAAGGTCACACGTGAGACAGGGGAAGGCGCGGCAAGGGGATCCGGCGCCCCAGCCCCGACCCCAGCGCGCCCCGCGCGCCCGGCCCCTCCGGTCCGCAGCCCGGTGCCCCAACCTCACCTCCAGGCCGCCCGTAACCCCTCGGCGCGCCCCTGGGGCCAGCGGCCGCCGGGCAGCCCCGCCCCGCGCGGGCCGGCACCTCCCCGCCCGCCTGCCCGCCCGCCCCGAGGCCCCCGTGGGCCGCGCCCGGCAGGGCCCACGCCACCTCCGGCCGCCGCGGCCCTCACCGCTGTCGCCGATGATGAGCAGCTTGAAGAGGTGGTCGTAGTCCCGGGCCATGGCGGGCGGGGGAGGAGCGCGCGGGCGGGCGGGGTCGGTGCTGGCCTCGCGATCCGCAGCTCCCTCCGGGCTGCTTCAGCAGCGGCGGATCCACTTCCCGAACAAACAGCCGGAACTGACAGAAACACCTCCCTCCGCTCCCCCTCCTCCTCCTCCTCCTCCTCTTCAGCAGCCGCCGCCGCTGCCACCGCCTCCCTTCTTCCCGCCCCGCCCCGCCAGTGCGCAGGCGCAGCTCCTGGCACCGCCTTTGCGCAGCCGCAGCCGCGGCCAGCCGCGCCCTCTCCGCGCTCCCGCACCGCGCAGGCGCCTTAGTGAGGTCCCGCGGGCGCGGGCTTGCCTTCTTTACGTCTTGTCGGCTAATGTCGCTGCAGCCGCCCGCGGCCCCGGGTGCTTGGAAAGCGGAGGTGCCGTGGAGCCGTGAAGGACGCCGAGAGCGCCGGAGAAGCCCGGCCGTGGCCCGGGACGGACTGACTCCTTCATCTTCAAGAGCCGCAGGCGCTGCGGAGACGGAAAGACCGGCACGCAGTGACCTTGGGGGCGGGGCTTACGCCGAGCTCCCGGTTTCTCGGGACCCAGGACCCGGACACTCCGCCCCCTTCCGCACGGACGCCGCCGTTGAGGTGCTGGTCTCTGGCCTGCGGACTGAATTTGCAGGCACCCGGTGGCTGCCCGGTTTTGCAGGACACGAGTCGCCCGCGGAGCGGAGCGTGAGAGGAGTGTGGCCTTTGAATCCCATCCTAGCCCCGTGATCCCTTGGAGCCTGCGTTGCTTCCTTGGTAAAATGGGGAGGGCAGTTCCAGAATCAGAGCCCCGTCCAACTTGACGCTGAGCCGTTGTGAGCTGCATCCGGAGCCCCAAGCGGCAGCTCCCTCGGCTTCGATTTCACACCGCCTACAGAGTCATATCTCAAAATCGTGTGGTTAGGAAGACCTGGGTTGTCAGGAATTAAGCGGGATTGGGTTTATCATCAGCTCCAGTTTTTTCCAGTTTTAGAGTAAGTTCCCACCTGCCCTAAAAGGGAGATGCTCCTACTACCATCCTGCTTAGAGAATTGCAGAGATCCCTAAGCTCCTTATAGCTCTCTGTCCCTTTCCGTCAAGTATCTGTTGAATATTCCCACTTGTTTTATCACTTACATGTTGACTTTATAAAAAGTAATGCTCATGGTTAAAAAACAAAATGTACAGAAGCTTACCCAAAAATACAAGTTAGTTTTTCCTTCAGACTCATTCCTCACAGTTAACTCTTGTTAATAAGTTCCTTGGACACCTTAAAGTGCTTAAGAACTATTTGTTGAACTAATAAATGTCTTTCAATGAATTTTCTGCGCCTGTGCAAACACATACATGTATGTACGTTGCCTTTTTAACAATATGCTTGGACGTTCTGTCATTTAATAACCGCGTGGTATGGTACGCTGTCATAGGGTTATACTTTAACCACTCTGCTATTGATAGGCATTCATGTTGTTTGTAATGTTTTATGTAAACAAGGTTGCAGGGAAGATCCTTGAACAGCTCATGGAGCGTCATACTCGTTTTGAGGGTTCTTTCCAGGAGCTAAGAATCGAGTGTGGTGATGTCAGAAAAACATGGGCTTGGAATCTGAAGGTACTACCTGGGAGAGGAATTACTTCATATGACCATTTAAAAGGGGTCCTTGGGGGCACGTGGGTGGCTCAGTCAGTTGAGCCTCAGTCTCTTGATTTCAGCTCACGTCATGATCTTGGTTCATGGGTTCAAGCCCTGCTGTCAGCACAGAGCCTGCTTGAGATTCTCCCTCTCAAACTTTAAAAAATTATTTTTAAAAAGTGATCTTTCTTGGTCTAGGAGAGGTTAGTGGGATCCCCTTTGATTCAGCAGTTCTAAGAAGTACAAGGGAAGACGAAAGTGTCTGTGTAGCTACCAGGCAAGCACACTCAACCCTGACCAGCCACTGAGGCAGGAGGCCACTCCAGCTCATCTTCTCAACCTGCTCTGGAGTCAGAGGGACTTTGGTTCAAGTGCCACACCCAACATGGGGCTTGAACTCACAACCCTGAGATCAAGAGTCGCATGTTCTGCCAATTGAGCCAGCCAGGTGCCCCCAAATGCTAACTTTGAAATCCTGGCTCTGTCCCTTAAAAGCTTTCAGATTTGGGATAAGTCACATCACATCTCGGAGCCCGTTTCCTCACAGAATAGTTGTGAGGATTAGAGAGGTTTGTAGATTACCTGGTACATACAGGCATTCGATAAACAGCAACTGATACCGTTAGCCACGGTCATTTTGCACTGGCTCATTCATACTTTCAGCTGTTTCCTATTGTAGATACCTGTTGCACACATTTCCAAGGCAGCCTCTTGATACCAGGCTACAGGATACTTTTACTCAAAAGTAGAGCAGAGTTGGCCATTGTGAAGACCAGATTCCTGACTTGCCTGCACGTGTCTTCTGGAAAGGAACAGGCATTAATTCATTTAATCAGTAACTAATGAATGCTTACTACTTACTATATGCTACAGGTTATAGAATAGAGCCTTTTTTCTCCAGGAGCTGTCTTATCAGAGGTAAGACATACTCATAAGGAATTAAAAATACAAGACAATGCAATAGATAAAACAGCTGTCAAATAAGCAGTCTAGACTTCAGAGGAACAGAGCTATCACTTTTAGCTAGAATGATGGAGAAGAGATTTCATTATAAAGGTTTCATGATGGAATTGGAACTTACAAGCCTTGAATGATAGGTATATTTAGACAGCCGCTGTCACCGCCTGTGAAAATCATCAATTTTGGCTTTGAGAGAGAATTCCCTAGAGGCCAGGATATGTGCCTGGTGTCCCCAAAATGAAACAGCATTATTTCCTCTACAAATAACGTTTTGCATTTATTTAAACTACAATTCAGCAGGGGCACCTCGGTGGCTCAGTCAGTTAAACATCCGACATGGTTTTGGCTCAGGTCATGAGGTGGAGCCCCGTTTCGCACTCTGTGCTGGCAGTGCAGAGCCTGCTTGGGATTCTCTCTCCATCTCTGTCTGCCCCTCCTGCTGCTCTCTCTCTCTCCCTCAAAACAAAACGAAACGACACAAAATGCTCCACTACATACAATCCAGCTTTGTTCTGGTAGGGAGCTAGGTAGGTAGGTAGGTAGAGTTAGGTAGAAAGGGACAGAGAGAAAAAGAAACTACATATGAACATGGATATAAACTGTGGGGACCTGAGGTAGCATCAGTGTGCACCGATGAGAAACTTGGTTCCGCTGTTCTGAATAGCCAGTTTACAGATGAGTTTTTGCGAGGCCACCTGTTTTGCACAGTAGTCTGGTGCAAGCATGCACGGTGGATTTCTGCTGCTGAGATTTCAGGGAGGTTACTGCTGAAGCCCAGGTGTGCAGCAACAGCAGGAAGGGACAGATGCAAAGGACAATATGCAAACATCAACCAGACAAAGCAGCATTGCAACCAAAAAAAAAAAAAAAAAAAAATCTCACAGAACTTACCTGGCAACTGGAGTCAGGTGCTAATTCAGAAAACACCTGCGTGCCTACTAGGTGCCAGGCACTGTGCTGGCACCGAGGACACAACATGAGCCAAACAAGGCCCATCCTCATGGAGCTTACGATACAATAGGGCAAGACAAGTTGTTCCCCCCCTTCAGCACATGTCTGAGAGCTTCCCTGTACCAGGCACCGACATAGGGGAAGCGACAGCAATAAATTAAACTTTAAAACCCCTGCTTTCATGGAGGTGACATTTTGGTAGGGAATACAAATATGTATCTGGAGACAAAGGAAGAGTGGGGACAGCAGCAGGCAGAGGCTCACGGGAACAGAGTGACACCATGGAGTGGGCAGGTGTGCTCCTTGGTCAAGAGGTGGGGCAGTGAATGAAAAGACGGTGGTGGTGGTGGCGGTGCTGGTGGCGGTGGGAACAGCAGCGTTGAGTGAAGTTTTTCAGGGTCACAGAAGCAGAGGATAGGCAGACAGTGAGGCGTGAGGATTGAGTAGTAAGGGGTAAACGTGGGCTAAAGGCACTACAGGAGAGGCAGGAAGTGTGTCACCAATAGGAAGGCTGGGAGGATAAGGAAGAGGGGACGTGGAGCCAGAGGCCTTGTGGCAGCCAGCGGTGACCCCGGGGAGCAGCGCGAGACATGAAGGTCTGTGGGGCAGAGGTCTGGAGGGACCTGGCTGGTCAGCAACGGAATCTAAAGTTGCTGACACAGGTAGTGAGGGAGGCAGACATGTTCCATGGTGTAAATAGGTAGAAGCAGGTGGCAAGTGAGAATTCAGAGCAGGCAGGTGAACTGAACGCCAGGGGCTTTAAAGAAGCCAAGACGGGACACTTCCAACACACTGGTCCCAGGGGGAAGGAATAAAGAGAATTTTGATGGAACTGGAAATCAGCCTCGATTTCTTGCCTACATGCTCGATACCATACTGTGAGACTTCGCAGTGGCCAAGACCAAGTGAACGTTAATTAAGTTCCTTGGTTGCAGGGGCCATCCCGGTGTTCTCCGGGACCTAGCATATGGCAGGCACTGGTGTCTGTGGCATTAAAGTGAAGCCACACAGAGATCTGGCAAATTGGAAGGAACATCAGAAACAATGTAGCTAGGGGCGCCTGGGTGGCTCAGTTGGTTAGGCATCTGACTTCGGCCTAGGTCATGATCTCGCAGTTTGTGAGTTTGAGCCCTGCGTCGGGCTCTGTGCTGACAGCTCAGAGCCTGGGGCCTGCTTTGGATTCTGTGTCTCCTCCTCTCCCCCCGCCCCCCACCGCCCCGCACTTGTGCTCTGTCTCTATCAAGAATAAATAAATGCAAAAATATATTAAAAAAAAAAAAAAAGAAACAATGTAGCTAAACTCTCTTGTGTTTGCTTTCTGTGGGGTGTGGACCAATTTTTGGGGTCTGTCACCAGCACTACAGGGTCAACCCCCAACACACCCAACCAAACACCAGTAGGATTTCTCTCCCCTCATCGTTTATATTAGTGGTTTTCTTTCTTTTTTATTTAACGTTTATTTTTGAGAGAGAGAGAGAGAGAGAACATGAGCGGGGAAGGGGCAGAGAGGTGGAGACAGAGTACGCAGAACATCATGACCTAATCCGAAACCAGGAGTTGGTTACTTAACCAACTGAGCCATCCTAATGCCCCCTAGATCAGTGTTGGTTTTTTTTTTTTTTTTTAATTTTTAACGTTTATTTGTTTTTGACAGAGAGACAGAGCATGAGCAGGGAAGGGGCAAAGAGAGAGGGAGACACAGAATCCGAAGCAGGCTCCAGGCTGTGAGCTGTGAGCACAGAGCCCGAAGCGGGGCTCGAATTCACAGGCCGTAAGATCATGACCTGAGCTGAAGTCGGACGCTCAACCGACTGAGCCACCCAGGCGCCCAATCGGTGGTTTTTGAAGTGTGGCCTAGGGACCCCCGGGGCTCCCTGAGACCCCTTCAAAGAATCTGCAGTGAAAACATTTTCTCTTAATACCAAGATCTTACTTGCTTTTTCCACTCTCGTTCTTACCCAGTGGAAGTTTCCAGAGAGCCTACGTGACATGTGACATCACAATAGCTTGAATGCAGGAGCAGACATGAAAATCCAGACATTAAAGAGATGTGAAGAATGTAAAACAAAGCTTCTCTCCTCACTAAAATGGCTTTTGTTTTGGAAAACTTAGTTATATTTGTTATGGTTACTTATGGTAACACGTAACGGGTTTATTATTTTTAAACGAGTACAACTTACAAAGTTGACCAGTTTGGATGTGTATGGTGGTAAATATCAATAAGGAAGAGATACATACGCAAGAGCTCTTTGGGGTGTATACTTTCAAAGTGTAAAGAGTTCCTGAGGCCAAGATATTTGAGAAATGCTGGATCAGATACTGCTACACCCCGGCTTCCCACCCCCTTTACGGGAGTCCAAATGGTAAGAAGGCTCGAATCCTGCTTACGACCAGCTTATGCCATCTCAACCAGAGAAACTGGGTCTCAGAAGAGCATCAGAAGGTGACTGGTGTATTGCATGTGGACACACACAGGAGTGTCACACAGAAATCCCACAGAGGGAGTAATCCTTGGACCAGTTTTTCCAGTTTCCTGAGCTTCATTAACACCAAGACTATCCTTCCACCAGACAGGCTGCAGGGAACCCTCCTAATACAATGAGGGGCAGCTGGGAAACACCCAATGAAATAACTGGGCTCCATCTCTTATGAAGAGTAAAACCCAGTCACTCCACAGAATTACATGCCAACAACTTGCCTAGTTTCTTTTGCTGATGGCCCTGGGGCCTGGTGACCCAACTATCAAGAAACATAGGTTTTTCCCAGTTCTGCAGCCAACTGGCCATATGTACCTCCACTTTCCTCCTCATAAAACAAGGACCAGTCCCTTCTGGCCTCCCACGCACCGCTCTAACGACGACAGTAGAGGGCTATCTTGCCCCGGCACCCTGGAGACCCCGTCCCCGTACGGACACGCTCCTCACTCGGCATCTTACTCATCCAAACACAGCGGTCATCGCTTCTCAAAAAGAATCTGATTTTTAAGTTCATAAGCTTTTTAAAACTTCGGGCTCACAAAGTTAACACAGCATCTGCCGATTCCAGCCCCAGCAGGGACTCCTGAACAAGAGCTCAGGACTTGTGACACGCCACTGGGGTTAAGAGTGCCTATGGCTCAGTCCTTTCCCATTGACATCCCCCATTTCTCTCTCACCCACCAAGCAAGTACCTCCCGTGTGCCTGGCCTCATGGAGCATGCTATCTCGCTCACTGCAGACAAGCCTGTGACTGTCCTTGTCACTGTACAGATGAGGACATGTGGGTTCAGGTAAAGCAACGTGCTCTGGGCCACCCAACTTAACATTAAGTGAAGGGTCAAACCTGCCTTGATGAGTTCACACAGCTCCACAAGAGAACACCATACAGCACGAAAGCACTGCCTGCATTTCCTTGAAAACATTTTAGAACCTAGATGTTTTTTGAGGCTCTTCCTGTTTCTCCCTATTGTTCTCATTCAGAAAGGCTTGAAGCAATTTACCACATGTCCACACACAACCATACTTAGAGAAACATTCCTAACCACCAATCTTGTTTCAGAATCTGTGCTCGGCAAAACGGGGTCTTCAAATCCCTGCAAACAGAAGAATCAATCCTGCAGGTCCCTTGCCCCTCTCCCGAGCTGGCATCACAGCAGTGAGCCAGAATTTACCTGTACATTTGGTGCCTAGGTCTGTAAAGCATGTCATTCTCTCCCCACATTTTAAACTAATCTCGATGCCCATGATTCCAGAGGTGCCTGGAATCAGGTGAAGGGGTGAGAGGTTCGGTTTAGTTTTCCCTGGGTTAGCTCAGGGCATGTCTTTCAGACACGTGAAGAGAAATATCAGAGTCTCCTCCTTCGAGATCACTGAAAGTCTTAGAAAATAGCTGTCTTTCCTAAAGCAAGTGTCCTGTGAATGGGGTGAGGTACTGACCAGCCAGCAGGGCATCCAGGTAGAGTCCTGGGCCAATCACCCAGAGCCACTCAGCCACTGTTGGCCGTGTGGGCCAAGACGTGAAGGGGCTGAAGGCCCTGCTACAAAGAAGAGAAAATGCTTGTACCTAAC
The DNA here is from genome assembly GCF_046562875.1 of Panthera onca. NCBI lineage: Eukaryota > Metazoa > Chordata > Mammalia > Carnivora > Felidae > Panthera > Panthera onca. Next base: position 15,109,202 of record NC_138350.1, read on the forward strand.
TAACCATCACAGAAGAGAGAAGCCAAGAATATCCGCTCTGGGGACAAACTGCCATTTATTAGCCATATGATCCCAGGGGAATGACTTCTTTCCCTAAATTCCTTCCTCTGGAAAACAGTAACCACAAGAGAACCTACTTCATGGGTTGAGGAGATTAAATGAAAAAATGCCAAATGTCATCAGTTATAATCACTATTATAACATTGAGAACAAGAGATTCTTAGAGATTCTATACCAAATACCTCATTTTATAGATGAGAAAACTGGCCCAGAGAAGTCCGACGGCTTGCCCAAGGTGAAATGGCTCTACCAACCACCAGGTCAAATAGTTTTGCTTCGCTGCTGCCAACCTCCACTTCCTTCGGGATGTGCAGGGCTGCTGTTTCTAGGATTGCTAAGCCTCCCTCCGGGTCGAGAGGGTCCTCTGTGCCTGCTCCACTGTCCTGTCTGTGACAGCCCTTCGAGGCTCATTTCCCAGGAACCCACGCCCTCCCTGCAGACTCAGGGAATGCAATTCAACATGCTCCGGGAGCCTTTGAGTCATCTCTGTCTGTGAATCAACCTCCATCCATCCATCCTGAACAGAGAGATCTCATCCTCCTCCAGTTTCTGGAACAGAACCTGGTGTTTTTCCTTTGGATTTTGCTTACTGAGTGTCTTCCACCTCTAAGTACATCAGATTTCCCTCCCAGTTTCATACTGGGGGCTGAACGCCTGAGATGGACATAAGCATCTATTCTGAGATCCTGGAGGAAACACTGAAGACTATCCCTCAGGGGCTTACCAGAGCTTTTCCAGCCACACCCCCCTCACACAGAAACTTCATCTGCCTCGCCAGAGCTAACTGGCAGAGGTGACCACATGTGCACACAGCTTGCTGGACATACGCCCCAGGGAACTGAGAGGACACTGCTGACCATCTGAATCCCAGAAGCAGGGAACAGTTCCCATGGCTACCAAAAGCTGCACCCATTGGCTGCTTTGGCTATCGGGACTGACTCAGCTGACCTCTCAAGGTCCCCTGCCGCCCTGGGAGTCTACAATTACATTGAGCCAGCTGAGACCATGCCTGCTACAAGAAAATAGGAAGTCCTATGACATATAAGGCTCAGGCATAGAAAGCAAGGATTTCATCAGAAGTATCTCAGAGGTCACCTTGTCTTATTTATCAGAAGTGCTGAGTCACAGGGCTACTTTCTACCTTTGCTGCATTAATAAGCCAAGCCTTGCTTTTTTTGATAGAACACTTTAGACTTTTTACAAAATGAGCTCGCTACCACATTTCCTTTCTTTTACAGCTCTGACCAGTAATGTCGGTAGAGGTTTATTCCATACTGTGACCAGGGACACAGCCCAGAAAAACTTGCGTCACTGGGCCCAGAAGGGCGTGCTCCGTCAGACAGGACATGTGGATCACGAGCCTTCTAAGAACCAGGAGGAAGGAAGTCATTCATAAAGGAGACAGATGCTGAACTGCAACTTTTCTTTCCTTCGGCAAGTCCTCTAACTACAGCAATGTGGTTCTTTCTTACTCCGCAGAAGGGATGGACTTCTCTTTAACACTTGACTACCAGAAGCTCCCCCACCTTCCTGAGTCAGGACAGAACAGGCAAGTGGCCAATTCAACCCCTGCCTTCTCTATGCTCAGTGAAATCACGGGACCCAACCTCAGGACAGAGAAGTGCATAAACCTGTACGAGACTTCCAAGAGCAGGAGAGATGCCCAAGAGTCAGAATGCTGCCGGTGCTCACCTTATTCCTGATGCACAAAGCTTCATGTTTAATGGATGGAGATTTTTATAAATCTGCTTGTATCGAGATTAAATCAAAGCCTTTATTAAAACATTCCTCCTTCAAACAACCTGCATTTAAACCAATACCCCTCCCCGACTTGTGAATTGCCAGGGCATTGCGAGTATGTCATGTTCACCTGACAGGGGTCAGATCCAATCGGGCCACACAACATGGCAAAGCCACGGCAAGACACGGCACACCAGGCCGACCTCCACGGTTCAGTGCCCCACTCAGGATCTAGGCAAAGGCGAGTAGCACTGGCTCCCGAAGCAGAACTCAAGCACAGGAGAAGAGGATCCAGAAGTCTGACCCCACCTGTTCCAGACCCAGCCACGCTCAGCCGGATGATCAGCTCTTGGCTACCACTTGGTGAGGCTCACACATGTGCTTTTGTCTCTTCTCCAAAGAAAAGGGTGAGAGATGGAGGAGGCAATTTTCAGTTGTGTGTGGGTTTGATTTAAGGCTTTGGCTGTGGTCTGTTGAAATATTAAAATACTTTCTGGGAACGTCATCTCCTAAGCTCCCCATCGGAACAAACGTATTTTCAAAAATGAAAACATTGAACAAAGAGGTGGAGCCCGGGGGGCGGGGCCTGGGCCTATCAGGTCAGGATGGTGTCGTCCACCTGCTCTGTGGAGTCGGCCTGGCTGGCCAGCTTCTTCAGGGACCTTCGGTTGCACTCATTCAGCACCTCCAAACTGGCCACGTCCAGGATCTTGGAGAGGGCCTGTGGGGAAGATGGAAATGAGGAGACGTAATCAGAAAATACAGCTTCAGGTTTCTCCAAGCCAAGGCAAAAATGAACATTAACCTCAGAACTAGCACTGCTGTGGACTCCGGCAAAATAAGGGAGTCCGATGGATCCCTGGGAAGCCAAGAAAACCACACCTCATGCTTTTCATGTGCTGAGGCGGGGAGTGGAAGGGCTTTCAGTGCTCTAAATACGGTGGGAAGAGGAGTGCATGAACAGGGCTCCCTCCTGGGATCCGTTCCACACGTTCAGATGCCAAGTGAGACTTTATTTGGATTTCTCCAAAACAGGGCTCTGTTGCCGAAAGAAGCCTGAACACCACAGGAACAGAGGAATGTTTTCAGGCACTAGACCAGTCACCTGACCACAATCTGCCTCTCAACACTCAGCATATGAGGTGGTGGAGTATGATGCTTAAAGACTACCACGCAGTAGAGCCGTGTGCCGAGCACCCACAGCAGGCCCTGGAGGGACACCCCAGTCCCAGGCTCCCACCTGAAACACCTCTTCGCCCTGCCTCATCTTGAGGAGGTTGACGATCGCCTGGTCACTGTAGGCTCTCACGACAGTGTTTTTATCCTTGGTGTTGTCGAGAAGAGCCTTTAGGATGGGTTTGATGGCCTGGGGGTCCAGGGGAGGCAGCGGGTCCTTGTTGGCCCACCAGATCATCTTCTCGGCCACCAGCCTGATGTCACTGGATGGGTTCTGCAGACACTAAGAAGACCATAAGCTTTTAGTTAGGCACATCCAGTCTGTTTTTCAAGGAAGCCCAAATTTCTGCCCTGACATTCCCTCTTCATCCAGAAACTGACCCCACTGCTCGCTTCCAATGGCTTCCTTTCCCATCTTGGTAGGGGCGGGGGGGAGCAGTGACAGGTTCTGACTCAGCCCATCTCCTTCTCCCACCTCATCTCATGCTATTCTCTCCCTTTTTCTCACTACTCTTGGTCCACGCAGGGCTATCACTTCCTCGGGGACACCAAGCTCCTTCCCGCCTTCGGGCCTCCGCCCTGACTGGTCCCACAACCTGGGATGTGCCTGCCCGGGGGTCCTCACATGGTTGGCTCCTTCTCCTCCTACAGGCCTCAGCTCAAGTGTCAGCCCATAGAGGTCTCCCATAACAACCCTCTCTAAATTAGGGCCCTCCTCATCCCCATAGGCTTTTTGTGTACCTCCAACTCTACAGATCTTGTCTGCTCCATGCACCTCTATGCCTTGAGGGTCTAGCCCAGCGAGGTACACAGAGGATCTTCAGTAAACAAACACTGATGAACAGCTGCATGCAAGGTGATGCTGTTACATGGGCTCAATCTAACAGGGGCCCTGAGAACTCTCAGCAGGGCTGCAGGCGTCTGCAGGTTGGGGCAATCCCCCTCTGGAACCTCACTATTCAAATTGAGGTCCACACACCAGCAGCACTGATACCGCCCAGGAACTGGTTACAAAGGCAGAGTCTCAGACTTAGCCACACCTCTAAAAATGCAGATTCTCACTCTGATTTGTGTGCACAATTTCTGAAAAGCTTGCTTTATTACACAGGCAGCAGGGGCCCCAGTGTCCAGCTCCCAGGCTTTCCTAGTTGACACCTTGCAGCCACCACAATAACAATAATAAGTGCCATGCCAGCTAAAAGGAGGCAGGGAAGAAAAGACTTATTAAGATTTGAACCCACCACGAATTCGGGCCCTGCGTCAGGCTCTGTGCTGACAGCTCAGAGCCTGGAACCTGCTTCACATCTTGTGTTTCCCTCTCTCTCTGCCCCTCCCCCACTCATACTCTCTCTTCACTCTCAAAAATAAACATTAAAAAAAAAAAAAAAAAAAAAAAAAAGGATGTGAACCCAGGTCTGTCCCAAATTTTACTAAATCCAGATGCCTGGAAGGAATACCTAAGATAGTGGTTCTTAAAGTCTTATGTGCAAAATATATAAACAGCTCTCAAAACTTCAGTATTAGGAAAGAAAAAACACAATTTTAAGAACAGCAAAAGACATCAATAAACACTCTACCAAGTGAATGTGGGGATGGCTAATAAGCACATTAAAATTGTTCTACATCAGGGCGTCTGGGTGGCTCAGTGGGTTGAGTGTCTGACTTGACTTTAGCTCAGGTCATGATTTCACAGTTGCAAAATCAAGCCCCGAATCAGGCTCCATGCAAGGCACTGAGTCTGCTTAAGATTCTCTCTCTCCCCAGCTCTGCCCCTCCCCTACTCGCACTCAAAAAAAAAATTGTTCTACATCATTAGCCATAAACAAATGCAAACTAAACCACAATATGATACTATAGTACACTTTTGAGAAAGGATAAAATTAAAACAAAACAAAAAAAAAGTTTAAAAAAATAAAATAGTGATTCTTAATTTGATTTGGGGTTACAGGTCTACTTGAGAATCTGACAAGTCAGGCACTCTTCCGGAGGAAAAAAGCACACAGAATCACTTTGTGTTCCACTCCCAAGGGTTCAGAGACCTCCCAGAGCTCTCCGCAGAGAACTCCCAGAACAGCACAGTCAGACAGTCAGAACAGTCAGAACAGTCAGACAGCACACTTCCAGTGTTCTTTGGACATGGGTCCTTCTCACAAGCCAGGCTGCCCCTACTCACCTTAATGAACAGGCTGGAGAGTTTGGCTGGCAACTGTCCTCCCCCTGTCTCGATGTGATGCTTCATCAGGAACCCCATGCCCCGGATCCCGCTCACTGCGATGGGGATCTGTGGGGACAGGAAAGTGCTGGATGGCACAGCACCCTGCCCCTTCCTCGGAGCAGCAGGGCCAGGCTCTGTCTCATCCCCAGGAACCTCCAGGACACTGGCCCCTCATATAAGCACCCCTGCTATACACACACACACACACACACACACACACACAACTTCACATCCAAGACTCTTTGACAGCTTTCTTGCAGACAGCTTTCTTTGCTTCCTGGCTATGAAGCAAACAAAGGCTGTGTGCACTGCTTCCCACGAACAGGGTTCAGAGAGCTTCTGACATGGAAGGGACCTCTAGACACTCCTACTTAAACTCCTCATTGTTTACAGATGACAGAACTGAGGCCCAGGGAGACCAAGTAGTGGTCCAAGGCCACAGAAAGTTATTGGCAAAGGCAAAATTTGAACCCAGGCCTCTCACCACCCAGTCTGCAGTAGAGCCCCTCCCCCGCCCCTTGTGCAGTGTCAGCAAGGATACAGCTGTGGAATTTGGGCTAGGGAGGGGGAGAGGGGTGTGGCTGCCCCAAAGCCTTACCCTGTCTGCCATGGCATTGCTGAGGATCATGTCCTGAACTTCACTGCTATACCTGCCCGCACAGAGTCTGTTGGGAGCCACGTTCACAGCCACAGACAGTGCCAGGCTCCGTCCATGCCGAACCATCCAGTCAATGCCAGACACATCCGCTGAGTGGAAGGACACAACTGGGTCAACCTGCACTTTACACTATGCCCCTACCAGCCATGCAGCCCCCAGGCCCACCCAACCTAAGCCCAATGGAAATCCCAGTCCACTGCACACGGACCGCCCTGCCCAATGTGGCACATTATGAAGAGGTCTCTCTCAAGCTACTTCAGACTCGCAGCCACGTTCCCCGAGCAGAGACGTAAGGGACTACAGGACCACTGGAAACTCCATTTTGTTTTAAGAGCTGGATTCCCCAAGGAGAGACTAGCTGCCAGAAGACCCCCCCGAGGGAAAGGGGAGACAAGGCCCTGCAGGGGGTCCCCAGTGCACAGGAGACCTACCCAGCAAGCACTGCTGAAGGACAGCGCTGAGCTCCTCTTCAGTCAGAAAGGCACACAGCTCGCCCAGGCAGCCGGCCGAGGAGATGCGAGTGTTGTCCTGACAGAGCACAGAAGGGAGCAAAAGGCGGCGTGAGCTGCACCACCAGCTGCAAGGTCAGTGGGGCCAGCAACTGCCCAGGATGGAGGGCAGGGGAGAAGGCAGAACGAGGCGACTCCAGACTCCTGTCCCCACTCCAGGCACGTGCGCTCCTGCTGCCAGTGCGGGACTGCCATTCATGGCAGCCGCCACTGGGCGTGGAGCGAACAACCACACACCCAGCACTTCTCTCAATTATAGAAAACTCCAGTGTGCGTGCATATGGTAATCATCATCACAATGGCAATAATACCCGTATTTACGTAGCACCTCTCTTCTTAGAAAGTCAGAACATTTTCCGCGTATTATCTCAATTACTATCAACAGCTCTGGGAGGCAGCGAGGGGCGGCCCCTGCCCACATCACTGGACGTCAGCTAGAGAACCACTCTGAGCTCCTTTCCTTCCAGCCCCGCTCCCCTGCCAACCTTGTGTGTCATCTTGTGTCCAGAGCGACACCCTGGAATCTCTCTACTGTGTCAGTGCCCTAGCACCACCTCCCTTATTCAGGTTTGTCCTAGGAAGTCAGAATGAAGCCACTAATCAACCTAAGGAGGACAAGCAAAAGCTGAGCATTTTCTGTCAAAATCAAAGCCAGATACACAACCTGCTCCCTGCTGCTCCTCCCTAGCCAACTAATCACGGGATAGCAAGGGAGTGGATTTTTAAGATACATACTATATTATTAATAAGTGCCAATCTGATGTGCACACAGACCACAAACCAACCCACCAACCAAGGACTAACGACCTGCTGAGTGGCTAATGCCAGGCTGGCACCCTGGTTGGCCACCATTGATCCAGGGGAAGCTCTGAGTTGGGGGGAAGATGGTCTGACCACAGTTTGCACCTCTGAGCTCCAGGCAGAAGCCCAGGTGCCAAGCAAGGCTAAAGCTGGCTCTCTCTGACGCCCACTCTCTCCAACAGGATCTATTTTAAGTTCCACTGTGGTGAAATGCAAATTGGCCTAAATACTAACTTTTGCTTGCACTGGGCATGGCCCTGTAAAAACCCTGACAGAGAAGGCAGGGGCTCTAGTCAGGGAGCAGCAGTTGGAATGAGGCCAGACTTCCACAGCCATGGTAAACCCAGCAGCAACAAGGGCTGGCCCCACTGAGTGCGCTACAAGTGCAAACCATGTGAACCCACAGGCTCAGTCCAGAGATTAACCCCACAACAGAGGGCTGTCAGAGGAGAAAGAGAAAATTCTTATCTAGACTCAGTCGCTGGGCAGCCAACGAGTACTTAACACACGCTTCCAGGCTGGGGAAGGAGGGGCCGTGCTGGAACGGAGACAGCACCGGGGGTCCCAGAGCTCAGACTGTGGCTGACTCCACCTTGCTAGGGCATGGCCCCAGGCAAGTCTCACCCTCTCCAACAGTGCTAAGACCTCCGACCTGGTGTCCCAGACACCAGATGCCAAATTTCCTTTTTATTTTATTTGTTTAAGGTGAGAGAGAGAGAAAGAAAGAGAGAGAGAGAGAGAGAGAGAGAGAGAGAGAAAAGGCAGGAGAGAGGCAGAGAGAGAGATCATCCCAAGCAGGCTACAAACTGTCAGAGCAGAGCCCGACGCAGGGCTTGAACTCACAAACCGTGAGATCATGACCTGAGCCAAATAAAGAGTTGGATGTTTAACCAACTGAGCCACCCAGGCACCCTCCCAGATGCCAAATTTCTTAAGGGCTGTGACCATGCTGGCTTCACCTCTGCGATAGACCCTTTGTCTCAGCAAATGTTTCCTGAACCAATAAACGAATGTCTTCATTTTACACACAGGGAAAGGAAAGGCAGAGAGGGAAAGTGGCTCGTTTAAGATTGCACAGTAAGTTCACAAGAGCTCCTTACTTTCCTTACTGTGAAAACCTTACCTTCCTTATCTGTGAAACAGAACAACCAATACCAACACTACCCGCCCTGTCTCCCTCACAACCAAATGCCTGTTAAACCATAAAGAGTGATAGGAGCATCAGGAATGATTATTACCACTGAGCAGGCAGCAGTTCTTCCAACACAAAACAGACATGTCGACCAAAGCAAAGAGAAGGGGAACCAGTAGAGCCCACCAGCCCTGCCATCCACCTGCAGCCATACCTCGTCGTGTCCCAGCATGCTCAGCAGGAGTGAGACAATGTTTTTCCGGATGACCACGTCCACTTTGGCCCCTGCTCCCTGAATCACAAACCTCAGGGCCTGCAGCATGGTGTCCCTACAGAACCAACGCATCCAACTTAAACCCCTCGCTCTTCTTCACCACTGCTCCCGCCCACACAGGCCCGGCCCGGCCCCAGGAGGCTTCAGCATCCGCCTGGCCTCCTCACAGCCACAGCACTGCCCCAGCGGCACCTCACCTGACACCTGGGTCTTCCATGACACGGATTCCATTCAATAGCTCTGTGAAGAGGGGGTCCACCTTGATGTGGATGGAGATGAGCTTCCCCAGAGCATCAGCAGCCTTCAGGCGTACCCCCCGGTTGGAGTCCTGCAGGGCTTTGGTAAAAGTGGTCTGCAGCTGGGGCAGGAATGGCTTCAGGGCAATCCCGACCTGTTTGAGAAACCCACATAAGAAACTACGGGTGTGGTGGAGTCCAAGGCCACAGTGTGCGACAGATACAAAATCAATCAGAAACCACCAGGAGCTCTCGCACACAGGCTAGGAGTAGATACTCCCACAAAGAGGACAGCCAGCACGGACAGGTCCTGCTCAGCCCCGGTATCACCACCTCCAAGGGAGCCACTGGTTGGCTTAAGTGGAGACCAGTCCACACGGACAAGCGACTTGAAACCTCTATCTCCAAATACATGAAAGAGCAGCGCAGGTGACGGCTGTCAGCCCCACCGAAGACCTGTTCCAATGCCAAGACAGGGCAACGGACCAGGTGTATAAGGGCAGGTATCATCTTCTGAGCAATAGATATGCAAGCTGAGCACTGACACTGCTCAGAGAACAATCCTATGAAACAAATGACCTCAGAAAGTCACCCCTCCCAAGAATGAACATTTACTTCTTCCTAAATGGGAAAAACCAAAGCAGCTGTTTGGAAGTGTGAAAATACTGGGGTCAGGGGCTGCAGGCTGCTGGGAGGCACACCATGGAGTGAAGCTGGTAAACGGGAGGTAGGAACCATCTGGCCACGGATGACATCGACTCATGGCCTATGGGACAAATTCTGGGAGGAAAGGGCTCCGTTACGCTCAGGATGCGTCAGGCACCACCTGACACCACCTTCTCTAGGCCCCACAGCTCTTCATTGGCAGGCGGCAGCAGCACTTCCAAATCACGGGTGAGGGCACAAGCTCAGAGGTTACCATACTTTCCCAAGGTCATTCTGGCGTAGTGTGAGTCTAGCGTCTAGCATCTCGACTCCCTCTGCCATGCTGTTTCTCCATAATAAGCTCACCGTGCTGCCACATGACACCAACCGGCAGACAGATCAGTTCTTGAAGACCCAAATGGACCAAGAGGTGAATGTGTCAGTGGCTCACCTTGGCCAGCAAGAGGCTGAGTGTCTCGAGCAGGGCTGCCTTTACGTTCCAGCTGAACCGGTCCCCCAGGATGCGGATCAGAGGCCCAGTGATGCTGACCACGGAGGGCCTCAGGGCGTCAGCTGAGGTCAGGCGGATCACCAAACCTAAAGCTTTGGCCGCTTCCTCTTTCTGTTCCGGGCTGCCAGTCAGGACGCCCTCCCGCAACACTGGAAGGATGGAGGTTACTCCCTGACGAGAGAACCACACACGACAGTCAAATCTCAAAGGCACTGGGTCCAGGGGTCTCCTATCCAAAGCACGCACCCCCGTCAGCCATCCTCTCTGTGATTCCCTGACAGAGACTGCTTCTGGTGCCAGGGTAACAGCCTGAGAGGGTGCCGGCTGAGAAACAGTCTTGACAGGGCAGTGATGAGAAGGTAACAGCTCTGGTGGGCCTAGCACACATAGGTACACCTGCTGTCTCCTCTGTGACTCACTTGCTCTGGCCGTGGTGGCCTCCACAACTTAAACTGAAGGCAGCACAGACCCTATCCCCATATGGCCACCGTGGGAAAGAAACACGCTTCCGTGAAGGCCCTAAGTCGGCTGCTCTACCACAGACCCGGGACTGCGGGTGGAGGTAGAGGAAGGCCATATGCCCACAGCACCCTCACGAGGCCCTGGCTTACCTTCTTTGGGAGGCAGAACCCTGGCACATGCTCGCCTTTGCTCTCATTCCCTATGAGCCGGATTTCTTTGTGCAGTTCTTCAATTAGTGCCAGCTGGTTGCCAGCATCGAGCTTCTGTGGAAGGCCAGGAAAAAGCAGAGAGGATGTCAGGGTTCTAAGTACAGCCCTCCCAAGATGGCTTCAAAGTAATACCTCAGGGGGAAGAGTGTGGGGGGAGTATAAGAAAGACTGGCCATGGATTGATAAATGCTGAAGTTGGCTGACAGGTACATCATGGCCTATTTTAAGAGTCTAATCTTCCAAGCGTCTGGCATGGTCTATAATCAAAATCTGCTACAGTCAGCAGTCCCCTCACCTTGGTGATGGCATTCAGGGCATCCCAGCTCTCCTCCAGAACCACTGGGCTGGAGTCGTTGAAGAGGCGGATCAGGCCGGACACCAGGCTCCGCAAGTGGCTGGTGTAGTCAGCCTTCGAGCGTGAACAGTAAATGTTGAGGATGATGGCGGCAGCCTGCCTCATGCCCACCTCAGGGCTTCGGGTGGCTTCCAGCAGATCCTCGATGATGATCCGGTGCCCAGTGTCATCCTCTACTGAGAGGATCACAGCCTGACAGTTGGCCATCTCCTGAAACCACAGGGGACACCCAGACTGAGCACAGCTCCCCAGGGGCAGGCCAGGACAGCTGACAGAAAGCTGCCAGGAGTAATCGTGACACTCACCAGCTGCTCGTCCGGAGTCCCAAGTTTCTCCTTCAGGGCCAACATGACTGCCGGGAGGATCACTCCAAGGTGACGGGTCAAGGCGTCGCCAGCCACAGACGAAAGGAAAGCCAGCACCCGGGTGTTGACAGGCGGAGTCGTCAGCTGTAGAATGATGAACAAGGTCAGCTCAATGAATGCCGCTCCATGCTGGCCACCGTGCTAGACTCTAGGAGATCCCATGGCCATTGTTGAGGGCTAAGTATCTGCTCCAGGGCCGCCTGAACCCACCACCAGCCTTCCCCAACATCTGAGTCCAAAAGGTCTCCATAGCAGGCCTGGAAATAATCATGTAGCCGCGGCCAGGGGGTGTTTGCTGCAGGGTGGGATTACCTTGGGCACGAGGTAGGGAAGCACCACACGACTCTTGATGGCCATAACTTGCTTCAGACCATCCAAGGCAAATTCTGACACTTCCTCATCATCCTGCACAGGAGCACGGAGGGCAATGCTGAGGAGCTGGCTCCTGTCCCCACCTCTGCTGTCTAGACCAGCCACCGCCAACTTCCTTCACCACTTTCCTCCCTTCCTCCTACCACACCCACATTTACTGACTATCGAAGGAGAAGCACAGAGCCAAATCTGAGCCTGCTGCACCCACTCCCTTGGGGGGCCCACACTGCGGCTGCCTTGGCAGAGTGAGCCCCCCTGCATTTTGCTTCTACAGAGACAGTAAAAGCCAAACTGGTAGGTGTGTGGCAGATCCACTCACCAGCTGCTTCAGTAAAAATGGGAGAATGTCCTCCAGAGCCTGGTGGCCGATGGTGGAGTGCAGCTGCTCGAAGGTCTTGGCCGCCGCTTCTCTGACCTCCTCCAGAGGGTCACACAAAGCCTTCCTCGCCGTGGGTACAAGGGACTCAGAGAAATACAGCACCTGCAACAGAATCCGTGCACTGTACCTGATGCAGCAGAGGCAAGGAAGGAGTGGAAGCAAGCAAGGGGAGATGGACGAGGACCTCTGGCCTAGCCAGGCCACCAGCATCCCCTGGCTTGACTCTTAACTTAGTGATTCTCACTGAAAATGAGCAAGCATATGAACGTAGAGAGGATATGCAGTCTCCACCTGAGGAGTCGGATTTTAAGTGAGTTCTCCAGATACTCTCCATCTCCCACGAGAGCTCCTTCCCACAGTGAGGCCCTGCATGGCATGGCCCCTCTCCCCTGATTCTTTCTTTGGCTCATCCTCTTGGAAAACTCCCAAGTCCTTCAAGACTCAACTCAAAAAATTGCTTCTCTGTGGCATCTCTGGGGCTACTGTGGGGCCAAGGATAGCTCTGCTCCCTCTGGAAACGGTCCCCCCGAAGCAGAGCGCACTACAAATAGAATCGGGGGACTGATTATGTATCGGCCTCACCGCCGGCAAGGTCTCAGCCTTTGAGAGGACTCAGTAACTATTCAATGAATCACAACTCTAGTTGGTGACAGAATTTATTTACATTCTTTGCCAAATGCAAACGTAAACCCCCAGTGAATATAATACTTCTACTGATACACTCAGCAGAAGGTGCCAGTAGATCAGAGAATAAGCAATGGCCACATGCTTAACATTTCTGACTAGCCAGCCACTTCATAACTTTTATGCCAACTGAGAGCCCTATGCCTGCTCAATCTGTTTCCCAGGCGTGTTTTGAGGATCACCCTCAGAAAGGAAAGTGAGTGCAAAGATCGCCAGCCCCCTGAAAGTGGCTGCTATGGGACGGTAACATTGTCGGAAACGACACACTTCCACCCACTGGGAGCGTAACACTCATCTGCTCTGCTCCCTGTAAGAACGTGTGCAGCCCTCCCGCTCCCACAGCACCAGCACACGCACATGCGCACGGCCTCCCTTCCCTGCCAAGGACACTGCACATTTTAACTGTAGTGCAGTAGTGACACAAAAGGGATTAAACTGGAGAAGCCTCAGTAGTGGTGAGAAAAAGATCATCACCAATTTCTATGGGCCATTCAGGAGTCCCTAGTGATACGGCTTTTCCTGGAACCTGCCCCCAGGCCTCTGAGTCAGGTCACCCGCGAGGCCCTAAGAAGACACTCACAGCGTCTCGGCTGGTGGACTTCATGATCTCGCTCAGTCCGATGCACACACCCTGCCTCTCGTCGCTCTTCTGAGACCTCAGGCCTTCCTCAAGGATGGGGATGATTTCTGGCAGGATTTTCTCCCCTAACTTCCGGACGAGATCGCCCAATGTCCTTGCTGCAATCTGTCAGCAGAGATCAAGCCAGGACATCAATGCCCTACAAACCCCAGGGCACCTGGAAGACAACTCCAGGTTGAAGGCCCTGGACTTAACTTCCCCAGATGCCATTAGCCCTGAAGAACCACCAGGGTGCTTGCAAAACGCTAAAAAATACAATTATTTCTTTGTGTCACACACACCTACACAACCTAAAGCAAGAGCTGGCACCTTCTATATGAATAGGAAACTTATCAGATGCTGCCTGGTCAAGAGTCAATTTCCCTAAATTGATAACTACAGCCTAGAAGTCACCTCACCTTGTGCTCTTGTCCAAGGGGAGCTGAACAGGGCACAAATGTTTTTAAGGAAAAAAAAAAAAAAAACAAAACGATCTCCCCTGAGGCCTCACACAAACCCTTCTTTAGCCAAATATGCAGTTTGCTTGCCAGAGATGGGGGTTGGGAGTGGGTCAAAGGGGACTGCCAGAAGCAAACATGAGCCCAGGCTGGGCCCCTCCTCCCAACCAGAGAACATGCCTGACCCAGCCCCTGCCCCAGCCCAGGTCAGCCTCATCTCACATGCTCACCCCTGTTTCTCATTCCAGACCCAGCAGCCCCCGCCCAGCTTCTGTTGGCTTTTGCACATCCTGCCCTTGTATCTAAAGCACTATTCCCCTGGTCTGGAATTGGCTTTCATCACTACCTCACCTGGTGGGTACTTACTCATCTTTTATCTTCAAGCATCATTTCTTCTGAGAAGCTTTCCCTGACCCCCCCTCCCCCACTGGTCAAAGGCCCTGTTACACACATTTGCAGCACCACGCAGCATTTGCTATAGCTGTATTTACATCTGTCTGATTATTTGATTAACGTCCATCTTCTCCACCACAGTGTAGCTCATGAGGAAAAGAATAAGGCTGCTCTTCTTCTCCATTACATCTCCAGATTTTAGGCCCCTGCTTAGCACATAGTGGTGCTTAATAAATATTTGTTATGTGAACATTAATAAAAGGAAACCTCCTTTAGAATGGAGTCAGGAGGCCAGAAAAGGGCACTCCCACACCCTACCACTCTTCATCAACTACAGACCCAAAAGGAAAAGATGAATGTTACAGACCAAACAGGAAAAAGCATATACTTTACTAGCCCAGCAGGATGAAGGAAGATTTTCCTCCTCCACCGGCCAACAGCCCAGCCAATGAGAGACAGTCACAACTGAGCCAATGAATAGCCACTACACTTCAAACTCCCAGTTTACTCCAAGAGTCTTTTTGTTTATAACAGCCCTCCCGGCACCCTCCCTTCCCTCTTTTATAGGGTGTTCCACTCTTTTGTTCAGTGGACTTGACTATAGTTTTGCCATGGCTTACATGTCCCAAACTGCAATTCTTTGCTATTGCCTGAATAAATCCATCTTGAAGGCAAAATAACTGGCTGTTTTATCTTTAAGAGTAACTGTTAAATGACTAAGAAATAAATGTTCTCTTAGATAGGGGGCTCTAGGCACCCTAGCCTCTGATGCTGGGTCAGAAGCAAGGTCCAGTAAACTTACGGTTCTCTTATCTGCACAGGTGCTGGCTAGGAAACCCAGCAGCAGCCCAAAGAGAGTAGGCAGGATCTCGCGCAAGGTGCGGGGGGTATTAGAGACCACAATCTTCCAGACGTGCAGGGACGCCTGCCGCACAACCAGCTGGGTGTCTGAGCGGCCCATGTAGAGCCCTGCCAACACCCGGTTCCGCCGATCTACCCCCAGGGCAGTGATGATAGCCTACAGCAGTGGAAAAGAAGGGAGAACGCAGGGTGGTGAAGCCTCCAGAGCATGAGTACCAGGGCACATCCCTACCATCACTACGGGTGGAAAACCAACTCGAGGCACGCACCTTATTGGACTGGGCAGTTCCAAAATTATCATCTTCAGAGGCAGTTTCTGTGGTCATCTTCCCGGTGACCCCTGAGATGTGGAACAGGAGATCCCCAAGGAGCTGAACAGAGCTAAACCTGAGGAAGAAGCCAATAACAGAGTCACACAGTTGCGAGGGGCAATCTTGGGGGACAACTGAGCACTGGGCAAAAAATATACTGGAAGGAAGTACACCTAAAATATTCATGGTGGCTACAAATGTCCATCAATGGATGAATGGATAAAGAAGATGTGGTATATATATACAACAGAGTATCACTCAGCAATCAAAAAGAATGAAATCTTGCCATTTGCAACTATGTGGATGGCACTA
Organism: Panthera onca; assembly: GCF_046562875.1. Lineage (NCBI taxonomy): Eukaryota > Metazoa > Chordata > Mammalia > Carnivora > Felidae > Panthera > Panthera onca. The sequence goes on from NC_138350.1 coordinate 15,124,939, forward strand.
GAGGGTATTATGCTGAGCGAAATTAGAGAAAGACAAGTATCATATAACTTCACTCATGAGGATTTTAAGATGCAAAACAGATGAACGTAAGGGAAGGAAAACAAAAATAATATAAAAACAGCAAGGGGGACGAAACATAAGAGACTCTTAAATATGGAGACAACAGAGGATTACTGGAGGGTTTGTGAGAGGGGGGATGGGCTAAATGGGTAAGGGGCATTAAGGAATCTACTCCTGAAATCATTGTTGTACTATATGCTAATTAATTTGAATATAAATTTAAAAATAATAAATAATAGGGGCTCCTGGGTGGTTCAGTCAGTTAAGCATCCGACTTCGGCTCAGGTCATGATCTCGCGGTTCATGAGTTTGAGCCCCACATCAGGCTCAAGGTCCAGTAAACTTATAGCTTGGAACCTGGAGCCTGCTTTGGATTTTGTCTCCCTCTCTCTCTGCTCCTCTCCTACTTGCACTGTCTCTCTCTCTCAAAAATAAAAATTTAAAAATTAATTATTAATAAAAATAAATAATAAATAATAAAAAAGTAAAAATATATTCATGGTGGCTATCGTGGAATGAGAGAAGTTATAGACTTTTTTTTTTTTTTAATTTTAAGAGAGAGAACGTGTGCATGCACACAGAGGAGGGAGGGTGGAGAGGGAGGGAGAGGGGGAGGGGGAGAGGGGGAGAGGGGGAGAGGGGGAGAGGGGAGGGAGGGAGGGAGAGAGAGAGAGAGTCAGTCTCAAGCAGGATCCATGCTCATACCAAATCCGATGTGGGGCTCAATCCCACGAGCCTGGGATCATGACCTGAGACAAAATCAAGAGTCGGACATTCAACTGACTGAGCCACCTAGGTGACCCTAGAAGATTTTTGTTTCTTTACACTTTCCCGTATTATTTTCTTCCCAAGTTTTCTACTAATGAAGACATATTACTTTAACAATGGTAAAAAATCAACATTTTTTAAAAGCATAGGTGAAAGTTTCTGTAATAAAAATTACAACGAAGAGGGAGAGTACAGAAAGAAACATTAACAGAAAATCAGGAATGCTGATCATCAGAAATGATCATCACTAAGAAGAGGCCTAGAAGGATAAACCTTACTTCTCTTCAAATTAAATTAGGTTTATTGTTTTTAATGACTACAAAAATCATAGTCCTATTTGAAGTGAAGATTCAAAAAAACCCATAAAGGGGCTCCTGGGTGGCTCAGTCAGTTAAGTGTCTGATTCTTGATTTTGGCTCAGGTATGATTTCACAGTTCATGAGTTCGAGCCCTGCATCAGGCTTTGCACTGGCATCGCGAGACCTACTTGGTACTCTTTCTCTCTCTCCCTATCTGCCCCTCCCCTGCTTGTGCATGTACATGCACAGACACACACACACACACACACGCACACACACACACACTCTCTCTCTCTCTCTCTCTCTCTCTCTCTCTCACACACACAAAATAATCATGAAAATATTTTTTAATAAAAAAATAAAATTTTCATACAAACTGAAGAACTGAATAGAGCAAACTTTTCAACAGAGGATCAGAATAGAGACACTGCTACATGAAACTGGAGAGTCACACTGAGTGCTTAAGAGTGAGAGTCTAGAGAGAGTTGAAAAGAATTCTCAGCAACATTCCTGCTCCTCGTTTCTCAGAGTTCCCAAAACGCAAAGCCGGGGCCACTGGGTCTTTCCACCCGAGTCCTTGCCTTATTCTCCAAAGATCATCAAAGAGGCCTTGCTCCAGCTGGGGCAGCAGCAGAGCGATAGCTGTCTCGGCGTACATGGAAATGACCCGCTGGCCTGCACGCAGGGCAGTGTCACGCACAAACTCATTCTCATCAGCAAGAGCCTGTGCAGACAGAGGGTGGGTCAGCCAGGGCTGCTTCCCCCAAGGCATCAGACCCAAAGGAAATGGGACTCCCGGAAGAGCAGGATGAGGATTCTTGCCTCCTAGTCCCAGCTGGTAGGGAGCCTAGACTCCAAAGAGAGCACATGCACCCTGCCCCACTCAGTAATGGTACCCTCAGCACGGTCCCTGGTGCCTACTTTGAGGATACATGGGATGATGGGCCCCACATAAGGAGTGAACTTGTCCCCAAAGGTGATGGGCAGGTAGTTGAACATCATGATATAGCCATCTCGGACATGGGGTGCAATGTCCACTTTGCTGGCTGTAGCCACGATTTCTGGCATCAGCTTTTCCAACTTCTCCACCCCCAAGCCAGCCATGACCTCGGCCAACCCTGTAACAAAAGGACAGAATGAACTCACGGGATCGGAAGGACCCTAGACAGCATTCCTGGTCTGGCCCCTGGGCCTGCCCTGGCCTCACCTTGTGCAGCGCCTGAGCGATCCACAGAGCTCTGCTCATAGGTCAGCGTCTCCATAAGCCATGGCAGCAAGTCCTCAAAGCACGACTCCCCCATGCCCTTCACCATGGCCCCAAGAGCCTTTGCAGACACTGTCCGCACCTGCCAGGTAACCAAGAACCAGGATGGTAGAGTTGCAGCGGCTCAAAACCAGGTGCCCACACAGGAGCAGGCAGGGGCCCCTAGGGTCTCCTTCCCTTTACCAGACAAATGCAAAAGCAGCTTATAGAGAATTCCCAGGAATCAATTTTCTGAGGAGTGGGCTAAAATAACAAGCTCCTGCCCGCCTCTCCTCCCAGACTCACCTCAGGTACAGGGTCCAAAAGAGAGGCTTTCAGGCCAGGCGTCACGCTTGGCAGGTAAGGAGCTAAGTCCTGCAACAACACAGGAGGTGACTCGGGTGAAGGCCTGGCTCCTGCTTCCTCTGGGCCCCGTTCCGGTGTGGCCACTGACCTCACCATTCTGCTGACAAGGAGAGCGCAGCAGGGCTGCTCCCACAGCCAGCAGGGAAGGACAAGTGGCAAGGAACCCCACTAACTGGTACCCCAGACGATCACCCAGGAAACCTGTGAGGGATCTGAGGCCCACCCTCAATGGGTAGAGAGAGCCCCCAACTAGAGTTCAATGCTCTTCCTCCTCCTGACCTTATCTCAGGACCAAGGCTTGTCCAGCCTCTGGAATCTAGGAAATTATTTCTGGCACTTTCCCTTCAGAACAGTGTTATCATCTTCCCGTTCTTCACCTTAAAAGGTTTATGTCTCTTGGTATAGCATTCAGCTTTAGGGAACAGTTTTAAATATAGAAAAAGCCTTATGTTCGCTGTAGCATCATTTAAAATAGCAGAAAACCTTGGACAGTATAGGACTGACAACAGGATTATATAAGTTATGGTATATAAATGTATCAGAATATTAAAGAACTATTTAAAAACCAGTTTTGTGAATAACTCATTGTAACTTAAAAATCAGCTTATGTTTAGGAATATAATTTTTTTTGATGTAATAAAAAACATTAGCCGTAACCATTTCCATGTTGGAGAACCACAGATACAATTTTTTGTTTCACCAATTTTCCCATTTCCCAAATTCTCTAGGACTAACATGCCTTGTCCACTTTATCTCTTGTGCCCATACCCTCAGCCAGCAAACTATGACTGTGGGAGACAGTGAGCTCACACATGCAGGCCCCTGGGAGCAGGTAAAGTAAATCTCCCAAACTAGGCTAATTTCCTCTAATTTATAGGCTTACAGAAGTAAAAGCTTGTGATGAGAACTGCAAGCAGAGCAGTGGCCACTTTGCCCACATGGGGCCAGGCTGGGCCTTTCTTCCCCCTCAGTCTGTAAAAGAGCCCATGCATGGATGGCCTCATCTGGGGGCTGACCTAATAAGAGCTTAAACCATTGTGCTCTGCAAGATGCCCAGAGAGTCAGGTCACAATCTCACACTCTGTGAGTTTGAGCCCCGCGTCGGGCTCTGTGCTGACAGCTCAGAGCCTGGAGCCTGTTTCAGATTCTGTGTCTCCCCCTCTCTCTGCCCCTCCCCTGCTCATGCTCTGTCTCTGTCTCAAAAATAAATAAAAACATTAAGATTAAAAAAAAAAAATGCCCAGAGAGCCTAGATTCCTACCCTCCACCCCAAAATTGTGCATTTCGTCCCCTAAACATAAACAGGGACAAAAGCCCAGACAGCCCTTCTGTGTCTACTGCGGGCAAGGACTCTGTGCCCTAAACCAGCATCTACTGGTCTGTCCAGCACCAGCACCAGCTGGGCTGCTACCTTCTGGTCCGTCAGGGAGTACATGTTGCCGATAATCTGGGCTGCCATCTTCCGCGTGTCTGTGGAACGGTCCTGGAAGGCTCTCTGGACAATGGGCATGATGAGGGCCAAGGATGGGGCATCGATGAAGTGAACAAACTTGGTATCCAGCAGGGTCTGCAAGCACTTCTGGGTCTTTCTGGAGGGGTCCGTCAGGGCATCCAGCAGGACAGGGGCAATGGCTGCATGTCCAAACAAGAGAGAAGCTGGTCTACACGAGTCTCAGGAGCGGCAAAACTGCCGAGTCCCCAGAACTACATGGGATCAGAAGAGAAAGGAGTCCGGGGCCACCCCTCACTGGAACCCCACGAGTCACCAGCTGTGGAAGCCAGCCTGTTTACAAAGAGCAATCTCTGCTCCGCCAGGAAGAAAGTAGCAGCTGTCACCCCTTTGCACTGAGCAGCTTGATCTAGCAGGACAACTAGAGTCTGCTTTCAGTGGGAGCTGAGCTGCAGCCACAGTGCTCAGCCTCCACGGGAGCGCAGCTCGGGCACCACAGTGCCTGATCGTGGAAGGGGCAGCCCAGAGTGGTTTTGCGAAGAAACTGTTTTGAGACGCCAAATGCCCCAAGTCAGTGGTGGCAATGAAACACACAATGCTCAGAGGAGTTACACCCAGATAAAACAAGCTCTTCATGTGAGCACCATCAGCCTGGCAAAAGAAATGCCAAGAGAAATACCTGGCTTATCTTTTCCAAAGTCTGGGGAATTCATCCACTGTGAAGACCCATGCTGGCCAACAATTGAAAAAAAAACAAAAACTAACAACCCAATTAAAAAATAGGCAAAAGATTTTAAGAGTTCTCCAAAGGAGATATGCAAATGGCCAAGAAGCCCACGAAAAAGTTTAACATCATTAGTCATTAGGGAAATGTAAATCGAAACCACGATTAGATGCCACTTCACATGCACTAGGGTGGCTATGACCAAAAAAGACAGACAATAACAGCGTAGGCAATGAGAACTCTCACACACTGCTGCCGGGAATGTCAAGTGATCCAGCCACTTTGGAAAACAGTCTAGCAGTTCCTGAGAAAAGCAGACAGTTACCATATCATGACCCAGCAATTTCCATTCCTAGGTACCTAAGAGACCTGAACATGTTTAAAAACACCATGTACGCAAATGTTTATAGCAGCATTATTTCAAACAGCCAATAAGCAGAAACAACCCAAACGTCCATCAAAAGATGACTTAATAAACAAAATGTGGTCTATCCACAAGATGGATTATTGGGCCATTAAGAAAGCATTGATGCATGCTACAACATGGATGAACCTTAAAAACATTATGCTAAGCTCAAGACGCTAGACACAAAGGGACAAACGCATATGATCCCACTATACAAAGTGTCTGCAACAGGTAAATGCAAAGAAACAGAAAGCCTATTAGTGGCTATCAGGGCCCAGAGGCAGAAAGGGAATGAAGAGTGAATGCTAACAGGTAGGAGATTCCTTTTTGGGGTGAGGAAAATGTCCTGGAAATAGACAGTGGTGATGCTCGTGTAATTTTGTGAATATACCAAAAAAAACACCGAATTATATACATTTTTAAAAAGTGATTTTTAATATTATGCAAATCATATCTTAATTTAAACACACACACACACACACACACACACACAAACCATGCTGGATTCTCAAAATGAATTCCCTTCCTTTGATAGAGATCAAGACTGTTTCCGAGCCTTAGGAACCTCCAAGGCTGTTGAACATTGTAAAAGACAACAAAACCCAAGTATACCTATTCATCCCTTAAAAAACAAAACCACACAGAAAACATCATCTTCTGAATAAACAAAAGTCTGGTAACGCCTGGCTTAACTACATTGAACAATTACCTATGTTCCACACTAAAGCTTAAAAATTCACCTCGCTCAGCGAGGTGGCTGCTGGGTTTTGTTTCTAGAAATCAACCTCTTGCCATCACTCAATCAAGAACCACACGACAGGGGCGCCTGGATGGCTCAGTCGGTTGAGGATCTCTTGATTTCGGCTCAGGTCATGATCCCAGAGTCATGGCACTGGGCTGAGTGTGGAGCCTGCTTGGGATTCTCTCCCTCTGCCCCTCTCCCCCACAAGCATGCATTCTCTCTCTGAAGTAAATATATTTTTAAAAAAGAACCACACTACAGAGCACAATTAAGGGGAATAACCCTTCCCTAATCTTCTCCTCTATCACACATCTTCTGCAATGAAACAGAATAGAAAGTTCCCAAAGAATGTATGATGCTGATGTGGCCCAGAACATGTCATTTAATTCTGTTGACTTCAGGGCTCAGCTTAATGCACAGGATCTCTCAGAGTCAAGCGCTTCTGAGCCAATGACTCAGTTTCTCCATTTATGCAGTCAACGATGACAGCTCCAGACCAGTGGCAAAACTACTTCCAAACTACTTCCCACTAATTGTTCTAGAAAAAGGGCTTCCCAGAATTTAGAGGTTATTTCAATGTGAGCATATCTGTCCTCAGAGGGCAAAGATCTTTGCTGAATGCCTGTTCCCTGCAGTGTCCGGGGATGGGAGGAGGAGCCAGGGAGAAGCATACCCAGGATCTCCGGGTTCCTGATGACGGAGCCGATCTGCCTGAGCGCCTGCTGTCCAGCCTTCTGCACTTTGACATGGGAGTCAGTGAGCACCTCCGTAAGCTTGGGCACGATGTTGGGCAGGCAGGATGACAGCTGCTTGGGAGCACAGTACGCCATTGCCCCAAGCAGCTCCACCGACCCTGCAGATGGTAGACACAGGCCCAGCATGGAATCACTGAGCACAGGCCAGGGAGCCACTTGTGCCAGCTGCCTGAGCAAGGGACAACCGGCCTGCCCCTCTGCAGACTGTGGCAGACTGCAGACTGTGGCCCCTCAGGCAGTCCCCAGGGGGAGGGGCAAGGAAGTTGGGGGGTGATGTGACTCCAGCAGAGCGAGCACAAAGCTCCTGAGTCCTACTGAGCCACAGGATTCTGGGTGTCATGCAAGGCGGTATAGGGAAAAGAGGAGAGACCAGGATGGGGGAAAACCTGGCTGAGTCCTGGTGGTGGTCTAAGGCCGATTCACCGAATCTCTCTGGCCTAGTTTCTTTATTCACATGTGAAGAAACTCATTTAGATCTGTGATTTTTCAAACTGCAGGGCAAAGCCTGAAGGACTGAGGGGAAGGCCAAAAGAGAGGCCAAGTAGGAAGGCCCCAGATCTTGACCCTGCCCAAACCAGAACAGCTCTGCTTGTATCTGCTTTGCATATTTGGATGCCAGATAAGATTCTATTTTTAAAAAGGAACTTAAGGGGGAAAAAACTTTAAAGTCACAGAAAGTAGCCACAGACTAATTTTAAGGCTCTGGGATTTCCTCACTGAGGGCAATGGTTCCCGCCAGGGGCCTGTTCTTTGCGTGAAAGCGGACAAATTATTGAAGGACTGAGGCGCATGATGACTCAGAGGGTCTTGGCCTTGCCTGTGGGCTGGGGAGCACACATGCACAGGACAAGACCCCCTAGATGGCTTCCTGGATCCCTGCAAGGGCAGTCTTCAGAAAAGGAAGTTGGACAGAGACATAGAAGGAAGCAGCTTACCAGCTTTGGTCCTCCAGGATTCCTCCTCCAGGGCAGCCAGTAAGGAGGGGAGCACCAGCTTTACCCCGTGAGCACTCAGGTTGCTCATCACAGCCTTGGCACAATCATCTGCAGCCTCAAGGGAGAAGAAAAGGCAATCAGGGGCCTCCTTGCCCAAGCAAGGGTCAAGGCCTGACAGCAGACTGAATGTTCCCCCTGGCGACCAACACTTAATTGGGGTCTCCTGTGTCAGACCCTGTGCCTGGGCCTATAGTCACAGCTGAGAAGGAGTTTCTCACCTCACAGAGCTTCAGCACTTTACTGGGAATCAGAAGAGACCAGTGCCCAAGGCATAGGTGGAGAGGTTCTGGAAGCGGGCCCTTCCACCACCTCTGACCCGTGGCTGAAACTCACAGCCAGCGCCAGGCTGGCTGCCAGTGGGTCTCATATGCAGCCTCAGGACTTACCTCACGCACGTACTGGTTCCCATCCCCGAAGCACAGCAGCAGATGGGGCAGCACATGAACCACGTATGGCTCGAAGAGCTTCCCCAGCATGGTGCAGAGCATCTCGAAGGCAAAGAGGGCTCCTGGGGGAAAGGGTGGGACAGCTGGGAACAGACTGTGCTCTGAAGGCAGCCACAAGATAACCTCCCTGCCACTTCCTCACCCTTTGGACACAATCAAGGCAGCTGTAGGACTAAAGCGGCTGCCCTGTGAGGGAGCAGCACCCTCTGCCTCCCCCAGAACAGGGATATGGCTGAGCAGAAAGAGGGAGAGAACAAGGGAGTGTCTGTCACTTCTTGGCACTAATGCCAGTAAGGCCAATTCTCTCTTGGCTGATGGTCTCTGAGTAAGAAATAAAGTCTAGGCCACATCAGCAAGGACCAGATGGAACGGGTTACACAATCTGCCTCCTCAACAGCGCACACACAAACACCAACTCTTCAGTGAGGAAGGAAAAGCCCGATAGATTCCTTCCTGTGGCAGCTGTGGGAACCGACTTCCCATATTAGGCAGCCCCAAGCTCAGAGACACTCACCCTCTCGCCGGCGGAAGTTCTTCTTATCCTGGATGGCATCGGTCAGCGCAGCCATCATTTCCTGCTGTTTCAGTGACAGGATACCCAGGCCCTTCACCAGCCCTGCCAGCCCATAGGCGGCCCCTTTGCGCTCTGCGTACTTGTCTGACTCCAGCAGCTGCTGCATCAGCCTCTGGATCATCCCTCCTGCGTCCTCTTTGATGGCTGGCACGAGAGGCGGCAAGCAGCTGGCCACAGATTCCTGCACCTACAGGAGGGGCCCACCTAGTCAGCGCCACAGCTCAACTACGGCCGGTTCCTGGGAGTTGCCACAGTCCTACGCAGCATCTCACCACATGATGTCCCCAAAGCCCACCTCAGCCACTGTCTGTCAGACAACACAGGGCATCAGACAAGCAAACAGTGTTATACGCCCAGGGATGATGCGGGCTCCCTCAGGGTGCACAATACATCTGTTAGGCCTGGGCAGGTGAGAGAAACTCCAGGAAGACTAAACCCACTTGCAAAGAATGGTCCAGGGAGAAGTGCATTACGGTGTTCCTTAAAAATGGCCCAAGTTTTCTAACTTGTCAAAGGCACTGGAAATTCAGCTGGGCCTCACAGGGCCAGGCCCAGATTAACTGGTACCAAAAGACATGATCAATTCTGTCTTCTAGCCATAGCTCAATATGCTGTGCTGTCAGAGGCTCGGGCAGGTGAGCGTCTGAATTTCTTTTACCACAATTTTGCAAAGCTACATTTGACGAGAACATTCTGAGTGCTCCAAAATGTAAGTCACTTGGGGGTAGGGAGGGGAACATATATTTTCAGAAAAGAAAACAACAATCCTCACACTATGGCTTGGGAGACTACATAAAAAGGCCCCTGAAATGTGTAAGGAACACACAGAAGGTCAGGGAAAGCTCAGCATAAGGAGTGCTGGGTTTACACTAAGTGCAAAAAATGACTGTTAGTAAATGAGTAGGGAAAAAAATGAAAACACCTAGTATGAAGCCTACTGGAACAAAGTAACTCCCTCTCTAAGGGTGTTCTTGACCATAAACCAGGCTGTCCCGAGACAGAGGATGACTCCTCACTGAGAACTGGCCCTTCTGGACCCTGACGCCCAACTCGCCGCTAGCCCACAGAGGCACATCTATCTACAGTCAGTCCCAGCTCCCCAGCTGGTTTGTGGGCCCCAAGCCAGGAGGCAGGTACCTGCTGGGAGGGGGTAGAGAGGGCAGCGATGAGTTTGGCAACAATGGGCTTCACTTTGGGGTCGCTCTTGTCCAGGTGCTTGGCCAGAGAGCCCATGAGGACCACCACACTCTGCCGCACGGCATCGTAGCTGGCATCATTGGGCGCATTCTTCAGGAACTCCTCGAACACTGGCAGCAATGAGTTGACGTTCTCCTGGAAAGCCGAGCCCACCCAGAGCCTCAAATTAACCCTACAGGCTGCACCTGGGGATGATGGTCTCTGCCCCAAGGACCAAGACCGAGTCTGGCTCTGGGACCGGCATCCTGACAAGCCAGTCAGCAATGCCAGCAGGTTTCCCAGTTTTCTGGCAGGAATGCAGCGGACTTACAAGAATTTAACTACCTTACAGGGTCTTTTGGGCTCAAAAAAAGAAAAATGAAATCTTGCATGGGGCCAGTGGCCCACCAGGCCTCCTGACACTCAGCCTCCCTGTGTCACCACTGCTTAGCTCTGCCTCCTGCCCTGCCTGCTCCTCACCCCCTCAGCTGGCTGAGATCTTTTACCTTCCCGTGAGTGTTGAGGGTCGCAAGGGCTGCATCCAACATGCACTTCCGGACATCTGGGTTTCGGTCGTTGAGAGCATCAGGGACAAAAAACTGAAAGAGGGGCTTCACCTGAGAGCTATCCAAACACTGGGAGAGCTTGTTTAGGGCCAAAGCCAAGCCACACCTAAGAAATAAGGGGGTAGCGTGTCAGGCGGCGAGGGCCAGCCAGGAGCCTCCTCTGTGGTGGAATCTTCCCCGACCTGCCACAAGAAAAGGGAGCTTACAGCAGCTCCCTCTGGGGTGCAGAGCACAGCATGGAGCCCACTGCCCAGTGCTTACCACCAGTCTAGACAATCGTCTCAACAACCCATTTGTCAAATGGAGACCTCCTGCCATCTGCCCAGAGTTTACTTCCCTCCAGGGCGACCCTGGGCACGAACAAGCTCTGCCTCTGTTTCCCCACCTGTGAGTACAATGCCCACCCTACCTCCAGGACAGGCTGCAGGAGGGGAGAGAGGTAAGAGAATCAGAGGTAAAGGCACTTGGAAGTGAACATATTATCCTTTTCAGCTATAGAGCAGTGAGAAGGTCCCCAGGGACCTCTGAGGAAACAGAGGCTTGGAGGAAAGGAGAAACATCCCAAAGTCACTCGGCTAGCCCAGGAGGAGCCAGGACTTGAACTGAGGTCTGACTCAGAGGGAGGTCTTGCCCTTTCCTTCCACTGTCCCGTTATTCCACATTGCCTCCTCTTGGCACCCAACTCACCCAACCTGAGATATCTCAGAAAGCTCTGAGTGGAACAAGATGGCAACGGCCATTATACCTGGCTTCCCACTGATCTGGAGGAGATTCAGAGATAACTCGTCCCAAAGCATCCAGCACTGGGGGCGGCCGCTGCAAAAGACAGGCTGATAAATGTACTGCTGTGCGCTCTCCAGTCAAGCCGGGCAGGCCAGCCATCAGCTGTGAGGTGGGAGATCAGTCACAGCCACCCTGGGTCACAGTGAGCTCCAAGACTCCTATCTGGAGCAGGTCGGAGGCCGAGCAGAGTCCAACCCACTCTCACACAGCCCAGCCCGCAGCAGGGTGCACAGGCCACTCACATAGAGCTTCTCCTGGTAAATCTCCATGAGCCTGCCCATAACCTCTGCCGCCTGCCGCTGGTACCGTGCCACAGCCTGGGAGAGGGCTTCAGCCCCGGCCTGCCTCACAGCTGCCTCGTGATAGATGACATCATCTATCAGCAAGGAGCAGAGGTCCGGCTGCAGATCTAGGCCCATCGTTGACCAGAGCCTGTAGCAGACCAAACAAAGGCGGGGGCTAGTGAGACAAGGGTTTGCAACATCCACTCTGCCAAACACGACCACCCAGCCCTTCTCTTGCTGTTGGCTGAGCTCTCTGGGTCCAGTTATTTCATAAGGGAAGAGAGGACAGAGCAGGAAAAAAAAACCAAAACAATCTTCCAGTGGCTCTCACCTCTCAGCCAGCTTCTGGATCTCTTCCTCCTTGTCAAACTTGACCACCCAGAGCCTCCGCAGAAGGTTCAGGCCATTCTTCTCGTCGGTATCAGGCGCTGGCAATACCATGTGGAGTTCCATCAGTCCCTGAGAGGGGGTGGGATGGGACAGGTGAGGCCCAACCTTTGACCAGAGCCTCTGAGCTGCCTCTTTACCTCCCTCTAAGGCTGTACTATCCAAGACGTAGCCACCAGCCACACATGGGTCTTCAAAATTAAATCAATTAAAATTAACTCTAAGTTCCTCAAACAGCTTTCCCTTTGTGAAATGACAGGCATGTGGGGATAGAATCTTTTTTTACCATAAAATTTTAAAACTCTCAGTGTGCAAGACAAACCTCAGAAAAAAAGACATTCCCTTTGTTTTCTTTGAGAAAAATTTTCCACATGGCTATTGTCTTCCACATCTTGCCAAGAACCAGTGAAAACTCAGTCACAGATCAATAGCAAGAGGCAGCAGACTGGCATCAGGAAGCCCTGTCTCATACTCCAAGGGGAACCTTTAGTCTGTGTTCCAAAAGCACCAAGAAAAGCCCAAGTACAAGGTGATGAGTTGAAAAAACAGGGGCACCTGGGTGGCTCAAGTCAGTTAGACATCCAACTCTTGATTTCGGCTCGGGTCATGATCTCACAGTTTGGTTCATGGGTTCCAGCTCCATGTCAGGCTTCAGGCTGGCAGTGCAGAACCTGCTTGGGATTCTCTGTCTCTCTGCCCCTCCCCTGCGTGTACGTGCATGTGCACGCTCTCTCGCTCCCTCTCTCAAAAGTAAATAAAAAACTTTAAAAAAAAAAAAAAAAGGGAAAAAGAAAAAACAAACTAATCCACTGAGTTTTATCTGTCTATAAAAGTACCAAGATCCACATTCCATTTTAAAAATCTGGTCAAGTCTTCCAAGGTAAAGAAAAAATGGCCAGTGACACACTGACAGCTGCTTTGTTGCTCCCCTTCCTACAATGACCCTGACCCACCCAATGACCTCTTTTCTTTGCCTCCAGGACACCCTGGTGCAGATGTGAGGCATTTCCCATCATTTGAAAGAATGTCCCTCATGCAACTCAAATACTTGCACTGAGAGACAAGGAATACCCCAGCAACCCCAGAAGGGAGTGGGCACGCACCCGGAGCGCGGTGTCCCGCACACTGGCACAAGGAGACTGTAAGGCACAGAGCAGCACATCCACTTCCTCCTGCTCTGCAAAGGCACAGCCATCCTCGCCACTGCTGCTGGCACACAGGGTAGTCAGGGTGTCTGAAGCCAGAACCTAAGGAAAACATTGATGCGCTGGGCTCAGTCCAGCAAATTACTTACTTCTATGGGATCAGGCAGGAGGCCAGGTGATGGGCTGAGGGGCCCACAGAGGGATATGAACTGAAGACACCCACCCCAAAGCCCTCGTGGGTCCAAGCCCCCTGCTCTAGGCCAGGCTAATGGCACAGCCCATCCAGAATATTCAGGCTGGCCATAACTAGTTGAGAATATTCAGGCTGGCACTTTAAAATAGCCTTTTAGCTTGAGTCCAAAAGTGAGGGATAAGAAAGAGAACCAGGATTCAACCCCAAGCACTGGGAACTGAGCTCAGAGTCACAAAATGAGTTGCAGCAATAGCCAACTGAAAAGCAGATCACCTGCAGGCGGGGAGAGCCTGTCCCGATCACCCAAGTCAGAAGGCGCAACATGGCCACACGAGGCAGCAGCTCCGGGCCATTCTAGGAGAGAAACGTAGGGAAGTCAGGATAAGGCTCTGCAACCACACCTAGGAACACAAACGGCAGGCAGCATCCTCTCACCCTCAGGGGAACATTCTGGGTCATACGGCCAACTCCACTGTAGAAACACTGTCAGCTTTACCACTAACTCCATGGGAGCCAACCCCAGTCGGCCACCATCCTCAGGGACTCAAAACAAGTACATTCTGAAACATACTTTAAATTCACAGTACATGAAGTACAGATGGCCCACAAACACAGGGATATTTCACTTTACAAGTAGTAAGGAAATGCAGGATGAAATGGGATACTATTCTTTTACCCACCGTTGGCAAGGTGAATTACCACCTGAAGTTGTGTTAGGTACAGAGACAGAACTCTTGGTGAGGGTCTAGCTCGGAGCACACCACATAATCTGGCAACTCCATGCCCAAGAATGTGTCCTATGGAAATGCTTATGTGGCTGTACAAGGGTCATACATATACAAGGCGGCATACTGCAGTGCTGCTCAAAATATGGAAAATATCTATCAACAGGAAGAGTTCATTGAAACATTGGCGCACCTGCAGCACAGAACCCTACACAGCCTGTAAAGCCGCTGGCATTAAAGAAGATTGGAGCATATGGTCATATGAAAGCAGGACAATCAATTTTTGCCTGTGTGGGGCAGTATGTATATATATATGTGTGTGTGTGTGTATATATATATACACATATATATATATTTTTTTGGCTTCTATGTTCTTGGATTTTTTTTTTTTTTTTTTTTTTTTTTTTTTTTTTTACGTTCTTGGAATTTTTAAACACATACATACGTTACTTTGGCACATTTTCAGAACATATGTTAAAAAGGAAACCCTTCAATGAATGAGGTCTAATCTCAAAATCACAAGGAAGTCAAAGGCAGCGTGATCAAAATTATCTTCTGAGTTAGAAAAAAAACTAACAAAACAGGGGTGCCTAGGTGGCTCTGTCGATTAAGCATCTGACTCTTGATTTCGGCTTGGATCATGATCTTGCAGTTTGTGGGTTTGAGCCCTGCATCGGGCTCTCTGCTGATGGCATGGAGCCTGCATGGGATTCTTTCTCTCTTCCTCTACCTCTGCTGCTTGCCTGCTCGCACGTTCTCAAAGTAAATAAACGTTACAAAAAAAAAAAAAAAAAAACACACAATAAATTAATAAAAAATCCTTCAACTTCTCCAAGTCAGAAACTCTCAAGAGACCCGTAAGCTTCTTTGAGGCTGTCAGTGCTGCACTAAAGAGAACATTTGGGTTCTCCTCACCAATGGCTGCTGTGGTAGATATATGCACACACTCTACTACCCCACCAGAACCCGTGATAGGCCAGCCAAGTGTGGAGAGCCCCTGCCTCCCTGACCCGCCTCAAGCCAAGGGTAGAGCTGAGCTCCCCTGCCAACCTCATCCACGCGCCCTGGGGGATTGTTAGGTGAGGCCCTCAGTTGGGCATGGACGGTGAGGATCTGAAGAATCTGGGCCATGCGCTCTTCCTCCTCCTCGCTGTGGTGGGGCATCTCAGTCAGCACCATCTTTAGAAACGGGAAGACCAAGGAGAAGGCTGGCGCAGACAGGGGCGCAGCATCTGTGAGAGTAAGCAACAGACACACTCTTGCAGGCATCTGCCAAGCTGCCGCCTCAGTTTCCATTCTCCAGGTGAGCAGGCGGAGGGGTGAAGGAGGCTGGAGGCTCCTTCTGATGCCCAGAAGCACAGGATATGATGACAGGGATGAAAGCTGGTAGCCTGGTTCTGCAGCCCATCATGCTCCTACCCCAAACACTGCCCAGTTCCAGGATGAGAAAGGTAAAACACACAGGTAGATTCCAGTGACAAGAAGTAGGTTCCCAAGGCGGGGAGGGGTCACAGTAGCTCACAGAATACCAGGACTCAGAAATTCTCCATCTGGTCCAACCCCCCATTTTTCAGAGGAGGAAATGAAGGCCAAGAAGGAAAGTGACTCGCCCAAGGCCACAGCTGCAGGAAGCCCTGGGGGACATTGAGGCTCACGAACTTGCTGCACCGGCATATACCACCTCGTGCCCGCTGCCCTTACCTGCCCTGTTCCTCACCTGGCTCACCCTTGCCCACCCTGCTGGTGATGGTGTGGCTATGCAGCAGGGTCACCGCCCTCTTCACGGCCACCGACAGCTCTTCCTGGCACCATGACTTATCCAGGGCACACTCTGGCTTCAGCAGGCGTAAAGTCACATGGCTCACCAAAGTGCCTATGTCCAACAGAAGGGACCCAAAGGGAATGACCGATACAAAGACACAGAATCCGGCCTGGGCACAAACCAGGGCCCCCAGGTAGAGGCACGTTATCCCTTAATCCTAGTTCTGCGGTGCCAAACCTAATTTCTCATTTCATGTTAGCACTGGGGGGGGGGGGGGGGGGGGGGCATGTAGGCCAGCAGGAGCTGTCCTTCCAACACTAAGAAGTTAAAAGTGTGAGCCCAGAGTTGTTCAGAAAGGGTAAAGCTCTACCCATTTGGAGCTCCCACCTTCCATGTAATAAGCCCAGCCAGCCATTAACAGTTTTGGCAGGCTCCATAAGCACCAACTAACTTTTCCACTCAGAACCGTTCCCAGATTCTAGCCTCACACCCGTAGGAATATACCCTTTAAGCTAGAAAGTCTGCTTAAGGCCATTAACCCACGAGAGTGAGGCCACCATAACACCCAGCCACTACCTGGTCTTTGTATCTCCATAGCTAACAAAAAGCTAAGGGTCACAGAGACCTCTCATCACGGACACGTGGCTGCTCAGGAGCTCTGAGCTGCACTGACCAGCCACGTGGCACCAAACCAACCCCATTGCCACTGAATTTCTGACTGATTAGTTTTAAAATTGTTACAGAAAGACCACACTGATTAGTGTTTAGAAGTCTGTACTCAGAGTGAAGGGACCAACAGACATAAAACAGGAGGGAGGACAGAGGAGGGAGCTCCATGTCGATCCCAAGGATATACAGCTTGGGGTTCCAAGGCTGCTTCCCTATGGAAACAGAAGTCGGTAGCCTAGACCACCATGTGCCTCCCCACGGGCGCTCAGGGGCATCTCCCACCCCCTCCCGAGCTGCCGTGGGCCCCACCCACAGCCAGCAAACAAGAACTAACCCAAAGCCTTGAGCCTAGGGGGCATGACGCAGGCAGCCAAGGACAGGAAAGGGTTCTTGATCCTCGGAGCAGCCAGGGGAGATTTCAGCAAGGGCAGGAAAGAGTCGACCAAAACAGGGATATACTGGGTCAGGCCAGATGGGTTCTTGGCGAGGATGGTGTCCAGCAGGCCCAGCGCTGCCTCCAGCTCACCGTCCAGCTGCAAGCAGAGTTGGCCGAGGAGGCAGGTCAGCAGGGCCTGCTCCGGACAGCAAGGGGCAGGTCTAGCCTATGGTAGCAGCAGCCACTCACCTCCTGCAGCCGCCTCCGGACCTGCGCCTCCTTGTCCAGCTGGGCCTGCAGCATCTCCTTCTGCTTACTGGTCAGCTGCACCTCCTCTTTTATACCTTTCTTCTTCTTTATCTCCTAAAGGCAACGAGCAAACCAATTCCGTCTCCAGGGAACAGACCTCCCTCCCTACCACAGAGTAGGGAGTGAGATCTGTCCCACAATCAGCACCATACCAGCCCAAAGTCTGTGACTTGGGCCCCCAAACCTGCCACGTGGCCTCCCCCACCTCCCACAAAGTCCACAGCCACCTGGTTTCCAAAGGATGGAGACAGCAGTAGAGAAGTAATTTCTTATTGCATTCTCTATTGACAAAGGCAAGAAGAGCCTTTAATATGTTAGAAAAACGAAAACTCCCTCAGTGAGCTGGGAAGGGTATCCTACCCATGCAGCTTCAGATTCTAAACCTTAGCCTCCCTCCCACAGATGCTCTCCCCTAGTATAAGTTGGAGCCTAAAAAAGGCCAAGAAATCACTCATTCATTCAACAAGCATTTATTGAGCACCTCCATTGCGCCAGGCACTGCTCTAGATGCTGGGGATACTGCGGGGAAGAAGGCCAAGTCTCTGCCCTCACGGAGCTCACAATCTAGTGGGCGAAGACAAGCAATGAACATGAACAGGGTGACTTGACAGCGGGATGAAGGTTATAAATGAAGAAATGAAATATGCTGCACAGTAAGCGGGAAGAGGGGTGGGGTCTACTCTGGACTGGGTGGGCAGGGTGGTTGCCTGAGAGGGGGACAAGGGAGACAAGGTGTGGTAAAGGCCCCAGTCTGGTAAAGGGACCTGCTCTGCTGTCAGAATCGGCTCGGTTAACAAGCCGAATACACAATTCCCCAAAAGCTACATAGGGCCAGGCCCTATGCATTCTCTCAGGAGGAAAGACGGGTCCCAGCCTCTAGGAGGTGGGGTAACAGGCATGGAATCAAGTCACACCATTTGGTGGGAGGAAGGTAGGAACTGGCCCTCAGCAGAGAGAGAAATTTGTCTTCCTTGAGTTGAGGGGTAGAAAAAGCTAAAGAAAGGGTTAAGTAAAAAGGGTGGTAGGGGGACCCCGGACTGGTGGAGGGGTCAGAAGAGTGTGCCATGGGCATCAGGATGACCCCAAGGAACGGTATACACAAAGCAGGGAAAGTCACCAGCCTGAGGCCACAAAGCTCAGCAGCCACCTCACGTGTAATGCTTCCATGTACTCACCTCCTTGAGCTCCAGCTCAATGATCTGCTCCTTAAAGGAATAAGCTTTGTTCTCTCGCTTCATGTTGGCCTTCTTTATGCTGTCCTGCTGGGCACTGAAACATCAAAGCAGGTGATCAGCCAGCTTCAAAACAGCCACCAGGTCCTCCAGCCTCCCACCAGTAGTGAAACCCCAGCTAGCTTTGAAGTTGTATGCACCAGGAAAGTACCAGAGACTTGAAATGCTCTTGTATCCCAACCCTAAGCATGTGCCTGGAACAGAGCAGTACTTGTCCAACGAATGGAAAAGTGGTTTAATTGATTCCTTGCAACAACCCTGTAACGGAGGCCTCTCTCTCTTATAGGTAAGAAAACTAAGGCTTGGGGCAACTGAGCCCATGAGTGGGGGCTCACCTCTGGATGATAGACTTGTCATACAGCTCGCCGGCAGGAGTCTGCATAATGGCAAACTCCTCCCGTGTCACCTGGCGCAATGCAGGGTTCTGCACGGAGGCAGTGATGGTGCTGATGAGCTGTGGAAGGACCCGGTCCGGGGACAGGACGGAGAGGGAGCCCATGGCATTCATGGAAGACTGTCAAACACAGACAGGGTCAGGATGCACCAAGACCGGCACTGGACAGGGGTCCTGCCATGCCTAAACACCCTGGCTACCAGCTCTTCTTCTTCTTGCCACGGCCTGCTCTTTCTGAGCATTGCCCCCCCCCCCCCCCGGCGTAAACAGTAGGAGTGTGTGCCTGCCTTCCCAGGAAGCATTTCCCGCTTGGTCTGGTACCAGCACCCTGACTGGGTGACACACTTCTCTACTCTCAATCTCTGTGGTGCAAGTGAAGCTGCCCCCACCTTTTCCAGAGGTGGGCATATGACACAGCCCAAAAGGACAGGCTCAGAAACAAGCACAGGCCCCAAATCAGGTCAACAAGGGCAGTGAGACCCCATGCCAGTTTAAATGATTGGAAAACACAAGCTTTTCTCACTTGGGCTGATAGGGACAAGCTATAAGCCTGGGAGTGTGTCAGCTGCCCTGCTACCAGGGAGGAAGAGACTGTTGGGGAATGAAGCCCCCATCATGGAGAGCAGAGATGAGACACAGATGGAAGAGACAGAGAGATGGCAGAGAGTAAGAGAGACACCACCTACAGTGTCCTGAAGATAACATCTGAGTCCCCGTAGCCAGCATCGTGCAGAGCCAGTCATATCCTGTGACTCAGCAGTGAGAAGAGGCAGGAAGCTCCCTCTTGTGCTTAAACCATGTTTGCATTTTCTGTCACTTGCAACCCAAGGGTCCAAGGCCACGTTTCACCACACCTGCACCTCTTTCGTTGAATCCTCCCTCTGACACTCTGACGTGAGGCCAGAACTAGTCCATATGCCAATCACCTGGTTCAGGGGACTCTGCATGGTGATCCTAGGGATGATCTGATCCAAGTGCCTGGTAATGAAGGCTTCGAGGTCAATCTTCATCCTGGCAAGGAGCGCTGGCCAGAGTCCAGACTGCACTGCCACTGAAGGGAAGGGGGAGCAATTTGAGGCCTTCTGCCCAGCCTACCCTCATCCTGCCCAGTGGAGTCCCTGCCCCTCCCACACTCGCCCCAGGCACAGACCTAAGGATGGGTGATGAGAGATGATCAGCATCTCCTGGGCCAGCTGTTCAGTGTTGGTAATGTCACCCTCTAGTCCTGGCACCCCAGAGATGACACAAAGAGCCTCCTGCAGGACCCTCGGAGGTACATAGGCCTTGCCTGCCTCAGTCACCTCCCCAGCATCAGTCACCAGAGCCTCTAAAGGTAGCACCTGCAAGGAAACAACTCATCAGCCCCCACTACTCAGCACCCTGTGCAGGCCTGGCACACAAGAGACAAAGATGCCAGGGGCACGGCTGCCTTTCACACATGGTGTTCTCTGGGGTTCCTGCTGGAGTAGAGATATGCCCAGCTCCCTGCATGGGACTTGCAGGCCGTGAGATGTGCCTGGAAGGAGGAAGCACAACTGACCCTGCACCTAAAAAGCCCATGGGGAGAAAGGTGGCCACAGAAATTGGTCCAGGAGACCCAGCCAGAGAGACCACAAGTCTGTCACTGGCCCACATCCCTCAAGCGGGATTAGGGAGGGAGGGACACGGAGTACAAAGAGCACTGAAAAGGGACCTGGTCTTTGGGGTCTACTCTCACTTCTGTCACCCAGTGGTGGGGGACGCTGGGCAAGTCATTTCAGCTGCTGGAACCCTGGACAATTCATATAAAATAAAGATATTTAGCCTGCCTTTTTTTTTTTTTTTTTTTTTTTTTTTTTTGAGAGTAAGGGAGAGAGAGGGGGAGAATGCATGAGCAGGGGAAGGGGGCAAAGGGAGAGAAAATCTTAAGTAGGCTCCATGCTCAGTGCAGAGCCCAAGGTGGGGCCTGATCCCACAGCCATGGGATCATGACCTGAGCCAAGATCAAGAGTTGGATGTTAACTGACCGAGCCACCCAAGCACCCCATAGCCTACCTGCCTTGTAACAGCAGTGTGAAAAAAGCAAAAGAGAGAATGGGTTGCAAATGCTCTAAAAATTATAAAGTGCTTTAAAAAGAAAGTGTTATTCCATTACTCAGTGATAAAAAGATTCAACTACAGGTCACAATTCTGACAAGAAAAGCATCTCTGAAAAGACAAAGAAATTATATGAAATAAGATGTTACCAGAGCTTCAAGGGTAGGGCAGAAGATTCTGGCATCACACAAGTGTCTCAGTGAGAACAGCACAGGAAGAGACCAGCAAACTCCCATGGCATAACTGGGGTGGGCTAAGTGGGTCAGTGAGCCCCAGGTTCTGGACCCCAGCTGCCCTCACCTTGTGAGAACTGAGGACAGCCTTCAGCTCCTCCAGGAGTCCAAATGCCAGCTTAAAGCCCCCGAGAGAGGACAGCAGCTTCCGGACCGTGTGCTGGGCCTGCCTGCGCACACGCCAGGTACGACTC
This sequence comes from Panthera onca, assembly GCF_046562875.1. NCBI lineage: Eukaryota > Metazoa > Chordata > Mammalia > Carnivora > Felidae > Panthera > Panthera onca. The sequence continues at coordinate 15,146,271 of NC_138350.1, forward strand.
AGGAGCACGGCCACCAGAGCCCGATGGTACTGCCTGCAAGCACAAGGACGTAGCACCCTGGGGAGGGTGGATGTGGGCTCTCCGCAGCCAGCCCTCCCACCCTGCACACACGCTGTTTCTCAGGCTCCTGCCGCGGTCTGCCCCATGTGGCCCAAGGGGAAGGTAAACAGGCCTCACGTACTGAACTTTGTTGCCTGTGAGTCTATGCGGGTGATCAAGGAAAAGTCTCTCTGTCAGATGCAGCACAGTACACAGGGCTAGGAGGGGAGACAAACAGCAGAAGTGTTTTTAAAATACAGAACGCATCCAGAAGGAACTGAAAAGGCCTGGAAAATGAACACCAAAACGTAAATGTGATTATCACTGGATCTGAAGTTCCTTTTTTGCTGACAATGTACACAAGTATTTTGGACTGATTAAAAATATAACGCTTCATTCTAATTAAAAATTACTATGCAGTTCTAAAAAAGAGGGTGAGGACACTCACATACTGAAGTAGAATGATTGCCAAGTCTACACAGCACAATGTGTATGGCAGGCAGGCTACCATTTGTGTAAAAAAAGTGAAGAACTAACACAAAAAGACATTTGCTGGTATAAAGTGTAAAATATCAAGGATACACAGAAGCTAATATAACTGGTTCTCCATGGCCAGGGACACTGGGTGGCCAGAGATCAAAGCAGGGGTATGATTTTCAACGTAGGCCCTCTTGGATCTTTTATTTTTGAATTATGTGAGTGTATTTCCTATACAAGAACTAATTTTTTTTTTAAATCAGGAAGTGACTAACAGTTTCAGCTCGTTTATAATTGGATGTTGTGATTTGTGAATCAAAAGACTTTTCAAATCACTGATTAGCAGCAGACACCCCTAAGGCAACCCAGAATTTTAAACCTACATTTAAAGATCAACTGTTCCTTCTCTGCCGGGAGAGAAACCAGTAGTTTTGTGTCTCCTGGTGGGGGAGTGCAGCCAGCCACACTCCACCATAGTTTCTCAGCTGCCTTGTAATAACACAAGAAAACCTCTGAGACAGCACCAATTACCCAATCAGCTATAATTAAACCTAATACTGCAGCCTCACAACCATTAGCACTCTGTCTCCACAAACTCCCCCATTCCCCAGCCTTCCAAGCCCCACAGGGGTGCATTCATTCCCACGGCGGCTGACGGCCCAGCTGCTGACCACAGCACTCTGGTCCAGTTTTTGCTTAGCTGACTGGTCGAGGCAACAGGCAGTCAGGGAAGGGTTCTCTCTGAAGACCCGCCAGAGAGACTCGGGCCCAACCTCAAGTTCAAGAAAGTCCAACTAAGTCACTCACCATCCTCTGAAGCCATGAGCAGGAATTTCTCAGAAGTGAAAATCTGTTTCTTCTCATCTACAATCAGCTGCCAGAAACCACTCAGTTTGGCCTCTGCAAGAAACAAAAGGTCACTCCATGACATAGCTCACTCCATCTGCCAGGGTTGGTCCCCTCCATCCTGAAGCTGCTGGGGCCAGCTACGTGGACAGACCCTGCTTTGCAGCAGGCAGCAATGCTCCCCCAGCATGGATGGGTCACCCCTAGCCTCACTGCCCACCTCCTCCCCATTCTGAGAACTAACCAGTCCTTCTGGTGTCAATGCCTACATGAAAACCATCTGCTGCCTACAGAGGCCCAGGCAAACATATCCCACCTGAAGTCCCACCTACTCCAGCTGCCAAGCTGAAACACTTGTTCACACATCGTGCTCTCCCTGGCTGAGGCTGATCTGAACTCACACCCTTCCAGCTGGTGAAATCCTTCCTTCAGAACCCTAGTCCAAAGGCTCCTTTGTGAAGCCTTTCCTGACAGCCAGCACCTAAACCAAAAGGAATCCCTTCTTCAAAACTGCTTTACTGCCACATTTTACCTCAAACAACGGACATACTTTTGCATCTCCTCTCACTGGAGTAAAGCAGCTTAAAATTTGTGGAATCGCGGTCATGTTCATCTCTGCCTTCCTGCCAAGGCAGCGCAGAGTTCTGGAATTTACACAGACGGCACCCAATGGTATAGAAGAGCTGAACTCCATTTCTAACCACAGGAATAAGTTCACATATGTCTGCAGCCAGAGTAGGACATGCACTAAAGCAAGCATGGAATACCAGGAAGCCACAAAAAGAAAGAGAAAGCTCTTTTGGTTGTGCCAATTTGGAATCTTTTCCAAGGCATATTCAGTATCTTCAGTAGAAGAAGACTGGCTAGGGGGAAGCTTTTCAAGGTACACTCTAAAAAAGTCCCACTATACTAAACCCAGGTCAGTCTGGACATTATATACAAACCCTGTCCCAGAGCACTTGAGCAAAAGTGCAAAGGAGGACAGTGACAAGAGTCACTGGCCGTATTCCCATCTCCTGGTGTGACCCTAAGATTCATCCCTGCACACATCCCTAGTGTGACCCTGAGGCATCCCTGTGGCTGCCCAGTGTGGTGGTGACCAAGCTGATCCTGTGAAATCCTAAACATCAAGACACTCCTCCCAAGGACTCTGAATGAGGCGTCATCTGCTACCATCCTGGACAAGCTTAGACCCTTACCAGCCTGCGAGTCAGCCACCGAAAGCTTCGAGAGCAGCAAGGCTGCAGCCACCCCTTCAGTGACTGTGGGAACCTGAGTGCTCTGGGAGGCTGCCTTCTCCACTGTCTGGATGAGCAAAGGCAGTAAGTCCAGGGCCTGCAATAGTGTGTCACCTGTGGAGAGAGGACCAGCACTTTACAAAACTCCTTGTCAGGGGTGACAAGATTACTCAAGAAAGGAATTATCCACTGAGGTCTGAAATGCTAAAGCCCTTCAGTTACCCTGTTAAATGCTGTGAAGTAGGGGAACTAGAAGTAAACCCAACAACCACAATGTTAGAGCTAGAAGGATCATTGCAAATCCAATAGTTCAGTTATCCGTTTGATGGGTAAGGAAAGAGACGGAGACAGGTTAAGTAAGTTGCCCAAGGGCACATAGCTGGTCGGAGGAGAGCCAGGGCCTATCGCAAACCTAGCAATTTCTTTCTGGGGCTCTTCCCCTACACCAGACAAGCTCACGACCCAAATTCCAAAACCAGAACCAACCTATTGACCTATTAACTAAACCCACTTCATTAAAATTAAAAAAAAAAATTTTTTTAAGTAGAATTGTTAAAAAGTACAGCTAAACCGATGTTTTCTTAACTATTAAAGCGTTATATAAGAACATTCTACAATAAAACACATATTTCATTTGGATGAGGTCATGCATTTGAATCTAAAAAAATGTTTATTTTAATGGCTTCTTTTATATTACGTGTACTTTAAAAGTGGCAAGTAGAAACAGCTCAAGCTGAAGAGACTAGTTTAAACCAAGTCTCTGCTATCTAGAACTCAATCTAAATCAAGATTGGTCAATGCAGCAAAACTGTAAACTGACATAGAGAGTACAGGCCCTGTAGACAAGGGACACCCTTCTGTGGAATCTCCTAGACATTTCTTTAAACACAGCTCATCACAAGCGTAAGCTTTTTAAAAAAACAAATACTAGCCTGGGGTGCCTGGGTGACTTAGTAGGTTGAGCATCCCACTCCCGATTTTGGCTCAAATCATGATCCCAGGGTCATGGGAGTGAGCCCTGTGTCAGGCTCTGCACTGAGTGAGAAGCCTGCTTAAAATTCTCTCTCTCTCTCCCTCTGCCCCCCTCCCCAGCTCATGTCCTCTCTCTATAAAAATTAAAAAGAAAAAAATTTAAAAGAAGTATAGCCTATACAAGAGGTAGAAATTAACACTAGAGATTTCTACCTTGGAAATCAAGGAGATCACAGATCCTATGCAGATTGGAAAGTTTCCCCCAGCTTTGCCTGGGAAAGAGGTAGATGCCCATGCCCAAATGACAGGTTTGTCAGCCCTGAAGAAAGGGCAGTGCTTGCTTTCCAGTAAGTCCAACGTAAAGTATCCATGAAGTTGGACTTTTTCAATCAGCCAACTCACAATCCCTTGCCCATGATTTCAGATAATATAGTGACAGGTTCTAGTCCTGGGTCCTCTCTGAATGAAGCTTTGTAACTTGAAGGTGTGATATGGGAGAGAAGTCAAAGTCTGCTGTGAAGACTGGGCACTGATCCAGGCTTTGTGGATGATTAAGCCCGAGGCTCCCAGAGGCTCAAAGAAGTGGTGCAAAGTAAGCTGGACTGAATGAGAAAGCTGGGGACGGTGACAATGCCCAGAAGACTCGGTCACCCCTGCAGGGGAGGCATCTCACCTCGGAAGCAGGCCAGCATGCACTGCAGGTAGGCATGCCGCACTGCAGAGGTGGAGGTTTTAAGGCTGAAGGCTTTCTTGAACCATTCGGTGAGCTTCTTGGGCACTTCCGTGGTGAACCGGTTACACCAGAGAGCCAGGACAGAGACAGCGTGCACCAAGGTGCCTTCATGAACTAGGGCAAGAAGCAGAAATCCAGTCAGTTCAGCATCTCAGGCCCATGTCCAATCGCTTCCACCAGCACCCGAAAGCAAGCAAGGGTACGAGGGGGAGGAAGCCGTGATGCTTCAGGGGAGGTCTGCCTTCAGAAGGGGTTCATGGCAGGCAGCTCTGGCTGTGAAAACCGGAGTCAAGAGGGGATCCAGACTGCATCCTTACCATGCTGCACAGTTACCTTCTTGCTGGAGGAACGGAATGAACAGCTCAGCCACAGTCCCATTCAGGACTTGACTAGAAGGCCCAGACACCACGTGATGACTGACACTCCCGATCCCTGTAAGGCAGGGGATTTCCTGCTCAGCACAAAACCACAAACACAGGAGTCTTCCTGCTGCTGCCCACTTCCCTAGCGGCCATGCCTCTCCCCTGGCCATTAGTGCCTTTCCCTCAATCCCCCCTCCAGATGACCTGCCTTTTAGGGAAGCCAGGCCTCCCTCTCGCTAGACCCAAACAAGTCCCACCTGCCACACAGGCAGGCAGCAGAGTCCTGGAAGCCAGGCTGCGATGTCCAGGATTATCAGAGGAGTCAAGATCCAATGACAGACCTGCCTTACTATACCTGAGAGGACGCTGATCTTCTGGGCTACAATGGTCAGTTTTCCCTCCGAGCCTGAGAGGAGAGACGGCAAAGATTCAAACTCCACGTCTGCCACGTTTCCCATGGGGGTGACTAATGTGGTCATGTGTGTGACACCAAGAAACAGCTTCTGATTCCAGAAATAGACTTTCTATTGTGAAGCTGGGTTTATAACATTTCCTAGACTTTTTCCTGATTAGAACAGTAGTTTTGCTCTTACAGAAAATTTGAGAAACAAAAAATATAAAGGAAAGCATTTAAAACTCACCCACATGCCCACTACCCAAAAACGTTATGAACATTCTGGGGTATTTCCCTCTAGTGTTTCCCTTTATGCATACGATAATGTCTACGCTTAAAATAAATAAAAAAAAAAAAAAAGAGATCGCCCCCATCTACACTGCCCTGTGCATGCTTATGTTCACTTCCCATGTCTCATTCTACTGAGAGCCTTCTCCTGGCCACACGGCCTTGACATAAGCAGACTCAGAGCCCCAAGTCCCAGGCAGGTTCCGGCCCCACAGGTCAGCCATTCTCATGGCCAGGAAGGCTTACTCACCACCAAGGATAGCAAACAGGTGCCTGGTCAGGGCTTCTGTCGCAGAAGAGTCACTGCACTGGCGAGCCAGGTTCCGCAGTGCCAGCACAGCCTCATCCATCAGGCGGGGACTGTTGGACTTGAGCTGACCTGGACACAGAGAGCTGCAGCTCAGAAAGTGCTGAGAGCTGAGGATCCAAGCTTTCATCTTTGTCTTTCCATGTTCCTAATTTTTCCATCCATGAGCTCGGTGTTCTCGTTATAAAGAAGCTCGGGGCACCTGGGTAGCTCAGTGGGTTAAGTGTCCAACTTTGGCTCAGATCACGATCTCACGGTTTGTGAGTTCAAGCCCAACATTGGGCTCTGTGCTGACAGCTTGGAGCCTGGAGCCTGCTTCGGATTCTCTGCCTCCCTCTCTCTCTGCCCCTCCCCTGCTCACATTCTTTCTCTCTCTCTCTTCCTCTCCCTCTCTCAAATAAACAAACATTAAAAGAGTATCAAGAAAGAAATTTTGCAAATGTAATTTCTTTCTTTCTTTCTTAAGATTTTAAAGTAATTTCTACACCCAACACGGGTATCAAACTCACAACCCTGACATTAGGAGCTGCACACTCTGAGCCAGCCAGGCGTCCCAAATGTGATTTATTTCTAGACTGAGCTGTCCCTGCCCTTTTTCCTAAAATAATTGGGAAAACACATCCAAAACCCCAGGTGCCATCCCAAGGGCTAGAGAGGGGTCAGGATACTCACTAGCCAGTCCTTTCACGATGTCCAGGGCATACTGGCTGAGATCAAGAGTCACTGACGCCAGCAGACTGGAGATAGCTAAGGAGGACAGAAAATACACACCATGTCTATATTAGGTATAAATGTCTACTTCTGCCCTAGTCCCCAGCCAATGCGCCGCACCAAAGCAACCATTCTTCATCTCCATAAAGTCATGTGAGTGGTCACACCTTTGCCCCTATAGTTTCAAGTGCCACCTCCACAACAAGTTCAAACTGTCTAGAGCAGAGGTTCTTCACCTGAATGGTTTCCAGAAGGTTCTTGGACCTCTAAAATTGTTTGCAGTATTCCAGGCCGATATACTTTTGTACGTCCTTTTAGCAAGAGGGCCCAGGACTTTCCACATATTCTCAAAAGGGTCCCTGATCTCTCTCCCAAGGTCCCGATGAGGTAAACAGTGAATACATCCTTCACCCCATCCCCACCACTTCTGCGGCCAGGCACCAGAGATGCAGCTCATCAGGCAACCCAGCTCCCTCCCACCATCCTGTCTGGCAGCGACCTACTTTCAATAACATTCTCTGGACTTCTCAGTAAGGACTTCTGTATGGTGGGCAGTATCAGATCCTTAAATTCCGAGTGAGACATGTATCGGAGCAGAGGGGCACAGTTATCCTACAAAGAGAGTCAGGCACCCAGACTTCATGGGAACAGACCAAGAATATAGGACAGCTCTGAATAAGAATTTAAATGGGATTTAGCTTGTCCAGGTAAGGTCTACTTCTCACTCACCAATAGATACTTCTGAGGCTTTACTTTGCTCATCAGGATGTTCTTCATATAAAAATCCAATAGGGCACTCTACAGAGTACAAAGACTGGTCAGACCAATATTCTGAGTATCTCATCACTGGCCTAAAAGATCCCTTTTGTGGGAGTGCCTCTAAAAACTACAAATCCATAAAAAATAAAATACATACATGCATACATGAACAAATAAAATACAAATCAGTGCCTAAATTTCAGCATCACATACGGAGGGCTCATTGATCATACCATTCATCATTTTAAAACCTTCCACAGCTTTCCAGAGCTGCTAGGATCCAGTCCAAAGTCCTTGGCCTGGCTCCCAGGCTGCCTGCTGACCTGCGGCTACCACTCACACCTCTCCAACCCCACTCACTTCCTCTGCCTGGCTTTCTCTGCCCAAAATACCCCTCCTCACCTCCTGACCTTGCTAACACCTATTCACCCTTTAAGTTTCTTCAATAGAGCTGTACCCATGACCCATGCCCTGTCAGGTGCCCCAACATAGAGTATTACTGCTTCCTGGCCCTTTCCTTTGTAGCTCTTATCACAGATATAATCAGACGGCCTGTCTGTTTGATGGCAGACTCCTCACACTCAGTTCCCCAGAAGCAGGGATCACACCTCCCTGGATCCCTGCTGCAACCCCAACAGCTGGCTCAGTGCTTGGCACATAGCAACTGCTCAGCTGTGGGAGACTAAATCATTACATGAACAGGCAAATTATCATCCCAATAACTATGCCAGGATTCACCCCAAGCCAGAGCTGGAGGGAAAACTTTGCCAGCTCCTCAAACTTCATATATCAGGGAGAAAGGACAGAGTCTCATAGGAGAAAACCAACAGGCTTCAGAGAAGGCCAGGGGCTGGGGCCACAAGGACCAGATAAGATCCCCTTCCTCACTTCCAGTGAGTCCACCTGCCTTGTGCCGGTTGACCACATCCATCTCCTTGTGGCTTGTGCAAAACTGCACCAGCAGCCCCAGCATGCCTGCATAGTTCTGGTTGGGTTCCAGGCTGAGAATGGCTGACAAGTACTGCTCCACCAGCCCGGGGTTCTGAAGAGGAAAGAATAAAGCAGGTGTGTCACATGGTGGAGGGTGGCACAGAAGCAGTGTGCACCACCCACTATGCCTCCCATCACCTCTTTCCACAGCTTGCTGAGCTTCTTCACAGCACCATCGACGGCGTGCCTGTGGGAGCCACCCAGCACCTCCAACAGGAGCAGGCACTGCACCTCGACCTGTCAGGGCCGGGACAGGTTCGAGTCAGGACATGAAACGTGAGTGGAGGCCCCCTGACCCTCACCGCCTGCCCAAGACCTTCATCGGGCCCGCTCAACTCCAGCGAGATCCTCTTCCCTCCCCCACCCCCCAAATGGCCCTGTCCCAGAATTACATCTGTTCACTCGAACACGCCATTAATAAGTGTTGAGCACCTAGGAGTCAGACAATGAAAACACACAGAGAAAAGAGACAGACATGGTCCCTATTTTCACGCACTTTAGAGTCCAGAGAGAGAAAAAGATACTACAAAATAAACACACAAGAATATATAATTCCAGTGAGGTAAGTCTCATGCAGGAAAAGGATAAGCATCCTGTTTCATATCTGCCTTGACTTTTCCTTCATTAATTCCACAAATACTTACTGAATACTGACTAAAGGGCAGGCACGATGCTGGGCACTTTGGATATGGAAGTGAAGACCGACAGGATGATCCCAGACTGTGGAGCTCACTGTCCAACCCAGAGTGAAACACATAATAGGTGCTCAACTAAAAAACCTCAGAGACTTTATGTGCCACAAACACCCATCACTGGTAAGCAGTCTGAATTACTACCCTAACAAAAAGCATGTGCTTAAGAAGTCGGCTGTACTCCATTTGCACACACACAAAACAACAGGTGCATGAGGTTCTTCAAAGGCCTACTAATGGTCATTTTTGTTGTTTACTGTCTCTTACTATAAAAAAAAACAGTAAACAACAAAAATGGCCACCAACAGAGGATTAGTTATATATACTGCCATACCTCCACACAGAGGATCAGTAAACAGTCATAAAGAATGATAAATTCTTGGGGCAACTGAGTGGCTCAGTCAGTTGAGGGTCAGACTCTTGATTTCAGCTCAGGTTATATCATGATTCATGGGTTCAAGCCCCACATCGGGCTCCATGCTGTCAGCATGGAGCCTGCTTGGGATTCTTTCTCTCTCTCTCTCTCTCTGCCCCTCCCCCACTTATGCACACACGTGTGCTCTCTCTCAAAGTAAATAAATAAACATTTAAAAAAAGAAAGAGGGGCGCCTGGGTGGCTCAGTCAGTTGAGCATCCGACTTCGCTCGGGTCACGATCTCACGGTCCGTGAGTTCGAGCCCCGCCTCAGGCTCTGTGCTGACAGCTCAGAGCCTGGAGCCTGCTTCCGATTCTGTGTCTCCCTCTCTCTCTGGCCCTCCCCCCGTTCATGCTCTGTCTCTCTCTGTCTCAAAAATAAATAAAAATGTTAAAAAAAAATAAAAATAAAAATAAAAAATAAAAAAAGAAAGAGAGGGGCACCGGGGTGGCTCAGTCGGTTAAGCATCCGACTTCAGCTCAGGTTATGATCTCGTGGTTGGTTGAGTTCGAGCCCCGTGTGAGGATCTGTGCTGACAGCCCAGAGCTTGGAGTTTGCTTTGGATTCTTTGTCTCCCTCTCTCTCTGCCCCTCCCCAGCTTATGCTCTCTCTCCAAAATAAATAAATAAACATTTTTAGAAAATAATAAATAAACAGAAAAACAAAAAAACCTCTTTATATGCTATGCTGGAACAAATTCTAAATCTGCTTAGAGAAAAAAACAAGGTGAAAGAAAAAAGTATGTTCAGTATGCTACTATGCAAGAAACCCTGTTCAGCAGTATATACGGAGAATGTATCTACACACATAAGGAATTAGTAATAGATGGACCCAGGTGGCTAGGGAGGGAAACTGGTGTAGCCTTCTATGTCTGTCCCATTTTGAATTTTTTTTTTTTTTTTTTTTTTAATTAGAATAGCTTTTTAAGCTTGCTGACACCACATTCAGAACTATATTGCTGTTCCTCTCCTGAGAATATTCTAACCCCTGATCTGGGCATGATTTGTTCCTTCATATCCTTCAGGTGTCTGCTCATATGATGCCTCCTTTGAAGCCTCCTCCCACTGTCACCCTGCACCACACTCTTTCCTTCTTCCTACCTGCCTTTCTGCTGTGTGACCTTCGTCTTACCATTTCTTAGCAGACCTGTGTGGCATCTACCTCCTCCACAAGAGTGTAAGCTCCATGAGGGCAAGGTCCTCTTTCCTGTTCCCAGCTCTTACTGCAGCTCCTAGAGAAACTGAATGAACTATGATCTATGTGTATGGTTGACATCGGCAACGAGTAAAGGAAAAACCCAGATTCAAGACACGGGAAAAATAAACACGGTCTCATGCTCCTGATGCATTCTGTCCCACAAAGACAACACTCCAGAGGTGACCCCTGCCACTCGTTAACACACAAATATACTTACCTACCTGGGATAATAAGAAATCACTGGAGATAAGCCAAGGAGGGAGCCCCTGGTAAAGCATCTTAAAAAGATGATTTTGGTAGCAATGAAACCCACACTCTGAAGGGGGTCCAATTCCACTATCCATTACGTATCAGGTTTCAGTGTTCTTACCCTTCAGGCAGTCACTGATGGCCACTCCATAGTCATCCCCAGAGGATTGCTGGGTAAGCTCCCAGGGACGAGCTCATCAATGTGTCTTATTAACAAGCTGCTTCAGGGAGAGGTGCTACAGTTTTCTAATGCCTCTCATTTACCTGCACAGCCCTCTGTAACGTTCCACAGCCCTTTCACACCTCATCTTGAGCCCCTCTTCACGACAACTCATGGAGGTGGATGGGGTAGGTGGCACTTTTCCCCATTTTGCAGAAATGGGAAACAGATTCAGAGGTTACATATATGGCCAAATGTCATGGCTGAGAATCAGAACCATACCTCGGGTTCCTTTTGTTTTTTTTTAAAGTTTATCTATTTTGAGACAGAGAGACAGCACAAGTGGGCGAGCAGCATAAGCAAGGGAGGGGCAGAGAGAGGGAGAAAGAGAATCACAAGCAGGCTCCATGCTGTCAGCACACAGAGCCCAACACAGGGCTTGAACCCACGAACCATGAGATCATGACCTGAACTGAAATTAAGAGTTGGATGCTTAACCAACTGAGCCACCCAGACGGCCCTAGGGCTCCTTTTCAATGAACCATAAGACCATTCCTCTTGCCCTCCATTAAGCATATCTAGATGTTCAAAAGAACCTCCCAATCTGGCCTATTGGGCCACCTCTGGTTAGCAGACATGTTGAAAGGCAAGGCAGAGAAGGTGGAAGAAGCAGGCACAGAACAGGTGGAGAGAATTAAAAGATCAAAACACATGGCAAGAATTCTGTTCCATTAGCCAGTTCGACACTGAAATCCAAACACAGGGAAAGGAATGATTAGCCAGAAAAAAAAAATAATAATAATTTACATTACTGCATTTTCTAATTTACTTGCTTTCTCACTGTCTTCCCTGCTCTGGCCTGTCATGTCCTCCACATATGCCCTGAAGGCAGGAATTGCCCATCAGTGTATTCCCAGAGCCTAGCACCATGCCTGACAGAGAAGCTCAAACACATGTGATGGACAGACGGATGTTATTATGTTGTACTCACGTCCATCCACCAGCATCACACATTCATGACAATTCAGAATGCTTGGTCACCAGCACCAAGAAGAGCACTTGGCCAGAGAAGGTGCTTCAACATGTCCCAACTCTGCGCAGAGAGCTGACTGCCACTACTACAAAGACCCATGGAACCTACCAGTTTGTTCCAGATGTCTCCTTGACGCTTGGCTCTCGAAGGAAAGGCAATGCGCACCAGTAGGCAGGTCCAGGACAGGGCCAGCAAGGCAGCAGAGCCGCTACTCTTACTGCAGGGGGCAGGGAGGCGAAGGATGAGTGCAGAGCAGGAGCCTCCACCTTGGGGACAAATGCTGACCGCGAGGCCCTGCCTGGCATATAGGACCCTCCCTTGACCTACACCTGGAGAGAACTTGAAACTGTTTCCTCATAAATCATCTGTAACAACTCAGGACAAGGAATGCAGAACTCAGCAGCCAAACTCCCACCTCTTAGCACTCAACAACCATAAAAACAAAAAAGATGCTTTCCCCTATTCAAACAGTGTCCAGTGGGCATTTGGTTTCCCTTCAAAATGGCCTTGCTTCCACTGGTTTCCCAACCCTCTTCCTCAGGAAAGCCGTTTGTCCACTGAGCCTGACATCCTGGCTCCTCCCTCCACACAGCAGGCAGACTGCTGGCACCAGACTTTCAGAGAGGAAAGACAGACATGCTCACACCTGCTCCACACAGGTCATCTGCACCAGCTTCTCCCGAATAGGACCCCGCCAAGCCCTGGTAGGCCACACATTTTATCTCTTTACCTGGGGACACCAGCTTTGGAGCCAATGCCTGAAGACTGCAGAGAGTGCAGAAGGTTCTTAGCAGTGGCTTCTGGCTGTGCCTCAGCCAACTGCTGGATGGCAGTCTGCAGGGCCCTGCGGGAGGCTGCATCTCTAGAGGAACGAATGAAGTGGAAAGGTGAACACTGGGTGCAAGGGCAGGGCAGCTTAGGCCAAGCGCTGGTCTTTCTCAGGAAAATTGGATTGTACTATATATTCCAGTGGATCACAGATGATGGGATTAGGAAATAACCAGAGAAATCCACCTCCTCCTGGAATTCTGGAAGCAGCTAACAAGAGCAAATGAGCCATCAGAGCTGTAAGGGCAACACCAACATTTATGGACCACTTACTACGGACCTCAAACCAGGCCAAGTGCTTTTACACGCATGACTGTTTATGGCGTACAGACTCATGACGTGGCAGGCACTGTCCCAGGAGCTTTACACTTACTAATTACCACCTATGTGGTAAACAACAGCACAATCCCCATTCTGCAGATGAAGAAAACGGAGGCACAGAGAGGCTAAGGTGACACCTCTCCAAAGCCCAGCCTGTAACCACTGTCCTGTACCACCTCTCTGCACAAAGGGCTGGAGGCACAGGGTCTTCAGTAGGGACTCACCTGTACCGGTGTAGAGTCAGGCAGAATAATTTGCAGAGCCCTTTCACTGCTCCCTCTGGCAGATCTGAAACCAAAGATCACACACAAATTAATCAGTAGAAACTACTTCATGAGCCCCTGCTTGAGCCAGGCATTCTGCCAGACATAATCTCTACTCACTGGACACTTCCCATAAGTTGGAGATAGAATTCCCTGGAGGAAACAACAGCAAAATCGTACTCCAGAAAAACACCTGGTATAGAAAGGCTGTCCAGCGGACATGTGTTAAAGGAATGAAACTAAGACGATGTTGGTGGCCTCAAAATCTAACATGCTGGCAAGTGACACTTCTGGGGCACTGGGACTATTCTGCTTCTTGACCTAGGTGCTGGTTACACAGGTAGTCAAGTTTGTGAATATTCGGCAGGCTGTTCGCTTATGATACATGAACTCTTCTTTATATAGTTTCTAATAAATAGTTTTTAAAAATAGGACAAAGTTTGGGGCACCTGGGTGGCTCAGTCAGTTAAGTGTCCGACTTTGGCTCAGATCATGATCTTGCGGTTCGTGAGTCCAAGCCCCGCATCAGGCTTGTTGCTGTCAGCATGGAGCCTGCTTGGGATTCTCCCCCTCTCTCTCTGCCCCATCCCACCCTAAGTGCACGCATGCACTCTCTCTCTCAAAATAAGTAAATAAACTTTAAAAACTTAAGTAAATAAACAAATAAAAATAGGACAAAAATTAAAGTATTCTGAGGGATCTGAAAAAGGCAGAGCAGTTCTAACTAGAGTGGCTTCCAAGTTTCTAAGGATACACAAGCTTGGCCTAATAGATTCATAGGCTACGCAAAAATGGAAAGAAAGGGATGTACATGCTGAGTGGTGTTAACATGAGCAAAAGTGCAGGGGCAAGAATGCATGAAGCCCATCAGGACACATGAGGAGGAAGAAGAGAAGTAGTAACACCCAGGACTTAATCAGCACTCACAAGGTGCTAGGCCCTGCTCCAAGCACTGACACACAGTAACTCATTTAATCCCTGCAAGATACTTGTATTACTGAGGTCACTTTAAGATAAAGGAATGTTGGGGGGCGCCTGGGTGGCGCAGTCGGTTAAGCGTCCGACTTCAGCCAGGTCACGATCTCGCGGTCCGTGAGTTCGAGCCCCGCGTCGGGCTCTGTGCTGACAGCTCGGAGCCTGGAGCCTGTTTCCGATTCTGTGTCTCCCTCTCTCTCTGCCCCTCCCCCGTTCATGCTCTGTCTCTCTCTGTCCCAAAAATAAATTTAAAAAAAAAAAAAAAAAAAAAAGATAAAGGAATGTTGGGGTGCCTGGGTGGCTCAGTCAGTTAAGCTTCTGACTGTTGATTTCAGCTTAGGTCATGATCCCACGGTTTATGTGATCAAGCCCAGTGGGCTACTTGGGACTCTCTTTCTCTCTCTGCCCCTCCCCTGCTCATGCACATGTGCATGCTCTTTCTCTCTCAAAATAAACTTAAAAAAAAAAAAAAAGATAAACGTGAGTCAGAGAAAGATAAATACCATATGATTTCACTCATTATGTGGAATTTAAGAAACGAAACAGATGAACATAGAGGAGAAAAAAAAGAGAGAGGTAAACCATAAAACAGACTCTTAACTACAGAGAACAAACTGAGGATTACCAGAGGGGAGGTGGGTGAGGATGGGTAAATGGGTGATGGAGAGTAAGAAGGGCACTTGTAGTGATGAGCACCGGGTACTGTATGTAAGTGATGAATCACAAAATTCTACATCTGAAACTAGCATTACACTGTGTATGTTAACTGGAATTTAAATAAAAACTTGCCACTAAAAAACTATATACAGGCCAGCCGAGTGAAAGAGAAACTTTGGTTGTAGCAACAGGGGTCAGTAATGGAAAACCAATCTGTGGCCGGTTCTGCATGCTAGATTGAAGCGTGCAGATGAAAGGGAGAGGGTATGACTGGGGGAATGTAAGCCACAGTGTAAGGCCAACTCCAGCGGGAGACACCAACAGCCAAAGGCTGGCACAGCACTTCATACTTCAGGTACTGAAATGAATGCAGGAGGGGCAGGGACCTTGTCCCCACAGGACCCTAAACACTGTATTGATCCCCTGGACTTGGGGCAATTTCAGTGACCAAAGGAAAGAATGACTAGGGCCAGAAACAGGTTGTGGCTGAGAGCTAACATACACTGGGTGCTTACCAGAGCCAGGCATGGTGTTAAGGACTGTCCACACACGTTCTCGTTTACTCCTCGCACTAACCCTGTGAGGAAGGCAATACTGCCATCTCCATACTCAAAGCAAGGAAACTGGTTCAGACAAGTTAAGTAATTTGAACCAGGTCACAGAGACTGAAAGTGGCAGAGCCATGGCTAGAACACAGAGCCCGTCTGACCTGAGCTGAGCCCTTCATCACGAACGGCTGTACTAGAGGTTTGTGACTAGAATGAGCAGGCACAGTAGATACTCCATCAGCGAGTCTCAGGGTGCAAGTACACAGAGGCAGGATTGAGGAAAGCTTCAGAGAGGCCTCAGGGCCCCACGGGCTGAGCCATGCTGACCATCTGCAACCAGCACTAGACAGCTTTGAGAAAGTCCTCAACTCCCAGCCTGGCAGAAAATACCTTTCCCCACCTTTGGTTAACTCACTTGGTTATCTGTTTCCCTAACAAGAGGAGAGGCGAGAATGATTATCACTACCCAATAGCTCCTCCTTAGACTTAGAAAATTAAAAAATTGAGAACTAATGATTTCTTGAGGAGTAGACAACTTCCCACCATCAGCTTGCACATCAAAAGCGACTAAACTTCTTATAAGTATCATTCACCCTGAACAGAAGAACTTCAGGGTGGCTGAACAGTAAAATCATCCTGCAAAGGTCCTGAGTAGTTCATGAACTTCACCCAAACATGTCCAACGCTTTACCCCGTCAAATGGGAAAAGGGCAGTATTCAGCAATTACATAGCAGAAGGCTCAGATGCTATGGCTGGGAAGGCATGTACAGCTGGTACCTTGTCACATGGCAGCCTTTTCTAACCATAATCCTGTTGAGAAAAGTTTCCAGGAAGACTTCTGAAGGTGCCATAAAACTCATACATTAAAGTGTTAACTAAGATGAGAATCTCTTAGAAGCTCACAAACAGGAATGTACTTAATTTACACGCAACTTTAATAAGCTTGGGTAGGTCACCAGGCAACCGTAGGTCAGAAGCAGCAAATGAGCACATTGCTGAAGCAGGCTCTTCACTAACAAGAAGTGAAAGCTGAGGGGAAGGGAGACCCAACTCGACACAGCCATGATTCTCAGACTTCAGCGAATCTAAGAATCACCCAAAGGGCTTATTAATACGCAGATGCTGGGCTCCACCTCCCCCACCCCCACGCCCACCCGGTCTCTGAATCTGAGTTTCTGCGACAGAGCTGAGAATCTGTATGTATCTCAAACAAGTTCTGACATAATGCTGATGCTGCTGGTCCAGGGACCACTTGGGAGAACCAATGCTACACAGTGAAAACACAACAAAAGGTAATTTAAAAGCTAATGAAGACTTATTGGATGAAAGCAAACTTTTTTTTTTAACGTCAGTATAGTTAACATACAGTGTTATATGAAGGCAAACTTGTCTTACACATCCCAGTAGGTTGCAGGGAAAGCCCTCAGTTATGGTACAGAATCAGGATAACTATAGGTGCTCAATATTTCCCAAAATGTGTTCCCCAGACCCTGAACTGGTTTTCGGCAAAAGAGAGGTGCAAGGAAAACACAGGGTTAACGAAAGCTTCATAAAGTTAAAGCCCCTTCCCAGAATATGCTGTGAAACTCCCAGAGGGAAGCAGAAAATGTGGCCAATCACCTGTTACCACCTTGCTGACTTCCACGGAACACAGACTGGTGCCCCAAGTCGTAAAGAAAATGTTTTTGCACCTAGTAAACTGCCTAATATTGTTGGTATCTTTTAGAAATATTTCCAATCAAAATGGCTAAAACTGTAACAAATCTCTGGTACCTAAATGGATCAACTCTCCACTAACCCAAATGTTTCAGTGAAGGTTTCAGTGCACAGTACGGCAAGCAAATACGGCAAGTGAAGGCAGAAGGTGCTGCAAGGGAAAGAGGCAGCCATGGTTCTAAACAGAGAGTACAGTTTACTTTGAAATGGAATCATCTCTCGGTCACATGGATGGAAAATAAATACCTTTTCCAGCAACACACTTCCCCAGTTCACCGAGGATTTCTCTCCGTTCCTTCACACTGGCTGTTGTCACCTTCCCCGCAAAACGCTTTAGTGTCTCAGAAACCTGTAAAGACCAAACCCACAGAGACAATTTCAGCAAACTACAAAACAATGAGACTGTGTGTGTGTGTGTGTGTGTGTGTGTGTGTGCGCGCACGCACGTGCGCACATGCGTGCTAGGGAAGCAGGTGCAGAATTCAGTGAAGCTCTAACCAAGGTTTCTCAACCTCCACAATGCTGACATTCAGAGCTGGATAATTCTTTGCTGTGGAGCCATCTTCGTATGCTGTAGGATTCTGAATGGTGTTCTTGACCTCTACCCCCCGAAATGCCAATAACAGCATTCCACTCCTCCTGCCTCAGCTGACAATCCGAACTGTCTCCAGACATTGTCGAATGTCTCCTCAAGGGCAAAATCATTCCCCAGTTGACATGTACTGTTTTAACCCAGTCAACTAGTCAATACTGATATCTTACTTAAATTTAGACAGGGGCGCCTGGGTGGCTCAGTCAGTTAAGCGTCCGACTTTGGCTCAGGTCATGATCTCGCAGTTTATGAACTTGATCTCCACATCGGGCTCTGTGCTGACAGCTCAGAGCACGGAGACTGGTGAGTATCAGTGTCTCCCTCTCTCTATGCCCCTCCCCAACTCATGCACATGTGCAAGCACGCTCTCTCTCTCAAAAATAAATAAACATTAAGAAAATAAATAAATAAAAAGAAAGAAATTTAGACAAAAAAAGGCAAGGCAAAAGGCCAAAACTTCAGGACAGAAAATACCCTTTCACAATTATGTAAATTCTGGTGAGGGCCCACCACATATCAGTGTCTTCCCTTTATATCAGCTCATGTTAACCTCCCACAAGGGGAATGTCAGTATCCTGGCAGGTCATTAGCAGAACATAAGCACAGTGGCTGAAGGGTAGAAGGTAAGGAGGCTGAATCCCAGCTCTGCCTCTTAGCAGCTGTGGAAACTCTAGCACCTACCTCGTAGGACTTGTTAGAGGCTAAGGGAGGGAGCCTATGTAGAGCATTTACTCTCCTCTCAGCACAAGGTCAGCTCCTACTGCCAACAAGCCTTTGAGGCAGGCATCAGTATCTCCACTTTACAAGTGATGAAGGAGCGGACTCCAAGAGGGGAAGCCATTGCTCAGACAGAGGTTGAGAGCCACAGCACCTGCATTTTTGAAACTAAACCTGAAACCGATAGGTCCATTAACCACTGCTAACCAGTCCTTAGCTTTCAACACCATCCATGTTAGCACAGCTGCATCCTCTGCACTGGGTGGGGGCAGTTTGCAAATATTCCGGAAAATCTGCTCCTGAGCAATATTCTCCAAACTATAGAATGGACAAGTCATGGATACATGAGCACTAGAAAAGGCCATGGTAAGACCCAAGTAACTGACATACTGGTGCCCTCATCTTTTCCTTCTAAAGTTATTTCAGTGACAGGCCAGGTCTTACAAGTAACGTACATAGAAAAGGGTACATAGAGACCTTAATACATAGAGGCCTTATTAGTAAAATACATAGAAAAGGGTACATAGAGAAACAAAACAATGTTAAGTTTTTCTTATATTTAAACCCCTGATGTAATTCTACTGGCAATGAGTAAACTCATGCCAAGACTCTGTCTTCCACGGTTTTGTGATTGTTCCAAGTGATTGTTTTAATACTGTCTTTTTTTATAGTCATACATACAGATAATTAAAGAGTCAAAGTCATGTCAACCATACCTAAAAAAAAAAAAAAGGTCAAAGCCAAAGAATTCTGGGAAGTCTGCTAGAAAACCCAGTCCCTTGCCTTCTCTCCCCAAGAGCACCCTCTTTCACCAATTCTGGCTCATAATTTTGGCAGTTATCTCCATAATCTCTAAATAACTTGCTTGTACTACTACTATGGGATTTTTCCGTTTTATTGCCTTTTACAGTAGCTCTCTCTCCAACCTCACCACACACACTCCCCACTTCCCCAACATAATTCCTCAGTTTCATAATATTGGCCAGCTCAGTTGTCCGTGTTTACATTCAACCTCCATTTAATATACTGTGTTTATTATCCTACACAGCTTTATTAACCCTGGAGTTAATAAATGCCCTTTCCCACCTGACCTCAGTCTGCCTTGTTTTATCTGTCCTAATCGACAATTCAACCCCAAATTTTTTGCCACTTGTCTGCTTCTCACTTGACAAATTGTCTGCCTCTTTGGGCAGATCAGGTATTCTACCCAAGTCTATCTTCCTGAAGAAGTTATCTCTCAGAACTTGATGACCTGCCCCAATTTGGCAGTTGGTCCTCTATACTTGGGATATAGTGTCTCACCCTGAAAATGTACTCTTTCTTGTGTTTAGATGGAGCACATCCCCCATTTTGTGAAATCCTTGCACATCTGAAAATGTTCTAGCTTCACACCTGAATTAAGTTTATTTGGATACAGAATACTAGGTTGAAATCATTTTCCCTCAGGATTCTGAAGACATTTCTCGCTGAGCTCCAGCTTTCAGTGCTGCTATAAAGTCCAATGCCATTCTGATTTTTGATCCTTTGTGTGAGACTTGACTTTTCCCTCTGCAAATTTCTAGGATCTTCTCTTTGTGTCTAAGGTTCTAAAATTTCACACCAATGTTCTTTGTTGTGAGTCTATTTTCATCCACTGTGCTCAGCATTTTTGATCTGGAAACACACCCTCCAGTTCAGGGCAAGTTTCTTGAATTACTCTGTGGATGATTTCCTTGGATACTGAACCTCCTACTCTAGTCCTCACAGTGATCCTGTTTCACACTCTCCAGAGGGAAAAAAAAGGCCAGACTTTTGCCAAGGTTGAGAAAGACAGCTGGGGATCTGACTGCATCTGAGAAAAGCTCTCAACCAATCCTAATTTCACCCCTCCCACTCACCCTCACTTCCAGAGGTCAGTTAATACCACCAGCTCCCATCTGCCAGAGATTCTGCCATGTGAATCAGGTTGCTTCTTAGCTTTCCCAACTGTCAGTTTGGGATTCATTTTCCCTGGGTCTACTAAATCCTTCCCATCCAGCACTTTAGAGTTTCTAAAAGTTTGCTGCTGTTGTCTGCTCTCCATTCTCCCAATCCTTGTGGGAGTACTTTTTCAAAACCTTTTAATAGTTTAAGGGGCGCCTGGATGGCTCAGTCAGTTGAGCGTCCGACTTCGGCTCAGGTCATGATCTCATGGTTTGTTGAGTTCAAACCCCACATCCAGCTCACTGCTATCAGTGCAGAGCCCGCTTTGACTTCTCTGACGCACACTCTCTCTCTCTCTTTCCTGGCCCCACCCCTGCTCACACTCTCTCTCTCAAAAATAAACATTTAATAAATAAATAAAACCTTTTACCAGTTTTAGTAAGGGTTGAGGGGACAACAAAAATAGATGCATAAATACAACCCACTCTCTACCTAGAATTCCCACACAGCTGTCTTTCCAGGTTGATATTAAATCCTTGGCTATAGTTTCTCTCACAAATATGAACGAACTTTTTAGGTTCAAAGCTCTTCTTTCTCTAAATCAGAAAATGAATGTTGCCCACTTGATACCCCATCAGAAAACTGAAGAAGTGCGCACCAAGATATTTCACAGATGTTTTTTGTTGGTGTAACCAGATGAAAACAGCTGCAAAGTCCACAGGTTTCTCTCGAGTGGCAATGTCCAATATAGAACTTTCTGTGATGATGGAAACAGTTCTTCTGCACTGCCCAACACAATGGCCACCAGCCACATGTGGCTACCCACACACTGAAACGTGGCTAGTGCAACTGAAGAACTAAATTTTTTATCGCATTTACTTTTAACTAACTTAACTAGCCATTAAATATCCGCATGGCTAGTGGCTACCGTACTGAACACACAGCTCTAGAGAGATGTTTTTGTACTTGAGCATTAATGCTAAATATTCAGTATGTGTCCCCTAACCTCTTCCAAAATACCGAGGAGACTAAGTTTTTCTTTCCAGGATTCTGTGTAACACAACTCTTAAACTAATTACCAGCCCCTTGCACAGGAGATTCTCAATACACAACTTGCCAGTGTTCAGGGTAAGTGCTCTCACTCTCTGGCCTCAGGGCCTCCATATCAAAATCAGTTAGTCTCCTTCCCCTAGAGATTCAAATAAGCCAAGCTGTCCTTTAGACATCTGTTTTTCCTATATTATTCCCTTTTTCACTCTATAACTACCAACAAAGCTAAAAGGAAAGAAAAAGTTTTCCCCAGTCCTTCCCTGAACTACAAGGCACTCACAGGTGAAAAACACACAAGGATGACAAGGCTCTTCCAAGGTAGTAACAGTTCTCTTACTTTCGACCCTGGACCTAATAACAACCAACGTATAAGGTGCCCTACTTTATGTCACTGAATCCTCACAACAAGCCTCTACCATAGGTATGACTTTAGTCCCATTTCACAGACGAAAAGACTGAGACCTGGCGGAGTTAAGTAACTTGCCCAGCGTCTCGTGGTAATCGAGCTAGGACTCAAATTCGGTTCTGTATAAATCCAAAGGCTATGCTCGAAGTCTCTGCACAAAGTTGGTGCTCGAGAAACGTCTGCTGAATGTAAAGTTTAAGGAGTCTGCGCTGGCCGGGGCTCACTGTTGGAGCGCTCTGGGAAATGCGGCAAAGACTAGTAAAGGTGAACTTCTGCAACTCCAGGCTCGGGGAGGGCCCCGCCGGACAACCGCTGCCGAAGCCCAGGCCGGAGCCCCGGACTCCTCCAGCCTGGGGTCGGTCTGCGCCGCGCGGGCCGGGCCGGACCAGGAGCCGCGAGGGGCCGGCCGGAGGCTGCCCCGGGGCCGCGCCCTCCGCAGCCACCGCCCCCCCACCCCCCGGTACTCCTAGGCTAGTGGCAAGGGCGGTCCGGCCCGGCGGCCGCCGTCCACACCCAGCCGCTGGCCGCGTTGGCCCCGCAGCCTACCGCCTCACCTGCGTGTCCGCCGCCATCCTGCCGGCGCTGACTCCGGAACCGCTTCCGGAGCGCTTCCGGGTCACAGCGCGGGCCCACGCGGCAGGGCGAGGCCAGGCTCCCGTTGGGGCCGGGCCTGGCGCCCCCGGGCGGGAAGGCGGCCGCTGCATCCCTGAAGGGGAAGCGGGGAGCGAGATCCAGAGCCGGTGCCCGTGCCGGGAAGGTCGAGGCCTCTTTCCCGAAGGCCTGCTCCTCAGCCCCGGGGCCTTCTCAGCCTGGCCTCGTGGGAAACTAGGGCCTTTGAGGGTGTGTAAGGCGGTGAGGCCTCCAACCCCCTTCAAGTCGGCAGGTCCTGCCTCGACTCCCCAACGTGGGTCTTTATCCAGTAAAGACCACACTCTTTGAAGAAAGTTTCCTAAATGGCAGAACTGAACTAGGTAAAAGTGAGACAGCGAACTAGTATCCTGAGTTTGTAACCCAGTGGCGGACAATGTAGGAGTTAGTAAACACTGTAGATCTGACTGCCAGGGAAGTATTCAGGAGATGTGAGGCACCCGCCCAGGGTGAACCTGGTTCCAGGCTGGGAGCCAAAGGAAAGGCCACAGGGTGGGTGGGATACTGAAGGTAGGAACAGGGCCTCATGGTCCACGGGGCGTTTTCTAAATTTTCCGTGTAGATTGGCCAACTCTAATACAGTTTAGTGAATGGGGTCTGCCCAGTTTAGTTGTTGGCCCTCTATTAGCCTATTATCAGTAATGGCTTTCAAACTTTAAAATACGTTTACATCATGATCCAGTACAGATTGGTAACGAGGATTTGTATGGTGGATTTGTAACCTACCCTTTCAGCGATCATGTTTTATCTCTTTAGACACTACCTACTCATCATGAATTGGATCGCCACCTAGTTTGAAAAACACTGCCAGTGGGGCACCTGGGTGGCTCAGTCAGTTGGGCAACCAACTTTGGCTCAGGTCATGATCTTGCAGTCCGAGTTCGAGCCCCGCATCGGGCTCTGTGCTGACACCTCAGAGCCTGGAGCCTGTTTCAGATTCTGTGTCTCCGTCTCTCTCTGACCCTCCCCCGTTCATGCTGTCTCAAAAATAAACATTAAAAAAAAAATTTTTTTTTGAAAAAAGAAAGAAAAACACTGCCAGTATCTCAACGGACACTACACCTACTGAAAGTTATCTTAGAGGCACCCAGGCTAGTGGCCAGAAATAAGGATTCTGGTATAAAAAGTTAGGGGTGCTTGGCTGGCCCTGTTGGTGGAGCGTTAAGACTCCTGACCTCAAGTTGTGACTTTTGAGACCCAAGCTGGGTGTAAAGATTACTTAATAAAATCTTGGAGGGGCACCTGAATGGCTCAGTCACTTGAGTGTCTGACTTGAGCTCAGGTCATGATCTCTCAGTTCACGAGTTCGAGCCCCACATGGGGCTCTCTGGCAGCTGAGCCTGGAGCTTGTTTTGAATTGTGTCTCCCTCTCTGCCCTTACCCCACTCGTGCTCTCTTCCTCAAAAATAAATATTCTTAAAAAACAAAAAGTAAAATAAAACCTTGGGGCACCTGGGTGACTTAGTTAAGTGTCTGACTTCAGCTCAGGCCACGATCTCACAGTTCAGGACTTTGGGCCCCATGTCAGGACTTGGGATTCTCTGTCCCCTCTGTTCATGAGCTCTCTCAAAATAAACTTTATTTAAAAAATAAAATAAAATTGGGAATGCAAGCTGGTGCAGCCACTCTGGAAAACAGTATGGAGGTTCCTCAAAAAACTAAAAATTGTACTACCCTATGACCCAGCAATTGCACGACTAGGTATTTATCCAATGGATACAGGTGTGCTGTTTTGAAGGGACACGTGCACCCCAACGTTTACAGCAGCACTATCAACAATAGCCAAAGTATGGAAGGAGCCCAAGTGTCCATCGATGGATGAATGGATAAAGATGTGGTATATATATATCTATATGTATATACACACACACACACACAGTGGAGTATTACTCAGCAATCAAAAGAATGAAATCTTGCTATTTGCAACTATATGGATGGAACTGGATGGTATTATGCTAAGTGAAATTAGAGAAAGACAAATATCATATGACTTCACTCATAGGAAGACTTTTTAAGAGACAAAACAGATGAACATAAGGAAAGGGAAACAAAAATAAAAACAGGGAGGGGGACAACACATGAGACTCATAAATAGGGAACCAAACAGAAGGTTACTGGAGGGGGTGTGTGGGGGGGGATGGGCTAAATGGGTAAGGGGCATCAAGGAATCTACTCCTGAAATCATTGTTGCACTATACACTAATTTGGATGTAAATTAAAAAAATAAAATGTCACCACCTTCAAATAAAGCTCTACTATTTACCATGGCTCTAGTTTCTAGTATACAGCACTGTGAACCTCAAAATGCACAAAATGGAAGAGTCCAGAGACAAATTTTGAGAAGCCTTTATTTCCTTGTTTCACAAATAAAGCTGGCTGAATTGGTTGCTTTTGGTGATTAGTCAAAGAGACCAAATCCCATATCCTCATCTGATTCCTCCGACTCTTCCTTTGCTTCAACCTTGGCTGGGGCTGCAGCAGCAGCAGGTGCAGCAGTGGTGGCAGCGGCCACGGGGGCAGCAGCCACAAATGCAGATGGATCAGCCAAGAAGGCCTTGACCTGAAGCAAGGGGAAAAGTTCATGATCAAAATGGTCATCCACAATCCCTACTACCCACAACCCCTCAGTTCTAGTTAAATGGCCAGTAACTTCTAAGCCATTGAAACCTTCCCTGGAAGTGATCAAGCAAGACAGCTTGGCTATGGCCTGGTGAGTTTAGGCCCAGCCCTTAGCCCTCAACTAACTAGCCCTTCTTTGGGTCTCTAAAGTCAAGGATACACCTCCGCTGCCCCCCAACTTCTTAAGTATACTCTTAAAAAAAATGTATCTGCTTTGGGGGTGCCTGGGTGCTCATTCAGTTAAGCATCTGACCTCGGCTTAGGTCATGTTTTGTGAATTCGAGCCCCACACTGAGTGAACTCAAGCCCTGCTTCAGGTGAGCCCCATTTCTCCCTCTCTTCCCCTCGTGAGATTCTCTCCCTCTCTCTCTGCCCTTTGCTCACATACGCCCTCTCTCTCTCTCAAAAAAAAAAAAAAAAAAAAGGTATCTGCTTTCTAAAATACAATTAAAGCACAACTCAGCAGACCATCGTCCATTTACCCTCCATTAGGCCCCCTGTGGTCCTAGTGGGTTTTTACCTTTTCAGCAAGTGGGAAGGTATAATCAGTCTCCACAGACAAAGCCAGGACCCGCTTATATCCATTGATGATAGAATGGGGCACTGATGCAACAGTCGGGTAACCTATCTGCAGACATACACTGGCAACATTGCGAACACCCTATGGAGGGAGAGAAAAATTACATTTCAAGGGAGATATCTTATAGACAAGACCATGAGGTCCAAGCAAAGTTCAACAGCAGACAAAACTTGCTAAGTCAGCATCTTCGCTTCACACAGACACTTCACCTCGTACTAAATGCTTCTGGCAGGACAATTCAGATCCAGTCACTTACAAATGCTTTTACCCCTATTCCCAACATGAGTATTTCCTATACCATAATGAAGGCATTTACTTAAAAAGTCACCATTTTGTGAAAATCTGAACAGTTAAGATAAGCATTCAACTGTTACAAAAAAATGTTGAGCCAATTCCACCTTAATTTCATCCACTAGTGAGATCTCCAAGCAAACAGATAATGGTATATATAATTCCAGTTTTTCATTTGTCCAAAAAAAAAAAAAAAAAAAGGGAATTCCATCTTCCTTTCACCTTATTCATCAATTAAAAAAATATTTTAATGGCAAAAACTAAGCAAGATGTTTCCACAAAAAGTCAGTCCTTCCCAAACAGGATACTAGCAACACGTGTATTACACTGCCCTCATTTTTCTCATTTCTCCTTTGACTCATGACTCTATGCAAAATCTCATGACTTATTGCAGACCCTAGAATTATGGTCCTCACTCTGCGACCAGTGCTGTTAGATGGCTTTATACTCATTAATTCACCGAATCCTTCAATAATCTTGTATTATTATTGCTGGTCTACAGATGAGGAAACTGAAGTATACAAAGTATCTGTCTCTGGTTACACAGCCAGTTGCAGCTACATAACCAGTTTGACAAGAAGCTTCAGACTGCAGCTGAAGCACTCAACCATTAATGTACCAAGGGCCTGACATGGACAGCATGTACCTCCAGGAAGCGAGAATGCAGGGTCTCCTCTGTGATGTCAAGCACTTCAGGGTTGTAGATGCTGCCATTGTCAAACACCTGCTGGATGATCAGCCCAAAGGAGAAGGGGGAGATGTTCAGCATGTTCAACAGTGTGGCTTCGCTGGCTCCCACTTTGTCTCCAGTCTTAATCAGCTGCACATCACTCTGAAGAACAAGGTAGGATTAGCAGTTAACACCTAGACAACCAGCAGGTCCACAGCAACCAAGCCCCCACTTACTTGCACTAGCAAGCCAAGCCCACTCACCAGGATTTCAATGGTGCCCCTGGAGATCTTAGTGGTGATGCCTAAAGCCTGGAAGAAGGAAGTCTTCTCGGGCCCCAGACCAGTGTTCTGGGCTGGCACAGTGACTTCACATGGGGCTATGGCACCAGCACGAGCAGCAGCTGGCACCTGAACGAAAACAGTAATGAGAAGTCTTCTCTCCACAAATACAAGTTGACTACGGTCAATTTTGCTTTCAAGGAGCCAAAATTAACGGCAAGATCTCTTTAGCCAACCCGATTCTCCCCTTACCTTATTAGCCAGCAGCATGTCCCTGATCTCAGTGAGGTCCTCCTTGGTGAACACAAAGCCCACATTCCCCCGGATATGAGGCAACAGTCTGCAAAGAGAAGTTTACAGAAAACCGTCACCTTTCAGCACCATCCTTCTCCAGGGAAAAGGAGAAGGGCACCGAGAAGGGAAGACAAAGATGACCAAATGAATTAACTGACTTCTCCAGAGCTGGGTTGTTCTCCAGATGCCCTCGGATGGCCTTGCGCATCATGGTGTTCTTGCCCATCAGCACGACAGCCTTCCCGCGGAGGGACATGCGGATCTGCTGCATCTGCTTGGAACCTACATTGTCTGCTCCCACAATGAAGCATTTTGGATAATCATCCAAAAGTTGCTATGAAAACAAGCCAGAAACGAACGATGTTTAGCAGGAGGAAAAGAGGAAAAATAGCAAGAGAAACCAAATCCCACAATCACGGACTTCCATCTCCCTTCCTTCCTTCTATGCTTTCGAAACGATTCAGAAACTGGGACAATTTCTTCCACCAGGAGCCACCTGAGTTGTAAAACTGACAGATTTGTCAATCTGTACCCTGAATATGTACAGTGAAGATTAAGTCTCTATATTCAATCCCCAAATTTTTTTGTAGCATTCATTTTTAATTTTTCCCCAGTTATGAGGCATGTTTCTATCCATTAAATGGCTGCATCAACAGAAAAAAACATTCCAAATAAGATTAGGCTCGCAGCATTTTAAACAAGACAAAACAAATACAACAAAACGTCACTTGCATAATCTAGGTTGTAGATGTGATTCCTAGACAATTCTTTTAAGTTCTCTGTATGTCTGAAAACTTCCAAGATTAACAGGGGAGACTAGATTAAGCTCCACAAGGCAGCCTAATGCACAACAGCATGGTCTGGGTTTCTGGGAAGACCCACCTCAAGAGCACCCAATAGAACACATCTGCAAGATGTTTGGTATCTTGGCTGACAAGACCTAAATATGCAACAAGTTGCCGCTTTATAATGAGTTATTCATTGCCTCATTGGTTACAAAACGGAGGCAGAAGCACAAAACCACGATGAGTGCTATTTGTAAGCCAGACAGACCAGAATATGAATGCTGTCATCTTAGGAGCCTATTAACCTGCCTGAACCCGTTTATCTGAAAAAAGGGGGGGGGGGGGGTTGGGGAGGGCGGGTAGATCTCCACAAACTATGGAAATTAAATGAGACTTTCCTAAAATGATCATTTAGTAGCTGGCACCAAGGCAGTGCTCAGCATATGACAGCTGATCGTCCCTATTAGTGCCCAAGGCCCAAGCGGCATAATGCGCGATCGCGACCCACCCCGCACTTACGATGATCTTAAGGAAGTAGTTGGACTTCCAGGTCGCCCTGTCTTCCCTGGGCATCACGGCGGTGCGTCAGGGATTGCCACGCAGGGTTTAAAGACGATGTCACTGAGGAAACAGAGGAGCTCAGGCAACCCTCCGCCCCGACACCCATCCCCATGGCCCTGCCAGACTCCAAACACAAGGCCTACGCAGGGCAGGCCACGCGTGAGCGCCCGCCAGCCCGAGCTGGTGCTGCCGCCGCCATCACCGTCGCCACCCCTCGGGGAGCGCAAGCCACCTCCAAGGCCCCAGCCCGGACAGGCCCGGACCCTGTCCCCCACCAGGATCCCACAAACACCCCCCATCCTTCCTTCCCGCCCCCGGTGGCCGACACTAGCCCAGAACCCATACGAACCTCTCACGAGGACGCCTGGAAAGAGGAGGGGCGTGCGCCGGCGCACACCTTTTATATGTGAATGAGGCGGCCAATCAGAAGACGCGGACAACGTCCCCGGCTATTGGCTGGTGCCGCCGCCCGTCTGGTGACGCACAACTAGTGTAGATCGGCATTGGATGATATTGCTGCCACTCCAGCCAAAGGAAAGCCTTCTTTAAATAAAGTGGTTAAGAAAGGTGCTGCCGGGTGTCCGGAGGCGCTCTGTCAAAGCGGCTGCCCTCTGCTGGGCTGGAGCTGCTTGTGTGTGGGAACTAGAGCTTGCAAACTGAGCGTTCAAGTTTTTTCCTGCCACCTAGCCAAATCTCAAACTAAACAGTACGATGTGGACCTAAGAAATAATTGCATATGCTTTAGAAACAGCATAGTCTCTTGTCTACAGTTTCTTCTTCCCCCTACCAAAACAGAGGAATCTTTTAAAACTTAAGTTAGATCATTTCTCATCTGCTCAAAACTCCTCAAAGCCTTCCCATTTCCCTCAGAGTAAGAGCCTAAAACTTAAAACTCCCTACAAGGTCCTGCATGATCTGCTCTGGACCTACCCTCCTATAATTTATTTTCCTACTGACTCATTCGCTTCCACCAGACAATGCTCTTCCCTGTTTTTCCAGAGCATGCTCCCACTTTATGGTCTTGCAGTAGTAGCTAGTCCCTCTTCTTAGAAGGCTCCTTGCTGGTATCCACAGAAGTAACAACTCCAAGTCTTGGCTCAGATATCATGCACTCAAGGACGCCTACGCTGATCACCCTATTTAAAATTACCCCCAAAATCCACTACCACCACCCCCACTCCTTCCTTACTCTGTTCTTTTTTTTTTTTTTTTTTTTTTTGGTAGCACTTACACGTTTTGTTTGCTTTTTGTTTTGTTTTTTAGCACTTAGACTTTATAACACAGTATGTAACTTACTACGTTGTTAGTTGTCTGTCTCTCCCCACAAGAATGCAGGCCCCACAAAGCAGAGACGTTTATCTTATGTCTGGCACATAGCAAGCATATAATAAATATTTGTTGAATGAATGAATGCAAATTTTGCAGTCAGAAGACCTGGACCCATACCCTTCATCACTTACCCTTACCCTTGTTACCCTTACCACGTGCTAACTATGTCATCTTAGGAAGTGATTTCACCTTACTGACCCTGTTTCCCTTTCCTTAGCTGTAAAATGGGGATAATCAAGTATCTACATTCTAGAAAGAGTTGCTATGAGGATTAAATGAGATATGTAACACATATCTTAACAACAATCCCTGGAATGTAGGAGGAAGTCACTAAATACTAGTTTATTTTATTATACATTCATTCAACACTTATTTGAATGTTTATTTATTTATTTTGAGAAAGAGAGAGAGAGAGAGAGGGCGCACACGCAGGGGAGGGACAGAGGGTGAGAAAGAGAATCTTAACCAGGCTCCAGCCTCAGCACACAGCCCCATGCTGGGCTCCATCCCATGACCCTGGGATCATGACCTGAGCCGATATCAGGAGTTGGGACACTCAGCCGACTTAGCCACCCTGATGCCCTCAACACTTATTTGAACACTTGTGCTATATCCATAGTTTTTTTTGTTTTTTTTTTTTGTTTTTGTAATGATTGAGCTTAGATCCTAGGGCAGAAGCATGTTTCTATCTTCACCCTTTTCACATGGCCAAGTTACAAATTTCTGTATTTTTGTTTCAAAGTTTCCTAGTGCCTCTGATAACCAGCTGTTTAGAGGACTGTTGGAGTCAATGACTGCCAAGCTCTCTTTCTAATGACAATGTATTACTGCATGCTCAGCATTGGGCTAAGTACTTTGTGCACATTACTGCTGTGAATCTTTGCAACAATTCCCTGAGGAGGTACAGTATTAGTAATTCCGTTTATTGGTGAGAAAATTCACAGAGGTTAAACAACTTGCCCAAGTCCTTCAACCAGTAAACAATGGCTTGGGGTGTGGGGCGGGGCACCTGGATGGCTCAGTAGGATTAGCATCCAACTTGGCCTCAGGTCATGATCTCCAGGTTCACAAGTTTGAGGCCCACATCTGTCTTGCTGCTGTCAACAAGGAGCCTGCTTCAGATCCTCTGTCCCTTTCTGCCCCTTCCCCCTCATGTGCAGATACTCCCTCTCTCTCAAAAATAAATAAATATTTAGGAAAAAAAAAAAAAACACCAAAAAAAAAAAAAAAAACACCAAAAACCCAACAACCCCAATGGCTTTGGAACTGAAATCTAGGAGCAAGTTCAAAGCCCATGGGCCTCATAATGCTATACAGTCCCCTCCAAACCCTGAGGCTGTTTCTCCCTAACCTATACTTTTCCGTGTATATACATACTCATATGGTACCTTTCCAAGGACATCCTGGCTCTGATGATATAAATATCATCTCTAATTGTAGTACATCAATATAATGGAATATCATGAAGCCATTAAAAATGATGCAGATCTATATTTATTGACACGGGAAAATACTCACAAAGTACAGTTGAGTGAAAAAGCAAATCGGTGAGAAAGCAAATTACAGTAAAGTGAGCCATATACATTTCTATAAATAAATCCAGCATGGTCTGGAGGAATAAACCACCATTACCTTTGGGTAACAGTTGAAGGTAATTTCCACTTGAGCTCTCTGTGAAATGGTCAATCAAGATTCCAACTAGAATTCAACATGCTGCTTTTTGGAAACGCATTGGAGAGAACAGGTAAATTCCGAAGCAGCCAGGGGAACAAAGCTATCCAGGAAGCTCCTAGGGCCCAGGACTGGAATTCTGGCTCAGACTGGAATTCTGGCTCAGACCAGGAGGAAGCATGCAAGTATGGATATGACCACCGGAGGGCACTAGAGACCCATCCTCAACTGTAAGTCCACCAACTTCTGCTGGGAAGGTTCCCACCCCACTCACTCCGCCCCAGCCAGCAAGTAGGGCAGCGGTGGGGGGTACATCTGGTCAAAGCAGGAACCCAGGCAGAGGCAAGCCCTGGGTTCACATCCTGCCTCTGGGCTCACTCAGAGAATTGTGTTGTGCACGTCAGTTCTCTCTGAACCCCTTCCCTTATCTGTAAATGAGTGTGAGGCACAGACCCCATGTGAGGATGCCCTTCAGGGAATCTACAGCAAAACTAAGGCAGGGCCTGATCCATGCAGGGCCCAACAGCACTGCTCTCCCTGCTTTTCCTCACCAACTGCTGAGAAAAGAGCCAAGCTCACGCAGGGATCCCATCTGTTCCGGGGGCTTTTTGCCTCAAGTAGGGGAACATCACTGAGTCACTCTCATACTATGGTCTCCATGAATCCGCGGAGGGCTTGGTCTCTTTTCTGGCACTAAATTGTTACCTCAGACAGGATCTTCCTCACCAAGAAAAGGCACTAGGCATAGGTGAAAATAATGGCAAACTTTATTGGCATAAGTCACAGAAATTGAAATGGGGAAAAGCCAGGTTAAAAGTTTACAGAGAAAAAAAATAAAATAAAATCCTCAAATAACCATTGCCCCAGAAGGTAGACCCCAGAAACCCCAGTACCCCTAAGGGAGGGGCCTGGGGCCAGTCACTGTAAACAGAGCAATAAGGCCTATGGGTGGAAGTGGAGACATCAGACCTTTGGAGGGGCCTGGCTGACCTCCCCAGACTGGGGCTGCTCCTAGCCCTGTCTCAAAGGAGGCGGACCCTCTTCTGAGACCCCGGCACACTCAGTCTTTGCTATGAAGCTAGTGGAGTGGTCTGGATCATCTTCACGTTAGACCCCCGCCGGGACCCCTTCTGCGAACCTGGAACACCAGGCTTGCCTGTTCCTGTTTCATCCTTGGGGGACAGAGCTCTGAGGGCTTCCTACTGCTTTAGCAGGATCCTGTCCCCTCTGCCCGGAGTCCTATCAGGCCCCCTTGCAAAAATTTTTGGGCCCTTTTCCCCAGACCTCCAGTCTCCAGGGAGGGCAGGGGAAATTTGGGGAAATGCGGGGCCCAGTGGAATCAACAAGACCAATGGTCAAAATCAGATACCAGCTTTCCTGAGAAGGCAGAAGAAAAAGCCAGAGAGAAGCAGTGAGGAGGCCGAGAATGTTCGGCAGGTTCTCTTTGCTGCCAAAAAGTTCACAGGGGAGCAGATGCTCCTGATGGCTTACTCGGACAGGAAGCAGCACCCCCAAAGTGTACTTTCCCCTTCTCCCCTCTCAGGAACAGGACAGATGAGGTTCAGAACTCTAGGCCCCAAAGGGCAAGACACCCTAAGGCCAGTTTCAGTTAAGAGCTTGCTGGCCCAGGTAGTAAGGAAGGGGTTTTAAAATACAGCAGTTTATATAAAACAGTCCTGGTGAGCCGTGAAGTTAAGGAAGGGGAGTCAGAGAGCTGCTCCGAATTCACCTGCTTGTGCTAAGAAAAAATAAAATACAAATTGCTTCCCCACCCCAAGCCCTCAGTACAAGGCAAATGCCATGCCACGGCCATTGTCACCAACAGGACAAGTGGCCATGGAGGAGGAGAGTACAAAAGGGGACATCTTTAAAATCTCTTCAAAATCATTTTGTATAGAGAAGTAAAAGCAACTCAAGACGATATGAATTCAAACCTCAGTGTAGAAATCTATCAAAGTCGGTACAGTGTCCAGGCACAGGGCAAAACTCCCCACCTCGCGCCGTCCCAGAGATGGAGGAAGTGACTATAAAACATTATTGCTGAAGAGGCCTCTCTCAGTAGAACCAGAGCAGTTATGGGGGGATGGGGGGAGCAGGGGGCAGTTGCCCAGGCCTGGGGAGACTGGAAGGACAGGAGGAGCACAAGAAACCTTCTGGGTGGCCCCTTGACCATTCCACCCTTGGATAGATAGATTTATGCTGGCATTGTCTGAAGGGAGCTGGGTGTCCCCCAATACTCTCAGGACAAGGATAATCAGGTCGGGACAGGGTAAGAAGGATAAAAAAAAGACCCCATCAGACCCTGCCTGCCCTTCCCCCTGGCTCCACTGCCAAAACATGAGTAAGAGATGGCTCCAGTGTCGGGTGCTGGCATGGCCAGGCGGGTTGGTGGGGACACACGTCCAGGGAGGATGAAGAGTCGGCAGCCTGGGAGGGGGCTGCAGGAGGAGGAAAGCCCAGAGGCTCTGGCAGGCGAAAGAAGAGTGGGCCCTCTTGCCATCCTGCACCAGCCGAGGACACGGGTTCCAGTTTCGATCAGGTTTGCCCCTTCACCCCTGGGCAAGGCCTCTGGGTCACAGTAGCAGTTGCGGGGGGTGGGGGGTGGCTGGGCCAGGGCAGGGGGGGCCATGAAGGGTGCCTAGCAGAAGAGCTTGAGGAAGCAGTTCTGACAGTAAGGCTTGTCGTTCTGCTCCTTGAAGGTGCCCTTGTTGAGCTGCTTGAGGCAGAAGGCACAGACGAAGTGCTCCGGATGGAACTTCTTGGCCATGGCGGTGATGCAGCGGCCCGTGATGGGCTTCTGGCAGCCAGAGCACAGTGAGCCTCGCCGCTCGTGGTAGTGCACCTCACAGTAGGGCTGCCCATCGTGCTCGAAGAAGCTGCCGTTGACGAAGGGCGTGAAGCACTCCTGCCAGGCAGAAGAGGGGGGTGGGGCACAGGAAAGGGGGCTCAGGCTGGGACATCTGCCACTGGCATGGGCAGAAGTCCGTCAAGGTCATGACTCCCCCTTGCTGAGTGTTTCCTATGTGCCACGTGCTGCACCAAACGCTCACTGGATTCTCCCAACAGAAGAGGCAACTGAGACCTAGAAGTTCAGTGACTTGCCTACAGTCACACATCTACTAAGTTGCAGGGCCTGGATTCAAACACAGGTCTTACTGGGCTCCTGGGCAAGTGGCTATAACATTGTGCCCAGAAACCTACCTGCACACTTGGGTGTCAAAGGCACTGAGAAGTCTTGCAGTGAGCAGTGTTTTCCAAACTTATCTGGTCTGAAAGCCCTTGCTGGATCTCTAACATCTGTGGACTCCCATTACCTCCAGAATGCAGTTTGGAGACCATGGCCCAATATTTCCACTGAGGCTGCTAAATGCTTGATCTCATTTAATTCTCACGTGCCCTTCTACCGAACATGACCAGTGCCAGGGCCGCCCACCACACAGGACAAGGCTTGGGGACATGTCTACCTTACTCTTCTTGGTTTCTCCCCGCCTCAGTATGAGCTCTGGCCCAGGATCCACTGGACCTGGGAACTGTACCCCCTATCTGCTACCTCTTTAATGACGCCCAAGTTAGATCCAGAGAGCATCACGGGGGGCGGAGGGGTGGCCTTCTCTCCCCACTGCCCGCTCCCAGCTCCCTCCAGACAAGTAGGCCAGGGGGCTCCCTACCCGGCACACAAAGCACTCGGGATGCCAGAGAGTGTTGAGGGCCGAGATGTAGTTCTCCAGGATGGCCCGGGCACAGCCACCACACTTGGGCGCGAACATGTCAAAGTAATCCTTCCGGCAGTAGGCCTTGCCGTCTTTCTCATGGAACCCTGAGGAGCAGGGGTTTGGGGGGGCAGAGTTAGGGCTTCCAAAGGAGGAGCCACCCTGACTCTCACATCAGCAAAGTCTCCTGCCCCTGCCTCCCCAGTGCTGGGGATGGGGGTGGGGGGCAGAAGGAGGGGCAGCAAGGTGGCCTGCCTGCCAGTCGTACCTTCGGGACCAAAGAAGGCTCCACACTGGGCGCAGAAGAAGTGCTCGGGGTGCCACGTCCGGTCCAGGGCTGTCACCACTTTCTGTGAAAGCAAAGCGTGGGCCCAGAGCCCAGTTGCCAACCCACTGGACAGATTCCACAGTGGAAACTCACAGGCAAGACCCTCCCCCGCCCCGCCAGCCCATCCAGAGATGAAGTCCCTCCTCACTGTGCTTGGATTACTACCGGGAATTCCAATTCACTGAAGGAAATGACATGCCCAACACACTCTCTCTCCTGAATCTTCACATGGTAAGGTTAAGGTCACAGGCTGTACTGTGACCCCCATCTTATAAGAAAAGAAACAGTCTCAGAGAGGTTGAGCGTTTCCCTAAACATCACACAGCAGGAGAGTGAGGGCACCAGCATGCCATTCCACTTATCAGGGTGGAGCTCCAAACTCCTGGGAGCTTCCCCAGAGGGAATCTGGGATGGAGGTGGAAGGGAGGCAGAGGGACCCTGCATCCAGCCTGCGCCTGAATCCCAGCCCCACCATTTCCTGGCTGTGTGAGCTCGAGCATGGGAGTGACCTCTCTGAGCATCAGATGGCACGAACTATAGCGAAGAAGAAATGTGCCAGCACGGCTGCCCTCCCGCCACGCGACAGGGACTCACATCCAGGATGGGACCGTTGCAGTAGTAGCAGCGTGGAGAGAAGAGGTTGTGATAGTCCTTTTCACAGTAGGGCTGCCCGTCCCGCTCAAAGAAGTTCCGGGATCCGATCTCCTCTTGGCAGTGGGTGCAGACAAAGTGCTCCGGGTGCCACGTCTTTCCCATGGCAGTCACAACCTGAGGAAGGAGGCAGAACACGGCTCCGGGCCCTGGCCTGCCGCGGAGCACCCTCCCCTGAGGGGCAGAGGTCCGACCACCTGCGGCTCCCTCCCCTCTCCACCTCGACCTTCATCACCTGCCCGGCAATGGGCTTCTTGCAGGCCCCGCAGACCCCTTTGGCAACCGTGGCGACCCCCAGTTTGTTCAGGTCAGACTGCAGGCTCCCCAGCATACTATCCAGCTGGCTTCCAGGCTTTGGAGGCCCCCCAGGGGGAGAGCTGCTCCCTGTCTTCCCCTGGGCCATGAACTGTGGAGACAGGGAGAGAGGTGGTCAGGACTTCCAGGCTTGGGGACGACGTCTGCAGCACCGCGGCACTGGGGGAGTTTCTCCCTCCTGGACATTTGGGCTGATAGAGGCAAGCAGGGCCACCTCTTCCAGGGCCTTCAGAGCCCAGAGGGTGGGAATGGCATCCACAAGAGATCCTGGTGGTCACAGGGGTTCAAGGCACCCCACCGGCCTGACCAACGTCCAGAAAATGGGCAAGCAGGACCCTAGGCCCCCAGCCTCAGCACTGACCCCTCCCTCGTCCTGCCCTTCGGGACTGCTCTGCCTGCCGTTCGGAGGCCAGCCGGCCGCCCATGCTTCTCCATCCGCAATCTGTTCCAGGCCCTGGATCTTGGGTAGGGGAGGAAACGAGGACAAGAAAATTGTTTTTAATTAAGGAAGAAAGAAAAAGAGATCTTGGAATTGGACCATTTCACAAAAGGGAATCTAAGAGAGATAAGAGATCCCGCCCCCACCCCCCAACTGGAAGTACCAAAATAAGGAGGAAAAGTCTAGAGAAGGATGGCCCAGGCAGATGTGAAGAAGGGGAGAAAGGTGAGCCAGCTAAAGGCACAGACACAGGAAAGGAAGGTGACTGGGGCCAGGAGCAAAGAGGCCTTCCAGATACTGGTCTAGGGGCTGGAGGGAGAGAAGGCTTGCTTTCCCTTCTGGGAATGGCTTCCTCAGAGGAGGGTGGGGCAGGACCAAGGGACATCAGGAAGGAACAGGCAGAGAGAAGCCGCACCGGGGAGCAAGAGGACAGATGACATCAAAGGGCTGGGAGAGTGAACGGCAGATTAAGAGAGGGTCCCGGGTCAAAGCGAGGTCTACGGAAGGACTGTGGTACTGTCCTGACGTGTGCACAGGGGCGGGGATGGGGGAGTGTGCCACAGGGTATGTGGGGGGGGGGGGGGGGGGGGCCTGCAAGTGTGCAGGGGAGGGACAAGGCCCAAGCAGCAGGACGGGGACAGGGAGGCCTGCCTGCATCGGGGGGAAGAGCGGGTCCTCGTCGGTCTGGCAGCCCACGGACCTCCAAGTTTGGGGTACAGGAGGGGGAGGGGTGGGGCCCTTCACACCCTCCTCCTGCAGCCCTGCCACAGCACTCGAGTCCCCAGGGGAACCTCGGGCAAGAGCGGAGGGCCCCAGGGAGGAGGGGCCGGGCAGGCTGGGTGGGGGAGAAGGGCTGCTGGCTGAGGAGTCTTTACGCTGCTGGAGCAAAGGGACAGGAGGAGGAGAAGCCAGAACAGAGAAGGTTCTTCTCAGGGGAACAGGGGAGCCAGGAGGGAAGACGACCTGGGAAGAAGAAAGGAGGGAGAGAGATGAAGCAGAGCAGAGGAGCAGGGTGTGGCGCCATCCCCAGGCTCCCCCTGGGCTTTCCCACCCTGGCACCAAGCATGAGGTCATGAGGCCATGAGGCCATGAGGCCAGCCTCACCAGGTCACAGGGTGCAGGACCCCCTTCCCCCCACCTCCCCACACACCCCACA
Source organism: Panthera onca (assembly GCF_046562875.1). Lineage (NCBI taxonomy): Eukaryota > Metazoa > Chordata > Mammalia > Carnivora > Felidae > Panthera > Panthera onca. The sequence goes on from NC_138350.1 coordinate 15,184,437, forward strand.
TCTCCCCTCCAGCCATCCTGGGGAAGAATCGGGATGCCTACTGCCCTGACCCTGGCCCTGGCCCAGCCCCGGGCACCTCCTCGCTACCTTCTCTACAAGCTGCCCCCCAGCCCGCCTCCCTCGAGGCTGCACAGTGATGATGACGCCCTCAGTCAGCCAGTCCTCAGCAGAGGCCCCCGCTGCCCCCGCTGCCTCCTCTGCCTCCGGCTGGATGCCGAGCCGACCCTGCAGCTCTGCGATGAGCCGCTCCTGGGATGGGGTCCTGCTCAGGGTGGCAGGGTCCAGCCGGCGGCGAGGGGAGGGCTCCCGGGACATGGGGTGCGCGTGGCCCGTCTCCCGGCTCCTCCTGATCACAGAGCGGATCTGAGGGGGGAGGGGGAAGCCGTCACAGTCCCACTCTGGGCTCAGCCGATGCTGCTCAGTCCACACTCAGGTGCCCCAGGGAAGAGGCAGGACAAAACTGCCAGAAAAGAGCCAAGCTGGGGTGAGGTGGAGGCAGGGGGCAGAGCAGACTCCCTCCACCCAGCGCTCACCTCCATGTCGGCAATGACCTTGGGCAAGACACTTCACCTCCAGGGGCCTCAGCTTCTCTATCCTTGAAATGGGGTTAGAGTACTTTCTTGGCTGCCTTACAGGGTTATCACATTATTTGAAAGGATGTTAAGTGGACATTCTTGAAAAGGCATAAGGCTCTTTCTTTTTTTGATCTGAAATAGAAAAACGTGATCTTTCTTCCAATAAATCTTTTAATTTTTTCCTTATGTATATTATAACCTGCTCGTTTGTAGTGGTTTTGGCTTTTTTGTTTTTGCTTTACTTTGTTTTGGGAGAGGACATAAAATTTTAATCACGCAAGAAGCACATAAAAACAGTAACATTAGCCGTGGCTTATTGAGGACCACATGCTGTATTCTCAGCACTTCACAGGCATTATCTCATTTAATCCTCTGGACAACCTTGGGGGGAAATGGTCTATTATACCCTCATTTTCTCTCTCTTTTTTTTTAAGTAGGCTCCACACACAACATGGGGCCTGAACCCACGACCCCAAGATCAAGGGTCGCATGCTCTGACGAGCCAGGCAGGTACCCTACTATTACCCCCATTTTAAAGATGAGAAAACTGAGGCTGGTGGGGGGTTGCCCAAGGTCACACAGGGTAGCAAGTACTGGAAGCACAGTTTATATTCAGTACTATCTGGTTCCAAAGCCCATGCTTTTAACCATTTTGCACACATCACATCAGAAAGGAGGAGCCCATCTAAAGGAAAAAGCCTTAAACGAGCAAGAGGTGACTGTCACTAAGAGATCATTCCAGGGCCCAGAGAATTCCACTGCTGAATCCTGGTCATCAGGGTCACAGGCCACGCGATCTTCGGATTTGCTGCCCAAGCAGACATGCAGAGTGGGAGGCTACATGCGGTTAGGCAGGAGGGGCCCACACTTGGGCCGGCAGAGGACCATGCCTAGCAGCCGTGCGAGCTTGCGCCTGCCTGGCCTGAGGTGGAAATCCTCTCAGTGGTGCTGGGCGTGTCCATGACCACGGCAGGTGGAAGCTCCGACTGTTCCCTCCTGGCAGCAGCTTCAGTGACGCCCTCTGGCCACCTGGGGGTCTCAGGTCCCTGGGTTGGCCTGACCAGGCTTCCCTTCATGAGTGTCTGTCCACCTAACTGCTCCTTGCCAACTGGGGCCGGGCCGCTGCTTTCCAGCTCCCCTGGCTCTGGCTTTGCCCTCTGCTTCCGCTGTCCACATTCCTTGGTGAGACTCCAGGTATCTGGGAAGATGGCCTGACGGTCCACGGCCACGACAGCTGGCTCAGTTACTTCCTGGAAGCTGCATGTGGCTCCGTGGGGCGTCTCAGGCCTGAGCGCCTCCAAAGCCCATGGCTGCTCCCGAGTGGCAGCCACGGCCTCCTCTGGGTACAAAGGGTTGGCCAACAGCCCGTGGGGGGCTCCAGGCTCCTGGGGACCTATATACCCAGCTTGGCCGGGTAGCACGTGGCAGGGGGGGCCCCCGGAAAGCTCACTTATAAGATTCGGTAGATCTTTCCAAACCTGAGTCTGGCTCTCTGCACCTAATGGCCCCAGAGACCCCTCCACAGAGGGAGACCCTGAGTTGGGAGTATCAGGCGTCACCCGGAGGCCAGCCAAATCAAGCCAGTTGGGAGCCACAGGAGGTAGAAGGCCCCATCCATTATCAGTGTCCTCAGAGCAGAGGACCTCCTGGCTGGGACTGTGGCCTCCAGAGGAGGGTTTGGTAATGGATGGCAAGAATACAGAGGGCCCAGGAGGAGGAGGAGGAGGAGGAGGAGGAGGAGGAGAACGTATGAGGTGTGGGGATGGAGCTGGTTTGGGCAGCAGCTCTGGGGAGCTCAAGGCCACAGCAGAGGAGCTGGTCTGGAGGAGGAGAAAGACAAAAGACAGAAGGGAGAGGAGAGATAGACGGGAGAGGGGAGGGGAGGCGCTCACCGCAAGGGATGGGCTTGGGCTGAGGGCTCTGAGAGCCACCATCAACACTGACCTAGACTACGCCGAGGTGGCTATGAAGGTGAAGCATGAGTACTGGCCTAAGAAAAAGACCCCAGACCCCAAAAAGGTGTTCCTGGGCTCCACATCCTTGGCTCCCGTCAAAGCCATGCCTGTGGGACCACCCCAGTCAGAGTAGGTACAAGGGAGAAAATGCTATGGAGAAGTGGACCACAGGAGACAGGTGGCCAAGGAGGTTAGCCCAAGCACCGATCGAGAAAGAGTCGGCCGCAGGCAGCTGCCCTCCTCTGCCAAACCTGGTCCAACGTGGCTGTCTCTCCCAGACAACCCTACCCTTCCTATGGCCCCCAAGACCTTGCTCTCAGGGCACAGCTAGAACCAGTGCAGCTTCTTGTAGGACACTACGACCCTGGCTGTCTCAGAAAGCAAAAGGAGCCTAAAGGGAAGGAGGGCAGGGCTCTCCAAGGCCAACACCAGAGTCCAACACCGTAAGAGTCTGACAGTGGCTACTCACCACTTAGAACCGTGAGGGTCACAAGCCCACATAGCTCCCATCCCCCACTGTGAATCCCCAGCTGGAGGGACTCTTGGAGGTACCCTCAGGGCCAAGAGCACTCAGACTGCTTGCTCCCCTTCTCAGATTCCCTGTATCATGCCCCAAAGGTCTCGGGCAGACCCACATGGAAGGATGAAGTCAGCAACTGTTGGAGATCAGTCAATATCAATCCCCATGGAGGCACTGCATCTTCTAAATAAAACATCTTGGGCCTGGCAGGCCCAGGAAGCCCAGGAAGCCCAGGATGGGAGGGGAAGGGAGGTCTCGTGCAGAACAAGCTCAGTAGCCTGACAGGTTAGGACAGAACCTATGGGGACTCAGAGGCTTGTGGAGAGGTGGGGAGAAGGATAGAGGGAGGCTGATGGCTGGAGGCCTATGGATTCAGGAGCCAGAGGCAGAAAGAAAAAGGACGTGTTGAGGACAGCTAGCCAGCGTGGGAGACGGGACTCCAGGGCAAATGACCTCTCAGGCACAGGATCCCAGTCCCACATGGCCCATCAGAGAATGCCCTCCCCCACTAAGAGCAACCATCAACACAGAGCCCTTTGTCCCAGCCTCCTGATCCCCTTGCCTGGGTGGCTGGGAGCTGGGAGCAACCCGGGAGGAAGGAATGTCCCTGCAAAGTGCTTCTCTGCCTTCACAGGCTGTGAGGCAGCCCAGTCCCCATGAAGCCTGGCCGGACCCTCCCTCTCCCACATCCCGGCAAGGCCAGAGCATTTCCAGGCCCCCGGCTCAGGGCAAGGCACCCGGACGCTGAGGGACTGAGTTCTGGCTACTCACACTGAGGTACAGGAGGAGAAGAATGAGGGGGCAGGGCGGGGGAGAGGAGGGGTCTTGGGGCACCTTGAAATCCGACAGCGAGGCCATCAGCTCGTCCAGCTCCCTGGTGGCAGAGGAGGCCGACATGCGTGTCTGCTGCTGGCTGGAGGTGGCTCTCTGAGGGCTGCTCACCTCGCCCTGGTTCACAGTGATGGCAGGGCTGCAGGGCAGGCACGGCATCAGCGAGGGCCCCGGGGTCAGCTCCACGTGCCCCCAGAGTGGCCCTCTCCTCTTCAGGGTACCAACATCTCTGCTCTCCCAGCGGGGTCCTCCCGCCCCTGACTCTACAGAAGCCCGCCAGCTCCCGATCTCTCCTGGGGGCCAGAGCGGAGGTGAGCGGCCGGCACAGGAGAAGGGAGGGCAGCTCAGGGGGCACCTTCCCCAGGAAGACACCTCTGGGCCTCCCAACCCGGCTTCAAGCTTGCCTGTTAAACAAGCCCAAATGGGATAAAGGACTTGTTCATCCCTTGCGTATCCCCCACGACACTGGATGTACATGTGAGATTGTTCCAGCAACACAGTAACAGCAAGAAGAGCTAACATTCAGTAAGCCCTTACCACGTGCATCATGTGCTATGAGCCGGAAACCATTCCAAACACTTGACACGTATTATTGGCTCTCATCCCATTGAGGTAGGTGATCTTATCACCATTGTCCTATATCCCTTCATCCCATTTTATAGACAGGAAAACTAAGGCTTGAGAGACGATGCTTAGTAAGGACAGAACCAATATGTGAACCCTTATAGTGTGGCTCCAAAGCCTGTGCAGACAGCCACTAAGCTATGGGCGCCCTTGTCATGCACAATGTCATCTTTTCTGATAGGTGGTGGTTCACTGGAGGCAGGGAGGGTGTTCATGGGACTCCACTAACCCCCCAGCGCCAGGTACGGGGCCTGGCAAAAAACAGGCACTCACAGAGGGAATGGGTGACAACTCGGCTAAGTGGACAGACACCGGGGCATGGGCACTAGCTGGGTGAGACCTTCCCTGCCGGGAGAGCCCGGTGATACTCACACTGGGCTGGGCACAGAGCTCTCCAGTTCATCCAAGAGACTCTCCACACTGGGCCGCACGTCCTCCAGACCACGGCTCCCATTCCGCTTGGGCTTCTCTTTGGTCAGGGGCCCAGCTTTGCCCCCCAATGGGCTGTTACTCTCTGGGATGCCACAGTGGGGGCTCAGAGCCCCAGGCAGTGGGGGGCTGGAGTTGGCCTCATCTTGGAAGAGTGAGAGAGAAAGGCTGGTCAGCCCTGACCCCTCTGGGGATCCAGAGGCCAGGTGGATCTGGAGGGGGCAGGAGGGTGTACAGGGATTCAGTCCTACCTGCAGGAAAGCCTGGGGGGTTATGCTGCACAGCGTTCAGTTCCAGCAGCAGGCGGTCAAGTTCAGAAAGGTTGCTGCCCAGGGAGGAGCTCATCACTGTGGGTGAAGGCTCGGCAGACTTCTGCTTGTTGGGGAAACTGAGAGGCAAAGGGGAGGTCACAGTGAGAGGCGTCCCACCCCCGTAGTTTTGGTGGCCTCCAAATTCTCAAGGAGAATAAGGCAGAAGGCGTACAAAGTCTCCCCCCAGCAAGAGATTAGAGAGGGAGGAAGGGATGTGGTAAAAAGAGAGGAGGAAAAAGTCTTGCCTCAGTTCCTCAAAGACACAAGGTGCTGTGACAACCCAACCCTGCTGCTGCATGGAGATGGCAATGCTGAGGCCACCAGGCCAGTCCAGAGGCATTAGGAGCTGGCCGGGAGCCTCAGGGCCTTCTGCGGGCTGTTGGAAGCAGGAGGGGAAGGAGACAGGCAGGCAGGTACCGGGGCAGTACCTGTAGACGTGCTCTTCCTCACCGGCGCGGGGACACGGAGGGCCGCCGCCGTCCTGGGGGACGGAAGCACTGGAAGTTTTGGCACTGGAGCCGTACACAGGTGACGGGGACTGAGGCTGCAGGGAAGAGAACGCTCAGAGCCTCCCCCAAGGGGAGGAGAAGGAAGAGCCCGAGTCACCCCCAGGAGGTTCCTGCTCACAGACAGTCTCACCAGGGAATTTCCACTCTGGCTGGGAGACAGGTGATTAACACTTGGTCACTTGCCCCCTCACGTGGCATCTGGGAGACCTGGATATTTCCTGGCCCCTCTCCCTCTCCCTCGACCCCATTCCTCCCCCGGTTCCCCAAACGCCTACAGTCCCGAAGCCTCTGTTCCCTGTCTTCCAGCCACTGCCCCCACCTTACCTGCTGGTGGATGAATCGGGAGGCACTGGGCTGCCACTGGTCTAAGGGGTCAAGGATCGTGCCATTGAGGGCCTCACTGGATGGGGGTGGAGGGACAGGGGGCGGCACGGCAATCTCCTGGTATGTGTGGTTTCCAGTTGGGTATGAGTAGGGGGTCTCCTCAGACAAGAACACGGGCCGTTTGGAGATGTGGGAGGTGGTGGACTCCAAGTCTGCCAGCAGGGCGTCTGTGGAGAGAACAGGCAGAGAGCCGGTAGGAACCAGGGATCCTGGACCGCACAGTCCAGCGGCAGTGCCTTGCCTGCTTGCTGCACCCAAGAGTTAATGACTTCTGAGCACCTGCCCCACCCCTGGGAGAAATAACCAGCCTCAGGACAGGAAACTGTCAGCCCAGACCAGTCTGGCTAAGAACCAGCTTCCAAAACTGACCTCTTCTCCCCAGCCCAGGACTGAAGGTGCCATGGAGGCTCCGTGGGCTGCCTTTGGGGCTCTCCTACCTCTGGCAGTCAGGCACCTGTGTTCCCTGCCGACAGGGCTGTGCAGCTGGCTGGCTGGAAGTCAGAAATGCCTGCCTGGCACTCTGACTTCACAGGGCAAGGCGGGGAGAATGGGCGGGAGGGGCCACACGTCACGGGGAGGGGCCCAGGCAGTGCCAGGTCCCACTTAAATTCCAGGAGCTTAGGCTTTCTCAGGCCCCCCCCACCCCCCCACCCCCCCCCCCCCGACTAGAGCAGTCCCGGGGGTGTGGTACCTGCCTTTCTGGCTAGGTAGAAGTAAAACCCCAGGCTCCGAGCTCCTCCTGAGACTTCTGGGCAAGGCTCTGGGCTACTGGGGTGAGGTACGCGAGGAGGTGGGGGCTGGTCGAGGCTGGTGCAGTGTTCCCCACCCCCTCAGCCAAGCAGGGGGCAGGACTGCTCTGTAGGCTGTTTCTGCGGAAGCCTGGCAAGCAGCCTGGCCCCAGAGACTCCAGGGCCCCACTACTCTGCTTTTAACAGCAGCAAGGGAGCCGAATCGAGTACAAGCGTCCATTACTCTGGCACCAGGCAGCCAACAGGGGGGCCCTGGATCTCCCCAGTCCCCAGACGAGGGAACAGCTGGAGGGGCAGGAGTAGGAACTGTGGAAAACCCCCCAACTTCAATCCTCCCCTCCTGGGACCCTCAACAGCCCCACAGCCCAGAGAGCCTGGCCCCAACACCACACCCTCATTCCTACCATGTTCAGGGACTTGCTCACTCTCACTTCCCTGCCGACCTGCTGAGGGTCAGGAATGACGCTCAGTCCCTGTGGGCCTTAGGATATTACATATCAGAAAGCAATGGCTGTGCCTACTGCTATTTACTAGTAACAGGCACTGTGCTAGGCACTGTGTGTACATGGTCTCTCTGTTAATCCTAATCCTGGATAAACCTGGAATTCTGATCCTCCCTTTGCAGATGGGAAAAGGGGCTTCAACAGGTGATGGGGCTTTCCCAGATAACAAAGCCAGTGACAGACAGGACTGTCTGGCTCTTCAGAAGCCCCAAACCCCAAAAATCTGGCCTGCAAGAGTCTGCTGGGATCACGACATGATGCCACCTTTAAACAGCACAATTTCCTGAATGTCAGCGCCCAGGATCAGAGAGCTACCAGTCTCATTCTTCCTAAGGGCTCTGTCCCCAACCCTACCCCAGCTCAGCAGAGGGAAGCAAGGGGGGCCCACACCTTCCCCCAGGTGCCTGCCCCGTCCTCCCACCCCCAAGGCTGGCCACACCTACCCCTGGCCCCTACCCAGCTGGTCAGAGGGGGAGCTTGTCACAAGGCCCAGGACCCTGGGGCCAGTAGCGCAGCACAAGGGTCTCCTGACTTCCAAGGAAGTTCCTGCAGCCCCCTCCCACTCCGGATCCTCTAGGAGATGTCTGGCTTCCTGTCTCTACCAAATCAGAACTAGAGACAGTCAGTGTGCACCCAGGTAATGACAGAAAAGGACCCAGCGTCCAGGGCCAATCCCAGTGGCCTCTGCACAGCCGCACCTGCTGCCCTGGCTTCACGCAGCATCCCCATTTCTTCTGGGCCCAATCCAGCAGGGGCAACCCCCAGCTGGAAAACCCCAAAGGGCTCCCCAGAGCAGGCAACAAGTGCAATACCAGTGAGACTAAAAGGAGTAGCTGCCATGCTTGACCACCCACCACATGCCAGGAGCTTTACCTGTGTTCCTTCCCTTCCTCCTCACAGCAAAACTAGCACGGAGGGGAAAGTGAGGTTCAGAGAGGTAGATAGAGTCACGTCCCCATGCTGCTGAAGCTTGCTGCCATGACACAGCCAGGATCTGAACTTGGCTCTCTCAGGCTCCAAACACTCAGTAGAAGACAAATGGTTAACCCATTCCATCAGACCCTCTGAGTGAGGGCCTCCACTGCCCTCTGCCTCGAATACCCCATCCCCCCTAGTCATGAGCTGACTCTAAGTCTGGTTTATAATTTCACTTGTGTGGTTTTTTTTAAGTTTATTTACTTATTTTGAGAAGCGGGGTGTGTGTGTGGGGGGAAAGAGAGAGAGAGAGGGAGAGAGAGAGAGAGAGAGAGAGAGAGAGAGAGAGAGAGAAAGAAACCAGTGGGGGAGGGGCAGAGAGAGAGGGAGAGAAGATCTGAAGCGGGCCCTGTACTGCCAGCAGCGAGACCAACGTGGCGCACTTAAACTCACAAACCAGGAGATCGGGACCTGGGCCGAAGTCGGACGCTTAACCCACTGAACCACCCAGGAGCCCCTCACTTGACTCTTCTGAACACTGATACATCTATTGGTCAAAAGGAGCAGCCCTAGGGGACAGAAACAAAAGATCCCAAGAGTTCAAGTCTCAGTTCCTCTATCTACTATCCACGGCCAAACAGCAAATGCCTTCACTTCCTTGAGCCAGCCTCAGTTGCCTTGGCAAGTGTGATTCCTACCTCGCAGCACTGGTGTAAGGTTTATATAAGCCAGCAGATGCTACGCTACATGGGAAGCTACAAACATCAGATCTTATTTGTTTTGTGACATTGTGAAAAACATCTTCCTCTAAGGAGATCAGGATAGGATGCAAAGTACTGACTTCTCCTACATGTTCTATGGGTAGAATCTGGGCAAAACATGACAAGGGCAATCTGGAAGAGAAAAACAAAGTGATGAAGTAACATTCAGAGTGAAACCTGTGTGGATGCCTGGGAGAGAGCACATCAAACTTGCGTCTATCTGAGTGAGAGAGAGAGCGCACGCACAAGCCAGCAAGCCACAGGGCCTCTGGTGTAGCTTCCTTCTCTCTCTGCACCGTCTTTGCTCAGTGACTGCACAGGACTTGGCATCACTGTCCCCCCACAGGCTCCCCCAAATGCCTCAAGAAAGGGAGCCAGGAATAGAGGAGGCAGCCAAGGAGGACTCTGGCCTCTACTTTGGATTCCTATAGGTGCAGAAGACTGCTATGTCCCCATGGCCTAGAAAATGGTTACAGGCCAAAGTCTCCTTGCAAAAGCTTGGCAAACTCCTCCCCTGCTGAGTAAACAGAGGCAGCAGGAAGAGGACTGATCAAGGGAGTCCACTTGCAAGCAGCACCACATGGGTGAGTCCCCCAGTTTTCAGCTACAGCTACTGCCTGGTACTTAGCTCTAAACACTTGGGGGCCAGGCTCAGTGTCCTACTCAGATCCCAAAAAAGGGGTCAGAGAAAATGGTGCCCATTGGAACACTTTCCCCCCTCCCAGTGTTTGTAGAATACGTTCCAGATACACAGAAGCAGGATCTGAAGCAGTGAGGGCTCCCTCATCCAGGCTAAGGAAAGCTTCAAACTTCCTCAGCATTTCTCCACTAACTTTCTGGCGCCAAGCCTGAGACCTCCAGAACAAGTCAGAACCACTAGGAGCACCCAAGCCACTCTGCGGAAGGAGGCTCTTCCTGGGGCTTCCCGTTCCTTTTCTGGAAGAAACCGCCCTACATTCTGCAGGCTTTTTGCCTCTCTGGGCCAGCTGGTGCATGTCCTGCACTTCCATCCAACGTGTGTGTCGGAGGAAGGTTCTCCTCTCTAGGTAGGTGAGGGAAGGGATGGCTGGCTCGGTGCAAAGACTTCCAACCCACCGCGGGCAAAGGACACCCAGCTATGCCCTGGCGAGGAAAGGGTGCGGTCCGTCCGCTGCTTCCCGCCAGAGGGCGCTACTGGCCCGTCAGCTTCCTGCCGCAGGCAGTAACCAAAGGTAAACTCGGCGCAACCACCGAATTTTCGAGCCGGGGAAGACCCGGGAGCCCCTGGTCAGGGGTTCCCTGGGGAAGCTTCAATCTCGAGAAAGCTCGGCTGAGCTGGAAGGAAGGAGCAGCTACGGGAGGAGCACGAGGAGGCCTGGGTGCCAAACCTCTCACCCGTGCCTGGGGCACACCATTTGAAGGCGCGACCCAAGAGTGACGCAGCCCCGCGAGGGCCCCGGAGACCCACAGGGACGCACGCCCCTCCGCAGACGCAGCGCCAGCGGGCGCCCCGTCCCCACCCCGCAGCCGCGCCTGGGCCCAAGCAGCCGCTCAGATCAGAAGCGCCTTCGGGTCCAGAGGCCGCTCTGAGGCTGCTTGGGGACAGGCGGCCTGGGTGGCTCGTAGCACCGGGCGGGCAGAAGCGAAGAGGCCCTTCCCGGCAGGCGGCAGGCGGGTCGAGTGGGGGGGGGGGGGGGGCCTCGGGGTCTGCAGCCCCGAGGGGGTTAAGACGCAGGCGTACCGTACGGCTGGCTGCCCAGGGAGGGAGAGGAGGATAGAGGGGCCGGTCTGCCCGCATTCCAAGATGCAAGCTGCAGCTGCGCCCCTCACATTCCCAAACCAGCCCGGGGACGCAGGACAGGGGCAGCCCCGGCCCGCCTCATGCTCCCCGGACTGCAGCTCTGGGGACCCTGGCTGACCCACTGACACACGACACCGTATAATGAGTTAAAGAGAATCAATGAACCCCCTTCAACCTCCACCCCCAATGAAGTATAAAAACAAGTGAGACTCCTTCACAAGCCTGGTTTCCTCCTACCCAAGCCCTGGCCACCTCTGAGTGTGTGATAAAGACTGTCAAGAGCAGAGCTACAGCTGGACAGATGCCAAGAGATAAAGGTCTGTCCACCAGACTCCCTCAGTGTGGGGGTGGGGGGTAGGGGGTGTGGGTCAGGGAGGACCCACAACTGTTCTAGTCTCTCCTCCCGGGCTCCAAAGACACTGATGTTAGATCTTGCACAGGGGTACTCTGAGTCACACACTCTGCTCAATGGCCGAGCTGCTCAGCTGGGCTGCTTAAAGGTTCTTGTGCCTCAGTTTCCTTGTCTGTCTGATGGGAATCCTATCATTTTACTCACAGGAGCAAGGATAACATGAGAAAAATGGATACACAGTGCTTGCTTAGCACTGTCCCTGGAGTAGCACATACGGTACACTGCTAAACTTAGGGGAGCCGGCTCCCAGAGAGATGGTTAGCCCTGACGGGGCAAGAGAAAGCACCTCTCCTTCTTATCCCGTGCCTGAGGCAAAGGATGCTGCCATCCTGGATGAGGGTTAGGGGCACCACTCTGTGGAAAACAAAGTCACCCTGCAGAAGCCTCCCCACCTCATCCCCACAGATGGGGCAGGTATATGTGGGGGCATCATCCCTTCCCAGAGCTCACAGGCTCCCCCTGCCAGACGGGCCCCAATGCTGGGCCCCTGGCCACTCCTCTATCGGCAGAGCTAGGCTGAACTAGAGGAGGTGGGGGTCCCCTGGCCACCTCAAAATGCCGTGTATTCTTGAGGCCTGGCCTAGGAGAGCCCCCAGTAAGAATTCAATCTTTTCAAGACTGCTCACCCACCTTCTTTCTGCAGGCCTTAACTCAGCTTTCGTCACCCTGGGCGAGGGCTGGCACAGTTTCCTTAGGAGCTGACAAGCAGAAAAAAGGAGCAGCAGGCACCACCCTGAGAGCTCCAGCACAGGCAGCAAGAGGCTGCCATGGCACAAGGGCCTTCCCGACAGCCCAGGGCCAGCTGTGCATCCCTGCCATTTAACAGGAGATCAGGCTGGCTCAGCAAGCTCTTTTCCCACTGTCTATCCTGCTGGGTTCAGAACTCTGGGCCAGGAAGGTTGCAGCCCCCCTGCTGACCACCTGCTTGGGGCGGCTGGCCTCAAGTGTCAGAGGAGAAGCTGCCCAGCCTTCCGAAGGACGCCCAAGCTCAGGGATCCAAGCAGTGAGCAGGCTCGGCCCTTCCTAAAGAAGTTGCTATGTAAACAGCAGGAACAGCTCCTCAGGGATGGTCTCATCTCAGCCCCTTTGCTGAGACTCTTCCAGATTAGGAAGGAGAGTAGGACAAGAAGGCGGGTCCCCCTTCCCCCAGCCCTGAGCACATGAGCAGTTAGAGCAGAGGTAATCTAATCCACAGCGGGGTACTTTTACATGGTGAGTAACTCCCCAGGAATGGGGAGCTGGGTATATTTATCCTGATAACTGTCCTCCGAGGAAAGACAGATCTGTGACCAGTAAGGGCCAATCCACAATTAGGCTAGATCTGCTCTGCTCCCACCGGGCCCAGGGACCCAGGACCTGGACACTGACTAGGAGGTCAATCTCCTGGAGAGGCCTTCCCTGCCAATTTGGGTTCTTGTCCACTGTCTCCTCTCCAAGAATTAAGCTCTGGAAGCAGGGGCCTGGGCTATCTTGTTTGATGCCTATCCCCAGCAGGCAGAATGAGAGAGCCTATGAGGAGAAGGAAAATGGGGAGCAGAGAAAATGACCAGTGAGAGTAAGAGCCAGGACACAAGGATTCCAGGCCCAGGGTGCCAGTCAGCAGGTCAGACCACCCACATGGGTCATCTTCTCTGTCTATAAAATGGGCAGAACCCAATCTGTCCCCATTCCTGGAAACAAGCTCTAGGGAGGAGATGATATAACTTCAGGTAAGACTTATATAGCACCTTTGAGCTCTTTGGAGTTTGTCTGAATCCAAGGCATTGCTATTATCTGAATCCCAGACAGGAACTGCTCTCCCTAAGGAGATGGATGAGAAACAATCAATACTGTAGTGATATTTAAATATTTAATAGCCGTGCCTGGAGGTTATGAAGACTTAGCCACCATTCTCCTTAGCTGACTCATGCCTCACTCAACAGGAACTGCCATTTTACTCTCCCAGCCCTAACGGAAGTGTGGGCTGGGGGTGACACACAGGAAACCAGGGGAGAAGGCCGAAGTCCTCCAATCTGCTGCGGGGAAAGTTGGGAGGTGGCCCTCTGCAGAAGGAATTTCTTCCCTGGGCTTCCCACATGCCAGAGGAGGGTGGTTTCCTGTCTGCTGAGGAGCCCTTCCTTGAAGAGGCTGAGACAACGTGAGTGTGCCTTGCTGGCTGGGTCACCTTTACTGGGTGCCTGGCTTGCACCCAAGGTCACAGAACACAGAGTAATCCGAGACTCAAGAGAATAAAGGCAGAAAGGCAATTCCAGAGGTCACCCTGAGCTCCAAGCAAAAGCCCAACAGCCCCATCTGCACCAGGCACGCACACAGGGCCCCCCTGGTCAGGCCCCTGGCTGCTACTGAGGCTTCCCCACGCAGTAGCAAATGGGAGGAGGCGCCCAGATTTACCCTGCACACCTCCCTGTGGGCACAGGGGCAGGTCCAGGCTGGCCAGACCCACAGTCTCTTTCTAATTGTAAGTAACTCATCCCTCTGTCCAGGATCAGTAGGCCCCGCCCTCCTCCAGAGGTCCCAGAACCACCGTGGATGCATTTCATTGGCCAGATTTCCTGCACCTCTTTGGGTCATCCTGAGACTGCACTTTTTAAGGTCAAGCTACGGCCCAACTCCAGGCCCATCCCACAGTTCCTTCAACACGGATTTACATACAAAAAGAGGCTCAAACCCGGGAGGCTCAGGTGCTGGAAATTTTCTCAGCTATCCACACCCACTCCAATCCACTCCTGCAATCAGGCTCTTCCAGGGAAGTCGGTCTGTTTCTGTTGCAGGGCTGTTGCAGGACTGTTGCAGGGCGGGGCTGCTCCATGGGCCTCTCAGCCCCGCTAATCACCAACAGAGGTTAGGAGGGGCTCAGAAGTGAGTCATCTGCCCTACAGAGACCCGAACAGAAAGTTCAAAAGTTTGCCTGTTCCGAGGATGCGCTGTAGTCTTCCCAATGTTTGTGGATTTCATAGCAGTCATTTCTTTGCCAGCCAAGTTCTGATCAATAAATACAGCCCAGGGGTGCCTGGGTGGATCCGTCAGTTAAGTGTCTCCCGACTTCAAATCAGGTCAGGATCTCACAGTTCAGGAGATTGAGCCCCACGTCGGGCCCTGCGCTGACAGTACAGAGACTGCTTGGAATTCATTGTTTCGCTCTCTCTCTCTCTCAAATAAATAAATGACAATTACACACACACACACACACACACACACACACAGCCCAAGGTAGCCACAGAACAGGCCAGTGCTTCCTGATCTCAGGCAACCATTTCCCTAGTTCAGCTCTCTCGCACCTTTCGGGTTCTCTGACAGAAACCCTAAGAGCCACGGCGGGTGCTTCTCCCTTCACTGGCTTCCTTTCTTTTCAACAGCTTAGACCAGCATCCAAATCGGCGCTCAGTCCCTTTGAAGCTTTGCCTGCATCCCCCTGCCCAGGTCCCCCCCTCCCCCACCCCCTGTGCTCTGACTCTTCCAGCAAACACCAGCAGTGTGAACTTTTGGAACTTCTGTGTGCCGCCTTGCCCACCAGACCACACACCCTATGTTTCTAGGAACTCCCTTCCTCCTCGCCAGATCCACAACATGAATACCCCCAGAAGCCTTTCCTACAGCGAGTGCCTGGGTGCCAAGCAAGGAGTCACAAAGCTCAGCCGCAGGTGGCCCTCTCTGCCTGCAGGAGAAGATCGGAAGCCCTGGGGTTGGCATTCTTGAGCTTCTCAGAATATGGCCTCAACCTAGCCTTTACCTCCTCCTGGAGCACTCACTGCAACCTGCCTCTGCAGACAAACTGGGCCCCCTCTTCCCTTTCCCCAGCTGTGTGCCTTTATTCACAACATGCCCCTGCCCCTACCATCTTCTACAGGGATATCCATACCCCCAGAGGACACACGGAGCCAGGGGGCACAGGAACCACCTCGGGATAAACAACCTTCTGAGGATCAAATTTACTCAGGAGAAATTTAAACCACTGCCCTTAAAGAGCAAGGCTATCTTAAGGAACCAAATGCAAAATGCAAATTAATTGTAAGATAAGAAGTGAGGCTTCAAAGAGACTCTTTGCATATGCACTCAGGGACTTTGGTGAACGAGTTTTAAGCAAGACCACAAAGCCACCACTGTCCATACCACAAATTTGGCTGCTCTGGTGGCACTAGGAATGGGGACAGTCACATAGCTCTTTGTACACCCTCTGGCATCCGAAGCCACAGGCCCTCCAGTGAGGCGGAAGGGTTAGAGTCCACCATTCACCAGCCAGGGCGGCAGTTTACTAGATCATTCTGGGCTTTAGTTACTCAGAAAACTCCTAGAACATGTGGTACGTAATCAATGACAAAACATGCAAAAGCCACCTAAGGGGTGGGGAGAAGTTCCTCTGCCCTCCCACTGTGACACAGAGGGACACATCTCCCTTAAGGATGGGGGTAGGGGGAAGTGGAGCCAGGGATAGCGGCCAGGAATGTTGGGAGCTATGACAGGTCCATCCCTAACTCAGGCCTCCTTGCTGATCAAACCACTGACCTCACCCCTCCGTGCCTCGTGCCTCAGGCTCATTCCAAGTCCTCCTTGGCTGAGCCCAGAAGCCTCCCTAGCAAGCCAGAGGCAAGAGAGAAGCTGCAGGGTTCCTGCACCCACCACCCCCACACCTTCGGGGAAGTCACAGCCATCAGAGACCCCTGTGGCTTTGAACCTAGAATAGGGACAACAGGAGCTGCCCCAGCTCCAGGGAAGCTCAGCCTCCCAACTCCCAGAGGAGTAACCCCAGGACGGAGCAGCCCCTGTTCCTGCCACTGAGGCTCCAAGCCCAGGAGTGCCACACAGGAACCCAAAGACGGAGCCACAGGGCCGGGACGAAGCTCAGGCAGGGGGAGAGGGGGAGGAGTGGTCTTTACTGAGCATCTATCAGGCGCCTAGCCTCACAACCCCACCTTACAGATTAGGACAAAGAGGCTCAGAGATGTCCAATGGGTGCTTCTACCAGCAAGTGGAGTCCCCAGCGAGGGCAGCTCTGCCTGACCTCACTGCTCATCCATGTTCTTTCCATGACATTCCAACAGAGAGGAGTGATGGCTTCCTGTAGCCATCCCTTGTTCTGCCTGTCACCGCTCTCCCATGTCTATAGCGCAGTCTCTGGAGCCCCTGGAGTAACCCAAAAAAGCTGGCCACGGGGGTGCTACCCCACCACTGCTTCCTCCAGGCCTCTTGCCCTGGGTCTCCCCCGTTCTCTGCTCCCCACTCCCCACTCCTTCCCCCCTCCTCAGTCTCCAGCAGCGCCCTGGGCCTCTGCTGAGCCCCTGGTGGTAGCATTCAGAGCTCAAAACTCAAAGGCTGGAGTGCTGTGGTCTAGGCTAATGCGCTCCTGGGCTGAACGGCCTGAGTGTTTCCCTCCCGTGCCACACTGGCAGCTACCAGATCTGAGTGGCATGATGCAAGATGGGGCTGCCCTGAGCACTGACCTCTGACCTTACCACCAGGCAGCCTTCTCTGGATGAGAGGGAGGGGCCTGGGTCATTTGTTTGGAGGGCACAGACAGATCAGTGGCTACTCAGTCCCCACCAGAAATAGGCAAAGGCAGCATGAGAACCATCAGGAGACAGAGAGCTGCTCTGGGCTCCACTGAAGTCACTAAACAGCCAACTGAGGGACGGACAGACAGCTGGCCTAGACTCTGCAACCCAGAGTCAACCTAGATCTTCCTTCAATAGATAGCCACACATCTCACTCCTCCAAGCAAAAAAGTGGCAGCCTCCGGCTTCCTTCCTCTGTAAATGCTGTGCCCACCTACCCCACACTGGAGGGAAGAGGTGCAGGGAAACACAAGCCAGCCTCACACTGGTTCTCACACTGGTTCTCAGCTGCAAGGGGTGCCACCACCGTCCCGGGCTAACACTCATAAACTACTGACATTTGCAATTGATTTGCTCTTAATTTTAGAAAATAAACTGAGGAGCGCCTGGCTGGCTCAGTCGGTTAAACACCCAACTTCGGCTCAGGTCATGATTGTGCAGTTCGTGAGTTCGAGCCCCGCGTCAGGCTCTGTGCTGACAGCTCAGGGCCTGGAGCCTGCTTTGGATTCTGTGTCTCCTTCTCTCTCTGCCCCTCCCCCGCTCACACTCTGTCTCTCAAAATAATAAATATTACAAATTTTTTAAAAATTTTAAATCTGAAATATTAAGAAAATAAACTGAAGTGGGTTCAAGATTACTCCATGACAGGGGCTCCTGGGTGGCTCAGTCAGCTGACTGCCCAACTTTGGCTCAGATCACAATCTCACAGTTTGTGGAACTGAGCCCCACATTGGGCTTTACGCTGACAGTGCAGAGCCTGCTTGGGATTCTCTCTCTCCCTCTCTCTCTACATCTCCCTGGCTCATTTTCTCTCTCTCTCTCTCTCTCAAAAATGAATAAACATTAAAAAAAAAAAAAGGTTACTCTGTGACTGTCCTTCCCCCCACGTGTGTTCCCATCTGCTTTCTTGAGAGAAAGAGCTGGAAGTATACAGAGCCCAGGCACACCCTCGGGAAGGAAGATGGGCAGCATGTGATCCTTACCTGCCAGAAGTGTCACCTGTGGGGTATGTCCTGGCAAACAAAAATTGGAACCACTCTCTGAGATACTCAAGAGTTCTGAGAAGAGGAGGCAGATAGGAGAGGAGGAGAGAGAGACAGAGAGACAGAGAGACATGGAGCCAGCTGCCCCTGCAACCCTCAGCTGACCTCCAAGGACACTTTCACTTCCCTAGAGGCATCACACCATCCAGCCCTGGTCTTCTCAGTCTCTCAAATTTTGGAAGCCATCTGCTTCATTCTGGGCAAGACAAAGTTCTCCAGAGGCCATCTGGCAGCTGGTGTCACAAGTGACGGTCAGCACGTCCTAAGTAAGGGGGTGGATGGTCTAGGGAGGGCCCGTCACACCCACAGAAGCCCCCAAGTCTCATCTTAGTCTCCCCAGAGCTCCCCACACTTGCAGGTGGCAGGCCTTTAGGGGTGGTGTCACTAATCTACGAAGAGGGATACCTCTGGCCATTGTCTTGAGGAGGGCCAGACGAACTTCTCTGAAAGCCCAGATCCCTGCCAACTCTCCACATTAGGAAATCAGCCTCGTCCTGGACAGGGAGGGAGCAGATGGAGGCCGCAGTCCTCACAGCTTTGGCTAACCAGAGTCACACTGGGAAACCACAATAGAAAAGAAGGAGGAAAAGACAGACTTCCCAGAAACAAAAAATGTCCAGGGAGACTTCTGGGCTGTGGGCCTTGCCAGCAAGGCCCACATGTAAGGCCATGAAGGTGCAGAGGAGGAGGACAGGGTGGGAACAGAACCACAATAAGACCCTGTAGTCTGCCTGCAAGAAGTCCACCAACCCCAGAGCTGAGGCAGCAACGAAGCAGACCCCAAGCCTCTGTGACCCGGGGCTCATGCAGGAGAGAGGGTCCCAGGGCTCCAGCTTGACTTGGCAAGGCTGGCCTCCCTCCACCAGGCCCAGCTGGTTACACCAGGAGATTGATGGGGAGGAGGGGGAAGTGTCCACCTCAGTGCTGATTTGGATTTTATTGCAGGAGACACTCTGAGGCTCCGGGAATCCAACCGACCAGATGGCAACAGCAGTTCCCAGCCATAATGCCCAGAAACATCACACAGGAAACCTCCAATGGACACGTAGAGAATATTCCAAAGGTTTGCTTGGAAGCTGGATTTGAACCAGGGCAACGTCTTCTAACAGAAACAACTCTCTAAGGGGAAGACCTGGGTTCTGTTCTGGTAGACCGTTTATATCACTCCACTGGACACTAGGCTCTGCAGGGTCAGCAGGGAATGCATTCTGACTCTGAGGGGCCCAGGGGAAGGCCCACCTGGGGCAGGGAGCAGGTCAGCATGAGTCAGGAGCATTGAACCCCATTATTCCTCTCTCACAGGGCCTGCTCTGTGCCTGGCGGTGTGTGTGCCCTGGATGCTCCTGGTCTAAACTTTTCACGGATGGACCAGGCAGGAAATCCTGTGCTCCTGCACCCAAAGAACTGTCTGGAAAACGAGGGAGCCTTGTGGTTAACTTGACAACCTCTGATCTGAACAAGCCTGCCAGTGAGGGCTTCTGCCTATCCTCCAGTCTGCCTCTATGTCCAGAAAGGAAGTGGTCACCAAGCAAGTCGGCGAGCCGATTCCTCACCATCCGCTACTGCCCTCTGTCACACCACTGTTTTTCCTTTCCAACAGTGGAAGTCTTAGTTCCCACCCACCCCACCCTGTTGTGCCCCTAACTGCGGCGTCTTCCTCCATGGGCACCGTCCCTTGGTTGGGGTGGGGGTTGCCTGACCCCATTCCATGTTCTTCCCCCACAGCTAGTTGAAGTAGGAAGAGAGATGGTAGGGGTCAAATCTCACTGACTATGAACAATGACTCTAGTTTCTATATGACAGGGACAAATTTTAAAACCCAGGCACAAAGGGTAGCCATAGCACTACCCACCCTGGTGCCCAGGTCTTCTGAGGGAAGAGCTCAGAGGCCATGACACCCTTAAAGCCACGGGCAGCTCAGTGCAGAGTGGCAGACAAGAAGCGCCAGTGGCCTCTAGAGCTGGGGAACAGGCACCCAGGAGTGGCAGGGCCGAGCCCAGACTGCTCTGGCCCAGGAGCCTGACTCTTGAGTGCATACTTCACAGTTCCTCACCCTTCCACACCTCCCTACTATCTTTTTGGTGAAATAGGCATCATAAATGGCTAAGGGTTGGCCCAAATAATCTTTCAAGATCTCTTTCAGCAATGAACTCTAATTCTTCTCCTTCCAGGATGAGAGGGAAGGGAGGGTGAAGGGAGGCAACAGAGAATACAGCCAAAGGTCACCAGCCCAGGGCCTGCAGGCTGCACCCCATTCCTCACATGAATGTGGTTGTGCTTTTTCAGAAATCTGAGGTTGTCTTAAGAAATCAAGGGATTTCAGGGGTGCCTGGGTGGCTCAGTCAGTTGAGCGTCCGACTTTGGCTCAGGTCATGATCTCAAGGTTGATGAGTTCGAGCCCTGCATCGTGCTCTGTGCTGACAGCTCACAGCCTGGAGCCTGCTTCGGATTCTGGGTCTCCCTCTCTCTCTGCCCCTCCCCTGCTCATGCTCTGTCTCTCTTTGTCTCAAAAATAAGATAAACATTTAAAAAACATTTTTATTAAAGAAATCAAGGGATTTCACTAGAAAGCCAAGATTTCTGGCTTTCTGGGAGCAGTCAGAAGGGCTAGCAATACTGGTCTACTTTCCTGCCGGGCAACCACTGGCTGACACAATAAGATCTAGCTTTCCCCCTTGGCCTACTTCATCTGTGCACACACAACACCTGCCTGACCTCAGCAGGTATGTGAGTTTGCAATACAACGTAGTGTGGGTTTTGAAGTTGAACAACCTTGGCTCTGCCCCTTGCTAGCACCGCACCTCTGTGAGTTCATGAGTTCGAGCCCCGTGTCAGGCTCTGTGCTAACAGCTCAGAGCCTGGAGCCTGCTTCGGATTCTGTGTCTCCCTCTCTCTCTGCCCCTCCCCACTCGCACTCTATCTCTATTTCAGGAAAAAAATAAGATAGATAGATAGATAGATAGATAGATAGATAAAAGAGACACAAAAAAGAAAGCATATCTGGCATATCACAGGCACACAGTCCATACACATCATGCCTACCTCCCTCACCAGGTGACAGCAGGTGACAGACAGGGGCTGAGTGGCTGTCCCACCCACAAAGCTGACATCCCTGACTGCCCTGCCTGAGTAGGTGTGGGAGAGCACCCCGCACTACAATCCATGAGCAACTGCAGAGAAGGCACTCTGAAAGATGTCAGGCGGGCCGCCCAATGCCACCACATGGCCCCCCAGATGCAGCTGTGAATACACAAGGGCCGATCGCTGGTCTGTGCCAACAGACTTTGGCTAAAAAGCTAACACCCTGGTGCAGGACCCAATGAAAACTGTGATCTCTCTCCCTGGCTTCAAAGCCATCCCTGAGTTCAAAGACTTGCCAAGTAGGAACGTCCAGAGTGCCCTGTGCTCAGGGCATGGGGAGTTCAGCGCACAAAGCCCACAGGAGGAAGGGTACTCACCACTGGTCCGGCCCAGGGGGACCGGCCCAAGTCCATCCTCCCAGCCCGACTACCATCTGCTCCCAACAATCCAAGTTCCACGGAAGGAGGCTAGGGATGGGCCAGGGCAGTCCCTGCCACACATGCCCGTCTAAGGACTCTAACTTCTAACTGGGCCAGACGGCTCGGCCTTTGGGGCAGCACTGACACGAGCCTGTCCCGGACTTCCTCCCAGGCCCCTGAGTGTCAGGCAGGAAATGCCCTTGCCTGCTCAGGTTGGCCTGCACCTGGCCCCGCCATCCCCCTCCTCTTGCGGACTCAGCTCAGCTCCCCACCTGTGGGGCAAAGGGAGCCTTCATTCCCCCTTCCAGGGCAAGAGAGGCATGGAGCCCCCACAGCAAGGGAGCTTCACCTGACACCAGAGGACTCACAGATGACCCTCTAGGGGATGTGCAGACCGCCTGAAATTATACACAGAACGTCTTGTGCACATCCCCACAGCATTACTCTCGGGAGACAGTTCATAATATTCATGGTCCAGAGGGGTTGGGGATCCGCAGAGGTGAAACGATTGTGGAAAACAAGGGCTGACAGTGGCCACTCTGTACCTTCAACTCACTGGCAGGTCCTTTGAAGACAAGTCCAATTGCCTGGAGCTGAAGCAGCCTCATCTCTGCCTCAATCCCAGGTGACTGGAATTTCTGGAATGAGCCTTGCTGGGCACTGACCCAGGAAGTGCACATACACTCCTCTCCAGCAAAGGCACCACCATTCAGAAAGCACAAAATGGGAAGGGACGGCCCCATCTGGGTATCCAAGGCTAACCTTGGAAATGGGTGAGTTCCACATACCTGTCCCACCTGCCTCCCCCGGCCCCTCCAGCCCTCTCCCTGGGTGCCATCTCGTCTTTACCAGTCGTGTCCCAATAATGTCCATCAACAAGTACTATGCACAGATGCCATGCTGAGCACTGGGGGAACAAAGACACAGTGTCTGTCCCCAGGGAGCGCTAACCAGTCGAAGACCATCCTAATCTGGACAGAGGGAGAAGGAAGGAGGGGCTTTCCAGGCCCAGGAAGCAGCACAGGCAGACGTGAGAAACAGCCTGGCAGACAGAGGGGGCTGGAGCCCAGGGTACAAGCCCCAGCTTGGTGGAAGAGGAGCAAGGACCCAAGGCCCATATTGTGGAGTCTGGACTTAGAAGGGCAAGCCATGCAAGGCTGTCGGCAGGGAACAGGGAAGGCAGGACCAGGCTTGCATTCTGGATCACTCAGGCAGTGTATACAGGAGAGAGGGGAAGGAGGGGGGCTTAGTTGGAGAAAGGCTCTAGATAAGACTAGGTAAAATCAATGGGACCTGGTAATTGAGCAGCTCGGGAGAAAGAGGGAGGAACAGATGCCTCCCACGTTTGTTTCCTGTGGGAGGATGGAGTGTCCACCAGATGAGACTGCAAGACAGGAGGAGGAGCAGGATGAGGCCAAGGAGGAGCATGGAAGGGTCAGCAACCGAGGACAGGCAGGACACGGGGCCACTGAGCCAGGCCCCAGGGCCTTTCTTTTCCCTTGGCCATGTCACCTATGACTCTCTTAAGGGCCCAGAAGGTACCTGGTTGGGAAATGATATGGTACTGCTACTCCAGTTTGTTCTTCCATTGAAAAACAGTGGTTTGCCCAGCCTGGCCCCCTGCAGGAGCCGTAAACCACAGGCTTTGTGGTCCTCAGAGTGACCAGTTAATACCATGGGTCCCCTCCCTTGGCCCACTTTTGGTGAAGTCTGTCCTGAAATCCAAACAGAGAGGTAGTTCCATCCCCCAACAGCGCCCCCTCCGGAAGAGGGGCTAGGCCAAGCCTCTTATCACAGGAACCAGGCCTTCCTGCCACATGAGCACACAGGCTCACCGCTGGGGCCAGCGGGCCCAGGACAAAATCTCAGGCCCCAAACTCTCAGGGAAATGCCTTTCTGGACTGGCCCAGGGCCCCAGCTAAGCCCAGGCAGTTTGCATAGACGGAGCTCAGCATCTGACCTGAGGATGAAAGGAGCCCCCAGAGGCTGGCCCCATCTCAGCTGTCATACCAAGGCCACCTCAAAAGATCGTGCCACTGAGGAAGCAAAGGCTGGTGACTGTTCTTGGTTTTCCAGCTCAGGCTGTTCGATTAGTTTGTAAGATCAGTTGGGAGACCACAGGGTGCCAAATCACAGCCAATAAACTCAGCACACATGCACAAAAGCCTCCTCCCTCCCAGTCCTTTGCACGTGTTGTTCCCTGTGCCTAGACCACCCTCTTGTCTTCTTTTCCAGGCTAAATCCTTTCTTATACCTGGAGATTCATCACAGTTCAGTTTCCTCTTCTGCAACATGAGGATAAAAAGAATCTCCTTTGGGACACCTGGGTGGCTCAGTGGGTTAAGCATCTGACTGTTGGTTTTGGCTCAGGTCATGATCTCACAGTCTGTGAGTTTGAGCCCTGCATTGGGCTCTGCACTGATGGTGCTGAGCCTGCTTGAGATTCTCTCTCTCCTTTCTCTGCCCCTTCCCCACTTGTGCACTCTCTCTCTCTCTCTCAAAATAAAAAAATAAACTTAGGAAAAAAAAAAAAGGATCTGCTTTGCCCACCTTAAAAAAAAAAAAAAAAGGAATGTGTGGTTTTCTGTAAGATTCCCAAATCTTATTATGGAATGGCTATCTATTTAAAGGATGAAGGTTTGTGGCTTTTATAAATGTCAACATTCCAATTAAAATAAACACAACAAAGAGTCAGCTTAGGATACCATTTCCTTCAGGAAGCCCTCCATGACCACATTCTTTGCACAGGGTTCAAGGCCCCTCTCCTCTGGGTTCCCAAAGCACCATGCACCTCCCCTCTGAGAGCATGTAAAGCATGTATCCAACTGGTAAGAACCATCTGCCGAAGTGTCTATGTCCCACCAGCCTATGAGAGCTCAGGGAAGGCAGGAAGTGTGTCTTTATCTGTCTTCACCTCCTCACACTGAACAGAGCCCAGAACATAACAGGAGCTCCATGGACAAGTAGCAAACAAATGAATGACCCTGCCAAGCCCATGTGCTGCAGACATCGGCTTCACCGCTTCAGTCTGCGCCTCTTCCAGGCCCTTCATGAGCACTCGCTACATGCAAAGCACAGTGAGGGTGAGCAGTGCATGCGTACAGGACCCAGACCTCTCTATTCATCTAACCCCGGAAATCTCCCTCTCCAGTGATCTAGTTACCCCCACCCCTCCCCAACCGGCACCATTCTCAACTTTAAAAAACAAAAGGACGGGGAGCCTGGGTGGCTCAGTTCAAGCCCCACATCGGACTCCATGCTGACAGGGTGGAGCCTGCTGGGGATTCTCTTTCTCTCCCTCTCTCTCTAAATAAATAAATAAACTTAGGGGCTCCTGGATGGCTCAGTCGGTTAAGCGTCTGACTTTGGCTCAGGTCACGAGTTCACAGTTCATGGGTTCGAGCCCCGAGTCGGGCTCTGTGCTAACATCTCAGAGCCTGGAGCCTCCTTCAGATTCTGTGTCTCTCTCTCTCTGTCCTTCCTCTGTTAACGCTGTCTCTCTCTCAAAATAAATAAATAAATAAATAAATAAATAGTCAAATAAATAAATAAACTAAAAAAAAAGGGGGGAGGGAACACTCCACAAGACTTTGTGGCCAGAACACAGCAGCCCCTTGTGGGTACTTAAGGTTTAAACTCACTGTATGGCTTGTCTAGCTTCCTCTGTGGGTGGGGGAGGAGGAGTTGGTGAGGTGGGCTGGCTCCCAGGAGGGAGGCACCTGGGCAACCCAGGCGGAGTCAGGACCTGGGACAAGGTGGCACTTTCACTTGGTGCTGGAGGAAGAGAGGAGGGGCATCAGCAAGCGACAGGGCAAGAAAGAACAGGGAGAATGGCAGCCCTTAGGCCCAGCAGATCTCCCAGCAGATCTTGTGGTGTCACGCCTCTCCCCATGGGGCAGTGGGGGCAGGAGACATATGCTGGGATGTGAAGATTTTCTGAAACGTGTGCCACTGGAATGTGTTAGCGACACCAGTCATGGGCTCTGCAGCCTGGAGTGGCTGATAACATCATTGATTATCATGACAGAGCCACAGATGAGCCAAACCACAAAGAATACACAGAAGACAGCAATGCTGGGGGAAGTTCTATGGGCAGGGAAAGACAGCCAGAAAAAAACAAGTTTTTTTGAAAAGGGAGAGGAAAGGGGGGAGAAAAGGTTTTGCAAACAGTGTTCTTGCTATCTTTAAAAGAAATTTTTTTAACGTTTATTTATTTTTGAGACAGAGAGAGACAGAGCATGAAGAAGAGAGGAAGACACAGAATCCGAAACAGGCTCCAGGCTCTGAGCTGTCAGCACAGAGCCCGACGCGGGGCTTGAACTCACAAATTGCGAGATCAGGACCTGAGCGGAAGTCAGTCACTCAACTGACTGAGCCACCTGAATACCCTCAGGTTTGTTAATTTCTTTAGATTATAAAAGGCCTTTTTTACAAAGGAACAGAGAGTACCAGAAACAGTAAATATGTCTAACAACATAGTGTGAGGTTTATGATATACTATACACCAAAGTAAAATTTAGGACAGTAGTAACACAAAGGACAAGAAGGGGATATGACTCGAAGGTACACTGCGTATGAGTTACACCTGGATACCACACAGCAATCACTAAAAAGGTAAACCAATGAAGTATGGCTAAATAAGCCAATAGTGGAGATTAGATGGACTCCTAATATAAAAGAAAGCAGGAAAAGAAGAAAAAATAAAGAACAGAGGGTATAGGGGTGCCTGGCTGGCTCAATTGGTCGAACATCTGACTCTTGATCTTGATCTCAGGGTCATGAGTTCAAGCCCCACACTGGGCATACAGCTTACTTAAAAAAAAAAAAAAAAAAAAAAAAGGAACAGGGGCACCTGGGTGGCTGAGTTGGTTAAGCATCTGGATCTTGATTTTGGCTGAGTCACGATCTCACAGTTCATGGTATTGAGCCCCACGTCTGGCTCTGCACTGACAGCATGGAGCCTGCTTGGTATTCTCTCTCCCTCTCTCTCTACCCCTCCCCTGCATACACAATTGCTCAATCTCTCTCACTCAAAATAAATAAACTTAAAAAAAAAAAAAATGCAGGGGCGCCTGGGTGGCTCAGTCGGTTAAGCGTCCGACTTCAGCTCAGGTCACAATCTCACGGTCCGTGAGTTCGAGCCCCGCATCGGGCTCTGGGCTGATGGCTCAGAGCCTGGAGCCTGCTTCTGATTCTGTGTCTCCGTCTCTCTCTGCCCCTCCCCCATTCATGCTCTGTCTCTGTCTCAAAAATAAATAAACGTTAAAAAAAAAAAAATTAAAAAAAAAAAAAGGCAGAGATTGTAAGACTGGATAAAAATGCAAGATTCTGTATGTGCTATCTATATGAAACATTTTAATTACAAAGATACAGATAAGCAATTCTTACCAGTTTGATATGCATAAAACAATGGAGAAAAAAAAAAAAAAAACATATCACACCAACAAGAAAGCTGGATTGGTTCTGTTACTATCACATGTGGTAGGCTCCCAAGCAAGAATATTACCAGAGACAAGGAAGGACATTTCATAATGATAAAAAGGTTAATTCATCATGAATATGTAATAGTCCTAAATGCATATATATCTGGTAACAGAGCTTCAAACTAGATGAAGGAAAAATGGAGAGAATTGAAAGGAAAAAGTGACAAATCCAAAATCGGACACAGAGATTTCAACTCTCTAATTAAGATCAATAACTGGGGCGCCTGGGTGGCTTAGTCAGTTAAGCGTCTGACTCTTGATTTCGGCTCAGCTCGTTATATGCCAGTTCATGGGTTTGAGACCCGTGTCTGGCTTTGCGCTGAGAGCATGGTTCTTGGAATTGAGCCCCACATCAGGCTCTATGCTGACAGCTCAGAGCCTGGAGCCTGCTTCAGATTCTGTGTCTCTCTCTTTCTGCCCCACTCCCACTGGTGCTCTGTCTCTCTCTCTCTATCTCTCTCTCTAAAAAATAAACATTTAAAAAAAATTTTTTTTAAATAAAAAAAGAAAGAAAGAACCCAAGAACTGGAAAGCAACAAGACACTGGGCCGACAGACTGCTTGCTGGTCTGAGGAACACAAGGGACCCCAGACTTTTGTTCACCAAAGCAGAGGAGCTGAGGGGTGGCCACAAAGCAGGAAAGGCTCCCTTCCTTTTGCTGGGCCCACCAACCTCCCCTGGAGGGAGGGAGGCACTTCAGCTCACACCACAATCCCCAGTGGTTTGCTGGGGATTTTTTTTTTTTTTTAACACATATTTATTTATTTTTGAGAGAGAGAGAGAATGTGTGCAAGTAAGGGAAGGGCAGAAAGAGAGAAGAGAAAGAATCCCAAGCAGGCTCTGCACTGTCAGCACAGAACTCGACATGCGGCTCAATCCCAAGAACCATGAGATCATGATCCGAGCTGAAATCAAGAGTTGGACATTTAACCAACTCAGCCACCCAGGCACCCCTAGAAAAATAAACTTTAAAAGCAATGAAGGGGTGCCTGGGTGGCTCAGTCAGTTAAGCACCAGACTTCGGCTCAGGTCATGACCTCACAGTTTGTGGGTTCAAGTCCCGTGCCAGGCTCTGTGTTGACAGCTCAGAGCCTGGAGCCTGCTTCAGATTCTGTCTGCCTCTCTCTCCCTCTCTCTCTCTGCCCCTTCTTGGCTCACACTCTGTCTCTCCCTCTCTCTCAAAAATAAATAAACACTAAAAAAAAAAAAAAAAAAGGCAATGAAGAGGGCGCCTGGGTGGCGTACTCAGTTCAAGCCCTACATCAGGCTCTGAGCTGATGGTGCAGAGCCTGCTTGGGATTCTGTTTCCCCCTTTCTCTGACCCTCCCCTGCTTGTGCTCTCTCTCTCTCTCAAAATAAATAAATAAACTTAATAAAAAAAAATTTTTTTTTAAAAGCAATGAAGAGACATAAACTAAAAAGAACTGAAAATAGGTATGCAAATAAAAACTTGAACACAAAGGTTCACACAAGCACAATAGCAAAAAGGTGGAAACTACCCAAATGTCCATCAACTGATGAATGAATAAACAAAATGCAGTATATATCCATACAACGTAATTATTATTCAGCCATAAAAAGGAATGAAATATTGATTCATGCTACCAACATACATGAACCTCAAAACCATTACACTGAATGAAAGAAGCCAATCACAAAAGGCCACATTTTGTAAGATTCCACTTATATGAAACATCCAGAACAGGCAAATCCATAGAGACAGAAAGCAGATTAGTGTTTGCCAGGAGCTGGGGGAGGGGGGAAGGGGGGAAAGACTGCTGAATGGTTACAGGGACTCCTTTGGGGGTGATGAAAATGTGCTGGGCTAGACAGAGGGGATGACTGCACAGACTGTGGATGTACTAAATGCCACAGAATTGTACACTTTATTTTTTTAATGTTTACTTATTTTTTGACAGAGAGACAGACTCCAAGCAGGAGAGGGGCAGAGAGAGAGGGAGACACAGAATCCGAAGCAGGCTCCAGGCTCTGAGCTGACAGCAGAGAGCCCCAGGTGAGGCTCAAACTCATGGGCCTTGATATCATGACCCGAGCTGAAGTCAGATGCTTAACCGACTGAGCCACCTAGGCACCCCTGAATTGTACACTTTAAAATGGTTAGTTGTATGTTATGTGAATTTCATCTTAATTAAAAAAAAACACAACACAGTGAAGGGTATGTGAATCATATGTATGCTTACATATTTATAAATGTACAGAAAATGGCTGGGAAGGAAAGATACACACCAAACTATTAACAATAGTTACTAGTTACCCCTGGTGGGAAAAGGACAAAGGACTTTCACTCCTGTATCTTTTTTTTTATATATGTATATATAATAAGCATGTATCTTTTCGACATAAAAACTCTTACAAAAGGAAGTAACAGTATCAGATACAAAATGGCTTGAGAAGGGTCCCTAGAGAAAAGAAAGCTTAGGGGTACACTGTGGCAAGGTGTGTACTTCTAGAAATGAGGAAAACTAGGACCCCACATATTCCCCAAAAAGGGCAAGAAAGAGGAAAAAGCACGGGTCTGCTCTGCCTCTAAGTGTCCTGGACAAATGCTTTCTCCTCAGAGGACCTAAGTTTGTCCACCTATAAAACACATGGATTGAACCTTATAAACGACTTTCCGATGTTTTTACACTGTTATTTTCAATGTTTTAAAAAGCTGGGGTGCCTGGGTGGCTTAGTAAGTTCAGCATCTGACTCTTGGTTTCAGTTCAGGTCACCATCCCACGGTTCGTGAGTTTGAGCCCCAAACTGGGCTCTGCACGGACAGTGTGAAGCCTGCTTGGGATTCCCTGTCTCCCTCTCTACCCCTCCCTCTCTCTCTCTCTCTCAAAAATAAATAAATAAACTTTTCTTTTTTTAAGCCACAAAACTCCTTGTGCAATTGCAGTCTTTGATAAAAGTCCACTATATAAACTGATAAAAAGTGAGTCACTCTCACTGAGGAAGTTGATGGGCTGAAGATGCCCGCACACACCCAGAGGGGATACCCTAAGACTCTTTCCAGTTCCGGAAGCGTCGGGAAGGGTCTATGGAAGATGGGATCAGTCCAGAGCCACAGAAAGGCGAGCACTGACCGATCACACCCAACAGAACACTCAGAGGACAAATCTCACAGGCAGAAGGAGCAGGGAGAGGAGGAAGGGCAGGGCAGAGGTGACGTCTAAGCTAGAGACACCAAAAGGCACTGCTACCAGCCAACAAACCAGCAAACCAAGGGTCCCTGGGGACAGGTGGACTAGGACACCCCCGGCCCCCAAGCCTGTGCGTGAAGCCAGGCAGAGAACAGCTGTCTCCAGGTCAGTGTTCCTGCTGCTCTTGGGGCACAAACAGGATGTTTGGAAGCAGATGACCACAAGTAACCACAGGAAGCTGTGACAACCACCTCCAGGTGACAGTTCTCTTCTTTCCCCAGCTTGTTTCCCGCGTGACTGCCTCAGGCAGGCAAAAAGACTTCAAGTGCCGACTTCCCAAGAGTGAGAAGGGGCAGGAATCCTTGGAAAGTTCAGGATAGAGGCGAGGAGGCCATCTGAGGTGGTGAGGCAGCGAGGAAATGAGGCCACCCCACTATCCCTGCAGCTCACCCCACGGGTGCAGCTAGGCTGACACTACTAAGAAATGGTAAGGAAACCACACATCCACTCATGGGGCCAAAACAGGCAGCCTGTGACCAAGCAAGAACTTTCCAAGAAGGGTAGCATGTGACCAAGCAAGCCCAGGAAGGTAGCCACGTCAGGTCTGTGAGGCGCGAGTGTAGTTTTCCAGAAGCCATGGCCTCTCCTTCAAGCCCACCCCAGAGGGGCCAGCCTGACTTGGCTGTCCTGGAGCTTAGCAGTGATGAGAACCCACCCCAGTGGGTCAGCCAGGCCAGGAGTTCAGGGGTGGGGGATGGTAAATCCAGAGGAAACCAAGAGCAGGCTGTGGGACACTCCCATTTCCACCTAAGCAAGAGGAATGTTCCTGGAAACAGAGAGCAAGGAAAAGCCTGGCCGGGACTCTCTGAACCATTTCTACCTCCTAACGGGGCCCAGGGCTGACCTAACAGATCAACTGCCCCTAGAAAGGCACAGAGGCAGGCAGGGCAGCCCAACCAGTGAGCCAGCTTCTTGCTATTAGCTGGGCTCATTCAACTGACAAAAACCTCAGTTCATGGTCCAAAAAACCAAACTCTCCCTTTCTCTACTGCTCA
Source organism: Panthera onca (assembly GCF_046562875.1). Classification (NCBI taxonomy): domain Eukaryota; kingdom Metazoa; phylum Chordata; class Mammalia; order Carnivora; family Felidae; genus Panthera; species Panthera onca. The sequence continues at coordinate 15,215,474 of NC_138350.1, forward strand.
TAGGAGCCTCAGTGGCCTAGACCCATCCTTCGAGGCTTTGTAGGTGTCACGGAGCATCTTTCACTGGCTCTCTGTGACACCTCTCAAACATTAGTGTTAGATAAGCAATTAGTATAAACCAAGCCACGGAATGACCTCCTTCCCCAGCCACTTCCGCCCCAAAGCCACCAAAGAGGCTCTGGGGAAATGAAATGTCATTTAACCAAAACCCAACTTGACACCCCCAGCACTAGGGAACAGCCATTCTGTCCGCAGAGCTGCGCTCCCGGGCTTCTACCCCACGGGGCCAGGAAGAGTCCCAAATCACAACCTCCCAGGAGATAACCCATGTGAGATTCCTCCCTCAGACCAAGCTGAATGGTCAACCCGGCTCATGTGCACTAAATGTTCACCACCAAGGCCACAGCAAGCACAGGCAGCAGACTGGTGAAGTGGAGGGGTGACAGAGAAAGCCAAGGCCCCAAAGCAATATCTAGATTTGTCCAAGGAGGAATCATAATAACAATCGTTACTATTTATTAAGTGCTTTAAGGCATCTCAAGAAATGTGCCTGTTTCACCGAGGCTATGGGTGTAAGGTGACGGGCCACAGTCACACAGTTAGCAAGTGGCAGTAATGATTCAGACCCTGGAGTGGCTGATGTCAGAGCCTGCCTTCTGCCCATGGCACTAGACTGCCTCCCCACCAACCCAGAACCCAGAGGGTCTCTGGCTCAGATTCTCCAGCAGAAGAGGCGTGCTGGAGGTCTGGCATCACAGTGGGTGTCTGCAGTTCATACCCATTTAATCATCAACCACCACCAAATATTAAGCAACTGCAGACAGCGTAGCTGTCCTTGGCACTTAGCACCCAAGATCCCTCTCTTGAAGGGGCCTACCAGGCAGAGGGGAGACCAAAGAAGCCCCGTTTACATAGATTTGTTACACTGCCATGGGTGAGTCAAGGGGTTGGCTGGTCTGAACCAGAACAAAACCGTCTCAAGGTGGCAGCTGCAGAGACCTTCCAGGAGGAGGAAGAGGGGAGATTGGTGAGGAGGAGGGGAGACAGGTGAGGAGGCAATTTTCTGCAACCTGGACAAAGATCCAGACTCTGTGTGGAGCTAAGTGCTTGGAAGTGGTCAGAAGTCACATCTCACTCAAGAATGCAGTTTGAGAAAGCCCTTAGATGGGGCGCCTGGCTGGCTCAGGCGGTGGAGCACGGGACTCTTAGCCTCAAGGTTGCGAGTTCGAGCCTCACAAGGGGGTAGAGATGACTTTTAAATAAATAAATAAATAAATAAAGTCTCAAAAAAGTTAAAAAAGGAAACCACTGAGACTTTGCAACTCCGTGTTTGCTATAAACCCAGGGCAGAAAGACAGAATTGCTTTTTTTTTTTTTTAATGTTTATTTATTTGGGGGGTGAGGGGGGGGACAGAGAGAGGGGGACAGAAGATCCGAAGCAGGCTGCAAGCTGAGAGCAGGGGGCCCGATGTGGGGCCTGAACTCACGAACCATGAGGTCATGACCTGAGCCGAAGTCAGCTACTTAAGCAACTGAGCCATCCACAAGCCCCTGTACTGTATTTATATATTAAAAAAAAAAAAAAAAAAAGCCATGTATAAGTTGACCCACACATTCAAACCTGTGTTGTTTAAGGGACAACTGTAATTTGGAATAATTTTTTAAGATTTTTTTAAAAGTTTATTTATTTACTTATTTTATGGGGCGCCTGGGTGGCTCAGTCGGTTAAGCGTCCGACTTCAGCTCAGGTCATGATCTCGCGGTCCGTGAGTTCGAGCCCCGCGTCAGGCTCTCTGCTGACCGCTCAGAGCCTGGAGCCTGTTTCAGATTCTGTGCCTCCCTCTCTCTGACCCTCCCCCGTTCATGCTCTGTCTCTCTCTGTCTCAAAAATAAATAAACATTAAAAAAAAATAAAATAAATTTTTTTAAAAGTTTATTTATTTATTTTGAAAGAGACAGAGACAGTGTGAGTGGGGGGAGGGGCAGAGAGAGAGGGAGAGAGAGAATCCCAAGCAGGCTCCTCGCTGCCAAGGCAAAGCCCCACGAGGGGCTCCAACTCAGGAAACCATAAGATCATGACCTGAGCCAAAACCAAGAGTCCTACGCTTAACTGACTGAGCCACCCAGGAGCCCCTAGGACATTTTTAAATACTACCAAGGCCAAGCAGGCCAAAATCCAACCTGTGATTCCAGTATGAAGAACCAAAAAGAGAATGGGTTTGGTGCCAGAAGATCTAAGGTCAGGCTCTAAGGTCAAGCTCTTGCATCAGGATTTGTGGTGATACTGGGTGTGTCTGCTTCCTCTGAGTCCCTTGAGCGGCAGTTACAGCTTCCTCCTCTGTAACAGGGAAAACTATCTCTCACTCCAAAGGGTTTTTGTCAGAATAGCATCAAAAATGAGGAAGCACGTGAAAATGTTGCCTAAATCTCAAAGTGTTGCACAAAGGCCCATGATTTCACACAGGCCCAGAGAAGAGAGGGGACAGTAACAGAGAAAGTAGACAATGGATGAGGCCAAGAAGAGAGAGTGAGAAGGAAATGAGCTGGGTCTTTGCTGGCGTGCAGGCCGGAAGAATCTGCACAATAGAATCCACGTCAGGGGTGGAAATATAAATTTAGGAGTCGCCAACACACAAGTGAAAAAAGAGGTCACGCAAGCAGATAAACTGACCTAGGTACCTAGGAGAAAAACAGGGAGCCAGCAGAAGCCTCTGGAATAACACAGAGGTGCACCCCCACAAAGGGATCAGAGAAGGAATCTGGGGGGTGGAGGGGTCTGTAGAGAAGTGGATCTCAAGGGAGGGAGGGGGAAATATGGCCACTAAAGGATAGGATGTAGGGGCACCTGGGTGGCTCAGTCAGTTAAGCATTTGCCCTCGGCTCAGGTCCTGATCTCATGGTTTGTGAGTTCGAGCCCCACATCGGGCTCTCTGCTGTCCACAAAGAGCCCACTTCAGATCCTCTGTCCCCTTTTCTCTCTGCCCTTCCCCAACTCGTTTTCTCTCTCTCTCTCTCTCTCTCAAAAAAAAAAAAAAAAAAAAAAAAAAATGGGATGCACTCTTAGCAAAAGAGAAAACATGAAAGAATGGTTCAAGCTGTGTTAAAAACAGAAAAGGAGCAAAGAAGGGATGAGGAAGTTGGAAGAGCAGGCAGGTAAAGAGAGGGAACCAGAAGAAAAAGGGACCCACAGATGGCTACATGGGGTCTACCCTGAAGGGGTGTATGGGGGGAGAGAGGCACCGGAGGTCATAACAGGTGTTGGGGTGGAAAGAGATGTGTGGGGCGAATGAACAGACAGCCAGGGAGGGTGTCCCTGCTGTGTGCCACACACTCCCGCATCCCTGGTCTCCCGTGGACTCAGGAGGCAGGAGGCAGGAGGCAGGAGGCAGGAGGCAGGAGGCAGCCACCTTCCAACAGGACTTTTCTGTTGTCGGGAGACCCAGGTCTCCATAGCTCATTCGAAAGGATACACAGACTGCTGTCCAGAGGAGTCTCGGTAGTCTGAAGATCCGTGAGCTAAACCGAAAAGAGCCCCCCAGAGGCTTCCACCCACCTCCGAACTCACCCAGGGTTCCACTATTCAAAACAGCTGGAAATGTGCGCCCCCCTCTCCCCGAGAAGAAAACAGAACAGAACATGGCTGTCTCTGCCAAGTGAGTTCTGAATAAGCTGCATTCCATTTCATTAAAACAATTACCTGAGTCCCAGCCAAGAATTACATACAGCTTCCTCACAGCACCACCCCTCCCCCCCCATAAAACACACATCGTGCTGCGTTTCAAACAGGCAGAGAAAGGCCATGACGCACCACTCTGAGACCTCACTAGGAAGATCCCTCGATCCCTACCAAGTGGCCAGCCTGTGCATCCTTGCATGCCGGCAGACGGACACGAGTCTCAAAGAAGACCCTAGAGTGAAGTGCTCCCCTTACAAGAGTCTGCCCAAAATGTTGCTAGTGGGCACCAGGGCCTCAAAGCCAAGGGGGCTGCTGGCACCGGAATCCAGCTCTTTCTCCCAAACACATGGGAGGCCCAAGTGGCCCAGCCTTGAGTCAGCACAGAACAAGAGGGACCTGGGAGTGGGGATTCCAGGAGTGGGAACCTGAAGTCTGGAGAACTGGACGGCTAGATCTGGGCTGCAAGCAAGAGCCCGGGGCCACTCTGGCCCATGCTGCCCACAGGCTAGTGGTGTCCTTTTGGCCACAGATAAGAGGTTCATGATGTGAAGCAAATGGCATTTCACCCCCTCCCCCAGGCTCCAGCTGCCCAGAGGCTCTTCTTCTGTAAAGGCCTTGCTCTGCATCCCACCCAGGCAACCCTCTCCAAACTCCAAAGCAGAGCCCAGCATCCCCCTCGCCCTGACCCTGGTCTCATTAATGTCACCACACCCAAAATAACCCCGGAGGCTGCCTCCACACTGTGGAAGCTGTCTGCCTCTGGCTGGCCCTGTCCTTTTTTCTGCACAGGTCGCCATGGCTATGTGCCCCCACCCGAGCTGAGAGTTAGTTACCAGTCATTCTCATCCCAGGCCCCCTTGGCTCCTGTCTACCCACGCAGTCACCGCCTGCACAGAGTCACGGGAGGCCAAGAGTCACAGGTAGACACTTATGAACACCCCTGGCTGAATAACCCTGAGCCACTAAGGAAAAAAGCAGTGTCTTCTTACTTTTTCCAACTTTTTTTCATGAAAGTGTCTAAACATACAGAGAAGTTGAAAGACCAATACAATGAGCACCCATATGCCCTCTACCTAGTTTCAGTCATTAATGTTTTGCCATTCTGGGGGCGCCTGGGCGGCTCAGTTAAGTGCCCAACTCTCGATCTCGGCTCAGTCCGTGATCTCGAGGTTTGTGAGATGGAGCCTCACGTTAGGCTCTGCACTGACAGTGAGGAGCCTGCTTGGGATTCTCTCCTGCTCTCTCTGCCCCTCTCCTGCTCGTTCTCTCCCTCCCTCTCTCCCTCTCTCTCTCAAAAATAAATAAAAGCATCAAAAAATTTAAAAAAAATTTTTGCCATTTTATATAAACACACATACATGTGCTTAGGAGCTCTCTCTGTGTATACGTATGTATACATCCACTTTTTTTATTCCACCATTTAAAACTGAGTTGCAGACATCATGACATTTTACTCCCAAATACTTTTAACATGCACCTAACAATGACAATATTCTCCCATAAAACCACAATACCACAATCACACAAGAAATAAGCATTAAAAGGCTGTCTTTAAGGGAAAACTTGGCCACCGGGGGCTCTGCGGGGCCTGGCCAACCACACATTCAGCCTGCCACTGGCCCAGCATCCACGGCCTCCCTGGAGAGGCCATCCCTCAGCCCCACTGGTTAGGCAATCAATTTGTTAGTTGGAAGACTCATCAGGACGTGAATGCACATTTCAGGCCAGATGTGAGACTCCCAACAAGACCCCAACTGAAGAGGAAAAGTGGACGTCAGGGCTGAGGAGGTTCTGGGCCTATCCTGAGTGAGGAGATACCCCTTTTCATCAGGTGCTTTGTCAAGGTTTCTGGGAAACCTCAGCCCCCTAATTCTTTCTCTCTGTCTCTCCCTTCCAGAGTACGTCTTCAATTCTCCTCCTTAAAAGTTTTCAACAACTTTCTGCTCTGGAAAAGCATTGGTGCAGCAAAGGACAAACACCTGAATGAAGACAGGAGCAAATCTGTATGGAGCAGGGGCACAGAGAGCTTGATTCCAACCAGAGAAGCCACATGGAACAGGAAGGAAGAAGACGGATGTGGGACACCGAACAGAGGATGAGGCGTGTGGGGAGGAGCCAGGAAAGATGTTTAGCATCTAGAAATGTAACACAATCAAACCAACAGGCAACCAAGATCCGATCCAGTATCACGAGCAGAGGTGTAAAAATGGTTACAAGCCCGAATCTGCATTTATTTTTTTTTAATTTTTTTTTTTTAACGTTTATTTATTTTTGAGACAGAGAGAGACAGAGCATGAATGGGGGAGGGGCAGAGAGAGAGGGAGACACAGAATCGGAAGCAGGCTCCAGGCTCCGAGCCATCAGCCCAGAGCCCGACGTGGGGCTCGAACCCACGGACCGCGAGATTGTGACCTGAGCCGAAGTCGGACGCCCAACCAACTGAGCCACCCAGGCGCCCCTCGACTCTGCATTTAAACCCCAGCCCTGCTATTCTCTAGTTAACAGAACTTGGGCAAGGGGGCTAACCCTCTCTGTGCCTCAGTTTCCCCATCTGTAAAATGGGTAGTAGTAGTAGTACTAAGAACAGAACCTGTGCCTCCTGTGGCCAACATGAGTCAATGAAACAATGTGTGTAAAGTGCCCAGCACAGTGCCTGCACATAATAAGTGCTCATTAAACATTTAAACATTATGAGAAAGAGTTCTACAGATGTTTGTTATTATTAGTGAAGGTGCTGAGACCAGGACAACACAGGGAAGAGCTGGAACGAGTGTGAAGGTAGGAGGAAGTCTTTCAACTCTCTGGCCTCGGAGCAAGGTAACAGGCCCTTGCCGGGTCAGCACACTCCATGCAAAACGTGAACATGGCGGAGAGGCGCTGCGTGAGTGCCTCAGCGGTAATTCTGGCTTTTCGTAGGCCTCTCCTGCCAAGGACCCCCCCAGCCTCCCAACGCAGGGCCATCACTGGGGAAGCTGGAAGCAGTGCTTCGATGTTCTCTTGGAAGACCTCCAACCCACAATGGCAGAGCAGCCCAAACCTCTCCACACTGCGCTGAGGCTGTCCAGACAGCAGACAGCTAAGCACAACAGAAAGGGCACCTGCTTAGGACTCAAACACACCAGGGTCTGGAGCCCAGCTCTGCACCTCACTGGTGCATTGCCCAGAAGATCTGGTGTTGACGAAGAACACAACATCACTCCACAGCTGCCCCTGCCACAGGCCCAGCAGCTGGATGCCCTGACCCTGGCCTAACACACAGAGACACCACAGACAGACAAGCCTGAAGTCCAGACTTTCCATGGAAACAGGGAGGCTCCGTAGTCCGGAATGCCCCAAGCAACTCCCCTGCCCCCCTAACACTCCCCCTAAGAACAATGAGGCACTGTTTTTCAGAGGGTCCAGACTGCTGAGAAGCTGAAGGAAGACATGTCCAGATTCTAGAAGCAACTGGGCATTGCCAACAGCTGGCTGTCCCCCCTAGAAGAGATGGGAAGGCAAAGCTATCAAGGTCTGAATTGGACCCACCCTTTGCCACAGAGGCCATTTCCTTGGGATGGCTCCCAGCACACAAATTTCAAAGGTAACTAGCAATTACTCAGCAGGCTCAAGGCTCATCCTCCGGTTAGTCACCTCACTGAGCATTTAACCTTATTATGATTTTGATGACCAGATCTGGAATTGGATCAGTCTGGGTTCCAATCCCAGCTCCCCCCAGTGAACCTCCCAGAGCTCAGGTTTCCACATCTGTACAGTGGAGATAAAACATCTCTCTCCCTCTCTCTCCCTCTCTCTCTCTCTCTCTCTCTCTCTCTCTCGGAATGGCGGTGATCATACCCATAAAGTGCTGAGTCTGATGCCTGTCTCCCATCAAGCACACGTGACTATTACTGGACCGCAGCTGTGGTCACAGCCCCCAAGTGCACTAAAGAACATGAACGAGGGAGAGTGAGGAGTTGGGTCGGAAACGGTAATCAGAGTGCATCTCAGTGTTGTGGGAGCTCTGTCCAGGAAACTCCAGCCAGAACTCAACAGGGCGAACTCCGGGCCAAACCAGCGTCTAAACAGTAATGGGAAAAGCCACCAGCAGCCACCCCGCAGCACAAAGCAGAGAGAACACACAGGCAAGGGCAGTGTTGATGTTTTTCTGCCCAAAGAGCTATAAATTCGTAACTTATTAAACAGCACGTGGTGAGTCTGTCACCAGCAGCTAAGGGGAGGGAAGAGTTCCCCAATTTTTTTGGGTTTTGAGACCCAAAAAAACAAAGTCACAGCAGAGTCTCTGCCCCCTCTAGCCTTGCCACAGGACAGACCATAAACTCTCCCATTTCAGGGACCAGGAGGCTCACAGCTGAGAGCACTCTCAGGAGAAAAATCAAAATAAGCAGGCTGGCCTTTGTGTCCACCCAAACTAAGGAAAACAGCTGACAGGCAGTGTGTTGAGCAGCCATCCAGACAGCTGATGGGGCCTGAGCACAGAGGCAAATTCCTCTCCCCTTCCTGCTCGCCCCATTGCTCCCACCCCGGGGCTCTGGGACTCCAGGGCAGCCAGGCATGGCTGGCCTCCCGGGAGCTGAGGCCCAGGAAGTCCGGCAGCCCGGAAACAACTGCAGAGTCTGTGCTGGAAGGCGGCAGAAGTTACAGGTGGCAGCCGTCACCCCCTGAGACTCCTCCTTCACATGCTGCCTACCCCCCTCCTCAGGAAGAAAGGCCTCTTGGTCCACGAGAGCTGCGGGACCGGGCTTCTCTCTAGTCATGGTTTTGTCATTCTGTGGCTGTGCAGCCTTGGACAAGTGAATCACCCTCTCTGACTCCCAGTTTTTCCCATTCATAAAAGGCAGGCAGTGATGACAGCAGTGGCCCTAAGGGGCTCTTATGAAGGGCTGCTGTGAGAGCGGGACATGCTGAGGTACGGGGAAGCCCTCCATAAACTGCAAATTTCAATTCCTGTCACCCCCTATACCACTCTCCTCTCTTTCCCTGAGACTAGCTCAGTCTCCTGGCCCCAAATGGAAGACCATCAGGGGACAGGAATTCTGGACTCCAACAGCAAACTCTACAAAACCTTCTCGGACCTTCAAACAGCACTGTGTGGAAGGGACTGCACAGAAGCAACAGAACCACATCAGCATTTTAGAAACTGTAACTCTGCTCCCCAGTTCCTGCTGGGAAAGCATCGAGACTTTCAGATCCTGATTCAAAACCTATCCCCCCCAGCCCCCTTTCAGCTTATCTTTTATGTGGGGGGAAAAAAAAAAACCTGCCTGCAAGGCATGCCAACCTGGTGTTGGAAAAATGGGTGCCAAGCCTGACCCGAAGGCAGAGAACTATGCTTGGCAGGCATCGCACTCCACAAAACAGGCAGGATTGGACACCATCCCCAGCGCCGGGATCTCTCAGCAGCGCCCTGATCTTTTTCAAAAGGAAGCTGGCGGTCTTCCTCCCTGTCCGCTTGGAAGTCCAGGACCTACAAATAGCCAGTCTTAACTTAGTGCCCTGTGCGCTTGGGGGAGGCCCGTCAGTGCTGTCTGATGAATCTGCTCCTCAGAGCCTGGGACAGAGAAAGCATCAATGGTCACACAAGCCACCCACAGTCCAGAGAGGGAAGACAAGGCTCCTACAGAGAAGAAACTCCCCCCCCCCCCACCTCCCCAGCTCGGAGGCCCTCCAGCTACAGGCATGAAGGGGAGGGACAGACAGTGAAGAAGTGAATCCTCTCACCATAGGGTTCAGGCCACTCAAGGCATTCCTAGAACCCTGGCCTCAACCCCCTCGGGTTTCGTGTCTGGTTTCAGGAGATACTTTCCCCTGCCCTAACACCAGGTCTACACAGCACTGAAAAGGGTAGTTCTGGAGCTCCGATAACAAGAAAACAGTAAAACTCTGTTCTGGGCATCCTGTCCTCTTTACCTGCGTGGCCTCCAGCAAGGTTTGATGCTAGGGGGTGGGGGGAACTCTGCCAGCCCCGGACGAGTCCAGAGATGGCCATACCTCGGGGCCCACTTCCCACCGCATTCCCCTGGCACTGCACCAGAATCTGGGAGTGGGGGAAGAATCATGTCTCCCCAGCTTACTCTTCTAGGATTAGGCTGATCTGTGATAGGAAAGGGGAGGGGCTGGCCCACAGAGCGGACAGGACAGTCAGCGAAATGGAGTGAGCAGCCCATGAAACAGGGTGCCCAGACCTGGGGTTGGGGGGTGGTTAGTGGGGACAGATGAGAAACTTGTCTTTGTGGGGGTGTGGTCATCGGAGGTTCATCTCTAACTTGTGAAATGAAAAGGGTGGGCTTGGAGGGGCTATCCCTGAAGTGGGGGTGCCAGTCTGTGAAGTGGGGGTCCTCAAAGGGGTGAGAGCAGGTCCTGGAAATGAGGGACCAACCAGGAGTTCAGGCAGCTGTTCCCCGAGTTGGGCGGCCGATCAGTGAGGTGGGGGGTGAGGGAGCGGTCTGTGAAGGGAGGGTCCCACAGCGGGGGGGGAGGTGGTGCTGTGCCGGCAGCGGGGGTCCGTCCCTGGGGCGGACGGGGCGGGTCCCCGAGGCGCAAGCTGGCCCCTGAGGCTGGTCTGGGAGATGGGGGTGGGTCCCCAAGGTCCCGAGTCCGGAGGTGGAGCCGTCCCCGAGGCGGGGGGTGGCGGCTGTGAGGACCGCGGCGGGGCCGGCCTGGCAAAGGACTCAGGCCGGGCCCGGGATCCCGGCCCAGCGGAGCTCCATCAGGCAGCGAGCAGAGCCAGGACCCGGGCCGCCGGAGGAGGGATCCCGCAGCCCCCGCCGCCAGCTCGCTCCCGCCCGGCCCGAGGCCGCGCGCCCCTCGCACCCTCCTTCCTCGACCTCCCGCTCACTCACCGAGGTCGTCCATGGCGGGACCGCGGGCGCCGGGAGCCGGCTCGGCGTCGCGCTCGCTGCCCGTCCCGGGGCCGCTCCTCTCCGCCCCGCAACTTTTCCGCCGCGAGCCTCGGCCCGGAACGGAACGAGCCGCCGCCGCGCGCCCCCGCGCCCGCCGCGTGCCCCGCCCCCGCGAGCACGCGCGCCCCGCCCCCCACCCGCGGTCGCCCCCGCGAGCAAGTTGGCCCCGCCCCGTGCGCACGCTAGCCCCGCCCCGCCGCAGGCCCGCGAGCGCGCGCCCAGCCGGCGGCGGGCCACGCCGGGCGGGGAGGCGGCGCCCCCTAGCGGCCCAGCTGGCGGACGGCGGCCCCCACCCCCCTCACCCCGCCCAGGCCTTCCGGCCCTGCTGTCAGCCTTTCTGTCCGTCTCAAAGTCACAAGCCTGACCGTCTGGCTGACAGATCCATCTCCTGTCTTGACATCTCAGTCTGATCTGTGTCTGTCCATCCATCGGTCACTCAATCATCACATATCAATCCACTGGAGAGTCAGATTTGTCCACCTGTCTGTCTACCTGTCTACCAGTAGGTCATCTCCCAGGAGGACCATAAATCAGTACCAGGCAAAGCAGGGAACCTTTGGAGGACCTTTCTTGGGGTTGCCCTCTGGACCGATGGCAGTGCAGCTTGCAATCCAGCCTTTGGGGCCAGATCCAATACTTTCTTCTTTTTTATTTTTACATTTATTTATTTTTGAGAGACAGAGAACAAGTGGGGGAGGGGCAGAAAGAGAATGAGACACAGAATCCAAAGCAGTCTCCAGGTTCTGAGCTACCAGCACAGAGCCCAGAGCCCCACGTGGGGCTCAAACTCACAAACCTCGAGATCATGACCTGAGCCAAAGTTGGTCGCCTAACCGACTGAGCCACCCAGGACCCCCTGGATTCAATACTTTCAAAGTTATATATCCTTTAATCTTCCACCTGTCTACCCTCCCTAGAGGGAGACCTTTCCAAAACTCTGCAAGGAGCAGAGGGGACCCCACCTTAGATATAAAGGGGAAGACTTCAAGGAGATAATACCCAGTGCCAGGCACAGTTTCCTGAAACACCCACTCACTCAGAGATCAGGTAATAATAACAGCTGCGGTTCATGGAGTGCCAGATACTATACAGCTATTATCTAAGTTAATTCTCATAGAGGCAGTTATTACTATCAGCCCTTCCCCATTCTTTGCAAAGGGCAATGGTAGTTTGTTGATTCTATATAAAAATACCCTGAAAGCAACACTTCAAGTTCCCCTGCCCACAAGAATCCAGCCCCCAAGCCCCTCTGGGTCAAGTCAGATCCTCCAGGAAGCAGATGTTGAAATAGAGTTGGTGGCCGGCGGGGGTGGGGGTCAGCGGCGGTAACGCCCATGAAGGAGAAAGAGGAAGAAGCAGAATTGGACAAGGGCTCATCTGACAAAGATAGACAACCTATCAGGGAGCACCAGAACAAAAACTCGTTAGAGGATCTCCATTGGGCAGAAGTGTTCAAGCCCCAGGACCCCCAGCATGTTCAGCCATTGGCTGGGGATGCCCTGGAAGAGTGTAGCCTCTTCTCGATCTGAGTGACAAGTTCTTTCTTAAAGGAAGAACCAGGCAGCTCACTTTTGGCTACCAGGTCCTCCTATGTTAAAATTCAAGAGCCAAGGCTGCCCTTCCAACACCTGTAATGTACCTGTTTTGTAAGCACTACTCACTACTGCAGTTTACATTTAGTGGTGGGATTCTTGGATCAATGTCTCGCACATGAGGACAGGAACCATGTCCATTTCAGCTCACCACATAGCCTTTAGCATGTGCATGGCTTATAGGAGGTGCTGCTCAATATATATTTTCTGAACGACTAGTGGGCACTATACCTGACACTTGGAACAAAGCAAACCACATAGTCCCTTTCCTCAGAAAGTTCACAGTTTAACTGAAGAAACAGAAAATAAGTAGTGAGGTCATTCATTAACCACTCAAAGGTGAGACATTTAACGGTGCCTGAGCACCGTACCAGGAGCTGTGCTCAGGGTGGGGATACAGCGATGAATAAATCTGATATGGTGCCTGCCTTCTTCAGGTTTATAGTCCAAAAGGGCAGGCAGAAAAGCAAACAGGCCTGTATGAAGGATGGCTAGTCTCACATCATTCCCCACTGCTTAGAACAGCATATGCAAATGTCTGTGGGCAAGACAGCGGCCAAGGTGCATTGAACTAGAAGGAATTCGCAGCATGAAATATGAGGCAGGGAGTGATAATAGGAAGATAGACGGGTCACCAGGGACATATTTTTTTATGTTGCTTACAGGTTGATACAGTTACATTTAGGATATAGTGGATTAGATAAAACATTAATTTACTTGTTTCTTTTTATCTTTTTTAATATGGCTACTAGAAAACTGTAAATTACATATATGGTTTGCATTTTGTTTCCACTGGATATGTCTGAGTTAGAGAATGCTTAGTGGGCCATTATAAGTATGCTTCCTAAAGATTAACATGCATTGACAGACAGTGCTGAATTCAAGGTCCCCAGGGTGAGGAAACAGCCCCGGAGAAAGCAGATCCTCCAGGGTCATTCCATCGCCAAATGAGCAGAGGCCCATCTAGTCTGTGGATTATCTCTGTGCTGCTCCTTCTGCCCTGATGGCTATGGATGTCCCAGCACAGTGGTGCTTGTATTCAGTAGCATGGGGTAAAGGTTAAGTGCGTATTGGTCAGGCAGAGGGACTCCACCTAGGTTCAAACCTCAGCTATGCCACTTGCTGGTGGTGAAAATCTCTGGCCATTTGCTCTCTGTGCCTCAGTTTTCCTCCTCTGCAGTTAGACGAATAATAGCCACCTCCCTGGGCACCTGGGTGGTGGCTCAGTTGGTTAAGCGTCTGACTTCACCAAAGTTTGAGCCCGCATTGGACTCCACATGGTGCAAAGCCTGTTTAGGATTCTCTCTTTCTCCATCTCTCTCTCTCTCTCTCCCCTCCCCTACGTGCACTCTCTCTCTCTCTCTCTCTCTCTCTCTCTCAAAATAAGGAAACTTTTAAAATTAAAAAAAAAAAAGCCACCTCCCAGAATCATCGTAGGACTAAATGAAATACTACACATTTAGGACTTAGAAAGGTCCTTGTTATCAGTAAGCACTCTCTGGCTCCACTCTACCCACTAGAAACAAAATGCAAGCCACATATGTAATTTAAAACTTTCTAGTAGCCATATTAAAAAGGTAAAAGCAACAGGTAAAATGGATATTAACGTATTTGATGTAATCCAATATATCCTAAATATTCTCATTTCAACTTTTAATCAGTATAAACAACGTCAGAGATTTCTCACTTTTTATTTTTCATGTGAAGTCTTTGAAATCCAGTATGTATTGTGCATTTAGAGCACATCTCAGTTCGACCAGCCACATTTCATTTCAAGTGCTCAGTAGCCACATATGGCCAGTGGGGACCCCGTGGGACAGTGCAGCTTTAAATGTGAGCTGGCATCATTATTTGGGGGGATATCAATCTAAAAGCCATTTCCTTAGAAAATCACTCCCTGACCTGCAGGGCCCCTGTTATTAAGATCTTTTTTTAGGGCCCTGGAAGCACTCTTGAGAATTATAATTAAACAGTTCCTATGCACTGGTCGTTTGCATTTTCCCATCTCATACGTACTAGACTCTAGACACCAGGAAGGCAGAGACCATGTCTTAATAGTGCACTGACTGACACGCAGAAGAAAGAAGGGATTCAAGGGGGAAAAAAAAAGATTTGGAAAGGTGAGTCACTTGGGTGGCTCAGTTGGTTAAACATCTACCTTTTGGTTTTGGCTCAGCTCATGATCTTGTTCGTTAGTTCAAGCCCCGCATTGGGCTCTGTGCTGCCAGCATGGAGCCTGCTTGGGATTTCTCTTTCCCTTTCTCTCTGCCTCTTCCCAGCTCTCTCTCTCTCTCTCTCAAAATAAATAAATAAAAATAAATAAATTTAAAAAAAAAAAAGATTTAGAAAAGTAAATTCCAGACCTTACAATATAGATGTGGAAGTTTTCTTTATACTAGTTGTTCACTGTAGGAAGAGATTTAGGGGAAAAAAACAAAACAAACAGATCAACTAAAAGATAAAAATTAAATGTCCGTAATATAAAAAGAGCTTGGCATGCATCCTTAATTATTTCCTGAAGATTGTTTCCTAGGAGTGGAAGTGCTGTATCAGAAATTAAGTGCTCTGTTTGTCGGTGTTTTTGCTGAGTGTTGACAAAGTGCTGTCCATCCCAGTTGTGTCCAGATAAATGTATAATCGATATTTCGTGAGCACCGACTGGTGCACAGTACCTTAGAGTGACCCCATGAAGAATCCCCCTTCCCCTCGGATGGGGTACAAGTACCACCAGAGGAATGAGAGATGTGTAAATGGTACACAGATAGAGATTTCTCATTTTTTTTAAATTTTTTTTTGTAATGTTTATTTATTTTTGAGACACAGAGAGACAGAGCATGAACGGGGGAGGGTCAGAGAGAGGGAGACACAGAATCTGAAACAGGCTCCAGGCTCTGAGCTGTCAGCACAGAGCCCGACGTGGGGCTCGAACTCACGGACCGCGAGATCATGACCTGAGCCGAAGTCGGCGGCTTAACTGACTGAGCCACCCAGGCGCCCCAAGATTTCTCATTTTTTAAAAACATTTTTTAATGTTTATTTTCAAGAGAGAGAGATAGACAGAGCATGAGTGGGGGAGGGGCAGAGAGCTAACTGAGCCACCCAGGTGCCCCGAGAATTCTTATTTTAATAGTTATGTATTCATGTGTATTAGAAAATTACCTAAACAGCCCATAAAACCACTATAGCTGTGAAGTGTGCAGGTCCACTTATACGTGGATGTTTTTCAATAAATACAGTGTTGCAATTTAGGATGAGGCCAAGTTAAATGAAAAAGTAGGTCATTTACAGAGAAATATTTAAAGTTACAGCGCAGTGAGTTCTTAGTGACAGCAGAACTGGTGATGGAGCTTGGGACCCTTCCCGATGCACAGCCACTCCTCAAGGGCACTGCGTGGTTGAAGGAGTTGAGCTGCGACAGAGAAGCACTGCGGGGGGGCGGGGGGGGGGGGTTACTGAACAATGAAACATAAAGGGAGACCTCAGCTGAAATCCCAGCTTCCCCGTTACCAGTCTCCTCCATAAGGTGGCAGCGGTGAGTCTTCTTCTCGGTGACTGACAACTCCGTACCTGCCTGGGGAGGGAGGAATTTCACACAAAGAATCACTGGGACAGAAGGGATCTCAAGAGACCACCTTTCGGTGGGTGAAGGGGGCTGGACTTCTGCTCCAAAGCTGCTCCACCCTCTGTGTCCCCATGTCAGCTAAGGGCCCCACATGTTGACAGGTGCACACCTGGAAGTCATCACTAGTCCCCCTTGTCCTCACCTCCCACAGCCAGTCCTGCTCACCACCTACCAAGGGTAATCCGCAGCCCTCTCCTATTTCCACCTCCAATGACATCTCTGTAGTGGCGACAAAGCCCCCACCTGGGATTACTGCACTAAGCTCCAAACTGGCCTCCTGGGGCCTATTTTCCACCCAGAAGCCAATGTTATCCTTTTTTAAAAATCAACTTTATTAGGGCGCCTGGGTGGTTCAGTCGGTTAAGGGACTGATTCTTGATTTCTGCTCAGGTCATGATCTCATGGTTCATGAGTTCAAGCCCCGCGTTGGGCTCTGCACTGACACAGTGCGGAATGTGCTTGAGATTCTCTCTTTCTCTCTCTGCCCCTCCACTTCTTTCTCTCTCAGAAATAAATAAATAAGCATTTTTAAAAATCAACTTTATTGAAGTATAATTTATACCTAATAAAACGCACCTGTCTCAATGGGCTTTGATAGATGTTTACACCCATGTAACCACTGCCTCAATCAAGATACAGAACATTCCATTGCTCTTTCCTGCCTGTTGCATTTGATCCCCTATCCTCTGACTGCTGGCCCCAGATAACCACTGATTTGCTTTCTGTGACTAGAGATTACTTTGCATTTTCTTTATAACGTATTTACAGAAACAGAATCATACAATATGTATTCTCTTTTTTGCATGGTGTGGGGAGGTCTGGCTTCTTTGCCCCAACATGTTCCTCAGATTCAACCACGTTGTATCCACCAAGAGTTTGCTCCGCACCTGGGTGGCTCAGTCAGTTAAGCTTCTGACTTCAGCTCAGGTCATGAGCTTTGAGTTCAAGCCCCACGTTGGGCTCTCTGCTGTCAGTGCAGAGTCCGCTTCAGATCTTCTGTCCCCTCTCTCTCTGCTCCTCCCCCGCTTTCACTCTCTCTCAAAAATAAACTTAAAAAAATCTTTATTTATTTTTGAGAGAGAGAGTGCACCTGTGTGGGGGGGAGGGGCACAGAGAGGGGGAGCGAGAGAGAGAACCCCAAGCAGGCTCCACACCGTCAGCATGGAGCCCGACGAGGGGCTCGAACTCACAAATCATGAGATCACAACCTGAGCCAAAATCAGGAGTTGGACGCCCAACCGACTGAGCCACCCACGCGCCCTGAGTTTGCTCCTTTTTTTGCAGAGTAGTACTCCTTTGTATGGATGTGCCACACTTTGGTTTCCCACTGTCCTACTGATGGATATTTGGGCTGTTTTTCCAGTTCTGGCCACTATGAATAAAGCTGCTATGAACATTCTTAGCGAAGTCTTTGTGTGGACATATGTTTTCCTTTCTCTTAGATAATCACCTAGGAGTGGAATGGCTGGGTCACAAAGTAATGTCTAAAAAATGTACATTGTCACATTATTATTCCCTTGCTTCACCAGTTCAGTGATTTCCTGTTGCACTTCGAATAAACCCAAAATCCTCACCAGGATCTCCAAGGCTACACCCCAGATCTTGTCTTCTTCATCTTTCCTGATTCATGTTGCTCTGTTATGTCCCTCGAGCACCGCAAACTAGTTCTGACTTTGGAGACTTCACAGCTGCAAGACTCCTTCTGGAATGTTCTTCCCAGATCTTGGCACGGCTGTTCCTGCTCATCACTGAGGTTTCATTTCACGAGTCACCTCTGTGGGTCCTGGACATTTTATCTACAATCCCTCCACCCCCCTCATCAGACCCTATATCCCTCTATGCTGGTTTAATTGCTTTCACCTTTTGACATTATGTTCTATATTTATTTGTTTACCTGTTGATTATGTGTCTCTCCCTCCCCCATTAAAATGTCAGCACTATGAGAAGAGGGACTGGGCTTATCTTCTTCACCGGTGTCCAGAATGGCAGCTGTTTGGTAAATATTATTTGAAAGAAGGAAAGAGTGGGGACACTCCGAGGCATAAAGAGATGTGTTGCCTGGGCTGTGGGCTTAGTTGCATGTTCAGGATGAGACCCCAGCCTCAGCCACTCCACCACAGACCGTTCACAGAGTTTCCCAGGACTGACAACAAAGTCTCAGGTACTGGGACCTTAGCCGCAGTGCTGTTTTTTTGTTTGTTTTTTTAAGATTTAATTTTTAAAAAATATTTTTTAATGTTCATTCATTTGAGGGGGGAAGGGGCAGAGAGAGGGAGACACAGAATCCCAGAATCTGAAGCAGGCTCCAGGCTCCAAGCTGTCTGCACAGAGACCAATGTGGGGCTCAAACCCATGAACTGTGAGATCATGACCTGAGCTGAAGTCGAATGCTTAACCGAATGAGCCACCCAGGCGCCCCTTTAAGATATAATTTTTAAGTATTCTGTATACTCAACGTGGGGCTCCAACTCATGACCTCGAGCTCAAGAATCACACATTCTACCGGGCCAGCCAGGCGCTCCTGCGGTGCTGTTTTTAAGAGCAGAAGACGGGAAACAACCCAAATGTCCATCCACAAGGGAATGGTTAAATAAACTACATACAGTCCTACAATGGAAAACTGTGTAGCCACAGAAGAGATCCAGGAAGATCATTATGTACTAATATGAAACAGTCTCCAAGATCTAAAAAATAAAACTGAACAGTGTGTGTAACATGTGTATCATTTGTGGGGGAAGGTGGGAAACAATATATTTGTTTATGAGATGCTCCTATATGCTGAGAGATCTGGAAGAATACATAAACACTATCGTTAACTGGCAGGGGGTGGGGGAGTGGGAGCAAAGTGGTTGGGGGTCAGGAGTGCAAAGCAATTTCACTAAATACCCTTTTGAGTCTTCTGAACTTTTTTTTCTGAGAAAGAGAGAGAGAGTGTGTGTGTGTGTGTGTGTGTGCAAGTGAGCAGGGGAGGTGCAGAGAGAGAGGGAGAGACAGAAT
Source organism: Panthera onca (assembly GCF_046562875.1). NCBI lineage: Eukaryota > Metazoa > Chordata > Mammalia > Carnivora > Felidae > Panthera > Panthera onca. The sequence goes on from NC_138350.1 coordinate 15,234,260, forward strand.
CCCAAGCAGGCTCTGCACTGTCAGCACTGAGCCTGATGCGGGGCTTGATCTCATGAACCGTGACATCATGACCTGAACTGAAATCAAGAGTCAGACCCTTAACCACCTGAGCCACCCAAGCACCCTATTGAATCTTCTGAACTTTGAACCACATATGTGATCTTACCCATTCCCATAATGAATTAATATTTTTTTTATTTTTATTTTTTAACATTTATTTTATTTTTGAGACAGAGAGAGACAGAGCATGAATGGGGGAGGGTCAGAGAGAGGGAGACACAGAATCTGAAACAGGCTCCAGGCTCTGGGCTGTCAGCACAGAGCCCGACGCGGGGCTTGAACTCACGGACCGCGAGATCATGACCTGAGCCGAAGTCGGCCGCTTAACCGACTGAGCCACCCAGGCGCCCCAAATTAATATTTTAAAAATAGGGGCACCTGGGTGGCTCGGTTGGTTAAGTGTCCGACTTCAGCTCAGGTCATGATCTCAAGGCTGATGAGTTCAAGCCCCACGTTGGGCTCTGTGCTGACAGCTCGGAGCCTGGAGCCTGCTTCAGATTCTGTGTCTCCCTCTCTCTCTGCCCCTCCCCTGCTCACATTCTCTCTCTCTCTCTCTCCCTCTCAAAAATAAACATTTTAAAAAATAAAAATAAAAAATAACATTAAAAATAAAACACAGGGCCACCTGGGCAGCTCAGTCAATTGAGCATCCAACTCTTGATTTCAGCCCCACATCGGGCTCTGCACTGAACGTGGAGCCTACTTAGGATTCTCTCTCTCTGCCCCTCCCCTCCTTGTGCTCTCTCTCTCTTTCTCTCTCAAATAAAAAAATAAAATAAAATAACATTGTAAATATGACACTGCAGGTGTTTGCATGAAGGGGAACCAATAGCTTAAGAGTGATTCAATTGAGGTTTGGAAATATTTCCTGGAAAAGAGTGAACACTGACCTGATTTTTGAAGAACAGGAGGCAGTTGATGGGAAGGGCATTCCAGAAGGGGCTGGTCTTCAAAAGAGCCCCAGAGTAAGGGCAGCAAGAATGAAAGGTTCCAGCCTCCCCTGCTTATCTCTCCAGGTGGTTTAGAAGGTGAATCCTAGCAGGCACTTCAGTCCTCTGGGAGGAACCCTTAGGGTCCAGAAGTCATAGGACAGACAAGGGTTTAAATCCCAGCCTTGCCACCTGCCAAGTGTGTGACCTTGGGCATGATACTTCATCTTTCTGAGCCTCAGTTTTCTCATCAGTGAATGTGTATGAGGTTGCAGGTGTAATATGTATCTGGGTGGTTTGGGGCAAGTGGCTTAACCACTCTGAGCCTCTGTTGCCTTAACTGTAAAATCTGGATAATAAAACATATGCCTCCCAAGGCTGTTATGTAGATTGAACAACAAGAAAAGTGCAGAAAAAGAGCTGAGAAATTAAAGCTCTAATTATCATGGGAGAACCAAAGTGGGACTTTAGGGCTGGGAGAGAAAAGGACATATTTGGGAATCTATCCAGCCACCAAAGGGTTGCAGAATCAAGATTGTGAATATTATTAATAATATTAATACTTGTCATTACAGAATCATTATTTGGAATAATTATTTTTATTTTTTAAATTAAATTTTTTTTGAGAGAGAGAGAGAGAGAACGAGCAGAGGAGGGGCAGAGAGAAAGAGAGGGAGACACAGAATCTGAAGCAACTCCAGGATCTGAGCTGTCAGCACAGAGCCTGATGCGGGTCTCAAACCCACAAACTGTGAGATCATGACCTGAGCTGAAGTTGGATGCTTAACTGACTGAGCCACTCAGGTGCCCCTATTTTTATTTTTTAAGTTTATACATTTTGAGAGAGAGAAAAGACCAGCAGGGGAGGGACAGAGAGAGAGGGGGACAGAGGTTCTGAAGCGGGCTCTGTACTGCCACAGAGCCCTATGCAGGGCTTGAACTCATGAACCAGGATATCATGACCTGAGTCAAAGTCAGACAGTTAACCGACTGAGCTACCCAGGCACCACAAAATAATAATAATCTTTAAAAAGAATAATCATTGGAAACATTTACTGTTTGACATGTGGGATGCACCGTGCTTTTACATCACCTCATTTAATCCTTGCAAAAATCTAATGGGGGTTTCATGCCTGTTTTACAGGCCAGGAAATTGAGGCTTGTAAGTGAAGTCACCTGCCAGAGGCCACATTAGGTTCAAAGTGGTAAAGTTAGGTTTCAAAGCCAGGACTCTCTGACTTGAGAGTCCATGGGCCGGCTCGTGAATGGGAACATGGGGGGGTGGGGGGGGGTGGGGGGGGGGCGGGTGTTGCCGATTGTTGGCAAGTTGGAGCTCCCCAGCTGGCTTGGACACAGTGCCTTAGGAAGGCCCTGCTGCCTCTGAATTGGGAGGGAAGACATGGTCTGGGTATCTTACCATCCTGCTGAAATAATCCTTCAGGATACCAGCATAAAACAGTGATTTTCTCTGACCTCTAACCTCATCAGGGGACCCAATATGTCTACTTTCCCCCTTCTCAGCTCCAGTCACAGAGAATGATTTTCAATTCCTCTGGAGGCCACATCCCCCAGGCTCCAGATGCCTGCAGGTGCTGTTACTCCTGCTAAAATTCATCCTGTTCTCTTTGGCCAGGGTAACTCCTCTCCTTTGGTTCACAGCTCAGCTAACCCCTCCTCCAGGAAGCTTTCCCTGACCACCACCCAGGCTTAGATGATTGGTCCCACAACCCCTACCAAAGCATTCAACTCTGTGTCAGGCCCCAGCAGAAGCACTTTTCATTCAATACTGACAATATCATGCAATACTCACAAAATCTCTACGGCACATCAGAAACATCTGGGAAACTTTAAAATATATACATTTTTGCCCAGAACACTAGCCCTCAGAAACTCAGATTTAATTGGCTTAGAATACAGCCTGGACATCAGGATTTTTTTTTTTTTTTTAATTTTTTTTTCAACGTTTTTTTATTTATTTTTGGGACAGAGAGAGACAGAGCATGAACGGGGGAGGGGCAGAGAGAGAGGGAGACACAGAATCGGAAACAGGCTCCAGGCTCCGAGCCATCGGCCCAGAGCCTGATGCGGGGCTCGAACTCACGGACCGCGAGATCGTGACCTGGCTGAAGTCGGAGGCTTAACTGACTGCGCCACCCAGGCGCCCCTGGACATCAGGATTTTTAAAAGCTTGCCAGCCAATTCTTGTACACAGCCAGGATGGAGACCCGCTGGCCTCTGAGATGGATGAGATCACGACACTCCTTTTACAGCCAGGGAAACTGAGGCACAGAGAAGTTAAGGAAGTGGCCTAGGGTCACATAGCTAGCAAATAGTGGAGTAAGGATTTTAACCCAGTTGAAAGTCTGGCTTCAAAGCTTCATAGAAAAAAAGTCAATTGGTTTTAGTTAATTTCCCCAGCAATGGAGAGCCAGTTCTCTTCTGAGCCAGACACTGATGGCCCCTCCGGCACAGGATATTTTTAACCTCGAGAAGCCAGAGATTCTTGCAGACAGTCTGCAGTGATTTGGACACTAAGAAGATTGTTTGGGGGCTAGTGAGTCCTTTTCTTGCTGAGATACCCCTCGGAGCCCAGGCTTTCTGTGCTCTGGAGCCAGGGGGTCCAGGATGGCTGGGGCAACAGGATGGGAGGGTGGGGTAATTGTTGGCTCCACAGGAGCTGATGTTTCCAAAGATATTTCCCTACATGGTGGAGGGGGATGGGGTCAGGATTACCTCACCCAACCCAGACTCTTCTCCTTGCTCTCTGTCTGGAAAGGAGCTGGGAATAAACAAGTGTTGGAACTGGATGTGAATTCATGTCCCTCCCTCTTTCCTTCCCTAACCGGGTGGAGCCTTGTGAAATCTACAGAGCACGTCCAAACATATACATCAAACATTCTCCAGATGCTCTCCCTACGTGGCTTTGTGGGCAAATACTGGTATAGTTTTGGGGAAGCTGACTTGGGGGCACTTCGCAAAATGCAAAATACACATGGCCTTTGTGCAGGCGATCAGACTTACAGAGAATTTTCCTAGAAATATCCCATGAGCAGGCAAAGCTGTACATCCAAGGATGTTCATTGGAGCATTGCTTATAATCAGGAAAAACTGGAAACATGCCAAATGCCCGTGCATAGGCATTTTCCGAAAGGAAAAGGAAATGGTGAACTGTATGTAGAGTATAATTCAATGTTTGTTAACAATTATGTTAATATAGGAATAGAACAATTTGGAGGAATAGTCTCATCTACCTGTGACTTTCTCTTCTAGTGGTTGAAGTGGGATTATGGGGGGGGGGGGGTGGTGGGAGTCTTTGACTATCTCTTCATATATATAGGATGTTTGGATTTTACATACAAACATGCAATAATTTTGTAACCAGAAAAAAATTAGGTTGAAAAATAGAAAACAATATGTTAAAATCACATGGATTCACTTTAAAACAGCTAATTTTATGTTACGTGAATTTTACTTCAATTTAAGAAAAAAGTCATTGCAACTCAAATTACCCAGCCAAAAGAGGATTCTGATAGAGCTGAGAGCAAAATATCACATGGATATTTTATAAAATTTACCTTTTTTAAAAAATAAAAACATCATTTTGTTTTCCTTAAGCTATTTGTTCATCTTTCCAGTGGTTTTTCCATGCTTTTCTCTCTTGTGTTTGCTTACCAATTAGTCATTATTTTACTTACTTGCTATTATAAATTCTAAAAAACTCACTCCCACCCACACCCCCACACCACATGGGTCAGTGTTTGCCAGAGGATCCTCTGACATTCTCATCAACACAAAATTTGCCATGGGAGGGAGCACCATTGTCTATTTCCTTCAGACCTGGTTTGACACCCTGATTAGCCATCCTGGCAACCAACTAAGGTGGGAAGAAATGGTTGGGGCGCATTTCCAGATCACACCATCAAGGATACTTATATTGTGGGGCCCCTGGGTGGCTCTGTTGGTTAAGCGTCCAACTTCGGCTCAGGTCATGATCTCGTGGTCCATGAGTTTGAGCCCCGTGTCAGGCTCTGTGCTGACAGCTCCGAGCCTGGAGCCTGGTTCCAATTCTGTGTCTCCGTCCCTCTCTGCACCTCCCCTGCTCACATTCTGTCTCTCTCTCTTAAAAAATAAACATTAAAAGTTTTTAAAAAGAAAGGAAATTTCAGCCTCTGGATAGCACACCTGGTTCCTCTTAAAGTTCTTAACATGGGGTCTCCAGGATGCCCCTTTGAGCAATTATCATTGACCTCTTCTATCCATCTGGTTTGCTCAGTTCTGATACATTGGCTTATCTGAGGTCTCTTCTTGAGTTCCTGGGACCATAGGTCGTAAATGCAAGGTCTCCCCCAGTCCTCGAAACCTATCCTGGGTTCTAGAGAAGGAGTGACATTAATTTATCTTACTCAGCCGGATTTGATGGCTGATCAGGAAGTAGTTGAGAAGAGTGGTCATGGAAAGCAAAGGGCTTTTAGTATCAAATGGTTCCTACGGCAAGTGTTCATTCCACAGACACCGGATTACTTTTACAGTAGAGAGAGAGCAGTTACTGCCTTAACCAGGTGCTTAAATTCAGCATCACTGAAAAATGGAAGGTGCAGTACAAAGTTCACAGAGCCACCTTTGAAGTTCTCTTGAATCTAATCAAGCTGGGAAGTCTTGGTTACAGGAAATATAGGGTGACAAAGGAATATGTTAATCAACACCTTGGGACACAATCAGATGAAGTCAGAATGTGGGACTCCTGCAAGATACCTGTCTTGGATTCTTCCAAAAAATCAATGTCATGAAGGAAAGAAAAAAGGCAGGGGGGTTTGTCTAGATTTTTAAAGACTTCACATGGAAAATAAAGTGGGGGCACCTGGTTGGCTCAGTCAGGAGAGCATGTGACCCTTGATCTCAGGGTCATGTGTTCAAGACCCATGATGGGCATGGAACCTACTTTAAAAGAAAAAAAGAAAGAAAAGTAAAGTGATGCAGCCACTCTAGAAAGTAATCTGGCAATTTCTTTTTTTTTTTTTTTTAATGTTTTTATTTATTTTTGAGACAGAGAGAGACAGAGCATGAACGGGGAGGGGCAGAGAGAGAGGGAGACACAGAATCGGAAGCAGGCTCCAGGCTCTGAGCCGTCAGTCAGCACAGAGCCCGACGCGGGGCTCGAACCCACAGACCGCGAGATCGTGACCTGAGCTGAAGTCGGACGCTCAACCGACTGAGCCACCCAGGCGCCCCTAATCTGGCAATTTCTTACAAAATTAAACATGTAATTTCCCATATGGCCAAAGAATTAAAAATTTATGCTCACACAAAACTTGGTTTTTTCCTTAAAAAAATTTTTTTTAAGTTTATTTATTTTGAGAGAGAGAGAGAGAGAGAGAGAGAGAGAGAGAGAGAGAGAAAGATGGCACTTGAGCAAGGGAAAGGCAGAGAGAGAGAGAGAGAAAATCCCCGGCAGGCTCCACACTACCAGCACAGAGCCCAAGAGGGGGCTCGAGCCCACGAACCATGAGATCATGACCTGAGCTAAAATCTAGAGTCAGACACTTAACCAACTGAGCCACCCAGCCCCCCTTTTTTCCTTTTTCAGTAAGCTCTAGGCCCAACATGGCACCTGAACTCACCACCCCAAGACCAAGGGTCGCGTGCTTTACTGACTGAGCCAGCCAGGGACCCTTGTTCACACAAAACGTGTACAGGAATGTTCTTAGAAGCTTCATTGGTGATGGCAAAATACTGGAAACAAGTCACATGTCTTTCAAAGGGTGAATGGTTGAAATAAACCCCGTACTTCCATAAACGGAATACTACTCAGCAAGAGAAATGAATGAGCTATTAATCCATGCAACCTGGATGGACCTCAAGGACATTATGTTTGGTTAAAAAGTCAGTCTCCAAATGTCACATACCATACGATTCTATTTATATACAACTCTGGAAATTGCCAACTATAGCAACAGAAGGGAGTGGGAAGACACAGGGAGGTGGGGAGGGGAGTGATGAATGTGTTCACTCTCTGGATTGTAATGGTGTCTTCGGTGTACATGTCTCAATACTTATAAAATTGTGTGCTTTAGGGGCGCCTGGGTGACTCAGTCGGTTGAGTGTCCAACTTCAGCTCAGGTCATGATCTCGCGGTCTGTGAGTTCGAGCCCCGCATCCGACTCTGTGCGTACAGTTCAGAGCCTGGAGCCTGCTTCGGATTCTGTGTCTCCCTCTCTTTCTCTGCCCCTCCCCCGCTCATGCTCTGTCTCTCTCTCCCTCTGTCAAAAATAAATAAACATTAAAAAAATAACATTGTGTATTTAAAAATGTGTGGTTTATTGAATGTCAATTATAACTCAAAAGAGCTGTTTGTAAAAAAAAAAAAAGAAAGAAAAAAGAAAAGAATGATGGCTCCACCACAGCTCCCTGCTTATTTTCTTCATAGCACTGAAATAATCTGTAATTTTCTAGCTCATCTGTTCGTTTACTTGTGGCCTGTCTCAAAACTGAACTCCCCGAAGCAGCGATTGGGTCTAATTTACCGCTGGGGCGGTTTTCCCCAAGGCTGCCCTGAAGCAATAGATACCTGTCCACCACACCTTAGCCCTTAATAACCAAATCCTTTTGCTTACAGACCGGAGGAGTGTTTGATGGGAGATGGCCTACGCACGTCCACCTGGATCTGCCAGGAGCAAGGGTGGGCCTCTTGAGGGCGTCTGTCCTGGGACACCTCTGGGCTCCCTAGGGAGAGAACAAGACTAGAGGTAGCCAATGTAGCAGAACCCAGTACAACACTAGAATTAAAGTGACTTGGTTTCCAGCACAGCTCTGCCTGGAACGTCACAATGGGGACTAAGTAAAAGTAGAGCATCTTTTTCCTCCGGGGCTTTTAAAGAAGCACTTGGTCAAGATTCACTCCCTCCAACCCTGGGAAATCCGTACCTCTCAACGGGGTCAGATACCTCATTATAAAACACGTTACTTTACCATAATAAAAGATCCTCATACACATTTCACATTTTTGGGGAAATAACTTCACCGAGTACTGTGTACGCGCTCATGCTCAGTTGGAAACGGTTAACATTCAGCACTGAAAAAAAATCAGCTCAGGTAACAGCTACTTGCTCCACAAACTTCTTTTCGCTACATAAGTATTCAGTCTCCGTAGAGACTGTCAAAAATTGCCAATGCCGACTATATTTCAAGTCGTCATGGCGGGGTATTGGGAAAAGTTTTCAATTAGCAATAATCGCGCCTCGGATAAACCTCATTGGCTACGATACTGCCACTGCGCAAAGCTGGAGATTGTGACCACGCACCCTGCTCCCCCACAGATGACAACCACCTTTACAGTGAGGGTGGGCGACTCCAGGCGAATTCGTGTATAAGATGCGTTCTGCTTCCAGCAATTATATTTAAGACTGGTCTGCACCCGAGGCTTCTTGTTGTTGGATCGACTCGTGTCGAATATTCAGATTTTGTAAGTGACAGTGCATTCGCTGGGGATGCTGGGTAATCTTATGCAAATCGTCATGACATCACAGAGATGACCAGATTAAATGAATTTTGAGTTAAAAACCGTGAAAAAAAGTGATCAGTGGAAAGACAGGAAAAGCCAGAGTGAACCGAAAAAGGACAAGTAGCTACGTACTGACTACGTGGGCAAGGGTCACAGCAAGTATTCGTGCAATGTCGGACGTCCGCCTGGCAAAAAGCAATAGAGAGATACAACACCAACAGCTGAGAGAACTAAGATACAACCAAAAGAAGGTAACTAACTGCGAACTGCATTCCTGCCTCCAAAACAAAGACGGGAAAAAAACAACTTACAAAAAACAGAAAACTAGAGATCACTTGTCATTTCCACCCCCTAAAGCAGCCCAAACCAAACAAAACAAAACAACCTTCTCTTTTAAACTGAAATATTCAGTCTCCGTAGAGACTGTCAAAAATTGCCAATGCCGACTATATTTCAAGTCGTCACGGCGGGGTATTGGGAAAAGTTTTCAATTAGCAATAATCGCGCCTCGGATAAACCTCATTGGCTACGATACTGCCACTGCGCAAAGCTACCGAGCAACGCCCCCTACTCATCATCCCCAATAGGCAAGCTTCCCATTACAGAAAAGTGATTTTTGAGTCGTACTGGAAAATGAGGACTTGTTCTTTGTTTAAAAATTATACAACCATATGAAGATCTCTTGAAAATGCCTGAGCTGTTTCTAAGGATTTCGTTTCTTGATTTCACTTAACTAAGCTTTGATGGAGCCTGAAGCAAAGCATTATGGGAGAGAAATATGCTAATAACTTAATTCATAGAATGAATTGCGGCAGATGAAAATGGGCTGTATCAGCATGCTGTTCCCTTGGCTCCCGATTCACAGCGTAACTGTCTTCTCCAAAATAGTGTTTTTTAAAAAATTGTGGTAAACTATACGTAATATAAAATGTACCATTCCAACCATTTTTAAGTGTACAGTTCAGTGGCATTATGTACATTGTTTGCAACCATTATCACCATACCTCTCCAGAACTTTTTCATCATCCCAAACCGAAATTCTGTACCCATTAAACACTAACTCCCTTTCCTATTTCTCCCTCTCCCAACCCCTAGAAACTTGTATTCTACTTTCTGTCGCTGGATTTGACTCCAGTAGGTACCTCATATAAGCGAAATCACACTATTTGACTTTTGGCGTCTGACTTTTTTTTTTGTTTTAAGTTTATTTATTTAAGTAATAATACTTAATACCCCACTCATGGCGCGGGTCTCAGGACCCCGAGATCAAGAGTTGTATGCTCTTCCGAATGAGCCAGCCAGGCGCCTGTCTGGCTTATTTCATAATGTTTTAAAGTCTATCCATGTTGTAGTATATATATCAGAATTTCATTCCTCTTTATGGCTGATATTCTATTGTATGGAATTTAATTATCCATCCATTATTCTATGAATCTGCTTCGTTTCCATCTTTGGCTTTCGTGAGCAATCCTTCTACAAACAGTGGCATACAAATATCCATCTGAATCCTTGTTTTCAATTCGTTTCTGTACATAGTTGGAAGGGGAATTTCTGGGTCATATGGTAATTCTTTCTTTCTTTTTTTTTAAGAATTCTTTTTTAATCCCAAAGGGTTTTCTGTTGGACACCTTAATTCAGAGGAGATAGGCTGGAAAAGGCTATTTTCATAGAAATGTTCACAGTTCACGAAGTTTGAAGTAACTTTCGCTCCCACTGCCTGTTTTTCCCTTGACAAATGGAAAGCTGTCAGAAACCTATATTCAGACTTCTTTCATCCCTGAACTATATTCTCCAAAATACTTTTGGTTTTTGCTACTCATTAAGATGTAAATAGTCTCTAAGAAAATTACATTTCCCCCAACATTTTATTTATTTATTTATTTTTTATTAAAAAAAAATTTTTTTTTAACATTTATTTTATTTTTGAGACAGAGAGAGACAGAGCATGAACGGGGGAGGGTCAGAGAGAGAGGGAGACACAGAATCTGAGACAGGCTCCAGGCTCTGAGCAGTCAGCACAGAGCCCGACGCGGGGCTCAAACTCACATACCGAGAGATCGTGACCTGAGCCAAAGTCGGACGCTTAACCAACTTAGCCACCCAGGCGCCTCTCCCCCAACATTTTATTATAAAATATTTCAAACATGAGGGGCACTTAGCTGGTTCGGTCTGTGGAACATGTGACTCTTAATCTGGGGGTTGTAAATTCCAGCCCCAGGTTGGGTGTAGAGATTACTTATTTTGGGGAAAGAGAGAAAGTGTGTGTGTGCACTTGCACAAGCAGGGGGAGGGACAGAGAGAGAGGAGAGAGAATCCCAAGCAGGCTCTGTGCTGAAGCCAACTTGATCTCACATGAGATCATGACCTGAACCGAAATCAAGAGTCAGAGGCTTAACTGACTGAACCACCTAGGTGGCCCTAGGGTGACTTAAAATCTAGAGATTATTTAAAATCTTAAAAAAAAAATTCAAACATGAAACGTTCAAAGAAAGTATTCCTCAGTGATCATTCATATAATCATCATCTAGGTGAGAAAATGACATCTTTAAAAGACCTATTTGATGCTGATGTGTAGCTTTTTTTTCCCCCCACAGCCATAACTGCCAGGGTAGGAAAAATTATCAAGAAAAAAAAAAAAAGACTAGTAACTTGATTAATTTTATATTATTTTACTTTGACCCAATCAAGGACGTAGTCATGAATTCCTGGTATGGTGACACTGTGTGTTTTACCAGCTGTCTTGGATGACTTCATCCTCCACGGATGACTTTCCAGCACTAAGAAAAATTGAAAAGTCAGCTAACTTCTCCCAGGAACATGAGATTCTGGGGGGCCTAAAAGCACAATAGTTCTGTATTAGTCAGTCTCTCAATTAACGATGTTCATTCTACTTGGCGAACTGAAAAAAACAACATGAGTTTGAAATTTTTCTTAATAAACTTGGGGTGGGGGGAGAAAATGTCAGTGTTTTGGCATTTTAATAGGTTTTGATCCAATACCCATATGTGCAGGAAATATTCCTGATTGCAATTTTTTTGACTTAGTAAAAATTTCCAGTCTACATTTTGGTCCTTTCCTTCAGCCAATGTGGTCAGGTTAACTAAGGCACAAAAAACCTGTCATGTCAGGTGATTGTCCCAGCAGTGTGACCTATCTGAGTTGTTGTGTAGGTATTGCTCCCAAACTCCTAAACTGGGTGACTTTACAGATATTTACCTCCACACATTCAGTGAGAGGATCAGGAGACAAACTCTGACTCCAGCTTCCACAATACACTTCTGGGCTTCAGTTTATCTTAAAACAGGGGAAGTAGCTCCTTAGGTGGTCTTCAAGGTTCCAGTAAGCTGCCCTTTGATTGATGTTCTAAAACACAAATTGATTGATGTCTTATTTAGGTGATGCTACAGAACAGTGGTTCTCATTATTACAAACATTAGAAACAACTGGGAAGTTTGTAAACCGTCTTGATGCCCAGGCATCTCCCCAGACCAATTAAATCAGAATCTCTGGGAGTGAGACCTGGGCACTGTGTTGGTTAATGTAATAAAACCACAAAAGAGAATAAAGAAAATTGGAGAAGCCAAGTGAGTAAACACATTATTCCTTGTATATTATCTGTGGCTTTAGTTTTTCATATAAACTGCAAAAACATGAATTTTTCAGATATTAATGTATTTCTTCACACCCCACTACAAGGTGGGAAATTGATTTCCTCACAGTGAGTGCAAAGGATCATAATCATTGAAGTTCAGTATGAGTCTAATCTAGATACATTATTAAAGCTTCTATCTTAACAATGAATTCGTAACTTAGTACTGTTTAGATATACTATTTTGCACTGAGCACACTCGTCTTCAAACTCTAACAACTTCTCTCAAAGGGACACTAACATGTTGGCTTAGGAGACAGCGGGCACATTTCGCTCCTGTGAATGTTCAACACCTCTGACCAGGAAAGGCAGATGGGGGCGCTACCACACAATCTGGATCCCTCATCTGTGACACCCAGAGGATTGTGGGACTTGTAGTTTTCCTGGCATCATTTCTACCTCCTGGACTGCATTTCCCAAAATGCAAAAGGAGTCAGCTCGTCGCGTCGTCAGACGTAAAGTGTTCTTTAAGGTGTGGAAGGTAAGTGTTCTGTGGGGGTTGCAGGTTTCTAGACGTTGTGAATTTGTTGTGAGGGATTCTATATAAACTTTTTGCCCTTTAGTAGTACCTGGCAGAGAGCAGCTGTTCCAGTATAGCGGGTTTTCAGCGATTTTCCCGAGCTCTTTGGTCTCAGGAATCCAGACTGTATTTGTTCAGCGGTTCAAGCGTTGCTGTGGATTTCTAGAGAAATCGGGGTCCTGAAACTAGATCTGGAAAGCCAGGCATAAAATAATGTTTACATATGAGGTGCGTGTCACTAGAGAATTTCTGCATTATGTTAAATAATACGTCAAAGCTTTGTTAGAATGTCGTGTTTGCAATTGAGGGTAAACTAAAAGAATATGCGGAAAGTAGAATAAAAGATGTGCATGTGCTTAGTTACAGTAATAAAGCCAAAAGCCATAAAAATCAAAAGTCAGAAAAGTCTGAGCAGCAACTGCATCAACACTTGGCATACTGGAATTCAAATATGCTTCTTAGCTTATGAAGAAATATTTCTGATTTATAAAATAGGAAGTAGGTTTATGGAACACACGGTTTCCCAAGGGATGGTAGTAACTAAAATTGTAAGTGTATTCCTCTGAGGGAGACGTCTTTAGATGTAGACATAGATGGAATAACAATTCCCTATTAAAAGATTTAAAAGAGGGGCGCCTGGGTGGCTCAGTCGGTTGAGCGACCGACTTTGGCTCAGGTCATGATCTCACGGTTTGTGAGTTCGAGTCCCGCGTCGGGCTCTGTGCTGACAGCTCAGAGCCTGGATGCTGCTTCTGATTCTGTGTCTCCCTCTCTCTCTGCCCTTCCCCCACGCATGCTCTGTCTCTCTCTGTCTCAGAAATAAATAAACATAAAAAAAAAAGATTTAAAAGATATCGGGAGTAAGCTATTATTCTTTTGAAGTTTATAAGAAGTTTATTTCTGACCAGCCAGGTTTTATTGGGACAGACAGAATAGGTCTTATGTTATGCTAGAGTCCTGCTTTACCAATTTTTATTTTACACTCCCTTTTTAAAATCCACATTTTTTTAGAGTCCCTTCCACCATTTTTTAAATAAACCAAAATGTACAGTTTTTCTTGAATGCAAAAAGTCTTGGAAGATTCACCAACCATTTTAAGTTAATTTCCATCTGATGGCCAAGCATAGTAGACCTCTGGTTGTAGGTTCTTAAGAGGTCAAGAAGACAAGATTGGCTTGGGTTGTTATGCAATAGTCCAGTGTGGCGACAAGATTTTATTTTGTGGAAGGTATTAGAAATTCTTGACCAAAACAAATTTTTAAAAAGATATAAAAAGGGAGCCTTGTTGTTTCAGGTCGGACTTCATGGGACTCGGGAGGTGGGCCGGAATCAGTTTTTCCTGGTGAAGGCCAATTGTTAGACATTTAGGAACTTGCTAGCCAGTTGTTAAACCATTGGTAGCCTGAAACTGGCCATGATGGGATTATTTTCTCATATCTTTTTGTGGGGATAGTGGGGGAGAAGGTAGTACACCCCTGGCAAGGGTCAGTTTACTCTATAAGCCTGGAGCCCCAGTGTTCAGTACATTCTTGAGTTCTCACATCCTGAGCTAACTCACACCCTCCCAAATTCTGCAAAAGATTGATTTGGATTACAAAGTAAGGTTATAAATACACTCTAGGTGTGTGTTGGGGGGTGGGGGAGGGGGCGGGGAGGAGGCTGCACCTTTCCAGGGAAAGATATTCTTGTTTACTTGGGGGGCCCATCCTTTAAGATACTGAAGTCACTGATTAATTCATTATTTGTAGGTTGTTCAGATAAGCATGCAATCTGCCACCAGAAGTAGTATGGTCTGGATGGAGAGTCTTCTTAGATTATGCAAAAACCTGTACTCCTCTCTGATACATTTTCTTAAACCTAGATTTTGTCTTCAAGAGGACAGTATTATGTGCAATGCCAACAAATTCCTACTCCCCAGTCATTTCTCAATATCATGCTGTTGGCTCTCATCACCCATCCCATAAATATTTCAGTGTACAACTTTGCTGATTATCAGATACCTTTTGGGTTGTCAGCTTATAGGTATAAACTGGATGAGTTTTGAAATCTCATCAGTAACCTCCCAAATCCCATTTAGGGTGGACTATTTGGGGGAAATGACAGTGCTACCCAAGCTTTTCTTTATTTGCAATTCCTTCCTTACAGTTAGTCCATATATTTTTAGGCTAAGTTTAGTTCTTGTTTATCTCTGTATTGTTGATAATCATGTACCCTTGCTTTTATTTTTGTTTAGATCCAGGGCAACATGAGGGAGGCATACTTTTAAGTTACCTATCCTAGTTCACTTTGTACATTTAATTTCAAATATGTTTTCTTCAAATACTATATGACTGCTGATAGGGTCCAGATATTAGAGTTTTATCTACCTTTAAGGTGAAACATTCCACATTTTAGCTTCTCTTCAAAGTACTCCATTCTTTTTTTCCCCTCACTTTTCAGATCATATCTCTTACACCTTTAAAGTATTCAAAAGATATAAGCATTGTTACTTTATCTCATAGCTTTTGGCATTTCTGCACTACCACTATCCTAGGCACACTAGGACATCTATTTTTGAGAGAGAGAGAGAGAGAGCACAAGCAGGGGAGGGGCAGAAAGAGAGAGGGAGACACAGAATCCGAAGCAGGCTCCAGGCTCCGAGCTGTTAGCACAGAGCCCGACATGGGGCTTGAACTCATGATCCATGAGAGCATGACCTGAGCCCAAGTCAGACGCTTAACCAACTGAGCCACCCAGGCACTTCTGTTGTTTCTTTTTTAAAGTTTATTTATTTATTCGGAGAGAGAGAGAGGGAGAGAGAGCAAGTGGGGAAGGGGCAGAGAGAGACGGGGAGAGAGAGAATCACAAGCAGGCTCAGCACCACCAATGCATCCTGAGTCAGGGCTTGAACTCACGAACCGTGAGATTGTGACCTGAGCCAAGTTGGACACTTAACCGACTGAGCCACTCAGGTGCCCTATATAAAAATTTTTTTTATTGTGGAGATAGAATAATATAACGAACCCCATTCACAGACATATCACCCAGCTTCAAAAATAAACAACTCTTGGCTAATCTTGTTTCATTTATACAGTATATTTCTATCTACTCTGCCCCCTCTATATTATTTTGAAATAAATCCTCCCAGACATATCATCTCACCCAAATATTTCAGTCTGTAACTTCTATAGGATGAAGACTTTTAAAAAAATCACAATACCATTTGTCATACATAAAACACTTCTTTAAATATGTATTTTTTAAATTTCCTAAAGCAATCTCTAAGACCACCATGGTGCTTGAACTCACAACCTTGATATCAAGAGTTGCATGCTCTACTGACTGAGCCAACCAGAAGCCCCCATACGTAAAAAACAATAATTTCTTTTTTTTATTAAAAAAAAATTTTTTTTAATGTTTATTTCTGAGACAGAGACAGAGCACGAGTGGGGGAGGGGCAGAGAGAGAGAGGGAGACACAGAATCCAAAGCAGGCTCCAGGCTCCGAGCTGTCAGCACAGAACCTGACGCGGGGCTCGAACTCACAAACCATGAGATCATGACCTGAGCTGAAGTCGGTCACTCAACCAACTGAGCCACCCAGGCGCCCCCAAAACAATAATTTCTTAATATCAAACATACAGTTAATGTTCAATTTTCCAATTATTAGTGTTGTAAAGTTCCAGATAAGGCCCACAGATTACATTTGGTTGGTATGTCTTTAAAGCTCTTTAATCTATCATTCCCCCTTCAGATCTACTTCTATCTCTTGCAGTTTATTTGTTGAAGAAGCTGATTTTTCTGTCCTGTAGAGTTTCCCATGGCCTGAACTTCATGGATGGACCGATGATATCATCTAACATTGCTTTGGCCTCTGTATTTCCTATAAATTGTTAAACTCTAGAGACTTGATCACTGTCGAGTTCAATTTTTTTTTTCTCCCAAGACCACATCTTGAGGCGTGGTGTGCTCTTCCATGAAGAGTCTAGTCTGGTATTCTCTCTTTTCCTAATGTTGAAATTGGAGGAAGTTGTTGATGTTTGATGCCTATATGCTGCCTTTGCTTTTCGGCTATAAATGAGATAATCACCTCACACCTGACAGAATGGCTAAAATCAAAGACAAGAAATAAGTAGTGTGGGTGAGGATGTGGAGAAAAAGGAACCCTTGTGCACTATTTGTGGGGATGCAAGCTAGTGCAGCCACTGTGGAAAACAGTACAGAGTTTCCTCACAAAATTAAAAATATAATTACTCCATGATCCAGTAATTCTACTACTGCATATTTACCCAAGGAAAACAAAAACACTAATTTGGAAAGATATATGCACCTCTATGTTTATTAAAGCATTATTTATAATAGCCAAGATATGGAAGCAACCCAAGTGTCCATCTATAGATTAATGGATAAAGATGTCAGCACACACACACACTCATGCACACACACACTCACTCCACACAGGAGTATTACTCAGCCTTAAGAAGGATATCTTGGGGCGCCTGGGTGGCTCAGTTGGCTAAGCATCTGACTTCGGCTCAGGTCATGATCTCACAGTTGGTGAGTTCGAGCCCCGCGTCGGACTCTCTGCTGACAGCTCAGAGCCTGGAGCCTGCTTCAGATTCTGTCTCCCTTTCTCTCTGCTCCTCTCCTGCTCATGCTCTGTCTCTATCAAAAGTAAATAAACATTAAAAAAATTATTAAAAAAAGAAGGATATCTTGCTATTTGCAACAACATGGATGGATGTAGAGGATATAATGCTAAGTGAAATAAGTCGGACAAATACCACATGATTTCACTCGTGGAATTTAAGGGAAAAAAAAACACAAATGAACAAAGAAAAAAGAGATAAGCAAAAAACCAGACTCTATTAAAAACATTTTTAGTTTATTTTGAGAGAGAGCGCATGTGAGTGCATGAGTGAGTCGGGGAAGGAGCAGAGAGAGTGAAAGGGAGAGAGAGAGAATCCCAAGCAGGCTCCTCACTGCTAGTGCAGAGCCCAACAAGGGGCTTGAACCCACAAACCGTGAGACCATGACCTGATTGAAATCAAGAGTTGGACACTTAACCCACTGAGCCACCCAGGTGCCCCGAAACCCGTTTTTTTAAAAAAAATGTCTGTTTATTTTTGACAGAGAGAGAATGTGAACATGTGTCGGGGAGGGACAGAGAGAGAGCAACAGAGGATCCCAAGCAGATTCTGCATGGAGAGTCCAATGCAGGGCTAGAACTCATGAACTGCAAGATCATGACCTGAGCTGAAGGCAGACACTTAACTGACTGAAGCCACCCGGGCACCCCAAAAACAGACTCTTAAAATATAGAGAAAAACTGGTGGTTGCCATAGGCGAAGTGGGTGAGGGGATGGGTGAAATAGGTGAAGGGGATTAAGCATGTACTTCTAGTAATGAGCAATGACTACTTTATAGAATTGTTGAATCATTATATTGTACACCTGCAACTAATATAATACTATATGTTAATTATCCTTGAATTTTAAAAAAGCCTAAGGGAAAGACTAAAAAAAATAATAAATAAAGTTCTGATGCATCTTCTAGTCCCTGGCAACTACTAATTTACTTTCTGTCTCTATATATTTGTGTATTTTAGAAATTTTATATAAGTGGAATCATATAGTATTTGTCCTTTTGTGACTGACTTCTTACACTTAGCATAATGTTTTTGATGTTTATCCATATTATAGCATATATCAGAACTTTATGCTTATAGGTAAATTTCCTTATATGGATAGACCCCATTTTGTTTATCCATTCATCAGTTGATGGCTGCCTTACTTTTGTTTTTGTTTTGGGGGTCTTTTTTTTTTTTTAATTTAAATTTTAGTTAACATGAAGTGCAATATTGGTTTCAGGAGAATTCAGTGATTCATCAGTTACATACAACACGCAGTGCTCATCACAAGTGTCCTCCTTAATACCCATTACCCATCTAGCCCATTTCCCACCCACCTCCCTCCATCAATCCATAGTTTGTTTTCTATCATTAAGTGTCTCTTGTGGTTTGTTGGGGTGCCTGGGTAGCTCAGTCGGTTAAGCGTCTGACTTCAGCTCAGGTCATGATCTGGTAGTTCTTGAGTTCAAGCCCCGAGTCAGGCTTTGTGCTGACAGTTCAGAGCCTTAAGCCCATTTCAGATTCTGTGTCTCCCTCTCTCTCTCTCTGCCTCCCTCCCACTCATGCTGTCTCTCTCTCCTGCAAAAATAAATATTAAAAAAATTTTTTTTAGGGACACCTGGGTGGCTCAGTCGGTTAAGCATCCAGTTTCGACTCAGGTCATGATCTTGTGGTCTGTGAGTTCAAGCCCCGCGTCGGGCTCTGTGCTGACAGCTCAGAGCCTGGAGCCTGTTTCAGATTCTGTGTCTCCCTCTCTCTCTGACCCTCCCCCATTCATGCTCTGTCTCTCTCTCTCTCTGTCTCAAAAATAAATAAACTTAAAAAAATTTTTTTTTAAAAATTTTTAATGTTTATTTTTGAGACAGAGAGAGAGAGAGAAAGAGAGAGAGACAGTGTGGGAGTGGGGGAGGATCAGAGAGAGAGAAAGAGAGACAACAGAATCCAAAGCAGACTCCAGGCTCTGAGCTGTCAGCACAGAGCCCGATGCAGGGCTTGAACTTACAAGACTTGGTATCATGACCTGAGCCGAAGTCAGAGACCCAACTGACTGAGCCACCCAGGCACCCCTAAAAAAAAAATTTTTTTTTAAGAGTCTCTTGTGGTTTGTTTCCCTCTCTTCTTTTTTTCCTCCCCCTTCCTTTAGGTTCATATGTTTTATTTCTTAAATTCCACAAATAAGTGAAATCATATGGTATTTTTTTCTGATTGACTTATTGTGCGTAGCATAATACATTCTAGCTTCATCCACGTCATTGCAGATGGCAAGATTTCATTCTTTTTTAAAGTTTATTTATTTATTTGAGAGAGAGGGGGACATGCACAAGCATGGGAGGGAGGGAGAGAGAGAAGGAGACAGAATTCCAAGCAGGCTCTGCGCCAGCAGAGCTCAATCTCACAAACTGTGAGATCATGACCTGAGCTGAAATCAAGAGTCAGACACCTAACTACTGAGCCACCCAGGTGCCCCAAGATTTCATTCTTTTTGATGACTGAGTAATATTCCATTATGTATACATACCACATCTTTATCCATTCATCAGTTGATGGACATTTGGGCTCTCTCCATAGTTTGGCTACTGTTGATAATGCTGCTATAAACACTGGGGTGCACGTACCCCTTAAAATCTGTCTTTTTGTATCCTCTGGGTGAATACCTAATAGTGCAATTGCTGGATCATAGGGTAGTTCTGTTTTTAGTTTCAGCTACCTTAGTTTTATTTATATAGATATCATATACTATAAATATTATATCTATATATTTATATGTATTTTATATATTATATTATATATAAAACATTTTTTTTTATATTTATTTTTGAGAGCAAGAGAGAGAGAGAGAGAGTGCAAGCAGGGGAGGGGCAGAGAGAGAGGGAGACACAGAATCCAAAGCAGACTCCAGGCTCCATGCTGTTGGCACACAGCCTGACGCGGGGCTCGAACCCACAAACTATGAGATCATGACCTGAGCCAAAGTAGGACACTTAACTGACTGAGCCCCCCAGGTGCCCCTACATATATAATATATATATTATATATATATATTTTTTATTTTTAAAAAAAAAATTTTTTTTTAACGTTTATTTATTTTTGAGACAGAGAGAGACAGAGCATGAACAGGGGAGGGGTAGAGAGAGAGGGAGACACAGAATCTGAAACTGGCTCCAGGCTCTGAGCTGTCAGCACAGGGCCCGACGCAGGGCTCGAACTCACGGACGGCAAGATCGTGACCTGAGCCGAAGTCGGCCGCTTAACCGACTGAGCCACCCAGGCACCCCTATATATATTTTTTTAATGTTTATTTTTGAGAGCAAGAGAGAGAGAGAGAGTGCAAGCAGGGGAGGGGCAGAGAGAGAGGGAGACACAGAATCCAAAGCAGACTCCAGGCTCCATGCTGTTGGCACACAGCCTGATGCGGGGCTCGAACCCACAAACTATGAGATCATGACCTGAGCCAAAGTAGGACACTTAACTGACTGAGCCCCCCAGGTGCCCCTACATATATAATATATATATATATATATATATATATATATATATATGTATAATATATATATTTTTTTTAATGTTTATTTTCGAGAGAGAGAGAATGCAAGCAGGGGAGGGGTGGGGTGGGGGACAGAGGATCTGAAGTGGGCTCCGCACTGACAGCAGTGAGTCCATGTGGGGCTCGAACTCATTAACTGCGAGATTGTGACCTGAGCCGAAGTCAGACGCTCAACAGACTGAGCCACCCAGGTGCCCTTTGGCGGCCTTAGTTTTTAAAATTTGTTTTCTCCCATCAGGTTTCTTTCTCTCTAGAACAAAGATGAATTGTAGGTGGACTCTCAGGGCAGCGAAAGGCCGCTGGATGGTGAACATCAGCCAGCAGTGCTCACATGGATCCATTGGGTTATTTGTGCCACCGAGTCCACCTCTAGACCCTGAGAAGATCAGAGAGTTACAGCGCTTCATCACCCTGTCCAAGAGACTCCTAGTGATGACTGGGGCAGGAATCTCCACTGAGTCGGGGATCCCAGACTACAGGTCAGAAAAGGTGGGACTCTATGCCCGCACTGACCGGAAACCCATCCAGCATGGGGATTTTCTACGGAGTGCTCCAGTCCGCCAGCGGTACTGGGCAAGAAACTTTGTCGGCTGGCCTCGGTTCTCCTCCCTGCAGCCTAACCCTGCACATTGGGCCTTGAGCAACTGGGAGAGACTCGGAAAGCTGTACTGGTTGGTGACCCAAAATGTGGATGCCTTGCACACTAAAGCAGGGAGTCAGCGCCTGACAGAACTCCATGGATGCATGCACAGGTGCAGGAAGGTCTAAATAGTGTGAATGCAGAAATGTGAGCTCCATGAGAGCAAGGACCTTGGCTGTCTTGACCACTTTGTCCTCATTAGATCTTGAGAAAAGGATTTGGGAGCAAGTTGTTTATTTTGGAGTTGATCCCAGCAAACTCATCGAGGGAGTGGGGAAATGAAACAGGGTAGGCAAGAAAAGTCAAGAAAAGGGCATGTTAATGAATGGGTTGCTGCTTTGGGGAGCTGGAACTCAATCCTTTGAGGGGCCCTCTGTCTGGAGCATACTTCAGAATTGTCTCACTGAAAGTTGAGGAAGCTTGGGCATTTATCTACCATGTCCCATCCTTTAACGGTTGAGGGTCTTTCTAGGGGAATTAACTCCCTAACACTGCCTCTGCAACTCCTTGGCCAGTAAACCCCCTAAGCAAGAGAGATGCAAGAAGTTGCTTATAAGAGAACTGTGTACAAGTGGCTGTAGGGTGTCTTGAGGGGACTATGAGCAAAGCACCAACAGCATAGTCTATAAGCTGGTGGATCTCTGATGCCTGGACACATAGAACACAGTACAGCCTGGCAAATAGAACCCAGTAAATATTGATGGAATGAACACATGTAGCCCTGGAAATAACCTGAAGCTAACTGGAGACTATTTCCTTATTATTAAGCCCCAGAGATCCTCCTGCCAATCATAAAATATTTATCGGGTGCCACAACGTGTGGTGTGCTATTGGTGGTGTGGAAGGGTCAAAACCAAAGAGCATAAAACATGCTCTACTTTATATGTGAGAACTTTGTAATCTCCTGGGGGTGGGGGGGATCCAAAAATAACATGTTTAACAACAGACAATTCCATATGTGATTGTTAAATTATGTGGTCCATGATAGACCTGCTTTAGAGGTTCAGAGAAACAGATTTAGTAAAGCTTCGAGTAATCGGTCAAGCTTTTATGGGAAAGGTGGGGCTTGAGTCTGGCTCAGGTCTGACTGAACAAAAGAGGGGAGAGGGCTTTCTAAATGAAGAGGATTTGTAGAGCCCAGAGGAGTCTGGCCTGGCCTCTGTGGAGACTACTGTGAAATCAGATTGTCTGGAAAGGCTAGACCCAAATCATGGGTGCATCTGAAAATAGTACAGTGCAATTTGGGTCTTTTGTGAGAGACCAAAAGGGACTATTAGTGGTTTCTGAGCAAGAAAGCAATGTGATAAAAATAGCATTTGAGGAAAGCCACACAGGATTAGAGAGTGTGGCTCAGGGAGGTCAGCCTGAAGGACCCAGATCAAGGTGGTATCAGGGGAATTTGAGAGCTAATGATGGCCCTGGCCCCATTAAACTTTTCTTTTCCTGATGAAAGTTCCAAATCTTCCCAATAAGAAAGTAGTATAATGAAGTCCCATGTACCATCACTCAGATACAAAAATTATATCATGTCTACTTTACCTCTCCCCCCGCCCCCCCCCCCCCCGGCTGGTCTCTTAAAATAACTGCTATTTATTGAGTGGCTCCTGTCTATAGGCAGGAGCCTATAGACTCCTAGGTGGAGTCTAGGTGGTGGCCATAGCACAGTGGTCAAAGGATTCAAAGTTCTTGCTCTCACACGAACTCATGATTAAGGAAGTGAGGAGAGAAGCGAGTCACTGGGTTAGGACACCGAGGGGAAGAGTGTTTTAGAGGGACGGTGGTGATGGACAGCAACAATCACCCTGGAGGAGGAGAGGGAGGGAGGAAAAGCACTGGTCTGGGCACTAAGGAAGTCATTTGGTAAAGCATTTGCAGTTGCACTAAGGATAAAAATGAGCCAACAGGTTAAGCAGGCCGTGTAAGTAAGGAAAGCAGAGGTACACTGCTTGTTCTAGAGTTGGCAGTAGGAGGAAGGTAAGGAATGGTGGTAGTTAACATGAGAAGGTATTCCTACCTTGGGGGAAAGACTGGGTGCTAGAAACAGTGAACAGTGTTGGAGGAGCTACAACTGGTTGGGGATGAGATGTTTTTGGCAGCTTCATGCCTTCTCGGGACCAGTTGTTCAGTCAGCCTCTTCTTTGGTTTCAGGGTCCTTTGCTTGAACTGTGGTGAACAGATTCCCCGGGGGGTGTTACAAGAGCGTTTTGAAGCTCTGAACCCCACCTGGAGTGCCGAGGCCCATGGCCTGGCTCCTGACGGCGACGTCTTTCTCACAGAGGAGCAGGTACGGAGCTTTCGGGTCCCGTCCTGCCGATGTGGAGGCCCCCTGAAACCAGATGTCGTTTTCTTCGGGGACACAGTGAACCCTGACAAGGTTGACTTTGTGCACAGGCGTGTAAAAGAAGCTGACTCCCTCTTGGTAGTGGGATCATCCTTACAGGTATCTGACTTGGTCAGGGTGGGAATGGCCCCTTTTGCGGGCTGGAGAGCCCTGGAGAGGCTCCCTGTTAGGTTTACCTCTAACTGCATTGAGAGTTCTTACCTGTGTCTTTTCCTTGTAAGGTTTACTCTGGTTACAGGTTCATCCTCACTGCCCGAGAGAAGAAGCTCCCAATTGCAATACTTAACATTGGGCCCACACGGTCAGATGACTTGGCGTGTCTGAAACTGGATTCTCGCTGCGGAGAACTGCTGCCTCTAATAGACCCCTGCTGACCACAGTCTGATGCTCCTGAGTCAGAAACTGGGACTTTCACTTGAATCCTGCTATTAAAGGTAAATGCTTTCCTAGATACTGATTCCAGTTCCCATTCAACCAAGAGCACTGACAAAATAGGCAGCTTGGGGCGCCTGGGTGGCTCAGTCAGTTGAGCGTCCGACTTTGGCTCAGGTCATGATCTCGCAATCTATGGGTTCAAGCCTCGCATCGGGCTCTGGGCTGACAGCTCAGAGCCTGGAGCCTGCTTCGGATTCTGTGTCTCCTTCTCTCTCTGCCCCTCTCCCACTTGTGCTCTGTCTCCCTCTGTCTCTCAAAAATAAATAAATGTAAAAAAATAAAAATAAAAATAAATAGGCGTCTTAATGTATGGCCACTAGTAATTAAAACTAATTCTTTAATGTGCATTAAGCTACAGTGTTTGAAAGATATTTCTTTTCCAGCTCTATGCACACAGCTATTTAGAAGGTTTCAAAATCCACCACTGCTTTTTTTCCTGTTTTTAAATAACAGCTTTTCACACTTTCAAAGTATACAATTAAGCTTTTAGTACACTCACAAAGTTATACATGACTCACAGCTGTCTTAATTCCAGAATATTTTCATCATCCCAGGAAGAAACCTTGTACCCATCAGCAGTCACTCCACCCTCCCCAGCCCCTCCGCTTCTCCCTACCCTGGCAATAGCTAGTCTGTTTCTGCTTATGCTAGACATTTCACAGAAGATGTGGCCTCTTGTGTCTGGCTTCTCCACTTGGCGTAATAGTTTCAAGGTTCGTCCATATTGTAGCATGTATTGGTACTTTTATATCTATTTTAATCTATGGATACAACCACTTAAAAAAATAAAAAGCTTTGGGGCACCTGGATGGCACAGTCGGTTGAACAGCTGACTCTTGACTTTGGCTCAGGTCATATCCCAGGGTCATAGCATCGAGCCTCAGGTCGGGCTCTGCGCTGAGCTTGCTTGGGATTCTTTCTCTCTCTGCCCCTCTCCCTCGCTCACACTCTCTCTCTAAAAAAAATAAGTAAGTAAAATAAAAAGCTTTATTGAGATAGTTCACAAACCACACAGTTTATTCATGTAATATGTACAATTCAGTAGTTTTTAGCATATTCTAAGGGAAGTACAACCACTTTTTAAAAAAGCGACCTTAATTTTTAGTTTTAGGTTCACAGCAAAACTGAGCAGTAAATACAAAGGGTTCCAATATGCTCCTTGTCCCTATACACTCACACAGTATTAACATTTGATTCACCTACTGAAGGACAACTTGGTTGTTTCCAAGTTTTGGGCAATTATGAATAAAGTCGCTGTAAATACTAAGGAGCAAGACTGCTGGATCATATGATAAAAGTTTGTGTAGTTTTGTATGCAATTGCCAAACTGCCTTCCAAAGTGGCTGTCCCATTTTGCATTCCCGCCAACGAATGAGAGTTCCTGTACAACCACCTATTAAAAATCATTTTGGGGGCGCTTGGGTGGCTCAGTCGGTTGAGCATCTGACTCTTGGTTTCAGCTCAGGTCATGATCTCACAGTTTGTGCGTTTGAACCCCACGTCGGGCTCTTTGCAGAGAGAGAGAGGGAGACAAGGAATCCAAAATAGGCTCCAGGCTCCAAACTGTCAGCACAAAGCCCAACACAGGGCTCGAACCCACGAGCCATGAGATCATGATCTGAGCCAAAGTTGGATGCTCAACCAACTGAGCCACCCAGGAGCCCCTAGACACTTTTTAAAATTTTTTTTTTAATTTTTTAAATTTACACCCAAGTTAGCATATAGTGGAACAATGATTTCAGGAGTAGATTCCTTAATTCCCCTTAGCTGTTTAGCCCATCCCCCCTCCCACAACCCCTCCAGTAACCCTGTTTGTTCTCCGTATTTAAGAGTCTCTTGTGTTTTGTCCCCCTCCCTGTTTTTATATTATTTTTTGCTTCCCTTTCCTTGTGTTCATCTGTTCTTTGTCTTAAAGTCCTCATATGAGCAAAGTCATATGATATCTGCCTAGACACTTTTTAATATACTTTTTAGCTAGCTTGTTACTAGAATAATATATATTATAGAATGTTTAGGTGATAACAGATAAGTAAAAAGAATATAATGCAAATTACCTATTATTCCACCACCTAGATAACCAAAGTTTAACATTCTGGTATAACTAAGTCTGTTTTTATGAAAGTCAAATCAAGCTGTGCATGTTTTCACTTAAGATATAGTGGCCCTCTTTACATATCCTAAATGCTGTGGTTTCTTGAATGGTAGGCTGATGTTCACAAATCATTTTCCCCCACCCACTCTCGGCTTATTCGGCATTAACTTGTTTCATTTCTTTCCAGATCCTTGAGGATTCCTCCCTCCTTCCTCCAACTAACTGCTCGCTGAGTGCAGCCTGTAGAGGGCAGCAAACCAGCATCTTTCTCCCAGCCTGCCTATGAACTGGGCAAGTTTCAGTCAGGCTGATGAAATTTGCCCCTGAAGAAAGACTTTTTCAAAGCAGCAGCTTCTATTGATAGGTAAACTGTTTTCGATTCCTTTTTATCTCACCAGGCAGAAGAAACGGCCTGGGGAAATACTTAGGCCAGAATGGTCTCTGGAGCACTAAGCAGGAATCTCACTAATGTGGGGCTTGAGGGGAGAAGAAAAGGACTTAATTTAGAATTCCAAATGGTTAAATGTCTTTAACTGAAACATTCTGGTATATTTTTCTAAAAGATGAGCAATGGTATGAATGAATTTTTTATTAACTAAGGAATAAAGAAATCATTTGCACACCAGGTATGTGGGCTGTATGTTTATATTCTTTTTTTATTTTTTAAATTATTTTTTTAACATTTTTATTTATTTTTGAGAGACAGAGTAAGAATGAGCACGAGCAGGGGAGGGGCAGAGAGAGAGAGGGAGACACAGAATCCAAAGCAGGTTCCAAGCTCTGAGCTGTCGGCACAGAGCCCGATGCGGGGCTTGAATCCATGAACTGTGAGATCATGACCTGAGCCAAAGTCTGACACAACCAACTGAGCCACTCAGGCGCCCCTATATTCTTTTTTTTAATCAGCTAAAAGAGAATGAGGCTTTATGACATGGTTCTTTAAAGATTTCTGCTGGATTTCAGCTGCCAGGTGAGACACTTGCCTCAAACCTGATGTGTAGAGAGGAAACTGAATTCCCAAGTGGGCTCTTAAGCTGATTTGTTTCTGCTGAGCAAGGCAGTAAGCCTTGTTTGATTATTGTGTTAGCCCAAAAGAATCATTGTACCAGGCTAAAGCTTTCAGCACAATCTCATCAAAAGTGAAGCGGATGAAAGAATCACAGCCTATTCTGGATAGTCTTTTGTCTAAAATTAGGGCAAGCAATACATGGTCATCCTGCACCTACCTAGGAAGTAAATTATAGTTACCTGGGATAATCCAAGAGCTTGAAACCAACAGAGTTCTTTTCATGTGCACAACTCTGTTTTCCCACAGTCATTAATTCTGAAGAGGTGTAAGATTGTTGTAAATCTCATTCCAGCTTTTTTGCAGATGAAGATCCTAAGGTGCTCGGGATCAGATTTGCTCAGTTACCAAGTCAGCACCAATAATTGTATTCAAATCTGGGTCTTTTGAATCTCAAGCCATTCTCACCACAATTTTGTCAATGGTTAATAACAGTAGTAAGGTACTAAGGCTACAAAGATACAACCTCTTGGCTTCAAGTGGCTCACAGAGAATGTGCTGTTCCCCCATTCTTATTCTCTACCAGAAAATGGCCAGATTCATGCACGGAATGGCAGAATGAGAGCAAATTAAGTCCATCCCTCCTCATTTTTATTTTGGAGGAACCTAAGGCCATACAGCATATTTTCAGAGCCAGGACTAGAATCCGAGACTTTCCTCCCAGTTCTTTTCTTCTTAAACAACAGCTTCTTATCTATCTGAAGATTATGGTTAGAAGTCAGCCTGAAGTAGAAGCCAGCAGTACAACCGGCCAAGGAGACCAGGAATGGTTAAAGTCCAGTAGTAAGGTTGCTAGGGAGGAAGGCAGGCTCTTTCCATCACCTAATGCTGACACAATTCATGAAACCAAGTCTTCAGGACCTTAGGAATGTTCATTTTGTTCATAGTTCTTCCTGAGCTGGAATTCTTCCCCAAAAATTTGTCCCAAGAGGAACTTGGCATTTCCTGAAGCTGATGCTTCTCATGTCTCTTCACTTTCCATCTTTTGCTTTTTACCAGCATGGCAGTCCTAATCCACCATAAGTGTCCTCTGTTGGAATAACAAACCAACTGGTGGGTGCTATCAGTTTGTCACCGCCCTGGTTATAGGCTTCTGACCACATAAGCCCAGCTTTGGGCATGACTTTCCTCAAATGCTTCCATGGCTCTGCTATCAGTTTTAGGAAATAGAAGTCACAAAGGCAAACAAGTACATAACACTTGAAGCCTCCTTCCCAGGAACTCCTATTTCTTTTATACTGTCGTAAATTGAGTATCTCTCACTGTTATGCCCAGAATTTGTGATCCCCAGAGACCACCAGGGAGCCAAGTCCGATGCAAAAGCAAAGAGCCTTTATTCGAGCTAGCTAGAGCTCAATCCCCTACCTGCACCGACGCAGCGGTGAGATGCCAGAGAGAGAGCGCGAGTTTCAAAAGCACAAAGGTTTTATAGGGATCTAAGGGCAGTTGGTGGGGTGATGGTCGTGTCCTTAGCCGATTGGCTGGGGAAGGTTCAGAGTCCCGATGCGCAGGTTGCCGGGCGTGGTTTGAACGGGAAGTTTGAAGGGGTGAGCGGGAAGTTACTCAAGGGGAGGAGGTGTGGTCTAAGGTTTGAGCGGGAATTTCTTTCTGCGGTTTTCCCCCGGAAAGGGGGCCATGTGGGGGACATAGTCACTCAAGATGGAGGACACAGAACAAAATGGAGTCGGCCGGCCTAGGTCCGCTCTTTCATTCCCCCCTTGTCATGTAGCTTACAGACCCAATCATGGGACCGGCTGCATTTCTATTTTGTCCTCTTCTGTTATTAGGGCTTGTACTGAGCATGGAGGACCATTAGTTGGACAGCCCCCACGTGGTCCCTGACAAACTGGACCAGCCTGTTGATGATAGAGGGTCCAAGGGTTACTAGAAGCAGGATGGTGAGGGGTCCGGCAAGGGCCGAGATGAGGGTAGTTAACTAGGGAGACCAGTTGAACAAAGACTCGTACCAGGACTGAGATTGTTCTCTAACTTTCGTTTTTGCAGCCCTTCCCTTGTGAGGGCCATAGATTCTTTTACGACCCCCAAGTGATCAACATAGAAGCAACATTCTTCCCCTAGGGCTGCACATAGTCCTCCTTGCTGCATGAATAATAAGTCTAATCCCCTTCTGTTTTGGAGTACTACTTCTGATAAGGAAGTAAGGGATTTCTGTAAATGAGAAATTGATTTCTCAATTCTTTCTATGTCTAAGTCAATGGCTGCCCTTAGGGTTCTGTAGTTTTTGTCCTGGATGACGAGTGAGGATATTCCGGTCCCTACCTCCACTAATCCCAGTCCCAAGAGCGCAGCCAGAGTTAGGGTTGTAATGGGCTCTCTTTTACTTCGGGAGTTAGTAGAGCCTAACCTGTTAAATATTTCTTCCCCCGAATGGTACACCAGCTTGGGGATCAACTGCACGAGTACGCAGAAGCCTTCCTTCGAGGAGTTAAGGACTTGGGAGTGGACGCAGGGAGCGAGGCCGCTGGAACAGGCGCATCATGCATTTTTGGGGGGAAGTAGATACACTGTCTCCCTGGGGACTGTTAGGGTTTCACTACAGAGATGTGACTGCCCGGGGGGGCACGTGGCCTTTGCAAGTGCCCTGCCCTGTTACTGCCTGGAGGGTTAGTCTTGCAGTAGCCTGCTGCCATCTGCAGGAGCTAGAGTTGGAGGCTGTTGTATAATTGCCTTTAATGGCAATACCTTCGTAATATGGGAGCCGGACATCTAGACAGAGCCAACAGGACTTGGTCAGGCCGGGCCTAGAAGTGTTTAGTACCTGGTATGCTCTGACAACCGTGCTCCACAGGGGGTCTGTATCAGATAGTAAGTTGTGACCCAGGGCAGGAGATGCGGATGACACTCCAGTAGGGACAGGGGATGTGGAGGGCCGTGTGGCCGGGGCCTGGGTGTTTCTGGGCGTGGCCATCCGGGCGGGGGCAGGTCAGGTAACTAGTTGGGTCCTACCGCCGTGGGGGACTGCTGGGCAAGGGGAGTTGCTTGCATTCGGAGGGTAAATAACGTTCCCTTGTCCTTGGCTCCCAGCCTAACCCAGTCGTATATCCTGAGTCCCCAGGTTTTTCCACTCTCCCATCCTGTTGTTTTTTTACCTTGGCTTGTAAAGGATATAACTATGGGATTACCGTGTCCCCAGGCATATGGCGGTCGGGGGCCACTGGGCCGCTTTACCACGATGAGATCTCCGGTGCGTGGTGGGGTCCACCAGATGTGCCCTGTTGAGACACATGACCAGGAGGCGCAAAAGTAGTCAGCTGCGTCCCCACATGTGCTTGAGCGAGAGTGGCTGGGGCAGACATAGAAATAAAGGTTCTGTGCATGGAATCCGGGGGCATATGGTGACAAGGGGAGCAGAGTTTGGAGGTCTACACAAAGTTCTGGGAACCAAGTGTCCCTGGAGTGGCTCTGGGAAGTCTGATTAAGTATTGTCCCCGAGCTGGTGTCTATGATCTGCCAGGTGATGTTTTGGGGGACGTGGGGACTCTCAACAGCATGAGCAGTGACAAGCAGAGCTAACAGAGTTACCAATATTAGGTGGGTCGAATGCGCTGTAGCTTGAGCTTGAGCGGGTTGTGTTGGTCTCGATTGACAGCCCATTGCGTGACAAAGTCCTTCCGGATTGAGCAGGGGTCCGCTGGCCAAACGTGGGTGTGATGGACCCAGGTTGCAATGCCGTCTACTTTGAGAGCAGTGGGGGTTGTCAGCACCACGATGTAGGGTCCCTCCCAGCACGGCTCGAGGATCTCTTGGCGGTGCCTCTTGATGTAGACCCAGTCTCCCGGCCTGTACTGATGAGGTGTCGGGGTTGGGCTGGCCTTGTAGATGGCATGGAGGCACAGCCAAATGTCCTCGTGCGCCCTCTGGAACCCTCTCAAGGAAAGAAAAAGTTCTTGATCTTTAAACTCAGCAAGAAGTTCAGCTCGAAGGTTGGGAATAATAGGGGGTGGCCTGCCACACATGATCTCGTAGGGAGTAAAACCCAGGGTGTAAGGAGTGTTCCTAACCCGGTAAAGGGCATTCGGTAGGAGAGTCACCCAGTCCCTGCCAGTCTCCATGGTTAATTTGGTAAGGGTCTCTTTTAGGGTTCTATTCATTCTTTCTACCTGTCCTGAGCTCTGGGGCCTATAAGCACAATGTAATTTCCAGTTTGCCCCCACAGCCTTGGCTACTGCCTGCGTTACCTGCGAGATAAAAGCTGGTCCACTGTCTGATCCTACCATGGCAGGAAAACCATACCTGGGTAAGATGTCTTCTAGTAGCTTCTTAGCTACCATCTGAGCTGTTTCATGCTTGGTTGGGTATGCCTCCACCCAGCCAGAGAAGGTGTCTGTAAATACTAAAAGATATTTATAACCATACTTTCCTGGTTTAACTTCAGTGAAGTCGACCTCCCATTGGGCTCCCGGTCTGGTGCCTCTGAGCCTGGTTCTTTTATTTGATGTGGCTCTCGCGTTGGTGAGTTGGCAGGTCTTGCAGGCAGATACAACTTGCTCTATTTTGGTGTCCTGTTGGTGATTCTTGGATTCCGGCATGTCGGATTAAGTCTTTTAATTTTCAGGCCCCCACGTGAGTAGACCGATGCATGTGCTCTAATAGTGAGACTCTGAGCCGGCCTGGCAGCACGAGCTCCTTGTTAGGTGTATACCACCATCCCTTTATCTCCTGGGCCATGGGGAGTTTCTTGATCCACTGTAACTCCTCCTGGGAGTATTTGGGCTGGTCTGGTAAAACTGGGTCTCCCGGGTCCGGGAGTTGTATGGTCATGGTGGGGACTGAAGTAAGGGCTACTGCCTTGGCTGCCTGGTCAGCCTTTCGATTACCTCTAGCTACCGGGTTATCAGTTTTCTGGTGCCCTTGGCCATGGATAATGGCCAGCTTGGCAGGAAGCCATAAGGCCGTAAGCAGGTCAAGTATCTCCTGCTTATTTTTTATAGTCCATCCTTCTGCCGTCAGTAACCCCCTCTCCTGATAAATTGCCCCATGAATATCAGCTGTGGCAAACACATAACGGCTGTCTGTGTAGATGTTAAGCCATTTTTCAGCTCCCAGCATCAGTGCCTTGGTGAGGGCGATGAGCTCTGCTCGCTGGTCTGGCGTTCCGGAGGGTAGAGCCTCTGCCCATACGGTGTCCGTTTCGGTGACAACCACTGCACCCACATACCTGTGTCCGTCCTGCACAAAGCTGCTGCCATCAGTGAACGAAGTAGCCTCGGCATTGGGGAGGGGCCGGTCGGTCAGATCCGTCCAGAATCCATGTACTTGCTCCAGGATCCCCGCACAGTCATGTAGTGGAGCATCTAGGTCAGGGTCGGGCAGCAGGGTTGCAGGATTGAGGGCCACACTGGGGTGGAACCGCACCTGTGGAGGGTTGAGTAGGAGGCTCTGGTAATGAGCCATACGTGTGTTGCTCATCCTTCTATCAGGAGGCTGTTTCAGGACCCCTTCAATGGTGTGTGGGGCCGTGATCCAGATCTCCTGTCGTAGGGTCAGTTTGTTCTGCGTCCTTGACTAGGAGTGCTGTTGCCACAATAATTCTTAGGCATGGCGGCCAGCCAGCAGCCACTGGGTCTAGCTTCTTGGACAGGTAAGCCACCGGGCAGTTCCAGGGGCCTAAGGCTTGAGTTAGAACCCCCTTTTGCTATTTCCTTGTGTTCGTCTACAAAGAGGTGGATGGGCTTCATAATGTCTGGCAGGCCCAGGGCTGGGGCACTTAGGAGGGCCTTTTTTAACTGATTAAAGGCAGTTTCTTCTTTTTCAGTCCATTCAAATGTTTTCCCCTCTTTGGTAGCTTCATATAGGGGCCTGGCGATCTCAGCAAAACCCGGAACCCAGAGGCAACAGTAGCCGGCCAATCCTAGGAATTCCCTTACTTCCCTTCGGGAGGTGGGAGTAGGGATCTTCAGGACAGTTTCTTTTCTGGCATCTGATAACTGCCGCTGCCCGCCCTCCAGGATGTATCCCAGGTAACTTACCCTCTCCCTGCATATCTGAGCCTCCTTCACGGATGCCTGGTACCCCAAGGCCCCCAGGGTAGCCAGCAGGTCCTGGGTCCCTTGCTCACAGTCCTCGGCCGTGTCGGCAGCAATCAGGATGTCATCTACGTACTGTAGGAGGGTGAGGCCAGGGTGCTCCTTTCTGTAGTCGTGTCCAGGTCCTTGTGTAGTGCCTCGTCGAAGATGGTGGGCGAATTTTTGAACCCCTGAGGCAGCCATATCCAGGTGAGTTGCCCGCTGTAGCCCTCCTCCGGATCATGCCACTCGAAGGCGAACAAGGGTTGGCTTTGGGGTGCCAGCGGCAGACGCCAAGAAGAAGGCGTCCTTTAAATCTAGTACAGTATACCAGACCCTGGAGGGCGCCAAGGAGCTCAAAAGAGTATATGGGTTGGGAACAGTTGGGTGTATGTCCGTGACCCTCTTATTTACTACCTGGAGGTCTTGTACCTGGTCTTGTACCTTGTACGTGGATAGTCATTTGTGTGACGCTTTTTGACCGGCAGTAGGGGGGTGTTCCAGGCAGACTGGCAAGGAACTAGTACCCCTAGGCTTTGTAGTCTCCAGATGTGTGGCTGGATCCCCTTCCAGGCCTCCTGAGACATGGGGTATTGTTTGATCCTTACCGGACCTTCTCCTGGCTTGAGCTCTACCAGGACCAGGGTCCTGTGAGTGGCTAGTCCTATCCCCCCCGTCTCTGCCCAAACCGAGGGGAATTCTTGTAGCCACCTGTCTATATTATCCTCTCTCGGGAGCGCCTCCTGGTGGAGGCAGTATTCATCCTCTAGTTTCATGGTCAGGACCTGAATGGGGTGGCCCTTGCCATCGGTGACCCGAGCCCCCCCCCTTGTCTGAAAGTTATCTGAGCTCCAATTGGGTCAGTAAGTCCCATCCTAACAGCAGGTGGGGGCATTCTGGTATTACCATAAAGGAGTGGGATACCCGTCCCGTCCCCAAATCTACCGTTCTTCGGGTAGTCCATGAATACTGGCTCATACCAGTTGCCCCTTGTACCCAGGACTTCTTGCTGGCTAGTTTTCCTTGTGGGGTGCGGAGGACCGAATGTTGCGCTCCAGTGTCGACAAGGAAGTCAACAGGGGTCCCCTCTACTTTAAGAGTTACCCTGGGCTCAGGGAGAGCGTCCGAACCCCAACTGCCCTAATCACTCAGTTCATCTAGCTCTTAAGACTTTTACTCGATCAGTCTTGCTTCCCTTCCCGCTGGCCTTTTTCAGACAATCTTGGGCCCAATGCCCTATCTCCTTGCAGTATGCGCACTGATCTTTCTGCAGCCCCTGCTTCCCCACCTTGGTGGTTCCTTTACCTCCTCTTGAGTCGTCTGCCAGCTGCCGGAGACAGCAGTCTCATTCCTCGGGGGAGTCAGCAGTGGTAGCTAGTAGTATTCTGGCCAAGTCTCGAGTCTGCTTACTGCTGGCAGCCGCCATGGCATGAGCCTGCTTATCCTCAGGAGGCTCCCGGTTATTATATACCTTTTTGGTTACCACCAGTAAATCCTGCAGACTTTTTTTCTCCTAGTCTATCTATTTTCTGTAATTCTCTTCTAATGTCTATGGCCGATTGGTTTACAAAGGCCATGATAACAGCTGCCTTGCTTTCCGGAGCCTCTGGATCCATGGGGGTATAGGTATGGAATGCCTCCATGATCCATTCTAAAAAGGCAGCCGGAGATTCATCTTTTTCCTGTTGCACATTTCCTACCTTGGCCAAATTGGTTGGCTTCCTAGCAGCCATTCGGAGACCCCCCATTAGAGTCTGGCGGTAGACCCGGAGCCTCTCCTTACCTTCTGTCGTGTTGAAATCCCACTTGGGCCGAGTTAAGGGGAAGGAGGCATCTATCTGAGCCTGGTTGGTGGTGGGATTCCCGTCTGCGCCTGGAACTAGTTTTCGGGCCTCATTGAGGATTCTTTCTCTCTCCTCAGTCGTAAACAGCACCTGCAAAAGCTGCTGGCAATTGTCCCACGTGGGCTGATGAGTAAAAAGAACAGAGTCTAATAAATCAATAAGCCCTGCCGGTTTCTCAGAAAACTTAGGATTCTGAGCTTTCCAATTATAGAGGTCACTAGTGGCAAAAGGCCAATAGTGATGGGGCTGATTCCCCTCCGCGTCTGGGGGTCTGGTGGCTCGCAGGGGCAGAGTAGTGGAGTCGGATTGCTCCCTCTGAGCCCTTTGTCTGGTAAAGGGCGGGCTTCCCACTGGAGCATTTCTGCCTCCCGCTCTTGGAACAGTGTCTGCCTCCCCCGGAGGGGGAGGATGGTGTTCCTCCAGCATCCTAGGGGGGTTATACGGGGGAGGAAAAATTAATTCTTCTTCAGTCCCCCCCTTGTAGGACACGGTAGAAGGGTACTGAAGGCTGGGTAAGACTTTTCTTGTTCTCCTTCTCTGTCCCCTGCAAAGCAAGAATGGGTTTCGGCTCCGGAGGGCGTGGAGCTAGGAAGGGCTTAAGCCAAGAGGGTGGGTCTTCTACAAGGTCCTGCCAAGTGATAATGTAAGGGAGCTGATCAGGATGGCCCGTCTTAGGCCAAGAGATGATACCCCTGACTCGGTGGATGGTAGGGAGGTAGAAGATTCCCTCTGGCGGCCATCCGACATTGAAAGCTGGCCACTCGCTAGAACAAAAAACCTGCCACCGACGCTTTCGGACTTCCACACTGAGGTTGTTAGCTCTTCCCCTGACATCCTTAAAGTGATCAGTAGAGTAGTCTGAGTCTGTCCCATAACGTCTGTCCAGTAAGTCCACAGAACAAAACAGAGAAACACAGAAACAGACAGAGAGCCCCTAGAAAGTCTTCCAACTCCGTGGAAGCAAAACTGAAAGCTAGACGACGGCCTCACACCGACTGGCGGGAGTGACCCGCCTCGTCTCAGATCTTTGAGGGGAATCCACGTCCCTCCAGAAGGGAGTATCGGAACGTCTTCTGAAACTCCCGGCCCGTGGTCCTCCCATGTGTCCACTTAGACCGCGCCGGGCACTACCAGAATTTCAGAAATGAGCTCACACAGAAGAGACAGGGAATGAACAGTCACTAACCGTGGCCAGTCAGGCTCTCTGGGTCGGGGGCCCCTCGGGGGTCTTGGGGACCCCGGATGAGCCCCCAAATGTTATGCCCAGAATTCGTGATCCCCAAAGACCACCAGGGAGCCGAGTCCGATGCAAAAGCTAAGAGCCTTTATTTGAGCTAGCTCGAGCTCAATCCCCTACCTGCACCGACGCAGCGATGAGATGCCAGAGAGAGAGCACGAGTTTCAAAAAGCACAAAGGTTTTATAGGGATCTAGGGACAGTTGGTGGGGGTAATGGTCATGCCCTTAGCCGATTGGCTGGGGAAGGTTCAGAGTCCCGATGCGCAGGTTGCCGGGCGTGGTTTGAACGGGAAGTTTGAAGGGGTGAGCGGGGAAGTTACTCAAGGAGGCGTGGTCTGAAGTTTGAGCGGGAATTTCTTTCTGCAGTTTTCCTGGAAAGGGGGCCATGTCGGGGACAGTCACTCAAGATGGAGGACACAGAACAAAATGGAGTCGGCCAGCCTAGGTCCTCTCTTCCACTCACCTCTCTCTTAAATAATAGAATTTATTAAGCACACTATATCCCAAGCGCTATGCGAAATATCTTGTAACACATTTGCTTACTAAGAGTTAACCCCACAAGAAGTGCTTGGCCATGCATAAGAATCAGTCTTCAGTGAATGTCAGACTTTTCCTGAGAGGATCGCTTTAAGGACCATTAGGAAATTCAACACTCCTCTAAGCAGGGTGACCAACTGTCCCATATCGCCCAGTATTGAGGGGGTTTCCTGGGATGCAGGACTTTCAGTGCTAAAACCAGGATCAGTCAGTTACTCCACTCCTAGGAATAGCAGAGGTTGCCACCAAATATAAAAGTTGATTCCGGATACATTATCCTTGTTGAAATTCAAGATGGGTGCTCTGAGATCCAGATTTTTTAATTTTTGATGTCACAAAACATAAATTCTAGTTCATGAAGAAAAAAAAAAAGAAACTCGTCCAAGAAAGGAGAGTGGGTTTTTTATTAGAAAAGGAATTATAGCATGGAATCGAAACTCTTAGTATATAGACAGACTTGGATTTCCATCCCTGTTTTGCTGCTTACTAGTTATGTGAATTTGGGCAAGTGGTTAATCTTCAATATCTTTAAAAATCAGGATGCTAGTAGCTATCTCATTAGGTTGTTAATGAAAACTTAAAAAGGTAGTGATGCATCTGAAGCTCATAGCCCAGTACCGGAGGCACGTATGGTAAGCAGTTATCAGCTGCTATCAATAGGCTAAACCTTGGTCTCCTATTTGAGTACTCCTTTAACTAGACTCCCATGGATCTTCTCCAGAGCCACATTTCCTTTGTGTGTGTCTGTCTTTCAAAAAGAATTTACAGAAGCCAAGTCTGGCTTGATACAATAACGTCTTTCTAAAGAAAATAAAGAGTATTCTTCCATTTGCTTCCCCTTGGGAAAATAGTATTTATGAACAGTAACTATACAATAAGCATTTCTGTAGGAAGCATTTTACAAGGCATTGACTCACCCAATTCCCACAACCCTCTGATCTGCACACTATTATTTCTTTTGAAAGAGGAGGATCCTGAAGCTCGGAGATTTCATGTAACTAGCCCAAGGTCACCTGGCATGACCAGGCCAGTAATCAAATCCCGTCCATCCAGTTCTGAACCCTCTTTCTTTAATGCTCTAGAAACCCAATGGGGTAACTGCGCAACTGTACTTTGGGAGGGAAGGAGGGCAAGGCTCAAGAAACTTCTTGAGGTGACCCCAACAAGGTCCTGGAAAAATGAACAGGAAAGCACCAGGCGGGAAAAGGGGGAGCATTTCAAATGGAGGTAACAAAGGCAAAAGCAGGGAGGTCAGAACTGCAAATCCCTCCACCTTTTTTCCCCCCTCTTGAGAGCGAGGGTTGGGGATTCAAGTGCGGACTTCGGGTGCAAAAACCCTTGGTTCGCCCAATATCCACTCGCCTCTCTCCTCGCCCCAGTTTGGCTCCCTGCACCCCAACTTCCCGGCCCCCTCGTCCCTTTCCGGGATAAAAGCCCGGAGGAGCTACCGACCGGAAACTGGCAGGGAGGCTGGGGGAGGAGGGGCGTGTGTGGGGCCGAGAGACACAGACCTGGACGCGCAAGGCAGGGAGGTGGGACCCAACGTCATACCCACGCGAGTTCGCTCTTTTTTCACCCTCGGCCCGCCCACTGTCCTTCCGGCCGTATTGTGACCCTGGAGAGCAACGCACCTAAGACCCAGGAAGCGGCGCACGGGGCCGTCGCCCGCCACCTCACCCGCACGCCGGCTGGAGCAACCGTTACTAACCACTGCGACTGCGCCTGCGCTGGCCCCGGCTGACGCGCGAGGAAGCCAGGCCAGAGCCTGGGAGGTGCGGAGGTAGGCCGGGGGTTGGGCCTCTTTTCACCAATATAAAGAGAGGAACGGGGAACCACGTGTCCACAAGATACCAATCATATTTCCTACTCTGAAATCCCTCCGGGGGGGGGGGCGGGAAAAGTGGGTTTGGTGCAGGATCACGTGATCTGAAAAGGTAAATAGAGCCACGTGGTTTTTCCTGGACTGCTGCAAACCTTGGCGCCAAGACGTACCCTCGTTGAACAATTACTTAATGAACGTGTGTGACGTGCTAAGCACTGTGATGATACTGCGGCTGCTGAGATATAATCGCTACTTCAGAACGCTCCCAATTAAGTTTGTTTATGTATTCATTTATTTTTTTTTAAATTTATTTTGAGAGAGAAAGAGCTCGCGCAGGATTGCGGGAGAGGCAGAGAGAGAGAGAGCGAGAGCCCCAGCAGACTCTGCACTGTGATCGAGGAGCCCGATGTGGGGCTCCAACCCATGAATGGCGAGATCATGACCTGAGCGGAAACAAATCAAGAATTTAACGCTTAACCACCTGGGCCACCCAGGTGCCCCTTATGTATTCATTTCAGTCTCAGCCACTGTACTAGTGTTTCCCGTATTACATTTCCTTTAATGAGTACCCATCAGATGCTCATGAAAAGATTGCTAAAGGAATTTGTTTTCTCTCTCCCTCAGCCCTTGGGGTAATGAAAAAGAGGTAGGTTTTTACCTACGAGGATAGATTATATATTTTGATCTGGCAATAATCAGTGGCTAATCATTATTCAGGTCTTAACGGTGTTCACTTCCTAGAAATATCCCTGTCATTCAACGTCCAAGGCTAAAACTAATGATGCTTACAAAGAACTAGGAAGAGACTTAGTCATGTTGCATAGACAGAGGATAAAACAATATGCAAACGTGAGGCTTTTCAACAAAGTGCTTTATTGGAGGACACAGGGTAAAGTGAAGGGCATGAGGTGGGTGGAGATGATGCTCTCCAGAGGTGACACTCAATTCTTACAGTACTTCTTGGTGTCCAGGTTCTTGTGCTCCTTGTTATATGGGGCCTTTGAAAAGCAGATGGCAGCATTGCGGTCACAGTTGCAGATGAAGGCCTCACAGGGTTTGTTTTCATCTGGAAAAGAGCAAGAGGAGAGGACTGAGCCAAGGTAGATCCTGCTTTGTCCAGTCTGGAGGGAAGGAAGAATTAACTGGAATAAATAATGGCCATTACATTCATACAAATTTGGGTTTGATAGATTAAGCAAATAAAAATACCAGAATTTCAGAAAAACAAAAAAAAATTGCAATGTTTGGAATGTAGAATAAAAAATGTTCATTGTCTATCTGAAAGTCAAATTTAATTGGACAACATGTGTTTACTCTGGCAATCCTAGGTGTGATCGATGCTGTTAGGAAAGTCCTATCTGTTTCACATCCCTAAATGAGCTCTTATAACCCACAGAGCTATAGATCTTTGATAACATAGGCAAGCAATTTATAAACAATATGGAAAACACTAAAACATATACTCGAAGCAGCAAAGTATTGTGCATATAAACTTAGTGAAGTTTAGCAAGCAAATTTCTCTACTTTAAAACACATTTAAAAAATTACAGAACAGGGGCACCTGGGTGGCTCAGTTGGTTAAGCGTCCGACTTCAGCTCAGGTCAATGATCTCACGGTTTGTGAGTTTGAGCCCCGAGTCAGGCTCTGTGCTGACAGCTCAGAACCTGGAGCCTGCTTTGGATTTTGTCTCCTTCTCTCTCTACCCCTCCCCACTTATACTCTGCCTCTCAAAAATAAATGAATGTAGAAATTTTTTTTAAATAAAAATAAAAATTGCAGAACATTCTTACAGTAGAATATTATACAGATATTTAAAACAATTAAGTACACCTATATGTGGAAATGTTTCCAAGATATTTTATTAAAGGAAAATGAAGGGCAATGCATCTAACTAGTTATCTTGGGTAGCAGGATTATAGGCACCTTCCACTTTCCATGATATATTTCTGTAGAGTTTGAAATTACACTACTTTGGCCTTGTTTATTTTTATAGCCAAAAGAAACAACAATGATAACTTTTAAAATGCATTTCAAATTTGTTATCTATAATTTAATTATGTACTTCTGCTTACGTTCAATAATCTTATTAAAGTTTTGTTCCTCTCTGATCCTTTTTTTTTTTTAAGAGAGAGAGAGAGAGAGAGAGAGAGAGAGAGAGAGTGAGTGGGGGAGAGGGGCAGAGGTCATGATCCCAGGGTCATGGGACTGAGCCCCGCTTTGGGCTCTGCACTGAGCATGGAGCCTGCTTAAGATTCTTTTTCTCCCCCTCTGCCCCTCTCTCCTATTTGCATTCTCTCTCTAAAAAAAAAATAATAAGTAAATTAAAAAAATAAAAGGGAAGGCTGCACAGAGAAAGCAACATTTGAAGTCCTGGAATGAGACTTCACATGGGAAGTGTTTCATGCAGAAGGAACAAAGGACTTGAGGTGGGCACGTGCCTAGCTATGATTAAAACGATAAAAACGTTATTCCAAGGATAAGCACAAATGAACACAGAGCTATGAAATCATTTATTCCTTAAGATGGTGGGATTCCTGGGGCGCTTGAGTGACTCCATCGGTTAAGCATCTGATGCTTGATTTCGGCTCAGGTCATGATCTCAAGTTGCTGCATCAGATCAGGCTCTGTGCTGACAGCATGCTTGGGATCCACCCCCCCCCCAAATAAACAAATAAATAAATAAACTTTAACAGTGCTTTAAAAAAGATGGTGGGATTCCTGGTAACTTTTTTCTTGGCCCTCTGGATTTGAGTTACAGTTATTCCAATGATGTATGTACAGTTTTGGAAAGTGGGACCCGTCTGTGAGTGCATAGAAAAGAGTAGTGAAAATCCAGAATGCTAGCCTAGCATGACAATACTATTCACCTCTGAACTGTCTGCCCTTCAGAACCACCTTCATAAAGGAACACATTTCACCATGAGCTGTGCATAACTTAGTGGTTAAGACCAGAACCTTTGAAATCAGAAACAACTGAGTTCAAATGCTGGCCCTACCACTTACAAGCTCTGTGATTTTGGGCAAGTAGCTATTTTTGAGCCTCAGCTTCCTCACCTGTAAAATGGGATTAATAAAACATATATATGCTCAGCGTACTCCCTGGTATGTAATAAGAAACTAATAAATGGTAGTTCTAAGCTCCTTTCATGAAATAACGAAGCTATATAGCATGGCAGTTAAGAACAGAGACCTTGGAGCCA
The DNA here is from genome assembly GCF_046562875.1 of Panthera onca. Lineage (NCBI taxonomy): Eukaryota > Metazoa > Chordata > Mammalia > Carnivora > Felidae > Panthera > Panthera onca. The sequence goes on from NC_138350.1 coordinate 15,276,310, forward strand.
TATAAACCTGTTCAAAACCAGACACCCCAGGGTGTCTGGGTGGCTCAGTTGGTTAAGCATCTGACTCTTCATTTTGGCTCAGGTCATGAATTTACAATTTGTGACATGGAGCCCCTATAGGCTCCTTGTAGGACTCTGTGCTGGCAGTGCAGAACCTACTTGGGATTCTCTCTCTCCCTCTCTCTCTGCCCCTCTCCCGCATTCTATCTCTCTCTCTGTCTCTCAAAAACAAAAACAAAAACCCTCAGAAAAACCCAAATGGGGCGCCTGGGTGGCTCAGTCGGTTAAGTGTCTGACTTCGACTTCTGCTCAGGTCATGATCTCGTGGTTCATGAGTCCGAGCCTGCAACAGGCTCTGTGCTGACAGCTCAGAGTCTGGAGCCTGCTTAGGATTCTATGTCTACCTCCCTCTCTGCCCCTCCTCTGCTCACACTCTGTCTCTCTCAAAAATAAAATAAACATTAATTTAAAAATTTCAAAAGTTCTGAAACTGCTAAAAAAAAAAAAAAAAAGTCCCAAACAGTGGGTGCCCAGTTTCCTCATCTGTCAAACAAGTATAATAATAATACCTATCTCATAGGATTGTTGCCAGGATTAAAGGAGACACAGCTTGGCACCAAGGCGATCAATAAATGGTGGATATCATTACTATTATTTCTTCCACAAAGGAGTTAACCTACCGCTGCAGGTGATCTCAGATCCAGAGCATGAGTATGAGTAGGTTTTGGTGTAGGGGTTGTCCAGGAGGAATTTACAGCTGTCCAGTTTCTTGGCTTGTGAGTAGCAGTGGTCGTGTGTCTGGCAACACCTAAAGAGTGGGGGAAGGACAGAGCTCAGGCAGGGGCAGGGCAGCAGGGCAGGCTCATCAAGGGGAATGATTTAGCTGACATGCTCCGGAAGATATTTATCCTGTGGCTTGAAAAATGTAAGTCCTTTTATCGTGTTTATTGAAGGCGATTTAAAAATGGGTTGCAGGAATATCGTACAATCACGTATGTGTTCTGAAGATGCAGTGAGAGTCTTAACCACTGCTGGAAGAGGACAGTCCAATCGACGCTGTGGTGTTTTGTGATGCAATATTCTGCCACTAGAGGGCAGCAGCATCCACTATTGCTTGACATCAACCTTCCGCCTTTGCTCCTAACCGAGAGCACTGGATTCAGGGGCCTCTTGGAGCATTTTTGTTTATACAAGAGTTTAAAATGTGTTACCCTTAGCAAATATGCAAATCCATTTTCTGTGCCTCCTCGTGAGATCCTTGGCTTGTGCCCTCCCCCCACCGCACGGGCACTCCCCTCTCCCTGCCGATCAATCACTCACTTGTCCAGTTCATCCACAGGCGTGCCGGACCCACCCAGGCCACAGTAGCAGCCGTAGTCGGTGTAATCCCTCACGGGGTCACTCTCGGGGATCGTACACTTGATCATGTTGCGGAACTGCCACACTGCCCGCGGGCTGACGCCCCCCTCAGCAGCACCCACTGCAAGAAAACACAGCCAGAGTTTAAATCCATTCTGACTGGCTCTGCCAGCGCCCAGGGGCCCCACTGCCTCCTGCCTGCTCTCTGGCCCCACGCTGCCTTTCACCCCTCCAGCTGCCTCCTCGGAAGAGAGCTGGACACAGAAACCTGGTAATGTAAATGAGGATTTTTTCTTTTTATAAAGCTTTTTAAAGATATTTTTTATAGAGGGGCGCCTGGGTGGCTCAGTCGGTTAAGCGTCCGACTTCAGCTCAGGTCACGATCTGACAGACCGTGAGTTCGAGCCCCGTGTCGGGCTCTGGGCTGATGGCTCAGAGTCTGGAGCCTGCTTCCGGTTCTGTGTCTCCCTCTCTGTCTGCCCCTCCCCCATTCATGCTCTGTCTCTCTCTGTCTCAAAAATAAACTAAAAAAAAAAAAAAAAAATATTTTTTATCGAGATAAAATTCACATAACAAAATTCACCATTTAAACACTTAAAATGGACATTTCATGGGCACCTGGGTGGCTCAGTCAGTTGAGTGTCAGACTTGGACTTAGGTCATGATCTCAGGGTTCGTGGGTTCGAGCCCTGCACTGGAATAGCTGCTGTCAGTGCAGCGCCGGCTTCTGATCCTCTGTCGCCCCCCACCCCCCCATCCCCCCCCACCCCCGCCTTTCTCCCCTCTCAAGCGCGCTTGCGCACTCTCAAAAATAAATAAAAAATAGTTTTAAAAATGTACATTTCTGTGGTTTTTAGTATATTCACAGAGTTGTGGAACCATCACCACTAAATCTAGAACATTTTCATCACCCCCAAAAGAACATCCTGTTCCCATTAGCATTCCTTCCCCTTTTCCCCTCTCCCCTCTGGCAACCAGTAAACTCTATGGATTTTCCTATTATGAACACTTCATGTAAATGGAATCATACAGCATAATTTTTTTTTAAGTTTACCAGTCCTTTTTTAAAAAAGTTTATTTATTTTGAGAGAGATAGAGCATGAGAGCAGAGGAGAGACAGACAGAGGGAGAAAGAGAATCCCAAGCAGGCTCTGCACTATCAGCACATAGCCCGGAAGCCGGGCTTGAACTCACAAACTGTGAGATCATAATCTGAGCCGAAACCAAGAGTCTGATACTTAACCTACGGAGCCACCCAGGCACCCCTAGCACAATGTTTTTGATGTTCATCCACATTATAACATATATCAATACTTCATTCCTTTTATAGTTGAATAGCATTCCACTGTGTGGAGAGACCGCATTTATCACTTGATAGACATTTGGGTTGTTTATACTTTTTGGTTCTCATGAATAGTGCTGCTATTACCAGTTGTGCACTAGTTTTTGTGTAAACATATGTTTTCTATGAGGTCCCCATTATTTATCCAGCAAATATTTATTGAGCACCAATTATGGGCCAGTCACTGCTGTAGGAACTGAAATACATCAGTGAGCAAATAGAAAATCTGTAACCTCATTGAGTTTATAAAGCTCAATGCTTTTGAGTTTATAAAGCTCCCTAGTAGGGTAGAAAAACAGTAAGCAATAAATGAAATAAATAAGGAAATCGGATCCTTTGTTAGAGCTCCAGGCTCTGAGCATGGTAAGGGGAATCTAAAATGGGTTAGGTGGGAGGGGCGCCCGGGTGGCTCAGTGGGTTAAGTGTCCCACTTCAGCTCAGGTCATGATCTTGCAGTTTGTGGGTTCAAGCTCCGTGTCGGACTCTGTGCTGACAGCTCAGATCCTGGAGCCTGCTTCAGATTCTGTGCCTTCTCCTCTCTCTGCCCCTCCCATGCTCTGTCTCTCAATAATAAATAAACATTTTTAAAAATTTTTTTAATTAAAAAAAATAAAATGGGTTAGTTGGGAGGCGCCTGGGTGGTTCAGTCCATTAAGCATCCGACTCTTGACTTCAGCTCAGGTCATGATCTCACGGTTGCTGAATTTGAGCCCCATGCTGGGCTCTGTGCTGACAGCACTGAGCCTGCTTGGGATTCTCTCTCTGTCCCTCCCCCATTCATGTGCGTGTGCATGCTTGCTCTCTCTTTCTCTCTCAAAATAAATAAACTTTAAAAAAAGGATGGGTTAGGTGGGGATGTGGCGGGGTTGAGATGGGGCAGGAGCATAAAGAGGCCTGTGTGGCCTTCCATCCTCAACAGGACAAGCTCTCTTCTGCCTCAAGGCCCACACACCTGCCATTCCCTCTGACTGGCACACTTTGTCATCTTTTTTTTTTTTTCAAATGTTTATTTATTTTTGAGAGAGAGACAGAGACAGTGCGGTAGGGGGAAAGACAGAAGGAGGGAGACACAGAATCTGAAGCAGGCTCCAGGCTCTGAGCTGTCAGCACAGAGCCCGATGTGGGGCTGGAACCCACGAACTGGGAGATTATGATCCCAGCGGAAGTCGGATGCTTAACCTAGCTACCCAGTCGCCTTGACCTGTCATCTTTTCAAAAGGCTGGAGGATCTTGTTTTAAATGCCACCTCTTCTTTCTTGACCACCTAAGCCAAGTGGCTCCTCTGCTACCATTTTTCTTTATGTTGTTTGCTTCACAGTACCTATAGCAGTCTGTATCTGTCATTTATTTATGCCTCCCTCTCACTGGACCATAAAGTCAAGGACAGGCCTCAGGGCTTTTGTACCCCAGGGTCTGACACATAGTAGGTGCTCAATAAGTATCTATTAAATAAGTTTTTAAAAAGTCTTCTTGTAGCTGAGTGCCTGCCCAAACCAGGCACAAGGCTTGGCACAGCAGACTCAGGAGGCAGGACCCCTTCACATTTTCAGGGCCAGCCCCTGTGAGATTTGGGGCCCTGAAGAGGGCGCTACATGATTTTGGGGTCCCATTCACGTGGCCACCAGTATCATCTTTTTGCCCCATGCCTTGCCCTTTCTTCCCTTGATCTGCCGTGCGCACTGGAGCCACTCCATATGCTTATACCCCAGGGCAAAGGGAGGGTGGCAGCTGGTCACGCTCCCCTGTGAGCAGCCTCCACACTGGCAGCAGACAGACAGGAGTGGCCTGGCTACTTTGGCCCATCTCCAGACCCCCCTCCCCGCCCCCCCGCCTGCTTCCCTGTTTTCTCAGTCTCTGATCCAGCCAGCTCTGCTCTTTGCACAGGCCAGACCTACACAAAGCTAATTTTCATGTGTGTGCCTGTGTGTGTGTGTGGCGGGAGGGGAGGGGAACGCGTCCATCTAGAAGTCCTCAGTCTCAACCCAGAGCCTGATACCTTGGAGGCTCTGATATATCAGTGTTGAATGGATGAATGAGGTGGGATTTGAATTCCAATATATCTGATTCCATGGATTCATTCAATAAATGGCGCAAACAGCTCTATCATTGCTCTCATGGAGCCCATACTTCAATATGGGTGGAGAATAAAAAAGGAGGGGCACCTGGGTGGCTCAGTCGGTTAAGTGTCCGGCTCTTGATGTCAGCTCAGGTCTTTTTTTTTTTTTTATATTTATTTTATTTTTGTGTGTGTGTGAGAGAGAGAGAGAGACACAGAGTGCCAGTGGGGGAGGGGCAGAGAGAGAGGGAGGCACAGAATCCAAAACAAAGCAGGGTCCAGGCTCTGAGCTGTCAGCACAGAGCCCAATGCGGGGCTTGTACCCACGCACTGTGAGATCATGACCTGAGCCAAAGTCAGATGCTTAACCAACTGAGCCCCCTAGGAGCCCCTCAGCTCAGGTCTTGATCTCAGGGTTGTGAGTTCAAGCCCCGTGTTGGTAGAGTTTACTGAAAAAAAAAAAAATTAAAGCTTTAAGAAAAGGGAATGCATCAACAAGAAACAAGATACAAATTGCAGGCAAATGTAGGTGCTGGGAAGACCCCAGGCCAAGGCAATATGGTAGAGGGCAGGTAGGCCCTTCTGAGGAGGGTCATCTGAATTTGGACCTGGAGGTTGGAAAGGTGCCAACTGTGGGGGAATTTGTTATGGGAGCTGTTAAGCCCCATAGAGAGCCCCGAAAAAAGCCTCCAAGGCTGGCCAGCCTTGTGACCTGTGACCCCCATTCCAGAGAAGTGAGATCTTAGCGCTGAGCTGAGGAGACTCACCTACCTGTAAGCAGAGCAGCCAGCACAAGGAATTTCATCCTGTTAAGTTGCCGAGCAAGAGAAAGGACTAAAGCCACCTACTGCCTCTCTCTTTATACCCATACCATGTCTCCAAGATAAGGCTGTAGTGTTTGCTTTGCTCCCAACCTGCTCTGAATTGGCCTTGAACCTGTCTGTTGCAGGAATAACCTTTACCGACGAGCAAGCCCTGCCAGCAAGGGATCATTGGAAAAAGGGGGATATGTGTGGGTCATCGGCATCTTTTAATGGAAGGGATTATTTCTGGAATTTGTATGGCTCAGAATCTTGACCCTCCCCCACCCCTTTGCACTCAGCCCAATTCTATCATTGCCTGCATGTCTTATGGGTCTGAGCTGTGGGTCTCAGTGAATAGTCCCATCAATCATGCATTTAACAGATGAGCAAATGGGTTCAGAGAGGTGAAGTAACTTGCCTGAGGTCACACAGCCATCTAAGGGCGGGGAGCAGGGGCCCACACTTAGGCATGTCTGATTCTTTCTTTTTTTAAGTTTATTTATTTACTTTTGAGGGAGGGAAGGAGGGAGGGAGAGAGAGAAAGGCAGAAAGAGAAGGAGAGAAAGGATCCCAAGCAGGCTGTATGCTGCCAGTGCAGAGCCCGATGCAGGGCTCGATCCCACAACTGTGAGATCATGAACTGAGCTGAAACCAAGAGTTGGACGCTTAACCGGCTGAGCCACCCAGGCGACCCTAGGCATGTCTGATTCTAAGGCACATGTTTTATTTTTCTGCACTACATTAATACCACCCCTCCTTCATTCTCCAGTGTGGGTTTGCAAGGACACCCTGGACTTTGGAGTTCCAAAGACTTGGATCTGACTTGTAGAATGAAAGCGCACATATCAAATGTTTGTATAACATTTTTAAGGAGAAATTCACATAGCATAAAATTAACCATTTTATTTTATTGTTTTTTAAATGTTTTATTTATTTTGTGGGGAACCTGGGTGGCTCAGTCAGTTGAGCATCCGATTTCGGCTCAGGTCATGATCTCATGGTTCGTGAGTTCAAGCCCCGCATCGGGCTCTCCGCTGTCAGCTCATAGCCTGCTTCAGATCCTCTGTCCCCCTCTCTCTCTGCTCCTCCCCCCACCTTGCTCATTCTCTCTCTCTCTTTCTCTCTCAAACATAAACAATAAGCATTAAAAAATGTTTTATTTATTTTTGAGAGTGAGTGGGGGAGGTGCAGAAAAGGTGGGGAGAGAGGATCTGAAGGGGGCTCTGTACTGAGAGCAGAGAGCCCAATGCTCACAAACTGTGAGATCATGACCTGAGCCAAAGTCAGACACTCAAATCAACTGAGCCACCCAGTTGCCCCAGCCATTTTTTTTAAGGTTTTTTTTTAATGTTTATTTTTGAGAGACAGAGAGAGACAGAGTGTGAGTGGGGGAGGGGCAGAGGGAGAGGGAGACACAGAATCCCAAGCAGGCTCCAGGCTTTGAGCTGTCAGCACAGAGCCTGATGCAGGGCTCAAACCCAACCAACCACGAGATCATGACCTGAGCTGAAGTCAGACACTCAACCGACTGAGCCACCCGGGTGCCCCTCAACCATTTTATTTTTAAAGTGAACAATCCAGGGGTGCCTGGCTGACTCAGTTTAAAGAATATACAACTATTGATCTCAGGGTTGTTATGAGTTCAAGCCCCATGTTGGGTGTAGAGATTACCAAACCAAACACTTAAAAAAAAAAAGTTAAGTGAACAACTCAGAGACATTTATTACATTCAATGTTGTGCAACCACCCTCTCTGGTTCCAGAACATTTTCATTCTCCCCACCCCTGCAAAGGAAACCCCATACCCCTTAGCAGTCATTCTCTCCCAGCCCCTGGCAACCACTGATCTGCTTTCTGTCTCTATAGATTTACCTATTCTAGACATCTCACATAATATGTTCTTTTTTTTAAATTTTTTTAATCTTTATTTATTTTTGAGAAAGAGAGAGACAGAGTGTATGCAGGGAAGAAGCAGAGAGAGAGGGAGACACAGAATCCGAAGCAGGCTCCAGGCTCTGAGCTGCCAGCACAGAGCCTGACGCGGGGCTCGAACTCATGAACTGTGAGATCATGACCTGAGCTGAAGTCGGACGCTCAGCCAACTGAGCCACCCAGGCGCCCCTAATATGTTCTTTAAAAAATTTTTTTTAACGTTTATTTATTTTTGAGAGACATGAGAGAGACAGAGACAGAGCATGAGTGGGAGAGGAGCAGATAGAGAGGGAGACACAGAGTCTGAAGCAGGCTCTAGGCTCTGAGCTGTCAGCACAGAGCCTGATGTGGGGCTCAAACCCACCAACCATGAGATCATGATCTGAGCTGAAATCAGACACTTAACAGACTGAGCCACCCAGGCGCTCCTCACATAATATGTTCTATTTTATAATCAGTTTACTTGGTGCTCTCCTACTTAGTACTCACATGATTTCTGCAACAGCCCTGTGAGGTGGGGAGGCAGACCCTATTATTTTTACTTTATGTGTTTATTCATTTACTTACTTTTCCTGAGTAGAGAGTCCCCACATACCCTCCTCCCCCACCTTGCCCTCTCCCATAGGCTTCACCTGTTATTAATATCTTGCATTAGTAACATATCTAACATTAGTAAATGGTATATTTGTTACAATTCATGAACCAACATCGATACATGATTAGTATCAGAAAGGATATTAGTAAAACTCAAGCCCATAGTTTATTCAGATTTCTTTAGTTCTCACCAAATGTCCTTTTCCTGTTCCAGGATTCAATCCAAGATAGCGCATTATATTCAGTTGTCATGTCTTTGTAGTCTCCTCTTGGCTGTGATATCTTCTCAGACTCCCTTATTGTTGATGACCTTGGTAGTTGTGAGGAATTGCAGTCAGGTATATCATAGGATGCCCCTCTGTTACAATTTGTCTGATGTTTCTCTTCTAATCAGAATACAGATTGGTTATAGGTTTGCGGGAGGAAGATCAGAGGTTAAGTGCCACTTTCATCGCACTGCCATGTTATGTTTAATCATCTCTTGTCCTGGGATGCATCTTGGCCACATTCCAGATGAGGACACTGAGGCTCAGCCTGAGGTAGGGCTGGAAATGGCCATGCCCAGACATGAACCCATACCTGCTTCTTCCCGCTGAACCATTTCCTTCTACGCTGGGTAAGGTTATGCCATGTCCGAGTCAGTACAGAATCAACTGGCCTAATTCTAACCCTGTGGCCTCTGCTCAAGCCCTCTAGGATTCCAGCTGTCTATACTTTTCCTTTGAGCATGTACCGGGGCCAAAAAAAGAAGAAATCCGTCTGGAAGGACTCCCCTATTTTATCCCAAACCAGTAACCCCAGGAAAATTCCTTCAGCTAATGAGATAACACTGAAACAGCTTTTAGTAAACAGATGGGGAAACTGAGGCCCAGCAAGGGCAAGTGATTTGTTTGCTTGGGACTGACTCTTCCCCCACTGGACCCAGGATTTTAAGTCATCCTTTGCTTCATATGTGCCTAAGGGTTTTTTTTTTCTTTTTTTTTAATGTTTATTTATTTCTGAGACAGAGACAGAGCATGAGTGCGGGAGGGGCAGATAGAGAGGGCGACACAGAATCTGAAGCAGGCTCCTGGCTCTGAGCTGTCAGCACAGAGCCCAATGCGGGGCTCGAACTCACAAACCATGAGATCATGACCTGAGCCGAAGTCAGTCGCTCAACCGACTGAGCCACCCAGGCGCCCCATATGTTCCTAAGGTTTCTACATCTGTCCAGTACGGTAGCCATTAACCACATGTAGCTACTTAAATTCATTACAATTAAATAATATCAAAAATTAGTTTCTTGGGGCCCCTGGGTGGCTCAGTCAGTTAAGTGTCCAACTCTTGATTTCGGCCCAGTTCATAATCTCACGGCTAGTGGGTTCGAGCCCTACATCGGGCTCTGTGCCAACAGCAAGGAGCCTGCTTGAGATTCTCTCTCTCTCCCTTTCTCTGCCCCTGCCCTGCTCTCTCTCTCTCTCTCAAAATAAATAAATAAATAAACATTTAAAAAAATAGTTTCTCAATCCACGTGTGTCTAGTGGCTGCGGTATTGGACAGCACAGATATAGACTATTTCCATCATCACAGAGGGCTCTATTGGACAGTGCTGTTCAGGATGATACACGGACTGTCCCAGTGCCCACCAAGGGGTGGGCGGCGGCTGGGAGAGTAAAGTTAGCTCAGGGCCCCACATCAGCCTGACTGAAGGGTAGGTCTGTTAGCCTCCAGAATGAGTGACAACTGCTTAAGGAAAGGGAAGGCTTGGCCAGCAAAATTCTAAATCCTTCTTGTGTGGGTTCTTTGGGGTCGGAACAAAACAGAGGGCCAAGCACTGCTCCCGGTGGGTCTGAGGAAGGAGGAGAAGTTGGTGCTACAAATCTTCTAAGACTAATAGTATTAACTACCGTTTACTGCAAACTAACTCTACTCCAGGTCCCATGCTAAGAACCTGGCATAAACCTCTGAGATGGGTCCAGTTTCAAACTCCATTTTTTCAGAGAAGATAATTGAGACTCAGAGAGGTTAAGGGACAGCCCCAGTGTCACTCAGCACAACTGAGATGTGAGTTGGATCTGGTGTTTACGATACCACAGTATCGCCTCAGGACCAGGCACGGTGGTAGTGGGTTGGGGGAGTGCTTGAGGGCCCTGAGACCCAAAAGAGGTTTAGTCCTGCCTGCTTCCCTCCTTTTCTCCTCCTTCCTCAACCAGCTGGAGGCCTTCCACAGAGGTGAGCTGGACAAATTCTCAGGTGTATTTCATGCTGGGCAAAGCCCCGGTGGGGGAGGGGTCGTGCTACTAGAACCCTCTCCCCCTGGAAAGAGACGTGCTAAATGTAACAACCCAGACCTCTGCAGGAGACACAGGGTTGGTGGAGGAATGCACCCGGCAGGCACTGAGTACCCCGCCAAGCTCTACATACATTCTTTGTACCATGACCTTATGCTGCACCAGATTCATGCACAGGTGTGTACCACCCAGCCTCTCCCAGCCTGGGAAAAACACACTCTCCAGTGGAAAGAACAGCTAAGCATAGCTTCACGGCTTCTTCAGGTGACAGCATACCCACAGTCCAGCAAGGTCACACCTGCCCGGCCCCTGAAGGACAAAGCTCTTGCTTCCAGGAAATGCTTAAAAGCAGCTACCCGCTGCCATGTGCTGAGTGCTTCTATTTGCTTGGCGCTGTGCTGAGAGCTTCACATACGTTGTTTTCCGGCCTAACGACAACCTTCTGACACAGTTATTATCATGGTCCTCACCTTCCCGATTTTACAGATGATGAAACAGGTTCAGAGACCTTAAGTAACTGGCTCAAAACCACACAGCTAGAAAGGGGTAGGGATAGGATTTGAGCCTGTGTGCACCTGCCTCTTAGTCCAGAGCTCTCGTCAACAGCAACAAAACAGGAACAGCAGCAGCGGCATCGAGTGCTGGGCCAGGAAAGATATGAAGAGCTATACACAGGTTAACCTACGATCAAGTGCCCTTACAGGTGAGCAAATTGAGGCGGTATACCAAAGTTATCTAAACCTTTTTTCTACACGCAGTCCATCCAGAGAATATCTTTATGTATTCTGGATAGTAACCTGTTATCAGATAGATGATTTGCAAATATCTTCTCTCATTCAGTCGGTCACCTTTCACTTTGTTGTGTCCTGTTTTGGGTCGGGGAAGGGACAGAGAGAGAGGGAGAGAAAGAGAATCTTAAGCAGACTCCACACCTAGCGAGGAGCCTCACACAGGGCTCGATCTCACAACTGTGAGATCATGACCTGAGCTGAAATCAAGAGTCAGATGCTCAACCAACTGAGCCATCCAGGCACCCCTGTTGTATCTTTTTTAAGAATTTTTTTAAATGTTTATTTTTGAGAGAGAGAGAGAGAGACAGAGTGTGAGTGGAGGAGGGGCAGAGAGAGAGGGAAACACAGAATCCCAAGCAGGCTCCAGGCTCTGAGCTGTCAGCACAGAGCTGGATGTGAGGCTCCAAACCATGAGCCATGAGATCATGACCTGAGCCGAAGTCGAACCCTTAACCGACTGAGCTACCCAGGTGCCCCTTTTAAGTACACAAATGATTCAGTTTGATGTAGTCCTATTTGTCTATTTTTGCTTTTGTTGCCTGTGCTTTTGGTATCATGTCTAAGAAACCATTAACAACTCCAATGCCATGAAGCTTTTCCTCTCTGCTTTCTTCTAGGAGTTCTTCTAGGAGTTTCAGGTCTTACATTTCAGTCTTTAATCCATTTTAAGCTAATTTTTTTTTTTTTTTGAGCAAACTCTACCCCCAACATGGGGCTTGAACTCATGACCCCAAGATCCAGAGTCATATGCTGTAGGGTACGGACAGTAGAGTATGGACTCTTGATCTTGGGCGGGGGGGTTGTGAGTTTGAGCCCCATTGTTGGGTGTAGAGATTAGTTAAAAAAAAAAAAAAGTCACATGCTCTACCAACTGAGCCAGCCAGGTTCTCCTGAGCTAATTTTTTTTTTAATGTTTATTTATTTATTTTTGAGAGAGAGGGAAACAGAGAATCTGAAGCAGGCTCTACACTGTCAGCACAGAGCCCAATGTGGGCTCAAATCCACGAACTGTGAGATCATGATCAGATCTGAAGTCAGCCGCTCAACCGATTGAGCCACCCAAGCACCCCCCCACACACACACACACCCCGAGCTAATTTTTGTAGATGGCATAGGATAAGGGTCCCAACTTCATTCTTTTTTTAAAAAAATATTTATTTTTTAATTTACATCCAAGTTAGTTATCATATAGTGCAACAATGATTTCAGGAGTAGATTCCTTAATGCCCCTTACCCATCCAACTTCATTCTTTTGCATGTGGATATCTAATTTTTCCAAGACCATTTGTTGAAGACATTGTCCTTTCCACATTGAGTGGCTTTGGCACCTTTGTCAGAGATCATTTGCCCATGTAAGTAAGGGTTTTATTTCTGGGTTCTCTATTCTATTCCATCGATCTATATCTGTCTGTATGCCAACACCTCATTGTTTTGATTACTGTGGCTTTGTAACATGCTTTGAAATCAGGAAGTATGAGTTAACTAACTAGAATTTAAATGAAAACTTGAAACAACAACAAAAAAAGGAAGTGTGAATCCTCCAACGTTTTCAAAATTGTTCAGACTATTCAGGGTTCCTTGAGATTCCATATGAAGTTTTCTTTTTTAATGTTTTTAAATGTTTATTTATTGTTGAGACAGAGAGAGACAAAGCATGAGCAGGAAAGGGGCAGAGAGAGAGAGAAGGGGCAGAGAGAGAGGGGGAGACACAGAATCTGAAGCAGGCTCCAGGCTCTGAGCTGTCAGTACAGAGCCTGACACAGGGCTCAAACTCACGAACCGTGAGATCATGACCTGAGCTGAAGTCAGACACTCAACCCACTGAGCCACCCAGGCGCCCTGAAATACACTTGAGTTTTGAGTGTTGATTTTGTATCATGCAACTTTACTGAGTTAGTTTATTAACTCCAACAGTTTTTGTGTGTGTGTGTGTGGAATCCTTAGGGTTTTCTACATATAAAATCATGTTATCTATGGACAGAGATAATTTTACTTCTTCCTTTCCAATTTGGATGGCTTTTAGTTCATTTTCTTGCCTCATTGTTCTGGCTAGGACTTACAATACTATGTTGAATAGAAGTGACCAGAGTGGACATCCTTGCCTTGCTCCTAATCTGAGAGGAAAAGCTTTCAGTATGGATTTTGAAAATTTTTGTTTTTAAATGTTTACTTATTATGGGGGGTGGGAGGAGATGCTAACAGTGCACAAAATGGGAAATAAATTACTTTAAAATAAAATAAAATAAAATAAAATAAAATAAAAGTTTACTTATTTATTTTGAGAGAGAGAGCCAGAATGAGGAGAGACAGAGAGAGGAGAGAGAGAATCCCAAGCAGCCTCCACACTGTCAGTACAGAGAGCCTGACCTGGGGCTCGATCTCACAACCATGAGATTATAACCTGAGCTAAAATCATGAGTCGGACACTTAAACCGACTGAACCACCCACAATATGAATTTTTTTTAAGATTGTATTGGTTTTTTTTTAATTTTTTTTTTATTTAAAAAACATTTTTTTTTAACGTTTTTATTTATTTTTGAGACAGAGAGAGAGCATGAACAGGGGAGGGTCAGAGAGAGGGAGACACAGAATCCGAAACAGGCTCCAGGCTCTGAGCTGTCAGCACAGAGCCTGCGCGGGGCTCGAACTCACGGACCGCGAGATCATGACCTGAGCCGAAGTTGGCTGCTTAACCGACTGAACCACCCAGGCGCCCCCAAAATTTTTTTTAATATTTATTTTTGACAGAGAGAGAGAGAGACAGAGCATGAGTGGGGGAGGGGCAGAGAGAGAGGGAGACACAGAATTCAAAGCAGGCTCCAGGCTGTCAGCACAGAGCCCAAAGCGAGATCATGACCTGAGCCGAAGTTGGACGCTCAGCCGACTGAGCCACCCAGGCACCTAAGATTTTATTGTTAAGCAATCTCTACACCCAACATAGGGCTTGAGCTCACAACCCTGAGAACCGTCATGCTCCACTGACTGAGCCAGCCAGGCACCTCCTCAGTATGAATTTTTTAAAACATAACTACAATGCCATCATCATACTTAATAAAAATAACGATAATTTTTTAGTATTAATACCCAGACCATTTTTGGAGACCTTTGACTGTCTCAAAATGTCTTTTTACAGTTAGTTTTTCCAAATTATATCCAAATAAGCTACATGTCTTTTTACACGTGAATCAAATATTGTATGAAAGAAGAAAAATAAAGAAAAACAAAACAACTGTGGGATCAAAAGGACTCAGTTTTGAAAAACCACCCTGCCACTCAGCAGCTGTGTGACTTCAGGTAAGATACTCCACATCTCTGAGCTTCTGTTTCCCCCTATGTAGGATGCAAGAGCTGGGACGATTAGAGTGATCAAGCACAGAAAGCACTGAGCACCATGTGTGGCTGTTCGGAGGTTCCCAGAAGGCCTTAGGTAACCCTGGGCTGAGTTTAACTTGACCAAGAGCTCCTTAAGGTGCTGATTCCTATCCCTCCTCTTACCAAACCGTGTCTCCAGTTGCATCTGAGCTCAGCTGAGACTATTTCTCTAATGGAGCACAACCACCAGGGAAGCTGATCTTCCTCAAAGCTCACGCCTTAAGGAATCCAGAAGCTCACCCGAACACTCTCACCTCACCCCTTTCCCCATCCAGCCCCATCGCAAGCCACACCCTTGTTTCAACCTACAACACCCTGGTCCTCATCCGGTATCTCTTGCCAAGTTGCTCACAGCAGCCTCCTCAACGTCTCCCTGCTCCCCTCCACAATGGCCTCCCTCAGATCAGTTCCCCATTGTATTTCAAATGTAAGCCTGATTCATCACTCTCCCACCCCACTGCCTAGAAGCCTCAATGCCTTCTCAAATGGCTCTTATATAAGAAACAAAACCAGCCTAGAGGCCGAATCTCATCTGCCCCTACCTACCTGTCGAGGTGGAGTGAGGTAGGATACTTTCTACTCCTTCTACCTTCTTTCAGCTCCTTAATGAAACACTTCATGCTTCTCTTCATTTCAAGGTTTTGCACCTGCTGGTCTCTCCTCCTGGTATGTTTCTCCCACTGCATTGCCTAATTCTTACTCTTTCTCCTTTTTTCTTTTCTTTTCTTTCTTTTTTTAATTTTTTTTTAACGTTTATTTACTTCCAAGAAAGAGAGACAGAGAGCAAGTAGGGGAGGGGCAGAGAGAGAGGGAGACACAGAATCCGAAGCAGGCTCCAAGCTCTGAGCTGTCAGTACAGAGCCCAACGTGGGGCTCGAACTCAAGAACTGCGAGATCATGACCTGAGCTGAACGAAGTCAGACACTTAACCGACTAAGCCACCCAGGTGCCCATTTTCTTTCTTTTTTTAAAAGTAATTTCTACATCCCAACATGGGGCTCAAACTCAAACTTCAAGATCAAGAATCCAACATCAAGAGTTGTATGCTCTACCGACTGAGCCAGCCAGGTGCCCCTTACTCTTTTGAATCTCAGTTGTCCTTGACCTCCCCACCCACATAACCCATACTACATCAGTGCTTTAAGGTGACCAGTTGTCCTAGTTTTCCAGGGAATGAAGGGTTCTCGGTACTTGGAGCTTCCTTTTTTCAAATCAGGAAAGTCCCTGGTTGAGTCCCTGGAAAACAGGATGAGTTGGTCGCCCTATCAGGGCCTAACACAGTGTTTTGTGCACAGTTGATGGTAAAGGAGTATTTGTGCACTGCAGTTTCTGGTCCCACTCGGGAGAGGGCAGACACTGCTGAGCTCCAGTCGCGCATTTCCAGGCATCTGGGGCAGCCCAATATTAATAATAGTAACTACTATTTACCAAGCACTTCCTTTGTGCCTTGCCTGGTGTTGAGTCCTCTGCATTTGCCCTCCCATTTAATTCTCAGTTGCCCAAGTTACAGCTAGTGCTTTTTATTGAGGTGAAATTCCCATCACGTAAAGCTAACCATTTTAAAGTGAACGAGTCAGTAGCATTTAGTACATTCAGTGTTGCGCCACCACCGCTCTCCAGTTCCAGAACATGTTTATGACCTCCGAGGCATAAACCTTTAGGCATAGACCTAAAACCATAGACCTTTAACCATTAAGCAGTCCCCCCCCCCCCGATTCTGACCTCCTACCTGCCCCTCCCAATCCGTTTTCTGTCTCCATGGATTCACCTCTTCTGGATATGTCTTAACAATAGAAACTCACAATATGTGGTTTTTACATAGACCTTTATGGCTTCCTTATTCTTTAAGGCTTCTTTTTCCTTTTCCTTTGACACATGACAAAACTGAGGCTCAGAGAGGTTGGGGAACCTGTTCAATGTCCTTCAGCTAGGAAGGGGAAGAGCTGGGTGTTGGAGCCCCCACAGCTAGCCATTTGCTATACCCACACCCCAATCTGAGCTGGTTTCCCAACTTACCTCTTAGGATTCTTTGAGTTAAAGGCAAACTAGAGCAAAGGGTCCAATGCTAAGTTTTATTTTTTTTAAATGTTTATTTATTTTTGAGAGAGACAGAGACAGAGCATGAGTGGGGGAGGGGCAGAGAGAGAGACACACACAGAATCCGAAGCAGGGTCCAGGCCCCCAGCTGTCAGCACAGAGCCCGACACAGGGCTCAAACTCACGAGTGGTGGGATCATGACCTAAGCAGAAGTTGGACACTTAACCAACTGAGCCACCCAGGTGCCCCTTAATTTTTTTTAAATTGTGGTAGAATATACACAAAATTTACTATATTTTTTTTGCCATTTTATGTGTACAATTCAGTGGCATTAATATATTCACAATGTCACACAACCATTACCACTACTATTTCCAAAATTTTTTCAATACCCCCAACAGAAGCTCTGTACCCACTAAGGAATAACTCCAGCTCCCGGTACCCTCTATATGGCATTCTGTCCCTATTATATTCTATGTATCTCATATAAGTGGAACCACACAGTATTTGTCCTTTGTGTCTGGCTTCTTTAATTTAGCATAATGTCTTTTTTTATTTAAAAAAAAAATTAATGTTTATTTTTAGAGGGAGACAGACAGAGTGTGAGCAGGGAAGGGGCAGAGAGAGAGGGAGACACATCCGAAGCAGGCTCCAGGCTCTGAGCTGTCAGCACAGAGCCCAACTCGGGGCTCCAACTCATGCTTTCATGAGATCATGACCTGAGCCAAAGTCGGATGCTTAACCAACTGAGCCACCCAGTTGCCCCCATAATGTCTTTTTAAAAAAGATTTTAGTTTTGGGGCGCCTGGGTGGCTCAGGTCATGATCTCGCGGTCTGTGAGTTCGAGCCCCGTGTCGGGCTCTGTGCTGACAGCTCAGAGCCTGGAGCCTGTTTCAGATTCTATGCCTCCCTCTCTCTGACCGTCCCCTGTTCATGCTCTGTCTCTCCCTGTCTCAAAAATAAATAAAACGTTAAAAAAAAAATTAAAAAAAAAAAAGATTTTAGTTTTAAGTAATCTCTATACCCAATGTGGGGCCCGAACCTACAGCCCCAAGATCAAGAGTCACATGCTTCATTGAGCCAGCCAGGTGCCCCTCATTTAGCATGTTTTTTTTTTTTTTTTTTTTCCCAAAGAGAGAATTTCCTCCTTTGTTGTTTTTTTTTTAAGTTTTACTTATTTTGGGAGAGACGGGGAGAGAGAGAGAGCATGCAGGGAAGGGACAGAGAGAGCGGGAGAGAGAGAATCCCAAGCAGGCTCTTCATGGGTAGTGCAGAACCTGAGGTGGGGCTCAAACCCACAAACCTTGAGATCATGACCTGAGCCAAAGTCAGACGCTTAACCTACTGAGCCACCCAGGTGCCCCTCCTGTCCCCGCCCTTTTAATGGCCACCCTAATGGGTGTGAAGTGGTATCTCATCGTCAACACAAAGCTTTGAGGCTGGTCAAGAAGTTGTACATGGAAGCTGGGCCAAGTGGACAGTGTAGACTTTCAGAAGAAATGCAGAAGAGAAAACAGAGTATCATTGGGATACCTGGACCTGAATGTACACAGAGATGCAAGACATTCACAAACCCAGCACCGTTTTCAAATAATTTATTAGGAATTTAAAACTGAAAATAAAACCTGGAAAAAGAAGTTACAGATGTGGAGAGAAGAGACACCGGAGGGTGGTAACTTGCTGGCTTCAAAACACCATGTAACATCTTTTTTAAAAATTCCCCAAATCAGAAAACGGAATTCCAGGGCCCTGAGCCCATAGGTGGGCCCAGTGGGGTGGGATGGGGTCACAAGAAGGGGAGGAGAAGGAAGCTGAGTCTCTCATGACTCAGCTCAAACGTGTAGAAAATTAAAAATAAAAACCAATAAAATGCAGCTTCTCTTTTATTAGGAAACATTAAAAAAAAAAAAAAAAAAAAAAAACAACCACGAACAGCCGCGCATCTCAGTAACAAAGATTATTGCTTTGTGTTCTCAGGGCTAATAGGTTAAGCACCTCACACAGACAATTAACTCTCCAAAGGGGTTTTTAGGGATGGGAACTGTGATGGGGAAGAGAGCTTAGGTCCCCAGCCTCAGACCTGGGGTGAGGGACATAGAGGGGGGGCCAACAACAGGTAAGTGGGCCTCAGCCCTGCCATGCCAGCCAGGTCACTCACTGTTCATGAAGTCAGACCCTGAGCCTCTTTTTCCTTTGAAGGGGGCTTGGGGGCTCGGGGATGCCAAGGGGCTCTGGCCATGGGACCATCCTGGTGGGAAACTTCAGTGAGAGAATGTGGGGGTTCCCTGAGAAGCCCTTTGCTTTCCCCTGGGGTCCGCCCCTTCCCAAAGTACCCCCTTGATGCCCGCTCATGGGGGGCTCAGAGCAGAAACCATGAAGGCCTGACCTAGGCAGGGAGCAGGGGAGACCTTTGGAGAGTTAATTCCTTTCCAGCAGTGGTTCCGGGCGAGCCCTTCTCTTTCCTCACCCCTTGCCCCCATGCTGGGTTTTTGGGGTGAGCAGGCCCAAGGCCTTGACCCCTAGGGCCTGAGTGAGTGGGCTTGCCTTGGCCACAGTTGAGGCCTGCAAGCTTACAGTAACGGTGTCTGAGGAGGAGACAGAAACACAGGGGGAGACCTTTGCCGGGTGGGGTGAGGCGATGCCCTCACCCCCAAGGGGTCTTAGAGAGGGGAAGGGGCTTCACCTCACAGTATTTACATATGATACAGGACGGGATGGTTCCAGGGGCTTGGCCTGGCCTACACAACCCTGTCCTCCTTTCCAGGGCTGGAGGGAGGTGGCCAGGAGCCCACACCCACATAGACATTTTGTTCTCAGCTGGTGGGGGGCACCTGGCCCCTGGCCCCCTACGGCCTGGGGCTTCACATTCACAAACCTAGAAATAGTTTAAAAAACGGTTTCTTTAAAAAAAAAAAAAAAAAAAAGGAAAGAGAAAAGGAGGGGAAATCAGAATAAAAAACAAGCGTAGGGCTTGCGGCCTGTAGCAGACCCCCTCCGCCCTCACTCTAGCTATGCACAAATACAAAAGCCTTCTGGGGGGGAGGGTCCTATGGGGGCGCGGCAGGGAGGGAGGGGCGCAGACCTGAGAGGGGAGAACCAGAGGGGTGGGGGTGGGGCAACCGGCTAATCCAAAATAAATAAAAGCGGGCAGGAGAGGAGCAGGTGGGGAGGGAAGCCAAGGGCGGAAGAGAGGGAGGAGGTTAGTAGGGGAGCCAGACGCTGTCCGGGGCAGCAGGGCAGGGGCCGGGCCCAGGGAGTTGGGGGCAGGCAGTAGCGGTCCGAGTCGCTGCGGGGGAGGGGGCGGCGGCTGCGGCTGAGGTGTCCCCGCCCCCTCGCTGGCTCACTGTGGTCCTCAGTCAGCTGCAGGCTGGGGCGCTGGAACACAGCAGGAGATTATGGTTACGGGGACCCTGTGGCAACCTGCCACCTCCCCACCCCAGCCTCTCTTTGAGGGTCCCCAGAACACAGGTAGGCTCTCCTAGAAGAGCTTTGCTCACACACTTCGCAGGCTCTGTTCCCAGTTCGTAATGCTCTTTCCCTAGATTTTCAATGACTGGATTTATTCTATTGCCAACTTCTCAGAGACACCTTCTCTGAATCTCTAATTTGAAGTAACCCCTTCTCACATCATTTGGAAGTATCTCATTTGTTCGCTTGATTTTTGTCTGTAGAATGAGAGCGGGAACTCATCTGTCTCATACACCCTTCTTTCCTGAAACAGGGCTCAATAACTAGTTGTTTGAATGAATGCACGAAGGAAGGAAGGAAGGAAGGAAGGAAGGAAAGGTCCCAGGTTCACACAGTATCCTCATATGACTGTGTGTACAGAGTTATCTCTCTCACACTCTCTGGATGTGTATATCTGCTGACAGTATCCTGTTTTAATGGCTGTGTAATATTCCATTGTATGGAAATGCTCTAATTTATTTAAACACTCTCCTTTTGATGGGCATATCAGTTCTTTGCAGTTAAAAAATTTTTTGTTTAATCTCTACACCCACGTGGGGCTTGAACTCATGATCCAAGATCAAGAGTCGCATGCTCTTCTGACTGAGATAGCCAGGCGCCCCAGTCCCTTGCAGTTTTTCAAATAAATGCCTAGAAGTGGAATTGTTGGGTCAAAGACATGAATGTTTAAAATCTAGATAAATAGTGTCAGTCCGCCCTTTGGAAACCCTGAGTCAATTTACACGTTGCTTCCCCTACACCCTCATCAATGTTGGGCATTAGCAATCTTAAAAACTCTTTGCCTGATAGGTAGTATGTGCTGCCTTGTGTTTTTCATTTACATTTTTTAGGTAGCGGGTGGAGCAGCTTTTCAGGTTCATTGACCGCTGCTGGAAGTTCCGTCTCCTCCCCGGACTGTGGGCTCCATGAAGGCAGGGACAAGGTCTATGGCCCAGATTGGGCTGCCCATATCGGCCTGCCCAGGGCCACCCCCACCCGACCCCTGCCCACCTCCTCACCTCCTGCCACCTGTCTCCTGCTTCAGTGGTACCCATTGGTGAAAGCTGTGGCAATCAAAGGGCCCTGGGAAGAAAAAAAATTTGATTCCTGGATTCTTAGGGAAGCAGAGAAGTTCCCGGGGCTCCTCTCTTCAGACCAAGGGTGAAGCACGGACCCTTCTGTAGCCCTGCGCATATCACCTCCACCGCAGGTAGGGCCTGGAATCTGTATATTACCGGTACCCTGGTTAAAATTAGGACATTCCTGAGCTAGAATCTGGGTGGGCAGAGATGGTGAGTCTGCGTGATGTCCCCAGAGCCTCATGCCCGGCACACTGAATGATGACTCCCCGCCCCCCAACTCTTCCCCCTAGGTGACACTCTTTTTCCATCCATCATCCCTTGGCTCCCTTCTGCCCGTACAGAAAGACAAAGCCTCTCCCTCCTCCAACTTCTGAGTCTTCCAGGACCAGCCACTCACCCCAAGACTGTGGCCGAAGCCGGTGCTGGGGGCGGGGCTGGCAGCGCTGATGTAACTGCTGACCCCCGAGTCCTGGTTGGCTGCCCCATAGAGCTCGGCCATGGGGCCAGGGCTTGTGGTCCCCAGGAAGCCCCCCGTGCGGCTGGGAGTTGAACCTGGAGGGGGAGCCATCGTCCAGGGGTGAGAGCCTGGCAACCCAGAAAGAAGACGGTGATAGCCGCGGCGCCCACTGTTGCCCCACAACACCCCCTCAAACCTGTTCCACCCACCCTGACTTCACCCTTCCCTCTCCCTCAACCCGACATCCCAGCAGGGCCTGTGGGTCCACTTCCTGGAGGTCTCTCCAAGTCCATCCACTCCCACCATCTTGTCTGACCATTTAGCAGCCTCCTCACTGGCCTCCAGGCCTCCCCTCTTGGGCCCCATCAGACTTCTCCCCATGCTGCAGCTGAGTGCATTTTCTAAAAGCGACATCACTCCACTGCTTAAATGATCCATGTCTCCCCAGGACCTGGTTTCTCCTACCTTCTTCTCTCCACTCCCCATTCCTGTGCTCCCCCTTAATGCTAACTGACCTCCCTGGGGGACACTTTTCTTCCTCTTGCCTTCAAATTAGAAGTTAAGAGCCCCTTCCTCCTGGAAGCCTTCCTGAGAGGCTCCAGCTGTGAGCTTCCCTAGGACCTGACTTCCCCCAGCAGAGCAGAATCATCCTCCAGAATTTACTGCCTTTGTAATAAAACCTGATGCCCCCACCAGCCTGTAAGCTGAGGACAAGGGGTCCCCTTCCTGGCTGGCTCACCAGGAATGTGCTCAGTGAATGTTTGTGGAGCAAATGAATAAGTTCCTCTGCAAAAGGGTGGCAGTGGCTACCTCCCCTTCCCTCTAGACTTCTCTGCCACCCCTCGTCAGGTTCCTGCATCCCAGAAGGCCTTACCTGTCCCTCGAACCACAGCTGCTGCCGCCGCCGCTGCTGCCATTGGTCCGTAAGCAGTGAGAGGAATGGCTAAAAGGGAAGGTATGGTCACTTCAGTGTGGTGGCTGAAGGCACGGAGGTGGATAACGGAGGCCCCCTCTGGGCCGTCTCTCCAGCCTTACCCCACCTCAGAGGGTCGGTGCAGCTCCAGTGCCAAGGCAGAAAGAACTCCTTTGGGCCACCAATTATGCCCTGACCCACGGAATGGATGGAGAAAGGTGGGAGAGCGGATGGCCTCCTAGCAATGGATGGAACCTCGGTTTCCCCCCTGGACTCAAGGGACACATATGAACCACATAAAACTCCTAGAGGGTGGGGGCGGGGCACCCCCCCCCCCCCCAGCTGCTCTGAGCGATGTCCCCTTCTCCAGAGAGTGCCCTTGGCCGCCGAATGGGGCCACCTAGCTCAGAGGTCCCCGGGAGGTTACAGCCCTCATCCCAACCTCAGCCGACTGCAGCCAGTGACTGACTGACATGGGGTGCAAGAAGCCAGGCCTGCTGCCTCAAGGTGGGACCTTATCTGAGGTGCGGTGAGTGCCCCAGAGCTGCCTGTGGAATCAGGCTGAAGCCAGATTCCAGTCAAGGCCACAATTTGGCTTCAACCCTTCTGCTGCCTGTCCTGTTTCCCTCACTGTCCCTCTCCTGAGAGCACGCCCTCAGTAGCTTGTGTGCACCCCAATTTCCTGCCTCAGGGTTCCCCTGACCGCCACCCAGCCAGAAGTGACCACTACCTCCCCCCAATTCCTCTAGCCCCCTTTTCTCAGATCCCCTCTTCAGACACAGAGATAATTGCTATTCCCTTGTTTGCTGTCTACCTCCAGTCCGCCTCCACAGTGCCTTATACACAGTAGTGTTTAATAAATGTCTGCCGAAGGAGTAAAAGAAACCTTTTTTTTTTTAATTATTTTTTTTAAGATAAAAAAAAAAAATCTCTACATCCAGGGGATCAAACTCACAACCCCAAGGTCAAGAGTCGCATGCTCTATGGACTGAGCCAGCCATGCGCCCCTAAAAGGGACCTCCCTCTTCTTTTTTGGCGGGGGGGGGGGGGGGGGGCGGAACCTCTTTTTATTTTATTTTATTTTATTTTTTTTTTCCGGAACCTCTTTTTAAATAAGCCATTGGCTTGAACCTGGTGCTCCCTTGGCTTGGGGTGGTGGGCGCCCCCTACTGCTTGGCTCTGCCACTGCAGCCCCTCAGGCTACAACCCCACCCAAAGCCAGGATCTTCTGAGCTGGTTTGCCCTCAGGAATACTTGTCTCCCATCCCAAGATGCACCTTCTGGGGACTGTTTTGGTGACCTTGACCCTGAACTGGAACTGGACCTGGGGCTAGGGACCTGGAAATGGCTCCTGAAAATTCCTGGCAAGGCCTTTGGTCTGGGGGCTTAAAGTCTGGGACCGCAGTGTTCCCACACTGTGAAGTCACCTTGCCTAAGAGCCATACAGTTGGCTCCTCGTCCAGACATCACCTTCCTTGGCCATCCTCGCAAAGGCAGCCCCCTGCCCCTGGCCCCAAGGCCTTGGAACATCTCCCTGTTTTATTCTCCTCATGGAACTTCTCACCCTCCACAAGTATTTTATTCGTTTGGTTGTCTACTTGTTTATTGCTGTCTTTCTCCAGCTCCAGGAGGGCAGGGGCCTTGTCTGTCTCATTCACTGTGGTATCCCCACTGCCTGGAACAGCATCTGACATGATAAATCTCTACTGAATGCGTGAAGGAAAATACCCATGTCTCCTGAAGGCAAGAGAAAAGTTCAGACCCCACACCTCCAGGGGAAACCCCTTCCCCTGCACCAAGCTATCTGCTGAGGGGACATTTCTTTCTCACTTCTTTAAGGGCAGGGGCTGGGCTCTGAGGTCTGGTTCCTGGTCTGTTGAGGCATTTCCACAAAGCCAAGTCAGCATGGCCAACCGGAGCAAGAGCTTCACGACTCTAAAGGATTACTCATTTATATAAGTATTTGTTTTCCTCTCTAGGCTGCAAGTCCTGTGAGAGCAGGGCCTGGCTCTGTCCTGCCCCTGCTGTGCCCCCAGGGCCTGGCGGAGTGTCCCACACTGTAGGTCCTCAACACAAAGCTCTTAGATGAGTAGAAAGGAACCCCCGCTTCCAACCCCTCATCGCGGGTCGAACCCAACTCTGCTCAGGGAAGGGCCACTACCACCCCCACCTATAGGACGCTTTACTCCCTCCCCTTTCCTCACCCCCTGTTTTTTCCCCTCCCCCCACTTTGAGGGACCCCTGAGCACCCCTTGGAAGGAAGGTCTCATCTAAAGCAGCATCCATGCTCACGTCCTCCACACACGGCCAGGTTGGGGGGGAGAGTCTAGGGTGGGGTGGGGAAAGAAGCAGGTTGAACAGAGAAACCCCTTGCAGCCCACCTCATTTGCACATACTCCTCCCCTCCCTTTGGACTCGGCCCCCCTGCTCCAGAGCAGAGCTGACTGGCCCAAGCGCAAGCTGCAGCTGGAGAAAAGGCTCTTGATGGCCAAGCACCTTCATCCACTTGCTCAGAAGTTGCAAATGGGCCGCCCCGGGGGCTGTATTTGGCCCTCGGATAGGTTTCATTTGGCCTGCAGTGGTTTAACAATTTGGAATTTGTTGCCAACATTTGAAAATGATGGGAAACTCCATTCCAAAGCAAAAGCTGGGTTCCTGGCTTCTCTTGGAAACTGAGATCTGAAAGTACTAGGTGTGCATCCCGTCCTGGCAAGGGTCGGCTGGCAAGGAGTGGAGGCATGTGCACAAGTCTGTCAAAGTCCCCACCCGGCCCACTCTGCTCTGAGCTTGAGACCCTGGCTTCTTCACGGCTGGATCCCAGAGTCTACTTGGTGCCTGGCACACGGGAGGCGCTAGATAAATATTTGCCAAATGGATGAATGAGTGATTTTGCCTCCATCTGCTGGGCTTGGCCCTATGCCCCACCCTTAAGGGCCAAGTAGCTACACAGACTGGCCAGGGCCTGGGCAGAGTCTGCTGTATCCCCACAGTCAGAGGGCTGGTGGGCAGGAGAAGAGGGTCCCACTAGCTTTCCCCGGGGAAAATCCCTGGGTCCTTCTCTTTCTCCCCATGAGGCCTGTGAGGTGTACGAAATCCGAGCGACTGACCTGTAAGCTCGGGGAGGACTGGGGCGCTCGGGAGAGGGGTCCGCTCTACACGGAATTCTAAAATGAAACGTAAAACAGCTTAGGAAGATACAGGGGAGGCCCCTGGGGCATGGCCCAGGGAGGACAAATGCACCCACAGGGACACTGGGTAGGGGACAGGCCATGCACAGGACCCGAGAGCTGGGATGGGGAGAGCACGGTCCCCAGCAGGCAAAGGTGGAGAAGACACAGAGGAGAGACAGAGAGAGAGAGTAGGCAGAGTTGCCCCCTACACCCTGGCCACGGGGCAATGCCGGAGCTTCCGTTCTGGTGTTTCTTAAAAGATTTGACATTGCACCAAAACACCTTCCAGAATCCTCCTCTTTTACTGTTGTTGTTGTTGTTGTTGTTGTTGTTGTTGTTGTTGTTGTTTGTTTCTGTTTTTGTTTTTAGGGGGAGGAGCTGGGGAGGCAGCACTGATAAAAAACAATGACCCTGGAGCAGGTCAGGCTCAGGTTGGGTTCCCAGCTCCACCACTTTCTAGGTGGGTCTTCTTAGCAAGTCACTTTTGCTCTCTGAGACCATTTCCTCAACTGTAAAAGGAGGATGATCACACTTCCCCAACGAGAGTGTTGTCAGGCTTAGACAACATAATGTACAGAAAGGACTCTAAGCTAGACAGCCTGAAAGGCAAAGAATGCAAGTGCTTAGGGACCCTCTAAAAAAAATAAGGCCAGGAAAAAAAAAAAAAAAAAAAGCTTGCAAAAATTTGATATCTGATATTTCAAAGAAAACAACGTTGCATAGTTATCATGGCAAAATTCAGAGCTTTGTTGGGCTTCCTGCCACTTATTCTAAGGTCTAGTGTTATTTTTATTTTGAATTACAAATGAGGGTGGTGATCGTCAGGCTTTTAAATTGTTTTTCAGCATTCAGGGTCGCAAAAGGTCTTGCTGGCCTTGAAGGAGCTCAGCATAGCACGTGGTCATTATAAGCATCTCCATAAAGACACAGCCGGCGTTGGCCCTCAGGGAGGCCTCCACCATGAATGAGTCTGATGCCTTCTCTGGTGGAAGTGGCAACTCAGGACGGGGTGAGGAGGAGAGAAAGGCAAGACGCAGGCAGAGATGAGCCTGGGAGAGAATCGTGCCATGCAAGACCACGTGGGGTGGGGGTGGGGGAGCCCCCAGCTTCTAGGGAAGGGGTGAGGAGGGGATGGGTGGGGAGGGGTGCTCCTTCCTCAGACATGCCCTTCCTTCCAAGCCTCCAGCAGGCAGACCACCCCCACCCCCAGCCATGCACCCCCAGACACCGCCCTGAGGAGTCAGACTGCCCGGGAACCGGGGACATGCTGGCGGCAGAGAGACACCAAGAAGGACTTACCGGGGAACTGGTAGGTGTAGCCAGGGGCGAGGCCTGTATAACTCCGGCTGGCGTAGGTTGTGGCTTGGAAACCAGGGTAACCTGATAGGGCAAGTGGGCTAGTGTCAGATGCCTCACGTACTGCTCAGACCCTGCTCAGAGGAGAAGGATCTGAGCCATCCACTTCCTTCCCCACCTTGTATCACAAGTAATAGTCAGTCAAATTTACCAAACACAAGTGTGCTTACCATTGCACACCATATCCTCTCCTTAAGCCTCACAGGAATCCTAAGAGGCTGGTATTATTAGGAGACCCATTTTACAAACAGGGAAACTGAGGCTCAGAGAGGTGACACATTGGCTAAGAATAATCCAAATCCGTACCAAGATGCTTTGTGCTCTGGCTCCTGCCTTCTTCCTCTCCTCATCTACAGTCTTCTCCAGTCACATTTGCCTCTCTACTCTTTCTCAAATCTACCAAGCTCCTTCCCACCTCAGGGCCTTTGCACATACTCTTTCCTCTGCCTGGAGCACACACGCTTCTCCCAGGTCTTCCCATGACTGTGTCCTTGTCATTGTGCAAGTCTCAGCTCATATGTCACCTCTTTGGAGAGGTCATTCCACAAGAGTCCTCCCTCTCATCAGTTGCAATATTTATCTATTTTCCGATAGCACCAATGATCATTATCTGAACTCATCCCCAGGGTTTTCTAAGAGCTGATTTTCTGTCTTCCCCCATCTTTTTTATTTCTGTAGTATCTTCAGGACAAGTTCCTGGTGCCTGCTACTTGTATGCATCTAATAAATATGTGCGGCTTTACAAGAAAAATCATATAGCGAGTAACAGCGAGTGATAAGAGTGAATAACAATTGTGTAACTGGGATTCACATTCAGAGCTAACTGGTTCCGAGTCTCTTAACCACCAGTGTCACTTTTTTTTGTTGTTATTTTTTAAAGGAGGTGAAACCAGCTAATGAATTACCTTGAAAAGAAAACAGTTTCAGTGTTCCAGACCAAAGGAGGTTAAAGAGATGGGACAACTAAATGCAATACCTGATTCTAGCCTGGGTCTTATTTGAGAGAGCAAAACTATGTTATAAAGAACATTATTAGGTCAACAGATAAAACTGGAAAATAGATTTAAATACTGTATGAACGTAAATGTATGAGCTGGATATAATGTGGCTTCATGAAAAAAAAAATACCCCTAGTTTTAGAAAATACACACTGAAAGGGGCACCTGGGTGGCTCAGTTGGTTACGCATCCGACTTTGGCTCAGGTCATGATCTCACCGTTCGTGAGTTCAAGCCCCGCATCCAGCTCTGTGCTGACAGCTCAGAGCCTGGAGCCTGCTTTGGATTCTGTGTCTCCCTCTCTCTCTGCCCCTCCCCTGTTCACATTCTGTCTCTCTCTCAAAAATAAATAAACATTAAAAAAAAAGAAAATACACACTGAAGTATTTAAGGGTAAAGGGCTATAGCCATAATGCATGTAACTTAATCTCAAATGATTCAGTGGAAAATCACGAGTGTATTGTATGTGTGTATGTATATATGCATGTATATATATACACACATGCACATACACACACACACATAGACAGCAAATGATAAAGCAAATGGGGTATAAAATTAACAGGTGAATCCAGTGAAAGGCATATGGATACTCTTTGTACTATTTTATTTTTGCAACTCTTCTGAAAGTGTGAAATTACTTCCAAATAAAAAGTTAAAAGAAAACTTCAAGAGAAGACAGTGCCCCATTTGGAGGGTACTCTCCTCACCCACTCTACCTGTTGATCCTCTAGCCCATACCATGCCCCCTCCGCCGAATCCCCAGAGCACCCCTCCCCCCATACCTGGCAGAAAGACTCCTTTGTACTGTTCTCTTTCTGTGTGTCCGCATCTTGTCTCTCCAGGGAGACTGTGAGCTTCCTGGGAGGCCCAGCTCAGATTTTCCACCCTCAGTTGTAGGCCCCAAGCACTGCTGACCCCCGCTCAACTTCCCAGGC
Source organism: Panthera onca (assembly GCF_046562875.1). NCBI lineage: Eukaryota > Metazoa > Chordata > Mammalia > Carnivora > Felidae > Panthera > Panthera onca. The sequence goes on from NC_138350.1 coordinate 15,305,227, forward strand.
TCCTGGCAACCTGCACTTACTCCAGGGAGCCTGCCTGCCTGACCACCAGGTGGGTTTGGGTGCCTCCTTGGGCCTCCCACAGCCTCCAAGCACTATGTGGTATCATTGCCTATTGACTCCTGTCTCCCACTTGATGGGGAAGCCCAGGAGGGCAGGTCCTGCCTCTCAGAATCTGCTCAATAAATATTAGTTGAATGAACAAGGAGCAGCCACCTTCTTTTTTTGCCTTCCCAAAAGTCTTTGGGTCTTTGTAAATACTGTTTCCTCTGTCTGGAACACTTTACCCTTCCCTTCTTCCCTGACCTCCTATAACTAGCACCTACCCAACCCACAGACTCAGCTTCAATGTAACTTCCTTTCTGGCTTCTCCAAATCTTGGTCATGTTCTCTATGACCATGCTCTCTTGGCACCCTATACTTCTCCATCCTAACCCTATTTATTTATATTCTTAATTTGTTTTCCCTGCCAGACCACAAAACTCCAAGGAAAGTCACTGTTGTATTTTCTGGCATAGTTCCCAGCATTTATAGTCACTCAATAACTACTGGAGAGATGGATGGATGAACAAATGGACAGATGGACAGAAGGATCAATTAATAAGGACCACTTTCTGGCTACCACTAGAGGGCAGCACCCCATAACCAAATCACCCCACCCTGGGTTGGCTCCAAGACTTGAGCTCCTTGGTCCTCACTCCCGCCCAATGACTCATACAGGAGGGCCGACCACAGAGGAGATGCGACACCTACGCGTCACCAACCCCCCCCCCCCCTCCCGCCCCCACCACCGGTGGCCCTGGGAGCAGTTCCGGGCAGGAAGTAACCACAGGTGCAGGCCTAGCACATACCCAGCATGCCGATGCCCAGCATGAAGGCGTCCATTCCATAGGGCATGACTCGGGACCTCCCCCGGGCTGAGCCCGTCGGCGACATCACCTCTTTTGGCTGAGCTTTCTTACATTCCACCTGCAAGGAGACCTGATGGTCAGTTCCTCCTACAGACATAGGGTCGCAGACCCTCTTGTTCCCTGGCAGGCCTCCTTATCATTAACTTCATAGTTCCCACTTATGGAGTGCTCGCTAGCTGCTAGAGGTTATGTAAATGGCTCTGCACACAGTAGTAGCTTACACCAACCCCAGAACGGAGGTAGTATTGCCACTCTCATTTGACGGTTGGGGAAACTGAGGTTCAGAGCGGGGAAGTCATCTGCCTAATGATTAGACTAACAAGCGGCAGAGTGAGGATGTTAATCCAGGTCTCTCTGACTCCACCAGCCGTGCTTTTTAACCACCACGAGACACTGGCTTCCTGTCCAGATTTTCAGAGGGTGGGAGAGCTGGCTGTGCCCCACTGACCGTGAGGCCCCTCTGCCTGCCTCCAGAACCTCCGAGCATCCCGTCTCCTCTCTGCCCCTCCACCCATCCAATCCCCCCTCACCATTTTGTTGTTGATTTCATGGAAGTGGATCTCACACACTTTCTCCACGATGTCCTCACTCTCAAACGTGACAAACCCGAACCCTAGAGGGCAAAGGCAGGGACAAAACCAGGGTTTGTGGTCAAAACCCAGCCTGAGTCATATCAACACTACCACGGCTCTCACAGGCCAAATTCCTGAGAGTTAACAAAAGCCTGGGAATCTCTCAACTACCCACCCGCTGAGACAGGATTCCTAGCTCCCCAATTACAGACTCGAAAGCCAAGGCTCAGCAAAGTGAAGTGACTTGCCCGAGGTCACACAGCAAATTAGAAAACATTATAGCAGTGATGAACATGCCTTTTCTTTCTCAGGTGCTTTCCGAAGAAGGAAGAAAGAACACACACAAACACTTATTTACATTTCCACAAAAGTGTGCACACCCAAACATATGTTTGTACAGTCACACATATACATGACATAGAGGCGCACACACACACGTATACCTCGGTACCCATCTGCCCCACAAATACTCGTCAGTGCTCACGAAGGCCCCCCTACATGTGGATAGTTATCATGACAAACCAGGCACATATAAATATTCAGACATAGACACCCTCACACGCACAGGTACAAACGTACAACATACACACACACACCAGCACATACCTCAATCCCCAAACAGGCTAATACACCCAAAGCCCCAGAGCAACCAGAGAAACAACCCCACCTCCTCCTGGGGAGGCCCCAGGGGTTGTAATGGGATTTCTCAGAAGGCAAGGCCCTTGGGAGAAAAACAACCAGGCAATGCACACTGTGGCCCAGATGCTCACAGGTTCGGGGGCGGGGGGGAAGGGGGAGGGTCGGGAGCTGGGCTCAGGTCCTAGGTGGGGGTGGGAGACAGGAGCAGGAGCAGACCGCCCAGGGCTGTGGAGTCGGCCTGACCCTGGGGCTGCCCAGCCTAAGCTCTGGTTACCAGGGACAAGGTAAGCCCAGCAGACACTGGCTGGGCAGACACTGGCTGGGGCGGGGGTGGAGGACTCAGTTTGGAAGGGGGGAGGTTGCTCCTCTGCTCCTCTCGGGTGTCTGCAATTGGGCAAGTTTCTAGCACAGGAAACGGCGGGACAAAAGCCTTCTGTAAGGCCAGGCCCGGGAGAGGATGCAGATCCTTGGGGATAGGATGTCAGGAGGCAAGATGAAAGGGCAGCTGTGACCTGCAGCCCCCTGGCTGACCACAGGCCCCCAGCCTGGCCTGGAAAGGGGGAGGGGGCCATACTCACCTCGGTGCCGGTTGGTGGTTTTGTCAAACATCAACATGGCATCGTCCACCTGAAACAGAGCCTGCCATGGTGGACCCACCAGATACCAGGGGACCTGCCACAACCCAGCAGGAGGGGCTCCCACACCCACTCCCCTCTTGCCCAGGCTAGGCTTTGTCTTAAACCTGTTCCCTGTGCAGGGGACCACTTTCCATCCACACCCCGCAACTGGATGCCAAGGCACCTCCCATTCAACCACCAGATTCTCAAAGGATCAGCCTGCAAATACCCAACACCAAATACCTGCCTGACACTTTGCCCCATCAGACTCTCTACAGTCCCTGCAATGTAAGATCCTCATTTTGTAGATAAGGAAATGGGCTCAGAGAGGTGAAGTCACCTGCCCAAGGTCACACAGCAAATCCTAGACCAAGCCTGGAAGAAGGAGGCACGGAGTGGGTGCTAAAGAAGGAAACATGGGAGCAAGATAAAAAACAGGGAAATGAAAGCCTCTTCCCTTTCTGCAAAAGGCCAGGAGGACAGCAGCCACTCCAGCCAGACTTGACTCTCCTCTCCTGGTACAGATCTTTTCCTTTAATTGAGGTTTCCTTTTGCTAGAGGCTGTAATTAAACCAAGTAGAGTTCAGTGCCTGGGCTGCTTGCCTCCCACTGACTGGGGGAGGGGCAGGGGGCTGAGGAAAGGGGATGGTCTACATGATTCCCAGTCCCTTGCACCTCAGTCTCCTCTTCTTGTTGCTCCCTCAAGGCAATCCCTTGGATACATGGATAGCCAAAGGCCTGAGCTTCCCTCCCACGGTCCCATCTCCCTCCCTTTGCCTACATCTGGTGCTTCCCCCCTGTCCTCTTAATTCTTGGGCCAATGTCAGCCACCTCATGGGGTTAAGCTAAGGTCTGATTTGTCCTTGGTGGAAATCAAGGGCTGCTTCTGATACCCTCCCCCCACCCACACACACAGCCCACTTCAGCTGCTGACCTTCCCCCAAATGATCACACACCCGAGGGATGAAGGAAAACTTCCTGAAGCCACGGGGTACAGTCTCTCCCCGACTCTCCGTGGCTCTCTTTCCAGCCTGTCATCTTCCTTGCTTAAGTGGCAAGGGCAGCCCCTGAACAGGGTGGTCCTCTAGCTCTCCTTAGGCGCCAAGCCGCACCAGGCCTCCGAAGTCCCTCTGGGAGAACCAGGACCCCACTAAGCCAGGAGGCTCCTGGGCCCCTGGAGAATCTCAAAGGGAAATGACACCTCCCTCCCTCCCAAAAAGCTTTCTGCTCCAGGGGCCTGCAGCGGAGTGCCATTCTCACTCCCACCCTTATGGACGCACGCTGAGTCCCAATCCCAAACCAGCCTCACTGTCCAAACTGCGCAGACACTTTGGGCTCAGCACATCTTCCCCACCCCCTTGCTTAAACAATAGAAGAGAGAAATCCAAAAAGGAGAGAGAGTTGTGATAAAAATACAGGCTTTAAGTAGGACAGGCTGGAATGGAACCCAAGATCCTGCATTTGCTGGTTGGGGAACCTTGGGCTGGTGGCTTTATGTCTCCAGATTCAGGTTGCCTCATCTGTAAAGTGGGCATAACGGTGTTTATCAATTGTATGGAGGAGTTAAATGACAGCACTGTAACACGAAGTCACAGTACCTGGTTGCAGTAAATGCTTAATAAATAACAGCTATTATTACCTTTATTATGGAGGGGCTTGCCTACAGTCACATGGGGGAGAAGCAAAGCAAGAGAGCAAGCAGCCCAACACCCCTTGCTTTGAAGGTACCATGAGGACAGTATGTGTCAGTTATGGTGATGACCATCCTATGGAGCACCCTGACTTGTGCTCAGTAATTATTTTTTGAATTAATGAATGAGTAAAAGCCACACCCTCTTCCCTAATCCCACAGCTTTGAGTTTGTGCCTGACCCACAAACTGATTTAGCCCAAATCCACCGCCCTTGTCGCCTTCCTCCACCCGACTTCCAACTCCACCACTCCTGGCCCCCTAGAACCTTCAACTCGAGCCTTGGCTGGACAGACCCCTAGTGGGGCAGTGGGGTTGAGGCCAGGGCAAGGAGCAAGGAAAGTGGCTGGGGGTCCAGGGACCCCCACTGGTGTCCCCTCCTGGGGCCAGCTGAGGGGAGGGAGGCTCCCAGCCCAGTGTCCTTAATAGGCTTTGGTCTCCATGGGAACCCGGGGGCAGGGGGGCTCCGGCAGGGGGAGGGGAGGCGGCCGAGGCCTGCTGACCAGTGGGAGCCGCCAAGTTCGGCGGCCGCTAAGCCTGAGTGGCAGCCATGGCGGCTGACCATTGTTCCCCCCTCGGCGGCGGCCCCTCGATCCGGGCGGGGGGCCCCCCGCCGCGGGGCCCTTGGCATTCCCGGCTGTCCCCCTCGCTCCCTGGCAGCCTATTCTCCGGCTCCCCCTGGCCTCCCCGGGCCGGTTTCACATGCCAACGCCGATTTAGGCCCGAACAAAAGACGCGGCCGCTGACGGCTTCTCCTGGGGCCCGGTTGCCATGGCAACGCCGGCCCCGGGGGCAGGCGGCCTCCAATCACAGCTGCTGGATCAGATTAGTGCGAGCTCTAATGCTCGGCGCTCAGACACAAAGACACCCCGCCGGAGCCGAGCGGGCCTGCTGCTTCCCAGGAGCGCCCTTCCCTCTGGGGCCCAGGCCGCCGACCTGCCCTCAGTCCTGTACCCCCGGTCCCCACGGAGGCGCCTGAGCCTAGGCCTGTGGCCCCCACGCCTGCAGCATCCGCTGGCCAGGGGGCTTCCCACCCTCTCCCCTTCTCCCCTGGAGACCGGGCCCTGGAAACCCACCCAGTTCCTAGCTCACATCCCATTTCCAAGGGGCGGTTCTCCTCTGCCCTTTGCCTAACAGGCAACTGAAAAATGCCTTGATGGCAAGGTGGAGACACAGCCCGTAGCCCGTCTCATGTAAGAGAAGACCAGGAACCCTGACACTAAGCACAGCAGCCCCCCTTCACCCCTAGACTTAAAACTTGGCCCCCTCTTGGTCATATCCCCATGGGACCTTGATGTTCACATTACTCACCTTCCTGGGGACACCCTATTGTCTGATGATGCCACATCTCCTTCGTAAACTAAACGATCCAGAAATTTAAGCTCAATGCACCTCAGAGCTGAGAGCCAATCTGCTGGGCCTGATCAGAAATTTAGGGTGCTCTCCTCAGTCTCCCTCCAAATAGCTAGGGGATCAGCACCTCCCCCAGCTCCCACCTGTGCAAGCAGGGTGCTGAGTGCAATTGGGAGTCGTATTTATTGCCTCCTTATCATCCTTACCAGGAAGGAGTGGGGGAAGGTGCAACCGCCCGTGGCCTGGACAGGTGCAAACTCCCAGGAGGCCCAGGGGTGACTGGATTGAACTGGCTAGGGGAGAGCAGCCTCCCTTGGGAGAATGAAGATAAGCAAGAGAAAAACACAGGGGAAGGGCAACCACAGAGACAGCTACTATGTGGCTTCTCTCCCCGGGGATGCATCCAGAGGCTGAGGCCCACAGATAGGACAGAAGCCTGGACTGTGGGTTGGCCTGGGCTCACCCACAAAAAGGACCCGGCCGCCTTTTCACCTTTTGCAGGGACTGGAATGACCTGGCTGGACTCTGCTTGATACTGACCAATTCTACAGGGCTTCCACAGCCCCCGAAAGCACCCCCAGCAGGCACCCCCGGTTTTGACCCACCTTCCCGAACTGCTCAAAATACTGCTTCACATCTTCCACCGTGGTGTTCACTGATAGCCCCCCCACAAAGATCTTCTTCGTTCGAGTCACCATCTGTTAGGGGGAGGGAATGAGAAAGTGGGCATCTGAGTCCTGTGGCCTACTGCCACCAGCAGGGGCTCGAGCCCTCCTGCCAGGGCGCCAGCTGACAAGCTCTCTGTGGCCCTAGCGACTCGGAAGCCCCCGCCCAACGAGCTCCCCCTTGGACCCCCGCCTCTAGGCCTGTCATGGGCAGCTGTGCACCCCACACCCTGGCTGACTTGAGTGTGCCTCCCTCCCTGGAGTCTGTGTAGGGGAAAATGCCTTCTGTAAGAACCAAGGGGACGGGTTAGTGACCCAGACCCACAGTGTAACTCAGAGACCCCACCAGCACCCCTGGGAGAGACTGAGGCCCATCACAGGGTTCCCCTGAACTCAATGCCGACATTTTCCTCATCAACCTCCTCCCAACCCAACCTCCGGCAGCCCTGTGGCCCCAGCCCTGTTTTAGGAAGAACACATGGTCCTAATTACCCCAGGAGCGCATGGCTAATCCACAGCAATTCCCAGCCCCATCCTAACACTAAAGCACCTTCTGTCACCAAACTGCTTAATGGAATTAACCCAATTCCGACCATGTGCTCCCTGGTGCGGCTTCCTTCGAATACCTGCTCCATAATTGCTTTCAGGCCCTCTGCTGGACCCTTCCAGAGATGTCCCCTTCCTGTCTCCTAAAACCTGTCCCTCTTCCTTCGCTGTGACAGGAGCTGGGCAGCATCCTGGCTCCTGCCAACCCCCTTGTAAAGGGGGAAACTGAGATCTTCTGGAGAGGAACCTAGTCCTAGGACACAAGTTAAGTCAGCAGACTCAGGGGTCCTTGGCTCCCTGTACTGTAATCAGCCTTCCTTCCTGTCCCCTATATTTAACCATTTAAAAATTAAGATCTGGCTAGTTGCCTTGGGACCTGGAGTAAAATCTTGGGCCCTTACCCTGCACCAAAAGTTTTGAATGCTATATTGCTCAACTGCTCAGAATTCTGTTTTCCATATACCCAAAAGAACTCGCCACAGCACTAGGTAAAGAAAGCACGGGGAGGGCAGCCACTCACCCAAGTTGAAACACAACAGGTAACCAACCTCATGGTCCCTTCCCCCTCTGCAAGCTGAACATACCGAACCCCCAGAGATAGAAAGGTGATGGGGAGGGGGGGTCAGAGATAGCTCCCTGGCCTGACTCTAGCTAAGCCTCAGGGGGTGTTTGTCCTGGGTTTGACCTCCCCAGGGGCATTGGGTTTAGAGGCTGTGATCTATGAGGTCAGAATTCGACTCAGGGTCCACAGTGTACTGGCTTCAAATACAGGACAATGAATCCCCTGAGGGGTTCCTCCTTCTCCCAACACATGCAGCCCCCTCCCAGTCCACCCCTGAGCACAGATGGAAAGATGCAGGATGTCTTCAATCCACAGAGCGAAGGACATTAAGAATCCTCCCTCCTCCCATCCCAGTCTATTCCCATAACACTCCAAATGAAGGTTCCAGAAGCATCTCCCATAGGAGAGAATGCTGGGAAAATCACTGCCCGTAGTAACACAGCTCCTCCCAGACATGGACATACCTACCTTAGGCTGTGCTCGCCGAGGAAAGGCCACCTTGGGATCAATCTGAAAGAGAAGGGAGAGGTAAAGGGGCTTGGTTATCACAGTTTAGATGGGTGACCACACAGCCTTCAGCCCTGTGGACTTCTCTCATCCCAGGACACAGAGATGACACAGGACAGAAATCACCACAGCCTCTGGCAGAAAAGTGTAGTCATTAAGCATTTAGGCCCCAGTGCCAGGCTCCTGGGTTCAAATCCCACTTGCACTGTTTCCCAGCTGTGAGACGTTGGGCAAGTTACTTAACCTCTCTGAGCCTCAGGGCCAAGCTCACCTGCAAAATGGACAAATAGTAACACCCACCTCAAAGGGGTCGTCTGCAGACTACTTGAGATCATGCTTACAAAGCACCTGGCAAGGTGTCTAGCTCGCAGCAGGAACCCCAACAAAGTAAGCAAAGTCTTACTTCTTCAAGCACCAGGTATTCAAGGGCCTTCCTCACCTAACCGACTTCACACAGATGATACCAGTCTAGGTGAGGCATGTAATCCAGACTTTGGAAGCCTAGTGGATGGAAATACTCTTTGGTTCAAGAGAGTTCATAAATCACCAGGAATGGACTCAGTTCTGTTTCCCCAATACTACTGACATCTAACAGCCTTCTTCGAGGCTGCAAGCAAACAGCTCCCTGATAATGCAGCCAGGCTGGGGGTGAATCAGAACGCAGGCTTTGGTGACGCACAAGGGCACGGGACTTGGACTCAGAAACTTTGAGCCCCGGCCAAGCCTGTGATCTTGGTAACTTGCTCACCCCTCTGAGCCTCAGTTCCCTCATCTGCAAAGTGGGGATAATCACACCCACTTTTCCCAGGGGCAGCCATAGGGAATCAAATGAGATAACATGGGTGAAAGCGGCCCTTTGTGAACTGCCCTTCATTGCGCAAACAAAGGTGCTATTACCAGCGGGCCACCTTTGCCCTTGGCTGTGAACAACCAAAGGAGAAAAGCAAGATGCACCTGGGTGCTCCTGGGTATATACTCACACTGATAAACAGCAGAAGCCAGGCCACAAGACATTGTGATCAAGGCAGGACCTATGGGGCCTGGTCATTCCAGAGCTTCTTGCCACCCACATGGGTGGATACCACTCAGAAGTTCACCAGCCAATCGCAGGGAAGATCTATCTTTTCCCAAAGTTCCTTCTGTTCAAAACTCAGCCTCGTTCTAAGCAACCGGCTCTGGTTCCTCTCTGCCTGAATGGCATGAACCAGGGACCAGCCTCCTCTGGGCTCTCCAGTGGATCCGCCCACAGAGAAGGAGCCTCTAAAATCCATGCTGGGGCAATGCCGTCTCTCTCCCAAAGTTCCACTGGGCTCCAGGGAAAATCACAACTGCCCATTTCCCCTGTCTGCAGGTGTGATTTCATACCTCCACGGACATTTTCATCCTTCTTTTTCTCCTGGAAGCAGCCTCCCCAGCCACCAGAGCACCTCAAACAGTCCCCCTGTACAGACCCTGATGGGGAGATGGTACCCAAGCCACGTCTCACAGACCCACGCACACCCGATCCCTGACACACCCCACCTCCACTCTGACTCACAGCTGGCAACATAAATAAAACCCAACAAGTAAATAAAAGGTGAAAGTCAGAACCCAAAATAGACTCCCCACAATAAACCTCCCTCCCCACCCCTCTCTCCCAGGCCGGAGAATGCCAAACACAAAGCCCTTGCCTTTTTGAGTCCCAAACCTCAGAAGGATGCCCATCACACCCTCCTTCCCCCTTCTCTCTTATCAATCTTCCATGACCCCACCCTGCCCCCAGACCCAGTCCCTAAATCTCAGCTTCCTGAGCGCTGCAGAAGCCATCAGTGCATTCTGAGGACAGGGGATGGTAGGAGAACTGGCAGCTTGATGGCAGATAATCACCAAAAACAATAGGCCACTGTCTCTCCATTCCCAGCTTGGGTCACTCAGTCTGCGCCAAGAAGATCCTTTCAGAGCCGGCAAAGTTGAGGCCTGGCCTCATTTGCTCATTACTGCAAGCAGGAGTGGGAGCCACTGGGCAGAGATAACAGGAGCTGGGGACAGGCGGTAATTTAGCAAATTCTTGGGCACAACCAGCTATTGTTGCAGGTAAACAGGAGCCAGTGACTGACCCAAGCACAGGGAGGCCCAGGGCTGGAGGACAGTGGGGGAGTGTGGAGAGAGATCACACTGTCCCGGTCCCCTGGCCTCGGGTCACCCCATCACAGAGTAGCCCCTCCTCGGACTTCCTCCTTTTCCTTCTCCCCTAGAGCAGGGGCCTGGGCCAGCGCCCCCTGGAGGGCCCAAGACACTGGGGAGCAGTGGGACAGCAGTAAAATGTTTTAGGAGTTTGAATGCCAAAAAAGCAGCTTCTCCTCAAATCCAGCCCTCAGAAGGGTTGTTTCCAGGCAAGCCAGTTCCCTCCTCATAAATCCCTTCCTGGGCAAAGCAGGTTCACGTCTTCCACACAAAGCGGGGAGCTCATAGACCAAAGGAGTGGGGGGGAGAGGGAGGGGGGATTCAGTGATGCTTTGCCATCGGTTCGGATCAGTGGTGGTGGGGAGCCAAATACTAGTTAGAGTCCAGAGAAGCCACGGGGTGGGTCACTGCAACCCTGACTCACCCAATTTGGGCTAGGGGAGGGACCTAGCCCCACCCCAAGCTGCTCTGTGAGGCATCAAGATTAGTAGGTACAGGGAGGGGCTGGGGGATGTAGCATCTCACCGCAGGCCTGGGGTTTTTCTCCTCCCTCTCCCCCCCGACTCCAGTGACAAAGTTTCAGAGCTTGGCAGCCCTTCTACTCAGAAAACTCCCTCTTTCCTTAAGGACCCCGTCCAACTGTCCCCCGGGGAGAGACCTGACCCTCTCCTCCGGCGGCCTCCCTCTCCCAAAGGACCCCCGAAGCCCTGAGGGCCACTCACTGTTTTGGAGTCGAGCTCGTGCCGCGATTGCGCCAGCACTTTATCCACCCCCGCCTGGTCCATGAAAGTGACGAAGCCGAAACCCCTGCGCGCCGTAGTGAGGGAGAGGCAGATGGTTACAAGGCAGTGAGTGGCGGTGGAGGGGGGCGAGCCGGGAGCAGGAGGAGGGGGTGAGGGGCTCACCTGGATCTCTTGGTCAGAGGGTCCCGCATCACCAGACACTCCTTCACCTCCCCGAACTGGCCGAAGTATTCGCGCAGCCCTTCTGTAACCACACACCCGCCTTCGGACCAGCTCGGGCCCCTCGCCCTTCCCCCCCTCCCCCGTCCTTTGCCCCCGGTGACCCCGCGACGGCCCGGCCGCCCCCGCGCCGAGCAGCCTGCGCGCTCTCCACTGCCCCCCCCCCACCTCCAAGCCCTCACCCGGCTCCCGTGGAGCCTCCTGGCGCCCACGGGGGCTCCAGGAAGACGAGGGCCGAGCTGGGCTGGAGGGGGGACGGCTCCGGCCGGGTTCCCGCCGCTCCGGGAGCCGCCTCACAAAAGTTTGAGCCGCAGGTGCGAGCGGAGTTGGCGCTGCCGCCGGCGGGTCCCGGGGGCCCAGCCCACCCCCCGATGCCCCCTGAACCCCTCATCTCCTCCCCTCCACCCGCTGGGCCGTGCGCGCACGCCGATCGCCCTGCGCTCTTGGGGTCCCCGGGCGGGGCGCGAAAGAGGGCGCGGGGGCGCCCGGGGTCAGCAGGGCGCAGGGCCGGGCTGGGGTGTCCGGTTCCGGGGCGCCGGGGGGTCCAGGGTGCCCTGCCTGGCCGGCTGGCGCTCCCGGGCTCGCTCACCCTGCGTAGTCTGCCAACTGAGTCCCCCGATGAACATCTTGCTGCGGGAGGAGGAGAGACACAAAGGGCCCGCGTGAGCGCCGGGCGCCAGGGCGCAGGGGGCGCGGGCCCGGGCCCCGGGGAGGCCCGGCCCGACCCGGATCGGCCATGTTGGCGGGGCCGGGGCGGGCGCGGGCCGGGCAGGCCGGGCCGGGCCGGGCCGGGCCGTACCAGGGGTCGTGCGGCGAGTCCGGGGAGGCGAGGCCGGGCTGGGGCGCGTCAGTCTCCATCGGGAGCCGCGGGCGGCGCGGGCAGCGGAGCGGCGGCGGCGGCGGCGGCGGCAGCGCTCGGCGCGGGGCAGATGAGGAGCGCGGCGAAGGGGGCCGGACGGACAGGCCATGCTGCCCCCTCCCCCGACCCCGCTCGGGCGGGCGGGCGGGGACGGCCGAGGGGAGGGCCCGCCGGGGGCCGACCTGCCGGCTCCTCCCCCCGCCGCCCTGCGCGCATAAAGCCCCGCGCTCGCCCGCGCGCCCGCGGAGGCGGCGGCGTCCGGACCCCGCTCCCGCCGGGCTCCCGGGTCCCCGAGGGCGCGAGAGACCCCGAATCCCGAGGCGGGCCGGGACCAGGGCGCGGCCGCACCCCCCACCCAGCCCAGCGCGGGGCCGGGCCGTGGGAACGCCCTCCCGGAATGAAGCGCTTCCCGGTGCCTTCAAGGTAGCTCGGTTCCGGATCGGGGACCCTCTAGTCCTCCCTCTCAGGTCCCCGCTATCCAGAATTTAAGAGCTCCCCAATATCCCTGGGTTGGGAGGGAGATCGCCCCAGTGCCCCCCACCCCTCGTGTTCCAGCTAGTGAGAAGCCCTCCATCCCCCCAGTGGGAACGAGAAGCTGCCCCCAAGGCCCCCAGTTTCCTCCGAGGCTGATTCAGGGCTCCCCCTCAGCGGCCCTCAGTCCACCCTCAGTGTCCCATACCCTCTATATCCAAATTGGGGACCCCTTGCAATGCCTCGCGTCCTGCGTGGGGATCCTCCATCAGCACCCCAGTGGCAACCGTATCAGTTCCCTGAATCCCTTCTCAGCCCTTGCTGTCCCCTTCGACTCCCCCACATCCTTTCTGTGTGGTCTGTTGAGGAACCCCCCTGACCCAAGCCCGGGTTCTCTGTTTCCTGCCACCCGCACCCTCAGTGTAAGGAGTCTTCACTGTTTCTCTCACTCCTGGCTCACTTGTCAGCCCTACTCAGACTTCCGTCTGGATTCGGGAAAGCCGGGTCCGGACGCTCACCGGCCCTCCCCACCGAGGCTGGGGGAGAGGGTCAGTGCCGCTTAGAACCTCCCGTTTCCAGTTTAGGAGGCCGCCGGCGCAGCTGTGCACCGTCCCCTCCCAATGACCCCCTTCTTTTGCAGAGTTCTAAGCCCAACCCCATCGGATTGGAAGAACCTAAGCCGCCTACCCACTGCGTTTGGAGTTACTTCTCTCAGTCCGCCTCAGTTTGAGATTTACTCCCCATGCAGGCAACCGCCTTCACTTCTCCTTTCTCCTCCCTACGCCTCCATCTCCGGGTCTCTGAGATCCCCTCCCGCACTTTCACCTAACGCTCCTGGGAGCCACCTCACCCTCCCCGAAAACTACCTCCCTCCAGCCAGGGAACTCTAACATCCATTCCAGATCACCCGCGGAGCCAGGGGCCACCCTCCCTAACCCCACCTCACCACATCCATCTCCTCTCAATTCCCTGGCTGAGACCAGCCAAGAAAGGGTCAAGGCTGGAGGCTAAGACAGCCACTCCCCCCACATCCCCATCCCTGCTGGGGATCTCAGTGCCACACTAGCCCCTCCCTCCCAACTCACCTCCCAGTCCTGCCCCCTTCCCCACCTTAAATCCACCCCGTATAACCCAGTGACAACACTCGATGGCAAGCCCCGTGCTGCTCACCTTGACATCCATCCTTCAGTCCGCCACATTTTATTAATGTGTGCAGCAGTTCTGGGCGGCATAACCTTGACCTCTGAAAAGGTGCCCATCCCCCTCCTCTCAGTACACCTTCCCTCCCGCCCACCCCAACCACCGCGCGTATAAGAACGTGAGAGACTCAAGTTAATGGTTTCCTTGGGGACCTTCTGGGAACACTCAGCAGGTATATCCTGCCACCCTGGGCGCATAACACTAGAAACAAACTTGCTTTTTCCTGTTTTTTATTGTCCTACTCACCCCACAGTTTCTCAGCATCCCCTGGACTGGGGCGGGGGGGGGGGGGTGTAAGGGAGCAGCTCACACAGGTTTTTCTCACCATCTCAATCCAAATTGGACTATCTGGTGTGTTCTGAGAGGGACACAGATGAAGGTCAGCAGGTGGAAAATCCGGTGTCAGGGAACTGGCTATGCCTAGTCTAAACTTCGGTTCCTTGTGTGTAAAATGGGGCCAATGGGGAGGTGCAGGGCGAGGGAAGGAGCCCAAGTGAGAATTGATTTGTGTGCTGATGCTGTTGGACAGGTGGCTTGGGGAGCGGGGTAGGAAATAGGAAAGGGTCATTTATTTAGAGCCAGCCAAGCCTCCGTAAGTAGTACATTGAGATAGGATCCACTTATTAGTGCCCTCCTTCAGGTCCTCAAAGGAGGCAGTATGTACTTGTCACTACCTGGTTTGAGGCACTGGAACGTGTGGGGTGGACTTACAGAAGTCTCCTCCTACCGCAGGTTCATCTCAGCCTCGCTGCTTCCGTCCACTTTGTTCACAGTAGGGGTAGCCCTCACAGGACAATGCAGCTGTAAATGCATGATCCTTGTAGTAAATTGAGGATCTCAGTGGTATTAAGGAAAAATGATCTTTAGAGCAACTGGCCCAGACTCCAGAATTAGGAGATTAGAGGATGCTGTTCCAGCTTTTTCTCTCCACTACTACGCATCACTCAAAGAATGAAAGAATAATTTGCTTTCTAGTTAAAAAAAAAAAAACAAAAAAAAAAAAACAAAAAAAACAACAAACCACCTTTCCAGAAAGCCAAGGGACACATGACATTATGCCCAAGCACTAAGATGCAACTTGGCACATTCACTTATTCTACAAATATTTATTGAACACCTGCTACCTGCCTGACATTGTCTTGAGTGCTATATTCCTACCACTACCTTTGTGAAACATTCTTTCTAGAGACAAGTCAGATAATAGATAGATGATAGATGATAGATGATAGATAGATAGATAGATGATAGATAGATAGATGATAGATAATATGTCAGATGTTGGTAAGTGCTGTGGAGAAGGAAAGGGGATAAGAAGAGCAGGAGGTGTGAAGAAGAGGGTGATAAACAATTTAAAATCAGTATATAGGGAGGGGTGATGTTTTAGCAAAGACTTGAAAGAAATAAGGTACATTAATCTCCTGTAAGATCCAGAACTCTCATTTAAGCAAAATGTCTGCATCTCTTGAGTGCGACAGTAATTGATATTCACAATTTGACTTTCATTGCTTTAAAACAGCAGGTCCCAAACCCTAATGTGCGTAAAAGATCACCCAGTGATTTTCAGTGGACACAGGGTGGATAGGAGTTCTGAAAAATGCATTTTTTAAATGCATCTGGTAGAGATCAGATGATGCTGATAGCTGAGGTTTTTCTTCAGACCGCTCTTGAAGAAACATTGCTCTAAAACAGATTGAAGAGTCTTTTAACATGACAACAACAACAAAATTAAAGATCAAATTACAGTGCATGAGGTTTTAATGTTGAGAGTATTTCACTGTGTTTTCATTCTTTGAAAAAGCAAAGACCAAAGCAAAACCCTGGGTTACCCAGAACATTCCATTTCTTGTCCATACAGGAGAAGGGAAATTTTATCATAAGCTGATCATGAGCCCAAGATTTATAATCAGTTTGTTTTGCACCCTTCCTATCATTTTTGCTCTAATTTTTCTCTATGCTTTTTTCCATCTCCCAAATTTCTGGACTTACCCAGGAGGTGATGGGGCAGGGTAATGAGAACACTTGGTCACTTGGTCCTGGAACTGCCACTGTTTCTGGTAGTAATATGCCACTCAGCCTTCTGAGCTTCCACACTCTCTGAGTTGCTGAAAGATTTGGGTGAGATCATGTGTATGAAAGCACCTTAAAAATTCTATAGCACTAGGAAAAGATAAGGAAGCTCTGTGACTGTACATTTCAGATCCAGTTAATTTGGCCCAGCTCAAATTCAGTTACCTTCAAGATAGTGTGGTACTAGCATAATGATACACATATAGAATAGAATAGAATTGAGAGTCCAGAAATAAACCCTCACATTTAAAATCAACTGATTTTTTAAAATCAGGATACCAACATAATTCAATAGGAAAAAACAGCCACTTTAAGAAATGATGCTGGACAACCTGATGTCCACATGCAAAAGAATTAAATTGTACCTCTACCTCACACCATATACAAGAATCAACTCAAAGTTAACCAAAGACCTCAATGTAAGATCTGAAATTATATTTAAAAAATCAATCAGACATCATTAAATTTAAAAACATTTGTGCTTCAAGGGCACATGGGTGGCTCAGTCAGTTGAGCACTTGACTTCAGCTCAGGTCATGATCTTGGGGTTTATGAGTTTGAGCCCCAAATTGGGGCTGCTGTCAGTGAAGAGCCCACTTCGGATCCTTTGTCCCCCTCTCCCTGCCTCTCCCTCACTTGTGCTCTCTCTCTCTCAAAAATAAATAACATTAAAAAAAAAACCACAACTTTTGTGCTTCAAAGAACATTGCCAAAAAAGTGGAAAAACAGGGGTGCCTGGGTGGCTCAGTCAGTAAAGCATCCGACTCTTGGTTTTGGCACAGATCGTGATCTCACGGGTTTATAAGTTCCAGCCCCTCATCGGGCTCCAGCTCCATGCTGACAGTGGGGAGACTGCTTGGGATTCTCTCTCCTGATTTCTCAGCCCCTCCCATGTGCTATAAACAAACAAACAAACAAACTTAAAAAATAAATTTAAGAAGTGGAAAAACAATACACAGAATAAAAGAAATTTTGTAAATCAGATATTCGATAAGGACTTATTATCTAGAATATACAAAGAAGCCATACAACCCAAAAATGATTAAAAATAAATAAATAAGTAAATTAAAAATGGGCAAAGGATCTGAAAGGACATAGCTCCAAAGAAGATATATGAATTGCTGATAAGCATTTGAAAAGATGCTCAACGTCATTAGCCATCAGGGAAGTGCAAATCAAAGCTACAATGAGATACCACCACACAATCACTGGGATGGCTATAATCAAAATGATAGATAATAACAAGTGTTGGCAAGGATGTGGAGAAATTGGAACCTTTGTAAATTGCTGGTGGGAATGTAAAATGGTACAGGACTATGAAAACAGTCTGGAAAAGATCCTCAAACAGTTAAACATAGACTTGCCATATAATCCAGCAATTCCACTCCTAGGTATGTACCCCCAAAGAAATGGAAACAGTATCCATGCATATCTTGTACATGAAAGTTCACAGCAGAGTTATTTATAATAGGCAAAAAAGTGGAAACAACCCAAATGTCTATCAACTCTACACAATGGAATATTACTCAGCCATGGGAAAGAATGCGGTACTGATCCATGCTACAACGTAGAGGAAACTTGAACACATTATGCCAAGTGAAGGAAGCCAGAAACAAAAGTTCACAAATCGTGTGGTTCCTTTTACATGAGATGTCTACAATAGGCAAATCCACAGAAATGGGAAGTAAACTGGTGATTGCCCAGAGCTTGGGGGTGGGGGCTCTGGGGAGATGTAGGGGAAAATAGTGAGTTACTATTAATGGATATAGTTTCCTATTTGAAGTGATGAAAATATTCTAAAATTGATTATGGTGGTAGTTGCACAATTCTGTGAATATGCCAAAAACATTGAAATATATACTTTAGGATGCCTGGGTGGCTCAGTCGGTTAAGCATCCGACTTCGGCTCAGGTCATGATCTTATAGTTCATGGGTTCGAGCCCCGCATCGGGCTCTGTCTCTCTCTGCCTCTCAAAAATAAATAAGTGTTAAAATTTTTTTTTTAAAGAAATGTATTCTTTAAATAGGTAAGTTGTATTTTAATTAATTATATCTCAATAAAATTGTTACCTCCAAAGTCATTTATTATAAACCTTTCTCTTATCCTAGTGCCTATCCATCAAAATGAATTTACTCTTGGGGCACCTGGGTGGCTCAGTCGGTTAAGCATCCGACTACGGCTCAGGTCATGATCTCACAGTTCGTGAGTTCGAGCCCCATGTTGGGCTCTGTGCTGACAGCTCAGAGCCTGGAGCCTGTTTTGGATTCTGTGTCTCCCTCTCTTTCTGCCCTCCCCCACTCGTGCTCTCTCTCTCTCTCTCAAAAATTAAAAAAAATGAACTTACTCTTTTCTCCACTAGCACCTTGTTTTTATCATCATCATCATCATCCTCTTCATCATCATCGTCTAGAAATCCTTAAGTACTTTCTATATACCAGACACCATGCTAAGCACATTTCAGGGATTTTCCCATTTCATATTCCCATCAATTCTTCAAGGTAAGAACTACTATATTTTTATTTTACTGACCAGGAAAACAAGTCTTAAAGAAGTTAAGGGATTTTTCCAAAGTCACATAGTAAATGGGAAAAGTAATAGTTAAGATTTGTTGAGCAGTTATTGTGTTCTGGGCATTGTACTGAGCACTTCAGGAAACTCCTTCATCTTTACAACAACCCTATAAAGTGGGCCCTTATTTTACAAATCCAGAAACAGAAGCATTGAGAGGTAAACATGCCAATAAGGATCAGAATGGTGGCAAGCGGGAGAGCTAAGACTTGAACTCAAGTCTGATGTCAGAATCTCCACGATGCACCATTACATTGTATTATCTACCTATTCAGTGCATAACAATCCACTTACTATTATAAATGCTTCTGGACAGTCTGTTATGCTGGAATGGAAGCTACTTGGGGGCAGGGCCTCTGTACTATGCCTTTTTGCAATCTCTTCTACCACCATCCCCTTCTCAAGACCACACCTTACAACCAGGGCTTAATAGTTGCTTATTAAGTGCTTGCCTAGAACTAGTCACTGTGCTAGGGGTGGAGGGTGAGATGGTGAAGGAGACAGACAGCTACCCCCACTCTCACAGAGCTTACAATCTAGAGACATACAGTCACAAGGATTTTACATACATCTTTTTAACCACGTCATTAAAAAAATTTTTTTTAATATTTATTCATTTTTGAGAGACAGAGTGCAAGCAGGAGAGGGAGTGCAGAGAAAGTGCAGGGAAAGAGGGAGACACAGAATCTGAAGCAGGCTTCAGAGCCTGACACGGGGCTCGAACCCACAAACTGTGAGATCATGACCTGAGCGGAAGTCAGACACCTAACCGACTAAGCCACTCAGGCGCCCCTTAACCATGTCATTTTAATCAGTGCCATAATCCAATATAGTAAGTTCTATTAATATGCTTGTTTTATAGGTGAAAAAATTGAGACTCAGAGTCATGAAGTGACATGCCCAAGGTCATGCAGCTAGCAAGTGTGAGGGGCCAGTCTTAAGAACTCAGCTCTACCTAACTCAAACATTATGTTACATTCTGTCTCATTTTTCCCTCTGACTTTTCCCCCCTTGCCCAGGCAGGGAATTAAATAAACTATTCTGCTCGCCCAGCTGAGAACACCCACAGTCTGTCCAGACCTGCTGACTCTCCCACTTTCTCACTGTCGCTTCCAATGACAGCCAGAGTCGGTTTGATGTGTTGGTGAAAGAGGGATGCTTTTGGAGTTTTATGGTTTCAGCATCTGAAGTCGCCTCTCTGCTGTAATTAACTATTTGATTTAGTCTGGTCAGTTAATAATTCCACATCTGAAGACAAAGATGCTAAGAGCATGCCTCCTTTATTTTTTGTTTTTTTAAATATTTATTTTGGGAAACTAAACTGCAGACCTGGAGAACAGAAACCACAGGTCTGTCAGTGGTGACTGTGGGGGAGGGGATGCCAGTCTGTTGGCAGGGGTTTCTGATTACATTCAGGGCAAAAAGGTGAGGGGCAAGCTAAAGGAAGGTTCCACTTATGAGCCCTGTCTGGGGAACAAAATGTCCTCTCTCTAGAGACTGGGTTTTCAGGATCCCAGGGAAATCGTTTTGGGAATCCATGAGTGTAGTAGAAAAAAATATTAGACAAGGAGTAGGAGGCTGGGGCCCCATTTCTGACCTTGAAGCAGATTCTTCCCCTTTCTAAGCCCTACCTTCTTTATTCATCAGCAAAATGGAAGGTGGCCAGATTATTTCAGAGATGGGAAATTGGTTTCAGTTTTTCTATTGATTAGTAGTGGCTGGGGCTGAGCAAAGATAGAAAGCTGTGATTGATTAGCGATGTCTGCCATGGATACAGGTAATCAGGGAATCCTGGAAGGAGCACCATATATTGCCTTCCCTAAACTACTCCTACCTCTTTTCCAGTTTGGGTCTTCTATGAACTTTAGACCAAGAACGCAAAGATCAAGAGCTATGCAGCCATAGCCAAGAGAGGAACCACCAAAATGACGATTTTATTAATGGTGATAATACATGATTCTAAATGTGGAGGAGAAGGTCTGAAAGGATTTACATCAAACCATAAACCATTAACATCAAATCATTAACAAGAGGGTGGTGTGTAATGTATATTGCTATGTGTATGGATTTTTTTTCTTTGAGTGTGGATTTATTTAAACAATAAAAAGACATAGTAAAAATAAGTTGAAAGAGACTATTTAAAGATTTTTTTCAAGAACAGTCATAGCAACATTAGTCATGATAGTCAGAAATTGGAAACAATCCAAATGTCCGTCAATTGGAAAGGAATAAAACATAAAATATTCATACAATGGAATACTATGCAAAAATTAGAAGGAACAAACAAATGGGACATGGATGAATTTTAAAAACATTGTGTTAACCAAAAGCTACACACACACAAAAAACATACTGTATGATTCCATCCCCATAAAGTTCTAGAACAGGCAAAACTAATCTATGGGGAGAGAAGTCAGAATACTGTTTATCTTTGGGGGAAAGGGAACAGATACAGACTGGGAAGTAAGAATTTTCTGGAGGATGAAAATGTTCTATACCAGTGTTGTCCAATAGAAATAAGATGCAATTCACAGCTGTGAACCACATACATAATTTTAAATTTTCGAGTAGCCGCATTTAGAAAAGTAGAAGGAAGGGTGCCTGGATAGCTCAGTCAGTTAAGCGTCCGTCTCTTGATTTCGGCTCAGGTCATGATCTCATGGTTCGTGGGTTTGAGCCCTGTCTTGGGCTCTGCGTGAGCAATCCTCTGTTTCCCTCTCTCTGCCCCTCCCCGCTTGCTCTTGTCCTCTCTTGCTCTCTCAAAAATAAACATCAAAAAAAAAAAAAACAAATCTTGAAAAAATAAAAAAGTAAAAGGAAACATTATATATAAATTATAAACTATATTATATCTATAATTACATAACATATATAAATTATAACTTTATAATATATTCAAAGCATTACATTTCTGCATGAAATTAATATAAAATTATTAATTATATATTTTACATTCATTTTTTATATTCTTCTATATCCAGTGTATATTTTGTGCTTATGGTACTTCTTAGGTAAAACCAGCTGCATTTTAAGTGCTGACTAGCCACATGTGCTAAATGTATCCTAATCTGGGTTGTGGTTATATATAAAAATGCATCAAGGGGCGCCTGGGTGGCTCAGTCGGTTAAGCGTCTGCCTCTTGGTTTCAGCTCAGGTCATGATCTCACAGTCTCATGGGTTCGAGCTCCACATGGGGCTCTGTGCCGACAGCGCGGGGCCTAATAGGGCTTCTCTCTTTCTGCCTCTCTCTCTGCCCCTCCTCCACTCACACTGTCTCTGTCTCTCTCAAAATAAATAAATAAACTTAAAAAAATATTTTTAAAATTGTATTAAATTTAAAAAAATGTATCAAATTATACACTTAAAATTTGTGTGTTTTACTTTGTGTAAATAATAGGTCAATAAAAGAGAGAATGATACTTTACTAAAAAAACAACATTTTTTTTTAAATTTTTTTTTCAACGTTTTTTATTTATTTTTGGGACAGAGAGAGACAGAGCATGAACGGGGGAGGGGCAGAGAGAGAGGGAGACACAGAATCGGAAACAGGCTCCAGGCTCCGAGCCATCAGCCCAGAGCCTGACGCGGGGCTCGAACTCACGGACCGCGAGATCATGACCTGGCTGAAGTCGGACGCTTAACCGACTGCGCCACCCAGGCGCCCCAAAAGACAACATTTTTAACTTTATTTATTTATTTATTTAAATTTTAAAAACTTTAAAGGGGGCTAACATCGAGACTCCTGGCTGGCCCAATCAGTAGAACATGCAGCTCTTGACCTCCAGGTCGTGAGTTCAAGGCCCACGTTGAGCGTAGAGCTTACTTAAAATAATTAATAATAATAATAATAATAATAAAAGCGGTGCTAAAATGAGAGAGTGGAGGTAGAGTGAACAGGCAAAGAAAGAAAGTGCTACATACATAAATCTGATTCTCATTTTAGCAGGGAAATCCACCAGCACTCAGGATCTCCACCACCAGTGGGTTAGAAAACCACAAAAGATCAGTTTGTTGAATCTAATCAAGAGCTTAGTGGGGTGCCTGGGGTGTCTGATTTCGGCTCAGGTCATGATCTCTCTTGGCTCTTGGGTTCGAGCCCCATGTCGGGGTCTGTGCTGACAGCTCAGAGCCTGGAGCCTGCTTTGGATTCTGTGTGTGTCTCTCTCTCTGCCCCTCTCTGCTCACACTCTGTCTCTCTCTCCCTCAAAAATAAGTAAACATTAAAAAAAAATTTTTTTAAGAGCTTAGTGTTCAGTGTTCAGTATCATATTCTTATTTTCTAGTGTGTTACATGTAACTTGTAACTAATAACAGAAGTAGATACTGACAACTTTACTGAGCCAGTGCCAAATACTCAGGATGGTGCTAAGAACTTTCCTGCATGATCTCATTTAATCCTCTCCACAACCCCCGAGGCTGGTTCTCGTTAAAATCCTCCCATTTTGCAGACCAGGAAACTGAGGCTCAGTAACTTGCCCACTCCACTCAGAAGTGGCAAAGAGGGGATTTCAACATAGGTCTCCCTGGCTTCTGGTCTGGTATTTTTTTTTTATTTTTATTTTTTTTAATTTATTTTTTTTTTTAACGTTTATTTTTGAGACAGAGAGAGACAAAGCATGAACGGGGGAGGGTCAGAGAGAGGGAGACACAGAATCTGAAACAGGCTCCAGGCTCTGAGCTGTCAGCACAGAGCCCGATGCGGGGCTCGAACTCACGGACCGTGAGATCATGACCTGAGCCGAAGTCGGCCGCTTAACCGACTGAGCCACCCAGGCGCCCCTGGTCTGGTATTTTTAACCACTTCCTCTACTGAAGGCTGAAAATGTTTTACTTGCTTTATGACAGATAAATAAGTAAATGAAGAAGGAAAAGAAATAAACAGATGAAGAAGAGTGGACTCAAGATTATGTGTATAAATAATGTCACCCTTGCTCCCTGGCCTTCGGACATGTTCTCTTGAGGGAGAGAGGAAGAGGTGGGTTACATGGAGCTTCAGGCATTCTTATCTGAATGCCCATGGAAGCGTGCGTCACATGAGAATGCCATTCATCAGGAGTGTCCCATTTTCAAAAGGTTGAGAACAGCTGCTATGGAGAGCCTCTGATGTCCCTTTCTTACTCTACAGATAGAGATCAGATAGAGGTATCTTGCCCAAGGTCACACCGCTAGTACTTGGTCCATCTTTGCATCTTCACTTCCACTAAATGAATTAAATATGCCTTGTCCAGGGTGCCTGGGTGGTTCAGTCAGTTAAGCATCCGACTTCAGCTCAGGTCATGATCTCACGACTGTGAGATCGAGTCCCAAGTCGGGAACTGCACTGAGCATGGAGCCTGCTTGGAATTCTCTCTCTCTCTCCTTTTGCTCCCATCCCCTATTTGTGTGCTCTCTCTCTTAAATATATATATATAATATTTATATTTGTAATATAATATATCATATTATATATATAATATATCATATTATATATGTATAATATATCATTATATATATATATATATATATATATATATATATATATATATCTTTTCTACCATGTCATTTACTTTAGAGGTATTTTTTAAAGTTTTATTTATTTACGTAATCTCTATACCCCACATGGGGCTCGATCTCATGATCCCAAGATCAAGATTCACATGCTCCTCCAACTGAGCTAGCCACATGCCCCATTATTTTAGAGGTATCTAAACATCCCTGGGGCACCTGGCTGGCTCAGTTGGTTGGACATGAGACTTGATCTCTGGGTCATGAGTGTGGGCCCCATGTTGGGTGTAGAGTTTAGATAGATAGATAGATAGATAGATAGATAGATAAAAACAAACATTCCTGAATGAGACTTGCTGCCAGTCTAAAGGGACAAATTATATCAAGCAAAATACGAGGAACTTAAGAGAGCTTTGGAGGCACAAGGGAGGGAGGGTGTACGGCAGGGTGGAGAGGAATGGGAAGCCTGGCATGTGAGCTGGATCAGGAAGGCAGAAATAGAGGAGTTGGTACTCCCCAAAAGAGAGCCAGTGGGCACCTGTGGTGGGTGAGTTGTGTATTTCCCATCTGCCCAACTATTGCCCTTACTCTACTGTCCAGCATGGTGCTGGGTCTACATTAAGGCTCAGTCAGTGTTGGTTGACTGAGGAAGGGTGGAATTCTTTCATCAGAAATGGAAACAGAGGGGCGCCTGGGTAGCTGAGTTGGTTTAGCAGCCGACTCTTGATCTCAGCTCAGGTCTTGATCTGGGGGTCATGCGTTCAAACCCCACACTGGGTTTTGCACTGGGTTTTCACTGGGCGTGAAGCATACTTGAAAGAAAGAAAGAAAGAAAGAAAGAAAGAAAGAAGAGAGAGAAAGGAAGGAAGGAAGGATGAAAGAGAAAGGTACATTCATTCATTCATTCAATATTTACTAAATGACTGTTATGTTCAATGCATATAGCTAAGTGCTTTACCTGGGACTTGAGTCTAATATACCGTCCGCAGGTCCACATCTCTCTATCTGACATAATAGAACAACAACAATTACAGTAAGAGTAGGAGCGATAATTACCATTTATCACATGCTTATGGTGTGCCATGTATTTTGCTGAACAATTTACATTAATTGACTCATTTAGTCCCCCCCAACACACACACCAAACTGAGTTAGGTACTTTTTTTTTTATGTTATGATCTCACAGTTTGTGGGTTCAAGCCCTGCACTGGGCTCTGTGCTGACAATGTGGAGCCTGCTTGGTATTCTCTCTCTCCCCCTCTCTCTCAAAATAAATAAACTTCAAAAAAAAAAAAAATACAGTACAACATTTTGAGAGACAGAGAGACCATGTTCACATAACTTTTATTTCAGTGTATTGTTATAATTGTTCCATTTTATTATTAGTTATTGTTGTTAATCTCTCACTGTGCCTAATTTATAAATTAAACTTTGTCACAGGTATGTACATATAGGAAAAACACAGTATGTTTAGGGTTTGATACTATCAGCAGTTTCCAGCATCCACTGGGGTTCTTGGAACACATCCCCTGGGGATAATGGTGGGGGAGACTACTGTAATAATAACTACTGTTGTTTATCGAACACTTACTGCAGAACAAGCACTTTCACATGCTATTTTTTTTTAAGTTTATTTATTTATTTTGAGAGACAGAGAGCACAAGCAGGGGAGGGGCAGAGAGAGAGGTAGAGAGAGAGAATCCCAGGAAGGCTCTGCACCATCAGGGTGGAGCCTGATGCAGGGCTTGAACTCACAAATCTCGAGATCATCACTAGAGCCAGAGTTAGACACTTAACTGACTGAGCCACCTCACATGCTATTTCATATACTCAGATAACTCTATGATGGATGTATAATTATTATCACCTCTATTTTTACAGATGAGGACACTGAGGTTCAGAGAAAGGTCACCACCTTGGCCAAGGTCACATGACTGGTAAGAGGAAGAACAGGGCTTCAACCCAGGCATCTTCTTTCCAGGTATGACTCACCCACCAGGCAACACTGCCTCCCAGAGAGCAGGGCCAAGTCATTATCCCTGCTTCCCTCTTCTGTGTCTTCCTTCACTTCCTCCTGTGAGAGGCTCCTGCCTTGAACTCTTTAGCTAGCAGAAGAGAATCAGGTCTGTCAGGATCTGGCTCCTTGATATAGTCAATAATAATCACTGTGATTATTAACTGAGAGGTAACCAGGTGCCAGACCCTGCATTCTTTTTTTTTTTTTTTTTAAGCTTATTTATTTATTTTGAGAGAGAGAGCATGTGAGCGAGGGAGGGGCAGATAAAGAGAGGGAGAGAAAGAGAGAACCCCGAGCAGGCTCCACCCTATCAGTTCAGAGCCCGATGTGGGGCTCGAACCCACCAACCATGAGATCATGACCTGAGCTGAAACCAAGAGTCAGATGCTTAACCGACTGAGCCACTGCCCCGCCCCAACCCTGCATTCTTCATATGTGCTCACAAAGCCCTCACAGCGATGCTATGAAGTAAGGACTATTACCTGAGGCTCAGGAAGACAGAGCTGCTCTCTTGAGGTTACACAACTAGGAAATAGAGCCAGGGTTCCCACACTTGTCCTTCTGTTACCAGATTTGGGACCCAGAAGAGGGATGACAGATCCATTCTGGAAGGTTCATTCCCATACCACAACACAGCGGTTCCGGGTGTCCCTTTTAGAAGGACAGCTGACCTCTCTCTGTCATCAGGACCAGCAGGTGCCAGAGAAGGTTGAGAGCCTTGGGAGCACTCTAAATGATCCACCAAGAAAAGACCAGGCCTTCTAGATGTATTTTTTTCTATTTCATCCTTCTAAAAATTTCTTTTGTGAGGGACCTTGGGGTGGTTCAGTCAGTTAAGTGTCTGACTTCAGCTCAGGTCATGATCTCATGATCCCTGAGTTTGAGCTCCGCATTGGGCTGTGTGTTGACAGCCCAGAGCCTGGAGCCTGTTTCGGATTCTGTGTCTTCCTCTCTCTCTGACACTCCCCTGCTTGCACTCTGTCTCTCTCTCTCTCTCTCTCTAATAAATAAACATTTTAAAAAAATGTTTTTTTAATTTTTTTTTAACGTTCTATTTATTTTTGAGACAGGGAGAGACAGAGCATGCACAGGGGAGGGTCAGAGAGAGGGAGACACAGAATCCGAAACAGGCTCCAGGCTCTGTGCTGTCAGCACAGAGCCTGACGCGGGGCTCGAACTCACAGACCACGAGATCATGACCTGAGCCGAAGTCGGCCGCTTAACCAACTGAGCCACCCAGGCGCCCCAAAAAATTTTTAAATTCTTTTGTGTATATTTTAAAATATAGCTATTATAACAGCATAATTGTACACCTATATATATGAATAGGTAAATCTACATATATTAGCAATATGGGCTCAAAGATTGTTTCCTGTTAGGAATGCCAGATCACAAAAATTTGGAAGTCATTGGTTAAGACAGTAAAGACTAGGGTTAAAATAATTATAGAATAATATCTGCATGTAAATGAATGACTTAGGCCCTACTTCACACCATATTCAAAACTTAACACAGAAAAAAAAATTAACACAGAATGGACTAAAGGCCTAAAACTATAAAACTGTTAGCAGAAAACATAGGGGTAAATCTTCATGACCTTAGGTTTAGCAGTGGATTCTTAGTTATGTCCCCAAAGCAGAAGCAACAGAAGCAAAATCTAACCTCATCAAACTTAAACCCTTTTGGGGTGCCTGGGTGGCTCAGTTAAACATCTGCCTCTTGATTTCGACTCAGGTCATGGCCTCACCATTCATGAGACTGAGCCCTGCATCGGGCTCTGAGCTGACAGCACAGAGCCTGCTTGGGATTCTCTCTCTCCCCCCCCCCCCACCCCTCCCCCACTTTCTCTCTCTCAAGATAATAAATAAACATTTTTAAAAAGCTAAACACTTTTGTGCATCAAAGGACACAATGAAGAAAGTGAAAAGACAACCTACAGGATGGGAAGAAATATTTGCAAATTGTATATCTGATAAAGGGCCAGTATCCAGCATATATACGAAGAACTCTTACAACTCAACTTTAAAAAAGTCAAACAACCCATTTTATTTATTTATTTATTTATTATTTTAATTTTAAGTTTATTTATTTACTTGGGGGGAAAGAGAGAACACAAGCGAGGGAGGTTCAGAGAGGAGAGACAGAATCCCAAGCAGGCTCCATACTGTCAGCGCAGAGCCCGATATAGGGCTCGAACTCACGAACCATGAGATCATGACCCAAGCCGAGATCAAGAGTCAGATGTCTAACCAACTGTGCCACCCAGGTGCCTTATTTATTTATTTACTTATTTAAAGTAGGCTCCACACCCAATGTGGGGCTTGAACTCAACCACCTGAGATGGAGTCGCATGCTCTACTCACTGAGCCAGACACAGGCGCCCCAACAAACAACCCACTTTAAAATAAGCAAAAGAGGGGCGCCTGGCTGGCTCAGTCAGAAGAGCATGCGACTCTTGATCTCGGGGTCCTGAGTTTGAGCCCCACATTGGATGTAGCGATTACTTAAATAAATAAATGAACTTAAAAAATAAATAAAATGAGCAAAAGAATTGTTAGATATTTCTCCAAAGACGATACACAAGTGGCCAATAAGCAAATGAAAAGATGCCCAAAATAAACTGATGGTTGCCTGAGGAAGAGGGGGATGGACAAAATGAATGAAGGGGATTAAGAGGTACAATCTTCCAATTATAAAATAAATAAGACATGGGGTATAATGCACAGCATTGGGAATATAACAGATATTGTAACAACTTCGTTTTTCTTTTAATGTTTTATTTTTAAGTAATCCCTACACCCAACATGGGGCTTAAACTCACAACCATGAGATCAAGAGTCACACGCTCCACTAGCTGAGCCAGCCAAGCGCCCCTGTAATAATTTTGTGTGGTGACAGAGGGTAACAAGACTTATTGTGATGGCCATTTTATATGCATATACATATTGAATCACTGAGCTGTGCACCTGAAACGGATACAATATTCTGTCAATTATTCTTAAATTTTAAAAAAGGAAATAATGGGATATAGAGATTACATTAAAAATTTTAAAAATCTTGGGGCGCCTGACTGCCTCAGTCAGAAAAGCATGTCTGTGTCATGAGGTTGAACCTCGTGTTAGGGATAGAGATTACTTAAAAATAAATAAATAAACTTTAAAAAATAATAACAAAATATTTTAAATAAATAAATAAAATCTTAAAATAAAATTAAAAAAAAAAAGAGGGGCACCCTTGGTTGAGCGTCTGACTCTTGGTTTTGGCTCAGGTCATGATCCGAGGATCATGGCATCAAGCCCCGTGTCAGGCTCCGTGCTGAGCATTTTTTTAACATTTATTTATATTTGAGGGGGGGAAGGGAGGGGCAGAGAGAGGGAGACAGAGGATCTGAAGCAGACTCTGAGCTGTGAGTTCAGAGCCCAATGTGGGGCTCGAACTCAAGAACCGTGAGATGATGACCTGAGCCAAAATCAAGAGTCAGTCGCTTCACTGACCGAGCCACCTAGGCACCCTGGGCTATAATCATTTTTTTTAATTAAGGAAAATTACAAAAGTTGGCAAGAATGTGGAGAAATTGAAACCTTCTGTACATCACTGGTGGGTATGTAAACTGGTGTGGCACCGTGGAAAACACTTTGGGGGTTCCTCAAAAAGTTACACGTGGAATTATCTGTGACCCATCTCCCAGCCATATACCTAAAAGAATTGAAAACAGGTACTCAAACAAAAACTTGTACATGAGTGACCATAGCTGCACTGTTCACGATCGCCACAAGACCGAAACAGCCCAGTGTCCATCAACTGATATATGAATAGATAAATGAAACGTGGCATATCTATACAATGGAATATAATTCAGCCAGAAAAAGGAATGGAGTGCTGACACCTGCTACAGCATGCATGAACCTCAAAAACATTATTTTAAGTGAAAAAAAGCCAGACACAAAAGGTCACATATTTTATGATTGCATTTATATGAAATATCCAGAATAGGTAAATCCATAGAGACAGAAAGCAGTGGTTGTCAAAGGCTGAGAGAGGGAGGAATGGGGGGGGAGGTGACTACTTACTGGGATATGGGTTTTGACTTTGGGGTGATGAAAATGTTTGGGGACCAGATGAACATGATGGCTGCACATTATAAATGTACTAAATGCAACTGAATCATACACTTTAAATTTTTTTTAACGTTTATTCATTTTTGAGAGAGACAGAGCATGAGCGGGGGAGGAGCAGAGAGAGAGAGAGAGAAAGAGAGAATCTGAAGCAGGCTCCAGGCTCCAAGCCGTCAGCACAGAGCCCGACTTGGGGCTGAAACCCACTGACCACGAGATCATGACCTGAGCCCAAGTCGGACGCCCAACCGACTGAGCCACCCAGGCGCCCCTGAACTGTATACACTTTAAAGTGCTAAGACAAAAACGATCATGAAAGAAATACACAATCATGATTTAAAAATATATATTTTTTCAAACAGCACAGAATGGTACTAAGTGTGACTTCTGTCCCACTTCCCATTTCTACTCCCCAAAGGCAATGAACACAGATACTACAATTTAGTATGTATTCTTCTTCAAATGTTTTCTATATACATATGGAAATGTGCAATATGTGTATATGTGTATTTATGTGCAGATATTTCCTTTCTCTTTTACCCAAATGGGATTATGTTATGCTCAGCATATTGCCTTTTTCCTCTTGGCAATATATCAATGACCGTTCCATATCAATACATTTTCCTTTTTTTAAATTTTTTTAATGTTTATTTGTTTTTGAGAAACAGTCAGACTGAGTGGGGGAGGGGCAGAGGGAGAGGGAGACACAGAATCTGAAACAGGCTCCGGGCTCTGAGCTGTCAGCACAGAGCCTGACGTGGGGCTCGAACCCACCAACCACGAGATCATGACCTGAGCTGAAGTCAGATGCTTATGCTTAACCGACTGAGCCACCCAGGCGCCCCTCAATACATTTTTCTTAATGGTTCCATTGTATGAAAGTCCCATACCCTCCCCGCCTCTTCATCCTCCTCGGAGTCCTGAATTCCAACTCCCCTCTTGCCACAGACTCCTCTGTGACTTTGACCTCCATTGTTGCTTCTTCACATGGCATTGTGAGGAGTTGCTAATATTCAGCAGGTGCCTGGCCCCACATGCTTTGTAAAAATGACAGCTCTCTTCTCCCTCACTCTGCTACTCTAGGACCAGCTGAGGGTCCTGAAGCATAATGCTAGAGAGCCTAGACTTCCCCTCTTACTAGCTGTGTGACCTCAGGCAAGTTCCCTACCCGCTCTGCGCCTCAGTTTCCTCTGCTGCATTGGAGAGAGTGTCAGTCCTACAGAATGAAACATACGAAGCACCGAGCACTAGGCCCAACTCAGAGCTGGCTGGCATCATATGATCTTTCAGGAAGAAAACATGGGCCGAGCCCTGGGTCTGTGGCCACCTGCTTCTGGGTAGGGCTCTAATGCGGGGTGCTGAGGCGGGAAGGTGAGGCCGAGCTGGGCGGCCCTGGGAACCCGCGAAGGAGGCTAGGCTCAAGTGGAAACGATTAGAATGAGAACAAACTGGCTCCTGAATAGAAGCTTTTATTCCTGCCGGAGAGGGCTTTGTTCCCTAAACACGTGACACACAAAAGCCTCTACTTGAATTCGGGAACCCTAATTGGTTCTCAGGTGGGGGAGGAGAGGGGTGTCTGGATTTAGGGATTCCTTAAAGGGACGATACTATGGAGAGCTGGGCTCAGGGTTCGTTCTCATTGTCAGGGGGAGGGGATGGGTCGGAGTGGAGGGGGAGAGAGCTGGACCAGTGGTGGGGGTGGGGCAGCTGTTCAGAAGAGGAGGGGGAAGGAAGAGGAGGGGAGATGGGGAGAGAGGGAGAAGCATGGAGAAACTGACAGGCCCTCAGCTCCTGGCCCTGTGCCTGGAAAATAGTAGGCACTGGAGGGAAGGGAAGAGAAGGAAGGAAGGAAGGGAAGAAAGGGAAGGAAAGGATGGAGAGAGGGAGGAAAGAAAGGAATTCACATTTCTTACCCTCCCTCCCCAATTTCCTTCCACCCCACTCTTACCCTCCTTCCCAGTGCTCCAACCACAGGGCTGCCTTTTAGTTCCTCAGATACTTCAAGCCCCACCCTGCCCCAGGCTCTTTGCACTCGCCCTTCTGTTATGCTCTCCTGTCCCCCTCCCATCTTCCCAGGGCTATCCTAAAGTTCTAGTAATGCTCCCTCAAGAGAAGACTTCTCGAACCCCCATGACTCTACCCATCACCTCATTTTACTATCTTCAAGGCCCTTATCACTCAGAGAAATTACTGGATTGTTGTCAGATTCTAACTCCAGGAGAGCAGAATGACCACATTTGTCTGTCTTGCACTCAGCTCTATCCTCAGCTGGAAGCACAAAGCCCAATGCACAGCAGCACATGATCAGGAGACCTGAGACTGGCTGGCCGGGCCCAGTGGGAAGGGGGTAGTGGCCACAATAACTACCATCACTTCCCGGCCTCCAGAGCCATTGTTTTTAGGGTGAGCTGGGCTCCTGCCTCCTTTTGAAACTTTCTAGCTGGGTGGCCTTGGGCAAATCCCTTTGCCTCTCTGACTTCATTTTCCTCTTCTTCAAACAGTGTAGAACACATCCATCCCACAGAGGTGTTTCAAGGGTTGAAGAGAGAATTTAAGCACTGAACACAGACTGGTGTATGATGGGTACCTGATAAAGAATAGCTACATTGACAATAGGTGTTTCTTTTTTTAAATGTTAATTTATTTATTGAGAGAGAGAGAGAGAGAGCAGAGGGGCAGAGGGAGAGAGGGACAGAGAGAGAATCTCAAGCAGGCTCCTCACTGTCAGTGAAGAACCAGATGTGGGGCTCGATCCCATGAACCGCAAGATCATGACCTGAGCTGAAATCAAGAATCAGACACTTAACGGACTGAGCCACCCAGGCGCCCCCACAGTAGGTGTTTCTATGAAAGGAGGAGAATGGACTCCCATTTTTTGAGCCCCAACCATGTGACAGGCACTCCCATATGGTATTTTAGTGAATGTTTATAGCAATGTTTAAAGCACATTTTGAATGTCCCCATTTTATGGATGAGAAAACTGAGCCTCATAGGTTAAGAGACTTGCCTAAGATTACACAGGGGATAAGCAGCAGAGTTAGGATCAAATCCAGCTCTGTCTCTGTGCTCTGCCCATTCTAACTTCTGTGCCTTCCTTCTTTAACTTCTGTTGCCTGGAGGCTGGAGGGGCAAGGAGGGGTTCAAGACCCTGAGGGGGGGAATGGGGAGAAGGAACACCTCAGGGACCTGCAAAGATGAGGCTGTCTCAGTGGCCTCCATTAGTACACAGCATGGGGCCTCCTTAGCCCAGTAGGTAGAATCTTGAGTTCTGTACCCACAGGCTCTGTGCTCGTGACTTATTAGAGCACCTACTTTGTGCCAAGCACCAGGATACAGCTGTGTACAGAATATATCCTACAGTTGTGCACTAATGGGGTCAAGGATGGTTGAAACAGGAAGCCCTTTGAAATCTCCAGTGAGGACAGTCATTTCCCCTATGGCGCACGGTGGTGGCACCCATACTTTGCCAGAGCTGAAGTATTGTTGGGACCTTTCCCTGCTCCTAGCCCCAGCCTTGATCCTGGGTGTAGGGGCCCCTTTAAGAAGCTCTTGTCCCACCCCCCGCCCCCCGTAATTAGCCAGCTAAAGAAAGAGCTGGCTTGAAATGGGATTGTGCAGACCCAGCTTTGGGCCCCGAGGACGCTGGATTGGGGATTGTTATGCTAATCGCCTGAGATCAGCAGTTCCCGTGCCCTTCAGATGGCAGGTAGCTGATGCCGGGCTCTGCCCAGCGGCTGTGGCTGCAGTTCTGCGAGAAGGCTGGGCTTCTCCTCCTGCTTCCTGCTTCCTCTGCCCGCCCCCCTACCCCGTCAGACTCGCCCTGCCTGTCCTCCCACCTGCCCAGTGGCTGAGAGGCTTGGCCTCTCCTAGAAATGTCCAACCCAGCTCTCTCCATTTTTCAAAGAGAAATGGGGTCCCACAGCCACCTGCTTGTCTTCAGTTTGGGTGCTATTGGAGGACACGGAGGCAGGAAGGAGATGGTACCCAGCCTCTCCTCATAGCCCGTTCTCTTTTCTAGGCACTGAGCCTCATCCTTCCGGGATCTTTCTTGCCTCCCCAGCTATGGAAATCACACTGGGTGGTGGCTTTGTCGCTTGCTAACTATGCCAACAGGAGCAAGGGACTTTGTCTCCCAGAGCCTTGGTTTCTTCAACTGTAAAATAGGCTGATAATAATAGTACCTGCCTCAATGGAATGAAATAGGATGGAATGAGGGCAGGCATCAGTCCAGAGCTTGATAGAGGCTCTAATGTAGAGCATCCACTATACGCCAGCCCTGTGTTCAGACCTTTTCTACGGCATTATCCCAGTTTGCCTTTCAACTGTCCTGTGGGGTAACTAGCATTATCACCCCCATTTCACAGATGAAGAAACCAAGGCTCAAAGGAGCTAACTCACTTGCCCAGGATCCACCCTGAGCCGACCTGTTCTCTTAACCTTTATTCTGCTTTTTGGCATGTGGCCATTGACAGTGCAGGAGGTGAGCTGGGGTGGTATAAAAATGCTCACATAAATATGTGGCATAGTAATATATTGAATGTACAGAGGGAAAAAATAAAACCAGCATGCCAAGCCTATGAATTCACGAATAGTATTGCTTAGGTTAAATATATTTAAATGCGGACAATGACTAGTACAAGTCTGATCACTGCACCTTTAATTCATAGTAGCCCCAAACTGGAAACGAGGGAGACATCCATCAATGAGAGAGCACGGGGCCATCAAACCGGGGTGCAAGCAAAGAATGGAAAACTCCTCAGCCAGCAATGAAAGGGAACAAGCTACTCATCCAAGCCACACCACAACATGGACCAATGTCACCTCGATGTGGAGTAAAAGAAGCCAGACTCCAGGGAGTACATACTTATGCCTCCATGTATATGAAGTTCAAGAACAACTAAAACTAATCTATGGTGAGGGAAGTCAGAATAGTGGCTGCCAACAGGGGACGGTCTTGACAGGAAGCAAATAGAGGGAACCTCCTCGGGTGATGGGAATTCATTATATCCTGATCTGGGTGCAGTCACATGGGTGTCTGTATAGGGAAAAATGCACCCGGAGGTACCCTTAATATTTGTTCAAATTAATGTATGTCACCTATGCATCCGTTAAATCATGGAAGTTAAAAAAAAAATAATTCATTTAAGGGAAAATACTAACTAGCAGTTTAGGGGTTCCGATGATATGGCCAAAAAGCAAAAGCAAACAAGACAAACCCCAGCGACTGAAGGTGGGAGACGTATCCGCGTTAAGTGCTGGGCAGTGCGGTTTTACTCGGTTTCCCCCTCTCATAGGCGCCAGATAACATACAGGACGGACGCCTAGTGAAACCTGAATTTCAGACGAATAAACAAATACTTTTTTCTAGTATAAGTATGACCCATGCGATATTTGGGACGTACTTACGCTAGGACGTTTATTTGTTTGTTTAGCTTTGACTCGTTGTTTATCAGAAATGCGAATTTAATCGGGTGTCCTGTGTTTTTATTTGCCAAATCTGGCAAGCCTGTCCTCTCGGGGACCCCGCCCCGTCTCGCAGCCCAGTGCCCACCGCAGGCGGGAGCGCCCAGCGCGGTGCAGTCACGCCGGGCGCAGCCTGGCAACGCGGCCACAAAGGGAGCCCGGGAGGCGGAATCTTTCCACATGCCTGATCAATGGGGGCGCGGAGACGGCGGTGCAAACAGGCCTGAGACAGCCGCACAAAGAGGAGGCCCCTCGGCCGCTCCCGCCTTCCATTGATCCGGGCCCTTTGTGGCTCGGACAACGGGGGCGCGGGAGGCGCCTCGCAGGGACTTGGCCGTTCTCGTTAGGGGGAGAAAGCCCAGGAGGACCCATGCCCCGCCAGCCCACCCCACCGGTTCACCCTCCTGCGGGCTCCAGGTCTGAGGTCCGGGGGGTGTCCACATCCCCTCTGGAGCACAGGGCAGGGCGCAGGGTGGTGTGGGGCCAGGCCAAGGAGGGTCCTGTATTCCAGAAAAGTCTGCAGCCTGCCAGTGGGGCCAGCCATCCAGCTCTGGCTTCCTGAGGACCCCCCAGTCTGCCCTGGCAGGCTTGTCTATCCCCCTGGTTACAGGCAAGACTTGCACAGTCTTTATTTTATTTTTTGTTTATTGAGCAAATATTTATTGAGCATTTGCTCCAAGAGGTTCCCACTCTCTCCTGCTCCTATGGCCACTTAGAGTGGCCAATTCCTTCTCAAGCATCACCTCTCTGGGAAAGCATCCCTGACCCCTCTCCCACCCCCAGATTGGGTAGGGAGCCTTCCCCCCCACCCCCCATCTCTCTCTGTGCCTTCCAGTTCCCTACTCTTCAGGATAGGAACAGCTATCAATTCTTGGACATTTGCTGCGCACAGTGTCAGGTAGGAGACGTCTCCTGCCTTCCTTCATTCTCTCACAGCCCTTCAGGGTGGAGTTTCAGGGTGCACCCCAGTTTCCAGAGGCGGTAACTGAAGTGGGGTATGTGAAGGCGGTCACCCAAGGTCACACAGCTAGCAAAAGGCAGAGTGGGGATTTGAACCCAGGCATTCGATTCCAGAGCTTGGGCTCTTCACCACCCCAAGTCCTAGGCTTGGTGCAGTATCCGTTACTACGGCCCAGCGTGTGCACCGTTGATGTGTAACTTGCCCCATCAGAACATATACTGTGCTGTATTGGGCCTATTTGCCCATTTTCTTCTGTTGTCTCCGCTAGGCTGATTGCTCTGTGACCTTAGCACCCAGCACAAGGAAGGTGCCCAAGGTATAATTGTTGATCTGAACTAGTGGGTTTGAGAAGCATTTTGCTAGTCCTTGAATCTGATACAGTTTCTGCCCACAAACGAACTTGAAATCAGACACTCCAATAGTATAAGAAGGGTTGCGGGGCTCTGAAGTCTGGTGCAGTTTTCCCCTCTTCTTTTTAAAAAATCAGACTCCTTGAGATAGAATTTACATGCATAAAATGCACCCATTTTAAGCGTCCAGTTCAGTGAGCACTGACAAATGATTACACCCGGGTAACTACTACTACTGTCAAATGTAAAACATTTCTATCTCCCCAAAAAGTTCCTGTGCGCCCTTTGCAGTCAATGCCTGCCTTCCCACCCCACCCCTCCCACCCCCAGCCCCGTTCCCAGGCAACCACTGATCTGCTTTCTGTCACTATAGGTTAGTTTGCATTTTTCTAGAATTTCATGTAAATGAAATCATACAATGTGTATTCTTTCGTGTCTGGCTTTTTTCCTTTAACATGCAGTTTGGAGATTTATCCATGCTGTTGAATGATTCCCCCCTTGAGGTTTCAAATCCCTTCTCTGTTCCTGACCCCTTTGAGCTTCAGCTTCTTCGTATATAAAATGAGGGTGAATGCTGTGAAGTTGAGTGGAGAGAATGTCTGCAGAGTGCACAGGACCTGTACACAGCAGACACACAGGAATATGTTCTAGATTAGTCTGGCTTTTCTAGTATACTGCGAGTTCTGTGATGTGGTAGGCACAAGATCTGCACACAGTAGGCATTCGATAAATGCTTTTGATTAGCACAACTTTCTAGCTGTAAGCTCCATGAGGACTGGGACTTTATCCATTCTGTTCACTGCTCTCCACCAATGGCAATGGTTACCATTTATTACAGATGGTGAATCCAGAGGCTCAGAGAGGTACAGCAACTTGCCCAACATCTCACAGCCATAAAGAGCCAGAGTTGGGACTGAACAAGGGCAGCCTAGTCCTGGGGTCCTTACTCTTTTTAGTTAATTGAAAATGTGTGGGGTCCTTACCCTAAATCACTGTGTTAAACTCCCTAATGAGTAATTTTTTATTTCTCTCACAATGTCCCTGAACTTTCTCTTTCTGTCACTCTCATCCTTTACTGACTTCCCTTGGAGGCAGCATGATGTAGAAAAGAACAACCATACTACTATTATAGATTTGGGGGGTTTATGTGCCAGGCAGTATTCTAAGCACCTCACATATACTCATGTAATTCACCAACCACTCTGTAAAGTAGGTTCTGTGTTTCTCCCCATTTTACAGGTCAGGAAACTGGAAGGTAGCTCTGTGGTTTTGGAGTCAGGATGTCCTCCTTCTTTTTTTTTTAATGTTTATTTATTTTGAGAGAGAGAAGAAACAGAGAGAGAGTAGGGCGAGGGGCAGAGAGAGAGAGAGAGAGAGAGAGAGAGAATTACAAGCAGGTTCCTCGCTGTCAGCGTGGAGCCTGACATGAGGCTCAATCTCAGGAACCATGAGATCATGACCTGAACTGAAATCAAGAGTCAGATGCTTAACTGACTGAGCCACCCAGGCACCCCTAAGATATCCTCCTTATGAAGCCCAGCTTGGCTGTACTTTCCATGGGACTTGGGCAAATGTGTTCCCCTTGTCAGCTCTTCCCCAGAGCCCCTCCTTGACCTGCCATTTTTCTGGACACATCACTCTGACCCCTCAGCAGGGTTGTCTCTTCCTGCTGATTCTAACTTTTTTTAATTCCCCCCCTCAGTCTAACCCTGCGCCTTAGCAGGCCCAGGCTGCAATTTCAAAAGGAGTTGAGTTCCTTCTGGAAAGGGCCTGGGACCAAGCCCCTTCCCTCCCTTTCTTCCCATAAATACCCCCTGTGTGCAGTGCCCAGGGGCCCGAGGGAGCCAGGCAGCTGACCTGTAATTAGAAACTTTTCTCCCTTCCCCAGCCGGGAGGAGGGAGGGCCAGAGTCTGGGCCAGCCATTTTGTTTGTCATGAATTATTCAGGAGATGGGAAGTGGAGTTGAGAGGGCCCCTCTGCTGACCAGACATCTCAGGCCCTGCCCAACGCAGCCTAAACCACCCAGTGCTGTCCCTCTCACCATTTCAGACTCAGAGAATAAACAACCGGTGTGCCAGGCAAATTTGCAGAGGCGGTTTTCATGAGGGAGGTTTGTTCTCCAGCGGAGGGGAGCGAGGGGGACTTACCCAAGGTCACAAAGCTAGGAAGAGGACAGCTGAGCTGGGATTCAAACCCGGGAGGAAGAGAGGAGAAGGAGCCCAGCAGGCTGGCCAGGAGAGGTGGAAGGTGCCTTCCTTTCTCTCCTTGCTGTGCCCCTTGCTACATCTCTGGGATGGGAAGGGAAATAATGCAGAGGGAACAAACTTCATGGGACACCGGTGGGATGACAGGCAGGCATTACTTCTCACGTAATGTAATCCTCACAACCCTCTGAGGAAGATGTTATTATGATCATTCTACGGATTCAGAAACTAAGGCTTAGAGAGATTAATGGAGTTTATTCGAGGATGCATGCAACCGGTTAGTGGCCAAACTGAAGCTCAAACCTAACACAATCCCTCCACGGCACGTTCTTTCTCCACTACCCCTGGTGGGTGGGAGGGCAAGTGGACCAAGGAATCCAAGCTCTTAAACTCACAATGATCTTTGGATCAGACTTCCCTTGTTGTCAAACCTCTCAGTATCCATGGCACTAGGTCCACTGCGCTGCTCCGGGACAAGCCCTCTGAGAACCATGAATGACTCTCAGGGAGCGTCAGGATGCTATCTGCCATCCCACACCAGGTAGCCTCTTCAAGGTAGCCCTTTAGAAGGCTCAGAGCTTCCTCTGAGGAAGCTGGCAATTCTGAGAGATAGACCAGCTCTAAATGTGGTTCCCAGAGAGGCTAAGAGCACAGGATTGGGAAAAGGACGGCCTGTTGCACTCCTTACGATCTCTATGAACTTGGGCCAGTTTCTTAGATACTCTAAGCATCAGTTTGCCCATTGGGGAAGTTAGATGATGATAAGGAATAAATATGAATATTAAGTATGATAATGTGAGGAATGAATACAATAATGCCTATAAAGCATTTAGCGTAATACCTGGCACATTGTGAGTGCTCAATAAGAGCTAGCTATTATTATTATTCATTATTATTATTATTCCTGATGACAGCTTCTCCTTAAGCATGGTTAACAGAGAGGCAGGAACTACCAGATGGTGAACATGTGTTGTCTTCTGGAAAAAGCACCCCAGCTTCCCTGGGGAAA
This sequence comes from Panthera onca, assembly GCF_046562875.1. Taxonomy (NCBI): domain Eukaryota; kingdom Metazoa; phylum Chordata; class Mammalia; order Carnivora; family Felidae; genus Panthera; species Panthera onca. The sequence continues at coordinate 15,345,180 of NC_138350.1, forward strand.
TCTCTTTCCGCCAGTATCAGTCTCTGTACCTTGGGTGGGACTTATTTCACCTCTGTGATCCAGTCTGACTAGAGGATTGGATGAAAAATGGGGCATGTGACCCAATGACAGCCAATCTGAGGGAACCCTGAGATTTTTAGCTGGAGACAGGCAATCTCTTTTCCACCGGGAGAAGAAAGCAAGCCTGGAGCTTCTGAGGGCCATCTTGTCACCCTGGGGAGGAGCATGTGTGCCTGAGAACAAAGCCACAGAAGAAGGCAGAGCCAAGACATGGCAAGGATGCCAACTGAACTCTTGGAATGCCTAGATCCAGTTGTGAGCCACTAATAATAATTTTTGTTCATTTGCATTTGTTCGAATTCTCTATTGCTTACAACCAAAGTTTTGACTAAATATGCCAATGATTCTCTCTCTCTCTCTCTCTCTCTCTCTCTATATATATATATATATATATATATATATATAATTAAAATGACAGTGTGTGTTGAAGACTCACTTCTAATTATCACTTTTGTTTTACAAACTTAGGTCAAGAGAGAATGTCGAGTAAGACTTTAAGATTCACAACACCTAGGTACAAATTATGGGCCTTTAACTCACTAAACTTATACTGTCATGGAGTCACAGACTTAGAGTCATGGCTTGGCTTTAACCATGGTTTTCCTTTCTGCTTTCAGGAAAACATTTAATTTCCACTCTGGGCGTAGTCTATCCCAGCTTCCTTGTGGTGCGCTGTTTCTGTCTGCCTTTTGTCTGCATGCTGGTGGTGTCAGAGCCGGTAACTATCTGTTTACAGTTTCAGACAGAAGCATTAATTGCCTTTTGAACCTCCCATTTTCCTCTAAGAGCTCCCCCCTCGACTGTCTCAACCGTCTCACCTGTATTTCTTTCTGCACAAAGAGAAATGTCTATTTTTTTCATAAAATCTGACCACCTGCAAATCTCTACATATTCTCTTGTGAGCAGGCAACATGAGAGAAAAGCATGTAAGCAGCAAAATATCTGTGTTGAGCAGAGTTTACAGGACAAGCTGTCGCAGCCCAGAAGCTTCTAGGCCGTACAAGAAGGCAGCTGTGGTGTGGTAGGAAGAACACTGGAGTTGAGTGAGATCAACATTTGAAATCTGGTTTTGTGGCTCATTTGCTGTGTGCTCTGGGGCAAGTCACTTCATTTGCTGAGCCTCAGTTTCCTTATCTATAAAATGGGCGTGACAGTACTGGCTTCACAAGGTTAGCTAACATAGCTACTTGACATAAGCACTTTCCTCTGCCCTTTCCTGGCCTAGTGTGGGTTCAAAATAATATAAAACAAGCATTTATTGAAGGCTTACTATGGGCTCAGCTTTATTTGAAGCATGTGGTCAGCCTTACGATAAACCCTATGAAGTAGTTACTGTTATTAAACTCTCATTTTACAGGAGAGGATGTAGAGGATCAGAGAGGGTAGGTAAGCTGCTGATGTCACACAGTTAAAAGACAAAGCTGAGATTCAAACCCAACAGTTTTACTCCACAGCCTTTTCCCACTCATTACTATATGGCCCCCACTGAGGTAAAAGATACCACCCTCACTGGAGGCCAGGCAGGACCAAAGGCTGGGGTTGCTTCCTTTGATGCAAAACACATCATTCTCTGACTTCCCTGTCCCACTTATCAACTCTACTCCACAGAGAGCCTGATGTCCCCATAGTCTAGACCTTACCTACTCTTGAGAGCCATGGTGGGAATAAGGAAATGGCAATTTGGCTTTTGAATCCAAATCCTGCACCACCACCCCCACTGCTGCCACATGCACACGCTCATTCCTCCTGTGTACCAGCAGGAAAGAGGAGAAACCCAGGAGAAGTGTCCTGTGGGAACCTGAATGGGGGACTCCATGTGCACATACACCCCCACATGCCTTGCTCGGTCACCCTCGTGGTGGCAGGGCACGTGCTAACCATGCACCCATGCAGTCACACTCACAGTGACCCCACAGGTACATGAGTGCACGTGTGACCCCACAGGTACATGCATCCCCCCTTCACACCCTCACATCCCCACCCACCCTACCCCGCGCTGAATTCCTGTGCTTGGTCAGAACCTCATTAGGCAGCGCGGTATAGTAGCCAAGTGCATACACTCTAGCTCCTGGCTGCTGGATTTGAATCCTGGTTCTGCCATCTACCAGCTGTGTGACTTTGGGCACATCCTCTCACTTTTGTGTGCCTCAATTTCCCCATCTGCAAATGGGAGTAATAAATAGTACCTACTCCCTGAGAGTGTTATCAGCGCAGGGTGAACAGCCTTGAAGTGATGTTGTATCCTTTATCTAATAGGCCAGGTTCCCAGGAAACAGACTCAGAGATGGAGATTAGCGTGCAGAACTGTATTAGGAGGTGCTCTTGGGTCAACACCTGTGGAATGGAAGGGAAGGAAACAGGAATAGGTAGAGGCCGTAATGCGGTCTCAGTGGAGGTTTCAGTCACCCCAATGGAGGCTCTGAAGCGAAGATGGTCCATCAGTGTTGGCTCGAGCCGACCTAAGGGAGCTGAGTATTTATACCTGTGTCAAAGATAAGAGCTGTCTGTCCTGAGAAGGCAAAATGACCTCAGTGCGATAGCTCCCTCCTTCAACTATGGGCAAGCCACATACGGGGACTCAGCGGTGAGCTCTCAGCTACCCACATCTCCAGCAGCTAGGGAAATGCATGGGGACCAGGGCAGTGCACACAGCAGCTGTTACACAGCTCCCCAAACCACAGTCAAGGGAGTCTACTTTCCCTCCTCTCTTCACTGGACTCCAAACAAGGACCGTGAAAGCAGTGAATCGAGGAACAGGAGCCTCAACTTTCCCTGAGTTGGCCACCAAACCACACTGTTGGCTTTCGCCCCTGTATTCCACAGCACCTTATTCAAACTCAGGATCTCATTTAGCACATCCTTGAATAATAATAAGTGGTGCTATGAACCAGTTCTAAATACTTTAAATGGATTAATTCATTTAACGCTTACTACAACCCTATGAGGCGGATATAATATTGTTATCTGCACTTTACAGATGAGGAAACTAAGACACACAGAGGCTAGGTGATTTGCCTAAGGTCACACAATTTATATGTGGTGGAGCCAAGATTCAGAGAGTCTGATTCCAGAATTCAGTCTTAACCAGAATGCTCCTGTGATTATTGGTTACTGTTAACATGGATGATGGATATCCATGGATATCCCATGGATGGACAGAAGGATGGACAGATGGATGGATGAAGAGAAGGACTGGCAAATGAATAGCTAAATTAATGGATATATGAATGCATGAATGAATGGATGGACAGATGGATGGATGGATGGATGGATACCTACTGTCCTGGTCTTCCTGGAATTTTCCATTCCATTAGTTGCCCCTCCATCCTTGGCATCAGAGCATCTGGATCCATACAAGCAGGGAGCACAGCCCAGCCCTGAGCAAGGAAGACAGATCTAGATCTTCACCTCCTGGGGCTCTGACCTTCAGCCAAGGGATGATGGGACAATGTGACAGAAGGAGAGGTCAGAGGAATGGCAGAATTCCAGGCTTGCCAGCTCTGTGGCCTGTGGAGAGTCTCTCTCTCTCTCTCTCTCTCTCTCTCTCTCTGCCACAGAGGCTCATCTGTAAAATGCAGTGGCTACAACTTCTAGGCCAGATTCCCTACAATTCTTTGAACTGGGAACTCAGAGACTAGGGTATTTATTTTTCTCTTACCTGAGGGGATCAGCTGATTCCAATGCATTTCTTCCAGACATCATCTCCTTCTCCCCTGTCTCTTTTCGCAGTCTTCTCTCAGAATGCACTCCTTCTTTGAGCACTTTCTGTCTCCTCTTCACTCATCTCTTTTCTATTCATCTTAATACTTCATACTCCAAACCATGGAATGGCCATGGCTGAACATGCACTGGGGCTGCCCGATTTCCTCCCTGCCTGGGCATGTGGGTGCTTAACTGCTGTTTCCGTTTTTTTTTTTTTTTTTTTTTTTTTTAATGATGGACAGGCAGCACCCAGCCCTGGAGGGGAGACACACAGCTGGAGCTGTGGTTCTGAGAGACTCTGAATCTTGTTGGAACCCAGAATCCCCACAGGAAGATTTTCTAATACAAAGAATTTTGGAGTGCCTTCAGTCCCCACTCCCTGGATTAGCGCCCTGTGAGCAGACAATGGAGCATAGTGGGAAAAAGTCCAGCAATTTGAGCTAGGCTACTCCTCTGGGCAACTCACATCCCCTTTTTTGCTTCAGTTTTTCTATCTATAAAATGAGAGTTTGATCAGTCTATAAATTTATGCAAAGGGAATCAGATGGCTTGATTCAAATTTCAGCCATGCCACTTACCAGCTATGTGACATTGGGAAATATAGTTACCTCTTTAAGCCTCAGTTTCTTCATCTGTAAAGTGGGGATGATGAGACCACCCACCTTTAGGGTTCTTGTGAGAAGTAAATGAGATAATGCATGTAAAGTGCGAAGCACAAAATGTGTACTTGGCAATTGGTCCTAGTTGGTGCCATGTTAGGAGAGAAAGAAAGGGGAGGGGTGCCTGGGTGGCTCAGTCAGTAAACGTCCAACTTTGGCTCAGGTCATGATCTCACAGTTCATGGGTTCTAGCTCCATGTCGGGCTCTGTGCTGACAGCTCAGAGACTGGAGCCTGCTTCAGATTCTGTGTCTCCTTCTCTCTCTGCTCCTTCCCTGCTCACGCTCTCTCTCTCAAAAATAACTAAACATTAAACAAAATTTTTTTAAGAAAAAGAGAAGAAAGGGGAAAGTTGCAGCAGACAGGCAGAGATATAAATTCCAGGGGTTCCCACCCAATATTACCAAGGTGAACCCTCCCCTTCCCATCTTTTCTTCTCCTCCAGAATGCCTCTGTCCACCATACACTGGAGAAACAACTGAACAATGCGGGTTAAGAGCCTGAGAAATAGGAGAGCTTGACTGGCTCGGTCAGTAGAGCATGCATTGCTTGATCTCAGAGTTGTGAGTTCGAGCCCCATGTCGGGTATAAAGACTACATAAAATAAAATCCTAAAAAAGAAAGTCTGAAAAATAGACCTACCCTTTAGCCTAGTAACTCCAGTGTCAGATGGGAGGACATTATTTGACATAGAGGAAAAAGTGTAAGTATAAAGTATTCATCTGAGTTGTTTATAATCACAAAAACTTGGAAACAACTCAGCAATCATTAAGAGGGGAATGTCTGAGTGAAGGATTTTTTGTTTATTGCTGGGATATTTTGTAACTATTAAAATTATATCTGTGAATAATAATAACATGGAAAAGCATATAAAAATGTGAGAATGAATTAAAGAAAAACACAAATTTACATATGCAGAAGGAATGGCGTAAAAAAAGCAAAAACAAAATCAACTCCCCAAAGAAAATGCTGCAGGGGAGCAAAGTTGATACACTAAAGAATGTAAACAGTGGTTATTTCTGAACAGCAGGGTTTGAGTGGTATTCATTTTCTAACTTTTCTACAAATGCATCGTTTGTGTGTATTTTCCATTAGTATATTTTTTTAAAGTTAACAAAATATATTTAGAAATAAAACTAGAAGGAAATAAACCAAAATGTTAACAGTGTTTCTCTTTGGATGGTATAGGGGATTGTGTTTTCTTTAATCAATGCTGTATTTCTTTAATGAACTTTGTGTTTATTTAGTGAACACTGTATTTTCCTTAATAAACATCTACTAGAATTATATATAACTAGCCCCCATTTTTATTATTTTTTTTAAATTACAATTGTATGTTCACATTAAGAGAAAAATTCAATCAGTACACAAAGGTATAAGGTGAAAAGTAAAAGTTCTTGACCCCTCTTTACCCTTTATTCCTTCCCCCAAAGTAACTTTTACCAGATTCATATGTGTTCTTCCAGAAATTTTCTGTGCATATACACTTAGATATGATTATCCACTTATATATATAGATCATACATATATGTATATATAAATATATCAGAGAGCGAGATTCACAGTATAAATTATTCTGAAACTTGCTTTGTTATTCAATGCAATATACATTTGGGGATATCTTTACATGTATGATATTCTTATAATGACTATAAAACATTCCACTGTAATGTTACATGATTATTTAATTAATCAACCATCAAGGTTGATGATGAACGTCAAGATTGTTGCTAGCTTATGCGTCTATAAACACTGCTACAATGAATGTATTTGTTTATACTATTTACCTGTTCCCACCGCTGTAGAATATTTTAGATGTGGAATTGCTGCGGCCCAAGGGTTTGTGTATTTTTAAATGTCAAGATATTGCCATCCAGTAACATAAATATATAAGATACATGAAAAGACAAATGGAAAAAAAGTCAACATGTTAAGTTGTGCCCAAATGGAACAAACAGCAAAAAAGTTGTGCCCAAAAGTGCACAGAAGCGTGCAAAACAAACACACAAAAATATGACGAAAGAAATAAATCATCAAAGGTCTTATGCCTCAATATGAAAAGTGACTTTCTTTGGGTGCGATCATGGGTTGGTTTTTATACTTCGTTTTCTCAGTGTTTTACACTGAATATGAATTTTTCTCGTCAGAAAACGGTATCACAGGCATTATGGAAAGTATCTTTTTTAATTACCAAAGGCAACACACAGTCGTTGTAACAAGTCAAAAATAAAGAAGGGTGTTATAAAAAAAGTTACTAATGTCCCTGTCCTCATCTCCAAATTCGTTCTCTAAGGTAAACAACGTTCAGGGCCCAGTGAGAATACGTCCATACTTTTTTTCTAGAGCATGTTATTTCTACACGGGAAAAGAATGAATAAAAGACCTTTAAAACAAAAACAAAAACAAAAAATTTTTTTTTTTTTTTTTTTTTTTTTTTTTAATTTAAGGCCTCCTCTGGCCCTTTCGCAGACCATCGCTCCCTACCTCCCACTCCGCCAAGCCGTTTGCCCTCTTTCCACGTCCAAACGCTTTGGCGTCAAAGAAACGCACTTGGGGCCCTGCTCCCCGGAGGCACCTGCGCCTCTGCGGTGGCCCGGGTTCAGCGGAAATCAAGGCTGAGCCCACGAAGCGCCCGCCCCGGCCGCGGCCCGACCCGGGCCCGGACGAGCCGCAGCTCCCCAGCCCGCGGAGCTAGGGGCCCAGGCGGGGCAGGCGCGGGGCTCCCGGCGAGGCCTCCCTCCGACGTGGGTGGAGTCTGCGCCGGGCCTCGCTCCCACCCGCTTTCTCCAGGAGTAATTAAGAGTGAAATCCTCCTCCTGGTGACCCCGGTGCTCCTGGCCCGGGCTGATTTACACATGAAAGGTCTACGGAGGGCCTGGGCTTTCTCCTTTTCACATTCACAATGAGGCGCGGCCTATAAATAAAACCTCTCTGAGAAACAAGAGGCTTCAAAAAATGTCTTTGTGTGTGTGTGTGTGTGTGTGTGTGTGTGTGTGTGTGTGTGTGTTAGGGAGAGAGACAGAGAGACTCAGAGGGTGAGGGAGGGCTTGAAAGAGCTAGAACCGGGAAGGAGCGGGACATCCCAGTAACAGCTGGTGTTTATTGAGTGCTTACTGTGTACGGGGCATCCTCACATCATCCGGGTGAGAGAGACATGATGGTCCCTATTTTACAGACGGTAAGACTGAGGGTTCAGGGAGGGGAGGACCGGCCCCAGATTCCGCAGTGAATCTGGAGGTGAGCTTCGACTCAGGAAGCTGAGTGAGCAGGAGGTGCAAACGGCGTTGTCTTTCTCCATCATGATAGTGGTCCCAGCACTGTATGTATGTGTCCAAACTCATGGGACTCCATACTGAAAAGGGAGAGTTTTACTCTATGTAAAGCATACTGTAATAACCTGACTTTTGAATGATAAAATAGAAATAAAATAAAACGAGTATAAAATCCTCCAAAGACGCTAATGTGCTTTGAGTGGGTGATGTCCCCTGAGTAAGTTTGGGGCCTCTCTGTGCCCTTGCTTCTAGGGTGGCTCTTTCCTCATTCGCCTCTATCTTCAGGCTCAGGGCCTGATACCGGGGAAATGTAGATACTGGGGAAATATTTTCCTGCTTTAACGAATGAATGCGCTAAATAATTCTCTACACTCATTTCTCCATCTATAAAATGAGAAATTGATGAAACACTAAGGCAAACATCTATCAACTCAGAGGTCACCTCCTCGGGAAGACTTCCAGGATTTCCTCCCACTCCTGAACTGGATCAGGTGCCTCTTCTGAGCTCTCACAGAGTCAGGTTGTATTCTCAGGCCCGTGCTGCCCCTACTGTATAGGATTTGTCTGCTTCTGTGTGTCATTCATGTGAATATACTCAGGTTCTCTGCAGTAGGGTCCAGTCTGTTTTGCTCATCTCTGTGTTCTCAGTGCCTGGCACATAGCAGGTAGAGTATCTGATGGACTAATGATTTAATGCATTTTTAAATTCTGGTCAGAGGTCCAAAATTGGGTCATGCTGGTGTTGGCGGAAGCTAAGGGAGTGTTCGAAGCAGCAGAAATGGGCCAGGGTATAGAACCAGGAATTCTGATGCCTCAGAGATTCGTTGAAAGGCCTGACTTCTAGAGCACCTAGAAAGCAATCCTGCCATGACTCCTGCAGGAAATTCACGTCTTCTTCTCCACTAGGTGGCGGGGGTTGGTGGGGGGGGGGGGGGGAGGAGAACAGCCAGACTCTGGAAGACAGGTGGTTTGGAGGGCGGGCTGGCACTGGGAGCCGCCAATCTGCCTGCGTCTGTCTGGGACTCAGGGTGTGTTGGGACACATGGGGCACATGGATATGGTCAGCTTCCAGCTCTTCTTCTTAGCTGTCATTCAGCCTCACCAAGCCTCAGTCTCCACATCTGTGTAGTGGGGAAAGTATAATTATACCTACTTCATGTTTATTCAGAAGGTGAAAGAACATAATGAGGTCAAAGTGCTTGCTATTGTGTAGCTGCTCAGAAATATTTTATTTTTTAAAAGTTTATTTATTTATTTTGACAGAGAGAGAGCAAGCGGGGGAGGGCCAGAGAGAGAGGGAGAGAGAATTCCAAGCAGGCTCTGAACTATCGGCACAGAGCCTAATGCCATAGTTGATCCCACGAACCCGGAGATCATGACCTGAGCCGGAATCACGAGTCAGACGCCTAACCGAATGATCCACCCAGGCACCCCTGCTCAGAAATATTTTAAAACGTCGCACATCTTTTCCCTTTTCTCTCATTTGCTTTTAGCCCTAATTAGAGCTGCCAGTTGTGAGTTCCTAATAATAATATCAACTATCCCTAACACTTATTGGGTCCCTGCGGTGTGACAGACACTGTACTGTGCATTTTACATATATTATCTCCCTTCATCTTCACAATCCTTGTAAGGTAGGTTTGTTATTATTCTTATTTTCCAGAGAGGAAACAGGTTCAGAGAGGTGCAGTGACTTGTCTGAGATCACACAGCCTCTAAATGATAAACCTGGGATGTGAAACATCTGTTCATTTGAGGGTGCATCATAATCCCCTAGAGGGCTTGTTCAAACACAGATTGCTGGGCCCCACCCCTAAATTTGTGACGCAGCAGGTCTGGGGTGGAGCTTGAGAATTTGCATTTCTAGCAAGTTCCCAGGTTGATGCTGCGGCTGCTGGTTCTGCAGCGCACTTTGAGAACCGCTGCCTAATCCCAGGATTTCTCCACTGTCATTATCCCACTTAGGCATGTTGTGTCACGTCCAGCCTGTCCTATTACAATAGGCTCGATTCAAAGAATTTGAAGTCTAATACAGTTCATCTAGCACTTGGCATATGTGACTGTATATTCTTAATTAACTCTTAAAAAAACTTTCACCCATTTTAAAGGTGCAAAAAAAAAAAAAGATCTAAAGAAGCAGAAGGAAGGACAGAATCTAGTTTGGTCTTGTAGATTACTCAGAGAGTGACTTTTTGTTCTACGAGGTAGTATAGTAGAAGCTTTCTGGATTAACTAACTCACTGGATTAAGAACTCCCTGAGACTAGTTCACCTGATTAAACAACACTCATCTTGCCTACCGCAAAACCCAGAACGATGCAATGCCCACAGCAGCTGGAGGACCCATTTCTAGTGTGACCAGCCACTAACTCCTCCTCCCGACTTAATGATGTGACTGTGTGCTTACCAAGAGTCAGCTGGGTTGGTGCTTCAATTTACTCCTGTTATTAAATCACGTAATTGTATGTGACAAATTGATAACAGAGAAGTGGGAGAAGAAAACTGATGTTTCTATAAACACAATAGAATGCTCTGGAAAGATTCTTTACAAGTTAGTTGGTACATGTCTTTTTTTTTTTTTTTTTTAATTTTTTTTTTCAACATTTTTTATTTATTTTTGGGACAGAGAGAGACAGAGCATGAACGGGGGAGGGGCAGAGAGAGAGGGAGACACAGAATCGGAAACAGGCTCCAGGCTCCGAGCCATCAGCCCAGAGCCTGACGCGGGGCTCGAACTCACGGACCGCGAGATCGTGACCTGGCTGAAGTCGGACGCTTAACCGACTGCGCCACCCAGGCGCCCCTTTTATTTTTTTTTTTTTAATTTTTTTTTTAAATTTTTTTTTTTTTTTTTTTTTTTTTTTTTGGTACATGTCTTTATACAATTGTCCGAACGCATAGAATGCACTATACTAAGAATGAAGCCTAATGTAAACTATGGACCTTGTGTGATGATGATGTGTCAGTGTAGTTTCATCAATTGGAAGAAATGTGCTACGCTGGTGGGGGATGTTGATAGTGGAGGAGGCTATGCATGGAAAGGGGGGCAGGGAGAATATGAGCAATCCCTGTATCTTTTGCTAATAATTGCTGTGAATCTAAAACCTCTCTAAAAAACAAAATCAATAAGAAAGAAAAGAAAGAAGCAAAGCCCCAGCGTGTCCCCAGCTATGATCTTATCGTATAAGCAAAAAATAAACTTTTGTCATGGGCCACTGGTTGTGGGGACAGTTAGTTGGGTCAGGTGTGGCTTAGACAATGAAAGATTATTGGATGGGGAGGGGAATGGGAATAGGGGTGGAGTTCTAAAATTCTGGACAGCTGGGGCCTTCAGAGCTACATCAACTTTTAAGAAGCCCAAACTAGGGGGCACCTGGGTGGCTCAGTTGGTCAAGCGCCCGACTTGATTTCCGCTCAGGTCATGATCTCATGGTTCATAAGAGAGATCAAGCCCCAAGTCCCGAGTTGGGCTCTGTGCTGACAGCATGGAGCCTGCTTGGGATTCTCTCTCTTCCTCTGTCTCTCTCTCAAAATAAATAATTAAAACTCTGACGACAACAACAACAACAAAAAGCCCAAACTAGAACTCAGAGGAGTGGTTCACGTAAGAAGGATGTGGGGAAACTCTAACCAGCTGGCTCATATCCTATCGGGCTCAAAGACAAGGCTTTGGGGGTGCCTGGGTGGCTCAGTCGGTTGAGCGTCCGACTTCAGCTCGGGTCATGATCTCACACTCCGTGAGTTCGAGCCCCGCGTCGGGCTCTGTGCTGACAGCTCAGGGCCTAGAGCCTGCTTCAGATTCTGTGTCTCCCTCTCTCTTTGTTCCTCCCCTGCTCACACTCTCTCAAAAATAAATAAATATTAAAAAAATTTTTTTAAAAGACAAGGCTTTGGCCCTACATCAAAAGATTGGTGAATGAATATATAACAATAGGTTTTTACATTAAGATAGAATATTTAAGAGTTGTATTATTTTGATCATTTCCTGTTTCAATGGACTTTCTCAATAAATGTAGCAACTTCTCATGTGATCAGATTGGGTAAGAGCTCCTACTACTGAATATTTTTTATTAGAAAAAAGAGGGAGGAAATTGTGCAGTTCTTAATTATTTATTGATTTCTATTTCCTCTCTCTCCAGCCAAAAATATCTAATATTGGCACAGCACTTTGCAGTTTATAAAACACTTCCAAGTCTATTTATTTCTCACAACTACTCTGGACAGCAGGAGTTTTTAGCCTCTTTCTACAGGTTGGGATAATGAGGTTCAGAAAAGGGAAACAAAGGCTTTGAGTAAAGTAGGGCATTCAAACTGGGGCAAGAACTTAGACTTAATCGAAGAGCCTAACTTACTCCTAGGGCACTGTGTTAGCAAAGGAATCAGAATACGAGCCCTAAGCCTTTAACAGTTGAGAAGAAGATGCCTTGGGGTGGGAGGTAGGGGTTAAGGAATAGAGACTGTGCTTGGTTTGCTTCTGGATCCTGGCACATAGTAGGCCCTTGGAAAATATTCAAGGCTTGTTTGAAGAGATGAGGAATGAATGAACGAATGGAGGGATGGATGGATGGATGAATGAATGAATGGATAAAGAAACTTGGAGCAAGTCCCCTTCTCTCTCTGGTCTCAGTTTCCCCATCTTCAACTTGAAAGCTAGAGTTCTTTTCCTTAGGAAAATGAACAGACACACACAATTTTGTACTCTATTTCTGGATGTTCATAGAACACCCTCCTAAACCCCCATTATAGATTCCCTAGGAGAGGATAGATCCATGGAGCCCTGAGTAGGAAGCTCCTGAATTTGAGGATCTGAGGCCCCTTCTAGCTCTGATGTTAATAGTTGTAATGATAACAACAACAACGATGATAATAGGATCCAGAAGTTTTGGGACACTGACCCAGGGCCAGGCACTGTGCTAAAAGCTTTGCCTCACTTCATTTCTCCAAAGCCTGACGATGCTGGCATTATTATTATCATCTCTGTTCTACAGATGAAGACATTGAGGCTTAAAGGGACTAAATAAGCTGCTCACGTTGTAAGGCAGGAAGTAGAATCTTTAGTTTCCAATTTAGCACTCAGGGCACAGAACCTCAGCACTCTCCTACCTCCATTCCAGCAGAGAATAAACCTATGACCTCCATGTGGCTATTTCAAGGCCAAACTCAAGTTGCTGTATTTGGAGAACCTATTATAAGGTAGGCAGCCATTCATTCATTCAAGCATTCATTCAACAATCATGTATGAACACTTCCTATGTGCCAGGCACAGACTTGCTTTTGGGGCTTCACAGAGATGATGGTCCCTGCCCGCAAGCATATAATTGTTTATTGCACCCTTCCTCTGATGCCCCTCATACCAGAATCACCGTGTGAGCAGTAACAGTGCAGATTCTCAGGCCCTACTCCAGTCTCTGGAATCACTCTCTGTGGTTGGAGCCTGGGAATCTGCATCTTACAAGCTCCCCAGGTGACTCTTAGTTGCAGAGGTGTGGGAACCCCTGGGTAGTGGGCAGGGTGACCTAGATAAGCAAACAAGCAATCACTGCATGGAGAAAAGTTATCTACAGGGATTGTGGGGGTTGCCAGGGAAGGCTTCTTGGAGGAGGTGACCTTTAAGATGAAATCTGAGAAATGAGCAGGAGTGAATTGGGCAAGACGTAGGGGTAAGAGATACAGCAAAGAAGAAGCCAGTCTCTGCCCTTAGGGAGTTCACAGTCAGGGAAACCAGAGAGGAGGGTACCATCTAGCAGAATGATGAGCCCAGGGGCCTGTGGGAACGTGAAAGAGGCACCTGGCTTAGCCTGAGGAATCAGAAGACTTTGCAGAGGAAGTGACTGTTTTCCAATGCTTTCTCAGATGGAAGCGTCTGTTTCATCCCTTCTTGGGTGAAGAAAATGGGCGTGGAAGAGAATCCCAGCTGACCGGGAGGTGTAGTCTCCCAGGACGTTAGAGGCCCCTCTTATCAGCCGACTAATGGTGGGCGGAAGCTGATCATCCTCTAATCTGGATGCTGTTTTCACCTCCATTGTCAATGCTAAGCCTTTGTTTGTTTGAACTAAGGCCTTCTATCTAGAGTCCTTAGTGCCCAGCAGCAAATGGTGACATTTGAATAAGTGGAGGAGAATTCCTTTGTAAAAGGCCCCAAAGAACACCTGCTCCTTAGATCTACCCTATTACTCTCCTTGTGGTCCCCCTTGATAACTCATATTAAGATAGTAGTAGGATTCTGGCCCCGCCTAGCCTGCAGTCCACCCTCAGCCACTTTCTAGTTACCTGTCCTTGGACACATGTTACTGGACCTTCTAATGCCTCAATTCCTCCTCTGGTAAAGGAGGCTAATAATGGTACCTATGATCTCCAAAGAGATTTTTAAAATTTTTTAAAAATGTATTTATTTTGAGAGAGAGAGAGAGAACAGGAGAGAGAGAGAGAGAGAGAGAGAGAGAGAGAGAGAGAGAGAGAGAATTCCAAGCAGGCTCCACACTGTCAGTGCAGAGCCCGATGCAGGGCTCGAACTCACGAACCCCAAGATCATGACCTGAGCTGAAGCTGGACGCTCAACCAAATGAACCACGGGTGCCCCAAGATTTTTTTTTTTTTAGAATAGAATGAACTTTCCTGTGAAATGCTCAGAAGAGTGCTTAGCACACAGAAGGACCAAGAAAATGTTGGGTTTAGCATTCAGGCCCCAAAGAACAGTGCAAAGTGTTGGGTATACAACAACAAGAGACAAATTAAATGCCTTCATAGAACTTACACTCTAATGGAAGAGATGAAGAACAAACCAAACTAAATAAACAGATTATGATTTGTGCTATTAGAAAAATGATACTTGAAGGGCACCTGCTGACTCAGCCAGAAGAGTGTGAGACTCTTAATCTCGGGTTATGAGTTCAAGCCCCATGTTGGGTTAGACATTACCTAAATAAATAAACTTAAAAAAAATTTTGAGCACCTGGGTGGCTCAGTCTGTTAAACCTGTGACTCTTGATTTTGACTGAGGTCATGATCTCACAGCTTCAGAGCCTGTCATTGGATTCTGCACTGACCCTGTGGAGTCCACTAGGGATTCTCCCTCTCTCTCTCTCTGCCCCTCCCTCACTTGCGCTCTCTCTGTCTCTCTCAAAATAAATAAATAAACTTAAAAAGAAAGCATAGGGGCGCCTGGGTGGCTCAGTCGGTTAAGCGTCCGACTTCAGCTCAGGTCACGATCTCGCGGTCCGTGGGTTCGAGCCCCGCGTCAGGCTCTGGGCTGATGGCTCAGAGCCTGGAGCCTGTTTCCGATTCTGTGTCTCCCTCTCTCTGCCCCTCCCCTGTTCATGCTCTGTCTCTCTCTGCCCCAAAAATAAATAAACGTTAAAAAAAAAAATTAAAAAAAAAAAAAAAGAAAGCTTAAGGGGCACCTGGGTGGCTCAGTCAGTTAAGTGTCTGACCTCAGCTCACGTCATGATCTCACGGCTCCTGAGTTCGAGCCCTACGTCGGGTGCTGTGCTGACAGCTCAGAACCTGGAGCCTGCTTTGTATTCTGTGTCTCCCCCTCTTTCTGCCCCTCCCCACCATCTCAAAAATAAATAAACCTTAAGGAAAAAAAAGCTTAAAATCTTTCTTAAAAAAAAAAAAGAAAGATACTTGTGATAAAGACAAAGGGATTCCTTTAAAGAAAGTGACCAGGCAAGGCCTCTCCTGGAAGGCTGATATTTAAGGGGAGGCATACCCTGTGACAGCTAGGGAAGAGGGTTCCTGGCAGAGGGTACAGCAATTGCAAAGGCCCTGAGGTTGGATGAAGTTGGCTTGTTCAAGGAACAGAAAGCCAGGCAGCTGGAGTGTGACACAGGAAGTGATGAAGGCAAGATATGAACCTGGGTTCAGTAAGACCAGGAATTTTATCAAGGTTTTAATTTCACCACTTTGCAACAGGGTTCAAGTTCATTCAATGTTCACAAACGTGAATAGAGACCTAGAGTCTGACTGAAGTGGGAGAATGGCCTCGATCACAGGTGAGGTTTATTTTACTTATTTTTAATTTTTTTTAATGTTGATTTACTTTGTGGGGGGAGGGGAGAGAGAGAGGGAGACAGAGAATCCAAAGTAGGATCCACGCACGGTCAGGGCCTGGGGTGGGGCTTGAACCCACAAACCGCAAGATCATGACCTGAGCTGAAGTCAGTAGCTCAACCAACTGAGGTACTCAGGCACCCTCACAGGTGAGGTTTATTATTTTTTTAATGTTTTTAATGTTTATTTATTTTTGAGACAGAGAGAGACAGAGCATGAATGGGGGAGGGTCAGAGAGAGAGGGAGACACAGAATCCGAAGCAGGCTCCAGGCTCTGAGCTGTCAGCACAGAGCCGGACGTGGGGCTTGAACTCACGGACCATGAGATCATGACCTGAGCCGAAGTCGGACACTTAACCGACTGAGCCACCCAGGCGCCCCTCACAGGTGAGGTTTAAATAGACCTCTCCACCATAGTCATTTGTACCAATGTCTGCCAAGTTCAACACAGGTAATGGCAGGAACGATGCCATGTGCATAACGGGGGGAGCAGATGGGGTTAGAAATTAAGGAGAGGAACTGACCATGGGCAGGCCAGGCTCCCTTCTCTTCCTCCCCTGCAAAGGCTACAAATAGAAACAAGGTTATAGGTGCCATTTAAATCAAACAATAGCTCTATAGGGTGGGCCCATGGGGGACTTCTAACTTATTTCTGTCTGAAGTTTTTACGACAGGCATATATTTTTTTGTCATTAGAAGAAGAACAACAGCAAAATAATAATAAAAATCTTCAAGGTAAAAAAAAAATTTTTTTTTAGAACAATTAGTATTTGTTACTGTGCTGCCTGTCATGAGAAATGCAGACATAGGGGTGTGGCAATTGCCTGGCTACAGTTTAAGCTATAGCTATGGAGTGCAGGAAGCTGTCAGATGAAAACAGAAATATGACATTATATTGCATGGTAGAGAGTAAAAGTTGTGTTGAAATTTAAAGAACAAAAATCACTTTGTTTAAGAAATATTGATTAAGCACTGTGTTTGGTGTTGATACATACAGGAGTAAGCAAGATATATAAGGTCTCTGCTGGCACGGAGCCCCCGAGCTATTTAGAAGTTAGGGAGATGGGGAGTGGAAAGAGCACTCCTGGCAGAGGGAACAGCATGGGCAAAGGCCCCGAGTTTGGAAATAAAAACAGAAACAGATAGAAACAGAAAGAAAGCTAGCTCAGAGGCTGAATGAGGTACCTTTGTGAAAATAGTGGAGATGGGCAGTGATTGTATCCTTCAGGATGGTGGAGTGAGAATAAGTGTTTTAACCTAAGGGAACAGGAAGCCATTGAAGGGTGGCAAAGTGGAGAGGTGGTATAGTCAGAGTTGCACTTCAGAAGGGTCACCCTGGCTGCTAGGTGGAGAAGAGACTGGAGGCAGTGACGCTGTAAAGAAAGAGATCAGCCTGGAGGCTACTGCAATAGTCCAGGGGAGAAAGGATAGTGGCCATGACCAAAGCAGGGATGGAGAAGATGAGACATTTCTAAGGTAAAGCCCAGTTAGTTAGTGGTTGACTGGATGCAAGGATGAAGGAGAGGGAGACAACGAGAAAGACTGATCCCTACTTTGTTAGCATGGGGACTACATGGATGGTGGCGCTGTTATCAGGCTTCCTAACCAATGGCAAGAGATGCCTGAAATTAATAACCTAACAGGAGAGTCAGGCAGGGAGACAACCATCCATCACACGCAGTATAATCAACCGTGCAAGAAGAGAGAGGCCGGCAGGGCCTCTAGGGGCAAAAGAAGGAGGGCGGATGGATTCTGGCTGGGGAGCCTCAAAGGGCCAAGAGATCACAATAGATGGAGCAGTTGGGGAGAAGCTGGAGACAAGAGGCTGGGAAGATGACATATGATATGGAGCTTGGAGAAGACCTAGGCGGTTGAGACCGAAAGTGGGCAGAGATGCCTCCAGGAGGCCCTACGTGCCTATCAGAGGACTCCCACTTTGTTCTAGAAGAAGAGGACTTGGTCCTTCCTGCATTTTAGAAAATCAGTGGTATGTAAGAAGCAGTAAAAATAGGTGATTGTCTATGCACAGAATATGTCTAGAGGATTCATCAGAAATCTTTAGTATGCTAACCTTCTTTGTAGTGAAACTGGGTGGCTGGAGGACAGGGATGGGAGGTGGCTTTTCCATTTATTTATTTATTTATTTATTTATTTATTTATTTATTTATTTACTGTAATGTGAGCCATGTAGATGTATTATCTATTCAATACTTCAATACTTAAATAGTTTACTAAGAAAAAAGCATGTACTGGGAGATGCCTGGCTGGCTCAGTCATTGGGGCATGCAACTCTTGATCTCAGGGTTGTGAGTTCAAGCCCCATGTTGGGCCTAGAGCTTACTTAAAAAAAAAAAAAAATGAACTGGTGGAATGGAAAGACTGGAGTCAGACAGCCATGCATTTGAATCTTGGCTCTGTCAAGTTTGTCTTTAGTTGTGTCAATTTTTGCATCTTTGAGGCCCAGTTTCCTCATCTGTAAAATGGGGATAATAGTACTTCTTACTTTATGGGTCGTTGGAAGAATTAAATGAGATAATATATATCGAGTGCCAACACTGCAGTAAGGATAGGTTAAATAGATGCTATTAGTATTAATCATTTAATGGTAAGTTAAATGAGCACACACCTGCTCCAAGGGTAATCTCAGTTTGACATACAGAGGTGGGTCAAGGGAAGTGATTGGGATCAAACACAGCTGAGGTCTGTCTCTTTAAGTGAGCACTACCTCTCTAAGCCACAATGACCCTCCACTGCAAAATGGGGATGCTAACACAACTCCCTCCTAAGATCAAAGAGCTACTGGGTGGGGACAGTCAATGCCAAGTGCAGCGCCATGTGAGTTATGAGTTCTGAAGATGAAGATTTTCAGAATGATCTCTCTTTCTCTCCCCTCATCCCCCACCCCCGGACCCAGGGGGCCTTTTAGTCTCTCTGCTCTGCCCCCCACTAAAAGGTGAGTTGGGAGAGGTTCGGACATTCTCTAGGAAGTGAAGTTTTTCTCTTTTTGTTCAAATCCAGGGAAGAAACAGAGAAAGTTTCAAAGGCAAGGCCCTAAGGAGGAGGCCTGAGCCTCAGGCCGGCGCCCTCTATCCTTCTCCCAGGTTCCCCCACTCTCTCTCCTTCAAGGATCCTGAGACCAACAGCCACGTTGAAGGTCGCAGGCACATCTCCAGCCAGACTCATGGGCGGTGCCCGCACATGCGGAGCCTGCCACCCACAGGGAGAGAGCGGTACTGCAGGCGCGGGTGCCAGAGAAGCCCCCATCCAGTCCCGTTTGTGTCAATGTTTGTTGAGCGCCTTTTCCGCACCACGCGAAGGGGTCCCTGTCCTCATGGGGTTTACAGTCTGATGAGACAAATACCAGCAACAGAAGTGGTGATAGCAACTTCATCTGCTTTTTGGTGAAAGCCTTTGTTTTTATAACACAAGTAACATATATTGTAGTAAATTTTAAAAGAAAACGAATACCCAGACATTACTTCTGTTAACATATGAGTTAAAAATCCTTACAGTATTTTTGTGCATTTTACAAAAAAAAAAAAAAGGGAAACACATTTCTTTAAAAAAATTTTTTTTAATGTTTATTTTTGAGAAGAGACAGAGCACAAGTGGGGGAGGGGCAGAGAGAGAGAGAGAGACACAGAGCCTGAAGTAGACTCCAGGCTCTGTGCTGACAACTCAGAGCCTGACTCAGGGCTCAAACCCATGAACATTGAGATCATGACCTGAGGTGCAGTCGGATGCTTAACCGACTGAGCCACCCAGGAGCCCTGGAAATACACATTTCATAATATTTTGTAGCCTGCTTTGTTGTGTTCAACAGCTTTTTTGAGATATGTTTCACATAATATACACCAGTTTTGCTTTTAACTTAACAGTGGACGGTTAACAATAATGTAAATTACCATTTGTTGAGCAAGGTGCTGAGATTTTTTTAAGCTTATTTATTTATTTTGAGAGAAAGAGTGTGAGCAGGGGAGGGGAAGAGAGAGAGAGAGAGAAAGAGAGAGAGAGAATCCTAAGCAGGCTCTGTGCCATAAACATGGAGCCTGATTCGGGGCTCAAACCCACAAACCCTGAGATCATGACCTGAGCTAAAACCAAGAGTTGATCGCTTAACCGACTGAGCCATCCAGGCACCCCCTGAGATTTTTTTTTTACACACGTCGTCACATTCAGTCCTCCCCAAAACTATAGTAGGTAAGTACTAATATCTTCTTCATTCTGAAATGAAGAAACCAAGATACAGAAAAGGCGAGTGAGAGCTGCCTGGCTGGCTCAATCAATGGAGCGGTATACTCTTGATCTTGGGGTTCGGGGTTGTGAGTTTGAGCCCCATGTTGGGCATAGAGTTTACGTGAGAGGAAAAAAAAAGGAGCGGGGAGTGATTTGTCTGGTAAAAGCAGCAGAACCAGGATTTTAATCCAGCCTTATCTGAGAACCTAAAGTCTTTGTTTTGTTTTGTTTTTTAAGTTTTTGGTGTGTTTTAGTAATTGCTACACCCAACATGGGCTCAAACCCACCACCCTGATTTCAAGAGTCTCATGCTCTTCCAACTGAGGCATCTAAGCACCCTGAAAACACAAGTTCTTAACCATTTTGTTCTGCCTGTTCTGTTACGGCTGTATGGGAGTACAGAGGAATCAGAAAGGAACGGGGAGAGCTCTCCTGGAGCTTAGGGTGGAAACAAGGACATGGAATAGTCTTCATGCATAGTATAGTGAGCTAAAACATCACTGGGAGACCAGAGCAAGAGAGCACGATGCAATCAGGAAAGGCTGCCTGTAGGAGTGAGGACTGGGTGGGGCGTGTGCAGACAAAGATGGCCAATAGGGTGGGGAGAGCATTTCCAGCCAGGAGGAGCCAGCCTAAGCAAAGCCACAGGTACAGATATGTGTATGAGCACAAACCAGTAAGGGAAAATAATTGAACACCAAACCCTATGGGGTTAAAGAGGTGGATGACGCCTGTGGTCCCTGCTCCAAAACCTAACTAGGCAGAGGGTTGGGGGAGCTGTAGAAATAAGTAATAGTTACCCTTCACTGGGTGCACCCCACATTCCAGGTTCTCTATAGCCCTGGAAGATTGGCAGTTACTAGCTCCATTTATAAATGAAAAAAGGAAGGCTCTGAGAGATGCCTTGCTGTTGATCCTCCGCGTAGGGAGGACTGCGGCCAAGAGAGTCAACCCAGGAGGCAAGGCTCAGCACCGCCCCCCCCCCCTCAGAATCCAGTGCCCTAACCTGCAAGCTACACTATTCTGCCTGCCTTAATTGCCCCAAAGAAACAGACTTTCACAGCCAGTCCCCTGTGCAAACCTCTCGGGCACCCTACAGTTAGGCATCTTTCTAAATTGCAAAGCTGATTATCTCTCTCCTTGCTTAAAGCCAAGTCTTCTCAGTACCCTTCAGATAAAATCTTAACTCAGCACGGCCTGAGGACCCTTTAAGTTCTTGCTCCCTCCTTCCACACTTCCAGCCTTAAGGCATTGTTTGGAATCCCGGATATAGTACCCATATCTTTTCTCTGTGGTGATGTCTGCCTGGAAAACTCTTGTCTCCCTCCCAACCCAAATTTGTCCCTGACTCACTCTTATTTATTTGGGAAGGAGCCATGACTTAGATGTCACCTCCTATAAAAAGACTACCCTGATTGCCCCTTTATAACCCAGGCTAAATGCCTTTCTGCCCTGCTTCCCCAGACCCTGTATCCCTTCTCCTGATCATAGCAATAATAACAGTTAACAATTTTTGAGCATTCATTCTGTGCCAGGTGCTGTACTAAAGTCCCTTGAGTTATTGAAGCAATATCACACAGTAATTAAAGGTGCAGGCTTTAGGACCAAGACTATATGGATTTGATTCCTGGCCCGTCACTTAAAGGGCTGTGAAACTTAGGCAAATTACTCAACCTCTCTTGGCATCTCAGTTTCCTTGTCTGTAAAATGGGGATAAGAATAGCACCTATCTCATAGGAGTGTTGTACATGTGAAGGGCTCAGTACATGGTAAGTGCTTAATAAATGTTAGTTGGTAACTATTATAATGTTGTGTCCTTGTAATGACTCTAATTCATAGGTGAGCATCTAAAAGGTAACTTGACTTCACCTTGATTATATAGGTAAGTAGCATACCTGGGACTTGAACTTGATGCCAAGGTCCATGCTATACTGCCTCCCATTGTAGAACCCATCACACTGTAATAGTATGGTAAATAGTAATAACTGTTTACTTGTCAGCCTCTCCCTCTAGACTGGATGCTTCACGAGGGTCACTGCCATCACACCAGTCCAGAGACACAGTTGAGACCCTAGTTACCTGAATTAATGATGCTGAACAGCTCAGACAAGCTATTCAGAAGATGGAGGTGGCGGTCATAACACCCTAGCTTCCCCTGCGGTGTGCTTGGGAAAATGTCTCAGTGACTTCCTAGGATTAGTCTCTTAGCAGACAAATATTTATTGGTCCAGAAACCGGAGGTGCTCTTAAATGGGAAAAATCACATTAGGAATAGCAGGCAGGATACCCCCAGATAAGCATTCCCCTAAGTAAGCCCTGTCCTTGGCTAGGCAACCTCTTCTAGTCTTACAAAATGCCTCCCCTCATCATCAGCTGCCCCTGGTATTGAGGTACCCACCTGCCAGCTCCCTGTTTCAAGGAAATAGAGCATCAAAGACCTTAGTGGCTTCAATATGAGCATAAACATTACCAGCTGCCAGAGAGGATGACGTCAAATCCAGGCCTGGCTGGCCATGGCCTTGGAGAGGCTCCCTGCGTGGAGAGGCCTGGTACCCTGGGGATCACTGTGAGAGGCAGCACAGGCTGGGAACTGCCAGTTCAGTACCCCGAGGACACATTTGATGGTTCTGTCCATTCTCAAGGACCCCACGACTTGAAATATTTTTCTTTCCCAACCCACTGATGTCAGAAATCAAATAGCTATTCCTTTTCTTGCTGATCCCTTTTTAGGAGCATCAGATCAGCATGAACTTGACAGGGTGACCTCTTGGACTTGATATCATTATACCTAAAGCAAAGCCTGTATGGCTTTGAGGTTAAAAGAGCTGGCTTGAGTCCCAGACTGCCTGGTTCCACCACTTGCCTAAAGATTTCTGACTTTGGACAATTTCCCGGGGTCATGGTTTACTTATATGAGAAGTGGGTAAAATAGTATCTAATTCACAGGATCTTGGTTGGGATTAACGTATACTCAGTGAGTGCCTATCATGTACCAAGTGCTGGGGTCATACTGGTGAACAAAACATAGTCCCTGCCACGTGGTGTTTGGTGCAGGAAAGCAGACAATAAATTAATAAATATTTAATATATCAGATGGTGGTGAGTGCCATGCAGACAGGTAAGGTACAGTAAGGAGGATAGAGTGTCAGGGTGGGAAAGAGTTCTTTCACTTCAGGGTGGTCTGGAGAGGCCTTTCTGATAAGCTGACTTCTGAGCACATCCTTGAGTGAAATAAGGAAGCAATTCATGGGGCCACCTAGGAGAAAACTCTTCCAGGCAGAAGAAATGAGCATGTGCAAAAGTCCTGAAGAAGGAGCATGCGTGGCGTGTCCAAGGGGAAGGCAAGAAGGCCAATGTAACTGGAGTGAAATGGGCAAAGGGGCAAATAGAAAGGATGATGTGAGAGAGGTGGCCAGGGGCAGGGTGTATAGGACCTGGTATCTTAGTCTAAGGATTTTGGTATTTACTCTGAGTGAGATGGGAGTCACGGGAGGATTCTGAGCCAAGGAGGAAGATGAACTGTTTTAAAGGATCCTCTGACTGCCATGTAGCAAATAGACTGTATGAGGACTAGGTAGCAGGGAGACCAGCTAGGAGGCTGTTGCAGTTGTCCAGGTGAGGGATGAGAACATCTTTCATCACACTGGTAGTGGCGGGTGGTAGGAATTGGTCAGATTCTGGATACACCTGAAGGAAGAGCTGGTAGGATTTGCTGATGAATTGGATATAAAGTGTGTGTGTGTGTGTGTGTGAGAGAGAGAGAGAGAGAGAGAGAGAGAGAAGAGTTAAAGATGAGGGGCACCTGGGTGGCTTAGTCGAGTATCCGACTTTGGCTCAGGTCACAATCTCACGGTTCATGAGTTTGAACCTTGCATCTGGCTCTCTGCTGTCAGTGCAGAGCCTGCTTTGGATCCTCTGTCCCCCCCCCCTCTGGCTGCCCCTCCCCCATTCATGCTTGTGTGTGTGCTCTCTCTCCCTCCAAAAATAAACATTAAAAAAAAAGTGACTCCAAAGTGTTCACTAAGTGAGGCGAGGAAGACAACTTGCGTAAAGTGTTTATCAATCATGATATGGGCACAAAATAAATGTCCCAAAAATATTAGCTATTCTTTGTATTGATGATTTGCATTTCCTGGACTGTCTAAACTGTCACCTGAGGCTTTTGAAATGTTGAGCTTACCTGGCAATAAGATCATAAGCATCATGCCTAACTCTGTGCTGTGAGCCAAGCCCATGATGGAATCTTTACGTAGCAGTACCACCGTGCAAAGTGTATGAAAGCCCTATGAGAAAATGAATACTTGTTGAATTTTTAATGTATTTCAGACATTTTTCATTTAATCCTTTCTCCATCACCAGAATGTAAGTTACATGAGAGATCTTATACCTGGTTTGTACTGCTACACATGCCTGGCACATAGTAGTTCCTTAGTTAATATTTATTAGATGAAATCTCATTGTTATAGTTGGAAGTTGAGTAACTTCCCGAGGTGGAGCTGGGTTCTGATAAATATTTATTGGATAAAGGGTTGAATACATGGGTATTACATTACCATTTTAGAAAAGAGGAAACAGCTAGTGGCAGGCCAAAGATTTCCTGACCCTTGAGCATGGACGCTTTCCATGGCCACACTTTGGGGCCTCATATACTCTTTGGCTGTGTTTGAGGATACCTAGGAATTTGATGATCCTGACATTACCATATGGTGTACCATAATTTGTAAAAACCCTGGATTGCTCAAAGATCTAATGGTAGATCAGACTGTGATGCTGTAGTAACACAATTCTAAATTTTTGTCTTCATGAAACTGCATAGACTTACAGCATTCATTTTTTAAAAAAATCTTTATTTTTGAGAGAGAGAGAGTATGTGTGAGCAGGGGAGGAACAGAGAGAGAAGGAGACACAGAATTCGAAGCAGGCTCCAGGCTCTGAGCTGTCAGCACAGAGCCTGATGTGGGGCTCGAACCCATGAACCATGAGATCATGACCTGAGCCGAAGTCAGACACTTAACTGAGCCACCCAGGCACCCCTCATTTTATCTCATTTGCCCAAGGTCACATGGCTGTAAGGGATGGAAACAAAATGTGAATTCAGTCTTCCCACACCAGAGCCCCTGTTTGTTCCCCCTCTTCAGGGGTTTTTAACCTGGGGCACAAGTTCTGTTAGGGGGGTCTCCAGATGTACTTTATGCTACCTTCTTCCCCCAACACCGTGTGCTTACCAGCAGGTGCATTTTTTGGGAGAAAGGGTTCATAGCTTTCTTTACATTCTCCAAGGGGCCTATGATCCAAAGGTTTACTTTCACTTTGTCTTAGTATCTTTTTCTGTTTTTTGTTTTGTTGTTGTTGTTTTTAAACCCCAAATTTATTCTCTCACAGTTCTGGAGGCTAGAAGTCCAAAATCAAGGTGTTAGCAGGGCCATGATCCCTTTGAACTGTCTCTATAGGGAAAAATCCATTCCATGTCTCTTCTAGCTTCTGGTGGTTGCCAGCTTCTCTTTTTTTGTGGCCACATGACTCCAATCTCTGCCTCAGTCTTCACACTGCCTTCTCCTCTATTATTGTTATTTTAACTTTTATTTTTAAAACTGCTTTTAGATGAGAAGGAAGAAAAAGGAAGGAAGAAGTGGGGGAAGGGGGTTGTAGAGACAAAACAGATGCCAATTTTTGTTTCCAGAGTTTCAAGGGAGAGAAGGCTAACATGACTAAAGAAGCCAAAATTAAGGATGTTGAGGCAGGATCAGAATCCAATCTTCTGGCACCAATTCCAGGGCTCCTTCTGGTTCCCGTTACTACTCATTCATTCATTCATTCATTCACTCGTTCATTCAACAAATTTGTATTGAGCACCTGCTACGTTCCAGGTACCATGCCAGGCTCTGGGAATGCTGCTGTGGCAAACTCTGGCATCACAGAGTTCATATTCTAGTAGGGAAGACAGATAAAGTAATAATGATGACGACTATTATGTCAAGTGCGATTAAAAATGACGTCACAGGACGGGGAGGAATGGGAACGGCATTTGAGATGGGATGTTCTGAGCTCAGAACTTCCAGTTGCTGTCTACGGACTCCAACGAAGACAGCGCTCCCGGATGCCAGAGCGCGCTTCATAAACCTCTCCCACTTCGCCTCGCTTAGCCTCACCAGGGTGGGGACTGTCGGGAGAGGGGCGTGCACACGGAAGGGTCAGAGCGCATGCTCTCTCAAGATCGGTGGCTCTGAGGATTTTGATAGTACGCAGCCTCCTCCAGTTAAGGCGAGAAGGCTCCGCCCAATAGGTGTTTGCTTTTGAGGTTGTGGTCCCGCCCTCCGGCCCATTTTCTACTTCCGCTTCCGGCTCTGAGGCTGTGCAGGTCGAAAATGGCGGTGGCGGCTGCGTCCCGGTTTTCGCGGCTGCTAGGTCGGTCCGGGGCACAGCTGGGGCGGTCCATGTCGAGTGGCGCCCACGGCGAGGAGGGCTCAGGTACTGGAGTTGCGGTCGGCGTGGGGGGCCTCAGCCCCACTCGAGCGAGGCGGGGCTGGACTGTGACCTTGGCCTGGGGCCTTGGGGGAGGGGGGTGAGAACGGGGGCGGGCGCCACACCAGGCCTGAGCGGTCGTACCCCCTTCTGCAGCTCGCATGTGGAAGGCCCTCACCTACTTCGTAGCTCTTCCTGGCGTGGGAGTGAGCATGCTGAACGTCTTCCTGAAGTCGCATCACGGAGAGCACGAGAGACCCGAGTTCGTCGCCTACCCCCATCTCCGCATCAGGTCCAAGGTACGCTCTTGTAGGCTCTTCGAGTGTCCGTTCTCCTTTTATTATAAATGCCTAGTGCAGGTTCTTCATTCTCTAAAATCCTGTGTGCCTGGCGTGTACAACAATTTCTCATTTAATGCTCACAAATAAATTTGTATTTTCTCTGGTTTTATGTAAGGGTAACTGAGACTCGGGGGGGCCACATCTGTTTTTCTTCAAGGTCATACAAAAGTGCCCTTAAGTTTTCCTTTTTTTTTTTTTTTTTTTTTTTTTTCTGATTCATCCCACTTCTGTTTTCTATACTGTTCTGAAACTGTGGGTTGTATAAGACTTGGAGGTTTGGGAATCTCCCTTACGGAGGCAAAGTCAGGAGGTGATTCACCTTTGTAGGACCTGGGCATTTGGCAGGGTACTAGTTGCATAATGAAGAGACTAACAGCTTCTCTTATTCTTATTTCTGCTAGTTATCTTCTCAACTGTTTTGTCCTTTGCTATTGATGTAGATGTCATCATTTGTTTTCCATTGTTTGTTGTAAATATTCTTAACAAAGGACCCTTCTGGCACTTTAATAACTGTTACATCACTTAGCCCAGGTAGGGCTGGCTTTATAGAAACTTAAGCTAGAGTCTTACATTCAGAATTTTTGAGTCTGAGCCCCACTCCCACCCGTGTACAGTAGAAGCCATATAGCAGGATTTCTCAACCTCAGTACTGTTGACATTTGGGGCTGGTTAGTTCTTGTTGGGGCAAGGGGCTATCCTATGAGACTTAGGATGTTTAACAGCATCCTTGACCTCTACCCACGAGATGCCCTACCCCAGATGTCTCCAGATATTGCCCAATGTCCCTGGAGGGGCAAAATCATCCAGGGTTGGAAACCATGCTTTTCAAAGGGAGCATGCAAAATAATTGAGGAAGGTAGGTTGCAGTTTCCAGTCCAGGGATTTGTTTTATATCTGGAATGAAGCCCAGAAGTCTGCATTTAAATAAGCATCTCCTCCCCCATACTCCTCTTCCATTCTGATACAGGTGATGTGATTCGTAAAGACAGCACTGATAGACTAGTTGCCAGGTATTGTCTGTCACATACCCTGTATCTTAAGCAGTTCATGGCAGTCTCAACTCTTCTCTGGAATTGCCTAATTGACATCTTCACTCCACAGCCCTTTCCCTGGGGAGATGGTAATCATACTCTATTCCATAACTCTCACGTGAATCCACTTCCGACCGGCTATGAAGATGAATAAAGAGAACCTGGACCATAACCCATTGGGGACCACGGCACTGGTTTGGACCATGACTCTGCACACGGACCAGAAAAGTATATGGGACCTTAAGCTCACCTTCCTTACTTGTATCAAATGATGACCAGTATACTGATCTTCCATCCCTTTGCTATGGCAGGAGATGGCTTAAATAAATAACTTAGATTGGTCCATGAGCTGGAGTTGCATTCTTTGGTGGTGTTTTTCCCTCGGAAATCAGCATTAATGTTATTTCTGTTTCTGCCGTGAAGGTTTATGGCCACCATTTATAGGCCTGTAGAAAGTGTTTACATCAGTCGTGTCCTTGGTTTCTTATGCCTGGGGTGGGTAGAGCAAAGGGACCATGAATGGAGCTGATTTAAGAATTGAGATTGGGTCCTGACAGATTTTGGGTGGCAAAGATACTGAGTGGCCAGTAGAATACCTGCAATTAATATCTGAGAGCAGTATCTTTGATTCTCTAGAGAAAGTGCTTCCTGTGTCCTAGCCTTCTCTTGTCCCATTCCACCAGCATTTGTTGAAGAATACTCCCAATAGATAATTTTCTCCAAAGGTGTCAAGTTCTCATCTTGGGGTCATCTCTCAGCACCCTGAAGGCTGAAATGGTCAAACTTTTGGAGAAATGAAGGCAGTATGACACATTTCTGCATATGCCATTGGCTTTATTTGTTTCTGGAATTAAAACCTTCCTATGGCACTAAGAATTAAGGAGAAACAATAGTAATAGTAACAAAGTCACCCTTAAAGAGCCATTCATTCTTCCTCAAAATTTAAAATTTTTGAAGTAGCTGAGATAGTTGGAGTCACTTTATGGGGAGGAGGAAGTCAAAAAAGAATGAAGAACAATCAGAGAAAAATATTCCCTCAGTAGCAATTACAGTGGAAGAACATGGTTGGCTTGGAGCTGGTTTTATTCTTGAGGCTCAATCAGGTAGTAAAGAGCAAGAGGCTACCAGGTTTTGGTATTGCATAGTACACATAGTAAACTAGTACTGCAGAGGTGAGGCAAATGGAAACACAAGGCATGAAAGCCATTTACAGTAAGGAAAAAAAGGATCCCTGCTGTCTTTACCATTTTGTGATCTAACTGCAGCCTGTGCTTGTGCTTCCAAGTCACTATGGAACTGTTGTACTTGTGGCCAGTCTGAGGTCAGAACAGATGTACTTAACTTTGGCTTGCTGCCTGGCATCCCTCAACTGGGTTTCAATGATCTCTTCTAATCCTTGTATAATGGACTGTAACCAGTCAAAAATATAAATGTAGAATGTCTTGAAATGACATTAAGGACTGGCCATGTTAAATATGAAGTAGTCATTGGTAAATTGGAGAGGATAACAGAATTTTTGCCTTCTGTAAACTGTTTCATACTATATTGGGTATATATGTGTGAACCAAATTACTCAATATATGCAGTTTTGGTGATTACCTGACATTCCAAAGTGTGTAAGTGCTCACCTGATCCTGGCATTTTTTGTGTGCAGTTATAGAAGCATATTATTTGTGTAGCTTACTGTGGGAATAAACTTCAGAAATCACTGAGATTTCTAATTGTTATAGCACACTATTTCACTTACATAAATCTTCACTTTTCACCTTTAAGTTATAAAACAAAACTCTCCCTTAGTGTCTATACGGGATATGTGGGGTTACAGTGTAATAGCTGTTCCGTAAAGTGCACTGAGTTCTCCAGGGGCAAATAATGAAACTAGATGTTACAATTTATTCCATCTTCATGATTACAGACATTCCAGGGCAGGGTGGATACATGAGGCAAAGAAAGCAAACTCTTTAACCTTTTAACCAGATGCAGCATTTTGGCAGTTTTAAGATAATACGGGTTGGCTTAATTGACTTGGGTTGAAAACTGGCAACAGCAGATCTTTGCAATTTAGGTTGTTCCTCCATAGTTACTCCATGAATCTTAATTCCTAAACTACACTGTGAGCTCTGAAATGGTTTTTACTGCAATATTCTTCAAGCTTTCACATCTTAATCTGAAATCTGACACCTCTTCTTAAGGCAGGGAACTCTGTTAAAGCTGTTTTCCTGTTTGCTAACCCAGTCCACCAGCAATCTTAACAGTTCTATAGAAATAAAGCCATGCTCCCAAGCATTGATTAAAACTTGTGCTGGGATCCCTTTTCCAGAGCATTAGCTCCCTGAGAGAAGAGATCCTAACCAATCGCTTCCATGAATAATCCCAGTACAATGTACCTCATGTCCTTCAGAGCAAAACTTAAGAGGTTAGGCAACCCTGATCATCCTGACAAGTCTATCAGTGTTCACATACAAAGGATACTTAAAGCTTATCCCAGATCATAATCCTCAGAAATCATTGTTTTAGCACATGGAGTTCCTGCAAGATGCCAGAGTAAGAAATCCTCTCAAAGCAAAGAGTGATGGTTCATCCTCTTATACAATTGAGAGGAAATTAAGGAGGAAAGAAAACTCCCTCCTAAACTCATCAAATCGATGGCTATTTTAACAGCCTTAACTGACGAAATCCAGTGTCCTCTATTTCCTGATTCGAGGAGTCCATTTTCAAGGAGACTGTCAAGGTCAAGAAGAGCTTTCAGGCTTTTCTTTGCCATGGCCCATGAATTCCAGTCCTTCAATGGGGATCTCCTTCTCCTTTATTGCTTTCTGATGGAAGGAAAAACACATGAAACAGATCTATATGAAGCTTGAGGACCAAACTTTGTAAATACGATGGCACAAAACTAATAAATCAGATTGGACAAAAAAACAAAAAAAAAAACCATGATTCAAGACCTGTACTTTTTAAACCTGAGTACCATTACGAAGAAATTAAATGTAAGACCAGAGACAGATTGGAAAGGTGGTGTGAGGAATCGTCAAAATTCAAACGTGGAATTAAACAGTTATCTCCACTCTACTGTGATGGACACAAACTCAAATCTGCGTTCCAGGACTTATTGGCTATGTGACCTTAAGGAAGCCTCACTTTCCCATCTGTAAACAGGACAAAGATAGCAACTTGGAATTACCCTGTGGACGTTTTAAATTAACTGGGAGTGCTGTGCCCAGTGCTGTGCTTACAATCTAATTCATTGAACTGGAATGAACATTTCCTAGCTGGCTGGCAGTTCAGAAATCAAACAGGCCAATGAAGGAATTAGAACAACAAAATCAGTCCAGAGACTGACGTCTAACAGGCCAGAGATACTTAACACGGCGCTTCCCCCTCCAAAGTAATAGTGGAATAGTGCACTACCGCAAAAATCAGGGAAACGATTCTGGTGAACTTGCACTGATCGCTTCCTGTTTGGCGGCGTAAGTGTTCCATGTATAAAATAAGAACTATGCCCACTTTGCAAGTTTAGGATGAGGACCAAATGAACCAAAGGGTGCTACTGTGCTCCGTAAGATGTAAAGCACTGCAAAAATATTTAACTTTGTCATTCAGAGAGATACCAGGCAGCCTGGTAGTGATGATGGGAAGACAGCTCCTGCCACTGCCCTCACTGCGGCTTTTCTTCACCCTCCCAATTCCAACTCCCGCAAGATACTACGCGTGTGGCCCGGGACACGGCAGAGAGGACGAGAGGGCCCTGGCCAACTGAGCGCTCACCTGAACACACTGCTGGTAGCGCTTGAAGAGGTCGGTGCACGGGTCCCCGGAGCCGTCCCCCTTGAGGAACTTCTCGGCAAACCAGCGATTAAAGCACTGGTCGTACTCGCGCTTCATGTCAGTGCAGGCCTCCCCTACGCTGTTCATGGCGGCGGCAGCAGTGGCGGCGCGCTCTGATGTCGTCACTCTTAAGCGCGTCGCTCGACTTTACGTGTGGACGCATTACGGCGGCCGAGGAGAGAAATGTGGGCGCGGGCGGTGTTGCTGGGCCATCGGTCCTGGATGGGCCGGCACCGGGGCTTCACCTCCAAGACGTATCCTCAGGTAAAGGCCGGGGGTGTCTAGGCGGGTGGTGAAGCAGGTCGCGACACGGAGCAGGTCCCACCCATGACCCCCATTCTCCGCCTCATCCGCCCAGGGTAGTGGCCGTGTCACGGCTGAGGTGATCGAGCACCTGGAGCGTCTAGCGCTTGTGGACTTCGGCAGCCAAGAGGCCGTGGCACGACTGGAGAAAGCCATCGCCTTTGCCGACCGGCTCCGCGCCGTGGACACGGACGGGGTGGAGCCCATGGAATCAGTATTGGAGGACAGGTAAACACTCGAGGCCGCGTACCCCGAAGCCTTGTCTGTTGCGCCTTCGCAGCCATTTGAGGTGGCGATTAGTGTGTCCTTTCACGGAAGGGAAAAAGGCCTTAAGCGAGGTGCAAGAACTTTCCCACGGTCACCCCGCGGGGTAAGTGGTTTCATTCCTTCCCTTGTTCCTTATGGATCCTATCACTCTCGTTTAAAATCCTCCAGGCCTCCCAGTGTAACAAGAACAGTGTTCGAATTGATAACCACCTTCAAGGCCCTACTTGGACATACTGCTCTACCACAGCTATATTACCTTTCTTACTATTCCTCCAACATTACAAATTCGTTCCTTGTGTAGGATCTTTGCGTTTGCTGTTATCTTTTTCTTGGATAGCCTGTCTCCTTGGCATCTCTCCTCTGTAAGTCCTCTCCTTCTCCAAATGTCCTCTCCCTTTCCAATCACTGACTTCCTTGTTGGATTTTCTTCTCTTTCTTGATTATTTTTGTTGATCTGTCCCTTGTTAATAGAATGTGAGCTCATATTTGACTTGCTTACTTATTGGATCCCTGTCTCAAAATATGTCCTGTACATATTTTCTGGCCTAGTGATCCCTATGGACATATCTGTAAAAGTGCATCCAGTGTTCAGGGTGTCCAGATCTGTTTATAATACAAAACAACAACAACAACAAAAGCCAAGAAGAGGCCCCTGGCTGGCTCAATCGGTAGAGTATATGACTCTTGATCTCTGGGGTCGTCAGTTCCAGCCCTATGCTGGGGGTAGAGTTTACTTAAAATAGATAAATGAATTTTTAAAAAATGTGAGGAGTTCTTGGGTAGCTCAGTTGTTTGGGCATCCGACTTCATCTCAGGTCATGATCTTGTAGTTCATGAGTTCAAGCCCCACACTGGGTTCTCTGCTGTCAGCACAGAGCCCACTTCAGATCCTCTGTCTCCCTCTCTCTCTGCCCCTCCCCCCCTCTCAAAAATAAACATTTTTTAAAAAGTATAAGTTTTTTTTAAGTTCAAGAAACAAAAAGACAGTCTCTAAGTGTACTTCATGGCTAAATACATCATCATACAATGGAATATTTGACAAATAGTGAAACAGCTATATATACTGACATGGAAAGGTCCCAAGATAGATTTAATAAAAAAGGCAAAATTCAGAACATTGTGTATGGGATTATCAATACTTTAATGTGTAATCTATTTGGTATGTTCTGGTATATGCATTAAGTCATGTTTTGTTCCCTCAAAGAGCATGCAAGAAACTTAACAATGATTAGTTTTAAAGAAGGTGGAAATGCAGAGGGAAGTTTTAACTTTTCATTTTATACTGAGGGCCAGGACGTTTACAAATGCATAAAGAGATGGGATAATAACACAAATAGTGAGGTAGTATAGTGTAATGCAATACAGGGGCAGGTCTTTGACAAAGTAGTTTTTATTATATAAAAGGGTGCAGCCTCTCTCCACTTCTACCAGTTGTTACCAAATCTCAATATATTTTAAAGATTTAAAAATATGTTTAAAAGAAACTGCTTTTTTTTGAAAAGCAGACTTGTTTTGCTGTTTGGGACTACAGTTTCTTGGGAAGGGTGGGTATGTAGCTCATAAAAAGTAGGGAAGTCTACAGTTCTGCCCTCCCCACCCCCCCTTTTTAAGTTTATTTAAGGGAGAGAGAATCCCAAGGAGGCTCCGCACTGTCAACACAGAGCCCAACAAAGGGCTTGAACTCATGAGCCATGAGATATGACCTGAGCCAAAACCACGAGTCGGACCCTTAACTGACTGAGCCACCCAGGTGTCCCTGTCTTACCCTTTTCTTGATGGGATTAAAAAAAAATACATTCCTAGTATAGGTGAGAGCAAAAAATGATTAGCTGCCATTAGTGCCAATAGAGAGAGACAGACCTTTTTGTAACCATAACCTCTGTGTAAAGTTCTTGCTAGGCTCCTGTTTTCTCCTCCCACCTTTGTTTCTTTCACATCCTTTCTCTTATTTTGTCATCTGATGATCAGGTCTACAGAAGTCAAACAATTTGCCCAAAATTACATAACACTTCAAAATAGAAATCTGATGTCATTCTCTTACCCAAGATTTCAGGCTCTCCAGTGTTCTTTAGGATAAAGACAAAGCTTCACCAGAGCCTACAATGTATCATTTAACCTAGCCCCTGCCTACCTCCAGACAGGGCTGTCACCTTCAGTTCCTTGAGCTCTCCATTCTTTTTCCTTCTTGGAATTCTGGGCCCTTGCCTTTATCCTTACCTCATCCCTCCTATGACTTTCTTTTGCTTAACTTCATTTCCTTTCTTCTTCAGATTTCAACTCCCTCTTCCTCAGGGAGATTTTTCATTTTTCTCTATCAAGTCAGGTTCCCTTTCAGCACCTCTCATGGTATTCAGTACAGCTATAATTTTACATGTGTTTATGCATCCGTTTGAGTAATATTTATTTACTTACTTTAATCTCTACACCCAACATAGGATTTGAACTCATGACACTGAGATCAAGAGTCACGTGCTCTACCAACTGGTCCAGTCAGACACCCGTATTTGTAATATTTCATTCTCTGCCCCTCTCCTATTGCTTATCCATGTTCCAGGGAGCTTATCTATTATTGCTCATCATATTCTCAGTGTCTAGCACCAAGCACTCAGTAAATATTTGTTGAATGTTCTTTATTAGTATCTTTAGGAAAGGAGCAAATAGAAGAACAAAGAGGAGTCAGAATTTCCCCAATCATCTAAAGGGGAACTATAGAGAAGTGCAACTATTACTCAGGGAAGAATTGTGAAAAGGGGATTTGGATCTGGTAGGTGGAATAGTGACTTGGTATTCAGTGGTCTGCAGTCTTGCCATAAACTTGGAAACCAGTTTGGGTTTGTGATTCCATTTTAGAGATGTAGCACTTGTAAGACTTTCATGTTTTTGAACATACTGCCTCACTGATGTTTGAAATGGAACCCAGTTAAGGCAAGTATTAAACCATGTTAGGCCACAGTAGGTGTAAAAGCACTGAGGCTATTAGGAATCTCTTGGCACATTAATACCTTACCCGATCATTCGGATTGAGCTAAAAAGCATTAGCACGCTTACATGCCAGGTGCCAAGATTTTTTATGTGTTATCTCAGTTGTCACATATAAACCTGGAAGGTAAATACTAGTATATGCTTTATAGATGAAAAAACCAAGGCTCAGAAAGCTTATGTAATATGCCCCAGATTTTCACAGGTTTAGTAAGAGAATCCAGGACTTGGAACTCAGAGCCTCAGCTCTCAAATACTGTTCTAGATATGCCGTCTAGGGGCGCCTGGGTGGCTCAGTCAGTTAAGCAGCTGACTTCAGCTCAGGTCATGATCTTTCAGTCTGTGAGTTCGAGCCCCGCGTCGGGCTCTGGTGCTGACAGCTCAGAGCCTGGAGCCTGTTTCAGATTCTGTGTCTCCCTCTCTCTGACCCTCCCCCATTCATGCTCGGTCTCTGTCTCAAAAATAAATAAACGTTAAAAAAAAATTAAAAAAAAAATAGATATGCCATCTAAAGTCAGCCTCTAGAACCTTAATTCTCTCTTATCTCAAGAGGGACTCAGATGATGACAGCTCTGACTGCAGCCAAATACTTCAGTACTTAGGCTGTCCCTCAGAGTCTTATTCGAACGGAAAATTCTTAGCGAAATTGATTAACTCTCATTCCAGTCTGCATCAAATTAGAAATTGATTAGGCAGGAGGGAAAAGGCTTATTATAGATGGAAATAGAGTGATGCCCAGAAAAATGACTTGTGGCAGCCCAACACCAGCAGCAGAACTCTTATCTGGTCAGTCCAAGGGCCGATAGAGGTACTTCTTCCTTAGTGCTGCCATAGTGCTTTCCATTAAACTGCTTTTTATTAGCATCTTCGTTACTGGTTAATGTGCCATGTCTATAAACTTTAGAGGGCAAGGATTTCTAGTTCACAGAAGCCTTTCTCAACCAGGATTTTTCTTTTTTTTTTTTTAACTTTTTTTTTTTTTTTTTTTTTTTATTTTTGGGACAGAGAGAGACAGAGCATGAACGGGGGAGGGGCAGAGAGAGAGGGAGACACAGAATCGGAAACAGGCTCCAAGCCATCAGCCCTGAGCCTGACGCGGGGCTCGAACTCACGGACCGCGAGATCGTGACCTGGCTGAAGTCGGACGCTTAACCGACTGCGCCACCCAGGCGCCCCTCAACCAGGATTTTTCATCTGAACCAGAACGCATATTCAAGTGGCTTTTTTTCAGTGCTTCCAAGGAGTACATAATTCATACTAGCCCAGAGACATAGTTGATTTATTATCACATTGGGTGCCCTATAGCATTTGGGCTTAATCCTCTTGTCAAACCCTGAGAAATGAGGTCAGGTAGACATTTAGTCAATCAGTAATTTAGAGGCACCTAAAAATTTCATTGGGTCCCATTTGGATTTTGTGTGTGATTCTGAGATCAAGAAAAGTTAGGTGACTTGCCAAGTGAACTACTGAGGTGCCACCCTCACAGAGACCCTGGTTTCAGTAGTCTAGGATTATGGAAATAGGAAGGTGTGGATTTCTTCTGGAAACAACTCCATCATAATCAGTATTTAGGTAAAAATGTGTATTTAAAGGAGTGATTTTTTTCTGGAAACATCACTTACATAGGAAACTGGATTACCAAATGAGTGAATAAATCCACTGCTATTACATCTACTGTGGGGAAGCAGTAGCTTTTCACCACCTGTTGGTGGTACCAGAGGCTTACTTCATCAGACTCTTCAAGTGCCCTGGGACAATTCAGTCTTCAGTCTGTAGGGACTAGGCAGGCAATGCATGATTACAGCAGGTTAAGTGCATAGGTGTACTGAGTAGTGGGGACTGAGGCGTGCCTGTGTGCACTAACTCTTTCTGAAAGGAG
This sequence comes from Panthera onca, assembly GCF_046562875.1. NCBI lineage: Eukaryota > Metazoa > Chordata > Mammalia > Carnivora > Felidae > Panthera > Panthera onca. The sequence goes on from NC_138350.1 coordinate 15,382,246, forward strand.
CAGGTGCTATTCGGCACCCACCTCTTACCGTGGTGAAAATGCAGGCCCAGCATTATCAGATCTTCTTTAATATTTAATCTTCCCAGCAATTCTATGAAGTATTCCACAAATAAGGAAACAGGTACATGGAGAGGGTTAAGTAACTTGCCCATGTGCCATGTGTGGCACTAAGATTTGAATTCAGCTGACTCAGGAGCCCTGAGTCATTTTGTTCTACCACCCAACAGAAATATAAACTCCAGAGGGTCCAGTGGTTACCTTTACAGATAATTTTTATTTTGTTCTCCAAGTTTTCTTAAGCCCCTGTATGGTTTGAAAAAAAAAATCAAGTGCAACCTTCATTTTTCTGGCAAGAGAGTGAAGGTCTGGAAAGATCATTCTTATTCAAGGCCACACAGTTAAGATAGTGCCAGATCCTGGAACAGACTCCAGCTCTGTCCCATCCATACCATGTTTATTGTGTCTAGCCCTAGGGTAAGTGCCACAAAAGAAACAGAACTAGGCCTTTCCTAGAAGAACCTTATCATGACAACTCGGCCCTCTGCAGCCTTTGCCTGGATGTTCATGTAATGTCCTTGCCCTTTTGTCCTGTTAGGCTTAGCCCTCAGTCTATGTCTGGCTCTAAGTGGAACGAGTTTGCCTGCTCCCCTATCAGTGATTGAGCAGAGAGACTGCTTATTTTTCAGCTCAAGTATCTAGAAGCAGACTCAGACTATATTTTGCCATGCACTTGTAAACCTTCAAACAGCAGTGAAGCCCCAGTTTGGTTTCACTAGCTTGCCATTTGGGATACTTTAATGAAGCCATGAGGCCCAGAGAACAGTGGGAGATTCTTGAGCTATGTAAGGGCAGATACTTTCATATTCATAAAGGTGGCTACAGTGAAAAAACAACTCATCTTATGGGTACAAGGGGTACAGAACTGTGCTCAGACTCCATCCTGTCACTTAGGAGCTAATATCCTTAAACCACTAATAACCACTCTTGAGCAAGTTTCTTCACCTGCCTGGAAGCCCATTTCCCATCCCAACAATCCAGTGGTTTCTTGCCCATCCTTTAGCAGTGACATCACCTATTCTGAATGTCTGTTCCTCACCCAGGCTAGATTAGGTGCCCCTTTCTATTCCCTTGGCAAGCCTTGCTTACCTGTTAGATTTAACACATTTTATTGTAATTGCCTTACCTGTCTTCACCAAAAGCAACTTACCCATGGTTGAACATATCAGTCCTGAGGAATAATTATCACTTACCTCACTGAGTAGTTGAGAGAATCTATCAACTGCAGATTGTTATTTGGTCTACTGTTGACAAGTCCTCTATCTTTGAACAGTAACCACAACTCAAGAATATGCTGCTCCATTTTTTCCATTCTTGACCCTCTCCACCCATGCTCTAGAAGCCTATTCTCTGAGAAGGTAACCTTGAGCTTCTGGTTTTGTAGATGTCTGTACTTGAGATCTGACAATGTGGTAGAAGGCAACTGTGTTGAAGAACTACTACAAAATGCCCATCGAGTTGTGGAGGAGTATTTTGTGGCTCCCCCAGGTACGTTTTGCCCCAAGTGGTTTAACTGTCCCTCAGTGAACTAAGAACATAGTGGTAGCTGTGAGGCCCAAATTTTGCTACATGAAAGTATTTTGAGAAGTATAAAGTAGGAACTAGGTGAAGGTGGTCAAAAGGTACAAACTTCACTGTAGAACAGAATGACTATAGTTTACAGTACTGTACTCTGTATTTGAAAGTTGCTAGAGAGTAGATCTTAAAAGTTCTCACCACAAGAAAAAAATCAGAACTATGTGAGATATTAACTAATCTTGTGGTAATCATTCTGCAGTATATACATATATTAAATCATTGTGTTGTACACCTTAAACTTACACAGTGTTATGTCAATTATTTCTCAATAAAACTGGAACTAATGAAAAAAACCCGTATTTATTAATAGTGAAAAAAAAAAAGCATAAATCAAATACAGGTGGTGGCATTAAGGTGGCAGTAGAGTCCAGGGGTCATGTTTCCTTCTAGGGACCAGTCTGTAATAGGAATGAACAAAACAGCCCTGTGGCGGGGAGAGGTGTATACAGTGGCACATCTGGAGCTCAAGCTCTGCCTAAAAGGGCATTCACTGCTCCTCATTCAGTGCCAGGCAGTAATGTGAGCCCATATTCGCAGAGAACCCAGACATCTGGCATTTTCGTTGGGGCACCGGGGGTTATTTCCCAAATTTTAAGTACGGGAGCTAATTCAAAGATTTAAAAAACAAACAAACAAACAAACAAAAAAAAAACCACATAAAACATACCTGCAAGCCAGATGCATCCTGGGAGCCATCAGTTTGCAACCCTGGTGTTGAGATTTGCATCTTTAAAATTTGCTGTGACTATTATAAATGAAAACTTAAAAATAACTCTGGGCCAATAATAAAATCCAGAATCCTGGGTGGGTTGAACTTTTTAGCTCCTCTACAGATGGGTGGGTCTTCAGAATGCAGAACTGCTGCACCCATCTGGACATGTGGGAATGTGAGCTTGAGCACTCAGGTAGATGGTTTTCCAAATGCCAGCTTCAGTCAGGAGATCACCTCAGAGGAGAACCATTCTAAGTAGTCTCAGAGACAAACATCAGTCCCCCAGTGCAAGGATTACCTCTTTGATCAAGACTAGTCAGTCGAGACCAGTCAGTTAAAGGAAAGCGCTGCTTGAAGCCAGTATGGGAAAGAAAGCTTAAAAACTTGTGGGCTTGGGCTTGGAGTGCCTGGCTGGCTCAGTTAGTACAGCATGTGGTTTTGTTGTTTTTTTTTTGTTTTTTTTTTTTTTTGAGAGGGAGAGTATCTTAAGCAGGCTCCACGCCCAGTGTGGAGCCCAACATAGGGCCTGATCTCATGACCATGAGATCATGACCTGAGCCAAAATTAAGAGTTGGACACTCAACTGACTGAGCCACTCAGGCACCCTGAGCACATGTGACTCTTGATCTCAGGGTCTTGAGTTCAAACCTCTCATCCAGCGCGGAGCCTACTTAAAAATAATAAAAATAAAAAAAAAATAAAAAAAAAAAAGGTGTGGGCTCAACTCTTAATCAGGCCCCTGGTTCACTAAACTACCTCAGATTAACTGTGAAGAGAAAAAAGATTTTATAATTTATCTCAGAGCCTGATAGTTGTCACTATTTTAACAGACATAGCCATTGATCACATATGTTATTTCTCAAATAGAACTTTGTGTCAGACTTTGCTTTTTGGGAAAGTGAATTTACAATTATTAATGTCCTTCCTTCCACTCCTGTGTGCATATTAACTGGCTAACCTGTCTCTGCTCCTTATTGAAAAGTGTGCATTTATTAGGATTCACTTGTAACTGTTATTCTTTCAGACACTCAGAAATAACAGGGTAGTAGCTACACTTATTTGCATTGCTTACTTTTCGTGACAAACCAAGTGATAAGTTAGCTCAGTTGAGTCAGTTGGGAAACAGGCTCAGCTATAACATCCTTTTTTGTTATTGTTTTCAAACAGGTAATATCTCTTTGCCAAAGCAGGATGAACAACAGCCCTTTTCACACAACTGACTAGCTATTCGTGGAGGCCCAAAGATAGTATTTTGTTACCACGAACACAAATATTTCCACTTTCTTCGGTTACCTGAAAAAAACTGATGTTTAAGTGATTTTTAGTAACTAACTCTCTGAAGACAACATTGGGAGTTACCTAGCCAAAACAAGGCAATGAGTTCCTGCTTCTACTGGAAGTAAAAGGTACTGTCACTTTCTGAGGAAATGAATCAAATATTTATTCACACAGTGTTCAGTATAGGTTATTCTCCTTTATCTCCTCCCAAAACGGTGGTCTACCAAGCTGTACGTAAATCGGTTTTTCTATTTACGTAACTATTAGACAGTGTATCTGATCGCTATATGACAACCTGTGTTGTACTTTTCAGTTGCTGTTTCTGTCATCTAAGAAACTTTGTATCTTTACCAAACAAACTCAGATTTGTTCCTGGGTACCCCCTTTATTCAGAGCAGAAGGCTAACTTTCTCCTAATGTCTGAAGAGTGTTCAAAGTAGACTCTACAGCTTGGGAGCTCCTAACCTACAATCATCCACCATCCCACAAAGTCATTACACTCAAAATGGATACTAGCCATAGCTATAGTTTTTCTGAAAAGAACTTACAATAAAAATAGCCCTGGAATAGCTAACAGTACTATATCGAACACTAAAAATTTGCTAAGAGGGTAGATACTATATTAAATGTTCTTACCACAAATAAATCTTAAAGAAGTAGGGAGGAGACTTGGGGAGGTGATGGATATGGTTATAGCTTTGACAGGGTGATCGGTATACACTTAACCCCAAACTCATTGATTTGTATACATTAAATAAGTACAGCCTTTTACATATCAATCATACTTCAATAAAGTGGCTTTTTAACAAAAAGACCCAGGTCTGGAACAAAGTAGCCTCCCTGTCCCCACCACGATTACTGAATCGAGTAGAATCCAAGATACTGGAGTTTTTTGATTTTGTGTTTTAAGAAGGCTCAGATACCAAAGTTAAGTAAAACAGATTGAGGGGTAAAAGTGATAGAAGCAAAAATTAAAGAGATTTTTTCCCCCCTCCAAACCGCCAGAGTTGGTTTTAAGAATTTTCCAGTGATCTTTATGCTGCTTCCAACTTTAAAAGGTCTGTTTTAGTCTTCTCATTCCTTTGCCCTATCTTAAATGCTCCTTTTTTCTTTAAAGTGGCTTCATTTAGGGGCACCTAAGTGGCTCAGTTGGCTAAGCATCCGATTCTTGGTTTCGGCTCAGGTCGTGATCTCACAGCTTTGTGGTTCAAGCCCCGCATCGGGCTCTGCACTGGCAGCACAGAGCCTGCTTGGGATTCTCTCTCCCTCTTCCACTCACGCTGTGTGCCTCTCTCTCAAAATAAATAAACTTAAAAAAAAATTTTTTTAAATAATAAAGCACCTTCATTTATAAACTTGGCCTTCAATTATAAGCCTGAACCAACTCTTGGGATTGAAATTTTCAAAACCACCATCATAGCAACTATCTTTGTCCCCAAATAAAGTTATCCACTCCTGCTCCTTACCAACTGGGTGCAGCTGCCACTACAACTCAATGACTTTTTTTTTTTTTAATCAGTGTGCCTATTTGGTGAAATCTATTAACTTAATCAAGGACAACCACACATGTCAATTACTAAACGTTTAAAATATATTTCTAAACAGAATGGGCCGACTCAGTCACAGTAACTGCTGATCTCCATAGTAGAGCAACCCACAAAGACACAGCACTGATTTTTTTCCCATAATCAGGGGTGAAAAATATACAACTTATTTCTGAACCAAAACCACAATTTCTGCAGTTTATAATGTTTCACTGCCAATATGGCCCTGGTAGAAATTATGTATTTTATTTCCTTAAAAAAAAAATTAAAAAAATTTCCTAAGACACTAAATCATCAATCTGGAATGTAGATTCTGAGCACAAAGAGCTCAGTTCACCTAAAAAATAAAGAAAAATTTCCCATCACCTGTCTCAGTAGGGCCTGAAAGGAGAGAAGTAGTGTGGGGAACCCCTGCTTTGGTATGGAGAGTCACGGCCCCTTGACCCAGAACGAGACCGTGAGTAGCCATAGCTGGTGCTTCTCTCTGGATAAACTCGGATGTAGGAAGTTTCACCCTGAAATTCAAACAAAAAGAGTGAAGGAAAAAATAAGACTCAGAGAAATACAGCACACTAAAACTTAACATGGCTGCCTAACAATAATAGTTAAGTACCGAGCACTTACTGTTTGTCTGGCATGATGTCATCTCATTAAACCCTCACAACAATGCTATGCCCTAGGTAGGTTTACCAGCACATTTCAACAATGAGGAAAACAACGTTATAATCTATTCCAGGGTGACACATACAATAAATGACAACTTCACATGTTGTAAATGAGCTGAAATACTAGCTACTACGATTAACATATCTGAATTACTACCACTGACTCCTGAATCTTAAGAACTGGAAAGGATCTCAGAGGTCATTCAGTTCAATCCCCTGCCACCTCATATATGCGTTTGAGGATGGGTTCCTATGGAAGAAGCTAACCAGTATTCAACACCTCTCAGGTGTCAGGACCTGGGTTAGATACTCATAAGTTAGCTTCCTGGCAAGTCTTATGAGACAGTGCTATTATTGTTCCTGTTTTGCATATCGAGGGACCAAAGTTCAGAGAATAACTCTGCTAAGAAATAAATGAGTGAGTGGCAGAGGAGTCATGTCTAGGCTGGCCTGTGTTCAGGCCCTTTGCCCTCAGCCAACACTCTCAAAGGATCTAAAGATGCTAAGATGAAAGAAGTCAGATGTGGAATTCCCTAGGTAAAGTCAGTAATTGGATTTATCCTTACTGAGACCCTGCTTTGCAGTGTAACTAAGGACCAGATGTTTTGTTTCTGCTCCAAATTCAGTCTGAGTAAAAGCAATGTTAAGCTGTGTACTTTCCAAGCCATAAAATTAGGGAATTATATGAATCCTTAGAAAAAGAAATAGATCCTTGGGGCTCCTGGGTGACTCAGTCAGTTGAGCGGCCAACTCTTGATTTCAGCTTAGGTCATGATGCCAGGGTTGTGGGCTCAAGCCCCAAGTCCATGCTCAGTTTGGAGCCTGCTTAAGATTCTCTCCCTCTGCCCCTCTCCCTCACTCGTACTCACTCGCTCTCTCTAAAAAAAGGAAGGAAGGAAGAAAGGAAAGAAAGAAGGAAGGAAAAGGAAATGGACCCAGAAATTCCTATCTCCAGACATCTAAATCCCATAAGTCAGGACAATATAAACAGTAAAAAAAGAATGTCCAGTTGTTCTGCTCTCTGGTCTCAATGGTATCAAAAGGACAGTCAACATGTGAATCAGATAGAAAGATCCAAAGTAGCAGCTGCCTTCTTGAAAGACATAAAGAACTAAGTCTTGAGGGTAAGGTCATTATAAGAAAATGCCAAGATGGCTAAGGTTTCAAAGAGGATCCTGCACTACTTTGGGAAAGGAAAAATTAAGTGTACAACTTGGCCCAACAGCAGTACCTAGAAAAGCTGAGATGCTGAGGCTGGCTTGCAGAACCCAGACTAGACCCAGAGGAGGGACAACCATAATGATCAGGTTCACAGAGGTACACTGCAGATTAAACCAGCTGTGAAGGGAATGGTATCACAGAATAGCTCACCACATTATGACAGACTGCACCAGTATTCTCTCTCCGGGTTAAAAATACTATGACTGCAGATTTCTCTGTTATGACCCTGCAGGACTCAGGCATGATGAATTCCTTGGCTTTTCCACTTAAGACAGATCTTTAATGGTACTGTGAGGTCCTCAAATGGCAAATGCATGGCCTGTTGCTACTTCTCTAGATCAGCTTCAGGTGGAGTGGCCTGGGTGCAAGCTCAACAGAAGGTGGGAACCCACCTCATGAGAGCGGAATTTGGTGTCATCCAGTTTACGGAGGGCATATTCCATGTCTTCTTTTCGGAGATATTCCACCATCCCCATTCCATCCTTCTGCACATCTGCATAACAGACGTCCCCAGCTTCTCTCATGTGATCCTTCAGATCCTGCCAGCTGCCTGATGGAGGAAGTCCTAGGCATGGACAACATAAGAGGCCATATCCTTCAGCCATGTTAACTGACCTGTTAAGAGCCAGCAATACCTAGGGTCCCTTTTCCATCAATCACTCACTACTTTTAAATCCTGAGGATCCCCAAATCATAAACCGTAGGGACATAAATCCAGAAAAGAGCACTAAAGTATGTGTAGTAAACCACTGTAAGAAGCTGGTCCTAGGCTAATTTTCCAGAGACCAAGCCTTTCCAATGGAGCAATAAGTCTACCCTATTATAGGTTTGATATCTCTGAGATTCACAGCCTGCCTTTCTTTATCCTTCATATTTAATATCAAACTCCCAAGACTTTTGAGTTCTAATTTTTTTCCATTATGAAATTTATCAGTACCAACTGTTTCTTGCTTACTGGGTTCTCAGAACATAGGAATTTTGAAAGTATCCAATGAAGTAATAACCAAGGTGTAGCCGAAGGTAACAACACACCAAAAAATCTAAAGTTTTTCTTGTAGTAGTGAATGACTGACAAATTAAACAAAGTACCTTTTAAAAGATCACCAACATTCTTCAATACAGTGGGGGAAAAGGTAAGACTCAGACGCTAAAACTAGTCGGGAATTATACAACCCTACCTGATGTCATGAAAGGGAAATGTGCTCCTGCTCTCAAAGGCTGTGTTTACCGCTCACAGCTCAGGACTGCAGCCATTTCCTAATAGTTTTCTAAGCAGGATTTCAGAGCAGCATGGAGAGAAAAAAAGATATGTATGACATCCTGAAGGAGGGAATAGAGTTCTGGGGTTAAAAAAATTACAAAGGGACACAAGATAGGCAGATACTGAGAGGATCACTGTTAAGCACCACAGGAGTCTGTTGTGACAGTGTGAAATTCCTATCTAAGAAAGTGCCAAGTTCTTCAATACATTTCACTCCACCATGGTCTTAAAATGCCCCTGTAATGTGCAGAGGGCCCCAGGTCTTCACCACTGTATTAATATTTTGAAAAGATGCGTACACCTCTGAGCTTGCCGTTTCATCACTTGTGAACATTTCATTTAGACATTTCATTCTATATCATTCTATATTCTGCAAAACAATCCCTAAAACTTAAAGTTGTTTTGTTTTCTCTTTTGTATAATTCCAAAGCCACCACCAAAATCTGGTGTTTTTCACGATCCAAGGCCGAATAGTTATTCAATTCTGGCTCCTGGAATGTCTAGCAAATCTGAAACCTAGTACATTCCAAAAGAAAACATCTATAGAATTCTAGCTCCGGGGTTTTGCCATCATCTTCCCTCTCAACAGTAGGAAACTCCTTTATAAAAAGCAAATTTATGGGGACGCCTGGGTGCTTCAGTCAGTTGAGTGTCTGACTTCAGCTCAGGCCACGATCTCACAGTTCATGACTTCAAGCCCCGCATCAGGCTTTGTACTGAGAGCACAGAGCCTGGAGCTTGCTTTGAGTTCTGTGTCTCCCTCTCTCTCTGCCCCTCCCCTTCATGCTCTGTCTCTCTCTTAAAAATAAAAATGAACATTAAAAAAAAAAAAGGCAAATTTATGTTCTACCAAGGCTGTACTACCAATGCAGTTTCATTTGCAAGATACCTGCCTGCCTCACTGGCAAGACTGCGGGGCTTCAGACTGTGCACAGTCTACTGAAAAGAAAGCCTGTGTTCCATGCAAAGTAACAGCTAACATTTCTTGGAGGCCAGACTGTGTGCTAAGTATTTTACATGCATCACCTTATTCGGTTTGAAAAGAACATACCTGAAACAAGAACTCGGAAATCAGATCTTCTTGTAGGAGGCCCATTCCTCCCACCGCGGGGCCACCCACCCCGACTGCCATAAGTCCTGGGGAACTCCACACGAAGCCGACACTGGCCATAATCATAACCATTCCTTCCATAAATTGCATCCTCAGCATCTCTGCAAAGAAAAGTTTGTGGAGTTAGTGCTGCTCAGGAGGCTGAGTGACTTCCCAGTGAGGGGCATGAGTAACAAGTATAAAAGGGAAACCTAGAATTGAGAAAAACAATCTTGATGCACTACTGCTTTGAAGATACTTCATGGTATTAGATTTAAACTTTACAGCTGTCCCACACAGGGTTTTCTAGATATGAAATGATAATGAAACAGTAAAGAGATTACTTATAAGAGGATTCATTCAGAAAAAAGAATTGGCAGATAAGTGATTTCATCAGTATATTTCTCTAACCCTGTTAGCAGTTTCTTAAAATGCCCTCCACACACTAGTCCTTTAATAATTAACAAGGATTGGTACCATCAAATCTATAGAAAGAAAAATCATTTAGGGGCGCCTGGGTGGCTCAGTCGGTTGAGCATCCGACTTCGGCTCAGGTCATGATCTCAAGGTCTGTGGGTTCGAGCCCCGCGTCGGGCTCTGTGCTGACAGCTCAGAGCCTTGGAGCCTGCTTCAGATCCTGTGTCTCCCCCTCTCTCTGCCCCTCCCCCGCTCTCACTTTGTCTTACTCTGTCTCTCAAAAATAAATAAATGTAAAAAAAAAAAAGAAAGAAAAATCATTTAAAAAGAAATCAGGCTCTGGGGAGGAGCCTGGGTGGCTCAGTTAAGTGTCTGATTCTTGATTTCGGCTCAGGTCATGATCTCACAGTTGTGGGATTGAGCCCTATATCCAGCTCTGTCATGAGCGTGGAGCCTGCTTGAGATTCTCTCTCTGCCCCTCTATCCCACTCGGACTCTCTCCCTCTCTCAAAAATAAATTCATAAACTTAAAAAATCAGACTGAAAGTAGTATTTTGTGAGGAATATGGAACTCTCTCATGTGTACTTTTTCAGCATGGTTTGGAAAACTAAGTTGTGGAGACCGCTCTCTGGGTACAGTTCTGCCAGAGAGGTAAATATTCAATGAAGTCACTTCCAGTCTTCCCTAGGGCTCTAGTAGAACCAAGCTGGTTCTCCAGCACTGGATTGGAGAAAGAATGGCCTCCGTGCTTGGATGGACAAGCAGAGCCGAAGATGTACTAATGAAGGCATCATTCAGTTGTCACAGCACATAATTGCTTACCACAATTCTAGTCCCCGGGTTAAAATCAAGGACCACAACCAGTGCAAACCTGGCTATATTTATAATGAAGTGAAAGAGAGGCAGAACTGCTAGGGTTGAAGAGCGGATTTCAAAGCAGACTGACCAGTTCCAATCATTACCCTACTTACTAGTAGCCGTCTTTGGGTAAGTGCTTTTATCAAGTTTTTACGTCTCTTAAATGTGAACAACATGCCTCCCTCACAGAGTTGTCATAAGGATTAAAGAAGGTACTACGTGTGCAGTGCTCTAATGATATCAAAAGATAGCTTTTCTATTATGAAAGGAGGTTAGAGATGACAATGCAGCACATCACACAGGAAGTTTGTGTTCTAAAGGGCAGCACAGGGGGGGTTCAAATCCTACCTTATCCCTTACTAGCATTCTCTTTTATCAGCAACTCTAAATCCCCAGTTTCTTCATTTGTAAGATGTGGCTAACACTACCTCTTTTATAGGTTGTTGAAAACGCTAAAGTGGTACTTGACACACAGTGACTTCAAAAAACACACCGGAACAGTCACAGAGGTGCAACCTCCAGTTTCAGTGTGAAAATGCCCAGTTCCGTTTTTGAGGCAAATGGCAGCTCTGTGGGGATCATCAAAGCCTCAGAGTGCTTCCTACCTCCTCCACAGAGGCCCTCCTGGCCCTATGCCACTACACCAGGTAGGCAAGACACCCGAAAGACAGTCCTTGCAGCAGAGCCCGCCCGGCGCACACTAGGTGAAGCATTCCCTGGGTCAATGCTGGGAAACACTGGGCTCTCATGGACCCCGGGTGGAGTGACCAGTCCAATGCGGCGGCTTCTGGGAACCACCAACCGCAGTTTTGAAAGTTCCCAGACCTTTTCTGGCCATCAGGCCTACAAAGTTTGCAAAAATCAAAAAGACCCCTTCGAGCCAGTTTAGGGATCAAATGCTTGGGGCCCTAAGCGTCTAGCGGTGTCTCCCTCAGAGGAGTGGAGTGAAATCAGACACCCCCCACCCCCGACCATTTTGGAAGTTCTTCCAAAGCCCTGGTGCTTTTAGAAGAACAAGGCCGGGACCTTGTGAGGAGGGGCGCGCGCAGATGGAGATCTGGGCCATCACAGAGACCCCCTTTCACCCTCCAAAGGCAACCACATCCCCGCAGTCTGTTCCCCGCTAACGGCGAGTTCTGGCTGGGGGGAGGGGTGGGCAGGGAGGGCGCCTGGCCACTTCTGCTCTTCACCGAGTCCGAGTCCTCTCCCGGCTGGTTCCGGGCCCAAGGTGCCCTGGGCCGCTTCCCCTGAAGGCTGCCCCTCCAGCCATGAGGGAGAGAACGGTCGCGTGTACCATCCCCGAGGCCAGTCTGGGCGGGCCGGGGCCCTCCACAGGCCCAGCTTTTGTTTTTTAAATAAAGTAAAAAAATAGTCCTAGAGGAAGTGACGACGGAGCAAAGGACGGCCAGAGCGGGCGGTGAGAGGCCTCATCCTCCACCCGGGGGCGCCGTGAGGGGTCTGCGCTGAGGGGGGAGGGGAGGCCCCACAGGGGAGGAGGGAAGGCGGGGGCCCGGGGGCCCGGGGTCTCGGGCGGGCGGAGCGGGGCCTCACCGGGGGTCCTCGAAGCGCACGAAGGCGAAGGGCACGAGGCCGTGCCGGTTCTTGAGCTCGATCTCGCGGATGCGGCCGTACTTGTAGAACAGGTCCTCCAGGTCCTTCTCGCGCACGTCGGTCGGAAGGTTCCCCACGTAGATGCGCCCGTCTCCCTCGCCGCCGCGCTCGTCCGCCCAGCCCGACATCCGCACCGCCCGACGCCGCGGGCCCGCCGCAGCCCACGTCGCCGCCGCCGCCTCAGCCGGGGTCCCCCCGCAGCGTCCCCGCGGGCTCGGAGGCGCTCAGCCGCACTGCATTGTGGGAACGGCGGAGCGGAAGCGAAGGGGTCGACGGAGGCAAAAAGAATCGTCTTAAAGGGGACGCGCTGCGATGACCGCGCGTGCGCGCAGGCCGGCGCCCCCTGTAGGCGCGTGTGGGCTCGAGGGCGACTAGAGAGAGAGATTGGAGTCCCGTGAATTGGGTTCGATTCCCAGAATTCCTTGAAAGCAATTCACTCGCCTAATTAGTGCACTTGAGCGAGTGACTCAGGCTTCCTAGGCCTCAGTTTTCTGCCTCTGTAGCGCCGCCTGCCTCACAGGCTTTTGTGAGCATTCCCTGTGGCGACGCGGGCGGCGGGCGGAAGGGACCCCGCGGACTGTCACTCTGCTTGCGGGGCGCCGGAGGGAGGGAGCCAGGTCCGGGCCGCAGGCCGACCACGCTGCGGTCTGAAGGAGTCCCGGACGGTGGGCTGGGTGGGGCTGTCGCGGCCCTCAGACTCAGGTCAGTAGCCCTCTGGGTGACCCTGCCCCCATTTAACACTTGCTTAGAACTGAGGTCTAAGAACTGACGGGGAACTAAAGTGGGTGTGACAGCTGAGATGGCCTCCGGAGCTTGGGCTGTGACATTCAAGGGAGACACGGAGGGAGTTAAAGAGTCTTAAGCATCTCGGCTGTCGTTATGGAGTGCTTTAATCCTCACCGGGGATGGAGGGATTCCAGTGTTACAGGTGAGAAAACTGAGGGGATCAGGATTAGAAGCCGAAGCCGTGCCCCCAACCTGTGGGCCGAGCCTTTCAGGAGCTCGGGTAGACACTCACCTCGGCACTTTTTCACATTTACTTCCCATAGTTCAGGGCACTGAACGTGGGGACGCTCCAGAAATAGAGGCCTTGCATCACAAGAGTCTTGATCGAAAAAGAGCTTTCCTATTAAAAACGAAACCTCTGTGGATTGATGCATAATGGGCAGATAGGCAAAAGCAAACACAGCGGAATGTTAACTGTGGAATCTAGACGGTGGGTGCGTTCAGTCTGTTCAGTGCACCATTCTTTAAACCTTTTTGTATGTCTAGAAATTTGCATAATAAATGGGGCAGGTATGAAACTTGTTAAAAACAAACTCTGGTGTTCGTGTTCTGCCCCGGTCGCCAAAAAAACCAAAACCCAAAAAACCCAACTCTGTTAATGTTAGCAATGAATAGCAACGGAATAAAACCAAACATTTAGGGGCGCCTGGGTGGCTTAGGTGATTAAGTGTCCGTCTTTGGCTCAGGTCATGATCTCACAGTTGGTGAGTTCCTGCAAGCATCAGGCTATTTGCTTTCAGCACAGAGCCTGCTTAAGATCCTCTATCCTCCGACTTTCTCTCTGCCCTTACCCCACTCTCTCTCAAAAATAAACATTTAAAAAAATTTAATATGAAGGTACAGTAGTTGATTTGTGCTTATACCACCTCTGAGCCTTTTAAAATCAAAACAGAAATTAGGCACTCACGCATAACTACTGAGTGTACATCCTTTTTGAAAGGCAGATTGTGATGGTATACATCAGTCCCTGATAATATACACATACCTTTTGGTCCAGTAATTTCACTTGTAGGATTTTATCATCAGGAAATATGAAAATGTTACAGTAAATTATGTTCATTGCATTTTGTGCAGTTAAAAAAATGGAATGCTTGATAATAAGGGAGTGGTCCAACATAATAATATTGAATGTTACACAATTTTTAAATGATATTTTGAAGGATGCTAAGGTCATGCTAATTTAGTTATAATTAAAACGAATTTAAAATGGTGTTTAGGGGCATCTGGGTGGCTCAGTCAGTTAAGCACCCAACTCTTGATTTCGGCTCAGGTTATGATCTCATAGTTCAGGAGTTTGAGCCCCACATCAGGCTCTGCACTGACGTTGCAGAGCCTGCTTGGGATTCTCTCTCTCTTTCTCTCTCTGCCCCTCCCCTGCTTGCACTCTCTCTCTCAAAATAAATAAATAAATTTTATTTTAAAAAATAAATAAAATGGTGTTTAATATGTATGTTATACACATGTAAATATATATTCTCAAGGAATCTATTAAACTGGTTGACACCAGTTGTTTCTAAAGAATGCAATTGTGGGCATTTTCACTTTAGACCTTACACATTTCTGTAAAGCTGAATATAGTTACTGCAACTCTGTTTCATTTTTATATTCTGGGGAAAAAAAGTAAACAAAAATTTAAGCAGTGTTGCCCAGTTCTGTTCAAGGGAATACACACACACACACACACGCACGCACACACACACACTGGAGAGGGGAAAAAAATATATATGTGTGTGTGTGTGTGTGTGTGTGTGTGTGTGTATACACACACACACACACACACACATATACATTACTTGTAACAAAAAAGCATAGAAGAAAATAACTCCAAATGTTTGTGGAGATACCTTCTTGTTGGAAATGATTTCTATATTTTTATTTATGCTTTTCCGTATTTATCAAATTTGTATTTGGCATGTACTACTTTTATAATTGGAACAAAGCACAATAAATTATTTCTAAAATAAAACAGAACCATCTGTTGTATTCTGGATTATGTAAAGCTTCTAGTTGTTCTTTGCTAGCCTTCAGAAGTCAAGCAGGAAAGAGCCCTGGCCAAATATGATCTTGAGTCTAAGTACAAAGCCTTACTTATAGGAGCTTACATATCCTAAAGGCATCCAAAAGTCCAGATGCCTTCCCATTTTGGGGGTATGTTTAGGTGTGTTAATACCTCTTTCTCAGTCCTGCCACTCCTACATGGTTGTTGCCTGGAAAGACCAAACCCAAAAAAAAAAAAAAAAAAAAAAAAAAAGCTATTGGAGTCAGCTAAGTAGCCTACTAGTACTCTAGGTGGAAGATTGCTTATAAATAGTAATGATTCAGCATATATTGTACAAAGTCCTAAGGCATGCAATCCCCAGAGGGATTCATACCTAGCCTAGAAAATGTGCCCTTATGTGGAGATATGGCAACTACAGCCTTCCTAGATTAGAAGGAACACAGCTAAATTTCTAGGGGTCGTTTATGATCATCCATGGAACCCCAAAGGGTAGAGTTTTTTTTCTGTGAATTCAGGTACTAACCTTTGCAGTTTAGAACACAAACGAGGCCAGAATTATAGCTTAATGCTTAAAGGGCTCATGGGTTCCATTCTCTACTAAGGCCACAGACCCTAGGCAGGGATGTGCTTTTGAGCTTTTGCTTATTTAGTTATTCAGCACCATTGAGTCCATTGCTATAGTTTAGGCCCTGTAGGAGGCCCATGGCATGTGGTAATACAATTCTGTCCTCAAAGTATATTTCAAGTTGTTATTCAAACAGCCATTGAGAGCCCAGTTGCAATAAAGGTAAACTGCTGTGAGACCGCCTAACACAGTCTTCAAGATTATAAGAAAGGCTTGCAGGAGATGTTTAGGCTGAGCCCTGAAAGACAGTAGGAGTTAATTGTAGGGAAAAAGGGGTGGATTTTTCAGGAAAAAAGGACAGCATGACAGATCACCTCCATAGAAGAGAGAACACAACAGGAGTGCCTGTGTGGCTCAGTTGGTTAAGCATGCAACCTAGGCTCAGGTCATGATCTCACATTTCTTCGGTTCAAGCCCTGCATCAGCCTCTGCACTGACAACACAGAGCCTGTTTCAGATCCTCAATCTCCCTCTTTCTCTGCCCCTCCTCTGCTCGCTCTCTCTCTCTCAAAAATAAGTAAACATTAAGAACAGAGCACATCAGACCAGGGGCAATCCCCACTGCCCTACGGTATAGCTGAGCAGAGGGTTCAAGTGGGGAAGATGGGGACAAGGAGCTGGCTGGGGCTTGCAAAGCCTAGTAGACCATGTTATAGAGTGTGGACTCTACTGAAAGCAGTGAGTAGCCATGAAGGGTTTTAAGGAGTTATGCTGGGATGAGATCTTTTCAGAAGGAAGTGGCAGTTGAGCAGATTAGAGATATGGAGTAGGAGTTACAGAGTCTCTGGGAGGAGACCAAGAGCTAATTTGACTAGAGGGCAGCTGCAGGATAGTAGGGAAAGGAAAGGGAGTGAAGGAGAGGTGTGGCAATAGCTGCCATAATGGGGGGTGGGGGGAGGAGGAGAATCTTGGGCAGAGATGAGAGACCAGAAGTCTCTGTAGGAAGTATTGCTATGTAATTGCAGTGTAAGCCCCCTCCTGTGACTTCATACATTCCTTCATTTAAAGCTACATTGTCCACTAATGATTTTGGAGTTGGATTTTTATTGTTCTGGGAGATATGACAATGTAGTCAGGTTAGCCTAAAGGTAGCCTAATAGGCAAGAACAGAAGAACAGGGATAGCCCCAAATGGCCCATTGACTAGCAGGTTACACAGAGAAGTAACATGGGAGCTGGCACAGGGAGACACCAGTTGGAAGACTGTGGCAGTCCTCCAAGCAAGAGATGTCAGTGGCCTGATGTAAGGTGATAGATACTAAGGAGATGGGTTATCTCAAGGAAAAGATATCATAAGGACATGGGAGATGAGATAGGTTGGGTGTGGGGCCTGAGAGAAGAGGAGTCCAGGTTGATTTCCAAGTCTCTGGCTTAGAGAACTGGTTATGCAATTGTAGCATTCTAAAATGGGAATAAAGCAGGAGGTGATCTATAGGGGATGGACGATGATGATGAGTTCAGATGTGTATGGAAAACATAAAGAAGGATAAGAAATGTGATGGCTCTAGGCTCTATGTGTCCACTGAAAACAGAATTCCAGGTGCATGACCTAATGATGGTGGATGGGCATCAGAGTCCTCAGATACATGGGATAGGACTGCTGTTCCCACAGGGATAAGCTTTCACCTAAAATACATAGGAGCTCAATAATGTCAATCATTCGTACCATGAAGATAAGAATGGCACCAATGGAATTATCTTCATCTTGAAGACTTTCATCTTGGCAGACTATGAAGAGTTAATGTATTTCCCACAGCAAGCCGTTCACCCCAAAAAATAATAAAACAATTATCAGTAGGGATAAAACATTCTGCGAACCAGCCCATCTGGTTTTCTCCCTTTCCCTATGACATCAGTTCCCTCTGGCATGCCAACAAAATGTTTTCTTCTGTGTCAGGCTCAGTCATGAGTTTCTCCCAGACTCTGGTCCTTGGGAGCAGCGGACTGAAGAAGTGATGGGGGAGTAGACCATTGGTGGGAAAATGAGTCATCTGAGAAAAACTGGTCCAGGCTGCCAGGGAGAGCTGTGGGTTGTGTCACTGTGGAACATGTGCCTAGTCACATCACCCAGGGAGCCTTCTCTTTGTTATTCTTTGCCACTGTATTTGTGTGATGGAGTAAAAAAAAACATATTCTGCAGAGGTCCCTAATAGAGAAATTTGCTGTGCAGGGGAGGAAGGGGAGAAGCAGCAGCAGACTAGGTTTGGAGAGGGTTTGGATGGGGGTGCAGAGAGCTTTCAGGAAGCAAGTGCCACGTGTGGGAGGATGAGAAGAGGAAAAAGATAGGAAAGATAATTCAAGAAGATTTGCAGTGTGTTGTGAATATTATTCCCCTTTGTTGTCTCCTTAAGAGACTGCAGAAAATCCTTAGTATTTGTTTTTCAATTATTTTTGGATAAGCTGATGTTTCTTTGAATGTGACCATCCAGGTAGGAACCCTGGTTTTACATGAGGAGGTACATTTAAAGCAGTGAGCATACTGAATTTGTAACAGCTTTGTTGCTTTATTTTTGTCAGCTTGCTCTATTCTGAGATGGAGTGTTCAAATAGCTTGTCATATCAGGGCTTCTTTGTCTTGGATTCAGGGGCATCAGGGACCAGTCAATGACGACTGCCCCCCTGCCACACACACACACACTCAACTCCCACCCCAATCTTTCAACATTGTAAAAGTTGTAAAGTCAGATGTAAAGGATTGCACATTGAAAGAAGAGTCTTTTTTTCTGGGGAGAATAGCCATGTGATGCTGTCCAATCGAACTTTGTATGATGATGGGAACATTTGATATCTAAGTTCTGTGTGGTAGCCATTAGCCACATTTGGCTATTGAGCACTTGAAATGTAAGAACTCCAACTAAGATGCTGAACTTTTCATTGTGTTTAATTGTAATTAGTTAATATGACTTTAAATAGCCAAATGTGGCCAGTGGCTACCATATAGGATGGTGCAGTTCATCATTCTCAAAGGTCACACCCCCCAGAAAAGGTTAAGAACCACTGAGACCAATCACTTCCCTTTACAGCCATGTTATGTTGGCACATAGTAGGTGCTGTTAAATAACAACAACAAAAACAAATTTTAAAGATCTAAATGACTTTATTTTTTTTTTAATTTTTGGTTTTTTTAATTTTATTTTTGAGCGGGGGGGAGAGAGAGAGAGACAGAGAGAGAGAGAGAGAGAGAGAGAGAGAGAGAGAGAGAGGGAGAGGGAATGAGTGGGGAAGGGGCAGAGAGAGAGGGAGACACAGAATCCGAAGCAGACTCCAGGCTCTGAGCTATCCACACAGAGCCTCACACAGGGCTTGAACCCATGAACTGTGAGATCATGACCAGAGCTGAAGTTGGATGCTTAACCAGCTGAGCCACCCAGGTGCCCCTGACTTTAGTTTTTTAACTTTATTTATTTTTTAGTAATCTCTGCACCCAACGTGGGTCAAACTCAAGACCCCAAAATCAAGAGTCACATGCCACTCTGAGGCAGCCAGGCACCTCTCTAATTGGCTTTATTTATCAATTCATGAATCAGGCAGCATCTAGTCTAGCTAGTAAACAAGAATTCCAAAGGGCTATAGAAGAGGAAACATTTTTAAAGGTAGAGAGGGAGTGGAAAAAAGCAAATTATTAGCAAAGAATCCATTGTTTTAAGCAAAGTCATCCTCCTGAGGGGAACTGAAGGGAGCCTATCAGTAAATTTCCTTGTGTTAACCAGAAAATTCCCATGTTGACTGGTTAAAGATTCCATTTCTGGGGGGGTTGAAACTGCAGTTAGGTTAGGTGTTAAGTCTTGGTTTACTGACTTGGAGCCTTAACCTCAGTGACACTATTTTGGGCCTGTGGTTTTCTTTTTAACAGTGCTTAATAAACACCTGTTGACTTTATTAACTAGTACTTAAAAAAGATTTATTCTAGCTCCAGAAAAGGGGAACTAAGGTACAAAATGACAGACGGACTCTTCAAGTTCACCAAGTTTTGTTTTCTCAGCCCCAAATTCCTTACCCTCAACCCAGAAATTTTCCCTAAACATTCTCCACCCTATCACGTACCTTTGAAACTTATTTCACAGCCGAATTAAACCAGAAACACAAGCAAAGGGTTGAAAGAGTGTGAAATGATTAATGAGAGTGCTAATGATTTTTTTTTTTGATGCAGCAAGAAGATACATTTATTTAATAGAATCTTAATGTTTTTGGACTCAAATCAATTTTTTACTAAGCAGATTTCTAATGAGCTGTGTCAATATAATTTGGTAATGGCACCTCAAAAATAAAAACACTCCTTAAAGCTAAACAACCAACCAAACAAACAAACAAACAAATATGGGAAATATCTGGAGATTTTATTTAATTTTTATTTATTTATTTTCAATATATGAAATTTATTGTCAAATTGGTTTCCATACGACACCCAGTGCTCATCCCAAAAGGTGCCCTCCTCAATACCCATCACCCACCCTCCCCTCCCTCCCACCCCCCATCAACCCTCAGTTTGTTCTCAGTTTTTAAGAGTCTCTTATGCTGGAGATTTTATTTAAGTAAAAAAAAAGAAGAAGAAGAAGAAGAAGGAAGAGCCGAGAAGCTTCTAAGCCACACATCCCTCAGTGCTAACACATGCACAGTAGCTGAACCTGCTTCTGTCTGGCTGAGGCTGGCTCTCCCCCTCAGTCAGCACATGTGCAGGGCTTCTGTCAATGTCACACTGACAAACATTCCCTGAAGCTAGGCAGCTGGGGACCAGTTTCTTTTGTTATTCCATCCTTTCTCTTGGGTTGCCAGACACACTCCTTGAAGGTACCTGCAGGAAACCAGATTTTTGTCCCATTTTGTCCAGATTTTTGCTTCTTCCCCAGCTCTAAGAGCCTACAGTGGTGCATGTAGCATCTGGGACATTGGTGGCTTCCCCACTGCTTGCCCACTTGACATTTGTTCATTCATTCAACTGATACTTATTGAGCCACAGAACCGCCTGGTGCTGTCATGGGCGCCAGGGACAAAACAGTGAACAAGACCCAAACTTGGGGTGCTTGGCTGGCTCAGTCAGTAGAGCGTGCGACTCTTGATCCAGGGGTTGTAAATTCAAGCCCTGCGTTGGGTATAGAGATTACTTACAAATAAAATCTTGGGGCACCTGGGTGGTTCGGTCAGTTAAGCTTCTGACTTCGGCTCAGGTCATAATCCTGCGGTTCATGACTTCGAGCCCCGTGTCAGGCTCTGTGCTAACAGCTTGGAGCCTGGAGCCTGCTTCAGATTCTGTGTCTCCTTCACTCCCTGCCCTTCCCCCGCTCTGTCTCTCTGCTGTCTCTCTGTCTTTCTCTCTCAAAAATAAACAAACAATGGGGTGCCTGGGTGGCTCCGTGGGTTGAGCGTCTGACTTCGGCTCAGGTCATGATATCGAGGTCCGTGAGTTTGAGCCCTGCGTCGGGCTCTGTGCTGACAGCTTAGAGCCTGGAGTCTGCTTCGGATTCTGTCTCTCTCTCTCTCTCTCTCTCTCTCTGCCCCTCCCCGCTCATGCTGTCTCTCTCTCTCTCTCTCTCTCTCTCTGTCAAAAATAAATAAACTTTAAATAAATAAATAAATAAATAAACAAACATTAAAAATAGTAAAAAATAAAATAAAATCTTAAAAAACAAAATAAAACAAAACCAACCAAAAACCGCCAAACTCTGCCCTCACACTGTTCACAAACTACTAAAAACGAAATTGCAGTGAAGTGGGATATGTGCTACAAGAAGTACAGGGTGCTTCTGTAGCTCTTAACCCAGACTGGAGTGGGGTGTTCAGGGAAGGCTTCCGGTGGGGGCAAGGGGCTTGGGAATGGCTTCTAGGACCTGAAGAAGAAGCTGGTGTTAGCCAGACACGAGAGGAGAGGAAAAGGAAAAGCATGTGCAAAGAAAGCTGGGAGGGTCGGAAGACAGCTGGGTGCTCTGGGGGAAACTAAATAGTTCAGCACAATAAGGCCAAGGGTTGAGGGTGAGGGGTGTTCTTTCTCCTTCTAGAACCACAGGTGACTTAGGGTGAGAAGCCCTAATGTAAATCAGAACCAAGCTGGGTTAGAGTATACATTAAGTCCTAAGTATTTCAGCACTCAATGGAAATCAGTGTGAGTTGCCTTTACCGTACAAATGTTTATTGTATATCCCTGAATAGCATGATTGTAAAGGGGAGTTGATGTGCGGGCTGGGGGGAGGAGAAGGCCTGAGGGGAATATAGTCTCACAGTCTCAGAGGGGACCATGAATAGCAAAAGGGTGCTTGTTTGGGAACCAGAAGGAGAGCAGAACAGGACCAAGCAAAAAAAAAAAATCCAATGATCCCTCTTGGCCCTGGGGAGGAAAGGCCACAGGAGGAATCACTGAATACAGGGATCCTGAGTACAGGAGAGCTGTATTCAAAATGCTAGGATATTTCTTAATAATAACTATGATTCCCAGGGCGCCTGGGTGGCTCAGTCGGTTAAGTGTCCAACTTCGGCTCAGGTCATGATCTCATGGTTTGTGAGTTCAAGCTCTGGGCTCTGGGCCGAGAGCTTGGAGCCTGGATCCTGCTTCAGATTCTGTGTCTCCCTCTCTCTCCGTGCCCCTCCCCCACTCACACTCTGTTTCTCTCTCTCTCTCTGTCTCTCTCTCTTTCTCTCATAATAATAATAATTATAATAATAATAATATGATTCCCTAATAATAACTGGAAGCAATCTCAAGGTCTATCCAGAGGGGACCTGTCACATGGGAAATGTGGAAGCCTGAACACTATGCAGAAGTTACAAAAAACAAGTCCGTTTATACAGGTATGAAGAGATCTCCAAGATATTTGTAGAACACCTACTGTGTGCACTGGGTTAGTTGCTAGGGACTCAGCAGTGGAGGAGACAAAGTGACTGCCCCCTGGAGAGATACCCTATTTCCACATCCTTATCTTGGCTCTTCATGATGTGCCTCCCCCAGCTTCTCTTCACCTCCCACTGCTCCTCAGCCAGCTTCTCTAGGATCTGCTGTGTCTGAAAGCATACACTTGTTCTTTGTAGGGGCTACCTCTTGAAACACTGATTTCTCCACCTCTGCCTCCCCAGTCTTTTGCCTGGCCAAACCCTCCGCGGCCTCCAGGTCCCTGATTTGGTGACTTGGTATTCAGTGGTGGCAAGAACAGTGTGACCCCAGTCTAGAACTTCCCTCCTAATTTGTACCTCTGGAAGGCTTAGTTCTGTTGCCAATCTGTCTAAGCATAATCTAGCATCTTTCTATCAAGTTCTGTACATCTTATTGGTATTTTAATTGGAACGGTGTTAAATCTACAAATTTACACGTGGAAAATTTTTTCATTCACGCTATATTTGGCCTTCCCATCTAGAACCTTGATGTTACTTTCCATTTATTCACATCTTTTTTTTTTAATTCTCTCCTATTTGTGGCTTATAATTTTTATATCAGTTGAAGTCCGTGTATCTAACACTGTGCTAATACTCAGTGATTTTCTCTGGTGTCTTTTTTTTTTTTTTTTTGATACGTAATGTGTCATTTTTCCATATTAATTCTCCAATTCTCCCACACCAACTCTGTGTCCAACAATTCAATTCAATTCTGACACTACCCAGAGTTAGTGCAGAACCCCACAGGCTAAGGGCTCAGCACTGTAAGACTTATCTTTACTTTAGGAGAGGGCTGCAAATGGGGTTCTCAGTTTACCCACAACTTTTTTTCTGGCTGACTACAAATTTGAAGGCTCCAGCAGACTGAATGTTTATGTACCCCCCAAATTCATATGTTGAAACCTGTCCCCCCGTGTGATAGGATTAGGAGGTGGGGCTTTGGAGAAATATTAGGTCATAAGGGTAGAACTCTCATGAATAGGAATATTCTCATGAATAGGCCCTTATAAGAGAGACCTCAGGAAGATCCCCCTACTCCTTCCACCATGTGAGGACACAGGGACAGCCGGCTATAAACCAGGAAGTGGGCTCTCACCAGAACCCAACTGTGTCAGCATCCTGATCTTGGACTTCCAGCCTCCAGAACTGTGAGAAATGAATTTTGGTTGTTTAGAAGCCATCCAGGTTCTGGTGTTCTGTTATGGCAGCCCAAGCAGACTGAAACAGGAGTCCCAGACATGGAGATGGTTTTTAGAGCCAGGAAAATAGAGACTATGAGAAGTGGCCCAAAGAGTGAGACCCAAAGAGTGAGACTCCTTCCTTCAGAGGTCAGGGACAAGGGGTGGAACAAATAGGTGAAGCTGAGGAGGAGCACCCAGGGAGATAAGAGAACTGTCAGAGTCCAGGGGGTCCTGGAACCTAAGCAAAGAATGAACTTCAGAAAGAAAGAAAGCAGGAGCGCCTGGGTGGCTCAGTCGGTTGAGCCTCTGACTTCGGCTCAGGTCATGATCTCGTGGTCTGTGGGTTTGAGCCCCGCGTCGGGCTCCGTGCTGACAGCTCAGAGCCTGGAGCCTGTTTCAGATTCTGTGTCTCCCTCGCTCTCTGCCCCTCCCCCGCTCATTATCTGTCTCTGTCAAAAAAAAAAAATTAAAATTAAAAAAAAAAAGAAAGGAAGAAAGCAACTGTGACGAATACATCAATGAAAATGCTAAGAACGAGTCACCAGATTTAGCACATGGCAGTCACTGGGCACCTTGATGAGCCGTTTTGGTGCAATGAATGGAGGAGACAATGGACAATGGCAGATGGCTCAGTCCTTTCAGGTTGCTATAACAAAATACCACTCACTGGGTGGCATGTAAACAACCAAAATTCATTTCTCATAGTTCCGAATAGGAGATATTGAGAGAATAATCCTCCAGCCTTATCCGCGGTTTCACTTTCCACCATCTCTGTTACCCGCGGTCTCAGTTACCCACGGTTAACTGAGGTCTGGAAGCAGATGATCCTCCTTCTAACTATACTCAGAAGGTCACTAGTAGCCTAACACTGTGTCACAATGCCTGTGCCATCACCTCAATTCATCCCATCACGTAGGCACTTTATCATATTATCCTCTCACATCGTCACAAGAAGGGGAGTCCAGTACAATAAGGTATTTTGAGAGAGATCATATTGACACAACTTTTACTACAGTATATTGCTATAATTGTTCTATTTTATTATTGTTGTTAATTGTTAGCAGAGTCATTGTTGTTAATCTCTTACTCTGCCTGATTAAGAAATTAAACTTTATCATAGGCATGTCCGTATAGTAAAAACATAGTATATATCTAGGATTCTGTAGCATCTGCAGTTTCAGGCATCCACTGGGGTCTTGGAATGCATCCCCCACAGATAAGGGGGGACTAATTATATAGGTAACTCTTTGGAGCTGAATGGGGTGGTAGCTAGAGGAGAATGTATAGTTAAGAGAAAGGCATTTATGAAAGATGGAGAATGCTGCAGGATGTGTGTACACTAATAGGAATAATCTAGTAGATGGGAGAAATTAAATGATGCAGAATTTGACCAACTAGCAATCACAGGAGTGAGAGAAGATGGGCTCAGTACCAGGGAGATGACTTTAGATAGGAGCACTCATGGTTCATGCCTGGTACCTGGAGGGGAGGCAGTACGTGCATACACCTGAGCGTGGGCAGGTGGAAATGGTGGGAATGTAGGGAAGTTAATTAAAAGAATGAAGCAGATTTATACGTCATGACATGGAAAACTCAGAAGCACCCCATTTTGGTAAAAAGAAGAAAAAAGGCTATTAAATACGTTTTTAAAAATCTAACTTTAACAGCTGTTATCTTTGAATTGCAAGATTACCAGGAATGTTCTTTTCCAGATTCTAAATTGCTGCGGTGTTTGACTTTCATACAATGAGTACCTATTGCTTCTGAAAGTAGAATAAAACAAAGATTATTTTTAACTTTGAAGGATGTTCATCAGAACAAAGCGTTGTTACAATGCTGAGGAATTGAAACAACCCGAGTGTTCAATGATAAGAGCTTGTTTCAAAAAGTTATGGATGGAAAATAGTTATGGATGGATTACTGAGGATCTATGAAAAGTTATGTTGTAGAAGTCTTCCAAGGGCATAAATAGCCTTTCAGAGTGAATGGTGGCCTCAGGACAGTCCATGTGTCTTCACCAGGCTCACAAGATGCCAAAGGTCTGGCTGCTGCCCCCTCTTCCAGCTTCATGTCTCCCACTCCCCAGATCGCTGCTCTGTAGCCATGTTGGCCTTCCTTCAGTTGCCAGTCTCCTTCGAGCCTTCAGGCCTTTGACTGTGCTATTCCTTCCACCCGAGAAGCTTCTGTACATCCCCTTCTGCACGTTCCTGTTCCTTTAGATTGCTCCTCAACTGTGACTTCCCAGGAAAGCCTTCCTTGCCTCCCAGGCTTGGTCACAGCCCTCATTAACAGAACTCATACTAGCCTACCTTCTCCGTCTTTGCATTTGTCACAACTACACTCACATTATCACACGCATCTTGTTCAACGCCCGCCTCCTCCACGTATAAAATGTGAACACCATTAGGATGGAGTGATATCTGACTTACTTCCTTTCATGTCCCTAGTGCCTAGATGGGAAACTTGTACAAATAGGTATTTAATAAGTATCTGTTGAAAAAAGTGAATAAATGACTAAGGGCACGACAGGAACTCTCAATGTTTATCCTTTAAATGGCCAAAGCACTTAGGAAAAATTAATAGAGCGTCTCTTGGGCAGGTGCCTAGGGATATACATCTTTATACCTAGCACCTACCTTAGGGCCTGGCCCATGTTAAAAGCTCAGATAATGTGGCTAGCTGAATAAGCATAACCTCTTCCATCTTCAAGTACTTCTCCCTCAGTGGTGATCTCATCCAGTCCCATGGCTTTAAATGTCATCTATAAGCTGATGACTCCCCAAATTATAGCACCAGCCTGGACCTCTTCCCAGAACTTATATATCCAACTACTTATTTATCCAACTCTCCACTTATATATCCAACTACTTACTTATCCAACTCTCCACTTGGAATGTCTAATAGGCATCTCAAACTTAACATGGCCAAAACAACTTTTTGTTCCTGATTTGGCCAGCCTTCCCCAACCCAATCTATTCTTCTGGTTGCTTAAGCCACAAGTCTTAGAGTCATGCTTGACTCCTCTCTTCCCTCACACCTTGCATTCAATTAATCAGCAAATCTGTCAGCTCCACCCTCAGAATACATCCAGAAGTCAACCACCTCTCATCCTAACTCCTGCCTTGTTCAAGCCATCTGATGCCTGGCCTCTCTGCCTCCACTGGCTTCTGTACACTCTATCCTCCACCCAGTAGCCAGGTCATCAAATCTTGGCTCAAATTGCACCTTATCAGAGAGTCCTTCCCAGAAACCTCTATTTAAAATAAGACTCCTGGGGCGCCTGGGTGGCTTAGTCGGTTGAGCATCCGACTTTGGCTGAGGTCATGATCTCACTGTTCCCTAGTTCGAGCCCTGCGTCGGGCTCTGTGCTGACAGCTCAGAGCCTGGAGCCTTCTTTGGATTCTGTGTCTCCCTCTCTCTCTCTGCCCCCCCCCCACTCATGCTCTGTCTCTGTCTCAGAAATAAACATTTAAAAAAATAAATAAAATAAGAATCCTCATCCTGTCACCCTTGGTTCTCTTGTTCTACTATATTATCATCCATTGCACTTATCAGGGTATGACGTATTTTTGCTTGTTTATTATCTTTATTCTCCTGTTAGAATATAAGTTCCATGAAGAAGGGACTTTGTCCATTTTGTTCTCTTGTACATTCCTAATAGGGTTCTGGTCACCAATCACTATATATGGGGAGGATGTTTTCCCTCACACCAACAAGCAATTCTCTGGACACCAGCTGGATGTTCTGTAGTTCAACTCAATTCTGACACTATCTACTCGGAGATAGCATTAGAGCCCACAGGTTAAGGGCTCAGTCCTCTTAAGACTGCCGCACCCGCCCCACTTCAGAAGCCAGTCTCAAGCCCAGGTTGTTACCTGTACTTCTGACTAACTGGCTATAAATCAGAGATTTCCATGCCCCTCTCCTTGGGTTTGATTAATTTGCTCAGGCAACTCGCAGAAACCAGAGAAACATTTTATTTACTAGGTCACCAGTTTATTATGAAAGGATATAACTCAGGAACAGCCAGATGGATGAGACACATAGGGCAAGGTATGGGGAGAGGGCTCAGAGCTTCCATGCCCTCTCCCGGCATGCCATTCTCCCTGCATCTCCACGTGTTCACCAACCCAGAAACTCTCCAAACCCTGCCCTTCTAGGGTTTTATGGAGGCTTCATAACATAGGCATGATTGGCTAAATCACTGCCCATTAGTGATTGAACTCAATTTCCAGCCCCTCACCCCTCCCCTGGAGGTCAGAGTGGAGCTGAAAGTTCCAACCTTCTGATCACGTGGTTGGCTCCACTGGCAATCAACTCTCCTTAAGTACTTTCCAAAAGTCACTTTATTAACATAAACAGTAGAGAAGGACTTATTATGATAACAAGACACCCATTTCACCCATTTCAGGAACTGAGACTAGAGACCAAATGTCATGACAAAAATGCTGCCATAGAGATGCAAACTGATTATTTACAAATAAAATGACAGAATAGCTGAGATTTGTTTAAAAAGAAAAAAAAGCTACTGCCATTTCTGTAACTGCTCAGGAAATTCCAAGATTTTGGGAGCTGTGAGCCAGGAACCTGGTTGAAATATATATTTATATATTATTTATTTATATATATAAAAATATACATATATAATTTATATATATTATATATATATATATATATATATATATTTCTCATTATAAATCACAATATCATAATCCTCAGCACCCTGAACAATGACTGACATCTAGTTCTCTCAAAAATCTCTCAGCAGTCAGGAATGAAGGTCTGAATGAACTCTTGAGTTCTGGAGAATCAACTTTTCTCCCAGTCAGTGAAAAAGAATGCAGATGCCAGAAATCAGATACCAGCTACCTGTCCCTTTGTCTGGGCCCTAGAATAATTGAGATTTAACTCAGGCCACTTTGCATAGAATTAAAGAGTAACACTGAGGTCACTAGTGAGTCAGAGGGGGCTGTTAGCTCCTAGAGCAAACCTAGGTCCAGCTTCTTAGTGTTCTCTGGAGGGAACCTGTTCTGTAATTGTTGGATGTCTCATCCTTTCATCAGTAGTAGGCCTACCTGCCTTGTCTTTACACGGGGCTGTGAGTTTGGGATTTGTGACATTTGGACTCAGTCTAGGTTGTTTAGAACAATAGTTCTCAACTGGGGCCGTGTCACCCACCAGGGGACTTTTGGTGCTGTCTACAGACATTTTTGGTTGACAGTGGGTATGAAGTGCACTTGGCATCCAGTAGGTAGAGGCTATGGATGCTGATAACATCCTCCAATGCACAGGATGGCCCCCTAACAAAAAACTTTCTGGTCCAAAATGTTAGTGGAAAAATCCTGGTTTAGGGTAACAATGATAATTGGTAGCTGGCATTGTTGACTTCTGCCGTGTGCCAAGTCTTGCACTGTATACTTTACACACACCATCTCAATCTCCAAATTGTTCCTAAGAAACAAGGACTATTGCAATCCCCATTTTACAAATGAGAAAACTGAAGCTCAGAGAGGTGGACTTACCTAAGATTACACACCTTAGAAAGGGTAGAGGAAGTTGAGGTGGGCTACTAGGCTTCTCTGGCTGGATGTTCCTGAATTTATCTGCTGCCACCATGGACAGGAGACTGAACAGTAAGCCTTCAGAGGGGTCTGTCCACTCAGTCAAGGCTTGGCTATTGGCCAGAGAGGAGATTTTTCTTCCCTGAGTTGTCCTAGCCTGCATGGCCTCACTCTCCCTGCACTGCAGTACAGTACTTGGCTCTAAAGCTCAGTTCCCCTGCCAGCCCCAGGCTAGTGCCAGCCCTTCTCCATGGGGAAGAAGCTTCTGGATTCAAACCTAGGCCTTATCCACTCTCCCATGAAGCCCATCCTTTCTGGGCAGGAGTCCTTGAATCAACTCTGGGGGCTGCAAGGCCATATCTCACATGTCCTTTCAGGTAGGGAGGGCTAGGGCTGCTAGGTTGGTGACAGAACTGATCCAAGAAAGGGCTTGAGGTCCCAGAAAACCTCGGAAAGTAATCGCTGCACAGGACTGGGGACGGCGTAATCCTGGACCAGTGGCGAGTGGAGGTGGAGCAGGTAGTCACCCTTTCTAGCCTGTTTGTGTGAGGGTAGAGCTCCAAGCCCTGCAAGGAATCCCCCAACCTGCTTATGAACAATCCCAAAGGGCTTTCTGAAGGCCCTGGGAAAGTGTGGTGGCTAAAATACAAAGGTAGTTTTTCCAGAGAAGATCAAGACAGTCAAGGATCAATCTAGGGTCAAGTGTGAGAGGAAGCAATGCTGAATCAGTTTGAAATATCCATCCCTTCCATCCATCCATCCATCCATCCATCCAACATATACGTAGGGGACTTCTGCCAGGAGCCAGGGATGCTTAAAAGTCTCCAGGAACACCCATCAGCTCATTTTGTCTGGGGAGGTGGGACAGCTCAGAGGTTCCATCTACCATATGTGACTGTGGAGTCAGACCCAGCTCTTCTATTTCTGAGCAGGGTGACTTCTGGCAAGGGACCTCACCTCTCTGACCCTCTTTCCTCCTATGTGTAATGGAGAGACCAGCAGTTCTTGATATCCTTGTCATAGAGTTGTGAAAACTCAGTGAGACAATGTGTCCCAAATGCCTGGCATACAGTAGGGTCTCAATACACAACAGCAATAGCTACCTTTTTTTGTTTTTGTTTTTTTTTTTTTTTTGGACCTTGGTTAGGTCTTTAGACACTTTATTTATTTATTTATTTATTTATTTATTTAAATGTTTATTTAGAGGGGGAGAGAGAGCAAGCAAGCATGAGCAGGGAAGGGGAAGGGAGAGAGGGAGAGAATCACAAGCAGGCTCCACGCTGTCTGCAGAGCCTGACTAGGGGCTTGATCTCACCAACCATGAGATCATGACCTGAAATCAAGAGTCAAGAGTTGAACACTTAACTGACTGAGCTACCTCTGTATGAATTATTTAATACAATCCTTACCACCACCTTATCATGAAGGTATTAACTCCATTTAAAAATCGGGAATGTGCCCCTCTAGAGGTTAACTAACTTGCAGGAGGATGCACAACTTAGGTTTTTCCTAGGCAGATCTGTCTGATCCCAAAGCCTATGTTTGTAGAAATTTTGCCTCCTGCTAATTGTGATTTCCCATGGTAGGAATAGAAAATGCATGTTTTCAGGTTTAGAAGGTTTTTCAAGCAAATTTAGCACCTAGAAGTGGAGTAGAGTGAGTTGCCCAGACTGGTGAAGCTCTGGAACGCCAGGTGGGCCAACTCAGTGGGATCTGGTGAGGGAATTGTGACATTCATTCCAGGAGTTTGGGTTATTCTAGGGCAATTGTTCTTTATCTTCCGTGGGTTCTAAATCCCTTCATGCATCTGATGGAAACTATAGATCCTCTCGCTGGAAAATGCCTGTGAGCACAACACACATTTTGTGCATAATTCTAGGGGGATTGTAAAACCCAACCATGGACCCCTTCTAAGAACCCTCCTCCACTAGGGCAGCACATCCCAAGTGTGGGACCATATCACTAGTGGTCTCCAAGATCAGTTAAGCAATATGAGGACAAAATGTTTTATATTCAAATATTTATTTTATAGTTACTTACCTTACATTTATAACAAATGAGACTGGTTTTCCATTTATGGTCATAACATACATTTGCCTTTTAAAACATACTTATTTAAGAAAATAAAAGTTTAGGGGCGCCTGGGTGGCTCAGTCGGTTAAGCGTCCGACTTCAGCTCAGGTCACGATCTCGCGGTCCGCGAGTTCGAGCCCCGCGTCGGGCTCTGGGCTGATGGCTTAGAGCCTGGAGCTTGCTTCTGATTCTGTGTCTCCCTCTCTCTCTGCCCCTCCCCCGTTCATGCTGTGTCTCTCTCTGTCTCAAAAATAAATAAACGTTAAAAAAAAATTTAAAAAAAAAAAAAAAAAGAAAATAAAAGTTTAATTAAAGAAAAATATGGAATAAATAGTAGCAGAGGTAGGGTGCAGGTTTGGCAAAAATCATGAAGGATGATTTCGGAAACTTCTCTGAGGTTTCTATTTGGTGGCGTCATAGTGGTTTTACTCTGGTGTCATCTGAACTTCCAGAGGACCCTGGAAATGACCTATTCTCAGGCTTTCTAAATCTGATCAGATGGTTCTGATCAAACAAGAATGTGGTTTGTTGAGTCTCTGCTATAATGAGTTGTCCCCTTCCTGCTGCCAATCAAAACTACACCAGATATCATTTTTGTGGGGCTCTACGTGTAGGCATTTTGGTGCTATATCCATTCATTTATTCAGCATTCATTTAGCAAACATTATGTGCCAATTAGCAAGCATACACCACACTCCACTCACTCCCAGAAAATATAAAATCCTCAGCACCCAAGGACAAGCCAGTCTGTATGATGTGACAGAATACCAGATTTGGAGTCAGACCAGGTTCCATAAGTAGCTCGCTATGTAATCATGAGCAGGTCCCTTTACTTCTGTAGTATCTTTTTTCCTGACACAGTTTTTCCCCTCACCCCCAACACTAAGTACTTATTTTTCCATACCAATTCTTCAATTCTCCAACATCAACTGGGTGTCCAACAATTCAATTCTGACACTGACTTCCAGAGTTAGCACAGACCCCACAGGCTAAGGGCTCAGTCCCATAAGACTGCCCCCACTTCAGATGTACCTGCCCATGGGCTTCCCAGGCTACCTTCACTTCACCCAGGAGACTAAAAATTTGGGGATTCCCATGACAGCTTCTTCAGGTGTGATAATTCTCTAGAACAACTCACAAAATTCAAGAAAGCACTCTACTTACAGGAACAGCCAAATGGAGGAGAAGTATATTGGGGGTGGGGGTATTACAGATTTCCACGCCCTCTCCAGGGGCACCACCCTCACAGCACTTCAAGGTTTTGGAGCTTTTATGGAGATCTCATTATATAACATGGACACTGGAGATTCAATGTAATCTCCAGCCCCTCTCCCTTCCCAGGTGAGGAGATGGGGAGGGTCAGGGAAGGGGACATGACTGGGGTGGGAACAGAAAGTTTCAAACCTCTAATAACAGGGTTGGTTCCTCTTGTGACTAGCTATCTAGATATTTGAAGCTATCCAGCACCCTCCTCACAAAGAGTCACCTCATTGGCATCAACTCAGGTATCAGTAGTTAATAGGGGCTCATTATGAATAACAAAAGATGTTCTTATCACTCAGAAAATTCTAAGGGTATTTAGAGCTCTGTGTCAGGAATTCTAGACAAAGACTATATGTTTATATATTATACCTTCTCTGAGTCTCCTGAATACAAAAAGAGAGTATTCAACTAGATGAGAGGACCATAGGCCATATCTGCCTGCACTGTATTTTATTTTATTTTTTAATGTATATTTTGAGAGAGAGTGAGCAGGGAATGGGCAGAGTGAGAGAATGAATCCCAAGCAGGCTCCATGCTGTCAGTATAGAGCCCAAAAAATATTAAAACATTTTTTTAAAAATATTTTTTAAAATTTTATTTTAGGGAGAGAGAGCACAAGTGAGGGAAAGGGGGAGGGGGAGAGAGAGAGAGAGAGAGAGAGACTGACTCCTAAGCAGGCTCATGCTGAGCCTGGAGCCCAAAGTGGAGCTCGATCCCATGACCCTGGGATTATGACCTGAGCCAAAATCAAGAGTGGGACGTTCAAATGACTGAGCCACCCAGGTACACTAAAAACAATATTTATCACAAAAATAATCCAGGTCTCTGATCTCTCTTGAAAATCAGAAGATTTAGCATCACTGGGGCAGCATTCCCAAATGGCAGTATCTGCCTCACACCTTTGAAAGGGTTTTTCTATTTGTCATAGTTCCTACCACTCCCACCTACCTCACCTCACTAAGAGTTAGTGGCTGGGCCCCTGCATTCTGAAGTCCCTTCAAACCCCAAACCTATGATACTAGAAGGTTTAGGTTACTATTGACTAGAAGCTCCTTGAGGATGGGAGTGTAACTGATTCTAGGCACATATTTGAAGCATCCTTACTGCACAGTACATTTCTCTGATAATTAGGGGATACCTCACTGTGGAATGAATAGATAGGAAATAAGAAATAACTCTGCAAAAGTAAGTGCTAAAGGAATGAAAAAGGCAGCAAGGTTTTTGGTTCCTAGAAACCTAGGAGTTTCTAGGGGTTAAGCATAGCCCAGGAAGGCAAGGGTCTCTGGTAGTACCCTACTTTCCAATTTAAAATAATTAGAGTCAAGAGCTGGTTGAGATGAGTGGTACAAACACAGGAGATGCTAGGGAAGGCAGGTGCCACAAATGGAGGGAAAGTTATAGGCATTTATTAAAGAAAATCCTACTCTCTGTTAGAAAACTTTAGGAACACCTGTGTGACTCAGTCGGCTAAGTGTCCGGCTCTTGATTTAGGCTCAGGTCATGATCTTATGGTTTGTGGGATTGAGCCCCTAGTCAGACTCCTTGCTGACAGTGTGGAGCCTGCTTGGGATTCTCTCTCTTCCTCTCTCTTTCTCAAAATAAAAAAATAAACTTAAAAAAAAATAAAATTTTAACATTATCCCATTTCAAACTCCTTATCTTCAAAGTTATAAATAAGAAAAAGGCAGATTGTCTACTCAGCTAACTATAATAACACTGAAGTTAAGAGAATGGATTTTAGGTCATCCAGACCTAGAACTTATTAACAATGTGACCTTGAGAAAATCAACTTCCTAATCTATTAAATGGGGATATAAGACCTGGTAATTTTAATTCCACACATATTTAATTCAATGCATATTATATATTCAATGCAGACATTGAATTAGATGCTGAAGATACAGCAGTGAACAAGACAGGGATGGAGAGACAATAACCAAGCAAATAAATACATGAGATAATTCTTCTGAAGGAATAAATGCAACAAGTACAATGGAGTAAAAATAAGCGTTGTAGAAAGTCACTGAAGCGTGGTGGTAGAGGGCAGGTAGAGATGGGATGTCAGGGAAGGTGGCATTTGGGCTGTAATCTAAATGAGCAAAGAGGGGGGTGCCTGGGTGGCTCAGTCAGCGAAGCGTCCGACTTCGGCTCAGGTCATGATCTCACGGTCCGTGGGTTTGAGCCCCGCATGGGGCTCCTGTGCTGACAGCTCAGAGCCCGGAGCCTGTTTCAGATTCTGTGTCTCCCTATCTCTCTGCCCCTCCCCAGCTTGTGCTCTCTCTTGCTTTCAAAAATAAATATTAAAAAAAAAAAAAAAAAAAAGCAAAGAGGAAAACAGGAGGAAAGGGGTCCTAGGTCCAGCTGTTGTGAGGAATAACTGAGTGAATGAAAGCACTTGGTGGTAAACAACCACTCAATAAACAGTTGCTATTCTTATTATGGCATATACTTTACTCTCAGCTCCTTCTGTTCAAACAGAAGCTGGCCAAGCCATAGATCAGAGAGATAAATACATATATTTGAAAAAATATATAAGAAAAGTGTGTGTGTGTATATATATATACATATATATATACACACACACATATATATATATATGTATATATATATATATATATATATATATATATATATATATATATATATATACAGGCCCCCAAGACAGATACAGGCTCTGGAATCATGAGATTCCACAGCTCTGAATCATGCACCCAAGTCAGGTAGAAGCAGCAACCCAGCCTCACCCCTATTTCCAGCCCAACTTCTTCCTGAGGAGCAACACCATACAGAATTATTTTAACTCCTGAGACTCATAATCCCTCCATTGGAAACCTGGAACTTGGAAAAGCCTCTTAATTTTACTTAATTGATACGCACATGTGATGCCTGAGGCGCTCATTATTCCCATCTGTTTCTCTTTGGAGTTATGTGCCTGTCTGGTCCAATTGTTTTAAGGGGTTCTGGGTTAATGACAGTGAGTGGTCAAGAAGAAAAATGCAGAAATGTAAACAGAAAGCTTCTGGTTGCATGATGAGTCTGGTAACTTGCTTATCGAAGTTCAAAAACACATCATAGGCATTTAAGGGTTGGTCAAAATCTTGCTGGACTCTTGGGACAGTTCCATCAGCTGATAGTCTTTGATAAGATTCACTGAGCACCTAGTACATGTCACACATTGTGTTGAAGAACTTCAAAGGCATTATTCCTTCAATATTCCCAACATGCCTATGAAGTGGTTTCCTTTTATATTTAGTCCCCCTTCACAGATAAGAAAACTGACATCCAAACAGCTAGTAAATAACAATGCTGGGATATAAATCCAGATCTGACCCTGCTCCCCAACCCCCCAAGACCTAGCTTTTTTAACCACATAGTGGTTGGTCTCCCAAAGCCAGAGGAAAATACCTCTGAGGGATGCCTTTCTATCCATTTGGGCACCTCCGCCCTGGAGAAAATCCTCAACCAAGAAACTCCCACACAGGAAAGACTGCCTCATCAAAGCAAGAAGCCCCACCCTAGACACACACACCTGGGATCAGCACGCCCAAATCCACCCAGATGGCCCCCTAGCCCCTTAAAGGAAGTCTCCATTGCCCAGCAGGATAAAGAAACCCTCTCCCATTCCTGAAGACCTCCCCACCTCCCTTGGCCCACTACCCCAAATTTCAGAAGAGGAACGGCTATAGAATTTGCAGGACCTACTGCAAAATGAAAATGTGGGATCCCTTGTTAAAAAAACAAACAAAAAAAAAAATCAATAATTTCAAGAATTCGAGAGTAGAGCATTAAACCAAACCCTGGGACCCCTCTTCTCCGACTGCGCTGGTCACTTGCTCATAAAGCCGGCCCTGCTTCAGAGATACACTTTCAATGAAGGGACTGGCTACCTCAGTCAGAATCCCCAAATCCTTGGGACCTGGGGTGGAGGTGAGACGTACGTAGGACACCCAACTTCCCAAGATATTCGAGAACACCTTCGCAAATTTGGGACAAACTTCGAAAATTTGAAGGCACTTCTCCCGGCTTGGGCACAAAGTCTCCTCGCACCCCTCTGGTCTCTGGGTGGTCCTTACGACCCCGCCCCAGCTCCACCTTCGGGGTGTGTGGGCCTCACCGCGTGCAGCCCATTGCCGGGGCAACCGACGCCGCGAGAGATGCATTGTGGTCCGCAACAAAATGCAGGAGAAAGATCCTGAGGGAACCATTGAGGTCATGGGCCAATGGGAGAGTCCTGGGGGCTGCGTCAAGCCAATGGGGACGTTCGATGGGGGGCGGGGCCGGCGGGAGCAGGGCGGGGCCTAGGCACTAGGCGGCGGCGGCTGGCGTGGGGCTCCTTAGATGCGCCACGGCTTCGGTAGCGACGGTAGCTTCAGCCGGCTGTGAGCGTCGCCAGCCCCTCCCCCAGGAGACCGTTGCAGTTGGCCACCCCCTGCTCCTCGGTGAGGGACTCGGGGGCTGCGGTCGGCTTCATCGCCTGGTTACATCCCCCGACAGACTTCTCCCGCCGTTCGGTCCGCGCGGCCCGCGCTTTCTGAGAAGTGGGGTGGGGGGCGGGAGGAGCGGGCTGGGGGAGCTGGCGCCTCAGGCACAACCTGCACCCCAACTTCTTACCCCTTGCCGGGGCCTCGCCCCCCCCAGGTAACCATGTGTGACCGAAAGGCCGTGATCAAAAACGCCGACATGTCGGAGGAGATGCAACAGGACTCGGTGGAGTGTGCGACCCAGGCATTGGAGAAATACAACATAGAGAAGGACATTGCGGCCCATATTAAGAAGGTGAGGACGGAGTGCGGGCGGGGGGCTCGAGCCGTTTGCGCACAGCTGGGGCGAATCACAACTTAGTCCTTCTCCCCGATGCTGCGTCCCCAGGGCGCTTGGCAGAGGTCCTTGGAGGCACGCAGGGCAGCTCGGGTGTAGAGGATTCCAGAAAGGACGCAGATGAATTTTGCGCTCCTGATGAGAAGACCAGACCCTCGGCTCCTGAAGTTTTTTTTATTACCCAGCTCCGCGGGGGGAAAGCGCCACCTAGCAACGGTTTCTAGGATCATGGAGCAGCGATTCCCCCTTCTGCAGGATTCCTGCGCGGAGGATCCATCTGGGTGTTCCGGAGGGGCGGGGGGGTGCTGCGTGGGTGTTTCCAGCCGGGCCGGAGGGGGATGTTGCCAGCCTTTCAGTGGGGAGTTTAGTCGGCAGTTGAGGGAAAGTGGGTGGTGGTGGTGGTGGTTAGGGGGCTGGGGTGAGGGCTTGGTAAACAGCATTCTGTAGAAAGCTGGCAGGACTGCCAATTTCTCCGAGCTGTGTTTTCTGGAAGGGAAGGAAGCTGGCAGCCTAAGCCGTGGGAGGGTTCCCAGTTGAGAATAGGGAGATGAAAGACTTCAGATGGAACAGAAATACCTTTTTTGACCAACGCAGCAGTGCGTTCATCTAGCTTGTAAGAATGTTATACCAATAAGTCTGAAAGATGTTCATGCTGCATACACTGTATAAGAGCCGGCTTTTGTGTAACTCATCACAGAGACTTGTAAGAATTTTATAGAGAAAGGTTAGCTTTGGTCCCTGCCCTACAGTCGCCTAAGTGAAGAAATCATCACGGGCGTTTTGGTCCTCAGAGCCCCTTTGGGTGAGGAAAACAGGGAAAGTTGTTTCTGCAGTTTGCTGTCCTTGTGTACCAGGTGGTAGATGGGCACCATCAGGATAGATGTGGCAGAGAGGGCTACTGAAATTACAATTAAGGATAAAATCTGACCAGGTGGCTGTCGGATTCTGCTTCTAGCATTCTTTCTGTAGGAACAGTGGATTGCTGTGCCCCTTTCAAATTTTCACACAGTGGTTTAGATGTTAATTGAGGCTTTGCCCTTTTGGACATATTTTTGTTTTCATTGATAACTGGAGCGCGCTAAGGAATGGGGTATTTTCGGCTAAATAGTGACCATTTTGGATTTTGTGGTGCATGACCTACAGTAGGATAATTTTGACTTGTTCTGTTTACACATGACTTGATAGACTGAAACTGTTATCACCTGCTGTTAGTTAACAATATCACAAAAGATACGGAGGTGAAATTACCATGATAACAAAGCGCCCTTTGAGGCTGCCCTTTCTGCCTTTTACCTCCTCAACCCCCATTCTCAGCTTAGCTCAGACTGCAAGTATGTTTGCATTAATGCACTATGTAGGCAACTTGGAGCTGGGGAACATTCTTTCATGCTAAGAATTTGCAGATGCTAACGTTCCTCCTTTCTGCCCCTACAGGCTCTACTTATCTAGGAGGCAAACTGACCTCTGGTTTAGCACTGAAATTCTAGTGTTCTCTTTTTCTTCCTCCCTCTCCCCCCACCAGGAGTTTGACAAGAAGTACAACCCCACCTGGCACTGCATCGTGGGGAGGAACTTCGGTAGTTATGTGACACATGAAACCAAACACTTCATCTACTTCTACCTGGGCCAAGTGGCCATTCTTCTGTTCAAATCTGGTTAATCGCATGGACTGTGTCACACACCCAGTGATCCATCCAAAAACAAGGACTGCAGCCTAAATTCCAAATACCAGAGACTGAAATCTTCAGCCTTGCCTAGGGGAACACCTCGATCTTTGAACCTTTATTGTGTTGTTTTGTACAGGGCATTCTCTGTACGAATTTGTTGTGGTTATAAAACAATTAGCAAAACAGCTTACATTTGTATTTATTTTCTATTCCATATCTCTACCCCATGTTTTTCCTCCTCAAAATCCATTCCTTTCAAAAATAAATCTGTTGGAGAAGTGTGTGTTAGTTACGATTTGTTCAAATCTAGGTTTGAAGATGGCCCATCACTTGATCTTGACTAGGTTAGTGGGAGTCAGTCTTCGAAGTTGGTTTCTGTGGGATTTAATAGACTGGCCTGTGCCTCGTGCTCTTGTCTTTCATCTCTCCCATCCTGCAGCTGTTCTGCATGGAAGACCTACTCAGAAGTGCATGTTGAGAAATACATGGCAGAGAAACTTTCGGATTAAATATTATGGCTAATCTGATAAATATTATCCTTAAGTGCTCATTTTGTTAAAAGATGTAGAATGTTCTGGACCTTGGGCCTTGGGAGGTGATGAATGAATGTGTAGAACTTCACCAAAGCTTTCTATGGCTGTAAAATAAGCCAATTACAAAGTTGAGCTAATGAGAAATTTTCTGGGGTGTGGGCTATCCGCGCCCCCCCCCCCACCCTTTTCCTGCCTTGTCCCAAAAGGACACTCAAGATTAAAAGTGGTCTTAAAAAGGAAAATGAAAGTTTCTGAGCAGCAGCCGTCCATGTGATTCTAATAAAGTCTTTGCAGGAATTTAAACGTGTAAGCCTGCTGTGCTGTGCTTTAACTAGCTGTACTTAGAAACCCCATTAACAATTAAATGTGAATTGAGGCTTTCATTAAAAGACCCAATTAAAGCTGTGGATAAGTAACTTTCATTAAAGGTTTCCTGCTATCAATTTTAAGACTTAAGTCGTTTCTATGAAGAAAAACAAATATAGCAGACTTGACTTTTGTAGGTATAAAGGAAATATGCTGGAGGCTGAAACAACCCACGCTCATCTTGGGAAGCTGCAAGGAAGGTCCTGGCTTTCTGGTTTCCCTATATTTTCAGTGTTCACGTGAAGTCAGGCTTTTTATTTTACTTTGGATCTGTGAGATGCAATTAGGATTTCTGAGCAGCTGAGCTATTGCTAGCACAGAAGGGGAGGATAGAGTTGAGAGGACTCCAGCTTAAGAACAGCATTAGGTTGTAATATCTTTGGGAGATTATTATTACCAGAACTTGGCGTTTTAGGAATCGTAGTGAAATTGAGCTGTGTTAGGATTGGGAAAGTTTCAGGGTAAAGAGGCAAACCATTGTTTTTCCTGTTTATTACAGTAGTTAAAATGGGAGGATTTCCCCCCTGCTTGCTGCAGGGAAGAAGGATGAGGTTCTGTGGAACAATACAACTGAGTTGATTTAGGTTTGTATTTATATAAACAGACTGAAGATGTTCCCATAGTTCATTTTTCTTTTTCTCCTCTTTCTATATTTCCTCTTTTTTCTCCTCTTTCTATATTTCGATTTGAAGCTTTTAAAGATGTATCAGTCCTGTTCAGTTATCTCTACTTCCAAATAGTCTGCCAGCAATAGATCCTAGAGCTGGTAGAAGTCCACAAATGGCTGGACATTGGGGAGTTCTAATTTGATCAGGCCCATATCTACTGCCTGAAAGTGGCAGTTTTTAATTATTTTATTTTTAAAATTTTTTTTTTTTTTTCAACGTTTTTTATTTATTTTTGGGACAGAGAGAGACAGAGCATGAACGGGGGAGGGGCAGAGAGAGAGGGAGACACAGAATCGGAAACAGGCTCCAGGCTCTGAGCCATCAGCCCAGAGCCTGACGCGGGGCTCGAACTCACGGACCGCGAGATCGTGACCTGGCTGAAGTCGGACGCTTAACCGACTGCGCCTAACCGACTGCGCCACCCAGGCGCCCCTAATTATTTTATTTTTAAATGTTAGAGAGAGAGTATGCAGGTTCAGGGGAGGGGCAGAGAGAGAATCTTAAGCAGGCTCTGGGCTGTCAGCACAGAGCTGCCCAATGCAGGGCTTGATCCCATCAATGGAAAGATCATGACCCAAGCCAAAAATCACGAGTCATGCTTAACTGACTGAGCCACCCAGGTACCCCTATGTTTTTGGTTCAGATGTGAGAAAACCACTTTGCCAGGGAGATAGAACTGGGCTGATGGTTTATGAAATTCCTTCCAGTGTCTGCTGCTTGTTAATTGTAATTTCAAAGGCCAGCTGCCTGAGAAAATGTAAGCTAAAAGTTTATCTAAGGGTTAAGGCTTGTCAAATGTTCTTTTGCTATTCTTTGAGATAGTTGTATATAGATAGCTGTGTGTCTGAAAACTTTATTTATTTTTAATATTAGAGAATGTATACTTGTGAGCTGGGAAGGGGAAGAGAGAGAGAATCGCAAGCAGGCTCCACACTGTCAGCTTGGAATCCAACGTGGGGCTTGATCTCACGAACCGTGAGATCATGACCTGAGCCGAAATGCTGAACTGATTGAGCCACCCAGGTGCCCCTGAAAGCTTTTCAATGACAGGGCAAGATCTTGTGAGTGAAGGTACATAAATGACCCCCACTGTGCTGGACCAAGACGCAGCATATACCTGAAGGCTTCTGAAATACCCTTGAACTAAGTTCACCACAATTAATACATGGCCAGCCAAGTCACAGGTTGCTTTCTGCAGTTTCTTACTAAAATCCCTTAAAAACCATAAGCTTCATTCACTTTGCAATATTTATGGCCTCGCTTTAACATCAAACAGTAGACTGTACTGAGGAGATGAGTGCTCTGCCCAGCTCTGCCCCTTAGTACTGGGGCGGAGAGGGTGGGTAGGCTAGATAGTTTTCAAACTTTTATAATTTTTTTGGCTATAGAACCCTTCAAACGTATTCTGATAAAGAAGCTCTCGAGGGGTGCCTGGGTGGCTCAGTTAAGTGTCCAACTCTTGATTTTGGCTCTGGTCAAGATCTCAAGGTTGTGAGATTGAGCCCCATGTTGGGCTTGATGCCGGGAGTGGAACCTGCTTGGGATTTTCTCCCTGCTCCTCCCCTTCCTGGTCTCCTGCTTGTGCGCGTGCCCTCTCTCTCTCAAAAAAAAAAAAAGCTCTCCATATAAAACACAAAAGCAGGAGTTGGCTGGTACATTTATTCTTTCAACAAGGATTTATTGTTTTCTTCATGACAGGCACTGAGGATACAGTAGTCGTTTTTGGTGGAAGAGGAATGAGTGAGTGTTGACAAAAATGTATTTCCCTCACTGATCCCTCCCCAAGAAGAAATAACAAATAGTGCACAAATTGTAAACTCCTTTAGTGGTTCAGTTCATAATTCTAGTTGTGATTGTTAGCCCTCTGACTTGGGCCCTGGTTTTTGGCCCCAGACTTAGTCCTAGGCTGGAAGGCTGACTCAGGTACAGCTAGGACATTTTCTAGTTCACATAATCATTGGATTCAAATGATTCATTATCCCTCTGGAAGGCAGCACCAGCAGAGAAGCTACAAATACACTTAAAAAATGAGAAGTTTTACCTCAACTACACACTGCACGGCCAAGAAAAATTAGCAGGAGTTGAGCACAAAATATAGACCAAATACCTCTGGGAGAAGGCCTGAAGCAGCTCCCAATGAAAGTTGCAACAAAGTGACAGGAATCTGGTTCTTCCACTTGGAGATTGGTCACATCAGAACATGAGTCCAAGGCCCACCTCCTTAAGAGGAGATGTTCTGCTACTGGTCTCACTTCCTTTACTTCCAGGCTTTCGACAGGATGTGACGGGTACACACTCCAGAACAGCAAAGGAGTTACAGTTTGAAGCCAGAATGAATGGCCACAATGCCTGACGTGAGACTTTCGTAAGTCACTTTCTCAAAACCCGCATCCTCTATCATCTCTTTGAACTCCTCCTAAAACACAAAGAAAGATACAGCAAGGATCACCTGGATTTAAACTCCAGGCCCTTTGTTGTAAAATTATGGTTTTGTACCTGAGGTGGGAACTGTCGGATACTCTCTACAAGGTATTGGTAGGACTTCCAATCTCCTGCGATTACTTCTCCCAGGACAGGAATGACCTGGAAGCTATACAGATCATAAAGCCTAAAGAAAAGGATGAAAGATTAAGATTAGAACATGACCCCTGAT
Source organism: Panthera onca (assembly GCF_046562875.1). NCBI lineage: Eukaryota > Metazoa > Chordata > Mammalia > Carnivora > Felidae > Panthera > Panthera onca. The sequence goes on from NC_138350.1 coordinate 15,425,589, forward strand.
AAGCAAGAAGTTTTAGGCCTGGAGTCATAAATCCAAATGCCTTGTAGGGTCAGTACCTGAAATAAGCGATGCGGGCCAGGTGCAAGACCAATAGGGAGTAACAAGGTACAATTAGGAAGTAGCATAAAAGTGGAGAAGGCGTGGGGCGCCTGGGTGGCTCAGTTGGTCGAGTGTCTGACTTCGGCTCAGGTCATGATCTCGCAGGTTCATGGGTTCGAGCCCCTGCATTGGGCTCTCTGCTATCAGCGTGGAGCCCACTTTGGATCCTCTGTCCCCATCTCTCTCTGCCCTTTCCCCACTTGTGCTCTGTCTCTCTCAAAATAAGTAAATCTAAAAAAAAGTGGAGAAGGGACAAGCACTACTCAGCTCTGACTACTGCCATGTGGGAATAAGTGCTTTCTCAGTGTTGTCATACATCTGATTTCTCAATTAAAGCTGGAAATTTTCATGTAAAACTTCCTGATTTTTAAATATGAACATCTAAGTCAATTTCTTAAAAACTGATGAGTCAAAATACATCTGTGGGCCAACTTGAGCCTTTGAAATTCTTCTGGCTTAGGTGTTGTCGTTAGAACTGGCTGACCTGAGGTGGCACTGTGTCCCCTAGAGACTCTGAACTATGAGGTTCATGCTTCTAGCTTACTGGCTATTTTCTGTCCATTTGGGGATGGGAAGCCCTTGGCTAGACAATGAGAATAAAGCCCTGTTAACAGTGCCAACCTGGAAATGAGGGGATTGTTCACTTGGCTAAACTCCAGACAGAGAAACCGTCCTCCTGGCTTCAGGACTCGATGGGCTTCCTGGAGTGCCTGAGCAAGACAAGGAACAAGAGAACATACTCCTCAGCAGAACTCACTCAATTCCATGAGGCCAAGACAGCTCGAGCTTCGGTGGGCATTATAAAAGTTAGCATTTCCCATAGCTCCCTTGTGCATTCTTAGCTGGAAAGCTGTAGTAGCAGAGATAACCCTACACTATTCTAAATGTTATAGGCACGAAAAGAAGGTTACTTGGAGCATTCAGACTGGTATAACCACATGGTGGCCAATTTCACAATTATTATTTATTAAAAGCTTATTTCAGGATTTTTTTTCTTTATTTTTTAATGTTTGTTTATTTTTGAGAGAGACAGAGTATGAGCAGGGGAGAGGCAGAAAGAGAGGGAGACACAGAATCCAAAGCAGGCTCCAGCCTCTGAGCTGTCAGCACACAGCCCGACATGGGGCTTGAACTCACGGACCTTGAGATTATGACCTCAGCCAAAGTCAGATGCTGAACTGACTGAGCCACCCAGGCGCCCCTTTTTTCTTTATTTTTAAAAGTAAACTCTTGGGCACCTGGGTGGTTCGGGTGGTTCAGTTGGTTCAGTGTCCTACTTCAGCTCGGGTCATGATCTCATGGTTCATGGGTTTAAGTCTTGAATCGGGCTTGGTGCTGTCAGCACAGAGCCTGCTTTGGATCCTCTGTATCTCCCCACCCCTCCTCTGCTGCGCTCTCTGTCTCAAAAATAAACATTAAAAAAAAAAAAAGTAAACTCTGCCCAACGTGGGGTTCAAACTTACAACCCCGAGATCAAGGGTTACATGCTCTACCAACAGAGCCAGCCGGGCATCCCTACAATTACTTATTTAAATCACAGTGCATATCCTTTTTGATCTAGCAATTTTACTTCAAGGAACCTATCTTATAGAAATGCATCTATTGGGATATGCATAAAATAAATGTTTATTTTTAAGAGAGAGAGAGAGAGAGAGAAAGAGAGAGAATGTGTGTATGTGAGCAGGGGAGGAGGAGAGGGTGAGAGAGGGGGTCAGAGGATCCGAAGTGGGCTCTGTGCTGATATCAGCTAGCCCAATGCGGGGCTTGAACTCCTGAACCACGAGATCATGACCACGAGTTGAAGTAGGACACTCAACTGACTGAACCACCCAGGTGCCCCTCCAGGATACATATTTAATGGAAAAAAAGCAATGAGCAAAATGTTTCACATGCTAATATTTGTATAGAAAAAGAAAAAACCAATAAAGACATTGACACAAGAAATTGGTGATTGTCTGGAGGGAGAGGATGCACTGAATGGTTGGGACACATGGATAGGAGGCATACTTTCACTGATACACCTTTTTGTACTTTGAACCTATTCAAAAACATTTTTTTTAATTAAAATAATAAACTGGCTACATACACAAGCAGGTCATAAAAACCAAGCTGAAGTGCATCATAAAGATGTCCCACCAAGGTGGCTGAGTGGCTCAGTCGGTTAAGAGTCCAACTTCAGCTCAGGTCATGATCTTACGGTTCGGGAGTTCAAGCCCCGTGTCAGGCTCTGTGCTGACAGGTGAGAGCCTGTGTCTTCCTCTCTCTCTGCCCTTCCCCCACCCACACTGTCTCTCTCTCTCAAAAATAAATAAACATTAAAAAAAAAAAAGGTCCCACCGAAAGCAGAGAAACCAGATAACTAGAGCCCCCATTATAGAACCAAAACGTGGCACCTTGCCTATTACCTTCAAATGCTTTGGGATAGAATGTTGAAGTAGAAATAAAGAAGAACTGCATCAGGTGGTGCCTGGCTGGCTCAGTCAGTGGAGCATGGGACTCTTGATCTCAGGGTTTTGAGTTTGAGCCCCAAGTTGGGTGCAGAAATTACTTAAATATAGGGGCGCCTGGGTGGCTCAGTCAGTTAAGCATCTGACTTCGGCTCAGGTGATGATCTCATGGTTTGTGGGTTTGAGCCCAGCATCAGGCTCTGCGCTGGCAGTATGGAGGCTACTTGGGATTCTCTTCTTCCTCTCTGCCCCTCCCCAACTCATGCTGTCTCTCCCTCTCTCAAAATAAATAAACAAACAAATTACTTAAAAATAAAATCTTAAAAAGAAGAACAAAAAGCTGTGTCAGATTACAAGCTGAATGTTCCCTTCTCCCTATAGAGGAACCCATTACTCTAGCTACCTTCTGCCAAAATAGTGTTTGCCTTTTTCTGTGTTGGCCTTGGAAATGCCACTGATCTGCAAACTCAGAGTCAGACAACTTCACAAATGAGAGGAAACAGACGGAATGCCAGAGCAAGACAGACAGCTCAAAGATGTGAATACCAACCCAAGCAACAAAGGCTTCTATGAGGATCTGCTCTGTGGTCTTGGTCTTTTTCAATTTTGTGAGTAGGAAAATTGGCAACTTCAAGGATTGAAGCCCCTAAGCTTGACATGGTCATTCCACTCAAGAGCTGGTTTGAGTGAAGAATCTCTCCCTCCTTCCTCCTTTTCCGTGGGGCCATTCCAGGAGATCTAATATCGTGAGAGTCACTCAAGCTGAGGATGCAGCCATTCATACCTGATCAATGTGTGTGACATTCCGGATCCCAAAGGCAATAGTGTAAACATCAAACTTGTCATCATCAAAGGGCAGTTCTTCAGCATCTCCCAATACCCAAGCAAGTCCTGAAAGAGAAAATCGTTTCTGGTCTCAGTCTGGGTAGCTGTCTCTTCTGCACCCAGTGAATTGTCAAACCTGAGGAGGGCATCATGGGAACCCCCCAATTTGTGTAGTCAGCCAGGCAGAATCATGGGCAGCCTGGACACCCCCTAGATGGCTGACTTCTCAAGTGGGGGGAGTCTTATAGTACGGAGCCTCTAAATCTGTGGAATCTGAGACTAACTCTGGATTAGTCTCAGAATTGAACTGAATCATTGGACACCTACCTAGTTGGTGTGGGAGAAATGGAGAACAGTTTGGTGCTGGGCAAATACCATACATGTGGTATCAGCAACCATCACACGCCTGCCTTCATCACTGGGTTCCTGGCCACTGTCTTCAAGGTGTCCTGTCCCCCTGAGGATTTCTTGAAGTCAGCAGGAAGTTCTTTCCCCAAGGGTCTCAGAGTAAAACCTGATGAATACTTAGTTATGCCCACCCTCAAGCAACCTTTACCCAACTAAGTGTTTTGTGTAAAGCACCGTGGTTAAGATCCCGGGTCCTGGGGTTAGACTGCCCGGGTTCTAACTCCAGCTTCACCATTTATTAGCTATATAATCTTGAATAAACTACTTTGACTTGGTTTCCTCATCTGTAAAGTGGAGTTAATAAGAGTATCAGAGGAAATGAAACATTAAAAAAAAATGTTTTTAAAGGGCACCTGGGTGGCTTAGTCGGTTAAGTGTTTGACTTTGGCTCAAGCCATGATCTCATAGTTCATGGGTTCGGGCCCCAGGTTGGGCTCCGTGCTGACAGCTCAGAGCCTGGAGCCTGCTTTGTGGATTCTGTCTCCCTCTCTCTCTGCCCCTCCCCCACTCACATTCTGTCTCTCTCTTGAAAATAAATAAAATGTTAAAAATAATTTTAAAAAATAAAAAAATAAGAGTATCAGAGTGTCATTGGAAGTATTCTAAGTACACAATTTAGCCTAGTTATATTGGTTCTATTGGAGAATTAAAGGGTCAAGACCCAAGTCTGGTCACAAATTCAGAAAACACCCAAGGGAACCCTATAACGGTGGCTATGTCCTCTAAGGATACTGATTTGGCTTTAGTATTACCCAACTTGCAGTGAATTAGACATAAAATGCAATATAGAAGGAAAGCTCTGTAGAGGACAGTAAATGAAAATAACCTCCCTGGAAAGCAAACTAGCAGTAGTTAACAAGCATAAATAAAATAAAATAAAAATAAAATAAAAATAAGCATACCCTTTGACCCAGCTATTTGATTTTTAGGAGGAGGACATTGATGACATCATCATCATCATCATCATTGCAACTGCTCCGACCCCTTGGTGGCAGGGTCTGTATTATCACTTTAAATACATTATCTTATCACATTCTCATACCAACTCCATGGGATAGCTCTTATTATCATCCTCACGTTTTAGATGAGCAAAGCTGAGTATCAGAAAGGTTAAAGCAGCTTACCCAAGGTCATATGGAGGGACTGGAACTCAGGTTGTTTTATCCCAGAGCCTGTGTTTTTCAATAGCTATGGTATATTACCTCCTTCTATAAGGTGGTTTTTATTCTCTTTATTTAAAATTTTTTTTTAAGTTTATTTATTTTTGAGAGAGACAGAGACACAGTGTGAGTGAATGAGAGGGTGAGAGAGAGGGAGACACAGAATCCAAAGCAGACTCCAGGCTCTAAACTGTTAGCACAGTGCTCGATGCAGGGCTTGAACTTACGAACCGCGAGATCATGACCTGAGCTGAAGTCGGCCGCTTAACTGACTGAGCCACCCAGGCGTCCCTATTCTCTCCATTTTATAGATAAAGTAATTGAAATGTAAAGAGTTTAAACAATTGTCCAAGGTTATATAGAAGGTAAAAAAATTAACAAACGCATGCAAAAATTTACAAATATGGATGTTACAATGCTGTGCAATGTGCAAAAACACTAGAAAAAAAATGAAAGATCAGTTGGTTATTGGTTATGTAAATTGGTTATGTGAAATCTTCATGATTCACATCCATACAGGAGAATATAATAAATAATGATTTTAAGGAATTTTTAATGACATAGAAAAATCTCATGATACAATGCTGAATTAGGGCAGGATACTAAATTTGTATATACAGGAAGGCTTTAATTTCATAAAAAGGAAATGAAAATGATTTGCAATTATAGGTAACATTTACTTTCTTCTTAATACTTTTCCAAAATCCAAAAGTTCTCCTAAATATACCACTTTTATAACCTATGAAATAATTTGTTTAAAGCTCCAGCCCACAGAGCTTACATTTGGGGAAGAAGTGCTCCACATAAAATACAAATAAACAGCGCTACACATAAATATGCCTTTCACATTAACTTTTAGTATTACAAAATAATTTCTAGGATCCTCCTTAGTTTCAACTCTTTTTGCATGAGAGTTTTTACAAAGACATCATTATCGGAGACTGACAAAGCCAGGAGGAAAGATAAAAAACTGTCCTATGCAGCACTTGGTAATTCCTATGCCAGTGGATTTGTCTTGGCAGTTGGGAGAGGCTGAAGGGCAAGCTATGGTATGGAAGAGGTGAATCCAGAAATGGAACACTGCCTATCATTTCTTTCGTTGTTCTCCATTCTTTACGGCTAAGCACCAGAGGGAAGGGAAACACGTTTTTCAGTAGGAGTAAGGAAACATAGTGCCTTTGTCTAAAAACACTAGGGACTGTCTGCTTTCTGATCAGCGTTGATGGTTAACAAAAGAGCCCTTCATCTTGTAGGCCAAGTGGGTTGTTCGTCTAGGCAGCTTGTTCTGGGGGTGGGAGGAGGAGGAGGAGGAAGAATTGAACTAAAATAACCATAGACACTCCTGGTGGGGGAAGGGGAGGCCAGGAACGCTGATGGTGACCTGAGGGACTTTATTTTCTTTGTCCTATCCCACTGTCTCACACAGTGGCTGCCTGCAGTGCTTGGCGAGCTGGGAAGAGGGCAGTGCAGCAGCTGTGAAAAGTGAGCTAAACGGTGGTGTGGCTGCCGGATCCTTACTTCTACTTGGAAAAAACTAGGGGAAAGTATTTTAAAATATGAAAACAAACAGAAAGCGAAATGTGAAATCTAGGTCTTTAAGCCAGGGCACAAACTGTCCATTTTCAGGTTGCAGTGGGTTCCCAGAGATGCGCAGTCACTCTCCTGTCTGCTGCTGAGAGTACTGTTTACAGGTGTTTCTTTAACTCTATCAGCTGGGGCCTCTGAAAAACAGATGCTGATAAAATAATTAAAAAAAAAAAAAAAAAAAGCAAGAAACATGCTGAGATGATGGAGGAGTGCAAATGTTTTGTTTGTTTGTTTGTTTGTTTTGGAGGGGGAGTGCAGGGGAGAACACCCAGGGAAGATAAAAGGAAGAGGAAGCAAGACTGAGCAGAGAAAGCCTACAGATCAGTGCAGATCTGATAAAGCCTTAGCCAAGCCAATAGGGAGCTCTGGAGCCCTGCCAGAAAAGAGCCCAACTTGGAAGCTGAGGCAGAGCCTAAAAGTTGTAAGAGCTGGAGGCTGTCAGCTGCTTGCACTCCTTGTGTCTGAAGGACATGTTTCTGCTTTAGGGGCAAAGCACCTTCTCAGCTACCACATCTGTCAACCCCTTTGAGTACTGATGGGATATGATATGGCTCAAAAACAGGACACTGGGGTCAGCAGGGAGTTGCCGGGAATTGAAAGCAAAACTGTCTCAGGGCCTAAGGGCTAAGATCAGAAGATTCAGCTCCAAATTGGGGTCTGCCTATTTAAAAGTTGTGTGACTTGAGTAGGACACTTCAACCTTTTGGGCTTTGGTTATCCGCTCAGTCACATGGGGCTGATAATCTAACTCCCTGGGTTGCTGAAATAATGTACATAACAGCATACAAACTGGATTCATGCAAATTATCATTGATTCCTGCCTATCTGTACGTTTTTGGAAGCTGAAAAATAAAGCTCTTCAACATTTTATATATCTCATTTCATAAACATACAAAAATGGGGCGCCTGGTTGACTCAGTTGGTTAAGTGTCTGACTTCAGCTCAGGTCATAATCTCCTGGTTTGTGGGTTCCAGCCCTGCGTTGGGCTCTGTGCTGACAGCTCAGAGCCTGGAGCTTACCTTGGTTTCTGTGTCTCCCTCTCTGTCTGCCCCTCCTCTGCTCGTGCTCTGTCTCTTTCTGTCTCTCAAAAATAAATGTTTTTTTTAATTTTTTTTAATGTTTATTTATTTTTGAGACAGAGAGAGACAGAGTATGAACGGGGGAGGGGCAGAGAGAGAGGGAGACACAGAATCGGAAGCAGGCTCCAGGCTCTAAGCCATCAGCCCAGAGCCTGACGCGGGGCTCGAACTCACGGACTGCGAGATCGTGACCTGAGCTGAAGTTAGACGCTTAACCGACTGAGCCACCCAGGCGCCCCTCAAAAATAAATGTTAAAAAAACCCCAAAAAAACAAAAAGGACACAAACATTTCTGTAGTGTCTACTTTCTGTAGGACTGACTTACCAGCTTTGTATCCCCGAGCATGGGCTTTCTGCTTTCCAATCTTTAGCATCTCCTTGTTGATGTCACAGACCACAACCCGGGAACCGCCCAAGGGGTCCTCTTCATTTTGGTACTTTTTGGCAATTTCTTCCCAGGATAAATTTTGCTGGGCCCGTAACTGCCTCTTCTGCTTTCCCTTATGCTGTGCCTGAACATAATTAAGGAACCGGAATGCAATGTCACCTGTGGAAAGCCAACAGGAGGAAAGATGCAAACACAAATACAAACAAAACCCCAGCATTTCCAAAACCCAAACAGAGATACAAAGGGACAAGATTTGAGGAGTGTACAAAAATTGAAATTTCTCTTCATTTATATAGTAACTACTAACATCAATTTTTAAAAACTTCATATATATATATATATATATATATATATATATATACATTTAAAGCTTACTTATTTAATTTTGAGAGAGAGAAAAAGCAAGCACAAACAGGGGAGGGGGGAGAGAGAGGATCCCAAGCAGGCTCTGTGCTGCCAGCGCAGAACCTGACATGGGGCTCGAACCCACAAACTGTGAGAACTTGACCTGAACTGGAACCAAGAGTTAGCTGGATGCTTAACCAACTGAGCCACCCAGGTGTCCCTTCTAATATATTTTTTAAGATTTCATTTTATTTTTTAATGTTTATTTTATTTATTTTGAGAGAGAGAGCACGCACATACGCAGGAGTGGCAGAGGGGCAGAGAGAGAGAGAGAGAGAGAGAGAGAGAGAGACCCAAGCAGGTTCCGTGCTGTCAGCGCAAAGCTCGACATGTCCATCCCATGAACCGTGAGATCATGACCTGGGCTGAAATCAAGAGTCAGACACTTGGGACACCTGGGTGGCTCAGTTGTTGAACATCCAACTCTTGATTTTGGCTTAGGTCATGATCCCAGGGTCGTGGGATTGAGTCCCGAGTCGGGTTCTGCGCTGAGTGTGGAGGCTGCTTAGGATTCTCTCTCTCTCTCTCTCTCTCTCTCTCTCTCTCTCCCCCTGCCCCTCCCCTGCTTGTGCTCTCTCACTCTCTCTCTCTCTATAATAAAAAATTGAGAAAAAAAGAGTTGCATGTTCTATCAACTGAACCAGCCAGGTTCCCTGTTAACTTCTAATATTCTTAAAAACCTTTTAAGGCGCCTGGGTGGCTCAGTTGGTTGAGCATCCAACTCTTGATTTTAGCTCAGGTCTTGATCTCAGCATCGTGAGTTCAAGCCCCCCACTGGGTTCCATGCTGGGCATCGAGCCTACTTAAAGAAAAACAAAAAACAAAACTTAAAAAAAAATAGCATAAGTAATGCATGGATATGTTCTCACTACAAAAGACTCATCTAAATATTTAGAAGAAAACATAAAAGTTCCATTCTTTCTCCATACCCTCTCCAGACACAACCAGTGTCAAGTGCTTAGTGTGAAGCCCTTCTAGTCTCTAATAATTGTTAGGAAAGCAACATAAGGGTATAGTTACCAGCAATGGTTCCCTGCCCTACCACTTCCCATGCCCAGTTCAGCTCCCTAGAGACCATCTTTCTCAACTCTTTCAGCTGTTCCTTCTGTTGGTTCCAGCTCTTTACTTACCGTGCTTATAATGATACCCCGCCCCTCTTCTCTGGTTGCCTCCATCTTCCCAATATATTTGTATCACATTTCATAGTTCCTCACAGATCCCTTTGTAAACTAGAGTAACAGATTAATTAATATTTTATTTCTATCTCATCAGCTACAGATGGTACCTCTTGAACCCCTTCAGCCTTCTATTGTGTGAAGTTTAATGCTGTCATGACTGATAACATACATTGTTCTACCGCTATAATTATGTCTCCTCTGCTTTGTTGGTTAGAGTCTAAAAGCTGAAAATCAAAAGTGTTTATGTTATCGTGACCAGGTAAATACTGTTTGGGCCAAAACAGTGCTTTCTAGGATCGCATTTCCTTTGTTACAAAGTTGTCTTTGTTATCCTTACACTATCTGCAAGAAATATATCTTCTTAAGTTTTTCCAGTCTCTGCAACAAATTAGGCATTCTCTGGTCACTTTTCTATATATTTAAGTACTTTATACGTACTCCTATAAAACAACTTAAAACCTACACAGGGATATTCTACACATAGTTACACAACTTGTTTTCTTTCTCTTCCCACTGAATATGTCCTTGAGAACTTTCCACCAGTATTTATAGCATCCATTTAAATAGCTACATAATATTTCGTAGAAGGGATGTATCTTAATTTAAAACAATTTCTTTACTGAGGCAGAAATAGGTTACTTCCAATTTTTCACTACTACTAAAAATGATGCAGTGAGCATATTTGTAGCTATATATTTTTAAAATGTCTTTTTTAATATATGGGATTACCTTCTAATTACATTTTCTAAATGGGCAGTTGCCAGTATGCAGTAATGTTACGGGTTAAGCCACAGATGTAAGCAGCTCTGACTGAACCCTTTCTATATCTGTATCTTTGTGCAAGTTATTTTTTTCTTTTTTTTAGACTACACTTGGAGAATTGGAATTGTAGGATCCTAGACTATAAAGATTCTAGATTTTTAAAAAAGTTTTATTTATTTTTGAGAAAGAGAGCGCACAGGAGCAGGGAACAGGGGGAGAGGGAGAGAAAGAATCCCAAGTAGGCTCCGCACTATCAGCGTGGAGCCTGATGAAGAGCTGGATCTCATAAGGCTTGAGATCATGACCTGAGCTGAAACCACAAGTCAGATGCTTAACCAACTGAGCCACCCAGGAGCCCCTAAAGATTCTAAATTGTAATAGATTCTGTTAAATTGTCTTCCACTGAACAAGGTGTCTTACTGCTTTCTGAGCTTCCACTGAGGAGAGGACCAGACAGAAACATGTTTCACACATGGAGACTGTTCTGTAATTTGTTATTCCATATTATTCAATTGGTATAGATTATGACATTATTACATTGTATGACACATTATTCTAATGTAATTTAACATGTAAATTAACCATTTGATAACATCCCAAGATGCATTTTAGAAACCCGTGACATTTTCTCCCCAAATGCCTAGTGTGCACCAAGTAACAAAGAACCACATATAAACAATTGAGCTTTTGGGGCATTCACTTTCAAACGTCCCCTGTCTGTAAAGAGAGTTTTCCTACAATTCTTTCTAATCTTATATTCTAATAAACTTTTGCCTGCTGCTCAAAAAAAAACAAAACACAATTGAGATTTTGATTTCTGATGTGATAGTGGATTGAGCAGAAAAGGTTGTCTAGAGAGCTTATGGAATATTGTAAAAGGCATCCCCCCCAAAGAAAAAGGGAAAGTGGATTAAAGGTTAAACAGAAAATAAAATGGTCGGGTGCCTGGGTGGCTCAGTCGGTTAAGCATCCGACTTTGGCTGAGGTCGTGATCTCACAGCTTGTGAGTTCGAGCCGCACATCGGGCTCTGTGCTGACAGCTCACAGCTTGGAGCCTGCAGTCTGCTTCAGATTCTGTGTCTCCCTATCTCTATGCCACTTGCCCTGCTCGTGCTCTCTCTCTCTCAAAAATAAATAAAAAAAGAAAAGAAAATGGTCAAGTAGAGGGTGAGATGTTGCTGGAGTAAAAAGTAATCTATTTACTTTGTAACCTGTGCATTTTAGAAAAATGATAGGCATAAAGTTGATATTTTGTGCTTTTGAGTGATATTTAGTTAAACATTTCTTAGAAGTATATTGATTTTGGGGGTGCCTAAGTGGCTCAGTGGGCTAAGCATCCAACTCTTGATCTAGACTCAATTTATGATCTCACAGTTTCATGAATTTGAGCCCCACATCAGGCTCTGTGCTGACAGTGGTGTGGATTCTCTCTGTCTCCTCTCTCTGTGCCCCTCCCCCACTCTCTCTCCTCTCTCTGCCCCTCCCCCATGCACACTGTCTCTCTCTCAAAATAAATAAACATTAAAAAAATTTAAAGAAAGAAGTATATTGATTTTCAATTACCATCTTCAGCCTAATGGTAGTTAAGCTAGCTCATTCCAACAAGAAACACTAACTTCCATAAAATAATGCTCAGGATACTCAAGGATTCTCAACTGGACATTACCTGTGCCTCCAGCAACATCGAGCAGCTGGGTCCCAGGAAACGGGCGCATCTTCCAGAGCAGCAAATCCTTCCAGATACGGTGGATACCAAGGCTCATCATATCATTCATCACATCATACTTCTTGGCCACACTTTCAAACACATGATAGACTGACATAGGAGAAATACAACACAATTAATTGTGCTATTAACACGATTAACTTGGGGAAGTCCTAAATGAAAGAGGATGAAGCTTTTCTCCCCTGAAGTTGCCTGTCTTTGTTGAAATTAAGCTATAATGCTTGATGCCCAAATCTACCACCCCCCCCTTTTTTTAATGTTTATTTATTTTTGAGAGAGTGCAGCGGGTGCAGAAAGAGGGAGACAGAAAATCCGAAGTGGGCTCTGTGCTGACAGCAGCAAGCCCAATGTGGGGCTCGAACTCACAAACCGCAAGATCATCGAATCTTGAGCCGAATTCAGACGCTCAACAAACTGAGCCACCCAGGTGCCCCCCTCAATCTACCCCTTAACCTCTTTTTAAAAAGGCTTAAATTATTCTAGGTAGGAAACCAACTTCTTTTCTGCTGTCTTAGTTACCTTTATCTAGGACCAATGCCTCAATAATGCCACACACCTACTTGGTACTAAATAGGTTTCCAGTTCTTAGAGGATGGGGGGGGGGTATGGAATTTTTCTAATGGTTATTATAGTAGAAAAACAACAAAACCATTGGAAAGACATGGCTAATAGATGGGAAGGTCTCAGTTCATCTCTGCTGGGATCACAGAGAAAAACAACAGGTACAATTTAGGGCCAAGCCACACTGCAGAGGGCCCTCCTAAATTTTCTCATTAATCTAATAGGATCAAGGGTGAATGTGGAATCTGAGCTAACTGGAAAAGGAATTTACTATCCAAAACACTTTAAAGCACAGGCTACATTTAACTGCTTTACACCTGTTTCTCTGCCCATAAGATGAAAAACTCAGTGTCAGCTCCCTACCACCCTGCCATAAGGCTAAATTAGGTAATGAAGGAGAGACGCTTTGAGTTTCAGATGAAATGTGCGGCATAGATCCAAACCATCACTGTCCTCTGCTGAATCAGCACACTACAGAGCTCGTCCTTTAACTCCATCTTGAGTGCCTTTCTCAACCCCAGGATCTCCAAGCTTGCTTTTTTCTTTTGAACATCTTTTGGGGTATTGAGGGACACTAAGGCTCAACCCCCTGAGTATAAGCAATTTTTGCTTTGCATGGTTCTGATATACATGAATTTCAGTTATGGTGGCTTAGTTAAATAACATCAGTCCCCCAGCAACATCATTCAGTTCCAATGGTATATAAACTGTGAGTAATTGCATACTGTGCAAACTCCGCTGGTAGTTCTTCAGTTCATAAATCAATCTGTAAATAACAGACATATCACGATCAGTAACCAATCATGTCACTTCTCTAAGTTTGTGGTTGCTAGGTCACTGCACATCAGTCATTCAGTTCACACACAGACAGCAAAGCATGTAGTTGTGTTACCTCCTTATCTCTCAGTTGTAAACACATGCGGCATTTTACAAAACTAGGTAATTCAAAGAGGAAATTGGCCGGGGCGCCTGCATGGCTCAGTCAGTTAAGCGTCTGACTTCAACTCAGGTCTAATCTCACTGTTGTTGAGTCTGAGCCCCATGTTGGGCTCTGTGCTGACAGCTGGGAGCCTGGAGCCTGCTTCAGGTTCTGCGTCTCCCTCTCTCTCTGCCCCACCCCCGCTCATGCTCTGTCTCTCTCTGTCTCTCAAAAATGAATAAATGTTAAAAAGATATTAAAAAAAAAAGAGGAAATTGGCCAACGAAAATGAAAGCACCGCAAAGAAGTGAAAAGTGGTAATACTGGAAGTGAAATGTCCATGGGATTATAGGAGAAACAGCTGACAACGTTGATACTCGAGAGACTCTAGCTACGCAGCTGGAAAAACTTTGTGAAGATGAACTTATGGACATAAATGAGGATGTGGTTGTGACAAAAGGTTGAAGATGTCCCAGAGGAAATGATGCCAGTGAAAAAATCTCACACTAAAGGAATTCCTGGAGATATTTCATGACCCTTGAAAGTGAAAAGATAAAATGTTACAAGCTGATTGAAACTTAGAAAGGAGTATGGCAATTTGCCAAGGCATAGAAAAGATGCTTGCTCCCTATTGTAAATACATGACCAGAAGGTAGCAAACACTGTTCAAACTACTCTTCATTCATTTTTTTATGAAGGAATAAAACAGCTTAATGTTTCTAATTTTATTAGAATTTTAACTCAATTGAAAAATTTAAAATTTGAAAATCCTAACTAATAAAGATTTTTTTATGTGTTACATCTTTATAATATTTTTAAATGTTTATTTATTTTTGAGAGAGAGAGTGTGAGCAGGGGAGGGTTAGAGAGCAAGGGAGACACAGAATGCAAAGCAGGCTCCAGGTTCTGAGCTGTCCGCACAGAGCCCGACATGACGCTCAAGTTCACAAACCGTGAGATCATGACCTGAGCCAAAGTCGGATGCTCAACCCACTGAGCCACCCAGGTGCCCCTACATTAAATAAGTTAAAATTAAACCTAATCTGGGGGCATTTGGCTGGCTCAGTCAGTAGAGCATCTGACTCTTTATCTCAGGGTTGTGTGTTCAAGCCCCAGGTTGGGTGTGTAGCCCACTTAAAAAAAAAAAAAAAGAATAAAAACAAATTAAACCTAATTTTAAATTATAGTGTGCTGAGTAAATATTGACTTTACTATTTGTTTCATTGGCCCTATACATTTATAATTAACAGTGAGGAAGTTTTTGATGTTCAATAATTTAAAAAAAAATTTTTTTTACATATATTTATTTTTGAGAAACAGAGTGAGACAAAGCGTGAGCGGGAGAGGGGCAGAGAGAGAGAAGGAGACACAGAATCTGAAGCAGGCTCCAGGCTCTGAGCAAGCGGTCAGCACAGAGCCTGATGCGGGGCACGAACTCACGAACTGTGAGATCATGACCTGAGCTAAAGTCAGACGCTCAACAGACTGAGCCACCCAGGCGCCCCAACAATTTTTTTTTTTAAGTAAGCTCTATGCCCTCGTGACTCTGAGGTCAAGAGTCACATGCTCCACCAACTGAGCCAGCCAGGTGACCCTGATGTTCAATAATTTTTAGAGGTCATGGAACAGTTGCAATTTTTCTCATTGATAATTAAGATCATTGTACATGATTTCAGCGTGCATGGTCATTTTTATAGTCCTGCAATAGTGTGCAAGAGGAAGACTGCCTGCACTTCAATGTTGGCTCCCAAGGTGGGAGATCTAGATTTAGCTCAGTGGGTAATTTCTTCCTTGCTTGTCATTGTGTGAGATGTTGTTTATATGTTGTAAAGTACAATACAGAGGTTAGGCATTATCATTTTGGAAGCAACCCACCTGAATTCAAGTCCCCAATTTTGCCACTTATTAGCAGAACCTTGGGCAAGTGACTTAACATCTCTGTTTCATGAATGAGCCACTGTACTAGCTTTCTGGGGATTCACAGTTCTATGAAATAAATGTTAATTTAAAATAAATATTCAAAGAGTTACTACAGTAAAGCTATGTATTTAGTAAGGCGGAGGTGAGAGGTAAGACAACGAAGTGGTCTTTAGAAGGATGGGACATTCCATTGTGAATTCTTTCTCTTTATTTCCTGGGTGACCATAGGCCAAGTGAAGGAAACTCTCAGAGCCTCACCATACCCATCTGTAAAATGGGCACAATACCTTCCCCATTATAAGTGGTACAGATGGGAGTTTTAAAATAGTTCTTTTCCTTTCCCATGCCTATAGCACAATGGACACAAAGAAAGTGCTCAACAATACCTAACCTTTATCTAGCAGTTATGAAGTGCCAGGCGTTGTTCAAAATACTTTAACTTATGAAGTAATCTAATCCTTATTATAACTCTAAGAGAAAGGTTACCATTATTCCTACATATAAAACTTGGAAGCTGAGGCCCAGAGAAGTTAGTTTCCTTCTTCCTTTCTAGAAAAAATGGTCCATCCCTTTAGCAAGAGGTGAAAAACATGAGCTGTGTGGTCACACCAAACTGAGTTGGAATGCTGGTTCCACCATGTTAAATTGGGCAAATTGTTGTTTGATCTTTAAGTCTCAGTTTCCTCATGTGTAACTTGGGCATAACAATACCCACTACTGTCGGGAGGTTGAAATGAGAAGTGGAAATAATATCTGCATGGTGCCTGGCACATCACAAACATCCAACTGATGGGATTTAGTGAGAATTATTGTGTTCAATAAGAGGAGGCATCTAAGCTCTGAGGAGTCAGGCTGAGGTGACTCCTTGAAGGTCAGGACTGCACAGGCCACGGCATACGGGTCAACAGGACGTAAAACCAACTCCTAGCTGAGCAGAAGAAACTAGATCGCAGATAGATCCCTCCATCCGCCCTCTCGCCCCTTTCACCTTTGCCCCCCTTCTCTTCCTCCGACACAGTCTCAAATCCGAAGTGTGTTTCCGTTGCCTGCTTCTCTTGGGATAATTGCCGCGCACCCAGCGGACCCCCAGGCCAGGAGCTACGAAGCCCGGGGAGCTCGCAGCACCGCATCAGCCGCGACCACCTACGACCGCAATAGCTCCAGAGAGCGCAGCTCCTGGGGGCCGCCATCTTGGCAGTAGGGTGACAGCAGCCGGACCGTACGTCCTGTTGCATCACTAGAGGGTCGACGGCGGCCGGTAGGAGACAGTAGTGATCGAACGCGCCCTGAAACCCTTTACTAGAGAGCTATGCATGATCTCTGGGATCCAGAGGCTAGTCTTTGAGCACCCGAAATCCTTTTTCTTTCTTCCCACGTTGAATATAGAATTTACCAGAAATGAAGGGACCTTAGGAAGAGCCCCCAGTCGCGTCTCAGCGGCCATGTCTCTGAATCTTGTCGACCAGTAGTGTGAATGCTAACTCACAAGATATACAGTAACTCTGGTTTTCTGATGCAGAAGGAGGAAATTGAGATACGGTGTAGTTTCCAAGTAGCTTACAAGGTCAATTCTCTAAAACTTTGATGTGCCTAAGAATCACCTGGTTTGATGTTTAAAATGCAGATTCCTGGGCCCCCAATACCAGAGATTTTGAATCCGTAAATCTGGGATGGGTATTGGGAATCTTTATTGAACAAGCTTCTCTGATGATTCTGATGCAAAGAATTCGCAGACCTTTCTTGAGAAACATATGCTAGACTACTCTGAAAAATAAACATATGAAAGGCTGTTCTTTGGTCATTCCATTTTTTGAACTTAAGAAGTTCATAAATGGGAAGGAAAGCTCTGGTGACTGTTTAGCGAGGCAGACACAATCACCACTCACCCTCCCTCTTCTGCTGTCACAAAGCTACACTTTTAGCACCAACTGGCAGAGCATGGATGTTTACTTCAACCCCAGATTTTCCTGTTCTTTTTTTATGGAAAGGGTAATGTAGACCATCTTGCTCAAAAGAGGATGGAGGTGGTGAGTTTTGCTTGGATTTCTATATGTTTCTGCTTTGATTCTCTTTTTAAATGTATGTTTCCTGTAAATATTTCACAAGGAGAAAGCGCCAAGGACCCTAAGAAACTATTTTGAAAATGAAAAATCTCTTCCTGGTTTAATGTGTAGCCTGACAGATGGACACCCACTGCTTTCTTTTGGAAGAACTGCACAGGCTTTTCCTCTTTCCTTCTCTTTTATTTTTAAGAGTGATAGAAGGAATGATTCATCCATGTAATCAGAGTTCTCACATTGTTGTTAAAGGAAATAAAAATTCATCAAGGAACCGTAGTATATCTTCCTTATCTAGTCATATATAAGGATGGAGCTCAGGATTTGGGACTGTTCCTTCTAGACATCAAAGTAAGTTTTCAGACCAACATTATGTACCTGTTCTCTCATTTCAATATGATTTGTGGGGAAAAAACTGCAAAGAGTGAAGCAAGACAAGCATTTTAAGGAAATTTAAAAATATGAGATCAGTACCTAATTTTCTTAATTTCAGTTAAAACTTAATTTCAAGAAATTGATTGATTTATATATACAGTACTTACTAATGTTTTGTATCACGTGTGATGATAAATAAGGAGCCAAAAAGGATCCAATTAGGGGAATTCCAGAATTTTGTCTATTTATTTGTTCATATATGACTGCTGAAATTCCACTCATCCTTCCATGCTCAGCTCAAGTGACACCTCTCTGGGAAGCCTTCTTCTACCTGCCCTCACCTCTTTGTACTTCTCTCCTTGGAGCCTTTGCTACAGTCAGCATTTTGTATTAACTTTACTATAGCTCTTTTCTTTTTTAAAGGAATTAGAGGGTTTTTTTTTTCTTCAGTTTATTTATTTATTTAGAGAGAGAGCATGTGCATGTGTGCATGTGCAATTTGGGGAGGGGCAGAGAGAGGGAGAGAGAGAATCCCAGGCAGGCACTGTTAGCCTGATGATGCGGGGCTCACAAACCATGAGATCATGACCTAAGCCAAAGTCAGACGCTTAACCCACTGAGCCACCCAGGTGCCCCTATTATAGCTCTTACTACCATTTTCCATTGTAGTTTGCTGGCTGGCTGGCTTGCTTGCTTTCTGTGAATGATATGTTTTTCAGTTAGTTTTGTTTACAAGTGAAACTCGGGGAATTCAAAATTAACATCCTTTCCAGTGAGCTTGTTATAGACAGGAAAAGTTTCACCTTTGTGTTCCACATTGTTCTGCTATGCTTTATCCAAATGAACCTTTATGAGCTGGCTGCCATCCAGTTTCATGTGGACTCTCTTGTGCACAATTTTACTTGGGAAGACTAAGCTCTCCAGGATTGCATCGTGCACAGCTGCCAGAGTGTGGAACGCTTGCTTATTTTTTGTACAGCTTTTTTTGAGTTGGCTCAGGCAACTCTGGGCAATAAAGATATCGTACTTCCCACTGAACTTTTTCTCCAGTGTACTTACTAGCTGGACTTGGATTTTCTGGAAAGATTTAAGTTGAGGAATGCAAACAAAGATTATAATAGCTTTCTGACCACCACTAACTTAAGTTTTCTTGGCTGTTGTTACATTTGGCTCCCTTAGCTGGGCCTTGAACACGTGTTCATCTGCAGCTCAAACAGAGCCTCGAAGGTGCTGGACTCATCCATAGCCATTCGGCTTCATGATATTTGGGTGCGAACTGAACATGGCCTTGCCCTTGATGAGCACTGGCCTAGCCACTGTAGTTTCTTATTTGCTTAATTCACTTAGGAAACTGTGAATATATTAAAGACCTCAATATGAATATATTTTGGCATTCCTTGTGCTCAGCACAGTGCCGGGCGTATAATAGGTTTCTAACTAGTTGAGGTTATTCTGAAAAATTATTTGTTCATCTCTTTAATGATGTTTGTATGTGATCCTTCGAATCTCACTGCTATGGTTGGAAGGAATCATTTATAATTTTCCAACGTACAGATGGATGTGACAAGATTTTCTAAGTCGCAGTGTCCATATCTGTGAAATAGAGAACCGCTTATCTCATAGGTAGTTGAGAACATCATTTGTTAGCCGTGTGATCGTGGGTAATCGATGGAAGCTTTTTAAGCCAGTTTCCTTGTCTTTATATTTGCGTTAATGTGAGGATTAAGTGTGATGATTCATATAACCCACAGTGCAATGCCTGTTAATGACAAGCACTCGTGTTATTAACAATGAAATGTAATATTAACAATGACTTATATTAATAAATGACTTGTTAACAATGAAATGAAATTTTGTATGAAGTGTTGTAAAATGATATTACATGTAAGGTTTTGTCATTATTATTATTAGGTAAGATAAGGACCATGAATAAATTGATATTAATACTAGAATAAGAACTACAAATTAAATAATGAGTAAATAAAAGGATTTCACAGGTATTCCAATGTTTGGATTCGTTATTAGTAGTGCATATTATTATACACATTCTTAGCGTTCTAAAGCTAAAACCTGAACTACAAGTCCCATCATCTTTTCGGGGGGGGGGGGGGGAGGGGGGAGGGGGTGGAATCACTGGGCCCGGATGTAGACAGAAAACTACATTTCCCAGAGGGCTTCACTCCCACATCGCCATTATATATATAGTCCATCCGGGTTCTTCGAGATGCTGTTTGGCGACTCGTCGCCATTCCCGGAGCACCTCGGCCTCGGCCCAGAGGCGAGTGTCGGTCGCTGTGTCGGAGGCACCGGTCCCCGACACCAAGACAGCCAGCCCTCTCCCCTGCCCCGCGGCGGGAGAGCGTGTCCGGCCGGCCGGCGGGGCTCGCACACCTTCCCTCGACTCCCCTTCCCCCGTAGCCTCCGCCCCGCCAGGCCCGGCCCGGACCTCCGAGCCCCGGCCTCCTCCTTCTCTGTCACCGCCGCCGCTGCCGCCGGGCTCGACAGCCCCGCCCGCTGCTTCTCTTTCCAGTTTGAGAAGCCGAGGAAGGAAACAGGGAAAAATGTCGCCATGAAGGCCGAGAACCGCTGCCGCCGCCGACCCCCGCCGGCCCCGAACGCCATGAGCCTGGGTCCCCGCCGCGCCCGCTCCACTCCGACCGCCGCCGCCGCCGAGGCCCCCGTTGATGCCGCAGAGCTCCCCCAACGCCGCCGCCACCGCTTCCGACATGGACAAGAACAGCGGCTCCAGCAGCTCCTCCGCCTCTTCGGGCAGCAGCAAAGGGCAACAGCCGCCCCGCTCCGCCTCGGCGGGGCCGGCCGGAGAGTCTAAACCCAAGAGTGGTAAGGGCGGGCTCCCAGGGCGGTGGGCGGGGGGCGGGGGTGACTGTCCCGAAGGCTGCGGAGCATCCTCGCTCTGGTGTCTGGGTCACCCAGGTACAGCTCCGCTTGCCACTGTCGTTCTTCCCTTACTCCCGTTTTCTATCGCTCCCATTATTTAAAAATTAACACTAAGAGTACTGTACAGAGTGGTTTATGTGAATCCTTGCATTATCCTTGCTTTACTACTCGGAAGAGATTGGTGAACTAAGTGCTACTTTTATCCCCATTTTGCGGATGAGGAAACTGAGGTTCACAAAAGGTAAGGTCACCCAGCTAGTATGTGCCTCACAGCAGGCCTTACTTAAGACCTGCTTTGTCTGACTCATCAGTCCACACTCCTAAACCACTAAGTTGTTTTACCCTTTAATGTTGAATTAGCATTGGATAGTGTTCAAGTTTAAACAGGGGAGGGTGGGGCCCAAGGACTTTTGAAACTCAAATTTCATGTTTAATAACCTGGCCCAAGATCCATCCCTCTGTTGAAGAGGAGTCATCCTTGAATGGTTTTGTTCAGTGCGGAGTTGTGGTTACGAGCAGTAGCTGTGATTCAGTTTTTTTAGATTTGCCAGACCTTGAGCGTCTGAATTTCCTTTTTTGTAAAGGTGGAGATAATCAGAATTAAGTAAATTATCTCAGAAAACAAATGAGCTAAGAGCTTGGAAGAGTATCTGACAGCTATTATGCACCAAACACACATCATGCCTATTTCCTTGTGTTAGTGGAGTGCTAACACTCTAGTGCTAACACACTAGAGTGTGTCCTTTTACAGGGAAGATTTTGTCATTTTTGTAGTCCTGCCTCTCATTATTAAATTATGACCGTCATGATAATAGTTACCATTTATTGAGGGCTCACCATGTGCCAGGTACTGGCTTAGGTTTGTACATCTCTTATCCATACTCCAGTTATTAACCTGTCCAGCAAAGTGGAATTGTTCATCTCTAAAGAAGGAAAAAGCTGAGAAGCCAAGAGTTTAGGAGTTGGCAGAGTCGAGTGGAATGTTCTCCATGTTACTTCAAAGCCCGTGTACTAGTCTCTGCTATTTCATGCTATAATGTTATTAGCAGTAATAGGAAGATGTTTTCGGTGGGAGTGGGGATATGTGGCAGACAGGGGAACATTTGGACTCCCAGATGTAGAGTTCCAGTTTAAAACTTTTTAAGATTAAAAAACTGTAAGGCTGACCTGAGTTCAGAGCTGATCTA
Organism: Panthera onca; assembly: GCF_046562875.1. Taxonomy (NCBI): domain Eukaryota; kingdom Metazoa; phylum Chordata; class Mammalia; order Carnivora; family Felidae; genus Panthera; species Panthera onca. Next base: position 15,447,571 of record NC_138350.1, read on the forward strand.
CTGGATAGAGCAAACTTGTTTACCTGGTATGCTGAGGACTTCTAGAAATTGCTTATAGAATTCCGGGTGGAGGCCAGGTGTCTCGATAATAAACGAATGCTTTAAATACCTAAGCAGGGATTAGTGTGGACTTTCAGGCAGTATTATGTAGATTAATTTTGGGGTTTTGTACATGTGTAGCTTTATCACAGATCCCTCTAGAGAGAGAGGTTAGCCAGGCCTCTTGGCTAGTGTTGGAACTACTGGTTTAGTGTAGTCTGAATAGTTCTCAATGTAGTTGATAAAGAACTTTACTTTTGCACTCAATTCCCAGTTGTAAAGTTAAAGATTGTGATTTTCTAGCTATCTGAATTCTCAAGTAGTTTTTCTGGGGCTCCTGTTTAAGCCACTAACATGCAATCATGAGTCTGTTGCAATAAATGCCTTCAGTTTATTCTGTAATGAGGCAGTAGTGAAAGTTGGTGACAGTCCAAACAAGGAAACTGAGGTATTTAAGGCATTTACTCATTTTGTCCTTTGAGTGTTGATTAGTAGAACTAACTCTGATTATCCAACAGGATGATATAGAATTCTGTTGTAATTTGACCAAGAAAATATTTATCAGTGTTAAGGTTTCAGATAGACTTGTATAGAATAAGAAGACTTATTGTTGGGTTCATTCTGACTAAAGTGATTTTTTTAAACAGTTAAATACTATAAAATACTCTTAAAAGCATTTGTTTACCTTCTTAATTGAAAGCTTCTGAGGAAGGAAATAAAAGCTCTTATAAAGGATTTTTGCTAGGTTTTGTAAAATACACAGGGTGCCTCTGGTAACAGTAGTTTTTAATATGTTTGTTAGAAAGCTTGCCATTGCCAGTGCCTACCATTCTGGCTACTGCTATGTATGTTTCCTTAGCGAAAAGGAAGGATAGGTTTGTAGCTAAATAAAAAGTTCATTAGCCATAATCCACGGCATGAATTTAAGAACAAATCAAAGGCAGAGTGGGTAGAGATTGAAAATAGTTTAGGAAACTCTGGATATTGGCTTTTAAGGTTGAACTGAGGGTTAGCATATGCTACCTTAACATTACAGCAAAGATCAATGCTGCCATGACAGATATCATTCAGGATCTCTTATATAGTGATTCTAGATCGTTGTTCTAGCAAAACAGTGGACTCAAATTCAGCATAATTCCATAAAAGGTTTCTGTAGTATTTCAAAAGCTGACTCAATACTTCATACTTGATTTTGCTGGAAGTTGTTGAAAGGACTGAGTTGAAGAAAGGAAATGGAGGGTAAGGTGAAAAGACAACTTTCTTTTGTGAAAGTAACAAGAACAAGGGTTGCTCAGATTTTAAATACTTAATTTCCCTTTCGTCTCACCTTACCTCACATATGAAAAAATCTGTTCTATTCTCTAAAGTGCATGTCATAAATGGTCATTTGCTTCCTATCTACATGTTTAATATACTTGAGTCTTTGTTCCTGCAGTTGGCTTAAGTTTCCTCTTCATGCACACAGGAAATAGGTGAATTTGGCTCCTGGGATTTAATTGATCTTTTTGGCCAGAGTGGCATACCGCAGTTCCTTTGCCTTGGCTAATTGCTTCAGACATTCACATAACATTCCCTTCCTTGGATATTTTCCTCTAGCTTTGTTCCAGTAGGGCTAAGATGCAGTTCTAAGAACATTTACAGTGAATAGCCCAGAATATAATCCAGAGGAGAAAGGTGTGTTTGGGTTTAGGGAAAGTCATTTAGAAAGAGCAAAGAAAGTAAAAAGAGGCAAGAGAGTAGGCTGTTTATGGACAAACAATGGACCCTGGCCCAGAACCAAGGTCTTGCCCCATTCCTCTGGGTGGGGGATGGTACTACCATGGAGGTTAAGGGAAGGTCAGGTATTATGAAGCAGTTATTTTGAGGTTGGTGATATGAAGCGCTGTCCTGACACACTTCCTCTTATTCCGGTACCAGGAGCCAGGTTACTAGTGGTAATCTGCCTTGAAGAATGCTTCTGGGCTGTAAATGGACCTGGAGGTTTCGATGGCTTTGAAAATTGAGGTGACTTGAAGCCTTTAATAAAAACCACTTAGAGAAGCTGCAAGAATTTCCGGGCCTGTTAGCTGGAGTCCTTGGTTTATATGGCTTTGTTGGGAGTCTGGTGGGGGCTCTTTGACAGGAATGATTTAGATTTATTAATAATAGGCTTCCAAATAATAATGGCAGCTTTGTGCCAACCACTGTGGTAGGCATTTTACAGTTTTTTCTTAATCTTCATGACCCAATGAGGCACCCTAGAGATAAGCCCGATTTCACAGACAAGAAAACCCAGGCTTTAAAGGGATTAGAGTGATTGGTTCAAGTGAATTCTTAAGAAGTCCTAGGTAAGGGGCACCTGGGTGGCTCAGTCGGTTGGGCGGCTGACTTCGGCTCAGGTCATGATCTCGGGGTCTGCGAGTTCGAGCCCCGCGTCGGGCTCTGTGCTGAGAGCTCAGAGCCTGGAGCCTGTTTCCGATTCTGTGTCTCCCTCTCTCTGACCCTCCCCCGTTCATGCTCTGTCTCTGTCTCAAAAAAAAAAAAAAAAAAAACGTTAAAAAAAAGAAGTCCTAGGCAATATTTATAAGTTACGCTTTGTATAAATTAACTTAGCAGACAGGTAACTTGGCACGTGTCATTCTTGATACCACTTCCTTCTTCCTTTCACTCAGAATTACTAATTTCAGCTGAATTCAATTTGTTGTCAGTTGTTTTTATAGTAAGGCCGTATGTTGCCCCTCCAGAGGTGCTTGTCAACCACTCTGAATGATGGGTAAGCAAACTTGCTTGTGATTACAGCATGAATCAGCAGCAGAAACTTCCTGGTTGGTATTCTGACCTAGGTTGTGCCACCTGTTAGAACTAGAGCTAGAAATGTTGATGATGCCAAATTATTGAAGTGGAAAATTTATGGTCTTTAATTTGGTAATGGAGGGAAGACATTGAGATATATTACTGTTATTTCGTAGAGACCTTTCTGTCAGGGAAATGTGGAAGAACTGAGACACTGGAGTAAGTTTTCAAGTCTCTTGTTGACTCTGGGATCCTGAGTTCTGGATTTGAGCCATGTAACTTGTGGTCTTGTCCATTTTGGAATGTATCTTGACAGTAGTTCTCGGGCAGTTGTTCTCAGCTCTGGCTGTGCATTAGAATCTCCTGAGGAACTTTTTTTTTTTTTTTTTTAAGTAGGCTCCACTCCCAGTGTGGAGCCCAATGCCAGGCTTGAACTCATGACCCTGAGATCAAGACCTGAGCTGAGATGGAGTCAGATGCTTAACTGACTGAGCCACCTAAGTGCCCCTCCTGAGGATCTTTTTTAAAAATGGAGATGTATGGAGCTCTTCCTTAAGGATTCTTTCTGATTCTTTCGATCTGGGTTGGGTTCTTGGGCCCTGGCATCCATAGTTTTAAAAGTCTCTGCCAGTGATTTTTTTTTGTGCAGCCAGGATTAAGAACCACCACTTGGAAACTAAAACTTGAAACCGAGAATGTTTCTCCTAGGAACTTGACTTTTTTTGTCTGCTTTTTAAAATCTGAAGCAGATCATCTTATTGCTGTCTCCTTTTAGAGAAAGGAGGACAGATTCCACCCCCATGTTATTCACATGTGTATGCTGGCAAGTTATCTACAAGCCATCCCCAAAACAGTACTCTGAATTTTATCTCTCGGTCACAGGCCTGTCTGTACTTTCAATCTTTAGTTGCTTGTTGCCTGGGTCTAGAGATAAGAGCCAGCCTCTCACTTTAAATTCTGTAACTTCATACCATTAGGCAAGTGGAAGACAAGATGAGGGAGTTGATTTAAAAAAAAATTTTGGGGGGGGGGGGGGGCACCTGGGTGGCTCAGTCGGTTGAGCGTCCGACTTCGGCTCAGGTCATGATCTCATGGTCTGTGGGTTCGAGCCCCGTTTCGTGCTCTGTGTTGATAGCTCAGAGCCTGGAGCTTCCTTCGGATTCTGTGCCTCCCTCTCTCTGTGCCCCTCCCCCGCTCATGCTCTGTTCTCCTTCAAAAATAAATAAACGTTAAAAAAATTTTTTTTAAATTTTTTTTTGTATTTAAAACAAAAAAAATTTTTTTTTTAATGTTTATATATTTTTGAGAGACAGAGAGAGACAGAGCATGAGCAGGGGAGAGGCAGAAAGAGAAGGAGACACAGAATCCGAAGTAGGCTCCAGGCTCTGAGCTGTCAGCACAGAGCCTGACATGGGGCTCGAACCCACAGAATGTGAGATCATGACCTGAGCCGAAGTCAGACGCCCAACCGACTGAGCCACCCAGGTGCCCCGAGGGGGTTGATTTTAATAACTAAAATTGTAGATCCATATGTGGTCGGTTGTTGTAATCTGTTTTAGAAATGGGTAGTTCACTGTCCATCAGAGAGCATTTCTGTAAGCATGATGAAACTGTTTCCTTGTGTGTGTGGTAATAAATGAAGAAATGAAAACTGCACCTGCTGAGGGCCAGCTTACTTTCTTGAGCCGTTGAAGTGTAGAATCTGGCTCTACCTAAATCTGTGGAATCTATTAGGTGCTTGTCTTGAAAGTATTAGAGTCAAATGCAGTATCATCTGAAACAGTCTTAGGTAATGAGGTTTGGGGAAAATGTGTTCTCCATTTATGCCTGTTTTCATAAAGCCTCCTCATTTGTTCTCATGGTAAAGTTAGCTTGGACTCTATCCGTCTGAATTTTCTGTTTATTTGAAATCTTATTATCAACTAACTCCATAGGTAAGAAAAAATTTCTAAGAGATCTGAAGCTTCACTTTCTGTTACCAGAGATGCTGTGTTTGACAATAGCTGTTGCTAACTGGATTAGTAGGTAAAAGTATAGTTCTTAAATTCTAGTTTCAGATTAAACTCCGGTCACTTTCCCTAACTGGGATTTAAAGGTAACTGGGAGGAATAAACCTAGCTTTGCAGTGTTTCTCTGACCATCTGTTCTCTGTTTGCATTGCTGCCATCTCACGTGACTTATTAGCTCGCCTCCTGGATTGTGGTTTGGTCAGTTTTGGAGAGGATGGCATACCTCTCATTTATCCCATGGTGGTGACAAATCATGGTGAAGTGGTTGCTTTCAAAATTTGGACTTTGATTTGTTAGCTCACGTTTTCTTTTTTTCTTTGAGGATACACACCACCTTGGATTTATTTAGCTTCCTATAAAATAAGCTAGTCATCTTACCAAAAAATAATTTTTTCTAGGCACTTAATAGTTAAAAAAAAATTTTTTTTTACATTTATTATTTTTGAGAAAGAGTGAGACAAAGTGTGAGCAGGAGAGGGGCAGAGAGAGAAGGAGGGGCAGAGAGAGACAGAATCTGAAGCAGGCTCCAGGCTCTGAGCAAGCTGGTCAGCCCAGAGCTTGATGCGGGGCTCTAACCCACGAACTGTGAGATCATGACCTGAGCCGAAGTTGACACTCAACTTAGTGAGCCACCCAGGCGCCCTGGCATTTAATACTTTTTAAAATTACCCAGACAATAAGTGTACAGAACTTTTTGTATACTTAAAAGTCAGAATCTTAGAGGGTGAGGCCTGAGCATAGGAATCCCTTAAAAGCTCAGTTGAGGTATTCAAACTGGCAGGATTGAGAACCACTCGATTAGGTAAAAATGAAGCTCCATTTCCCAAAGTTAATTAATGGTCATTAACAGACTGCTGTGTTGCCTTTCCAGACATGTTTCTATGAGTTTTGTTTATGTATGTGTGTTTTATGAATTTTATTGAGAATAACAGTTGTACTAATATGCTTTGTGATGGTCAGTGCTCATTGAAAGATATCTGATATAAAGAAAGCTTAATAAATGACCTTTTTTACATATCTGGGGGGACATTATGGACCTTTTTGTGACGTAGTAACAGATGTGATATCCAGGGTTTCATAAAATTTATTTCCAGGTCACCTGGGTGGCTCAGTCGGTTGAGTGTCAAGACTTCAGCTCAGGTCATGATCTCAGGTTCATGAGTTTGAGCCCTGCATCAGGCTCTCTGCTGTCAACGTGGAACCTGCTTGGGATTCTCTGTCCTCCCCTCTCTCTGCTCTCTGGCTTGCCTGCTCTCTCTCAAAAACAAATATTAAAAAAAAAAAAAAATTAAAATAAAAAATATTTTCATTAGGTTATGAAACCTAATAATGGAAATGTTAAAAAGTTTTAAAAACAATCCTCACATAGAAGTTTTTTTGTTTTTTTTTTTAGTAGGCTCCACACCCAACATGGGACTGAAACTCATGACCCTGAGAACAGGACTCGCATGCTGTACTGAGTGAGCCAGCCAGGTGCCCCTCAAAAAATTTTTTTTAATTAAGTTTTTAATTTTAATTCCATATAGTTAACATACAGTGTTATAGTAGTTTCAGGTGTACAATATAGTGATTCAACAATTCTGTACATTACTTAGTGCTCATCATGATAAATGTACTCTTTAATCCTTCACTTCTTTCACCCATCTCCTCACCCACCTCCCCTCTGGTAGCTGTGAGTTTGTTCTTTATAGTTAAGAGTCTGTTTCTTGGTTTGTCTCTCTCTTTATTTTTCTGTGAATTATATATTTTTATTTATGTGTGTATTTTTTAATTTATTTTTTAAATTGTTTTTAGTGTTTATTTTTGAGAGAGAGACAGAGAGACAGCACAAGCAGGAGAGGGGCAGAGAGAGAGGGAGACACAGAATCCGAAGAAGGCTTCAGGCTCTGAGCTGTCAGCACAGAGCCCGATGTGGGGCTCGAACTCACAGAATGTGAGATCATGACCTGAGCCAAAGTCGGACGCCCAACCGACTGAGCCACCCAGGCGCCCTGAGTTATATATTTTTAACATGCAGGATTAAGCTATATTTGGGTGGGGAAACTTTGTAGTTTCTGAGGCTCATGGTAGAATCATCTTGGCTTTGTAAACTATCACCCTCTTAAAGTAAGCCTAATCAGTTTCTTCATTAAAAGTCCCCCAATTTTCATTCTAAGTTTCTGCTTAAATTAAAGCCATTAAATTAGTATGCAGACTTAATTTGGTCAAATTTCCATATTGAAATAAAACAACATGGAGTGAATAGACAAATCTAAAACAGGATGGAAATCTTTTTTAAATAAATTTTATTCTGAGGAAAAAAAAAAAAGACAACATGGAATGGGCAAAGGGACAAGAAAGATAAAGAATTTTTTTTTTTTTTGTCCAAAGACTAATTTGGGGACCTTTAGTTATTTAGGTGTATATGGTTCTCAGATAGGTTTCATTTTACCATTTTTTTTTTTTTTTTTTAAGCCAGTAAACTTTGGCACATGTTAGATGTGTCTGGTCAGGAATCTTTGTTCAACTTGGGACAAAATAATCTATGTAGTTCAGCACCCGAATAGAAAAAAATGGGGCAAAGAGTACAAACAAGCGCTCTTTACACAAAATACAAATGGTTAGCAGACTGGGAAAGTATTTGTTGGTACTCACCAGAGAAAGTCAAATTTAAAACAAATAATTTTGACCCTTCAGTTTAATAAAGTGTATTCAACTCTATTTTGTCAACATTGCAGTGACCTAGATGTTCTCTGTTACAGTGTTGTTAGAATATAAATGAATAGGTATAATGGTTCTAGAAAGCACCTTGAGGATGTGTAAAAGGTAATGCTGATCATACTTAACCTGCTGATTTCACAATGAGAATTTGACATCATACAGGTGTCTGTATAAAGAGGCTAACTAGCAAAAAACTAGAAACCACCTAAATGTACAGCAGTGGAGATTGGTTATGTTATACTGTAAGTATATGATAGTGCAGCCATTAATCATGCTTTTGAAGACTAGAGGTAGAAATGTGTGAAAATGCTCATGGAGTAATAGAAGATAGTATATCCTGTGTGTCTGTCATTTTGTGGGAGACGTGGCAAGTATACAAAAATAGAGAGTAAAAGGAAATTATGCACTGTTTATAAGTTGGTATTCTATGCCTAGTGGCAAATTTATTCTTCCAAATTTCATTTAAAAAAAAAAATTTTTTTTTTAACCTTTATTTATTTTTGAGACAGAGAGAGACAGAGCATGAACGGGGGAGGGTCAGAGAGAGGGAGACACAGAATCTGAAACAGGTTCCAGGTTCTGAGCTGTCAGCACAGAGCCCGACGCGGGGCTCGAATTCACAGACCGCGAGATCATGACCTGAGCCGAAGTCGGCCGCTTAACCAACTGAGCCACCCAGGCGCCCCTATTCTTCCAAATTTCAACATCGAACATACGTTCTTACAACTGGAGGAAAAAAAGCAAGAAATATTTTTTAAAAGGACATAATTTATGCTGATCTAATATGCTCTTAGAGCTCAACTTCTTTTGTCAATTTAATGGCTTCTCAGTTTGACCTCTAGAACATATGTAAATACTGCTTTGCTGTTATGCTTCTTGAATATATCTGCTAAGGCCTAGGCGTTGCACTATAGAATCTAGCTGTGTTATAGTAATTTAAGGAGAATTTTTTTTTTTAATTTCTTTAAGTTTATTTAGTTTTTTGAGAGAGTCAGAGACAGCGTCAGCAGGGGAGGGGGAGAGAGAGAATCACAAGCAGGCTCCATACTGTCAGCACAGAGCCCAGTGTGGGGGCTTGAATTCATGAAATCATGAGATAGTTACCTGAGCTGAAACCGAGAGTCGGCACGTAACTGAGCCACCCATGCGCCCGGAGAGTAATATCTTCTATCCTACTTTCAGATGAAATATTTTCCCCTAATACAGATAGGCTGTTCTTTTTTAAAAAAAATTTAAGTAGGCTCAACACCCAAGTAGGGCTCAAAATCATGACCCCCAGATCAAGAGTTGCATGCTGTACAGACAGAGCTAGCCAGGTGCCCCAGGCTGTTCCCTTTTCTATCACTTCATCTAAATGGACTTTTATAAGAGCAGTGGTTAAGTTGCGCAAAAAAGAGAGATACTGTGAACTATTTGGGTGGTTTGACCTGCATTTGTATCCCTCCTGAAGGAGGGACTGTTTAGGCTTCATCATTTAAAAAACAAAAGTAAGGGGCACCTGGTTGCCTCAGTAAGTTAAGCAGCCAGTTTCCGCTCAGGTCATGATCTCGCGGTTTGTGGGTTTGAGCCCCACGTTGAGCTCGATGTGTAGCTTGAACTTAGGATCCTGAGATCAAGAGTCACATGCTCTTCTGACTGAGCCACCCAGGATCCCCTATGTTTGTTTGTTTCCTTCCTTCCTTCCTTCCTTCCTTCCTTCCTTCCTTCCTTCCTTCCTTCCTTCGAGAGGGGGAGAGGGAATCCCAAGCAGGCTCCACCCTGTTAGCACAGAGCCCGATGTGGAGCTTGATTTCACAAATTGTGAAATCATGACCTGAGCTGAGTCAGATGCTCAACTGACTGAGCCACCCAGGCACTTCTCTGGGTCATTTCTTAACTAATTCTTTACATTTCTTGCTTTCAGATGGAAAGAACTCAAGTGGATCCAAGCGTTTTAATCGCAAACGTGAACCTTCCTATCCCAAAAATGAAAATTTTAGCAACCAGTCCCGTCGCTCCAATTCACAGAAAAGCAAAACTTTTAACAAGATGCCTCCACAGAGGGGCGGCGGCAGCAGCAAAGTCTTTAGCTCTTCTTTTAATGGTGGAAGACGCGATGAGGTATGGAATTTAGGAATGTCCTTTCTAGAACACAAGAAGCATGAACTCTGATTCCCCTGCCTCCCAGTTTATCAGTAGTTGGGGAGGAGGGGAGAAAGAGGTGAAAGTAAATAACCAAAGCAGTCTTGAGTAGTTGAGGATTAACTAGGTTTGGAACTTTGCCTCCTTTCTTCTCTTGAAAGTTGTGAAAATTTCTTTGGAGGAAGAAGACATCATCATCATGGGTTGTGAGAAATTATAGCAAGATACTATAAATGTACCCTAGATACTATAGATGGTACCTTTTATTATCACTCTTGAATTAGAGGTGCCTCTTGAATATTTAAGTAATACAACGACTTTAATGACATTTGCTCTGTAGTATCTATAGCAAATTGTAAGATGCTATATCCTTAGTCCTAGGTACTCTGATTTTAGGAGTTTCTTAGATATCCTTTTGGGAGTACATAAAGACTTCTGTACAAAGGAGTTCACTGTTGCATTGTTTGTAGTTGCAGAATCTAGGAAACGACCTAAATTAGCAAGGCATTGGTTAGATGAATTATCCTCCTGTTTGAATGTTCCATACTATGTAACTATTACAAAATAAAGCAGATTTAATGTACTCATGGAAGAATTCATTCACCAAAAATTTTGTCCTCTCCTGTGCATCAAATACCACATGGGAGTTTGGCATACAATACTGAGTAGAACATTGTAACTTATATTTTAGTTTACGGAGAAAATAGACCATTACACAGTTGGCCCTTGAACAATACAGGTTTGAACTGCATTGGGCCACTTATGTGGACTTTTTTTTCTTAATATAAATACAGTGTCATAAATGTGTTTTTTTTTTAATTGTCTTAAATAACATTTTCTTTTCTCCAGCTTTATTGTAAAAATATACTTTGTAATATATATAACATAAAATATGTGTTAACTGTTATTGGTGAGGCTTCCAGTCAACAGGTTATTAGCAGTTAAGTGTTTTGGGGAGTCAAAAGTTATACGTGTATTTTCAGTTGCGCCAGGGATCAATGCTGCTAATGCCTGTATTGTTCAGGTGTCGATTGTATAATAAATCCAAAGGTAAGTGCTTATTGAATTAACAAAAAGTAGATTGAGAGAATTAAAGGGATAGAGAGTAACAAAGAGTACAGTTTTGTAGGGTGACGAAGGAAGGCTACTTACTCTGAGGAAGTGAATTCGGAGTAGAGTTCTGAACGAAGCAAGGGAGCACACCATACAGTTTTGAGGAGGATGTCTTGGCGAGAAGGAATAACAAGTGCACAAGTGCAAGGAACCAGAGGTGGTAATACTTTTGGTTTGTTTGAGGTCAAACATGTAGGCTACCATGAGTGGAGGAGTAGAGAATGAAGCCAAAGAATAGACAAGAAGGGTCAGATCGTGTTGGGCCTTGTGGGATTTTGGATTTTGTTGAGCGAGATGGGAAGCTATTGGGGGTTTAAGAAGGGAAGTTCTATAATCTGAGTTGGGAGTTTTAAAGGAGAGAGTGGAACCAGGAGGCTAGTTAGGAGGCTGTTAAGATATTTCTGGTGAGAGTGATGGAAGCTTTGAAACAGCGATAGTGGTGAGATGCTACACATTGGGGTGATGTTTGAAGATAGAGCCAACAGGATTGTTTAATATGTTAGTTGTGGGGTCTGAGCAGAGAAATGAATGACTTTGAAAAAAAATGTCTTCAGTGGGAGCTCAGTTCAGGTACTGTATGCTGAAGTGGGGAAGATTTCAAGAGAAGTAGAAAGTTTGGGGGTGGTGGGGAGGGAAGGAGAGTTGAGATAAAGAACTTCATTTTGGAAATATGCTATTTGTGTGGAGATGCCTACTGGATCTCTAAGAGATAGACAGTTAATGGAATCTGGAGTTCAAGGAGGAGACCCAGGCTAGAGAGCCATCTGCATACATTTGGTGTTGGCAGCTATGGAACTAAGTAAGTCCTGCAGAAAGGGAATAGATTCAAGGACTGAGGTCTGAGTCAGGATCATGAGGCACCAGCAAAAAGGGAGGAAGAGAACTGAAAGCCATTTGGAGAAAGTGGCCAGTTTTGCCCTCTACTGATAGGCTACAGAAGATTAAGACTGAAAGTGGACTAGTAGATTTGATCATGTGAATATAGGCTGTTGGCTTTGAGCTGCTTTGGTGGAGTGGTGAGGACAAAAACCGGATAGGCATAGCTTCAGAGAATGGAAGGATGGGAGGAAGAAACATCAAGTTCAGACAGTACTTTTTAGGGGCTTTGCTCTAAAGGGGAGTGGAGAGGTGAGGCAGTAGCTTGAGGGAATGTGAAGTCGAGGATTTTTTTTTTTTTTTTTTTTTAAGACAGAATGGGAGTGGGTTAGGACAGAGTGATAGGGAGACACAGAATCTGAGGCAGGCCACAAGCTCTGAGCTGTCAGCACAGAGCCCGACACGGGGCTCGAACTCATAAGCCACAAGATCATGACCTGAGCCAAAGTCGGAAGCCCAACCAAGTGAGCCACCCAGGTGCCCCTGAAGTCAAGAGATTTTAAAGTTAAAGAGATTCAAAAGAAAAATACAGCATATCTCTGCTAATGGGATTGTCTTGTTAGGGGGCAGACATGCAGAGGACAGGGCGAGAATTACTGTAACAGTGTCCTTGAGTCCTTGAGGAGTTGTGATCCTACTGTACAAGTGGAGGAGTTGGCTTAAATAGGAGCTTTGCCAGTTCATCCTCAGTAACCAGAAGAAGGCAGAGTACTGGTAGGAGGACATAGGAATTCTCTTCTGATTGTTCTTATTGTCTCTGTGAAATATGGAAGGTGAGCTGAGAGGGGAGCCTTGGAAGCCTTGCAGAATGGCATTGTCTGGGTGACTGGGAGTTAAGTGGGTACAGAAAGGTAACAGGGTTGTGGTAGGGCTGCTTCAGTGAGACTGGTCAGTGTGGTGTGGTTGTGTTCTTGTGTGTAACTGTCTGGTGCTGGTGTGGAAATACATAGAGAGTCAGATTAATTAGGGGAAGGTTCTGCTAGGTGAGTACAGATGACAGAGAGAAAGAAAGGGGTTGTGGACCATAGGCTTTAGGTCAAGTAAGGAAAGAAAATGGAAGAGATGGGTTGGATCACTGATTTGGAGATCCCAGTAGGGGTAAAGAATTGTTGGAATCAGGACTGAAGGGAACAAGCTGGGAAAGGAGGGAGTTGCTGCTTGAATGTTGGGTGCTCAAAATTATGATGGTGGGAGATGTGTGGTTGTTACCCTTATGGTCTAGATTATAGAGCAGTGCTGTCCAGTAGAAATGCAGGCCACATGTATAATTTAAAATTTTCTAGGGGCGCCTGGGTGGCTCAGTTGGTTAAGCAGCTGACTTCGGCTCAGGTCATGATCTTGTGGTCCGTGAGTTCGAGCCCCGCATCGGGCTCCGTGCTTGCAGCTTGGAGCCTGGAGCCTGCGTCGGATTCTGTCTCCCTCTCTCTCTGCCCCTTCCCCATTCGCACTCTGTCTCTCTCTTTCAGGAGTGAATAAATGTTAAAAAAAAAAAAAAAAAAAAAAATTTTCTAGTTGCCACATTCAAAAAGGAAAATGGTGAAATTAATTTTAATGTTTTTACCCAATATAGCTAAAATGGTATTTCATGATGTGGCATTGGCCACATTTGGCTAGTAGTGGTTGCTGTAAAGGATGGCACAGCTCCAGATGGTATGTCTATGGGGATTGGATTCCTGAAGTAGAGGACAAGCTAATTGGAGGAGAGAGGGGGGGGTCAAGGAAATGAGAGGTCAGTGTTGGAAGGATAATCAGGAGTTGTGATGGGCAGTATCAGAGAGAGTGGTAGTGGCCGCTAGGATAATAGTGGGACAATAGAAGGTTGAGGATGTAGAGGATTTTGTTGAGTGAGCACAAGCTCTTATCTAATTTGGGGGCATTGGGAGTGGAAGACTGATGAGAGGACAGCAGTCCCATGGAGATGATTTTCCAGGGGATAAGAGGCAAGGGATGACCTGGAAGTGGTGAGCTTCCTGTGGTGAGTTACATGAACAGCATGTGGGGGGGTTGTCTCCCAGGATCTATTGTTGAAATGAAAGGAAATTGTTTAATTGTATGTTTTGCCACTGTATTTAATCATAAGGGTCATATGCTGTGGTCTATATGCATAGGGTATCGCAAGTCATATTTGTTGTCTCTGGGATGGAATGTATCTTTCACCATATCCCTTTTTGTACTCTTTAGCTTCTTTATGATGTCTGTGCGGGTGCTGCTTACTAATTTCTAAATATGACTAAGCAGCAAAAGCCTTAAATTTGTATTTCCTTTGACCCAGTAATTCCTACTATACATTCAAAAGAAACAATGATAGGTGACCAAATATTTGTGCACAAAGATCTATCCCAAAATGTGTTTATCATAACATTATTTTATTACAGTGGACAAGCTACTAACAGTCTGTGTCTGACACAAGGGCATTATAGTATACCTGTATGGCGTAATGGTATATAGCCATTTAAAGTGACTATGTGTTAATATGACTTACATGGCAAAGTGCTTATGACATTAAATTATAAATTGGGATTAGAAAATGCACTGGCTGACTTATAAGTACTTTCCACTTCAATTTGGAAATGTTAAAAAGCCCCAACGTGATTTTTTCCATCTTTATGTGCAGTGGTATTTCTCCTCTGCTGATTGGGTTTATTTCTGGACACAGAGGTAGTCTGCCTACATGTTCTAATTCTGTCAGTTTTAATTAACAGTGAATAGCAGTGTGTGTCTTAGACGGGAGGTCTCTGGCAGGATTCTGAAGCCCGTGGCAGTTAGCAGCTGCTTGCAAGCCGCCTCCAGAGTATAGTTCCACAGACTTGTTTTTGCCAGAAACAAACCAGAGAACAAGTAGCTAACAAGAGTGAAGGTCTAGGAGTCCTATGGGATTGTCAAAAAATTAATCCAGTAAGTGAATCATTGTGCTTCCCAGTAGCTAGACGACTTCATGTTGGGTTTAGTCATTTAATAAATAGTTAATTGCCATTTAGCGGGGCAGGCTAAACAGTTTAATTATATGTTAAAGGCTCTTGTCCCCCTTTCTATTCCCATCCAGATCTTAGGTAGACTTTTGTATTCCCCTTTCCTAGGAAGATTGTTTACTTTAAGCTGTGTTTCGTTTAGTTAATATTTTAAACCATGTAGAAGGAGGGTTGTGCTGGTTTCTGCTATCAATCAGTGTCATTCTATTCTGAAATACTCTGATTCATTCTTATTCTCTCTAGGTAGCAGAGGCTCAACGGGCAGAGTTTAGCCCTGCCCAGTTCTCTGGTCCGAAGAAGATCAATCTGAACCACTTGTTGAATTTCACTTTTGAACCCCGTGGCCAGGCGGGTCACTTTGAAGGCAGTGGACATGGCAGCTGGGGAAAGAGGAACAAATGGGGGCATAAGCCTTTTAACAAGGAACTCTTTTTACAGGCCAAGTGAGTATGTCTACTCTTGGGAGGAAAGTGCAGTTGAGCCTCTGGGTGGTTCTTGGTGCTGAGAAGAAGCTTCTTTTAAACTGCTATGGGAGAGAGGCAGAAAGGGAGTTGATCTGGTTCTTTTCCTCCTCTCTCTTTTTGGGGGGCAGTGCAGGTGTCGAAAACCAGCTTTTCAAGTGGATGTTCTTGGTGCTTAAAAGAATATAATGCTTAAATAAATACATTGATTAATGCTAAAATTAAATAATGCTTTAGTGTCATAATGAGATAGTAAAAGTATTTGTTTTGGAATTGGACCCACATTTGAATTTATTTTGACCTTTGATCTTGGGTAATTTATTTAGCCACGGTGAGATTCATCTTCTCCCTATAAAGGAGGAGGATTACTTAAAGGAGAATTGGATGATGGGTTGGAGTGTTTGGCATGGCATACGTTTGCTCAAATACTGATTCCCTTTTATTTCCTTTTGTGTGTCATTAGTTACAATGTAAGATTTGACCTTGGATCTAGACTGAAGTAACTGGTTAGTACTTTATATAAATTCGTAATCAAATGACTGAGCGAGAACAGTCTTTCTGCTGCCTTGAAGACTAGCTGTGTGCCATGGTTTCTCAGAGGGAGGGAGGAAATCTGGCTTCCTGCTGATTGATAGAGCTGCAGTCTGGGTTAATTTTAGCTCAGGGGAGGCCTGCAGGGCCTTGGCTAGGCTTGGAAGCAGAAGAAACAGAGTTCATGGATTTAGACTCCTACTTGGCAAGTCTTTGGATTCCCTCCAGAGCTGGGGCTCAGAACTGAGGCTGAAGTCCTAGTTCAGTGCTTCACAAACCATGGCTGCTAATGGCCTGTATTTGATTTCTAAGTGAAGGAGTAATGAGTTTCTGCTGAGGGCTTGTTGGTGGCTTTTGAGAGTCTGCCTTTTCCCTGTCCTCTTCCCTGTTTCCAGCTGCCAATTTGTGGTGTCTGAAGACCAAGACTACACAGTTCATTTTGCTGATCCTGATACCTTAGTCAACTGGGACTTTGTGGAACAAGTGGTGAGTAGCTCGGCTAAGCTTATAAACTGTTAGTGGGAGAGAGAACTAAGGAAAGGAACCATGGTGACACAGCAGCTGTTGGCTGGTATCACTGTTGATACCTTTTTTCTGCATGGCCTCACTGTAGAGATAAGTCCCCCAGAGATGAGTCCTGGTTTCTCCTGGAGTTCATTTTGTGCTAATTAGCACTAGCCTGCAGGATTGGGGAGTTGGAGGGCTCTCATCAAAGGTTCTATCTCATCAAAGCAGTTCTATCTACCGCCTCCTTTCTCCTGGGAAGAAATAACCAGAGAAATACATGAGGCACTCTGGTTACCTTCCTGACCTAGGGTGGGCTCATTGCATGAACATGGCTTCATCGGTAGCCATTTGTAGTAATCAATATCAAATTAGGCCTCAGTTTTGTGGCACATGAGTGAGCCACCAGGTACACTACTCTCTAAGCCACTGCTGCAGTTTGTTTTCTGTTGAAGTAATGAGTTCTGGGTATTCCTTTGCTGCTCTTAGGTTATAGGGATGTAAATTTTTTTTTTTTTTTTTTTTTTTGAGAGCACAAGTGAGCCTGAGTGGGGGTGGGGCAGAGGGAGAGAGAGAATCCTAAGCAGGCTCTGTGCCTGGCATGAAGCCCAAAGGGAGCTTGATCATGTCAGTGGGTCTGACATGGAGCTCGATCCCACGACTGTGAGACCGTGACCTGAGCATAAATCAAGAGTTGGATGTTTAACTGACTGAGCCACCCAGGCACCCCATACAATACTTTTCAAAGTGCTAGGTCTCCAAGCCTGGCTACTCATTAACTATGAAAATTGATAAAAACATCAGAGAATGACAAGGCCTATGAAACCTAAGTTCTATATTTATTGGTTAAAAAAAAAATAGAGATGCATATAAAGTGTAGGTCTGATAGACTTCTCTATTGGAAATTATTGGTACATTACTTTTCGACCTTTTATAAGCCTTTGTGTACGTGTACGTATAAAGTTTCTTTTTATAAGTGGGATTATATATCGATTTCTGTTCCTTTTTCCTTTGTGGAACCTCTAAAGTACTTGTTATGTAGTTATTAAACCATTATTGTGATTTCCTTAACGATTTACTTAAAGTGTTATTATATACTTGCATTTTGAACAATTCTGTGAAGATGTGTTGAGTAGAGATGTTCAGGGATGGGGGTGGGAGAGGAGAGGCTTTAACTTTGACAATCCCATGTCACTTTGAAAGCAGTGTAACTCGTGGTGCCCTTTTGTTGCAGCGCATTTGTAGCCATGAAGTGCCATCTTGCCCAATATGCCTATATCCACCTACTGCAGCCAAGATAACCCGTTGTGGACACATCTTCTGCTGGGCATGCATTCTGCACTACCTTTCACTGAGTGAGAAGACCTGGAGTAAATGTCCCATCTGTTACAGTTCTGTGCATAAGAAGGATCTCAAGAGGTGAGAAGGAGACATTTACTAGGTTAGACCCCAGTCTGCTAACTTCTTGCTCTTTTACATCTAAATGTCCATGTTACAGTGTTGTTGCCACCGAGTCACGTCAGTATGTTGTTGGTGACACTATTACAATGCAGCTGATGAAGAGGGAGAAAGGGGTGTTGTTGGCCTTGCCCAAATCCAAATGGATGAATGTAGACCATCCTATTCATCTAGGAGGTGAGTTCTGTTAATTTAGGGGGTAATAATCTTGGGTACATCTTTTAAGGCTATCAAATATATCTATCTACTATCAAAATTTGAGCCTTTGGGCAAGCCATTTCTATCATTTGCAGGTCAGTTTTAGGATTTTAGTAGGTTAGAGGGGAGTTTACAGAGAGTGGTTTAACTCTTGGTTTCAGGTGTGGTTTAGTTATGTATTTTTTAATTTTTAATTTTGTTGAAATAGTGCCTGGCATTGTGCCCAGCCTTGAGGATTCCACAGTCAGCCAGACTGGCCACTTGTTGTCAAGAAACTCAGTAGTCTAGTAGAAGACACACAGAGAGGGAGGGAGAGACTCCCAAGCCTGCTGTGTGCTGTCAGCACAGAGTGCGATGCTGGGCTCAATCTCAAACCATGAGATCATGACCTGAGCCGAAGTCAAGAGTCAGACACTTAACTGGCTGAGCCATCTAGGCGCCCCTAAACTTTAAAAAATCTAAAACTCTTAAGAGAACATATAGGATAGTATCTCTGTAAATCCTCAGATAGGGATGGGTTTTTGAACCAGGCTGAAACCGTAGATCCTAGAAAAGAAAAACAGATACACTTGATTTTATAAGAATGAAATCTGACAAGATTCCTTAAAGTCAGTTGGTGATTAACTAGGGGAAGATTTACACATTTAATACTAAAGATTAATGTCTGGAATATACAGGTGTTCTATAAGTTATATTAACAGTCCAGTAGAAGAATGGGCTAAGCATATGAAAGTATTTCCCAGAAAAGGATACTAGAATAACTTCCCAAGAATTAGGTTTAACTTTGCTAAGAGTTATGCAAATCAAAATCCCTATCAGATTGACGCAAAAAAAAAGAAGAAAAAAAAAGACATTAGAAGCACTAGGTTTTTGGCAGGTGTAGGAAAATGAGTACTGTATACAGGGTGGCAATGTAAGTCAATACAGCTTTTGGGGGGGTGCAATTTGGTAGTATTTAAAATATGCACAACCTTTGGTCCAGCTTTTGTACTTAATATAAAGAAATTATATGCACCAAGGAATACGTATAAGGAATTTTTGTTACAATGTAATAGAAGCTGTCAATAAGCTAAATAAACGTTCCATAAGGAACTCACTCAGTGTTTGTTATGCTGTGGAACACAATACAGAAGGTAAAAATAGGATCTCTGTATTAACATACAAAAAAAAATTTTTTTTAACATTTATTTATTTTTGAAAGAGCATGAATGGGGGAGGGGCAGAGAGAGAGAGAGGGAAACACAGAATCCGAAGCAGGCTCCAGGCTCTGACATGTCAGCACAGGGTCTGACACGGGGCTTGAACCCAAGGAACCGTGAGATCATGACCTGAGCCGAAATCAGACACTCAACCAACTGAGCCACCCAGGCACCCCTCTGTATTAATGTTTTGAAAGAATTTAATACAGGTTGGATGAAAAACACAGAACAACTTAAAGTTTATCATTTATGGAAAAACCTTTGTTTTCTTAAGTGATTATGGATTTATAAATGTATAGAAAAAGATTTGGCAAATACGTATCACAATTTGTAAATGGTTATCTCTGGGCAGATACTAGGATCGGAGGGTGGGAAAACAGGGCATTTCAAGAGTTTCCCAAAAGTTAACATTGTCCTAAAGTTTTTAAAAAGTACAGAAAATATGGGGGAGGGAAGTAAAGGAAACAAATCATCCATGGTCCTTTTACTCAGAGATATCCCAAAGTTGTAGATTATTTTCCTATTCATGTATATTTTTGCAAGATTGGGATTAAATTTTCTAGTTTTGGTGTCTGCTTTATATTCATGTAATGTAGGTATTTCTACATGTCACTAAATGTCATCTCACAAAACCATTTTTATTTAAAAATTTTTAAAGCTTATTTTTTTATCTTTAAATTTTTTTTATTAAAAAGTTTTTTTTAGTTTATTTATTTTTGAGAGAGAGCACAAGTTGGGGAGGGGCAGAGAGAGAGGGAAACACAGAATCTGAAGCAGGCTCCAGGCTCTGAGCTGTCAGCACAGAGCCCGACGTGGGGCTCGAACCCAAGAATTGTGAGATCGTGATCTGAGCCAAAGTCGGACGCTTAACCAACTGAGCCACCCAGGTGCCCCATTAAATAAACTTTTTTTTTTCTTTTTAATATTCATTTTTGAGAGAGACAGAGTGTGAGTTGGGGAGGGACAGAGAGAGGGAGACACAGAATCCAAAGCAGGCTTCAGGCTCAGAGGCGTCAGAACAGAGCCTGATGTGGGGCTTAAACCCACGAACCACGAGATCATGACCTGAGCTGAAGTCAGATGCCTAACAGACTGAGCCAGCCAGGCACCCCTGTTTTGTTTTGTTTTTTGTTTTGTTTTATTTCAAATATCTCTACACCCATCATGGGGCTCGAACTCACAACCCCGAGATCAAGAGTCGCATGCTCTTCCAACTGAGTCAGCCACGTGCCCCAGAAAACCATTTTTAATGTCTGCAAAATTCTCTTTAATGAATATGCCATCATGTCATTAACCGTTTCTTTATTATTGGACTTAACTGGTTGATGTAGCATTTTTTGGTATTACAGACGATAGGGTAATCAGTAGTTTGGCTAAAACATTTTTAGTGCGTCTTTGGTTTTCTTGGATTCCTTGTGTTATGGGGTCAGAGTTATAAACCTTTTATTTAAGGTCATTGCTAAATTATTTTTAGAAAATTAGCCTGATTACTCCATCTTCACTTTGGGGGATAAAAGCTGTGTAAATTCCTGTGTAGCCACAAGGTTGCAAAGCTCCGACTGTTGCATTTTTGTGATCTTGCTGGCTTTCTTGTAGATGAACAGCACAGCCAGTACTCCAAGTTGCTGCTGGCCTCTAAGGAGCAGGTGCTGCACCGGGTAGTTCAGGAAGAGAAAATAGCTTTGGAGCAGCAGCTGGCAGAGGAGAAGCACACTCCCGAGTCCTGCTTTATTGAGGCAGCTATCCAGGAGCTCAAGGTAGGATGACAGGACAGGATGGTGGGGATAAGTTATCTTGGTCCTGAATTTAAGATAACGCATAGTTAATGGCTAAAATAGCCAGTTTGCTCTGGCCGTTGGTGATGTGAGGGAATGGTTGACCTAGTGGTTTTTAAAGCACTCTCTGGAGCTGAAAGGAACAAATTAAAATCGTCTTATAACTAGTTGAGTCACTGGAGTCTCTTAGTCTTAGGTTAGCTATGTTCTTAGTTAAGCAAAGTAGGTTTTTTTCCTAAGGAAACACTTGGATTTATTTTTAGAGATGTTTTATTTGAGGCGCATTTTGAAGAGAGTGTTACGGCCTATCCAGCAGGCCCTAGTAATACCTGCTGAGGATTTTGAAGCAGGAAAAATTACCCAAATAGAGAATTTCCTGTGCTGTGTATCCTTACCAGGCATCAGAATCAGGGCATTGGCCTCCACCCTGAGATGTGAATTCAGTCAAATATGGGCTCCGTAGGCTTAATAATTTGTGTTATAATGAGTTCCAGACTGATTCTAATGTTCATCCTCAGACCATATTTTGAGAATCACTGATCTGTGTTAGAACAGTGAAAGCCCTTGTATCTTGAGTAATTGGCATGTGACCGGTCCTGTGTTAAGGTACTGTACTTACATTTATGTCACATGAGCTGCATATCCCGGTGTGAACTATCCCCTTTCACGGATGAGGAAATGGAGTCATGGGTTAGGTAATTTGCTTGAGGACATAATAACTAATATGAGATGAAGCTGGTATTTGAATTCCTGTCTTTCTGACTTCTGAGTCTTCCTTTAGTAGGTCCTGTGTATTTTGTTTTTAATTAAATGCAGAGCATTCGTTCAAGTGCATTTCAGAGAAGACGAGCTGTATAGAAGTAGAGCTGTCCAGGTTGAGATGGCAGTTGGCCAAACCCCTGCCTCCCGCACTGGGGCTCTTTCTTTAAGAGTAGCTTGTAAAAACTAGAGGACTAGTTCTGTGTTCTTGGATTTTTTGTTCAGGAAACTTTTGTGTAGTATTGTCACTGTCAGATTGTAAGTAGAATACCATCCCATTTGGGTGTCAGGTGCTTTTTGCTCCCTGTTTCCTTGAAGGATTGAGGATTTTAAGTACTTTTCCTATTGGGTCTTGTTGCCTTTTAACTTTTGCTCCTGTTGAGAAAGGCCATTGTAAGCCCTTGCCCTACAAACTAAGTGTGTTTCTAGAAACTTAGCTTTCTCTGGTCTTCTCTCTGGTGGTTTAGACTCGGGAAGAGGCTCTGTCAGGATTGGCTGAAAGCAGAGGGGAGGTCCTTAGTGTTGTGCCTGCTCTGGAACAACTGGTGCTGATGGCTCCCTTGGCGAAGGAGTCCGTTTTTCAACCCAGGAAGGTGAGTGTGACCCCGTTACAGACTAAATGGCTGCCGTTCCTCAAGGCTGCTGTTGAGTTGGTAGGTGATGTTGTGAAATCGCCTCTCCATGGGAGAGGAGGGGGGACTATGAGTATTTCCCGTGTGCTTATTAGTTCTTTACCTAGGGATGTTAAATCCATGAATGTGACAGCTAAGAAAACCTTCCAGAGAACTTGGTTCATGTGTCTACCTTTGCCACATGTACTTTCTGTTGACATAGAATTTGTCCCAACAGGGTGTGTTAGACTATCTGTCTGCTTTTGATGAAGAGACCACCGAAGTTTGTTCTCTGGGTTCTCCTCGTCCTCTTGCTCTCCCTCTGGTAGAGGAAGAGGAAGCAGTGTCTGAACCGGAGCCTGAAGCCTGTGATGACTCAGAGTTAGCAGATGACAGTCTTGGAGAGGGGACCATTTGTACTGAGTCCAGCCAGCAGGAACCCATCACCAAGCCAGGCTTCACACACCTGAGTGGCTCTCCTTGTTACTACTTTTACCAAGGTGAGGGTTCCTGAGAGGAGGGCTGGGTTGCCATGGAGATGTTTCAGCAAGGTGGCCTGGCCTCTTAGCAGGAGGAGGTATTGCTGCTAGATGTGAGTGCTTGGGTCTGTTTTGCCTTTGGCCTCGGGGAGGGAGAGGCAGGCCTAGCTGTACGGGGGGCCCTGTCTTGAGGACTGGCCACGACTGTTGTGTGAGAGAGCCGCTTGTCTTCAGCGGAGGACGGGCAGCACATGTTCCTGCACCCTGTGAATGTGCGCTGCCTTGTGAGGGAGTACGGCAGCCTGGAGCAGAGCCCGGAGAAGATCTCGGCAGTAGTGGTGGAGATCGCCGGCTACTCCATGTCTGAGGTAAGGTCCTGCCTTGTCCCTGTGGCACGGTTCTGGAGTGTCATCAACCTGATCTTTTTGATATGGGCCTGAGCAGCCCATGCTCACAGTTCTTCAAAGAGCTTAGCTTTTGTATTTAAGTCTATTTTTGTCACTGATTTTGTGCCTGCAAAGATTTTAGAGGTTAAATGGGGCTCTCTTACCATGTCGGGGTTCTGTTAGTCACCCCTTGCTCTCTGTTTTTAGGTTCATTTATTGTGGTTTGGGAACATAGATGTCTCCCACTTTCATTCAAGATGAGTTTGTTTTTCTCTTTTTCCTTATGGCTTGGGAGAAATGTCCAAGGAATCGAAGAGTTATTGGAGGCTCTATACTAGGTTATACAAGATTGAAACACCTTTTCGGCTTAACAGATACTATCAATTATTACCTGATAATTTATATATGCGAGGTTTTGCCCTTTGAGAGTTATCCTTATATTGATCACAAATTTGTTACGCTGTAAACTTTCCATCAAACATGCAGAAAGAGAATGGAAAAGAAAATTAAACTGAAATTGATGGGCTTTTTTTTTTTCTTACTGTTTCAGGCCAAGCTTTATTCAGTAGGGAAATCTGCTTTTTCCACCTTCCCAGTTATTAATTGTCAGTGGATCTCAGGTTTTTTGCCAACAAATACTCTTTATCTTCCCCTGTTCTCTCTCCTCAGTTGTGGGCTCCAGAAAATCAGAAACAGCTGATCAGCTTTAAATCATTTATTACCAGGCTTGATTTATTTATGTGCAGCACAAACCTAAAAACTGCTTTTGGTTGATCATTTACCTTATTGAATGTCAATTGACGGTTTCTGTTTGGCTTTGCAAAATGATGATACCTTGAGCACTACTCTTTGAGCCCCAAAGAGTTAGCTGTCTGGGATGGGAACCTCTGTCCTTACAGTTTGGCCTGGTGTTAGTTGAGTTTTGGTCCCTTTTCCACGGTAGGATGTTCGGCAGCGTCATAGATACCTCTCTCACCTGCCGCTCACCTGTGAGTTCAGCATCTGTGAACTGGCTCTGCAGCCTCCTGTGGTCTCTAAGGAAACTCTGGAGATATTCTCAGGTAAGAATGCACCCACTCTGCTTCTCTTTATAGTGAAGCTCAGGGTTTCTTCTGATTGGAAACCCAGTATGGGAGGAATTTAGGAGCTCTGTCATGAGTCTCCATACCATACTCCATTCATCCAGGCCAGCTGCCTCCTTTTGTGGCCTTAGTGACTAGTCACCTGGGAGGAGTTAATGGCCAGGCTGTCCTTGGTCTGCCTGCTCACTGTCTGACCATCCCACAGATGACATTGAGAAGAGGAAGCGTCAGCGCCAGAAGAAGGCTCGGGAGGAACGCCGCCGGGAGCGCAGGATTGAGATGGAGGAGAACAAGAAACAGGGCAAGTGTAAGTTCAGAAACTCTATTAGACTAGTACAGCTGTGCATCCTCATGGAGATACTCAGTGCTTGGGCCCAGGAGCCAGACTATTTGGTTCACATCTCAGTTCTGCCACTTGTTTTTTGTTGTTGTTGTTTTTTTTTTTTTTTTTAGCTCTTAAATGTGAATCATGAGAGTACTTCGTTCATAGACTTGAGAATTAAGTGAATTAATGGGGGTCAAAGTTCATAGCTTTTAATAAGGAATGAGATTAAATTCATCCTTGGTATAGTAGGTGAGAAAACCTGTTCTGGGGAAGGCAATTGGAGATCTGCTGAATTTAGGGGATAATTGTCTCCTGTGTGTTCTGAATGGAACATTGATCCCACCGTTGACTCTATTAAAGGAGACCTCTGTATACCGCAAGTCTGCCAAGAGAGTAAGATATAGTAGAAACCTTGACAAACTAGGAAATCTATGCAGGAGGTTAGATTTAAGAGCTCTTTCATGTAAGTACAGAGTCTTTTGATCTGCTTCTTCAACATAAGCTTCATTGAATCCAGGAGATTAGTGTGACATGAGAGTGTACTTACTTATCCTCCAGAAAACAAAGAATCGAGTCCTCAGCCAGGGAAAGGACTTCACTGTTTTGACTACATGTTTATGGTGGTGAACATAAATTTTACTTCTCCAACTGGGATAAGTGTATAACTGGGGTCCCAATGCTGTGTAGGTATTTGGCACATTTCCTAAATAATTGAAAAAAACTGATGTTTCAGGTACAGGGGCTTTTTTAATTTTACCTTCTTTATTATAGAAACACCCAAAGACAAGTACATAGAATAATATAATTAACCATCATGTATAATATTTGGCTTCAGTTAAGAACAGAGCAAAGATTTTTTTATTTTTACTTACTTTTTAAGATTTTATTTTAAATGTTTTTTTTTTTGAGAGAGAGAGGGATGGAGAGAACACGTGCATGAGTGGGGGAGGGGCAGAAAGAGAGGGAGACAAAGAATCCGAAGCAGGCTGAAGGTGCAGAGCTTGATGAGGGACTCGAACCCACGAACCGTGAGATCATGACCTGAGCTGAAGTCAGATGCTTAACTGACTGAGCCACCCAGGCGTGCCTAAGATTTTATTTTTAAGTGATCTCTACACCCAGTGTGGGGCTTGAACTTAACCCTGAGATTAAGAGTTGCATGCTCTACCAACTGAGCCAGCCAGGTGCCCCCAAAAAGGGTTTTATTTAAAAAAAAAAAAATATAGGGGCTCCTGGGTGGCTCATTTGGTTAAGTGTCAGACTTCAGCTCAGGTCATGATCTCACAGTTTGTGAGTTGAAGCCTCACATCGGGCTTTCTCTCTGCCCCTCCTGTGCTTACGTGTGTGTGTGCACGTTCTCTTTCTCAAAGTAAACATTTCAAAAAATCAACAAAAATATAAAGTGACAATTACTATAAATTTGGGTTTTAAAGTGTGTTTACATACCTTAGAGCCTTGGGGGATTCATATTGACTATCCACAACTGTTGGAAAAGATTTGAGGAATATTCTAAATGGCCCTACTGTACTCTTCTTTTTTCTTTGTAGATCCAGAAGTCCACATTCCCCTAGAGAATCTACAGCAGTTTCCTGCCTTCAATTCCTATACCTGCACCTCTGATTCTGCTTTGGGTCCCACCAGCACCGAGGGCCATGGTGCCCTCTCCCTGTCTCCTCTTAGCAGAAGTCCAGGTTCCCAAGCAGGTAAATGAGTTGGGATTTAAAGAATGAAGTTGCCCACCAGCCACAGACCTTAAGCAAGGCCCTAGTGTCTGAATTTGTTAACTCTAACCTACTCAGTATGGTGGGATTTTTAGGTGATTAACCTTACTTTGGGTAGTTAATATATTTCTGGGGTACATCAGATTTTTGCCATTTGATTCACCTTTCTGATTGGCTGTACTACTTTATACCCTGCTGTTTTCTAAAAACCTCAAAACCTCAAGGCAGCTCATATGGCAGGAAAGTTAAACTTAGATTCTTCCCTGTGACCCAGCTGTTTTATTTCTAAAGATTTTTTAAGTGTTTTATTTAATCAATTTATTATTATTATTATTATTATTATTATTATTATTATTATTATTTTGGAGAAGGAGAGAGCACGTAAGCAGGGGAGAGATTGAGGAGGATAGAGGATCTGAAGCAGGCTCCATGCTGACAGCTGAGAGCCTGATGTGGGGCTCAAACTCATGAACTGTGAGATCATGACCTGAGCCGAAGTTGGATACATAACCAACTGAGCCACGCAGGTGCCCCTCTGCCAGCCATTTTAAATAAAATGTCCAAGAGCAGAATATTTAAAGCTCTTGGTGACTGCTATGATCATATGCCTGTCACTTTGCAGATTAGGAACCTGAGGCTGAGGCAGGGGCTTAGTGACAGGGACTGTGACTGTAACCTGCATCTTGAGGGCTGTATGCACAACTATTATGCTTTTTAGTCTAAGAAGAGAGCTGAAATACAGAGGAATATGGCAGAACATCAACTACATTATCTGTGATAAAAAATTGGTTGTGTATGTGCTTTCACATACTAGCTTTTTTGAAGGAATGGGCTTTAATGTATTGAAGCAAGAGCAGCTGGATAGTCCTAGGACTGAAAGTACTGAATAGCCCTGGCTGACTGTGGAAGGGCCTGCTACTGGGAGAGTGAATAGAGGCCTCTCCCTTCCAGCAGTGATCAGGGCAGTGGGTAGACCTGTGGGAAATGCCCAACTCTATCTAGGTCAGAAAGGATGGAGAAGACTGTTACCTGGGGAGTATCGGGGGAAAGCTTGCATCTTCCTGTTGGATATTGTCCATTTGGATGTGTGTTTTGGATGCTAACTGAATAGTGCAGGTCATACCCATCTGGC
Source organism: Panthera onca (assembly GCF_046562875.1). Classification (NCBI taxonomy): domain Eukaryota; kingdom Metazoa; phylum Chordata; class Mammalia; order Carnivora; family Felidae; genus Panthera; species Panthera onca. The sequence continues at coordinate 15,474,791 of NC_138350.1, forward strand.
TGGAACATAAAGGCTGACCTGATTAAATTTTATCTTTTTGTTAGAACATTTTCATTCACATAAAACCAGTCCATGACATACCGGTACCTAGGCCTTGAGAGTCAGCTGGTGTGGAAAGGGGTTTTTTTTTTTGGCATGGAAATAGATTCTGCCATGTTTTCTAGTATTACTGTGATCACTAAACTTTTGTTTCCCTAGATCACTAGTATGAATAATAGGCCATGTTCTTGACTTTATAAGAACATGGCAGAATTGAAATTGGATCAAGGTTTGCTTTTTGTGGTGGGGCTGGTAATTATCTAGACCTGATTCAGGGTTCATCTCTTCTCTCTTGGAACTCGACTTATATAATCAGGTCTCTGGTTTCTTTTCAGACTTTCTGCTGACCCCTCTGTCACCGACTGCCAGTCAGGGCAGTCCTTCATTCTGCGTTGGGAGTCTGGAAGAAGACTCTCCCTTCCCTTCCTTTGCCCAGGTAAATCTTTGCTTGTGAAGCAGTTCACAGGTATTAAACGTGAGCTCTGCTGCTTGTACTTTCTGGAAATCTTTGCGCTGGAGGAGAGACTTCCAGGCTAATGTTGTATTGATAGTAATAATCACGGAAAGCTTTTTTTAAGAGGAAATCTTCTAGTTTTAGTTTCAGATGTTATTGTAGACTTCCCAAAGAAAGAGGCCAAGAGTAGCTGAGGGAGAATCAGAGCTTTAGTTTTTTAACAGATCATTAAATACTTGGGTACTAAGTGTTGTTTTAGGGGCTGGGGAGATACCAATTTCAGCTGGTCCCTGGTTCTAGGACTTCTGATTCAGGTGGTATGTACCTGTTACATATAATAAACCATTTCTCTTTGCTTTGGGAAGGGAAAGGTGGTCTTGGTTGTCCTATAACTAGCCAAACTGTCTTCCTTGGGCAGCTGAGTTAGAGGAACACTAGGCTAGTGAAACTTGATGTCAGATCTTTTTGTGTTCTGTTTTATTCTTTAAGTGTTTTTATTTTATGTAAAACAAGATGGCATTAAGGTAGGTTTCTTGGATGACCCATTCAAGGAAGTTCACTTAATCCAATTTACTGAAGCCTGTATCCTTTGCAAACCGACGGAAACACTGGCAGCACATAGGCTGTATTTCTGAATCAGACCATGCCGGTTTGGCAGACACAGCAAACCCTGGCCAGATTTCCTCAGCCGGCTCCCATAAAGCTGGTGACCCATCTTGTTCTCTTGGATGCAGTGAGGCAGAGATGTCAGATCATTTTATTAACCTTTAAAATAACAAACACTCAGTATTCCTGCATTAAGATAACTGAGGAGGATGGATGGACAGCTTGCTGAACACCCCCTTTAGAAGTTAGTATTAACCTTTTGGGGCTAGTTTGGGATCATTAGCTTAACAGTTCTTTAGAGCGGGTGATAGTGGAGGTTTCTCACGTCTCTCAGTGTGTGCTGAGATAGAAGCAGGAATTGGACTTTGGTAAGTCGAGTCCTGAAGTCAAGGAGGAAGAAATAATTGAGAGCAATCTTGAGTATTAACTGATAGGTTTCAGAAGTTATAAGCAAGTGGTTCCCAGGAATTATGTCAAATGCTTAAATTTGTTTTTGTTTTTTAGTGTTTATTTATAGAGAGAGAGTGATCGAGCAGAGGGAGGGGCAGAGAGAGAGGGGAGAGAAAATCCCAAGCAGGCTCCATGCTGTCAGTGTTGAGTCTGATGCGGGGCTTGATCTCACAAACTGTGAGATTATGACCTGAGCCGAAATCAGGAGTTGGACGCTTAACTGACTTGAGCCTACCCATGGACCCCTGAAGTTGTTTTTTAAACTAGGTTTTATTGCTGTTGCTTTTTTCAGCTTTATATGTTGAACAACTTCAAACTTAAAAGTGTTGAATAGCATAACGAACGCTCATACCTTTCACCTAGGTTCACCCGTTGTTAGCATTTTGCTATATGTGCTTTCTCTTTTTATTGTTATACTGTATTGAAAACATTAGACCTCCTGAATGAGTTTACCACCAACTGTTTACGAGATAAGTGCCCCCAAATGATATTCTTCTATATGATCACATTTGTCATGATCACATAAAAGAAATTCAGCTAATTGAGTATCTAATACAGTACTTATTTCTTATTTCTCCATGTCTCAGTGGTCTTGTATTGTTTTCAGTCCGGTCGAAAAAAAAGACTGCTCATTGCATGTGTTTGTCAAGTCTCTTTAGTCTTCTGTGATCTGTAACAGTTTCTCTAGCCTCTCTTTGTTTTCTTCCTGTGGCATGGATATTTTTGAAGCATCCAGGCCAGTTGTTGTATATAGTGTCCTGCAGTTTGGATTTGTCTGTTTATTTTTTCATGAGTGGATTCAGGTTAAACATTTAAACATTTATGGCAAGAATAACACATAGGTGATAGATGTTTTAATGGCCTTTTAAGATGATTCAGATTCCATACTCTTTGGACCCCTAACTCCCAAGGACCGAGGGAAAAGATCATCCAAGTGGTACATGATGAAGAAAGGTTATTCAGTGAAATAAACCTCTGCCAACCCAACTCCATTTGAATAATATTGTACCTCACTTCGGGACACTTACTTTAGGATGACGCATTCTTATTTGAATCTCATGGGGCTTGTCTCTTGGTAGTTTTCCAGGGATAAAATTCAGCCTGCTTTGAGTTGCAGGACACGTGTGGCCCTCAATAATTAAGAAGCTGGCCTTAGCCACCTGAGATGAAAGAATTCCTCATTCAGGGGCAGGAGGGATGGTTCTGATTTTATTGTACATGGAGGAATCTGGTCTATGATTGGATCTAAAAGTTAATTAAGGAGCTATTAGAAAAGCAGAGACTGAAGGGTAATGGCAGCTGTTGGAGCAGTTTTAGGATAAAGTTAAATTGATTTTCTTGGCCTTAAGTAACTGGAGTTCAATAACCAGGTGGTTCGTTTTGCTTATTCCAAGAGGTTTATATTTTAGGGGTCCCAAGAAGAGCAGGAAAAACTTACCAGAAGAAGGGAATGACACAGTCAGGATTCCCAGCTTGAGAGTCTGAGTAAGAACCTCTTGTCTAGTCAGTCCATGCACTGTTCTTTATCTGTTTCCTAAGGAACAACACAGGCTTTGGTTTCCCACCTTGGGGGTTTACTGCTAGTTCTCTTGGTCAGGATATAGAGGACATGACTGAAACAGTATGTTAAGGAGAGAAGTACTTGGAAAATCCTTTTTTCCAGAGGTGATAGTTCTTTGTGCCCTTAGCCAGTTAGTGTCAAGACACAAGTCTGGGAAAGAAATTGGATCAGTTGCTTAAATTCTTCTCTCCCTTCTTTCCCACCTTGGCAGATGCTGAGAGTTGGAAAAGCAAAAGCAGATGTGTGGCCCAAAACTGCTCCAAAGAAAGGTGAGAATGGCCCTCTGGTGGAAGGGGAGTTTGGCTCCTTTCAGAAAGTAAATTAACACTGGTATTTTATAGATGAAAACAGCTTAGTTCCTCCTGCTCCTGTGGACAGCGATGGGGAGAGTGATAACTCAGACCGTGTTCCTGTGCCCAGTTTCCAAAATTCCTTCAGCCAAGCTATTGAAGCAGCCTTCATGAAACTGGACACACCAGCTACTTCAGATCCCCTCTCTGGTAAAGGCAAAGAAACGGAGTGCTCAGTACAGAGTTGTCATTCCCACCTGGATCCAGTGGTGGGCATCACTAATTAGTCAGGCACTTTTCTCTTGAGCCCCTAGGCTCACATGCTCATGTCAGCTAATAGTCCATTTAGTATGTCAGCTAGGACGTTTTTGCCACCCCAAATTAACTGTTGAGGCCCAGCTGTGAAATTCTGAAATTTCTGTGAATTTCTGAAATTCTGTGAAATTTCCCTCTAAGACGTAGTGGAGAGTAGATTTTAGAATCCTGAGTTTGGTAGAAGGTGGCCAATAGGTGGAGAAGTCAGGCTTGAAGCCCACGCCACTCTGTAGTATTCAGTTAGACAAGATCACTAGCATTCGCGGTGTGCCTTTGCTGTGCCTACCTAGCCTTGTGCTCATTTTATTCTCCCAACGACCATATTAAATGGGTAGGACTATGTTACAGATGAGGAAACGGGTCTAGGGATGTAAAGTGACTTGCCCAGATCCCTGGAGTGTGCAAGGACTGGTATCTGGATCCAGGGGGGTCTTCATCCTAGAACCTTAACTGCCACTCTGAGACTCTCCGGGACGAAACTGGCTGGGGTAAGGGGATGGCATTCTAAGCAAGTTCTTTCTGTGTTTCCATTTAGAAGAGAAAGGAGGAAAGAAAAGAAAAAAACAGAAACAAAAGCTCCTGTTCAGCACCTCAGTCGTCCACACCAAGTGACACTACTGGCCCCGGCTACCTTCTCCATCTGGTTTTCTTTTTCCTGTGCTTTTGTTTTGCTGCTGTAATTTTTAAGTATTTGAGTTTGAACAGATTAGCTCTGGGGGGAGGGGGTTTCCACAGCGTGAGGGGGAACCAAGAAAATTTTAAATACAGTGTATTTTCCAGCTTCCCGTCTTTACACCAAAATAAAGTATTGACACACAAGAGATCTCTCTTCCTGCCAAGATTTTTAGTTTGTTACCAGGTTAGTCTTTTTGCCCCATGTAATTAGTTTTTCTCAACCCAAATAAGTTTGAGTTCCTTCAACATCCCGCAGAGCAGCCCAAACCAGAGTGTTCTAGCACTGTTCTACTGACATGTCAGGGCATCATGGCTTCAACACACCTATCAGTGTGTCTTTTAAAAACAGTTGAATCTTTCCTGTTTAGTTCTCCTCTTGTTAAAGAAACAGAAGGATGGGAATAAAACAGACTTAGGATACCCAGCCTGAATTGCAGTTTTTCTTCTGAGAAATGGTCAGCTGTGGTGCCAGACCTGGGTTGCTTACATATGTGATGGAGGGTTTTACACCTCTTGAATGTGGCTTCTGTTTGGCAAGGAAAGGTGTAATTGTCACTAAAGAAGGCCTGGAACCTGCCAACTTTTAGGTCAAGCCTGTTAAAAGTGACAGTGGCCTCAGTTGTAGGAGCGGCAGAGTAGGGCAGGTTTGAAAGCGGTGGGGTACCCGCTGCCTCCTTTTGTCTGAAGCAGTCTATGCCTTGGTTTCAGCTGAATTTGAGTGATGTGAATTATTTTGCTGCTTAATAAAGTGACCTCTAGGTATAGTAGAATGTGAAGGCAAATAGTTGCAATAAATCACTTGCACAAGCAATGCGAACTTTCTGGTTTTTTAAAGTTCATTATAGGTTAGATAGACATACCTCTTAAATAGGTTAAGACTTTTTTTTTTTTTTAAAGTTTATTCTGAGAGAGTGTGGGAGAGGGGAGAGAGAGAGAGAGAGAGAATCCCTCAAGCAGGCCCTGCACTGTCAGCACAGTCCCTGACAGTGGGGGCCTGAACTCACGAACCCTGAGAACATGACTTGAAAAAAATCAAGAGTCAGATGGACATTTAACTGACTGAGCCACCCAGGCTCCCCCTTAAATAGGTTAAAGTAACAACACTAGAAGTTTGAGCACTCTTATCATGGAGCAATGTCTCTCCTGGTGTCAGGCCCAAAGGGTTCTTGAGTTGGGCTTAGCTTTAACCCGTCATTCTTAAAAGGAAGAGGTTCAGAAATTCTGGAATAGGAACTCTCCTGGGTGGATGAGTGTGTTTCAGCCCTGAAAATGAGGGGACATGTTGAAACAAAAATTACAAATCCTTCTGTTAAATGTGTAAGGGACTCTGAATAACATGTTTTATTCAAAAAAAATCCTAGAAATGTCATTAGTAGGTAGTAGATCAAAACCTTCCTGCTTCTGTGAGTCTGGCAGGGTCACGGGTTTTCAGGTACCTGTCAGGTGAAAGACAGTAGGGAAGGGAGGAATTGCAGAAAACTACTGGAAGTTGGCAACTGCTGCTTGGCTTTGTAGTGATGTCAGGCAAGGCTAGGTTTTGTTCCCCCTCAAGAAAAGTGCAAAAACTGTCATCCTGTTACCTGATTATTATTGGTAAGGAATCTGGCATTTTTAAGGCCCTGTGGGTCAGGACTGAGACCAGCTATAAATTTGTACCAGTTCACTGGCTGTGTCTCACCAATACACTTACTCTGAGTGACTTGGAATACTTAGGGTTCATCCTAGGGATTGGGGCACAGGGCTCAAGTGGGGGGCTATGCATCTGCTATCCTATAGGGGAGCCAGTCTTCCCAGTGAGGCCAGGGGTTGAGGGGGAAGGAGACCTGGCCAAACTTGAACGTAAGTAAGCTAAATGCTACAGAAGCCAAGGACATTTATTAAACCTACTCTGGCCAGGCAATTAGATACAGAGATGTCTGTAACCACAGGGGCTTCACCTGCAGAACCACTTAACCAGGCACTAGTAGGTAAAAGTGACTTCAGTTTAAGTGAACACGTCCTCCATTTTAAGCTGATAACCTGGCCTCTGGTCAGCAGTCATCCAGTTTGGGAAACCGTAGTAGATGCTGCTGCCTCCCAAAATGTCCTGTTCCAACAAGTGGGCCCTGAATCTTGGGCACAGCATAGCCTGCAGAAATTCACTCCATTGCTTCAGAAGGCTCCTCACTGCCACTATCTGAAAGCTGCTCCTCATCTGACCTCTCCTCTAGTAAACAGCTTCTTGTGACAGACTTCTGGATAGCTTCCCGCTCTCCTGGAAAGGCAGACAGCAGGGATGAAAGAGGTCTTTGGGAGTGACCTCTTACTCAGGTTAGTTACTGTTCAGTGGGCACTGGGCTAATGTCGCTTACCTTCATCAGTGCAGTTCTGCAATAACATCAATAGCTGTCTCCTGTTGTAACGAATCAGGAACTTCTGACATGTTCGGATTGTACCTGGCACATGAAAGAGCTTTGTGGTCAACAGCTTGTGAAAAGTGTCTGCTTCAAGTCTTTCCAAGCTAGGTGAAAACGTCTTGTTCTTGGCAGGATAGCAGGAAGACCCACCCGCTGTCAAGGCTGAACCCTGAACCTGTTAGTATTAGAAATCAGCAACCATACCATATGCACCCCTACCTCCCACGTGCAAAGTGTTAAGAAAACACGGGTAACGGTGTCCTTTGTTCTCCAAGTATGTGATGAAAGGAAGAGCTGAGCACACGAGTTGGTAGAATTCTTTCCGGCATCGAAGTAGCACTATTCCAGTATAGGCATTGAGGTATCGCACTACAGGGAACAAAATCATTTTGGGAGACTTTGGATTCACTTAAAAATCTTAAGACTAATTGAGAGTCTACTAGGTGACAGGCAGTGGCACTTGGGATGTATTATCAAGTGGGTAAAAACAAATTCCTAAAGGAAAAGAGCTTTAGAACACACCTTCATTTATGGAAAGGGGATAAACCATATCCAGTGCTTTGCACACCACTCGGAACTGGTGAATGAATTCAGAATTATAAATGCTCTTCTAAATCACTGATAAGTGAGGTTGGGGCTAGCAGAGATCCACCTTCCTCAGAGAAAACTCTTGGCTGAAAGGTGGTTCTATTGCAACTGGGCTCTGTAGGTCTTGAAGCAGCCAACTGCAAATGACCTGATGTAGAATTGTGCCTGTCTGCATGCATGTGATTCTCCAGTATTCAATTTTGAGCACAGGGTAAAGGAGGGAACGAATTTAAAAAACTTGCTGTGGGAAGAATCCTCTTCCTCATTTAGATACACACAATTATGAGTTCTATACCTGCCTGTACTATTAAGGGCTTTTTGGAGGTAATTTTGACAATTTTTCCCACCATAGGATGTCAATGTAACAAACAGCTTTCTCGGAACTATACACGTCTTCCCCCATTTAACTCATTATCCTGCTTAATTCAATCGCAATCCCCCAATATACTATGTCAAATAGGCAAAGGAGATTCTTGCCCCAAGCCCCATCGCCTTCTGCTTTTAGTTTTTTTTCCTTAAAAAAATTTTTTTTACTGCTTATTTTTGGGAGAGCGTGAGCGGGGTAGGGGCAGCGAGAGGGAGACACAGAATCCGAAGCAGGGGCTCCAGGCTCTGAGCTGTCAGCACAAGAGCTCTACCTGGGGCTGGAACTCACTGTCAGATCATGACCTGAGCTGAGGTCCGACGACACTTAACCAACTGAGCCACCCAGGCGCCCCCGCTTTTAGCTTTCTGCCTAACTTCGGACTCGTTCAGACTTCCGGCTCAGGCTTCAAGTGGCCTCAAGAGGACGATATCGTACAGTGAGGATTGTGTATCAGCTTGGAAGCTCCTGCGGTCACTCCTACCCCTTCCTTCTCCCTTTCCACCCCCGTTCCCTCCCAAACCCGCCGTCCACCTAGTTCCCCAGCACCCTCGCACCCGCGAAGCCGATGGAGCAGGAGGCGGCGCCGAAAGTCCCGTGCACGCGAGCGATTGTGTCTCGTACGAGGCCGCCCAGCACTCGGTCCTCCAGACTCAGACGGCAGCGGGGGTCATCAGACACGACTTCGCAAAGCAGGTACCTGCGGAGGGCAGCAGGGAAGTGAGCGTGGAGCCGGGGCCGCGAGGACCTAACAGGGCAGGATTTGTCGAGCCGCCGCCGCTTACCTGTGCTTGAATCGCACCATGGCGGTCTCTGTTCCGGCTGCCCTACGCCCAAAGCGGATGTCGGTTTCGCTGGCGGCAAATGGGAAATTAGTTTCCGTAATCTTGCAGCCACTCAGAGAGGGAAGCAGAGTAAGAAGGCGGGGCTAGAGTGTTGGGAGGCCGAGCCCAATGTCAGTCTCCCTTAAGCCCCACCTCCCGCAAACGTTTGGAGGGCGCATGCGCCCTGCTGGACTGCCTCGTTGAGGTTTAGGTATTCCGTGGTTGAGGTCCGCGGTTCCGTGGTGTATGGTTGCGTTGGGTGGTTCTGCTCCACGCCGGAGTTTGCAAATCTGTGTAGGAGGCAGCTGCTGCATTTGGGACTCTCGGGATGTCTGCTTTCTGTTACCTTGCAATACAGTTGTGTATGCATTTATATTCACTCCCTAAACTAGACGGTGGAATTTAAGAGGGCAAGACCCTGCACTTACACGCCTGGGATTGACACGGGAAATCGGACCCTTAGTTTCAGGTTAGAGCTCAGTTTAATTTTTTATTACAGCCAAATATGTTATTACTGTTTGGGTCTTTCAACAATGTTATGGAGACGGGTGTACTGTCTTGGTTTTTGTTTGCAAAAACAACCCTTGGTCGTTAAATTTTACTTTTTTTTTTTTAATGTTTACTTTTTTTAGAGAGCGCGAGTGGGGGAGGGGCAGAGAGAGAGAGAGAGAGAGAGAGAGAGAGAGAGAGAGAGAATTCAAAGCAGGCTCCCGGGCTCCAAGCTCTGAGCTGTCAGCACCAAGCCCTACGTGGGGCTTGAACCCTGGAACTGCGAGACCATGACCTGAGCCAAAATGGAACACTTAAGGGACTGAGCCACCCACGCGCCCCACATTTTACTTTTTTTAAACAGAAAAGTACAAAGAAGCAAATAAAAATAAATTATAATCCCAGCACTGAGAGCGAATAATTTATCATGTAGTGTATTTTCTTCCTGCTCTTTCCCCCTGTGCCAGTAATTCTCAAAGTGAGGTCCAGGGACCACTGGATTTTCTGAGACCCTTTCAGGAGTCCCCAAGGTCAAATACTTTAATAATAATACTAAGATGTTATTTGCCTTTTTCACTGTCTCAGAGTGGACAGTAAGGTTTTCCAGAGACTATGTGACATGTGCTGGCATCATTCTGATGGCTAATGGGATTTTGTATTGTTTTAAACATTTCTCAGTTTTATTTTGTTCATATGCACTTGAAATCTTCACATTTCTCAGTTTTAGTATCAATGGTAAGTATCAATATATCCTACAAAAGCAAAAACTCTTTGGGATCCTCAATAAATTTAAGAATGTAAAGGGGTCCTGACACAAAAAACAGAACTGCTGCCCTATGTTAAATTATATTTTTCCTTTTATTTTCTTACTAAGAATAGGATCAAGGGGCAGCCTGCATGGCTCAGTTGAGCATCTGACTCTTGATTTTGACTCAAGTCATGATCTCACAGTTGTGAGATTGAGTCCCGAGGTGGGCTCTCCTCTGACAGCACAAAACCTGCTTAGGATTCTCTCTCTCTCCCTCTCTCCCCACCCTTCCCCTGCTTGTACTCCCTCTCTCTCTCAAAATATATAAACAAACATTTAAAAATCTATGCAAAAAAAAAAAAAAAAAGGTCGAAGTGTTTAGCACTTTTTATGGCTTTTTTTTTTACAACTGTATTATTGAGGTATACCATGTATAATGTACATATTAAGTGTAAAGCTCAATGAATTTTTACATATGTCTAGACTGACTTTTGTAACTACCACCCCGATTAAGAGGGAGCATTTCCATACCTAAGAAATTTCCTTGCTTTCTAAAACCTTCCCAGAAGTAGCCTCTGTTCTGACTTCTCTCATAAGCTTTGCCTGTACTTGAACTTTATATGGATATCCAACAGCACGTGTGTGTGTCTCCTTTTGCTAAACCTAATGTCTTTAAGTTTCAGTCTGTTTGACTATATTTTCATGTCAGCCATTATGCAATGTTATTTTTCAGCTGCACAGTATTGCATTGTTTGGATGTAACAGTGCTAAAATGGTCACTATTCCAATGACAGACATTCAAATTAGTCCCAGACTTTTTTGTCAGACCCGGTACTCTGGTGCACAGCTTTGTACCTTGGTCTTAATACTCATTCCTGTTTGTAGAATTGTGGAACTGGCTGGCCCTGTGAGGTCCGTGGAGGGAGGCCATTTATTTGCAAAATCTGGAAGGAATCCTCAGTTTTCCCCATCTCTCAACTCCTCGCCACCTTAAAGGAGGCATGTTGAGGAAGGAAGGGGTGGAGGGGAGGCGAGAGGGCAGTGGCTCTGCTGGGGGACCTGTGTCTTCTGCTACCTTTCCTCCTCCAAGAACAACCTGTTTATCCCCAAAAGGTCTCGCCAGCGTCCCCATTTGGCCAGCAGGGGGCGTCAGAGGCCTGTTGTGCGCTGAATAGAAAAAGAGCCTCAGAGCACCGCCCCCCTCCCGCCCACTCCGCTCGCGTCCCTAAAATAATTCCCCCAATACTTCCTAGCTTTCAATTCACTTAATCCCAACATCACGCCCATTTTATTGATGCAGCTGGGGCTCAGACCAAAGTTACATCCAGGAAGGAGCTAGATTAGAATTCGAACCCAAGGCCATCCGACTCGAGTCCTTGCCCTCGTCTATCTGGCTGCTGTCCGCTGTCCGGTGCACGGTTTTGTCTGTTCCCTCTCCATTTTCCAGCCACGTGCTGCCCGGGAGTTTAATTCATGTCCCTAGACCTCAGTTTCCTCATCTGTGCCGCAGGATGACGATGGTTCCTCGCAGTAGGGTGGATATGAGATAAACGAGATAACGGGGGCAAAACGCCTGGCACGGGGGGTGCACACAGTACACGCAATTTTGAGTGAAAATGATCTAGCCTTCCGCCCAGGCGTAGCCCCCGGAGCCGGCACACTGGGGCCGTCCTGGGCCTCCCCTCCTCCGGACCAGGTCCGTTTCCTCTGTCCGCCCCACGAGGGTCCAGACACCAACGGTGGCCCGGCGGCGGGGGCGGGCGGCGTGGGCGGTGCAGCCTGCTCCCCGCGGTAATTAGCCCGTGCCGGCTCCGGCTCCGCCAGCCGCTAATTACACGTCTCCTAATGAAGCCGGCGGCTGTTTGCAATCACCCGGGTCCCCGCCGCGCGGCGCGGGAGGCCGCTAGGGAATCCGCCCCCGGAGGCGTGGAGGGCGGCTGCCTCCTCCCGGGCGGCGGACGCGCGGGGCGCGACGCATATGTGCCCCGGGGGTGCGGGGTGCGGAAGGTCAGCCCGGCAGGGGCGGGGCGCTCACCCGCAGTCTCGCCTCGAATCTCTCCCACAGAGCCAGTATTCTCCCCACTTTACAGGTGAGGAAGGGCGCTGAGGCTCGAACTCCTGGGCACAAGGCTCAGGCCCAAGTAGGCTAATCGTGATTGGACCCCGAACCTGTGCGCTTACCTGATTCAGGTTCTTCCTGGAGCAGTGGAGGTACTTGCTGTTGTTTCCCCGGGACTTCTCTGAAGAGTAGGTCCCGGACCAGACAAACGAGGGGAAGATGGGGGTGCTTGGGAAACTTTCTCCAAGTGTCTTTTTTTTCCTTCTCATTTGAGAGTTCCCACCCTCATTTTGCCCTTTTGGATCAGACACAAGATGGAATATTAGCTTTGGCAAGAACTTTAAAACTTACTTGGAAACATAAGTCACAAGTCCCATTTCACAGACTAGAGCATCTGGAAGTTCCCTAGGACGTGGGTGAGGCAACTGCTAAAACGCTCTCTTTACATAGGGGATGGGAAGCTACCACTGTGCACGGTGTCCCAGGGGCTTATGGGGTGGGGTCCAGAGTAGCTGCTTTTAGTCTTCCTGGGGATCTTCTGCCCTTGCATGTCTTAGGCTCTCACTGTGTGCCAGGCACCGTGTAAGCACGTCGTGTTTGACTTCATTTAGTCCTCCGGACAACCCTGCGAGGGTGGGTCACGTTCTTCTCTGCGTTCAGGGAGCAAATGACTTGCCCAAGGTCATGCCGTAATTTCAGCAGACTAAAGACCTTTTGTCTTACCCCCACACCTGTGCTCTTAACCCCCTGTTCTCTACCTCTTCTGGGATGTCTGTGACCTAGAAGGATGTTCAGAGAAGGTGAACCCAATCAGGGCGTTGATCTGAAGGGACTTTGGCATCCAGGGGTCCCTATCAAGAGCCTGGATGCTGCCATGGTGGATAGTGGCAAAGGAAAATTGTATCTGCTTTGACATTTTGCTAAGCAGCTGCTGCTCATTAGGGGCTCCTGCTCCTCTAATCCAATCAACCAATTCCCTGTAAAACCTTTATGGGAACAATCTGGATGAAATTAAACCCTCCATCTGCCTGACCAGGGGCCTAGGGAACTGCTGCATCCTTGAGGCTGCATCCCTCAGACATGGCCCTCTCTGGACCTCAGAGACAGAGCACTGCATCTCACTCCTCGCTCATCTTCCCTGCCTTGTGGACCATTTCCCCCTCTCCCCAGCCTGCTGCGGGGGCTCACTCATCCAACAATTAATTGAAACTACAAGGGCACTACTGTTTGACCCAGCAGTTTCTCCGCCAGGAATTTATCACACAGAGATCCTCGCACTTGTGCCAAATGACAGGTGAATGAGGATGCATCTTGCGGCGTTGTTTGTGCAAAAGCCTATCTCAGTGTCTATCAGAAAGGATCCACTGTATGTGTATTGTATTGGACATGTGCCAGAGAGTGTTCTAAACACTTTACATAGATTGACTCATTTAACCCCCACAACTGCCCTTTAAACTAGGAACTTAATTTTATTAACTAATTTCCAGGTGAGGAAACTGAGGCCCAGAGAGAACACATAGCTTGCCCATGCTTCACGTGCTTAGTAAGCGGCAGTACCACAGTCCATGTTCTAAATCACTATCCGATAGAACTTCTGTCTTTCTGTGCATGGAGAATTTCCACAAAGTGATACAAAAGCAATTGATGATGGTGGCCTCTGGGGGGAGGAATTGAATATGTGGAGTAGGAGGGGAACTCCCTTTTTACTGGGACCCCTTTTGTACCAGACTATGTTACCATGGGCATATGTTAGTTTCATAATTCAGAGGAGTTTCTGAGCCGCAGGCCTTAAAGCGTGTTATTACTAATCCTTACCTCAACCCTGGAAGTGGATGATATCACCCTCATTTTGCAGGTGAGGACGTTTGCAGGCCTCACCACATGGTCTGGCCAGGCTACATGACTGGGAATGACATGGCGGGGGCAGGCGGGTTGGCTCTCAAGCCAGTGCTCTTTCCCCTAATTTATATTTAGCCCCCTTGGCTTGCAAGGTTCAGAGGGAAGAAAAGTGGTTAAAAGCATGAACTCTGGGGCCAGCTTGCCTGTGTTCAAGTCCTGACTCAGCCACTCACCATCTGTACAACCTTGGGCAAATCACTTACCTTCTGAACCTCAGAGATGTTTTCCTCTTTATGAGGATTAAGTGACTTCCTTCCATGCCGAGTGCTTAGAACAGGGCCTGTCTCATCACGAGCACTCAAGCAATGCTGGGTAGTTTTATATTATTGCCCCGAACACTGTCTTCCTCAACTTCAAGCTCAGAGCAGTCCCTTCTCCCAGCTGGTGTGTCCAGCTGTGGCTGCTCCAGTCCTCTCCGCGAAGGGCAAGGCCCAGCCACCCTGTGCTCCAGCCTCTAGCAGAAGTCCTTTGGGATCAGTTCTCCTGGGTTATCCCACTCTGGTGGCTATGATCAGAAGCAATCACATCGCCAGAGCTGGAAAAAGGGGCAGAGCCACAGGGCTGGTGTGGCCCAGATCCAGGGTGAGGCTGCGCCGGGCGGCCTCCTAGTTCGGGATGTTCCCAGCGCCTTCCCACCGCTTATACTTGGAGGGAGAAGGGCCTCAAAATAGCTGTTGCTTCCCCAGCACGGCGCTAGGCCAGGGACAGGAATAGACATCTGGGGGTGGCCGCCTCAGCTTCCCTCAGGGGCCCTGGGTGGGGGGGGCAGGAATAAGCAGAGGCCAGGCTCCTCCCAATGTGGGGATATAGTGTAGCCACCAGTACGCAGTGACCACCTGTGACAGTCTAGCCCATGGAAAACGTTGCCCTAGCTGGGGCTGGCTGGACAGCAGGTCACCAGCACCGGCCAGACGCTGGCCAGGGCCTGGATTCTTAGACCTATAGAAAGTGCCCTTCAACATTGTCTCCTACGATTCTCTTTTGGCAGGCGGGGAAACTGAGGCCCAGAGAGAGATTCATGTGTTTGAAATCACAAAGCTGGGTAGAAGCCCAAGCTGACAGGAGAAGCAGACCTTGGGTGTTGAGAGGTAGTCTAGGGTGGCGGTTGAAGGGGGAAAGGACTCAGACCATCTAGGTTCTATCCAACCTCCACTACTTACCAACACTGCATGTTCTTGGGCCTCAATCTCCTTACCTGTAAAATGTGCAGAATAATAGTCCTACCTCCTTTAGTGGTAGCGAAGATTGGATGAGTTAGAACTTGTGTGCTGTTATGATTGTCATGTTTTCTCACCAGATTCCTTATTCATTTCAGGCTTTGGCTGAACGCCTGCCATGTGCCAGGCACAGTGCTGGGCCTCGATCCTCTAGCTTCACAGCATGGCAAGAACAGACCAATTGACATTTCAGGGAGCCTGCCATGTGCCAGTCACTGTGCTAAGCATTTTAACCTATATCATCTCATTGATCTCTCCCTATGAGGAGCCATTATCATGCTCTGTCTTACAGATGACGGGAGTGCGCTCAGAGAGGTGAAGTCACTTCTTCAGGGTCACACAGCTAGGAGGTAGCAGAGCCAGGATGTGAAACCCGAGCTGCCCACCTGTGTAACTCATTACAGGTAACCACTGCATGTCATTGTCTCTTTCCTGGGGAGACAGGCAAGTTGTTCATTTGGTGCAGTAAGGAGCTGGGCACATGGGGGAGGGCTCCACTCTCTCAGCCTTGACATTGATCACCCCCCAACACAGTCCCATATGAGATGTGAGGTGGCCCTCAGCCCACACTACCTAATTCCTTTGGGTTTCTCTGGGGACCTACTATGTGCCGGACCTGTGCTAGGCTCTGAGAACACAAAGAAGACTTTGTTCCTACCCTGAAATTGCTCACGGTGTGGTGAGAGACAGGTTGCTAAAATGTCAAGAGCAATTCAGAGGCAGCTACTGTGATGAGGCCAAGAAAGGAGACAAGGTATCATGAGGAGGTACCTAACTCAGTCTGGGAGGTCAGGGAGGGCTTCCTGGAAGTGGCGATGTCCGAGCTGAGGCCCAAGGACAAAAAGAGCCAGGAGAGAAGGGTGGCAGGGAAGAGGGTTGTAGACAGAGCGACAGCTTGTGGTGGTGCTGAGTCATAGGAAGTGTGAGTAGTAGGGGCTGGAGGTGTGGGTGAGGGGGGCCAGAGCTACAGAGATGGATGGGGTCAGGTCATTCAGGGCTTTGCTGCCCACACTAAGGGGCTTGGCTGCTATCTGGAAGGCTGAGAGAATGTGCTTGGGGGCTAGAAGTCCCTCTGGCTTTGGAGGAGGGGGAACCCCAAGAGGCTGAACTGAAGGTGGGGAGACAGTGAGGAGGTGGCTGCCTGGAGGGAGAAGAGAGACTTGGCCTAGGGGTGCTGGGGGTGGGGGTGGAGAGCAATGGGTGGCCTCGTGATGTTTGCAGAAGTGGAATCGGTTATGTGTTGTTGTGTACTAAATCACCCCAAAACTCTGTGGCTTAAAACAACAACTTTTTAAATGATTCTGTGGGGGTGACAGGGCAGTTCTGTCTGATGTGGTGTTGGCTGGGGGCACAGGGGTGCCCCAAGGGTTCCAAAATGGCCTCATCCACATGGCTGGCGGTCGGCGTTGGCCGCTGGCTGGGCATACTGTTGGCTGCGGGGCCTCAGTTCACCTCCATGTGGGCCTCTCCATGGGGCTCGGGCTTCTCACAGAGTAGCAGGTGGCTTCCAAGAAGACGCTGCCATGATTTTTAAGGCCTGGGCTCAAAGTCTCAGAACATTACTTTTGCTGCATCCTAATGGTGAAAACCAGTCCCAAGACTAGCCTGATTCAAGGGGAGGGGAAACAACACTTCTTCCTTTCCTCCTCCTTCTCCTCCTGCACAATGTAGTGGCATTTGATGCATTCACAATGTTTTGCAACCAACATCTCTCCTTAATTTCAACTTCTAAAAAAAAGCTTATTTGTTTCTGAGAGAGAGAGAGAAAACAAGTGGGGGCAGGGCAGAGAGAGAGGGAGACAGAGGATCCGCATTGTCAGTGCAAAGCCTGATGTGGGGCTCAAACTCATTAACCGATAAGCCGAAGTTAAGAGTCTGACGCTTAACTGACTGAACCACCCAGGCTCTCCTCCTTAATTTCAACTTTTTAATCACCTTATAAGAACACTCCATACTCATTATGCCATTACTCCCTGCCTCCCTCCCCAGTCTCTGGGAACCTGCTTTCTGTCCCTGTGGATTTGCCTGTTCTGGGTATTTCATATAAAAGGAATCCTATAAATGTGACTTTTTGTGTCTAGCTTCTTTCACTTAGCGTAATGTCTTCAAGGTTCATCCAAATTGCATGCATGGGTGCTTCATTCCTTTTTATGGCTGAATAATATTCCATTGTATGGATAGACCATAACTTGTTCATTCATCTGTTGAAAGGCATTTGGGTTGTTTCTGCCATATTGTGAATAATGTTGCTATGAACATCAGTAAATAATTATCTGTTTGAGTCTCTGGGTTTTTTTTTAATTTATTTTTTATTTAAAAAAAAATATTTTAAGGTTCTTTTTTAATGTTTATTTATTTTTGAGAGAGAGAGAGAGCATGAGCGGGGAAGGGGCAGAGAGAGAGGGGGAGACAGAGGATCTGAAGCAGGGTCTGAACGGACAGCAGCAAACCTGATGTGGGGCTCGAACTCACGAACCGTGAGATTGACCTGAGCCAAAGTTGGATGCTCAACCGACTGAGCCACCCAGGTGCCCCTTGTTTGTTTGTTTGCTTTTTTAAGTTTATTTATTTATTTTGAGACACAGAGAGAGCATGGGGGAGGGGGAGAGAGAGGGGAAGAGAAAGAGAGAAGCCCCAGTAGGCTCCACGCTATCAGTGCAGAGCCCGACAAGGTGCTCGATCTCATGAGCCGTGAGATCATGACCTGAGCCCAAATCAAGAGTCCGATGCTTAACTGACTGAGCCACCAGGTACCCCAACTGCCTGTTTTTCATTCTTTTGGGTATATACCTAGCAATGGAATTGTTGGGTCATATGGTGACTCTATGTTTAACTTTTCGAGGAACCACTAAGCTGTTTTCTGCAGTGGCTGAACATTTTACATTCCCACCAGTATGTATGAGGGTTCCTATTTCTCTACATCCTTGCTGACACCTACTGTTTACTATTTTTATTTTTATTAAAGCCAACCTAATATGGGGCACCTGGGTGGCTTAGTTGGTTAAGTGTCCGACTTCGGCTTAGGTCATAATCTCACGGTTCACAAGTTCGAGCCCTGTGTCAGGCTCTGTGCTGACAGCTCAGAGCCTGGAGCCTGCCTTGGATTCTGTGTCTCCTTCTCTCTCACTGCCTCTTCTCCTCTCTCTCTCTCTCAAAAAATAAATAAACATTAAATTTTTAAAAAATGAAGCCATCCTAATAGATGTGAGGCAGTATCTCATTATGGTTTTGATTTGCCTTTGCTTAATTACCAGGGGTGTTGAACATCTTTTCATGTGCTTTTTGGCCTGTTGTATCTCTTCTTTGTCTATTGTTTAGTTGGGTCGTTTGTCTTTTTGTTGTTGAGTTGCTAAGAGTTTTTTATATATTTGGGAACCTAAACCCTTACCAGGGGTTTAGTATCAGAAATGTTTGTGAACATTTCTTCCCCTTCTGTAGGCTGTCTTTCACTTTTTATTTATTTTTATTTTTTATTTTTTTAAAATGTTTATTTTTGAGAGAGAGAGAGAGAGAGAGAGAGAGCGAGCATGAGTGGGGGAGGGGCAGAGAGAGAGGGAGACACAGAATCTGAAGCAGGCTCCAGGCTCTAAGCTGTGAGTATAGAGCCCGACACAGGGCTTGAACTCATGAACTGGGAGATTGTGACCTGAGCCGAAGTCAGACGCTTAACTGATTGAGCCACCCAGGCGGCCCCATCTTTTCACTTAAAAATTTTTTTATTTTTTTTTAACGTTTTATTTATTTTTGAGACAGAGAGAGACAGAGCATGAACGGGGGAGGGTCAGAGAGAGGGAGACACAGAATCTGAAGCAGGCTCCAGGCTCTGAGCTGTCAGCACGGAGCCCGACGCGGGGCTCGAACTCACGGACCGCGAGATCATGACCTGAGCCGAAGTCGGCCGCTTAACCGACTGAGCCACCCAGGCGCCCCAAAATTTTTTTATTTTAAGTAAGCTCCATGTCCAATGTGGGCTTGAACTCACACCCCTAGATGGAGAGTCACATGCTGTACTGATACAGCCAGCCAGGTGCCCCCTTTAACTTTCTTGATAATGTCCTTTGCACACAGATTTTTACTTTTCATAAATCCCACTTATCTTTTTTTTTTTTTTTTTAAATTGCTTGTGCTTTTGGTGTCAAATCTAAGAATCCACTGCCAAGTCTGAGGTCATGAATATTTACCCTTATCTTTCCTTCTAATTGTTTTGTAGTTTTAGCTCCTAACATTTAGGACATTGATCCAATGAGTTCATTTTTGTCCATGGAGTGAGACAGGGGTCCAGCTTCATTCTTTTGCATGTGGTTAAGCTCTATCTCGTGACTGCCGGTCAGCAGGCCCTTTCAGTGAGGGGAAGGAATTGTTGGGGTCTCTCTTTGGAGAGAGTTTTGGTGGTGGGTTGGCTGTGAGGGCTTGGGGAAGGAGGGCAGAAGAACAGGCGGGCCGAGTGACATCCACATTTCTGATCTGGGTGGATGGGGAAGCCTTGGGGAAGAGCAAGACTCAAGTGAAGGGAAGAGCTCAGTCCTGGATGTGTTAAGTTTGGGCTCCCCTAGCATCCAGTCACCGAGAGCACTGGGAATCACATACGTGATAAATGAAATAGGGAAGGATACTAAAGTTTTCATTCAAGGAATAGTTACAGAACACCTGACACTAATACTAGGTGACATTTACATGGTGCTAATCGTGGGCCAGGCACTTAGCCCTTTTTAAAAAACTGAGCTATAATGGTCATAGTATAAAATGGACAAACCTACAGTGCACACTTCATTAACTGTTATACATACTACCTCCTAGGTAGAGCTATACAGAACATTTCCAGCCCTCAGAAGCTCCCTCTCAGGCCCATTATATTTAATTCTCAAAGTGACCCTATGGGGCATTATTCCCAGTTTTTGGATGTAGACACTGAGGCTTCCAGAGGTGAAGCTACTTGACCAAGAGCACATGAGGTGGAATTTGGATTCTAACTCTGGCCTATAGGACTAGGCCAGGCTGAGGAACACTCCACTCTCTTGCTTGGCTTGGACTAGACTCAGGCCTAGGTGATCCCTGAGGGCAGGAGCGAGGCAGTCTGGCCTCTGCTGGGGAACAAGAGGCCCTCATTCGTGTGTCTGCGGGAAGGCCAAGGCCAGGGAGGATGTGGATTTAGGAATGAGAGTGAGGAATGGTGGGGGGAGTCCTTCGGGTCTCCATCAGTCATGGAGGTGGCCGCCTAGGGGAGGTGCGACAGCAGATAAACAGCAGGCAGGCAGGCAGCCCAGCTGGGGCTCTTTCCCAGCAATAGACCCTGGGGGAAGCTCAGCCAGCTCTGCCTGGACCAAATTGGCCTGAAGCAGGGAGAGGAGGGTGTCATGCCTGTCGGTGCCACTTTAGACCATGCTTCTCAGCATCCCAGCTGAGAAGATCCTGGGAGCAACCCCTGTGCCTCCCCTCTCCCTCCATGTGTCTGCACTGTACCCCTCTGACCTCTTCTGTCCTCTGCTCCAGCTGAAACTGGCCTCCTTGCTCTTCCTCCAACCTGTTAAGCTCCTAGCTGCCTCAGGGCCTTTGCACTGAGTACAAAGTACTCTTTGTACTCAGTGCACTCAGTGCTCCATCTGGAACCTTCTGTCTCCTGGGCTTCCCATGGCCGGTGTCTTATTATGTGTCTTGGCTCAAATTTTACCTCTGTAGAGTGCTTTTCTCTGAATGAATTGCCCTACTTAATGCTCTCCCCACCAGCCAGCACAATGGAGCCAGATGGCCTGGGTTTGAATCTTAGTTCTGTTGCTTCCTGGCTGTGTGGCATTGGGCAAGTTAGGTGCCAGTTTCCTCAGCTGTAAAATCGGGATGATGATAATAGTGTGTACCTTGTAGGATCATAGTAAAAATAACATTATTTAACATCTGCTAACCATGCTTGGCCCCTAGTAGATGCTTTATAAGTATTTGCTATTATTCATAGAGCACTGGTCTCATCCTGAAACTATCCTGGTTAGTGGTGTTTACTTGGTTTTTCCATTTCCCCCAATTACAATGTGAGCTCCCAAAAGATGTGGTTTCATCTATGTTGATCTCTGCTGTGTCCCCAGTGCCTAAAACAATGTCTGGCTCAAAGTAATAAACAATGGTTGAATAATCATATGGACGAATAAACCAGGCTCCTAGATTATCCTGCTTGCAGCTCCCCAGACATGCCATGCCTGCTCTCATTTTCCGACTTTTGCATTTGCTGTTCCCTCTGCCTAGACCCACTCCCCAGAGGAAGCAAAGGGAACATGCAGGGAAGACTGCCTTGTAGCTGCCCAGGTCTCTTTCTCAGCCCTTTCCTCACTGCCTCTTGCACCAGGCTCTGGGAGAGAACAGCGAGACAGAACCTAGACTCGCCAGGACTACAATCACCTATTACCACCCCTTTGTCTTGCAACTGGGGAATCAGAGGTCCAGAGAGGGGAAACGACTCAGCCAAGGTCATACAGTGAGTTGAAGGCAACGTTCTCCCTACTGGACCCCACATGTCTTACCCAGAGGCTGTTTCCAATGTCCACGCTGGATCTGCTTCCCTACACAGGGCCTGGAAGAGAGGTGGTGGGTGAGGGGCTGGGACCTGCCTGTAGACTATTGTCCTCCAAGCTGCCAACTAGGCGGGGCCAGGGCAGCTGGGCCTAGTGAACGCACAGGTTTCTGGTGTAGACTGACCTAAATCAGGCTCCTGACACTTATTAACCATGTAGCTTTGGGCTCTCTGAGCCTCAGTTTACCCCTTTGTAAGGTGAGGAGATGGAAGCCTACCACCCCGCTCCCCAAGGTTGCTGGGAGGATTCCTATTAAAAGATCTCATGCACTGAAGGGCGCCTGGGTCCCTATGTCGGTTAAGCGTCCGACTTTGGCTCAGGTCATGATCTCATGGCTCGTGAGTTTGAGCCCTGCCTCGGGCTCTGTGCTGACAGCTCAGAGCCCTCTTTGGGTCTTCTGTCTCCCTCTCTTTCTGCCCCTCCCCCACCCCTCCCCCACTCTTGTGCATGCTCTCTCTCTCAAAAATAAACATTTAGAAAAAAAAGTTCTCATGCATTGACCTCTTATTCTCACCTATCCTATGGGGCAAGGGTGAATTTTATCCCTATTTTCCAGGTAAGGAAACAGGCTCAGAGCAGAGAAAAAGTGACTTGCTCAAGATCACACAGCCAGCAAGAAGCAGAGCAGGGATCGATTCAAACCCAGGCAGGCTGACTGCAGAGCTCACATTTTTAGCTGTATGCTATAGCCCTGGGCACACAGTAGGCACTCAACTACTGTTGAGTGAGAGGGGAACCCTAGAAAGACCTTGCCTTCATGTTGGCACCATCTTCTAGGATGACAGCTCTTCACTGCAAACCACATCTTTTGTTAATTTCCCTCCTCTCCAATCCCTGCTTAGAGACGCAAGCCCTCTCAGCAACCTCTCTCTGATGGATTTTTGGATTATCCCTACCTTGATTAGTTCCAGAGCCTCCTGGCAGAAGCGAGAGTTATTTTGGGGCCTTGATGGCTCCCTCTGGCTGCCTCTGACCTCCCACCCCCAGTTGCAAACACCTCTCCTGTCATCTACAGAGTTCATTAGCTACTGTTCCGGCTGCTCCCTCTCTGCCCCCTGCAGCTCTCAGCTCAGACTCCAGCCTCAACACCTGCTCTCTTCTCCTCTCCTCCCCTGCCCTACAGCCATTCCTGCCTTCCCACTCTTTTTTCCAGGTAAAGGATGCCAACCCCTTCCTAATCCTTGGCCCCTGACTTTGCCGTATAGCAGTGACCCTCTCTTCGGTTTGAGGATTTTTCCAGACTTGAGCAAAATCTCACACACCATTTGGACACAAATTTTTTTGGCTGGTGATCTGACTCCCTGTTCCTGCTGGAATTCATTCCCCGATGTCAGTCAGCCTGGGTGGGAGGGGCTCAGAAATTCCCGAGGGTAAATTTTATAGGATGCATATCTTGCCGCAATTAATAAAAAATTCCCAAGGGGGGGGATGCAAGACCCCCTCCCCCCCCCCCCCACTGTGTTATGTCACAGTGCGTGGGGCTGACGTCACAGGGACGGGGCGTGGGCTCTGCTGTATCTGTTCTCTCTGCTTCTGGCTCTCTCTTCCAGCTCTGCGCTCTGCCAGGGCCGCCCGCAGGCCTTGCTTGCTTTTCAAAAATAACTCTTGAGTCTCACTGAGGTGGGGGGCTGCTTCCTTGGTGTCCCAGGCTGTGTGTTAATCCTTCCAACGCAGGACTTCCTGAAGCCAGCTCTGGGCTGGGCTGGGGAGCTGGTTATCAGTTGTCTGGCTGAAGTAGTTCAGTTGCTGACATCCTGTTTTAGTATCCATAGCCTTCCAGGAAGTAGGGCAAATGAGTCCTTCCTGGTGCCTACCGAGTCATTCATTCACTCATTCAGTCAGTCAGTCAGTCAGTCAGTCAGCAAGTATGTATCAGTGCCCTTTGCCTGCAGAGTGCCCCTCTTGGGTGGCCTCTGTTGCCTTTCCATTTGTTTCTGAGTTATCTCCTTGGTCCTCTTTGGATTTCTACTTCCTTTGTAAAGTAGGGGGACTTTAATTAGGGTGGCCAGTCAGTCCTAGAAGGAAACAGATGGCATACTCAAATTGGATAATTTGAGGAAGGCTGAATAAAGGGACTATTTAGATGTCAGCGGGGTGTCAGGGAATCGCAAAGGGGTAGTTCATTCCTGGGCCAGTTGCAGTGTGAGAGCTCTTACCTCCCTAGGCCTGGCGGTCAAGGGAGCCTTCCAGGGCTCAGAAGGACTCAGTCAAGGGAGCCTTCCAGGGCTCAGAAGGACTCAGTCAAGGGAGCCTTCCAGGGCTCAGAAGGACTCAGTCAAGGGAGCCTTCCAGGGCTCAGAAGGACTCAGTCAAGGGAGCCTTCCAGGGCTCAGAAGGACTCAGTCAAGGGAGCCTTCCAGGGCTCAGAAGGACTCAGTCAAGGGAGCCTTCCAGGGCTCAGAAGGACTCAGTCAAGGGAGCCTTCCAGGGCTCAGAAGGACTCGTATGGACTAAACCACCTTGAGGGAGAAGCTGTGACCTTCTGTTGAGGGACAGAGCCAGCCTGAGGTGCCCTGCAGGGAGGGAGCAGAGGAAGAAATAGCCTGACCTCTCTCTTCCCTCTCCCTTCCATCTCTTCCTCGGGGCTCCCCACTGGCCAAAAGATATAGGAGTCTGTTGACTCTGAACAGGTCAGTCTCCGTGGGCACAGAGCAGGCTGGGAAAGGATGGAGAGTGGTTCTGGACAGACAAATGGAAGCTATTCTGTTTCTCACCTACTAGTGGTTGTACTAGGTCATGTGGATAAATGCTCAAAAACGTCAGCTCTTATCATTACTGCTTATATCCGTTGTTCATCGGTGTGTAAAAATTCCCCCCAAAACTCAGTGGCTTTAAAAACCTTATAAACACTTACTACCTTGCACAGTTTCCGTGGGCCAAGAATTGGGAGCAACTCAGCGGGGGTGGTTTTGACTCCCAGTCTCCCCTGAGGTTGCGGTCAAGCTGTTAGCCAGTCATCAGAAGGGTCCAGCTGGCTCACCTCCATGGCTGGCAAGCTGGCGCTGGCGGTTGGCAGGCGCCCTTTGTTCGCCATCCAGACCCCTCCACAGGGCTGCGTGAAAAGCCTCATGACTTGGTGGCTGGCTTCCCCTAGAAAGAGTGATCCAAGAGCAGCAGGCTCTATGCGTTTTCTGACCTAGTCTCCAAAACCACAGACCATCATTTTGACAATATCCCATTTGTTACACAGGTCAGCCTATTCGCTGTGGAGGGGACTCCGAGCGGGCAGGAATCTTCCGATGCCTTCTTAGAGGCTGGCTACCACAGTTCGTAATACATTTGCTCATTTAATCCTTTCAAAAGTCCCATGAGCTTATCTAACAAAACAAATGAAATGAAACAAAATCCAACCAACAAAAACAAAACAAAACAAAAAAAACCCTATGAGGGAAGTATTGTTATTACTGTTGTCACTTCTCTGTTGGGGAAATAGAGGCACAGAAAAATGAAACAATGCGCCCAAGATTATGCAGCTAGTAAGTAGCAAAACCAGGAATTCAACCCAAGTGGCCTTATTTTAGGGGCGCCTGGGTGGCTCAGTCTGTTAAGCGTCCGACTTTGGCTCAGGTCATGATCTCACGGTCTGTGAGTTTGAGCCCCACATCAGGCTCTGTGCTGGCAGCTCGGAGCCTGGAGTCTGCTTCAGATTCTGTGTCTCCCTCCCCCTCTGCTCCTCCCCTAGCTCACATTCTGTCTCTCTCTCTCTCTCTCTCTCTCTCTCTCTCAAAAATAAATATTAAAAATTAAAATCAATTTTATTGGGATATAATTTACATGTGATAAAAAAACAATAATGAAGTTCTAGAACATTTTTCTTCCCGCAAATTTTCTCATGCCCCTTTGCAGTCATTCCTCCTGGGCCCTGTTCTAGGCAATCCCGGATCTGCTTTGTGTCACTATTGATGGTTTTGTCTGTTTTGAAACTTCATATAAATGAAATGATACAGTATGTTCCCTTTTTTGTTTTTTAAGTTTATTTATTTTTGAGAGAGAGACAGGGAGGGGGCAGAGAAACAGAAGGAGAGAGAGAATCCCAAGCGGGCTCCATGCTGTCAGTGCAGAGCCCGGTGTATGGCTCCAACTCACAAACCATGAGATCATGACCTAAATTAAGAGTCTGAGGCTTAACCAACTGAGCCATCCAGGTGCCTCTTGTTTTTGTTTTATTTTGTTTTGTTTGTTTTGTTTTTTTGAGAGAGAGTGAGGGAGGAGGGGCAGAGGGAAGGGGAGACTCTTAAGCAGGCTCCATGCCTAGTGCAGAGTGCTTAATGGACTGAGCAACCCAGGTGCCCCAGTATGTTCCCTTCTTTTAAAAAAATGTTTATTTATTTATTTTGAGAGAGAGAGAGAAAGAGAGAAAGAGAGCAAGGGCAGGCAGGGGAAGGGCAGAGAGAGGGAGAGAGAGAGAATTCCAAGCGGGCTGCTTGCTGTCAGCACAGAGCCTGATGCCTCGGAACGCAATCCCACGAATGAACCGTGAGGTCATGACCTGAGCTGAAATCAAGGGTGAGCCACCCAGGTGCCCCTAAACACCTGCTGAAATTTTGATTAGGATTGCACTGAATCTGTAGCCTCAGTATGGGGAGAAGGGACATTTTATACATGAACATGGTATGTCTCTTCATTTATTTATGTCTTTCATGTCTTTTAAGATTTTGTAGTTTTTGGTGTACAAATATTGCACGTGTTTTACGAACTGCATCCCTAAATATTTTATTTTTTCGATACTATTAGAAATGTTTTCATACATTTCACTTTCCAATTTTTCATTGCTAGTATAGAGAAATGCCTTTTTATATATTGATCCTGTATCCTTTCATCTTGCTAAATAACGTGATTAGTTCCAAGAGATTTCTTTCTTTTGTGAATTCCCAGGATATTCTACATGCATAATCATGTCATCTGCAAATAAACACAATTTAACTTCATCCTTTCCCCCATTTTTTTCTTCCCTTCTTGTCCTGGCTAAGGACCTCCAGTCCAACGTTGCAGAGAAGTGGTGAGAGCAGATATTTTTGCCTCGTTCCCAGTCTTAGGGCTGACAGCGTTTAGACTTTCAGCATATGTTAGCTGTAGGTTTTAAAGATTAAAAAAAATTTTTTTTAAAGTAATCTCTTCATGGGGCCCTTCATGGGGCTTGACCCTGAGATCAAGATTGCACGCTGGACAGCCTGAGCCAGCCAGGCACCCCAGCTGCAGGTGTTTTGAAAAATCCCTTCAACAGGTTGAAGAAGTCCTCTTTATTTTGACCCTGATCACATTTGTTTTTGTTTTTATTTTTTAAATGTTTAGTTATTTAGAGAGACAGATAAATGATAAATTATAATTATTGTTATTACTATTGTTATTACAGAGAGAGAGCATGAGCGCAAGCACAGGAGAGGTAGAGAGAGAGGGAGAGGGAATCCCAAGCAGGCTCCATGCTGACAGAGCAGAGCCTGATGCAGGGCTTGATCTCATGAAGCATGAGATCATGACCTGAGCGGAAGTCAAGAGTGGGACACTTAGCCGACTGAGCCACCCAGACACCCCAGTTTGTTTTTGTTTTTAAATCATGAATAGGTGTCAATTTTATCAAATGTTTTCTCACATCAATTGACATGACCATGAAGTGGACCCATATATGTCCTTTTAAAAAGAAAATTGAGGTAAGATTCATATAACATACAATTAACCATTTTTATTTTTTAAGTTCATTTATTTATTCTGAGCTGGGTGGGGTGAGAGAGAGAGAGAGGGGGAGAGAGAGAGAGAGGGAATCCTAAGCAGGCTCTGTGCTGTCAGCGCAGAGCCCGATGAGGGGCTCGATCTCACGAACCATGAGATCATGATCTGAGCCCTGAACCAAAACCAAGAGTCGGACACTTAACCAACTGAGCCACCCAGGCACCCCAGAATTAACCATTTTTAAAATGAACAATTCAGTGGCATTGCACAGCCACCACCTCTATCCAGTTCCAAAAACACCTTTTATCACCCCAAAAGGAGACCTTGCACCCCATTAAGAAGTTACTTCCCATTCTCCCTCACAGCTCCTGGCAGCCATCAATTTTCATTCTTTCTCTATGGATTTACCTATTCTGGATGCTTCATATAAATGGAGTTGTGCAGTATGTGACCTTACACATCTGGCTTCTTTCACTTAGCATAACGTTTTTGAGGTTGATTAACACTATAGCATGTGTTAAGTACTTTATTCCTTTTTATGGAGGAATAGTATTTCATTGTATGGACATAACACAATTTCTTTACCCAGATATGTTCTTTTTTTTTAAGTTCATTTATTTATTTTGATAGGGTGAGCATGGGAGGGGCAGAGAGAGAGAGAGAGAGAGAGAGAGAATCCCAAGCAGGCTCTGCATTGTCAGCTCAGAGCCCTAGGTGAGGTTTGAACCCATGAACTGTGAGATCATGACCTGAGTCAAAATCAAGAGCCGGATGCCTAATTGAGCCACCCAGGCGCCCCTACCCAGATATATTCTTAACCACTATTTGATGCTGTCTTTCCATGTGCCAGGTGCTGTCTTTAGCTCTACAGATACAGCAGAGAACAAAGGAGAATTGGCCTTGCCCAAGTGGAGCTAAAGTCTCTTCTGGAACGTGGTATGTTCTCTGTCCATTTCTGATCACATTGGAGGCCCCATACGTTCCTGCTCATTCCTCTCCATAGCCCCAGTGTCTAGCCCACTGCTCTTAGCTGACCAGATAGGTTTTAATCTGGGAAGGCTTCATGGAGGAAGCGGCTTTTGAGCGGAGCCTTGAAGTTTGAGGAGATGAACAGTTTCCTTGAGCCGACAGTGATTAATAACAATAACTATCATTTATCAAGCACATAGTATGTGTCACACACACTCTAATGAACACGTTAATTTCCCCAGGAGCAGGCAGCTAGTGAGGGGCAGAGGAGAGTTTGGCTTTGAACCAGGACTCACACCCCTAATGACTGCCTTGTACTGACTGCCTTTCCAAGCCTGGTTCCAGATTGGGGTTGGGGGTTTCTCTTCTCTATATTCTATCTCCCCTGTCTTTCTTCTTCTGGGGACATCTGGATGGGACTAGAGAGTGGGCAAGCCTGGACTTGGGGCACCCCAAATCCTGGAAAGGACTCTTCAGATCTTACCCTTCCGGGTCCTTTGGACTTAGCCGAGCCCTGGGCCTCTGGGGGACCCTTCTGTCCTTTGCGGCACCCTTTCCTCCCCCAGCCTCCCCTCTTCTCCTTCCTTAGCCCCTCTAGCTCTTTGGGCTGTGTTGGAGTCTGTGGGGAAAGGAGCAGGATTTCGGCTAAATATAAACCAGGCTGTTCCAGTTTCCAAATAGAACAAAGGAGCAGGGTGTTAAGTTGATTTTTATAAATAAAGAGAGAGGGAGTGAGAGAATATTTTTTCGAGATGTTTAATAAAATCGCCTGTGAGAGGCAGGAAAATCACTGGGCTGCAGTGGGAGGGTTTGGAGGGGGAAGGGGTGAGGGAGGGTGGGGACTACTTTCTCCTTCCTGCTATGATGCTTGCCAGTGTCCTTGTCCTTTTCCTGGGACCAGGGAGAGCCGGTGGGGTCAAGGGGGTTGAGAGGCAGGGGAGGGACACGAGGGTCCCTGGGCGGTGGAGGAAGACAAGGAAGGCTCCGAATCATAACAGTTACTGCGTATCGAGCACCCACTGTATGCCAGGCCCTGTGTAGATGATGCATCATCTCACCAAATGCGCACAAGTGCACAAACTTGGGATGCTCGTCATTAGGCGCTCTGTGATCTAGCCCCTGCCTACCTCTCTGACCTCATCTCCTCACCCTGTCCCCCTGGCTCACTTCACTCCCACCATGCCGGCTCCGACACAAAACCCACTCCCTTCCTGAGGTCCATATGCCTCCTCTCCCCTCTGCCTTGAGGTCTCCCAGCCGGCTCCTTCTCATTATTCAGAAGAATCGCCATCACCTCTTCCCTGACCACCTTATCTGATGAGAGAGAGAGAGCTCACCCTCGCCCCCACCTCAGTTATGAGTGCATTGCCTGGTTTCATTGTCTTCATTCACACATCACTTCTGAAATCGTTTGCTTATGCCTCTCCTCTACTCGGCCAGAACGAAAGCCCCCATGAAGACAGAGGTTCTGTCTCTCTCATCCACGGCTCCAGCACCAGGAGCCACAGCAGAGCCTGGTCCATGGTTGACGTTGCTGGGTATGCATTTGCTGAATGAATGGATAAATGAATGAGGCTCAGAGAGGTAAAGTGACTTGCTTGAGCTCACACAGCAGGGAATGACAGAGCCAGAAGGGAGCCCAGATTTGTCTGACTCCCAAATGCATGCCCTTTCTACTACTTTACAAGGCTTTCAGCATGGAGGAAGAAGGGACTTAGGGATGTCTCTGGAACCTGGGATTTGCCGGGGGGGGGGGGGGTGACCAGACACAATCCTGTAGGATCAAAGTGGGGGTGTCAATGAAGCCAAATTATCACTGTCCCCTTCGTCTTTTTTTTTTTTTTTTAAGTTTATTTACTTATTTTGAAAGAGAGAGCAAGGGAGGGGCAGAGAGAGAGAGGGAGAGACAGAATCCCAAGGAGGCTCTGCACTAACAGCCCTGCCGACACGGGGGCTCGATCTCACGAATCATGGGATCGTGACCCGAGCGATCAAGAGCCACACGCTTAACTGACTGAGCCATCCAGGTGCCCCACTATCACCTTCCTCTTTAAACAATGTGTGTGACGTATAAAAATTATTAAACAGACAGATCTTTGGCGAAGCTGTTAGTAGAGAGAGTTTCACTCAATATCACCCAGAGGAGAGCTAGTCTAAGCTTTGGGGGGTGGGGTGGCAGAGAGCTTCTCAGCTCAAGAAAGCGGAAGGGATGTCAGAGGAAGCAGAGATATTTTGCACCCCCACCTGCCTGCTCCCCTCCCCCCCCAACAGCGGTATGCAGATATGGGGTGGGCTAGGAACACGTGGCCACCTGCACCCACCACACCCTCCCTCCCCCGGCCCTCACCAGGCTATGCCTTTCTGCTGACACCAGATTCCGCCTCACCTGGCATCGGCACCGTGCGGCTTGGACAGTCACACAGCTCTCTCTCTGAGTCTCAGTTCCTTCCTCCGTGAGATGGAGATGGTGCAACGTGCTCGGTTACAAGTATGAGGGATCCTGCAACATAAGTCAGGAACCGACCTTCAAACACACGGTAGATACGCCGCAGAATGACTGAAGCTGCCATTTTCTTACTTATCGTTACCTTTCTCTGGATTCCAATCTAGTTGAGCACAGGGACTATCATTCCATTAACTGAAGAGCTACTGTATGCCAGCTTCTGGGCGAAGCGCTCTAGGTGGGGTATCTTGGTGAATCCCCATACTACTTCCACAAAGTGAGTACTGTCATGATTAGCGTCATCATACTACCATAATATCCTATTATTATCATAATTCTATTATTACTATGGATGAGGAAAATGGGGCGCCCAAGGGGGAAGTGACTTGCCTAAGGTCACACAGTCAGAAAAGAGAGCGCTGGGCCTGGAATCCAGGTGGGCTCCAGATCTTGCAATCCTGCAATCCTGCCCCTCGGAACTAAGGAACCAGTGGGCTTCCTAGTGCTCCAGGAGGTACAACCTGGGGTAAGTGGGGAGTGACAGGGTCAGAGGGGGTCCTGGTGAGAAGCAGAGGCCTGGCCTTGACGAAGAGGCCAGTGAGGGAGCCGGGGGTGGGGTGGTGGGGTTAGGGAGTGATGTTGCAGTTTGAGGGGCTGTGGCTCCAAGCTTCTGACTCACTCAGAGCAGCTCGATTCGCAGCGCAGGAGATGCTATTTATAACCCGCAGGTTCCAGCAGCCTCTGGAGCATGGAGCCTTGCAGCTACCTGGGGCCCCTCTGCCCAGGCTGCAGGGCCAGGCGGGGAAGGCAAGTGGTGGGGGGAAGGCCACCAGCTGAGCCTCCTTTCTCTTTGCTCTGGACTCTCTAGTCAGCACAAAATGCACACGCAGGTGCCCCGTGGCTCACTCTGGGGCTGTCCGGCTTGTCATCAGCAGAGTGCCTGGCACCTAGGACATGGCTGAGTGAGTGAATGAAGAGCAGCAGCTCTAGGCTTTTTTATTGGGTCAGATCGTGTCATTTCTCTGCCCCAAACTCTCCAGTGGTTTTTCATCCGGAGTAAAAGCTAAAGTCCTCCTAGTGGCCTACAAAGCTCAGACACCATCTGGATCCTGCTTCCTCTGACTTCCTATCCTCTCTCACACTTACTTCACTCCAGAAGCCTCTTTGCTGCTCCTAGGAACACACTAGGTATGTTCCTGCCTTGGGGCCACCACTCTCCTTCCTCCTTTTGGGACGCTCTTCCCCCAGAGACCAGCGTGTCTCCCTCCCTCACCTCCTTCAGGCCTTTTTTTTTTTTTTTTTTTTTTAATTATTTTTAATGTTTATTTATTTTTGAGACAGAGAGAGACAGAGCATGAACGGGGGAGGGTCAGAGAGAGAGAGACACAGAATCCGAAACAGGCTGCAGGCTCTGAGCGGTCAGCACAGAGCCCGACGCGGGGCTCGAATTCACAGACCGCGAGATCATGACCTGAGCCGAAGACGGCCGCTTAACCGACTGAGCCACCCAGGCGCCCCTTCAGGTCTTTGCTTAAATGCCAACTTCTTGTGAGGCCTTCCCTGACCATTCTATTTAAAACTGAGCCCAGGGGCGCTTGGGTAGCTCAGTCGGTTGAGCATCCGACTTCAGCTCAGGTCATGATCTCACAGCCTGTGGGTTCAAGCCCCGCGTTGGGCTCTGTGCTGACGGCTCGGAGACTGGAACCTGCTTCGGATTCTGTGTCTCCCTTTCTCTCTGCCCCTCCCCAACTCATGCTCTGTCTCTCTCCATCTCTCAAAAATGAATAAACATTAAGAAAAGAATATAAAAAAAAAAATGAGCCCGTGCAATACATTCCTTATTGTTTCTCTGCTCATGTTTTTTCTCCATGACAGTTCCATTATCTAACATACTACATGTATTACTAGTTTATCCTTTCATTGTCTCTCTCGTTCTATCAGAATGTCCATTGCAGAGGGTAGGAATTGTTGTCTGTTTTGATCGCTGCCTCACACCTAGTGTCAGGAACAGTGCCCGGTGCATATATAGTGCTCAAAACATTTTTGTTGACTGCATGAGTTCACTAAGATTTTCTTGGACTTGCTGGGTGAGCTTGGGCAGCTAACTTCACCTCTCTGGGCCTCGGTCTATTGGACTCAGTGGCCTCCCGTGTGGACAGTCCTAGGGCTCTATCCCTTCAGCCTGGCTCCTGAGGATTCTTTTCAGAATACTTGCTAAAAGGAGAGCTGCCCAAGGCCTGGCTTGATATTTTTCTCCCAGACTCGACTTTTCCGTGCAAAGTGTTCAAGCCTGGGAGCGGGTGTGTGCCAGCACTCTCGTATCTGTTAGGGGTTCTGAGCAGATGCCTTTGTGTGAATGAGCCTCAACATGTATTTGGGAACCCGGCTGAGATAGGACATTCCAGAAAAATGTCAGCACAGGTCCTAATCCTGTCTTCCTGCTTCTTTTTGGTTTCAATGGAGCAGAAAGTAGAAATTTCCAAGGGCATGGCAGACCCTTCTTGAGTCAACTGATAGAAACACCTGCTTCTCTGGAGATGCAAGGAAGAGGCTTGTTGACTGTGAATCCCTATACCTGTAACAGGCTGTTTCCACTTCCCCAGGACCAGCTGTGAGAAACCCACAGTAGAGCTTCCCACCTTCCAATGAGGGAAGCCCACAGAACTGCAAGCTTCAATGGGGATGCCAGGCCCATTTTTAGATCTCATCTGTTCTTAATGGGAGATGGGTCCAAACTCTCCCAGGTTTCTAGAATAATCTCTGGCAGGTCTTCCTCCCTCAGCTCCTCAGGTCTCGGCTCAAATGCCAACTGCTCATGAGGCCTTCCCTGACCATTCTACTTAAACCTGTGCCCATGCAATACATTCCTTATTCCCTTTCCCTGCTCAATTTTTTTTCATGACACTTGCCATTATGTAACCTCCTGTATATATTCTTGATGGGCTTTGGAATTTATTAGCATCTCCTATTATACACTATCTTTTAATGACATGATCTCTTCTGCTTTGGTACACCCCAGGCCTACCTAGTGCAGTACCTGGCATCTGGTAGGCATGACCAAATTTTTTTCTAGAAAAGTTAATTTTCAGGGCACCCAGGTGGCTCAGTCAGTTAAGCGCTGGACTCTTGACTTCGGCTCAGGTCACGATCCCCAGGTTTGTGAGTTAAAGCCCATATCAGGCTCTGTGCTGACAGCTCAGAGTCTGCTTGGGAGTCTCTCTCTCTCTCTCTCTCTCTCTCTCTCTCTCCCTCTCCCTCTCCCTCTCCCTCTCCCTCTCTCCCCCCCCCCGCCCCTCCCTTGGTGTTGCGTGCACTCTCTCAACATAAATAAATAACCTTAAAAAAAGTTAATTTTCATAAGTAATGGCCAGAGGGCAATACTGTCATCTTACAGATGATGAAACTGAGGCTCAGCGGTGACATGACTTGCCCAAAGTCACACAGCCAGGACATGAACCCCTGAGGTTCAACAGGGAAGGAGAGAGGGCATCCCTCCCTTTACTGTTGAAGGATGATCAACGACATAAGAAGACTTGGTGTCTGGGAGACAGAAAATGGAGTTCAGATCCAAAGATTGTCATTAGACAAGTCCCTGGTTTTTGCCACACGAGCTTCCGTTTCTCCATCTGTAAAATGGACATATCAATCCCTACACTACACAAAGGCATTGGGAGTATTCAGTGAGATATTTTAGCCCAGTGCCTGCTACTGGGCTATGCTCAATGCAACCCAACCCCGCCTTGGCCTCCCAAGTGACCTCGCAAACCCCTCTCCTAATTCTGCCAGCCCTCAAGCGGGCCAGGTTGAAATGCCCCAACATCTGGGCTAGGGAAGAGAGATCCCGTGAGGAACACTTCTCGGGCGCATGCACAGCTTCTGCATCACGTGGCTGATACAAGTGGGCAGTTGTGAGGTGGGAGGAAGGTCATGACCCTGTTGGGATAAGTGGGGCCGTTTTATTCTCACCTCAGCTAGAGGGTCCTGGAGCGACTGTAGGTCCGCTTGATGGGCAGAGAGAAAGCTAAGACCTTCTTGAACCTCAAAGGAGGTTCTTTTGGCCTTTCCGTTTTTGAGGGAGGCTTTGGCAGGCCCCTGGGGCGAAGGCAACCCCCTCCTAGGGAAATGGTAGATCTGGCCCCCATGAGGCTGGGCAGCCCCGCTGGGCAACCCTTCCCCATTCGTTGCGACGGGGCACAAATGAGCATTCAGCCCTTCTCTGGTGTTCGGCACTAGGGATGCAGTGACGTAGGCCCAGATGGGGAGACAGACATTCCCTGGGAAGTGTAAACTGAGCAGAAACCAGAGGGATGAGTATGAGTTAGCCTGGAAAAGAAGGGAGAAGAAGAGGTTGCAGACAGATGTAGGAACAGAGGTCAAAGGCCTTCAAGTGGGAAGAAGCCTGGCTGGTGGAGAGAACTGAGGCGGGAGCAGTGACAGTGTAAAGAATTTTGGACTTGATCCTAAGCAGTGGGAAGCCAGCGAAGCTGAGGAGTAATATGATCTTTAGAGTCCTGCATTGAATGTTTTTGCTTTGCTTTCTTGTTAAAAAAAAAAATGGATTTTGAATTCATACCTGCCATTCTAATTTTTTTTTTTTTTTTTTAGAAGTAGAAAATAAGGGAACAATGGAACACGTATATACCTCCAGGATTAAATATGCTAACAGATGCAAACTTCCTGGCATTCTATATGTGGTCTATAAATGGTACTTCCCTTATCTTCCCTCTAAATTCTATTCCACAATTTTTCCTATTCCAGGAGCACGGAAGGAGACCAATCTTCCCTACAGACCAAAGATAAATTTCTTTTGAAGTACTCTGGATGGACAAAAAATCTGTTCAAAAGATCAAAGGGTGATTATTTTACCAAATTATTATTTGAAGAATACGCTCACCATGATCATACAACTATTTTTTGATTTATGGAAATACAATTGGTATTCAACTTTTTAGGAGTATGTTTAGCGTGTAAAACAAGAACAAATTGCATGAAGTAAGAGCCCACGTCTGTGTTGTTTCTCACTAAGATCAGCACCTTTCTGGCCACCTAGTAGGCTTTTGAATATCTGTGTGATTGATTTCAATACTGGAATATGTTTTCTGTTAAATCTCAAGGGCATCAGTTCTGCAGTTCTCCCTTTATAGTTGTTAACATGAATTTTGATGACACGAAAAAGCTTGTTCTCCGAATTATATTTAGCTCATACAAACTCTACTGCACAATTATGTTGTAAAGAGGAATTAGGTTTTATCTTTAAGTTGTTATTATAGCCTTGTGAGAAGGTGAACATTGAGAATAAGTACAAAGTAGTAGCATATCGTATTATTAATTTTGCTACTTTTTTAAAAACACTGCGGTGCAGGGCCTAGAACAGGCTGACACATGTGGTAGGTGTATCAGTCAGGGTCTGCATAAGAAACAGATGGCACACTCAAAATAGATAATTAGGGGAGGATTTAATAGAGACACTATATGCAAGGGTTGGTAAGGTGTAGGGAAACCATAAGGATAGTGCAGTATCCAAGAGGCTCGTAATAGCTGGGGTCTTTGTCATTTTTTTAAAAATTTGTTTACTTATTTTGAGAGAGACAGAGATGGCACGTGTGGGGGAGGGCAGAGAGAGAGGGAGACAGAGAATTCCAAGCGGGCTCCGCACTGACACAGGGCTCAAACCCACAAGACCAAAACCAAGAGATCTTGACCTGAAGCCAACACCAAGAGTCGGACGCTTAACCCACTGAGCCACCCAGGCGCCCCAGTCTTTATCATCTCTAGATCTGGAAGTTCAAAGGAGGGAGAAATGACAGAACCCAGGAAGAGAGGACCACCTTGAGAAGGAGCGGTGGTGAGCTATTATCAATAGCACAACCAACCCGTGGTGATCTGGCAGGGAGGGAACTGGGGGAATAAATACTTTGACCTCACCCTCCTTCTGCCCTCCACGCCTCTGCTGCTGCCTCCCATTGGCTGGAAGCTAAGAGGACTAAGGAGTGAGTTGATGTAGGAGGGGTAGAAAAGTGGACCTGAAGGGGCAATTGGAAAATACCTGTTATAGAAGACTTCATTTCCTTGTTGAGTGAAGACTTGACGTTTAAATCTTGGTATTTTAGTAAGAAAATGAAACCTTTGGGAATGGCACCTATGGCAGTAAGTTCAGGGTCATTCATTCATTCATTCTTCTACTGACCATACTATAAAAAAGTACTGTGCTGGGCATTTTGAGAGAAGCCCAGCCATGGCAAAAGAATCCTAGATATGCAATGAATTTTCCTTCTCGATGCATGTATTTAAAAGAAATTATTATCAAAGTATAGTTGATATGCAATGTTATATTAGTTTTAGGTGCAACCGCATAGTGATTCAACAATTCTATACATTACTCAGTGCTCTCCAAGATGAGTGGAGTTTTACCATCTGTCACCATACAATGTTACTGACGCGTGTATTTTTAAGAACACATCCCCACTCTATCAAAGCACCTGTCTAGAGCTCTGAATAGTAAACACGACCCCACCGGTCTCAAAATTAGGTACTGCTCCCCCAGAAGCAAGTGAGTTCAGTTCAGGCAAAGCTCAAAGGTTTTGAATCTTGTGGCTGGCCACTGGCAACAGTTAAATTCCTTGCCATGTTGGTACCTAGGAGGTAGCTGAATAGTCATTTTTCAGGCAAGCAGAGTGGGATTTATCAGTGCAACTCTGGAAATTAGACTTGCTCTTATGAATGGAGTCAATTGTGGTCTCACATGGTCTGAATCTGTGAAATCGTGTCCCTCTTTAATGAGGTCCTCTCAGAGGAGGAGGGAACGGGTCTCCTTTAGTGACATGACTCTGACAAGCAAATCAATTCGTTCCATTTGTTTCCTCTTTGAAAACAGCAATCCTCAAGCGTTACATAATCTAATCTTCATGCCTCGCTGGTTTGTTCTGTCCTCCTGAGGAATTGGCAGATGGTGCCAATGCGGAGACCCGCGCACACGCCTCGCAAGCCTCATGGTAACAGGAGAGATGCTCACAGTGTCTGTCTCTTTGCTGTGGGGTCCCTTGCTGGCATTTGTTTCCCTGGATCGGTTTGCTCTTTAGCATTCCTCAGGCACCACTGGCTTCTTGCCTTGGGCTCTCATTCCAAGATTAATTGGAAATGCTGAAAGCAGATAAAAAGAGAACAGAAAGTGAAGTTGAAAGGGCAGAGAATTTGCCAGATCTTTTCTAAAAGCCCTTCTCCATTAAAGGCTGAGCGTCTTTGGGGTTTTAGCTCCAGACCTTCCTCATCCAGCCTGGTCCCGGTATATATCTTTGTTGCTGGGTTACACATAGCCCGGGGACAGGACGGGGCTGTGTCAGTTCTGGGGGAGCAGAGCTCTGCTTCATAAGGTGTCTCAATTTCTCTCTCTCCCAGTGACTCATTTACCAGCAGGAATGATTGTTCTCCAGATAGGGCAGTTGCCTAGAACCCACCTTTAGGTCAGTGATGTCAGCCTCGCTAAAGGAAAATTATCTCAGAACTCTGTAAGGCGAGGGGCCTCCCGTCAAGGTCCTGCCGGCCAGAACCGTGATGTTTAGATGTCCGGGCAAAGATGTTGCCTGTACATCTCATCTGCAAACTGGGAAACGGCAGCTTCCGAGAAGGCAGGCGGCTGCTCAGACATCCTGTGGTGGGGATGGTTCTGCTGATG
Source organism: Panthera onca (assembly GCF_046562875.1). Taxonomy (NCBI): domain Eukaryota; kingdom Metazoa; phylum Chordata; class Mammalia; order Carnivora; family Felidae; genus Panthera; species Panthera onca. Next base: position 15,513,073 of record NC_138350.1, read on the forward strand.
CTCAGGACCAGAAATCAGCTGATGGGTGCTGGTGGTGCCTTTCAATTGTTAAAATACCGAAATACTTCCACATGAGTTGGTAAATAGTTCCATCTGTGAGCTCCCAGTGCTTCCTATCCCTCTGCTCATACTTAAGTCTGTTGAGAGGGTCTTACTTCAGGTAATTTTATGAGTAGCCCGACCATTCCCCGCAGCAAGGTGAGCCTTCTTTGCTGAACCCACATTGTTTCCAACCTTGCGGTCCGGGGAGGTCTGCTCGGTGTGGGACCGGGCACAATTCCAAGTGCCACAGATGTAACCGCCCTGCTCACAGACTGCACTGTTGGCTGACTCTGATTTTGGATGAAACCTCCAGGCAATTAAAACATAGAACCCTCCTGCCTGTGGCAAAAACATGCCGGGTCCTTAAAGGTCACATGTACTTTTGTGCTGGCTGGTCACTCAGGATCCAGGTTCTATATAGGAAAACAGAAATGATCTGTCTGAAAGGGAAAAGCAAACCTTGCAGAATCATGTTTCAATTCCATTTCCACCCCCTCCGCTGAGTCCAAGCACAGGAGACTCATCTCTATAAAAACAGCAATGCGTTGCTTCTTTTGATTTGTTACTCCTTCACTAAGTATTAGGTGAACACCTGTAATGTGGCAGTTACTGTGCTAAGTGCTGGATATCCTGGAGTGACGAAATCAGGCCTGTCTCTGCTTTCATGGAACATACAGTCTAGTGGGAGAGACAGATAATAAAGGAGGCCATGTGGTTGGAGTGTTGTTAGGTCACCCGAACACGGGTTGCATTTCAGCTAATGGAAACTGCACGGATGTAATGGTAACTTCCAGTGTGTTGTATACTGATGGTATATATCTCCACCAATTGAGTGTAGGGGTGTGTGGTATTGTATTAAAGGAGTAAGGCATTGAGGGTGGGAGTGCGGAGTGATCACTCCTGCATCCAATCAAGATCTCAGAGAGGCTAAGAACTGCTCTGGATTAAGGAAGGAAAGTGAGGGGGGCCTGGGTGGCTCAGTCGGTTGAGCGTCCGACTTCAGCTCAGGTCATGATCCAACGGTCTGTGGGTTCAAGCCCCGCGTCAGGCTCTGTGCTGACAGCTCAGAGGCTGGAGCCTGCTTCACATTCTGTGTCTCCCTCCCCAACTCGCGCTCGCTCTCTCTCTCTCTCTCTCTCAAACATTAAAAAAAAAAAGAAGGAAAGCGAGGAGCATTCTGAATGAGACTGATGGTGATGATATGTTCTAACATCTGGAGATCAGATATGCTGTTCTTAGAAGAAGATGGTAACCAGTTGTGGAATGAGTTAAGTCACAGCACAGGGAATACAGTCAGTGGTACTGTCATGACATTGTCTGGTGACAGATGGCAGCTACACTGGTGATGAGCCCCGCATAACGTGTAGAGTTGTCAAATCCCTATGTCGTACACCTGAAACTACTGTAACATAGGGTGTCAGCTGTGCTTCAATAATAATGACAAAAAAGATGGTAACTCCTCACCAGTCATCCATAGGGGACCGAATTTCCCTGCTCTATACTTTCTCTCTCCTTTGCCCTTGAAACCAGGAAACAAATACAGAACTTGCTAGTAGGATGAGTGGTACCAACTGCCCCCACAAAACCGTGGCGAGCAAATGGCCTACATAGGAATCAGCTCGTGACAACCTTGGCCTCACGTCAGAGGCTCTTACTGACTGAGTTTAGCTGCTATTATTTTGAAAAATCATAACTCACATCCCTAAGACAGTCCAGTGGTTGGTTCTATTTGTCGGTATTATTTTTGCTCTGCCTGTCTTGCTTGTCTGATTTATCTTTTTATTGAGTTCCAATGTGTACACGGAGCAGTCTTCCATGCACAGTGCGGTTTTGGCACATGCATATATGCCTGTAACCCACATCTCTTTTCATTTTATTTTAAAAATCTTGGAATCCTCTTAAGGGATGAACATTTGGGTCCAAAGGCAGATTTCCACAAAGGAATCCCCTATTCAGTCCACTGACTGCCCCTTCCCCACCAAAAAAAAAAAAAACCCCAAAAACCAAAATCTCATCCAATCCTTTCCTGAGTTCTCCAATCACCACAGAGGACTTAAAGCCATAAGAACATTTTGTAATCCCAGCTTTCTGAAACCTAACAGAGAGATTTTGTCATCTGAAAACAAGGGAGAGATTAAGTGCGGAATCTGATTCTGAAAACAGCAGAAAGGAGTGAGCTAGGCGGGAAACGTCATGGAGAATTAATTTAAGCACCACTGTGCAAAGGCTCCACAGCCTTTTTCTAGACTCTAAATATGACACACCGTTCTGGTCAGGAAAGTACAGTTTTTTTAGAGGAGTTTGCTACGGGGACATGACGTTATCAGAGTGACAGGTGTTAAAAGAGAGACCCAGGTACATTTTTAAGAATTTTGCCCTGGGGCGCCTGGGTGGCTCAGTCGGTTAAGCGACCGACTTGAGCTCAGGTCATGATCTCACAGTTCATGAGTTCGAGCCCCACATTGGGCTCTGTGCTGACAGCTCAGAGCCTAGAGACTGCTTCAGATTCTGTGTCTCCCTCTCTCTCTGCCCCTCCCTGCTTGTGCTCTCTCAGAAATAAATAAACGTTAAAAAACTAAAAAAAGAAAAGAAATTTGCCTTTCACCCTGCCTCACTCCTTCTGAATGGATTCTCTTAGAAATTAAGACATACAGACAGCTACACACACTTTTCTCTCTAGACTGGTGCCATGGTCTCGGACGTATTATCTCTATTTAACTGCCCTCGTATGCTAGGATGTTTTTCCAGTGCTCCAAAGCAGCTATCCTTTTGCAGAACTTTGGCCAAGGGCTATAGAGTCAAATAATATTACAACATATAATTATTTAATAATTACAATCTGTAAAACACTTAAGGGCAAGTGAGAAATTTTATGTGGAAATGCTCTTAAAGCTATAAAGGGTATATATGTATATATATAATCCATATGGATTATTTAAAAATTATTTCTACATGGCAGGACCCTTTGCAGTAACTATATTCCCATTATATCTCACAATCAGAAAGCCAAGCCATTCTCATTTTCCACATGCAGAACTTTCCCTGTCTTTACGATGGTACTTCTGAAATATTTCCTGAATCTGACCAAGCCTCTACATTTAGTCCTCTTTTATTTTTATGTTTATTTGAGAGAGAGACAGAGTGTGAGCAGGGAATGGCAGAGAGAGAGAGAGAGAGAGAGAGAGAGAGAGAGAGAGAGAGAGACAGAACCCAAAGCAGGCTCCAGGCTCTGAGCTGTCAGTACAGAGCCCGATGTGGGGCTCGAACTCACAAACTGTGAGATCATGACCTGAGCCGAAGTTGGATGCTCAACCGACTGAGCCACCCAGGCAACCCGCTACATTTAGTTCTTATTACCTCCCCACCAGACCTAAAATCCATAAAGAAAGGCAGGATGGTCATTTGTTTACTGCTCTCTTCCTGATGCATAGTGTACATGGTGGGCACTTGCTCATTTTTGTGAAATGAATGAACCGCATTTCCTAAGGTCCTTCCAGTCTACTCCATAATGCATCAGAACACAGTTCTGCCTGTGTCTGGTACCTACTTGTAAAGCCTTCCAGGCCTCTCTACTGTTGATAGAATAAAGGACTTGCTCCTGAATGATGTCACATTCAAATTCCTTCCCAGTCTTGTTCCAACCACTTTTCTGGGCTATCTTCCTCGTCCCCCACCCTCCCCCCCACCCGCCGAATGATTCCAAAACACACCGTGCAGCCTCATGCTCCCAAGGCTTCACGTAAGCTGTTCCCCCTGCCTGCAATGACCTTCCTTTTACATCTGGTGGAATTTCACTTCTCCAAACACGGCTCAAATGTCACCTTCTCCAACGCCTTCCCCAACCCCCCTGAAGGTGCTGCTCAACCCAGCCTGTCTTTCCCTTATTGCCTGTTTCCCATTACATTATAGTGGCTTTCATTCTCTCTTGATTTTCCTGTGAATTCCTTGAGAGCAGGGACTGAATCTTACCGTCATTCTTTAAATATCTCCCAAACCTGACCGCTGCTCACCCCTTGCCCCCAATCATTCTAGCTAAACTGCCACCTTCTCCCACCTGTTCCGCGTGACAGCACCTGACTGGATCCGTGTTGCCAGACTGCCGTCCAACAGGGGACCTGCCACGAAGCAGCCAATGATCCTTTAACAATGTAAACAACCACATGCCACTCCTCTACCACAAGCCTGCAGGCCTGCTGGCTTCCCTTCACACTTAGAAAAAACCCAAAGTCCTTGGCTGTCTGGCCCTTTCTCTCTAATTTCACCTGTACCACCCTCCCCCTTGTTCACTCCAGCTCCATTTGCCTCTTTGCTTCTTCTCGAACATGCCAAGCTGTTCTCTTCCTGGGACTTTTGAATCGTCTCCCCTCTGCCAGGAAAGCTCTTCCCCTGGGTATATACGTGGCTTGCTCCCTTACTTCCTTGTGGTCCCTGCTCAAATGTCCCCACCTCAGAGAGGTCCCCCGTAATCACTGTCCAAGAGAACCTCCTCCATTAAGCCCTTCTCTCCTACCTGCTTTATTTCTTTTCACAGCACTAAATGCCACCAGTGTGTTACCATCAACTTTCCATGCATTTCTATGGTTCACTTGTCACTGAGGATAGAGACTGTTTTGTTTAGCACCATGTCTCTGATATCGAGAACAGTGCCCGGCAAATAACAGGCACTCAAGTGTTTGTTGAATACGTGGATGAATCTTGATATATCAGGTGCCTAACACAGTGCCCGGTTCTAGAAATCTTTAAGTGAACGAACAAATCAGCAAATTTTACAAATGAAATGGAACCTTGGCATATATCCAGGATTCCCCAGGATCTGAGTGCAAGTGTTTTATCCATTGGCTCCATGAACATAATCTTAATTGCTTTTATTTACTCTAATATCATAGGTGATGCAACCAGGTCCCTCACTTTTCCAGAAATCGGTTGTGGACAGAGGTGTTGGCCAGCAAATTCGGGAATTTCGGAAAGATGACCAAGAGCGGCACAGCAGGGATTCCAAATACCCTTCGTTGACTCTCATCAGCAACTAAGGGACCCTGATAAGGTATTTTATCTCCTGTGATTTATGCAGAGTGTGCACTTGCTGTTAATCCTGCTGAACACCGATTATTCTGAGGGCTGGAACAGGTGAGACATTGGTCCCAAACTGTGAGAGGGTGGGCCCTTTATGCCCTTCATATCTGAGTGGATGATACAGTGAGGCTCCTGGGCTGCTGGACCCCAGCTCGCCTCAGTATTTGTGCTTTAGGAACCTGAGTGGCTTTGATATGCCAATTCAGTCCCTCATAGGTGAGCTGGGGAACAATTTGCCACACTTTCCTTGTTCACTTTGGCCTCTGGCTGTTACTTTTTCCTGCCCATTCTGTTTGTTTTTTTCTTAATTCCTTGCACATGGGTATGTCAAAGAAGCAGGCAGTGCAGAGTAGGGTGAACCCTTGGCATGAGTGAAGTGTAACATATTGGTAGTCTGTCCATCTATCCTTCTCTTGAGGCTAAGCAGTGATCAGATGTGCCCAATTCTCATGCATGGATGGCATCAGGGCCAGAGACCAGAACAGGGAGATCCTGGGAGGTTCCCATCCCACCCCTTCCCTTCAAATCTCCAGTATCCCATTACTAAACAAGAGTGGGAGATGGGGCTTCATAAGGTGTAGAGGGAAGGGAACTAGGTTAACTGCACGTGGGCCCTATTCTAAGCCCTCGGCCAGGCCTTTTATGTGCATGGCATCATTGGATGTTACCGAGGAGTTGGTTATGATCATTTACCTGCATTTTAGAGAAGAGAGAGAGGGGGAAAAAAAAAACAAACAAAAAAACCCAAACAAGGTCCAAGAGGTTGATGACACTTGTCCAAGTTACCCAGATGGTAAGTGGCAGAGCTGGGATCTGAGATTCAAACCAGGCCTTTGTGACTCCCTGGCTGCCCACCAAGAGCAGGAATTTCTCTAACATCTGGAAAGACACGAAGGCAGGGGGGAGGGGGGCAACAGCTGGAGGGGTAGCAAATGGCTCCTACCTGAGATTTCATCATCACCAGGCCCTGCAAAGTCCAGGTTACACTGATGCCACCTGGCTTCTCTTCTGCTTTGACAACTGAAAACTCTCTGGCTGATTTACCAGGGTCATCCTGGTCACACTCCGTGGTACTGGAGTGGATGAAGCGCCCCATAGATGCTCCTTCCAGCGGTGTCCTTCCACGCCATTCTGGCTCCCGTGTCTGTTTACACAGTGCTGTCCTGGAGTGCCTTCACCCTTCTTGGGTCTCCAGTTCATGGCACCTCTCTCTCCTCGTTTCCAAAGTTGTACCCCCTGGGGAGTGCACCCCGCCTGCATTTCTGGAAGTTCCAGCGGTTCCGGGTCACTGTGGGAGCCTCCGGGCGCGTTAAGAGGCACTGCCGCCTACCAAGGTCTGGGCATCTTTGGGGCCATTCGCCGAACCCCTTCCCTAGCGCTCCCGGCTCCGCGCCGCAGTGCCCCCTCCGCCGCCAGAGGCCGCCCGGAAGCGGGGCTCCTCGAGCGCGGGGCGGGGAAAGGGGCGGGGCGCGGCGGTACCTGGGCCGCCGAGGAGCCGGGGGTGGGCTCTTCGGGGACAGCCGGCAGCCCCCCCAGATCCGCACCGCCAGCCGCCGGGAAGCTCGGGGCTCCGGGCGTAGAGGCTGCGCTGTCACATGGGCGGCGGCGACGGGGCCGCATTTAAGCGGCCGGGGGACGGCGCCCGCCTCCAGCGCGTCCTCGGGCTTGGCTCCCGCCGGGCGCCCCGCTCTCTGCCCGCCGGGGGCCCCGCGCCGCGCCGCACCGCGCCGCCCCCGCCGGGCCATGCGAGCGCGGGCCCCGCCGCGATGAGCTCGCACATCGCCAAAAGCGAGTCCAAGACATCGCTGCTGAAGGCGGCGGCGGCCAGCGGGGGCAGCCGGGTTCCCCGCCACGGCCCTGCCCGGGAGCCAGGGCTGCCCGGCCGCCGGCTGCCCGGCACCGGCCCGGGCACGCCGCCGCCGTCCGGGGACCCCAGTTCGCGGAGGCCCCTGTGCCGGCCGGCGCCGCGAGAGGAGGGCGCGCGGGGGAGCAGGCGCGGGCTCCCCCAGGCGCACTGCAGGCCCCGGGAGGCGCTGCCGACCGCGGCGTCCCGACCTTCGCCGCCGTCGCCGCTGCCGCCGGCCCGCGGGCGGGATGGGGAGGAACGGGGGCTGTCCCCGGCGCTCGGCCTCCGGGGCTCGCTGCGAGCCCCGGGTCGCGGGGACTCAGCTCCAGCCGCCGCGTCCGAGGCAGACCCGTTCCTCCACCAGCTGCGCCCCATGCTCAGCTCCGCCTTCGGCCAGGTAAGGGCCGCGCCTCCCGTCCGCGCTCCCGGGAAAGGCGCTCGGGACCCTGCCGCGGCTGCGCGCGCCCACAGCCCTCCTCCCGCTGCCCGCGGCCCCCCAGTCACGCTCCCCGTAGTCCTTCCGCAGCCCTGCGCCCTGGCCGGCACTCCGCCTCCCCCGTGCCTGATTCAGCACCCTGTGCGCTGTCCACGCTCCGGGCCTCTTCTGGGCGAGGCACCAGCGCCTCGCCGCCCTCCACCTGCCAGAATAGGCCAGTCCTGCAAGGGAACGACCGCCACAAACCGTCTGGAGATTTTTGCAGGGGTCCGGAGGGGCGCTCCGAGCAGGTGGCGCCAACTCCGGTCTCCAGCCAAGACTGCCAGTGAGCCACCCAAGGGAGCAAAGGGTTTGGAGTCTGGGAATCAAGAATGGCTACCGCGGGGACACACAGCCTTGCTTGGGGATGGAAGACACTAGTCATGAGCTGTCGTGGCCCCAGAGACCTGGGAAAAGTTTGGAGAGCTAGATGGAGACTGAAAAATATGAGAAAAGAGAAGGGTCTGGGTGGGCATAGAGGGGCTACACAGAGCTATGGCTCACATCGGAACTTTGGGGAGATTTAAGAAGTTGTCACTCCAGGGATGTCACTAGGATGGCGGGTGGGCAGCTGTCAAGTTGTAGAACGTGGAATAACACCCTGGCCTGAGTTGATGTGCATTCTAGGGTCAGGAAGGTCACCAGGGGGTCACCAGTGGCTACTCTGGTTTCCTCTAGGCCTTTCTGTCAAGGGTCATTGGCAGCTGAGCATCCGTTCCCTAATCTAGGTCTACAGTTTGGGATGTGCTGCTGGGGAGCGAGGTTCTCAGAAGGGAACTGTGAACTCCTGCGCAAAGCCAGGGTTTCCTCTAGTGCTGAGTCCATAATTAATTCAAACTCACTGGCACAGCGTTGAGGCAGTTCTGCGGCAGCCGAGGAGGGGTGTAATGCAGAGGTCTGATGGGAGAGTTTGCGTGGTGTCTGGAGGAAGAGGGGCCCTGAGTGTTTCTGTGCTAGGATGTAGTGTAGAGAAGCCGTTTCAAGCTCCTGGCTTGCCATGCTGGATCCGAATTCCACGGAGGCCGTGTGTGTTCTGCTTCAGATCTGCACATTCCTTTTCAAAACACTACTCCGTGGTGGCTGATGCCGGCGGAGGTCTGACATGAAGGCAGCTGCACGTGGATTCGGGTTGCGCGGGGCTGCTGTGTGGTGTGATAGGGCAGCCGTGTGTGGCTTTGTTCCTGTGGGGAGCCCTCGTTAGCCGAGTTAGCTGGAAGCAGTTCTCCAGAGTAGAGATTTGGATGCAGGGCTTTGAGAGTTAGTGCAGCGACATGTTGAGGTGGAGTGGGTCTGGGCTGTGGAGTCAGTGACATCTATTCAAACATTTATCTGATATTTGGGGACATCTACTTTGCCCCAGCATTTGCTGGGACCAGGGAGCCAACAGCGGACAAGATAGCTGCGGTGCTGGCTGTTTGGGAGCTCACCATCTAGCAGTGTGGAGGGGGTAGGTCACGGGCCCGGAAGCACACATTTTCTGGCTGTTTTGCTAGCACTATGCCTTCGTTCCTAGAAAAAGAGTCTTTTCTTTTTCCAGTCTTCCAGAATTTGCCTTCATGGGCCCTTTGGGAGCTCAGAGCATTTCAGCTGCCTGCTTTCCATCCTCCTTCTACGTTCTTAGTCATTAATAGTCTCCAGCCCGGTGTTCTGAAATGTCACCAGGGTCACCTGAGTCAGGAAGGGCTGGAAGGTCCCATCAAATATTTACGACCTCCATGTGGGAGCTCTTGCCTCTGGAGCTGCAGACTTTTTCTCTAAAGCTCAGCACATTCAGTGTGGGCTTCCTGCTGACAGCTCTCAGACATCTGCTTGAACAACAACAGCAATAACAACGGAACCTAGCCTGGGACTTTTGTGTCAGGGTCTCCAGTCTTCTTTGCTTCTCTTTGCTTTGAGATTTCTGTCCTTAGAGACAGGGCCAGGACCAAGAGAAGGGAAATGGGATTCTGAATACAAAAACATTCTGATAGAATCTGTTTAGGGCAAAACATAGTCGTGGGGAGGTCTATTTCTCACGTCTCCCAAGTTCTGTTATTTTTTTTAACCTTAAGCAAATTGTGTAACCTTGTTAAAGCCTCTGTTTCTTTACCTGCAAAACTGGGGAAATCATAGTACTTCACTGGATTTTGGGGGAGTTAAATGGAACATGGAGATAGATGTGTACAGATCTTGGCCGAGTGCATGGTTCAGAGCAAGGGCACTGTCGATATTAGTTATTATTGCTATTGTTGATTAACTGCTAAGTGCTGTCCCGGACCTTCTTCTTTCCATTTGCAATAGAGTCAGGGAGAGCCAGGGCTCAAAGTGACACTGAAAGGACCAAGCTAGACTCCTACATTAGAGGGAACAGGAATCAGGATGCTTTCAGTGACCTCCTAGAGCTGCCTGACTGCCTGCAAGGAGATGATGTGGTTTTGAGGTGAAGCCAGGGAATGGTGGTGTGGGAGAAAGAAGAGTTGCAAATTCTAGTCCCAAGTCGGTCACTTCCCATTGCTGTGACCTTGGGTCTGTTATTCTCTCCCTCTGGTCTGGGTTTCTTCCTCCAGAAATGAGACTGACAAAAACTACCTTGCAGAGCTATTAATGAGGGTCACACAAGATTAAGGATGTCAAAATGCCTGGCTTGAGTAGGTGCTGGGAAAAAAGGGCAGCCTTCATTAATGTTATTGTTAATAGAGTAACTATCTGAATGTGGGCCTGTGTAAGATACTTTGAAAGCTGTCTCTGAGCAGGGCAAGAAAGGCCATTAAATGAGCTGAATGACAAGAGACCTTCCCAAGTACCCTCTTTGTGGCCAGCTGAGGACATGCTACCCAGCTGCCTAGAGAGATGCGGCATGAGACATGAACTCAGAATAGGCATGATTTGGGGCAACTCTTGGCATTGGGTTTTGTAAAACTATTTTAAGAACATTTTTGGTTTTTTTTGTTTTGGTTTGGGTTTTTTTCTGCTCCTTAGTCTAAGCTGAGGAAGAAACACCCCTTGTAGAGGAGACAACTGTGTATAAAACCCACAGCTCTGTTCCATCTTTTCCCTTTTTCTACCCATAGAGACATCTCTTCTGATTTGACTAGATTAGCCCAATTCCCAAACTGCTTTGCACATAACATGATCACCATATCTAATGAGCAAATGACCAGTATCTCTAGCCTCTGGTCTGCAGAGGTTTCTTAGTTCCTATAGTTCAGATGAGGGAGGGAGACTATATGGAAGCTTGGGTCCTAATAGATTCAATCGTACTAGGTCTGTGTTCCTAGGATGAGGGCTGTGTATTTTGTTTATTCCTGCCCTGCCCAGTCTCTCCCTACTGCTCTCTCGGAGGGCTGGGATACCCTCTTGCCTTTCATCGGGGGCCTGGGGAAAATGAAAGAGGAGGTCATCTTGGGGTTAATATCAATCCTATACAGTCCTCCAGGACATCCACTTTGGCCTTTAGCTGTTTTGGGGAAGCAACAAGAGTGGCCTGAGACCTCCGTCAGGAGCTCACTAAACATTTGTCAAAGTATCTTCTCATGATCTTATCTTCACAGCAGTCTGTGAAGGTTGGCATTATCCCCCCCACTCCCCCCACCCCCATTTTAGAGATGAGGAAACAGGCTCGAGAGAGGGGAGTGGCTTGTCCAAAGGTCACACAGTAAGTAAATGGCAGGGCTGTGATCTCTGAAGAACCTGCCTGTGCTGCTCCATGCCAGTTCGGTGGGGAGTCACATAAGTGTGTTTCCTATTTGTCAGAAACATCCACAAAGCACCTCTTAGGTTATGACCCAGCTTTCCCTGAGTGTGTTCACACCGGGCTGTCATCCAAGCTCAAATGCTGGTGATAGAACTGATCAGGGCTAGAGGCCAGCCTCCCTCCTAATCAGGAATAATCAGCAAAGGGTTTATCCTTCTCATCCCTCTGATCCTATTATTTCATTCCAGAACTCAAAGTGTAGGCTTCTGGAGGCCCAGGGGCTGCTGTCCCAGTGAAGAGGGATGGGAAGGTGGGGCCACATGATATGCTCCTTAGAGAAGCCCCCACTGTTCGATCCTTTTATTTTTTTTTAATGTTTTTATCTATTTTTGAGAGACAGAGAGAGACAGAGAGAGTCGGGGAGGGAGCAGAGAGAGAGAGAGAGAGAGAGAGAGAGAGAGAGAGAGGGAGAGGGAGACACAGAATCCAAAGCAGGCTCCAGGCTCAGGGCTGTCAGCACAGAGCCCGATGCGATGCGGGCTCCAACTCAGGAGCTGTGAGATCATGACCTGAGCTGAAGGTGGACGCTCAACCGACTGACCCACCCGGGTGCCCCGATCCTTTTAAAAAATTTCTCCTAAAGGTCAAACCACCTGCTCCCTCTAGATCACCAGTTAACCTATGGTCACTCAGGACCACCATAACCTGACCTGTCCAGCCCAAAATAGCTTAAGCAAGCTCTGAGTTAGAATCCCTGAATCCCTTGCTGCCTTAAGCCTCAAGCTAGCAGCATCCTTCTCCCTGAAGAAGGATGGGATTTCTTCAAAATGCATGACTTTTTCCATAGGGGCCTGTTTTTGCCATTTCCCGTCTCCTGTTTCCAAGGACAGGCATATTCCAAGGTTGACAAATGGGGGCTGTGCTCTGGGCTGGCCTGCAGGGGGCAGAAGTCACCAGATCTGACTGAGTGGGTGTTTTGCTGAGTATGGGGGAAGGGAGCGCACAGCTGGCCCTTTAAGATCAATCCTGGGCAGGGGAAGGGGCACCTTCTAGGTGCCTGGCACTGTGCCAAGCCCTTTGTGTGTGTATTATCTCATTAACTGCTCACAACAGCCCAAGAGGGAAGGGTTATTAGTGTACCCATTTTATAAAGAAACTGAGGTTCAAAGAGATTCACAAGTTTTCAAGGTCATAGAGTTTGCTAGGCAGAAGGGCAAGATTTGAACCAGGTCAGCCGGCCTCTGCTTTCCAAGCTCTTAGCATCCGTGTCAGTGGTCTTCAACACTGGCTGCAGATTACATTTACCTGGAGCACTAAACACCACCAATGTCTGGAGCTTACCTACACCTATTAAACCAGAATATCTGGGGAGGCTCCCCAGAGATTCTCAGCTTCAGCTAGCATTGAGAATCTCTGCTTGATGCTGTGGCTGCCTTTCCGTGTATCTGCCCAGGTAGTTAATATGAACTGGGTCTGTACCTGAAACCTAACCCAACTTCCCTCTGGGGTCCCTGGTGAGCCCCAGCTTTTCAAGAGTCTGCAGATGGTTGGTGTTCTAGGTTTGACCTCCAAGTCTTTCCGAAACCCCCAGACTAAGTCGGATTCCTCTGTCTCACATTCTCGGAGGTTTTGTGTTTCCCCTTCATAGCATTTACCTGAAATGTAATTAAATAAGTGCCTTCCTAGCTCTTTAATAGCTCTCGCCTGCCTGCTAGAGCGTAAGCTCCCTGAAAGCAGGGACCGTGTTTATCTTGTTCTCCCCACAGCATTCCCAGAGCCAGGCACAGTGACTGGCACACAAACACTGGACAAATGTTACTTCCTCCTTCCATTTTAATAATTACTCTCTGAGTATCTACCATGCGCCGGGTACTTGCCCACATCTGCTTTAGAAGCAAGATAAGGGGAAACCCCATTTTTCCAGGCAAGGAAACAGAAGCTCTGGAATGTGAGAAGTCAGAAGCTGGCAGACCCTTCTCATGCACCTGAGTCTCGTGACCCTGACCCCCCTGCCCCGCAGAGGGGCTGCTTTGTGCTCTCTTCTGGAGGAACACGTCTTTGGAGAAGACACTTATGTTAGCTGCTCACTCATCTGTTTCATCTCCCCGGTGTTTTTCCTGCCCTTTGGGAGTCAACGCCTCCCCGGTCTCCTCCCTCTGTCCTCAGGGGCTGCCCCTCCTTCTCTGTACCCCCCCTCTGGAGGTTTGGCCCAAACAAGGCTGCTGAGTAACTCCCCTGATTAAACCGTTCCATCGTCAGCAGCAGCGCAGACGTCAGGAGCTATCCAGGGACTTCCTCCCCCGGCTCCCTGGGAGCGAGCCTGTGGCACCTTCTGGGCTGCGCCCCACCCACTCCCCTAATGGGGCTTCTGACCAGCCACTCAAGCTGGACAAAAAAATCCCTGGGAAAGCAGCCTCCCTGGACTGAAAACTCTTTCAGCGACCCGTGAAAGGGTTTTTGCACCGGGGCCGAGAAAGAGTTCGCCTTCCCAACCTGCCTCTGGTGCCCCCTGCTGGGAAAAGCTGGCTGCAGGGGGGAAACAGGGACGCCTCCTCTCTTGGGTCATCGGGCTCCGCCTGTAGGTCTTGAATGTAACATCTGAGGCTTGAGATGAGTTCACATCAAACCTGGAACCCAGAGGGACGAGGAAGAGCCACTCACCTAAAAAAGTTCCAGTCGTGGGACCTCGAAGACCACTCTGACAAGGGCAGCCTCTCAGCTTTGCACCCAGAGGAAGCCCGTGACAGATCTTCACTCAGGATTAGGCGGAGGATGGTTAGAGGGGTCACAGCCCTGGATCACACTTCTACCGGCACTGCCTCCATCATGCCCCCCGCCCTCCCGGTGGTCTCTTGGTTTCCCTTGGGTCGGAGAGACCTGACATAGCAAAGGGAGCGAAGGACCTGATCACTGCTGTTGGCTCAGCTTCCAGCCCCGGAGCCTCATCCCCTTTTGGTAACGAGGCAAGTGTGAAAAATGGAGCGTGATGGGGATGTCACAGGATCTTCCAGGCCTTCAACTGGAACTGCCTGCTCTCAATCCAGCTGTGATTGCCAGGGGGCAATTAGGATGTGTGTCTGTCCCTGAGTTCTTGTGTGTGTGTGTGTGTGTGTGTGTGTGTGTGTGTGTGTGTATGCAAGCAAGCACAAGGCTGGGAGCTGGGAGGCACCCTGGCTTTGGTAGCCCAAACTAGCCTGCTTCCCCTTCTGGGTCTGCTGGCCTAATTCCCAGCTGCAGCTGCCATTCTGGGCCCCCCTCCCTGAAGCAATCTCCCTGCAGATTTGGCAGCAGGAGAGGAGGGGCTGAGGGAAGGGAAATGAACCGGAGAGAGGACTGAGCTCTAATCTGATGTAGATGATCCGGCAGCTTTCCCCAGCTTGCTGCCCTCTGCCATCAGCTCTCCAGGCGATTTTCTCTGTGCCCTGCCCTCTCCCCTCCTGCCTTCGTGTCCTTAAGAAAGTGCCCAGAAAGTTAAACCCACACACACAAACATATATACAATCCACAAAAAAAAAAAAAAAAAAAAAAAAAAAAAAAAAAAAATCAGAGAGCAGGCAGACGAGTAAGAGAGCACGCGCGCAGGAGAGAGGGCTCAGAACGGTCCAGGAGGAAGAACCGCGCAGGCAGATGGAGGCTGGGGTTGGCTGTGACAGGGACTAAGGTCTCTTAGTCCCCAGGAGTCTCCTTCATGGACCCGGGGATCCTGAGAGGGGCTGCCTCAGCTTAGGATGGGCAACTGTGTCAAGTCTCCACTGAGAAATCTCTCAAGGAAGGTATGTTTCTGGAGTTCCCAAGATCTGGGGCAGGGGAGGGGGCATCTTGCCATCTGTGCCAGAGTTGGGACGGAGGGGGTGGGCATCTGAAGCTTGCTACCCTTTCCGTGGGTTCTATCTAGAGCTGTTTCCCTGCCTCAATCTCTAGATTCCCTCCGATCCCAGTTTTCTGTGTCTCAGGCTCTGCGCTGAAGTTGGGACTTAACAGATGCATGGGGGGCTGTTTTGGGAATTAGCACAAGATTTAGGAAAGAAACCGAAGAGTTCCTGGGCTACAAAATAAAAAGCACAGATCCACAGCATGTGAGTGACCGGACCTTCCTGGGGCTGGTAGGATCAGAAGAGGGTTGAGCTGGGCTTTGCCTCTGTTGCTGCTGAGGTTCCTTCCCAGCCGTAGGACCAGGGACTCATTCCTCTCTTTGAGAGCATCTGGCCCTCTCTCTGGTGGTCTCTAAACCTTCAGAATTGTGGGTTTTGAAGTCAATCGCATTGCTACTGGGGTATCCCCTGCCACCCTCAATAATTCTTGAATCAGGTTAGAGAATCTCAACTAGGACCAGCTGGTTCAGAGCCCCGGATTGTTTCCACTGAGAAACGGGATGTTGAGCAAAGGTGTCTGTAAGTCGCTTTGTGTAGTGGATTTATTGCTTATCTACCAGGATGATATCCTTTTGCAAGAATTCCTTTTGGAAAGCAAATCACCACCTCCAAGACATTTTTCATGCAAAGCTGGGCTTACATCTATAGGGTTTTGCTTTAAATGGGCTCTGCTTGTATTTCTAGCCCTCTGTAGCTAAGCCATAGAAGAAACTCATGGATATTATTTAAAGGAAGGAGGAATGATAGGGATGTTTTCTTCCAGTTCTTTCATTTTCCAGATAAGGAACTTGATTGCCACTCAGGTAAAGTGACTTACCGAAGGTCTCAGGTTAACTAATAGCATCTCTGTCCCTAACCCCATACTACCTCCTGGGTCAGTTTGATAGTCTCTTCATTTAGGAAATTTTGAGCCTTTTTGCTCATCATCTTCCTCATTTAGCTAAGCTGCTCACACCAAATTCCCTCTCATCTCCACTGTTCCTTGGATCCTTTCGAGGGTTGACTGTTTCTTCTGTGCACACAGCCCCATCAGCTGTCATCTTAGGAGAGGATTTGGCCTCCACGCAGTTGCAGAGAAGCAGAAACTGACCTGAATTAGTCTAGAGGACCACAGGCTGAAAGCCTCCCCCCCCCGCCCCGGGTTCTGTCCAAAGCTTAAAGAGGTGAACTTAAGAACAAGATCTATCCCTCTGTTCTACCTCCCCTCTTCTCCCTGTACACAGCAGAGTGTTTAAGAGCCAGACTTCTCAAATCTGTTCTTTCCAGCCATGTGACTTTGGGCAAGTTACTTGACCTCTCTGGACCTCAATTCCCTTGTCCATCAAGTGGAAATACTAATATTTGCCTCCCAAGGTGATTGTCAGAAGCAAATAAAAGTGCTGTGCACACTGCCCAGAACCGAGTCCTCAATAAATGGTAATTAGTATTATTATCATCATGATCCTAATGTTTCCACTCTGGGTTTTCTTAGGATGGGGATGGAGGATAAAAAGAAAATAGGAGAGGTTTTGAGTCCACGGAATAAGGTAAAAGACAATAAAACTTCTTGCATTCAATTTCATTTTTCTTTTTGTAATAACAGCAGTTGCTTTCTTCTGAAAAGCCACAACACACCCAGCCTCTGTGATCTCGTTTGCTCTTTTCCACCAGGTAGTTCTCTTGGCTCTTTTATAGAGCAAGGAGCTGGGCTTTAGAGCGTTCCTAAGGTCACACAGCCGAGTGGAAGCGGAGTGGAGATTTTGGAAACGTTGGTCTGTGTGAATCCATAGCTGGTATTTTCTTTTTATTTTTGCCTCTGTGAGAGGCTGCGTCTCTCTCCTGCTGTCAGAAATGTTATTCGTAGATCCCCGCACCTGACCTTCCAGGTCGTCCGGATTCCCACTCACTGCAGCCATTCCTTCCTTCACCTCGCCAAGCGCTTGCTCACTTACTCCCCCGCTGCTTGAATACCTTCCAAGTGAGAGGAAGCTTTGACCTGCCTTCTCTTAGCCAGCTCGTGTTGTTAGAAAGCTGTAAGGTCATGAGGCAGGCTGACCCCTCCTGTTGCCATGCTCCTCTCGGGGAGATGTCCCCTCGGTGCCAGGGGACATTGTCAAGCCGCTGCCCACTTGGCTTCCTGAGCGTGGTAGCCGGGGGGTGCGTAATGGGGAGAGGCGGCCTGCTCCGGGCTCCGTGTGGGGCAGGACCAGGCTGTCAGGTGCCATCACTGGCCGGGGGGAGAACAGCAGCCTCCCGGGGCGACTTGGTGCCAGGCAGTATTATGATCAAGAGACGCAGTGGAAATTCCCCAGCCACCGCGGGTCCCTTCTTCGTGGGAACACATTCTTCTCCATCCTTCTCCGTTCTTTCCTGATTGGCAAATATTCTCCCACTTCCTCTGGAGCCAGAAGTAAATGCCTTCTGGCTCCCGGCACCTCTTATGTTGCATCTCCATCATCGCCGTTGTCCTTATCATCGTCATTGTCATCCCCATGGCAACTCCATGCATTTGGCTCTTACAGTGCTCCAGGCACTGTGCAATAGCTCATTTATTTCTCACGAGAATCCTGCGAGGGGCCGCGTGTATCCCCGCCAGACTGAGAAGGAACCCAGAGCACAGAGAGGTGCAGTCACTTGCCCAAGGTCACATAGCAAGCAAGGGGCGGGGCCAGAATTTGTCCCCGAGACTGTTGGAGTCCAGAGCCAGGGTACTAAATCTCTTCTCTGAGCTCTGTGCCTCCGCTGTGCTGCCTCCTCCTTCCTGGCTTGTGCTCACTCTGAGCCAAGTGTACGAGACTCAGCCAGAAACGAAAAGGCGGATTCTCTGCACACATCTCGGGAGCCTGTTTCATGGGGTCGAGCCGCTGTCTACTGCCAACATTCCTCTGAGCCAGCCTCCCAGTTGGGAAGGTCTCTCTGGATTTGCCCTTGCTCTAGCCTGGGTCCTGGGATCCTGTGAGAGTATGGCTGAGGCCCTGAACTCTTTCAGACATTAAACCAGAATGGCCCTCGGTCTGCCTGACCTCTCTGAAGTTCTGAGACAAGCAGAGACCCAAACCTATTGCATTCACTGAACTTGGGCCTTGCCCTGAGCATGAATTGCTGCCTCCCCTCTGAGGAACCAGGATACTGCTCCTGCCTCTCTAGGCCTGGGAGAGGCTTAGGAGGTTGGAAGGGAGTCTAGTCTGGAGCCCCAGAGCGCGGGGCTTTGGGGAGAAGATGCACTGGAGGAGAGGGGAGATGATGTAAGCTGGGAGAGACTGTTCAGGTTCTCAGCCTGGGAGGACAGGCCGCCCGCTACATCACAGGATCTTCTCCTGGGCATGATCTTCTGTGAGCTGGAGGAACCTGGCAGCAAGTGGGGTACAGTAGGACAGAGGGTAGGGTGGGCAGCTCTGGGGTTCTTGGGCAAAGACGGCCCTTCAAGTTTCAGCTGCTCTGTTTCTCCTTGAAAGGGTTGCCTCTAAGTCCAAGCTCATCCAAGCTCAGGACTGAAGGCAGAGTGCCCTGGCCTGGATCCTGGGGGGCCTTGGGCATCCTGGGGAGGCCAGGGTGGACTAGAATGTTGTGTCTGGATGCTGCTGTTGTCCTAAGGGGACCGTCTGTGGGGGGTGCTGACTTTTTATAGCTGCATGGGAACTGTCAGGGAGGAGGAGAGGAGGGCCAGGGCCTGAAAGCACAGCTATATTCGGTAAGCAGAGAGAGGGCCCCTGCCTCAGCCTCTAGAGGCCGGGCAGGCTGGGCCAGGCAGGGAGCCAGAGACAGGAGGGGGAAGAAGGAGAGCTGCTGGGGGCAGAGAGCGTCTAGTCTTGAGGCAGCAAACCGGGTAGACTCTGACCCTCGGATGGGCTTTGCTTGGCCCAGCTGAAGGTCTGGAAACCTTGGGCTGAGTTAAGTAGCACTGTCCTTCGGAGAGGACAGTCCCCCCTCTTGGTTATGTCGGCTAGGCTCATGTGTTTGCACCTGCCAGTCCGGCAGCCTACCCGAGCCTGCTCTGTGTGTTCCCAGGTCTGATTGTCGTCACTGCCTTCCAGTGGGGTCTGTTGAAGGCAGGGACAAAAGTCAGTTTGGGAACATCTTGGGCAAGGACCGTATTCATTAGTCTCTGAGCGAGCACTTCCCATTGGCTGGAACAGAAGCCTCCCTCTGCCTCCTTCTCTTTCTAATCTTCTGCATGCATGCGAGTGTGTGATTTTGTGCATGTGTGTGTGTTGTGAACACATGTGTGCCCGTGTTCCACACGACGGGTGTCACACCCAGCTCTCCCCGGAGCATCCGTTTCAGGCAAGGATCAGAGACTCCATTTCTTGAACCAGTTTCACTCCTGCCTCCCGTGCATCCCGAGAGCTCTCCGAACCCTACTCTCTGACTCTCCAGGGTCTCCTCTTGAGGAGAGCCCCTTCTAGGACCAGCAGCCAGGCTGAGGCCAGGAGGGCCGGTTGGGCAGGGAGGTGACGCCCTTGCCTCTCTTTTGTATTTGCTTGGTGCTGGCTGAAGATGCGCCAGGAGGAGAAGAGCAGCTACACAGTGGTGCAGACGAGCGAGGAGGGGCTGGCGGCCAGCGGCGAGCTCCCAGGACCGCTCCTGATGCTGGCCCAGAACTGCGCGGTCATGCACAACCTGCTGGGCCCTGCCTGCATTTTCCTGCGCAAGGGCTTCGCTGAGAACAGGCAGCCTGTACGTAAGTTGGCCCCAGTGGAGCCTCACTCGACTTGCCTTCAAGGGCATAACGAGGTGCTGGGAAGAAGAGGGGCCCAGTACGCAGCAGCAACCCGTGTCCCCTAATGGATGTACCCCAAACCCTCAACTTGGGAATCTGACCCCCAAAGTTTCCCACCCATGGCTGCAAAGCACTGGTGAGTCTACATCCACCAGCAAGAAGTAATAACAGCAGCTCATGTTTTTTGTTTGTTTGCTTGTTTTTTGTTTTTTGTTTTTTTTGTGTGTTATTTTTGAGCACTTGCTATGTGCAAGGCACTGTGCTAAGTGCTTTGGTGCATCTCTTCAATTAAGTCTCAGAGCAACCCTGAGAGGTAAGTACTATGATCATCCCCATTTGGCAGATGAGGAAACTGAGTCAAGGAGGTAACTCGAGATGACAGCTAGTGGGAGGCAGAGGTAGGGTTCGAACTTTGGGAGTCTGACTCAAGGGTTTCCTGTACTCTTAACAACCCTCCTGAATACAATGTCCAGTACTTCCTACAATAGTGGAAATATTCTATAATTGATGCTGTCCAATATAGTAGCCACCAGCCACACGTGGCCATTGAGCTTTTGAAATGTGGCTAGTGCAACTGGGGAACCGAATTGTTAATTCTATTTGGTTCCAATTCCAATTCCGATAGCCACACGCGGCTACTATATGGGGCAACCTCCTTTAGGTATCCGAGCTGTCACCGGGAGAGGGTGATAATAATAATGTCACCAATACGAATGTATGAAGGTTCCATTTATTGAATGCCACACGCTAAACACTTTATTTTTTTTAAGTTTATTTATTTTTGAGACAGAGACTGTGAGCAGGGGAAGGGCAGAGAGAGAGGGAGGCAGAGAATCCCAAGCATGCTCTGTGCTGTCAGTGCAGAGCCTGACATGGGGCTTGAACCCATGAACTGTGAGATCATGACCTGAGCCAAAATCAAGAGTCGGATGTTTAACAGACTGAGCCACCCAGACGCCCCCTAAGCACTTTATATATCTTGTCTCACGGGATGCTCACAAAGGTCTTATTAGGTGGGTACCAGTATCAACCCATTTTATTGATGAGACTATGGCTCAGAGAGCTGAAGTGACCTACCCAAGGCCCCACAGCTAGCAAGTTGCAGATCTGGGCTTTGCACTTGAGTTTGTCCGACGCTAGAGGCCAAGATCTTCTCCCAGACCACATAAGCTGGGGAGAAAGGGGTATTTGTGTGCTGTATTCCCATCTCACCCCTGGGGATGGTGCTCATGGTTTCCCTGTCACCTCGGTGGGCATCCCTGGCCCCGCTTCACACAGCAGAGTGTGTGATCCAGGGGCCAGCTCCCAGGACTCAGCCAGACCAGCACCACCACAGGCACCTGGAGAGGGGTACCTGGCCTTCCTGCTCCTGGCTCTGGCTGTGCACGAAGCAGAGGGGGCTGCCCTGGGGGTCAGCAGTACCCTATTCCCCTCCAGTCCTGCAGAACTGGGTCCTGGAAAAGTGGGAGCCTGCTTGAGGCTTGAAGGGGGGGCGGGGAAAGGACTCATGTCGAAGTGACTTATCCTAGCCAGTGTCCTCTGCATGCATATGGACACACATACACTCACCTACTCGCTCACTTCACTTACCGGGGGTACAGGGCATGGCAAAAATCATCCTTTTCGGCCACCCAAGATCCAAGTCTGATTAGGAAGAGAGTGACGACAATGCACCGTGACAGGCTTTTACGGTGGAAGTCCCGACAGTCGTCTTGCAGAGACACGCATACCTTCAGTGAATCCTGCCCTCAGCTAGAAATACTACCTGAGGGCTGGATAGCTTGCAGCCTGCTCAGCCCCGGCTCATGTACACTCTCAACACTGTCCTGCCACATTTAGCCACTCCTGAGCACAGGGTCCTGTGCACCTGGTTGTCTCATAAGGGGTTGCTCAGCAGCCCCTTTCTAGAAGATTCTCAGATTTTCCGGAGTTGGGGTCCCTTGACCCAGGGCCAGTTTACAGTGGGTGGGCCTGCCCTGACCGTGTGGGCTGGAACAGCCTGTGTGCACAGCTGAGATGCCTCACGCTCACTGTGGCCCACCTGCGTGTCTGTGTTCACGATAGGCGTGCCCACACCTGGTATGTGCTTCCTCAGGGGGGCACGCCCTGCCCCACGTTCCTCCTGCCCAAGGACGGAGAGCTGTGACAGGGAGGGTGGGCCCAGTGCGCCAGTTTTGGAGCTGATTGAACAGGTCCAGTGGGGCATCAATTTCGTGCCAGTCTGTCTGCCTCCTGGGAAGGCCTAGGGTGACTGGCACCTCACCAGCCAGAGCTTACCCCATGCGTCCTCTGGGCCTGCTCTTGGGAGACCTCGCCGCCATCTGTTCAGATGCCTAGACCCAGGGTTTCCTTGACTCCCCAAGGAGATCTGGGCACTGCTTGAAGCTGGAGATGTGTGCTTTGGACCCTGGCAGCAGCCACTGGCACTGGCGGCCCCCAGGGTCCTATGCTGTGTCCCGTGACAGGGCCAGGTGTAGGAAGGGGGTCAAACTGGAGAAGGTGGGCCATGCCCAAGCAGCAGGGCACAGCCTGAAGTCTACCTCCACACCCTTGGCTCCTCCTCCTCCTCCTCTTCCTCCCTGTCTAGTCCCTGCTTTCTGTCCTTCCAGCCCCTCCCTCCTCCCATCGCCTTGCAGATTTCCACACTGTTGTGACCTCCCGCCCACCCTGCTTTATTTACAGGTTTTTGCCTCCAGACCAGCTCTGTTCCCTGACACATCCTTGTGTCTGGAATGGGGACACAGAGGTTCTCTGCCCAGGCTGGATGGGGCTCTGGGGTCCCTGGGCATCTCCCGTGTCTATGGGAGATGTGGGGCTGCAGCTTTTTCCCTTGAAGACGTGGTCCAGGCATGCGTCCCACTCGGTGCTTGCTGTCCCTTGGATGGCCTCCAGGTTGGGCATTTTGTAACTTCTAGGTCGCTCGCAGCTGCTAATAGGACACTTTCTTTTGTTTCAGGACAGATCACTGCGGCCAGAGGAGATTGAAGGTAAGACGCAGCCCCTTAGGGGAAAGGGTTGCTCAGCTCTCCAGGCAGTTGAGGGAAGGGAGATTGGTGGGAAGAGAGGCAGAGACACGTTGGCTTCCTGGGAACAAGGCCTGGTACGGGGCTGGGTATCCTCTGTGGAGTCAGCTGTCAGAGGAGCGCCGTCCTGGCAGCTCCAGGGTCTGGCTCTCCGGGCCAGTGGGCACCCGGGCTGCCTCTGATCAGAGGCTCTGTGGATCCCACCCCCAGCCATGCCCACTTTTATTCTGTTCCTCAGAGCTCCGAGAGGCCTTCAGAGAATTTGACAAGGACAAGGATGGCTACATCAACTGCCGGGACCTGGGCAACTGCATGCGTACCATGGGCTACATGCCCACCGAGATGGAACTTATTGAACTTTCTCAGCAGATCAACATGAACCGTGAGTCCCTCCTCTGGGCACCCTCTTCCCTTCCCGTCCCCGCCCTCCAAGTCCTCTGCAGTCACACAGGCCCTGGGCTTAAGTTCTGGGCCCAGCTCTTTCCAGCTCTGTGACTTGGGGCAAACTACTTACCCTCTCTGAGCCTCCTTTTCCTCACCTGTAAACTGTACAATGAGAGGAGCACAGGAAGTCATTGAGAGACTGTCTGCAAAAACAACGCTGTACGTGGCACACGGTGATTGTTGAACAGAAGGAAGTTCTCATTACTGTGTTATTCTCTGTCTTAGTTTTGGGGCTCTCCCAGAAGCAGGCCCCGAAACAAGGATTGGAGTGCAAGCAGTTTATTTGGAAGGTGAAGGGAAGCATCAGCAGGGAGTAGGCAAATGAGACCACAAAGAGAAGGAGCCACAAAGGGTGAACTCTCGAGCCACCCAGCACCATGAGTGGCCAGAGTCTCATTCTGCTAGGCAGCTCAGGGAGTCAGTGTAGCAAGCCCACCTTGAAGTTAGAGCCCTCATCCCTCCAATGGGGGTGTTTCAGCAGTCACTGGCTGAAAGCTGCTGTGAGCAGGGGGTGGGGTGGGTGTTGGTTCTCCACCACTCCTACCTGCTGGGGGATCTTGTTGAACTTGAGCTTCCATTTGCACAACAAGAGTAAGGCTTGGGGCAGGTGGGCCAGGCTCTCATAACTTCTGTTTCTCTCTCTGCCTTTCTGCTCTGTCTCTGTCTCTCTGTCTCCGTCTCTGACATTCTTTGCCTGTCTCTGACCCAGTGTGTCTTTTGCCCGTATCTTTCTCTCTATCCACCTCCCGACTGGTTCCCTCCATCTAACCCTGGCCACTCCCCTGAGCCATTCTTTGATAAGCCACCTGTCCATGGTCACCTGTGTGCCCTCATTTGGCCTTTGGTTGTACCCTGGACCCAGCACTGGACCAGTCAAGGAGGGGTTCACAGTGCCTTCCTTTGCTTAGTTAGAGGTGGGGAGTGGTTGGATGGATGACCTAGCCCTTTCCTCTGTCTCCAGTGGGTGGCCATGTAGATTTCGATGACTTCGTAGAGCTAATGGGACCTAAACTCCTGGCGGAAACAGCAGATATGATTGGAGTGAAGGAACTTCGAGATGCTTTCCGAGAGGTAACTGACGACCACTGGACAGGCACGGGCAGGGTGTTGTTAGAATTCCAACCCCAGGACAGTTACTTGAAAAGAGAAACTAGAGCCCCGGATCACAGGCCAAGGGAAGGAGCTTGGACAGAGAAGAGTCTCGGGGTAAGGGGGGGGTGGGCAATGATGCTAGAGAAGGGGCCCGGTCTTGGGCCCCCCACGTTGTAGCTACCCCTTTCTCCTCCCTGCCCTCTCTAGTTTGACACCAATGGTGATGGAGAGATAAGCACCAGTGAGTTGCGGGAGGCCATGAGGAAACTCCTGGGCCATCAGGTGGGACACCGAGACATAGAGGAAATTATCCGAGATGTGGACCTCAACGGGGATGGACGAGTAGACTTTGAAGGTAGGTGGGGTTTGAACGTGGGAGAGAAACCAAGGCAGTAGTGGCCATACGTGGAGACTTCCAACTGTGTATCCATCATGACTCCATCTTTCCATGCCCCTACCCTTCCATTCTTGTACCCCTCCATCTATGCACCCCTGTAATCCACCTTCCCATTCATCCCTTCACCCAACCATCCGTTGGTCCATCTTGCCAAATCTATCTCTCCATCTGTTCCATCCATCTCTTCATGTGTCCATGTGTCTATCCATTCATCCATCTCTAAAAAATTATCCATACAATCATTTATTCATACATATGTATATGTTTATGTCTGTGTGTATATCTGGTTCCTCAGGCTGAATCCCTCTTTTCTGGGCTTTCGCAGCACCTCAGGCTCACCCTCATCCTTCACACTGCCCCCCACCACGTGCTAGGTGTACCTCTGCTTGACTGAACTTTTTGAGAAGAACACCATTTTCTTTATCTCTGTATTTCCTCATAATTCAGTACCTGGCACACAGCTAATGCTCAGTAAAAGCTTTTGTTTCTTTTTTTTTTTTTTTAAAGGAATCAGGAATCATTATACTAGCTACCATTTATTGTACATGTATTATGTACCAGTCACCGCACCAAGTACACTTACCTACATTATCCCATTTTATTTTCACAACAACTATCTGGATTGCCACTATTGTGGCCTCGTGTTACATATGAGGAAATTGAAGCTCAGAGAAGTCATAGGACTCGCTTGAAATTGCCAGACTGTTAAGACGCGGAGCTGGATCATAAACCAGGCCTGGGATCTCAACATATGTAACCCTGCAAGATACTGCTCAAGACAGCTATGGGATCTAGGGCAAAAATACAGTAAAACGTTCACTCTGTGCTCCGGGAACTTGCCTTCTGAGCAGAGAGACAAGATAAACATGTACCAGGACGTGCGTGTGTCCAGAACACAAAAGTTGGAAGGCCTTTTCTGGGGAGCAGTTAGACTCAAGTTTGAGGAGAGTGTGGCTATATGGAAAGAAGGCTTTGCTGCCACCAGATCTGAAAATTTCAGGTTGTCCGTGTCCCGGTAGTGCCCCCTCACAGATGGCAGCCCTTCCCTGCAAGCCCAGCATCCCCCATCCATTCTGCTCGTATGTATTGCATACATAGTATGTATACCTACTGTGTGTTGAGATCTGCCTTGAGAGCCCAAGACCAGCAAGGAAGACAGATGCCAACGCTGTAGTCCCTGCTGTTTTGGGGGAAATACAGTGAGCTGTGGAGTACAGGGGCGAGGCATCTTGCCAAGCTGGAGGGGGGATCAGGGAAGGTTTCCTGGAGGAGGCTATAAATAAATAGAGCTCTAAGAGATGAGTAGGAGCCACCAGGTGAAGCAGAAGGAAAGGGTATTTACCCAAATGAATTGAAACTTACGTCCACACAGAAACCTGCACACAGATGTTTATAGCAGCGTTATTCATAATTGCCCAAACCTGGAAGCAACCAAGATGCCCTTCGGTTGGTGAGTGGATAAAGGGTGACAATGGCATATTATTCACACTAAAAATAAATGAGCCATCAAGCCGTGAAAAGACACGGAGAAATCTTAAGTGCGTATCGCTAAGTGAGAGAAGTCAATCTGAAAAGGCTACGTAGTGTGTGATTCCAACTGTATGACATTCTTGAAAAGATAAAACTATGGAGACGGTGAAAAGATCAGTGGTTGCTAAGGGTTGTGCGGTGGGGGAGGTATGAATAGGTGGAGCACAGAGGATTTTCAAGGCAGTGAAACCGTTCTGTATGACACTGTAATAGTGGATACACGTCATTATACATTCGCCCCAACCCACAGAATGTGCGGCACGAAGCCTGAACTTGAATGTTACTGTGGCCTCTGGGTGCTAATGCTGTGTCAGCGTGGGTTCATCGATTAGAACAAATGTCCCACTCTGGTGCCGGATGTCGATAGTAGGGGAGGCCGTAGGCTGGGAAGGCAGGGTGCATATGGGAACTCTGTACTTTCTGCTTAATGTTGCCGTGAACCTAAAACTGCTGTAAAAAAAAAAAAAATCAAGTCTAGTTAAAAGAAAAAGAAGAGAGAGGGGACGAGTGCAGGCAAGCTGAGAGGTGGAGGGAGAGTGAGTGTGCCAGCTGCACCGACAGGGAGATCCGTGTGTGGTTGGAGGGTAATGGATTGGGGGTGAGCTTGTGAGAGCCGCGTCAGCTGGGGCCACAGCTGGGAGGGCCTGGAGGTCACATCAGGATATTGGACGTTATCCAGTGGGGAGCCTGGGAGGTTTCAGAGGGGTCAGGTATGCAGATGAGAAAGCCCCCATCCTGGGGCCCAGCTGCTGTGCGCAAGATGGACTGGGAGAGACCGGAGGGCCGTAGGGGACCAGCCCCGAGGTAGGAGCTATGTCAATGGAGGGGGGGCGCTCAGATCCGAGGGAGACTTGGAGGCTGTGTCCTGAGCTGGGCCTGACGGCTCCTTTCTCCCCACCCGGTCCTGTCCTGTGCCCTCCCAGAGTTTGTCCGGATGATGTCCCGCTGAGGCCGTGAGGGCCCCTCCAGGACTGCCAAGCTCCCCCCCGGGCGGGAGAAGAGGAGCCAGAGCGCGCCTCACCCCGCCGTAGCCGCCGAGAGCCCAGGATGGACTGGCGGAAGGGGCCTGCCTGCACCCCAGGGAGGTGCCCACCCTGGACCCCCCTCCCCTCCGCACTGTGAAAGACTCACAACTCCTGCAACTGGAAAGGGGGGCGCCCGCCGACGAGGAGGCCACAGTGCCAAGCCAGCAGAGGTCACGCCGGGCGCCAAGTGCCATGGACCCAGCCGCTGCCGGTGGGGTGGGCCAGGGAGCCTGCCAGCAGCCCCCCCGCACAGCATGTCCGCCCCAGGGCAAAGCCTCTCGCCGCCCTCCTTAGCTCTGTGCCCGTCCCAGCTCGCCACAGCCCTGTTCTCTCAGAACCAATAAAAATATTTCCAAGACAAGGGCAGCTGTGGGGGTCTTTGCTTCTCGGGCCCGTGCAGATGGCACACATTTCCTGAGTACTGACCGCATGCCCAGAGCTGGCTGAACAGTCCTGTATTCAACATGCATTTATTGAGCACCATCAGGTACCCCTTCTCATCTCAGAAGCCGGGACCTTATGCCTCTAGCTGAAGGGGAGCCTGGGGGATATAGTGATTTAGCTGGGTACCCAGTTGCCCCAAACAAAGTCAGGCTCTCAAAGAAAAGGAGACTAGAAATTGGGTAAGCATCTAGCAGGGTCTGTCCCCTTCCTGTCTTCCTGGAGCATCCGTACTGGTGGGGAGACAGACATGACATACTTCACCACGTGGTTACAAATTGTGAAGCTTTTATTAAGCAAAAAAGCAGGGATCCGTGGTAGGGTATAATAAGAAGGCCTGGTGTAGTCTGGGGAGGTCAGGAGAGGCTTTCCTGCGGAAGTGATGACAAGGTGTTTGCCATGAAGGAAATCCCAGTGTGTGCGTAAAACAGATGTCGAAATGCTGCTCTGAAGCATTGGAAGCTGGAGAGTATAGTTGTTTACTTGCTGTGTGGCTTTGGGCCAGTCATGTCCCCTCTCTGAACCTCAGTTTCCTCCTATGTGACAGGGGAATAATAAAGGATAATAAAATCCCCAGTAAGTGCTCTTAGGGCATTGCATTGCGTCCCTCCAGGGGCTGCTATTCATATAACTGCCGTGGGAGTGCCCAGCATGGCAGTATTACACAGGATCCGTTTGTAATCACTGTCATTAATTTCTGTCACTGAAGGGTTGAAGGAGTCCAAGGGGGTGTTAGTGGGTGGAAGTCGCCCAGAAGCTTTGACAGGGTGAGGACATGATTGGACAGGTGTGTAGGGTGGACCTGTATACTTGAAGCTTGTGGTTCTCAAACTTTAGCATGTAAGAATCGCCTGGAGATTCTGTTAAGCCACAGATCTGGGCCCCACCCTAGTGCTTCTGATTCAGAGTCTGAAGTGGGGTCCATGAATTTGCATCTCTAATAAGCTCCCAGGGGATGTTCTTGTTGGAGGACCGCAATTTGAGTAACACTGCTGTTAAGTCCCAGACATGGGGGGATGGGGGGGTGGGGGGGAGGCAAGCGTGTTCCCAGGCAGCGTGGGTGGAGGAGGCTGTGGGCTAAAAGCTGGAAGCGGGCGGTGGGTGGGAAATCCCTGCCCCTGCCCGTGTGCTGCGGCAGAGGCAAGATCCTTGTTCTCAGACTTGGCAGGGAATGTGGGAACGACTGAGGGCACCCCCCTCCCCCCGCCAGAGGCCTGGGTAATCCCCATGTCCCTGAGGCCAGGGGGGCTGGGAGTTCCAAATTCACTCTCATGATCCAATTCTGAGACTAAGCCCTTGGCTCCGCGCCCCGCAAGGCGGGCCTGCGGTTCTGCCTGCTTTTGTATTGACTTGGCTCTGCCCAGAGACCTCAGATCTACATGGTTGCAGAAGTGCAATGGCCTTGGAGGGCCAGAGGAGCAGTTCATAGAAAGAGGGCTCCTGTGGGCATCTCTGTCAGCTGATAGGACGAGCCCTTGGTGGCACCAGAGAGGGAAGAAAGTAGAGTCAGGGTGTCATCTAGAACACTTCTTTCCCTGGTGTGGTGACCTCCTAATCACAGACAGAGTGGCTATGAAAGCGACTTGAATATATAGCTAGGCCAGTGTTCAGAGATACTCTAGTGCTCAGGACAAGGGGAAGCCCTGGGCCTGGACTTCTGTCTCCTCCAATGCTGAAACTCAAACTCCCCTTCTGGAACTTGTCTTATATTTAGTGGTTCCTAGATTGTTTGAAGGAAAGGTTCTGCTACATTCGAGGAACGAGGACTCATTTTTCTAGATGGATCCTAACCCA
The DNA here is from genome assembly GCF_046562875.1 of Panthera onca. Taxonomy (NCBI): domain Eukaryota; kingdom Metazoa; phylum Chordata; class Mammalia; order Carnivora; family Felidae; genus Panthera; species Panthera onca. Next base: position 15,542,499 of record NC_138350.1, read on the forward strand.
GGTGGGAGTTCTTTCTGTGACCTGCACCACGCAAATGCTTAATTACCTCCCCTAGTGGGAGCTGGGGCTGTGTCATCTTAGAAGGGCTCTCATTGTCTGAAAGGTCCTTAAATCTGAGCTTAGATCTGCCTCCTTATGACTTGTAAACTCCAATTCATTAATTCATGCATGCATGTGCTCAACAGATACTTAACTGTGCACCTACCATGTGCCAGGTCCGGTGTCAGGGTCCCTGTCTCTAGCAGGGCACACAGTTAAGAAAACAGACAAGTTGGGGCGCCTGGGTGGTTCAGTCGGTTAAGCGTCAGACTTCGGCTCAGGTCATGATCTAACGGTTCCTGGGTTGGAGCCCCGGTTCAGATTCTGTCTCCCTCTCTCTCTGCCCCTCCCCTGCTCCTCTCTCTCTCTCTCTCTCTCTCTCTCTCTCTCTCTCTCTCTTTCTCTCTCTCAAATACAAATAAACATTTAAAAAAAGAGAAAACAGACACGTATAATGTGGCATCAGTGCTGCTTACTAGGTTACTTACGAGGTTAGCCTAGGAGAAGTGAGGAGGGTATGTGAAAGGTACCCAATCCAGTCCGGCAGGGTGGGGAGAGGGTGGAAGGGACAGATTTGCTAGGACCTGAAGAATCTGCCATACTTGGTCAGAGGAGGTAAGGGGAAGAGTGTTTCTGGTTGAGGGAACAGCACGAACAAGGGCCCAGAGGTAAGGGAGATCACAGATCTTTTGGGAAACGAAGCAGAACTCCATCTGCCCGGTGGACTTGGCTGGAGGGAGGAGAGACAGAGATGAGGCTCATCAGGGAGGCAGGGCCCCATCCATCACTGCCACTGGGATGTGGAGAAGCTCAGGTAGGACCTCTGAGGGGCCGCCTTCGTGTGTCAGCCGGGCTCGGAGCAGCAGAAACCGTGGTGCCTATAAAAGGCTTGCTTTTGGAGACAGATATGTCCAGAGGGTGGAGCAAATCACGGAGCAGCTGAGGACGCCCGGGAAGCATCCCTATTAGCGATGTGGTTAATAGCATGGGCTCTGATCAAAAGACAGAGGAAAACAGACCTTCCATGCCCCTGATGGAAGAATACCAGCTCCCTCCGCCCCCTCCCTCCCCGGGCCTTGCCAGAAAGACAGAACCTGAGTCCGAGCCTCTAGATCCAGCAGGCAGCTGGCAGGAAACTCAGAGAACAGGGTAACATGCTGAGCTGTACTGTGACTATTCCACCAGCGATATCCAGGCTGGGAAACTCCCCTGCTCAAACGACTGAAGCTCTTCAACAGATACATTACAAGAAAAAGAAAGGGGTGGAGGGAGAACTTACAGACTAAAAGGTACCAAGTTTAAAGATGGGCCTGACTTAGGGCACCTGGGTGTCAGTGAAGCACCTGACTCTTGATCTCAGCTCAGGTCATGATCTCAGGCTTCTTGAATTCAAGCTGCACTGACAGTGCAGAGCCTGCTTCAGATTCTCTCTCTCTCTCTCTCTCTCTCTCTCTCTCTCTCTCTCTTTCTCCCCCCCCCCCAAACAAAACAAAAACAAAACAAACACAAAACTTAAAGATGGGCCTGACTAACCAACAGTGTCCAGGGATACACTCAGGAGAAAACATCGTGGACAAACATGGGGAATTCTTCCTATAAAGGTCCGAATAGTGTTTGATTTTAGAGAGAGGCCAGGAGGGGGCTGTGCCTGAGTGGGGAGCACAGACAGGGGCTTCTGGAGTTTCTGGCAAATTTCTGTTTCTTGACCTGTGTGGTACGTACAAGGGTGTTTGCCTCATAATACTTCATTTCACTAATTTATACATTTGTTCTGTAGGTTTTTCTGTGTGTCTTCTTTTCTTTTATTTTTAATGTTTATTTATTTTTGAGAGAGAGAGGGAGAGATCACGAGTAGGGGAGGAGCAGAGAGAGAGGGAAACGGAGAAGCAGGCTCCACGCTGTCAGCACAGAGCCTGACGCAGGGCTCCAACTCACGAACCATGAGATCCTGACCTGAGCCAAAATCAAGAGTTTGACACTTAATGGACGGAGCCACCCAGGCGCCCCTGTTTGTCTTATTTTCCAATAAAAGGGTTTAAACAAGTGTAAGCTCAGGAGTCAGCCACCTGGGTTCAAATCCCCGCTCCGCCACTTTTTAGCTGTGGGGCGCCGGGGTGGCTCAGTCGGTTGAGCATCTGACTGATTTGTGGGTTCAAGCCCCTCATTGGGCTCTGTGCTGACAGCTCAGAACCTGGAGCCTGCTTTGGATTCTGTCTCCCTCTCCCTGCCCCTTCCTCAGTTCCTGCTCTCTCTCTCTCTCTCTCTCTCTCTCTCTCAGAAATAAATAAACTTATTAGCTGTGTCATCTTAGGTAAGTTATGGGACCCTCTGGGCCTCGGTTTCCTCACCTGTAAAATGGGGATGATGTTATAGCATGGTTTTGAAGATTAAGCAAGTTAGCATACTTGAAGCCCTTGGAACAGTACCTGGCACACAGGAAGCACCACCGAAGTTTTCTTTCTTATTATTGCGGTGTTATTCCCCATTTCCCGACCCCTTTCTCCACTGTGTCCTGATGCCTCCACGATCCTCTCTCAAGGAAAGGGGAAAAGAGGGCCAGCTATGCTATTCTTCAATGGCTTTGGTGGGACCTCTCATTGACAGTGACAAGATAATCAGCTTAAATCTGGGATCTGGCTCCATGACCAGGGAGTGACTGTCTGCACAGCATGGTCCTGCAAAGTGGCCCTGATGCTCTTGGCTGTGCCTGTGGCTTAGGCTGCAGGGCCAGAATGTCCCTTCATCCCTCTGGAGGTGCCTGCCACCTGCTCCTGTTCTCTGCCGATGCCTGCCTGTCTTAGAGAGAGGACAAAGGGGCTGAGTACCACGACCGAGGCATGGGCATTAGTGGTAACATGAACCTGCATTCGAATCCCAGCTCTGCCACTTAAGGGAATTAAGGGGCGTATGTGGTCAAGGAGTCTGTCTTACTCTTTGAGCCTCCTTATCTATTATTAACGATAATAATTACACCTGCCTGTTGGCGGGGGATTGTGAAGAGATGATCCATGCATAATACTTAGTAGAGGGCCTGGCTCAGGGCCCTCACACATACTGTTCTGTCTAGAATGCTTTGCTTTTCTTCTTAAAAAAATGATTATTTAGGGGCGCCTGGGTGGCTCAGTCAGTTAAGCATCCGACTTCGGCTCAGGTCGTGATCTCTCAGTCCGTGAGTTCGAGCCCCGCGTCGGGCTCTGTGCTGACAGCTCAGAGCCTGGAGCCTGTTTCGGATTCTGTGTCTCCCTCTCTCTGACCCTTCCCCATTCATGCTCTGTCTCTCTCTGTCTCAAAAATAAATAAAGGTTAAAAAAAATAAAAAAATGTTTATTTATTTTTTGAGATAGAGAGCGAGTGGGGGAGGAGCGGAGAGAGAGGGAGAGAGAGAGAATCTCAGGCGGGCTCTGCGCTGATAGCGCAGAGCCCGATGTGGGGTTCAATTCCACAAACCGTGAGATCATGATCTGAGCAGAGTCAAGAGTAGGGCGCTTAACCGACTGAACCACCCAGGAGCCCCGGAAATGCTTTCCCTGCCCTTTTCCAAAAGCTGGATCCCTCTCATTTTGGGGGGACTGGGCTTAAATGTCTCCTTGACTTCCTTATTGAAGGAAGGTAGGAAGTCATGGCCACATCCCATTTACGTTATTTAGAGAGAGATGAAATTCATGGCCTGACACATATTTATTTTATTACAATACGTTCCTGTTTATCTGCTTGACAGCCCTTACCCCTCATTAGAATTAAGATCCACATTGGCAGAGACCATCTGTGCCTTGTTCACTACGGTACCTCCAGTGTCTAGTGGTAGGTACTCAGCAATTATTTATTGAATAAATGAACAAAAAAATCCATGAACGTATAAATATATGTATTTGTTCACTCCTTTACCATCTGTCTTCCCTGACTGGTTTGTGAGAGACCTAAGTGCAGGACCTTATTTGACCTGTTCTCTGTTGGGTCTCCTGAACCCCTTGTACTCAGCTGGGTGGGTACTGCATGCCCGGCAAATACTTGTCAGACGGATGTGAGACTGGGGGCGCTGAGGGTGGCAGCCATTTGTGACTGCTGCCCTCAGATGCAGGAAGGGCTCCGGGCCCCATGCCCGGTGGTTCTCCTGACCTCAGGTCTTGCTCTGCTCCGGCATTGGGTCTTTTTGGGATCATTTCTTTGGGCTGCGGGCCTCGAAGTCTAGTGTCATGGAATGGGGAAACAGACCAAGGACTGGGAGTTGCACAGACCTAGATTCTTGTCGTTGGTCCATCATTTATAGTCTGTGGGACCTTGAGCTAGTTGGTGAAGCTTTGATTTTCTCATCTGTTCAAGGGGAAATAAGAACCATAATGACGGCAACAACATATATGCCTGGAAGGGTTTTAGTGTTCAGATCAGGTAGCAGACATGAAAGCCCAATGTGGGGTCGAAGAGCCCCCTACACATGCTCATTGTCACCTGTATTAGTAGCTACAAAGGCCTGAAACAGCCATTGAAAACCAAATCCTAGGGTGAAAATCGAATTCTGGGGAGACACTGCTGGGTGTCCATCAACATTGTTTTCTTTGTCTTCTTTAGTAATAAAACTCTCACTTTTTATGACATTCAGAAGCAAGACTACATTTCCCAGCCTCCCTTGCAGCTCAGTGTGGCCTTGTGCCCAAGTTCTGGCTGATGGGATAGAAGTGTGTGTAGTTTTGGAGCACCTGGGTGGGTCAGTCATGGCTGAGGTCATGATCTCACAGTTGTGGGATTGAGCCCCACATCGAGCCCTGCACTGAACATGGAGACTGCTTGAGATTCTCTCTCCTTCCCTCTCTGTCCCTCTTGCTGCTAGTACTCTCTCTCTCGCGCTCTCAAAATAAATAAATAAAAACAAAGAAGAAGAAGAAGAAGAAGAAGAAGAAGAAGAAGAAGAAGAAGAAGAAGAAGAAGAAGAAGAATAGAGGTGCCTGGGTGGCTCAGTCAGTTAAGTGTCAGACTTTGGCTTAGGTCATGATCTTGCGGTTCATGAGTTCCAGCCCCACATCTGGTGAACTCGCGTCTGGCTCTGGGCTCCGCACTGTCTCTCCTCTCTCTCTCCCTCTCTCTCTGTACCTCATGGGGTTTTCTGTCTCTGCCCCTCGCTCACTTGCATTCTCCCTCTCTCAAAAATAAATGAAAAAATAAAAAGTGCGTGTGGTTTCTGAAAAGTGTCCTTAAAAGGAAGACCTGGGTTCCTTTGCCTTTCTTTCTCCTTCTTGCTAGCTGGAATGTGGCCTTGAAGCTTGGAGCTTGAGCAGCCATATTGGACCATGAGGAAGAAGTCAGTGCTGAAGTGGTGTCAATGGAACAACAAATAAAAGGAACCTGGATCCCTGATACCTTTCAGGAGCCCTCCTAAAAGCCCTGAAGTTCCTCACTCCAGAGTCCTTTACAAGAGAGAGAAAAAACGTCCGGTCCTTTAAGCCATTATTACTTCAAAATTTGCTTTCATTTGCAACCACATTTAAATATAACTGATACATTTTCCAAAAAAAGACGAATTCACAGGGCTAGATGGCTTTTATTTTAATTAATGAACACATGTATAAATAACACCAGCTATGTTGCTGACATTCTATGAATACCTTTACAAATATTAACTTGTGAATTCTCATTATAATTCTAGGAGAGAGAAACCACTATTATCCCCATTTTACAGTCTTGGAAACTTCGCGGGAAAGAGGAGAGACGCAGTTCTTGGAATGTTCTCTTTTCAGTTCCTGCTTCTGTTAATTCTTTCAATCAATAAATATAGACTGAGCACATACTTTATGCCAGGTCCTTTGCTAGGAGTTAAGGATATAAGGACAAAAAAGGCGGATCTGATGGCTGGTCTCATGGAACTTACAGCCCAAAGGGGCACTAGCCAGTAGCTACATGTGGCTATTTAAATGTAAATTAATTAACACTAGATAAATGTATAGTTCTCCAAACAAACCAGCCACATTTCACATGTTCCACAGCCATGGGTGGCTAGTGGCTACTGTACCAGATGATACAGACATAGTATGTTTCTATCATGATAGAAAGTTCTGGACAAAAGGGATAGCTGGCAAGTAAAGTAGCCATTTACAATCCAGTGTGCAAGCTCTGGTTTTCATATTTCTTAATTGCTTCCCTAATTTGCCCAGCTCTAGGGGAGAGAACAGAAAAGATAAAAGCAGCGACTTTTTTAATTTATGTGGTATTGTTGGTATATGTTAATATTTTTCATTCATCGATTCACTCCACCTTTACAGTCACCCCATTTTGCAGATGAGGAAACTGAGGTTCAGAGAGAGGATGTGACTTGCCAAGTGGACACCTAGAGTAGATAATAAACACTCTCTGGGGTTCCTGATTCCATAAATTGTGCCCTTGACACAATGGAAAGAATCTGGGAGATAACAGTTAGCTTATGTGGAGCGCTTTCGATGGCCATGGAAGGCATTCTCCCAAAGTCTACTTTCTATAATCCTCATTCCAACCCAGCTGCAGAAGGGAAGTGACTTGCCCAAGGTCACCCAGATGGGAAGGCGCTCGCTTTTTCTGTCCATGTCCTAGGCAACTCTAATCCTGCCTGGCTTCTTCCCTGTGACTCATATCCTTCTGGGGGAAGTGAAGAAAAGCCAAGTCCATTCTCCCTCCCCTGAAGTTCAGTAACAGTGGCTCACTGGGGGCCAGGACAAGGAGACACTATGGGCTGGTTCCTGGACTCTCTGGGAAGATCTGGTCCCCTGGCTGTCTGAATGTTAGAGGCCATAGGTGAGGAAACTTGGCTTTGGGACCAGACCAGCCACCTGGCAGGGGGTGCTGAGCAGAAGGCAGGACTGGCCCCCACTCCCTTTCTGTGTTTACCTTTTGAACTTTTATTGTGAGCTTATCTTTAAGGGAAGAATAGTCCATAAACTTAAAATAGGCAAGACTTAATTAATAGCATGCTTTGTTCTTCTGATCCTTATCTGTTCAGGAAGACACACCCCTTTTCAGTTTTGTGGGTCAAGGTGAAACTGCCTCCGGGGGCTTACCAACAGCTGCTCCATTTTCCACTTTTGAACTCTGGTTCCCTTTGGTTCTTCCCTCGTCCTGTGTGTGGGAGGGTTTTTCTCAACTTTTCAGCCTGAACACTTCACCAGGACCTTTTCTATTTATTCAGTGCCAATATTATACAATTATTTATTTTTATATGATAAATAGCTACTGTGCATTGAAGGCCTACGATGGGCCAGGCGCTCTGTTAAGGGTTCCTATCACCCTTGTATGGTGGATCTTCTAATAAGTTCCACTTCACAGATGAGGCAACCAAGGTCCAGAGAGGAGAAATGACTTTCCCAAGTCCACACAGCTCTAAAAAAGTAAAGCTAGGCTTTGAGTCCGGGGCTCTATGCCCCCAAACACCCATGACTAATATTTATTGAGCATTTAGCTATGGGCTCCAGGGTCCCACCATGCTCACTTTTAAAACATGTCCTTTTTATTTTCCTTGTTTAAAATATATCTTTTTATTTTCTGCAATTCTACAAGATATGTACAATTATTCTCTCCATTTCACAGATAAGGAAACTGAGGCTGATAGAGATAAATTTATTTACCCAAAGTCACATACATGGTAATTAATGGCGGGGCTGTGATTTGCACCAAGTGGTGTCTGAGAGGTAGCCTGGTTCAGAGGCAGATTACTAGATTAGAAGCCAAAAAACACCAGACTTTGGCTCTCATTGTGTGGGCAAATCACCTAACCCTACTGAACTTGAGCTTCTCATCTGCAAAATGGGGGACATTTTTTTCCCATCTTCTTGAGGTGGTTGTGAGAATAAGTGGGTGGGAACCAATGGCTGGTAAGAACCTGCTCCATCAAGGCCTGAGTTTATATGCCTTATCCCAGTTAGGGATGGAATTATAGTGAATTTTATGTTTTTAAAGTTCTCTTCTGAGTTGTCTGTATTTTCCATAAAAAGTATATCTTTCTTCCATAAATGAATGGTGTCTGTTAAAAAATTTTTTTGTGAGGCGGGCACCTGGGTGGCTCAGTCGGTTAAGCGTCTGACTTTGGCTCGGGTCATGATCTCACAGTTTGTGAGTTCGAGCCCCGCATCGGGCTCTGTGCTGACAGGTCAGAGCCTGGAGCCTACTTCAGATTCTGTGTTTCCCCCTCTCTCTACCCCTCCCCTACTCATGCCTTGTGTCTCTCAATAATGAATAGACGTTAAAAAATTTTTTTTCTTCAATGAAAAACTAAAAAAATTTTTTATTTTTCCAATTTTAGTGAGAAATAATTGATGGACACCTTTTTTTTTTTTTTTTTTTTTTTTTTTTTTTTGGATGACTATAGCTTTATAGGATAGCTTGGAATCAGGAATTGTGATGCCTCCTGTTTTGTCCTTCTTTCTCAGGATTTCTTTGGCTATTTGGGATCTTTTGTGGTTCCATATAAATTTTAGAAGTGTTCTTTTCTACTTCCGTAAAGAACTGCCATTGGAATCTTGACAAGGATTGCATTGAGTCTATAGATGGCTTTTGGTAGTATTGACATTTTAACAATATTAGTTCTTCCAACCATGAACATGGAATATCTTTCATTTATTTGTGTCTTCTTCAATTTCTTTCATCGATGTCTTACAGTTTTCAGAGTAGAGATCTTTCACCTTCTTAGTTAAATGTATTCCCACGTACTTTACTGTTTTTGATGCTGTTGTAAATGGAATCAATTTCTTTATTTCTTTTTCAGATAATTTATTGGTAGGTGTCTGTTTTAAAATATCTCGTTTAATCCTTACAACAACTGTGAGGTGGATGACCTTTTGCATTTTAGGAGAGAGGTGATTACAAAGGAGTAACAGACAGGGGCGCCTGGGTGGCGCAGTCGGTTAAGCGTCCGACTTCAGCCAGGTCACGATCTCACGGTCCGTGAGTTCGAGCCCCGCGTCAGGCTCTGGGCTGATGGCTCAGAGCCTGGAGCCTGTTTCCGATTCTGTGTCTCCCTCTCTCTCTCTGTCCCTCCCCCGTTCATGCTCTGTCACGATCTCACGGTCCGTGAGTTCGAGCCCCGCGTCAGGCTCTGGGCTGATGGCTCAGAGCCTGGAGCCTGTTTCCGATTCTGTGTCTCCCTCTCTCTCTCTGTCCCTCCCCCGTTCATGCTCTGTCTCTCTCTGTCCCAAAAATAAATAAACGTTGAAAAAAAAAAATTTTAAAAAAACAAAGGAGTAACAGACAGAGCTGGGAAGCCACTGAGAAAGGAACTGAACCCAGTTCTGTCTGACCCCCAAATCTCAGTTCCTATCACTATACGGAAGGCAAGTTCTCCATCCCGAGAGGGTGCTGGTAGGCTTCAAGCAATTTTTTTTTTATCTTTAAAAAAATTTTTTTAACGTTTATTTATTTTTGAGACAGAGAGACAGAGCATGAACGGGGGAGGGGCAGAGAGAGAGGGAGACACAGAATCGGAAGCAAACGGGGGAGGGGCAGAGAGAGAGGGAGACACAGAATCGGAAGCAGGCTCCAGGCTCTGAGCCATCAGCCCAGAGCCCGACGCGGGGCTGGAACTCACGGAGCAAGATCGTGACCTGAGCTGAAGTCGGACGCTCAACCGACTGAGCCACCCAGGCGCCCCTTCAAGCAATTTTTTTAAAACAGATGTTAGCTATCATCCCCCAGCCTCCCTTCCTCCAGCCCCAGACAACTACTAATCTACTTTCTGCCTGTATAGATTTACCTATTCTGGACATTTTATATAAATTCAATAATGCAATTTGTGGCCTTTTATGTCTAGCTTCTTTCACTCAGAGTAATGTTTTCAATGTTCATCCATGTCGTAGTGTGTAACCATACTTTATTACCTTTTTTTGGTTGAACAATAGTTTATTGTATAAATGTACCACATTTTGTTTATCCATTCATCAGTTGATGGACACTTCGTTGCTTCCACTTTTCAGCTGTTGTGAATAATGCTGCTGTGAACATTCATGCACTTTGCGGGGACACATGTTTTCATTTCTCTTGGGTCAAATGGAGTTAAATTGCTGGGTCAAATGGTTGCATTACCTTTTATAAGCCTCAGATCTAGCCTTCAGAGTAGGAACTACTATGTCTTTCTCAGTTGAGGAAACTGAAACTCAGAGAGGTAGAACACTTGCCCAAGGCCGGCCACACAGTGAATAAATGGTAGAGCACGGCTTGGAACCCAGGCAATCCAGCTCAGATTCCATGCTCATCCTGCCTCCAGGGTCTCAGAACTTTTATTTTACCGAAGAGGTGGTCTAATTCACCAGATACTGGATCTCAAAAAGCTGGGCCAGACTCCTCTGTACAAAGGTAGCCCAGTCAGGAATGGAATCTGAGGAGCCCAATGGGAGCTAGCCAAGTATCCTATTCATCTCGTGGGGTGACCAAGGATCTGGGGAACCGAGAGAAGGCTTAAGGTTAGGTCTTTTGAGTCCTCCCCAAAGATTTAATCCATTTTTGTGATAGTTTCTCCCGGACTACACTACCTTAAAGGTAAAATAAACAAGAGCTCCCGTAGGTAGTTTAGTGTGTGGCTCTACAGGTCAGCTGCCTGGGAGGGAGGAAGCCTCCATCACCTCTTTGTCCCTGTGTTTCCCATTTGCACCATACTCCTGCTCTGAGGGCTATTCAAGCGCTGACTTGTCAGTTTTCTCCAAAGATGAGTTTTCAGAGAAGTGGAGAATGGGATAAGAAACCCTAGTGCAGGACTTCAGAGGTGCCTTGAGACGTTTACATGTCTGTGGGAGCAAGCTAGTCCAGATCCTTGCAAATTACGGAGGGAAAAAGTGGGGAAAAAGTGGGACCAGGAGGGCGGATACTCTAAAAGTTAACCCTGTGGGGTCTGACCTTGGGGGCTGGGCAAGGAATTATGGTGCATTTCCATATCCCCCATGGATCCTCTCGATTTTGGTATCTCACTGCATTCCTTTATCTCTGTTCTAGCTAAATAATTGAGCTGTGGGTAGTTCAAAGTCTGCAATTCTCATTCAGGACCCTGGGTGTTTTTGTTCGCTGCTGCACAAAGTTCATTGCCTGGCACGTAGTAGGTAGGGTTGTTAGGTAAAATGCAAAAAGCCCAGTTAAAATTGGATTTTAAACAAAATATGAATTATTTTTTCATAGTATGTCCCATTTGTTTACCTGAAATTCAAAGTTAATTGGGCTTCCTGTATTTCATCTGCTACATCTGCCAACCATACTAGTAGGGTCTCAAAAAATATTTGTGGAATTTGCCCTGGCCCTGCCCTAAACTTGCAGCGTGACCTTTTGGCCAACACTGAGTCCCTCTCTGGGCCTCAGTTTACCTGTCTGAAGAGTGGGGGTTTGGACAGTGACCACAGCGCAGAGATCGCCAATGTAGGAAAGCGCTGGGTGAAATGCCAAAGAGCAGAAAGGGAGCTCGAGTCACGCGTACACCTACAGGCTGGGTACCACGCGCGACTCCGCTCACCAGGATTGGGGAAGTCCCGATCCCGCCCCTGAGTCGCTGGGACTGACCGGGCTGTCGCCAAGGATACCTGGGTAGCCAGGAGCCCCTCCCCCACAAGGCCACGCATTTCCGCTGCGTTGGAGCCTTCTGATTGGACGGCCGTCTGGACGCTACCACCAGCCCAGAGCTCGCTAAGGGGTGGGGGCGGGGTCTTGTCCCCGTGGGACTCTCGCCCTGAAGACCTGTGCTAGCAACCTGTCTAGGAGAGGATGGGTTTTTTGCCTCACACAGAGAAAAAGACTGAGGCTCGGGTCGAAAGAGTTTCCACTGCTTCTCCTACTAGAGCTTATGTTCATGCCTCTCCCTGAGAAAAGAGGGGGCGGGAAAGTGGGCAACGCACCCCTACCCGGAGCCTATTCGGTCCCAGGATCTGGAGCACCGGAAGTGTTGGCGACGTGTCAGTGCGCCCTACTCTAAACCTTCCCTCCCAGGCCACCTTTCCTATTCAGCTGCAGGATTCCGGGGCCGCCTGGGCGCTGCACCCCGCCACTTCCGCATTGAACCGCCGCTTCAACCGAACTCCCCACCTCTGCGCGCGCTCCCTCTCGAGCCTGTTGGTTGGGCTGGCTCCTGGGAGTAGCCACGCCCTTTCCCTCGCCCGGAAGCCAATGGACGGGCGCCTCCCGGCTGGGCGATGGGTAATTAATGAGGGCCGGGCGCTGATTGGCTGTAGGGTCGTGGGGGGCTGGGCGGCGGGGTAGGTTGTTCCTGAGGTGGGAGGCGGCACCCGTGGCTGAGAAGGAGGCCTGAGAGCGACATGTCCCCGGCGACTGAAGCAGAGCGGCCCGTGGCGCTGTTTTTCTGAGCCCGGGGCGGCCTGGCGGCCGACTGAGGACGAGGGTCGGCGGAGGCTGCCCCCGCTGTGGTGGCCGCCATGCTGGAGGCCCGGGCGGTTGAGGGAGCCGGCGTGGCGCTCCTGCAACTGCTATTGCTGCTGCTGCTGCCGCCGGCGCTCCGGGGGCCGGGGCTCGGCGTGGTCTGCTCGGCGGGGGCCGGGCTGCCCGAGAGCGTCATCTGGGCCGTCAACGCGGGCGGCGAGGCGCATGTGGACGTGCACGGGATCCACTTCCGCAAGGACCCTTTGGAAGGTCGGGTGGGCCGAGGTGAGAGCCCCTCAGCCGAGCCGTGGGATCCGGGGCCTGCCGTGCTGGGCGCAGTCGACCGAGGGCTGCGGGCTCTGAGCCCCTTCCTCGACCCTGGGGCCACGTCTCCGGAGCCAAGTCCGTCTCTGCGGTTTCCTCCGGGACCCGGTCAGAGCTCAGAGCCTGGCGCGGTCTCGAAGCTACGAAGAGAGATTGAGGCAGAGTTGGCGAGAAGTTATATTTGGACCTCACATCCTGCATTTTCTTAACCCCTCTCTTCCAGCCGATCTGGGAAACCAAAGACGAGGGCGGCTTGTTGCCACCTCGAGGCCTCACGGGTCGTAGGTTATCAGTGTCCCAGGCCTGGGTGGTTTTGCTGTGCTGTATTACGACCGTTCCTGCTAGATTCTTGCCATCCCAGAAATCGGCCGCTTTCCTTACCCCTTCTGCAGGAGCGGGGTTGATTCTTAGCCGGAATAGAAAGGAATCTTCGAAGACGATGAGCCAGGAAAGTTTGATTGTAGCCTCCTCCTGCTCCCCCCTTTAGAGTGAGGACTATGTGTGCTCAAAAGTAGAAGCTGAGGCCACCCCAGAGGGTGGTTATACTGAAGCCATCCTGCACGTGAGGCTGGTGGAGTGTCAACTGGGTCAGCCAGTGGAACCTTCGGAGTATTCTATCCGAGAGTGTGTAGAGCGTGTAGCGCCTACCCTAAGAAGTCTTGAGGGGTAGGATTCCAGTGTATGGGGAAAATGATTCTGACTTAACTGACCAGCAACAGTAGTTTTCACAGAGCTGCGCAGTTCTCAGAGTTAGTGTAAGAATGGCGGGGTGGGGGTGGGGGTGGGGGGGGGAGCTGGCTAAAAATGCAGATTCCAGACCTAATAGATTAAACCCACGTTTCTGCACCAGGGGCTTCTGATGTTGGGCATCCTCAGACCAGACTTTGGGAAAATCTGCTCTAGACGCTTTCTTCTGTTAAGTGGGATTGGACAACAGGTTTAAGAGGGAAGTTCCTTATTTCGTGTGTTGGAAGGAGATTTATGTTGTATGCTGGGTTCAGAGGCTGCCAAATTGGCAGTGTGCCATCTCCAGAAAGCTAAGAGACAGACTTTCTCTCATTCTTTCCACGATGCCCAGATTTGGCTCTTGCCTTTACGAAAGGGTTTAACTTCGCTCTTCCAAGTTAGTTGCAGTGTCCTGGAGTTTGTTGTATTCGAGGGTTTATTGCTTCCATACATGTGAGGATGTTTGGACACAGGGCTGTTTTCTGAAGTTCTGTGTTTGTCTTGGAATTTACTTAGCCCTGGCATGTAGGTCTCAGTGGCCCGGGTTCAGCTGAGTCAGGGCCCCGGTCTTTAGCAGCTGTAACAGCAGCCGAAGCCAGACTTCACATAAGCACGAGGTCACTGCTGTCTCCATCCTGGACCCTTCCTCTTTCTTCATGGGTGTGGGCAGGGAGGAAGGAGCTCTTGAGGAAACTAGAGACCGTTTGTGGACTTTGCCTCTTGAGATAGGAATGGTGAGGACGCGTGCAGATGGTTTCTTTCACTTGACAGATACCAGGCTTTACATATTACATGATCCTATTAGGTTTATTGTGCAGAGGAAAAAGCTAAGACCATGCAGGTTCAGTTCCCAGTTCAGAAATCCTGGTTTTAATTTGCTGGTGCAGGTGATTTGCAGGGGGAGGGTGTGGTGCTGATCAGCAGTCAGCCAGGCTCTCTGTCCTTGGGTTATTGGCTCATGGTTGCAATTTCTTTGGAGGGGTTTATTGTAGCAGGTAAAATTACATGAGACCTACCAAAGCTCGTGCGTACTGGAATCCTGTCTTGGACCCCAGCCTTTGGGGTGCTCTATAAACAGAGGTTCCCTGCTCCACTCTGTCAGAGTGTAACAGACAGGGGCCATGAATTGTAGCGGTAGGAAGGGGTGGATGGAGAGTGGAGGCTGGTTGTCAACTGTGGCTTGGACCAGCCTGTTGCATCATTGCACTTACTGGGTTCCTGACTGAGAGTAGCATTTTGGTGGCCTTAGATCTGGGTCTTCGATTCGATTCAGCTTCCATTCTCCGGAGGCATCTCTGTAGTTTCTGTGCTAAGGAGTCGGTGCCACCAAGGGAAGTGTAGCTGTTCACTCTGCCTTCCCTTCCCTGGCACTGTTTGGGTGGGATGTGCCAGGTATTTGGAGACCCTTGCTCCATGCAGCTATTACACTAATTGCAGTAGGAGCTGTATGTCTAATTTCTTTTGCCACATGCCGGCGATACTGTTTCCAGCATTGGTTCGTTTTATGTTGAATGGATTTAGGCATTTGTTGCCAAGTTAATCCAGATAAGGGTTTGGCCTGCTTTTGAACTTGGTGTTTCTCTATAGTGTCTTTGTAGTTCAGCATTCTTGTAACCGTGAGTGGCTTAGGGCACCTAGTGGCTTTTGCTTTCAAAGGCACTTCATAATGTTTACTGAATTTCATTTCTGCCTTGAGGGTAGCTAGTGCTCACAGGAGATCCTCATAGCCTGGGAAAGGCTTTTTCAACTTGTGGGCTTCACCAGATGGAAATATCACTATAGAGTGCTCAACTTGGGGCTTTGGCATGCTGCAAATTCCAGGTTCTTGCTCATTCTGGGTTCCTCCTGACTCAGGAGGAAAAGGCCTGGTTATTTGGCCTGAGGGCCCAGGACTTGGCCTGGTTTTAGGAGAGGCTATTTCCTCTTCATAGAAAGATATCTGCCAATCATTTGTATGACCTTGAAGAACAGGCTTTATCTCTCTGGGCCTTGTTTTCCTTTGTACTATAACTTCTCGTGCTCTAGAAATCAGTGACCTGAGTCTGAAAACTCTCTTGCCCAGAGTGGGTTTAAGTGTCTCTATCTTTCTCTGTTCTTGATAACCTTTCACAAGAAGTTATAAGTAGGCAGAACATGGTTCCAGAGGGGAAAAAAGGTGGCTAAGGGCCTGAACCTATTAGATTACTAATTCTGCAGGCCTAAGGAAGACCCTTTTCTGGGCAGCCTTCCTTTTGGCTGGGGAGGGATTTGGCTCTGGGGAGATTAGAGCATGAAAGACGCTGAGGGTCACTGCTGTGTCTGATTTGCTTAAGGCTGTGGGATTTGTTTAGAATTTTCTCTCCATACTTTCGCCTAAGAGGCCGGCTTCATCTGCAGGCCCTCTCAGTAGCAGAAGTTCACAGGTAGAGAACTTAGGTAGGCGGTATCCCCATTTTACAGGTGAACAAACACCTAGAGATAATAATCTGTTCCAAATCATATAGTAGTTTGCAGAGCCAGGGTTCAAATCCAGGCCTGTCTTACTCTCAAACTGGAGCTGAATTTTTTAAGTCGCCTGGCTCCTCCATTGTCCTGAACTAAGTAAGAAACAGCAGACATAATGTAGGCCCTTTGGCCCTTCCTTTTTGATTAACCGAATCCTCAAGGTTCCCCGCCTCAGTGCATTCAGAATAATTCTTTATGGACTCGCCTTGCGTGAGAAGGAAGTGACTGAGAAGAATAAGCTAGCGGTCAGGTGGGAGGCCTAACCTCGGGGTGGCAAGGGTGGGGTGGCAAGGGTGGAGTGCCACAGCAGCTCTGCAGTGGTGGTCTCGTGTAGGACAGCTTCCAGCTCATTCTGGCTTTTTCACTGCTGTGGTTCCTCACCGCAGTTTTCCAATTTTTTATTACTTCCATTTCCACTTGGTCCATTCCCTAAACTCCTGGGAGTGGAGGCATCTTTTTTTTTTTTTTTTTTTTTTGGTGCTTATTGTGTGCATATGCTTGCCTGGGTGGCATACCTTTATGTCTGTCTGTGTCTCTATGAGGCACTGTATTAAGATGTTTACAGATCTCCCTACATGCAACCTGTGGGATAGGTTGTTATCCCCATTTTATAGGTGAGAAGACAAATCGTTCCACACCACATGCTAGGCGGCGGAGCCAGGATTCAAATCCAGGCCTGTCTTACTCTCAAACTGGGGCTGAATTTTTCAAACAGCCTGGTTCCTCCATTGTCCCGAACTAAGAAGCAGCAGACATAATGTAGGCCCTTTGGCCGCCTTCCTTTCTGGTTAACTGTCTGAGCTATATTGTGCCAACTTCAGCAGTGTGCTGACTGTGTACACGTCACTGTATTTTAGAGAGATCTGTTTAGCTGTGAATACCTAAAGTCTAAAGGGGAAAGAAAGAAACCCTTTTTACTGCTGCATCCCTTGGGACTTGGACAAATGCAACTTTGCATGTGGCAGATCTCCTGGGAAAGCCACTTGGGCTTTACAGGAAAAATATTTAAAGGTAATTCCAAGGTTGTTAAGTAGTTTTTATTCACATGGCTGAGTTTTGTTAGTTGTGAGACTGCGGCTCTTACAGATTACATTACTGTCAGTTTCTCACTTTTTCCGCTCACGAGAAAGAAAGAAAGAAAAAAGATTCCCCACACATGTACAAAATTTCCTGTGTATGTAAAAAGCAAATGTAGTTAATGTTCCAAATTTGTAAGGATCATGGTCCTCCTGGAAGAAGGGAATTCTTAGAGCTCAAGTGGAAGAGAAATAGCAGTCTTTTAATCTTCATGGTATAAGGGTTTGAGCCTGGGAAAGAGCTGAGGCATGTTGGCAGTCCATCCTTTGTAGTGCTACTTGGCCACCCTTTGATTTCTTGAGAAGAAATAAAAAGAAAAAAGCCTGAAGACAAAAGCGCAATAAGTTTCCTGTTGCATTGTCTCATCAGGTCCATCTGATGTCACGGCTAACTGTTCACTTACAGGAACTGTTAACAGTTATGTTTATTTTTTTGAGGGCTTGACCTTAGCCGCTGGCTCTTTAGTTACTCTTTCACCTTCCTTAGAGATAAAAGATCCTGTTGGAGTTGTGGTGATTCAGATGATAAAGCTCCAGGGATGACTGCTCTTGGACATCTCCCAAAGGATCTAGGTGCCAAATGTCTTCAGAGTCATCATGTGAGATTGGAAGGTGGTCTTGAAATCTTAATCCCAGGCTGGAGGAGAGACTAGGCGGGTGTACTGAAATCATTGCTAAGTCTGCAGTTTGGAAAGTAGATTATGGAGCACTGGGAAACCTCACTGTGTTTACAGGATAAAGGAGTCAGAGAAGCTGCTCTCTGAAGGAGGAAGCATAGCTATTCATCTCTGAGGCTGGAGTGCGGTCAGTGTCTAATATTTGAGGCAAGACCCCGGTTTAATTTGTTATGTGGTGGGGGGAGAAAAACATGTGTAATCTTGTCTCCTACTAAGGTTGGGGGAAGAAGGCTGGGGGCAGTAGAGGTTTTTGGCTTTTTGATACTGACTCAAGGTATGTAACTTTTTACCTTTTTTTTTTTTTTTTTTTTTTTTTTTAATGTAAGCTTTACCCTCAGTGTGGGGCATAAACACTCCTGACTCTGAGGTTAAGAGTCACATGCTGTATCAACTGAGCCAGCCAGGCACCTCTAACTTTTTACTTTTACCCTGCCTTATTCCTTATCAGTGTGTGAGATGGGAAAGGTGGCTCCCCCAGGACTTGGGCATCTTAGGCCAGAGGTGCCAATAGGACCTTGGCAGATTTTTTTTCCTGCGAGGATGGCTTAGCCCTATGGAAAGAATAGCATGGCTTCACTGCTCCTCAGGGACCTCCTTAGTTGCTGTTTGTTGGTTCAGCGAATCATCTTGAGTGCCTATTTATGTGCCAGGGACTTTGTTAGGTGCTGGGGCTACATTAGGAACTTTTTGGTTCTGAACTCTTTTGGATTAACTGGGGATACGTTCAGGAGAGAGTAGGTGAGGTTGAGTTTTGTGAGTTTGTGGGAAGTAAGGTGCTTGCATGTAAAAGAAATTAGAGAGTATCACGCCCTTCTTTTTGTGAGCATGTTTCTCTGGTATTTACCACCCTTGGAACTTTGTGAATGAAAATTATAAAAAGTAACTAAGCTGGTATCTTATTTGTAGTAAAGACAATGCAGAATGACTTGCCTAACATTTCCTGTTTGTTTTAGACCCTTGAGCTTTTCTGAATGAAAAAAACTCTTTGAACTTAATGGTCTTGCAGAGTTCCTGGCCATCCCCCCCTGTTTTATGAGGTTTCTCTGAAGCTCCCCTCTCAGGGAGCCAGGAGCTGTAGCTTTTGCCTGTTTTCTTCCTGTCACTCTCTGCGGTTGAGGAAAGTCATTTTAACAAGCTTCTAAGAAGTTCTTCTCTGAGGGTTAGGGAGCTGTTGGGGTGATTAGTGTTTGGTTTCTTTCACTTTTTCTTCCTTAGAGCCATTAGGCTCTCTGATGCTTGCCTTTGTGTCTGGTCTCTTTAAAGCCAGATGCAGAGGGGGTGGCCCCTTCCCCTGGGAGGGTTACTAGCATTGCCCCAGAAATGGCTCTGGCAGTTGTGGGGTCTCTGCAATTTTTGTGTGTCTTGCCTCTGATGTGGTGTCTCTTTGTCTTTTGTCCCCAGCCTCCGACTATGGTATGAAACTGCCAATCCTGCGTTCCAACCCCGAGGACCAGATCCTGTATCAAACAGAGCGGTACAATGAGGAGACTTTTGGCTACGAAGTGCCCATCAAGGAGGAGGGGGACTACGTGCTGGTGTTGAAATTTGCTGAGGTCTACTTTGCACAGTCCCAGCAGAAGGTGAGGCCTGGTCAGTGGGACATTGCCACTCTTGGATAGTCCCCTGCTATGGGCCAGAGAATGTAAGAGCCTCCCCAGAAGGGAGGAACAGGTGAGCTTTGAGGAGAAGCTGGATTCCTTCTGCCCCTCGAGAAGCGATGTCCCGTTGCTCACAAGGCTGCACTTGCCTTGGGGGTTGGTGACAGAAGGCAATGCCAGTCTCTTAGTTCTTGGCAACTAACTGATCCTGGTCGTCTTCCTTACTTGTCAGCACCTTCTTGTTTTTAGCCTTATTCTTTTCCTGTCTCTTCTTATGAATTTCCTTCTTTCCATGTTGAGCATTTTTTTTTTTTTTCCATGTTGAGCTTTTTGTTTATATTCTTTGTTTCCTAAGGCCAGTATGAGACCTTGACCATGAAGGAACATGGCTTTGATTTGGCTCATGTAAAGAACTCTGTACCCTTGACTATATCCAGCTCTTTCATTTTAAAAATTATTTCTGAACTTGAAGCCCAAGCAGGTACATGATGTCCAGCTGCTAAAGGAGTATGAAGCTGATGGTTTTGACATTGTCTCTCTTTCTTTTTATTTTAATCGTGGAAGGTATTTGATGTGCGACTGAATGGCCATGTCGTGGTGAAGGACTTGGACATCTTTGATCGTGTTGGGCACAGCACAGCTCATGATGAAATCATCCCTATGAGCATCAGAAAGGGAAAGCTGAGTGTCCAAGGGGAGGTGTCCACCTTCACAGGGAAACTCTACATCGAGTTTGTAAAGGTAATGCTCTCCCTCTGCCTTCCCAGCTGAGGAGATGTTTAAAAGAGTGGGGGTGGGGGAATGTTTACTGCTGCGTGGTGCTGACCCCGGTTCTTCCATTTCCCAGGGGTACTATGACAATCCCAAAGTTTGTGCACTCTACATCATGGCTGGGACAGTGGATGGTAAGTGGTGTTTTTAATTTGCTTTTTTGCCTTGGTCTGAAGGATATGATTGAGGAAAGCCTTGGGGGAATAATTTAGCCATTCACTTTTGTATAAACACTTAAAGCCAAATTGTGGGGAATCCAAAGTCAGATGGATGGGGACGGGGTGCAGCATGGTGCTGACCATAGCTTTGGAGTAAGGTCTGTGTTCAGATTTTGCTGCTGCCACTTAATCAGCTGTTTGGTTTTGGACAAATTCCTTTAAGTTCACTGTAAATGGGGCTTAATAATGGTACCTACTGGTGTGCCTTGACCCTTCTAGTCTTGGAATCGCCTAAAACCTGTCCTTATTCTCTTTCTTTGACATCAATTTCCTGGGGGCAGAAAGGGAAAAGGCAAGAGGGAGGAGTCTTTCAGCGTTTCGGTGTGCTCTCGGGCATTGCTCAACCGCACTGGACAAAAGTCCACTTCCGAATGTCTCCTTGTCGTTGGGATCCAGCCTTAGGGTATATCACTTTCTCAGCATTGAGATGATCCTGGCTGCCAGCTTCCCAGGCTGATTTTTGCACAGAAAGCTGGTGTCTTAGTGACTTTTCTCTTCCATTCGGCCTCTGTACCCTTTCCCGACAGAGTCCCTAAGGAGCAGGCAGAACAGAGGGGTGGTGTGTGCTGACAACCCAGGGCCCTGTAGCTCAGCTTTTCCTCAGTTGCTGTGTGAATCAGAAGGGCATATGGGATGGTGGAGGCTGCAGAAGGGATTTGAAAAGGTTAAGTTTTGGGTGTCGAGTCATTGCCACTGTTCAGTCCAGTCCTCACGGTTCTGAAGAAGTAGAAAAGATAGGTGATAGGAAGCCTCCCTGGGGTAGGGCTTTTACTACATTTTAGTTAAATCTAAAAAAGACTGGTGTTTGCAGCCATCTGCTATTCTCTAGGCCAGGAGTTGTTTCTGCTACATCTGTTTTTTTGCTGTAGACCTTGCATAGGTCATAGCATCTCTTTATTGTGGCTCATTTATGGCTCTTAAGGGTCTCACTTAAACGGTGTGGGTCTTGGGGCACCTGGGTGGCTCAGTCGGTTGAGCATCCGACTTTGGCTCAGGTTGTGATCTCATGGTTTGTGGGTTCGTGCCTTGCGTCAAGCTCTGTGCTGACAGCTCGGAGCCTGGAACCTGCCTTGGATTCTGGGTCTCCCTCTCTGCCCCTCCCCTGCTCGCACTCTGTCTCTCTCTCTCTCAAAAATAAATAAACATTAAAAAAAAATTTTTTTTTAAATGGTGTGGGTCTTACTTAAAGATGTCTACTTTCTTGTGTCAGATGTACCAAAGCTGCAGCCTCATCCAGGACTGGAGAAGAAAGAAGAGGAAGAAGAAGAAGAAGAATACGATGAAGGGTCTAATCTCAAAAGACAGACCAATAAGAATCGGGTGCAGTCAGGTCCCCGCACGCCCAACCCCTATGCCTCGGACAACAGCAGCCTCATGTTTCCCATCCTGGTGGCCTTTGGAGTCTTCATTCCAACCCTCTTCTGCCTCTGCCGGTTGTGAGAACAAATACCATCCTGAACAGGGTGAAGGGGTGTGGGAAAGAAACCGAACATGTTGGTTTTGGTTTCTGTATTTTTCACAGTGATTAACAGACAAACAAACAAAACCACACACAAAAATTAAAGGAGAAAAAAAGAGGCAGAGTGGGTAGAGAGCAGCCCTTATCCACCACTGGTCCCAGCCCTGCTTCAGTCCTTGTGCTCTCTTTGTGGCTGGCCCCAGCCGTCTCTTTCCTCTCCAGGGTACTTAAGGTGAAGCAGATCCTCCATGTTCAAGGAGCCCCATCTGCACACCTAGTGGAAAGGACTCTGAACCCAGAGCAGACGTGGTTCCTTTTTTTAGGTTAGAAATTAACAGCAGGGAAATGTCATCTTATTACCTGAGAAGACCAGCGCTGGGAGTTGGGTATGTTCTGAAGTTATGTCCAGATAAGTTTTCAGATGTCCTGGGATTGAAAGTGTGTGTGCTTTGTGTATGTGTGAAGGTGTATAATTTGTACGATAAAGACGAAAACAGAAGGGGGATTAAAAAAAAAAAAAAAAAAGAAAAGAAAATTAGATACTTCCTTACTTGGAAGCCTTTCTGGTTTCAGCCCAGTGATGGTTCCACCTTAAGTGTTTGCGCTTTGTCATTGCTTGTCTCCCTGACATATGCCAGTTAGAGGACTGTCTGGTATCCAAGACGATTAGTTTATGTCAGGTCCTCAAGTTGCCTCTGACTTGTTACCACAACAAATCATTTTGATTTCAGTGCCTGTTGGGGACTTTGATTTCTTCTCATTTTTTTCCCCCTTTAATCTGGCCCATTTGAAATCTCTTCTCTCTCTCTCAATCATCCCGCTAAGTTATTGCCAAGAAGGGAAGGCGACCTGGGGATTTGGGGTTCCCTCTGCTTGAATGTCTTATCCTCTACCACCTCACCTTGTTGGTACCTCCCTCCCTGGATCTCTGAGCCAGCAGCCAGGAGGACCTGACCCAGCAGTTCTTTTACTGGCCCCTTTGTAGGGTCTTGCTGCCAGGGGACAGGGATGCTTTCCAGCCTGCAGCAACAGAACACTTGACCTTAAAAGTCTTTTCTGGTCTTTGGATTAGAAAAGGCTTATGTTAGCATAACTTAAGAGCCACCTCAGAGACTTGAGCCCTACTAAGTGACTGACCACTGTTTAGAGTGTCTATCTAGTATTTGATGTTCATTTATTCCCATGTCCTTCTGTGTCACAAGTCAACCAGTTTTGGTTTATGCCTAGAGCTGCCCCAAGAAATTAGACTCATTGTCTGTATCTGGCCCACTGGCGCCTCTTCCCGATCCTAGCAGTCTGCCCCTTTCCTTTCATTTCCCTGTCTGAGCTGCAGTTGGGTTCTTGGTGTGACGGAGCTGAAAGATTTCTAGTCAGCCATAGTCCTGGCAGCTCTGAAGCCAGCCTTAGCATCAAGTGGCTGTCTTCAATCCCCTGGAAAAACTTGTACAGGAAATGAAGGTTCCCTGTTGCCTTTTCTTTCTGGTCACTGTTATTCTTTTCCCAGTTAGAGCAACAATGAGGGAGGACCCAACCAAGCTACACAGAGTTTTGTGGGTGGAAAGCAGCAGGGTTAGCTTCCGCTTGGGCTAGAGCAGCATAGAATCTCAGACCAGGCTCATCTTTTTAGAATGTGTTTAATTTTGTCTTTTTTTTTTTTTTTTTTTTTTTTTTGATGTGTTTGAAGAGCTCCACGCATTTGAATTGCTTATGTGACAAAGTAAGTAGCTCTTGGGCTCATGGCCTGGGTTTTGGCTCTTAATGAGTTACTCTGGGCCAACATTTAGTCCTTTGAGAGTGGGAGCCCTTTATTTTAGCTGTGACTTAGGCCTCAGTAGTAGGGGATTGAGTCAGGCATCTGGATGACTGTGGCCTGAGGCCGCAATAAGGGGAACACTTCCTGGAGTGCTTCACAAAGCTCCCTGCTTTGAAGGATGGCATCCTGTAGCCTTGGTCCGGGGCACCCCTTGCCCAGGGCAATGGACGTCCTGACTAATTGGGCTTCTGACAGTGGCTTTGGTTCCCCTTCCATCAGATCTCCTCAAAGCTGTAGGCCACTGTCAATGGAGTAGACAAGAGGAGGAAGGAGGACTCGCTGCCTCCATTTTGCCTTGTTTGTTAGTTTGCCTGGGTCTTTGAGGAAGGAGGGGTCCCGCCTACTCACCTCAACCCATCCCTTCAGTGACTCAGAGTCTCAGAAGGAAACCCTGGCTCCTGGGGCCATTTCCTAACGGTACTGTAAGCCAAGCAGCTTTGCTTCCAAGCCCACCCCTGTTTCCAAGCTCACTCCTTTTCCCTGAGCCCAGGGATAGGGATGGGCATTTTCCTCTGCTTGTGTCCGAAAGGAAGGAACATCTTTCTATGGCTCACAAAAACTAAAGGAGAAGTGAGGAAACAGGAAGAAGTATGGTGGGGGGCTGGGGTAGAGTCCCCTGGAGCCAAGTCCACCCAGCTAACAGCTGCCCAGGGCTGGTCACAGCTGGCCCATGATGCTGAACTTGAAAGCTTTTTTTTTTGTTCGGGGAGGGGGGGGCTCCTTCAAGATGATATAGGTACATGAAGTTTAGGTTAAAGGGGTGGGGTGGGGCACTCTTTATTTTTATTTTTGTATAGTGTACGTCACAAATTACTCTGTTCGTTGTTTGCTTTTTGCACTGTTTGTTCTCCTGCCTGTATTTTGAGCTAGTGCTAGGACCAGGCAGCTACGCTGTAGGGAGTCTATCTGGGGTTGGGGAGGTGATGAGGGATGCCACTTAGCTCTGGGGAAGGGGAGGCCTGGACTCTTCTACTGGATCCATGCACTGTCCTAGGTTTTTAGATCTCCCTGAGCCCAGCTGGCCAAAGCCAAGAGCAGACGGCCAAGATGAAACTCCTTTTGCCAGGAATGTGGCTTCGGTTCAGTTTCTGGGTGGACCACGTTAAGATGTTCTGCTGGGGATAGACTGAGAGTCTTCAGTGTAGCTCTGATTTGGGTCAGGGGCCAGCTGGCCTTTTTGGGTTTCACTCATGCTGACTGAAACATCCTGCCAGGAAATAATCTGTGGGACTCATGTCCCCTAAACCAGATCCATATTTCTGTAACATCTCCACTATGGAGGAGAAGCTGCTCAGTGGATATCTTGAATTCTGGTGACTTGAAAAATGGTTATCTTCGAGTGTCAGTGGTGTTAGACTCCCGGGTGGTGGGGGTGGGGGCGGCACAGGACCGGTAGGGTCACTACCGGCTGGTTTGAGAATGTAACCTTTTCTCTTTTTTCCACTGTTTGCCTAAGAGATACTGGCCTGAAATTGGGAGAGCACATTAGAGGTCAATTAGGCTTTGAAGAGATGGGGTGAAGTTCAAGTTAAGTTTACCTGCCCCTTTCTGTGTCTGGAAACTAATCTGGTTTTGGAATTGTGTTTTGACTTCTTTATCTTTTTAGAGAAGCTTCTGTTTTAAGGAATTTCTCTTCCTTCTTATCCTGCTTCTACTTTCTCCTGGGAAGACCTGGCCATGGCTTCTAGAATCTCAGTTGAACTTCAGAAAACAGCAGCAGTATTTTCCCTTTCCTAGCACATATACTCCTTTCTCTAGAAATTGGCTCTCCTTGGGAAGACCAGGGAAAGAGTCCACGGGTTCTCTACCCTCCCTGGAGATTGGGGCAGGACCCACCCCGGTCAGCACAGTGCCTTTTCCTCTCCTGCTCTGAGCCAGGGTGGGCATTCCCTTTAGATTCAGGTCTGGGCAGGGGTCTTACAGTCCCTGCCGTGGGGCTGCTTCCCCATCCCTTTCTCCCCCTCCCCTTTGCTGGCCGGCTCTAACCTAATTCAAGTGTCTTCTTGCCTCGAGGAGCCTTAATGGCATCAAGTGGCAACATGTAATATTGTCCTCTATGCCTCTCCAAAGGACCTAGGAGAGCAGGTGAACTTTCCAAAGTGAGAGAGTAACAGATGCTCCTGTTCAAAACAAGGGAGGAGGAGGAGATGCTTGGGCCTCCTTCTGCTGTGGCCCTGGGGGAAAGGAGCCTGGGGTAAGGCTCAGTGATAGTGCGGAAGCAGAACCAGAAACACCCGGGATCTGTTCAGAAATCTTAGAAGTCTGCTTCTCTTCTATGGAAAGATATAATTAGGGATCAAAGAGCTCTAAAAATATTGCAAAGAAGCCTTAATGTTCAAGCTTCAGAGAGATCAGAGTAATTTCTCCCGTTCTGTCCGAGCTAGGACTCTTTCTGTATTTAGACCTCTTCTGGGGCAAGAGGGCTAGATTTCCTCATTTTATTACGAGACCAGATTGGCATCAGTGGGTCAGCTGCCCAGCTAGGGCGGATTTCTTCTTTGTACGTGGGTGGCTTGCTGCCGATCTAGTTTGTCCTTCCCCAGCTGCCTTTTGGGTGGCCTGTCTTCGGCTGCCAAATCATTTTGATAAGAGCAGATAATTTGGGGACTGGCTGGACTGGCAGAAAAAGAGCAGGATGGATCTCTTGGGACAGTCCCCTCCCACCCCCCACCCCCTCCAGGATCATAAAGACAAGGAGCCAGGATTGTGCCGGCAGCCAGGGAAACAGTAGTCCTGTTAGAGTTGGCAGGGAGGGCCCTGGCACCTCTCACATGCAGGCAGTCTTGTGAGGTGGGGGCACACAGCACCAGGAGAAGCAGAACTTCGTTCTCACCTCTATTTTGAGCTTCAGTGCTTTATTTCAGTATGAGGGAAAACAACAACAAACTGAAGTGTGCTTTCCGTCCTTTGAAAGGACAACTGTCAGGAAAGGAGAGCCGAGTTGCCAGGTGGGAGGGGAGAATTGGCAGGGAGAGTCTTTACGGCAAAACCAGGAATGAGGCGTTCTTGACTCCTCTTCCCTGGCGTGTTACGATCCAGGGAATGAAAAGAAATTTGACCCTGGATTAGTTCCCTCTTTGGATCCTCCTTCCACCATGTTCTCACACACTAGGACCAGCTGCCCATTCTGAGCTCAGAGCAGCCTCTTCAACAATTATTGGCCTAACCTGGCTTGTCAGGAAACCACCCCTGCCTCCTCCCCCCCCCCCCACCCCCCCCACTGGGCCAGGCTGCTCTGTTCTATACCAAGTACTGGAGAAGAGTGGCAAGTTCTTAGTAGGCCTGGTAGCTCCTAGATTCCCATCCTCTCCCTGCCGCGGCGAAACAAACTGTAGCCACAACATGCATTTACAGCAGCACAGTGAGATGTGATTGAGGGGCTTTGAACCTGGCTGGCCCGGGAAAGCAGTGGGGGGTGGATAGAGCTGTCTTTCCTTCTGGGCTGTCTCCATCTGTCCCTACCCCTTACATGCCCCATCCTACTCCCACCAAAAAGTAAAAAAAATCAGGATGTTTTTCACTGTCCATTGCTTTGTGTTTTAATAAACAATTTGCAGTGACACTGTTGAGATTGAGTTTGAACTTGATTGTGAAGAGGTGAAGTGATTGGGTGGGAAAAGGGAGACATGGGGGCTCACTTAGCTGCAAAGGGCTCTCCTGGGACAAGACCGGCGGCTTTTGTCCATTTTAGCCTCGTGTCTCTTGCTTCTGTTTTCGCCGGGATGTTTGGTTAAGAGAATGAAGTTCTGTAAAACTGCCTGGCCATTTCAGCCAGCAGTGCATTCAAGGAAAAATAAACAGTTGTTTTGTTTTGTTTCCACTTTCACTGGAATGCCAGGCCATGACTCGACTCTCCCTCCCAATGCACATCTTTCCCTCAGCTTCCATGACAGCCTGTGGACAGACCGAGCCCTGGGACGATTTTCTCTGCTTTCTCCTTTTCAGGTGTGTTGTCAGTGTTGAGTATACATTGGGAAGGATGTATATGCAGAAAGAGCAGGAAGGACTTTTTCCCCCTGTAGTGAATCTATCTTGTTCACAGCTGAGGAGCATGAAACTCAAAAAACTTAATTTACCCCAGGCTAGTCAGTAAACAGTGAAGCCAGGTTTCAAATTCAGTCTATCTGCCTGCAAAGCCCCTGTTCTCTCTAAGCTATAAGGATAATTGTAGATATCCCTTAATGGAGCCCTTGAAATGGATGAGGCACAATGCCAAGCACTTTTACAGAAGTTATTTCTGTTTAATCTTCAACAAAACAGTTGGTATTAGCCTTACATAGGTGAAGTGACTTGCCCAAGGCCATAGAGCCAGCCTAGACGGAGCTAGGACTTTACACCAGGATTCTGGCTCATCATTACTCTCTATTACTCTGATTACCTTTCCTTTCCCCACCATGCTATGTGACTGGCTCCAGACTCCAGAACCTACCTGCTGTATTTCTCCAGCAAGAATGGAGGCTGCTGGTACCAGGAGAGTTTGGCCTACTTCCCTCAGTTATCCCTTAAAGGGCAGAATTCATTGCTCAGCTCCAAGAATGAGGCCAGTGTTGATGGCGTCTGTTCTCAGGGCCCAAATAAACCAGGAGGCCCACAGAGCCTCTT
Organism: Panthera onca; assembly: GCF_046562875.1. NCBI lineage: Eukaryota > Metazoa > Chordata > Mammalia > Carnivora > Felidae > Panthera > Panthera onca. Next base: position 15,570,586 of record NC_138350.1, read on the forward strand.
TCTTAGCTCGAGCCCACCCATAACTGGAGTTCTTTACTAATTCAGACCTAGCTGTTACTATTTCAAGTAGCTTTCCGCGAGCTGCCAAATGGGGGAAGAGACCTGAAGAAGCCTTGCTCTAGGGAGTTGCAGGGAGGAAAACTGACGGAAGATCTTGGGCCAAGTGCTGGGGGTTGGGTGAAACCGCTCCTTGGGTCCAGATCTTAATCTCATGAAGGAAATCAGGCTCCCGGTTGGCTGGAGCCGGTGTGTCGGACCTTTCTCCATACTTAGTACCCCACCCCCCCTCCGTCCCGTATAGAGGAAGAGAGAGGAGTTTTCTCCACATTTACTGGAAAGCTCATTGCTATTAGCAGTGGTGAAGGGTCAAGGAAGAGAGGACGTGGAGCAGGGAGGTTCTGCAGTGGGATTGCCTCTGTTCTCTGACAGCCTGAGGTGGTAGGCACCTCACTGCAGGACTCTGGCCCTAGAGTCTTAGTTTTGTTTGTTGCCACCCACTTATATGTTAGTAAAAAATAACCCCACTTGCTCTTTTGGCTTGGCCTTGTGCTAAGACTTGCTGTCCTGGGTCTCCTTGCCGCTGCCACTGGAATCCATGTGTGGCTTCCTCAAGCCTGGTCCCTAGCTCATTTCCCCTCAGCTCTCTTCAGTCACCATGCTCTCCCATCCAGCTCCACCTCTTCTCCCCATCTGGTGTGCCTGCCCTCTGCTGAGGGGTCCTGGAGAAAGGCCGCTCAAATGTATTGGCATCGTGACCACTCACAATTCACGCTCCCTGGTACCAGCATCGTGCTTTCGTTGCTGGTTTTGATCTCTTCACTACATCCAGGGAAGATGTGTGACTAGCTTGACTTATAAAGGAGGAAACAAAGGCTCAGAGGGGATAGATGACCTGCCCGAAGTCACATAGCTGGTAAGTGACAGAGTGAGGAGTGGGACTAACCACACGCTCATGCTCTTAATGCCATGATGTGCTGTTCTTTAAAAAACAAAACAAAACAAAAAACAATTAAATGAAGGTAACTGATGATGCTGGGTGATGGTTAAATGGAGGTTTATTATATCATTCCTTTTCTGAAAAAGAAAGTAACTCTTTAAGATGTAGTGATATAGGAAATACATGAGCATTTTTTTAATTTAAAGTTATATGGATGCAAAATCTGAAAACTTCTCATTCTCATACCTACTCATCTAATCCCTAGAGGAGAATATAGGTGATGGTCTGGTGAATATCTTTCCTTTTATACATATTTTATATGTACATATATTTATATGTATACGCATATATACATATACACATGTTGATATAGATTTTTTTTTAATGTTTATTTTTGAGACAGAGAGAGACAGAGTATGAGCGGGGAGGGGCAGAGAGAGAGGGAGACACAGGATCCGAAGCAGGCTCCAGGCTCAAACCGTCTGTGCACAGAGCCCGATGTGGGGCTCGAACTCACAAGCGGTGAGATTCTGACTTGAGTGGAAGTCAGACACTTAACTGATTGAGCTACCCAGGTGCCCCTACACAGATTTATTCTGCACATGTGCACATGTTTTCTTCAGAATCCATTAGGGAATTATTGGGTCAAACATTATATGCATTTAAAAATTTGGAAGTACTGCACTCCACAAGGCTCCATGAGTTTTCACTCACCAAGCTTGTGCTGTATGACTTGGGAATATGCGAGAAATCCCTTTTGGAAACAGGTGGGATATAAATATAAATTCTTGCTTTGTAAAAACAGCCCTCAGCCAGGGAGATGGTGACTTGGCTACTAGGGAAGTTACCAGTTCTCAGCCCCAGACCACAAGGCATGCCTGCAGTCCCAGCTTTGACCCGCCAATTCGATGCATGCCACCTTTAGGAGGGAGTAGGAAGGAGGACTGAAGTTCCCAGTCTTTGCAGAAAAAGCCCTCTGATGTCTTGCTTACCTTGGTTGCACCAGCACCAGGCCCCACCTGCCTGGCCTGGTTTGAGTCAGACTGCCTGGCTACCCTGGGACTGCCCTGGAAAATAGCCACTGTCACACCTCTTACAGCAAGGAAAACAACCAGGAGAGGGACTTGCAGAGCTCAGAGCTGGGGTGAAAGAGTCTGGCCTGTCCATGCTGGCCTTCCCGAATCTAGCCCAGGGAAACCTTGGGTTAAAATTTGCTAATCCGGTAGCTCTGTGTTGTCCTCTTTCCTCCAAACATGGTGTTAGTTTATGTACTTTTCAAAAAACACTTTTTAAAAGAGCCTTTTGATACGCCTTAGAAAGATTGGTGAAGAGAAGTAGCAGCAGATTGGAGTTTATAGCCCTTATTCTTCCTACTCCTTCCGTGTGTGTGTGTGTGTGTGTGTGTGTGTGTGTGAACAAAGGTTCATAGGTAGTGACCCGAGAGAGTATAGGCCCCAGCTCCAGCTCCCTATACAGGAGTTTTTATTTAATTTTCTTTTGAACAGGAAAAAGTGATCACATGTGAAGTTGCTTTTAAATTTTAAGAGAAGATAAGGCTACTTTGGTTTAACGTTTTCCTTCCGGACAAAGATCCTAAGATGTATATTTTTTAAATATATAAGCAACCCATGATCGTATGCTGGTGACAAAATAGTGCATAAGTAGCTCTCATGTCAAAAGTGACTATATTCTCTTTTTAGTTCGTTCCTCCTAATACTGTCTCCTCCCCCGAGGGAACTACGCTTAACACTTTAGTGTATCTCAAGATCTCTTCCTTTGCAGATGCAGATCCATATATTCATGTCCTTTTTATTTTATTTATTTTTACTTTCTTTTTTTTAAGTTTATTATTTTGGGAGAGAGAGCATGAGCATGCAAGCGCCAGGGGGTGAAGGACAGAGAGAAGCCCAAGCAGGCTCTGTGATATCAGCACAGAGCCTGTGAAGGGGCTGGAACCCATGAACTGTGAGATCATGACCTGAGCCAAAATCAAGAGTCCATGCTTAACCAATTGAGCCAGCCAGGTGTGCCCCCCCCTCCTTTTTGTTTTTCATGTCCTTTTTATTTTAAACAAATGGGATTCTGTGCCTTGACCCCCTGTCTCCTCCTACCCCCAATATGTCTTTAAGCTCTCTCTATACTGGTACATATAGATGGATCTCATTCTTTTTTTTTTTTTTTTTTTTTTTTTTAAGTTTTTGTTTTTTTTTTTTATGTTTATTTTTGAGAGCACACATGCGCGAGCACACTTGAGCAAGTCTATGTGCTGACAACAGAGAGCCTGATGTGGGGCTGGAATTCACAAACCGTGAGATCATGACCTGAGCTGAAATCAAGAGTCAGATGCTTAACAGACCAGCCACCCAGGGGCCTGGGATCTCATTCTTTTTAACAGCTGCATAACTTGAATGGATGCAACTGTAATTTATTGTAATTTTTCAATGTTGCAAATGGTTCTGTGGTAAACATCTTTGCACCAAACAACTCTGTGCATAAAAGGGGTAATACATTTGTTACCATCCCTAGAAAGAGAAAAGTGGGGGATCCAGGTAACTATTCCTGAGAACTCTGAGAACAAAGGTTCAGTGAGCAAGTGAGTGGGAAATGGCTGCATTCTGAGCCTCCCTCCTGGTGATTCACAATTAAGTAGCATATTAAAAGTTCTGGAAATTCTTCAGTAACCACTCACTGCTGAGTGGTTTTAAAAGAGTTGTTTGCAAAGGGAAGGACTTTAATTCTTTGTACACATCTATTAAAATTTTCCTGAACAGTTTGGTAAATGCCACCGTGGTAATCTCTCAAAGACAGGACAGTTTTTAGATAGGAACTTGGCCACATACTGTTCCACCAGGCTGGGCAGCTGGGGTGTAGTAAGGTTTGGATTTTGTCCAGGAACGAGGCTAGGTCTGTCAGCCCCTCCCAAGCCCCTTACATAAGGTGAGAAGGACACAGCAAAGCCTGGCATAAATTAAGTATTGAGGCTGACCATGGGGAGAAAGGTGGAGTTTCACTCTGGCCTAAGTCTGGGTAAGATGTGATACCACACTTGGAAGACACACTACATCAGTTGTAGGCCCAGGCCTCCGACACAGAAGACTGTTGATCCAGAATCCCTAGAGAAGGAGCCAACCAGGGGTGTGAGAGGAGGGCCTCAACCCACCCTTCACCCACTCAACCCCCTGGCCCACCTCTTCCAATTGGTGAAGTCATGGTTAACTTCCAAGGCTCAGTGCAGATGTTGCCTCTGTGAAGCCTCTTCCCGATTGGCCCGACCACTCCTGTGTGTTCCGGTAGCATCTTTGCTCTACCTCTTTTTAGAGCAGTCGGCCATCTGGCTCCTCTTTGAGTTCATTCATACTTACTGGGTTGGTCAAGAGGAAGGGCCACATAATGAATTATGTACTTCACAGTCTGTCCCAGCAAAGGGGAAGCTCCTTCAGAGTGGAGCATTCCTTCACTCACTCGCTCATTATTGAGCACCTACTGTGTCAGCCATTAGCTGGACTGCCAGAATACAATAGTGAATAAGGTGGACCCAATCCCAGTCCTCATTCATGTTCTTACGTTCCCTGTAGTCTAGCACAAGGTCGAGCCCAAAGCCTGGCACAGTAGGATTTAGAAACTGTACTCTGGAAAGGTGCTTTTGCAAGGCAAGCACTTTTAACTTCTGTGCTACAGATTAAAAAACTCTCTCAAGATGCCTTGTCTACAGTTTATATGACAGAAAGTCATTTGACTGTATGAAATATTTTAAAGACATTTGAGGTGAGGTGACTTTGGGGGCCTGATGGAGAGTCTGGGGGTTGGCACCCCAGCCACCCTTGCGGCTTACCACCTGGCTGGGCCCAAGCAGGCGAGACGGCAGCCGGCCGCTGACCCGCAGGCCCCGCCCCCGCCCCCCGCCCCCGCCCCACCCCTCCCCAGGTGCCACCCCGGGCCCCGCCCCCGCTCTCCATAGTTACGGCGCTGCGGAGGCGGCGGCCATCTTGGCGGCGGAGCGATGAGCGGGTCGAACCCGAAGGCTGCGGCCGCGGGGTCAGCGGCTGGGCCGGGGGCGCTGGTGGCCGGCAAAGAGGAGAAGAAGAAGGCAGGCGGCGGTGTCCTGAACCGACTCAAGGCGCGGCGGCAGGCGCCCCCCCACGCGACAGAGGACGGCATCGGGGCGGCGGTCACGGAGCAGGAGCTGCTGGCTCTGGACACCATCCGGCCCGAGCACGTCCTGCGCCTCAGCCGGGTCACCGAGAGTGAGTGCCCGCTCGGCCGCGCCCTGCCCTCGCGCTGGGCCCCGGGCCCCTTGTCGCCTTCAGCGGAGCCGGCCGCTCGCCGCCTGACCGGCCCGGGGGTCCACCCTGTGGCCCCCTCGGTCGGCCAGGCCGCGCCGCCGGCCACTCCGCCGGGCGAGCTCTGCGCCTCCCACCCTCAACTAGCCTAGGTTGGGAAGGGGTTCTCTTTGAGCTTGACCGCGTTCCCCTGCGTCCAGCCACGCCAGGCTTCTCCTGGGCCGGCCGCAGCTGGGCCTCCAGGCCGGCCGTTCTCCTCCTCAGCTGGATCTGTGTGGGTAGGGAGCCCCCCCTTAAGCTTAACTGGATCCTCTTGACCCTGGTAAGTGGGACTGCTGCCCCCTCATCCTGGAAGACCCACGGGGATCAGTGAAGTTCCTGCCGAGCCAGGCTCCCTCAGCCTGCCCACTTCCAGCTTCTGCAGCGTCTGCCTGCCCAGACCCCTACCTTCTTCCTCCGCCTTTCTGCACCCCGGCCCCTGACAGCCCCCCTCTCCAGCCTGGCTTGACCGCCCCACCTCTTTTGGTCCCAGGCCTTGTCCCTTTGCGTGCAGGGGCGTTCTTCCTTCCTCAAACAGTGGCATTTCATGCAGATTTTAAACAGCCACATTAAAAAGTATGTTGATAAAGTTTCAGTTTATGTACACGATCCAAAATGTGACTCCTGCTCTTGACACGTGTTCTAGTGAATCGAGAATGTGTCGTGCAACCATTCTACTACACCTTTTCATGGATGTAGGTACGGGTGGGAAGAAACATATTGCCCACCCCCCTGTCCTGGTTCTCCTTCCTTTCTCTGTTCTCTTCCAAGCCGAGCCCTGACCTGATGCCCTTTGTCTTGCTATTTCTTCCCCAGAGTTTGCAGTCACCTTGTTAGACCCTGCTGCCCTCCACACTTCTAACCCTGCAGCACCCGCACTCCCGCCACGGACCTAAGGCTGCCCCAGTGTCCTCTGCTGAACGGCTTTAGCTGTCAGCCTGGGGCCGCTCGGGTGTACCTCAGGGAGCTGGTGGCAGCTCCAGTGATGTGGGGATGGGAGTTCAGGCGGTGGGCCTTGATCCAGCCAGTATGAAAAGGAATTGCCATCTCTTAAGAGGTTTAACCTGATTCTGGATATTTCCATGTCCCCATTTGCCATCACTCTTTGGGTCGGGCCTGCCCGTTGCATGCCCGAGTATATCTTTAGTAGGTCTTGCTCTTCAGTTCTGACCCAGTTTTCATTCGGGGCCCTGAATGCATACAAGTGCTCATCACCTGAGCCTTCTAACCTCCTACTTTCTCCTCATACCAAGGGGGAATCGGGCCGTTGTAATGCCTGGCCCTAAGCAGTGTTCTTGGTGGGCAGAGGTCCTGTGTAGGGGCTTGGGATTGGTGCTGTGGCTCAAATTCATGTCAGCAGCCTACTGGAGAAAGCCACAGGTCAGAGCTTGGTGACCTCTGGATTTTGTTAGCCTGTTCCGTTCAGTTGTGTATGGAGTACCTTCTAAAGGTGCAGAACCTTCCTCAGTCTTTTTCAGATTTATGAAGTAATCAGGAGCTCTTCAGTTTGCCATCATGCGGTCAGGAGTCATCGTAGAAAGAAATCAGCAAAGTTTTCTCTGATCAGTACTGTATTGACCAGCTGCTCAGGTTGTCAGAGGTTCCACGTTACTTTGGCCCAGTACCCTCACCAGCCAGTCTGTCCTGTCACCTGTGTAGATGTGGCCCACTGCCTGATTTGGTACAGCCCACAAGCTAAGAATGGTTTTTACAGTTTTAAATAGTTCGGTGGGGGAGGGGGAGAAATCTTGCCCCACATGGTTACATGCAATTCGTATTTCAGTATCTGTAAATACTTTTATTGGACTACAGCTATGCTCATTCATTTGTGTGTTGTCTGTGGCTGCTTTTGCGCTACAGTGACAAGAGTTGAGTGGTTGTGAGAGAGACAGTGTGGCCCCAGAGTCTAAATTATTTGTGATCTGGCCCTTTGCAGAAAAAGTTTGCTGCTCTCTGCTTTGTGATACTAATGGCTGGCAAACAAGTACTATATTAGCCATTAGATTAGCATGAATGTTTTTAAATGGATTTCTAAAAAAAAATTCTGTCCTGTTGTGATATTCAAGGGGTTTCCAAAGGAATCCCCTTATACTATCCCTGTTTCTTAAAGTGTTACGATAATCTTTCATGCAAACCAAATCCATGCTCTTTTTTTCTTTCTTTGATCCCCTTATTCTCTTCCTGCAACATTTGCTTTTAACGTAAGGGGAAGTTTTTGAGTGTATTTTAAGTGAGTTGTGTAAGAAAAAAACCTGAGTTTGCTTCAAAACTTGAGGAAGAAACGAATGGTAGTTTTGGATGATTATTTAACAGCATTGGTGTCTCTCTCTCTCTCTGTCTCTCATTTCAGATTATTTATGTAAACCTGAAGATAACATCTACAGTATTGATTTCACCCGCTTCAAAATTCGAGATTTGGAGACAGGGACGGTGCTTTTTGAGATTGCCAAACCTTGTGTTTCAGGTAGGCCTCAGTACTGTAGCAGTCACTTCAAAAGGTCCTTGAAGCTCGAATTTGTGTGTACCATTGCATCCTGTGGCATGGACTCAGCGTGTCCACTTCCTTGCCTCCTCCTGAAGCTTGGGCTGCCAGGTGCCCTGGTTTGCAGCTGCGCTAAGAGGCTGATGTTTGCTGAGTATCTGCTCTGTGCTGGGCGCTGTGTCCCACATGTTTCTGTTTACATCAGGTCATGTGATCCTCACGTCTCTGTGAGGAGCTATTACTCCCATTTTCCAGACAAGGAAACTGAGTCTCAGAATTTCCAAGTGACTTTCCCACGGTCCTGTGCTCATTCCTCTTACCATGTTGCCTCTGCTTAGGAAAGGAAACCTTGGAATTAAAAGTACAATGAAGAAAGCTCACCTGAGCCGTGTGTCCTGGGGACACTGGAAGGGTCATGCTGGGGGTCCCAGTCCAGGCTCACCTGTCTTCTCGCTCGCTTTCCTTTCAACAGTGCCTTCTGTTTTCTTGTAAGGCCTAGTTTGGATGTTAATCTCCACCATTTTCTGGAGGAACAGAAAGCCCAGACCTATGAACTCATCTACTTGGGATTCCTTAAATTAGCCTTGAATAGATGCTTCCTGTGTTGTAGTGCACACAGCTCCAGGGTGGTTCCTCTCTGGCTAGCCAGGCCACATCAAAGTCTTTGGAGCTCATCACTGGAGACGGAGCACCCCCTGGAGTTAGTTACTGGAACACCAGCACAGATGACTGCAGTATCCACTGAGGTCTGAATCAAGAATTCTTTTTGCAAAACTCTTCTCATAATGATTTGCTACTCAGAAAGAGCCTGTAAATTTGGTAAGGCAGGTGTTAGTAGCCCAGACAGGTCGAAGGGCTTTCCTGAGAAGGTCTCGGCTCAGGTTCATCACACAGGCAAGGCTAGAGCCCTGGTCTTCCCACCCCACCTGGCATCCTTCATGCTCTCATAATCTAGTGCTGACCTGAAGCTGGACCTGAAGGCTCCAGCTTGTGGATACTTAGCTGGTATTGGGAGGATCAGGGCCAGGCAGCCTCCTGGGTCTGTGGTATTCACGTCCCTACGCGAAATGTCCCAGTACTTTGGATGTTTCGAGGACCCCATGGCCATTTCAGATGTGTGGACTTGGACTAGGCTGGGCCCAGAGTAGTCATTTCAGTACAAAACTGAACTGTCTCAAACAGGGAGGCTACAGAACTTGTAAAGACACCTTGATTTTTGGGGCGCCTGGGTGGCTCAGTCTGTTGAGCGTCCAACTTCGGCTCAGGTCATGATCTCGCGGTTCGTGAGTTCAAGCCCCGCGTCGGGCTCTGTGCTGACAGCTCAAAGCCTGGAGCCTGTTTGACATTCTGTGTCTCCCTCTCTCTCTCTCTGATCCTCCCCTGTTCATGCTCTGTCTCTGTCTCAAAAATAAATAAATGTTAAGAAGAAAAAAATTTATAAAAAAAAAAAGACACCTTGATTTTCAACTTCTCCAGTCTTTACCTGCAAGGATCTTGATTCACTTAGAATATGCTCACACTGAATCAGTACCCTCCTACTATACTTGTTCTGATGAGTTTGAATCCCTGAGATTTGGTCTGATTCTCTCTGAATCACATTGTTGGAGCGAGGGCTCTAGAGTCTCTGGCTCTGAACGCCTGCTCCGTCTGGTTCCCCATTTGCTCTTGGGCTTGTGATAGGCAGAGGGATGTTTGGGGTTAAAAAAAGACAGAAGTTGCACCCACATTCAGCCAATACCTGGAGAAAATCTTTTTGTGGGATACTGGATGGCTACTAGTGGGAACTATCTCCTTGTTCACATTAAAATGGTTGTCTGATTCATTTTACAAAACTTCCATTTCCTGGGCTCAGGAATGGACTAGACTCACCCTCAGTCAGGTCCAGCATGTTGGCTCATTGCTTACCTACCTCACTGTTTCCCAGGTTGTCAGTGTCTGATTTGGCATGGCCTGGGATAGGCGTTACAGTACCCCAAGGCTGTAGGCCCGTGTCTTCCATTTAAATGACAAGATTATGTCTTGGAGCTTGTCTTTGCTGCCTGTCAGAAAGTGTTGTGTTCTCTGAACTCACCTTTTGCCTATTTTCAACCTTCGTAGGCACGTTCTTTTGGTTAGCAGCTAGCACTGCGACCTGATAACTATGTATAATATAGACCATGCCAGGGACCTAGTACCCAGCCTGTTTCAAGCTTCACTCTTAGGATACGGCCCAAGCCACTCAACTACATAAAAGGTAAATAGCTTAATGTTTATAAGAACAAGCTTCAAGTCAGATGGACCTGGGTTCAAATCCCTGTTCCCTCCGTGTACTGTTTGGGGGAATTTGAACTTGCTGTTTAACCACTCTGGGCTTCTGCATCCTTATCTATAAGATGGAGATAATGATGACTCTCCACAGGGTTGGGAGGATTCTGTGAAATGATCAGCGCAGGGCCTGCTATGTAGCAAGTGCCCAGTAAATATCAGCCATCCTGCCGTTGGTATTAGTGCTGTTAACTGATTGTGTTGTTTGGTGGCGCTGAGACAGTACGCTCAGGATTCCTTGTGCTCTTTCAGACCAAGAGGAGGAGGAGGAGGAGGAGGAAGGTGGAGATGTGGATATCAGCGCGGGACGTTTTGTCCGCTATCAGTTCACACCGGCATTTCTCCGCCTCCGCACAGTCGGGGCTACGTGAGTACCAGTATTTCTGGAGGGAGAACACTCGTTTGTCCACAAAGAATGTTCTCGGTTGGGTTCTGGGTTGGCTTTAAAGAAGGGATGAGGCAAAGTAGGGCTCACAGAGATTTATTTTGCAGAGTGGAGTTCACAGTGGGAGACAAACCTGTGTCAAACTTCCGGATGATCGAGCGGCACTATTTCCGGGAACGCTTGCTGAAAAACTTTGACTTTGATTTCGGCTTCTGCATCCCCAGCAGTAGAAACACTTGTGAACATATCTATGAGTTTCCCCAGCTTTCTGAGGATGTCAGTATGTATCCCCTGACTTCTTCCCCATCCTAAATTCTTAGGACTAGAAGGAACAAACTTTGGAGTCTATCTGGTCCAACACCCTCATCTGGCAGAGGAGGGAGGTAGTGACATGATGCCTCTCCGGGCATTTGACCTCAGGCTTCTCATTTCCTAGTGCTCCTGTCTAGGGTTTCAAATTCTGCCTGTATGGGAGCATCAGAGGTTTTAATAATGCAGGCCATCTGCTTTGGGTGCCTGCTGCAGGGAAAGGGGGTGACTGAGGAAGAGGAAGAGAGGGCCATGATGATTTCTGGGACTAGGGTTAGCCGGAGCGCCTCTCCGAGCCTCCGTTAGGCTTGCTTTTCCACTGTGTGCTAGTCATTGGCTTCTGCTCGGCGCTCCTTCTTTGCCCTCCCCTTTCTCCTTAGAGGGAGAAGCTAAGCTGGGGACTGAATAGAATCAGAGGTCTGGGGGCCTCGTCTTTCCCATTCCCTGCAAGTAGAGGTTGCATAGATAGACTGTCAGAATAGAGCCACAGGAAATAGGGAGCTCTCATAGGGTTTGGAACAGAAGGAATGGCAGGACAGAAGTCACGTCTTAGGAAGAGTAATCCTGTAGTCCTGTGGAAGAAAAGCTGGGGAGGCACCAGAGGGAGGAGCCGAGGCAGGGGAAGAGGTGGACTCATCGAGAGAGAGAGCAGGCTTTATCAGTTCCCATGACTCTGGTGGAGCTCTCTCAGGCTGGCATTATCTGTTAGTAACCAGGGAGAATGGCTCCAGAACATTGAGAATATGAGCGGGAGCCTGTGAATAGTGTGGGGGTTTGGCTGAGTTGTAGGGAAGGGTCTGCATATACTGACTGGTTTTCTCAGAATCCCATGTCCTTAAAATTGTTGTATTCTGAAAGCCAGAATGTTCTTCGGTCACATGGCAGTGCTGCTTTTAGGTAAAATGAGGATTGCTGCCTGGGGTGGACTGTTTATGACAGCATCTGGTCCTGGTTTTAAACCCGCTCCCCAAGCTGTGCCAGGATATGTAGATACTTGCAAGGAAAGATTATGTATAGTAGTACAAGTTTTTACCCAAGGTGGTAGAACTTTTCTTCTTGAAAACACATAAGCTAAAAGAGTGTGGAGGTCAATATTCTGGATATAAACCAAGTAACTTTGGCCTAGGTGGGTCCAAAGGACTTTCAACAGTCAGTTTCATCTTTTGAGACCTGTGGTAAACCAGAGCGTTTCCTCCAGAGGAACCAAAATAGCTTGTGATTGTTAACTCAGAACTGATCAGAGGTAGTGACTGTTAATTATCTTGACTTTCCAGAATGGTGAAAGAGGCCTGGGCAGCTGCCTGGACAAATGAGATTTAAATCTGGATCCCAAGACAAGCAGACCTTTTGCTGAATCTTTTGCGAGTGAATACCCTGAGCCATCCCCGGAAAAGGCTCCTTGCCCTTTGTCACCCCTCACTCATGTATACCTAGGGTTCCTTTGGTTGTCAGGAGTGCCCATGGGAAGTGGGCACAGTGAGGCACAGCTTTTGGAATTTGGACCAGAATGTCTAGAGGTGGGGAACAGACCAGAAGTACTGAATAAACAATGTGCAGTAGTCCATGTTCGGCAAAGGGTAATCCTGTTTTCCTGGGGTTCCGAGTACGAGTCCAGGCTCGAGATGCTCAAGGAGTGCCATGTCAGAGAGAGGATTGCATCCTTGTGTTGAAGTGGGTATCATGTTTAAGTTGGGGGCCTCTTTGGTTCTCTCCAGCTCTCTAAGCCTGGCCCCCTCTGTTCTGACCTCATTATTCTAACAGTATACGCACATGTTCTGGAGGGCTGGCCTATGAATTTTAGAGGGGGCACTAATTTTAATTTTTAAAGAGGGTTTTTTTTTTTAGAGAGAGAGTGGGGAAGGGGGAGAGAGTGGGGAAGGGGGGCAAAGACGGGGGAAACAGAGGATTCAAAATGGGCTTTGCGCTGACGGCAGAGAACCTGATGCAGGGCTTGAACAGGGCTCGAACTCACAAACTGTGAGATCATGACCTGAGCCGAAGTCTGATGCTTATCAGCTGAGCCACCCAGGTGCCCCTAGAGGGGATACTAAGTTTTCCCCCACCAAGTCTGTGGGGCAGACTCACACGTAAGTCTTTGCTTTTTCCCTTTCTCTGACCTGCAGTTCGTCTGATGATTGAAAATCCCTATGAGACCCGTTCTGACAGCTTCTACTTTGTTGACAACAAGCTGATAATGCACAACAAGGCCGATTATGCCTATAATGGAGGCCAGTGACCGCTGTGGGAGTGGACGGGGAGGTGCTTTGCTGTGGCCCGAGGTCCTGGCACATGGAGGTGGTTGAACCTGCTGTTCGTCAACACACATCTGGAACCTGGTCCCAGGAAGCCAAGGCTGGGGTGGTGGTTTCCTGTGCTCCAAGAGAGGTGCCAAGCAGTGCTGTGTTTTCTTCCCCAGCACTTTTTCTTCCCTTTTCCCCTACCCTTTAGGTTGCAGACGTATTATAGTAAAGTGAAGGATTAGGGTAAGGCTCCTGGAATCCAGAGAAAAAAGAAAATTTATTTTCACGTAGTCATAGTTGCCTGCTGGTTGTGCTGATGAGCCCGGGCCGCTACGGACACAGCTGTGTCAGGGTAAGGAGGCTCTGGCCAGCCGGCTTGCCAGTCAGCGGCTTTTCCACAGGTTCCTGGGTGCGGTGAGAAGCTGAACGGTGGGTCTCTTCCAGGCAGCTCGCCCTCTCACTTGCAGTATTGCCAGTGGCACAGTCTGACCTCAGTTTGAGCGTAGTTCGAAAGCAACTGGAAAAAAAGGGGGTGTGTGTGGGCGCCAGGAGTGGAGGCACCAGCGGCCGGCAGGGCTGCCAAACTGAAAAGTCCATGTTGTGGAGAGGCCTGCTTCTCTGTCTGACTTCCAGGATCTTCCGCCAGCCCTCCCGGGGATACGACAAGGTTTCAGCCTGGCAGTGCCTTCTGTTCCCGCTTTGGAGGAAAGACGAGCTTGCTCTGCGTGTCCTGCCTCCTAACCTTTGAGTATCTCCTGAAATAGAATGTGGCAGTGTTTGCTCTCGGAGCAGTAGGATCTCTTGAGGCCACATCAGGCCTCGTATTTTGTGTTTTTTGTTTCATTTTTTTATTTCTAGGCTTCTTTTGGAGAGGTTTTATAAGATGTCAGTGGTGTTCCCAGCATATGTGATGTGTGGTTAGACTTCTGATAGTATTAATCAGGTTCCTGGGGCTAATCTGGCTCGTGTTGGGACTGGATATAGTTACGGACCAACAGCTACTTAAAGGAAGGATTTGATTTTTCAACACAGGAGAGCCTGCAGGATTGGCTTTGATGGGGATTTGCGTCTGGAACTCTGTAGATTTCTTATTTAGGAGGATTTTCCTGTCTGTCTTTCTACTGAAGTAGTTTCTGGAACCATCCTGGCAGGTCAGACCTCTAATGCATATTCTGATCCTTCATACTGCTAGTTGGAGTTCTTTTGGTTGTTTGGAAAGGATGAACTAGCCTGAGGTGGCTCTCAAAGGGTGCTCTCAAAAAACCTTCCTTGCACATCCTTGTGGGTTATGTTTGTCCTCAGGCCCTTACTGGATAGACTCTTGCCACCTCAGCTCCGTATGGTTGTCTGACTGTGGGTGGCTTTAGCTGACCCTCTGATAAGATCGTTGCTGTGGCCGGGATTTTGCATCGATAGAAAGGTAGCAGTAGGAAGGGCCCAGGTATGTGGTGATAGTCATTGTGAAGCATCATAGTAACTGACGGAGAGCAGTCTTCCAAGATGCTTGGGACAAAAGCCATGCGGGGCCCAGGATGGAAGGGCCAGCGCTTTGCCACAGAAAGCCCCTGTGCATTCACTAACCAGTGTCTCTCCCTGTTTGGATTCTAGAGTGTGAGTGGCCTTGAACCTTGGCCTAGTAGTGCTCTGTGCCAGGCCAGAATCTGGGCTTTGCCAGGTGCTGGCAGCTTTCTCACTGAGAAAACCCTTACTTGTGTGTGTTGGCACTGGGTCCAACTGCTGAGGAGGGAAGAGACCAGGCACCCTGCAGACAGCTTACTCATCACCAGGCCGGGTGAATCTTAGAACCGGAGTCCACTACAAATCTAGGTGCCTTATGTGTGGCTCTGTCCCACATGCTGCTGGGGAAAGCTGCATTGGCCTCCTTCCCTCCTCCTCTGTGGACAGACATCAGCACTGCTTCCTTACCTTCGGTTTCTCCTCTAGCATATTTGTGTGTGCATATTGAGCTTGAGAATCGCCCCTTCTCTATGTGACAGTGGCCTAATCAGGAGATTTTCTACTATTTGATATTCACTTAGTATCTAGGATGTGGTTTTTGGAGCTTCCAGAGCTCTGCTCAGTTGAGTATGTCTTGGAAACATGTCCCAGGATAGATCATGTCGTGTGGACTCGTGGGCTGTCTCTTATATGCAGTGTTAGCCTCTGCCTGGAGGGCAGAGGAGGCAGGCATTCTGGCCTGAATAGTGCTGTATTCTCCTCCCCACTGGCTTGCCTTAGTCTCACTGGAGACGGTTTTGAGGCCATGTGTTCAGTCTGTGCCCACCAGGACAGGGATATGCCCTCTTCTGCTCCAGAAGTTCTGTCTGGTATTCTGTACCTGGGAGTCTGGATTCGTATGTCTCATTACTCAGGAAATCAGAGTTAACCACCCTGGGGTGTTAACCAGGGTGAGTTTCAAATTCAAGTTTTTTTCCTGAACTGGGGAGAGAATTGGAAGTCATATTTTCTCTGAAAGTAGCTGAAGCAATCAGGAGTTGAATCAGGAGGCCATGTTATTAAGTTATCTGGACTGTTGATAGCACTTGTCTTGGGGGTAATCATACCATTGGAGGGGGAAAATGACCTGCACGGGGGAGACCCTGCCTTCTGTTCAGAGCTGGTATCTGAGCGGCAGCTCCCGGAGGAATACATTCCAGCAGACCGCCGGGCCCGTCTGTTGCCACGGGGCCTGACGCCTGCACCTCTTCCTCTCCTGTCTTGCTCCTGTTCCTCTGCCTTGGAATCTCCAGGAAGAGTATCTCTCTTTTCCTGTGGAACCTTTGGGCTAAGATGCCCTTCTTGCTTTTCCAAAGAAGATCCCTGTTGATTTCATTCTGTTCTAAAGAGTACGCGGAAGAAATAACAACTTAAAGTAGCTGTGGGCTAACGTAGGCTTCCCCGTCCTGGTGTGTTGGCTCGGAGATCTCTTGCAGAGAAAGCAGTTTTCAGGGGCATGCAGACTCCCTGAAGACACCTACGGCCTTTGGGCCATCTGATTCTCAGAGAGGGCCAGTGATTCAGGGAAGCTGGGGCTAACTGTAGACCAGTGATTCTTGAAATGGCAGTGACGGGGAATCTTCAAGGGGAATGCCTTCAAGGCGCATTCATTTCTGGAATGGATTTCATAGGCTATGTGTACTGGATGAATTAGGTGAGTCTTGCCTTAGTGTCCTGCCACCCCTGTAGACTCCCAGGGCACTCTTTTTTCTCTGTCAAGTCACTTTCTTTTGGTGGCTGTTGTCACCACGATGTCAGTGAGGTTTGGGGACTGGAGACAGCCTGCCCCCAGAATCCCAGCATAGATTTCCTTGCCAGGGCATGGGGCGAGGGGTTCCTGTGCAGAGGTGCTGCCGTCCCCAGTGTGAGAGCCTGGTCGTCAAATCATCACTTACTCACATTCCATGTTACAGAACATCTTCGCCACAAGAGGGGTCTGGTGGAGGCGGATTTACCCTTGTTTTACAAAGGATCATGTAAAGTCATTGAAGTTGTGAAAGTCTATTTTTTTTCCCCTGTAAATCTATTTTTCACAGAATATAAGAAACATCAATGACCTGATCTGTCCTTCCTCCTCTTTCCCCTTCACCCAAGATCCTCATTCCAGTTTGTATTGTCTTTGTGTCCAAAGTAAACTAGGTGACATATTTGTATAAAATGTTATTTTGTCACAAGAGACAGTAATAAAAGATTTTCACAGTACACGCATCCTCTCTTGTGTCCTGAGTGGGCCCTTTGCATTGCTGGGAGGAGCAGGTGTGGGGTGGGAATGGGCTCTGAGTTTCTTTATGTGACCTTTCTGTAAATAATGAGGTGGCTTCTAGGGTGAACAGGGAACAGTGTTTGGCTTTAGATTTTATATTTTTGCTTTGTTTCACTGGGGGACTTTGGGAATTAAACATTTGTGTATTTTAAAGTTAGGCTTATTGGGGCACCTAGGTGGCTCAGTCGGTTGAGCATCCGACTTCGGCTCAGGTCATGATCTCGCGGTCCGTGAGTTCGAGCCCCGCGTCGGGCTCTGTGCTGACAGCTCGGAGCCTGGAGTCTGCTTCGGATTCTGTGTGTCCCTCTCTCTCTCACCCTCCCCCATTCATGCTCTGTCTCTCTCTGTCTCAAAAATAAATAAACATTTAAAAAAAATAAAAAATAAAGTTAGGCTTATTAAGGTGTACTTTAACTGCAGTAAAATTGACCTGGTTTAAGAGTACAGTTGGATGAGTACGCAATCTTATTACCCCATCACAATCTGATACAGGGATTTTGCGTCACCCCAGAAAGTTCCCTCAGGTTCCTGGTGTTGGCAAAGGGCAGTTCCCTCCCTTCACCCAAACCTCCTGCAACCATTGTCTGGTTTTTGTCTCTACTGGGAAATTTGCCTACTTATGATATAAAACAACATTCTTGTTTAAGGTGAAAATACAATTTTATTTATTTTTTTAAATTAAGAAAATTTTTCAATGTTTACTTATTCTTAGAGCACGAACAGGGGAGGGGCAGAGAGAGGGAGACACAATCTGAAGCAGGCTCCAGACTCTGAGCTGCCAGCACAGAGCCTGACATGGGGATCGAACTCAGGAGCTGTGAGATCATGATCTGAGCTGAAGTCAGATGCTCAACCAGCTGAGCCACCCAGGAACCCTGAGGTGACAATACAATTGTAAAGTATGTCTGGTTTAGATGGTCTGTGGCACCCAAAGCAATTATCGGCCTCTGTTCACTCACTCATTTCCCCCTCTTCTGCTTTTTCCTGTCTTCTTTCACCCAGTGCTGGTGCTCAGGTGGGCCAATAGAAAGGTGAGGAAGGCCTCAGAGCATTTGCCAACCACAGTCATTCATCTGGCTTTAAAGTATTGTGGATTTAGAGGCTTTCTTTTAAATGAAAGGTAACATATTAAGGACTTTGCCACATCTTTTCATTGATCTCCGGGGAGGCAGGGCAAGGCCTTGGTGGAAGGCAAATTTTGACCTGCGGGTCAGTGCTGCGGACAGGTGCCTGGCTGAGTTACAGCGGGAGAAAGACAGGGATGGAGGGATGCGTAGGTGCTTGGGAGGGTGTGGAGGTCTGACACACTTGTGCTAAGGGAAGACCCTTGTCAGCAACTGGAATTGCCAGTTTCCTGGGGAGGGTGAAGGCGTCCTGGGGCGGATGCTAAGGACCAAATGCATGGCATCGGGAGCAGTGCCCCACAACTGCGAGATGGGAACTACAGCGGAACAAGGGGGTAACATCCCTACTCCCCCTCCCCCCCCCGCCCCCCACAGCTGCTGGGGGAAGGAGAACTCCCTCCCAGGCAACCGGATTCCCCGGGTCCTGAATATTGAGCACCAGAGCAAGACCAAGACGAGACCCTTGTGCTTCTTGGAGTTCACAGACCAGTGAGAGGACTGGAGATGTCAGATGGTGGGTGCCATGAATAAGGAAAACAAACGCTGGGATGGAGAATGTGTGGTCAGGGCAGGCCTCAGTGAGTCAGGCCTGGATGGAGGGACGGAGCATTCCGGGCAGAAGAACAGGGCTTGCAAAGTCCCGGAGGCAGGAACAAGCCCTGCTGTTGCAGAAAAGCTGCTGCAGAAAAGCTGCCTTGTGCGGCCAGAGCAAAGACAGCGAGGGCCCGGTGGGGATGGTGGGCTTGGGGCGGGAGAAGTGGGCGGGGGGTGGCCATATGGGGCATTTTAGGCTGCGGGCTTGGATTTTAGGAGAGGTGGGCCACCGTCCAAGGGTTTTGAGAACGGACGTCCGTGGACAGCGGAGACCGCGGGACCCCTGGAGAGTGCGGTTTGCGCTAGCCGGAGGGAGGCGGGGCCGGAAAGAGCCGCGGCGGACCCCGCCCCCGGGGCTGGAGCCCATGACGTCCCGCCTCCGGCCCCGCCCGCGCAGCCCGGAGCCCGCGCGCCTGCGGTCGGAGGTTGGCGGTGTTCGCGTCCATGGCAGCTACGCTGCTCGCCCGGGCCTGCGGCCCCAGCCTCCGAGGTGAGTGCGCTCCCGCTCCGCTCACCGGGGCGGCGGCCCGGGCCGGCCGGGCTCTCCCCGGCAACGGCGGGAGGGCGGGCGGCGCCCCCTTCGGGAGCGCGCGCGGCCTTCGCCCTAGTTGGGCCGCTGCCGGCGCCTGCGCGGCCCCGGCTCCTGTTCCGACCCCCGCCTGCCGCCCGGCTCTCGCAGTCGTATCAGCGCCCCGAGCGTCATTTCCCCGCCCCCTCATGTCCGGGGCGCGTCCCTCCTCCCGAGCCAGGCCTGGGATTGAACCCTGACCCTGGGACTTTGACCTTGGACGAGACGCTCGGCCCGTTCTCCTCTTCTGGCGGGCGCGTGGGTAAAATGGTCCCGCCAATGTGTTACTGTTCTCAGGGAGTTGTTACAGGGTTGAATCAGACACAGCCTGTGTAACACACTCAGTTCAGCGCTTGGCATATGGTGCCCAGTGGATGTTAGGTCTTCACACTGCGCTTCACACTGCACCTTTCCCAGCTTCTTTCTCTCCCTGTAGCAGCAGTGACACACGTGGCCAGGGCTTCCTTTGCCTGGCCAGAGACCCAGCTCACCCTGCAGGACTGCAATAAGGGGACCCCCCCCCCCCCCTCCATTGAGGTCTGTCTCTGTCAGGCCCTGTGCTGAGTGCTGCAGTCAGGATCTCTTTACCCCTTCCACCCCCAGGAGCTAAGTACTGTTGGCCTCCACATTTTCTGGGAACTGAGACCCAGTGAAGTTAAGATCCTTGCCTGAGGACACAAAGCTGCCTTATTATTACCAGTAGTGTCCTAATGGGATAGTTGTGTGCAAAGTGTTTAGTAAGTGGAGAAAGCATTCCGTTGGTGTGCATTTCTGAACAGCAGCACTATTGACATGTTGGGCCAATGATTCTTTTATTTTGTACTTTTTAAAAAAATTTTAGAGATAGGGAGTGAATGTGAGCTGAGGAGGGGGGCGGAGGGAGAGACAAACTTTTTATTCTCCTATTAAAAATTTTTTTTTAATGTTTATTTTGAGAGAGTGGGGGAGGGGCAGACACAGAGCCCGATGTGGGACTCTATCTCAGGAACTGTGAGATCATGACCTGAGCTGAAATCAAGAGTCCAATGCTTAATTGAGCCACTCAGGTGCCCTGAGAGACAGAATCTTTTTTTTTTTTTTTTTTTTTTTTTTTTTTGAGAGACAGTCTTAAGCAGGCTCTACACTCAGTGTGGAGCTGGCCGCAGAACTCGATCCCACAACCTTAGGATCATGACCTGAGCCAAAATCAAGAGTCAGATGCTCAACCGACTGAGCCACCCAGACATCCCTGGGCAGATAATCCTTTGTTGTGGGACCTGTCCTGTACATTGTAGGTAGGGTGTTAGTACCCCTGGCCCCTACCCAGTTCATAGTGATAGCATTTCGCTCTTCAGGTGTAACAACCAGAATTGTTTCCAGACGTTGCCAGATGTCCTTTGGGACATTCCTGGTGGAGGCCCACCAAGTCATTGGTTTGTGATGGTGATGATGATGCAATCCCTTTCCACCAACACCTGTTCTTGCCGGCAGCTCTGCATCCTTGGGACTGGCGTCAGTTGCATACTATCTACCAGTCTGTGGAACTTCCCGAGATGCACCAGATGCTGCGTCAGACGTGCCGGGAATTTGCCGAGAAGGAGCTGGTTCCCATTGCCGCCCAGGTGGACAAGGAGCATCGCTTCCCGACAGCCCAGGTGAGAGTTCCAACCTCAGCAGCCCCTGATGGTGGTCTGCCAGCTCCTCCTGGATGTGTGGGGACAGTGACAGCCAGAGGCACCGAGACTCCCAAGCCAGGAACCCTGGGACCCAGAAAATGTTCTGGAGGTTTCCTTCGTTCAGCACGAGGCCTGGATTTAACTTCTGGAATAACAGTAATAATGGTGCGTGGTCGGCATGCTCACTGTGTGCCAGGCCTTGTGCCTATAGTAAGAGTTAACGCTTGCAGGGTGCTCGGCACGGCTCTGAGGTGTGCCAGCCCATCTGCGTCTCACCGTAGCCCTGTGAGGTGAGGGTACTGGTATCATACATCCGGTTGTGCGGTTGGTGAACCCAGAGGGACTCAAGGGTTCAATAATGGGCCCCAGGTCACGGAGCTCGGGAGTTGCACAACTAGGGCTGGGACCCAGCTCTTCGCCAGACCCGGAGCTCTCAGTGCGAGTGCTCTTTCCCTTGATGTCGGCGCATCTGTAATTTCACGTTTAAGATGTTCCTGCCGTAGGGGCGCCTGGGTGACTCAGGAGGTTAAGCGTCCAACCCTTGATTTCAGCTCAGGTCGTGATCTCACGGTTTGTGAGATCAAGCCCCACTTCAGGTTCTGCGCTGACAGCAAGGGCCCTGCTTGGGATTCTCTGTCTCCCTCTCTCTGCCCTACCCCCCCGCCTCCAGTAAATAAACTTTAAAAAAAAAAGCTGTTCCTGCTGTATTCCCGGGCCTGGCAAGCCATGTGGCACATGGTATAAATATCCAATAGCTATTTGTTCAGTAAATAACTTGTAAAAGAGGAAACCTTTCTGGCCTCTTCTCTTGGCCTGTTTTTTTCACTCTTACGGAGTTCAAGAGTTGTCATCCATGTCTTCTGGGCTCTGGGGCCACTTTTCCAGCTTAGAAAATACTGTGCTGATCACAGCATATTGGGCACTGTGCTTAGAACCATGGCAGTCCCTGGGGAGCTCCAGGTATAGTAGAACCTGGCATTCTGGGCACTGGCATCAGGGGGATAACTTTTGAGTTGTTGAGTACTTCATGTGCACCTTCTTAGTCTAGTCCTGAGGACGTCCTCACCTGCAAGTCTAATCTCCATTTTGCTTCTAGAATGCTTACAAGGATTAAGTGGGGTAATGCCTGTCAAATTCTGGTGCCTCCTGGCCCTTGGGAAATGGTAGCTATTATTAATACCATTACGTTGAGAAATTTGAGGCAGAGGTAAAGTGATTTTCCAGGGTTACTGATCTGTGGTGCTAGACTTCATATTCCAAGTCCGGCTGGCTCCAAACCCTTCTCCATCCACACTATCCACGTAGTTGTTCCAGAAGCCCCGCTGGCAGGCAGGGAAGCCCCCTTCTAGTTGGGAATATTCCCGTCAAAGGTCTAAGCTCCCCTTCTGCCCTCTGTACCCACATGCCCTGCTCTCAGTAACCTTATCTGGCAGTTTCCCTTCATCTTTCAGTACCGTTAATGGAGATGTAAACAAACGCCATCTCTCTGCAGACAGAGGATGGGAGTGATGACCATTGACAAGCAGGAAGAGCTCAGAGGTGCTCTCCCCAGAGCGGTTATGTGAGCGTGGCTGTGTGCTGGGGCTTTTCCTACCAAAAGACAGTCAGCTTGATTTACTTTTCCTATCCTATTCCTACATTCCCTCAAATTCTTACTAATATTACAGACAGATTTGCTCTGGGCAAGAAAGCTGGCAATAGAAACAGACTTTTTGACAAGCTCCTCTGAACTAATCCTCTGGCTTTATAGTCTCCTCCCTGCTTCCTGGTGCTGGGTATTTTTCAAGCTAACCCTCCGGAATAGGGGCAGACACAGGTATGGAGGGAGGAGACCATGGGCGCAGGCAGCCTCCTTGCCTCTGGCAGGTGGGGGCAGCTCGTCAGGATCTGCCGAATGCACGGCCATGGCTCAGAGTCGCGATGGCATCTGTATTTGGGTCTGTGTTGGTCAGGGTGTTTTCATGTCTGTGATGTCATCAAATTGTCCCGAGTCCTGCTGTTATTATCCCCTTTTCATAGATGACAAAGGAGCCGTTGTTTGAATTGCCTGGGGTTGTAGAGCTAGGAAGGAGTTGTGCTAAATCTTCGGATTTTGCCACCACCCTGCTTGTCTTGGTGGCTGATGGGATTATGGAGGTTAATCGGTACTGGCCTCCCTTGGCCACAGATTGAGGAGGCCTGCTGGGTTTTTGCTTCCTCCCTCTCTGTGTTTCGGGGAGTGGGGGGGTGGTGCTCATCTCCCAGTTGCAGCAGGAAGGCCAGGGCTTAAGCGGGCAGAGGGAACAGAGCTCTAGCCACACAGAGGATATGGCGGGTTGCGGAATTCAAGATAATAATCCCACTAGTGTTTCCAGATAAAATAGACATAGGAGCAGGAATAACTATCATTTAGGGGTTACCGTATTCTAGGTGCTTATGCCTTACATCTTCAGCACAACACTCTGGGGGTAGTTACTTAAATTATCTTCGGTTTTTAGATGAAAACGGAAGCCACGGGTTAAGCTTCTTGCTTCCCAGTCACACATATAGAGTCAGTAGGAGTCTATAGACTCCTGAGCCCGGCCTGGCCTATAGTAGATGCTTAGTTAATGATTTCTAATATTTTTTCACCACCGCCCAGAAATGTGGGTTTATGGGGGAAGGGTCAAGGGGAGAAGAATTGGGGGAGGCAGACCAACTATTAGGTGGAAGGCTGGTGCCAATTTCTGGTTACTTGGCTGGTTTGGGAACCTAAGTTCAACTTCATTCTTCCTGGGTCCGAACCAAAAAAAAGAAAAAAGAAGAAAAAAAGGTGTAAATATAAACTTACAATGTTATTTTGTCATAAAGGGAAGCAAGAAATAAAATGGTGTTTCAACTGATTTTGGACTCACCAAACTTTATGTGTAGAAAACTGAGCCCGGGCACCTGGCTGGCTCAGTCAGGAGAGCATGCGACTCTTGATCTCAGGGTCACGAGTTCAAGCCCCCTGTTGGGTGTGGAGCATACAAAACAAAACAAAACTGAGCCCCATTTCTTCTTCACTCAGTGACTGTTTATTGAATAACTTTAATAGACCAGGTGCAACACCTCGTCTTTTTCATGCCCTGGCAGGTGATGGTGCTACACTGACCTGGTTAGCCACATAGAAACCTCTAGGGCCCTACCCCATTTTCTTCTTCCTCATAGCCACCGACTCTTGTTAATTCCACCCTGGAAATGTGTCCTGATTGCCGCCTCCCATGTGTCTCAAGCAAACTTCATCGGTCTGTGTTCCGGGAGCATCCTGTTCATAACCCATGATCCTGGTTGTGCCCAGCACATCGCCGGGCGTATGTCTTCCAGCACGGATGTTGCAGGCAGTGAGCTCCTATTTGTGTTTTCACGTCCCCGTGCACACAACACCTTGCTCTCAATGAGTGCTCGTCCTTCAGCAGATGGTCGCCCAGCTGTCAGGTAGCCCCGAATGTCCTTGCTGCATCAGCTCGGAGCACCCACGAGCCGACAGCGGACACTAGAGGCGGTGGCCAACGGGGCCTCCTTCCCTCGGATACGCAGCCAATCTCCAACAGGCTGGGAGATTTGATTCTTCTAAGGGGATTAGTTTGGGCTCTAGTGAGCACACACATACTTAGGATCCATTTGATTTGTAAAAATGTGAGCTCTAGAGGCGACTTGAGGCATTGACTTTATATGAAGTACCTGCTCAGCGTCTCCCAAACCCAAGGCAGGCGGTGCCGAAGGCTCGTTCTGTCACAACCTGGAAAGGGGTGTTACTCTTTCTCGCGTCTTGGGAGTTTGGAGACCAGTAGGCTTGGCCTTGTCGGGGCTGGTGCCTCTCTTTGGGTTGCAGGTCTGGCTCCCAGACACAAGAGACCGAGGGTGGCCATATGAGTAGCTCCGGGAGGTTCCCCTTGGGACGACTCTGAAGCCCAGGCCCCTCTGCTGGTAGCTGGTGGCCATCCACACACTTAGATCGGAAACGATTTCTACCACTGGACACGTGTTCTTTATGTTTCTGCTGCTTTCCATCTTGGCCCTGCTTTCTTTCTCTTTTTGATGATACTGCGTGTTCTTTCCATGGCCCCGCTGGTTCTTTCCCTCGATGCCGGTCTCTTTTCCAGGACACATTTGGGTGATCGCACCTCGCGGCCATTACTGCTTCTGCCTCCGTGTTGTTCCTAGAACATTCCTGCCTCTGGCCGTAGCCTTTTGCCAGAGTTCTCATGATCTGTTTCAGAATAGAAAGGTTGGAAAGGGCAGCCCCAGGCCCCAGGCATCCCTGATGAAAATGGGGGAACCTGGCTGTGAGCAGGCTCTGGGCCTGGCGTGGGTGAGTGCCTGCCCTCAAGCATGTTGGGGCTGGAGGTTTTTCAAGCAGACACTGATGGCAGGAGGTGGGGGAGGAGGGGACATGGGTGAGACTCTCAAGAGGAATGGACCGGTCAGGGGTGCAGTGATCTCCTACAGTGACAGCTGCCTGGATACCCAGTGGGAGGCGCTGCGGAGGGGAGAGTGCCCGGAACTCTGGCTTCCTTGTAGCGTAGACTTGGCTTGATTCCTTGTGTCCTGGAACCCCACCTGGGATTTGGGTTTCCTTTTTGTTTCCGGGGACGAGGTGGAGTTGTGGGACGTTGGACTAATCCGACCTTTCTTCCGGGCCGAACCTGGAAGGGCTGTGGCATGAGGAGGAGGTTGGGTGGCACTGGTAGGTAGCGTGGGGCAGTTTTGCCGGTAGGCCAGAGAGAGCCTTCCAGCGGGGTGTCCTTCTAGGCTCGCGCATGCGTCCTGGAGGCCTGCGTGTTTCCGGCACCTGGTGGAGTGTGGCCCGGACTCCTAACCCGGCACCACATGCCTTTAACAAAATGCCGTTTCTCCCCCTGGCATGGGTGAGTTGGCTACCTTCAGGTGTGGGTCTGATGGTTTCTGTTTGGAGGCCACGCTCGTGCTGGCACAGCGTCCTGTGAGGCCCCACATGGGTTCAGATACAGCCCCGCGTAGGTCACTCTGCCTTGCACCGCCCCCCCGCCCCCCCCCACACCGGTGCTTCCCACCTGCTGAAGCCATACAGCATCTCAGAGCAGGCCGCCGCCCCCCTCTGACAGCAGGTGTGCGGTCAGCACAGAACATTTGTCTTTTCAGCGGTTCTCGAAATGACACATCCCTGGCGCCTCTGGGTACTTTATCACCGTCTGTTAGTTTCCTCTTGCTGGTGTCCACAGACTAGCGGCTTGAAACGACACCACGTTGGCACAAAAACAGACACATAGACCAACGGAATAGAATAGAAACCCCAGAACTAGACCCACAAACGTATGGCCAACTCATCTTTGACAAAGCAGGAAAGAACATCCAATGGAAAAAAGACCGTCTCTTTAACAAATGGTGCTGGGAGAACTGGACAGCAACATGCAGAAGGTTGAAACTAGACCACTTTCTCACACCATTCACAAAAATAAACTCAAAATGGATAAAGGACCTGAATGTGAGACAGGAAACCATCCAAACCCTAGAGGAGAAAGCAGGAAAAGACCTCTCTGACCTCAGCCGTAGCAATCTCTTACTCGACACATCCCCAAAGGCAAGGGAATTAAAAGCAAAAATGAATTACTGGGACCTTATGAAGATAAAAAGCTTCTGCACAGCAAAGGAAACAACCAACAAAACTAAAAGGCAACCAACGGAATGGGAAAAGATATTTGCAAATGACATATTGGACAAAGGGCTAGTATCCAAAATCTATAAAGAGCTCACCCAACTCCACACCCGAAAAACAAATAACCCAGTGAAGAAATGGGCAGAAAACATGAATAGACACTTCTGTAAAGAAGACATCCGGATGGCCAACAGGCACATGAAAAGATGTTCAACGTCGCTCCTTATCAGGGAAATACAAATCAAAACCACACTCAGATATCACCTCACGCCAGTCAGAGTGGCCAAAATGAACAAATCAGGAGACTATAGATGCTGGAGAGGATGTGGAGAAACGGGAACCCTCTTGCACTGTTGGTGGGAATGCAAATTGGTGCAGCCGCTCTGGAAAGCAGTGTGGAGGTTCCTCAGAAAATTAAAAATAGACCTACCCTATGACCCAGCAATAGCACTGCTAGGAATTTATCCAAGGGATACAGGAGTGCTGATGCATAGGGGCACCTGTACCCCAATGTTTATAGCAGCACTCTCAACAATAGCCAAATTATGGAAAGAGCCTAAATGTCCATCAACTGATGAATGGATAAAGAAATTGTGGTTTATATACACAATGGAATACTACGTGGCAATGAGAAAGAATGAAATATGGCCTTTTGTAGCAACGTGGATGGAACTGGAGAGTGTTCTGCTAAGTGAAATAAGCCATACAGAGAAAGACAGATACCATATGGTTTCACTCTTATGTGGATCCTGAGAAACGTAACAGAAACCCATGGGGGAGGGGAAGGAAAAAAAAAAAAAAAAAAGAGGTTAGAGTGGGAGAGAGCCAAAGCATAGGAGACTGTTAAAAACTGAGAACAAACTGAGGGTTGATGGGGGGTGGGAGGGAGGGGAGGGTGGGTGATGGGTATTGAGGAGGGCACCTTTTGGGATGAGCACTGGGTGTTGTATGGAAACCAATTTGACAATAAATTTCATATATTTAAAAAAAAAAAAAAAAAAAAAAAAAAAAAAAAAGAAACGACACCACGTTATTATCTGACAGCTCCTGGAGATCAAAAAACCTGATGTGGGACCCGCTGGGCTGAGAGCCGCATGCTGGCCGGGCGCTTCCTTCTGGCGGCTCCAGAGAAGGGGCCATCTCCTTGCCTCCACGGCTCCACAGCGTCTAGCACACGGAGGCCACCTGCACTCCCAGCTCATGACACCCTCCAGGCGGCGCTCGGGTCCCTCTGACGTCTGCTTCCGTTGTCCCCTCTCGTTCTCCGACCCTCCTGTCTCCCTCTTTCCCTTGTAAGGACCCTGGAGATGACATTGGGTCCCCCTGGGTAATCCAGGGTAACCCCCATCTCACCAGCCTTAATCTCACCTGCAGAGCCTCCCACCCATCTCGCCCCCCTGTGGCTGCAGAGCTTCATTGCAGTTGCGGCTCTGCAGCTCACTGCCTTTTGGCAGACACTTGCGGTCTTTCTGGAGTGGCGGAGGGGAGTGAGGTCACCCCAGGTGCGGAGTCTTACAGGAGAGTCTCCCCGGGAGCGGTTCAAGGCAGAATCTGGTAAGAGATTCATAGAGGGGCGCACAGATCGTTATGGAAGTGCCCCTCCTCCCATCCATTCTTGTCCGGATGCCAACTTGTCAGCTACTTAATGATAGTAAGTGCCATTCACTGATCAGCTTGTGCCCGGCACTGGGCTCAGCATTTTATATATATTGTCTCAGTCCTCAAACAGTTCTGTGACGAAGATCCTATTTGCAGAGGAAGTGTAACAATTTTATAATCATGGAAATAATATTATAGAAAAGTGAGAAGATATTGTGAACATTCTTATGTTTGCTTCTTTTAAGTTAAAATAACGTAAGAACACGGTTACAAGAATCTAGTGACATAGAGGGGCTCATGGAAAGCAACGGTGCCCTTCTCCTCCCCCCATCCCCCGCCCCCCACCCCTGCTGCTCCCCACAGTCACTTGGTTTTATTTGCTTCTTTTTGAAGCTCGGTAGGTTGTGTGTGGTCCCCGTTGGGCAGAAGGAAAGCAGGCTGACGGAGGGTAGGCAGTTCGTCCCAGGTCAGAGGGGCGGAGCTGGGTGGTGTGCTGAGCTGGTTATGGCCCTGGGGTCACGGCCCGGGGTGCAGTCCAGCTGCACTGCCTCGGGGCTCTGGCCCCGAGCAGGTTGCTTCATGTGTCTGAGCTCTGGAAAGACTCAGATGCAGAGCTGGGCACGTAGTAGTCACTTGATGGTTGACCATTACTAGTATTGTTGTTCTGCATCAGAAATTCCAAACTCTTACCACTTATTCGCTCTTTCACGGGCACTGGGAATAGCACAGTGGGCAGACAGCAGTCTCTGCCGTCACGGTCAGGGAGAAGGATCGTAACCGAAACCAGCGGAGTAATAGGTGTGAACCTGCACCCGCCTAAGCACCGCATCGGAAAGGCGGAGATTCTGGGAGGGCACGCAGTTAGAGGACAGAGACGGCAGCTGGAAGAAGCGAGGCTCGAGCTGAGGTCTGAAAGGAAGGAGGCCGCAACAACTCATTTGCAAATGATCGGAAACAGCATGCACAAAGACCCTGTGGTGGGGCGGCAGAGTATGTGCGTGGGGCTGAGAAGGTCAGTATGACACTACGCTGCCCTGCTCCTTACCTTGGAGGCCCCTGAAGGCTTCCTGTACCTTCTGCCTGCTCGCTGGCTGTGGCTGCAGACACAGAGGTGAGCCAGTGTGGAGTGTGGGGGCACAACAGCTTCAGTCCACGGTGCTGTCATGCAGACCTCAGCTGAGGCTGGGTCTTCAGTGTCTGGATTCGGGCATCATGGGGTGGGTGGATGGGGCCACATGGCCTGTTTCTGCAGACACCGGCTCGGGAGCCAAGGGGTGCCCTCCCGACGGCCCTTGCCATGACAGCCTTCCTTGGGGCCAGGTGAAGAAGATGGGCGAGCTCGGGCTTCTGGCCATGGATGTGCCCGAGGAGCTAAATGGTGCCGGCCTTGATTACCTGGCCTATGCCATTGCCGTGGAGGAGATCAGTCGGGGCTGTGCCTCTACAGGAGTCATCATGAGTGTCAACAACGTGAGTTCCCTCTCCTGGGTCCCTGGGACACACAGGTGGAGGGGAGGCTCCCGTGGGCAGGTGGGCACTCTGGCCATGTGTCCAGGCACCCTGGGCACAGCCAGGCCTTGGTGCCCAGCCCCCAACCTCCTCTGGGCTTGGTCCTTTCAGGTAGGGCCCTGGAGAGAACAGGTCTTGGGGTGGGGTCCACAGGCAGGCAGGCGGCCTCTGACCGCCTCCCCGCGCCCACCCCCTCCAGTCCCTCTACTTGGGGCCTCTCCTGAAGTTCGGCTCCAAGGAGCAGAAGCAGCTGTGGATTACCCCTTTTACCGGTGGTGACAAAATTGGCTGCTTTGCACTCAGTGAACCAGGTACCACGGTGGGACAGCGGTCGGCCCCCATCCCCTCACCTCAGGGTCAGAGTGACGGACTTGGGTTGGAGCTGGGTTGTCCCCCCAGGGCAGAGGCAGGAGGGGGGCCCGTGAGAGGCGAGGGCACAGGTCTTCCGTGCGGGCCACCTGGGAGTGACCAAGGAGCACGCAGTCACCTCAGCTGAGCCGGTGAGGGATGCCTGGCTCTGGGGTCCCTTCGGGGTGAAGACGCCCTGCTGTGCCACCCTCCTCCCCTCCTGGACTAGTCTCCGAGGACTCTGGGAGCTGGTGTGACCTGGGAGCTTTCTGTTAGGAGCCAGAACCCTGATTCTTTGGAGGCCAGGTGGCAGGGGCCTCGTGCTCACAAGCGGGGGGGGGGGGGGGGGGGGCAGAGCCTGGGTCCCCTGCTTGCTGGTGGCAGCGCCCTTTGCGGGGTGGAGGCGGTGGATTCTGAGTCTGTGCGTGGGACAGGGAATGGCAGCGACGCAGGAGCCGCCTCCACCACCGCCCGAGCGGAGGGCGACTCGTGGGTCCTGAACGGCACCAAGGCCTGGATCACCAACGCGTGGGAGGCCTCCGCCACCGTGGTCTTTGCCAGCACAGACAGATCCTTGCACAACAAGGTGGGGACCCCAGGGGGAGGGTCGATGAGACCTCCGGGATGCAGACCTTTCTCAGTTTCTTCACCCGAATCCCGTCGGCTCCGTGGAGCTGTTCTGCTCTTGGCCACCTTGGGGCTGCCCCTTCCCCTCTCTGGCCGGTTGTTGGCCTGAGGCTGGAGTCTGCACCGTCCCCAGGGAGGCCAGCAGAGGGCGTCCCGGCCTGAGATCTGAGGGAGGGAAGGGGCTGCTCGGTGTCTGGTGGGGGATCAAGGGGTGTGGCCTCGGCCAGCCCCTGAGAACCTCGCTGGGTATGCCTCGCAGGGCATCAGTGCCTTCTTGGTTCCCATGCCGACGCCTGGGCTCACGCTGGGGAAGAAGGAAGACAAGCTGGGCATCCGGGCCTCATCCACGGCCAACCTCATCTTTGAGGACTGTCGCATCCCCAAGGACAACCTGCTGGGGGAGCTGGGGATGGGCTTCAAGATAGCCATGGTGAGCCCGGCAGTGGGGGCAGGGGCTCTGGGGCCCCGCTGGCCAGCCACTGACCGGGGCCTTCCCCACAGCAAACCCTGGACATGGGGCGCATTGGCATTGCCGCCCAGGCCCTGGGCATCGCCCAGGCCGCCCTCGATTGTGCCGTGAACTATGCCGAGAATCGCAAGGCCTTCGGGGCCCCCCTCACCAAGCTCCAGAGCATCCAGGTAACGAGTGGAGCCTAGCCTGGATGCCGGAGGGAGGGCAGCCCGGCCTTTCCTCTCCGGCTCCCAGGTGAGCTTTTACCTGCTTGCAGGCTCTCCCTCCTCCTCCCTCTTGTCCTGGGAGGGAGGGGTGGGGGGTGGGTCGGCCACTGACTGAGGCGGGGCTGGGTTCTTGCAGTTCAAGCTGGCGGACATGGCCCTGGCCCTGGAGAGTGCCCGGCTGCTGACCTGGCGTGCTGCCATGTTGAAGGATAACAAGAAGCCTTTTACCAAGGTGCCTGTGGCAAGGGGGTCCCTGGGCATGGCCCAGAGCTTTGGTGTGCCGAGGGAGAAGTGCGGGTGGGGCCCCGCTTCCTTGGGCCTCGTAGGCTTATTGCTTCAAGGGGAGGCTCCCCAGGCCCGGCCTTGCTGAAGGGCCATGAGCTGGGGGCTCCTCCCCAAAGTAGTTTCTGACCCCACCGTCCCCTGTGCTTAGGAAGCAGCAATGGCCAAGCTGGCTGCGTCGGAGGCTGCAACTGCCATCAGCCACCAGGTGAGTGTCCTGGGTGCATGAAGAGGTGCCTGGGTGTGAGGTCCCTGGACTGAGTAGCTGAAAGTGGGCCGGTTACCCCTCCCTCGCCGGTCCCTTACTGTGGCCGATCCCGCCCCTGACACGGCCTTTTCCCTCCCGATCCCCTGCTTTCCCCCGCAGGCCATCCAGATCCTGGGTGGCATGGGCTACGTGACAGAGATGCCGGCCGAACGGCACTACCGCGACGCGCGCATCACTGAGATTTATGAAGGCACCAGCGAGATCCAGAGGCTGGTGATCGCTGGGCACCTGCTCAAGAGCTACCGGAGCTGAGCCCCACTCAGGTGCCAGGCTGACCTGAGGCCCGAGGGGAAGGGGGCGGGAGCCATGAGGCCTTAGCCCTGGCTCCCATCAGGGATGCTGGGGGGGGGGGGGGGGAGGGTGGACAGGCGGAGGGCGTGCCTGCCCTCTGCTGTGGACTCACCTGTTGCCCTCACTCTGCCCGCCCCAGACCAGACTGCCTGGGGGTTAAGTCTGGGAGAAAGGAAAGGTGAGGGGCGGTGGCCAGCATCGGAGGACACCCATCTTCAGCTCGGTTTTTTGGCTCTGCTTCCTTTTCACAACCGTGCCTTGTTTTCTTTATCTGAGTGGACCTGGCCTCCAGGCGGCTGAGTTACCACCATGGGGCCCCCATTTCCTTTCTCAGGTGGGACAGGCTCTTGGCAGTGTCTGCTCCTCTCCCTGAGGTCGGGAGTCAGGGGGAGGAGTGGGCTGGGGGCCAGAATGACCGGGCCTCATTGTAGCACAAGTCGTGTTCTCCTCGGGGTTCCCAGGGACGTCTCGGGAAGGCTGTGTGGCTGGGTGACTGTGGAGGACCTGGCGCCCCATAACCCTGTACTTTGTGTGGGAAGGGCTCCGAATCACTCTTCGGGACAATTGAGCGTGGAAACTAATAAAGAATACCTGTGCTCTGGTCCTCACGTCCTTGTCTGGGTGCTGCTGGGGAGATGGCCCGCTGGTGGCTTCTGCTGCCCCCTGTGAGTATGAGTGTGTGTGTGCGTGTGTAAGGCTGACTGCAGGGGCAGCCGTCTGCACGGGAGAGTTCCGGGACCAGGCAGGGTTGACTCATCTTCCTTAAGGAAGATGCAGGGCTGGGGTGAAGGGCTAGGACAGTG
Organism: Panthera onca; assembly: GCF_046562875.1. Classification (NCBI taxonomy): domain Eukaryota; kingdom Metazoa; phylum Chordata; class Mammalia; order Carnivora; family Felidae; genus Panthera; species Panthera onca. The sequence continues at coordinate 15,603,303 of NC_138350.1, forward strand.
GCCGCCAGGTAGGGAGGGCAGGTCAGGGCCTCTGGGCCCATACTTGGGCCCAGCCCCCGAGCAGGAGGAAGGAGGGTGCCTGATGGGTGGGGAGGGGACCAGGGACTGGGCAAAGCTCAACAGGCCTGCAAGACCGGCTGTGGAAGGGGGGGGCCTCAGCAGCGTCCTTTGCTCAGGGTGGCCGTGCTGGAGCTGCCGGTGACGGGCCTGGTGTCCCCAGCTTTGAACGACTGCCGCCCAACGTGATGAGGCTGCGGCAAGAAAAACGGAACAGAGAGAGATTTCAGAGGAGCCGGGGTCGGCCCTCCCCGTGAGGCCTCTGGAGGGAACTGGAGGCGGAGTCGTGACCCATCTGGAGCCCCCATCGCGTGGGCGCCGACCGGCCCGGACCCTCTTGGTGGCGGAAGCTGCCGGGAGCCTGTCGCCCTATCCCCGGGCCCTTCCTTTGCTCCCACGCGAGGGGCTGGCTGGGTGCGCCGCCCACTGCGGGTCCTGGAGGTCAGGTCAGCTCTGCGTGGCGGAGCGGCGCGCACGCGCTGTGGGGCGGGGCCGCAGGTGTGCGGGCGTCCTGCTACCGAGCCGCACCTGTGGCCGCATGCGTTTTCCCCGCACGCTCTCTAGGTCAGGCTGCGGCCCCGGGCGGGCAGGCGGCAGGCGGACGGAGGACATCTGGGTGATCTGCGCCCCCTCCTGCTCCAGGTGAGCGCCCAGGGGCTTGGGTCTTAGCTCACACCCTCCTTGGGGCTCCCAGATCTGCCCCTGTCGCCGCCCTGGGCTCAGGTGCGAGCCTGAGGTGGGGGGTGCGGGTGGGAGTCGGGGCTTCTCCCCAGCAGCCGTCAAGTTAGACCTACCCCAACCGAAGCAGATGAAGGTCTGTCACTCCCGAGACACCGACCCCACGAACAGCTGGGAAGGGGTGTTCCTATGGCTCCGTGACCCCTTCAGCCAGATGGCACTGGCTCCTGGCGCAGCTGAAGGATGAGGGAACCGGCAGGTGGTTCATGTTGTCTGGGCCATTATTCTAGGTAGGGTGGGGGATGGGGGGTGAGGGAGTTTAATGACGTTGAGGCCCAGAGGGGAACAGAGGGAGCCCAGACTGAGCCTTAGCCCCGGGCAGGGGTAGTCCAGCTGGAACCCAGCTCTCCTCAGGACTCCGGCCCCTCCTGGTTTGGCTTTAGGCCCACCTGCTCCAAAGCGTGTGGGTCTTGAAGGGCCGACGGGCCTCGGGCTGGAGCCGCAGACACTGCTACTGAGTCAAAGGGCTGCACGCCAGGGGATGGGCCTGTTTCCAAGTCCCAGGTGGGTAGCTGCTTCTCAGAACCGTCTGGGCCTTTCTGGGAAGACGGTGGGAAGAGCCTCACAGCGTCAGGAAGGGCCGGGAGCTGAGCCAGGGTCCAGTCTGCCCTCTAGTCCTTAAAGGGGCTGGTGGGAGTGGCGGGGGGTGGGGCAGTCAGCTCACCAACCCTTGGCTTTGACAAGGAGCGGGCCTCTGGTAGATGAAGCCAGCTCACGAGTAAGTGCTGAACTCCACCCCTGCGTCTGTTTGGACCTGAACTGTTGGAGGAGGTCTCGGACATCATGTCCCTTTGTGCCCAGCATGTATTTCCTGAGAACGAGGACATTTGCTGATGCACCTACAGGATGGTTACCGAAGGGGCAGCGTAACAGTGGTCAACTGTCACACAGAGACCCCGGTCACAATTTATCCGTTGTCCCATTGTCTTTCTCATTTGTTTTCAAGGTCCAGGGTCACTTGCCGCATTGAGAGGTCTCTTGTCTCCTTCACTCCAGGACAGTTTCTCAGATGGTGTTTGTTTCTCATGACATTGGCCTGTTTGAAGTGTCCAGGCTGGTCATTTTGTAGACTGCCCCTGGGTCTAGATTAGTCTGATCATTTCAGGACTGGCTTCATGCTGTGGATTTTTGGCAGTGAGAATGTGGTGAAGCTATTTTATTGCTGACTTCTGTTGTTGGTAGGTTACCTTCTTCTGAATTAATCTGAGGTTTATAAATGATTTCAGTCTTTTTTTTAATGTTTCTTTTTGAGAGAGAGAGAGAGAGAGAGCGCGCGCGTGCGTTCGTGTGAGTGGGGGAGGGGCAGAGAGAGAGGGAGACACAGAATCCGAAGCAGGCTCCGGGCTCTGAGCTGCCAGCACAGAGCCCGACGCGGGGCTCGCTCGAACTCATGAACTGTGAGATCATGCCCTGAGCTGAAGTCGGACGCTCAGCCGACCGAGCCACCCAGGCGCCCCCTAGCTTCCCTTTGTAAATCTTGATACGGTGTTTTCATTATTTCATTGTTCTGAGTCCCACTGCGCATGCGTTGTCCTTTGACTTACCAGTTACTGAGAAGAGTATTATTTTATTAACATGGGATTTTCCTCGGTATTTTTTGTTACTGATTTTTTTATACACTTGTGGTGAAATACATGTAATGTAAAACTTACCGTTTTTCTTCAAGGTAAATTCAGTGGTATTTAGCACATGTACAGTGTGCAACCATCAACACCATCTCGTTCCAGAACACTTTTGTCAGCCCAAAAGGAAATTCCGCACCCATCGGTATTGATCTTTACCTCAATTGCGATTGTGGTCTCAGAACATTTCCTGATTATTTAAATTCTTTGAAATTTGTTGAGATTTACTTCATGGTCCCTAAGTCGCCTTTTCGTAAAAACCAAATCGTGTTTAAGATATTCTTTTTCCCACTTTGATACGTCGACTGTAGTTCGTTTATTTCGATTCCTGCCTGGTGTCTCATTGTATAAATATACTTAGGAAGTTTCGAGTTTTGCACTGTCACAAACTGGTGCAGAGAACATTCTGGAATGTGTCTCCTTGTTCGTGTGTGACAGCTTCTGAGTATTTAAGTAGAAGGGGTCTTTGCTGGACTTTGGACTGTTTCTTCAGCTTTCCCAGATGTGGCCACATTGCCTTTCACAGCAGTTGGATTAGAACGCAGCCTTCTAATAATTGGGCAGGAGCATGTCTACCCCTTGGTGCCATCAACTTTACTCTGTTTCTTCACTCTGATTGTGATTTTAACTCGCATCTCCTTGGTTATTACCGCACAGCTTTTTCACGTGTTTATCGACGACCCTTGTGGTTTCTGCTGTGAATGGCCATTCCTGTCTTTCGTCCGCTTCTTCCCTTACTGATTTGTAATTGTCTCATGGGTTATATTTTGGATGCTAATCATCCGTCAGCTGCCTAGTTGCAAAAAGGCTCATACAGCGTGTGGCTTCCACTTTTTAAAATGGTTTCACATTTTCATGTTCACTCTTTAACTTTAAAAAGTTGTTTTAGAACTAAGTTTTGTTTTCTGCGAACATTTCAAATACATATTTTGTGGTAAAATGACCATCCCTTCTCAGCGATAGTTCCGGTGCATCATTCCAGACCTTTCCCTGTGCATCTGTGAACATCTCATTTATGTGTCCCTGCCCCCACAAGACGCATACTCCATGCATTATTTAGCTTTATTCACTTTACATTTTTTTCACGTCAGTACATTAAAAAATTTTTTTTTTAATTACATTTAATTTTATTTTTGAGAGACAGAGTGTGAGGGGGGGAGGGACAGAAAGAGAGGGAGACACAGAATCGGAAGCAGGCTCCAAGCTCCGAGCTGTCAGCACAGAGCCCGACACGGGGCTCGAACTCACAAACCGTGAGATCATGACCTGAGTCGAAGTCGGATGCTCAACCAACCCACTGAGCCACCCAGGCGCTCCCATCTGTTGTAATTATTTTATATTTTGACTGATTTCTGCCATTTTATATTTTCCCTTCTCCATTTTATTTTGCTTTTCATTTTTCTCCCTCTCTGCCTTTGATTGCACACACTGAATTTTATTTGTTAAAGTCATGCATTCTAATTGTATTCTTCTGCTGGTTGAGGGAACTTAGGCCAGTAGTTAGACTTAATTTTTCCTATCAATTTATCTAACTTCCATCTACATCCTTTTCCTCAGGTAAGGAATTTTAGCATTTTCTCATCTGGTCTCCTTACTCTTCTGTGCCCCCCTCCGCCCCTCCCCCACCAGCCGCATTCACTTCCAGTGTATTCATTCAGGGTTGTTTGAGATTTCTCCTCCCCTCCCGTTGCCTCCCTCCCCGTCACTGTGAACTACCAAGGTGTTTTGTCACCCTTATTTCCCCAGTGTCTCCACATTCTGCTGCATTTATTAATATTCTTGCTGAAGGACTTTATCCAAGGTTGATTCATTGAGGTCCATTGAGGTCCATACAGAAAATGTTCTGAGAGCAGATCTCTGTCTTCTTGCTTCTGCTGTCACTCTTGAAGAGTCTGACCCTATCTTTTTTCTTTTCTGTTGTAAATTATCTGCTCTTTATCTCTTTGATCTCCAGAAGGCTTTCCATTTTTTTCCCATTGTTTTTCTCCTTATCTTTGAGGTTCTTAAGTTTTATCATAATGTGCCTGGTGGTGGGGTTTTTATCATTTGGCTTCTATAGCACTCAATGAGTCTTTGTCTTTATTTGTCTTTATTTATTATTTTTTAACATTTATTTACTTTTGAGAGAGAGGCAGAGCAGAGTGGAGGAGAGGGGGAGAGAGAGAGAGAGAGAGAGAGAGAGAGAGAGAGAGAGAGAGAGAATCCCAAGCAGGCTCTGCACTGTCAGCTCAGAGCCCAATGTGGGGCTCGAACTCAGGAGCCACGAGACCATGACCTGAGCCAAAGTCATATGCTTAACTGACGGAGCCACCCAGGCACCCCTGTCTATATCTGTCTAATTTTGTAACATTCTTGGACATAACATCATGGTTGAGTAGCTATGTATTCTGTGATCTCTAGGGCCTTGGGGTATGATGGAACAGATTACCAGATGTTAGAATACTTACCGTTAACATTAGGGCTTATGCTGTGCATCTGGTATCTGTTTTGGAGTCCTGAGCTGTAGTTACCACGGCTAGTCACGTAGCAGGGATGTGCCTAGGTGGGCATCTCATAAGAGTTCTGGATTCTGAGGCTTGAGTGGCTGCCCCGGGGCAGAGACGTCTCACATCTCTGTGGTTCACAGAGGGCCCCTGGAAGACCGTGCCCAAAGACACAGCCAGTGGGATGTTGAGGAACGACGGTTGCCTCTCCCGTCCACCTCCTGTTACCTCCTAGCCGGACCTGGCTTTCCCTGGAGGCTGCCACAGTGGGGAGGTGGCACCTGGGAGGGGCCTGGCTGTGCTCGGCCGGGCTCAGTGTCGGCATCGGGACCCCTCGGCCTCTAGGTGCCCTTGGCTGAGAACTCATGCTCTCACAGGCCACAGAGTGACTGCAGGCCAGGGAAGGAGCGGGACCCCTGAAAACCTTCCGTCCCCCTGCCATCCTCCCTGCCGCACCCCATTCCCCTGCGGCTCTGTGGATGCTGTTGTGATTACAGTTGGCGTATCGAAGGGGTTTTATATTAAGTATGTTTGGTCTAAAAATAAAAAGCACTTCATATAAAAGAAAATCTCTGCAGCCCTTGTAGAGGGTCTGCTCTTGACCTCTCTGGACGTCACCTGTGTGTATCTTTTTCCTGCTGCTTCTGTATTGTATCCTTTGCTTAATAAGCCTTAGCTGTGCTGTAACTTGATCTCAGATCGTCCACATCTTTCTAGTGAATCACCAAGAGTAGAGGATGGTCATTGGACCCCTGACCTATCTGCTGCATAGCCCCTGACTCTGCTCTGGGCTGCTGTTGATCCCTCTGCGTTTGGTGTCAACCACCCTCTGTCCCTGGAATTTCACTTGAGTTCCTTAACGCTGTATGCTCTCCTTTGACCTCTGTAGAGCATTCAGGGTTTGGCTAAGGAGGGGACCAGCAACCTAGGCCAGCTTACTGTCTTGCAGGAAGCCAGAAATCATCTTATTTACTTATTTATTTTATTATCATTTATTTACTTATTATTTATCTATTTATTTATTTGAGCACAAGCAGGGGAGGGGCAGAGAGAGAGAGAGAGAGGGAAGCACAGAATCTGAAGCAGGCTGCAGGCTCCGAGCTGTCAGCACAGAGCCCAATGTGGGGCTCGAACCCACCAACTGTGAGATCATGATCTGAACCGAAGCTGGACGCTCAACTGACTGAACCACCCAAGCCCCCAATCATCCGTTATATTTTTGAAAATTGTTTATTGCTGATGTAGTTAAGTTCTTTTATTTCTGTGTGTTTATCTGGTTATGCTGAAGAGCTTTCTTGTTTGTTCTCTCAATGGATTGCCTACTCAGAAAAACTAAGTCATCACTGCCAATGATCCTTTCTATATTATGCCTCTCATTTCTTTTTCTTACCATGTTGCATTGACACCTGCATGGCCACCTCTGCTTCATGGGAACGCCTCAGAGGTGTCACTGTTAGGTATGACGTCTCTTTGTTACACATTTCTGGGGAGGTAGCCATTAGTGACTTCAGAAAATTTCCATCTGTTTCTAGTTTATGGACAGTTTCTTTTTTTTTTCTTTTTAACGAGGAAAGGGTTGCAGATTTTTAAGATGTGTTTTGAAGGTGATGGCTTTTCTCCAGTTGTAAATGTGTGGAGTTACATTAATACTTTCTCCTGTTTGGTATGGCTGTTATGCTACGAAGCTTAATTGGTCATGGTTTATTATTCTCATATAATGCAGGATTCAGTTTGTTAATATGAGCAGTTTTGGATATATATTCATAAGTAAGATTGATCTGTAAAATTTTTACTTTTTATTATATTCTGACCACAGGGTTATGCCAAACTTGAAGAAGAGTTAGGTTTCCAACATGTCCTGGGATAGTTTAATTAGCAATAAAAGTTTTGTTATAACTCTCAGTAAAACCATCTGGGCCCGATGCTTTATTTTTCTAGCAAAAAGAAAAAAGAGGTGTAACTGGTAAGTTCCACAATTTTAAGGGTACAGTTTTAGGGATTTTCCTGCATGACTGTCCTGGAATAACCACCATCTAGGTAAGGCTATGGAACGTTTCCAGCACCCCGCACTTCCCCTCACGCCTCCTGATGAGTGAGTGGCTCCCAAGGTGACTGCTAATCCAATTTCTATCACCATAGATTAGTTTTGCGTGCATTTCGACTTCACATAACACTGTGATACAGCATGAACTATTTCGATGTCTAACTTTCTTCACTCAACATTACGTCTGTGAGATTCATCCATGATATTGAATTATGGTCACTAGTTCATTTTTTAAAAATAGTTGTCTCTTCACTGTATGAATTTACCCATTCGTTCTACTATTGGGTTGTTGGGTTTCCAGTTTTTGTCTGTGACAAATCAAGCCGATATGAATATTCTTGCCCCTGGCTTTTGGGACACGATCACTCTGTTCTGTCGGATGTAAGCGTGGGGGTAGAATTGCTGGTCATAGGGTATGTGTGTGTTCAGTGGCTGCTGCCCAGCATTTCTCCCCAGCAGTTTAACCAACTTACCCTCTCATCCACGACGAGAGAGTTGCCCCAGATCCCCACTGACGCCTGCTATGAGATGCCTTTTTAAGGGCAGGGGACAGATTTTTTTTTTTTTTTTTTTCAGTTTTCAGACTTTACACAGCAAAATGGGGAGGAAGGTACAGAGAGTTGCCATATGCCTTCTGCCCCCACACATGCACAGCCTCCTCCATTATCAACATCCCCCACCAGAACGGTACATTTGTTACAATCAATGAACCTCACTGATATGTCATTATTACCCCAAGTCCATCGTTTACATTAGAATTCACTCTTGGTTGTACATTCTGTGGATCTGGATAAATGTGTAATGACATATATCCACCATCATAATATCATGCAGAATATTTGCACTCAGGACAGATGTTTAACTGCTTTTTTAATTTGTTCTAGACTTACTAGTCCATTCGGGGTTTTTTTTGTCTGCCTTGTCTAGGATCAATTTTGTTAATTTATGTTTTCCTAGACAACAGACTGTTTGCATAGATTTTAAATTTAATCAGCATAATTATTATAGGTTTTGATGTGCAATGTTTCCTTTAAAAAAATTTTTTTTTAAACATTCATTTTTTTGAGAGTGAGAGAGACAGAGCGTGAGCAAGGGAGGGGCAGAGAGAGTGGGAGACACAGAATCAGAAGCTGTTTCCAGGCTCTGAGCTGTCAGCACAGAGCCGGACGTGGTGCTCAGACTCCCAGGCTGCAAGATCATGACTTGAGCCGAAGTCGGACGCTTAACCGACTGAGCCTCTCAGGCGCCCCTGTAATGTTTTCATTGTATGTTATTTTTCTTTAAAGTAAAAAGTACAGTGGCTCAGTCAGTTAAGCCCCCAACTTCGGCCCAGGTCGTGATCTCACAGTTTGTGAGTTCGAGCCCCGCGTCTGGCTCCATGCTGACAGCACTGAACCTGGAGCCTGCTTCAGATTCTGTGTCTCCCTCTCTCTCTCTGCCCCTCCCCCACTTGTGCTCTGTCTCTTTCTCTCTCTCAAAAGTAAACATACATTAAAGTAAAACGTACAAAGATTAAATAGTATTGCAAAGCTGTAACAGACACCTCAGTGCCCTGCCTTTTTCATTTCCTTTTCATTTCCTGGCTCTTTTGGTATATACATATTTATGCTGTTCACTCAATTTCTTGATTTATAATTTGGGATTCTATAGGGTCATGTCCTGGTTATAAAGGCTGCCATTTTAGCTTTTTTCCCAGCCTGCCCTCCCACTTCCCTTCCCCCCACATTCTCAGCCAAGTTATGTCATGATTCTTGGCTTAATCAGTATTCAGTGTTGACCTCATTATGACCATGTTACTACTGTTACCACCAAGCCAAGGAGTGATTTCCTCCTCTCCTCTTCCCCCTCCCCCTCTTTCTCCTCCTCTCCTCCCCTCCTCCTCCCCCTCCCCCTCTTCCTCCTCCCCCTCCCCCTCCTCCTCCTCCCCCCTCCTCCTCCCCCCTCCTCCTCTCCTCCTCCCCCTCCTCCTCTCCTCCTCCCCCTCCTCCTCTCCTCCTCCCCCTCCTCCTCCCCCTCCCCTCCTCTCCTCCTCCCCTCCTTCCCTCCTTCTCCTTTCCTCCTCCCCTCCTCCCCCTCCTCCTTTTCCTCCTCTTCCCCTTCTCCTCCTCTTCCTCCTCCTCTTCCTCCTCCCCTCCTCCTCCCCTCCCCTCCTCCTCCCCTCCTCCTCCCCTCCTCCTCCCCTCCTCCTCCCCTCCTCCTCCCCTCCTCCTCCTCCTTTCCTCCTCCTCCCCTCCTTCTCCTTTCCTCCTCCCCTCCTCCCCCTCCCCCTCTCCTCCCCCTCCCCCTCTCCTCCTCCTCCTCCCCCTCTCCTCCTCCTCCTCCCCCTCTCCTCCTCCTCCTCCCCCTCTCCTCCTCCTCCTCCCCCTCTCCTCCTCCTCCTCCCCCTCTCCTCCTCCTCCCCCTCTCCTCCTCCTCCCCCTCTCCTCCTCCCCCCCCTCTCCTCCTCCCCCCCTCTCCTCCTCCTCCCCCTCTCCTCCTCCTCCCCCTCTCCTCCTCCTCCCCCTCTCCTCCTCCTCCCCCTCTCCTCCTCCTCCCCCTCTCCTCCTCCTCCCCCTCTCCTCCCCTCCTCCTCTCCTCCTCCTCCTCCTCTCCTCCTCCTCCTCCTCTCCTCCTCCTCCTCCTCTCCTCCTCCTCCTCCTCTCCTCCTCCTCCTCCTCTCCTCCTCCTCCTCCTCTCCTCCTCCTCCTCCTCTCCTCCTCCTCCTCCTCTCCTCCTCCTCCTCCTCCTCCTCCTCTCCTCCTCCTCCTCTCCTCCTCCTCTCCTCCTCCTCCTCCTCCTCCTCCTCCTCCTCCTCCTCCTCCTCCTCCTCCTCCTCCTCCTCCTCCTCCTCCTCCTCCTCCTCCTCCTCCTCCTCCTCTTCCTCTTCCTTCTTCTCATCCAGTGTTTTTTTTTTTCTGGAGTTAGTAATTGTCTCATTTTTCTACTTGCTTATTTCTGTGAATCTGTCATGGATTTCTCCAATCTCTCCAACAAAGTGAAAAACTCCTCTGATTTAATTTTCTACATGTTTACACACATCGTATGTCTTGTAAGTTCCATGTTTTTGTTGGTGCCATCCCTGTAGGAGGCTTCCTGTGTTGGTCTAGGACCTTTAAGAAGTGACACCAAGATGGGATTAAGTACGCAGGGATTTTTTCTTGAGGAAATACCTGTGTGAGAGAAAATGAGGGAGCCAGCCCCGGGCTGGGAGAGCCACGGGACTGAGATGTAATTACGCCACGTGGAGGAGAGCAGAAGGGAAGGTCGGATGGACGCATCCTGAGGAAATTTCTGCAAAGCCATCAGGGAGTCTTGAAGCTAAGACTGGCTATCACAGGAGTCCTGGGTTCCCCAGGAATCACCTGCCTCAGTTACCCTGTTGTCCTGGGAGGGGCCCATGGCAGGCGAGGCCTCAGTGCAAACTGGAGGATGGAGTTCAAAACTAGGCCGCGGGGGCTATTGGTCAGCTGTTCTCCCTGATGCTGGAGGTCCGCGAGGCACATTTTCAGTTGTTTCTCTACGTAGGTGGGGGGAGCAGCAGTTCTGTGGTTTCTGTGGGCCTTTCTTCTTCCGGGGAAACTCAGGAGGAAGTCAGTGAGGTGAACTACAGTTCTTTGTGCTGCAGTTGACCTTGGGTTTGCAGATTCCTCCTCACTCTCCTCCACTGTCCGTTCTACATTCATCTTGGCCCCAGCGATCACCTTGTGTTGGTGGTTCTGCCTGGTGGAGTGGCCCCAACCTTCATTTCTGACGGGTCTGAACACTTACCGGCAGACCCTTTTCAGCCTGGGGTTGCTGCACGTGTCCGTCCACGGTGGGAATGGGGCAAGAGAATACCAGAAGGTGCCCGGTGGCATCACCTGGATTCCCTACAGATTGTTCCCAGCCTCCTTCCCCCTGATCCGTCGCCTCTGCCAGCACGGTGATTCCCGTTTCCTTCTGCTGCCTCCTGCAGACGTCCACCGTGCCCTGGCAGCGGCCGGAACTTGCAGTGCACCAGGATTCTCTCTGCCGCCCCCTCTGGTGACGGGGACTTCCTATCCTGCCGAGCCCCAGGGTGGTGGCATGGGAGGCACAAAAATGGCAAATGGGGGCAACTCCTGTTCCCACTCCGTTCCAATCGAGAGCCATGTATCCTTCCTACGAGGTCTCAGAACTAGATAGAAGTCTCTGATTTTTTTAAAAGTGTTTTTATTTATTTTTGAGAGACAGAGCACGAGTGGGGGAGGGGCAGAGAGAGAGGGAGACACAGAATCCGAAGCAGGCTCCAGGCTCCGAGCTGTCAGCACAGAGACTGACATGGGGTTCGAACTCAGGGACCGTGAGATCATGGCCTGAGCTGAAGTCGGGCGCTCAACCGACTGAGCCACCCAGGCGCCCCAGAAGTCTCTGATTTAATAAAAACACGGTGTTCTGATCGGCAACACCTATTCTTTGAGAACGTTTCCTTAGCTGGCATTTCAGCTGTGCCTTCAGGCCACTGAAGCTTTGGGTGAGGCGGCTTCTGGGAGGCCCAGTGTGTGACGCAGCCAGGGGCTCCCCGAATCGTGGGCGCACTTCTACGCCTCCGTCACGGCCACACGCTGTGCTTGCTGTTTGGCCCGCAGGCCTGGGCATCAGGCTTTCTGTAAGCCCCTGGACAGTGGTGCTGGCCGAGGCTCTGTAGTCGTCTGTCCTCATGAGGACGAACCACTGGCCCTTCCAGGATGGAAAAGGGTCAATGTTGACTGGCTACCAAGTGGTCTTCCCGAGGAATTATGCCATAAGGGGAGCTCAGGGTTGGTCTCTGCTGCTGACCAGCTGGACTTCCTGAGGCAGGAGCAAGTAGCTCAGTCTTTTTTTTTTTTTTTTAATGTTTATTTATTCTTGGGGGGGAGAAAGAGAGAGCACAAGTGGGGAAGGGTCAGAGAGAGAGAGGGACACAGAATCTGAAGTAGGCTCCAGGCCCCAAGCTGTCAGCACAGAGTCCGACGCAGGGCTCGAACTCGTCAACCTTGAGATCATGACCTGAGCCAAAGCGGGACGCTCAACTGACGGAGCCACCCAGGTGCCCCTAGATCAGTCTTGATAGGTGGGAGTCCATGCTGTTGAGGGCATTTGTGGCCTTTCCATCCATGCACCTGCTGTGCCAGTTCTAGGGTGGCTGGTGTGTTGATCCACTGGGTCATTTTGTCTGGTTGTGCAGCACCTCTTCCTTAGTGGGTAGCTGCGTGTTTGTGTGCGGGTCTGAGTTTCAGAGGTTTCCGTGTGGCCTTCTCTACTATGACAGCCCTCATTCCACACCCAGGGACATAATATGGGCATCACTGCAACTGCCAAGTTTATCGATGCCAATTATACAAGCAGGGACCGGAGCAACGACCTGGATGTAGGTGAATCTACAGACCCACTGAACCCACTGTGAGGTGGCCTCTAGCCAGGATGCCATCTGGGACCTGACCCTGTCAGCCCCCACTCTAAGGAGGGGGCACTTGGGGCGCCTGGGTGGCTCAGTCGGTTAAGCATCTGACTTCTAGTCAAGGCATGATCTCGCAGTTTGTGGATTCAAGCCCCGCATCGGGCTCTGTGCTGACAGCTCGGAGCCTGGAGCCTGCTTCGGATTCTGCGTCTTCCTCTCTCTCTGCCCCTCCCCCGCTCATGCTCTATCTCTGTCTCTCAAAAATAAATAAACGTTAAAAAAATTTAAAAAAGAAAAAAGGAGGTGGACTATGATGAAACATTGGGCCTTTGGACATCAGGGTCAACTCAGACCCTGTGTCCAGTGGTCCTTGAAATATCTGGTTAGTCCCTTTCCCCCCGGTCTGCGTTCACCCGAGTAAATGACCCTTCTTCTTTTGGGGAATGACTGAGGGGAATTCTCCTGGTTTATATGCTTGCCATGATGTTACAGGGTCCATGGTGATGGCTGGGGTGTCCTTGCTTCTCAGGACCTAGCCACTTTTCAGTCCAGGGGTCCCACACCAGTCCCTGTGAAGAGATTAAATCTGTGACAGATCCCTGGAGTCACCTCAGCAGAAGCGAGAAATAGAGATGAGATTATCTGGGAAAAATCTGCGGATGGCCCTCTTGTCCACTGGTGTGAATCCTTGTGTGCACAGGTGACCCACAGAGTTCTTGAGAGCTTTATACCACTGCCAGCTTGGACTGAATGGGACAGAGAGAGGGACCAAATGAAAGGAGGCTGTCTTTTAGAATTCTGCAGGCGGGAAACCACCCGAGCAAACCTGCCGCATTTCACAAAGAAGGGAGGGTAGAGCCGTAGGCCATGAGAGGTACTCCCAGGCCCTGAAACCTGAGGGGGTTTGCCCAGCTGGATTTCAGAATGGTTTGGGACCATGGTTCCTCTTTTCCTCCATTTTCTTCCCTTTTGAATGTCTGTATACTTGTCATCCTATAGCTTCCTGCTGCCAGATTTTGGGAGAGGATAATTGGTTTTCGAGTTTCACGGGTACACTGTGCTCTGGGATGGAGTCTGCTTGGAGCCTGGCTCACAGCTGGCCTAAGTGCCGTAGAAGACGAGATCTGGGGCTTTGAGTTGCTGCTGCAGTGGGTTGAGACTCTTAGGGACCAAAGCAATGGGATGGACGTATTTTGCGTGTGGATGGATATGAATCACTGGGGGCTAGAGGGAGGACTATGGCGGGCAGGATAATGCCTCGCCACCCCCCAAAGACATCCACATCCTAATTCCTGGGACATGCACAGAGAAAGGGACCTTGCAGGCACGATGAAGGGTTGGACTGTGAGGAGGGGAGAGTGTCCTGGATTCGGAGTGCCTTTCCAGGCTGCAGTTGGAGAGGGAGAGATGGGCTGTAGACGGGGTGGGCTGTCGGAGAGTCACAACATCACTAGCTCCGAGGACAGAGGAAGGGGGCCAGGAGCCCAGGAACACGGGTGGCCTCCAGAAGTTAGCAAAGGTAAGGCAGTGGTTTGTCCCCCGGAGCCTCCAGGAAGGAACGTGGCCCCTACTGATGCCGTGATTTTACCCAGTGAGACCAGTGTGGCACTTCTGACCTCTGAAGTTGTAAGGTAACACGTTTGTATTGTCTTAAACCGCTAAGTTGGTTGGTGCAGCAGAAATAGAAGAATAATAGGGACATCATACTCTCTTGACCCCCTCACAGCTCCAGGCTCCCCTGACTCCCCCACCAAGCCGGCTGGTCTTCCAGCAATTGTGCTTTCCAGCTTCTTGCTGTCGGCGCCACCCCTGGACCATGTGATGCGTCAGGAGGCCAGCTCTGTGATGGCCTCTCCTGTCAGTGCTGGCCCGCAGAGGACAGCCACCTCTGGACTTCTTAGCGACGCGTGCCCCCCCCCCCCCCCCACTGTATTCCTGATGGCCTCCTTCTGGCCGTGTGTGAAACATCTATTCCAGCATGCCCACTTAACTTAGGCTCTTTATTCTCTTGCCCAATCATTTCTGGCTTTTCCAGGATTCTAAGAGCTAACCAAGCGGTAAGTTGGCTCCAACTCCTGGGTGCTTGCTTGGGTGTTAAACCCCAATCCCGAAAGAAGTGCAAGCAAGTCAACTAATTATCGTGTATCTCACCTTACGTTCCAGCTTTCTTGCTTCAAGTCCACCCCAGGACCACTGCCCAGGCTCCTGCTGGTGCGTGCCAGCTACTTCTTTAGTGTTGTGGTAGGCATAAGTCTACTTTTAAAAAAATGTTTACTTATTTTTGAAAATAAATAATAAATAAAATAATAAAATAAATAAAATAATAAAATAAATAAAAATAAACTGAGAGAGCGAGCGGAGGAAAGGCAGAGAGAGGGGGAGACAGAGGATCTGAAGTGGGCTCCGTGCTGACAGCCTGTTGCGGGGCTCCAACCCACGAACTGTGAGATCGTGACCTGAGCTGAAGTCGGACGCTTAACCGACTGAGCCACCCAGGCGCCCCAACATGCGAGAATTTATGAAGAGGAATGTCTCTGTGGTGGAGAACAGGGAGGGAGTTAGAGGAGGCTGGGTGAACGAACAGCCCCAAGGGAAGGAGAGAAGTTTGGGTGGAAGCATCCTAGGCTTTTGCGCAGCATCAGGAAAGTTCAGCAAAGCCTTCGGGAAGTCTTCCAGCCGAACTGAGCCATCAGGGGAGTCTCTCGTCTCCCGGGAAAAGGTCTGCCCTCTTTCCCTGTGGCACTAGTCACTGACTGGGAGCACCTTGTGGGAGGTGGCCTTGGTGCAGATGCCAGCGCGGATTTTAGAGGAAAGCGGCTGAAGTCTTCGGTCAGTTGTATTCCCTGTACTTGGGGGTCTGAGAAGTCCATTTTCATGGCCCCCAACCTCCATCTTCATGTTAATCTGGACCTACTACCCACAGTATCGTTCTGGAACTTTCCTTGTCATCTTTCTTGCGTTAGATTCCTTGTTTCTTGGATCCTGGGTCTTTTTTGTTTTATTACGTAGTTTTGATAGAGTATTTTCTCTAGGAGCTTCCTGAGAAAAGATGAGTGAGAGGCAATTTTTTAAAGGCCTTGCATATCTGAAATATTTTTAGTCTATTGTTTATTGAGCCCTTGGTAGCGAGGCAGGGTATAGAATTCTAGTCTGGAATTATGATTCTTCAGAATTTTGAAGGCATTGGTTGTCTTTTAGCTTCCAATGTTACCATTTAGAAGTCCAGAGCCATTTTGTTCTTGAATCTTCGTAGGTGACATGTATTTTCTCAGAGTGTGTAGCACCCTCCCCTTGTCTCCAGTGTTCTGAGAGATGTTTTAAGTTTTTTTTTTTTTAATTCATTTTGAGAGAGAGTGTGCGTAAGCTGGTGAGGGGCAGAGAAAGTGGGAGAGAGAGAGAATCCCAAGCAGGCTCCGAGCTGTCAGCGTAGAGCCCGATGTAGGACTTGAACTCACGAAATGTGAGATCATGACCTGACCAAAACCAAGAGCTGGACACTCAACCAACTGAGCCATCGAGGCACTTAAGACAGTGTGTCCTGATGTGGGTCATTTGCATCCATTTAGCTGAGCGTTTGCTGGGCTTTCTCAAGCTGGAGATTCATATTCTGAGCTTCTGAAATATTACATTATTTCTTTATTTTATTCTCTTTTTGGTTTTCTTTCTAAAACGCCCATGAATCTGATGTTCAGTCTCTTGTTAATTGAAACTCGAATTTTTTCTCTCCTTTTTTCCTTCTTTGTCTCTCCGCCCTACTTTTTGGGGCCCTTTAATTCCATCTTCCTGTTCTTATTTGTTTGACAAACACATATTGAGCACCTGGAATGGGTGTTGGACAGCAGTGAATGAGACAGAGCCCTTGCTGGGTTTTATTTTTCATATCTACTTCTAGTCCTACTGTGCAATAGAGAAAGTGGTCAGTTGTCTTCACTCTTCAGATTACGAGGTTTGTGAGGATTGCGACTTTCACAATATTCTGTAAGAACTAAAAAGGTTATGATTTCTAGGATAGTAAATAGGTATTCATAAGATTGATCTAATAAATGCTAGTAATTTGATCAGATTTGTTCTACTAGTGTTTATTATAGCACCTAGTACATTTGGGATACTGTACAAGCCACTGGGGGAAATAGGAAAAAAACAAAAATTCCTTTTCTTACAGTCCTTATAGGATAATGGGGGTGGGGATGGGAAGCAGACAGACAAGTAATAGCCTGAATAAATACAGGGCAAGAAAAGAATGGAGTTCTATGAGAGCATAACATAGAGGAATCAGAGCTCGAATGGTAGGTCACAGGCTTCCCTGACAAGGCGACAGGTGAACTGAGATCTGAAAGATGAGATGGCATTAATAAGACAGAGAACCTGGAGGAGAACAGTCCCAGTCTAGGGAATGGCTTGTGCAAATGTCCCGTGGCGGGAGAGGAGCATGGTTTTTAAGGAATGGAAGGGCATCTTGAGGATGGAGGGAGGGAGCATGGTGTGAAAGGAAGCTAGAGAGGCAGGGAGGACCATGTGGCCCCAGCCCTTTGTGTCACATTACAAATTTCTGCCTTGAGAGCAACAAGAAACCACTGGCCCACTTGACTCAGAGGGGTATATGAGAATATGTCCATTTTGGAAAGACCACTCTGGCTGTGTTGTACAAAGCAGGTAATGGGAGATGGAAGGGGAGGGTGGTCAGAGTGAGTTAGAAGGCTCCTGTAATAATCTAGGGATGAGGTGGTATTATCTTGGACCAGAGTGGAGACAGAGGAAATGGAGAGAAATAGATAGATCCCAGGGGCGTTTAGCAGTATAAACGACAGGGGTCGGTGATGGATTGACTGGTCATGGGGGAGAGCACAAGATCTGCCGCAAACATTATGAGCCTTTCTATATACATTTTTTTAAAAATGTTTTTAATGTTTATTTTTGAGAGGAGGGCAGGGGCAGAGAAAGAGGGAGACACAGAATCCGAAGCAGGCTCCAGGCTCTGAGCTGTCTGCACAGAGCCTGATGCGGGGCTCAAACTCACGAACTATGAGATTGTGACCTGAGCTGAAGTTGGACGTCTAATCAACTTAGCCACCCAGGCACCCCTCTGTATATATCTTCAACTACATTTTTATTTCTATCAATTTCTTGTGTTTCATTTTTGCCTATATAATTTGATATGTTTGGCAGTAAAAGTTCATAACAACATCAGATTTTAAGATTTCTATTTTACTATTTTTTTTAGAGAGAGAGAGAAAGAGAGAGCGTGTGCACATGCGTGCACAAGTGAGGGGGAGGGGCAGAAGAAGAGAGAGAGAGAATCCCAAGCAGGCTCGACACTCAGTGCAGAGCCCAACGTGGGGCTCGATCCTACAACCCTGGGATCACGACCTGAGCTGAAATCAAGAGTCGGATGCTCAACTGACTGAGCCACCCAGGTGCCCCATGATTTTTATATTTAATTGCTGAAATAATAACTGAAAACACTGTCATGAAGCACTCAAAATTATGGACAGTCCCTATTTATGGCTCCCAGTCCTGTTTCCCTCTCTAAAAGAAACCTTGGCTCACAGCTTGGGTTGGACAATGATAGATTCAGTGTGGATTAGGGTCTCCACCTTTATGAAACTTTTGTTTTGCTTAATTTACCAAAATTCAACTTTGCTGGACCTATCATGTCCTTTCTTTTCATGTATATTTGCTTGGTACATCTTTGCTTGAACTCTGACTTTGGAAATTTTGAGTCACTTCTCAGTGGTTGGATTTATTTTTTTGGTCAGATTTGAATTTTTTCTTCTAACAAGTGACTTTATCTCACTTATGTCAGTACCAGATTCTTGATCTTTGTTTTCACCTTTTTCACATTGTCCTCTTTTAAATGCTTCCCTATTATTTTCTTTGCTCATCTTCTGCTGTAGTGTCTTCACCTGGGTAATTTGGAAAATTGACATTTTTAGTTCTCCTAGTTGCTATCTTTAACTTTAATATATTTAGGTGTATTATTTCCAGTTTCTCATCTTCAGAAACGGGTCAGGATGCTGACTTCTCTGAGGAAGAAGAAATAAGCGTGCATTCCCTTCTTTCTTCTCTGCCCTGTATCTCACACATCTGTTGGTGCTTCCCAGTAGATTACTGCATCATGTATCATCCGCTTTAGGAATGGTGACAAGTGACATCATTTTGTGATCTTAATTCTCTTCTGTAGGAAAGAAGAGGAGGTGGGTCTGTCTTGCTCTTTTTCACCACAGGGAATGACTGGCCTGAGGCACCTTTGCCCCAAGAGGAGGGTGTTTGCGACGGGACGGTATGTGCAGCCTGGTTTGGCCAAGAGCCTGGCCTGTGGCCTGAGTCTGTGGTTAATAGCGTGGCTTTCCTTGGGTATACTTGGTGACCCACTG
Source organism: Panthera onca (assembly GCF_046562875.1). NCBI lineage: Eukaryota > Metazoa > Chordata > Mammalia > Carnivora > Felidae > Panthera > Panthera onca. The sequence goes on from NC_138350.1 coordinate 15,621,998, forward strand.
GCTCTTTCCTGCCTCTGGGCTGTGCACTGGCTGTTCCTGCTGCCTGGCCAAACGTTCTTTCAGTGATGTATTTTTTTTTTTATTACTTAATATAGGCACAAGTTAAAAAACTCAGTACAAAAGTGCCTGCTATAGTGAAGTCAGTCTCCTTCCCATCCCACATCCCCGCAGGGCAGCAGCTATTACCCATCCTTACAACTTCCTGGAGACGTCTGTGTGTGGATGACGGTATCGGTCTGGATCACTTTCGCGTGAACAGGCCCACACTGTTCTACATCTTGCTTTTTCTAGTTAACAATGTCTCTTGCGGATTACCAGATCTGTACTTGGAGATCTGCCTTGTGCTTGTTAATAACTTCATGGTACTCGCTTTTATGGATGTACCATGATTTAAATCTCCTGATTTGAGGACATTTTTGCCGGTTCTTAGCCACGGTGATTACTGTGCAGAACATCCTTGGCACCTAGTAAACACTGTGCATGTTAGCTTTGATGACTGTCTTTCTTGTTCTCAGAACAAATGTGAGTGGCAGGCACTGTCCTTTCCACCTGGAATTCCTGGGAGATGCAGTTCGGACCCTCTTGTCCTGTTGTCTATGTTTTATAACCTCTCTTTCACATTGTCATCTGTCTCTGTGCGCTCCCTTCTGGAAAATTTCCTCAGCTGTTTCAGGTTTAGTAATTCAGTCTCCATATTTCAGTCCATCAATTAAATTACTTTGTTGTTGTTGTTTTAGAATTTAGAAGTTTGTTTTCATATCTAAAAGATTTTAAGGATAATTATTAGCACAAGCATGTGCAAACTAAAAAAAAAAAATGTGATGTCAATTATACAGTTGATTAAAGCAGTGCTTGGAGGAATCCTGAGCAAAGTTTAAAACTGATACCCCAAAACAGGGATTCCTGAATTTGCTTTTTTCCTCATACTTCTATTTTCTGCTGATTTCTTTCAATTTAAGTGTGATGGTTTTGTTTTGTTTTGAGTCTATTGATATGAATGACATTGATTGATCTTTGAATCTTAAGCCACACTTGCATTCATGGAATAAACCCATCTTGGTCATGATATAGTGTCCTTTCTATATATTGTTGGATTCAATTTGCTAAAATTTTGTTGAGAATTTTTATGTCTGGGTTCATAAGGGATACTGATCTGTAGTTTTCTTGTATTGTCTTTCTGGTTTTGGTACAATACTGACCCTGCCCCCACCCCACCCCCCTCCCCAGGAAATATATTTCCTTCTTTTCAATTTTCTGGGAGAATTTTAGAGAATTAGTATTATTTCTTTCTGGAATGTTTGGTAAGACTCACTATTGAGGACATTGGGCCTGGACTTTTCTTTATGTGGAAAGGTTTTAAGCTATAAATTCCATTTAGTAGATTCAGGACTACTCATGTCATCTGTTATTTTTTCATTGGGCTCTGGTAGTTTTTTGTCTTTCAAGAAATTGTTCCATTTCAATTAAATTCTCAAATTTATTGACAGGAAGTTCATAATATTTTATTAATATCCTTTTCAAAGCTGTAGACTCTGTGGGATGTTCCCAGTCTCATTCCTGGTATTAGTAATTTGTGCCCCTGATCAGTTTGGTTAAATGTTTATGAATTTTATCAATCTTCTCCAAGTATCAGCTTTTGGCTTAACTGATTTTTTTCTCTATTATTTTTCTGTATTTGATTTCATTGCTCTTTCTGCTTTAATCTTTATTATTTCCTCTTGTGCTTACTTTAGGTTTAATTTGGTCTTCACATTTTAGTTTATTAAAGTGAAAGCTTAGGTATTGGAGACTTTTCTTCATTTCAAATATCAACATTTAATGCTATATATTCCATCTAAGCACGGCTTTGGCAGTAATCCCATAGGTTTGAAATACGTTTTCATTTTCTTTCCATTCAAAGAGTCTTTTTTTCCCTAAAATTTCCTGTGATTGCTCCCCTCTCCCTCTTGATCCATGGGTTATTCAGAAGTGAGCAATTTAAGGGGCTCTTGGGGGAGCTCAGTCAGTTAAGTGTCCTACTCTTGATTTCAGCTCAGGTCTTGATTTCATCTTGTGTCATGAGATTGAGCACCACATTGGGCGCTGTGCTGAATGTGGAGCCTGCTTGGGATTCTCTCTCTCCCCCTCTGCCCCTCCCCTGCGCTCACATGCTCTCTCTCAAAATAAATAAATAAACATTAAAAAAAAAAAGAAGTGAGCTACTTAAGTTTCCAAATATTTGAAGATTTTTTTAGATCTTTGTTAATGATTTTTAATTTTGTTGTGTAGAGTGTTCTAGAAGTGTTAATAGGTCAAATTAACCTATTAATTGGTTGACTATATTGTTTGTCCTCATTTTCTATTTACTTACTCTGAATTAGTGAGAGGGATATTGAAATCTCAGCTACAATTTTGAGTTAGACTACTTTTATCTCTATCAGTTTGCTCCATGTATTTTGAAATTGTATTATTAGCTGCATAAACACTCAGAATTTGGGCTTCTGATAAATTAATCACCTTATTGTTATGGGATGATCTGCTTTATTCTTGGTAATACCCCTTGTTCTGAAAACTATTTTGATATTAACATAGCCACTCCAGTTTTCTTATGATTTGTGTTAGCATGATATATATTTTCCATTCTCTTACTTTTTATCTATATGTGTCTTTATTCTTAAAGTTGGTTTCTCAGATTACATATAACTGGGTCTTGATTTTAAAGTCCTGTCTGAGAATCTGCCTTTTAATTGTGTGTTTAGACCATTTACATTTAATGTGATTATTGATGTTTGGTTTTAAATCTACCATCTTGCAATTGGTTTTCTACTCTTCTCATCTCTTGTTTCTTCCCTTATTTTAGATTATTTTTATGATTACATTTGATCTCATTTGTTGGCTTACTTTCTTATTTTAGGATTTACTCTAGGATTTACAGTATACTTCTTTAATTTGTCTCAGTTTATGTTTAAATATTATACTACCTAACATATAAGAATATTAAAACAGTATATTTCCATTTCCTCTCTTCCAACTTTTGTATGATTGCTGTCATACATTTTACCTTTATATATCTTATACGTGTATATATATATATATATATATATATATATATATAATATAATCTTATATATATTATCTTTATATATTATATCTTACATTTATATATTATATCTTATCCTTTTGCTCCAAACAGCCCATTATCTTTTAAAGAGATTGAAAATATGAAAGTCTTTTATATTTATCCACATATTTACTATTCCCAGTGCTAATCATTCTTTGGTGTAGATATAGTTTCCATCTGGTATCATCATCCTGCCTGAAGAAATTACTTTAACATTTCTTGTGGTACTGGTCTGATAATGATGAATTCCTTTTGGTTTTGCATACCTGAACTGAAAAAGTCATTATTTCACTTTAACTTAAATAAATTTATTTGTATATGTAAAATATACATGGCATAGTGTTTATTGTAATTATTCAGAAGTATACAATTAAGTGGCATTAAATACATTCACAGTGTTGTAGAACTGTTACCAGTAGCTATACCCAAAACTTTTTCATCGTCCCCAACAAAAACTCTGTAGTCGTTAAACAATAACTTTCTTCCTTTCCTTCTTCCAGCCTCTGATAACCTCTATTCTATCTCAATGAATCTGCCTATTTTAGGTACCTCATATAAGAGGAACCATACACTATTTCTCCTTTTGTGTCTGGCTTATTTTTTTAGCATAATGTTTTCAAACTCTATTCATGTTGTAGCATATATCAAAATTTCATTCCCTTTTCTGGCTAAATAACATTCCATTGTATGTATATACCACATTTTATTTATCCATTCATCTGCTGTTGGACACTTGAGTTGCTTTTACCTTTTGGCTATTGTAAATAATGCTGCTATGAGCATGGGTGCACAAATAATCTGAGTCCAGGCTTTCAGTTCTTTTGGATGTATACGTAGGAGTGGGGTTGCTGGATCATATGGCATTTCTATGTTTAACCTTCTGAGAAACTTCCACGTTGTTTTCCACAGTGGCTTTACCATTTTACACTACCATCAGTGATGCACAAGGATTCTAGTTTTCCACATCCTCATCAACACTTGTTTTCTCTCTCTCTCTGTGTGTGTGTGTGTGTGTGTGTGTGTGTGTGTGTGTGTGTTTAATATAATAGCTATCCTAATGAGGGGATGTGAAGTGGTATCTCATAGGTTTGATGTGTGTTTCTCTAATGACCAGTGAGATTGAGCATCATTTCATGTGCTTATTGGCCATTTGTATATCTTATTTGGAGAAATGTCTATTCAAATCCTTTACTAAATTTTTAGATTGGCTTGTTGTTGTTGAGTGGAGGAGTTCTTTATATATTCTAGATATTAACCTCTTATCAGATACATGATTTGAAAATATTTTCTCCCATTCAGTAGGTTGTCTTTAATTTTTTGATAGTATCCTTTGATACAATCTTAATTTTGATGAAATCTATTTTTTTCTATTGTTGCCTATGTTTTTGGTGTCATATCCTTGAAGTTGTCGCCAAATCCAATGCCATAAAGATTTTCTCCAATCTTTTCTTCTCTTTTTAAAATTTTACTTATTTAAGTTCAAGTTAGTTAACACACAGTGTAGTATTGGTTTCAGGAGTAGAGCCCAGTGATTCATTACTTACATATATAACACCCAGTGCTCATCCCAACAAGTGCCCTCCTTAATGCCCATCACCCATTTAGCCCATACCCCTCCCCACCCCAGCAACTCTCAGTTTGTTCTATTTAAGAATCTCTTATGGTTTGCTATAGTTTCATTTCTAAAGTTTAGGACTTTGATCCATTTTGTAAATGGTGTAAAGTAAGGGTCCAATTTCATTCTTTTGCATGTGGATATTTAGTTTTCCTAGGATGGTTTGTTGAAAAGACTGTCCTTTTCCCATTGAATGGCCTTGGTACCCTTGTTGACAATCAATTTACTATTTGTGCGAAGGTTTATTACTGGACTCTCTATACTATTCTATTGGTCTGTATGTCTGTTTTGATGTCATTGTCATACTGTTTTAACTATTATAGCTTTGTAGTAAATTTTCAAAGTTGAGAAGTGTGACTCCTCCAATTTTCTTCTATTTCAAGATTGTTTTGGGAGTTCCATATGAATTTGAGGATTGGCTTTTCTATTTCTACAAAGACTACTGGAATTTTGTTTGTTTTTTTTTGTTTTTTGTTTTTGTTTTTTTTTCAATATATGAAGTTTATTGTCAAATTGGTTTCCATACAACACCCAGTGCTCATCCCAAAAGGTGCCCTCCTCAATACCCGTCACCCACCCTCCCCTCCCTCCCACCCCCCATCAACCCTCAGTTTGTTCTCAGTTTTTAACAGTCTCTTATGCTTTGGCTCTCTCCCACTCTAACCTCCTTTTTTTTTTTTTTCTTCCCCTCCCCCATGGGTTTCTGTTAAGTTTCTCAGGATCCACATAAGAGTGAAAACATATGGTATCTGTCTTTCTCTGTATGGCTTATTTCACTTAGCAGAACACTCTCCAGTTCCATCCACGTTGCTACAAAAGGCCATATTTCATTCTTTCTCATTGCCACGTAGTACTCCATTGTGTATATAAATTTCTTTATCCACTCATCAGTTGATGGACATTTAGGCTCTTTCCATAATTTGGCTATTGTTGAGAGTGCTGCTATAAACATTGGGGTACAAGTGCCCCTATGCATCAGCACTCCTGTATCCCTTGGGTAAATTCCTAGCAGTGCTATTGCTGGGTCATAGGGTGGGTCTACTTTTAATTTTTTGAGGAACCTCCACACTGTTTTCCAGAGTGGCTGCACCAATTTGCATTCCCACCAACAGTGCAAGAGGGTTCCCGTTTCTCCACATCTTCTCCAGCATCTATAGTCTCCTGATTTGTTCCTTTAGGCCACTCTGACTGGCGTGAGGTGATATCTGAGTGTGGTTTTGATTTGTATTTCCCTGATAAGGAGCGACGTTGAGCATCTTTTCATGTGCCTGTTGGCCATCCGGATAAGACTACTGGAATTTTGATAGGGACTGCATTGAATCTTTAGATTGCTTTGGGTAGTATTAACATGTAACAGTATTAAGTATTATCCATGAATATGGGATTTTTCTATTTATGTTTTTAATTTCTTTCAGCAATATTTTATAGTTTGTGTACATCTTTCATCTTCTTGGCTAAGTATTTTATTATTTTTAATGCTATTGTAAATGGAACTGCTTTCATAATTTCCTTTTCAGATTGTTCATTGCTAGTATATAGAAATACAACTGATTTTAATGTGTTGATCTTATACCTTGCAACTTTGCTGACCTTGTTTATTAGCTGTAATAGCTTACTTGTGGATTTTGACATTTTCTCTACATAGGATCATGTCATCTGTGAATAGAGATAGTTTTATCTGTTCCTTACCAATTTGGATGACTTTTATTTCTTGCCTCATAGATTTGGCTAGAACTTCTAGTACAGAGTTGAATAACAGCAGTCAAAGTGGGCATCCTTATCTCATTCCTCATCCTAAAGCTTTCAGGCTTTAATCATTGCATATGAGGTTAACTGTGGAATATTCATAAATACCATTTTTCATGTTGAGAATTTCCCCCCTATTTCTAGTTTTCTAAGAGTCTTTATCATGAGAGGGTGTTGAATTGTCAAATGCCTTTTCTGCACTAATGGAGATGATCATGTCGTGGGGCGGTGCTTTCATTCTGTAAATGTTGATTTTCTTATGTTAAACCACTCTTGCATTCCTGGGATGAATCCCATTTGTTCATGGCAAATAAGCCTTTTAATGTGCTATTGGGTTTGATTTACTAACTTTTTTGTTGAATATTTTTGCATCTATATTCATAAGGAATATTGGTCTGTAGCTTTCTTGTGATGTCTTTATTTACTTACTTTCATAAAACTTTTAGAAGTTTATTTATTTATTTTTTGAGAGAGAGTGTGAGCCGGGGAGGGGCAGAGAGAGACGGGGATAGAGGATCCGAAGTAGGTTTAGCAGAGAGGCTGATGTGGGGCTCAACCTCAAGAACCGCAAGATCTGAGCTGAAGTCCAAGGCTTAACCGACTGAGCCACCCAGGTGCCCCTCTTGGGATGTCTTTAACTGGCTTTGGTATCAGAGTAATGCTGGCTTCTTAGAATGAGAGAGGAAGTGTTCCCTCCTCTTCAATTTTGGGGAAAATTTGGGAAGGATTGTGTGGGATCCAAGGAATTTAACAAAAACCCCCTACCCCTGGACAAGCAGAGCAAGACTAACTCCATTTTGTGCTACACCCACCATCTCATGTATAACCCCCACATGACCTGCTTATTGCTTAAGACACTCCCCCACCCTAGTCAAGCCGCTGAGCACACCCTTACTGGAAACCGGCTCAAATACGAATGTGGAACCCCTGACGGCCAAAGAATGTAAACCCCGCCTTTTGCCTGCCAAACTTGCGTGCAAATTCTGACCAGAGTGATAGGCTAGTTCAAACAGTTACTATAGGATAAATTGTAATTCAATTGGCCACTGCGTGTGGACTGGCATGACTATGCAACTTTCTGTGTGTGTTACAATCTCATTGGCCACCGGCCCCTATAAAACTGCTACGCCTTTTAACCTAGGGGTCCAAGTCCCTGCTCCACTGTGTCGGGTATACTTGGGCCCAAGCTCGAGCTTGCAAATAAACCCTCCTGCGTTTGCATCAGTATCCACTCCTTGGTGGTCTCTTGGATTCGAAATTGGGGGCATTACAGATTGGTGTTAATTCTTTGTTCAATAGAATTCACTGGTGAAGCCATCTGGTCCAGGCCTTTTCTTTATTGGGAGATTTTTTCACTACCGATTATGTTGCTTTACTTGTTAGAGGTCTGCTGAGATTTTCTATTTCTTCTTGGGTCAGTTTAAGTAATTTGTGTATTGTAAGAAATTTGTCCATTTTTTATAGATTATATAATTTGTTGGCATTTAGTTTTTATAGTATTCACTTGTAATCCTTTTCATTTCTGTAAGGCCATTATTTAATGTCTTTACTTTCATTTTCAATTTTAATTATTTGTCTCTTTTACTTTGTTGGTCCAGTTAAAGCTTTGTCAATTTCACCTATCTTTTCAAGGAACTTCTGGTTTTATTGATTTTGTTTCTCCATTTTCTACTTTATATCCTAATTTTTATTATTTTCTTCCACATGCTAGCTCTGTGTTTAGCTTGCTCTTCTTTTTCTAGTTGCTTAAGGTGTAAACTGTTACTGATTGGAGATCTTCATTTTTTTAAGTTTATTGATTTATTATTTTGAGAGAGTGCATGAGTAGGGTAGGGACAGACAGATCTACTGTGCGATACACAGGTCTACTGTGCGAGCCTAATATGGGGCTCAATCCCCCAAACTGTGAGATCATGACCTGAGCTGAGAACAAGAGCCAGACTCTTAAGCAACTGAGCTACCCAGGTGCCCTGAGATCTTTCTTCATTTTTAATGTAGGTATTTATAAGGATAAATTTCCCTAGAGTACTGCTTTTGTTGTTGCCCATAAGTTTTACGTGTATTTCATCTTCATTAAAAAAAAAAAAAAATTTTTTTTTTAAAGTTTTAGAGCACAAGCCACGGAGAGGGGCAAAGGAAAAGAGAGAAAATCTTAAGAGGCTCCATGCTCAGCACAGAGCCCAATGTGGGGTTTGATCCCATGACCCAGGGTTCATGACCTGAGCTGAAGTCAAGAGTCAGATGGTCAACTGAGCCACCCAGGGGCCCCTCATTTTCATTTCTGAAAGACTTTCTCTTAGAATTATGAGACAATTTGGAATTCCTTAGAATTTTGATCTGGGACTTGTTTATTTCAATACTTTAGAGATGTTGCTCCCCTGTCTCCTGGTTTGAGTTGTTTCTGATGAGAATTTTGCTGTCATTCTCACTTTTGTTCTGTATTCTCCTCCCCACCCTGCCCTGCCCACCATCACCACATGGCTATTTATAATTTTTTTATCATTTTTTTCCAGCAATTTGATATGAGTTCTTTGGTATAGTTTTCCTCATGTTTATTCCACTTGGGGTTAATTGAACTTCTTGGATTTTGGGGTTTATAGCTTTCTCCAAAATTGGGGAAAAAAAAAAAAAGCAACCAAACAAATCTGGAGAATAATTTGGCCATTATTTTTTTAAATGTCTTTTTCTATTTTTCATTTCTCCTCTGACACTCAAATTGCACATATATTAAGCTATTTAATGTTGTCTTATAATTCACTGATGCTGTTTTTTCTTTTTTTTCTGTTTTTCATTTGTTGGTAGTTTCCATTGTACGCTGTCTTTAAGTTCACTGATGTTTTCTTCTGCAATATCCACAGTACTATTCATCCCATCCAGTGTATTTTGTATCTCAGACATCATAGTTTTCATTTTTGTAATTGTAGTTTAGGTCTTCCTTCTGTCTTCCATTTTTTCTTTCAACATGCTCATGTTTACTTTTTTTGGATATGTAGAATATAATCACTTTTTAAACATTCTCGTCTACTAATTCTATTGCTTACATAATTTTTGGGTCTGTTCCTATTGATGGAATTTTCTCTCCTCTGTGGGTCATATACATATACATATTTTTTACTGGATACCAGACATTGTGTATTTTACACTGTACTTTGTAATGTAAAATGTACATTTTGTGCATTTTGTTGGATATTTTGTATCATTTGTTTTCATTTAAATATTCTTGAGGTTTGTCCTGTGACAGTTCCTTGGAAATAGTTGGATCTTTTTAAGGATTATTTTTATGCTTTATTAGGTGGATCCAGAACATCCTTTCATCTGTGGCTAATTTGCCCCTACTTGATACCTGCGAACTCTAATTGCTGCCTCATGTGTTAGGATGTCTTTTTATTCTGATGTTGACAGTATAAAATATTCCTGGCCATGTGTGAGCTCTGTGGATTGTTCTTTCTGCTCCTTTCTTCCAGTTCTTTCCTTGACTTTGATAATTTCTCATACATATGTACTAAAGTCAAAGGTGAGCCTTTGCAGATCTTCAGTGATCTTTTGCTCTCTGAAATTTTCTTTTCTTTTACTCTGTCCCACAATTCTAGGCAGTTTGGTCTTACCGAACCATGCACTCTCTTCAACCCAAGGAAACATCTGGGTTCTGTTTTTTTTTTTTTTTTTTAATTATTATTTTTTAACATTTTCATTTATTTTTGAGAGACAAAGAGCATGAGTGGAGCAAGGGCAGAGAGAGAGGGAGATGCAGCATCCGAAGCAGGCTCCAGGCTCTGAGCTGTCAGCACAGAGCCCAATGCGGGGCTTGAACCCGTCAACTGTGAGATCATGACCTGAGACAAAGTTGGACACTTAACTGAGCCACCCAGGTGCCCCTGGGTTCTGTTTTGTTCTCTCTGATCCATGGTCTGGAAACTCTCTACATGTTGTAGGTTGGGGCAATTGTAGGGCTTACTTCATTAGTTTTCCTTCTCTCAAAGATCACTGTCCTGTGCTGCCTGTTGTCTGAGACAGGTCTGAGACCTGTTGTTTCATAGATTTTTTTTTTCATAATACCAGATTTTTAAAAAATGTACATAGACTCAGGCCAATTTCTGGGTCTTTGGTAGTACAAAATGTACGTAAATATGGAGAATAGCAAGTTTGCATATAACTCAGGCATATAAAGTCATTTCTGGTTGCATATTCTTAAGAGACAATTCCTTTTCTGGCCCTTCAGAAGTTACCTCCATCTATCTTCCCTCTGTTCTCTATTTCAGTGCTGAGTAAAGTCACTGGCTCTAGAGGCTTGCAGACAATTTTCCCAATAGTGTTTCCCCACAATGAACTCTACCTTTTCTGCCACTTCAAAAGTTCCTTGAGTTTGAAAACGTTCAAACTGCCTGCTATGAAGTATCAGTGTCCGTTTGGCATTGTATACATTCTGGATCTATAATTTTTCTAAAAGCCTTAATAGTCTTTCAAACTCATCCACTATCCTGGAGCACCCCTGTTGCAAGTCCTCAGGGCTCTAATCTTGGAGCTCTCTCTTGATACCTGTTCTTCAGCCTAGTCTCATCATAGACAAGCATTAACACAGAACAGTGATGTAGCAACATTTTAGTTTTGTGTTTTCAAACTCAAAAATTATTATAAATTGACAGATGATTTAGTGTAGGGAAGTATTAAAGGTGTTTTGATGGCAGAGTGGTGACACAGATAATCACTGCATTGGGAGGTAGATTTTTTTGTTTTAATTGTTTAAGGGGAGAGCTTTAATCTCCTTTTTATTCTGTCAGAAATATGTTGTCAGTCCATTATTTTTTTAGTCCATTAATATTTAATATAATTGTTGATATCATTGGTCATTTTGCTATTATCTTCGTTTTCTCTTTTCCTGCCTTTTAAGCAAATAGTTTTCAGTATCCCATTTTAATCCTCTTATTGGCTTTTAAAGTTATTCTTTTGCATTTTATTTTTACTATTCATTTTATTGTTAATTTTTTTGGAGAGAGCACACATGAGCAGAGGGGGGGGGGGAGAGAGAGAGAGAGAGAGAGAGAGAGAGTGAGAGTGAGTGAGTGAGTGAGTGAGTCTCAAGCAGACTCCATGCCCAGCACAGAGCCTGACGTGGGGTTTGATCTCATGACTGTGAGTTCATGACCTGAGCCCAAATCAAAAGTTGGACACTTAACTGACTGAGCCACCTCATCTGCATTTTCTTATTTTTTATAAGAAATTTAAGTATTTATAAGTATTAAGTATTAAGTATTTAAGAAATATAAGTATTTGCTTTAGGGATTACAATATACATCCTTAACTTTTCACAACTTGCCTAGAGTTACTATTTTACCAGTTCACAAAAACATAAAAATATTGCAACCATATAGGTCCATTTACCTACCACCCACATTTTATTCAATAGTTGTTACAGGTATTATATCTTCATATATTACAAACCTCACTATACAATGTTAAGTTTTTTATTCAGTTATAGGTATATTAATGAAATTTAGAGAAAAGTCTTTTATATTTAATCCATTGCCAATTATATTAGTTATCTATTGCTGCATAGCAAGTTACCTCATATCTTAGTGACTTAAGACAATGATAAATATTATTGTCCAGTTTCTGAGAGGCAGGAATCAGAATTGGCTTCGCTGGGTGATTCTGTCTTGTGGTTTCTTAGAATGAGATTACAGTCAAAATAATGGCCAGGGTTGCAGTCATCTGAAGGCTTGACTCAAACTGGAGGATCTGTTTCTGAGTTCTCACATTACAGCATATTGATGGCTCAGTTTCTCGCCATATAGATAGAGCCTCTCTCTATAGCTGTTTTGAGGGCCCTCATGAATACGGCATCTGACTGCTCCCAGTGTGAATGATCTGAGAAAGATGAAACTGGCAGGGTTTGTTTTTGTGTGCGTGTTTGATAAATTGAGATATGACTCTCATACCATGAAATTCATACTTTTAAAGTATACAATATTCACAAAATTATGGAATCACCCCTATGGCTTGATTCCAGGATATCTTCATCATCCCAAGAGGAAAGGCTGCACTCGGTAACTATTATTCCCATTTCACTCTTCCCCTGGCAAACATTAATCTCCCTTCTGCCCCCATGGATTTGCCCATTTTTGACATTTGATATAAATGAAATACTTTATGTGGTCTTTTGTGTCTGGATTCTTTTATTTAGCATAATGTTTTCGAGACCCATGTTGTATCATGGGTCAGCACTTCATTTCTTACCAAATAACATTCCATTGTATGGACACTCATCAGCTGAACATTTGGGCCCCACTTTTTGGCTATTATGAATAGTGCTATTGTGAACATTTGTGCACAGGTTTTTGTGCTGATATAGATTTCAAATGCTCTTGTGTATATAACCACTAGTGGAACTGCTAGATCATATGGTCGGTCACTCCACGTTTTACGTTTAGTGGAACTGCCAAACTGTCCTCCGAAACAGCCGCACTATTTTACAGTCCCACTAGCAATGTGGGAGTTCCGATTTCTCCACATCCTTGCTAACTGTTATTGTCTAGCTTTTTAAATTTACTTATTTTTAAAAATATTTTCAAAATGTTTGAGAGAGAGAGGGAGAGAATCGCAGGCAGGCTCCACGCTTAGTGTGGAACCTGATGTGGGGCTCCATCTCCAGATTGAGCTGTCCAGGGACCCCCTCCTGCCCTGCTTTTTAAAATTATAGTCATCTTAGTGGATGTGAAGTGGTATCTCATGACTGATTTGTATTTCTCTGGTGATTAATGATGTTGAGCGTCTTTTCATGTACTTATAGGCCATTTATATATCTTCTTTGGAGAAATGTGTATTCAAATCTTTTGCCCACACAAAGAATTGAATTATATTTTTATTGTTGAGTTGTAAGAGTTCTTTAAATATTCTGGATACTTAATCTTTATTGGTGATTTACAAATAATTTATCCCATTCCTTGGGCTTTTTATAGTCTTGGTTGTGTCTTTAAAGCATAAATGTTTTAAATTGTGATGAAGTGCAATTACCTATTTTTTTCCTTGGTTGTGTTTTAGGTATCATGTCTAAAAGAATCATGCTTGGGGTGCCTGGCTGGCTCAGTCAGTTAAGCGTTTGACTTCGCCTCAGGTCATGATCTCATGGTTCCTGAGTTCAAATCCTGCATCAGGCTCTGCGCTGGCAGTGCTTTAGATCCTCTCTCTCTCTCTGCCCTTCCCCTGCTCCCACTCTCTCTCTCTCAAAAACAAACATTAAAAAACATTAAAAGAATCATGCTTAATCCAAGGTTATGAAGATTTATGCCTATATCAATGTCTTTAGTGACCTAGCTTTGGAAATCTTACACTATCATTTCACATTCTGTGGTGGCCACACAGACCAGTCCTGATAGTGTGGGAGGGGATGATATAGAGAACATAAATACCAGGAAGAAAGGATCACTGGAGACCATTTTGAGATTATTAGACTGACTTCTTAATTCCTGTAAATCTGGATTCCCATCTGGGCTCATTTCCCTAGACCTGAAGAACTTTTTAGTAATTCCTGTAAAGTAGGTCTGCTGCTGCTGACTCCTCATTAGTTTATCTGAAAATGTCAATATTTTACCTGCATTTTGAAGAGTATTTCCACTTGGTATAGGATTCTGGGTTGACATGTTTTACTTTCACACCTTTAAATATGTTATCTCATTGTCTTCTAGTCCCTGTGACTTTGATGAGAAGTTTGCAGTATTTCATATAATTGGAGTGTGGTTTCTTTGTAAAGCGTCATTTTTATTTTGGTGCCTTTAAGATTTTCTATTTTTAGTTTCCAGCAATTTGACTATGAAGTTCTTGAGTGGAGCTTTCTTTTTATTTATTCTGTTTGGGGTTTGTTGTGATTCTTGAACTTTCTCCACGTTTGGAAAGTTTTGGCCATTATTAAAAAACAAAAAACCTGAAGCACCTGGTTGTAGAGCATGTGACTCTTGATCTCAGGGTCCCGAGTTCAAGCCCCACGTTGAGTGTGGAGCCTACTTAAAAACACAAAAAAAATTCCTTTTTCTACCTAATTCTTTCCCTCTTCTCATTCCAATTATGTATTTGTATGTTAGACTGTTTGTTGTTGTCCCACAGATCAAAGATGCTCTGACCATTTTTTCAGGGTTCCCCCCCCCGCCCCCCCACCACCGTTCTTCAGATTGGATGTCTATTGTTCTATTTCAGGGTTGAAAAACTGGATCACTCCAGGCCAAATCTGTTTATCCCTATTCATTTACCATAGTTGCTTTCACACTACAATGGCAGAGATGAGTAGTTGTAGTGAAGACTTTTGACCCTCAAAGCCAAAAGTATTTACCATGATTCATCCCAGAAAAGTTTTACCAACCCCGCTCTTTTTCAAGCTGAATGATCCTTTAACAGGTCACTGTCAATGTGTTGTTAATCCCACCTACTGAATTTACTTTCAGGTCTTGTATTTTTCAGTTTTATAATTTTTATTTGGTTCATTACTTTTTCTCTGCTGACAATTCCTCCTTGTGCATTCATTATATTTTCCTTTATATTTTTTGGCATCATTGAAATAGTTGATTTAAAAGTTTTAAGTGTTAATTCTAACATTTGGGTCATCTCAAAGGCACTTTCCGTTAGTGCCTCTTCTCTTTGGTACGGATCACATTTTCTTGTTTTTCATTATGTGTAGTAATTTTGAATTCTATCCTAGATACTGTAGAAGTTCTGAAGACTAATTTTGAAAACAGGCAGTTAGGTTGGCTGACCTCAGACTAAAAATTTGATTCCCCTGTGCCGTGCAGCAGCTATTCCTTTTAAGTTCTTCTAGTTGGCTGCTTGGAGTCTGCTAAGTGTGTATTTAGAGACAAAAGATTTAGGCAGAGTATATACATAGAACATGGACCTCTCTTTCTGGGATTTACTCCCTCATTTTTTAAGGTGCTAGGGTCATTCTAAACCATTTCCTTCGGTTACTGAAGCAATAACAGGTCCTCTGGCACCTGGGACCTGACCTCAGGCAAAAAGCCATAAACATGGGAACTCACTCCGTGACATTTCCCTCCAACCGTCAACTAACTCCCTTTCAGTTTCTCTCCAGTTTGCTTGCTCTTCACTGCCTTACAGTGGTGGTTTTCTTCATTTTCTTGAGAATTTATAGTTGTCATTTGTGGGAGGGTTGAATGAATACTTCTACCCTTAGCAGAAGCAGAATCTTCTTTACTGCTTTATAGAAGACACTTTCTAGATTTTAAAGTTATTTTTAGCAGGAGGATTGGCTTGAATTACAGCCCACCATTACTGGAGATCATAACAGCAGCTGACAGTTGTTTTCATTTATTTTTATGGTTTGTTGTTTTGTTTTAATGACAGCAATGGGGGATTCATCATTTTAACATTAAAATCTGGTTGCTTCAGATGCCTCAAAGAGAGGTTTTGTTTGGTCCTGGCCCCTCCTCCTAGGGACTCCTGATTTGTACAAGAACAGTCTTTCAGTTAGTCCACGCTGCCATAACATTACTGGGAGGAAGGCCTCGCGTTATGCCTCTGAACAGCAGCTGGGTCAGAACAGGGCCCCGGGCAGCCCAACTCCAGCTCTTCCCTGCCTAACAGGGTTGGTGGTCACTGACCTCCAACAGGACGCTGTTTGCGCAGTGCCCCGTTTACGGGCCCTCCACCCCCTTGGTTTAAGCCACACAAGTCCTATCTACAAAACCTGGGTGGGACTACTTTCCGATAAGCTGGGCAAGGGGGCAGGAAGACCTGAGGCAGATCATCTGACCTTGAAACTCCTTTTTCTGGTGTGTGAAATGGATGATAAAATCCGTCTTCCCTGTATCATGAGGTTTTATTAAAAATATGAGGTGATTACCATCTTGGCCCCCAGAGGTGGAACATGCGCTGGATTTGGGAAGATCCAGGCAGAGGTGGTTGCAACGATCACTATTTGCTTTGGGCAGTGGCTGGGCTTCAGATGTTTCGGACCCAGTAGGCCCGAGAGCCGTGACAGAGTGTCTAATGACTTAGCTGTATTTTGAGGGTGGGGACTCTCTGTAGTTCTGTGCTGGGCAGGAAGTACAGTGGTTAAGGTCACAGGCCAGCGTTTAGAGCGAATTCTGCCACTTGCCGGATCTTGGGGGCTTGGCGAGTTCCTCTGTAACACTGGTGGCGGTAGTGGCACTCACCTCAGAGGACTCTTGTCAGGCGAGGCGGTCCTCATCTCTGGGGTCTGGCTATCACTTGCCAGGACTCTCTCCATCCAACTTCCCGGTGTTTAATGACCTGTCCCGGCCCTCTGAGCTCTGTTTGGATCATGGTTACGTTTTCTCCTTGCTTCCTGTCCTCTTCCGCTTTGCTAGCCTGGCAGTCGTGTCCTGAGCCACACTGGCAAGAGAAACGTTGGGCGAGGCTCAAGACAAAGACCAGGCCGTTCCTCCCAGTTACTGCCAGGCCATTCCTCTGCTCATGTGGAACAGAGCCATTCAACCAGTTATTAATCCACTACAACAATGACGTAGGAGTATCAGTGATACTCAGCCCTGACTTCCCCACCTTGTCCCTGAGGATCATTTTCCAAATGCTTGCTGGCGCAGAGGCGCAGAGAGAGAAAGGCATTCTTACTTTTTACTTACACTGGCTCCTGTTCCCCTTCTATCTTGTGGACTGCAGCCAAGTGGCTCAGAATGACGCTGCTCTTTATTTTAAAACAGACTGGAAGTTTGGCCCACTGAGTCTTTTGTTCCAAAGGTGTTCAAGAAAAGCCTACAGAGTTGGGAGCTACTACAAGCCCACAATGACTGAAGGGGTGGTTTCACAGTGCAGCGGTTAACTTTTCCCTCAAAACACATAGCAGGACTCTAGAGTACACCAGTGTAAAAGAGGGCATATGTGGCGTTTATTATGGAAAAGGAATGTACTACAAAAAAGTGAAAACGTCACCAGTGGTTGTTCGCAGAATCTGGTTACAGGTTGATACCCTTGGCCTAGGCGGCCAAAATGTTTAAGGACCCATGAGGCAGAACCTATCCCAACTGTGTTACTGGAAAGACTAATGTGGGGACACGTCACGTTTCTGTTCTGCTCAGTCTGGGCTGCAAAAAATTAAGGCCGAAGCTGCCTCATAATGAATGGCTAAGGGAAGGTTCTAAAGGTTCTGGGAGGCCATTCCTTAAACTTAGCCAGGGAGAGGCATACCGCTGGGTCCCACCCAGACATCCCAGGATATGCACGTGTGGGAAACTGCTACACCATCATCCCTGCTTTGTATCAAGTCCTTCGGTGCTTACAGGAAAATGTCAAGACCCTGGTCTGGCCTGGTTTTATGGTAAAGATCCTAGTACCTACGCAGAATCCATTCTGTTTTGGAAGACTGGACTAGGATTCAAATGCCAGCTCTCTCTTCACGTCTCAACAGTGGAAAGATAACCAGTTTCTTCAGTGATGAACTGGAAGCATTTACAGCAGCTGTGGTTGTTTAGATAATGAAAGTGTGACATCTGTTTAAATAGGGTTATCTTAATTGTATTCTAACTCCGTGAAGACTGGTAAATTGTGTGGAATACATGAAAACTCAATAGACCAGTGTAGTGCCTAGTATTCATTTAATATTCTATTTTTTAAAGGCTAGATTTTTAAACGTTTATTTGTGAGAGAGTGCACATGATTGGGGAAGGGGCAGAGAGAGAAAGGCATAGAGGATCTGAAGCAGGCTCTGCACTGTCAGCACAGAGCCTGATGTGGGGCTCAAAGTCAGGAATGTGAGATCATGACCTGAGCCAAGGTTGGACACTCAACCGACTGAGCTACCCAGGTGCCCCTTTAAATAAGGCATTGTTATCCCCAAGGTTCAGAGGGGCTTTGTCACCAACCCCAGGCCACATGTGGCTATGTGAGGCTAACTGCTGCTGATGCCTTACCACACAGAATGTCATGGGAGCCACTCTCCTGCCTCTCACTATTGCCCTCACCTTGGTATTTAAAGCCTCGGGGAATGTATGTTTCTATCTTTAAGACATCCCAGTTCTTTATCTTCAGCTGCTCTACTGGCTAAACCAGAACTCTTCTCCTTTATCTTTCCTTTCTCTCAGTTCCGGCAAATAGCTGTTCAGGTCAAAAGCTGAGGGGTCTCCTTCCGGTCCCCATCCTCTCCATCCAGTATGGCAGAGGGTTCTTCCCAACTCTTAGTCCCAGCCACCTTGCACCGGGACGGCACAGCAGGGGACCTGCTGGCAGAACAGCTCCGTGAAGACCACGGTGAAGGCCAGACCGGATGGCAGCAGGGGGACACATTAGGTGACATCCAGTGGCACAGGCCCTGATTGCACCTGTGGCTGTTGAAAGGGCCAGGGCAGTGGAGAATGGGGGAGGGTGTCTCTCCATTCCCCGAGCTTCTGGGTAGGGCTGGGGCTCATGGCCCGAGCTGCCAACTGTCTCCACCGCTGTCATCCATACAGTGCTTTGTCATCTTGGAGGCCAGTGGTGCTCCTTCCTGTACTAGCAGGTCCTTAACCTCTCTCTTGAAATTAGCCGTCTACCCTCCCCAGGAAGCCTGCGTAAGTGGGCACAGCAGCCCAGGATGTGCTACTGCATACCCACCAACTGAAGTATGAGGAAATCCACTGTCTCTAGGGGAAAAGGTTCAACTACAAAGGCCGTAAGTTAGGTACACATGCTACCTGCATCTCAAAGTCCAGGTGAGCTGTGTGAACGGTCTCATTAGCAGGTGGATAGGCAGAGGCACCTGGGCGGCTCAGCTGGCTAAGCGCCCAACTTCGGCTCAGGGCATGATCTCGCGGTTCGTGAGTTCAAGCCCCGTATCGGGCTCTGTGCTGACAGCTCGGAGCCCGGAGCCTGCTTCAGTTTCTGTGTCTCCTCTCTCTGCCCCTGCCCTGCTCGCACTCTCTCAAAAAGTGAATAAACGTTAAAATATTTTAAAAGAAGGCGGATAGGTAACTTGCTTGGAGCCAGTCTGTTCGGCAAGGCAGAGGAACTGGCACTCAGAACCCAGAGGCTGGGATGCTGGCATGTGGCCACCCTGCTGCCCTCTCTCCATCTCTTTGTTCTCTGGACACCCCTTCCTTTCTTTCATTCCTCACGAGGCAAAAGCCCACCGGTTGGCATACTTCCCGACTCCCAGTCTCAAGCCTTGTTTCCTCTCCCTAACTTGGTTCCCGTTCCTCAGTCTTGTGGATCTAGTGAGGATCCCAGGACTCAGTGGGGGCTGGAGCAAGCTCACGGACTCCTCTATTTCAGGACCACTGTTCACCTGCGAACCAGCGGAAAGTTACACAGTTCTACTTAACAGGGGATAGACTTCTTGGAACTTAAACAACTGACTATGCAGCATCCAAATGAGAGGAGCCATAAGCCTGAGTCCACCACATGAATTTTTAATAATTCAAGTATCCAAGAGCTCTATAGCACACCAAAGTGCTCACCACTAGAAAGCACTGCAGAAAGCTAGAATTGCCACAAACGAACTGCTGGCTGTTGGTAGTGAGACTTCCAAACAATGCTTCAGAGACAGAATGTGCTCGGTGCTTCCTTTGGCTGTCATTTATACATTTAGTCAGGAACATGGCTTCTTCTGCACCATGGTTATAACTCTGCTTTCAACTTTGTTAGCTGGGCGCATCCAGTCCCGTAAACAAGCATCCCCAACTATGTCTTTGCTATTTATGGGAAAGCCCAGAGTCCTGGACTGAAAGCTCTAGAATGTACTTGTCAAAGGTGAAATAAAATGGAGCCGGGAGGCCATTAAGGAGGTGGGCCTCAGGCACATCCTCACCAGGTGGGGACGTGAACTGGGCTAAACTGCAGATACTCCCAAGGACTCTGCTGGGACCTGCAACTTGCTACAGTGACAAGCTTTTGCCTTCCAGGGGACAGCCTTAACAACCCATTATGTTCTGCCAAGATTAGTTGTCTGCCGCCAACACCAATGAGAACTCTTCGTAGACAATATCTATTCACTCAAAAAAATCCTCTGGTTTTTGCCCCCTAGTGGGACACTACTTGGGATGCTACCCAAATCGGTGTACCCCGAATTGCAATTCCTTGATCCCAAATAAACACCTCTGCTTATTACTGCCTCCTGACAATTTTAGGTTGACGCACTCTGAAACTCAGCGCTGTGCTGCTGGGTAACCTCATGTGCGGGGACAACGTTCCATGGTTAAGCAGCCCCTGCAGCAGACCACTAAAGTAGGGCATCGGCTGTTGGGTTTTGTTCCCCGGTATCAGCCAGTGCCTGATACGGCTTAAGTTGAAACATGACTAAATTACCACCTATGGATGGGAAAGGGTTTGAGTTCCAAAGGAAAGGCCAAGGAGGAAACCGATTACATGGCCGAAAAGGAGGAGTGGACAAAGTACTGTTCTGGGAGAGGCTCCATTCACATGAGAAGTTAGACTCCGAACCTGCAGAAGTGAAGAGTTCATTCAGTCTTGGAAACAGGGAGCAGTCTGTAAATTGCACCAGAATAGAAATAACTCCTGGGTAAAAAAGGTCTTACCTGGCTTATCCCTCCCGGAAGAGAGAAGAGCCCGGGTTCTGTGGCCACATCTGCACGACTTCATACAGACTCCATGGCAAGGCTGACACCTGCGTTAAGAGCCACTGTTCTTGAAGTGATTTCACGGCTGGAAACTGCCAAGGTGATGTGACGGAGCGAAGGGAGGAGGCCGTGCAGGCCAGCGTGTGCTGGAACACCAGAAGTAGGATGCGTTGCTTTCCTTCGGAGCCTGTGTGGCCTGGCCTGCCTTGCTTCCAGGGAAAAGAACCGCAGTCGAGATTCCTGAGGAGTGCGCTTCATGTATATACAAAACGATTACATTCCGAGGCTCTGACGTAAATGTTGGCCTTCACCAAACACAAATGTCTACATACAACGCTGGATCTGGTTAGCGGTAACGTGAGAGCTGCTCTGCAGACACGGCAGAATCTATTTTTAACACTTTGTTGACAAAACAGAACTCCCTTCGCTCCAGCCTCACAGAGAACTAGCCTTTTTTCTTGTAGGTAACATAACTTACCTGTTTAACCAAGGCCTGTGCTGGCATGCTACAAAGGCACCCCCCCCAAGGCCCCCAGTGCCGATTTGCACCATCCCCACACAAGGCGCCGTGTAGTTGTCTTATTCAGAAAAACAGAAGCTGTAATAACAGTGATGGAACATACAAGACTTTGGGTAAACTTTGCTGTCTTATCTTCATTAGCTCAAATTAGAAGACAGTTACTATGAGAGTTTCAAAGTGCAGTCTCTCTGGAGGTGGAAGAACCTCAGACCCAGACCAGAGGAAGAAAGGGGGACTGTGCTAGAACTTTGTCAACATGCCTTGCCTAATGCAAACAAGACTTCTTAGAAAACACCAGAAATCAGAGCATCTGAGAAAACAGAAAAAATAAGAGGAAGACAGAAGTCTGTATGAGGCAGGGGAGGGGAGAAGATTGTAAGGAGAAACTGAAATAATGTGCTATAACTGTAGCTGCTCCCTGCCCCCCAAGAGTCCTGTTATTTCCAGAACCAGGGGAAATTCTAATGTGTCTTTTGTGGTTGATTTAAAACAAAGGGAATATTTGCGGTTCCTGTGCCAAAGTTTTAAGGGCTTTGAGGACTAGCAGCTGGAATCCAAATTACTTTCAGGAGACCCGTGTGGGTACTTTTCCCCCTAAACCTGCACAGGAGCAAGGATGACAAAAAATTATATTGTCCGGATTTTAGGTTTTTCATGAAAAGATAGTTAAATAAAGATAATCACTGCCAGGATACTACCTCTAACCATTACAAGCACTTAGTCACTTTGGAAGAGTTCCCCCACCCCCTGCCTTGTTTAATTAGCATCCTCGAGGGCTGAGGAAGGATACAGCTGATGAGCAGCGAGCACATGAGTGTACCTTTGGTATTCACCAAATCCAGAGGCTGTTATGAGTCTGTGGGCAACGGAAGCTTCAATTCTTTGACATCTCTAGGACTGAACCAGAGCCACGGGTGACCTTGTCTGGAGACAGGGTCTTCCCATCAGTCTTCTGGAACAGGCACAGCAGGTAGGAGGTGACGGGAGCTCTGTGTGGTACCAACAACCAAAAGTGAAGATGAGGTGACAAAGGCTAGAAAGGAGTCATTTATTAAAAAAACAAAAACAAAAACAACAGAACACAAAAAACAAAACAGCCCTCAGCAGGATTTGAAGACACAACAGAAGAACGCACCATCCTGATCGCTTCCCGCCCTCACGCCCTGCGACGCGCACCGCCTACGAGCTCTGTCCACCGTGGCTTCTGGCAACGGGAAGCCCAGCACACCAGTTCATCACACAGGTTGAGGCAGAGGCACGTCACCTGCCAAAGGGAGAAATCAGGACACGTGGGCCCTTCTCCGACCTTTGCTGTCAGGTAGCCAGGATTCTCTCTGCCTGTACAGTGGGCAATTTCTTACCGGGCTGGGGCTGCTGAGACAAAGGCGAGCTGACACGATCACACTTAAATTACTACCAGAATGCCAGCTCTCCAGCAAAGACCACAGCACACGGTCAGATTCTAAGGGGACAGAGCAGCTCGCTCCTTCCACAACTCCTAGAACGTAGGGCCCAGCTCAGCGGGGCATTTGACATTTGTCCCCAACACCCAGTTGTCACCACAGGTAAACCAAGACCATAATCACAACAGCAAGGACAGGATCGTGTTGCTTTTTTCCTTTTTTTTTCTTAAAGGAGGAGTGAGGGCATGGAAAATACAGCACACCAATGAAACAAAATGCCAAAAAAAAAAAAAATACAAAAAAAAATAGAAAATAGAAAAATGTATTTACAAGTAGTACATTACTATGATCAGAAAGCACAAAGACACCTGCTGCTATATTACATGCATTGGTTCAAGAAGAAACTACTAAAAACCCTGCAAGGGAGAAGCCTGTAAAAACAAACAAAAAAAGGGCCAAAAAGTTTTAACTTTTCATCCCTAATTTGCTACACTGATCAAAACCAAATGAGAGCCCCCTAAAGTCCATGAGTATATCAGTACAAATACTATACTGGTTTTTAACTGCACGTTCAGTTGTGGAGGGAAAGACAGCAGCTTATCCATATACAAGAAAGCCAGAGTAAACTGCTCTACATGCTAAAAATTACAGCAAGTCCCTGTCTGCTACACAGCATGATCTTAGCAGGTTTTAATTTTTGTTTATTCATATATACCTATGTGCGTGTGTGTGTATGTATAAAAACCGTGCCCTCGTTCACTGCCAACACAACATCTGGGTGGACATGAACTCATTACAACAAATTCTTATGTTTATGTTGTAAGAAGTCACTCAATGTCTGTGGATTTAATAAGTCACTTCACACCACAGAAAATATTTAATAAATCCAAAAAAAGGAAAGAATAGAACGACAGAAGAGCTTCTGTCTCAGTTCTCTGAAACTGAGTCCCCCATAGGAAACTGGTCCCAAAGTTCTTGAGGGTTCACTGAAGAAACTTCGGTTTGCTAATATTTTTCATCCTTTTAGTGTTCAAAAGGTACAGAACGACTCCTTGCCGTTGTCAGTTTTCAACAGTCACATCTCCATCCCCCACGGGTAACAGTCTGGTGCAGATTCATAAAAACGGGGGAGGAAGGAGCGCTGGGGAGGGCCTGTCACTTCAGGAGGGGCTCCGCCTCTACAACGGCAGGAAGAGAAAGAACCAAGCAGGGCTCCAGCACCTCGCTCCTGCAAACAAGCTCCCTGCAAACGCAAAATCCAGTCACACGTCAGTTCCTTAAACAGGTACATCTCTGAGTACCAGGCCAGCGCTAAGAGGAAACAAAACCACGCGTTGACAGAAAAGGACTAAGATGGCCATTCTGGTCACTCTCTGGGATCCATCATACTTCCAGGAATCGGGAGCTGCTGGACTTGGAGTGGAATGGCTCAGACCACATCCGCCGAAGGTCACCCTGGGAAAGAAGGAACTTCACTAAGTTACAGGTTTAAACGTGAGCCACACACATCTACAAGTCCTTTTTGAGCTCAGACCACACTGCTTCTGCAGAGAATCAAAGAACATTTCAATTTCATGCACTGAAAGATAACCACCATTCTTTGAAGAACTCACTAGAAGAGCTCTTAGGCCCCTTACGCCAAGAAGGGTGTAAGTTCTCTCATTTCTCAGTGAGATGCTAAAGGCGAGTTAGTTTGCCTCTCTGCCTCCTCCTCTGTAAAATGGGGATAATGCAAATATTGTAAGGTAATGCTCCAAGTCTAGCTGTAATCATACATTTCTTATTTCCAAACTTTAAGGCAGAGTACTAAAAAAGCTGTTAAGTGACAATAGGGCGCTGCTTTTAAGGGAAACAGGAAGTCTCTGCAGCTGAGCTCTAGGGATTTCAGTTAGTCCATCCATGACCAGGTGGTGTGAGTAGTCTAACTCACTAGCATTTTCTGCCAGTGGCTGCAATAGTCTGGAAGAGGTTGCTAATACCAGGTTAGCAAAAACCCATCAACCCACTGTCAAGACCAAGAGCTCTGGGGCTTAAGGAGAACCACCTCTGGCAAGGAGAATATATGCCAAGTTATTGCTTTCACAGGTTTTTAACTGCTTCTCTCACCTTTAAATAGGCCATCGTGAGGAGTGGCAATAAGGTAAATGGCACCAAATAGAGAAGGGCAGGCTGGGCTGCTCGGTGAATGCGAGATGCCACAGTAGCGGTGAGCAGACCTATAAGGAGAGAAAAACACTCGTGAATAATGCCAAGGGGCCAGCCCCGAGAGAAAAGAACCTGTAATATGGCTGCTGCTTGCCAGGGTCTTCAGACTGGACAGCTCTACTGTGACACATTCTGTCCAATAGGTAGGGTATGAAATGCCCAGCCCTAGCAGTTAAAGAAGCGTGGAACACTACAGCTTTAAAAATGCTAGCATTGCAAGGACGCGTGAGTGGCTCAAGCCCCTTTCTGTGCTCAGGTTCCTGGTTCAAGCCCTCACTTCCGCACTGAGCGTGCCTGGTCTTCCTCAGTCTTGTGAGGTATGTGATGCCAGACTCGGAGGCAAAAGACCTAGGTCCAAGTTCCAACTCTGCTACTTACAAAAGCTGTGTAACCCTGGCTACGGCACTTCACCTCTCTGAGCCTCAGCCTCCTCTACTGTTCAGTGGGGCTAACACCACTTGCCATGCCTGTCTCTGAGTTTTTGTACTGAAATGAACCACTATGCTGTAGCCATTGTAGGTGCAGACAGGTTACCGCTATTCCTAGCCCAATCACACAGGTCTCTTACTGTTGGTCCGTAAGTGAGCTGCCTAGAGAAAAACTAGCCTAGTGAGAGTCTGAGATTAGAGGTGATAAACATATTAGAACAAATGAAGGGAAATACCTGTTTAAAAAAATGGGAAATTAAGCAAGACATGGATTAACTTCAAGCTGAAGATTTAATTAGGCACACAGACTGATCCATGATCACTGTGTGGTAGAACTGACCATACTCTTCTTCCAATGTTCTTCAGAGATTACTGCTGGATCGGGCTGACCAGTAAGGACAGCACCTGTCATCTCACAGGCCACTGTTACTTGTCCTTCGTGGTCGTCTGTAGTAGCAACCACAGTTACTGCACTCCTTCCATCCAGCGTCTACAGCTAGAAGACCTGATTTAACTCCACGGGTTGGAGGACAGTTAGTGGATCACGTGCCTCTCCCACTGTCTTACCTACAAAGTATCCAATGAGGGTGCAGTGAAAGTAGGAGACCTTCTGCATGCGTCCAGAGATATTGGCGGGTCCAGAGGCACCGCAGGAGTCACCGTTGGCTTGTTTTTTGTAGTTGTCGTAACGAAGGACAAAGCACAACAGGAGTCCAGGCATCACGATGTCCCCAATGCCCAACATAGAGAAGTGACTGCCGGTGGAGCTGGAATGCAGTGGCACAGGTCAGGGATGCCACCCTCAACAATCCCATTTCTCCTCCTGTGCAGAGTCATTTGTCAGCTTTTTTTAAGAAGTTGGACTTACCTGAATGGGAGGCAATCTCTAGCGGTGGGACAGCACTAGTTTGTAAGAGTTTAGAGATTACAAGCCAGAAGAGTACTGACGATGAATGTCTTTAACCAGGCTCCCTCACTGCTTTAAGAGAGCACCTCTAAAGTGACTGCTAAAGTCGTCTGTTTAAGTACTGTCTCCTCTAGAAATGTCAAGCAATTCAGTATTTGTCACACATTCACTGCTGTGACTTCAAACAAGCACCTGACTACTACCAGACACGGATATTAAAGCAGCACAATTTTTTCCAAGATTATATTACCAGCCACTGTATAATTTTAGCATTAGGACATATTTTTACAAACATCTTAGAAGAAAAAAGGATCCAGATTCTCCTGTGAATTCCCTCCAGCCAACTCCAAAATATGGTAACAGTAGTAACATATGGTTATTTGAGAACGTTAATCAATAATAAAAAGTAGCACCTGTATCATTTAGTTACAAATCTTTGCAAGTCAAATCAATATTCTCTTTCTCATTTATATAATGGACAGATGACTCACAACCCTTTTCCAGTCTAGGATAAGAATGCTGATGACAAAGACCAATCAAGGAGCACAGAGGCACAGGGAGAAGACAGTGTATTAACCATCACAAGATGAGGCCCAACATGCTAGTCCTACCTGGGAAAGACCAGTTTTCCAGGCAGAGACAGGCGAGGAACATCACGCCCAACATTGGGCCCCAGGTGGAGCTTCCGGGATAGAACGTCAAGGGGATTGTCAGCCGGTTGTGTGGCCACCTTCACCATGACATTGCTATTGAAGATGTAGGCGGAGAAAAACACCTGCCGAATGGAGAGACGTCTTCAACAGAGGGAGCTAGAAGCAACCTGATCTCAGCATCAGCCCTCCTCGTTCTTAAGAGCAAAGTCTCAGAATACTACATCATCAAGCTTTTTTGACTGCATGTTTTGGAGGTGAAAGAAAATCTTTGCTCCCAGGGCAGAGAACTTTGCCTGCCTGCTCTCCCCCCACCCCAAGAGACACACACGTACTCCAATTAAACACAGAAGAGAGCAGTGGCTTCAGGGAAACAGACACTTACCCAAAAGACATCATAGATTAGAAGCCCTGAGAGAAGCAGGCAGGAGACCTTGAGGCTGGGCAGGCGGACAAAGGCGATCATGGCGACACAGAGACCCATGGCCAGGGCTGGGGAGGAGGCCACAGACACTGGTCAGTGTGGAGTAGACTCATCCTCTTTCCACAAGCTATTCTGCTTATAAACCTAACAGTCTCTAAGTCCCCTCAAAAGTCAAGCAGCCCAGTTTAAGCTCCAAGACATTTACACCCTACTTGTGCAAAGTGCCCACTTTAGCCCATTCTGACGGGCTGGTTTCCGGGGACATCCCTTTTCTCATGCTCTTGGATAGTGCTCAACTGTGTAAGACCCAGGAGATTGTTTTGAATAATAAAGCTCTGGGGTACCTGGATGGTTCAGTCAGTCAAGCTTCTAATTCTTTTTTTTTTTTTTTTTTTTTTTTTAAATGTTTACTTATTTTTGAGAGAGGGAGAGACAGAGCATGAGCAGGGGAGGGGCAGAGAGAAAGGGAGACACAGATCTGAAGCAGGCTCCAGGCTCTGAGCTGTCAGCACAGAGCCCGACGCGGGGCTCGAACTCACGAACTGTGAGATCATGACCTGGGCCAAAGTCGGTAGCCCAACTGACTAAGCCACCCAGGCACCCCGAGTGTCCAACTCTTAATTTCAGCTCAGGTCATGAGCCAAGGGTTGTAGGATATTGCCCCGTGTCGATCTCAGTGCTGAGCATGGAGCCTGCTTAAGATTCCCTCCCTCTGCCACTCACCCATGTGCATGTGCTCTCTGAAAAAAAATTTTTTTTTGAATGATAAAGCTCTAAGCCAGGCCTGGTTTAGGACTTCTTAGCTCTGTTTCCTGTCTCCCCCACCCCTGAGGATACTTCCTCCTTGCTCCTGACTTTAGCATCTGCCCATACCCAAGATTAAGCCCCCTTTTATTTACTCAGCAATTCATTCTTCTATCCTGGCCTTTTTCTCTTGTACCTCTCAAAATCTGACATATGCCGTATGTGTGCGTGTGTGTATGTATATAATTTTTTTTTCATTCTCTCTCAACTAAAATGTCAGGTCCTTGAGGGCATGGTTCCCTGCTGTACCACGGGACTCTAGAACAGGTCTGGCAGATGAATGGTCTCTCCCTGTCTTCAGCTCTCCTCCTCCATTCTTCTCAAACACAGGTCTGATTAGGTCCCGTAGCTGCTTACACAATTCCAGTGGATCCTCACGGTAGTGGGAGGATAGTGGGATGAGAGTCCGACAACGCGGCCAGGCACTGACAGGGAAGCACAGGAGGGTGCTTGCTCTCCACTGTGCGGCCCCCCGCCCTCAGTGTGCACCGATCACACCTCTCAACACCACTGTGTTCCTTCCTGTTCTCCACAGAAGGCCCTGTCTCAAGCTCCTTTACCTAGAAAATCTATCCTCATTCTTTTAGTTAAAAAAAAAATTTTTTCTTTAACATTTTATTATTGAGAGACAGAGCATGAGCGGGGGAGGGGCAGAAAGAGGAGACACAGAATCTCAAACAGGCTCCAGGCTTCAAGCTGTCAGCACAGAGCCCGACGCGGGGCTCAAACTCATGAACTATGAAATCGTGACCTGGGGCGAAGTCAGTCGCCCAACCGACTAAGCCACCCAGGTGCCCCTATCCTCATTCTTAGGTCAGAACAGGGAGTCTTTCCTGATCTATCAGATTAAGTAGGGTTTTATTTTTTTCTTTTTGACACCACAGAACTCTGAAATCTCTCTCAACTTGCTCACCCATTCTGTAACAAGTGTGATTATTTATATACAAGCAAATTTATTCCTTAAATTTGGTACTCCTGGTTGACCAAAACCATGGCTTGTTCTTTCTGTGAAGCCCCAGCACTTACCAGAGTAGATGTTCAATAAATATTTCCAGAATGAATGAAAAATTATGTTCCATCTACTTTAAAATTACTCCAAGGAAAGTTAGAAAAGTGAGGCCAGATTACAGATGTGTATCATTTTAATAGAATTGGTGGTAAACTGTCAGGACATGTAGCTAAGTGGGCAAATACAGCAGTTTGGCAGACCCTGGACATGTCAACTCAACGCATGTTTGGGGAGTTCCTACCATGGGAATGGTGTTGCACAAACAAAAGAGGAGAAAGACCATTCCTAACCCTGGAAGACAGTGCTAACACTGGGAAAAAGAACAAACTATCTTTATTCTTCCTCTGTCATACTGTTATCAAGCACTCGGTGATCTCCACGCTGTGTACTGCAGTATGCATTTTGGAGAGATGTGGTCGAACATAATTTCTGATTTTACGATAATCTAGGATGTGCTTGTTTTACTAGGGTCTCCTTTATTTTTTTATAAATTTCTAAGAACAGAACCAAGGCCCACGATATAATCAACCCATATGCATTTTTTTTAAACAGGGTTTCCCATTATAATGATCTCCAGAAACAAATAGTTGGCTGTGCTGTGAGTCGATAAACAGGGCACTGGCAGGGATAAGCTCAGCTGGCCTGAGGAACAACAGTGGTCAGCGGAGGGTGGGAAGCCCCTGGGGCAGAGGAAGGGGTGAGGGCAGTAGGGTAGCAAGCGATCTGTTCAGGAACTTACAAGTGCAAACGTGGGGTACAAAGTGCACCAAGGGAACAAAGGAAGAGATGAAAGCCTAATGGACAGACCAGGGACAAGTGTGTGGCAGTAAAGGTCAGAGGGCTGACTGATGATAACCAAAGGGGCAGGTTCCCAAGGTTAAATGTATATGCCTCTGTGACACATGCAGGTGACTGGTCCGTTCCAGAATTTTTCAATTTACCATACAGTCCCTTAACCCTAAACTGGGAGAAGCCTTTACAGGCCACAGGGTCTAAGCATCCACTCATTGCTTTGTCACTCCTCTTATGCTGATCCTACCCCACCTGAGTCACAACCAAACACGGACAAGACAGAACTGCTCAGGGACATTGTCATTCTATCTCTAATCTTCCATACAAGAAAAACTCTAGATTCGTTTTCAATTTATCAGTGTTTCATCACGTGCACTCCATCCACTGCCATTCTGTGTACCACCCTTTGTTGTTACAGCACACCTCGGTCACACTTCCCTAGTTTGATGTGCGTCCTTCTTCACTTTCTGTCCTTCCCACTTACTCTTCACTGCCACTGTAAACAATTCACTTTGCATCATTTCCTGCCTTACAGTCATTAGGCTCCCTACTCTGATGGATCAAGTCTAATTATAAGTCCCACAGCATTGCGCACAACTCACGGGATGGCGTGTCCCCAGAGTCTGTCTTCCTTTGTTCCTATTCCTCTCCAGTTAAGCTGAGCAATACCCTCTTCCCAGTCATGGCAACCAAGCGTCGCCAGCTGTGCTGTGAGTTCCACATTTGAAGCAGAATGCATCCCTTCTGACTGTTTCAGATAACGAGTATCACTCCTACCCCCAAAAGAACACTGCCACAATCTGTCACATCACAGGAACATGCCCTCAAGTATTCTAGTTTGCCTCTCTTTTTCTCCATTCTTTCATTCAAGTAACTCTTCATAATCTTACCTCCTCCTTAGCACTTTTCCAAGCCAAAATTAAGAGAAGTGATAACTTTCCCTCATTCCATGCTGCTTGAGAGACTCAAGACTCTCCCAAATGGCTTTACCAACAATCTTCACTTTGGGTTAATTTACATTTAAAATTAACCAAAAACGTTAAGAGTAGTAAATTATTAATCTTAGCCACTTGTCTAGAATTACTTTCAACTTAGTATCGATATAATCTTTGTGTCGCTTTATCTTCCACAACCAGTAGGGTCAGGGACAAAGACAATGACACTAAACCAAGCCAAAACGTTCTTGAAAAGCAACATGCAACCTGTAAGTTCTTAAGCAGTGCTCAGTTCTAAGATAAAGCATCTGTAAATAGCTAAGCCCTATGTGGACTAAGTACCAGCGTCTAGCATTTTAAAACAAGAAAACAAATCAATTGCTAGATTTTTGGCACTGAACATTTTCTAATCACAGATTAGTACCAAGTGTATTAGATGAGGGGGCTGAACTAGACATCTGTTCAAGACTCTTCTAGTCCCTGAGCTGGTCAGTGGATCCACACTGTGAACCTGGTTTAACGATCCCTGAACAGTAAATGTGTGTGCACAAGATTCATCAGCTTTTAGCTAATGCAGGATACCACCTATTGGTCAAATTCTCTCAAGATTGCCCAAATTTAAAAGGTTAATTTGCCAGATGAAACTGAAAGTAGATAAAACTCTAGATTTAGTTCAAGAACACACTGAAACGTCTTCTTACTATTAACGCTTCTTAGTATATAAAAGCCTGAAAACACACTTCATGCCAGGGCACCTGGGTGGCTCAGTCGGTTGAGCGTCTGACTTCGGCTCAGGTCATGATCTCACGGTTCATGGGTTCAAACCCCGCATCGGGCTCTGTGCTGACAGCTCAGAGCCTGGAGCCTGTTTCAGATTCTGTGTCTCCTTCTCTCTTTGCCCCTCCCCCAGCTCACACTCTTGTCTCTTTCTCTCTCAAAAATAAACATTAAAAAAATTTTTTTTAAAAACCATACTTCATGCCTTGCCCTAAAACAACCACATTTATAATTGTCTTCACTTTAAATTAACTTCAAAGAACAGGCTTTAATTGAGAAACATTCATTCAAAAAAATTCTACTACCAAATTATCACTGCCTACAAGATGATTTCTGATTGTGTAGAGAAGTCTGTAAAGATAATTTCCATGTCAGAGAAGAACCTATTTCAAAACATTAAAGACCATGGCTAGAAAGCTACATTTTCTGTAACAGCAGAAAACAAACATCAAACACTAGAATCTGAGAAACAGTAATTGTAAGAAAAGCTCAGGGGCGCCTGCGTGGCTAAGTCGGTTGAGCATCCAACTCTTGGTTTCGGTTCAGGTCGTGATCTCACGGTTCGTGGGTTCGAGCCCCGTGGGCTTGGTATTCTCTCTCTCTCCCAGTCTCTCTGCCCTCACTCGCAGGGGTGAGCACGCGCGCCCTCTCTCTCTCTCTCTCTCTCTCAAAAATATATAAACTGGGGGCGCCTGGGTGGCTCAGTTGGTTAGGCGGTTGATTCTTGATTTTGGCTCAGGTCATGATTTCATGGTTGGTGAGTTTTTTGTCCCTGTGTCAGGCTCTGCTATCAGTGCGGAGCCCACTTCATATCCTGTTTCTCTCTCTCTCTCTCTGCCCCACCCCCGCTCTCTAAAAAATAAATATTAAAAACTATCATCAAAATAAATTTTAAAAAAGCTCAAAAGTTCTTTTTTTGGGGGTGGGGAAAACTCTACTCTTGGTCACGGGAAGTTCAACCAGTGCAAACTGGCAGGGAGAAGAGACTCCTGGATAAATATATATTGGGGAATATCAATAATGACAAAAGGTGATGGAAACGTCTACATGTTAGGGTTGATTAGGGTTTGGGGAACCTCACTGGACACTCAGAATTTTAGCTGTCAGGTGAATTTCATGATGGAAATGTATTTCTGATGGTGGTCACTGGGAAAATAAAGTTGCCTCTTATGGGCAGCTTTCTATCGGCCCCACAGTCTAGAGGAAGTGTTGCAGTGAAACGTACTTTGCAGCTATCTTACAGACAACTGCTTACCCCATTCTGCTGTCAGCGAGTCTAGTAAGCCTGGCCCTGGCCCCTGCCCCTGCCTGTAAAGGTACGATGAAGAAAATTCTGCTGACTTGTTCTCAAGTCTGTGTTTCAGATGGCTGTATAAATCAGTGTATCTTGAAAAGAATGTCACCTTCTATCATGCCAACTTTTTCTTTTTTAGTGACATACTACTAGAAAATAGGTATTTTTCTGTTCTATGCAATGCCTGGGAAGAGTAGACGAGAGTATAAAGAACATTGCTTGCTGTTTTGAGAGGTATCCCTTTTTGGGTCAGCAGCTTGGTAAATTTAAAACCCTCAGCAAAACCTATAAATAGTATCATGTGTGTCTGGACACACGAATAAAGGGCTCCACGAAAGCAGAGTCACCAAAAGTTAGTGGGATTACAGAGAACCTCAGACCACAGAGGGGGCTGACAGACTTCAGGTAATTTTTTTTAATGTTTATTTTTGAGAGAGAGAGAGAGAGAGAGAGAGCGAACGAGCATAAACAGGGGAGGGGCAGACAGAGAGGGAGACACAGAATCTGAAGCAGGCTCCAGGCTCTGTCAGCACAGAGCCCGACGTGGGGATCGAACCCATGGATTGGACCATGAGATCATGACCTGCTGAGATCATGACCTGCTGAAGTCTGACGCTTAACCGAATGAGTCACCCAGGTGCCCCAAGACTTCAAGGTAATTTCCATACCATTTGTCATCAGAAGGACTTTGGGTTTGCCAGTGTTGAGATGAATCGATGTGGTGATGATTCAGGTGATGACTGCCCTATATTACTCTAGTCAAAGCAGTGGCACCTGAAGCTTTTATCATCTCATTTCACATAATATTTGTACGGGGAGAATCATCATGCTTGCAGTATTCTTATGGATTGGTGTTTACAGAAGTGGACTCTTTCATTTAAGGACATTAGCATAAAACAGTTTCTCTTCAGAATATATAGCTAAAAGTCATTTTATATGGACTGAAATAATCTGGTTTAGGTATTAACCAGCTAACGAGCATTTCTAAATAGTTTTTGTTCAAAAGTAGTAGAGGAGAAATGTCTGTGCTGCCTGCTTTCTCATCAGGAAGCACTGATTTAGGTGAGACTGAAGGATATAATCATAAAAGCAGCTATGAAATTGATGTGGACTAATACTTACTATCTCTACTCCCGTCATTATCATGATTAAGACTCCCTAATTTTCTGTAACAGATTTAAAAAGAGATTAGGCTCTTTGAAAGTCTTTCAAAATCACCTACATGCTTTTCAGGTTAACAAGTCATTCTTCTGCAGAAATCAAGACTTAATCTCCGGAAAAGTCAAACACACACACTTGCTACTTCGTCAATACTCTTAATACCTAGTATATAAAAATAGGCATTTACTCTTCTACAATAAGCCGGGCAAGCAATTTATGTGATTTCAGATCTAACTTCTTTTTCTGAACTTATTCTTTATCAACCTCCACAAGCACTGAAGTATCAAACACCAATCCACAAGAATACTGCAAGCACTGATACTAGATTTGGGAAATTTAATAGTTCTGGTAACTACTTAAAAATCCTAAACACTGGGGCGCCTGGGTGGCTCAGTCGGCTAAGCGTCCAACTCTTGATTTTGGCTCAGATCATGATCTCACGGTCGGTCCTGAGACAGAACACACACATGGAACCTGTTTAAGATTCTCCCTCTCCTTCTCTCTCTCTCAAAAACAAACAAACAAACAAACAACCTAAACACTGCACTTCAGGATGCTTATATACGTTCCAAAGCAAATGATCACAGAAATGTTTTTTTATAAGGCAATTTAAGATGCTAAAATAAGAGACCAAACCGGTCAGAAATCAGCAAATATGAATTATCACATGGTCAGGCAGATTTTGACACTGTTTTCCATTCTGACTCATTAAAGGCCTCTAAATAAATCTAAGGGGTAATGTGGTCTGCAACCTCATGGAACTTTTTTTTAAAGTTCATTTATTTATTTTCAGAGAGAGAGCATGTGCAAGCAGGAGTGGGGGCAGGAGGGGGAGAGGGGAGAGGGGAGTCAGTTTCAAGCAGGCTCTGCACTGTGAGCGCAGAGCCAGATGCAGGGCTCGTTCCACAAACCATGAGATCATGACCTGAGCTGAAATCAAGAGTCAGGTGCTTAACCAACTGAGCCATCCAGGTGCTCCAGGAACTACTTTTGAGTCTCAAGAGCTTGGTATATGGTAGGCACTCAATAAAAGTGATGAACAACAACTATGACAACAATTATATACAAACAAATTATGTATTTATAAAGTTATACATATTTTATATAATATTTCAGTATTAAATATTTTCTGAATATGTGTAACATTTGAAGATGAACGAACAGTAATACTGATAGTTTTTATTTAGAGGTAATTCAGTGAATTTTAACACAGGCGTAGACTTATATAGCCACCACCACCCTCAGTGTGTAGAATACTTGTATCACCCCAATAAAATCCTTGAGCTATAGTCACACCCTCTCCCCCACACAACCACTTGTCTGTTCTCCATCACCATAATTTTGTCTTATTGTTTTTAAAAATATTTTTTGCTGAAGAAGTATACTGGATATCTGTATGATTTACAATTTAAAAAGCGCTTTCTCTATAATCATCATCTATGATTAAAATCACATGTGCCATTTACCTATAGCTTTACAGAGCTCTCAATCCACTCTACAGCTTGTTTCCTTACAATACTCAGTTTCTTAGAGTTTTTCACTAGTTAACTTGGCACACATAAATTTCAAATTCTTGAACTGGTACAAGACAAAAAAAAAATACCCTTGAAACAAAAGAGTAAGATTTTAGTTTTCCTCAAGGTTTAAAATTTCCTCCTTATCAAGATTATATTACTGATTCTGGATCACACGTGCACACAAAGTTTAAAATCCTTTTTGTCAAGTTCTATCTGATTTGACCATGAGCAGAATATTGCGATACAAGTGTGAGCTACTCCTGAACTTGAGGCGTGGACCGTGAGCATCACTCTCGCTGGCTCTGTGCTGAGGCAACACTGAATGACAGTTCCACAGTTAAGCCATCCTCAGAGCTGCAGGGACCAGTGCCTTAGTGGAGAGGAGCCTCTCAGACCTGGCAGTTGCTTCCAAAGAGCTCTGTTTCCAAGGTCTTGATTAGCCTTGTAGTTGCTTGGAATGGATAATGGGAGTAAGTGCAATCCATACCCATAATCTCTGATTTTTAAATTCCTCCTTTAAAAATTCTTTAGATAGTACTACAAACAGTATAAAATCATCTTTTGTATTTTAACTTCCTTCCCTTCTGAAACACCAGAGGAAAGGAGAAAGTGAACAGACTTTGTGGGGCAGAGCAATGGTTAAAGTTTCTTGAGATCAGGAAAATGAACTGTGAGAACAGGAGTCAGGACTGAATGAGCAAGGAGATGGAGGTGCTTACATGGTCTTCAAGAAAAATGAAAAACGTCTTAGGGGAGAGAAAAGAGTAAGGGGGGATTTTTGGAAATGTCCTTCCAAGATATTTTGAGAAGTATCAAGTATACACAGGAGTTCTGTGATTGGGTAAGTGACTTCTCTGAACTTTGTTTCCTTGTCTGTAAAATCGAACAATAACAGTACCTACTTCAAAGACTTTCCAGGATTAAATGAGATAATCCACACAAACACCCAGGAAAGCACCCAATGCATAAGAAGCACTCAATAAATGTTAGCTGAATAATACTGCCATTATTATTTCATCATTATCATCACCAATGAAGGGAAATCCTCATATGCTATGGACAGGAGTATAAACTGCCACAGCCTTTCTGAAAGGCAGTATAATAACAGTTAAAAAAAAACTTTTTACTACAAAAACCCTTTAATCTAGGAATTTAATATCTAGGAACTCATCCATTGGAAAATAATCTTATGAAGTAACCTGACATGTGTACCGTGAGGTGGAACAAGAGTGTTTACCTCAGGATTATTTATAAGAGAAGATTAAAATCAATCTAAGGGCCCAGCAATAAACGACATACGATGGAATACTCTGGAATTATTAAAAAGGATAGGATACATCTTTATGTAATGATATAGACATGTATTTGTATCATTACATAAAAGAGTCTATTGTATATAATACATATATAGCATATATTCCACATATGTATTTTATATTACAGTATTCCATTTATGTAAGAAAATATATAGTCTATAGACAAAAAATTACATATGAATGTTCATACTAGTATTACTCATAATAGCTAAACAAGTGGAAACTGATGAATAGATAAATAAAATTGGCATATCTATACAACTGAACAGTGGCCATAAAAAGAAATGAAATACTGATTCAGGTTACAACATGAATAAGAACCTTGGAAACATCATGCTAAGTGAAAGAAGGCAGACACATAGGTCATATAATGTTACGATTTTACTCTCTGAATATACTAAAAGCCACTTCCAAGTAGGTAAAAATGTGGACTACACCTCAAAAAGCTGTATTATTAAAAATATCTTGAGAATGTGGGTAAAAATAATAACTGAACAATATGTAACACCACCACCTTTGGACACCTAATACTCATGGCAATCAGAGGAAATATTACTAAAACACAAAAAGCAGAGGAAGGGAGGACAAATTTAACTATAAACTATTAACACTTCAACTTGTCACATGTTACTCACCATCCATGAGAAGCCAATGGCCAGTGAGAACCCAGATAAGGACGAGCATGACAGACAGAGAGAATGACAGTAATTCAGCAGCAGTAAAACGCCCACAGCAACCAAAGGAAATCCTGGAAAACACATGATATTTATTGGACTAACAGCTGATACATTATATTCAATAATCAAACTCTCCCTTGGTTCTTCACGATCAGAGTTCATCACGGCCAGATTAGAATAGCAGGCAATACCTAGACTCCCAGAAATTGAAAACACCCAAACCTCTTTGGAGTAGGCCACAGGAAATGCAAAGGCATTAATGATCCTTCTGCAGCCCTCTGATATTGTAGTTTTTATCCCGAATTATCAACATGGGTGTTTACAATTTAAAGTGACAATACCAATCTTAGGAGAATGAAGTACACTATAGGGTAATTCTGTTTTTATGAGGAAAGCAAAATGAAGAAGGTCAATAGTTCAATCCACTGGGTGATGATGAATACATATTTATAAAATGGTAACAACTCTATCTGGTTATCACGAATTCCTGGGAAAATCAGCTGCTCCTAGTGACTGGTTTCCTTACGTTCATATGGGATCTCTATTAACACAGCACTTGGTGTCCATGAAGCAATGGCTTTAGGAGTTGAGGTGTGAAAGGTGTGCACACTGGGTTTAAACCCAAGTGGTTAGTATATATTCTTGGTCACCAAAGACAAAAGGCAAAGAATGTCTGAGTTGATCACATCCCATTAACTCACTAGTCAAGAGACAAAGGCATTGCTTCAAAATGAAACTGCTCATCTTTCAATAATCTAAGCAGGAAGCATGTTTCAACGACTCCGACTTCCTAAGATTTGTGTATATTTCCTCTCCTATGAAAAGGTGCAAAAGGAAGTACTACCTTCCAGTCTTAAAGATCAAACGTCTCCCTTCCCAGTCTTCTAGCATTTGTGTGCTCTGGTCCATACCAGAAATTTAGACTCCTAACAATGTTATCAAGTGTGACATAAAAACATTTAAAATTCAGAGAAAAATCCCAAGTCCTTACTTGTTCTGAGGTGAACAGGGTCTTGTTAAATACTGGCACATCGGGAGAAGGAGGAAAGCAAAAGCTATTGTGGCAAGAACTAGAGAAAGAAAATATATGGTTAAGTTTTGTTGTTTATTTTCAACACCTATAAGAAAAATGGCAGGACTTATGGAAACACTGACCAGAATACTCTTCTCAATAAGTAGATACAATTAATTAACTACAGAAGAAAAACATTTTCCTTTAGCACTGTACAAATAAAGTCTTGAAAAACAAAAAGTACCTGATTTGAAGGAATGGGAAGCATAGACAGGTTTTCTCATTCTTTTCTATCTTAACACGGAAAGATAAATAGCGAGCCAGGGGATGATCTAACATGTCTGGCATTTTGTTGATGTTCTATACATTTCCATCATCTCTTGACTTGAAAACTGATCAGAGGGTTGACAGTCAAATTACTCTGATTAGTTACCAATGCGTCTGTCTACAGAAACATTGGTGGGGGTTGCCAATGACCGCTTTGCCACACTGGGCCTTCTGGACACTTTGACTCCAGACAAGGAGTCAAAGTGGTCATGTTCTGGTGTCATAAAGCTCATAAGTTTTCAAACCCCTGGCCTTTTGTTCAGACTGTGCTGACAGTCCTGAACTGATGATACGGGTATCCAATGGTTCAAGGAGAAGATGGGGAAGAAAAGCCAGACTTATGGAAGAAAACTTGCATGGAAGGTTGTATAGGTCTTAAGTTTTGAATGATGATTAAAAAGAAATACACAGAAGATTCTGGGTTCGAGTCTCAGTGGAACCCTGGTTCCAGGAAACTTACCTTGGTTTCCTTTCAAAAGAAAAAAAAGACGTGAGAGGTGCCTGGGTGGCTCAGTTGGTTAAATGTCCAACTTGGCTCAGGTCATGATCTCACAATTCTTGAGTTCGAGCCATGTGTTGGGCTCTGTGCTGACAGCTCAGAGCCTGGAGCCTGTTTCGGGTTCTGTGTCTCCCCCTCTCTTTGCCCCTCCCCACTTGCACTCTGCCTCTTTCTCAAAAATAAATAAACTTAAAAAAAAAAAAGAAGTGAAAAAATTTCCTTTTAGGTTAATGTTTAAGAATAGAGAAACATGGGACACCCAAGTGGCTCAGCTGATTAAGCATATGACTCTTGATTTCAGCTCAGGTCATGATCTCACGGTTTGTGAGATTGAGCCCCAAGTTGTTGGGCTCTGCACTGATACGGTAGAAAACCTGCTTGGGATTCTCCTCTCCCTCTCTCTCACTGGTGTGTGCATGCTCTCTCTCTCAAAAATAAATAAACTTAAAAGAAAAAAGAACAGAGAAACTTATTTACCTGCTGTACATATTGTAAAAACTACTTGAACTGAGTCAAAGAAGAAGAACATTACTAGGAGAGAGACAGATGCTCCAATTGGAAGGAATAGGGCCTGGGTAGAGTCAATAGTTTGGATACCTGAAAGAGAATAAGGGACATATTAATGACTTACATGGTAAGTACTGTGCCCATGTACTCCAGAGACATTAACCCATTAAAATGCAGACAGTCTATGGAGCACCAGGGTGACTTAGTCGGTTAAGCTTCTGACTCTTGATTTCACCTCAGGTCATGATCTCACAGTTGGTGAGATTGAGCCCAAGTGGGGCTCTGTGCTGACAGTGCCGAGTCTGCTTGGGATTCTCCCTCTTTCAAAATAAATAAATAAACTAAAAAAAAAAGTACAGACAGTTCTAGGAGTTAGTATATAAGATACAGATTATCTAGGACCTCTGATTCTTTCCTTCCCACTGAAATTATGAGGTCCTTGCTCTCCTCATGGTGCATTCGTTATAGCAGGTACTCAAATACTTGTTGAACTGAACTACTACCTCCTGGTGCTAACAATCTGGTTGACAGGCTGAAGGAAGAAAGAAATAGGAAGAAGAGGGAGAGGGAGATGGGGGGGGGGTAGAAAGACGAAAGGAGGGAAAACAAAAACTAAGAACATCAACAGGTAGTAAAAAGATTAGTCAATCTGAGTATATCTGTAATCTCATGTACAGGTTTGGTAAAAGGTAGTTTAAAGCCACTGACTAAAATCCTTTCTAATTATCTACAGATTTACTCATGTTCACTCTTCCCCACTGTTGCTGAGAACTGACTCTCAGTGGAGCAAAGGAGTGGAGGGAACAACACATCTGAAAATCAAAAATCAGAAAGATTATTCTGTGGGAACATCGTAAGGACCAAACAGGAGATAAATGGGGGAAAACAATTACTTGGGATATGGTAGGATTCTTGGTTAATCATTAGAATCATCTGGAGAGCTTTAAAAATTACATGCCCAGGCACAACCCCAGAACAATTAAACTGAAATTTCTGGGTGTTATTAGGCCCAGCTGAAAACTCTCCACAAAATTTTATTTTGCATATAGAGTTGAGGAACACTAAGTATTTGGTAGAGAAGAGAAACACGGCACAATCTGGTAACTACTGAATGAAAAGAAAAAAAATTACTAATCTTGTGTGCTACTTCCAAATTAACACTGCTGAGATATAAAGTTCTTGAGTGGAGTAAAAAAAAAAATGTTCATATGAGCTATTATAAAGAAATACTAGGGACGCCTAGGTGGCTCAGTTGGTTAAGTGTCCGACTTCTGCTCAGGTCATGATCTCATGGTTCATGAGTCTGAGCCCCACGTCAGGCTCTGTGCTGACAGCTCAGTGCCCAGAGTCTGTTTCAGATTCTGTGTGTCCCTCCCCCCACCTCTCTCTGCCCCTTCCCAGATTGCGCGTCTGTCTCTCTCAAGAATAAACATTAAAAAAAAAAAAAAGTATTATAAGTAAACATCTCTCTCCATTAAATTAAGGCAATGAATAAAATATAATGTGACCAGGATGAACATAACTAGGCACAAAGGGTTGTAATTATCAACCAATATTTAAAAATGGCTCTTTGATATTTGAATTTACCTGTCCCAAGAAAGCTATTTAGGGATTTTAGTTAAATAAACTATTAAATATTTCTACAAAACACAATTGCTTCCTACTGGCTAGATACATGAGTCAAATAATTCACTTAGGAATAGGGCATTTCAATTTAGGAGGAGTGGCTATGTGTCAAGACAAATAGAGATGCTCTTCAGAAGACAGCTGGCCAGAAGTGCAGTCAAACTTGTCTTCCTGGCCCCTTGATCGTGTGTGTGTGTGTGTGGGGGGGGGGCCGGGGGGTACCTTACTTAAAGTGTCTTATGGACATTTACAAAGTAAAACTCTATGAAATCTCTAACTGAATTTCACCTAGTTTTTTATCTGAGTGCTCTACACTAGTTCAAAGAACTACTAGAGGAAACTACAGATTTCAGGTGCCTTTCACAACAGAAAATAATGGTTTCTCAATGGCTCTGCACTGACAGCATGCAGAAAAATTAAATGGCTGGCGAATACAAAAACTGTTTAGTAAGTCAGGTATATGAGAAGTATGTGTTTATAATAAATCTAAATTTTATCAGTTTAGTCTGCAATTAAAATGCAAAGCTGAATACAAAGAGCCTTTCTAGAATATTAGATAAGAATGCATAGATTTTTGTTTTTTGAAAGCACAGATTTTAAAGCAAGAGGTATTAAGACACTGCTTCCATTAGTTCTATAGAAGAATGCCTAAGGGAGTTTACCAAACAGCAATGTCACAGGTAAAGTGAAGTTCCTTTAGTTGCTGACAATATGCTTCCTAAAAAAATACAAAATTTCAATATTGTACTTCCTAAAGGTCTGGAGATAATGGTCCTGAGGGAGATGGAGCTAATTAACTAGAAATTTCAGTGACTTCAAAACAAAACAAAATAAAATTCTCCGTCACTATTCTAGCTTTATATTAGATCCTTGGTATTTCCTCCCTCTTAGGTGGTGACTTTAATCTGTCCTGTCAGTCACTCCTCATAATTAGGAGGAGTTACTCAAATGCAGTGGGCATTACCTTTAAAGCCAAAATTATCTTAAGAAATAGGCATGGTTTTCTCTTCAAGGTGGGCCCTAGAGATAAGACGCTTTAGGACAAAGGCAAGAAACTGCTGGAGCACAAAGAGATAGAGGGCAGTCTCAAAACAAAAGAAATAGGCATGGTGACAGAAAAAAATATGTACAGAGAAATTATTTTTAGCATTCAGTGAACAAGGCTACAGGCTAAATACATGGTCATGAAATAGATACTGAACAATACACCAATCAATGTATTATTGACAATCATTAAGAAAGTTAATGATTTAGCACCTCCATGAGAGAAGCATGTTTTGGCTATTTACTGTATTACACAGTAGGTAACACGAGGGACTGAAAAACCTGCACAATCTTCAGATATATTACATGGGTAGCCTGGTAAAGGCCTTCAAGATGTCAGATAATGGGGGTGAGGTTGGGAGTTGTCCTTTTCAACCCACCTAACACTGATTCAATGAAGGACTGGTGCGCCAGGGGAAAAAGTATCTACCTAGGTTTCTTGGAGCAGATGTAGGGATGAAACAGGATTTAGAACAAGGTTAGGGAAAATTAGAGAGGCCCTGGAGGGCACTCCCTCCTCCCCTCTAACTCTTTTATTGCAAAACATAACACACGTACAGCAAAGTACATAAAACAAAAATGCAGAGTTCAGTCAATCATCAAATGGCTAATACCACCCAGGTCAAGCTTGCCAAGCCCAGAAGTCTTTCTTGTGCCTCCCAGTCACTACTCTTCCTCCCAAAGGGAACTACTACCCTGGTTTTTATACTTCCTTCTCTGCTCTATTTGATATGTTTTCCACCCAAGCATGCATCCTAAAATACTAATATTTATTTTGCTTGTTTTTGAGCTTATTACATGCCTTGACTTACTAGGATTTTTTTTTTTTTTTTTTGCATCTGGCTTCTTTTGCCCAACATTGTGAGCAACATCCATGCTATTTATGTAGCTGTACATCACTCATCTTCCTGTCTTTTTCAAATTCCTTGATTCTTACTTATTTTGGGAGTAAGCAACCACAACATTTATTTATTTTTAATTCTGCAACCTTTAAAAACCACCTCATCTATCTACACTTTTTCCTTCAATCAGTTCAGAACACTTTTGCCAAAATCTGAACACTAAATTCATACCTTCCTTTCCTGAGAACTTCCCCTTAATTGTTATCATTCAGGACTTCAATCTCCTTGGTGCCTACACAATCTCTTATATTTCTCTGTTTATCTTTCTGGCTGTTATTTCCTTGAGTTTGACAAATGTACCATGTTTTCCATGCCATCCCTTCAATCTGGAATGATGTCGTGCTCCATGATCGAGTACTGGCCTTCCCTGCAGCAACGGCCATTTATGTTTTTTTCTGATTATGTGGAAGTGGAAGGCATTCTCTCCTCATCTATCCCTTTTTGGTATCCATGGCCCAGATGAGGCACTGACGAAATACATCTGTGAGGATAATTTAGTGTAACACAGGAGACAGATTTAAGACAATGACTATTTAGCCATTTGGCTCCCTGAGCAGCGCCATGGTGGTAGGCAAGAACAAGCGCCTTAAGAAAGGTGGCAAAAAGGGAGCCGAGAGTGGCTGATCCATTTTCAAAGAAAGAGCGGTACG
Source organism: Panthera onca (assembly GCF_046562875.1). Taxonomy (NCBI): domain Eukaryota; kingdom Metazoa; phylum Chordata; class Mammalia; order Carnivora; family Felidae; genus Panthera; species Panthera onca. The sequence goes on from NC_138350.1 coordinate 15,666,373, forward strand.
ATGTAAAAGCACCAGCAATGTTTAATATAAGAAATATGAGAAAAACACTAGTCATGAGAACTCAAGGAACCAAAATCACATCTGATGGCCTCCAGGGTCCTGTGTTTGAAGTAAGCCTTGTTGATCAGCATGATGAAGTTGCATTTAAGAAATTCAAGCTAATTACTGAAGATGTTCAGGGCAAAAACTGCCTAATTTTCATGGCATGGATCTTACCCGGGACAAAATGTGCTCCATGGTCAAAAAATGGCAGACATGATTGAAGCTCACGTTGATGTCAAGACTACTGATGGGTATTTGCTTCGTCTTTTTTGTGTTGGTTTTACTAAAAAACGCAACGATCAGATTCAGAAGACCTCTTATACTCAGGACCAACAGGTCTGCCAAATTCGGAAAAAGATGATGGAAATCATGACCCCAGAGGTGTGGACAAATGACTTGAAAGAAGTGGGTCAATAAATTGATTCCAGACAGCATCGAAAAGATGTAGAGAAGGCTTGCCAGTCTATTTATCCACTCCATGATGTCTTCGTTAGAAAATTAAAAATGCTGAAGAAGCCCAAGTTTGAATTGGGAAAGCTGACGGAGCTTCATGGTGAAGGTTGTAGTTCTGGAAAAGCTACTGGGGATGAGACCAGTGCTAAAGTTGAATGAACTGATGGATATGAGCCACCAGTCCGAGAATCTGTTTAAAATTCAGGCATTTAATGGTGATAAATAAAAAATCTTATTTGTGATGTTTAAAACAAAACAAAACAAAAATGATTATTTAAAGCATCTATTTAAAGCAGGTTATGATCTGACAGTTCATGGGTTCGAGCCCCATGTCGGGCTCTGTGCTGACAGCCCAGAGCCTGGAGCCTCCTTTGGATTCTGTGTCTCCCTCTCTCTCTGCCCCTCCCCTACTTGTGTTCTTTCTCTCTCAAAAGTAAATAAACATTAAAATACATATATATCTAATAGAATATCTAAAAAATACACATCTAATAAAGTGCATGATAGGAACCCAGCATCAAGCTCTTAACAAATCAAGTCTCTTTATTTATAATTCAGTTCAGATGCTGGTAATGAGAAATAGAAAATTGACATAACCAGATACCCTTTCACTGTATGGGCTGAGGATTTATTTATTTGAGGATAAAATTATACTTAGACACACAGTATCAATTTCTCTTAGGTTTCTGTGATGGAATGTACAATGGATTTATAATCTGATTTAAGTACATCATTTGCATATATGCTATGTAACACAGGACTTATAAAGGAGTTTCAATTGTATAAGGTGATTTGGCTTAAAATGTTGATAGAAGAGAAGTGCTCTGTAATAATTTAACCTGAAAATTAGATATTGATTCCTAGTAAGTTGGTGGTATGGTCTTTTACCTCATATAAGGATCTGTGTCCTAAGAAAAGCCTCATTATGTTTCAGTGATTCTACTTACTAGATTTATAATGCCTACTTTACACTGCTAGGGACAACAAACACATTTAACTGGGTGAAAACTGGGCAAGTGTGATTTGGCTGATGCGGTAGTAACTAGAGAAACTGAAAGTGATCTCTTAACAAGTGAACTTCTAAAATTCTCCATCAGCATTCTAGTTTTATATTAGATCCTTAGGATTTCCACCCCCTTAGGTGGTGACTTTAATCCGTCCTGTCAGTCATGCTCATTCTCTCCTCTGTGCCTATTACATGCTCTTCCCACCCAGAATGCCTTCTTCTCCAGCAATCCAAGTTCACAGTTTCAAATTTCAAGTCACACTCACCTCGTCTGGGAGGAAGTCCCTTATTAAATTGGCCCTCTGTGGCTCACCCTGACTTGCCTCTTTACTCTCTTTGTACATGGATGTCAAAACCACTTCATCTCTAGTGTGTATTCTGATCTACTGATAGTAGATGCTGATTCAGAAGTATTCTAAGGCTATGGTAAGGGTCTGTGAGAGGAAGTACCTGCTCTAGGGACAGGAAGTGGTATTTGCTATCTCCGTCTCAGTACTTTATTAACACTTGAGAAAGTACTTTGGCCACACTGCCTATGTGACAGCTTGGGTGCAATCTCTTGTACTTCTGCAGCTTTCAAAATATGTAACAGAATATCCAGGGGCACCTCGGTGGCTCAGTTGGTAAAGGATCCAACTTCAGCTCAGGTTATGATCTCACAGTTCATGGGTTCGAGCCCCGCGTCGGGCTCTGTGCTGACAGCCCAGAGCCTGGAGCCTCCTTTGGATTCTGTCTCCCTCTCTCTCTGCCCCTCCCCTACTTGTGTTCTTTCTTTCTCTCTCAAAAGTAAATAAACATTAAAAAGTGTATATGTATATATATATATATTAGAATATCTAAAAAATACACATCTAATAAAGTGCGTGATAGGAACCCAGCATCAAGCTCTTAACAAATCAAGTCTCTTTATTTATAATTCAGTTCTCTTTATAATAAACGTCACCAATTTTATATAACTACTGAGGCACAACTTATGTGTATTCATCCATCTTCACTGTACAGTACTTGCCACATAACTACAAATCTACTTTCTGTCTCTCCATATTTGCCTTTTTGGAAATTGCATACACGTGGACTCACACAATACGCAGCCTTTCCGGGACGGCTTCTTTCATAATGTCTTGAAGTGCATCCATGTTGTGGCATCTACCAGCACCTCATTCTTGTTAACGCTCAACAGTATTCCTTCGTGTGGATACTTTATCCACCCACTACTTTATTGATCTTTGAGTTGTTTCTGCTTTTTGGCCATAATAAACAATGCTGCTGAACATTTGCCATATAGCACACTTCTATTTTTTATAAAGCAAGCTTTATCATCAGGTTGCCACAATACTTAGCTTTACAAGTACTTCAGAAGTAACTATCTTCAAGAACCACTGAGTGAATTTATGATCAACACATACAAAACTATCAACCTCACCGAAGGATTTAAATGAAGTCTTAAGCAGGCGGATACCTATTTTCCTACTTATTTTTAAGAAAATAAAGAATCTCAGCAGTGAGTTTTCAGCCATGAGTTAAAAGCAGTACACAAAGTACACAAGAAATCCGTAGTTCAGATTCAGAATGTAAGCATTTTTACAAATTCTACCATACAGAATTAGATTTTATTATTACACCAAACAAATCCTTAACCCCAGTAAATTAACTTGGGTTATAGAAACAATCAAATTAAGCCCAGTGCATGTATGAAAAGTTAATTGACATAAAAGGCCTTACTATTATTGGTGCTGTTGCCATTGAAAGACCCAGTAGAACTGCTATTGTCTTTCTCCTTATCTTGATTTTCAAAGTCCATATTAAGGGACCTGTGGAAAAATGTATAGGCAAGTTTTAATTTTGCTTAAGAAATGAGGTCAGAAAAGTCTGTTACGAGATAATATTTTAACACGGAAGGCATTAGGGAAGATAGGAAGGTCTCTTTTGAACAACTCTGCAAAACAGTTCCTGTTGGTACATTTTGGAAAAACCATCTACATCCCTTCCAATATGTCAGTTCAAGAGTTCTCCTGACTGAAGATTAAAAGCATTCCACTGTGGCTGATGTTCCAGACACATCTCCGTGCACATCCTTAATTACCTACTTATGATAAATACCTAGAAAGAGAAACGTTGGGTCAAAGGGCAAGCACAATTTTGAGACTTTAACATACTACACGACCGCTTCCAATGAAGTTATACCAATTTGCTCTCTGTAGCTGTGTATGAAAGCATCTTCTCTATACCTTGTCAGCTTTCATTTAACAACAGCATACACTTGAATTTCTGCTATATATAGGACTGCTCTAGGCAGTGGAGGGATGATAAATAGTGCATAAGACAAGTTTTCATGGATTGTACATTCACAGAGGGGGGATGCCAACAATAAACAAGAAAAGTAAGTTAAATGGATATTAATGGTAACAGCTAATGAGAAAATGCAGGAAATGAAAAGACTAGATTTGAAATTTTAAATAGGGTGGGCTTGGGAGTCAACACTGGCATGATTTCCATGTCAAGACATGAAGGAAGTGGTCATTGTCCATCTGGGGAATGAACAATGCAATCTCTTAAGTTAGCGTTCTTTAACTACTAAACAATTTTGTGTATGTGAGCTCACTCATTTTTTCCTTTTTTGTAAACTATTTAAGTCCTTAGCTCATCTTCAACTACTATGTTACTCTAAGGTGTCTGTGCCCTAAAGAACTTCCTGCAATGATGGAAATGTTCTGTATCTGAACTGGGTAGACATTAGCCACATGAGCACTGAATACGTGGGAGTGCAACAGGAACTGAATTCTACATTTAATTTTAAGTAATTTAAATTAGTTGGGGGCTAAAACTATACAATTCTTAGGTGAAACATAAGAATAAATCTTTGTAATCTTGGATTGGGAAGTAGATTCTTACACATGATGCCAAAGATACAAGCAAAAAATTGATAAATTGGACTTCATCAAAATTTAAAACTTGTGCTTCAAAGGACACTATCAAAAAAGTCTCTAACCCAAAGGATGGGAGAAAATAATCTGCTCTTATACGTCTGTTAAGGGCCTTGTATTTAGAACATATAAAGAACTCCTACAATTCAATAATAAAAAGACAACCCAATTAAACAATAAACAAAGGATCTGAATAAATACTTCTCCAAAGAAGCTATGCAAATGGCCAATAAGCACATGAAAAGACTTTTCACATCATTAGTCATCAGGGAAATACAAATCAAAGCAAAATGAGATACCACTTCATACCCATGAGGATGGCTATAAGCACAAAGTCAGATAATAACCAAGTGTCAGCAAAGACATCACTGGTGGGAATGGAAATTGGTGCAGATACTTTGGAAGCCAGTCTGACAATTTTCAATTTCTTTAATAAATATGAGGCTATTCAGGTTATCGATTTCTTCTTAAGTGAGCTTTAGCAGAGTGTGTCTTTCAAAGAATCGGTCCATTTCATTTAAGTTGTCAGATTTACTGGCATTAAGTTGTTGATAGTAGGCCCTTATTATCTTTGCAATACCTGTAGGTTCTAGTAACATCACTTCTCTCATTCCTGATACTGGTTTTAGGTTTTCTCTTTTTCCTGATTAGTCTGACTAGGGTTAAAAAAAAAAAATTTTTTTTTTAAGTTTATTTATTTTGAGAGAGACAGAGACAGCATGAATAAGGGAGGGGTACAGAGAGAGAGAGAGAGAGAGAGAGAGAGAGAGAGAGAGAGAGAGAATGCCAAGCAGGCTCCACACCATTAGTGCAGAGCCCAATGTGGGGCTTGAACTCATGAAACTGTGAGGTCATGACCTGAGCCAAAACCAAGAGTTAGACGCTTAACCGACTGAGCCACTCAGGTGCCCCATAGCCTGGCTAGAGATTTACCAACTTCTATTGGTCTTTAAAAATTAGCTTTTGGTTTCACTGGTTTTTCTCTACCCCTAGAGAAAATAATTCACTTATTTTGGCTTTGATCTTCAGTCTTACCTTTTGTCCATTTACTAAATTGGTTTCAATTTGCACCCCCCCTCACCCCACCTAGTTTATTAAGTTTAAAGTTTACATCATTGACACCTTTTTCTTCTATTCTAATCCAGGCATTTAGAACTGTAATCCCTCCTCTGAGTACTGCTTTTGCAAAATTCCATAAATTTAGTGTTTTTCACTTTCTTTTCATGCACAATATTTTCCGTTTTTCTACATGACTTCTTTTTTGATGCATGGAAGTGTTATTTTTGTTTTAAAATATCTGGGAATTTTCTAGACATCTTTCTGCTATTGATTTCTAATCTGATTCAACTGTGATCTGTTAGGGACTGAATGTGTCATTCTCTAACCCCCAAAAGTTCATTTGTTGAAGCCCTAACACCTAGTATGATGGTATTTGGCGACTGGGTCTTTGGGATGTAATTCTGTTGAGGTCATGAGGGTGGGGCCCTCATGACGGAGTTAGTATCCTTCTTAGAAGAAATACCAGAGAGCCTGCTGAGTGGGCACACACTGAGGAAAGACCATGTGACCACACAGCAAGAAGGGGTCTTTCTGCAAGCCAGGAAGAGTGCTCACCAAAACCCAATCCTGCTGGCACCCTGACCTTCGATTTCCAGCCTCCAGAACTGTAAAAAAAAAATAATTTTCTGTTGTTTAAGCTACCCAGCCTGTAGTATTTTGTTATGGCAGCCCCCTGCTAATTAACAGAGATCAGAGATCATACTTTGTATGCTTAGTATCCACTTACTGAGACTTATTTTATGTCCCCAGATACGTTCTAAACTGGTAAATGTTCCACGGGCACTTGAGAAGAATGCATATTTTCCGGTTGAAGGGAGTGTTCTATGAATGCCAATCAGCTGAAGTTGATGGAGAATACTATTCAAGCCACTATATCCTTACTGATTTCCTGACAACTTGTTTTATCGAATACTGAGAGGTACTGAAATCTTCAGCTACACTTGTGGATTTCTTAACATTTATTTTGGGGACAGCACAAGTGGGGGAGGAGCAGACGATACAAAGTGGGCTCTGCGCTGACAGGCTGACAAAAGGGCACCCAATGTGGGGGGCTGAATTCACAAACCGCGAGATCACAACCTAAGCCAAAGTCGGACACTCAACCGAGTGAGCCACTCAGGCACCCGTTTTATTTCTCCTTGAAGTTCTATCAATTTTTGCTTCATGTATTTTGAGGATCTTTTATGAGATGCATAAACATTTAGGATTATTACGTCTTGTTGTTTAATTGACCCCTTTATCATTATGAAATAGCCTTGTCTGTAAATATTCCTTGCTCTGAAAGCAGCTTTTGTCTGGTATTAATGTAGTTATCCTAGCTTTCTTTTGATGATTATAAGGTATATCCTTCCCCAACCTTTTACTTTAAATCTTTTTCTGGCTTCATATCTGCTTCTTGTAAGCACCATGTAATTGGATCATGCATTTTAATTCAATCTGATAATTGTTGCCTTCTGATTGTAGTGTTTAGGCCAATTTCATTTTACGTGATTATTGTTATGATTAGATTTGAGACTATCATGTTGCCATTTGTATTTTTTGCTGTTCTCCTTTATCTAACTTCTTTTGGATTAATACCGTATTTTTAAGGATTCTGTTTTATCGCTTTTGCTGTCTTATTATCTGTACTCGTTCTTTTATTTTAGTGGTTGCTGTAACATTTATATTAAATATCTTTAACCAATACAGTGTACCTTCAAGTTATATTATGGTACTTCACGTACAGTATAAAAACCTGACAACAGTTCACATTTGTTACTCACCCAATCTTTGTACTATTACCGTGCGTTTTACTTTTACATGTTATGCTACAAATTCCACAATATATTGTTAATTTTGTTTATATAGTCAATTATATTCTAAAAAGTTTTAAATAATAAGAAAAAATTATTTTATACTTATCAATGTTGTTACCGCTTCTGGTGATCTTTATTCCTTTTGTGTAAATCCAGACTATCAGCTGGTACAATTTTTAATGTGTTTGAAGTACTTCCTTTCACACTTCTTATAATGGAAAGTGGTTGGTGATAAATGTTTCAGGTTTTGGGTATCCGAAAACAGCTTTATTTTGCCTTAATTTTTGAAAGATACTTTTGCCAACAGAATTTGTCAACACAGAATTTTATGTTGATGGTTTTTCCTTTCTGTACTTTAAAGCTGTTGTTCCACTGTCTTCTCATTTATATTATTCTCAGTGAGAAATCCAGTGTTCACCCTTGTTTTTGTTCCTCTCTGTGTAATGTGTTCTTCTGCCTACTCCCACCCCCCCATCCACCTCTGGCTCCTTTGGATTTTCTCTTTTATGACTGGTTTTGAGTGACTTGATTATGATGGGCCTTGGAGTAGTTTTCTTCATGTTTCCTGTACTATGGGTTTATCAAGCTCCTTAGAGCAGTGAGTTATAGCTTATTTCAAGTTTGGAAAAATTTTGGCCACTAATTCTTCAAGTATTTTTTTTTTAATGTTTGTTTATTTATTTAACATTTATTTATTTTTGAGACAGAGCATGAATGGGGGAGGGACAGAGAGAGAGGGAGACACAGAATCAGAAGCAGGCTCCAGGCTCCGAGCCATCAGCCCAGAGCCGGACGCGGGGCTCGAACTCACGGAACGCGAGATCGTGACCTGAGCTGAGGTCGGACGCTCAACCGACTGAGCCACCCAGGCGCCCCAATGTTTATTTATTTTTGAGAGAGAGAGAGGTAGAGTGTGAGCGGGTGAGGGGGACAGAGGATCCGAAGCGGGCTGTGCTGATAAGCAGAGAGCCCGATGCGGGGCTAGAACCCACCAACTGTGAGATGATGACCTGAGCCGAAGTCAGATGCTTAGCTGACTTAGTCACTCAGGTGCCCCTTCAAGTATTTTTCTTTCCTTCCCTTTCTTCTCTCTTGTAGAGACCCCAATTACCCATATATTAGCCCACTGGAGGTTCTTCTTTGATGTTCAATGATAGGTCAAAGACACTCTTTCCATTAAAAACAATTTCCCCCTCTTTTCTCTATTTCATTTTGGATATTTTCTGTCACTGTGACTTCAAGTTTATTAATCTTTTCTTCTGTAATGTCTAATTGCTGTTAATCTCATCCAGTGTATGTTTTTCAGGTTTTAAAACTTTTTATTTACACATTGAAAAAATTGTGCATTCTAGTAGTTAAAATAATTTGAACAAAAAAAATAATGCTCTGATGCAACTGCATTTTACAGCCTGCGGGACATCTTGGAAAGCTTGAATTTTACTCTAGATTTCACTGTTGTCCCAGCTAGCTTCTTCCTTCACCAACATGCAAGTTCTTTTCCTTTCCTGCCAGCCAGAGAGGCAGATGGGAGGTGTGGCCTTTGTCGTCAGTAGTCCTAGATTCTTTTTTTTTTTTTTAACATTTGTTTATTATTGAGAGACAGAGAGAGACAGAGCTTGAGCAGGGGAGGAGCAGAGAGAGAGGGAGACATAGAATCTGAAGCAGGTTCCAGGCTCTGAGCTGTCAGCACAGAGCCCGACGTGGGGCTCAAACTCACAAACCACAAGATTATGACCTGAGCCTAAGTTGGAGGCTTAACCAACTGAGCCACCCAGGCGCCCCCCTTTTTTTTTTTTTTTTTTTTAATGTTTACTTATTTTTTGAGACAGAGTACAAGCAGGGGAGGGCAGAGAAAGAGGGAGACACAGAATCGGAAGCAGGCTCCAAGCTCTGTGCTTACAGCACAGACACGGGGTTCAAACCTACAGACTGCGAGATCATGACCTGAGCTGAAGTCAGACACTTAACTGACTGAGCTACCCAGGTGCCCCAGTCATCGAATCTTTGGTGTGAAAAGGGTCAGCATTTAAACTTGATCCAAATTCTTTACAATTTACAAAGTTAAAGAGCTAGAAGCAGCAGAATAAGTAGGCAATGCTTGTGGAATGTACAGTGCACATTGTTAGTGCACACTTCACTACATTTTGCCTGCTTGCTTCTTCTGGTTAGCTGTTTCTTTTGAAGGAAGTAGATTTTGCGTTTCTATATTCTTCAGTTTGACTTCTTGAGTTTCTCCCTATCAGCCATATCGGGTTTGTCAGACATGGTTGCAGAGGAAGCAGAGTGAGGTACATGAGCATCAGAGTCTGGTCTGGGCGGGGGCTGCCACTGAGTGCCCATTCGGTGTATTTTTGGTCTCAGACATCGTCGTTTTCCTCTCCAGAGGCTTGATTTGGGTATTTTAAAACATCTTCCGTCTGTATCTATCTAACTTTTTGTACAGATGGAATATAACTTATAGTAACAGGTTTGATGTATTTCTCTGCTAATTCCAACATACATGTGTCAGTTCTGGGTTGGTTTTGATTATTTCCATCATTGGTCATGTTCTCCTTTTTCTTTGTTGCCTGGTCATCTTTGTACTCCAGATATTGTGAGTTTTACCCTACCAAATGCCACGTGAGTCATACAGTTTTCCAATCTGGCTGACAGGAGCAGGTACTCTTTTAACCCCTTCACGTTATTCCTTCCTTAGCCTTAGGTGATTTCCTCACATGCACGCACTGATTGATACTCTGATGAATGCTCAAGGAGTGCACCTGCAGATCTCTGGGACTTTCTCTGTTTGTTGCTCTTGTCTTTCATACTCTGTCCTATTAACTCTGGCTGCCTCAGGCTTTCTAGACTCCCAGCTCTGTCTCCACCAGGCAGGGAATGTTTCTCCTACAAATTGTCTTTAATGTTTTCCCTTTTTCTTAAATTTGTTTCTGATTAGTAAAAACTGTACTATTTACCGTACACAACATGATGTTTTGGTGTGTATATACACTATGAAACAATTACCACAATAAAACTCATTAATATACCCACTGCCTCCCATAATTACCTTTTTTCATGGTCAGAATACCTGAGATCTACTCTCTAAGCAAATTTTAAGTACATAAATACATTATTATTAACTATAGTCACCACAATGTACATTAGGTCTCTAGAACTTACTCATCCTATATCTTTCATCAGTCTCTCCTCTTTCCCCCACCTTCCAGCCTCTGGTACTACCACTCAACTCTGTTACTATCAATTCAACTTTTCTGGAGGTGAAGAGGACAGAGAGGACTATCTTAATACAGCTAGAAAAATAGTTTATCATCTCTCAGGATTTGTCCTTTGTTGTCTGATGAACAGTATCTTAGAAATCATTATTTCAGGTGGGATAGTAAGTCCAGTTCCTGTTACTCCATCTTGGTTGGAAGCAGAAGTGCTTCTAGGTAGTTCTTTTAAATATTCAGGTTCCAAACTGAGCAGATTTTGAAGTGAAGGAGAGGTCCCCTTTTATTCTTATTCATGCTGTTTTTAAGTCCTTGAAGTACTAGAACATTGTTGAGGTACTGGAACCTTGTCTTTTTAGAAGAATACAGGATGCCGTCTTGGAGAGGTCAGAATTCTTCCTGGAAGGGACTCTTAACCAAACCATGAGGCTCAGGTGGTACTCGAAATGTTCTTCACTTTATAGTTTCCTACGCTTACAACTCAAAATCTGCTAGATACAGGAAATCTGCCTCCTACTGGAATAGTTTGACTTTGCCATTTGGCTTCCTGTTCTATCAACCACTGTCTAAAACTCCCTTATCTGTTACTGGTGCTGAAGAAGCCTCAATTGGTTATGACTTCAGTTAGAATTGGTGACCTGCCTAGAAAAGCCTGTGGAGTATTGACTAGTTAGGTACCTTTCACCCTGGTCCTCTGTAAACTTGGCTAATTAGTGGCTTAGCAAACTGTCCCACTGGAAGGGCAGCCCTAACGGGTGACAAATTCTCCAATAAGACCAAAGGAGACTATATACGTATGTATATAGATGTGATAGACTCCCTAAAATATGGCTAACACTCCTCTTCTGAATATGGTCAGGACTCTGATGTGTCGGCCTTCCTGGGAGTTTTTAATTAAAAAAAAAAAAAAAAAAAGGCCCTGTATTTTGGAACATTCATCTTTTCCTATCTAGTACTGGGGGCTTCTATTTCTCTGGCAATCAGAGGAAGACACTTTAACAGAGATTAGCAAGTATACGGGTTGTTCTCACCTCAGTCAGCCCTGGTCATTGCTACAGGACTGGCTCTGGGGACAAACTTTACCCTGTCAATTCTGTTTAGTTCCACAACAAACTGGACATAATGTTTTGCATATATTTCCCCTGCTAAGACACCTGCCCTAGTTTTCAGTATACGGTTTCATTTCTATGGTTTTTAAACTTTAATTCATGTTTCTCATGGAAGTCCTAACGATTTGTGGACAGTTAAACTCTAAGACTGGTGGTGCAAGTCATGAGGGCCTGTGTGGAGCCACGGGGATATGAAGACTGCTTCTTCCTTGTGGGCATGCTTTGGAAAAGACCTATAATAATTTAAATTGCATTTTTCAGATTCACTTATGAATGGATTGACAACAACATTTACTATGCACAGTCTGGTTCTCAGAATCCTGGAGACAGCATAGTAAATTTACAGAAATTGTTAACCCCCATCTCTACCACTGGGACTGGCTAGCAGGCATAGTTAGCTTCTCCTATGCTTTCTGCTGGCATTATATATTGATGTCTGGACTGGAAAGTTGCCAGTCATCTCTGATTTGACCCTAGGCACAGCTGGTACAGAGCCTCTGTCTTAAGACTGGGTAAATGAAACAGGGTGCTGAGAGTACTGCCAGATAGGCTTAGGGGTAGTATCTAAGTCTAGTTCAATTTTTACTAACTGAGGACTATTTAAGACTCTATCCTGGCTTTTTTTTTTTTTTTTTTTTTAAGTATTTATTTATTTATTTTTGAGAAAGACCGAGAGGGTAAGCACAAGTCGGGGAGAGGCAGAGAGAGAGAGGGAGACACAGAATCCAAAGCAGGCTCCAGGCTCCAGCTGTCAGCACAGAGTCAAGTGCAGGGCTCAAACCCACAAACTGCAAGAACATGACTTGAGCTGCAGTTGGATGCTTAACTGACTGAGCCACCTAGGTGCCCCTATCCTGGCTGTTTTAAGACAAGGATTCCTCTTCTTTTCAAACACTGGTAGGCTGTGGTTACCTTAAAACCAGTTTTAACTGTTCCATTTTCGTAGAACCTAATTTAAGAACTGTTGCAAAGGACGTGAAAGCTTTAGACAGACTAATGAGGTACTGGGGTGGTGGTGTGGTGGGGTGCAGAGTCAGCAAGCATGTCATATAATCTGAAGCTTACTCTGAATTTCTTATTGCCTCAAATAAGCTTAGCTAAAATCAAGCACTGCCTGATCCTTAGAGGCAGACCGTGGGTGACTACTACACAAAACAGAATGAAGTTGGTTAGATGAAGTGGTGGGGCCCCACACATTTGCTCAAACAGGAAGTTCATGTATTGTAGCTTTACAAAACAAGATCAACGAACCTAGGTTTAACAGATTCCAAGCCACTGTGACTGAAGTCCAATAAGAGTTACCCATACCGTATAGCTAACAACCAACTTAAGCAGCTTAAATAAAGTCTTTGCTGAAGACTCTGCCTCCTGAGCTATCCAGGGGCCATTCTGAATTACGGGCCTTTATCCTGCCTTACTTGGTAATCTCTATTAACTCTACAGACATGAAACTGCTTGGCTGGATCTAGAACAGTTTATTCCATCTTCATAAAAGACTACCCTTCACTCTTCTCCCCTCTCCCTGCCATCCCAATTTTACTGTTATTACTACACAATAACATACATTTATTCATCATGATGTTATTACTAGACATTCCAGCCAAACTGTATCTGGGCTATTCACTTAACCTAAGTCTGGGTTACTGAAAGCAATGTTTAAATACTCACTGAAAGACTTGAGCTATTGCTATTTCACCACAGACAACCATCTACCATCACAGAAAAAGCCATCTAAATTATAGCATATTATTTGCTATTGTTAGTTGCCTTGTCATCAACTATGACTGAACAGGAAATAGTTATGGGTCAAGCTTTAGGAGGCAGACAAATTTCCAATTATTGATGCTTGCAAAGAAGCTACACCAAGAATCTACTACTAAGAATCCAGGTAGAAGAGATGGTCTTTTGCCTAGGAAACTGAAAACTTCCTAAAGGTTAAAATAATGATAACAGTTCACCTTTACTGAGCTTATACTGTCAGGCTAATTATGCTAACTGCTTTATAGGCAAGATTTCTTTTGTTTCACAGAATAACTATAATTAGTAATGTTGACTGTATTTGGAGACAGAGCATTTAAAGAGGTAATTAAATTAAAATGGGGGTAGATAGGGTGGGCGCTAATCCAATATAATTGGTGTCTTTATAAGAGGAGGACATTAGGTGAGAGAGACCAACCAGACACATGCACACACAGAAGGCCAGGGGAACAGCACCATCTACATATGAAGACAGTAATCTATAAGCTGTTTCAGAATGAAACCAACCCTGCCGACACCTTGATCTTGGACTTTTGGCCTCCAGGAATACATTTCTGTTTTTTTAAGTCACCCAGTCCGTGTTACTTTGTTATGGCAGTTGTAGCAAACTAATACAAAGATGCTCTATTACTATCCCTACATGGTTAAGGAAACCAAGGTTCTCACTGTACACCTTGCCTTGGCTATATATTATCTTCCCTTCTAAAACAAATGAACATCTATTTTTCTGGGGGGGGGGGGGGAGAATATATATGATTACCAAAAAACCTCAAATGATAGAAAAAGGTACAAATAATGGATTCCCATAATCTCTAGAAATAATCTCTAGAAATAAATGCACTTGGTATAAAATTGCCTTTTTTAAAAATGAGGATTAATATTATTTCACAAATTAAGCTTTCATTCAATAGTACGTCAAGGGCATCCTTTTACATCAATACATACTGCTTTTTCTCATTAAAAAAAATAATAACTACACAGTATTTCTCCTTGAGTTAATGTGATCCAATATCATTTTTGGATGAACTGCATATATCCTGCCTTGTTACAGAGAAATATTAAGACAAGCAACCTTTTATAAGCAGATGATATGGTTTTATCTTGAATTGGGTGGGGTTCAACTGACAACTGAGCCTGCCAGTTAATTAGTGTCAGAAGAACAACAGGGGTGCCTGGGTGGCTCAGCCAGTTGAGCATCCGACTTCAGCTCAGGTCATGATCTCATGGTTTGTGAGTTCGAGCCCCGCGTCAGGCTCTGTGCTGACAGGTCAGAGCCTGGAGCCTGCTTCAGATTCTGTGTCTCCCTGTCTCTCTGTTCCTCCCCTGCTCACACTCTGTCTCTCTCTCTCTCTCTCAAAGATAAAGATAAGAAAGAAAGAAAGAAAGAAAGAAAGAAAGAAAGAAAGAAAGAACAACCACCGATCAAGGTTCTTCCAATTTAAATTAGTGTATAAGTATAAATCCTAAGTGCGCCTTTTTGGGGTCACTTTGATGTACAACACAATATATCACAGACACTACATCAGGAAGTGGTTTAATATTCTCTGAGAGCTTTAAAAGATTTTATTTTGGCTAAGGTGGAGATCTGGTCATCGTATTTGCTCTAAATTTTTTGGACTAAAGCTAACTCAGCTGTAAGGAACAGAACTTTAGGAAATCAACTACTCATGTCTTTATGTACTGGACTGGATTATACAGGATTTTCTGAGCAAAGTCCTAGGCCTGTGGGAACATCCCACTGCTTGCCTAGCATAAGGGGGAAAGATGGGCTTGTCGTTAGGCCTTTTTAGGTTCCTTGGTTCTGATGAAGATACAAATGTGCTGTGAGCACTGTTAAGACAAAGAGGTCTATATTCAGCTGGCAACAAACTACATGTCTAGACTGCTGCCAACATTTATCAAGAGATCAATACTCAGGAGTAATCAGTTGATGAACTAACAACCCATTCATTTCTCTAGATATTCTAAAACATAACATTAGACGAGCATAAGCTAGCAATCTGGACCACCACTTTCTGCTGCTGGCTGTGTGCCTTTTTTTTTTTTTTTTTTAATGTTCATTCATTTCTGAGACAGAGACAGAGCATGAGCGGGGGAGGGGCAGAGAGAGAGGGAGACACAGAATCAGAAGCAGGCTCCAGGCTCTGAGCTGTCAGCACAGAGCCCGATGCGGGGCTTGAACTCACAAACCATGAGATCATGACCTGAGCTGGTCAGTCGCTCAACCGGCTGAGCCACCCAGGCGCCCGTGTGCTTCTAATTTTGGCAAAATTACTGTTGCTGAAATGTATTTTCATGAAATGCCACTAGCTTATATTGAAGGGCACTATAATTCATTCAATAAACATTTGAGTGCTAACTGTGAAATGCTACAAAACTCAAAGCTGCATCCTCTTTTTGAGGACCTTCAGGATAAAGGTCTGTCTGATCTTAAGACCAAGAACAGATGCAACTCACCTGAACTGGGTTCTTTTTATCCAAAGGCACTGTGAAGTTTTTTTTTTTTTCTTCTGAAAGTTGGCTGCTAGAAAGCTTGCTGTGGTATTTGTGGACAACCAGTAGTAAAGGTGTTGGCCAATATGGTTTGCATTTTTAGAATTATTTCTGGCTCTCTGTCTCCACCCATACTTTTTCTTTTCTTTGGCCCCATTTTAATTTACCTTATCTCATCACAACTTGGAAAACAGCGAATGGTCTAAAATCCTTTTGAACAGGGCAGAGCAAAAACAGACAATCGCAGGAAGCAAAATGGAGCCGAGAACTATTTACTGAGTTACGTTTGTTCATTCATTTGAATTCTGATAACAGAGTACACTGTGAATACTGGAGAAGAAAATTGGAACTTTTTATCTTAATATTTTACTTTAAGAATATCACGTTTTTTGATCATCCTAATAGTAGAAGCAGGTGCAATGAAGGAGAGAATGCACTTGGTCAGGGTAAACACTATATGGTCGAACAGGATTTAAGCTAAGTGTGTGTTCCTAAAAAACTCAGTGGTTTTTATAAATGGAAAAATATACGCATCCTACCCTATATTTTATGATATTTTTTAAAAGAGTTGATGAAATTGTTAAATATATCAAGGAACTTGTCCATATACATTACAATGTACACATAACCGTTTCCTACATTACCTGATAAGTCAGATTTCTGTATATGATGTTTTCTTAAAGTAGGACAGGCTCTGACAAGGCAACGAGCAGCTCAGAAGGTAAAACATCACACACCATTGTGTGATAAACACACATTCTGACACTGTCAAGCATGGTGGGACTTGTTTTTGTTAACCTGGTCTGATTTTACAATTATACAAGTTTAGTTTGAAGGGCAACACGATCACAGAAAGTACATTTCTTATTATCTCTGTAGTCTCATTAACCTGATGACATTGTCTTCCTAGACCAGGTTAGGGTATAAGCAAATAAACCGCTTTGTCATTAAAGAGAGCACAGGTATGGGGCGCCTGGGTGGTTTAGTCAGTTAAGCATCTGACTTCGGCTCAGGTCACGATCTCACAGTCTGTGAGTTCGAGCCCCTGTGCTGACAGCTCAGAGCCTGGAGTCTGCTTCAAGTTCTATTTCTCCCTCGCTCACGCTCTGTCTCTCTCTCTCTCAAAAATAAACATTAAAAAAAAAATTTTTTTTTAAAGAAAGCACAGGTACTGTTTTTTTTGTTTTTTTTTTTTTTTTTAACATTTATTTGTTTTTGAGAGACAGAGACAGGCAGAGCATGAGCAGGGGAGGGGAAGAGAGAGAGAGAGACAGAATCTGAAGCAGGCTCCAGGCTTTGAGCTGTCTATTAGCACAGAGCCCGACGCGGGGCTCAAACTCATGAACTGCAAGACCATGCCCTGAGCTGAAGTCGGACGCTCAACTGACTGAGCCACCTGGGTGCCCCAAGGTCTTTAAAAGGTAGTAGTTACCCTGCAGTTATAGAAGTTTCATTATTCCTTCAATAGCCAACTTTAGAGATTATAGATAAATACATAATTATTTAGAGAGAGAGGAAATAAAGTATATCTCCCTTTTGATTTTTTAAGATCTCAAACCTGTTATTTTTCTATGATTCCTGACGGGACAGAAGTCAAGTGTCTTACCAGTAATGAGCTGCAGTTAGAAGTTCGTATTCTCTCTCTGTCTCTCTCCTTCTGTTAATGCTCTTCTATAGTTTGTCAAACTCTTCAGGGACATACTGATTAGATGAGTAATTATGCTATTTTTTTTCTGAGTAGCTGGAAAGACTAAGGAGAGACAGGTGTCAGTTGGAAGTAATTTAGGAAATCCAGCAGAGCTCAGCCACGGGATGGCAAACATAAGGATTCCTAAACTGAGGATTTATTTTGGCTTTTAGAATCTGGTGTTCTGCGGTATAGTTTTCCCCTCTGTACTTAAGAACGTGAAAGCCTGATGGGAAATAACCAGTACAACTGACAAATCTTTTATCCTAAATTTTATGATATTCACCATGTCTTCACAGCTTTTAATAAATAAAATGTGGGGACACCTGGGTGGCTCACTTGGTTGAGCACCCAACTCTTGATTTTGGCTCAGGTCATGATCCCGGGGTTGTGGGATTGAGCCCTGTGTCCATCTCTGCTTAAGATTCTCTCCCTCTCTCCCTCTGCCCTTCTCCTCTGCTCACACACATTCTCTAAAATACAATTTAAAAAATAATAAAATGTGGTAATTTAACTGAGCAAATAATATATTTTTATGGTCTCGGGAGATAAGAAAATATTTGGTTGAGTAGCTGGGGGCAATACAGACACAGTTCTATTCAAATTCAAGAAACATTTTTTGTGCTTGTCTATGGAGGGTAGCATAAAAGTGAATCACGGAAGCTAAGAGAGGAGAAAATTTCAAGAGTAGGTGGTGGCATACCATCAAGGACAGCTCAAAAATGAAGCCTGGAGGGGAATTTTTTTTTTTTTTTTTTTTTTTTAGCAAAAGGGAAAAACTCTGAGACATCTGCAGAGTTTCAAATAGACCTGTAAAGGGTAAATAACGTATTAATGAATGGGCCCTGAAAATGCTATCAGCAATTAAGAACTAACGACTTAGAAAGTCAAGAAAGTTTCCAGAAAATGTGTTGTGCAGGCCACTTGAATAGGCTTGGGTCCTGGGACCCCAGGTGAAGCCCAGTGAAGCAATCTTCTCCAGGTGATTTTGATGCACAATAAAGCCTGAAGACCACTGCTAAAGAAGAAAAAAAAATTCACCAAAAAGGGATTTATAAGAAAGCTTCTCATTCCTTCGGACTGTACTACGAGATCAATGTATTTGGTTCAGAAATGAAATTTTGTTATTGTTCTCAATGGCCAAAAGCAGTAAAGTACTTAAATCCCAGCTCCATCACTTACTACATTACTACTTAACATTTTTGGGACCAGTTTCCTCATTTGTAAAATGGGAATATCAATATCTATCTTGCGGCACCTGGGTGTCTCAGTCGGTTAAGATCCAACTCTTGATTTCAGCTCAGGTCATAATCTCAGGGTTTGTGAGTTCGAGCCCCATGTAGGGCTCTGTGCTGGTGCCATGGAGCCTGTTTGGGGTTCTTTCTCTTTCTGTCTCTCTCCCTCTCAGGCGTCTGCTCTCTCTCAAAAATAAATAAACATTAAAAAGAAAAAACCAATATCTATCTTGTTGAATTAATATGAGGATTAAACAAGACTTTATGTAACACATTTAGCACTGTACCTGTCACATAAATGCTCAGTAAAATATTAGCTATTTTCTTCATCTTCATCAGATTTCTTTAATATAGTCAATGTCAAAGTAAAAATTTATTAACAGCCAACAGAAACCATACATCTCTACCCAACCTCCTCACGCAAGCAAGAGACATCAACTCGCAATAATTAAAAAGCATCTAAGCTGTAGAAAACCCAAATGGTGGAAGTCAGACAGCAAGTGGGCTATGAAGCATCATGCAGAACCCACAGGGTACCCAACTGGCTACACCTCAATGGAGAAGTCTCTGTAAATATTTTCATCAAGGAATCTATGTTGAAATAAGTCACAGGCCAGTTCTTCAACCAGCTATCCTGCGTTTATGTGAAAGCAAAAATCAAGGAAATTACTTTGCTACTGATTTTACCTCATATTTCAATTCTCACTTCTATTATCACAAAGAGATGTGTTTGAGAAGAGGCATAAACACCCTTACGTGACCCTAGGTCAATGAGTAAAAAGAATCTATCAGGTTGAACTACATGAAACTGCTAACATTTGACAAGTTTTGATCTACCAAAGCAATAATTATAGTATTGCTTATTAAATACTTAGAAACAAAGAGATGTGAAATTTTATTGTAAAAATATGTTTGGTTAAGCACTACTAAAATATACTTACAACTCCCTCTGGAAGCTTAGAGAGATAGCATTACAGTCAGAATATAGTTAATATGACACTATTATTGTTATAAATTATAGTAATATTTGTAATTAATCAAGTAACAATCTTCCAGATGGGGTCTGCGGAGGTTAAGTTTAATTTACCCCAAATTAAACAGTTTGGGAAGAGCCAAACTAGAACAAACATCAGTCTCTTGACAAATTGTATCTGCTTTGTAGATCAAGTTTCCATGAAAAACCAGCTTCTTTTACAGAGCCTTCCATCTCAGAAACTGCATCATCGTTGGATCCAGTTGTTTAGGCCATACACCTTGGAGGCTTCCTTGCCTCCTCTCACACACACACTATCCATTCTATCAGCAGTCATGTCCTAAACCCACCGACATTTCACTCCACCACTATTAACCTAGTTAAAGCCACCATCATTTCTTGGGGCTCGTGGGTGGCTCAGTCAGTTAAGCATCTGACTTCAGCTCAGTTCATGATCTCACGGTTTGTGAGTTTGAGCCCTGCATCGGGCTCTGTGCTGACCGCTCGGAGCTTAGAGCCTGCTTCAGATTCTGTGTCTCTCTTTCTCTCTGTCCCTCCCCCACTTGTTCTCCCTCTCTCTCTCTCAAAAACATTAAAAAAAAACCAAACAAACAAAACATTAAAGCCATCATCATTTCTTGTCTGTACTAGGGCACTGCTTCCTTTATGTCACTTTCTCCCTTTACCCAACAAGCTATTTCTCATAGAGAATCCAGAACAATCTTTCTAAAACATAAACCAGATTATGGCACTTCCTGCTCTCAACCCTCTGTTGAAGGCTGATTTTTAATTGCACATGGAACATTCTTCAGGACAGATCATATGCTAGGCCATAAAACAAGTCTCAATAAATTTAAAAGGACTGAAATCATAAAAAGTATCTCTCTGACCACAATGGAATTGAATTAGGCTCTTAAAATTCCTTTCAAAGAGAGAATTTTGAGATATCCCCCAATAGTAGGAAAGTAACCAATGTCCTTATAAAGAACCCATGGGTCAAAGAAAAAATCACCAGGGAAATTACAAAGTATCTTTAATTGAATGATATGAAAATACAACATAATAAAATGTATGGGATGCAGTTAAAGCAATGCTTAGAGGGAAATTTGCAGCTTTAATTGCCTAACTTAAAAAAGAAGAAAGGTTTCAAATCACTAACTTCAGCTTTCACCTTAAGGAACTAGGAAAAGGAGCATAAACTAAACCCAAAGCAAGCAGAAGGAAGAAAATAATAAAAATTAGAGTAGAAATCAATGAAATTAGAAAATAGAAAAAAAAAAAATAAAGAAAAATTAATGAAACCAAAAGTTGTTTCTTTGAAAAGATCAAAATTGAGAGCCTTCGGGGCGCCTGGGTGGCGCAGTCGGTTAAGCGTCCGACTTCAGCCAGGTCACGATCTTGTGGTCCGTGAGTCCGTGAGTTCGAGCCCCGCGTCAGGCTCTGGGCTGATGGCTCGGAGCCTGGAGCCTGTTTCCGATTCTGTGTCTCCCTCTCTCTCTGCCCCTCCCCCGCTCATGCTGTGTCTCTCTCTGTCCCAAAAATAAAAAAAAAAAAAAAAAAAAAAAAGTTGAAAAAAAAAAAATTGAGAGCCTTCAGCTAGACTGACCAAGGGAAAAAAAAACAAAAACAAAAACAAGATACAAGTGACTACAATAAAAAAATGAAAGAGGGAACATTACTACCGACCAATAAAAATTAATTATACATGAGCAATGTGAACAAGCTAATGCCAATAAATGAGATCATTTAGAAAAGATGCACAAAACCTAGAAAGACACAAATTACCAAAACTGATTCAAGAAGAAACAGAAAATCCAAGTAGACGTAGAAGAAGAAATAAAATTAGTAATTAAAAATCTTCCCACACACAACCATAAGAGAGCTGGAATGGTTATACTAACATCAGACAGTTTAAGACTTTTAAGACAAAAATTGTTGCTAAAGAGTGATATTTTATCTCACTCTATCAGGAAAATATAAAAATTGTAAACATACAGAAAGTAAAAAGACAAACCCACAGGCCAAGAGAAACTCTTTGCAAGCATTTATCTGATAAAGGACTTGTACCCACAATATATAAAGAATTCTCAAATCAGTAATAAGAAAATATAATTTTAAAATGGGTAAAAGATTTGAATAGACACTTCACTAAAGAGGACACACATATGGTAAATAAGCATGAAAAGATGCTCAACATCATGAGCCACTAAGGAAATGCAAATCAAAACCACAGCGAAATACACTTCATATCCACCAAAACAGAATACAGTATCTATAATCAAAACAGATAATAACAGAAATTGGAGCCTTAGCAATGTAAAATGATGAAGCTCCTCTGAAAAACAGTGGCAGTTTCTCCAAATGTTAAAAAAAATAGAGTTGCCATATGACCCAGCAATTCCAGTCATAGGTATCTACTCAAGAGAAATGATGACTTATGTCCCCACACAAACTTGTACATGAATATTCATAGCAGCCCAATGTGGAAACATAAATGTCTATCGATGCGTGGATTAGCAAAAGAGAGTATTATCGGGCAATAGAAAGGAATGAAGCACTGACACATGCTACAACGTGAATAAACTTTAAAACATTATGCTAAGTGAAAGAAGCCAGTCACAAAAGGTCACGTACTGTAACATTCTACTTAAATTGAAATTTCCAGGATGGGCATATCTATATAAAAGACAGAAAACAGATTAGTAGTTGGCTAGAGCAAGAGAGAGAGCAAAGAGTAATGACTACTAATGGGTACGAGGTTTCCTTTGGTATAATAAAATTGCTCTAAAATTGGTGATAATTGCACAACTTTGTAGACATACTAAAACCACTGAATTGTACACTTTACATAGAAGAATTTTACACTATATATATATATATCTCAATAAAGCTGTTAAAAAAACCCCACACCTTACCAACACTTAAAAAAGGGGGCGGGGCGGGGGATGGGGAAGGAATAAACTAGTGAGCCAAGCAGGAAAAAAACAAAACCAAAAAAATTTTCCCACAAAGAAAAGCCTAGCTTTAGACAGTTAAACTCTATCAAATACTTGAAGAAACAATACAGTTCTACACAATCTTTTCAAGGAATAGACGAAACACTTTCCAACTCATTCAATGAGGCCAATATTTTCCAAGTACCAAAGTCATAAGAAGACATAATAAGTACAGACCAATATCCCTCATGAATACAGACACAAATCATATATATAAATATACATAATTGTATATATGATATATGATACATATATATATATATAATAAAAATATATGACCAGGGCGCCTGGGTGGCTTACTTGGTTAAGCCTCCGACTCCTGATTTGATTTTGACTCAGGTCATGATCTCACAGTCGTGAGAATGAGCCTCACATCAGGCTCAGTGCAGAGTGTGGAGCCTGCTTGGAATTCATTCTCTCCCTCTCCACCTGACCCTCCCCTGCTGGCCTGCGTGTGTGCCGTGGCATGTACATGTGCGCGCTTTCTCTCTCAAAATAAATAAAATAAATGTAAAAAAAATAAGCCATATGTGTCTTCCAGCTACCTTGGTCCTCATGCTCTTGTGACAAGAATGATCTACTAATTCATTCTGTATCTTCTTTAAATATATATACATACATCATATATATGTACATACACATGATATATATATGACAAAATCCATTCATGATAAAAACTTTCCACAAACTAGAAACAGAAGGAAATCTCCTCAACCTGATAAACAGCATTTATGAAAACCTACAGCAAACACTATACTTAATGGTGAACAATTAAATGCTCTCTCCTTAAGATCAGGAACAAGGTAAAGAAGGATGTGTGCTCTTGTCTCTTTCTATTCAACACTGTACTGGAGGTTCTATCCTATACAAGAAGGGGGAAAAAAGGAGGAGGAGGAAAAATTAAAGGCATTCAGATATGAAAAGAAGCAAAACCATCTTTATTTGCAGACCATGTTATCCTGTGTGTAAAAACCCTAAGGAGTCTGTACACAAAAAAACTACTAGCACTAACAAAGGAGTTCATCAAAGCTACAGGATACCACATCAATACACAAAAAGTCAACTGCACTTCTACATGCTTAGCAATGAAAAATCCAAAAATGAATCCAAGAAAAAAGGAGTACTTAGGAACACTGGAAATACTCAGGAACATCAAAAGAATGAAATACTTAACAAAAGAAGTACAAGCATTGTACACTGAAAATTACAGAGCATTACTAAGTAAAACTAAAGATCTAAATAAATGGAGAGACATTTCAGGTCCTGAACTAGAAGATTCACTATTATGAAGACAGCCGTTCTTCTTGGATTGATCTGTAGATCCACAATACGTGCAAACCTCCAGCAGAATGTTTTTTTGGTAGAAACTGACCAGTTAAATATAAATTTTTATGGAAATCCAAAAGACCTAGAGTATTTGGAATTTTGAAAAAGAACTAAGTTTTAAGACTTACACTACTGGAGTTCAACACTTACTATAAAAGCTACAGCAATCAAGACCTGTGGTACTGGCCTAAGAAAAGACCTATAGACCAAAGCACAGAAATGGGAATCCAGTGATGAATCCTTCCATTTATGGTCAACTGTGTTTTCCCAGTGGTGCCGAGGCAATTCGATGGGGGTGAAGGACAGCCTTTTCAACAAACGGTGCCGGCACAACTGGACAGCCATGTTCATAAGATGAATTTAGATTTATTTGTACTTCATGCCACACAGAAAAATTAACTCACATGAATTATGGACTTAAATGTAAGCAGTAAAACTAGAAAACTTCTTAAAGAAAATACGAGAAACTCTTTGTGTCTGTGGATTAGGAAAAGACTTTTTTGCTACAATACCAAAAAACATGATCCATCAAACAAAAAATTGGTAGGGTTCACTTTATCAGAACCAAAGATGTTCACACTTTGATTTTTTAAATGTTTATTTTTGAGAGAGACAGCGCAAGTGAGGGAGAGGTGGAAAGAGAGGGAGATACCGAATCTGAAGCAGGTTCCAGGCTCTGAGTTATCAGCACTCACAGAGCCTGATGCGGGGCTCAAACCCATGAGCCATGAGATCGTGACCTGAGCCAAAGTCAGATGCTTAACCGACTGAGCCACCCAGGTACCCCAAGACATTTATACTTTGAAAGACAGTATGAAGAAAATGAAAAGGCAAACCAGAGACCGGGAGGAAACATTTGCAAATCCTACGACTGACAGAGAACTTGTATCCAGAATATTTAAAGAACTGTTACAATTCAGTATAACAAAAATAACCCAATTTAAAAATGGCCAAAGATCTGAATAGACATTTCACCAAAGAAGAAAAGTACGTGGCCAATAAGCACATGAAAAGATGCCCAACATCTTTTCAACATTTTAATTGGAATTATTGGGGAAATGCAATCAAAGCCACAATGAGGTATCATTTCACACCCCAGTACTAAAACAGTCATAATAAAAGTAAAATAATGGACAGCTCCTGGTCATGATCTCACTGTTGGTGTGTTCGTGCCCTGCGCTGGGCTCTGTGCTAACAATTCAGAGCCTGGAGTCTGCTTCGGATTGTGTGTGTCTCTCTCTCTCAAAAAAAAATCAACATAAAAAAATAATAAAAAATAAAAGTACAATAATGGGTATTAAAAAACCCTCAAATCTGCTACTGAACTGTATACTTCAAAATGGTTAAGATAGTAAATTGTTATGTATATTTTATCACAATGAAAAAAATTTTTAAGCCCTTACCAATACTTAAAACAAAAGTAGTGAACAAAGTAGGAAAAAACAGAAACAATCTTTTCCCACAAAGAAAACCCCAACTTTAGATGGCTTTACTGGTGAGTTCTATCAAATACCCAAAGAAGAAATAACAAAATTTTGCACAATCTTTTCCAGGAAACAGAAGAAAACACTTTCAAACTTATTCAGTGAGGTCAATTTATTTATTTTTATTTTTGAGGTCAATTTAAATGTGTAATTAAAGGCATCATGATTTACTTTTTGCAGAAATGCATTGAAGTATAAAAGACATAAGGTATTGGACCAGAAGCATCAGGAGCTGGGTTCCAATCCAGAGTCTGTTACCAACTAGTTGTGTAATCTTTGTCAAGTTACTTCATCTTGTTGGGCTTCAGTTTCCCTATTTGTAAAATATGAAGGTTGACTGGAGAAATCCTTTCCATCTATATGATGTAATTCCATGGTATACTTATTACATACAATTTTATTTAAAATTTGTCCAATTGTATAATTGCTGTCACCATTCTGGAAAACAATATGGCAATATGTATGTAGTAATAGCCAGCTCATACTCTCTGGCAAAGTATTTCAACTTTCAGATATTTGACTTAAGGATATAATTCAACCAGCCACAGAACACATAAAAATAAAAAGATGGTCACTTTAACCATCTACATGTCCAACAATAGTAGAATAAGAGTAGTAACACAAAGAAATATCAAATTACTAAAAATCAGTATGAAGAAGATCAAGGAAAATATTTTTTGTTATGTAAAAATAGAATATAAATGAGTTAAATTACGAAAACGTACACCGTATATAAATACACGCCAAACAAAAAGTCATTTCTACTGATGAAAGTAAAGTATTCAAATTTTGAGTCTAAAAGATTTTGGTTTTAATTACAAAGTTTTTTGAAATATTGATACATGATATACTCAAAGAGAAAAAATCAGAAACTCATCCAAAGGACAGATAACAAAATATCAAGATTATGTTGATAAGGCTCTAAATTGCTCTGGCTTGATTAAGGCTTTCTCAGAGTGGTTGTGAACCTAGGGCTCTCGGCAGTAATCTCAATGATTAAAACTTTCATCAGCTGATTCTGGAATTATCAATGTATTTTATTTGTTCTACCCAGTATTGCGATAAAGCCTGGAGGTCTGATTTTACCAAGTACTCATTCAAATCCAGATATAATAACTGGACAGTTCAAAATTCTTATGCCTGATTATTTATCAGTCATCCCCTTTCAAGTTCTCAATTTAAAAATTATCATCCAGCCTCCATTTGTAAATATATAAGCCACAAGACATCTGTGTTACATAACCACTAAAGCTCCTCCCTCAAGTAAGGAGTGTGAAAAGAAGGGAGTATCTAGCTTCCTGACTTTCTCCTTTGTATTCCTACGGCTGCCTGCTTAGGACAGGAATTTCAAGAGGATCCAGTCTCAGCATTTCCAAGGTCAGTAGACAGAATACTTGGGGAATGATACTGGGCACGATCCTAATAACAGTAGGCTGAACCATATGAAATCACTGGCAATTGCTCCATGTGACTCAACCTAAGTCAAGGCCTTTGCATTAAGAAAAACTTGCTGTTCCCTTTGAGACTGTAGAATCGTCGTCAAGGCTTCTCTCCTTGATCTTTTCAATGAGTACACTTATGGGAGTCATTACTTTCAGAACCAGAATTTAAGCAATTTTAAATTTTAATTTTCAAGCAATATTTACATGTTTGCATTAAAATGAAGTGTTTTACCAGCAGCCAACCAAAGAATAAATTTCAGAATTATCCCACTCTAACTCGATTCTTGTCAAAGTCATGTTTCCCTTCACAGAGCAGCAAGTTTTCACACTTCCCGCACAATGCTGCCTCCACCTCCAACTGAAATTTGTCCCATCCTGAGAGCATCTTACCTGAAACTACCATAGACTATAAGTAGAATGGAAATCAGAAATGTAGACACTTGACTGGAATCCACCAGGGAATAGGCCCTAGAGAAATGAGAAAAAAAAAAAAAAAGTTAAATCACATGGCAGCAAGTCCTCATGGAGTTTACAGTATGGTGGAGTTCAATCTCACTAAGTTTCATTATTGTCTTTAAGTTAAAAAAAAAAAAAAAAAGGTGTAAATTAGCAAATAACATAACTAAAATGAGACCTGCTAGTTTAACATAAAGAATACATGTGTAGGTTCACAGCTATTATTAGTTAACACTCATAGGATGTTAAATGACATCAATGTAAAAATCCCACCTCCGTATACCACATGATGCTTACAACATCCACTCCCAATTTAAGATATGCCAAGATATCTACCATTACCGTACCAAAGATAAAGCCTCAGTGATTATCATATGGTACCAAAATCAAAACTATATATACCAAAAGGTATACAACCAGGAAGTCGTACTCCCATCTAGTTCCCCCCAGGTCCTCTTTAGATAACCACTTTTACTGGTTTCTTGTATAGCATTCTAGAACATATAGTATCAACACATATTATTTCTCACCATTTCTCACACAAAAGATTAACACTCCGTACTCCCCCCACCCTCCTTTTACAACATAACCTAGAGATCTTCCTATATCAATATGTGCAGAGTTTCTCTTCTTTATTTTTATTTTCTTTAAACATCTACATAGATTTCTATTGTGTGGACACACTGAAAAACAGTTTTTGTTTTTAAAAAAAATTCCTTTTAGATGGACACTGTGGTTGTTTCCAAAAATTCTGTTACCCACAATTGTGTAATAAAGAGCCTTATAAATTGTACCTGCAACGCGCACATGAAATGACACGTCTGTGCAGAACAAAGGTCCTAAAAGTGAGACTGCTGGATCACAGAGGAAATGTACTTGCAATTTGGATAGATGTTGCCAAACTGCCCTCCAGAGAAGTTCTATCATTTTGCATTCTCACCAGTAACAGATTAGGGTTCCTCTTTTCCAAAGCCTTGTCAACAGTGAATGTTGTATAATTTTTGACTTTTTACCAATCTGAAACATGAAAATTGGTATCTCGATATGGTTTTCATTTGCATTAATTTTCTGACGTAATTAAAATTTAAAATTGATTAAAAGTGAGCTTAAGTGGCTTTTCACATGATTAAAGGCTAGTATAAGCATTGTTAAAAGAATTTAAACATTTTTTTCCAACTCCAGAGCTATAAAAAACAAAGGGAGCCTTTTTTTTTTTTTTTTTCCTTTTAAGAAACCTTTCTTTTGCTGGTGTATTACTTGGATGACTTGGCTTTTTCATATCCTGTGTATTCTGAAGCACATTGTCATTACCTAAAAGGTAGATTAGAGTCTAAACTTCCCAAACTCAGTGTCTTAAGATCTCATACTACTGTATATTCCTTTTGCTACATCTCTCACATCAATGGAGGCCCTCCAGAGACTCATCACTGAAGACTTCTAGAAGTCTGGGGTTCAACTGTTATTAAACCAGCTCTTGTCTTCCACACATCCTCTGGGCTGTGTTCTTGTCTGTGTGGCTGACCATCTTGTAGTCACTGACTTTCTTCAGTCTTTTTCAAGGCAAGGGTTTGACCATATGCAAAATACCTTCTGAAGAGGCTGAGCAGGTCGACCAGCCAATAAGCCTGCTACCCACTGTAGAACGAAACACGGCATTTCAGGAAATGGTTTCTTCTAGCCTGAACAGTTTTATTTTCCAAATCTATACAAGAAAATCTGGTAAAAGCTGACTCCAAATCTAGTCCACAATTTATAATAAAACTTTTTTTGTTTGTTTTATTGGGGGGGGGGGGCAGGAGGGGCAGAGAGAGAGAGGGAGTGAGAGAGAGTCCCAAGCAGGTTCCACGTCGTCAGTGTGGAGCCCGATATGGGGCTCTACCTCACCAACCATGAGATCATGACCTGAGCCGAAATCAAGAATCGGACAGTGAACCTACTGAGCCACCCAGGCACCCCTATAATAAAACTTTTTGAAATGTCATATATTTTCAACTCAAATTATCATTATGGAAGTTTTACAAAAAGCTTTTTTTAAAAAAAAATAATAATTATTTATTTTTGAGAGAAAAAGAGTGTGCGTGCATGCAAGCAGGGTAGGGGCAGAGAGAAAGGGGTACACGGTATCTGAAGTGCGCTCTGTGCTATCAGTGGGGCTGACACGCGGGGCTCAGACTCACGACTGTTAAGGTGATGCCCTGAGCCGAAGTCAACCCTTAACCGACTAAGCCCCCCAAGCGCCCTGGAAGTTTTACAAAAAGCTTTTTAACACAAAGAATTTATTATGCAGAATATGGTTTAAAATTAATTTTAGCCAATTTTAGCATTTTAAAAATAGTATCAATTTTATTTTTTAAAAATTACAAAAATAATTCATGTTCATTGTAAAAATCCAAATAACAGGTAAGAAGCAAAAGTACCAGTGCCATGCCCCTCCCTCTTGTCCACATGCCCATTCCCTAGGAGCAGACGCTGTTTACAATTTGGTATGTGTATCCTTCCACATAAAGTGTGTATGCAGAATGTATACACACCATAAAAACGGATACACACTTCGTGTCCTTCTGTAACTTGGCTCTTTTTTCAAACTCAACTATGTAACAGGGGCTATTCTTTTCTACTGCCTTAATTTATTGGCCTTTTGTTATAAAATTAAGACATGGAAAACCTGATAATTTAAACTGTACTCTTTCTTTTTTTAAGAGAAATCACCTAGGTTCAATAAACACAACTTTTA
Organism: Panthera onca; assembly: GCF_046562875.1. NCBI lineage: Eukaryota > Metazoa > Chordata > Mammalia > Carnivora > Felidae > Panthera > Panthera onca. Next base: position 15,696,555 of record NC_138350.1, read on the forward strand.
ACCATATACACATTGTCTAAAAATTCTCATTTCTGAGTTATTAACAACAGCATACCACACTTTTTCACCTCACTTGACCTCCCGAATTAGGAGGGTATAGTTTGTTGTTTCTAACCTCAACAGAAACACATGGGGATGCCTCCGCCTATGCTGTTCTTTTTCGTCAATTTAAGATTTAGTGAAGACAGGAATGTTTCCATTGCCCTTTTTTCAAAGGCAACCATGGAATCCCACAGGTAAAGATAACATCCACATCATGATACTGAACAGTCAAATATCCTGTGAAAAATATTAGGAACAGCTGCATCTTTACTCTCGCCGATGCACCCTAACTCCTGTCTTGGGGCGCCTGGATGGCTCAGTCCGTTAAGCCTCTGACTTCGGCTCAGGTCATGATCTCGCAGTTCATGAGTTCGAGCCCCACGTCTGGCTCTGTGCTGACAGCATAGAGCCTGGAGCCTGCTTCGGATTCTGTGTCTCCCTCTCTCTCTCTCTGCCCCTCCTCCCTTCACCACCCCCCCACACTCTGTCGGTCTCTCTCGCAAAAATAAAACATTAAAAATTTAAAAACAATTCTTGTCTAGCCTAGAGCCTATCAAAAACATTGATATTATACATACTATTACATTTAAAATGTGTATGGAAATCATTTTTGCAAAATAACATCTGCTTAAGAAATGTGAACATGCTAGCACATTTTGTCACTAACACTGAACATGTTAGAACATCCTGCTATCCTAAGACAACTTGACAATGAAGTTTTTCTTTTTCCACATTCACCAGAAAACCTTCTGCTACTTACAATCTCTAAGTTTAGGAACTTCTTGGCATAGATACATTATGCGTTACGCATCATTTAAGTTTATTTCATTAGAGGTTGCCCGTGTCAAGTTTACGTTGAAACATGTACGTTTTACTATTAAGTCTTTAAAAAGCCCTGAAGACAGAAGCACCTATTTAGCTGATGATAAGCCCAGGATGGACATAGAAACATAAGTTCTCCCTCTCATACCAGCTGTGTTAGCCAATAAATAATCTGCTGGATCATGTAGCTTAATCAATACAAAGAGATAATAAGATAATTACAAAAATAGCAAAGTAAAGAATAAACGGAACGGGAACTCAAATACAGAACTGCACTGTCCAATATAGCAGCCACTAGCACTAAAATGGCCACTTAGCCACCAGCCACATGTGGCAATTTAAATTTAAATGAAATTAAAAATTTGGTTCATTGGTTACACTAGTTGAATTTCAAGTATCCAATAGTTGATGACTACTCTACTGAATGGCCAGATAAAGAACATTTCCATCAATGTAGAAAGTTCTAATGACTGCACTGATGTATACTTGTATAGGAAGACGCCCCTGTTATAGTTCAAAATTGGGCTTCTGGGATTTTCTTGGTGGTAAGAGCAACATCTAACGTTTTACTGAGCGCTTAATTTTCACAACCATTCTATGACATTAAGTCCTACACGTATGCAACCCCTTATTCAAAAAAATACCTTGAGGATAGATGTGTTGCAGAAAACCCCCTTACTGGGGTCTAGAGCAGCAAGTACCCTATAATCAAATATTAATATTTCTGTAGTGAAACATGAATAACCACACTAAATAAGATAAATAAAGATTAGAAACCGCTTCATCAGCTTGGGTCAGGTTTTGCTTCCATGTGAATTACAGAAAAACTCTGGGTTTTCAGAATTTGAGGTTTGGAAACTGTGGACCTGTGTGATTGTCACCATTGAGCTGAGGAGCCGGGTGCAGTTCTGAACATAGGCAGACTTACTCCATCATCTCTCAAACTGACTTGATCATCTGATGACAAACTTGGGAGTCAGGAAGCTCCAGTTTCTATCTTTAATTATTCTATAACTAGCCATTTGATCTTCCGTAGGCAAGCTTTCTACATTTTCCTGGTCTCTATAAAATCCTCTTTTGGCCTAGACAAACTTGAAGGCCCAGCTAATTTTTATTTTCAAGACTCTAGGTTTTTATACTGTGTTTTTCCTCCAAAAATGATAAATATTACCATATAAATATGTTTGGCCGATCACTGGCATGTTTATAGGCAAATTAGCTGACAAAGGCAGCACTGTTTCCAGACTACTGAAAACTGTTATTAAATTTTTTTACATTGGAGTATAGTTGACACACAAGATTACATTAGTTTCAGGTGTACAACATAGGGATTCCCCAAGTTTATACATTATGCTGTGTTCACCACAAGTGTAGCTACCATTTGTTACCATACAACTATTATATAATATCCTTGATAATATTCCTTAAGCTGTGCCTTTTATTCCCGTGACTTAACTCATTCCATAACTGGTTGGTTTAATCAACCAAGGGAAAATTCTTCTCTTGAGTCATTTTTTACAAAAACTGGCCAGCTCTAGGGTCTAACCCACAGCTCTTTTCTTTCATTATCAAACAGATTGTTTAATAAAGGTTTTCACTGCTGATAACGATAGGGAGAAGAGGGCCTCATCCATACCTCTATTATTCTCTTTGCCCGCAAAGAGAAGTAAAGAATCAGAAACACTTCACAAGTATGCGAAGACCCAAGAATTTTACTGCAGAGACTGGGGTCTGGGCTTCTGGGGTACGACCAGAGTAGGGCAGGCAGAGGGAAAAGTATTCCAGGGAAAAAGGGTAGGTAGTCTGGCCAATTCTAGGAAAGCAAAGCCCACAATCTTATTTCATAGTCTCTTCCTATCCCACACTTTAGGCTCTCCCACAGCCAAAAGCAGATGTGTATCATCTCTCAGGACCTTCTCCTAGTGAGGTGTCTTTTCCCGAGACTCAATGCACATTAAAGACAGGAACTTACTCTACAGACTGAAACAAAGGAACTACTACTGAAATGCAAAAAGAAACTAAATACATGCCTTTCAGATAGGCCAAAATCAGGTTGGCCAAATGTACTGAAGACAGACTCAGGAGACTTTGCCAAGTGATGTATTAGCACAGGTTAGCTGTTGAGATATTTTACGTGGTCATTACAAAACCCCCTAATTCTTTTACCATATTCCCCCAAACCTTAATAGAGACAGGAAGCTACCAGAAAGTTCTCTCATATACAGTAAGATTATATTCTACACCCTAAGATTTTTAGAACCATGCTGGATTTTATTTAGTAATCGCTCTACAGTCAAACATCTATTTCTAGCTGCTTTACCAGCAAGTGCTTATAACACATATCCTGCTAAAAATCATGCCAAACTGAGACACAGAGAGTACTGTTCTATAATGTGTTCTATGTGTCAGCCTTCCAGCTATACAATGAAAGCATTCTTGTCCACCCAACAAACCAAGCAACTAATATTCCAACCTAGCACTGTCTGGTGCCCTAGACTGGCACTTTGCAAACTTTTTGGTCTTGAAACTATTTACACAAGGAAGACCCCTTAGAGCTTTTGTTCCTATGGGTAACAGCTGCTGGAAATTAAAACTGAGAAAAAATGAAAACGTTTACTAACTCATTTAAATGTAACAAAACCATTACACATGAGCATAATTTTTTTTTTAAAGGAAAAAGAACTATTTTCCAAAACAAAAAAGAATTTAGTGAGACAAGGGGCATTCTCTTACATTTCTACACACCTCTTTAATGTCTGGCTTAAACAGAAGACAACCAGATTCGCATATCTGCTTCTGCATTCAGTCTGTTGCCATATGTTGCTTTAGTTGAACACTATGAAGGCTATGGACAAGGAAATCTGGCCTGACGCATATGGGTAGCTGGAAAAGGGAGGGGTATTATAATATCATTTTTAGGTAACTGAGGAGACTCTTCTTTAATGCTACACTGCACTTCAGCAAGTGGTCATTTCTTAAAGGTTATTTTCAATGTGAAATCTGAAACCGTATCAGTAAAGTTTTTTAAAAAACATATTATGTTAAAATCCAAAGGATTATGCTACACTTTGAATGGATCCTTTACCCATGAATGATTCTGTAACATCATGCACTGGTCATCTGGAAAATATTGGTTCACTGAGTTATGCAGCTTTTCCAGATGTGGTCACATTTCATTACACAGTATCTGAAAAACCACATTTGTTAACATCATTCCTGAGACTAATGATAACAGTTTTCCAAAATTCTAATTTTCACTTAAAAGTTCAAATTGTATCACTGGTAAACAGTGTGGAGGTTCCTCAAAAACTTAAAAATAGATCGACCCTATGACCCAGCAATAGCACGGCTAGGAATTTACCCAAGGGATACAGGAGTGCTGATGCATAGGGGCACTTGTACTCCAATGTTTATAGCAGCACTTTCAACAATAGCCAAATTATGGAAAGAGCCTAAATGTCCATCGACTGATAAATGGATAAAGAAATTGTGGTTTATATACACAATGGAGTACTACGTGGCAATGAGAAAGAATGAAATATGGCCTTTTGTAGCAACGTGGATGGAACTGGAGAGTGTTCTGCTAAGTGAAATAAGTCATAGAGAGAAAGACAGATACCATATGTTTTCACTCTTATGTGGATCCTGAGAAACTTAACAGAAGACCATGGGGGGGGAAAGAGGGAGAAGGGAAAAAAAAAAAGAGGTTAGAGAGGGAGGGAGCCAAAACATAAGAGACTCTTAAAAACTGAGAACAAACTGAGGGTTGATGGGAGGTGGGAGTGAGGGCAGGGTGGGTGATGGGTATTGAGGAGGGCACCTGTTGGGATGAGTACTGGGTGTTGTATGGAAACCAATTTGACAATAAATTTCACATTTAAAAAATAAAAAATAAATAAATAATCTCTAATCACTGAGAACTAATACTCTAAAAACAAACAAACAAACCAAAAACCCAAATTGTATTACTGGCAAAACGACTGTTTATTTTTTTTAAATGACAGGGTTCACTTCATTAATTTTTGAGAAATTGCCAAACATCAAAGCGTGACTAACTCTAGTTTGTCCACTAGTCATTCTTCAAGTAAAAATAGTGTTCCAAGAAAAAAGTAGCTAGTTCAGCTACCATCTCAAATGACTGCACAAGTATTTTTTCAAGAAAACCAATGGTACCTTAGTATACAGCATACATGCTTGAGAACTTTCTATTTTATTATTTAAAAATGTGTTCTTAAGGATTGAGATTTAATAAAAGTAATTTTCACTGCTTCACCCTAAGGGAAACTGTTTTTTTGTTTTTAAACAAACACAAAACAAAACAGTGTAGTGTGTGAGGGGCACGTGGGTGGCTCAGTCGGTTGAACATCCAACTTCGGCTTGGGTCATGATCTCACAGCCTGTGAGTTCAAGCTCCACATTGAGCTGGCTGCTGTCAGTGCAAAGCCTGCTTCAGATCTTCTGTCCCCCTCTCTCTGTCCCTCCCCAACTTGCACTTTCTCAAAAATAAATAAACACTAAAAAAATTATTTACTTACTTACTTACTTACTTACTTATTTATTTATTTATTTATTTATTTTGAGAGAGAGAGAGAGACAGAGTAAGAGCAGGGGAGGGGCAGAGAGAGAGAGGGAGAGAAAGCAGGCTCCACACCATCAGTATGGAGCCCCAATGCGGGGCTTGAACCCACAGACCACGAGATCATGACCTGAGCTGAAACCAAGAATCAGAGGCTTAACCGACTGAGCCACCAAGGTGTCCCCCAAAATAAAAATAAATAAATGAACGGTGTGTGCACAGTGGTGAAGAACATTATGATTACTAGTACAGTTTGGTGCCACTGCCTTGATTCATGTCGCACAGCAGAGTTTTTTGTTTTTGTTTTTTTTTTGTATTTTTTTTTTGTATTTTTTTTTTAACGTTTATTTATTTTTGAGACAGAGAGAGACAAAGCATGAACAGGGGAGGGTCAGAGAGAGAGGGAGACACAGAATCTGAAACAGGCTCCAGGCTCTGAGCTGTCAGCACAGAGCCCGACGCGGGGCTTGAACTCACGGACCGTGAGATCATGACCTGAGCCAAAGTCAGCCGCTTAACCGACTGAGCCACCCAAGCGCCCCAGAGTTTTTTGGTTTTTTTTACCCACCACTGCTTTTCACCATAAGGAAAAAATGTCAAAATGAAAAAGACAAGGAAAAAATATCAAAATGAAAAAGACAAATAACTTTAATGGTAGCCCCCCTAAAAGGGTCTGAGGAACCCTGAGGGATTCGTGGACCACACTTTGAGAACAGCTGCCTTATACACTTACCCACAGGTCCTGGCTATACGAATTCCTAGCATTTTCTCATATGAACTTCTAAAATCACAAAACACCAAGAAGTAGTTAAAATTATTTTGCTATGCAAGATTTTTGGCTTTAAATAGGATATGCACAACATGACTTACATTCCAGGCCTCAGCAATACTAGCTTTCCCTTTAAGGTAGAGTATGTTCAAAGAGGATTTCATTTGTATTTTTATCTAAAATATCTAACATTATAGTATCCACAATTCCCTTCCACATTTTTCCATTATTTTAAGGAAAAAAACCAAATATGTATCCTACACTTAATAATGGAATAGACAATCTTATTAAAATTTTAATAAATTAATCTTTATGTCCAAGATACAAAGATAGTCACTTAAGAAAGTGATGATCTAGTAAGAAAGACACGTCATACAAGGTGACAGAATGTAATATTCTAATAGAGAAATAAAGTGCTATGGGTTGCCACGTACTGGAGGGGGCAAACTATGGCCTACTGCTATTCCAGTAAACACAGCCAAGCTCATTCATTCAGGTATCGTTTATGGCTGCTCTGGTGCCTCACTGGCAGAGCAGTAGAGTTGTGACAGTCTCCACATGGCTCACATAGCCCAAAATATTTACTAACTGGTCCTATATGGAAAAAGCTTGCTCACCCTTATTGTATATTGTTGTTACTGAATAAGGCCACCCAGCTAAGAGGGCCAACGAATGTTGAAATACATCCTACCCTTCCCTCCCGGAGGATGCAGCAGGACTTCAGGCACAAAGCTTGATGAGCAGAACCTTGAGTCCTACAGGATGGATGCAGCCACCTGGTGGGAGGGACACCTTTTCTTTTCACAAAGGTGACAATTTTTGAGCCAAGCCCATCTGGTCAGGGAGGCACTATTTCCTGTTTTGCACAAAGAGGGGTGTGCGTGCATGCGTGTGTGTGTGTGTGTGTGTGTGTGTGTGTGTGTGTGTGTGTAGTCTAGCAAGAGTCACGAACATCTCTGAGTCATACCATGAATATGGGTGGATTTCCAATATCAAAATATTTTTGGATTAGAAATGAAGAATTTTCATTCTTCCTGTCTCTTCATTAGCACCAAATACTTTATGGAAAAAAACACATATGAGATGCACCACGTTACTACTTTATTTTATCCAGCTAGCACGGTGAAAAATTATTTCCATCAGAGATGTAAAATCTGAGGACTGAGCATATTCCTATGAAAGAAAGGTATTAGTCTCTAAGGCAGTAAAGATGACCTGTAGTCATTTTGTTTTCAGACACATTTTATTGCCTATAATAGGTAAGAGAGGATTTACAGGGTTCCAGAGAAACAGAAAGAGGACCCCACACTGAAGGATTCCATGGTAAGATGCTTCCATTCTTTCCTATGAATTACTCTTTTAGACAGATCCTCACATTACAATTTCAAAAGCATGTGCATTTTTTGGTGATTTGAGCACACACCCAGCAACATAATTGTGACTCCTGTGTTAAAACACCAGCAGCCAGAAATAGCCCTGTACTGGCTGTAACATACATTTTTAAGGCAAGGGAAAAACCTAGGCAACTGGTTTTCTCAAAGTAGACAGAAACAAGCTGGAATAAAGTGGTTTATGCATTTTCATTTGACCAAGGGACTCATTTTCAAAAAAGAAAATTATAATGCAGCTTTTGAAGACATTTTTGTATCACTAGCCAAGCCAAGATTGCTTTAGAACTTGAACTAAATAAATTTCCTTAAAAACTTACAAAAATTTGTGTTAACATGCTGGTCAAGATTTCATAAAGAAATCTTCATAAAGAAACTTTCATAAAGAAACTGCTCCTGAATGTCTAAATACTTTCTCAGGATATGTGCCCACAAAACTTAGAAAGGCCTATGTATATACCCCAAACAACTGAAAGCGGGGACTCGAGAGATACTTGTACACATGTTCACAGCAACACAATTCACAACAGCCTAAAGGTGGAAGCAACCAAAGTGTCCATCAGTGAATGAATGGATACACAAAATGTGGTGTATGCATACAACTGAGTATTACTCAGCCTTAAAAAAGGAAGGAAATGCTGATATGTGCTACAACACAGATGAACTCTGGAAACATTACGTTAAGTGAAATAAGTCCAACAGAAAAGGACAAATAGTGTTTGATTCCACTCACATGAGGGCCCTAGAACAGGTAATTTCATAGAGAAAGTCAAATAGAGGTTACCAGGACTAGAAGGAGGTGAAATGGGGAATTCTTATTTAATGGGTACAGAATTCTGTTTGGGATGATGAAAAGGTCCAGAAACGGACAGAGGTGATGGTTGCCCAACCTATGTAAGTGGACTTAATGCCACTGAACTGTACACTTACAAATGGTTAAACTGGGGGCGCCTGGGTGGCTCAGTTGTTAAGTGTCTGACTCTTGATTTCATTCAGGTCATCATCTCATGGTTCTTGAGTCTGAACCCCACGTCGGGCTCTGCGCTGACAGCCTGGCATTCTCTCTCTCCCACTGTCTCTACCCCTCCCCTGCTCGTGCTTGCTCTCTCAAAATAAATAAACTTCTAAAAAGTTAGCAGTTTAGCTTTTATGTTTACATTTATTTTACAGTAAAATTAAAAAAAAAACAAGAAGGGGATTTTTTTAACACTGTTCTTAAAAACATTCAGCAAATTGATTTTCACTTCATGAGTCTCATTAAAAGATTATTCTTTGCCATTTAATGCTGACAATATAATAGCTTTATGTATAATTCTGTAAACAAAGTCTTGAAAGCATTCACACAATTCCAAAATTTGGACTTTAAGAAGATTTTCCAATGACTTATAAAACTGGATGCTACAGGTTGACATTTAGTCATTTCCTGGTAGCTAACGTCTCCTCATGACAGATCGACTTCTGTGGACAAGCAAAAAGAAACCTGAGACCTAAGTCACAGTGCCTCCTTTACTTCTATCAAGATAAACTAGAGAAGTTCAAAAGGAATGTCCCAGAACAAGGGGATTTCTAAGACAGACCGAATTTCAGTTAGAACTCTCCAATGCCCATGGGGGTACTTGCATCACCTCAAATTCAACACATCTAAAACCAAACAAATCTCCCCATTATCTTGCAAAATGTAACGTCTGTTACAGGCTCTAACGGTAATAACTGCTTCTGTCACTGCTCCATCCTATCTTACGCATCACTGCATGCAGGACTATTTAAATTAGTACTCTCATAAGTGCGGCACTCCGAGATAAAGACCCAGCCCCATATCACCCATTGAGAACTGTCTGATGAGGAACAGAAAAGTAAAAAGGTTATCAAATTAAGCCATAATATGGATCAGTGTAGAAGCTCAGCTTGGAGGCCTGTGTGAGAGTACGGTCTACTGAGAGATGACCAACAGTCCAGTAGCTCAGCTAGGCTAGAAAGAGAGGTGAGGGAGCACGCATGGGTGGGAGAGAGAGAGCAAGAGCTACAATGCACTCCCGCAAGAGTATCTGCTGGGGTGGGGGGTGTGGGGGGATTGGTACGAGGTAGTGAAAAGAAAAAAGACCAGAAAGGTTAAACAGGCCAGGTCAAACCTTCTAGGGACTCAGGGGTGGACTGCTGTCTCTGCTAGGGTTTTTGTTTTTTGTTTTTTTAGTTTATTTATTTTGAGAGAGAGAGAAGAGAGAGCACGAGCAGGGGAGGGAGAGATAGGGAGAGAGAGAACGAGCAGAAGAGGGGCAGAGAGAGAATCCCAGGCAGGCTCTGTGCTCAGAGACTGACATGGGGCTCAAACTTGCAAACCTCGAGAACGTGACCTGAGCCAAAAACCAAGAGTCAGATGCTTAACCAACTGAGCTACCCAGGTGCCCCTCTGCTAGTGTCTTCTTGACACAATCTGGCTTCTGCCCTCAGTACTCCGTGGAACATGCTCTCCCTCTCCCCAAGATCAGCAACAATCTTGTTGTTTTATCCAATAAACCTTAGTCAGTATCTTACTTGACATGCTCTCTCTGGCTCCTTGCAGGATCTGAAAAGAGCGATCGCTTTCTTTCTTAAAACAATTTTGTCCCAGCATCCACGATTTTCTTCTGGACTTCCTCCTATCCCTCTGGCTCCTAAAACTTCTTAGTCTCCTTCTCCTCTGCTCATCATGGCTTCTGTCATCAGTGCCCCCTCACTTCTTACTCCACGCATTGTCTTTGTGTGACACTGTCTACTGTCATGTGTTCAGTTACCATCTCTATAGGCTGATGGCTCCCTCCTCCTCGAAACAGTAACAATCTTCTGTTGAGTAGTGTGTCAAGTAGTGCATAAAATGCTTTTGCAGATGAAGTAACTGAAACACAATGAGGTTAATCAACCTTTTTCCTTTTGCTATAGTCATTGTATTTTGTATACTTCACTCCACTATGAAGAAATTTTAAAAGAACAGCATGGAAAACCCGTTACAGGAGGAAGCAGGCTAAAGACCAATATATCACATAATACCACATTTATTTAAAATGGGACTATTTCACATTTTTGCATTTATGTGAATTTTAAAAATGACACTAACATTTTTTTTTTAATTTTTTAATGTTTATTTATTTTTGAGAGAGAGACAGAGCACGAGTGGGGGAGGAGAAGATAGAGAGGGAGACATAGAATCTGAAGCAGGCTCCAGGCTCTGAGCTGTCAGCACAGAGCCTGACACAGGGCTCGAACCCACAAGCTGTGATCATGACCTAAGCCAAAGTCAGATGCTTAACCGACTGAGCCACCCAGGCGCCCCATGACACTAACATTTTAAAAAATTGTATTTAGGGGTGCCTGGGTGGCTCAGTTGGTTAAGTGTCCAACCGCTGACTTTGGCTCAGGTCATGATCTCGGTTTGTGAGATCAAGCCGTGTGTCAGGCTCTGTGCTGACAGTGCAGTGGAAGTCTGCCTGGGATTCCCTTTCTCCTCTCTCTGCCCCTCCCCCCACTCCTACATGCAAGGTCTCTCAAAATAAATAAACAAACATTAAAAAAATAAAAAATAAAAACTGCGTTTAGGATCTTAGGAGGATATGCTAAGAAAAGAAAGTGCTTGTGATTTCTGAATAGGCTACATTTTTTCATTTATTTTTAACCATATGCTAAAAGCCTATATCCTTCAGTTAAACGTAACATCCCATCTATGGTAGAATCTATTTTCAAAAAGCCAAATTTAAAGACAAAGGTTTTCTTAAACTTTTAAAAGCACCAACATCATGAGGCTCCCGGGTGGCCTGGTTGAGTGTCTGATTCTTTTTTTTTTAATGTTTATTTTTGAGACAGAGAGAGACAGAGCATGAATGGGGGAGGGTAAGAGAGAGGGAGACACAGAATCTGAAACAGGCTTCAGGCTCTGAGCTGTCAGCACAGAGCCTGACATGGGGCTCGAACTCACAGACCGTGAGATTATGACCTGAGCCGAAGTCGGACACTGAACCGACTGAGCCACCCAGGTGCCCCTGATTCTTGATTTTGACTCAGGTCGTGATCCCAGGGTTGTGAGATTGAGCCCCAAGTTGGTCACCATGCTGAGCTTGGAGCCTGCTTGAAATTCTCTCCCTCTCTCTCTCTTTCTCTTCCTCTGCCCCTCTCCCCAGCTTGCACACGCTCACGCTCTTTCTCACATACATACATACATACATACATTTAAAATTAAAGCACCAACGTTACAATTACATATATATTTTAAGTCTTATTTAGTCATATAATCACATCAGTTGAGATCTTGATTCAGCACTAAATGGTACTAAATGTTATTTTTCTGGTTATTGACCCCTTTTCACACTGGAAATGGCAGCAAACTCTCATACTGTAATTCATTTGAAAAGACAGCTTAAAAATTTTTAAGCAGCTACTGTAATAGATTTTTAAAATAGACAGTTTATTTGTAGATGGGGCTGAACAAACATTAAAGAGTAAACAGACCCCCAGTCCCTTTCCCATAGTATGTCCTCCTATATGATACTACCTTAAATCTATCGGGCAGTCAAGGGGCATGGAGGTAGCTCAGTTGGTTAAACATCTGACTCGGTTAAACATCTGACTCTCAGTTTCAGCTCAGGTCATATCTCATGGCTCACTGGATGGAACCCCACTTTGGGGTGTGTGCTGACAGCATGGAGCCGGCTTGAGATTCTCTCTCCCAGTCTCTGTCCCTCCCTTACTTTTGTGTGCCCATGTGTGTGCACTCTCTCTCAAAATAAACAATCAAACAAACAAACCTTAAATCTATCGTACAGTCATTATATTTAGTAACACAAAAGGAACATCTCTGTTACTAAAGTCAAACTCTGGGAAGAGGACATAGGTACACAGGGAGAATAGTATCATTAGGAGCAAGTATCTTCTCTCACAGAAGAGTGAAATTCCAAAGAGATTAACTGGAAGATGAGTTTCTATCTAGTGATTAGGTTAAAATATGGTATACTTAGATTCTAGGTTTGTCAGTAGAATTTTATCTGCTGAAATTTTAATCTCATCTAGAAATACTACCATTATCAATGAAGTAAAATCATAAAAATGACACAATAATATTCCTGGAAAATCAACTAGACAGAAATATCCACTGTAGATGGAAGGGGCAGAAGAGATGAGACTGGAATGAAGGAGACGAACTAAAACTCTTACAAGAATCTAGGCCTAGGGGTACCTGGGTGGCTCAGTTGGTTAAGCATCTGACTTCGGCTCAGGTCATGATCTCATGGTTCGTGGGTTCAAGCCCCTGCATTGGGCTCTGTGCTAACAGCTCAGAGCCTGGAGCCTGCTTCGGATTGTGTTTCCCTCTCTCTCTGCCTTCCACTGCTCATGCTCAGTCTCTCAAAAATTAATAAATGTTAAAAAAAATTTTTTTTAAAGAAAAAAAAAAACAGAACCCAGGCCTATAGCCCAGATTAATAAGAAGTAGAAATGGAGGAAGTAAACAGTTACAAACTATATTTTGAAAGAAATACCAAGGAGATCTGGTGACACACTGGGCAAAGGGAATGACGAAGAGACAAGGGTGAAAATTTCTATAATATGACAGTGACCTGACCACTTAGCCTGACAGTGGAGACATCTGACTGGGCACCAAAATCCAGGTCCAGGTACCTCACATATCAGTACCAGAGGCAGAAGTCACAAACCAAGGCAGAAGAACCTCGACACAGACCGTCTCCTGGCCCCATGCCTACCTCATTCATCAACAAGCCCCAGCAACCTACAATACCTAGACACTCCAATTTCTAACATGGTACTCTACTATCTTTTGTCTTCAAAAGCCCCAATCCATTTCCTCTATTTCAAATCTCATCTCCTAGAGCCTAGACTCTGTACTGGACTGGATTCACTTTTTTGATGGCAAAACGTTTTCAGTCAGTATTTAATCTTTGGTTCCAATTACCCTGAACAGTGCACAATGGAAATTAGGAATTACTACGGGGAGAACTTAGAGCGGAGGGAAAAAAGATCACATTAAATGCTGAGCATATGTACTGAGCAAACTGGAGCTGTGAGACAGATGCTAACGAATTTGCCCCAAATCCTACAGAAAGTTTCAGGGGGCGCCTAGGTGGCTCAGTCAGTTAAGGGTCCGACTTTGGCTCAGGTCATGATCTCGTGGTTCACGAGTTCAAGCCCTGTGCACTGACAGTTCAGAGCCTACGGCCTGCTTCAGATTCTGTCTCCCTCTCTCTTTGTCCCTCCCCCACTCACGTTTTGTCTCTCTCTCTCTCAAAACTAAACATAAAAAAAAAAAGTGGCAGAAACAGGATGTGAATACAGTATGGCTCCAAAGGTCCACACTTCTAACCATCACCCCTGTTACTACCTCTCATAAAAGCAGATGAGGATGGAGGCTGATTTAGGAGAGATTACAGGTGATTTTCTAGAGTCAGTTATTCAGTATGAAGTGAACAAAGTACAACAGGTTCAAAGAAAAGAGTAGGCTTGGAAGTATCTTAAGCAGAAATTTCCTTAAATTCAAATTAATCATGTACTTTTATAAAATTCATGTTAGAAACTCTTCATACTGAATTAATATATAAAAAGGGACACTTGAGTTCCCTTCAAAGAATAATGAGTATCTAAGTGCTGTGGAAATCAGCCAGGTAAAGATGCCAAAGAAAGATATGAAGAGTTGGGTAAGGTGAACTGGGGAAGGATTCCTAGAAGACTGGTTGAAAAATGGAGGTATTTTAAGCAGAAAAGATGAAATATAAAATGGTAAGAAGATGGAAATGCAGAAATTGAGGAGGATAAACACCTAATAAAGTTATGAGAGCTGGGTCAATGAAACATGGAGCGTACAGAGAAGTGCACTGTGAGATTGTTACAGTTAAGACAAAAGACTCTGTAGTCAGATGTCCTGGGTTCAAATCCTGACCCTGTCCTTTACCAACTGCAACCTTGGGCAAGTTACTTAACCTCTCTACTCTTCAATGTTGTCATCTGTAAAATGAGGGTGATAATAACACCATCTATCTCATAGAGTTAAGCTCTCAATGAAGTGATCTGGTAGATGGAATGTTAATAACATAAGTTTACTGTTCAATGGGAATCACATATTCTTCAGCTAAGAGATGATGAAAAGGGAAAAGTAAGGAAATTTATTTTAATAATTCTACAGGGGGTAAGAGCTAACATTTACCAAAGATTTGGCTCATTCTGAGTAATAGTTATTTAATCCTCATTACCACCCTAGGAAATAGTTAACTTTTATTATCTCTAATTTACATATAAGGAATCTAAGGAATATAGAAATGAAATATCTTGCTTAGGTTACAAAGTATTAAGTGACAGAGTCCAGATTCAAATCCAGACGGTTTGGGTACAGAAGCTCTAAAGTACTGTGTTTACTCTGAATAGCTGCCATTTTGGATTTCCCAAGAAAAGGCTTTCCTCTATTAGTGAAAATATTCAAGGACTGACTGTAGATACAGCTACTTGTCATTTTCTAGCAGACAAATCAAGATCAGCCCCAGGGCCCAATTTTTTCCACAGATACCCAAAGCTATGTAGAGTGACTGTAGTAGGGGAAGAAATGTTTAACCTCCTTAAGGTTAAACTCTTCGGTATCTCCCATTAGAGAATATGTATACTCCCTTTTGGCTACTTAGTCCCTCAATCCTTTTTCACTTCTAGCTGTACTACCACATTTTCAGGTGCTAATGTCCTATTTCAGCTTGAACCCACCCAATTTATTCAACTGGATTTTTACCTGCATCAGCTAGCTATTACTACAGAGTATGAGGAAAAGGCATACTTACATTTAATGTACCAGATGCCAGGACTGGCCATGGATGAAGGTCCACAATAGGAAAACATCGTTAATTTGTCTGACAACTAAACTGGAGGTAATTCATTAATTTGCCTCCAATTCAGTCGTAAAGGGTAAGGTTTCCAAATAACAGATTTCAAAGTAAAAGCTTATAGTGTTCTGAAAGTTTTAACATTACTTTTACTCTATTTCCAATAGATTTTATAAGGAATCTAAGACCAACGGTGCTGAGACTTCAGAATCTAAACAATGTTCTAATTACAACAGCATGTTAAAAATGGCCAACATTTATCAACTCAATGTAAAAGGCAATTCATTGTGCAACATTCATGTAAAACACAAGTCTTCCAACTCTGATAAAAATAGCTTTGCTGCTGGGGCATCTGGGTGGCTCAGTCAGTTGAGCATCCAACTTTGGCTCAGGTCATGATTTCACGGTTTGTGAGTTCGAGCCCCATGTCGGGCTCTGTGCTGACAGCTCAGAACCTGGAGCCTGCTTCTGACTCTGTGTCTCCTCTCTCTGCTCCTCCCATGCTCGTGCGCGCTCTCTCAAAAATAAACAAACATTAAAAAAAAAAAAAAAAAGAGCTTTGTTGCTGTTTTCCCAATATTATAAACATATGTTTACTGTAAGGTCATACTTGAATTCCAAGTTCCTCTCAGCTCCATCCCACCCTCATTTGGACAGGAGCCCAACTTCTACTCCTGAGCTTGCACAGCATAGCCCCTTGTAGAAAGAGAAATGCAGTTGTCTACTTCACCACTGCCTTGATTATACGAGGATTTAGTTAGTGATTCAGAAGGAACAGGAATGGTAAGCCAGAACCTTAATAAAATTGGTCACAGCTGAGCTAATGTCGTAAAACAAATATAAGGGTGATAATAGGAAAATATCTGGCAAACTTCAGTATTAGTAACAACACCAACCTCTTAAATAGTGTTTCCCAGATTCTATGGGACATAAGTTTCTTAGGCAATTTAAACTGATGTGCATGACTAACAGTAGTAATGGACAAGTAGGTTTGTTAAATGCTGAGCTAAACGAAATAAACTTGACTACTGTTTTGTTTTTTAAATAGAGAACTTCCTGAAGCTCATTATATATTTCTGGCAAAACTTATACCACTTCTCCCCTTTTTTTCTGGAGCAGCTTTTGTGTCCCACAGCACACTCTTGAAGAAGCTCCGCTCTAAAAGAAGGAATCTTTTTTCCAACACAAGCCTGGTAAAAACCTGGTCTCTAACTCTTGATTCAGAAACTAAACACAAATAATAACCACAATAATAATAGAAAATGATAACTGTTAAGCATTTACTATGTGCCAAGTATCATTATTCGGTACTTTAGTTTCATGACTTAATTTTCATTACCACCCTATGAGACAGGCAACTTTTATTATCCCCAGATTAAAAGGATGAAACTGCTGAACAGAAAAATGTTCAAGAACTTGTTCAATGGTACAAAATCAGTAGGTGACAGAGTCTGGATTCAAATCTAGACTATTTGAGCCAGGAGCTCTAAAATAATCTGTGCTAAATAACTCCAAAAACTCATGGTCTAAAGAGGACTCTTCTGTCCTCAGTAATAATGTTTAATTCCCTGTTTGTTTGTTTGTTTTCAGAGATACATGCAAAGAATCAGTGACTGAGGTCTTTAGCTGGAATTAATCCACTTCTGCTCCTCTAAAAAGATTCAGATCAAATAACTACTGTCCAGGACTCTGGGGGTGGGGGTGGGGGAACAATACAAATATCCTATTAGAAACAGAAACAAGAACAAGAAGCCCTGGGTTAATTCAGTTATGAATTTTCTGATTAATCTTGACAAAAAGTGAGACATTCATAAGATGAATGTCAATATTTAAAAGCCACACAAAGAAAGACTATTTTTAGTTAGTAGTTATAACGGGTACTGGACTCTTTTATAATTGGAGATGTCTGCTACTTGTAAGAATATTTTCAGAGGAAACTGTTGACTAAGAGTCAAATTCTTGTTTAGAGTTTAAATTACAGTGTTTTAAAAGCTTGGGTTATATAGATTTCCCAAACTTTCCATTTTCCTCAACATACACATGACACAAACCCTCAAATAAGTGTTATTTGGCTTCTCATAAATAATAAATATGAGAAAAACCTTTAAAAGGGGAGTAATTCTTTACAAAGTATCCAGGCAACCAAACAAGGCCCTATCTGACAGGTCTGTGAGACCAAGAAATTACACTGCTGTCATATAATAACAGTAACAATAACAACAGCAAATATTTTGGGGGCTCTTACTATGTGTTAGACATTGTACTAGCTGTTTACATCCAACTCATTTTACGTTCATAACATCCATTTGAGGAAGGCACTATTATTATCAGCTCTAGAGATGAAAAGATGGAAGCACAGAGAGACAAACTAATTTTAATTTGCCTAAGGAGGAAGCAGAGCTAAGCAAGCCAATCCAGGCAGTCTGCCTCCAGATCCAGAGGTCATGCTCTAAACCATTTCACGATCCTCAACTCTGCTTGTTCCCCAACCTCAGCCCTTATCATTAAGTTGTACGATGTATCAAAATGCATGTTCTGAGTGCTAACAAGAAACAAAGCACACACGGACCATTTTCCTGGATAGGCTACGAGCTAAGCCATAAAAGCAATTTAAAAGAACTGAAATCCTATAAAATATATTCTCCAACTACAATGGGATTAAATTAGAAGAAATCACCCACAGAAAATCTGTGAAATTTCCAATGTTTGGAAATTAGGGGTGCCTGGGTGGCTGAGTTGGTTATGTGTCTGACTATGGCTCAGGTCATGATCACATGGCTGAGTTCAAGCCCCATGTCAGGCTCTGTGCTAACAGCTCAGAGCCTGGAGCCTCCTTTGGATTCTGTGTCTTCCTCTCTCTCTGCCTCTCCCCCACTCACGTTCTATCTCTCTCTCAAAAATAAACATAAAAAAAAAAAAAATAATAACACACTTCTAAACAATCCATAGGTCAAAATGAGAGATCACATAGGATATTAGAAAGTATCTTGAACTGAATGAAGATGAAAACAAAAAATACTAAAATATGCAAAATGCAGCCAAAGCAGTGTATAGAGGGAAATCTACAGCATTAAATTATTATATCAGAAAAGAAAAAGGTTTAAAAATCAATGACCTAAGCTTCCACCTTCAGAAACTAGGGGAAAAAAAAGAGAAAATGAAATGCAAAGCAAGTAGAAGGAAGGAAAAAATACAGAGCAGAAATCAATAAAACTGATAATTAGAAAATTTCTATAGGTATCAACAAGCCAACCCTAACTTTTTATGGAAGCAAAGGAACTACAATAGCCAAAACAATTTTGAGAAGAAAAGTTGGAAGATTCACATGAACTGATTTCAAGACTTACTCTAAAACTACATTATTCACTGTGTGATACTGATGAAGAATATACATACTGTTCTACAGAACAGAGAGATTCCAGAAATCGAAAAGTTATGATCAACTGATATTTAGACACAAATACCACGTGGAAAGGAACAGTCTTTTTCAACAAAGTGTTCTGGACATCCAAATGCAAACCAACAAAAACCTCATACTGGATATAAAAAGTAACTCAAAATGAGCCATAAACTTAAACGTAAAACTGAAATCCACAAAGTTTCTAGAAGAAAAGAGAGGAGAAAAACCTTCATGGACACTGGGTTAGGTAAAGGTTTCTTAAGACACAAAACACAGAAATCATAAAAGAGAATTTGGTAAATCAGACTTCATCAAAATAAAAACTGCTCTTCTAAAGACACTGTCAAGAAAATAAAAAGTCAGGCAATGGACTGGGAGAAAATTCTGCAGAATACATATAAGATAAAGGACGGTTAACCACAATATATAAATGACACTCTCAATTCAGTAAGAAAACAGATAACCCAATATAAAAAATTGAGCAAAAGATCAGAAGAGACACTTCACCAAGAGATACAGATGGCAAATAAATAAAGAGATGCTCAACCACCACTAGTCATTAAGGAAGTGAAAATTAAAACTTGGGGCACCTGGATGGCTTAGTTATGTATCTGACTCTTGATTTGGGCTCTGATCATGATTTTGGTTCATGGGATTGAACCCCACGACAGGCTCTGCACTGACAACACAGAATTTGCTTGGGGTTCTCTCTCTCCCTGTCTCTCTCTCTGCCCCTCCTCTGCTCGTTCTCTCTCCCTCTCTCTCAAAATTGAATAACAAAAAGAAACATTAAAAAAAGAAAATTAAAACTTCTATCAAGATACAACTATACATCTTTTGCAATGGTTCAAATTAAAAACAAGCTGATTACATCCCCAAAGGCAAGGGAATTAAAAGCAAAAGTGAATTACTGGGACCTTATGAAGATAAAAAGCTTCTGCACAGCAAAGGAAACAACCAACAAAACTAAAAGGCAACCAACAGAATGGGAAAAGATATTTGCAAATGACACATCGGACAAAGGGCTAGTATCCAAAATCTATAAAGAGCTCATCAAACTCCACACCCGAAAAACAAATAACCCAGTGAAGAAATGGGCAGAAAACATGAACAGACACTTCTCTAAAGAAGACATCCGGATGGCCAACAGGCACATGAAAAGATGTTCAACGTCGCTCCTTATCAGGGAAATACAAATCAAAACCACACTCAGATACCACCTCACGCCAGTCAGAGTGGCCAAAATGAAGAAATCAGGAGACTATAGATGCTGGAGAGGATGTGGAGAAACAGGAACCCTCTTGCACTGTTGGTGGGGGTGCAGCCGCTCTGGAAAGCAGTGTGGAGGTTCCTCAGAAAATTAAAAATAGACCTACCCTATGACCCAGCAATAGCACTGCTAGGAATTTATCCAAGGGATACAGGAGTACTGATGCACAGGGGCACCTGTACCCCAATGTTTATAGCGGCACTCTCAACAATAGCCAAATTATGGAAAGAGCCTAAATGTCCATCAACTGATGAATGGATAAAGAAATTGTGGTTTATATACACAATGGAATACTACGTGGCAATGAGAAAAAATGAAATATGGCCTTTTGTAGCAACATGGATGGAACAACATGGAGAGTGTGATGCTAAGTGAAATAAGCCATACAGAGAAAGACAGATACCATATGGTTTCACTCTTATGTGGATCCTGAGAAACATAACAGAAACCCATGGGGGAGGGGAAGGAAAAAAAAAAAAAAAAAAAAAAAAAAAAGAGGTTAGAGTGGGAGAGAGCCAAAGCATAAGAGACTGTTAAAAACTGAGAACAAACTGAGGGTTGATGGGGGGTGGGTGATGGGTATTGAGGAGGGCACCTTTTGGGATGAGCACTGGGTGTTGTATGGAAACCAATTTGACAGTAAATTTCATATATTAAAAAATAAAAAAAAATAAAAAAAAAAAACAAGCTGATTACAACTTGTTATTGTTCGTAACAAGTGCTCTGAGGAAGCTGAGCTACTACCAGAAACTGCAAACACTGCCAGTGGGAATGCAAAATGGTACTCACTTTAGCAACAGTTTGGCAGTTTCATATAAAAGTTACCATATGACCCAAGAGAAATGAATATATACAGCCACACAAAATCCTGAATGTGAATGCTTACAGCAGCTTTGTTCAGAACTGTTAAAACTGGGAGACAATCTAAATGTCCATCCACTAGTGAATGGATGAACAAATTATGGAACCTTTACACAGTGGAGTAGACTCGGCAATAAAGAAATACAAACTACTAACACATGAAATGTTGATGGATCTATATATGCTAAGTCAAGAAAGCTAGACTAAAAAGTCTACAAACCTGATTTCATTTATAAGACATTCCAGAAACCATAAAACTAAAGAGAGAGGAAAGAAACCTGTTGCCAGGGACCAGGGATCAGATGAAGGGACTGATTACAAAATGATTACAAAAGAGCATGAGGGAACTTTTGGGGGGCAACTGAAGTGTTCTCTCCCTCCCTCTATGTTCCTGCAAACAGCCATTTATTTGGGCAATTAGAAATTTAGGAGACACACTGGGGCGCCTGGGTGGCTCAGTCGGTTGAGTGTCCGACTTCGGCTCAGGTCATGATTTTGCAGGTTCATGAGTTCAAGCCCTACGTCGGGCTCTGCGCAGGTAGCTCGGAGCCTGGATCCTGCTTCAGATTCTGGCTCCCTCTCTCTCTGCCCCTCCCCACTCAGACTCTGTCTCTCTCTCTCAAGAATAAAAATAAACAAAAAAAAAATTTAAAAACAAAACAGAAAGTTAGGAGGCAACAACTGAGGTAGAAACCTGACTCATGTTCCCTCTATTTCTTGATTATGGTGGTCGGTACAAGACTACGTGTTGTCAAAATTCATAAAACTCTATGCTTAAAAAGTGAATTTTATTGTTTGTAAATTATACTTTAAGAAATCTGACTTTCTAAAAAGTGGAGGAAAAAGGGGATGACTGGCTGATATACTGAGAACAGATTACAGGGGGTAGGGCAAAAGCAGAGAAAACAGACTACTGTAGTAGCTAGCCCTGGCAAACGACAATATATGGTGGCTGTTACCAAGTGAAAGTCATGGTAGTGGTGAGAAATAATCAGATTTCTAGTTGTATTCTGAAGATAAGGTCTACATGATTTCCTGATACGCATGAAAGAAACAGAAGCTAAGGATGACTACTACGGTTTGGCCTGAGTAACTGGAAACGTGAAGCATCCAACAACTGACGTTGGAAGGCTACATGGGGAAGATGGTGGGGTGGGGGTGGGGACGGGGGGGTATTGGATGTTGATTAGGAGTAGACTTCTAAGCTCCAGTCGGCTATCAAAGAAAAATAATGTCATTACTGATCCCAAGGTTGTGTGTGTGTGTGTGTGTGTGTGTGTGTGTGTGTGTGTGTGTAAACATCACTGTATTCCTCCATTTTAGCTAGAAATCCCATCATGTAGACTCTGTTGTGACCCTAGAAGGAAGCCTAGCCACATACAGTTCTGCTTGATGGTTTGACCAGCTCTCACCCCCAAGTTAAGCATACTCTTCTTCTAAGAAAGGCAAAATGTGTTCACTGTCCATGGCTCCTACTTAATTAGGTCCTACTCACACCCCTCTAGCAGAAATTCCTCCACGTCTCTATTTCTGTATTTCACTTATTATGCCCACTGCATATGCCCCACTGTTTATGCAAGGGAGAGAGAGGCTGGATACTTTGGGAATTCATGTTGGATCACCTGTACCTCTGATTCAGTATTCCTTTCCTATTATGGAGTTTACTATTTCCACCAGTAAGTGTTTGCTTAATACACAAAAACAAAACAAAACAAGCTTCTCCTTTCTCCCATCTCTTCAAGCAGTCATTTCCTCTGAAGTTCTGTAGTTCCTGATCATTTTTGCAGAGGCTCCCTATTCTCTTTTACACTAACATTTTATTTATTTTTTAAAAATGTTTATTTATTTTGAGAGAGAGCACAAGCATGCACATGTGCAGGCGGAGGAGGGGCAGAGAGAGAGGGAGAGAGAAACCCAAGCTGTCAGTGCAGAGCTAGATGTGGGGCTCAATCTCATGAATGGGGAGATCATGACCTGAGCAGAAATCAAGATGCTTAACCGACTGAACCACCCATTTTTGATTTATTTTTTTTACCCATTTTTTTATTATTAATTTTTTAAAAATGTTTATTTTTAAATGTTTACTTATTTATTTGAGAGAGAGAGAGAGAGAGAGAGAGAGAGAGAGAGAGTGAGTGGGGAGGGGCAGAGAGAGAGAGAGAGACAGAATCTGAAGCAGGCTCCAGACTCAGAGCTGTCAGCACAGCACCCAACTCAGGGCTCTAACTCATGGATGGAGAGATCATGACCTGAGCCGAAGTCGGACGCTTAACCAACTGAACCACCTAGGCGCCCCTACATGTTTATTTTTGAGAGAGAGAAATGGAGCATGAGCACGGGTGGGGCAGAGACAGAGAGGGAGACACAGAACCCAAAACAAGCTCCAGGCTCTGAGCTGGTCAGCACAGAGCCCGACGCAGGGGTTGAACTCAGGAACCGTGAGATCATGACGTGAGCCGAAGTCGGAGGCCCAACCGACTGAGCCACCCGGGAGCCCCCTGAGCCACCCATTTTAATCTATCATTTTAATCTGAGAGTTGGGAAGGAAGAATCAGATAACAAAAAAAAAAAAAAAAAAGCTACTATGGATTCCCACTGAAAGCTTTTTTCTCTGGAGGGAGAGCCAGTCCTTTTTCCTCCAGCAGTACTGTCACCTAGAAACCAAGATTCTCAGCTGACATAACATTTCAGGGCTAATCTAATTCCCAGGAAACTACTCTGCACAGTTCAAAACATAAAAACCAGCAGCAGCACTTGCTTTTACCCCAACAACAATCTAAAATCTCAAATTACAAATTCCTGATAGTAATATAGTTGCTTAGTTTTACTGACCATTTAGTATGTGTGGGGTGCTGTGCAAAGTGCTTTAAATAAATTAGCCAATTTAATACTCGAAATAACCCTGTGACAAAGTTATATCATTATTCCTATTTTATTCATGTAAAGTTAGCATTTAAGGTAACATTTATAAAAACAGGAGATATGCCAACCTTAAAAATAAGCAAGCACCAACTATCTAAAATTTGATTTTAATGACCAATATTTTGGCAGTATACTAAGGAGTATGACATTTGATTAATTCCCAAAGGATTAGAGAAAGTGGTTTTTGCCTTATGCTGTTATTTTCTGGCTCTAACATAAAAAAAAAAGAAGAGAAGGAGGAGGAGGAGGTGGTGGAGGAAGAAAAATACCGGTGTGACTGCTCTTAAAGAAAACAAGTTACTTGGAAACATCACATTTATGGAAATAAAAACAAAAATTTATTTTACTTGGAAATCCTTACAATCAAAGGGAGAACTCAAGGTTGCCCTCACAGCAATTGAGAGCTCACTATACTACACAGTGGGCAGCTTGTTTCCACACTGCCATTTAATATCAGAGATCTAACTGCACAGGAAGACTTTTAAAGCAGGGCACTGAACAGATGTTTTACTGAACCCTTCCAAAGTATAAGGGATTACTTTAGGCACCACATCAGCACTATGGGAATATGGTGATAACTCACAGCTCCTGACCTCAAGATTACAATCTAAGTGGGGAGATAAAAATGTACATACATAACTCTAAATGAGGCAGAGAGAATTATATTTCAATAAAAGGAACAGACAGGTACAGGAGAGGAGAAAAAGACTACTTCCAATTGCAGAGGTCAAATTAGCCTCTTCTGCAGAGGTAATACTTGAAACGTTCTCAAAGGATAAGCGGGACCTGGATATCTGGAATCCAGCAAGGAGAAGAACATTCAGAAGCAAAGCGTACAACAGGAATGATGGCACAGGGCAAGGAAGTGTGGGGTGTTGGTAAGTACTTGGAGCTCATGTAGACCACGGGGCCCTGAGAGGAAATACAGGAAAACAAGGTTGGCCAGATAAGTGAAGGTGGCCCATGACAGGCCTTAAAAAAGGGAGAGAGCATAGAGGAGAGAGGAGCTATTCTAATAGCTCCAAAGAGAGGAGCTATTAGAATACACTAGGCAAATACCTGAATGAAGGCTGATACCAAGGATACCAAGGACATAGTAAGAGGCAGAACAGACACGGTCTGGCAGCTGACTTGGTGTGGTGGAGCAAGAGAGAAATAGGAATGAAGCTGGGTAAATGACAGGATGGTAATATGCAGCAAAGGAGGAGAAGACGACGCATGTGAGCTGGGACGGGGAAAGGAGTGCTGCTTTGCATATACTGAGCTTCAAGTGATAGACACTGCAGTGGTGAGATCCACTTTTATTTTGTATGACTACAGTGGACTGCAAATGTGGGGCTAACGCTCAGGACTGAGATTTCACCTTAACATATACATAAGGAGAGTGCCGTTAAATCTGCATAGTACTGATCTTTGAAGACTCACAATACACATGTGTCAAGGATTAACCACTTTCACTTATAGTTGCCTTTAATCCCAACAGATAGCATTTATCTCACATGATTATCACTGCTTCCCAAAATTGTAATATTCGGTCTATAAATTCTTCCTAGCTAATGACTTCACAGTTAGAACTAGTTTTACGTTAACCACAATCTGGAATGCAGAAACAAAGGAAATCTCACTGAAGAGTTTCAAAAGTCTTCAGTTCCTAACAGGCAACCAGGCTAGTATGAGAATCTTTCAATTCATTTTTACTCCTGGTGTAGCTCCCTGATGTCTACAGCACAATCACGTATGCTAAGCAGTTTGAAGCTGACTGTGCCGTGATTAACAGGGAGCAACAGCGTGGCTGGTGGGAGGGCTCAGGGGTCCGTGAAGGCTCCATGGTTGTCTCCGACAGGGGTTGAGGTGGGTGGTGAGCAGGAGAGGGTGGCAGGGATTCTGCCCTCTGAAGCACTCTTTGAGAGACTGCTGGGAAGACAGACAGACAGACGGACCATGAACAGCTTCCATGTGAACAACTAACATTCAGGAGGTAGAAAGCAAAAGAGGACTGGACCACGGATGTTGCCAAAGAAGAAGTTAGCAATGTCTACTAAAACAAAGGAAGACACTTCCTGTCCACTATCTAGGCAATACTGCCTTCTCCAATTTTAAATTCATTCTCCTTTTCTATCAACGTGAACAGGAATCAGCTGTGCTATTCTCACCCCTAGTATCTGAGAAGCACTACAGAAAGTCTTGAACTACTCTAGTTTAACCAAAAATAAAACCTTTTTGTTTCCCTTTCTGTATTTCATTAATAAATGTAATTCTGTGTTTCACTAACTCATGTTGAACTTCTACGTTATCACCTTGGTATTATATATCAGCTATTCATGTGCATCTTATTTGCCTTGTTGACCACAACCTCCTGAAAAATAGGTACCCTGTTCTAGCCTTCTTTTAATGATGTCTAACAAAGTGTCTCAACATACAGTATACAGTAAATGTCTGTGAACTCAGTTATCACTCAAAAGGAAACCAGGAAGGAAAATCGCAAACAAATAACATACTATTCTACAACTCAGAGTGAAAAATTGATATCCATATTTAAAACCACAAGTCTACATATTCTCATGATTCACTAAAGGTTCTCTAAGCATGTGACTCTCACTGGGCAACGTTCCTTTAGTTACCTGTCATTCCAGAAATTCTATGAACGCTTATTCCTTACAGTGTAACAGACAAACAAGAATTCTTCCCCAAAAAGCCCAGGACCTAACCCTTGACCCACTCTACCGCTGCTCTCACAACAAAACAAAGGCTTGCACAGTAACATTTCACAGTCCAAAAAAAAAAACAAAAACAAAAACAAAAAACTCAAGAGAAAATGCTCTTCTGGTTTCAAATTCTTCTCCTACAACTTTATTCCCTATTAAAAGATCTTTTCTATGAAGTCAAACTATCTTAAAAAACAATACCCTTATGCCTTACCTAAAAAGTTTAATACAAAGAAGAAAATCTGTATAGTCTTTCAAAGTCAGCATTATAGAAATCCGAAATATGTATACAAGCCCTTGCTATTTTATGATCACAAGAAAACAGCTAGCCTGGGAAAATAAGAGAGGTGAACCATTCCTAACATCTTAACAGCCACTTCAAGCAACCACTTGTTCTGTAAATACCACAGGCCCCTTGAGAATCCTTAGATTTGGTCGGTAACTTCAACTCTGGCAACTTGCCCCGCAACGTTCTACTTGAAATAGGCATTAACAGCCGAAAACTATGAATCTTACATTCTATGTACTTTTTATGGAATTCAAACTAATTCACATTTCAAAATGAAGTAAGGTAACACAACAGATCCAAGCACACACATGTGCCATCAATCCTATGCCCTGACTATCTTGTTTGGAGCATGCAGACTGTCTGCAAAGCTGACCACCAACAATGCCTCGCTGATTCCTGCACACCCCTGCTGCTCCTCCCACTATGAGGTGGCATCTATTCCGCCCCCCCCCAACCTTGAATCCGGGCTACCCTTGTGATTGCGCCAACCGAGAGGCTGCTTCCAGAAGTGAGGTTCTGTCAATTCCAGACTTAGGTTGAGAGAGACCTGGCAGCTTCCAATTTTTGCTTTCTTAGAGCCCTGAGCTTACATGTAAGGAAGTCCCAGCTCTTCTGCTAGAAACAAAGGGCCATGTGGAAACAGAGGCCCCATGGAAGAGGACACTGTATGAGAGAGGTTATGAGGAGGAGCACTTACACACTAACTGAAAGCTAGTACCAAGGCTGCAGGCACGTGAAGGAGACCATTTGGGATTCTCCAGTACGAGCAGAGTCCAGCAAAGACAAACCATCCCAACTGAGCCCTGCTCCAAAGGCAGATCCACAGAACCATGAGCAAGTACTTCTGAAAAGACAAAATTTAGAAATGACAGACAGTGGTTGCAAAGGGTTAGGGATGGGAGGGAGAGTGGAATATCAGCACTGAGAGAGGTGGGTATGGGGTACGGTTACAAAAGAGCAGTATGAAGGGTACTTTTAGTGTTAGTCCTGTTGACTATGGTGGTGGATATACAAAGCACAGGTGATAAAACTGTCCAGACCTTACACTGTATGTTAACTAACTTGGATTTAAATACAATCAAAAAAATTATTCACACCTAACACAAACACACATACACACCCAAGTACAAGTAAACTGATGAAATCTGAGTAAGATCAGTGGATTGTGTCAAAGCCAATATCCTGGCTGTGATATTACACTATAGTTTTGCAAAATTTACCACAGAGAGAAAATGGGCAAAAGATATGTGAGATTTCTCTGCATTATTTTTTTTTACAACTGCATGTGAATCCACAATTATCTCAATAAAAATGTCAATTAAAAATGGTTACTTTAAGCTACTGGGTTTTGAAGTAGCCTGTTATATAGCAATAGATACCTGATACAGAGTAACAACATTTTAATTGAACTAATTAGCTTAGCTTTCTAAGAAAACACTAACTGGGTATATAACTGATGCTGGGGTGCCTGGCTGGCTCAGTCGTTAGAACATGGAGCTCTCAATCTCAGGGTTGTGAGTGCAAGTATCACATTGTACATGGAGCCTACTTAAAAAAAATTAAAAAAACCCTGATGCTAACAAGTGCTATTATTACTACGGTACATTATTTTTGCCTTTTTTATTTGCATCTGTTCAAACATTTCTCAATTACATACAATAATTATTCCTTCAACTGGCTAGAGAGAAATGGGAGGAGGCAAAAACCAGTTATGAGAAAGATTAATACTATCAAAGACACACTTTTCCCATGTTTTAACATCTCTAAAATTGGAATGTATTTTACAATTGACAGCATTTTTTTTCCTTAGTCGTTATGGTCCATTTTAAATAAATAGTCTTAGATTAGCCAAAACACATTATATTAAAATCTGAGCTCTTTTTTTTAAGTCCAAATATATATTTAGCTTCATTTTAATTTTTTTAATGTTTATTTATTTTTCAGAGAGAGAGAGGGAGGGAGGGAGGGAGGGAGGGAGGGAGAGGGACAGAGAAGGGGGGAGGCAAAGAGAGGGGGAGACACAGAATATGAAGTAGGCTCCAGTCTCAGAGCTGTCAGCACAGAGCCTGATGCAAGGCTTGAACTCATGAACCATGAGATCATGACCAGAGCCAAAGTCTGATGCTTAACTGACTGAGCCACACTTTAAAACACCAAAGATTTTTGTTTTCTATAGTTCTTTCCCATATATATGCCACTACTGTCTTGAGGGTTTTTTTTTCTTTTTTTAATGTCTATTTATTCATTGGGGGTGGGGTGGGGACACAAGCTGGGGAGGGGCAAAGAAGAAGGACAGAATCCCAAGCAGGGTCCATGTTGTTAGCACACAGCCCAATGCAGGGCTCGAACTCATGAACCACAAGATCATGACCTGAGCAGAAATCAAGAGTTGGATGCTTAACTGATTGAGCCACCTAGGTGCTCCGGTCTTGAGTTTTTTATCATATATAGTTAAACTTAATCCTAACTAATAAATCCAGCCTACAACAATGTTATCCAAAATATATCCCCATGGAATCTTAGGAAAGATTCCACAGAAAATATCCTTTTCTTGTGGAAGAGTTGCATATTTGAGTAGGAAAACACTGTCCTACCCATTAAAACCTAAGATTCTTCAAAGTCTACAAAATCATTTTTCTACCAGCACTGGAAACTTTCTAAAGGACAAAAACAAACCTACAATTCTTTCTATGGCAATGCATACAATGTTCCTGATATGTTCCTAGATGACCTAGATGTTTCTAAATGTAATTTTAGATGCCTCACCTTTTCACCAATTCTATATTCTAGCTGTTAATGAAATCCATGTAACAGCTGATGTATAAATTGACTAATTAGTATTTGCTAAATTCTAGAGAAATAATAGGAATAAGAGTTGGTTAACAATTTGAGACTGACCATGAACAAGGATTTCAGCCCTTTTTACAATTTACACAAGAGACCAGTACTAAGAATCACTAAAGCAATTTAGGGAATGTCTTCAGACACTGAGAGGAGGAGTTGAACACAGTACCATCGTTGCTTTCTCAGAGGAAGCAGTAAATAAAATATCATTAATTTAGTTTTAACACTTGTGGTTTTAATCAGATTATTAAAATGTACCCAATTATGCTCTTATATAATCCTAATTTACTCACTCGAAGAAGAAGTCTGCTTTGGTCATGACAGTTTCATGCATCTTTATTCCTTGGATAATACCTATGGCTCAGCAGATTAGCATTCCCCAATTGAGTAAAACTCAATCCCTCATTAGACTTATACACCCATGGGGCACCTAGGTGGTTCAGTCAGTTGAGTGGTCGACTTTGGCTCAGGTCATGAACTCATGGTTTGTGAGTTTGAGCCCTGCGTTAGGCTCTGTTGGAGCCTGGACTTGCTTCAGATACTGTGTCTCCCTCTCTCTCTGCTCCTCCCCTGTTCACACTCTGTCTCTCAAAAAATGAATAAACGTTTAAAAAAAAAAAAAGTATACTCCCATGTTCACTGCTGTGTGACTTTATAATGCCTCCCACTGTGGGAGCAGTGTATTTCCTGGTCCCATTAGTTTTAGGCGTGGCCATATAATTTACTTTGGCTAATAAAACTGGGAGGAAGTATCAATGTGCCAATTCCCAGATAAAGCTTTAAGAGACACTGCATGTTTCCAATCACCCTTCTCATACTCCTATGATCCTATATGAGA
Organism: Panthera onca; assembly: GCF_046562875.1. Classification (NCBI taxonomy): domain Eukaryota; kingdom Metazoa; phylum Chordata; class Mammalia; order Carnivora; family Felidae; genus Panthera; species Panthera onca. The sequence continues at coordinate 15,727,119 of NC_138350.1, forward strand.
AGAACATGTAGCCACATGCCCAGGTAGCCACTGCCGCTCAGCTCAAGCCCCAGAATAAAAACTTACAAAATAGACTGGACCTTGGCCAGAGATTTGAAGTTCAGCCTGGCCTAGATGAGCAAAGCCCAGATGAGTAGAGGAACTGAACCAACTCAAAACCCATAGGAACAAAAATAAATGTTGCTGGTTGTAGTTCACTGAGGCTTCAAGGTTATGCAGCAGGCCCCCACCACCACCACCCCCCAAAAAAAGGAAGGGAAAAGAAGACTAACAACATCTGCGCAAGGAAAGTTATTAAACTGGATAAAATTCATATGATGCTCAGAATGCTTATTTGCATTCTTCTCACTGATGCCCAGAAGAGAATGTTTAAGCCACCCTATTTACTGCCTTGACCTGTACTTATTAGAATAAGCTGGAAGAGTCATATAGGGATGCTGCTTCACATAAAATTCAAGTTGGACTCAGGGCGCCTGGGTGGCTTAGTTGGTTAGGCATCCAACTTCGGCTCAGGTCATGATCTAGTGAGTTGTGAGTTCGAGCCCCGTGTCGGGCTCTGTGCTGACAGCTCAGAGCCTGGAGCCTGCTTCAGATTCTGGGTCCCTCTCTCTCTCTCTCTGCCCCTCCCCCACTTGCGCTCTGTCACTATCTCTCAAAAATGAATAAACATTAAAAAAAATTGTTTTTTTAAATTCAAGTTGGACTGGTCACTAAAAACCCAACCCCTGTATCGAGCAAGAGTATCACTAAACAAAAATAAAACATTTTTCACTGCTGACAGATGTTCCTTTAGTATTAAATCTCAGACACAATGATTTATGAATATAGCCCACACTTATCACTTAAAACAAAAGAACCATTTTTGTTTAACAAAGTCATACAATACTTTACCAAAACAAAACTTAAGAATAAAGAGGCACAGGGGCACCTGGGTGGCTCAGTTAGTTAAGCATCTGACTCCTGATTTCAGTTCAGGTCATGATCTCACAGTTTGTGAGGTCAAGCCCCATGATAGGCTCTGCGCTGGACATACGCCTGCCTGAGATTCTCTCTCCCCCTTTCTCTCCACTCCTCCCCTTCACTCACTCTCTGTCTCCCTCCACCCCCCCCCCCCCAAATAATAAAGAGGCACAGATATCACAGATTGGCCACAAAGGCTAGAAAAAGAAAAGGGTTGGTCTCTTGAGGAAAGATGGGCTTCTTGAATTCAGTACGTTATCGGGTACAGGCTCAAGTGCAAGTGCAGTTGGATACGAATTTATTTTTTTCCTTATCAGCTCTACAGAAAGAGATGTGTGACTCTGCAGTGGACTCTTATTGGATACATCTCAAGCATACATTCTCCCTTCTTCCCCTAAAAGAACCCTAACTTGGACTATACCCACTCCCAGCTCTAGCTTATCCCAAATCCTGACCAAACAAGAGCACACAACCCAAGGCAGATCAATCAGGGCCGTAAGATTCAACTGGGACTTCTGTTTAAGCCATCAGGGAACTCTATCTTAGAGTGGAAGAACAAGTCTTGCCTGAAGCCAGTACCACCTGGACTTTTCAGTCATTGTACTAGAGAAGCCTCATTACTACTTAAGCCATCGGGCTTTCTGTTTTATTATTTGTATCCAAACATTCAACTGATAAAATTTTCAGGGTAATCAAGGAGCAAATGTGAAATCAGAATCAGAGGTATTACCAAAGTACTATCCTAAGAAAGTAGGCAAATTCAAAAAACCCAATGAGCTTTCCTCAACTCATCTTAAATTTAGGAGCCTGGGGCGCCTGGGTGGCTCAGTCGGTTAAGCGGCTGACTTCGGCTCAGGTCATGATCTCACGGTCCATGAGTTCGAGCCCCATATTGGGCTCTGCTGATGGCTTAGAGCCTGGAGCCTGTTTCGGATTCTGTGTCTCCCTCTCTCTGACCCTCCCCCATTCATGCTCTGTCTCTCTCTGTCTCAAAGATAAATAAACATTAAAAAAAAAATTTAAAAAAAAATTTAGGAGCCTTTCTCTTTAAATAACCAAAGGTGGAAAACAGCAGGCGTAATAATATCCCTAGCTCTGTGGCTAAATTGCTTCTCAGTATGTAAATACATTTAACACATTCCATTCACTGGACTAGTCAACAATGATATTATTTATGAAACAATAAGACAGACTTTAAAATAGAGCAATTCTGGGGCACCTGGGTGGCTTAGTCGGTTAAGTGTCCAACTTGGGCTCAGGTCATGATCTCGTGGTTTGTGAGTTCCAGCACCGTATTGGGCTCGGTGCTGACAGCTCAGAGCCTGGAGCCTGCTTTGGACTCTGTGCCCCCTCTCTCTCTGCCCCTCCCCCGTTCGCATGCTCTCGTGTGCTCTCTCAAAAATAAATAAACATTAAAAAAATGTTTTTAATTGAACAATCCCATTCTTTGGTACATATTTAAAAGAAGAGAAAACACATGTTCACACACACAAACATACACACAGATGCTCATATATCAGCAGTATTCATGCTAATTCAAAAGTGGAAACAATCCAATGTTCACCACTTCAGAATGGATAAACAAATTGTGGCATAAACCATGCAAAGGACTATCTGGGGCCATAAAAAAGAATGAAGCACTGATACGTGCTACAACATGGATGAACCTTGAAAACATTATGCTAAGTGGAAAAAGTCAGACACACAGGCCACATATTGTAGGGGTCCAATTATGACACATCAGAAGAGGTGAATCAACAGAAAAGAGATCAAGGCTGCTTCAGGCTGGGGTAGGGGATAAGGGAATGGAGACTGACAGCCTGGTAGGCATGGGTCCCCATGGCGGGGGGGATGGAAATGAGATAATGGAAACCAATTTCACAATAAATTATATATCTTAAAAAAATGAGATAATGATGAGGGTTGCACAACTAAAAGTGGAACTGCATATTAGGAGAGAATAATTTTAAGGTATGTAAGTTATCTCTCAGTAAAGCTGGTATTAAAAAAAAAAACAATAAAAGCTTTGAACTGTTCAAATCTTTATTAGTCACTGACTTTCTTTGCCATGCCCTTTTAAGTGAAAAGAACAGATTACTTATATGCTGGGATGTCTCCTTCCTCCAACTTTGTTTTTCATTATTACAGATTCCTGAGACCTTCATGTTGTAAGAGGATAAGAAAGAGCCAAGTTACGTATTTTCCTTAAAAGAGAAAAAAGAGACGCTCCCTCAGTTTGCTCTTTGGTGTGAATTAGGTTAATTTACTTGACTGTATCAATCAGAAGTTCTGGAATATGAAACAAAATGTGTTAATTGGGCAAGTCCCAGTCTGTGCTTTAAACAATCAGCCCAATGTTATAAAACAAGTACCCCTTGTTGTCCAAATCTATTCAGTTTCTGAGTTTGAAAAGTGAAAGGTCAGAAAGAGAGTGATAACTATTTTCTTTTAGTTACAGAGTCTCAGCAATACAACTTCTTTCTTCAAAGCAAAATAAACATCAACACAACAGACCTTTCTGCTTTTACTACTAATCAATACCCTGAATCACAGAACTATTGGTTTGTACTTTTAAACATGCACCAGTACTACTAGGCATGTAAGGCAAAATACGATACTTTATTATGTCTTAAACTTCTATCACGCCCCAATACTATCTTACCATCTAAAACAGTAAGTCTAAGGATCTACAGGTTGAATTAATTCTGATCACCAACACAGACTGTCTAGGTCTCTTCTGCTGGACTATCACAGTACAGATAGAAAAAGCACAGCTACAAACTGTGATAGCAAAAAGAACAGAAAGGCTCAACTTTGAAATGATGGGTCTGACTCACACACAGCAAGTTGATACTTTTTAGGGAGAGTGAAAAAAAAAAAGTAGTCCTAAAAGACCCCTGATGGTCTACTTGGTTGATGCTAACAGGCACCTCAAAGTTAAAGATGGGTACATCAGAAACTCTTGTTCATCAACCTTGGATAGTGGCAGAACATTATAAAACACACCGAGAAGGGGCAAGAAGGGGAATCTTACCAAGAACTTATAAAAATGTTCCTCTAAAAATGTTCCTGAACAAATTATTTTTCAAAAATAATGAAAGGGGAAAATATAGTGTTGAAGATATAACTCTAGCAAACATTCAGTAAATGGAAAAAAACACCAAGAAGGTTTTTTGGTTTTGGTTTTTTAAATGCAAAAGGACCTGCTAATCAAGGATTTGGAACCTGCAGGAGGCAACACACACACACACACACACACACACACACACACACACACACACTCCTTCAACTATACATTTTGTACTATTTCTAATTTGAAATATACTGAATTACAGCCTCAAACTGGTACTCAATACAGCCTATGCCACATTCAACAGCATTCACACAGTGATGGATCATAGTTCTACTAATACATGTCTTGGGTCCACAGGTGGGAGGTACACATATATAAACCATATAGGGATATTTCTATAGATCTGCACTGGGAACAAAGTATGTTTGTTATCCCAGTTCTCTCTTACAAAACATAATTACCTGTGGTATCTATTCGGGACATCATCCTTCCTGATATAAGAGTTGTCTGTAACTGTCCCTTTCCTCACTTCTGTTCTTTGACCATTCATTCATATCAACTCCACTGAGAATGCTCTCATTAAGATCATGAATAGCTCTCAAAGCCAACATTACTGTAGTTCTTATTTAACTTGCCCTCCCAGGAGTGTTTGTCAGTTTCTATCCTTCCTGTTTGAAACTTTCAACTTTTGGTTTCTGATGCCACTATCACTGGTTTCCTCTCACCTCAGTGGTTGTTCCTCCTCAGTTTACCTTTGCTGGCTCTTTTCCTGGGGTCCCCAGGGTACCAGCTCTCCTTCTTTTCTCAATCTGCACAATTTCCTCAGTGATCTTATAAGTCCAATGGTTTTAATTTTTTTTTTTTTACGTTTATTTATTTTTGAGAGACAGAGTGTGAGCGGGGGAGGGGCACAGAGAGAGGGAGACACAGAATCCAAAGCAGGCTCCAGACTCTGAGCTGTCAGCATAGAGCCCGATGCGGGGCTTGAACTCATGAACCGTCAGATCGTGATCTGAGCTGAAGTCGGACGCTTAACTGACTGAGCCACCTAGGCACCCCTCAAGTCCAGTGGTTTTAAATACACACTCTCTACTGCTTAATACCTGTCAGTCTGGGTTTTTCTCTGGAACTCTGGGGTCATTTGGTAATCTGGTGTTTCCAGTTCGCTATCTAACAACAGGTATCTTAAACTGTACAAATGGACAAAACAGAAACTCTGGGTTTTTCTCAAAAAGCTTCTCTTTCCCAGTTTTTAGGTCAGTAAAGGTACTATCCACCCAGGTACTTAAGTCAAAATCTACAACACGAGTAAATCGAGCATGCCCTCAAAATATATCCCCAGTCCTTCCACTTCTATCTGCATTATAAGCATCCTGGTACAACTCAACACCATCTCTATCCTAAACCACTGCAACAGCCTCCTAACTGGTCTTACTTCCATTCTCCTTCCTCCAATACACACACAACCAATTCTTTATGTCTAAACAGCACTGCTGTGCCTGTTTAAAATCCTCCAATGGCATCCCATCAAAAGGATAACATCCAACCTCCTGTCTACCTATCTGACCTCAATCTTACTCTTATTTCCTACATGACCCCTCCCTAGCACCCCACACCTCATCCCTTAGCTACACAAACACTATGATTCAGCCTCACTGGCCACCTTTCTGTTTTTGAATATTCAAACTCATTTCTACTTTGGGACTATTCCTTCTGTTTAGGATATATATCCTCTGATCTTTGCATGGCTGGCTCTTGCTATTCAGACACCAGCTTAAATGTCACCTGCTCAGCCATTTCCTGCGTGTCCAATTTCAGTCATCCCAATCACCGTATCATTCTATATTAACATTAATTATATTCATTCTCTGCTTACAACTCATTATTGATATTTTCCTTATTTGTTTACTGCTCCCTAGAAGGTATGCCGCACTAGAGCAGGGATTTGACACCTTGTTCACTACTGTACCCCCAGCACCTAGAACAGTGCCTGACAAAACTACAGCACAGTAAATATTTCAAATGACTGAATAACTGAGAAGGAGGGACACTCTAAGAGAATTGATAAAATAATTTACTAATCTCACAAATTCATTTCAAACGCATGCACAGTATGGCACCGTTGTTTAGTGTGTCACTTGACTTTACCAAAGATGGACGGTGGGCTCTTCAAATAGATTTTTAATTACATTGAAGGCAACGAAATTTTACTGTTTTAAATTGATGAAACAACAGTCTCTGGTTTACTTACATAGCTGCGATTTCAATTTACAATAGTTGTCTTAGAATTTTAAAGCCTGAACATGTTTTATCCTATAAGGGCTCTGGAGAGTAAAATAGTGAGCCAAGGATGTTTTTTGCTTATTTAGTGTATGTTACTTAAGGCTAGAAAGAGAAACAAGTCTTAAAATTGGGAGTTTTTAAAACTTGGCAGCAAATTAAGTACAATGTCTTAAGAATACAATCACAAAGTTTTCAAACAATTAAATTAAAAAATGGCCTGGAGAAAGATGGCAAAATGGACTAGAAGTCATAGAGTTTTGGGCATTTAGTTGAGACATATAAAGTTTCTAAACCAGTTCCACAGAAGCTCTTGGAATGGAGTCCATATTTTTGTTTGTCAGAGGGCAGGAATAGAAAAATAGAAAACCCCAGGGAGTTCACGAGGGTGGAAGTGTGGAGGCTTCCTTCAGGCCCTGTCTGGGTGTTTATATTGTGACAGCAAACTCTGTGGTTAAGGCTGCGCAGTAATTAAGTAGTGTGTTTAAAACTTAAATCTCAATGGATTTTTCTAAGATTCCCCTCAGGCTCAGGAAGATGTGAAACAGGATTCTGACTTATAAACACAAATAAATCAAGTTTTATGTTAGTGAACGCCTGCACCAACAGCCTCAAGCTTCACTATGCACAGAACCAAACATAAAGAAAAGGAAAAAAGGAAATTCAGCAAACAAAATAAACCAAAAGAAAAGAAGATGTAACAGTGATTTCAATGCTAACTAGAAAGAAAGGAAAAAAAAAAAAAGAGAGAGAGAGAGAAAAAGACAAATTTAGTTAGTCTCTTAAGGAAAGCTAGAAATATGGATCAGGTTGATTTTTTAAGGTAGCCATTTGAAATGGCTTTCAATCTAATAAAAAGATAGTGCTGATATTCATAATTCATGTTTTATAGCAGAGCACTAGTCTTCCTGTTCTCCTGTAACTACATACCATAATCACTTTGTGTGTGTGCCCTCACTTTTAAATTGCCACAGTGAATACGAACTGTGTTCATTTTAACTGACGAGATAAAAGGAATAATCTCTGGTTCGGTAGAGTGTTTGCTTATTTTTTTTTAAGTAGGCCCCATGCCCAGCAGGGAGCCTAACTTGGGGCTTGAACTCACAACCCTAAGCTCAACACCAGAGGTGAGAACAAGAGTCGGATGCTTAGCCTAATGAGCGACCCAGGTGCCCCAAGGAGTGATTTTTATCATCAACTGAATGTCTGGTGACAGAAAGGAGAAGACATTATGCAAACAAACAAAAAACAAAAAACAAAAACAAAAACAAAAAAACAAAACAAAAACAAAAACCCACAAAAACCCCTCAAAACTAGCCTGGTCCATGAACACTGGCGTGGGATGAGAGGGTTTACATGTGTCCAAGAGTAGTTTCTGACCTAGATTATTTACCACCTCTTGATGAAAAGAGTGGCCAGAATCTGTTAAAAGAACATTACTAGCACTGCCTTGACAGAGAAGCTCAAGGCTGCCTTAACTTGTCACTGTAAACAAAGTGGTACTTGCAGCTTCTAACCTCACTTTCTCCACAGGATATAAATCTCAAGGAAAGGGTCTGAGAACACAGGTCGAACCATTCCTAAAGCCCTGGAATGAAGCTGAGGACTACATGGAAGTGTACAGGTCTCCAATTATTCTCATACTCACACAACTGAGCCCTCAAGTGAAAGTCCTCCAACATGGGAAGACCCAAGGGAGGTGGCACACGAGCACTGCTATTCTTGTCTGGTCTGAATGACTGAGAACAGTGGTACCATTAAGACAATGGTAACAGTTTATTTTAACTACTTTACTAGCTCCGCCTTGAACCAAGTAAGCTAGCTTAACAAGTATTATATTAGAATTGCTATATTACTTTAATCACCTAACATATTTTACATGGACTTGTGGAATTAATCTATATACTTAAGATTAAAGGAAGCCAAATTTATAGTTTTCATAACTACTTTCTGATTGTTTCATTTCCAAAGTCACAAAAATCCAGAAGGTTACAAAACGAAAAGCTAGGTTTCTTACAGGTACTTTATTGTTCTTTTAGCATACCTCATTATATCTAAAGTATAAAGAAACAGTAAAGCAAGTAAGCAAACAATAAGGAAAAAATTTAAACAAATTTGTGCAGAAACTACTCTTTATCATCTCTATATGATAAATTACACTGATAACTAAAAAATGAGCAAGCTAGAGAGGATTTGTATGACGTCCCATTTTTTTAAAACTATCTTTCGGGGCCCAGGACAAAACACTAACTTGGTTACTGTGTGAATGTTTTTACATCAATAAAGTAAAACTAAAGCTAAACATACCTCTGATATTTTCTTCCCTCTAACAAAGCTACCAGAGATGGAATCATCAACTCTAAAAAGCTGTACTGTGTATCAAACCATCTAAGTCAGTCTTCTAAAGGTAAAAATAATAATAATAATAATAATAATAATAATTTCATGTAATTAGTACCCACTTCTACAAAGTTGTAACCAACTGGAGGATGGTTTCCTGAGCTATTGTTTAGGTAGCTACTAATGGATTAACGAGCCACCACAGAGACAGTTGAAATGGGTGATCTGTTTATACCAGCAACTGCTTAAGAGATTTGGGGCAGTTAGATTAACAATATATAAAAAAAAAATCCAAATTGCTCAAAACCAGAGACTAACATATTTTGTATGATTTTTCCATATGGTACTGAGACTATATCCAAGAAAATGTCTGGCTTGTACTAGGCATTCTAGTTAGGCTGTGAACTGGTTTGACTAGTGAATAATACATATGGTCTATACCTTTGGGGACTACGAAAATCCTAGTGAGCAGAGATTCCTGAAAACAACTCTGGATTACAGGCTCTAAATTATCTCACACATACCATCCCCCTCTGAAGTTTTCATATCCTCAAGCCTTATCACTTCTTTATGACAGCTGCTGCTTCATACATCTCTAAGTCTAGTGTGAAAAAAAAAATTTTTTTTAATGTTTATTTACTTTTGAGAGAGAGGGAGACAGAGTATGACCATAGGAGGGGCAGAGAGAGGGAGACACAGAATCCGAAGCAGACTCCAGGCTGTCAGCACAGAACTCGACGTGGGACTCGAACCCACAAACCGTGAGATCATGACCTGAGCTGAAGTCAGACGCTTAACCGACTGAGCCACCCAGGTGCCCCTAGTGTGAAAAAACTTTTCTCTAATATCTGAGATTGAAAAGATGTTGACAAAGACTCGGTAAAAAATAACCATTCTTAACAGTATATGAGATACACACAAGCAGATACCGATCAGATGCTTCCCTCAGCTGAATCACTAGTCCATGGAAAATCCCAACTTTGCATTTCAGAGAGGCTCTGAAACACTACCCTCTGCTGTGCAAATTTAAAATACATTAGGCCTGGAGAAACCGTTCTAAAGTAACTTCCTGCATCAAACGCATCATGATGGATGGTGGGTAAAGGACAGATCCAGAGCTGCCAAGAAAACTCCCTGGAACCCTTTCCACTGCATTAAGCCTCCTACAGAAACTCTTATTTGAGATGTTCCAGAGGTTTAGGAATCCTCCCTACTATCCCTATCCAATCTAATTTCTTAAGTCTCTAGAGCCATCTGAGTGTTAAGGCCAAAGGAAATCTTCTCCACACGTACACACCATAGAAGTTTATGCCACAGTGTAGAGAATGCGAAAAAGCCAACTGCTGCTATTCCAGACTCCACGTTAGAAAAAAGAATGAGGAGTCTTCTGACCCTGGACTACTGGTTTCTTAAAGAAACTGTCCCCTTTTCAACTTAAGTAACACCCTGTCTGTATTCATTTTCTCTTGCTCCTGTAACAAATTACCACAAACTTAATGACTTGACACAAATTTATTCTTTCGTCATTCTGGAGATCATAAATCTACAATGAGCCGTTTGGGGCTAAAAATTAAGGTGGTGGCAGGGCTGGTTCCTTCCGGGGGCTCTGAGGGGAAAACTGGTTTCCTTGCTTTTTTTTTTTTTTTTCTTTTTTTTAGCTTCTAGGGCCCTCCTCTACTCTGGCTCAGGTCCCCTTCATCACACCACTCACTCCCACCTCTTGCTTCCATCATCAACTCTCCTACTACTCACTCGGATCTCTTGCCTCCTTCTAAGGACCTACCTGGATAATCCAGGATAATGTCCCCGCCTCAAGATCCTTAACTTAATTACATTTACAAAGTCTCTTTTACCATACTTATGGTAACAGAAATTAGAATGTGGACATCTTTGAGTAGCCACTATTCACCTTACCACAAACCTATCTAGAGATTTTAAATTCTATAAAGCATACTTAACTAGAATATTTCATTTAAACCTTATGAGGTGTTATTCCTATTTTATAAATGCTAAGGCAGGTCTAGAACAGTTCATTTCTCAGCCATAGTCATACAGTTAGCCAAAGAACCAGGACTTAAAACTGGAGAATATGGCCCTAAGGAACTAGAGAATATACACCATCATCATATATTGCCTTCTCCCCAGCCGTGCTGTTTACAATTCCCCTGCCTTTCTCCTCCCATTTTCTTGTACGACTTTTTACCATACCTGAAGTCCAAACTGCAATTTATCAAAAAAGTTTAACCCACAGCACAGGTCCTTATACTTTTTCAGGTCACTGTTCCCTTATAATCTTGGTCATTTTCTCATGGTATTCCCTGGGCCAGAAGAAATGCCAAAATAATTCTGTTAGCTCCAACCACACTAAGTATTTATGTCCTAACAACTTAGCACCTTTTGGGTACTCCACAACTTCTCAACTTCTGATTCTTAGCATCAGGTTAGACACCGCCACCTTTACTTCCTATTTCACATTGACTTTCATGCTACAGTACTTCCTTAGTTATAGCAATGGTCAAAATTCCAGCTTCGCAAAAATATGACAAAATATCGAAAGGAATGCAGTGATTTAATGCTGAATTGTAAACTACGTTAAACTAGCAGTTTGTGTGATGTCTGACAGATGTCACTGTGTTTCCCAGAAAATTAAAAGTATCCTGTGATGCCCATGTGAATTTGCTGGGGCACCCCTCAGTGTCTGGGCAAACTATTTGGACCTGTGGGCCTATGTATTTGGTATGCAAATAATAGCTGCATCTCTGAATAATGGGCTAAGACACACAATACAGGGAACTCCCAGTCTGTTTCCATACATATTGACATGCCAATTTGACATTTTCTATTAAAGATACATTCTCTATTACCACATGTGCTCATCATACTCTCCTGAGAAAAGCGACCAGCTCAAGGAAAATATCTGTACATAGTAAGGATTTTTATTTATGTCTCTAGGAGCATGTTACATCTGAAAGAGAACTGTGTGAGACAAATAAAATACACTGACATTTTCATCTGCCCAAATGAAAGGTACTTACTCATTAAGACATCACAAGAACGCCTGACGCCAAACACCAAAAAAATATTTAAGAACCTTAAAAATGTATGCAATACTAGCAAAGTAAAAAACTGTTAACATAAACTGTCTTATTTCCTGATTCTTTGGTATCATTTTAAGACTAATGTTCGGGGGCACCTTGGGTAACTCAGTAGGTTAAGCATCTGACTCTTGATTTATGAGATCAAGCCCATGTCGGGCTTGCACTGAACATGGAGCCTGCTTAAGATTCTCTCTCCCTCTGCTCTTTCCTCGCTCACACTCTTACTTGCGCACGCGCTCTCTCTCTCTCTCAAAAAAAACCTAACGTTAGGAAGGGAGGTATGATGTAAATCAAAGCACATGTAGAGAAAGTTTCAGAGTTGGTCCCACATGATACAAATTCAGGGATCTTCTAAATGAGTATTCTCAAACTTGAGGGTACACTAAAATCACCCTGAAAGATTTAAACACAGACTGCTGGGCCTTACCCCCAAGTTTCTGGTTCAGTAGATCTGGGGCATTTCTAAATAGTTGCCAGGTGGGGCGGCAGGGTGGCTCAGTCGATTAAGTGGCTGACTTCAGCTCAGGTCATGATCTCACGGTTCGTGGGTTCGAGCCCCACATCGGGCTCTGTGCTGACAGCTCAGAGCCTGGAGCCTGCTTCAGTCAGATTCTGTGTCTTCCCTCTCTCTGCCCCCTCCCTCTCTCTCTTTCTCTCTCTCAAAAATAAACATTAAAAAAAAAAAGTTCCCAGGCAATGCAGATGCTGCTAGTACAGGGACCACACTTTAAAAAAACCAGTTTCAGATGAAACTCACATTTTCATGGCAATTCGAAAAGCTACTAAATGCATTATGAAAGCTGGCGAGGAAACGAAACTGCAAAACAATGCAAACCCACCACAAACAACAAAAAACACCCAGAAAAAAGAAAACACACTGACAGTCAATACTTTCCCAAATAAGAAAACTTAGCTAACTCAAACTGAGCTCCTCCTGGTTTGTGCAAGTTCTCAATTTACCCTTCACTGACTGCTCTGCAAGGATTAAATGAGACAACACATACATGTAACAGCTCTCTGTAATGTGGCCAGAGGAAACCAAAGTTCAGAAAAGCCAAGAGTTCACCATTAAGCACCAGAATAATTTTCAACATCCAGTGAGAGGGCATTAAATTTGTAAACAGAGCCTGTCCATCCCTAAACTGCTTCAGAATGAAGAAACAAATAAGTTTTGCTGGTGTTTGCCAAATTACACTCTAATAGTTAGATGTAAATAAATTACACTCTAATAGTTAAATGTAAGTAAATCTAGTCCCGCTGACACAAAATGGAGATGTACGCAAGCAGGCAGCACTTTTTAATCAGGGGGAGATGTGCTGTGTTGGTCACTACTCTCTTACAGAATCTATATCTAAAATCAGTGAAACCACGGGAATGCAAGCTGGTGCAACCACTCTGGAAAACAGTATGGAGGTTCCTCAAAAAACTAAAAATAGAACTACCCTACGACCCAGCAACTGCACTACTAGGCATTTATCCACAGGATACAGGTGTGCTGTTTCAAAGGGACACATGCACCCCAATGTTTATAGCAGCACTATCAACAATAGCCGAAGTATGGAAGGAGCCCAAGTGTCCATCGACGGATGAATGGATAAAGAAGATGTGGTATATATATACAACGGAGTATTACCTGGCAATCAAAAAGAATGAAATCTTGCCATTTGCAACTACGTGGATGGAACTGGAGGGTATTATGCTAAGTGAAATTAGAGAAAGACAAATATCACATGACTTCACTCACAGGAAGACTTTAAGAGACAAAACAGATGAACATAAGGGAAGGGAAACAAAAATAATATAAAAACAGGGAGGGGGACAAAACAGAAGAGACTCATAAATATGGAGAACAAATGGACAGTTACTGGAGGGGTTGTGGGAAAGGGGGATGGGCTAAATGGGTAAGGGGCACTAAGGAACCTACTCCTGAAATCATTGTTGCACTATGTGTTAACTGATTTGGATGTAAATTTTGAAAAATAAAAAATAAAAAATATGGGGCGCCTGGGTGGCTCAGTCGGTTGAGTGACCGACTTCAGCTCAGGTCATAATCTCATGGTTTGTGAGTCCGAGCCCTGCGTCGGGCTCTGTGCTGACAGCTCAGAGCCTGGAGCCTGCTTCGGATTCTGTGTCTCCCTCTCTCTCTGCCCCTCCCCCACTCGTGCTCTGTCTCTGTCTCAGAAATAAACAAACATTTTTTAAAAAAAAATTTTAATAAATAAAAAATAAAACCAAGTTAATAAAAAAAGTAAAATAAAATCAGTGAAATCATAAACAATGGGCAAGAGTATGAAGTGCTATCAAATCCTTAATTAAATGCTAAATTGCATTAGTATGTTTTATTAAGCAAGACAGCATCTTAATGATATTAAAAAACCTCAAACAAAATTAGCTGTTACCTGAGTCAATCTAAAATTAGCCTAAATGCCCCAAAGCCTAAGTACCATTAAGTTACAGAACTTTACAAAGTTTATCAACAACGAAAAACTCAATCTCCTGATAGTCCTACTCCTTTTATTTATTTTAATTTTTTAAATGTTTATTCACATTTTGAGAGAGAGACAGAGCGTGAGCAGGGGAGGGGCAGAGAGAGAGGGAGACACAGAACCCAAAGCAGGCTCCAGCTTCGAGCTGTCAGCACAGAGCCTGACGTGGGAATCAAACTCATGAACTGCGAGATCATGACCTGAGTGGAAGTCACGTTCAACCGACTGAGCCACCCAGGCACCCCAGTCCTATTCCTTCTAAATAACCACCACTGGCAAGTGTTTCCAAAGTGAGCATGTCTTTGGTACAATCAAAACTGGTTCCACTGAGAGAAACAGTGCAATAATGAGAACGTCCTTATATTTATATATATTTTTTTATTTGAGAGAGAGAGAGAAGTGAGAGAGCACATGAGCAGGGGAGAAGGCAACGGAAGAGAGAGAGAGAGAGAGAATCTTTTTATTAAAGTTTTTATTATTTTTTAAATAAATTTTTAAAAAATGTTTATTTATTTTTGAGAGAGAATGAGAAAGAGAGAGCATGAGCAGGGGAGGGGCAGAGAACCCAATGCAGGGCTTGAACTCATGAACCATGAAATCATGACCTGAGCCGAAGTCAGCCTAACCGACTGGGCCACCCAGGTGCCCCAAGAGAGACAGAATCTTAAAATTTTTTAAAAATATTTATTTATTTTTGAGAGGCGGGGGGAGGAGGGAACAAGCAGGGGAGGGGCAGAGAAAGAGGGAGACACAGGATCTGAAACAGGCTCCAGGCTCTGAACTGTCAGCACAGTGATGAACTGCGAGATCATGACCTGAGCCAAAGTTGTATGCTTAACCGACTGAGCCACCCAGGCAACCCCCCAAGAGAGAATCTTAAGCAGGGTCCCTGCTCAGCAGGGAGCCTGACATGGGGCTCGATCCCACGACCCTGAGATCATGACCTGAGCCTAAATCAAGAGTTGGATGCTCGGGGCGCCTGGGTGGCTCAGTCGGTTAGGCGGCCGACTTCGGCTCAGGTCATGATCTTGCGGTCCGTGAGTTCTAGCCCCGCGTCGGGCTCTGTGCTGACAGTTCAGAGCCTGGAGCCTGCTTCATATTCTGTGTCTCCCTCTCTCTGACCCTCCCCTGTTCATGCTCTGTTTCTCCCTGTCTCAAAAATAAATAAACGTTAAAAAAAAAATTAAAAAAAAAAAAAAAGAGTTGGATGCTCAACCGAATGAGCCACCCAGGCGCCCCTATTCTTATATTTATGATATTTATGCTACTTACATGGACCTAACAGCAAATCAGGATTTCCAGCGCATGCAAGTAACTAGTGGTGGCACTCCACAGGGGAAGGAAAGAGAGAAAGAAGAAGCTTGCCTGATCCTACCTCTACTATTCAGGAAAGAGGAGAGGGAAATCAGTATCCATCCAGCCACTCTTTCTTCTCTTTATATAGAATGATCACAAGACCCCAGAGAGTGCTAGAATTAGACCAGAGAGGTACGGAAGACTATCAACGACTACATCCTTTTTCTGCCACCATGATGAGCAATAGAGTAAAAAAATAATACTTAGGTGATGGAAAGCACCAGAACAGGGTAACCCACATCCACGTCCACAGTTCTAATAATTTATGAAGTAGATCCCCTGGTATAAGACCTTCTGGAGAGCACAATAAAGGAACAGAAATAACACAGCATAACGTCATTTTTCAACTACTCAATTAGAAACTGACAAACATATATAAACCAGTTTTTCATCAAGTAAATCACAGGTCTCTGCTACTTAGCATTATGACTCCAAAACTTTATTTTCAAATAAAGTTATTGGTCTCAAGTAAAACAATACTTGCTTCAGAAATGCGTGCGGTCTTCTTTCAGGCAGTAAAAATCTTACTCTTCTTCATACACAGAGGAAATATATCACCCTGCAAAGGAGCAGAGGCGTACCTACAGCCCAAGAGTCACACCAGGGTGGAATCACTGTTAGATACTGTGTCTATTCACTATGCAGATGTCCCTAGAAGGCTGGAAGGCAGTGGACAGAATTCCAGTCTTAAGGGTGAGTGTAATTCTGAAAGGCCCAGAGGATAAATCACGTTAACGTAAGCCAGTGCTTATGCTAATGTAAGCTAGAACTTTCTGTGATGATGAAAACATTTCTGTATCTGCAGTGTCCAATAAGTGAAATGTGATGAGTGCCACTTGAGGGCCACTAAGGAACTGAATCTGTAATTCTATTCAATTTTAATGACTTTAAACAGCCACATGTGGCTAAAGGCTACCTTACTGGATAGCACAGATGCAAGCAAATTCTGGAGATTCCAGTGCCCTCGACAGTGATCTAGAATAATTCTGGCCAATGAGATAGGAGGAAAAGATTTTCCTTGATCTAGAACAAACAAACAAAACAACACACATACACAAAGAAGAAAAGATTCTTTTTTTTGCCTCTAAATGTGGTCTTGAGGAAGTGATGTCTAGGAAATGTTGCAGTCATCTTACAAACAGTAGGGTAGCAAGCCTACATATGAGACAGATACGCTGAAAAGAGCAGAGCAGAAGAATGGAAAGAATATGGGCCCCTGATATGATCACTGAGCTGCCCAACCAGTACTATGGAGATATTTTCATCTATTTACTCATTCAGATATTTTATATATTTTCATTTATTCAGGTCCTAAGCACTGACAAGATCCTACAATGAGCACAACAGATAAAAATTCCCAACAATATGAATTCAACAAGGTCTTATTGTATCAGTCAAATCAGGATTGCTGTTCATTGTAGCTGAAGATATAGCAATTCATAAGATAAGTAAAGTAAAAGTGGATGAAATAAACTGTTGTCCTTGGTACAGGAGTGAAACAAACCCTATGTATTTAAAGATCAGACACTGATGTCAATTCCAAATTTGTACCTCAAAACAAATATATCCTAAATAACAGGTTACAAGTACTTTGCTGAAAATAATTTTGTCAGCATGTATTAAGGCCGGACTACTAAGAAACATAAATAGATATGGTTAATAGTAAACCAACCACCTGTACACTACCATCCAATGACACGTGAAAAAATGCTCAACATCACTCATCATCAGAGATACAAATCAAAACCACAGTGAGATACACCACCTCACACCTGGCAGAATGGCTAACATTAACAACTCTGGCAACAGGAGATGCTGGTGAGGATGCAGAGAAAGAGGATGTCTTTTGCATTGTTGGTGGGAATGCAAACTGGTGCAGCCACTCTGGAAAACAGTATGGAGGTTCCTCAAAAAACTAAAAATAGAACTACCCTATGACCCAGCAATTGCACTAGTAGACATTTATCCACAGGATATAGGTGTGCTGTTTCAAAGGGGACCATGCACCCCAATGTTCACAGCAGCACTATCGACAAGAGCCAAAGTAGGGAAAGAGCCCAAATGTCCACTGATGGATGAATGGATAAAGAAGATGTGGTATATATATACAATGGAGTATTATTTGGCAATCAGAGCAAAATCTTGCCATTTGCAACTATGTGAATGGAACTGGAGGATATTATGCTAAGCGAAATTAGAGGAAGACAAATATTGTATGACTTCACTCAAATGAGGAATTTCAGATACAAAACAGATGAACATAAGGGAAGGGAAGCAAAAAGAATATAAAAACAGGGAGGGAGATAAAACATAAGAGACTCTCAAATATAGAGAACAAAGGGGTTATGGGAGGGGGGAAGGGCTAAATGGGTAAGAGGCACTAAGGAATCTACTTCTGAAATCACTGTTGCACTATATGTTCACTTGGATGTAAATTAAAAAATAAATTATTAAAAAATACTAAAAAACATAATTTAAGAAAAATTTGACGAAACAGAAGATTGAAACTGTATATTGAATCAATCCCTAATGACCAATTCTAAGACACAGTTTAGTAAAATTACTAGATTTTGAAAACAGCAAAAATCATGGCATCCAGGAAAAAAGACCAAATCACTTGTAAAAGACTATCAGAATATCTTTAGTCTTTGACAGTGACACAATATGGCAGAAGACAACAGAGAAAAACAAATGTGAGCCAAGAATTTATCGGCAGCCACGCCTAGTAGGAGTGAAACTGCAGGGTCATATGGTAAATTTGTTTAATTTTTTAAGAACCAGTTTCTTTTTATCGTCTATTAGTGTTTCCTTATTTAGTCACTCTATTTAGGGTCCTTAATATAAGTAGTTATGCTTTCATTTTTTTATTCTGTCTCATCATGTTTCCTGGAGGCACACTAAAAATTTTTTCCAATGGGGAGATTTTATCTATAAAGAAAACTTATATTGTGTCACAAGCAAAATATAAAAATAAGTGCTCACATATCTTCCTAAATAAGGTAAGGATTACTGAATCCAAATGTTTTCAAGCAATAACTGAGGTTAAAATTGTGATAATATATACATCATACATCGTAGTATGTCTGTGTATATATGTTTTATTTTGACCCCCCCAAAAAAGTACCTGAAACAAAAATCCTATAGAAACCACTAATTTAAATGCAACAGTTTTTAATAATAGATTGACTGCTAGGGCTATTCAAAGTGTGATTCAGCACTGGTGTTGGTTCAGAAACTATTGGCAAGGGACCCACTTCAAGTTAAGCACAAAAACAGAGTAAACTGATTTTGAAACCTTTACAGTAGTTTGGTAATTTTAGGTCTGTTGCCTCTAATAACAAAATTTTAGGGCATACATTTATAAGCTCTTATTTCCTTTTTTTCTGGTAATTTACTTTAATGTATTTTACCAAAAAAATGTGTTCGTGACAAATTGGGGGCAGGGACAGAGGAGGAACTGGTACTTTACCAGAAACAGCATGAGAAGCAGAAGCCAACAAATTTTCTGTAAAGGGCTAGACAGTAAATATTTTAGGCTTTGCAAACCATAGGGTCTCTGCTCCAACTATTAACCTCTGCCATTACAGCATGAAAGTAGCCATAGATAGTATGTAACAAATGGGCATCGTTGTTACAATAAAACTTTATTTATAAAAATAGCTGGTGGGTCAGATTTGGCCTGCAGGCCAAATTCACTGATCCCTGTACTGTAACATTCAAGAAAAATAGAATGAGGAAGGAGACAAAGCATAAAATTATCCAAAAGGACGAAAGGTTTTGGCAATGGAAAGGAAGGGGAAAAGAATAAGAATTTTGGAATCCAATCCTTAAGAGGTCGTTATCAATGTAGTCTAGATTTTGTTTAGCTATGCCAGCAGTCACATTCCTAGTCATACGTTAACCAGGCTGTGATGGATCCTTGCTTTATTACACTAAACTACAGTGCCTTGTGGTGATACTACATAAGCAAGATGACTTCATTTATATGCATCAGAGCAAAGGACTGAACCCTGGTTTATCTGGCAGGGGAGAACACCATCTGCTATTACCCTTAGCATACAATCAAATTTCTAGTAGATTAAAAAAAAAAATCACATTCTTGAAATCATAACTTATAAAAAACAATCCAATCTCTAACAGGTTAGTCCTATCCCTCATTATTTGTTTTTTGAAACAGTTCCTGTACCTAATAAGTACAAAAGTCTGCTCGTGGTATCCACTATTAAGGATGTAAAAATAAGGTTTGCCTTCACAACAGTTATATTCTAATAATTAAAATAAGAGACACCTAGGAGCGCCTGGGTGGCTCCATCGGTTCAGTGTCTGACTTAGCCACTTTCGGCTCAGGTCATGATCTCACAATTGTGAAGTTGAGCCCTGAGTTGGGCTCCATGCTGAGCATGGAGACTGCTTAAGATCCTCTCCTTCTCTGTCTCTCTGTCTTTCTCTCTCTCTCTCAAAACAAAAACAAAAACAAAAACACTATAAGTAACCCAAATGCAAGGCAAAACTGACAAGTCTTCTCCTACTATACCCTATGTTACTTGACAGCAGGATTCATGCCTGATTCTTCTTTGCATCTTCTCTACCAAACACATTTAAAAAAAAATCAACTATTTACTGAGTAAGATGTGAGTAAGGGTGGGTAATTAGTATCTGCCTTTCACAGATAAGGAAACCAAGGGTACGAAAAATTTCATCTGGTTAAAAGTGGATTCAAGACCACAATCCAGGTTTCCTAATCTCTATTATTCAGGTTTTCCAACCAGACCATGATTTCCTCAGTACATGCAAAGAACAAAATCCCATCAGCACTCAGACTTTCAACCATCTGAAATAAAACCATAAAACTTTAAAGGTATCTGTAATACCTCTCAAGAACAATCTCCCAAACTGAGGGCCAATAACTGTATCACAGTAATCTAGCATATTACAACAAGCATAACAGAGGTGGTACGGAAGGAGGGAAGAGCAGAAAGTACCCTCCAAAGTAGGCTCTTGAGTCCCGAAACCTAAAAGTTTTGAGACCCCAAAACGAAGATAAGGAGACTCAGGGGTAAGAGAGAACTGTCAACATGGCTCTGGGTGGTAGTTCTTGAACATTTTCATTTTTTCCACATGGTTTCAATTCTAGAATTTTGAGCAACATACTTGAAGGGATTAGGCCTTTAAAACAACAGTAAATAAGCCAACAATAATTCTAATACAACCCGTACTACTGCAAAATAATACCCACAGTGTCTAGAGAAGCTGTTCTCAAACTTTTTGGTTTCAGAACTCCTACTGGGGGCCCAAAAGGCTCCTGTTTATGTACATTATATCTACTGATATGTATCATTAGAATTAGAACTGAGAACATTAAAAATTTTTATTATAAAAGAATATACCGATGGGGCACCTCAGTGGCTCAGTTGGTTAAATGTCTGACTTCAACTCAGGTTATGATCTCACATCGGGCTCTGTGCTGACAGCTCAGAGCCTGAAGCCTGCTTCGGATTCTGTGTCCCTCTCTTGCTCTGCCCCTTCCCCGCTCATGCTCGCTCCCTCTCTCTCTAAGAATAAACAAACATTAAAAAAGTTTTTTTAATAAAAAACAAAATAAAAGACACATTACATACTCACATAAATCACATGCTTTAATTAAAACATAAGTTTTCTTTTAAAGAAAGTTAAAATTGTGGCACTGTTTCACATTTTTACAAATATCTTTAATGTCTGGTTTAACAGAAGTCAGCTGCATCCTCCTATCTACTTCAGCATTTAATCTGTTCCGATAATTTGCTC
Organism: Panthera onca; assembly: GCF_046562875.1. Classification (NCBI taxonomy): domain Eukaryota; kingdom Metazoa; phylum Chordata; class Mammalia; order Carnivora; family Felidae; genus Panthera; species Panthera onca. Next base: position 15,748,496 of record NC_138350.1, read on the forward strand.
TGGCTGAAGTATATAAAGAAAATACAGCCTCACACAAATCTGTAGTTTAAAAGGGAGTTTAACAGTCTTTAAGAAAATTGTCAACATTCTTCTTCAACACTGCCACAAAACTTAACAGATGGTAGTTTTCTTAAAGGTTACATACAATACAGAATCTGAAACCACATCAATGAACTTTTTGTACACCGTTACCTTAAAATCCATTGGTCTATCTTGTACTAGGGATCTTTACTCAGCCAATATTACTTCACTGAGTTGTACAGCTCTTCAAAACACTGATATACTTCCTTATTCAATATCAAAAATTCCTATTTCTTAACATTGCCACTGATCTCTTCAGAGAAGCCTTTAAATACTGGGAAGCTGTCAAGTCCAAATTTTATCACTGGCAACAGTTCTTTCATTTTTTTTCCAAGTTTCAGACATTTATTTATCAGTGTAAATCCCAACACAATACACCAACATGATTTCATGCATTTAGAGGAAAGATATTTCCTAGATAAGTGGAAAATTGTGCGGACAGCTTCTGGAACACCTTCATTCTAAGCAGCTTTATGGTGAAACATTTCATTTAGAAGTCTGGACCTCTTTTATCAGTTTGCTGTAATCTGCATTCAGTGAGTGGAACTTGTATTGATCACGGAGATTGTTTGTTCCAGGGTTCTGAGTTATTCTTCCTATCCAAACTGACATCTGGATTGAACAATGCCAGGCACAAGACAGTGTCGCTCCAGTACCTCCCGCTCCAATAAATACGAAGAGGGGGATCAAGCTCAGATGCCTGAGGATCCAACATAACACGGCTGCAGCAGAGGCCTCAGGTCTACAGGGAGAAAAGATCAAATCTGCAAGGCCCAGCACTAAGCAGTCCCTACACCAAGGATGAACAGACATCCAAAGTCACCCAGAACCTATTTCTCAGTTCTTTCATTTTGTGAGAAAATGTCTGCTAATTACCCAAATCAGAATAACCACAGTTTTTCTGTCAATTATTCTTTCAAGTAAAAATGATGTTCCATGAAAAATTCTGCTAGGTCAGCATGCAACTCCAAACCTCCAAGTGCTTTTTCCTTAAAATAACCACAGTACTTCAATATGCAGAAGCTCCATATATGTATTTCTCATCATATCATATAGACTAATAAAAGGACGTGTTCTCTTTTACTCTATTTTTTACTTCAATAAAGCATTCTTAAATGAAACCGGCTTTTTTTTTTTTTTAACTGCAGAGTGTATGGCAGTGAAGAGTATAATGGCTTCCAGGACAATCTGGTTCCAGGGCACTGGAATTGCTCAGGCACCAACACTTTACCCACCGATGCAGCTATATCAGCAGTACAAATATTAGCACACATAAAAAGTCACACTTTCTCGGTAATGTTATAAAAACAGTTTGACCTTGAGGACCCCTTGAAAGAGTTCCAGGGCTTCCAGGAGAATAGAGGCCTCACCGAGAACTGCTAATCTACAGAAGCATTAACAGTTATCTAATTGATCCCTATGTGGCCCTTTAGAACTGGTTATTGTTTTCTGCTCTGACTCTAACTCTCTCATATAGTTAGGAGGCCACACTCTGTTGGGCATTCAACCTTACGTTCTACCACGTCTCTCACTTCATACACACGGTAAATTGTAAACTACTCTACAATGTACTGCACAACCAGCTTAGCTCAGCATTTGCCCTGCAATAGCCAATACTGTGTGACTAAGAGCACAGGCTCTAAGTCAGTTTGCCTGGGTTCCAATCCTAAGTCTACCACTTACTAGGTAACCTTATATAAATTACTTAGCCTCATCTGCAAAATGAGAATAACAGTACTCATTATCTCCAAGAGTTTGAGGATTCAACCCATGCAGTGTTTGGCATGGGGCCTGATACAAAGGAAGTACTTGCAAGATACCAGCAATATTCAAAATATCACTGTACTAGAACATATGTATCCTAAATTATAGCAAAGAAATTTTGTATAGCAGTCAAAATTAGGCAGCACCCCCAGGAACAAGCCCAGTATCTAGAGCAGTACTTGCCAACTATCCTGGAAGAATCACTTAGGGTGCCTACAAATCTAGATTCCTGGCCTCTACCCTAGACTTAGTATATCAGAAACTTCAAGGAAAGAGCCTAGGAATCCTGCATAACACATTAGGGAATTCTTATTGTCATACGAGGGTGGGAAACATACCACTGGAGGAAATACTGTAATTGAAGGATTTAGATCATGGCTATCATCACACAACTTACACATTTTATTTTATTTTGTGGATAGTGTAAAATTCATTACAAACACGACTATTAAAAGGTTGATATAGGAGTGCCTGGATGGCTCAGTTTGTTAAGTGTCTCTTGAACTGAGCTCAGGTCCTGATCTCAGGATCGTGAATTCAAGCCCCACATTGGGCTCCACACTAGGCATGGAGCCTACTGAAAAGAAAAAAGAAAAGAAAAAAGAAAAGAAAAGAGAAGAAAAGAAGAAAAGGAACAGAAAAGAAAAAAAGTTTGATATATAAAGTCACTTTCTGAATAAACTGAAATGGTAAGGCATAATCTATCCTGAAGAAGGCATGTTTGAAAGGAGGAAACATTTAAAAGGGAGAAATAACTCATTTCTTCCATTCTAAGATGCTATCTTTAGAATTTCTCAAAGTAATTACATATCACTTTCCTCTTCAAATTCTGATCCAAGTTTGGATTGAAACTATCTTCAAATTCAGAGTTTAACAATTTTTCTGAACTTCTGGCCATCAGCAAGCATGCATAATATCAGATTAACACGTCACTTTTCAAAAACCATAACTCTGTTCTCTTTGACATCTTTAGAACTGACAGCACAATTTTGAGGCGAATAGAGGAATATCTGGGAATCCTCTAATTTTTACATGTAGTTATCCTCTGTTTCATTTTTAACTAGATAGTAACAGAAGTTGAGCAATTTCCGTTAAGAATCAGAAGGATTTTTAAAGATGTTAGCACTTGAATTATAATCCATCACAAGTCATGAATCAGTCACACTCAACTCCCTTATCTCTCCAACTCTCAAGATGTGTTCCAATGAGTTAGTGATTTCTGTCACTTTTAATTGTATCATGTCTTGGTACACAGGCTGTTTCTTGCACATAAAATAATCTTTGTATCTTCCTCCTTTTGAAGAAATATAAAACAAATTCTATATCTACATTTAACTTAAAATTCAGCCATGTGTAATGTCAGTGCAAATAACTGAGGTGGCAAGTGGGTGAAAAGACAACTCTACACGTGGCTAAATTGATATATAAGCAGGCAATAACATCTGTAATACAAAGTAATCTGCCAGTACATCACAAATTTTGTTTGCCATTAAGGACTGCGAAGGCACATCAAAACTGTTTTAAACATTTTTTAGGCAGGCACCCACCCAGTGTGGAGCCCAGCGTGGGGTCTGAACTCACAACCCTGAGCTTGAGACCTGAACTGAGATCAAGAGTCAGATGCTGGGGCGCCTGGGTGGCGCAGTCGGTTAAGCCTCCGACTTCAGCCAGGTCACGATCTCGCGGTCCGTGAGTTCGAGCCCCGCGTCGGGCTCTGGGCTGATGGCTCGGAGCCTGGAGCCTGTTTCCGATTCTGTGTCTCCCTCTCTCTCTGCCCCTCCCCCATTCATGCTCTGTCTCTCTCTGTCCCAAAAATAAATAAAAAACATTGAAAAAAAAAAAATTAAAAAAAAAAAAATAAAAAAAAAAAGAGTCAGATGCTTAACCAAATGAGTCACCCAGGTGCCACATCACATCAAAAACATTTAAAAGCACTGAAAAGGTTCATTCTACAGTTGGGCAATTATGGTATTAGATAATTTATGTATAAGAAAATTACAGTGATAAATATAAGGATCAGATTTCTTTATAAAAAGTTACATCAGAATGAACTGAAACCCAAATTCAATTACAAACTGTTCACAAAAGACAGACTAAAGGGTAGAGTTTAAGTTTTTTGTTTTTTTTTTTAACGTTTATTCATTTTTGAGAGACAGACCATAAATGGGGGAGGGGCAAAGAGAGAGGAAGACACAGAATCCGAAGCAGGTTCCAGGCTCTGATCTGTCAGCACAGAACCCAATGCAGGGCTGGAACCCATGAACCACGAGATCATGACCTGAGCCAAAGTCAGACACTTAACTGACTAAGCCACCCAGGCACCTGAAGGGTAGAGTTTAAAAGCATCTTGGGTGACTCAGTCTGTTAAGCATCCGACTCTGGATTTTGGCTCTGGTTATGATCTTATGGTTTGTGAGTTCGAGCCTGCTTGGGATTCATGATCAATCTCTCTCTCTCTCTCTCTCTCTCTCTCTCTGTCCCTACCCTCCCTACTCTTGCTTTCGTTCTCTCTCAAAAATAAACATTTTAAAACAAAATAAAACTAAACTAAACTAAAATAATCTTGGAGTACACCTGAAACCACTACGTTGTATGTCAGTTTATCTTAATTAATTTAAGATAAAATTTAGGGGCTCTTAGGTGGCTCAGTCAGTTGACTTTCGCTCAGGTCATGATCTCACAGTTTGTGGGTTCAAGCCCCACAATGGGCTCACTGCTGTCAGTGCACAGCCTGTTTCAGATCCTCTGTCCCTCTCTCTCTGCCCCTCCTCCACTTGCACTCTCTCAAAAATAAAAATTAAAAAATAATTTTTTAAATAAAATAAAATAAAATAAAATTTAAAACAAAACAGGGGAGCCTAGGTGGCTCAGCTGGTTAAGTGTCTGACTCTTGATGTTGGCTCAGGTCATGATCTCAGGGTCATGATAGAGCCCCTCATCAGGCTCCCTGCTGAGGGTGGAGCCTGCTTAAGATTCTCTCTATTCCAGGGCGCCTGGGTGGCTTGGCTGGTTGGGCAGCCTATTCTTGCTATCACCTCAGGTCATGATCTCACAGTTGTGGGATCAAGCGCCACATCGGGCTCTGCACTGAGCATGGAGGCTGCTTCAGCTTCTCTCTCTCCCTCTCTCTCCCCACTCACGTGCGTGTGCTCGCGTGCACGCTCTCTCTCTTTCTCCATCTCTCTCTCAAAATAATAAACTTAAAAAAAGAAAAGATTCCCTTTCTTCCTCTACCCCTCCCCGCTCCTCACTCTCATGTTCTCTCTCTCTAAAACAATAACAACAATCAACAAACAAAAAGAGTTTTGGAATAAAAACTACATAGAGAGTTTAGAACAAAAACAGTAACTGAGAAAAGAAGGTCAATGTACAAAAGCAAGACAAGATATACAGCAATGCCTCTCAAAGTACTATTGGTATTGCCCAGTCATTCATGAGACAGTGTGGTAATTTCCAAAGAATATTGATAAAAGAATATTTTCATACATATCTGAAATGTAGTATTAGTGGTAACTTCACAGAAATACTAAAGCAATCTTAAAGGCTGTGTATGTGTCACAGGGACCATGGAGTTCCGTTGTTTCTGCTATTTAATCAGTTCAGCGGCTCCAACCTTACCAAACTCAAAAGCTCCTATTTATAAAAAACGTTTTAACAGTCCCTTTATTACCCTGAAATTATATTAAGTGATAACTTACCTATCCATTTAACTTTAAAATATCATTACAATGCCCCAACTATAAATACGAAAAAGAAAAGGAAAAGGAAATTAATTTAATAAAGCACTAAGATGTAAAAACTTGAGCATCACTACACTAGAAAATACATAAGATATATAAGATGTTTGCACCAATACGAAGAATCACAATGAAAATGACAGCTACAAACGCCAACTGAATCAGGTATGTCAAACAGTGACTAATATACTCTGAGGGGTACCACTGTGATGCATTTTTCCAAAACGGCAAATGCATTTTTCCAAAACGGTAAACAACTCTTGGTAAAGCTCTACATGAAAGGACATTACTCACTCCTTGACATACATACTAGTTGCATTTATAGACTAGATTATATATTAACATCATGTAAAAAAATGCCTTGTGTATACAGGTAGAATATATATATATATTTTAACGTTTATTTATTTTTGAGACAGAGAGAGACAGAGTATGAACGGGGGAGGGGCAGAGAGAGAGGGAGACACAGAATCGGAAACAGGCTCCAGGCTCTGAGCCATCAGCCCAGAGCCCGATGCGGGGCTCGAACTCACAGACCGCGAGATCGTGACCTGAGCTGAAGTCGGCGCTTAACCGACGGAGCCACCCAGGTGCCCCGATTTTTTTTTTTTTTTTTTTTTTTACAGGTAGAATATTTTAGACTGAGGTAATTACATGAAATGAGACAAAACAGTTATTCATTGTACAGCACTGTCCTGAACAATGTAAGGCATCTAGAAACTTAGCCCCTTGCTCACTAAATGCCTGTGACAACCTTCAGTGTGGTGACAACCCAAAATGCCCCCCTCTCCCAAACAGCAAGCACTACCCTAGCTGAGAACTACTGAGCTCAGTAACTAGGCTATTTAAAAATCACTGGCATGCTACTATTTCTATTTCTTAAATTAGCATTTTGCTACTACACAGTATTATTCTGTAGCTATAATTCACTATAATGGATCAACATAAAAGAAGTCATAAAAACAGAAACAAATACTACATCTAAGCATATCACAAATATATGTAATCAAACATGATTTAAATACAAACCAGAATGGAAATATGTATCTTCTGGAACAAAGAATTTCGAATGTAGTTGATTTCAAATATACAGCTGAGAATCCAAAAATAGGAATATTTAAAAACTGGATTTTACTGGATCAGCAATCTACTCAGTACTAGGAACTACTCCTGAATGTCTCAATATTCTCTCAGGATATGTGTCCATAAAACTTAGTAAGGCCAAGGTATATACTCAAAACGACTGAAAGCAGGGACTCCAACAGGTATTTGTAAAGCCACGTTCATAGCAGCATTATTCACAATAGCCAAAAGGTAGAAATAACCCATGCCCACAAACAGACAAATGGATATGCAAAATATGGTATATCCATACAACAGTCAGTCTTTTAAAAAGGAAGAAAATTCTGACACTACAACATGGATGAATCTTGATGACATTATGCTAAGAAAATAAGACAGTCACAAAAGCAGAAATATTATATGATTCCATTTGTGTGAGGTATTTAAGAGTAGTCTAATTCATAGATACACAAAGCAGAATGGTGTTTGCCAAAGCTTAGGGAGAGGATGGAATACTGATACGTGTTTAATGGGTACTCCGTTTCAGTTTGAGAAGATGAAAAAGTTCTGGAGATGAACAATGGTGGTGGCTGTACAACAATGTGGATATACTTAATGCCATGGAACTGTACGCTTACAAATGATAACTTTTTATTTTGATATTATATGAATATATTAAAATATATTTATATTTTCTTACTTATTTATATTTTATATATTTAAAACAAAAAATTAAATGGGGGGAAAAGCTGGAAAATCAGAAAGTAGAATTGACATACACTTTGTTGGCAAATGAAACTGTTATATCATTGAAAGTATTAATACAATTTAAACAGGAAGATTTGAAATTCTGAACATAAACTTCTAATTGCTACAGGAATTTCCCTGTTCTTGTAAACAACTAGAAAACCTGACAAAACACATGAAATAGCAGTTTTTAGACATTGGGCAAACAGCAGCAGAGACTGTGATCCTCAAGAGAAAGGAAACAAAGAAAGTAAATTCCATGACTGACCAAACTTTATGGCCTGGAGGCAATTTCCAGACTTCACTGCAGGGACAGAAATTTGACACAGGATTCCTGGCTCTGACTGCACTGAGGAGACAAGAGCCAGGGAAGCTGAAGCACCTGGAATTTGCAGCTAGAATTTGCGGGACAAAGTACTGAAGAGCAAGGAGCTGCATGCATGTGGAGATCTGATGATCTGTATAAGGATTCTCTTCAATCTCGGAAACCTTCTCAAGAGCGGGGAGCAAACCACCAAAAAGCAATCAGCCCAACAATCTCCAGAGCTCACACAGGGCTGGGACTAGTTTGTGATCCTACTGGTCAGAATGTAGAAACCTCAGAATCACTAGAAGGACCACACTTGTGTAGTGGGGCTAAATTAGTCTAAGGAAAAAGACTGCTGTGACCAACCATAAAAACCTTAAAAGCAAGCTTCCCAAGAATCAAACTGACCAAAAAATTACTTAATAACTGTATGGCAATAAAATCTGACATTCTTTAAAGGAATATAGCAAAATTCAGTGCCCAGAAATGTAAAATGTAGGGATGCCTGGGTGGCTCAATCAGTTAAGTGTCCAACTTCGGCTCAGGTCATCATCTCATGGTTCGTGGGTTTGAGCCCCGTGCCGGGCTCTGTGCTGACAGCTCAGAGCCTGGAGCCTGCTTTGGATTCTGTGTCTCCCTCTCTCTCTGCCCCTCCCCAACTCACGCTCTGTCTCTCTCTTTCAAAAATAAACATTAAAAAAAAATCAAGGGGTGCCTGGGTGGCTCAGTTGGTTAAGCATCTGACTTCAGCTCAGGTCATGATCTCGCGGTTCGTGGGTTCAAGCCCTGAATTGGGTTCTGTGCTGACAGCTCAGAGCCTGGAGCCTGCTTCAGATTCTGTGTCTCCCTCTCTCTCTGCCTCTCCCTGGCTCACGCTGTCTCTCTCTCTCTCTCTCTCAAAAATAAATAAACATATAAAATTTTTTTAAATAAATTCAAAAAAAAGATGGAAAATGTAAAATTCACAATGTTCAGCCATACAAAGGAAAGAGGAAAAGATCCACATCCAGAAGAAAAGTGAATCAACTGAAACAGAACCATAAATGATATAAACATGATGGACTTAGAAGACAAAGATGTTACAACAGATACTATAAATCTGGTTCACATAAATGTGACATGGAAAAAAGAGAAATAGATGAAAAAAGACCCAATGGAACTTGCAGAGTTTTAAAAAGTATAGTAGGTAAAATGAAAAATACACTGAATGGGAAAAAGAGATGAGACACTGCAGAAGAAAATAACAGTGAACTTGAAGATACAGAATATAGAAACTATCCACAGAAAGAAAGATTGAGGGGCGGGGCGGGGGGGAAGGAAAGAGCCTCAGTAACCTGTGGGACACTGTCAAGTGGTCAAACACACATGACTAGAGTCCAGAAAAAATGAAGGGAGAGCAGAAAAACAACAACAACAAAGAAATAATGGCTGAAAATCTGACACATTGATGAAAATTATGAGAAATCCAAGAAACTCAAGTCCCAGAAGAAACACAAAGGGAAAAACACCAAAGCACACAACACTGCTTAAAAAAAACAAAAAACAAAAAACAAAAAACATGAAAACTGATAAAAAGAAAAACTTTGAGTATCCAGGGAAAAAGGCCATACTATTCAAACAGGTACACAGATAAAAATGAAAGTAGACTTCTCATTAGAAATCATGTAGAATTAAAAAAAAAAGAAAGAAATCACACAGGACAAAAACAAGTAAGATTCTAAAGTTCTGAAGAAAAAAAACACTTAGCCAACATAAAATTCTATATCCAGTGAAGTATTTTTAAACACAAAGACAAAATAAGGGCGTTTTTAGACCAATAAAAGCTGACAGAATTCATCGCAAGCAGACCCCTGCTATAACAAACATTAAAGGAAGGTCCTCACACAGAAGAATATCAGATGGAAATTTGGATCTACAAAAAGGAATAAAGAGGGAAAGAAATGGTAAATAGGTGGGCAAAAGCAAAAGACATGTTTAAAATGAAACGAACTGTGGTGTTTACAACATACGAAAAATTACATGGAATGATAATAGAGGCACAGAGATACAGGAGAGTGTAACAGACTGCATTTTCCAAAGGTTGCCTCCTGTTGCAATCCACATGCTCTGCTTCCAATGAGACACTAATATTCCTCCACTAAGATGGGTGAGGGGTGCTGGGGGGGGAGTCTATATTCCCTCTCCCTGAATCTGGGCAAATCTTTATAACTGCCTCCACCTACAGAATACAGCAGGAGAGACACTGCCTGACTCAAGATCAAAGTTAGGTCATAAAAGGCAAAAAAATTTCTATTTGTCTGTTTCTTGTTAGAATACGTGCCTTTGGAACCCAGGCAGCTGAAAAATTAAACTGTACCATTGTAAACCCTGTAAGTTATAGGTGACGTGGTATAACATTATTTTAACACAGATGGTAGGAAATTAAAGATGTATACTGTAAGCCCTGTATCAACCACGAAAAATATAAAACAAAGACATAAACCAAAGTAAACCAAGAAAGAAGATAAAATGAAACCATAAAAATTCTCAACAAATGTTTTAATAAAAAGAAGACAGAAGGAAAAATGAGAAACGAGAAAGAACAGATGGAACAAATTGAAAACAAATAGCAAGAAAGAAAATACAGGGGGTGCCTGGCTGGCTCAGCCAGAAAGCATGCGCCTCTTGATCTCTAGGTCATGAGTTCAAGCCCCATGTTGCACATGGTGCTTACTTAAAAAAGAAAAAAAAAAAAAAAAAAGAAGAAGAAGGAAAATATGTGTAATACTAGCATATTAAATTACATATAATTACAGAAAATTTAAACAGTCTACTCCAATTAAAAGACAAAGGTTGTCAAACTGGATAAAAAAGCAAGCCCTAACCATATGCTATCCACAAGAAACAGAGTTTAAATATAAAAACACAGACAGATTAAAAGTAAAAGGATGGGAGAATACAAATGAAGGCAAACACAAAGATGAAGCGGTATAAATACCAGCAAAGTAGATTTTGGAACAATGACTATTAGGAGGGATATAAATAATGATCGAGAGATCGATTCATTAAAAGGACTTAAATAACAATCCTAAATATGTATGTATCTAATAACGAAGCTTCAATAGTCACAGAACTGAAAGCAGAAATACACAAAGCAACTAAAGTCGGCAACTTGCAACACACGTTTCTCGGTAATGGATAGAATTTTAAAAATCAGCAAGGATTTGAACACTATAAACCAACTTGACCTAATAGATATTCATACACTATTTCACCCAATAGCAGCAAGATACACATTCTTTTCAAGTGTGCCTGAAACATTCACCAACATGAACCATATTCTGGACCACTTAAAAAAAATAAACTACTCTGGGGCGCCTGGGTGGCTCAGTTGGATAAGTATCTGACTTCAGCTCAGGTCATGATCTTATGGTTCTTGAGTTCAAGCCCCATGTTGGGCTCTGCACTGACAGCACAGAACCTGCTTGGGATTCTCTCTCTCTCTCTCTCTCTCTCTCTCTCTCTGTCCCTTCCCCATTGTCTCTCTCTCGAAAATATACATTTAAAAAAAAGAAATTTTAAAATTTAGGTTCAATAGATATGCTATTAAAATATTAGATACCAAAACTGATACAAAAAGACATGGCTAAACAAATCTGTAACAGAAGACAGTGACCAAGATAACAAATTACCCAACCACCTCTTCTTTATCCCTACAAGAGCACTAAAACCCCAAACCTAGCTTTACACAGAAATTTTTAAATTTCTTACAAAAATGTGGCATACTGACCTCAAAGTACTGTGAAGTAAACATTATCCTGGTCTTAAAACCGTTAAGATAAAATTAAAAAAGAAAATTACAGGACAGTCTTATTTATGAATAATGATGTGAGAAATCTTAAATAAAATTTAAGCAATTAAAGCAGTACATCAAGAGATTTATTTAAAAGTACTACTATATAGCTTTTGTTAGAAGAACGCAAGGGTTTTAAATAAAACTATTGATAGCACATGAAAGATTCGAGCAAAATGTCATGATAGCAATAGACTCTACATTTTATAAAATTCAATCAATCCCACTCCTTTCTATAAAAAGCAATAAAAAACTTTTGATTTATTAAAACAATCCACATTACAAATCTGATGGCTGAACATTAGTGGTCTTCCACTTAAGAGACCAAGAGGTACCTGATTTAGCTATTCGTAATAATATATTACATATTCTTTACTCCAGAGCAGAGAATTACAAAAACTACTGAAATATACAGATCACTACTTGAGTCTGTATAGAAGCTAAGCAAAGAATCATTAGAATAATTTGTCTACTATACTTGTTGGATATAAAAAGCAAGTCTGCAAACATCAATGGTAATGCTGTACACCAGTAGTAACCAGCTAGAAAAAGAATGCCGAAGTATCTCCGTGAAAACAGCAACAAAAAGAATAAAACATTTGTTAATTGGTGTAGTGAATGTATAAAAAAACCTAAACTTTAATGCGGAAAAACTTGGTTAGTTACAGAAAAGGAATAGGCCACAGTATCATGAAGCAGACAATTTCGTCCAAGTTAAAAAATAAACGTGATGTACTTCCAATTAAAACACTAACGGGGCGCCTGGGTGGCTCAGTCAGTTAAGCGTCGGACTTCGACTCAGGTCATGATCTCACAGTTCGTGGGTTCGAGCCCCGCATCGGGCTCTGTGCAGACAGCTCAGAGCCCAGAGCCTGTTTCAGATTCTGTGTCTCCCTCTCTTTATGCCCCTCCCTGACTCACGCGCTGTCTCCCTGTCTCAAAAATAAATAAACACTAAAAAAAAATTTTTTTAAACACTAACAACATATGTTACACAACTTGAGAACTTGGAAAAATAAATGGGGGAAAATCAAAGAACATTCTGTAAAATCATGAAGATAGGATTAGGCCTATGGAATACTAAAAGCAATGTCTAAGCAAGGGATTGGGTCTCAAACTGAAAAATGGCTTTCTCTTGCAAAATAAATGCAAATAGGCTGCTGATTCATTCATTTGCTGACCATCTCTGACACTAGTTTCTGTTCAATGTTTAAATGGCACACTCATAATAGAGACAATCTTTCATTTCCTAAATCGTAGCTTATATCATCTGTGGTACAGCTAAAATGCACAATTCATGACCAAGATAGAATCCTTAACTGAAAGCTCACATGTAAGAAGAACTGCAGGTCAAAATGTTATTTTTTTCTTAAATATTTCCAAATGAACCTCTTAAATTCTTCTATTGTATTGTAATTTTACCATATCATACACAATGAAATAAAGCTAGAACTTATTATTTACTTGTAGACAAGGGAAGTTGTAGTCACACGCAATTCACCTCTGGAAAAGCAGCTGGCTGCCCATTTGAGTTACCTTACAGATTTTGGGAAATAAGCTCCAAAATGCTGCATGCCTGCTCTGTGTTAGGTAATTCTATAGATTGTTTCTTCACCAGGTTAGGGTTTAATTTCCTGTCCTCAGCCTTTCTTGAAATTTGATACAACAAAGAAAACACAAGTATGAGTGGCACTTCCCCAAAATAGTGTTAAGGGGGAATTGTTCTAGGTACTGTTAAGATGCCAAACTCTTCCCCTGAGCAAGTGTCTTTTAACATCTAAAACAAAATCAGACAGATTTCTTTTTTACCACCTGACTTACCAGAGCTCATGATATGCTAATTCAGACTATGAATTTCCAAGAGAAGAATTTAATATGCAGCCTTTCTCAGGCTTACTTGATTAAAGGTTCCCTTTATTCTCAGAGAACCATTAATGGCAAAGAGCCTAGGCTTTGGAGTTAAAAATATCTGTGTTCAAATTCTAGCTCTGCCATTCATTAACTATATAATCTTGGGTGAGTAATCAGTTTTTCAATTGTAAAATGGCCGGGGGAAGGGAGCAATACCTACACTTCAGAGGACTGATTTAAGGATAAATTATATACACACAGTGTGTTAAGAATATATAAACCTGATAAACTTTCAACAAAATTGCATTTGTCCTCCTGAAAGCAAAAGTTAATGATCTTTTCCCTTATATTCCCTCTTTCTCCCTTCCTTGCTTTTGCCTTTTCTTTTCAGTTTTCATTCCTGGGTTTAACATTCCTATGTGATTTTCTTTTAATTTAACTGTTCGTTAAGGTAGCCAGCCATACTCAAAAAGCTCTCCTACATACTGACTTACACTGTTCAACTGAATGCTGGATAGAACAAAAAAGAAACAAGTTAGTGGGGCTGAGATACATTACTAAGTGAAAAAAGCAAGCCATAGCATGACAGTGTGTAGAACACACTATCACTTCATCAAAAAGGGATTACACAAAAGAATGAAGTTGAATGCTTACCATAAAAAAAAAAAAAAATGGATCCCAAATAGATCAAAGTCCTAAGCATAAAAGCCAATACAAGAAAACTTGAAGAAGAAAACACAAGGGAAAAGCCTTACCTTGGATTCGGCCATGATTTCTTGGATATGACACCAAAAGCAAAAATAAACAGGCAACAAGAAAAAAAAATAAACATCAAAATTAAAAATTTTGTGCACCAGAGTAAACTATTAACAATGTGCAAACGCAATCTATGGAATGGGAAAAAAATATTTGCGAATCATATGGCTGATAAGAGATTGATATCCAGAATATATAAACAACTACAACTCAACAACAAAATCAAGCAACCTGAATAAGAAATGGGCAAAGGACTTAGAGACATTTCTTCAAATATATATAAATAGTCAACAAGCACATGAAAAGACACTCAACACCATCAATCATTAGGAACATGGAAATCAAAACCACAAGGATACCCTTCACACCCATTAGGATGACAATGATCAAAAAACAGAATATGACACTTGTTGGACAGGATGTGGAAAAACTGCAACCCTATGCACCACTGCAGAGAATGTAAAATGATGCAGCTGCCATAGAAAATAATATGACAGTTCCTCAAAAAATTAAACTAAGAATTACCACACAATCTGCAATCTCACTTCTGAGTATATATTCAAAGGATTTGAAAGCAGGGATTTGAACAGATATCTGTACAATCATGTTCATGGCAGCATTATTCAATAATATAAAGCCAACAGAAGGATAATGGATTAGAAGACTGTGGCATATACACAGAATTGAGTATTATTTAGCCTTAAAAGGAAGGAAATTCTGACACATGCGATAACGTGGATGAAACTTGAAGATCTTAGGCCAAACGAAATAAGCTGGACGCAAAAGGGGAAACAGTGTATGTCCCCATTTAGACGGGATACTTACAGTAGTCAAATTCACTGAGACAGTGAAGGGGAAGGGAAGGGAGGAGGGTAGAATGAGGAATTAGTGTTTAGTGTTTAATGGGTATGGAGTTTCCATTCTGTAAGATGAAAACACTATGGAGATGGGTGGTGGTGGCACCACGGTTGCACAATTTGAATGCACTCATTAATGCCACTGAACTAACTGTACATTTAAAAATGGTTAAAATGGAAAATTTTATATTTTGTATATTTTACCACAATAAAAATGGAGGATTACATAGGATTATACTTATACATGTGCTTTCAAGCATACATTTCTAGAAGAATGGAGAGAAAGCTGGCTATATTTTCCTGGAGAGGGAGACTGGAGGATCAGGAGTGAATAAGACATAATAAAGAAGGGTTGAATATAGTGGTCTATTATGTACACACTAAAAACTAACCTATATTTAATGGTTTGAAAAGATATTCAAGGTATTTTAAATAGAAAAAAAGGCAGATAACAAAATACTATTTGCTGTTTAGTAACAAAATACTATTTACCATCTAACATTACTTAAACACACCAAAAGGAGTCTCAGAGGTAACATCAGAGATCAGTGAGAAAAGAAGGGACTATCAATAAATGTAGCTGTGACAACTGGATTCCTATTACCCTCTACTAACAGGATATAATAGTATAATTAATAATCTTATAGTCCTATTACCCTATGGTTAAATAAAACAATTCCAGATGTCTTAGTCTTAACTAAATTCATCTTAATTTAGACACAATTCTAAATTTAATCTAGATTTTAGATTAAAAATTTGTACATGAAAGGCAAAGTATTAACACTAACTCTAATTTAGAAAAAAATACAGGAGAATACCTTTAAAACCTCAGGCCAGAGAGGGATTTCTTACAACACAAAAGCACTCACCTAGGAGAGATGGTTAGATTCTAGCCCTAGGGATAAATCCTAGGAAAACTCTCAAACATGAACACCAGGCATGATCTCACAGTTTGTGAGATTGAGCCCCGTGTCAGGCTCTGCACTGACAGTGTGGATCCTGCTTAGGATTCTCTCTCTTCCTCTCCCCATGCCCTTTCACATGCTAGTGCTTGCGTGCTCGCTCTCTCCCTCTCTCTCTCTCTGAAAATAAACATTAAAAAAAAAACAAAACACCAAGAATATATATAAGAATGTTCACAGCAGAAATCTTTGAAACGGTTCCAAACTGGAAACCTACATATCCGTCAACAGGAAAATAGATAAATAAATTATGATATAATTCACAGGCTGGAATATTATACATTAGTGGAAAATGAGTACAAAAAGTGGGACACATCTTGGAAATAATATTGATTTTTAAAAAGCAAATTATAAAAGACACCATATATATCTTCACAATACTCAACTGTAAAAAATTAAAGTAAAAATAAACATTATATCATACAGTAAAACATAGTAAAACTAATTTTTTAAAAAGCAAGGGAATGTTAAACATCACATTTGTGACAGGGGGAGGAGGGTAGGTAGGAGGAGGGATCAAGGAGTACACACACAGGTGCTTCAAGAAAGTACTCGTGATCCTGCAGTTCTTTAGGTGGTTGGTGAAGTTCATGAGTGTTTATTATGTCTCATAACTAACATACACAGAACATTTATTCTTCTGTAGATATTAAATTTGACACAAGAAGGAAAATACAGTATGAATCTATCCTTATTTTTGTGTAAAAAATTATCTATACTTCCTATAATACCCAGAAGGGTACCATGAAATGTTGCCACGAATTTTCTAGGTAAGTTAAATTTTAGGTAACGATAATTTTTTTTATTACTACTTATTCAAGATTTCTGATTTTTTATGAACTAGTGTGTAATTAAACAACAACAGTCACAAGCATATGCATTTTTTAAAAGACCTGAAAGATACACAGCAAATTTAATGAGGGATGGGGGGGGGGGGGGTAGGTAGAAGTGTTTTTCTTTTCTTTTTCTGTTTATCTACATCTTCTAAAACTGCACCAAGAAAATGTGTAGTACTAGAGTTCCATAATTACTTATCTGATACTCTTGCAGCCAGGGATGTTTCAGAATCCTGATTTTTAAATCTATTTTTGTTTTTATTTTGTGAGAGAGAGTGCAGGGGAGGAGCAGAGGAGAAGGAGAGAAAGAATCCTAAGCAGGCTACATGCTCAGGGCAGAGCCCAATGTGGGGCTCAATCTCACAACTGTGAGATCATGGCCGGAGCCGAAATCAAGAGTTGGATGCCTAATTGTCTGAGCCATCCAGGCACCCCTTTTTGGCTTTTAGAAAGGCAACACACACACACCCACGAAAAAGAAAACACAGAACCTGTACTAGGATTACCCTAGCACGGTTTCAGTCAGTACCCCATAACCAAACACAAATATTTCTGCAGCAAAGCAAAGAGTCACCCTAACAGGGATAAACAGGTAATATCAAGAACTTCATGTCAGTTAGGGCTTGTTTTTTTTGCCATCAGAAGAAGTCTAAATTAGGTTTTACCACCGGAAGAGTGGAATTATTTAGTGCCTAAGACCAGAGAAGAAGTAAGGCTTCCAATTCTATCCCCACTGATGATCCAACCAACTTGGAGCTTAGTCACTGCAGTCTGTGCACTCAGTTGAGAACAGGTAAAACAACTGTTAAATGAATATTTTATAATACCAATAAATCAAAGCATTTCAAATTCTAAACTAAAAAGCATTATTTCTCTCTTTCAAGCACATTTCAAAAATGAAGTTAATGAACAAGTGTCAAACTAAACTTGGAAATTATCAAAATCATAATGTGTATCAAAAACTCAAGGGGCGCCTAGGTGGCTCAGCTGGTTAAGTGTCCAACTCTTAACTTTCAGCTCAGGTCATGATCTCACAGTTTGTGAGTTCAAGCCCCGCATCGGGCTCTGTGATGACAGTGCAGAGCCTGCTTGGGATTCTCTCTCTCTCTCTGCCCCTCCCCTGCTCATTTGCTCTCTCACGCTCTTATCTCTCTCAAAATAAATGAACTTTAAAAAAAATAGAAAGGGAATTTGGCGTCTGGTATCTGGACACTGGTGGGAGGTCTCAGCACTAATGGAGAGGGTGAGACTTGCCCGGGGCCATGCCCTAGTCAGCAGTGGGGCCAGAGAGAAAGAAGAAGCTGATGGAACATTTATTAGAACATTAAGACATCCAATAGTCGGCAGAACTTAATACAGTGGTCAAGTATGGAGTATTTGTGTCTCACGATGGAAGTACTCATAAGATAAAGTCTTTTTTTATCCACTGTCACTGGGGCACTGATCAGCTATCTCCTTGTCCCTAACCCACCCCTGTGGCAATGACCTAGAACTGATCATAGACATCAGGAGGGGGTCAACACTCAACTGCCTGCAGGGGCTAGGTAAACAATATAAACCAGTAATATACAGATTCTGTGTGAGGCAATAGAAAGTGGTGAGGGCTGAGGCAAACTAGAAAATAAAAGCTATGAGTAATGACACTCAAATATTAAAACACTTGACCAAATTCAGTCCCTCTAGTAATCAAATGATTGACTGGGACACACCATCCATACAATGGCCCATTCTGAAATCTCCTCTCTTGAAGTGGTCTTAATTACATCTGCTGGCAAAATGCCAGCAGTCTCTATCAACAGTGTAAACTCACGGAAGAGAGAATCCTGTTTATTCTGCGTTAGTTACTATAGTGAAGCCCCAGCAGGCAAAGAGTCAGTCATTAATTACAGAGATCAAACCCACAGCCTTATTTTGTCTAACCAAGAGAGAACTATGTGGTCAAACAGTACGAGTGGTATATAACTGATAAACAACAGGCCAAATGAGACCCTGAATGTACAAGAACAATTAGAATAAGAACCAAATGGTAGCAGTTCTTTCATTTGCCAAGAACTACAGAACCTGGTACACACCCTTAATGACGAGGGAGACCAAAGTTCTTCTTTCTCCTGTTAACTAATCTCTACTCACAGCCAAGAATCTGAGCTGTAAGGAGCTGATCTCTCTGTACCCCTCTGAAGATTCTCTTCCACATTTAAAAAAAGAAAAGGCAGTAACAACATAAAACTGAGAAACTAGAAATACAGGCTGATCAAGCACTCATCTGTTTTTCCTAATGATACAGATCATCATACATGTGAGCAGAAATCCAGATCATAAGCTCTTAGACCTCCAGAATGGTGTTTGTTGTTCAACATGGCAGCTGCCAGCCACTTGTAGATGTTAAGTTTTTAAAATGTCGCTAGTCTGAACTGAAAAGACTATGTACTAAAAAAATGTAAAATATCTTAATTTTTGTTTTGATTACATATAATCAATGATACAAATATTTTTACATACTGGATTAAATAAACCATATTATTAAAATTAATTTCATGAGTTTCTTTTTACTTTTAATGCAGCTACTAGAAAATTTACAATTACATATGTACCTTATTATATTTCTATTGAACAGTGCTGCCCCAAAAAAGGTCGTATTTTACAACTAACTCCTCTAGTGATTACCTTGCTGGCAAAGAACAGATACAGAGGACTCCCTCCATGCAACCCCCGCCCCCCCCCCCCCAAAAAAAAAAACGAACGACTTCAGTCATTAAACCAGTCACAGTCCCAAGACTACTGATGACACAGCAGGCTGCCGGAGTAATCTGGGCATTCACTTACTCAAAGGTAAAGAACTAGTTTAACAATCACCTGAGGTTAATCTCTTGCTAAATGATTCTAGCATGTAAAATAAGGAGTAGCCTGAAGAAAAATCTGAGTCAAAATATTATATTTTTTTTCCCCTCAATTTACCTTTTTTTAGGTAATTAAAACTGAGGTGGCAACTCTGGTACTACCCTGTTAAGTGCAAACAGATCTAACATTTTAAACCACTGCTTTTATCCTCTATAAACCCTTAAATATAAACACTACACAAGTAAGAACCACTTCACACTCACTAAGATGGCTATAATAAAAAAACATGGCCAATGACAAGTGCTGGTGAGGAGGTGAAGATATCAGAACCCTCAAACATTGTGGGTAGGAATGTAAAATGTACAGCTGTCTTGGAAAATGATTTGGCAGTTCCTCAAAATGTTAAACACAGAGAAACAAAATGAGCCAGCAATTCCACTCCCAGGTATTTACCCAAGAGAAACGTAAATTTATATACATCTGCACAAAAGCTTTTACATGAATGTTCATAGTAGCATTTATTCATCATAGCCAAAAAATGAAAACAATCATCACCTGATGAACAGATAAGCAGAATATGGTATATGCATAAAATGGAATATTATTTGGCAATAAAAAGGAACGAAGCACCAATACATGCCACAACATGGATGAATCCTGAACACAGCATGCTAAGAGAAGTCAGTCAAAAGACCACATATTGTATTATTCCATTTATACGAAATGGGCAAATCCATAAAAACTAAAAGTACATTAGTGGCTTCCAGGAGCTAGGGAGAAGGGGGAAAAGGGAGTAATTTCTAATGACAGGGTTTCTTTGGAGGTGGAAAAAAAAAATGTTCTAAAATTGACTGTGGCAATGGCTCCACAACTCTGTGAATGTACTAAAAACCACTAGATGTACACTTATTTTTATTTTTTGATATTTCATTTATTTTTGAGAGAGACAGAGAGAGACTGAGAGCAGGGGAGGGGCAGGGAGAGAGGGAGACACAGAATCCGAAACAGCTCCAGGCTCTGAGCTGTCAGGACAGAGCCTGATGAGGGGCTGAAATTCACTAACTGTGAGATCACAACCTGAGCTCAGTAGGACGTTTAACCAACTGAGCCACCTAGGGACCACCAGACGTACACTTTAAATGAATGAACTATATGGTATGTGAATTATACCTCAAAAATGCTATTTTAAAAATATAAAAGATTAGAATGAAAACCTGAATGCTAGAGAAAGAGACCTACATGAAATCTGACTATATGATATGCTTCATTTTAGAACAAAATGAAAAGTGACACCTAGTCACATGAAAGGGAAGTGGGAACTTCCAACTGTGGTTGACTGCTTTTCCTGGCACTAATTCCTCGAGTCTCCCAGAATCTACTCTGTAGCCATGTGATTTTGCAGCTCCTCCCACAAACGGGGAAGATTTAGTTTTGTGGCTCCTTGTCTTTGGTTTCCACCAAAGACTTGCTTAGGTTGAAAGAATGAAGCAGAAATGACAGTATGCCAGTTTTGAGCCTGAGCCTCAAG
Organism: Panthera onca; assembly: GCF_046562875.1. Classification (NCBI taxonomy): domain Eukaryota; kingdom Metazoa; phylum Chordata; class Mammalia; order Carnivora; family Felidae; genus Panthera; species Panthera onca. The sequence goes on from NC_138350.1 coordinate 15,769,654, forward strand.
AAGTCTTGTAGGTTTCCACCTGCCCTCTTATGCTTCTGCCACTGTCATGAGAAGGACTCCCCCCCCCCACACCCATGCAGATGCTGCTGCCCATTCAGTCTAGGCCCCAAATTAAACACACATGCAGCAGAGCCGCCCAACTGACTTACATATCTGAAGCAAGAAGCAAAGGTGCCCAGCCAACCTGCAGACTCCTACTTTAAGCCACCGGGTGTGGGGATAATTTGTTATGCAGTATTACTGCAGCAACAGCTAACCAACACAGTGACCAATTCTCCCACTGTATTTTGAAGAGGTTCCATAAACTAGTTATAACCAAGGTAGGTCCAGCCTAACATCTTCAACAATATTTTCAATTACTTAGTGTAAAAGACTGACCTACAGACCCAAATGATATTCGATGCTTGTCCCTTCAAGCTCTTAAACTGAAAGTTGAAAGCAACAGATGATATCACATAACCTTCCATCTTACTAATTTTACTTTTAGGGTTATTTTAAAAAATAAAATACAGAATATTTATTTTTTTAATGTTTACTTATTTTTGAGAGAGACAGATTACGAGCAGGGGAGGGGCAGAGAGAGAGGCAGACACAGAATCTGAAGCAGGCTCCAGGCTCTGGGCTCTCAGCACTGAGCCCAAACCGGGGCTCAAACCCACAAGCCATGAGATCACAACATGAACCAAAGTCAGACACTTAACCAACTGAGCCATCCAGGTGCCCCTAGAATAACACTTAAATAAACTATGTGCTAAGCCACTGAGGATAAAGACACAAAATATAATCAGGCCCTCAATACTTTACAAGGAAACAAATAAGGAAACAAACAACAATTGAAAAAGGTAAGTACGGGGGCCGCCTGGGTGGCTCAGTCGGTTGAGCGGCCGACTTCGGCTCAGGTCACGATCTCACGGTCCGCGAGTTCGAGCCCCCCGTCCGGCTCTGGGCTGATGGCTCAGAGCCTGGAGCCTGTTTCTGCTTCTGTGTCTCCCTCTCTCTGACCCTCCCCCGTTCATGCTCTGTCTCTCTCTGTCTCAAAAATAAATAAACGTTAAAAAAAATTAAAAAAAAAAGAAAAAGGTAAGTACAATGTACTAAGGGAACACAAATAAGGGTCATCTAGGGACAACGATGGGAATAAAGAAGAGACAAATTGTTTCTAAAATTGAAAAAAAATACATATATGTATATATATGTGTGTGTGTGTGTGTGTGTGTGTGTATGTATATATATATATATATATATATATATATATATATATATATATATATATATATATAATGAACAGGGCTTACTGACTTGTTTGATGGGGATTAAGAATGTCTCCAAGGTCCCTAGCTGTGATGCCCCACCAGAAGCTCTTGATAGCTATGGGACAGGCTAAGACTGCCTCATCACCAAATGTTGACTCATTATCAACTTGGGAAGCCTAAACTGAAGCACAAAGCTGGATTTGCAGAGATGTATGGGGCTATTTGCACCTTTGCCACATGATGACTCTGGCTGAGTTTCCTATTCCAGTAGCTGGCTATCTTTTCCATTTGGTCTCACTACTTGAGTTTCCTGATGCGTGAGTCTCGTAACCTTTGCCTCGCTTCTATTGTCCAATCACATCTGCTATTCACTGTTCTCTCTCACTTCTACTTGTTAGTCCCTTTTGTTCTAAATTGGTTGGTAACCTTTAGCATTAGGTCTTGGAACCTTTGCTATCCATGAATACCAGCCTAATATATCATCCTTAGGTCTGTCAGTTATTTTCACCGTTGCACAGCATACAAAGGTGCAAAACAAAAACAAGTTTCTAATCCCCCAAACTCCTGGTTTATCCCTATCCAGACGACTAGGTTATTGAACTCTAAACTAAGACTGAGGCACTGCTGTATCTATGCAATTTAAAATATGCACTCACTAGGCCGAGATTTTTTTTAATTGCCCTTTCTGAATTACAATTATTAAACAAGAGAAAAGAAATGAGTTAAAAGAGAAAACAGTCTCTTAAAAACAGGGAAAAGATGAAGGCAAAATAAGTTTCTATTTAAAAAAAAAATTAGCACCATTTTTTTCCAGAAAAAAATTGTATTTTTAATCTAAAGATTAGACTACACTGGAGGTTCATTCTTTATAACATAAGGAACAATTTGTAAATTGAAACAATATTATTGTGAGACATATATACTTTCTTGATAGTAAAAGCAACAAAAATATGAAGGAACTGAGTATTTTCAGATAAAATGTAAAGAAAATTAAGGAAAAAATATGATAAAATCCTCTTAAGATAAATCATCAGAAATATATCTTTTAGATCCTTACTTATAAAATCTATTACTTTCCAAAAACAATTTCTCTCTTAAACTTCTGATATCCAATCCCTTACAGATATCTCCTATACCACCACCAAATTGTACCTGAACACTACAATGCAATTTTAAAAAGACACTCATGTGAATGCAACCAATAATATAAACATTTCTCTTGTAACTCAGAGGTACTGATCATGCTATCAGCTCTTTAAACAAAAGCTTAAATACAAGGAATATGAAACTCTGAAATAGAAGCAAGAGAGAAGGGGCGCCTGGGTGGCGCAGTCGGTTAAGCGTCCGACTTCAGCCAGGTCACGATCTCACGGTCCATGAGTTCGAGCCCCGCGTCAGGCTCTGGGCTGATGGCTCGGAGCCTGGAGCCTGTTTCTGATTCTGTGTCTCCCTCTCTCTCTGCCCCTCCCCCGTTCATGCTATGTCTCTCTCTGTCCCAAAAATAAAATAAAAAACGTTGAAAAAAAATTTAAAAAAAAAAAAAAAAAGAAGCAAGAGAGAAAATGTTAAATTGCTCAGAAGCTGGTTTCCACATAACTTATTGCTCCTCATACCTCAAAGGAAGTTTCCTGCAAAATATTTTCATTTGAGCATGTGACTGAAACTCGTCCCCTGCTAATTACCAAAAAAAAAAAAAAAAAAAAAAAAAAAAAAAAAGCAGAGCTTCTCCAATTAAAAAAAATAGTATTATATCACAAAGTGCCTGTTTGGGAGATCAAGTATAAATAAATTGGTAGCAGTTGGTCTGCAGTCAAGTTGAAGAAGACTGAGATAAACGAAGACGCTGACTCTAAAGAGCCTGTGGTCCTCTGTAAACGCCTCCCATAGGTGTTTGGTTCGGGGGCTGAGCCACTTTCCTTCTCAAGGTGCTATACGGATATTAGGAAGTTAGGCAAATCCGGCCACAGCACTTGATCCAACTTAACAATAACAATTTTACTTTTGTATTTTCTTCAAAGAGCTGTGAGATGTTAGGTAAGTATTCTCTCCTCTCTTCTATGTGCCCTTTCATTATATTTTTAAGGAAACATTATATTCTAAAATCCAGCACCTGGCAAATGTCACCTCTAAAACATTCATTCTTTAAAAAAAAAGAAAACCTCAGCCTCTACCCAGAGTTCACGGTCAAGGTAGGAAGATAGCCACATAAATATATTCAATGCAAGGTCAGAAAATCATCAAAGTGCTGCCACATGGCAGGATCAGATAAAGAACTACAGGCATCAGAAGAATATTTCTTCTAGACAAATCAAAAAGATTCTGTAACAAGAGGAAAGCATTTCAGCTGGACCTTCAAAGATGCATAGGACTCACATATTTAGAGACTTGGGAGAAAGGCTAACCAGGTATAAGAGCTTGAATAAAAGGGGAAACAGTGAGTAATCCAGTTTGGCAGAAATAACAAGTATTTTAAAGAAAATACAGGAAGTAGGATTACAAGGCAACAATGTTTCAAATGACCAAAGAGGTTGGACACAATTAACACATACACACACACACACACACACACACACACACACACACACACACACACAAAGAAAACAAGACATCCAAATGAAATACAATCCGAAACAGTACTAATGTAAAGATCCAAAGAATCAAAGACTAAATGTCACATCCCCATTAAGTGTTGTTCATTTCCCATTAATTTCCCTTCACAACTCCGAACTGAAATCCATGACTGCAATAAATAAATAAAAATCTCTAAATTTAAACTACAGTAAAATAATAATAATAATCTCTTTCCAAGATCAATTTCTCTTTCTCCCTGGCTTCAAATATACAATCCTCTACCTTATCAATAAAAACAGAAGACCCTATGGCCCTGTCTATAACAAGCATACTCTTTCCTTACATCTTTCCCATCTTATTTGGCAAACAAATGGCCAGTACCCAAAGGATGCCTTTATTTCTTCATTACCCTTCCCTAATTTGCCTTTCACCCTCACTACTCTGATCTTTATTAGTGCACTTTCACTAATGACTTCCTTTGCAAATTCAATAGCCTGTTTTTTCTTCATTCTCTTTGAACCTTGTAGCTTTTTACACTCTTGCCCCCCCAAATTCTCTGTGCCTTTTCTTTCACTGCCATGGAGCTTTGCTAATTACCCTACTTCTGATGGAACTTCCTTTGATTCCTCTTCTTCCTCCCATTCTCAGTTTTGAGTTTCCCAAGCCTCAACTTCCGGTCTTCCATTCTGCCCTCTCTATTCTCTCCTTCCTAATTAACTGATCTTATCTCAAATCTTTCACTCTCGATAGCCTTGCAGCAGTACCAGGTGGCATTTCTGTAACAAGACTAGACTTAGCCCCTCTGAAAGCTATGTTTGAAAATATTTTTTTTTTTTTACGTTTATTTATTGTTGATAGAGAGAGACAGAGCACAAGTGGGGGAGGGGCAGAGAGAGAAGTTGACACAGAATCGGAAGCAGGCTCCAGGCTCGGGGCTCCGGGCTGTCAGCCCAGAGCCCGATGCGGGGCACGAACCCATAAACCACGAGATCATGAACTGAGCCGAAGTCGGACGCTTAACCGCCTGAGCCACCCAGGCGCCCCAATGTTTGAAAATATTTTTAAGGTATTGGTGCTTGCACTAATCAATGCATAGATAAAAGAATTCACTCTCTAAAACTAACTTTTACTTCTAACAGTAGTATTTTTCCAAGCATTTTTGAGAAATGAATGTAAATTTCTGGGGGTTTATAAAGTCAGTAAAGCATACAGTCCAATGTTTAAAAGTTAAGGCTGTCAGGCAAAGCCTGAAGATTTACAGATTTGGAGAGTAAAGCTAGACAACTCAAGCAAAACTTAAGACAAGGAAACAACGAAGTCAAGTACTGTACTTAAGTCAAAATGTCTGTATAACTAAGTTGAAGAAACAATTAAAACTTTGCTGCACATGTCCTATTTAGGTCAGAGTGAAGCCAAAATCTGAGGCCTTCAGATGAGGGGAAATGGGTGTGCCTGGCAGACCTGGTACGGAGTAGGGAAACAGATAAGAAACTGCTAACAGCCCCTCCTCACACATTTTAGGGTCCAAGTGTCCTGGCCATTCCAGAGAAAACCAGGAAAAGACTAGGTTTATCCATACCACTGCTCTCTTCCCCTCACATGAATACATTATGAAGGAAACTGCCTTCAAGCAATCAAAATAAAACTATTTTATGAAAAAACTTAGCTTTTATTCATGGTTTTTCTTGTTTGTTGGACTTCAAAACAGGACTAGAAGCACATTTCAGCACATTTCAAAGGCAACAATACAAACCAATGACAATTTGCAAACTATTCTCATTCTTTTTATAAAACATTATTTGAACATCTCAAAGTTTAAATGCTAGTTATTTCGTGAAATGAGAAAAATCATTTCTGTAGCGAGGAACCTGTATCTGGAACCTGTCTGGATCTTACAATGTAGAGAACAAATACCTTGCTTTTTATATTTCACTTAGCAATTACAAAGCATTTGCACTTACATTATCTCATTGAATCCTTGCAACAATTCTATGGAGGACAGGCATAACCACTGTACAGAATATAATACTGGGACCAAGACAAGACTAGCTCACAGTTCATCAGAGATGGAAATCACCCTCCAACAAATGTTTCCCAATTCAAAAAAAACCAGAAGTAAATCCTCGTATTTTAGAATTTCAAACAAAAATTTAGTGAATGACGTTGGCAGAATCAAATACTTTCTGAGCCATCACTTACGTTCAATACAATTTACATAAAAAACAACTGGGGCACACCTCTACTTTAGTGCACTTTTGTTTTTTATCCCTTAATAGTTCTTCACTATCAATACCAGAAGTCCAAAATAGAGATTACTGAGTTTTCTTACCAAGCTAGGGTGCAACCTACAAACCAAGAAATGGGATTTTCTACTAGGTGTCTATTAGGCGACTGCATATTCATCAGTCTAATATCTTAAAAATACTTTCAAATCTTTTCACAGGTCCTCAATCTAGTCTAGTCACAGCTAATGAGTAGGTCTGTTTTATGTTAAGCTGTGGACCTAGTGAGACCTACTAATAAAATCTGAGAGGTAAGAATTCATTATGAGGATCATCGGGACTAACTGTAGATTTTCCCTGTAAAATTGAATTTGGTCACCTGAAGCCCCTCTAGACACCTAAGAGGTTAAAATTACGGAAGAGGAGAACTCTACCTCTCACTTTTTAAGTGAGGATTGGAAAATGTGTTACAGAAACTTGTTGCAAAGTTCCAAAAATTTCTTGATTTAAACATACAACGAATAAAACCAATACTTCCCTTTAACTCTTAAGAAACAACCATTAAACGCCAGAAAATATATTATAGAATTTAATAAATCAAGTCATTCTTATGGCTCTATTGCCAGGGACAGCAACCACATGAAGTTCAGGTGCCAAACGTAGCCAACTAAAACAGCACTTGGTTAGACACACTCTCTCCTCTTAGAACACCCCTGGATTTTCCCTGAGATAGTTTGATGAAACGTGAGAATGATAAAAATGAAGTTATTATGTTGAAGTAAAATACAACTATACAGAACTACATAACACCTCAATTCAGTGGCATTTGTCATCTCTAAAATAAGTGGTCACGTAGAAATCTGTTTTGAGAGATCCACGGGCACTAGGCATTTTAATTCGTAATACTACTTGCTAAATTATAGGCTGATATGGCTACAAACTCTCCAGCTTCCCCCTTCCCCCTCCCCAGGCTTCATAAGAAACATTGAGGAAAATGATTTTGGTACAAATTCTTGGTTTTAGTTTTGGTTAATTTTCAGCTTGAATCATGCATCACCAAACCATTATTACAGCACCTTAACTCTAAGCAAAACATGTTTTTAAAATGAGCAAATCTTGGGGCGCCTGGGTGGCTCAGCTGGTTGAGTGGCCAACTTCAGCTCGGGTCATGATCTCACGGCTCGTGAGTTCGAGCCCCGCGTTGGGCTCTGTGCTGACGGCTCCGAGCCTGGAGCCTGTTTCGGATTCTGTGTCTCCCTCTCTCTCTGCCCCTAACCCACTCACATTCTGTCTCTGTCTCTCTCAAAAATAAATAAACATTAAAAAAAATTTTTTTAATGAGCAAATCTAAAGTTTATAATACTAGAGACATATTTTCAACTGAGTATTTCTCTCTGAAAAACTTGTATTAGATGCAATGACCACAAGATACAGCAATCAGGTATGATCACTAGAGATAAAATGACACACAACAGTAACTGCAAAGTAGAAGTGACTTCCGTGAGTTCCAGAGATCTGTTATTTCTCACTCTCAGGTTTAGCACTATTTGTAAATACCTCACAGGATAAAGTCCATTATCATAACACTATATCACCTCAACATAATGCAATCCTTAGAGCAGATCTTAAACGTAGGCCAGAGGAAGCATTCTCATTCATTTGTTCAGTAAATATTTACGAGCTACCCATTACATGCCAGGCCCTGGAGAGAGTATCAAAATAGATTCTTACCCTTGTGTAACTTTTAGCTTGTTTATGGTCTGTCATCCCTCAGAGACACACACAAGATGAGACTATGAAGAGTCTACTAAGGAACTTAAATTTTATTCTAAGTGTGGCCACCAAAGGGTTTTAAAAGCAGAGGATTGACAGGATCTGAGTCAAGGAGTTAGAAGGCCACTCAGAAGGGCCATCGTGTGGAGAATGGGGGGAACCCAGTGAGGAGGCTAACAAGGAACTCACTCAAAAGATGGGTTGGCTTGAGTGGTGACTGTGGAAATGAAAGTAGATTCAGTGGCAGAATCTTCGTGTCAGTCTGGACTTTGAGCCCTTTAACCATTTACATGTTATCTGGCAAGTTACTTAAATTCTTTGAGCCTCAGTTTCCTTACTTAGCAATGCGTGTAAAGCCCTAGCATGGAGAAAACACAATAAATTATTATGATACTATTTTGGTAACAAAATTCATCCCAGTGAGGTTCACATGTACTTATTTCCTTTTCCCCCTACACCAACATTAACCCTAACATAAGTAACTTTTACCACCAAGATTCAAGTGCACTTATAAATGACTCCATCAAGAGACAAGCCTAAAAAAAAAAATTAAAAAATAAAAATAAGAGAGACAAGTTCCCCTTTCCCACAGAACTTAAGCTAAAACAACTGCTCAAAAATATTTATTAAGCAAGGTATTTTTCTCAAATTAATAAAAGTCTAGTTTGCACCTTCTATTTGTGTTTTCACATGCATTCCTTTACTTCCTCACTTTACAAGCAAAAAGGATACAAGCAGAATCTTGTGGTTTAATCATGATAAAGACTGTGGTGTTACTACCAATAACTTTAATTTCATATGTCAATAGCTTTTATTTAAAACTTTATTAAGGATGGCATTATTCATTCTTATAGCAAGTGATACCAGGAAACTAAGTTACCAAAAGCTCTCTTCTATAAGTATATGGATTATAATAAACACTCATCTAACTGTAGCTTCCATTTACACTTAAAATATTCTTTCAACAAGGGTGCCTGGGTGGCTCAGTCAGTTGAGCGTCTGACTTTGGCTCAGGTCACGATCTCACGGCTCGTGAGTTCGAGCCCCACGTCGGGCTCTGTGCTGACAACTCAGAGCCTGAAGCCTGCTTTGGATTCTGTGTCTCCTTCTCTCTCTGTCCCTCCCCTGCTTGCACTCTTGTCACTCTCTCTCTCTCTCTCTTTCAAAAATAAATAAACATTAAAAAATTAAAAAAAAAATCCTTTCAACAAAGGATGAAACACCCAGAAAATCATGTTCACTCAATCAGCTCCTAAGCAGGAGCTATGGGCAAGACAAAGGTTAGTGTTAACAGTGTCCTTACCCTCAAGGAGTTTACAATCTAATGAAGAGGCTTAAGTATTCACACATGTAAAGGGAGGAATGATGCAGACTACAAGTATCAACAATAAAGAGATCACTTTCAGTTGGGGTGTTCAGAAAATGCTTCACAGCTCAGTGGAATTTGCAGTGAACCCTTGCATGACAGGATTTTGATAGAATTTGCTAGGAAGAAAGTGTGATGAGGAAAACAACTATTGAGAACAAGAACTTTGTTTTTCTGAGTTGCTACCTAGCCATTTTTTAGTATGATATCCATAATCACACCCAGAGTCTGGACATTCAGATAAGGACTCAAGTTTGGGATACTCACCACAAGTCCCTGCTTTGCTTTTCCCTGGGCACCTTTTAAAAATAACCACTAGCATTAAGCCCCCCAAATTACTGACCTCCACACCAATCACAGGTGCTTGCTACCCGGCTATGTATCTCCTGCTCATGACCTGGGACACAGGTCTACCCTCTCCCTGGCTCATGGGGCCCCACGATTTCAGTTACCAGGGTCAGCCACAGTCCAGAAGCAGATAATCCTCCTCCTCACGTACTGTCAGAAGGTCAATAATAGCCTAATGCTACATCACAATGCCTATGTTCATGCACGTAACTTCATCTCATCACATAAGCATCTTATCATCTCCTATCATCTCAACAAGGGTGAGTACAGTACAGTAAGATATTCTGAGAGACCATACATGACTTTTATTATAGTATGCCATCATAATTATTTTATTTTTTGTTGTTAATCTCTTACTAGGCCTAATTTATCATTTAAACTTTATCGTAAGTATGTATGGATAGAGAAAACATAGGATATATTAGGGTTCAGTACTATCCTTGGTTTCAGGCATCCACTGGAGTCCTGGCATGTAAACCCCACAGACAAGGGGAACTCTGTACTTCTGTTGTATGGGTGTACTGAACCTGCACCTTCAACCAGAGCAACCCCATGGATTTCATGTGCCCAAAGTGGAAGCTCACATGCTCAGGGAGCTACCTGCCCACTACCTGGGTGGCTCGTGCCCCCTCATTCATCAGGTCATAACCTACATATTCTTAATACACCTACTCACAGAAAGCTTCTCAACACAGAAAGCAAGCACAAGAAATCAGAAAACAGCATGAACAGCATGTGTAGGGTTTTTAAATTAACTTTTTATTATGAAAAATGTAAATATGTCCAGGTATACAGAATAAAATAATAAACCCCCATGTACTCATCACTAAGCTTCAACAATTACCACCTCATGGCCAATCTTGCTTTATGATTTACATTATCTTATTATATGAAAATCCTAAAGAAACCTATTTTCATTCTTCTGACTTCTACATTCTTCGCTGACTCCATCCTCAGACAAATCTATATTGCCACAGTGGTCTCCACAAGGTTGATTTTCCTCAAGGCCACATACAAATAAAGCATAAGTCTATTAAAAAAAAAATCAACTCTTATTTGCCTGAACCTAAGGAATGGTGACAAAGATACTGCAAATGAGAGATATTCCAAAACTCTGTTTACATGTACTTTCGGAATACCTTTTCCATACTTACATTTCAAGGAGAATGAATAAAATGATGGGAGAATTCATGTCCAACAAAATAAAGCATCACAGATGAGGTATCTTAGACAAATCACTTGTCCTCCTGAGCCTACATTTCCTCCTCTTTAAAACAGGGAGTGATCACCGACCTCAGGGCCTTGGGAGAATTAAACAAGTACCTTACCGCCACATGGATCATTACCTCTGGTAACTATCAGAACCTAGAAAGCTGCCTGGTTTTCCAGTCCTCTCGCCTCAGACAACTCCCTCTCTCAAGATGATGTAAAAAGTTTCTCCATCTAAAGATGACAGGCTAAGCATTCTGATTTCAAGGAGCTTCTCTGCCTGTAAAGCCAAAGGGAGCTGAGATTGAAGTATTTCAGTAGGATGAATATTGTAAACTATCAAACTTCACAAAATAGTCCCTACTGAACGAGCAGAGCTGTCCAACATCACACAGAGATAGTGTGTGGCCAACCTACCTAGTGAAACACTCTCATTTCCCCCACTTCTTGGCCAGTGTATTTCCTCCAACCATCCGCGGCCTCTATACAGCACAAAGCAGGGTAGCCATCAGGACTCTCAGCTGGGCCAGAGTGTTAAGAGCTTGAGATGAGTTAGCTACCACAAGGCGAACTTACTGTGTCCATAAGAAAGCTCCAGCCGCAATCTTGTGTTCCTTATTACCTGCTAGGGAGAGGCAGCTCACTGTTGCTCAAAACTATCCAATTAAACAGCTTTTAAAAATACATATGCAGTCACAACTGTTTACCAACGTTTTAATTCTTCTTTTAGTGTTACTTTATTTCAGTCTTTCCGTTATCTTCTTTTTGAGCTTGTATACACATCATTGAGGTTCCCTTTTGAATGACCATCTTCAACCATCAACGCTCTTTCCCTCTGTGAAGGCAGAATGAGTTCCTGACTTATCCTAACGCCAACCACCACAAAGCATCCACTCCATTAAAGCCCTCCACCTAAAAACCATTCTTTGTTTTCACTTATTACCCATTCTCTGTTTCCCTAACTATAATGTAGTAAGATGTAACACTTTACAGCTTGCCATGTGCTTTGTAAAGTTATTCATTTAATCTTTACAACCCAAGAAAAAGGCAATTCTCCTATCTAGTAGTAAGGGAAAAGAAATGGAGAACTTACTATCCTGCCCAGTTATAAAGCAACTTAGTGGTGAACCGGACCTCCAAACCAAGTCTTCCAACTCCAAATGCCCTGCCCTTCCTACTCTATTGTGCTCTTTTCTAACAAGGGAAAGCACACAATTCTGTCCCAAGTCAAATTGGCTTCAAACCAAAGGCAAACCATCTTCAATCTCTCTAGATTGCAACCGGATTCCCCATCCCCACACCATCATCCCATTTCTTGCCTCCTCACCCTCCCGTTACCACCTCCTCCGCACTATCCAATTTCCACTCTTCAAGGAAACTATCATCATTCCCTCAACCCCTCCTGCAAATATTCCACCTCCACATGCTACAGGGAGGCCTCTCATCCCCTTCTCCCCAAACACCGCACTCCCTTCTCAAGACAGGTATGTCCTCACTCTATAAACTACATAGTAACGCTTCTCAGTCCTTAATAAGCTATTTAATAACTTTAAAAGTCCTATAAAAATGGGCAGATCTTGCAGACCTTCCATCTCCACACCTGACCCAGGGCACCAGGCCACTTTAAATTCTGAAGAACAGAGTGCCGACGCTCACAAAGATTCTACTCATGCCCCACTGCCACCAACGACCTCCCTTCCAGAATGTGGTTATCCAAACAGGCTCCCCTTCCAAACTCTTCACAAGGGACTTCCCTCCATGGCTCCCGAGACGCTCCTTCCGCCGTTAACCCTTCCGTCATGCCCGGGCCTCTGCCCACCTTACCAACTCTCCCTTCACTCGCCCTCCAGGTGCCGAGCAGCGGCCCCAGTTAGACGGCTCCTCCTCTCTCACAACTTCCAACTTCGTCCTCTTTTATCACCTGTTTTTCCCACCAGCTTCCTCGCAACCCAGTGGCTCACCCTTGCCCCGGCCCGCCTCTGCCCACCCTTTCAATTCCTCCTGCCCGGGAGCCACCCCCTCAAGTCAGTTCCGGGGTGCCCAGGGGATTCAACTTCCCATCCGCGGGCTTCCCACCTTTGGGGTCATGCTCCCCTTCTCCATCACCTGCTCCGCCCATGACCAGATGACATCCGCCGCGGCGGCCGCCGCTTCCATCCCCCTTCTCGGGCGCCGGGTCCCCGGCCGCTGACCGCCTTCCTCCAGCGCCAGCCGCCCCCTCTGGTGGGGACGAGGGGGGCGTGCACCCCCAACCCGTGCCCTCCCCCCCGCAACGCGCACCTGTTCCTCCTCCTCCTCCTCCTCTTGCCCCCGGCCGGCCGCGCCGGCGCCCCGACCCCCACTTGCGCCGCGCCCCGGCCTCCCGAGCCCCGCACTCACCACGAGTAGGTCTGCTCCGCCATGGCGCTGACTCTCTTGGGCTCCGCTGCAGGCTCTGGCCGGGCCCGGCGGCGGCGGCGGCGGCACGAACGGGCGGCGGACTCGCTCGGGCCGGGAGCGGAAGGCGCGGCCGCGGCCCGGCGCTCGCTCGCTGGCTCGCACGGCGGGCGGGCCGGGAAGGCGGCTGGCGGGGAGAGGCCGGGCTCCAAGGCGGCCCCGCTCCCTGGGCCCCGGGGCGGGGCGGGCTCCGCTCTCGGCCTCCCTCACCCGCGGCGGCGGCGGCGGCTCCGCTGCGGCTCTAAACCCAACATGGCGGCGGCGGCGGCGGCGGCGGCGCGGAGAACAAGGGGGCCCCGGGGCGGGCGAGCGGCGAGAGGGCCCCGCGCTCACTGCGCGCTGGGCCGCGGGAGCGCCGCGCTCGAGCGGCGGCGGCGGCGGCCGGGGGACATGGCCGGCGGGCGGAGGCGGCGACGGCGGCGGCGGCGGCGGCGGCTGAGGGGGGCGCTAGGCGTTGAGGCGAGGCCGCTCGGCTCACACCCGCCGAGGGGAGGAGAAGAGGGGGCGGGGGCCAGCCTTGGACCCGCGCGGGTCACGTGCCCAAAACACGCTCACGTGACGCGCGCGCCCCGCCCCTCGCGCCAGGCCCTTGCGCGGGGACGTCGGTTCGCTGGTTCGAGGCGACTGTTGCTCGCAAGGCTTCTGGCGGATGGGCCGCCTCCCGCCGCCTGGTGCCGCCTCCTCCCCACGCGGAGCCGTCGCCTCGGGCCCCCTCCCATTTCCCTTTAAGGGGGCTGCAGCAGCCAGCCAATCAGGAGCCCCGAAGCGTCCGTTGGCTGCCAGTCAGCTGTCAGTCGTCAATCAACAGTGTGCTGGCGGCGGGTCCCCCAACTGTCAGTCAACCTGTCAGTCCGCAGGCCGAGCGCCGCATCCCTTCGTTCGTTGGTTCATTCATTCGTTTAGCAAATGTTCCGTGCTGCCAGCCTCTATTGCGCCAGGCTCTGTGCCAGGTCCTCGGGGTGCCAACTCGAATACCCCACACTTGCCTTCACTTAATCCATCATCAGATATTTATTGGGAACCAAACGATAAATCCACCGATTCTGCTGGATCTCTGCCCTCTAAGAGCTTACATTCTAGAGGAAGAGACATAGTCCAAGCCGACAAAGAGGTGAAGATGATGTCGGGTGCTGTTTCATGAAGATGATAACTCAAGGTAATGGGACAGAGTGTGTACGGGTGGAGGCTACCCTTAGATAGTGTGGTCGAGGAAGGCTTAGCTGAGCAGATGACATTTGAGTTGACACGTGAAGGATGAGAAGGAGCTGGTCCTGCAAGAGCAAAAACCTCAGGGAACTGCCCATCGGGATGACAGGAGGCAGGCACAAAGTAAAATAACAGCGCTAGACCAGAGACCAACAGAGTGAATCTGGGGCGTAGGAGGAGAGAGGAGAGATGGGTTGAGCTTCTAGGCATCAGGGGATGCCTCTCCAGGAGTGGCTTATGAGGAGAAAAGGCATTCTATGAAGAGAGAATGGCATGAGGCAAGGCCCAAAGATGTGAAGGCTTGGAGTGAGCTTGGATCCGGGAGTGGGAGTGGATAGTTTGTGCTGGGGAGTGTTGAGAGAAGGGACTGATAAGGTGCATTGAGGCCAGACTCTGAAGGGCCAAGATAAGCCAGTTACTATGTTCATGAATGAAAATGATCAGTGCAGCTCCAGGTTTGAGAAGCATGCTTGGGCAACAGACACACAAGTCCCCCCTGGACCCCAATCTCCAGAGGGAGCAGACCTTGCACACCTGAAACCAGCATATTCAAGCTCCTCTGCAGCTTGGCCAATTTCAGGCCGGGATCTAGCTCTGCTCCAGTTTCCCAGGGCCTGCCCGGGCTTACAGGGAACACCACACCCCGAATCTATCTCCAAATGGATCAGTTGGCCACTGCCCATACATCTGCTGCTTGCCTGTTCCCCAAGGGGAACCCATTAATGAGAAAGCCAAGTACACTTTTCCTTCAGAGGCATTCTCTCCTTCTTCCTCCTTGCCCCACTGCCAGATGCCAAGACCAGTCAGGTTCGACATGTTTCCTGAAGCTCCACCACAGAGCCCTGGGAAAGGGCCAGCTGATAAGATCAAAGTCCCAAAGAGGGTTTGAGATAGGGCCCCAAGAAAATGCCAGACCACCAAGTGCCCTTCCTCTGACCATTGACAGAAAGATACCAGCCTGCAAATATCTTCCCAGCTGTAAATAGCACTGGATGTAGGGATATCATGGGGAGATAGGAAGGCAGAGAGCCTACATTTTGATGTTCACTTAGCTCTTACAGCTTTGCCAGTGCTTTTGCAGAATGCCAAACATTCCCTTGAATGTGACATACAGTCATTCTGAGTCTCAGAGGAGCATGGGTTGAGGTTTCAGACCCCATGGGAAAGACCAGAAGCCATTGGTACAAGTGGCTTTGAGAGGTGCAGAAGCTTCTTGCCTGGAAAGCTAAGAACAAAACAGACCAGACGTGTTGCTAATGAAACAAAAAGATGGAGAGCCTCTGGGAAATTCACTTGGTTTTTAGTTCCCAGTGAGTCATTAAAGGCAAAGCCAAGTGAAAAGTTGGTATCTGCTGGATGGGACAGGAGGTGCTGAGGAAAGAAAGTCAAGGCTTTCCCAGAAGCAATGGGACCATTGCACTGAGAAAAATCTGGTGGAAGAAAGGAAGAAGAGGTTTGGGTAAAGGTATGGGGTCAGAAATGAAAAGAAAGGTTTTTGTCTCCTCATCTAAACCAGGGGTCCTCATAGTGTCTCGGGTGAACAAGTGAGGGCAGACTGTATAAGAAGCCATAAGATACCATATGTTTTCACTCTTATGTGGATCCTGAGAAACTTAACAGAAGACCATGGGGGAGGGGAAGGAAAAAAGAAGTTACAGAGGGAGGGAGCCAAACCATAAGAGACTCTTAAAAACTGAGAATAAACTGAGGGTTGATGGGGGGTGGGAGGGAGGAGAGGGTGGGTGATGGGCATTGAGAAGGGCACCTGTTGGGATGAGCACTGGGTGTTGTATGGAAACCAATTTGACAATAAATTTCATAAAAAACAAACAAACAAACAAACAAACAGCATTTGACAAGACTAAGAGAGTGTCTAGGCCACAGAAACCCTGTGTATGTGGTCCAAGGAGGATGGAGTGTGAGCCCAGGCTAGTGGCTTGAGCATCTGGAGCTACGGTTGCCAAGATGTAGAAAGCACCTCCAGGTCCTGGGCAGGATCTCCGGGGAGTGACTTTCAGTCACTGCCAGTAGCGCTCAGCTCCAACCTGGAGCAGTCCCAGGTGTATCTATGGCACCTCTGGGCCTCAGCCCGGTAGTCAGGTGTGCTTGGCGCTTGGCAGGAGGAGATAGATGCAGGTGTTCGCTTCCCCCACGGGGGATGCCTGGCTTCCTCCCCCCACACCGCCGCCGCCCCCGCCCCCCGTCCCCGAAGATAAGAGGGCCACATTTTATGCAATGTTTGTTGAAAGAAGCAATGGAAGTTCCTCTAATTATCACCACGGTAATTATAGGATCACTTCTTCTATCAACTGTGTTCAAAAGAGACTTGGTGAGTCTCCCCAGGACCTGTCATCTGCCTTAGGCACAGACTCCTGGGAGCAGGCTTTGCAGGTCGGGTTGGGCTGAGTAGGCACTAGTGAGAGGGTAAAAGGCTTGGGTCCCAGCGTCCCCCTTGCCTCTCCGACCCATTTTCACCTCTATCGTCCACTCCCCACCCCCACACACATGCTCTCTATTTACATTCCACAGTGAGTGGATGGCACTTCCTGATGGGCTCTGTTCTTTTTTGTTTCTAGATCTCTGACCAAGCCCGGGAGGCATTTCCATTGCTTCTTCACTGCTGCTCATAATTTTGAGGTTTGCTTCTATGTCACCCAGGAGGGAAGTCTCACTTGACCAAACATAAGCTCGGTTAGATACTCCTCCCCAGGCCTCCCCCAGGCCCCTGAATCTACATGTATGGTAACACTTAGCACGCTGAACTGTCACTGCTTGTTTACTTGTCATTTTCTCCCTCTGGATCGTGAATGCCTTGTGGGAAGGGACTGTGGCTTGCTGCCAGTTACACCTCCAGTTCCCAGTGCGGTAGAAGCTTGAATATTGTGGAATGAATGCTTGAGTGAGCAAGAGGCTAACCAGGTTTTGAACCAGAACAACTGGTTTCGCCTGATGTTCCCATGATTCTCTCCATGACCTTGTTCGTATTCAGCATCCCCTCCTGTCCTCCAAAACCCCCTCCCTGACTGAGAAAGAGAATCCTTCAAGGCAGATAAATCTCGGTTAGAAATATTATGGGAAGGCAAAAGATTGGAAGGAAGGTATATGGTAAGCTTAGGTATCAGGTCACCTGCAATCTTTGGACATGGGTCTTTCAAAAAAAACCTTAATTTTTTGTAGAACAGGTTTAAGTTTATAGAAAAGTTGATGGGAAAGTACCAAGGGTTCCCGCATACTCCCCTGCCCCCAACACATAGTTTCCCTTATTATTTATATCTTGTGTGGTACATTTGTTACAATTGGTGGGCCAATAATGGTATACATTATGATTAACTAAAGTCCATAGTTTACATTGTGTTTCACTTTTTAAAATCTTTTTTTTTAAAATAATCTCCACACCCAACGTGTGGCTCAAACTCACGACCCTGAGATCAAGAGTAGCATGCTCCCCCATCTGAGCCTAGCCAGGAGCCCCTAGGTTTCACTTTTTGTGTTGTACAGTTCTGTGGGTTTTGACAAAAGTATAAGGATATGTCTCCACCAATACAGTATGGTACAGAATAGTTTCCTTGCCCTGAAGATCTCCTGTGCTTCACTTACTCATCATCCCTCCTTCCCTCCAAACCCCTAGCAACTACCTATCTTTTTACTGTCTCTGTAAGCTTACCTTTTCCAGAATGTCATATAGTTAGAATCATACAGACTTTTTAGATTGGCTTTTTTTTCTCTTTGCAATATGCTTTTAAGGTTCTCCATGTCTTTTTTGTGGCTTCAAAGTTCTTTTTATCGCAGAATAATATTTCACTGTATGAATGTACCAGTGTCTGTTTATCCATTCACCTACTGAAGGATATCTTGGATGCTTCCAGATCTCGGCAAGTGTGAACAAAGCAGCTAAGAATATTCATGTGCAGGTTTTTGTGTGGACATACATTTTCACCTTAATTCAGAATGTCATGGGTTTCTTAGAAGTGTGTTGCTTAATTTCCCAATATTTGGGGTTTTGCCTGATATCTTATTGCCATTTGTTTCTAATTAATCCTGCTGTGGTCAAAGAATATATTCTATAAGATTTTAACCTTCTGAAATTTGCTAAAACTTGTTTATGGCCCAGGATATTTTTTTTCTTTTTTAATCTTTATTTAAAGATTAAATAAATCTTTAAAGATTTATCTTATTTTCTTATATTTCTTATATATATTTCTTATATCTTATATTTCTTATATATTTATTTTATTTTCTTATAAAGAAAGACAGAGCACAAGCAGGGGAGGAGCACAGAGAGAGAGGGAGACACAGAATGTGAAGCAGACTCAGGTTCTGAGCCGTCAGCACAGAGCCTGATGCAGGGCTCAAACTCACAGACTGTGAGATCATGACCTGAGCCAAAGTCCGACACTCAACTGACTGAGCCACCCAGGTGCCCCAGGATATGGCTTATTTGGATGAATATTCCATATGCACTTAAAAAGGATTTGTATTATTTGATGTGTAATGTTCTGTAAATGTCAATTAAGTCAAGATAGTTGATAATGTTCAGATATTCTACATCCTTACTAATTTTTTTGTCTAGTAATTGATTTTTTGTATCAATTATTGAGAAGTATTAAAATTTGTCATTATAATTGTGAGTTTGTCTACTTCTCCCTATAATCCTATCCATTTTTGTTTTATACATTTGAAGGTCTGTGATTAGGTTAATATACATTTAAAGGTGTTATATCTTCCTGATGAAGTGCCTCTTCTATCATTGTGAAATATCTGTTGCAGTCTGCTTTGAAGTCTACTTTATCTGGTATTGATATAGTCACTCCAGCTTTCTTATGATTTGTGGTTTTATTTTGTATCTTCTTCCACTCTTTTGCTTTCAACCTATGTGTAGTTTGTGTTTAAATAATGTGTCTTGTAGATAGCACATACATGGATCTTGCTTCTCCGCTGTCTCTGGCAATTTGTGCTTTTTGTCCATTTACATTTAATGTAATTATTGATGTATTTAGGTTTAGTTCTACTATTTGCTATTTGCTTTCTGCTGTCCCATCTTTTTGTTGTTGTTGTTCCTCTGTTTCTCCTCTCCTTCCTTCCTTTGGTTTAATTGAATAATATTTTGTATTCATTTTAAATCCTCTTTAAAAATCCTGTAGCCTTTTTAGCTACACCTTCTGTGAATTGTATTTGTGGTGGTTGCTGTAGTGATTATAACACAAATCCTTAACTTATCACAAGCTACTTAAAATTAATATTGTAGTACTTCACATAAAATAAAGGAACTTCACAACAATATATACAGGAATATATATACAGTGCCAGAATATGGATTCTTAGCCTGTATGCTGTTGTTACTACATAAATTACATCTGTTATAAACCCTATAATATAATGTCATAATTTTAGCTTTCAAACAGTTATGTATTTTAAAGAAATCAAGAAATGAAAAAATAGAATTTTTTAACAATTATTTACTCACATATTTACCATTCAAGTGTTTTTCATTCCTTCCTTTAGACCTGAGTGTTTATCTGATGTCATCTCCCTTCTTCCAGATAAACTTCCTTTGGCATCTCTTATTATACAGGTTTGCTGGTGACAAACACAGTTTTTGTTTATCTGCAAATGTGTCTATTTTGCCTTCATGTTTGAAGTATGTCTTCACTGGATATAGATATCTGGTTCAAGAAGGGATTTGCTATGTTTTGTTTTGTTTTCCAGCATTTTAAAGATGTCGATCTGTTAGGTTCCAGCTTCTCATTTGCAATGAGAAGTCAGCTGTCATTTATATCATAGATCCCCTGTTTATAATGTGTCATTTTTCTGTGGCTGTTTTCAAGATTTTTCTCATTTTCTTTGGATTTTGGTTGTGTGACTATGCTATGCTGGGTATGGCTTTCTTTGTATTTTTCTTGTGTGGGCTCCACTGAGCTTTTTGAATGTGCAAATTTATCTTTAATTACATTTGAGAAATCATCAGCAAATATTTCTTCAAATATTCTTATGCCCCATTCTCCCTCTTTTTTCTAAAAATTCAATTACGTGTGGTATATAGATCTTTTAATGTTTTCCCACAGGTCCATGAAGCTCTGTTTAATTTTTTTCAATTTTCTTTTTCTCTCTGGTATTCAGAATGGGTGATTTCTTTCTTTCTTTCTTTCTTTTCTGAAGATTGTTCACGCTTCTTTTTTAAATGCTTATTTATTTATTCTGAGAGAGAGAGTACATGCATGAGAGAGCATGAGCAGGGGAGAGACAGGAAGAGGGAGAGAGAGAATCCCAAGCAGGCTCCACACTCAGCATGGAGCCCAATGAGGGGGCTCAATCTCACAGCCCTGGGATCATGAACTGAGCCCAAGTCAAGAGTCAGATGCTTAACCGACTGAGCCATCCAGGCACCCCCAGAATGGGGTTCTATTGATCATGTAATCCTTACAATAGCCCTGTGAAGGATTCACAGAGTCTTTGGTCATCTTCATACTGCTATTGAACCTATCAAGTTAATTTTTCATTTCATTTGTTGCACATTTTAGTTCTTGGATTTTCATTTGGTTCTTTTTTATAGTTTCAATTTCTCTGCTCAGGTTCTCCATCTGTTTCTTCACTGTGACCATATTTTCCTTTAAGGCCTTGAAAATATTTATGAGTTGCTTTCAAATCCTCGATATTTAATTCCAACATTTGGATCATCGCTTTTCTCCTTGAAAATGAGTCTTGAGTATAAGTCAGTTTTCTGTTTCTTCACAGGTCTACTACAACTTACTTGGTTTTTGTATGCTGGATATTGTCAAGGACCCATTGTAGACATCCTGGATTATGTTATGTTCCTCTCAAGAGTGTTTAGTTTGGTTTTAGCAGGCAACTAACTTGGCTGGACTCAAAACTCCCAACTGTGCCCCCTTGTAGAGGGCGACCCCTGAAATTTCCACTCAGTTCTTTGAGCTTCCAGGTGCTGATTTCACTGGGATCTCTGGAGCCTCCTGTGCATGTGTGTAGGTCAGTGGACAGCTAAGGATTTGGACAGAGTTTGTATACAGATTTGGGGACCCATCTCTTCTACAGCTCATGTCTTTCTGGGATTCCCCGCCACCACCACGCCTTAATTTTCCAGCAATTTGCATGGAATTCTGTACCCTTGACACCTCAAACCAGTAAAACCACAGCTCTCTACACATTCTCTACCTCCCACACAGATTAGAGAGTGCCTCAGGCAAGAGGCCACAACAATACAGATTTCACCCAATGTAGCTCCTGTCTCTCAAGTATCAACTCCCCTCACATTTCTGCCTCCTGTTGGGTGCTCTACAGTGCCATCAAATAATTGGAGGTTTTTGGTCTATATTTTGTTCAGATTTTATCATTGTTATCTCATGGAGGGTTATTCTACCCAATCTAATCTGCTATTACCACCCCTTTTCCCTTACACTCTTTAACTTTTTTATTCTTCAGAGCACCACCTCAAGGTCAGTATAATCAGTCCTATTTTTAAGCTAAGGAAACCAAGAATTTGAAAAGAAGCATTTTGCCCAAGGTCACACAGCTAGTTCATGGCACAACCAGGATTTGAAACAAACCAGATGACATAACCCTATCCTTGCTGTAATTCCCAGTACTTCCTATATGTCTTTAAGGTGGTTTGGATTCCACCCTACAGCCCACTGGAAAATATTCAAGGATGGGAAGAGGTGAGATCCCTGAAAACCCCTATTCAGGCTAGGGCAGTATTTTTCAATCCACAGTCTCAGAATCATTTGAGAAACTATGAAAAATAGAGATGCTAGGCCCCATTTCCTGGAGAGGTATCTCTAGTGGGAGAGACTTGAAATCTACATTTTATACTGTTTCTTAATGATTCTAATGCCCAGGCAGGGTTACAAACCTATCTGGTAAAGGCAAAGTAACTGCCACCAGGATTCTTCTGTCTCTCGTAGCTCAGGATTCTTATTTTTCCATCATGCTTCACCAAGATACTAACACTGGTGTTGACACTGGTTAAGGCTGTGGGCCCCGGAGTCACTCCACTTAGAGTCACATCCTAGCTCTGTCACTTGTCAGCTGTGTGGCCTTGGGCAGGTGGCCCCACCTCTCTGAGCCTCCTGCTTTCTCTTATCTTAAATGTGGATCACAAGAGCACCACCTTCACAGGGCTATTGTAAGGATTACATGAGATAATTCAGCTGAACCATTTCACAGAGTGCCTGACTCCTGGTAAGCCCTCAGTTGATAGTAACTATTATTATGAAAACCCCCTCCCTTAGCTTTTCTGCTTGCATAAACTGTGTTTTATCACTTATCTAAACCCAGCTTCTAGAGTTAAACTACACCCGTGTTTTCTAAGGTACTTCAAAATCCCCCTCTCCCAAAAGTTAACACAATCTCTGACCTTGCAACCAATCCATTCCCACCCTGAGCAGGAGGCGTTTAAAATTTTTTTTTTAATGTTTATTTATTTTTGAGGGACAGAGAGCGACAGAGAACGAGCAGGGGAGAGGCAGAGAGAGGAAGACACAGAATCCGAAGCAGGCTCCAGACTCTGAGCTGTCAGCTCAGAGCCTGACGCGGCTTGCACTCAGGAACTGTGAGATCAGGACCTGAGCTGGAGTCGGACACTGACTGAGCCACCCAGGCACCCGCAGCAGGAGGCATTTTAAATTGAGCCCAGAAGGGCACCTGGGTGGCTCAGTCGCTTAAGCGTCTGACTTCTGCTCAGGTCATGATCCTGCGGTTCCTGAGTTTGAGTCCCACGTTGGGCTCTATGCTGACAGCTCAGAGCCTGGAGCCTGCTTCAGATTCTGTGTCTCCCTCTCTCTCTCTCTGCCCCTCCCCTGCTCTCTCTCTCCCTCTGTCTCTGTCTCTCAAAAATAAATAAATATTAAAAATAATTTATAAATCGAGCCCAGAACTTGAAAGAACTTCTTAGCAGTGACTAAGCAGCCCTTAGCGTCAGGCTGTGCCCCTTCTTGCCTGTGCGTTGGACCTTACAGGCCACACCTTCTGTGAAGCCCTGAGTGACAGCTTTGAATACCAGAATGGGGCGTTACAATGGCAAAACCAGATTTACATTGTTGAAACTAACTACCTCTGTTCCCGAGTCAGGCCTGAGTCAGAGTGTCCTAAGGGGAATCCAGGCCTGGCCAAGAAGATCCAAGGAAGGCAAGCTTCTCACACCCTGTTCCTGGACACTGGCTGAACAGCTGGGGGTATGAGAGGACTCACCCGCCACCCTTGAAGCTTGCCCCATCTGGTAGACTTCACTACAGGACTCCTGGCCAGGGAAGCCTTTCCAATGTGGCACATGCCCGCCAGAGCATTCCCTCTGCTTCCATCATATGTCAGGTCTGTAGGTTTCAGGAAACACCGAGGACCAGAAGGGTTCCCACGGCTGGTTCCTGGGAAGGAAGGGAAAAGGATCCCCCGTTTTACTGGGGACCCTCTATGTGTGCTGCACATTCTTTATCGTCCTCCATCTGTACCGTGAGGTGTCTGTTTTCCTCAGCACTGAATCCCCAATGCCCAGAAGAATAGACACTAGGTCAATACTTAATCGTGATAAGAGTGAAATAGGTACCATTTATTGAGTGGTTATTATATGCCAAGTACTGTTCAAAGGGCTTTATATGTCTTGACTCATGCTGTATTTGCCGAATGAAAAATACGACAACCACACTATGAGGCTAGACTCTTGATTCCTATTTTACATAAGAGGAAGCTGAAACAAAGAGAAGTGGGTGGGGGGGTGGGGGGAGTCAAAGGGCAGACAGGTAATAAATGAATAGTGGGGCCAGGCTTTGAATCCAGGGAAATGTGGCATCCCAGGAAGGAGAAGGGAGGGTCTGGGTTGAGTGAATGAGATAAAGGTGCAAAGGGAAAGAACCTAGTGGGTTTTGAAGGAGGCATCTCTGAGGAAGAAGGGGCAAAGACCAGCGAATGTTGGTGGGGGCCGATGCCAGCTGGCCACCTCTTAGAGCATATGTTTCACATGCAGCACTACAAACCCAGGCCAGTCCCCTAAGAAATGCTGACATCGTGGGGGCAGCCGGGTGGCTCAGTCGCTTAAACCTCTGACTCTTGATTTCGACTCAGGTCATGATCTCACGGTTCGTGGGGTTTGAGTCCAGCATCGGGCTCCAAGCTGACAGGGCAGTATCTGCTTGGGATTCTCTCTCTCCCTCTCTCTGCCCCTCCCCTGCTTATGCATTCTCTCTCTGTCTCTCTTAAAATAAATAAATAAACTTAAAAAAAAAAAAAAAGAAGAATGCTGACATCCTGTCCTCAAGGACCACACCCCCTTCCTACAGGAAGAGGGTAGAAATGAACCTTAAATTTCATCACGGCCACAGGGCGCAGAGGGGTATGGCTCCTGCCCCAGTGATCACAAGCCCCTGTTTCTGTGCCTCTGGTCAGATCCTCTCCCAGAGTCCTAGAGTCAGGGTAGTGTGGGGAGGTGGGGAGTAGCAGGCAGCTTCCCAGCTCCGCCTGAGATGAGTCAAAGGTGACGCCCCTGCCCTGGAGTCTGGGCGTACCTGGGCAGGTAGGAGCACATTGAAAACCCCATCAGTGGTTCAGAGGACACCCACCCACTTGGCCTCATTCTTAGGTGAGACCCCTGGGGTCGTCTTGGTGAGGGGGCTACAGAGCTGGCCTGCCTTCCTGGGCAAGCATTCGGTGGACCTGACTTCTCAGATGGGACACAGGCCCCAACAGGGCAAGGGCTGGGGTAACACCCAAGAAAAGGAAAAAGCTGTGACCCTTCTGCCCCTAGCTCATCCCCTGGTGACACAAATGACCAAGTCTGCTCTGGTCACTCAGCCCCACCCACCTCAGCTGCTCCAGTGTATCACATCATTTTCTTCACAACACATTTCACCACAGGATTGACCTTGACCCATCTGATGCACTTGCTTGGTATCTCCCTGCTGCTTTGAAGCTCCTGCTCCCTGTTCGCCGTAGGTGTGGAACGGAACTGGGCACAGAGCACGTGCTGAATAGCTGTGGATGAGCCATGAGTATGACAGGACCACGCCTCCACCTACGGTCTTGGTGTCCCAACCGCCCCCCACCAGCACCACCACAGCTGGGCCAGCAGGAAGTCCTGACCCGGACATGGGTCCCCTTCACCAAGGATTCCAGCCATGCTCTGGGTTCTGGTAGGGGCTGTGGCTCCCTCTGAGGTCCGGGAAGGGAGGAGACGCCTCGGATGCGGCCAGAGCTGCTCCTTGCTGGCTCGAGGCCCCTCTGCCCACTGTCGGTGGGGCTCAGGCGCTGCCCCACTGCTGACTTCCCTTCGGGGCCTGCCTACCTGGGAGGCTTTATGCTCACTCCTCTCTGTGGCCAGTCCCCTGTAGTGTCTCCTGTTGAGCTCCGTCAGAGAGGGGGATCCCTTAGCAGAGCGTTTTGGGCCCCACGTGAACCCCTCCTTGCCTTCGCCCCACAGCCTTCTCATCCCAGAACAAATGAGGGCTATGTGAGGACGAAGAAGGGCAAACGCATCCTCAGACTGTTCCCTGAACACCTGTTCCTAACAATCTCTCAGCCTAGTCCTCTGTCAGGCCCTCTCCGCCTGGTGTCTTCCTCCTGGGATCTTCTCTCTCAGGGGCCTTTCCTCCCTGCATGTAGTTATGTCTATCCCTGCTGATGCTGTTGGGTTGGTGTGACCTTGTCTGAACCCTAGGGTCAGATACCTGGACAGGGTATCAGCTCTTTTCCTTGAGGCCCATGGGTCCTATGCAGATCAGAGGGTGTGTCCAGCCATATTGCAGGAGGTACCATGCCCCCCGCCTCCCACCTAATGTTCCACAGCCATTTGGGAACCAGTCTATTTCTAGCCCACGGGCCCCTCTGGAGGGTACTGTGGCCGGATTGCTGTGCTTTCGCTGAGCCAAAACAATCCTACCCAAGAAGCCAGCAATCAAGAGGCTGGGGGGAGAGAAGGTATATTTTCTAAGCACCCACCATGAGCCAAGCGTCCTGCTGGGCCCTTCCAAACGGAAGGTCTCAGAATCCCCTAACTGTTGAATAAACTTTTGGTGAACACCTACTCTGTGTCACGCTTTACGGACCTCATCTTTTTTTTACAACATTCTTGGGAAGGATTTTCATCTCAGAGTTGAGGAGACCGAGGGTCCAAGAGGTGAAGGGGCCTTCCTAGGCTTACAGCTGGTACCTGACTCCAGAGTCCATGCTTGTCTCAGCCTGCCACATCCTATCCCCAGTTGTGGCCTTAAGAGACACACTCAAGGGGGCACCTGGGTGGCTTAGTCAGTTAAGCATCTGACTTTGGCTCAGGTCATGATCTCATGGTTCATGAGTTTGAGCCCCATATCGGGCTCTATGTGCTAACAGTACGGAGTCTGCCTGGGATTCCCTCTCTCCCTCTCTCTGCCCTTCCCCCACTTGCACACGCACACACACGCACCTGCACACGCGCTCTCTCTTACTCTCAAAATAAATAAACGTAAAAAAAAAAAGAGATGCTCAAGGAAAACAAGGCATGAATCACAACACTCTGCTCACCTAAACAAGGGGTACAAACCCAAGAGCCTCCTGGGCCCAAACAGATCATTTAAATAAGCGAAGCAGTCCAGGCCAATAGGGATGAGTGGAGACCATGGAAAACTGGAGGAGGTCACACCCCATTGAAAGGCAACAGGTGCTACTCATCTTCAACCAAATGTTATCGTGTGGGACCGTGCGTCAGTGTGGCCAGATCTTCTGATTTTTCAAGAAAATCTGGAAATCTGAAACTTTTATGTGAAATTTACAAACAAAGCATTTCTGGGGCACCTGGGTAGCTCAATCGGTGAAGCATCCGACTCTTGGTTTCAGCTCAGTCATGATCTCACGGTTTCATGGGTTCGAGCCCCACATCGGGCTCTGCGCTGACGGTGTGGAGCCTGCTTGGGATTCTCTCTGTTTCTCTCTCTCTCTCTCTCTCTCTCTCTCTCTGCCCCTCCCCTGCTCCCGCTGTCTCTGTCTCTCTCAAAATAAATAACATTAGGGGCGCCTGGGTGGCTCAGTCGGTTGAGCGTCCGATGTCGGCTCAGATCATGATCTCACAGTTTGTGAGTTCAAGGCCTGCGTCGAGCTCTGTGCCGATAGCTCAGAGCCTGGAGCCTGCTTCGGATTCTGTGTCTCCCTCTCTCTCTGCCCCTAACCCACTTGCGTTCTGTCTCTGTCTCTCTCAAAAATAAATAAACATTAAAAATAATAATAACATTAAAAAATAATAAATAAAAGCCATTTGTTTGAAACAAACAAACAAAGCATTTTTACTTCTGGCTGTATCAGGCTGACAATTTGGCCCTCTGAACTAGAAGATGCTCCACAATCTTGGAAAGGATCCCATGTCTATGAATCTGCTGTTTCCAGTTTTGCACTGTGTTTGGGCCCTCAAGATACCCCTCTATCGGGGGAGGGAAGGTTAGAGATGGGAAGACAAAGACACGCACACCCAAAAGGCATGCCACTCTTGAAGAAAAGACACAGTTAAAAAAAAAAAGAAAAAGAAAAAGACACATGGTTGTAACACAGGACTACTTGAAGGTCTGAGCTCATTAGCTGCCAACAACAGAATCCATTTCTAGGTAACTCAGGCAGAAAGGAATTTGTTAGAAGGGTATCTGGAAGCTTAGAGAACCGGTGAGAGAAATAGAAGCAGAAAATTGGCAGAAACCCAGGGAAGGGAGATGGATGGAATGACGCCTAAGGATTTTGCCACAAATAGCCTGTGGCCATCGCTGAGCATCAGAGGCCCCATGAAGCCTAAATCATCTCTCCTCGTAGGTAGCCCTCACCCTGTGCTTCCAGAAGTTCCAGCCAAGTAATCCAGCTTGGTGAGAATGAATATCTGATACTTTTATTTCATAGAAAATCTGATGTTTGATCGAAGGTGGACCCCTCCCAAACACAGGTATGAGGTTCAGATGCTGGGAAGCCACACATACACACACCTACCGCCCAACCCATAGTCTAAGCCGGAAGGGGTCTTGAAGAGCCTCTTGTCTTCCATTTTCAGAATGGGAAAACTGAGGCACCAAGCAGGCCAATGGCTTGCTCAAAGCCACACATAGAGCTTGTGGTCAAGCCACATGTTGACCTCCTGACTCGGGCTTTCTAACTGAGCTGTAAAAGGCTTCAGAAGTCACGAGAAAGGAGAGAAATGTGGGGTGTGGCAGGCAAGAAGGCATCGTGGTGGAGGGGAGAGAGGAAGGTGAAGGAACATCATAAGAAGGCTTAAGCGAGGTTAGGCCAAAAGGGAGAACTAGAGATAATTAATACGAAAGCCATAGCTTTGTTGTTGGAAATGCAGAGCGTTGGGCCTGGCCTGCATTTTTCACCAGATCCCCAGGTGATCGCGGTGCATGTGCAAGCTTGAGACGCAGTGCTTTATTCAGTGGGGGGAGAGCCGAGCTATCAAAACAAAACAAAAACCTGAGCTTCAGGAGTGGTAATATTCTAGCTCATAAATCAGGGGTTGGGTTCCCAGATAATGTTTATTTTGTGATTAGGCTTTATAACATATTTCAGGGTTTTGCTCAAGAGTTTCCTCCTCAATGAAGCTTTTTATAGTCACACCATTCAAAATCATATCCACGCTGTGCTCCTTCGCCCCTCTCCTGCTTTATTTTTATTATTTTTTTTTTCTGGAAAGCTTATTACCATCTGAAAGACGAAAAGCGTCAGTGTTTTTGTTTGTGGATTCTCTCTGTGCGAGGTACAGAAGCAGCAATCGGGTCCGTTTTCATCCCTGCCGTGTCCCCGGCATCCACAGCAGGGCTGGTACCCCATAGGTCCTCAATAAGTGTCTTTGGAATGAAGAGGTTACATGGTATACATCAAATATTATACAATAAAATGGCTTTTAAAATGTAAAAACCATACCTAACAATTAGTGGGCATTGCCACGGGCCAAGTCCTGGGTTGAACACTTCAGGCACCATTAAGATCTCACTGAATCCTCATGATGCAGATGAAGGAACGGAGGCTCAGGGAGCACGACATTCGCCCAAGGTCATACAGCTAGGACGTGGCAGCAGCAGAATTCGAACTTAGCGGAGACAGGAGGCCGGAGTGATTCTGGAGGTGAACTGGGGACAGGGTTGGGCTCCAGAAGCAGTGGCACTGAGGTGAGGTCACGGAGGGAAAACGCTCCTCTGAAGCCGGGCTGTGCCGTTTAAGAGCGGGGGTTGGCTGGGCGCGGTCGGGTTTGTACCTGGGGACTCTGAAACCACGCTGAGAAGGCCGCATGTGGACTCTGGCAGGTGTCAGTGCTGCCTGGAGCTTGTAATGATGCACTCAGATTACAAGGTGCTGAGGAATGCTGGGAAGGCGGCTCAGAGCCTCATAGACTCACCCCTCCAGTCCCTCCAGAGGCCCAGGAGGGCAAGCTATGTGTAGAATGACAGGCAGCCAAGAAGCCGGTGAGGGGAGGCTTCAAACTCTGAGTCTTTCTGGGGTTACTGGGTGGCTCAGTCGGTTGAGCGTCTCTTTTTTTTCTTTAATTTTTTTAACGTTTATTTATTTTTGAAACAGAGAGAGACACAGCATGAACGGGGGAGGGGCAGAGAGAGAGGGAAACACAGAATCGGAAGCAGGATCTAGGCTCTGAGCCATCAGCCCAGAGCCCGACGCGGGGCACGAACCCGCGGACCGCGAGATCGTGACCTGAGCTGAAGTCGGACGCCCAACCGACTGAGCCACCCAGGCGCCCCTAACTCTTGATGTCAGTGCAGGTCGTGATCCCAGGGTCGTGGGACCCAGCTCCACGCTGAGTATGGAGCCTGCTTAAGATTCTCTGTCTCTCTCTGCCTCTCTTCCCTGCTCACGCTCTTGCTCTCTCTCTTAAAAAGAAAAAAAAAATCAGACTTTCTGAATCCCAGAGCTGCATGGTCTCTATTCTCTGAGCAGCTCAGACTATGGAGCCGAGTCTCCCTGCTACGGGCTCTCTGCTTGTGGCTGCTTCTGTTCCCCTGCCAGTATTACATTTGAGGGAAGCAGGGACTCCTACAGAGCCACCCTCTGCCCCACTCTGTCCCCTGAAGTAACCCATCTTCCAAATACGTCCCAGATCCAGCCGCTTTCCTCCACTGGGTCCGAGTCTCCCTTCCCCTTCTCCCCTCCGCTTCCTTCTGGTTGGGATATAGTTCACATATACGTTAGCCGAGGTTCTCTAGAGAAACAACACCGATAGGGGTAGGGATAAAGACAGCGATGGGGTAGGGATCGGTATAGATACACGTAAGAGGGGATGTATGAGGTGCCCGG
Source organism: Panthera onca (assembly GCF_046562875.1). NCBI lineage: Eukaryota > Metazoa > Chordata > Mammalia > Carnivora > Felidae > Panthera > Panthera onca. The sequence goes on from NC_138350.1 coordinate 15,800,286, forward strand.
CTGGCTCAGTCAGAAGAGCGTGTGACTCTTGATCTCAGGGTTGTGAGTTTGAGCCATATTAGGTGTCGAGATTACTTAAATAAGCAAATAAACTTTTTTAAAAAAGGAGATCTATTCTAGGAACTAACTCACATGGTTATGGAGGCTGAGAAGTCCCATGATCTGCCATCTGCAGGAAAGTCCGTGGTATAATTCAATCTGAGTCTGAAAGCCTGAGAACCAGGGGTGTAGATGGTCTAGTTCCGATCTGATTCCAAAAGGCCCAGAAGCAGGGGCACCAGGGTCTGAGGGCAGGAGAAGATAGCCGTCCCGGCTCAAGCAGAGAAAGTAAATTCTCCCTTCCTCCATCTTTTCTGTGCTATTCAGGCCCTCAGCGGGTTGGGTGATGCCCACCCACATTGAGGAAGGCTACTTGCTTTATTCAGCTCATTAATTTAAATACTAATCTCCTCCAGAAAAACCCTCACAAGACAAATCCAGAAGTAACGTTTCACTGGCTATCTGGGCATCGCTTAGCCGAGTTGGCATAACACATAAGATCAACCATCCCAACGTACTAAAAACTTCACCTTTTAAAATTCAGTGAATTTAATATAGTCACCAACTTGGGCCATATCATCACCATCTAACTTCCAAATTATTTTCATCACCCCCAAAAGAACCCCCCTCATCTGTTAGCAATCGCACCCTCCCATGGTCTCTCCCCCTAGCCCTGGTTAACCTCTTATCTAAATTCTGCCTCTAGGATTTGCCTACTCTGGACATTTCATATAAATGGAATCACAGAATACATGGTCTTTTTGTTTCTGGCTTCTTTCACTTAGCGTAAGGTTTTCAAGTTTCATTCACATCGTATCACAAGTCAGTACTTCCTCGTTTTTTTTTATGGCCAAATATTCCATCGTATGGTTAGACCACATTTTGTGTATCAATTCGCCAGTGGACAGACATTCGTGTTACTTCCAGTTTGGGGGCGTTATGAACAAGGCTACGATGAACACGTGTACAGTTTTTGTGTGGACACCATTACTTCTTGCCTGAACCAGACCACTAACACCCACGCTGGAGTCCAAGCTCCTGCCCTTGGCCCCCAAGGGTCTGTTCTCACAGCAGCCAGAGGGGTCCTTTGAACATGGAAGTCAGGTCATGTCATTCCTTTGTTGTAAACCTCCAGTGGCTCCCCATTACCCTGAGGATAAAGTTGAAGACCCGGCACAATCTGTACCCCACTTCCAGCCCCGCGGTCACCCGAGGGTGTCTGTACTTCTGCTTCCCTGGCTGGGTCTCAGTTCCTCAAACGAGCTATGATCCTTCCCACCTCCATGCTTCTGCAAGTGCTGGCTTTTGGTTGGGAGCCTTCTTCCTGCTCCTTCCTCTCTTCTGTCTGCAAACTCCTCATCATCCCTTAGGTCCCCTGGGAAAAATCACTCATATTTGCAGACAAGCCTTCTGTGACCTTCCCACTAGAAGGCGGGGCAATCGGGTTCAGCAGGGCAAGGCTGGGGGGGTTGCCTTGAGGCTGCATTTTGGCAGCTATAGAAGATGCTGTTGGTATTCTGTTCGGGTCCCTCTTCCCAGCATCCATTGTCCAGACACTAGGAGCATTGCTGCTTCTTTTGCCAGAGAATTGCCTTCATCTAAGGGGTCTTGCCTCACCTAGGAGGTTCCAGCACCTCCTACTGCTCCCCCCCCCCCCCCCAGCAGCCTGCAGGCAACGACTGATACAGGGACGCAAAAGACTGGATGTCATGCCTCAGTGTGGGACAAATCTATGGTGTAGTTTAGACTCCAGGGCACCTCGCCCTCTGCCCCAGCTGTGGTAAATCAGGCCAAGGCTAGACTTTCTCTAGCCCCTCTCCCACCCCATCCTGCTTCCCTCACTCCTTCACTGGCACCTGCCTCAGACTCAGCCTAAGATAATCACATTTTACGTGAGACTGAAAAATTGTCCGTGTCAATATCAAATACATCCCCTCCCGGCTTCTGCTGATAGAAATGATGGGGAGGAAGGCTATGCCCTTCCCCAAGTCCCCTTTGGCACTGACCCTGTGACTGGGCACCCCATCGGTACTCCCAAGGCGTCATGCACTTCCCTTTGTGCCCCTGCATATTTCACTGGTTTGTTGACTGTCAATTGTCTCTTCCTCACTTGACCTTAAGTTCTCCAAGGGCACAAACCACATCTGTGTCATTTTCTACCTTATCCTCATTATCCACCGGGCACCTTGGGGGAGCTTAACCAATATTTGGTGAAGGGTGTTCCTTGCTTCAGCGCTCATGATACCAAGAGGTGGGAAACAACCTAAACGTCCGTGAAAGGGGAATACCTATCCGTGGTACTTGTACGAGAACCCCTGGCCAGCTGGCTTGCTTACCTAGCAGGTTGCTTCCTTGCTTGATTTCATTAGGTTCACACGCAGCCGGAAGCTCTGGACTCCAGCTTTCTTGATGCCTTACATGGAGGCCACAGAAGTCAGAGAAATCTCAAGGACCCTCCCAATCATCAGCCACCCACTTAGGAGCCAGCATAAGGCAGAGGAACCGGTGTGGGACTTATTCGGCTATATATATTCCACAGCCACCCCCTCCCATAAAAGTACGCAAACACTTCGACCTAGAAATTCCGTCACTAAGAACGCATCCTAAAGGAAAATCGAGGATTATGCACCAAGGTTTAGCCGTAAGTATATTCACCGAAGGATCACTTTGACGGTGGAGGGAAAGTGGGAACAACCGTCACCGGGCTGGGGGTGGGGGGGACTCTTGCTATACTCTTTCTGAACAGCGTGGCCTTAATTTACTTAACTTCCCTGGACCTCTGTTTCCTCATCTATAAAACGAGGACACCCGCAGACGCCCTGTGTTAATCAAGATTGGCTCGCTGCTGAAACAAACAACTACGAAGTCTCACTGGCTTAACCCAACCACGGTTCATTTCTCTCTTGTGCCAAGTCTGATGCAGATGTTCCTGGCTAGGTAGACAAGCCTTCTGCCAAGTGATAGACTCAGGGATGGGGTTGCTTTCCATCATAAGGGTCCACCGTCTTAAACTCCTTTGTTCCCTTGCATGTGGCCGGGAGAGAGAACATGAGAGGTGGGGCGGGATGTTTCCGGGCCAGGCAGGGTGGAGTGGACATCCTTTCCAGCCACGCTCTACTGGCAGCACAAGGCACACGGCCCTCCCTAGATGCAAGGGCGCTTGGAAACGTGGTCTAGCCAGGGCCCAGGAAGGGAAGGGGGTGCAGTGAACCCTTGGCTTTGTTTCTGATCCACGCCTCATGGTGGGGGGGCTCCTCTGAATGAATGAATGAGCTTAAATGAAGTAGCGCATAGTAGGTACTCAGGCTTTTCCTCGTTCCCTTTCCTTTGTGATTGATTCTGCCCTGACTTTTCAAACACTGGTGCCCTCCAGATAAGTTTTGTGTAAACTGAGGCAAGATGTTTATGCTGGGTTGGGGGAGAGGGGATGGTAAACTGGAGGTCAGGGTGTCCATTTAAAGGAGCCCTAGAGAAGAGGTCCTCCCATCCGCCACTCCACCCTCAACCCACCTAGATGACTCTCCCCCCCAAAATTTATATCCTGGGGCACCTGGATGGCTCAGTCGGTGAAGCGTCCGACTTCGGCTCACATCACGGTCTCGTGGTTCGTGGGTTCAAGCCCTGTGTCCGGCTCTGTGCTGACAGCTCAGAGTCCGGAGCCTGCTTCAGATTCTGTGTCTCCCTCTCTCTCTGCCTGTCCCCCATTCATGCTCTGTCTCTGTCTCTGTCTTTCTCTCAAAAATAAACATTGGGGCGCCTGGGTGGCTCAGTCGGCTGAGCGTCCGACTTTGGCTCAGGTCATGATTTCACGGTTCGTGGGTTCAAGCCCCGCGTCAGGCTTTGTGCTGACAGCTCAGAGCCTGGAGCCTGTTTCAGATTCTGTGTCTCCCTCTCTCCCTGCCCCCCACCACTCGCGTTCTGTCTCCCTCTGTCTCAAAAATAAATAAACATTAAAAAATTTTTTAAATAAAAAATAAACATTAAAAATAAATAAATAAATAAATAACTCTTACCCTCATTAAAAAAAAAACCAAAACTGTAAATACCACGATGTTTCTCTTCTTCTTAAAGCCTTCAGTGGCTTCCCATTGCTTTAAGGGCCAATCTAAACCCTCCCCCTGCTCGTGGGGTCTGGCCCCAGCTCACTTCTCCAGCCTCCTCGCCCTTCGTAGCTTTCTTCATCCTGTCCACACTTCCTTAATTTCTAGAATGTGCCTTGTTCCACACAGCCTTTCCACGCTACGGAGAGGCCCACCCAGCACTTCCTCAGGAAAATCTCTCTGACTCCCCATTCTAGACGCGGTTCCACGGGCCCTACCCTCATGGACTCTCTCTGCTTTTTCTCCATGGTGACGAGCTAATTTTTTGATTTAACATTGGTCTCTCCCACCAGGCCGTAAGCTCAAGAGGGTGGGATTAGTGTTCATTTATTTACCACTGTAAGTACCCAGTCCTTTATCTTCCTCACCTGTGAAATGGGGATGATAACTGCTAACGACTGAATGTTTGCCTCTCCTCACTTAAATTCACAGATTCACAAGTTGAAGCCCTAATCCGCAGTGAATGGTATTTGAAGATAAGGCCTTTACAGAAGTAATTAAGGTCAAATGAGGTCATAAGGATGGGGCTCTGATCCAATGGGATTAGTGTCCTTCTAAGAGACACCAGAGAGCTCATTCTCTCCTGCAAAAAGGACAGGTGAACACATGGTGAGGAAGTAGCCGCCTGCAAGTCTGGAAAAGAGCCCTCAGAATGAAACCTACCTTGGAGCGTCTGGCTGACTCAGTGGAGTGTGAGACTCTTGATCTCGGGGTCGTGAGTTCAAGTCCCACACCGGGTGTAGAGATTGCTTAAAAATAAAATCCTAAAAAAAAAAAAAAAAAGAATGAAACATACCTTTCTGGCACCTTGATCTTGGACTTCCAGCCTCCAGAACTGGGAGAAATAACATTTCTGTTGCTTAAGCCACCCAGTTTGTAAATATTTGTGGAATGAATAAACAAATCCTTTTCTGCAAGTTTGAGCTCTTATGCGACGGTTTCCTTAAAGTGAACCTACCTGCATTACCATCCCAGAATATTCAGACACAGATGAACTCCTTAAAAAAGGACCCTATTGGGGCGCCTGAGTGGCCCCGCTGGTCGAGCATCTGACTCTCGGTTTCGGCTCAGGTCATGATTTCGGGGTTAGTGGGTTTGAGCCCCACATCGGGTTCTATACTGGCAGTATGGAGCCTACTTGAGATTCTCTCTTTTTCTCCCTGCCCCTCCCCTGCTCTCTCTCTCAAAAATAAATAAATAAACATAAAAGAAAGGAATTTAACAACAAAAATACAGTCTTAAGAGGCTGTGTGTGTGTCAACTCTTGGTTGTTTTTTTTTTTTGTTTTTTTTTTTTTAGAATGCCCACCAGAGGGCTCCCTGAGGTCTTTCTCCTTCCAAATCATGATTGGCCCCCGGGGAAAGGACCACTACGGGAAGGAAGAGAAGCTGTGTTCTCATCGGGCTTACCCCACGGGAGTAAACAAATATATAAACGAAATTGTTCAGTATGTGCTCGGTGTTGCCTGACTTCTCTCGCTCAGCATAATAACTTTGAGGTTCATTCACGTAGTTGTGCCTGAACGAGTCATTCGCGAGTCATACTCGATTGCATGGAGAGAACACAGTTTATCTGTCCACTGGTTGATGGTCTCTTGGTTCACCTCTCATTTTTGGCTATACGAACATTTGTGGCACACGTTTACATGTGGGCAGGTGTTTTCATTTGTCATGGGTAAATACCTAGAAGTGGAGTGGGAGGAGAGGGTAGTTACGTATTGAACTTTTTTTTTAAATTTTTTTTTTAACGTTTATTTATTTTTGGGACAGAGAGAGACAGAGCATGAACGGGGGAGGGGCAGAGACAGAGGGAGACACAGAATCGGAAGCAGGCTCCAGGCTCTGAGCCATCAGCCCAGAGCCCGACGCGGGGCTCGAACTCACGGACTGTGAGATCGTGACCTGAGCCGAAGTCGGACGCTCAACCGACTGAGCCACCCAGGCGCCCCCGTATTGAACTTTTAAAGAAACTACAAGCTACTTTCCAAAGTGGTTGTACCCCCTTACGTTTCTAACAGCAGTGCACCAGGGCTCCAGAAGCTCCGTGTCCCTGCCAGCACTTGTTACGGTCTTTTTCATTGAAGCCATTCAAATAGGTGCGATTTTGGAGTAAGCACTTTTTCTTTTTCTTTTTTAATTTTTTTTTAACGTTTATTTATTTTTGAGACCGAGAGAGACAGGGCATGAACGGGGGAGGGTCAGAGAGAGAGAGAGAGACACAGAATCGGAAACAGGCTCCAGGCTCCGAGCTGTCAGCACAGAGCCCGACGCGGGGCTTGAACTCACGAACCGCGAGATCATGACCTGAGCCGAAGTCGGACGCTTCACCGACTGAGCCACCCAGGCGCCCCAGTAAGCACTTTTTCTATGCAGAGCAAGGCTTCTTTAAAACACAGTTTCTCGGGGCACCTGCGTGGCTCAGTCAGAGGAGCATGTGACTCTTGATCTCGGGGTTGGGAGTTCAAGTCCCACGTTGGGTATAGAGATGACGAAAAAGAAATAAATGAAAAAAGATGAGGAGGGAAAGAGTATGAATAATCACACCTAGGTAATAATAAATTAGCTCATCTCACCCTCATATAAACCCCAAGGGATTATAAAGATCTTTAACCAAATTGCAGGGAGGAAGAAACAGGCTCGGAGAGAAAATGACTTGCCCCAGGTCACACAGCCAGATCCAGGATTTGAATCCAGACCCACCTAGTTCAAAAGTTTGTGTTTGCTCCTCTCCTACAGACGCCACTGTTTTGGATGCCATGATCTTAGAAGATTCCCACCTCGCTCCAGAGGTAACAAAAGTGGGGGTGGGGGCGGGGGGGGGGTGGCGAGGGAAATTAGGGCCTTTTCGCTAGGAAGAGAAAACTAGCAGTGGTGTGAAAATAGTCTTCAGACATTTGAGGGACTGTATTTGGCCCAGAACACATCATTTTTTTTAACTCTCCCTTCCTCTAGATGATAAAAATGTTTTCAACTAATCGTGTGATAATCGACAAAGATCATCATTTCTCGATTCATTCTTTCATTTTAAAATAGTCAACAGTTAGGAAGTAGGAATCCGTTTCAATTTTAAAGACACTGTTGAATTGAGTGAAAACACCATACGTGAACTAAAATCAGCACTGACCACCAAGAGTGTTACATCTTGCTGTTCACACGGTGCTTCGCGGTGTTAAATGTTAGAAACAAAAATTCCAAGTGGCCACGTAAAATGACCGAATTCGAGGTAGGCTGAGTTCTGTTTCTTCGTCTGTATAGTCACTGTATTCTGCTTTTTTTTTTTTTAACCCAATGACTTTATATTATTACAAACTTACTCTTGAAACCAAGATAGCTGAGACCAGCCATGCCACCAGCTGTATAACTGGAATTCTCCGAATTAACTTCCCTACGAGTACTCTACGATATTTAAAAAAAAAAAAAAAAAAAAGGTAAGTTATTTCAAAGTGCTAGTTTTACGTTTATATTACTTGTGTTCTATTTTTAAAAAGTTTTTTTAACGTTAATGTATTATTGAGAGACAGAGACAGGGCAGAAAGAAGAGGAGACAGAATCCAAAGCAGGCTCCAGGCTCTGAGCTGTCAGCACAGAGCCCGACGCGGGGCTCGAACTCACAAATCTCGAGATCATGACCTGAGCCCAAGTCGCGCTTAATGGACTGAGCCACCCAGGCGCCCCTACTTGTGTTCTATTTTAATTTATAGTGTGCACTTGTTATATAATCGTTTATATTATTAAAACCCAGCAGTAATTGAAGCAATTGTTTATTTTATTTTTTAAAAATTTTATGTAGAAATTTTTTTAATGTTTACTTATTTTTTTTTAATTTTTTAAATTCCTTTTTTTAATGTTTATTTATTTTTGAGAGAGACAGAGACAGAGCTTGAGCGGGGGAGGGGCAGAGAGAGAGGGAGACACAATCCGAAGCGGGCTCCAGGCTCCGAGCCGTCGGCCCAGAGCCCCACGCGGGGCTCGAACCCACTGACCGTGAGATCATGGCCTGAGCTGAAGTCGGATGACCAACCGACCGAGCCACCCAGGCGCCCCTTTAAAGATTTTATTTTTAAGTAATCCCTGCATTACTTATCTCGAGCTCACAACCCCGAGGTCAAGGGTCGCAGGCTCCACCTTGACTGAGCCAGCCGGAAGCCCCAGCAGCAATTGTTTTCAGAACAATTAAACCAACTCAGAGGGGAAAGTATTTTATCACTCGCATTGGTGAGAACTTCTGCTGCATTTTGGCAATAAAAAACTGCTACTGTACTTTGATAAAAACTAACTTTGAGCTGGTTTCCCATTATGTTAAAATTCTCTACACAAAATGTTCCCCTTTGTTGATAGCTGTTCCCATTGCCCCGCCAGTGGTACGTGACCGGTCCCATGGACGAGAGACTGGCCATCTCGGGTGGCATAGAGGGTAGGACCCAGGTGGGTGGCTGTGTATAGCTGTGCAACCTTGACTTCCCTGAACCTCAGTTTCATCATGGCTAAAATGAGCATTTCATAACATCTCTTTTAAAGGACAGCTGTGAGGGGCACTTGGGTGGCTCAGTCTGTTAAGCGTTCTCCTTCGGCTCAGGGCATGATCTCGCGGTTCGTGGGTTCGAGTCCCGCATCAGACTCTGTGCTTGCCAGCTCGGAGCCTGGAGCCTGCTTCAGATTCTGTGTCTCCCTCTCTCTCTCTGCTTCTCCCCTGCTCCTGCTCTGTCTCTCTCTCCCACAAAAATAAATGACAAACATTTTTAAAAATTAAAAAAAAATTTTTTTTAAGAAAAAACCAGAATTTTTTCTTTAATTTATAAATAAACAAATAAAGGACAGCTGTGAGATCCAATGGCCTAATGCACGTGTAGATGCTTGCTCTGTCCATTGGGTTGATCCCTTTCCTTTGGGGGTCATAACAGAAGAGACTCCGGTCTTACTGATCTTTACCGCAGATGGGGACTCCTGAGTCCATACTGTCCTTGTCATCTTATTACCCACAGCGTGACTTGCAGTCCCAGTGACGAGGGCTTTCTTTCCCTCTCCCTGACCTCATGCCGCCTCACCTACCTTCCTCCGAAGCCACCCACACGCCTGGACCTTGAGTATGGTGGCGAAGACCTTTCCTTAAGGCAGCGGTTCTCCAGTTTGAGCCTGCTTCAGAATCCCCTGCAGGGCTTAGGAAACGCTGGCTCCCTGGGTTGGCTGGAAGATTTGCATTTCTAACAGGTTCTCAGGTGAGGCGGATGCCGCTGGTCCTCACCTGCATTTTGTGAACCACTGGCCTAAGTCAATTGTGGTAATTCTTTCTCCTTTCGCCCTCGATCAATCGATTCAGAGCTGGCCGAACCAAAACGGTGTAAGCAGCTCCTCCCTCTGCTTCTTCCCCCGCTAGGCCAACATGCCTCAGTGAGTGGTGGCAGCCACTTTGTCACCATGAGGGGAATCGCCAATCAGGGAGGCTCGTGCTATGGACGGCTGAGAAGGAATATGGCGAGAACCTGAGGTCCTAATGATGCCATGGAGTTGTCCTTAGCTGCCCTAGGGAAGGCTGTGGATGGATAAGTTTTCTGGGGAGAAGATGGAGAATTGATTTGATTTGAGGTTTGTTTGTTTAATTTATTTATAATCCCAAGCAGGTTCCACGCTCCACACGGAGCCAGACTTGGGGTTTGATCTCACGATCAAGAGATCATGACCCGAGCTGAAATCAAGAGCCAGATGCTTAACTTGACTGAGCCACCCAGGCGCCCTGGAGAATTTTAATCCAGGCTAAAAATCATCCTTTATAGCTTTAACTTTGCTTCCCTTGTTTCCAGAACTACACTTTTGATCAGCCTTGGCCTTTTCATTTTTTTTTTTCCATTTCCCCGTTCGTTCCTGAAATATAAAAAGGGCAAAAGTGAGGGTGGCCTGGGGACCCCCAAACTTGCAGCCGGTGTGAGATGAGGGTGGTCTTGTGGAAGATTGTGTCCCTCTCCTTGAGTTTTGCCAACTCATTGCAGAAGGGTCTGGCTGTCCACCTAAAATAACACCTCCTTTCCTTGCAATTTGGGGCAGGTATGAATTTCCACCACAGATGCTAGGGAACAACACTTTATTTTTCTGAAATTTTCCAATTATTCCTGACCCAAGACTTGTCTGTGTTCAGAGGGCGTCGTTTCATGCTGGGTCATAACTCGGCTTCTTCTTTTCAGTCTGGTACAAAGGTTGCGGGATTTTTGGTTGAGGGGGGCCTTCCGGCCTTTGGTCTACACTGGTTACGCTAATATGCCCTCTGTTCAAGCCTGTGGAACCACCCCCCCCCCCAAGGCTGGCAAGACCCTGTGCCAAGCTTTTGCAGGTGTCTTGGTTCAGACCGGCCGCTCCTACCCAGGATCAAGCCTCCTGGGGTTTTGCCTCCATAGCCGATCCTCAGGCCCCCCAAATCTTGGGATAGCTTCCACTCCCCAGAGGATGGGCTCTGTGTCAGCCATCGTCTCTCCCAGCTCCTTCTCCCGCCAACCTGCCTGGAGGGTCCCCCGTAATCTCCTTTCAACGGGCCTTTAGAACCGGCGCTGGCCTCTCTTCTCTGTGGGGGGCGTGACCCTGGAGTTGTGCAAAATGGCAGCCCTGTGATGTTCCCTTCCTCCCCGCCCGCCTACTTGTCTCCTACCTTTGCACAGCTCCCGCCCTCCCCTCCTCCTGCCACTCTGGCCATCACCCATTTCTGTAAAGGTGTCAGAGTCCCCACCGAAGCCCCTTTTTGTAAATTGCTAAGTGCGCAGTTCTGGGAGTCTGCTGACTATCAAAAGCCTTTCTTCTCGGAGTTTCTGCTGACTCGCAGAGGGGAACAGAGGGACTTTGGTCTCACCATCTGTTGACTCCTCTGGGGGCAGGAGCGCGGGGAGGATGGGGTCGGCTGGAGCGACGGGGGTTTCCATGCCAGAGAGGGGCGGCCAGTCTTCTCTCAGTGTATTTACAATCAAACCTATCTCAAACCACAGAGATTAATTTCCTTCTGAAAACATTCCCCCCAGTCTTCTGCTTGGAAATTAATATTTCCCCAAGTCACAGCATTTTGATTCCATTTCAGGAGAACCGGTAACCCTGACCTTATTATGCTAAGGGAACATTCCCCCTCCCTGCTTGGGGTCACATTACAAAGACTTCTCACATCAGCTGCTCACAGTTAAGGGGCCATGCCCAAATGGCTCCTCTGTCTTTGTGCGTGTGTGTGTGTGTGTGTGTGTGTGTGTGTGTGTGTGTTTCCCTGGCTACGGAAGGGGCAGAGGTCAATCTGGTTTGACCAGGCCACACTGGTGCACTGCGTCTGGCACATAGTAAGCGCGGAATAAATGGAGGTGTTATTGTTATCATTTGTAGCTAGTTACGCATCCAATATGCTTTGTTTCCATTTTTCCTTAGTAACAGGATCCTGATCTTGTCTAAAGGCCTATCCCTGCTTCTCTTACATCTAGGTGTGGCCACGTGACTGCATTTTGTTCAGTGAACTGTAGGTAGATGTACTGTGTGAGACTCTAGGAGTCTCAGCCTTTAATTCGGTTCTGACGCTAACTACCCAGGGTTGGTGCAGACCCCATAGACTAAAGGCTTAGTCCCGCGATACTGCCCCCACCTCGGACGCCAGTCACAGGTACTGGGTTCCCAGGGTACCCACGCTTCTGTCCGGCTTGGCCTCAAATCAGAAGCTCCCAGGACCCTGTCCTTAGGCTCAGTATTCTGTTGTAACAGCTCATAGGATTCAGGGAAACATTTTACTATCACTGGTTTATTGGAAAGGATATTATAAACGATGCATGTAAGCAGCCAGAGGAAGAGGGACATAGGGCGGGATTTGAAATGGTCCCAAGTACAGAAGCTTCTGTCCCCATGGAGTTGGGGGGCACCACCTTTGTGGTGCATGGATATGTTCACCAACCCGCCAAGCTCTCCCAACGCTCTCTCGTTTAGGGTTTTAATGGAGGTTTCGTTATGTAGGTATGGGTGGTTGAATCATTGGCCTTTGAGGATTAGCTCAGTGGGCAGCCCCTCGTCCCTCCTCAGAGGTCAGGGGTGGGGGTGAGGAAGGTGGGGCTGAAATTTCCAATCCTCTAATCCTGAGTTGGTCTTTCTGGTGATGAGCCCCCATAGTGCCCCTCCTCCCCCTCCTCTCCCCCCACCCCCGCTCCCCCCCAGCCATCAGTCATCTCCTTAACATACAAAAAGACAGTTTTATCACTCTGGAGATTCCAAAGATCTTGGAAGGTCTGAAGTCTGGAACCCAGGACTAAGGTCAAAGATTGTAACAGAAGATATTCCTATCACCCCATCACTCCGTTTTACAAGGATTTAGGGGCTCTGTGCCAGAATCCAGGGATGAGGACCAAATATATTTTTCTTACATCATCAAAATCACAGTCACCTCGGGGCACCTGGGTGGCTCAGTCAGTTAAGCATCCAGCTTCCGCTCAGGTCACGATCTCACGGCTTGTGACTTTGAGCCCCGCGTCGGGCTCTGTGCTGACAGCTCAGAGCCTGGAGCCTGCTTCCGATTCTGTGTCTCCCTCTCTCTCTGCTCCTACCCAGCTCGTGCTCTGTCTCTCTCTCTCAAAAATAAATAAACATTAAAAAAAATTTTTTTTAAATCATAGTCACCTCCATTGTGTGGTGGTCTGGTCTGCCCTGCAGCGGTGATCTCCAGTCTCCACTCTGCTCTGTGTCCCGGGGAGTCTTCCTGTCCCTGGTGGTTGCCTGGGGCAGGTGGGGAGACCCTGGGGCAGGTGGGGAGACCACACTGGAGTGGAGGTGGAGGTATTTGCTGCCCTCCCACCTCCTGGCTTGGAGTCACCTGGTTCCGGCCTCTCAGGACAGCCCTTTCCAAAGCACTGAAGGCCATTCCCACCCCTCACGTGTCCAGGTTGCCGACCAGCCCCAGCCCCAGCCCCCACCCAGATACTCCATCCCTCGGGTTTTTCTACATCTCCCACTTTGGTAAAGAGCCCCTTTACGGAAAGTCTCATCATCTAATTTGAGAATGCCAGCTGGATCCTGCCAAGGTGCCGTAAACATGAAACAGCACAAAAGAGAGGACTTCATCCCACCTTGTCCTCCAGTCCTTGGGTTCCCCGCCCCCCTGAAACAACCAGTGTTCCTAGGCTCCTTTGTCTCCATCCACCCAGAAACAGAATCACTGGCTTTTGGTTTATTTGTCCTGGATCATCAATGACTCGCGAAGCGTGAGGCCCACCGAGGCATGTGAATGGATGTGACTCCAATGCCAGACCCCGGGGACACCTGCTTGAGTTTGATGGAGCAGTTCCTTCATGTCCCTTCTCCTCACAGGGGCTCCATTTTCAGTGGGTGGAGTCCAGAAGCTACGGCTTTCTGGAATTGCCCATGTCCTGTATTGAGGCTGTGACTAATTGACTTTTGTCCATCAGCGATGCCAGGGCATCGGCACTTCCTGGTCCCCCGAATTCAGGTGCATGGGGGCCAATCTGGGAAAACTTGTAGGGCGAGGACTCTCGCCTGCACCTGCTTCCCACCCCTCAGCTGCTTTTTGGACTTGCTCAGCTGATTGGTCGACTTTTCTCCAAAGCAGCCAAGGGCCAATGTTCGTGACGGACACGGTAGTTTCGTCACCCTGAGGCCATTTCATCCTGGGGCTCAGAGCCAGGCTTCCTGGGCTCCAATTTCAGCTGTCACTTCTAGCTGGGAGACCTTGGGCAAGTTGCTTAACCTCTCTGGGCCTGTCTCCTCATCTGTGAAAGGGGGAGAATAATACAACCTATTTCACAGGGTTATTGTGAGGGTTGAAGGAGCTGATAAAGTAAAGCACTAAACGTGAGGCTTGGCACATGGTACATATTAGCTATTTTTGCTGGGACGAAAACCAACAGGTCAACGCCTGCTTGTCGTATAGATTAGTTCACTGAATTTATCTTATTGAATTATCCCACCCACCCTGGGAGGCCCACATCATGCCTACTTTGCAGGTAAGGAAACTGAGGCTCGACCTGCTTCTGGGACTTGTTCAGCCACACAGCTGGTACATAGAAGAGCTTTGCAACAGTTTACTCTGCGGCCAGGACCTTTGCCTTGCCCTGGGGCGGCCGAGCGAAGTCCTGGCTAATGTATTCATTTGCTTACTCTGATTCCTGTCTTTGTATTCTAGTAAGTGTCCCTGGGCTTCGGCTTTGCTCCTAAGGGGGGCAGAAGCCACATCTGAGACACCCGGGCAGCTGTGTGAGGCAGTTTCTTCTCCAACTTGCTTGATCCCGAGAAAATGGCCCAAGGTCTTGTTCAGAGAAGAGATTCTCTGTCATTTCTGTCAGAGTCCAATTCAGGAACAATGCGGGCGGGGCCTTGGAAACCGGACCTCTTTTACTCTGGGACTGGGGAGTTCATAGGAGATTTTTTTTTTTCTTTTTTTTTTTTGGCAATTTTTGCTGCGTGGAAGTAGAGCGCCCTCTTCTGTCAATGAGGAGGATGACATCGAAACAGACGAAGGCACTCTGAGCAGGGCCCCCCCACACCCCCTCTTCCACTGGTGTTTTTCGGCCTCACCTCTTTGTTCTACCCTGAAGGGCCCCTATGTGCCCATATCAGAACCGGGCAGGGGCAAGGGGGGTAAAAAGGTCAGGGTTCTCCTGCTTTCGCAGAGTTTACAATCTAATTTCACTGACAAGGTATCTTCAGAAAATCCTAGGAAACAGGTTCAGAAATCGTACTGGACTCCATCCCACGGGTACTGCCCGGGCATGTGCTGTGTATAGACCCCAGGAGTGTAGAATCAGAATGTATGAGCTCTGGGTGCCCAGTTGTAGACATACCGTGGGCTTTGCCACCAGGTGGGGATCCAGAGCCGAACACCTGAGATGGGAACAAAACCCTGGGTGCCACCATAGCCTGGGGAGCCTGGCTCTTTGGCAAGGGGGTGAGGGGGTAGGTAGGAATTACCAATTAAATAAAAATAACGTTATATTAGGGCGTCTGGTTGGCTCAGTTGGTAGAACATGCAACTCTTGATCTCAGGAGGTCCTGAGTTCAAGCCACATGTTGGGTGTAGATAATACTTTTAAAAAATTTTATTATTTTGGGGCACCTGGGTGGCTCAGTCGGTTAAGCGTCCGACTTCAGCTCCGGTCATGATCTCGAGGTCCTTGAGTTCGAGCCCCACGTCGGGCTCTGTGCTGACAGCTCGGAGCCTGGAGCCTGCTTCGGATTCTGTGTCTCCCTCTCTCTCTGCCCCTCCCCCACTCGCGCTCTGGCTCTCAAAAAAAAAAAAAAATGAATAAACATTAAAAGAAATTTTAAAACATTTATTATTTTAAAAATGTTTATTTGTTTTTGAGAGAGAGAGAGAGAGCAGGGGAGGGGCAGTGAGAGAGGGAGACAGAATCCCAAGCAGGCTCCGTGCTGTCAGTGCAGAGCCTGACGTGGGGCTTGAACTCACGAACCATGAGATCATGACCTGAGCTGAAACCAAGAGTTGGACGCTTAACCGACGGAGCCACCCAGGCGCCCCCCAACAACATTCTTTTTGATATAAAAAGTAAATATTCATGTTAAACTATTCAAATCATACAGAAAAGAATAAGCAAGAGAGTAAAAATTACCTGAAATCCCACTATCTAGAGATAACTGCAGATATATCTTTGGAGACCATCTTCCCATAACCGCTCACCGTGGTTTATACTGACACACGTCCACGCACCAAATCACTTCATTTTACATGTGGTGTCTTTTTTTTTAAGTTTATTTATTTATTTATTTATTTAAGGGCTTACCTATTTGGGCCACACTCCGGATCTACTAAAAATCAAACCCTTTGAATGTGCAGTCAGGAACCTGTATTTCTAACCCTCAGTCCGGGGTATCCTGGTCCTGCTCCAGGGAGGTAGGGAAGGCTGGCTAGTGAAGGCTTCTGTTGCTAATGGCAATAGGAGGGGTCAGAAGGAGGCCCGGGAGGATCTTCAGGACAGGTTAACAGGTGGAGGTGTCCAGGTAGAGGAAACAGCTTGTGCAAGAGCGTAGATGTGAGAGTTGCAGATGTGCTCCGGAAGTGGCCGATAGTGTGGCTGGAGTTGAGGTAAGGACGGCCTTGAATGCCAGAATCAGGGCTTAGCAGTCAAAGGGGATGGGTGACAGGGCCTCTTATGGGAAGAACTTCTGCAAAAGAAGAGAAAGCCTGGCCAAGGGGAGGGGGGCACTCGTGTTCATAACCATGTGACAACACTCTTTCGGTGGGGGGTGTGCTTACAACGTGCCCGTCACAGTGCCTCCTGTGTATTATCTCATTAATCTTCCTGCCAACTCACAGGGCAGATGGTATTTTCACCTCCACGTCAGCGAAGAGGAAACCGAGGCACAGAGATGTTAAGCAAGTGGCCCAAGGTCACACAGCTGGTAAGTGGCAGAGCCAGGCTCAAACCCAGGCAGCCACGAGTGGAGTCCGTGCTCTTGACCACTGTTTTATTCCTTGGCACCTTAGTCTCTTCATCTGCAAAACCAGCTCGAAAGTGTCAAGGCTGAGAGGCAGAATTGCCCAGAACCACCACCACCACCAAAGTAACAGTAACAGGGGTTTGGTGAGAGCAAACTGCCTCAAAAAAAAAGGTAGCGGGGCACCTGGGTGGCTCGGTCGGTTGAGTGTCTGACTTCGGCTCAGGTCATGATCTCAGGGTTCATGAGTTCGAGCCCCTCATTGGGCTCACTGCTGCCAGCATGGAGCCTGCTTTGGATCTTCTGTCCCCCTCTCTCTCTGCTCCTCCCCCGGCTCATGCTCTCGTGAGTGCACATGCTCTCTTTTTCTCTCTCTCTCTCAAAAGAAAAAAAAAGGTAGCATGGAAGAGTGGTTAGAGCTTGGACTCTGGCATTCGGGGGACTTGGATTCAAATCCTGGCTCTGCTATGCACCAGCTGGACAGGTTACATATCTTCCTAGAGCCCTGGTTTCCTCAGCTGTAAAATGGGATAGACGTCCCTACCTCCTGAGGCTGTTGAGGTGTTAAAGGAGAAAGTGGACGAACATTGCATACGCCAGCCACTGTTCAATAAGGGCTAAAGGGTAGAGGGGCTGGGAGGAAGAAGAGTCTGAGTCTGAATAGAGGGGGACGCTGAGATGGGGGTGGTAACTGATTTCCAAGAGAGCGCGGAGATTGGCTGAAAGGGCACCCCTCTCTTGCTGTCTCTGATGGCCAAGGGGGAAGCCTTATGCCTTCCCTGAACTTTGGCCTTGCAAATCGCTGCTCCCGGAGTGGGGCAGAATGGCGACAAAGCTCACAGCTACTGAGCTGAGTGTACTGAGTACCTACCGCGTCCACGTCGCTCGGTTATTAGGTGGGCAGGTCTCAGCCTGCGCACAGGTGCCCCAGGGGACCGCAGACCCTTTCAGAGGCTTTTTGAGAGGTCCACAGCGACACCTGCCGGACACCTTGAAAACTGCTAGCTCTAGGTAGTTCGCATTTTCAATGTCGGAGCTTCATTCCTTCGGATGATGTTGCAACTCGGTAGAGCTGGGTTGATGGCAGTTTCGATAAAAAACAAGTATAATGCGAAAATTACTGTGGAGCAGGAAATTAGGATGGTAATGACCAATCTAATTCCAAGGGTTGAGTTGTTGAGAGTCCAACAAGCTCTCATTCCATTAGGGTGTATTTAGGATTATTCAGGAAGGAACTAAAATATTACTCTTTCTTTCAGCTTTTGTGTATTTTGCAAGTGGCTACTAAGTTGTTAGAACATGCAGATTTAAGAGTTGTTTTGACCTTAGGGGCGCCTGGGTGGCTCGGTCAGTCAGGCGTCCTACTTGGGCTCAGGTCATGATCTCACGGTTGGTGGGTTCGAGCCCCACGTCAGGCTCTGTGCTGACAGCTCAGAGCCTGGAGCCGCTTCAGATTCGGTGTCTCCCTCTCTCTCTGCCCCTCCCCTGCTTGTGCTCTGCCTCTCTCTCTCCACAATAAATAAACATTAAACAAAATTTTTTAAAAAGGGTCGTTTTGACCTAATACTTACTAAACGTAACGGCTAGGTTTGATTTTGGTTTTGATGTTTTGTTTTGTTTCGCACGGGTGGGAGTAGTAGGTGCCCTGAAAAAATTTCTGAGACCCCGGGGGTGCCTCAAACCAAGAAAGTTTGGGATCTCTGCATTGCTCGCTTTACGAAAAGTCATCTTAAGCAACCCTAGGAGACCCATACCTCGTCTAGAAAGGCTAAGGTGGCCTGAGGCCAGCCAGGGGTGGGGGTCGGAGTGCGGTCAGTGACAAAGTAGGTCCTGTGTCATTCTCTAGAAGGCGAACAGCTCCTCAATTTAGCTTTATCTCCCGATTGTGGGGAAGGGCAGCCCTTTCTGCTCGTTGTTCCTTCGTCCCTGTGGAAACGCAGGGTCAGGTTCATGACGTTTCCCTTCTTATTCACACCAGGGAGCCCTACTCAGGGGACCCAGGACAGCAGCCTCTGTGGGTACTGGGACCGGAAGCTCCCTGGAGGCTCTGCCACCCCATCCCCCCCCCCGCCCCCAACCCACCTTCAGTTCAGAGTCCCAGGCTCAGCCGCCAGGCTGCGCAGCACACAGCAGTTAGAATTCAAAAGTGGTTCGAAGAATCCAGGCCCCGCCCTCCCGGTCCCTCCTGGGTGAAAGGTCACCACGGGGAGCTGCAGGTGGCCTCCCGGCAGGGGATAGCGGCCAGGAAAACCATGAGATCATGAAGGGGCAGCACACAGCATCCTGCCCTTCAGCTTGGACTTGAGAACCCGGCCCCGCCCCCGCAGCGAGCTGCCCGCTCCCCAGAACAACCTGCATCGGAGGAGAAGCCCTGGAGGAAAGGCGGGGTCCCACTTTCCCAAGGGGCAACTGCCAGCCTCATCCTGCGCAGGCGGGCTGTTGGCTCTGGGGGACTCTGAACCAGTCACTTAACCCCTCTGAGCCCGTTCCCCCCCTGCAGATGGGAACAGCAGCACCTACTAGGCGGAGTTGTTCTAAGAACTGAATGCATTATTAAAGCCTTTGCTTAGCGCAGAGCTAAGTATGCATGGTCCTTGCGCAGTGAAATTTAGCTAGCGATTCACTCTCAACAAATATTTATTGAGCACCTACCGTGTGTATGTACATTCTAAGCACTGGGAATACAGCAGGGCACAAGCCAGGCAAAAAACGCCTTGCCCTCAGGGTGCGTACCTCCTAGTAGAGTGAGACGACCATTAATAACAAACAGAATGGGTAAGTCAATTATAGAGCAGCTCCGTCCAATAGAAATATAGCGTGAACCATGTATGAAATCAAAATTTTTCCAGAAGTACCATTACAAACGTAAAAATAAACAGGTGAAATTCATTTTTCTAATGTTTAATTAAAAACATTTTTAGGGGCGCCTGGGTGGCTCAGTCGGGTAAGCGTCCGACTCCCGCTCAGATCACGATCTCATGGTTCATGGGTTCGAGCCCCTGCGTCGGGTTCTGTGCTGACAGCTCTGAGCCTGGAGCCTGCTCCGGATTCTGTCTCCCTCTCTCGCTGTCCCTCCCCTGCTCATGCTCTCTGTCTCTCAAAAATAAACTAAAAGAAAAATTAAGAAAAAGAAATTAAAAAAATATTTAAATTGTGTTTAAAAAAAATTGAAATCTCACCCAATATATCCAAAATAGTATCATTTCCACCAGAGGCATTAGCCACATTTCCAGGACTCAGTAGCCACGGTTACGAAGGGTGTTAAAAGATGACTGGAAAGATGAAGACATGGTTCAGGGCAAGGGGGACAGGAGCCCCAGGCAAGGGGGCAGATGACGGACAGAGAAGGTGAATTCCCGCGGACAGAGAGCTCTGTTTCAGCGGTCAACCAGCTCCCGTTCCTCTGTGCTGGCCCGGCCTGGCCCGCAGGAGGGTTTTCTGGCCAAAGACTTGTCCTCCCCTCCTCTGCCCCCAAGCATGACCCTAGCTCTGCAGAGCCCTGAAAGATGCACCACCCTGCTCATTCCAGGAAATGGCGTGCACCCCTTTTTCTGGGAGCTTGGGGCCACCCCAGGGGGACAAACTGCAGGAATTTTGTCAAGGATCTTGACCTGAACTGGGAAGAGGCTGGGGGTGGTGTGGTGTGTGAGGGACGAGTCCTTGCCCGGGGCTGGGATTAGCTGGGATTAGCTGGGATTAGCTGGGATTAGCGGGAGGCCAGTGAGGACTGCAGCCCGTCTTTATTTAAGATTGTGATATTTTAGGGGAGGCCGAGTGGCTAAGTCAGTTAAGCCTCGGACTCCTGATTTCGGTCAGGTCACGAATCTTGCCTGTTTGCGAGTTCGAGCCCTGCGTTGGGCTCTGCGCTGACAGTGTGGAGCCTGCTTGGAATTCTCTCTCTCCCTCTCTCTGCCCCTCTCCTGCGCTCTCTCTTTCTCTCTCTCTCTCTGTCTCTCAAAATAAATAAATAAACTTAAAAAACCCAAACAAACCAGGGCTCAATTCAGGGGCACCTGGCTGGCTCACTTGGTAGAGCGAGTGACTCTTGATCTCCGAGTTGTGAGCTCGAGCCCCACGTTGGGTGTAGAGATTACTTAAATGAATAAATTTAAAACACTTAAAAAATAAAGTGCTCCATTCCGTGGTTTTTAGTATTTTCACCGTTGTGTGACACTGCCTAATCAATTTTAGAACATTTTCATCATCCCCCAAGAAACCCCGGCACCCATTAAGCAGTCACTCTCCCCCCCATCCCCCCCCTCCCCCGCCCAGTCCCCCATCCCCACCCCCTGGCAACCACTAATCTACTTTCCGCGGGCATGGATTTGCCTGTGCTGGACGTTTCCGATCAGTGGAATCCTATGCGACCTCTTGTGACCGGCTTTTTTCATTTAGCGTAATACCTTCAAGTCTCAGCATGTCACTCACTCCTTTTTATGGCCGAATAATATACCATTGCATGGATACACCACATTTTACCTGTCCATTTGTCCCTCAATCGATGTTTATGTTTCTTCCCCTTTTTGGTTATTGTGGACCATGAACTATGAACATTCACAGGCAAGTTTTTGTGTGGACACGTTTTGAATTCTTTGGGGGCCTGCATTACTTTTGATTTTTAATACATTGCATATTTTTGTGTACTTTAGTACACCGAATACTTTTACATATGATTACTGGAGTTTTTGAAGACCCCTTAAAATTTATACTTGAGTCAAGTGCCTGACTGGCCTCCCCTTGCTCCCACCTTGCAAGTCCTGTCCCTTGCTAGCTGTGTGACTTTGGGCAAGTTGTTTAACCTCTCGGTGCCTTGGTTTCCTCGTCTGTAAAATGGGGATGATCCCTGTACCTACTGACAACGATTAGGGGGATACAATGAGGCAATATACACAGGGGGCCTGGTGTTGGGCCTGCACAGGTGGGTCTCAAAATGGATGTGACCTAGCCTTGACCTTCAGGAGAGCCGGCCCGCCTGCCTAGAACCCCTTGCTGCTTCAGTTCCCAAGGGAAACCCGCTATTTTTCCCTCTCTTGTCTCGGCCTGAACCCCCTACAAAGTCCTCGGGGCGGGACCGAAGCTGTTCGCCAGAAGGCCTCGGTGGCCCCCAGCCCCTTCCGTCCCAGCTGCCCTGCCCCCTGCCACGGCCTCCCCCACCCTCCCCGCTGCCCATTCCCGTTGAAGGCCTCGGCTCCCCCGTCCCTCTGCGCTGCCGTGAGGCCTGCACTTTGCAGGGCTGAAGTCCAAAGTTCAGTCCCTTCGCTAAGCACACGGATAAATATGAACCTTGGAGAATTTCCCCAGCTCCAATGTAAACAGAGCGGGCAGGGGCCCTGATTCACTGGCCGCTGGGGCCAGAGTTGGGGGTTGGGGGTGCCCACAGGGCTTGGTTAGTGGGGTTTGGGGGGGCAGTAGGCGCAAAGGGCCTGGTTCGTGACTGCCTGCCGATCGGCCAGCCAGTAGACAGCCCACTCGGTGGGGGAGGCGGCCGGTGTGGTGGCCCCAGGCCGCGTGGCCCGGTGGTGGTGGAGCCATGGTGTCTAAACTGAGCCAGCTGCAGACGGAGCTTCTGGCGGCCCTGCTCGAGTCAGGCCTGAGCAAAGAGGCGCTGATCCAGGCCTTGGGGGAGCCGGGGCCCTACCTGCTGGCCGGAGATGGCCCCCCGGACAAGGGGGAGTCCCGCGGCGGTGGCGGTCGGGCGGAGCTGGCCGAGCTGCCCAATGGGCTGGGGGAGGCAAGGGGCTCCGAGGACGAGACGGACGACGATGGGGAAGACTTCACGCCGCCGATCCTCAAAGAGCTGGAGAACCTCAGCCCCGAGGAGGCGGCCCACCAGAAGGCCGTGGTGGAGACCCTGCTGCAGTAAGGACCCCTTGCCCGTCCCCAGCGTTCAAAGAGCCCAGGGAGGCCCACCCTCGGCTCTCAACTAGCCCTTCGTCTGGGAGCTATGGCTCTTAGCCTGGCTGTGAGGAAGGGGGACAGGGCCCCCGAGAGCTCAGGGCGTCCTTGCTCAGAGGCTGGAGCCTCCCAGCCCCTGAGCTGGCCCTCGGCAAGGTCCCCAGTTCCCGTGAGCCAGGGCTTTCCACCCAGTGCTTGAGAAGGAAGGGCATGCTCCAGGGGAGCTCTGAGCCGGGGGGGGGGGGGGGGGGTGTGGAAAGCAGGAAAGCCCATAATTCAAGTGCCTGGAGAACCAGAGGGTGGTGGGAATTTTTAGCCACCAGGGCCATTTCTACTTCCCAAACCCTAACTTCCTGCTACGCACTCAGATCGCAGGCTCCAGGGTCAGGAAGCACTGTTAGCGAGAGGGGGTGCCGAGGTTAGAGGCTCCCTTAGCCACCCAGGGACTCAAGCATTAAGTCAGGAAAGCCCAGGTCTTACCTGAGCGAGATGGAACCTCGGAGCAGGACCTGGTTCCCGTTTCCTGCACAGTGTTAGTTAGGCCCCCACAACTCACCAGCAGGCACCATTAGAGGTCTCCCTGTGTACCCCCATCCACTGGCTGGCTCCCCATCTCCCAGAGAACTGGGTGGGTCTGAGCCCGATGCCTCCCCTCTCCTCAGCAGTGCTGACCTGGTTACTAATTACCCACGAGCTTTATTATTTCTCTTTTGTTTTATAAATTTATAAACGGTAAAAGGCTCTGATAAGGCCTGTGATCATTAACTTGTAAAGATGGCCTGGGGAGACCTGGGCCAACCAACCTCCCACCAAGCAGGGGTGGGGGGAGGGGGCCCAGGGGCTACAGGGACTTCCTCCCCAAAGGCTCCTACGCTCTAATCCTAACAGCCAGGCACTGTGCTGCAGTTTTACACGCAGATGTTCAGATAATGTTGAGATGAACCCTGGAAGGAAGCTAGGCATAACTCTGCTTCACAGATAAGGAAACCGAGGCCCAGAGAGGGAAGGTAGCTTGACTAAGGCCACCCAGCTGAGACTCCACAGCCACTCTGTTTGGTGCTTTCAACTGCCAGGACGAGGCAGCCAGAGGGAGAGTCCCAAAGACGCTCTCTAGGGGACCATCTCTTTTTCTGTCCAAGGTCCTGATCCCAGCTTGGGGTGGGGGAGCCCTCAGGGTCTGCCTGGCCTTGTGAGGGCCTGGGCAGGGGGCAGGGAGCAGCTTGGGCCCCCTGACTTGGCAGGAAGAAGAGGGCAAAGGGCCCTGCTGAGCTGCAGGGGAGGGGCAAAGAGTCAGGCATTGCCAGACCCAGGGCGAGGGCCACCGGGACAGGGTGGGGCTGGGCCAGACCTGCTCAGGGCCCCAGATGGGACTGGGGGCTTTGGGGTGGGAGTGGGGGCAGGAGGTGCCAAGGGCCTTTCTTACCTGGCTGGGTGGGGCCTGTTGATCAGCAGCCCCTTTAGTGGAATGGTGGGTGGGGGGGAGGCTCGATCCACAGCACTTGAGGGGGGAGCAGAGGTCAAAGTGCTCCCTGGGACCAGCAGAGATCCTGGAAGCTGTGAGAGAGAGAGAGAGAAGAGCCACTGAGGAAGAGAGAGGGCATGGGGGGGGGGCGGGGGTGAGATGCAGAGGCCTGGAGAAGCACAGGATAGCGGAGGAGCCAGGAGGGCAGAGGGGCTCACACCCAGCTGGGAGAAGGGGCTGGGGAGAGAGCGAGATGCCCCAAGCTGAGAGGAGGCTGGAGTGCTTCCCCGCCTGCCCCGATTGGGTTTTCTTTAATGCTAACAGCATGCTATTTACTTTCCATTTAAATTTGAGATGTTGCTATAAATTATCAACCAGCTCCTTGTTCCTGCGGAGTTTATAACTAACTACCTGGGTTACTTATTGTTCAGGTAACAAAAGGGATCTGAAAACGCCCCGAGGGGAAAAAGTGGGGCCTCTACCCTCAGGGCACAGGAGGGAGTGGGGTGGGCACCCGTGAGGAAGGCCTGGACAGTGGGGGTGGGGGAGGTTGAGGCCGGAAGGGATGGTGCACAGGCCAGGTTTCCAGGGGAAGCCATGTCTTTGGAGAAGACAGTGTGTGGAAAGAGGCAGGGTGGGTCCTAGGTGAGCAAGTGGTGATCGGGAACCTGAGCTCTTCCCTCAGACTTCCACCCTTAGTTCACCGTGTGACCTTGGGCAAGTCTCTTCTCCTGCCTCAGTTTCCCTAGCTGGCCAATGAATAAAATTTAAATTCTCTGTCCTGGTTCCCTGACCTCTTCTTGAGGGACCTTCTCTCCCTCCCTCCCTCCCTTTCCTCCAGTTATGTTGAATGTGCTGATTCCTACCTCAGGGCCTTTGCATGTACAGTTCCTTCTGCGGACACTTCTTTCTAGATCTTCCCATGACCGATTCCCTCTTCTCCTTTTGTTCAAATGTCACCTCCTCAGGGAGGCCCTCCTTGACTCCCTATCTAAAGGCAGGACCCACTACAATCATGCTGTCTTCCACCACCTTCTGTTACTAGCCTTTGTCCCTTAACTTTATTTATGATGATCTATTTTTGTGTGTTCTCTATCTCCTGTCATGAAAATAGAAACTTTTCAAAGCTTCTGTGTGGCCTGGTTTACCACCCTGATATCTAGCCCAGTGGCTAACACAGAGCAAGAATGAATGGGTGGCTAGGGTTCCCTGAAGCTCTGGGGACATCTGTTAAGGTCAAGGGAGGAACCTGTACCCAGGGCTCCTTCCCGGATCTCCTCCTGGCTCCTCCCTGTTCCTGAGCAGCTCAAACCACAACCTGAGGGTCTCTGATCCTCTCCATCAGGCAGCACCAGGGCATTGAGACCCAGGAAGACAGTGGTTAGGGTGGGACAGTCTGACATCTCTGACTGAGGCCAACCTGCGTGGGTTCAAATCCCAAATCAACCCCACCCTAACCTGGGCAGGTGATTTCATGCCTCTGAGCCCTAGTTTCGTCCGCAAGGCAGAGATGACAATAACACTTACCCACGGGGCAGTAAACGGCTACTATGAGTAATAGTCCCATTTTACAGATGAGCAAACTTAAGGCTCAGAGCGGCAAAACGACTTGCCCAAGGTAATTTACAAAGTACTAAGGCTGGGACTGGGACCCCAGGTCCTCCTAATCCCTGTGCTCTGCACAGCACCCTTGAGGTTGTATGCCCTTCCTTGATAAGCTTATTTCCTTTTTATCCTCCCGAGTTCTTCTTGCTCTCAACCTCCCGTCCACTCACTTCCACGCAGGGCTCTAGAGGTCACGGTGGCTTACAAATCGTGGAACTCATTTTCTCCTCCTGGCAACCTATGAAATACTATTAACCCAGTATCACAGCTGGGGAAATTGAGGCACACTGAGGTTAAGCCATTTCCTAAGGCCACTTGGATAGCGAGTGGCAGAGCTGAGATTCAACCTGAGATGGGAACACTCCCCCCTCCACCAGCCACATGCACTGAGAACTCAGCTCCCCTTCCAGCTGGTCTCCAAGCTCCACAGCCTTGGACCCTCTGAAACCCCCGGGGCCAGCGAGCCAAAGGCCCAAAGTCTTGAACCTCTGATTGAGCCCATAATGTGTAGCAGGTGGGAGGAGGAGACGTGCGCAGATCTTCACCTCTCCTGGGTCCTCTGCCCTCTGCTCTGGGGCTGGGGGTCCCAGGGCCACATCATCATGATGACGATGATGATGATGATGATGGTGACAAATTGTACTTACTGAGCATCACGTGCCAGGCCCCGCTCTACGCGGTTCACTCCTGTTTGAAACTCACTCATTTGTCCCAAGGGCACTGGGAGGCAGACGTGGGCTTCCTGCCATGGTACAGATGAGGCGTGGGGCACGCTCACATCGTGCTAGGACGCCGTGGTGGGATGTGAGCCCGGGTTGGCTTGACCCTTAAACCCATTAGAATAAGAGCAGGAGATATCTGGAGATGTGGCCTCTTTGTGCTGGGTTGGGAGAACTGCCCTGAAAAGGGTCGGGTCCTCTGAGACTGATGTGAGCAAGAGACAGAGCAAACAACAGAGACACAGACAGGAGAGACAGAGAGAAAGAGAGAGAGGCAGAGAGAAGCTAAGACAGATACAGAGAGAGACACGGTGAATCAAATGGACAGTGACAGATAGTAAATCTTTAGTGTGAGCCAGGGAGGCCCCCCCCTGAGAGAAAGACTTAGCTCATTCTCTCCTGAGAAGAGAGAAGGGAGGGAGGGAGGGTTGCTCAGGAGGGTGATGCCTACAGCGGGGGGAGGAGGGAGGCCAACAGGCAGCCTGGCTCCAGAATCAGATAAACATGTTTGCCTCGAAGCACAACACCGGACTTTGTACCTCGTTTCCCTCCTGGCTCTGACTGGCATCCAGGGAGCCGGGGAAGGGTTGACAAGGAGGATCCTAAATGCAGGGAGGAGGAAAAGCTCCAGGAGAGCTCTGGTTGGGGTGGGGGGAGGTGTCTGGAAAAAAGAGAAATATTCTGGAGTCCCAGCTAGGTCGCTTTGCACAAGCACTCCCTTTCCGAGGTTCTGTTTTCCCACCTGTGAAATGGGCACATAAGTAGCACCTGGTTCCCAGGGTTACATGGTAAAATGTAAATGACCGGCCTTTAGCGCAGTGCCTGGTTCACGGCAAGTAAGAAACACGAATTCTCACGTCGGTCATTCTTGTACAACTGGGACTTTGCCGTACCGACTGCCGGCTAACTTAAATCGAATGGCCCCGGCCTCCCTTCCCTCCCTACGCGTACGGGAACTGCTGATAAAAAGGAGAAAGTCACGGGACCCAAGCTGCTGAAAGGCTCTGTGCCTATCACACCTGAGAAGGGCATCATCAAGGGGGCAAGGCCAGGCTGGTTCTTTGGGAAGGAGGGAAGGGGAGAGGGCAGTATGAGGTGGGCCTCAAAGTGCTGGGTGGTTTATTTGCTTTTTGTTCTTTTACAATTTAGTTTTAAGTGTTACACATGCATGTATAACATATTGTACAACGATATATTACATTATTTTAAAAGTGCGGAAAAGCAACAGAGGACACCGTCCTCTCCCCCTGTCCCCGGCACTCCATTTCTATCTCAAGACCACTGGTGTCAAAAGTGTCTTCTGTGTTCTTCTGGTATCTCATGCAAACACAAGCAAATATGTGGAAATCTGTCACGCCATTTCACATTTTACACAAATCGCACAGCAGACCTACCAGAGGGGCTCTGTTCCATCAGGGCGCAGGGAGAGCTTTCTCACTGGGTTTTTACGGCCGCATCTGCTGGAGGTAGTGGTTTCCCGTATTTTGCTGTGCCAGACATGGCGATGAACTGCCTCCCACGCCTGCTATTTGTCACACGTGCGAATACCGGGAGGCTCAAATTCTAGAAGCGAACGGCTCAGCTGAGGAGGCGAGAGCCTCAGGCTCTGGAGCCACACAGAGCTGGGTTCAAACCCCGCCCCCCGCCCTTGCTCTCCTGTGTCAGCACTGTTGTGTGGAGCTGTTTTCATCCGACATATTTGTCCCACAAGCTCAGGGGAGGACAAGGCAAAGAGAGGAGGGTTGAGACAGAACAGGAGAGGGAGAGAGGGCATCTGTGTAGTACAGGCAGTCAGAGCCCCCCATTCTCCACAGTGAGCAGGGGATAAGAACATGAATCGTGGATGGCTGTCTCTCCAGTGAGAGAGTCTCAGCCCACAGAGTGGGATTCAGGTACACACACACACACACACACACACACACACACACACATTTTTGTATGGGGCCTCTGCACACCAGCTGGCAACCTTTTCACCTGGACCTGTCTGCCCCTGTGCTCTGGGAAACCGGCCAGGCCACAGCCTAGGGGTTAGTACAGATTTTCAGGGGGTGTTCTGACCCTATGTGATTTGTACCTGATAGGTTGACTTAGAACTGAACCCCTTCATATGGGATGGGACTCTGCTGGGCTGTCCCTGTGACCTTGGCCAAAAGATGTTATGCCAGCACTCTTAGCATCAGTGACCCTGACCGTAAAATGAGAGAATTGCTTTTCTCTCCTTGTTTTCAGAACCCCCCCCGCCAAGTAGGTCTCCCTCATCCATCCATCCATCCATCTGCTTACACCCCTATTCACTTACCCATCTCTCCTCCTATCCATTCATCAAACTACCCATCCATCCATCCACCATTCACCATCCCATTTACCCAGCCATCTACCTGTCCACCCATCTACATATTCCCCTATCTACCTATCCATCTACCTTCCTATCCATTCATCCAACTATCCAGTCACTATCTATCATATATTTATCATCCATCCATCCATCCTCCACTCATCCATCCATCCATCCATCCATCCACTCACCCATTTCTCCGTCCCTCTACCCACCTACCCTCCCATCCATTCATTCATCCACCCATCCACCATCCCATCCATCCACCCACTCACCCATCCATTCATTCATTCATGCATTCACCATGGGCATGCAGGCCTATTCTGGGTGCTGAGAACCAGAGAGTTCCTGCCCTCCAAGTGTTTACGGTCTCTCACAGTGGATAAGACACAGCCACAAACAACATTTTGAGGCAGGATGAGGTGGGGGGGGGGGGTCTTCAAAGGAGGCACAAAGGTGAGGATCTTCCCCAAGTGGCTTGTATAGCTTCTGGTGGGAGTCAGTTCATGTCTTCATGTCAGTCCATATGTCTGTGCATTCATGTTTCTAAACTTTTAACTGTGCCCACGTCTGTGTGGCACTGTTTGAGGCCTGTGTCCACACGTGTGTGTCTATAAGTCTCTGTTCCCATGTTCGTGTGTCTGCGTTCCTGTGTCCTGGCACGAGTGCCCCTCCCTTGCTGTCCCTGAGTCTAAGGGTAGGTCCCAGGCTCCACGCCTGCCTTCACCCCCAACCCCCATTCTCAGGGCTGACGGGACCCCCGACCCTGCCTGCACCCCCACGCCCAGCAGGCTCTGTCCTGGCCCCTCCTCCTAGGGAGGACCCGTGGCGCGTGGCCAAGATGGTCAAGTCCTACCTGCAGCAGCACAACATCCCACAGAGGGAGGTAGTCGACACCACCGGCCTCAACCAGTCGCACCTGTCCCAGCACCTCAACAAGGGCACCCCCATGAAGACACAGAAGCGAGCGGCCCTGTACACCTGGTACGTCCGCAAGCAGCGAGAGGTGGCCCAGCGTAAGTAAAGACCACAGCCCGTCCTCCCTGGCAGCTCTGGGGTGGGGGCCGGAAGCTCCTCCACCGCACGACGGGGATGGGCCGTCTGAGCGGAAGTCCATGCGAGTCAATGGGCGCTTAGTACCTGGTCCGCGCAAGGCACTCTGGGGGAGGGGAGTAGGTTGGTCCTGGGCATCCGCGGATGGGTGAATGGAGTCCTTGCCTTCTAAGTGTTCTGTGTGGATGGGAAGCAGAAAAGATCATCATGATACAGCGAGACATGTATTATAATGTGATAAAAACGACAGTAACGGCTAGTGTTTATGGAGCATTCACCGCGTGCCAGGCCCAGGGCAGAGTAGGACTGCGTGAAGTATTTCAAAGTGTTGAGCTGGCAGAGGACCAGAGAGTAATCTATTGTCAGCGGGGAGGCAGGGGCATCAGGAGGGACCACACCAGAGGCAGGACTTTTCAGACTAGGTCTTAAAGTCAGAACGGAATTTTGGCCCATGGAGGCGGCAGGGAATGGTGTTTGGGCCAAAGGAGCAGCCTGAGTAAAGGCTCAGAGGCAAGGTGTAGGCTCAGGGAATCCTCCACTGCAAACTCCAGGAGGTGTGGCCACGCTCCCTTCAGAGAATTGTGGGTTTCCTTACTCAGACCTCACACCCCACAAAATCCCAAGTGCACTTTCACACTACTGAGCCTATGTGTAGACATTAAAAAAAAAAACGTTTCTTTTATGATTTATCCAAGTTTTTTTAAAAAGGCAATACATACTTAATTTAAAAAAATAGGAGGGGGCACCCGGATGGCTCAGTCGGTTAAGAGGCCGACTTCAGCACCGGTCATGGATCTCAGTCTGTGGGTTCGAGCCCCGCATCGGGCTCTGTGCTGACAGCTCAGAGCTTGGAGCCTGCTTCGGACTCTGTGTCTCCCTCTCTCCGCCCCCCCCCCCCCCAACTCACGCTCTGTCTCTCTCTCAGAAATAAACATTAAAAAAATGTTTTTAATTAAAAAAATAGGAGAAAATAGAGTTTACAATAAAAATTAGGTGTTTTTCTCCTAAAAGACACCCTCAGTTTGATGTATACTTCCAGAGATATTTAATGCATATACTAGCAATATATATGTATTTTCCTCTGCTTTTTTCTTTTTAATTTTAAGCGAGATTTTTTAATTTTAAGTGCACATGGGTGGGGGAGGGACAGAGACAGAGAGGGTGAGAGAAAGAATCCCAAGCAGACTCTGTGCTGTCAGCACAGTACCCAGTGAGGGGCTTGAACCCGCAAACCGTGAGATCATGACCTGAGTGAAATCAAGAGTCAGATGCTTAGCTGACTGAGCCACCCAGATGCCCTTCCTCTGCTTTGCTGCTAGCTATTCTGTTATTTGGATGTACCATTATTTGTTTAATTGGCTCCCTACCAAAGGACTTTTATTAGGGTTTTTCCAGTGTGCTGTTAGAACCAATTGCTTCAAAGAACATCCTCTTTTGTATCTATTTGTGCTTACACGAGAGTGTCTATAGAATAATTTCTAGAAATGAAATTCTAGGTCAGAGTGTAGGTACTTGAAAATTTTTGATAGATACTCCCGTAGTTCCTTATGAAGACATAGCGACAATCTGCATGTTTGGTAATTAAAAAAATAAACTTTCCTCGCCATGCTTCCTAAACGTTTATTAAAACGTTAAAGTCCTAAATTTCACATATCGATTTGCTGTTTATTTACTTATACAAGCTGGAAATTTTTTAGAATGTTTATTTATTTAAAAAATTTTTTAATGTTTATTTATTTTTGAAGGAGAGAGACAGAACATGAGCAGGGGAGGGGCAGAGAGAGAGGGAGACACAGAAGCAGAAGCAGGCTCCAGGCTCTGAGCTGTCAGCACAGAACCTGACATGGGGCTCGAACTCACAATTTGTGAGATCATGACCTGAGTGAAGTCGCTCGCCCAACCGACTGAGCCACCCAGGCGCCCCTGTTTACATATGAGAGAGAGAGAGAGAGAGAGAGGGAGAGAGAATGTGAGCGGGGGAGAGGCAGAGAGAAAGGGAGACAGAGAACCCCAAGCAGGCTCTGAGCTATCAGCACAGAGCCCGATGCGGGGCTTGATTCACAAACTGTGAGATCATGACCTGAGCTGAAATCGAGAGTTAGACGCTTCACCGACTGAGCCACCCAGGTGCCCTTAAAAAAACAACTTTTAAAAGCTGCGAAAAACTATGATATTGGCATTATCAACAGGCTGATTAAAACATTAAGTGAACTAACATTTACCGAGCAAGCACTATGGGAAAGCATTAATATTTTCTTACAAAGATGATCACTGATTGCTTATTCGTGCAGAAATAGCAACACCTCCTGATGCCCGAGGGGCCAGTGAGTGTCTCCACCACGTGTATCTGCCAGGAGCATACTCTCGGGTCTCAAGGGGCTGGGACTGTAGATGACGTACTTTGAAGGCACCAAGTGCTTTTAGAAAATTAGCATGGCTTTAATTTACGCCTCCTTAGCAGATAAAACTGAAATAACACATAATAGACTCTTAATTTTAGAATAAGTGTTGATTTTCAGAACTTCTGGGCAGATGGTAGAAAAACTTCCAGTTTACCCCAGACCCAGCTTTCCCTATTATTAACACTAGTATGGGACTTTTTTTTAAAGATTTATCTATCTATCTATCTATCTATCTATCTGTTTATTTATTTATAGAGAACACAAGCTGGGGAGGGGCAGAGAGAGAGAGAGAGAGAGGAAGAGAGAATCTCAAGCAGGCTCAGCACTGTCAGCACAGAGCCTGATGCGGGGGCTCCAAACCACGAACCATGAGATCATGACCTGAGCCTCAATCAAGAGTTGACGTTTAACTGCTCAACCGACCGAGCCACCCAGCCACCCCTAGTATGGGACATTTGTCGTGATTAACAAACCAACACTGACACAGGATTATTAAGTCCATACTTCATTATTCAGATTTCTTCGGTTTTTCCCTAACATTAATGTCCCTTTTCTGGTCCAGGATTGTATCCGGTTGTGGAGACGCTGTATATAGTTGCCATGTTGCCTTAGGTTGCTCTGGCTTGTGACGGTTTCTCAGATTTTCCTTGTTTTTGATGGACTTGCCAGGATAGTTTTTAATGTTTATTTATTTTGAGAGAGAGACACAGTGTGAGCAGGGGAGGGGCAGAGAGAGAGCAGACACAGAATCAGAAGCAGGCTCTAGGCTCTGAGCTGTCAACACAGAGCCCAACGTGGGGCTCGAACTCATGAACTGCTAGATCATGACCTGAACTGAAATCAGATGTTTAACAGATTGAGCTACCCAGGCGCCCCGACAGAATAGGTTTTTTTAAAGCTGAAATATCTTAGTTTTCTGGGCCAAGTCATGTCTGGTACTCCAGATCTTGGTCCAGCCCGCTGCCAGGAGAGATGGCCAGCGAAGTCAGTTGGAATCTGAGTCAAGCGGGCTTCTGGTGGCTTCTAGGTGGGTCTGATCCCACCTGTCCCCAGAGCACTGGTGCTGGCTTCTGCCTCTTGAAACTCAGATGATGAAGGCACTCCTGCGCTATCCCCGACTCGATCTTCCTGCCTCCCCTCTCATAAAAATGGCTTGGCATTTATCTGTTCTATTCTCTTGGAGGCTTGCTCAGGGATAATCCAACAGTTTCTATTAATGTAGAACCAGCTGACAAGGGCTGGCTGGGTCTCTCCTCTCTTGGCCAACACTTGCATTTTAAGTGTGCTTTACAGGTCTGAAAAGTTTGAAATAGCTCTGAACCTACTCAAGAAATGTGGTTCAAGTTTCTGTTCTACTGTGCATCCCTGGAAAGATATTTAGCCTCTCTGAGCCTCAGCTTCTTCATCTGTAAAATGAGATAGCAAATGTGTTAGTTAGATCTGAACAAATGCCAATGCTTACCTGGAGCCCTGTATTGGGAAAGATTGCGAGCTTATGTCTTGGCTCAGTAGAAAACTGTGCAGGTTTTTTTTAAAAATTTTTTTCTTAGGAAATTTAAGATTTATTTTTTATGGGTTTTTTAATGTGTTTTATTGTCAAGTTGGCTAACATACAGTGTATACAGTGTGCTCTTGGTTTCGGGGGTAGCCTCCCATGATTGTTTACATACGACACCCAGTGCTCATCCCAACAAGTGCCCCCTCAATGCCCATACCCATTTTCTCCTCTCTCCCTGCCCCATCAATCCTCAGTTTTTTCTCTGTATTTAAGAGTCCCTTATGAGGTTGCCTCCCTGCCTCTTGGTTTGAAACTATTTTTCCCCTTCCCTTCCCCCACGGTCTTCTGTTAAGTTTCTCAAGTTCCAATGTGAGTGAAAACATGGTATCTGTCTTTCTCCGACTGACTTATTTCACTTAGCATAACACGCTCCAGTTCCATCCATGTTGTTGCAAATGGCAGGACTTCATTCTTTCTCATTGCCAAGTAGTATTCCATTGTATGTATAAACCACATGTTCTTCATCCATTCATCAGTGGATGGACATTTGGGTGCAGGGGTTGATTAGTAATGTCTGCCTTGGACACAGGTTAAGACAATGGTGGTGTGTGTGCTGTGTGACTGTCATCACTGGATTAGATGATTTCTAAAAACATTTTTTTCTAATGTTTATTTATTTTTGAGAGAGAGAGAGAGAAAGAGAGAGAGAGAGACAGAGCACGAGTGGGGGAGGGGCAGAGAAAGAGGGAGACACAGAATCCAAAGCAGGCTCCAGGCTCCGAGCTTGTCAGCACAGAGCCCGACGTGGGGCTCGAACCCACAAACCATGAGATCATGACCTAAGCTGAAGTTAGACGTCTAACTGACTGAGCCACCCAGGCACCCCTAAAAATTTTTTTTTTAATGTTTATTTATTTTTGAGAGACTGAAAGAGACAGAGCATGAGCAGGGGGGACAGAGAGAGAAGGAGACACAGAATCCAAAGCAGGCTCCAGGCTTTGAGCTGTCAGCACAGAGCCCGGCGTGGGGCTCGAACCCATGAACCGCGAGATCGTGACCTGAGCTGAAGTGGGGAGCTAAGCGACTGAGCCACCCGGGCGTCCCCGGATTAGATGATTTCTAAATTCTAGCTGTAAGCTCATTTGGCTCAGCACCCTGGGAATGAGAAAGAACCGGGAGCGTGGTCAGGAGCGGGAAGGCGGGAGTGGCCAGGGCCCTGCTGATGGCTCTCTGTGCCTACAGAGTTCACCCACGCAGGGCAGGGTGGGCTGATTGAAGAGCCCACAGGGGATGAGTTGCCGACCAAGAAGGGGCGGAGGAACCGTTTCAAGTGGGGCCCAGCCTCCCAGCAGATCCTGTTCCAGGCCTACGAGAGGCAGAAGAACCCCAGCAAGGAGGAGCGAGAGGCACTGGTGGAGGAGTGCAATAGGTAGAATGGCTGGTGGGTTAGCGGGGCTGGTTTGGTCTGGGCTGGGGCAAGGTTGGGAGAGGGTGGCTCTGGGGTCTGAGGGAGGCTCGCCAGTCCTTGAAAGCTCCTCCTGCTGGCCCTGGGGCACTCAACTTCCGCTCAGTGTCTGCAACCTAGGTCCACTCCTAGCACCCACTCCCCACCCACCCGAGCAACCCTTGCGTGGCCGCTCATCTCATTCACCCTCATCTAGCCTCATGGCTATTTTGCTCACTTTATAAATGGAGAGACTAAGAGAGGCTAAGTCACTTGCTCAAGGCCACACAGCAGAACTGGGATTAGAACCCAGATCTGCCAGTTTTAAACACTAAGGTAGAACCCTACCGCTCAGAACTCTCTTCGCCACCTCCAGCCCCAGGAGAGGGTTCCTCTGAGCCTGGCCTGGAGGCTCATGAGTGGCCATTTCTGCAGGGCGGAGTGCATCCAGAGGGGGGTGTCACCGTCGCAGGCACAGGGGCTGGGCTCCAACCTCGTCACGGAGGTGCGCGTCTACAATTGGTTTGCCAATCGGCGCAAGGAAGAAGCTTTTCGGCACAAGCTGGCCATGGACACATACAGCGGGCCGCCACCGGGGCCAGGCCCGGGCCCTGCGCTGCCAGCCCACGGCTCCCCGGGATTGCCCCCGCCCGCCCTCTCCCCCAGTAAAGTCCACGGTGAGTGATATGTGGGCAGGGGGGTTGAAATGTAGAGGGTAGAGGGGACACGGGTGTCGGCTGGGGAGCTGGGGAGCACCACCTCAGTGGCGGTAGCCACCCAAACCGCTCAGCACTTCAGCTTGGATCCTTATCACTCCACTCCACTCATTACAGTCTCTATCCAGTCCTCTCCTGTCCATCCCACTGACCACGCCCCTCCATTCTCCAGTCCAGCCTAACCTGACTTGGGTTACTTCCATTCAGTTCATTCATTCAAGATCAATTGAATTCAGTTCAATTCAATTCACTTCAATTCAATTCTGTTCGACTCCATATGATCCAATTTAGTTCCTTTAAATTACACTCCGTCTAATTAAATATAATTGGAGGAAATGAAATTAATTCTGTACAGCTCAGTTCAATTCAATCCAATTCTCTTTGATCCGATTCAGTTCAACTCCACGCGCTCAATCTAGCTCAGTTCATTTCAGGCTCAATTCAGCTGGATTCCATTTCACTGAACTAATTCCAGTTCCTTCTATTCAACTTGGCTCACTGCAATTTCATCAGCATCAGCTCATGTTGATTCAAATGCCTTTCACTGCACACCTACTGCCTATCACATGTAGTGCGAGGCAGTGGGGGCCATGGGGCTAATAAAACTCAGGTCTTGCCTTCAAGGAGTTGGAGGCAGCCAGCCCAGGAGCTGGCGGGAGGATGTTCAGGTGAAGTTTGCCGCTGGCACACAGAAACACGGGGCAAGTGGCCTAAGCACGCCAGTGTGGTTTGGGGTGATGAGGGCCAAGGAGGGCAGGGAAGTGAGGTGCTGAGGCTGGACGCTGCTCCCACTCCAGGCGTGCGCTATGGACAGCCGACAACCAGCGAGGGGGCAGAAGTGCCCTCGAGCAGCGGTGGTCCCTTGGTGACGGTGTCTGCACCCCTACACCAAGTGTCCCCCACGGGCCTGGAGCCCAGTCACAGCCTGCTGAGCACCGAAGCCAAGCTGGTGAGTGTCCTCATACCCCCCGGGTGGAGGAGCGCCTTCCAACCCCATCTTCCATCCTCCCTTGGCCGGGAGATTCTGGAGTCATCCCCAAGGAGACAGTGTGGGGCTCCACCCTCACTCAGCTTGGTTTCCCCTCCAAGGTCTCAGCAACCGGAGGCCCTCTCCCCCCTGTCAGCACCCTGACAGCTCTGCACAGCTTGGAGCAGACATCCCCAGGCCTCAACCAACAGCCCCAGAATCTCATCATGGCCTCACTTCCTGGGGTCATGGCCATTGGGCCCGGTGAGCCTGCCTCCCTGGGGCCCACCTTCACCAACACAGGTGCCTCCACCCTGGTCATTGGTAAGTAGGTGGGCATGGTGGGGGGGCACCCGGGTGGGAGGGTTCGTGGGGCTGCCACAGGATCCAGAACCTGGAAGAGCCACTGGGACTCATTCATTCATTCATTCATTCACATACTTATTCAGAGCCTGCGCTGTGCCAGGTACTATGCTACATCAGTGATACACAGGTGAACCAAACAGACTGAAATCTCAATGACTCCAGTGGGGAGGCAGACAGCAAACATAATGCAGACGTCACACAGTGTCTTGGAAGGCAAAATGTCTATGGGAAAAGTAAGCGGGGAAAGGGGGATCAAAGTTTTGTAGGTTTTGGGTTGCGTGTTTTTTTTTTAAGATGTCTTATTTATTTTTGAGAGAGAGAGAGAGAGAGAGAGAGAGAGAGAGCAAGGGAGGCGCAGAGAGAGGGAGGCAGAGGATCCAAAGTGGGCTCTGTGCTGACAGCACAGAGCCTGATGTAGGGCTCAAACTTAGGAACTGTGAGATCGTGACCTGAGCTGAAGTCGGACACTTAACCAACTGAGCCACCCGGCGCCCCTGTTTTTTTTAAGCCCAGAAAGACTTTATTTGTAGGAACCAGGATGCAGAGGCTCAATATAGAAGACAGAGAGACAGCTGCGGGGAGAGGGGGACAGAGCTAAGCTGTAGGGCCTTTGCACTGCTGTGGAACCAACCTAGTTGGACAAAGCCCCTGCCCCTATAATGAATTAAAGGCTCAGAGAGGGGGAGCGCCTTGCCTAGATCAAGTAAGTTAGTGACAGCTCCTAGGGCAAAGGTGTTTCCTGGTCGCCTCTTCCCTTCCCCCACCCTTTGGCTCTGGGAGGGAGGGACAGTGCC
This sequence comes from Panthera onca, assembly GCF_046562875.1. Classification (NCBI taxonomy): domain Eukaryota; kingdom Metazoa; phylum Chordata; class Mammalia; order Carnivora; family Felidae; genus Panthera; species Panthera onca. The sequence continues at coordinate 15,838,085 of NC_138350.1, forward strand.
CCCAGGGGTCAGTGCGGGGCCAGGGGAGGCAGTGAAGGGGGTAGGAAGGCTGGCTCACTCCCATTCCTCCCGCTCCAGGCCTGGCCTCCACTCAGGCACAGAGCGTGCCGGTCATCAACAGCATGGGCAGCAGCCTGACCACCCTGCAGCCAGTCCAGTTCTCCCAGCCACTGCACCCTTCCTACCAGCAGCCACTCATGCCCCCCATGCAGAGCCACGTGGCCCAGAGTCCCTTCATGGCCACCATGGCCCAGCTGCAGAGCCCCCACGGTGAGTACCCCTAGCCCCACGCTGTCCACGAGCACGGGGTGGGCGGGTGGAGGTATAGGGTGGCTTAGCAGCTGTTGTGGTCTGTGTGCGTGAGCGCTTCTGTGATGAGGAGGTCTGCAGGCCAGAATATGATTCAGTGTGTAAATATGCATGGTGTTTCTGTGCGTGGAAAGGCACGTGGGCGTTCACGGGTGTTTGCAGGGGCACACCCACGTGAGAGGACACCACACGTCCTTTCTCTGCAACCCACGGGGCCACATGTATTTCAGAATTCGCTACTTCTCAGACTTCACATGTGGTGGATCGCCGTATGTTTTATCACACTCCCAGCAGGGCTCGGGCGGTATCTCGTCGTCAAAGCCCTGGGATGTCTGCAGCAGGAGGTGGAAGGCCACGAAGGAGGTTAATAGAGACGGGGCACAACCTCACATCGGGCTCGGGTGGGAGTTTGCCACCAAAAGCGCTCTAGTGCCGACCTTATGAAAATCCGTGGGTTTTTCAGACCTTTTTGGAGTTCGGAACCGGGCCTGAGGGACTGTGCACCTGTGTATCTGTGTGGATTTGGTTCAGTGCACGTATTTATGTGCGTGTATGGTTTCATCTGCGTCGATGTGAGAATGTGTGCTTGTGTGCTTTTCTGCTGGTGTCCGTGTGCGTTCTTGTGGGGCCGGGCTGTAGGTGAAACTTTGGGTGACATTTTGGAGAGGTGTCCTGGAGGCGGAGCTACACGGCCCTCTGTCCCGCTCAACCCCCTAACGGGAGCTGCCAGCCTTTCCCTCCGTGGCCCGTACTTAGCACAGTAGCACCTGTGCTTCCCACTGCCGGTCACACCTGTCGTCCTCAGGCGGTGGGTGTGGGTTCCTGTCCTCCCCCAGCCTTCCCCCATGGAGCCAGCCTGAGCAGGGTCCTGTAGTTGGGGAGAGGGTCTAACCCCTCTATCTGGAGCTCCCAGCTTGGGATATCTGTCCTGAGTCCCCAACCACTGCTCCATCGGGCCACTTACCAGGCCCCGTGCCTCACCTCCCCCACAGCGCCCAGCTTTGAGGCCCTCTTGGGAGGGGCCCAGCCTGGCCCAGGGTGTCTGGTCTTGACCCCCCTCTCTCCTCCCTCCCGGCCAGCCCTCTACAGCCACAAGCCTGAGGTGGCCCAGTACACCCACACGGGCCTGCTTCCGCAGACCATGCTCATCACCGACACCACCAACCTGAGTGCTCTGGCCAGCCTCACGCCCACCAAGCAGGTAAGGCCCAGGCCTGCCTGGCCCCTCGCTCGGGCCCCACCCCACAGCGCACCCATGGGGGGCTCAGGAGGCCGCTCTGTTCCCCCAGGTCTTCGCCTCAGACACGGAGGCCTCCAGTGAATCCGGGCTGCATACGCCGGCATCTCAGACCACCACCATCCACATCCCCAGCCAGGACCCCGCCGGCATCCAGCCCCTGCAGCCCACCCACCGGCTCAGCGCCAGCCCCACCGGTGAGCCGCCTTTCCCTGCTCCCTCAGGCGGGGAGGAAGGTGTGTGCGGCAAACGGGAGGGTCCCCTGTGCTCCCCCGACGGGAGCCAAGAGGGGCGTGAAACCACAGGGAAGTGGGCCTGTCTTACAGGAATATCTCACTGACTAGGACGAGGAAAAGATTAATTGCGAGAGACAGGGGAGGGTGACGGTGAGGAGCGATCTGATCTGGCCTTGCTTTGGGCCAGAGGTGGCTCGCAGGCGTGTTGGGTGGCTCAGGGTTTAGCATGGAGTTCGTTGCCCACGTTTAAAGATGAGCTTTCACAAAGAAATCGTGATTTCTGGCTTTTCCTGGAGAATCGGAGACCCGTGTTCCCACGCAGCAACAACAGCGTGCGGGCTCTCTAGGTCAGCTATATCGCACTTGACCCATTCGTTTCCATCCCCCGGTGCCCCGAGCCCACAACCTACGATGTCGATGAAGGGCGGGCACCGGGGAGTCAGGCTGCTGGGCTCTGAGGCCGGGGGTGGCCACTCGCTAAGTGCGGGACTTGGGCAGCCGCTTCATCCCGTGAGCCTCAGGTTTCTCCGTCCAGCCCTGGTGGCTGCAGCGACAGGAACTGAGGGCTCCCTGCTCTACCCACGGGGCACGCGTCATCATCCCCGTTTTACAAATGGGAAAGCAGACGCCAAGGAGGTGAGGGACTTGGTCTTGCCTCCGACAGCTACTAGCAGGTGGCAGGGCCAGGACTTGAACCCAGGTCCAAACTCAAAGCCCATTCTCTTAGCTGTCGGAATCAGTCAGGGTTCTCGTAAGACACAGAACCAACAGGAATACAGTAGATGCCTGAACAACATGGTGTTTGAACTGCACGGGTCCACTTACATGTGGATTTATTTCATTGTTTTTTTAAGTTACTTTTTTTTTAAGTTTATTTATTTTGAGAGAGAGAGAGAGAGAGGGAGAGAGAACGAGTGGGATTGGGGCAGAGATTGGGGGACAGAGGATCCAAAGTAGGCTCCTCGCGGACAGCAGAAAGCCCGATGTGGGGCTTGAACTCACAAGTTGTGAGATCGTGACCTGAGCAAAAGTTGGAAGCTTAACCGACTGAGCTACCCAGGCGCGCCCACGTGGATTTTTTCCAACACAGCACAGGACTCAGGACTGTAAATGTATTTTCTTTTCCTTAGGATGTTCTTCTTTTTTTAATATTTATTTATTTTTGAGAGAGGGACGGGGGAGAGAGAGAGAGAGAGAGAAAGGAGGGAGAGAGACAGGGAAAGAGAGAGAGAGAGAGACGGGTTAAGAGAGAAGAAGAGGGAGAGAATCCCAAGCAGGTTCCCAGCTGTGTGCGCAGAGCCCGACACGTGGCTTGAACTCACAAACCACAAGATCGTGACCTGAGCTGAAATCAAGAGTCGGATACTTAACCGACTGAGCCACCCAGGCTCCCCTTCCTTATGACATTCATGATACTTTTCTCCCTCTAGTTTACCTTTTGTAAGAATACAGTGCCTAATACCTCTAACATACAAGATATGTGTCAATTGACTTGTTTATATTATTGGGCGACAGTAGCTATTAGTAGCTAAGTTTTGGGGGAGTCAAAAGTTACCTGCAGATTTGTGACTACGCAGGGGGTCAGCGCCCCTGACCCTCGCACTGTTTAAGGGTCAACGGTATAGATATATATTCAAGGAACTGGCTCACACGCCTGTGGGGCCGACCAGTCTGGCAGCAAAGGCAGGATGTGATCCTGAAATCTTGAGGTAGGATTCCTTCTTCTCTAGGAAGCCTCAGCTTTTGCTCTTAAGGCCTTTGACTGATTAGATGAGACCCACCCGTGTCAGCCAGAGAAATCTCCTTTACTTGAAGTCAACTCAACACCCCCACTGCAACACTTCAGTGTTTGGTTTCATGACTGGGCCGCAGCCTAGCAACGCCGAAGCCCGAAAGTAACCACACCGCCCCACCAGGGCTTCTCCGACGTTCCTACTAAAACGTCCTGAGGTGGCCACCCCCTGGGTGGCCCCGGAGCCTGGCTGGGGGTTAATAAGACCCAAGGGTAGAGGCGTGGCTTTGGGGGTCTGGTGATCTGCTGTAATTCAGGAGGTGGCGAGGCCCCGTGTGGCCTGTCCCAAGTGCCCCCAGGGATGGGTGCGCGAGGTGGGGTTGGGAAGGGCTTGGCAGACAGCCAGCTGTCTCACTTGCCCCTGCAGTGTCCTCCAGCAGCCTGGTGTTGTACCAGAGCCCCGACTCCAACGACGGCCACAGCCACCTGCTGCCATCCAACCACAGTGTCATCGAGACCTTCATTTCCACACAGATGGCTTCATCTTCCCAGTAACCACGGCAACCGCCCCCCAGGGGCCGGGCCCTGCCTGGAGCGCGCCTGGCGTACTTGGGGGGTGACTGGGACATGTGAGCCTGGGAAACTTCCACTGCCACAAGAGAGCGGCCTTCCCTGGAAAACTGCCACCCTGCTCTGTCAGCAACGGAAAGGAGGGTTTCAAGGCGCCCCGACCTCAGGAGGGCTGTTTCAGTGCACGAGAGGGGACTGTGGAGAGCTGGGAAGCAGAGCAAGACGCGGACGAGAGGGACTGTCCCTGCTGCTCAGGGTGAATCTTGCCACTTGGAACAGAAGGGGACGGCCTTTGGACTTTGGTACCTCCAGCCTGTGCCTGTGGAGACCCCCGGGAACCCCCAAGGGAACCCTTGTAGCCGCACTCCTCGGGACACAAGCCTGCGTAGCTGTGACTCACGGAGCTCAGTGAGAGGCCCAAGATCAACATGGCCCCGTCCTGTCACCTGTGCCCTGACCAGGCCCCTCCGCCCTGCCCCAGTTCCAGCTATTGACCCCTGCGCCCCACTCACATTAGCATTCTCCGAGTGGCTACCCAGTGCCCGGGCTGGGGCTCAGATGCCCACGCCCCAGGAGGGCTCAGGCTAGCAGCCAAGGCATGCAGGGCTCTCCAGCTTCTCTCGTCCTCAGCCACCCCTCCCCTGGCTTCCAAGATGGCTGGTCCTCTCGGCCATTCATCCCCCCCACCCCACACAGGTGTGGTAAGAAGGGCACCACACCTTCTCACGCCAGCCCGGCATCTCGCCTCAATGGGAAAGCCCCCCTCAGGACTAGGAAGTCCGTCTTGCCCCACGGGAGCCTCGTGACTCTGCGCCCGGTGCCGCTGTTGAGATTCTGATAACAGCTCCTCTGGCCCGTGGGGCCCTGCAGCCCCTCCCTGGTCTGGGGGACAAGCTGCTGGGGTCAGAAGGCAGCAAGGCCTGAGCAGATGACAGAGCTGAGGTGCCCAGAGGGTGAGGGGAGAGACGAGACCGGCGGAGAGGAGCTCCCCGTGGGGACGGGGCTGATGCCTGGAAGCTTGGGAGCTCGGCCGGCTGAGGGATGTGGAGGCCAGGGGGTCACAGCCACACCCAGGAGCCTGAGGTCCTGAGTGCCACCAGGAGGAACACTGTCAGCCCGGGGCTCTATGACCTCCTCTCCAGGAAGGGGCTGCTGCAGATAACTTGGCCTTGAGGGCTGCTCCCACCCTGGACGGAGGAAAGGGCCGGGGCAGAACCAGCACCCCCGAGGCTTGCAGCCAGCCAAGAGCCAACCTGTACTTTTATTTAACTTGTAGTAAAGGAAATGAGGAATGGAGTAGTGGAAATGCATACTGGAAACTTCTTGCTTGTCCACACGTTGCCCAGATGGGGCTGGGCAGGCAGAGGGAGGTGGTGGTGGGTCACCCTCTCACATCCTGCCTCTGTCTTTCTCGCTCTGCCAAACCTCAGAGTCAAGGCCACAAAGCCAGAATTCCACTTTAACCTTGAGCTTCTGCTCTTCCCCTGCAAAATGCTGCAGGTGTCTGAAAACCGGTCCACAAGTGCTGTGGTGCTTCTCGAAGTCTTGAGGCTGGGGTGCAGGAACACAGCTTGGGGTGTAGACAGGACTCCACCTACGTGAGGTTTATTTAGCATGTCTCATCAAGATTCGGCACGGACAGGGAAGGAGCACCCAGATCACTTTGTTATGTCTGGGGTCATTTATTTTCAACAATCTGGTTGGCTCAGAGACACGATCATGTGTGGCACATTCACAAATGTGGAGAAAGAAAATTCTGGCAGCCTAGGGGGGGAAAAAATCTCTCTCCTTCTTTTTATCAAGTCTGTGCAACCTGGAGGGAGAAGTACAAAACTCTTTCTTGGCCTTGTCATCTCAGGGCCCCTTCCCTCATTAAGGTGGTCTCCCACACCAGGTTGGGAAGGTGGAGGGGAAGGAAAAACTCTCCTGTCACTTACTCTCCTCAGACAGTGCTGGGAAGATGGAAGCTTTACCATGTGGCCTTCGGTCTTGAGTAACTGGAAGGCTCCTTTTTCCTGAGGCCATGGAATGTTCTGGCATCACAGGTCTGCCCCAGTTCCCAACGGGAGCACAGATGGGCAGGCCTTGATTAGGCTTCTCACCCCACAACCGTGTCTCTGTCCCAACCCTTGGGCAAGCCCCAATCATGGGCAGAGTCTGGACCTCTGTCCAGCCAAGTCCTTGAACTTGGAGGGAGGTGGGGCTTGGAAATGCCTCGTCCTCGGGCTAGTTGGGCCCCGTGCCTGTGGGGCTCCGATCAGTTGGCAGGCACGGCCACTGCCCTCTTTATCGGCGGGGATGGGGAAGCCTCGCCGGCCTTTGCTTTTTTCCTCCTTCTCTTCTTTTTGGTCCCAAGTGATGTCTGGTCTCCATTGAGCCTGGGTGAATGCTTTTCCTGCTTCCCTATGGTGGCCCCGCTTGTGGTGGTGGTGGCGGCCGGGGCGACCGAGTCGGCACCGGCCTCCTTCTTGGCTTTCTTTTTCAACTTCTTTTTCTTCTTCTTTGCCTCTTTCTCCACTTTGACAGGGCCGTGGATGGCAGATTCCTGGAGGATGTCGGAGGCTGACACGGCCGCCTCCCGGCACCGCTGCCACTCGTCGTCGCTGTCCTCACTGCTACAAGGGGAGGGCACAGAGTGGGGACAGGGCCCCAGAGCCAGCAGGAAGAGGTCACGGCGGGGGGGGGGGGGGGGGGGGGGGGCGGTGCTAGAAAGCTCCAGCTTGGGAATGAGGCCGGCCTGGGTTCCAACATTGGCTTCTCCGCTTCCCAGCTGTGTGATCTCATTAAGTGACTTAACCTCTCTGACCCTCAGTGTCTCCATCTATGAAATGGGTGCGTGGGTCTCACAGGGATGCCCCAGGAGTGAGGTGTCTGGCACAAGATGACGCTCAAAAAGCAGTAAAGATCCAAAGCCAACTCCCAACAGAACCCTCTTCCCTCTCCCACTGAGGGTACTACTTCTCGAGCTCCCTGACACGGCTCCTTATTGGCCTAGATCTGACCAGATTCTCCATGGCTATTCTGGGGGGCTGGCAAATGCAGACGACGGGCAAAAAGGAGGGAACGTGAGGAGGGGGTGTGATACCTCACCTGGAGCCGGAAGGGAAGCGCTTTCGGCTGGGCTGGGGAGCAGCTTTCTTGCCGGAGTCTCCGGGGATGGATGTGAAGAAAAGGCGGAAGCCTAAAATCCAAAGGGGTCGATCGAGTCAGCACTGCCAGGGGCCAGCCCCTCCTCCCAGGTGCCAAGGCTGCCCCGCCTCTGCCCTCGAGGAGATCCCACAGATGTATGTTGAGAGGCACCGGGTGCCTCCTGGAGCCAGGGCCCGAGGTGCCAGAGGGGACGCGAGCTGCACATTCAGAGCAGCAAGCCCTCAGAGGCTTCTGGAAGCCAGGGGTTGAGCCTTCTGCCTAAGGCAGCTTCCAAAGTGGCAGGTGGGTTGGGCGCGGGACAGACACTCAGCAGGGAGAGGCTGTGAAGTGCCGTGGTTAAGATGCCCCTGCTTGGGGTTAGACAGACAAAGGTGCTTCAGACAAGTGACTTCGTTTCTCAGAGCCCCAGCTCCCATGACACCCTGCCCTGCAAATAGGGGTATCAGCATCATACCCGCCTCAGAGATCCCAGAACGTACCAAAATGTATTTCCCGGCTCCAGATACACATGAGGTGGGAGACAAGAGCTGGCCTTAAGAGTATAACCACTCACCATCATCCTCCGGGGGGACTTTCTGTATTTCAGTCTTTTTCGGCTCCTTCACTACTTCTGAGATGGTAATTGAGCTTCGGAAGGAGGAAATGGTTGATTAAGGATGAGATTTTGGGTAACAAAAAAATTTTTTTAAGTGGAGGGGACGGGGGGCATGTGATGTTAATGCAATGGCAGCAAGCACGCCGGCCTGATAAGAACAGTTAACGCCTACAGCCATAACATGCTGATCAGCCCCCGACAGCTGAAACTGCAATGCCTCATTTGTTTGAACCCCACTTTATTCCAGGAAGTACTGAAGAAGTTTTAAAGATACACACAGTACCACAGAATGAATGCAATTTTGAATAGAGCAAAGAAAATAGGCCAGGAGGGACAGAAAGTGCTGGAGAGCAGGCACATGTTTTGCTTTGAGCATCCCGGCAGCAAGCATGAAAGGGGAAATAGGACCGACCGATCTAGAGAACTGGTTCAAGGTCAGCTGTCACCTGGGACACAGTGTTTTTTTTGTTTTGTTTTGTTTTTTGTTTTGTTTTTTTTTTTTAAGACAGATTTATTTTTTAATTTTTTTCATGTTTATTTATTTTTGAGAGAGAGACAAAGCACGAACAGGAGAGGGGCAGAGAGAGAGGGAGACACAGAATCTGAAGCAGGCTCCAGGCTCCTAGCTGTCAGCACAGAGCCCGACACGGGGCTTGAACCCATGAACCATGAGATTATGACCTGAGCCGAAGTCGGACACTCAGCCGACTGAGCCACCCAGGCGCCCCTCTAACACAGTGGTTTAATGTAGGTCTGCAGGGCATATTAAGCAATGTCTGGACACATTTTTGGTCGTCACAACTGGTGGTGGTGGCGGGGGGTGGGGGTGGGGAATGCTATTAGGATCTGGTAGGTAGAGGCCAGGGATGCTGCTCCCCGTTCTATAGTGAAACAGGAAGAACCAGTCTAAAAGGTTAGTGGTGCCAAGGCCAAGAAGCCCTGATCTAACACAAGAGACCAACTAGAGCACCATTTAAGTCTCCTTGCAGAGAAACACAAAAACGCCGCAGGGAATGTGCTGACTGCGGTTGACACGCATCCGGCTGGATTTCCACCTGCGGAAAAGTCTGATGTGGATCATCGCAGTGCTGGGTGGGCCTTGTTCACCCTGAAGCCGAAGAGTCATGAAGAAAAACTGCACCCGTGTGTTGAAATGCCAACAGACCCTCCTACATGTTTACCACATTCTCGAGCTGGGGCACTGGTACTGAGACCGCGGTGGTTCAGGCTGCTAAGGTCTGGCCCACCACTCTATCTCAGAGCAGCTGGTTTACACTGTGATGGGACACGTTTGTCTTTTTCATGTTTCGGGACTGAGGCCTGAACATCCTCATTTCCCTTGCAAAATCTGGTAGGGCTCAGTCAATCAGGGATGGATCTAGGCCAGTGTCTCTTGAAATGTGTTCCATGCCTACGCCGATCGGCCTTCCATGGAGCAAAGCCACTGTGGCCAGATGAGTTTGGAAACTGCTGGGCCAAGCAAAGTCACGCATGTCCCTTTACCGCAGATTCTCAGAGCCTTGACTACGCTATTAGGAATCTAAATCTCCGGGGGGCACCTGGGTGGCTCAGCTGGTTAAGTGTCTGACACTTGATCTCGGCTCAGGTCATGATCTCACGGTTTGTGAGTTCGAGCCCTGCGGAGGGCTCTGTGCTAACAGAGTGGAGCCTGCCTAGGATTCTCTCTCTCCCCTTCTTTCTGCCCCTCCCCAACTTGTGCTCTCTCTCAAAATAAATAAATAAAGGTAAAAAAATATCAGCTCTGCTCTCTCCTCCCTATGGCTTCGAGCAAACGCTCCTTCTCCCAGAGAGCCTGTTTCCTCACCGGCAGACGAGGACAACGACAGGACCTACGTGGCAGATTGTGCGTGAGGTGACACAGCATGTGCTCCCCACAGCGCCTGCTTGCACACCCCAAGCTCCCCACCGACGTGGGCCGCTACTGTTCGTATTAATGGAAGCAGGGGAAGAGAAGGAACATTTTTGGTTACCTGTCCAGCAGGGCTCCCAGTTTCTTGGCTACGTGGGCTCGGAATTCAGGGGTGGTCTGAAGCTCATTGCCATCTTGTTCATGTTCGTCCGCTTTCCGCCTGCAACGCACACGAAAGGACCTCACTTCCCGCCAGCTCAGAGGCTGCTCCCCACCCCCCACCCACGAGGGCAGGGACGACATGTGTCTCATTCACCCCGATAGGCCAGGGTCTATCCTTGCATCTGGCACACAGTAGGGGATAAATATTTGTTTAGAGAATGGATTAAACTTGGACCCAAAGCACACAGTACCTGAGACTTGGCTGGCTGGCTGGCAACTGATTATTTGCGGCATCTGTGGAAATAACGAAAATTGAGGCATTTATAGAGGAAATGACAGGAACAGTATCTGCTGTGCGTCAGAGGTGATTTTAAGTGATTTACACGTATAACTCATTGAATGTTGCCAACAACCCTGTTAAGGGAGTTATTATTCCCATTTTGCAGAAGAGGAAACTGAGACGAGGAGATAAGATAACTCGGCCAGAGTCACACGGCTAATAACCGAGAGGGTTGGGGCCAGACCCAAGTCATCTGGCTCCAGAGCCCCCTCTTAACCACCATGCTGAACAAGAAAGTGTATTTGATTCCGGTATTTATTGAGCATCTACTGTGTGCCTGGCTCTGTGCTAAGTGCTGTGGGGACAGAGAATCCATTATGTAGATCACATTTTTTCAAGCCGAGACTGGAAATGGCTGGCCTGGTGATCATTCACTCAACTGAATACTGAAGCTCTAACATTACCCAGGTGGTGTTCTAGGTGCTGAACAATTTAGACGTAGACGCCAGTCCTCACGGAGCTTACATGCTGGTTGGTGGATACGGAGGACTAAAACACACAATTAAAATATAAAATTAGATCATGATAAATACAGAGGGGAAATAAACACAGCAGGAGAGAGAAGTGGTGAGGGCAGGCGGGGGATCATTTTATAAAGGCAGGTAGGGAGGACTTCACGTATAGGTGACAGGTGAATGGATTTCAGAGAGGCAAGGGAGTGAGTCAAGCGGGGAAGTCATCTGGGGAAGAGTCTTCCAGGAAGAGGGAAGAGCACCTACAGAGGCCCCAAGGCAGAAGCCTGCCTGGTGCATCTGAGAACCAGCAAGGAAGCCGGGGTGGCTGCGGCCCAGTGAGTTAAGGGAGCAGCAGAAATGGGGACCTTATGGGGGGCCAGATCATGAAGGGACTGGTGGGCCAGTGTGACGACCTGGGCCCTGAGGGAGGTGAGGAGCCACCGGAGTCTGCACAGAAGAGGGACACGAATGGACTTGGGATTTTACAGCACATCTCTGGCTGCAGTGTGGACGTAGACCCTGGTGGGGCAAGGGCAGAAGGAGGGGGACCATGGCAATCGTGGAGGCGATGAGAAGGGGCAGGACTCTGGATGTATTCTGAAGGAATCAACAGGGTTTTGCTGACAGATTCGATGGATGGTGCGAGAGACGTATGAAAGACGGTTCTGAGGTTCTTGACTTGAGTAATGGGACAAAATGTTCTTGTGAGTTTAAGGAGCCAACTGGTCAAAATGATCGCTTGGCAACTCTGGGCCCACAACAGGGCCATGTGGTGTTAAAACAAGTGCGGGGCACACAGTCCACATTGTGGTCTATGTCAAAAGCGCTGTGGAGCATAACACGGAATGCAAAGTGCCCGATGCCCCTGGAGTCGGAGAATGCAGATGGCCGGGATAGACCCAGAGTCCCTCCTTCTGAGCATGCCATCACAAGGAGGAGAAGCATTTCCTCTGTCGTGACTACGGAGCGAGGGCTGTGATACAATGTCACGGAACAGAAACAGCATTAGACCCCAGGCCTCAGAAGACAGGTTTCAGTTCAGTTCTGGTTCTTCCACTGTGACTCCGGACCAGTCCCTTTACCTCCCCGAGCCTTTGTTTTTAGATCTACAAAGTGGGGATAAGACCTCCAACTTCCCAGAGTCACTGTGAGGATACAGCGAAATTTTACATGGGTTTGGACACTTTGTTTGCACGTCTGTCTCCCCCTGGATTTGAAAGCTGCTGGAGCACATGGTCTGCGTCTTGCTTTCTGTACGGCTCCAGCTCTTGGCATAGTGCCTTGGTGTGAAAGAAACATTGCATAAAGTAATCACAGTGTACGTTGCCTTAAAATGTAAGTGGTTTGAAGTGTGGGTGACCAGTGCTTCATTACTGGATTAAAGAGCTGTATCAGGGGTTACAGTAATAATATAGTAACCTACAGGGGCGCCTCGGTGGCTCAGTCAGCTAAGAGTCTGACTCTTGATTTCGGCTCACGGCATGATCCCAGGGTCGCTGGAATTGAGCCTCAAGTGGGGCTCTGTGCTGGGCATGGAGCCTGCTTAGGATTCTCTCTCTGCCCCACCTCCACACTTGCGTTCTCATGCTCTCTCTCTCAAAAAAAAAAAAAAAAAAAAAAAAAAATATATATATATATAGTGACCTACATTTCCACATGGTTATGGACCAAAGGGTCAGAGTTTTGCCCACAATGGGCAACTGTCCGTGGCAGGGAGGGGCAGAGGGCAGTTAATAGCATGGGCTTGGAGGCATAAAGACCTAGATGGATGCCTGGCTCTGCTACTTACAAGCTGGAGGACCTTTCTGAGCATCAGCTCTCGCATCTGTATAATGGGGCTAATAGTTGCTGGATTGGTATTGTTGGAAAAATTAAACCAGACACCAAATGCGAAGTGTTTAGAGCAGGGCACACAGTAACAGCTCCACCCGTGGCGGCAATTTTTATTATCCCACGGCCCAAGAATGCGTGTCACGTGTTCAGGATCTTGCCTGGCACACAGTAGGTGCTCAATAGGTAACAAGACTTATCATCGGCAGTCACATCTACTTTGATCGGCAGAAGCTTCATGAATGCACCAAAGGGTAGGCTATAAAAGTGGTATCTTGGATGCCACTCCTCACATGTGCATTGCTTCACATGTTGGCCAAAGCTGTTCACGTATGAGACTCACCACAACCCTAAGGCCCAGGCGTTTTACGGATGAGAAAACTGTGGCTTTCAGAAATGATTTTCCTTGTCTAGGACCAGCTTCAGAGCCGGCACTTCCTATCAAGTGCTCCCTCCACTGCCACAGAGAAATCCATCCTGCCAAGGCGGAAGCAACTGGCCCGGAAATCTAGTTGGAGTCTTGGCCCGCCCCCCCCGCCTCATCAGAGAAGTGCCTTTCTGGCCAGGTCATTCATTCAAGAACTATTTTCCTGAACGCTGATCATGACCTGTGCCAGGCCCCGGGGGAGGGGATACCACGGTGAAGGGACAGGCCAGATCCCAGCCTTCATTAAGCTCCCGTCACGTAACCTCTCCCTTGCCATATTTGTGGAGCAAGTCAGGCCAGGTGCGGCTCAGGTCATGATCTCAAGGTTCTTGAGTTCGAGCCCCGCATCGGGCTCTGCGCTGACAGCTCGGAGCCTGGAGCCTGCTTCGGATTCTGCGTCTCCCTCTCTCTCTCTGCGCCTCTCCTGCTCGTGCTCTGTTTCTGTCTCTCAGAAGTAAATAAACCTTAAAAATTTTTTAATATGTGCCAAGCATTGCAGATGTATCATCTGGGTTACTTCTCAACCTTGGGGGCAGGGGTACCCACCATTATCCCTACTTGACGGATACCTTGCCCCAATTCTCACTGCTAGTGAGCGATGGAGATGGAGAGGCAGATCTGTAGACAGAGCTTGAATGAGAAAACTCCCGAGTTTTGGTGTCCAGAGATGGGAGGATATAATACTGTTTGGCATCTACCTATGGGACATACAATGTGGCAGGACAGCAAGAAGGGAGAGGCAGGGGGGAATGAATTACCAAAAGACTTGTAAGTCCTTTTATTTATTTTCTTTTTGTTTATTATTATTTTTTAACATTTATTTATTTTTGAGAGACAGAGAGAGACAGAGCATGAACAGGGGAGGGGCAGAGAGAGAGGGAGACACAGAATCCAAAGCAGTCCAGGCTATCAGCACAGAGCCTGATGTGGGGCTCGAACCCACAAACCTTGAGATCATGACCTGAGCCTAAGTAGGACGCCTAACCGACTGAGCCACCCAGGCGCCCCGACTTGTAAGTCCTTTTAAACAAAAGCAGGGGTTCTTAACCTTGCTTTGCTATGGCCTGTTCCGGCAACGTGGGAAAGCTTGGATCCTTTTTCAGAATAATGTTTTAAATGCATAAAACACAACACATTACAAAGAAAGCCAATGATACAGAAATTCAGTTATCATTAATAGTTAAAAACAAACAAACAAACAAACCCAAATTTGGCACATTAATAATATATGTGCTTCTTTATTAATGCATTAAATCTTTATGAATGCATTACGATCTACTAGTGGGCCCAAAAATGCCTGTAATTTTTTAAATGGATTAATTAATTGATTTTTGAGAGGGAGAGAGGGCACAAGCAAGGGAGGGACAGAGAGAGAGGGGGACAGAGGATCCGAAGCGGGCTCTGCGCTGACAGCAGCAAGCCCGATGTGGGGCTCGAACTCAGGAACTCGAGATCATGACCTGGGTGGAAGTCCCATACTCAACGGACCGAGCCACCCGAGCGCCCCCCAAAACGACTGTACTTTTAAAGCAGGGATGAGTGTCAATTATTTTTTCCCAACATTTTACCGTGACTAAAATGATATTTTGATACACATGCAGACGGTAACGGGATATGGAAATCTGTGATTTTGTTAGGACCAAGTGACAGGTACTGCCCAAACTGCTGTAGCACTAGATTGTCACCGTCAGACACGTGGAGGACCCAGCTCGCTGACAGCCCCAGGGTCTGAGAAGGTGCTGGAGGCGGGGAAAGGCTGGGTGCCAGCATCCGGGAAGGGGGGCTGTCCCAGCCATCTCGGAGAGGTGGCGGGCTGCCAGCGTGCGGCAGTGAGGAAGGACCGAAGGAAGCAGAGTCAAGAGGCATTCAGGTGCCTCAGTTTCCCCGACCGGGGTAATGGAAGTACCCTCCCTGTTGCACCGGCCCGCTCTCTTGAATCTGAGTCCCACGCAGTCCCCGGAGCTTTCTCAGGGCAAGAAGTCGCGTGCCGGTCACCCCCTCCTCACCACCCATCCTCTCAGACCCCAGGGGAAGACCCCACGCCTTTCGGCCAGACTCCCTGCACATGGCCTCCTACCGGCTCTTGGCTTCTCCGGCCCCCTCGAGGGATGCTCCAAGCCCCAGGCCGGCATCGCTGCCTCGCGGCACCGTGCCAGCTCCTCCTCATCGCTGCTGCTGCTGCTGCTGCTGCTGCTCTCCAAAGCGCTCAGGGGGCCACTGGGCGCGGCCATCTTGGGCCACCGCGAAGGATTGTGGGGAGCGTTCCACTAGCAACCCTTCTCCACCACGGCACTGAGGGCGGAGACGCGCAGGGCATTGTGGGGATTGTAGTTCTCAGGCTCAGTCCGCCCTCGGTTCCCCCGGACTGCCCTAATGGTTTCCTCAAATATGAGAGCTGGAAGGGCCTAAGAGGTGAACTCCATCCTTTTCTTGATGAGGAAAATGAGACCTACAGAGGAAAAGGAATTGCCTAGGTCATACCAGAACCTTGACTCCAGCCCAGACCTACTGAATCGGAACTTGCATTTAACCGTGATTGCCTGGTGATTGGTGTGCACATTAAAATTCAAGAGGCACAGTCCCGGGTGATTCTGATGCACAGTTTGGTTTTGAAAACATTCTCCAATTTTTTACCTCAGGACTTCTCCACTCAGCCTGCACATTGGAAACACTTGGGGAGCTTTTACATACTGACTCCTAGGACCCACCCAGGACCGACACATTAGAATCTCTGCAGTTAAGATACTCTGCTATGTAGGATGAACAAAGTGACTTTTGTCTTTGGGATGCTTCTCTTCATGTTTTACCTTTGAGGCTGCGTGTCAGAAATTGTATTAAAATAAACTCTCGGGGTGGTGGGGGGGCCTGGCTGGTTCAGTCGGTAGAGCCATGTGACTTGATCTCAGGATTCTAAGTTCAAGCCCCACCCTGGGGCAGAAATTACTTAAAGGAAAAATAAAATCTTAAAAACAAAAACAAAACCTCTTTGGCCTTGGGCTTTTCTATTATGAAAGAGAGGAAGGTGACTTATTCATTCCTTTTTTTCTTTTTTAAACAAGAATTTTCCCATTACAACGTGGGTACTGGGGGCACTATCAAGAGTAAAAGCCGGGGGGGGGGGGGGACCAGCCTGTCTACCCTATGGAAAGGAGGCAGTTGTTCTGTCCCTTAAGGCAAAAGAAGGCAGGGAATGGGTTACTATTGGTAAATTGCCCAGAGGCTGCTGAGAACCAATTATAAAGTACATTTTATATTCTATAGTAAGGGAGTAGTTCATCAGAAACCAGGGCAAAGGGGAGGAGTAAAAAGGAAACTTTTTACTGGTTGATGGGAGTAAACCTGATCACATGATCTCCTCTGATGATAAAGATACTGTTCTTTTCCTCAAGTCCTTGGACCATTATGTACTGTTTGTGTGTGTGCATCAGGAGTTGAAGGGATCGTTTTACACTTCATCGTCCTCGCTGTCCTGGGCTTTGTCTCTGTCTGTCTCAGTTTCCCTGCAGTCCTCGCCTCCCAGAGTTAGGAGGCTCAAATGAGTAAGCAAGAACCACCAGGACGGCATCAGCACCCGTAGAAAGAGATGACGACCACCCAAAGGAGAATAAACAAAGATGATTTATTTCCAACTTGCTATTGCAAGGGAGTCAGCCACCATCCCTCGTAAACTGGCAGAGATTCCAAGACAGGGAAAACTTTATAGTGGAAAAAAAGGGAAGGCTTCAGGTATACTCTGATTGAAGCTGTTGGTATGGGGAAGCAGTAGGCAGCTAATTAGAAGCAGGGCCTCCTCTGTGATTGGTTAGGGAGCCTATCTGGATTTTTCTGGTTGATTCTAAGTTGGAAGTGAGGTCGAATTAGGGAAGCTGGCAGTGATCAAGTCCTGATGATTTGGGGGTGCTTGCTGCAGAGGTGATAGTTTGGCTTCCTGGGCTAGGGGACTGCAGAGGCTGTGGGTCAGAATTCTATTGTCATGTATGGTCTGGCCATTGTGCATCGTATAGCAAGTGTCCCACATCCCTCCTGGCGGGGCTACGCTCACTATTTACAAAGCTGGTGAAGACATGGGACCTCCCCCAGGCGAGAGCTGGAGGAAGTGGTTGATATGCTGAGTCCCAGATTAGTTGGGCAGAAAAGGAAACTTTCCAGCTTTCTTCTTGGAGAGGATGAGGGTATCACTATCCCGGATACCATAGCTCCACAAAGACACCCAATCCTGCAGGACTTGGCCTTGGAACTCCAGCTGCTGCTGACTTGTGGGCAGCCCCTGCTTGTCTTCAATCTGCTGCTTCAGGCCCAGGATGAAGCTTTTGGGGTCAATGGCGTAGGCGTGGCTCCCACCATTGGGATGATTCACAAAGACCTGGATCTCGGGGGAGATGGTCTCCACCAGACAGATGCGGATGTTGGAGAAGACTCCGTAATAGGCCAAGGAGCACTGGCTATTGAGGGGCTGTCGCTTGCCACCAGGCTCCTGGAAGGACAGATGCTGTAGGCCCACACAGCCCCGGCTCTGCCAGATCTTCTCTTTAACCTTCTTTATGGGTTCATAAGGGTTCACCCTGAGGATCAGATCTGAGTAACCCCACTGTTCCACGGTCACTTGGATGTCTCGTGCCCGCTGGAAGGGAGAGAAGAGGGAGGGAGAGGGGTTAATTCCACCCTCCTCTGACATGCAAAATTTCCCTTTACCCATCCTTGTGTTTCCAACAGCAGTAAACATTTGGGTTGTGCCAACCACCTTCCAGGCCCTGGGCTGGGCACCTGTCACACTCTTCTGAATGCATTTTATTGTCACAGCAGCCCTACGACCTTGGTTCCTATTATCCCGTTGTACAGATGAGGAAATTGTGGTCGAACGTGGTTAAATAACCTTACTGACCATCACAAAGGTGGTGAGGAGCACCGTGGGTATTTGACCCAAGGTCGGTCAGATTTCAAAGTCTGTTCTGAACCACCATCAGCGGCCACGCTCGAGGGCCTGGGAGTCCCTGGTGGCTGAAGAACACCACCTGGAAGGTGCTGGGGAGGGTTGGACACCAGCTGATTTTTCAAGAAGGAACATGAGCCCGGAATCCCCAAGTCTTCTGATTTTACAAGATAAAAGTCTTTGCACAATGGGTTTTAGATTCAGGAAAAACCCAGAGGCACATACTTTTCAGTCTATCTGTGGGCCTCAGTTGGCTGGTAGGCCCCACAAAGACCTGGGTGCAAATTCTGGCTCTGCTGCCCCTTTGCAGTGTGATCTTGGTTAATTAACTGAACCTGCCTGAGCCTCAGTTTCTTCATCCCTTGAGGGTAGGGGTTAAGTCTTATTTCTGCACTACTGTTGTTCCATTGCCCCTCCCCACAGCAACCCCAAATGCCGGCACAAGAGAGCTGTTGAATTGACTCGCCTGCGCTCAGCTCATGCAAAGAATGCTCGCGAGCATGACTGATTCTCCAGGGGGTTGTGGGAAAGAGAAAGACAAGGAGAACACGAGTTTGTAAGAAAGGCTGAGGCTCAGAGGGTTGAAAAAATGTCCCCGAGTTCACAGAGCTGGTGGGTGCCCCAGCTAGGCTTCCAACTTCCTGACTGCATCGACACAGAAGTAAGTATATGCTATGCAGTTACCCGCTTCCGAGCTTCAAGCCCTTGACAACCCCGAGAGGAGCCATTACCTTCACGGTCCAGCTGGGGACTGGATTCTCCTTGTCGTCATAGCAACAGTTCTGTTTCAGGCACTGGGAGGCCCTCTGAGCGACGATGTCCCATCTGTACCCTTCTGCCACATTGTGGGTGGGGTCAGCTGGATCCAGGATGACAGGCCTGCAACACAGGGAGAGGGTTCTGTGTTTGGAGCCCTGGGCGGGCTGTCAGGCTGAGAGGACCCAAGAACATTGGTGGAGAAGAAGCGAGAGGGGATGATTATATTTCCAAGAATTCCTTTTGGGGAGAGGTGCGTGCAAGGTGTTTGGGGGGGGGGGTGTGGAGTGTTGAGATGCCCCAAGGGCATGGGTAGCGATAACAGGTACCCGCTTAGGCAGCTGGGCAGAGCTTTTGTTTTGCTGAGGCTCCATAAGTAAGTTGAAGGCTAGGGCTGCTGAAGTGCTTTGGACGATAGAAACACCACCACCACCACCAACGACTGATATTTATTGAGGCGCTGGGCCACACCCTGTGTGAATTCACCTATTTTAATCCTTCTAACAATTCTGAAAGGCAGCGACTATTGTTGCTGTTGTTGCTGTTGTCCCCATTTCACAGATGAGGGAACTGAGGCACAGACTTCTTTCTATGAGTTCTCACAGCCAGCAAATGGGTGTTCTCACCCATGGGCTCTGCCTCAGTAGAGCAGGGGTTAGGCTGCCACCAAATGTCTCTCTTCTGTATAAATGGTGAATGAATTTTTAAAGAATATTGGCTTGAAGGAGGTCTAATCACTTCCTTAAGTGGTGTGGCGTGGCCATATGTGTTGGATGCCAAGCCCATGATTAAGACCTGGCCCTCATACTCCAGGAGCTTTGGGCATAGGAGGGAGCTGTGACTTTATCCGTGACAGAATGCAACATCCCTGCATCCCTGAAATAATCCTGCCTGAAAAAGGGGGAGGTGCCAGGCTGTCCTAGAGGGTGAGATCACCTGACCCAAAGTGACCCACCAGGTGACCTGACACATAGCGCCTGTGCCCAATGGGTAGACTAGTTCCCTCTGGGGATTGGACCAGGGATGATGCAGGTTCTTCATCAAACGGAAGTAAGAGAGGAACAGGGCAGGTGTAGGGAGAGCAGCAGAGGTCATGGGAAGAAAGAGGGCGTGGGGACCACGAGAGAGACAGAGAAAGAGGGTGTCTGCAGGTTTGCCTCGGGTCCCAGTGGCTTTCTAACCTCACATTCCTGGACATCCTTATAATAAAAATCCCCTTCTCATCAGGAGATTGGGGTTTTCTTCCTTGGAAAGAAATAAAAAGACCCAATACTCATATAAGGGAACAATAAATATTGCTTGCAGCTACCTAGAGCTAATGTAAAGACTTGTTTCAGCTGGATGTCCCCAGAAGTAGGTGCCAAGAGCAGGATCTGAGTGCTAGGGGTTTATTTGGAAGGATATGTGGGGAAGCACCACATGTGGGGAAGCATATGTGGGCCACTGGCGGTCAGTTCCACTGCAGGGCCTCTGGGAAACAGTGTAGCACATGTGATCCAGATCCATCTGAGACAGGAGGGAGCTGGGGTATTTATCCCCCAGCTTCCACCAGTCATTAGGGGAGGCTGAAAACCCTCAGGCAAAGGGACCCAAGTGCTGACGCTTCAGGTTGAGCCAGCTTTCGCTGAAATGGTTGATGGCCCAGGGCTTGGGGGCGGGCGCTGGTGCTTTTCCTAGAGCTACATGTGCTCCAACGGCGTGAGCTACAATAATGAACATTTCCCCGGCATCTACCATAGACTGCACCCCATAGGCCCTTCACACTCTGACCCTTACAACAGCCTGCCCTGTGGGTGCCAGTTTCTCCTCTTTTCCAGATGAGGAGCTGAGGCTCACAGAGGTGAGACAAAAAGGCAGGACTGGGATGACACCTGGCTCTCCGTGATTCTTTCCATTTTTCCATGCTGTCGCTAAAACGCACCGAAATGGGCTTTTGGAAGCCAGAGAGGAAAGCAGGGCGAGGTTCCTTGAGGCACAGGGAAACGCCCCTCAACCCCTCCGGGCCCCTGCGAGTTTGAAAGGTGGCCAAATTTTTTTTTTTTTTTTTAGTTTGGATACCATTAATTTATTATAAAAGAGAGACATGAAAATTATTTACATGATGAAAGATTTCGCAACTTCACTGGAACAGGCCGCTTCACTTCACGCCATTTCAATAATGATTTGTTTCAGTCTACATACTTTCCGTCTCTAAATAAGAGATAATCCATCTCTAAATAAGAGATGCCACCATCTCTAAATAAGAGATAATCCTTGACGAGGCACCTGGGTGGCTCAGTGGGTTGAGCATCCCACTTTGGCTCAGGTCATGATCTCATGGTTCATGAGTTCAAGCCCCACATCCGGCTCTGTGCAGACAGCTCAGAGCCTGGAGCCAGCTTCGGATTCTGTGTCTCCCTCCCTCTCTGCCCCTCTCTCGCTCATGCTCTGTCTCTCTCTCGCTCTCTCCAAAATAAATGAACATTAAAAAATTTTTTTAGGGGCACCTGGGTGGCTCAGTTGGTTAAGCATCCGACTTCGCTCAGGTCATGATCTCACAGTTTGTGAGTTCGAGCCCCACGTCGGGCTCTGTGCTGACAGCTTGGAGCCTGGAGCCTGCTTCAGATTCTGTGTCTCCCTCTCTCTGCCCCTCACCCGCTCACACTCTGTCTCTCTCTGTCTCTCAAACATAAATAAACATTAAAAAATTTTTTTAATGTTTTTTTTTTTTTTTTTAAAAAGAAAGAATCCTTGTCATCTAAAACTACTTTGGTGCCTCCATATTCTGGAAGAAGAACTTTATCTCCAACTTTCACATTGACTGGTTGAATCTCTCCATCCTTTCCTTTAGATCCCCATCCACTGGCCACCACTGTTGCTTGCAATCCTTCTCCTTGAGATTTTTCTGGAAGCACAATGCCTCCGTGGATTACAATTTCGGCGGGACCCCTTTCAACTAAAACTCGGTCAAAGAGGGGAAGAAACTTTCTAAGCGCCTGTTCTGCCATCACTCCGGCCGCCCCAGTTGGTACTCCGAAAGACGGCCACCTGGAGGTGTGCCCCGAGTCACTGTGAGATTCCGGTTCAGTTTTACTACTTGATAAAGCCCAGCCATTCAGTGCGACACCGCTTTTGCCTCCCTTCTCTCTCCGGTCTCCGTGGGATGTGGCGAGCAAGCAGGGGCCCAGTACCTGTCTCTTTTGAACTGTTTTCTGACAAAGCCCTTGATGAGTGGGTTCTGGAATGTGTAGTACTTGGTCCAGTAGATGCAGAGGAACTTATACTCCTGGAGCAGCTCCATCACAGTGGCAAAGCCCTCGTCCAGCCTGAAGCTCTCGCCCTCCTGGGCACCTACTTCCCAGGCGTAGATAGTCAGCAGCTCAAGGGCATAGACAGGGGGCAGCGCCGCCCTTGGGCACTTGGCTTTCACGTACTGTAGAAAGAGACCCGGGAGAGAGAGACTCCAAGATTGTGTGTCAGGATCCGCTCTGGACGGACCACAAACTGGAAAACCCAACTTCCTGTGTCAGCTCTGCCACCTACTGGCTGTGTGATCCTGGCCAGTCACTTTCCCTTTCGGGCCCTACATGATTTTCCTGGTTTTAGACTTAAGGGGCTCGCTCAGTTGGCCCAGTGGGTTTCAAAGTATGCTTTTTTTTTAAGGTTTTATTTAAAGAATTTTTAAAATATTTATTTTCAAAGACAGAGACAGAGAGAGCAGGGGGAGGGGCAGAGAGAGAGAGAGAAAGAGAAAGACACACACACACACACACACACACACACACACACACAATCCCAAGCAGGCTTTGTGCTGTCAGCCCTGAGCCTTATGTGGGGCTCGCGAACCCTGAGATCATGACCTGAGACTAAATCAAGTCACTTTAACGAACTGAGCCACCCAGGCACCCCTTAAAAGATTTTATTTTTAAGCAATCTCTACACCCTACACGTGGGGCTTGAACCCACAACCCCGAGATCAAGAGTTGCATCCCTCAAACTAGGCTTGACATAACCCCTGGTGTGGACTTACAGAGAGATGTCCCACGGAGTGAGGGGTGGGACTCTGCTACTAGATCCCAGCCTAAGCAGCTCCATTTCTATCTCTCTTAGTGTACTGGGCTTCTGAAAGTTTTCCTTCAAAGAAAAGTCTTCTTAGCTGATAGAAAAAAAAAGGGAGGGGTGGGAGGTATCTATAGAATTTGTCAATAGCTGAGATTCTGCGGGGAACGCAGAATGCTCTAGCAGGCATCTCTTTCTTCTCCATTGTGTAGTGGCAATGCTGGTTGGAGGATGGGATTAGCATCCCCCTCAACTCCAGGGTGGATCCTGACTGGACAGGGTCATCAGCATAAACCTATTCCCCTTGCTGAGTGATTGGTTCAAGAGAAGCTTGTGATGTGAGCTGGCAATGTGAGTGAAGCCCAGGGGGGCTGAAAGGACAGAAATCTTCTCCCATGTGTGGATATGAGGGTAGAAATAGCTGTGGCCATTTTGCCATCCTGAGGTTAAATCAGCCTGAAATCTGAGTTGGGAGAGAGAGACAGAGACAGAGACAGAAAGAGAGAACTTGAGGCAATTCTAGAGAAAACAGACCTGGAGACCCCCCCCCCCCCCCGCCTCAAAACAGTGCCTGAAACCCCATCCCCACTGTTACAGGTTTTCACACATGAGCTGATAATTCTCCTTGGTGTTTAAGTCAGTCTGAGTTGGTTTTTCTCTTACTTGCAAAAGAAAGCATCTTAACTTAAGCATCTTAAAGAAAAGCATCTTTTCTTAAAAAGAAAGCATACCAGTCACTTCTTGTCTAAACAATTTGTCTAGTATTCAGTTAGAAAATGAAAATTTCTGTCAAACATCCAGCTATTTGGTTCGTGGATGTGACATTGACATCTTGCCCTGTGGCCACTAACACCCCATAGTCAAAGGGGGAAAAAAAACCCTACTTCGACTTTGAAACAAACAAAAACAGGTCATCTAAAGAATAACAACTTTATTCTCAACTTTTAGAAGCATTTTTCATTGAATTAAAATTTATTTACAAATTAATGAATTTGTTTTCATAACATTTTTTGAATTCACACTTAAAACTCAAGACTAATGTAATTTTGTTAAGAATTCAAACTCATAGCAATACAATTTATTTTCTCCAGTATTAGGGAGATTTTACTAGTGGGATTCTTTTTTTAAAAGTTTATTTATTTATTTATTTTGAGAGAGAGAGAGCTGGGGAGGGGCAGAGAAAGAGGGAGAGGGAGAATCCCAAGCAGGCTCCACATTGACAGAGCAGAGCCGGACGTGGGGCTCAAGCCCATGGACCGAGAGATCATGACCTGAGCTGAAGTCTGATGCTTAATCACCTGATCCATCCAGGTGCCCCTACTAGTGGGATTCTTAAAATTTAGATGATAAATATAATGCAGAATGCCTGTAATCGTAAGATGTAAGCCTTAGGGAACATGAGCCCTTTCATTCTCTTAGGAGCTTCAACAGACTATTTAATGGTACAAAGAAAAACAAAAACAAAACAAAACAAAACAAAACAAAACAAAAAAACCCAGAAGAAAACATCTGTGTTCCCTTCCAGGGCTGATCTTCAGAGATACTTTGCTTTCTCCATGTTCAGAATGTTTCTGACTCTTGCAATGGCGCCGTCTGAGATATGTCATGACCTTTCTAGTTATGATAAATGTGAGAAAATTGCCATTTTTCCATGACCAGACAAACTCTAAACCTAGTCTTGATAATTGTTGTTTCTTTAAACACCTATTATATTTTCCACTGGCTTAAGCCTTTTCTTCTGCAGTCTGATTCCCTGGCAAACTAGCCTGCAGGTTCTTATTTAATAAGTGACTTTTGTCTGTTAGTTTCTTTTTGCAGCAGGAGGTCTGTCTCACTGAGATTGTCCAGGAGGATTTATTTCCCAAATGACCTGAACTGTGTTGCCTGAGAAATGTACCCCATGGGCTTTGACATTTGGACACGCCCCTTTTCCAGCTCCCAGGGTGGACCTTGTGTGGCAACAGCTTTACCCTTGCTGATGTTTCTTTCCACCTTCCCCAATCCGACTGTTTGTACGTCTGATCCTATTTAAGTCTGATTCTTGGCCAAATCCGATTCTGGTTCGTGTTCTTACTTATTTGTACAGGGCCGTTTATGTCCCTTTTGGTGACAATGACCTGTGCATCCAGTTTTATGGTTTGACCATTTGGTCTCTATGGGGAGACAGATGATAGGACTTTATTCTCTGCTGGGTGGCAGTTGATGGGACTTTGCTTGTCTTTTGCATCTTTCTCTGTTTCTCTTTTGGTCTGTTTTTTTTTTTTCTTGAGGATTCTGGTATCTCCCAGGAGGCTCACTGTTGTTGTCTTACGAGTTTTTAAATTACTCAAAAAGTTGTCTGCATGTGTGAATATGTGTGCATGTGTGTGCACATGTATATGTGACTCGTGGAAAACAGCCCTATGAGATGAGGAGCTGACTGATGGCTGGATTTATTTTTGACCATAATTAAAGTAGTAAAACCAAAAGTTGTAGTTCTTTTTGTTTTTGTATATAAAAGAAGAAAACATTTTACAAAAGAATGATCTGATTACAATATAATCTACTGGTAGGTAGATTTCTTTCTTCCCACTCAGAGATTGGAAATTTATGGAGCATAATTGGGAATAAATTCATATTCCCAAAAGGGGACTGAGACAGAAGTTCACCAGATTCTTTTATTCCAGAAGCAGATGACTTCATAAAAGCAGATTGCTTAACCAAAGATCAACAAAATGAGAATTAATTATCCAGATTAATGTTCTATTTTTGATGGATATGTGACAAAAAAAAAAAGACCCATTCTTTCTTCTTAATCTAATTTCTATCCTCAATCTATGACTATACTTGGGCAAGCTAAGTTTAAACTTTCTTTAAATGACATATTATTCCAACACCTCAGGATAAAAAATGCCTATAAAAATTCCTACCATCGATTATAATCTAACAAATCCTCAGAAAAACAAAGATAATGATGCTGTAAAAGCATAGCATATATAAATTGGCCCTGTTTACAAAACTATTCAGAATGATGGTTAAACATTTACAGAGTGATTTTATTAACTTCTTTTTCATGAATACGTAGCATTTACATAAGTTCAATACAAATTTATCCTTCTTCCTACGAGGATAGGTTTAGATAAGGCAATGTGTCAATTAACCGATAACCAATAATAAATCAAGTTTATAAATAAAATTGTTTTCATGCAAGAAATCTCATTTCATTAGGTGTGAAAATTCCACTATTAAGAATCAAAGACAGGGGTGCCTGGGTGGCTCAGGTAGTTGAGCGCCCAACTCTTGATTTTGGCTCAGGTCATGATCCCAGGGTCATGGGATCGAGCCCCACATCAGGCTCTGTGCTGGGCATGGAGCCTGCTTAAGATTCTCTCCTCTCTCTTTCTCTCTCTCTCTCTCAGCCCCCTCCCCAGCTCTCTCTCTCTCACACAAATAAATAAAATTAAATTAAAATTAAGAAAAAGAATCAAGGACAGGGGCACCTGGGTGGCTTGGTCAGTTAAGTGTTTGACTCTTGATTTTCAGCTCAGGTCATGATCTCATGGTGGTGAGATCCAGCCCACGTTGGGCTGTGTGCTGGGCATGCAGCCTGCTTAAGATGCTCTCTCTCTCCCCTGTCTCTCTCTGCCCCCTCTCCCTCAAAAGAATCAAGGACAAAATAAAACAGACCAGAAAGACAGATGATGTATAATTCCATTTAAATGAGGGACCCAGAGAAGAGGCCAATTCACAGAGACAGAAAGTCAAATGATGGTTGCCAATGCCTGGGGAGGGGGAGGATGGGGAGTTACTGTTTACTGGGTGCAGAGTTTCTGCCTGTGAGGATGAAAATGATCTGGGAACAGACAGTGGTGAGGTTTACACAGCACTGTCAATGTAATTAATGCTGCTGAACTGTATACTTAAAATGGCAAAAACAAAAACAAAAACAAAAACAAAAACCAAAAAAAAACCCCAAATGAACAAAAAACCTTGTGTGAAAAGCACAACTAAAACACTGGGAAAAGTCCCATCTTGTTCCCAGAACTGTACTGAATTAAATACTTCCAAATATAAGAAACAAACATCATTTTGTCCGTAAAAGAAAAACAAAAACAAACAAAAAAAAAAACAACAAAAAAAAGCAAGAATAACCCCCTCCTCTTCACACATGGAAATGATGCTTATAAAATCCCTGCCAGAAACTGATCTGATACTGTTGCAAGGCTGATAGAAGCCCAGCATTATATAGATGGCAAAAATAACACTTTGGGGACAGGCTACGAGCATGAACACACTTAGACGTCTCTAAGATCGGTGATAACCTTACAGTCAATTTGAAAGATGAAACCCCCGAGGAGCTAAGTTGCGTGCTCCCTGGTCTCTGACCCCCTAGTTGATGGACTGAAAAGAAGAATGAAATACTTCTGAGCCATGAAAGCACATGACAACTCCTGGGACTTTACAAAGCCTCCAAACAAACAAACAAACAAACAAACAAACAAACTTCAATCTTTTAACCACAATGAGACTCTAGTTGTGTTTACCAAATAGCATGAGCTCTTTATGTCCTTCTATATTGACCAACACATCTTGCAACACTCAGCTAAACAAAACTAGTTGAACCAAAGATATCATCAAATCAGTAACACTGAACCAAAAAACTGTTTTAAGAAACCACACGTGATCAAATCCCTGTTTTAAGGGAGAAGGCTTGAATAAAAACAGAAGGGAGGATTGTAGAAGTAAAGCTGATATGTTGTCCCGTGGATATTACAAAAAAAAAATGTGTATATCATATGCAGGAAGAAAACATTCAGCGCTCAAACAGACAAAGCAAGCAAATGAATCATTCTTTTGGGTTCAAATTCTTCAAGTCCACAAAACCTTGCATCATTTCCTGTAAGTAATTGACTCACCAACAAAACCAATTTTATTCTTGGCTTTGGCGATGCTGGTGTGTGAAGATACATCACAACCTTGGTTGACGTGATAATCATGTAAGAAAATGCTATTTTTCCACCAAGTAACTGCAAACTTACTAACCTTGGAAAGTTTTTAAGTTCTTAACATTTATTTATTTTTGAGAGAGACAGACACACACACACACACACACACACACACACACACACACACACAGTGTGAGCGGGCGAGAGACAGAGAGAGAGAGGGAGATACAGAATTTGAAACAGGCTCCAGACTCTGAGCTGTCAGTACAGAGCCCAACCCGGGCCTCGAACCCACAAACTGTGAGATCATGTCCTGAGCCAAACTCGGATGCTCAACCAACTGAGCCACCCAGGAGCCCCTTGATTTAAAAAAAAAAAATACTTTTTTCTTAAAAAAAAAACAACTTCCTTTTTAAAAATGAACAAATCTTTCTAAAATATGACTTTCTGAACATTTATTTATTTATTAAAAACTTTTTCCTTACCATTTTTTTTAAATAAGAAAGCAGCTCCCCCCCACCCTGCCCTTTTTCATTTTTGAGTTTGTTTCTGAATTTTCCTTTTGTAATTTTAGAAGACTTGTTCATGTGGATATTTTGGAATATCCTTGGTACCTTGCAAACTATCACGTGTGAAATCTAAAAAGTAGCTATTAGTGGATATATTTAGTCAATAGTGGTTGTGATAGGAACCCAACCATTTGTGGGGGGAAATTGGTGTGGGTGCAATTAAACAAGACTTTCCTCTGGTTAGTCCTTAACCAGCTGAGATTAATTAATGTCTAGAGAACTCAGTGAAGTTGACATTAGCCAACATAGACCATAACTGGGGTGTTACAAACATTTGTTTACTGAAATACTGTGTGTTCCTTATTTTCCTCCTCCCTTCTCTGTTCCTCTTTCTCCTCCTCCTCCTTTCCCACCTTTCTCCACTGTTTCACTTTACAGTTTAAAAGATTAGCAGTTTCTTCCCCCTCCCCCAGTTTCCTGGAATGACAAATCAGCCCCCCCCGCCCCCCCCCCCCCCCCCCGCTGCTTCTGCCAGCGACCCCTTCTGCCCCCATCCTGGCAGCCCCCTCACCTGCAGGTACCAGTGTTTTACCAGCCGCAGGAGGCTTTTCAGCTTGGTTGGCCGATGTTTCACAAAGTTCCTCTGCAGCTCGCTGAAGGATGGGGAGAAATTTCCAGGGTAACCGTGGGCCTCAATCAGACTCACATAGACCTCAGGATGTGGCTGAGAGTTGGAAACAGAAGGCCCTGAGTGGGAGGAGGCAGAGGTAGAGAGTGGGGATTTAGGAAGCCCCAGGTTGATAAGAGGTCTATGGAGCTAGCCTGCTCATGCATTGGAGTGTCTCTCCAGGGAAACCTGAGACCTCACAGTCTAAGGGAATCAAGGTTTGCCTTGCTTGATTGTACTTCTGGAGAACCAAAAGTGGGCTTTCCATTCCTCGGGTCTCAGAAGACTGTGGTCTTCTCTCCACGTCCCAATACCCCAGGTTTCCTTAATGTCTGCTTTGAATTTCTTTCTCGGGGATTTATTCCAAACTCCTGACCCCAGAAGCAGAGAACCAGTTCCAGATAAGAAATCTGGGCTCCTCAAGCAGTGTGCTGCTGAACGCTGTGCTTTCGTGGCATGCATCACTAATGCATCTGGGCACTCTCTTTCTTGCTCACGTAGGATCCCACTTCTGACACCTTCTCTACAAAGCAACTCCTGGCAACCACTCTAGTTAACAGGAGCTGGCACAAGAGGAAACATGATCATCTGAGGTTGTAGCTGATACTGTTTACTTCAAACATCGAGGACTCTTTGCCTGAGGACAAACTAGAAGTGCTGGGGAGTTAATGGTCCTGGGAAGCAGCCGTCAGCCAAGGGTGACTGCGAAGTTGGGGCATAAACTCCAACATCCCACTTGGGATTCAGTTGAGGGGTACTGTACACAGTGACTTAGAGTTCTCCAGGAGCACAAAGCCCTGTGGTTCATAATGGTGACCTTACGATGCTTCTTTCCTCCCCTGTCCCTCTCCCGTACTTCCCTATCAGCATCTCCTGGGACTGCTTGTCCTCAAACCCTTGTCTCAGGGTCTGCTTCTGGAAAAGCACAAACACTACACCTGTGATAAATGCTACAGAAGCACCCCAGATTATGCTTCTAACACATTCCCCTCTGTGGGTCTCGTCTCCTCTTGCAATCATATATTTATCCACATGATTATTTGGTAAACGTTTCCCGAGTTGGGTGACACAGTAGCCCAAGTTGGGCCAGTCCTGGGCCCTGTGGTCGCTGAGCCCCCAGCTCAGAACATGGGTTGAATGGATGAATGCAGGTGTCTGCATGTGGTCATGAACGGGAGGTGAGGGAATTCGGGTCTCCCGGGGAGGGCAAGTGTGTGAATCAGATCGGCTTCCCCTCCCCTTACCCAGGGCCCTGTAGGCAGGCATGACGGTGACAGTGACGAGCTCTGCGGTCTTCCTGGTCTGGATGGTAAAGACGAGGGCATCGGGGACTCCTTGGACTATTTCCACGTTCTCGAGCCCAAGGGCCAGTAGGTCCCGGCAACACCACAGCTTTTTCCACATCAGACTCAGAACGGCTTGGTGGTACCTGGCCTCCTCCCGGAAGCTGTGGAAACAGCTCAGGAACACCACCAGTTCCACCTCCGAGGTTCTCCTGAGCACCGTGCCGTTCCCAAAGGAGCCTACCTGCAGAACACAGAGCCCCGTCACCCTGGGCCACTGCCCCTGCCAGGCAGTCCCTGAGGCTCTTTATAGGAATTATCCCACGTAATGTCCACCGCAGCCCAGAGGTACGGGTGGGGGTACCGCCATCCCCCTCTTTCCGGGTGGGAAAACTGGACTTTCAAGAGACTAAGTCACTCACCCAGGGTCACACAGTGCACAGAAGGGTCTGGGTCTGAATCCAGGCAGCCGGACCCCAGAGCCCACACTTCTTATTAATGACAACGCATTGCTTCTGAGACAGGGTATTCTCAACCTGTGGAGTGACGCCTCCTCCAAGAAACCTAGTGGCGCCTTCTGTACAGCGCATTCTGAGCCTTCTGGGTGTCTGAGTAATTTCATGACAGTAAAAAGCGGGGCGCAGGATTGCCTGGTGGATAAGAACCGTAGGGCAGCCTGCGGGATGGGGCAGCCTGACTTTGACCCCGATTCTTGCCCTTGTTTCTCAGCTGTGTGATCATCGTGAACCCTCATTTCTCATCTGTGAAATGAGAAGAGTAATGGCACTTGAGTCACTGGGAGGAGTGGATGACACATAAGGCATGGCAGGGGCTTACCGCGTGCCCGGAATGCAGGAGGTCAGCAATATATTTCTCATGCTCTTCTTTGTCTAGTGGACTGAGATCATCCCTTCTCTGCCTGGGATTCTGTTTCCCCATCTGGATGGAAGGGGCCTGAGCTGGACAAGTTGGAAGTGGTCTATTTGATGTTCTGAGAGTCTAGACCTGCTCTCCCGCCCCTCCTGCCTCTGTTCTACAAAGCCCCACAACTCTCCAGCCTCAGGTTGGGCGGTAGAATTGCTAGTGATGCCCCAGACCTCAAGTTGGCTACCGCTTCTGGGGGGTGGAGTCACCAAGGGTTGATTATAATCCAGCTGTCACGGGGGGTGGAGTCACCAAGGGTTGATTATAATCCAGCTGTCACGGGGTGAACACTCACTATATCACTGAAGGCCCTTTGCACATACAGTATCTTTTAATCCTAACACCCGCCGATTGAGGTGGGTACAGGTATGATTGTCCCCAGTGCACAGATAAGAAAACTGAGGCCGTGAGGATTAATCAACTTGCCTTGGACTCAGAGCCAGGAGTCATAGTCAGTCAGATAAAGGGGCAGAAGACAAGGGTGGTTCTTCTCCCTTTCTTTCCTGTGACCCAAGTCTCTGAGGCAGGCCCTGGTTCTGAGGAGAAGACTGCCATCTTTTCTTCCCCCGCCCTTTTGCATTCTCTTCCTTCACTGAGACCCAGCATTTCTGCCCCATTTGGCCGGGCTGGGGATGGAACCCTGTGTGTGAATGAAGGGCTCATCCCCCTGAAAGCTATAGGCTTCCTGCCGTTTTCAGTGGTAAGACCCAGGCAGAGAAGAAAGAACATTCTAGAATAATCTTCATGACTTGCTTCAGCCTGAATCTGTTTAAACCCAACTCGTTCAAGGACAAGCCCAGTAAATCAGGTTTTTGGGGGTGGGTGAGGGGGGGGAGAGGGTTTAGGGTCTGAATAAAGCAATATTTCTCATTGACCATTGCTTTTGGGCTATCTCTTTTATTTTGTGGTTTCAGGGAGGAGGCAAGGGCTATAGTCTTCAGGCAGAGTTTGAGGGCTGGGTAAATACCACTTCCTGCCATCAAAACTCGTCCTCTTTGTAGCATCCTATAGTCTCTGGACCTGCCCCATTTCATCTACTCCATTCTCTGGATTGTTAGGGGTGGGGTAGGCTGGGAGGCTCTGCCTGATTCAGAGCAAGAATTTATAACAACGCTTTTGTTTTTGAGCATGTACCAGGTGCTAATTTTTTTTTTAATGTTTGTTTATTTTTGAGAGACAGGGCATGAGTGGGGGAGGGGCAGAGAGAGGGGGAGACACAGAATCCGAAGCAGGCTCCAGGCTCTGAGCTGTCAGCACGGAACCCAACGCGGGGCTCGAACCCATGAACCGTAAGATCATGGCCTGAGCTGAAGTCGGATGCTTAACCGACTGAGCCACCCAGGCGCCCCCAGGTGCTAATCTTTTAGCTTTTAGCTTTTGCTGGACAAGGAGGAAATGGTGATGAGGAGACAGAAGCTTGAGAGAGAAGAGGAGTTAAGATCACGCAGCTGGTAAAGAAAACATGCCAAGAGTCAAACCCAGGTCTGTGGAAATCATACGGCCTCAGGCTCTAGGCGCTAGGGGTGGTTGTAAGGAAGGGCTAGGGACCTGAGATTTCTAAATCCTTCCCTGGGGTGGCTGCCCCTGGAGACAGGACTAGAGCACTGCGCTGGAAGTCAGGTGCCCTAATTCTAGTCTTGCTTTTGCCACTAGCTCTCTGTGTGAACTTGGGACACCTATCACCCTCTCTGTGCTTCAGTTTCCTTCATTTTTAAACAAAGGTGTGGCTGAGACTGTCTGATTCTCCAGGGCCTTTCTCGCTTTGACCTTCTTGAATTTTGACTCTAGCCAGGTCAAGAAGCAGCTGAAGGAAGGGCTTGGGGGGACATCTCAGTGAGGGCAGCCTGGAGCCCCGGCTGTGGAATCAGATAGATCCTGGTTCAAATCCCGGCCCCACCACTAGCTGTGTGACCTTGGGTAAGTCACCTCGCCTCTCTGAGCTTCCGTTAAAGAAAACTTCTTTTTTTTTTTTTTAGGTTATTTTCTTTCTTTTGAAGGCTTCATTTAATTTTTTTTTTTTAAATTTACATCCAAATTAGTTAGCATATAGTGCAACAATGATTTCAGGAGTAGATTCCTTAGTGCCCTTTACCCATTTAGCCCATCCCCCCCCCCTCCCACAACCCCCCCCCCCCGTAACCCTCAGTTTGTTCTCCATATTTATGAGTCTTTTCTGTTTTGTCCCCCTCACTGGTTTTACATTATTTTTGTTTCCCTTCCTTTATGTTCATCTAAGAAAACTTTTTTCATCTAAAACTTAAAACGTAGAAAAATAGAAAGAGAACACAACGAGCACTCATAGATCCAGGCAGTGAGATTCAACAGGTTTACACTTCTCGCCACATTTGCATCATCAAAAACACTTTAAAGCAGATTACAGATACTTTTTCCCTGAATACTTTAGGGAGCACATTTCCTCCCATAACCGCCAAACTGTTACACCTAATAAAGTCAACGATGGCTGTCTTAGATGACCTAATCTCCAGGCTGTATTAAAATGTCCTTAATTGTCCCCACACTGTTATTTTCCAGATGGTCTATTTCACACCTGGATCCAATCAGAGACCTCGCATTGCATTTGGTCACTAGGAACCTTAAGCCTCCATTGTGCTCATCTGTAAAATGGGCAAAGGACAGTGCATACCTCACAGGGTGCGTGGATTAGAGACAGGGTATGTTAAGGGTTTGGGCTATCACTAGTTTCCTTATCAGGCTTGTTCGGCTCAAGGCAGACAGTACGTACGTACTACAGGGTGCACGCGGCTAGCTGGGGTGTCCTGACGTGTCAGCAGCGCGGGCTGAGGATAACGAGGCGAGACGTCCCCAAGCATCCTCTGACGCGAGGACCCCCATGCTGTCTTTGCCGGGCCCTGGCCTGTGGATGGGAGGGACTAATCTCACCTTGACCACCTTCAGCACCCGCGCTTCCTGGTCCAGCCCATGCTCCCCCTCAAAGTGCTCTTCCCTCAGGAATTTTTGCACCGTCCGCACGGCCTCCAGGACCTCTTCTTTCCAGTCCCGGCTGGGCTGCAGCCACTGAGTCACGAAGGAGTCCAGCCGGGAGGCAGGGGTGTCATAGAGCTCTGGGGTCAGCGCCATCTCTGAATGAGGAGAGTACCACTGGGGCACAGATTTATAGCCAGGCACCTACCCAGCTCCCTGCACACACCCACTTCTTTAAGGGGGCTCCCCCTCGGCTGACTGCCAGCGTCCTGTGGGATAAAGGGACCAGAGAGGAGACGGAACCAGGGGTGTCTGGGCTGACCTGGGTTCCTCTTCTTGGAGACCCCTTGCCGCGGCGAGGACACTGAGGGACAGCGAGCCAAGCTGGGAGATCTGGGGCCACCTTAAAATGCTTGGCTTCCAGTCCACCTTTTTGCTGTTGGTTTCGATTCTCAGCTTTTAGAGTTTCTAGAGTTTCCCTTTCATGACGTTTGGAAACTGAAATTGGCTTGGGTTTGGCCCCAGAGGAGGCAACTCTCCCAGTAGGTCAGAGGGATGGCATCCATCGGCCCGGCCACCCCCTCTTGTCACACAAAAATGAGGCTCAGAAAGACAAGGGACTTGCTCACGGTCGGTTGGTGGTCGGTCAGGGTGAGCCAGGGGAACCCCAGAGTCCGGCAGAATAGACTGCCCGCCACACTCTTAACTTCTGTGACCCTCGCATAATTCATCTGTAAAAAATAATGCTAACCCCCCCCCTAGGAGGTTGTGCAGATGAAGCACTGAGCATTGAGCACAGAAAGCACCCGGTAAATGCAAATATTATGATTCAGTCACTAAACACCTATTGAATGCCTGCTAGGTGCCAGATGCTGTGTTAAAAAGACAATGAGATGTAGTTCCTGTCTCAGGGGCTCCCAGAGCAGTAGGGGAGCCGGACAAGAGACTCTGAGAGTCCAGTGTGAGCCTTCAAAGACCGGGGATGCGGCCAGAAGGGAGAGGGTGTTCCAAGAACAAAGTAAAAGTCCGGACGATCCCGGTGTGTGCCAGGGACTCAGCTGTCAACTATGTGTTGGCACAGAAGGTAAAGGGGGGGGAGAAGAGAGGGATGGGCCTGGACAGTTGGGCAGGAGTCGAATCTTGGCCATTCATTCATTTATTCAACAAATATTGATTAGCTACTACGTGCCAGGCAGGTGCTGGGGATACAGCAGTGAAGAGACAAAAATCCCTGCCTGCAGAAGGCTTGCATTCTGATGGTGGAGACAGACAATAAACAGGATAACTATGTCAAATTTTATAGTAAATAAGATGGTGAGAAATGCTAAGGAGAAAAAGAGAGCAAAGCAAGAGGTTAAGAGGTACCCGGTGTGTGTGTGTGTGTGACTGTTTAGATGTTCGGTCTTAAATGACGTGGTTGGAAAGGCCTGAAAAGGAGATATTTGAGCAAAGACATGAAGGAGGCTAAGGGTGAGCCACATATATGCTAGAGGGAAGAGGCTCATTCGTGGCAGAAGGAGCAGCAGGTGCAAAGGTCCTGTGGTATCAATGTGCCTGGTGGGTTTGAGGAATAACAGGATGACTGGAAGGGAATGACCAAAGGGGGTGAGTGGGAGGGGATGAGGTTTAAGTGGCAAAGGGTGGGGAGTAAATGCTATGGGATCTTCAAGACCAGTGAGCCTGACTTTTACTCTGAATGAAATGGGGAGCCACTGGAGAGTTTCAAGCAGAGGAGTGACATGGTCTGACTTTTTTTTTTTTTTTTAAGTTTATTTATTCTGAGAGAGGCAGAGACAGTGCGAATGGGGTTGGGACACAGAGAGAGGGAGAGAGAGAGAATCCCATGCAGGCTCCATGCTGTGGTCACAGAGTCGGATGCGGGGCTCCAACTCACGAAACCGCGAGATTCTGACCTGAGCCAAAGTCGGACGCTTAACTGTCTGAGCTGCCCAGGTGCCCCTCTCCTGTGTTATTTAAATGTGAATCCTAGACATGACATCATTTCCCTGCGTATATTTTGAATATAAACAAGTCTTGCTAATGGATAGAATATGATGTGAGACAAAGACTAGACTCAAGGACCACTTGGAAGCTTTGGGTTTAACAACTGGAAGGATGGAATTGTCCTTAACTGAGTCAGGAAAGGCTGGGAAGGGAGTGTTGTGGAATGCCTCTAACCCTCAGGATTCTCACCTGTAAAACGGGACAGAAGGTGTTAATCCTACTCCTCCATCTAACTTCCGGGGTTGGAGGGGGGGAGGGATAGGGATCCAATGACATCATGGTGGTAGAGAATCTTGATGTCAATGCCATGTCGACGCATGGAACTATGAATTTAGTGAAGAACAGAGAAAAAGAATTTTACTGAGCTGCAGAAGCAGACCTTAGTCAAGGTTTTGGGGCACACCTGATCCGCTGTGATCTGTTCAATTTAGACTGATGAAAGGTTGGGGGGGGGGATTCGATTTTTTTTTGTAATGTTTATTTATTTTTGAGACAGAGAGAGACAGAGTGCAAGTGGGGGAGGGGCAGAGAGAGAGGGAGACACAGAATCTGAAACAGGCTCCAGGCTCTGAGCTGTCAGCACAGAGCCCGACGCGGGGCTCGAACCCACGAACTGTGAGATCATGACCTGAGCCGAAGTCAGACGCTCAACCGACTGAGCCACCCAGGCGCCCGATTTTTTTAAAAGGGCAGGTCTAACAGCCCCCCCGCAGTGTCTCTCCCTGGGCCTGTGTAAGGGCTTTGGATTCTCTCTTGCTATGCGTGGCTCCAGTGCTCCATTGTCTGCGTGGAGGGGTGTCTTTTTACTCACCTGTAGACTTGAGCTGAGGCTGATCTGTTCTGACTGCATTTCTGCTTAGATGTTCACCCTTATTTAACTATACTGGGAACTGGCCCCACCCACCAGGACTCAAAATCTGATAGGCCAAGTAGAGCCAATAGACGGATTCTATGCTGGGTCAGCTGATTCCTTTGCGTGGTTGGGTTTGGACAGATGAGTGACGCTATTGGGTAGGAGCATGGAATGGTCTACGACTCCAGCACCGGGCTTGTATGGGGGAGAATGGGCAATCTCAAAGAATGAGACGTAGCTGGGGGACGGGTGGGGGAGCATTCCAAACCACGTGGTCTCCAAAACAGAACTGGCTTGAGACCGTCAGGAAGATAATAGGGAAGAATTCAAAGTCATTCTTTGGTTCGTTTGTTTGTTCAGCAAGTACGTGCTGAACACGTACATCAGGCCAGCAGCATTCTAGACCATGGGGACACAGGAATAAGGCTCTTGTCAAGTCTCTTTAAATCAGGGAGACTTATGATCCCCACGTGGGAACACAATGAGGGTCCCAAGTGCTTTCACGGAAGGTCTGACCTGGGTGTAGGGGCAGAAAATGACTTGGAAGGCTTGTTAAGACACAGATGGCTGAGTCCCACCACCAAGAACTGGCTCGGGTGAATCCGACATAGTTGTTGAGAAATCTCATTTCTAAGATGTTCCCAGGGGATATGCCAATTCTGCTGGTCTGGGGTCCACACTTGGAGATTGACTTAGAGATGTGCGTGTTGAAAGACGAAAGCATGGGGAAAGGAATAGTTGATTCACAGTCATGGAGGTATGATCCGGCATTCGGTGCTCTGGAGATGCAAGGGTTTGGGCACATCTGGTGTGTTTTGAGAGTGGTGAGGCGAGATTAAGAGGTAAGCAAGGGCTAAATTGTCAAGGACCTTGAATGCCAAGCAAAAGAACTTGAACTTTATTACATAGGTAATAGGGCCATTGGAGGACTTCATGCAGGGGAAGGGTCTATTCATATTTATGCTTCAGAAAATCACAGTGGCCTGGGTAGAAGGGGGTGGGTGGGGGAAGAGGGCCATAGAAGTCTAAATCATGTACAACCCGACCGTGGGCACTCCTAGGGGCCTGTGGCTTCTCCTAATGAGCATGATGGTGTCACAGTCTTTGATCTGCAGGTCTGAGAGGCTGCAGTGGTTCCTCAGTTTCCGATTCTGGAACTTTAGTATCTGATCCTCCACGTAAGGTCCTTCAGCCTCCTCAATCTTCTCTTTCAAGGCATAGATAGAGTCGTCAGGGTGGATGGCATAAGGCTTGCTCTGGCCGCTAGAGTTCTTCACGAAGACCTGGATCTCGGGAGGGAAGGTCTCCAGCACCCGGATGCTAACCTTAGAGAAGATCCCGTAATGGGCTAACGTCCGCTGGCTACTGAGCAGCTGCCGTTCCCCTCCCGGCTCCTGGAAGGAGAGACGCTGTTGCCCTCTGAGGCCAAACGTCCTCTTGATCTCCGTTTTCATCTTCCAGATGGGACTGTAGGGGTCCACCGACAATATCCAGGCCTCCTCTCCTGTCTTTTTCACCATCACCTGGACCTCTCTTGCTGGCTGGAAGGGAAGGAGGAGCAGACAAGGATATGTGATGGTCGTGGCTGTTGCCCCCAAATCCTCCTCTTCTTGTCTACCGATGATATGATGTATCGCCTACCAAGACACTTGGAGTAGAAAAAGGGGCTATCGATGATTATCGCAGCAACGGGTATAAACCAGGACTGTCCCAGGCAAAACAGAACATTCGGTCGCCCTAGGCTTACAGGACCACTGGGTCACCCTCTGTCCTGTGACTCACCCTGATCAGAGTAACAAGTGGCAACCGTTCTCCAAAGAGCCACTCTTCCTGTGTGGCATTATTGAGAGTCCCCACCTGTCACACGGGGATAACATTTGCGCCTACCCCACAGGTGCATCATAGGGTTGTTCTAGGTTAAATAACCTAACAGATGTCAGGCACTGGGCCATATGTTCAAGGATATTCACTGTTATGGCAAAAGTCTGGGAGCAGCCTAAAGAATCTTTCAGTAGGGTGGGTATGGTCATAAAAACTACGGTACTTTCATTCACTGCATCATGCATGACACAGCTGTTAATCCAGGGTGACCCGATGTTCCTGTTGGTCTAGGGCAGTCCAGGTGTATGTGCCTTGTCCTGGCATAATTAGCCTCACCCCATCTCATGCTCAAAAATATCCTGGTTTGGAGTTTATGTTAGATGGTTACGCAGATCTGCCTTTGAGGCCAGCCTCAGAATTTTCCCGCGAGATGTGACATGTGGGAGGGGCAACAAGATTTCTCTGGGAGTGGCAGGTTGGGGAGATTAGCTCTCAGATGAGCTAATAGTCCGGGTCTTTGAAGCCTGGATTCCTATGTAGTGTTCAGACCCAAGACTGCTATGATGGTGCAGGAAAAGCTGTGCCCAGGGGCCTTCACCACTGGTATCGTTGTCTGTGGTCAAATCCTATGTTCCTCACTGACTGTTTTGGTTGCGTCTATTAAGTCTCTTTCTCTTTCTTTTTTTTTTACATTTTTTTCTTTTTTATTAATGTTAAAAAAAGTTTTAAACGTACTAACTTATTTGGAGAGAGATAGAGACAGTGAGTGGGGGAGGGACAGAGAGAGGGAGAGAGAGAATCCTTAGCAGGCTCTGCACTGTCAGCACGGAGCCCGATGTGGGGCTTGAACTCATGAACGGTGACATCGTGACTTGAGCTGAAACCAAGAGTTGGATGCTTAACCGACTAAGCCACCCAGGTGCCCTGATCCCTCTCTCTCTCTCTCTCTCTCTCTCTTTTAAATGCTTATTTGTTTTTGAGAGAGAGAGAGAGAGAGAGAGACAGAGAGAGAGACAGAGACAGAGACAGAGTGCAAGCAGGGGAGGGGCAGACAGAGAAGGAGACACAGAATCAGAAGCAGGCTGCAGGCTCTGTGCTGACAGCTCAGAGGGGCTCAAACTCATGAACCGCAAGATCATGCATGACCTGAGCCACCCAGGTGCCCCTTGAGGGGATTCTTGGGGAGTTGACATGCGGTCATCATTGAATCATGACTGGGGGTTGGGGACAGGGACTGTACCTGTACATGCCAGCCCTGGCTGGGGTCTTCATTCCTACAGCAGGCCTGCCTCAGGCAGTGAGCAGCCTCTCTGGCCACCAGGTCCCATCTCTTTTCCTTTCCCAGGTTGTTGGTAGGGTCAGCTGGGTCCAGGATCACTGGCCTGGGAGAGAGAAAGGGAGTGGATCTCCATCACACTTAGGATCCTGGCCTCTGTCACTCAAGTCTATGGGATCGTACATGCTTGTGTGAAGGGAAGCCTTCCTGCAAGCTCAAGTTCTCGGTTCCTGATTGGATTAGGTTACAAACTGTAACCCAATCAGAGTGAGCCTCGGGGATTTTGCTTAGAATCCTAGCACAAAGGCGTACTCCCTCTTGCAGTGGAAGGAAGGAGTTCAGATGAGAAGACTAGAAAAGATGGAAGTCATGAAGAGATGAGCCTGAATTCCAAGGAAAACCTCCCCGGGAAGGGCAGATTTCACAGGATGGGACCCTGAGGACATAGTGAACATCTGGATCACATCACACCTGAAGCTCCATTCATCTCTGGACTTCTCAGTTACAAAAGCCAGTAAGTTCCCCTTATTTTGAAACTCGCATGAGTTGGGCTTTCTATTCCTTGCAGCCGAAAGTAATACTCACCTGCATTCCTTCAACTGTTGTTTGATGTAGATTCTGACAGTCTCATTTTGGAAATCATAGTACTTGGTCCAATAGACGCAGATGTCTTCATAATCTATGAGGAGTTCCATCACGGCTCTAAACCCTTCATCCAGGTTGAAGTTCTCACTTTCATCTGTACCTATTTCCCAGGCGTAGATGGTCAGTAGCTCCAGTGCGTATTTTGCGGGCAATGCTTTGTTTCGATATTTAGGTTTCAAGTACTGCAGGGTTGAGGGGTGGGGAGAGGGAAAGAGGGAGGGAAGGAGGGAGAGAGACAGAGAGAATGGATATGAGATTGCTACCCTGGCAACTGGGAGTTTCCAGTTCTGTTTCCAGGTCCCAGTAACATTCTGTCAACTTCAGGGGTGCCTGGCTGGGTCAGCCAGTGGAGCACTGACTCTTGATCTTAGGGTTGTGAGTTCAAGCCCCATGTTGGGTATAGAGCTTGCATAAAAATAAAGAAATGAAATAACTATTTTGTCAACTCCATTTTACATCTGGATTATGTAGCACATCCATGAAACCTGAAATGAGCCCAGCAGCTTGGGCTCTAGATGGATTATGTCCTGGGGCCATCAAAATTTCAACGAAAGAGGAAACCGAGGCCTCTCATGGACCTTCTGGGCCAGTGAGTCGGAATGGGGGAGGCCATATAATATAGTGTATATGGGAGCCAAATAAAAACAAAAACACATCGACACACTGAAAACATACAACAAAATCGGAACAAACTGAAAGATGGAGAAGGTGTAATCATGGGAAATTTTCAGTTCCTCAAAAACTAATTTAGAAATTTATTGTAATTACAATTAGCATCCCACTGGTGTTTTTTAGTGGGAGAAAAATGATCTTAAGATTCAAATACAGGAATAAATGCTTAGGAGACCCAAGAAAATTATGAAAAAGAAAAACAGAGAGGTTGGTATTTGTTTTCTCAGATATGACTTAGAAAGCAGTTGTCCCCCAAATGGTGTGTTTTTGGTGTCAGTATAAACCGTAGCCAAGTGTAACAGAACAGAGTGCCCAGTGGATACAGAAATTTAACAACCGGTAAGGGTGATGAACAATGGGAAAAAAACGCATAATCCAACAAATGATGCTGGCGCAACTTGTCCGCCAATTTGGAAGAAAATAAAGATGATCCCACTGTCACACCAAATACCAAAATAGATTGCAAATGGAGTAAAAAATATATATGAGACATATGAGAAGAAAATTAAAAGACCACCTACACACTGCCGGCAAGATAGAAAAACGACAACCCAGAAAAGTCAGCCCTGTTTGTGTAGTGTAAAAATTAGAAATAATTGTATTGCCAAAGATACGATAACTAAGGTCCACAGAGGAGTGGTCGATTGGTAAAAATATTTGCAACACATGAGAAATAATGGTAAATATTTACAAAAAGGTCTTTCAATTGATAAGAAAATGTCCCAGTGGGAGAAGATGCAAAATACATGAACAGGTTAAGTCCCCAAAGTTCAACTCCAAAGGTCCGTAAGCAAATGCGTTTTTGTAAAGAGTGTACCATAGAAAGAGTACACGTGATAGGATTCCACTTAAGTAAGCTCCAGGCATGAGCTGTGTGAACACAGATACAAAGAGGGGCGTAAGGTATAGTCTCCAAAAATGTTATTAGTATCATCTCACACATCTCATGTAAATTTAACA
Organism: Panthera onca; assembly: GCF_046562875.1. Classification (NCBI taxonomy): domain Eukaryota; kingdom Metazoa; phylum Chordata; class Mammalia; order Carnivora; family Felidae; genus Panthera; species Panthera onca. The sequence goes on from NC_138350.1 coordinate 15,880,204, forward strand.
GATTTTTTTTAATGTTTATATATTTTTGAGAGAGAGACAGAGCATGAGTGGGGGAGGGGCAAAGAGAAACACACAGAATCTGAAGCAGGCTCAAGACAGCACAGAGCCCGATGTGGGGCTCGAACCCAGGAACTGTGAGACCATGACCTGAGCTGAGGTCGGACACTCAACCATCTGAGCCACCCAAGCACCCCGCATTTCATGTAAATTTTGCCTTCTCTCTTATGCTTTTTTTTTCATCACTTGAATTTTTCATGAGCCCAATGTAACATACAAATAATCAGAAAAAATAATTGTTATTATGAAAATTATGATTATGAAAAAAATTATTATTATTATTTTAAATGTTTTTAATTTATTTTGAAAGAGAGAGAGAGTGAGAGAGCGGGGGAAGAGCAGAGAGAGAGGGAGAGAGAATCCTAAGCACCGCCTACACTGCCAGTGAAGAGCCTGATGCGAGGCTCAAACCCATGAACCATGAGATCATGACCTGAGCAGAGATCAAGAGTTGGACACTTAACCGACTGAGCCACCCAGGAGCCCCATGAAATAAATTATTATTGTAAAAAGCCAGGTGGCATTGTTGATTAAGAGCACACAGGCAGGCACCTTTGTGTTCAAATCTCAGCCCAACTTTAGCCCTTGAGCCTTGGCTTTTTCATCCCCGAAATGGGGCTAATGAAAAATACATACATTACAGTGCTGTTGGAAAGACTGAGAAAAAAATATGCAGAGCACTCAGCATAGACCACGGCAGACAATTAATGGTTGATACATAGCGGGGCGCCTGGGTGGCTCAGTCGGTGAAGCGTCTGACTTTGGCTCAGGTCATGATCTCACGGTTTGTGGGTTTGAGCCCCGCGTCGGACTCTGTGCTGACAGCTCAGAGCCTGGAGCCTGCTTCGGATTCTGTGTCTCCCTCTCTCTCCGCCCCTCCCCTGCGCACACTCTGTCTCTCTCTCTCAAAAAATGAATAAACGTTAAAAAAATTAAAAAAAAAAAAGGTTGATACGTGGTAGCTTTCTTCTTACTGTTGTATGAAATGCCTGAGGTCTGAAGCCTGTGGAAAATCACATTTGTGCATGTCAGGAACCATTTAATTGTCCTTTAGAAACCAAGAGGCTGTGACCAAGGCACAGTGCGTTAGAAGTTAAGAGAATATCTGCACAGAGAAGGCAACAATCAGCAAAACTAAAAGGCAACTGACGGAATGGGAGAAGATAATTGCAAACGACATATCAGATAAAGGGTTAGTATCCAAAATCTATAAAGAACTTATCAAACTCAAAACCCAAAAAACAAATAACCCAGGGAAGAAATGGGCAAAAGACATGAATAGACACTTCTCCAAAGAAGACATCCAGATGGCCAACAGACACATGAAAAGATGCTCAACGTCACTCATCATCAGGCAAATACAAATCAAAACCACAATGAGACACCACCTCACACCTGTCAGAACGGCTAACATTACCAACTCTGGCAACAACAGATGTTGGCGGGGATGCAGAGAAAGAGGATCTCTTTTGCATTGTTGGTGGGAATGCAAACTGGTGCAGCCACTCTGGAAAACAGTATGGAGGTTCTTCAAAAAATGAAAAATAGAACTACTCTACGACCCAGCAATTGCACTACTAGGTACCTATCCAAGGGATATAGGTGTGCTGTTTCGAAGGGACACATGCACCCCAATGTTTATAGCAGCACTATCAACAATAGCCAAAGTATGGAAAGAGCCCAAATGTCCATCGATGGATGAATGGATAAAGAAGATGTGGTATATATGTACAATGGGGTATTAGTCGGCAAAAAGAATGAAATCTTGCCATTTGCAACTACGTGGATGGAACTGGAGGGTATTATGCTAAGTGAAATTGGTCAGAGAAAGACTAAAATCATATGACTTCACTCATAGGAGGACTTTAAGAGACAAAACGGATGAACATAAGGGAAGGGAAACAAAAATAATATAAAAACAGTGAAGGGGACAAAACAGAAGAGACTCTTAAATATGGAGAACAGACAGAGAGTTATGGGAGGGATTGTGGGAGGGGGGATGGGCTAAATGGGTAAGGGGCATTAAGGAATCTACTCCTGGAATCATTGTTGCACTATATGCTAACTAACTCGGATGTAAAAAAAAAAAAAAAAAAAAGTTAACAGAATAGAGCAACACCAAAGAACAGCCACAATAATGCAAAATGCTGTCCACCTCCCTACAATTCAGTTTCCAATTACATCACCTGCCTACACTATTTAGCTCTATTCTTTTTTTTAAATTTTTTAAAAGTATTTATTTGTTTTTTGCGAGACAGAGGCGGGGAGGGGCAGAGAGAGAGGGAGACGCAGAATTCAAAGCAGGCTCCAGGCTCTGAGCTGCGGGCACAGAGCCCAATGTGGGGCTCGAACTCATGAACTACAAGATGGTGACCTGAGCCGAAGTCGGACGCTTAATCGACTGAGTCACCCAGGTGTCCCTATTTAGCTCTATTCTGAGATGGCTTGTTTCCATCTTTTTCTCTTAAAAAAAAAAAAAAAAATGTTAGCGTGTACCTGCCCTCCTTGTTGTCCCTGCACCTCCCAGCCCGGCAGCCCAGCCCCACACCTGCAGGTACCAATGTTTCATCAGTCGCAGAAGGTTCTTCAGCTTGACAGGGCGACTTTTCACAAAGTGCCTCTGCAACTCTGTGAAGCTTGGCGAGAACTCCCCAGGGTGGCCGCCACTGGTTATCAAATCTTCATAGATTTCCGGAGGTGGTTTCGAGTCCGGGCAAAAATTTCCTGGGAGACAAAAGAACCTGTGTGAGAAAATCCACTCTTTGAGGAGAGGAAGATGGGAAATAAAACCACGAGGTAGCCAGTGGACACGAATTGTCTCCTGCACGAACAGCATTATGTTTCCCATTTTCCAACGGAAGCTTAGAGGGTTTGGTGGCCCCCTCAAAAGTCACATAGATTTTAAAGAGCTCCCATTGACCAAAGACTTAGCATGAGTCAGACACTGGGTGAAGCTCACGGAATCCTTAGAACAGCTCCATGCAGCAGGTAAAATTAAGTGGAACCATAGGGAGTGCCCTTTTTGAGGCTCAAGCGTGGTCAAATGTTGTCAATTTCCTATGGTTCAACCTGACATTACGCCATTTGGCAGGTTGGTATATTGAGTCTTGGAGGTGTTAGATAGCTTTCTCAAGGTCGTATAGTTAGTAAGTCTTAGTGCCAAAATTTGAAGACATTAAGAGCCCTGGTTTGTTTGTTTTTTTAAGTTTATTTATTTATTTCGAGAGAGGGAGAGCACACACTTGCGAGTGTGTGGACAGAGAGAGAGGTAGAGAGAGAATCCCAAGCAGGCTCCACACTGTCAGCACACAGTCTGACTTGGGGCTCGATCTCACAAACCATGAGATCATGACCTGAGCCAAAATCAAGAGTTGGCCGCTTAACCCACTGAGCCACCCAGATGCCCCAAGAGCCCTGTCTTTAAGAATGATTCCGACCTAGGGGCGCCTGGGTGGCTCGGTTGGTTGAGAGACCGGCTTTGGCTCAGGTCATGATCTCATGGTTCGTGAGTTCGAACCCCGTGTCGGGCTTGCTACTATCATTGCAGAGCCCTCTTGGGATCTTCTGTCCCCCCCTCTCTCTCTGCCCCTCCCCTGCTCATGTTCTCTCTGTCAAAAATAAAGAAACATGAAAAAAAAGATTCCAATCTAACTCCAAAGACCCTGAAGTGCCTACTTGCCCTGGTGTTTCCCAGAAGGTCAGAGAAGAGTCTCCTCCCTGGGTTGGGTGGGAATCCAGAAGTTCCCTAGCTCCCCGGCAGCGGGACGTGGAAACACATGAGTTTATGGAAGGAATTAATCTTCAAGATATAGCTCCAGTCCCAGCCCTTCAGGGAAAAAAAGGCAAACTCCACTCTCCCGGCTCTGGCTTCCACTTTCCCAAACCTCCCCCAAGGCCAGGTTGGTGGAGGGCCCCTGCCTAGTTTCTCTGGCCCCGCCCCATTGTTGTCTTTACTTAGAGCGTCATAGGCTGGGAGCACATCCACTCCAATGGCTTCACTGTTCTTCCTGGCCTGGACGTGGAAGGACAGGGAGCGGGGGACCCTGTTTGTCTCTCTCTGCGGGACCATGGTGATGCTGTAGGCCAGGCTCCTGCCATACTGAGTCAGTCTCTTCTCGATGAAACTGATGACAGATGCACGGTGTTCTGCCTGGTCTTGGAAGCTGGGGAAGCAGCTCAGGAACAAGACCAGGTCCACATCGGAGCTGTAGTTCAGCGTCGTTCCCTTCCCGGAGGATCCACCCTGGGGAGGACAGTAATGTTGGAGCTTCACCTCCCCTGGGGACTGAAGCTTTGAGGCTGGGGTGAAGCCAGGGGCCTCATGTTAGGCTGTCTACACAGGTACCAAAAGGAGCTCCTGGTTTCCTCCGTACATGGTGGCCTTTGCCGACCACGTCTTTTCATTCATTTAGAAAAATTAAGTACATGATAAACAGTTCAAAGAATATAAACGAAACGTAAAACCCTCCTGTACCTCAGGCCCTAAGCTCCTTCTGCAGAGGCCCCCACAGTTACCAGCTTCTTCTAGCTCATTCCAGAGATGTTCGATGCCTAACTGCGTGCCGTCCAACATGGTAGCCAAGAGCCACATGTGGCTGCTTAAATTTAATGTATGTTTATTTTTGAGAGACAGAGTATGAGTGGGGGAGGGGCAGAGAGAGAGAGAGAGGGAGACACAGGATCCGAAGCAGGCTCCAGGCTCTGAGCTGTCAGCACAGAGCCCGATGATGTGGGGCCCAAACCCACCAACTGTGAGATCATGACCTGAGCCGAAGTCAGACGCTCAACCAACTGCGCCACCCGGGTGCCTCTGTGGCTACTTAAATTTAAATGAAATGAAATTTATAAATTCAGTTTCATAGTCACACCAGCCTCACTTCAAGTGCTCAACAGCCGCCCACAGAGAGTGATGATTACATTGGGGGGCACATGTGTAGAACATTTCCATCACTGGGAAAGTTCTATTGGACAGCTCTGGCCTAGACAACCATACTCTTACGTATGTATTTTGTACATATGTTTTGTGTGCGTATGCACAAATACATTTTTTGGACTTTGTGTGTGCGGATGTGTGGGTATGCAGGGATGCTGGAAATTCCAGTGTGTAGGTAACATATGTGTTCATAGAACAAGGCACAGCGGTAGCCTTGAAAGATGCATCACAAATCTCTCCTTCTGGGGGCGCCTCATGATGTCGCCGTTTGTTAGTTTGAGCCCCGCGTCAGACTCTGTACTGACAGCTCAGAGCCTGAAGCCCGCTTCAGATTCTGCGTCTCCCCCCACCTCTCTCTCTGCCTCTCCCCCACTCACGCTCTGTTTGTCAGTCTGTCTCTCTCAAAATTAAATAAACATTAAAAAAAATTTTTTTAAATAAATCTTTCCTGGAAAAGAAAGAAGCAGGGAAAAGGAATTCGGATGTCATGGACAAGCATCAAAATCCTGGTACAAAGTGAGGATGGGGTCCACCTACTGGAGGGGGACTGAGGACGGAAAGTCCTGCCTGCCCTTAGCTCACCTGCAAATGATCTTCCTCTGGCCTTGTCCTTTCCCCCTACTTAGTGCCGATGCAGTTGCAGGGAATGAACTAGAAAACTACATGTTCTTAATATTTGGTCAAAAGAAACCTCAACAAGAGAAGGAGAAAATGTGTTCTCTTCCGCCAAAGTGTGGAAAGGCAGCCACTGTCCTATGGAATGTTATATATATTGTTAAGTTTATATATATATATATATATATATATATATATATATATATACACACACACATATATATGTATACACTTATGTATAAATATGTATATATATACTTATGTATGTATATATATACACACACACACACTTATGTATAAATATATATATATTTAAATAAAGTTTATTTATTTGTTCCCCTGTCCTGGGGAATGTTATTTTTAAAGACTCAGTTTTCGGGGAGCTTGGGTGGCTCAGTCGGTTTAGCGTCTGACTCTTGGTTTCGGCTCGGGTCATGATCTCAGGGTTTGTGGGTTTGAGCCACACGTCGAGCTCTGTCCTGACCGCGTGGAGCCTGCTTGGGAATCTGTGGCCTCTCTGCTCCTCCTCTACTCACTCTCTATCGCTCTCTCAAAAATAAATACATAAACATTAAAAGAAAAATAAAGACTCCCAAATTCCAGGGGTTGTTGCTACGTCTGAGGGGCTGTCTCTGCTCCTTGGCTGGGTAAACAGTGCTGAAATGAACATGTGCTCTGAGGAAGGGGGATCTGGGGGTCTCCTTCAGTAGGCAGGGAAGGGGGCTGGCCCTTCTCCCCCGCACAATAAATTGATTTTTATTTTGAAATAACTACAGGTATGCAGGAAAATAGTTTAGACAGGTCTGCAGTTTCCTCCCAACGATCACATCTTATCTAAATATAGCCAGGAAATCAACATCGATGCAAGGCAGGCACATAGTTCTAAGACATTTTACGCATGTGTAGATTCCTACAATCACCACTGAAATCAGGATACAGAACTATCTCATTGTATTTCCTCCTTCTGCTCTTTTAGAGACCTAACCACCTGCCCCCCCCCATCTCTAAACCCTAGAAACCACTAATTTGTTTTCCATTTCCATAATGCTGTCATTTCAAGAAGGACACAAAGGCAATTGTACTGTATGGGACTTTTTAGAAGCCGGCTTTTTTTGTTTTCACTGAGCACAGTGCTTTTGACATCCATCCCTGTTGTTCCATGTACTGCTAGTTTGCTCCACTATAACCACCTTTGTTACAGGTTGTTATTTGAGTTTTGACTTCGGTCCCAAATCGGCCTAATGTTGTTTACTTTTCAGAGTTCTTAAACACTTGTTTTTTGATGTCTGTCCAGAGTTTTAGCTATAATTTGTGTGAGAGTTTGTAAGAGCCTTACTTCATCTAGGTTGGTGCCAGAAATTACTTGTATAATTTTTAAAAATCATGGGGCGCCTGGGTGGCTCAGTCGGTTAAGCGTCCGACCTCAGCTCAGGTCATGATCTCGCGGTTTGTGGGTTCGAGCCCCACATCAGGCTCTGTGCTGACGGCTTGGAGCCTGCTTCAGATTCTGTGTCTCCCTCTCTCACTCTCTGCCCTTCTGCTCGCGCTCTGTCTCTCTCTCCTTCTCTCAAAAATAAACGTTAAAAAAAATCATGAGGGGCGCCTGGGTGGCTCAGTCGGTTAAGCATCTGACTTAGGCTCAGGTCATGATCTGGCGGTTTGTGAGTTTGAGCCCGTGAGTTCAAGCCCCTTGTCAGGCTCTGTGTTGACAGCTCCGGGCCTGGAGGCTGCTTCTGATTCCATGCCTCCTTCTCTCTCTGCCCCTCCCCCACTTGTGCTCTGTCTCTACCAAAAATAAATAAATCTACAAAAAAAAATTTTTTTTTTTTTAAATCACATGAGGCTGGGGCACCTGGGTGGCTCAGCTGGTTAAGTGGCCGACTTCAGCTCAGGTCATGATCTTGAGGTTCACAGGTTCGAGCCCCGCATTGGGCTCTGTGCTGACAGTTCAGAGCCTGGAGCCTGCTTCAGATTCTGTGTCTCCCTTTCTCTGCCCCTCCCCTATTCAAGCTCTGTCTGTTCAATAATAAATAAATGTGAAAAAAAATTTAAAAAAGTTATGAGGTAATTTTGATCTCAGGTTCCCATGTAGCCTTGATTTTGGCATCGGGTTCCTTGACCTGAGGAAACAGAATAGTACAAGGAAGAATATAGATGTCAAAGGATGGCCATGATCAAGCACTGCAGGGGATATCTTTGCAAAAGTTACTGCTGGTCCCAGAAGACTCTCTAGGTCACTCATGGTATCCAATGGTATCGGTAACATTTAACTCAAGAAAGTCACATTACTCTCACCACCATATAGATAGACGGAATCAGGAAAACTAGATGCAACTTAGAAAATCTAGTGCTTACCAAGGTCCAGAAAGGCAGAGAGAAGGAAGTGTTGAATTAGTGCAATGTAACCTCTTCCTTCCTCCTCACATAGAAACAGAAACATTCATTACCAACGTGTGTCCTTTTTGCAGTTGCTGGTTTACCAGTGTTTATCCAAACAGGGCGTTTAACTCCATAAACATTCCTTCTAGGCATTTCTGATACAGCTCAAAATACTTGGGACATAGTTATTCCAGGAGTATTGAAACTTCTGGAAATAAAGATCATTGAGAGAACAAGAGGGAAAGGGAAAGTGATTGTTTTCTTCTTCTTCTTCAAATAGTCTCCACTTGACACATACCCCTAAAAGTGAGAATGGGAACTTCAGGGCAGGGGTATTCGAAGTAACATAAATGACATGTAGAAAATGCAACGTGCATCTCCAATGGAAACACAGCACTTTCAAATTCATGAAAGAGCTCTTTTTACGACATATGTTAAAATACTTGAACACTTTCAAACCCACCCTTCAGAGAATATTGTCCCATTTCTGGTTTTCTTTTTTTTTGGTTTTCGGTCCTGAAAGCATACATTACAGTCCCTCCAGGAAGTTCAGCTATGTGGAACAGGCAGAGCCCCGCGGTGCAAAGTTTGTATCTTTTTAAGTAGAGAGTTTGTAATTCTTGATTTCCATTTTGTTTTTTTTTAAATTTTTTTTTTTCAACGTTTATTTATTTTTGGGACAGAGAGAGACAGAGCATGAACGGGGGAGGGACAGAGAGAGAGGGAGACACAGAATCGGAAACAGGCTCCAGGCTCTGAGCCATCAGCCCAGAGCCTGACGCGGGGCTCAAACTCACGGACCGCGAGATCGTGACCTGGCTGAAGTCGGACGCTTAACCGACTGCGCCACCCAGGCGCCCCTCTTGATTTCCATTTTGGAAGCTCATGCTATGCTGGTGACACCCCTGACTCTTTGGTTTCCACCCTTTATTTAAAGATTCTTAAAAAAAAAAAAAATTCCTTAAAGCCGCGGGTCCTTCCTTTGGCAGCCATACCACCCCCAAGGCAAAGCCTGATTTACTTAAGTAAATTTTAGATATATGAAAATTAAGGGAAACCTCACAAAATGGGGTCTGAGGCCAGAGGGGGAGGCCAGCAGGAGGAGCGGTACCACTCAATATCAATTGCAGGAATTGTCAATTACAGACCCCAACAGAATTGTAAACAGACACATCAATTGCAGTGCCCCCCCCCCCCCCAAAAGATGCACGTTGCATTTTCTGCAAGGAACCGACTACCCCTGCAACTCAGCCAATGAGAAAGTCTCATTACTCTGACCAGCTTTTCCTTCAGAACAATCCCTCCCACGTTCCTCTTCCTTCCGGTAAGTTCCTCCTCTACTTTGCGGTGGGACTTGCTTATTATGGTTTGCCAGAGTGGGCCTGTGTTGAGTTGCCATTCTTTGTTTTTCCTGAATAAACTTATTTTGCTGGTAAGGTACTTGGCTACTTTATTATTATTTTTTAGGTTCATAGATATCTTTCATGTAGCGAAATTAGCAAAACCTAGCCTTATTGATGGTCAAGGCACTTTTGACTTAGGGTGATATGTTAAAAGTTGTATTACAATTTAGTACTTTCCAGGAAAAACCATGATATAAGTGAGTGTTGAATTACATGGTCAGTCCGTTTAATCCATTAAGTACTCCTAATTGCTAGGTAGATTTTTTAAAAAAATATTTATTTATTTTGAGAGAGACAGCAAGCTTAGCCATATTTTTCCTGCCACCCTGGCAACCAGCTTGATCTCAAATAATCATCATCATCCCTTACCATCCCTCAGATTTATAGGATGATTTACTGTTTAAAAGCACTTGTCCATGCGGTAGGGTCCCCTCCCTAAGGGGGAAAAAACACCTCAAGGTAACCTGGCTATAGGCATATATGACAACATCCCTCACAACCTTGTAACATGAAACCACTCAACCAGACTACACGTTTGTGTGTTACCATATATGGGAGACAAAGAAGTAAAAAATATATGAAAAACTACGTCACATGGCATTGGGGGCTCACTTCTTCCCGTAGGAACCCAAGTGATCAGTGCCAACACGAATAAAGTTGCTTCCTGTAAAGAAAAGCCTGGGTGTCACGACTCTCTCTGTGAGAATCCTGCTACACCCACACTTTAACTCATTTATTCCTTGTAACAAATCTAGGTTAAAGACGGGGTGGCGGGTGGGGGTAATGAGGCTTCCAGAGATGAAATGACCTCTCCCGCCAGGTCACATGGTTTCCAAGCGCAGGGCTTGGGATTCAAGTCCCCCACTCAAGTTCCCCCTGGCTCACCTTCACCACCTTTAACACCCTGACTTCCTGGTCTAGAACCAGCTCATCATGGAAGCATCGATCCCTGAAGAAACGTTCGATCCTCTGCCAGGCATCCTTCACTTCCTCCTTCCAGTCCCCCTCGGGCTGAAGGCTCCGCTCCACAAAGGCGGACAGCATGTCTGCGGGGGTCTCATACAGGTTCTGGAAGAGCTCCATCTCTACAGGACCAGGCTGCCCCTTAGGGTGAATTCTCTGGGCTTCTGCCTTGCCCTGTAAGGGGTCTAGCCTTTCTCCGGAAGGCTAAAGGACGGGGGGAACACATTCCATTCCTCCTCGGGCGGCCTCAGGCCCAGAGGCGGTTCTTTCCCGGGCCTCGCTCACTGGGTTTGGAAACCGAAAGTGAATTTGCTCAGCTGTAATTTTCTTTCTGTTTTTACGTGATCAGGAAAAAAAGGGCTGAGTGTGGGGCCGAGCGCCCTCTGGAGATCACTCACTGACTCTCAGTTTGAGCGTTTCCCAGGGTGCTGGCCTTCCCTGCCCCCCCCAGGAGCTGGCGCCTTCTTGAGGGTCCTTTTTCTCTGCCTGCCTCTGTTAACCCTTTCCCTACTCAGGGCCAGGCCCAGGATGAACTGAGCTCTTTCTTTTCTAAGAGCCAAGGTAAACACACCCTTCATTTGCCGTTTTGTTCCTCACATCCAGGCCAACGTCTCCCTTATCCCCAGGGTGTGCAAAAACTTGCCGGGGTCGGTGTTATGAAGTCAAAGCCGCCCTCATCCAAACTCCTTCCACAAAATGCCAACAAAATGCCAGGAGGATTTTTCTTCTCTTTTTTTGTTAACGGCAAGGATAAGATTTGGCCATTCATTGAGATCGTAGGTATGGGGCACGTCTGGGGAAGCCATGGCTAGGAGGAGGAGACTGGGTTTTGGAAATACGGATGCTAAGGTGTGGTGAGGGACCAGGAGAAGCTGACTTCTGGCTGCACGGGCCACTCCAGGTTTTGTGGGAGGGAGAAAAGCATGCAAAGTGCCCAGCCCAGAGTCAGCAACACAGGGTCTGATGTGTCCACGGTACTGTGGATCTTTTTTCTTTTCTTTCTTTCTTTCTTTCTTTCTTTCTTCCTTTCGAGACAGAGCATGAGTGGGAGAGGGGCAGAGAGAGAAGGAAACACAGAATCCGAAGCAGGCTCCAGGCTCTGAGCTGCCAGCACAGAGCCCGATGCGGGGCTCGAACTCACAAACCGCGGGATCATGAACTGACCTGAAGTCATAGGCTTAACCAACTGGGCCACCCCTCTTTAATCCTTTTAAACGAAGCTAGTGACACTCTTCGTGGAAAGGGTTCAGGGTTCCTGCCAAGGAACAGCCTTCCTCTCGCAACACCTGCATCCCTCCTCCAGACCAGAGGGAGCGCGGGAGGAGCGGGTCAGCATCCCTCCGGGAGGCGGGCGGCTCCGGTTGGACGCCCTGCTGAAGGTGAGCACGTTTTGGATATGCATTTTCATTTCTCTTGAGTGTATACTGGGTCACACCGTAACACTGTTTCACTATTTGACCGCCCACCTGCCAGACTGTTTTCCAAAGCGGCTGCACCATTTCCTGGACGATCGATCGCTGTGGGCTGTGATTGCTCGCCTTCCTCTCCAACACTTGACGCTCATCTGTTCTTTCGATGATAAGTCACCCTCTGGTGGTTGTGAGGTGATACCTCACTGTGGTTCTGATTTGTCTTTTTCTGATGGCTAACGATGTTGGACATCTTTTCATATGCTTGATGTCTATTTCTGTATCTTCTTTGAGGAGATTGTTCAGTTCATTTGTCTTTTTTTTTTCTTTTACAAAGATGCCTTTTCTAGTATAGGGTTCCTGCCACTTCCTTCTTTCTCCTCCTAAATCCACTTATTCATTCCTTTATATTACATGTTATATCATCCTGGGTCTGAATGTGAAATTCCTTTTTTCTTTACAGGTCACTTTGTTACCATAATCCTTTACTAGCTTGGATTGCAATTTTAAAAAAATTGAAGTCTTTTTATAATTGAATCATAGTTGTTCTTTATTCTAGATACAGGTTTCTTATCAGATTCATGATTTTCAAATTTTTCTCTCTATTGTGGCTTGTTTTTTTCACTTTTTAAATCATGTCCTTTAAATCGCAAGAGTATTAAATTTTGCTAATGTCCAATTTATGCATAATGGAGTCTTACTAGTTAGAAATTATATAGACCTTAAGTCACATCCTCATCAATATTTTGGTTCTGTAAATTAAAAGCCAACTGTGAAAGGATCAGGGAAAGATTTAGATTAGTTCTAGATCAGAAAAAGTTCATTGGGGGTGCCTGGCTGGCTCAGTCAGTAGAGCACAGGACTCTTGATCTCAGGGTTGTGAGTTTGAGACCCATGTTGGGTGTAGAGCTTAGTTGGAAATGAAGTCTTAAAAAAAAGAAAAAAAAGTTCATCAGGAACATGTCATTCCCCTGCGGAAATCCTCCGGTGGCTGCCTACGTCCTCGTCTGTGGTTAAAGTTCAGGCTTCTTCGTGGGGTTGTGGCTCAAGGTGTCTCCGATTTCAGCCTGCCTCGTCTCTCATTACTCTCCTACCTGTGTTTTCATCGTTGCTGCCACTTCCCCAAACATCCCGGCCTTTGGATCTTCTCGTGATGAGCTCATTACTGCGCACCCCCCATTCCTTCCATCTGCTGAGTCCCGGTTGTCCTTTGGGAGCCTCCTTCCTCATCCCTGCAGGCAGACGTCGTCCTTGTCTTCGTGCCTCCTCCATCCATCACTACTGTCTGCTGCTACAAGGAGCTGGGCCTGAACTCGAGCTTCCTGTCTGGGAGGCGCCTTCCATAGAAGGCAGGATGTGAGAGAGAAGTTCGCTTGCAAGGCGGACCGGGTTCCCTTGCTCACCGCTTGGTCTCGAGCGCCTGTTGGGTTGTTTGCTGAATGAAGGGTGATTGAAGTTAATCGGAAAGATCTTGAGGTCAGTGCACGTCTCGGATTATTATACACGTCTTTGTGGCCTGGGCTGAAGTAACGCCGAGTGATTCCCCTCTGCCTTTCTGGCACCCAAGTCCAGCCGTTGCCAAAAAATTGCTCAGACGTAAAACCAAGCGTTTGAAGCATTTGTCCAAGGGCGGAACATCCTCGCGGGTTCTCTCCCCTTGATGACCAGCGGTGACTGGTGCACAGCCTTCTCAGTAGGACAGATGGCCAGGGAACATTTTTAGTTTGGTAGGATTTACCACGCCAAATGGAGGCCAGCCCTGCTGGTGTGGAGTCGGTCAGTACTGGAACCACCTCTGTGTATACCTGATAACGGGTGTAAACTGGGTTTTCAGGGCACACGCTTTCTTGCTTTTCATTCTTTTTTCCCCTGCTTTCTTGCTTCCCTCTGAGCACCTGAGTATTCCTTATTTTTTTCCTATGTTCATTTTTTTTCTTGTTTTCATGGTATATCTTTTTCTCATCCTTGCATTTTTTAAATTAATAGACTTAAAAACATTTTTTAAATGTTTATTTATTTTTGAGAGAGAGATAGACAGGGTCGAGGGGCAGAGGGGCAGAGAGAGAGGGAGACACAGAACCCAAAGCAGGCTCCAGGCTCCGAGCCCGATGTGGGGCTCGAACCCACAGACCCCAAGATCATGACCTGAGCTGAAGTCGGACACTTAACTGACTGAGCCACCCAGGTGCCCCCATAGACTGTTTTTAAGAGCAGTATAAGCCTATGGAAAAATTGTTAAATAAACAGAGTTCCCATTTACCTTCTCTTTCTCAACCCCTCCCCCCCTGCCCCAGTTACACCTCTAATTAATATCTTCCATTCGTGTGGTGCATTTGTTATAATTGATGAATCAGTATTGATACATTATTATTACCTAAAGTATGTAGTTTACATTAGGGTTTATCTATGGGTTTTGAGGAATGCAGCTTGACACATATCCACCATTAACGCTATTATACAGGAAAGTGTCTCTGCCTTAAAAATCTCTGGGGCCCCTCGTGGCTCAGTCAGTGAAGCGTCTGAGTCTTGGCTTTGGCTCAGGTTATGATCTCATGGTTTGTGAGTTCAAGCCCTGTGTTGGGCTCTGTGCTGACAGTGTGGAGCCTGCTTGGGATTCTCTCTTACCCTCTCTCTCCACCCCTCCCATGTGTGATTCTCTCTCAAAATAAATAAATAAACTTACACTTAAAAAAAAAAAGCCAACAAAGTGTACAATTTTTAATTCCCACCAGGATACGATGTTGAGCCTCATTTCATAAGCTTATTTGCCATCTGTATATTTTCTTTGGGATTGTCTTTAGGTCTTTCTTCTCCTCCTTTTCCTTCCTCTTCTTCCTCTCCTTTGCCTCCTCCTCCTTCTTCTCCTCCTTCTCTTCTCCCTCCTACTCCTCCCCCTCCTTCTCCTTCTCCTCTTCCTTCTTTCTCTTCTTCTTCTCCTCCTCCTCCTCCTCCTCCTCCTCCTCCTCCTCCTTCTGGCTTTATTAAAGTATGACTGACATATAACAGTGCCTAAGTTTAAGGTGCATGAAGCGATGATTTGATATACCTATTTATTGTGAAATGATTACCATAGTAAGGTTAGTTAATGCATCCATAGTAGGGTTAGTTAACATATTTATCATCTCATGGTTATATTTTCTCGAGTATGGTGAGAGCTTGTAAGATCCACTCTTTCAGCAACTTTCAAGTATACAATACAGTAGACCTTGAACAATGCAGAGGTTGGGGCGCTGACCTACCCACACAGTTGAAAATCTGGATATACCTTTTTTCTTTAAAAAAAGTTATTTATTTTGAGAGGGAGGGAGGAAGAGAGAGAGAGAGAGAGAGAGAGAGAGAGAGAGACAGCGAGCATGTGCATGAGGGGGGCGGGTGGGCAGAGAAAGAGGGAGAGAGAGAATCCTAAGCAGGCTCTGTGCTACCCGTGTGGGGCTGGACATGGAGTTCGAACTCATGAACCATGAGATCATGACCTGAGCCGAAACCAAAAGTCAGATGCTTAACTGACTGAGCCACCCAGGCGCTCCTGTGTATAACTTTTGACCGTCTGAAAACCACCAATAACCTCCTTTGACCAGAAGCCTTACCGATACCAAACTGCCAACCACATACATATCTTGTATGCTATATGCATTACATATTGTATTCTTACAATAAAGCTATCTAGAGAAAAGAAAATGTTATTAAGAAAATCATAAGGAAGAGAAAATACACTTTATGGTAATGTACTTTATTTGTCAAAAAAAAAAAAAAGCTGCATGTAAGTGGACCCTCGCAGGCCAGGCCCATGTTGTTCGAGGGTCAGCTGAATTGTTAACTGTAGTCACCATGCTGTAGATTAGATTCCCAGGATTCATTCCTCTTACAACGATGAAGTTTGTACTCCTTGACTACCTTCGCGCATTTCCCCTCACCCCACTCCCACTGCCCCAATCTACTCTCTGTTTCTGTGAGTTCTTTTGTTTGTTTGTTTCATTTATTTATGATTCCACATATAAATGAAATCATACAGAATTTATCTTTCTTGGACTTATTTCATGTAGGATAATGCCTTTGAACTTTATCTGTGTTGTCGCAAATGGATTTCCTTTTTTAAATTTTTTTTTTTTTCAACATTTATTTATTTTTGGGACAGAGAGAGACAGAGCATGAACGGGGGAGGGGCAGAGAGAGAGGGAGACACAGAATCGGAAACAGGCTCCAGGCTCTGAGCCATCAGCCCAGAGCCTGACGCGGGGCTCGAACTCACGGACCGCGAGATCGTGACCTGAGCTGAAGTCGGACGCTCAACCGACTGCGCCACCCAGGCGCCCCTGGATTTCCTTTTTTAATGTGGCTGAATAATATTCCATTTTAGTTTATTATGTTTTTTTTTTAAGTTTATTTTTGAGACAGAGAGAGACAGAGCATGAACGGGGGAGGGGCAGAGAGAGAGGGAGACACAGAATCGGAAGCAGGCTCCAGGCTCTGAGCCACCAGCCCACGGACCGTGAGATCGTGACCTGAGCTGAAGTCGGACGCTTAACCGACTGAGCCGCCCAGGCGCCCCTAGTTTATTATGTTTTAATGTTTATTTATTTTGAAAGAGAGAGAGAGGCAGAAAGAGAGAGAGAATCCCAAACAAGTTCCGCACTGTCAGCGCAGAGCCTGACGTGGGGCTCGATCTCACGACCGCAAGATCATAACCTGAACCGAAATCAAGAGTCGGATGCTTAACAGACTGAGCCACCCAGGCACCCCAATATTTCATTTAACATATCACATTTTCTTTATCTGTTCCCGGATCCCCACTCATTGTAGATTCCAGATTGAGGGACCACATCTGTCTCACGGCTGGGTCCCCAGTCCCAACACCGTCATGGCCATAAACAGATGCTCTCAAGAAAGATGCTTTACTTTTATTTTTTTTCAAATGAACTGTTTTGAAATAGTTTTAAAATTGCAGGGAAGTTGCAGAGGCAGTACAGATAGCTCCTGTATCCCCCCTACCTGGGTTCTTCCATTGTTATCACCTCCCGTTACCATGGTACATTTGTCACAATGAAGACAATGCTGTTGTTTATTTCCATTAGATAAACTCCATACTTGATTTTGCCAATTTCTGCCTTAATGTCCGTTCCCTGTGCAGGATCCAACCCAGGGCACCACGCTGCATTTAGTTGTCATGCTTACCCAGTGTCCTCTGGTCTGGGATAGTTTCTCCGTCTTGTTTTTCACAACCTTGACAGTTTTGAAGGGTACTGGTCAGCTCTTTTGGAGTATGAGCCTTCATTTGGGTTTGTCTGATGTTCTTGTCATGAGTTGGCTGGGAGTATGGGTTTTTGGAAAGAATACCACAGAGGTGAAGTGCCTCTGTGCCTTCTCGTCCCTTAACAGCAGGGTGGGGGGTGCCTGAGATTCACAGGACATTGCTGCTTTCTGTCATTCAGTTAAGGTTGTGTGTGCCAGGCTGCTCCACTAAATCACTGTTTCCCTGTCTATACTCTGTTATTTGGAAGCATGTTCTAAATCCAGCCCTCCTTTGCTTTAGGTGGGAGATGGGGAGGATTCAACTTCATTTCCTGAAGTGAGGAGTCTATTATTTGGAATTCTTTTAAAGGAAAATTTGCCTCTTCTCCCCCATTTGTTTGTTTGTTCATTTGCTTATATCAATATGAACTCATGCACATTTATTTCATGCTTTGGTTATAATCCAATGCTGTGTTACTAAGAAGTATTTTTGAATGACAAAAAAAAAAAAGAATGAATTTAAGCATCTCAGCAACTCTCTGAGATTGGTACCATTATTATGCCCACTTTATGGATGAGGAAACTGAGTCCTAATGTCAAAATGGCAGAGGCAAGATTTGAATCCATCTGGGTCAAGCAAAAATTGTCCCACCTCCTTGGGGGAATGGCTCTCTGTTGGATGACAGACAAACACTTTCCTCTCTCCAGAGTTCAGAAGATTCCAGAGCATCCAGGCCTCCCTTTCTCAATTATCTTCTTTCCTATCCCTTACCGCAATTATGTTCTGTTAATTCATTTGGTCTTTTATAAAGCCTCTCTCACCAGAATGTAGAACAAAAATCACATCTACCAGTCCCCCACAGCAGTTACTTCTATCTTATAAGTTCCCTCCCTGTCTTAACCCCTTGACACTCATTGTTTTATACTCTGTTAGCTCATGTGGGTACAAGATTTTACAGTTTATAAAGCGTTTTCACATGTCATCTGAGCCTCATGATGACCTTGTGAGGTAAGTGTTACAACCAATGTGTTTCCCATTCTATACATGAGATAGTTGAGGTCAATGAGCCCGAGAAACTTGCACAGGACCTACTGCTGGGAAGTGGCAGACCCTGTAAGGCAGAAGGAACAACACGTGAAATGACTCAAAGGCGACAACCAGTATGGGACATTTGGGCCAGTGTCTGCTGTTCATTGTAGAGTATTGATGTGTAGCACGTTGTGGCTATTCATATTTTCTACTCCTTTTGATTCATTCTCGGTAGGTTGTATGCTTCTAGAAATGTATCCATTTCCTGTAGGTTATCCCATCTGTTGGCATATAGTTGTTTATCGCTGTCTCTTCCAATCCCGTGCATTTCTATAGTGTCAGTTGTGATGTCTCATCTTTCGTTTCTTTTTAAGAACTATTTGATGCCTCCAGTGCTTTGATTCATGACTGAAGGAGCTTCATGAGGAAGGTTTGCTGTGCCCATTCTATCTGTGGTCACTCAGAAGGAAAAGATCAAGACAAATGGTCAGCTGGGAAAGCTGGCGTCCAAGATCGAGAACCTGGAACCACCGTTGAGAACTACTCAACAGCTTAACTCAAGGATGCTGAAGGTCCAAGGTGAGGCACCTGTCCTGTCTCGGGTCCTGTGACTCACATCCGGGGACAGGAGGTAGGAATTGGCCCCGGCTAAGATGTTGAAACATAAGGTCCAATCAAATGTAGGTGACCCTTATAGACCAGACACTTTCCGGTGGGCAAGGAACGCTTTACCACTGTCCCAGGGGAAGGCAGGTGAGCTCCTCTCTATGCAAAGCTCCAGTTGGGGAACCTAATGTAAGGAATTACAGGAGGAAAAGGCCAAGGCCCACCTGTGAGGAGCAGGTGTGCTAATGACACAATGTGAGAGTGGTGACCCTGCCCACCACCCCAATAGGCAATACAGCCCGTCATGACACCTGTACAGTCACAATGTACAGAGACCCGAAACTCCCCCCTCCTTTTCCTCACTTATAATCCTTCTTAACACCCCACCAAACTTTGCATACGGCTTTCAATGAAAAACAATCATTACGCTTCATATTAAAATCATTAATTGTATGGCTTTAGTGTATTCTGGCAAGGTAAGGTCACAGAAGACACTGCTTTTTAAAATATAATGCAAGTAATATTTATTTACAAAATTGGAAAGAGGAATGTAAGTAACTTGTAACCCTAACTCCTTAACCTATCCCAAGTTTCCCCTGCATTGAGATTCCTTCAAAATTTTCTGTTCTGTTTGGTTTTTACATATATGTGCAAAATCTATAGAATCCCAGCCTCAGAAACGGTGCCATGAGGTGACCAGGTCATCCACAGGGCTCCTCAGAGGCTGAGGGGCCCCCAGGGCTTGGGCAACTCCCAGCCCGGACTGGAGGCTGTGGTGTCCCCTCCTTGATGCTGGGCTGCTATGTGCCCACGGGGTTGCAGAGCTGGGCCAGGGGAGCCTCCCTCCACCATGGCAGGGAGCTCCGGGGACTCTGTCCTCCTCACCCCTTCCCCAGGAGCCTGAACTGGGAGACTTTGAGCCCACCTCCGCACTATCTCACCATATTGATTGGCTGAAGTGCTCCCTGTTTACCTTGAGAGGGTTGGGCGGGATAGGGTCCTGCAGAACTGGGTTCTTGAACCCTCCAGGGACACTTTCCACAAAGAACACGATGTGACCTGCTCCTCCTGCAGTCCGGCACACGGTGGCCCAGCAGGTGCCTCCAGCCCTGTCTCCCAAATTCAGCAGCCAGTGGAGGCCTCGGTCCAGCAAATGTAGGGTGTCCACTCCCTGGGAAATGTTGTCAGTACATTCACTTGTGGCAGTGGCCATGACCTTCGTGCCCTCCCGAGAGGTCATGCGCATTTACAGCCACCCCAGCGTGCTCCTGGAGGTTGAGGTTCCCTGAGGGGCACTTGCTTGCCTTCTGCCGTTCCTCCTGACTCTCTCCACTCCATTTCCTCTTCCTGTTCCACACCATGCCCCTTCTTTCTTGATTCATTCTCTTGAGTCCAGGACAGGAGGATTTCTGGAACCAGATTCCTGATGGAATAATTCTTTTTTTAAAATTGTGTGACCTTGGTAGCTGTAAGGCAGAAGACAGTCATGTGATTCCAGAGGCCCCCACCCTCTCTCTGGGGCAGGAGAGCACCAAGAGGGGGTCTGCCAGGGCAGACCCAGGCTTCCAGGGGGGACCTCCAGCGGTGTGGGCTCAGCCCTCCTCATTCCAGCCCTGCTCTTGGCCCACCACTCAAGGCTGCTCGGCAGGATTCAGTCATGCAGAGCTCAGGTCTGGAGCCAGGGTGCTGCTGGGAAAGTGGGTGAGGGGGTGGCGGGGAGATTGTATAGACACTGGAGATGTGAGGACCTCCCGTGCCTGGATGGGACCAGGTCCTTCAGGATGAGAATCGTCCAAAGAGAGAGCAGGGAAGAGTCACACAGGAGATTTATGGGCAGGAAATAAATAGAAAAGAGCCGGAAGTGGGAAGTAAATTATATGCAGATGGCTGGGGTCTGCATCCTAATCCTCAGGATCTGTAAAGCAGACTTCTGCGCACACAAGGGCAGCGACAGTGATGGGGTGGCCTTGGGGAAGGGAGGGTGAGGTCAGGGTGAGGTGAGAACTCAGGCCCCTGCCCCCGGGATTTGTCCCAACCCCAGATGGCAATTCTGTCCTCAGCGTGCAGTCCCCCTGGAGCCCTGATCCGATCCTTTCTCCAATGTGATGAGGAGCAGGTCCAGGGTCTCTAGGTCCTTCCCAGCCCTCAAATTCCATACCTGGGACCAGGAAGCAGCGCCTGAGCCACCCCATCCCTCCGAGTGGCAGTCACTGTCCCCAGGACTTTGTGTGCAAGACACTGCCCGCCTCCCAATTTCCCTCCCCCGGTGACCACCTGGCCTCCTTCCTGCCTCCTGATTCCTGTCCATTTCCCGTCTCCTGGTCAGCCTCCACCTTAGTAGTTTTCTCCAATATGGGGACAGTGGAACCACAACCATGGGTATACTGCGACCTTCCCTAACCAGTCAATCCATCAACTAATCGATCCAGCCAAATCCAGGGGCACCTTCATGGTTGTGCTGGGCCCGTGGAGAGTGACCACTAATTCCCCGTATCATGTGACCTGTGCCTGCTCCGACCTTAGGTACTTGGGAGACACTGGACGTTCACACAACCTTGTCCTCCACATGGGTCCCCGAGCCCCTTAGGGAGGGTGACCATGACATTAGAGGTAACGCAATTTATCCAAAGTGGCCCAGTCTATAGGCGAAGCAAGGGGAAAACACCCACGGGTGCAGCCACAGAAACACCTGTGCCTGCCAGCCTTTGCCCTGAGCACTGGGAGGAGTAGGAGCACTGGGAGGGCCTGGGCAGGCACAAGAAAGATCACAGTGTGGGCTATAAGCATGGTGTGGAGAGCAGGCCCATTGCCTGCTGGCAATCCCATTGGAGCAGTGGGATGTGACAGGGGCAGGAACCCCAGCCCCACTGCCAAGAGCCTCTGTCCTGGGCCTGTTCAGTCCTAGGAGACAGCTCAGCGGGGCTGTGAGAGCCAGTGTGTGCGGCCGGCCCGGAAGCCTTCACACAGGCCTCTAGAATTCCTGCCAACGAGGGAGGGCCTCGGGACAGCCGCACAGAGGTCTCTCTCACAGGGAGGCAAGTACGGGATTTATTCTGGCCCAGGGACCCAGGATTTGGATGAGGAGAGGAGGAGAGAAATGTGCTCCAGGGAGCACCTCTCACCTCGCTTCTGCAGAAGGTCCCGGGAGCACGCGCAGGAAGGAGGCCGAGAGGGAACATTCTCTGTGATGCCCACCCCGGGAGCGCCCTTTCACCCACGGGCAAAGCTGCGGGTGGCCCATGGAGGTGCTGCTCCGTGACCTGAAGGTGCAGAGGGAGAGGGTCCCCGGGTCCCCAGCGCCCGGCTCACACGGAAGCACCTTGTCTCCAGTTCCAGTGTGCGTGACAGAGTGCCTCATCGGACCGCCTCTGTCACAGGTCGCACCAAACCCGACCCAGTAACTGCCCCTGCTCGATTCCCAAGACGTGCGAGCCTAACATCGCCGAGGCTTTGATGCTTGGCAGAGGCAGAGCGGAAAAGAGCCGGTCTTGGGGGAAAGAGAAACTTTAAATAACAAAGCAAGAAAAGATGATTCAAAACAGTACACTCTAAGCCAACAGACATGACAGCTCTTATTCCTACATCATTAAAATACGAGAAGAGCACACATTTCCTTTTCTCTCTGATTTCACACCCCCCCTTCCTCAGTCTCCAAAGCTGCAGGTATAACCTGACTGCTCCTGGGAACCGTTTCCTGATGCACCTGAGGGCTGTTCCCTCCCTGCGGGTTCTTCGTCCTCGCTGCTCGAATCATGTCTTCTGTGGACGATCCAATCGGTAGTGACACAAGCATGAGCAAGCAGGTTATTAGAGAGAGGGGCTCCCCCGTTCCTGCTGCTCCCGCTGAGGCCACGCTGGCTCACCCGGCCTCACCTGCCCTTTCTCCGGGTCCTCAGACCTTCCCTGGGCTCGGGGGAGTCAGCCCTTCAACAAGACATTGGCCGCAGTTGTAAACCTTTAATGAGAGAGCATCCCCCTTCACCTGGCACTTCCCCAGCCGCACGGGATCATGGCTGTCACCTGCGACGGACCAGACTGACCTTCCTGTGATGGACACACGTTGGGGTAGGTGGGTTCCACGAGCAGACCCTGGGCCAGGCTCAGAGCAGCTGCCCAGGAGAGACGTCTGTGAGGATGGAAATGTTCTCTGTTGTAAACATGCACCTGCTGGGCACCTGAACTGTGGCTAGTGTGATGAGGGATGGAATGTTTAACTTCCTTTGCTTTAAGTAATTTAAACGTGAGCCGGCACGTCTGGCTAGCAGCTGCCCCCCCCACCCCCACCCCCGGCCCAATAGCGCAGCTCTAGCTTCTAAACATGAGGAAGACGGGACCTTCCTGCCCTCGGGGTTCCTGCAGAGGAATTTGCTGGCCTGATCTGATCTTTCATTCGTAGGTTCTTCCAGGGCTCATGCACACGTGCCAGGCACTACGTGAGGCCCTGGGGACACTCAGGATGGTCACCACCAAGTCCTAGAGGAATCCCAGCAGGGGCCCACTTGTCAGAGTGAAGAGGCCCCCCCCCCCCCCCCCCCCCGCTTGTAAGGGATGTGATCAGAGCAGTGGGGAGGGGTGGGGGGGACACCTCACCGTCCTCAGGAACCTACCCTTCTCTCTCTGATCCAGACTAGAGCCGGGACAGACACCTGGCTTAGTGTGAGGCCCAACAGGCCTCACTGTGGGGGAGCACTGTGGGGGACAGGAATGAGGGAGAGGCTGTCGGTGTCCTTGTAGTGACCACCCAGGGCTAGGGCTCCTGTGCCCATGAGTGGAAGGAAGGACACAGATAGGGTTTGGAGCTGAGAATTCCAATACCTTTCAGACAAACTCTCCAACTGATGTCCTCGGGGCCAGGAAAAGGTACAGCAAGGACCACCTTAACCCTGGGATCACCCCCACCACTTTGCTGAGCTCCCTGTGCACCGGAGCCTGAGCCCCTCTCACCTCCTCTGCAACTAGAATGTTCTACAGCTGCCCCGGTCACGTGGGGTGAGATCCCTTTCGTATGGATGTGTTTCCAGCCAAACAACCCTTGGCCAATGGTGTGTAGACAAGGACTGGTTGTCAGGTGACCCCCAGAAGCAGGTGAAAAGTACAAACTGGTCCCTCCTGGCCCAGGTGGATCAGGTCTGGGAACCTCCTTGTGTCTGGCCTGGCTCTGGTTCCATCTTTGCTGATGTGTCCCGGGTGGGAGAAAGGAGACCTGACTCCATTGTCTGCCCCTCCCCAGTGTCGATGAAGGAAAGAGTCGGATAGACGGAGAAGAGGCTGCGACGGGAAGGACGCCCCTCTCCCCAGGCTTTTAGGAAGATGTCGATGCCGTGCTCTCACCAGCCATGCCGGCTCGTCCTGCCCCATGCCTGCTCATAAGTGGTTCCCAGGCAGTGGAGGCGTGAGAGACAGTACGTGGGGCTTAGGGCCAAGGGCCTCGTCTCAGTGCCTGGCTCCCCATCCACACAGGCTGTGCTATTCCCCTGTAATCCATCACCCTCTCTGGTCTCCCTTTTCCCAGGGACCAATTAGATACCATTAGGGCTTCTTCTCTTTAATCAGAACTGATCCACCTGCCCTGGGGATAAGGAAACAACGTGCTCAGAGGCGAGGTCTATCATTAAATGAAGTGGTTCTTGACCCATTAAGGGTGATTCTCAAACAGCTTTGTCTGCTTAGAATGCTGTGAACCCTTCCTAGCTGGCCACGGGACTTCCCCCCAAGTGCTAATAAGCATACACTCAAAGTGCAGAATTTGATCAAGTTTGAAATACATATAATTGCATGAAACAATGGTGATGGGAATTTTCACTTAGAAGCTGATGTTGTCAACTGTGTTTTTGGAGGGGACACCAGTCGAGGGAGACACACACACACACACACACACACACACACACACACACACACACACTCAGAGCCACACCACCTAGATTCACACAGGGAAGAACCCACCGCCATGCACGCAAACCCTCACCAAAGGGAACAAAAGCGCTTGTGAAGAAATGGCCACGGTTCTTTCCCTGTAGGGTCAGCCTCGTTCCCCACATCCCCAGCCCCTGTTCCCAGCAGGCACCCAGAATCGGGGTGGCGTTCCCGATGAAAGCCAGCAGGAAAGCCCCGCGTCTCTTACCACCTCGATCTTTCCCCAGCAAGTGCGGGACTCCGCAGAACTTACTATTTTCACTTTCTCCCGAGACCACCTGCAATGACAGAAAAGCATGAGGATCAGATCGCTCCCATGTGTCCTCTGGGGGACTTTAGAGACCTAGCTGAGAGACCTTCCCGTCGAAGCCCCCAAGGCCAGCATAGAGGACGCTGCTGAAAATTCCTGGATCACGTCCTCTCAAGTTCATGTCGGTTGCCAATCGTGAAATTCTTGATCTGATGGGGGGGGGGGGTTCTGCTAAGGAAAGTCCTGCCCCCACACAGTCTACGAGCTGCTGTGGCCCTTTGCAAACAGCCACGTGAACCAGGTGTCACTGGCGGGACTCGACACCCATCCCCAACAAGGAACTGATAAATATCGTCTCTGATGAGCATGCCCACATTTTCACACATGAATTCAACCGAAAGAAAGAAACCTAGAAAGCAGGGTTTGTGTCTCAGACAAAGGCAGGTCAGCTCACCGTGGCATTGGACGGCGCCTTTGCCTCGGCCCTGTCCCAGGATGCTCCCCCACCAGGCCCTTGGGGGGCAGCTAGGAGGACACAGGGTAACCGTCAGTCACTGGCGGTGCTGCTGGGCTCACGCCGGGGGGTTCTGCTTGACGTGACACGGGCCCAGCCTGCCTGGCAGCAACGGGTTAACAAGCAAGAACTGAGCTGTTCCGGGCCACCTGTCTTGGTGAAGGAAGGAGGCAAAGGAGAGGGGCGGGAAGGGAGAGAGAGGCAGAGTCCGGGCTGATAACGAAGCGCATATTGAGTTCCTGTTTGTCACTGTCCCCGGCCACTAGGCTCACACAACCCAACGCTTCCAGGGCTTGTGGTGATCCTATTATTAAATGCCCTAAAGTATCTCCCCGAGTCTTACCTGCTTTGGGCCAGAGGCTGAGGAGTGACCCCAGCACTGACAGGTGTTGACCTACATTGTCCGAGGTGGCCTCACACTTCTCAGAAACTGTGGGCCGACCGGGAGCACAGGGCTTCCTCCGTGCATTTCGCGCTAATGACCGTGCCGAAGTCGGCTGAAGGCACTTGTGGCTGCGGGGGGCTGCGTGACCGATGAGGCCACCTTGTAAGGCTGGCAGGATCGGGGACCTGGGTAGACTCTGGCGCTCCAGGCATGTTCCCAGATGCCGTAACGCCCTCGCCCCACGTCGAGTGCGCGTGAGGAGTGCAGGTCAGAGTTCAGAGCTGCGGCCACGGGCCTGGGCGCCTCATGGTAGCTCCTGAGCTTGAGCCCTTCATCTCTGCACCTCAGCCCCTCTCTCCGAGGGGTGGGGAGAGAAAGCCAACGCCAGCACAGCTGTGGCGAGGGGTGAACAAGACAACGTATGCAAAGCGTGCGGGGTGATGGGGTTCTCTCTGAGAAAAGGGACCCGGCGTCGTGACGTGTACGTGGGGCCTGTCTCCTGGGGAAACACGTGCTCTTACCCACAGGCACTGCCCACACCACACGTTCACGCCACACAGACGCACACAGAGACCCCCGCCCCTAAAGCCCATACACACAGACCCACACCGCATAAGGGAGTGTGGCTGTTCCCAGGGACTGTAGGACTGGCCATGGTTCTTTATCTGGAAAATCGGTCCTTACAGAGACGTCCCCTTTCCTCATTCCCAACAGGAAGCTGGAAATGGGATAACCTTCCAGACTAAAACCAGCCAGAAAGCCCCACCTTTCCTTTCTTAAGGATTTTTCCTCCATAGGTAAATGATTCTAAAACACATACCATTTTCACGGGCCCTTGAGTCCCCCTGCGATCATAGAAATGAAAACACAGTGAGAGTCAGGTCATACTGTATTCTGCTTGCACGAGGGTTTTGTTCTCTTGGTGAGTCTAGAAAACCAGATGGGAAAAAGCAGTTGACTCAAGGGAACCCAAAGGCAAGAGTACGGCAAATGTACTTATGCCGAAAGGCACCGACTTTTCCTGGAGAATAGGTCTCAGGTCCATTTTGATTGGCAATTATAAAATTCTTTTCCAAGGAAGAGAAATTCCAAGATGCTCACTACTGTCCAGTTTGGAATGGATGCTGTCATTTTTGAGTGCCCTCTTGACTCAGGTATCTGTGGTTGAGAGACTCCCAACTGACACTCTCCCCACCATGGAAGTTGCATATGCCATCTATAATATACGTTGTCAGATCGTCCCGTGTGAAATCAATCAAACGTGAAATAAACCGCCAAAGCAACATATCAATCTCAGACATAGACAGGAGACCTTACCTTGGCATTAGATGGAGCCTCTTCGTCTGCCGTGTCCTGAGGAATTTCCTCGATAGGCCCTCCGGGGGATCTAGAAAGATACACCAGTCATGAGTGGTGCTAGTCGAGACTTAGGCAGGTTTGGTTGACTGGGCAAGGAAGGGGGGGCTTACAGAGCCGGTTAGTTAATAACCATGACCAGGGTTTTCCTTGGTGGAAAAGGAAGGCAATGGGGAGAAGCAGAAGAGAAATGAGAAACAGAGCCTTTTGACTTTCCAGTAAGGCCCATCTAAGTCACCGTGAAGTGTTCATGATTACAACTGTATGACATTTTGGAAAGGGCAGATCTGGAGAGACACTAAAAAGACCAGGGGTTGGTTTCAAGGAAAGAGGGAGGGGTGAACAGGTGAAACCAGGGGATTATTAGAGCAGTGAGACTATTCTGGTTGGTTGATAGCAGGTATTATATATTTGAAAAAAAAACATAGAAATGGGGGCATCT
Source organism: Panthera onca (assembly GCF_046562875.1). Taxonomy (NCBI): domain Eukaryota; kingdom Metazoa; phylum Chordata; class Mammalia; order Carnivora; family Felidae; genus Panthera; species Panthera onca. Next base: position 15,907,688 of record NC_138350.1, read on the forward strand.
GTGTGGCTTCGTTGATTAATAAGCATCCGACTCTTGATTTCGGCTCAGGTCATGATCTCACAGTTCGTGGGTTCAAGCCCCGTGTCAGGCTCTGTGCCGACAGCTCAGAGCCTGGAGCCTGCTTCAGATTCTGTGTCTCTCTTTCTCTGCCCTCCCTGCTTGCACTCTCTCTCTTTCTGTCTCTCTCTCTCTCTCTCAAAAATAAGTAAACATAAAAAAAAAAAACAAAACCCATGCAGCAGACAGGCTGTGAGAAATACCTTTCCTTAAATGAGGCACTATAGAAAGTTAGCAGCGCATCGTGACTGGGAGCATGGGGTTGGTGCCCGATGGCATCTAGTGGTTCAAGTCCCACTAGAGACCACATGAAGCCGGGAAGGTTGGGCCATCCCTGTGTGCCTCAGTTTCTCTGCACTGTCCTATGAAGACTTCAGTGGAACCTACTGTTTCATATTACGGTACGAAGCTAAAAAAAAAAAAAGATTAAATACAGGTAAAGCCTTCAGACGATGACTGTTACTTCCCTACACGCTCTGTAAGTGTTCAAGGGGCGGCTGCCTCCAGAGAGGGGAGTTGCATGGCTCCAGAGCCGGGGGGTGGAGGTTTCCTTTCCATCCTTTGCATGGGAAGGATCTTTACAGCTCCTAAAGGATATCTGTAGTCATCTCCTGCGATCTCCACGTCAGCCCTGTGGGGTGGGCCGAGCAGGGCCTGGGGACCCCTATCTTATAGTTCCCGGCATGGAACTTTAGAGACCTTCAGAGATTCACAACACCGATGAGTGATGGATCTGGGACAGGAATGCAACGGGTTCCCGGGGACAGAGATCCCTGAACCCCCAAGCAAGTCCTTTGGATCATGCCCTTGACTCCTGAACCAAGGGCTTCCCTCCCTTCAATCCTCAACTCCTCCTGCTCCAACGTTCCTCCTGGAGGAGGCGTCTGAGCCAAAAGAGCGGCCTGAATCACAGCTCGGTCTCTTCTCTGTGTCTACCAATCCCTGACCCAAGCCCCACTGAAGGAGCAGGGGAAGCCCAGCCGTGCACGTCCTGCCCCCACACCTTCACACCATCAGCCGCCTCGTGTGGAGCCTTCCCCAGTGGCCAGCTGAGCACCGTCAGTGGCCAGGCGTCTGCTCGGCTCCCAAGCTGACTCAGAAGCCAGGACGTCCCAAACCAACCGTCACACGGCGGCTCTACCAAGAATTAGGTTCCCTTCAACTGGCCAACCCTGGCTGAGCAGCTAATGTGAACCAACTGGGAACGTGTCCCGTTGAGCTGGTGCTTTGGTGGTTTATTGAATGAAGTCTGGGACTCTCAGTGTTTCACTGACTGTTGATCTGGGTAACCGTCCAAGCAGTCTGGGCTAAGGCCCGCCTGACAGCAGGGAGGGGTTGTACTGGCTCTGAGGGGGCACCTTCCCTGCTCCTTCCTTCCTCCCCCACATCTAGGACTCCTCATCTATTCCTAGACCCTGCAGTGTCAGGGGACAGAGTCCCATCTCCTCTTAGATGGTCCACTCACTCCTTACCCACAGCCTGTGACCGGCCCCAAGATTTTCCTGAGGATCCCCAGACCCTCACAACCTCTGCTACCAAATGTTTATTTCACCACCCTGATAGCACTGTCCCTTCTCACCACTCTCCCAGGCAAAAGACAGGGGAGAACACTGGTTTGTTCTGGATGCTTTTGGCAGAAGGAGGAGGGCGGAGGGCTGTGGGCAGGGGTGCGAGGGGGGCAGGGGGGTGGGGGAAGGGGAAAGGACAGCATGGTGACCATCCCTGCAGAGACCAGCAGAGACAGAAACCCAAGGAAAGACCTGGTGTCAGGGGGACGCAGGCCCAGCTGCTGACCAGGGGCCCAAGCCGTGGAGATGCCTCAGCTGCGCCCTGCACAGACCCCTCTCCTGCCCGGGCATCCTGAGCCCTGGGGACTTGGGGGCAGCGGAGGCAGCACCCTTAGCTGGACACAGTACAGATGGAGCAGAACAGGGAAGATGGGCCTCTGAGCCCACAGACCCGGAGACCGGCACCTGGGGGGGGCCAGGAGGGAGGGAGGCAGGGAGAAGGCTGCTCCCGCACTGGCCCTGAGTCCTGGGTCCTGTTAAGGGGACCTTGTCTGACCTCCTGTGCTGAGGCTGCCAGCTTATGCGGGTCACATTCCTGGCTTCTGCGCCAACCTCTGTCCCAGCCTCTGAAACTTTCTCTTCCAAATGTCCTTCCTTTCCACTAGATGCTGCTCTACTGTCCCTTACAACACCCCCATTTCTGATTCCTAGGTCCTTGTGTGGACGAGGCACGGAGGTGATCTGGGGAGTCCTCCCCATTCCCCAGAAGGCGAGTGGAGATCCGAGCGTTTACCTGGGCTCTTGACATTATGGTGACAATATTCACTCTGAGAGCTAGAGCTGGACAGGCACTCAGCATGGTTTTTTTTTTTCTTTAATGTTTATTTATTTTTGACACAGAGAGAGAGAGACAGACAGAGCACGAGTGGGGGAGGGCCAGAGAGAGGGAGACACAGAATCCGAGGCAGGCTCCAGGCTCTGAGCTGTCAGCACAGAGCCTGACGCGGGACTTGAACCCACAAACCACGAGATCGTGACCTGAGCCGAAGTCGGATGCTTAACCGACTGAGCCACGCAGGCGGCCCCCAAATGGCTACTTTAAAAGGAAGAACATCTTCTCATCTATAGACACCATAAAATGATAAACCACAGAGTGGAAATGCTTTCTGCATACATATGTCCAATAAAGAACTTGTGTCTACAGAGGGAGAGAGACAGAGAAAATAGACAAAGATGTGAATACACATTTCACAAAAGAGAATATCCATTGATAAAACTCAAATGAAAATATGCTCAATCTCATCAGTTTCCAGTGAAATGCAATTTGACCCCTCCATGTGAGGCTGGCACACAGGCACCAGGAAGTCTAAGTGAAAATTGTCAATATCTAGGGCTGCTGGGGATTTGCAGGATCTGGAACTCCCTTCGGTGCCGACGGCTGCGTAAGTTGATTCGACATTCTGAAAGACTATGTGTCAGTATATCCTAAAACTACATTCATGCCCTGCGCGCCACGATTGCCCTCTGTATAGTCCCAACACAGACGTGTACTTATGCTCACAAATGCAGACAAACTGGAAGGTTCTGTGAGCACCACTATTCGTAAGTGCCCCGGACATGCACCTATCCAAATGCCCACCTACACCGCAGGATAAAGCACGGTAGTCACACAGTGGGGATGCCATACGGCATGGAGAATGAAAAAAGGCCCAGTGCAGGCAACAATGTGGATGAGTCTCACAACCACAGAGCCGAGGAAATCAGACCCCAGAGTATCTACTGTTTGCCAGGTAATGGGGTAGGCAAGTGACGCACATTGTCTCATTCAGCCCTAATCACGAGACTTTGACCTGCTGCAATTATCCCATTGTGCAAACAAGGAGACCGCGGATCTGAGCGTTTAGGTGTCTTGTCTACATTCAGAGCTCGTATGTAACAGACCATACAGTGCCCATCACACCAAGAGCTGGAAACAGTGCCCGGCCCCTTCCCACGGATGTCCTAGGACAAGGCAGGTACAGGCTGGTCAGACCCTCGCAAATGGGAGAGCACTTACCCGCCAGCTCCCCTGACACTGCACGCTAAGAACTGATTCTTTTCCGTTCCGGGTGATGTTCCTGTTGTTCAGGACCCTGAATAATTCGACCCTTGGTTCAAATGGTTCCAGTCCATGTGACTGGTGGCCACCATCCAGTGGGCTCCTCATCTGTCTCCCCCCCACCCACCGCAGCCCCTCTGGCCTCTTACCTGCACTACAGCCACAGGGGGACCTTTAAAATGCAAATATGGGGGCGCCTGGGTGGCTTGGTCGGTTGAGCGTCCGACTTAGGCTCAGGTCATGATCTCACGGTCCGTGAGTTCGAGCCCCGCGTCGGGCTCTGGGCTGATGACTCAGAGCCTGGAGCCTGCTTCCGATTCTGTGTCTCCCTCTCTCTGCCCCTCCCCTGTTCATGCTCTGTCTCTCTCTGTCTCAAAAATAAATAAACGTTAAAAAAAATTTTTTTTTAAATAAAATGCAAATATGACGTCAAGACCCTCTCCTCCAGTGCCAGGGGCTGAAGAAAATCCTTCACCGATTCCCCTGGGTTCCATTTATGGGTCCACTGGGAAGGGCTATGATTAGTATTATTTTTTTCACGTTATGTCCTTCTGTTCTTCATGTGTTAAGATGGTCTTCCTTTTTTGAAATGATACAGATACGTACCTGTTGTTGCTTTTCTAGTCCCGAATAACCAAAATAGAAAAAAAAAATATATATATATATTTATATATATTTTATATAAAATAATATTTAAAAATATACATAAAAATATAAAAATATTTAAAAATATATATATAAAATATATATATATATATATATATATATATATATATATATATATATATATATATATATATTTGCTGTCGGGGGGACACAGTTGGTCTTTTCTGCCATTAGTTTATAGCTTGGAGTCTTGTCTCCATTACCTCTTGGCTGTGTGACCTTGGGTAAGCAATCCGGCTTCTCTGCGCCTCGCTGCCTCCTCCCCGGGGCCTTTGGGAGGGTTAAGCGATCGAACCTGTGGAAAGCCCTCCTCCTTCAGCCCGCTGCTTGAGCCACAGCAGGTGGCAGGGATCATCGTCCTTATTCCCGGGGCAACGGTGCCACCTAGTGGCTCTTTATCCCTGCCGCACCGGGTGCCGCTTCTGCCTGGCAATAACGAGCGGGATCCTTGTACATCCGCCAAGGCTGAGGCAGAAGCAGGGAGAAAAGCCATAAATATTCATGGCCTCGTATAAAGCACAGGCCTGTCCATCTCCCTGAGAATAAAGTTTGTGCTCTGTCCAAGCTGTCAGCTCTAGAAGAGGAAAGAAAATGAAATCTCTCTCCCTGGCCCCGGGGGTGGGGGTGGGGGGGCGTGGGTTGCTCTCTGGGGAGGGGGGAAAGCTGTGTCTTCACCCTGGCTGACAGGGCAGTGGGGCCTCGGTCTTGTCACCCACTGGGGCCCGGGCTGGGTGTCAGGTCGCGGCCAGCCACAGGCTCTCCTTGCCTCTTGCTTTCCTGCGAGGTCTGAAGAATGCAAAAGAACAGTCAGCTGAAGCGGGAGCCCTTTTTGGGACAGTCACCAAAGAGGGACAAATGTAAGCTCCGTACTCCCTCCGGGAAGGGTCTTGTGGCCGACAGAGCCACTAGCCATTGGAAACAGCCCTCGGTCCTCAGAAAAGTTGCTGCAGGAGAGTCGGTGAGACCCAGAAGCCACAAGAGCACCCTCTCGTTTTACATTCCTGCCTGCGTGTGAGAGACTGACATTGACTTTCCTGTCTGTGCTCGGAGGCTTTGGTTTAGCCTGTGAGCCTGGGAAGGAGGCTCAGCAGGGGGCCAAGAAGGGTGGCCTCTGGGAAGAAGCAGGCTTGCAATCAAATCCCGTTCTGACACTTGCTGACTGTGTGGCCTTGGGCAAGTCGCTGTCTCCTTGACCTTGTTTCTGCATCTGTAAACTGGGGGTGACCCTAGTATACCCCTCAGGGATTCGATGCGGGATTTGAGTGTGCTAATCTATCTCGCCACTTCAGGTGTCTGCAGAGGCCAGGTAGGCTTTGGAAATGAGGGAGATGAGCCAGGAGCAGGGCAGCAGGGACTGGGGACAGACAACTCAAAATCCCAAGATTTGGGTGTCATATGTTTGGTTTTGCACAAGAGTCCGTGGGTCGCCTTTGGCACCGTGGGGCTTCACTGACCTGATGGGATAGATTTGGTTAGCAGGGGAGTGTGGTAGAAAGAAACATGGCCCCAGTGCTGCCAGTTTTTCTCAAACGTTCGAGAGAAACAGGAAATCAGCTGCATTTTTCAATGCTGGCCATTAAACGACATTTTATAAACAATGCACCGGGACGCAGACAAAATCCTGCGTCAGCTGTGTGACCTCGAGAAAGTCTCTTAACGACTCTGAGCTTCTGTGTCTTCCGTGAATAATGATGGTAAGAATACACCCAGCTCCTGATCTTAGCCATTTACAGAGATTACTCTGTTCAAACGTTCCCTCCGTGTGATGAGCCACGGATTGCTTTTAACGCTCAGTTTACGGGTGAGGAAACGGGGGCACAGGGAAGCCAAGGAGCTCGCCCAGAATCCCACAACCAGACAGGACTATTGTGAGGCTTCAGAATGAAATAGTGCATGTAAACAGTTAGTGGCTATTAGCTGCGGTTATTTGCATTGTCAGTATCACTACTGTTATTGAGAACAGAAATGGCTCACGGTCAGGTCTCACATTTAATTGGATGACCGAAGCAAGCCGCTAGACTTCAACCTGCCAGGCAAAGACAGAGGCCAGCTCTAAATGATGCTTTATATATATTTGCAGGTTGCTCTTGACCATCTTAACGTGTTTTTTTTTTTGTTTTGTTTTTTGTTTTTTTGGGTTTTTTGTTTGTTTTTTTACACACAGGCACCAGGCTACCCTGCCAATGGGTTTCCTGGGACGATAATTAGATTTAGACCCCTGGTGCAGTGGATAGATTTTCATCTCAGGGTGACCAAGCCAATCCTGACCTGTAATTTACAGCTTGAGTTGTTCTGAAATCAATATGGATTTGCTCTTCGCCGAGTGGGCTGTAAAACATGGGTGATGGGCGGCCCCGAAAAGCAGTTGACAAGGGAGCAGAGAGCTTGCTGGGGCCTGGAGAGAGAGGCCAGGCTACTTGAAAGGCAAGGCGGAGGGGGCGAGACACTGACCTCGGTCCCAACGGGCTGGGGTCAGAGCCGCCCAGCCTTCCCGCTGGGGTCCGCACGGGACCCGGTCTTGCTGAGAGAGTAGATCGGATTGGCAGCGAGGTGTGGTAGGAGGAGAACCAGTTTTGGAGTTGGGTAGAACCGGGTTTGTGAGCCAACCGTGCAGTTTTTCTGCCTGTGGTACGCCGGGGGGATTGGGCTCCATTCCCCGACCCTCAGCTTTCTCATCTGTAAAATGGGCAACTACGTGAGCCTATTGCAGAGATAAAGACGAGATGAGCCAGAGTTAGCAAGGCCCGTGCTTTACTGTCCCGTGAGTCTATCAAGCTCAAGAGTCTGTGGAGTCAGGAGGACCTGGGGGTGGAATCCTGCCCTTTTCCCCTTTACGCCCAGCAGCCTCAGGTAAGTCCCTCCACCACCCTGAGCCTCATTTTCCCTATTCGGGGCTAATCATCAAAGCCCCTACCTACGGTGGCCGTGATCGTTACATGAGCTAACGCACACGAGATGAATTAGCCCTGTGCACAGAACACAGCGAGGGCTTAGCGAGAGGAAGGCGCTATCTTCTGCCAGGCTGGTTCTTTGCTACCTCACGCCGGGCACAGACGAGGCTCTCCGTGAACACTGGCTCCGTGGCAGGGTGGATTCGTGTCTTCTCCAGGAAATAGAGAGCATCCTCCAACTGGTCACGTGAGGAGAGTTTAACGTAAAAAATTAATGACACCGAAAACATTCAAAGAACAAAAGAGTCATTAGAACGACGCACACATGCACTCTTTGCAAACGTGTGGATGAGGCATCAGACAGGCATCGTGGCAAGAGCCGGGTGGCACGGCTATGCCAGTAGCATACCACCCTCTCCACCCGTTTAGCAAGCGTTTAATAATTATCCATTAAAAAAATTTTTTGACGTGTACTTATTTTTGAGAGACAGAAATAGAGTATGAGTAGGGGAGGGGCAGAGAGAGAGGGAGACACAGATCTGAAGCAGGCTCCAGGCTCTGAGCCATCAGCACAGAGCCCGACGCGGGGCTCAAACCCACGAACCACGAGATCATGACCTGAGCCGAAGTAGGACGCTTCACTGACTGAGCCACCCAGGTGTCCCCAGAATTACCCATTATATGCCAGGGCTTGTGATGGGGGCCTGGGACACATGTGACTAAGACATGGTTCCTCTTCCTAAGAATGTCTAGATCCGGGGCGCCTGGGTGGCTCGGTCGGTTAAGCGTCCGACTTCGGTTCAGGTCATGATCTCGCGGTCCGTGAGTTCGAGCCCCGCGTCGGGCTCTGTGCTGTCAGTTCAGAGCCTGGAGCCTGTTTCAGATTCTGTGTCTCCCTCTCTCTCTGACCCTCCCCCGTTCATGCTCTGTCTCTCTCTGTCTCAAAAATAAATAAACGTTAAAAAAAATAAAAAAAAAAAAAGAGGTGGACGCCTAACGGACGGTGCCATCGGACGCCCCAAAACTCAACCAGTTTTTAATAAGTGACAAACAGGAAGTAACATCCTGTGCTGGTTATGCACGTGGGCTTTGAAGCCATCTCAACGTGACCTTGATGGTGGCCCTTGCCCGTGCTAGGCGAAGGTCCCTGTGCCAATCACAGCACCATGCCAAACCTCAGTTTCCACATCTGCTAAGTGGGAATGATAGTTGCATGTATTTCAGGGGATCATGGTGAACACTCAACACGGTAATGTAAGTAAGTCAACGTGCTGTGAGGGGGCCGCGTGGCAAGGAACTCGGATGCCCTCCAGGAACTGAGAGTGGCCCCAGCTGACAACCAGCAAGACAATGGGAACAAAGAACTGATCCTGCCGACGGCCGACCGTGTGGACTTGGAAGGGGACCCTGAACATCAGCAAGGGGCTCACTGACACCTTAGATGCAGCGGCTGGGGCTCTGAAGCTGTGCCTGGACCAGCGACTCGTGGAAACCACAAGATGTTAATAGTGTGTTATTTTAAGCTGCTAAATTTGAAGTCATTCGTTTTGATCACGAAGACATTGCGTAACACCAAGACGCTAAGACGTGATGGTCGCTAAGACATTAGGTAACTTGCCCAGGTCTACACAGCTCCTCAGGGATAAGAGCCGAGATTCAGAACAAGAGGGAACCACCACACCGATTGAAACCCCACCAGCCAGAGGGGTTAAAATGCAAAAGATTTTCTGATTAGCACTCGGCTGACTGGAAAATTTAATTCATCAGAATCTCTAATTCCTGGGCCTTGTGATGAGTCAGGGATTTTCTGGATTAGAAATCGAGTTTTCTGGGACGCCTGGGTGGCTCATTCGGTTGAGCGGCAGTCTCTTGATTCCTGGTCAGGTCATGATCTCAGGGTGGTGAGATCGAGCCCCGCACTGGGCTCTGTGCTCAGCACAGAGCTTGCTTGGGAGTCTCTCTCCCTCTCTCTCTGCCCCTTCCCCACTCACGCTCTCTCTCTCAAAATAAATAAATAAACTTAAAAAAAAAAAAAGAAATCAAATTTTCCATGGCGATCGGGACCAATACCGCGGATGCCCAGCGGAAGGGCAGCGACCCCAGAGCCGGAGAAGGAGGTTCCACGTCACGCGTTACACAGAGGTCTCATTCAGAATAGCCACCTGTTTCCATTTTGAAAATGCAGTGGGGTTGCTAACCTAGCCGCAGTCACCTGACCCTGTGCCTCTTCTGTGCCCCTCCACACTGGGCCCCAGGGGCTGAAAAAGTGATGTCTTGGGACGTAGGACTTATTCCTTTTGCAGACAGAGCGCGACTCCAACGAGAGGAGATGAACGTCCGCCAACCAAACAGCCACCCCCACTCCCAGTGTGACACTAGCGGCTCCCAGTCATCCAGCCCAGAGCCCGACGCGGGGCTCGAACCCACGGACCGCGAGATCATGACCTGAGCCGAAGTCGGACGCCTAACGGACCGAGCCCCCCCGCCAGGTGCCCCATGAGACAAACAGATTGACCTAGGCTCAGCCAGCCATTCAATGGCAGAGCTCGGACATAAATGTGATGCAGACCGTCCCCGAAGCCTGTGCTTTGGCTCGTTCTGTTGGACACTCTGAAGTAGGATCCAGCACACCGTGGGTGCACATGTGCTGTTGCTGAGGGCTGACTGTACCCGGGCTGAGCCCCCGCCGCAGGTGACAGACTCGCCGTGAGTCTGAGGAACCTCGGCTTCAGCACCCCTCCGGTGTGGTCCAGACTCCATCCATTCCTTAGTTGAGATTCACTGAGAACCCACGGTGACAAACACCCAGTGGGGAAGCAGGCAAAGTCCCTGCTCTCGGGGAACTTGAATTCTAACATAAAGGTAATCCTGATAAACAAGAAAAGCCGGAAATCAAGTAGTTTTAAAGATACGTGTCAGGGTGCCTGGGTGGCTCAGTCGGTTAAGCCTCCAACTTCAGCGCAGGTCATGATCTCACGGTCCGTGAGTTCGAGCCCCACGTCGGGCTCTGTGCTGACGGCTCGGAGCCCGGAGCCTGCTTCAGATTCCGTGTCTCCCTCTCTCTGTTCCTCCCCCGCTTGCACTCTGTCTCTCTCTCTCTCAAAAATAAATAAAGATTAAAAAAAAATTAAAGAAAAGAAAAGATACTGAGATATGAAGGAGCCACAGGGGATCTTCATAGGGAAACCAGAGAAGACCTATCTCAGGAGCAGAGCCGGGACGAGAATGGAGAGAGGGAGGGAGCCAGGCTGGGACTTGGAGGAAGAGTGTTCCAGGCCCATGGAAGAGCAGGTGCAAAGGCCCTGGGGTGGGAATGAGCGAGGCCCACACAAGGAAGAGAACGGATGCAGTTAGGAGGCTGACACACAGTACACACGGTGAAACACAGGGGGCACTGGTGTGGCATGAGGTCAGAGAAGGTCATCAGGGGTTTTAGGATAAAAGGAACTTGGACTTCGTCCTGCGGCCACAGACGGCCAGGAAGAGGAGAAGCAGGATCCAAGTTGCACAGACATTCCAATGTCCCTGACTGCCATGGGGAGATTGGAAGAGACAGCTCTAAGAATGGGGGCAGGGAGAACAGGTTGGAGGCCCAGCAGTGGTCCTAGCCCGGCCACCCTGAGGGACTTCTTGCTTTATCCCACTCCAGAGGCCCTGGGATCCTGACCCTCAATTCACTAAGCTCTTTCTTGCCTCCAGGTTTCTCACAAGGCGTTCCCTCATCTCACTCAACGATGAAAGAGACAATCCCCGAAAGCTCCTTTCTCTAACCACTTCTCCAGCTCCTTCTTTACACCGGCTTCCCTCCCTTCACGTCTGTTCACCTGGGAAGCGTTCTCTGACCCCACGTCCAAGTAAATGCCCGTGGCATCTAGCTCTTTCCGTTGGAGCTACAGCTTGCTCAGAGCTAGTGAAGGCTACTCACCCCTTCCCCTCCAAGAGCCTATGAAGGCAGGAAATACATCATTGTGCCCCCCCACAGGAAGCACATAGAAGGCCTTCAGCAAAGTTGGGGCGCCCGGGTGGCTCAGCAGGTTGAGCGACCGACTCTTGGTTTCGCCTCAGGTCATGATCTCACAGTTTCGTGAGTTCAAGCTCCGTGTTGGGCTCTATGCTGACAGGGCGGAGCCTGCTTGGGATTCTCTCTCTCTCTGCCTCTCCCCCACTTGCGCTCTCTCTCTCTCTCTCTCTCAAAATAAATAAGCTTAAAAAAATCTCAGCAAAAATTTAGTTGATGGAGTCATATTTTGTTGAAGCTAGTGGCAATTTGAGATTTATGCTGCTGACCCCAAATGCTTTTTAAACAATGAAGTAGGGTCAGTCTTTCAAACGAATGTGTTTGTCGAGCAATAACCGTGATTGGTAGCATGCCTCGTGTGTGCTGTATGCGATTTGAGTCCACGTCCGTTTGGGTACAGAGCTCATCATCTTTTGACCGCTGATTCCTGAAAATAGGTACACTCATTCCTTCAGCAAGTATTTACCAAGTAGCAGCTTTGCAGGTGGAGGAGGGTGTGCTGTGTATTAGCCAGGGCTCCTGCCTTCTAGGAGAGCAGCATCTGGTAGGAGAGATGAGACCCGGAGGGACGGGTCAGGACAGCGCTGATAACCTGGGATCCACATGAACCAGTTCCGAGAAGCACTGAGATCCAAAGAACAATTTAACAACCCCAGGAATACCAGCAAAATGACTCACATTCACTTATTATAATTCTCCAACGCTGTGAACTCATAGTGCACCGCAAAATGCCTTAAAACTCCTTTTCCAGCCCAGCGTCACCCCAAACTACCTTCTACACTCTTGACTGATACACTTTTTTCCCTTCTGCCTTAAGATTCCTTATCACCAAAGCTACAAACAGCAGACAAAACCTGAACCAGCGCCTTTGACAGGCTGCGAAGGCCGTGTTCTCCCAGGGACACGTTTCAGTGCAGACACACGCACCCACACGCACACACACACACTGATTTCACTGGTTTGCCTATCATTTCACAGGGTCCGCAGACCTCCGGAATCTTACCCGCTGTTTCCGAATGAGGATCCCCACCGCTGGTCACCTGAAAAGGCTTCAGTGCCTTAGCATTCACCAAAGGAAAAGAGCCTCTGTTCCTTCCGAGTGCATGAGAAAACTTCAGAAATGTGTGTAAAAACAGGTGCACTCCCAACCAAATAACCCGCCCCTTGCTGCTTCAGAAGCTTGTCTTTCTCCACAGTCTCCAGCCTGAAGTGGCTTTTGTTCCCGGGGAGCAGGAAACTCTGTGATTAGGAGAGGAGATGACAATGGCCTTAGCTGCCCTCCAGAGCTGGAGCTAACTCTCTCCTTTTTGGTCTGAGTTTGGGTTCTCCATACCCAGGGTGGTTTTAATGCAACTGCAGATTATGGTTCCGGAGACCAGCAATTCTCAGCCGCTGCACCTCCTCGCCGCTGGACGGCCATCATCGCCAGGGATGTTGGAAAACAACCTGAACTCTTGGTGAAATATCACAGTTGGGAAATGATTGGCTTCGAAAATAAATTGGAGAACACTCAAGTTTCTCTCTAGCATGATGCTGCTTTCAATGCCCTCTTTTCGGATGTGCTTTCCTGAAAACACATGGTGGGGGATGGGTGGGAATGGGCAGTGGGTACCGTCTGGGGGAATTCTGAATAACCCTAGGATACCCGCACAACCCTTCATGATTCCTGATTTTTTTTTTTTTATGTTCAGAAAGGCCTTCGTTAACCCCAAGGGGGTTTTTTTGGTCACTATTTTCACTCCTTCCAGAATAATGCTTCCAAACCCCAGTTATTTGAATGTCACTTTCAAGATTTTTGTCCTATCCCTTATTATTTTTTATCTAATATTTATTCCAATAGGCACCCTTCTGTAGTCTTACAATAATAATCATGAAATCATGGGGTTAATGTGTTTGTTATTTCCCCTCAAGACGCATTAAAATGAGGGCTCAACTTTAAAAATAAAAATCACTTGGGGAGCCTGAGTGTCTCAGTCAGTTAAGCGGCTGACTTCGGCTCAGGTCACGATATCACCGTTGGGGAGTTTGAGGCCCGCATGGGGCTTTGTGCTGACAGCTCAGAGCCGGGAGCCTGCTTCGGATTCTGTGTCTCCCTCTCTCTCTGCTTCTCCCCTTCTCGTTCTCTGTCTTTCCCTCTCTCTCAAAATAAATAAACATTAAAAAAATTTTTTAAATAAAAATAAAAATCACTATCCAGGTACAATGAAAAATCATTCCCTATATTCCCCTCACCCAGTGGTACGGTTACCACATTTTTTAATGTTTATTTTACTTTTGAGAGAGAGAGAGAGAGAGATACCATGCGCGGGGGAGGGGCAGGGAGCGAGGGAGACAGAGGATCTGAAGCAGGCTGTGCACGGACAGCACAGAGCCCGATGTGGGGCTCGAACCCACGAACCATGAGATCAGGACCTGAGCTGCAGTCGGATGCTTAGCCAGCTGAGCCCTCCAGGTGCCCCTGTTTGCCACATTTTGAGGACACACTGTTGTAATAAGTAAGTGCCTTCAGGAGTTGAAAGAAATTACCTTTGATCCATTTATTCGTTTGTGAATTGCATTTCATCTTTTAAAATCATCTGTTACAAAAAAATCTGTCAGTTTCTCACTACGTAGCAGGCACTGACCTGAGCACGTGCACACTCACAATGGTTGCCATTGCTGTTCCCATTTCACAGATGGAGAAAAAGAGGCTCAGAGAGGTCTGAGGGTCTTGCCCAAAGTCACACAGCCTATGCCTTCCAGGGTGGACAGAACCAGGTTCCTGTCTTCCTGTCTAACAGTCCCCCTCTAAACAGCCAAACCACAGCACGGACATTTGTTTGTGAAATATGTCGCTGTGTTCCGGCAGTCTAGAATATTTCCAAGAGTTTCTCAAAATCCAGCAGAATAAATATCAGATTTTTTATTGCCTACCACATAATAGGAATAGGACTTATTACTGTCGGAGCGCCAGACTTTCGGAAGCCTCCATAAATCTGGCGCTCCAATTGACTCCATATGCATTTCAGCAAAACCCGGCCCGCGCAGGGGAGCAGTGGATGTAATTATAATATGGAGTGGGGCTTTTGGATTAATCACATTCTGAATATTAACTGTGCATTATGCTGATTTCCTTGTAAATATATTCAGAAGCCCCAGCGTGTGTACCTGACTCAGGCTTACACAATCAGAATAGCAAATGTCCTGAATGTGGGGCTGGAAACAGTCCCATCTGCGGTGCGTGAAGCTGAGTTTCATTTCCCCCGAGAGAAAGAATATTTCCGCCCTCTCCAGGAGGCCTCAAAACACAATGTATGGTTTTCCGACACCAGGGAAGGAGCCGTGTTTGTTTTCAACTGCCTGGTTCAGAATGGATTTTGTCAAAAACGAGAACACATTTTTTTTCCCCCCAGCGAATTCTTGGAGGATATTTCTGGCCCTAGAACTTCTTTACGAATAAGCCCTTCCGTATGAGTGTCTTTACTAGGTGGGTGGTGGGGGCAGAAGGTGGCGGAGGAGAGAATAGGATGGGGAACAGTGTGACGAAGGACTGAGGTTTAGAAGGAAAGTCCTGGGGGCACCTGGGTGGCTCAGTCGGTTAAGCCTCTGACCTCGGATCAGGTCATGTTCTCATGGTTTGTGAGTTCGAGTACCGCATCGGGCTCTGTGCTGACGGTGCAGAGCCTGGAGCCTGCTTTGGATTCTGTGTCTCCGGCTCTTTCTGCCCCTCCCCCACTCACATTCTATCTGTCTCTCTCTCAAAAGTAAAAAAAAAGTATTAAAAAAAATTAAAAAGAAAAAAGGAAAATCCTGGATCACAGTTCTGCTAAGGACACCGCTGGGGTAAACTTGAGGCATGAGAACAGACAACACCCCCTGGAAGTCACACAATTCATCATTCACAAAGAAAGGCGTGTACTTGTACAATTTCATCCCGCACTCACGGCAACTGTGAGAGGTAGGTGTTATGATTCCCACTTTGCAGATGTAAAAACTGAGATCTGAACAGTCTTGCTTTGAGGAAATGTGAGTAAACCAGGTGTGGGCGAGGGGCCTGGAGATGGGCACGAAGCTAAAGGGGCACCGAAAAAGTCAGCAATCAAGAACAATAATATTTTAATGCCGTAATTTATAATTACTGCAAAAAAGCTGTGATGAGCAAAATAGCAACATTTTAAATAAAGACAGGATTAGTAACAGTGCTTTGCTGAGCCTTCTGGAGCCTGAGACAAAAGGCTATATCAGTAATACTGACTCACCTTTAGCTCGATTAACTGAGTTGGTTTTTTTTTTTTTTTTTTTTTTTTTGGTGTGTGTGTGTGTTTTCTTTTTGTTTGTTTATTTGTTTGTTTTTGGCCTCTCCTTGAATTTTGTGGCTCACTGGCCTCAACCTAGTTCCAGCCCATCATGGGAGCCAGAATTATCTCCCTAAATCACACATGTGCCCATGTCAGGCCTCTGATCCCATCCTTCGGAGGAGGAGGGTTCCATATTACCTACTGAAAAGAATCCAGATGGCCAAGCCTGCCTTGGAGAAGCTTCTGGAAGAGAGGGAGCACTGTGGCTCTGGGATTTACATGCATCAAATGATTAATAAGCTTTGGGATAACAACACAGTCTCTGGACTTCGGTGGCCTGTGTTGGGAACCTCTTCTATCATTTACTGGCAATGTGACCTTAGGTGATGAAGTAAAAGTCCCAGGATCGCGGTTTTCTCTCCTAAAAATAGGGAGGGCGGCCATGCCTGTCTCACAGAGTTGTTAAGAAAATTCAAAAGTAAGAAACAACGAGAATCATTAAAAAATAGCATCATTTATCGAGTACCAATTTCCCCAGCATCTGGCAAATATGGTTAGTGCTCCATCAATTCATTCAACTAATATTTAGTAAGCATCTACTACGTGCCAGGTACATAGTGCTAGATCTTTCGAGCCTCAGTAAGGGCTAGTTATTGCTCTTGCTGTTCTAGCAACAGCCCACGAGGCAGGTACCACTGTTTTCATGCTCCTTCTATAGGCAAGGAAACTGAGGCTCAGAGAGATGAAATTATACCCCCGAGATGAGCCACCGGTTAAATTGAAGAGCCAGGATTGGACCCCATTTAGGTCTGGCTCCAAAGCCCGCTGAGTTCTCAGTGAAGTCCGTCAGACGCGTTCCTGAGTGTGTTTGTCTCTGCCTTGGGACTGGGAGCTTCCAGAAGGTGTGCCCTGTGGGCAAAGGCCCAGCCTCTTGTGTCTGCAAAGGCCCAGCAAAGGGCTTTGTTTACAGCCAGTGCTCAACGGAATGGCCCACAAAGTAAACTGAGTCTTGTCTTGCAGCCTTCTCGAGTATGCTTTGAGGTTTGTGCCCTAGGATTTACCCCCATGATGGAGACTGTATGTGCTTCTTCTCTGAACTCCTGGTTCTTTGCAAGAAAAGAGAAGCCGGCTGGGATGGTGGCGGTGGTGGTGTCCACAGTGAAACTTGTCTTTTGCCCCCACGTGCCTGCTCCTTCTCGAGGCTCCTGTCTCAGTGGACGTAGCACAGTCCTTGGTTCACACGAGACAGCGGGCATCGCTCTTTCCTTCCTCCTCCTCTCTTGTCCCCTGGCGGTCACTCAGCTGCCACGTGCTGGGGATCCCACCCCTTACGTCTTTTCCCATCGGCCGCTTCTCTCCTTTCCTCCACCACCTCAGGCCAAGCTGCCTCCAGGTTTTGCTTGGATGCCTGAAACCACCTCATCCCTGCTCTGTACCTGCTTCCAGCCTGGCCCCCCTTCCATTCCACTCTCCACTGGGCAATCAGAACCGCTTTTTCAATCACAGATCTGACCCAGTCTCTCCTCCGCCTCAAACCCTGCAAAGGCTCAGTTTCCCATAAGCTGGTCTCTGAAGCGGGGCATCCGCAAACTGGGGGCGATGGATGCTGATCCTCCCGGCCAAGGGAAGAAGGTATAAGAACCACTTTTGTTTTGCATAAGAAGGTATAAGGACTCCTACTGTTTATTTTCTACTGTATCTGTTTGGAAGCTCTATTTTGAGTCACGTTTCATGACGTAACAATTTCTTAGTTCAATTTCCCTGGAAGCAGAGCTTGAGGCAAGGATTTGGATGCATGGGACTTCTTCAGGGAGTGCACTTAGGAGGAACCTATGAGAGAGTAAGGGAAGCAAGATGGAGCCGAAGGAAAACGCTACCCAAAGGTGTGGTCTCAGCTCTGGAGTCGAGCTTCAGCTTGATCCAACTGGGAGCTCTAGAAGGTGAATTGCACCACAGGGTGTTGACCTTCTGTATACCTCTATCAGCCGCCTGACCCTACGGTGATGGGCAATGTCCACTTCCAAACGAGGCAGCTGCTGTTGGCCAAGGACAATCTTTTAGAGGGGAGAGCAGCTCTTCTGTGATGGGCATTCCACATGGAAAAGGGAGGGGATCAGGCACCGAGAGCGTTGACTGTATGCACAGGGTGTGGTAAGAAGGTATTAGACTCTCTGTTAGTATCTACCTTCCACCTCTTCCTTTTACATTGTCTCCATATTTTATAATAGACACCTCACCACCGTATATGTAACGTATTATTAGTACAAGACCATGGATGCAGTTTAACAACAACTAGATCAGTGATTAGGATAAAAGCTCATCTGGTTTTTTTTGACTCCCTAGGGTTTATAGGTGAACTTGAATCTATGTCTGATTCCCGAGCCACATGGGTAGAATCAAGTCATACAGAGAAGCCAGGGCTCAGATAGGCAAGAATGCACCTCAAGCAGGGGGAATGTGGACATTAGAGGGCTCCAGGCTTGTTTATTTTGGAATCCAGCATTTGAACGCTTTGGCCCAGTCTCTTCTGGTCATTTCATCACTCACTGGGAACATGGGAAGGGAATGATTGCACCGAGGGGAGCCCTTGCAGTGGTTTTCAGAGGCTCTAATAATTCTGACATCTTTTTACCTTTTCTTGTGCCTCAACCCTTAATGGACCCTTCAGATGCTGTGAAATCCACAATCTATCTCATCCTTGGCCAAGAACGGCAGCCAGAGTGGAAAGTCTCATGGGAACCAACCGTGTGAAGGCAATCCGCTTTGAAACCACAGGGATTCCTGCCTTATGCCCACCTGGGCCCTGCATGCAAATTACTCTGATCTGAGCTTCTGGTGCTGGGCTGGGAGGTCTAAATTCAGCTCCCACCTGGAATAGAGTCCAGTGAAGAAGGAAGGACTCGGAAGTCAGATACAGTGGGGACCCAACCTCACCTTGGCCAACTACCAAACCCTACAGCTCTGTGCCCCTGGGCAGCTTACATAATTTGTCTGAAGTCAAGGTGTTTTTTTTTTTTTTTAAGTTTATTTGTTTATTTTTAGAGAGACAGAGACAGCATGAGTGGGGGAGGGGGTGGACAGAGAGAGTGGGAGAGCGAAAAGCCCAAGCGGGCTTTGCGCTTCTGGCACAGAACCTGATGCGGGGCTTGAACTCAAGAAACCGTGAGATCAGGACCTGAGCTGGAACCAAGAGTCAGACACTTAACGGACTGAACCACCCAGGCATCCCTGAAGTCAAGGTCTTTACAACATCTAGGTCAGTTTCCCAGAGCCAAACCCAGGACAGACAAACCACAGGACTGTGCTCAATAAGACGTGTATATCTATATGTATATGTGCATATATAAAATGTGGGTGTACACATACATGTATATCTGCTAATTTAATAATCTCAAAAACCCTGTTAGCTGGGCACATTGTCTTAATTTTATAGATGAGGGACCCGAAGCTCAGAGAGGTTGAGTTACTTACTATAGCCACTACCCGATGGAGCTGGGATTCGAACCAGGCAACTTACCTCTCGCCCTTCATTGCCTCCCAGATCCTCCCTTACTTAAGTTATTAGCACCCAGCTGCAGACTCCGAACACTTCCGAGACGGTGACGGCTTCGTTCGCAGGCGCTTGGAACTCATAATCAGAAAGCAGACGTCATCTTTATTAAATCCCACGTGGTAGCCAGTTGGGTGTAGAAACAGCACGAATCTCATGGTTTGAATGTCTTCTTTATCCCGGTTGGTGCCTACCCTAAATTAAAATCCCCCGAAGGTACCGCTGTCTTAATTAACAGTTTGCCTGGTTAACACGGTAAACATTTTCCTTGTTGTGGAGCGGATCGTGCCAATTAAAGGCACAGATGATGCTGAGCAGGAGGGCAGGGTGTGTGCGCCTGCTGAGAAGCCCAGCCTTTTCTGGCCAGCTGCGGTCCCCACATCCCTGCTGGGGGTTCACTGAGACCCAGGGCTCTGGAACGACAGCCATTTCTGCCCAGGATGCAGCTGCCATGCGCCATCGGCTACCCGTGCCGGTCGGGGTCGTGGGTTTGGAGCCATTGAGACATGCCTGTGTGTCTGGCCCCCTCCCTGTGTCCGTTTCCTCAGCAGTACCTGCCTCATGGGGTGCTACAGAACTTGCTTCATGAGCAGAGGTGAAGCCTGAATGAAGAGACGCGTACACAGGTACTCAGCACGGGGCTTGGCGCTCAAGAGTGGAAGCCCTTCTCCCCTCCCCCTCCATCTGCGCTAGTGGATATTTTTTGACACCCTTTTGGCCAGTGAGCATCATTACAATGTTCTTCCTCAGTGGGGGCATTTTCCCTTAAGAGTCCTGCTTACTCAAAGAAAGACTGAAAAATTCACTTGCGAGCATGTGACTCAACCCCGGGACTCAGTCTTGGAAGACCGGGATTGTTTTTGTCCTTGCAAATTTCCTATGCAAGAATCACATGGCGGGGGGGGGGGGGGGGGGGCACCTGGGTGGCTCAGTCAGTTGAGTGTCAAACTCTTGGTTTCAGCTCAGATCATGA
This sequence comes from Panthera onca, assembly GCF_046562875.1. Classification (NCBI taxonomy): domain Eukaryota; kingdom Metazoa; phylum Chordata; class Mammalia; order Carnivora; family Felidae; genus Panthera; species Panthera onca. The sequence continues at coordinate 15,927,726 of NC_138350.1, forward strand.
TCTCACAGTGGAGTTCATGACCTCAAGCCCCGCCTCCAGCTGCAGGCTGAGAGCACAGAGCCCGCTTGGGATTCTCTCTCTCCCCTCTCTCTGCCCCTTCCCTGCTGATGCTCTCTCTCTCTCTTTCTCTCTTTCAAAATAAATAAACTTTAAAAAAAGAACAACATACGTATAGAAAATCACACACAGCTTAATTATGCCCTTTATTAAATATTTACAAACCAACTATTTTCCTGTATCCAGGCATAAAACACAAAATAGAATGTTGCCAGCTCCCCTGGAGACCTTGCTGAGCCCCCTTCCCCTTATTATTCCCCAGGGGTATCTGCTGTCCACACCTCTAAAAGCACAGGCTAGTTTTGCTCATGTTTGAACTTCGGATAAATGGAATCAGGCAAAGTTGTATCTAGAGAGACATTCATGGAGTTTCTATGAAAGGGATTAATGGAAATATAAGTGGGGGTGGAATATAGATAGAATCGAATGAAATTATATAAAGAATACATAAACTGTCTGTCTTCTTTCATTCAACACTTTGTGGGCTTCATCCGTGTTGTCGCATGTAGCTGTAAGTCATTCAATATTATTTCAGTGTAGTGCTTCACTGTGTGACAATTCATTCACTCAACTGTTTAGGGACATTTGGATTGTTTCCGGTTTTCAGCTAATACAAGTAGGGCTTCTATGAACATGCTTACACATCTTTGTTGGTGACCAGACGTGTGCATTTCCTTTGAGTAGAATTGCTGAGTCGTGGCGTATGTGTGCGATTGGCCTTGCTAGATACGGTGAAATCAACTTACGAAGGTTTATATCAAGTTACACTGCCACCAATAATATATGAGAGTTTTCGATTGCTCAGATGCTTGGTGTTGTCTGTCTTTTTGATTTAATTATTCTTATTTTTTGTTTTTAATTTTATTTTTTATTTTTTAAAATTTGCATCCAAATTAGTTAGCATATAGTGCCACAATGATTTCAGGAGTAGATTCCTTAGTGCCCCTTACCCATTTAGCCCATTCCCCCTCCTACAACCCCTCCAGCAACCCTCAGTTTGTTTTCCATATTTCTGAGTCTTTTCTGTTTTGTCCCCCTCCCCGTTTTTATATTATTTTTGTTTCCCTTCCCTTCTGTTCATCTGTTTTGTCTCTTAAAGTCCTCAGATGAGTAAAGTCATATGATCTTTGTCTTTCTCTGACTAATTTCGCTTAGCATAATACCCTCCAGTTCCATCCACGTAGTTGCAAATGGCAAGATTTCATTCTTTTTGACTGCCAAGTAATACTCCATTGTACATATATACCACATCTTCTTTATCCATTCATCCACCGATGGACATTTGGGCTCTTTCTATACTTTGGCTATTGTCAATAGAGCTGCTATAAATATGGGGGTGCATGTGTCCCTTTGAAACAGCACACCTGTATCCTGTGGATAAATACCTAGTAGTGCAATTGCTGGGTCGTAGGGTAGTTCTATTTTTCGTTTTTTGAGGAAACTCCATACTGTTTTCCAGAGTGGCTGCACCAGTTTGCATTCCCACCAGTTCGCAGTGCAAAAGACATCTTCTTTCTCTGCATCCCCACCAACATCTGTTGTTGCCTGAGTTGTTAATGTTAGCCATTCTGACAGGTGTGAGGTGGTATCTCATTGTGGTTTTGATTTGTATTTCCCTGATGATGAGTGACGTTGAGCATTTTTTCATGTGTCAGTTGGGCCATCTGGATGTCTTCTTTGGAGAAGTGTCTATTTACGTCTTTGGCCCATTTCTTCACTACATTATTTGTTTTTTGGGTGTTGAGTTTGATAAGTTCTTTACAGATTTTGGATACTAACCCTTTATCTGATATGTCGTTTGCAAATATCTTCTCCCATTCTGTCGGTTGCCTTTTAGTTTTGCTGATTGTTTCCTTCAATGTGCAGAAGCTTTTTGTTTTGATGAGGTCCCAGTAGTTCATTTTTGCTTTTGTTTCCCTTGCCTCCGGAGACGTGTTGAGTAAGAAGTTGCTGTGGCCAAGGTCAAAGAGGTTTTTGCCTGCTTTCTCCTTGAGGATTTTGATGGCTTCCTGTCTTACATTGAGGTCTTTCACCCATTTTGAGTTTGTTTTTGTGTATGGTGTAAGAAAGTGGGCCAGGTTCATTCTTCTGCATGTCGCTGTCCAGTTTTCTCAGCACCACTTGCTGAAGAGACTGTCTTTATTCCATTGGATATTCTTTCCTGCTTTGTCAAAGATTAGCTTACCATACGTTTGTGGGTCTATTTCTGGATTCTCTATTCTGTTCCATTGATTGGAGTGTCTGTTCTTGTGCCAGTACCATACTGTCTTGATGATTACAGCTTTGTAGTATAGTTTGAAGTCTGGGATTGTGATGCCTCCTGTTTTGGTTTTCTTTTTCAAGATTGCTTTGGCTATTTGGGGTCTTTTCTGGTTCTGTACAAATTTTAGGATTATTTGTTCTAGCTCTGTGAAGAATGCTGGTGTTATTTTGATAGGGATTGCATTGAATATGTAGATTGCTTTGTGTAGTATTGACATTTTAACAATATTTGTTCTTCCTATCCAGGAGCATGGAATCTTTTCCCATTTTTTTGTGTCTTCTTCAATTTCTTTCATAAGCTTACTATAGTTTTCAGTGTATAGATTTTTCACCTCTTTGGTTAGATTTATTCCTAGGCATTTTATGGGTTTTGGTGCAACCGTAAATGGGATCGATTCCTTGATTTCTCTTTCTGTTGCTTCATTGTTGGTGTATAGGAATGCAACCGATTTCTGTGCATTGATTTTATATCCTGCAACTTTGCTGAATTTGTGAATCAATTCTAGCAGTTTTTTGGTGGACTCTTTTGGGTTTTCCATATAGAGTATCATGTCATCTGTGAAGAGTGAAAGTTTGACCTCCTGCCGGCCAATTTGGATGCCTTTTATTTCTTTGTGTTGTCTGATTGAAGAGGCTAAGATTTCCAATACTATGTTGAATAACAGTGGTGAGAGTGGACATCCCTGTCTTGTTCCTGACCTTAGGGGGAAAGCTCTCAGTTTTTCCCCATTGAGGATGATACTAACATTGGGTCATTCATATATGGCTTTTATGATCTCGCGGTATGCTCCTTCTATCCCTACTTTCTTGAGAGTTTTTATCAAGAAAGGATTCTGTATCTTGTCAAATGCTTTCTCTGCATGTATTGAGAAGATCATATGGTTCTTGTCCTTTCTTTTATTGATGTGATGAATCATGTTAATTGTTTTGTGGATATTGAACCAGCCCTGCATCTCAGGTATAAATCCCACTTGGTCATGGTGAATAATTTTTTTTAATGTATTGTTGGATCCGATTGGCTAGTATCTTGTTGAGGATTTTTGCATCTATGTTCATCGGGGAAATTGGTCTATGGCTCTCCTTTTTAGTGGGGTCTCTGGTTTTGGAATCAAGGTAATGCTTCATAGAAAGAGTTTGGAAGTTTTCCTTCCATTTCTATTTTTTTGGAACAGCTTCAAGAGAATAGGTGTTAACTCTTCCTTAAATGTTTGGTAGAATTCCCCTGGAAAGCCATCTGGCCCTGGACTCTTGTTTTTTGGCAGGTTTTTGATTACTAATTCGATTTCCTTACTGGTTATGGGTCTGTTCAAATTTTCTATTTCTTCCTGTTTCAGTTTTGGTAGTGTATATATTTCTAGGAATTTGTCCATTTCTTCCAGGTTGCCCATTTTATTGGCATATAATTGCTCATAATATTCTCTTATTATTGTTTTTATTTCTGCGGTGTTGGTTGTGATCTCTCCTCTGTCATTCTTGATTTTATTTATTTGGGTCCTTTCCTTTTTCTTTTTGACCAAACTGTCTAGGGGTTTATCAATTTTGTTAATTCTTTCAAAGAACAAGCTCCTAGTTTCATTGATGTGTTCTACTGTTTTTTTAATTCAATAGAATTAATTTCTGCTCTAATCTTTATTATTTCCTGTCTTCTGCTGGTTTTGGGTTTTATTTGCTGTTCGTTTTCCAGCTCCATAAGGTGTAAGGTTAGGTTGTGTATCTGAGATCTTTCTTCCTTCTTTAGGAAGGCCTGGATTGCTATATACTTTCCTCTTATGACCGCCTTTGCTGTGTCCCAGAGATTTTGGGTTGTGGTGTTATCATTTTCATTGGCTTCCATATACTTTTTAATTTCCTCTTTAACTTCTTGGTTAGCCCATTCATTCTTTAGTCTCCAAGTATTTGTTACCTTTCCAAATTTTTTCTTGTGGTTGATTTCGAGTTTCATAGCATTGTGGTCTGAAAATATGCACGGTGTGATCTCGATCTTTTTGTACTTACTTAGGGATGATTTGTGTCCCAGTATATGGTCTATTCTGGAGAACGTTCCATGTGCACTGGAGAAGAATGTATATTCTGCTGCTTTAGGATGAAATGTTCTGAATATATCTGTTAAGTCCATCTGGTCCAGTGTGTCAATCAGAGCCATTGATTCCTTGTTGATTTTTTGATTAGATGTCTATTGTTGTGAGTGGGGTGTTGAAGTCTCCTACTATTATGGTATTACTATTGATGAGTTTCTTTATGTTTGTGATTAATTGACTTATATATTTGGGTGCTCTCACATTTGGTGCATAAATGTTTACAATTGTTAGGTCTTCTTGGTGGATAGAGCCCTTGATTATGATATAATGCCCTTCTGCATCTCTTGATACAGTCTTTATTTTAAAGTCTAGATTGTCTGATATAAGTATGGCTACTCCGGCTTTCATTTGTTGACCATTAGCATGATAGATGGTTCTCCATCCCCTTATTTTCAATCGGTCTCTTGTAAACAGCATATAGATGGATCTTGTTTTCTTATCCATTCTGTTACCCTATGTCTTTTGATTGGAGCATTGAATCCATTGATGTTTAGAGTGAGTACTGAAAGATGTGAGTTTATTGCCATTATGATGCTTGTAGAGTTGGAGTTTCTGGTGGGATTCTCTGGTCCTTTCTAATCTTTGTTGCTTTTGGTATTTCTTTATTTGTATATATAGAAATAAATAATTTTTTTCCATCTTTTCTCCCCTCAGAAAGTCCCCCTTAAAATTTCTTGCAGGGCTGGTTTAGTGGTCACAAACTCCTTTAATTTTTGTTTGTCTGGGAAGCTTTTTGTCTCTCCTTCTATTTTGAATGAAAGCCTTGCTGGATAAAGAATTCTTGGCTGCATATTTTTCTGATTCAGCACACTGAATATATCCCATCACTCCTTTCTGGCCTGCCAAGTTTCTGTGGATAGGTCTGTTGCAAACCTGATCTGTCTTCCCTTGTAGGTTAGGGACTTTTTTTCCCTTGCTGCTTTCATGATTCTCTCCCTGCCTGAGTATTTTGTGAATTTGACTATGATATGCCTTGTTGATGGTCAGTTTTTGTTGAATCTAATGGGGGTCCTCTGTGCTTCCTGGATTTTGATGTCTGTGTCTTTCCCAGGTTAGGAAAGTTTTCTGCTATGATTTGCTCACATAACCCTTCTACCCCTATTTCTCTCTCTTCCTCTTCTGGGACCCCTATGATTCTGATGTTGTTCCTTTTTAATGAGTCACTGATTTCTCTAATTCTCAAATCGTGCTCTTTTGCCTTAATCTCCCTCTTTTTTTTCTGCTTCATTATTCTGTATAAGTTTGTCCTCCATATCGCTGATTCTCTGTTCTGCCTCATCCATCCTTGCCGCTGCAGCATCCATACGTGACTGCAGCTCAGTTATAGCATTTAAAATTTCATTCTGACTAGTTTTTACTTCTTTTATCTCTGCAGAAAGGGATTCTAATCTATTTTCGACTCCAGCTAGTATTCTTATTATCGTGATTCTAAATTCTGGTTCAGACATCTTGCTTGTATCTGTGTTGGTTAAGTCCCTGGCTGTCGTTTCTTTGTGTTCTTTCTTTTGGGATGAATTCCTTCCTTTTGTCATTTTGGTTTTTTTTAAGTTTTTTTTTTTTAACGTTTTTTTATTTTTGAGACAGAGAGAGACAGAGCATGAACAGGGGAGGAGCAGAGAGAGAGGGAGACACAGAATCAGAAGCAGGCTCCAGGCTCTGAGCCATCAGCCCAGAGCCCGACGCGGGGCTCGAACTCACGGATCGCGAGATCGTGACCTGAGCTGAAGTAGGATGCTCAACCGACTGAGCCACCCAGGCGCCCCAACCTTTTGTCATTTTGAAGGGAGAAAAGGAATTAATGAGGTAGAAAAATTAAAATTAAAAAAATATTAAAATTTAAAAAGTATTAAAATTAAAAAATTAAACACACACACACACACACACACACACACACACACAAATAGAATAAATGATTCTAGATCCTAGGTGTGTTTTGGTCTGGGTGTTGAAAGTGGTTTGACAGATTAGAGGAAAAAAAGGGGGGAAAGAAGAAAAGGAAATCGTTTGAGAATTTGAAAAAAATGAATACACTGAAGTAGACTAAAATGAGATGATGGGAGTAAAATAGAATTTGAAAAAATTTACACAAAGGTAAAGAATATATTAGAAAAAAATTAAAGAAAAATATTTTTAATAAAAATTAAAAATAAAAATGAATTTTTTCTCTTTCTATATTCAAGAAAAAGAAAAGAAACAAAAAAGAGAAAAAAGAGAAAAAAAGAAGTTGTTTGAAAATTTGAAAAAGTGAATACACTGTAGTAGACTAAAATAAAATGATGGAAGTAAAATAGAATTTGAAGAAATTTATGTAGAAGCAAAAATATAGTAAAAAAATTAAATAAAAATATTTTTAATAGAAATTGAAAGTAAAAATGAAGTTTTTCTTTCTGCATTCAAGAAACAGAAAAGAACCAAAAAAGAGAAAGAAAAGAGAAAGAAAAAGGAGATCGTTTGAAAATTTGAAAATTTTCTACTGAAGTAGACTAAAGTAAAATAGAATTTGAAAAAATTTACACAAAAGTAAAAAATATAGTAAAAATATTAAAGAAAAATATTTTTAATAAAAATTGAAAATAAAAATGAATTTTTTCTCTTTCTGTATTCAAGAAAAAGAAGTGAAAGGGAAAAAAAATTGAATAGATGGACCTGTTAACAGATTGAAATAGGACTGAAGTTACTTCCTTTTCCCATAGAAGTCAGACTATGAAGTGCTTTATAGTCCATAAACTAAGTAGGTGGTGAAACTTGTGTTCTTAAAGAGTGAGGTTGGCTCAGTTGGGCGGGGCTCAGTGTAACGGCTCCGTTCTCCACTAGATGGCGCTGCTAGCCTACCGGGGTGGCGTGTTTGGCGTTCGTAGGTGCGTATGCGCATGCGCGGGAGCGGTGAAAATGGCGTCACCCAGCTACCCGGTCTCTAGTATCGGAACTCTGTTCTCCCCCATCAGCAATCGGGCACCCGTCCTCTGTCTTCAGGTTTTGTCCACTCCCCGCTTTTTCACTGTCCGTGACCAGGCCCCAGGGAGTACCTCTCTCCCGAGTTTTGTCTCCGATGCGGCTGTTTTCCCCGGCCCCTTACTTCTGAAGGACTGCGGCTTTGACCTGTTCCACCCCTCTGTGGGAGGGTCTCACCGAGCAGTGGCCGAATGAGCAATGGCTGAATGTCAGCTGCACCCAGGAACGCCTGCTGGAGCCTGCTGCTGCCGGTGCCTCGAGACTGCGGCCAGGTGCCAGCCTGTCCCAGAAAAAGTTCGCGAGATAGCGTAGCAGCCGTTTTTCGGGATTATGGAGAATCACAGCACACATCTGGCACCAGACTTCACCCTTAACGACCTTGTTCCAGCACCAGCGAATGTGGCCATTCTCTGGGATCTGCTGGAACCAGGTGGCTTCAACAGTCTCTACCAAATGTCCTTCCAGCAGTGGAACCGCTTTTCACCGAGTGGCCCGAGAACCTCCCGGACCCCACTCTGTTCCTGGGGATTCGCCCTTCCCACCAGAGCACTACCAGGTATCGAGCTGCGGAGTTGCAGCCTTTGCATTCCCCTCGTTTATAGTCTTAATGGAATTTTAACCCTCTCCTTTCTCCTTTCTCCCTTTTTAGTTTAGTCCCTGCGGCTGTTTCCAATTTTCCACTTTCTCTCCAGCTGCTTTTGGGGAGGGGTGCTTTTCCCGTATTCCGCCCCTGCCTCCCCCATCTCTGTCCTCTCTCCACCGGCCCGCAAAAGCACCTCCCTTTCCACGGCTTCTCGCTCCCCAAGTTCACCTCTCTGTGCCATGTACCTGCTGAATTCTGTGGTTCAGGTTGTGCAGATTGTTGTGTTAATCCTCCAATCAGTTTTCTAGGTGTGCAGGATGGTTTAGTGTTGGTCTGGCTGTATTTCATGGACGTGAGATCACAAAAAACTTTCATGCTATTCTGCCATCTTGACTCCTCCCTGTCTTTTTAATTTTAGCCTGTTATGGTAAGAGGGAGAGATATTACATTATAGTTTTGATTTGTATTTCCTTGGTGTCTAAGAACCTTTTCATGTATCTTTTGGCCAGTTGGATATCACCATTTGTGAACTTCCTGTTCATGACTTTTGCCCATTTTTCTTTGGGGTCATCTGACTTTTCTCTAACTAAGTTGTAGAAATTACCCTCGAACAGTGCAGAGGTTAGGGGCACTGACTCCCTGCCCAATTGAAAATCTATGTATAACTTTTGACTTCCCCAAAGCTTAACTACTAACAGCTACTGTTGAGTGGAAGCCTTACCAATGACATAAAGAGTCGACTAACACATATTTTGTATGTTATGCGTATCATAGGCTGTATTCTTACAATAAAGCAAGCTAGAGAAAAATAAAGTGTTATTAAGAAAATCATAAGAAAGAGAAAATACATTTAGAATCCTATTTATTGAAAAATCCACATAGAAGTGGACCCCCATGCTGTTCAAACACGTCTTGTTCAAGGGTCAACTGTTTTATATTTTGGATAGAAGTTTATTTTGAATTTGCAAATATCCATTCCCATTCTACTGGGCATCTTTTATTCCCTTCATGGAATGTTTTGATTACTATCAAAAGATGTAGTTGTAGTCCAATTTATTGGTATTTGCCTCAGTTAACTCTTAATGTGAACTGTTTAAGAAATCTTCGCCTACCCCAAGGTCATGAGGACATTCTCTTGTTTTTCCCTAAAGGTTTCATTCTTTTACCTTACACATTTAGCTGTATAATCCATCTGGAATTAATTTTTGTGTATGGTGTGAGGTAGGGTTCAAGAAGAAATTTTCTTTTCCATACGGATATCCATATCCAATTGAACCATAAAAACATCCCTTCTCCCTCTGCTTCCAGTGAACCCTTGTTATAAATTGTGTGGTTATACAACTATAAGTCTATTTCTGGACTCTATTTTGTTTCATTGGTCTATACAGCTAATGTTTTGGAAACGTTCTTATAGAAGAGAGATTTGTGAAGAAGGAGACATCCCGAGGAATTCATTATTGGTAATGGTTGTGGGAGAGGCGGAAGAAATCCAGCCAGTTTCTGGAGGCAGCTATAGCAGGGGCCTGAAGGCTTGATAGTATGAATTACAGTGTCTGGGGCCTCAGTGGCACTGGTCGTAGACTCTCCCCTGGAGCAGTCCAGGGGCATAAAATGGGCATTGCCCTTGGCCATGTAGACCTGAAGCTTAGTCTTCTGTTTCTTCCGTAATGTTGGATGCAAAGATTTTGAATCCTCTGCTTGCCTTCCCGTGAAACCAATTTGCCCCTGTGTGCTCCTTCCCCAGTAAGCTGTGAAATACAAGGTCTCCTTGTAATACTTTTATACACTGCTTGCTGCAGTTTAATATATGAGACACTGCATCATAGTCTGGAGGTTCAAAATTACCTCGAAGTAATCATTTCCTAGAGGGCTGGTAGTAAACATTCTGTCACACAGCTATAGATTGTCGCCTGTCGCCATCAATCAGCCCCCAGGGAGATATTAGGGGAAATGATACGGGAACGAATTGAGAACTGGTGCACGTGGCTGCCAGGTCTCTGCAGAAGGAAACAGGCTTGGTGGCCCATGGCAGGCTGGCTCTGTGGGGGGTAGGCGGTGTCTGCGCTGCAATCCGAGGTTGTGGCTTGAGCCCTGGGTGGGCTGGTGGCATAACTCAGCTCCAGGGTCATGGGGTTCTTCAGCGTAATCCTGACCGTGGCATTCTGGTATCTTCCCTACCTACTTCAGAACAGAGCCAGCATCTGTGTTTGCAAAAATAATAACAATGCCCATTTACAAACGCCCAACTCTGCAAGAAGGAGTTGGCCAATCCTTTTGATTAATCCTCAGAGTGATCGACTCCATGAAGGACTTACCATATCAGTCCCATTTCACAGCCAAGGAGGCTGCGGCTTGGAAATGTTGGGAAACCTGCAAAGTCATGCAGCAGGTCAGTGGCACAGGCAGGATTTGAATCTGGGAGTTCTGCCTCCAGGGGCCAAGTGCTGAATCACTGCACACTGCCTCTGTTAAACGTCCAGCTCTACACGGAGCCGTTGGCTTGAATCCTCACTAGCCTTGTATGCACGCTGTTCTTGTGTCCGTCGTACAGATGAGGAAATCAAGGCTTTCAGAAGTGCAGCCTCATCTGAGGCCAGCAGGTAGATGCCTGGCTCCACTCCAGGGTTCTTTGGCCACACGTCTATAACTTCCTCCTTGGGAAGGCAGGTAGAATGTGCGGGAAACATAGCTGCCTGCAGACTTTGCAGGACACACGCAGGTTCATCTGGTGGCCCTAAAGTCTTGGTGAACTTTGGCCGGAGGCCCCAAGAGGGTCAGATCACGACTTGGGGACTGAAGCTTATGTATTTTGGGTGACTTTTTTTTTAACCCACAAAATTATTAATAAATATGAGGTATAAAAGTACGTATTTATCTGGCAGGTCCATTCAGGTGAGGGGTCCTGAAACTTAAATCTCACGAAAGGCACGGCCAACCCACTTTGGTCTCTGTGGGATTCCACCTTGGATGCTAAATCTCTAACAATCAGAGCTGTAATGATTTCTTGCCCCTGTTGGTCCTAGTTGATCACCTCAGATCAACTGAGTCAGGATCTCTAGGACAGGCCTAGGCATCAATATTGTTTAAAAGTTTCCCAAGTGCTTGCTCCTGAGGCACGCTTGATCTCTTGGTCAGCCACGGCTGCAAAAATGCTGTGAAACAAGTAACTCCCACTTCTCAATGACTTACAATAACAAACACGTGTTTTTTTCACTTCTGTGTCTGCAGATGGGCTAAAGTTCGGTCAATTTCAGTTGGGTGTAACTCTAGGCTGTGTGTCTGCTCTGTGTGTCTCTTTCTGGGACCAGCAGCTTTCTGGGGGTGATTATAATGGTGATGTCAGGAGGGCACCCTTATTATAATGGTGATGTCAGGAGGGCAAGAGGTCGTGACACCTCCCGAAGCTAAGTTTAGAAGGATCACTACCTCTAGCGGGGACGCTATCACCCTCTCCCGCATCTCATTGGCCAACACAAGTCACATGACCAAACAACAGTGGAAGGAGGAAGTAGACGCCACCTACAAGTCACAGGGGCAAAGAGCATGGATGTATAATTCTGTCAAGGAGGCATGTGGAGGTGGAAACAGTAATCCAATTTACCAGAGCTGAGAGCCATGCCTGGTTAGAGTAGGTGCTCAGTAAACATTGTGTATTCTTCTAGAAAGCACATTCCCACAGCTTCCTCTGAGGCTGTTGCATGGGAGCCATTCTCCCTCCATGATGGGTTCCAGGGATGAGTTAACTTCCCACCCTGGCATACAGTTAGTCTCCAGGGAGAGAGGGCTGTGCCGTAATGCACCAAATGCTTTGAGTTCCTAGGAAGAAAGATCCCAATTGGAGGCTGCGAGAACTATTATCGACTGCTTAAATATCCATTTTCCCATCCACCACTCACAAAGTGCTCTATTTATTTGCACACTCTCTGTAATATAGCAGCGGAGGGAGAATTCATTAAGGCAAATTGGGAGGGTAGCTTTCAAAAAAAAATTCATCTCTCTGTTTTATGCACTGCATAGTTCCCTGCTTAATGAGGACTCTGCAAGTCCATTTTCCTTAAGGGTTTAATAAAAGTATAATTTAAAAAATTAAGACAGATGGGGAAAGTGCCGAGGGAAGCTATTTCTCCCATTAACACGCAGAGTAGACCTTCTAGATACTGCGAGATGGGTGGGGAGAGGAAAAGACCCTAGAAGCTCTCAGGAGTTCTTTAGGCTCACATAAAATTCTGGCCTGGGTTTATGTGGCTTAAGGATTCCTGCCGACCAGATAGGAATTAGATTTATTGGTTGACAAATGGGACTGTTACTAGCTGGCAGTTTAATTAATGCTGATATAGGAGCTTTGCCTTCTCTTAGAATTTGAACTGCGGCACTCCGGAAAGGAGACATTTACATTGTTACAACTTTCTCAGCAGTCTTGGTTGCTTTTGGAGGGGAGAGGAGCACCGGGCATTTGAGGGAGGCAGAATCTCTGGGTGTGGGTGGCCAACATGGGATTCTCAGCTCCCTGCGTGTGGCATCCTAGGGACAAATTTTTGGTTTTCTTCCATCCCTGCTGCTGCTCCTGGCTTCTCGAAGCAAGGTAGAGCCTGCAATATAATCATTTAATGATATACCAATAACAACAACAACAACAACATAACCACGTTTATATAATTAAAGAAGCTAAGAATTAGTATTGCACACATTCTGAGTGCTTTTTTTTTGGTTCATCTTCACTGGGAAGCTGGTGCTGTTATCATCATCCCCATTTTACAGATCAGGAAACCAAGGCTCAGGCAGATGTGCCAAACAGACAGAAAATTCAGAGCCGGGACTTGAACCCCAGGTTGGTGTCTTATACCCTGTGCTACCATTTTTTTATGTGACCTTTGAGGCGCTGAGTCTCAGAGAAGCTTAAAACCCCCACGGCTGAACAGCAAGTAAATACAGAGTGAGAACTCAGTTTCTCAGCCAGCAGCTTTCCCCACTACATCTCTCACATTTAATACAGGGATTCTGACTCACTTTAGTATTAATCTTCACAGCACACTCATTAAGAAGTAGAAATATGGTCTCCTTCTTCATCTCGATAACAGTAAGTGCACTCACAGGGATGCGGGAGGCGCTCACCATGTTGCGGGCACAGTGCTGAGTGCTGCGTATTTCATTTAATCCTTACCATACATGCCAGGGGGAGGGTATGTAACTATCTCCACTGTCAAGGTAAGGAATCTGAGGCTCGGAGAGGGGAAAGGACTTGCCCAAGGTCACGCAGCAGGAAGTGATCCAAACAAGTTTCAGACTCAAGTCTGCCGGAAATTCCCAAGCCTTTGCACTGAACCCCAAGACTAAATAAATAGGAAGGATTGCTGGGTTTCGCCTTCTTCACTTTGCCCGTGTTCCAGGATGCCTCCGCTGGTGGTAATTGAGAGGTGGCTGGTGCAATGCAGCCTGTCACCCCTGGAGTTATTTTTCTTTTTCTTATTTATTTATTTAATATGAAATTTATTGTCAAATTGGTTTCCATACAACACCCAGTGCTCATCCCAACAGGCGCCCTCGTCAATGCCCATCACCCACTTTCCCCTCCCTCCCACCTCCCATCAACCCTCAGTTTATTCTCAGTTTTTAAGTGTCTCTTATGGTTTGCCTCCTCCCTCTCTAACTTTTTTTTCCCCTTTCCCCTCCCCCATGGTCTTCTGTTAAGTTTTTCAGGATCCACATAAGAGTGAAAACATATGGCATCTGTCTTTCTCTCTGTATGACTTATTTCACTTAGCATAACACTCTCCAGTTCCATCCACGTTGCTACAAAAGGCCATGTTTCATTCTTTCTCATTGCCACATAGTATTCCATTGTGTATATAAACCACAATTTCTTTATCCATTCATCAGTTGATGGATATTTAGGCTCTTTCCATAATTTGGCTATTGGTGAAAGTGCTGCTGTAAACATTGGGGTACAAGTGCCCCTATGCATCAACACCCTGGAGTTATTTTTAGCAAGTTCCTGTATAAATCCTTCTTCTCTGACGGTAGAAGGGAGTCGGCTTTCCTTGGTGCATTCCCTGGTTAGTGTACTTTTCTTGTGGTCTCCTTGGCATGTGGTGTTGTAAATCAGGAAACCCTCGCAGAGATGGACAGGTCCCTGAGTCAGCAGTTTGGGGAACGCTCTCTCTTCTCTGCCTTTCTCGGACTGCCATTCATTAAGTGATCCTCGAGAGAACCAGATTCCTTTTCGACCAAGAAAATGCCTTTGGCTTCCTTCTACGTTCAATTCAAAAGTACCGGAAAACGTTATCTGTTTCTTTACCATGTTGTCAGAGACGTTGGACTCAATGGAGAAAGGTCAAGAACAAGACAGAGAATGAAAAGGGTGATTCAGGTTCACCTTGTAGGAAATTCATGTTCATCCTGTGAAAGTTGGTAGTTGGGGGTGCCTGGGTGGCTCAGTCGGTGAAGCGTCCGACTTCGGCTCAGTCATGATCTCGCGGTTCGTGAGATCGAGCCCCACGTTGGGCTCTGCAGTGACAACTTGGAGCCTGCCTAGAATCCTCCCTCTTCCGTTCTCTCTGCCCCTCGTCCACTTAGGCTCTCTCTCTCTCTCTCAAAATAAACGAAAAAAAGTCGTATGCCCAAAATAACTTGTTATGTGAACAGACAACTCTGTGAAGTGGGTCCACTATTCCCATTTTACAGATCATGAAACAGAGACTTAGAGAAATAAGAAGGCTTTCTCAGCATCATGCAGAAAGGAAATAGAAAAACCAGATATGGCAGAGAACAAGGCCTCACTTCCATAGAGTTGCATCGGACATCCCTATGTCAATGCCACACATCATCACCGTCCTTGTAAAATCCCAACCTCTCCCTGTATGTCTGGGTCCATTCTTCTCTCCAAAGCACTTTTTGTCTTCAACACACCAGCTTGCTATATAATTTACTTATTTATTATGCATGTATTTTATTGCCTGCTTCACTCCTCCTTGTCTCTAAGCGAGGGAATTGTATTTATTTTGTTAGCTGCTGTATTCACTGGTCTGAGCACAGTGCCTGACACACAGAAAGTGCTCAGCAAATATTTGCTGAATAAATGCATGAGGTCCGCCTGGCTCAAGAGCATCCTGTACATATCACACTGCTAATCCTAGACAATTTATGATCCGAGCTATCATTTATGAATGCCTCCCACCTTCTAGGCATCTTTTTTTTTTTTTTTTAATTTTAATGTATTTATTTTTAAGAGAGACAGCACAAAGAGGTGAAGGGCAGTGAGAGTGGGGGACAGAAGATCTGAAACGGGCTCTTCACTGGAGCAAGTCTGATGCGGGGCTCGAACTCACAAACCATGAGATCACAACCTGAGCCAAAGTCAGATGTTCAACTGCCTGAGCCACCCGGGCGCCCCTACGTTCTAGCCACCTTGAAGGCAACATAAATATATTGCTAATGATTTTTATTGTAACCTTTCACGGGAGGGATGAATATCCGGGCTTTGCAATCGAGGAGACTGACAGCAGGGGCAGATGGGGAGACAGATGTAGGTCAGCTGGACGCCAAGACCTGCTCTCCTTCCCCAGCCAGTGCACTGCAGGAGGCGTGCTTCATTCACACAGAAAAGGAATATGGCTCAATGCGCGCAAATGTATTTAAGCAAGTAAAAGTGAATGGATGTACCACTATCACTGACGTCACCTGGACTGTATTCATTTTCTGGGCCTGCCATCACAGAGTGTCACAAAGGGGTGGCTTAAACAACAGAAATTTATTTATGTACATTTCTGGAGGCCAGAAGTCTGGGATCGAGGTATCGGAAAGATGGTTCCTTCTGAGGAAAATCTGTTCCGGGCCACTCTCCGTGGCTCAGATGGCCGTCTTCCCCCCATATCTCTTCACACCGCCTTCTCTCTGCGTGTGTTTGTCTTCAGTTTTCCCCTTTCTGTAAAGACGCCAGTCACAATGGGTGCGGGACCCACCCTACTCCAGTCTGACATCATCTGGACTGATTACATCTGCAATGACCCTATTTCCAAATAAGATCATGTTCTGAGATCTCGGGGACTAGGACTTCAACGTATGAATTTGGGGGGGAGGGCGCAATGTAACCCATAATATGAAGATTATGAAACATACATAAACATGTGTATGAATTTGAGGTTTTAAAGGTATAAGATAAATAGAAATATGTATTCTAATGTTTTCTTCCTAAACCTGCAGTAGGTTGTTTTTTGAAAAACAGCTTTATTGAGATACAAGCCATACACCATACAATTCCCCCACGTAAGATGTACAATTCAGGGGTGCGTGGATGGCTCAGTCAGTTGAATGTCCGACTCTTCATTTCAGCTCAGGTCTTGATCTCAGAGTCGTGAGTTCGAGCTCCACGTTGGGCTTTGCACTGGGCATGGAGCCTACTTAAAAATAAATAAATAAAAATAAAATGTACAACTCAATGGTTTTTAGGACATTCACAGGGTGGTACAACTATCACCACGATTTTAGAATGTTGCCATTGCCCCCAAAGGAAACCCCATACCATTAGCCGTGGTTCCTCATTTTCCCTCAACCCCCCTAGGCAATCACTAATGTACCTTCTGTCACCTGTAGATTTACCCATCCTGGGTATTTTATATAAATGGGATCGTATAGTCTGTGGGCTCTTGTGACTGGCTTCTTCCCACTTCACATGATGTAAAACAACACGTTTCACACTGTGGCATCTACCCACGCTATGCTCCTTCTTATTGCCAAATAAAATATCACTGCATGAATAGACCACTTTCGTTTATCTGTTTATCCGTTGGTGGGCGTTTGGGTTGTTTCCACTTAAGGTTATTGAAGATAGTGCTGCCATGAACAGTTGTTCCCAAGGATTTGTGTGAGCGTATGTTTTAAATTCCTCTTGGCCAAGTAACAAAGAGTGGAAGTGACGAGTCCAATGATAAGTCTGCGTTTGGCCTTTTGGGGGAACTGGCCAACTATTTTCCAAAGTGGCTGCCCCAATGACGTACAAGGGTTCTGACACACTCCCAGCTTCTCCAGCTCTTGTTATTATCTTGTGTTTTTAAATTCTAGCCATTCTAAGGTGTGAAGTGGCATCACTATGGTTTTGATTTGCATTTCCTTAATGACTAACGCTGTTGAGCGTCTTTCTGTGTGCTTGTTGCCCGTTTGCCTATCTTCTTGGGAAGAATGTCTGTCTGGATCCCTTGCCCACTTTTAATTGGCTCATTTGTCTGTTCACTATGGGATCGTAAGAGTTCTTCACATGTTCAGGACACTAGTCTCTTATCAGACATATGATGGCAGATCTTTTTCTCCCCTTCTGTGAGCTCTCTTCTCAGCTTCTTGACGGCATCCTTCAAAGGAAAGAATTTCCCATTTTGATAAAGTCGAATTTATCTGCCTTTTCCTTTTGTCGCTTCTGCTTTTGGCGTAAGATTGAAGAAGGCTTTGCCTAATCCAGTGTCTTAAAGATTTACTCCTATGGTTTCTTCTCAAAATGTCATAGTTTTAGCCCTTCGATCTAGTCTGTTATACTTTTGGAGTAAATCTCTGTGTGTGGCATAAGGAAGGGACCCAACTTCATTCTCCTGTTTGTGAAAATCCAGGTATGTGAGCAGTATACTAAATAGCCAATGGTATTTGTTGAGAAGGCTGGTCTTTTCCCATCGAACGATCTTGGCACCCTTGTCAAAAATCAGTTGACCAAAAACGTAAGGGCTTATTTCTGGGTTCAGTTTTGTTCCATTGGCTTCTACGTCTAGCCTCTGCTACCATCACACTGCCTCGATTACTGTAGCTTTGTAGTAAGTTTTGAAATAAGAAAGTGAAGGTCCTCCAGCTTTGTTCTTTTTAAAGAACGTTTTGGCTATTCTGGGTTCCTCGCGTTTCCGTATGAAATTTAGTATCGGCTTGCCAATTTCTGTAAGGAAAAAAAAAATCCAGCTGGGATTTTGATAGGTATCGCATTGAATTTGTAACTCACTTTGAGAAGAATTGCCACTTAAAAACCTTAAATCAACACGAAACATCTTCCTATTTATTGAGGTCCTCTTTAATTTCTTTCTACGACATGTTGTGGTGAATGCTTTGTCTTTTGCATCCTGGGGTGGAGACGCCCCACTCTGGTGATCTCTGGTGCAGGAACTTGGGCACATTTATGAGGCCAATCTGGTTATTCGCCGTAGGATATTTTCCTTGGCCTCCTCCTACCAGACAGCAGCTGAGATCACTGTGACTCTTGTCAGTAGGAGGGTGAGCGGGGCCCTCTGCTAAGTGTGCTATATTATTTATCTGTCACTAGTGACAATAATGAGGAGGAAGAGGAGTGCTGTGCTAAGGGTCTTCTATCCACTACCTTATTTTATCTTCAAAACATCCCTCTAAGGTAAGAATTATCACCCTTGTTTTGTAGACAGAAATGTTGAGGCTCAGAGAGGCTCACCTAGAACAAGAGACAAAGCGCATGTTTAAACCCAAGTATCTCTGACACCAAACATTGGCCACTTCCCGGCCCACTCCACCCACATCATCTCTCAGGTGGGCTCAGAATTTTGCCAGTAGGTTGTTCTCACGTTGCCATTCACGTTGGCTACCGATCTTGGCAGTTCACGAGTACAGTAGTTACTTATACGTGGACCCTGATCTGCTAGAGTCCCCTCATCAGATTATGGAAACTGGCTTCATTCTCAGCAGCTGCTTATGATTATCATCCTTGGGCCAAAATTTGTATTTGAGAAGCAGACCTTTGCTCAGCTCAAACAAACAAACAAACAAACACCCTCATCAGACCTGATGAGAGGACTCTATTGTATATTCATTGCACGGTTGGAGCCCACTGAAACATACTGAAATAGAATTCCCAGGGTTAGAGGGGTTGTGGGAGTTCAGGAATCGGAGTTTTAATAAGAACCTAGGTGATTTGTGTGATTAGGCTTATCTGGGGAATAGAGCAATAGAATCCATCCATCCATCCATCCATCCATCCATCCATCCATCCTCCATCCATCCTCCATCCATTTCCTCAATCTGTAAAATGAGGATAATGCCAGCACCCACTTTATACGATTGTAGTAAGGCTCAAATGAGCATATAAGTAGGAAGTTCTTAAAACAGTACCTGCCACATCACAAGAGCTGATTAAGACTTATACCCGGGCACCCCCTATGGACCTGGCTCTTTTCTGGTTGTCAGGAATAAACTGATAACCTGGTGCGGACCATCTAGTTGGAATGAACACAGATTTTGGCATCAGACAAAAATGGATTCAACTTCTGCCCTTGCCACGCACACTCATTTGTGGGCATGAACAAACTACTGAACTTGTCTGGGTCTGTTTGCTCAAATCTGAAGTGGGGATAATAGATTATTATTTTTTTTTATTTTTGAGACAGAGAGAGGCAGAGCATGAGCAGGGGAGGGGCAGAGAGAGGGGAGACACAGAATCCGAAGCGGCCTCCAGGGCTCTGAGCTGTCAGCACAGAGCCCGATGCGGGGCTCGAACTCACGGAGAGTGAGATCATGACCTGAGCCGAAGTCGGATGCTCAACCAGCGCCACTCAGGCGCCCCAATAAATTATTATTAAATAACAAAAAAGTGGGGCTCCTGGGTGCTTCAGTTGGTTGAGTGTCCGACTCTTGATTTCTGCTCAGGTCATGATCTCACAGTTCATGGGATCAAGCCCCGTGTTGGGCTTTACACTGACAGCATGGAGCCTGCTTGGGATTCTCTCTCTCTCTCTCTCTCTCTCTCTCTCTGCCCTTCCCCTACATTCTCCCTCTCAAAATAAATACATAAACTAAAAAAATAAATAAATAACAGAAAAGTTACAGCTTTTTGTTATTTTTATCAAATAGAGGAGATTCAGCATCAGGCAGGCAAAGCAACTTGCCTAAGGTCACAGAGCTAGAAAATAGAGCTGGGACTTGATCCCATGTCTGTTGGACGTAATGTCTACCCGCCGCGTTCCGCAGAGAGAGGTAGCTATAAAACTTACAGGGAACTGGTAGGAAGGATGATGAACCCAGGGAAGGCTTCACCCAACTGATGCACACGTACACACAGAAGTACGTTATGCTGAGGCCGTGTGGAAACTCCCCTGTGACAAAAAGATGGCCTGACGTCCCTGGTTCCCACTCCATGCAGAGTCAGCCTTCTCAAGTCTCCGGGCAACATGGGAATTTGGAGAGCCCTTGGAGAGATTCAATTTCTCTAATCTCGCCAGGCACAAGGAGAATTTGGGAGACATGAAAGGTAGCGGTTATTTATTTCATGAATAGATAACAGCAAGCCATTTAAAGGGAGCAGTGGCAGGAAGATGAAAATGCTATTAATACAGTTGGAAGCTCATTTCTTTCGGAGCGGCCAGCAGCGGCCAGGGAGGACAAAAACGAGAAAATATTGCAGTGGGCGCTCCTGACAACACAAATTATTCGGGAGACATTAAAGTGCATTGTTCACGATCATAAACATTTTTTTTTTTTTTTACGTTTATGAGATCTGTTCAAAGGCATCTCGACGGATGAAACCCAATAGCATTTTACATGTGTGCGTGCACACGCACACGCTCACATTTCTTTTGTTCTCGTATCCTTTGTAAATCATTTCTTTGAGCTGATGTACTCAACAGTGGCTAGGCCGGGCCTACGTAATGCAAAGTGAAGCCCATGCCCTCGTTCCCCGGGGAACTGTGCTGTTCTCGATGTCGGCTGTGCTGCAGATGGGGCTCTGGGAAGCTGGGAGCTGACGTGAGGCAGAATGATGGGGGCCAGGGAAGCGCTTCGGTTCTGGGAGGAGAGCAACCAAGAGGGGCACAGGGAGGAAGGAGAAAGTTGTAGCAGGGTTTCCCAGTGTGCAATGGGAACTCTCTGTTCCCACCCAGAGAGGGGCCCAAGGGAAGAGGATTCGGACAATCCTTGCACTTCTGACTGCCATGGGGCATTCACGGTGTATGGGATCCTGTTCAAGACTGTGTTGGTTCTTTTTATTTTTATTTTTTTTAATTTTAAGTTATTTATTTATTTTTGAGAGAGAGAGAGAGAGAGAGAGAGAGAGAGGGAGAGAGAGACAGAGACACAGAATCTGAAGCAGGCTTCAGGCTCTGGGCCGTCAGCACAGAGCCTGACCCAGGGCTCAAACCCATGAATCATGAGATCACGACCTTCGAACCCATGAATGGTGAGATCATGACCTGAGCTGAAGTTGGACGTTCAACTGAGCCACTCAGGCGCCCCATGGCTGTGTTGATTCTTGAGGTAAGGCGACCTTCTCAATATGGCTTACTTCTGCTCACTTCCTGGTTTCTGACCATAGTGGGGCACCTGCAAAACTCCAGTGCCTCAGAGAATCCTTTCAGAAATACAACTTGTAAGTGATAAAAATGAGCAAAGCTGTTAATCACTGTCACTAAGCCACGATATCACCTATATGCGTGATTGTTAGCTCAATTATTTTAAATGAAATGACTTGTCCGTTGAGTTAATAACTAACCAAATTAGACAACCTACTAGTCTGAGAAAATATTTTCCCACTTGAATTGGTTTATTATTTGGTTTAAGACTTGTGGACACAACCGATTTAACTCTCAGGGACAAATTCAGTTTTGAATACACGACCCCTTTTGTAGACTGCTGAAGAACACCAGCTCGGGAGTCAAACGCACCAGAGTTCAATCCTGGCACCCTCACTTTCTAGAAGTGTGACTTTAAGAAAGTTATCAAACCTCTCTAAGTTTCCATTTCCGCCTGTGTAGTATAGAAGGGGAACAATATTGGACCAATATTGGAGCAATACTTGGACCTATTGTATTGGCTCGTGCAGATTAGTTGATGCGATGCAGAAAAAAGGGTAGCACAGGGCTAGCGTGTAGGGAGTTCTTAATAAGTGTCGTTTATCGTTGTCATCATTGCCATCACCATCATCAGGAGGAAGAGGAGGAGTTAACAGGCGAGCTGTAAATCTCCCAGCCTCAGGGATGCCTGAAGGAAGCTGGACTCTTAGATGCGACATCAACAGAAGGAGGGTATCCACTAGAGATAAATGATCGTCTTGCTGGGGTGGCTACCTGCTGATCGCTGACCCAACAATGTACCCAAGCACACTGTACTTGGTTGTTGGGTTTATCGCATGACCTGTGGTTTATGGAGTGCAGCAGCTGGAGGGTGACAGTGTGGCGTGCTCCCTCCCAGGCCCCATGTCACTAACAAGGCATTCAAACCGAGGGATCCAAGTCCCTGAAGCTTCCCTATGCTGATGTGACCCACAGTGCTCATCCTTGAGACCAAAATGGTGATTGGGACGTTGGACCTTGGCTCTGGGCGTCCAAGGCCTTGATGGTGCTGTTAGCCTAACATGTTGCTCTGCTTCTCATTCTGTATCCCTTCTTAAGGCAAAGTAAACCTTGTGCCTGGTGAGCCTACCATGCGTCTTGTGAATTTCAGTGACAACCTGAATCCGGAAGCCACCCCAGAGGTTAAAAATATCTAGACTTGGTTTGGCATCACGCCATCTATTCACTGGGTAGCTTCAGGCAAGTTACTGAACCTCATTGAGCCTTGGGGTCCTCTTCTGCAGAACGGGGACGCAATCAAACACTTCACAGAGTTGCAACTCATTAAATGAGGTGATATATGCCAAATGCCTACAACAGTGCCTGGCCCCAAACTGAATGATGATTATGTGAGACGACCAGTATAATGCCCTATACGGGGTTTAGTCCAGGGGATTTTCCACAGACTTCTCTTCTGTCATCAGGACATATCCCCACTGGAGTGTACCCGGGTCAGGAACTAAACCCCCAGTTAGTTATAAAGTTGTCCCATATTTAGCTCTCTCTAGACTCTCATTAGGGTGTCTTAATCTGCAGATAGAGCATGTCATGAGTCCAGAGACTGTCTAGTTCATGTCTAATTCCCTTCCCTGTCACAGGGGCATGTGTGAGAGAGTTGAGGTGATTAAACCTGGACAATACGATGTTGTCGTGTGGCGATGGCCAGGCTGAGTGTGGATTCTCTCTTGTGTTCAGCAAGGAGCCAGGGAAGGCTTTTGAGCAGGGAGACAGTAACAGGGGAATTTGAGCTCTTCCTTTGTACCCCCAAACTGCTAAATCCTTACAATGACCCTCTGAGGTTTAGAATCCTTGTGCCAGTCAGATTGAAGGGCAGAATGACTGGAGTATATTGAGACTTGATACAGGTCAATTCAAGGAGCACAACGAAAATGGAATTGACAAGCTCCCAGCACGTAGCACATTATCTGTCAATTTTACCAGCCAGCCAAACACCTCCTTAGTCCAGTAAAATGTTCAACCACATCAGTCCATCCCTTATGTCCCAACAGCCAAAGTGGTCATGGCTTGTAGACGAAGAGCCTTATCAGGCTTAAAGGGGACGGCATGACTCATTCGCAGCTGGGTGGTAATGTCCCCTGAGAGGACATTCTAAGACGCGTCTGTGGCGAGGGCTCCGCACAGCGTAATGCATGAAGTAGCCGACTTGGGGCACTTTACTCCTAGCTAGAAGCTGTGCTCTCCTAACTTTGTCAGATGGCCCTTTCTCTTCAGTGAAAACCTCTTCTGGGACTATTCTGAGTCTTCTGGTTGGCCATTGACTATGTTCTTTCTTTTTTTTTTTTTTTTTAATTTTTAAAAATTTATTGGAGAGAGAGAGACAGAGACAGAGAAGGAGCAGGGAAGGGGCAGAGAGAGAGGGAGAGAGAGAATTCCAAGCAAGCTCTGCACTGTCAGCACAGAGCCCAATGCAGGGCTCAAACTCACAAACCGTGAGATCGTGACCCGAGCCAAAATCAAGAGTCGGACACTCAACCGACTGAGCCCCCCAGGTGCCCCTAGACTATGTTATTTCTTGACCATGATTCCAGCTGAACATGCTGCCACTCTTCTCCCACTTCAATCAGAAACCAATGTTGCCCTAGCAGCTCTCCTGGTCCCATCCTATCAGTCCCCAAGCTTGCTGGAACGAATTCGCCAAGAGATCGTACATCCCTGCTGTCTCAGGGATGTACCACCACCACCCAGAGTGCCATGATGTTCACACAAGGTCTGTGCAATGGCATCCTGACCGGTGTCCCTGCCCCTAGATTTGCCTCCTCATCCTGCATCCTGTTCTCCTCAGTGGAGCCAGAAAGCCGCTCAGAAGATTCAAATCTGATACGCCATTCTCTTGCTTCCATACCCAAACCCTATGTCCTGGCATTCAGTGCTTGTCAAAAGCCGGCCCCTCCCGGACAACCCATCCTTGGGCTGCTATTGTCGCTTGCCCCACCCACACCGCACCTTCGTGCAAAGTGCCAGGCTCTTGCAGGCTCTTCCAGAGAATGGAGTCCTCAGCCTGGCCCTGCAAAGCCCCGGGAGGTGACCCCACTCCTCCTGCCTCCCCTCCTCTTGCACATGCCCCGTCAGCACGTGGGGCTGGTGCACGTGGACCGTATTTCCCTGGGAGGTACCTCTAGGGCCGTATCTGCGGTTCCTGTGGAGATTGATGAACTTTGCAATGATGAGGTTTCCGGGGGCATTTATTGACGTATAAATCAAAATCCAATTTATGTGAAGGAAAATCCCAGCTGGTTTACATGGCAGGATTATGAAACAGTTTTTGCCTTGTGCGCAGCCTCTCAGATGATGTACAGTGATTTTACCCTCCACAAAGGAAACTTGGCTTTTAAACTTCTTCCGGCATTTTCCCGGGGTGAGCCCCAACGCTGTGTTCAATTTGAACACTTCCAATATGTATGGCATTCTGAGGTTGCTGACTTATAACACTGGTCTAGCTGAGGAGCAAAAGGGGAGTGCAATTTATTGAGCGCCTACTGTGTGCCAGGCACATCCCTACAATATTCTATTTTAAGCCTCATGACAGTGGGCAGGGAACTTGAGCTCATATCGATGGCCTTGATCTCCACCACGTGACTGCCGTTCCATTCCCTAACGAGGGTATATTCGTTATGTGTTACTGCATAATAAATTATCACACACTTAGCTTACAGCAACTCACACTTATTACCTCACCATTTCTGTGGGTCAAGAGTTTAGATGCAGCTTAACGGAGTCCTTTGCTCAGGGCTGCTCGGGGCTTACAAGGCTGCAATTAAAGTGCTGGCCAGGGGTGTGGTCTCATCCGTGGCTCAACCAGGGAAGGATCTGCTTCTGAGCTCGTTTGGTGGTTGGCGTCTCCCCTTTACTCGTGGACGGGAGGACCGAGGACCTGAGTTTCTGGTCGCCTATTGTCCAGATATCGCCTTCAGTTCCTTGGTACACGGGCCTTCCGAACACTGCTGCTTACTTCTTCCAAGCCCGGGAGAGACGGAGAGTCTTTGAGCAAGACAGATGGTACAATCTAATGTAGCATTAAGCACAGAAGTGACACCATCCCACTATCTTTGTGGTAGTTATTGGTTAGAAGCCAGTCAGTCCCTTCTGATCCTGCCCGTACCCAAGCGGAAGAAGTCACACAGAGCGTGAGTTATCGGGAGGTGGGGTTCATGGGGGCCCTGCAAGGTTAAGACCCTCAAGGTCACTCAGCTAATTGTTGATGAAGTTGGGATCTTACTGGAGAGGCCACACTCTTCATATCACGCTGTCCGGTCAGCTGATTCCACAGTCTGCCAAATCCAAAGCAAAGCTTTTCCTGGGAGATTTATCCTGACTGCTAAATCTGGGTCGTTTGTTTGTATCTGGAGCTGCTGTGGGTCATTAGTACCCAAATCATCAAAACTGGACTAGAAGGAGGCAGTTCTTCAAAGGACAACTTTGAAGATGTTGGTACCCGAAATGAGGAGGGCATGCTTGTCTGCTTCTGCTGGACACAGGCCTCCACAGGCTGTTCTCTGATGGAGAACACGTTTTCTCGGGTGGACTCCAGGTGATCCACTGTGGCCTTTGGGGAACCCACGTGGCTGTTCAGGGATAAATGCCACCACAGGTCTCTCTCTGTGTGGTCACCCTTCATAAAAGAGACCTTCGCCATCTGGCTTATTTAACAGAATATTGCTGCTGTGTTTTAATTTTTCTACCAACACTCACAGCCTCCAATTTGCTGTTTGGAGATCTACCAATTCCTCAATTCTGAACAAGACTTTTGTGTTAACTCCTACATGCCTGTCATATGCAGTTGTATGGGTTGTGCACTACATAAGGGATACCTGGCCAAGAGGGTGAGTGGATCATACACGAAGTCAACATCCTGAGCTCTCTTTTCCAGTGGCAGTGAACACACTCACTGTGTTGCCTTCCCCTTTTAGGAACAACAGCCCTGTTTTGTTTTGTTTTGTGTTAGGAGCCTTCACCCTTCGGCCTTCATACCACTCATTAAACGAGGGAAAGCTGTTTCTGCCCGAGGGAAGAGACACCTTGTTCTACTTCACGTACAGAAACCCATCTAGGCTTGCAGCAGCCTTGGTGACTATTTTCAGGAGAGAGAACCTTCTGCCCGGCTGGGGTCGTGACATACTCTGCCCAAGCTGACTTTGACAACAAGCAGCTCAGAGTTTTAAAAGCCAGCTGGGACAGCCGCCCAATCCCAGTGGAAATTCCACTTTCAGCCCGCTGCCCCTGAACTCCAAAGTCCGAATGTGACGACATTTGCTAAGGAATGAACGGCTTCGGCTGCCACACGCCTTTAAATAAACCTTAAAATCGACAGCCAGGGTTCGGCTCAATGCTGATTGTCAGTCATAAAGACTCAGCTAGGGGAGTGAGTACTGAAAAGCCACGTTCAAAACTATGCAATCAACACCAGCTGTGGTGCAATTAAACCCAACTGATCACAGGTGTTCATACGGGGTACATGCACACACGCTTCTTTTAAAATGCGGAGTTTGGAAAACACAGCGAGAGGACGTCCACAGACCGTTCACCCCAGAACCCCCTGAAATCCTTGATAAAAATGTAGCCTCTCTATCCCCACCCTAGACCTACGAATCCAGGTATTTGGGGAGCAGGAGCCCAAGCATCGGACTCTAGCAAGCACCCGAGGCTGTTGAAATGCACGATGCCCTTGAAGACCACTGCCAAAGCGTCCGTATTTTTTTTCAGCAAAGTCCGGCTGATTCTAATGTGCAATCGCACGCGATCCGTGATGAATGCGGAGGCGGGCTTCAACCTGTTACGGTCACAAGCCCATCTACCAAAGGAGCTTCTCCAGGGCAGATACCCTGTCTGATTCGGGTTATTTCTCCCATGTTCACTAAATGTTGAATGAAAGGAGGAATGAGTGATTTCAATAACGACGTGGCAGCCAGCGTCTTTTTTGTTCAAGGAGACCGGGGGGGCATTAAAGACGTCTACAAACTCTCCATCATGCCTCCCTGGACAGGTGGGCTGTAATCCTCCTTCCCTTGAGTCTGGACCGGTCGCCTTACTTGCTTGGCTCATAGAATATGGGGGAAGGGATGCTGTGTGGCTTCTCATCTCCTGAGAAGTTCCTGTCCGGGTCTCTTGGAATGCTCGCTCTTAGACCTGCTGTGCTCCCAGCTGGCCTCCAGCACTAGCTCCCGCTACCTTGGACAGTCCAGCGTACATGAGGCTGCACGTGACTGCAGCCCCCCAGTGACCGGCTGACACCAGGTGAAGCAGGTAACCTACAGGACAGTGAGAGATAATACAGGGTTTTAAGCCACTGCACTCGGGGGTGATTATTACACATCACTGGATCACAAGCCGACCACCGGGGTGTTAGTCCTCTGAGATCTTTAGATGATGGGGGAGTTTCTTGCCGTCACTGGTGGAGAGCTGCCCTTGGAGGGAGGCGAGGAGGTGTTTATTCCCTGGCGCTTCCTGTCCTACAGGGAGGCAGAGCAGGCTCCACGGGCGGAGGGAGACTTTACACGAGGAACCCGATCAGCGGGTGGTTGGAAATCAGTCGTCTGGATGCACAGAAGCGGTGCGCAGTGACGGCATCCAGTGGGTATCTCCTGTCTCGATGTCTCCTGTCTCGGGAAGCAGCTACTCAGTTCTGGATAACTCTTGTTGCCTCCCAAGAAAAATCAGAAGGTGGATCTTCATGTAGAGTTCCATGATTCTTTTATTTTTTTTTTTAAATTTTTTTTAACGTTTTATTTATTTTTGAGACAGAGAGAGACAGAGCATGAACAGGGGAGGGGCAGAGAGAGAGGGAGACACAGAATCGGAAGCAGGCTCCAGGCTCTGAGCCATCAGCCCAGAGCCCAACGCGGGGCTCGAACTCCAGACCGCGAGATCGTGACCTGAGCTGAAGTCGGACGCTTAACCGACTGAGCCACCCAGGCGCCCCCCATGATTCTTTTAAAGTTGGCAACGAACTCAGATTAAAACACAAGTCCTGTGAAGCCAAATCACGCAGGCCCAACAAAAACATGTGTGCGGGTGGATGGTTTCTTGATCGGTACAAGTCGGAGAGGAGAGAGCACGGAGCCCCACGTCATGGGAAGATGTGGCAAGACAGCAGGACGTGGGGCATAGACCTGACCTTAAATGACAGATTTACATGAGGGTGGCTTTCAGAAAAGGGAAGCCACGTAGGTGAAAGCCCAGGAGGGGACAGTTTGTAGGATGGAGGGGGGAGTGACTAGTTTCATAGTAAAGGCTAATTAATACGAGGGAAACCAACATTAATCTTACACTAGAAACAAGCAGAGAATGTGCTCATTGGCCACATTAAATGCATATATAATTTCACTTCTTCACTCTTAGTTAGGCGTCTGATGGCAGGAAATAGAATGCTTATGTCTTGGTAAGAAATACGCACTGAAGATTATAATCTCACAAAGAAAAGAAACCATGTTTATTGACTGGGATCCTGTTTACTCTTGTATTGACTAGGCTGATCATGTAAATGTGATGCTTTATCTCAATCGGTATCAGTAAGTAAGCAAATATGTTACAAAGGTGCCATTGTTTTGAATTTCTCATATCCTGCGACTCGTAGCAAGGGAACGTGTAAAGACTATATAGCCCACACTCAAGCGAAATGGTTTCACCTCAGCTAATCCACTGGCTGAGTGACCTTCAGCAAGTTCATTAACCTCTCTGTGCTTCTGCATTTTCATTTGAAAAGGGCAGATGGTGATAGAACCTGCTTTAGCCTGTGGCTGAGGGGAGTTAAGTGAGATAAGACTTGTAAATCCCTTAGCACAGCGCGGGACAAGCCCGTGATAAACACCAACACTTAGCAAATCTCACCCCTGATGACTAAAGTCTAATGAGAACCACCAATTCGTGAGTTGGTTCCATGTTTGTGCCTGATACAGACGTTCATTACTGCCCGTCTTGTATTGCACTTCATGGAAGATCATGTCTTTTGCAAGTGGAAACTGGTTCTTGCAATTCTCTCTGTAAGCTTCCACTCAAGTCTGATTCATTCTCAGAGGGGTTGCTCAAAGTCATCCTTCATTCTTTCATTCAATTGACTGCTTACTGTAAGTCAGGCCTGAAGGAGGCACAGAGATGAAAGAAACAGCCCCTGGGGCACCTGCGTGGCTCAGTCAGTTAAGAGTTAAGTGTCCGACTCTTGGCTTTGGCTCAGGTCATGATCTCACGATCGTGGGGTCAACCACACACTGGGCTCTGCACTGACATTGTGGAGCCTGCTTGGGATATTCTCTCTCTCTCTCTCTCTCTCTCTCTCTCTCTCTCTCTCTCTCTCTCCCTCTCTCTCCCTCTCCCCCTCCCTCCCTCCCTCCCTCCCTCCCTCTCCCTCCCTCCCTCTCTCTCCCTGCCCCTCCCCACCCACACTCTCTCTTTCTCTCAAAATAATAAATAAACTAAAAAAAAAGTTAAAAGAAAAAAAAAAGAAATATCCCCAGACACACAGAGCTCACAGTCTAGTGGCAGGGCGAGGGGAGAGGAAAACAGGCACAGACACCTCAATGAAGTCACAGAAGTGGACAGCAAGCTGCAGGGCCACAGAGGAAATGCTGCCCAGCCTGGGGATCAGGAAAGGAAACTGACATCTAGGGTAAGTCCTAAAAAGAAGGAAGGGAATAGCTGGGAAATGGAATAGGGAATGGGGAGCCATTGAAGGTTAAGAGGGAAGGGTGATCAGAAGGGTGTTTTGGAAAGATCACACTTGCTGCTCTTCAGAGCGTGAGTTGGGGGTTATGAGATTAGTTAAGAGACTAGTTTAAGAGGCTGATATGGTCTTTCAAGTCTAAAGTAAGGTGGTGACAAGAAGGGAATAGATCGAGATATAGTTAAGAGACATTAACAACAGGACATGGAGAACGAGTGGAGAGGAGGAGGTGAGAGGTGAAGACCGATTCTAGGTTTAGGAACCAGGCAGATGGTGGATGGAGCCATCTTATGGGGCAGGGAGTGTGTGGATAGAGACATGTAACTGTTAGTTGGCTTTTAACCAGACCACATACCTCTTTAGATTAAATTCAAGAAGTTCAATTGATATTATCAGCCATTCTCTCTCTCTTTTTTTAAGTGTATTTATTATTTATTTTGAGAGAGTGAGAGTGAGCAGGGAGGGGCAGAGAGAGAGGGAGAGACAGAATCCCAAGCAGGCTTTGCACCGTCAGGGCAGAGCCCGATGTGGGGCTTAAACTCATGAACCATGAGATCATGACCTGAGCCAAAGTCAGATGCTTAACTGACTGAGACACCCAGGTGCCCACTTGTCAGCCATTCTTACTGAAGCTTGAATCAGAGTGATAATTATTCCAAAGAGGCAAGTTGCACAAATTCTCACAACAGCATCCTCTTAAAGATGCCCAGTTTTCTGCATGGCCTTCAAACTCAACCCAACAAGATTTATTCATCACTTACTCTGTGTCACGTGTGGTACCCATTTTGTTCCTGCCCTCATAGGACTTACATTCTATCTTAGAGTTCCAGTATCTTCTAAAGTGCTAAATCCTCCTGTCCTCTAGGAGTGCTTGGACAAGAATAGGAGTGTATCAGCTAGCTATTGCTGTATAACAAAATGCCCTAAAAACCCAGTGGCTTCAAATTGCAAATATTTATTTAGCTTAAAATTCCACCATTGGCAACTTAGGCTGGTTCAGCTGGGTGGTCCTTCTCATCTCAGCTGAATAGGCTCCTCTCCTTGACAGGAGCCCCAGCAGAGTTTCATTGCGAAGGGCAGGGGCACAGGGAGGCAGCATTGGCAGTCTCCTCCAAGGGCTCAAGCACTTCCAATTCTTCGAGGTGTAAAAGTAACCACAAAAGAGAGCTACACTCAGATGACAGCAACAGCTGTATTTCTTCTCTCTCTCAGCCAAACAGGAGACTTACTGAGACCTGTCCTTTCCAACAAGAGGGGGTTCGCTCTGTCGCTTTTGGCTGCTGGGTCAGTCCATTTTTTCCGTTTAAATTTTCTGATTGCAGCCATTCTGTTCTTTTTCGCCCCCCCAGGACAACAGCCTGGGGTTCTCTGCACAGATGTCACAGAGAGGAAATGTCAGCGGAGTTCACGGTGACCCTGGAGGCGGGTGCTCCCTTCCTCACTGTCCATCTCCTCCTCGTGGTCGCCTTTGGCAGGGCTGGTCTGCACTATTAATAAACCTTCCCTTCAGCATTTTCTCTCGAGGAAACAGTATCAGATAGTCTCGATCTACCGCCCCAGCCTTACTCCCGCCAGGCTGGAGAGAAGGTCTCCTGACACGGAGATAAGAAATCCCAGACACCACCGCCATGTAGGGGAAGCTTGAGGTTCCATTTTCCTTATGAAAGGTCAAATTGCTTCTTTTTGCAGTGCGGGGAAAGAAAAGAGCCAACATAATGTGCTTTCTAAATGCCAATGATCTTGACGTCCCTGATAAGGAGAAGTCAATGAAGGAAGAGAATAGCTTAGGAGGAGAGCTGACTTCTAAGTGCCAGCAGGAGATGTGAAGCATTTTTAATCACTCATGTTAAAGGCCGTATTTAATTCCATCCTGGGTTAGAGTAACGCATTTATTGCAGCTTAAAACTCCTGCCTTGTTGCACGGACTACAATCAATTGTAATAGTTTCCCTCAAGGGGCTTGGGGGCCAAAACAGGCCAGTCACAAAGTAGTCCAATCACCTTTGCATTCATTTATTCTTTTATTCTTTCATTGCATGTGTCTTGAGTAGCCACTATGTACCAGAGACTGTGCTGGGCATAAGGGATGTGGGAGAGGTAAACAGCACAATAATTCTGTTCTTGAGGAGCTCGTAGCTTAATTGGAGAGCCATACAAAGCACCACATAACAGCTACAAAGAGTGATGGGTGCTCCTTCAGGACAGGCAGGGTGTCACAGAAGCATCTCCATGGGAGGGTCTAAGGAACATCATTGCCCCACGGGCCCATCACTCCTTCTCCAAACATTCCATGGATTCTAACACCCATGTGCCTTGGCAGATGCCATCTGGGATCTTATTCTCATCCTGTAGTGCCTGGAAAACTCTTAGGTACCTTACAAGACTCAGACCAAATGCTTTCTCTTCTGCAAAGTTTCTTTCTGATCTACTGAGTAGGACTTGTCCTCTCTACATCATGCCCCCAAGAACCTTGTTTATATGTCCAGTTTGGTCTTTATCTCAAAGGACTATTTTATGGTACTCCTTTGTTTGTTTGATTTCTTTGTATACGTTTCTGTTTCCTTCACCAGATCATGGGCTTCTCTGGAGCAGAGTCCAGATGTTAGTAACCTTTGCATCGTCTGTGCCTGGCCCACAAAAGCAGCTCAACAAATGTCCACTGTCTGGATAAAAGATGATGTGTTACGACAGGGGCCACAGGTCACTGGATGCCACCAAGATAGTTGTGCTTTCTAATTCATGGGCATGATGGAATAGATTATAAGACCCAGTGAGGACGAAAGGAAAATCATCATTTTAGCCTCCTCTCTGCTATGGGGACAGCATCACCTGCCTTGTCTAAACTTAGGGAGACAGGGCAGACTAGAGCTCGTGTCTTGGTGCCATGGCCCACATCCAGGAGCAGATGAAACATTGCCATCTGAAGACAGTGTGGGGATCCTCGATCTCCGATCCCTTGGCTTGTGCAGTGGTAGATATGTACTTTATGGGTAGAGTTCTCAGAATGCACTAGAAAAACCTATGAGTCCCACCTTCAGAATGTTTCCAGAATCCCACCACTTTCTTACCACATCTGCTGTCACTACCCTGGCCCACCACTTCTTGCCTGAAGGACTGTGATAGCCCCATAAGTGAATCTGTGCTTCTATCCATGCTCCAGCCTCTACCTCTCTGCCCTCCAGTCTAATCTAGACCAGAAGTCAGAGTGATCTCATGAAAATGTAATTCAGGTCACATTCCTCCTCTGTCAAAACTTCCTATGCTTTCCATCTCAATCAAAGGAAAAAGCAAAGTCTTTATGATGGATCTCAAGGCCCTATAGGACTGACCTTCTCCTCACCTCCTGAATCATCTCTGACCTTCCCTTCTCTCTTTCACTGTGTTCTAACCGTATGGCCTTTGTGCACTTCTTGCGTTAAGCCAAACGTGTTCCTGCCTCAGGGCCTTTGCACTTACTATGCCCTCTGCAAGGATAAGCCTTCCCTAGATGTCCACGTGGCTTATCTCCTCAGCGCCTCAGGTCTTTGCTCAAATGTCATCTTATCAAAAAAGCCTTCCACAATCACCCCATGTAGAGTAGTAAGACCACAACTCCAGAAATTTCCTGTCCTCTCACTCTGCCTGGTTTTTCTCCACAACACTTACCACCACAGACATGTATATTCTAAATGTGTTCTTGTCTATCTCCCTGCTGCTAGGTGTAAGGCTTGTGAGAACAGCAGCTTGGGCTGCGTCTGTCCCTTCTTGTATCTCTAGTGTCTGACATAGCACCTAGAATGCAGGAGGCACTCGGTATTTGATGAATAAGTAAACGCAGGGCCTCTCAAACAGCTTTGTGAAGCAGATATTGGGATTATTATCCCATTTCTTAGATCAGACAGTGGAGGCTCTGAGCAGGGAGAGGCTTGTTGAAGCTCTGCCTAGCTTAGCTCTTGTACCAGGCTGCTGGAACTGTAGAAAACAGTTCTTTCACATGGCTGGAGCAAACAGAGGAATTTACAGGGAGGCACTGCACACCTTCTAGAGGCCAGAGCCTCCAGAAGGACGGGAAGAAGGAAATGGAAGCTGTCAGGACCTGCAGGGAAGAGCTGTCACTAGGGTGTGCAGGTCCCAGGGCAAATATTTCTCGCAGGTCTCCTGTCTATATGAACAACGTGAGTCGATCCAAATCGGCATGTTGGCAAATAAAAATCAAAAGTAAAAATAAAAACAAATAAATCAGTGTGTTGGCATATTTTTGTGCACTCATTGCACACAGTGCCATTAAAGAAATACCATGCCGGCTAGAGTGAACTATCAGCTCATCATGCTCCAGGGCTGAGGACAACCGCGATCTTTGGGACGTCTGGTCAACCAAGTACATGTGGTGAAGGATCCCTGCAGGGGAGGAGCAGAGACTGGGGCTTGTAATAGGTGCTGGTCCGGGTTTAGGGTGCTCAGCTTGGATGGTGCTGCCAGCCCTAGCACATTCCGGGCTCTAGAGAGGGAACTTGGAAGGTTTCCAGGAAAGCAAGAGGGCATTCCAAAGTGCAACTTCTCCTGAGTTGTGGGGCCCAGCTACTCCAGGTCCAAGGGAGGTCTCTCTGTTTCTCTGTCTTGGCCCAAGCTTCCTAGGCCAGCTCTGTTCTCTATTTCGTTGTTCTCTCTCTTAGTCTGTCTGCCGACTGGCTTCCCAGAAGGGGACGTCCCTTCTCTCCAGTGCAGCCATGGTTGCCCAGCTCACACCCTTGCCAATGTGCAGCACAGAGTGACCAGCAGCCCTCAGTCCTAATTGCAACCTTCTGGAAGGACAGCCTTTTCAGCTCAACTGTCAGGTGTACATGCCTGGCCCAATCAGCAGGGGCAGGGGGAGGGGCGTAGGGAGCAGAGTACCAGCACAAATCTGGCTACAGTTCTCAGAGCAGAGGGAAGACAGGTGGGGCAAATGACCTCCAAGTGTTTGCTACAGCTTGTCAGGAAAAGCACCCTGATATTTCGCCCTGGATATTCCAACCTCCAAAGCCTGTAATCTAGGACAGCAATGGTGTGACCGAACACCACCCTCCTTGGACCCACTTGCGGGGCTGACCAGGCCACAGAATCCTGGAGTCAGCAGCAAGACTTTATGAAGTGAGACCCACACACTGGATTTCAAAACTTTTCAGCTTATTCCTTGTGAATTGGGAGGCAGACGTTCACAAAGTGGGAGCATTCCGCCTGCAGACAAGCTGACATGAACAGCAGGCTACCCTTCGAATGCCCAGGTGCTGAGTGCATGCACACAGTAAAAACTGGCAAATTACACGAAACCGAAAGCAGGTTAATTGGGTTATTTGATCCCTGGGGCCTATTCAGAGCACCTTCTTGCAGCCTCTAACTGGGCAGGGCTTGGGACGGCGTGGAACTGAGCCTCCAGATGCTGTCATTAGCCCAGAGTCCCACTTCATCGGTTTTGCTTCAGTCTCTACGGGCCACCTGATGCTCAGTCAGGATGTGCTGGTACAGCATAGCCGGAGTCCCAGGGTCAACACAGAGTGGCTGAGGGAGCTGGTGGAGAAGGGATGACCTGGGAGGAGGTGAGAGCAGATTTTAATCTTCTGAAAGGCCGTCTGGTGGAAAGGGGTGATGGTAACAAGAGAGCAGGCTGAATCTGGCATAAGAAATGTTTTCAAAAGCAGAGATTCCGATACCAATGGGATTAGGCTCTGTTATAAAGTGGTGAGCTCCTTGACACTTCCGAGTATGGCATCAGAATGGCACAGGAGGTCTGTAAGGATTTGTTCATCGATATAGAAGATTAAACAGCCATAATAACAAAACAACCATGAGTGCATTGGTATGGACTCTCCAATAGTCATGCTTAGTTCCTGTTACTGCTAGCAGACTGTAGCCCTGTGTGTCTGCCTGTAATAGCCTTTATCTTTCGCTCTTCCTTTTGTACCTTCTCTACTATCTTTCAAAATCTGATTAAGGTGTCCTGGGCCAGTTTGGATGAGGTCTCTGGGATCCCAATGCTAGGGGCAAAAATATCAGTGCCTGGTGGTTGTTTAGGACCATGGAGAGCAACATACATTTCCACCTCCCTTGGCTACTGTGATTAGACCACATCATCAGGTTACATTCCTTTATGGCCCTTCCGAGGTTGTCGGGAGCCACGTGGAAACAAATTGTTGAGCCATCTGTTATAATTGATGCACTTGGATTCCTGTATAACCATTCATTCATTTATTCTGTCATATGGCTTCAGAGAGAAAGAGAAGAAAGGATAGAAAACAGTTGTCTGATGACTCAAGATTCTTACAAG
Organism: Panthera onca; assembly: GCF_046562875.1. Lineage (NCBI taxonomy): Eukaryota > Metazoa > Chordata > Mammalia > Carnivora > Felidae > Panthera > Panthera onca. The sequence goes on from NC_138350.1 coordinate 15,963,927, forward strand.
GCCCAGTTGTTTTCTCTACAACAAAAGGGAGCCAAAAGATTCCCCTTTATCCATTCAATCAATCTCCTTTTGCTTGAGTCAGTCTAAGGAGGTGTCCATTCCTTGCAACTAATGATTCCTAACAAAGCATCATTGGATTAGGAACCTTCACCCAATAAATGACAAGTCTTGTCTTTCTGCCCTGTAGAGTTTTGGGCATGGAAGCCTCCAATATCCAGATGCTGATGGTGTGGATTAAGAAGAGACCTTGGAGCAGGCCCTCATGAGACAAGCATCCTGGTCACAGGCAGAAAGGGGCTTACTCCATGTGGACAGAGGCAGCCCCTATCATCTTGGGAAGGCAGTCAAGCGGCACCAAGAAATTAGACCCCAGTGATGCTTGCTTTACTGAAGCACTCAGTTTAATGAGTCTTTCTCTGACACACAAAATGCTACTTGCTGCATCAGCAAATGTGACCTATTTGGTGTGAATAATTCAGTGTTTTGCAGGGGTTCTGACTTCCAGTGAGAATGCAGCACTGTCAAAGATTGTTAACTAATCCTATGGAGCAGAACTGAGCTCTGATTCACCTCTGAGTGAGAAAACACTTGGGAAAACAGTGAAAAGAGAAGAAAAAGGAAAAACACTTCCCCTCCACTAACAACAGAAACCACTCTCCCCAGACTCCTTCAACACACACATCAGCGTGCAGATCTTCTCTCTTCCAAACCTTAAACCTAGTCTCGGGGGATTTTAGTACAAAGAAGTTTCTGAAGATGTGTTTCTAAACGAGGAATTCTAAATGGAAAAGTCCAGCTCTGGATAAATGTGCTGGTTGTCTCTGCCCAGAGGAAGTAGGAGATCTGAAATGTTGAGGAAGTCCTGACCACTCACAGCTCAAAGAAGGTTTTTCCCCGCTTCTTTCTGCCCAGCTGTGTGATCTTGGGCAAGTCACTTCCCCCTCTCTGGCACAGCTGTGAAACCAAAGCCTTAGATTAGAAATCAGAAATCCTTAACCAAGTATTCTGGGTGGTCCATGTGTAGTCAGTGGAATCTCTGAAATACTGTGCTAAATTCTTTTTAGATGTGCACTTTAGGGAAGGCAAGGGGCTCTATGGCTTTCATCAGATTCTCGAAAGTGTCCATGACCTCCGAAGCTGGAAAACTCCTGGACTGGACAATTGCTAGGTCTCAGTTTGATCGAGCCGTGGTTCTAGTGTCTTCCGTGAGTCTGGAGAGTTGTGTATCCACCTGGACTGCTCTTGATGGGAGCCTACAGGAATCACAAGTGCTCTCACCTCCCAAGCTTCAAAGCCAAAGTAGGGGGGCCAACCACTGGATGCAGGAAGCGTGTGTTTGTGTGCAGCTTCTATCAGGGAGAGAAGATATTCCTTCATTTATTCATTCCATAAATATTCATTGGGTCCTCCTGTGTGCTAAGCCCTCTGCTACCCACTGCCCTTCTGGAGCTCACAGTCTAGAAATGGGAAAACAATCACGAAGACCTCTGGTTCCAAAGTATGACAAAAGCTCTGAGTGGCCACTAAGAGTTTTGGTGAGAGATTATAAGGAGTGACCTGCTTTTCATTCATGTCACATTCCAGACATCCAACGAGCAGTGGACTCCAAAAATAGATCGGGATCTCTCCATCCCCACTGCCACCTCCTTAGTCCAAGTCCCCATCAGCTCACGCCTGAACCCCCACAACCCTCTTCTCTTCTCTTACGTTCTTGCTCATTGACCGAAATGAGGAGACCCACGGGGGGGGGGGGAGGGGGGGGGAGTCGAACCCAGTCGAGTGCTATGCATAAGGATATAAAAGCAAACAGCACACTTCCTTCACCGGAAAAGCCCTCAGGATCTCAGCGAAGGGAGTGGGATGCTGAAGGGGTGCTTCAGGTATTCAAGACAAAGTGGTGGGAGAAGGCTTCACCTTCTCAAGATGAGAACTTTGAGGAACAATGCTCACTTGAATGGGTAACTTGATAGCATTGGCAAAAAAAACAACAACAACAAAAAAAAAACATCGCTCATTTGGCATCGCACCTGGTGTTGCACAAAACAAAACATAATAGAGCCAGCTCACTTCTAGCTGAGCCTGTTGATTCTCAGCCCACAACAGGATTCGAAACAGTCTAAATAAAGCAAGCGAGCAAATCCAAACCCACAAGCCAGGCAAATTAGGGGGTGATTACATCCTTTTGTGTTTCAGAAGCCCTCTTTGATTTATAAAGGACCGTCTTAAAATAGCGTTTCTGGAGTGTTTACAGATCTGTAACTTGCTTGCTGGAAGGGCTGCAGCTGGGGAGGGAAACCGAAAACAAAAGTTGCAGAATTCCTGGTCCATGGAAGGCCATTCTAAGGGATGTGTGACCTGACTTCAAGCCCAGCACGTGGAGGGATCTACCCCTGAGCTAAAGAGCGGCACACCTACAGGCATCTATGCTGGGATCAGGGCAGGGTCTGAGCTCTTGTCTGAGAACGTGCACATGAAAGCATTTGTATACACGTGGCACTTAATAAGTGGTCGATAAATGTCAGCCATCACCATCATTCCCTAGGTTCCAACAACTCTCTAACACCAGCCAGATGTCCTACGGTTCAATGCAATTCTGACGCCACCCTGAGTTAGTGCATACCCCACGGGTTAAGGGGTTCAGTCCCACAAGACTGCCTCTATTTCAGACACGAACCACAACCCCCAGGTGTCTCCTAGCCACGCATGCTTCGACGACACATTTGGGGGCTCCCACGACTACCTTTCATGTTTGGTGATTCATGAAGACGGTTTCTAGAATTCACATAATGCATCATACTTGCAGTTATATTATAGTTTTACAACAAGGGGTGCAACTCAAGAACAATCAAATAGAAGAGATATGTAAGGTGAGGTAGGTGGGGCGGGGGGTGGGCACAGAGCTTCCTTGCTCTCTCCCCCTGGAATCAGGGTTTGTCACCCTCCAAACACATCGATGTGTGCTCCAACCTGGAAGCTCCCCCAAGCTTTGGCGCCCAAGAGCTCTTGGGTTTCATTATGTAGGCATGATTAATTAAATCACTAATTTAACTTAAACCATGTGGTTCAACCCAATCTCCAGCCCCTGTCCCCTCTCCAGAGGTGGGGTGTGGGCCTGAAAGTTCCAATCACTTGGATGTTTCCTCTGTCAACCAGCTCTCCACCTCCTGAAGCTATCTAGCTCTCCCCTCCTTGCACCCCCCTCCCACTCCCGCCAAAAGGGCTCGTTATCAATAACAAAAGATACTGTTATCACTCAGGAAATTTCAAGGGTTTTTGAAGCACTGAGTTAGGAACCCGGAGCAAAGCAAATATATTCCTTATGATATCCCCTTCCGCCGACCATACTGTCTCCTGAAATAAAAGGCTGAAAGAAGGTCTTAAGAGGTCAAATTATCCATCCCCCTGCCTCCAAGTGAGCTTGTATTTTAATCACTGGAGACAGCTAATTATCATTTTCAGAAAAAAAAAGGTAAGGAAATATCAGAGGCCAGTAGAGCCCCCAGTCAGTACACTGTAGTCATGTATTTCCAGATTCCCAGGGCCACCTGGCAATCCCTATGCGCTCTCCATGGGGACTGGCCAGCTTCCTCCTCCAGCTCTTCCCATTTGCTTTTATTAAGCCTCTCCAGTCTCCCCCATAGCCTGAAAGAGGACTGGCCACCCAGAGTTAACTCTTTGGAAAGATCCAAGATGGGACGGTGGTGGTTCCTAAGTTCTACCATATTAGGACCCACTGTACCACTGTACCTGATTTTGACTGTTCCTAAGATACTTCATGCCCATAGAGGTCTGTGTTGGGAAGGGTTTCCAGATGTATTACTTCTGCTCAATGTGTCTTCCTGTTCTTCATTTTCTTTCCCTGCAATTACACTGAAGTTACACAGTCAGTAGTGCGTGTAATCATAGACGGTACAATTCACGGACTCCTCTTAACATTCTCAAAGTCCGTTTCTGGTTAGGCCCTCACAAAGCTGACACTGCCCTCTCTTTTTCTTTGAAAAATCTTCTTATATTGTCTTTTTCATTCATTCATTCATTTCTGCCTTTCCCTGGATTGTTCTTTCCATATTGTGTAACTGGTGAACTCTTCCCCAGCCTTCAAAGTCCAGTTTAAATGTCACCTCCTCTGAGAAACCTTCCCTGATTGCCTTCAAGTCTCTCCACCACGTTCTCTTCCATGCTTCTGTAGATGGCCAGACATTAATCTGTACATTTGTCACCATCTGTTGTGATTATTTAATTACACATCTGATCCATTCTCCTGGACTGAAAGTCCTTGGAAGGTAGGGGCTGTGGCTGGATCCTCTCTGATTCCAGAATTCTCATCATGACGCCTGGCACCGAGAAGTCACTCAAGAAACATTTATTGAGTGACTGTGTAGATGAAACCCAACCTGCAACAAGCATTGCCTATTCCGTCTGTAGAAGACTGTCAATTTTCCCTCACCAACCACTTCTCCCTTCTTTCTTGCTAATAGAACCCCAGTTTGATCTAGATATTGGGCACTCACGGCCGCTCTCCCAACTCCAGGGGGATGCACGCTGGTTATTTCAATACAATCACGGTAATTTCACAACTCTGGCTGGTGATCGGTTTAAGTGTGTACATGTGGGCAATGTTGGCCCATGAGATATAAGGTAAGTGTGCTGGGTGTGAAAGTTGTGGGGAAAGGGGTCCTTTCTTGATAAAAGTCGTTGCACTAGAGAAATAGCTCATGGGAGGCCGACGTCTCAAGCAGAAGCAGCCATCCTGAGGCCACATGGATGGTGGCAGTGTAGAAGGAGAGAAGTTTCTGGGGCCAGGGTAACATTGTTGTGCTTCGGGGTCAACTGGCCCACGCCCATCGTGTAATACAGGGATTTGTGTCCTGAATTTGGTTTCTTCCAGAACAGGGAGGTTTAGGTGTCTGCGGGAGGCGGTTGGCAAAGGAATTGCTGACAAATTCCTAAGACCTAGAAAATCATCCCCTTATTTTACAAAAGCCAGTGACCTCCGTGAATGGTTCCCTGGAGAGATAGCATACACTTTCCTTTAGAGATTAGTTCTAATGGGACGACAGCCCCCACCCTGGCGTGTGTGTTAAAAATCGTATTCATTAGAGAGAACGATCAGGATTACCAGTGTCCTCTACATGTGGTTTAGTAGACTTCCCGGTGCAAGTAAAGAACACGGTTCTCAGTGCCTTGCCATGGGATTAGTTCGACCGATGAAGCGTAAGCTGAAACGACATGTGTGTCTTCTGTCGTAAGGGATTTAGGGGCAAGCGGGCCACTTCTATGCCCTCTCTTCCTCTGCTGCCTCAACCTTCAGAGCCACGTATCCTAAATGGAAATAGTCACAAGATGGCGTCAGGGTTTTAGTTTAGAAAAAAAAAAAAAAAAAAGGTTTTTGTGCCACGCTGCTGAGTTAGGGCTTATTTTGTTACCCTAGAGCTTGTCATGACTACTGCACAGAGTAATATATTTGGAAGATATAAACAGAGAAGGACAGAAAAAAAAAATCTATACTCCAGTCGGCACCATGAGACCTCTGGCAGCCATGGTACTCTGTGGAATGTTCTGGAAGATTCCATCTCTTAATCCAGCCTCTCAGTGAACTACCAGGAATGAACTGGACTCTTTTGAGTTAGTTACTGTCACCTGACTTGAAGCAGACAGGTAGCCAGAGTCTCCAGAAGGGACACGGGAAGCTGGGAGCAATGCATAGGGAGACACTTTACCCCACACAGTCTTATTATTGACAGCTGCCTTCCTCACGGAGAACGTCAGGAAAACTGGAAATCCCTGTCTGTCTGTGAGGGGTTCTGTTATTTTCTGCATCGTGCAACATCTCCAAAGGTTCCTATCTTTTTCCATTAAAGGCAATTTTTATTTTTCAGTGAGGCCAGTAGTATCTTTCCATCGCTGACATATTACCCCTCAAAGAGAATTCTATTTGTGACTTTTGTTTCTAGTATTATATCTTTTTCTCATAATTCAGTTTCCACAATTAAATATCAAGCCACAGTATTTATCTTACATGTATAAACATAGAATTTGCATTGCCCATGCAATCACAACAAAAGTCTGCCTTTTTACTTCCAATGTTATGAACATCTTTCCGTGCCATTAAACATCCTTCTACACTATCCATTTTAATGCCTGCCTAGAATCCCAACATCTGGATCTATCCTCATTTATTTGACAAATCTCTTGCTGTTGGACATTTAGAATGTTTCCAATTTTTTAGCACTGAAAAAAAATCCTCATAGCTAATCTTTGCTCATACCCATTATTATTTCTTTAGAATAAATCCCTAAAAGGGAATCTCTCCAAAGTGTGTACAAAAAATGTAAGGCTTCTGAACCATACCGGTAACTTGCCTTTTCTGGAAAGACTGTATCCGCTTACACAGGTGTGAGGGTCCCTTCCTCACTCCTCTGCCTCACAACCTTGAAGTCAGCAGGCAGAGACCAAACACGAGACCACCCAGTGCTTACCACATAAATCTCCTTCATGCAGTCTTTGTGTCTCACGATTAATGATCTGTAGCTGCTGCTGACTCTATTTCTTCCCTTTATTTTGTTGAACATATCCTCAAATAACCTCAAAGAGACTTTTAAATAGACTTGTTCATGTAGTTTCTATGGTGTGAATTCCTTGATCAGTTGTATCTTCCGACTCTCACGGGGGCTTGGCTTCCTACGTGCTTTACAATTTTTCACTGCGAACTCATCTTCAGTGGGAATTTTTTCTTTGGGATTCCCAGGGGCCAAGATTGGGGAAGCTCATGGCACAGCCTTGATATTTAAATTTCTCCCCATGACTCTTTTACCCCCTTGGGTCTGGGGTGGCCAACTTGCCTGCCAGCCATGTGCTTAAGCCAGTGGGCAGAGCTTTCTAGTGTCCCTTTCACGGATGGAAAGCCCTTTATGTTTCCCTGCTTTGGGCTTTACTAGCTCCTATCCTGTGGATGCAACTCTGCTCTCCAGGCATTGGTATTATGACTTTCTAGGTATATGTAGTTCTGATACCACATGGACCGTATGGCTCATTTCGTTTGCTCATCCTTTCTGACACCTGGGATTCTCTTTTCCTTTATGTTTATTTTTGATCCAAGCTATGTATTTGAAGCTTTTGATGTTATATTTTATCCAGCATTCCTATGTGCTCGGAGTGTGGAGAGGGTTCTGATGTCAACTCAGTCACTATGTTGGCTGGCAGTCTCTGAGCTCTTCCTACACCCTTAGGGCTGATTCGACGCTCTTTGATAATGGCCAGAAGCTGGACAGCAGTTGAAGCAACAATCACTGCACCTGTTAAGAAGTCAACACAGGTACAATACGTGAGACTACATGGATTCATGTACCCATGGCTTATTTGCCAGAGTCACAGCCATGTTCTTGGGGGAAGAAAAGAAGCATGCCCCACGCCAAGAAATCCTGAAGTGCCTGGTTCAGTGCATCCCTTTTTATCCATAACCCTATAAAACAACAACAACAACAACAACAACAACAACAAGTACTATAACAAATGCACGGATTAACCCATTTAATCGTGAGATAGAAATTATCGTTACCCCTATTTTACAAACGAACAGACTAGAATGGAGGGGCATCACATAGCTATGAAATGGGAGGGATGGCATTTGAACCCCAGATCTCAGAGTCCTGACCTCTATGACACAGGTTTGATCTTTCCCTTGTCTTCTGCATAACATCCTCCCCAATTCCCCTCAAAACCCTTTCTCTTGGGATGTCCTTGGCATTCAGTCTATTCTTTACCATTAAGACTTTTCATCTAATTCTCCCAATAGAATACATTCTATTTCTAGCAACAAGAGATAACTTACCCAACCACAAGATTATACCTTTCCTCTCCTCCTACCCCCTCTCTTTCTCTCTCCCCCACGTAGAACTACTGACGAGATACATTTACCAATTAACTCAATGCCTCTCCCCTTTGTAATACATTAATTCCCCTTCCTGAGCGGTATCACCATCAACCTCTCTGCAGCAGCTCAGTGAACCCCAGAAAGCTAATTATCAAGCAGAATTTCCAGGTATACTATGTCCTGGCTACCCTTGCCATGCGTTCTACAAAAAAAGTACAGACGTCATGCTTCTCAACCATGTCTGTGCAGTGGAATTGCAAGGGGAGGTTTAAAAAGATACAGATGCCTTGGCACCATCCCTAGAGATTCTGGCTTAATTGCTCTTCATGTGGCCCAGGCATTTGGAGTTCGAAAATCTTTCCAGGTGGTTGTCATGGGCAGCCAGGGCTGAGAAAATTAAGGTGAATCAAGTTATCCCCCAGGACTATGTCGCGATCGCTCTGTAGTTGGATTTCGGCAGACAGCTCACCCTTTTGCCTTACCCTTATGACCTTAGGACTTGAGGGTGCATAGAATCATCTGGAGGGCTTATTAAAATACAGATTTCTGGGTCCCAGTGCCCAGAGTTTCTGGTTTAGTAGGCCTGGGGTGGAGCTCGAGACTTTGCATTTCTAACAAGTTCCAGTTGATGATGATGCTGCTGATCCAGGGAACATCCTTCGAGACTCTGGTCTTAGGGAGCTATTCTTACTCTACCCCCTCTAGGTACCATTCACGGCCACGGCTCAACATGCCATGCCTGCCTGTTCCGGTTTTCCCAATTTGTCCTTCGAGGTCTGATTCAAGTCTTCCCTTGATCGGGTCTTCCTGATGGCCCAGCCAGGTGACAACTCCTTCCTCTCCCACATGCTGGGGCTCCTTCTCTGTGACACCCGTAGTGGTTGATAGTCACAGGTCATAGACTATAGAGCCGAAAAGATCCTCAACATCCAACAGCTTAGAACCTTACCTTTGAGCTGAAGATTTCTTTTTCATTCACCTGAAATCCTACCCCAAGTGGCAATATTTATTTTATTCTATTTATTGTTTATTTTTTATTTATTTACTTATTTTTAATGTTGATTCATTTTTGAGAGACAGAGCATGAGCAGGGAAGGGGCAGAGAGAGAGGGAGACACAGAATCCGAAGCTGGCTCCAGGTTCCGAGCTGTCAGCACAGAGCCCGATGCGGGGCTCGAACTCACAAACTGCGAGATCATGACCTAAGCCGGAGTCAGACGCTCAACCGACTGAGACACCCAGGCGCCCCCCAAGTGGCAATATTTAAGATACATAGATGGGGTGAGGCTAGGAGACTAGGAACACCACCTTATGTACCTCTTTTTCTCCTTTGGGGTCTTGAGGCATTTTGTGGAGGCATATGGGAGGGACCTGGGGAGCATAATTTGGAAACCGCCCATAGTCCAAGCCTTCACTTCGTGGGTGAGGAGACTGAGGCTCAGAGGGGGTAAATGACGTGCCCATTCATTCATTCCATATTGTTGGTCACCGACTCTGTGCCGGGCATGGCGGTAGATCCTGCAGATGGGAACAGGGTGGACAAGCCCCAGCCCCCACCAGCTTTCTTCTAGCTGGGGAGACAGACGGTGAGTAAGTAAACACACAGACAAAACAATCATAGACTGTGATAAGAACTAACAGGGGATCCCACCATCTGCTAGAGTCACACAAGTTCCCAAAGAGTCTTTGTGAAATGACCTTCATTCTGAGTCCTGAAGGATGAGAGAAAACCAACTCTGAGCCTTGTCTGTGGGTCACAGTGAAAAGTCTGGATTCTCCTCTCCGCGGGATGGAAAAACCAGCGAAGGGGTTTAAGCAGGGAAGTGACCAGACCCGGATCTCGTTCCTCCTGTGATTTGTCTCCTTTGAGACACAGGTGGGTCACATTCTTTGTATTTTTCATGGCATTGATGCAGAGTAAGTACCGAAAATATGTGCACTGATGGCTGACGGCCTAAAGTTAACAAGGGTTTAAAGTCATCTCCTGCGTAGCTTCCCACCTACCAGACCAGTTATCTCTTAACCAGTTTTGGGTTCGAATCCTTTCACGTGTCTGGTCCAAGCTGTGGAGCTTTCCTTAGAAAATAATCCCATGCACACTTGTGCACTGTGTCTTACATACTAAGACTCACGAGTGCCCCAAAGGCCATCTCAGGACCTAGCCCTCTGCTGTACAGATTACGTGATGATACCTCTCCTTTAAGGACCCCCGATGTGGCTGCGTATCATTGCTATCCGGATTTAGAATCAGATTATCTTCATGCTTTTAAGCCCCAATTTTCCTGCCTATAAGATGGATTAGTGCATATGTCACAGGGGACTTTTAAGAATGAAATGAGATAATGCGGAAAGGTGGCTGGTCCACAGACGCCCAGTAGATATTAATTACTTTCTCTTCCTCCTTGGCAAGAAAGACAGTAGCTTTTTGTGAGGCAGGATCCTACAGTTGTTAGGAACCTGGCTCTGGGGGCACGTAGATGAGAACTTAATCCTATTCTGTCTCCTCTTAGGTTTTCCTATCCATAGAGTGGGGATAAATATGTAAAAACCCTTAATAAAGTGCCTGGCATCTGGCAAAGACTTTGATAATCAGTTTCTGCAAATTTTGACCGTGACAATGGTCCTGATAGTGTCTGCTCCACGCAGCTCCGTGCCTCCTTGGCTTAGGAATAGCCGGATGTACAGGGTGGATCGAAAACACAGACTTGATTCTAGGGAGGTTAGAATTCAGGGAGCTCTGTTAGTCTACGGAGAACCATTCTAGAGTGCTGCCCCATGGGAACCACCTTGGCTAAAGACAATCCGATGCTTGTGAGATCCATGTCCCTCGGACGTCTCTGCCGGCTTTCTGAACCCCGGCAAATCAGCGCGGAGAATGACAGTTATTGGAGATGAGATGGAACTCAGGCACTGGAGACAGAGCCGCTTTCCTCTGGGAACCCTGGATAACAGGAAAACACCGCAACCCCAAGAGAGAACATAAAGACCAATGAAATGAGGCCAATGCATAATGCAGGAGCTCACTTTCTCCCCAACTTAATTCTATTTTGTTAAGTAATGACGGAATAAAAATTCAGGATGGTGGAAGATGAGATTTGCAGCTCTATTTGATCAAAAGCCTATGGCTGTCGCTTTCAGCCACACGGGTTGCTTCATAAACAGATGAATAAATCAGACATCAGCGGGAAGTGAAAAGTCATGGCCAAGGATAAAACGAGACAGAAAATCATTCCTATTCCGTGACGCTCATTTGGGGCATCTCACCCAGGCTGCGGTGGGAGCCCCAAAGTGGCTGATGGAAGATTATTATGGAGCGGGGATTGAACCCTGGATGCGGAGGACGCAAGCCGTTCTTAGGATGTGCCATCTGCCTGAGCCAAGGTCATCCCAGGAAACTCTGAAAAGCCAGCAACTGACCCTCCACCATTAATGCCCCATCTGTGGGATTAACTGGGCTGCATGGGTAATAATTTATGGGGCATCATTAACCTAATGATATTGGTTCTCTATAAACTGCTTAGTCTGTCTCAGGGAAAATGGATTTCATAAATCTAGGTGGAAAATTCTGGGTGACTCATGAAGGCTCGTCAGTGGGGTGGGATGGGTCACCAGACAGGAACACTCTATACTCTTGGTTTGGTTGAAGGGCCCTGAAGATCGCTCCTTCATTTTTTTTGATCTGCCAGCCCACACAGTCATTCCAATTGAAGGAGGAAGTGCCCACGGTTGAAAAGTGCAGGCTGGGAAAAAGGTTGTTGATTCTTCCTTGCCTTGAGTTTTAGATCCCACCTATGACCTGCTCTGAAGATTCTGGAAAAGGGAAAAAGGTAACATTCCCAGTGTGGGAAATTCCTGGGCTGCAAAGATCGTATCTTTCCTCATCCAAAAAAGAATCAAGGTCCTTTACACAAGTCAGCTTCTGCATGTGCTATGTGCCAGGTTGTAAGACTCACTACTTTGGAACAGAGGTGCCTGGGAAGCCTCTAAGATTAAGAGACTGAATGGTGAGATGGAACCAGCATACAAGAGCTGGAAGGAAGGGCACTTAGGGGTAGAAAGGATAGCAAGGCAAGTGCAAAGGCCCTGAGGTCAGAGCAAGTTTGACCCGTTTGGGGAACAGAGAGAATTTATTACCACAATTGCAGGGGGCAGGTCTATTTATTCCCTTTTGAGAGCTGAGAAAACTGAGGCCCAAGGAGATTAGACAGATAATTCCCATCCACCCTAGAAGATGGGATTTGTAGGAAGTGTTGATGGATGCCAATCTGCGCGTGTACCCAGTAGGTCAGGGGTCAGCAAACGATGGCCCGTGGGTTAATCAGGCCTTCACCTATTTTTGGTAAATAAAGTTTTATCAGCACACAGCCGTTCACTGACATTCTGTCTACGGCTGCTTCATGCTCTACTGGCAGAGTCGAGTAGTCCTAACGGAAACCTTGTGGCCCAGAAAGCCTCAGGTATTTTCTATCTGATCCTTTACAGACAAAGTTCGCACAACCCCTGTGCGAGACAATGATGTCTCTCTTCTCTGTCTCTTCCTTTGCCTTTCGTGGAGGCAGGTGACAAGTCACACGGCTTGGGAATATGTGTCATCCAGTTCAGTGTGTGGATCAAAAAAGGAGCAGGAGGAGGAGGAGGAGGAGGAGGGAGAGGTGAAGGAGGAAAGCCGAGAATTTCTTCCACAAGCGAGCCCACGGCGTTGTCTGAGGGAAAGAATGTCCCTTTCAAGTGAGCAGAAGGTATTGATGTCCATGGAGAAAGCATGCGATTTTTGGCCCCCTGGGATTCTCTCTGTCACAGACAATAGAGGGACAGCTACTTCAGATTATGAAAACTTGACATACTGGGCAAAACAGGTGTTTCGCGAGCCATCGTTCAGAAAAGTCAACAGGACAGTGAACTCACACATCCCGGCAATCTTTTTACTTGTTAACAGCAGCAAAGAGCCATCAGCGTGTACCCCCAAAGCAGCTCAGCCTGTCAGCCTCAGACTGACCATGTTCTTCCCTCTTAACTCGTGTCATCGGCGACCCTTTTCCTTTTCCTCGTAAAAACCTCCTGCCTCCACCCTCCAAGTGGGAGCACAGCCTGGGGATCTAACCGAATCGAATCGGTGCTCGCCGAATTAAAATAGATGCTCATTTGCTTCCTGTTTTCAGGTTGACGAGATCATACCGGAGGAGCACCAGCCCTCGGGGAAAGAAAGCCAGAGGGTGCCTCCATCGACGTAGCCAAGCCTGAGGGTCCCAGCGAGCTGGGGGACACGCGTCCCATCTTGGCGTTTCCCCAGCGATTGCCAGGGGTTGGTTCACATTGCAGACCAGCCCACCTCCTCCCCTTCCCGAGCCTGGGTGATGGCGAAGTGGTGACGTTTTTCCCCAGATGTGTGGGCACAAGAAGGTGTCCTTCCTGTGGCGAAGCCTTCACAGGGGCTTCCTCCCGTGTCTTCTGCTGGTGTTACAGTGTCACGTGGGGAAGGGGGAAGTCACAGAATTCAGAGGAAACCCTCCTGGGTTTAAACCCTGACTCTGACCATGGGAGAGCCGTCAGATTCGAGCAAGCCACTCACTCTTCTGAGTGTCAGTTTCTTCATCGACGGGGCAGAGATGACAGCACCTGTCTCGTTGAGTGTTATTAAGATGCAAAAACAAACAAACAAAACACGAGTTTTGCTCTTGAAATCCCCAGTTGCTACTTGAAATCCCTACTCTCGATTTTGAAATGGGGGATAAGGACTATATTTCCCAATCTCCCTGATAGCGGGACATGACCATGTGAGTCTGTTACGACCAATGAGATATAGGAGGCACTGGTGCCTTAAATTCCTAGGAAAAAACTTCTTGTTTTTTAATCATGTCCACAGTTAATATTTTAAAATCAGGCTATGAAACAGTGGACACCATATGATCCCATTTTTGCAATAAAAAAAATGTTTTAACGTATAATATATAAGCAATGAAAAGGATAAAGATCAAAGAGGTGGTTCTTATGGTCTATGGATGAGAGATGAAGTTTTCTTTTATTCTTAGTGCCCAATGATATTTTCAATTGTTTTCTATGATGAATACACATTTCTTTTCAAAAGGACCTAAAAATCTAAAACGCTATTTTACAAATTAAATGACTAAATCCCCAAGTAAATACTTGTTTGTAAAAATGACTATTCACAGAAGGCTTAAAGAACACACCAAGTCCTTGAAGTGCAATACAAAAAAAACCAAAAAACAAAAAAATAAAAACAAGACCAGTCTAATACCCTGCTTTGCTGTCTATTCCCCAACCTTATCCTGTACCCTTTCCCTCTCACCCACATGTCATAAGTGACTGAAGCCCCTCAGTGTCTGGAATGGAAAGCATCTTCTTTTTCCTTCTTCCTGGAAGGTGGAAGGTGGGCGTGATGACTGGAGCTGGAGCAACCATTTTGAGCCACAAAGAGGAAGCCTCGTGTTGAAGTATCAGAACAACAAGCTAGAAAGAACCTGGGCCCCTGGACTCCTTCACAGCAGTTTCTGATTCGGTGAGCGAGAAAGACGCTCCTGTCGTGTTTGTTTAAGCCGTCTTTAAATTTTGAGTTTTCTCTTTCTCAGGGTAGAATGAATCCTGATATACTAGTGGTGCGGCCTTGAGCAAATCTGCTCAATCTCCCTGGGTCTCAGGAACCTCTTCAACAAAATAGGTTTAAAAATCCCAAACCCTTAGAAATGTGAGGATTCAAGAACACAACACGGTAGTTCTCTGCTGCCTCTGATACATTTTGTGATGACGCCCTTGAAATACAGGTCTTCAGGACCCATGCTGAAGCATTTGAATCACCAGGTCTGATGCGGGGGCCAGACGATGTCCATTTTTGTCAAGTCTCCAAGTGACGTGATACTCAGCCAGCTTTGGGAAGCATGTTGCTGAGAGATTCATCTCTTTCCCTGCTTTCAAAGTCAGAGTTAAGAGATGTGGCGTGCACACATCATACAAGGGGGCTCACCCACTTGGAGGGGATCTTACTAAGCTTCCAGCCCGCCCCCCGACCCCTCCACTGCAAATGCCCATCAGCCCTCACCCTCCCCAGAGGAAGGACTGATCTGCTGGTTAACGACAGTGCGTGCCATCAGCAGCCACCAGCTGCTCAGTCCCATCTGAACCGCTCGCTCTGAATTTCTGTTTAAAATGCAGCAGCGTCCATGGATTATGGCTTGCTGGTTTACATGCTCATGATGGATCTTTTAATCTAATTAAGGGAAGGCAAAGATTTTCTCCTGGTGCTATCAGCTGCAGAGAGCTCTGATTTTTAAGCATAGCATACTAACCGAGAGCACTTATAGGAGCAGGAAAATCTGGGCTCTGATGCTGGCTGTGTGTCCCTGAACAAATCACTTAACTTCTCTGAAGAGCTAGCTTTCACCTCCACGAGCCAGGCTTTGGGCCAAGCCCTTTGCACGCATAGACCCGCCCCACCAACAGCCCATGAGGCAGGTGTCTTCATGATTCCCATTTTACAGATGGGGAAATGGAGGCTCAGAGGGGCTACCTAAATAGCCCAGACCACACAGGGAGTAAATGGTGTGAATATGATAGAACAATACTATCTGGCTGATGGACCGGGCAGAGAGTGAAATCGTCGAGTGTCTCTGGAGAGTTTAGCACGGCTGTGACCCACTAGGTTTAACATTCCCCGTTGTAACAATTAGCTACTATCGTTACTGTCATGATTATGAGGTTGTCACCGATGGAGGTGGCATGGGAGCCAGGGAGCACGGAATCAAAAGCAGTGCTCCCGTCCGGGTGGAGGAGCGCGGGAGAGAGAACAAGATCGACGGAGGGCTGCTGTCGTCCCACAGAGCTGCCTGTCCTGGTCCAGATAGGAGCTGATGGCTCGGGAGATGGTTGTCTCATTGGACACTGTGTCTTAACCCTAAGAGGTCTGGGCTGTAGAAAGCCTATTTGTGTGTGTGTGTGTGTGTGTGTGACCATTATGGTCAACCTGTTTTGTTTGCATTCCAGCCACAGTGGATCCTCCAAAGTGCCTGGAGCCAGACATGTCTTTTTTGTTATTTCTCTCTGAGTCAGGAGTCTCAGGAGAGGGGAAAAGAAATCCATGAACCCCCAGGCATAACCCTACCACCTAGAATCTACCATTAGCACCTTCCTCCGCTTGCCTTATCGTCCCCCCATTTATGATGTATTTCAGAGCACACTGTAGACACCGGGATTAAACACCTCAGTGTTTCTGTAAAGCTGCAGAATCACTTGGGCCACTGAAACTCGTCCTGGAAGTTCCACGTGTGTGGTTCAGATGGACACAGAATCCCCGAAATGGAAACAGAGGTGGGATCTGGGCCCTTGAATCCCAGAACTGTCTTCTCATCTGAGCGGATACACAGGAGCTTGGGGCTCTGAAAAGTAGAGTTTGAAAGTCATTACCCTTATTTTACGGAAGAGGAAACCGAGGCTTGGTTGGGAGTAAAGTCACGTATCCCAAGTCATTCATTAATTAATAAAAGACTGTTAAGCCTGACTCTAGGATTCTTCCATGGCCTCCGTTGGTAAAATGAGAAATGCAATGGGATTTTCTTTGGGAAAATGGATGTATTACATGGGGAGGGGGGTACTCACATATCTCCAAATCCATTCATGATTATCTACAGGACAGGGTGGACTGAGACTGGACCCGTTAGCCAGGGGGCCTCCCCAAGATGCTGGGGGGGGTGTCCCTTGACCTGGAGGTTTCTCAGACTGTTGGGTGACATTGTGCCACCCGTGGAAGAAAATGTGAGATAGGAGAGGCACGGGAAGACAAGAGAGGACAGTAGAGGGAGAGAGATCAGAGATAATACGAGAGGAGAGAGGAGAATGAGAGAGACTGACTGGAGTGGACAGACGCTTGGGGAGACCGTTGAGGACGAAGTATAATTTTCCCTCTACCCTTCGAGGTTCTTGGCTGAGACGCTCCCTGTAATGAAAGATTACCAGGAGAAAAACAAACAGAAGTTTGATCACATGCATACCTCCTACATACATGGGATCAACCCAGGAAAACTGAGTAACTTCCCCAAATGGCCCAAACCACCACCGTAAACAACCTCTCCAGCTAAGCACAAAAGGTGGAGAGGGGAGGGAGGCCAGTTATGGGAGGTGACCAGAAAAGGCACAGGAAAGAAGGGTGAGGTAGTCGTGCAGATTTAAGTCCCTGCTTTCTCCATTGATAGGGGTTTCTAGAGATTTCCAGTCACCTTTCTCCTCCTGGTGCTGAGAGATACCCTTACCAATGGAGATTTCCCCCACAAACATCAATGTCTCCTATGGAAGAGTAATTTCCACTTTCCTCAGTTTTTAAAGCTTTTCCTACATCTGCTGTTTCTTAAAAATTATCAGCTGTTAAATAACAAAAATTCAACTGAGTAAACTTGAAGATCTATTGGTTTTATGAAATGATTCCTGAATCAGGCGGCATTCCATCCAGCAAATAGAAAGGAGCTCCACTGAGCTGTACAAAAGGAAAGGTTTTTAAAGGCAGAGGGTGATTGGGGTAGGGGAATAGGAAAAGATTAGCAAAGAATGCGTTGTTTGAGGCAAGGTTGCCCTCCTAAGGGGAACGAAAGGGATCTATCAATCAATTTCCCAGTGCTGACCAGGAATTTCCAGGTTGGCTGGTTAAACGTCACATTCCTGTAAAATTGAGACCGCAGTTAGGTTAGGTATTAAGTCTTGCTTTGCTGATGTGGGGCCTCAGCATAAGTGACGCCATTTTGGACCTGTGGTTTTCTTTTTAACACAGCCTAAAATAGACTTACACCCAAGAGGCCTATTTAGGGGGAGTATAGTCTGTTCCCCTTCAAGAGTAAGGGAAGCCCCTCCCCCAGGAGACTGTGAGCTAGCAGGGAGGAGCTGGACTCACTGGGAAAGTAGCTGCCTGTTGGCCGTGCCCTCCAGCAGCCTTCTAGGCCCATTGCTTGCTGCCAGCTTCCTGTAGATGCCAAAACCAATATTCCCAGAAGAGTGCTTGGAGCCTGGAAGGAGGGATGAAAATGTCATCTCCAGCAGTAGCCCAGCCATTGCTGAGGTCTCAAAAGCATCCTCAATTTCACTATCCCTCCCCTTTCCCTCCCACCCATCTCTGAATCTAGAGGTCCCCTCGGTGAGTGGTGAGCGGGCTTCTCAGTGGGAGAGGCGCTGCCCTGCTCCACGGGGCAAGGGGTTGGACCGGCAAGGGTTCCCAGGCAGCCCCAGGTGGACACATGGACAAGGCCAGGGCAGAGTGGTCCATGATCCCAGAAAGTGGGACCAGATTCCAAACCCAGAAAAGCAATGAGAACAGGGTGATGAACAGGTCCCTGTTTTGAACCATTCTGCCCAACTGACTTGCAGAGCATGGGGAGCAGTGGGGGGGTGGGGGGTGGGGAAGAGAGTAGGATATGAGAGACCACGAGACAGTAAGAGAAAATGAAATATGAAGGTCAGGGACGTGGTTAAGAACTTGATCTGTGTAGTTCTTGCCTCCATCCATCCATCCATCCATCCTTCCATCCTTCCATCCCTCCCTTCGTCCCTTCCTCCCTCCCTCCCTTCTCTCTCTCTCAATCCCTCTCTCTCTGCACTTACATCACCAAATATTTATGGAACACATTCCAGGTATGTGCTAGGCACTGGGGATATGGCAGAGGATATGACTCAACAGGTACCTGCTCTCAAAAACCTGATAAAATTCTGGAGTGAAGATAAAATGATCAGCTAAATAATTAAAAACCATGTAGTGATAAGGGCTTCAATGAGAAAGAAACAGGAGAATTTGGCAGAGACTGAGAAACTGCCTGATTTTTCAAATTAATTCTTTAATAGCTAATGCAAATACATGATTCAGACTTTTAAATATACATTTAATTTCTATTATCATCAAGACAATTAGTGAATATAGTTTGAACATCCAAATAATGCAGGGAGGTGGGGGAGAAGAGGTGCTCGTACCTACAGAGCTTGCTTCAGATTATCAAAGCAATTCTACATGCTATTTTGCTTCTCGCAGCAACCTGGTGAAGTAGGAATGTCTAGCCCCATTTCCCAGATAAGGAAACTGAGGCTCAGGTTAAATAGATTTCATAAAGTCATATTCTTTTTTTTAAATTTTTTTTTCAACGTTTTTTATTTATTTTTGGGACAGAGAGAGACAGAGCATGAACAGGGGAGGGGCAGAGAGAGAGGGAGACACAGAATCGGAAACAGGCTCCAGGCTCCGAGCCATCAGCCCAGAGCCTGACGCAGGGCTCGAACTCACGGACCGCGAGATCGTGACCTGGCTGAAGTCGGACGCTTAACCGACTGCGCCACCCAGGCGCCCCCATAAAGTCATATTCTTTTTTTTTTAACATTTATTTATTTTTGAGAGAGAGAGAGACAGAGCATGAACGGGGGAGGGTCAGAGAGAGAGGGAGACACAGAATCCGAAACAGGCTCCAGGCTCTGAGCTGTCAGCACAGAGCCTGACGCGGGGCTCGAACTCACGGACCGCGAGATCATGACCTGAGCCGAAGTCGGCCGCTTAGCCGACTGAGCCACCCAGGCGCCCCAAGTCATATTCTTAGGAGATACTGGGGCCGAGTCCCTCAGGCCTTGGCTTTGTCTGTGGCTTACTTGGGCCCACTGTGGACCCAATGAATGATCTCCAAGGAAATCCCCTTGGATGGGTACGGAGATTTAGTTACAAGGATGTTCACTGCAATGTTATTTATGATATCGATGGAAAGGAACCCAAACTTCCACCAATAGGGAATTGGTTAGGTAAACAGAGATACACGGGAATACTATGTATAATCTTGTGATCTCTCTCTCTCTCTTTTTGTAAATTTTTTTAATGTTGATTTATTTTTGAGAGAGAGGGACAGAGCACGAATGGGGGAGGGGCAGAGAGAGAGAGAGAGAGGGAGACACAGAATTCGAAGCAGGCTCCAGGCTCTGAGCTGTCAGCACAGAGCCCGACGCGGGGCTCGAACCCACGGACCGTGAGATCATGACCTGAGCCGAAGTCGGACGCTTAACCGACTGAGCCACCTAGGCGCCCCATCTTTTTATATATATCGTGAAGGCAACACAAATCTTCATTAGAGCTTCTTAGAGAACATCGAAGAGGACTCGATTTTGTAATCCTTAGCGACCCTTCAAAAAGTCCTCTTTCCCCATTTTTATTTTCTTTCATCTTCACGTTTTCCTGATACTTCGGAACCACTCCGTTTCCACTGACATTCAGTTGCCTGAGGACCTTGCTTCTCCTCCTCCTCCTCCTCCCCATTTCCTTGCATCTTTATTCTTTTTCTCTCACAAGAATGAGAATCCCTTGTCCTTACTTATCCGGTTCTTTTTATACACAATTTTGCTCTGTAAAAACTCAAGAACCCAGATGGTTAACACAGAAGTATTTCTACTAGTGTGGGGGAGAAAGAGGGAATGTTAAACAGGCAACCACAGGATTATCTTCAGCTGGTGGAAGAGGGTAAAAGATGTAAACAGTCAAACATGAAGATATTTTTCATCTATCACACTTAAATTTTAGAAGCTTTGTTATTTTGTGGGGTGACCGGGTGGCTCAGTGGGTTAGGTTCAGGTCACGATCTCGTGGTTTGTGAGTTCGAGCCCCATGTCAGGCTCTGTGCTGACAGCTCAGAGCCTGGTGCCTGCTTCGGATTCTGTGTCTCCCTCCTTCTCTCTCTCTCTCTCTCTCTCTCTCTTTCTCTCTGCCCCTCCCCCACTCACGCTCTGTCTCTCTCCCTCAAAAAAATAAATAAACATAAAAAAAAAAAAAAACTCTCTGCGTGGAAGAGTGTCAGGAATCCTCACCAACTGTGAAGGTCCTCTGGATGGATGTTTGAGAACTAGGGAATAATTCTGGAAAAATCCAAAGGCAATTTCCTAACCATAGCCACCGGCTTCCGGAGAGGCAGAAAGAAACATGCCCCAGGATGCTGCTCCCTCCTCTGCAGAATGGGAGCTGAAGCAAATGTCTGGGTTTCGGCCTCCAGATGAAGGGAAATAAATCATTTTTCTTTGGCACCTGCATCAGGAGGGAGGGGCTTCACAATCTTGTCTCTATTCAGAGTCACTTTAACACAGTGTTGACAGTCCTAGATAGAAAGAAGTGACCAAAGGCAGACAGACTCGGCGAGCTCCCAGAAAGGTGGGGTTTGTATTTCAAGCAGCCGCCGGAAAGGGGTGTTCACTGGAGTGTGAACTGTTGAGATGTGCTCCTGCTCGAAGCTTCCGGGCTTTCTTCTCCTTGTAGTCCAAACTCCTCTTTCTGGGGCAGTGGGGGGATGGACTTCATGTGGCTCGGTTGGGCCGACCCCACTCTGGTCCCCCCCCCCCCCCCAACGACGGACGTGTAGCCACGTGTAGTTGATTAGAGTATCTCCTTCTGGCCACAGTGATTTGTTCGATGGTGAGTTCGTGAACCAGGCTGGCCAAGCACAGCCCTTCCTAGGAGCTTTCTACCGGAGCTCTTGGGAAAGACGGTTTTTCCGCTGAGACAGGTGGACAGAACGGCATGAATCCGGGGTTCCCAACAGTTGTTCCTCATCACATCACGAGAGCCAAACAGAGAAGAGAGATGAAGAGGCCGAGTTCCCTGACAGAGCCCAGTTTGAACTCCCAGACCCAGCTATGTCTGAATCCCAAAGTCCGTCCGGAAGCCCCAGTTTCATTAGCCAATATATTTCAGTTTTTGTTGAAGTTATTGTGGGTTGGCTCTCCGTCACTTGCAACTCAAAAGAATCCTCGCTGATTACAGGCCCAATATGCAAGAGGTTACAGCATTTTCTGTGGTCTCTCTGCTCCATAATCTCTTGGCAAGAATTCGATTCGATTCGATTCGATTCGATTCGATTCCATTCAATCCCATTTGATTCCATTGCCTCTATTCAGTTAGATTCGGTCCAACTCAATTCATCCAACTTGGTTGTTTTTCTTTCTTTCTTCCTTTCTTTTTTTAGGTTTTATTTTTTTTTAAGTAATCTCCACCCAATGTGGGGCTCAAACCCACAACCCCGAGGTCAAGAATCACACACTCCACTGACTGAGCCAGCCGGGTACCCCTCATCCAATTTGTTTTAAGCACCTACTATGTACTGGGTTTTACTGGGTTATGGGGATTCATAAACGAACAAGTCCCCATCTTTGCTCTTAAGGACTTGAAAGTGACTTATAAACAGTCAATGGGAAAGATGCCTGGCTGGCTCAGTCAGAAGAACATGCAACTCTGGATCTCAGGGTTGTAAGTTCAATCCCCATGTTGGGTATAGAAATTACTTTTAAAAATCAATAAAAACAGTCAATATGATCAATATGCTTATGTTTCAAGCACAGTGGAACCAGAGGGAAACACTGACTCTTAGAATTCTGATTTCATTTTTTTAATTTATTACTTATTTTTTACTATGATGGAAGCCAATGCAGTTTAGTCCCCAAGAACAAGGACTTTACTGGACAGACTCCTTCTCTACTGTTTGAGAGCGAGGTGACTTTCAGTTAAGAGGCTTCCCCTCTCTGAGCCTTACTTTCCTCATCTGCAAAATGGGGTAATAATAGCATCTATGAAGTTCGGCTGTGAAACATCAACGGAAGAGTGAGCAGGTCAAGCATCAAGCACGTAACAAGTTCTCAGTAAATGATCATTGCCTCCATCCTTTCCTCTGACTGTGGGGAGTGCCGGGTGGGTGGGGGTGGCACAGAGCACGGGGGGGACATCAGCAACGAAATTCTCTCTACCCTCCCCGTAGACACCAAAGCCCTAGGATCTTGCATACTTTCTGGCACATAAAAGGTACTCACAACAAATTTCATACATGTGTGTTGAGTGAAAAGTTAAGAATTGTTGGTGGACTAGCAGGTTGAAGAGCACGGGGAGGTCCAAGCCCTCAGCAGGGAGCTCAGTGTTAATGCCAAAATGTCTCTGGGGGGGGCGGGGGGTGGGCGTAGGGGTGCAGTTTTCCTGGCACCATGGGCTGGGTGCTCGACTTGAAGCTGCACGGTGGGCAAAGTCCTTTACCTCAGATTCAGAAAATGTTCACTTCTATCAACAAATGGAGACGGGTGACGGAGATGATATTGGAGGGTGAGGTATTTAAATCCACTGGGCAGGGCCATTCTGTCCTCCTCCAGAACTGAGAGACCCTCTAGTCACTCAGCCTCCTCTTTGGGACAAGTGACAAGGAGCTGGAGGGACGCTCAGAGGTCAGTAACCCAATGCAATGACTTCCTTTTCCGGAAGTAGAAACCAAAGCCCAGAGAGACTTGTCCAGGGTGACTGTCAGGCGAATGACAGATCCGGGCAGGGACACTCATGCATGCACATTCTACCCTACCCCCACCCTCGTAGATTCTCACGAAGTCTGAGCCAGAGGAAGAGAGGCTGGGGAGGCAGCAGGGAGGGGGACAGCTTGAGTGTCTCGCGTGCTCTGGTAGGCTTTTCCTTTATACCCCATGAGGCTTTCCTTGCCCCACCTCCATTGCCCTCCTCTTCTCAAGGGGTAACCCCTGTCTCACCTCTGAACGGTCTATGGGCCATCGTTAATTTCCTGCCTCTTTCTCCAACACCTCTTGGAACCGGTCCTGCCTCCTCCAATCCAGCCCCTATAAGAAGGGACAAAACATGGAGTTTGCATGGGGGCCAGGCGCACAGCAGATGAAAGGGCCAGGCAGGCACGACTCCCTACAGTTTTGCAAAAGGAGACGGTACAGGCCCATCTAAAAGCAGCAGCCGCTCAGCTCACACGGATGCCACAGGAGAAAAGGTGAGCCTTGGTGTGGCCAGGTCAGGCATTTTCCAGGAGAAGCCAGAAATGGAGATTGTTTTAAAGTTTGTTTATTTATTTATTTTGAGAGAGAGAGAGAGAGAGAGAGAGAGAACGCATGCACGCGCACACACACGTAGGGGAGGGGCGGAGAGAAGGAGAGACAGGATCCCAAGCAGGCTCCGCACCATCAGCGCAGAGCCCGATGCGGGGCTCTAACTCACAACCGTGAGATCATGACCTGAGCTGAGATCAAGAGTCGGATGCTCAACTGACTTTGCCACCCAGGTGCCCCCAGAAACGGAGATTTATTTTTGTGTACCTTTTTTTTTGTCTAGACAAACACATCTGCTAGGGAAGTCGACCCTCAGTTTACAATTTGTAGGGATGTGGCCTCCTGTCCACCCAGGCCTCGGAGTGTGCAGATCAGCCCCACGGACGGAATGGGGAGAAACGGAGCCAATCGGGGGCCTTGGCATGAAGTCAGCAGCTGAGAGGAAGAGGCCTCGGCAAAGTTGCTGAGTTTCTGGAATCCCAGGCACTCCGTGGTGAGATTTTTTTTCTGCTGCACATAACAAACCTTCTGCCAGGCTCCTGGATGCTGACAGCCCAAGATGTGGAATGGACTTTGAAATGCAAATCACAGGGGAAAAGTGATATTGATGTTGCCGACTAATTAAGGGCTGGCCTGGTTTAAACTTTGGAGGGCTCCTGCCTGCCTCCGGCCTTGGAGGGAGCCCGGGAGGACGCTGTTTTTATTAAATCGAAGAGGTGAATCAACTGGTCTAAGTGGATGGGGAGGCGGAGGGTGGACTCACAGTGGCATAGAGACTCGTGAGTTCTTCACAACTCATTTACGGAGACGGCAGGGACACGGGTCTCGGAACATTAGCCCCAGAGCCATCTCGCTTCCAGGGTCACTGATCGTGGAGAGAGGATGGAGTATTGGGGCGGGCGACAGGGCCTGGTTTTATTGGAACTGAAAGCGGCACAAGGCGGCTGATTGGAGTGGTCAGCTGTGATTTACGGGAGGCCTCATTTGCAGATTCTCTCCGGGGGGTCTGAGTTACACTTGGAGACCTTCCAGAATTAGCAGTTGCCAAGACAGGGGCATTCACAGCCTCTCAAGCCCTGGGGGCAGGAAAACGGGGGCCCAGGGCTACCTCTCCACTGCCCTGTGCGAACTTAACTTAGCCGGCTCTGGATCTCTAATGACAGCTGACGCTTTCTGTAGGCTGGGAAGATGGTGCCCTCATTATTTTCATTCTACAGAGGAAGAAACAGAGTTGGAGAGGGTCATGCAGCAAGCGGGTTACAGAGCTGGAGTTCAGGTATACATATATTCTGACCCTAGGGTTCAAGGTCTTAGCCCCTCGACTCTGTAACCCCTTCTTCTCCACCCAGTGCTTGGCACATGAGAGACGTTGGGTATGTTCATTCAATCACTCACTCATTGACGCATTCATTCATTCACTGGCTCATGCTAGATGCTTCCATATATTATCTTATTTGAGCCCATGAGAACCCACCCGGAAAACATCATTCCCCTTTAACAGATGGCGATGTGGAGGTTGCAGCCTGTTAACCGACCTGCTGCAACTCAGAGCCGGAAGCACTGGCGGGGCAGGACTCACCCCTCAGTCTTCTGACCTTGATTCTGGTATCTCTACTACTCCAGAGCTTGGCACTAAAATTGTACTTCCTTGAGGGCGGGCAAGGGACGCGATCCTACGTTCTCATTCCTCAGGGTCCCTCGTGCAAAGCTGAGCGGACTAAGCCACTCGTTCATGCACCACGTGTGTGAACGGAATGCCTCTGTGGCTATGGGGGCATCTGGGGACCCGGCAGACGTGGTCCTGTCTTTGGGAGCCTATGTCCTGGCGGGATCACGGGCAGGGAAATAGGCAATAACCATAGCAAGGGATGGAGGTGGGAGGGGGCTCTGAGAACTCGGAGAAGGGGCTTTTAAATTAGCGTGTATGGTTGTCACACCCAAAGAGGGCTGAATCAGACCAACGGGAATCTGGGGGTAGGGGGTCTGAGAGTCAGAGAAATCTCCCTGGTGTGTTACTTAGAGACACAGGCTTCAGATCCAGACAAGCTTGAGTTGGGATCCTATCTACTTGATTTAATAGCCCTGGGTGCTCAGGATAGCTCCCTCACCCCAATGAGCTGGTTTCCTCTGAAGAACAGGCTTCAAAACACCTGTCTCCTGGGACTAAATGAGAAAAGGCAGATGATACACTAAATATGGAGGCTGGCGTGCCAGAAGAACGAGAGAACTATAGCTATCGTCATTGTCATTGTCACCACCCTGGCTATCGAGAGACCCCAAAGGCTGCCAGCCCACATGTGTGGGCCTCCACCCCTCTTTCTTCCTTCTCCCCACTTTCTTCCCTCCACTTCTGAGCACCGACTGAGCCCAGAGTCACTGCTCCGTGTCTGGTGCTAGGTTGGGTCCAACGGGGACCAAAGAGTCAGCCACGACTCTGGGTCTCGGCAGCCTTCCGTGAGATTGTGCCTTAATGATTTCTGCGCCCAGTGCAAAGTCAGGCTGGGATGATACATGTTGCTTAAAGAAATGTCTGAAAGAGATGACACATAGTTTTTAAAAACCGCAAAGAGGGTGGGGGGGAGCGTGCCTGGGTGGCTCAGTTGGTTGAGTGTCCGACTCTGGCTCGGGTCATGATCTCACGGTTTGTGAGTTCGAGCCCTGGGTCGGGCTCTGTGCTGACAGTGGGGAGACTGCTTGGGATTCTCTCTCTCTCTCCTTCTCTCTCTGCCGATCTCGCTCTCTCAAAAAGAAACAAATAAACATTTTTTTTTTTTTAAACCGCAAAGGGGGGGTCCCTGACCGTACGGTAAAGTGGGTGGATCAGACTCTACAACACAGCAGATGTGTGCATATTAGCAGACCTGAATGAACCACGCTCCCAATATTTACGCCCTTGTGTGGTCCTCTCCCGTAGAATCTGGCTGGCCCCGAGACTCCTTTAACCAACAGATGCTGAGCCATTTCCAGGTGTTAAGTCTTAACTAAAAGAGAGTTGCCGAATTCTGGCTAGAGACCGCTGCCTGCCTAAAGATCTTCCCAGGGGCCTGGTGGTTCTCAGTTAAGTCAGGACAGATTAGCAGGTGTTAGGTGTTGGAGACCAATTATCACCAAAGAGACTCTTCCGACTCGACCGCATCAGGAGGATGAAAGGGAATTAATTGAAAAGGGAACGATTTTCTCACTACACTTTCAGCCCCAAAAGGGAGCGGCTTTTTCTCAGTGTTATTTTCCCACCCTGCTCCCAAGCCACCTGCATGTGAGCTCTGCGCCCTGAGAAATGCGGGCCCAGGTATCTCATGGTTTCCTGTAGATTCTGTCCACTCCCGGGGGTGTGGCATCCCTTCAGTAGTGGGTCCCTCACATGTCCCTGACTCCCAGGGCCCTGAGAAGGACACACAGTCTGTACATCGTCTGAGCTCTCCATCTGGAATCCCAGGCCCTCCCTGGGACTTGTGGTCAGGTGGTAGAGAACAGTATTTATGGCTCAGCGGCCAGATGGGGCTGGAACGTCCTGTAGCAGAACGTAGTAATGAGTGAAAAGTCAATGGTTCTCAGGCCAGAATCAGTCAAGTGCGGGAGAATTGTAGTTTTTGCTGGTATCTCAGAAGGGATATTTCAGTTTTGTGCTAATCACCTCAGTTTCCTGTTAATGCACACCCTGGCTCCTGCAGGCAGGGAGAGGGTTGCCTTAGGGAGGGGGTGCGCTCGGGACTCTTTCAAACCGGGGACATAACCAACCACAGCCACTGGCAAAGGACATGGGGGTGTTGGTCTGTGTGGCCGCCGCCCTCCTCACCACCAATTCCTGACCGTTTTCTCTTGAAATTACATACAGGGCATTAATAACGATGCTGATTGTTCCCTGTCTTCCCGCTGTTTGGGCCAGAGGCCTTTTTAGATCTCAGCGGTCGGAAAGATGTTAACTCCAAATGGAAATCTAATCACAAATCATGGAAAGATTGACTTTCCAGGGCCTTTGGGGCTGTGCTAGGCGTCTGGCTCGGGCATAAGCATGTCTGCTTCCAGCTCGAATTCCCTGACATCCCCTCCCCTTGGTCATGCTTTGAATTGATCTGTAACTTATTTTCTTGCAAACAAAATAATTTCCTATAGATGTGGATTTTAATTTGATCAACAAGGAGGCACTGGGCTTGAGCCTAGAATGGGACCCCTGCCATCACTCTGGGAGAGAACTCACCCAAAGGGAAGAGAGGGCCTGGCATGATGACACTGTGCCAGTGGCAGAGCCTGAGATGTCACAGGACCGTGGGGATTCCAAGTGGAAAGATCATGGTATTACGATCGATGCTCAAACGCATCCCCAACCCAGGCCAGCGCCTATATCCTATGTCACAGGGTGGAGCAAGGAAGCAGCTTCTGGAAGCTTGAGAGCCAAGCAGCAGCACTGAGATCCCTCTGATATGGTGGACCACAAGGGAGAGAAAGCCACTGATGCCCTGCTCTTCATCCTGGATTAATGGGTAGCAATCAGCAGGGGAATTTCAGCTCATTAGAATGTGCCCCGGTGGGGCTTCTGGGTGGCTCAGCCAATTAAGCACCCGACTCTTGGTTTCAGCTCGGGTCACGATCTCACGGTTCATGAGTTCAAGCCCCATATCGTGCTTTGTGCTGACAGTGCGGAGCCTGCTTGGGATTCTCTCTCTCCCTTTCTCTCTCTGCCCCTACCCTGCTCACACATACTCTCTCTCTCCCTCTCTCTCAAAATAAATAAACTTAAGAAAAAAAAAATTTTTTTTTAAATAAACAGAATGTGCTCCTGGTAGGGCAGTAGGAGAAATGGCAGTGCCCAGGAAAGACTGAGAAATAAATAATCCCTGGTCCCTGCTATGCCCTGTGAAGCAAATAGGGGAAGTGCTATGCCTGGAGGGAAACTTTGGGACCCACGAATATCCCCACACGGTCACTCTGGATGTGTCCATTCGCACATCTCCTTGCTGGCGAGCCTGGCCCTCAACCTCTGTTTCCGGCAGAAGGGCACGGTTCTGAAAAGCACACACTCTTTGATTTCCCGCCGGAGAGGCCTCAGCAGATTCTGGGAGGCTGATGTCAAGTTCTGAGAAGAAGGGCATGAATCATGGCTTTCCAGGGAGGTTAAAAATCCAGACCCTGGGCAGTTGCCAAAGATCACAGAGAGCGGGGTCAGGTTCTGAGTGTCTTGTAAAGCTGGATTCTTTCCTTAATGCGACAAGTCTGAGTCCTGTAGGATGAATACCAAAAGCTCAGTGAGCCAGCCGGTTGTGTAAACATAGGCTGTGTGGCTGGATGATCATGTCCTCAGTCTGGGTCAGAGGAGGAGGTCCACTCACCCCACTTTTCCTTCAGCCTTTGTGCCAGAAAGCCAGGTGGCCTTGGCTCTCTCTAATGTGAGAAGGTTCTAGAAGATCTGTTGGGGGGGGGTCTACGCTTTGTGGATGAAGGGGTGCTTAAGAAAGACTGTCAGAGTCACAAAATTGTCCCAGAGAGAGTAACTGAGAAAGAGATGAATTTTATCTTTGTATTTTACTTCATTGGTTCTAAGCTGCACATGTTCTCCCACATTTTAACATGTCTGAAATCAGGATGTCTCTTCCCATCGAATGACGTGAAAATGTTGTATCATAGGATGATGGGCACCATTTTCTCATTTCTAGCGGTTTGTGAAATAACCCGCGTCTTACTTACAACCCATGGCATTGTAGATTTGGCGAAATATGATCTTTTTTTTTTTTTTTTGCAGCTCATATTTGTATGGATTTATTCTGTGCTAACTCCTCTGATTAGCACTTTACATGGATGAGCTCCGTAAGACTCTGTGAAGTGATCCTCATTTTGCAGAGGAGTAAACCAAGGTCAGGAAGGTGAAGTCACTTGCCTAAGGCCACACAGCAATGGAAAGGTCCCCGCCTTTTTCTTTGTTCTCATGTCTGAATTCATCTCTCTTTCATCTATCCTCTCTGAACTTTCAGTGTGTTGATAAATTAAATCAGGATTTCCTTTGAAGACCTTACTATCTATCTATTTATCTATCTATCCATCTATCATCTATCATGTAGCTTCCTCTCTCTCTTCCCCACCCCCTCTTTTCTCACCTTCCCTTCCCTCACCTTCTCTCTCCTTCTACACATGTATGCTCAGACATTCTTGAGTACCCGGTCACCAAATCTTTCTCTTAATCTATAACACTCCTGAGCAATCAACTTCATTCACTCAGTCCGAATGTATTTATTGGGCATCCACTATTACGAAGGCTCTGGGGAAATTATTCTGTCCAAATGAGAGATGAACAAATCTGTCTCCTGATCTCATACGATTTACGATATCATCTTATGTAAAACTTTTGCTTTTTTGTAGGCCAGTTAAAACTCCATTTTAAAGGTACTAGGAAAATCTATCCATCAAAAAGTGCGGGATTACACCCTGCTACTTTCATAGAGTGCCCTGCCTGATCCTCACAAAGATTAAAAACCCGGCTGGGACGAGCAGAAGCTGGAAAAACTCTCATTTCACAACCTGAGAAAGCCTTCTGCCTGGCAAATGGTGGGGATTTAAATGCCCTTTGGGGCAAGCTGGCCCCCTGTTCTGGAAACACCACCTGAACAGGCCCGCCAGCTACACAAGAGCAACCCAATTGGATGCCAATTGTTACAGGGAAACCGGTGAATTAGCTGTTATCCTGAACGCGGATGGTTAAGCTAAGCTCCTCCTCCTTCTCTGGAGACTTTGTTTTATTTAGGGTGAGTAGGGGGTTTAGCCAGCTCCTCCAGGAGGCCTGAATGCCACTGCACACCTTCAGGGATTGCTGTGTGCTTCTGAGGAGTGTTGCTGATCGCGAGCTGGGGCAGAGGTCGCGGTGGCTGCAGGAAGGATAACTTCCGGCTTCCAAAAGAACCTGGTCCAGCTCGGGGGAAATCCAACCTAGACTGTGTAGTTGAGGTCATGTAGGTGGTGTTGTCAAAAATAACATAAATGCAAGAGTTTACAAAAAATGCCAAAATTGAGTCTATTGACCTGTCATGCAGAAGAACACCAGTGAGGGGGCGCCTGGGTGGCTCAGGGGGTTAAGCGTCGGACTCTGGGTTTCAGCTTAGGTCATGATCCCCCAGTTTCATGAGTTTGAGCCCCGTGTCGGGCTCGGTGCTGGCGTTGCAGAGCCTGCTTGGGGTTCTCTCTTCTCCCTCTCTCTCTGCCCCTCCACCACTCACGCTGTCTCTGTCTCTCTCTAAATAAATAAACTGAAACAGAAACGCCAGTGAGAAATTTCCCTGAGCAGATTACGCACAGAGGGGATGGAGTCAGAAGCGTTTAGTGTTAGGGAGGGATTTTCGTGGGAATGTGCTACTTATGGATTGGAAGCTAGCCTTGTGGACGGGGAGAATGGGTTCCTTGGTCCGTACACAGATCTGGTGGTCAGGAAAGTCTTCAGTCACTTCTAGCGAGGGCTGGTGCTCAGGGTCACTAGAGCTTGTGGTCCCGGATCAGCTGCGGCTGGTTACAACTCTTTGCGATGAGACAGGACAATCAGTTTGGGTATCTAGTATCAGTTTAGGCAAGTGCTGATGTAAGCGGGAATTCTTCTTTCTTACAGTACTCCCGAAGACTGAATCACTCAGACTTTGGGAAAGGGACTGATGCCGCGTGATTTTACCTGGATGCCATCGCCTTGTGTTGGGGCCAAAGAACCTGGCCTCCCCCCCGCCACCCCGTTGGTACCCAGTGGGGCTTCTCACAGTGGGACAACTCGGAGGCCGAACTTATAAATGACAATGACCAGAGCGTCTACAAAAAACGGGACTCTGGGGGCGCCTGGGTGGCTCAGTCGGTTAAGCGTCTGACTTCAGCTCAGGTCATGATCTCACGGCTTGTGAGTTCGAGCCCCGCGTCGGGCTCTGTGCTGACAGCTCAGAGCCTGGAGCCTGTTTCAGATTCTGTGTCTCCCTCTCTCTCTCTGACCCTCCCCCGTTCATGCTCTGTCTCTCTGTCTCAAAAGTAAATAAACGTTAAAAAAAAAAAAAAAAAAAAAGCGGGACTCTGATTCACAATCTCTGCAGTCACCAGCCGGGGATACAAGCTCTGCCACAGTTAGCCTCACGTGGTAAGGACTTCATCAAGAACTGCCAGCTTAAAAAAAAAAAAAAAAAAGAACGTCCAGCTTCCCTAACTTTGCCCCTACTTGCAAACGAGGACCAACCAGAGGGGGAAAACAAACAAACCAACCTCCCTAACGGATCACTTAGAAAACTCCCTTCCAGCTAGCCTGCCTCCAGCTTCCTGTGCCAACAGCCTCCACTCTGGGGGTGGGGGTTGAGGAAGGGGTAGACCTGAGCCCATCCCTTGTTTCCACTATAAAGCTTTCCCACTCCTCTGCCTGCCTTTGAGTTTCTGCCAACGGCAAGTGATGGCGGCCGACTCCTTTGCTTTATGGCCAACTCTGAATAAATAGCTTTTGCTTATTTTTATTTGGGTGGTCTTCATTTATTTCCACAATTCCCACTGTCAAATTGCAGACAGGAAAGGCGGCCAGTGGAGCTGGCTGTTTTTGACAAGGGGAGCCCCATCCAGGGGTGCAGGCAAGCTCTGAGGCACCCCCTGGTGGGCGGGATCAGCGGCCTCTGGTTCCCGGAGGCGGGACAGCAGGTGGGTGAGGGGCAGCTGGTGAAGGCCCAGAAGGTGGGCTGGCAGCCTTGGAGGGGGGTGGGGGGGAGGGTTCTGAGAGAAGCCACCTCTAGCAGCAGAGATAAACTGCATCCTTGGTTGTCAATCCCTCCTGAATGTTCAGCAACTTCTTGGCAAACTTGGTGGCCTTGTCTTGGCTACACCATGGGAGTTAAAGAAAGGGTTTGTTCCCAGATGGGGACAGATCAGCCAAGCGCAAGGTAGAGGTCACAGCAGGAATTGCAAAGGACCAGAATGCCGGGAGGCATCAGGGCAGCCGCAAAGCCCCAGATCACCTCCCAGGGTACCACGGGCTCCCCTTAGAGCAGTCGTGAAGGAGGAGCACCCCATGTCCTTTTGCAACGAAGGCTGTGTTTCCTCTTTCATGACAGGCACCAGCTACGGTGTGGTCGCCCTGGAGAAACCTCAGAGATATTTGGGGGAAGAAAAAGCTCTTGAAAAGACTATAATTCTTGCCACCTGTACATTTTAGAATAATAAAAGGGGGCAACGTCAATAGCCAACCCGAGGAGATGGTTAAATCAGCTAAGTTATAGGCATCCAACGGACTATCCTGCGGTGGTGAAAAGTAATGGAAGTCTGTTCGAAAAAGAGAGGAGAGGGCCGTCATTACACATCAAACAGAAAAAAAGTGGGCCTAACAGTTTGCACAATATGACGCCATTTTCATGATGAACAATGGCCACATGGATAGAAGTTGTTCTGTTTTGTTTTAATGTTTATTTATTTATTTATTTATTTTTTTTAATTTTTTAATGTTTATTTTTGAGACAGAGAGGGACAGAGCATGAACGGGGGAGGGTCAGAGAGAGAGGGAGACACAGATTCGGAAGCAGGCTCCCGGCTCTGAGCTGTCAGCACAGAGCCCGACGCGGGGCTCGAACTCACAGACCGTGAGATCAGGACCTGAGCCGAAGTCGGAAGCTCAACCGACTGAGCCACCCAGGCGCCCCAATGTTTATTTATTTTGAGAGAGAGAGAGAGAGATGGAAACCAGTTTGACAATAAACTTCATATATTGAAAAAAAAACACTAAAATATAACAAAAGAAGAAAAAGAGAGAGAGAGAAATGAAAGGACAGAGAGAGGAAGAGAGAGAATCAAGCAGGCTCTACACTGACAGCGGGGCTTGATCTCAGAAACCCTGATATCATGACCTGAGCCAAAATCAAGAGTCAGGTGCTTAACTGACTGGGCCACCCAGGTGCCCCAAGACCATGAAATTGTTGACCAAAATGTTAAGAGTTACAATCTCTGTATGAGGGCTTGAGTGACTTTCATTTCCTGTTTACTGGCATTTTCTGAAGTTGCACTAAGAAATGTAAATGCTAGGCTTACACTGGGAAAGGTGAATGTCATTTTGTATGCTGTTTTAACAATGGAGCTGCTTTGGCTCTGAACGTGGGACTCCACTCTTCTCCCGATGCTCCCACGTGCTCCTCCCTGGGGTCTGCCTGGCTGACAAAAATTCCAAGAAATAAACCCAAAATGCAGCTTAAGGAGATCTGTTCAGGCATAAGCAGGGAGGGGAGCCAAAGTCTTCATCCAGTCCCTGAGCCACCCGTGTCCTTGGAAAAATAAAGCAGCAAAGCTTTCAAAAAGGACGGATTTGGGCTCTGGAGACAGAAAGTTGATCAGAGAAGCAGTGAAGCAGTGTGGGGTGTGAGGGCATGGTGACACGGGCCAAAGGTGGGGGTGGGCTTTCCCTTCCCATCATCTCAAAGCCACACCCCAAATTATAGTATTCTTCTTTGCTACGAACAATCGATATTTTCTCCATCTTATGTACGGTGTGGATTAAGGCATTTGTACACAATTTGGCCATTTTAGTGGATCTATAATTTAAAACTGAAGTAAGAACAGTGTACTTGAACCTCCCCCTACCGAAATTCTGCAGACTTCAGAGTGAGGGGCAGCTCTGTTTTCATGGACAAGCAGCAGAGCAGCTGACAATGGCCAGCCCAGTACGTCTCAGGAAGCTGAGCTGCCCTGGCTTATACTAACACGGCCACTGTGAGTGCCCTGCCTCCGGCCAAGCACGGCTGAATTTCTTCCTGCCACTTCCAGAGATTACAAAAGGTGCTATGAGAGTATATAATAAAGGAAATCCAGTGTAATTAATTTCTAGTTCTTATTTATTTACATTGAGTCTTGGCCCTACAAGAACGAAACTTTTGGGGTAACTCATCTACTATTCCACCCATCCACCCACCCACCCACCCATCCATCCACCCATCCATCCATCCTTCCTTCCTACCCTCCTTCCTTCCACTCATCCACCCACCCACCAATCCACTCACCCATCCACTCACCTCTCCACCCATCCAAATATTTATGGAGCAGTTACTATGTGTTCTCCAAAATGGTTGCTATCCCCAAGTGGCTCAAAATATAGAGGAAAAGAAAGACAAGTAAGTTGTAATAAACAGAGCAGGATGCTCTCATTCATTGCCGTGGAGTTTAAATAGGTACAACCCCTTAGCCGGGCAGTTTCGCAGCATTGTAACTGCAAATTCCCTTTGAGTCAGCAATTCCAATTTTAGAAAGTAACCTGCAGATGTAACCATCCATGGAGAAAATGACTCGTGTACTGAGTTATTCACTTTAGCATATTGGTAATAGCAAAAGTTTGGAAATTGCCCAAGTGACCAAAGTTAGGTGACTGATCAATAAATGACAGCATATCTACACAAGAATATCACGTCGTTCTTTATGTACGGATACGGAAAGGTCACTACCACTTATTGTTAGGTTGAAGAAGGATACAGAGAAGTGTGTGTATTATTTTACCACCTGTACTGAGACCATAACATATATGTATATAAGATTTGTCTGCAGACTGTTCCAGTGCACACAGAGGCTTTTTCTGGAGGGTTAACACCTTGAAGTGTCCTTCAACCAATAACAGGTGGGCATTGATGGATAAATACCTCAGTTCCCTCGTGGTCAGTTGAAACAACTGAGAGATGTGGATTCCGCCTCAGTTACCCATAGTGGCGACCTGCTCCTTCTCACACACCCTTGGATTTCCTCGCTTTGCTGTCTCATCCCCCCACTTTTTCACTGTGCTGCTGGGGATGATCTCCCAAATAAACTGCTTGCACCCAATATTGACCTTACGGTCTGTTTTGGAGGAAAGTCAAACTGAAACAATGTAATTGCTTGTATTTGGATTTTAAGTAGAATCATTGGCAGCCTCTGGGGGAGGGGGACTGGGCAGGTGAGGGCAGGAGTTACAAACGGGATTTTCATCATAGAACCTTTGGTATCTTTTGCAGCGTGTGCTGTAGGAAGTAATACCCATTGACCAACAATTTCCCAGTAACACCAATTGATAAACGATACAACTGAAGCAACACAAAGTGTTCTGGGAACACAAATGGGGCATGTAGGGAAACCCAAACTCAGCCAGTGAACATAGTCAACCGTGAGCTGTGGAAGCGGACTACACAGGTTCAAATTCTGGCTCTACCCACCACTTGCAAGTTGCATGATAGGCCAAGCTGCTTGAACTCTCGGTGCCTCAGTTTCTTCATCCGTATAAATGGAGCTGATAGCAATGGTACTTATTCCATGGGGTTGGTGTGAGGGATATTACACATTGTAAGTCTCTTAGTCTGTTCAGGCTTCTATAACAAAATGCCACAGACGGAGGGAGTGGCTTATAAACAGCAGAAATTTATTGCCCACAGTTCTGGACAATGGAAATCTGAGAACATGGGGCCAGCATGGTCAGGTGAGGGTCCTCTTCTGGGTCGCAGGCTTCTGGCTTTGTCCTCACGTGGCGGAAGGAGCGAGGGAGCTCTCTGGAGTCTCTTTTATAAGAGCCCTAAGTCCCCACCTCCTAGCACCATCACCTTGAGGGTTAGGATTTCAACATATGAATTTGGGAGGACACAAACATTCAGACCGTAGCACCATGTGGGGCACTGGCAGAGCTCACTGGCAACCCTCCGTCTGTGTTAGCTGGTGTGAGGTTCAGCTGTGCAGTGTGATAATGAGGGGATCCAGGTTTTTCCAAGGGAAATTCTCAGATTAGGTATTCCTCACCCAGCAGCCTCCCAAATGTCTCCATTCTGTGCATTTGCTGCTTCCGAGAGGCGAGCACAAACTTCCCTTTGGGAAATTTCCAGATGAGCTTGCACCATCCTCAGTCCACATGATGGTCGGGCAGAGCCTCGCAGAGGCATCAGGGACAGTAAAAGCCCCGAGAAGCAATCAGCAGCCCAGGCAAGTTGAGGGGAAGAATCCGTGTTTGGGGCCTAGAACTGTACCAGGCAGCACTTTTGACAAGAAGCTAAGGATGTGCAGTGTAGACAGAGAAGTGCCATTGGCTTTGGTTTACGTCGTCTTCCAGTTTTTATGTCTGCAATGGAATGAGCTTCCTTTTCTCCCTCTCACTTAAAGAGAACTGCACTCTGATAATTAAGCTCGAAGCGAGCCCACTGTGTCCACCATATCACATAAGTACATTTCCAGCTCTTGGTTCTGTTATTTAAAGGGGCACCCTTATTTATCGTACGTGGTAATACATATCTTTGTTTTCTGGTGTCTCCTAGACCCTAAAGCAGAAAAAATGCTCTAATAAAAATTCGTATCTTGCCTCTTTGAAGCTGAGAGGCCGTATTATTGAAGATGGCAGAATGGTTTGGGTTTGGGATGTTCTAATGAACGACTGCCTTATATTTCTTTTCTTGTGACATATATATGATTAGTAAATGTTGTCTGCTCACTGATTAACTTTGTTTATTTCCTAATTAGGTTTAGGATCAGCTGTCTAGCGGTTATAGAAATAATTGTTTGATTAATGTGTGGGAATTTACATTTTCATTACACTGCTGAATTAAGTTCTGTCCCAATTAGCTGCAACGCCCTATGCCGATCTGGGGCACTGGAATTACAATTTTCACCCATTAAGTAATAACTGTTATATTGATTGGTGATAATTGGGTGCAGATAGTAAATACACATTAGCAGAATTTAAATTATATACCAACTGGTTCTTTCGATTTGCTTCCAGAGTAGCAAAGTTCTAGAGACGGTTACCTGGGGGTTTGGCTAGAGTAGGACCTCATACCCTTGTTGGTCCTTCTTTTGCTCGGTGAGTCCATGAAGTTCACAGAGGAGCAGTGGAAATCATCCATCTACTTGTATTGGATATCTGAGCTTACAAGTGAGTGTCTCCTTAAATTTCTCCCTAAGCCTACCCAGCTCACCAGAGTACCTCCCCGTTTCTCTCTCAAGAACCCTCAATGGCTCCTCATTGCCTGCCATTGTCGATTTAAATGTGCTGGCCGGTGCCCAAGAATCTTCAAAATACGATTTTTTCCTATCCATCCATTTACGTTAGCTTTTCTGATGTGAATGCAGACCCACTCAGGGTATCTCAAGACGCAAGCAGGGTTCACTGGAAGGACATGTGCAGAGTGGAGGCAGACCCAGGTAGTCCCGGGAGGTAGGTAACAGGGCATTTCTGCCTGTCTCAGTTTCTCTCTCCATCCAGCTGTCTTTTTGTCTCAGTCTCTCCATCTCTACCTTTGTTTCCATTGTTTCTCTGTCTCCCAACTCCTGATGCACATTTACTAAAATCTTCTCGTTTACCGCCAACCAGTTTTCCCGCCCTCTTCGTTTTTGCCCTCTCCCTCACAGCTGCAGCCTGCACATGGCTTTGGTTTGCTGTGGCCTTGACTCAACCCCAAGGACACCCATCACCAATTACCCCTGCCCCTCACTTCCAATTCCTGAGGGAGGAATGTGGCCTTGGGCCTTCACCACCTGCCGATCATTTGCCTTCCTCTCTTGCCTTATTTGCCACAGACTTCTAAAAGCCGGGCTAAAATTTACACTACACATTAAAAAAAAAAAAAAAAAAAAAAAATCAATTGTTTGTGAATTTAATATTATGTATCATAAAGGGAATTTTTATTCAGTACCATAAACGGGAGCCAGCATTTTCCTGATACAGACCAAAATAAAAGCGTAACAATTAAAGTTTTAAAAAATCACATGTGTAAAAAAGTAAAAACTAAAAATCGTATGTGCCCCAACTAGAACTGTTCTCCGTGACCCCAGCGCTTCCACCCTTCCCCTTGGAAAGCAGTGAACTAGCTCACCCTTTTGAAGCCACCACGCCCGTTGTTTGCCAGCAACCTGAGGATTGGTTGCTCCCAGGTCATGTGCCCACCACTGGCCAATCAGCTGGGGCCAGGGTGAGGGCGTGGTCACGTGACAACAGACCCGTGCAGTGTGGCTGCTGGGCGCCCTCCGGAGAGCCCGTGGGCTGCGTGTGAAGTGATAACCTGGCCTGGGATGACTTCTCGCGGGGAGGGCATTCGTCCTGTTTCTCTGTCCTTTGAAGCCGAACAGAACAGGATGACCCCCAAGCGTCCAAGGGAAGCTAGACCTGAGGCCCTGGGAAGGAAGACGCCGCTCCGTTTGGCACCGTTCACAGACAGGTCCATCAAGAGCTGCATCTCGGCCCCAGAATTCAAGGTCAGCTCTGGTGGCCTCCGGAAAAGGAACTCCTCCCCTCCAAATTCCTGAAAGGTGGAACGACAGGCGGCCAGGCCATTATCTGCCTGCCAGCGAGGCCTTTATTCTCTGAGCCCAGAGGGAAAACGTTCGGGCTCTGCCGGGAGCGCCGGGCGCAGAGACGGGCCTCCGTTCCTGATTGCTGGTGAT
Organism: Panthera onca; assembly: GCF_046562875.1. Classification (NCBI taxonomy): domain Eukaryota; kingdom Metazoa; phylum Chordata; class Mammalia; order Carnivora; family Felidae; genus Panthera; species Panthera onca. The sequence goes on from NC_138350.1 coordinate 16,002,976, forward strand.
GCCCACGCTGTCACATCTGCAGGGGACCTGCGGGCTGCCCAAGCGGCGGAGATGGGGGTCAGGAGGACAGCTGCGGTCCCCGGAACTCTCTGTGCTGGCCCCACTGCAGCTCTCCTTGCACCGCGTGGAACCCACCCCCGTGCTGAGCGTCACGCGGAGGCTGTTCCCGCCCACCCCTTGTTTCCCTTCCCGTAGCACAGCCCCCAAATTAAAAAACCACAACCAAAAACCATGATGCTTTGTAAAGGGAGCAGAAAAGGCTGCATTCACCTGGACTGTCCACTCCGGAGAGGAGACCTGCAGCTATGACGTTGGCTGCCGTGTCGTTAGCACCGTCTGACACACAGAGAAAGTCCTCAGCTACAATCTGCAAACGGATGGCTGAGACAGAATGGGAACTGTGGCCAAACTGAGCGCGGCTTCTAGAACAAGTAGCCAAGGAGAGAGAGCGCATCCTTCCTTTTATTTATTTTATTACAAATTTTTTTTTTTTTTTTTTTTTTTTTTTACATTTCCATTCATTTTTGAGAGACCGGAGAGAGACAGAGTATGAGCAGGGGAAGGGCAGAGAGACAGACAGAATCCGAAGCAGGCTCCAGGCTGTCAGCTGTCAGCACAGAGCCTGAGGCAGGGCTCGAACCCATGAACTGCCAGATCATGACCTGAGCCAAAGCTGGACACTCCACAGACTGAGCCACCCAGGTGCCCTTTATTTTATTTTATTTTATTTTATTTTATTTTATTTTGTTTTATTTTAAAGTTTATTTAATTTCAGAGTGAGAGAGTGGGGGGAGGGGTGGAGCGAGAGAATCCCAAGCAGGTTCCACACTGTCAGAGCAGAGTCTGTGGAGGGGCTTGAACCCAGGAACTGGGAGACCATGATCTGAGAGCCAAAATCAAGAGTCCAGGGCTTAACCGACTGAGCCACCCAGGCACTCCAGATCCTTCATTTTTAGTAAGAATATGACCAGAATAGAGGGAGTCCAAAATGGAACAGAGAGCCACAGAGTGTCTTTTCTGATGGGATCAAAAATATTGGTTCCCCACCCCCCCCGCCCCCACCCTTCCACCTCTGCAAGGAAACTGGAATCATTTTTAGTTCCGGCAGAACTCTTTCTTGGAGGCTCAGCCAAGAAACATACTGTGTAATGTAGTTTTCCAAGAGGAAGAAACTCCTGCCTTCCTGAGTGTAGCTCACAATGGTCCCCAGACCATACTCCCCAGAAAGACAGATGCTGGGTTCTGTCCGGTTGATGGGGCAGGTTTTGAAGTCAGGCTGCTTGGGATTGAATCCTGGCCTCTGACATTAGCTGGCTGTGAGACCTTGGACCATGTGACTTAACCTTTATGATCCTCCATTTTCCCCAACTGTGAAATGGGGATTATGATTATAACTACCTTGTAGAAATATGGTGAGGAATAAATGAAATAGTTCAGGTGAGACGTCTAGACCAGCGCCTAGCCCATGTAAGCGTTCAGTAGTTGCTAATGATTAAATTTCCGCTTCCCCGCCTGCCTGAGTTTCTGGATTTGATACTCATTCCTCTAAGAGCAGAGAAGTGACATATTGTAACTTTGTATTGCAAGGTCACTGTTTTACATGGGGGAGAGGGTTGGACGTGGAGCCTTGGAGGGGTAGGAAAGAATGTTGCACCCTGGCTTGATTCTTGTCCCGTGCAGGTGATGCTGGTGAATATGGGCCATAACTGAAGCTCAGTTTGGGATAAACAGAGCTGAATATATCATCCCTGTCCTCCCAGAGCACACAGTCTTCTAGAAGTTGAGATAGATACATGTGTGTAACCAAAATGGCAGCCTTGTACGGTGCTAGCACACCAGGATGCCTTGTAATTTGAGGTTAAGGTGTTGTACAAGATGTATTAATGCATCCACCTTGCCAGAGGCATCCGAATCAGCCTTTTGGCATCTACGGCCATACCACCCTGAACGCGCCCGATCTCGTCTGATCTCGGAAGCTAAGCAGGGTCGGGCCTGGTTAGTACTTGGATGGGAGACCGAATCAGCCTTTTGGCTAATCCTTGGGTGGAGGATCACTTTCCAAGAGGAATAAAAATACTGTTACTCCTTTTCAGGGAAGGGAAATGGACTTTTGTGTTCTAATCGCAGGACCTTTCCTGGGGTGTCACAGCTTGTGAAAGGCCCGGGTTCCTTTTCAACACTTTATTTCTGATATGCCATTAAATACTGCCACATAAAAAGAATTTTGAGGATGAGCTTAAAGATGAATGAGGCAGGACCACAGCCGGGGAGGAGCTTGGAGACTGGAGACTTGAAGGCTCGTGTTCCATTCCCGAGACTGTCACTCTAGTGGTCAGCGCCTGGGAGGGACAGCATTTGAGCCCTATGGGGACCAGCCTGTTGGCCTGGGGTGGGCTCACCCAACCTGGATTTCCATCATGTCCAGGGAGCCAGCCCCTGCCTGGGTCTCCAGAACTTTCCTACTGACTGTCCTGGCACCAGGAAAGTAACATCAAGGCCCTTCCTGTGCTTTGTACCCCATTCATCCACCTTGTAAGAATGCTGCCCTAAAGACACTCACTAATCCTCAGAAGATCCCTAGATACTCCAGAAATGTGTGAGTGCACTGGAGGGGAGATTCCATTTGGGACTGGACTGAGCACCTCAAAGTGGGAACAACGGGCAGGTGACACCCCTGTTGCAGGTGAAAGTTTACTTCAGAAAATCAAAGAAACACAGGCCAACATAGCCAAAGAGTCAGCAGCTAGAGCGTGGAGCAGGCAAAGCTGAATTCTAGTAGCTCTGCCGTGTCACCGAGGGTCCCACCTCTCTCTGCCTTCCAAGTGTTGGCTTAATCTGAACGCTGCCTTCCCCTGAGGTCAAAAGAGATCTCTCAGAGCCCTTCCTGGGGACATGGGTTTTTTTATTCATACAGAAGGCAGCTGGAGCTTAATCCCTGGGAAAGATGCTAGGAAGTGGGGGTAAAACGCCCACCAAAGAATGATTCCACAGAGAAACAAGAGAGCTGTCCGCTTCCCTCAGTTGGTCCAAGGCTGCTCCTTCAAGGTGCTAATTCCCCAGCACTTCCTGAAGCAGGCAGAGCAGCCTTCTGGAGATCAGGAAAGCCCTCGGGCAGAGAGTTGCAGACAATGGCACCTCAAGCTGTCTGCAGCAAGCTGGATTGGAAGGGACTGGCCGCATTCCCAAGAGGTAGCCTGGAGGCATCAGGAGAGTCCCTCTTCTGGGCAAGGAAGGCTGAAGAACATAAATTCATTCTGGTGGCAGTGGGGAGCCATCGAGGATGTTTTAAGTGAATGGATGGCAGAGGCAGAGATGCATTTCAAGACAGTTTCTCTAGAGGCCAAGTTGAATCTCAGAGTGTCCAATCAACCTCAATTCGTGTGGGAATCATGCCTGCTCCTTGCTGAGCGGTACTGTGATAGAGAGAATGTGAGTCGCGAGCCGGAACGTAAGGATTTGGCAGGCAGTCGTGATGAGGGCTTGCTTGACTCGAGTCCCTCGGCGCCCACTGGAGCCACAGCTGACTGCAAAGTTATTCAGGATGCAGTCAAGTTCTCAGATACCTAGACTGCCCCAGACAGCCTGAGCCTGAGAGAACGGTCTGTGCAGGGTGTTGTCCCTGGGAACACACCTGCTGGGGGCCAACAAATGGAGCAGCCATGTAGGCGGCCCCCCCCCGGTTCGTTGCAAGCCTCCAGGAGAAGACAGTCGAGGCTCATGGACCCAAATGTCTGTGTCCCATCAGGCATTGGAATGGGAAAAAAAGTGTTTTCCGGTTTGGTCTAAATTGCATTTCTCCCCTCCTCCACTTCTCCCCGCGAAAGTATGTCTGAAAGGAAGACCAAAGGTTTCCAACCAGCCGCCCTTCCTCTAAGGAACAAAGAGCATAGGACCTGAGGACAAGCCAACTAAGATGTGGTCCTTTATCTCCTGCCCAAAGTGAGGTGACCTAGGCCAATCATTTTGCCTTTCTGGCCTCTTCTGATCTCAAAAACAGTGCTGTGTAATAGAAATTATTTTATAAGCCACACATGTGAGCTTTGTGTGTCACTTTCAATTATCTCAGCTCCACATTAATAAAAAAAGCGAGAGGGGGGCCTGGCTGGTCTAGTCGGTGGAGCGTGTGACTCTTGATCTTGGGGTTGTGAGTTTGAGCCCACGTTGCATATAGAGATTAATTTATTTTACATTTATTTCTTTATTTTGAGAGAGAGAGAGAGAGAGAGAGCACAAACTGGGGAGGGGCAAAGAGAAAGAGAGACAGAATCCAAGCAGACTCCACCCCATCCGCGCAGAGCCCAGTGCAGTGCAGGACTCAAAGTCACAAACCGTGAGATCATGACCTAATCTGAGATCGAGAGTCAGATGCTTAACCAATTGTGCCACCCAGGCGCCCTGAATGTGGAGATTACTTTTAAAAAAATCTTTAAAAAAAAAATTTTTTTTTTTTTGAGACAGAGAGAGACAGAGCATGAGCAGGGGAGGGACAGAGAAAGAGGGAGACACAGAATCCGAAGCAGGCTCCAGGCTCTGAGCTGTCAGCACAGAGCCCGACGTGGGGCTCGAACTCACGGACTGTGAGATCATGACCTGAGCCGAAGTCGGACGCCCAACCTACTGAGCCACCCAGGCACCCCTAAAAAAATCTTTAAAAAAGAGAGACAAGAGCAAGAAATGTGAGATTGATTTTGATAATATATTTTATGTAACCCAATGTATCAAAATTATTATAATTTTAATATATAATCAGCATAAAACATTATTAGTGTGATATTTTCCATTCTTTTTCTACTGAGTCTTCAAAATCAGGTGTGCATTTTACATTTACAGCACCTCTCAGTTCGGACTGACCACACGTCAAGTGTCATTAGCCACTTGTGGCCAGTGGCCTTTGTGTTGGGCAGGGTTGCTCAGAGTTGCTCAGATCTTGAATTTCGATTGTGGGGTTCTCAGATGGACTTTGCTTTTATTGCAGCAAGAGGGATGGAGGTTAAATACAGGAGAGAGCTTCGTGTGTGTATGTGCATGTGTGTGGGTGTATATGTGTGTACCATGTGTGCACACGCATGTGTTGTGTGTGCATGTATGTGTGTATGTGTATGCGTGAAATATGTGCATGTCCATATGTATGTATGTATACATGGGCATGTGTGTGTGTGCATGTATCTGTGAGTGGGGGTGGGGCTAAAATGCAAATACTGAGAGGGGATGTGGAGTCTTTATTCCACAGAGCTGCGTTCAAATCTTGGTTCTGCCACTTACTGGCTTAGAGTCTTTGGACAAGTCACTCAACTGTCTAAGCTGGAATTTCTTTGTGTGTCAGATACTTATGATGGTACCTTAGAGGAGTAATGCAGAGAAAAGAAGATAATACCTGTAAAGCAGAGAGCCTAGTGTCTGGCACCTTTTAAGTAATTATTGAAGATAATATTGTTCCATTGAGGCAAAATCAAAACCAAAATGGCATGCACTGGAGAAAAAAAAAGATCCCCTTTTTCCTTCTGTAGGATGATATGTTAGGTTCTTGGCTTTAGAACAAGGATGGAAAATTTGTGGTACTAGACTATTGCTCCCCCATCTTATGTCTTGACAGACATCACTAACCAATCACAGCTTCCCTCCAGCTGAGCCCGGATGGAACCTCGGAAGCCTCAACACAGGCAGCCACTACCTGTCAGTGTGAATTGACGTGAAACATACATGCTATCCCTGTCTTAAATCATTAGCACCATCTGATGGAAGACAGATATCAGAGGAACCTTTTCCTCTCTGGGCGTTTCTTTTGTCCCAGAGTCCGGGTGACCAAACTGCACGTGGTTTCCCGAATCCTGCAGTGGCTGGATCTTGGGAACCGGCAGTCTCTCTGGAATGCCTTCCAGGACCATACCATGCGTCTGGGCTAAGATGGAACCCTGGCTATTTCACCCAGAGAGGCAGGTTCATTTAGAATTCCGAGGGCCCGATTTCTCTTGTGCCAAGTTGCCAGCAGGTAACGAATGACCAGCCGTGTCACCGACCGCCCTGCTTCCCCATCATCATTCTCACTCGCTCAGTACCGCCGCCCCCCCCGCCCCCCCCCCCCCCATCACAGTCACGGGCTTCCCTCACCAAGATGAGAGAGTGAGAGCCAGCCACGTTGACACTCCCTCCCCGAGGAGACAAGGCAGCAGAACCAAGACCGGGCTTAAGGCAGATGCAAAGAAAACAGGTCCATCCGTCTTTGTTTCTTTTTTCATTCAACAAATATTTGCAGGGACCCAGGGCAGTTTCTTAGGACCTGAAGGGAAGGGGTTGTCAAGATGGGTTGAGCTTGATTTTTGCCCTCAGAGTCTACAGGACACAGTGGTGGGGGTGGGGAGGGGGCTATAGGAAGTCAGTCAATAACGGGAATACCTGATAACTGTAGTGAAACCCAAGGAGGTCACATCACGTCACCCCTGCTGGAAATCTTACAAAGGCTTCCGAGGCCTTTGAATAAAATTCGATGCCTTGACCTTGGCTCATAAAGCCTGATATATTAGGCCCCAGCTATTTCTTGGACCTCCGGAACCACTGCCCTGTCGTCCATTCTGTTCCAGTTAACAGTGGCCAGGAGGTCGCCAGCCACTCCCCCTGCCTGCAGTGTCCTCCCCTGACCTCTTTGTCGTCGCCTCCCTCTTATTCGAGTCCTCCCTATAGCCCCTTTCCCGAGCAGGCCCCTCTGAGCCCACTGACAGCCTGGCCGGTGGCCGTTCCTCAGCTTCTGCCGCTTTGTTCTGGATCCACTGTCCTCAGGCACTTCTCCCCAGTTGCTCTTTTCTGTTGATTACTTCCTGTCTCTCCTCCAAATGGGAACCCCAGGAGGTCGGAGACTTTTCTTCTTTGTTCTCAACTGTGCTGTGTGCATCTGGGGCGCTGCCTGGTAGATGGTCAGTAAATAGTAGACACCTAGCAGACGGTCAGCAAATATTGGTTTATGTAGTGAAAGACTAATCTCCCGGCTGACATTTTTGAGCACCCACCAGGCACCGTGAAGAACATTCGACATGAATTATCTCATTGTCCTCATCACTACACGAAAAGGGAAGGGGTATTATCAGTCTCCATTCGCACAGTGAGGAAACTCTTCGTGTGTGAGAAGTTGGCCCACTCGTCTGAGCTCTCAGCTGGCAAGTGGTGGAGCTGGGATTCGAACTTCGGTTTGGATGACTTGACTCCCACTCTTAAGCCCCTACCCGCACTGTCTTCATGTAGGCGTTCATCCGGCTCGGTTCTTGATCACTGTCATGTCATGTCCCACTCTGGGGTGGCCTGAGGTGCTCAGTCACGTCCCAGATGGCTGCTTTGGGATCTCCCCCTAGTGCGCCCACGCAATTCTAGACTTTCCAGGGGTCGGTCTTCTGATGATTAGTGAGCGGCTTTAGGCCAGCATTCTTACAAGGTAACTGAATAGGGCACAAAGCACAGGGGGCTTCTACAGACCCGCGGCCAACTCTGGAGACTTGAGTTCGAGTCCGGAATCTTGGCTGTGTGGTCGGAGGAGCCCCATTGCCTCCCACAACCTCCATCTTGCCACATGTGTGATAAAGGGGGTGGGATGAAGTTGACAGCCTAGATGGTCCTGCCCATTCACCTTCCACGCAAGCAAGGGCTCTGCAGCCAGCCTGCAATAGAAACTTCCGGATAGGCCAGCCCCTGAGGTTTCTTTCACCTCTCACCTGCCGGCATCCACTTGCTTCCATGTTGCATCGAAACATACACGTGGATAGCAGTAACGCCAACCTGTACTTTTATAGTTGAAAACACTTTTTGCTGACTATGTCTCAGCTAATCCTCCCAAGAAGGGAGGCAATATCTTGAAAACTATTTTCATGTCATTTAGTTTCTAGCAAAACGAAATATTTTCAAACACTTAGAGAGTGGAACGAGATAGAGGATGTATCATATGCATTTTCCTTCCTTCTTGACCCAAATTCCATTTAAAAAAAAATTTTTTTTTTTTAACTGGAATCGGTCTACAACTTTGTGGGGGAAACAAAGGTGTTGTTCACGGGCCACGAATTTAAAATAACTTCAGACAGGGGCGCCTGAGCGGCTCAGTCAGTTAAGCGTCCAACTCTTGATTGTGGCTCAGGTCACGATCTCACGGTCGTGAGATCGAGCCCCGCGTCAGGCTCTGCGCCAGACGTGCAGCCTGCATGAGGTCCTCTGTCTCCCTCCCTCTGCCCCTCCCCTGCTCATTCGCACGCCCTCAAAAAATTAAAATGAAAAAATAAAATAAAACAACTTCAGACAGATTTAAGTCGTGTGCTCTCTGATCTATGGAGAAGGAAGGCTGGAGAGAGCCATAGTCTCTAACGCAGCTCCAGACTCAAGAGTGAACAGACAGAAGGAGTAGGGAGACTCTGGTACTGACAGGGCATTATGTGTGGGCCGTGCCCTGCCCCGCGAGGCTGAATGAGTCCTTAACCCTCCTTACTTTGGGGGCAGTGGAAGTGTGGACACTGGGACTCAAGTTCAGGCTGGGCCCCAGGGACCTATTAACCCCAGCAGGGACAGGACCTTTCACACCAGAAGACAAATTGCTGACGCTTCCTGCAGTATGTGTCATCCTGTCCTCCTCAAAGGCAGGAACAGGAAATAGAAATATCATTCAAGGCAAGCAAAGTGCATCCCAGATGCAAACAGGATCAGGAGCCAAGAAGCTCTAAGTATTTGAAAAAAGAAACCACTGCGGAAAGACAAAAATACTGTCCAGCTAAGCAGAGATAACAGAGCAAACAGAAAATGGCAAACCAAACGTGATCGATCAATTTAGGAAGGCAAGCTAGGATGTCATATTCCTCGAACAAGAGTGAGGGACTCTGCGGTCAATTAGAGTATGTCGAAATTTAAAAATATATAATAATAGCCACGTGGTTTTTTTCCTCATTACAAAAGAGCATCTGCCAATTGTGGAATATGTGGGAAAGAATGCAGAGTAACAAAGAATTCAAATCATACGTATCAGAGCACCGAGAGGAAACTCACTTTTATTTTAGTGTCTGTCTTTTCAGTTTTCAAATATATGTGTATATATATGTGAATATATACATATAAACACATGTATTATTTTTCAAATCAAATCATTTTTTTAAAGTTTTTTTTTTATTTTGAGAGAGAGAACCAGCAGGGGAAGAGCAGAGAGAGAGAGAGAGAGAGAGAGAGAATCCCAAGCAGCCTCCACACTGTCAGTCCAGAGCCCAATGTGGGGCTCAAACTCACAAACCCTGAGATCATGACCTGAGCCGAAATCAAGAGTTGTGGATGCTTAACCAACTGAACCACCCAGGCACCCCCAAATAATTTGTATACAAAAGGTATTATGCTGTTGGTAACAGGCTTTAAAAGAACTCCCACACCTTGGGGCGCCTGGGTGGCTCAGTTGGTTAAGCATCCGACTTTGGCTCAGGTCATGATCTCATGGCTCATGGGTTCAAGCCCCACATCAGGCTCTGTGCTGACAGCTCAGAGCCTGGAGCCTGCTTCAGATTCTGTGTCTCCCTCTCTCTCTGCCCCTCCCCTGCTATCACTCTGTCTCTGTCTCTCAAAAATGAATTAAAAAGTTAAAAAAATTTAAAAGAACTCCCTCACCTAATAATATATTCTGAATATCTTCCCCATGTCATTAATCATTTATTTCTATATGATTTTTAACATATACATGCTGTGATGGTGTATGGAACCCCCATAATTGATTACCCTCATCCCCTATCTTTGTATACCTAGATTGGTTCCAACTTTTCACCCCTATGAATAAATGATGCTGGGAGAAGCATCCTTGAACACGAATCTTGGCTCACCAGGAAGCTTGTAATTTGGGGGTGGTAGTCTTCTGAAGGCCATTTAAAGTATGAGGATCATCGTAATAATACAAATAGCAAACAGTCACAGAGCATGTTGTGTACGGGCCAGGGACACCACCCTGGTTTGTCCCCGGGCTCCCTGTTTTTGCTCGTTCTTGGTAATGCTTCTTTTACCCATTATTCAGAACCTGGGTGGCTGGCATTGCTGCTCGCTAGCCGTGTGACCTTAAGTAGGTCACTACAGCTCTCCGAGCCTGGGTTTGACCATCTGTAAAATGGGAGTAATAATACTACCTAATGCGCAGACTAATTGTAAGCATTGAGACAGAACAGGCAAAGAGCAGGATGCTTGGCACACGGAAAGAACTCCGTAGTTCCCCATCTGCCCATGGAGCTAGTCAGGAATTAACATCACTCTTTCATTCACACGGTGGGGGAGTGCTCCGCCAGCCTGTCTCGATATCTCTTTGTCAAGCACCCTGCAACTAAGATTTTTCTCTTCTCTTCAAATGCGTCTAATCTGAGGTGGGAGGGGGGAATAAGAAAGTCCCCAGGAGTCCCTCCCCCCCCCCCCCCCCCCCCCCCCCCGCCCAGCTTCCTGCTGGCTGCAAAGATCCAACAGGAATCTGCCTCTAGAGGGGCTGCCTTCCCATCTGGCTGTAATCACCCTCCTGCCACCCAAAGTGAGAGCACCTCACAAATTAGGGAAATCAGAGGCGGGCACGGCAGACAGAGCTCAGGCAGCAGGATGTCGAGTGGCAGGAGAACCACTTGCCGAAGCTAAAATTAACAAGCTTCTTGGGTTGAAGGTTTTAATTAAAAAATGCTAGAGAATTATTTCCTTAATTCAGATACTTCTTCTTAGTAATCACTTTCCTCTGTGCTGCCCTGAGACTCTGTCTGTGGCTCGTTTAATGGATGTTCTCGGCAGCCTCAGCTGCACAGGACCAGTGGCCGGAGTTTTGGGGATGTGGGTGTCCTTCAGGGGTCCACCCTGGGGTCGCAGACCTCTTCATGCTGTGCGTTCCCCCTGGCCCACAGCATCCTCTCCAATGGCTTCAGGTGCCAGCCGTGTTACTGTTGCTCCCCCCCCCCCCCCCGCCCCCCCACCCCTGGCTTATATCCTGGATGGTCCATGATCTCCAGAGCCACGTCCCAGTGCCCGCTGGAGACCACTGTAGGCAGCAGCGGTGGGTCTAAAGCAATCTCCCCCTTCCCACCTCCTCTTCCATTTCTCAATTCAGCACATAGGGTGCTGGATCTGGATGCCCAGTTCCTGGGGCAGACTGTGCCCTGACCGTATCTCTTGTCCTTACCATTAGGAGTTCACCAGACAGACTTCGTCTGCCTTCACCTACCGTTTGTAGCCCGAGGGTTTTTCTGTCGTCTACATGCGGGCGCAGACATGCTGGGAAATGAGCCCACCCTCCGGAGGCAGCCCTCAGCTAGTACAAGCAGGAGCTGGTGTATAAATACCCCGGCTTCCTTGCTGTTAGAGTGGGATTCCTCTGCGGTCATGGTCTACACTATCCTTAGAGCTCCCCAGCAGGCAAAAGCACCTTTTGCCCTCAGTGGTAGCTGACTAGGTCTTCACTGTCTGCCTTCTCTTCTTCCCTCGCCTTCCCACTCGTCCACCTTCACTTCCTAAATGAGATTCTCCCTCTTGTCTCGGGGTCTACCACTGGGCACCAAGTCAAGGACTCTGCTCTCTCCCTTTGAGTCTCCATGTCCATCCATATTCAATGCCTGTCTCCTTAAATATGCCTCCAGTCTGACCTCTTCTCTTCCTTCCTGTTGCTACTGCCTTAGTCCAAGCCACCATCATCTCTGATGTGGACCCCTGCCCGGCCTCGCAGCCTGTCACCCAGCACTCCCCATCTTGTCCCTGAAATCCATCATATGGATGCATTCAAGGTGATCTTTGTAGAATGAAATCTGATCACGCCATGATTCTGCTTAATCTTCCCGACGAGACCAGTGCGGCGACTGCATCCAGCAGTCCCCACCAACCCTGTGAATCGTCCGGCTCTCTCTGACTGTCACCATCCTAAATAGATCAGTATGGGTCCCTTTCACAGCGGTTGCAAAGAAAGGAACAGCTAATCCTATCCAGGGTGGGTCATCCTCCTTTCGAGTTCTGGGTGGAGGCATAGACATCTATATCATTTCATACCCAACGTTGGCAAATCAAGTGATATTTTCGTAATGACTCTATGTGAACATTTCAGAGATGATTCCTTTTATTTTTTTTATTGATCCTCTTGCCAGCTGCCATCACCCTTTAATTGTGTCTCCTTTCCCCTCCTCCCTCCTAGCCTCTCTGACAGATAGATAATAATGATCTGTAAATAAACATGAACGTGCACCAGGGGAGCAACTCTTGAAAAGCACTCTGCATGGCAGGAGGCAGGCAGACAAGCAAAGCACTCAAGTCGCTCAGACCCTGGATAGAATCCCAACTCTTTCTAGAACAGGGCTCTCTGAGAGAACATTCTGTGGCAATAGAGTGATCTACAGCTGTGCTGTCCAGTGTAGTAGCCACCAGCCGCATATAGCTACTGGGGACTTGAGGTGTGGTTGGTGCCACTGAAGGATTGGATTTTTAATTAATTTTAATTTTAACTACTTTAAATCTAATAGCAACCCGTGGCTAGTGGCTATGGTCCTGGACAGTGGAGGCCCAGTCATGTTACCGCTCTGGACCTGTATTTCTTTCCCTGTCAAATGGAAGTAATGATCTCTCTGGCATTAGGTCAACAGCAGCTGCTATAACAAACAGCCTTCGCGGCACCGTGGCTCCAAGTCAGAAGTTTATCTCTTCTGTGTTAACAGTTTAGGGCCATGCCTCTGCCAAGGGACATTCAGGAATTCAGGATGATGGGCTCTGCTACCTCCAACACATCGTCTCTCTAATTACGCCTAATCTAGCCACCGGGAAGGGGAAAAGAACAGAATTCCAAGGCTAGGGATTTTTATCTTAAGTAATTGAGGTACAAGTTACAATATCATTCGCACTCTCCCAATTCTTGGCAAGAACTCACTCAACATCACCACTCATAACTGCTAGAGGAACTGAGGAATTTAGTCCCCAGATGGGCAACTCTGTCCCAGCTCAAACTCTTGCTTTGGGATAGGGAAAGAACACATTTTTTTGGAAGACACGTGACTGTATCCATCATACCTACTTTGGAGGGTTATTGTAAGGGTCAAATGATATTCTATGCATAACATAGTACTTGTGTCTCATTCAGCTTTTGCTGTGGGGGAAAAAAAAGCAACCTTAACACTTAGCGTCTTAGAACGACACTTAGATGCTAGAACCACAAGGAATTTAGCTCACAATTTGGGCTGGGTTCATTTGAGTGGTTCTAGTCTCAGATGATCTTGGCTTACTCATACCATTTCAGTAGGTTGCTGGTTTGGGTTGTGTTGGCAGGGGAGCTGGCTGATCTAGGACAGTCCCAGCTGGACCATCTTGTCTCTGCTCTACTTAATTTCTTATCCTCCAGCTGGCTAGTGACAGGGCTCCAAGAGAGTGAAGGGAACATGCACAAGGCCTGTTGGGGCTTAGGATTGGAACTGGCACCCAGTCGCCTCTGCCACATCCTGTTGACCAAAGCAAGTCACGGGGCTGATCAAGACTCAGGAGCAGGAAAATGGACTCCATCCCTTGTTGGGAGGAGATGCAAAGTCATATTGCCATGAGGTATAGATACGGGGAGGGGAATAATTAGCACCATTTTTGCAAACAATCTACCATAACTGGGCGCACAATTCATTTCGTAAATGATGCCTAATGTTAAATTATTAATCCATGAAGGCAAATGTATTTTTTTATATTGTCCAGAAATCTATTGAGTATGTACCATGGGTCAGGCTGTAGGCTAAAGATAGAGGCTGGGTTTGGTGTGTTAGGCACTGAACTGCTCCCAAGAAGTCAAGTTAATTTTATATCATAAAAAGGGAAAAAATAAACTTCAGAATAAAAGCTGGTTCTCTACCCTTTGGCTCTTGACTGATGCCCAGCGTCAACTTGTCATTTCCTGGGTACCTCTGATGAAAAGTAGCTCGTTAACCGTGACCCCCGTTGTTTTGTCGATGGTGTGGTCATCTCTCTGGGTCTGGGTGCATTACCAATGACGTTTGTAGCCGCTGTGGCTTTGTCTGCTGGAGGGAGGCACTTTAGAATAAACCTGGATAGATCCAGCATGAACTGACAGAAGCCTTTGGAGAAAGAGAATAAATAGCCTACTGATTCGGAAGGCTATATGAAAGGAATCCTTCTTGCTTCAGTGTAAAACGACTTGTCTTGCCTGCAAGATGAATCAGAAGCATAAAGGATGATGAATGGGAGTGGTTTCCAAGCGCTGGGAAATATCATGGGCCCCACACTGAAGTTACATCTGGTGACTGCAAGATACATCTTGCGCCCAGTGACATCCACCTCTTCTCTCCCTAGGTACTTGTAGCCCTGCTCCCACCGTCTCGCTATCAAAACCAGTGTTCTTTTGCAGCTGAGAACCTCGCTGGGCACATGCTCTCTAGAAAACTCCCAAACAAAAGAAAATGCAAATTAAAGACTGGATTAAATGCCCATGACAGGGGACCCTGGAAAAGTAAGCAAGCACTCCAGGCCTTTGCCTTGCCTCTCTCTTGCTTCGGGCATCAAAGCGGCTTATAAAAGTAGTACACAGAGACTTTTGCATCAGGAAAGGATCACTCCTTGGGAGAGTTTCTTCCCAACGTTTTAGAATAAAAAGTTTCAAATCTATGGGAGAGTTGAAATAATTTTATCCGTCACAATGATGCTACCCCTTAATATTTTCTTTTTCTTGCTTTATTGCTTCTGTCTCAATCAACCCACCCTTCTTATTTTTCTGGTACATTTCAAAGTAAATTACAGGCATCAGCACACTTCAGCAGGAGCTTATTAAGACCACAGATGTCGGGGATCCATATCATATTCCCTGAATCACTAGCTGGGGGATCTGAACGTTTAATAATTATTAACCTCACTTCACAAGTGAGAAAACGAAGTTCAGAGGTGGGTCACAAGACCTGCCCAAGGCCCCGTAGCAAGTAGGTGCTAACGCTGGGATTTAAACCCACTCAGGGCATGTATACACTCTGAGCCCGTGCTCTGCCCATTCTGCTACAAAGGCTGCCTGTGAGATCTGCTCCTGTCACTTCTCCTGGCCCAGAGCTGCCCATTGTAGCAGGGGCTCTGGGCTCCCAGCTTAGCGACTGTGTCTCTGACTTTCCTCAGTGCTTCTGCTCAGAGCGTGAGACTGTGGCTAGACCAAGGTATAGAGTCTGTGGTTTGGGCAGGGCTCCAACTCTACTTGTAGCCTTTGAACCCCGAGTTTTTGTATCTCTTGAAACCTGTAAAATGGGCACACTGATGGTTTCTGACTCATGGATTTAGTGAGATCGTTCATGGACATTTGTGAGTGCTGAAAAGAAATAGATTTTAGGATAGTATTCATTAATATGTACTGTCCTGTAAACCTCAGTCTATAAACTCGGGCAGGCAGAAAAATGGAACTTAATTGTTTTTCCTTGTAACCAAACTCAGTTTTAGTTTGAGCTCACATTTTACATTACATTCTTCAGAAACATACCTTAAAGTAAGGACTCAGGTAAAAGTGACGTATGAAGAAGTGGTCCCGGGAAAATCTGATGAAAGTGAAGGCCAGTGAGACCCTCAACGGAGGGGGGTGTCAAGCCAGGTCTCATGGAGGACAGCCTCTGCTCGGACCTGCAAGGTGCTGGGGACAGTGACAGTCACACATCAGAATGTTCTAGATTGGGGGCACATAAGCTGACGATTCTTATGTCCTTCTCTCCACCCCCGTCAAGCATTAGTTACAGGCTTTCCTGGGGGATGTAAATGCGTAGCCACTCTGGGTTCTCTGGTGGGCAAGGCCAAGGGGGTTCTGGAAGCCTGAGAGCGGCCCAGAGACACAGGTGCTGGCCATGGAAAATCAAACACCTGGGGAGAGTGTGTGCATAACGATGGTAAAGGGTCCGAGGGATGTAAATGGGACGCCAATAACAATTTAGGTTAGTTCTCATTGGGGTTACCTTGGGCGGGAGGAGCATACGTCGTACCAAAGCACGGCAGTGAGATGGGAATCAGATCCTTCTGTTCTAGTCCGTTCCCTCTGGCAACACCTGCAACATCCTGAACTGTCTGCTCTTGGCGCATCTGCCCATCTGGGTCACTGCTGGGTGAGTCTTTGTTTCTGACCCCCAGCTCGGCCTGTAGGAGCTCTTCTGTGGCTTTCACACCACTCTGGGATTTAGGAAACCGTCTCTCTCTGGGACTTGCTTCGAGACCTGGATTCTTCTTCCGCTCTGATGCCATTCTTAGGCACAGGAACCTCAGAAGGGTGGGTCTCAGGTTCACATGTCAGACCCATCCCACGCCGGGCACCAAGAACTCAGGTCTTCCCCCCTCCTATCTGCAGGTGACACCCAAGGGAAGGGTTTCTGTAGGTGTCTGCTGCTCTCAAGTGCCTCAGCCTACCTGGGGATGCTTCCTTGGCCTGGGGTCAGGAAGGAGGGTGAGGAGAAGAGCTCCTTCTCAGGGTCCTAACACTATCGGAGTTCTGTGGTTCTCCTTTACTCTCTTCTCTTTTGATCCCTGTGGAGGTTTTCAAAAACTAGGGCATCTTGTCCTTGCTAAACATTCTTCCAACTGGTTTATCAGCAGCCCAAGAGTGCTTCTCAAACGTTTGCATACATTAGAATCACCCGGGGGGACTTAATAAGGCTGCCACTTTGTGCAGGTCACACGTCCAGAGATTCTGCATCAGGAGAAAGACTGCAGAGCTCTCAAGCCAGGAGCCTGACTGCTTTATTGTCTACTCTTCTGTGTCAACTCTTTCTTAGGCAGAGTTGCCTTGCCAGCCATTTGCTGCCTGAATTGAGGGAAAGCAGGCGTCGTAAGGAAATGCAGCGTGGAAAACAACTCCAGTGAACACTCCAAAACACGTTGCTACTTCGCAAGGCTTTATCCCAACTCGTGAAGCACTTTCAAACATTTATTATAGGGGTGCCTGGGCGGCTCAGTCGGTTGAGCGTCCGACTTCGGCTCAGGTCACGATCTCACGGTCCGCGAGTTCGAGCCCCGCGTCGGGCTCTGTGCTGACAGCTTGGAGCCCGGAGCCTGCTTCGGAATCTGTGACTCCCCCTGTCTCTCCGTCCCCTCCCCAGCTCATGCTCTGTCTGTGTCTCTCAAAAATAAAAGTTGAAAAAAATTAAAACATTTGTTATAAACTGTTGGATTGCTTAGTTTTCGGGCTCCCTCCTTGCTCCCATGTCCTTACACAGACATCCCATTGTGATTTCTGCAATTCGGGGTGAACTTTTCTTCCCCTTCTGCAGCAACTGCTCCTTGCTGGATTGTTCTTTATGACAACCATGGGGTTGAAAATCCATTTGGCTATGGGTTCGTCCAAAAATTTATGCTGAGGCAGTGGCTATACACAAAACAGACAGTCGCTCTGGGGAAAGGGGGCAACCGAGCATTGTGGTCAAGCATATGGGTTCTGGGGCTGATGACCCTGCCTCCACCACTTTTCAGCTGTGTGATTTCAGGTAAGTTCATTTCTCTGAGTCTTGGCTCCTTCAATTGGAAACTGAGGGTAATAATATCAACCACCACAGAGGGGGGCTGTGAGGACTTGAATGAGCCAATGTAGGGAAAGTGCTTAGCACAGGAGATGTGTGGCGGTTAGAAGTATCCATAACAGCAGGTGTTTCACGTTGGGGTGTTAGCCTGAGCTTTCTCCTGGAAGTTTTCCATTTGGGTACCCTTCATTGCCATTTGGCTGCAGATGGACTGGGTTTGAGAAGCAGCGGGGATTGGAGAATGTTAGTCAAGGGCAAAGGGAAGGGTCTAAGCTATTCTAGAGAAGGTCCACCACTTTACATTAGACCAGAAGTATCTTTGGGGGTCCCACGGGTTCGGACCTGGCTTTGTTAGAAATGACACCTGGCAAAGATCAGTGGTGAAGAGTAGACTTCAGTGGTTTTTAATTTTGTATTAAAGGGGTTAGAAAGTGTGGGGATCCACTTTATAGGAGCTACTTTTTATTGAGGGCCAACTATGTGCTAAGCTTCTAAGAACTTTACACACATTGTCTTGTTTCATCCTGTCTTAGCTCGGGTTGCCGTAACAAATACCATAGACTGGGCAGTTGAAACAACAAGCATTTATGTGTCACAGTTCTGGAGGCTGGGAGTCCAAGATCAAGGTGCCAGCTGATTTTAATGTCTGTTGAGGACCTGCTCCCTGCTTTAGGGATAACTGCTTTCTTGCTGTGTCCTCAGTAGAGAGAGAAAGAGGAAGCAAGGTCTCTCCTCTCTATTCCTATAGCGGCACTAATCCACTAATCCCATCATGAGGACTCTACTCTCATGACCTACTTACCTCCCAAAGGCCCCCATCTCCAAATACCATCTCATCGGGGATCAGTGTTTCAACATATGAATTTGGAGGTGGGGAGAAACATTCAGTCTGTAGCACACACATCATTTTATAGCACATACCTACAACAACAACCCTATGAACTAGATGCCATTCTGACCCCCATCTGAGAGATGAGAAAGCTTGGCTTTGGAATGGTAACTAACTTGCCCAAGTTCAGGTGGCTATTTGGGGACAGTGTCAGGATTTGAACCCAGGTCTGGCTCCAGATCCCACAGCCTCTTCACTCCTTTATCCAATGCTTTCCATTGACAGGTGAACCCTTCTTTCTCCAAACAACCCTTGAAAGCAGTGGGTCTTAGATTTTTTGAGAATCCGGTTGAACTCATGGATCCTCACGGATCCTAAAATGTCCTAACTACTAAAGCTGTGTCGGTTGGGAGTGCCCAGTTCAATGTCAGTTTCTTCCAGCTCAGATGTCTCTCTTGGGGTGTCAGCCTTACCTTGCAGTCTTCGGGTGAACAGCACAGGGATCAGAACCAAGCCAAACATACAGGGAAACATCACAGCAGGACCATCCATCCATTGGCTGGAATTACATTGTCATGACCTTGGCCAAACCGTCTGACGTCTTCAAGCCTCAGCTTCCTCATCTGTAAAGTAAGATTGTAATAGTACCTACTTCCAGGTTTCGTGGAGCTTTAATGAGATACGGTATGTGAAGCTCTTAAAAGGCTAGCGCATCAGAAGTTCTCCAATAAGTGTTGGCTGTGATATTATGATTGTTAGTCCAGAAACAATAGTCCCCATTGCTTTCCCCCTTCTATCGTTCATAACGTTTTTTGACTATGGATTGTGGCTCTTCACCAAGTCAGTGAGCTCTCGAGGGCAGCCGGACTGCTCAGGATTAGATTTCAAATGTATTCCTCTCCAGCTACGTGGCCTTGAGTAAGCCCCTTCACATTCCTGAGCCTCCGTTTCATTTCCAGCAAAATGGGAATTAAAATAGCACCTACCCTGCGATATGGTGCGTGCATGTATGACATGCTAGTACAGTACCTGGAACGCAGTAAGGGCTAAATAAATGTTAACTATTATTGTTATTATAGCCACTGGCATTATTGGCCCTCATCCTGTCCCACTGAGAGCTGAG
This sequence comes from Panthera onca, assembly GCF_046562875.1. Lineage (NCBI taxonomy): Eukaryota > Metazoa > Chordata > Mammalia > Carnivora > Felidae > Panthera > Panthera onca. Next base: position 16,022,387 of record NC_138350.1, read on the forward strand.
CTCACAGATTTTGCTCAATAAATGCTGGTTGGCTGACAGGTGACCCTTTCCAGGTCAGATAATCGATTATACTCCAGTCAGTGGGTTTCCTCTTCCTGGGAAGGAGCGCAGGGCCTGCTGTAATACATAAAGCAGCAGACCCAACATCCACCCTGGCTGATCAAGGAACAAGCATCCTGGGTTGAAACAGACACTGAAATATGATGCTCCCGGCCCAATAAAATTGTCAGATGAGCTGCTCTGAGCAAGTGCCTGATTAAGCGAATCTAACTGCAGCCGTAGGTTACTTCTCGGCACCATTGACTAGCGGGGCATCGATCGATCGTCTGGGCTGGAAGCAGAGGCGGTGCGGGGAGGTGAGGGTGTCCAGGCAGGCCTCCACTGTCAGAAACAAATTACTTATGTCTCCAGGACTGCCTGGCAGGAGGGCCATAAATCATGGTGGTAATCGATAGCTTGGGGGTGGACCATCCTGAGGCAGGCGTGGGGGCTCCGGAGTCGGGGGAAGGACCCGGGTCCCAGAGGGGTTGTATCAGCCCCAAACCCAAGCTATTGAGCCCCGAACCCCGCTCTCTCCAACTGTGTGACCTTGGGCAAGTCACACACACAAGTCACCTTGGGACCATTTCATCATGTACAAGATGGGGCTATTAATACCTCACAGGGCTCCCGGGAAGCATAAAGGAAACGCAGATACTCTGCCACGCCCCCGTGTCCACCGTGACACCCACCTGTGGCCACCTGAGGACTTGAAGTGCAGCGGGTCCAAGCTGAGATGTACCACAAACGTACAAGAACACTCCAGATTTTGAGGACTCCGTATGATAGTAGGAACGCTTTTTAATGCTTAATGTCGAATGCTTTTTCATATTGATGGCATATTGAAATAACATTTTAGATATATGGGATAAAATAAAATACACTGTGAACGTTCACTACAGATGCTTCTTCTTTAGTTTTTGAAGTATGGCTACAAGAAAAAAAAATGCAGAAAATATCTCAATAACTTTTTGTATGGGTCCCATGTTGAAATGGTATCCTCTGGGAGATACTGAGTTAAATGAAAGATATTTAAATTAATTTCACCCATTTCTTTTTACTTTTTTATTTTATTTTAATAAGTTTTTATAGTTATTTATTTATCTATCTATTTATTTATTTATTTACTTTGAAAGAGAGAGAGAGCAATCCGGGGAGGAGCAGGGAGAGAAATAAAAAAAAATTTTTTTAATTAGGGAGCCTTTACCAAGTACTATTTGACGTCTGCTACATGCATCAGCTCGCTTACTCATCCGAGTGACACGATGAGACAGACACCAATCCATGTCACAGTTGAGGAAACTGAGTTTCCAGGAGGTCCAGCCCTGACCGAAGTTGCACAACCAGCAAGAAGAGCCGGGATTTGAACCCAGTTCTACCTCACTCCAAAGCCTATACTCTTGACTGCCGCTCCATACTTGTTCACATTCACTGCCTGACTCGGGGCCGGAAGCATGCCTTACATAGGGGCAAGGAGGAATTTGCAAGCTCAAGCAAAGTTCCTCAATCAGCCGGCTCCAGGTGCCCCACGTCGTGTCTTCCAAGGGCGGGACCTCGTGGGGGGCATCGCCTCCTCCCTGACGTAACCACCGTGCGAGTCGAGTACCCCTACGAGTGGGCTAAGGACCCCCACCTTTCCCAGACCTGCCGTCTTCCTGTTTGCCGAGGAGGGGTCAGGTAGCGATTCTAATCTGAGAGCCAGCCCCCCACCTCCTCCCTGAACATTCTCACAGCTTCCTGCAACGGTTCCTCTTACTCCTGAAAGGGATATTTCCAGATAGATAGGCTGCTTTATTTGCCATTTTGTCATGGAGTCGGGCCCCTGTGTTTGTAGGTGTAGGTGGAATTATCGGCTCAGGCGATGAAGGGGACCTTGTACATTGGTGTGTACGGGTAGAAGGATGGATGCTGGGTGGACAAGGGGTGGAAGGTGGTGGGCACCTCTGTGTGAGCGCGCGTGCACAAACACGCACGCGTGCACAAACACGCGCACCCGGTATCCCCTCTCTCCTCATTCCGGGAGCAACGTCGTCCCGCTTCTTTAAGGAACTGTCTGTCCCTCCACCCCTCCGTGTGTCGTTCCATTGAGCCCTATCCCTCCGTGCTAAGGTAACTGTGTAACTCGAGCTAGGCCAATCAGAGTCCCTTTCTTGGGGATTTGAATCTTGAGCAAGTACCCTAGGGACAAAAATAATTAGTTCATTTGTCTTTTGAGGCAGCCACCATTCCTGCTGCTCGGGTCCCTGGGACTACCCCGGTTACCGGCCTTTCTGTGGCTTATTGTTTATCTCATATTGCAGTTCCGTGAGCTTTCAGTAACTCTCCAGTTTGCCCTCCCCTTGTTTTTAAGCTAGACTCCATCTGCTTTTTTGTTACAGAGCTGGCCACCAACAGAGAGGAAGGAGTCCCAACTCTCTGGACTGTCTGCTTTGCCAGGAGGACTGGGGGGGGGGGGGGTGGGTTTCAGTGGGGGAAGGTCTTAACATAATACTCAGCAGTAGCCTGAGAAGTTCAGAACCCCCTCGAGATTTTTGCCAGTTCTCAGAAGGATTCGGGTTTCCAGGGTTCTTGCTTCCGCACTTTGTGGCCCCACATCCCCCCAGACTCGAAGCTCAGCTTCCTGCTTGAGCTCCATTTAAAAAAACAATAGACAGAAATCCAATCGCACAAACTATTTGTGAGGATAATAGATTTCAGGGGCGGAGTGGAAGACAGGAGGGGTTAACCTCGCTCGAGTGAAAACAACTTCAAAATGGAACACGAGGCATCAAGATTTTCCAAATATCCCCGGATCGGCACTCTTCGGGGGTTGGTGGTGGTGACGAGGGTGATTCAGACCCCTTTCCCTCACCCAGCTCCAGCCTCTAAACATCTTGCTGGGTTTGCTCTGTCTCTCACCTCCGCAGGCTCTCCTAATCTCACCTCCCCACCGTCTGCCCTGGCACAAAATCATCCATTAGCTTCATTATCTAGTACAGAGTGACTTCAGACTTTTCTCCAAAAGCTTCCGGAGATCCAAAATCCAGGCCCTTGCATCTTACCTTTTATTCCCGACCCTGCAACTTCAGTAGCCAGCTGTTGGTAGCATGATATTTCCCCATGTAATTGTGACGATTATTTTTAGCCATGACCACAGACCAGCCCAGGAACCTCCATCTTAGCCTGTCCCCCTCCTCTGCTCACTGCCTTCCCAGGGCATCACCCCCGGAACCAGAGATCTGGCTGTAGCACCAGGTGCCTGCTGAGGACATGAGAATTGGTGTGATGTCCAATGTCACCATTGGGGGAAGGAGCTAAAATAAAAGAGAATGGCTCTCTGTTTCATTGAGCGCTTACTCTGGGCCAGGCCCTGAGCCACGCACCGGGTCTACATTGCCTCTTTCAGTCTTCATGAGGACCTAGGAGGTGGGGTGCCGACGTGATCCCCTGTTCCCAGATGTGGAAACTGAGGTTTGGAGGAGCGGGTGTATCTGGGCCTCCACACCCCATGACATCACTTGTTCCCGGACCACAGATACAAGACTCAAGCGCCCCCCCCCCCTCCACCACCATGTGGGCTGGCCTGCATTCGCTAAATCCACTTCTGGATCGTGTTTGCCCTGCAATCGACACGGTAATGGCCAGAGCCTAGAGTCCTGCTCTTCACGCTGCAAATTGAATTACATCCATCAGCCTGGCGCCAGCACTATTGTTCCCAGGGCCTTCCCAGCTTTAATTAGAATATTTTTATTTTCCCTAGGAGAGGGAGGACAGCCGATCTCAGCTTCAATAACCTTGCCGGGGGCCAGAATCTGGAAGCGCAGGGCTGGCGCGCCATCAGATGGAGCAGCCCGCAGGAGTGGGAGCAGAGGGCAGAGATTCTGTGTTGGCGTGGGGTCCCCTCTGCCCTCTCCCACCTTCTGGGAGCTGCTGTGATGCCAACAGTGGTGAAGAAGGAGCCCAGCAGGAAGTGACTTTGAAGAGCGCACGTGCTTACACACACTCACTCACTAAGGCTTGAGGGACAAGGGACACAGCTCCTAGGCACACTTGGACTGAAATCAAAGTGCAGCAACCTCAGAAGGACCTGTGTGGAGAGGCTGGGAGCCAAGGCTAATGGTTCATCCCCATGCATCAGGAACCACATAGCAAGGTGGTTAGGACAGCACTCCCCCGAAGAAACATAATGCACACTCCATATGTAATTTAAAATTTTCTAGAAGCCACATTCAAAAAAAAAAAAAGGTAAGGGGCACCTGGATGGCTCAGTCGGTTAAGCATCCGACTTTGGCCTAGGTCACGATCTCACCATTCATGGGTTTGAGCCCCACGTCGGGCTCTCTGCTGACACCTCAGAACCCGGAGCCTGCTTCGGATTCTGTCTCCCTCGCTCTCTCTGTTCCTCCCCTACTCGCACTCGATAAATACATAAACATTAAAAATGGTAAAAAGAGGGGCGCCTGGGTGGCTCAGTCGGTGGGGCGTCCGACTTCGGCTCAGGTCATGATCTTGAGTTCGAGCCCCGCGTCGGGCCCTTAAATGCAATGATCTCTTGTATTTAAGCCAGTACATCCAACTATGATCATGTCAACATGGAATTAATGTGAGAAATCATTTACGAGATTTTTCAAAGGGAGTCTTCAGCATCCGGTGTGTGTTTGACATTCACAACACACCCCCGTTCAGACCTGACACTTCTCTGTGCTCACCGGCCACATGGGGCCGCCGTCCCGCCGGGTGCAGGGTAGGGGTTTGCAGAGTGGAGCCTGACGCTGTGGGCTCAAGCCCTGTCCTGGTATTCGTTTATGGCATCATCTAAGTTCCCAACCTCTCTTCCTCACCTCCTTCGTCTGCGGGATGTTTGAGGACAATGACCTTTAACTCCCAGGCTGCTGTGGGCATTCAATGAAGCACTTCACGTCAATCCCTTAGCAGAGCGCCGGCGCATAGTAGGTCCAGGCGTGTGAGCTCTTCAGTGACTCTACCCGTAAAGTAACGGCAGCTCACGAACCGGGCGGTGTCCTCCAGGCCAGGCCTTTTACCGGCTTGCTTGACACTATGCCTTCGCTGTAAGCCCATCACGGTGCTTTGAGGTAGGAATGATTAACATCGATATTTTACAGACGCAGCAACTGAAGCTCAGAGAGGGGCAGTAAGGATTTTACTGCCCCCAGGATGAGCTCTTCGTGCGGCTGGTGGGGGGCTTTGTGATCCGTCCCTCTCCATCTGGATAGCCAGGCAGCAGGGTGACAGGGAGAATATGCATGCGAGAGCCTGCTGACCTGGGCTCGAATCCCATTTCCACCACGTACTATCTCTGTGATGCCAGGCAGGTTACCCCCCCCCCCACTCTGAGCCTCAAATTTCATCATCTGCGAAATGGGGGCAATCTACCGCATGAGGTCCTTGCCAAGATTTATTGGGTTAATATAGGAAGAGTGCTTGGCACAGAGTAAGGAGCGTAAAGTGTAGGCACTTTTATTATTTTTATTGATGGCATTTTTTATCACTGCCTGTCCCCTCTCTAAGGAAGACTGTGACTAGCAGTTCTGTCCCCCGATGGACCCCATTCTCTCCTTTCATACTGTGGGTCTTTGCCCAGCCTGTTCCTTATCTGCATCACATCCCTTCCTTCTCTCGTTCCTTTCTGGTTTCGCCGTCCCCTTGGTCTAGAAAATCTGGAAACGGTCCCCTCCCGGGGGAATCTGCTGTCCCCCCCATTCCTTCACCCCCCCCCCCCCCCGTGGCTCTGGAATGGCTGCTCCCCTGTCCCGGGGTCAAACCCTGCATCAGGACAGGACCGTCCCAGCCCCAGCACAGGCCTGGCTCAGGGACACATGCGAGCTGAACAGAGATCTTCCCAATCCCTGGAAATGAGGTGGTGGCTGTCTTTCTGTGTTTGGTTCAGGCTGGCTGTTGGTTTGTGGCACAACTCCATCATTTTCTCGCCGTACGAGACACTTCACCTCTTTATTCTTTTCCCTGTACTCTATCAAGGCATAATTTACATACAATACAATGAACAAATCTTAAACCGGCTCCGTTAATTTTGCCAAATTCAACACTCTTTTTTTTTTAAATTGTTTTTAATGTTTATTTATTTTTGACAGAGAGAGAGAGAGAGAGAGAGACAGAGCATGAGTGGGGGAGGGGCAGAGAGAGAGAGGGAGACACAGAATCCCAAGCAGGCTCCAGGCTCCGAGCTTGTCAGCACAGAGCCTGACGCGGGGCTCGAACTCACAGACCGCGAGATCATGACCTGAGCCGAAGTCGGCCGCCCAACCGACTGAGCCACCCAGGCGCCCCCAAATGCAACACTCTTGTATCACCCTGACCGATTTATGTAAAATCCTTCCAGAAGCGTCCCTGCCCTGTGCCCCTTCCTACTCCGTACTTTTCCCCCCAGAGGTGAGCAATCCTCTGATTCCTAGCACCTTTGGGAAACTCTGCCTGCCCTTGAACTTCAGGCGCATGGACTCCTACTGCATGCTCCATCATTTCCATGAGATTCGTCCATGATGTTGCACATCAATGGCTCATTGCTTTTTATTGTTGAATAACATTTTGCTGTACAGACACCTAATTACTGCCCCCCTCCCCCCCCCCATATTCTCTTATTGGGTGGACATTTGGGCTGTTTCCTGGGAAATCTTTGTGTTTTCATTTCTTTTGGATAAATGCCTCCAAGTAGAATTGGTCCTATGATAAGACTATGTACTACTTTATTAGAAACTGACCAACAGATGCCCCAAGTGGTTGTAGTTTGTTTTCAAGACGCCACTTTCCCTGCCTAAGCTGAGGATGATACCGTGTCCTTCTGTCTTGGGGGCTTGGTGAGAAGGAAGTCAGGAACCTGCATGCCAAGTGGCTTACCCACGGTCATTATTATTCGCATTTGCTCTCCCGTGGGGTAATTTGCACCCGTGGTTGGCGGGTCCCACTGGTCTGGGTGCTGTGGGCCCTGAATGTCAGCACCAAACAGGAGACGTTTCACCTTGGAGGTGTCCTTCCTCACAGACTCCTTAGCGGGATTTCATTATCTCCCCGCTCTGTGAGGCAATTCAAATAACCACGATTATTTGCACATCCTCTGAACCAGAGAGGGCAGAAGACAAATGGCCCCCGCAAATCCCCCCTGCTACCGCCTTGGAGAGGGACCTCCAGGTGTGATCTCATGGCCTGGCATAAACCTCTTTCCTCCCTGGTTTAGCTTGGCCAGGAAGGGACATCCTAAACAGAATTCACGGCCTGTTCCCTGGGCCCTGCAGAGATGGCCTTCTTTAGGTTGTCATTAAGGCTCCGTCACAGCCTCAGCTAGAAACAACGGTTTCCTGGGGATTTGGATTCAGTTGTCAAAACGGCTCTGGTTTGAAACTCTGCATATAAAGTCCAAGCCCCGAAGCCTGTGATTCTGAAGCTGTGTCTCTGGGTCTCTCCTGTTTGCAGAACTTCCCACCCGTATCTTTTTATACAGATTTCCAAAGGCCCAGTGGCTCAGTCGGACAGGCATTGGTTCACCCCAGGCTTTGCCACATATTGGCTGAGTGACCTCTGACAAGTCAGTGCCTCCCTCTGGGCCTCAGCTTCCCCTCAATTTCAGTTTCTGAAAAGCAGAATTATTGCTACTTCTATGGCCTAGACCTCGAGTGCCCTCCCTCCACCAGGTAGCCACGCTCTCGTTTCCTTCCCTAACTTGGACATGGACTCATGGTCACCTGGAGTAAAACCTTTATTTTTCCATCACTCCCTGTGGCTCAAGGTAGTCATGGGACTAATTCCGGCCAGGGAGACGTGTAAACAAATGTCACCTGCAACTGCCTGGAAGGACCCTAAGAGGGAGACGTGAACTCTCTCCTGCCTGCTGACTGGAATGTGGTTGTGAGGCAGGAGCTGAAGCAGCCATTTTGGGCCATGAGGAGAGAGCCACATGCTGAGGATGACAGAACCTCCAAGAAGAAGGAACTCTAGTCATTGGCATCTGTCTTGGACCAGCTGTTTCTGAACTCATTTCACCATGAGAGAAAAATAAGCTTTCTGGGGCACCTAGGTGGCTCAGTCGGTTAAGCGTCTGACTCTTGATCTCAGCTCAGGTCTTGATCTCACAGTCATGAGAGCCCCATATTGGGCTCCAGTCTGGGCATGAAGTCTACTTAAAAATAAATAAATAAATAAATAAATAAATAAATAAATAAGCAAGCTTCCTTCCTTAAGCCATGGTTACTTTATTTCTTGTCCTTGCAACCTGTCGGAATCCTAATCGCTACCTGGTATTGGGAGGATTACATGAACTGATTCCTGTAAAGATGTTAGCACAGTGCCTGGCTCCTAGAAATCACTCAATATGGCATAATGTGTGTATTACTTTTTGTTTTCAGTTTATTTATTTCGAGAGAGAGAGATGAAGGCAGGCTCCGCCCTGTCCACGCAGAGCCCGAAGCGGGGCTTGAGCTCACGAAGCGTGAGATGGTGACCTGAGCCGAAGTCGGATACTTAACTAAGCCACCCAGGTGCCCCAATGTTTCTATTACTTTAAAGGGATTGTGGATTGTGGCTGGACAGTCGTGGGTGTCATTTCTGACTTGACTGAGCTCCCTGAGCTGGTGTGTGTGTGTGTGTGTGTGTGTGTGTCCTCAAGGACTACTGCCAGGATCTCCTACGTGGGGTTGGGGGGGGGGGTCTGTTTATTCCCAGGGCTTTGGTCTGGGTAAAGCTGGCTCCCACCCTCAGACAACTCCTACTCTGTCTGCTTCTAGAATCTTCTCTCTTAATTTCTAGTCACCCGGTCTGGGGCCCCGGCCTGGAAGCTGTGGGCTGTGCTATAATTCCTCAGTGTTTCCTCAGCACACGGAGTGCTCCAGGGACGAAACTGGCCCAGATGATCCCTTATTGCCTTTTTTATCCAGGAATTAAGGCCCCCTGGGCACAGCTCTGGAGGAGGCTGGGAAGGACAAGGGATCAGCCACCCCAGCTCTGATTCCTTAAAAGTAGAAATCTGAAAACAAGAGCCCTACAGGATGCGGCACAGTCGTGCTGAGTACCTTTGTCCCTGCTGCTCTTGCCAGCTGAGGCGCTCGCTTGGCCCCCAGCCACAATAACGCGAGTATTATGTGTCGAGCCCCTGCTTGGTGCTAAACCCCTTCCGTGCACTCTCTCATTTAATCTTCATGCCGTGCCTGGCATCCAGCCCACTTCGCAGGTGTGGAAGCAGAGGTTTCGTGGTCAAAGAGCACGCTCTGCATCACAGGCTCGTCTGGAGTTAGGCTCCAAGGCTTGGGTTAACCAAGACGCCACCCTCCTCAAGTTGCCTTTTCCCCCTGGAGCCCTCCGCCCTGAACTCTGCTCCCATTAGGTGCTACGGATGGTCGGGGTCCCTGCAATCGTCAGTTACCCCGGGAGACAGGAGTCTCAGGCAGGGCTGGCCTCAGAATGCCTCTGCTCATTCACAGGAAGCAAACATTTTCCTTCCACACAGGAAATGCTTTATGGCTCCTTTTTGATTAGAAGAGCGATTTATGCTCTTCTAAGACATGCAGATGATACATAAAGGTGTAGAGAAACGCGTGAGCTTCCTGCCTAAGGAACCATGTGTGTGAATGTGTAGTGAGCCCTCCTGTGGGTCAGCCCGGGAGCAGGTAGTGTAGACAGGGGTGCCCAGCAGAGACTCATCCCTGCTCCCAGGAACTCCCTGCCAGCGCGTGGACCTGTGTCCAGCTCATTTTCCAGGCAAAATCACATGACACGTTTTTTCAAAAAGAATGGGGCCATCCTGTGGAACTGTCACAGTTTTTCTCTTACTATCATCTGATGATGTCCTTCCAGTCCCTAAAAGGAAAATAGACGCTACGGAGTGTGGCTTCACCAGGGCTGCCTGCAAGCAAATGGCTTCGGCTTCGGGTTCCCAGGTGAGAAATGCATTCCTCCGGTGAATACCCGCCCCGCCACAGGCTGTTCCCCTCTCTCTTCCACCGTCCCCACCTGTAAAACAAACAACACTGCCCTCCCATATTCTGTCAAAGAACAAATGAGATAACACACCCGTAGCACAGTGCCTGACACACAGTAGGTGTTTCAAAAATGCTGGGCTCCTTCTGCTAGGACTTTGTTTTGCATATGAGCCTAGTAGGGTGATTTTGTCTTGAGTTTTATTGTTTCCAACCTGGGGTGCTGAGGCTGAGGTGCTCATGTTTCCTGGCTTAGGACACATTCACATTACTGTCTGCAAGCGTCTTCCGTGTGTCATTCATTCATTCATTCATTTCCATTTATCCTCACGCCCCACTCTTGTCCACCCCTCCCGTACATGCCCCACAGGCAGCCAGTCTGATCCGTTTGATGTCCTTTTATTTATATTTGTCCCCGGAAAACATGTTTTGTGTGCATGTGTTTTTTTATTTACCGGAACGGCACGGTGCCGTGGGTTGCATCCTGCTTATTGTTTCCTTCGTGGTGCTGTGATATTAACATCCACCCGTGCTGTCGTGTCCGCATCTCGGACTGCCCGGACGGTGCTCCCTGGTGTGGGTCCACCATAGTTTGCCCCTCCGTTTGTGTTAGGGGCAGACCCTTACAGGGACTCAGCTTGTTGCCAGTGTAGATGGCGTGGTGGTGACCAGTCTCTCGTGTAGCCCCCCACCCCTGTCCTGCGGCCTCGGGTGAAATTTCTCTGCGGTGGATTGCCCTCGGCTGCCCTCCCAATCAGTACTTGCATACGATGCCAACATTAGCAAGTTTCTTCTGATTGACCCCACCGGGGGTCACTGCATCGGGACCCCTCCCATCCTCTGCTTGGGATCATTTTTGGAAAGCCAAACGTAAGTGTAACTTTGTAAAGGTCTTCGTAGCTATTTGGGATCCCCGCCAACTTCAGAGCTCCGGGGGCTGCTCAGAGCCTCATTGTCCTCACTTGTACGATGAGGAGAGGGGGTTAGATCATTTGGAAAATCAGCAGAGCAGAAAGGGTCAGAAGACCTTGGGTTTGAGTCCTAGCTCCGCCATTTACCAGCTATGTGCTCTTGAGCAAGTGGCTTCACCTGTCTGAGCCTCTGCTTCCCCATCTGTAACAGGGGTCCCTAAAAGTATCCATTTCCGAGGGTATTGTAAGAGATAATGAGATAATGCATGGAAAGCTCTTAGCCCCTTGCCTAGCTGTTCCCACAGCCACTCTTACTGGTGTTGATGTGAAGACTGATGATGGTTGAAATAACGAGAGAGCATAACTCCAGGTTCTGATCATCCTGAGCCTATGATAAACGCAGTAGCGCAACTAATGGCTTGACCGACTGCAGTTCATTTCTTCCCCTGCATTTCCCCATACCACCTGGAGGGGGCAGTAATAAGTCACCAGCCTGTGACCTAAGCAACGAACGTTCGGAAGATTCAGAAAAAGTCCTCTGCTGAACCTCTTTCTACGGGTTTCAAATCACGAATCCTGTCATTGGATTTCTTTCCTGCACCCATCCCCAACCTGGCCCCTGCCAACGTTTTTAAAAGGCTGGTAAGTTGAACACATTCTCCTCAGCAAGTGCCGGTCTTCTATCTAGCCTGCTGGGGTTAGCTGGCCTCCCATGTAAATTTTAATGCAGGTGTTCAGTTTTCATTGTTTGCTGTGCACGTGGACCCTACTCTAATGGGACAGTATATCTCACTTTTATGGAGTAGATGTATGCCAGGCTGCAGACTGGCTTTTCTCTAAATCATTCTCTCGCGCTGGATCCCACTTTCTAGTATATACCTGTATTTCTTTTCCAGGTTTTATTTTTAAGCAATCTCTACACCCAACGTGGGGCTCAACCTCACAACCCCGAGGTCAAGAGTCGCACGCTCTACCGACTAAACCAGCCAGGCACCCCAGTATATACTATTGATACGGGCAACAAATGTTTATTGAGCACCTAGTATGGTCCTGCCGCTGTGTTCTCCACAAGGGAAGGCAGGTATTGAACTTTCAGTGCCTAGGAGAAGGCAGATATGGAACAACGAATTACAAAGATAATAAGTTAAATTAAAATGTCACAAAGTTATTATACTGCATTACACTATGCTATGATCTAGTATGCAAACATACACAAACACAGGCACACAGAGAAGTATGGGAAGAGATAGAGCAAAATGTGACTGCTGATTTTCTTTGGATGATGGGTGTATTGAACAGGATTCTTTCAGTTGCAAGACTCAAACGCAATTTAAACTCAGTTAAGTAGGGAAAGGGATTTGTTGTCTCGTGTATTAAGCTGAATGATATGAAATTGTCTTTGGAGGGAGGGGGTCAAAAGTTGCCAAATGTTGGAATTCATATGGCTCAATTTAATAACTGAAAACTCTATTAAAAGACTGGCTTCAGGTGTAGTTGGATCCAGGTGCTGAGACACTGTCAGAAATCTCTCTCTCCCTATGTCTCAGCTCTCCTTTCTTCTGTGGAGTTGGCTTCATTCTCAGGCAAACTCTCCACACACTGAGGCAAGACTGGCCACTTCCTGCTCCCAACCTCTTTGCAACTTAGGACAAGTAAAAAGAAAAAAAAAAGAAGAAGAAGAAAAGCCTCTTTCTCTCCGATTCCAGGGAAAGTTCTGGGCAGAGCTCTAATTGGCCGGGATTGGTTGTGCTCCCTTCCATGAACCAATCACTGTGGCCAGGGTTGGGATGCTCTAATTGGCCATTTCTGGGTCACGTGCTCCTCCCCTCACCCCACCCCCACCCCCACCCCCACCCCCAGCCTGGGGATGGCGTCAGCCGCTAATTAGCTGGGTGGAGAGTGGGACATGTATGTTTAAATTTGAGCACGGCTACTAGATGAAATGGAAAGACATGGCTGCCTCAGAAAGATTTCAAGCAATTTTTTTTCTTTACTCTTTTTTTTTTGCCTCTCTACGTTTCCTAAATTTCTACAATGAACATGAATTACTTGCAGAAAAACATTCTCAAGTTATTAGAAAGAAACCCAAAGGTATTGAAAATGGAATTTGGACGCGAATGTGGCCTGGCGTTATTCCAGGCCAATAATGGCTTTCTGTGTTATCCTCCAGGTACGATTTGCATTTTAACCAGAGTCAAAACACCGTGACTCCAAGGAGAGTGTAATGAAGGAATTTAGGGCACAGAGCGAGCCCAGGAGGCCCTGGAGCCCATTGTCTGCCTTCTCTAGGGCCATATTGCCACGAGATCCGGTTGACCTTGAAAAGCTTTCATGCGGATTAAATCAACAACCTCAGAAGTGGTGTTTAGCTCTGAAACTCGGTTTCCTCACCGGCCAGGTGAGGGTAATAACAGTTCCTTCCTTACAGGATTGCTGTGAGATTAGCGAGCCAGCACAGGTAAGCACAGCCCTAAAACAATGGTCACCCCGTTCCTGCTCCTCCAGAAGGCCCTCTTCCCAGGCAGGCCGTGGGGGACTGAGCAAAGCTGAATTCAAAGCCAGCCCTGCCATGTACCAGCTGTGTGGCCTCCCACAGGACATGAAACCTCATGGCATCTGAGTTCCCTCGCCTGAAAACTGGGCATGAAATTATTCTCGGTGCAGAACTGAGAGAATCTGACAGGGTAGCATTAAAAAAAATTTTTTTAAGTTTATTCTGAGAGAGATTGAGAGCAGGAGTGGGGGAGGGAGAGAGAGAGAGAGAGAGAGAGAGAATCCCAAGCAGACTCTGCACTGACAGTGTGTAGCCTGATGTGGGGCTCAAACTCATAAACCTGTGAGATCATGACCTGAGCCGAGATCAAAAGTCAGACAGTTAACCCCACCGACTGAGCCACCCAGGCACCCCACCAGGGTAGCATTTTAATAAAACAACTTGATGCTTAGCGGACACTCTGTAAACGTTTGCTATTGTTCCCTTTCTGGTGACTTTTAACCTCTTTCCCAGAATCATCAACACAGATCCCATCCGGGTAATTAGAGACCGTGTTTTAGAAATATATTTACATGCATAACTATGATCATTACATAACACAGCGAGAAGGCAAATTCATGCAGAATCAGCAAGTTCCTAGGCTATGATTTTAAAGATGTTGATTTCCTTCTTAAAATTTTTTTTAAAGCTTATTTATTTTGAGAGAAAGAATGTGCGCAGTGGGGTCGGGGAGGGGCAGAGTGAGAGGGAGAGAGAATCCCACGTAGGGTCCCACGTAGGCTCAAACCCCTGAATCGTGAGATCATGACCTGAGCTGAAATCAAGAGTCAGACGCTTAACTCACCGAGCCAGCCAGGCTCCCCCGATTTACTTTTTCTATTTAAAAAAGATAGGGGTGCCTGGGTGGCTCAGTCGGTTAAGCGTCCGACTTCGGCTCAGGTCACGATCTCACGGTCCATGAGTTCGAGCCCCGCGTCGGGCTCTGTGCTGACAGCTCAGAGCCTGGAGCCTGTTTCAGATTCTGTGTCTCCCTCTCTCTCTGCCCCTCCCCCGTTCATGCTCTGTCTCTCTCTGTCTCAAAAATAAATAAAAAACGTTAAAAAAAAAATTAAAAAAATAAAAAAGATATACGTCCAGCTGTTCCAAAATGCTAAATTACCAAAGGTGTTTACTTATAAAATTTTCTGAAGCATGACTTGGGGGCTGATATTTCACACCTTGAGTTGTCTGTCCATCCATCCATTCATCTTTCCTTTTCTTCCTTCCTTTCCTCCTTCCTTCTTTCTTTCCTGCCATCCTTCCACCCATCCATCCATTCATGAATCCATATGGCCATCCAGTCATTCATCCATATATCCATCAATCCATTCATCTGTTCATTCACCCATCCATCCACACACACCCCCACCCCCATTCATCCCTTCAACATATAATGGATGCTGTGTGCCAAGTCCTTGTTCTGGATGCTGGGCACACAGTGACAAATAGGACAAACACGGTTCCTGACCTCACCGAACTTACTCCAGGTTCCTGGGAAGCAGAACGTGACTGAAAAGGCTGAGGCTGAGCACTGATCCGGGGACTCAGCTTGGTCCCCAGGGGGGTGAGGTGGTCCTCTGGGACACCAGGTGAGTCATGCTCTGCGGTGGAAGCCCCTCCCTGCAGGTGGATCCATGACAGGAATGGGCAGCGTGGGTGGGATTTTTAACAGGAAGAGGTGGATGTCCTTGTGTGCAGGGGCCTTGAGCCATCAACTGGCATGTTCACGTGATGTCACTTTTTTACACCCGAAATTTAAGATTGGGCTTATACCCATTTAAAAAAAATTTTTTTAACGTTTATTCCCTTTTTGAGAGACTGAGACAGAGTGTGAGCAGGGCAGGGGCAGAGAGAGAGGGAGACACAGAATCTGAAGCAGGCTTCAGGCTCTGAGCTGTCAGCACAGAGCCCGACATGGGGCTTGAACCCACGAACTGTGAGATCATGACCTGAGCCCAAGTCAGACACTTAACCGGCTGAGCCACCCAGGCACTCTGGGCTTATACCCATTTTGAGTAGACCCTCACCCTCCTGAGTTTAGCTTCAACTAATCTGAATGGGGTTTTGTTACAGCCAGCATGCCCTTACTGCAGCCCGTGAGGATTATTTTGCTTAATCTTTGTACCAGCACTGCGAAGCTGGATCTGTTACTGACACCAACTTAGAGAAGAGGAAAGACAATCTCAGACAGGTGAAGTGGCTTGGCCTGGGTCAGACACTCAGAGGCGGGGCTTGTGCCCAAGTCCTAAGCTGGATTTGAAGGCGAATGTAGGGGAGGGCACTCCAGGCGGCGTCAATTGCGTGCAGGGGTGCTGGGAGAGGGCCCACGGGCATTGCCTTGCAGTTCTGCGCAGGGAGGAGATCGAGGACGTGAACTAGGCACACAGATCTGATCGCCGCTCTCCCCAAGCACATTGGGCCCCTGTGTGCTGGAGAATGCCGACCTAGAGGAGGGTTACTCCACACTGCCCCATTATGAGCACACACCACACTCCCCCACCCCCCCACCCCCCCCCACCCCCCGCTACCCTGGCGGAGGCTCGTGCAGTGACAGCTCTTATGACAGCCTGGACCAGGGGCCTTTTTCTGCAAACAGATTACATCATTACCTTGAGAGACGCTGCGTTGTGAGCATGACAGTTTTATGGCCTGTAGATCCCTACAACTGGAACCATCTGGACTTTTAAAAGCTTGGTAATGCAACAGCATAAACAGGCCTCTGCGTGAGTCTCACTGCGTGCTGAGATTCAGAACGAGGAGTTTGCCGTCGGGGAGGCAGCCAGGTCTGATGAGGACTCAGGCTCTTAAGGGTTTAGGCAGGGTGATTTGCTGTGCAGCCCCAGGCAGATGTCTCCCCTTTTCTGGGCTTCACTTTTCCTCCTTACTGAGCCTGTTTTCTCAACGCATAGGGAGGCTTGGAATGAGAAATGATACGCGTGTTCTTTGTTTAAACCACCCCTAAGCCCCTTCTCTCAAGATCCCAGGGCTTCCCACCATCGTGCCACCCCCAGTTATGGAAACATCGGTTCCAAGTGGCTAGGACGTGATGTGTGTGCCCAGGGTGACGGGGATGCTCACAGCAGAGCTCCGTCTGAGGCCCTAAGTGATCTGCACGAAGGGAACACACAGACGTAGCTGCAGGAATGCCGGCACGCACCGGGGGCGTGAATGAAATATTCTTCTTAAAGGCCAGGCCTTCCCTCCATCACAGCACAGGCCTCCTTGCCTCCAGCCCAGGTTTTCGGTACCTGACCTGAAGGAGACCATGAACAGACTGCTTTCAGGCCGAGCTGATGAGCCGTCTGTTTTCACATTGTCACCCGGAAGGACAGAGTCCAGAGACATTTCCAGGTGTGGTATGTGGGGGATTGGGGAAGCTTTCGAGCCCCCAGAGCTCAGTCGGGGGAGGAAGGCAGAAGGTGAATGGTGACAGACAAGTCGATACCATGTGGCTCATGAGGTTCTGCGGCAGCGACCCACGTAGCAAGCAGATTAAGAAGAATGATAACAGGAAGTTATTGTCAACAATACAATTGTGGACACGTGGCCACTCTCATGCCTCAGTGTATAAATTGGTCCCTGTAGGGAAATTTTGCAGTAGATACTGAGAATTTAGAATGTCCAGACTCTTTGATCCAACTATTCACTACTAGGGATTTATCCTAAGGCAAAAGTTGGACAAGTGCAAATATTTGTATTATAGGGTCACTTGAAACCTTGTGAGTGAAAGCTTGTAAGTCACACAAATGTCTGACCAATGAGACAGATTTTGTAAAATATACTTCTGCCCCGCAGTGGAATATATACAGCTATGTTGTTTTTTTTTTTATGAGCCTGACATCCTGACATCCTTTCCTAGGCATAGAAATAATAAGGCTATTTCTGTTTTGAAACGTGGAATTAAATGATGTCAGAAGGGGGCCTGGGTGGCTCAGTCGGTTAAGCTTCCGACTTCAGCTCAGGTCAAGAGCTCACAGTTCGTGAGTTTGAGCCCCGCCTTGGGCTCTCTGCTGTCCGCACAGAGCCTGCTTCGGATCCTCTGTCCCCCTCTCTCTCTGCCCCTCCTCTGCCCATTCTGTCACTCTCTCAAAAATAAGTAAACTTAAAAAAACAAAGATCTTTAAAACATGATGTCAGAAAACTAGACTCCATTCACAAGACTCTTACTTTTCTCCATCCCCATGGTTTGCTCACAGAGAAGGTTCTTCTCGTTCAGCTTCCTGGACGTCATCTTGCCCAAAGTTCCCAGATCTTCCCAGGGGCTCCAAGCCCTGCTGGAAGTGAAGGCTTTGTTTTCTGAACCTCACTCTCCTGTTGTGTTTCATTGTCTGCCTGGTATTAAGGTGAGCTATGCCTGTGCCTTCCATGCCTTCCTGAACTTGGCTAGATCCATGTCTGAAACACCTTTGATCCCCAGGGCATGGATAATTGTGGGGAAGGAGTAAATGATGCCTAGCAAATTCTCTAACATGAGAGAGAAGTTTATGTGAGGCCCTGCAGCTAATTTCTATACCAAATGCCTTAGTGTCGCTTGATATTCTGGCTGGTGTTGCCTTGAACTTGCCCCACGTCCTCATGAAGGTCAGCACCAGCTCCTGCTTGCTGTGATGCCTGTGATAAAGAATCCACAAATGTGTGAAACCGCCAAACTAAAGGGGGAAGGAAGAAAAGGTGCTGACCTAAGTAACTTTGGAAACGTGCAGAGTCTGAGAGACTAAAGGATACCGGAATTGAAGAATTACGTGAATGGATGGTGCATGGTGGGAACCAGGCTTCTCATTGTTGAAGTATAAAATGAACAAGGGTAGGAGGCTAGATGATTCGTGTGGTAATAGATTAGAGCTGGGGACATCGGTATGAACTCATGTATAGCTTAAAATATGTACATGCTGGGGTTTTTGTGTGTGTTTCTTTTTTATTTTAGAGAGAGCGAGTGTGAACAGGGGAGAGGGACAGAGGGAGGGAGGGAGAGAGAGAGAGAGAGAGAGAGAGAGAGAATTTTAAGCAGGCTCCATGCTCAGGGCGGAGGCTGACTCAGGGCTTGATCCCATGGGAGCATGACCTGAGCCAAAATCGAAAGTTGGACACTCAACCGACTGAACCACCCATGTACCCCATACATATTGTTACACACAGAAATATTTATATACACTTGTGTATATGTAGGTCAGCGTGCTGACAGACAGTTCCTGCTCTTCACTGAGAGGGCCTAGAAGCAATGACACCCCAGTAGCAACACAAACATCTAACGCCTGGGTCTTGGTTTAAAACCCCATTCTCCCATAAAAGGAACCAGGGATTGTAGGAGAAATGGCTGATTCAATGACCAGGACGGTAAATATGCAAGGTGAGCCGGGAGCACCTTATCCTGCCATACTGTAAGAATGCGCTCCAAACTAAAAACGAAAAAGAAATTGGGGTATGTCAAAGGAACAAAGGAACCAACTGAGAAGCTCCCAGGGGCCCAAGCTGGGACAATGTGAACCAGATAAATAAAGAATTATTGGATTATAACTCAACGTGTAAAACAAATAGCCATGAGTCCATACTGATGTAAATAAATGATTGAATAACTTAAATGGGAAAGAGACACAAGTATCCCATGCGGAAGAATTCCAAATAATTTATGTAGATACTCTGCCCTCAAGGAGGGGGAGCATAACTCTTCACTTCTCAAGTGTGGGCCAAGTGTGGGCTGTGCAGGTTAACTTCCCTCCAAAGTGTACGGGATGGAAAGGGGGCAAATGAGCACCTTGACAGTGGAGAAATCTGACAGACACTACCTCAGCCAGATGGGATCAAGGCCCACATCAGGGGTCACGTGTCATGTTAATGCTATGTATCCTTGATATGATGTGATGAAAATTTTACGTCTCCAGTCTTCCTCCCCAAAACCCATAACCCCAGTCAATTCGTTAAGGGAAAAAAGTCAGACAAGGGTGCCTGGCTGGCCCAGTTGGAAGAACATGCGACTCTTGATCTCATGAGTTCGAGCCCCACGTTGGGTGTAGACATTACTTAAATAAACGAATGAAAACTTAAAAAAAAAATTTTTTTTTTTGGTACTAATAGAGACATTCTACAAAATACCTAACCAGTACTCCCGAAAAGTGTCACGGTCATCCAAAATGAGGAAAGTCTGTGAAACCTAAGGAGACATGGCAACTATATGAAAGGTGCCATCGTGGATGGGATTCTGGATGCCAGAAGGGAAGTTAAGTGAAAAGTAAGGAAAATGTGAATAAAATATGAAGTCTGGTTAATAATTAGGCATCAGTATCAGCTCATCAGCTGTAACAAATGTACCGTATTGAGGTAAGATGATACTAATAGGCAAAACTGAGCGGGGATACGTGGGAAGTCTCCGTACTCTCTTCTCAAATTTTCTGTCAGTGTAAAACTTTTCTAAAAAAGTTCAGTCTATCTTTTAAAAAATTACCAATTAGGTGCAGGTGAAGAATGATATCTTGAGTTTTCCTTAGTTAACTTTCTTTGTTTACTGTTGCTGTGAAGCGTTTTCATGTATGTGGTGGCTACTTCTATTTCTTCTGTGGATTGCCGATTGTCACGTTGTAGGGTTATTTGTTATGCGGCATTATTGCAGCCATAGCTAACTGATACAATCTTACTGAATTCCTGCAGCCCTATGAAGTATTATTTGTCCCCTTTCCATTATTCAAATATCCATTAAACAGACGAAGCAATGGAGACCCAGAGAGACTAAGTCATTTCCCCAAATTCGGACTCAGTGTCTCACCTAAGCTTTGAACCCACGGCTGTCTGACTCCAGAATTTTCTGACCACCACGCTATACTGTGAAGTACCATGAGTGATGATGGCAGGGGGAGGGGAGGGAATCCTGACAGCTAGTTGGGCGTCCAGTGACGAGCTTTGAATTCTGCGCTTTCGTGTAGGGATGCCAGTATGCCAAAGAGGGGCACCATGCAGCTAAACTAGAAATGATAGAGGATATCCTCGGGGCGCCTGGCTGGCTCAGTCGGTGGAGCGTGCGACTCTTAATCTCAGGATTGCGGGTTCGAGCCCCACGTTGGGTGTAGAGATTACTTAAAAATAAAATCTTAAAACAAGGAGATCCTCGAGTGGCTGCCATGAGAAATGGCTCGTGAGGGCACCAAACTTCCTGTCCCAAGCAGGGGGGCTGGGGTAGGACACTCCAGACTCTGCTGAGAACAGCAAAATGGGCTCTCTAGAGTTGTGCCTGGAAGAAATGTGATTGTCAGGTGCTAGCAGGCAGCACAATCCCATGTCATACATTATCATAATTTAACGTCAAGGCTCTGAATACTGGAGCCAGGAAGCACTATCTCCTCTCAAGAATGCTTAACCAACGCCCAAGATGTGGGGGCCCCCACTCACTGGCCCCTGCCTTCCCAGGGCTCAACCTCAAGGAGGTGGACTGAAATCTGAAGGTTCTGGGCTCAAGAACCAGGTTTGACTTCTGGCTCGGCTGACTGTGCTGTGCGGCCTGGGGCAAGTCAGCTCAGTGCTCTGGTCCTTGGTTTGTTCATTAGAAAATGAGAACCGTAGCCCTTGCCTTACTGACCTCACGGAATTTTCCAGTGGATAAATCATAGTACTGATGGTTACCGCACACTCTCCACATACCAGAATTTTGCATGCATCGACTCTTTGAATACTCACAGCAATCTCAATGGACGGGTGCTTATACTATCCTCGTTGTACAGATGGAAAAACAGGTCTGGAGGCAAAAACAGACTGGTCACTTGCCTGAGGTCACCCAGCCTGCAAAGATTAAGTCAGAATTTAGAGCCCATCTTGTTCACCAAAGAGGATGTCACTCACCATATTCCCATATGATGCTAGATGGAAAAAAAGCTTGAGGGACTTGGGACCCTTGGGGAAGAAATTGGCGGGGGGGGGGAGGGGGGGCAGGCTGGAGAAGCAGGACAGGGTGGGCGTGGTTACCAGCCAGGGCTTGGTCCTTATCGCCGGTTGGGGGTTTGGAGAAGCAAGGTGCAGAGAGAAACCAGCCTGAGTGGACAAAGCTGGCAGAGGGGACAAAAGAGAGTTGTGGCAGCTGCCCAAAAATAATGCAAATCTGGTGAAGACAGAAACACCGGAAGGGGAGTTTTAGGAAGCTTTGCTCACAGATGGGCTCTGTAATCTCCATCCTCTGGCCTCCGCTACACCTGCAGTAAAATCCCCGGGTTTTGCCAATGCCTTAAGAGGTGAATCCAGGTGCGCTTTGGATTTTGACAGCCTGAGACTGGCCACAGAGTGGCCAGGGGGCCGACCCCATTCCTCCGCCCTGGGCTCCTTGGCATGAGCCTGCCTCAGGCCCAGGACAGCCCCAGGGAGTCCGCAGGCTGCGGTTTCCAGAAGCTCTGGCTCTGAGGCCATCAAGGACAACAGATTTGTTTTTTTTAAGTTTATTTATTTAGAGAGAGAGAGCGCCGCAGGGGAGGGGCAGAAAGAAAGGGAGAGAGAGAATCCCAAGCAGGCTCTGTGCCATCTGCCCAGAGCCTGATGTAGGGATCCATCCCACAAACCGTGAGACCGTGACCTGAGTGGAAATCGAGAATCAGACGTTCAACCAACAGAGCCACTCCTGCGCCCCAAGGACAACAGCTTTTTAAAAAATTTTTTTTTAACATTTATTTATTTTTGAGACAGAGAGAGACAGAGTATGAACAGGGGAGGGGCAGAGAGAGAGGGAGACACAGAATCTGAAACAGGCTCCAGGCTCTGAGCTGTCAGCACAGAGCCGGACGCGGGGCTCGAACTCACGGACCGCGAGATCGTGACCTGAGCCGAAGTCGGACGCTCAACCGACCGAGCCACCCAGGCACCCCAGGACAACAGCTTTTTAAAGGAATTAACTGTTGGGGCGCCCGGGTGGCTCAGTCGGTTGGGCGGCCAACTTCGGCTCAGGTCATGATCTCTCGGTCTGTGAGTTCAAGCCCCGCGTCGGGCTCTGTGCTGACCGCTCAGAGCCTGGAGCCTGTTTCGGATTCTGTGTCTCCCTCTCTCTGACCCTCCCCCGTTCATGCTTTGTCTCTCTCTGTCTCAAAAATAAAAACGTTAAAAAAAATTTTTTTTAAAGGAGTTAACTGTGCAGGCGTAGCATCCTAGCTGGGTCCTGGCCGAGGTGTCTTCTCGAACAGATGTGAGTTAGAGGCCCAGTCAGCCTTCTCTTTCCCTTCCTTTTACCTTTTTCTTGGCCATTCCTTCTTTCTCTTTCTCTCATTTTCTTCCTTCCTTCTCTCTCGCTTCCCATCTCCCCCTTTCCCTCCAGGTCCCGCTCTCTTGGACAGCAGGATCCTGGTGAGTTGTTTTTTGTTTTTTGTTTTTTTTTTTCATCATCTCATCTGGTAAAATATGGATCATTCACCTTCCATTCTTGGGGCTATTTTCTAAGCGTTTCTTCCACGTAGCTACACAACCTTCTTCCTTGTTAATGGCTACGTGATGTGCCACCAAGTACTCTCATTTGCATAACGGGCTCCCTATTGTGGAACACTAGGTAGTTTCGAGGTTTTGTATCCTTACAGGTGAAAGTATTCGTTTTTTCTGGTCTGCCGTGTGTGGTGTGGGGCTCGTGGGTCCAAGTTAAGTGGGGGCCTGGGAGGCACGAGGTAGATGATTGGCATGGGGTGGTAGTTCGTCCAGGAGCTGCTTCCTGCCTGCCCTCATCCCCAGGGCAGCTCTGAGTATACAGCAGGTGCCTCATGAATGCTGCCTGAGGATGCCTCTCGGCCTCTATTCCTGCACCTGGCATACTGCCTCAGTGTGCTCTCCATTGAAGCGTCCTCTTTCCCACCTGGCCGTGACCTTCCATAGCCTTTTTATCTCTATGTCCCCCGTGCCTGGCACCAGGAAGCCCCTCAGGAATGGAAGGGAAGGAAACAAAGTAAAGGAAGAGGAAGCCAGAGAACGCTCGCTTACTCTGGCCACCCCTCATTAATAGGGCCTGGGATTGCCGTGGGACATTAGTGACAGAACATGTTGACATTGTGTAATTTATTAGCCTGAACTATACAAATTATACGTTCCCCCAGGATGCCCGCGATGAGAAGCTGCTTTTCATGAGTTTATCCTGGGGACTCGAATAAATAAGCAGAGAAACAAAAAAACCTCATGAATTTTTTAAAGAGCTTATTGGAATCAGGAGAAAACCTGGTGTTCCGGGTGCAGAAGTAAGTATCCAATAGATCAGCATTCATTTCTCTTTACCCTCTGAAGTCTTTTTTAATCCTCTTGCTTGCCAGTGTTAATCCGTGTTTTTCTGTGAATTTCCCTCCAGATGGGCAAGCGAACAATACCCACCCAGGGGGCCTCTCCCCATGCATTTCCCACCACACTGGGGGAGCGGAGGGGGGGGGGGGAGGCCAGTGCCTGGTGAAGGGTGGGCCTTGGAGCCTCAGAGGTGCTGTGACCCCATCCTCTGCCTGCACCTGTAGGGAGTGAGATTAGAGGTGTGGAATTGCCGCGCTGAGAGCCTTGGTGTCCTCTTAAAAAAAGCTTCTTGGCTATGAGAAACACCTGAGTTGATCATCCCCCAAATGTCAGCCTCGCCGAAAGTTAAGCGGTTTACAAGGTCTTGCTGAGAAATTCCATGTATTAGAAGCTAATAGAAGGTCAGCATTTTCCATTTCGATATTTTTTTTCTTCCTGCTGCCCAGGGTCTAGGTAATACTCCCTTTGGCATTTTGAAGACGCTTCTACGAATTGTGGCATGGTGGCTAAGTGCTTGATGGGATTTACCCTCCCAAAGCCTGTGAAACAGAAGTTGTTATTATGTCCATTTTATAAATGAGGAAATTGAGGCTTGAGTGGAGAGGGGTCCCTTGCCCAAAGTCACACACAGCAGGTGATGGAGCTGGGTTCTGTCTGATGTCTGTCGGAATCCAAAGCCCATGCTTCGATGCATTATGACTTCTTCCTCTACTCGGCACGTCGGGAATGTCTCCTCCCCTCCCTTCCCCTCTCCAGACGTCTTCCTCGGTGGTGACTCCGTAATCGATGCTAGCAGCCCGAGATCCAAGTTAGAGAACTGCAACCTTGAATAGGCACAGTGGACATTCCATCTCTGGTTTCCTGTAATTTCCTGCAGCCAAGGTCAGTGAACTATAGCCCTTGGTCCAAATCCGGCCCGCTGCCAGTTTATGTAAATAAAGTTTTATTGGCACTCAGCCACGCACATTCATTTACACATGGTCTGTGGCTGCTTTCAATGCTACAAAAGCACAGATGAGTAGTGGGACAGACACCATATGGTCCACAAAGCCTAAAATATTGACTTTCAGGCAGTTAGAGAAAAAGTTTTCTGACTCCTACAATGCAGAGTTGTCAACGTTTATTACCCCAGAATCTAACGTGATAAATGATAACATCAGTCCTGTGAGTAGATGGCATTTTTGGAGGGCCAACTATGAGCCAGGCATTCTGCTAGTTGCTTTCGGGGGATGATCTCCTGGAATCCTCCAACAATAGCATCGAGCAGGTGCTCCAAGAGGTGAGTAACTGCCCATAGTCACAGTCACGGGGTCTGAGACACGACCCTTGAGCTGTCTGGCAGTTCATACACTGCAAAGTGTTCTACAGCAATAAAGCACCGTTTCCAGATTGTCTACCCAGTGCCTGGCATCATGCTGGATGCTGGGATGCAGCGTGATACATGACAAGCAAGGGACGGTCTCCATCCTTGGGAAACCCGTGGACTTATGGGAAAGACAGGCCTCCATCTAGATCAGCTGGCGAGATGAGCAGTCAAGAGCTCACAGGAGGAAGAAGCATCTGAGAAGGTGAACTTCGAATTAGGTCTTTCATGACAAACAGAAATGTGATCATTGAAATAGAAGAGAGAGAAGAACACCCCAGGGACAAGTTAAGCAAAGGCTTGGATTGAAACAATTGCCAGGCACCTGAGTCCAGGGTGAGTGAGGGGCAGAAGGGAGCAGAGGGTGGTCACAAACGACAATAGGACTTGTTCGAGACCGGAAGAGGAGAGGTTGGGATGTGATGCTGGGGACTTTGCAAATGTGTTTTCCTTCTCTTATCTAGAAAGAGCCTCAGGTTTTGCCATCCCTTTTCCATCTGGTAGGTAGTAGGTGCTCAAGAAATGCTTCCAAGAGTCAAAATGTCAGCCCTCGCAACAGGGAGCAAGCTTGCATTTGTCTGTCCTTGCGGGACACTCACATGGCAGCAGGCAGCAACAACCACCCAGGTGACAATGACTCATGCACCTGGGACCACCAGGCTTCCAAAGAGTTTCGAGTTCGAGGTTGACTCCATTGGGTCTCTGGAGAGGGGCTTTCCAGAAAAGTCTCCTACTTTCCTACCTGTGCTCAGATGGCAGGACAGGGGTCTTGTGCCCTGAAAGAACTACCCTTGCATCATTGATCATTTGCTTGGGTTGGGTGAGGAGATGGGGAGAGCCCGGCCTTTGGGGCCATCACCGTCCCCCATCCACCGTCCGTAGGTTTCTGGTGTGTGACCTTGGGCAAGTTCCCTACTTTCTCAGAGCCTCGGTTTTCTCGCATATAAAACGGAGGCCATTCCTGTGTCATGGGGTTGTTATGACAAGTACAGCCTGCCATATAGTAAAGGCCCAATATTTATGATCGGTTATTATTTTTACTATGATTAGCGATCAGATTTCTGTATCAGTCGGCATTTGCTGCCATTATGCCAACAGTCTGTGTGATTTATAAAAGCATTTATTTTTTGTTTCCTCTCACAGTTTCCTGGATCCGTTGGGGACGGCTCTGCGGGTTGGGTTTAACCATCTCCCTTGTCTTTTATCCTGGGACCGGTGCTCACCTAAGACATGCTCTTCTGAAGGCAGGGAACAGAAATTTCAAGAGAGGCGAGTGAAAACTCAGGCCCCGCCTAAGGCCTGCGCTCAGAACTGGCCCACAGTTATCTCAAAATATCCCATCGGCCAAAGCAAGTCACACGGCCCAGCCCAATAGCACGGGTGGAGAAAGGCGGAAGAATTGTGTCACTCCCACAGCTGCCAGGATTCCTAGCGCGGCTGCTGGCCATATGATTCTACCACCTACCCAACATTGCCTTCCGTATTTCGCACAGAAGTCTGTCTCCAATCACAGAGCATCTTAGAGATTGGTGACTGTCCATAGGACACTCTATGTTTTGTATCAGTGGGGTTCGGACGAGGCAGTCTCTAGCTGAATTTCCGGACCAAGATTAATTTGCTGCTGGAATGTGAAGACAGCCACCCTCACACCCCCACCGCGGGTCCAGCGTGAGGGAAAATAACGAGACAGCCCCCGTGTTGGATAATGACCGCCCAAATTCCAATACTCAGGGCCCAACATTGCCCGTTCAGTTTCCTCTGGCTGAAATTCTTGGTTGTTCCGCTGCTAAAACCAGGGTGGCTACTTACTCTGGGCACCAATGGCTGTTCTTAGCCATATTGATAAACAAGGCTTCCAAAATCATCTCAATACCAGGAACAGTTCATTTAAAACAGAAGCAGCAACACCACCAATGACAAAATCGACAGGTCAGTCATGTGGCGTCCACCGTCGCCCAGGGGAGCCTGGTGATGAGTTGAGGAGTATTTTTGGACACGGACAACAGCAGGCCTGGCCTAGATCCACTCATTCCTTCAGTAGAGCTTCCCAGGGAGTTCCAGTTATTTCCCAATTTGTTCCAGCCACACCACCTTTTGTGGCTTCGTTTGGGCATTGAGGTCATCGAGAGATGATTGACTTGGGCAAAGCAGAGAGTAGGGGGAGGAAAGATTCTTCACTTACTCACCCACTCCCTAATTGCTGAGTGTCTTCAGGGTCCTGAACTGGGGGTTCAAAGCTGAAGGAAGCAGAAGGTCCACTGCGCTGGCCGTTTAGCGCGGCAGATCCTCCTTCCACGTATCTTTTTTAGGGTAGGTGGTTGGCTTCCCATCAGCCCCCGCGCGGCAGATGATTGGTTCAAGCTAATCCCGGCCGTACGATTCTCTTGCGGATAATTGGTTGAGGAGTTAGCATGTGACCCAGTTCTGCCCAATGAGAAGTGAGGGAAAAATCTGTCCGTGGCCTTTGAGAAACTTTCCCTCACGACTAAGGAGGAGCTGGAGGAAGGGGTGGGTGCTGCTCCCCCGCGTTTGCAGTACGTGCAGGTGTGACAGCCGCACTTTTGACAGCCATCTTGCCACGTGCCGCAAGGTAAGAGATGAAACTCGCTCCGGCAATGGCAGAATGGAGAGATGGGGACTATATCCTCACTGATATCATTGAGCTGCTAAGTCTTTTTTTTTTTTTTTTAATGTTTTTATTTATTTTTGAAGGACACAGAGAGACCGAGCATGAGCAGGGGAGGAGCAGAGAGAGAGGGCGACACAGAATCCGAAGCAGGCTCCAGGCTCTGAGCTGTCAGCACAGAGCCCGACGCGGGGCTCAAACTCACGAACCGTGAGACCATGACCTGAGCCGAAGTCGGCCGCCCAACCCACTGAGCCACCCAGGCGCCCCGAGCTGCCAAGTCTTTAAGTGCAAAGGCCACTCTATCCTTGGACTTCCCACTCTGCGGGGTAAGAGGTTTCCTCCAGGATAGGTGGGGGTTTCTGTTATCCGCATCCCAAGGCTTCCTACTTAATGCTGCAGTATTATTGTAGAAACTTGATTTATCTATAAAGGAGCAGGCGTGGAGAAGTGGGTTAACTTGTCAGCTGGGAAACACCGGAAATAGGTTGTGAACCCAGGACTCTCTGCCTCCAGCCGTCTGTCCGCATAGGTGACCTTATAGCTGGCCTCTGAGAATGCGCATAACAGATGTGAAGCATCCAGTATGGGCCGTGCTGGATGCTGAGGGGGTAGGGAGCTCATGCCCAGAGAGAATGGTGAAGAGCCTATCAGAAGAGCAGAACACGGCGGTGCCTGGGTGGTTCAGTCAAGTTGAGCATTGGACTTCGGTCCGGGTCATGATCTCGCAGTTCTTGAGTTGGAGCCCCGCTCATGTTCTCTCTCTCAAAAATAAACAACACATTTAAAAAATTTAAAAAAGAAAGGAAGAGCAGAACATGACAGGTGACATGCTTTGCTAGTGCTGGGCTCCAACCCCTCTCCCATCCCCCGTACCGTGCACAGCAAACGGCAGCATTACCTAGGATCATTTGGTCCAGTGGAAAGCACTCCCATTTCACATTCAGATTAGACCTGGGTTCGAATCCTGCCTCTGCTACTCCTTAGCGCTGTGACACTGGGTATGTCCCACCACCTCCGAGTCCGTTACCTTGTGGTTCTGAGGACTGGACGTGATGAATGCACATTGCCGGACACTTGCAAGATGCTCAGACGAATGATAACTATGAGGACGCTTATGGCAGGATTATTACGAACTTTGAGAATCACACCGCAAAAGGAGTGCGGTTCTAATGGCAGGAAGACCCAGGTCCCAGTCCCAGCTCCGCCACGATGAGCTGTGTGACGTCAAGCCATCCCTGCCCTCTCTGGCCCATTTACTTGCTCCCATCTGTAGAATGATGGGGTTTGGCTTGGCCAATTGTTTTCAAACTCTGCTCCATGGAGCTCTAGAGATTCACTGGCTCCGTAATGAGGAAGAGGCCCAGTAGCTGGAATGGGGCGCCCCCCCCCCCCCGCCCCGCTTCAACCCCGTGGTTCTTTTGTTATTTCTTTCATGGGACTGGGTTTTCTGGAAGATGCTCTTTGAAGAGAGGCTTCTGTTGCTTTAATTTCAAAAAAGAAGAAGAAAAAGGCAGCCTGAAATACTCCAGATTAGATTACTAAATTCCTTCCATTCATTCAGTGGTTGACAGTGTGAACTTTGGAGTTCAACCCACCCGATTTGAAGGATGACTCTGACATTATCTACCTTCGTTAACTTGGGGAAGCAAATAATTTCCTGAGCCAGTTTCTAATCATCTGCCAGCCATTCCTGGGAGTCTCTTTCCCCTCATCTCTGCCAGCAGGAGGTGTTCTAGCTCTTTAAAATGTTTGCCAGTTCAATGGGTACAAAATGGTGTTTCATCGTCACTTTACCTTGCATTTCCCTGACTTGTGGAGAATTTAAGCATGTTTGCCTGTATTTATTTGTTGGCCGCTCAGATTTCTTCTGTGAATTCTCATCCTTTGTTCATTTTTCTATTGGATCATTTGTCACTTGTTAATTTGTGAGAGCTCTTTACTATAGTGTGGACATTACCCTAATACGGTATGGATTTTATCTTTTACCTGCGTTACGGCTCTTTTCTAGAACGATCACTTGTCCTTTTTTTTTTTTTTTTTTTCAATCCTATAATAATGATTCCCCCACTGCACTGTCTTGTGAGGATTAAAACACGAGTAGAATTCCTGGTATGTGGTTCGGTAACTTATTTTTATTACTTACAAGCTTTGGTGCGGGTACAGGATTCTGGAGCTATCCCAATGTGTGTGTGCTAAAATGCCATTGGCCGAAGCAAGTCACACGGTTGAGCCGAGAAAGAGAGAGGAAGCACCGTGGTCACGTGGGCATGGGGAGGGATAAGAATTGCGGCCACCGTTGCATTCTGCCACAATGGTCCGGCACAGAGATCAAGATTGCAGGTTGTGGAAACGGAAAGACCTGGATTCTGGCACCTCTGGCTGCTGAGATTGCCACACCTCCCCCATGGCCCCCTTAGCTTGCCTATACCAGAGCCGTTTTCCCACAAGCCTTTGTTGTCAGCCAGCTGCGGCCGCCAGAAATCTCTTTTCAACGTTGCCTTCCAGCTGCTAATACCCTCTTTCTCTTTCAAGGATATTTGCATTAAAAGATCCTTGCTGCCTTTTCTGATGACCAGGGAACACATGCTCAGTGCACGGTGATCCAGCAATATAGATAGAGATCCAGCTCCGTGACTCTGCTCTGAGTGGAGACTTTCCTCTGTTCACATGTTCTTCCAGACGGTCGTTCTGTGCCCATCTGAGATCTCTTCTCTCTGTCAAATACAGGCTCATGCTTTACACGCGTACCCTTCGCACTTAACAATAGCGTGAGTGCTCTCCTGTGAAGAGTGTGGTCAGTGGCTAGGGCTTCAGAATGGTCTAGAAAGGAGAATACCAAAATGCAGATTCCCACACCTCATTCCTAAACAGTCCATTTTGAAAGGTCTGAAGGGAGTCCAGGAACCCGTGTTTTTAACTAACTGTAGATCCACAGGGCAGGTGACCCTTGAATAATGCAGGGGTCGGGGCACCGTGCACAGTCTAAATTCCACATACAACTTTTGACTCCCCCCAAATTTATTTATTTTTTATCTATAATTTTTTTTCTGTTTATTCATTTTTGAGAGACAGAGACAGAGCACGAGCAGGGGAGGGGCAGAGAGAGACAGAGAGGAGACACAGAATCCGAAGCAGGCTCCAGGCTCCGAGCTGTCAGCATAGAGCCCGATGTGGGGCTTGAACTCCCGAACTATGAGATCATGACCTGAGCTGAAGTTGGACACTTAACTGACTGGGCCACCCAGGTGCTCTGACTCCCCCCAAATTTAAATACTAATAGCTTACTCTTGTCCAAAACTCTTACTGACCACACAGCACACATGTTGTATATTATATGGATTATATACTGTATTCTTACAATAACGTAAGTTAGAGAAAAGAAAATGGTATTAAGATCATAAGGCAGAGAAAATACATTTACAGAACCATACTGTATTTATTGAAACACAATCCATGCAGGGGCACTGGGGTGGTTCAGTCGGTTAAACGTCTGACTCTTGGTTTCAGCTCAGGTCATGGTCGTGTGGTTTCATGAGTTCGAGCCTGCATCAGGCTCTGTTCAGGCAGTGCAGGGCCCGCTTGGGATTCTCTCTCTCTCTCTCCCTCTCTCTCTCTCTCTGCCCCTTCCCCCTCAACCTGTCTCTCTCAAAATAAATAAATAAAACTCAAAAAAAAATCCATGTATACGTGGGCCCACACAGTTCAAACCCCTGTTGTTGAAGGTCAACTACATTTGTATTTTAATAGGACCTCCTTGCCTGGTGCTAATTTTGGGTAACAGTGCGGGGGGGGGGGGGGCGGCGTATATCCAATGAAAGGAAAGACATGCCCGAGGACACCTGCCTTTCCCAGAGGAAGGAGCCTACACTGCCTTCAAGCCACAATTTCTTTGCCATCCGCCCAGGTATGGCTCCCTAAGCAACCAGGGAACCATTAACCCGAGGTCTGATACTTCCCAGCTTCATGTCCTTACCAAGCGACCGCCTCTCTGAGCCTCAGTCGGCTCATCTGTAACATGGGAATCCTACTGAGTGTCAGGGCCATCGAGAGAGAGGCAGTGACTTCACACGTAGCAACACCCGCTTGGGGGTTGGGCTCTGGGTAGATCTTCCAGAAACAGAATCTCCCTTCCCCCTCATGAGATGAGCAGAGCAGGGACTCACTGGCCGGCTTGGGGGAAAGCCAGAGAGTCCCCGAGGGGAGCAGCAGCCACACCAGGTGTCTTGACGAATTAATTATGGGAAATTAGGGCAAGTCAGGTTTCCGCCTCCAGGAATCTCACGTTAAGGTCGGGAGGATAGTGCGGGATTTTAATCATTCTCCAGGGGCTGGAGACGAGAAAGGCTCTTCCTGCCGGGACAGATGATAAGTAGGGGAACCAATCAAAATATGCAAATACAGCTGAGGAAGAGGCTGGGGACACCTCCAGAGAGTGCCAAGGCCTTTTCTGGATGTTTGCTGGCTGGGGACTCTTAACCCAGCGTACAAACCTGAGAGAGGCATTCATAACTCCTGACCTCAATTCTCTACCGTCTCCTGTATCCTCTCCTTTTCCGATGTGACTTTGCAGCGGCTGCCATTAAGAAGTAGAATCTGTTTCCTTAAAAGCCCTTGAACCTGGGCTAGCCCTGGCACTTGTTTTGACCTCCAGCATATGGCAGAAGTGGATATGGTGGCTCCCAGCACGGGGGTCACGAGGACTGGGATACTTCCCACCCTCTGTTTTGGAATCTTGACCGACCACCGTGAGGACCAGCCTGAGCTAGACTTCTAGAGGATGGGACACCCCCGGATGACCCCCAAGTATGTAAGAAAGCTCAACCCAGCCCAGCCAGCGGAGCCACCGACACGACTCCAGCTGTCCTCGGACCCATCAGTGAGCCCGGCTGGGGCCAGAAGAACCTCCAGCTGACCTGCAGACAGTGAGCAAAATAATCGTTTATGGTTTTAAGCCAGGAGCTTTGGAGTAGTTCGTTAGGCGGCAATAGCTAACCGATACAGTGTATGTGTGATATAATGATGTAAGAATAATAAAATTGTAGGAAGAATGATCACATACCACATCGCCAAGGACTGTGCAGGTGATGCTCCCTGTCTCTATTTGTATCGGTATTTAATGATCATAATGACCCATCTCATCCGATGGGGGAGGGAACTGAGGCTTGGTACAGGTTTGCCTTAATTGTCTGTCGTCAGAGGCCAGGATTGGAACTTAGCTCTGACTCCAGAGTTTGCCTTGTACTGTCTCCTAAGGGCACCGACTAATCCACAGAGAAGCTGTTCCCAGGGCAAGGCCAGGTTCCCCAGGCGGCCTGGAAGGCCCCCCACCCCATGACCTAGCCCCCCGGTTCCCCCTTTTGATGCTTCTCCAAAAACATCCATACCTTTGCCCCAGCCATTCTCTCTCCCTGGGGTTGACCTTCCTTTCTTTTCTACCCAAAAAACTCTTATGCGACCTTCAAGACCCAGCTCTGTCTCACTCTTATTGACTCTTAGATACAAGTCATAAAAAGTCCCTTTTTCAAATAGGCACAGCCCCGAAGCACAGTTGATGTCCCACGTGAATGGAACTCCAGAGGTGAGGGAGGAAGGAGAGTCCCAGTGTGGTTGAGACAGCTGTTCTGTGGTGTTCTCGAGGATCCCCCATCCCTGCCATGTCTTTGCTCTGTCAGCTGCCCTCACAGCGGGTTGCAGGAGAGCGGCTGTAGACCTGGCTTGGCATCCAGACCCAGCCACGTCCAGAGAAATCAGAGGGTTATTTCTTTTTAACCTTGTGTCTCATTTTGAGAGTCAAGGAGGCCCCTCCGTGCAGCCTCCAGGCAGATTTCCCTCAAGTCTCCTTGGCCAGGACTGGGTCATGTGTCCTTCTCTGAGCCAATCGCTGGCAGGAATAGGATTGTATCGCTATCATTGACTTTGACACATCCAGTCATCCCTGATGGGTCAACCACCATGGCCATGAGCCATGTCCTCAGGAAGTTGCCTTTGACTCTTGAGGCTGGAGCAGGTGCCTCCATTGGGGTTCTCAGAGCTCGCCAACCTTGCCCATTATAACACAGCAGGGCCCCTAGAACGTGGCCTCCTCCAGCACAGCTGGGGTCGCCGTGTGTTACAGGGGCTGCTTCTTTGGTTAGAGGGGCTGCATCCCCTCTAACTTAGCTCTATCATCCTCGTCCGTTGTCTCCTGCACAACCCTCCCCCCCAATGCTCCCACGCTTAGAATTACTTACCCGACATCCTGCGCCAAATATGAACTTCATGACAGCAGGTGTTGTTACCGCCTCCTTTGCTGTATTGTCAGCCCCCAGCAGAGTCCCTGTCCCACTGAAGTGCCCAATAAATATTTGTTTTGCCCGTGGCTTATTTGCTAAGACTGGAACTCTGGATCAATGCAGGAGAAGGAGCTGCAAGAGAAGTATTGGGGTGTCACCTTCAAGGGCACCTTTATGCAGATTTCCACCAGGAATGGCTTGAGCCTCAGCTGGATGCCCACTGAGGCTTCACCAGCCACGCGGCACCATCACTTTCATGGCCCCGAATAATAGTCAACAACTGCGGGTGTACATGGCTCACAAAGGGTCTGCCCACGTGTTAGCCCTCTGATCCTTACAGCAACTCCCAGAGCCATGTGGGAACCTCATTTTGTAGATGACTCCTGGAGGGGTAAAGGGACACACAGAGGCTGGGCTGTTAATTGCCGGGGCTGAGATTTGCGTACTGAGTCTGCGTTGATTTCAAACTGGTGCTCCCTCTGATTCATAAAAAAACACCAATGGGTTTCCAGCTTCCAACTCTGGCACCGTCTAGGTGGCTGTCCTTGGGATAACACGTAACTGTTGACCACTGCCTGTATGATTTTGTGGAAGAAGCATTTTTTTTCTCCCTTACAATAGCAAAGAAATTTTATTAAACAGGGTGTTTTGTACTGTTATCCAGCAAATATTCACTCTCCCCTCCCTGGTCAATGAGGAGAGTGCATTTCCTCGGCCCATGGATGTGGGGCTTGGCGATGTGGATTGATTTGGCCAAAGGAATGTGGGCAGAAATGATGGTGTGCTAGTTCTAGGCAGTGGCCTTAGGAATGGCAAGTTTCTGCCAGTACTTGCTCTCCCTAAGAGAACAGCATTTCCAGATAGGAGCTTCTCCTTCACCCTGGGGCCCAACAGAGAAGACACATGGGGCAGACCCAATTCTGACCCGTACCCTTCAGATATATGTAAGTGAAAAGTAACTCTGTTGGAGCCCACTGAGATTTGGGGAGATGTTTGTCACACGGCTTTATCATAGCAAAAGCTGACTAATACACTCTGTTCCTGGATTATGCAAAGCCTTTTCCGTGCATTAGCTTATTCGGTCCTCACAACAATCTCCGAGGGGAGTACTATCACATTTCTGCTGATCTGTGACTCCTTTTGTCCATCCCTGCATCAGCAGAGCCTAGGGCACTGCGTGGCACATGGTGTAGAGACAATATTTTAGAGAACATTTTTAGATGAATTAATAAAGTCAAGGTAGGAACTGTGTGGCACTTTCCTGCTTTGTGGCCAATACCTGATTGATAATAATGAACTGCTATGCAGCAGGCACTGCTGACGTTGGTTTAAATAAGAAATTATCCCCCCAAATAGTTATCAAGCATCTACTTCAATCCAGCATCGTTCTAGATGCTGGGAATAGAGCAGTGAACAAAAGAGACCAAACCCCTGCCTTCCTGGGGCTGAAAATCTACCCGGGGCGAGATAGAAAACAAATAAAATATATATAAACCCACGATACAATATAGTCAGTAATCACTGTCATGAAAAAACAAATCGGAGCCAGGAAAGGAGATGAAGAGGGACGAGGGTAGTATTGTAGTTTCTAACCAGGCGGGGAGGGAGGGTCTCTCGGAAGGGGTGGCTTCTGAACAAAGACTTGGAAAAGGTGACTGAGAGGCATGAATGTCCGGGGGGAAGACTGACTGGTGGAAATAACAATTATTAATCCATTTGATGGATGACTAAATGGGCTTGGAAGGATAAAATTACTTGCCCATCGTCAGATGGCAAGTGGCAGAGCTGGGATTTGGGCCAGTTTTCTGGACCCAGGTAACCCGACTCCAGTGCCTATGCCCTTAACTACTTAATAGAGGGTCTTAATGGTGGTGGTGGGGGGGGGGGGCTCTGACCTAGCGGTGGGTCTGGGAATCCTTGCGCTGATCCCAGGGCCTCCACCCTGTGCCCCGAGTCGTATCTTCATCTGCCTTTCAGCCGATGACAGTGGGAAACCACTTGGGTTCCTGATGGATTCAGTGCTCTCCAAATGCTCTGCCGTATTAGCCGTGGAAATGGGCTTTGTCTTGTCCAGGAGTCATCGCTTGATGAAATGAACAGGCACTCAACCTCCCGAAGCCAAAGGTGATTTAAAAACATTGCAAGAGCCAGCCTTAGATGAGGCTTATGCAAACAATCTCTTTAATTTGTTGGGAGGAGGTGGGGGGGGTCTTTTGGCTCCCGGGGCCCTGGGTTCCCACCATAGGCATCTGGTAGGTCAGCGTCCACCACCTGCCCCAGGATCCTCTGCTGCTGGTGCCTAGGACCGAGGTTAACCTGGAGAGGAGAGATGGGGTCCAGATGCTGTCTCCCGGCTGCCAGTGGGCAGAGGCGGAGAACACGGCTCCTCTGGGTTGCCAGACCCCAGCATGGTGCCCAGCACATGGTCGACACTCAGTATAGATTTCGGGTCAAAAAACTTCTGCTTGGCACAGTTTCTCAGAAGACAAAGCAGATGCAGCCAAAAGAAACCCAAGCAATGGATTCCAAGGCCAGGGACTGAAGATGTGTCCCGGTGGGGGGGGTGGGGCAGGGGTTGGGGGCCGCCACAGGTGTGCTTGCCTACTCTATCCTGCCGCCTTCAATGAGCCTGGACAACTAAGAGCCTGGCTCCTTAAAAAAGAGACCCCTTAGGCTTCCCCTTTAGGAGTCTCAGGGGGCCTCCTAGGTTGAATGTCCCCATAAGAGACACTGAGAGAAGAAGCAGATCCTTGGGAACAGGAGTAGGAGAGGGTTGGGAGCCGGGAAGGGAAGGAAACCAGCACAGTCTGTGTTAATAAGCTGGTAAGGGCCGTGGGCAGCCCCACTGGGGGACTCTGGGGCAGACAGGGTATAATGTGCCCAGAGTTGTCCTACCCCAGGACGAGCACCTGGTGCATTTACCCACTTAGTGTCATTTGCCAATTCCCCAGCTCTTACGGCTGAGACCCAGGCTCGCACAAGAAACTACTGCCCTTTAAGAGACTGATGAGTGCACGGGAGTATGGGCCAGACAGCGACAGCAGCAACCACAGAGGGTCTGAGAGTCTCCTCCCCGCACCATGAATGCAGTCCCAGTGGAGAACATCTCTGATCTCCGGAAAAGCCCTGCCCATAGGTGGGGAGAGAATGAACTTTGGAACCACGCGTCCTGGGCTCAAATCCCAGCTCTTGGAGGCTCACCGTCTACTTTCTCTGCTGCCGAAGACGGTTTACACCCAGCAAAGGGAGATCTCAGAAAAGGCTGAGCCTGAGTGGAGGGTGTGGAGGTGGCCTGGTTATTCTTAGCAAGGAACGAAGAGAGGCAAAAGATGCTTTGGGCTGCCAGGGCCACATAGCACCTTTCAGAGGGAGCAGCCAGACCACAGTCGTTCCTGGCTCGCCAAATTTGGTTGGAAATTCTTTCCACCCCAGGCAGCGGGGAATTCAGGGAATTCGGGGTGGGCCTGCCAGGGCCTTCAGAGACCCTTAAATAAAATTTCTCAGCTCTGGTGTCAGAACAGTGGTCAGACGTGATGAGGGCTGTTCGAACAGCCGGGCCTGGCAAGCAGGACCCCGGAGGCTGGGCTCCTGGCCCATCTGTAGTTTTCCTTCCCGTCTGAAAGCTTTGATTCATGCAAGGGCCGGCCCAAGGAGGGTGAGGGGAACTGAAAAGGTACGTGTCCTCAGAACCAAGGAAGAGGGAAGGACATTGCCACCACCTTGCTGACGCCCCGGCTTTCAAAGGTTCAGGAAGAGCTGAATGGCATTGAGACCATTGGCTTTTTGGTCCAAACTGTTGTTGCCCTCCAGGAGAGAACAAAAGTCCTTTTCTAGGGCACAGACTCTGTGGGTAAGACAGAGGGTAAGGGGTAAGAGCACAGCCTCTGGACTCAAAAGAGTCCCATTTCTGTCACTAAGAAGCTGTGTAGCACTGGACAGGTCATTTAACATGTAAAGATTAATTAAAAGGGAACCTCACTAAAAGGGAGTCAGGAGGCCAGAAGGGAGTCTGGGGGGAGGGGGAGAGTATCACTCAGATACCAATTTTAAGAAGAATTGTCAATTACAGACTCCCAACAGAATTCAGGAAATTATCATCAATTACAGGCCCCAACAGGGAGAGATGTACATTACATCCCCTGTAAGAAATCAACTATCCCAGCAACTCAGCTAGTGAGAAACTGTCCCAAACTCTTGCTTTGTTTAAGGGCCTTTCATGCAAAACAACCCCACTAACTTCCTCTTTCTCCATAAAGCGTTTCTTTCCTTTGTTTGTTGCACTTGCCCCTGGTTTTACTGTTTTGCAACTCTCTGCTATTCCCGAATAAACCCATTTTGCTGATAAGATAACCTCTGTTCTTCAGATGAACAGATGTTGCCGTGCCTCCGTTTCCTCAACCAGTCATCCCTACATTATGGGGTCGCTGTGAGGATTAAATGAACATTCAGTTCTTGGAGCAGAGCCTGGTTTACCCAAAGTCGTTGGTAGATAGTAACCCACGAGTCTGGCACAGGAAAGTATTCCATTAATAGCAACTATCCTGCGTACTGGCTGCTTTTCCATCTGTCCAGTCTGTCGTAGAGTGTTTAAGGCTTGCAGACGTGAGGTGGCTCAGTCAGTTGAGTGTCCGACTTCAGCTCAGGTCATGATCTCCCAGTTCGTGAGTTTGAGCCCCACGTCAGGCTCTGTGCCGACAGCTCAGAGCCTGGAGCCTGCTTCGGATTCTGTGTCTCTCTCTCTCTCTCTCTCTCTCTCTCTGTCTCTCCCCCACTCATGCTCTGTCTCTGTCAAAAATAAATAAACGTTAAAAAATTTAAAAAAAGAAAAAGACTTGCAGACGTGAAGGACAGGTCTTGCAAACGACTCAGGTTCGTCATCTGTAAAATAGGAATAATCGTAGGAGCCACTTTATAGAGCTGCCATGAAGATTAAGTAAGTGAATTGAAGCTCCTTCACCACAGTGCCTGGCACACAGGAAGCACATGGTACTTACTCATTTTTGTTACCACTTGTTACTTAGTTTGGCTAGAATTATTCATCAATCCCCTGCTCAGTCATCAAACACTTCTGTCGCAGGCTTCAGCTCTCGGAGAAAAGTCAGATGTGCTATTAGCCTCCACAGGCGAATTCTAAGGATCTATGTGTTTCCCCTCAGGAAAGGGGTTTGTTTCCAGAAGGGAGAGGAGAACGGGAAGGCAGATGTCACAATGTCCACTCTGGCTCCTAGGTTCCTAGATCTTCGGGTACAGTTGTGGGGATGAGCTGGTACCCAAAATGGACAAGAACGATGCCAGGAAGCAGGGCTCATACCCATGCTTTCTGACTCTTGAGTCTTCTACTGTGCTGTCTGGGAAGCCAGGAGCAGTGTAGCCCATAGAAGGGGGCGTACGTTCTAGGGAGAGGAAGAGGCTGTTTCCCATCCAGGCTGGATCTGGGCTGGGTCATTAGGAACCTTGCAGCAATGCTAACCACAACACCCAGCGTCTCCCCGGATTGGACCGCTTTTGATGAGGCTTCTCCAGGCAAACAGGTGCACTCTGATAAAGTAAACTTGGGAAACCTGCCTGCTGGTCTGACACCAAAAGAG
The DNA here is from genome assembly GCF_046562875.1 of Panthera onca. NCBI lineage: Eukaryota > Metazoa > Chordata > Mammalia > Carnivora > Felidae > Panthera > Panthera onca. The sequence goes on from NC_138350.1 coordinate 16,061,860, forward strand.
CTGTGTTTGAGGGTCTTGAGAAACCCCCCATGAAGGAACCCTTTCATTTGAATTTAACCCGTGGTTACCTTGTAAAACCTACTAACATCCGCCCCTGTAATCTACTAACACTTCAGGGAAGGCCAGCACAGGCCAGTGCATTCAAGATCTTTGCCGGGCAGAGGAGTTTCACAGCTTGGAGAAAAAGCCCTTGTTTGCCCTCCCCGCCCCCACCCCCCACCTCCGGGGCCTTTTTGGAAACCCCCCTGCCTCTGTCTCTGCGTGGGCAGGGCCAAGCCTTGCAAAGCAGCTCCGTGCAGCTGGTTCGGCTGAGCAGAATAAAGTGGCAATATTCAAGAAAAGTCCTCAATTACCTAGATTCTCAGGAGAAACCAACTGGGGGGTGAGGCCCAGAAATTGGGGAAATGCAGTGCATAATAATAACCACTGGGAAAAAAAATCCAACCAAGGAAAATAATTTGGAGAATTATTGAGTGCCAGAACCCCAAAGCTATAAACAGGATGTTTGAAAAGATTTCAAGCATAAAGGTCACAATCTGCAATTTAAATGGATAGTTTGTTGCCTTTTTTCTTGGTTATGGTTGGGTGCCACCAATTAGTAGGAGTGTGTGTGTGTGTGTGTGTGTGTGTAAAGGTTTTTCAAAGAGCGCTTCTCAATCAGGCTGGGTTGGTTGACAGCCTCTGAGCCCACACAGGGGTGGGCACATCCTTTATAGCATGAGAACAAGCGGAACTCATGCCCCACAGTAAGGGCCTTCTTCCTCTTTCTGGAGAAATAATAAAAGTAATAATAATAACAGCATAAATCTCTGATCACTGCCAGCTCTCCTGCAGTGAGTTTACCCGGAAGAACTGTATCATTGAAAAATCATCCCTGGGGTGGGAATGCCCCAAGGTTCAACCTAGTCCAATGCTTGTTATTTAAAAACAAATTTTTTAATATTTATTTTTATTTTGGGGAGAGCACAGGTGGGGGAGGGGCGTCGAGAGGGGGATAGAGGACCTGAGGCAGGCCCTGAGCTGACAGGCTGACAGCAGTGAGCACAATGTGGGGCTCGAGCTCAAGAGCCGCGAAATCATGACCTGAGCCGAAGTCTGATGCTGAAACAACTGGGCCACCGAGGTGCCCCTACATATTCTTTTCTTTCTTTATTTTTTTGAGAGATAGAAAGTGAGTGGGGAAGGGGCAGAGAGAGAGAGAGGGAGACAGAGAATCCCAAGCAGGCTCTGCGCTGACAGGCGCGGGGCTCGAACCCACGAACCGTTGACATCATGACCTGAGCTGAAACCAAGAGTCAGAAACTTAACCATGGAGCCGCCCAGGCGCCCCCAGAGGACATCGTTAACCCGAGTCGTACTTACCAACTTGGTGAGCGAGTTGGTGAGCGCAAGGAGAAGGAGTCTGTTCAGCTGAATCTTGGTGTTATTCCCTCAAGCCTTTGTTCCGTGGACAAATGCCAAAGGCGGTTATTTTGTGGCTTGGGGAGAGGTCAGGGAGCTGACAACCAGGCGAGCCTGAGTGTCCTTCTCAAGGTTGGGACCCTCTCTGTTGCTCATGGGAGGGTATTTGTGACAGTGTTAGGCAGACAGAGTAAACTTGGAATGGCTGTCAGGACAGGATTCTTCTGATGTGCACGTGAAATAACGGGGCATCTTTGTGGAGAATTAGCTAAACTACTACATAGTTATTTTCGCATTGGCATCCACTCTGCGTGGCCCAATGGCCTGCAGGGGCCTTCAGGCGACACTAGCCCCTTCAACGGCCACGTGTCCTAGATTAACGGCCTGTGGTCATCAGGTAAGTGTAGGTTCCTGATAGGACTCCCCCAAAGGCCCTTGTGATGAGCTTTCTCTCCTGCCTCCCAGGGCCACGAAGCCTACCAAACCCGCTCTTTTTGTTTTGAATTTCCCAAGCTAGCTTTAGACCGGAAACCCCAAAGCCCTCTACCCACGGACCCTAATAAAGGCGTGTGCCCCTTGCACTCCGCCTTGACCTCCCCTCTGGGCTCCTCAAGGTGGCTCAGGATCTCCTCCCTGACTGGGGAGTAATGCACGAACTCTCTTTCAAACCTCCGGGTCTCCTAGAACTGTGGCGCAACATCCAGCCCCCCTGGGGCTGTGCTTAACAAATGTTAATTTAACAAAGACACGGCGATCTCTCTGAAATGCAGATTCCGACTCTCGAAATCTGCCAGGAAAGAAGGGATTCTGCAATTCCAGCAAGCCCCTGGGTGAACCTGGTTTCGAGAACACTTTTGACTAGGGAGGCTCTAGACCAGCAGTGTCCCATGGAATGTTCTGTGCTGAGGATGGTGTTCTGTATCATGCTGCCCAGCACAGGAGCCACCAGGTACGTGTGCCTACTGAGTCCTTGAAAGGTGGCAAGTGAGACTGCATAACTGAACTTTAAATGTTATTTTGTTACAGAACCAGGCTGGAACGCTGGCGGAAAAACCAAGCGGCACTCGGAGATCTTGGTGGATCAGAGATTTATTTAACACCGGTGGGCTCAGAGGAGACCGTTTCTCCAGCGATCTGAACGCCGAATGCAAGTGGGAAGGATAATTTATAGTTGTCAGCTTCCATATCCGTGGGGGTTTTCATGCGCGCGGCAAACAGGGCAAAAGAAGAACCTGGAAGAGGGGCGTCCAAGCCAGAGACCAGAGCTTGTTTCAGTCCCCTTGGCCACCTTTGGCCTACTTTATTCATTTCTCCATCAATTTAAGTTTAGTTATTTTAATGTTTATTTATTTTTGACAGACAGAGCATGAGCACGGGAGGGGCAGAGAGAGAGAGAGAGAGAGAGAGAGACAGAGACAGACAGACAGAATCCGAAGCAGGCTCCAGGCTCCAAGCTGTCAGCACACAGCCCGACGCGGGGCTCGAACTCACAGACCACGAGATCAGGACCTGAGCCGAAGTCGGACGCTCAACAGACTGAGCCACCCAGGTGCCCCATGTTTAATTATTTTATTTTTTTAAAGGTTTTTTTTTTTTTCCAATGTTTATTTTTGAAAGACAGAGACAGAGCGCGAGCAGGGGAGGGGCAGAGAGAGAGAGAGAGAGAGAGAGACAGACAGACAGAATCCAAAGCAGGCTCCAGGCTCTGAGCTGTCAGCACAGAGCCCGATGTAAGGCTAGAACTCACAAACCGCGAGATCATGACCTGAGCCAAAGTTGGACGCTTAACCAACTGAGCCACCCACGTGCCCCAATTTTAATTATTTTAAATTTCAATAGCTAAGTCAGGCTAGTGGCTGCTTCATCGCACAGCAACAACTGCAGACTGAGTTCTGTATGGGCAGGGACCTTCTTCTTATCTTACTCTTGCGTCCCCATTAGCAGAGTGTCTGTTCTACACCAGGTCCTTAATAAATATTTGTTGACCGGGGCACCTGGGTGGCTTAGCCGGTTAAGCGTCCGACTTCAGCTCAGGTCGTGATCTTATGGTTCGTGAGTTCGAGCCCCACACAGGGCTCTCTGCTCTCAGCACAGAGCCTGCTTCAGATTCTCTGTCCCCCTCCTCCATCGCTTGCGCTCGTGCTCTCTCTCTTAAAAATAAATAAACATTGGGGCGCCTGGGTGGCTCAGTCGGTTAAGCTTCGACTTCAGCTCAGGTCACGATCTCACGGTCCGTGAGTTCGGGCCCTGCATCGGGCTCTGGGCTGATGATGGCCCAGAGCCTGGAGCCTGCTTCCGATTCTGTGTCTCCCTCTCTCTCTGACCCTCCCCCGTTCATGCTCTGCCTCTCTCTGTCTCAAAAATAAATAAACGTTAAAAAAAAAAAATTAAAATAAATAAATAAATAAATAAACATTAAAATAAATAAATATTTGTTGACTACATTATTGCATAATGTAATTGAAAAGAGTTTTAAACCTTGTTTGTTAGGACCCTAGGGTTGTTAAGTGACCAAAACACACTTTATGGTTGTGAGACCAAAACCCACCTTGAACTTGAACCTGCCAAAGACTTCATGGGCTCTTATGACCCAATTGTAGAAAGATCAGGGGTGTAGCTGATCTTGGGGAGGGTTGGAGCCAGGAACTAATTCAACAACATACTTTCTCTTTAGCCTTTCGTCTGCGTGAAGGTTCATTCCCTCAAGGTAAGTCATCCTCCCTGGACTCAAACCAACATCACAGGTAGCTCTGGACATCTAAACATAGAAACTCCTTGATGAGGCTTTGGGATGATGGTGGGGTTCGTGGGGTCTGGAGCCGATGACCAAGAAAGAATTCTTGAAGATGTCTTTGGTGCGAAAAGGTGATTTTATTAAAGCACAGGGACAGGACCTGTGGGAAGAGCGGCCCAGGGATCCTGAGGACAGAATTGTTGTATGTTTGGGAGCTTGGGGGAGGTCAAGTCCGGGGTAAGTTTCCAGTGCGATTTTCCTATGCTAAAGAAGATTCCCAGGATAGTGGAGGCCCAGCTATTGTCAAGCTAAGGTTGTTTTTCCCTCTAGCAAAGCGTTAACATTAAGACAGCGGGGGACTTCCTGGGGAAACATTTTACTCTGCTGGCCTCAAGCAGTTGCCAATGGGCTGCGGGTTATAAGGAAATTGAATTTTACCTGCCATTTCCTTTTTGCCTTTGTTCCCCACATCACTATGGAGGGGTGATGTGGGGGCTCCAGGAAACAGAGTCTATAGGTTTCCGGAGATGAGGCTATTGATAAGACTACCTTTTTCTTGTAATTTACTAGGATATTTGTAAACTGATGGAGACGAATGTCCTGCAGGACGGTGATCTCTCTCAGTTAACCATTGGTTTTCCCCTTTCCTTTGTTCTTGGGCAGCCAGGAGTGCCTGAGGACTGTCACGCACATCCCACCTTGGGGGTGGGGGTGTTTGTGGCCTGTCACCTTGACTTATGCTCCCCCATCAGCGCTGACCACACGAAATAGGGTTGTTTCCCACCAACTAGTCAAAAAACTCCCAGGGAATTTCCCTGATTGGCTGAGTTTGGGTCGTGTGCCGTTTCCTGAACCAATCGCTGTGGGCGGGGCCTTGGGATTCTAAGACTGGCCAAGCGAGACCCAAAGGTGTCCCTTCCTCCTTCCGGATGGCTTCCCCCAGATACACAAGGTTAGAGTGGAAAGAAGCAGTTCTCACAAATATGGGGTATGCTTTTCTGGGCAACTAGAAGAATCAGCGTGGACGGAAGGGCGGAGGGAGGGCTCCCAGCTTCTGTAAATGGTTGTTGAGAGACATGTTGTCTACACTAAGGACACGGAATTGCCTTCTCGGATTATATCCAAAGGCATAAAGAAGATAACAAGATTCCATTTTCCGGACTGGTTTCGCTGTACTCTCCTGTCCCTGCGGTGTTAGTGAAGCCATGGGGTTCTAGAAATCAAGGCCCCTCAAGGGAAGGCACTATCTGAACTGGAAAAACGAGCAGGAGTTTGTTGGATGGAGAAGCGGAATGAGGGAAAGAACATTCCAGGGAGGGGAATGGCATATGCAAAGAAAGGCAAGGTGGTGAAGGAGCGTGGGGAGGTATGAAGAGTCTGCTAGACAGGGCACATGGGAATGGTGGGAAAGGAAGCAGGAAGTAGATTTGAGGCCCGGTTGCAGGCCGGGCTCCGTGAAGGAGCCTGGGCTTTCAGCTGTGAGAAACAGGAAGCCATTTGGAGGACTTAAGCAGGGGGGTGGTGTAGTCAGAGCCGTGTATGTTCTAAGAGATCGCTGTGGCTGGATTTGGAGGATGGCCAAGCTGGTGACAGGAGGCAGGGTGGCAAGGATGAGGCTGTCCCAATATGTCTCGAAGGACCGGCCGCCTCCAAGGTGGGCGGCGAAACACCAAGCTGGGCTCAGGCTGCTGGTGCCCTCTCTCCCCATCTTCTGCTCGGACCTGCCCTGGCCGGATCCAGTTCTCATCTGAGCCACTTGCCAGCGCTGGGCAGGTTGCCCTGAGCCCTGAGCCTCACTTTCCTCATCTGGAAAATGGGAGTAAGGAATTCCCGAAATGCAGGGCGGTTGTGAGTTTGTGAAGCTGAAATGGATGTGATTGACGCCAGGCCAGCAGACGCCAGACCTGCCCACAGTAGGCGAGGAACAAATGTTTTTCCTTTTTAAATTTTTTTTAACGTTTATTCATTTTTTGAGAGAGAGAGAGAGAGAGTAGGGGAGGGGCAGAGGGAGAGGGAGACACAGAATCCAAAGCAGGCTTCAGGCTCTGAGCTCTCAGCACAGAGTCCGACGCAGGGCTCGAACTCATGGACCGTGAGATCATGACCTGAGCCAAAGTCGGAGGCCCAATGACTGAGCCACCCAGGCGCCCCTGTTGCTGTTGCTTGTTATGTGTTGTGGCTCCTGAGTTCATTTGCATGGAGAAAGGTTGAACACTGAAGACATGAGAAAGAAATAACTTTCAAAACACTGAAGCTTCTGGGGCGCTTGGGTGGCTCGGTCTGTTAAGCGTCTGACTTCGACTCTGTTTGTGATCTCTAGGTTTGTGAGTCAAGCCCTGAGTCAGGCTCACTGCCGACAGAGTGGAGCCTGCTTCGGATCCTCTGTCCACCCCCCCCCCCCCCCCGCCCTATGTGTGTGTGCACGCTCTCTCTCTCTCACAAAAATAAACATTTAAAAGCAAAAACAGCTCTGTAACTAGGTCAGGCTGACTACTCCTGAATTCCAAGGTAACAAAAACCCCTTCAGCCCACAAGCCCATGGCTCACTCTCCTCCTAGGACACTCATGTGTCTGAGTTGGAACGTGCCAGAAGAGGCTAGTTTCCAAAAGCATTTCTCTGGAGTCCGGGCTGGAGTCTCCAGGGAGAACGAGGGCATTGGGCTACATTTTAGCCTGGGTCTTGGAATGACCTGTTTGCTGGGCCTGACAGCCACATGTCCCTGTGGAAAAACCCCAGCGTGGAGCCAGGACAACCCAGGCCTGAGACCTCCAAGTTCTGCGAGTTCAAGAAAGTTGCCTCACCTCGGTGGGCCTCAGTTTCTCCATTTGGAGGATGGGAACAGTACTGACGACACGGGGCTGTTGTAGGGATTAAATCAGCGAATGCATGTGGCACATGGGTCACACGGCTGTGCCTCCAGTTTGGGATCAGAAATGTGCATTTATTTAAAAACATTTTTTTAATGCTTATTTACTTTTGAGAGAGAGAGAGAGACAGAACATGAGTGGGGGAGGGGCAGAGAGAGGGAGACACATTCTGAAGCAGGCTCCAGGCCCTGAACTGTCAGCAGCACAGAGCCCGATGCGGGGCTCGAGCTCACAGACCATGAGATCTTGACCTGAGCCGAAGTCGGATGCTTAACCCACTGAGCCATCCAGGCAGCCCCAGAAATGTGCACTTATTGAGTCCCTATGATGTGTAAGCTCCTCGCTAAGTGCTGACAATACACAGACAGATAAGATACGGATCCTTGGCTTCCCAGGCTGGGGGCACAGATACCCGAATGAATACACAATAAATGATGTTGTAAGATAGTCACTGCTCAGTACTGCCCCCCTCTGTAAAAGATGTGTCAGGGTCTGTTGCATATGATTTTTCCACATAAGTAAAGGTATATTTCATGGTGATATTCTTGCCGCCGAGCTGAGCCATGGCCTGAGGATCTTCCTGCCCAGATCTTCCTTCCCCGGGCTGTTCTCAGGTATCAGACCCGCACCACAGTCTGAAGCCTCTTCCTGTCCAGTCTTGCTTCGTCTGTCTTTCTCCTCTCCGGAGCCTTTCTCCGTCAATCCCATGCCCTTCTGATTTCATCCATTCTGATTCTTCCTGCATCGCGGAGGATCTGAAGTCGGTGAGCAGAACATCCTGGCTCACAGTGATGCCTGATGTGTGAGTGACTAGGGTGAGAAATGGGGAATAGCGCCCCTGGCGGAAGAATTGAGGGGACAGGGCATGGCTGGTGAGGGAATGGGTTCAAAAGTGACTGGTTGGTTCCAGTCCCTTCTGGTGTTCAGTCTTGGGTGACTCGCTTAACCCCTCTGTGCCTGTTTCCACGGCTGAAAATGGGAGTCATGAAGTTATGACTTCCTTCCTAGGGCTGCTGGATTAAATGAGATAATCTACGCCCAATGGCTTAGAGTGGGTCCTTGAGAGAGCCGAAGTGCAGGACCAGCAGCGCACCTGCCTGGAGTCCCGTGGGGGCCAGATTGGCTTCACGTTTCTGGGGCCGCTGCAGACTCTCAGAGAATTCCAAAGCTTCTCTTGCAGAAATGAGACCTTGGCGGAGGGGGCGGGGGGGTGGGTGGCAAAGGTCGCTGTCTGCTCTGCCCACAAGTATGGCTCTGGGAGAAGGGTCCACCTCATGGGTATTTTGGCTGGGATGTGTGGTGTCTCCATGGCAGTTTGACCGTTATCTGGGTCATCCGATCCCGGGGACCTGCCAAATCAGATAATTTGGGTGGTTTGCCTGTCTCTCTGGATCAGATGTCCTGAGTAATGGCCCTTGTCTCCACCTGGCTGGGTCCTCCGCAGACAATCCCCCTTTCAGTGAGCCTGAAATGAAAGCTGGTTTCAGCTGCTATGTTCAAGGTCAAGGCTTAGGAGAGGATGTCAATTTAGAAGCCCACAGTTACCCTCTTTATTACATGGCTCCCTCCATGACCGTGCATAAGCATCGGTAACTAATAAAGGGTGAAATACTACGATTGGCAAATGGTTTACATTAAACATTTTAATTGTGTAATATACGACCATAAGCGTACAAACAATGCATACAGCTCATGCATTTTCACAAGAACACACCCTTGAAGCCAGTAGTCAGACCAACAAAAGGAACACTTTCAGTTCCCGGAAGAGCCCCCCCCCCCCCCCCGCCACCCCCCACGCCACACCAGACGTATTTCCAACCTCTCCCTGAAGCATAAACACTGTTCTGACTTCTGGCATCCTGGTTACTTTTGCAGTGAACTTTATAGGAATATCAGCAGACAGCAACTTTGGGGCTGGTTGGTTTTGTTTGCACCGTTTGTGACATTCATCTGTGTGGTCGTGGTGACAGACGTGTGTTCATTCTCATTGCTGGAGAGTATTCTGTTGAAGGAATCCAACACTATTTGTCCATTCTTCCACCAATGGACGTTTGGGTTGTCTCCAGTTTCAGGGCTGTTACAAATAGTGCATTCTCGTTGGTGTATTTTTGAAGATGCATGCATATGTGTGTTAGGCATCAGAGTTTTTACTATTTAAAAAAGTATAAAATAGAAAGGGATGCCCTTAAGCCATAATTGTTCTCGATCTCTTTCATGGTGATATAAATATGCCTTGGGATTAGGAAAGGAAGGGGTGAAGCCACATCAGGATGCGTCCCGCTGCCTCTGGGATCTGTGTCTCTGTTTTAGCAGGTGTCCCGTGTGACCATTGTGGGTTCCCCGGAAGGAAGTGAGGGTTTCTGCAGGTTTTTGTGGGAAGCCCCATACATCGCCTTACCCAGAGGGGGCCCTCCACACCCCTCCCGTCCTCAATACTGCCTCCCATGCTCCCCACGACCTCAGACAGCTTACCCCACCTCTCTAACTTCAGGGGTTTCATCTGTAAAGACCAGTTAAAAATGGCTGATCTTTGGGGTGCCTGGCTGGCTCAGTCGTTAACACATGCAACTCTTGATTTTGGGGTTGTAAGTTCGAGCCCCACGTTGGGTGTAGAGATTAATTAAAAATGAAATCTTTAAAAAAAAAAAAAGAGATGGCTGATCTTCTTGGATGTCTCCGATTCTCAAACAATTTCAAATTAACTGCCATTGACAATTATGATATAAAATACAAATAGCTATCATTTGTTGAGTGCTTCCATTTCTGTAAACAATTTACACCCATAATCTCATTAAAATTTTTTTTAAATGTTTTTATTTATTTTTGAGACAGAGAGAGACAGAGCATGAGCAGGGGAGGGACAGAGAGAGGGGGAGACACAGAATCGGAAGCAGGCTCCAGGTTCTGAGCTGTCAGCACAGAGCCTGACGAAGGGCTCGAACTCACAAGGCATGAGATCATGACCTGAGGCTAAGTCGGATGCTTAACCGACTGAGCCACCCAGGTGCCCCAACACCCATAACCTCATTTAGTTCTTCCAAGATTTATCATCCCTATTCTAATGTTCAGGAAATTGAAGCTCAGAGGGGTTTAATCCCTTATTCGAGACACACAGCAAATATCAGAACGGGGGTTGGAATTAGGTCTTTACTTTCAACTGCTACCAGTTTCTTTTTCTTTAACAAAGTATTTCAGGCACACAGAAAAGTCCAGAAAACAATAAAACTTCTATGTGTCCACCAAACTGCAGTAGAAATAGCACACTAAAAACCGTTAAAGCTCTCTGCCATCTCCCCACCCTTCCCCAACCCAGATAGCAATAACACCTCTCCTGAACTTGGTGTTCACGGTATCTATGCTTGTACTCCACATGTATGTGCTCGTAAAAATATACTGAATTGTTTTTCATAGTTTTGAACTTTATTAAATGGTATTATCACATGTGGATCCTTTTGCAACTAGCTTTTTTTATTCACTCAATGCTGTAATCTTTGAGATTTATCCATGATGATACATGGAGTTCGAGTTCATTAATTTTCACTGCTGTATGGTGCCTTCCCTTTAAGAAAATACCAGAATGGATCCCTCTCTTCTGCTGTTGGGCGTTCAGATTCTTTCCAGCGTTCTGCCATTAAAAGGTGCTGCAGTATACATTCTTCCACTTTTACGTGCCGTTGCCTCTTGTACTGAATTTTTAATGGGTCAATTCTCCTGATCATACCAGATTTTCGTTTAATCTGCGTCTCCCTGCAATCAGACTGGACAGTTTGATTAATTCATCCTTTTTTTTCCAGAGCACCTGTGCTCTAGACTGAATGTGTGTGTTCCTCCAAAATTCATACATTGAAACCTGATTCCTAATGTGATAGATAGTCCAGGGAGGTGAAGCCTTTGGAAGGTGAGTAGGTTACGTGGGTGGAGCCCTCATGGATGGGATTCTTGCCCTTACAAAAGAGACCACAGAGAAATCCCTCGGCCGCTTCCACCGTAAGAGGACACAGCAAGAAAATGGCTGTTTGTGAACCAGGAAGTGGGCTTTCACCAGACCCTGAATCTGCTGGCGCCTTGATCTTGGACTTCCCAGCCCCCGGAACTGGGAGGAATAAATGTCTATTTGTCCGTCAGCCACCCAGTCTTCGGTATTTTTGTTGCTGAAGCCCGAACGGACTAAGAGAGCCTACTACGTGCCCAGCACCGCAGTGCCAGGGACGCAAAAGTGGCTGAAAGGCACAGCTCTTGAACTCCGGGAGTCTGTGTGCAGACCAACCACTATGGGATGGGAGAGGGGGATGCAGGGGACTCACAGGAGGGCTCTGAATGGAGAAGCCAGGGAGCAGAGGGAGATTCCATGCAGAAAGCAGAGATGCAGGATTGCAGAGGAGGTGATCAGCCCATCCTGGGCATCATGCCCAAACCCCTTACAGTTATGGGACCTCCTCCACTGTGTATCTGCACCTAGTGCAAAGTCACAGTGACCTTTGCAAGCCCCTTTTCTCGATCTCGTTCTCTCTTCCACACATTAACAGCAACGCGTGAGTCAGTTGTTTAGTGCCTGGAAGAAAAAAAATTGGATTCTGGGAAAGCCACACAGGCTTGAATTCCAGAATTCTGTCCAGAGCCCTGAATGAATGGCATCCGTACTTTGCCTCGGATTTGTCGTCTCCATGATAATAGATCGTGCCTCACGTGCGCAATGCAAGTAGCTCTGTGATATGGTCTATACATGCCTATCATTTAATCCGCACAAAACCCTCATAAGGTTGGAACCACTATCCTCTGGCTTTTGGAAGATGAGGCCCAGAGAGGTTAATTAATTTACCCAAGGCCACCGAGCTCTGGCTGACTCTAACCTCCTTCGTGTTAACCCTCTGAGCTCTGCTAGGATTGGCCTGACATTTCTGGAGGCCAGTCCCTTCCTCTCCACTTGAGAAAAATACAATCAAAGGGGACTTACTTACCACCGGACACAGCCCGCTCATTACTCTAACATTCTCCCCACTTACACCAGCTACTCAGGAAATTAGAGCAAATCCTATTTTTAGACGCTGTGGCTCAAAGGACGGTGATGTATTGGTTAGCGACTTGTTTTACAAACGTAGCTTAGAGGTGTTACCTGATCTTACGCACGGAAACTCTCTTACATCACCGTTTTGATCTTTATAATTTATTTCAAGGATTGCTTTCTTGCTTCTCTTTCCTCCGTGAATGCTGCAACAGACGTGGGCCAGAAACAGTAAGATTCTGAGCTGAAGTAGAAGGTGTGGGGAGAGGAGGAGGTTTCCCTCAGCCACCTGGAACACAAATGATGGCCTGGATAAGGAGTGAGCAGAGCCAGTCCTCAGCAACAATTAGAGTTTGTCCAGTGGTTGGGTCTAGACGAAGCAGACCTTGCTGCTTCCTGCCCAAACGGGCTGTGTGTGTTTTAGACAAAAAAACCCTCCAGCTTTACCACTCATTTTTTTATAGCTAATCACAATCTCCTGGTTTCAAAGGCCAGCGGTGGGGCTAAACGATGTTTGTCGGGGGCCCTGGGAACCCCAAGAATTAGGCCAGGGGGTGAAGCAGAACCAGCAGCCCTCTCCCCCTACCCCCCAACATGGTGGCATGGGCTTTCTGACTGCGTTGACCCCAGAGGGCAGGTGGGGGAAAGGCACTTCTTCCAAAAGATGGTTTTGGGTCAACTGGACGTCTGTATGGAGGAAAACAAACTTGTCTCCAGAGCCCCCCACTTTTCACTGCTACAAAATGCCACGATGCTCTGTCCTTATGTGCTTGTGTGACGATCCCTGTACAGACTCTAACATCACTGTTAACGCGTCTACAGATTGTGCCGCTCTCAGAGTGGTTTCCAATGCATAATTTTCCCAGACGCCTAGGAAGAGTCGGGGAAGACATTGTCCGTCCTCTCGTGGACAACGAAGCCGACTCTAAAGGGTGAGTGCCCAACCCGAAGACCCTTGCCTAGCACTTGAACTTCACTTGTTTGATTCCAAGTCTCTTTCCGCTTCTCCACGGGCCCGATGCCCATTCCTGAGGGGGGTTCGGGAGGGGTAGGGGGAAGTGGGCTTTGGTAGCACCGGACTGGGGGCGGCTGGAGAGCAGTAGGGCTTTCCCCAGATCTCCACCACCTTGCAGTGGGCAAGGTGTCAGTTGCCTCACCTTGGCGAGGTGTCAGTCCCTAGACCTCGGCTAGGAGGAGGTTTGTCCCCTAGACAGAGCAAGGGGGATCTGAGTTGGGGAGGAACCGGGAGGACGTGAGAAAGGTGCTGCCTCTGCCTTTTGGAATCGTGCTGGCCACCGGGTGGGCAGGGGCCAGAAGAGCTGGGGTCTGATCGAAACTCTGCCATGAGCTTGCCGTGCATCCTTGGACAGAGGATTTCATCGCCCCGGGCCTCAGCTTCCTCCTCTCTAAATGGACTAATTCCAATACCTATCACCTGAGGTGCTTGGGAAGCATTAGTGGGAATTGTGCCTGTCACTTAGGAAGGACTCAACAGTTGTTGGCAACAGTTGCTGTGAATTGGGCGTCTGCTGGTCTTTATCTCATGTAATCCTCGCAACGACTCCAGGGGGTTGGTGTTCCGTCCCAGGTTGTGGACATGAACCAGAGGCTCTGAGAGTTGACAGCTGCTCAGGACAGAGGCCAAATGTGAATGTAGGTCGCCTGCACTTTTAAGACCCTGTCCTGCCTCTGTCCCTCTGGGGCTGGCCAGGTGGGAATGCTTTGCTCCAGATGGGGTTGGGCAGGCTAGGAGGTGTGTGTGACCTCCGAAGTGTCAGCACCCCAGGCAAATGAGTGAATTGGATTTCTAAGAGCACAGGAGCAGTGGGAGAATGGAAGGTGTCAGAGCAGGGTTTGTCCAGTGGTAACTGGGTCCGATGCCCCAATCTCCAGCCTGGTAGGCTTTCTTTTATTTGTTAAAAAATTATTTATTGAGAGAGAGAGAGAGAGAGAATGAGTGGGGAGGGGCAGAGAGAGAGAGAGGGAGAGAGAGAGAGAGAGAGAGAGAGACAGAGAGAGAATCCCAAGCAGGCTCCAATGCCATCAGCTCGGAGCCCAATTCCGGGTCCAAACTCACGAACCTGGAGGTCATGACCCGAGCCGAAACCAAGAGTCAGGAGCTCAACCGACTGAGCCACCCAGGTGCCCCCCTGGTAGGCTTTTTACTGGAGCAGCAGGGTAATTGCATCTGGAGTTGTTGGGGTTGGGGGAAACGGGGGGGGGGGGGGGTACAGCCTTAGCAGAGGATTCATGAGTTGCACTCCCCATCCCCTGATGCAGAATGGTGCCCACGGGATGATTCCCTTTGCGCCAACCGCCTTTGCGTGCAGGTATGGAAACGAGATCCGAGGAGCTCCATCAAGATCTTACTAATCACTACCTCTGGATGGTGGGAATAGAGTTGACTTCCTTTCCTTCACGTGATTTGCTATTTTCTGAAATACTTACATCAGACAAGAATTAATTTTCTAATTGGGAAAAAATGTGCTCTGATTAAAGTGATGCAGCTGCTAATTCCTGCTGCCACTCCCAACAAACAGTAGGCCATGGTAGGGCTTCCCCTTCAGTCCCAGGCTTAACAGATACTGGTTTTGGAGTCAGAAGGTCCAGGGACCAGCTCTGACACCTTCTCACCGAGCTAACTCGGGTGAACTTCTTAACCCCCCTGGGGGGGGGGGGGGCGGGAATCAAATCTCTCATCTGAAAAACTGGATTTGGAACTAGCTTCCTCCTAGGGCGGTTTCCATGACTTAAGGCGATGATGTATTTGAAACTACATTGGCCAGGTGCTTGGCATTTAGGAGGCTCTCTCTCCATGGTGGTTCCCAGGACAGCAGCTCCCTTCCGGGAGATTTGCTGGAGTTCCTTTGAAGGTGGGCAGTATCTCTATCACTCCCACTTTACAGAGGACGATCCAGAGGCTCAGAGGGGTGCTGAGACCCAGGGTCACAGAGCTCAGAAGGAATCTTCTGCAACAGGCTCAGAGAGGGTAAGTGATCAGCTCGAGGTCACACAGCGTAAGCCTACTTCCTGTAAAAACAAGAGACGAAGTACCAACGGACCCAACTGCCCTTTGTGGCAGTTGCTATTTGCAAGGTAACCTGCGAAGCCTCCTGACCGCAGCAGCAGCAGCAGCAGCAGGAGCAAACCCTCTGCCAGCTATTTGGCGCTTCCTCAATGCCAGCAGCTTGGCCCTTCGCCTCATCGGCTCCGTTAATTCTCCGAACCACCCCGGAAGCGGGTCTGCGAGCCCATTTTACAGGCGGGCAGACCGAGGCCGGGAGGCCTGGCGGCTGCGGGAAGACCGGGTGGCACGCAAGGAGTTAAGCGGCGGCGGTGCTGTGGCTCCGCGCTAGGAGCGCGCCCGGTCGAGGCGCGCTGCTGGCGGCGGCGGCGGCGGCGGCGGCGGCGGCGGCGGCGGCGGCGGCGGCGGCGGCGGCGCGGGGAGCTCGGGCCGGAGACGGGAAGTCCGGGCGGCGAGCGAGGCGGCGAGCGGGAGGCGAGGCGGCCGGAGCCCCGCGCCCAGCCGCCGCCCGCGCCCGGCGCGCCCCGGGCTCGCCCTCCCCGGGCCGGGTGCCCGCGCGGGGCCTCGTCGCGGCGCGGGGCGCCCGCAGTGCCGCCCGCCCGCCCGCCCGGGCGCCAGGCTCGCGGGAGCCCGGCTTCCACTTCGCGCCGCCGCCCGCCCGCCTCCCCGGCTCGCCGGCTGGCGTCGCCACCGCCTCCTCGTCCCCCGGCCGCCGCTGTCGCCGCTGCTGCAATCCAGGACGCACACTCTTCCACTTTCCCGCTGGCGGCGCGCAGGACGCCCCTCGCGCCGGCCCCGGAGAGCTAGCCGCCCCCCCCCCCCCGCCCCGGGGCCCCGGCCGGAGCGGGCTCGGCGGCCAGCGAGGAAATCCGGACTCGGCTTTCCCTGATGCCACTGCAGCAGCTGGCAGCCGGGAAGGCGCCCACGGAGCGGGCGCGCCGAGCGGGACGCGCGAGCCGCGGAGGGAGACCCCGGCGCCTGCTGGGATCCGCTGGCAGAGTTTGCAAGTGGCCGCGACCCCAGGTAAGGACTGAGGCGCCCCGACCGGGCGGGAGGGCTCCAGAGGGGAGCGGGGCGCCGAGCTGCTGCGAAAGATTCCTGCCGCCCCCAGACCGGGCTTCCAGGTCCAGCCGCTTCCCCGCAGGCTGGGGGCTCGGCGCCCGGAGTCAGGTGTGTAGCGAAAAGCCGAGCGAGTGGTGACAACCCAGCGTTGGTAAATGACAAACTTTCTCTCCTCTGGCAGAGGGTGGGACATTCCGGCTCCTCCGGGCGGCCTTCCTGCGGGCATCCCAATGGGTCCCCAAAGGCAGGCAGGCAGGCACTCGAGGCTTCTCAGGCTCAGCTGGGCCACGGGGAAGGCGGTGGGCCCCTTTAATTTAATTCACGAATTACCCCCTTTCTCGGCCAGTTCAGAGTACCGAGGGAGAAGGAGCTGGTCATGTTTCCAGTTTGGCTTTACGAGGTGCTTGTTGCGGTGATGCTGGGGTGCATGCGGTTTCCTGGCCGGCATCCAGCGCTGCCCAGGGGACGGGCTTTGTGTGAGTGCTTTGCAGGCTTGCTTCTGTCCATTCCTGCCCTGTGTGTGTCAGGAGGCGAGGAGAGGACTGGGGACAGGGGGACCCACGCAGTCAGAATCCCACGGCCCCAAGTGTCATCCCAGGAAGAAACTCCTCTCCTTGGCGGATACACTAGGAGAGGTGGGGATCACCTCCCATTAACTGCAGCTCCTTAGATGAGCAAAAGACGGCGGAAGTTACCTGGGCCGCTCAATGAGACCATTCAGAGCCTGGGGAGGGACCAACTTTGTGTGGAAAAGGGGCTGGAATGGACAGCTGGGTAGAGGCTCCTGGCATCGTCATCTGTGGCTCTGGGGAAGTGGGTAGTCCCCCCACAATCTAGATCCCTCGAGGCTCTGCCGAGCCCGGCACATAGCTCATGAGTTCGGCCAGATTATTCTTCCTCCTAATGAGAAGCATGGTCTACAGAGGCCACCTGGTCTCTGAGGATCATTTTGGAGCCACCCCAGTGGTCACAGCCTTCTAGATGCATCGTGCTTCTTAGCCGGGCTACAGCCTAGGGCTCGGGTCATCTCGATGGACGGAAGTGCTTCTGACTGTGACCTGAAGGGTGGAAATAGTTCGCTGGTCCTGCTTGGGCTGGGCCTCTGCCTCCGGGGAATGGCATCGCTGTGCGATGCTGGGACTGTTCTTGAGGTAGGGGTCTCAGGACCTTCTGTTCTTGCTTAGGATTCTGACCTGGGACCCTGCTAGGAGCTGCCTCCCTGGGCTGCGGAGACCTGAGGTCAGAGGCTGGTGCTCGCTGGCCCAGGGCAGCCTCGTCTGTGGGTCAGAAGACGGAGCTGCCAGACTGCAGTCCATTTGCTGTGTGACTTTGGGCAAATCGCTAGACGTCCCTGGGCTCCGGTTGCCGCCTCTGCAAGATGGAGAGATTTCACGCGTCCTCGGAGGTCCTAGTGCAGACGCTCTTCGGCCCTGAGCGCTCGTCAGGGATGAGGTTTTCAAAACCCCGTAACGTAGTTCGGTGTGTAAGAGGCGTCTGAGTGCGTCCAGTCACTTCGCCCTCCGAACCTCGGCCGTCTCTGTAAGGCGGGGAGTTCCCTGTTCCTGTTAGGAAGGGTGTGGGTGGGGGACCGACATGGTGCGTGGAAAGTGCTTACTGTAGAGTCTGGTGAGGACTGGGGCTCCACGGACACGGGCAGGCAGCAGCAGGGCTGTCTGTTTTCGGGTCTCGTGTGCGAGCACGCGGGTGCCGTTTTCCCCGGGGAGGCTGTCCCCGTCCCACCTGAGCGCCAGGTGATGGCGACTGGGGGGGGGGGGGCAGGGCCCTTGTTCTCTCCAATCAGCTGACACCTGCAATCCCCACCCCCTTACTGCTTCCTCATAAGAGCTCAGCTGGGCCAGCAGCTCCTAGAGGGGAGCTCGGGGAGGTCTGGGAGGGATGCCTGCACCCAGCTGCTGCGTCGCCATGACAACAGAAGGTGGAGGTAAGCTGTCTCCATGGCTTCAACTTTGCGGCTGTGTAGGGACCCGGGGCCAGGAAGTTCAGTGCGTCTGGATGTCAGGCACCCGGTCTGCTGAGGCTGTTGGAACAGGCGAAGCTGCTGTTCCCTACAGGAACAGCTGCGCCAGGGAAAGTGCTGTGTGTGGGGGGGTGGGGGGTGGGGGTGGGGTAAGGGAGAAGGGTTTCTGAGATTGCGGAGAAATGCAGTAGATGGGTCAGTCTTCTTTCTCTCTGAGTTGGTTCCGAGGCTTGGGACATCTGTGTCCTTCCCCACGCTAGGGCTCCCCTGGGTCCATGCTGAGCCCGCTGGTAGGGAAGGCAGACCTCACCTCAGCCGCCCCAGAGTGAGTTCATGGGCGTGCGGTAGGGACTCGGGCAGAGGCAGTTCTTGCAGGGAGCTTGCTCAGTCCGTGGCCTTGACTTTTAGGACTCTAATGAGCAGTTTGTTTTCTTGGCGGAGTAGGACGTGGGTGTGTGTGTGTTGATGCCGTGTGTGAGCGCGTGTGTAAACGAGTGCGTTCTCACGCAGGTTTGTGCACATGGGCTCACGGGAGTCTGACTTACATAGAAACCTTACGTGTGTGTGCGCATGTGAATAGTGTCAGGCTGGGTGTGTACTTGTGAGATTGCATGTCCGTGGATTTACGAGTGTGTGTGTGTGTGTGTGTGTGTGCATGTGCCTGCGAGGGAACGGGTGCCTGCGTGAGTCAGAGCAAGCGTGGGTGTGTGTGCACACTTGGGAGCATGCAGCCGTTGGGTGTATACGAGTTGGACGTGTGTCTGTGACCGGGCAGGTGCCCGGCCGCTCGGCTGCACACCCGGGTCTGGCGGGTCTGTGTGGCGATGTGTGCATCGGAGAGGCCAGGCAGGTCTGCCTGGGTGCGACGTGCTTTAGCAGCTGTGCGAGCTGCCTGCACCTGTGTGTGTGGGTGTTTGTGAGCGCCTGCACGCGTGTGCAAGGATGTGGTGTGGACTTGTGGTACGCGCTTAGAGCCTGCACGTCTTCCAGGGTGCCTTTGTGTCTGTGCACGTGTGTATACAGCGTTGCACACTTGCCCGACTCTGTGTATATGTGTGGACCTGGTTGTTGGGGTGCAACCTCTGTGAGCTCGTCTGTGTCTGTGTGTGTTTCTGTGGGTGTCTACCTGTGTGTGTGGCAGGGTAAACTTTTTGTGCATCCCCGTGTGTATATGCGTGTATCTCTGAGGGCGTGTGTGCCTGTGTGTGGCATTGCACACCTGATTGTATCTCTGCGTGTACGTGTGTGTTTCTGAGGGTCGGTACTGGTGTGTTCGTTGCAGCGTCCATTTGAGCGTGTGTCCGTGTGCAGGTGTCTCTGAACGTGTGTTTGGGGGGTTGCGGTGTACCTTTTGCACACATCTGCTGTGTATGAGTGAGTTTCTGAGTGTGTGTGTGCCTGGGGTGTATTTTCCTGTCTGTGGGGCTGGTAGGATTTCTGTGTGTATAGTGTGTGTGTGTATGTGTGTGTGTGTGTGTGTGTTCTGAGCATGTGTGTCTCTGTAGATATGTCTGAGTGTCCACAAGGGTGTGTGGGGGGGGTGTAAGCACTACCAAGAGCTTCTCAACAGAAAACATCTCTGAACCTTTGAAACTGCCCTTTGTGGGCGCCTGGGGGGGCTCAGTCAGTTAAGCGTCTGACTTCGGCTCAGGTCGTGATCTCACGGTCCGCAAGTTCGAGCCCTGCGTCAGGCTCTGGGCCGACAGCTCGGAGCCTGGAGCCCGCTTCGGATTCTGTGTCTCCCTCTCTCTCTGCCCCTCCCCCGCTCACACTCTGTCTCTCAAAAAGAAATAAAACAGTAAAAAAACAATAAAACCACTCTTCGCCCTGCCCCCCCCCCCCCCAAGTTGGGACCGTGTTGTGCTGTGCACCCACCAGGTGTTGCTTCAGTGATCTGTGCCAGCTCCGAGCAGGTTGTCGTGACGTTGTGTGTGCAGTTTTTCAAGTGCCTCTGCTCTGAAGTCCCTGTACCGCCCCCCCCCCCCCCCCCACCCCCCGGCACCTCGGGTCTCTCTCACCCAAAGCCCGCGCTCAGGACGGTTGCTGAAAAACTCACAGATGTTAAGAGCGCAGGTATAATTTTAGGCAGAAGGTCTGAAAATAGGCAGCCTAGGATGCACTGAACGTCTCGACAGCAGTGTTTCTAATTAGGAGCAACTTGTTTTCCTTAAATAAACAAATCAAGTGAGGAAAGAAATTGCCTGAGATTAATGGCTCCCCGGAGCAGGTCCAGATGTTGGGAAGATGGGGATGGGGTCCCCAAGGACTATAAGTGTTGAGCGCTTGGGGTCTCTTCCAGATTTTGACCACATGCTGATAGGCAGGGGCAGGACAGGAAGCCGGTGAGGAGGGCAGGGCCAGCGTCGGGCCCCCTTTCTGAGCTTTGGCTGGTGTTTGGTGATTGGGGTATAGAAGCATCAGTGGCCTGTACCCCTGCCCTTAGCTGTGAGGCTCTGCCATTTTTCTCCCTCAGGGTGCTCCTTCACTTTGGATTTGGCCACGTGACTGACTTTGGTCATTAGCGGGAGGTGGACGTGACTGCGGGTCCGTTCCAAGCTTAGGTCTCGAGGGGCCTTGTGCGTTTCTGCCGTGGCGAAGGGAAGAGCTCCCCCAAGGCCGCTGGTGCCCCTCAGCCTGGCCCCAGAATGAACACAAGTCCGACCACCCTGAGCCCAAACCTCAATAAAGAGCCAAGCTCAGCCAAGCTCCTTCCTGCTGGCCACAAGCGGGTTAGCGAGGTCAGTGCTCCTTATTGCGCGTTCCTGGGGTTTTATGGTTGTTTGTTACGCACCGTTACTGTGGTTGTAGCTAACCGATGCAGTTACCAGCAGTCTGTATTTCCTCCTCTTTCGCTGCGTCATCAATACCTGTACTTCCGACCGTGGATATCCCCCTTCCTACCTTGCTTTCTGCTCATCTCAACCTCAGCGGTGATAAGGATGATGACACATGATGTTTTGGGAAGTGCTGACCAGACATCATGCCCCAATGCCCTGGGAGGTAGTTTTCTGTTACTGTCTTCTCCTGTAATCTACCACAGATTGCCCCATCTCACAGCCCAGAAGAGGCATCCGGGGAATTTGCACCCAGATCCCCGACGTCATAGACCATTTTTTCAAAAATCTTTTTCATGCGTATTTATTTATTTTGAGACGGAGCGAGAGCGCAAGCGGGAGGGGCAGAGACACAGGGAAAGAGAGAGTCCTAAGCAGGCTCTGTGCTGTCAGTGCAGGGCCCGATGCCGGGCTTGATCTTGTGAACCATGAGGTCATGACCAGAGCTGACATTCAGAGCAGATCGCTGAAGTGACCAAGCCAAGCAGGCTCCCCCAGAGACACGTGTTTAAAGACGATGATGTCATAGTGCCTCCCCAGTGCCCACAGGCATTTTCGACAGGACTGACGGCATAGCATACATTTGGCCTTTTCCGTTTAACGCACCTGGAGGTTGGATAGGCAGGAATGAATCATGTCATCGAAGTGGGAAGGGTCTGTCTGGATCGAGGAATGATTTGTTCATTCATTCATTCATTCCCACATTCATTCATTCAGCGTCCGTGATTGCTGATAATCCGTATTGGCTCAGAATCTTACAACTGTCCTGTTCTGTGCTGGGCACAGAAGATACAGAGGTAAGAGACCCCAGTTCTGTCCTCAGGCGCCTACAGTTTGGAGAGGAGGAAAGAGGCAGAAGAGACTGGGATCCAGCCTAGTCTTGACCTCTTCCTGGGAGCAGCTTCAGCCCTCCCATCTGCCTGTTGAAAAATCAAAGGTCGTCATGTTGACTAAGTCCTTCACACTGTGCTTGGCACATGGGAAACCCCAATAAACGGTATCTTTTCTTCCTCGTGTTCTTCCTCTTCTTTCTTATGGAGGAGACAGTTGAATGTCATAGCCAGAGTAATGCCCAGGTAGCCGAAACCAGGGGTCACGGGTAATAACCGTCTTTGTCTGACTGTGAGGTATTTCAGGAGGCGGGATTTAGTGCCAAAACCAGAAGAATCCCATGCAAACCAGGAAAAGCTACTTACCTTAGTCCTAGAGGAGGTGTTGGACCCCACTTGGAACGATTTAGAACAGAGCTTGGTAAACACAGGCCAACTCCAATCCACCGACTGCTTTTATAAATAAAGTTTTATTGGGGCACAGGTGAGCCATTCGTTAATACATTGTCTATAACTGCTTTCCGGCGATAACTGCCGAGTTGAGTAGTTGTGGCAGAGTCCATATGGCTTGTGCAGCCTGAGATATTTAGTATCAGATCCTTACAGGAAAAAAAATTGCCGACCTCCGAGCTGAAAAGCCCAGCCAGGGTCCTGGGCGTCAGCCAGGAGTGGGGAGGCAAGAAGTCAGTGCACTTGTCTGAATCACTGTGGATCAGGTGGTACATAGGGCTTGCCTCCAGGGGCTCAGGAAGAGGGTAGCACCTCCAGAGGTTTATGAGCTTGGAGAATTCTTAGATGGGGAGATGTAGACCCAGAGAAGGGAAGACACTCCAGGGCCAGTGGGAAGCAGGTGACTAGGGTCTTAATACCTGGCGACTGGAGTATAGCTGGGTGCTCTTCTCACCTCCAACTCCAACAAATGCATCCTGGAGTCCTAGGCGGCAGGAGGGCCCGGCCCCGTGTGCTTCTCACGTCCAGGTGTTCAAGTTTCTAGCACAGCTCCCAGGTATATTGTTAAGGTTGCTGATTCCTTTAAATTCTCTGTGTAGCCCCGCGAGTGCAGGTGACGAGAAGGGCTTCCGGATGGGAAGTGAAGGATCCGGGTCCCCACTCTGCCACCCTTTGACTTTGTGGCCTTGAGCAAGTCTCTTCCCCTTTCTGGGCCTCGGTTTTTCCATCTGGAGAATGGGAGAGGAATGATACGTAATTGCTAAGGACTTTACCAGTAAGGCCTTTGATGGTCCCATTTTCTTTCTCGTAGGCGCAGGGGCTATGCCTCTGCTCCAGGGTTGTCCTGCAGGATCCTGTTCTGCGGACCCTCCTGAGGATGAGAATAATGATGGTGATGCTAATGGGAATCATCCTCCTGGCCTCCGTTTGTAGGGTGAATCAGAGCTTCACTGCTGTTCTCTGACCGAGTCCTTGTGACAGTCAGTCCTGTGAGTTAAAGGACCCCTGTCTCTTCAGGTGAGAACACGGAGGCTCAGAGAGGTTCGTTCGCTTAGCAGGGTCACACAGCCAGTAAGGGGCAGAGCTGGGGTTTGAGCCCAGGTCTGTCTGACCCCAAAACCTGTGTGCCCGGCCTCTCCTGTGTCCCCCCTCTGCTGTGTGGCCACTGGCTTTCCCAGGTGGAGGCGATGAGCTATTTCAGGAACCCCTCAGAGGCAGGCTGCTTTCTCTTCCCTGTGATTTATTAACGTGGGCGTGTCACGAGCCAGACCGGGCTCCGTTCTCACAGGCCTGATGATGGCCAGTGCAGGTCTGTGGGCAAGGCTGTGGCCTGGGTGGGAGTGAGTGACCGTGCATGGCCAGAGGGTCACCCCCCCCCCCCACCAGGACACTGAAGGGCAGTTGACTCACATGGGCCTGAGGTGCTAGGACTGTGTGCATTGGCAGATTCACAGCCCCTGGACCTCCAGGAAGCTGGGGCCACACGACGTTTGCCATGATGAACCATGTAGTTTCTGGAGATGGCAGAACATTCGTGTTTCTCCTTCTCTTAGATTGTCCCCAAGGTGAGCCCTACTGTGCCGGGATGGCCCTGATGTCTCCCTGCGCAAGGTGTCCATTGATGAGCGAATGGCCTGGGTTCTTTGTCGTTTGAATGCCCATCTTGTGGGACAAAGAGAAAATCCAGAATCTCTGGAACCATCGGACTTGCTTTCATTCTCATAAAGCTTTTAAGCGTAACACCGTAATAACTGCGGCCGTATTTCCTGGAAACTCTGCTATATAAAAAAATAGAACAAGAAAGGCATCCCATTCAATTGCCACAGTGTCTCTATCAGGAAAGAGCCAGCATTTCTCGCTCAGAGACTATTTACTCATACTTTGCACACCATTCTGACGAGCTCGGTGACCTGATTTCCCAGACTTGTAGCCTCTAGAGGGAGCAGATTGGACGTGTGTGGGTGGGTAGAGAAAACATGGTGACCGCAGCCAGGAGTGACAGCTGGCAGCCTGAGAACAAGGTACAGATGAAGAGATTATAAAAATGAGCATGAAGGGGCGCCAGGGTGGCTTGGTCCGTTAAGCATCCGACTTGGGCTCAGGTCATGATCTCGCGGTTTGTGAGATCGAGCCTTGCGTGAGGCTCGCTGCTGTCAGCACAGAGCCTGGAACCTGCTTGGAATCCTCTGTCCCCTTCTGTCCTCTTCTCTCCCACTCAGTGTCACACCGTGTGGCCTATCGGAGAACAGCAAAGGTGCTGGCTTCTGTGATGGCGTTAAGGACCAGTGAGCCCCATTCGGTTGGCAGAGCGAAGGGTGAAGAATCATTCATTGTATAAAATACTTCAGTCCCCGTGGTTAACTGGTAAATGTTTCTGTGTACGATGCTTCAGGTGTCTGAAAATTCTCTGAGACGGAACTCTTCATTTCTTACGGTGTTGAGTGAGTGACATCTTCCCGTACCTAGAAGACTATCTGGCACATGGTGGGAGCTCAGGAAATAAACACTCTTTGAAACACCCAGGCAAATCTGGGTGTTCCAGTGCTGGTCTCTTAACAACAGCCAGTGAGCGGTTCCATCTCTGGCCTCAGTGTTCTCATCTGTTTAAGGGGGGGGTGGTGCGCAGCTGCAAACGGGCTAACGCTGCTGCTGAAAAACCAGAGCACCTCTGTCTGTGCTCGGCGTCCGACTTGGGACGTTTGCTTCCGTCGCGTGTATCTCATTCGGGAGCCAGCCGTCTGCAGAAAGCAGGCTGGCGGGGGCATTACGAGGCGGGGTTCTGGCTGTCGGGTGGTTCGCCTGCAGAAAGACCCTCCAGCACAAGACACTGGGATGGAGTTGGGTGATGAGCCAGCCTAGTAGATGCCACGGCCCCAGAGAACGACAGCAGCACCTTCTACACCCGTGTCCTGTAGCCTGCCTCACTCCGGTCTGATTTTGGAGTAGGGACCAAGACCTTGGTCTGCACGGTTGAACAGGCTTGCGTTCGGTTCTCAGCTCTGCCACTTACCCACTGGGCGACCTTTGGCAAGTTGCTTGAGCGCACCGTGCCTCCGTCTCCCCATCTTTGAAATGGGAACGACCCTGCCGGCTGGGATGAGTTGTTACGGGGATTCAGCGAGATCACGCCCGGTGGCTAGTAAGTACACGGTGTGATCATCTAAGCCAGAAGACAAGTCGTTTGCTCACGTGGGCGTAGCTTAGGTGTCTCCTGGGCCTCTGTTCAGGACCCGTGGGGGAAAGGAGGCTGCCATTTGCTGCATTTTCCTCAGACCAGCTGGGGCATCGCCAGCAAGTTTTTCTCTTTGAACTTGAGCATCCTCTTCCATTCGAAAGCACATTTGGGCATCCGTTCATTTATGTGGCGTTCCTTTATTGGGTGCCTACCTCACACGAGAGCTTCCCGGTTCTGTGCTAGGCCCTGGAAGGTGACTCCAACTGGCAAACCATCCAACAACAACGAATCTAGCAAGGCACAGGCTAGAGGGGCAGAACCGGGACTCGAACGCGGACCCAACCCTAGAGCCCATAGTCTTTCTCAGCCTGGTCTCCTGCCTCGGGCGCCATGCACACCCAAAGGCGGACGTGCGAGCAGATTTTGAGACAAGCTGGGAGGAGATGGGTCGGGGCTGTGGATGCAGGAAAGGGAAGTCCTGGTGTTGAGAGAATCCGTGGCATGCCGACCCCCGGCGGGGTTCACCCGTTTGTTTGCTCTACAAGTTTTTATTTGAGCACTTGCTGTATGCAAGCCCTGCGAAGGCAGTGGAGAAAAAAACAAGACGCTGTCCTGCATATGGTTACAATTCAAAGTAACTGTCAGGAGGCAAGGTGCCCGACACCGGGAAGGCACAGATGAGGGCCTTTGAAAGGAAGGCTGCCTTGAGAAAGAGAAAAATGAGCTGGGATCCGAAGGCTGAGCAGGATTAACCAGGCGAAGGATGGGAAGACAGAGGAAGCAGCATGTGCAAAGGTCCTGGGGTAGGAAGGAGAGTGGCGTGAACCCGGGACATGGACGCTGGGCCTTTTAGGGTGGGGAGGAGCTGGTACACAATGTAAGTGGACAATTCTCAGGGTCTTGTGGACTGCGTATGTGTTTTGTTCTTTATCCTTCTAGCAGTGGAGAGCCTTGTAAAGATTTTAAGCGCAGAGTGTGAAATGATTCCGTTAAATCCTGGTCAGAGCTGCAAGAAAAACCCCGCACCCCCATGTGAGGTGGGAGCCCATTGAAATCCCAACAAAGAGGGAGCTGAGCGGACACCAGTGATTTCAGGATTTCAGCCTCATTATGCAAAACACACAGCCTTCCAAGGGAGAGGTGAGCTTTGGAAAAAAGAGTCAACAAATTAGTTTTTTAATCTGCTTTAAGTTGCAGAAATGCCCCGTCTTCCTTCCATTGTCACCTGATGGCCTATAGGCTATTTTAACTTTTATTAGAGAATTTGTTTTTTTTTTTTTAAATTAAAGGAGTTTTTTCTTTTTGAAAAACAGATCCCAGCCGTGTCTTGATAAGATAGAATTAAAAATGGCACTGGGGAAATGCCACGGAAAGCTTTGATTTTCCTCCTTATGGCATCTGAACTGATTTAAATAATAATTATATATTTCATCATGCTGCCACCGCCCCTCCCTTCCTGGCCTTCCCAACACAACACAGTTTCCCAGCAGCTCTGCGCATACACTGTCCCTAAAATCCTTAACTCGGTGCTCCGAGCGGCGCGGGGACGGCCGTAAGAGACCCGTGAGATTTCTGACCTAAGTGCTTTAGGTTTAGGGCAAAATCTTGCTCAAATTCATTGTTAGCACACATTCATAGCTGTGTGGCCTTGGGTAATTTACGTCAATCCCCTTAGCCTGCAATTGGTCCCTCATGTAAAATGGAAAAAACGTTAGTGTTTATACTTACCAGGATTCTTTTGGTCGTAAGAGACAGAAGATTCAACTGAAACGTCACTACATTCTTACCCTGAGGCACAAAAGGGAACATCTGGGCTTGTGTAACTAGCAGGTTAGCTTCAGGTGTGGCTGGGTCCAGGGGCTCAACTGTGTTACAGCTCTCTCCCTTGCTCTCTCTCTCTTTCTCTCTTCCTCCTCCCTCCCTCCCTCACGGTTTTTTGGCTCTCCTTTTCTCTGTGTGCGCTTCCTACTGAGGCAGGCTCTGGCTGTCTTCTGGGCACAAATGCCCATCAGTGTCTCCATGTTTACATGGTGCCAGCTGCAAGCCCAGTTCCAGCAAGTGCTGGAACTGAGCCCTGGGGCCTCCTGGGGCCAGTCACCATGGCCAAAGAAACAGAGACATGTAAGTTGGCCCCAATCTAAGTCACGTGACCCCTGGAGCCTTGTGGGGGTGGGGCGGATACTCTTGGCTGCTTCCTAAGCCACAAAGACCGACGGGGGGGAGAGGGATGGGTCCCCAAAGGGAAATCAGGACCCGGGGAACCGAAGAAGGGGAAGTGAATGCTGGGCAGGCTAAAATGACTTCTTGGTAGACAGCTTGTCACCAGTTGCTGGGATGCTGAAGTGAGTTCAAGCACGCGAGGTCCTCGGTATGTGCTGACTCGCGTTAGTATTGCCATGGCGATGATTGCCACCAGCACGGGATTCTAGAAGCTGTGGGGTGGGGGCGGTGGGGGCGCTCTGCAAGTAGTTAGGGTGATGGGGACACCCCTGCCCGGGAGACTCGGCCTGGATGTCCCCTTGACCGCTGCGAGCCTTGGACCTGTCCCTTCCCTTCCAGCTCTGGTCTCTGAAAGCCACTGTCCCTAACACGTTCCCCTCTTGTGTCACTTGACCAGCCAAAAGCTGTGATGGCTCAGGGGAGGTGGGGAGGGGTCGCGTATGCAGACCCCTACAGGGGCGGGCGGGTCCCATGGGAAGGAGACAGAGCAGAGGGATAGTAGTGAAGCAGAGACCAGCTGCTTTGTCATCGGAGGCTCTTGCTTCTAGTCCCAGCCCACTGTCTCAGGGGAGTGCCGAGCCCTGGGTGGCCACCTGTCTCCACTGTTTTTTCCAAGAGAATTCCAAGGTTTGTGTTTGTTTAAGTTTGTTTACTTTTTGAGAGAGAGAGAGAGAGCAGAGGAGGGGCAGAGAGAAGGAGAGGGAGAGAGAGAATCCCAAGCAGGCTCCACACTGTCAGCGCAGAGCCCGATGTGGGGCTTGAACCCATGAACCGTGAGGTCATGACCCAAGCCAAAATCAAGAGTCGGATGCTTTACCGACTGAGCCACCCAGGCGCCCAGAGGATTCCGAGGCTTTATGCAAAATTCATCCAGTTGTAAATGTTGGCCACCAAATTCAGATGTTTCTATTTTATTTTATTTTATTTTATTTTATTTTATTTTATTTTATTTTATTTTATTTTATTTTATTTTATTTTATTTTTTAAACATAATTTTCATGTTTATTAGTATATGCAAACAAAGAAGCTTCCTGCCCCCCCCCCCCCGCTTGGATTCTGTGTCTCCCCGTCTCTGTGCCCCTCCCCCGCTTGTGCTCTGTCTCTCAAAAATATATAAACATTTAAAAAAATTAAAAAAAAAGCACAGTTACTGTCCTAGATTTTAAAATGCTATTTGTAAAGTTATTAGAAACATACAGGTTTTTAGTCAAATTCATGGTCCCTTCATATAGTAGGAAATACTGATTGTAACACACAGGACAGACCAAACAAGCATGTCTGTGGGTGTATTTGGATCCGTGCTGTAAAGTCAGGTGTCCCCAGCGAAGGGGACACGGAGCCTGTCCTGCCTGAACCGTAGAGAGCTTGTGTTGTGGATGACCTCAGAAGACACACCCGGCTCGGTGTTCTGGAAACCGGGGTCATGCACGTTCAGCATCCCCTTGGATGGTCACAGGGGGACCTTTACACTGTGAGCTGCACCGTTTGTAACAGGCTCTGTGGATGGAATTCTGTGAGAACAGCCGCTTAGACGCGGTTCATTTTGCTGCCCGAGATTATTAATGTTCTCTCTGATTTCCTGCTTCACACTGTTGATATCCTGGTATAAACCTTTCCCTGCAGAGGCTGAGAAGGTAATTCAACCGCCGTTCCTTCAGGTGAGGCAGGATTCAATCCTGGCTCCCACTCTCTGCTGTGTGACTGAGGGCAGGTCGCTTTGCCTCTCTGAGTCTCTGTGTTCTCTTCGGTAACGGGGATCCTCGGAGCTCCTGCCTCCTAAGGAGGGGTCAGGCGCAGAGTAGGTACTCAGCAAAGCTCAGCTTCTCCTGGGAGCTGGTTCTGCTCCTTCTACATACTACATACCAGGCCCTTTCCCAGCACAGACGCCCTTTTCTGCTCACAGCAGCCTGAGGCTAGCGGCTTTACCATCACGATCACCTTTTGTACGGGTGTGGAAACTGAGGCCCTGAGCAGTGAGAGGATTTGCCAAGGTCACAGAGTGAGGGCACGCAGAGCTGAATTTGAACTCCAGCCTGTGTGCATCCAGAGGTCGTGGCTCTTCGGAGAGGGGCCTACCTCCTTAGGGAATCAGTTGGGCATATACACCAAACCGATGGGTGTAAGGACCCCTTAGCTGCGGAGTCTAGACCCATCTCTGCTGCTAACATGCTGTGTCACCTCAGGAAAATTTCTTCACCTCTCTGGCCCTCTTTTCCCTCGCTCCTGAAAAGACCTCGTTCCCTTCCGCCACCTCGGGGCCTTTGCACACGCTGTGTCATCTGGCCGGCATGCTTCCCTCCCCATCGCTACCCTTCTTCACCTGGTTAATTGCAGCTCCTGCTTTGCGTCTTGGCTGAAGCATTGCTTCTGAGAATTCCTCTGGGGCTCCCTTAGACCGGGTCAGATCTCCCCTGCCATGAGCTCTCCAGACTCTGGATCAGCCCTTCAGGGTCTGTGATTCTAGCGCTGAATGACGATATAAACTGCCCTGTGTTGCCTCTACCGGACTGTCTGCTCTGGGTGAGGGTCACAACACCCCCGAGCCCCCCCTGCTGGGCTCACACTCCAGACCTGCCACATGGTGCAGCAAAAGGGTGTGGTTATTCCCTGAAATTTAAAAGGAGGGCTGAGGGCGCCTGGGCGGCTCAGCCAGTTAAGCATCCGACGCTTGGTTTCGGCTCAGGTCACGGTCTCACCGTCTGGGAGTTCGAGCCCCGCATCGGGCTCTGTGCGGACAGCGTGGAGCCTGCTTGGGATTCTCTCTCTGTCCCTCTGCCCCTCCTCTCCTCGCGCGCTCTCTCTCAAAGTAAGTAAAACTTAAAAAAAAAATAAACAAAAGGGGGGCCGAGGACCCTCATACACTGCCGGCAGGAGCGTGAATTAGCTCGGCCGCTTTGAAAGACCACTTGGCAGTGTTTGCCGAAGTGGCATGAGACCGCCTCTAATCTTCTTTTCCACTTTGGGACGATAGACTCCACAAAAATCAGGGTGTATGTATATATTCTCTACTTCCTGGTGAATCTGTCACGATAGGTATGTGAGGATATGCGTATGCTCATATAATAACACCGTTAGAGTGAAAAAGCCGAAATGTAGCCAGATGTGCTTTACGGTAAAAGAGCCACGGGACGGGAAGTTCCGTCGCACCGTGGAATAACACACGGCAGTAAAAAGGAACACGGTCCGGCTACCTGCCATGAAAGGGTGGATCACAGAAGAGCAATGCCAGGCAAACAAGACGCTCCCGGATGATCCCATAATATACAATTCTCATTACAACAGGCTTGAAATAGAAGCCTGACTTGAGTGTTTGAGGGGTGCCTGCACACCGAGTTTAAACCATTCCACCTGGCCAGAGGACACGATTAGCCCCTTTTTTCAGAACGTGATAAGGTTGGAGGGTTGATTGGCCCAGAAAAAGTAGACAAAGAAAATATGAAAGAAGGAGAAAAATAAAACCCGAGAAGCATTTTCGAGTTTCTGGTTCTGTAGGCTACCAAAAGAGGGAGATACGCCGTCCTGGATGGAGGGGTCAGATAACAGGGCTGGGACGGGATAAGAATCAGGACGTGGGGCCCCGAGGTGGGGCAGCTGAGTGCTGCCCAGGGTGGGCTGGCCTAGAGGTCCAGAAGAATTAGGTCTTTGGACTTGCTGTCCTGGCTGTTTGCCCACGGCCTTGACCTCCCTTTCTGTGCAGACAGGAGGGTGGGCCTGGATCCTGATCTTGAATCTGGGCCCTGGCCGGAGAGCAGGAACGCTATGATTGTTACCGGACCTTGGAGCTTGGGCCAGAATGGAATGGGGTCAAGGGCTTCCAGAGGCTTCTGCAAGTCTGGCTCATGGTTTGGATTATTAACTCCTTGATGACGAACTTCATCCATCCATTTAGGAAACATACGTAAATCTCCTGCTCGCCATTCTGTCAACAAACGTGAATTGATCTTACCTCGGGCTAGACTCTGCAAAGCATCAGGGATACAGTTGGGGCGATCCACTGGGTTTGGTTTGTCTGAGATTTTCTGTTTAGTTTGGTTTTGCTTTGAGAGAGAGAGAGGGTGCAAGAGAGAGACAGAATCCCATGAGGGGCAGAGAGAGAGAAAGGAGCGGGGCTCACGTGAAGCAGGTCTCGAGCTCACCCGACGCGGTACTTGAACTCACAAACCGCGAGATCACGCCCTGAGCCAAAGTCGGATGTTTAATCGACTGTGTCACCCAGGTGTCCCTGGGATTTTCTGTTTTCCCACTAAGTCTAAGCATCCCGGGGACCTCTGGGTCCCAGGCAAACCTGGATGGCTGGCCCACGGTGAGCTAGATGCTTCTGATGCCCACTCTCACAGAACTCACAGCCTGGCAGAGGAGGCAAGGAGATCCAAACCAGGAGATTAGCACTTCAGGGGAGAAAGCACCTGGTGGTGTGAAAGCCTGCCCGGAAGAGACCTCTCACCCAGCAGAGGGGGTCCAGGAAGACTTCCTGGAGGAGGTGGCATCTAAACTGAGGCTTTCGGGAGGAATAGGGTCAGGCAGGAGTGAAGGGTCAGGGTGGGGGGCAGGGAGGGAGGTGGGGTTCCTGACAGGTGAGAGAGGCCAGACAGAGCCTGGTGTGGTGAAGAGGTGAGTCAGGTGCACTGTGGCTGGAGGGTGGAGGTGAGTAGGGCTGGAGGGGAAGCAAGAACTAGAAGGGGCATGTGACGGTAGACCTTTTGGGTCAGGGTGGGCACCCACCAGGCATCTGGGAACCTTGTGAGGGAACAGAGCAGGGGACCGGAGGCACCAAGTTTCTAATTAAAGATGGTCCTGGCTGCCATGCGGACAAAGGAGGAGACTGACAGGGGGAGGGGGCAGGTAAGAGCGGATGTAAAGGGACCACTTCCTCATCCTTCCAGATGCTCAGGCTCGAAGCTTCACCTCTGACTTCTTGCTTCCTCTCCTGCCCCCCAAAGGACCTTCAGTAAATCTGGCCACTTCTCACCTCCTCCATTGTCATCCTGGCATCCTGGCCCAGCTTGGCTCTTCCTCCACAGCCCTTCCCACCTTCCAGTCTCCCCTTTGGTTGACTGACTGACTTTGTTTACTCTCTGCTGCTTTCCCAGAGAATGGCGTTTCTCAGCCTCGAGGCTGTTGATGTTTGGGACCTGGTAATTCTCTGTTGGACGGGGCTCACTGTGCATTGTTGGATGTTGAGGGGTTTCCCTGGCCTCTACCTGCCGGATGCCAGTAGCATCCCCTCCCCCAGGCACTGACAGCTGAAGACACATCTCCGGACGTGGGCAGGTGTCCCTAGGAGGGGAAGGGGACGGAATCACCCCCAGTTAAGAACTGTGGCACTGAGGGGCGCCTGGAGTGGCTTGGTCGGTTAAGCCTCCGACTTCGGCTCAGGTCACGATCTCACAGTTCATGCGTTCGAGCCCCGTGTCCGGCTCTGTGCTGACAGCTCAGAGCCCGGAGCCTGCTTCGGATTCTGTGTCTCCCTCTCTCCCTGCCCCTCCCCTGC
Organism: Panthera onca; assembly: GCF_046562875.1. Lineage (NCBI taxonomy): Eukaryota > Metazoa > Chordata > Mammalia > Carnivora > Felidae > Panthera > Panthera onca. The sequence continues at coordinate 16,094,930 of NC_138350.1, forward strand.
TCACGCACTGTCTCTCTCTCTCTCTCAAAAATAAATAAAACATTAAAAAATATATTAAAAAAAAAAACCCCATCGTGCTGGAACGTTGGTTTCCCGTTGGGGTCCTTTGCCGTCGTCTCCCCCCAGCGCCTGGAATGTGAAGCCTGACTCAGTGGTGCCTCCTGAACAGTTGTTGGTTGAATGAATGAGTGGGAGTAGCGGCCCGAGCCTGCACGGAAGGGAAGGATTTGGGAAGTAGTTAAGCGGTAGGCTTGATCGATAACTACAGCTGCCATTGTGTTTGTCACAGTGATAATCCCGGTCCTCGTCGTAATCCTCTCCACGGCTTGTACTTCTTTCATGGTATGGCAGAGGAGGGTCGGAGGGGTTAAGTGATGTGAGGAAAAACCTCACAGGAGTGGGTGGTGGAACCAGGCTAGACCCTGGGTCTTTAGAAACCAAATTCAGAGTGTTTTTTCAAGCATCAGACACCCTCACATCGTAATGACTGTCATTTACAGAGCACTTGCTACCTGCCAGCCACCGTGGTTGGGACGGATCGCCTGATTTTTAAAAACATTTTTTTAAGCTTATTTATTGATTTCGAGGGAGACAGAGACGGCGCGAGTGGGGGAGGGGCAGAGAGAGAGGAAGAGAGAATCGCAAGCAGGCCTTGTACTGCAGCACAGACTTCGCCGCGGGGCTCGAACTCGCGAAGCCGGGAGATCGTGACCCGAGCCGAAACCGAGAGTCAGACGCTTGAGACTGAACCACCCAGGTGCCCCCAGGATGGATGGTGTTATGGAAGGCCCCGACGACGTCATGAGATTACTGGCATCATCCCATCTTTATCAGTGGGGACTCTGAGGTTCAGAGAGGTGGAGTGAGCTGCCCCGAGCGTACAGCCGGGGATGGGCCTGTGTGACTCTGGAGTCTGAGGCCGACTTGTAAGCAAGTACAAGCCCCCCGCCCCGCCCCGCCCCATCCCCCGCAGCCCACTCCAGATAATGGCATCACCCCGAAGAGTCTTACCTTTCCCTTTTGTCTGCTGAGGACAAGTGATCAAAAATTCCCACCGACACGTTAATTATCGAGGCCGCAATTCCCAGCGTCCTGCCTGTGAAATTCACAAGGCCCCCTGGCCAGAGAAACCTCTGCCACCTCAACCTTGATCTCAACCAGAGCCAGGCGCAGGGGACTGGGCCGAATGGGGCCGGGGCGTCACAGCCGACCTGCCTGGGAGGTGAGGTCAGCGCACCCCTGAGCAAATGGAGGGGATTTTATTTCTTTTCAGCCAAAGACAGTAGGACTCCACTCTAGCTCCCTTCAGCGCTGGGATGGAAGCGGACTGCAGCAGTCGCTTTGCACTTTTGGTTTGGTTTGGATTGTTTTAATTCCCCCACATTTTCTCTTCTCCTCCCGCCCTCCGTGCGGAAGCTTTCCCAGGGAGCCTGGAGCGGAAGCATTTAATAGACGCCAGCACCACCTAAGATTTCCCAGCCAGCCCCCAAGCCGTGTGCACAGCCTGCTGGACGGATGAGGGAGCTGAGACCAGCCTTCCCGAGAGACGGAGGGGAGCTCTCTCACTTCTTTTTTTTTTTTAATGTTTACTTATTTATTTTGAGAGAGAGAGCGCTCGTGCACAAGCAAGGGGCAGACAGAGAGAGGGAGGGAGAGAGAGAATCCTAAGCAGGCTCCCCACCCAGAACAGAGGCCGACGCAGGGCTTGATCCCACGAACCATGAGCTCATGACCTGAGCCGCAGTCAAGAGTCACTTAACTGGCTGGGCCACCCAGGAGCCCCTGGAATCCCAAGCATCCTAAGTACCTCTTTGTGGAGCCCCAGCCAGACCATGTGAACATTATGGAGCCTCCCTGTTAGGCTGTATACTCCTCACATGGAAATTTAGTGAGCAAGTACTTACTAGTCACCTAAATGTGCCGGCACTGTCCTCAGCACTTTACGTGGGTGGCGACCGTGGCCTAGCGTGGCCAGTCTGGGCACATACTCTGGGTGGACCTCCGTGAGCTCTGGAAGGAAAGCCCCTTTGTTTGGAGCCACGAACCAGCCTCCCAGCGTAGCCGCTGGAAGGGACGACGTGGCCCTCGATCCCTCCTTTGACCTGAGTTTAAGGGTCAGCTGCACACGTAACATAAAATTTGCCATCTGAACCATTTTTAAGCATACAGTTCAGTGGTATTAAAACAGTTGACCTTGAATGGCTCTGGGGTTAAGGAGTGCCGACACCCCCCCCTTGCAGTTGAAAATCTGCGTATAACTTGACTCCCCCAAAACTTAACTGCTCATAGCCTACTGTTGACTGGAAGTCTTATCGATAACAGAAATAGTCGATTAATACCGTATTTTACGTGTTATGTAAAATATACGTGTATTATATATGTGTATTATATACTGTATGTGTATCATACTATATATATACTATATATAATATGTGTATTATATACTATAATCTTCAAGTAAGCCAGAGCAAAGAAATCATCACTAAGGAAATCATCGGGAAGAGAAAATACGCTCACATACCGTATTGTGTATGTTGAAAACAGTCTGTGTGTAAATGGACCCACGTAGCCCGAATCGTGTTGTTCGCAGGGGTCAGCTGTACCTAATGTTGGGCTCCCATCACCACCATCTACCTCCAGAACTCTTTTCTTGTTTGCACGTGGATGAGCTATGATCATCTGACCTACCTTCTCCGTTGGGAGGGGCTTGCCCAGGTACGTAACCAGTTAGAATCATATTCAAGGGTTGGCATCCAGACCTCACTCTGCCTGGTGCCCCCTTCCGTGTGGCGCTCTCTCCAGGCACCTCCCAGAATGCCTTGCACGAGAGGGCACCACACAAATACTGAGTAACCACACGCCTGTCGGGGACTCCACCGAGGTGCTCCCTGGGACTAATCTAGTTCCATTTCTAATCTCTGGGAGTTTGGAAGATGAAAACCTACTCCACAGCCTAATAGCCCAATTCATCGCTCTCTTCGGCCAGAAAACACTTCTGATCGTTTTGGTTTTTTTCTTTCTAGAAATTGCGCTCACCTCCCCTGAGGTCCGACCAGCTCGTTCTGGTAGTTCCCTTCTCTCTGTCCCCGCCCTCCCCCTGCCCACACCTGGGCCAGACTGGGGGAGCTGCTCAGTGATAAGAGGGCCGCTGATCCCCTTTTGCGGGCGGCCCTGCCCTCCTGGACCCGTCTCAAGGCGTCTGGGTGCTTCGGTCTCTCTCACAATGAGGGCATTTAGCTGGCCTCTCCTCTCCTGGGACCCTCAGAGGCAGCAACTGGAGGAATAGCCAGGAGGAGAAGGAGAGGAAACAAAACCCAGCAAAACTGCCCATTCCGAAGGCCGTGCGCTAAGAGAAGGAGGCCCTGCCAGCTCAGATTTCAGGGATTTTGTTTTTTTTTTTTTTTTTTTTTTAGGAAGTGCCTCTGCCCATGGGCGGGCGGGCTGATAGGGGATGGTGCCCAAGGAAGGACAGAGTCAGAGGCCTCATTCAGACACGCCGAGGCAAGGGTCCAGCCCGAGCGGGGCAGCGTGGGGGCCAGGAGAACAAGGGCTCTGTGTTTCTGGGCACAGGGCTGGGCAGCACATGCTCCCCGGCTCCAGCCCGGCGCTGGACGCAACCAGAAATCCATGATGTGGCTGGAGAAGTCGGGGTTGGGTGGCAGCAGTGTGATCTAGCCGTGAGCAGGGTTTGCACAGCGAGCCGGCTGTGGCGTGAGGGGATTCCGCCTGTCTGTGGCCGGGCCTCCCCTGGGATAAAGGTGACTCCAGGAACGAGCCCGGTCCATCCCAGGGCCCTGAGGGGAGGGCTTGGGTGTTCTTCCCTCACCGCCTCCAGGAGAGGGAGACGGGGAAGAGCCCAGGGAAGGGGTTGCAGACTCACGCCCTCAGGGGCCAGGCAGGTTTGTCACAGATGTGGCGAGGTAGGGAGCCCGTGCCACCTCCGACCGCTCTAGTCACCACCACTGATCGCTGATCGGGGAGCTAGCTTCAGATGCGAGCTCTTCCCCCTGCTAGCTGAGTGACCTCACCCAAGCGGTGTAACCTTGTGCCTCAGTTTCCCCCCTCTGGACACCTGGGTTAGTGCCAGCACTTCCCTGATAGGGCTGTTGTGAGGGTTAAACCGTTAACCCACAAAAGCTCTTAGTGCGGTGCTGGTTGATTTTCTCTTTTAAGAGAAGCAGGAGCTCTGGGTTTGTATTCAAGAGCTGCAGGTCCGTTAAGGTGGGCAATGAATTCAAATAGAAAAATAGGTAAATACGGGTCGTCTCCTGGCTGTCTGTAGCCTACAGCCTGTGGGCCACCCCAGGCCGACTTCTGGCGGAGAGTTTTGGGCAGACCCAGGCTCCAGCGCCGGCTCTCCCATGGCCTGGTTCTGGAGCTCGGACGAGCGACTCAACTTGCCTGCGTCACGTTTGCGTTGTCTGGGGTATCAGTCGGGAGGCTGGCGGGAAGGGATCCCTCACGTTGGGCAGAGGATGAGAGTTTCATGTGGGGCGATGTGGGGAAATCACAAGGGATGGGACAGCACCCCAGGGTGAGTAACAGAGGAAGCTGTTCCCCGTGCCGGTTCGGAATGGAGGTAGGAAATAGCTGTGTAGAAAGGACCACCTCCAGGAGCTGGGGTTCAGCCAGCCTCATCCAGTAGAGGGGCCCAGCCAACCCTGGGGGTCCCGCAGAGAGAGCGGCGCTGGGGAAAGGCGTGCCCTGACCGCTCACTACCCACCTTCTCACCTCCTGCTGTGCTACTGGTGGAAGCCAGAGACCCAGAGAGCCTGTTGATGGGGTCCGTGTGGACCACTGCCCAGGCAGAGAGCGTGGCGGAGAAGAGGGGAGACAGGCGATGTCCCCACCAGCCTCAGTTCTGGAAGGCTTTCCTTAGTCTCGGTGAAGCGTGAGGCCGCACACCTACCCAGTGGGAGCCAGAGGGTGAAGGTATTGTCGTCATTAATGAGGGAGGGAAGGCAGATGCGCTGCAAGGGAGGGCTCAGCCCCCCACCCCGGGTGTTGGAAGCTGTTGGAAACTTCCTGTTGCGGCTGTAACAGATCAACACCCACTTGATGGGTGGCAACAGCATACATTTATTCTCTTACAGTTCTGAAGGGCGGAAGCCAAAATGGGTCTCACGGGGTTAAAATCAAGGTGTTGGGAGGGCAAGTTCCTTTGGGCGACTCCAGGGGGAGGTCCAGAGGTCCTGGCCTTTTCCGGCTTCTAGAAGCTGCCCGCATTCCTTAGCTCATACCCCCTTCCATCTTGATCAGTCGTGCCACTCTGGTCTCCACTTCTGTTGTCACTATCTCCTTCTCTGACTCTGCCTTATTTGCTTCTTCTTTACAAGGACCTTTCTGATGACATTGGGCCCATTGGATAATTTAGGATAATCTCCCTGACCTCAGGACCTTAGTTCAATCCATGTGCAAAGTCCCTTTAACATATGAGGTGACAGAGTCACAGGTCCTGGGGATTAGGACCTGGACATCTTTGGAACCACTATTCTGCCAGTTCTGTCCACTACTAAAGCATTCTAGAATCTTCTTAGAGGGAAAAACGTATTCCTACCACCATGCCCAGAAATCTAAAATCCCCTCTATTAATGTCTCTTTTTTGGATTAATCATGTTCCCAGACTCCAGCACTAATTGATTTGGCCTCAAGAATTTTCCCAGATCTGGGGCACCTGGGTGGCTTAGTCGGTTAAGCGTCCGACTTCGGCTCAGGTCACGATCTCACAGTTCGTGAGTTTGAGCCCCGTGTCAGGCTCTGTGCTGACAGGGCCTAGAGCCTGCTTCAGATTCTGTGTCTCCCTCTCTCTGCCCCTCCCCGGCTTCCACACTCTCTCCCTCCCTATCTCTCGAAAATTAATAAATAAACATTAAAAAAAAAATTTTCCCCAGATCTGCATATGTGCCATTAAATGGCTCTCACATCATCTCACTGTTTTACTCAGCGTCATTGTAAGCGACAATACATGTAAAACCAAGGCTTGATGTTCATTTGTGATTTTTCTCGCGTAATTTTTCTCACTGTTCCCATCAAAACAATTACATAACTAGTGACATTTTAAGAAAAGCTGATACATGCACCACCTAAAAGTGCTTTGCAGAATACTACGAGTACGTGTGCGTATATGTATAAGACAGAGGCTGGGAGAGACAGATTTGTTACAAGAAATTGGCTCACACAGTTATGAGGTGGAGAAGTCCCCTAATCTGTGGTCGGCAAGCTGGAGACCTAGGGGAGCCGATGGTGTGGGTTCCGGTGTAAGTCTGAGTCTGAAGACAGAAGGAAATGGGGTGGGGGTGGGGGGACTGGTGGGGAGGGGAGAGCAAATGCGCCCGTATTCTGCCTTTTTATTCTACTGATGCGTCCAAAGGATTGGCTGAGGCCCACCCACCCTGGGGAGGGCAGTCTGCTTTCCTCCCTCTACTGATTCAAATGTTTATCTTATCCAGAAACACCCCCCACAGACACCCCCAGAGTAATGTTTGACCAAATGTCTGGGCATCCTACGGCCTGGTCAAGTTGGCACATAACATTAGCCATGACGGTGGCATTGTGGGATGAACTCAGAGGAAGGAGTGAAGGGACTGGGGTTCTGGGTCTGCTCTGTAATGTCGGGCAGGTCTCCTTCTGTCCGGGGGCATCAGTTTCCTAGTCTGTGTGATGGGGACCGTTCCTTGGGTTCTCAGACATGGGGAGCTTTTGCTTTTAGCCCCTTGGTGCATCAGTAACGAGACTGGAAAGCTTTGACGTGGATGGTTAGCCTATGCAATGCTGTCAGGGGCACCGTGGGGGGGTCCACCCCACCCCAGGACCAGCTTTACGTGTTCTCCCTGGGCCTCACCTCGCACCACGTGCACGTATCCATCGTGGCTCTTAGTAGGGGAGACCAAGCTTTATCCAGCCTTGTAGCCATCACGCCCGACCCGGAATAAGGATTCAACACATTATCTAGTTGTTGAAGGACCAGCTGACTGAGAGAAGAAAAGGCGTGACAGTCCCCAGAGGTCAGAGCTTGCTGAGAAGCCCCTCCTGGGACTAGAACCTCCCCTTCGCTGAAAACTCAGTGGTGAGCATGGGGGTTCTGTGAATCAGATAGACCTGGGTTCAAATCCCAGAGCCACCACCTAGGAGCTGCCTGACCTTGGGTGGATTACGCCACCTGTCTGAGCCTCAGTGTTCGGGTGGACAAAGGGGATACTAACAAAAGTGAGTTCCTGGGGCGCCTGGGTGGCTCAGTGGGTTAAGCGTGCAGCTCTTGCTTTTCGGCTCAGGGCGTGATCTCGCGGTTCGTGAATTCGAGCCCCGTGTTGGGCTCTGCGCTGACAGCTCAGAGCCTACTTAGGATTCTCTCTCTCTCTCTCTCTCTCTCTCTCTCTCTCTCTCTCTCTCTTTCTCTGCTCCTCCCCACCCCCCCAGAATAAATAAATAAACTTAAACGGGAACTGCTGTTATCATTACCTTGCCATCCACGTTGTCTGGGGAAGATGTAGATGATCAGATAAGAGCCTGTGCCTCTCCAGGGCCATGCAGGGCCCGTGGGGAACTTTTGGAGACCCTACGTATAGGAGGTGTGTGTGTGTGTGTGTGTGTGTGTGTGTGGCGGGGGGGAGGGTCTCTGAAACGCACATTGACTCCCCTACCGTTCTGCACCAGCAAGCTCTCTGGGGCGGTTCAGATAGTGCTCAGATGTAATATTCCGAAACTATTTTTAAGATGGTTCTTAAATGCCTGCCAAAACTAAAAACCCCACGTGCACGAAAACTATCATTGCTAATTGGCTTTGCGTGACGCGAATAGATTGTTGAAGGCAGTGGGTTCGGTTCCTCACCAAGAGGGGGAGAAAGAGCATGTGCTGGCTACACCCCTTACTCTGCTGCTTACGACCAGGTGACCTCAGAACGGCCCCCTAGGGTCTCTGAACTGTTGCCTCCTCTCTGCCGTGGGTCACTCCCAGGGTAACCAGCCGGGCCAGCTCAGTGCCCAGTTGGCCCAACCAGCAGGAGCCGTTAGAAGGTGTTTAAGACCATTCTGGCGAAGTGGCTGGCGTGGTAGGCAGTGCCGAAGTGCCGGCTGTGGGATTTGATCCCAGGTCTGTCTGATTCACAGAGCCCGTGTGTTCACCGCTGAATTTTCGGGGCGCTTCCGGTTCCAGGAGGGGCTTTTCGGTAGGCGTTGCCCTCTTGGGACCGTCACGGCCGTTTCTTCTCTCCGTCAGTTGGTCTTTCGACAGCCAGCTACCCACGGGTTGGTTTCCTTGTGGACCGGACCCAGTAGCAGAGGGGTCTGCGGATGAATTTTGGTTGGATTTGAGCAGTGCCTTTCCAAGAATGGGTTGAACCATTTCAGGAACCAGCACACTTAGGAATCCGGTTTGACAGACTGCTACATTCCGTAGAGGACAGGTGTGGGTGGTGGGTATCGAGGAATCTATTTAAGCCAACAAATTCGGGTTTGCCAGACATTCTAACTTTCTGAAATCTCTGTAAGTAACCTTAAATCCGATGTGGAGTCTCCACTGGGTTGCAAGAAGCCTCCTCGTTGCTGGGGCTCCCTCACCCTGGATGTGTAGACATCCCCAGGGACTGACCCTGGGACATCCCCAGGGACATCCACCTGCACCATCAAACGATGCCCTCAGCCTGCGTGTTTCCTCCAGGTCTGGAAACTCTGCTCATTCTGGGCCAAGCTGGGAGTTGTGGGGGGAGCCAACCTGTGTCCAGACTGGCATTTCTGGCTCTGGGGTTTTCCGACTCGCCTCCAGCATTGCCAAGACCTTGCAGATGGGCGCTTGTTGGGGTTGGAGGAGCCCCCCAGATGTTTCACTGTTGCTTGCCGGGCTTGTTAGTTTGTGTCGTTCATAGGCTTTATTTGGGAGTGGGCATTTCTAGGCTTCTAGAGAAATTGAACAGGAAGTGCCGAGTTCAGGAAGTAGTCTTTCAACTCGACCCCACCCCCACCCTGCCTTCCTCTGTGATTCATGCCTTCTGTTAGCTCCTTTGTTACAGCTGATGTGCCCGAGACGTCGTCATTACCTAGAGTCCTAGAGTTGGGAGTTGACTCTGTGTTACACGTTCTGTGGGCTTTGGCCAGCGTGTAATGACCTACACCCACCATCAGAGTATCAGAGGGACCGGCTTCATGCCCTGAAACTCCTGGGTCCCCTCCCTCCCCCCACCCCCAGCAACCACTGATCTTTTAAATCTTTCCATAGGTTTGCCTTTTCTGTGTTTTTGAAATTAGTTTAGCTTCCAAAATTAAAAAAAAAAAAACAACAAGTGGAATATTTTATGTAAAAACCCAGATGTCCGGTATCTCTTGAAGAAGTGTGATGTCCCCGCTAACCTCAGTCAGGCCAGAGCTGAGTACAAGGCACCGCCCTCCTTTCCTTTCCCCCAGGCCTTGTGCCTGCGGGCCCCTTCTCTGTTCGTTGGCCCCTCTAGGCATTTGAGTTTGCAGTCCTGCTCTGGCCTCCCACGGAGCCAGAACAGCCTCTGGTTTGTGGTCTGCTTCTGTTTCCTGCCCTGCAAATACATTCCCGAGGCCAGGTCTCACAACGAGCCCGGACGCCTGCTTGAAATGGGGAAGACCGAAACCTGGGAGAGCAAACGCAAATTCATTCCCCACCCCTGGAAATCGTCTTGTAAGCTGTGGGAGGCTCCCCCGAAGCCATGCAAACAGCCAGCTGCAGGGCCATCTGAGGCTAGGACGAAGTCCGCCAACATCCTCCACTCAGCAGATTTTTGTTTTTTTTCCTGTGTTCTCTATACAACCTGAAGCTACCGGCTGTCTGAGGCCACGGACCCTGGCGTGGGCTGGGCACAAAGTCCTTCAGTGGCTGCTGCCGCTTCGGGTCAATTATTTATGCGAATGCTGCAGTTCACCCTACTGACCTCCTTCCCGGAGTGTGGCGGGGAACCGGACACCCAGAGATTACATTGCCCCTGGAGTGGAGGTGGCGGGTGCACGGGGAGACTCTGGGAGGTTCAAGGCCAGAGCGTCGCTGAGACACAGCCAGGACCGAAGGCGGTGCTTTAACTTGGCTGCAAGGTTTTACTTCGGACGAAACCCTGCATCTCTAAGCAGTGAAACACGAGCTGGCATGATGCGAGCATGCTCCCTTCTTCCCGCCCCACAAGCCCCTCTGCGGTCCTTATGCTCAGGGCCCCCGGGACGGGCTGAGGAGTGGTCAAAAGAACACTTGATGTAGAGCCCAGTGTCTGTCCCCTTTGTGCTGTGTGATCTTAGGCAAGTTGCTTTGTCTGTCTGAGTCTCCATTTCCATCTCTGGATGGAAAAGAGGAAGGTGGCAGTAAGGTCCTACAGGAGCACGAGTGGGGTTCTCGTATCCCGGGGGGGGTCCTCTCTGTGTCTCCCCCCAGCCCTGCATCCGTCCTCAGAGCACCGACATTCTGCCCCTGTCCGGGTCGTCCTACTCAAATCCTCTGTCTCCCTCGCTCTCCATATTGACTCAGTCTACAAGTACTTACCGAGCACCTGCAATGTGCCCACCACTGTCCTAGGTACCAGGGACACCGTGGTGAACAAGATGGACCCTGTCCCTGCCCTGGGGGAACCAGTATCCCACTTGGGACCTTCCCTGTGTCTTTATACTCAACCTCCAGCTACCCTGATCCAGGCCACCACCTCACTCTCTTTCCTGGATTCCTGGAACACCCTCCATACTGCAGCCAGAGTTCTTCCTGAATCACAGATCTGATGAATCCAGGGCCCCCTGCTGCCCCTAGCGTAAAATGGAAACTCACCACGCACCAGCCGCCTTAGCCTCCTTTCTGTCCGAGACTGATGGAGCCCCTTTTGCGCCTGAATGTTTGCCCCGGCTGTTCCCTCTCCCTGGTTTCCTGTTCTTCATGTGACGTCATCTTCTTTTCAGGTGTCACTCTTGCCACCTCATTGTCCAGCCAGCCCTCCTTAGCCCTGTCTGTGTCCCCAGCACAGCCCTGATGAGAATAATAGCCAAGAGACACGCCGTGCTTTCTGTATATTTTGACTCTGTGCCCATTTTACAGATGAAGGAACCAAGGCACAGAGAGGAGAGTGGCTCTGCTGGGGCTCCGCAGTATTATAGTTGCCTCTGGCCACTCCCATCATGAGTCCCCTGGAGCAGGGACCGTGTCTTGCTTGTCTCTGCATCTGCAGCACACAGGACCTGGCTCATAGTAGGTGCTCGACAAACTCTCACTACATGATGAATGACTGTCTTATGAAATCAGTGAGCTCATCGTGGTCCAAGCCCTACTTGAATTGCTCCGGACTGTCTGATCGTAAGAGGTTCTTATTATTCCAGTTGGACGATGAGTTGGTTCAGCCAAGGGAGGAATCCAGTCTCCCTGCCCCAGGGGGGTCCTGGCGGCCGCCGAGGCCTCTCTCACCAGGAAATGTGGGTGTGGGAGGAAGGTCCTTGCCATCATTTGTTTTTGTCAGTGTTGACTGTTTTCCAGTATAGACCGCCTGCGGTGGGGAGTGGAGTCCAAGGGTTCGATATCACTGTGGGGATTTCTGCCTGCAAGGACTCCAGAGGTCACCCCGGCACTGAGGCACGGGATTTGCTCGGCCGAGGCCCTGCCGGAGCCTTCCTGGAGAGATTAGACGCCGATGTGGGGACATGGGGGCCGCAGCTCATTACGGCCTTCTAGTCAATTTAGGAGCATGCTGGACCAGACGTGAGGGCTGCTGGGTCTTTGGAGGCTGCCGTGAGGGTCTTTTCGAGACCCCAGGTGAAGATCAATGTGGGTCCTGCAGGAGGGTGGCAGGTAGGACAGGCAGCAGAGGGAGGGCTGCTGTAAGGACTCATCTCAGAGCCCGAGGCCTGGGGTGCGCACGGCTTGCTTTAAATCTTCTCCCGGTTATGGTGTAGCTAGATGTGATATGATATATACTAGAGTATTCTATGCTACGCTGTATTATCTGTGCTGTGCTATCTGTGCTCTCCTGTCTGTGCTGCATTATTTATACTCTCTATACTAACGGTGCATATTAAGCCATCCATACTATGCTGTCTATCGCATACTATACTATCTATATTATACTTTATTACCTACACTGTACCATGTAATAAACGCAGGAGTCCACAGAAACAGAGCGGCAGGATGATCGGGCACACAAACTTGGGAGGTAGATGCCTGGGTTCAGATCCCAGCTCTGCCCCCGATGAGCTAGGATCTGAACCCAGGCATCTACCTCCCAAGTTTGCGGCCCTCAGCCTTGCTCTCCGAGCCTCAGTTTCCCCATCTGTAAGGTAGAATTACTAGCTCTAACCACCTCGTAGAGCTGTCGCGGGAAAACGTCATCGGGCACTTAGGGGCCATTAGGGATTGAATGGTGTCCTCCGCCTAGAATTCGTAGGTTGAAATCTTAACCCTCCGGTACCTCAGAGCGTGACCTTAACTGGAAATGGGGTCATTGTAGTTAAAGTTCATTAAATGAGGATGAGGTCCTATTGGAGTGGGCGGGGGGTGGGGGGCGGTCCTCATCCGATATGACTGGTGTGCATATAAAAAGGGGAAATTTTGACACGGACACACACAGGCAGAACGCCATGGGGACGAGAAGGCAGAGATCAGGGCGGGGCTTCTGAGATACTCCAGGGGCCACCGGCGATTGCCAGCAACCCGCCAGAAGCTGGACAAGAGGCGTGGAACAGGTTTGCCCTCACAACCTCGGAAGGGGCCAACTCAGATCTTGGGCTTGCAGCTTCCGGAACAGGGAGAGAATAAATTCATGTTGTGGAAGCCACCGGCCTGTGGCACTTTGTCAGCAACCCTAGAAATGAACGCAGGGGCTCAGCACGGAGCCTGGCGCAGAGAGCCCGCTGCGCGGTGCTCGTTGTGATTGCTGTCCCTGGTATGTCCTGCCATTCCTGTGTTGCTCATGCTGGGTCAGGAGCTGGCCAGAGCTAGGAGCCGTCCCCTTACTGGTGAGGCCGTGTGACTTGGGTAAATCACTTTCCCTCTCTGGGCCTCTCGGTTCCCTAATTTGTAACGTGGACACTCTGTGTGATGAGAATAATGGGACCCCTTGTGTGTAGAGATCACTTCCCCTTCCACTGTGCCCTCTCTTCCCTGACTTGCCGTCGTCCCCATTTGACAGATGAGGACGCTGAGGCTCACAGACGGAAGAAGTTACCCGCCCAAGGTCATGCTGAGGCTGAGTGGCAGACATGGGGTCAAACGCAAGACTGTCCACGCTAAGGCCATTGGCCACAGAGCTCTGGGTGGAAAAAGAGAGGGTGGTCTCAGATTCCCTCCGGGTGTGAAGATGGGATTGGCCATATTGCTGTCATTTCCTCCTTTGGGCTTATCCAGTGTTTTTACCTTGTAGCTCCCGTCACTCCCCAGGCTCTTGGGAGTCCTGCCCATTCACTGGGGAAGATAAGGTGGGGGAGGGGGGGTCCACAGATCCTGCTTCAGATTCACAAGTGGAATAATTGTCTGCATGCACTTTGGCAAAGGGATTTGGGGTTGGGGAGAGGAGGTACGTTAGTGCCTCTAACCTGCTTCCCACACAGATAAAAACGACGTCTTTGGTCCCCAGGGCTCACCAAGCCGTCATTCCAACTCCACATGTATGAGCCACGTTCTGCTTTTCGGGGAAAGAAAAGAAAAAAAAAAGCTGTTTTGTTCTGCATCTGGGCATGTGCTTTCCTCAAAGTACCAAGGAAATCCCTCCTCTGATAAACAATAGGCAGCCTCCAGAAAAGCTAAGATGCCTATGTATTCCCTGTTAGGGGAGGGTCTCGGCTCTTGCCCTCCCCCAGCATTCTGAAGAAGACGTTCCCTCCATTTTCTGGAAGGCCTGGGGGCTCGGTCCTTCCCTTTCTCATCTCCAGATCAGCTCTGCCCAGTCCTGGGGCTTACAGGAACATTTCTGAAGGATTTTAGAGTCAGACAGACTGAGTAGAAGCACCCAGAACTTAGTAGGTGCCTTTTTCCCCCTGTCAATATCACTCATTCACTGCACAGTAGAAACCATCAACAAAACAAAAAGGCAGCCTACTGAATGGGAGAATATAATTGCCAATGGCATATCTAGTAAGGGGTTAATACCCACGATATATAAAGAACATACACAACTCAACACCAGAAACAACAACAACAACAACAACAACAACAACAACAACAAAAACCGATGAAAAAAATGAGCAGAGGCCCTGAATGGACATTCTACCAAAGAAGTCACCCAGGTGGCCACCAGACACATGAAAAGATGCTCAACACCACTCATCATCAGGGAAGTGCAAATCAAAACCGTAACGCGGTCACCTCACGCCAGTCAGAATGGCGAGTATCAAGAAAACAAGACCTAACAAGTGTTGGTGAGGATGTAGGGAAAAAGAAACCTTCGTGCACTGTCGGTGGGAACGTAAACTGGTGCAGCCATGGCGGGAAACAGTCTGGAGGTTCCTTAAAAAAAATTAAAGCCGGAGATACCATATCATCCAGTAATGCCACTGCCGGGTATTTACCCAAAGAAAACAAAAGCAAATCGTTCGGTAAGATATACACACCCCTCTGTTTGTATTGCAGCATATTTAAAATAGCCAAGATATGGAAGCAACTTAAGTGTGTATCAGTAGATGAATGGATAAAGAAGATCTGATACACCCACACAAGAAACACACACACACACACACACACACACACACACACACACACACAGTGGAATACTACTCAGCTGTTAAGAAAGAATGAAATCTTGGCCATCCATGACAACACGGATGGACCTGGAAGGGCCTTAGCCTTAGAATTAGGCCAAGTGAAATAAGTCAGAGAAAGACAAGTACCATGTGATTTCACTTCCATGTGGAGTTTAAAAGACCAGACGAACGATCAAACAAAAAAGCAGAAACAGACTCATAAATACAGACAACAGACTGGTGGTTTGCTGGAGGCGAGGCGGGTGGGGGCGGGGAGAGCGAGTGAAGTAGGTAAAGGGAACTAAGAGGTACAAGCTTGCAGTTATGAACTAAAAGAAGTCACAGGATGGAAAGTACAGCGCAGGGGATACAGTCACCAATCCTGTAAGACCGTTAGATGATGGCAGGTGGTGACCGACCACTCACCGCGGGAAGTATTGAGAGAGAAGAAATCATTCGTTGAACGTCACCGAAGGTGCAGGCTCTTCACCAAAAGCATTTCCAGGGAGCCAGGATCCATGCCAGCTGCCTCGCACATCACCTGTCCTCCAGCACCCCAGAGGGAGGGTAGGGATACCCCCACTGGATAGGCAGGGAAATGACTTCAAGAGAGACTGAGCGACGCCCCCAAGGACGCAAAGCTAATAGTGGTAGGATGGGTATCTGAACCCAGATGGGTCTGACCTGATTCCAAAATCTGTGCTCTTTTTAAAAGTCTAGGCTGGGGGGGCGCCTGGGTGGCGCAGTCGGTTAAGTGTCTGACTTCAGCCAGGTCACGATCTCGCGGTCTGTGAGTTCGAGCCCCGCGTCAGGCTCTGGGCTGATGGCTCGGAGCCTGGAGCCTGTTTCCGATTCTGTGTCTCCCTCTCTCTCTGCCCCTCCCCAATTCATGCTCTGTCTCTCTCTGTCCCAAAAATAAATAAAAAACGTTGAAAAAAAAAAATTTTTAAAAATAAAAAAAAAAATAAAAAAAAAAAAAGTCTAGGCTGGGGCACCTGGGTGGCTCAGTTAAGCATCCGACTTTGGCTCAGGTCCTGATCTCATAGTCCGTGAGTTCGAGCCCCACGTCGGGCTCTGTGCTGACGGCTTGGAGCCTGGATCCTGCTTTGGATTCTATGTCTCCCTCTGTCTCTGCCCCTCCCCTGCTCAGGTGCTGTCTCTCTGTCTCTCTCTCTCTCTCAAAAGTAAATAAACATTAAAAAAATTAAAAGTAAATAAAAAGTCTAGGCTGTTGTAAGTGACGTCAGCTGAGTAAGCCCCCTACCCCACCAACACTGTCCGTGTTCTAGTCCCTTGAGCTCATGAACGTGGTCAGGGGGACTTTGCAGATATAATTAGGGTAAGGATCTCAAATCAAAATGGGGATGTTGTCCTGGAAGGGCCCAGAGTTGTCTCAAGAGTCCTTATAGAAAGGAGGCAGGAGGGTCAGAGTCAGGGGAGATGTGAAGATGGTTACAAGAGGTCAGACAGATACCAGGAGGGGGCCACAAGCCAGGGAATGTAGGTGGCCCCCAGGGAGCTTCAAGGAAGTAGATTCTCCGAGAGAACCTCCAGGAGCCAGCCCTGTGGAAGTCTAATAGAAGAAATCTGTGTTGTTTTAAGCTGCTGTGTCTGTTACCACAGCCACAGCGAATGAATTCACTGCGCATAGAGAAGAAATAAAAGGTGCTCAACGAAAAGATTAAAGAATGTCTTGAGAGCTCGTCAGCGTAAGAGAGGTTTCCCAGCCATATTGAATGAATGAATGATAATGACATTAATGCTGACCTGGGTGACATTCCAGTGGGGTTCCAGTCTTATCCCAGCCCTGGACCCTGGGAGGGAGTGCTTGGCATTGTCACTGTGATCTAGTAGTCTTCATGAATTTATTTTAATTTATTTTATTTATACTATTTTTTGAACTGGGCTTCGTGCCCAGTGAACAGGGCTTGCACTCATGACCCTGAGATCAAAAGTCGGACGCTTAACAGACTAGCCACCCAGGCACCCCGTCTTTTCATTTAGTTAAACCCCAGACCTTCAGGGAAGGGGGATTGAAGAATTTTTTTTTTTTATGAAGGTACAACCTACATATGGTAAAATCGAATATTGGTACATTTTACAAACCTATAGAATTCATGTCACCATCGCCAAGGTCGAGATCTAGAATATCTTTCCTCACCCAGCAAGTTCCTTTGCACGCCTTCCTGATTGATACCCCTCAGGGGTAACCCGCCATTCTGATTTCTGTCACCAAGGATTAGTTTGCCTGTCCTTGAACTTCACATAAAGAGCGTCTTTTCTTTTGTGCACGCTTCCTTAGCTCCACGTTATGTCTGTGAGATTTACCCATGCTGTTACACGTATCAGCCGTTCAAGTTCATCCGCTCTCCTGTTGAAGGACGTGTGGCTTGTTTCTCCGGCTTGAGGCCGTCATGAACAGAGCTGCTAGGAATGTTCTCGTACGAGTCCTGTGGTAGGTAGAAGCACTCGTTTCTCGTAGGTGTATGCCTGGAGTGGCGTCGCAGAATCATGGGGCAGATGGGTATTTAGTTTCAGTAGATCCCCCGGTTCTCTGGCCTGCAGCTAATCTTAGGATTAGCCTTCTCTGCCCCCACATCAGCTTTCTTTGCAGAAGTTCCATTCCCTATCGCTGTGCTGTGCTGGTAACCGGGATTATGAGACAGGGAGGTGTGAGGGTCCCTGCCTCCCAGCCCAGGAGAGCATCATCTGACCTGGTGGTTTAGAGCAGGTGGGACGTGGGTACAAATGGAGAAGGGGGCGGGGGACACTCTGCTTTTCACTCGGGACTCATTCTTTCTATGTTGGCCCCCTCCCCCATTTTGCTGAGTTGGTAAGCCATAAGTTTGGGTTCAGCTGAGTCTGGTCATTTCTTCCAAACTTAGCACACTCCCTTTGAGATTTTTGCCACATTTACATGCTTTTCTTTGAATTGACTTACTTTTTTGCTAAAAACTACTCATTGAAGGAGTTAACTTACCTGCAAATATGAAATCAATAAGACTTTCCCTAAGTAGAGGTTAATCATGATAAACACTTACGAAAGGAAAACCAAGTTGATCAGCTCTAGCCAGATACTGTCACCAGCCAGGGGCCACGCCCCTGACGCTTTTCGCTGTCTTCATGGCAGATTGGCAAGTTTTGGGGATGCGTTAAAGAACTATTAGCACCAAAGGGAGACTTTCTTTTTTCTTTTTTTAAGTGTATTTATTTTGGGGGTGGGGCGAGCTAGAGCAGGAGGTGGGGGAGGGGGAGAGAGAGAGAAAGAGAAAGAGAGAAACCCAAGCGGGCCCTGTGCTGTCAGCGAGGAGCTCGATACAGGGTTCTGTCCCAACTGTGAGATCATGACCTGAGCTGAAATCAAGAATTGGACGCTTAACTGACTGAGCCATCCGGGCGTCCCAAAGACTTTCCCAAGATGTCATCAGAGACACGGAAAGAAAATTAAAAAGGAATAACTTTCTCACTTTGCGATTGAATGTCAGTTAATGTTGGAATCTTCTGTCATGCCAAGGTCAGGTCCACGCCTTGCAAAACACTGGAGTCCTAAAAAGTCACCTTTGTTTGAATCCTACACTAGCTCTGTAATATTGCATCAGTGACTTCACCTCTCTGAGCCTCAACTTCCTCACTGGTACAAGGGGCTCATCATGGCACCTGCTTCAGAGGCCTCTGGCGTTCCCACTGAATGACCCTGACCTTGGTATTACCATGATGGGGACATCTCATGAATCTTGTGGCTGTTAGCGGGAACGAACACCCAGGATATTCCTGCATTGCAATTCTGTTAGGGTTCTTACTCCTAAGCAAAGTCATCTGTTAGCTTCAGCAAAGCCCTCTGCCATTCTGGGGGAGTGTTTATTGCCCTTGGGATCCTGCCAAGGTTAAGTGGAGAATATGGTCCTGGTGAAATTCACACTTTGTCATTTGTTCACAGGCCCTAACGTTAAATCTCATCCACTGGAGGGTAACAGGAGCTCCCCATGCACCTGCTGTCAGGGAGACTGTGATGTGGGGAGGGGGGTGTCCCTGTCAGACCCCTCTGGGTTCCAAGCCTAGTGCCACGGTCTACTCACCCTGTGCCTTGGGTATGCCACATCTCTCTGGGTCTCAGTTTGCTTGTCTGTAAATGGGAATGTTCACCCCTGCCTCCTCAAGACATAAGAACGACCGGATTAGATAATGCACAAAATGCAAGAGCCAGACGTTCAATAGACAAAAATGCTTATAATTATTCTTTGTTGAGGAAGCCATGGGCTGCATTTAAAATCTCTGCAGAGCCCATTCTGCCTCTTGGATTCCTGATCATCCCAAATCTTTGTTTCAGAAAGCTCTCGGGGCGCCTGAGTGGCTCGGTCGGTTAAGCGTCCGACTCTTGGTTTCGGCTCAGGTCACGATCTCGTGGTTGGTGAGTTCGAGGCCCGCATCGGGCTCTGTGCTGACAGTGTGCAGCCTGCTTGGGATGATCTCCCTCTCCCTCCCTCTCTGCCCCTCGCTGCTCATGTTCTCTCTCTGTCTCTCTCAAAATAAATAAATAAACTTAAAAAAAACAAACCAAAAAAAAGAAAACTCTTCCCTCTCAACTGTAATTCTGTCTTAGATTTCTGTTTCCCACAGCCTAGACCACAGATTTTCACAAATCCTGTGTGGAAATCTTGCAACAGCTACAGCCATAGGTAAAACTTCCTTATGTAGAAAGTGGCAAAAACACAACTCGAATGGACTTTCTAACAAGAGAGTAATTTATTTTGGCTCACAGATACTAAAATCCACAAGTATGTTTCCTGCTTCAGGTGTGGCTTGATCCAGGCTCAGAGACCATCAGATCTTGGCTTGTCTGCATCTCTACCTTTCCCTAGTCCTTGGCTCTCCGATAGTGGCAAGGTACTCCCAGGAACCCGAGATCACTTCTCCTGGATGCCCTCATCCCCTGGAGACCAGGACCTCTGCCAGCCAGTCTTGTTGGTTCTAATTAGATTACCTGCCCATCCCCAAACCAGCCAGCAGTGAGAAAGGGAGATGGGCTGTGTCGATTGGCTTGGGCCAGTCAGGACCCATTTTTGGAGCTGGATCTGGGGTTAGCCCTACTCAAACCACACTGGGGGGAGGAGGTGTGGATTCTGTAGGGAACTGATGCTGGGAGAAGGGAGCGAGGGGTAAAAGGATGCTGGGATTGCAGTCAAAGTGTCCTGACGCCTTTCTGAGACAAAGAGGTGACGGATTTTCCATCAGAGACCTAGCAGCGCAGTAGGATTGAAGGAGCACCCCCCTCTCTCTCCCTCCCTCCCCGCCCCTCTCTCCCCCTTGTTCCCGGTGCCGTGTGGCCTGAAAATAACAAGGTTGGAGTCAGAGTGATGAATGGGGCAAGATTGACTCGGCACTAATTTTGCCTGGGAGCTGTAGCTATTTTGGGCCCTTGCTGAGCCCTGGTTTAGCTTAGCTGGTTAGAGAGCAGGGCTCATGAGGTCAAGGGTATAAAAAGGGAGCCGGAAACATGGGACTGGAGGCCGAAGTCTTGGGGCCTGCTCCTCCTGTTCTGCCACTTTCGACCTGGAGCCCTCATGTTACTTACCCTCCCTGGGCCAGTATCTTCACGTTCTTTCCTTCTGTCCCCGCCTCCTTCGCTAGTCACTGCTACACGTCTCGGGTCACAGCCTGATTTCTCATCCCAGGAGTGGGTTGAATGTCCCTCCGTGTGCTTCTGTAGCTTTAGGCTTCCAGGTATGAGTCCCGTTTCTCCCAACTTCTCAACGAATGAGTTGGGGCGAGTCTGTCACCCTCGCGGTGCCTCAGTTGTCTCATCTGTCAAATGGGGATAACGGGAGTAGTGCCTGTCTCAGTTCATTACACTGTGTAACTTAAGTAAGCACTTAACACAGGAACTGGGCTCAGTAAATGCTAGTTTAAAATCGAGATGGTTCTGACATTCAGTGGAATATTGAGCTAATGAAATCAAGCGTCTAGTCCCCTGTCACGTAAGACCCATGGAACTGGGGCTTCATAGCGTTCTCTCCTCTCTGTCATTACTCACGTATTTCCTAGCATGTAGTACGTGCTCAATAAAACTTGTGGCCTAAATGGCCCATGTCTGATGTTCTAGGGAACTCCCCTAGCTCTGCTGAGAGCCCCAAATTGTGCAGCTGGGTTTGTCCACGGGTCCTCACCAGCAATGCCGACCTTGAAAGGCCGGTGCGAAACTGGGAGTGGGAGGCTTGTGCATAATAATTTGAGCATTGCTAAAATCCTTTCCCGTCTCTTCAATTCCACGATTTGCTCCTTCCAGCCCCTCCCCACCCAGAGCCTTGAAGTTCAGGAAGGCGGGTAAGTAACTCGCATGAGGGCTCCAGGTCCTTGAAGTTCAGGAAGGCCTTGCTGACGCGCAAATATCTGCATGTGAATCCATGATGACCATGGTGTCACTGGCTTTAAAGAGCTCATTAGAAGAACAGCGTGTTGTGGGGGGTAGGCCACTGGCCTGGTAAATTCTGCAGGGTCAGGGATAGAGGGAGGAAGGAGACACTGAGCGGGCACCTCCCTGGCTGAGAGCAAAGTCAGCCGGAGAGGGCGTCTTTGGTTCTGCCCAGAGCTTGACCTGCAGCGACTTTATATACACTTGGTTGGCAACACTGGTTAACAATAAATAACTAGAACCCCCCAAACAAGGCCCCCTCTGCTGAGCAGACCATTAAGGACCCGAGGGAGGTTATTTCACGTGGCAGCTTCCCCCAGGGGTGGCCGAGAAGCCCAAAGATGGAGGCTGGGCTCCTCGAGCCTTCTTGTACTGGGAAGGGAAAAATAAATGACACGGGACCCGTGGCGGCTGGCTTATTTGTCTCTCCCCCGAGGCGTGCTCAATGCTGTGTGCTGGCAGTGTTCTTTGGCCAAACCAGATGTCCTGGGTGTAGGGCGTGTGTGTGTGTGTGTCCCAGACCGGAACCATCGTTCAGCCTGACCTTTGTTTTTGTGTGCTATTGATTGGGTTTAAGTCACTTTATTACTTTCTCCAGGTGAGCCCTGCCACTCTGTGCCCCGTGTTGCTTTGTGGTCACAGCACCTGTGGGGAGGCAGAAGGCGAGGATGAGGCTGACGGGAATAACGTCAGTAGTGATGGTGACCGTGATGAATGAAACAATGGCAGTGACGATGATGATGGGGATGATGGGGATGGGGATGATGGGGATGATGGAAATGGGGATGGGGTGATGGGGATGATGGAAATGGGGATGGGGTGATGGGGATGATGGAAATGGGGATGGGGATGATGGGGATGATGGAAATGGGGATGGGGATGATGGGGATGATGGAAATGGGGATGGGGATGATGGGGATGATGGAAATGGGGATGGGGTGATGGGGATGATGGAAATGGGGATGGGGTGATGGGGATGATGGAAATGGGGATGGGGATGATGGAGATGATGGAAATGGGGATGGGGTGATGGGGATGATGGAAATGGGGATGGGGTGATGGGGATGATGGAAATGGGGATGGGGTGATGGGGACGATGGAAATGGGGATGGGGTGATGGGGATGATGGAAATGGGGATGGGGTGATGGGGATGATGGAAATGGGGATGGGGTGATGGGGATGATGGAAATGGGGATGGGGTGATGGGGATGATGGAAATGGGGATGGGGTGATGGGGATGATGGAAATGGGGATGGGGATGATGGGGATGATGGAAATGGGGATGGGGTGATGGTGACGGGAGCAAAATCCACTGAGCACGCTAGATACACAGCACTCTTCTGAATTATTTCACTTAATTTACTAACTTCTTTAATCCCCACCACTTCCCTGTGAACAAGGGTCTGTTGTCACAGAATCCATCATCTGCTGGCCGTGCAATGCTGGGCAAGTGATCTCATCTCCCAGAGTCTTGGTTTCCCCATCTGTAAAATGGGATAAAAATAGCACATCTCTGGCACATGCTCAGTGTTTGACGTAAATGTTCGAGAGACGAAGGCGATCCTCACGGCTGTTGATCGGGCCCTCCTGTCAAGCCTGTGAAGGAGGAGGTTTATGAGGACCCCAGTCTTCCGGGACAGGGCGGGGGCAAGCTCTGCCGGGTAGGAGCAGCTGAGCTGGGTTCAAAGCTGGGCACGGGCCGCCGTGCCAGTCGCGCTGGCCGCCAGAAGCTCCTTCGGTCGGATCCCTGGGGTCCCCGGGCTGAGACCACGTGAGCCCAGATTGGCCCCAGAGCGGGCTGGGCTCAGTCAGCCCCCCGGCGGGCCCTCAGCTGAGCGGCCCCGGGACCGACCACAGGGTTGGGGTGGGGAACGCAGGAGAGCTGGAGGTTGGGGGCACATGGGGTGAGTCACCTGGTACCTGGAGAGCTGGGATGCCAGAGACACAGTTCGCCGGTTCCCTCGCCTCCCACCTAAGGAGGCCAGTGGAGCGGCAGCCGTGACGCGTCTTAACTTGGAGTGGGATGCGTCTAGAGCGTTTTTCCAGGCTCTGCAAATCCACGAACAGCCAGATCTTCCGAGCCACACCTTCCTCTGCGGGGCCGCCGGCTCCGTGCGTCTACCAAGCCATCAAGGTGTGGATGGCGTGATCTGAGATGTGCATCGGTATAAGGCACCCGCCAGAGCCTGAGGTCTTCGTGTGAAGCAAAGAATATAGAAGGTGTCATTAATCACAACGTTTTGTGTATTTCATGTTGCAATGACAATATTTTAGATTTTTGGGTTAAAGTACATGATTAAGACTGGTTTCACCTGTTTTTTCCTTTGTCATGAGGCTGCTTGAACATCTTAGGTGATGCATACGGCTCACGTCGCCGTTCTCTGTTCTAGAGCTTACAGTGAAGTGAGATTTCACAGTTTAACAATCGAACGGCTTGTTTGAGGGTTTCAGACCTGAATTCAGATCTCCAGCTAGCCCCTAACCAGCTGTGTGCCCTTGGGCAACTCACCGCCCCTCTCTGGGCCTTCGTTTCCTCAACTGGAAAACGAAGGTACTAATACCTACCTCCTAGGGTTGTTTTGTGGGTGAATGAGAGGCGAGGTGGACGGTGGTGAAAATAATGTCTGGCGTTGAGCGAGCAGTCCGTAACTGAGAGGTGTTGTTGTCATTTAAATGAGCTGATCTGGGGCGCCTGGGTGGCTCAGTCGGTTGAGCGTCCGACTTCGGCTCAGGTCACGATCTCACGGATCGTGAGTTCGAGCCCCGCGTCAGGCTCTGGGCTGATGGCTCGGAGCCTGGAGCCTGCTTCCGATTCTGTGTCTCCCTCTCTCTCTGCCCCTTCCCCATTCATGCTCTGTCTCTCTCTGTCTCAAAAATAAATAAACATTAAAAAAAAAATTTTAAATGAGTTGATCTGCACCAACCCTGTGGAGCCCAAACCTCTCCAGCCCTGAGAATGGTCTTTGTATTATTTTCCCTTTTGTGACTGGAAAGATTTTTCTTTCTTTCTTTCTTTCTTTCTTTTTTTTTTTTTTTAGTTTACTTATTTATTTGAGAGTGACCGAGAGAGGGGAACATATGGACAGGAGGGGCAGAGAGAGAGAGAGAGAGAGAGAGAGAGAGAGAGAGAGAATCCCAAGCAGGCTCTGTGCTGTCAGTGTGGAGCCTTACACGGGGCTTGATCTCAAGAACCGTGAGATCATGACCTAAGCCAAGATCAAGAGTTGGACGTTCAACCAGGCACCCCAGGATTTTTGTTCCTTAAACAAACTCTATGATTTTAAGATTTTTTTCCCACTAAATTAAAAAACAAATCCGTCAGAGACACTAATAATTCTCGAGAAATTCTGCTTGTATTGAGGAGGGATGGTCTATAGCACTGAGTTAATCCAATTCCAGCCCCCAAACACAGAGTTGTACCACTGTTGAGGATTAGTGTGTAATTTCTAGGGTTTTAAAAATCCTAAGGTGTCCCATGGACCCCTGTGGTGCCTTCAGGCACCTTTAAGAGTTTGGGACAGTGGGAGGGGGAGGAGGACCATGATCTGTGTTAATCTCCTCATTTTACAGATAGGGGAACGGATGACCAGAGAGGTCAGGCACCCTGCCCGACGCCACACAGCAAGTCGGTGGCAGAGGTCATCTGGCTGCGGTCTTTGCTCGTGACCACTTGCTGTAGTGCATTATGGCACCTAGTCATCCCAACAGTCTTAAAATTATTCCTATTTAACGATGAGGAAACAGGATCAGAGAGGCTAAGTCACTTGTCTCGCAGCAAGTGGCAGAAGTGATACCTCCCACACACAAATTCACATCCATCAGGAACCTCAGAATTGAGCCTTTTGTGGAAATAGGTGCCATGAGTTGAGGTGCAGTCCTACCGGAATCGGGTGGGTCCCAACCCAGTGACCGGTGCCCTTATGAGAAGAGAAAACAGAGACAGACACCCAGAGGGAACACACGTGAAGGTGGAGACAGAGACATTCGATTGATGCGTCTGTGAGCCCACGAACGCCAGAGATTGCCAGAACCCACCAGAAGTTAGGAGACAGGCACGGAACGGATGCTCCCTCGGAACCTCCGGAAGGAACCAGCCCTTCCGACAGCTTGATTGTGGACTTCTGGCCCCCGGGTCTATGAGAAGATACGTTTCTGTTGTATTAAGCCCCCTAGTTTGGTAATTTCTTATTTGGAAAATATTCCAGACGCGATAGGCTTGCCGCCCCTTCACATTAAAAACCCCAGCTGGTTCCAGGGAGCTGTCAGCATGTGCCCTCCTCCTGTCCGCGGACCCTCCTGGTGGCCCGTGGCAGCTGCCCAGCCTCAGAGCCTCAGGCTGCGGGCTATGAGAAAGGCCGCTGTGGCTGTGGTTCAACTGTGCATCCCGTCTGCTGCTTGCATTGTGAGCTCTTGCAAATTACTGTTTTCAGTTGAAAAGAGGTTCCAGAGAGCTCTTCAGCTGCTCAGCAGGAGCCGTGGATGCTCTTGAATTAACGAGGAGAAGCGGAACCTTCTATGACGGATGGCCTGGACCCCCCGCCCCCTTTGTCCTGGCCCTTGGTCAGGCTTGGGAGGGATGGTGGGGCCTCTCCGTGGTTCCCAGAAGAGCGGTTTCAGCTGAGACCAGGTCAGAGTCGCCTGTGTTCGGTGTGTGTTTAGAAGGGGCCAGGGGATGCTGAATTAGGCAATGTAGTTTCCAGGGGGGTCAGCTGGCTTCTGACGCCTATTCAGAGGGGCCTGAGGGGCCTCTTACCCAACGCGGCAGCCTGTCATTGGTCAGCACACACAGCGGACCTTCATTTGATGCGGCCAAATGGGCAGGAGGCCATTGAGGAGTAGCTGGCTGCTGGCTCACTGTGTGTGTGCGTGTGTGTGTGGTGGGGACTGTCTGGGATTTGAACACGCTTGCCCTGTTGGTTGATCTGATGCAAAGTCCCCTCTATCTCTGGTTTCCACCTTAGCTGGGGCCATTCTCCCCTAAGCCTATTTGCACACCCATCCCACCAATACTTACTGTGCACAGGCTGTTTTCCAGACTCCAGGAAAGGCCGTTTACAGCATTGTCTCATTTAATCATTACAGAAACCCTGGGCTGCATTATTGTCATTGTCCCCATTTTACAGATGACGAAATCAAGGCTTGGTCTCTTGCCCCAGCTCACAGAGCTGGTAAGTGGCCAAGCGACGTTCGGATGCTGGTCTGTCTTACACCCAAGTCCACGCTCCTGACCGTATTCATCTTGGGAGGGTCTCTGCGTTTTGACCACTGAGCTGAGTTGGAGGGATAGAAGCAGATTTGATTCAAGACCGTGGCAACAAGGGGGAGAGAGACCGTGGGATGGTGCAGCCCCACCCCGAACACGCCAGGGCGAGCGGGGACGTACAGCTGAGCCCAGGGTCGGGGGGTGGTCAGTGGATGGAAGACTAGGAAACATCGGGAACAAGGCAGGATTCTGGCTAACCTGACCCAACAGGATTCGTGCTGAAGGCGGGTCAGGTGATCAGACGTTACCTGGGGGATGGGGGCGGGGGGGGGGGGAACCAGCATTGAAGGTGATCAGGTATGGGGGCTGGGGCTTCTGCTCAACTCACTTGACAGGATTCTTGCTAAAATTGGACAATGCAGAGATGCCCACTTGAAGACAAGTTCAGGGAAAGCTGAGTAGAGCTTCACTAAGCAGAGAATCTTTGTCACTATTTATTCCCCGTCTTGTCCTTAAAAAAACAATGAAGGCTGCAGCTGCCTTAAGTAGAGTTGGATAATTAAGACGTTGGGCTCTGGTGTCAGACATGTCTAGGCTCAAACCCTGGCTCTACCAGCCGCTAGCTGAGTGCCTCAGTTTCCATACCTGTAAAGTGGAGACCGTCACAGACCTCCGTCCTGGGGCTGGGTGCGGTGATGTGGGAACAGCCTGGCACAAGGTTCAAATCCACACGCGGTGGCTGGAATCTGATTACCGGACAGCGTCCTCCAAACCAAGGCAGCTGGGGACTATCAACGTCACTCTTTCTGCCACGGTCAGCCCATCCCGCTGATGGCTTTGAGCCTCTAAAACGCGACTGTGTCGAGGGGCGCCTGGGGGGTTCAGTCAGTTAAGCGTCTGGCTTCGGCTCAGGTCGTGATCTCCCAGCTCGTGGGTTTCAGCCCCGCATGGGGCTCTGTGCTGACCTGAGAGCCTGCTTCGGATTCTGTGTCTCCCTCTCTCTCTGCCCCTCCCCCACTGGCACTCTCTCTCTCCAAAATAAACAAACATGATAAAATACCAATGCGTCGGGCACTGTGGAAAGAGTCAGGGATACAGAGGTGAGAAAGATAGAGTCAATTCTGTCTTCAGGTGGCTCTTGGAAGGTAGAGGGATACTGAGCTGGGCTTGCGTGTGTGAATCGTTGCGTGGAGACATTTGACAGTGGAGACATTTTTTAAGTTTATTTTTATTTTTGAGAGAGGGAGAGTGAGCGAGTGGGGAAAGGCCAGAGAGAGAGGGGGGACTGAGGATCCGAAGCAGGCTCCCCACCGACAGCAGAGAGCCCGACGCGGGGCTGAAACCCACGAACTGTGAGTTCATGGCGGGAGCTGAAGTTGGATGCTTGACCGACTGAGCCACCCGGGCGCCCCCAGGAGACCGTTTTGATTGTCATGACTGCTTGTAGGCAGAAGTCTGCCAGGGTGCTTGTAAATATCCTGCAGTGCATGGGGTAGCCCCCCTCAACGGCGAATCATCCCAGCCCGGATGTCAGTAACGCCAAGGTTGAGAAACGCAGTGCATGCACCAGTGAGGGCGGTGAGCACTCCTGTCACCCCTGCGCAGAGACCCCAGGGCTCCGTGGGACCCGGAGGAAGCACGTGCGTGAACCACCCTCCTTCAGCCTGCCCTCACCCATCAGCGGCTTCCAGCCAGATAATCAGACCTCCCCACGTTTCATAGGATCCGGTCCTCCGTGGAGCAAATGCAGAAACAAAGCCCTGGGCAAATGTGTTTTTATGTAAACACAGCAGGGGGTGGCGGCGGCCTGGGGAGAAAGTACCCTATGGCTGCTCCTTCTCAGAGCAAAAATAACCCTGACTGTTCCTGCTCTTGGAGCCCAGCAGGCCTGGAGAGGAGGGTCACGTGGGGACCCAGGTGCTCATGGGAGC
Source organism: Panthera onca (assembly GCF_046562875.1). Classification (NCBI taxonomy): domain Eukaryota; kingdom Metazoa; phylum Chordata; class Mammalia; order Carnivora; family Felidae; genus Panthera; species Panthera onca. Next base: position 16,123,126 of record NC_138350.1, read on the forward strand.
TGTCCCTGCCCCGCCTGAGCCACCCCCTCCCTCCAGGTGAGCACCCAGGAGTCGGGGATGAGAAGAGAGCAGGTGTTGGTTTTCTTGGAAGCATCCCTTCCTTCGTCGCTCGGCCGGCATAGCAGGAAAAAAGCAGGTTTTTGAGTATAATTTACCTACAGTAAAATTCACCCAGTGTATGGTTCTGTACATTTCAACAAGTGCACTTGGCCGTGGAACCACCTGCAGAACCGAGATATACAGGCATCCGTCACCCCTCAAAATCCCTCTGTGCCTCGCCTGTTTCCCCCCTCCCCCCACTCCCAAGACTTTAAAAGCTAAAAAATAAGGTCGTCTGTCCTCTTCCTGACGGCAGAGGCCGCCTCTTCTTCAGGGGTGGGTCCACAGCACCTGGCACGCAATAGATACGCAATAAATGTTTGCCGAATGGAGAAATAAAACCACCCTCCCCCCCGCCACAGGGGTCTGGGGGAGACTATCGGGCTCCCGTGGATCAGAGCAGAGGCGGTTTGAGGTGATGAAGGAGAAGTTTTCCCCCGGAGATGATGCATCTGTGAACTTTCTGTAGGATGGACCTTAGAGGGATCCCCGGGTTCAGGTCAGGCCTGTGGGGCACATCTTGGCTTGGCAGGTGGCTGGCACGCAGCGAGTGCTTGTTGAGGGAATGAGTGAGTGAATTGTAGTTTGAATGGGGGTGGGGGGGCGCGGTCATCAGTAAAGAGGAGCCAGAAGACATTTTGGGCAGTTTTTGTGCTTTCCAAGGGAGAAACTGGAGGCACAGAGAGGGTAAACCACTTGCCTTGGGACACACAGTCATAGAACGAGCTTGACAGGTTGGAACAGGAATAGGAAAGGGAACGAGAGACAGACATGAATCTTTACCTCGTGCCTGCACCAGGCTAGGAGTTTCAGACACGAGCTCCCTCCAACCTTCACAGCCCCCCGGGAGCAGCCCTGTCATTTGCAGGGCCTCATGCAAAGTGCAAATGCTTCCCTGTTCCGTAATTGTTACGAATTCCAAGACCTCGGCAGCAGAGCATTGAACCAAGTGCGGGGTCCCCCACGGGACCCCACAGGTAGCACACCCAGGGAAAGGGCCCTGTGACCACGTCATTTACAGGCAAGGAAACCCCAGCTCAGGCTGCCCATTTCATCCAGGACACCACGCCTGTCTTCCGGTGTCCAGATTCGAACCCACGGGCTTCAGTGGTCATCAGCTTCATTCGCTGAGTGTGCTAGCCTTGCCCCTGAGCCCCCAGGGCTGAGCACCTGAGTGCCCTGATGTGCTGTCCAGCGCTCTGGGCAGGGAGGAGAGGAGCTTCCCTGCCCCCCGGGGGGCCTGGCTGCTGCAGCCTTGAGCACACAGCCAGCTCCCCTGCCTCCTTCTCCCTCCCAGGATGTAAGGAGACAGACCTTCCTCCCTCCTCCCCAGGGAAGATTTATTCCTGGGGGTGCGTGGGTGGATGCGTGTTTGGGGGGGGTGTTTGTCTAAATTTAAAGACATCATGACAGCAACAGCCTATTAATGTTGAGACTGGTGAGGTCTCTCCTTTAGAAGAATCACGAATAAGTTGACAGCAGGAGCCGCCTCCGGTTCTAACTTCTGCGCCCCAGGTGCGCCTCGCCCAGCTCCTTGCCTGCCAGTCCCCTGGCAGCTGAGGGTAATAATAGGGGCCGGGGGTGAAGGCGTGCACTTGGCCTGAAGAGCGCTGGCTGCGGGATGTACGGAATTGTGGAATCACTGTATCACACGCCTGAAACTAATGTTAACACTGTATGCTAACTAGCTGGAAGAATAATAACAATAGTGAGGCTCGTCTTCTGGTGCCAGATGCCCATGGGGGACCCTGAGAAGTGGCACAGTTGTGCATTTTATAGATTGGGAAGACAGAGGTTCAGAGAGGGGCCTGCCCCGCCGTGGTCTTGAGTTATGAACTGACAAGGAGGGTTTCAGTGACTCCAGTATGTTCCAGAACCCATGCACCCTCCGGCGAGCCTTGGCTGCCTATGTTGATTCAAACGCGAAGTTAACAGTAGTTGCGATCCTGTTGAGATCCAGCGGTGTGCCTGGCCCTGGCCTAAGCATTTTACATGTGTTACTTGGAAGAATCCTTCAAACAGTCCATGCAGCGGGGATCCACCATTGTCATCCCAGCTTATGGATGAGGAGCCTACAGTTTAAGAGACATAAGTGGCTTCCTCCTCTTCTCAGAGCTCGTGATAAAGCCAAGATACCAAGTCGAGTCTCAGTGACCTCAAAACTCCTGCACCCTCCGTCTGTTTCTTTAAACCACGGCCAGTAGTGGAGAAAGAGAAGACAGGCAAAATCACACACACACACACACACACACACACACACACACACACACACACAATCACTCCTACACCTACTCTGCAAGAGGTAATGTCTTTATGTACATTGGTGAGTTTCCATCCAGCTGTTTTTCTCTGCCGAAGGGAACATTCTTGCCCCAGGCAAGCTGACCTTTGGTGTTCTGTAATCGCCGAGCAATTTAGAGATGCCTGGAAATGTATAATTCATGCGCACATCTTTCATCCTGGTCACTGGAAGGCAGCGAGGCATGGCTGTCTCCCGGGGAGAATTTCAACCTTGGCACGGGAGGAGGAGATGGGGTCTTTGGGGCTCAGAAGGGAATTTCAGAATCTGAGAACCTACCAACGTTGAAGCCGACCCTGGTATCCCAGCACAGAATGTCAGGTGCAGGGGGCACGGGGGATCCTGGCAGGGAACCTTATAGTCAATCTTACGACAGAGCACTGGGGTAAAATCTTAGAATTGAGCTCCGGAACCAGAGACTACACTCTGTGAATCCGGAGTCCGAGGGGTCCAGGGGTGGTGTTCTGGTCCACTCCTCTGTTCTTTTGGCAATCCCAGGGGATAAGAAACCAGGTTTGGTCAGGATGAGAAGCTTTGGTTTCCGGCTTTAGCTGCAACCCAAAACGTGTGTGGGCAGGTCTCGTAGTGTCTGCTCTTTCTCGTCCGTGAGTTGGGTTGAAGCGTCCCTGCCATGTGCCGTGAATGGAGATGGAGAAATAGGGGTGTGTGCATATGTGCGTGTGCCGTGAGGGCAGGTGACGGGCGTGGGGACGTACGTGTTCACGCACGCGTGCGTCTCTGGTGATGTGTGTGCTCCCATGCCGCCTCTGGATGGTATCCAGAGGGTGAACCAGGGGGCTGAAGTATTTGAAGTATTCGTCAGTTTCTGGCAGCAGTTATCCTCGTGGGAGGGGACGTCTCTCTGATGGATGCCAGCAGTGTCCTTGGGTCACTGAAGGACGTGGTGAAGATACCACCGGGGTCTGAGGACCCCTGTGGCTTCTAGAAGGGGCTCATTGCCCTCATTCCCAGCTGAGGGGGCACCAGCTTGCTGAGCAGACTCTGCAGAGAAAAGCCTTCTGGACACTCCAGCCTGCAGAGGTCAGAGCATGGTCCTGTAGTCAGAGGCACTGACATGTGGATAGTATGACTAAGGTTCTGGAGTTGGACAGGCCCGGGGTCGAGTCTTACTGTGCCACTCACCCCTCTGCTTTCTGGCCGGTTGACTGACCCCCTCCCCCACCTTGATGGCCTCATCTGTAAAGTGAGAAGAAAGCCAGCCTGCCAGATAGCCACTGGGGAGGCTCAGTGACACGGGGTCGTTGGGAGGGCCCGGCACACAGTAGGTGCACAGTAAGTAGTAATTTGTCCATTTTCCTTCTTTCCCAGGGAGGGCGTCAAGGCTCATGGCCGGGGTTCAGGAGGCCTGGGTCTGGGAAGAGTCAGTGGTTGACTCCACCGCCCCCTTTGGGCCTCAGTTTCCCTATCTGTCAATGAGGAAAGTGGCCTGGGGATTGTGAAGGGTCTTCCCTCCAGCTCTGATGGACTGTGAGCCCCCATTTTAATTCTGCTCTGAGGACTAGGGGGTAGGTGCTCTGCGAGGGAAGAGAGCTTGGGGCTGGGGGCTCAGAGACCCCCCCCCCCCGGACACACAGACACATCTACATACACGCCTGCATGCACATACACACATACATACATACAGAGACACAGACTTAAAAACATGCACACACCTGCACACATACATCTACACACCTATACAGACATACACACACATACGCACCTGCACAGCCACAGGCATGCACACACTGACATGTGCGTGCACACACACACACACACACACATTGGCTTGGGAAGAAAGACTGGGCTGGAGGATTTGGGGGTGAGAGCCAGGGTTCTTGCGGGGGAAACCCTGGTGAAAAATTCCTCTCGGGCAGAGTTGCTAACGGAAGCTGTCAAGGTTCCTAAATTAGAGTTTAATTCTGCCTTGGCCAGTGTGGAGCCAGCAAGTGTCGATTGGCTCATGGTGGGGATGGGGGTGGGGAGGGGGCAGCAGGGAGAGAGGTGTGTGCATGGGGAAGAGAGCTGCAGGCCAGCAGGTGTGGGCTGGGAACCGGTGTGGCCCTCGCCTGGCTGTGTGACCCCGGGGCCACCCTTCAACCTCTCTGAGCCTCCGGTTCCTCATCTGTAAACTGTGAGACTAGCAGTAACTGGCTTCTGAGGATCCTTTGACCTCTACTATGGGAACATGATAACAATAGTAGTAATAGTAGTAAGAGCTGAAACTTCTAGAACCTTCACTTGGGTTCAGGGCCACGGGAGGCATTGCACACGGATGGGGGTCATTTCATTTGAATTTCTTTGGGCCTCAGTTTCCCCTTCTGGAAAAGGAGACTGTTGGCTAGGCCGAGGATCTCCAGACTTCCTTCCAACCCGTTGTCACCTCCTCTTCGAGCTTTGGGGACGGGCCTGAGCCTTTCTCCCCTGTGATCTCCACCGTCAGCCTCCATTGCCGATAAAGATCAAGGTTGACAGACCTTTCTGTAAAGAGCTAGACCGTAAATATTATAGACTTTGGGGGTCGCATGCTGGCTGCTGCTGCTTGTCTTTCTTCCTCTTCGTGACCCTTTAAAATATAAAAGCCGTTCTTCACTCTAGGGCTGACAAAAACAGGCCAGGAGCCAGTTTGGCCAAGGTCAGAGTTTGCCAACCTCTGATAGTGACGAATGTTCTCACCTCATCCAAGTGATTGCCATCCTGTATGGTGTCAGGTCAAGCCCTGAGCCTGCCCTTCTGGTCAGAGTTTTCCCCTGAGCCCCACCTAGAAGGAAATTCTAGAGCCACCACCGATCCCCGCTAAGGGCCAGGACCTCGACCTGCTCTCAGCTCTGCTAGTCAACAAACACTCCTTGACTGTGGCTCAGCCTTGGAGAGCCACTGAGTCATTGGCCGTAGCCCCCTGGGACAGGAGGGTCCTTAGAGGCCTCCTCCTCCACCTCCTCGCTGGTCCAGCGGGTGAAACAGGCGTGGGTCACAGTGTAATTCAGAAAGGCCCCTGTGGGGTGGGGTCCACACACTCCCTAGCCCCTGCCTCCCTCCCCCTTCCGGGATGTGCTGGGCCCTGTACGACCTCCTGCCTTGCACCGCGTCCTCTCTGCCTGTGACCGTCTTGCCCCAGATCTTCCCGTGGCTGCCCCCTTTCTGGTTTTTTCAGTTCCGTGCTCCAAAGCCGCCTTCCCAGTGGGTCCGTCTGCACCCACCGTATCCAAAGTTGCCCCCCCCCCCCATGCTTTTCTCCATCACTGGGGCTTTCCAGTAATTCCAACGAACCTACAGAGAGAAAGGCACTTTCCGCTAGGATCCAGCATGGACACACACACCTGAACCCAAGGGTTCACAAAATAACACGCCTCCTTCACTGCATGTGAGTCAGTAAGGGTTCACTCTGTTCCCTCCATGCCTTCCCTTCCCTCCCCTTCCCTCCCCTCCTTTCCCCTGCTCCCCTACTTTCTCCCTATTCTCTGATACCCCCTGTAGGTCTGCCCCTGTGGGTAAACATTCTGCCCAGAACCACCAGAGCCATCCATTATCTCCCCCAGACAATTAGCAACCTATTAAGGAACTCTATGCAAATGTGCACTAATTGACCTGCGACAGAGCATCTCCTGGAGGAGAAGGATGACTCCAGATGGCTTAATGATAGGAATTTAGGGCCTTTCTTTAGAAGTCCCTCTTGGGGAGGAAAGTGATCTGGGCTCCGAGAGGGCCTGCCAGCTGTCTGTCTGATGGGGAGGCCAGGGGATCAGGCTCCTTTCATCACACCATTGGACGAGAAGAGCTGTCATTTCACCTCTTACCCCTCCTCCCCAACTTCGTCCCTTCCTGCAGCTCAGCTCGTTCCCCCAGCCCGGAGTTTTCATGGCTCGTTGACATCTGCTCTTCTGGGTCCCGCCTTTTCAGGTGTATGACTGCGACCCCCCTTTTTAATAGACTTTTTAAAGCAGTTTTAGGTTCACAGCAGAATGGAGCGGAAAGTCGAGAGATTTCCCATAAACCCCCCTTCCCCGCCCCCGCACAGCCACCCCCACCGTCAGCGTCCGCGCCAGAGCGGGGGCGTTGGTGGACCTACACCGACACGTCATTATCACCCGAAGTCCATCGTTGACATGTGGGTTCCCTCCTGGTGGTGGACATGCTTGGAGTCTGGGCACATTCACAGTGACGTATCTCCACCATTACGGTATCATGCAGGATATTCCCCTGCCCTGAAAATCCTGTGCTCCCCCTCCCCATCCTTCCCCCACCCCAACCCTTGGCAGCCAGTCATCTTTTTACTGTCTCTGTAGTCTTGCCTTTTCCAGAATGTCCTGTAGCTGGAATCCTGAAGGATATAGCCTCTTCAGGGTGGCATCTTTCACTTGAGTAATCTGCGCATAAGGTTCCTCCGTGTTTTTTCATGGCTTGGCAGCTCGATTTGTAGCACCAAATAATACTCCGTTGTCCACGTGTACTACAGTTTATTTCTCCATTTACCACCGGGAGGACATCTTGGTTGATTCCGTGTTTGGGCAATTAATGAGCAAAGCTGCTGTAAGCCGCTGTGTGCAGGTTTTTGTGTGGACCTAAGGGTTCAACTCCTTTGGGTAGATTCCAAGAGCATGATGGTTGGATCGTATGGTAAGTTGGTAGGAGTATGTTTAGTTTTGTATGGTTGCCCTTTGAAGACTACCTTCAGCTCTTATTGAGTCCCTGCTGTATACCCAGCACCGTAGTAAGAAAAGTACTCAAGTTTTGTCATTCAGTGACATCTCAGTCTCATTCAGAGACGTTGGACCCTGGGAGGCCGGCCCTTGGCCCTCCGTGGGTCAGGAACTCCAGACTTTCTCAGCTCCTCTGCCTCGGTCTCTGTGCTCATCTGTTTTCCTCTCTTTGCTCTTTCTTTGGCCGTGTGATGACGGCTTCTAGCCTAAGTGACAGGCAGAGATAGTCATGTTTCAAATCCCAACCCCATGTTCCGGGGCAGGGGGAGGATGTGTGCCACAGTAGGTGCTTAGTACATACTGGCACGTGCTATTATTCTGGTGCTGTGTATTTTACACACATTAGCTCATATAACCCTCAGACCTTTCTAGCCAGCGGGGGGAGATTGGTCGTATTTCGCAGATGAGGAAACTGAGTCTCGGAGAAGCCACTTGCCGAAGATCCCAGCCGCCGTGTCGCTGGGGCAGGTTCAAACCAGAAATGTCCGACCCTCGGTCTGACCCCCTCCTGTGGCTCCTCCCTGGTGGTTTCTCTTCACTGTGGTGCAGCCTGATTTCTCTGCAACAAGTGAAGGTGGCCATAAAGTTTGCCCGTGGAACAGGAGGCATTGGAGTCATTACCCGGGGAAACGAAATTTTAATATTTATTTTTAATGGGCCCCATATGCTCCTTTTGATTTTTTTATTTAATTACATCATGGCAGATGGCTGGGTGTTAAAGGCCATTAAGCTAATGGCACTTTGCCTTCTCGTTTATTTTTCTTGAATTTGGGGAAAGATGAATGATAATGGACACGGATGGTGAGCTGTGGATGCCGGGTGGCATCCTGTCCTCGGACCGGAAGGAAGGAAGTGTGGGGGCTCTGGGGCTCCTCCTGGCGGCCGGGTGAGTGTGCGGAAGCAGCACATGCTTGGGTTTTAGGAGGCCAGAGCAAGGTTTCCCCTGTGGGCGCACACACAGATGTGCAGAGTCTTGGACACGATAATCCCACTTTTTTGGCTCCCAGAGCAACTCTGTATGTACTGACTGAAGTACCCGTCACACCTTTGCACAGGGCGGGCCAGGCAATGGGGAGAACGACACCGAGGGTCCATCACGGACGCAATGATGTCATTATACTCTGGACACCGGTGAGGGGACGGGTGTGTCCCAGAGGGAGTCCACACACCATGTCGGGGTGTGAAGTTCTTCCCCGGGGTTAGTTGGGTTAATAAAATTCTAGATTCCTAAAGACCATCACCACAAGGTCGTCATTTATAATGGTATTTCTTGGGCTGTTTTGTAACTTCTTTCACTTGCCAAGGGGCTGGTCCTGGAGCAAGAAGGATGAGAAGGAAGTTTGATTAAAGCAGTTGAACTTTGAGTAAACTACCTGGACAAGAAGTGTTTGAGGGATGGTTTTCCACGTCCCCAAGCTCGGGAAGGATCCTTCCATCGGGGCTGGGATTCAGCTGAGAGGTGGAGTGGGTAAGGGGCTCTAGCTGTTCAGGGGGTCCACACGGTGTGGGCCACTGCATCACAACATCGAGATTTCGACAGTCTTGCCCTTGAATCCCTGCTCTTGTCTTGCAAGCCGTGTGCTTGGACCAGTCCCTTCGTCTCTATGAGCCGTGGCCGCCTCATCCGCAAAATGGGCGTGATCGTAACTACGTCTCATCATTATTGAGCGGTCCTGTATTGCTTTCCAGGAATCTGGACAAAGATCTACCTACAGGAGGTTCATCGTAGCATTACTCCAAAAGGCTGACAGTCTTGAGCCACGGTGCCGATCTGGAAGAACAGGAACGCCCGTAGGCTACTGGGGGGAGTTGGTCACTGCAGCCCTTTGGAAAACACACCAGCATTTCTTAGGGCAGTCGTGAGATGTTCACACAGCAGGCCCTAGGAACACCACTCCCGGGTATAGGTGCACCCTGCGTCCCTTCTACACAGGCGTCAGGAGACGACAGGGTTGAGTGTGGCAGCAGCTGGGGAGGGGAACTCATTCTACCCCAGCCATACAGGCTAAGAACCGATGACGGAGAAGCCCTGTGAGGGCAAATAGGGTCCCTCTACCAGTAAAACAAAATGGGTGCTGGGCACACAAAACCATACACGTTCCCTACGCGTTATTACCGTTAAGAGGTAACGCTTCGGTGAAACGCGCGTAGTCCCCACACGAACCCTACGAGACAAGTAGGACTGTTTCCCCCATTCTACGGATGGGGAGACTGAGGCACAGAGAGGTTAATAAGCAGCTCACAGGGTTCTAGAGGGGATTAAATGGCACGGTGCCTGGCACATAGTAAACGCTCAACAGACACTGCTGATTTCCGACGTCCCCATTAGGCCAGCGCTAAAATTTCGTCTCTGGTCTGGGCTCCCAGTCGCTTGAAGATCCCCAGGTGTGTCCCCTGCCCAGAAGTGTGGAGAAACCCAAACTTGACAAACCTGGTTTCCGGGGAGCTATTTCTTGGAGAGGCTTGGATGGTCACCGGGGTCAACTGAGGCCCTCAAGTCAAGTTCAGGGGGCTGAAGAGAGAGAGAGGGAGGGCGGGCCCCCTGCTCAGGCTCACAGACTTCTGGCCAGACCCACCTGCCCCCGCCATCTGGAAGGACAAGCGCCACGGCCCCTCCCAGGGAACCCGGGGGCCGCGGGGCCGGCTCACCTCCTATTTTCCCTTCCCACAGGGTAGCTCTGCCCCACCAGTTATTTTCTTGGCAGCTCAACACCAGAAGTTCATTCTGGTGCTAAAAATAGGCTGTGTTTAGACACTGCGAGGCTCTGGCTGGAAACACGAACCGCAGTAACCAAATGCTGCCATTCCTGCAGAGGGGGGACGTCTTGCCCTCACGGCGGTGGGAACCCCCGCCAGCCCTGGGACGGAGGCAGGGGAGGGATCGGGTCATCTGCCACATTGAGTAGATGGGGAAACTGAGGCTCAGGGGGTTGTCATGCAAAATGGAGACGGATGGAGACTGATCGCTCATAGCACCAACTCCAGGCCTCTGGGGTGGGCATCTCATCGGACCCTCCCAGGGCCCCAGCAGGAAGACTGTGGTCGGCTCACAAGAGAAGAGTGGAGCTCACAGAGGCGCGGGCCCCTGCCCGGCTGAAGAGAGAGGGAGGGCGGGCCCCCTGCTCAGGCTCATGGATTTCTGTAAGGCTTCCTGTAAGTGACAGGACAGGGGACAGGATGCTGACGGGATTATGGCTTCCAACGTGTAACAGGCAAGTGGAGACGGGGAGGTGGAGGCCAACATGTGCCCCCTTCCCCAGGGGCATTGTCCATGTGCCATCTGTGGGCTGGGGAGAGCCATTGCTCTCACAGGTTGCTGGGAGGGAGGAGTTGGTGAGAACGTGTTTGTAAAGTCTTTGAATGCAGCGTCCGGCATATAGTAGGTGTTCAATAAATGGCCTTTCATTTCATTTCCGCATTCGCTTTGGGGTTAGGATTTCTGTCTAGAGAGAGAGAAAGAAACAGAGAGAGGCTTGGGGATGGGGAGAGGATGACAGAGGGTGGTGAGAAGCAGAGAAGTCTTTGGGGTTCCCTTGGGGAGGGGGGGGCTGTGGCTCATTGGGGCCCCCTGAACTCCAGGACCACCCAGAGCTGTGAAACGAAAGGCACTCCCTTCACAGAGCCCTGAGTGTCATTCTCCAGTGTTCTGGTGACAGGGTTTAGGTTTAAGCCCCCAGGGGAGGTCAGTCCCCTGACTCTTCTCACTCATTTCCTGCACCTCTTGAGGACCTGCTGTGTGCCAGATGCTGGGGCTAACACGGAGAGAGAACAAACTGGACGCCCCCACGCCCATGTTGCCCAGGTTCCAGGGTGTTCTCCCTCCGGGTGCCCTCCCTCCCAGCACTGGCAGGTGGCGTGGGTGGCTCAGCACCGCCCCCCTGTCCCCTGGAGGAGCCCCCCTCCCCACAGTCCCTTCCCGGATGGGTCCCCTTCACTCCCCACACCACCAATGTCTCTGTCTCTTTCTGTTCCCTGCCAGCTTCTAATGAGCTCATTATCCTCTTAAAACCCATTTGGCACCCACTTAGAGAAAAGATGTGTTGAAATAGAAAAGAACAAGAAGGGAACAACAAAAAAGGACTAGACCCAGAAATATCCTCAGAGAGACAAAAAGCCACAGGGAACACAACAGCCAGAATCTCTGCCGTCTCCACGGCAGCAAATGAGCTGCTGCGGCAAATGCCTTTGAAGGCTGCTCACATGTGCCCTTGAGAGGAGTGGGGTTAGGGGGTGCTTTTCTTGAGCACCTACTGTGTGCCAGGCACTCTCCCTACATTTTTAAGTGCAGACCTCCCAGCAAATATATTTGGGGGGAGGTGTCTTGATTCTTACACCCACGTTACAGGTGAGGATCTTCATGAGAACAGGTGTCTTGACCCAGTCCCACGAGCAGGCGGGTGGAAGAGACGGGATCTGAACCCAGGTCAGTCCACCTCCAAAGCCCATGCCCTCGTCTGCTTCTGGAAGGGCTGGTGTCCTTCTGCCCATCCCCACGATGGCTGCTGGCTTTTTCTCATCCTGGCCCAGCTGCAGAAACATCTGGCGTGTGTGTGATCTCCACGGAATACCATGGGTCACCACCCACTGCCTGGTTTAAAGTATCAGTGTGACCTTGAAACTTCAGTGGTTCCGCACGCACGCAGATAGAACATAGTCCAGACTCCTGGACTTGGCATTCAAGTCCCCCCCCCCCCCCGCCCCCGCCGCCACCAACTATGTGGCCCTGGGCAAATTACTTAATCTCTCCGAGCCTCGTTTCTCTCCTCTGTAAAATGGTTACAGATCTCCCTCATAGAAATGTTGCAAGGATTCAGAGTATGTATGTGTTCAGAGCAATGTCGGCTCTGTGAAGAGCTCAGTAAACATTAGCTATTAATTGCTGTTCTGTATCTTCTACGTACATCTCCTACAGGATTTAGCACGATCTAGTGCAGTGATTTCGTACAGTGGTGGTTTAAAGTTGCTGTCTCCCTCAGCAGACTCTGAATTCTCTGAAAGGGGGACTCTGGATTATTTATTTCGGTATCCCAAGCACACACAGTAGGCAAGCAATGCACATTTTTGGATGGATGGAAGAATGGGTAGGTGGATGGGTGGGTGAGAACGGTGTGGTTGCATGGGCTGCAGCGGTCTGGATGGACAGGTAGGTGAACGGGTGGATTAATGAACAGATTAATGGTGGATGGATGGATGGACGGGCAGATGGATTGATGGATGGATGAAGGAATGGACAGTGGATGGATGGAGAGATTGTGACTTGATGGGTGGGCAGGTGGACTGATGGATGGGTTAAAGCGGTGGACAGATAGACGGAGCGATGGAGAAATGGGTAGTTTGGCCCCACAAAAATTTGGAGCTGTTTTTTTTTTTTTTTTCCACTTATCTATTCCAAGTGCCTAGCACAATAACTGCATAGTAGGTACTTAGCACTTAGTACCTGAATGAATGGGATGGCGTATGGACTACTGATGGCATCTCCCCTGAACCACAGTTAAACTCCCATGCCACTGCATTCCAGAGGGGCTGTTACCATTCAGATCAGCCATTGGCTGCCAGTTAGTCCTGTACATTGGCCAAGACTGTCACGAGGCCCCCTGCTGGTGATAACATGAAATCGCACCAGGAGTATTCGGTTTTCTAATTTGTATTCTGTTTTCCTCCTGGCTGATGATCCTTAACGTTTACTCATAAAGCGGTGCCCTCGGCCCTCCGTGCCCATCACCATGACCGGAGGGCACCTTGTTACACCTGTAGACTTCCCCTTCTACCAGAAATCTGGGCTGGAGAGGTCCAGAATCTTTGTAGTTAACCAGGTTCTCAGGTGATCATGCATCAGATGCTCCGTGGGCCACACCCTGAGGGGCCCTGTCAGACAGTGAGCAGTGTCCCTGGGAGGCTGTGGAGGTGGGTTGCTGCTTCCGGGCCTATCTCTGAATCCCCAAGTGACATCTAGTCCGTGTAGGACAAAAGCCGGGTCAAAAACGCAGTGGTTAAGAGCTGTGGTTTTGCATTTGGACTGTCCTGGGTTCAATTCCCAAGTCGACCGCTCACTGGCTGTGCGGCCTCAGGTTCCTCATCTGTGAAGTGGGGAAATTGTTCCTCCCCTAGGAACCCTGGGAAGACCATGTGAGCTAACGCATGTAGGGGGCTCGGCACAGAGCTGGGCGGACTGTAGGTGCTAAATAAATGCTGAGTGATGGCTATGTCGCTAAATCAGATTTCTTTTCCTTTTCTTCCTTGGGTAGAGGAGAGGGGCTGTGGCTTTGATCTCTCCCACTGGAATGTGAGCCCCGTGAAGGAAGGGACTTGGTCTCTCTGCTTCACGGCTTTATGTCCGGCGCTTAGGACAGTACCTGCTACATAGTGGGGCTCGCTAAGCATTTGCTGGAACAACAGCAACAAAAAAGAATGAATTTGATCTGGTTCCGAATCAGCCAGGTCCAGCAGGCAATTCGGCAGGGACCCTAGGAAGTACTTTTTAGGCTTAAAGTAATTCACATATCAGTGTACGTATGACAAATATATAGGAAACGTGGGCCCTAAGAACTTGCGCTTGTCCGAGGTAAAGTGTGTCCGAAAATGAGGACCCAGGAGGAGACAGGCCCCCAAATTCCCACTTTGGCTTACAGAAAAAGGCAGGTGTTCTAGAAGACCCGGGACTGGGCCTCCGTCCAAGCACTTGCTGGGTGCTTCAGGCCATTGGTTCCCTCCCTTCCTGGGGGCTCTGCATTCGCGGTGAGAAGGCTTAAGAACGCTTTGAGCTCTGGCTTCCGTGAGGAGGCTTCTTAAGCCCGTGTCCGTGCTGTTTTGCAGGTGGCAGTCCTGAGCCCTAATGCGTGAGCAGATGGAAACCCGGCAGCCTCTGTTTCCACGAGGTGGATACACCGAGCGTGTCCCCCAGCTGGGAAAGGGGCCAGAAAATGGCCCTCGGTGAAAGAATCCAGCCCTGACAGGCCGGAAGAGCCAAGAAAAGGCGCAGAGTGAGCTGCAGTGCTGGTGACCGACAGAATCCCCCTGCGACTGCCATTATCCAAGTTCTTTGGGAGCTTTCTGACGTGAGGAACAAGATGTAGGAAAATGGGACTGACTCCTGGGTGTGGGGTCCCTTCTGTGGCTCCGGGAAGCTCACCTTGACCTCAGGAGGGCTCCATTCTCTTGGCATCAGCCAAGCATCACCTTTGCGGAAGGAATAAGACTGCAGACCCCCAGGGGTTCCATCCCGAAGGGAAGCTTCGGGAACGCAGCCCCCCTCCATCCCCTTCCTGAACACCCCCCCCCCCCCCCCCCCCCGCCAGCCAAGCCCCAGCGAGCCAGTCCGGAATGATCCTGCTATGGCCAAGCTCTGGTTCAAATTCCAGCGGTACTTCCGCAGGAAGCCTGTGCGTTTCTTTACCTTCCTGGTGCTCTACCTGACGGCCGGGAGCCTGGTCTTCCTTCACTCTGGCTTCGTGGGCCAGCCCGCCATCTCCCAGAGCCAGGCCAGCCCCGCCGCGGGGGTCCAAGCCGAAGGCGCTGAGCTGCCCTTCTTGGGTGACCTGCATCTGGGCAGAGGCTTCCGGGACACGGGTGAAGCCTCGAACATTGCCCGCAGGTACGGACCCTGGTTCAAGGGCAAGGACGGGAGCGAGAGGGCCAAGCTGGGTGACTACGGTGGAGCCTGGAGCCGAGCCCTCAAGGGGAGGATCGTCCGGGAGAAGGAGGAGGAGCGAGGTAAGAGGGGCAGACAGGGAAGGTGGCCAAGGGGAAGGGAGGGGGTGAGAAGAATACAGTAACCGCCACCAGGTTTCGGTGTTGAATAGGAACCAGCTGCCATATAGTCACGGCTGTAGACGTGCCCGGGGGTTCGCTCTCATCCCTGTGTCAGAGGAGAAATTTGAAGCCCAGAGAAATTAAATAGCTTGCCCAAGGTCACACAGCTTATAAACAGCCAGGCGTGGACTTGAACCCTACATCTGCCAGAGTTCAAAGTCTGACATTTCCTCGCAGCCTTTTTTAGTCTTGTTAAATAAATACACGTGGACATTGAAACAGCATCTGCTGAGCACTTACGATGTGCCAGGTACTTAAGCACTTTAATGTGTATTGAATTGTTACCACAACTCTGTAGAAGGTGCTGTTATTCCCATTTTAAGGATGAGGAAACCGAGGCACCAAGAGCCCACGGTGACATAGCTAGTCAGTGGCATTGCCCGTGAGAAGGCTCAGGAACTCTGTGAGCTGTGGCTTCCACGGCATGCCGTGGCTCTGCTGTACCGTGTTGCCTGTCGGCCCATCTTGACCGATCTCTTGGTGATGGCAGTTGGAGGGCATCGTTGCCCTGGAGGTATTTCCTCGCATTTTCTTAGCCTTTCAGTCGAAAAAGGCTTTCTTCTGTGAGCGCGTTACCTTACTCGGTTTCCACTATACCTCATGAACAAGGGGTGTGACCCTCCACCCAGGTAACAGATGTGGAAACTGAGGCTTGGTGAAGGGAGACACTTGCCCAGGGCCGTACAGCTGGGGGGAGGCACATCTGGCCTGAACGCTTGGCCCCTGGACCGTCTTCCAGAGTCTGCCGACGTCCGCCCGGCTGACCAGCATGCGGGGGAGGAGCCTGCAACCCTGCAGTTCTTGAGATGAACACACATGGCATGTTTTGGGAATCCAGGCCAGATGGTTTGGGAGGATCCAGCACCAATCAGGACAGAAGGAAAACCTCCCCAGCCTTTGTGTTCCCTGCCATATATCACACTTCTGCTGTGATTCAGCTCATGGAAAACCCCTTCTTCCGCCATGGAGGGAAGCGGGATTAGTGGCACGGACTCACACAGGGGAGCACGTTCCCCGGCTTCGGTCCCACCCTGTACTGGGCTCAGGAGCCATCCAGGGGACCCCACCTTCCCACGCTCGGGGATCTCCTAGAATTCTGCTTCTTTAAGAACCCGGCGTTCACAGGGAGGTGGAAGAGAGTGCGGGACGTGGCAGAACAGATTGGGGGACTTGGATTCATGTTCCACTTCTGTCCCAACCAGCCATGTGGCCCAGGCAAATAGTTTCACTTTCTCATGACTCAGTTTTGCTGTTTGCAAAATGGGGATAACGACCCCTCCCTTCTGGGCGTCTCCTGAGAGCTCACTGGGACACTGGTTAGGAAAGTACCCAGCACAGTGCTTGGCACGTTGTGGGTCTTGGAGGTGATCGGGAAGTCCTCGTGGATCTGCTGGCGGGAGGGACCCCATCTTCTCGGTCCAGGTGAGGTACGAGGTGCTACACAGAATGGAGAAATTGTGAAGTGGCTTCTCTTCACCCACCCAGCTGTATCTCTCCCTAGCCACTCTGAACTCCTAGTAGTTTACAAATCCCAAAGTTCGTCACAAGCCTGCACCTTAGGATATGCTCTTACCCCACCTAGGATAAATTCCAGAACCCCCTGTTATGGCCACCGCTCCAAACTTATCTTGTAGGGCTCTGCATGCCACCTCACCCCCCCTGCCACCCGCACCACCACACCCTGCCCCACTGTCCTTCTTGCCATTCGATGAATGTGCCAAGCCTGTTCCTACCATAGGGTCTTTGTATAACCAGTTTCTTCTATCTGGGATGCTCTTCTTCCGTATCCTTGCATGGCTCCCTTCCTCCCTTCCTTTGGGTCCCCAGTCAAACCTCACCTTCCGAGAGAGGCCTTCCAACTAAAACAGCCCCACTTTGTACCTGGTCACAACCATATTTCCTGGTTTTATTTTTGTCACAGACCTTACCATCATCTGAAAGCGTCTTGTTTATGTGTTTCTTCCTTGTTTGTAGTCCACCTCCCCTACCAGACTGTCAGTGCCATGAGGGCAGAAACGTTGCCTCTCCTATTTCCCCCAGTCTCTTCATTCAGCACCAGGGACAGCACCCGGCACAGAGCCAGTGCTCAATAAATACTTGTCTCAATACTTGTGGAATGAAGGAATGATGGGATGGACACATGAATGAATGACCCTTCCTCTGTCTGGAGTGCCTCCAAGGGTCAACGCCACTCTTCCTTCTGCTCTCAGCTTAGCTCGCCTCCTGGAAATTGTCCCTGACCCCCCACCTAGTATGGTCCCTATCAGGGCCATTAGGTGAATGGTGATCACCTGTGCTTTTGAGGTCCCGGATGGAGTGGGGATGGAGTGGTGCGTCGATAAACAACAACACGCACAACACCTCCCGTTTGTTGTGAGAATAAAGTGTCACAGCCACTTCTACCAGAAATGACTGCCATTTCTTGAACACCTACTCTACGCCAGCCACTGTCCTGTTTGCTCTTCACGTATTTGAATGGAAGGATCTATGGAAAATGCTTATCGCATCTCCTGGTTCATGATTCTAGGTCACTTAATAGTGACCTGGTAGTGAGTTACTATCAGTAGAGGTAATAATAGCTACTGTCTATTGAGTGATCATTATGGGCTGAACCATGTTGTAAGAGCTTCATTGCTTTAATTACCACCCAACTCAGAGAGTTAGACACTATTGTTATTTTCTTTCACAAATAGGAAAATCTTAAACTCAGAAACGCAGGCTACCCGGGTAGAAGTGAGGAACTGAGATCTGAAACAAGATTCATTTAATTCCAAAGCTTGCAGGCCGCCTCCTATGCCACGCTCACCCCTCTGCCCCTGGAAATCTTATGTATTTTTATAAAATGTAAAGAGAGAAGCAAGAGAAAATAAGAAAGATGCCCGGAGCCTAGAGCTCACAGCAGGCAGCCTTCGGAATCAGGCGGCGTTATTAAGAAAACACAAATCCAGCCTGTCCTTGATTAACTTATTCAGAGTTCAGCGAGGAAAGACAACGTATTAGATTAACGCTAATAAAAACGAACGCTTCTCTGACCTGACGCTGAACACATTTGGTTTTTCTCTGAAGCTGGCAAGGGCTCTGCTTGATGCAGTGATGCGGGACTTCAGCTGTAAACGATTCAGAGCCCATCACGGGCCAGGAGGGGCGGGAGGAGCTGCCTCCAGGCTAGAGGTGGGGCTGGGGCTGGGGCTGGGGCTGGGTGGGAAGTCCACTCTGAGGTGGAGTGACACCTACTATGTGCCATGCACCTTGCTGGGTCCTTGACCTCCCCCGGCCTTGGGAGAGCCTGTGCTTTAAGCAGCCAAATCAGGGTGCACCTTCCAATTCTGCAGCTTGCTGACTGTGCAGCTTTGGGCAGGTCACTTCACCTCTCTGAGCCTCAGTTTCCTCTTGGGGATAAGTCCATAAGAGTAGATGGCTGTCGTGATGATTGTGTAAGACAAATCGATTATGTGCTAAGTTCCAGGCACTCTCCCAAGTCCTTTGCATCTCTTATATCACATAATTTTCGTAGCAACCCAGTGAGGTCACTATTATTAACTCCATCTTGTAGGGAGGAAAGTGAGGCACAGAGAGGTTAAGTAACTTGCCCAAGGTTGTTCAAGCTGGAGGAGGGGGTAAACTACTAATTGAACCCTGGTGGTTTGAGTCTTACACCTGAACCTTAACCATCATATCACCTCACTTCTCGGGGCACAGGAAGCACTTGGCTCAGAGGCTGGCACACAGTAAGCACTTAATACATGCCAGCTGTTGTCATCAATATCGTAATTCTGCAGAAGACAATGCAGAAGCATACAGGTGATGTGGCCTGCCTGAGGTGACACAGCCAGTCACAGGCAGAGCCAGAAGCCAAATCCAGTTTGATTTTGAAGTCCGAACATGAAGGACTTGGGGAGGGTCAGTCCGTATTCTTGGAAGGAACGTCCGGCACTCGCTCCCCGTCTTCTCCAGCTGAAGATGCTGTTGCTGCAGGTGTCGAGGGTCTGGTCTACGTCAGGGACTGTGCATCCAGATCCTCAGCTTCACATCAAGCAGGAATTTGAGCCCCGTTCACAGATGGGGCTCAACAGAAACTCAGAGAGGTTAAGTGATTCAGTCAGTGTCACACAGCTGCTAAGAGGCAGAGGAGACTCCAGCCCAATTCTGTCTGAGTCTAAAGCTCTTACTCTTTTTTAAAAAAATTTTAAAATCTTTATTTGTTTTTGAGAGAGACAGAGTGCGAGCGGGGGAGGAGCAGAGAGAGAGAGGGAGACACAGAATCTGAAGCAGGCTGCAGGCTCCGAGCTGTCAGCACAGAGCCCGAGGCGGGGCTCGAACTCATGAACCACAAGTTCACGACCTGAGCCGAAGTCGGACGCTTAACCGACTGAGCCACCCAGGGGCCCCAGAAGCTCTTATTCTTAGCCACTGAGCTATATAATCTCTAACTCCGTCAATCCATCCATCCATCCTGTATTTATCACGTGCCTACTATGTGCCCTGCCCAGTGCTAGGAGGTGGAGACACAGGAATGACCCAACACGGCTTTCCCCTCTAAGGAACATTCACAGCCCCTGGGGGAAGACAGGCAAGTAAAACCATAAGTTATATGTTCAAAAAATAATTTTTCCTAATTCTCAAAATCATCCATGTTCGTTGTAGAAGAATGAAAATGTATAGAAAGAGATCAAAATAAAAATGGCCCAGAGCCTCATCTACCAGCAGCACAATCAACACTGTTGGTGTCTTACCTTCCTGTCTCTCTTTTTTTTTTTTAAATGTTTATTTTTGAGAGAGAGAGAGAGAGAGAGAGAGAGAGAGAGAGAGAGGGGCAGAAAGAGAGAGACACACACAGAATCCGAAGCAGGTTCCAGGCTCCGAGCTGTCAGCACAGAGCCCGATGTGGGGCTCAAACCCACAAACTGCGAGATCATGACCTGAGCTGAAGTTGGACACCTAACCGACTGAGCCACCCAGGTGCCCCTCTGTCTCTTTCTTTCATGTGCGTATTTCCAAAGCACATATTTTGTTTCTACATATATATAGCGTCGTATCTTGCCTTCCCCCCATGACAGCACCTTTTCACTGTGTTAAAAATTCTACGATAAGTCTAAGTTTTTTCTAATTTGAAAAAGTAAATTTTCCAGTACCTGGAAAATGGTTCATAAAAGCGTTGTGGTAGGGTGGGACAGGGCATCTGGGATCCCAAGGGAGGGATCCCATTCAGTCATGGGGGTGTATCATGGCTGCCTTCCTGGAGGAGGAGATTATGGAGCTGAGTCTGTAGTATCTGTATGCTTTGACCAAAGGGAAAGATGCATCCCTTCTGCCCCACAGAAGCCCAGGCACGAGCAGAAAATTTCATTATCTGCGCCAGGAAACCCAGAAAGCACTGGAGTGGGTCATCTTGAAGGATGGAGAATCCAGGATGGTGGAGAAGAGAACTCTTCCTTGAGTTTCTTGAGTTTCTTGCCGATCCTGGTGCTAAGGCTCCGTGAATAGATTAATCCTGTTTATAGTCCGTTTTAACAGTATCCCTTGTATTAGTGTTCCAGGGCTGTGGTAACAGAGTACCTCAGAGCAACAGAAATGTGTTCTCTCGCAGTTCTGGGGGCCAGAAGTTCAAAATCGAGATGGCAGCAGGGGCGTGCACTCTCGAAGACACCAAGGGAGAACCCGTTCCATGCCTTTCCCCTGGCTTCTGGCATCACCAGCAACTGTGGCCATTCCTTGGCTTGCTTCAGCAAAACTCCAGCCTCTGTCTCTATTTTCACATGCGTCCTCCTTGTGGCTCTGTCTTCAGATGGCCATCTTTTTATAAAGACACCAGTCACAGTGATTGCCTTGCCCCCACTCCGACATGCCCTCATACCTTAACAGATCACATCCGCAGTGACCCTATTTCCAAATAAGGTCGCACACTGAGCTTCTGAGCTTAGGACTTCAACCTGTCTTTTTATCTACTGATTTTTGGTTGGTGGCGGCAGGTGGGGGGAGGGGGACACAGTTCAACCCATATCACCTCTTTCTTATTCCCACTTCCCAGGCAAGAGAACGGTACCTCCAAGAGCTTGAGTCACACCGCAAGGCCCCCGCAGTGTCAGGATTGGAACCCACATCCGGTTGACTCCAGGGCTGGCTGTCTTCTAGCTCAGCGTAATGCCTCCTGCTTGTGAATCTACTCACAAACAGTAAATCAGAGAAATACAAAGCAGTGCATGTTTAGTTATCCTTCTAACAGATTACTTTTGTTGAAGAGAGCAAAATTTCCTGAAAGGGCAGATAAATTGAAGCAAAAGAAAGAAAACGAAAGGAAAGGGGAAGGGGAAGGGGAAGGGAAGGAAGGGAAAGGGAAGGGAAAGGGAAGGGAAAGGGAAGAGAAGGAAAAGAAAAACCCCACAGTCGGGAGTGCTTTTTTCCAGATGCCTGTGCTCTCCCGGGCTCACCCCTCATTGGTTCCTGTGCTGGAGATAAATGGGACAGCTGGGGACGACTCTGCCATTTCAGCGATATTTGGATAGCTGCGGAGATGAGTTGATAGATTGTGTGAACTCAGTCATTTATCCCCCCTCGAGTGGCCTGTGATTTTCTCCCTGTTTTGCATACCTAACCTCCCCCCACATCTCGGGGGAGATTCTGCCGCCACAGCAGGATTTGAAGGCAAGGTGCTGGCTGAAGCAGGTTGGCGACAAGTGCACTGATGAGGTCAGCAGGGTGACAGATGCCAAGGGTGGGGATGGCCGTTGTGTTGGCCACAGCCTGTGCAGAAGGGTCTGTGGGGGAAGGAGGAACCAGCCCTTGCCAAGGACGGGAAGGAAACTGATTCAGTGTCCATTTCCTGACCCGCGGAGCTCAGCCAGTTCATCAGGTCACAGCGTGTGACACGCCTGTGTTTCTCCAGGACGTTAAGGAGAGACTGTGTCTCTTTCCCCCCCCCCTTCCTGTTGACAGATGAGGAAACGGAGGATTGTCTGTTCCTCTAAAAAGGCTTTGAGCACCTGTTGTGCGAGACATCGAACACTGATGTCTGGCCTGGAGGGGGGGACAGAGAGCGGGTGGTACAGCATTTAAAATCCCACGCTTTGAGGCAGATGGCCCTCAGGTCAGATCCCAGCCGGCTTCCGAGGGACCCTCTCTCTCCCACCCTCCCCTGGGCGCTCTCTCTGGTGGGGACAGAAGCGTCCTCCTCCCAAGCCGAGACTTGCTGTGGCACATGGGAAGGGGCGGCTTTGGCACAGACAGTCATGGGCGTAGACTTGGTCTAGACCCTCATGGCTGGGTGGATTCGGGCACCTTAGCTGGAGTATTGATACGTGAGTGCTACACTGGTGGCGAGGGACAAAAACCCGTCCTGAACCAGCTGAAGCTAAAGAAGGACACGCATTGTGTCTTGTCAACCAGCTGCAGAAGGGACTGGAGTTTCAAAGGAGCGATTTGTGCCCTTTCTCTCTCTCTGACTTTTCATCTCCGCTTGCCTCTGCCTTCGCTGCACCTCCCCAAACAGACAGGCTTTGGTGCCAGGGACCGCGGCTTCGTAGCTCTGGGCTTACGGGCTGCCGACGTCATAACCCAGGGGAAACAGATTGCTCTCTCCTGTCTTTGATCTGTGAGAATCCAAAGTGGGGGCCGCGTGCCCTTTCCCAGAGCAATCGATCAGTCACTGGCTGGTGGGAGGGACAATGTAATTGGCGGGTAAGGTCTATTAATAGAAAAACAGGAAGAGGGGGCCCTTTGAAGATGCAGTCAGTATCGTTACACTCCAGAGTGGACACGTGCCTGTACCTGCGCGTATACACGCTCACTGGTGTGACTGATTATAAAAATTCCATCTAGCACGATCCACCGCCCCACATACAGCCAAACGCCCCTGCCCTCGCCCTTAGGTGAGACCACCCTTAGCCACAGCACATCCAGCTTCAAGCCCGGCCTATCTGGGGCGCTAGCATTTCTCTGAGTCAGCCCTCAGTGTGGCTTTTAGCGATCTTGGGCCAAAAGGAAGTGGACCCTCCCCCCGTGTGAAAGGGCTGGAGAAGAGACCTGGGCTTAAATTTCAGGCGAGACCCTTACAGGGTGTCAGCACCTGGGCAGATTCCATAGCTTCTAATTCTACTGAGCAAAGAGGAGGAACAGAAGTAAGGTCAATGGCGAGCAGTCAGAACATACCCCATGTGCCAAAACTCCAGACTCGCTTCTAAAGCAGGCAGGTGTGACGGTCATTGGAATTAGTTTCCTCATCTAGAAAATGAGTTCACAAGTGTGTGACAATATTAATTTTAAAAGATAGTGCTAAGCGAAGTAAGCTAGTCAGAGAAAGACACCATATGATTTCACTCATACGTGGCATTTGAGAAACGAAAGGTCAAAGGGAAAAAAAAGGAGAAGCAAACCAAGAAACCGACTCTTAACTACAGAGAATAAACGGATCGTACCAGAGGGGAGGTGGGTAGAGGGATGGGCGAAATAGGGGATTGGGGACCAAGAGGACACTTGTCACAATGAGCAGTGAGTAATGTACAGATTTGTTGAATCAGGGGCACCTGGGTGGCTCAGTCTGTTAAGCGTCCCAACTTCTAATCTCGGCTTAGGTCTTGATCTTAGGGTTGTGGGTTCAAGTCCTGTGTTGGGCTCCCCACTGGGCATAAAGCCTACTTTTAAAAAAGGAGGTGGGGAACGCCACCCGGGTGGCTCAGTTGGTTAAGTGTCTGACTTAATTTCCGCTCAGGTCATGCCCTCACGGTTCTTGAGGCCAAGCCCCATGTTGGGCTCTTTGCGGACAGCGCAGAGCCTGCTTGGGATTCTCACTCTCCCCCTCTCTCTGCTCCTCTCCACTCGCGTGCTCTCTCTCTCTCTCAAAACAAATAAGTAAACTTAAAAAAAATTCTTTAGGGGCGCCTGGGTGGCTCAGTTGGTTGAGCGTCCGACTTCGGCTCAGGTCACGATCTCGCGGTCTGTGAGTTCGAGCCCCACGTTGGGCTCTGGGCTGACGGCTCAGAGCCTGGAGCCTGTTTCGGATTCTGTGTCTCCCTCTCTCTCTCTGACCCTCCCCCGTTCATGCTCTGTCTCTCTCTGTCTCAAAAATAAATAAACGTTAAAAAAAAAATTAAAAAAAAATTCTTAAAAAAAAAATTGTTGAATCACTGTATTGTACACCCCAAACTCCTATAACACTGTAGGCTAACTGAACTGGAATTAAATTTTTAAAAACGTTTAAAAATTAAAAATGAGGAATGGCCCCTAGTAGAGAGAATATAGTAGGTGCTCAATACATGCTCCACCCACACACACACCATCTTTTGATCTGACAATAAAGACCTCATGCTCCCAAAAAACCTTTTTCCTCCTCCTCCTCTCCCTCCCTCGCCCTCCCTCTCTCCTGTCCCTTCCTCCTTCCTTCCCTCTTTTATCTTTTCTCTCCCTCCCCCAATCTCTTCCCTGGCCCACCCCTTCTACATACATGGGACACTCTGCCCTTTAGTGAATTATTGACCTAAAGTTAGTGTGACACGCTCACGAGAGGGGCTGCCTCCCAGCTCAGGTGTGAACAGCACCCACGCCCCAGTCCAGGGGCTGGGATTCCCATCTGTGACGGCAGGGACATACATTCTTGAACAAGCGCAGGGACAAGACGTGGGCTTCTCCAGAGCTGTCACCATCTGACGTCCCCGCTCCAGGGAGGCGAGCTTTCTCTTAAAGAGGGACTTTTCTTCAGTCAACCGTATCACCTGTCTTAGAGAAGAAATTCAGAGTGATCAGGACGAGGCCCATCTCCAGCGGGGCTGACAAATCTGCACTTAGCAGGGCCGCGCCGGGGGGCACGACTGCCCAGGAGCGAGCCCGCCCCCCCCAGACTTTTCTGGGCCTCTGTTCAGTTGTCCAAGAGCATGAACGTGGCAGTGCTCCCCACTGTTCATGTGAGTCCTCGGCAGGATCTTTGGATTTCAGAAGATGGGAGCAGTGGTTCAGAACATCGGTACTGCAGCCCGATCGCCCAGGTCCACCCTGGCTCCGCGTGGGCACCACCAGCTGTGCTTCCGTGGGCAAGTGACTTCACCTCCCTGGGCCTCAGTTTCCTCTTCTGTACAGAGTGGGAATAGCAGTACTTACCTTGGAGGAGGATCACTAAGTAGAAACCACTTAGCAAAGCACATGTCTAGGTCATAATAATTATAAGAACATTTGGGGACAGACTTGTATAAACTGTGAAGTGTGGTCTTCATGTGAGAGTTACTGTTTACCATGAAGTGCAGGAACCCAGTTACTACTTTAAGAAAACGTTGTGTATAGTTTCTATTTGTTTAAATTTTTTTTTTTAATGCTTATTCACTTTTGAGAGACAGAGAGCGAGCAGGGGAGGGGCGGAGAGAGAAGGAGACACAGAATCCAAAACAGGCTCCGGGCTCCGAGCTGTCAGCACAGAGCCCGATGCGGGGCTCAGACCCACGCATTGTGAGGCCATGACCTGAGCCGAAGTCGGACGCTTTACCGACCGAGCCGCCCAGGCGCCCCTGTTGTGTATGGTTTCTTACTGGTGGTTTTACATCATGTAAAGTCTTTCTTTGGATGAAAGCACTCACGTTGGCCCGCGTGTTGGCAAACTACGAAGCACGGCACGACACAGCGAATGGCCGGTTTCTTGTTCCACTCATCGTACCTTTGTGCCTCTCGTGTGTCAGACGCTGTGGTAGAAACATTTACGCAGATCCTTCCGTTTCGACCTTACTGGGTTAGTATTCTCTAACCCGGTGCCTTTGAGATATCCCAGTCCACGTGTCCAGGGAAAAACAGACATTTTAAGGCAGCTTGTAGAAATGACAACATGCTCTCAGCCATGTCAAGCTCTTCAGAGCTGTCTTACTATGGGTCTCATCTGCGTGGCGCTTAGGGAATGACCTTGGCTTGGCTTCCCGCCTGCTTTGTTGTCACCAGTAGAGCCCAGGGGCTTGGTCTTAACCCTGGCTACCCAGAAGAGTCCCTTCCTCCTCTGCTGGCCTGCGCTGCCCTTATGAATCAGGGTCAGCCAGCACACATGACTTTTAGTCTCTCGTTTCTGCTTTTCTGCTCAGAGGGAGCGGCTGGTACCAAAAGGTCAAGAAAGCCACATAACCGGAGGGACGCTGGTTGCCCCTGGTTTGCGAAACCCTTTCTGCTTTGTCCCCAGCCAGACCTGATTTTTCTCCTCTCCCCAAAGCCAAGTACATCGGCTGTTACCTGGATGACACCCAGAGCCGGGCCCTGCGAGGCGTGTCCTTTTTCGACTACAAAAAGATGACCATCTTCCGTTGCCAGGACAACTGTGCAGAACGGTAGGGCTCCGACGTCCCAAGCTCCATTCATTTCAGACCCCTTCCTTCCGTGGTGTTCTTTCCTTTCCCGTGGAAGGGCACAGTGGAGGATGAGCCCGTGGCCCCGTGGAAAGAGTGATACGAGGGTGTGTGTATGTGCACGTTCACGTGTGAGTGTATATGCGCATGCACACGTGCAGATGAGCAGGACTGTTCGGGAGGTGGTTTGTGGGAGTTTGTGATCGTGGAGCCGTGGGACGCTGTGGCCTGGGTGGGAGTTTGTATGTACAGCGTGCAGAGTCAGCGGGTCATGTTTGTAAGCTTAGTGCACACACGGAATGGTCTTTAAACACTAGCGGCTGTGTGTGCAGGAGACTTTGTGAATGTGTGTGCGAGGGTCCGGACTTGAGCCTGTGTGTGGGAAAAGCCCACAGGTGTGAATCTGAGTGGGCGGCTTGTAAGATGCCCACGGGAAGGGTGAGGTGGGAGCCTGGGGCTCAGGGGTGCGTAATCCCTTGTTCTTCCCCCAGGGAGAAACACAGTGTTTCCCAATTGAAGAAGAAAATGATGTTCTTGAGGAGAACACTCATTGGGGGAGGGAGCTGACTTTCCAAGGGTGGATGAGGCCCCAGAAGACTGGCAGGTGGCGATGGGACCCTCAGTCCAAGCCCGGGCCCCAGCATTGCCGCCTTGGACCTGGAATAGCTTTTTTTTTTTAAATTTTTTTTTTTAACATTTATTTATTTTTGAGACAGAGAGAGCATGAACAGGGGAGGGTCAGAGAGAGAGGGAGACACAGAATCCGAAGCAGGCTCCAGGCTCTGAGCTGTCAGCACAGAGCCCGATGCAGGGCTTGAACCCACGGACCGCGAGATCATGACCTGAGCTGAAGTCGGACGCTTAACCGACTGAGCCACCCAGGCGCCCCGGACCTGGAATAGCTTTGAAGAGGCTGCTGCCATGCTCACTTTCAGACTCTAGCCGGCTGGCCCTGAGGTCACCAACTCTGGAGGACCTCAGCTACATGGCTGTCGTGGAAATGAGCAAGTGGGTGGCCGAGGGACTCCTCCCTGTGTCCTTCATGAGGAAACACTATCCCCTTTATAATCATCTGCCTGAGCCCAGGGCTGTCTCCAGCTTGGGAAGGTCTCTGAGCCCTTGATGGTATCGATTCATTAATTTATTTGTCAGACCGTGGGGAGACCCAGGTGAATTCCACAGCATCCATGGCCCCATGGAGTCACAGCCTTGATGGGGAGACAGACATGTGAACAGAGAAGGGCAGTAGGGCGGGGTGAGGGTTCAGATGGAATGAATCGCAGACGAGAAATGCAGAAGAGGGCCCCCAGCCCGCCTGGGGTGTCAGGAAGGAGTCCCAGGAGGTGACAGCCAAGCATCAAAGGACGAGTCAGATGAACTCATTTAATCCCCTTCAGTTCAGCAAATGTTTATCGCTGCCCACGTGTGTGTGAGGTGCTGGAGGTGCAGAGATGAGTCCGCCATAGCCCTGCCCTCGGGGGTGGGGGGGCTCCCCAGCTAGTTGGGAAGACAGAGGCATGAGCAGGCTTGGGCAGTAGAAAACCAACAGCTTACACGTGGTGGGCATTTCCCTGTGCCAGGCACTGTTCTCGGCACTTTGCAGATATTATCAACTCTCATCCACCACGAGACCCCAAGAGGCAGGAATGTTGTGATCCACATTGCACGGATCGAGGAAACCAGGGTATGGAGACCTCAAGCGTGATGGGTGCTGGGCTGAGGGTGCCGTTTAAAGTACAGGGGGCCCGTGAAGGTTGAGGGAATGGAGGGCTCAGGAAGAGTTACAGAGGTGAGATCTTAAGCCAGGTTTTGAAGGATGAACAGGAGTTTTCTAGGTAGTCCTAGGAGGACAGAAATCACAGCACACTCAAAGATCAGAACTCCTGAAACATCCTAAATAGCCAGCATCCTTGCACAGGCAGTGGGGAGGGGGTGCACAGAAGGTCCAAGGGGAGTTGTCTAGAGGGGAAGCGGCAAGGCTGGCTGAAGCCTGCTGACACGGAGCCTTGAATGCCACCCGAAGCATCTGGCTTGGCCACAGGCAAGGGGGGAACCGCTGGGAGGCGTTCATCAGGAGAGTGGTGTCCATTCATTCGGCAAATACTTATTTAACATTTACCCGATGCCAGGCATTGAGAATGAGGCAGTAGGTAGCAGGGCGGGGGAGGGGAGGGGCAGGGAGGGTGGATCTAGGGCAGGGTCCTCAGCCCGGAGTGAACACGAACATCACCCAGAGTCTTGCAAAAACAGATTGCTGGGCCCCGTTCTCACTTTCTGATTCAGCGGGCTTGGGGTACAGCCCAAGAATTTGCATTTTTCATGAGTTCCAAGACTGTCCAGGCTCTGCGGGTCCTGGGACCATGGTTAGAGCATCGCTGCGCCGATTTTCACACTCAGCTGCACGTTAGGGTCACAGTGCCAATTAAATTAGACTGTCTCGAAATGGGAGCCAGGTGTGGCATTTAAAAAATGCTCCCTGGGTGATCCTAATGGCCGTCCATGTTAAAGAACCCCAGATAGGAGGGTCGGTAGGCTGAGCCAAGCCATCTGGAAGCTTATTTGCCTGCGGTGGAGGCCCCGGGGGGCGGGAGCTGGTTTAGAGAGTGGAGAGGTATGATCTGTTTTAATTCTGGAAAGATCCTCCCGGCAAGGGCAACAGGAGGTTTATCGGGATCAGTAGTCTGGGGCGCTCCCAGGGACACCCCAGTGGCCTGAAGGATGGCAAGGCTCACTCCGTTTCCCTTCCCAAATTAGTTATCTGTTGCTGGGCAACCAATGATCCCCAAATGTAGTGTCTTAAACCAACAAACGTTTATCATCTCACACCATTTTTGGGTGTCAGGAAATAATGGCCCGGGAGTGGGATTAGCCAGATGATTCTGCCTCAGTGTCCCCATGGGCTTGCTCTCAAGGGACTGCGGAGACCTGCGGCCTCTGAGGGCTTGGACAGGGCTGGAGAATCCCTTCCGGAGACAGGCACACACCTGGCTGGTGGCCTGAGGCCTCAGGTCCTCACCACACGGACGTGTCCTTGGGGCCCGCTTGTGCGTCCTGACGTGGCAGGTGTCTCCTGTCCAAGGGAGGGGCGAGGAGGAAGCTCCCACCGGCTCTGGAGTTATAACACCCACTGGAAGTGGTTTTTTTTTCTTTTCCCTTGGAAATTGTTCCTTCTGTTAGTGGGTCCAGTTACATGAGAGGGGTCCGGGGTACCCCAGAGCAAAGGCTTCAGAGAGATGGGAAGACTAAGACGGGTGGAAGCAGGCTGGCCGAGCCCCAGGATTTCGGTGGGGTTCAGGCACCGAGACACCCGTTTGGTTTAAGCTGCTCTCCCTGCACCCGGCCAGGCGGGTGTGTGGAGCAGGCAAGGGCAGGTGCCACCCGGAGTCGCTGAGGCGTGTGGGGGCACGAGTCCAGGCGGGTCTGTCTCTCCAGCTGCCCGAGGGTGTCCAGAGTCACGACCTGAGCTGACCATTCCCCTCCGGCCAGCCTTATGTGGCCAGCATTCTGCGGGCTGCTGCCGGAGGAGCCTTCCTGGTTCCGCCTCCGAGGCGAGAGGGGCTGATGAGGGCTTGTCCTAATCCTCTCCCTTCGCCCCTACCCGCTACAGCCAAGACAGGCCGTGGCGTCTCATCTGTTTACAGAATGAATGTCCAGAGAGTCCTTTTTAGGAAGCGATCCCAAGGCCAAGGGGAAAATGAGTCAAAAATCTTGCAGTGCCTGGAGTTTTGTTTAGTTTTAGGAAAAGGAATGTTTTTCCTTGGCTGGATATGTGACCTTGGTTTTGCCATCTTCCAAGGGGATACGAGAGCCCCTGCCTCCTCCCTTCCTTCCAGCTTTTCTCAAGGGACATGGAGGCATCATTTTGGGGGATGTTTCCTGCAATAAAGGGGCTGGACTCTGGAGCACGGCTCTAGGCAGGGAGGAGCAAGGGAGTGGGTTGGGACAGGAGGACCCTGGGCTTGGAGGGGGTGTGTGTGTATGCGCGTGTGTGTGAAGTGTGCCACGTGTGGAAGTGTATAAGGTGGGTGTCAGTAGGACACGGTGTGGCTATGGGGGGGCGGTCCCTGGGGGTCCTTGTCCCCAGAGCCCTCCAGTTGCCCCAGGTCTCCACTTTGCTGGGTGAGCCTCCGTGTCCCCGGGGTCTGCATGGTGGTAGCTGCCCTGGACTGACAGCAGCCTTCCCCAGGGGTTACCTGTATGCCGGGCTGGAGTTCGGCGCGGAGTGCTACTGCGGCCACAAGATCCAGGCGACAAACGTGAGCGAGGCCGAGTGCGACATGGAGTGCAAGGGCGAGCGCGGCAGCGTGTGCGGCGGCGCCAACCGCCTGTCCGTCTTCCGGCTGCAGCTGGCCCAGGAGTCTGCGCGCAGGTGTACGTGAGTTGGCCCCGCCCCTCTCCGCAAGGCCGCCTGCTCCCTGCCCTGCGCCTGCTGGGGCTCCCCAGCACTCCCCGCAGCCCTGCGCCCGCCCCACCTTCCACCACGGCCCTTGCCGAACGCTTTGATCCGTGGAATTCGGATGTTTCCGTGAGCTGTGTCCCCTCCCTCCCACCCAGAGCGGCCTCCTGTCTTCCCGCCTCCTCCCCTGTCTTCCTCCTTGACAGAGTGAGCTGGAGCCTGAGCTCGGCCTGCCTTCCTGGTTTTCTGAAAGCGTATTGTCTCTAATGATGCAGACAGAGATAATGACAAAAGCAGACACTTGGTCCTTTTCTCAGTGCCTTATGTGGAGTAGCACATCCTCACGGTGACCCTGGAAACGGGCTCTATTATTCTCTAACTCCCAGTTTACAGTAAAGGAAACTGAGGGTCAGTGTCACATAAGCAGCAGAGGACTTAAACCAGTTACAGGGCTCACGTCTTTCATGCTCTGCTTCGGTCTTATTGGACGTGCTCTCCAGTTTCCACACGGAGGGAGGGAGGGGAGTGAGCATGGACCCTCTTCCGCAGACATTGTCCTGCGGTCCCCCTTCTGGAACAGGTAATGTCTGTCTAGCAGGAATCTGCTCTGTGCCAGGCACTGTCCCAAGCCCACGACAGGCCCAATTTCATCTCTCTTCCTTACAGCCTCCGTAAGTGGTTACCAGTGTTAATCATTCCCATTTTGCACTGAGGAAACTGAGGCTTATCGAGTTTAAGTAAACCTGCCCAAGGCCACACAGTCTATTTAAAGGTGATCCGCAAACCTATGAAGATTGCTGATGACCTTGACAGGAGATGGAGGGCTGGGTTTCTCCCGATTACCCTTCTGATGCAGTCCCTGAGGCAGGGACAGGAACCCGCAGCCACACCTCTGACCCCTGGGCCAGCGTTTCACATTTGAATGTGCCCGTGAACCCTATGGAGATGTTGTTACGGAGCACGTTCGGGTTCGGCCGGTCAGGGTGAGAGTTTGCATTTCTGAGGAGCTCCCAGGTGATGCTAGGCTGCTGGGCTAGGGGCCACACTTTGAATAATAAGGCCTCAGACCTCAGCAGAGGTGACGCTGCCTGCCCAGGACACAGGTGGGTTTGGCGGAACGTAGAGACAGGCTTTTCCCATGGGAATGCCATTGTTGATAAAAATTCGTGGCGGGTCTGCTTGGCCATGTGTTCCGTTTCCCAAATCCTGTGTGTTCAAAGCCCCACTCGGGCTTTTGCCGCGCAGTAGGGTGGCGCGTGTTTCCAGTTTGCAGAGGTGCGGGTTGCTGCCGGCGGAAGCACCATCTGCCTCCCCATGGGGGCCTCAGTTCACCCCCGGGGCTGGAGTCCTGGCTGGCCGAGGTGGCGTGTGAAACCCAGGCGGGAGAATGGCCACACAGCGAGTCCCTCGTTTGGCCGCTAGCGTGACAAGGTTTTTTTTTTTTTTTTTTTTTTAACTTTTTGTATTTATTTTTGAGACAGAGAGAGACAGAGCATGAACAGGGGAGGGGCAGAGAGAGAGGGAGACACAGAATCTGAAACAGGCTCCAGGCTCTGAGCTGTCAGCACAGAGCCCAACGTGGGGCTCGAACTCACGGACCGTGAGATCATGACCTGAGCTGAAGTCGGACGCTTAACCGCACACTGTCACAGGCCATCGAAGATGTTCAGTCCGTTGAAATATACAAGCCTCGGCACACAAAGACAGTAGATTCTGTACAAGGGGGTATGTTTTGCCCTTGTAGCAGTGGGGGGCCTGTGTGGGTGCTGCAGAGTAGCCCCTGAGGCTGGCGGGGATGTTCCTGCACCCCTCCGCTTGCCCACCTCGGCAGCAGAAAAGTTAGCCAGGATGGTGTTTTGTTTCCTCTGAGAAAGGAGTCTTTTATATTTATGTCCAAGAGGGGAACGTAGTCATGTCTGCTGAGGGTGGAGTCTAGGCTTCTCCAAGTCCACCACAGTTGTCCCGAATCATCACTGTACAAGATTTGAAGCTTGGGCACCTTCAGCTGGAGATTCCAGAAGAAAATTGAAGCCTTATTAACCTCAAGGCTGCTATGGCTGAGATAAGAACAGAAGTGGCTTGGATAAGGAGATGGATGGTTGACGATGTGCCAAATTGAGACTCTTGGTGGGCGCCCAGTTGATACCATGGTGTCTGGAGAGAACATGGAGACCATTCATTGAACCAAAACACTTGATGAGCATCCACGGGGATTAGGCATGGAGAGGATGAGTGGAGAATAAAGCACAGTCTCCACGGTTGGGGAGCTCATGGTCTAGTGGAGAAACAGATCTGGCACCAATGGGGTCTGTTCAAGCATGGGGGTGTATATATGGGGGAATGGCAGGGGCTCTGTCTTCAGGAGCCGAGGGAGCGACATTTGGGTAGGATCCCATTTTAAGGAGACTTCTGGATGAGAGGGAGAGCCATATATTCCAGCCATGAACAAAAAGTCCAGGGTCAGCAAAGGTCATGTGTTGAGTGCCCTATTGGAAGCACCTTCCTATATGCTGATGTCCCGTTTTACAGCTTTAGAAACTGAAACTCTGCACAGAAGAAGGCTGTTTGATTAGGGCCTTGAAAGATGCATGGGATTTTTTCCTGGTGTGGAAGAGGAGGATATCCAGACTGAAGTTGCCAAGGGGTGGGAGGGAAGTCTAGGCAAAGGGAATGGGGTGTGCAAAAGCCTAAAGGTAGCTTTAGGAAATGATGGGAAGGCACGATTTTTCCAAGGCCGCAGTGCTTCTTAGGGACTGAGCTTGGGCTGGAACCCAGCTCCCTGACTGCTAGTTTGGGTGCTCACTCCCTACAGTGCTGTAGACACCTTGACCTCTTGTAAGGGATTCTGGACCTCATATCCTCTCTTTTGGGAGAACTCCTTGGATCTAGCTTACCTCCTTCTTTCCCTGACCTCTGATCTCTCCTTCTGCCCCATTTGCGGACTCGAAGCAAAACAGAATTGCCAGTGTCCTTGTGACTGGGTCAGAACCCAGTGGCACCTTTGGTTTCCCATTCCTGGGCACGATTTATACACAAGTAAATCAGAAAGGGAGGCCTTCCGAGGTACTGGCACACGATAGTAGCGAGTATTATACCAGGCAGGGAAATGAGTAAACACACCAGGAAACAGGTATGGTGGAAACCGGATTCCCTTTGTAGAGTCATTAGTTGATACCAGCAATGTATCTTAACTGCGTTTCCCTGAGCAGTGGCACAGAATTCTTAATGATTAGAAAGATCCAAAGGAGGCTTCTTGTCTCCCAAGCACCACTGGTGGGGCATACACCTTGCATAGGGAGGCAGCCTACTTGTTTCCGAGGTGATGGAATGCTCTTACAGTAAGTAGTGAGAGCATTAAAAGGTTAGCAGAGCAAATGTCTGCAGGCACCCTGCTATTCTTCCTTGACACAGACTCTCAGGCACGTGGACTCTTTGCCCTTGTTACAAAAGAACCGAGAAATGGACTTCCTTCTTGGTTGGATTACATTTTTCACAGCAGTTTGCTAAATGCGTCAGCAAGTGTAGCTCTCCTCCCAGGGGCAGAGACCTGCCAGCGATTTGAGAACGTTACGGCTTTACAGGATGTTGCAAGAAATTTCATTTGCTTGAAAGATTCTTGCAAGATCTGTGTTAGAAGATTCCTTAGAACTACATTGAATGTGTTAGATACACGTTGGGCCCATTGGGTGGCTGTCCATGGTGCTGACCATCCTTTTGTGCAGCCTAAAGCCCCCAAAACTGCAGGCAGGCCAGATTCTCCCAGGATTCAGCACCTTTTCGTCTTGCTTGCTTGCTTGTTTGTTTGTTTTCTGTCTTGGTGGAAGTATTATGAAGCTTACAGTACCATGGAAAAATAGATCCTTGACTTATGGCTCACACTTTACACAGTGTATTTTGTATACTGTTAGTCTTGGCAGTTTTTTGTCTTTGAAAGTTAGAAGGGGAATTTCATGCAGTACTCGTGTTGTGCTCACTGATCCTCCATTCTGGTGGCTTCTGCCAAGGGGAGCCTCAGATGTTCGTGGAAAGTCATACTGGATGGATGGACCATGCCTAGCTCCTCTTTGCCAGTTCTGGGGGTCTCTCCTTCACTTTAATAGGTGCCCGGGACCCCTGAATTTTATAATTCATATGAATCTTCATGAGTTCTGCTGTGTAGGGTTGAGGAGATGACAGCTAGAAAAATTTCCTCCTTCTGCATCCTGAGGGGGGAGAATTGGTTTGCTCTTTGCCCCTAAGCAGAGTCCACAAAGGCTAGGGGGGCAGCGTAGGTTTTGAAATCAGGAAGACATCGCTTCTATCCCAGCTTTCTCACTTACTTGCTGTGTTGACTCTGGCCACGTTGTTTCCTCTCTGAGCCTCAAGTGCCTCATCTGTAAAATGGGGACAGTTCCAACCTTTAAAGATTGCTGTGACCACCAAGTGAGATGAAATCGAGAGAGCACATAGCCGTTGTGATGCCCCTTTCTTCCTAGAATGAAAACTCCTTAGTGTGCTTCACGTAGCACCCAATTCAAGCCATTTGAATTTGCAACAGCCCTCAGGAGCCTTTGGTGCTGCCTAAAAATAGCTGGTTTGAATTCTTCTCGGACAGTTAGGCTCTTTGTGTAATTCAATCTCTCTCTGATTATAGGTGGCCGTTTGCAGCTCCCAGCTCACTGCCTTTCCTCCTCGCTGGCATCTTTAATGCAGTAGAGCCTGGCCTAATTACCCAGGGGGTGGTGGCCTCTTTCAAACCAAGGGGAACTCTTCCACGCCTGCCTTTAAGCTGATGCCTGGTGACATTTACCTCATTTTTGTGAAGCCCCGGAACAAAGAGATGATAGGACTTCAGAGATACTTGCAGCTGGTTCCAGGCTGTTCTTCATCTGCCCCCAGCAAAGAGAGTTGATGAACAGTTGCTCTGTTCACCTCTTGCTAGTAAAAGCCTCAAGCTGCCGAGGTCATGCACCATCCCAGCTGGCCTGGCAATGAAGAGCTGACATTACCAGAATGTGGGGCATGGGCTTTTGTGACGCTGGGGCCCCTGCTGCGGGGCCAGAGAGGGTTTCTGGGAAATTCAGGTGGCTGGTATGGGGTCTCTGGAAACCCCGACCGTGTTAGGATTGGGCAGGCTTCCCACAGAACGGCAGAGGGGTGGGAAACCAAAATGGGGTGTCGGATAGGATTGGGGTCACATCCCAACTCTGCTCCCCGCTGGCTGTGTGACCTGGAAAAAGCAGTTGAATCTCGTTACATCTCCGAGGCCTCTACCTGCAAAACAGGATAATAGTATGGTCCACCTCACAGGCTGCTGCAAGGATTAATTGAGATACAGTGTGTACAAGATGTAGCACAGCTGATGTGATTACCATCGTGAGTGTGTAGTAACATTGGCCACGAGGAAGACATGACCCAGGGCTGCTGCTGTTGTCCAGGGGGACCATTCTCACAGAGTCTGGGCTGTGAAGAGCAGTGGCCCTGAACTCCACGTGGGGTTTCCCTGGGGGATTACTAGTGCTCCGAGATCCAAAGATATTTTAAGTTGGGTTCCCCCAGAGGCAAGGATGGGAACCTTGGTTTGCTTGGGAAGTGACCCCAGGATGCATCTCTGGGAGGGATGGAGAAGTGAGACAAGGAAGGGAAAGAGCCGAAACAAGGTCCGCTACAGGGCAGGGCACGCTGAGGACAGCCGAAGTTAATCCCACTGGGGAGCTCGGGGAGACGGCGGTGAACGTGCTTCAGAGGTGTCCCCCTGGAGGGGCAGGAAGCTGCAGCGTTTACCCTCCCGCACACCCCCATCACTGGCTGAGGGTGGCCCCCGGGGACATGGCCCAGCCTGTTTTCACCAGCCCTAAGGCAGAGTCCTGGGTATATATTGTGGGTCGCTGTCCATCTGTATCGGGACAGGGAACGCCAGGGGCCCTGACACCAGGACATTGAGAGCGTCTGCTCTGTAAAGTCTAGCCACCCTTCACACATCATGGACAAGCGGAGGAGAAAGGAGCAGGGAGGGCTACTGAGTCCTGGTTAGGTCTTAGGCACGTTAAATGCCATCACATGGGACCTCCACTCTCACCGTGCAGCGCAGATGTGATCCCTATTTACAGATGAGGAAACCGAGGCTTAGAAGGTGAAGACACCTGCCCAAAAGGACACTCAGCTTAGTAAGTACCTGACCCAGGTCTGTCTGAATTTATTTATGTAGTTAGTTATTTATTTAGTTAGTTTTGAGAGAGAGAGAGAGTGCATGCGATTGGGGGAGGGGTGGGGAGAGAGGGAGAAAGAGAGAATCCCAAGTGGGCTCCTCTGCCTGGAGCCCCGATGGCAGGGCTCAGACTTCCGAACCACGAGATCATGACCTGAGCCAAAATCGAGAGTCGGACGCTTAACTGACGGAGCCACCCAGGTGCCCCCGTTTGAATTTAAAACCAGTTCTCTTTCTGCTGGGCACCAGAGCTTTCTGCAAACGGGAAGGCATCTGTTCATGCTGTGGGAGTGCAAAATTCTATCACAGAAGAGTGTTAGGAAGGTCAAGGGATCCTGACTGGCCACCTCTCCTTCCTTTGCAGACCCAAGTAATGAGAAGGCCTCACCGCTGATGGGGAGGACCACTTGTCCATTTTACAGATGGAGGAAAGGAGGGGCGTGGGAGAATTAAATGTCTTCTCCATGTTCTGACCACCAAGCCATAATAGCAACCTGCAGAGAGAAATGGACTGCAGAGTGCTCCCCCGATCCCTGAGAACCCCACCTTCCTGCCGGACATCAGGAAGCCCTCTGCGACCCTGCGGTCCCCCCCCCCCCAAAAGCGGAATGGGCAGGACTGTAGGAAAACCCCACATCCAACAGGCCAACTGCTCCTGGAACCACCTTCCTGCACCTGGTCCCCTCCTTACCACACCCTTGGACACACATGGCCCAAAGAGAGACTCGAAGCAATGCCTCCTGATCCCACTCTGGCTCCTTGAAACCTCACCTTATTTGGTATTCAGGGCATTCAACTCAGCCCTCTTCTCTAAGCTGGTAGGGTCAGGGACTCATTAGCAGATGCTTAAATGTCAAAGGGAGACAACCTCCGTGGAACTGGGCTTACGGTCTTCCTTCCGCCTTCCCACTCTCTCAGTCTGGCGGCCTGCAGATGGCCTTCGTCCAGGCGTCCAGGCCAAAAGGAGGCAATCACCTGGAGAGATGGCAGGGAAGAGGTTCCTGCCCCCTTCCCACTGCTTTTCGGGTTAAGTCTTAGGGCAGGAGGCAAGGAGACCGGTCCACCGACCTTCACCTGCCCCTTCCACTCTACTTCCGGCTCGCCAGACTCAGGCGTATCCGTCTCAGAGTGAACCACCCAGTATTCGCATCTCCATTTTAAAGATGAGAACATCGAGGCTCCAAAAGGAGAGGAAACTTGCCCAAGGGCGAACACCGAGGAAGGGGGTAGCCGCCAACGGGCACTATGGGAAGAGCTGTCTGCGTGACAGGCACAGACTCCGAGGTCCAGGGAAGAGAAGTAGAGGTGGCACCAGAGCTCGTGTCTCCTGGCCGCTAGGCTTCCGCTCCTTAGCTAGGCGGCTCGTCCCGAGCCTGTCAGTTCCAGGAAAGTGCTATGGCCTTTTGGTGTGGTGCCAGACTGGTGCCTCTTCTGGAGCCCCTGGGTCAGGGCCGACCCCCTCAAGGCCACCTGCAGACGCATGCTGATGTAGCCCCATCAGCCAGAGCCCAAGAGCCAGGCCCCCCCAGCTGGGGGTGTTGAAGGCAGGGTGTTTGGCCGGGGGGGGGGGGGTCCAGATGCACGCGTGTGGGCTCACGGGACCTTGAGTGATGCCCCGGTGACCTCAGCTACGCAAGGTCATATCTGCAAGAGGATGTAGGGGTGACTCCTAGCAGTGGTGACCCAAAGACCACCTTGGGCGGGGCGCCAGCTGTCACGTGCCCACGGGCAGACACACTCCTATGCAGAGACTCACGTCAGGTTCAGGGTTACACAGGACCGAAACAGATCCCAGCAGTGCCCCGGCTGCGCGCTCCAGGCGTGGGGGTCCCCGTGCTCTCAGCATCCCGGGGAGAGCCTTGTGATCTTGTCTCTTGTATGGTATAAGCATGAAGTAGCCTCGCACTGGGGAAACAGACATGCTTGCAGGATCTGAGGTCCTGGCTGTTCAGGGAATTTTTGAGAAATGCCCAACCCCTGGTGGCATCGAGCCTGTCTGGGGGGGAAGTTGGCTGCGGCTTAGCCCGGCCCTCCGCTAGGAGAGAGAGAGAGAGAGAGCCCTTCTCCACCCAAGCTACATGGTTGCCAGGCAACCCAGAGAGATCACCGAGGATTGCATCTCTGCCCCGTGGTAGAGGTCCCACGCACAACCACACGGTCACGTACAGATGCCCACCATCAGGAGACAGCCTACACCCTCAGGGTCCTACATTCCCACCGAGACAGAGCCACGTGGCCGCATTGGTGGGCTCGGTGCTCAGCATTCACATGCCCAAACAGATCGGTTCTCACGTTACCGCACGTGTCCACAAGATGCACACACTGCCTCCTTGTCACACGCATTATGCACACACGTCCCACCTCCCAGACACACCCTCACTACAACCAGGCCCACGGCTAATCTCACGGTCAGCCCCTCCCGCCCCGCTGATGGGCAGACGGATGCACTCACCCCACGGGTGTCCATACACCGCCCCCCCACCCCCTGCTTCTGACACAACTCTTTTCCCCAGCACAGTCTCAGAAGGGTGGGGGTGGGGATCCATGAAGGAAGCACCCTAGAGGGCAAGAGATCGTGGGCTTCGGATCCCTACAGTGTACCCAGGACTGCCCCAGTCCCAAAGGGGCCACTCTTAGCCTCCACCCCAAAACTGATTCCCGTAGCAACCTTCACGGCCTCAGCCATGACCCGGGGGAGATGGTCTCTTGATTCGCGTCCTGGTGGGAAAGAGGAAGGTTAATTTGAATATGGGTTTAGAGACTCAGAGTCAAGACCTGGGCATTTTTTGGCGCTCCAAGAAATCCGATTCCAGTGTCCAGATGTCCCAGGGCGACAGCTTTGACTTTGTGAATGATTAAGTGGAGCGAGCGTGAAGGGCAGGATCCTGGGACAAAATAAATGGCCCAGTGTTTTGAAAATGCCGATTCAAGGCCCGGGGGTGGCTTCTTAAAGAGAGACAGCCCAGAGAGTGTGAGAACTCTGAGCTCAGACATTCCTGGGTTGGAATCCAGAAGCTGCTACTTGTCACCTGTGTGGCCTTGGGCAAGTCACTGTCCCCCTCTGAGCCTCACTTTCCCCTTCTGTATAATGGGGAGAAAGAGACCTTCCTTGTAGGGAATAGGGGACCAAGTATATCAAGTGTTAGGGTGTGTGGGGTAAGAGCCCAACTCTTAATATCAGCTCAGGCCATGACCTCCCAGTTTGTGAGATCGAGCCCCACGTTGGGTTCTGTACTGACAGCATGGAGCCTGCTTGGGATTCTCTC
Source organism: Panthera onca (assembly GCF_046562875.1). Lineage (NCBI taxonomy): Eukaryota > Metazoa > Chordata > Mammalia > Carnivora > Felidae > Panthera > Panthera onca. The sequence continues at coordinate 16,163,185 of NC_138350.1, forward strand.
TCTCCCCCTCTCTCTGCTCCTCCCCTGCTTGCGTGCACACGCTCTCCCTCTCTCTCAAAATAAGTAAACACTAAAACTTCTTTTAAGTATATCAAGTGTTTAGACATTGCCTGGCGCACAGCCTCCGATAATACCCTCCAGAGTGGAGGAGACGTGTCACTTAGATTCCAGTATCCCCTCTGCCTCTTCGAGTGGCACAGCTGACTTGGGTCGAGTGGTTTCAGCCCTCTGAGCCTCGTTTCTTCATCTGTCAAAATGGGGATCCTGAGATCACAGGCCGATGTGCGTGTTCAACAAGGCCACGCCTGGGAGCGCTCAGCCTGGTTCCCGGAGGATAGCACGCGACTGATAATTCAGGAGCCACAATCGTAACGGGGATACTCTGATATTACTATAAGCGTCTCATTATCATAACAGCATCGTTATTATTGGAATGAGCATGGACTTGGGAGACAGAGAAACCTGGCTTCCATTTCACTCCGTCATTTGATCGCTCTGTGCCACGGGAAGGCAGCTTCCTTGAGCCTCAGGCGCCTCGTCTGTGAAACGGGAGAGGCCCCAGCATCTACCCCATCTGGGTGCTGTGAGGGTTAAGTGGATCCCAGGCACCCAGCAGGGAGCCTGGCATCAGTGGAGACTCAGTGAATGGTAGCAGAGTTGAAGAGAGAAGGCGAACTCCCTTGTTTCTAAAAGCAAGGCGGGGTGTCTCTGCCCTGTGACCCGAGTGGGCTGACAGCTAACTGAGTTTTCTGGGTAAGCGAGGGTCCGTGCACCTGCTTTGGGCTTCCCACCTCACTGCTGCGAGTCTTCAGCTCAAATGCCTGGCTCCCCTCCCTGACCTCCCCTTGGGTAGCACATTTCTCTGAGCATGATCAAATCTTCCTCGGGATGACTCATGAGTTTATGGGGCTTCCCTCTGAGCATCCTGGGCCACGGGATGGGAGACTGTCGCGTGTTCCCCACACAGGACACTGGTGGCCTTTGGGGGGTAGCAGTTCCTCATTTGGGGGCTGGAGGGCTGTCCTGTCCAGAAGAGCAATCTGCATAGTCTGTCCCCCACCCTGCCATGCATAAGGGGGGAAACCGAGGCCTGGAGGACCACAGGGCGAGTCAGCAGCATCCTGGCCACCCCCAGCCTCCACAGCCCCCGCCACCTCCCTCCCCAGCCTGGAGCAGGAGCGAGAGCTCCAGGAAAGCAGGGAAGAGAGAACTGGATGGTGCGAGCCTGCGGCGCGCTCTGGAAATTAGCCATTTAACCAAATTCCAGATGTCTTCTCCGTTTGCTAGATTTGCCTCCGCGAGGAATGACTTCGGGCTACTGGGTGCCAGGTGGTAGAAGGAATCACTAGGGTGACAGCTGACATTTAAGCCGATCATTCCTGAACTCCCTCCCTCCCCCTCCTCCACCGTCTTTCTGCCTGGGGAGCGATTCCGTAGCCCTTTCCCTGCACGTGAACGTGAATAGATGTGTATATGCCAACGGGGTGGGCTGACACCCCGGAGAGACCCAGAGACAGACTATAGAGTGGGGGCATATACATGTTTGCAACTTTAACTTGCTTCCCTTTTTCCGAAGGGCTGACATTTTGTTGCTGACGGCGATCCATAGTAAGTTTTTGCCAACGGTGGGGGCCTTAAGTTGGTCCCATGACCTCCTGGTCTAAGTCCTGCCACTGTCGGCTGCAAAATGAGAGTTTGCTCCCCGCCTTCCAGAGTTTTCCCCAAGGTGCAGTGAGGTGATGTTTGTGAAGTTCCCAGCACAGCAGCTCACACGTGGTAGGCACACTGTGGGAACGGTGTCCTTGGTTTTACGTGAAAGCCGTGTTCTGGAAAGGTTCACATAACTCAAACATGAGCACGGCTGACCTCAATTTTAAATGGGCATCATGGGGGGCGCCCGGGTGGCTCAGTCGGTTAAGCGTCCGACTTCGGCCCAGGTCATGATCTCATGGTCCGTGGGTTTGAGCCCCGGGTCGGGCTGTGTGCTGACAGCTCAGAGCCCGGAGCCTGCTTCGGATTCTGTGTCTCCCTCTCTCTCTTCCCCTCCTCAACTCATGCTCGCTCTCTCTCGCTCTCAAAAATAAACAAACAACAGCAGAAAATTAAATGGACATCACGAACCTTTTGGGAAATTTGACAGGGGCATTTAAAAACTTTTAGATTTGTCTTAATGACATTGAAAAAATACATATTCACTGTAGAAAAAGAAAAGGGTTTTAAAAAGATGGAAATAAAAATTGCCTATGCTGCTACTCCATTCGTCAGCGTTCTCCAGGGAAACAGAACCTGTAGGAGTTTTATTTATATATACGTTAGGAGGCTTATTTAAGGCATTGGCTCATGCAGTTGTGGAAGCTGGCAAGCCCGACATTTTTAGGGCAGACCAGCAGGCTGGAAACTCAGAAGTTAATGCCACAGCCTTGAGGCAGAATTCCTTCTCTGGGAAACCTCAGGTTTTGCTTTTAAGGCCTTCAACTGATTGGGTGAGGCCCACCCTTGTGCTCAAGGAAACTCTCCTGTAAGTCTTCCCAAAGTGAACTCATTATAAATGTTAGCCACATCTACAAAGGACCTTCCCAGCAGCACCTGGACGTATGTTTGATCAAACACTGGGGCGTCATAGCCTCGCCAAGTTGACATAAAACGACCATCATGCTTGCTGTTCAGAGATGACTGTGGCTGTCAACATGTTTGCGTAGGTCCCTCTAGAGATTAATGTTGAGGGTTCATTTTTTTATTAAAAAAAAAGCACCTTTTTTTATGGGGGCGCCTGGGTGGCTCAGTTGGTTAGGCATCTGACTTTGGCTCGGGTCATGATCTCACAGTTCGTGGGTTCGAGCCCCGCGTCGGGCTCTGTGCTGACAGCTCGGAGCCTGGAGCCTGCTTCGGACTCTGTGTCTCCCTCCCTGTCTCTTTCCCCCTCCTGCACTGTCTCTCTCTCTCTCTCAAACATAAATAAACGTTAAAAATAAATAAATAAATGAGCCTTTTTTAAATGTTTGTTTATTTTGAGAGAGCGAGAGAATCCCAAGCAGGCTCTGTGCTGTCAGGGTAGAGCCCGACGTGGGGCTCAGCCTCAGAATCTTGAGATCGTGAGCTGAGCCGAAGTCAAGACCCAGACGCTTAACCGCCTGAGCCACCCAGGCGCCCCTGAGAGATCACTTTTGTACAAAATTGGTATTTGGTCATATGGGCAGCTTGATAGTCTCTGCTTATATTTAGCATCTTGAACGCATCTTTAGCTCTCTAAAGGAGCCTTGAATGCCGTTGTCATTATTGGCAGGGGCATGGAGTCCCATTGTGGTGGTGGTCTGTATTTTATTGCCCAGTGCTTCGTCATTGGACACCCGGCTTCCACGTGTTAATGCGAGTGAGTGTGGTGGGGAACGTCCTTATTTATACATCTGTGTGCCCTACACAGTGGGTGCCACAGGGGCCCGCCCACGTCCCCTTTCCCTGCAGTGACTGCCAGCAGCCAGTGGTTCACGTCTGGTGCCCACTTGTGCGAAAATAAACCGTGGCCCCAGAGGAGCGGGCTCTCCCAGGACGTTGTGTCCCGCGGCCAATATCTGACGCACGGCGGGGAAGGGGGGACACACGGCCAAGGCCGGGCCCCTTTCCTTGCAGTGGGACCGGCTGTGGCACGGCTTGTCATCCGTGCTTGGGTGGGACCCAGCCGAGGTGACATCCTTGCTCGGTTCCTGCCCTGCTTCTCCCCCGCCCCCCTCTCCTGAGAGCACACCTCAAGAAAACACTGTCTCGGGTCCTGCTCGTGGCAAACCGGGCCTCAGGCATCATCGCTGCCTGTTGCTTTGGGGTGACTGTGCGGCCTCCGAATTCCCTGTTGTGTGCCTGATCGGGTTATCTTAAAGGCGGTCCCTCCGGCAGATCAGTCCCTCGTAACCTGTAGGTGCTTAGCACTGGGTGGGCAGAGGATGATGGGAGGGAGAAGACAGCCCTGGGTACTTTGCTTCCCTCGATCCTCGAGCAGCCGTCTCCTGAGGGGATCACGAAAACCCTCCATGGCGTGTATCATCCCCCTGAATGGGGGGGTGACCGTTGTGGAGGATGAATAAGGCACAGGAACGCTGACAAAAGGGGACAATAGGGCCCCACAGGAACATCCGGGACCGTTGACAAAGATGCCAGGGTTGAGAAGACTTTGAATTATGTAGCCGATCCGTCTCCGCTCTGGTACACTGTGTGACCTTGGGTAAGACTCTTGCCTTCTCTGGGCTTCGATTTAAAAGCACTTTTCGGGGCACTTGGCTGGCTCAGTCAGTTAAGCGTCTGACCCGTGATCTGGGCTCCGTCGTGATCTCACAGTTCGTGAGCTCGAGCCCCAAGTTGGAACTGTGAGCTGACAGCACAGAGCCTGCTTGGGATTCTCTCTCTCCCTGTCTCTGTGCCCCTCCCTCACTCACAGGCACATGCTCTCTCACCCTCTCTCAAAATAAGCAAACAATAAAAAATACATAAAAGCACTTTTCTTTAGAAAGTGGTTTGCCAAGCTGAGATCTGATCACTGCTTTCCCCTCTGGCCCTCCAGATGGAAGCGCTGTCTTCCGAGGCTGCTTCCGCAGGCCCGACAACCTCTCCCTGGCCTTGCCCGTGACAGCCGCCATGCCGAACATGTCCGTGGACAAGTGCGTGGATCTCTGCACTGAGAAGGTGAGCCCGGGGTCCTGTTCACAAAGCTCCGGGGGGTGGGGTGCGGCGGGGGGCAGTGTGGAACAGCTGGAGGAAAGGGGGTTCTTGGCTGGAGAAGCCACAGCTCGGGCAGGATGAGGGGGTCATCCCTCTGATGTGTGACACGGGAGAGAAATGCAACAGTTTCCTCTGGATCTAAGGGGTGGAAGTTACAGGAGGTCGATTTCTTTCCCCCTGAGGAAGCGGGTTTGTTCTAATCGTGGGGAATGCTCAGGCCTGAGGCTGACCTCCTAACTGGGCCTACAGGCATGAGTAGACGATTGTCAGGGAAAGGCAAGGGCAGCCCCACTCTGGGACAGAGTGAGCTCCCCGTCACCGGAGGCAAGCACGTCGAGTCAGGGCAGGTGTGGCATCCAGAACGTTGGGCGTTGGATTGAAGTTGGACTAGATGATCTGTGGGTCCTTTCTCAGCCCGAGATCCTCCCTCCCTGACCAGAGAGTGAACTCCACAAGGGTAGGGGCTGTGCCTTGAACACTGATGCCCCCCCCCCCATACCCAGAGCACAGCTGGGCACAACACTGGCACTCAGTGATGTCTGAGGAACTCTGTCCTTCTTTCAAGGTGAGCTCATTGCACGAGCAGAAGCGCCCCTCCCCCACCACAGAAAGGTGGTTGCCCATGCCGAGAACCTACTTTGTGCCAGGCCCCATGCTCGGTGCTGGGGATGCACGGTCACCAAGATGGCGTGTCTGTCCTCAAAGATGCTGGCGGTTGTGGAGGGGGCCTGCCTCGTGGCTCCTGCTGGGTGCTCCAGCCTGGACCCCAACTCCCGAATGCCCCACCTGCACTGAATTGTCCTGCTTGGCCCAGCCCTCACGGGGGCCCCTGATCCATGAGGCACACCTCGCAGGAACGCAGAGGGCTGCCACTCACCGAGCACGGATCTCACGCTTCACCTCTCACGTCAAGGCTTAGACTCGAGAATTTTCACCCCCGTTTCACGGATGACAAAAACCAAGGCCCGCACAGGGGAAGGCCCCTGCCACACCTACGCTCTGAATTTCTGAGCTACCCTAGAGACCTTCCCTCCCCCTCCCCAGAGAGGCTTCCAGAGCCTCCAGGCAGGCAACTTCAAGTCACCAAACATTTCCTGAGTGCTTGCTCTGCTCCTAAGAGACTTCCTGGCAAGTCAGGGGCCAAGTTCATAGGCTTAGGAGGTTTGACCAGCTTTTGATCCAGCTTTCTCTCTCTCGGGTGGGCATGGATGCCCCTCTTCCATGGCATCCCCTCCAGGTGGACAGTCCTTGGTCCCCGAGGGCCCTGGAGCCTGCAGGTGGGACGCCAACAGTGAGACAATGAGGTCCCAGGGCAAAGCAGCGTGTAACAAAGGGTCAGACTGCACGTGGGATTGGGAATTGAGGGTATGTGGGTGGATAGGAAGCCCCCCCCTGCAAACCTCCCTCTTCCAGTTTCTTCTGATCTCCTTAGGGGGTCACAGGAAAAAAAATCCCGGGGATTAAGTGACTGAGGGTACAGCACTGCCCGCGCCACGGGTGGAGGAGATCTAGGATATCGGGGGAGGCTCGCTGCGTATCACCTGTTAGAAAATGCCATCAGTCACGGCCCACGCAGACCCACCTGCGTACCAGCGTCTTTGTCTCTCCCTCCCTGTCTTTCTCTCTGTCTCTGCTAAGAGGTGAAGTCCCTATTCAATGTCTGTTAGAAAGAAACCGATCCTATGGTGCCACGCTTGCTGAATTGGTTTGTTACTAGATTATTCCTGGGACCCGCTATCGGGGAGGATTTAGGGCTGCGGATCTGGAGCAGAGGCCAGTCTGGCAAGGGGCAGCCCAGTCCCCTCCGAATCCAAGTCCCCCTCCCCCCCCCCCCCCCCCCCCCCCCCCCCCCGCTTTGCCGCTCCTCGGGACAAATGAAGCAATTGGGAGCAGCTGTCGCCACGAAATCGTGGCTGCACGTGGCTGTCAGTATCCTGTTTGTCGTCAAAGAACGGGCTCACACAGCCTCTCCCAAGGCGTGGGCTTCGTGTCCCCCCTCCGCCCGGGGGACTTAACGGTGGCAGGGCGGGCGACGGTGAGAAGAACATTTCCTGGTAAGTTTTCCTTCCGGTCCTCCCGGAGAAAGCTTCCTCGTGGAGCTCAGGTGTCTCCAGTACTTTCCGCCTTCCGCTAGTCTCCGCCTTTGCAGGAAAAGCGGAGCCCACCCGGCTCAGGGCCTCGATGCAATTGAATCACACGGCTTTCCTTCTCCAGTGTTGGCAGCTACGGCGTGGACGCGGACGCCGGTGCTGGTTTTATTTGTCAGTTACCGCTTAATAAAGCCGCGTAGGAGGCGCGCAGGGCGGGGCAGAGCTGTAAGAGTGAAGTTGGCCGCGAAGGGGACGCTGGGAACGCCAGCCCTCCTCTGCATTGCGAGCCCGGTCAGTCCCGCGGTTTGGTGACCTCCTTCCTCCCCGTGTCCCGCTCCAGGAGTACCCGCTGGCGGCCCTTGCGGGCACCGCCTGCCACTGCGGGTTCCCCACCACGCGCTTCCCGCTTCACGAGCGGGAGGACGAGCAGCTCTGCGCCCAGAAGTGCAGCGCCGAGGAGTTCGAGAGCTGCGGGACCCCCCGTTACTTCATCGTGTACCAGACGCAGGTCCAAGGTAAGCCTGGGCTCCGCCAGCTGACCCCCGGATGCTGTCCAGGGGCTTCCCTCCCCGGAGGTGCCCGGGTCAGCCCCTTTCATGCCGCTGGTGCTGCTCAGACCGGGGCGTAGGGGGCTGGGGAACTTGGCTTTAGCGACCCTGACGGGCAACGGAAGGAGGGCCTCAGGTGAGGGGGAGGGGGCGGTCTGCAGACCCTCATCTCTGTCCCGCATACTGAAGCCCCCCGCTTTGGTGGCTCTTCTCCTGCAGTGGAGGCAGTGAGCTTGAGTGTGACGTCCCCAGGGCTGGGCGTGGGGGACCTGGGGGACCAACACAGAGCCGCTGCAGGATCCTGGGCAAGCCACTTCCCCTTTCCGGGCCTCAGTTTCCCCATCGGTAAAATGAAGTTATAGAATGTGGACTTCCAAGAGCCCTTTGAATTCTAGGAGTCTGTTGAGGTATAGATTCTTCTTTCTCCATCTCACACGTTCCACTTCTGCCCCCCTCCCTCCCTTTGCTGGTGGGACCCCCACTTCCTGTTCAGCTCCCCTCCCGCCCCTTGTGGCTGCCAGCCCGTGGCCGCGGTGCTGAGGATGCGTCTCCGGGACATTCTTTGCGCCAGAGTCCGTGTTGAGTCCTTAGTTCACGCTTTCTCTCTGAATCCCCTCAGCTCTCCTGGGAGGCGGGAATAATCATCACGGCCCCTTGACGGTAGGGAAACTGAGACTCAGAACAGTTCAGGGCCTTGCCTGAGGTCACGCCACTGAGAAAACTTCTAGATGAAAACCATCCCCCCTGACCGAGGCATCACGACGGGTGGGTGGCTCTTGGAGAGGTGCCTTGACAGGACACTCGGCCCAAGGGAGCCCCGTGAGGGGTTACCCCGATGTCTGAATATGCCGACCACCTACTATGCGCTGGTCCTGTGTGAAGCCTCAGCTCATTTCATGATGTAAAGCCTGCAGTGAGTCTGTGACCAGGGCAATATCATCCCCATTTTCCAGGTAGGAGAAGCAAGACCCGGGAGGTGAGAACTGGCCACAATTGTACATCTACAAGAGTGGTTTGTTTTCATGTTTCTGACTCCAGAGCCCCTGCTAGAAAGCCCTAGCCCCAGTGTAAAGAACACTCCCCATACCCCCTGAAGCCTGGAGACCCAGTAGAACACCATTGGGCTAGACTCCTCTTCATCTCCCAGGAACCGGGCCACCCCGTATGGTTGGGCAGGTTGGGCACTGCACAGGCACAACCTACAGGGAAGGTGGTGCCTGAAAGCCAGCCCGTGCTCTGCCCTCTGGATGGAAGTGCCTCTCTCTGCCCAGAGGAAGGAGAGAGCGCCTTTTCCTGATGTGCACAGAGGTGCCAAAAGCTAGTGGCAGCCCCAGCAAAATCTTGTCCCCTTTTCGGTCCCATGGGGTTACCAGGGGTGGCCATCGGTGGCTGCTTCCGTGGCACCTGAGGTCCTGCTAAGAGCCCAGGGAGCGGGAATCAGTTTAGCAAGTGTGGCTCTTGGCTTTGTTTACACTCCCGTGAGGGGGACGAGCCTTTGTTCGCCTGCAGGAAGTGTCTGTCAGTCTGTGCAGAACTGTGTCCCCTAGCCTAGCGGAGAGTTCTACATAGATTAATCATTCCATGACCGCGAATGGCTTTGATGGGGACGGGGAACAGACATTGGAGCCTTTTCTTTTTTTAAAAAAAAAAATTTTTTTAATGTTTATTTATTTTTGAGACAGAGAGAGACAGAGCATGAATGGGGGAGGGGCAGAGAGAGAGGGAGACACAGAATCGGAAGCAGGCTCCAGGCTCTGAGCCATCAGCCCAGAGCCCAACGCGGGGCTCGAACTCACGAACCGTGAGATCGTGACCTGAGCTGAAGTCGGACGCTCAACCGACTGAGCCACCCAGGCGCCCCTGGAGCCTTTTCAATAGCAGATAAAGAGCCCCTCATTGATGACTTTGCTCCTTCCCTGTGCCGTGTCCCCAGGCCATTACTGGTCTCCAGTTTTTCCACGTCAGGCTTGCAGCTCCTCGACGCTGGCGAGGTTTGAGAGGCCTGTGGCTTGTTAGGGCTGCCAAAAGCCTGGTCCGTCTCGGCTGCCATTTATTGAGCATTTACTATGTGCTAAACACTCATGTTCCTGCCAGGAACTAGATGGTCATTGAACACCTGAGTGCCAGATACGGTCTAAGCCACTTACACCGAATTAACTCCTCTAATCCTCCACGATAGTCCAGTGACCGAGGCATTGCTATCATTACTCTTTTACAATTGATGCAACCTGGCACAGAGAGGTTGGGTAGCTTGGCCAGAGTCACACAGCTAGGACAGGGCAGAGCTGGGAGTCAAACCCAGGTGGTCTGGGTCCTGAGGCTCCACTCTTTTTTTTTTTTAATGTTTTCTTTTAAATTTATTTTTTATTTTTGACATTTGTTTATTTTGAGAGACAGAGACAGAGCACTAGTGGGGGAGGGGCGGAGAGAGAAGGAGACACAGAATCCGAAGCAGGCTCCAGGCTGTGAGCTGTCAGCACACAGCCCGACGCAGGGCTCGAACTCACAAACTGTGAGATCATGACCTGAGCCGAAGTCAGATGCTTAACCGACAGCCACCCAGGCGCCCCCTGAGGCTCCACTCTTAACCACAGCTTCTCAGCATATATTGGAAATACTTCACACATCTTATCCATTTAATCCTGTAAGGTGACTAGCCGCATTTTACAGGTAAGGAAACAGGCTCAGAGAGGGGAAGAGACTCGTTCAGTATCACACAGCTCCCCCTTACCAGCCCTAGACTAAAGCCCAGGTCCGTCTGATTCCAGAGTTCTCTACAGTATTGCCTCCAGCATTTGTTTGATTGACGGAGCTTAAGCACCAAACAAACTTTCTTTTTAGGGCTGAAAACAACAGCCTTTATACCTCAGGGAGGGTCTTGGCCTCCCACTCAAGTATTTGAATGGAGCATTCTGTTTTCTGGAGAAATTGAGGGGCCAGATTTTTTTTTTCCTCCCTCCCCGCATTTTATGATGGAAAAATGTCCAGCCTCCAGGAAATTAAAAAAAAACAAAAAAAATGGAATCCTACCGTAAACACCCATAATGTGTCCCATAGATTTCACATTTGTCAACATTCTGTTACATTTAGCCTCCACCTCCCATTTCGCCATCCTTGGTCCTTGCCTTCGTCATGCATTTCAAGGTCCGGTTGACCCTTGAACAAGTCAGGGGTTGGGGTGGTGCTGACACCCTGCACAGCCGAAAATCCACATGTCACTTCTGACTCCCCCCAAAACTTAACTACCAACGGCTTGCTCTTGATTGCAAGCCTCAATGCTCCATGTATCGTATGCTGTGTCACAGTAAATACGCTAGAGAAAAAAAAGCGTTAAGAAAATCTTCAGGAAGACACATTTATGGTAGCCTATTGTGTTTATTAAAAAATCTGCAGGTGAGTGGACCTTCACAGGTCAAACCCATGCTGTTTGAGGGTCAGCTGTTCAGTTGCAAACACTGTGACACTTCAGGGTCCGTATCCTTAATTTTAATTCAGTATTTGCTTACGGTTTTTGAAGTGACCTTTGCATAGCGTAGAATGCACACATTTTAAATGGGCTATTCAGTGACAAGTGGATAATTCACGCCCCTTTCAAAACGCAAGACCTGGGCCGCCTGGGTGGCTCAGTCACTCGAGCCTGTGACCTCAGCTTGGGTCACGATTTCACAGTTTGTGGGTTCGAGCCCCGCGTCTGGCTCACTGCTGTTGGTGCAGAGGCCACTTCGGGTCCTCGGTGCCCCTCTCCAGCTCACGCTGTCTCTCAAAAATGAATAAATGTTTATTAAAACAAAATAGAAGACCTTCCCATACTCCAGAAAGTTATACACCTAGGCTGTTTTGCAGTATGTTTCCACGAAAACCATTCCCAGATACCCCCTTGGCTTCAACAAAGACCGGATTCTTCTTTTCCAGAGTCGGCTGTGCTCTGCACAGATTCAACCTGGGCAGTGGGGGAGGGGAACCGGCCCTCGGACTAGTAGTAGGAGCCACAGTTGATTGGCACCCCTATGTGGGAGAGCCCTGTGCTAACGGCACACGCCCTCATTTGACCCTCCCAAGGACACCATGGTTGTCAGTAGTCCCATTTTATTGGTGAGGAAACTGAGGCTCAGATCCATCATTTTCCCCAGGCCACCCAGCAAGTCGCTGGAGGAATTGGAATTTCAGTTCGGGACTTCAAACTTTTCCCTCGAGGGGCCATTACGAGACACCAGTGTGACTCATAGATTTCAGTAATGGCAGGTCTGGCAGAACAGGAAAGACCATGTGGAACCTGGGGAGGAATTCTGGGAAGGACGGGATGGAGGGCGGTATCAGATGCTGAGCCGGGGGCGGTCACCGGTGCCTCGGGCGGGACAGGCTCCCTGCAGCAGCGGGTTGGAGCCCGGAACGGCGCTGCTGGGAACAGTAGGAGGAAGTGGATTGGAGAGTGTGGACAAGTCTGCCAGCAGTGGGGTGGAAACGGGGTGAGGACAGGGAGTGGCTCCTCGAAACAGAAGTGTTTAATCCTGGAGTGATCTGGGGGCACCTGGGTGGCTCAGTCGGTTGGGTGTCTGATTCTTGATTTCGGCTCCGGTCATGACTTCGTGGTCGTGGGATGGAGGCCCACATTGGGCTTAGTCCTGGGTGAGGAGCCTCCTTGGGTCTCTCTCTCTCTCTCTCTCTCTCTCTCTCTCTCTCTCTCTCTGCCCCTCCCCAGGAGTGGGAGGGAAGGATGAGAGGGTAGAAGTAGGATGTGGAGCAGCGTGGCGAGCTCGGGCAGGGGAGAGGGGGTTGTCCACAACCCGAACTGAGGATTGAGGTCGTTGGCCCAGAGTGCAGAGCAGGGCTGGAGCCCCAACTCTAGGATTCTCTCCTCTCCCCTTCCACTGCAGAGTCCCCTGTGCTGGCCTTCCCTCAGCTTCCCTTACATCCGTAGGGGCCAAAAGAAACCACCGCGGTGCCTTCTCAGCTCCGGGGCGGGCTGCAGTGGGAGGTGTTGAGGCTCTGACAACAGGGGCATTGGGAGGACTCTGGAAAGCCAGAGGATCAGAATGGTACCCACCTGCCCCAACCCATGTACAGATGAGGAAGCTGAAGGCTAAAAATAACCAACTACCCCCTCCGAGCACTTTGGCGCGTTAACATATTACATGTATCATGTCAGCCCGTACAAGATGCCTGCAAAGTAAATATTGTTACCCATCCATCCGCCGTGATATCCGTCCTTCTACCTGCCCATCTATGTGTCTGTCCATCCATCCGTTTAAGACACTGGTATCGTCCCTACTCTATGCCAAATGATACGGAAAGTGCTGGGGAGGCAGCAGAAAGCAATGTAGGCAGGGTCTCCAACTAAACAAATAGTCGTTCGAGTAACAGTTGAGATGAGCCATATGGGGGAGACGGACAGTGTTCGAGAATGATAGCCCAGGGAGTAGGGAAGGCAGGCGGTGCTGATTCAGCGGAGTGGAAGGAAAGCAGCAGTCTGCCTGGCAAAGGCAGGTGGGAGGGCAGCGAAGGCTCCTACCCAAGGTGCCGAGTCAGGAAGGAGCAGGGCACAGATAGGAAGTGCGGAGACCCCAAGGGCCGGCAGGCGGGGGTGGGGGGTGGGATGAGCCCCGGAGGACGAAGGAGCCAGGCCACCCGGGACTTGGAGGCCGAGATCAGAACCTTGGACTGGATCCCATGCAGGTGGATGCCGTATGAGGGTTTGCATCTAGAGGGAAGGACGGTGGAGTTGGGGGCGGTGTGAGAGAGCGACTCGCTGTTCCGGGGGGAAACTGAGGCAGGAGAGAAGACGCTTCCTTGTAGCTGATGTTCATTGAATCCCTGCTATGTGATCAACCCTTTTCATCCATGAGCTGATGTAACCCTCACGTCAATCCTGTGATGAGGGACCATTTTCTCCTTTTAAAGATGGGGAGGCAGGCCCGGAAAGAGTTCTGTCTTGTGCACTGGGTCGTATGGCTGGGAAGCGGGCCGGGATGGGGCTCAAGGCCCTGGTCCCTTCCGGACGGGCGCTGTCCGCCCCTGACCATGCCCTGCCTTTTGCAGACAACCGCTGCATGGACAGAAGGTTCCTCCCAGCCAAGTCCAAGCAGCTCATCGCTCTGGCCAGCTTCCCAGGTGCTGGCAACACGTGGGCTCGCCACCTCATCGAGCTGGCCACTGGCTTCTATACGGGCAGCTACTATTTTGACGGCTCTCTCTACAACAAAGGTGAGGAGGCAGAGGGGAGCAGAGAGGACCCATCGGGAGGGCATGGGAATACCCTTCCTGAGCACCTACTGTGCGCCACTCCACTCACCCGGGCACGTTCGCCAAGACCTACTGTGCGCTTGGCCCCCCCTCCCTTCGCTTAGAGCCCACCAACATCGCCTGAGCAGCTTCTGTGCCATCAGGCACCTACTGCACGCATGTGGTACCTTCCCTCCGTTGAGGTCGCCACAAACGTTCCTTGAGCACCTACTAGGTGCAGGTTCCTCACCACAGACCTTTATTGACCAGCAGTCCTGTGCTGTATACAGAGGTAACAAAACTAGGTTCGTTCTGGGGGTGCCTATGGAGCACCTGCTGTTGGTCAGGTGTCTTGTCTGCATTTCAGAGCCCACATCCTTACCTCTCCGTCATAGGCAAGAAAGCCCTGGGGGTTCGCACTGGGGAACTGAATGTCTTGGATGAAATACCCATGGGTCGTGAAGCCCCCTCCCAGACATGGCCGGGGGAATATCAGGGGACGTATGTGGGGCAGCCCTTGGCTGTGGGTCTTTATGTCTGTAAACCAGATGAAGACCACTTCCTGGCTGTGTGACTTTGAGCCAGCTTCTGTGCCTCTCTGGGCCTGTGTCATCGTGTGCAAATCAGAGCTAACAGTATGTACTTGGTGAGGTCATTGTGAAGGTTAGTGAGTTGGTATGTGTAACAGGCTTAGCACAGAGTAAGTGTTCAGTAAATGGAGGCTGTGAATACTATGGTCCAAGCACTGGCCGGACGCAGCTTGGTGTTGACAGAGAGCCATCCTTCCATCCCAGCTCCGGGAGAGCCAGGGGGCATCTGTCTGAGGGTAAGAAGCAGGAGGAAAGAAAGACAAGAAGGATGACAAGGGACGGGTTGAAGGATGGGCTTAGCAGCAGGTAGGGGGTTGGCCTTAGAATCCCGACTTTCTGTATATCGATCAGGCTTTAGTTTTGGCATAAGTGATCATTTATTGAGCACTTAATACGTATGAGGCTCCAAACTGGGTGTCTCGCTTGCTTATACCAGGATTTGAACCCAGGCCTGGCTTTCAACAGTATCTCTGCTCCTAACCACTAAGTTGAGCTGCCTTTATGGGAGCTGCTGGGAGGAACCCGGGGACAGACGGGACTCTCTCCGGTTTGCCCTGGAGAACGGCAGGGGGGGAAGCCGACTCCGAAAGCATCCCATGGCTGACTCACATTCTAACCTTCCTGTGGCTGCAGCAGCAAGCCTATTTCTGGAATTCTAGAACGTTACGGATAGGAGGGTCCTTCAGGAGCATTTAGTCCAGGGATGCAAAGTGGTATCACCTCATGCGTCCATTCCAGTGAATCTGTGTGTTAAGAAGGATTCTGAGGTTCTGTTCTCTTTCAGAAACCAAAGTGCCTTAATCTAGTAGTGATGTCTGTTGACGGTGTAGGAGGAGGAACAGTGTGGCCACCTGCCAGGTATTTACCACCTCTGGTCTAATTCAACCTAACTTTGGACCACAGGAAACAATCTTAAAATGGAGTCAGGGGATTGAATTTTCAGACCGAACTCTTACCAGGTACAAGACCTTGGGCAACATTTCTTTGCCTCTCTGAGCCTCAGTCTCCTCATTTATACTGTAGGGATGTCCACACTGAACTCCTAGCGGTTTTGAAAGAAATATAACGAGACCGTGTGTGTGAGGCTATGTTGTAAAGTATACATTTTTTTTTAAGCGACCTGTAACTGGGACAGTCAACTATTAGGCAAAGGAAAGGGCTTGGCCTCTGACAACACATGAGAATCACCCGGGGAGCATTTCAAGTCTTGATGCCCAGGCTGCACCTGAGACCATTTCCATCAGGATCCTACGAGGGGAACAGGGTGTCAGTTTTTTAAAACCTCTCCAGGTGATTCGGGCACCGAGTGAGGCCCCTGGCTCCTAGACCGGGAGCCCAGTATTCTCACCTCTGGACCCACAGCATTCAAAAAATACTGTGTATTTTAGGGGCACTTGGGTGGCTCAGTCGGTTAAGCATCCAACTTCGGCTCAGGTCGGTTCATGAGTTCAAGCCCCACCTCGGTCTGTCTACTGTCAGCATAGACCCCACTTCACATCCTCTGTCCCCCCCTGCCCCTCCCTGTCCCCCCCCCGGCCCCTCCCGTTTGTTCTCTCATTCTCTCTCTCTCAAAATAAGTAAATAAACTTAAAATACCGTGTATTTTACACTCGAGTCTTGGGGGAATATCAAGAGTTGGTAATTAGGGGGGCGAGGTGTGTATTAAAATTTTAAAAAGGAAAAGAGAGAGAGGGAGAACATACACCCTCCCTGGCCGGTCCTCAGGCTCACACCGTGTGCACGTTTCCTTAGGTCCCTCCGAGAGGGGCAGCTGAAGCTTTTTGAGCAGCTCCCCTTTCGTGAGGGGCTTCAAAATGCTTCCTGTGTCCTGAGCCCTTGCAGGGAACAGTGAGTTGGCCCTGGGAGTTGGGGGCTGGCAGTGGGGGGCAGGTGCATAGAGGACCCCCCCCCCATAGCATCAGTCGGTTCTGCTAACCCCACGTTCCAGCCACCACCACAGCATAAGGAAGTCCTCAGAGCTGGAGGGTCCTGGAGTGGAGGGGGGGGGGGTGGATTTGCCCCCACTGGGGGGCCAGTCTGCTGCCCCTTTCACACATCCAACCCCAGGTATGATGACTTCACAGGTGGAAAACACACCAGCCATTTGCACGCGGGTTTCCTCTCCCTGGGACCTCGGGCCCCACCCCCTTCCTAGCTCTTCTGCCTGGAAACCTGCTCCCCAAGCTGCGGGTCACATCCCCCTTTGCAGCGTCTCTGGCCGACTTCCCCTCTTCCTGCTTTTCTCCCTTGTATCCAGCGCTCTCCTTCCTTGTAGCGGGGCCCTTATTGTTGTAAATGTCATGTCACTGTTAATAATGCTGATCATTATGGGCCCGGCTCTGGGATGCGTGCTTACAGAGTTTGTGATTCAGTCTTGGGTGGGGGTTGTATGTGCAGAAGGTGGACAGGACTCACCTGAAAGGAGAGGAGGGAGTCCCGGGCAGAAGCCACGGGGGTGGGCGGACATGTGAGGAACAGCCGGAAGAGGAGACCATGTGATTGGTGAATCAAATAGTCTGGTGGTGCTGGAAGGGGGGAGGGCTGGGGGGGGGTGGGGCACAGGAAGGGCAGCCGGGACCGGACAGGCAAAGCCCGTGCAAGCCCTCTGAGGACAGTGCACATTATCCTGGGGCCGCAGGCTCATGCAGGGAGTGGGGTGAAGAGGGGTTCTAGGGCAGGGGGGTCTGTGCTAAGATGTGCATGTGTGAAATAGCTCTCTGGCCACAGAGTTTGGATGGGACGTTTCGGCCGCAGAGACAGTGGTGGGGAGAAGGGCACAGTGGAAGGGACATTTAAGAGGACGTTGATTAGAAGGGATGGGCCCAGAGCGGGTGGTTTCTGTATGACGAATGGAGCCTCCACGGACTCTTGCTGGTTGGCAACTTTTGGAGTTTCCTCCTTCCTCCCTGCCTCTAACTAGCTGGATAACTGGGGGTCTGTCCCCTGCCCCTTGAACCTTCGATTTCCTCCTCTGGAACAAACTCGTGTGGGGTGGGGGACCCCCAGGGCCCTCCCACTTCTGATGGGCTGCCTGGAATTTTCTCTGTCCTTCACTTTCTCGGCAACCTCGTCTTCCTTCATCCTGGTAACAGTCTGCCCCCGCGAGGGACTGTTGAATAGAAGAGGGATGGAGGGAGAGAATGACTGACTGACTGGTAGATGGATTCTCCCCACACAGAATCCACATGTCTATACCCCTTGAGTTCTGCCTTCTCTTCCTCTTACCCAGGGAGGTTGGTCATTTGCAAACTATGATTTTCTCTGTGTCCATCTCTTACTTGGTCTTTGTCTCCCTCTGATCTTTATCTCCTTATTTTGATGTCTGTTTCTCTCCCCCCCCACCCCCCCCCCCGCTTCCGTCCCCCTTCCTATCTCAGGGACCCCACAGCCCCAAGTGCAGGCTCCTGCTCTGTGGCCTGTCAGAACCCAGAGGTGGGAGGGGCTGGGTGACTGCCCAGATTGGGCAGGGCCCTTCTCTGCCCCTGGGGGCCCACAGGTGGGGCAGGGCATTGGGGAGGCAGCCTCTTGGCCCTGCTGACACAGGACCAGTTTTCTGAGAAGTGCCTCAAAATAAACCCCATCATCCCCGGAGGACTGCCAGCCTCCAGGGTGTCCGTGTCCAGAGCCAGGAGTAGGTCTTTCCTGCCCCAGTAAACTCCGGGGCCTGCAGGAATGTGGGTGGAGTCTCTGCCCTTCTCTGTGCCTCAGTTTCCTTCACTGCAAAATGTACCCACAACTCTAATAGTATTTCACACTGATGCAGTGGAGTTGCTGGGTCCTGTGTCCCACAGGGCGCCAGAGGGCGCCCCCTGGTGGTAGAGTTCCGCAATTCCGCTCTGGCCCCAGGCTTGCACCCGTGATTGCTCTGTCATTACCTACAGGTCCCTCCCTGGCGGACAGCTGAGCTAGGTCCTCAGGCATGTGGATCCCATATGGCTTCTCAAAGGCGCCTTCCTAGATGCAGAACTCCTCTCTCTGGGAGGCACTGTGCTAAGTGGAATTTTCTCCACCTCCCTACTTTTCCAGGGTACCCTGCAGCCTAACTTCTCAGGCAACCCGAGACCAAAGCAGGTCTTCTCTGGTGTTTAGTTTTTTTGTATCTTGACAAATATTGTGCGAGGTTGACTCCATCCCGTAGCAAAGTGAAATGTGACTGAGGGTCCCAGCAACCCCCGGGGGCTGATTTAAACTAGTCTCAGCCCTCTGCCACGTTGTAGTTTTTCTTCTCTGAGAACCCGTATGCGCTCTTGTGCAACCCCTGCGTCTGTGTTTCTGTTGCTGTGCCGGTGGTGACATAGATTTTGGCAGAGAGAGAATGAAATCATAGTCGGGTAGCCCCTCGTCCGCGTCATGAGGGGCTTTACCGATGTCATGTGTGACTGCACGCCGTGAAATCCTGTGTCCCGGGCTCACGCTCCCAGACCCCATTCCTCAGTGGCCCGTGACACTGTGCTGCCCGTGGGCCTCAAAGGCTGTGGATTCATGTTTCCTTGTGGGCACGGGCCAGCGCCGATGTGCAAGGCTGGACTAATTCCTACAGCTTCACTGGGCAAGTCCCAGGACGGAATCTGGCTCAGGACATGACATTCCATTCCTGGCGTTGTTACCTTGTGACCCCGGGGTGGGGGTGGGGGGGTGCCAGACCTTTCTGAAGCCTGATCTCCAGGAACAGAAGTAGGTCCCATGCCGGCCTCATCTTAATCCACCTTAAAAGCCAAAGGCAGAGCCTCAGAAACCTTCGTGCGTGGGCCAGGAGAGAAAAAAATGAACTCTGAGGTTTGAGGAGGCAGGGTGGCTCCTCAGTCCGTGGCTTCGCCCCTAGACTTGTTCTCTTTGAGCTGCTGTTTATCGAAACACGTACAACTGTGTGCCTCAGTGGTTTCTCACAGCAGCCCTGTGAAAGAGAAGCTGCATGGTGCCATTTTATGGATGAGGACACGGAGGCCAAAGAAATAACATTGAGTTGGAAACACAGCCGGTATCCTGAAGGTGCCGGTACGGTACCATTTCTACGCGGCTTGCAAGATGCCATCTAAGCGACTTGGAGAACTCGGTCTCAGGAGCCTGGATGAGTTGGGTTTGAATGTTGACCCTGCCTCTCGCTGCCTGTATAGCCAAAGCACGTTCTTTGATCTCTCTCTCTGCCTGTTTCCTCATCTATAAAATCTCTTCCATTTCCCCAGCTTCCCCCCCCCCCCAAGTTTATTTTAAGAGAAAGCAGGGGAGGGGTAGCAAGAGGGAGAGAGACTCTCGAGCAGGCTCCGTACCTTCAGGCGCCCATCTCTGTCGAACTCGCAGACTTCGAGATCGTGACCTGAGCTGAAATCAAGAGTCAGAGGCTTCATCAGCTGAGCCACCCAGGCGCCCCATCCCCATTTTTTGAAATGAAAATCTGATCATGTCCCTTTCTCTTTTGCCTAAATCCTTTTAAGGGCTGCCTAATGTTTGGGGTCTCGTGCTGAACTCTTGGTCACAGCCCCTACCGTCCTATCTGGCTTTACACTCCCCTCTTTCTGCTCTCAGCAGTCACTCATGTGGCACCTTCCTTCCGACCCACCCCCGGGCCTTTGCATCCGCTGTTCCCACCACCTTTCCCTTCCTCTGTCGAGCTAGTAGATTCCTTGGCTTTCACATGTCAGCCTAAGCACCTCTTCCTCCAGGAAACTTTGCCGGATGCCGCCTGACTAGGTCCGCGATCTTGGCTAGGCGGGCTGGGCTGCGCAGCTCCAGACCGTGGGTTTTATCCGTGTCTGTTCCCTGAGTCTCTCACCATCTGGGACCAACAGCCTGCTAGTGCACGTCCGTCTCGCAGTGATGGAGGAGCATACAAGAGTAAACAAGCATGTGGGGCACCTGGGGGCTTTGACAGAGACCCGCTTCTGTCCTCATCCCAGCGGCCAAAGCGCCTCACCGGCCATGCCTGGGGATGGGGAGTCCACCCAAAGAGGGCTCCCCCAGTGTGTCACCGTCAGGTGCCTCTTGTGCCTCAGCGAGCATCCCATGCCTCTTCGGCAGCGCTGTGGTTCATTACGTTTATTTCGGTCACGGTTTACAGAATCTGGCTCCCAACGACAGCGAGACGCACGGGTCTTTTTGCAGAGTCTATCCCCACCTCCCAGCACAATGCCTGGCACGTAGTAGGTGCTCAGTAAATACAGGAGGAAAGGAATGGGAGTGTGAATGAACGTGGAAGGATAACAGAGGCGGCCTGGGTGGGCAGGGTGTGGCGGGACTCCTCGCCTCCCCCGCTCATGGCCCTGTACCCCCCTTCCCCTGCCCGTGGGAAGGGTTCAAAGGTGAGCGGGACCACTGGCGCAGCGGCAGGACCATCTGCATCAAGACGCACGAGAGCGGCCAGAAGGAGATCGAGGCCTTCGATGCCGCCATCCTGCTCATCCGTAACCCCTACAAGGCGCTCATGGCAGAGTTCAATCGCAAGTACGGCGGCCACATCGGCTTCGCTGCACATGCCCACTGGAAGGGCAAAGGTACAGGGGGAGGGGGGTGCGAGGCGGGGGTGCGGCAGGTTGGGGTGAGCGGCCGGTGCTGTCTGCCGCGAGGGATCCAGGCAGGCCCCCTGCGTTCCCCCCGCCCCCAGCGTCCCCTGCTGAGAGCCAGTGTGATGCCCTAGGGCAGCGGGCAAGGGCCTCGGCTTGGGCCCAGGAGCAACTCCCTGGGTTCAATGCCCATCTCCGCCACTTCCCTCCCCTGGACTTAAGTTTGTCCCATCTATAAGACGGGGGTAATCATCGTGAGGCTCTAAGAATTTAACCCTTTAAAACCACTCTGTAAGTGTGACTCGTTATGGAGATAGAAACCCTCACATGATTGATATGGGATGGATTGAAACCGTTTCAGGAGCCCTTTCCCCTGGGAGTCAGGAGACCTGAATTCAGCCCCGGGTCGGTGGCTGGTGGCCATGAGGTCACTCATGAGCTCCTAAGGACTCGCAGAGCAGCACTGCGGTGAACCACCCCTAACAACTCTGGGTTGTGAGGCTCCAAGAGGTTAAGTGACCTGCGCCTGGTCACACAGCTGGGAGGTGACCGCGTTGACCCCCCCCCCCCCCCCCCCCCCCGAGCAGTGAATCTTAATATGATCTGCCTTTGACATTCACCTCTGGTACTTAGATGACAGCTGTGTGGATGAATGTCTCACAGGGAGGTGGCCCACGATAATGGAGAGAGCTTTACCGTCAGACCCAAGCTCTGTCCTCTTGAGTATCTTTAATCCCTCTGGCTCTCAGCATCCCCTATCGGCTTCCACCCGCATCGCCATCGCAGTAACGAGAGTCTTGAAACCCCATTCGTTTGACCCTGCTTTTACAGCTGGGACAAGCTAAGCTCAGGGAGGTGAAGAGGCTTCTCCAGGATGCGGGAGAGCTGGGGTTTGACCCCAGAAAGTCTTGCTCCTGAGCCCCGGCCCTTCACCACCACAGTGGTAACGGATGGGGCAAAACGTCGATGGAACGGTGGGGTTCGCAGGCCAGTAGGTGCTCTGTAAATGTGAGCTCTCTCCACCTTACCCAGCCTGCTCCAGCCTCAACACTGAGGGGTGCTTTCCACATCCCCCCCCCCCGACTCCCCAAAACTGCTCTCCAGCCCTGGCCCCTCCCCAGAGAGGACCGGAACTTGACGGGATGGTGTGCACTGAGCAATCCGGCAGTTACACCTGCAGCAGTGACCTCGTTCATTAAGACTCTTGTGCCTGTCCGGCCAACCGTGCCCTGGCTTCCCAGTTCAGTCAGGGGGTTCCTCTGCGCCTTCCCTTGCCTCACCAGCCCCCCCAGAGGGTGGAAGCGTAGGCGGTGACATTTGTGCCCTTGTTCCCCGAGAGGTCCTCCGATTTACTTACAGAACAATCGAAAATGAACACCACTCGGGGCCAGGCTGAGAAGTCTGCAGGCGCCCAGGACAGAGGGCCTGTCCTGAGCACAGACTTTGCTGGTCCAGCTGGAAAGGACCTGGGGCTGACCAAGCCCAGGGGTCCCCAGCCCCCACTGCACGCCAACATCCCTGGAGGAGTGTGGGGAAGTCCCAGTGCCCAGACAGCACCCGGACCATTGCTGTGGTGGATCCCAGGCATCGGTATTTTTTAAAGCGTCCAGGATACAGGCAGGACTGAGAACCACTGATTGTCTATTTATTAATGGGGAAACTGAGGCCCAGAGAGAGGCAGGGACCTGCCAAGGTCGTTAGGGCAGGAGTAGAATCCAGCTCTCTGGCTCCCAGGTATCCCGATGTCCCCAGGGACAAGGGAGGGGACTCACTTGGGAGGCTCGCATGGGGCCAGGCACTTTGCGTGCTTCATGGCATTTAACCCTTCTAATTCCCGGAAGAGGGAAGAAAGGCTTTTGTGGTCAAGGTGGCATTCCATTGCACAGGCGAGGACACCATCCCAGGAAGGCTTATTCACCTCACTGGCCAAGGCCCCAGGGTTTGGCAGAGCTGGGGTTCAACCCCAGGCGTTAGCTACCGGGCTCTCTTACCTTGAGGGGTCTCTGACCTCCTGATGAGTTCACTGCTTCTTTCCTGGTTTAGCGCCTGGTCTCAGATTCAGACAGTTCCAGTTCCCAGGAGCCCCTTGCCTCTTTCCTGATCAAGGCAGCTGGGAGCTTGAAAACCAAAGATAAGGGAGGTGTCAGGACAGGCCCAACCACGAGGCTGCAGGGGATGGGAGAGAAGAGATTCCAGCAAATCTATCTCCAGTTGGGGGCCTGGGGTCCCAAGCTGAGTCCAGGATGGGAGGGGGGTGGGGGGGCTTCTCCACCACATCACCTCCCAGGCAGGCCTGACCCCAGTCTTAAGTGCTCTGAGAGCCTTCCCCCAAAGAACCATTTCTCTCTCTGCTTTAACGCCTGGCCCTTGGAGGGACTTGAGACCCTTGCTTTTAGGGTCCCTGCATCAGCAACATCAGTATCACTTGGGAACTGGTTAGAAAAACATTCTGCGGCCCCCACCACAGACCTGCGGAGTCACATTCCGGGCGGGCGCCTGGCAAATCTGGGTCTTACCCATCCCTCCAGATGTTTGATACACATTGATGCCCCAACGTGAGAACCACTGCCTTCATAAAAACCTCGCAGCTCAGAGTGTGGCCTGTGGATCAGTGGTGTCCATCACCTGGAAGCTTCTAAAAAGCTTTTCTCAAAAAGCACATCTCAGCCCTCCCCCACCCCCTGCCAGGGTCCCTGAATGGGAATCTGCATTTTAACAAGATTCTCTGGGAAGCTTCCTAGGCACTTGCAAGTTTGAGAACGCCTGGCTTAGAATGCCCTCCCCTAGCAGGTGACGGTCACCTCCCTAAGAGCAGAGCTCCCCTAGCTGCTGAGCACATCCGTCCCACCCTGCCTCTGCCCCCTTCCCCTTTAGAGCTGGGTCAAGGCCCTTGCAACCCTCCCCGTCCGCCCCCCCCATTTTGGGTTCCATAACATTAATTTTACAATCTCCCTGGAGTGGGTCCAAAGCAAAGTTTTATGTGATATGATTACACAAGGTGAATCGTCCTGATCTGTCTAATGAAACAGACTGTGTTTGATGATTCCATGGGGAATTAAGTGCAGTTAAGCTATTAATCAGGCCCCGGTTCTTCTCGACAAGAGGGAGCAGAGAGGGGCCCGAGGGGCCCTGCCAGGCGCACGTGTGGGACCGTTCCGGCGGAACCAGCACTGGTGACCAACGGTCCGTGGCTCGGCTCGCCTTTATTACCCGCTTTGAAGGCAGCGATCAGTTACCGGGAATCCTGTGCTAATCGGGGCTTCTGTCTTCACCTTTTATCCTTCTTTCTGATGAAGTGGGTTAGGAACAGCCAGGATGGCCATCTTTGGGGTAGGCACACAGCCGTTGCCGAGGCAGCTCGGGTGTTGCCCGGAAGCTCTGATGCGACAGGTGGGGCACCTGGGGCACCAGCATCAAGGATGATCGTGACCGTAGCCAGCACTTACGGAGCACCTGCTGGATCCCAGGCCAGGTGCCAGGGTCTTTGCTGCGCTTACTCCATTCCCTCTGCCCAGCACGCCCAGGACGGAGGTCTTTGCGCAGTTGTTCTGCCGATGGGTAAACTGAGCCACCGGGAGACCGACCGAGCCCCTCAGCTACTCTAGGGAGGAAAGGGGTTGCGAATGCCGTCCGTCTGACTCCCAAGTTGTCCGTGAACGGACCCCGAGTCGTAGAACAACAGCCGAAGGTGAAGTGAGCCGTGGTAAACTAGGAGCTGATCCCGAAGGGTTTCCTAGGAGGGCAGGCGCCAGGCTCAGTCAGGGTTCAAATCCTGTCTTGGGTGATTACTGTGTGGCCTTGAGCCACTGGCTTCGTGTCTCTGAGCCTCCTTTTTCCTGCGTGTAAAATGGGCCCAAGTCTCACTCTCCAGGCTTCTTGGGAAAAGGGGAGGTGGCCGACACATAGTAGGTGCTCAGGCAACATACAGTCCCATCCCCCGGTGATCTCCAAGGATGCCATGCTGTCTCCGCCCACCTGCATTGAAGGCCAGGAGCCCCATTTGCAGGACTCTGACCACCGTGCAGGCGGGTCCTTCCTTCTCCTCGACGGCCACCGTGCAGCACCCCCTCCAGCAAATATTTGAGATGGTCAGAAGTGGCCAAGCCTAGAAATCCGATCTGCGTGTTACTAGGTGACTGAGTACCATCTCCGTCCACCTGGGCCTCTGCCATCAGAGCAGCAGGTGTCCTGAACCATCCGGGACGTCGTGAGGTGACTCAGGAGTGGAGAGATTCTTAAAAAGAAAAAAAAAACCAAAAAACTATACACATGCTATATGTTCTTTTAATCACTCATACATCTGGTCTTAACCCATTACAACAGTGTGGGCCCAATTAGCCAGATACATTGTAAATAATTTATCGTCAGGATAAAATATATCCTTGTCACCAGGATATAGATTTCCCAAGCAGCGGTGGTGTTCCGGGGGGGGCCACTGGGAGAGCCGGAGCCTCTCCACAGGTCTTGATGTGTTCTGCAAAGAAAGAGGAGCCCTTTATCACGTCACAGTTTGGCGGTTGGGAATTTCAATTTAGTTCAACAAGCATTTATTGAGCCCCTGCTGGGTGTAAGGCAGTGGGGGTGAGGCTCCTGGTGCCTGGAAAGGATTAGGACCTGGGATCAGACAGGCCTGGTCTGGAGGGTGCTGCCTAGGGCTGTGTGACCTCGGGCCAGTCACTTACCCTCTCTGAGC
This sequence comes from Panthera onca, assembly GCF_046562875.1. Lineage (NCBI taxonomy): Eukaryota > Metazoa > Chordata > Mammalia > Carnivora > Felidae > Panthera > Panthera onca. Next base: position 16,188,529 of record NC_138350.1, read on the forward strand.
CTCAGTTTCCTCACTGGTGATACAAGTGAACAGTAGCCCTTTCCTTGCAGGGTAGTTTCTAGGATTAAATGAGATCATGGGCACCCATCACCCAGCAAAGGTTGAGGATTTAGTTATTAAGAACCAGTTGGGCACCCCCCACCCAGCTTGGAAAACTCACCAGACTGTCGTTCAATAAACAAATCCCTCTGGAGGGTGGTGCTTCTGTGAGCAGCAGAGGGTCTGGCTTCAGCGTTTTGGGGCGCCTGCCCCCTCTGATTGTCCTAGTGGGGGTTTGGAATCCCCTTCTGCCTTCCCAGCATCCTCTGTGATCTCCTTCCACAGTTACCCAGATTCTCGTTCTGTCAGTTTCAGCAGCTCCAGGGCTGGCTGGTGTCTCTTTGAGGTCCTCTCTAGGGTTTCCCCAAGCCGTCACTCACATTCTCCTGTAGCCTGCCTTTCGAGTCAGACCATCCCCAAACACCTTCCCGTTGCTGGTGACAATCCACCCTGCCATTTTCCCATGGCCAGGTAACACACCACAAAACAAAACATAGTGTATGATGATACAAAGTAGAGAAACAACACGAAGGCAAAGATGACGATATAGAGCACCTGACTTCAACTCTACCCCCAGCCCAGTCCATCAGAGACCACATACGCGGGGGGTTCAAAGGGGGTTGCGGAGCCCAGAGCCAGGAGAGCCGGGGAAGGCAAGATCTCATCTCAGGATAATGACAGGAAGAGTATTGAGTCAACATCTATTGAGCACTTCCTGGGCCTGGGGCCCCATGCTCAAAACCTCCTATGCTTTAATCCGCTTGCGTATACAAAGGTCCTACTATCGTAGGACCTGGGAGTAGATAACCGTTACCAAAGAGGAGAATTGCTACTACACAGGGTAACTTGATGGTGAAAAGCCTAGACTTTGAAGCCAGACTGGTGTCCCATCCTGGCTCTACCGATGATTAGCTGTGTGTCCAAGAGCACCTGACTTAACCTCTCTGTGCCTCTTTTTTTTTTCCTGTTTAATGAAAACGAGCGTACCTGTCGCACAGAATCATGAGGAATAAGTGAATGAGTAGCTCTATTCATACGCTTATTGTACGTGAATACAAATGCATATAGAAGGTACAGTAAATACACGTATTTATGGATAAGTCTGTGCCGGGCCTACAGTGAGCACCCAACGAGTGGTGGTGTTATCCCCAAAGACAAGGTGAAGAACCTTCCAGGCGGAAGCGGCGGCACGGAGGGGGCAGGAATCAGGCCAGTTTGGGGATCCGAAGGACTGGGTAAGGGTGTCGCTGTCAGTCACTGCGTCCGCTGCCACCTGACCCTTGTCCCCAGAGTCCCTCCTCCCTCTGACCCGGCCCTGCCTCCTCTCTCCAGAGTGGCCGGAGTTTGTGCGGAACTACGCCCCGTGGTGGGCTACTCACACGCTGGACTGGCTCAAGTTCGGCAAGAAGGTGCTGGTGGTGCACTTCGAGGACCTGAAGCAGGACCTGTTCGTCCAGCTGGGCCGCATGGTCAGCCTGCTGGGCGTGGCCGTCAGGGAGGACCGGCTGCTGTGCGTGGAGAGCCAGAAGGACGGCAACTTCAAGCGCTCGGGGCTCCGGAAGCTCGAGTACGACCCCTACACGGCCGACATGCAGAAGGTCATCTCTGCCTACATCAAGATGGTGGACGCGGCCCTGAAGGGGAGGAACCTCACCGGCGTTCCCGACGACTACTACCCCAGATGATGCATCAGGCAGGGAAGGGGCCGGGAGTCCCGCCCGAGCGGGGGTCTCGAGACTCCTGGGGACGCCCCCCCCCCCACCCCAACCCATCTGTCCTCTCTCTCTGGCTTGGGGACAATCCCCTTGGCCGCTGTCGGCCTTCAGTGACGTTCCTGCATGACCAAGAAGGCTCGAGGGAAGAGACTGGGCACTCCCACCCTTGGAGGCACAGGGGGCCCCTGGTTTGGAGATGTTCTAGCCACGTGGACCCTTTTCTGTCTCCTCTGCCCCTGCCCCCCCCCCCCCCCCCGCCACTCTGGGCCCCACCTGTGGGAGGGAGGGCTCACGGTGGCCCCAGGACATGGGTGTCCCACTGCAGATGTCAAGGACCTCGATGACAGAGTGGAAGGGACTGTAGCAGGAGAAAGTGGCCCCAGACTCTCTTCCCTTCTGGGCTGAACATTCACGGCCTCCCCCTACCTTCTCCCCTCCACCCCCGGAATCACAGGCACCAACACTTACCCAGGCCGCTTCTGTTTGAAGAAGGGTCTCAGACAGCCCGGGTGGGGTGCGGAGGCCATGATGCTCACAGGACGTTAACGGGCACCACCGCGTGGGGCCGCTGTTGTCATGAGCCCACCTCTCGCCACAGTGCTCCTGAGAAGCCATCGGGTTGGTTGGCCACCTCTAGGGCCGGAATTCTGCCCTTTCTTCCCCTGCTGTAGCCAGAAGGTGACCTTGGGATCTTTGATCTCCCTTCTGGGGGTTCTCAGGCGCCAACAGTCACCCCGCCAGGATGGCCACATGCAGAATCTTGAGTAACACAGCTCTCTGTTGTGGCGCCCTACACTGCCCTCTGACCCCTACCAGTGGGTCCTTTGCTATCCAGATGAGAGAGCAAAGTGCTCCAAATCAGGTGGGACCATGACCCTACTACCTTCTCAGCCCATTGACCTCCCCTTGGTCATAGTCCAATGGGGCTGGCCTGCCTCAGAATGGGAATGGTTCTTCATTTCCATACAAGCACTGCCCCCTTGGTGGTTAAGACCTCAAACCAAAGGATTCTCAAGGACCTGGGTTGCTAATTATCTGTCTTTGAAAGCATTGATTCAGGACCCATCTTCCCCCGCCTCGGATACCAATGGCTTCACATCCAGCCCATACCCGTGCACCTGTCTCATTCCCTACCACGTAGATGCAAAAGCCATAGGTCACAGATCTTTGCTATTCTGTCTGGAGCAGCCCCCCCAGTCAGCCCCTTCGAAGGCTCGGGGGACAGGTAAAAATGCTCGTTCCCAAATACCCAAGAGACTAGGGAGAAGGAGCGTGTAAAGAGATATATTTTTTTAAGAGGAATAGAACTAATACGTTCTGCCCCTTGGCACTTGGCCACTTGAAGAGAAGGGCTTAGGGATTGAGCCTGTGTTTCTCTTCCCTGATTCCCTCAGCTGTGGGATTCGGGCCACTGCAGGGCCCAGCCAGGGGGCCCTGAATGTATTTTATACCATGTTTCTTCCCCCACCCCCCACCCAGGCTAATTTCTAGTCTTTTGAGAAGCAGTCGAGGGCGTGGCCTCCCCTCCCACTTAGAGATCAGCGCTCTCTGGGGTGACTCTTGGTCCAAGACCTGGGCCAGCTCTGCTGGTGGCCACTCAGGCCACAAGCCTCAGTCCGAAGATTCCTCAGGTCAACACCATCATTAAAAAGCGAGTTTTGTTGAGTATTCTACCTTGTCATGGAGTGTTGTGTAAGGCGATTTCACAAGTGGGCGTGTGTTTGTGTGTGTGTGTGTGTGTGTGTGTGTGTGTGTGTGAGAGAGAGAGAGGGAGGGAGGGTGTGGTATAAGTGTCCACGGAGTCTTGACCCAAGTCACCGACAGCACTCCACCTGGGTCATAGGCTAAACCCTGGCCCGCCTCCAAAATGGATGCTGATGTTACATCCAGACCGAGCCTGAATCTGCCCACTGCTTTGATTGTGGCCACAGACTGAGCCCCAGGCCTAGTCCTGGGTGGGTCTTTTGCTTGGTCACTCTGGGCCCTGACCTTGAACGCTGGCTGGGCCCTCATCTGACCTCAGACAGAGCCTTGACTCTGGTCCCAAGCTGAGCCCTGAAGCCATATGCCAATCTCCTTTCCCCTTTCTATGATCTGTTCCTCCCTGACCAGAAGGGAGGGAAGCCATGGAACCTGCAGCCCCACGCTTTCCCGGACTCTCCTCCTCAGATCTCACAGACTCTCTGCCATATTCTCCCACCACAGGTCACTGCAGGGCAGGGGGCAAGGGGGTTTCCCACCCCTTTAGGCCGGGGCAAGATGGCCAGTTAGGCAACCTCCTCTCTGGCCAATTTCTGCCCATTTGTATCACACTTCAGCAGTCCTCTTGAATCAAATCTGTAGGTCAGACCCAGAAGGAACGAAGGCAACATTCATTCATTCCCTCGTTTCTTCAACAAATATTTTACTGGGCATCTACAGTGGGCCAGGCACTCCTCTAGCTTCTAGAGGCTTAAAAAGGGACAAAAAAGAGAAAAATCCTGGTCCCCGCAGTTTACATTTTACCAGGTACCCAGCAGATACTTGTAAGTAATCGGAAAGCTTTTAAGGAGGGGAATGGGGCAAAGAAGGAAAGTCCCTAGGTGGCTTGTGACTGACCCCAGGAGGGTATTCTCAACCCCAGTGGACTGGGGCGTTGCGTGCTGATGCCCAGTCACTAGCCAGAACTGGCCCACGTCCCACAGAGGTGATGGCAGAAACTGGCCAGTCAGGGCCTTCCCCGAAAAGTCCCTCTGCACATCCAGAGTGACGGCACCAGCGCATCGGAGGAAGGAAAGCTGGGGGTTCCAGTGGATGCCCAGCGCAGTGGCATGCCCAGCCCGGAAGCCAGGACCCCTGGCCCATCCTCTGTCACCTCTAGAGACCAGGCAGCACCCGGCGTCTGCTGACGGCTGGGATTTCCCGAATTTTCCAGTAACCCAGGAGGTGGCTGCAAACGTGCTTCTGGGGCACAATGTGGGAGGGGGAGAAGGATGGGGAGGCCGAGGGGATGCTGGGGGGCAGGGCCCACGGGGAGCCCCAGGGGAGCCCCAGATCCCCTCGCTCTCGCATCGATTTCTTTCTGGCTATTTGTCTTTACATGCCCTCCGGCGCTCCATTTTCCTCTTTGTGCTTTTATTTCCTCCAGCTGCTCATTAAACTTCTTTTGTCTTGCCCTCACCGCCCTTCCCCTCCCCTCCCCTCCCCTCGCCTCGCCTCGCCTCCGTTTCGTCCGGAGCGCCTTCTTGATTTCTGCTCTGTGCAAGCATCTCTCCATCTCTCGATCTCTGTCTCTCTGCCTGTCTCTTGCTCACTACCCCCCACCCCTGCTGTCCTCTCCTGCCGCCTCCTCATCTTCCTGGGGAGAGAGGGGGCCACGCTGCTGGAGGCAGACACAGTGAGGCAACGCGCTACCCAGGCCGGTAACCAAGGAAGTGGTTTCCTTAGCAACAGAACTGCAGGCCTGGGTTCCACGGGGTGTCCCTTAGCTGTTACAGTAAGTACGTGGTGGGGGTGGGGCGCGGCAAGCCTGGAGAGGGGGGCGGGGCAGAGACCCCGCTGGAGTGATCCTCTTGAGACGGGACTGTGGTCCAGACCCCCTCAATGCCTGTCACTTTGGGGATACTCAAAACTAGAGGTGGAGGGCTGGGGAGGGGTGCAGAGAGAGGCACAAGGAGGAATCCGCAGGACTTGGTGACAGACTGGAAGTGGGGAGAGGCAGCAGCCAAGAAGGCAAAGGGGCCACCAAGGTTCTGCCGGGGCAGGTCCCGGGTGCAGGTCCGGTGACAGACGGAGAACATGGGGCGGAGGAGCAGGTGCGGGAGGGAGAAAAGAAGGCAAGCTGACGTAGCCCCTCGTCCCCAAGCGAGTTGGGTGAGACCGGGGAGGGAAGGTGGAGACAGGCATAGAAATAATTCCCGAATTTCTCCCTGTAAATTGGTGACACCAATGGAACACCAGAGAAAAGGCGCGGTGGCCCCGAGGGTGAGAGGCTCACAGAAGGTCAGTCATTTGCTCGGGTGACACAAAAATCGGGGGCAACGCTGGGATTCGAACCTGGGAATGATCCAGAGACCGTCCAGAAGGTGGAAGACAGAGAGGGGGAGACTAGGGAGAGGCAGAGAAAGAGGCAGAAAGAGAGAAACAGAGGAATGGAGATTTAAATCATTGATTTGCCACTTTTTCCCACCAGGAGAACAAAAATATGTTCAATTTTTGAGAACTGAGGAAGGGGCGGGTGTAGACAATAGTGCCCAGCGGTGCAGTCGTGGTTGCAGCTATAAATATCTGTCCCCAAAGAAAACACCTGTCAAGATGCATTCACTTCCTGGGAGAGAAATTGTGTCCCCGGTCCAGGTTGATATTTCAGTGACTCAGGGGGGGTGGGGGGTGACGAGGGCGAAGGGCAGATAGTTGATCAATGGAACACGGAAACCTCGCTCGGCTTTTCCCCAAATGCAATAAAACGGGCAGGCGAGGAGAGCCATAAATCTGGATGATAATATCCGTCCCCGCAAAAGCAACATGTTTATTTATCATGTTCGCACGTTTACTATTTCCCTTCAAATTTATAGTCGGCAATCTGCTGCCGTGCAGGGGGAGAAACATGGAAATGAGAACCGGCAGAACATCGGGGAGGAAGAAATGATAAAATATTTATCCCCCCACTCCACCCCCCACGCCCCGGCTGCCTTAAATCCAATTTCAAACAAAGGTGGTGATGTATCCGAGCAGGGCCGAGCGACTCTGCCTCAGGCCTCTGACGGCTAATTGAAACGAACAGTCGTTATAGAATGGAATGTGGTGTAACAAAATGATTTCGGGGGGTCTTCTGGAGTCATGTGCTAAATAATTATGGGGAACGAACAGTCGGCCGGAAGCGAGAGAGAAGGTCCATCTTGGTGGGGACCACACTTGGGGGTGTTCTAAACAGGGAGGGGGTGGGGCGGCAATTCCGGGACCAAATTCTCTTCTGTGACCCAAGTTAGCGCCCAACCTCTAACCAGTTACCTGGGCTTCCAAAACTCGGAATGCCCAGGCCTGAGATCAGACTTTCAGAGTCAGATTTCCCCCAACGACGGAGCCCAGGAGTAGGTGGGAGGGACCCTCTGTGCTTACCGAGAGGCAAAGGGGTGTCTACACCTGCCAGCCTGGGCAGTCACTGCAGCAGAAAGTGCATCGTGATCGTTATCATCCGTGCATCCTGGCTCTTTGGCATTATGATCTCTGTACCCCCCCGGAGCTAGCTCAGCGCCTGGCACATAGTAAGTGTGACGGAAGTGTGGGTGGACTGTTCTCAGGGAGTTAAGGAATACTCAAGGCTGATGCTTTGGGACTCAGAGAAGAGCCACAAATCATCGGCCAAAGCAGACCTGAGTTGTTACTGCCTTAGCTGCGCTGGATTCTATCTGCAGCAATACTGAATTAATTACTGACCCCCTGCTTGAGTCCCCAAAGCCAGTGGCGTGGCATAGCCCACTCCTACGGACCCTTGAGAACCAACTGTGCACATCTCTTCTCATATTCACACTCCGTGATGTCGCACTGGGAGCTTGAAACTGGCAGTGGTGACAATATTTACACCGTGGATATTGGCAAATGCTCCAAATCAAGCAGGGTTGTCTTTTTTTTTTTTTTTTTTTTTTGGCGGCGCGGGGGGTGGGGGGGTGGGGGGGTGGCCCCAAACACACAGGTGCACACTGTCCTCATGCTTCTTTTCTGTGCCTTTACTCCTACTGTCCCCTCTTCCTGGAAAGGCTTTATCTGGCTAACATCTTTGCCTCCTTAAGATCTGGCTCAGGCTCTTCCTCTTCCAGGCAGCCTCCCCTGGCTACAAAGACCAAATTCAGCTCCTCCTCTAACCCCCTGGATCACAGCATTGGACGTGGCCATTGTTATCACTTCAGTAATTTGGGATCTCCCCCCCCCCCCGCCCCCTTCTCTCTCTCACCAGGGTATGAACTCTATTTGGACAGAAACCATGCCTTCACCTCTGAACAAAGACTAGATAATGAACAAACATTTAGCCAATGGAAGAATGAATTGTTCAATCACATTTAACACTATCTACCAACCTCAGCTCTCACAAACTTTGCAGTGAATGGATAGAAGGATCTAGCTGCCTGGACAATGGCTGATAAGAAATGGAAATGAGAAACTACTCACAGCGACGAGAAGAGCTAATATTTATGGAGAACTAGTTATATTCTGGAGTACTAGTTATAGATATACTGTGCTAGAAGCTTCACACGTGTAACGTCCCTGAGTCATGACCAGGACCCTGGGAGGCTGAGACTCAGTCTCCCCCTTTTGCAATCAGGGAACTGAGGGTCAGGGAAGGTAAGTAGTTTGCCCAAGGTCGCACAGCTGGGAAATGACAGAACTGGACTTTGACATCAGGCGGTCGAGCTTCAGCGTCTGTATATTTAATCACTACCCTGCCTCCCAGGGGGAGAAATGAGCCCCAAGCCAAGAAGGAAGGAGCAGGTCTGGCAAGACAATAGGGAGAAGACAGGCCGAAGCACAGGAGATGAGAGAGGAAAAGAGACCCTGTGAAGGGTTGGCCTTTCCGGGGCTGAGGACCCCGGGGGGGGGGGGGGGGGCGCACAAGGAAACGAGGCTGCCCCTGGGGAAGCAGGCAGGGAGCTGGTGTGCCAGACGGCTCTGGGTTCTAAGCAGCAAGGCTGATTTATAGATCCCCATGGCAACAGCTAGGCAATAATCTCTTACTCCACAGCTCAGTGATTCTCTAGAAATTCTTTCCTCCTCCCTTCACTGCCACTCTCCCCAGCCCCCAGAGGCAAGGTGACAGCTTCTTCCCCAGGAGGAATGGAGAAAGGATGAACCAAGATGCCTTTTTTTTTTTTTTTTTTTTTGGACAATGGAGCAGGGACACTGGGATAGAGGGCAGAAGAAAAGAGAAAGAGGGGCTGAAAACCCCAAAGGCCCAGTCATCAGACTGGAAAGGGACTGCAGAAGGCAGTTCTCAGGCCACCTTAAAAATACCATGAAAATATGAATTACCTCCCTGGCAAGACGTGAGCATGCACGTGTACCCACGCACACAGAGTTCTGTGTGTAGTTTCGGGGAAGCGTGTAAATCCCTTGGGACCTGAAGTAGGAAATTAAAAAATCATCTAATCTAGTGGTTTCCAAATGAGGACAACGGAATCCTAGCTTTAATCAAAACCGAACGAGATACCTCCAATAGTGGGGTTCTCAGCAGGGGCGATCTTGCACCCCAGGGGTTATTTAACAATGAGCGGGGATAATTTTGGCTGTCGCAGTGGGGGGAGGGAGAGGTGCTACTGCCATCCACTGGGTAGAGTTCAGGAATGCTGTTCAACACCCCACAAAGCACAGAACGGCTCCTGCCATGACACAGAAGGACCTGACCGAAAATGTTATAGTGCCAAGGTTGACAGTCTCTGGGATAATGTCAAAAAAGGGTAGGGGTGCCTGGGTGGCTTAGTCGGTTAAGTGTCTGACTTCAGCTCAGGTCATGATCTCGTGGTCCGTGGGTTTAAGCCCTGTCAGCTCAGAGCCTGGAGCCTGCTTCGGATCCTGTGTCTTCCTCTCTTTCTGCCCCTCCCCCACTCATGCGCTCACTCTCTCTCTCTCTCTATCAAAAATAAACATTAAAAAAATACTTTAAAGGGGAGCTATTCATTCATTCAGTGAACTGGGTGAGGTGTGGGATGCAGAGCTCCTCTGACATCGAACCTGACTCACGTTGGGACTCAGCTGTGTGACCTGAGGCCAGCTGCTACACATTCTGGGTTTTCATGTCTTCATCTCTAAAATGGAGATTATGAAATAGAACTACAGGGCTTGCTGTCCTGGGCACAGGACCATATCTACAGGGGAAGGAAAGAACAAGGGTATTATTCTCTTTATTAGCATGACTGTTATTAATGGTGTTGGGGAAGATCTCACAAATGAGGGAGTCGATTTGTTGTGTTTTTTTTTTTTTTTAATTTATTTGAGAGACAGAGAGAATATGCAGGGGAGAGGCAGCAAGAGAGGGGGAGAGAGAATCCCAAGCAGGCTCCACACCGTCAGCGCAGAGCCCGATGAAAGGCTCCATCTCATGAACGGTGAGGTCATGATCTGCACCGAGATCAAGAGCTGGGTGCTCAACCGACTGAGTCACCCAGGCGCCCCGAGGGATTCAGTTTCTAGTAAGTAGGAGAAGCATCTCTCACTGGCTAACCTGAGGGACCAGAGACTGCTAGGGACAGAATGTGTCCTCCCAAAAGGTATACTCCGAATCTCCAGTGTGATGGTATTAGGATGGGCAGCCTTTAGAGGTAATTAGGATTAGATTAGGTCATGATGGGATTAAATGCCCTTATAAATGGAGAAAAAGACACTAAGTGACTCAACCTCCCTCCCTCTCTCCACGAAGGGAGGACCCAGCAAGAAGGCAGGAAGCGGGTCCTTTCAGGTCTCCGGAACCATGAGAAACCCATGTCTGTTGTTTAAGCCTCTCAGTCTGTGACATTCTGTTATAGCAGCCTCAATGGACACGATTGGGGTCTTGTCGCGTGGAGGGGTCTTGTCGCACCGAAAACTTAGCACAACAGTGTGCTCATGGTACGGTTTCCCCCTGGGTAGCTTGTAAGCTAGCCCCAAAGTGTAGGAACTTCTGCCATCCGTGTGAAGCAAGACACTGGTCATAAGGATTGTCTTGAAGAAGACAGACAACCCCCTTGTGGGCATGTCTGGTCTGGCAGTCTGTGTAAAACTCCACCTTGTAATTGCATACCTAAGCCTCCTACATTCACCAATCAGAATCCCAACATCCATCTCCAGAATGCTTCCTGATCTAAGAAATCTATGGTGCCTGCCTTTGCGTGGGGTCTCCTGAAAGCAGAAGCTGGGGTGAGGCTTTGCGTGCAGGTCCTTTCATCAAGGGGCGACCCCGGGGAGCAGAGAAAACAAGACAAGAAGAAGAAAAGGCCAATGTTACATGTTATGTGTATTATGTGTCTTGGCTGAGGGCCATGGGGGGAAGGGAAGGGGCCATTTCACCAGGACCTCCTGAGAAGTCTACAGAACGCCTCCCAGGACCATCTGCCCATCAGCTCTCCACCTTCACTGGTCAAGGGTTTTCAGCGGGGCTTCAGACTCCCTTGTGGGGGTCCACACAAGATGCAGCAGGAGTTCATGGCACTCAAGAGGCCTAGGACCAAAAGCAAAGTGTGTAGCACACACTTGAGGCAAGGCAGGAAAGAGGATGTGAATAGGGGCCTTCACAGAACTGTCCACACCAGACGCAACTGATTGGAAGTGAGCACAGACAGAAGTGAGCAAACAAGTGTGCGGCACCATGGACATACAATTCCCTAGCTGGGTTCACATCTCACCTCCGCCAGTGATGAAACCGTCCTGGTTTTCCCTTCTATAAGGTAGAAGTCATGGTGCCTATCTCACCGAGCCGCTGGGGGGGATGGGATGAGCTTGTTTTTTAAAGCATACAGTAGGTGCTCAGCAAAGCGGAGCGGTCACCCTTCTGCCTGAGCGGCAGCCCTGACCTGAAAGTGGCTTTTCCTGCCTCCGCGATCTGCCTCACTTTTGTGAGCCTGGCTGACGTGATTTCTGCCATAGAATGAATTCCTAGGAAGTGAAATTGGGTCACCCGGAGGGACTCTGAGACAAAGGATGGAGGACAGGTTGGCAAGGGAGGGAGGGAGTTACCAAGAGGCTCTTTGGCGATTAATGTCACAATAATGATCTTCACGGAAGAGCTCATTTGACCCACCCCCAGCCCCTACCTGTGGGCTCGCTTCCTAGCAGGTTCCAGGGGACACTGGCTCAGCTAGACTGGGCAAAAATCTCCCTTTCTCCACTCTTCCAAGGAGAAAAACCACACGAGTAACCGCAAGTGAGTTATACGCATGCAGTCAATCCACACATGGAGCACAAAATAATATTCCTCTTTTCCATATAGAAATATACTCTCCCCCTTTTATTTTCTTAAAACACGGGGTTCTCATATCCCTTATTTAATTTTCACACTTTTATTAGAGACACGTAGAGAGAGGTAGTTCTCTGAGAAAAATATACCAGGACAGCATTACATGGTTGCTAACTTGGCACGGGGGGTGGGGGGCAATAGGAAGGATGGGGAACCGTGACTAACCGGGAATTCTGTATCCCACTGGCATTACCAAAAATCATGGAGCAAGCCGCTCGGAGAATCAGAGCCTCCACTCAAACAACCAAACTTTCAAACCCTGATGAAGTCAACTCTGGACAAAAATCAAAGCTTTGACACCTAACCCAAGACTTCCAACAACCAGGACAATGCTTTGTGAAGAAAATGACTTAAGGACTGAATGTTTGCATTTTAAGGAAATGACAGGGCTCAGGTCTTGGCACTTGGATAGCCAAGTGGACGCTTCAGTGACCACACTTGACAAGGAATACAATCTCTGTGGGATAGGGGGTGGGGGAGTTTGGAAAAGTCACTAAACAGACAGGTGCAACCCCTGACCATCAACAGGTGCAAACCTCAGGGAAGGGGGGAAAATCTGATTTCCAGAGTTACCACAATACTCGAAATGCCCGGCTGTCCACAAAAAATTCACAAAGCATGCAAAGAAACAGGAAAGTACGGCCCATCATTCATTCATTCGCTTGGTCACTCGCTCCTTGGAAACTCATTGGCTTACAACCTACTTATCATCACACCCTTACTCACTCACTGGTGAGTTCTATTTATCCAACATATTCCCCTAATGTGTTTAGCCCTCCCTCAGATTCAGGCTGTCCCAAAAGTACTGAACCACAGAGTGGCTTTTTCAGCCACTCCTCCTTCATTCCAAACCTATTCATTCCACCCTCCCTAAATCATGGAACTAAACTTTGCTTCGGAAAGACTGCCTAAACAAGGCTCCACCCTCTCCAAGATTTCAGTCACTCCCTCTGCAAAACCAGTGTGCTGAACTGGGTGATCCCCTAAGGATTCAGTCATCCCTGGAATGGGAATTCAAGGGGCATATGCAGGGCTTGGAATCACACATACTGACCCACTGGGGGAACATGCTCAGAGAGGGGAAGGGCCTTGCCAAAAGGCATACCGCATTTCACACCTACTTTCCCTGACATCAAAGCTGTGAATCAGAGATCTTTCATTCACCATGTGCCCTTTCTCTGTATGTTGTTGGCTGAATGAACTGAGGCCACTGTTTTCTTATGGACTGGTAGGAGACTGGCCTGGAAGATAACGTGCCCACTTCCTCACCTCGGTTGGCTTTCTTGGAAAGCCAGCCGTTCCATCCTTCTCTTGCCTCCCAGGGCTGTGGAAAGTGTTTAATAAACATGCCTTTAAAGCAAGCTAATATTAAAGAGCAATGTTTAAGTGCTAATTGCTGTTATCATAGGCCACTTTCCACCTCATTAAATGCATGGATTTGGTAATTGTTAGCTAATTCCCAAGGAGAAACCAGACGCTCTTCAGGTGTTAGGGTTGCATCTTTCCCCAGCAATTGACTCCATTTCCAAGCCACAGGATGGTAGGTTGTTGGTCTCAGAGCCCAGTTGAGGGGTCCTGTAGAAAATGTGTAGGCTGTGCCTTCACCTTTCCAGGTTCAAGTCCCAGCTCTGCCACTTACTTCCCTGATGTGTGACGTTAGGAACGTTGTTTCATACCTTTGAGCATGTGTTTCCTAGATCTAGAAAAGAAGACAAATGTATGCAGAGCATCTGACTCATTAAAGGGGTTTAATTATTGTTGTCAATATTAATATTTTCTTTACCACGAGCTCGGTGGGTTTTTTTGGTCACTTTTATTGAAATATATTTTACATACAACAAAATTTGCCAATTTCACATATAGGAGTTGGTGAATTTTAATACTCATGAGATAATCATAGGACTACTCTCCCTTTCATGCTATAGAACATTACCATTTTCCTCAAAAAGTTCTGACATGCCCTTTGCAGTTGATTTCCTCCTTCCACTGTGCCCTCCCCCACTGGTTTGCTTTCTATCATTATAATTTTCCAGAATTTCATATAAATGGAATCATACAAGTCTCTCTTCTTTCAGCTAACTTCACACTTTTGAGATATTTCCATATTATTGCATGATCAGTATTGAGAGTTCACTCCTTTCCATTGCTTAGTAGTACTCCATTGTATGGACATACCACATCTTTTTTTTTTTTTTTTAACTCATTCACCAATTGATAGCAATTTGACTTCTTTCCAGTTTGGAGTTATTATCAGTAAAGCTGCTATAAATGTTGACATACAGATCTTTGTGCTGATACAAGTTTTCATCCTCTTGAGTAAATACCTAAGAGTGGAGTTGCTGCTGGATCACAAATGGATGTTTAATTTTATTTTAAAAAACCTGCCAAACTGTTATCCAAAAAGGCTGTCCCATTATCTATTTCTACCAGCAGTAGAGAAGTCACATCCTCACCAACCCTTGGTGTTGTCTGTCTTTTTACTTTTAGATATCCTATTTGGATGTGAGTGGTACTCACTGTGGTTTGAATGTGCATCTCTCTAATGGTGAATGGTGTTGTGCATCTTTTCACACACTCACTAGCTCTAAATTTTCTTTGCTGAAGTGTCTATTCAAATACTCTGTCCTTTTTACTGCAGGACCTCTTTTTCCTCAAGCCCCTACTTTCAAGAGCAGGAGACATAGCTGACTTTCCCAATATATAGAAACAGACACAGAAAGTTGGACAACATGAGGAGACAGAAGCCTAAGTCCCAAATGAAAGAAGGGGACAAAATCACAGCAAGAGAGCAAAATGAAAAAGATAGGCAATATGCCTGACAGAAAAGATAAAATAATTGTCCTAAAGATACTCATTAGACTTAGGATCTCAGGGAGACTGCCAACAAAAAGATAGAAAATATAAAAAATAATCAGATTAACTCAGTAAGTGAAATTAAAAAATATACTAGAGGGAATAAATAGTAGAGTAGAGGAAGCAGAAAAATGGATCAGTGAGCTAGAAGACAGTAATGGAAATCAAGCAAGCAGAGCAGGAAAAAGAAAAAAGAATATTAAAAATGAAAATAGATTAAGGGAACTCAATGACATCATCAGTGTAATAACATTTGCATTATAGAGGTCCCAGAAGGAGAAGAGAGAGAATAAGGGGAACAAAATTTACTTGAATAAAAATAGCTGAAAACGTCCAAAATCTGGGGAAGGAAAACAGACATCCAGATCAAGGAGGCACAAAGAGCCCTCAAAAAAAAAAAAAAAAAAAAAAAAAAAAAAAAAAAAAAAAAAAAACAAAAAAAAAAACAAAACAAAACAAAACAAAACAGCAACCTAAGGAGGTCCACTCAAGGCATAGTAAGTGGCAAAATGTAGTGATAGTGAATTTTAAAAGCAGCAAGAGAAAAGAAAACAGTTACATCTAAGGGAAACCCCATAAGGCTATCAGCTGATTTTTCAGCAGAAACTTTGCAGGCCAGAAGGGAGTGGCAGGATATATTCAAAGTCCTAAAAGGAAAAAAAAACCCTGCAACCAAGAATATTCTATCCAGCTATGCTATCATTCAGAATAGAAGGAGAGAATGTTTCCCCAAACAAAAGTTAAAGGAATTCATTACCACTAAATCAGCTTTACAAGAAATGCTAAAGGGGATTCTTTGAATGACAAAGAAAGACCAAAACAGGGGTAAGAAAAGTAGGAAGAAGAAAATCAGGAAAACGAAATGTATGTATAAAAATCAGGCAGGTGATTCACAAAATAAAAAGATGTGAAATATGACACCATATACCTAAAACATGTGTGTTGCGGTGGGGAGGAGTAAAAATTTAGTGCTTCTAAAATGGGTTCAAATCTAAGTGACCATCAACTTAATATAGACTACTCTCTATGTAGGATATTATATATAAACCTAATGGTAACCAAATTAAAAACCTGTAATACATATATACAAAAAATAAAGAGAAAGGAATCTAAGCATATTACTAATGAAAGCCATCAAACCACAAGAAAATAGACCAAGAGAAGAAACGAACAGAGAACTACAAAACAACAATAAAGCAAATAACAAAATGGCAATGAGTACAAACACATCAATAATTACTTTGAAGGTAAATAGAGTAAACATTCCAATCAAAAGACATAGCGTGATGGAATGGATAAAAAAGAAGCCCCATATATAGGCTGGCTACAAGAAACTCCTTTCAGACCTAATGACACATGCAGATTGAAAGCGAGGGGGTGGAAAACATTTATCATGCAAATGGAAGTGAAAAGAAAGCTGGGATAGCATTACTAATATTAGACAAAATAGATTTTAAAAGACTGTAACAAAAGGCAAAGAAGGATGCTATATACTCATAGAAGGAACAATCCAATAGAGAAGATGTAACAATTATAACTGTTTATGCACCCAACATGAAAGCACCCAAATACATAATGCAGCTATTAACACACATAAGAAACAAATCGATAGGAATACAATGATAGTAGGGACTTTAACATCCCAATTAATAGATAATGCAAACAGAAAAAAACAAGCAACCGTGGCTTTGAATGACACATTGGACCAGATAAATCTAATAGATCTATTCAGAACATTCCATCCCCAAACAGTGGAATACACATTCTTTGCAAGTACACATGGAACATTCCCCAGAATAGATTACATGTTAGGCCACAAAACAAGTCTCAACAAATTCAAGAAGATTAAAACTATATCATGCATCTTTTCTGACCACAATACTATGAAACTAGAAATCAACCACAAGAAAAAATCTGGAAAGAACACAAATACATGGAGGAATCTAATCATATCGGTAGCATAACATGCTACCAAACAATGAAGGGGTCAACCAAGAAATCAAGGAGGAAATTTTAAAAATACACAGAGACAAAAGAAAATAAAAACACAAGGGTCCAAAATCTTTGGGACGCAGCACAAGCATCTCTAAAAGGGAAGATTATAGCAATATAGGCCTACCTCAAGAAGAAAGAAAAATCTCAAGTAAACACCTAATCTTACACCAAAGGAGCCAGAAAAAGAAAAAAAAAAAAAAAACAAACAAACAAACAAAAAAAAAAAAAACAGTAGAAGGAGAGAAATAATGTAGAGCAAAAATAAGTGAAATAGAAACTCAAAAAACAAAACAAACATAGAACAGATCAGTGAAACTGGGAGCTTATTCTTTGAAAAGATCAACAAAATTAATAAATCTCTAGCCAGATTCATAAAAAAAGGACTCAAAATCAGAAATGAAAGCAAAGAAACAACCAACACCACATAAATACAAAGGATTATAAGAGCATATTATGAAAAATTATATGCCAACAAGTTGGGCAACCTAGAGGAAATAAACTCCTAGAAACATATCATTTCCCAAAACTGAATCATTAGGAGACAATTTGAACAGATGATTACTAGCAATGAAATTCAATCAATAATAATAATAATACTCTCAGCAAACAAGTCTAGGACCAGATGGCCTCACAGGTGAATTCAACCAAACATTTAAAAAATATTTAATACTTATTCTTCACAAACTAGTTCCAAAAATAGAAAAGGAAGGAAATCTTCCAAATTCATTCTATGAGGCCAGCATTACCCTGATAAGAAAACCAGATAAAGACAGTACAAAAACAAACAATAAAAAAAAAATAACCACTACAGCCAATATCTCTGATGAACATAGATGCACAATTCCTCAAAAAATATTAGCAAACCAAATCCAACAATATATTTTAAAAAAACATTCACCACAATCAGATGGGATTTATTCTTGGGATGCAAAGGTGGTTCAATATTCACAAATCAATCCATGTGGTACATCACATCAAGAAGAGAAAGAACAAAAACCTTATGATCATTTTAATAGATGCAGAAAAAGCATTTAACAAAGTACAACCTCCATTCATGATAAAAACCTCCAACAAAGCAGGCTCAGAGAAAATACACCTCAACATAATAAAGGCCATATATGAAAAATCCAGATGTTCAATGGGGAAAACCTGAGAGCTTTCCCCTAAGATGCAGAGCAAGACAAGGATGTCCACTCCCACAACTTTTATTCAACATAGTACTGGAACTCTTAGCCACAGCAATCAGACGAGAAGACAAGAAGTAAAAGACATCCAAGTTGGTAAGGAAGAAGTAAAACTTTCACTTTTTGCAGATGACATGATACTATGTATAGAAAACCCTAAAGATGCCACCAAAAAACTACTAGAACTACAAATGAATTCAGTAAAGTCACAGGATACAAAATCAATATACAGAAATCTGTTGCACTTTTATATACTAATAATGAAGTAGCAGAAAAAGAAATTAAGAAAACGTTCCCATTTACAATTTCACCAAGAATAAAACACCTAGGAAATAAGTTAACCAAGGATGTAAAAGACCTGTACTTTGAAAACTATAAAACATTGATGAAAGCAAGTGCAGATGACATGTACAAAGGGGAAGATATCCCATGCTCATGGATTGGGAGAACAAGTATTGTTAAAATGTCCATACTACCCAACGCAATCTACAGATTTAATGCAATCAGTCTCTATCAAAATACCAATAGCATTTTTCACAGAACTAGAATAATCCTAAAATTTGTATGTAACCACAAAAGACCTCAAATAGGCAAAGCATTCTTGAAAAAGAACAAAACCAGAGGTATCACAACCACAGATGTCAAGATAGACTACAAAGCTGTGTAATCAAAATGATATGGCCCTGGCACAAAAATAGACACACAGATCAACAGCACAGAATAGAGAGCCCAGAAATAAACCCACAATTATATGGTCAATAGATCTCTGACAGAGGAAGCAAGAATATGCAGTGGGTAAAGAACAGTCTTTTTAACAAATGGTGTTGGAAAAACTGGATAGCTACATGCAAAAGAAGGAAACTGGACCACTTTATTACACAATACACAAAAATAAACTCAAAATGGATTAAAGATCTAAATGTGTGATCTGAAACTATGAAAATCCTAGAAGAGAGCACAGGCAATAATTTCTCTGACACTGGCTATAAAAACATTTTTCTAGAAAGGTTTCCTAAGGCAAGGGAAACAAAAAATAAAATATTAGGACTACATCAAAATAAAAAGTTTCTGCACAGCAAGGGAAACCATCAACAAAATAAAAACAATAACCAAGCAGAAAAAATATTTGTAAATGATATATCTGATAAGGGGTTATTATCCAAGATATATAAAGAACTTATACAAGACCAATATACAACACCAACAATCTAATTAAAATGGGCAGAAGACATGAACAGACATTTCTCTAAAGAAGACATACAGAAGGCCAACAGACATATGAAAACATGCTCAACAACACTAATCATCAAGGAAATGTAAATCAAAACCACAATGAGATACCACCTCACACCTGTCAGAATGGCTACAATCAAAAACACAAGAGACAAAAAGTTTTGTTAAGGATGTGGAGAAAAAGGAGCCCTTGTTCCCTGTTTGTGGGAATGTAAGCTAGTGCAGCCACTGTGGAAAACAGCATGGAGTTTTCTAAAAAAAATTAAAACTAGAATTACCATATGATTCAGTAACTCCACTCCTGGGTATTTACCCAAAGAAAACGAAAACACTAATTCAAAAAGATATATGCACCCCTATGTTTCTTGCAGCATTATTTACAATAGCCAAGATATGGAAGCAACCCAAATGTCCATTCATAGATGAATGGATAAAGATATGGTGTTTACACATACACACACACACACACACACACACACACACACACACACAGAAATATTAGCCATAAAAAAGAATGAGATCTTGCTATTTGCAACAACATGGATGGATCTAGAGGATATAATACTAAGTGAAATAAGTCAGAGAAAGACAAATACTACATGATTTCACTCATGTGTGGAATTTAAGAAACAAAGGAAAAAACGAACAAAAAACAGACCCTTAACTATAGAGAAAAAACTGGTGTTTT
The DNA here is from genome assembly GCF_046562875.1 of Panthera onca. Taxonomy (NCBI): domain Eukaryota; kingdom Metazoa; phylum Chordata; class Mammalia; order Carnivora; family Felidae; genus Panthera; species Panthera onca. The sequence continues at coordinate 16,208,194 of NC_138350.1, forward strand.
CCAGAGGGAGGTGGGCAGATGTTTGATATAGGTTAAGGGAATGAAGAGTAGTACATTTATTTTGATGAGCACTGAGTCATGTATGAAATTGTTGAATCACTATATTGTACACCTGAAACTAACAACACTGCATGTTAATTACACTAGAATTTCAAATAATCTGCCCCTTTCAAAAATTGTGTTGTCTTATTAGTTATAAGTGTTCTTTGTATATTCTAGGTGTAAGGGCTTTAAGTATGTGGCTTTCCTTTTCATTTTCCTAACATCTTTGAAGGGGAAGAATTGTTCATTGTAACAAAGCCCAACTTATCAGTTCTTCTGTTTTAGTATTTCTTGCATCCGATTTAAGAAATCTTTGTGTAAATTCCACATGCTCTTATGAACCCAGGCATATTGAGAATTCCTACAACCTTCCACAATTACCACTGTCTATTTCCTCCCCCCACCAATTCCTCCTGCTTGACTGGATTTCATGTTTTGTGTTTTGTCCCTCCAGCCTACCTCACCCCCACCATCAGAACACATCTGCTCTCAGTCTCATTCCCCCTCCCAGCTGGTAGACAGCTTGCTCATCTTTTGCTAGATGTGTAACTATCGTTGTGTGTCCGTTAGTAACTTAGACACCTTTTCAAAGGGACCTGCAAAATCAAGATCCTTATTCCAAGAGAATGCTGCTCATGGAAGCATTTTTTTTCCAGCCATCACAAGATACTACTTGGAGAGTCTCTTGGACCCAAGAGCTATTTGGATGGGAGCTACCTGGATCTTCTCCTGATGCTAAATTACACAATGTGTGTGACTTATTTGGTGAGGCCTGACTCTGTACTTGGGAATTAGCATCAAATCCGTAAAAACGGTTGCACTGGTAAATCAGTTTAAAGCTAGTAGCTTTTTGGTTTCATGGCTCTTTCCCCCATTGGTACTACTGGGTCTTCAGACTGGATTTCATAATCTGAATGTTGTTTCTAACACATAGGATGTGTTAGAAGCACCTGATCACATTGCTTTTACAGTTGACCAACCTATAGTTTCCAATACCATTTTAGGTTCAGATCTCCTTTGATGATTTCAGACATACTCGGAAGGGGCATTCCTAGCTTCATTTTGTACACAAGCAAAGTGAGGACCAGTGAGGTTAAATGACTTGCCCAAGGCCAGACAGCCAGATCTTAGTCATGTACCACTGATCTTCACATCTCCTGATAATGATGACCTGGAGAGCCAAAATGAATAATTCGCTTACTTTGTACAGGCACTGTTTTAAGTGTATTACATACTTTGTTTTACTTTTATTGGTTAGCTACTCCCTCAATTATGCTGCATAGCAAACAGCCCTAAAACTCAGTGATTCGATACGGCAATCATTTATCCTCATGGGTCTAGGTGTGGGCTGCAACTTGGCAGGGATAGATGGGGCTCCAGACTCTATGTTCCAGATTGAGGGTTGAGTTCAAATTTGACCCCATAGGTTTACCCCAGGGCCCAGGATGACGAGGAAGGAACTACCTAGGGGAAGCTTTGCTCGTGGTAAGGACAGACGCACAGGAGAGTGTTTCTAAGCATATTTGTTGTCACTGGTTACATCTCATCTGCTACCATTCTATAGGATGAACAAGCCATATTGTCGACTGCCAAGTTTCATAGCATGCAAACCAGTAGGAATGAAGAATCGGGGCCAATAATTCAATTTACCATGCCATTTAATCCCGACAACTCTAGGGAGTTAGACACTATTATGATTTCTATTTTACTGATGAGAAACCGAGGCTGAGTCAAGCGGTTAGTAACGGGAGAGATGGCAAAATTACACTCAGACATTCTAACCCCAGACTCAAGCTGTTAACCATTGAACCGTCTCTTGATGAAATGGTGCCCTACACAGAGGAAAATTAAACAACAGGTTTGTTCTCCACAGGCTGTGTTGTAGGCATACGAGATCCACACAGCGGGAGGTGCTCTGTCCGTGGTCCTGAAACATCATGTATGCTGCATAACCACTGTTTCTCTACAGACTCGCATAACTTCAAGCCAACCCTCCCGGGAATTTTAATCGAGGTGAAAGAGGAGAAAAATGAAAGACATGAATAAAAACAAGATGCATAAATGCATAGAGGCGGACAGTTTCCTTAAAAGCCTGACCAGGTGAAGGTAGACTTTTGTTTGGACAAACTTTTCAAGTGGTAGCAGCTCCCAAGAAAGAAACCACTTGGGAGTGGGACTAGAAAAATCAAGTATTTACAGGAGAGTGAGAACACATGTGCTCAGTGGCACAAAGCTGTGTGGGTGCCACACAAATAAAGAAATTATTCAGAGCAGGAGAGTAAACCAAGCCCCCACCAACAGGGCCTAATTGCTGTGCCAGCCTCACTTAGTTATACAGGCATGCTTCGTGTTTTCCTTTTTATCCTGATGAAATTATGCATCACAGAACAAGCAGAACTGTGACTTAAGTTCCACTCTTTTATATGGCTGATTTCATACCATCAGGACGTTTGACAGTCTTCCTGTGTTGCTGAACTACGAGTCACCCCTCCCCACTCCAGGCAATTTGAGTTGGGACCATAAGCTCCTTGATCCCCCTAGTGCAATGCTTCTAGTCTTGTGCTTAAACTTAGGGATACAGATAGTGGGTAAGTCCTATTTGTAGTCACACAAATGGGGGAAATGATCAACAGCTAGCTGGCCTAAGCATCTGAGAGCACATAACTTTTTGAAGCATAAGCCCTAAGGAAAAAACAAACAAACCATGAGGCCCAACCAGTGAAGTAGAAAAAGCCACCTTTTTAAGGTGGGGTTTCTATGGAGCTTTCAAGATCATGTGTTTAAAATCAGGAGGATTCTCAGAGACCACAGGTGACACACACACACACACACACACACACACACACACACACACACACCATATATATATAAAGCCATAGCTTTTCACCCTCCTTTATACCGGTCACCATGTAACTTGGAAGCACCCTCCCACTCTGACTCTGGGCTTGGCCATGTGATTCGCTTTAGTCAGAGAGAGGTTAGTAAATGTGATGTAACCAGAGGCGGGAAATGTACTTGGCATGATTAGCTTTGATCTCCCTCTTACATGCCTCTTACCCCTGCTGGAGGATGCCAGCAAAGCTCTCCCCAACTGCCCAAGCTTAGGCCATCCTAGATCAGTCAACAATCAGCCATCCCCACACATCAGAGGGAGTCCAGCCAAGATCAGCAGAACTGTCTAGCCAACCAGCTCAGACGAAAGAGCAACGAACCCTGATTTTTAAGTGCATTGAAATTTTGTGTTGCTAGACAGCATCATTGTAGCAATAGGTAACTGATATACCACCCATTCTAGGGGTTTGAAACTAGGGTTCCCTCAGGGTTCTAAAGGTCTATGAAAGTGTCCAGAAGGAGGGGAGTAGAGGAGGGCGATGCAAGCCGCCAAATTAGTTTTAACTAGAATTGTGATAGTTTTCTGTTCACACATTGAAGTTTTGTGCAGGGTTTCATATGATAGAACAATCCCCTGCCTTATCAGTTTAGAATGCTTGGGACAGTAAGTACTAGAATATCTAACTCATAGTGTGTGTGTGTGTGTGTGTGTGTGTGTGTGTGTGTGTGTGTATATATAGTAATACGTATCTTTATATAGATCCTTATATACATATCTGTATCATGTATTATATATTTAAAAGGTAAGAGAAATCTTGTAAAGCTAATTGCCTCAAGCTGCCAACTGCTTCTTTCTAGGAATTTGGTGATCCTCATTGGTAACGATGGCTTTTACTATATTTGTCATTCCTCTCTTTAGATCAGTTACCATAGAATCCTCCTTGGCTTTATTTCCTATATAGTTCACTTTAAATATGCCAAGATATTTGATGATTCATAGCAGCTCCACAAGGGAAGTATTATTCTTATCCCATTTTACAGATGGAGAATGAAAACCCAGTGCCTGGGGCAAGGAATGACCTGCCATACTATTATCCCACTGAACAAGAGGACTGAAGGTAGACAGTTCCAGGCCCAATATAATGATTCAAATAATGACACCAAGGATCCAATCTTTCTATCTTTCTATCTTTCCCTTTTGCCATTCTTAGTGTGTTTGTCTTTTGACGAATGCATAGGTGTTGCCTCATGGCCTCAAGATGGCTGCCACAGCCCAAGGCATCAATGCCTACATTTGAGGCAGGAAGAAAGCGGAGGGGGGCTGCCAGCCAACTCTTCCTTCTCTCATGCTTGTCCCTTTTCATCATAAAACAAACTATCTTTCTTAGAACCACACTGCCCCATCCTTGCGGACTTCCCCTTCTACTCTATTGGCCAGAACTAGACTCCAGTAAACCACTGCTGGCTGTAAAGGAGGCTGAAGAATAAATAGGTGGCACAGGCCCAGGCGAGAAGCAGGAGAGGCTTAACAGAGTCAGGATGTATCCTGGGGGCTCGTCATGTTGCTGCTTCAAACAAAATCAGAGTTCTGATGGCAAGGCAGATGTCAAGAAGATCTGTGGGGTAGTGAGAAGACTGTGGAATCTGCTACCCCTTTCTTTTTTCTTACATTTATTTATTTTGAGAGAGAGAGAATATGCATCCCAAGCAGGCTCCGTGCTGGCAGTGCAGAGCCCAACACGGGGCTTGATCTCATGAACCATGAGATCATGACCTGAACGCTTAACCAACTGAGCCAGCCAGGTGCCCCACCACCCCTTTCAATATAGTCTTTCAATAAAGCCCTTGACCTCAGCTGTCAGCCCCTTTAAGGACTGATTCAGCTGCAGACAACCACCTCACCAGGGACCATGCACCCTTCCCGGGACGGCGGACATCCAACAACTGATTAATGTAGGGTTTCAAGGGCTGAACACCTGAACACCTTACCCCAACTTAGGACAACCCCAAAAGGCCATCCTATCTCTCTATGGGGTCAGTTGAGGCGATCACTGAGCCTGCATTACAGATCGACCTCTTTCTTTCTGCTTCCTTCCCCACCTGGCACAAGTGGTGATCCAAAAGCATGCCCTAAGGAATATCCCGCACGTTAAACTCCATTTCAGAGCCTGCTTCTCTGAAAACCTGACGTGCAACAGATAGGCAACCCAAAGCGTCCCCTGCATCAGCTAATAAAAGTTTGCAATTCGCTGGAGTAGATCAGTAAACATTTTATGTAAAGGGTTGGATAGCAAATATTTTAGGCTTTGTGGGCATAAGGTCTCTGTTGAGACTGCTCACCTCAATCTTTGCAGCATGGAAGCAGCCAGACGGTACATAAAGGAATGGGTAAGGCCGTGGGCCAATAAAACTGTACAACTCACCCTCAAACAACACGGATTTGAACTGCATGGGTCCACTTATATGTAGATTTCTTACAGCACAGGACTATACGTGCAATTTCTCTTATGATACCCCCAATAACATTTCCTTTCCCCCAGCTTACTTTAATGTAAGACTACAGTGTATAATACCTCTTAATATACAAAATACAGGTGAATCAACTATTACGTTATCACTAAGCCTTCCGGTCGGCAGTAGGCTATTAGTTACTGTTTGAGGAGTCAAAGTTACATGTGGATTTTCGACTCTGCAGGATCTAGCACCCCTAATCCATGAGGTATTTGCAAAACGAGGCTGCGTGCAGGTCCACTGCCTATAGTCTGGCAACCCCCGGACTAGATCAACTCTCTTACAGTACAGTTGAGCAAATGGAACCTTAGAGAGGAAAGAACTAAGCACATCAATGAACGCCACACGTGAAGCACTTAGAGGCCCACGACACGGTTATATTCAAATTATGACAGCAATATGCTTAGTGAGCACTTAAAATGGGCAGGTGTGTGCTCAGTCGTACACCCCCCTTTTTCACTTAGGTCTCAAAACAGCCCCAGGAGGGGGTGGTGTCATAAGCCCCGATTTACAGACGAGGAAGCTAGGGCTGGAAGAGCGAGTCACACACCTGCTAAGAGGCAAGGCCAGCCATGGAGCCCAGGCCTCCAGCCCTAATGAGAGAATCAGAGGCACGGTGCCAGGGGTTTCCTATAGAACGTTCTCCATGCAGGATTCTTGCATTAACAAAACCCACCTCAAGCGTCTCAGGACACATGCCTCTCGGAGTTCACACAGTCGGGCTGAGACGGGGCCCAAGGCAGACAGTACAGACCCAGGAAGAGCCAGTAAACGGGTGTCCAGCCCAGCAATCACACATGCTTACCACCCACTGGTGGGACCATATGGGGAGTCACTGGTTTCTGGACTACCAGTTGTACTAGAAGAATCTTCAGGGAGGGGACTGTGATCTTGGTTCTAAGTACTTTTGCCATAAGCATCTTTACAACACACATTTTTCCTGCGGACCTCATCGGCTGTAAGGCAATTTTGCTGGAAACAGTTAAACAAAATAGCCGGTTGAGAGTTTGGTTTGACAGCTCGTTGGTTTTATCAACTGGTCGACCCTTCCATTTCCCCACTGATCTCAGCCCTCCTAATGGGCTACACACAGGCACAGAGTTTTGAACGCACATTTCCCACAGAACTTTAAAAGGTCCATCAACGCACTTGTGACAATGTGCCAAGAACAAATGATAGCATACAAGGCTTTCATGACACAACCCAAAGCATCCTGGTATGGGGAAACGGATACCTCTCTTAACGAAGGAAGACATTTCAGTGAAGAAAAAGCGTGATGCGGAACCAACAACAACAAGTAGGACAGTACAAACGAAAGACTTTGAAGTTAAGTGCTCAGGTACAACTCAGAAAATTGATTACTCCCACAGGATTGCCATGACTCTACACACACTTGAAACGTACTCAAATATTTTGTTATTCCGCAGTAGAGCAGAATTTTCATTTTGTCTTCTTTTGTGTTTCGTGATGTCCTTTTTAACGAACGCCCTTCTTGGGTTTTTCGTGATTTTCTCTTTTACGGCAAAACTTCGCTACAGCCAATTAGTTACGTGGCAACAACAACAACAAAAACAAAGTTTGGGGGGCGCCTGGGTGGCTCAGTCGGTTAAGCGTCGACTTCGGCTCAGGTCACGATCTCGCGGTCCGCGAGTTCGAGCCCCGTGTCGGGCTCTGGGCTGATGGCTCAGAGCCTGGAGCCTGCTTCCGATTCTGTGTTCCCCTCTCTCTCTGGCCCTCCCCCGTTCATGCTGTGTCTCTCTGTCTCAAAGATAAATAAACGTTAAAAAAAAAAAAAAAAAGTTTGCAGGGAAAATACCGGACACGGTTATTTCTATATCGGAAAAGGCTCAAATGCAGCACAGTGTCCAATGCAAAACAGCCACAGAAGTTCAGGATAAAATAAAGAAATGCCAAGGAGGTTTCCCAGGCTACAGCTCCTCTAGCCCACCTCCCCTGCCGGATGTCCCAATGTACCTGTTCCCTCATCCTCCTGGTGGGCTCACGAGAAGGCAGGTTTTGGGGTCAGACTGTCCTCGGATCCCGACTCCCCGCCGATCCCCTGGCCTCTAGCTATTCAAGGCGGGATCCTCAGAACAGCCTCGCGGCATCACCTGAGAGGCAATCAGAAACGTGAAACCCATCTCAGGCCCCACGAGTCAGAATCTGCATCCTAACAAGATAAAGATCCCTGGGGGTCTGCACGTGCAGTCAAGTTTGGGAAGCATGGCTGCAGGCAACCCCTAGCCATTCCTCAAGCCCCACCTGGAAGCTGTAAAAAAGTCAAAGCTGTAAAATCTTTAAAAAAGCTGCCAAAAAAGAAAAAAAAGTCAAAGAGGGGTCGATTATGTCAAAGCGTTTTTAAACAGAGCCGGGAGGGGGTACCTGGGTGGCTCAATCAGTTAAGCGTCAGGGACTTCAGCTAGGGTCATGATTTCTTGGGTCTGTGAGTTCAAGCCCTGCGTCAGGCTCTGTGCTGAGACTCTGGAGCCTGCTTCGGATTCAGTGTCTCCCCCTGTCTCTAACCTTCCCCGCGCATCCTCTGTCTCTCTCTGTCTCTCAAAAATGATTAAGTGTTAAAAAAATTAAATAAGATTGAGGCAGGAGGCCATAAGGAGGCGGGCCTTATGCACATCCTTACCAGGTGGACCCGTGAACCTGTGAACGGGGCCAAACCACAAATAGCCCGAGGACTCCCTCGTAACACGTGCAGCTTGCAACAGTAAGAGACTTTGCTTTGAAACCAATTATATTCAGCCAGGAGTAGTTTTCTGCCGCCAACACCAATCAGAATTCTTTGTAAACAACTTACACAGAAACACACGTTCCCTTTTATCTTTCAGAAACCTTGACTTTTATTTTGCAAGTGGTAGGGGTGGGAGGGACACTATTTGGGTTGGTACTCAAATCTGTGTTCCTCGAATTGTAACTCCGAGACCCCAAATAAATGCTTTTGGTTTTGTTTCAGCTTCTGCCTCTTTTCTCCGTCGACAAAGCTGTCTCCTGGGTCCTCTTGGCTGGGTTAGTTGACCCTCTACTTACCAAATATCATACCCTCTGGCTCCTTTACTTGGCTGGGACCCGCCCTCATCCTGACTCTGGCTATCAGTGGCTGCCACCTTGGGGAACCTTTTAAGTAGTAGGCAATTGACCAGCATGTAATTGTCACGCTAACCCTACAGGATAAACACCACCACGATCCCCTTTCACAGCTGAAGAAACTGAGGCTTACAGATTTAAATGAATTGCTCAAGACAAACATGGAAGCGACAGGGATCTGAACTTGGGTGGGTCTGAGACCAAGCCAGAGGGTGGTACCACCTGTCTCGCAGCACACAGCAGCAGGTGGGGAAGCAAGGGAGGTGGTGGGGCGGGTGGTGGTGGTGGGGAGAGACTTCTGTCCGGTGTATGGAACAAGGCACGGACACAAATACCTCAGCACACGGTGCATGAGAAGGGAGTCAGTGCAGAGTGCTCTGGGGACCCCAGGAAGCAGAAAGTCTGAAATCCGAGTCCTTTTTTCTCCAGCTCCTCTGTGGTTTGCCAGCCCCAAGCCAAGGCTTCTCTTAATCCAATTAAAATGGACTTGTTTATGCTTATCAGCTCTTTATTTGGTTTGTTAGAAACGTGCAAATTACCCAGAAGCCTCTTTGTCCCCTGAACCAAAAGGCATCAATGAAACTATTAAGTTAAATCCAATTAAATGCAGCTGCTGGAACTTGAAGGTGGCAGAGCAGAACAGAAGCGAGGGAGGGGCAGGCGGGATTTTGCTGGGAAAGGGAGGAATTCTTCTGGCCTCCTCGCTTAGTGTGGTTCCTCTCAAGCACCCCCTGACTGTAGGCCGGGAAAGAGCAGGAAGAGCCACTCTGTACCATGAGCCTGACAGCGGACCTGTAGCAGATCATTAATTATCTCAGGAAATCTGCAAGACGGATCCGATGGACCCATTTTGCAGATAAAGGAACCGAGGCTCAGATAGGTTGAAGCATTTTGTCCAGAATATCACACAACTGGGGAGCGGCAGAGGAAGGATTTGAACCCTCATCTGCCGAAACCCTCTGCCTGGAGTCTTGGAATGTCAGGGCTTAAAGGGTCCTTAAAGGCTGTCCTGCCAAGGGCAAGCCTCCGCCAACATGCGGACCTGAGTCTCTGCACCCGTAAAATGTGCATGATAATAACCATGCCGACCTGCCAGGGCTTGGGGAGGGTCCCGTGAAATGTTACGTGTCTTAAGTGCCCGACACATGGTTACATGCTAATTGCTGATAACTGACTCTTGGCAAAACCCATCTCCTTCCCCTTCCTATTTTTCAGAAGGGAAGGCTGAGACCCAGAAAGGGAACATGACCTCAGGGTTACACGGAGACCCCATAAGAGAGCTGGGACTCAAGCACGAGTCTCTTGCCCCCTGATTTGGCATCTCATTTCAGCCCCTGAGCTACCCCTCCATTTTGTAGATGAAAACACTGACGCACACCAAGCAGCGGGCACTCAGTGGCCAGGGTCACCCAGGTGGGTGCTGAGTGCCAGAGCCCCGGACTCGGGTCTTGGCACCACTGTTCTTCAGCTGCGTCGCGTGGGCACGTGCCTTGACCTCCCTGAGTACCGTCTCTCCCTGCCCCTCCTCCGCTCACGCTCTCTCTCTCAAAAAAAAAAAAAACTTAAAAAAATGGGGCTCGTCACGCCATCCCGGTGGACACTTGGGGTGGTGTAAGGTCAGCAGGTGGTGTGAAAGCCCCGTGTAAGCCAGAACAACGGCCTGCGGACAGCACCGCAGGGGGAACGTGTGGGGAGCGGCCGCAGCATCTGTTCTCGTTGTCTGCAAAGGCCCAGGGTGGGTTCCTCGTTCCTGGCAACCCTTAGACCCAGGGGATACAGATTGCTCAGGAAGGGAGGGCAGGCCAGGATTCCAGGCAACGCTAATCCCGTTACAGATACATTGTGAACCGTAGGGGATCACACGAGCACCACCCTCCGCATGGAGATTTTCCAACCCCCACCCTCGCTGCTGGCCCATCCCCAGCTTCTCGGAAGTCCGGTAAGCAGCAAGAGGGAAGTGAGCAGAAAACGACGTGGGACTGTGCACTCGAGCCCGCTCATAGCCGCGCCCCCCCCCCCCCCCCCCCCCCCGCCTCCCGGGCCGCACCGAGGCAGCGATCTTCAAGGTGTGACCATAAGAAGCCTGAAGTCAAATGTGGCTCCCAGCCGGCTCACCCGGGGCAGGTGCCTCACCTCTCTGAGCTTCCATTTCCCCACCTGTGAAGTGTGGAACCGTCAGTGGTTCCTGACGTCCTGTGAATAACCGTCTTAATAGTATCGTTCTGACTTTTTCATTCCCACTCTTAAGCCCCAAAGCCTGTTGGGAGCCGCAGAAGGAGTTGAGAAGCAATGGTAATGGGGGGCTTTTCTGGAAGTTATGGAAGCTGTGCTTGATAGTGTTCTGAATACAAGATCTTTGACCCACTGGCCCGGGAGAGCCTGTGCGCACGGGAGGGGGTGGGATCTGTGACACGAGAGGAAGGAGGGGGTGATGCTCCGCTCTGGCGGGCTACAGGGGATGATGCAGCCAGCCGGTGGACTCAAGTCAGGCCACTGTCCCGAGGGGGGATTTTTCCAATTTCCTTTATTCTCTTCCCTTAGCACACAAAAGCTGTGCCTGGAAGCCCAGCTCCCGGGTTCTGCCCGGGGTGAGCAGCAGACCCCCTTTCCTGTACCACCCCGAGGCTTACCACTGGATGATGGAAAGGTAGAGAAGACAGAGGAGAAGAAAAGCTGCTTCTTTTCCAGAACCAGCATTTGTAGAGGAAGCGAAGAGGGGTTCTGGAGAGAGGACTGGCCAGGCATTTGCTTGGTCTCCCCTGTTGCAGATTTGCTCCTGACATACCGCGGGCAGGGGTTTTTCCAGACCACAGCCCCGCCTCGCTGGCCTTGCTGGGCACTCTCAGGTCTCGTGTGGCATGGGTGTGGGTGAAAGCCAGCAGGCAGCCATGGGGCAGGATGGGTGACCTTCAGACAAGCTGGGATGCCTCATCCCTATCCAAGCTGGGAGGACAGCAGACCCAGGGTACCCGGGCTGGGGGGGGGGGGGGGCGGGGGTTAGCCGAGGAGACACTAGTCAGCCACGCCCAGAGCTGGGTTCTCTTTCCATGGGTTTCCACTTGTACGTGCAGGATCAGGGAGAAAGGAGACATCTATCTCTCTGCACTAGGAGGCACAGGGTCCCGGCGAGTTCTACACTTCACCACTGTCTCCTGAGACGTCAGAGCAAACCCTACCCGCCCCCACCCCCCCATGTGCTCCAAGCCACCCCAGGAGAAAGGCAGGGGAGGGCGGCATCTGGGAGAGGGTGAGAATGTTTATCCAAGGGAGACTGAGCTCAGGAACCTGTAAAAACAACATTCGAACAGAAATGTTAAGACTGGTTATATTAGTAGCAAAGCACCGCAGACTGAGTGGCTTAAAGGACAGACATGCACTTTCTCACGGATAATGGCGTCTGGAAGGCCAAGATCAAGGTGCCGGCTGGGCTGGCTCATTCTAAGGCCTCTCTCCTTGGCTTGTCGATGGCTTTCTCCCAGTGTCTCTTCATACCCTCTCTCTCTACGTGTCTGCACTCAAATATCCCCGTTTTAGAAGGACACCACTCATACTGGACTAGGTCCCACCCTGATGACCCGATTCTAACAGGATGATGTCTGTAAAGGGTCTGTCTCCAAAGCAGGTCACATTCTGAGGTCTGGAGAGGTTAGGATGTCACCATGTGAATTTTAGTGGAGGGGGGGGGATGCCCAATTCAACCCATAACATTAGTAAAGCTTAACTTTTTTTGTTTTCGGTTTTGTTCTCTGCCAGTGCGGGGTGACGGAGGGGAGGGGTTTGGAGCCACGGCATAAGCAAGACCACGTGGGCTACAAATAAATTACATTTTCTTCCCATAGCCAAATTGTAGCAAGCACTCGCTGTGCAACCCCAATATATAATTTAGGCAGATTTGTGCAGCCTCCTGAATCACTGGCCTGGATTAGGCATGGCCCCCGGAGATAACAAAGCAAATGCAGTCTCGTGGCTCCAGTAAAAGGGAAAACTGGAATTGAACATGACAACAGCGAGCGCCAGCAACTATTTAAGCACATAATATTTTCCAGGTGCCGTGATAAGCTCTTTACACAGATTATTTTATTGAATCCTCCTGCAACCCTACAAGGCGTTTCTATTCCACCCTGGATCTTACAGATGGGTAAAACCAGGGCTCAGACAGCAACAGTCATTTGCCCAAACTGGCCGGATTCCAGAGCCTAGGTGTGTGATCGCTGCCCATCTAGCCAGCCCCTCCTTCCTGAGCTGGCGGACCTCTTCTTAAAGCCTCTTCCCTCTGCTGCTAGGGATAGAAGAAGGGAGAAGAGATAGAAGGTATCCAGAGGCTGGGCTAGTGGGCAGAAAGCTCCCGTTAGCTCTGTGGGCCACGCAGGGCTTGCGTGCCTGGCGTCAGAATCTCAGCTCTACGGTAGCTTCTCCTGGGCGAACCCATCAGGGAACCACAAGAACAAGAGAAATAATGCTTCTAAAAAGGAAACAGCATAAGTGGCCGTCAATAGGGGGTTGGCTAAATTAACTGTGGTGCTTCTTCCGGGTCAGCCTGGCAATCGCTTGAGTAATCAATGCCTGATTTTTAAAAAATGGATAGAAGCGCCTGGGTGGCTCAGTCAGCTGAGCGCCCGGCTCTTGATCTCGGCTCAGGTCATGATCCCAAGGTCATAGGGTGGAGCCCCGAGTTGGGCTCCACAAGGGGCGTGGAGTCTGCTTAAGATTCTCTCTCTCTCTAAGGGCGCCTGGGTAGCTCAGTGGGGGAAAGCATCCAACTCTTGATCTGGGCTCAGGGACAGAAGGGACGGGGCTGTGCTTTGTGCTTCTGGAGGGTCACGTGCCGCATTCTGGAGCCGCTGGCAAGGCTCCAGGGCCACACGTGCCCCACCCTCGGCCAGGGGTCTCCACACGGCGGGCTGTGTCTGTCTCCCGTGTCCGTGCTTCAGCATCTGTGGGGCTCAGCAGTCGCGTGGGGCCGGAAAGGGAGGTGGGCCTTCACCGCCACCTACCCACGGGCACCGGGCACGATTAGAGGCCCAACGCCCTGCCTCCCTGGGGCAGAGGGGAGCCGAACCCAAGCTCCCCGCTTTAGGTCCAAAAGAGAGAGACATTCAGAATTCAGGTCATTCATTGAGACAAAAAAAAAAAAAAAAAAAAAAAAGAACAAGTCTGAAAGCAGCATGTTTTGGAATGATCTAGAAAATTTTGGATTTTTTTTTTTTTGAAATAAATCCTTAACATTTCATACTGTTAATATCTTGAAAATGTGTCCGATGCTGTCGAAAGCCTTATTACTATTTTCAGATTCTCTCAATAAACAGACTTGTTTAAAAGGTTAAAAAAAAAAGTTGCTGAAAGCATGGAGCTGCTTGGGATTCTGTCTCTCCCTCTCTCTGCCCCTCCCCTGCTCTCTCTCTCTCTCTCTCTCTCAAAATAAATAAATAAACTTAAAAAAAATCTCTTTCTCTCCCTCTGCCCCTCTCCCTCTCTCATGTGCTCTCTCTCTCTAAAATAAAAAATAAATAAAAGATTTTTTTATTTTGGAAATGGATACAAATGTTATGGAACAGAATATATATACATATAAATCTTTTCGCTGGACTGATAGATATTGAAATATAAAGACACACAGACTAGGCTGTAGATCATAAGCTGAAATACTAATAGTGATTATACCTGGGTGATCTCTGGAATTATAAGTGATTTTCCTTTCATTTTGGTCTGGAAAAGGGGACATTTCAGAGCCCATTAAGCTGAAAGACCTACTGATCCTATAATGAGTCTGGAAGGGGACCATGGAACCCACTCCATTCCCCATTTCTTGTTCCGTCCATCTGCCCCAACACCTGCGATTTCACCTTGAAAAGCTCGCTCTTTTGGTTTAAGTGGGACAATCTCCGTGCCGGACTTTCAAAGGAGAGGAAGAGTGGCATCAGCCACTGTCCTATTTTGAGGCGTCAGGGAGGGAAAGCAGTTGCTGCCGGCTGCATCCTGGTTCCCAGAATCCATCCCAACTCCCAGCCAAGATGGGAGTTTTCTCTCTCTGACTCCCAGGAGGTGTGAGGCATTATAACAGAAAGCTCTTCTCTCCATTCTGTACTAATCCCTCTGGACCTAAGTTGTTTAACTCAAGAAGCAGCATATCTAGTGGGAGAGTATAAGGAGTCACAAAGCTAGGGGCCCCTGGGTGGCTCAGTCCGTTAAGCGCATGACTCTTGATTTCGGGTCAGGTCATGATCTCACGGTTTGTGAGATGGAGCCCTGAGTTGGGCTCCATTTGGAATTCTCTCTTTCCATCTGTCCCCTTCCCCCATGCTCTCTCTCTCCAAATAAATAAACTTAAAAAAAAAAAAAAAAGCCAGAAAGCTTTATGGATATGGGTTCAAATCCTATCTCTTTTATGTATTAATGTGTCATAAGATTTCATGAAAGTCAGTGTGGGAGCTGCTGATGTAGCCCCAGAACCCAGCACAGTCCCTGGCACATAGTAGGTGCTCAGTAAAAGTCAATGGGAGGATGTCAGTGTGATCCCGGGAAACATGCTTCCCCCCTTTGAATGTCAACGTCTTCATCTCTAAAGAGAAGGTAGTTTTACCCTGCAAGGATTTTTTTTTTCTGGTTTTTTTTTTTTTTTTAAGTTTCTTTAATTTTGAGAGAGAGAGAAGGTGCTTGCACATGTCCGAGTTGGGGAGAGGCAGAGAGAGAGAGGGAGAGAGAATCCCAAGCGGGCTCCGGGGCTGTCAGCGCAGAGCCCAATGCGGGGCTCGAACTCGCGAGCCGTGAGATCATGGCCTGAGCCGAAATCAAGAGGCAGACGCTTAACCGACTGAGCCACCCAGGCACCCCATACCCTGCAGATTTTTAATGAGGATGAAATGAGGTGATGGATGGACATGGCCTCTGGCTGCTTGTCACCATGCCTCTCGTGCCATCATGAGTCCCTGCTTCCCAGCCAAGCACTGGGGTCTGGGCCGTGGCCTGGGCATAGTAAACTGTCTGAACCAGGAGCTCGCCAGCTACTACCACCCCCCAGCCGTGGCTGAGAGCCCCCTTTCCCACGTCCCCGTGTATGTCCTTACTCCACAGCTCCAACATCTGGGAGCCAACCAGAAACTCATTCGGTCATCCAGATATTTGCTGTATGGGCACCAAACATCTGCACGGTGGAAACCAAGGGAAAGATAATCCTGGGGTCCCCCGTTCCCAGAGCTAGGCATCTGGGCTCCAGGGATACTTGGGCATCAGGCATCTAGCTGTACTTCCTGCCGGAGCGTCGCCCGGTGCCCAACCCAGACCTGGCGCCCAGTTGGTTGTTCCATCCATGATTTCTAAGTGGAAGGATAAACACAGGAAGTTTGTGGTCATGGTTGTACCAGCCAAATCCTTAACAGGGTCCGGGTCCGGAAAGAACTACAAAACAATGCCCGGGGGGGGGGGGGGGGGGAGGGGGGGAGGGGGGGGAGGGTGTGGAGGGTGGGAGGGGAGGCATCTGGTTCCTTTATTTTCCGGCTGCAATTAATCAGACAAAGGGGAAAGGAAAAGGCCAGGGGAGATAAAAGCACTGAATGGAACTCGCCTTCATTTGGGAGCCCTCCTGATGGTGCCAGGGCAAGAACCCTGTGGCGGCCTCTCCATTTCTGATACAAGTGACCTGGGGTCGCCACATCTGGGAAGTGGGAGCTAGCTCCCTCCTGCAAGCTTCACCGGGACAGGAAAAACCGTGAAAACACTTTGGAAATGGAGTATTGTAACAGCGATCGTCTTGAAACTCGATGATGGCGATGATGATAAAAATAACGTCAGCCTGTGGTTATTTCCCCATTTGTCCCACAAAGGATCGTGAGCATACTTCCTGGGCTAAGCCCTGCTCTGGGTGCTGAGGCTACAGAGGTGGGCCAGGCAGACGCGGCCCCGTCTCCCCCCTCTCCCCAGGGCCCTGATGGAGCTCCCCACCCAGGAGGGGGACAGACTCAGCATAAACTTCTTCCAGATGAAAAGGAAGTAGTATGATGAGTAGAAAACAGGGGATCTGATAGACAGAGAATGGGGACGGGGCTGCTTTACCTGCAGGGAGGGGTCTGCAAGGGAGAGGCTGAAACTTGAAAGGAGAGGGGACAGTGGTCTGGGAACAGCCAGTGCAAAGGCAGGGAGAGGCGCTGGGCTGGGGAGCAGCGAGAGGTGAAGGTAGGGGGGTGGTGTGCTACTCCTCTAGGGCTTTGGATGCCACCGTAAGGGACTGGGATTGCTGCGCTCTGTGAGGGGAGCTCACTCAGGCTGTTTCGAGGAAGGTGGGTTGTGGGGGGCAAGGCCGGAAGCGGGGAGACCAGTGGGGAGGCTGATGAGAGTGGGTGCTCCACGCGAGCCCGGCAGCTGCTAAGTGCTTGTGCGCGACATCTCATTTAATCCTCCCAGTGACCCTGGGATGCAGGTTCTTATTAGGCCCATTTTACAGATGACAAAACTGAGGCTTTGGAGGTGTTGAGTGGCTTGTCCAAGTCATAGAGCCTTCACCCTACCCCTAACCCTAGACGCTGTAAATGGTGGAGCTGGGATTCAAGCCCAGGCATTCTGACGCCCGAGCCCCCGTGACCCTGTGTCCTAGCCATCAAGGGCCCTTTGAGTCAGGGGAAAGGGCTGGGGCGACCCCTGGGAAGGCTCAGTCCCTCCTGAGATGCTGCCACCCTGGAGGGACCCTGCCGGGACCGCCTCCCTCTGAGTTGCTCTCTTGAATCAGAGAGAGGCTCCCAGACCCGGTTCCGTCCAGAGTGCCAAAGGAGGGGGGAGGTCACTCCTGCAGACGCCATAGATTAGTTCATTTTCAAATTGTATTTTAAGACGTATTCTTCAAAATACTTCTATGGAGGCCTAACTTCCTACAGTGAAGGGCAGTAATCACCTATGCATAGACAAATGAGGTTTTATGTCTAAGGACGGACGCGTAACTGCTACCTGGATCCGGACAGACAGCATTGTCACCCACATCCAGGACAGCTGTGAGGGATGACGTTTATGTCCCACAGTCTGTCTCTGCCCTGTACAAGGGTTTTGCAAGGCCTCCTGCCTCCCCGTTAGCCAGGATTCCGCTGGAAATGCCCCAGTGACCCCTGGATCCTGGAGACGGGTCCTTCTGGGCAGATGGGCACCAAAGCCCCTATCGACAAACCATGAAGACCGCAGCCCGTGAGTGCCCAGGTCTCCGGAATGCTGGTGTTCAGGAAAGTGGCTCACGCGGGCATTTCCCCACACACCTCACTCACAGCGGCCAGTGAGGTGGGGGGAGAGCTTGGGGGGGGGGGGTGTCCCCATCTCATTTGCAAAGAGGCCTCAGTTTTACCATCTGTAAATGAGGAGGATGGGAAGGGATGTGGTTTTTAAGATTCCCAGGGCTGTGAGGAAACGACAAGCCCACCCAGACACCGGCTCCTTCCTCTGAAAGGAAAAAGCCAGATCCCGCCCCCCCGCCCCCCACTCCCACCTCCTTAAAATCTGACACCGGACAGGGAATGTACCTTCCCCTCCCCCTGGAGGAGTCTCTTGAGAGGACACTTGGCACTTGAAAGTTGCTTTAGAATCGGACACCCTGGGGTTTGCTAGCAAGCTCTGTCGCTTACTGGCTGTGCAACGCTGGGCAAGACACTTCACCTCTCTGAGCCTCCGTTTCCTCGTCTGGACGTGGGAATAGTAATGGTTCCTACCGCAAAGGCTGTTGTTAAGGATTCAATGAGAAAATGAAACCAAAGTGCTTGGAGGAGACCCAGACCTGGGGCATGCTCAACTGACATTACCCACTATTGATGTTGTTGGTATTGCCGTCTTTAAGCTTGGAGCACAAGGGAAGCGTCTCGGATGCCTGCGTTTCTTCCTTCGTTCACCACGGGTCTCCTTGCCCCACACACCCTCACCCCCTGCCCGATGACCAGGATTCTAGAGCGACAGCTGCCCGACTCCCAGGGGGAGCGACTTCCGGAAGATCCCGGGGACAGAGATCAGATGACCTCCAAAGTTAAACCCCAGTCCAAGCACCTAGCGTGTTGTCTGCATAAATCGCCCCCCGGCCGCCGCCCGCAATTGTGGCACTAATGGGCCTCTCTGTTCCTCGTAGGTTAATATATGTATTATTTATAGGGTTTTATTATGTGCTCAGAGGGCTCCCCTGAGAAACGTAATTGTGCACTGGGAGGTAAATTTGAATAATATTTACAATTAATTTCCATCAATAAAAAAACGCACCGAGGCCTCTGTGCAGCTGAAACGGGCCCTGGGTTGGCTTTCCGCTAACCGCTCCCCTGAGAAAGCTCGGGTAGCTGTTAAGCATCTCTAGAATAGTCCACTTGTCTCAAGCTCTACCTCTGCTCCCATTGCACG
Organism: Panthera onca; assembly: GCF_046562875.1. Taxonomy (NCBI): domain Eukaryota; kingdom Metazoa; phylum Chordata; class Mammalia; order Carnivora; family Felidae; genus Panthera; species Panthera onca. The sequence goes on from NC_138350.1 coordinate 16,227,025, forward strand.
CATGTGGACGCTGTAGCCGCCTCCTGGCTTTCCCTTCTGCCCTCCTCCAACCTGTCCTCCCCAGCTGGGCCCCGGGCATCGGGCATCATTGCAAATATGCAGGGCTGAGCGTGGCCCTGCCCTGTGCCTGGCCCCCTCTGCCCTGCTCGCCACCCTGTCTGCTCTGTGCTCTCTGCTGCAGCCCCCAGCCTCCTTCAGTCCCCGGCAACCACTCTCTCCTCCCACACTGTTCCCTCCCGCTGAAGCACCCTCTCCCGCACCCCACCCCCAATCAGCGCCCACCCATCCTTCCCGTCTCAACGCCAGCATCTCTTCCCCGAGGAGGTTTCCCCGGTCTTCGGACAGGGTCGGATCTCCCTGTAATGTGTGTGTAGCACTTAGTGTGGCTGTTTTCCGTTGAGGGTGTGGTTTTTAAAAACTCGTTGGCTGTCTCTCCCACTGACCAATGAATGAGCTCATGAGGACGGAGACTGTATATGTCCCGATCACTCTTGCATTCCTGGTGCCTAACACAGGGCCTGGCAAGGAGAAGCTATGAAATAGATTTTCACTGAATGGATGAACGGGTGGCTACAGAAATGGTTATGTAAATGGATGGGTGGGTGGATGTTGGGGGGGATGGGTGAGTGTTATCTTAAGTCCCTGACAATCTCCCGTCCTTGGTTGCTAAGGAACTGAGAGAAGAGGAGGGAATGCTTTTCAAAATGCAGTTTCTTTGAAGTCCTAAATTTAAGGAATGATAGGGAATTTGGGGGTTCCTCCAGCCGCCGCGCAACACTGCTGTGTGGCTTTGGGCAGCGTTCTCCACTTCTCCGAGCCTCACCTGCTCCTCTGGGAGGTGGATGGGGAAGGCATGGGGGTCTTGGGGGCCAGGAACATCCAGCACGGAGCCCACTCTTGCTTCAGTCTCTAATCGAAAGCAACTTTGTCCTCAAAGGGAGAAAGCAATTCTTTCACGGTTGGACAAGTGGCTTCCTGGTTCCTCCTGGTCCTGGAAGGCATCCCCAGCAGGAATTTTCCAAATCCAGGGTTTGGCAACCACGGGCCCGGGGTGCCCCAGCTCCGGCCAGGGCACAGCACGCTAGGGCAGAACGGGAGGGGGAAGAGCTGGGGAATTATAGACCACTTCCAAGAGAGCAAATGCCAGCTCGGTCTGCAGCAAAGGGCGGCTCGCGAAACCTCAACTCCCTTATCTGTAAAATGGGAGAGACCCTGATGGCTCTCACTGTTGGGTTCTTTTTTTTTTTTTTTTTTTAATTTATTTATTATTTATTTTGAGAGAGAGAGAGAGAGAGAGAGGCAGAGAGGGGGGGAGACAGAGAATCCCAAGCAGGCTCTGCACTGTCAGAGCTGAGCGCAACGTGGAGCTCCATTTCACGAAATGTGGGCACGACCTGGGCCGAAATCGAGAGCGGGACGCCCAACTGACAGCCACCCAGGTGTCCCTCACTGTTTGGTTCTATCCTCTCTCACCCGGCCTGGCCCCTAAGCCCTCCGGAGCTGACTCTGCGGGCAGGCTTAAGGCAGACTCCTTCCTCAGCCAGCACAACATCCGGGTCACTGTCCCCTCCTGAGCCCCTCCCCCTCATCCCTTTGCTTACCCCCCTCCTCCGTCCCCTTTCCCCTCCCTCTCTCTCCTTCCTCCCGTAGGCCCAAGACGCTGGGATTTCAGGGCGCAGACCTGGTTCAAAGCCCAGCTCCACCGTTTACCGGCCGCGTGAGCCCGGACAGGTGGGGTCTGCAAGCCCAGCCTCCCGCCCTGCTCACCCAGGCGGCTCTGATGGTCTTCTTCACATTGGACCGTTGTCAGGGTCTGATGAGATTGTGAGCCCGACACCTAGTAGGTGCTAAATAAATGCCGGACCCCTTCCTTTATCTTTGTTCTGCATTTCCTCCGTGCTTCCCTCAGCCCTCCCTCTCAAATACCACCTTCAGCTCCTGTCCCTGTGCCCGCTTCCCGGACCCCCTTGGCCCACCAACCCCACCCAGGAAGCAGCGCTGACCCCCCCCCCCCCCCATCGGCCAAGTCCCGGCCCCAAGAGGAGGCCTAGTCAGACCCAGAGCATGTTGGCTGCCTGCGGAGTCACGCAGGCACGCACGCTGTGTGAGCCGCAGGACCTTTGCATCTGTGAGATCCTTTGAAGAAGCTGTAGGGACAAGATTAAGGAGGATGCCGCGGTTGCATTTAAGTATTTAATGGGGAACAACTGGTGGGGCAGCCAGAAAGAGGCCTAACCCTAAGGAGGAAAACAGCTGGTTTGAATTCTACTCCCGCTCATCAGCTTTTCCAACAAGCTGGTTTCCTGGCTTGTCTCGCGGCCCAGGAGGAGTGAGGGACCCGCCTGAACAAGTATCACCTGGGGGTCAGAGCCTGCGTGGCTGGTGACCGTCTCTGGGGTCTGGAAGACGTCCCATGCCATCTCGTTGCTTCACTTGTGAAGTTGGGGCGGGGGCGGGGGGATGACGAGGGGCACGGGGCAATATTTAAAGTTCCCTGTTTTTGCTCTCAGCCGGTCCAAGTTCAGATTTCTTGCAGCCATTGGGCGCCCTGGCTTAGGGTCACTTCAGAGCTGCCTCATCATAAGCACAATGACCCAAGAAGGGAAGGAACAGTCTGTCTCTTAATGAGGTGTGATTTCCAAACAGCCCGGGGCCTCGGGAACTTGCCCAACGCCGTGTAGACATTACATCTGTTCATTGCATCTTGTCGGAGGATTGGCTTCACGATGATGGCGTTTGGGAGAGAGTGTGGACACTGGGAGGCCAAGGGTCCCCGGCCCACCGACGACTACCTCCTGCCCATCCTCTCTCTCCCCACTGCCTTCCCGGAGGCCTCAGGGGGCGCAGGAGCTGGGAACCACGGCGGGCGCGTGTGGATGGATGTCGAGGGAACTGGAGGCCAAGAGTATTTTCTCTGCCATGTTGGGTCATTTTCAAAAACTATTTGCAAAGCTGATGTATAGGCCGAGGAAATGTTTATATTAATCTGCTGACGAATCAATATTTGTGGTCAAAACCCCAAGCCTCTCTCAAAACCCTGATCCTGCGGCCTTATTTGAGTCAGATAGACCTAGTTTCCAATGCTGGCTCTGGCAGGGACCAGCTGGACGCCCTCAGGGAAGTTACTTAACCTCTCTGAGCTTCAGATACCTCATATGTAAAAGGGAAGTAATAATTGGAAGTCAAGGCTGCTGGGAGGAATAAGTTTAGCATAGGGAGCACTAAATAAATGTAGGCTACCATTATAGTCTAGAATATTCTCAATAGATACATTAGCCATTGAAAACAAACAACAACAAGACAGAGCTTCCGGAGCCAGACAGAGCTGGGTTCACATCTTAACTCTGCCTCTTGCCGGCTGTGTGTCAGTGGGCGAGTTACTCCCCACCCTCCCTGAGCCTCAGCTTTGCCATCTGTAAATGGGACAAGGACACCATGGCACAGGGAGGCGTCAGTCCCAGGTGGGAAAAGACAGCATGGCCGCGCCAGGAGGGGCTCCGCGCCTGCCGTCCCCACAGCCCACATCTCCAGAGCACGGTTCAAGGGGCCAGGCTCCGGGCTCTGCGATCGGTGACCGAGCCCTCGGACATGCCCTTCAACCTGCCAGGCGCCCCCAGCTTGTTTCCTGAAGCCGATTCTGGCAAGGCTTTGAGAAAGCTGAGGAGCAGGGGAAGGTGCCCTCCTTCCCGGGCCCCCTGCCCTCGCGTGTTTTAATCCGAGCACCTGCAGCCAGAGGCGGTGGATAGGGAAAGGAAGGGAAAACCCCCACGATGGGGAAGAAGCTGAGAGTGAAGCCGTTGCCATGGCCCGGCCCCCAGGCAACAAGTGCAAGGTGAGAGCAGGGCCGGGGGTGAGGGGCTGACACCACCCCCACCCCCACCCCCAAAGTAGCTGCGGCCCAAGCGGCCTCCACCTGGGAGGTTCCAGGCCGGGTGCCTTCAGGCCGCATCCTCTGAAAGCCCTTTGCTCCTCTCTCTCCACCCCTTCCCCCAGGCCCCACATGTCCTGCCCTCACAGAGCCCACAGGGCTCCTCAGGACCTGTTCTCTGTCTTCCCACCTGATCTGAAAGCCAAGTGCGTGGTCCTGGCAGTTCGCGAGTGCCTGTGTCACCTTCCTCTCCCAGGTAACCTGTGCATCTCCACTTGCCCTCACCCGGAGGAATGATGTGGGCGGGCGGCAGGATTTCTGGCTGGCCAGTGATACAGGCATGTGGGGCGAGGCGGCGGTTTGCATCACACTGGGTTGGCCCTGACCTCTGCTGCTCAGGCCAGGAACACGCCCCGTGGCGTGTTTGTGATTCCAGGGGAGCGCGGAATAGGTAGCTTAATCCCTCTGTCTTATGCTGATCCCGGTTCATGGCAGCGCTTTTAAGAATGCTCCCTTTTTTGCTTTGGGTCAGCCAAGGCAGGTCTCCCAAGAAGCATGGGATGCCGGTCCACGGCCTGCCCGGTCAGCCACGCCCCTCGACGGACGGAGTTCCGAGCCCTGGACTCCCAGCTCAAAGCGCTGGCCAGCCCCAGGTAAACTCTAGCAGGCGTTGGCGGGTGCTGAAGGGGGTTTCTGCGGTGGTCTTTGGAAGGCACAGCTCTGGGCCTCCGAGGCCGGAGTGCCTGTCCACCGGGGGTTCGCGGATGAGGCTCAAAGCATGCTGGTCTCCTTCTCGTTGATGGATGACATCTTGGTAAAGCTCCTGTGGCTGGGGTAGGAGGAGTGGCCTGTGTCCTCGCTCAGCGCGTTAACCAGGCGGGAGAAGAGGGCCACCTTGAACTTCTTGAAGTCCTGGCCCACGAAGACGTACAGGATGGGGTTCATGCAGCTGTTGGCAATGGCAATGGCGGTGGCCAGGGGCAAACCCAGGCTGAAGACGGAGCCCGGCACGGTGGCGTGGCGGAGCTCCAGCAGGTAGAGGGTGTGGTAGGGACACCAGCAGAGGAAGAAGGTGGTGATGATGGTCACGATGATCTTGAAGGGTTTCTTGGTCCTGGCCAGGCGGTTGCGTCGAAGCTTGCAGACGATGGTGAAGTAGCAGGCCGTGATGATGAGCACGGGGACCAGGAAGCCACAGAGGAAGCGGGTGACCGTCACCACCACGTGGCGGCTGAGGCCCGTGGGGTCCAGCCCGGAGCGAGGGAGCCACGGGGCGGAGCCGGCCGCGGACAGGCTGAAGTTGTTAAAGCAGGACGTTTTCCCGTGCACGTGGGCCGTGTCCCGGAAGACGAGGGACGGAGAGCTCAGGAAGAAAGCCAGGACCCAGATAACCACGCAGGCCACGCAGGCCAGCCTCACGCCGCGGTGGTTCTGGGACCAGACGGGAAGGAGCACGGAGATGCAGCGGTCGAAGCTGATGACGGTCAGCAGGAAGACGCTGGTGTACATGTTGTGGATGAGCAGGAAGTTGCTGATCTTGCACATGGCCGTGCCGAAGACCCAGTGGTAGTCCATGGCGGTGTAGGCAATGTGGATCGGGAGGAAGACGTTGAACAGGAAGTCCGCCACGGCCAGGTTGAGGAACCAGACGGTGTTCACCGTCTTCTTCATCTTGAAGGTGGCGATGACGATCACCAGCCCGTTGCCCAGGATCCCGAGGAAGCAGACAATGCTGTAGACCGCCACCAGGAAGATCCTGGTCACCTTGCCTTCCAGGGGAGAAGACTCCTCCAAAACCATGATGGGTTCAAAATCATCCGAGTACTCCTCGTCGTAGGAGAAGGAGGTGTTGTAATCCTTGTCCCCCATTCTCTGTGAGCAGAGACAGGAGTCGTTAGGGGAACTGGCTCTAAGAGGTTGACCAACACCAGCAAGACCGACAGTGTCCTGCCCGACTCTGAGCCGGGCCGGCGTAGTATCTTGACTGCTTAACTACCTGCTTCACAACAAAGCCCATGTTACAGATGGGAAAACTGAGGTCTAGAGCGCTGAAGTCTCTTACCCAAGGTCATACAGCTGAGAAGAGGCGGGGCCACCAGTCAGACCCCAGCTTCAGGGTCTATCCTCCTGACAACCATGGTCGCTGCCTCTCGGGGACCCTCCCCTTCCCCTTACAGTTCACTGAGGGAGAGAACATTCATCAAGCTCCTCAAATCATGGCAGAACTGCAATGACGCTAAGGGCCATGAAGGAGGGGTGGATAACGCTGTGGACGTGGCTCCAGCCATGTTTCCAAAACCCAGGAGACGGCTGTGCTGGCATCCTCCAGTGCCCCTACCTCGTCACGGGTCCCCCACGGGTGCCCTCTGGACATTTGTTCAGACCGCAAAAGTCCCTCACCGTTCACTGTTAGGGTGTCCAAAGCTCTCCAGTGGGGTCCTTGGCCAATCGGTCCCAGGGCACAGCTAGGAACACCTGCAGGAAAGACGAGGAGGCAGTGGTTGGATCCAGGTCCAAGAGCCAGGGGTTGGGTGCACTCAGAGCCACAGATACAATCTATTGTCATTACTCCCAGTTTACAGAGGAGAAAGCAGAGGTTGGAGGCTGGAAGGCGACACAGCCCCGTGAACCCAGATTAACGGCTGGACCCTTCATCCCAACCCCCACCTCCTCCCCACCCAAGCACATCCACAGATGAGACTCTGAGTCAGGGGTGGGTGCGGGGAAGGCACGGGGGAGAGCGTGTGGATGGTTCGATGCAAATCTTCTGCCAGGGCAGACCCAGAACACTCGAGGCACCCAGAAGACAGAAAAGGAACGGTCCTGAGCACCCACGATGTGCCAAGAACTGTGATTCCCTTAGTTTCTCTTTGCAGGGGCTCTTTGAGGCAGGTGTTGTGATTCTTGTTTGCGATCTGGGAAACTGAGGCCCAGAGGGAGAAGCGTCCTGCTCACTTGGCATTCCCTGGGCCCTATGGGTGTCGTGGATCACACACAGACCTGCTGTCACAACAGCCCGGTGAGGAGACAGATACAAATGCATTCACTGAGCACCTACCATACTTCCCATAACAACGTTGTTGGGTATTTTCCCAACCTAAGGAAGAACAGACTGAGAGTCCGGGGAGTTTGCAAGTTTGGGAGGTCTTGGAGGTGGTCACACGGGCATGGTTCAAACCCAGCTTTGGCCGCCTACCAGCTATGTGGCTTTGGATACACGACTTCTCCTCTCGGAGCCTCAGTTTCGTCATCAATAGAATGGGAATACTCACTACTAAACAGAATGGGTGTAAAAATTACAGGCATCAGAAATACGGCACGTTGCTTCAGTGCTGGCACATGATCAAAAAATATTAGTGATTCAGTTAGGGCCCGGGGTAAACCGTGGGATTGGAACCCAGGGCTCCGACAGCCCAGAGCCCATGCACTTTCCACCACCCAGGCTCTCCCCATCCTGACGAATGGGAACCAAACCAGAAGCTCAGCTGGTGAGACTGCCAATCGATGCTTTGTTATAAATAACGCCGACCTTCCACCATATAAACGCATTACTGGTCCTTAATGGGTTTGAGGTGGTATTTCATTGCAGAAAAGTCATCTTTAGCTTTCATTAAATAAAAGCCACTTGGAAAATCCCGTTGAGGGCCCTGGGCTCAAGGGATTCAGAATTAAAGCACCATCCTGCTTGGGTGTCATGCCATACTGCAGGCTGGGAGAATATTCCAGAGGTGCCCAGTGAGGGGTCCCGGGGGGCTTCCTGTGACCCTGGAATGCAAACAGAAGATGGGCCGAATACGGCTCCCCCCGCCCCCCATAACTGGGGGGAATGTGACTGGTGCTCGTGATAACGATGGAGGCCAGGGACCGTGCTGAGCATTTGCTATGGATGCCCTTGCTTTGGCCCCATGACGGGCACCGACAAGGCTGAGGGAGATGAGAACGCTCGCCCAAGACATCCATCCAGGCAGGGGGTGGGGGAATCAGAATTTGAACGAGGTCTGCAGAACCAGGGCGGTCACCATCTCTACACGCTGCCCCGGAAATCACGGTCTGATGACAGCCACCAAGCGTGTCCTCGAGGAAGAAATGACCATGTCCACATTCCCTGTGCCGGGCTGTGCAGGCCCCGGGGACAAGGAAATGGCTTCCCCCAGGGTCCCGTCCCACAGGAGCTCACGGCCAATCACAGGGCACAAGACAGAGGTGAGCTGGGGCAAGGCCAGGAAGCCCGAAGAAGCCTGGAGGGGGTGCTCCCCAGCCTGGGCACCAGTCCTGTGCTTCTCAGGGCAGGCGGGATCTGAGCTGAGTTTTCTAGGACAGCTAGGAGTTCAGAGAATGAGGGAACGTGCCAGGCCGTCTCTGCACCCCCTCCCCCGCTGCCAACGGGGGAGGCGTCTGAGCCCCAAGAGGAGGGTGGAGAGGAGCAGGGACCCCGCACTTTGCATCACGTCTCCAGAAAGGCACTGGACACAGATAACGTCATGTCTGGCTCTCCGGCTGGGCTGGAGCGGCTCGGGGTCACAGGCCGTGTCTCACCGTCTCCGGGCAGGCATGGGGGTTAGCCGGGCCAAAGCAGCACAGAGTGGTGCTGACAACCTCTGGGCCTGTCTGTCCATCCGCCCCCTCAGTCTACTAGGAATTGAGTTCATCAGTGTCCCCCGTTGACGTGTGCCCTCCCCCTGAGTCCTCCTGGGGGAGTGTTTCATCACAGGTCAGCCCTCGGCCCATCCGGACACACACCCTTCCTGCCCTGAGCCCGTTTCTGTGCCAGCCCAGGCCGTACAGCAGAGGAGCCAAGGACACAGACTCTGGGGCCTGGCCAGGCCGCCAGCTCCCTGATCCTGGGTCTGCATGAACTTCCTGTGACCACGGGCAAGTCAGCTATCGGCTCTGCGCCTCGGTTGTCTTATCTGTAAAATGGGCCGGATCATGCGATGGTGGTGAAGTTTCAACGTCACACGTAAAGTTCTTAGAACAGGGTAAACACTATGCTGTTGTTGTTGTTGTTGTTGTTGTTGTTGTTATTCTGTCCCAGGCTTCCACTCTCTCCTAAAATGGCCTTTGCCTCGAAAGGTAGAAGGGGGCCTGGAAGGCCGCAGGACCCATAGGTCCCCCCCACTGGCCTCCCCAGTCCTGGGTTCAAGGGCGGGTCAAGGGAGACACAGGCGAAGATTTTGTTTCTCTTCGTCTCTCAAATAGGGGTAAGAAAGCCCCCCTCATTTTGTTGGGAGGGTCACATGTAGTGACAATGAACCCTTGGCCAACTGTAAATTCTAAAGAGCCATAAAATTCTAGCTATTTGTAGTCCTTAAACAATCAGGAAGCTTCTGAGAAAAAGTGTGTGTAACTATATATCCACGATAGGCGTATATGCATAACCAACATTTATTTGAACGCTCAGCATGTGTGAAATGTGCTTGGCGAGGCATGTTCCCTACAGCCCTGAAAGGGTAGCTCTGACTTACAAGTGCAAAAACTGAGGTTCAGAGAGGTGAAGCAACCTGCCCAAGGCCACACAGCTGGGAAGTTGGACCTCCAAGGATCCCAAGTGAGAAGTGTCTTGGGCTCCCCCTGTTTCCCCGAGGGATTAGCAGTCCCCAGTCCTGCCACTTACGACTCCCAGCTCTCTAAGCCTTAGCTCTGAATCCTAAGAGTTCAGACCTTCATTACATTCTTTTTTTTTTTTTTTTTTTTAATGTTTATTTATTTTTTGAGAGAGGGAGACAGAGCATGAGTGGGTGAGGGGCAGAGAGAGAGGGAGACACAGGATCCGAAGCAGGCTCCTGGCTCCGAGCTGTCAGCACAGAGCCCGACGCGGGGCTCGAACTCACAGACGGCGAGATCATGACCTGAGCTGAAGTTGGACACTCAACCGACCGAGCCACCCAGGCGCCCCATGTTCTTGACCCTCCTATGGAGCTGCCTTCCCGGAGCCACCTTCCCAGGCTTCCCTTCGCCTTTCCTTCAAGGCCCCTAGAAGTGGCTCCACATGAAAATCACATCTGCAATGCTGTGTATATCCTGGTCCATGACACTGCCCACTGCCTCCCTCGGGTGCCCCTTATGAAGCCCCCTGCTTGGTGAGAAATGCCCAGGAGAATTCAAGGTAAGGAACAACGTTGTTTCCCCCGGGGGAACTGGGCTGTTTCCTCATTCTAGGTCATCCAGGTTCTACAACTGATCATGTTTCCCTTTTCGATGTGGCCACAAGGAAGCTCAGAGTCACATTCGCAGGTCAGAGGCAGCAACCGTATTAACCCAGCTGGTCTGGCTTCTGCGTTGGTTTGGTTACTCTTCATGCCTGCATCTAGTTATACTTTCTATTGGTTTTAGTCCGCGGTGATAAGTGATAGTTGACTGGGTACCTGCAACAGCCCGGAACGCTGTATAAATACTTTCATTGTATCAGCTCACACAACCCCCCAGGTCCCCAGAAGTGGTGCTGCTGTCACTCCCAATGTAAGGGTGAGGAAGTGAGGCTATTGTCCCACAGTCAGCGGGTGGCCAGCTCACATTGCTCAGACTTTGAGCCCTGCTCTTAACCGCTTTGCTTTCCAGAAAGTGGAGCTCATCTCTCCGTGTCTGCACCACCCCTCCTCCTGCCCCCCCCAGGACACCTACTCATTGTTCCCCTTGTCCTAGCCCCTCCAGGGATCTACCTCCCTGCCCTTCTTTTCAGGACATCTGGTTGAGGTCTGGGGCACATGGTTCATCACAGCCCAGGCAGGCAGGTGAGCCTGTGGCCAGTCTGTCCCCCTTTCTGCCCTCGGCTCCCCCAGAGAGCCCAGGAAGCCCAGGGAGCAAATGAACTCCCCTGGCTGGCTCCCAGATTCAGCCTGTGACCCTGAACTTACACCCATTTAGAATAAGGCCTGGAGTTGAGCTGTTCTGAGGCCCCTGGGACAGACTCTCCAGGTCATCGAGACAGTGTCCTGCCTCCAGGCCCCTTCCTCCCTAGCATCCCTGCCTGGACATCTACGGGACACATATGAAGCAAAGGATGCCTTTGTTTCTCTTTATGGCCTTAGCGCACCTTCCCAGCAGTCCTGAGAAGTGGGCAGGGCAGGTATTATCATCCGCATTTTGTAGGTCCTGAAATTGAGGCTCAGAGAGGAGAAGCAAGTTGTTCAGGTGTGACCTTGGACCTCTCAGCCTCCAGAACTGTGAGGACAGATGTCTGTTGCTTAAGCCCCAGAGTCTCCGGCATTCTGTTACAGCAGCCGGAACGGGGACCAAGGCCTCCGGGCCCCATTGCAATCCCAGCGCGATGGGGCTGGTCCGAGGACCTACCCCCAGGCTCTCGTGAGGCTTGAGGAGGCGGTGTTTGTTCCAGGGGCTCTGGGGGCACTGCCTGGGGCATGGAAAGTTCACCACGGATCATTAAACAGTTCCTGTGACTGGACAGCGGGCCACACACATCTTACCCACCTCTTACACGACAGCCTTCCGGGGCCGGGACACGATTGCACCCATTTTCAGATGGGGACGCTGAGGCACAGGGAGGCGAAGTAATGTGCGTGAAGCATTTTACATCCCTGTAGCGCATAAGGCCACTCTTGTCCTTGTCGTTGTTGTTATTGTTTGGGGAGGGAGGGGTGGACGTAATCCGCGTCCACCAGTTTTCTATCAGTACCCGGTTCTGACCCCACTGCTCCCTTCATCTGCGCTCTGGCCAGCTCCCAGGCCTCTCCCTCTGATGCTGACTGTGTCCCACCTGCTGCCCCCAGCACCCCCCAAAAGCCTGCTGGATAACAGACACTCCTCCTTCACCAGTCTCCGGCTCAGTGCCCGGTGCACAGTAAGTGCTCAGTAAGCACGTGTGGCATTAACTGCTGACATCGTGATTTACTGGACACTTCTATGTGGTGGGTGCCAAGCCCATTAGAAGTGTTGTCACAGACGACTTGCAAGGGGGGAGGTGTCGTCCTCCCCCGAGGCTTTGGAAACATGGAGCCTGACGCCTACTGTATCAGTCAGCCCGCATCGCTGTCACCGGGGACCACAGGCCGGGCAGTTTAAACAACAGACGTTGATTTTCTCATGGCTCTGGAGGTTGTAAGCCCAGGATCAAGATGCTGGCAGGCTTCCTCTGAGGGTCGCTCTCCTTGGCTCCTACACAGCCGTCTTCTCCCCGTGTCCTACGTGATCTTGCCTCCGTGTGTGCCTGTGTCCTGATCTCTTCTTACAAGGAGCCCCGTCATGATGGATCAGGGCCCACCCAGATGGCTTCATTTTACCCTAACCGCCTCTTTACAGGCCATATCCCTGAAAATACAGTCCTATTCGGAGGTGTCGGGGGCTTGGGGTTAGATTCATTCGACGTATGAATCTGGGGGGATGCGATTCAATCTCTAACACCCACATGCTGCCATCATTGGTATAACCCAACACGGCTATTTACGGTTCCTCCAGATGGCTCACTCTGGGCTTGGGGGAGTCTTACCCCCAGCTCTCTACCCCATGGCCTCACCCGTGCTGGGACCCAGGCCCTATCCTTACGATGGGTTACTCGGGCACACGCACACACACACACGCCCCGCCTCCAGTGGAGGAAGATATTTACCATCTCCACACCCATCAAGGGAGTGCCATCTGCAATGTACGAGAAATGTACGAGAAATGTACAATGTACAAGAAATACCTTCAAATCCAAACAGGCAGCAACCCCAACAGAACAACCTCAAACCATCCGAACAGGTAATTTACAGGAGGGAAACCTCCAAACATGGGCATGTGACAAGTTCATGCTCCAAGACTTGCAAATGACAACCGCGGCTGGATGAGACTTGGTGCCTACCGGGCTGTGGCAAGAATGCAGCGCTGGCACGGCTACCCCTCAGGCTGGCAGGATGGGGGCACAGGCTCTCAGGCCACCCTGCGGGTACCCGTGAACCCCTGGGCACCCTCCAGCCCCGGAAGGCACCAAGCACCAGGGCACTCGTGTGTGCCGTTTGCGGGGACATGCCTCAGCTTGGGCTCTCCAGAAGCAAACCTCCAATGCGGATCCCTGCAAAAGTGATTTATTAAGGAAGCGTTCCGGGAAAAAATCCTTACGGGAGTGGAGAAATCGGATCAGGAAGGGGAGGAGGCTAGTCAAGGGTGCAGAAGGTGCCCTTGGCCCTTGCTTGCGCTCTGGGAACAATGGAGGTCGTGATCCAGGAGGCCGAGCATTTGTATCCCTCCACCCTGCCCACGTGCATTCCCAGGCACTCCCAGGCACTCCCAGCCCCGGAGGTCCGGAGGTCGATCCTCTAACAAAAGCCAAAGGTGCCGGCCCACAGGGGCAGGAGACCTCGGGGAGATTGTGTGCGCTAAAACAGTCGAGGATCTGGGGTCTAAGGAGGCACACACATGCGTCTGCTGACGGCTGGAAGCTGGAGACCCCTGAAGGTCCACTGTGGGAGAGGGGACCAGGGAATGCCGTAAGCTGCTAGAAGTGACAGATCATGCACAGTACACACGGCATTGGCATTCGGAGCATCTTAAAACCACCTAACCATAGGAGCACTTAAGGGCATCGAAAACACGCACGCACACAAAACGGGAACAAACATCTGGCAAGAACACCACCAGATAACAAGCTACACACTGAACGGATTAGGATAGTCCCGTGGGAGCAGGGGTGGGAGGGAGAAGTATAGAGAAATGAATGCCAGGAAGAAAGGGAGGTCAAGTGCGGGGGGGCTTCGAGCGGCCAGTGATGCAAATGAGAATGGACGGAGGGGTGTCATTATGTGAGCCCTCTTTCCTCTCCTGAGGTCCAGAAAAACCAAGAGCAAACAAACAGACACTCCAAATCCCTGCCTGGTGCTCATGCTCCGACGGTGCTCATGCTCCGACGGTGTTCAGCCCACGCCTGGATCCCTGATGAAGCCACACTCGGCCTGCCAGCCTTGGCCCTGCCCAGGGGACTTCGGTGCCCCCCCCCCCCCGAAGCCTCTTTTCAAACTGGGAATGAACTTGGCTGAGCCAGTGGAAACACTGGCCCAGTTAAGCTGGCTCTGTGGCACCCAAGGCCTCCGACCTCCTCGGCAAGCCCAGCCCTGGCCCAGGACAGGTCGGGGCTCAAGTTCACAAAGGGTTTCTCCTGCCGTCGAGAGCAAAACCCTCAGGTGGATGTCATTCGCTTAATTTTTATTAAGCAAACAGATGGCCCTCACTACAGGCTAGGCACTGTTCTAAGCACTATTACAGATGAGGAAACTGAGGCCCAGAGAAGGTAAGTAATGTGCCCACAGGTAGGTCAGCCAGGCAGGTCAAATGAGTCATTCTGGACAGAGGAGGAAGCTCCAAGCAGGCAGGTGCCATGCAGGGTTTCAAACTCAGAGCCTGCTGAACTGCCCAACCCACTCTCTTTCCTTGTCTACCACCTGGCCTCCTAGGAACATTCTGGAATTCTCTGGTCTTTGCTCCCCGGGAACCTCCCGAGAGCCCCCACGAGATTTATCTGGCGGGGTTCACGGCATGCATTTTGCAGATGGGGCCAGACGAGTTTCCAGGTTCCCTGTGATTTTTCTATGGGGTCCCTCTGTGTCCAGTCAATGGCCCGAATGGGACTGTGTCACGACCCCAGTGCCATGGGGAAAGTCTCCCGGAGATGGGAGCTCATCCATCCATCCTGCGAGGGAGTGCGGAGCCTGCCGCTCCCTGGCCCTGGCTGGGAGGCTGGGTTGCACCACCTGGACCTCCCCCTGTCCCGCTCTGCAAGGGTGTCTGTCCTCCATCCTGCTTTATCAAGGGGACATCTGAGGCCAGAGGGGGCGGGGGCGGGCTTGCTTGCCTGAAGCCACACAGCTGGTTAGTGGCAGTGCAGGGATTTGAATCCGGTCCGTATGAGTCCGAGGCCCCACCTTCTCCAGCTGCTCTCCGCTGGCCCGTGTCCCCGTGGGCTCAGGGGACGGCAGGGCTGAGGGGCATCTGGGCAGCAGCTGTGTGCCTTTCGCTTCCTGTCTGGGTCTCTGTTGCGGGCCCCTTTGCTAAAGGAGGGCCCCAAGTCTGCGAAGGACTCGGCTCCCTTTCTGTCTGTCGTCTGTCTGTCGGGGACTCTTTCTGCTGGCTTCTTCCTCGGCCTCTCTTTCTCCCTGTCCGTGTGTGTAGCAGGGCCCGTGGGTGGGGGAGCCCATCAGGGAAACAGGAAGCTCCTTCCTTTGCGTTTGGCCTGGCTCTTGCCCTCCCCACGGCCTGCTCCCAAGGTCCAGATGGGCGGCCGCAGATGCCTCTCCTCTGGCTCTCTCCAAGCTCTCCCCCAGAGGGCATCCCATTTTGTGGCCGGGGAAACTGAGGTCCAGACAGAGCAAGTGACCCTCCCTAAGCCACAGAGGAGACGGGCTCCGTCTGTCTCGTGTGTGGCGTATCCGCAGGGCCTAGAACTCTGCCTGGCACGTCACCCACCTTAGGGCTCCCCCCTCTGTACCTTCCCTGCACAGATTTGCCAATGGAGGCTCACTCAGGTGAAGTGGCCAGGCCAGGCTCACCCAGACCGTAAGCGTTAGCCTAGGATTTGAACCAAGGACGCTCTGCCCCCCAAAGCTGCTATTTCTGGTTGCCCCAGATCATAGCCTCGGCCACTCTTCCTCCACAAATGTCCCTCCCCGGCCTTATCCTCACCTCCTGCTGGCCCAGACGGCCTCTGCAGGTTCTGAGGTCTTTGCTGCCAGAGTTCCCGGTTGCTCCCACCTACCAGTCCCCCGCCCTTCCGGGCAGAGAGACCGGGCAGATGGCTGTGAGAGACACATTAGGGGTTTCGGTTGCTGGATCCCCAGCTCCGAGGACTCAGGAACCTCGAAACCACCAGCACCGCAGATACTCCAGCCACGGGCTGGCAGCCAGCCCCCGGACGGAATTAGCTCGGTGTTGGGAGAGAATTTCCTCCCTGGTCCCACGCCCACACTTGGAAGCTCACACTGAGTCACTGCAGTGAAGCTAGAAAGTGCTGGCCGCCTGACAGCCTGTCCCATTTTCTTGTGGTTTGGATGGGGCCATGTTTGAGCTTAGGGCTCCGTAGGCGTGGGCAAGAGCCAGGAGCCTATAACCCTGGACCCGGACAACCCACTTGCTCAGAGACCAGAGGCCCCAGGAAACCTCCAACAGCAGACGAGTGCACAGAAGCAGGAGACCCCCCCCAAATATCCATTCTACTGCCTGGTCTCCCCTCCCCCGCATTAGAACACCACTCCTTCCTCCCGGGTGTGCTCTGTCTGTCCCCAGATCCACTCCCCCCAGCTCTGTGTCCTACAGGCGGACCCACAGGAATGACATCACAAGGCTCTTTGAGAGCCCGACAGGGGGGACAGGGCAGGACGAGAGGGAGGTCAGGCTCCCTCCCGGCAGAGTCTCCTGAGTCGGTCACAGCCATGCCACCTGGATCGAAGTACAGACCCCTCCTCTGGCCCCCAGCCTGGGGCACCAAGGTCTCCATGCAGGGCTGGCCCTGGGCTGCTGGAGAGAGAGAGACAGAGAGAGAGAGAGAGAGAGAGTACATCCCCTATACTGTCCACCCCTTTCTGAGCCCTCCGAGCCTAGGCTGTCCTGTCTCCCTGTTTGAGCCAGTCATCGGTTTCTGGCTATGACCCTAACCACACTCCCTACCCTCTACCCCCAAATCTGTCAGATCCTGCCCGTTTTGTCCATCAACAGCTCGCAGACCTGCCCGCCACTTCTGCCCACCCGGATGGTGGTGACAGGCCCCCAACCAGCCACTCGTTTCCATTCGGATTTCATTCCCCACCTGGTAGCCAGAGAGAGCTCTTCAAAGCGCAAACCACATTGCAACGCTCTCTGCTTACGAGCCCTCCTTAGAAGCAGCACCAGCTCCTTACCGAAGTCCCTAAGGCCCCTGCCTCCGCTACGACTGAGCCCAGGATGGATCCCGACCCCAAATGAGACCCTGCCTTGGCCGCAGGCCCTGGGGCCCAGGTAGAGTGTGGACACTTCCTTGCAAACCCGGCCCCCCTATCTGATTGCAGACCCAGCAGTCATTCCCAGCCACCTAGGCCCCTAGCAAGAGTGTTTGGGTGGACGTCTCTCCTTCCAGGCTGAGAAGCCACTCTGGCCCCAACAGTGGGTCTGACGCACAAACACTGCGTGTCTTTGCAACTACTCAGCTTGCATCCAAAGCCGCCAGGCAGATAGCTTGCGCCTTTTCCCACAAACACGGCCCCAGCCCCTGGAGGTGACCTGTAAACAAATTCCCCCATGCTTATATCCCCCTAGACTACGAGGCCCAGCACCCGACTCGCCTAATCCCCTAAAGCCAGCCTTGTGTCCGCTCACGCAAGCAATCCCCGAGCTTATCCGGAAGGCACTGGGCGCGATGACACGAGCTGCTCAGGATGTGGTCTGAGACGGCTGCCAACGGGGGTCGCCGTCCCCCCCCCCCCACCTCCGGCCAGGTGCCGCCCAGGGCATGTGCTCAGGGTCCTGCTCACAGCAGGGGCTCGGAGCCTAGACTCCGAGGCTCTCAGGGTTAAATGTTGTTAAATATCATCATCCAAATAACTATTTTACTGAGCACGATATGCGTCAGGACACTGAGAAGCTCTTCGTGTACGTCCTTCACACGAACCCCATGCGACGGTGGGGTCATTACTACGGCCAATTTAGAGTTGAAGAAGCAGAGGCCTGGGGGGTGGAGTCTCACCCAAGGTCACATGGCCACTGAGAGGCAGAGGTCTTTATACTTTACAGGGTCTACTTGACAACGCCCTTAGGTAAATCCCTGACCCCCTGGGGGCCTGGGTTTCCCCGTCTGTAAAACAAGGTGGTTGGAGTTGACGGTGTCGAAGGCTCCCTTCCAGCTTTAAAAAATGCCACGGTTGAGGGGCACCTGGGTGGCTCAGTCGGTGGAGCGTCCGACTTCGGCTCAGGTCGTGATCTCGCGGTTTGTGAGTTCGATCCTCACGTCGGGCTCTGTGCTGACGGCTCAGAGCCTGGAGCCTGCTTCCGCTTCTGTGTCTCCCTCTCTCTCTGCCCCTAACCCACTCGCATTCTGTCTCTGTCTCTCTCAAAAATAAATAAGCATTAAGAAAGATTTTTTTTAAAAATGCCACGGTTGAATGGGCCAAGCGTCCATCGACTGCCAGCCTCGTGGCACTAAAAAAGACAGTATGGCCCAGCTCCACGCTGTGTGACCCTGAGCAAACTGCTTTACCTCTCTGAGCCGTTGTTGAGTTGCCTATGGAATGGCGATAATAAAATCTTCCTTTGAGAAAATCACGGAGTCTGGATAAAGTGATTTCTTGGGACCCCTTGCAGTTCTAAGATTTCTGGCCCAGTGGCTGAAGGCTGATTTATAAACCTCCCCTTCCTCACCCGGTCAGCAGGTCTGGGGTCCTTACTAACTATGACAAGGTTGTCTCGGGCTCATTCCCCTGCTCCAAGCTGCCCAGTGGCTAAGCCACCAGGTTCAAATGCCCTTCTTAGCTAAGCAACCATGAACAAACTCTCTCCTTTCCAAGACTCAGTGTTCCCATCTGTAAAATGGGGCTGATATTATGACCTCCCTCCTAGAGTTACCATGAGCCTGTCAAGAAGCAATAATGTGGGTCCACAGAGTGCCCCACGCACAGCGGGTGCTCAGCAAACGTTTGTAGAGAAAAATCGGATGGAGATTTACTTGGGAGAACCAGCAGCAGCCCTGTCCCCCGCTGAGGAGAAAGCTGGGCTGAATCCACTTAGCAGATTCTGAACCAAAGCAGAGGGCCTGGCTTCCAGAAACCGACAGAACTTGAAGATGAGCCTGGAATGTGTCTGGAGGCAGCGGAGGGGATGGGAGCCAGGCCGCAGCCAGTGGTTCCTCTGAGCCTCCCCCTCCCAGACCAGACGCCGCCCTGGTCGGATGACGAAGTGTGGCCACTGCGATCCCTGCCCTCAGCTCGGCCCCCTCTCCCTCCCCACATCCTCTGCGAGGGCCTCCGCGAAGCATTTTTCAACTTGGTTGAAACCCTCGGCTGAGACGGAGCTCTTGTGCCCGCTCTGTCCTCACAGACGATCCCGGCGTAACCAGGAGCTGGCCCCGGCTGTGCGGGCTCTACCCCGTTTTCTCCGCATCTCTGACCCCCCGTTTCTGCTCCTGGAACGCGGAGCTCGCCCGACGGGCTGTGAAATGGAAGGAAAACGGCCCACGGGATGCGCCTAGCAAAAGAGGCAGCCCCTCGTGGGGTCTCCCCCAATGCCAATTCCCCCTTATTCCCATTTGGCGGAGAAAACTCAATTTCAAACAAGTTTCATGATCCTTCCCCAGGTTGCCCCACCCCCAACCCCAAGGGAGCAATGGGTAGAATGCGGCTTCTCTTCTGGTTCTTCCTGGAATCAGGTTCGGTAACCCCAGCTCCAGCACTTGCAGGCTGTGTGACCTGGGATGAGTTACCTCACCTCCCTGGGCCTCGGGCTTCTCCTCCCTAGCGTCTACATCCAGGGGCCGCGACCATTCGGTGGAACCCTCGGCGGAGTGCCTGTCGCAATCACGATTACTGGGGAATGTCATAGGAAAGGACCTGGGAAATGCGTCCCCGCGGCTCCCTCAGCAGAGCTACTGTTGGAGGGTCCCAGGAGAAGCTGGCAGGGCACCGGCCTTCTCTGGAACCTCTCGGATTAGGGTCAGAAGTCGGGGCACGTTGGATACATCAGAGGCACCGGCAGGCTGCAGCCTCGGGTCCCAGGCCCCTTTCCAGCCTTCTGACGTCCTCCGCGGCGCTGAGGCTCTGGCACATCTGGCCAAGGACAGCCCCGCCCCGGCCCCGTTCACCCCAGGCCACCTTGTTTCGGAGACTTCCTGCCTCCGGCCTGGAACGTTCTCCTCCGTGGCCCCGTCACGGGAGGAAGTGTGCACAGCATGGGCCTGGGGCTTCAGGAGTGCGGTTTGGCACCTTTGCCTGGAAGAGGTCAGAGAACAGAGGCCCTATTGGAGGACGAGGGAGGGTGGGCCGGGGCCTCGCCCAGACAAGCTGACTCAAACCCTCCGGGAGGCTGAGAAACTTCCGGCAAGATGGCCTTGACATCGGGCTCATGGAAAGCTCCAGAGGCCAGGGATTCTTCCCTCCACGTCTCTGATCCTTGGGTCTCCTTTTCTCCATCCTTCCAAGAAATATTTATCAAACATCCATTAGGCTCCAGGCCTGGGTCTCGGTCCTGGGGATATAGCAGGGAACAGAGACACGGCACTTGCCTCAAGAGGCTGGCATCCTCGGAAGAGGAATGGGAGCAAACAGATAAACGAGTAGGTGCCAAAGAAGGCAAATGCCTCTGGAGCCAGACTGCCTGGGTTTGAGTCCCTGCTCTGCCACCCACCCGCTGTGTGACCTTGGGGGAGTCATTACACCTCTCTGTGCTTCAGTGTCCTCAGCCAAGAAACAGCCCTGGTGAGTAGCGCCTCCCACCACAGGGCGACTCTAAGGATTAAATGAGTTTACACTGGTAACGTTTTAGAAGCATGCCTGGTGCATTGGAAGCATCGTGTAAGTGCTGGAAAAAAAATCAAATGATTATAGTGGCAGACGGTAGTAGGTGCTACAGAGAAAATATAAAGAGGAACAGGGCATGGGGAGGGGGGGGAAGAGCATTATTTTAGGTGGAGTGCCCAGAGGAGGCATCTCTGAGAAGGTGACCTCTGAGCAGAAACCAGAACATAGGAAGAGGGAGACGTGTGACTATCTGATTAAAGGCAGGAGGAACGGCAAGTGCAAAGGCCCTGAGGTAGGAGCACATTCGATGGGTTCAGGAAACAGCACAGACCTGTGCATTCAAGCATCTATTCAGATGGCTGCTAGTGGGCCACGCTCCCCGCTAGAAGCTGTGGGCGTCAGATGGCCCAGTCTCTGCCGTCATGTAGGGGAGGTGGGTGCAGGGGCATGGTAGATGCTCTGAGATGTCACCGAAAGTCCAGGCTTGCAGCGAACTGGTCATACTGCATCACAGACAGGATGGGCTTCTCCGCAGTCTCCACCCCTCCCTTTTATAGTCTTGATCCCCACACTAGTCATTGTGTCTCCCTCCCGGCCCCGTTGGCCACTGAGACTGTGACCCTGGATCTGTACAAAGCAAAGGGAAGTTGGTTGGGGAAATCAGGGGAAACTTCTCGGTGGAGGTGGCATTGGGGCCGAGCCTCGGAGAGTGCAAAGCCTTTGCTATGGGGCGCCAGGGAGGCAGGAGGCATCCGCGAAGACAGATCCGTGCGTGAAGGCACACAGGCTTCATCGAGCATGGTAAGTGCGTGTGTGGAGAGTGGGACGGCAGGAGACCGGGCTGGGAGAAAGACCCTTGCAAGGCACTGACTTTATCGTGGAGGCAATAGGGAGCCACTGATGGCCTTTGAACAGAGGGATGTCCATCATTCTGAAATGAGCCCAGCTCTAACCCACACCGCTGATATGGGGGCCATGCTGGAAGAGGGAAGACTGGAGACAGGAGGCCAGCAAGGGGCCCCGCGAGCTGAGCGAGGACCCTTCCGCCAGCTCTGGGTCCACCCAGAAGTGGCAGTCCTCGGAGGTTCCGGGAGTCGGGGCCCCCTCAGAGCGCCAAGGAGTCTGGCAATCCCCCCATTTTCTTGAGGAATATTTCCTCAGCCCACGTGGGCAGTTTTGCCTCAAGAGCTGTTTCCATGGTAACTGCCAATGCTCTAAGGTCTTAGATGACAGACGAGTGGGGACCACAGACACCCAGATGAGGCTTCACGGGAGAAGCCAGGTCACGGAGAAAGGCCCACGCTGGCCAGTCCTAGGGGCCGAGACTCATCTTCTGCCCCCAGAGGCCCTGAAACCACAGATGAAAATTGGTTGCCATGACAATGCTGACTCCTCATTTCTGGGTCTCACTGGCCTGGGGCCTTTCAACACGGGGGTGTGGGGAGAGGGGGGAGAGAGAAAGGCAATGCCAACAGGCAGCCGGAACCAGCCGCTTCCAAAAGATGCGCATCCTGGGACAGGTGTATGAAGCAGGTAAGTCTGAAGACGACCCTCCCCCCCCCCCAGGAGATAAGCACGGATGCAAATGAAGGAGCAGCCTCTGGGGGGTCTGAACTTTGGATTCCAGAAGGGCATCCTCCGCGCCCCCAGAACCGGTGCCTGGTAAACCCTGCTGCCATGTCTTGAATTCCACCATTAAATCCACTTTCTACTCCCCTCCTCCAATGAACTGCAGTAAAGGAAGTAATGATGATAATGACCTGTTACGAACTGAAGGTCTGTGTCGTCCCCCCTGCCCGCCCCCGCCCAATGTTCATATGTGGAAAGCTCATCCCTAACGTGAGGGTGTTAGAAAGCGGGGCCTTTGGGAAGCAATTAGGTCATGAGGGTGGAGTCCCACGAACGGGGTGAGTGCCTTTATGAGAGACCCCACAGAGAGATCCCTGCCTCCACCATCTGAGGACACGGAGAGAAGATGTGAACCAGGAAGCAGGCCCTCTCCAGCCCGGAACCCTGATTTTGGACGTCCCGGCTTCCGGAACTGTGAGAAGTCAATTGCCGTTTTGGTTACAGCAGCCAAGACGGGCCAAAACCATGACTAACATTTATTGGAAGTTTACAGTGCACCGGGCACTGTTCGAAATACTTTAGCTAATTTGCTAATATAGCATGATCTAGCTAATTAATCTAGACAGGAGCAACATTGGGTATTATCGATCCCATTTGAATATGGGTATTGTTAAGGTGAAGAAGTTGAAGCACAGAGAGGTCAAGCAATCTGCCTAAGGCCACACAGTGAGGAAGTGGCAGAACCAGGATTTGGATGTAGGCGTCCGGTCTGTTCCTCCTCGCTTACCTCTCTGGAGTTTCTTTCCAAAGCCCACGCTTGCTTCTGGCGTCACAAAGCATGCAGAGCTTAGCCCAGTGCGGGGCACCGAGCAGGGGCCTGGCGATGTCCCTTCCCTTCTCCTTCCAGGCGTATGGTCCCAGAAAGGAATCCAAATATAAGTCAAAATTGTGCACCCACCCCCACAACAGCAGAAATGCTGGCCTTCTCTCCAGAAGCACCCCTTCCTCGTAGCCATGAGCAAACCCCAAGCTTTTGGTTAGCAGCCCCTGGAATCCAAAGACACCTTCTGCCCTTCCACGTGCTCCCAGACAGGGCCCATTCGTGCATCCATTTGGGGAGGGGCCTGTCCATTGCTTCTTTGTCAGAAGCCACCCCACCCGACTCGTCAGGCTGCAGGGCTTGGAAGGAGATGACCCCACCCCCTGCTCTGAGCCTGGCCAATGAGAATATCCCACTCCGCTGGCCACCAATGACTGCTTCAGGAATGAGGCACAGGGCTTAGAGTGGGCCAATGAGAGTCTTCCCTGGGACTCTTGCCACCACCTAGGCAGATTCTAACAGAGAACGAGACCGACACAGAAGAAGGCCGACCTCAAAGATGCGGAAACACCAACCACACCCAAACCCTTGCTACACGTAGGGGTTCCCTCAACCAATGGATTTCCTTTACTGCTTTAGCCAGTTGGGTTGGGATTCTGTCACCGGCGACATGCCTGCCTCACACGCAGCTGTTCCAGCTCCGGGATCCCCCAGTTGAGGAGGGACCTCCCTGCAAGAGTGCGCAGCCCCCTAAAGGGGTGGCAGCTTGAGAGAGAGACTGAGGGCCTCGCAGACTTTTTTGCCTGACCCTACAATGTCCCTTGCCCTTGAGGGGCTCCCTCAGGTGCCATAACCTCTCCAGGGAAATCAGGAATGCCAAAGGAATCCCCAAATCAGAGAACTTGCCTTCACTTTGCAAACAACGCCAGCCCCCGAGCCGGGTGTCTGAGGCTCAGAGGAACCGGACGCTGTCCCACCTTGCGGGCAGGTGGAAAGAACAGTCACGGAAACAGACGCATAAATCGGAGCTGACATTTACTGAGGGCAGAGGCTTCGGTCTGTTTGTTCACGGCTGTATCCCCGACCCCTTCAACAGCGTATACGACACCACGGCGCACACGCCATAAAATTCGTTACGTCCATTCCAGGGCTTGTCATGTGTGTGGCGTTTACACATTAACAGACTCGGTCTCCACGTCAGTCTTGAAGTTAGAACTCTTCTTGGCGCCATTTACGGATGAAGAAAGAGAAGCTCGGTGAGGTTAAGTAACTTGCCGCAGGCTGCCCGGCCAGGAAGCTGCAGAAGTGGGTTTGAATGGGGTGTTCGCCCCTTATGGGGCTGTGGCAGGAGCAGGGGAAGAGGGGGGAAGCAGTCTCAGCGGAAGGGGATATCCTGGAGGGGTTGGGGGACAGCAGGGACGAAGGCGCGGAGGTGGGACACAGCGAGAGGGGGAAAGGCGGCACAAAACAGGAGACCCGGTGGAGAACAGCCACAGAGAGAGGAAAAGAGGGCCCCGGTGTGTAAGCAATAGTATCTGTCCCCCTTGGCCAGCCTGGGTGATGTCAGCAACCTAGGGGCACTGACCCAGGACAGGGCTGCAGGGCCCAGGGCTACTGGGGGGAGGGGGTGGAGGGGGGGTACTTCAGAGCCCAAGTCCTTCCAAACCAATCTGCTCCTGCGTGCTCCAGGAGCCCAGTGCCCCCCTAGCATGGTGTTCGAGACCTCTAGGCTCTGACTCTGGCCGATCCCCTCTGCCTGGGGTGCCCCTGTCTTGTTCCCTAAGCTCCTCCCAGCCTCACTGAGCACTCGATGCGGATCCAGGCTGCCCTGTCCCCAGCAGTGACAACGAGAAGAAAGGACACTCGTGCTGGGACGGCCAGGCGTCTGGCTGGGCTTGGCCTTCCTCTTCTCCCCGTAGCCGGACAAAGCCCCCAGAGGAGAGGGAATTATTCTCCCCACGCAACAGATGTCGAAACTAGACTCTGAAAGGAACAGGGTCGGGATGAGCAGCCACGCCTGGAGCTTGGTTCTGTTCTAACGGACCCCAGCGGCAATCCACAAGACTGGTGAGAATGTCCCTCTGTCCCATCACGGTGCGTCCAAGCCCCCGAGGGACTGACGGCCCTTCCACTGCAGGGCTGTGATGAGCCTTCGAGCCTCAGACTTGCCTCGTGTCTCACTAGCAAGCTTCTCCAGGGTGACTCAGAAGCCCTCACCTGTCTCTGGGTCTCTGAGTTCTGCCCTCGGCAGAGAGGGACAGAAAGTGAGAGGCTGGGGTGACGACATTAACCCCCACTTCTCAGGTGCCAACCTCTACTTAGAACAAGCCGTCAACAGGGCAGGCTTTTCATTCCCATTTTGCAGAAGTGGAAACTGAGGCTCAAAGAAGCAAGACCACTAGCCCCAGAGCCCCACAGCTAGGAAGGGGCAGAGATGGGATTCGAGCTTGGGCCGCTCTGACATAGGAGCCGCATCTTCAGTCACGGTGACTGTCCCTGGAGTCCTGTGACTTGCCTGCTGGAGGTCCCTCTGGGCACAGAGCACTGTTTCTTATGCCCGCTGACCCCAACTGTGCCCGGGGCTGGCAGGGTCACCGCGTCCCACACATCCACCGCCCCACCTCCGAGAGCCCTCAGTGACTTGACTCACCCACCTCGGACGGCACAGTTGCCACTCGCTGGGCTCCTGGGCAGGCGGGTGGACCCCGGAGAGATCCGGGAGCCCTGAGCCGCACAGCTGCACCCTGCCAGGCTGCCAGCCCTGGGCACGGGGGTCTTGGGGGCCCCTTGGAACCCCCTGGCTCCAGCCCAGGCGGCTGACAAAAGGGCTGGCCACTGCTGCTAGCAAACCAGGATGGTGGAGTAGGAGACCCCACCCTGTTCCCAGGCGCGGGGGGGAGGAAGCACGGGCTGCCCTCCCCCTCAACCCTGTCACTGCGCGGTCACCTTTCCCAAGGCAGAGCTCCAGCCTTGCCCTACGGAAGGGTCCTGCTGGGAAAACTACCCCTCCACCCTCAACGGAAAAAGCAGCTGGTTGAAGCCCAGAGGAAATTCCAGAATCTTAAAAGCCGTTGCTGGAGAGGCTTCAGGCTCGAGGGGGCTGCCGCCCTCACGTTACAGGAAAAAGAAAGTAACTCAGCGCGCCGAGAGCTTAAGCCTCGCCGGGCAGACGCGGAGCCAGATCCCGGGGCCAGGGAGCAATGTCCTCATCCGCAAGGTGGGTCGACGTAAAGACCCACCTCGGGATCCCCAATGCAGGGAGACCAGTCATCCAGCTTGGGGGTATCCCATGAGGCGGGGCTTCCAGAACGTTCCAGGCAAAGCAGGATGGGCTGGTCAGCTTTTGTAGGTGAAGATCCTGACTCGACAGACGTGCCCCTGGGCTGTTATGTTTACAGACAGCTATTTCTGGAGGGTGACAATATTGAGGTTGCATTCCGGCTCGGCCACCGGAAGCTGTGGCCTTTATTCGATGAATGTGACAAAGCTCGGTGGTGTGCCAGGCGCCCGGCTAGGTGTGGGGATGCCACAGACAGCGAAGCGTGCGAAGACTCGTGTCTGGTGGCGCTTACCTCGTGGGCGGGTGGCGGTGGGGGGTGGGGGGAGACAGGCAGAAGACAGCATCACACGGGCACCACCAAGGGGTGCCCTTCGCCAGCCAGATCGCCTGGCCTTGAAACGGGGGGAGCCCACGCCCGGGCCCTCCGGTCAACGCTCCGGAAAAAGAACCAGAAATAAACTCTCCCTGGGTTCTGCCATGTTCCAGAACAGGTCACTCCTCTTTCTCCTCCCCACCTCCACCGGCGGAACTTCGAGAAAGACCCACGGGGCCGTTAGAAAGCTCTTCCTTTCTGGACTCAGCTGGACTCCGAGTGACCTGACATGGTCACCTGGAGCCCGGTTCAGCCCCCCGGAGTCACACAGGGTCAGCCGGCCACCTCCTGCCCCGGACGAGGGCGGCCGACTTCCTCACTCTCACGTTGGTCACCGCTTCCTCTGCATCGTTCTTAACCTCGCGCCTTCCAGCCCCCCACCCGCTGGGACCCTTGTGTCTCCAAGCAGAAGGAGGAGGGCTACAGGAGGCTTTGGCTTGCGGGTTTGTCTGTTTGTTTGCTCACACTTTGGCGTGGTCCAGAAGGGATGGGGTGGGGTGGGGGGGCGGGTGGGGGAGAAAAGTCTCCCAAGAGGCTCACGTGTACAGGGGAACATAAATTAAAAATGAGAGCGAAAGGAGGAAGGGAACGTGGGTGGAGACAGAAAGCGGAGCCAGGGCTGAGGAGAAAAATGCAGACGATAAGGAATGTCCTAAATACGGAGCTTGGGTCGGCCACCCAGGGGACGCCCAGACTCCTAATCTCGGAAAGGGAAGCCGGCTCCGGCCGTCACGTGCCCCCGGTGAAAAACAAACCCAGCCGGCGGGGAACGGTGAGCCCTCCTGGGGCCGGAGAGCAAGAAGGACTCTCTCCAGCGGTCTGGGCAGAAAGGACGAGGTGTGATGGGGCGATCGGTGTCCTCGTGGACCCGCAGCCTCGAGGTCTGCGTGTTTTTGGACGGGCGTCCGTCAAATGCTCGCTGCCTCGAGACGGCGGCCCCCGCGCCAGGGTGCTGTTCGGCAAGAGCCACTTTGCCCCGCCGTGCCCGGGAAGGAGTGGCTAGACGTTCAGGCCAACGTATTGCTGGCTTAATCGGAAGACGTTTCTAGGATGTTTGGGAGTCTGGACTGCGCGGCCTTCAAGGCCTTCTCGCTGGTCGTGTTTCCCTGACGTCCCGACGTTGTTAGCTAGGGCGAGGGCGACGCCATTCTCTGCGGCAAATGCTAGAACCCAGTCGTGCGGTCTCCCAGCTGGAGGCCAGCCCAGGGCGTGGTTACGCCGGCTCCCCGATGCTCGCTCCCCTGTTACCACGTTCAGGATGCTGATAAAGGCACTCACGACCCCTACATGGTGACCCTACACCTCGGCCTGTGCCTCGGATCTCAACACGCCCCTTTCAGTTTGGACAATAAATCATACGGTTTTCCTATTGACAAATCACCCCCTCCTCCGCCCCAGAGGGAGGGAAGCCAGAAGCTCCTGAGTGCTGGCCTTGCCCGCCCACGTATGCTGGGCCCCGTGCTGAGCACTCGTCTGGGTCATTACATTCCCATGATCCCCATTTGGCAGACAAAGAAACTGAGGTCCAGAGAGGCTGTGGCTACTCTTTGAAAAGGTCCAGCCAGGGGCGCCTGGGTGGCTCGGTCGGTTAAGCAACTGACCACGGCTCAGGTTCGTGGGTTCGAGCCCCGCGTCGGGCTCTGTGCTGACGGCTCGGAGCCTGGAGCCTGCTTCGGGGTCTGTGTCTCCCTCTCTCTCTCTGCCCCTCCCCTGTTCATGCTCTCTCTCTCTCTCTCTCTTTCTCAAAAATAAACATTAAAAAAAAAAAAAAAAGAAAAAAAAAAAGGAAGTACTAAGAATTTCAAGACCAGTAACGGCAGAACGTTAAACCAAGCGCAGGCCCTACTGAGCCCCATGTGGCTGACCCGCCCCTCCACTCTCGGGGAGATTTGGGAGAAGAGTTTCTCCACTGCAGGCCCAGTAGGGCAGGGGTTTGGTGGGGTGGGGGTGGGGGTAATCTCAGTGGGGAGGAGGGAGCAGGGGATCGCAGCAGACACCCAAGGAGTTGCATGGAGGGAAGGGCGGCCAAGCAAACCCCAAGGGAAGAGGACATAGAGGGAAAAGGACATGGAGGAACAGAGAGGAGGGGAGGAGGGGGAGACAGAGAATGACCGAGAAGGTAACAGAAGCCTCTAAACTGTGAGGGCGGGGGAAGAAGGACTAAGGCAGAGCAAATACAGAGATTCAGAGTCAGACACACAGAAGCACACAGAAGGGGAAAAGGTTGAAAGCAACCTTTCTGCCTGACTCCTGAGAAAGTCCGTGAAGTCCTGACGGGCCCACCCCAGAGTGGGCCAAGGAGGGGACCCCACGAATGGCCATCCTTCCGGGGGGTGGTCCACAGCAGCCTTGGAAGTAGAGGGCACGTGGGTGTTTTCTGGTGTATTTGGGTACATGTTTAGGAGCGTAATAAGGGCAGCCTTGGGGTATTTCCAAACTTCCCAAAGACCAGAGAGCTACAGAGCGAGGTGTGAGCCTCGACTCTGGGATAGAAATGTGAGGGGCCTCGGCTTTGGGATGGAAGGCTGGAGCCACATAGAAACACGCTGATCAGAATATGCAGTGGCAGCTCATCAATGTCTTCGGTTAATTTTAACAGGTTGGGATGAGCACTGGGTGTTGTATGGAAACCAATTTGACAATTATATATATATAATTTATTGTCAAATATACATATTGACATATATATGATAATATATATATATTTGACTATATATATAATTTATTGTCATATATATGTGTGTGTGTGTATATATATAAATCTCAACAGGAAGCCGTGTCTGGGGAGGTCCTGGCAGAGAAACCACCGGCTAAAAGCCCTATAAGATTGTTTTCTTGACTGAGCATATGGCTGTTCAGTTATATTCTCTAGAAGGTCTCTCTGCTCATTGGATATGAGGGTCAAAGAGAGCCCACAAGGGCACATTTTTTTCCTACAAACATTTCACCAAGTTTGTTCTCTTGGAAAGAGACACACAAGTCAACTGGCTTGACCACCCGTGTCCACAGGAGGCCAAGGGCACCAGGAACACATCCCAGCATCCAGAATGAAATGGACGCTACAGGGAAGGGCGGGCCCTGCATCAGACACAATTAGGACCCTCTCAGGCTAGGTTCAAAGTAGGCCAGAAGGAACCCTCTCCTTGTGACACTGAGGAAGTTGGAGTCAGGCAAAGCTCGGTTTAAAACCCTACGTGTGTTCATGTGATGGTCAAGGGGATCATGACGGTAAAAGTCACAAGGATTACAGTTTAAAGAATACTTTATAATAACCACTAGCCTAATGGGCAACTGTGCGTGATTGTCCCTTGGCTTTTGTAACTTAAATTTTTGACTACGCAACACAACTCCATCTAATTGGTGATATTCAAAACCATCTAAAATTATTTAAAAGTTGGAATGCGAATGAAGGGCACCTGGCTGGCTCAGTCAGTGGAGCATGTGACTCTTGATCTCGGGGTCATGAGTTTGAGCCCCCTGTTGGGTACAGAGATTACTTAAAAATAAAATCTTGGAAAAAAAAAAAAAGAAGGCAAATCCTCATTCCTACCCTGTCACCATCCACTCAGTCCCCCCTGGACCTATCGTCGGCTTTTATTTGTTTCTCCTATCCCCTTCTGGTTCCTTTAAGCAAATATACATGTGTATTCTAATTTCTCTCCCATTTTGCACGAAAGGCAGTATATTACACACACTATTTTTGCAAGTTGTCTATCCTAGCAGTACACCTTGGAGATCATTTCACATCAGTATAGTGTCTATCCTTTTTGATGGCTGCATAGTACTCCATTGTTGGTCTTGCCATCATTTACTGAACCAGTCTCCTGGATTTGAGCACTTGTTTCCAGTCTCTTTACTACTACGATTCATTGTTGTATATGTGTTACATAGTATTGCAATCAATCGTGTGGGTGTGTGTGTGTGTGTGTGTGTGTGTGTGTGTGTGTATCATTTGCTACTTATTCCCAAAACTGTCTGGGGCTCTCAAGCCCTTCCTCCGTGTCACAAGGAGAGCAAACAACTTTTCAGCCGTCCCTTTGCACTGGCTGTGCTGTGTTTTAGTTCATCAAGAAAATGCTTCAGAGCTACTTAGACTGTTAGTCCCCAGAGAGCCCAAGCCATGTCTGTGGTATGAGAAATCTTGGTTTTTCTCCTAACTGTCCAGCTGTTCCAACTTCTGGTCCTCCATTTCCATGTTTATCAGAGGGAGGGAGAAACCATCCGCAGGGCCGCTGTGGGGATCAGGGATCAGGAATATATTTTGCAGATGTATGAAACGATCTGCAGCGTGAGGGAGACAGATTTGTGCCCAAGGCCCCCCTGCCAACCCCAAAGGATAGATCTGGTTTCCCAGAAAAGAAGCCAGTCAAGCTGGAGGAGGCAGGCTCCTCAGAGAACAGGGTAGTGATGGGCCAGCTGGCACGTTTCTGCTGCTATCCCCAATCTCCGAGGCTGGAGCCTGAGCTTGTGAAGAGTCGTGTTCTAGAACTGGCTAGGCAGCCATGAGCGGCCCCAAGCCACCATCAACTTAAAGTTGTTTTCTGCTTCTATTCTGTTTTAAAATAAAACTGGGATCGCATTCCTGGCGGGTAGAGAGCCCTCTCCCCTCTGTGGACTGGCCCTAGCCTTCCTGCCCCCTCAGGAAAGAATTCAAAGTAATTTTCCACCCATTGCTCATGAAGAACAAATCCTGGCAGGCAACATGGCACCCGCCCCACTCCCAGGCGGGAGTCCTCGTCTCCCCCTACGGGGCTCTCATTTCTTCCTAACTCGCCTCCCAGAGGAAGGGCCCCAGGTGGCTCACAGAGGGGCCTTTGTCTCCCTCCTCCTTACTTTCTCACCCTTCTGACAAGAACCCTGGCAATGTCTCCACTGGTGCAGGTTTCCAAGAGCCCCCGCAGTGTATAACCACCAGCTGGCCGTGGGAACCGTCACCGTCAGCCCTCAGGACCCTTCCCCTCGCTCACTTTGTTCCAGCCTCCCAACAGCCCTGGTTACCACCCCCGTCTCCCAGTTGCGGCAACAGAAGCCCAGAGGGGTCAAGCAACCTGCCCAAGGCCACACAGCTACCGTATGGAGGAGTGAGGACTTGAACCCAAACCCGTGGTCAGCACCTCAGCGTGACGGGAGCAGGCTCTGGAGCCAGAACATCTGAGCTCAAATGCCGGCTCTGCTACCTACTACCTAGGTCGCTTAAATATCGCGTGCCTCAGTTTCCCTCTGCAAAATGGAGCAGTAAGAGTACATACCAAATAGAGTCGGTACTAGAATTAGATAAGAGGAGTACGTTATTGAATACGATTACGATTCTTAGGCTATATTGAATTATATTGCCCCAGACACGAATGTGGGACAGTCATGAGGGAGTAGGATCATAAAACAAACAAAAAACTCCTCTCGGAGCTTCTTCCACACTAGGGTATAAATATCTGACGACAGAGCACACATTTCTCATTCATACATTCAATAAACCTTACTGAGCACGCACGATCTGCCAGGTATCAGCCAAGAGCTGGGAATACAAAGATGTAGTTCCCACTCCGGAGAAACCCCAAGCCAGGGGGCGGGGGGTGCAGATAATGAGTAAAATCACAACACAGCAAGCCCCGTGTGCTGGGAGAACACACAGGCATGGTACCCACGCCAGCTACCAAGTCAGGGAAGGCTGCCTGGGAGAAGGGAAACTTGGACAAGTGAGAGTTAGCCCAGGCACAGCAGACGCCAAGGCTCAGAGGCATGAGAACTTGGCACGTTCGGGCCAGGTGGCTGGAGGAGAAGGTCACGGATTAAGTTCGGATTTAAAGCTTTGACGGTGTAAACTCAGGCACTGTGTGAAGCAGGGGCGGAGTTTTAGCAAGAACGTGTGGACCGTGGTGTCACCCTAAAATCCCAGAAGGAGCCCCTTTTAGGGAACAAAGCCTGTGCCTCTCTCTCTCTCTCTGAGCCCTGGGACTTAATGTCACATCTAGTCTGCAGTGCTTTCGCCGGCCTCAAGGGTCTACAACTCCTTCAGCTTCCCAGTTGAGGAGAATCCAGAGTGCCAGGCTACCTCCCGGGACCCTCGCTACTTGCCTGCTTCACCAGGGGCAAAGCCCTCTCCTTCCTACTTTATCCTCCCCCTGCTTTTCCTTCCTTGGCCAGGATCACAGACACTTGACCCACTGTGGCTTTCCTCCAGCCTGCTCCCATCCTCCAAGCTGGAATGAGCTCATGCCTCAGGCCACGCCCCTACCCACGCTAGCTCCGCCTACCTTCCCCTGCCCCAACCCAGGACACCCTCCCTGCTCAAAGCATTCATTCATTCATCTGTTCTTTATTATTATTATTTACTTGAGAGAGAGAGAGCATGTGTGAGCGGGGAAGGGGAGGGGGAGAGAGAGAGAGAGAGAGAGGGAAGGAGAGAGAGAGAGAGAAAGAGAGAGAGAGAGAGAGAGAGAGAGAGAAGAGAGAGAGAGAGAACCTTAAGCAGGCTCCACGCTCAGCACTGGACACAACATGGGGCTCGATGCCATGACCCTGGGATCATGACCTGAGCCGAAATCCAGTCAGACGCTCAACCCACTGAGCCGCTCAGGTGCCCCTCATGCACCCATTCTATAACAGGACTAGAAGCTGGGCCCTGGAGGCTTTAGCACAGTCATCGCCAAAGAAACACAGTCCGACAGCCAAAAGCACCTAAAAATGACTCAAATTTTTTACTGGCGTCTCTCAAAGAAAAACAAAGAGTACTGTGGTGGGTGTTGGGTGTCCAGCTCAGATCCCTTTTACTAGCTGAGGGCACCCATCCCACCGCTGCAGAGAATACTAGATGCTCACGGCTCACAGCTGGCCCCTTCTCCTGGGAATTGCCCTCGGCTAAGCAGGGGCTGCCTCCCTCCAACTGACGGGGGTGCGATTCAGGCTCCAGAGCTCCCCATGGGATCAGGCTAAGAAAAG
This sequence comes from Panthera onca, assembly GCF_046562875.1. Classification (NCBI taxonomy): domain Eukaryota; kingdom Metazoa; phylum Chordata; class Mammalia; order Carnivora; family Felidae; genus Panthera; species Panthera onca. The sequence goes on from NC_138350.1 coordinate 16,260,271, forward strand.
TCTCCACCTGAGACCACATCCTTGCTGGGTTCCCGCCCTGCTCTGTCCTTGAACATAAATTTAAGAGTGTGCCAAGCAATTTACTAATCAAGATAAATAATACTTTAGTTCCATATTTTCACAAAGCGAAATTAGGGACGCCTGGGTGGCTCAGTTGTCTAAGCATCTGACTCTCGATTTCTGCTCAGGTCATGATCTCCTGGTTTGTGGCACTGATCCCCGTGTCGGGCTCTGTGCTGACACCGCAGAGCCTGCTTTGGACTCTCTGTCCCCCTCCCCTCTCTCTGCCCCTTTCCTGCTCAAATGCACGTGCGTTCTCTCTTTGTCTCTCTCTCTCAAAATAGATAAACTTAAAAAACATTTAAACTAAAGCATAAGATACAAGATGAGCAAAATATCAAACTTTTAAATGAAGATGGAATCCAGCTCTAAGCTTGCGTGACCCTACCTCGTTCGCCTCTCCCTAATCCCAACCCTGTCCGACAGCACATCCTCAAAACCTCACATTCACCCAAATCCTTGCCTCAGGCTCTGCTCTGGGGAAACCCGACCGAAGACAGATATCCAACTCAGAACCCAGCCCTCTCTCCCTCCCTCCGTCTCTCTCTCTCTCTCTCTCTCTCCCCACTGCCCTGACTCTGAGTCATGTGCTGAACACTCACATGGGAACCATTTCACCCCGTTGCCCAAAATGGGCAACTACTCCGTGCCAGGTACATTCCCGGCTCTGCGGTCCGGCTCTGGCTCTAGCTGCCGGAACCCTCACCTCCATGCCCAGGGCCCAGTCTCTTGGTTCTTTCCAATCACATGACCTCAGCCACTCCTACGCCTACCTGGCTTGTCCCTGAGCTCAAAGGAGCCCAAGAGACCGCGTTAGTTCAGTGAACTGCAAACTTTGGGGTTTCGTGAGCCAGTTACATCTCCCGAACAGTTGTGAGACTGCCTTAGAGTTCCCACCTTTCCGTGTTCGCCAAGTGAGGGTACCGCAAAATTAAAATTGCCCTTTACCACCCCCGCCGTTTCGGAAAAGAGACGGTATTTAACGCCAACAAAAATCGGTGGGACAAAGACTCATCTTCCTCAGCTGAAAACATCTCACTTTCTGAAAAAAACTCATTCTGTTGTCTGCATTCTCTCTCTCTCTCTCTCTCTCTCTCTCTCTCTGTTTGGTAAAAACTTCACCACATACAGGTTCCAGTGGGCTGGGGTTGTCAATCCCCCTGTTCGACATCAGGGGAAACTGAGACCCGAAGAGCAGCTCTGTCTTTCCCGCCCAAACCCCGGTCCTCGAATGTTCCCCTGAGGGCGACAGGGATGAATGAGGTGCCAGGCGAGTGGGAGACATGGCTTCCGGTCACACTCTGCTCCCAACCTTCTGAGAACCTACACCAATCTCTTTCCCTCTCTGAGCCACGAGCGCGTGGATCCTCCAGGCGACCATGGACTTGGAAGGCGCCCCCTGGTCCCGCAGAGAAGAGGCAGGGCAGAGGCCCCACCTGAGCTCCTGAGCCAGGGCGGCCAGACACACGGGATTGGACACCAGCCTTCTTCCTCTGACATCATGTTTGGGCCTCAGTTGCCTCTTCTGGAAACGAGTTCTCAGATCCTTGGCAGCCCACGGTTGGCTCACAGACAGCGGCACAGGCGCTGAGGGTTGGACGCTCAGCAGAAGCCAAACCACCTGGGGCAAGAGGCTGGCCAAGCGCCTCAGACGAGAGGCACACAGACTGTTTCCTTCCAGAGAGACCCAGCCCAGACCAGAGGTCCGTGACTCCAGCCGGGGAACCCTAAAATTTGTGCCTTTGTGCAGAACCTTCCCTGTCCCCAGTAGAAGGGTTCTTGAGGCCCCAGGCGCCATCTGGGCCCTTGGTGGTTCTTCTCTCTGGGAGCCGACCGTCATCAGAGGCGATGCCGTGGAAGGAAGTGGGTCTCAGTTGTCCGGGAAACTGCGCCAGCTGTCTAGCCACAAATGCAACAGGGTAGACAGGAACAGGGCTCACCCAAGTGGCAACTTTGCAAGCGTTGTGGTGAAAGCTGTCTGGGTTCAAACTCTGGCTCTGCTGCTTACCAGCTGTGTGACCTTGAGCATGTCACTTAACCTCTCTGTGCCTATATTCTCACACAATATAGAGATGGGAGGGGCGGGGGGGGGAGGGGAAGACTCAACTGTCCGTGAGCACCCCCCTCAAACCTGACGATCCATGCGTTTTCTACCCCAAATGTCGCTGAATGAGCCACAGAGACAGGAAACCAGAACACAGATGAAGGTCCTTTCCCTGGAGCTGACCCAAGGTTTTCTGAGGGCCACAAGTTTTGTCTTTAAAGGCAGGGGCATATTATGGTGCTGAATGCAAAATTCCCATGCTTTTTCTTTTTTAAATAAAGCGGATGCCCTCAAAATAATCTTGTGTTTTAAAAATAAGCACATACCCTCAAAATAACTCTAGTGAGGGTTCGGTTTGCCCTAAGGGAAGGAGCGGGGCTTGAGGCGATGCTCCAGATCCCGGTCCCCAGAGTATGAGGGTGTGGGGTGTGGGCCTCTGCTGGTCATCCCCTCACGAACATGCACTGAGTGCCCGTGCTGTGCAGGGTGCAGGGGGGCTGGGTGCCCGGGGTACGTTTGCTGGACAACTGAGGCTCACTTCTTTTCATGGCATCTCCTCTCAGCCAGCTCCCGGGGAGAGGAAGCCACTGAGAAGCCAGCCGGCCCCGGGAGCTTCGAGGACCCTCCCTTTCCTCAAGGTCAGTTCTTGCTTCTGCCCGGAGATGTTCCACTCAACTTCTGGAAGAATTTAGAACACTGGCTGCAGAAGAATGGAGAGAGGAGGAGGGAGGAGGAGGGGGGAGGAGGGAGGGAGAGGAGGGGTGAAGTGGTCACAGGGCAGGGAGGTACACTGAGAAGACAGGGGCCAGCCAGCCTTTGACCCAGCTTCTCATAGTGGCCTTGCTCTGTGCCCTACCTCTGGGGGTGGAGCCCAGAACCCCACGAATGCTGGAGCCCCCTCGGGAACTTGAGCATACAGAGATGCCCCCAGCTTCTCCATAAGACATCAAGGGGAGAAACCAGCTGGCCACCCGCCCCGCCCTGGGGGAACCAGACGACGCCCGGGGAGGCCTTTCGGATGGTTCCAGAAACTTACCACTGACCTGAAGCCAGGAGTTCGTTGTTGGTTTTTTTTTTTTAAGTTTATTTATTTATTTTTGAGAGAGAGAATGAGCCAGAGAAGGGCAGAGAGAAGAAGAGAGAGAGAAAATCCGAAGCAGGCTCAAGACCGTCAGTGCGGAGCCCAGCGCGGGGCTCGAACTCCCGAACCCGTGAGGTCATGACCTGGGCCGAAACCAAGAACTTGATGCTCAAGCCGCTGAGCCGCCCGGGTGTCCCATGGAGCTCTTCTGACCTCACCCCTACACCCTCTCCACCACCCTCGCTGCGCACCCCGAGTTTTCAAGAACATGACCGTAAACAAGGTGAAACTACGCCCCCAAAGCCCCCCTCCCCCCGCCACGGCGAGAAAGCAGAAAGGGGCAGAGCTTCGTACGAATCCACCCCGTCGCTAGGGACACGGACCGGCTGCCAGGGGCAAACGCTTGGCACTCACTGCTCCCTGGGCCCCAGAGCCACACGCACTCCGTGCGCGGACCCCCAAGTTCCAGCTTCTTGCCTTCAAACAGCTGATGGTGGCAAATACCAAACAAACAAACAAACAAGATATAAAACGAAATAAAACGTGCCCTCCCCTACATTTATCTCCTTCCACCCCCAAAAGCCCGTGAGGCAATGCCATTCTGGCCCCCCTCCCCCCTCCCCCGTACAGATAAGGAAACCAAGGCCACGGAGCCAGGAAGTCAAGGAATGGGAAACCACGCAGCTGGATTCCAGAAGCGGCAACATTCGTGCCATCCTGCCTCTCCAAACACACCCTGACCAGACACCTGACCTGCCTCTCCCCACAGCGGCCCAGTGGCACAGCCCCGGGCCTCTCGCAGCGCCCCCTCCAGTGCCCACGTGAGGAAGGAAGGAAGAAGGGCCCCTGAGCGAGAAGACAGCGTTACCAGTTCGGCAAAGGGTGACAGGGACACCTGTCCTCGTCCAGGGCCCAGGACATGGCCGTGGTAAGCACCTCTGTCCTCTGTGGGAAAGTGGCAGGCCGGTGGGCGGGCAGTGTAGACACGGGGTGTGCCAAGATTGCAACACTCGTCCCCAAGGCCTCCGGGGCCTGCCCTGTTTCTCTGAGCTCTGCTGGAGTGCAGCCTCATCACATTAAAAAAAAAAAAAAAAAAAAAAGTCAACCCAATTCGGGCCACTCCGTCTACAAGAAACGGGAGGAGCAGAGAGGCGCTGGTGGAGGTGTGAGGGAGTTGGAAATACAAACTTGTATGGAGTTGGCTCAGTAACTTCCTGCCCTCGGGTCTTTATAGCAGGACCGGGCCACGGCTCGCTCGCCTCTGGGAAAACCCCTGGCCCCAAGTCTCCCCTCACCTTGTGTCCACGGTGCCCGAACGTCCGCCGGCACAGACATTCTCTGCTGACTCTGGCCATCGTGTTCGCAAGCCCCCACTCCCGTAAGCTGTCAGCAGCTGCAAACACCTCAGTGTGAACGAGTTGATTGCTTTGGTTTTCAGCGGGACATCTGGGTGAGAACAGGCTTCTGACCGAATGGGGCATTTGATTAAAAAAAAAAAAAAACAAAAAAACAACGATACAGGAGATAGCCCTGATTGGAATAGGGAGGGTCTGTGGCAGAGGTAAAGCAGAAAGGTCTAGAAATCACAAAAGAGGAGGATGTGTAGACTCTGGACAAAGGGGCCAGGAAAATAGGAATAGCCCTTGTGGTTTACGGTCAAGTGTACAGGCAGGTACGGGAGGAGGTATCAGGAGCCTGTCTCCCTTTGTCAGCAGCTGTGTGACCTTAGGCAGTCGACCAGCCTCTCTGAGCCTCATCCTGGACAGGAAAGTATGGCTGTAAACAGGCTAGGGGGCTGGAGCAGAAGGGGTAATTCAAGAATTTAGTCTCATTTCAAAAAGCATTTACCAGGGACCTCCAGGCACCCATCTTGTTTTAAAAGCCCAGAAGTCTGAGGCACGCCCCCTTGACAGGGACCCACTCAATGCAGGGCCCAGGGCCAGGCCCTTTACATGGATTATCTCATTTAATCTTCACCCTGCAACGCAGGGCTGATCCTGTTATCACTTTCATTGGCAAACGGGGAACCCGAGGCCGAGAGAGAGCAGCCAACCGGGACGCTGTGCGAGAGAGCACCCCGCTGGTCGCCAGGGGATTCAGGAGTGGAACCCAGGTCCGTCTCGTCCCAGACTCCAAATCATTTCCCTGTGTGCCCCATCACAGGGCCCCCCAAAGGGCAAAGGGTGCATTTCAAAGGCAGAGAGGGAGGCCGGCTAGAAAAGACCTGGTAAATTACAGAAGGAAGGAGCCGGCGAGCACACACCCTCTCTCTGGGCCTCAGTCTCCTTGGCTGTAAAATGGGACCCTTTGCCCTAGCTCCACACCAGAGAAACGATGAACCTATGGCCCCGGAAGACAACCTTAAAGCAGGACAGGGCAGAAGCCCAGCAGGGACTCAGCAAACGGAAGCTCCCTGTCCTCTGTGGGCAGTGGAAACAACACACGAAGCTCTTAGGAGGAGGAACTGTGGGTGATGTTGGCTTCCTGGGAAATGCAAGACGCCAGAGCAGGGAGAGGGCCGAGACTGCGGAGGGAACAGAACGCCAGGAATCGGTGACGGGGAGGTGAGCGGCATCGCCCAGCCCAGCCAGGCTCCGGGGAGCCGCCCTGCCCTGCCCTGGGGCCTGCTCCTGATTCCCGATTCCCTTCACGTCTGGGGTTTTTCGTGGCGGGGGAGGGAAAGGCCAGAAAAAGAAAGGCCCATTGAGGCCAAACAGGACCCGCGCCCCCCAGGAGAAGAGAGGCTGGTGATTCAAGGTCCCCACCCCGTCCTGCCAGGTTTTGGGGCCAAGGCAGGAAATGGAGGGGAAGGCTTGGGGTGCAGCATGACCCTGGGAACGGCACACTTGGCCTTTCTCGGCCCCTCCTGGCTCAGGACCTCCGGCCCCCACAGTTCCGCACCCCTGGAGCCAGGCCCCCTCACGCAGAGGCCACGGTGGTTTTCAGCCCCACCTCCGAGCCACACAGGATCTCACGGAAGCCACACAACACCCCTGTGAGCCTCATTTTACGGAGGAGGAAACCGAGGCACAGAGCGGTCCAGTGAACTTTTCCGGGGTTCACGGCCGGCGTTTCAAAACAGGTCTGGGAGCTGGCGGATCTTGGGCTTCTACCCGCCGGGTGGCCGTTCCCCTCTTACTCAAGGGACGCCCTTTTTCTTCGTGACCCAAATCCCTGACAGTCGAAGAGGCCCCTTGTGAGTCAAGCCTGCCGTAAAAGAGACTGCAGACGGCCTGCCCTCCCCGAAGGCTCTGTCTTGACGCCCGTCGGCTCTGTGTCCCCAGCCGCTGGGAAGCCAGTGGGCCCTCCGGTGCCCGGCCCGGCTCCGTCTGGCTCCGAAGGGCAGTGGCAAGGTCTCCCCACAGGAAAGGAGCCCAGGCCAACCGCAGGTGCCATCCGAAATCAGCCTTCTTTAGCCCTGGAGGAAACATCTCGTTTCTCCCAAGCTCCGTGTCCTCATCTGGCAGCAAGTCCCGGGCATGGGAGGAGAGGGGACCCCGTCATCCAGTTAAGAAAGCCACCAATGCAAAGCAACGCTGAGCTGGTTCATGGACCAGACAGGCCGGGAGACAGAGCCACAAACCGACATGCCCTCTGCCAAGTTAGAAGTTCAAACTCAATTAGTTTGGGGCTGCCTGGAATCTTCAATTGTGCAAACGTCTGAGCTTCAGCTCGATGGGAGTTCGGAGACATGGGCCTCAGGACAACAGGATGCTGCAACGGGGCAGCGCTGGACCACCCAGAAAATTGCGTGGGATCTTCAAGACCCCGCAGAGCGTCCAGACTCCCTCCGGCCACTCCCTGCTCCCACCCACCACACCACACACCCCTCGCTCGTCCAGCCTCCGGATCTCCGCTCGTGCTGCTCTCCCCACCTGAAGGATCTTTTCTTTCCGGCCAACTCCTGCTCCAGCCAACTGGAGGCCTCCTCCAAAGCCAATTCATCCTTGGCACCAGTTCAAATCCGCACTTCCTTCTCAAGGCGCCGTTTCCTGACTTCCCCTATCAAAGCCATCCCCAGCGAAGCTCTTTCCCCCCCGAGGTACTTTGCACACTGAGTGTAGCGGGCAGACATTAATCTGAGTGTATTTAGCAATACGCTCTCGGGGCTCCCGGGCGGTCCGGCCGGTTAAGCGCCCGACTCTTGATTTCGGCTCAGGTCAGGATCTCAGGGTTCGTGAGACCGAGCCCCATGTCGATCTCTGCCCTGACAGCACAGAGCCTGCTTGGGATACTCTCGCCCTCTCTCTGCCCTCCCCCCTACTCTCTCTCTCTCTCTCTCTCAAAACAAAGTTTCAACAAAACAAAAGAAAAATGCACTCTCAGTCAAATGGCCGGGGTTCACCCACTTTACTGAGTGGACGATGGACGGAAACGTCATGGGTGATTGTGACCCGGGAGCAGCTGGCACCGTGCGCCCTGCCATTAAAGCCTAAATCTGGCCACACGGACACCACTCTGCATACACGCCTGTCTTCCCGCTTGACAGGGAGCCCCCTGAGGGCAGGGCCTGTCTCTCCCTGTATCCCATGCTCCTGGCACACAGTAGGCGCTCAGTAAATGCTGGTGGGGTGCGTGGAGGCTGTATCCTGGCTCTCTGGCTCCCTTCATGGGAGTCCCTCTCCCTTTCTAAAGCTTATTTCCCAGCCGACAAGTGAAAGCGTGGACTAACTCACTCAGGCCACGGTCTGAACGTTCGTTTCCCCTCCACCCCCACCCAGCCCACCCACCCCAATACATACGTCATGTCCTAACCCCCAGCTTGATAGTATTAGGAGGTGGGATCTCTGGGAGATGATGCGGGGGATTAGTGCTCTTATGAAAGAGACCCCAGAGAGCTCCCTTGCCCCTTCCATGGTGTAAAGACACAGCAAGGACGGCAGTGTGCAGCCCAGAAGAGGGCCCCCACTAGAACGTGACCGTGCTGGCACCCTGATCCGGGACTTCCAGACTCCAGAACCGCCAACGGTGAGTTTCTCTGTTTAGGAGGCACCCAGTCTCTGGCATTCTGCGATTGCAGCCCCAACAAACTAAGACCTCAGGAATGACAAATGACCATCTCAGATGACCATTGTCATCCGTCGAATTTTAAGGTCAAATCCGGTTGACAGACTGTCATCAGGGATGGGCTCTACCATCACCCCCCCCCCACACACACACACACACACACACATCAAGAGGTGGCCTCTGCTGCTTTTCCCTTTGAGTCTGGGCTGGGCCGATGACACGCCGCGATCAACGGAATGTGGCAGAAGCGATGCTGTGCCAACCCCAGGCCTACGTCCTCAGAGGCCCAGCAGCCTTGGCTTTCACTGTCCCAGAGCCCTGAGGCCCCAAGTAGAGAAGTCCAGACAGGCTGCGACAGGGGGGAGAGACAGCCCGAGTCCCAGCAGGATGTGGGGCCATCTTAAGCGGCCCCGCCCGGGTCAAGCTCCCAATTGCACGTAGCCCATGAGTGACCCAACTTTGTTCCACGTGACTTCCACGTGGGCCATCGCTGCAGAACTCTGCCGAGCTACAGAACTGTGAACAAATACGTCATTTCAAGCCACCGCATTTTGGAGAGGTTTGGACCACAGAGTTAAATAACTGAAACATTTGGGTTCGGCTAGAGGGAAAGGCATGATTGGGTTCGTGTCTGCCATGGCTCGTGAGTGAGGACCGTGGAACTCCGTCCCTGGACTAGACAAGGTCGAGATCAATGTCAATTCAATCCAGTGTCAATTCAAGATTTTTCCTGGGCCTACTAATGTCCATCAACTGATGAATGATGAAGAAGATGTGGTTTACACACACAACGGAACACTACGTGGCAATGAGGAAGAATGAAATCCTACCATCTGCAACAACGTGGATGGAACCGGAGGGTGTTATGCTGAGTGAAATAAGCCGGTCAGAGAAAGACAAATCATGTTTCCACTCATATGTGGGACTTGAGAAACTTAACAGAAGACCATGGGGGAGGGGAGGAGAAAAAGTAGTTTCAAATAGAGAGGGAGGCAAACCCATAAGAGACTCTTCAATACAGAGAACAAACTGAGGGTTGAATGGGGGTGGGGGGGCAGGGCAGGGGAGAGGGGAAAATGGGTGATGGGCATTGAGGAGGTCACTTGTTGGGATGAGCACTGGGTGTTGTATGTAAATAATGAATCACGGGAATCTACCCCCAAAACCAAGAGCATACCGTATACACTGTAGGTGAGCTAACATGACAATAAATCATTTAAAAAAAAAAAAAAAGATTTTTCTTGGGCCTGTTGGACATGAACATTCCAGATTGAGAGGGGATCAATCTATCAGACCTGAACCCCACTAGGACTAAACAAATCAGATGATCCCTCTTAAGATGTTTAAACAGGCGACCCAGAGAGGGTCGGGCAGTCCTCAGCAGAGCCAGAAGCAGAAAGAGAAGCTCAGGAAGAAAGAGTATTGTTGGAAACTGAGACACACGGGGAGAACAGCAGAACAGGAAGTTGCAAGGTCTTGCAGCTGAGGGGACGAGAGAGCCCCTCCCTTGAGCCACCTCAGATCCTGAGAACCTTCTAGTTGAACACAAGCCTGGCTGGGCATCTGGAGCAGGACCCCGCAGGTTGGCACCCACACATTCCCAACCATGAGCCGCCTTTCTTCAAGGGTACACACAGCCCACGAGCAAGGCTCGGCCCTTCTCCCCAGCATGGGGCAGAAACAGAAGAGTTCTCATGTCTAGAAATCACTAGGGTCTGACATAGAGGCTCAACCACCAGGAGGATCGCTGGTTCATGGGGAGCCCTTTACCAGGTTCCAGCCACCATGTTCCACGCTTAACTTGGGCACCTTCATTTCTTCCTAACGACCACCCTATCGAGGGCATACTGCCGTCTCGTTTCATAGATGAGAAACTCACTTTGCTCAGAGCAACAGGGCTTGTAGGTAGTGGGGCAGGAATTTGAATCCAGTCTGAATGACGCCAAAGCCTGGGGCCTTCGTCGGGCCTGATGATCACCCACACGCTTGGGTACAGCCTCATGGGCTGTTCACGCCCACATCTGCTCTGACTGGCCAGCGCCCTGCTGGGTCAGCTGTAACTCTAACAGTGGCCATCTGAACTCTGAATTTCCAAATCTAGGAAACAAAGAGACACAGATCAGTGTTCGAGATATCCCTCACCGTGACGGGCAGAATAATGCTACCCCCGCCACACCAAAGATGCCCATGTCCGATCTCCCAGAACCTGAGAGTATGCTACCTGACACGGAGAAAGGGGCTTTGCCCATGGGACTGAGTCAAGGGTCATGAGATGGGGGAGATTCATCCAGGGTCCTCGCACAGGTCCTTCAAACTGAAAGAGGGAGACAGGAAAATCGGAGCGATACGATGTGAGAAGGACTCGACCCGCTGCTGCTGGCTTTGGAGAAGGAGAAAGGGACCATGAACCCACCAGTGTGAACAGCCTCTGGGCTCTGGAAAAAGACAAGGGGCTGCATTCTCCCCTGGAGCCTCCGAATGGAGCACAGGTCCGCCAACACCTCGCTTTTTAGCACAGCGAAACCTGTTGTTGACCTTCCGAACCGGAAGGGAACACATGTGTTACTAGGCCACCAGGTTCGTGGAGGTTGTTACAGCAGCAACGAGAAACTCATACGCTGGTTATTTGAGCTCTTCCTCTCAGACTCAAGAATTCACAGATGCTGATGACCCTTCAAGCAAATTCGGATAACCAGGGACGGGTGCGTTCTGAATGGCCCCCTGCCCTTGAACACCACCCCTGATCATCTTCTGAGCACTGCAGACACACTCTCCACCCTCTGAGACAGGCGGACACGGAGACTCGACAGGGATGGACTTAGCTGAGCTCGCCCAGGTGGCTGGTGCCAGACCGAGCTCTCTTGTCTCCTGGCCCCCGACTCTCAGAAGGAAAACGTAGGAGTCACGGGGTCTTGCACCAACAGCCCTACCCAGCCGCCTCCTTACACAAGAGCTTCCCCCAGGGCTGGGATCAGAGGACCCGAGTTGTGAACCTCAAGAAAGCAGAACCGATTCCCACAGGCTGCCTACGTTGCAGCTGACCCCCCTGCTGAGTCAGCTGCTGGTACTTCCAAGTTTACAGAGCGTCCGTGGTGGATGGAACGAGGCCTGAGCTCCCCCCCCCCCACCCCCCACCCGAGCCCGGGACTTCTCCACGGGGCGAGGCACGAAGCCAGGAGACGGGCCCAAATGATCTTTTCCAGCCCGGGGACCCAAGATCGCACGGCGCCAGACTCCCACGTCAACCCAGACACGCGAGGGCGAACTCCAATGCCCACCTTCCGGGGGATAAAAGTAGAAATGTCTTCCCTGAGCTGACCGTGCGCTGTACTGTGCCTTGTGTAGATGAACCCATTTTATCCCCTGCCAAGGCCGTGAAGGAGGCACGAAGAGGGTACCCACTTTATGGATGGGGATGCTGAGGTGACAGGAGGCTAGGGGACAGAGATGTTATCTGAACTCTAGAGCCACGGGCTGTGGAGTCTGTGACCATGTTATTCCATCAACTGATGCCAACCAGATATTCTGTCTTCCTGTGACAGCACCGTGTAGAATTACCACCCAGCAGGGCAAGAAATCCTACTTCCTCTATCACGTTGTGCCCATCACTACAAGACGGTGCCAGACACACAGCAGGTGCTAATAAAAGTTTGTTGGGGGAATAAATAAAAGAGCGTGTTACTAGCTTGCCTCCCCTCCCCCAAGGGCCTCAAGCACAGAGTCTGGGTCTAATTCCATTCTATGGCTGCCACCTCTCCCTAGGCTGATTCACGCGGGAGATTGTCCCCAAGCACCCACTATGTGCCTGGCCCAATCAAGGCCTCAGTGTCACCCGCACAGCCTCAGTCTGTGTCCTCGCACGCTATCCCCTCCCCTTTTCTCTGGTCGGTCGGTGGCTGTGACATTCAGTGACGCCGGGCTTTCCAGGCCAGGACACCCACCCGGCTGCCTCATGACCAGCAAGCTTGGACCATTCTAGGGATACGGACAATGACTCCTGTACTCCCACCTCCGGATGCCCAGACCCGGGGGAACACAGCCCGAAGAACGCCCCTGCCCGAACGACACGCACGCACGCACGCACGCACACGCACGCATACGTGCTCGCACGCGCACGCATCCGGCGTGCGACGCGACCCTAGGACGGGACTGGGATTTCCTCCGTTCAAATCCCAGCCGACGCGTGTGACCTTGGGCGAGACCCTCTACCTCTCTGATCTTCTCGTTCTTCGTCTATAAGACGGGGACGAGTATCGTGAAGCCTTTCCAGGTAGGGCTGGGAGGGGGATGCAGGAAGACACTGGATCTGAAAGCCTTTGGCTCAGTGAAGGGTGCTGTGCTCAGGACAGCTGTCCTTGTTTGCTTTCTCCAGGAGGGAGGGAGAATCGCTGTCGCCTGAGTCCCAGGGAAACCCCCCTTTACTGGGTTGGAATGTGGGGGTTTACTCAGTATATCTGGTGGGGATTATCTTGAGGGCAGGAAAGTATTTGTGGAGCAACATCACCGTGTTGACGCCATGGGAGTGAGAATTTAGACTTAAAATCAGAGCGTGGAAGAGACCCCAGAGGTCACCATATTTGGGGCAGAGACAACTAGCTGTCCGCAAAAATCCACCCCCCCCCCCCCCCCCCGGAACACCGTACAGCTGACATCGGGAAAGAGTCGCCTTGCCAAGAACTCTATTTTCCAGCCTCCTTTGCAACTAGATCGGCCACATGACTCGTCCTCTCGTGTGGCAGCAGGCACTGAAGAAGTAAACGTGCTACGTCCATGCTTTCTTCCATCAGTGGTGATGTCCAAGGGGACCGTAGGGACGTGCACGGAAGAGGGCCGTCCCCGTGCAGAAGCACCCGCCTCATAGTAAACGTCTGTTCTGTTTGAGCCATTACACGTGCTTGCGTCTATGTATTCCAGCAGCTACTACCCCGACGGGTGCAACGCTCAACCTCCTTGATCACAAATGAGACGGTTATGGCCAGAGGGTGAGAGTACCTTGTCTAAGCCCATGCGGCCAATCCCACAATGTTCAAGAACGTTGGTCTCTTAGTTTGGAGGAGATTTGCCGGCTTCAACCCGCCCCACCAAGCTCTAAGAGTGAGTTTCGGCGAGTCCCCCACTTCTGTTTCGGCTAGCCTAACACGTCTGTTATCTGTTTTCAGATTGCAGTCCTCCGTGTATTTTCATTGGAGGGAGAGAGTTCGGTGGCTTAAAATAATTCCAAAGCCCACACGCTGGGTGATTGCTAGCACACTCTGACTTTCCGCGGCACTACAAAATAAAGTTTCACTTCTTCTGCGCCATGCCTCCCGGCCTCAACAGCTGACGCAGGACATGAAAACGCACAGAAGTACACAGATATTTGCTTAGAAAGGGAAAAACATGAACCTCAGTGTCTGCGATAAACAACCCAGAAACCTGGACAAAAGGCAAAAAAAGAAACGATGTTCACACACTCTAGCTCGGGGGCCCTCAAGTTTTGGGAGGCGTCAGAATCATCTGGGGGGGGGTGGAGGCTGGTGCAAGGAAGAACCCCCCCCCCCCATCTCACCCTCAGAGATTCCGACTCGAAAAACTGGAGCTTCAGGAAATCCCCATGATTATTCTGCAGGAATCATATTATTCATGATTCTTCTGATGCCAGCATTCCCACGACGGTACTTTGAGAAGCCCCGAGTCTGCTTTGCAGCCCTGAAGCTGGCAGTAATTCCTGGCGGTAAGAACCACGCTCGCGCAGCGTAGCCCAAAGAGGGCGAAATAGGCTTTTAGTATTTTTGTACTCGGACGGGAACCTGAGCATTGCTAATCCTCTGGTAAAGACATCAATAACCATTTCTGTTCGGCTCAGATGGGTGGCAAAGGTCTAGACGGCACGGTGGCCTAGAAGTGATAACAGAACCATAGCTGATGTTTACAGAGCACCTTGGGACGCAACAAGCCGTCTGCTAAGTGCTCCACGTGTGTGATCTCGTTTCATCTTTATAATATTCCCATTTCACAGACGAGGAAACGAGGCGCATACAGGGAACTCGTTCCACGTCGCTTAGCCGGCAGGGGGCAGGCCAGGCTCGAACTCACCCAAAAGAACCAGCTCCACAGCCACGACGTGCTGGTGCCTCTCATGGAGGTCTCCTGTCGGAACCCCTCTCTAGGCCTCAGTTTCCTTATCTGTAAAATGGGCATGTTCATAATATCTTTGTCACACAGCCACGGTGAGGATTCAAGAAAATCACGGGAGTGGGGCGCCTGGGTGGCTCAGTCAGTTGAGCATCCGACTCTTGATTTCGGCTCAGGTCGTAATCTCACGGTTTCGTGGGTTTGAGCCCCGTGTCGGGCTCTGTGCTGACAGTGAGGAGACTGCTTGGGATTCTCAATCTCTCTCTCTCTCTCTCTGCCCCTCCCCCACTCACACTCTATCTCTGTCTCTCAAAATAAATAAACATTAAAAAATACAAAAAAAAAAAAAAAAGAAAGAAAGAAAAAGAAAAGAAGAAGAAAGAAAATCATGGCAGTAAAGTGGTTTGCAAACCGAGAGGAGTTAAGTAAACACCGAAGGGATGAGCCTTTGACTCTCCCAATCCCATTTTACAGATGGTAAAACCGAGGCCTGGTCACTTTATTTATTCAATGAACATTTACCGAGCATCTACCGTGCACTAGGGCTGGTGCAGAGGACTGAGGATACGGAGAGAAAAGTACCCCGAGTCTGGCCTCAAGGAGCCCCCAGGTTAGCAGGGGAGACAGAGGAAGCTGGGCCCTGAGAGAGGAATCTCTCTGAAGGGGTCAAGCCAGAGAGAGGAGTGACTTTGCCAAAGTCGAGTTCACCTAGTCCGCGGAGTTGTGGCAGAGAAGGTTCCCGGGTACCAAGAGAGAGCTCTACCCACAGGCTTCTTATGCTTGGCACCCCACCACCTAAGCACCCCTGGTGACAGTTAAGCCTTCTTTTATGGAGAAAGTGCCAGGTGGCCCTCCTCCCACCCCCAGAGGGCTGGATTAGCCAATCACATTCACCTCAGCAAATGAGGCATCTGGACGAGCCTCTCCTTTGAGTGAGTGTGGAGGGAGTGGGAGAGAGCAAGAACCGCAGGTAAGATCCGGCTTCAAAAGGAGGTAGGGGCCGCCGAGTAGGAAGTTGGCGGCCAGACCTCTTGATGGAAAAAGGAAGACAGACCCGACGCCCGGCTGGCCACTTCCTCGCTGGCCTATCTGAACCACAGGCCGGTCTGAGTGATCAGACTTACATCAAACAGCAGTTCCGTGATTATAGCGTGTGGTTTGTCATTGCGCCCGAAGCTAGCCTTTAGAGCGAACTCACGTGAACGGTAGCACACCGGGGCACCTGGGTGGCTCGGTCGGGTTAAGGGTCCCACTCTCGATCTCGGCCCAGGTCACGATCTCACAAGGTTCGTGAGTTCGATCCCCCACGTCAGGCTCTGTGCTGACAGTGCAGAACCTGCGTGGGATTCTCTCTCTCCCTCTCTGTCTCTCTCTTTCTCTGCCTCTCTTCCACTCATGCCCTCTCTCTCTCTCAAAAGAAATAAGTGAAGCTTAGAAAATAAATAAGTAAATGGTAGCACCACCCGTGCGCTAGTCTGGAAGCAGAGGAGGGCGTGGGGCACGTTCCACAGCACGGCCAGAGGGTCCGTATCCTTCGTATGCGAAGAACTCTCAGATACCAACAAAAGGGAAGCATGCCAGCAGGAAACAAGTGGGACCACACAATCATAAAAAGTGAACAGTAAGACTGTCAGGAATAATCGGCCTTAATAGAGCGAAGTAAGGGGGAAGGCGGCCAGATAGAATTCTCACCAGAAGCCTCACAAACCTCAAAACCCGGCAGACCGTGGGCTCAGCGATTTAGCCTTTGAGAAAAGTATCCACAGGACCCACACACAAAGGTGTCGCGCAAGAGTGGCCCTCACAGCCCTGTTTGTGAGGACAGAAAAAAAGGAGGAAAGAAGAAAGAAGCAACCACCGCGAGGAATGGTCACATAAAGCCCAAGACGCGTTTTCCGCACCGTCCTCGGGAGGCGCACTGAAGGACTGTGGTTCGAAGCTGACAGTCCGGGGTCAAGGACGAGGTAGGTTACCCCACGAGACGCCGGGTGTATACTTACCTGCGTCTGCTACATCGTAGGCACTCGACAAACAACAGAGGTAAATTAGTGAGCGAGCGAGGGTGTGAGTGATAGAGCCACCGAGAAGGCCACCCCTGGGTGAGGCCCTCCTCCTGAGTCTATACCAAGAGTCCAGCCCGGGCGCGGGGGAGGAGAGCCGTGCAGACGCTCATTTGGTTCCCATCTCGGGTCCCCCCAGCCCCAGCGCCGGCTTACCGTCTCTGCAGCCCTGAGCCAGTGGCTTGCCCTCTCTGAGCCTCGGTGTCCTCACCTGGAAAACGAAGACAACCTGTCAAATGGAAGCTCCCGCCGCGGCGTGGCCTTGCCGTGAGCGTTAGCAGAGTCAGGAAGGAGAGACGCTGACCCCGCTATGTTTCACAACGAGCGCGCGTGAAAATCTGAAAATCATCACAGGACTGTTTGCATTTTGACAAAAGTGAAATTTCACGCCGAGCCACGGGCCTCCTCTCTCTCCTAGGAGCCCCCTTTCCTGAGCCCTCCAGAGGATGTCAAAGCCAAGCGTGATACCTTGTGGCTGGTTTCCGGCCAGGTCCTCCCAAGGGTCCCCCCTGGACTTCGGGGCACTGAACGCTGGGCAGGGGACCCGTGTTGCCGGACTTCTTTTTCTCAATCACCTCGTTCTCTGGCTGTGGCTGTCAGCCCAGAAAGCCGTCCGTCCGTTCGTTCGTTCAAGATCTCCTGGAACCCTCCCCCCGCCCAGGTCACAGCCTCCTCTGGAACCCCCTCATCCCTCAGGAGGCCCTCCGGGAGACCTCATTCAGTCCCGAGCTCCTGGCGCGCGCTCTCTCGCTGGGGCTGCTGTCCTGAATGGGACAGAGCTCTGCCAGAGAAACAGCTGGAGGGAGGAGAGAGGGAGAGGGAGGGGCAGGAAACTGGGCTGGCCGAGGGCGGGGGCGGCCAGCTGCGGGGAGCGGGGACCGCCAGGGGAGGCTGCCCCTGCCTGCCAGCGGGGGACCGGGCTTGTGGGTGGTGGCTGGTGGCGAGGCCTGCTGGGGACGACCCGCTGCCGGGAGTGGTGCCCACCATCCCGAGCACAAACCAGGAGCATATGGAAGCCCCAGGCAGCCCGGCTGCTCCCTACAAAGGGCCTCGGAGCTGAGCCGCCTGCCGGATGCCCTACCGGGCTGGGCCACCGCCTCCCTCCGCCCACCGGGATGCCCTTCCTGGCCTGAGCTGAGGCTTGATGACCTTCAGCTCCCTTTTTCCTTTCTTTCCTTTTTTTTTTTTTTTTTGGGGGGGGGGAAATGAAAACAGCAATGAGGTTTTTTTTTTTTAAGTATCAAACGAACACAGGTTAAAATGTTTTCTGTTCACTTTTAGCAAACGTTACAGGGCCAGCAAAAATCTTCCACGTGGTTGGCATAGGCATCGATGGGCCGTTTCTGGAGAGCCGTCTGCCCGAGATGCAGCAGAACTTTTGTCACTAAGTTCCGAGCCTGCGTTGTTTGAATGTACATCCTGCTCGGAGCGCCTGGGTGATCTCAGGTCATGATCTCACGGCCCCACGTTGGGCTCTCTGCTGTCAGCGTCGACCCCGCTTCAGATCCTCCGTCCCCCTCCCTCTGCCGCTCCCCTGCTCACGCTCTCTCTCAAAAATGAATAAACACTAATGAATAAATACATAAGCGTAAATCCTGCTTTCATCCCTAAACCCTGCTCCCCAGAGATAAATATCACTACCATTTTGGTATGAACCCACACATATACATTCTATATATAAATGTCAAATGGCTCGGTCACATTCCGTGTACCATAGCATAACCTGCTTTTTCATTCCCTGATAGGTGTGTGAGTGTGTGTGTGTGTGTGTGTGTGTGTGCGTGGACATCTTACCCTGTTTCAATAGCTGTTCATTGTTTCGATCAATTGATGCACTGGCTCCTTTCATCAATACTTTCTTGGTGGTTGGTCAGGTCATTTCCAACTTGTTGACTATAATAAATACACCAATCACACTTGTCCAGTTGTCTTCTTAAGTCGAATTCCTGCGAACACACTTATTATTCAGAGGGTCTCCTGGTCCCTTTTCAGGTCTCGGCTTGGAGACCAGCTTCCCAGAAGCCTTCCCTGCCCCTGGGGGGCCCCTGGGCTCCCTTTCTATCCACAGTGGCGCCTGTTGCCCTTTCCTGTTAGGGGGTCTCTCTCCCTTACACTGGAAACTCATTTGGGGAAGGAACTACATTTTTGTCCCCTGCTCTGTCCGCAGAGCTAAGTGCCTGACTCCTTGTCTGCATCATTAGCAGAATAAACAAGATTAGCAGACAACCAGGCAGCGGGTTAGTCTCTGGCTACTTAATTCTCGGGACAACCCTGCCAAGTAGGTACTGTTCCTGCCCTCCTTCTACCAATGAGGAAACTGGGACACAGAAAGGTTAAGTCACTTGCCCTAGGCCACACAGCTGATAGGTGGGAGAGCTGGGAATCCAACCAGACTGGCTCCACAGCCCGGACTCTTGGCCCCCAGACTAAAGAGCTAACAGAAGTGGCCACTTTGTGCATGGCCCTGTGTCAGGTGCTTTCTCTGGAGCAAGGCACGCAAACTTCCAGCAACGCGTGTGACATCTCATGTTACAGGTGAGAATGCTGGGGCCCCGGGGAGGAGTTATTTCGCGAAGAGCACCCAGATGGGGCCGACGGAGGCCTGCTCGAACCCAGATCTGTGTGATCCCATAGCTAAGGCTACCAAAAATAACTTGTGTAGAAAGGAAAAGAGAAGGGGAGGAGAAAGGGGAGGGAAAAAGGGGAGAGAGAGAAGGAGAGAGGGAGGGAGGGGCAGAGGCTTGGGCAGGTGTGGGAACACGTCTTTCACCATCTGACCATCCGTAGAACCTCTCCTTCCTCTCCCTACGTTCCTCAACTGTTAGTTCAGTGAGATTGACACTTGGAAACGACCGTCTCTTTCATTCCCTAGATACAAACTGGAAGCACAGAGAGGTTAAGTCACTGTCCAAAGTCACACAGCATCCTAGAGTCAGAAGTCAGACCCAGCCTGACTCCAAACCTCTCTCCTCCCCGCTCTGCCAGTCTTGCCCAGAGGACTTAGAGCGTCTCATCCACGCCTTTACTGTACAGATGGGACCATTGGGCCCAGAGAAGGCAAGGGATGCCTCCAAGGTCACCCAGCAGTTACCAGCAGAGCAGCAGCCCCAGAGCATCCTGGTCCAAAGGTGAGGATATTCCCACAACGCAGTACAGATGCTGTGTGTCCCGTACATCACCACCTAAAGGTCTGTCATTAACAGAGACCGGTGCTTCTCAAAGTACGGGTTCTGGACCAGCCGCTGCTGCCTTGCTGCAGAGCTTGTTAGAAACGCAAGCTCGCAAGCCAGGCCCATCCACAGCCCTGGGGAAGCAGAACCTCGGCAGGCTGGGCCCCGTGAGCTGTGTGTTCGAAAGGCGCCAGGGGATACTGATCCTGCTCAAGTTTGAAAACCACCCATACGGACATTTCCAGTAGGAATAAATCCTGGATCCCGGAACGAGTTACCTTGTCAGTCTCCGGAATGGTGGTTAAGAGCAGGGGCCCTGAAATCAGACAGAGCAGATTGGACTGAATCCCTCTCTCCTACCCTGAGCTGTGTGACTGAGGCATGTCCTCTCTCCTCTCAGAGCCATAGTTTCCTCATCTGCTGGGGACTGAGGGGGACTGGGAGGGGGGAGGAGAGGAGGGGGAGGGGAGGAGGAAGTAGAGGAGGGAGAGGAGGAGGCAGTGGAGAAGGGAGAGGGGACAGGGGAAGGAGACAGGGAGAGGAGAGAGAGATGGAGGGGGAGGGGCAGAGAAGGAGAAGGAGGGGGAGGAGGGAGAGGAGACAGGGAGGCAACCTCTGAGGAAGATCTGGAACACTCAGGATATCCAGGATATCCCGGAGGGGGAGCGGAGCCCGGTGAACCCAGCCTCTGGATGGATTTATGGAAATTGCCTCTTCCTCCTTCACTGGATGTTGGACGCCCTTAATGCACGTCCCCTGGACGCCTCTCACCTCCCAAGCCAACCCCAGGCTGTGATGAGGTTTGGGTTTTATCGGCTGGGAGATCCGACAGAGCGAGGACTCCGGGTTTCAGGCCAGCGGAGCCCCCCACCCCAAGCCCAAGGTAGAGGTCAGAGCACACAGCCCCACGCGGACCCCCAGTGAGAAGTCAGAGGAGTCTGGCTGACCCCGGCCAATCAGAAGCCACAGGTCTCTGGCCACCATTCTGAACGTGGCTGAGGAGTTTGGCCATTTCTTCCTTGGAGTAAAAAGCGTTGCGGGTTGGGGGGGGGAGGAGTTGTTTGTTGTTGTTGCTTTTAAATAGGATTCTGAAATCTAAGGCCTAACATCAGGATCCTGGGACCTGCGAGAGAGGTGGTGGCAAAGAAGCCTCTGTTTATCCCCTTGGAAACTGTGTGGTTCCAAGATGGCGGGTCAAGCTTCATCTTCTACCCAAATCCAGTTGGTTGACCCTGGAGTCCTGGAGCTCTGCGTTAAAGGAAACGTGAGGCCGCATCTAGGACTGGCTGGAAAGAGCACCGTCACCCACTGGCAGCGCCTACCTTGCACCTAAAGGAAGGGTCCCACTTTCTCATCCTACTCTGTCCTCCAACGAAAGCCCATCCCACTGGCCGCGGAGGCTGGGGGGCTGGTGCCAGCTCTGCCTTATCTTATCCCATGTGTTGGCTGACCCTAGTATAGATAAACAAATCTTTTAAATTTATTTTTTTAATGTCTTTTGGGCTTTTTTTTTTTTTTTTTTTTTTTTTTTTGAGACACAGAGAGACTGATTGCAAGCAGGAGAAGGGCAGAGAGAGAGACACACACAAAGAATCCTAAGCGGGCTCCGGACTCCAAGCGGTCAGCACAGAGCCCAAGGCGGGGCTTGAACCCACGAACCATGAGATCGTGACCCGAGCCAAAGTTGGACGCGTGACCGACTGAGCCACCCAGGCAGCCCTCGATAAACTTCTATCTTAATTCCCACAGCCCTTGGTATGTTTCCGGGTTGATTTTTAGTGTTCACAGATTCTCAACGCTCTAGTTAAAGCAGATGGTTTCCTTGTTCCGATTAACAGCTGCAGAACTAGGTTTGCCAGAGAGGCTCTCAGACCACAGGAGGCCCGGGAAGACGCTTTCTATGACACAAAGGATTCCCTATAAATCCAAACTGTGCCTACTTTGGACTTTAAGAGGTAGACAGACCATACCGGAATGAGAGCTCCATTTCAGCCGTGTGGCCTTGGGCGAGGCGTTCATCGTCTCTGGTAGGTTCGCTGCTCCGGTGACTCGTGAGATGGGGAGATTATCCAGGATTACCCAGGTGGACCTAGAGTAATCCGAGCATTTCAGAGGAGGAAGGCAGGGAATCAGAGCTGGGGGAGGAAGGAAGCAGACGTCTCAGTGTGTGGCCACAAGCCAAGGAGAACAGGCAGCCTCCACCTGGAAGACACAAGGAACGGATTCTCCCTGAAGCCTCCGGCAGTCTTGATCGTAGCCCCTTCAGACTCATTTTGGACTTCGGACCTCCAAAACGGTGGGGGTATAAATCTGTATTGTTTTAGGGCCACTAAATTCGTGATTATTGGTAGGGCAGCAGTAGGAAGTGAACACAAGGGCTGTTCCAGAGACCAGAACGCTGATCCTGGTGGCAGACAGATCTGGGTTTGAGTCCCCGCTCCACTGGCTATAGCTGTGTGACCTTGCACCATTTCCTACCCTCTCTGAGTCTCGGCTCTCTCCTCCGCACACGGGAATAATAAAAGACCTACTAGCTCAGTCTGCTGTTGGAAAGATGCAATGAGTGGATGCACACAACAGGCTTAGGACAGAGTCTGGCACGCAGCACTCAATGAATGTTGGACCGTTTTCCTCCTCTACTGGGCACTGAGAGGCCGACATTCCCAAATGCAGGCCCTCTAATCATCCCTGGGGCACTACCGGAGCCACCTTCCTGATGTTCCCTTTTGTTCCATGGCACTCCCCCGCTCAACAACATTTCATGGCTCCCCAGTACCTAACCTCGTCTCCCAGGAAGGAGAAAATTAAAGGGATAGCAAAGCTGGAAGACAGCTTGAGACCCCAACCCTTTCAGATGCTGATTGAAATACTGCTTTCTCCGGGCAGGGTTGGCAAGACGGGAGAGGGGAACACTGTGCAAGGATCGCCAGACGTTTGTAACACCCTCAGCCAAAAATGGTCCCGGAAACGTGATGTGTGTCTGTGCGGTAGGTGTTCAAGCAACAGTGGCAAGAGTTAATCCCTCTGTCCGGTAGACCAGGCTCAGGGACGGAGGGGGGAGGAGGGTTCCTCGAGCTCCTGGGGTTTGTCTGTGGTGGAAGGAAGGAACACAGAAGTGAGAAGTTGACTTTGGGGAACCGAGAAGGAGGAGGAGCTAGGGGGGAACTGGCAGCCCAGGAGACTTTGCCTGCTTGGCAAGTATCCAGCCCCCTGGGCTTCTGTCCAGGCTGGGAAGGGTTAACAGCACTGAAAGGAGTGGCTTGTGGGGGCGGGGAGGGGATAAGGAAGGGGGGGGGGTGGACAAGGAGTGAGGAAGCCTTAAGTCTGAGGCCAGGGGAGGGGGCTTCCTGGTGGGGGTGGATGAGGCTCCCCTGTGAGCTGGACCCTGCCGGCACAGCTCTTCCTGCTGAGACAGATTTGCAGGAGCCGGAGACTACCCTGGACGCCTGGGAGGGGTGGGGCACCAGCAGGGGTGTTGCAGCCCGTGTCTCCAGGACAGGGATGGGAGGGCTCGGAGCCAGCTTGAGACCCCTTTTCCAACCCAAGCTGGCCTTTCCCCAGTTCTCAAGTGAGGCCTGACTGCTCGCAGCTGTTGCTTGGGTCTGGGAAACCTTCCCTTTCCCAGGGAGTAGAACAGAGAGGCCCAGAGAGGGTTAGCAGCCGCTCAGAGTCACACAGCAAGTCCTGAGCAGCCAACTCTCCCAGTTCCCAGAGAACTCCTCAGCTTCTACACACACACACACACACACACACACACACACACGGATGGGTTCAGTGGCCTTGCCCTGCCCATCTCTCCAGCTGCATAGCCTACCTCTTCCCCTCCTACTCTGACCCCATCGTGTACTTTCGAATCTCCCACCTTTGCTCCCGCTGCCCCTTCTGCCAGAAATACCCTCCCTCGCCACCCTGTGTGCAGCCGCCTGGTATCCCGGTCACCTTTCAAAACTGAGTGCCGATGTCGTCTCCTCCAGCGAGCCTTCCAGGGTCGCCACCCCCCCTCTTCCCACCTACCTGGGAAAGTTGGTCACCCCTTCTGCCAGGGAGGTCAGTACTTGGCCAACGCGTTCATCTCTTCTCAAATCGCACTGCCTTTCCAGCCTGCCATGTATGCATCTGTCTCCACCCCTGGATTGCCGTTGTCCCGGCGACTGGTGCTGGACCTGACCCGCACTGGAAATGTTTGGTGAGTCGAGCCAGCCTCCATGCCCGCACCTCCCTCTCGGGGGCCAGCTGTTCCTGTACTCCTGGAACTAGACCAGAAGCACCAAAGCCACTCCATTTTAGGGCAGTTCAGCCTGGCGGTCAAGAACACAGACTTTTGAGATCAGAAAAACCTGGGTTTGAATCCCAGCCCCTTCCACTGTTGTCGCTGTGTGAGCTTGAGTCAGGTACTTGCCCTCTCTGGGCTTCTGTTACCCTTTCTATCAAATGGCGATGGTAATTTCCGCCCCGCAGAGCTACTCTGGAGGATTCTCTGCGATGAGGCACGTAGTGCATGTGACAGAAGGCTGACAGTAAGCGCTTCATAAATGGGGCTGGCGGAACTCCGTGGGTCATTTCTGAAAGCCTGTCTCCCCCGCCACCCTCCCTCCTGGCTCTGCCCCGGCATCATTTACCAAAGTCTAAGCTGTGTTCTTTTTTTATATATTTCTTTGAATGTTTATTTACTTATCTTGAGAGAGAGATAGAGAGCGAGTAGGGGAGGGGAAGAGAGAGAGAGAGAGAGACAGAATCCCAAGCAGGCTCCGGGCTGTCAGTGCCGGGCCAGACGCGGGACTTGAACCCGGGAACCGTGAGATCACGACCTGAGCCGAAATCAAGAGTAGGTCGCTTAACTGACTGAACCACCCGGGAGGCCCCTAAGCTGTGTTCGTTCTTAACACACGGAGGAAGTAAAGCCACGCTACCAGGTGCCCAGATTTGCATCCCAGCTCTGCCACTTGTGTGAGGCTGTGTGACCTTGACAAAGTGACTCCCCCTCTCTGAGTCTCGGTTTCCTCCTCTGGAACACGCGGACAGTAATAGTACGTGCCGGGCGGGGCATCGTAGAATTAAGAGTTGGCACTCGTGAAGCTCCCAGAGCGGCAGCTGGCCAGCCAGCAAGGCAGTAGTAATGAGACTCGAATTCACCGTCTGGGCCGCTTCTTCCTCCGCTCTGTTTCCCTCCCACCGCCCACCTCTGGCCCCTGCCCCCCCACACCAATCTACAAGCGAGGACTTGGCCTCTTTTGCCTTCGCGGTTAGAAAAACCCAAGGCCTCTGGGATCAATGGAATGAGATCCTTCCTTCGACCTGCCTTTGCCCTCAAGCACTTGCAGGGACACAAGTCTTTAGCTTCCTTTTGAGAAGACCCCTTTCTTCCAGAAGGATCTGTAGGGATCCCCCAACATATGAGAGCATATGGAAAAGCACCTGTTCGGCTAGAGGAGACTAGGAACGTGGAGCCACACCCTTCGAGCCCTTGCTGCCCCCGTCTCCCCCCACCCCCCCCAGGTTCCCATTAATCCACTGACCCCTCTCACCACCACCACCTTAGGTGGGGGGACTTTTTCACAATATCGTTTTAAACTCACAGAAAGGCAGCAACGGTCCTACCAGGAACTCCTTTCTACCTTCTCCCAAAGTCACTGATGATTGCTCTTAGGTCCCATGTGCTCTGTCCCCTCCCTCCCCCTTCTCTTCTTCTCTCTCTTCCTAAACTGCTCCCATGTTGCATATGGGAACACTGAGGCCCTGAACCCCCAAGCCCACAGGCTCGTCGAGGGCCTCCAGAGATATTCAGAACCTGAACTCACAAGCCAACCGACCCCAGGACACCGAAGGGCAACTGAAAACTCAAAATTAATGAATGTCTGATGAAATGTCTACGGTACGTTCGCGAGTCAACTGCCATTTCTCAGGGCTCCTGTCTTTAGAAATAGAAAAGCCCAAGTCACAAGAACACGCTGAATAATTCAGGCTTCAAAAAAGCCCTTACTGTATGGCTTCTTTTCAAACCTTTTCAGATATTTTTATAAGAAATGCAGATGTGTAATGGGATCTGTAGGGACATTTTGAGGTTTGCCATGACGTGGGGTGGGGTCCCCCAAATGTCAGAGATCTTGGAGCCTTCAAAGCCTTTACAACAAGCTCTCCCGGCCCCAAAGCTCCTTGAATTGCACTCAGATCGGGGCACAGGATGGAGATTTTTCCGTGTATTTTTACAAGGAGGCTGTATGTACCTTTTTATGTGGGTCACAAAAAAAAAAAAAAAATGTAAAAATCTCAAAAACATGGAAGCAACACAAGGAATTCGTCATAGCAACAGGCCTGCCTCTCCTATTTTTGAAAAGTGAGCTTCTCCCTCCTCCCCTTAGTACAGAAAGTTTATTTTCCTGCTGGGGCCTCTGACTCAGACGCAAGCCCAGAACTCAGCCGCCTCCAAGGAGAGACAGGAGGCGCGGGGGTGTCGTGGACCCGGGCGCGGGTGGGGGACGCCCGAGGGTCCCAGGCCTCAGGTTCCCCTCAACTGACATGTCCTCGAGGCAGCCCGGTGCCCTGGCATTTCTGGTCACCACGCGGGAGCATCACTCCGCACTCATCCGCGTACTTCTCCCTAACGTGGCCCTTTAGAACAGCCCCGTGTGTAGGGCTCCAGCTCTGTAAATATCCGGCCAGCTGGTAAACCCTAGCCAAACAAGACTCTCTGCTAGGACCACGCCATGACCCAGGGGCTACAGGGGTACCAACTGACAAGTAGGGCGCTCGGGAGTCTGACTCAGGACCGCTCTCTAGCTGGGGCTGTCCCATCAGATGATAAGGGGGACACTGCCGCGGCCTGAGGGCTTCAACAGAGCGACCGGAGGTGGAGCACAGTGCGGGTTTGAATCCTGCCCCACCGATCAGGGAGCAAAAGGCAAGCTGAGGGCAAAGCCCAAGGTTAACACCCCCCCCCCACTTCCCACCACCTCCCTCCACCCCCAGTGCACCCCCCCCCACCTCTGTGGGTCATGTGTGACAATCCTCAGGCGCTCCTGGCTGCCCAAGAACAAAGGAAAGGGAAACACCAATGGTTAACTGATAGAGATCACAGTCCTGCAGGACATTTGTCTCCATCAGTTTGCAACTGTCTTAATGATGTACAAGAAAATAAAGCAATCTCCGGAAACCTATAAACTCAACTTCCCGCAGCCCTAACATCACCCTCCCCTCTATAGGATAGAAAATCTTCTGTAATCTAGCCACTCCTCACAACCCCAGTGCAGCTCTTTCTGCCCATGGGCCCTGTCCCTGTGCTATAATAAAAACACCCTCTTGCACCAAAAAAACGTCTCAAGAATTCTTTCTTGGCCATTGGCTCTGAACCCCAACACTTCAAACCACATCACCACCACTCACCAGCTGTGTTACCTAAGGCAAGTGCCTTAACCTCTCTGTATCTCAGTTCTGTCTCATAGATAATATCAGTACCAGTGCGCTGTGGCAGAGATGACGTGTGTTAACCCATATCATTCACTTAGCATAGCACCTGGCACAGAGCAGAACCTCGATAAATCTTTATCATCATCTCCTATCCCCTCTCCTTTGTAACACTTTTCGTGACCATCCTGTACAATCAAAGCAACGAAATCAGAATCCAAGCTTCAGCAATTACCAGCTGAGTGACCCTGGGCCAGTAGCAAAATGTCCCTAATGCCGATTTCTCATCTGTAAAACGGGGATAAAACTATAAACACATAGCTCGCCTCCTGGCTCACGGTAAGTGTTCCTAAACACTGGCTGTTATTATCATCAGGGCTCAGAAAGCTAGAGCCCACGAGCCAAATTTGGCCCGCTGTCTATTTTTGTAAATAAAGTTTTATTGGAACACGGCCATACCTATGTAGCTTTCTTGCTACAACGGCAGGGCTGAGTCGTTTTGTTTTTTTTAACGTTTATTTTTATTTATTTTTGAGACAGAGAGAGAGCATGAACAGGGGAGGGTCAGAGAGAGGGAGACACAGAATCCGAAACAGGCCCCAGGCTCTGAGCTGTCAGCAGAGAGCCCGACGTGGGGGTCGAACTCACGGACCGCAAGATCATGACCTGAGCTGAAGTCGGACGCTTAACCGACTGAGCCACCCAGGAGCCCCAGGGCTGAGTCGTTTTGATGAGTCACTGTATGGCTCACAAAGCCTAAAACATCCACTATCTGGTCTTTTAAGAAAAAGTTTGCCTGATTTTTATCATGATGACCTTTAATGGCAATAATCGCAGCACATAGACATTTCAGCTCCCACAGTAGACCACACAAGTTAACATTTGCTTTCCAGGAACCTCTAGCAACCCACAGTTGAGCCCCAATGGTCCAAAACCTTCCTCAAACGATTTGCAAAAGTAGCGTGCAGAAGAGGGGTCTGTAGCTTTCTTTGGCTTCCTAGAGGTGCCCACGACCCATGAGAAGCCCATAAGCACAGGAATGTAAACAGCAGAGGAGCTGGCCTATGTCCAAATCCACACCGTACTCCGTTTCCCGGGCTTGCCCACTCTGGGACAGTCCCACTCCAGGGCACCCACCACGATATTGAGGGTTCGTTGGTGAGCTTTCTCTTTGTGCTGCTTTAACATCCACTGGAAAGCAGCTGGCTGCCTCCTGGTTCAGTACGCTTCACATTCCTTTTGTGTGATGTTGGGGCGAGAGAAAGGACACGGTGGGGGGTGGGGGGGGGGGCGCGGCAAGAGCTGATCCGGAATTCAGCAAAGGAAACCTGTGAATTATTCACCCCAGAAAGATGGCTTCCTGTCTGGTCCATTCCTTCCTTCGGGAGGCAGGCGCGACAGTCTGCCCTTCCTCGTCGGCCTGATGGGGTCTTTGTCGTGTGGTACAGAGAACAGAGCAAAAAGTAATTTGCGGGCCTCCCAGATCCTGAGGATCTCGGTGGCCACGCTTCTTGGCTTCGTCCCATGCCCGCAGCTGCCTGCCTTGGTTTCCACTGTTCCAGGAGTGTTGGTTCTCAAAACCCTAATTGGCCCTTGACGTCACCTAAAAGACCAGGCTGGACTCAGCCACAGGGACAGGACACAGTCCCTGTCCTGACTGGGGGCCACCAAGACTGGTGAAATCCAGGCCCCCTCATGCCACCGCCCTCTGTCTCTTCAGCTCATTCACTCTTATTTCATTCATTCTTGTTCCTTTGCTGTAGGCGAGGGCCAGGGGACAACTGCCCTGCGGAGATTCGGCAAGTGTTCCCAGGGTAGGTCAGGTCAGGAGAGGATAGGCATTCCTCCCTGGACTGCGGGCTCCATGAGGGCTGGGACCAGCCCTGTCCAACTTTCCACTGAGGCTGTAATCCTTCAGGGACACGTTCAAATGTCAGAGTCTACAAATCCTGTAGTGGGGGAAAGGACATCCTTTTAGGAGTCAAGCTTTTAAGGTGTTACGTAATTATAATGATACAGACGTGAGAACGGCACCTTTTTTTTTCCTGGTTATTAGAACATGGGGCACCTGGGTGGCTCAATCAGTGAAGCGTCTGACTCTTGGTTTCAGCTCAGGTCATGATCTCAAGGTTTGGTGAGTTTGAGCCATGCATCAGGGATTCTCTCTCTCTCTCTCTCTCTCTCTTTCTGCCCCTCCTCCACTCACACTGTCTCTCTCTCTCTCTCTCTCTCTCTCTCTCTCTCAAAATAAGTAAACTTAAAAAAAAAAAAGAATAGGGGCGCCTGGGTGGCTCAGTCGGTTAAGCGTCCGACTTCAGCTCAGGTCATGATCTCGCGGTCCGTGAGTTCGAGCCCCGCGTCGGGCTCTGTGCTGACAGCTCAGAGCCCAGAGCCCATTTCAGATTCTGTGTCTCCCTCTCTCTCTGACCCTCCCCCATTCATGCTCTGTCTCTCTCTGTCTCAAAAATAAATAAACGTTAAAAAAAAAGAGAATAAAACAGTGATTCTGGGCACCTCCTAGGAAATCCGTGGATGGTCTGTAAAGACACTATACACAAATAAAACCACCTGCGTGAGTGCACAAGGTTTTCTGGGAAGGGAGTCCAACATTTTCATCAGATTTTCAAACGACCTCCAGGACCTCAAATGGGTATAAACGGGAGACTACAAATTTGCGTCCCTAATGCCCTCGTACAATGGCTGGTGCCTGACAGGTTCTCGAGAAAGGTTTGCTGGGTTAAATGGAGGTTTGAAACCACAAAGCACCACACTGCCCAATAATCAGACTTCCTGGAGGGCCAAACCCCACTAATCTGGAATCTGGTGATAACTTGAATGGATTCTTTTCTTTTTTTTTTTTTTAATCATCGGGAAGGAGGAGGTAAATGATATAGACAAGGATGAGTGGCCACGGCCACCCAAGGGCATCCACCGCTGGCCAGCAGTGTTCTCACGAGCTGCTTCTGCCGTGTGCGTTGAAGCGGCCTCCCCAAGGAACTGTGTAAAGGGTCCCGGACAGTGGTTGTCTGTACGCAAAAGTACTGAAACTTCTTCTCCCGAAAGATATTCTGGGATCGAAATTAGTAATCCCTTCTGGCCGGACTGACTTCTCATGCACCTTAAAATTCTTTCCCCAGACCAGCACAGCTGAGCCCAGACCAGCTAGAAAACACATACATCTTACAATTCGGGGAAATTCAGGGAATTCGGTAAAGGAGTCCTTCTTTCATAAATAATAGCACCAGAGGATACAGTGAATGGCACTCGAATGCACCGTAGGGGTGGGTGGTGGGCAGAAAAGGGCACACGGGGACATGAGCTTTTTGGTAAGCAATTGGCCAAGAGTCGTAAAAGCATTCACACCCTCGGCTAGAGTAGTTACACTGCTAGACTTCTGTCCTAAGGAGACCATGAGAATTGTGCACAAAGATTTATTCATACAGGTATAGAGCTTAACATGATGAACGATATAGCAAAGAAGCTGGAAACAGTCCGGGTGTTCGACAGTAGGCATTAGGTAGGAAAATCGCGCACGCCCATGTGCAATATTAAATCTTGAAACTTCATAAACATTTAAAAACTTCTGCGCTTCAAAGGATCTCCTCAAGAAAAGGAAAAGACAGCCCAGAGAACGGGAGAAAAGATTTGCAAATCACCTATCTGATACGGGGCTTGTATCTAGACTATTCAGAGAACTTGGGTAACTCAATATAAAAAGACAATTCAATAATCCACCTAAAAGCAGGCAAATGATCGGAACAGACATTTCTCCAAAGAGAAATGGCCAATACACACAGGACAAGAGGCCCAACATCATTAGTCATTAGGGAAAATGCAAATCAAAACCACAGTGAAATACCACTTCCCACCCACGAGGATGGCTGTAGTAACAAGTGCTGGTGAGGATGTGGGGAAACGGGAACTCTCGCACGTTGCTGGTGGGGATGTACGATGACACAGCCACTCTGGAAAGACAGTCTGGCGGTGCCTCAAAAGAAGAAAACAGAGTTACCCTACGACCCAGCATTCCACCAGGGGTACACGCCCAAGAGAAATGAAAACATACGTCCGCGCAAAAACGTATACGCAAATGTGCATGGCAGCGTTACTCGTAATCGTCGAAAAGCGGAAAAATTTGGGAGAGTCATAGAACAGATTCTCCGGCCATAAAAAAGCAACGAGGTACTGATGACACGCGACAAACACGGATGCACCTTGAAAACACGATGCCGAGGGACAGAAGCCAGGCGCAGAAGACCACATATTGTGTGATTCCGTTTCTATGAAATACCAAGCCGCGGCAAAACTACAGAGACAGAAAGTAGATTAGCGGTTGTCGGGGGCTGGGGGGAAGTGAAGAATGACTGCTCATGCGTGCGGGATTTATTTAAAAAGATTTTTTTAACCTTTATTTGTTTTTGAGAGACAGAGCATGCGTGGGAGAGGAGCAGAGAGAGACACACACAGAATCCGAAGCAGGCTCCAGGCTCTGAGCAGTCAGCACAGAGCCCGACGTGGGGCTCGATCCCACGAACTGTGGGATCATGACCTGAGCCGAAGTCGGACGCTTAACCGACTGAGCCACCCAGGCGCCCCACGGGATTTGTTTCTGAGGCAACAAAAATGTTCTAAAATTGAGCGTGGTGATGGCTGCGTGCTTTTGTGAGCATACTAAGAGCCACGGGAACGTACGCTTTATTTCTTTTTACTTCATTTCTATTTTTTTATTTTTTAACTATTTTTTTCAATTTTTAAATTCATTTTGAGAGAGAGAGAGAGGCAGAGAGAGAGGGAGAGAATCCCAAGCAGGCTCCATCCTGTCCGCACAGAGTCCAACGTGGGGCTCAATCCCATGAACCACGAGATCATGACCTAAGCCGACATCAAGAGCCAGGTGCTTAACCACCTGAGGCACCCAGGCACCCTGGTCTGGTGTTGATTTCAACATAAAAATTTATTTTCTCCAAATCCGTGAATTAAATTGATGCTCTAGGATAAAAGAAAAAAAATTAACTAACTTGGGAAATGGCCATAATAGTAAGTGGACATAACATAATGGTGAGCCGATACGAGGCTCTGTTTGTAGGATGTGAGTCCAACAGGGGGTGGGGGAAAATACACATAGATGCAGAATAAAAAGACTAAAAGGAAATATGCCAAGATATTATCAGTGGTTTTCTTTAGGTTGTGGGATTGTGATTTTTTTTTCACGTCGCGATACTTTTTTTCCTTTTCCATATTTTTAATGAAGGTTGCATCATATTAAAGAATAAACATTTTTTAGCCCAAAAGAGGAGACCCAGGAGGGAAGACATCAGGCAGTGTTTTTCTGGAGCCGACTTAGCACGGCCCTCCCAGGGGTGTGAGTACGCTCGGGCCCCTGGGATCACAGCTGGGCCCTACGTGGAATGACGTGTGTGCCCATGGAGGCTCCCAGCGTCCCCTGCTTTCTGCGGGTGCTGGCGGAGAGGGCAGATTTATTCCCAGAGGGGAGATGAGGCCAGAGGCTTTGCAAAGTTCTGGGAAGGATGACAAGCAGATCAAGTCTCTGACAACAGTGAGTAAGGACTGGATATGATGTGGATGAGGCTCTGGACTGGGGTGGGTATCAGGAAGCACGGGTTCAAGCTTCCAGCCCAGCAGGGTGACCTTAGTCAGGTCACCTCCTTTCTCAGGCCTTAGACCCCCCTCTAAAACGAGGGCACTCGGTCCTTCCGTTTCTGGTGGCTTATGACTCTGCGATGTCACATAGGCTGCCTCTGTTTCCACCGTCCCTGAAACAGCTGGTAGTTCTTCATGGACCACCCCGCACAGCGCCTGTCCCCAGAACCCCAAGGGCCATTCTGCCCCCAAAGGCAATCTCTAAATTGACACAGCACGTGTTTCAAGCCACCTCATCAGAGAAGACTTTCTGCCCAAGGCCGCGTGAGCAAACAGCATCCCCCACCCTCTGCACACCTGAACCTGGTCAAGAGTGAGCATATCTGCTGAGCACCGAGCAGGTAACAGCCACTGCTGTTGTGGCACAAATAAGACACTGCTCTGCTTTCTGGGAGCTTACGGGATGCACAACTACCACCAGTTAACAGACCATCTGTCCCTTGACAGGGGGATTCACACACGCTACTTTTTTATAAGCTGCACACCAGTCCTTTGAGGCTGAAGCTATAGTTGCGTTTTACAGCTGAGAAAATGGAGACCAAGAGAAGTGAAAAGTGCCCGAGGTCACAGAGCAAACAAGTGGTAAAGTCAGGATTCCAGCCTCGGTGGGTGACCCCTCCAAGTCACCTGTGATTTGGCAGTGGTTCTTTTTTTTTTTTAAATTTTTTTTTTTAACGTTTATTTATCTTTGAGACAGAGAGAGACAGAGCATGAACAGGGGAGGGGCAGAGAGAGAGGGAAACACAGAATCTGAAACAGGCTCCAGGCTCTGAGCTGCCAGCACAGAGCCCGACACGGGGCTCGAACTCACGGACTGTGAGATCATGACCTGAGCCGAAGTCTGACGCTTAACCGACCAAGCCACCCAGGCGCCCCTGGCAGTGGTTCTTAACTCTACAGTTTAGGCAGAACAGAAGACCTCAAGAGCCACCCAGTCTCCAAACTTGATTTCGGGACATCAAACTTGACATTGACTTTGTAGGAGCCAACTGGGAGCTCATACAGATGAATTCATATGATAAAGCAATATCCTATAATACGAACAAGACATCAAATCTGTAATGAGTCACAACATGAGGAAAATATTGGTTTTTCAATTTTTCCCTCCAATTCTGATAATTACACCCAGGAAAAGGTCTTGCTTTGGTGCTCACAGGTCTTTAACACCTTCTCCAACACTTGCAGATCTCCCTTTGTAACAAAGAAAGAGCCAGCAAGCATCAGGCTCAGAGCCTTGTGTCTAGCTAAACGATATCTCCCTAACGTTTAAAAACACTGTTTTATTTTCATTGTTCATCGGGGTGATGGTTGCTGGGTATATCACATTTGAGGAAAGTGAAAACTGATCTTCTATTTACTGTCGCCATGTAAATCTTCCTTTGGAGCTACATTTACCGATATTTAAGGAGCACATTTACTGACATTTTTAACGAGTAGATTTAAAAATATATATTAAATTCATGACACCATCAAAGTGGTATACAGGCAGGGCAAAAATTTTTTTTAAAAAAGTGGCGCTGAAACGACTGAGGCTTGAGACATGCTGCCCGATGAAATTAAAAATAACCCAGCCATGTAATTATATTGTCCTGAAAGTATATTGCAAGTTACCTAAATAGCACACATTCATAGTAGCCCATCACTATTGAAGCACATTTCTGAGGGTTTACGTATGCAGTTACTTTAGCAACAGAGATATAACTGAATCATATTCGAACCACAAGACATATGCGCCTGAAGGTCTAATTATTGGAAAATTATAGACCTAAGAAACACAGCTATGCCTCACTGCACATGACAGGGTTGACAGAATACCTGATGGTAATTGGATAAACCATGTCTCCAGAAGATGTGTGGAAAGGAAGAACCCTGCCCCAACTGTGGCACGCTTAACTACGTGTGGATGCAGAATTGCATGCATTCATCCGTTCACTCGTCCAACCACTCCTCGAAATGTTTACTGAGCACGGTCCCATGCACTACGACAAAGGACCCCGGTGAGCCTCCCCTCCAGAAGGGGGCGCCAGACATCATGCTCAACGTCACGCGCCAGGGTGCCCACCAACTGGGCTCTGAAAAGAGCACCACTCTTTGAAACCATGTAACAAAGGAAGCTGCCTACCCTGGGGGTGGTCAGAGAAGGCTTCCTGGAGGAGGTGACCATCAGGTTGAGGGCTAAAGAAGTAATGGGAATTAACCAGAGGAGGTGGGAGAGGAGAGGGAGGTAAAAAGGCAGGTGCATCCACCTAAGCGGATGGGCTTTCACGTCCCGTGCACCTCTCATAAGTGAGCGTCTCACCCTGGTGACATCACCCTAGCGTGACCTTTGCATTCAAAAAGGTGTATGTCATTGATCCCTAAATGCAAGCCAGCACAGGGATCCGTTTCTTCAGGGGGTAAATGGCTATCCGATCCCAACACGGCGGGAAAACAGAGAGGGTGAGTGGGTCTCCGACATCAGCCTCCCTCTGGGACTTGAAAGACTGATTTTGACCGTGAACTCTTCTCACAGGCACCAACTGTAGAGGTCCTCAGCCGGGGCCGCACTTAGGACTCTGGGGAACTTCCGAGCCTGCACGCCCAGGGCCCCTCCAAGACCACAACCGGCTATTCAGTTAGGCTCTCTGGAGGTGGGGCCGGCGACTAATCACGTCTAAAGCTCATCAGAGGAGTCCAGTGTGTGGCTGGGGCCGAGAACGACATCGGGAACCTAACGGCGGTGGAGGAATCACATCTGCAAAAACTTACTGAGCACCTACCTACTCTGCGCCAGACAGCGGGCTGGGGGTGGGGGCGGGGAGCGTAAGAATCACTGTGGAAGGCTGCACCCACTCTCAAGGATCGCGCTGGAGGCAGGGTGAATATGAAAAGTGCTGTGGTGCGATGAATTGGCTGGGAGATCTCAGCAGCTCTGGGTTGGTGCCCCAGAGTCTGCATTTCTATCGAGCTCCCAGGGTCCGTGCGGGGCCAAGAAGAGCTGCATATGACGGGCAAGGTTCTGCGGGAACCTTGAGGTTCCCTTGAGGGAAAGCTCTCCGACCCGGGCTGCTGCTTCCCACCATTTCTCCACCCCTCTGACAGTCCTGAGCCTCGCCGGGGGCGGGGGGGATAACAAAGTGGAAGGAAAGAACAAAACGCACCCTGGCAGCCAGCCCCGGGTGTGCACCTGTGCTTCCTCCGGGCTCCAAAGCCCCAGGGCAGCGCCCCGTTCCCCCCCCTACACGCACCCGCAGAGCGTGGAACAGATCTCAGGAAGAAAGAGAAGGGGCTGGGATGGGAGACGGGGTGCTGGGTAGGTGGTTGTCATAAATAGCACACCATCTGCACGCCCCCGCTGCCTAAGGAGTCCCCCATCTGGGGCCAGAACAAAGGCAGCAACATTCTAGAGGCATCGGAGATCAAAACGGCCTCCGAGGCTCTCCTACAGCGAGTCCTCGCTTCTAATTAATCACTCGTCCTTGGCAAATCAATTGTGTCTGTTTTAAAATCTATGCTCCAAGGACAAGGGACGGGGTGGAGGTCGGAAGCAAGAAGTTCTCTGGAGCTGACGCTCAGGGCAGTGTATTCTTGGGGAGGGGACACTAAGGTCAACCCTGACCCACTCAGCAGGGCCAGGAAGGGACCGATCAGGGAGCACAAATGCTTACAGAGGACAGACTGGTCCCAGAAACCGCTGAATGAATGAATGGGGGTTAGAAGAGGAAGCCCTGGGGACTGGTGCCAAGCGGGGACTGTGGGCCCTGACCCAGTAGGCTGGCGACCCCTCAGTCGCAGTCCCCCAACTCTTGGCAGTCTGTCACTGCCAAGCAGAAATGCCGTCCCGTTTCTGCATTTCTGGAAGATTTGCTAGAAGATGTGGGAGTCAGACCCAGGCAGTCTGGCTCCAGAAAGCATTCTCTTGGGGCGCCTGGGTGGCTCATTTGGTTAAGCGTCCGACTTCGGCTCAGGTCCTGATCTCGCAGTTCGGGAGTTCGAGTCCCGCGTCGGACTCCGTGCTGACAGCTCAGAACTTGGAACCTGCTTCGGATTCTGTGTCTCCCTCTCTCTCTGCCCCTCCCCCGCTCACACTCTGTCTCCCTCTCTCCCGGAAATTAACATAAAAGAAAGGAAGCAAGAAAGCATTCTCTTAATTGCATGCAGCCCTTTCTCCCTTAACTCCCACAATGCCCTTCACAGAGCTCTGCACACAGTAGGTGCTCAGGAGAGGTCAACTACCTTGAAACAAGGTCTCTGCGAATTGGATCCACTAGAATTCGATGCTATCCTTTTGACAGATTTTTTTTTTAAGCTTCTTTATTTAGTTTGAGAGAAAGAGAGCGCGAGCAGGGGAGGGACAGAGAGGACCCCAAGCAGGCTCCACGCTGTCAGCGTGCAGAGCCCGGGGTGGGGCTCGAACTCACAAAGCTGTGAGATCATGACCTGAGCTGAAACCAAGAGTCGGACACTTAACCGACTGAGCCACCCAGATGCCCCTCTTTGGATAGATTCTGTGTTCTGTTTCAAGAACGGGCTCATGGTTTCTGCGGGGGCCGGGTCCTCACCCTGATGACGTCCTCATCATTACGTTGAGTGCGACATCACCCAGGCGCCATGCGCAAAGAGGAGGCGCCCCCAGCCCCTGCTCCCCTGCTCCCCCTGACTCTGCAGCGTCTGTCTGGTCGCCTTCCGTCCGCGTCCAGCTCTCGGACTCATGCCTCCCTCCTGGGACCTAGTTCAAACGTCTCCCCCAGAAACCTGTCTTAGTGTTTGCCCTTCTCACGCAGCGCAGTTCACCTGAAAGGGGAGCAGGGGGGCTGTCTCCCCCAAGCTAGGCGCCGTGGGGCACTATTTAACCCTTCCCTGCCCTAGGACCTGTAAAACCCTCAGAAGGTTTCCGAAGTCTGGGAGGTGGGGCTTTCACCCGTGAGAATTCCGGTTCCCCACCGGCTTCTCATTACCACGCAGGACATACACCAAGTAGGACGGGCACACGGCCTTGAGACTGCCCGTACCGAAGCTGGCCACCGAGCCAAAGGCAGGCTTTTCTTCCCTTCTTTCTCTTCTCTTCTCTTTTTTTAATGTTTATTTATTTCTGAGAGAGAGACAGAGCTCACGTGTGCACGCACGTGAGTGGAGGAAGGGCAGAGAGAGAGGCAGAGAGAGAACCCCAAGCTGGCTCCACACTGTCGGCACAGACCCCGATGTGGGGCTCGATCTCTTGAACCCCGAGATCATGACCTGAGCTGAAACCAAGAGTCAGAAGCCTAACTAACTGAGCCACCCAGCCTCCCCAAATGCAGGCTTTAAATCACACGGTTCTAGTTCCGGATCGTCTGATAACCATTCATTTGTTCATTCATTCATTCAACAAATATTTATTGCACCTGTTATGTTCTCAACACTGACATGGGTGCTAGGGAAACAGTGCAAAGCTGAGGGGTCCCTGTGAAATCCCTGCGAGACCATCAGGAGGGCAGGAGTCCTCTCTGAACCTCGGCTTCTTTTTCTGTAAAGTGGGGGTCCTTAGGAAGATGCAAGGCCCCCTCAAAAGTCCTAATCCCCACCTCTGGCAGAAAGGCATCCTGGTGCCACAAAAAGAGCACTGGAGAGAGAGTCAGGATGCAGCCTGCTGGCTGAGTGGCCCTGATGAGGTCATTTCTCTGGGTCTAATTTCTTTGTTGGTATATTGACAGGGCTGCAGTGCATAATTTCTAGAACTCGTCTGTCTGTGACTCTCTGACTCACAGAGTCTATGATTCCAGCATGAGAATAGCCCGTGACCCCAGAAATGGACATCCTCCTGTTCTGCACGCAAATCTCCTCCTTATGGGATGCTTTCCATCATGCAAAGCAGCAGAGAGGAGCTCACTTCTTGTCAGATGAGCACGGAGGGGTCTGGGGAGCCCTCCTAGAAGCTTCCCTCCCAGGCTCCCCAGAATCACTCCATTTATCTTCCCCATCATGCTTTTAATCTCTGCAAATTTAACGGCACAACCATAAGCTGCCTTAAGAACATAGCTGACCCATCACCAATAAATCAGAAGCTCTCAGTGATGCTTCTGAATAAATGATAGTCCCTCAGATCAGTGGGCAGCGGGCGGGGGGTGTTTAAGGTGCCTTGGGAGAGATTTCAACCCGCCCCCTATTGGGGTGGGGGGACATTGCAAAGGAACAGGGGGTGTGGTGAGATCAAGACGCCCCTGGAGTCATCCCTGGGTGTTTGTGCAGAACCAGACCTTAGCTTTCCCAGTCAGGACTGGCTCAATCTTGTCTGAAAGGAAAACGTCCCACAGAGACAGGAAAAAACATCCCAGGGTTAAAGAAAGAGATGTCAACTCCAAAACCTCAATTAGAATCCCTGCCTTTTTTTTTTTTAAATCCCCTGCTTGGCCAGTTTTCCCATCTACAAAGTGGGGATCCCAGTAAACGGAGACATGTCCTATCTTGCCCTTGCACCTTTCGATGGTAATCACCTACTGGCCCCCAGTTTTCACAGAGAAGGAAATGGGCTTGGAATGGTGAAGTGACTTGCCCGAGGTCTCACAGAGAATAGGGGTTCGATCCAAGGCCTCACCCCACGACACTGTGCCTTCTCTCCTGCAGTGGGAACCCTGGGCCCTATCTGGCTGCTTTTCCACTTTGGGCAGCTGAAACCCACATGGAAATCCCAGCTGCACAGCGCACCTAGGTGTCCCTGAGGGCCAGCGGCAGTGGGTGGCTCTGATGCCCACAGTCTTCCTACACACGCCCCCGTCCTGCATTCCATCCCCTCTGGCGACTCCGAGAAACAAGCAGATGGGCAGCCCTGGGTACGGCTGAAGATCCTTTGGAGTCATTTCCTGGTGGGTACCGTATCCAAGGACATCCCACGCCCTGCCAGGAGCTGTTTGGAAATTCTACCAGACCCTGGATCATGGGAAGCGGGCTCTGCTTGTAAATGCAGTTAGGGGCTGCTTGTACTGAGCCTCTCAGTGACACGGGGTCTAGGAGAGCTTCTAAGTATGTTAGGCTCCCAACTGCTGTGCCTCAGAACTCAGGGGTCCCAAACCCTAGGGGACACAGACGGCCACTTCTGTGCTTTCACAACACTCTGCCCAGAGCCCAGGGTCTCCTTCACACCTCCTCACACCCGTAAGGGCACAATAATTGGTCCCTAGAGCTGAAAAGGTGACCCATTGCGATGGGTTTTAAATATTTTAAAATGGTGGTTTTTAAAAAAAATTTTTAAATATTTTTTTCTGAGAGAGAGAGCACACACGCATGAGCAGAGGAGGGGCAGACAGAGAGGGAGACACAGAATGCGAAGCAGGCTCCAGGCTCTGAGCTGTCAGCACAGAGCGCGATGCAGGGCTCGAACTCATCAACCTTGAGATCATGACCTGAGCCAAAGTCGGACGCTTAAGTGACTGAGCCACCCAGGGGCCCCTAAAAATAGTTTTGAAGACATCTAAGCCTTTCTTCAAACAAAATCTTAGTCAAAATCCCAGTTATGCAGAACGGATAAAAGGAGAACACACGGTTGATGACGATCCCAGTCCCCACCCTCCTGTCTGCCTCCTGCCTCCCAAGGCAGCCTCAGGGCCCTTCCATAGAACCCTAGGCCCGAAGGAAGCCAGTTTGCAAACCACTGCCTTGGCAGATGGGGAAACGGGCCCAGAAGGGAAAATGCCTGGCCGGGGTTAGACAGGGACATAGTGCAAGGGTGAGGCCCCTTCCAGGAGGGCTGAAAGCCCAAACAAGAGGCAGACAGCCCTCTCCCTGGCCCGAGTCAGAGTCTCTTTGTATGGGCTTGCCCCCAAACCGGTATATTTTGGTTGACTTGCTAATTAGTGGTTATTTGATTGGTTAGTTGGTCTGCATTTTGGTTGGGTGATTGGTTAGTTGCTCACTGGATGATTGAGTGGTTAGTCGGCTAGTTGGATGGTCAGCTAGCTAGTTGATGACATGGTTAGTTGTTTCTTAATGGCTGGTTGAACAAAGGAGTGAGTGGATGCCTTAGTGATTGCGTATTCCAGTGCTTTGGAGAAGGCTCCGAGACAGGGTCGTGTCTGATGTTAGAGGCACCGAGCAGATGGCCTGGGACATGGAAGGAAGAGGGAGGTGCATTCACCTGCTGTCGATGCCCGTGCTGCTGTTGCCCGTGCTAGTTTGAACCCTTCTTGACCTGGGTGGTGAGTGGCTACACCAATGAATCTGAGGGTCCTGTATAAACTGTAAAGCCTCGTACACAGGTCAGTGGTCCTCTCCCACTGTCTTGGGGCTCCCAGTGCCCCCTGGTTTCCTTCACCCCTTCCCCCAAGCAACCCTGCTCTCCAATCCTTTACCTACCCTGGGGTATCGGTGACAGATAACAGCGCAATGTGTCTGAATAAGTAAATTTTGAGTGAAGGAGCATTCATGGGAGTCTTTCAGCCATCTTACAGCCCACGGGACTGGGGTTGGAAGGAAAGATTCTTCTAGGACCCGGTAGTCACCTCCCATGAGCAGCACTCACTCTGATGGAAATGTAATGGTAGAGTTCATGTGACCCTCCCAGTAAACTTCTGTACTGAGCATTCGTATAATCTCCAAAGATGAAGAACCCGAGACTCAGAGAGAGGCAGTGACCCAAGTTCCAACAGGCGGAGAGTGGGGGGCCCAGACTTGAACCCTGTCCCTCAGGTACAAACACCACACTCTTTCACAGCCTTGAGATCACTCAGGTGTCGAAACCGTAATGGGTCCTCCGCAGCCTCCTCTCCCTCCACTGGGGCTTCTGGTTGTCAATCCAGG
The DNA here is from genome assembly GCF_046562875.1 of Panthera onca. NCBI lineage: Eukaryota > Metazoa > Chordata > Mammalia > Carnivora > Felidae > Panthera > Panthera onca. The sequence continues at coordinate 16,301,620 of NC_138350.1, forward strand.
TGCCAGTGGGGAGCCCAGAGCATCCCCCACCGACAGGCCAGGCACAGCAGTCCACACGATGATGTGCTCCCGACTCTGCCTAATGAGCTCGGAACTCCATTCTGAGGCCATAATCAATTAAGAGGAAAACCCTCAGCTATGGCCACTTCATGCATTGATTTGCAAGATTAATGGCAATTACAGAATTGCTTCTTCACCATGGGGCATTCAGGGGAATCTGGAGACAAGCGGGTGACAGCCCTCTAAATATTCCTCAAGCTCACTCCTGCCTTTTGCCACCTTTTCACCTTTTGTTAGCAGAATGCAGTGTTTTCCTGGCCGTGCTTTGCAAGGCCGAGGGGGACGTGCCGAGGGATGGGCGCGATTGTATAGCTGAGAGGAATTTCAGGCCTCTTCCCTCCTCCCCTCTCCCTTTGCCCTTCCCAGGGACGTGGGAAAAGAAGATGCTTCAGGGGGGCCCCAGGTCAGTTTCTTCAGAGACCAGCTTTAAGATTTAATAAAATAATAATAATAGTACATTAACTTGCCCAGATGGGGGGCTCCCTATGAGCCAAGCACTTCACGTCATCTTACTTCATCTTGGCATCAGCCCTGTGAGCCTGGAACAGTTATTATCCCCATTTTGCAGACGGTACAACTGAGGCACAAGATCTCACGGCGACTTAGTGCAGGAGAGCAGACTTGAATCAGCGCCATGCTTCGCCACAGCCCATGTGATATCTGCTCCACGAACCTGACTGACCCTTCCCTAGGGGACTTACGAGGTGATCCCCGGTCAGGACTAAAGGAGGGAAGTGGGTCTTGGGAGTCTCCAGGGCCTGAACCCTTTGAAACATCACCAGCCTCTGGGGCTCCCCATTTCCCTTCACGTCTTCAGCTCAGCTGCCCGGTGGTCGAGAGCTCGAGCTCCACGTCAGGCAGGAGCGTCCAGCCTTGGGCCTCCCACTTTCCAGCACGGTGGCCTTGAACCTTCTCAGAGCCTCAGTTTCTCCTCTATAAGAGTGCCAAGTAAGGCGTGTTTGTTTTTTGTGTTTTGCCAAGTAGTAAGTGCTCACGATTTAAAACAACGACGACAACAAAAGTTCTGAACACACACAAGAGGAAAGTCTTTCTCAGACCCCATGTCCCCACCATCTTCCAAGTTCTCGTCCCCATAGGGAGCCACCATTACCAGCTTCTTACTCATCCCTCTCCAGCAGCCCGCACCAAACTTCCCCACGACGGAGCTGTTCCACGCCTGCCCTCTCCAAACTCCTGGCTACTGAGCCCTTGAAATGCGGCTCATGGGATGAGAAACCAAGTTCTGGCTTTTCCTTCATTTAAATTTAAGTTGCTGCACGTGGCTAGTGGCTGCCTTCTTGGACAGCACAAGTCTAGAGACCCTGACCTCTAACATCCATGGAGGAATGACCGTGTGCAAGGTCCTACCCTAAGCACGTCCCATGAATGGTTAACCCTTAGTCTGCACGAGAACCCCATGAGTAGGTACGATAGCACCTTTCTTCTCTCTGGAGAAACTGAGGCACAACGAGATTACGTTCTTGAGAGGCCACTCTCCTAGGACTTGGAGGAGCTACAATCTGAGCCCAGGCTGTCTGACCCCAGAGCCCGGGATCTTAGCTACTGTGATGCGGGCGTCACCATAACCATAGGAACAGCTTAGGCGAGAATGTGTACTCTGAGCTTAGCATGTTGTCCGGCATGGAACAGGTCCTGGGAACCTACCCTGACCTACCCTAATCAGGTTCCTCTCCTCCCTGCTGTCTGTTTAGGCCCACTTACCCGCACCCCTGGGCCCTCGCTCATGCTGGGCCCCCTCTCCAGCATGCTCCCCTCAATCCTTCCACTCAGCCAAATCCTGCCCAGCGATCAGGCACCAAGGATGGGATAAAGCGGATCAGAGGTGTGAGTTGGCCTGGGCAAGACCTGAAGAGGTGGGGGAGGGCGTGGGGGGACTGGTGACAGAGCTCGGAGAGGACTGCAGATCAGAGGGTGCTGGCCAAGCCACCTCCCAGCAGGACACCGAGTAGGTGTGTGAGCTGGAGGTTAGGTAAGCAGGGCTGGGACAGGACATCGATTTCGGAGTGCCAAATATTACTTTAGATCTGATTTAACACATGGTAAGGGGCCGGTGTTGATGTAGTCATGCATTTAGCAAACATCTATGAAGCACCTACTTAACTGATCGGTAATCATTGGGGGGGCCACCTGGCAGTTAGCCCCCGTGAGACTGTGCTTCCTGGTGTAGCTCCTCAGTGTCACCTTTTCTGAGGAAGAGGGGCAACCTTGGGTCCTTTGCCTTCATCCTGTTAACAGGTACTTTGTGCATGAATCCACTCAACACCCCATTAAAAAAAAAAAAAAAAGTAAAAACAGTATCGCGATCCCATTTTACAGATGGCCAAACAGAGGCTGGGGAAGTGGAGACGATTTGCTCAAGGTCACCTGACCTGTTCGTGGGCGGGCTGGAATGAGCACACAGGCCCCAGTCTGGATCCCTTTACCCTGTGTCTAATTGTTCCCATGCAGGGCACAGAGGTCTGTAAATTCCATCTGCCAGGAGGGGGCTTGCCAGCAAGAGGCATCGGGTGTCCGTGGCACTGGCTCAAAGGGCTGCCTTCCTTCTGTGGTGGAGAGGAATCCTTTTGCTTGGCATGCCACCTGCCATTTTCCACCTGGGTGGGTTTTAATCTTGCAGATGACAGATACCTAAGCATCTCACCACCCTGGGGAAAGCAAGAGCTCAAAGTGGCCCAGGAAGAAGGAGCTCTGGGCAGTGCCCTGTGCCTGGGCACAAAGGAGCAGCTGTCATGCTCAGGATCTAAGTGCCTCCTGCACAGGGCCTCTGGGGGGCAGGGGGGAAGCAGCAGCAGAGAGGGCATTTCCTGGATCTGGTCTATTTGCCCACTGGAGAAGGAGGGTGGGTCATCTCTATGCATCCAGAAAGGACCTTCTGCTGTCTTGCTTCCCCCGAGCCTGTCTGCCCTCATAACAGTGCCCCTTCCGTCCCTGGCTCAGCTCTGTATCTCGGGGGCTGTGTTTTCCAGCTCCTGGGTCAGCTGGATTCTGTCTGGATTCCACCAATGAGAAGCTTGTGCAGGAGATTCGAGGATGGGGGAAAGGGAGGAAGCCAGGGCATTTCTCCCCTATCCTTCTCTGATTTGGGTGTGAATCCGACACTGTTGGGCTCCTTGGTGGCATCAGTTTCCCCTGGACAAGCCCACTGCCATTCCAAGTTCTGCCAGGGGCCCCCAGCCCTTGGGTGCCGGTCACACCACACCCTCCCTGTGTTTCTCCAGCCCTGGGGGAGGCAGCAGCTTCCTGCTCTCACCAATCCCTGGGGTGTCTCCTTAGTTTGTGTTATCCTCAAAGCAAATCCTGAAACAAAGACTGGGGTGTGTGCAGTCCCTTTGGGAGGTGGTCCCAGAAAACAAGGGAGGGAGGGAGTGGGGAAGTGAGATGGGGAAGGGATACAAGCTCAGAAAGGATGTGTTAATGAGCCTTGACCTTGATAGGCTGCTGGGCGGGCTGCCCACTGGGGCCCTTAGGAGAATCCTTGGGAAATACGCTTCAGAGTCACCCCACTGGGGGAATGAGAAGGTGTGCCATTTATCTACTCGATCCTATCTCCATCGTTTGAGGCTTGCCCCTCTGGGCTACACTTGCAGGCTTCCAAGTCTGGGAGGAAGACCTCACACAGAGAAGCAGAGTCGCGTGGGCTTGGCGTGGAATGGAAAAGATACCGCACAAAAGGACGCGCACACAACCAACGAGCACACGAAAAGATGTTCTACAGCATCAGCCACACAAAAATAAAACCCCAGCGTGATAACACCACCTACCCATCAGGAGGGCGAAAGTTGATAAGGCTGACAATACCGAGTGTTGGCAAGGATGTGGGATGATGGCAACTCTCACACACTCCTGGTGGGAATTGTAAAAATGGTCCGACCACTTTGGGAAAGTATCCGTCTGTTTCTTTTTTTTTTTTTTTTAATGTATTTATTTACTTTGAGAGAGAGAGAAAGAGCAAGCTGGGGAGGGGCAGAGAGAGAAAGGAGAGAGGAAATCCTAAGCAGGCTCCGTGCTGTCAGTACAGAGCCTGAGGCAGGGCTCGATCCCACAAACCGTGAGATCTCATGACCTGAGTTGGATGCTTAACCGACTGAGCCATCCAGGCGCCCCTGTCTGTTTCTTATCAAGCACTTCCTCTAAGGTGCAGCCACCGCTGTCCTAGGTACAGACTCAGAAAATCTAAAATCACACATCCACACAAAGTCTGCTATGCAAATGTTTGCAGCAGCTCCGTTTATATTAGACCAAGACTGGAGACATCCCAGATGTCCATCAGCGGTGGAATGGATGAAGAAATGGTGGTCTATTCATATTCAGTGAAACGCCGCTCAACAATAAAAATGAACAAATTACTGATACATGCAACAGAAGGGATGAATCTCAAAAAATTAAAAATGTTAGTGAAAGAAGCCAATCACCAACCCGATGATTCCATTTTATGTGAAACTCTAGAGAAGACGCGACTAATCTACGATGCTGGAGGTCAGGGTATGCCCTGTCTGGGAGCGGAGATGTTAACTGGCTGGAAAGGGAAATGAGGGAAACGTCTAGAGGTGGAATGTTTCATATCTTGAGCTGGGTGATGGGTCACACCATGATCACAAAGGTAAAAATACATCGTGTGGTACACTTAGGATTCTGTGCCTTTTATAGAAATCACACGCCTTTGTTTTTAAAAATAAAAATGTAAAATAAAATGAAGGAGAAGTTCCATTCTTAAAAGTCTGGCTTCAAGTCCCTAGCCGGCCGCTAAGGATGACTCTGTAGTTGGGGTCTCCAGCCTCATTAGGGGAAGGTGAGGGAGGGCCCGGGCCAGGCTGAACTTCTGGAGCTGCCATCGCAGAAAAAACCACTCGCTCCCGTCAATGACTTATGATTAAGAATTTTCCTCCCGGCCTCTGAGTGTTTTACTGGCTCATCCATCAATCTGTCAGGGCGGGCGTCAAGGCAAGAGCCAGAGAAAACTAACAGCTCACACCCAAACAGCCTGAATAATTCAACGTCCGCCACAGCCTCTGGACACTGGGAGCATGAAGCTAATTTTTTATTTATTTCTCAGGCTCTGCAGTTTGTTTTCATGCCCCGGGAGGCTCAGAGAATGGGCATGGGGCTCCCATGGATCAAGAGAGGATGGGCCACAGCCCCAGAGCGGGGGTATCCCACCCTGACGTCTGGGGCGAGACAAGGGACTCACAAGGGACTGTGGACAAAGCAGGGGCATTGCCAAGTGGGGCCTTTGAACAGGGGGGAGAAGGAGCAGGCACTGGAGTCTCAAGGTTTAGGACCTGGATGAGCCACTTCTCAGCTGTGTGGTCTTGAGCAAGCCAGTCACTTCCCTGAGCCTCCGTTTCCCCGGTTACAAGACGTCCACGGTGATAGGACACTTACATAGCGCTTCCTTTGTGCCAACACCTGTCCTGATCGTTTACATATTTTAACTCATGTAATACTCAAGCGTCCCTGTGCAGTACTTAACGACATCACCCCCAGCGTGCAGAGGAAGGAACTGAAGCCCAGAGCTCATCTTAAGGAATCAAAGCACCGATCTCATAGGATGAGGATTAAAGGAGATATAGATCTTACAGATCCCCCGACATCACGCGGTGGGTGTTCGTAAAACGTGGCCACTGCTATTGTTATTAAAATCTCTCTCAGGGTCATTATGTTGCTTGGGTATAACAACAAATATATGAGGTTGGTGGCACTGTGTAATCGTAGATGAGGAAACTGAGGCAGAGAGAGACGTAAAATGGCTTACCCGAGGCCATATACGTTCACCCTAATGATACTGCTCTGTCCTCAGATCCACATCAGCTCCCTTTATGGAGCTGTTGAGACTGAGTTCCATGTTCTGTAGGCCAAACAGACCCCCAAACACAGACTTTCCTTTCAAAAGAAAGACCTGGATTCAAATCCCACATCTGCCGCTCCCCAGTTGTGTGGTTAGAATAGGATCCCTCACTTCAGCTTCCTTGTCTGTGAAATAGGATGAAATGATCAATTACGTGGGGATTAAGAGCAAACCTGGGGGACGCCTGGCTCGTTAGGTTGGTTGAGCATCTGACTCTTGATTTCGGCTCAGGTCGTGATCCCAGGGTTGTGGGATCAAGCCCCACATCGGGCTCTGCACTGAGCATGGAGCCTGCTTCACATTATCTCTCTTTCTCTCCCTCTGCCCCTCTCCCCTGCTCCCTCTCTCTCAAAATTAAAAAAAAAAAAAAAAAGCAAACTTGGGTGACAGAGTGACCTGGGTTTTGTTACCAGGCTGCCACTCACCAGCTGCAGAACCTTGGACATGCTGACTTCTCTCAGCCTCAGTTTTCCCATCTGTAAAACGGGGACTCATAATCCCAACCTTATAGGGCGGTGCTTAGGATTCCATGAGGTAATGTAGGGAAAGCCCCTTAGCCCAGGGCCAGGCACCTGAACAAAAGGTGCCATTAACATCAGTCCTAGACGTTCCTATCTGCCACCATCATTTTTGCAAAGGATCTTGGGAGATGTAGAGGTGGCCTGAGAGACAGAAAGGTCTACCCGGCCACCCCCCCAACCTAGGAAAGATTTGTGACCTCCAGGAAGGGGTGCCACCACAAACACTCTGGGCTCTTTGGAGATGAAAGCAGTGGGAGACTTCTTGCTTTATGTAACATTACAAGGGATGCTCCCACAGTCCTGGCGGTGAGTCACTTCGAGTGAATGAGGTACTGGGTGGCACTTCCAGGATTTCTGAGTCAGAAGCCATTCTGATAGGGGACAAATATCCTTGTGGCTGCAGCCCCCTGAGCCCCCGGCTGGTCTATTCCACTTGCATCCATTAGTTACTTATTGAACATTGAAGGTGAGCCAGAACTAGTATTGGGCAAGTCAGACAAGGAAGTTCCCAGCCACTAGGGCGCTCAGGCATGGGCTTCTTTCTTTTCAGGAGCTATCGCTTTGGGGAAACTGAGGCAGATCAGTGGCTCTAAGTCTTCTTCCCTCTCAGGACAAGGTGGAGAAAGCTAAGACTCCCAATGACCTCCTAGGAAGAAGGGGTCCAGAATGATCAAACCCTCCCGCCTCAGGAAATACCAGATAACTCCTCATTACTGGCTGCTCATCTCTCCAGCAGAAAGTTCTGGTGAGGCGTAAAAGGAAGGACGCTCTAGATCGGTGGTTCTCAAACTTGAATATGCGTCAGAACCTCTTGCAGAGTTTTGTAAAGCAAAGATTGCCAGGTCTACCCCAGAGTTTCTGGTTCACTAAGTGCAGGGAGGTGCCTGAAAACTTGACCTTCCGACAAGTTCCTAGTGACGCTGATGCTGCTGATCTGGCAACCCCACCTTGGAGAGCAACAAACCAGATGAAAGACGAGAAAATGAGGTTAAACTATAGCCCTGCCATTTCCTGGCAGTGTGACCTTGCACAATCTGAGACCCAGTTTCTTCATTTGAAAATGGGGTAGGGGCGCCTGGGTAGCTCAGTCAGTTAAGCATCCAGCTCTTGATTTCGGCTCAGGTCATGATCTCACTGTTCGTGGGATTGAGCCCCACATCATGCTCTGCACTGACAGTGCAGAGCCTACTTGGGAATCTACCCCCGCCCCGCCCCACCCCCCGATCCTCCTCTCTCTTTCTCTCTCCAAATGAATAAACTTTTAAAAAATGAATAAAATTGGGTAAGTAATGTCTACCTGACAGACTTAAGATCAGAGACAATAAACATTGATACTTAGTAGGCCCTCAATAGAAGGACACCCCAGGTGACAGTTCCAAGATCGATGAAAAATAATGCTTTCAGGGAAGACCACCACCAACAAAACAACCTCCTGGAATTCATTTTTCTGAACCAATGGTTTCACAGAGAAATGAGTGATTTCACAGAGCAGAGTTCCATGAAGTCAGAAGCGAGAGCCAGGGACTGAAGAATTCACAGGAAACGCTCAGCATCACATTAAGCAGAAGGGATGCCCAGATTTGTCTGTGCACACAGAACAGTGTTAACCTAAAGAATCAATTAACTCCCTGGAAGACAGGCCGTCTAACCCCAGGGCACCCAGCAAGGGCCTGCCCACCCCAGCTGCCCTGAGCACCACGGGAGCAAATCTTCTAAGTCCTTTTCTTTCTAGTGCCCTCATGATTAAGAACAAGATGCATCACTGGGCTTCTCAATCAGGGGGCAACTCCATTAATGATCTTCAGATGGCAAAACATCATTGGCCATGTTGTCCTGGGCAGGGAGGACAAATGATAGCTGCATTTCATAAGCTGCAGGTAAATGATGTTCCGTTGCAATGTCATCTTTTATTGCAATGCCAAATCTGAGCTCTGGGCCTCAGTTTGACCTTACTGCTCCGATGTTGTATAATGCTTAGTACGATATTCTGAGGGGAAATCAGGAACAGGGATCAGAATGGGATCCAGAAAGGCTGGAATTTGGACAAGCTGTAGGGACTGAGCTAGGAGGGCAGGTCCACGTCAGCACCACAGACAGCGCCAAGCAGCTGGGCTTCTCTGGGGGAAATTGCTTGACTCTGTGTGAAGGCCAACGTCCATACAGTAGTAACATTCACCCTGTAGTCTGAATCAGGGTTTCTCAACCTGGGTACTATTGACATTTGGGGCCAGGTAGTTGTGGAGGGCTGTCCTGTGAATTGTGTTTAGAAGCATTCCTGGACTCTACCCACTCCACCCCCAAGTTATGACCGTAAAAAATTTCTTCAGCCATTGCCCAATGTCCCCAAGGGGTGAGGACAAACTCATCACTGATCTAAGTGAACAGTATTCCCTGGAGTTTTACAGTACGCACGTGAGACCACCCATCCATATAGCCCTAATCCTAAAACTGTCTTTCCGGACTTAGAGTGTCCAGGCACCTCTATTCTTTTCTCTTCTGGTAGGAAGTCATAAACAGGTTAAGAAACATGTAAACAAGTAAAATAAGTGAATAAAATAAAGACTGCAATAAGTGCCAGGAAAAAAAATAACAAAACGGGGATGTGATCAAAAAGTAATGGGAGAACATGTGCACTGGACAAGGGAACCCTCGTGCCCTGTCGGTGGGAATGCAAGCTGGTGCAGCCACCAGGGAAAACAGTATGGAGGTGACTCAAGAAATTAAAAATAGAACTACCCTATGATCCAGCAATCCTACTTGTGGGTATATACCCGAAGAAAGTGAAATCACTAACTTGAAAAGATACACACACCCCTATGTTCATTGCAGCATTATTTACATGAGCCAAGACATGGAAACAACCTAAGTGTCCATCAATGGATGAATGGATAAGAAAATGTGCTAAATATATATATTATCATTATATTAATGTATATAATTATATATTAATATATTATATTATAATTATATCATCATTATAGTCACCATCAATATATCATTATATTAATTATATATATAATTAATATGATATTATGTACTAATATATATAATGGATTATTATTCAGCTATTAAAAAGAATGAAAGCTTATCATTTGTGACAGTATGATGGACCTTGAGGGTATAATGCTAAGTGAAATAAGGCAAACAGAAAAGCAAACACTGTACAATCTCACTTATATATGGAATCTAAAAACAAAACAAGAAACGAGCTCATTGATACAGAGAATAGATCGGTGGTTGCCAGAAATGGGATGTGGGGATAGGAAAAATGGGTGAATTCAGGGGGACAAAATGTACAAAATTCCCAGTTATAAAATGAAGTAAATGGGGATGTAATGTACAGCATAGTGAAGGTAGTTAAGAATACTGTATTGCATGTTTGAAAGTGGCTAAGAGAATAGATCTTTAAAATCATCACTCTGGAGGGCAGTATGGAGGTTCCTCAAAAAACTAAAAATAGAACTAAAAACTAAAAAAACCACAATCCAGCAACTGTACCATTAGGTACTTACCCAAAGGATACAAAAATACAGATTCGAAGCTATACATGCACCCCGATGTTTATAGCAGCACTATCAACAATAGCCAAAGTATGGGGAGCCCAAATATCCCTCAACTGATGAGTGGATAAAGAAGAGGTGGTACGTATATGTGTGTGCGTATGTGTGTGTGTGTGTGTGAAAAAATGTATCAAGCCAACGGCTTGATTCCCAGGGAATCTCAAGGAAGAAATGGACATGACTTCAGACCTTGGCAAAGGCAATGAACACTAAATTCCAGGGAAGAGAATTACAATGGTAACACCTATGCACTGGAGCTCTGTAGTCAAACAGAACTGGGTTCAAACCCCACCTCTCCCACTTGTTAGCTGTGAGATCCTAGGCAGTTGATTTTACCTTATTAGCTTGAGTTCCCTTATACGCAAAATGGAAATAATAGTCACATCTATTTCATAGGGTTCCAGAAGGGACGGGAACAAAATAAGATTCAGATACAATGTAAGCATCATAAGAACAGGTCCTGAAATTATGTCATTATTGTAACCACGTATCTTGCACACATACATATTGGCTATGTTAATGATTTGATGAGTGAGTGTCTGGGGCAATAATTGATAAACCAGAGGAAAGGGGATGCTTGTTCCACAGCAGCAGAAAGGTTAGTAACACTTTCCCCTGGGGTAACAGGAAAACTGGATAATGTGTGTAGTCACAGACGACACCTGTTTCTTCTCGATGCTTATAGTAACATGCAAGAGGAGAGGGGCAAGTTAAAGGAATGGCCATTAAACCGAAAGGGAACCAGGGCTTGATAGTTCTGGAAGCTGCCTGTATCTCCAGATGGCAAAGGATGCTAAAATTACATGTTTCCAGACAGAGATCAAATCCAGGAAATAGGGTATAAAAATGAGGTTGGGGTGTGACTGTAAAATCCCTTACCAATGCCCCAGAAGACCTAAGATAATGCTGCAAATAACTCATCAGTTGAACCACACAGATTTCATAACCTTAAGGGTACTGTGCCTCAGCTACCTTGGGATTTGTCAGCAGATGCTCAAGGTAGACCAGAGTTTATCTCAATGAGATTCACGGGTGTGGCGGCTTGTTTTTGGTTTTTGGCTTTGTTTTGTTTTTAACGGAATGAACCTGTCATAAGATTCACAAAACTTTTAAGAGAAATGTATTGGCAACAACACAGGCAGCTTGGATTGAAAGAGACGAGAATTACACAGATTAAAAGGAGGCCTTTGGACTCCCACACTTCTACAGAAAGAAAGCAGGACGAGAAACCAGTTCGTCTGCAAACACGCGCTTCCTGTGTTTCACGGGGAAGGAAGGATGAATCAGAGAGTGAAACCAGGAGCTGTAGAGATCTGTCCCCAGACCTTGGGTCCCAATTTTAAAAACTCAATTTTGGGGGGTCCCAATTTGGGTCCCAATTTTAAAAACTGTGCCCTGGATTATATTTAAGAATTGCAATGGACCAGTAATCCCTAGGTGTTTCTTTCATCACCCCCTACCTTTGGAATAGGAGTTGTCTATACATTTTATCCCCTGCCTTCCTCTACTACATGTCACGTATAGAAGTCAGTTCACGGGTCTCAGAGAGAGGGAAGCAATACTTAAGGAGCTGTACCAAGGAAACCACATCTGGGAGTCTTCATCCAGACCTACACTTGATTTAGACGATGGGATTCTGATTTTGAGCTGCTGCTGTAACGGGATGCAAGTTTTAGGAGCTGTTGGTGGGGAGGCGGGGGGGAAGGAGTGTATTTTGCATGTAGGAGGGACGTGAGTCACCGGGGACGGGAGGGCCCACTGTGTGAGCCACTCTCCAAGATGGCTCTCGCGTAGGCCTCTCCTACGCCGCACAGGGCTGACCCGCGTAACCACTAGGATATGACAGAAATGACAATGGGTGGGTTCTAAGGTCAGGTTGTTTTAAAACCTGCAGCTCCCATCTGGCTCTCTCGTGGGTCACTCTTGGGAGAAGGAAGCTACTCTGCGGTGAGGGTCCTGAAGCGATCCTGCGGAGCAGTATGTGGCAAGGAGCTGAGGTCTTCCGCCAACAGCCAGGACCAACTTGCCAGCGGTGTGAGTGAGCATTTTGGAAGTAAATCCTCCCCCTATGGTCAAGCCTTCAGATGACCACCAGCCCCAGATGCCATCATGACTGCAACCTCATGAGAGACCCTGATCCAGAACCACCCAGCTAAGCCGCTCCTAAGTTAATAACCCACAGCACCTGTGAGATAATACATGTTTACTGCTATTTTAAGGCGAAGTTTGGGGATAATTTCTTGAGTGGCAACAGAGAACTAATACAAAATTTCCAAAGCATGCAATCCATTTCTTGGAACAAACTGAGGCATAATAAAATACATGCCTGATGTCATTATTAATAGAGATGAGTTTTGCCCTTGAACAATTCAAGACTTAGCACCCTCCTCTTGCATATTACTTTAAGCATTAAGAAGAAACAGGTGTCATTTACAACATTCTGCCTGGGGATCTCCTTATCTAGATTACCCAATAGACTACACACATTATCCAATTTCTGTGTTACCCCAGGGGAACGTGTTACTTGACTCTCTGCTACCACATAGCAATCACCCCTTCCCTCTGATTTATCATTTATCCATGCATGCACACTCTCATGAAATCATTCACAATGTTCCTGGCAGAGGGAACAGCATGTGCGAAAACCTTCAGGTGACAGTGGGCAAAGATTAGTCAAGAAAGTGAAGACACTGTTGGCCTGAATCAAAGAGCCTAAGGGGCTGGAGCAGAGGTGGAGAGAGGAGAGGCCAGGGCCTGGAGGGCCTCGTAGATCTTTAGCAGAAGTCTGGGCTTTATCCAGGGCAATAGGGAGCCATAGAAGAGAATAAACAGGGGAGGGATAGAGGCGCGTCTTAGGAAGATCACCCTGGCCGCAGTGGGGAGCATGGTGGGAGGGGGCAACAGCATAGACAGCATGACCAGGGAAAGGTGGTCAGCCTGGAATGGTGACTGGCTTGAAGGGTATGGCAAGGTAGACAGAGGATCCCGCCTTCAACAGCCAGTACAGGGAGAGTCAATTAAATTCCTGGCTGTAATTATTTTTATAAATGAACACATAAGCAAGGGGGAGGTTGGAATCAGGGACTTTGGTCTTATGTCCATTTTCATGTGTTCCCCCTCCTCCCAGGGCTCTGCCTGGAGTGGACAAGGGGACAGGCTGGCCTGGGTCACCCAGCTCCCTCCAGCCACCTGGCCTGGAAATAACTGCATTTGCCTGCTCCCAGAGGCAGCCCCGACCCAGATGAGGAAGACCCGGAGGCGGGGCAGCCACAGCGGCTGGGGGTGCTCCTGAGTTAATTGAGAGCACACGGGATGAGCCGCTGCCCTGTTTTCATCTTGATGGATCTAATTAGACAAGCAGCAATCGTGCTACACGGACTGGCCCAGCGGACCAAGGCCACGGCTGGATGCCTGGGGACCTAGGCACGAGGCACAGCAGTCTCTGCTGAGACCATTGTCTTTCTTGAAAGAGACTGGGGTGGGAGGCAGTGTGGCCAGGGCTTGTGGGACACAGGCGACTAGAAGAAATCAGATTTCCACGGACGCAATCGTGAAGTCATGCCACAGTTCCCCAAGATCTACTGAGTCTTTCTAGAGCTCCCACAAGGGAGCCGGGTACTGTTCCGGGAGCTGGGGACACAGCTGTGAATGAGACAGACCTGTCCCTGCCCTCCTGGAGATTACATTCTAGCAGAGCGACAGATGTTATAGCCAAATGATCACACACGAAATGAGATAATCATGGCCAAGCAGCGAGGGAGATTGCCCTGGGGCCACGAGAAGGAGTCGTTAAGAAAAGATGCCTACGGAGTGCTTATGATGCACACATTTTAACTCACTTAATCATTACGACAACCCTGTGTAGGAGGGTTTATTATTGTCAGTTCCATTTTGCAGATGAGGCCATTGAGGCCCAGAGAGGTGGAGTGACTTTTTCAAGGTCACCCAGCAGGGAAGTGGCAGAACTGGGATGTGAAGCAGAGATGCTCGGGCTCACCAGGCAGAGGGTTGCACAAGTGTCCTGTGGCGGGAAAGAGGCTGAGTGCGGGAGGTACTACTAGGAGGCAGGGGGGCCAGAGGGCAGAGATGGGGGGTCCGGGCTGATGCTAGGAGGAGAGCGGGTGGGAGTTGGAGCCAGACTACACAGAACATGTCAGACGTGTCAGGGACATATGTCTTTATTTTGAGGGCAACAGGGAGCCACAGAAGGGTTTTAGGCACGGGAGGGATGTAATCAACTTTGATTCTAACTCCGCCTAGCAGAAATAGCAAGTCAGTACCAGGACGGACATTTGACCAATGAGGAACCCGAGGCCAAAAGAGATGGGCTGACTCAACAGAAGAGGCTGGGAGGGTTTGGAGGGGCACACGGGCTGGGGGACCTTGGGCAAGCCCCTTGATCCCTCTGGGCCTCCATTTGTCTATCTGTAAAACGGAAAGCTAGGGTGATCCCCAAAGACCATTTTAGCTCTAACCTGCTAACATCATGGGGCTTCTTTCTTCTTCTTTGTGTGCTTCCTTCCATCGAACGGCATATAAAATCCCCACTAAGTGCTAGGCACCTGCTAACATCACTGGGCTTCTTCTTCGTGTGCTTCCTTCCATCGAATGGCATATAAAATCCCCACTAAGTGCTAGGCACCGTGCTGCTTCCAGCCCCACCACGGGAGGAAGATCGCAGACCACTGCCTGCTTCTTTCTTGTCCCTGCACTGTGTCCCAAACCGAGGGGGTAACCTACGCCTGCCAAGCTCGCCCAGGGCTCCCACCTAACGCCAGCCCCGAGCCACACGCTCCAACAGCTGTGGCCACAGCAGGCCTTCCGTCTCCACTCGGGATCATTTTTCCCTCCGATGAAAACAGATGGAGAGACTTGGAAGGAAACACAGCCCAGCCCCTAGCCCGGAGCTCAGAGTTCTGGGACGGGAAGACAGCCAGAGCTAATTCCGACACCAGCTGCCTCACTTGGGCTCCAGGTTCCAAGGCCAGCTCCCTGGAGACTTTTCCTGCCTCTCCGCAGGCCATGGGGAGCTCAGATTTCATTTCCTCGAGCTCTGGCCGTTCCAAGCCCAGCTCCTCCTTCCGTTGCCACAGCACCATCCCCCTGGCAGGTGCACTGGAGAGGCCTCCCCTCAGCTCTTTCTGTGAGGACTTCAGGAGGCAGATGAAGCCCCCGCTGCCCCCCCCCGCCCCCCCCCACACACACAGACCTCCATCCACCCCGGGATCCAGGAGCCATGGCCTCCACTTCCCCTGGAGACCTGGCTCAGAACTAACGCTGCTTAGAGGACAGTTTGGGACAGGAATTTATAAACAATTATTAAAAAGCTTGGAAATGTACAAGCCCCTCATCCCAGCAACATCTTTTCTAGAAATGTATCTTAGAGAAAGAGTTGCCCTCGTAAAGTCTTGTATTTCTCTGTAATTCAAAAATCCAAGAGACTTTGAACGTGTTTCCATAAGTTTGGAGCCAACCCTCGTTTGACTGCAAAACCGACCCTGAACTAATGCGAGGCTATTCACGGAGCTCACTTTATCCCACTCAGTGGGAATATTTATGAGTTTCCCTAAGAATGTATTAGTATGTTTGATTATATGGTGCTGCCCTGAGCCCCCCTAGTGGTATCACATAGAATATGCTGTGCATACCCTATAATCTGTCTGAAACCACTGAGTCCCAAAACGTGGGTAGCCCCAGGGGGGTTGGATACGGGATCGTGGACCTGAACTGGCAAAAAGCGAAGACAACCCAGAAACCCACCCACGGGGGACTAAGGAACACGTTGGTACAGCAGTAACAGTAGCAAGATCAGAGCCAACCTTCCAGACAGGACCTCTCATTATCCCGGTTTTGCAGATCCGAACATCGAGGTTCTGTGAGGATGCGTCGCTTTGCCTAGGACAATGACCCTGACGGAGAAAGCATAAGGTAGCACTGACGCGAAAAGAAATGAGAAACCGCCAAGCTGCACAGTTGATTTTTTTTCTTCATGTTTGAGAAAGAGAGAATGTGCCCGTGAGCCGGGGAGAGACAAAGAGAGAGGGGGACAGAGGATCCAAAGTTGGGCTCCGTGCTGATAGCAGCAAGCCCGATGTGGGGCTCGAACTCACAAACTGTGAGATCATCGCCTGAGCGGAAGTCGGACACTCAGCCTACTGGGCCAACCAGGCGCCCCGTGCATTGCTGATTTTTTTTTTTTATAAGGCAAACTGTCTGAGAATGGAGTGCGAACCTGTTACACATGTGTGTGCATGTAATCTATGCATACACGATATATGATACACAGTAGCGGTTTTCTGTGTCAGTTTGGCTGGGCTACGATACCTCATCATTCAAATTCAAACCTGGCAGCACCATTTTCGGTGATGCTGTGAAGGCATTTGCTTGTTTGTTTTATTTTTCTCCTTTCTCTATTTATACATAGTAAAATAAGGGCTCTGGGAATAATTTCCTTTCTCTTTTAGCAGTAAACTCTTTTTTTTGCTTGTGTCTTGCTCTAAACTGAATCTTACCGGGCAACCTGTGTCGGCCTTTGTTTTTCAAAAGGACTCTCCCTCCCAACCCCCGCCCTGTGTTCGGTCCTGCGGCGAACCTGTCAATCGAGAGGACCCCCTGCCTTCCCTTGGTTCCAGGGTGGCAGGTGTTCCAAGCTCAGTCTGTCGCCATGAAGGTATTTTGTAGATGTCACCGATGTTTATAATCAGTTGGTTTTTTTCATTTTGAGAGAAATGGGGGTGGAGAATCACAAGCAGGATGCACACTTAGCACAGAGTCCGATGTGGGGCTCGAGCCCACACACCATGAGATCACGACCTGAGCCAAAATCAAGAGCCGGACGCTTAACTGACTGACCCACCCAGGTGCCCCATGATCAGCTGATTTTAAATAAAGGGGATTATCCTCCGTGGTCTGGGTGGACCTGATTCAATCAACTGAAAGGCTTTCAGAGGAAAACCGAGGTTTCCAAGAAGAAATGCTACTCATGGACGGCAGCTTCAGCTCCTTCCAGAGAGTTCCAGCCTCCTCTTCCCGATAGCCCGCTCCATGGAGTTCAGACTTGCCCAGCCAGTCCCCACAATCACATGACCAATTCCTTGCAATCAAGCTCTCCCTGTAGATCTCCCACCGGGTCTGTTTCTCTGGTTGAATCCTGACAGATACTCCGTGTAACTGAACGTTTTCTTCTGTCTCAACTCCTCCCACCCATGGGGTGTATCCTGCCCTTTGGGAGATACTGGGAGGGTGGGCCCCCATCTGAATGGAGCACGGGACTACCTTGGAGTGGGCACTCTGTGCAGGACCCTGTACCAAGGACTGTCCCGATCCATTCCGACTACCACCCTGCGAGGTGGGTACTGTGATTAGTCCCACTTTACAGATGAGGAAGCTGAGTCTCAGAGAGGTCAAGTCACTTCCCCAAGCACACACAGACACTTATGACTCTATTCTGCCTGACCTCAACACGTGTGCTCTTAACTACCAATTCACCAGCTCAGAAATATCTCCCTAGACAAAACAGGGAAGACAGAGGAGGACTTTTGACTGTCCCCTCCAACCATGTGATTTGCAGATAAGCTGAGAACCAAGGCAGATGACCAGGGCTTGTATCTCAAGGTGGGGGCAGTAGTTACCATCACCAACCAGCTCTGTCTCCTGCCTACCCTGTCCTTTAGTCTCCAAAAAGGGTCAAGCTAGTGGCCATGTATCCATTCTCCTGAAACTGACCTCTCTCCCCAGTCAGCAGCAATGGCAAAACAACCGTACTGACAATGCTCCATTCAGCACCAGCCTCTGACAGATTAACGAAGGGCCAGGAGTCTTCGTATGGGAGAAAGAAAGCTGGACGAGGACCCAGGACACCTGGCTTCTAGCCTGATTCCACCACAAAAGAGTTGTGTGGCCTTGGTCACGGCACCGAGCCCCTCAGAGGCCAAGACTGGGAGAAAACAAGAACCAAGCACTTTTATACTAACAAGTCCCAAGACTATTACCTCCATCTCACAAATGAGGAACTGGGCTGGGAGGTCACATGGCTTGTTCTCCTCACACGGCCAGTAATTGGCAAGGCTGAAATGCAAACCTCAACCCACTGACTCCAGAGCCCAAGGTTACAGGGCCCCTTTGCAATTCCATGGGCCCCAGAGGACCTTCAAGGCAGCGGGAATTCTGGCATATGGGAGCCAGCTTGGCTTATTTCCCTCTGAGCGGAGGGTTTATTGATCTCACTGCAGCTACAGAATGGCCCACAGTTGGGGAATTACTAAACAAGAAAGCACAGCAGCCTCTGATTTATGAGATGCATGGACCCACACCAGGCA
The DNA here is from genome assembly GCF_046562875.1 of Panthera onca. Lineage (NCBI taxonomy): Eukaryota > Metazoa > Chordata > Mammalia > Carnivora > Felidae > Panthera > Panthera onca. The sequence continues at coordinate 16,319,945 of NC_138350.1, forward strand.
AGCCAATCAACTGGCAGAAATTTGCATATTCATGAAGCCTCATAAATAATGCAGAAATGACAAGCAGGATTGATGCTTGCCACCAGACATCAAGTCCTGGCCCTTTGAGCAGGGGGTCTCAAACTTGAGTGTGGGAATCGCATGTGGGGCTTGCTACAATGATGCCTTCAGGGTGTCCATTCAGACAGTCTGGAGTGACACTCAAAAAGTCACATTTCTAATCACTTCCCAGGTGGTGCTAATGTGGCTGATGGTCCAGGAACCGCAATTTGGGAACCACTATTCTAACTCACTGCTGCTGATCTCACTCACCTTTGCTCCCCATCGGGAAGGAACTGACCTCCCCACCCCTGTGGGATGCCAGGTGGAATCCTAGATCTGCTACCCACGAGCTTAGTGATTCCAGGCAAGTTCCTTAAGTCTTTGGTCCTTAGTCTCTGTGTCTGTAAAATGGGACAACAGTACCCACCTCAAGGGGCTTCTGGGAGGACTGAGGGAGAAGAGGCACAGAAAGGGCTGGCCCAGGGCCAGCAATATAATTTAAAAAAATGTTTTAAAAATGACAGCTTTTACAAAAGAAATGTCCAGCCATGACTCACAGTCTAAGTCCTTTTTGACTATCATATTACTGCTTTCAGTTAAAAAAAAAAAATCCAGACATACAGGACAATTGCAAAAAAATAAAAATAAAGCTCCTGGAACTCTCATATAGTTGGCAAACACCAAGTGCTCAAAATTAATGTGGGGACAAAGCAACATCATGTACCTCCTGATATGACGCACTGAGAAGGACACAGTGTCATTCTGCGACATTTTCCCCCAAAATGTACAACAACTTGAATCTCATCCCAAGGAAATAACAGACAAATCCACACAGAGGGTACCTTTTGCAAAGGAACTGGACTGAAATCTTCCAAAATGTCAAGGTCATGAAAGACGATGAAAGACTGAGAAACTGTTCCAGACTGAAGGAGACCAAAGGAGCATCAGGAAAGGAATACTATACTTATATGTGTATTTACATATACATGTATACCTTTAGAGAGAGAGAGAGAGAGAGTGATAAAGCTAATATGGGGAAATATTAACATTTGGGGAATTTGGGTAGAAGAGCATGTGGAATTTGTCACAAAGCATAGTGATGACAAGTTGCCATGGACCTGAAGTTACTATAGACTGAATCCTGAGGTTAAGTAAACCCAGAAGAATGGGAGCCCATGGGAATGCATGGTGCTATTCTCATGTCTCTATGGGCCTTTTTTTTTTTTTTTTTTTTTTTGAGAGAGAGAGAGAGGCAGAGGAAGGGACAGAGAGAGAGAGGAGAGGAGAGGAGAGGAGAGGAGAGGAGAGGAGAGGAGAGGAGAGGAGAGAGAGAATCCCAAGCAGGCTGCACGTTCAGCATGGAGCCCAATGCAGGGCTCGATCCCACGACCCTGGGATCATGACCTGAGCTAAAATCAAGAGTCTTATGTTTAACCAATGGAGCCACCTCTACAGTTCTTACACATGGGCTACTGTCTCATGGTATTGTCAGCTCAGCCAGCATCTATGCATCTAACACAGCCCAAGTAGGCAATTAATACTCACTGAAGTCAGTTCAGCTAAACTGGTATTTACCCAGCAGGTGCTGTCCTGGACACTGGGTGAACAACAGTAACGAGAATAGACACTGTCACTGTGTGTGCACCCCGTGGGCAAAAGGGGACATTCTTCAATCGATAGCCTATCACTCCATTTCGACTGTGGTCACAGTAACCAACATGTTAGGAGGGTGGAGTATATCACTGTTTTCTAAGATTTAAAGATCCTTTTGATGGGGGGGGGAGGGGGCACACAACACACGAACAGTCAGATAGATGAAAAACCAAAGTCTTCGTTATTACATCTCCAAATGAGGAGAAGCATCACACAGGGCTACGTGGGGAGTTGCACCCAGAGGCAGGTAACAGTAAGCTGGAGCTATGGGAGCTTATGTGTAGCAAGGAGGGTTGAAGGTAGCTAGTTTCCAGGCTCCCTATGGGTTGTCTAGTTTGAACAGTTTTGTGGACTCTGGGGCATAGAGGCTGCCCCTAGTTGTCTGGTACCCAACTCTGGCACGATTAGGAGGTGCAGGGTGACCACAGGCTGTGAAGCCTGACAAAGGACTGGTTGGAGTGTGAACCTAATTATCTGCTCAAGAAGGAGAACTGGCCAGCCTTTAACCAGGGCCTCAAAACTGATAAGGATAGCATGAAACAAACACACAAAAACCATATTATAGTTATGTCCTCTCTGAGCCTCATCTGTAAAATGGAGACATAACACCTACCTAATAGGATAGGATTGAATGTAGATGAGAAAGTACCTGCACATAAGTCCAAAGAGGAATCATCCCTTATGCCAGCACCTAGGCTAAAATAAAACAGGGGTGTCTGGGTGGCTTAGTCAGTTGAGAGTCTGACTTTGGCTCAGGTCATGATCTCACAGCTTGTGAGTTCGAGCCCCACGTCGGGCTCTGTGCTGACAGCTCGGAGCCTGGAGCTTGCTTTGGATTCTGTGTCTCTCTCTCTCTTTTCCCCTCCCCTTCTCGTACTCTCTCTCTCTCTCTCTCTCTCTCTCTCTCTCTCTCTCTTTCTCTCAAAAATAAATAAACATTAAAATTTTTAAATAAAATATAAAATAAATAAAATAATAAAATAAAAATTATATATATATATATATATATATATATATATATATATATATATACACACACATAGTTTAAAATTTACTGTTGGAAATACCTAAGGAAGGTGTATACCCCTCTCCCCAAAACCACACAGTTTTCCTCTAATGTTAAAACAGACTGATATTTATCTTGAGGAACAGCAGATGTGGTTGACTTGCATTCAGCTCCCATCCAGGATAAACACATGAGACTCTCCACAAGGTGAGATGTTACTCTGAGAGTTATCACACAGCCTTAAGGAACAGCCATGCCCTGTCTCCATCCCTGCCTCGCCATGGGGCATTTGCTCTGTGAGTGGGTTTCAGTCTTTTTCTGTCTTTCTTTGTCTCTCTGTCCCCTTCCCTCCCTTCCTTTCTTTCTCCTTCCTCACCCCAATGCACACCTAGGGAACACTTTCCATCCCAGTAGCTAGGCACTATTCCTGGTTGAGGAACCACCAGACATGGTGGCTGAGCCACACCTCCCACTACAAAAACTTAAAGGTGGAGGACAGTTCCCCTCCCACCAGCACACACCAAGAGCATGGCCAAGGGACATAACTGGACTGATCACTTGGCCTTTCCTCGGCTCTGAAACTTGTGAGAGAGGCATAGCTGTCCGAAGAAGCATTTGGGTCAAGGGCCTATTGGTTGGCATCATGTATCTATGGTATTTGTGCCATGTGTGGCCCCCCAAACACGTCATCTCGGCGACTGATCTTTGGGTGTGCTTGACTGTCTTCTTGTCTGGACTTGCAAACTTCCCACCAATTTAGCAAGCCACCCAAAGCTCTTCCAATAAGTTTATTTTCTGTTTAAGGTAACAAAAGTCAACTTCTGTCTCTCACAATCAAGATGCCTAGCTTATCCCTTCAAAGAGTTGAATTTCTGGAGGTTAAATAAACAGGGCTGACTCCACTAAAAGCCATGGAGGAACACCTCCCTCAGGGTGTTGGGAAATCTGGGGTGAGATTTTCTTCACTTTGCCATTTCTTTTCCTACAGATACACTCACCCGTGAGCCCCACGAACCACCTACTTTCCAGCTGTTAGTAATGATAAGAAAACTTTACTGAGTACTGAATGATGCCAAGCCCTATCATGGTTGGTCCCCGTTATTCATAGATTCCGTATTTGAAAATTTGCCTACTTGCTTAAATGTATTTGTAACCCCAAAACCAATATTTGTAGTGCTTCTGCCAGCATGCACAGAGTAGCAAGAAATTTGAGTCACCCAACGTGGTTCCCCACTGACATGAACAAGATGACATTCTGCCTTCTTGTTTCAGCTCTCTTTGTAAACACGTATCCTTTTCGCAGTATGTTTACTGCAATTTTTTTGCATTTTGTGCCTTTTGCTGGTGATTTTCCTGTTTCAAATGGCCCTCAAGGGTAGTGTTGAAGTACTGTGCAGGGTGCCTAAGTGTAAGAAGGCTGCGTGTGCCTCAGGAAGAAAATGCATGTGTTAGACAAGCTTCACTCAGGCGTGAGTTACAGTGTTGTTGGCCATGAGTTCAATGTTAATGAATCAACAACATATATTAAATATGGAGTCTTTAAACAGAAACACACATAAAAGAAGGTTATCTATCAACTGATTGATGAAAATGTGACCAGAGGCTTGCAGGAACCTAATCCTGTATTTCTCCCAGGAGCAATGGTTCAGTGTTCCCTAATTGAGTGTTGGTACTGACTTACAGAACATAACTACCACAAATAATGAGAAGTAAGTGCATGAGAGCATATGTTTGAGAAAACCCGAAACGCACAATTCCAGAAGAGACTGCGAAATTTCCACGCAGTTTAGTGCTTTGCAAGACACCAAGGGAAACGCAAGTGAGGAGGAAGCCCCAGATTATAGACCACCACCCTCAAAAAGGAGACTAAGAAGAAGTGAGGGCCTTGAGTTCACGGGGTATTTGAGTCCCCCAAGGAAAGCTCCAGCCAGAGGATAGAGCATTTGCCACAAACATGAACACGAGGGGCCACTGACATTAGGGTCTTGGTGTGTCTTCATAGCAGCCTTCAGGCCAAATGTCCACCTGCTCTTTGTGCTCCCAACGATCCCTACCACTATCCATGCTTCCCGGTCTGTATATCCTGGCGCCCTCTGGGGGAGGATCATTTCCAGGCTTCTCCAGATGCTCCTGACTTTTTCCTCAATGGCTGCAATACCCAGATAACCCATTTCCTACCCTCTGCTATGTCATTTGCTCTAAAACCCCTAGCAATGGAGTTTTCCTGCTAACATCAAGAATCAGTTATGACCCCACCCCAAAGCACCACATCTTCTTCGACACCCTAGTTCATCCAATTTATGTCGGTTGGACCAGGACTGGGATTGAACATCTGGCTCTACCCTTTAATAGCTGTGTGATCTGAACAAAGACATTTAACGTCTCTTGACCTCCATCCCTCATCTATAAAATGAGATGGGACTGGAGTAAATATTTTGTAAAGTCATTGCCAGGGCAGTTCCACAACTCATCTTTCCCCACAGATTCTAGATGTTACTTAAATACCAATGCAGATGGCTTGTAAATATTGTCCTTCTATTGAGGACAGAAACTTAGAGTAGGGCTGGAGAAAAGAGATAACATGGCTGTTGACATATATTTCATGCCCTCTAAACATTTCTTTGGCTGATGGATTGGCCCACTATGTAGGAAACCGCAAACAATAAGTCCTCTTTATGATTGACAGGTGGGATGTGGAATGCAAAAGAAGAGAGGAATCATCTAGAATACAAAAGTCCTCTTACCTTGGAAGGGAGGAGTCATGTTAGAGTTCCTTGAAATTATGAGAACACAGCTTAATTCACTTCAATTAAAGCTTAATGTTCTATTTTGTGAGCAAGTCACTTGCATCAACTAATAAGTGAAGTAGATCTCCAACTCAAGGTTTTCAAGATGCAGGGATCCCAGGATTGATGTCACCTTACGCTAGATTTTGGGACTTCAAAATAGCAAATCCCAATCATCCAGGACCATGTGAAGATTGATGAGTGAATGAGATAAGTCTAATCCCAACTGTGTGATGGGTCATCTGTCTCCCAGTGCACAACCAGGGACAGTAACTTACAGTCTCCTCATTGCCTCTTTGATCTCTCAACTCCCACCACACTTCAAAGTAGTATGAAGCCCAGCAGGTTTACAACATTGTGGGTAAGCTCTGGAGTCAGACTCCTGATGGGTTTGAGTCCCATCCCTCCTCATTCACTCTGTGACCTTAGCCATTTTTAGCAGCTTTCTCTTTTTTTTAATTGTTTTAAGTTATTTATTTTGAGAGAGAGAGAACACAGGAGGGGCAGAGAGAGAGAGAGAGAGGGAGAGAGAGAGAGAGAGACAGAATCCCAAGCAGGATTGATGCAGGGCTCAAACTCACAAACCATGAGATCATGACCTGAGCTGTAATCAAGAGGCAGTTTCTTAACTGATTGAACTACCCAGGTTCCCCTTAACTAACTTTCTTATGCTTCAGTTTCCTCATCTATAAAATGAGAATAAGAGAAGTATCTTCCTCCTTGGGGGGTGTAGAGCAGTGTTTCTCAACTGCATCTGAATTATTTGGGGATCTTGTTAAATGAAGATCGTAATTCAATAAGCCCAGGGCTCTGTTTCTGGTATGGCAGAGCTAGGTCCTAACAGACTAACAATACCACATATAACAATTATAAACTCTGAGCAAAATACAAAAATCAATTATTCTAGGTCTCTGGAGAGTCGGCGGTTGGGGGCGGGGAGGGAACAGGTAGCTTTCAGAGGGAAGTCAAATCTTGGGGAAAAAAGGGACTAGCATTGGATGACCTTCTCATTTTTGCTACTCTTGTCTGAGGGCAGGCCACAGCTGTGGTTCAGTGCAGGACAGTTACAACTCTCATAGACATCTTGCCAGCTTTCTGGCCTGACAAGCCAGAGGAAGCAGCCCAAAGCAACCATAGTCATAATGAGGGACAATCCTAGAAAGGAGAAAGCAGAGAAAGGGGATCCCAAATTCTGAGTAGAGGCTCAGTCCAAATGTCTAGCTGACCCCTAGACCATGCATGCATAAGAGACTTAAAGCAGCTTATAGCTAAAGATTAAAGACCTCAACCAGGATTTTGACTGCTTCCCACACAGGTGAGACAATCTTCAGTCTATTAATTGCCTGCTAAAACAAAATCATCAACACTCTTTGCAGCAATATAACAGAATCCATAATCTCTACAACAAAGTATTCACAACATGCAGGATAAAATCCAAAATGATTCAACATGCAGAGAACCAGGCAGATGTGACCCATTTTTTAGGAAAAGATAATTAATAAAAACCAGCCCTGAGATGACCCATAAGGATTTAAAGCAATTACTATAACTATGTACTCTCATGTAAAGAAAAATATGAAATAATGAAAATATGGGAAATCTCAGCGGAGAAGCAGAAAATGTGAGAAGGAACCAACAGGAAATTCTAAAACTGGAATATACAAAGGGGTGCCTGGGTGGCTCAGTAGGTTAAACGTCCAACTTTGGCTCAGGTCATGATCTCATGGTTTGTGGGTTTGAACCCCATGTTGGGCTCTGTGCTGACATCTCAGAGCCTGGAACCTGCTTCAGATTCTGTGTCTCCCTTTCACTCTGCCCCTCCTCCATTTGTGCTCTCTCTCTCTCTCTCTCTTTCTCTCAAAAAATAAGCATTTTAAAAAATTAAAAAAAATAAAACTGGAATACACAAAAAACATTCAGTGAACTTGAAGATAGATCAACAGAAATTATCCATTCTTGAGAAGGGGGAGAAAAGATATAAAATTAACAGAGTGTCAGGGACCTATGGAATAATATGAAAAGATCTAACATAAGAGTAATTGGAATCCCAGAAGGAAAAGAAAGAGAGATTAAGGCAGAAAATATAACATCCCAAAACTTCCCAAATGGGTGATTCAGTAGAGCTATAGAAAGATTCTATATTCTAACAGAAAATATCTCCTAGCTGATATTGTTGGTGCATACTCTGACAAGGTCTAAACCTGTACTGTCCAATAGAACATTCTACAATGGTGAGAATATTCTATTTCATCACTCTCCAATATGGTAGCCACTAGCCACATGTGGCTATTAAAAACTTGAAATGTGGCTAGTGTAATTAACAGAGCTCGACTTTTTAAAAATTTTTTAACATTTATTTATTTTCAAGAGATAGAGAGAGACAGAATGCGAGTGGGGGAGGGGCAGAGAGAGAAGGAGACACAGAATCTGAAGCAGGCTCCAGGCTCTGAGCTGTCAGCACAGAGCCCGATGCGGGGCTCGAACCCACGAACCGTGAGATCATGACCTGAGCTGAAGTTGGAGGCTTAACAGACTGAGCCACCCAGGCGCCCCTACAGAGCTTAATTTTCATTTTAGTTAATATAATCCTAAATTTTAAAAAGCCACATGTGGCTAATGGCTGCCATATTGAAGGGTACAAGTCCAGGGAATTCAATGGGATGGTTGGTACTCATAAAGAACTCACATGATGCCCGGCACGGAACAGCCCTCACTACGAACTAACCATCGTCATCAACCTCATCGTCAAGATGACTTCACTGCCTTGCTCAGGATCATGCCTACTTTTCCCCTAATAGGAAAAAAAGTGCCTTGTTCCCTGCTCCCCATGGCCCCCCAACTCCTTTTATCACCTGACGTAGTTTTTTTTTTTTTTTTTTTCAGTCTTTTCCACCATTTTCATCTGGTATGGGCTCTGCTTATCATGTTAGCCCCTTTGAAGAAGCTGGGACCACTCACAATATATACTCTTTGTACTTTAAAGGCCTCTTTAGCCCGAATGCTGAAATGGCCGGAGGTTTTTATTCTTTGCTTAAAGAAAGATTTGTGGAGACACGATAGCACTCGGGCTTTGGCGAGCACTTCTCCGTCTCTGCCGTGCTCTTGTCAGGTCTCACACCCACGCACCCTGCACGCTCACGAGGACCAAGCCTGCATGCGAACGTCTATTAGCTTTATGGGGAGGAGGGAATATCACCATAATCAAGCTGTTTCTGTACGACACTGGGGCAACGACTGCTGGCAGTTGGCGTGTTCCCACTCCAGATGGAAAAAGTGTGGACGGAAAACAGGGAATATAGACTAGCCACATTCCCCTTCCCCTAGAGTGGGAATAGGGAAGGGTCTGGAGGCTACCTCCTGGTTCCAAGTAAGCGAAAACCAGAGGAGGATATGCCAGAGCCCTAGAGCAGGCCTCAAAAGACTGTCCTGTCCAAGCTGTGTAACCGTAGGCAAGTTCCTTCACCTCTCTGAGTCTCAATTTCTTTGTGTGGTCAGTGAAGGTAATGATAATACTTATCACATAGAGATGTTTTGAGGCTTTCAGTGTGGCACTGGGGGTAGTCTCAGAGAAGTCAACATGAGCACCCCAGCCATCCTACAGAATGATTTTTAAAACTCCTTTGATCAGAAATATCTCCTTATCTCAGTGCCTAAAATTTTACCACCCAATACCCTGGTTTAAGGCTACAGAGGACAATTGCTAACCTCGTGTGGGGCCCTAGGCTCAGACTATCCTAGTTCAAGGCTTCTCAAATTTTACAGAGGACGCAGGTCACCTGGGGACCGTGTTAAAATGCAGATCTGGGTTTACAGGCCCGGGGTGGGGTCTGGGATTCTGAATTTCTGACAATTTTGCGGTGATACAGATGCTGCTCTTCTGCAGACCACACTTCAGGTAGCGAGGGCCCTCGGGATTTTGCTGCATATCATAAAATCCACTTTCCCTCATAAGGTTATCTTGTTCATAGTGATAAACCACGTTTCTAAATATTCAGATAAGAAATTGGAAATGCTGGATAATACTAATGATAATATCAACCACAGCTTACATTTATTGAGGGCTTATTCTGTACCAGGCATCATGCCAAGTGCTTCATATCCTCTAGTTCATTTAGTCCCAATGGCACCCTTCTAAGGAAGGTTCTGTTATTAACCTGACTTTATAGACGAAGAAGCTACATCTCAAGGAGGTTAAGACATTTGCTGAAAGGCACACAGCTAGTGAGAGAAAGATCCGGGATTTGAACCCTGGGCTATCTCAGAGCTCTATAGGCATATGCCACTATGAAGGAGTTCTAAAAGCCCATGACAAGATTTCTATCCCAGAATCTTCATTTTACTATGGGGGTGGTGGCATGGTGGAGTGGAACCTCATAGCCTAAAGTGCTACCCATAACCCATCAGTGGTTCTCATTCCTGGCTGCACAGAATTACTTGAGGGGGCACTTTTTTTTTTAATGTTTATTTATTTTTGAGAGAGAGAGAGAGAGAGAGAGAGAGAGAGCAAGCTAGGGGCAGAGAGAGAGAGGGAAACAGAATCCGAAGCAGGCTCCAGGCTCCGAGCTGTCACCACAGATCCTGACGTGGGGCTCGAACTCACAGACTGCGAGATCATGACCTGAGCCAAAGTCAGACACTTAACTGACTGAGCCTCTTTTATTTTATTTATTTATTTATTTATTTATTTATTTTATTTATTTTATTTTTTTGAGAGAGAGACAGAGAGAAAGAGAGAGCATGTGAGCCAGGGAAAGGGGCAGAGGGAGAGAAAGAGAGAGAAAGAAAGAGAGAGAAAGAGAGAGAAAGAGAGAGAGAGAGAGAGGGAGAGAGAGAATGAATGAATGAATGAATCTCAAGATGAGAATCAATCTCAATGAATCTGACGCGGGGCTCGATCCCACAACCCTGGAATCATGACCTGAGCCAAAGTCGGATACTTAACCGACTGAGCCACCCAGGGACCCCTTTTATTTATTGTTATTTTTTAATTTGACAGAGAGAGAAAGAGAGAGCATGAGAGCCAGGGAAAGGGGCAGAGGGAGAGAAAGAGAGAGAGAGAGAGAGAGAATATGAATCTCAAGCAGGCTCCCCTCTCAATGTGGAGCCTGACGCGGGGCTCGATCCCACAACCCTGGAATCATGACCTGAGCCAAAATCAAGAGTTGGACGCTCAACTGACAGAGCCACCCAGGTGCCCTTGAGGGACTTTTAAACATACCAGTGCCCCAATCCCACCACATACCAAGTACACTGGAATCTCTGCGGGGGGGGGGGGGGGACCCCAGATCTCAAAATTTTAGGCTCCCTAAAGCATTTCGATCTGCAGCCGAGGAAGAAAATCTTTGTCTTAGAGCCTGAGCTCTGACTGCTAAGGACTCCGAAGGGGCCAAAGGACTCAGCAGACAGGCGGCCAACATGAGAGAGGTGCGATGTGGCCAAGCAGGCTGTCCCCAGTCCAGACACATTCCAGAAGCCACTCTCCCTGGCTCATCAACATCATCATTGTATACTCCCAACGTCTCTTTATTATCTGTGCATAATGAAGCCTGACGAGGATTAAGATGGGTGTGCGACCGTGGAGGGAAAGAAGGAAGGGGATTTCTATGGGCGGATAATTACAGCCACTAAATGTCCGATGTCACAGATCCTCGTCCCGCATCTCATCAAGACGGCTAGGGAACAAAGGGCGAGCGGGAGTGCCAGGTATGACAGCTGCAGCCGTGTTTCCCGGGACCGCACCTGGGCAGAAGTCTGGGAAACGAGCACTCCTTCAGTGAAGGAGCCAGAGGGCCTCGGTGGCAAGAGAGGGGAAAGGGACAGAGACCCTTGGGGTCTCTGTACTCTAACGTGGTCATTCTACAGATGGGGAGAACCAGCCATCGCTACCCCAGCTCCCAAAATAGCTGCCCTAGACCCCCCAGGCATCCTGGCCATCCCGGGGAAGGCCTCCAGGGTGGGTCTCGGCTGGGTTTTGCCCGGCGGGTGCCCTTCCTCTTCAGCCGCTACCAGCACCTTCATTTCTATACAGGGATCTGTTCCCACCGACCCCCCACCATTCTCGTTGAAGGCAGTTCTCTGGGAGCTGTCAAAGTGCCCCCCCTTCTCTTGGCTGAGGGGGCAGGCACATGCCTCAGTCTGGACCAGTCAGCTCTCTCCTAGGCATCTGAATCGGAAGCAGAAGGAAGGCAGGAAGGAGGCAGGAAGGAAGGAGGAAGAAGGAGGAGCTGACGCCCTGAGGCCATCCGCTTCTACTGCATCCCCAAAGGAGCCAAAGCTCCTTTCATTCCTGCTGCTCACCTACTGCTTTGTTCTAGGAGTTCTTCCTATCTGTTCGTGTTTGCCCAAGCTAGCCAGGAGCTTGAGGATATGGCGTCTGCTGTTTCATGGGCAGTATGAAAGTGGCCCAAACGCTTTCCTTCCATTGCCACGGGACTTTGAATTCACAGAGTACAAGGAGAGCGGATTTTACTGACCAGCTCCCTCCCTGCTAGATAAATCCTGTAGGCCCCGCCAAGTCAACGTCCAGCCTTCTATGGGAAGTCCTGTGTCTCCCGATGAATCTGTTCTAATGGGTTTTGACCAGCTCTGCCGCTTACCAGCTGTGTGATTTTGGACAAACAACTTAACTCCTCTGAGCCTCAGTTTGTGTGTGTCACACTGTGGCGCGTTCTAAATGAGATAATGTGTATACCACACTTTGCGTGTAGTAAGTGCACAATTAAAGGCAGTTATAACTTGTATGGAAATGAAAACTCCCCAGTCCCAGAGCCCCCACTTATCCCATAGAACCAAAGGTCTTTGACAAGGGGAGCACTTGTGGCCTCTTATGTTACTAAGAAAACAGGCCCAGAGAGTCCTGGGAAATAACCCCAAATGACACAGAAAACAGCTGTGGTGCAGGGCCTGCATTTCATAGACTCTTGCCAGCTGGCTGATCTTTAAGCCACACCTCCCATGTTGTCTCCAGGGACCAAAGGAAGCGCAGAAACCACCAAGACAGTCAACAGGACAGAAAACCGTTTCTTGCGGCGGGAGAAAGGAACAAGGAACTCATTTGGTCCAGTGGCTCCAGATCCCATCCTGAACGTGTCCATCACCCATCACCTCGCTGGGTAATTGCACACACAGTTACTAAGTTACAGCTCAAATTAGATGCTGTGGCCTACATTTGGGAAACAAAATAATTCACTTTGCTAAATTTGGCATCGGGATTCTGCGTTTATAAATCCAGCCCAGCGTGGGATCCAGGACAAATAAAACTCTATTCCCTGGACAGGTTCAGATGAGGCATCCATTCTGATTAGCAACCCAATTAAAGCTCCCTGCCATCTCAAGACTTGTGAAAGGGTGATGCGGCACGTCAGAGATCTCAAACTCAAATGCCAGCAGAGGCCAGGCAAGTGACATGATTGAATGAAGAGTGCCAGGTGGGTCCCGTGATCAACTGGACCCATACCCTGTCTAAAGGAGGCAGCTACTAATTAGCCCGTAACTGCCACCGGGAGCCTGGGCCCAGGGCTGTCAGTCTCAGGTCCACACCTTAACAGCTGTGTGACCTTGGTCTAGTGACTTAACCTGTCTGGGGCTCGATTTTCTCATCCACAGAATGGAGATGATGATAAGAATGCCTTCCTCTTAGGGCAACTGTGAAAATTAAGAGTCACTACATCGAAGGACTTAGCACACAACCTACCCTATAGTAAGAACTCAATAATGTTGCTGCCGTTACTAAGTTGATGGTTTTGAACAAGGGATTCTTGGGGCGAATAGTGGGAACAACAGTATCCAAGCTATTCTCAATACAGACAGGCTAATGGCATGGGATAAGACCAGGTTGACTAATGGATCTTTTACTTTGGCTGGAATGCTGGCAACCCTATATATTCACATTGGGGCTCGCTGTCCAATCATAACCTTATTCAACTCTTGCTTATTTATTAAAATTTGGGCAACTAATTAATTCTTATTGTATGCAGTGGAGTGAGGGAGCAGAATATTTGGGGGTGAAGTAGCAGAATTCTTAGAGGAAACTTAGAACAATGGGTGCCATTGTCCTAAAACCAAAATACGGATCTAGATTGGACATCAAATATGCTCAATTCCTTGACTTCATAATGATAGACGAAAGGGAACTCACTGGTCAGGGGTGGAAAATGCTGATGCGTAAACTATCCATTGTGAAAACAGAAAAAAAAAGAAAAAGAAAAAGAGGTAAGCATCTATCCGGACCTGCACCAAAGACTAGCCAAATAGCAGATGATACTCTAGAGATATATTTCGGATAATAGGTGAACACAGAATTACAGAATTAGAATATCACCCTTTTGCAACCCCTACAGAATTAACAGATTTAAGTATTGAGCACCAATAGCTACTGCTATCTCTCTCTCATACATGCACGCGCACACACGCGCGCACACACACACACACACACACCTGCCATGAAGTAGTCTTACAAAAAGAAATGAACGTAAATCTGATAAAGCCCTAGATCCAACCACCAATGTACAGAGAACAGAAGAATACTTTAAGGGAACCATGAGGATACAGCAAAATCAAGACTCGGGGAACCCCATAGGAAAAAGAACTCAGTTTCTTTGATAAACTGCAAGAACAAAAAAAAAGTTATAGCAGAGGGACCTATGGCTTTAAAATGACTTAAGGGATCTATCAACCAAACACAATATGTGGACTTTATTTGGGTCCTTCAGTGGCAAAATTATAGTCTCCAAAGATGTCCATTTCCTGATCCCTGTGACCTGTGAATATGTTACCTTATATGGCAAAATAGACTTTGCAGATGTGATTAGGGCTAAGGCCTTTGAGATGGAGAGATTATTCTGGATTAGACAGGTGGGTCCAACCTAATCACGAGTCTTTGAAAGTGGAGTCTCCTGGCTGGAGTCAAAATGAGATGTGACAACAGAAGAAAGGTCATAGAAAAAGGTGAGGAAACATATTCCCCCCTAAAGCCCCTGGAAAGGAGCACAGCTCTGCCAAGGCCTTGATTTTAGCCCCGTGAGATCCATGTCCAACCTCTGACCTCTGGAACTATGAGATAATGAATTAATATTGCTAAACCACCAACTTTATGGTGATTTGTTACAGCAGCAATAAAAAAAAAACAACTAACACAGATCCAAACAAGTAAGCTATATTTTAAAAATTATAATCATTGGGAAAACGTTAACACTGGTTATTTGAAGTTATATATATAAGAAGTTATATGAGATTAAGGAATTCTTTGATAATACTGAAAAAACTACCTGATGTGATCAGGACTTTGGTTAGATTAATTCCTAGATTTCGTTTGCTTTTTGGTGCTATTCTTATGTGAGTGACTTTTTAAGTGATACTCTCAGGAGGAAGGGGGTGAGGGAGGCAGGGCAGGGATAAAAACTAAGCAAGAACATGATCTCAGCTACAGGCTACCCTCAGTTGGATCCCACAGAGTGCTCCAGAGCATGGATTACATCATGGAAATTGTCCTGGAGCCTGGATTTTATTCCCCTGTGTCAGTCTATCATTAGCTACCAGCTGTTCCCAGGTGGCAAAGGGGTTCCCACTGGCTGAAGTCAATTCACCAGAGAATGAGGCAACTATGAGCCATGCAGCCAGCATTTCACTGCACCTGACAATGGGTCCATCAGCCCATTAGGAGGATCTGAGATGGACATCCTCTATTACAGTCCACCCCTCTGAACTGCTCTGATTCATTGCCTTTTGCATTAAGTTCACTCCACGTAGGCACAGCCTCTATAGAACTCTGGTTGGTCACAATTTGGGGGGGAAATTTTAACAAGAAGATTAGTGGGATGAACTAGAGCCCCCACTACAGTAGTTGGTCTCAAGGCCAAGCTAATACTCATCATCTCTCTCTTCCACCACTCATTCTAGATTGCCCTCCCCTGTTAGCGCTTCTGCTGGCCTAAGTGGCCAATCTAATGGGGTGATACAGACCCTTTTCCTGAAGAGTCTGAACCCCTGGTCACCATGCCCTTAGCAGGCAGCAGTTGTTTACTGCCCATTTTCAATTATAGTTAGGCATGGGGACCTCAAGAGATAACCCAGATAATCCATCTGAGCAACAAGAATATGCTTTATTGGGATGCCTGGGTGGCTCAGTCTGTTAAGCATCTGACTCTTGATCTTGGCTCAGGCCATGATCTCACAGTTTGTGAGTTCAAGCCCCACCTCGGGCTCTGTGCTGACAGCACAGAGCCTGCTTGGGATTCTCTCTCTCCCTCTCTCTCTTCCCCTCCCCTGCTCATGCGTACACACACACACTCTCTCTCAAAAAATATAAATAAACATTAAAAAAGAAGAAGAGGAATATACCTCACTGTGTAGCTGCAGCCCTGACTCCCCATGGTGATCAGGGCCAATTACTTCTGCCGGGATGGTGATTTTGCCTTCTGGTATACCTAAAATAACCAGGTGGCAGGCATAGTTTTAGGTTAACTGAGACTCTTATTGTGTACCCTGATGGAAGCGGACCCCCTCTGGAAACTAGGACCCCTAAATTCACAGCACCTGGGAACAATGCACAAAGCCTCCAAGTAGTTCACTGGCAGTTATGAAGGATAGGGCAATTCCTACTTTTACCTCTTAGTTCTAGACCCATATACTCTACCTCTTACTGACATAGCAATACATAATGGCCACTGATTTAGGGAATATTCTGCATCCTTAAGGATAGTGTGACAACCCTTCAGGGTGTCATCTCCATGCTAACCTATCAGCTATGCCTTCCAGAGGCCGTTATACTCCTCTAACAGATACAACCACTGCTGGATTGTGTAGGATACGGTAAGACCAGAGGATCTTGTGCCCGTTGCTGCATCATTTTGCCCAAGTTGTATTTTTCAGTATCACATGGTGGTACATATATATGAATCCTTAAATAGTGCTGCTAGCTGAGGTCCTAAGAGCCAGAAAGGCAAACACATACCTAGAATATATGTCAATTCCAACCATGGCTTCCATGATGTAAGGGTCTGATAGGATCACTTTGTTACAAAGTGATGTGGTTCCACACTGGGGACATAGAATCATTCTCTGTTGTGGGTAGGTCAGATACCCAGCAGTGGCAGTAACTAGATCAGCCTTGGTAAGAGGAATCCATGCTGTTTGGTTCCATGGACAATCTCCAACTCTTCCACCATGACTACTCCACTGTGCAAGCATCAGGTTGGCCAGGGATTGAGGCAGGCTGACATCTACTGACTGAGTTACTCTGTCCATACAATTTTTTTAGTGTCTTTTTTGCAATGATTAACATTAACATACAACAGAAGAACTTCACACTTTGCGCCTGCTTTCATAACTCTATCTACATGCCTCCATCATAAAACTCTTTATCCCATTTTCCAAAATTTCTCCTTCCAGGCCCTTGACCAATCAACCAAACTATTCATCCTTTCCTATGATTCCATGTATATTCTCCACTTGGGCCATTTCTGTCTCCATACAGAGTGAATGGCACGGTGCATGCCTGAAGATTCAGCCTTTAAGAACCAACCCTAAAAATGGCTGTCGTGCTGCCAACTTTCCATTTTTGGCTTGCACACACTGACTAGGTGCACCCATTTGTGACCTAAGCTTAT
This sequence comes from Panthera onca, assembly GCF_046562875.1. Classification (NCBI taxonomy): domain Eukaryota; kingdom Metazoa; phylum Chordata; class Mammalia; order Carnivora; family Felidae; genus Panthera; species Panthera onca. The sequence goes on from NC_138350.1 coordinate 16,337,038, forward strand.
TCCTCTTCCATCAGTTGGAAGCTCTCCATGTGGTCACAGACGAGAGCTGAGGGACAGCTGCTGGGACAACGGTAGTGGATAAATGGGAGTCCTGGCTGCATGCCCATGCAGCTTGTTTGTGTTCCCTGAACCTGTGTGAGCCCAGTCCAGTATGTACGACCTCCACTTTACAATGAACTGCGACTGGATCCACCTTGCTTAGGCCCTTGTGTGTCTGACAGGACCCCGTTCATGATGAGACTAGCAGCTCCTGACTGCATGGTCATTTGATGTCACATGGCTACACACTCAGTTGCCACTAGAACCCAGGAGCAAGCTAGGCACTTCTTTGGAAATGGTGTGCATTGACATATTTTAGATGGGGTACGGTTCTAGGTTTTAGAGGCTGTATTTGTTTCCAAGCGCTGCCATAACAAAGTATCGCAAACTGGGTACTTAACACACAAGAAATTTATTCTCTCACTGTTCTGGAAGCTAGGAATCCAAAGTCAAGGTGTCAGTAGGGTTGATTCCTTCTGGAGGCTTTGAGGGAGAAGCCATTCCTTGCATGTCTCCTAGTTTCTGATGGTTGCTAGCAGTCCTTGGTGTTCCCGGGCTTATAAATGCATCCCTCCAATCTCCGCTTCTGTCTTCACAAGGTATTCTCTTCCTGTGAATGTGTAAGTGTGCCTCCAAATATGCCTCTCCTTGTAAGGACACAAGTCATTGGGTTTAATGTGCACCCTAGTCCAGTATGACCTCATTTTAACTTGGTTATATGTGCAAAGTCCATTTTTCCAAACAAGGTCACAATCGTAGGTACCAGGGGTTAGGACTTCAGTACATCTTTTTGAGCGACAAAATTCAACCTACCACAGATAGCAAGGCTTTACTCCAAGCTCCAGCATCCACGTCTACCAAAGATGCCTCTAGTTCAATGATCTCTGCCAGATCATATGGTTCATTCAGCAGCTTGGACCCACTCCAGAGTCCTTTCTTGCCCTGGGCTCCCCTAAAAACACTAGCAGCCTCTTATGTCATGCAATAAATGTGCTGTAGAATTATTTTCAAGTGCACAATATCCTGTCTTCAAATACCCAAAGAAGCCCACCAAGCATTGTGCTTCTTTTTTAGGGGTAGAAGTTGCAAAATGCAGTAACGTGTCCTCAGCTTAAGGAGAGAATGTACTGGCCTGTCTTGGATCATTGGATCCCTGAAAGCTTCACTGATATGGCAAGCTCCTGAATTTTAATAGGCTTTGTCTCCCACCTTCTGGAACAAATTTGTCTTAGCAAGGCATCCAGAGTACTTACCCCTTTTGTTCATCAGATCAGATTAAAACAAAGGCATCAACGTAGTAGACCAATGGGAAGTTCTGCAGAATTTCTAAGAGGTCCAAGCCCCTTTGGACTATATGGAGGCAGAGAAGTAGAGACTTAATGTAGCCCTGGGAAAAGGAATCTATCTGCTGTCTGTCCCACATAAGTGGAGACTGCTTCTAATCCTCATTCCTGACAGGTATTGAAAAGAACACATTCGCCAGATCAATAGCTGCACGTCTTCACAGCACAGGCTGTGATACTCCCCTCCAGTAAAGATCCTGTAACTAGCACAGCAGTACAATCAGGGCTATTACTTGATTGCATTTGAGATTATCCACTGTCATCTGCCATGACTGCTTGGTCTTTGCAGGGGCCGGACTAATTAATTAGAAAAGAATTGATGAGACCAACACTTGTGCTTTCTATAAATCCATGGGGGTGGCATTTATCTCCATCTTATCCCTAGAATGGAATATTTTTTATTTACTCTCTTGACTGGGAGAGAGAAGTGTCAGGGCCTTCCACCTGTCCTTTGGAAGGGTGAAAGAGCTCTTATTTCACTGGTCAAAAACCCCACATGAATGTGAGAGTCATGCCAACAATTAAGAACATTCATTCCAATTGTACTTTTGGAAATAGGAATGACCAACAGATGGTCTGTAAGACATCACATTGGTCTATCTCCCACGTAAGCTCTAGGAGAGGAAGTTAGTAGAGAACTCCATGGATTACCTGGACTTCCTATGCCACCACTCTAACATGGGAGCCACACCGGTGCTTCGGGTCTTTGCATGTCAGCGTCAACTCATATCCTATATCCATAACCCTCAATGGCCCCGTATTAATTTCTGTATTAATCACTGTCACAACAAATCACCACAAACTCGATGGCTTGGAATGACCTCCACTTATTTCTCATAGTTCCATAGGCCAGAAATCTGGGTATAGGATGATTATCAAGTCCTCTGCTTAGTCTCATAAGGGTGAAATCAAGGTGTTGGCTGAGCTGGATTTCTTTCTGGAAGCTCTGGGAACGAATCTGCTTCCAAGTTTATTCAAGTTTTCGGCTCAGTCCCTTGTGGATGTAGAACTGAGGTCCTCTCTACTTGCTACATGTCAGTCTTCACCCTTGGAGTCCACCTGCATTTTTTCTCCTGCGTCCTGTGGCCTCTTGCCAGCAATGGCAGAAGGGGCCACATGCTTTGAATCTCTCACATTTCCTTCTGCCTTCTCTCCTGCCTCCAACTAGAGAAGGTTCTCTGATTTTAATGGCTCATATGATTAGTTTGGACCCACTTGGAGAATCCAGGATAATCTCCTTATCTTAAAATCTGGAATCTTAATTACATCTTCAAAGTCCCTTTTTTAAAATGTAATGGAAAAAGAGGTTAGAGTGGAAGAGAACCAAAGCATAAGAGACTCTTAAAAACTGAGAACAAACTGAGGGTTGATGGGGGGTGGGAGGGAGGGGAGGGTGGGTGATGCGTATTGAGGAGGGCACCTTTTGGGATGAGCACTGGGTGTTGTATGGAAACCAATTTGATAATAAACTTCATATATTGAAAAAAAAATAAACAAACAAACAAACTTTTAGAAAGTAAAAAAAAATAACCCTCCCCCCCCAAAATAAATAAAATGTAATGGAACAGATTCCTAGGATCCAGAGATTATGGCATGGACATCTTTGCAGGGCTTGGAAGAGGCCGTTATTTTGTATCCCAGTATACATACCTGAGTAAATGGCCAGAGATCGTTCTTCTGGGGAAGAACGAGCTAAATAACTACCGTATACACTGCCATGATGTTGCCATGTCCTTTCTCATAGAGACTCTGTCCTCTCTCTCAGCCTATGGGAACTGGTTTGGGAACCAGTTCCAAGCATGGAAATTAGGATCATGGTTTTCCTTGGGGAAACTGACTTTAGTCTTCTGCTCATCCATTGGTGATCTTCTTTGATTATACATATTTAGCAACACATTTGTTAGCTGCCTATCCGTCCTACCCAGGCACACCATGCTCTGTTAGCCGTCTGTATGGATCCCAATGGATCAAGTCCCTCTGGCTGCCATTCTGACTTGCTGCCCATGACAGTCATTGTGTCCTCTTTGCTTCTGATGGTTAAGAGCTGCCAGGTGGCTTTGGCAACACCTAAACCCCACCATTCCCATTGAAACCAGGATACCAGTTCTGTCATGGCAGCTCTACCAGCCAGCCCCATCCTCAGAGAACACCACCACCACGGAGCTTCTTAATGATGCTGGTGCTCCCTCATCAGCATATTCGTTGTGGCCTTGATAAAAGAAGGGTCCACCAGACTTTTCCAAGGAATCTAGTCAGCTGGTGATTTTCTGATCTTAAGCAATAGATCCCCTCTAGCATTTCCACTTCTCTGAGCCTCTTGATCCCTTCCTCTAGTCTGCTGTCTCTACTGCATTCAAGGTGAGCCAGTTTTCTAAGCCTTCCAGCAGCCAATCAAGACTGATGCCTGGGGCACCTAACAGGAAGTTAGATTCTATTTAGCAAGATAAGAAGAATACCCTATATTAACAAACCCTCTTTCTATCTTTCCCCCTTGATCCAGCACCCTCAGGAGCCATACTTCTCAATTCCTCATTCTGCAATTCCTTTGAAGTTTATTATCTCTCCTCCCTTAGCAGATCCAGCACTTCTGTGGTGAAGCCATGCTGGTACTTAACCCTTCTTAGAGGTCTGATGTCCAAATGGGGAGGAGAGGCCCATGCTGGGAAGGGAAAACATTATCTTGTAGTAGCTGTTTCGCTTGGGGTTTCTACATAATTTTCAAGAAAAGGGAGGTTGAAGCCTTCTAACAAAGGGAGGCAGCTGCTTCTGCAGGTTCAGAGGGCTCAGGAAAATCAGGAAACTTGAGGTTCTCCAGGGCATCTTCCCAGATATCCTCACCCCAGGTCTCGGGTCCTCCCTCCCTCCCTATCAGGGCACTGACTTTGACATAGCAGACCTGCCAGGCCTGAGAGTTCATCTTCTCTGAGATTCAATAACTTTCACAGGTAAGTCTTTCGCCCCGTCTTCAGCTCGGTCCCTTTAAATGTTCCCAAGGAGCTTCTCTGACTCTCATACTTGGTTTTAAGTTATAATAAATAGATCAGAGCCTGATGTTTTCTCTGTTCAATGAATCCAGGGATTCAAGGGAACTTACAACAGCCACTCACCTCTATAATTCTTATAGTTATTATTTCCCCCATGTCTTTTTTTAAAAAGATTTTATTTTTAAGCAATCCCTATACCCAACATGGGGCTCGAACTTATAACCCCGAGATCAAGAGTCACATGCCCCACCACTGACTGAGCCAGCCAGGCGCCCCTCCTCAGCATCTTTCAAATGCTAGAGACACTTTACAAGTTATTGCAGCTCCTCCTGCCATAACCCTGCAGATCACCCTGGGTGCATCTTAGCCGCTGTCCTGCTACCCCAAGCCAAAATCCATCAACACCCCACCTACCCCCAGTGATGGGTTCCTCATTCCCTTAAGGCAGCAAGTGCTCCGACTCCAGAATCCCATGCTTAGAATTGGCTTCCTAGGGCCATTTCTAGTCCCAACTGTCCTAGGGTGGATTCTTTAGAAGCAGAGCCTGAGCCAGGCGTTTGTGCAAGGGATTTGTTAAGGAAAAAGAGAGTGAGGGAGGCAGGATAGGGCAGGATGCGGGGGAGCTGAGCTTCAGCCTAATCCCCATGGGGAGCCTGAGAGCACGAGTTGAACCACAGCTTTTTTTCCCACCTTGATCAATTACTCATTGGCTGCCTGCTGCCTCAGTGGGAGAGGGTAACCTCCCAGGGGGAGGCAGCTATCATCCAACAAAGGCAATTCAGTGGAGCATGGGGTGGCTGTGAGCCATCAGCCGCTAACAGCTCACAGCAGTTGGGGATGAGTATACCCAAGGAGGTGATGAAAAGGGATTCACCAGGGAAAGAAGTGGGAAGGGGGATAGATATTTTAGGCAGAAGGTAGTTTAAGAATTATCCTGTATAGCAACTATGTGCCTTTATTATTTAAAAAATATTTCTCATACCTATTACTTCATTTGAGCCTCACAAAAATAACCCCTGTGCAAGAGTGTTGGCATTAAAGCACACATCGGCATGGAGAAATCTCAAATAATTATGTGGGGTGAAAGAAGGCAAACAAAGAAGCACATACCTTATCATCCCATTTAGATAGCATTCTAGAAAATATAGTGGCAAAGAGCAAACCAGTGGTTCCTTGGGAGGAAGCGGGGGGGGGGCCTCCTTGGGGAGGGCAAAGAGAGAGGACAAAGGGGCACAGAGACACTTTTGGGGCCGGTGGATAGGCTATCTTGGTTGTAGTGATGGATTCACGGGCGTCAATGTGTCAAAATTAATGAAATTGTACACCTTAAATATGAGCAATTAGTTGTATATCAGTTGTACCTCAATAAAACTGTTCCTGAGATATACACACTCTCACCCCCTCCTTCGGGGGGGTTAAAAACAGGAATTCCTAGGGAGATTATGCTAGTATGGGCCTCTGTTGCAAGTACAACCAGTGTAGGCTAAAAGGGAATTAACTGGCCCATATATCCCTATCGTGGGAAGGGCAGGGATGGGGCTGCCTTCTTGATACTGAATGAAAGCAACAGGAGGGGCTAAGCTCCAGTCTCTGTTCCTCTCTCTCACCACCTTTCATCTCCGATTGCCTCTGCACTGACAGCTGACTTCTCTCAGGCTGGCTGTCTCCATAAGGTTCACCGCAGGCCACCAGCAGCTCTGGGGCACAGCCCCTGTCATTGCAGATCACAGAGGGCTAGGTTCTTCTCATCCTTTCCTGCCCCCACACCTGTTCCAAGGGAAGAGCTCTGATTCCCTGGCTTGGGTCATGTGCCCACTCCCAGACCAATCACTGGCTGAGGATGGAAAGAATATGACCTCCCCCTTGTCAACTCCTTATCAGTGGGTGGAGTGAGGGAGGAAGAGGAAGACCAGAAATGCCCAGAAAGCCCTGTCTGGATAAAAAGAAGATAGTTGGACAAAAGAATAAATGTCCACCGCAAGAGGTGCAGACATGATTGACCAAAGAACCCAACAAAGTTAATGTACCCAGTTGAGGCTCAAACCCGTGATCTTGACTGTATCCTATCTGGTCACCAAATCAATGAGCCAACAAGCTAGACTGCTATTCTAGTGACCTCTCTCTCTCTCTCTCTCTCTCTCTCTCTCTCTCTCTCTCTGGGAAGGGAATCCCAGGACCCCATGAAAAGTAGAAGAGAAAGCACTCAGCTTTGGGTCCTGCAAGAAACAGATGCCAAGAAAGGATTCAATGTGCAATTATGAAGGAAATGCCTATCAAGCCTGAGGAAGAGAGAGCAAGGCAGACGGGGGAGACTTCAGACCAAACTCCAGATCTGATGCCTGTGAGAAGAGGCAGGACAGTAAGGACTGGATCAGTAGAGCCTTGGACTAAGAGTCTCATCTAGAAAAAAATGGGGAGTCCTAGGGCAAAATCTGCCTGGTACAGGGTGTGGGAGACTTAACCACCCCCCACCAAATGTCCACATTGAATCCCTGGAAATGTGATGAAGGATCTTGAGATGAAGGGGCTTATCCTGGATTGCCCAGGTGGGCCCTAAATCCAATGATAAGTGTCCTTTTAAGGGGAAGATAGAAGGAGGCTTGAGACAGACAGGAAAGGAGTAAACACAGAAGGAAAAAGAGACGGTGATGTGAAGATACAGGCAGAGGATGGAGTTACATGGGCTCTAGGGATGCTGACAGCCATTGGAAGCCAGAGAGTCAAGAAAGCTTTTTTCTCCCCTAGAGTTTCCTTAGAGAGTACAGCCAACACCTCAACTTTGGATTTCTGGCCTCCAGAATACATTTCAGTCGTTTTCAGCCCTGAGTTTGTGGCAATTCGTTACAGCAGCCTCAGGAAATGAATGCAGACAGGCCTCGGGTTGAGCTAGACTAGCCGGGCTCTATCACTCCATGTGCTCAGTCTTTAGGACCATTTGGGAGAAGCACAGCCTGGCGTGCACATCTTGGAGGACCCAGAGATACAGCAATGGAAGGCTGTTGGTCAACGAAGCTCCCTGAGAGGGAGGTCGGAGCGGTAAGTCACCACAGCCACCATGGAAAGCCCGCACAATGTCTAGCACACAATCGGTACTCAGTGACGATTGTTGGATGTTGACTGTAGAATGAGTAAATGTTCATTCTGTACAGGGCAGACCAGTGGATGAGGAAAACAGGGAAGCAGATTTTGGCCTGGTGTAATAATAACAGCCCACACTAGGTAGGAACTATTTGCCATGTGCTGTTTTTGCACGTACTTATATGCCACGCGCATAAACACAGACACATGTATGTACCCGTGAAGGTGAATGTATGTACACACAGTTAAATCAGTTTAAACTTAATTTAAACTTCATGGAAGTCCTTGGAGAGAGGAATTACTAGTCACCTTTGAGGAAACTGAGGCAAGTACAGTACAGCCATTTGCCCAAGGTCACATACAGCTTACAAGAGGTAGAACAGGAATTCAAATCACCACCCTTCACTGCTCTTGCAAATGTGATGGGAAGAACATAAGGGCCCCGACAATTAGTCAAGCAACGAAGCCCTGTTACAATTCAGCAATTCAAAGAGCTTCTTTTGGGAGATGGAACTAAATGGCCATCTTGTTGAAATTGTTCTATCGTTGAGTGGCCAGGAATGGGGGGGTCAGAGAGGAGCAAGAGGGGAGTCAGGCAAAGGGTAGAAGTGGCCCCAGGCCACCAGGGCTACTATGTATTGAGGATTTACTAAGAGCTGGGCACCTTTCTAAGGCTGTTATCAGCACCCACTCATTTAGATCACCTGACGCATCTACGAGAAAGGTGAGCATTACTGTTGCTGTATAAAGACATTCTTATTTTATAAATAAATAATCTCAAGTCAGCCGGCTACATCAACCCAGCTCTGCCTCCAAAGCCCTGCTCCTAACCACAACCCTGTCCTGCATATATGATGATTCTGTTCCAGGATCCCACGGGCTACAAGCCCACAGAGACACCAAATGCACCTTTTCCCCATTTCTTTTGCTGCCTTCTGTGTCTGAGATGAAAAGGCATGCCAGTCCCCACTTGGGGCAATCGAAGGGGCTCCTGGGGAATGCCCCCCACCCCAACTATACTCAGCTACCTGGCCTGGACATGGAGCCATCGTTGACAGCATCCTCCCAAGCTGGCATGTTCTGACAACTTGCTGGTAATCGGACGCCATCGGCAAATCATTAGCCCCCTCCGTTCCCGCCGCACGCAGTCAGGCTTGGCTTGTTGCTGCCGAATGCCTGACACATTTCAGCTCTGGCTGGAAATTGGATCCGATCTGGAAAATTACTCGACCACGGCAGGGGTCTGACGGGAACAGCTGAAACCCCCACCCCGACTCCTCCTTCTGTCCTTCCCTGGGGGCTTTGAAGGGATTCCAGGCACAGTGAGACGGGCTTCAGTCTGCACAAGGGAGGGCTGAGTGGCGGAGAAGGCAGAACTGAGGGAAGGCAGCCTGAGTCCTAGTCCTAGTCCTAGTCCTGTCTTAGTGCACCCCTGCTTGCTGTGTGACCTTGGGTGGGGCATTCACCTTCTCTGGGTAATGGTGGTGCAGCCAGACGTTCAGACTTTGGTGTCAAACAAGACCAGTGGGAATCCCAGCTCTGACACCACCGGATAGATGATCTTGGGCAAGTTCTTTCACCTTTACAAGGCTCAGTTTATTCATCTATGAAATGGTAGCAAATAATCACACTTATTCACAGGGCGACTTTGGGCATCCCATGAAAATGCATGTAACATTTGGCAAGGTGTCTAACACGTAAGCAGGGCTCAGTCATTGGCAATGATTCAATGATTCTTCACCACTTGATGGACAAGCATATTTCTAATCCACCTGGCATTCCGCATCTCCACTGAGTCACTCACATGGAGCATGAGGTTTACAATCAGATCTCTCAGTGCCTATTGGATGAAGGCAATCAGTGGTCACATACCTAGAATATGTAACATCACTACCTACTGAAGATTTAATAGGTACTAGGCAGAGAAAAACAGCTATCACCCAGCATCTGCCCTTAAGGAGTTCGCTGAGGCTCAGTTTTCCTATCTGTGAAATGGGCACAGAGATCCTGCCTTGCCCTCTAGACTCGTCGTGTGGATCTAAGAGATAACCGGTGTTACACAGGCATTGTTTCATTTAATCCTTGTGGCAACCCACTGAGGTAAGTACAATTCCATCCCCATTTTGCAGGCAAAGAAACTGAGACTCAGAGAGGTCGAGCGGTTTTCCTAAGGTTGCAGTGCTGGGTAGGGGAGAAGCAGGGAGTCAAACTCAGGCATTCTGGCTCCAGAGCCCAAGCTGTGGCTACTCTAAGCTAGAATCAAACATAACCAGAGGCCAGTGCGCCCTTTTCCTGAATTTGCCCAGCATCCTTCCAGCCTGGCTTGGCTATTTCAGTCAAGCACAGCAGCCAAGGAGACTCCATTGGGTCCTCGCTCCCAGAGCTCGCTGAGTACCGCTCACGCGTCCTGGCCCAAAGAGCTGCACTGTCAGAAGCACAGGCCTTGGCTTACTTTGCCCACTGAATTGGATGCATTTAAACATCTCTTGGGGCTGCAGAAGGCTTGCCCGAAAGAGCTTCTGACCCTTACCGCCTCGACAGCGGGTCCTCAACACCCCAACATCCCTTTGCATTTGGTGGCTCTCGCTTCTTCCTGACAGAATCATCATTCCTACTCATTCACCCATCTCAACCCTTGCTCCCTTCCAGGGGGTACTGAAGTGAGAGCTCTGTTTAGAGGGCCTGGCACACAGATGTCTACACCCTAGTCAAAGGTGAATGTGTCAGCCCCTGGGTGGGATGGCAAATCCCTGTGGCCTGCTAAACCCCCAGGGTTCAGGGTCACTGCTAAACCCCCAGAACTAAGCACAGGGTGAGGCCCCTAGGAGGCACTAAACACATAACCCGCAAAAGAAACATCAGACTAATGCAGGTCATGGTAATATCAATTATGGGTGTTCACGTTTACCAAGTACTTACAATGTGCTGATGTTTTACATACACTGTCCCGTTTACTTGTTTTTCCTCTTTACAGACAAGGCAACTGAGGGGTACGGTTGTCTATCATCCTTCCCCCCACACAGGGAATCGGGGACAAGGAGCGGCATCAGCCCCTGGAAAAATCCTCCTACAATACCAGCGGCATTTCTTGGGAATCTCTCCTAATCGCTTTACACACATCATCTCCAATCTACACTGTAACCTGCGGAATAGACCGTACCATACCCATTTTACATATGAGGAACCTGAGAGCCTTGGAGGTTAGGCAACTTGCTTTTATATGGCAGAGCAGGATTCAAACCTAGGTCAGTCCAAGTCCAAAGTCTGTGCTCCTTCATGACATCACACTTGCCTCCGCTCTCCCTTCCCAAGGCCAGCAGGGATACGAAGTTCAAAGGAGGAATGCCATGGTCAGCTTGTGCCTGGCACTTACTTAGGTCACTTTATGGCCAAGGATTCCCTGATCGGTATCCAGCACCACCAGAGAGCGAGTCTGGCTTCCACCCTAAAGCCCTGTACACCCTCCTCCTCCATCGTCCCAGACTCCCCTGGCCAAGACTTCGATGTCAACCGTCCCTCCTCGGGGACCTCAGAAATGAGTAGGAGGGGGTGTCGTGAGGAGGGAACAAGCAGACGACTCTCTCTCTGGCAACTTGAGTCTTATTGGACTGAGAAAAATAGTCCCAAACAAAGAAGTGGAAAAAGAGAAAGACAGAGACGCAATGGTCCTTGACACTGGGTTGGAGGATGGGCTGTTGCCAGGGCAACAGCAGAGAAGGAGGGTATCAGATAGCAGAAATCACCGGCTGTCCCACCTCTGTTGAGAACCACTGTTCTGTAGCGTAATGGGGAAAATCATGCACTTTGTATACTTATCCAAATAGAAAGATGGTCACAATATTTGAAGCAAATATCATAGGTTGAAAAAACGTTACGGACAGTTTGTTAGGACTCATCGAGTAGTTTACTGGTGATCCTCCCAGCACCATTCCATCCCTCCCCTTCTTCCTTACTCCTAGGCCTCGGATTTTGCACTATTGAACAAATTTGTCTGGCCCTGGAGGATGAAATAAGATTTGTCTAAATCAATCACAGCAGGCCCCTTCCCCTCCCTTCCAGGGATTGGTCTGGAAGTGGGCAGGTAGCCGAGATCTGACCAATTAGACAAAAGGGAAATCTGCTGAGAGGCTTCCAGGAAGTAATCCTCCCTCTGTCTCCCAATAAAAGAAAGGTGCGTGCAGAAAAAAAACTCCTTTCCTGCTCTAGTTATCTTCTCATCCTGGTTTGGGACACTATCCTCTGAAGATGTGATTCTTGGAGCTGCAGCAGCCATCTTGTGACCATGAGGGGAGTTACTGCCTATACCCCAGGGAAGGCAGGACAAAAATATGTAAATACCTATGCCTTTAATGACACTGAACCATCCCAGAATTACTCTCCCCCAGCCACCTTGGTAAATAAGTAAGTGTCCTTACGTGTTAAGTGGCTGTTAGATGTTTGGTGTTGTTTTGTTTTTTTTTTTTTTTCCTGCCACCTGCTACGGATTCTTGCCTGCGAGTAACAGAAACCCTTGCAAATCTCTGAAAAAGGGAGGTTTGTCATGAGGATAGTCAGAGAACTCAAGAGCACGAGATGGCTGGATTATGGGTGTCATCTCCTCTGCACCCTCACTGCAGACCTCTCTCCTCCAAGCCTACATCACAATGCTGTCTTGCCCATTCCAGACACTCACCTCTCCACCTCGGGGATCAGCAAGTTCGAGGCTGGAGCCACTTGGCCTCCACTCCAAGTTCCCCATCAAGGCACTGGCTGACGTGATGTGGGTCAGGTGCTCACAACCTAACTGAATCAACTAGAGCTGGGACTGGGGTCATGTTGCCCAGGCAGAGCTTCCAGGACCCTGCCATAGAGCAACATGGATGGGAAGATGGCCAGGTACAAAGATGGGAACAGGCTGGCTCAGCAGACAAAAAAAAAAAAAAGCCCCCTAAAAATTCCAGAAGTCCTATGCACCAAAATTTAACAGTGTTTACCTATGTGTGGTTGCATTATACCTTTTTCTTCTTCATGCTGCAGTTTCTTGTGTCCCCACAGGAAGCATGCAGAAGGCAGTCTACCCACCGTGCAACTGCACCTTTCTGAACCTCCGCTTCCTCGACTCTGACAACGAGCACCACCCCGCCTATTTCAGCGAGCTGCGGGGAGGATTCAAGGGGGAACATCGGGTCACCAGCCTGACATGCTGTACGGAGGGAGGAGCCTAAGTATTTGTGTTTACGAGTCAAACATATTTGTTTCTCTTCTCTCCCCTACTTGCTGTTAGCCCCTGAGGAGCAGGCCCTTATCTCCAGTGTTCTCCTCACAGTGCCAGTCATTGGGTTGGATAGTGTGTCCCCAAAGTTCATGTCCACCCAGCACCTGTGAATGTGACCTTATGCGGACTTGGAGTCTCTGCAGATGCTGCCGGGTTAAGAAGAGGTCATGCTAGGTTACGTTGGGTCCCAAACCCAACAACTGATGTCTTTATAAGGAAAGGGAGACCTAGGGACACAGGAAAGATGGCCATGGGAAGACAGAGGCTGAGACTGGAGGGATGGGGTCACAAAGCAAGGAATCAGAAGCTGGAAGAGGTGAAGAAGGACCCTCCCCTAGAGCCTTCAGAGGGGACGTGACCCTCCAACACCTCAACTTGAAAAAAATGTTTTTAAGGTTTATTTATTTTTGAGAGAGCGAGAGACAGAGAGACAGACACAGAGTGTGAGCAAGGGAGGGGCAGAAGCAGAGGGAGACACAGAATCCGAAGCAGCTCCAGGCTCCGAGCTGTCAGCACAGAGCCCGATGCGGGGCTCGAACTCATGAGTTGCGAGATCATGACCTGAGCTGAAGTTGGACACCCAAGAGACTGTGCCACCCAGGCACCCCTCAACACCTCAATTTTAGACTTCTAGCCTCCATAACCGAAAGAAAATAAATTTCCGTTGTTTTACATCACCTAGTTTGGAGTCATTTGTTAGGACAGCCCTCAGAAATGAATAGAGTGCTCGACATAGTCCCTTGGACATGGTCAATTCTTGATAACTGTGTGTTGAGTGAGTATGTAAACGAGTGAGTGAAATGAATCGGAAACGGAGTCTGAGAGAGCTTCGCTAAATACCTGTGCTAACCTCTTCGGCAACCACAGCTAACGTTCAACAGTCTCTCCCGATACCGATTCATTCATTCGTTCATTCATTCATTCATTCATTCATCATTTACCACTTATATCTATTGAGTTCCTGATTTAGAGTAGACACTAACCACTCAAGAGCGACCCCATTTTAACTAGAGCAAGGATTTGGTAACTGGTCTCTTTTTCCAGTCCCCACCTCCCCATGTACCTGTGTTTTGATCGATGACTCCCCAGAAGGCACCCAACCGTGCTCACACAATAAAAGGAGGGAAGAAAATTTAATAAGATTCCAAATTGCCTTCCCTTGAATTCAAATTGCTTCATATATTATGTTCATGATAACTACTGTAGTCCCTATTTTTTTCTCAACACCCCCCCACCACTTCTTTTCTAATACAAGACAAGTTCTTGTGTTAATGAATTCTAGATTTTCATTTAATAAATGTTGTGTGGGAAGCTTCATTATTTGCAACCTCATCAATCTAAAGCGGACACATAAATGCCCTCTTTCTAAGTACCTGGAATCAATAGAGCATGATTCTCACGTACTCGGGCCCTATGCACTGCCACCAAGAAGAACTCAGTAATTGAAAAGACCTTATAAATCAATACAGCCAAATTGAAAACTCCAAGAGAACTCCACATCATTCACTGAGGTGCTTGTTAAGACTTCTCTTTCCTTTCAGAGGGGAAAAAAACCAACACTGGGGAAAGGTTGAAGAGGGGGCAAAGGCAAAAAGATATTTCTATTCAATCCTAATCACCGGGCAGAGAGGGTGGGTCTCCTCCTTAGCATGTTTATTTAATTTAGTTTTGATTACTTGTCCTGATTGGGGTGTGTGTGTGTGTGTGTGTGTGTGTGTGTGTGTGTGTCTTTGCCTCTACTCAAACATAAGGTCTCTGCACTCCAGACCACATAGAGGTGGTTTCAGAGTCTTCTCCAGAGAGGCATTGAGAGAAAAGACAGAATTCCAATGTTCACTGCTAAGCCTGCCATAGAACACAGACTCAGTAAGGGCTGTGGATTTCAGCTGAATTGCATTGAACCCAGGGACCGCCATCCCACCAGTCTTCCAGGAACGGGACTAACACAGAACCCCTTAGCCTGATAATTCTCTACCTGCACATTCCCCTTAGCCTGATAATTCTCTACCATGGCTACAAGAGTTGAACAGAAGTTATGTTGAGCGTTCACAATGCATTTAGGGTGATCTTCTCCCCACCCCCACCATTTGCTTCCTGACCATGCTAAGAAAATCAACCTTAGTCAGTGTAAATTACCCACCGTGCAGGGAGAGAAATCATCTGTCAGTGGAGGGCAGCATCTAGATGTCTGGATGTTTCAGACATGCCTAGAACACAACCTGCACAAACCTGAACTGGCCATCTGCACCCCCACTCTGAACCTCCCCCTACACTTCACTCAGAAAATGGAGCCTCCAATCATCCATGGAGTTGAAGAGTTCCCCTGTCCCCCTCTACATCCAATCCACAGCCAAGATTTATCTACCAGTGTGTGACCGCACTGGCTGGTAAGCGATCGCTGCTTATCCACAAGGCCAAACGTTCAACAAGAAAAATAGTCAACTTTAGGAGCTTTGGTTTATTCAGATGTGAGGGGGTCAAAATCACTGAGCTGGGAATGAAGAGCCTGGATTCAAACCCCAATGTCTCCACTTACCTTTCCCAAGCCTCAGCTTCCTCTGGCATAAGGTGAGGACAGTGAACTTCCCTCCCAGACGGCATGTGTGAAGGAATACACAGGTCCCAGTGCGTCATCATTAGGCAACATCGGGCTGGTCAAGTGTTAACCTTGAGGGGGAGGCAGCGTTTGTAATGGTTAAATTACAAGAGCAAGCAGGTGGAGTCCTAGCCCAACCACCTGCCGGCTGTGAGCTCTTCATCAAAGCAGCTCATTCCTCACGCCTTGGTTTGCACATTTATAAACGGATAACACTCGTACCAACTTCATAGGGTTATGCTGGGGATTAAGTGAGGTCACACATTTCAGGTCCTCAGTGTTGTGCCTGACACATGTGCATTTTGTACTATAATAATTGTCTTTTATTTGTTCCACCAGTGGTATTTCACTCCCACCCATTCCGAGGCAGAGGCACCCACACCCACCCTCTTGATTCACACATCTTTCTTCCAGCTTCTGATTGCAAAACCACCGTCAACCCAGGATGACCCTGGGCTCTCAAAGCTCTTCCCCATTCTCTCTGCCAAACCCACGGGCAGAAATCTTGAAGATGAAAGGCCGGAGAGAACACCCACCCTCCTGGAAGCCATCAAAGCCATCTTCCTCATTGCCTTAAATACAGCTCTGAAAGCAACCCAGCTCCTTAGGGAACTCAGGCCTGAGGCCCCTGGAGCTGGGGGTGGGAGAGTGGGAGGGAGTGGGATGGTGGGTGGAGTCCAGAAAAAGGAAGTTGTTTGGGAGTTGAAACAATAAAGGAAATTCAAGTTAAGACAGCAAAAAAGGATATCCTTTTTGCTAACCAGATCAGCAAAAACAATGTGATAGAAGTTGCCCTCCATCGGTGGGGTGGAGCTGGAAGTCACCAGTGATGAAAGTTCAAGCTAGCACAACCTTTCCCAGGGCGGCTGCCCGCTCCCATCGAAAAGCCCAAACCTGCATAACCTTTACCCTCCCAGCTCTCAGAAGCATGTTTTCTACAAAAACACACATGCACAAATATGTGTGGACAAGAGGGTGCATGAAACACACAGAGAAAGCTGGAAATAATTAAATGCCCATCAACAGGGACACGGATCATATTCCACTGGAATATTCCATTGGGGTGTTAAGTATCTCTTTAAAGAATGCAGTAGAGCCTGTGCTCACGAGACCTACGTGCAAGTGACACAAAGCAGGTCACAGATCTCTAAGTACTACAGGATAAGTATTATTAGAAAGAAAGGAAACACAAAACCACATTTAGGCCCATGCGTGTACTCAGGCTGGAAGCGGAACAAGTTAGGGGGCCCCCCGGAAAAAGAAAGATGACGAATAGCTTTCTTGACATAAGAAAAGTCATTTTAGGGGGCGCCTGGCTGGCTCAGTCTGTTAAGCATCCAACTTCAGCTCAGGTCATGATCTCGCAGTTCCTGGGTTTGAGCCCCGCCACGGGCTCTGTGCTGTCAGCTCGGAGCCCAGAGCCTGCTTCGGATTCTGTGTCTTCCTCTCTCTCTGCCCCTCCCCGGCTCACGCTCTGTCTCTCCTCCCAAAAATAAACATTTTTTAAAAATTAACAAATTTAAAAAAAAAAAGAAAAAGAAAAGTCATTTTAGGCCCCCAACATCTTGAGATCTGCAAAAGCATTTCTTGCAGAGTTTTCTTGGGGTATCTTGAAATTGCAGAAGAACAGACCCCAGCAGATAATGATTTTAAGGGTGGGGGGGGGGTCTGGGAGGTCTGGTAAGACTGTAAGAACAAACAGCCACTATCAGGCCAGGAGCCAGGCTAATCATGTCAAGACAATAAATCAGGGGTCAAACCACCAGTGCTGGTTCAAATGTAAAGATTAATCTGAGGCACATTCTTGAGTTATCTTTGCAGGATCTAAACCCCTCTGAGCACTCAGATGCCAGACCGACCAAAGCCAGAAGAACTGGTGATGCTGACTTCTACCTGGACTCCGTCACCTTAAGATGACTTTTGCCCTAATTCCATGCTGAAGCCCCTTCATGAATATGCATGCCCTCCTACCTCAAAACTTGCCCAGTTTTGCTGTTCAAGGAGATGCGGCTCTGGGAAACATCCCTGGTGCTCTCCTTTGCATGTGGCAAGTAAAACCCCTCCTCTTCCTAGTCTTTGGCTAGGTTGTGTCTTTTGGCCTGATGCTCGCCGAAAGGTGCACCCAGTTTTGGGTAACAAGGTGTGCAGATGCATAGGAAAATCCCCGCAAGGGTGCCCTCCACGCTGTTAAAAAGCGGATGCTGACGGTGCGTGGGTGGAACACAGAGGATTTGGGGGCTAGAGAGCCATTCTATATGATTCTAGAACGGTGGATACACGTCATCGTAAATTTGTCCAAACCCACAGAATGCACACCGCCAAGAGCAAACCCAAATACAAACTATAGACTCTGGGTGATCATGGTGTGTGGATGGAGGTTCGTCAAGCGTAACGGGCGTCCGGCTCTGGTGTGGGATGTTGGTACTGGGGGAGCCTGTGCATTTGTGGGGGCGCACGGCATACGTGGGAGATCTCTGTACCTTCCCCTCATTTAGTTTCATTTTACCATGAATCTAAAACGGCTCTAAACGCTAAAGTTTACTTATAAAATAAACATGAAAACATTTTTCAAAAGGGCATACCTCTGGAGAGAGGGGAGAGAGCACTCGTGCTTTCCGTCGTGGACAAAAAAGAAAAAAAAGATCAAAGAAAAAAGAATATAGAAGGGAGGCGGCGCTTTATTGGTTGAAAAACCTCCGCCTTCCAACGCCATCTCCCACCCCTGCCATTCTTGATAAGAAGATAGATTTAGGTCCTAATTTTAAAGATTCAGAAGGCTTTCAGAAATGTGCCTTGCTTTGTCTTCTTCGCCCGTTCCCCCCGCCTGAATCTGTTTGGCATCCGATCCATGAACGCCTCCCTGTGGGGCTGTGCTCCCCGCACAAGGGGCCCTAAGCACAGAGAAGGTCTAGGCAAAATTTATGTATGACTCAGTTACAGTCTTGCATGATTTCCCACTTGTGTCTTTTTGTAAACCTTGATTTAAATTTCGTTCCCTTAGCACATTCCCTTAGCACATTCTCTCCCCTTCCAGATATTGTTGCAATGGATATTGGGCTCTTTAAGACTTTCTCGGTTGCGAGTAAGAGGAGCTAAATTAGCAGAAGGTGGGATTTATTATAGGCATTCAGTAAATGTTTGTTGTTGCTGCTGCCCCTGCTATTATTAAAGGCGGGACCTGGCTGGGTTTCAGGAACAGCTGGATGCAGGAACTGGTACGCCATCAGAAATTTCGTCTCCCTCCATTGCTCATCTCTGGTCCATTTCAGACTGGTCTTTTTCACTGGTAAGTGAAATTCAAGTCAAATCAGCTTTAGCAAAAAAAAAAAAAAAAAAAAAAAAAGGGCAGGGACAGGGGGTGATTATTGGCTCATGGAACCGTGGCTTCAGAAACTGCTTCACATACATGCTAGAACTACACGAACCACATGCTTATCCTGGAAGAGAGTTCTGAAATCAGTCCTACTCTACCCACGTGAACTCTCAGTGAGAAAATGGTGGTTTGTGCCATGGCAAATCAGGGCATTGTCACCAACAAAGGTAGACAGATGCTAGGTAGGCAGAAACAACATGCATCCACAATTCATCTTTTTCCTCATTCTCCTCTCTCTCTCTCTCTCTCTCTCTCTTTCTCTCTCCCTCTCTCACACACACACACACACACATGCAACTGGCTTCTTCAGACACTCTGACCTTTATGATAGGACATGTGGCTGCCAACGGATCTTAAATCCACTTGGCCACACTATCTCAATCCCAAGCCCAACAATCTCAGTGAAGGTTTTGCATCAGTTATCTGCTGCTGCATAACAAATGATCCCAAAACTGAGTGGCTTAAAACAACAACCACATTTATAATCTCATATAGTTTCTGTGGGTCAGGAATCCAGGGGTAGCTTAGCTGAGTAGTCATGGCTCAGGGTCTCTCATATTCCAGAAATCATCTGAAGGCCAGACAGGGGCTGCAGAATCCATTTCCAAAATAGTTCATGCACACGGCTGGGAAGTTAGTTCTGGTTGTTATAGTTCTTCACCACATGGGCCTGTCTATATGCTGCTTGAGTGTCCTCAATCAAGCATAGCAGTTGGCTTCCCCTGAGGTGAGTGAAAGACAGAGAACATCAGCCAGAAACTATCGTTTTTATGACCTGCCTCAGAAGTCAAATACCATCATTCTATTCATTAAAAGCAAGGCACTAAGTCCAGCCCATATTCAAGGGGAGGGAAATTAGGCTTAACTGTTTGGAAGGAAGAGTATCAAAGAACTTGTGGATATATATCAACACCACTACAGAACTGATTAGTCTTTCTTGGGTCAAGTTTTCACCCTTGAACCAATCAACTGTATCCAGAGGCAGGGTCAAGTGCTAACATGGCTGTTCTCTCTACTTGTGTGGATATGAATGGAAAAGAAGTTTCTAGAAAGAGGAGCTACACAACCAGAGAGAGCTCTTTACCTTTACCTCCAGCTCCAGAGAGAAAAATCCCAGAGAAGCGTTTCGATTGGCTCAGCTTGCGGCATATGCCCCTCTCAAGAGCCATCAGTCACAGGGGTCAGGGTGCAGGGTCTGGTGCCAGAATAAGGGAATGGAAGAGGAATCCAAAATGGTCATGGACAATAGTGTCTACACTGCGTGACTTTAGGTGGGCCACTTAATCTTTGTTAGGTCTTAGTTTCAACATCTCCTAAATAGTGATGATAAGGCCTTCCGTATAGAGTTGACTATTTTTTTTTTTAACTTTAAGTAGGCTCCATGCCCAATGTGGGGCTTGAACTCCCGAACCTGAGATCAAGAGTCGCATGCTCTACCGACTGAGCCAGCCAGGCACCCCATAGTTGCTACAACTATTAAATTAGGTGATATCTGTAAAGCACAATGCGTAGCCACATGGAAGTGTAGTCAGATGATCCTTGCTGCTACAAGTACCTAAAACTTACACTGGCATTTTTAAAAAGTAATATGTAATTGGAAAGTCTCAGGACCCACTCTTCTCATTCTCTTGGTTCTTACTTCCTCACTGTGATTGACTTCCTCCACGAGCAGGCTTTCCTCATGAAAGCAAAAGAGCTGCAGCAGTTCCAGGCCTCATGTCTGAAACCCACACAATCCACATACACACAACACACACACACACACACACACACACACACACACACACACAGAATGTCTTCCTTCCAACATCACAAGCAAGAGTCCTGACGTTCACTCTGATTGGACTGACTTAGATCACATTCCCACCTCTGAACCAATCAGTGTCCAGGGAAATGGACTGTGCTGATTAGCTGAGACCAATCAAAACCCACCCTGATGGTGGGGGTAGAGTTGGTCTTCCAGGAGCACAAGGGGCAGGCGGGAAGAAGTGGAATAAAAACCAGGTACTATTAGAAAAGAGGGTCGCCTCCCTTTTGTGTTACAGCAGCAGGGTTGAGCAGTTGCCACACGGACCATGTGGCCCGCAAAGCCTAAAATAGTTACTCTTGGGTCCTCTACAGAAGAAGTTTGCAGACCCCTCCATGCAGGCAAGCATACGATTTCCATTGCAAGAGTGCTAAAAGTATCTACTTCTTTCACTCTCCTCTCCCTTCTCTTTTGAGAGACATCATGACAAACCAGCAGGGCAGGCACGTGTAGGCAGAAGGATCTTCCTAGGGTCCATCAACTCCCACCCCGTTGGCAATGACTAAACACGAAGCCACAGAATTCACATCAGGCAGAGGACTGGGTTGAGAAGAGCTTTCGTGGCTGCTGGAGCGTATAGGCTCTGACACCATTACCCACTGCAGAACTTCACCACTCAAAGATCAATGACGCAGCCTAGATGATGCTGGCAGCCCATGGGCTGCAGACCCCAATTTTCCCTCTGTGATAAATGAGGAGCAATCTCCAGGAGCTCTAGCCTGAGAGACAGCCCTAGTTAAATCACTTTATCGCCCAGCTGAGAGATGGCCAGCTTGGAGAAGAGGTACTCGGGCGGCATATTAACTAGAGTCAGCATCGGCACACAGGCCCTTTCTTGGAGCAACAGACTCCTCCCTCCTCCTTCCCATCAAAGCACGGAACTCCACCCTGCAAGTGGCCATTCTCCCTGCCACTCCCTTGTGAAAAAAGACTGGGCATCTGCGAAGAATATGCCCACCCTCCGTGCACATGTCCAGTGAGAGCGCTGCTTGCATGTTTGCGGAGTGGCAGAGAACGTGCACATCACGGTGTCCCTGCAGACACTTGAAATGCTGGTCTATCAAGCTTAAAAGAAAGCTCCAGAGCAGCGGCTAGGTGCACGGGCAATGGAGAGATTCAGAATGGGTTTCAAATCCCAGCTCCTCAATTCACTATTTATCATGGTCAAGTATCTCAGTTTGGGATCACTCAGAAACCTCCTCTGGGACAAGGGTCTGAGTGCAAGCAGGTGATTTAGGCAGTGACCTCATGAAGCACCAGCAGGGGACTGGAGAAGAGATGGAACTATGCAGGGTATGTATTAAGGAAGCTACCAAGGAGGTCAACCGGGATTGAATTCTGTTGGGGACTCCTGGGAACCAGTGATGTTCCCCATCCAAGGAGCTACCTCATCCAAGGAGCAAGGGAGCTGGGGTATTTATACACCAACTTCTCCTATAAATCATTATTCGAGGGCTGTCCCAGGAGGCATTAACTCCCTGCCACTTCTGGCCTGCTATGCATGGGGACTCTGGTGGTCAGTGGGATCCCTCCGTCAAAGAGCTGCAGATGCTGGGGGTTGGAAGTCTAGCCCATGAACTCTGAAATGGTAAGACCCAAGGGAGTAAGTGTGGAGGGGCACCATTAACATACATTACAACAAGCACTCTAAATCCTCTGGGAGTCAGTTTCCTTACCTATAAAATGTAATAATACCTAATATCATGGGATTGCTTTGAGGGGTAAAGGCAATACCATAAGTTACAAAATTCAACACAGTGCCTGGTGCAAGTAAACATTCAATACGGACAGCTCTGTTTAAAAGACTCAGGCTGCATGGGGCACCTGGGTGGCTCAGTTGGTTAAGCGTCTGACTTCGGTTCAGGTCATGATCTCGTGGTCCATGGGTTCGAGCTGTACTGACAGCTAAGAGCCTGGAGCCTGCTTCGGATTCTGTGTCTCCCTCTCTCTCTGCCCCTCCCCTGGTCATATTCTGTCTCTCTCTCTCTCCAAAATAAATAAACATTAAAAACTAATAATAAAATAAAAGACTCGGCTACAAACTCAAATATGCAATGAATCCACGGCTCATTTTTACAATCAGCTCTGAACCTCCTCCCACCCCACCCCCCCATCTTATAGGGTTGGTGAGAAATTCAATCTCCATATTTTGGGGTGGTCCATCCACATTTCTTTTTTAAGTTTTTTTTTTTTTTAATTTACTTAAGACAGAGAGAGACCAAGCATGAGAGAGAGGAGAGGAAGGGCAGAGAGACAGGGAGAGAGAAGTGCCCAAGCAGGCTCCATACTGTCAGTGCAGAGCCCGAAGCAGGATCGATCTCAGGAACCGTGAGATCATGACCTGAGCAGAGATCAAGAATAGGATGCTTAACTGACTGAGCCACCCAGCGACCCCAGTCCTTCCACATTTCTAAGGTGGCACGGAATCTGGGAGGCTTAATGTGGAGCTCAGGAAACAAAAGATAGGCCTCTGGTCCTCAGTTCCCTATGTGTTGCTAATGGGCTATCGTCCAGCTCTCTACAGAATTGCTTAAGCTTGGCCACAGAAATCTTGTGCAGACTGAGAGCCCCAATAGCCAGGCTCCGTCTTCCTTAAGTGTACCCCAGTCATTCCACACCACCACATCCCAACCACCAGGGGCGTTCCAGCCATCCCCCTCAGGATCCTATGGAGAATCACGGCACCTGCAGAACTCCAGCCAACCCCCTTCTGGTGTTGAGGAGTCTCCCTCCACTCCCACCGCTTCTGCCGTTTCCCTGCTCCTCAAGAGCACTTGTCTCCCTGTCCTTCCCTTTGAGGCAACAGGATCATCTAGGCTGCACATCACTGTCAAGCTATGAGTGGAGACGTTCTGTGACAAGCAATGGACTCAGAGCCCTTCACTCTCCTACAGCGTCCCTGAAAGCTCTCAGTAACCCAGTCCTCTGCCTGATGTGAATTCACAGGCTTTATAGGTAGGTCATTGGCTACGGAGTAGGTTTTGAGTCTCCCTGGGACAGTTCTGCCTGCAGACGACACTTGTCCACTTTGTCATGATGCGTAACAAGACAGAAGAGGAAAGAGGGAAGGAAACAAACATTTATCGAGTACCAATAGAAGCAGACATTGGACGTCTGCCTACCTCATGTCCATCCTCTTTTCTCCTTTCTTAGCAGTATCCAGCAGAGAGGAGAATTTGCAGATAACGCCTCACATTCTGATTCATCTCTTGTAGCAAAAAAACCACAAATTAATATCTCAACGAATTATCCTGCCTTATAAGACTTTGTGCAACATCAACTATCATCTCATACCAAATTCTAATATAAGCCAGGAGCAAGAGCCATTGGTCTCGTGGGAAAAGAAAAAGCCAAAACTAGAAATTCTATTTGTTTGGGGTTTGGTTGTTTGGTTTTGCTTTGCTTTGCTTTGCTTTTTCCAGGGAGAATTAATAAGTTAATTTCTGTAGAGGAGAGTGCCTGGTATACAGTAAGCACATACTAACTGTGCTGTGTGGTCCAGCACAGCAGATATGCCATTCTGAAGACGTGTTCACACTGTAAGAAACAGAACTGGGTTATTTCTCTGGGAGTGGCCAAATGTCTGCTTCTCAAAACAAACAAAATAATTTCTTTCCCCGAGGGAGTGGGAGAGTGATCCAGGAAAATATCACCTTGCCTCCTCACCATCAAAGGTACCAAATGCATGAAAATTTAATACAGATCATTTGCATCTATTTGGGGCTTTTAGCATTTCAGAATGGTCTCACCTCAAGGCTTTGCAAGTGTCAGAAACCCAGCTCAAAGTAATGAAGCCTAAAGGGGAATTTGCTGACCGGTATAACCTGGAAGTTCAAGTGTGGTTTGATCCAGGTACTCACAAGAGAGCATCAATACTGGGTTCTTTTCTATTTTTCATCTCTGTTGGCTTCACTCTCAGGTTGGTGTTTCCCCAGCATGACTGACAGCAGCTCCTTGCTCACATCCCACCAGCTAGAGATCCCAGCAAAAATTAAAAAAAAAAAAAAAAAAAAGAATATCTCTGTAGCAGTATCTCTCTCCTTAGTCCTGGAATGCATTCTTTTTTTTTTTTTTTTTAATTTTTTAAACATTTACTTATTTTTGAGAGACAGAGCATGAGCAGGGGAGAAGCAGAGAGAGAAGGAGACACAGAATCTGAAGCAGCCTGCAGGCTCTGAGCTGTCAGCACGGAGCCTGATGTGGGGCTCGAACCCACAAACTGTGAGATCATCACCTGAACTGAAGTCAGATGCTTAACCAACTGAGCTACCCAGGTGTCCCAACATTCTTTTTTTTTTTAAGCTTATTTATTTATTTTGAGAGACAGTGCAAGTGGAGGAGAGGCAGAAAGAGAGAGAGAGAGAGAGAGAGAGAGAGAGAGAGAGAGAGAGAGAGAGAATCCCAAGCAGGCTCCACACTGTTAGCACAGAGCCGGGTGTGGGGCTAGAACTCATGAACCTTGAGATCATGACCTGAGCCACCCAGGTGCCCCAGTCCTGGAATGCATTCTGATTGGACAGCTCTGCAGTCATGTGCGTTACCTGAACCAATCATTGTGCTGGAGGATGCAGCGCATGTTCTGATTGGCCAGGCCTCATGTTGCCTCTCAAGGGAGACCGGAGTAAGACTGACTAATCCAAACCCCCACCGCCTAGAGGAAAGATGGCTTCTCACTGTAAATCAGAGTGATGTTACCAGAAGAGGGGAAAAGTGTGCCAGGCACGCATGCATAACTGATACCCCTGCAGGATCCACAGCTATCATGTAGTTTTCAAGGGGCTCTATGATCCCCAAAATGATCATTTAGGGTTTTTGTTCCTTTTTAATCTCAAAGTCATACACACTCACTGTAATGATTACTTTTATTTTACAGATGTTGAACCTAAGGTTCAGAAGGAACAAGGGACACCCAAATTCTCAGTCTGCCTCCAAAGGGCGGGGGGGGGGGGGGGACGGTCCTTAAACCACTGAGCAGATCTGTCCACTGTCTTTTCTTCTAAGGTCCATTTACAGGCCCAGGGGTCATTTTCAGGATTGTCCAAACTCTTCTACTATATACATAAACCAAAGGAACCAAACAGCGTTCCTCACCCCTCACTCCCACGACCCAGGAAGGGCAAACTTCAGGAGCCCGTCTGTAGCCACCTGGCATGGGGACTGACCACCGAGCCAGTAAGCTTGGGCTGGGTTAATACAGCAGTCACCTGAGCACTTGTTAAAATGGTAGATCCCTAAGCTCCACCCCACACTCCTGGGAAATCAGAATCTCTCAGGCTGTGGCATCCAGCCTCCAAGATGGTCCCCTGTGATTCCTGCCTCCCAGTGAATCCCTGGTATTTGCAACCTTTTATTGAGTCCCCTCATCCCTGAATAGGCCTGACCTGTTGTCTTAGTTAGCTCAGGCTGCTATACCCGAAAAAATACCATATATGGGGTTGATGTAAACAATAAACTATTTCCCAGGTTCTAGAAGCTTGGAAGTCCAAGATCAAGGTGCCAGGGTTCACTTCCTCGTTCACAGATCACCATCTTTTTGCTGTGTCCTACGTGGCAGAAGGGCGAGGGAGCTCTCTCAGTCCCTTTTATAAAGAGGTCACTCGTCCCATTCATGGAGGCCTTCGTGACCTAATCACATCGGAACGGCCCCTCTTCCTAACCTGTCCCATTGGGGATTAGGGTTTCAACGTATGAACAAATGCTCAGTCCATAACACCCGTGTAACCAGTAGGCTATTGCGGAAGCTGACTTTTGTGGCTAGGTCATAAACAACATCACATCTGCCTTGCTCTCTCTTGAGTCAGTTGCTCTGGGGCAAGTCAGACACCATGTCACGAGGATGCGCAGCCAGCGTGACGCAGGTTTCCGGATGCCGAGGACCCGAGTTCCGTGACCTGTGAAATCAGTCCCCCAGCTCCAGCCAGGCCCTGGCCCACACCCTGACCGCAGCCTCATAAGAGACCACATGCCAAAACCAACCGGGCAAGATGCTACCTAATTCCTGACCCTCAAGAACTATGTGAAGCAAAAATGCACTGTTGTTTTAAGCCGTTAGGTGTCAGGGTGATTCGTTACGTAGGAGTAGATAGTTACTGCACAGAGTGAGCCCAGAAATCTGCATGTTTTATGAGCTTCCTGGATAAGTCAGAGGTGCGTTCCGATCCCAGCCAATGCAGCCCCAGGATGTTCCTGCAGCGTTGTATGGAGGGGACAGTGGCGCTCTCTCCAGGGAATTAGGAAGCAAATTATAGTCAACCCCCAAATTATAGACAGTGATGCAGGAACACAGCCATACCTTTTTTCAAAGGAGGCCTAGTGTTCTTTCATGACACGTTGAATGAAACACCAGTCAGCATATACTAAGCCATCCTACTTTTGTTCCATAAGGAGTATTATTATGTAGTCCCTCGTGCCCCAGGAGTCACCCTCCTGTAAATATACAATAAAGGCTTTTATTCCCTAAAAAGAGTTTACTTCACTCCAAAATTTTCAGCTAACAAGCCCACAGCAGCCTGATCGCTTAGAATTAGTCCCAGCTGTTTCTAAAGGTTCCCCAAGAATCCATTCACCCCGGGTTCAGGAATGAGCCCACACGTCCTTTTGACCTTGGCATCCTGCTGTCCTACCTCTGTATTCTGCTGGGACGACTCCCACCCCTAACCCCAGAGGCAAGATGCTGTTCCCCCGACGAACTTCACCACACAGCCCTCGAAAATATCCAAGTGAAACCAGGCTGTAGGGTTTGTGTTTTTTTTTAACACGTGTGAAGTACCTGAAAATCCCACTGTAAAAATTAGTTTTAAGGGGGGATGGGATAGGCAGTGGAGGCAGTAAAGCATAGTGGTTCAAATCCCGGCTCCGCCTCTTAAATCGGCCCCTTTGCCTCATTTCTCTGCTGTCCCGCTGCCTGCACGATTCCAGAGCCACAGTTCGTATTGTTTTCTATGCATATAGTACCCCCTGGAGTTGTGCCTTCGTTTCCTCGTGTAAAATAAGGAATCTAATCATAATTCATAAGGTCATTATTAGGATTGGGTAGGTTAACTCCTTCAAATAAAGCCCTTCAACAGTGCTTGGCCCAGAGCAAGCATTCAACAAACGTCATCTGTTACTTTAACTGCCATCGTTATTATCCACATAGACTCCACACACATAATCCCGCTGCCCTCCTTAGAAGTCACCCCAGTTATTGCTCAAGCAGGCACACTTGCGGGATTTTCTTTGCATTTACGTACACATAGAAACACATTTTTGCATTGTTTTTGTGTTTCTCGAATGAATGGGACCATTCTCTGTGTATCGTTCCCCGGCGGCATGTGTCAGAGAAACACCCACACACAGGTACGGATCTGGCTCACTCTAGTGCAGATATACCATGGTTTGTCTAAGAGTCCCCACCAGATGGACACTTAGCTTATTCCCAGTTTTATGCTATTACAAACAACCCCTTTTGTTTGATGCTGCGGAAAATGTCAATACATGCCTCTTTGTCCATCACACTAGTGCTGAGACGAGATTCCTAGAGGTGGCATTTGTGGGCCATAGGGTATTTGCACTTCAAATGCTGACAGATCCTCAGGCTGTGCGACACTACAGACAGCAAGATAAGAGGAGAGCCTTTGTCACATGGAGATTAATTTAGACCCATTGGGGTTTTTAAATTTTTTTTTATGTTTATTTATTTTTGAGAGAGAGAGACAGAGTGCCAGTGAGGGAGGGGCGGAGAGAGGGAGACACAGAATCCGAAGCAGGCTCCAGGCTCCGAGCTGTCAGCACAGAGCCCGACGTGGGGCTCGAACTCACCAACAGCGAGATCGTGACCTGAGCCCAAGGCACACGCTCAGCCAACTGGGTCACCAATTTAGAACCACTGTTAAGAAAGTCTCCTCTCTCTCCATCCTGAAGAGCAGACACCACATTCAAGCTCCATGACAAGGAGCTGCTCGCTGAGCACTAAAGACATTCTGGAGAAGGCGGGAGGTGGGGGCAGGGGTCTCCACCCCTCCAAGTTCCCACCCAGCTCCTTCTGGATGAAGAAAGATAAGGAAGAAGACCAACAACACCTCCTCATGAAGCAGGGAGCGTCTCCTCCGCCGAGAAGTCCTGTCACCGCCTGCAGTGAGCCTCCTGGCCCAAATGAGACGACTGCATTGGCTGGCAGGACATTTACAGCTCTGTCTGCTAGGTCTTATACATCACCACTGGGAGGGAGACCAACCCTGAAGACCTGGGTCCTCCTCGCCAAACCCTCCCTTTCGCCTCCAGCCTCAGGTGACGGGAAGATCAAACCTGCACGTCCCTCCTGCCACCATCTGGCCCTCAATCCCCAACCCCAGTGAGCAAGGGCTCAGATGAGAACACACACCCCATCTCCCAAGAGCAAACAAGCACATGCAGGCCTGCAGCAGCCCACCTCCAAGTGCGGAGGCAGATTCTTCTCCAGCCCTGCAGGGGCACGTTCTGCTAGCACACACACACACACACACACACACACACACACACACACACACACACGGTTTGCATTAGGTTCTCCTTAGAATACCTAACAGCTTCATCTGTGCTTCAGCATTTGGGCTTTCAGGGTCTCCCCAAGAACTGTAAATAGATCATTTTTCTTATTTTCTGCTCACCGAGAATCAAGGGATGTTCCTTCTCAAAGGTAAACTCCAGTCTTCTTCCCAGAAAGCAGGAAATGCGTGTAATGTATTAAATCAGGGTTTTCCACGCGTTCCCCGAAAATGTACAAGTTGACTCTACCCCAGGAACTCTATTAAACATGTATTTATATTTTTCATTCCTTCAACAATATTTACTAAGCACTACTACACGTAGGACATAGTGTAGGTGCTGAGGACACAGAGGCGGAAAAAACAAGCCAAGATTCTACAGGGGTTACATTTTAGTGCACAGATACATGGGGGAAAAGCCAACAAATATTTTTTAATGTTTATTTTGAGACAGAGAGAGAGCAGGGAAGCGGCAGAGAGACAGGGGGAGAGAGAATTCCAATGCAGGGCTCGATCCCACGAACCGTGAGATCATGATCTGAGCCGACGTCAAGAGTCGGAGGTCTAACCGACTGAGCCACCCAGGCGCCCCAAGCTGACCAATATTTTTAAGTGATAAGGGTTATCCTGAGGATTGTGAGAAGAGCAGGCCTTTTTTTTTTTTTTTTAATGTTTTGTGTTGTTCGAAACTTTTCCATTTGGAAAAGAAAATCATAGTTTAGAAGAATATTGATGCGGTGCGTGTTCACAATATAGTGCTGCATGAAAATCACTGAGTACAGAAGAATATTCAAAGTGCTAGCAGTGTGTGTGTGTGTGTGTGTGTGTGTGTGTGTGGTTTTTGAGTGGAGGAATCAGAGAGGAATGTGTTGCTTCATTTTCTTTGTGCCCTTCTGTGTTTTCCAAGTGTTACGCATCGAGCGCACACAGTTTTTATAAATAGGGGGGAAATGTTATTTAACAACTGGAACTGCTTCCTTGCCCCAAGGTATTCTATCCATCGGTCTGTCGGAACACCTGAATGTTCTCCATTAGAGTCACTCGTTTGATTAAACCCTGTTTTCGCGGAGGCGCCTGCTAAAATACGGAAGAGGAACCGCACGCTAGTCTCTGTGAGATCTCACACTGTGAAGCAGAAATGTGAACAAGGGAATCTAAAAATGAACTGTTGCTTTGGAGAGCGGGCCCCCCCCCCCCCCCCGGCCCCAGCCCCCGGCTCAGTGAGACGCAGGCAGAGAGGGAGCACGAAGAAGAGAAGAAGCGATGGAGAAGCGGAGACCAGCGGGGCACAGTGGGGAGGAGGGGAGGAGGCATCTAGCCCAGCCGGGAGGCGGGAGGCGGGAGGCGGGAGGCGGGAGGACTCCCATCCACGCCCCTCCACCTACTCCCACCACGCCTACCCCCAAGAGTTATTCTGGAAGCAAGGTCAGCGCTAATTAGCACACTAATGAACAACCTGTTTGCTGCGAGGAAAAGGAAACCTATTTGTGCACGGTTTCCTCGGTGGTGAACGGTGTGGCCCAAGTTTCAGAAGCTCCATCTAGGGTGACGTCACTGCCCCCTGTCACAGGGGCCAGAGCTGAATGCCACAGCAGCACCCAAAGGGCTCACTCACCCATCTCCGTCTCCCTCTCTCCCTCTCTCTGTAGGTTTTCATCCAGAGTCCTGTATGGCAACACCTGACAAAGGGGAAGGCGGTCCTCAGAACCACGGCGGGAGAGCAGAGGGGAGGGGGGGGCCAGTTGGCCAAGAGATGAACCCTTCCCGATGTGATCCTACCATGCACGCCTCTGCTCCACGACCTCCTGCGCTCCGTTCCTGGTGCCCGAACCCAAGATACCCTCAAAGCCTCCCTCTGCTCCACACGGTGACCACGCACATCGAGGGGCGGGGGGTGGGGCGGGCAGGGGGAAGCGGGGGTGCGATTTAGCCAACGTCACTTAACAAGTCAGGAGCACAGAGGACCACGAGCCAGATCTCTGACATCACGTCACTCAGCCTCCATTACAGCCCGTTTCTCCTTCCCTCCCGGGAATCTGAGGTGCGACAATATTGATCATCAAGGGAAGGTTAATATGAAAAGAGAATGTACCTAAATTAAGACAGACGAGTGCAAAAATATCAACCTTACCCAGTCCTATCAACCGGTCCGCAAGTCTTGTTGGCTCTCCCTTCAAAATCTATTGGGGATCCAGCTCCTCCTTCTTACTGAGGCCACCTGGGGCCAAGGCACCAGGATTTCTGCTGCTGCCACCTCCCTCTCTCCCAGCTTCCACCCTTGCTCCACGACAGGCCGTTCACACACACAGCAGCCAGAGTCCTTTCTTTAAGATATAGATTGGATCATGTGTCTCTTTCCAGCTTGGAGCCTCCAGCGAATGACTTCCGGCGACACTTAAAACTTTCACTTCTCACCCTGGTCTATGAGGCAGGACATGATCTGTCTGCGTGTCCGACCTCCTCTCCTACAGCATTGTCCTCACGAACCCTGTCCTTTCTATTCCTGGAAAGCCCCCAGCTCTCCCCCGACCCCACCCTCTGCCCTTTGCACATGCTGGTCCCTAGCCCTGGAGTTCTCAGCCCCCAGTGTCTGCACAGCTGGCTCTTTCTCTCCCTTCAGGTCTCAACTCAGATGTCACCTCCTCCAAGAGGCCCTCCGTGAGTCCGTATAAAACCCTCTCCCCCATTTACTCCCTTCTCATCAGTTGGGTTCACTCTTTCAAAAGAATTTCTCACCCTCTGAAATTACTTTGTTCACCCATCTGTTTGTTAATTGTCCTCCCAGACCACCACATAGACACTACCGGGGCAGGGCCCAGGCCTGCTTTGTTCAAGCACCCAGTACACAGTAGGTGCTCAATAAATACCTGAGAAGAAAGGGAGGGAGGATGGGGGAGAGTGGGAGGGAGGAAGAGAGAGAACGGGAGACCTGTTGAGCTCCTCACGCCCACGTCCATACCACAACTCCAAATACTCAAGTAACAGCTGACCAGGGCAGCAAGCCCGGAGCCGGCCCCACCCTCCATCAACACCGCGACAGCGGGTATTGTGTGTCGCTTGGCAATGAGCCCCCATGTGACCGGTCATGGCTATTCAGAACAGCCAGGGCCTCTGCTAATGAGGTGAGCAGCCATTTTCTCCAAAGCTTGTAACATCACTGAGAATGCTTCTCTCCAGGTCAGGTTTATGGCTCTTACCTGACGCTCATTATAGGGTGTTATAATAGGTCTGAGAAAAATAGCCAACACCTGTGGAATTCTGCCTCCCAGGGTCCGGCCTTGGCCTTGGGTCCTGAGGTACATGGGAGCGCATATCACAGGCTCGGCAGTCTACACTGAGCTGGGGAGAAGTTCCAACCTGCCTGGTGCTGAAAATCCTTTCCCCCTGCTCTACAAGGAGCAGGGGCCCAGGCCAAACCAACCATGGATGATCCCCCTCAAATCCCACTCTCTCCCTCCGGCAAGAAGAAAGTGATATTGATTCTGCAGGCTCTGGGGATGGTAAATTTGCCCCTGTCAGGCAGGCTCTACCAAGCTGGGGAGAAAACAAACCACTCCAGCACCTAAATCTAGTAAACCGGGGAGAGGTGGCAGCCAGGATTGCTGCAGGGAGGGGAGGTAGGGGCCAGGAGAGATTTACGGGGCACCAGCAGGAGAGAAATGGGGGTGGTTGAGCCCATTCTTCTGCCAACCCCAGATTTATACACTCCAGGCCTAGTTCACTGTCCCCACGGGACCTCAGGGACCTTCTGGTCTCTCCTCCTAGCCTTGGGGAGATTAATCACACAGAGAGGAGGCGAGTGTTGGTATATCGCTGTGGGTGTGGGTGTGGGTGTGCCTGTGTGTGCTTGGATATGTGTGTGAACTGTGTGTCTTTGTGTGTTGGCTTCAGTGCATTTGTGCATTTTGTGTATGTATGCGTTTGTGTTTCTCTTTGGCTACTCCTTTCAAATATATGCTATCAGTATCTCTCTGAAACAGCCTTTGGGGAGTTGAGCCTCCTCTACCAATGTCATGAAGCCTCATCTTCCCTTCTTGAATGTCAAGGCACCTTTTCCCATGCTGACCACAGAGCAAACCTTGGAGGTGGTCTTGGGTTATATCCAGGGATAAATGAACATCTGTGATTGCAGTATGCTAAGAATGCTTAGGTAGCCCTAAGCCCCTAGCTGATGAATACCCTCCTCTTTCCTTCTTGCAAACCACTTCTGGTTTAGAGCAACGATTTTAAAATCCTGTGTCTGGGGGCGCCTGGGTGGCTCAGTCGGTTAAGCGTCTGACTTCGGCTCAGGTCGTGATCTCACAGTTCGTGAGTTCGAGCCCCACGTCAGGCTCTGGCTCTGTGCTGACAGCTCAGAGCCTGGAGCCTGCTTCGGATTGTGTGTCTCCCTTTCTCTCTGCTCCTCCCTGCTCACATGCTATCTCTCTCTCAAAAACAAATAAGGATTTAAAAAAAATTTTAATAAAATAAAATCCTGTGTCTGTAGTCTTTTTTATTTCAACATGAGCAGCCCTTCAATTCTCCCTACCTCTGCCTTCATGACCTGAATGTTACCAAATGAGGTGGCAGCATCAGAAAAATCAAAGCAGGCTGAGTCCTTAAGTCATTGCATGAAGGACCACCACCTAAAGGATTGACTGACCCTCACCAGAATTCATAGAGGAGAAATACAGCTTTGTGGTAAGAAGCCATAGAGATTTCTGGGCGTGCTTGTTACTGCAGCATTAGTGGGCTTATCCTGACTAATATAACACCTAAACCATCATATATATATATATATCCTTGGTGAGATACACCAAAACACTTTGGGATGTGCTGAATCTATTTCTAAGGTCCTATTCATGTCCAACATGAAGATCCTAACCTCTTATGATGGAATGGCCTTCATTCTTTCCCCAATCATATGACTAGAATCTCTACACAGATGAAATCTCATCCCGACATTGCCACCCAGCCCTCTGGAGTGTTAGGAGATAAGTCTAAAGATGCTGCCGGGTTCTCCCATTATGGCAAAACATGAAACTGAGGTGTCTTTGTTGTGACCATGAGGCTTCTATGTTTACTACTCATCTCAGGACTCGGCCAACTGTATGTCACCCTGTGCTGGGCAACTGTTCCCAACCCAACCCAAATCCCTTCTCTCCAGGTGCCTTTCTATGATCAAGACCCTTCTGATTAAGGACACCACTTTGAAATTATCCACAGAAGACTCCCCAGAAGTACCTTTTGGCTTCAAGCAAGGCCGGTGCCTTGAGGGGCTTATCCCGGCTCTTGTCCAGGTGAATTGGTCACTCATGTCTAACGACAGTGCCAGTGACCTAGGTTCAAATCCCCACTCTGGCATGTCCTAGCTGTGTGATCTCTTGGAAAGTTTCTTAGCCTCTCTGGGCCTCATGTTCCTCATCTGTAAAATGTGGACAATAACAGTAGCTACCATGGGGTTGTCCTGAGGAAATATAGAACATGAAACTGGT
Organism: Panthera onca; assembly: GCF_046562875.1. Lineage (NCBI taxonomy): Eukaryota > Metazoa > Chordata > Mammalia > Carnivora > Felidae > Panthera > Panthera onca. The sequence continues at coordinate 16,371,490 of NC_138350.1, forward strand.
TCTCCAAGCTGAAGTGAATCAGAGTAGCCCTTCATGTAAGCAGAATAGGGAAATACACTGTGTTCAAAAATTCTTTTCCTCCCTGATCTGGCAAAGTGTCAGTACTTTTGCCAATAGAGTCACCAGTTTGCATTAGGATATTGCCACTAGAAATAAACTTGATCTGACACACTAGCCCTTTGACTCACTATTGCTCTCTAGCTAAGACTAACTTCTCGAATGTGTCATTGCTATCAGGAATGGGAGACGATGAGACAGGGGACCAGTGGATTTTCATGATGAGAAGGAGAGCCCATGCTTGGGCATTTCTGGAGGAGTACAGGTCAAATGATAAGAAGCCCCAGGCACTAAAGAGATAGCATGAAAGTAGTATATGAATCACTTCACTTGAGGTCACTGTTTCTTCCTGCATAAAAGCCATAGGATGCACTGAGAGTCTAAAGTGGATGCCACAAATTTTAAAGTGTAGTGGACTGACTTGTTATCATTGCTATTGCCATAACCATTATAATCTGCCCTACTCACAAAAGCCCTTACAAAACCACCCCTCCCTCAGTGCTCCTTACACCTTCTCCTTCCTGTGTGGTTGGATGAATCAAAACCAACACTCTCCAATTTCCAGGACTCTTCTGGAATCATTGTTTGTTCTCCAAGAGGGTGGATTTTAATTCCTTTGTAGGTGAGAGCCTGGCTTCCATTCCCTCTCTGCTGTCATGGAAACCAGGGCACTAGCAACCTGGCATGGAAACAAGAATATGATTTTTTTTTCTTTCACCAAGCAGAGGAGAGGCTAAGACAACTTCTGGGCAGGGGGAGGAGGACTTACAGTTCATTTGATCTCCTTTTGTGAAGGAACAGCTACCCAGAAGATGCCAACAGAAGGTGCCACCCGGAGCTGTTCAGCCACAGAGCCCTGGAACTGACTTCAGAACCATGGAAAGCTCCCTAGGACTTAAAGGTTGAGAGAGGAGGCTACACCATATCCTGACTTCTAGAAAAGCAGAGTATTAAAGATGGGGACTGTGCTGTGTTTAAGAGTGTCAGAACCACAAAGAGGAAATGTGAAATATCATTTAGTTCACAATCCCTCAAAGTGTGTTCTGAGGGCCTGCATCAGAATCATCTAAAACGCCATTCCTTCCAACATCTGAATCCTTCTCTGTGGGGCGGAGTCCTGCATTGTGCATTTTAACACACTGCCTCAAAAAATTCTGATGTACATCAAAGCTTGAGGCCAACTGATCTAGTGCCACACTCGTATTTTTCAGGTGGGGAAATGTGCTAGTCGAAGTGACGTGCATTTTCTCAGCTCAAACAGCAAGTTGCAACCAGAATCCATGTGTCCCAATTACCAAGATTTCTCTGAACCATCCAGCACTGCTCTGAAGTCCCATTTCAAAACCCTACCCTGAGTACCTATGCTGATGGCCCTGGCGAGCACATGAGATAATCATGCCTTAGGTCATCTCTCTGAGAGCTCTCTCCTACGACACAAATTCTCACTGGGAGAGGCAAATTGTCTTACCACCATATTCATATCCCTGGAATCTAACAGAAACACGGATGCTCAGTGCATGTTGGCTGAACTAACTAATCGATTCGTGTACCAATGGATGAATGAACTGCTCAACAATGGGGTGTGATGTCTCTTTAATGGAGCTATAATAAAAATTCACATTTATTGAGCAAGCTTACATGCCAGTTTCAGGGCTAAGAAATCAACACTCAGAGCCCATTGGGTTTGCACAACAACCCAATGAGATAGGAACTATTATTGTCCTTAATTCAAAGATGAAGAAATACAGCGTGGAGAGGTGTAGTAATTTACCCAGGGTGCACACAGCTGTGGCAGAGCTGGGATTCACACCCAGGTGTGCTAAATCCAAAGGCTGAGCTCCAAGCCACATTTTTTGGACACACCAGGAAAAGGCACTTGCCCTAATGAATGGCCTCTGTGCAGTGGGAAGAAGGCTAAACAAAAGGATATTCAAGCCCCTGCGATGTGTTTGGTCACTAGCCAGAGCCTCTGCTTTGAGCTTACCAAAGAGAGGTTAAACCCACCCACCCATCCATCCATCCATCCATTCCTTCATTCTGAAAATATTTGTTGGCCACCTAGTGTGTGCCAGGCCCTGTTCTAGATACGAGGGAACAGTAGTGAACAAGATAGACAAGGTTTCTGTTCTAGTTGAGGGAGACAATCAGCACACAAAGAACTAACAAATAGGTACTGCGATATCAGGCAGTGAGGAGAGCTAAGAAGAATACAGCAGGGCAAAGGGGATAGAGAGTGACAGGGCATGGAGGGAAACAGCCAGGAGAGCTACCGACACACAGCAGCTGTGTCTGCAAGAACCCCAAACAACTAGCTGAAAAATAACATGTCAGGCCACCCACTGGTTGGCATCAGAACGACCAAACCATCTCAGTGCGTTTTCTCCACTGAACTCATCTTATGTTGTCTTATTTTTTCTCTTTTAACAGAATCATTGATGAATAGATAGAAATAGAACCCGAGAGCCGGAGGCTATGACCGATGCTCCATGCTCTGGCCCGGCCTGGGCCTTTTTTCTGGTTGAGATAGCCCTGCTGTGAACAGTAAGGACTGGCAGGAGTGCCTGCTCCGGGCTCAGAAATAAGAACAGAGGCCTGTCCATTGACAATCGTGTCAGTTGGGACTCTCTGGATACAGGTCAAGGTAGTTTTCTAAATCTAACATTAGGAATAAAAGGGGACATGTAAGGGTACAGAGTGTTTCAAAAAAACCAGGCTAGGGACATTCCAGGACTCAGGAGGGACCTGAATGAGCAGCAGAAGGCTCTCAGGATGCCTGCTTCCTCTCTACGTCTGCCACTCAGCCTGCTCTCTCTGCGTGTGGGCTGTCCAGTTTATGTGACGAGCCAGAAGCTAGCTGCCCACCGCTCCTGAGTTTTATAGTGCTGCTCAAAAGCATCCCTCTGACACTAAACCTTCTTAGTCCCGATCTCAGATTCCCAGGGAAGAGGTTCTACTTGGCACATTTGGGGCTAGGGACTCCCACCTACGGTCAGTCGGCTCTCCAGGGAGAAGAGAACTTCATCGAACAATCATGGCGAACCTGTGTGTCAGAAGAGTAATGGAGGAATTGTTTCCAGGACTAATGGAATCAGAGTGACCGACACAGGATCTCATAAACTTGCCATGACTATGATATATCCCAGACCCTAAAAACAGAGAAAATGCACACTCCAAGGGTTGAGCAATTTGACCGGGGAAGAACTTGGGGTCCATACTACATGGAAGCCAGTGATGGGGATGAGAGAGTTAAGCCGAACCCATGAACTCTGAAAAGCGCCCAACTCCACTCGGTAGTCATTGAAATGGCCTCCATAAAGCTCCGAGGCAAAATTATAGATCATCATTTTAATTGAGTGCAATTGGCTATACATTAATATTCATGATTATTAGAGCAGCTAATTTTCCTCTTTATAGAAAGTGAGTGGGGGATCATTTCAGCTGCTACTTACTTTTCCTCCCTTAGATTTCCGTGGGGGAGGTGAAAGAATAAAAGGCATGGCACTTGAAATCAGCCATCAATTCCTGAATGTTGGGTAATTATTAAGGATTTTTAATTGCTTTGACCTCTTAGACGGGGCTGGGGAGAAGCATCTTAGGAATATAAAAAACACACACATACACGAGCCTCCAGAAATGGCTCCTCCGGTTGGATGAAAGCAGATTATCTAAATGAGAATCTGATCCATTCCTCAGCCCCACTAGCCTGCCAAGGATAATAGTAACAACAGCAACAACCACAATGATTGGATTGCCATCAGAGCCCAAGCGGGATGAGGAGGATATCTGCCTGAGGGTACAGCTAACATGGGCTAAGAGAGAACAGGCAGGGTGACAAGGGGGCCCATGCAAGGTAGCAGTGGCAGGTGTAACAGGATGATTGTTTCATTGGTCAGACAGTTAAATATACTGAGGAAAATGGCAGCCAGCTTTCTCATCATCAGAAGGGAGTTACAAATATGGAAGTGGAAAGAATCAGAATAAACTCGATGGTGATAGATTTGAATCAGAGGTACCAATGTGACTTTATGGTTTTCAGTATATAGAAAAAGTCTAGAAATAAATACAGACGTGAGCATGTCTGTGTGTGTGTACACATGTGTGCACACATGCGTGCACACGCGTGCACACACACACACACACACACACACACACACACACATCCCTGAGCTTTGTCCACGGAGGGGCTCTCAGAACTGTGATGCCCCAACAGCAATACACACACCAGGACCAACTTTACTTCTAGATATCCCCCACTAAACTGAACCAGGGCTCCCTTGAGAAATGGTTGATTCCAGGGCTGCTGGCTCAGGGAGAGTACAGGATGAGCCTAGAACATCTTGCTGGGCCAAAAAGCAAAGCAGTGCTCAGAGCAAAATGGAGGTTGTATCAAGGGACGCAGAAGACAGCTTGAAGGGACTCTCACTGGCCCAAAATGAGGCAATCTGACCACTAAAATAAATGATAATAGTAATGGATTAAGTCCTCTAAGTAAAATAGCAAAGAATTAGTTCTTAATGTTATGAATGAATGAATGAATGATTTGGTGACGACATTTACATAGTTTCAAAGAGCTGGGGCTCCTGGGCGGCTCAGTTGGTTAAGCATCCGATTCTTGATTTCGGCTCAGGTCATGATCTCGTGGTCATGATATCAATCCCTGCATCAGGCTCTGCACTGACAATGCAGATCTTGCTTGGGATTCTCTTTCTCCCTCTCTCTCTACCCCTCCCCCACTCATGCTCACTCTTTTTCGCTGTCTCTCAAAATAAATAAATAAACAGTAAACAAAAAAAAAAAGAACCTTTCCACAAAAATATTAAGACAGAGGAAAAGAGTAACTTCACAGCAAAAAGAAGCTTGGCAGAAACCACCTTAGTCACATGACCAAAGAGAACAGACCAATAATGGGACACATGGAAATCGCATGCCACCTGGCAGGATTCAATAAGGACACAGAATTGCTCCTGTGCCATTCCTGCCAAAGATGCACGATCCAAAGCTAAACTCAAGGGAACATCAGACAAACCCAAACTGAGGGACATTCTGCAAAATGATGGGCCTGTCCCCTTCAAAAGGTTGAAGAATGCTCCAGACTAAAGGAGACTCAAGAGACAGGACACCTACAGGCAATGGGCAATCCTGAACTGGACCCTTCTGTTACAAAGGACATTATTGGGACAAACAGCAAACGCTGAATGGGGTCTGAGGATTAGAGGTTAGTAATGTGTCAGGGTTAATGTCCTGATCCTAACAGTTTTATTGTGACTATCTCAGAGCCTTCCTGTTTTAGGGAAATAAATTCTACTATATTCAGCGGTCATGGATCATCAGGTTGGCAGATTTCTTCCAAATGGCTCTGGGGGAAAAAAGGTACTTGTATTGAACTTACAACTTTTCTATACTACTGATAATTGCCAACTTGAGTGCCTACTGTGTGCCGTGCACTCCATCACTGCTTCTATCTTACAAATAACCTTACAAAATATTTCTAGTTCATTTTACAGGCGAGGAAACAGAAGTTCAAAGAGGTTAAGCATCGTGCATAAGACTGTTACTTCTTTCATTAGACAAGTATTCATTGCATCTCTGGGGGCTGTGTGAGGCACCAGTACATAGAGTAAGGAATAAAATAAGCATGCCCGACCTTCATGAAGTCTCCAGCCCAGGAGGAATATAGGCAATAACCAAGAAAGCAAACAAGGAAATAGTTCCAGGGCGTGACGAGGGCCATGAAGGTACCAACAAGAGGTGTCAGGAAAGATAACGTTGGAGGGTAAAGGATGAGCCAGGTCGTGTGGACCTTTATAAAATTTGGATTGCATTCTAAATCAGTGGGAAATCACGAACATGATTAATGCAGGGGAGTGGCAGGATCTGATTCATATTTTAAAGGAATTCCCTCATTGTGGAGAGAGATAAGACGGGACAAGAAGAGAAAATGTAGGGGCCAGAGAGCTAGTAGATGGCAGAGCCAATGTGTCCCCCACCCCCCACCCAGATCTGTGTGACCTCATTCTCTTGACACTGAGGGCATGCACTCTGGGTGCCTTCCCATGTTCTCCTGCACTTACCAGGTCTGAGCATCCAGCCCAAATTCCATCTGTCAGCTCCCTGCCTTGGGCTTTCTTTGGCCGTCCAGAGCAGGTCGACAGTGCCCGGAATCAATGCTGGCTCTGTCACTGGGAGAGCATCCCTTGACCAGTGACCTGTCAGGCCTAGTGGATAAACACCATAGCTCCCTAGAGCAGGAAGTATTGAGCGAAATGAGCCACTTCATAGCAATCTGGGGCCAGTCCGTGTTACATAGAGTCTAAAGATGGTGGGGAGAGGTGGGGTGAGCTCTGGAATTAAATGAGATCTGGGTTCTAACCCCAGTTCTGCCACTTAGTGGGAGAGGGAAGTGAGAGGCGCACAGGCTCCTTAGGCTGGGGCCAGCGAAGACCTCCCTCCTTTTTGTTGTTTGAGTATCTTCCGTTTTGGGTCTTCCGGACCGGGGGGCACCAGCAATGGCCAACAGAACTTTCTGCGATCCGGGGAATGTTCTTTACCTGCACTGTCCAGTCTGGTAGCCACTAGTCACATGTGGCTATGGAGTACTTAAAATCTGATTAATGCAGCTGAGGGACTGAAGTTTTCATCCGACACCATTTTCATGAATTTGAATGTAAATAGCAACACACGGCTACTGGCTTCCACGTTGGAGGGCGCGGGTCTACCCCCTTGGGACAGACGCTAGGGCCCATCCCGCTGGAATGGGCACCCGCACCCGGCTTCCGAGCTCTCCGGAGAAAGGCAGCCGGTGGGAGCAGCAAACCACACATCCAAAGCCACGTGACCCCTGTCCTCTGGTCGCCAGGATCGGCCACTGGGCTTCTCTCTCCTTTGTCCTGCCTGAACAGTGCTGTTCCTTTTCAGAGATGCACACGCATTTTCATAAGAACATACAGTGCTAAATTGCATCTCTCTCTCCTGACACAATTCTCTCTCTAATGAGATTTTCCCCATTTTCCACAGCAGCTGTGCTGAAAGGCCATCTTCTGACTGAGCCGTGACGCCTGAACGCAAGGGATGGGCGGGGCATGAGGCACAAAGCCAGAGGGATTTAGGTCTATTTTCTCACCTCTTTGGGGACAGCCAGCTAATATAATCAAGCCAAAGACGATTTCCCTAACGCCCGCTGCGAGGCCAGCTGACCGGCACCTGCCTCGGCCGCTTGTAATTGACGGCGTTGCCAACAGACAGAGCCTCGGCCGTGGGACAGCCCGGCCCGGGGGCCTGGCATCTCTGGAGTGAACTTTCTGTTGCCCTTTACGAAGGGTGAAAACGGAGACCCATTTCTTGCGAGAAGACGAGCGGAATTTATTCTCTAATAGGAGATGGTGAGAGGAACTTTGGTGGTCTGAGAGCCCTTCGGGCAAGCCAAGCAGAAGTGACGCTTTCCCTTGTCCCTTAATAGCCATTCTGGAGCCCTGGTCTATTTAGCCCCCACCTGTCACTGACCCCAGCCCTTTCTCCCCACCTCCCGTCATCTCTCACCTGCAGGAACAAAATCACCTTCTCAAAGACCTCCCTGCGGGGCGCCTGGGTGACTCAGTCGGTTAAGCCTCCGACTCGATTAGGGCTCACAGTTCATGGGTTCAACCGTGTCGCGCTCTGTGCTGACAGCTCAGAGACTGCTTGGGATTCTCTCTCTCCCACTCTCTCTGCACCTCCCCTCCCTCTCTCTCTCTCTTAAAAAACAACAACAACAGGCTTCCTGGCTTGCATTCTGCTCCTCTCACACCACAGCCAGAGTAACTACTGGCGGGCAGGACAGGCCATGTTATGGGGCTGTAACAAGCAGTCCTCAAAAGCTAGCTACTCCTAACAATCATGACAATCAGGGTTCAGGTCTTGCTCCGGTTCCGTTCAGCTAGGACGTCGGCTCCATGGCCCCACCTGCAGGATGCCAGGACAAACGCTGAGGGCCGCTCCAGATGGAAAACGGACAGCCACCCCTCACTCCCCAGGCTCCCTGCACGCGGCAGGCTCTCGTGCCCTCCACCCTGGCCTCGTCTCCTCCTAGGCCAGGCTGCGACAAGGGCCAGGAGGCTGCAGAATCTCCGAGGGGACAAATCACCCTTCCTGTCGATTGCACTGCGACAGTTTATGTCAGGAAGAAAACAAACGCACACGGGGACATTCCCTCCCCGATTTAGCGCAGGGCCTATTCCCTCATCCCTTGGGCACCTACGCCGAGATCCACAAAGCAGTGAGTCCCAAGTGCTGATTGAGGTTTTACTTTATAGTTGTTAGGATTATGAAAAGAGTTTGTTAAAAAAGAAAAAAAAGTATTTGTAGACAGGCCACCCTACTTTTTTTTTTTTTTTTTATGATTAAAATGAAGATTTCACACCAGTAGCAGAATCATCCGATGAACAGGGAGGAGGAATCTTTTCCTGGCCTGGCCAGTGCCTATTTCACACCCTTCTGGACAATTTTCCTGGCCAGGGAGAAAGACATTAAAAAGGTGGCTCTTGGGACGCCTGGAAGGCTCAGTCGGTTAGGCGTCTGAATTCAGCTCAGGTCATGATCTTGCGGTGTGTGAGTTTGAGCCCCACACCCGGCTGCCTGCTATGAGCACAGAGCCCGCTTCGGATCCTCTGTCCCCCTCTCTCTCTGTCCCTCCTGCACTCGTTCTGTCTCTCAAATAATTAAAAAAAAAAAAAAAATTAAGGTGGTTTTTTTTTTTTCTTTTTCTTTTTTTAAGCAGCCTGAGCAGAAGCTGGGGCCTGGGGTTCCTGAGTTCCTCTCTGGTGAGGGGAGAGGGGGGAAGCCAGGGACCAGGTGACTCCCAGTTCTGCCAATTAGTATCTGTGTGTGATTTAGCCTCAGTCTCCCTATCTGTAAAATGGGGATGCAAATAAGTTTGAGGATTAAATGGTAGAGTGAAAACAAAGTGCCTTATATATTGTAAGCATTCTATATTTTGAAGTGCTTTTACATTTTGGGGTTGCTCTGGCTCCTGATGTGTCTTCCCCATGTCTCTACGAGCCGGCCACTGCCCTTCCTCCAGGGCCACCTCTGCTGGGAAGCCCTCCTTGATTGGATTTCCTCGGCCAGTGAAGATCTTGGTCACCCCCGAATCTGCATGCTCTTTAGGCCTCGACTATGAATTCTGGATAATTCTCGTCTCCCCAGCTAGACCTAAGCTAGAAACGGAGCTCTGATTTCTTCGTGTCTGTTGCTGAATCCAGCAGGGGTTGGATGCACAGCTCAACACCATTCTCTGTGTTCCCTTCTCCCTTGACCAGTCTTCAGACCACCCTTTGAGGGAGGTTTCAAGGGCAAATTAGGCCCTGCTGTGGCCCAGGTTACATGACAGATAAGTCAGGAGCACTTATGGCCACGCCCCCCCCTCCCACCTCGCCACCCCACTCCTGCCCTCCCCACCCTCTCACCCATGCCTCCAGCCGGGCTGAGCTCTCTGCCCTTGTGCATTTTCCAGACTCCATCCCACAAGCTGCTCTGCTTTCAAAACACCCACCCTCCTCTCTGTCACTTGGTCTACTGCTGCCCTGTTCAACTCCTCTCATTCTCCTCCTCTCGGTCCCAACCTCCTTGAGGACAGGGACCTGGCCTGCCTCGGTACTTGCCATGCCCTGGGGGCCGCAGCACCCAATCACAAGCAAGGGAATGAGTCCCTCTGTTCTATCTAGGGAACAGGAATTACAAACGAAGCTCTCTGCTTGGCTGGCAGGAAGAGGAGAGGCAGGAAGAGGCTGGCAGACACAGAAACCCCCTCACGCACACTCACCCCAGGAGCGGAGGTGATGGAGAAAACGATCAGGCACTGACCCATGCTACAAGCCAGGTGGACGTCAGAAACACTCTGCTAAGCGAAAGAAGCCAGACCTGAAAGGCCACATAGTGTACAATTTCATACATATGAACTGCCACGAAGAGGCAAATGTGTAAGACAGAAAATAGATTAGTGGGGGAAAGGGGGGGGGTGTTACTAATGGAAAATAGGCTTCTTCTGGGGCAGGTTAACGTGTTCTGGGATTAAATAGCGGTGATGGTTGTACAACCTAGGGAGTATACTAAAACCACTGAATTTTATACCTTAAAAAGGGCAAATTTTATGACATGTGGATTATAGCTCAATAAAAAAAGATGATGATAGATAGATAGATAGATATTTTTTAAGTTATACCAGCTACTTGATTACAGTTGATGATGGTTAGTATGTCGAGATCCATATGCTTTGATGAACATGTTTCTTCCTCTGCAATAATACCGCAGTATTTTTTTTTTTTTTTCATAAACAAACCTGAAGTGTGGTCCTTTAAATTAAAAAAAAAAAAAAAAAGGAAAGGACCAGAGTGGTTAAGGTGATCTCCTCTTCCTGCTTCCCCATCAGCTCCATACAGTCAACGGTCTCACCCCCTGGGTGAACCACAGCATCCTTAGTTTGAACCCCGGATGTTACCACCCTCGGGGCAGCCAATCACAGCCACACGGCTACAAGCAAGGGACGGAAGGAAACTCTGGCACCTTTCCCCAGATACTCTCCCCGCCGGCTCCGAGCCCCCAACTGAAAGCAGGACTGGCTGAGGAAACCAGGCCCGGGAGCCCCCAAGTGTAGACAGGCAGCACAAGAAGAAGATTGCAGACCGGCCCCAACCTTCACCTCCTCCCTCGTCCAGGCCCTCTGCCGCCTTCCCGCCCCTAGAGGCACGGTGTCTGGTCCGCTGAGGTTAAGCTTGGATGGGAGTTGGATTTGCGCCAACGGTGTGCTCGCGGACGCAGCCTGTGCAAAGTCCTAAATACATTTTTGCACTTGGCTGGTGTCTCGTGCCTTGGCCGTGGGCACTGGCATGGGAAGAGAATGCCCTGGGCAGCCTGCTGGTGCCAGGAGGCCAAAGGCGAAGGTGTGGAAGCCTGAGCCTACTCTGCAGCCTGGAAGCCCGGCCCAGCTGAGCCCAGCTCCGCCTGAACCGCAGATGGGCCGCGTGAGGGGGACGGACGTGCCGGGGCTAAGCCACGGTACCTCGGCGTGGCTGCCCACGGAGCTGACTAGTGTTTCTGGACACACGTGGCCGCACATCCTGGCCTCCCGGAAGACAGGGGCCTCGGCTCCCAGGAGACGAAGCGCTGGGACTTGTCCCTGAACTCCAGTCCTGCCAGCCCCTAATACCCTGGGCCCACCAGTGTGGTGGGAGGAAGTTTCTCTGGCAGCGGTGACCCCCTGTGCACCTTGGCGACGTTGCACTGGGGTCTCCTCCCCTCCGCCTGCAGGGAAGGAGTGGACGGAGGCCAAGAGGGGCTGTCAGGTCCTCTTCTCTTGAGGACTCTGGGTCGGGCAAGAACTGGGATGGAGGACCGATGATTCCCGCACAGGGGCCCAGGACCTGTGGGCTCCGCTGTGGGCCATCTTGGGGACACTGCTCTCAGGAAGGCTCAAACCTCTGTCAAAGTCCAGAAGGCAAGAGGCGGCCACCAAGTGTCTGCTGAACGTGTGCCAAACTGCTTGGGTTTAAATCCCAGCTCCTTCCCTTCCTACCATGTAACCTGAGCTCTCTGTGCCTCAGTGCTCCCATCTGTGAAATGGGGATCTCGCGACAACAAGAAAACGGCATTTGTCCCACAGGATTGTTATGAAGATTAAATCAGACGGGTACTCGTAGAGCAGTCCGCACAATGCCTAGGTCGTACTGAGGGCTCAGTCTTGGCTACTGTCATTACTATTATTTTCAATGTTATGAAGGGAGCCAATGGGTGGAGGGGGAAAGAGTAAGAGAGGGGATATACTTAGTGAGGATGGTCATAAAACCCTGTGCCCGACATCTCATTTCAGCTGAGGCTTGGAAGGATAAGGAGCCAGACATGTGGAAGAGGTGGAGGAAAGGGCATCCCGGACTGAGGGAACAAGTGCAAAGATCCTGAGGTAGGACAGAGCTCGATGCTCCCGCAAAACCGAAAGGGGCTGTGGATGCAGCAAGTCCAGCTCCTTCCACCTCAGGGCCTTTGCACATGCGACGTCTTCATGGAACACTTCTCCCCCTCCCCGTCCCTCCCCTCCCCTGCAGCGCAGCCCCTTTTGCCAGCTTAATCGCTACTTATCCCACATTTGCCAGCTCGAAAGCCACTTCCTCCCAGAGCCTTCCTGGATTTCCCAGATGAGGTCAAAATTGGTTATTCCACCTGGATTCATTTCCTGAGACTGCCGTGTCAAATTTCCACCAATATGGTGGCTTAAAACAACAGAAATTCACTTCCTCACAGTTCTAGAGGCCAGAAGTTCCAAAGTCAAGGTGTCAGTAGGCCCCTGATCCCTCTGGATGCGCTAGGAAAGAATCCTCCCTTGCGTCTCCCAGCTTCTGGTGGCTCCAAGTGCCCTTTGTCTTATGGCTGTATCACAACACCCTCACATGGCTCTCTCCTCCTTCTCTCTTATGGGGCCACTTGTCATTGGACTTAGGGCCCGACTGGATAACCCAGGATAATCTCATCTCGAGATCCTTCCTTTGTTTCGTTTTGTTTTGTTTTTTAATCTTTAAATGCTTTTCTAATGTTTGTTTATTTTTGAGAGCGACAGAGACAGAGAGACAGAGACAGAACGCAAGTGGGGGAGGGGCAGAGAGAGAGGGAAACACAAAATCCAAAGCAGGCTCCAGGCTCTGAGCTGTCAGTACAGAGCCCAACACGGGGTTCAAACTTAGGAACCGTGAGATCATGACCCGAGCCGAAGTCGGACGCTCAACTGACTGAGCCACCTTGGTGGCCCCAAATGTTTATTTATTTATTTTGAGAAAGTGAGAGTGAGTGGCAAGCAGGCGAGGGGCAGAGAGAGAGGGAGAGAGAGAATCCCAAGCAGGCTCCACCCTCTCAACACAGAGCCCGCCACGGGGCTCAATCCCACGAACTGCAAGAACGTGACCTGAGCCAACGTTAAGAGTTGGACACTTAACTGACTGAGCCACTCAGGCTCCCTGAGAGCCTTTATTTAATTACGTCTGCAAAGACCCTTTTTTTCCAAATCAGGTCATGTCCACGGGTTCCAGAAGTTAGGACATGGACAGATCTGTTTGGAGACCGCCATTCACCCCACTCAACCTTTTCACGTCATCTCGGAACCTTTCCTCACTCCCTTAACCCTCAGTCCCTTAACCATAGTTGGAAATTCTGGAATTATTTGCAAAATCATTCGGCAATGCCAGTCTTCTTAGGAAGCTGCACGCAACAAGAAGGCAGACCCCACGTCTGTGCTGCTCACCACTGGTGGCCGCGGGCACCCGGTGTGTGTTTGTTGAACCAACAGGCCGCTGAGCCCCAAGCTCCTAGAGGATGCCTCTCGTCAAACACACAGGCCAGAAGCCAGAAGCAAGGCCTCCAGCCTGCAATGTGCTCAAGCCTTTACAGCCTCATAAATCCCATGGCTTGCGGCATGATTAGGACTGAGTCAAAATGCAAGAAATTTAATTTCCCAGGGCTCAGCCTTGTAAACTCACCCCCCCCCCACCCCCGAGCCAATAGCCATAAATGTTTGATAAAACACCACGCAGCTTCTGTTTCCCAGAAACGGCCCGTGGACCCAGGGAAGACACTACATCCAGCCTGCACTAGATGTGATGTGGGCATTGTAATTAATGTTTGGTGGAGCCCTTCCTAATGGCCTGGGCTCTCTGTAGCCGTAAAAATAACAACGACACTCACCCAGCCAGTCTGCTGATGTGTCTAGTCCAGAGAGGAAAAGAAAACGGAGAATCTCAGAAGCAACTTCAGACACGTTACAGGATAAGGGAACGGGGCCGTGGATGTGTACGGTGCTTTGGGCTTTTCAACACACAGCCATGTCCTTGGTCTCACTTGATCCTTGCATTGGGTCGGTGAGAAGCGCAAAGCGAGAACTGCTCGCTCTGTTTAATGGAAGAGAAAACTGAGGCCCGGAAAGGAAACTTGCCAAGTCACACAGCTCACAAAAGCCCCAGGACCTGAACCTGGGGGTCAGGACCCCTGACCCCCTCACACACCGTCAGCGGTGATGGTGGGAAGGACAGGATGCATCTACACAGCAGCAGGAAGGAGGCGAGTCAGGTTTGAGGAGGACCTTCCTGACCAAGAGCATTCTACAGCATGTAACCATAGCAATGGCCTTCTGAAGGACATCTGGATCCAGCCAAGCCTGAAGCCAGAGCCCTAGATTTTTCAACCCAGTGAGCCGGCATATTACCTTGCTTCAGCCAATATGAACTGAGTTTCTAAGGCTTCCAATCAAAGGAATCCTGATTCACACACTCTCGATTCTATCCCCAAGATGAAGCCAGGGAATCAGGAGGAAAACTCCCTGTCGCATTTAAGACACATTGGCAAGGGTGTTATTGGCATCAATAAATTCTAGAATGTCAGAGCCGGAAGAGTCACCTCACTATCCAGAGGAAGAAACAGAGGCCAAGAGAGTGGACTTGACTTTCTTAAAGCCATGCCATACAGGAGCCAAAGCAGGACTCATATCCAGTTCCGCATTCCTTCTTTGCACGCAGGCATCGAAGGCAGTGAAGGCATCCAGCCATGTAAGATCACCCGAGGAGCATAAAACAGCATCTCCCAAACACAAATGACCAAATCGATCAAATCACCAGATCAGAAAAGACCTCCCACTCCCTGTCACACTGCCACCGTCAGGGGGACCCAGCCCCCATCGTCTTTCTGTCTCCAAGATGCATAAACCCAGGGAAGGAGTTCCAGCGATGCCCACTGGTGGAGGGATACAGCTAGAGAAACGGTGGATTATCACTGGGTCGCTACAGGTGGGGAAACTGAGGCTAGGAACAGGACCGTGACTGGCCTTTCCACTTTCACAGAAAGATCTGCCCACAGCAGGCCACGGGCAAGGCAGACACATCTTTGGGAACCACACTCCAGTAAGAGCCCGGGGTCAGATGGTGCTGCCTCCCCTAATTCGCCTGAACTGATGTGGGCCAGCTGGAAGCACGAGGACGGCCAGCTGAGCAGGACACGGGCCCTAGACCAAGCCCCCCTGCCTTTAAGAATCTAAAGAACACAGCAAACTCTAGTCACTCTTTCCCTGGAGTGAGAAGAGAGAACCTCATATTTTGCCCTTAAGAAATGGGTGTTGACATCTCTTTACATTATTAGAGAAAATGCCCGGCCAAGAAATAAACCATCACTGTATTTACAGTATTATTTCCCAGAACTCTGAGAAATGCTGTGCTTTTCTGCATAGACTTCAGACCGAAGCATAATTCATCACAATACACCGAACTTCACAGAACATAAAACTCTCCCTACCTCATAAAAACATACAAGGATTTGCTCCCTCTTCATATAAATTCCTTAAGAACATCCCAGCTGCACACATCATCTCGAAAGGATTTCCCTTACTGGCAAGAGCCAACTCCACCAGTGGCGATCTCTGTAGTGGCCGAGGGAACAATGAAAATGAGAACGATAGAAGTTGTAACAAAGCATTCTGTGGGGAAGAAACCCATCCCAGATCAGCCTAGAGCAGCGAAATGCGTCACCTCCGTGCTGAAGTCCAGTCTTGGCAAGGCGGGTGATAGAAATAGAAGCGAGATTACAAACATCCTAAGGGCGAGGACCGTATCTAATTTTGGTCGCCAATGTACCCTAGCACATAGCGGGTGCTCAGTAAATTCAAGTTGAAGGGGGGGTGGGGAGATTAGGAGGGGAGGAAGAAGGAGCCTGAAGAGCCTACAAATGTATCAGTTCTCTCCCCCTACAACAATGCCATGTAACCAGCTATCTTAAACCTCAAGCACTTCAAACCACTGCTTCCGCGACCCTGAACAAGTCTGCGGTTGGCTGGCCGATCTTCAAGCCTCAGCCAAGCTCACACACTTGTCTGGCAGTCAGCACGTGTTGGCTGATGGCCTCCGTTGGGACAACTGGGCTCTCTCCCATGCGTCTGTCACATGCATGCATCTCGCATGTTCTAGTCTGGACGCGTTTTCCGGCCAGCTCAGGCACATTCTCTAGGCGCCTGCGGGAGTCCAAGAGAGCAAGTGGAAATATGCAAGCACTTTTTTCAGCCTCTGCTTGCCTTACGTTTGCTAGTATCCCACGGGTCAGAGAAGGTCACATGGTCAAGCCCAGAGCCAGAACAGGAGGAGATGAGGAGCTCTAGAACCAGCATGGATACGGGGAGGACATTAAGGGGACAATCCGAGCCGTACCCATTATCACCATAATGATTCCCGATTCCCAAAAGCCCTCACCCTCAAACCGCACCCCACGGTCTGGGATCTTACACCCCTGGGAACAACAACAAAAAAAAGAACAGAAAACAAGATTCTACTGACCCCACTCTCCATATGGCAAAAGTAAGGCTCCAAAGTCAGGCCCTCCAATCGGTCATATTTATTTAAAATAGCTGTTGCAAATCTTAATACCTACAGGGACAGGCAGGATAATTACTGAGCCAGACCCAGCAGGGAGCGGAGTGAACTGGGACCACTCTCCCTGGGTCCTCAAGGCCGGCAGGTATGCAGCCAAGGCCTCACAAGAATGGGCGCCCAGGGCCGCCAGCTCACCTAATTATTTCTTTTTTTTTTTTTTCTTTTTTTTTTTAAACATTTATTTATTTTTGAGACAGAGAGAGACAGAGCATGAACAGGGGAGGAGCAGAGAGAGAGGGAGACACAGAATCCGAAGCAGGCTCCAGGCTCCGAGCTGTCAGCACAGAGCCCGACACAGGGCTCGAATTCACGGACCGTGAGATCATGACCTGAGCCGAAGTCGGACGATTAACCGACCAAGCCACCCAGGCGCCCCTCACCTAATTATTTCAAGAGAAGCTGGAAATAGGCATTTGTAAGCGAAATCACATTTCCAAGTTAGCCACTATTTTTCTGTTTAATTGCAGACACATGGTGGGCACCCTCCCCCTGGCGCCCCACCCAACAGCCATGAGGCACCCCTGACGGTCAGGCCTGGGGGTGCGGGTTCTGCCTCCAAACACTGCGATGTAAGGATCGTGGGCCCCAAGCTTATTGATTTTGCTTCACCATGGGTGAGAGTCAGACATTTTCGGAGGAAATGGAGGCAGGAACTGGGTCTGCCTTGCTGACCACTCAGTGCCCCAGCCCAGAAAGGTCCCTGGAACGCGATACTGGTTAGAAGGAAGGATGAGGAGAAGGCAGGAAGGGAGGGGAGAGAAAGGAACATTTCTAGAACGTCTGCCACGCATCACGCAAGCATTCTACATGCATGTTGTGGACAGAATGATGTCCCCCCCACCCCCAAATTCACATCTTGAAGCCTTAACCCCAAAGTGACTGTGTTTGGAAATGGGGCCTTTAAGGAAGTAATTAAGGTTAAATGAGGTCATAGGGTGAGGCCTTAATCCAATAGGGCTGGTGTCCTTATACAGGAGGAAGAACCACCCGAGATAATGCCTTCTCTCTCCCTCCCTCTCTCTTCCTCTTTCTTTCTCTTTCTTCTCCTCCCCTCCCCTCTCTCCCTCTCCCTCTCTCCCTTCTCTTTTTTCTTTCTTTCTTCCCCCTCCCCTCTCTCCCTCTCTCCTTCCTTCTCTCCTTCCCTCCCTCTCCCTCTCTACCCCCCTTCCCCCCTCTCTCTCCTTCTCCCTCTCTCTCCCCTCTCTCTCTCCATCTCTCTCTTCCCCCCCCCTCCCTCCCACACAAATGCAGAGGAAAGAGCGAGAAGATGCCATAGGCAAACCAAGGAGAGAGGCCTCACCAGAAACCAACCCTGTTGACGCCTTGGACTTCTAGACTCCAGAACTGTGAGAGATCCATTTCTGTGGTTTAAGCCGCTCAGTCTCTGGTATTTTCTTATGGCCGCCCAGCTGACTAATGCAATGCACAGTCTCATTCCATTTAAATTATAGTAAAAAAAACATGACATAAATCCCCACCCAAGGGAAAGGTAAACACCTGACCTTTGTGTAGTATTTTATTTACGAGGCCCTGGGGTGGGGTGGGGAGGTGGGGCGGGGGGGGGGGGGGGGGACAAATGATTGCCTTCATTTTTCAGGTGAGAAGACTGGGGCTCAGAGAGGCTGAGGCACTTGCCCAAGGTCACACAGTGAGAACACCAAGTCAGTCGCTCTTTCCCATACATCCCAGCATCTGGTCTGGCCTGGACAATATTGGTGCTCAGCCCAAACCCACTCAGATCTCTTCATTCCTTTTCTGTGCGCCCCAGCATCTACCCCAGCCTCTGCATGCATTCACCTCCACCAGCCACTCCTGTGACCCTTCGTGGAGCTCCTGGGCTGCTGAAGGCCTCTGCTGGCACTTGCAGGGGGACCAGGAACGCCTGAGCTTTCTTCCCGGGCAGGCCTTAGCTGATGACCATCAGGTGCCTGTGTGTGAAAGCCCCGCTCCCTCCCCAGGCTAACTCAGCTCAGGGACTCCCTCTCCAGGGCACCCCTGAGGATCCGGACTGAGGATACCCTCCATAGGACTTTGCCCCGAAATCATACCTTGTTTGGCTTCTTCCCTTTCCCTGCCCTGCCTCCCTGACCCCCTTACTCATCTCCCCTGGGACACATAAGTCTTTCTTATGTGACCTAAGAAGACCTAAGCAGGTCTTCTCCTGGGAAACCCAACCCAAGCCCGGGTCCCCTTAAAGACGTATGCCCTACAGCAGCTAGGCTGGTTTTCTGCCCTGGATCCTGATACAGTGAGAACCATGCAGAGCCCAGGGCCTGATGGAGAATCGCACCTCCAGGGACACCCTGAAGGAAGCAGATGGGCAGCTCTGGAGACAGCTGTCAGCGGGGCTGGGAATGGGCGCTCCGTGACAGCAGGAGAGAGGGGAAGAGAATGAGGCCCTCTGGCTTTCTTTGACCTGTCCTGTTTTCTTGTTACACAATTTCTCTACACAGGCAGAAGACCAAAAAAAATTTTTTCAACGCACATTTTTTTTTAAAGATCACCCAAAGATAAAATAAGCAGTCAACATATTGGGGTAGCTCCAGCCAGACTGTGCATGCGTTTAAACAAAAATAGGGCCACTCCATATTTAGAAAAAGTACTGTGTAGAAAGGGAGCCAGACTGCCAGGCTGTGGACCTCGCTCCTCACTCACAGCTTCGGGACCTGAGGCAAACAACCTCACCTCTCAGCGCCTCCGTTCCCTCATCTGCAAAGTGGAGAGGCTGATGTCTACCTTCGAAGGCCTTGGAGGGTGGTCTCGAGGATGAAATGAGCTAATGCATCCAGGGCACTTAAGACAGTCCCTCACATACACACAGTCCTGTGACAACATTTGCCGTCCTCACCAGCAGAACTGTTCTAACTGGAGGCCCTGAACCAGCAGCTTCTGGCAAGATCCAGCCTGCAGAAGTGTGTTTTCGTTCAATCCGAATAACGGGTTTGGGATCTGTTCGGTGTCGGGCGCGCGCAGGTGCCCTCTCAGAGGTGACTGGGTCGGAGGCAAGGGAATTGAAAGCGTGTACTCCAACCCCTTCTTACCTCTCGGTCTTCGGTGAAGAGCTGCCCGGAGGGGTAGGGAGCTTGAATTCCCAGCAAAATGGATCCTGGCGGGCTGAGGGCAAAGCGCCAGCAACAGAGGTGCTGGTGCTAACTGTGGGGGAGACAGTGTCCATGAAAACAGGAAAGAGGTCCACGCATGCGAGCAGGGCACTGATCGCGCTTGCTACAGAACGTGGAAGTACGCGGAGGTCCTGATCGGTTGGCAGCGATTGCCAGGAGCAGGATGTTGGCATCTGATACCAAAGGACCAGGAATACCAAATAATGTACCCTGTCTGGCTCCGTCCCACATAATGAAAACTCGCCCCACCCCCAATGTCCAATTTTCACCCCTAGAGATGAACGCTTATCTACGTCTAGTCCGTCATCTGACAGATGAGGAAATTGAGGCCGAGAGAGGGAAAGTGACTTGCCCCAGGCGACACAGCAAAAAGACCACACAGCTGGGGGCTAGAATGCTGGTCTCTGTTCAGCTGCCCTTGAATCTTAATTCCTCCCCAAACCTGAAAGAGAACATTCTAGGCCCCAAGCGCAAAAATCCCTCTTGGAGTTCTAGAAGGGGGAGCCCATCCCCTGTCGTCTCTGGGTGGAGTGGGGAGAAATCAAACTTCAAGACCGTAGAGGCTAGTGCCAAAAGCAGATGTGCAAACAAAGACAAGGAAGGCAGGGTTTTCACCAGACAAATTCGTGCCCTGCTCGGTTTAGACATTAAAATGAACTAACTTAATTTCATGCCATATGCAAATCCTTACCAGCTGTCAGCTCTGTAATCACAGGAGACTTAATGTAATAACTAAACAAGAACAAAAACGCAGCAAATACAGGCTCTGGGCAAGTCCATTGACAGCGGGTTTTATGTTTCTGGGAACTCAGCAAGTGCAGAACATTTATGGCGGACATCTGGAAGCAGCTATGTGCCCAAACGCCTGCCATCTCCTTAACAAAAATGTTGGCAGCGATAATAAATAATGGTTAAGGACTGAGCTGGCCGTTGCACGCCCTGAGCCCCCGTGTACCGTGAACGTCTCTCTCCAGACCCCACAGCTTCTCTGCAATTGTCAGGGCTCAGTTCGGCCTGGCTGCCATCTGCACTGAGCTCAGAAGTAGCCAAAAGACATCGCGGGCTCGTTCGGTCTGGGTCCCCTGACTTGGAACCAAAGAAGTGGGAAGATGGCTGCTGTCATGGGGGAGGAGGGGCGGTCTTCCAACCTGAGGGCCCCGCGTTACTCTGACTGCCTGAACGAACAATCATGACGATTTAAGATCATTCATTCATTCATTCATTCAACAACCAGGTAGTGAGCACCTATTATGTGTCAGGCGCTGGGCTGGAAATGGATTAGCAAACAAAATACAGAAACATCCCTGGCTTTGTGAAGTCTACTTTCTGGTGGGACACATTTTTAAGATACAGCTGGGACGTGTGTTAGGAAAAAGACACTTTGTGCCCTACGACATCACCAACATTATTGCCTTAGGATGAGGGTCAAGGTTCCAAAGTTGATTTAAAGACAAGCATTGGGGCGCCTGGGTGGCGCAGTCGGTTAAGCGTCCAACTTCAGCCAGGTCACGATCTCGCGGTCCGTGAGTTCAAGCCCCGCGTCAGGCTCTGGGCTGATGGCTCGGAGCCTGGAGCCTGTTTCCGATTCTGTGTCTCCCTCTCTCTCTGCCCCTCTCCCATTCATGCTCTGTCTCTCTCTGTCCCAAAAATAAATAAAAAACGTTGAAAAAAAAATTAAAAAAAAAAAATAAATAAAGACAAGCATTAAGTAAATAATAAAACAGGTGATTCAGAGGTGGGCTAAAGGCACGAAGGGGCTTCTTGTACACAATGCTTATATGGGTGTTATTGGTATTGTCAGTCCCGTTTGACAGCTAGGGAAACTGAGGCTCAGAGAAGTGGAGTCACTTGCCTGAGGTCACATGGGAAGTGATGGAGTCCAGATTTGAACCCAGGTCCATCTTCAGAGTCAGTGTTTTAACCACTACCCTGAGCCAAAGAGATACATCAGGCGGCCCATTTCGTTCTGACACTTGGCTCCCTGCCACCAGCTACCAAAATCACTTTGCACATGGCTTATATCCCCTCTACAAAAATCCCACCAAGAGGTTGTGCAATTTCCCCTTGCTTACGTTTCAGGTTAAGGAGGATTTGGGGCAGCCTATTTCATACCCTGCCTTCATTTGGGAGCCAGGACCGCCTCCCATTCGCACACAGCCTAACTCGGGGGACTGTGGAAACAACCCACTACGGGGAACCCCCCCCCCCGAGAACCCACAGCTACTTCCGCAGCCCCGACAGGGCTGGTCCCGCGTGTCTGTGAAACCTGCCAGCGCTCCGGCCAGGAAAGCAACTCGGAACACCTTCGTTTCCAGACAATCAATAACATCTCCCGTGTACTGCATGCCAAGAGCTCACTCACTCCTCTAACAACCCGCGTGACAACCACTGTGATCATTCCCATTTCACAGATGAGACGACAAAGCCAGGAAGCCCAAGGTCACACAGTGGCAGGGCTGGGTTTTCAACCCCAGACAGCCTGGCTCCAGACCCTGAGCTCTAAACCAGGGGTCAGAAAACTTGTTCTAGGAAGGGCCCAGTAGTAAATATTTTAGACTTTGTGGGCCTTACAGTCTCTGCTGCGACCACTCTCCTCAGCCATAGACCATACATAAACCAGTGAACATGGCCATGTTCCAATAAAACTTTATTTACAAAAACAGGCAGGGGGCCAAACTGGGCCCCCAAGCCATAATTTGCCAACCTCTACTTTATTTATTTATTTATTTATTTATTGTTTTAAGTTTATTTATTTTGCGTGCAAGCAGGGTAAGGGCACAGAGAGAGAGAGAGAGAGAGAGAGAGAGAGAGAGAATCCCAAGCAGGCTCTGCACTGTCAGCACAGAGCCCGATGCAGGGCTCAAACTCACGAACCGTGAGATCATGGCCTGAGCCGAAATCAAGAGTCAAACGTTCAACCAACTGAGCCACCCAGGCGCCCCACCAACCCCTACTTTAAATCACTGCACAGCACTGCCTTTTATCATTTCCAAAGCACATACCCTGAGCCACCCACTGGGGATTTGTGTCACAGAGAAAACATAGAAACAAGAAGTTGGTCTCGGGCAGTGCCACTTCTGAGGGCACCTCTGCGCCTTCCCGTCACACTGGAAGCTCATTTGCCCTCTGTCCCTGTTGTGATGGAGCCTCTTAACTCCCTCCCGGGTGACAGCCGTAAGGGCCAACATGTGAGATTTAACACCCCATTCCCCGAGTAATTAGATCCAGCCATACAAAGTGAAATGTTGGACAATTAACTTCTCTGCGGCTCCCTGAGGTGATGTGGCAACAGTGTGAGCGACCCTGTCCATAAACCACTCTTTTGTTCTCTCCTGGAACCCTGAAGCCACTCATTTGTTCTCTGTTGCTGCCCGGTGTTCCATTGGAAGAGGTCCGGGATGGGGTGAGGAGAGGTCAACACCCCAAGAAAGACACTTAGCACTGAGGAAGGGGGGCGAGCCACAGGGGAGACCTTTATAAATGGAAGCAGTAAGGTTCAGTAAAATCTAATCAGCCCTGAAACAAGGTGAGCTCTTCGTACTTACTAGAATGTTCCATTCATGCCGGAACGATGTGGGGGTTCGTGTTGCACCGGGGGGGCTGCGGGCAAGGGCTGCCCTGCGAGTCCACAAGCTGCCAGGGAGACAGTGGACAAATAATTTGATACAAGAACGACTGACACCTAGGGAGAGGGCAGGGAGCCCTGACCACACAAGGGACTAGGGTTTGAGCAAGCTCCCCAAGAAAGGAGCTGAAATGCTCTGAGGGGAGCAGGACTTTGCTCTGGGAAGCAGGGACGTGGGAAAGAACATTCTAGGTGCAAAGACTGTGTAGCAGCCCTCTGGCCGAATGGCCCTTGGTGTGCGTGAAGTCCCTGAACCCTCTCATGGATGTTGCTGCTACTCAACATCATCCTGCACAAAAGACCTTTCCTGAAGGATCTTTCTGCTCCTCCCCGATTGCCTATTCAGGGAGAGACTCTGACAGGGAGGAGGGGTGTGCGGCACGGAGTTCTCCTACAGAATCATACGACGGCCCCAGAAATCAGGAAACGAACACCAGCACCCTCGTCACTTAATCCTCAGACCTCATTTAGGTGTTACCAGTTATCCCAATAAAGCCCTTTATAATAAAAGGCCACGATTCACCATCAGAACACCTCGAGGTGTCACATTTTCCTCTGTGTCTTCCAGTCTGTAACAGTTCCTCCTCGGTCTTTCTTTGGCTCTTATGATCGGGACACTTTTGACAGGTACCGGCACGGCAGTTTGTAGAATTTCGTTCGGGGTGGATCTGTCCAGATCGCCTGTCCGATTAGGCTGTCCCCTGCACACCCGCCCCTGCAGACCAGCGGCCCCCAGGTGAGCTGCATGCTTACCACAAGTAAGCCTGCTGACTTGCCATTGTATTTTAGGTAAACAGCACGTGGTAGGATAAAATACGAGGGGAAAAGGAAGTTGTGTCCATGAAAAGTTAAGCGTTTTTAGAAAGCCCTGAGAAAATCAACTTCCTAAATAGAAACTGCTAATTAGCTAGAGAGGTAGGTGACTGTAAAAGATCATGGCGGCCGGGGGTGGGGGGTGGGGGGGGGCTACTATTAAAATCTGGAAGGGTCTGTATTCTGCTCTGCAAGTGGCTCTAAAGTCTCATTACATTTGGAGAGCCTGGGTGGCTCAGTCGACTAAGTGTTCAGCTCTTGGTTTCAGCTCAGGTCATGATCTCATGGTTCATGGTTTGGAGCCCCACATCGGGCACTGCTCTGACAGCTCAGAGCCTACTTGGGATTCTCTCTCCTTCCCTCTCTGCCTCTCCCCTGCTCTCTCTCTCTCTCAAAATAAATAAATAAACTTTAAAAATAAAATAAAATAAAACAGGGGTGTCTGGGTGGCTCATTCGGTTAAGCATCTGACTTTGGCTCAGGTCATGATCTCCAGGTTCATGGGTTCAAACGCCACATCGGGCTCTGTGCTGACAGCTCGGAGCCTGGAGCTGCTTTGGATTCTGTGCCTCCCTCTCTCTCTGTACCTCCCCATTCACACTATGTCTCTTTCTCTCTCTCAAAAATAAACATTTTTTTAAAAATTAAAAATAAAGAAATTAAAATAAAATAATAATAAATTCTTATTACATTCAAGTAAGCCAAAAGAGACAATCATCTGACTTGTAAAGGAAAGACAACAGGAGGCTTTAATCACTCAACCTATCATCGATTAATTAACCCCATATTAACTAGTTACCTAGGTTACTGAATTGACCTAATATTAACTAACCCCATATTAATATTGGAAAATTAATGTACAGAATATAAATTAGTATACAGGACACTTGTGTGGGTAAGTGAAAATAAAAGATAAAATATTCTAGGATATAAAATTTTCTGGTTTTCTGCTTTAACCAACGTTTTCAATTCATCTCGCCAGATACTAGCCAATGGGAAAATAATATCACGCTCCATATCACATGTCATCAGAGAAATGCAAATTACAACAACAGGATACCGTTAGGGGTGCCTGGGTGGCTCAGTCGTTGGAGGGTCCGACTTTGGCTCGGGTCGTGATCTCGCGGTCTCGTGGGATCGAGCCCCACGTCGGGCTCTGTGCTGACAGCTCAGAGCCTGGAGCCCGCTTCGGATTCTGTGCCTCCCTCTCTCTCTCAAAAATGAATAGATGTCAAAAAGAAAATTATAAAAATACAACAGGATGCCACCACACACCTGTGAGAATGGCCCAAATCTGGAACACGGTCAACACCAAATGCTGACAAGGGTGTGAAGCGACAGGTGCTCTCACTCATGGCTGCTGGGAGGTCAAAAAAGGACTTTGGGAAACAGGTTGGCAGTTTCCTCCAAAACCAAACCTACTCTTCCCACACAAGCCCGCAACCGTGCTCCTTGGTATTTCCCCAAAGGAGTTGAACACAGGTCCACACAAAAACCTGCACACAGATATTTACAGCAGCTTTACTCATAATTGCCCAAACCCGAAAGCAGCCAAGATGCCCTTCAGGAGGTGAGTGGATAGACCATGAAGTATTCAGCGCTAAAAGGAAATGACCGATCAAGCCATGAACAGACATGGAGGAAACTTAAATGCATATTCCTAAGTGAAAGAAGCCAATCGGAAAAGGCTACGTACTGAAGGATTCCAACAAAAGATGTTAACAAAAATTTTTTTTTAATGTTTATTTATTTTGGGGAGAGAGCATGTAAGTGGGGGAGGGGCAGACAGAGAGGGAGACAGAGGATCTCAAGTGGGCTCCAGGCTCCGAGCTGTCAGCACAGAGACCAACATGGGGCTCGAACTCACGAACCGTGAGATCATGACCTGAGCCGAAATCGGACACTTCAACCAACTGAGCCACCCGGGCGCCCCCCAACAGACAACATTCTGAAAAAGACAAAACCATGGAGACAGTAAAAATATCACGTTGCCCTGGGTTGGGACGGATGAGAGGGATGAAAAGGCAGAGCACAGAGGACATTTAGGACAGTGAAAATACTCTGCATGATATGGTGGCACGACACTGAGAATGAGCCTGGATGTAAACTATGGACCTTGACCTTGGTGATAATGACATGTCCACGTCGCTTCATCGATTACAACAAACATTCCGCCCTGGTCAGAGATGTTGGTAAAGGGGGTCGGGGCTGTGAATGAGGGGTGAGTAGGGTGTATGTGGGGAATCTCTGTACCTTCCTCTCAATTTTCCTGTGAACTTAAAGCTGCTCTAAAAAGTTTCTGAAAATCTTTAAAATTAAAAAAGAAACGATATCAGACTAGCATCTCAGCTGTCCATGAGGACATGTTAAAAGTGAACACTAGGAGGGGCGCCTGGGTGGCTCGGTCGGTTAAGCGTCCGACTTCAGCTCAGGTCACGATCTCACGGTTTGTGGGTTCGAGCCCCACATCGGGCTCTGTGCTGACAGCTCGGAGCCTGGAGCCTGCTTCGGATTCTGTGTCTCCCTCTCTCTCTGACCCTCCCCCGTTCATGCTCTGTCTCTCTCTGTCTCAAAAATAAATAAAAAACATTAAAAAAAAATTTTAAAGTGAACACTAGGAATGTTATCTGGCCTTAAAAAGGAAGGCTAGGAATGTTATCTGGCCTTAAAAAGGAAGGAGATTGTGGGGAGCTTGGGTGGCTCAGTCGGTTAAGCGTCTGACTCTTGATTCTGGCTCAGGCCATCATCTCACCATATGGTGAGTTCAAGCCCGGCATCGGGTTCTGTGCTGACAGTACAGAGCCTGCTTGGGATTCTCTCTCTCCCTCTCTCTCTCTCTCTCTCTCTCTGTCCTTTCCCCACCCCCCTCTCAAAAATCAGTAAATAAACTTTAAAAATTTTTAATTAAAAAAAAAAGAAAAAGGAAGGAGATTCTGAAACATGCTAACCACAGGGTGGACCTCGGAGGTATGTGAGGCTAAGCCGTCACAAAGAGACAAATACGGTCAGGTTCCACCTAGACTGGTCAGAATCATACAGACAGGAAGTAGAAGGGGGTCTCACAGGCTGGGGGGAGGCGGACTGGGGAGCTACGGTCTCAGTGTCGGCAGATGAAAAGGGGTCTGGAGACGGATGGTAGTGGTGTTTGTACAAAAGTGTGAATGTGTTTAATGCCACTATTTCAAAATAGTTAAGGTGGTAAATTTCATGTGATGTGCATTTTAATATAATAATAATACTCATCAAAGTCAAGTATCCAGACTAATGCAAGGTGAACAGTGAGATTTTTTTTTTTGATACACACGGTTTATGGCTGAAAGAAAAGAGACAGATTATAGCTTCAGCAAAACATGGGCATGAACTAAAAGAGGCAGCTTTTAAGTGGATCCCACAAAAAGAAAAGGTGGGGGGAGCGCTTGGGTGGCTCAGCCGGTTCAGTGCCCAACTCTTGATTTCGGCTCGGGTCACGATCTCATGGTTTGTGGGGTCGAGCCCCACGTCAGGCTCTGCGCTGACAGTGCGGAGTCTGCTTGGGATTCTCTCTCTCCCTCTCTCTCGCTCTCTGCCCCTCCCCCACTCATGCTTTTTTTTTCCTCTCTCTCTCTCTCAATAAATAAATAAGCATTAAAGAAGAAGAAGAAAGGTTTAAAAAAGGGAGGTGGCGGGGGCGGGGGGGAGAAAAGGTCTGTAACAATGAACTAGTCCTAACACGCATGCCACTCTTAGGATGGTGCCTGGCACCTAGTGAGCGCTTGCTCGCTGTGATTAGAACTGTCCACCCCGGCCTCCAAAAGAAGGAGCGCGGTGGGGAGGCATGTCCACCCGTGCAGGCATGACACGTGGCCAGTCGTGCTCCAAACGGGCCACTTGTCCCACTACAGCCTCAAAGCGGCGGGGAAGGGTGAACATTGGTGGCCTCGGAGGAATCTGCTCCCCTCCGTCCATCTGGAGCCCGGGCGGGGCCTAATTTGGCAGCTGCACCCCTGGCCCATGAATTGTTCTCAAAGAGAACAGAGACACCTTTGTCAGGGAGACTATGAAGAACCTTAAGGAGGCAAAGAATAAAAATGCTGAAAGAAGCCAGTCACAAAAGACTACGTATTCTGTGATTCCATTTATAGGAAGAAGAATCTATAGGGATAGAAAGTAGGTTGCCGGGGCTGAGGGCGGCCGGTGGCAGAGAAATCTAAAGGGTGGGAGGTTTCTTTTCGGGGGGATGAAAAGTTCTAACCTTGACCATGATCCTGAGTGGATTGTATGGTACGAGAATCACACCTCAGTAAAGTTGATATTAACAACAACAGGGGCGCCTGCTTGGCTCAGTTGGTGGAGCATGCAACTCTTGATCTCGGGGTTGTGAGTTCAAGCCCCACACTGGGTGTAGAGAATCCTAACACACACACACACACACGCACAAATCTGAAAGTCTTCTTAAAATAACAGTATCAACGTCAACAAGAAGCTGCCTTGGCTATAAACTTGCTCCTTGGGTTCCTCTGAGAATGCCAGAATCACCACCATCACCCTATGGGGGTTGTGCTCATTTCACAATTTATTTATTTATCTAAAAAAAAAAATTTTTTTTAACATTTATTCATTTTTGAGAGACAGAGAGCAAGTGGGGGAGGGGCAGAGAGAGAGGGAGACACAGAATCGGAAGCAGGCTCCAGGCTCCGAGCTGTCAGCCCAGAGCCCGACGCGGGGCTCAAACTCACAAACCGCGAGATCGTGACCTGAGCCGAAGTCGGACGCTTAACCGACAGCCACCCAGGCGCCCCTCATTTCACAATTTATTAAAGAGCATTTCCAGGAAAAGATCCTTTGATGTCCGTCCCTAGCCTTGTCTAGTTAGAAGTGGGAAACGCAGAATAAAAGCACAGCTTTCTAGCCTAGCCAGGCACCCTTGCTAATTTCCTTGTCTCTGTGTTACTATGGCAACCGAAAGCTTCCACTGAGTGCTTCTGGGGCGTGTCCAAAGGGACTGCAATCTGGACCCAGGGTGGTTGCGGCCCCCCTGCCCTGCGGCTGCCAGGCTCTTGGCTGTCCCGCTGACGGGTGTTGCTGGAAGGGGCAGCCTCGGATCGGGTGAAGCAGGGAGATCTGAGAAGGGGGAGGAGGCAGACCGTGGGGCCTCCAGATCGGCACTTGGGCTGGCCTAGTGGCCACCCTAAGTCACCATCACCACGCAGGACGAGGAGAAGATGTCAGTCACATCTTCTAGAGGCAACGATCTACAACGGCGTCCTGAGCACGTGAGCCAGTCTCCATGTCCGCATGACTGTGTTTTTAGGCAGGAGTAGGCAGCTTCTCAGGCCAATGAGAGTAGCAGCGCTGGAAAGCTCTCATGAAACATCTGGGGGAAAGGCACTTTGGCAACTCGGAACCCACTGTTGTGACAGGTGAGTCTCATGCCTGCAGAAGCTTCCTGTCCTGAGGCCCCCAAAGACTCGGCCACAGGGGCCTGAAGTCCATGCTGCTGGGCTGTCGGCAAGAACCACTGGGATTGAGGAGGGGCAGGCACGGTGGGTGCTGGACAGGCAGCCTCCGAGACAGCCCCCATTCACCTCCTGCTGAACGCTAGGCAGTCCCCTTCCACATGGTACCGAGGCTGCCCTGTGTTGCGGCCCATACAGTCCAGCAGAGGTGACAATGCTGTGACTTCAAAAGCTATGTCATAAAAGACACCACGCGCTTGGATCACTCAGACTGGGGGGAAGTTGCCATGTTGTGGGGACACTCAAACAGCCCTACGAAGTGACCCACATGGAGAGAAATGAAGCCCCTGGCCACCAGCCAGCACCAACTTTTCAGCCACCTTGGGAATGGCTCTTTAGCCGAGTCAAGCCTTCGGGTGACTGTAACCCCAGCCAACATCACAACTGCAATCTCGAGAGAGATCCTGAGCCACAACTACCCAACTAGGGACACCTGGGAGGCTCAGTAGGTTAAACGTCCGACTTCGGCTCAGGTCATGATCCCACGGTTCGTGAGTTTGAGCCCTGTGTTTGGGCTCTGCACCGACAGCTTGGAACCTGGAGCCTGCTTTGGATTCTGTGCCTCCCTCTCTCTCTCTCTCTGCCCCTCCCCAGTTTCTGCTCTCTTTCTCAAAAATAAATAAATAAACGTTAAAAAAAAAAATGAGGGACACCTGGGTGGCTCAGCTGGTTAACCGTCCAACTTCGGCTCAGGTCACCGTCTCGCAGTTTATGAGTTCGAGCCCCATGTCCGGCTCTGTGCTGACAGCTCAGAGCCTAGAGCCTCCTTCGGATTCTGTGTCTCCCCCTCTCTCTGCCCCTCCCATGCTCATGCTCTGTCTCTCCCTGTCTCTCAATAATAAATAAACGTTAAAAATTTTTTAAAAACTCACCCAGTTAAGCCACTCCTGGATTCTTGACACATATGAACTATGTAAAATAATAAATGTTTATTGTTGTGTTAAGCTGCTAAATTTGGGCATTATTTGTTACACAGCAGTGGATAACTGATACAGAGCAGATCCAGCTGACCCTAGGAGAGCCAGAAACTGTCTTGAGAAGAAAAGATGGCTTTATTAAGATTTCTCCCTCCTTACTTCTCATTCCCTTCTTCAAAGTACTTTTACATAAGAAAGTGATGTGTTGATGAATAAAGAGAGAGTCTACGGACTTGGATTTGTGTCCTGGCTTTGCCCTTGCACTCTATCCGCCTCAGTTTCTCCACCTGTAGAACTGAAGAGCCTAAGCATAACCTGTCAGCTCTGAAATCATAGAGTCTCCTAGTGGTTAAAACCACAAGTTCTGAGTCAGGAAGGCTGGTTGTGAACCCTGGCTCTGCCACTTGCTTGCTGTGTGACTCAGACTAATTACTTCTATGAGCCTCAGTCTTACCTTCTGTAAAGTGGGCTTAATAATCTCTACCTCACAGCATTGTTCCAAAAGTCCAATAAAACAATACACATAAACTACTTCGTACACAGTAAGTGCTTAATAAATGGTGGTTACCACTACCAGTAATGAGATAGTGTGACCAGTACAATTATTTCCACGTATAGCCAAGATACAGAAGGATCAGAAAGGTTGGAGGACTTTATCAGTCTAGAGCAGGCCCAGGTATAGGGTGTTTTTTTAAAAGCTCCCCAGGTGATTCGTTGAGAAGCTCTGCCCTAGAGAAACTTCCAGGCACACACCAAAAGCTCATATAAGAACTTCACTGACATGTTGCTTGTAATAGAAAAGGACTGGTGGGTAAAAACAAGAGGCCATATATGGATGTAATAAGTAACAAATTCAAGACAGTGATTATCTCTCGGAGTGAAGGAAGGGAAGGTGATATGGGAGAGAGTGCCCCGGGGCTTCAGTACGTTGGTAATATAATATGATATTTCTTAAACTGGTGGGGGGGGGGGTGCGGGGAGGCACCCAGGGACCCATTTTACTACCTATGCCTTCTAGATGTCTGAAATATTTCATGATTTAAAAATAGATGTGCATAAAAAATATCTAGTACAATTGTGCACAGGATTTTTTTTGTCTTATTGTTTATTTGTGCCTTCTATTATATCTGTGATCCCATTATGCTTTTAGGAAATAAAGTAGTTGTGATAACATTGTAAAGTGACAGACAGTAACTACACTCTTCATGGTGAGCACTGCATGATGTACAGAATTGTCAAGTCACTGTGTTGTACACCCAAACGAACATAATATTGTATGTCAGCCACACTTCAATTAAAAAAAAAATTAAGTAGGTAGTTGGTTATTTGGGTTAATGAGAAAAGGAAACAGTTATGGTTTAATTTTTTGAAAGTAAGAAACATCACTTCCCCAAGTGATTTGCTCTGAAAACAATACTTCTTTGCATGTCTGAGATCATCCTGAATCCCAAGCATGAGCCATCAGCCCAAGGACACCTATCCCAAACCCTGTCTCCTGTGGATGCCCCCTGGACCCCACTGGGTATGCAAACTGAGGACATCAGTAGTCAGGGAAAAGGGTTGCTGGGGGCCTCTTCTGCAGCAGCTCTAAGTTAGAAGGAGAGAGAAAAAAAAAATCCAAGCAGGCTGGGAAATGAGAAGAACCTGGGAGGTGGGAGAGAGAGAACCAGTCTGGTGTATTTTCTTTTAAATGAAGTTGAGTCATTCTGGAGCCATCAATGCAATATATAGCCTCGAGTTGGGGAGTTTTGTGTTTCCTAAGCAATAGAATCCGATTCAGCCAGCAAGAAGCGCTTGACTGCTGTTTCTTAAAGATGCATAAGGGTTTGTTTTGTTTTGTTTTGTTTTGCATAATGGACACATTTCCAAGCAGCCACTTTCCAGGTTCTTTGTCAAGTGTCAAGGTAAGCTCTTAGAAAACTCCTGCGTGGGCCACGAGGAAGCCATTTCCACCCAATATAGAATGCTTAAGGTGGAGAAAGCTGACTTTTCAATCTTGCTTCAGGGACCATATTTTGTGCATTCAACACAGCTGAATGCAGACAAAGTCAAGAAAATTGAGTGTGATCTCCTGACAAAGATTGAACGGGGACGTGATGTTTGGTGAACTACTGCCCCCTGGTGGTCACCGACAGTGGCGCAGTCATTTGCTGAGCGGGCATTTGTGATGTTACTTCCTGGGTTCCCGGCCACCGTCTCCCGCCCATTTTAAAAGCCTAAAACAGGGATTACAGTCTGGCAGCCCTGCATGGCCAGTGGGCAGAGATGCCAACTGTTAAAAAATCTGGAGAGTTTGCTTCGAGATCTAGGCCTGACATTTCTTGTGAAAAATCAGAAAAATCTGTCAACTCTTGGACACAGTACATTTTTCACACAGTAAAGGGAGGCTAGAGCAGATTAGCTGTTACCCACCTTGGATAAGGCAGGTACGCTCACCTTCTCCACACTCCCCACCTCCCTCTACTGTCTCAGGCCCAGGCAGTTTCACTCCTTGATGGTTCTTATGCAGCTTCTGGATTTGCATCCCAGGTCTAAGCTCATTAAAGCTTAGCTCATTAGGTCTAAGCTCATTAAAGAACTGGGGCCTGAAGAGATGGAAAGCGGACAGTGCCTTTAAAAGCAGATGATGATGTCATCTTATGCCCGGGAGGGGACAGAAGTCCACAAGCCCCATGATATCCAGTTCAGTGTGGTGAGTGACCTAGTCCAGGTAGGCCTTGCATTTGAACACATTATCTGTCTGGCCCCCGAGCCTCACTGCTTTCCCCTCCACTGACCATCCTCCATAATTCACTGGTAGCAGGGCAGCCTGGCCCTCCTCTGGGAAAAGTTTTTACAACATTACTATGCAGGCCATCAGAAGTGAAAATTCAGGGCACTTCAAGGGAACCGTGTTCAAGACCTTCGTTCAAAAGACAGAAACAATACGGGGCCCCTGGGTGGCTCAGTCGGTTGAGCAACTGACTCTTGATCTCAGCTCAGGTCATGATCTCACCGTCGTGGGATCGAGCCCCGTGTCAGGCTCCGCACTGAGTGTGGAGCCTGCTTGGGATTCTTGTCTCCCTCTCTATGTCCCTCCCCTGCTCACATTCTCTCAAAATAAATACATTTTAAAAAGAAAAAAAAAAAAAAAAGATAGAAACAAGAAGCCCCAGAAATAACCACCATCTTGATTTTTTTCGTTTCTTAAAAACACCATGGTTTGTCCTGTTTTAGATATCTCTTATTTGAGTCAACAAAATCTCTTGAGCATTTGCTATGTGCCGTTCTCCATGCCAAGGGCCGGGAGCTGGGGGAATAGGGGAAGAGTTACCAGATATAAGCGGAAGTGCAGCCAGCGAGGGCCAAAGCTGTTTGGTCCCTCACCTTGCAATGCCCTGCACCCCCCCCCCCACCCCCCACCCCCACGCCCCCATGGTATCTTTCATGACAGCACACCTCTGGCCTGGGTTGGGACACTTCCTTTGTGCTGTAGGTCAGTGGCTTCCCTCAACTGGATCAGGCTGAGACCTAAGAAAGGACATGGAGTCACTCCCCCGTGGTTGGAGCAGCCTACAGCTCCGACAGTTTCTTCTGTGAATAACAAAAACAGCAAGGACTTGTGTCTTGTCTAGGAATAACTGCAACAGCGGATACTCACCAAACGTCAGCTTTGTGCCAGACATGTAGGATCTCACTTCGCCCTCACATAAAACTCTATGAAGTACTGTCATCACACTGTCCCCATTTTACTGAAAAGCAAACGGAACCGGTGAGATAGACCAAGTCACTTGCTGAATGTAACTCAGTTTGCAAGACGGCAGAGCTGGGACTGGAACCCCGGGCTGTGTGGCTTCCAGTGGAAACGCCCACAACCACTGCCTGATAGTGGCTCCCAAGGGGAATGTGTGTCATGGAAAAGGTCAGATCTTGAAGAGTCTGGCCTGCAAATCCTGAACTTGGGGCCAAAGGCGAGGCAGTTTGTCTCCATTTTACAAATGGAAAAACTGAAGCTCGGAATAACTTGCCGAAGGTCTCACAGAGCGGAGGTGACAAAGTCTGAACTTCAGCCGGGGTCCCTCTGGCTCCAGTCTATAGGCTAACATCTTAATGCTTAGCATTTCTGGGCATGTCCTGGGTGTTTAATTTCAATATTTGTGAACTAAGACGGAAGTTTCAGCTCTCTGCTTCAAGGAAAAATCTCTATCTCCCTGGAAGCTAAATAAACCAGCCAGCTCCTTCTCGAGCGGATGCCAAGTTAAAAACTCAGGGAGGAAAAGGAAAAGAGGTCAGAAACGACGGCAACCCTGGTACAGCGTCGTGGCTAAGAACAAGGGGCTGTGACGGCAGACTAACAAGGTGGAGAGCACCCTCATTTCACACCTAAGGAAAAGGAGGCCCAGGAGAAGGGCCCCAGGACGTGGAGAGGGAAGCACAGCACTCCGGGGCTGGCGGAATTACCAGTTTCCGACCGCGGCATCTATCATACCCGCAGATCTCCGCGCCCGCGCGGGTTTTCCACGCGCTACTCCCGCCTCTCGCCCGGGCACCGCCCCGCCTGTTGCTTATTGGCCGCTGCGGGCACGAGACCAACACAGGAGCCGGCCAATGGGAGTGGCCCACGGCGCATCTTTCCCGGGGAAGCAGGAGCTGACGCGAAAACCCGGAAGTACGAGGGGCGGACAGGTTGGGGAGGCCAATCCGCCACGACGAGGATGGCGAACCACCCAATGGCGAGGCGAGGCGCCGGGGGCGGGGCCAGGAGCCGGCGGCGGAGCAGGGCCTGGGAGCCGGCGGCTGCGGGGCCTCCGAGCGTCTGAAGTCGGCTGCAGGGTCGGAAGCCGCGCGCGGTAGGAGGGGGAGAGCCCAAGGGGCTCGGAAAGAGCCAGCTGGGCAGGGGGCGGCGGGGGAGTGAGTCCTGGGCGGGGTTCAGAGGGACTGTAGCCCAGCCCCTCTGGGCGTCAGTTTCCCCCTTCCTAGGGTAGTGAGGGGTGAGATTCGCATCTCCTGCCTCCCCTGCGCAGACCCGCGTCCCTGGCGAACTCCAGCCCTGCCGTGTATCCCGTCCCTCCGGGAGCCGCACAAAGCACCTGGATGAAGCAGTGACTCACACCCTCCTCTAAACCCCTACAGCACGCCAAGCGTACCCCCGTTAGGGCGCAGACCAAGCCATTTCAGATGTTATCAACGAGCCAGCTTCCCCATTAGACTCTAAGCCCTGAGCGATCACAAACCTCATCAGTCATTTCTGGGTCTTGGAGGCCCAGCACCAGAAGCAGGCCGGAATAGGGGTACACGGGCCCTGGTTGAGAATAAGGTAGAGGTTAAGACCTGGGCACTCTTCCTAGATGCACTGAGGATTCATTCTTCATGCTTCTGTTTACTCCCATGGCCTTCTAGAAACTGACTTGCTGATTTAGTTTCCTTTGTAAAATGGAGCTAAGGGTAGCTTTCCTTCATAAGGTGTTAAAGAGTAAGTGAGATAATGCACGGCTACCCCGCAGCCCAGTGCTCAGTACACCATAGTTGCCCAATAAATGCTTATTGTCAGCATAATGGTGCTTGCATACCTGACCCCTCCACCTCCACTGCCAGCCCCAAGCACATGCCCACTGTCCCGATGGAGGGTGAGGAGTGGGTCACCCACTGTGGCCCACGGCTGGAGGTTTTGAGATGCTTGGACTGCCTAAGCTCTAGGTGAGATCGTTGCTGGGCAGGCCAGGAAAGGAAGGCCAGAGAGGGGAGAGCAGCACTGTGGCTAATACCAGGGTGAGGGCATGAAGAGGCAGTAAATCAGGCCACAAAAAAAGTTGTGTGGATCAGACACTAGCCCCCAGAACTGCCTTGGCCAATCTTGATGTGTGGCCACAGAGATTTGTGGTCAAGGGAGGTTGGGGGAGAGTTCCTGAATTCAAGTCCCAAGGCTGTCACTTACTCACTGGGTGACTTGGGGCAAGGGGCTTCATCTCTGAGCCTGTTTCCTCATCTGGAGAAGTGGGAGGACGATAGATAGCATCTGCTCCTGTTGGAGACTGGTAGAGAGAGTATGCATGAGGTCCTTGGTACTTAGCATGGGGCCTGGCACACAGTAAGCGCTCAATAAATGTTGAGTGCGGTAGCATTACTGCTCAGAGTCCCAACGGCCTGGAAGTGGCACCAGTCTTTCGGGCTGGCCCCTCCCCGTTTATAAGCACTTCCTGCCTTGCCTCAATCCCCCTGGTCATAGTGAAATAAGAGGTGTGGGAGCCTGCAAGCCCCAGCTGAAGTCAGCAACATATCTTGCGTGTGTCCCCTTCCCCCACTTCATCTCCTACAACTCTTGGTCGCCTGCAGATCCTGCTCTGAGGCAACGGAGTATGTCCAGGGGGCCTGCCCCTCCGTCCAGATGACACTCATGCCGATGGCTTCAGTGATGGCAGTGACCGAACCGAAGTGGGTCTCCGTCTGGGGCCGCTTCCTGTGGGTGATGCTGCTGAGCATGGTGTTGGGGTCCCTGCTGGCGCTGCTGCTGCCCCTGGGGCCCATCGAAGAGCAGTGTCTGACGGTGCTCAAAGGCTTCTACCTGCTCAGGAGCAAGCTGGACAGGGTGCAGCATGCCGTCACCAAGTGTACCAGCCCGTCTACGGAGCTCAGTGTCACCTCCAGCGATGCGGCACTGCTGGCGGTCAGGACCAAGGCCTCTCCAGGTAAGACAGACTGGCCGGCTCTCCTCAACACTTGTTAATTTCATAGATATTTACAGTGCATACTGGGTCGTGTGTGCAGGACACAGGGCCACTATGGGGAACAAGTCTACCCTGAGCTCCCGGCTCAGACGAGCTGACAAATGACTGCCGCACGGCATCACCAGCCTGGTGATGGGGAAGGAGGGGAGCACACCAGGAAGGCTCCCTGGAGGGGAGGCCTGAGCTGAGACCCCAGTGTAAATAGGAAAATGACCGAAAGGAAAAGGCATGAGGGGAAAGTGCACCAGGCAGAGACCCGGAGGGTGAGAGGGCTTGGGCATCCAAGGAAAAGAAGCCAAGTATGTGTTAATGACCCTCAGCAGTGGGTGGAGGGCTGGTGAGGGAGGGCTAGAGCTAGAGAAGTTTCTACCCCCGCGCTGTCCTCTGTGGTGCAGTTAGGAGGCTGAGCATCCCTGGTCTCTACCCGCTGGATGCCAGTAGCACCCTCACGCCCTTAACTGTGACACCCCACCATGTCTCAGACGCTGCTGGTTGTCCTCTAAAGGACAAAATCACCCCTGCTGGAGAATCACTGGGTTAAAAGATGTAAAGAACAGATCAGGGGTGGGGAAGCCCCCAGGGCCTGGCACCGGGGCGTGGGGGAGGGGGGGGTGGGAATGCTGTTCACAGCCTAGGCCTGAAGGGACAGGAGCAGGGATCAGCATCATCAGGACTGATCCAGGACAGCAGGGAGCGGAGAAGATCATACGGGAGGGCCACCTGACAGGAGTTGTGGCCACAGCCACTCACTTCGGCCCTCAGAAAGCTGGGGCTGGGGAGTCCGGGTGATACCTCCCAGGGTGGAGGCTGTGGCTCTGGGGACACACACACACCAGGTGTGGGGCACAAACGCATCCACACACACAGAGAGTGCTGGGACGAGCCCCCTGAAGCACCGGCACAGGGGACAGCGCCCCTGAACATCCCGTGCCCTCCCTACCCATGCTTCTTTGGCTCTCTTCTAGCTGGGAAGTTGGAAGCCAAAGCAGCTCTGAACCAAGCCCTGGAAATGAAACGCCAAGGCAAGCGAGAGAAAGCCCACAAGCTCTTCTTGCACGCCCTCCAAATGGACCCAGACTTCGCAGATGCGCTCAACGAGTTCGGCATCTTTTCCGAAGAGGACAAGGACATCGTCCAGGCCGATTACTTGTACGCCAGAGCGTTGACCATCTCGCCCTACCACGAGAAAGCACTGGTCAACCGGGACCGGACACTGCCGCTGGTGGAGGAGATCGACCAGAGGTATTTCAGCATCATCGACAGCAAAGTGAAGAAGGTCATGTCCATCCCCAAGGGCAACTCCGCGCTGCGCAGGGTCATGGAGGAAACCTACTACCATCACATCTACCACACGGTCGCGATCGAGGGCAACACCCTCACCCTCTCGGAAATCAGGCACATCCTCGAGACCCGCTATGCCGTGCCAGGGAAAAGCCTGGAGGAGCAGAACGAGGTCATCGGCATGCACGCAGCGATGACGTACATCAACACAACGCTGGTTTCCCGCATCGGCTCTGTGGCCATCAGCGACGTGCTGGAGATCCATAGGCGGGTGCTGGGTTATGTGGATCCAGTGGAAGCTGGCAGGTTTCGGACGACACAGGTCCTGGTGGGACATCACATCCCCCCCCATCCTCAAGACGTGGAAAAGCAGATGGAGGAGTTCATCCAGTGGCTCAACTCCGAGGACGCCATGAACCTGCACCCGGTGGAGTTTGCGGCCCTGGCCCATTATAAACTGGTTTACATCCACCCTTTCATCGACGGCAACGGAAGGACCTCGCGCCTGCTCATGAACCTCATCCTGATGCAGGCGGGCTACCCCCCCATCACCATCCGCAAGGAGCAGAGGTCCGAGTACTACCACGTACTGGAAGTGGCCAACGAAGGCGACGTGAGGCCGTTCATCCGCTTCATCGCCAAGTGTACGGAGACCACCCTGGACACCCTGCTCTTTGCCACAACCGAGTACCCGGTGGCCCTGCCAGAGGCCACGCCCAACCATTCCGGGTTTAAGGAGACTCTGCCCGTGAGGCCCTAACCCCGGAGAGCCTCCCTTGGTGCCAAGGGATGACCCAGTGGGAAGCAACACTTAGCGTTTCTAGAAACCTAGCCGTCTCCCAAAGCAAAAGGAGACCGATTAGGAACTTAAGCGTTCTTTACCTCCAAATGTTTTCGTTAAAAAAGCGACAAAACTAAATTATTAAGCCCTGTCTTTAAGGTAACTTATAACTCAGCCCAAGTTATTTATTTTCTTCTTTTGAGCTAGTAAATGTTGTGTGGCGTCCGCTGTCCGTGGTGGTGGCCCCAGTAGGCGCTGGGGGCGCACCGGTGCGCTTTGTGTGACCAGAACACGGGTTCTGGAGCAGAATTTGCACTCGGGTCGGGAGAGGCCGGGAGTGTGGAACGAGGTCTAGGGCCCCAGGAGTAACTCCTCCAAGTGTTTCTGTGAAACTGGCTGAGAGGTGCTGGGACTTCACCTGGGAGGTCAGCACTCTTGGTGCCAACCCGGTCCCGGGTCTGAGAAATAATGGAAAGCTTTCTTTCTGAGAGAGTTTTGCTCCCCTACAAAGAGATGAGCATTGTGACTAATTCTCACTAGTAGGGCAGACTTTTGAGATACAAAATAAAAAATGCTGACAACGTCTCTGTGAGATACCTTGCTTATTTCAAGAAGTCTTTGAGTCCTAGGTGGCTTGCGAACGCGAGTCGCAGAGGCTGGTTTTTTTTCCCTGTCAAGACTCTTTTTCTAATTAAGAATAGCCGAGCGGCCAGCTTGGTCTTCTCTGTGTCTGAATGTTTCTCACACTTCATTTGCAGCAACTCAGACCAGATGTTTTAGTCTCAAAGTTCTGAGTTCGTCACTCGACTGGGTCATACCGCAAGTCAGGTATGGTGCACGTGGCCAAGTCTGACTCTGAGTGTAACATCTTGTGTAGGTGGACATTCAAGAATACATCTGAGAAAACAGATGCCACGTATGAACACCAAATATGCATTTTTGGTAACGAACTGGAGTGTCTCCCGAACCCAGGGAAAACCCTTAGCCATAGTCCGATGTGTCTCTCTTGTCGTGCAGTTTGATCCACGTACTCACCTGACCCCCACCTCCCGCAGCCAGGGTACAGCAAGGTGTCCAGCATTCCCTCGGGGAAGCAAAAGAGACTGCCTTCCAGTGGCCTTATTTTTCTAGGAACTTGTAAAATGATAAAATGTACCACACGGCCAAGTTTCCGCGTCGTCATTCTACGGAAGAAGGTTCTCTATCGATAATAAATGGCAGAGGCGACAATGTGACCGCTGCTGTGCTCCTCGGAGTCAAAAGGGCCACGGGTCCCCCTCCCAGTGACGGAGCACGGGACATCTCACACCGTAGTGCACTCTGTCAGGGTCCAAATGATGGTGAATACATACAAAGTGTGGTCTCTGGCTTGAGAAGTCACACTCTGACGGTAAGGAGGTCACTATTCTTAAGTAGCAGGTGTCTGTATACCTCTTTAACTGTGTAATTAGCACAGAGTAGCTTTCTGAAGGATTAAGAAAAATGTCTCAAGTGGTCCCGAGTGATATTCAAACCTCTATAAAAAATCTTTTCGTATTTGCACGTTGCCGTAAGGTAGCTCTTCAGCCTAACTCTTCTTGATGTTACAGGCACACCAAGGAAGCCTGACGGCAGCGCTCTGTACTATAGAGAAGCGTGCGCTTTAGTTCTGTTGCGAAGGATGTTATTTTAACAGATGACTGACTCTAGTAAAGTATTTTACGACAGAAAGGCCCGAGACTCGGCTGTCTTATCCAAGAGCTGTTCCCGTTTGTTACGAGGATGAAGGAGGAATTCTTGCAGAACGTGAAGTCCTATTTAGATTATCGTGGCAGAAAATAGATCCCAGACGGTAATTTCAACGGGAAAATGGGACAGAACCCTTTGGGTTAGCCACCTACCTGTGCCGGCAGGGAGAAGTCACCGACCTGTCACTGACACTCCCAACTGCGTGCCATTTCGTGCTCCTGTTTGCCAACAGTTCTTCGTTTCCTGGGGAAAACACATAGACCCACTCACATGTTCCCGACAGTCCGTTTCTAGAGCCGTCAACACCCTGAGCTCCAGCCTGAAGAGGTTCGACTCTGTGATGGGCCTGTGTTGACAGGCAAGAGCACAAAGTGAGGGCAGAAGGCTGCCCCCATCAAGAAAACAGAACAGTAAGACAGGAAGCCGCGAGAGTAAAGCCACATTAACCTGGATCAGGAAGGGAATATTCGTGGCTCCTCGGCAGCCGTCCCTGAGCATCCCCAGTCCCCTCACCCAGCGAGCAGGCTTCTGCAGGAGGGTGAGTGGCCATATTCCAAAGAGCACAGGAGGAACCAGGGTCACAGCACACATTCTTCTGGCTGCTTCCAGCAGCCACTACTTGAATTTAATTCAGAAGTAACACCTGACAAAAAATGTTTTGTGCCAAAGAGAAAGACAAGGTAGAGGGGAACCTTCAGATTAAAAGCCTTGGGAGGTTTATCAACCTATCCTAACTTACCGGGGTGGGGGGCGGGGAGATACATTTACAGAACAACAGGAAACTGGCAATATGGTTAGCTGAGGACACGAAGGCATGACTGCTCATGTTTCTAGGGATGATGACAATACTGTGACCTTTAGGTCTTTATCTCTTTGAGGCAGGTGCTACGCCGTTACTGGGGGAGTTCTGTGATGTCCGTAACAGGGAGGAGGGGGTGGGGGCAGAAATGAAGGCCGATGCACTAGATGGGAAATGCTGAGGCTCAGTGACAGGCACATAAGGACTTCCTTTTGCTCTTCTGTCTGTGCTTTTGTGTAATGCTTACAGTTTTCCGTGAAAGATGTAGTAAAGCCTGATGCACAGAGACTTAAAAAACCAGAGAAGTGGGTTGATTTCCATCACACATGAAAGCATTTCCTGATTTCTTCCCCCAGAGTGTCTTTACAAAGTCTGTTTCCCTATTGGACTGGCAATGCTGCTTTTAAAGCGATAAATATTTGACAGAAGCAGAGAGGTAAAAAAAAAAAAAAAAAAAAAAAGCTTAACAGCTGCAGTGCCAATATGCTGCAAAGTAAAGTTTAAAACTGAAGACCCATCACAACGGAAAGGATTTAAATCAAAGGGACAACAGGATTGGCCTTACAAAAGTTCTATTCACACGTGTGTTAGGTAACACCAAGTGCACCCATCTCAAAACACGTCCGGGTTTGAATGAACATCTGAGTACCATTCAGCAAGAAGTTTTTAAGAGAACTTCAGTTTAATAAACAAAGCTAAGTGGGAAGAATTTAAGTTTGCACTTGACATGGCATTTAAACAAAACCAAAGGGCTGAAACGCAATGTTTAGACAAAGAATACAGTTCACTCAACACTAGGCAAAGAAAATGGTCCACGGCAGGTGGCGCACAGAACTCCCGGACAAAACAAATGTCACAAAGACTCGGCTTTTAGGAAACATAAAACAATGGGTGGATGTGTCATTTACAAATACATAATATAAAAACGCGCACAGCCCCCTTGAACAAAAATCCATCAATTTTTTTTTAGGTGACTTCCCCTATCCCCCCCACCACCCCTTTACTAAAATAGGCCATTCTGGTGAATTACTAGCATCTGCCATTTTGTCTTTTAAAATTAAAAGAGTGACGGGCACGTGTGCTGTGCAAGGTGTAAGAGAAGTGTCTTATAAAAGGGGGCCAGAGCCGGCCGAAAACATTTGGACAGGTGGGTCTCAAAACGGTGTTTGAGTTTCACTTCTGTTTCTCACTCCATAAGACACAAAAATATTTTAGGAAACGACACCCTGGGCCCAACCACGGAGTGATCATTTTCCTCCTATTGCCCTCAATATGAGGGAGCGCTTCAAGCCTCTTTCCTTGGACACCCTCATCCCTTTCTGTCTAACCCAGAGGAAAATGTGCAAGAGGGGTGCTGCCCCGGGCCGCTCCATACCCAGAGTACCGCTGGGTGCCGGGTGGTCTTCCTGGCCAGCATGAAGTAAGGCATTTCCCTTCTCCACAGTCCCATTCACTTTCTCAGAAGCAACTTGGCAAAATCGGCATTGGACATCTTGGGTGCCTCGGTGGCCGCTGAGGTGGTGACCGCTGGCCGCGGGGCGGGGCCGTTCTCAGCCTGAGCGGCCGGGGCGCCCGGGCGCTGCAGGGCACGAGGCAGCAGGGAGAGCTGGGTTCTTCCCTTCCCCCGCCTGGAAGAGCAAACACCGAATGTATCCTTTCCAAGCAACAATTCACGGCCCCTCCTTGACTTGGGAAAAGAAGCCAGGATGGTCTTAAATCACCCAAAGCTAAACGGTGAAGACTGTACTTTCAAGGGTCATTTCTGTAGTCTGTTACGAGACAAATTTCTCTCAATGCACAGAGCACAAAGTTAAGAGGTGAAGAGTAAAAACCAGAAAGGTAGGGATGATCCCCGTTCTCCCTGACTCTGAACTGGCGAAAACCGGTTTAACAAACTGCCCCTTCCACAATTTTGGCAAAGACCAACCCTGTGCAATACAGTCACAAGCAGGGCGGATCAAAATGCTGTCATCCTTCGGACCTCACCAACTAACGTCACAATTTTGCCGTCTCATTCCTACCGGCTGAAAACCTCGCTCTTAGAGGATTATAGCTGGGGCTACAGGTCACCCCGGCAAGCTTCTGAATCCACACGTATGCACCCTACTGCCAAAGGAGGCTTTAAAATAACCGCCGCCTAGAAACCGACTGCCCTCAAATAAATCACGTGTATAAACTGTGAACACCAGGAAGGGCTCCGCTCCCCGGCTCACGCGCCGTGCGGACCTGCTCCGGGCACCCTGCTCTGCTGAGCCACGGTGAGCGTCCCCAGCACGGCAGGCCCTGGCTCTCTGCCCAAGCCCGCGTGACTAGCGGGAAACCAGCTAGCGGTGCCGGCCAGGACGGAGTCTGCGCCGGGTGGCACGCAAGCACTTACGCTCCGTAAATCTGCCGCGGCACCAAGGCACCACCTGGCGCTCTCCTTGCTTCTGGCTTCTCTGGAACCTTCCTCTGAGGGGGATTGCTGATGGCCACTTTGATGACATTCTCTTTGACGGTCATGCCATCCATCTTCAGTACGGCCTGCGACGCCTGAGATTCACTTTCATACTCCACATAAGCCAGGCCCTGAAAGAGGCGGAGCCGGAGCCGTCAGGTGAGGTGCTGCGCAGCCAGACACGACTTCCTCCCTCAGTTCTGGAAGCCGGTACCGGGCAGGCACCCCGTCATCGGGTTCCCTCCCCCCACCGCCACCGTCCTTTGTCTACAGATTTATTCGCTGGCCCTACTCTTCCTCTGTTTCTGCCACCGACTGTAACTTCAGATCATCTTTGTGAGGTTGGTACACCTCATGCTTGCTCCAGCAAAAGAAAAGAAAAAAAAAAAAAGGAAAGAAAAAAGAG
Organism: Panthera onca; assembly: GCF_046562875.1. Taxonomy (NCBI): domain Eukaryota; kingdom Metazoa; phylum Chordata; class Mammalia; order Carnivora; family Felidae; genus Panthera; species Panthera onca. The sequence goes on from NC_138350.1 coordinate 16,416,076, forward strand.
ATAAGAATAACGAAGGAAAGAAACGGACAGACGGACCAGTATAAATCCAGCAAAAACGAATGGATGAGGCGGCTGGACACGGGATGAGCCCTCATGTCTGCACCTCGGCCCCTCCTTGCTTCATAGTCTTCAACTCTCCATCACCCTGGACGGCCGGGGGAACGAGAGGTCATCCAAACACGTGCCTGAACAACTACTCAGAATGTCGCACAAAAAGGATCTCGCAAGGCGCCCAGGGGGGCTAAGGGGAGGACGTGATGGGGTCTCGGGGAGGGACGGGAAGTGGTGGCTAGAGGCCTAGTGAAGGGGCCAGCCTGGGCAAGAGGGCGCTCGCTCCGGAAGAGGGCACCTCGCCCACACCTCACAGCCAGGGGTCTGCGCTGAGGCTCCTGCTAATTCAGGGCAGGTTCCCCACCACGGCCGATGCCCTATTCTTTTTAGCATAATTAGCTGGAAACGAGCCAATCCGAGTCCAAATGCAAGTAGAACCAAGTGTCCTAACATTCTGTCAACCTGTCGTTTCTCAGCAGAGAAACCCACTCAGAACCTAATAGCCTGAACAGATGGAGAACGAGGCTGGCCCGAGCCTTGGGAGGCTAACGCATCGCACGCAGACACTGACCTTCGGTTTGCCCGCCCGGTTGGTAACCAGCCTGATGTCCTTCACGGTGCCATGAGCCTTACAGATCTCTTCCAGTTCCTCTTTAGTGCAGGAAAAAGGCAGGCCCGAGACAAACAGCTTGTGTTTCTCCAGGGCAGTGCTGTACCTGAACACCTACAGAAAGAAGGGAAGGAAACGAAGTCAAGCACCCACAGCCCCATCCAGCACACCACACCCTAGTGCATACCAGACTCAGCCTGGAGACGGGAGCCAACCCTGGGCGCTACAGATTGGTTTTTTTGTTTGTTTGTTTGTTTTTTACTGTTTGTTATTTTTGAGTGAGAGAGCATGAGCAGAGGAGGGGCAGAGAGCGAGGGAGACACAGAATCTGAGGCAGGCTCCAGGCTCCGAGCTGTCAGCACAGAAACTGATGTGGGGCTCGAACCCATGAACAGCCGCATGGTGACCTGAGACAAAGTCTGACGCTTAACCCACTGAGCCCCCCAGGCGCCCCCGGGTGCTGTGAATTGTTAATGGCACCACTCCAAGCAAGTCACTTTAACTTCCTCCTCCAGAACATGGCAAGAATGGAAGCGGCTGATCTCCTAGTGTGGGCAAGGAGCCGACGAGGCAGTATGTTAAATACCTCACACGGCCACCACCCCCCCCCCCGCCCCCTCTCCACTGCTAAATTCAGCGGCAAGCAGCCATTGTTACGGTTCCTAATGTTCTCATCACGTGTCAACCAGCGCGGGCTCGAAGAAACCGAGCCAGGAGTCAGGCCTCAGCTACCCAGCTCAGAACAGACCCCGGTTAACGCGGCAGTTACCAGACTACAGATACCGCACGTGGACGCTAAATGTTAGCGGCTCCAGGAGAAAAGCGTTCGCTCTGTCCACAGCAACCCAACACGAAAGGCGTCGTGTTGCACAGACCCACCTTGAAATCGGGATTTTTGCTCTTATCCACACAGGGGGAAACAAACATCGGCCTCCCTTCTACGTTCTTCCGGTCTAACTCCAGCGCCTGCAGGGCGGACTTCTCCTCTTTAAACTCCACGTAGCAATAGCCTCGGAAATCGCCCCGGTTGCTGAAGATGGGCCGGATCTCCGCCACCTCCCCACAGGCCTCAAAGAGCGGCCGGAGCTGCACGTCCGGCTCACTCATGCTGTAGGGCAGGTTGCTGACGAAGACGGTGATGCTGTCCTTGCTGCTGTCGTGGGGCACCTTGGGCACGTCCCTCTTCAGGGCGGCCGCCCTCTCCTTCTGCTTTGAGGGGGGGTCCACGTCCACGGGCACACTTTTCCCCAGGAGTCCCGCTTCCGGCTCTCGGTCCTGTGCTTCTCCAGCTGAGGGAGTGCTGTCCTCAACCTTTCTGCGTTTGGAAGGCTGCTCTACAGGTTGAAGGAAGCAAAGTAGCAACGATTAAGATTTCTTCTCTTCAGCGAGCTGTTCCCCCTAAGTGCTCTTGCGGGGAAAGTTCTCCTCCCACCACAAACGGCTGGTCTGTGGCAGCTGCCCAGGACACACTCTCTGGACCTGGGCCATACCACGCCCTCTGTCAAGTCTTGCTTCACCCATTCAACTAGTCCCCCCACTTTCTGGGCCTCAGTTACATTCAGGTAAGTGGACTAAATCAGGTGATCACTTAAGTCCCCATCACCCACTCTTTTTTCTTCCTAATTTTTTTTATTTTTGAGAGAGTGTGTGTATCAGTGGGGGAGGGGCAGAGAGAGAGAGGGAGACAGAATCCGAAGCAGGCTCCAGGCCCTGAGCTGTCAGCACAGAGCCCGTCGCGGGGCTCGAACTCACACACCACGAGATCATGACCTGAGCTGAAGGCGATGCTTAACTGACTGAGCCACCCAGGCGTCCCCCATCGTCCACTCTTAATTATACAGTTGATCCTTGAACAACACGGTTTTGAACTGCGCAGGTGCACTTGCACGTGGACTTTTCTGATAAATACCATCCAGCATGGCAATGTACTTTCTCTTCTGGTTTTTGCAATTACGTTTTTTCTGTAGCCTCATTATAAGCATACAGTATAGAACATGCGTGACGCACAAAATATGTGTTAGTCAACTGCTGACATCATCCCGGGAAGGCTCCCAGTCAACGGTAGGCTAGCAGTAGTTAAGTCTGGGGGGAATCAAAAGTTACACGCGGATTTCTGACCGTGCGGGAGGTCGGCACCCCTAACCCTCAAGGTTCAAGAGTCACCTGCATCAAAGGGCAGGGGATCTCCAACTTCAGGTGGCAAATGCTCTAGTACCCCTTTTGCTGGGGCAGCAACGGAGGGACGGGGCCGGGAGACTTGAATTTAAACAAGCCCCTTGGGTGACTCTGCAGTACGGGCTCCACATCTACACAGCACTGCAGTCCCTAAACTGTTCACTGCTGTCTCGTGTCCTTCAGCAGAGTTTAACAACATTCCACTCCAACCCATCTGCCCCACTGCCTCCAGAGGAACGGTCCTGGAAGCCAATTGGCACTGGCCCCACTTCCAGACCTTTCCATCAACTCCCCACTGCCTTCCTAATGAAGTCTAACCATTGCACGCTGCATTCAAGAGCGGCCCTGAGTGGGCAGGCCGGCCAGCTCCTCCGGCCTCGCCGCCCCCAGCACGCATCGGGGCTCAAACCCAGCTACCTGCCACTCAGAGAAAATGCCAGGCTCGTCTGTGCCTCGTGCCTCGCTGTCAGTGGTACTGTTTGCTTTACCTTTCCCTTCCTTTGCACTTGACAGCGACCCCTCCCGCCTCCAGATGCCGAGATGCGTGAAGTCTTTCCTGCAGACAGCTGACCCGCCAGTGGCCCTTTGGCCTCCGCCATTGATCCACACCGTGCTCTCCCACGATCCTGACTACCCACCACTGCAGTCACGTCACATCTGCCTTTCCTGCTAAACCTGGAGCCCTAGGACTGTGAGCTACCCATACATGGTCATTCTGAAGGCCCCAAAAAGGTGCATAAGCAAAAGGTCGTTCAATTGGATGATGGCTCCATTACTATTTCCCTCTGGTTGACACCATTGTACTAGGAAAACGTATGGCGTCCCTTAATGTCTAGAGACAATGCTTTTACCTTGACTGACGCTGCTGAAATAAACCTGACCCACACCTGCCCAGCCCTGGAATGGCAGGGGCAAGAGAAACACTGGCTGAAGACTCTACCAAGTCAGAACCATTTGGCAGGCCGAACAAGGCAGGTGCCCGCGCAGGCTGGGGCTGCGGTGCGGGATGCTGGAGCCTGAGAGGATGAGGGGCAGGGGCAGCTGGGGTGTGGGAGCCCGAGTGGGTGAGGGGGGTTCCACACAGCAGGCAGGCGGAGGGGGGACGATGGTACAGTGGAGGGAGTGGAGGCCGGGAAGACAGGCCGAGGTGGCTGCAGGGCAGGGAATGGCACACGGCGTGGAGCCTGAGCAGGGGGAAGTCACGCATGTGGACGGTGGAGAGGGACAGGAAGGGTGATGGGGCACCATGCGAGCAACTTATTCTCACATGGCTTAAGACAAAAGTTCTCTGGATGTTTTTCATAACTTCACTGGAACTTGGAGATGCTCCCAAGTAGCATTTCCAGAAAGCTTTACCTTCTTCATCATCGCCCCACTCTTTCTCATCATCCTCTTCTGCTTTGCGCTTGTCTGCGCCTCTGGTCTTTTTCTTCTTTTTTAACGCTTTCTTCTCAGCCCGGGCCCTCTTCCGCTGTTCTGCCTTTTCTTCTTCTTGCTGGGCGAGCGCCGCTTCCTTCTCCGCAACCTGGGAAGTTGGGAACACGGACGCATCACTAAAATGCGGCGACTGCGGGAACTCTACGGACCCATGGGGAGTGGCGAGGAAAGGGGACTTGGGAGTGGAAATTCACTACCCCAGGGAGAGGAGAGGTCGCCAGGAGGAGGAGGAGGGTGTCCTCACAACTTTCCCGGCCAGGGCTTATCCAGGATTCTTAGGGTTCTGTGTCTCAAGTCTACAGGATGCTCTGCAGTGTCCCCAGGAATTACTCACCAGAAGGAAGAAACACATAGTAAAACCGGGGCTCTCATTAACTGGGACGGGTTCAAGTTCCAATCACCGGGCTACGTGGGGCTCCATTCTATCTCTTTCAACTATAGCCCAATAACTTTTAGGTCCCAAATCCCCCCCACTACATACTTATTGCTGGGGCTCAAATTTTGAGCCAATCCGAGAAAATGATACAAGATAGGCTTCAATGCGGATTCAAGTGTTTCACTAATTAATATTCTCTGAGCAAACGATACTTAAGACCTCAAAGGTTTTGACAAGAAATATCCATACGAAACACAGTCGAAACAGCTAGCAGAGGTTCTAGGACTTTAAATAAGCATCGTCACCTTAATTCTCTGCTCATTAACACGAGCTAATCGAGTTTCGGTTTTCTGAACAGCTATATCCCAATCTTCTAGAGTACCTTGACAGAAAGAGAAGCAAACTTTAACTTTTTTGCATTTGCAAGGATGCAACAGTATAAAATTTTCTTAATTTCCCCGCACCTCTACCAGAGATCTCTCCCATCAGACAATAAAAACCGGAGAGTCGGCTCCCCATTTTAGGACTTCCTTATGGCAGGCTTGAGCCTTTCAGAATGTGAATAGTCCTCCCAGATATGTCTAAAACATCCCTTTTCTTTTAGAAGAGACTTGAAAACCAGAATACGATCTATTATGGGCTCTCCATGGCAAAGATTAAGAAGACATTCTAATGTAACGGGTACAAGGCATTTACACGAAGATGAAGGATTTTAAGAGCTGCTCAAATGATAAATGTTAGGGTGTTTTTTATTTGCTTTTGTTGCTTCCGTGTTTTGTTTCCAGTTCCGAGGGGTTCGTACCCCAAATCTAGATCAACACCCATAGATAAATGCAATTTCCTACTGAGAACTTAATACCGAGGCTCTCAGCTAGGACAAGGGACGCACACCCCACCGAGGGCCACGTTCAGCCCTTTGCCCCTCAACAGGCCTTTTGTGTGCGTGACATTGTGCTAGAGCAGGGACTCTGAACTGCGAGCTGACTCGCCAGGGAACAAGTCTGGAGATGTCTCTGTCATGACCGGGGGTGACGGAGGAGTGCTGCCGGTACCTAGTGAGCAGACAGGGCTGCTTTGCCCACCGCAAAGAATGAAGAGAACCCTGTGCCAGGGCGCATCACAGAGAGCCCTCCTTGTACCCAGAGACTCTCAGAAGAGGGGCGAGAGGATGTGGACTCACTAGCGAGTGCCATCAACGCTCTAATCACTGAGTGCCATGTGAGCGGCTGTACCCGTACCCAGTCTGTCCTCAGACTATAGTCTTGAGACCAACCGGCAAATGGGACAGACTCCAAGCCAGAAGCCGAGAGCGGAGGGGCCCCACCTTCTGTCCTCTCCATGGTGAGCAACACTTCACAGACGTGCTCGGGGTAGTCACTGGTGCACTGGACGGCCCGGTGCAGAGCCTTCCTACAGTGCTGGGTGTCACCGTGTGCCCTAGGACAGAAAACAAACCGTGGCTGCCACCAGGACACAAAGCAGCAGGCACAGAGAAGGAGAGGCCGTGTTCTCACAGGCAGCGACACAAGATCAGAAGCTCTGCAGCAACTCTAGCTTCTGAGGAGGCTCTAGCTTCCAGAACTGCCCACAGCTCTTTGCACCACTCTGCTTCTAATACTTTCTCCTTTCTCCTCCAGTCAAAAGCTAAGGCTTTCTTCTAAGCCACTCTTGCCTTTAGCAACCAGATGCTGCTGGAAAATGCACCTGGGGCAGTAGTCTGCGACCAGGTGACCTGCCTTTACAGCACTGGCATATGCAACACAGGTGGGAGATCTAAGAATGCCATATAACTTGATCAAGTCCTTAGAGAAACTCTAGAATGCTGTCCTACCCAAGGGAAGAATCACTGATCCAGCAGACTGCCAGATTTCATGCCCAGAGTCCCATCTTTTGGTAACTGCTGTTACTAAGAGAATACAGTTTATTGTGATTAGCAGTGGAAAGATTGCTCATCCCAATAAACAATATTCTCTTAGTAACAGCAGCTATGAAACACTACGTTCCCATTTCTAGTTTTTAAAAACTTACAAACATATGTAAATATTATAAATACGTATTAGGACGCTAAAAAATAAAAAATTAGAGCGGCGGTTCTCCGAGTACGATCCACGTCACCCCAGAGGGTCTCCGAGACCCTTTCAGGGAGGGGATCTGCAAAGTCAAAACTACTTTCGTTGTTACTGAACACGAACTGACTTTTTCACTGTGCTGACATTTGCACTGACGGTGCAAAAGCTACGGTGGCCCTTAGCACAAATCAAGGCAGCACAGTTTTCACATCCTGCGGGACACACATAAGGTGCTTTTTCTGCACACCCGAGTACGACGGTTGTCCCAAAGAAGAGATCCTTTTGTTCAGGGGGCAAGCTGAACTAGTTTGTTGTCTCAGGAAACGACATTTTTACTTGAGAAAAGAGCTGAGCGACAAAACCTATGGTTATGGAGACCTGAGAATCCGGCAGACGTTTCTGAAAATTAATGAAGTGGGTTCGTCACTTCAAGGAAAACCACGAACTGTATCTGTTGCCATGTTAACAGCGCAACTTTCGAGTGAAAATCCCGATTTAGGAAAATCCGTATCTGCCACTTTGAGGCTGACAGGTTCCACCTGAACAGACTTTTCTAAGATCACCAAAACGATACCTTTTAAAATACCGTATTATGAAATGTGTCGATACTGTGTAGAGCTGCGTGACTCAGTGATTGAGTGTTTTCCACATGAACAATGCAGGTCACAGAACCATGCATATTTGGTAAAAGGTCCATTCAAAGTACAAAACAGACCAATGGATATTAGCGTAAGAGTCTCAGAAATCCAATGATACGGTTTCAGGTGCCACATCACAACTATTAAGAAACTGCTTGCTGGGGCGCCTGGGTGGCTCGGTCGGCTAAGCGTCTCACTTCGTCTCAGGTCATGATCTCAAAACTCATGAGTCTGAGCCCCGCATCAGGCTCTCTGCTGTTAGCGTGGAGCCCGCTTCAGTTCCTGTCTCCCTCTCTCTCTGCCCCTTCCCCAGCTCGTGCTTTTTCTCTGTCTCAAAAATAAATAAAAACATCTAAATAAACTTTTTAAAGAAACTACTACTTGCCGAATCTTGCTCTAGTATGAAAGAATATCCATACTTATCTGAAAAGCTTACTAAAATACCCTTCTCTCTTCTAGCCTCCTATCTGCGTGAAGCCAAATTTTCTTCCTATTCTTCAATGCAAATTCACAATACAGCAAATGCAAAATCCAGCAATCTTCTAACCCAAACTAATGATACTCGCAAAAATACAAAACCATGCCACTTTTCTAAGTTATTTCGGGGTTTGGAAAATAATCATTTTTCATAAATAATATATTCTTTATGTTAAACATAATGAATTTATTATCGTGACAATAAAATTATGTTTCAATCTTTCACTTTCTAATACAGTGATATTGATACTTAGGAAGATGTATCAATGTTTCTAATGTGGTCCATTAAATACACAGAACTCACATAAACAAAAGCTGCTCCGGGTTCTTAAACTTTAAGAGTGTAAGGGATCCTGACCAAAAAATCTGAGAACTGCTGGTCTAGAGGAATATTCAACAAGCTTTTTTTTTTTTTTTAAATGGTTAGTTATTTTCAGATAGCACATGTGTGCATAGGGGAGAGCCAGAGAGAGAGAGAGAGAGAGGGAGGGAGGGAGAGAGGGAGGGAGGGAGGGAGGGAGAGGGAGAGAGAGAGGGGGAGGGGGGGCGGGGGAGGGGGAGAGAGAATATCCCAAGCAGGCTCCATGCGGTCAGTGCAGAGCCTGATACGGGGCCCAATCCCACAAACCGTGAGGACTTGAACTAAAATCAAGAGTCAGATGCTTAACCCACTGAGCCACCCAGGCGCTGCTCATAAGCTTTAATAGTAGTCATATCTCTGGGGATGAGATGGGAAGAAACTTTCACTTTCTACCACACAGTTTTGTAACTGTCTATTTTGAGTACATGTTGTTTTTTAAATTGGGGTAAAATCCAAAATACTCAAAAAGAATACATAGACAAATATATTTATTGACACACAATGTTCAAGACACAATGAAATAGAAAAGCTGGTCATATTTTTTACATCTTCCCCCCCGTGATAAATATCATTGGTCACATCTTATTTATTTAAAATAGCTTCAGAGATTTATAATGTACGCTATCATTCCATTTTCTTTAAAACAACAACAAAAAAATTACAGAGCACCTGGGTGGCTCAGTCACTTAAGCATTCAACTCTTGATTTAGGCTCAGGCCATGATCTCACAGTCATGGGATCGAGCCCCACATGGGGCTCTGCACTGGGCGTGGAACCTGCTTAAGATTCTCCCTCTCCCTGTGCCCCTCCCTAACTCGTGCATGCGCTTCCTCAAAAGAATAAAATAAAAATAATTTTTTTTTAATGTTTATTTCTTTTTGAGAAAGAGAGAGAAAGAGACAGACTGTGAGCAGGGGAGGGGCCGAGAGAGAGGGAGACACAGAATCCGAAGCAGGCGCCAGGCTCTGAGCCGTCAGCACACGGAGCTCAAACCCACAAACGGTGAGATCATGACCTGAGCCAAAGTCCGGCGCTTAACCGACTGAGCCACCCAGGTGCCCCTAAAATAAAAATAATTTTTAAAAAATTTCAATCTAAAAAAATCTCAAGGAACATACCCAAACTATTAGCTAACAGGGGTTATGTCCTCTGGGTCTGTCGCTACAGAAAATTTGGGGTTTTTTTTCTCTTCGTTTTTTAGTATTTTCTACTCTTACATCCAAAGCAAATATAAAAAATAGTTCCCCCCAAAAGTCACAGAAAACATTCATCTCCAAAAATCAAAACAAACCAAAATAACAAACAGAAAGAAACGCACGGCTGTAAGACAAGCCCAAGCATAAAACAGGAGGTTCGGTTCCCTAGCCTCGCCCATTATACACACAGCCACCAACAAAAGAGAGGCTAATCGGGGCGGGGGGGGAACCCGGCCTGCGGTAAGGAGCAGGCCCAAGCTGGCAGGAGTCAGCCGGGAGGGAAGACGGGTTACCCCTGACAAGCACCACCAAAAGCACCCCCAGATCAGTTACCTTTCCAGGTTGTAATATTCAAGCCACATGTTGGCATACTTGGCGTTCCCTTTGGTCATGATGCTGTCCCAGAGTTCCCGAGCTTTCTGCATGTTATTGCACAGTCGAGCCTGAAACGCATTAATGGGCTCCGTTAGGAAAGATTCAAACCTTACCGACGTTGGCACCCATAGCAAAACATACCTCAAACAGACAGGCTTTAAAAACCCCCCCACTAACTGTGCATGTGACGTAACTCCCTGGACATTCCCAGCCACCTTCCACGGCGACGGGCTCGGCTCAACCACTCCAGCCTCTCCAAGGGGACAAGCCTCTAGCTGCCTGCCTAACCTATTTGACAGCAAAGAGCAGGAGCCCACAGGTACTTACGACAGAACTAGCTAGACAACTGTGTTTTATTTTTATCAAGCTGAACTACGAGTGTTTAATCTGAGGCAATGCGGAGAAAGAAAGACTGCTCTAGGAGGAGGCCCCCTGCTGTGCCACTTGGGCAAGCGAACCTCTCTGTGAACCTGACAGACATCCGTTTCTTTGACCTGACCCCTCTCAGAAAATAAAATGTGCTTCGAACTTCACAATTCTGGAAGTGCCTGGGGGGCTCAGTCGGTTAAGCGTCCGACTGCGGCTCAGGTGATGATCTCGCGGTTCGTGGGTTCGAGCCCTGCATCGGGCTCTGTGCTGACAGCTTGGAGCCTGGAGCCCGCTTCAGACTCTGTGTCTCCCTCTCTCTCTCTGCCCCTCCCCCGCTCTCTCCCTCTCTTTCTCTCTCTCTCTCAAAAATAAACATAATAAATATATGTTAAAAAAAAAAAATTTCACAGTTCTGTGAGCTGATCAAGGGCGGGTTCCGTATCTTCTTGACTCGGGGTCCTTGGTCCAACAAGAACACTCAATTCACTGTGTCCCCTAATTATCCGTCAAACTCCTGTCTCCTACACGAGATGAGAGCCTTAGGAGCACGAGGCAGGTCTACCTCCCCAGCACACAGTGAAACACCTGGCGAACAGTCCACACCCGGTACAGCCTGACGAACAAGGCACTGAGGGACGGAGGCAAGAGGTGCAGGGTGATGGGCGTTCCAATGTCCGCCACATAGCTTCTTAACTGCGTGCCAGTGTTTTCTCTAAGGTATAAGTGAATGTGCACCGAGCTAGATATGTAACAGAGACCCTTACAGACCCTGGACCATCACCTAAGACTCGGACTCAACTTCAGCCACATTAACGACACACACGTCCCTCAAAGCGGGCTGGAACCGACAGGCGTGTCGGAGACGTTTACCTCAATCCTAGCCCAGTTCTGCATGATCATGCAGCTTGGATCTCCGCTCTCATTGAAACCTGTAAGAACAGACTTAGTCAAAATCAGAAATCAATTTAGAGGCCCGGAGCCTCTGACTGAGAAGACACATCCACCAAGAACAGGAGACGAGCGGAAAAGGGAACGGGTCGAAGCCACACTTACGCTCCTCCACCTCCTGCTTCAGATACTCCAAGGCGCGAGTGAACGCAGACCTCAGCTCTTCCAGCTCTTTACTGGAGTCTGTCAGAAATTGCAAAAGAGGTTTGGCTTCGTGAAACCACATACCGTGTCTTTTTTTATCTTTTAAATCCCACAGTGAAGCTCCTGGGGGCCTGTTGTGCATCTGGCATCAGCGCCTGCCCTCATCACATAGCTGGGGAGAAAGGCTACAACAGCACACGTCACGGACAGCACAACAAAGGTGAGCACGGGGTGCCGCGTGTGGGACCCCAGCAGAGGGGGTCTCGCCCAGCTGGGAGAAGGGCCGAAGGCCACCTGCATGAGTGCAAGTCAGGGGTTTCTGATGCTTTTTTTTTTTTTTTTTTTTTTTTTTTTTTTGAGGAGAAAAGGGAAGAAGGCAGGGGATCCTACAGAGATTCAAAGATTTCAAAGACATACAGGAGTCCTATCTAAAGAACTATTTAGGATCTACAGAAGGGAGAGAGGAGAGAAATGAGACTAAAGAGGCTGCAGGAGCCAGAATAAAAGAGAAGGACCTTAACTCTCTTCCTTTACAACTCACAGCAGGACTTGTTAGAAGACTTCAATAGCCAACATTTCTGGGGGCAAACAGTTACCAGTGGCTGGTCTACATCATTTGCCTAATCATGATGTATCCGGGCAACCTGGGACATCTCAGCAAAACGTATGTTGAGAAAAAAGTCAGAACCGCATCTGACACACGAATTGAAATACCTTGTTTGAAATCAACCCTTCTCCTCAGGTAATCAAGGTACGCCTGCCAAATTTCCACATAATCAGTGGCCTGAATGAAGCCGGCACTCAAAGCTTTCTCGAAGGTCGCTGGAATTGAAGAAAAAGCCAGGATTTGTTACCAATTCAAAAAGAAGCTGATATAAGTTCTCAAGACTGTTACAAAAACCTCTACTGACTATCAGATACTGTATGACTTAAAACAATAATGACAGGATACAACAAAGTGAAGTGAGCTAGAGAGACATGTTCAAAAGAAAAGCTACTACAGGATTTGGACCGTGTTCTAAAAGGGGTAAATTCCACACGATGTCCTACACTAAGAGAATTCCAGGCCAAGTCAGATTGGAGAGAAGACCCAACTTCTTGGAAAATCACAAAGAATGTGAGCATTCTTTGGCTCTGAGAAGACAAAAACACAACCAAGTTATCTCCCACTTAGGGCCTTTTTTGTCACTAATACCCAATATCCCAAACTCAACACCCAGAGAAAGGCTGACCTAATGACTCTGTGACAGCTATCTTTCTGGCTTGGAACAGAAAGTGTAAGAGTCTTCCCACAAAAACATTCGCACCGGAAATCACTTGATGGTCAACTCCGTGTCTTTCCATGGCCAAGAGGTAACGGCTCCACAGGGCGACTGTCCAGGGGCAGTTTCTCACGGCACGATTATGTACAGATAAAACCAAATCCTTTACTTTCAGCTGCCGATCCTATGATAAAGAAGTTCACGGTGAGGAGATAAAATGCTACTGTTACAGGCTTCACCATCCACGAGACCTTTCCAGCACGACCAGCTGACAAAAGAAATTTCCTTAGAAATTCTCGTGACTGCTCTCTTCGACAAAAAAATCGCAAAGGGGAATTGAGGAGAGGGGAGACCAGACATGAAAACAGCTTTAAGGGATATCAGCCTATCCGCGTGGATGGACCCAGTTTGCACCCTGACTCAAATCTTTCGTACGCACATACCGACGTACTCGCCAGTGAGATGTGACTTCTGGATCTGCTTCACATGGAAGGGGGAAGAAGGTAAGCACACAGATGGAACTAGACTAGTGCCGTGAGTTAACTGTTGAAGCTGGGTGACGGCACGCCAGGTTCCGCCTTTCCTCATCTATGTACCAGGTGTACATTTTCTCCAGAATACAAAGTGAAAAGAAAAACATTGGTGTCGCAAAGCCCTCGACAGGAAAACCGTGCCCATTTTTCCCACAGTTAGCGTGATCAGTCTGATGGGACTTGAAACAGCAGAACCTCACGGGTCGGCCAACAGGGCGAAAGGAAGGTGAGGGAAAGGGGAGAGCGCAGAGAGGAGCAGCACACGGCTGACTCCCAGCGCCCTGGCTGAGTTCCTTCGCGTAGACTCTCAATCGGTAAAAAGGAAATGAAGTTAGAACAAGTCAGGTCGTCTTACTAGGTACTGACTGTAGCGGATCCACAAATCTGGGACGAGGCAGTTCTCGACCAGGGCGCGCTCGAAGATCAACTGGACGCGAGCAGGGTCGCCGATTTTCATCTCAAAATCGATGTACGCCTGATATTCGGCCAGTCTGGGTGCCTCTGCTTGCAACTAGGGAAGGCGGGGGAAGCACAATGAGGTCGAGATGCGCCACTCGACACCGGGAGGAAGCACAACACATCTTCATATTAAATCCTGGCAAGACTGGCTACGTCAATCGGAATCACCAATCCCCACCCCGGGTACCTCCGCAATCTGACCGGCAGAGTGAGGGTCGGGGTGCCTCTCCACGGCAACGGTTACAAAGACTCCATCAACCCTTTCCCGGACCCATCCCTAGGCCACAGGATTTCTGATGAGAGCATCCACCAGAAACCAAATGAAGGAGAAACACCTTTGCCAATGACCACGGCTAGCCATCGCTCCGAAGAAGTCCCTTCCTTGGCCTACTGAGCGAGTGAGGGCAACCACACTGGAGCACTTCGGTGCCGTGAGGCACTTCAGGTTTCTCATCCCACATACCAGCTCCCGCCGGGACGCAGGCACAGGCAGAAAAGGGAAGACACGAGGCCGAATGCTGACTGCTCCAAAGACCAACAGTCCGAATTCTTTTCAGACAAAAACCTTATTCAACTTTGCTTTTCAGCCACCCTCTGCTGAAGATCCTAACATCAAACTGGATGAGGATTTCACCAATGACGCTTTGAGAAACACAACCACCTCCAATCATTTACATGTGAAAAAGGGAGACAGAGCACACGCGGGCCAGCAGGAGAGCACGCACGCTCTGAACATAGAAAGAGGGCGTTGTAGAGAGCCTCGGTTTCTAGTTGTAATGACAAACTAGTTACGCAGGCAGACTGCCACTGAAAACAACTTAAAATTGCTGGATTAAATATGAAAAACGTCTTGAAAAACATCAGCAAACCGGCAAAGAAACAAGAAATACTAAGAACAAAATCTAAGTGAAGGTTAAGCCTTTGCTGGTATAAGATCTATTAAGGATGTGATCTTCACAATGAGGTGTCATTATTACCCACTTACATTCAAGGCGACCGATACACAAGGCGGCTAAGAACGAAGTCTGAGAGCTAGTAACTGGCAGAGCTAACATTCAAACTCGAGGTAGCCTGGCTCTCAAAGTCTCTGTCCTTACTATGCCACAAGATACCAAAAACAGAGCCAAGAAGCCCAACTAACCCCCAAAAGGATAAATACAAAGATATCCACCCCTGGACCTACTGTAATGAAATTACAGGACATCAAACAAAACCAAAGAGATCTTAAAATGGGCCAGAGAAAAAACAAGGATTGGCATCAAAGAAGCTGACTTCTTAACAGCCAACGACAGAAGCAAGACAGGAGACGTAACTGTCAGTCGAGAATTCTACATCCTGAGAAATGAACTTTCAAGGAGACCAAAGTGAAAGACCTTGTCAAATTAAAACTGAGACCATCTGTCACCAGCAAATATCCAGTGCAGGAGACTCTCAAAGGGTATATCTGAAGCAAAAAAAAAAAAAAAAAAAAAAAAAAAAAGATCCCAGATGAAAGCTCTACGATGCAAGACGGGAAAAAGAGCAAAGAAAAACGGGAAATGCACATAAGTGAATGCAGACAGGGTGGGGCTGTATAATGCAAGATTAACAAGGATGCCTCTCAGGTTAAACAAAAAGACAAGAAATACAAGAACACAAGAGTGTAAGTCTGAGACATGGTAAATGAAGCTGAAAGTATTCTAAGGCCAAGAAAGGCTGAAAAACACC
The DNA here is from genome assembly GCF_046562875.1 of Panthera onca. NCBI lineage: Eukaryota > Metazoa > Chordata > Mammalia > Carnivora > Felidae > Panthera > Panthera onca. The sequence goes on from NC_138350.1 coordinate 16,431,263, forward strand.
ACTTACAGACAAACTTATGGTCAACAAAACAAAAACCAAATACTATGGTCAACACAGGAAATCCAAAAGAATCAACAAATCATTGGTAAGAATTTATAAAGAAAACAGACAAAAATTAATACAGAAAACAAAAATAAATTTATACAATTTTACAGAAAGACACAGCCTAAATAGCAAAGACCTATAAACCACGTTCATAGATTGGAAGACTCAGAATTTCAAAGATGTATATTCTTCCCCAAATTGATCTACAGAGAAAATGTAATTCCAACAAAAAAAAATTCAACAGCTTTTTAAATAAAATTTGAAAAGCTGATTCTATTCAACAGAAGCAGTAAGAACTAAAACAGGGGTGCCTGGGTGGCTCTATCAGTTAAGCGTCCAACTCTTGATTTTGGCTCAGGTCGTGATCTCACAGTTTGTGGGTTTGAGCCCCGCATCGGGTTTTGTGCTGGCAGCGTGGAGCCTGCTTGGGATTCTCTCTCTCCCTCTCTCTTTGCCCCTCCCCTGCTCGCACGCTCTGTCTCTATCTCAAAATAAACAAATAAACTTAATAAATAAATAACATTTATTAAAAAAAAAAGGGACTAAAGAAAGACAAAACACTCTTGAAGAGGAACAACATGGGTGGGATTCATGTCACCTACGGGCAAAATTTATAAAACTATCAGTATTATGATAGTATAATATAAACCAGTGGGGCAGAATAGAAAGCCCAGACAGAAACAGATACACAAATGGAGAGCTAATCTATGACAGATGTGGGCCGGCACATCAACGAGGGAAAGATGGAATGATCAAAATTGGTGCTGGAAAACTGGTTCTCATATGGAAAAATGAAACTGGACCCCATCTCATGCTATATGCAAAAATCAATTCCATACGAAGATCTATACATGAAACACACAACTATAAACTTTCAGAAGAAAACAGAGCTAAGAACAGCCATGAGCTTGGAACATGGAGAGATTTCTTAAGCGTAACAAAAGCGCAAACTGTAAGATAAGGAATGATAAATCCAATTAGAGTAAAATTAAGAACCAGTCATCGAAAGATGCCATTAAACACCTTGAAAAGACAAATCACAAACTTGGGGGAAGTTTCTGCGATACATACAACCAAAAGTAAGGATTAAGATCTGAGGTTCCTCCGAATTAATTAAAAAAAACACAAATGAAAGGGAAATGAGTCACAGACTTCAACAGGTAGCTCACAAAAAAGGAAACCTGAATACCAACAGATGTGAAAAAATGCTCAACTTTAGCAGTAACCAAGGAAATGCGAATTAAAGCTACAACTCAGATCCATCAGAACGGGTAAAATTTGAGTATGTCGATATCCAAGGCTGGTGAGGGCGACGAGAACCCCGAGTTCGCTGAGAACCCCCGCTAGGAGCGTCAGCCGATGACGCGGAAAACAGTCCCGCAGGACGGGACGATCCAGCAATTCCATTCCTAGGTGCACGCTCTGGAGGAACTCTCCTCACACGTGTACCAAGAGATACATCCAAGAACGGTCGGAAACATGCTGCTCCTCCCGGCAAAACGCGGGAAAGCGACCCAACTACCTAGGAACACGAGTCAACAAATCGAGGCACACACATACACAACTCGATAGCCGTGGAAACAAACGGTCTATACTTATCAACACGGGTACAACCCAAAAACACGGTCGATGAAAGAAAATACACAGCATGATTCCATTATAGAAAAGCTCAAAAAACAAGCAAAATTAAACAACACGTTAATCAAAGGTATGTTTGTAGATTGTAAAACTATAAAGAAAAGCGAGGGAATGATTATCACAAAAGTCAGGAAAGTGATTACCTCTCGGGAGAGGGAAGAGGAAGCAATCGGAGAGGGGCACATAGGAGACTTCTAAGGTACTGGCAATGTTCTATTTCTTAACCTGGGTGGTGGGTACATGGACGTTCACTTTATTATTAGGATGTAAACTGCACGTACACATTTATACACTCTACATATTTCACAACAAAACAGATTTTAAAGATACTGCTTTATTTGCAACTATCGATCAGGGTAAAGTTTGCAGGGACGCGTTTACCGTAAAAGAGGCCAACACTTACCAGCGCCTCTTCATAGGGTTTGTATTTCTCCAGCTGCTGCAGTGCTTTGTTATAGTTCTGAATCACCGACTCCGGTATTGGGTCTTCTGACCATTCTTCATACTCTGCAAATGTTGCCTCCATATCTATTGAAAGATGGATTCAGCCCCGTAGGTCTTGCCATGGGTTTTATCAACCCAACCAGAGATGTAACCACGAGACTCGGATGTTGCCAGCCCCTCCCACATCAGCGGCCACAACAGCTCTTAGGATCGGATCTTCTACTGGGCCCGGACTTGACCTTAAGATTCCGTCTCAAGGCAATTCCCCAAGCAGCCCTACCAACTAACTAAGCAGTTAATTCAATAACAGCAACACTCACCCACTGCTCCCTATGTTCTAATACTCTCCATCCACTAACTCATTTGATCCTCACAACTCTATGGAATAGGTTCTGTCGTGATCCCCATTTTGCAGATGAGGAAACGCAAGCAGAGAGTTACATCAAATGGTAGAGCGAGGCCTTGAGCCAGGCAGTAAGGCTCCAGGTCACGTTCTACTCACTGGGCTGCGCCATGTCACGGTGGTACGTGAGGGGACACCTACAAGCCACCGAGTTCTAGGCTTTTCTGCGTATCGCCCAAGGATTCAACTGGAAAGCCAGCCATTTTATAAATCTGTCAAATCAAATCCAAATAAACCGTGACGTGAAAAGAGAAATCATGCCTGGGCTCAAGGAGTTATCCAGAAGTGCCAGGGGTTTGCCAGGGGTTTGCCACGCGTAAGCAGGCCTATAGGGAACAGACAAGATGGAAGCAGCAAACTCTTCCCCAGAAAAATCCTCCAGGTGCCGCTCACACTCAGTACCAGAGCTTCAAAGGCTTGGCTACCAAAATATATTTACCCAAAAAGGAAAATCCTTACCAAACCCCCAAGAAATTCAGATGGGAACACTCCCAGTCAACAGTGCTCCTGAACCAAATCACACCCCTCCCCCCTCCCCCCGGAAGAATGATAGAAGCCTGTGGAAAATCCCCACTCTGATACCGAAGAGATTACTCCTAAAGAGAAAATGTTCACGATGGAACCCTTACTCAATAAAGCTTCCCCAGAAAATATATAGGGGGTCAGCTTCCCTACCCCGTATAGTGACCCCACCTCTCCACCACCAACGTCTTAACATAGGAAACTGAGTCGGGAAGTCTGCCGCTGACCCTCAGAATCCTCTTGAGCATTAACAATTCAAGGTATATTTTTACCAAAACACAGTGGCACTGCTCTCACTGAGAGCAAGAACACCAGCGACATTTGCCTCACAGGATGCTAGGAAAGGACTAATTACAGGACAGACCCCCAGGCATTTTAAAAACCACGGAGGAAGGGCCGGCTACTGACACGTCGGTTTCTCTTACCAAAGAGTGGGATCGCCAACTGTCGCCGGAAGAGACTGTGGACTTTCTCCAGCTGTGAATCAAAGGTTTGTTCCCGGTCAAAGGGGGAAAGGAAGCCAGCTATGGGCTAAAGAAGCAAATGTGTAGTAAATTACAAACTTTTTGGTTCTTCCTACTTCAAAAAATATTTCAACAAGTTTTTAGTTGAAAGTAAAAAACTGTTTCTGACCTCTTATGCATGAGGTATTGTGACAAACGTTGCAAGGGATTCAAAAATAAACTGGTCTCTGCTACTAAGTGTTTAAGATGGAGTGAAAAGCAAAAAGGAATATAAGAAATGCATATACGGACTATATTCTATACAAATGACTACCACGGGGCCGAATGGAGACATCACAGAAGTATCACTGGTATCGACGTCCCGTGGCTGGCTTTATTTAAGCTGGTTTTGGAGGCTGCGGTTCGTTATGAAGGGAGGAGAGCGGGAAGGACTCCCGGGGGAGCTGGCACCTGGGGTGCATCTGCAGGCTCTCCGGACGTAGCAAGAGAGAAGGAACGGCGTGGAAACAGGGGACGGCAAGCCCGAGTGTCGAGGGGGGACTGCGGGAGCAGGGCCCACGCAGGGCCGGGTCAGCCAAAGGCGTCGGCCCTGATGCCTCAGTCGGGGTGAGCTAGAGGCACCGCTGCAGGCTCTTCAATAGGGATGTCACCAAGAAGGGAGAGCGCCACTTTAGTAATGACCTAACTGCCGGCGGGCTCCGCTAACTGCCAACACTAACTCTGTGCATACACACACACAGGGGAGAGGGGACACTGGGAGGGGCTGTAAAATCCTGTAAATGAGAGTTTTAAAAATCTAATTATGATGGGGTCAGATCTCTTGCAGTTACTATTGGACACGACACATACACACATACATATATAGATGTATATGTGCACATATATACGTGTGTGTATATGTGTGTGTGTGTGTGTGTGTGTGTGTGTGTGTGTGTTTTAGAGTGACGTGGTTATTCTTGTGTATTCACCTGGAACCAGTAACTGAAATAGTAGTATTTTTAAACATCAGGAAAAAATCATAGGGTCATTTGCTTTTCAGTCCAACAAATCATTCTTGCTATTCCACAAAGACTACCGATTTACTCTACTGCCCACCCACTAGGGGACTGGCAAAGACCATTTTGTTAGCGGTGTTCCTCCAAGACCACTTACAAAGAGCCCCGACTGTTCAAAGGCAAGCACTGGGCCCAGAGACGGGGGCACTCACCCGGGCAGCTTCCACAATCGCACTTTCAAACTCCCGGTAAGCCTCCCAGATGGCGAGTCCTTTGGTCATATGTAAGCCAACCGACGAGAGTGCCCTTTCAAACACAGAGCGGACTTTCTCAAGGCCACCTTTCTGCCCAATCCCACCGACTGAGTACTGGCCGTACTCGAGCCAAATGTTAGGACCTAAGAAGAAGTGTTCTAATCAGTTCAGGATATGAAATACCCAAATATCAAAACTTTTGTTCTGATGCATCGCAAAATAAACGTGCCCACCAAAACAGTACAAGTTCATATAAAATGTTAACGGAACATCAACGAGCATCCCAACTTACATATGATGCTAATACTGCAGCTCAAAAAGAAGTGTATCTTAAACCATGTTCCTACTAGGTTTCGATTATCGAGTTTTACTTCAAAAACAGAATATGCCAGGAGGTACTATGTAATACGACTGTGATTATAAAGCTTATTTATTAAAACTGAAGGAATCCACTAACAGAGTTTAACGAAAATAGTTACGAATCTGAGTCAACCTTCAGAAAGATTGCAAAGCCCAGAATTTTTTAACTTTTGAACACCGATTCCTTTTTAAACCTACTCTTTGAAGTGAAAGAACAAATTAAAAGCACCAATCCTGTCACCAGAAGTCTGTATTTTAAGTCTCCAGGTGTAACGATGTTTACACAGCAACAACAGAAAAGACCTGGTGGCCCTGGGTTTTTTTCCCACTTTCTCTTTACACTTTTCATATACTCACCCCTGCTGCTTTTAAGAGCAGACTGATGAACTAAACTCTTCAGAAAGGCAGTGATTCTTATTGCACACATTTTGCCCACTAAGTCACTTTTCAAAGACCTGAAAATAATTTCCCGGGCCTGTGCTAACGAACCTTGTAAAATAAAAACACTTAAAAAATAAAGAAGCCTATGTGAGAATTACTGTACGTCTTCCCAAGGCTTGCTTTTTCGCTGAAACGGGTTTATTTCAAAGACCTCAGCCAAAGTTCGTCAGCTACTCTGTTTTAGTTCACCAGTACCGAGCTTCCATACAGGCTGCAAAAGAAAAAAGGAAAAGAGGGGCGCCCAGCTGACTCCATCAGAAGAGCATATGACTCTTGATCCTGGGGTTATGAGTTTGAGCCCCACGTGGGGTGTAGAGATCACTTTAAAAAATAAAATCTTGGGGCGCCTGGGGGGCTCAGTCGGTTGAGCGTCCGACTTCGGCTCAGGTCATGATCTCATGGTCCGTGAGTTCCAGCCCCGCGTCGGGCTCTGTGCTGATGGCTCAGAGCCTGGAGCCTGTTTCAGGTTCTGTGTCTCCCTCTCTCTCTGACCCTCCCCCGTTCATGCTCTGTCTCTCTCTGTCTCAAAAATAAATAAACGTTAAAATATATATATATAAATAAATAATAAAATCTTAAAAAAAAAAAAAGGAAAAGAGCAGCTCTTGGAGCAGAAACCCTTGGTGATGGTTGAGTCATGTCTACAGATGGTCTATGAAACAGCTCATCCTCTGAAGAGAAGGGAAGAGAAGGGAATTTTCAATAGATTACCTCACAACTCTTCCCAATATTTAAACAATCTAAAAAGGTGTAAAAATTATGAGTAGTATCTAAACTCAGAAAACCCAAGGGTACAGGGTCCACAATAATTACGAGAAGCAAATAATGAGTCACTGGACTCCAGGTTCCAAAGCAGGGCATGAAGCCCCTGCACGAGGCCTTCTCCAAAGACCAAGGAACCCGATTTTCAAAATCATCAAAGAGCCAAAGGGCCACAGGCATACTCTGTTACTGGCGCACTGAACGCCTCCCAGATGGTCTGAAATCGGAGTACATGCATCTTCAAATGTGCAAAACACAATTAAAAACTAGGAAGCAGACCAAAGTGGCTTCATAGTGGTTTCTGAACACTCACAAAACATGTGACACAACTTCCACGTTCTAAAGCTCCTGAAAACAACAAAAAAGCCCTGTGGGTCCCCATTCAAAACTACTTTGAGACACATAATCTGGGGCACCTGGGTGGCTCAGTCGGTGGGGGGGGGTCCCACTTCGGCTCAGGTAATGATCTCACAGTTCGTGAGTTCGAGCCCCACATCCGGCTCGCTGCTGTTAGCACCGAGCCCCCTTCAGATCCTCTGTTCTCCCCTCTCGGCCTCTCGCCCCCTTGCTCTCTCTCAAAAATAAATAAAACATTAAAAAAAGAGAGAGACAGAGAGACAGACATAATCTAAGAAGCACAGTTATCCAGCTTCCTGACCCCCAGCAGCCCTGAAGCAGTTGGGGAAAAGGAAGGCGCGCTGACTTCAGCACTAAGTGGCAGTGGAGGCCGGACAGCCGGAATGACTACAAACCATAAAGGACCTAAAAACATCACAGTCTGGGCAGAGACAAAAGATCCCTGGAGAAAAAGAGCCGGTGCTGTTCAGGACGACTCTGAGACCTTAACAAAGGGGTAACAGGATCATCAGAAAACATGGGACCATCATGCCTTAAGAGCTGTCAAGAGATTCTAAGAAGCCACAGGGGCAGCATCAGAACAGAGACACAAGTATAGCTTCTAGAAGTGCATGTGGTATAATTTCATATTCCCCAAACACCTGTAATTTTCAGTATCCAGATTATAAAAACTGAAAATTGATCAATTCTTTTTGGCTGGTAAAAAGGTACGTGAAAGGTCCTCTCCCTCAGGGCAGCCTACAGTCCAGACACCCACGCTTCTCACAAGGGGAGATGCCCACGGCGGGAAGTGGGGAAAATCACACATGGAAGAAAGATGTTTAATTTAAAAGAGGGAAAGGTGGGGGCGCCTGGGTGGCTCGGTCAGTTGGGTGACTTGATTTTGGCTCGGGTCACGATCTCACAGTTCATGAGTTCAAGCCCCGCATCAGGCTCTGCGCTGTCAGCATGGAGCCAACTTGGGATCCTGCCTCTGCTCCCACTGGGGTTCTCTCTCTCATGCACACGCACTCTCTCTCTCTCTCTCAAAATAAAAACGTAAAAAATAAAAAAAATGGGGGCACCTGGGTGGCGTAGTCGGTTAAGCATTTGACTTCAGCCTAGGTCATGAGCTTGCCATTCCTGAGTTCGAGCCCCACGTCGGGCTCTGTGCCGACAGCTCAGAGCCTGGAGCCTGCTTTGGTTTCTGTGTCTCCCTCTCTCTCTCTACCCCTTCCCGACTCGTGCGCGAGTGCACACTCTCTCTCTCTCTCTCTCTCTCTCTCTCTCTCACAAGTAAATAAACCTTAAAAAACGATTTTAATAAATAAACAATAAATAAGTAAATAAATAAAACATTCTGTCCAAAACAATCCAAACAACCCATTCAATGTGTAAAAGTCATCTGGAAATACCACGTAAGTTCTCCCCGCCAGAAAAGTGCTAGGTGTAACTATATCCATTATCTTGCTAGAAATATTTCTTCCACTTGAATTTGAAAACCAAATATCCTCAAATGACAACCACAGACGATGAGAACGATGAGCAAACTCCAATCCTTCTAACTGCTAAACTAACGCTCTCCTTCCTGAGCAGTGACACCTCACAGTACGGTCCAGGGCAGGAGAGGCCGCCGCTGGGTGACGCTGCAGACGCCTCGAAGAAGCGCACGGGGAACTTACAAATGTAATCCTTCACAGCTTTCTCAAAGAGGTCGTACACGTGCTCTCTGTCCAGGCCGTCCAGAGCCATGCTGATCTCGTCATGCAGCCACTCCAGCCAGAGCTCTGCAAGACAACAGCACCTCCTGCGTCACCATCTCCTTCACCAAAGGGCAGGACGAAAGCCGGGACTTTACTGCCAGTCACGGGCACACAAACATCTCACCCATCTTATACAGCCTGGTACAGTTCGCAGAAATTCCATTCTTAAAGCCTGTACCAAGCACATAGAAGGTTTATGCTTCCAAATCAAATAATTAGAAACATCCTACACCTATTGGGCATCTTATACTCTGCAAAGTACTTACATATATTTCCCATTTAATCTTTGTCAAAATTCTGTAGGTGACAGTAATGATTATTAATAAAAATGGCATCTAAGCATTGACAACACACTAAGGTATCTGTTAAGTGCTGTACACAGAACACCTCTTCCAACCCACGTACTATAAGGCAGAAACTATTATCAGCCCCATTTTACTGCTGGGAAAACTGAGTCTTAAAACGTTTACATAATTCACTTAAGGTCACCCAGCAGTAAGACGTACAGCCAGGAATGAACCTCGGCGATCTGATTTCAGTTTCCGTACTTGGCAGTTATGCTTTCGGGGCAGGGAGAGCTGGATCTGGGACCAGAGTTTTCCAACTCCTCCCTAAAATATCCGTTACGAACATTCGTGAAGACTGAACCACAAAGATGCACAGTTTAATTATGTTTCAAATAAGCAAGTAAGTATAAATAACCTAAATGCCCAACGATCCTGTAACAAACAAGGTATAAAACATTTACATTAAAAACTGTTTATAACGGGTGGCTGGGTGACTCAGTCGGTTACACATCAGACTCTTGATTTCAGCTGAGATCATAATGTCACGGTTCGGTTCGTGAGTTCAAGCCCCACATCGGGCTCTGTGCTGTCAGCTTGGGATTTCCCTCCCCTCTCTCTCTGCCCCTCCCCTGCTCACGCTATCTCAAAATAAATAAATAAAATTTTAAAAACTGTTTATAAAAGTTTAATTGTAATACATTTACAATTATCTAGTTCTGAGAGAATGGATTAAATACACAAATACTGGAATGGGAAACACAAAGATGCGGGAAAAGTTTAATTACATAAAAAGTTTTCATCGTGGTATAGGATTAAAAAAAAAAAACAACTCAGGATCCGAAACGTGGGTCAGTATTACATGATCACGACTATGTTTCGAAAAAAACTACAAGACGAGAAACTAGAAATCCCGGACACTGGCTGATGGGCTTTCTTCTTTCCACTTTATTTCTATGTTCCAAATGTTCTGTAAGGCACACCTCCCACTGAAACACGAATGTGTGTCCTGCACTTCCGTTTTTATCAAAGCAGCCTGACCGCTGAAGCATTACCTTCAGTCAAAGGAAAGATCTCACTCATCTTCTGGCGAGCCATCCGCACTTTGGTGAGCTCGCCTTCCAGCCGGAGCAGCCGGATCAGGTCCACGTGGCAGTTGTAGTCATAGACGTTGATAGAGAGCTAAAAGGAGAACGCCACAAGGTGAAATTTAATATGCCATCATCAAAATAACTTAGCATTCTTCACCACTGGTTAGGAGGCACATGTCTGCTTACAGACCAAATACATGGGCCATCTGGGAGAGCCAAGGAAACAACAATGTAACATTTACCCCCAGGAAGAGGAAGAAAATCAATGAATGAGGCTTTCTCTAATCAACACAAAGCTCTCCCAATCTGTTACAGTCCCTATCAGAAAGCAGTGGGGTTCTCTCTGCAACACAAGAACGTTCTGATGAAAGGAAAAAATAAATACCAAGTGTGACCTTAGGCAACTTATTAATTCTTCTAAGCCTCCAGTGTTTCACCTGTAAAACAGAGACACCACTAAGGTCTACTCCATAAAGTTCTTGCAAGGATTTTACTGCCTTTATTTTAATTTTTTTTTAAGTAATCTCTATACCCAACATGGGGCTCAAACTCACAACCCCGAGATTAAGAGTCAACTGAGCCAGCCAGGTGCCCCTCTTGCAAGGATTTTAAAAGGTGCTTCATAACATGGTTTAGCACATGCCAGGTATGTAGGTTAAGAGCTCTTTTACTAAACAAACAAAAACACCTACTGCCAAATGAAAATGAAATGAAAATCCCTACTGCGAGGAACAAGAATGGCAACACCTGTTGAAGCTGAGTGACAGGTACATAGAGACTTGTTTTTATACTTGAAACTTTTCAAACTCAAAGTTAAAACAAATCAAAATCGCTTAAATAGCTATCAGACATGTGAGACCACAGCAAACTAAAAGAATTTGCCGCTAGCAGACTGACTCTTAAGGATAACAAAAGAAAATGATAAATCTTGGAGCACCAGGAAGGGAGAGGGAACAGAAAGTATAGAAATACGAGCAAGTATCAGGAATGGTGCTTCCCATGAGTTTTCTAAATTGTATGTGATAACTGAAACAAAACTTTCAAGGCCATCTGATACCCAAAACAATGATATTTAAAAGTAGGGATGGTAAAGGAACTTAAAGGGAAAGATTTCCACTCATTGGTAGAACAAATACCATGTAAGTTAAATACACTGTAATACCCAAGGCAACCACCAAGAAACTATGCAAAGCAGTATACTAAAAATCACTGCAAATAAATCAAGATGGAATATTAAAAGATGTTCAAGTAACTCACAGGAAGGCAAGAATAAAGATACAAAAAAAAAAAAAAAAAAAAACAGAGGAAACAAACAAAATAATAAAATGCCAGGCCATCTGACCTAACATATCATTAGACCTAACATATCAACACCTATCTTAATGTTTATGGTCTCAATATACTAATTAATAAGGCAAAGAATGCAGAGCAGATAAAAACACAACCCTTGTAAGAAACTCACTTCAAATTCAAGGACATAGGCAGGCTGAAAGGAAAAGGATGGAAAAAGATATACCATGTAAACATTAGTCCAAAAAAAGCAGAAGTGGCTATGTTAATATCACATAAAGCGGACTTTAGAGAAAATTACCAAGGATAAAAATGGACACTGCAGGGGCACCTGGCTGGCTCAGTCAGTGGAGTGCATGACTCTTGATCTGGGCTCAGGTCATGATCCCAGGGTTGTGGGTTAGCGCATTAGCTTGGCACAGAGCCTGTTTAAGATCTCCCCTCCCCACCCCCCACCTCTGCCCCTCTCACCAGCTCACACATGCTTTCTCTCTCTCAAATTTAAAACAAAAAGGTGGGGGGAGGGGGGGATTACATAATGATAAAAGGATCAACCCACCAGGAAGATCACAAACAACAGATCCTTCAAAACAGATTAAGCAAGACTGAGCTAAGAGACACGACCACGGTTATAATGGGGACTTCAACATTCTCCACTTCAGCAACTGAAAGTAGTACCGGACAGATAATCAGCAAGGACACAGAACTCAGTATCATCAACCAACATGATCTAATCAACATATATAGAACACTCCATCCAAGAGCAACAGAATACACCTTTTTTTTCCCTCAAGGGCCCATGGAACATTCACTGAGACTAAATCACAGGCCATAAGACAAACCTCAACAAATTTTCAAAAAACTGAAATCATATACAGTATGTTTTCTGATGACTATAGAATTAAATCAAAAATCAGTAAAAATGGGGAAATCTTTAAACATTTGGAAACAAAGTGATATACTTCTAAATAACCCATGGATCAAAGAGGAAGTATCGAGGAAAACAAAAACACACACTACTGAATGAAAATGAAAATACAATAAATTAAGGATACAGCCAACGCAGTGGGGAGAGGAACACTTAACCCAACTAAACTCAATGTATAAAAAGAATTATATGCCATGACTAAACAATTTGTTCCAGGAATGCAAGGCTAGTTCAATCTTTGAAAATCAATCACCGTAATCCACTAAATCAACAGGCTAAACAAAAATCATGATATCCACTGACACAGAAAATGTAATTGACAAAATCCAACAACCATTTACAATAAAAACTCTCAGCAAGTTGGCCCGCATTAAAATTTAAACTTTTTGCTCTATAAAAGACTCCATCAAGAGGATGCAAAGACAAGCTATAGACTTCAAAAAAAAAAAAAAAGTACAAACCACACATGTAATAAAGGACTAGTATCTAAAAGCTAGAACTCTAGGGATGCCTGGGTGGCTCAGTTGGTTAAGCATCTGACTCGTGACTTCAGCTCAGGTCACGATCTCATAGTTCATGAGTTCAAGCCCCGCATCAGGCTCAGTGCTGACAGTGCAGAGCCTGTTTGGGAATTCTCTCTCCTCTCTCTGCCCCATTCTTTCTCTCAAAATAAATAAATAAACTTAAAAAAATATATATATATAGATAGATAGATAGATAGATAGATAGATCTAAACTCGACAATAAAGGGGCGCTTGGGTGGCTCAGTCAGTTGAGCATCTGACTCTTGATTTGGGCTCAGTTCACAATCTCATAGTTGGTGAGTTCAAGCCCTGCGTTGGGCTCTGTGCTGACAGGGCACAGCCTGCTAAGGATTCTCTCTCTCTCCTTCTGTCTCTGCCCCTCCCCACTCACGTGTGCTCTCCCTCTCTCATGTAAATAAACTTAAAGTAAATTCAACAGTAAAAAACAAACAATCCAATTAAAAAATGGGTAAAAGACATAAACCAACACGTATATCCAAAGAGGACACTCAGATGGCAAGTAAGTCCACATGAACAGTCAAGATCATTAACTATCAGGGAAATGTAAGGTAAAACCACAATGAAACATTACACACCTAACAGAGTGACTAAAATAAAAAACAGCGACACCACCAAATGCTGGAGAAGATGCAAAAACAGAAACAAACAAAAAACCAAATGGGTCACTCACACATTGCTGCTGGGAAGGTAACATGGATACAGCAGCTTTGGAAAACAGCTGGGCTCTTCCTCATAAAATTCAACACACAATTACTTTATCATCCAGCAAGTGCACCGTGGGTATTTTTCCAGAGAAACAAAACCCATGGTCACACAAAACCTGTTCCTAACAGCTTTATTCCTATTAGCCCAAACTGGAAACAACCCAGATGTCCTTCAATGGTGAATGGCTAAAGTCACCATGGTGCACCCACACTGTGGAATACTTTTCAGCCAGAAAAAGGAAGTGAACCCCACTCAGATGAATTTTAAGGGACTTATGCTGAATAAGCTAATCCAAAAAGATTACATACTATATGATTCCATTTACATAACATCCCTGAAATGACAAAAGTATAGAAACAGAGAACAGACAGTGATGGCCAGAGGTCAGGAACTACAGCTATAAAAAAACCAGAAGGACCCCTGTTGTGACAGAACTGATCTGTGTCAACTGTGTCAACGTCAACATGTGGGTAGTGACATCATATGTAGTTTTAAGAAGATTACCACTGGGAGAAACTAGTAAAGGGTACACAGGAGCTCTGTATTATTTCTTACAACTGCAGGGAAGTCTACGACTAGCTCAAAATGAAAATTTAACTTTCTAAAAAAGCTTTTATAGGAGGTTGGGGTATGGAGTTACCTTAGGTCTATACAAAAACACTAGTGTCTACTTTTCCAACACCTGCCACAGCGTTTCGGCAATAAATATTTCCCTCTCCTTCATTCAACTAACACTCTGAAGGTATACTCAATAATCTAGATACTAGCTGATACATTAAAATACACATGGAAGGACTCGTCTCACCAGGTTGCAAGTCTCAGCAGAGTCAGACCGTGGAATTGACACGGGATTGACAAACTGACCAACAGAACAAAAGAGAACACCCAGCACCAGACCCACACAGACAGAAAACCTATGACAAAGTGGCACTCATTGCATCCATTAAAATGAATTCATGACCCATAACCATGAGCCCGGTTTGAAAAACACTGACTCAGAGAAATTCTTTTTTTTATTTTTATTTTTTTTAGCATTTATTCATTTTTTGAGAGGCAGAGAGAGACAGTACGAGCTGGGAAAGCAGAGAGAGAGAGGGAAACACAGAATCCGAAGCAGGCTCCAGGCTCTGAGCTGTCAGCACGGACCCCGACATGGGGCTCGAACTCCCGAACAGTGAGATCACGACCTGAGCCGAAGTCGGACACTTAACCGACGGAGCCACCCAGGTGCCCCGTAGAAATTCTTAAACATGGTGGATAATAGCATGTTTCAACAGTAACAATGTACCTTGTGGCTGGTTGGTAATAGGACAAAAGAAAAAAAACTGTAAGCAATCCAAATGCCAGAAGAACTGATAAATTGTGGGATACTCGCCCAATGTTATGCTAAATATACAGTAGTCAAAATGAATTAAGTGCAGCTACAAACAACACAGATGAATGTTAGAAACACGATGCGGAGTGGAAAGCAGTCCCAAAAGATTACATACAGCATGGTATATTTTTTAAAAGCTCATCGATGAACAAAAGTGGACAACAGATGACTTAGGCATGCATACGTGGGAAATAAAATTACACGTTTTAAGGGAAAAGGGAGCACGGCAGATTCAAGAAAGTAGTTACCCGGGTTTTGGGAGGAGAGGCAGGGCAATGGAATAGGGGAAAGACCCCTCGGTACCTGCAACAACACTGTTGAAGTTCTAACTCTTCGACCACGTGCCGGGTAAGCAGTAGTCACTTACCCCCCTTTGTAACTTACAGATGTGAACTGCTCTGCATGTATCAAATTACATGCAAAAGGACAATAAAGGCTCAATAACAGGGAAGACTATGACCTATACTTTTTTTTTTTTAATCCTAAGACTTTTAGCAATGTTCTCCTGCTCGTGATATATAAAATTTAACAAGCGGAGCCCATCCCAAGATCCAACATGAAGGGCTGAAAAAGGACTGGACTAGGTCAGGACCCAAGCGTTCTGATCTCCCCTGGCTCTCCTCCTTTGTACCAGGAAGGCGCTGGAGTGAACCTCTGCTTGCCACGCGGGCTGTCATGACACGCTGATGTTTCAAAATGGACTGTCAAGTGTGCACTCAAGTGACACTAACTAAAGAAGTTTGCGCAAAATCTACTTTCCTTGTTAAAGAAGGGGCAAAAGCTCTCCCTGTCACCCACCGCTCTCAACTCACCTGGGTCTGAGAGTGGTTTTGGAGCACAAAGAGGAGTGGGACAGTCCTTGTCAGTCATCGTGAGTAATGTCTGTCTATACAAGCGTCCCTTACCTGCATATCACATGGAGGTCAGAAAGAATAAGTCAATGAAGTAGAGAAACGGCCTCTAAGGTGGTCTTTGGTCCAAATTTCTGATTTTTAGGCCCAAACAACGAAGATACTATACATGAAGAGGCGTTCCAGAAGTACGTGTTTGAAATGCATGCTGAGGATGCATTTAAGAGACATTTCCACAGAGTTCACTAGGCACTGACGAATGAGCACATACACAGGTCTATTCTGGTCTCAGAGCCTCATTAACGACAAAGGATGCTTTAAAGAAAGAGGCGGCTTAGCCAACGCAGAAAATGATGTGTTGATTTCCTGACTCCCTAGAGGCACAACCTGGAATAGGGGTGGAGAAGTAACAACAGGCCTGGTCCAAGAGACACAACCACTGCAATCAGGGGGAGGGCAAGGAAAGAACAGAGCAGGCCTCGGCACAGCACCTACTATGCGTCAAATGTGCCACGAACTTTCGAAGCAGCAGGTCACTTAAGCTCCACAACAGCCCCGTGAGTTTGGCCCCTGGTTTAAACCACCTGGGCCACCGAGGGACCGGCGAGTTGGAGTAACCGATAGGGCACCACGTTTAGTTTCGGGGCACAAACACAGATAACGGGAAACCCTTGCTTTTGTTCCACAGATACCACAACTTGAAGCTTTCGTAAACTACACTCAGGGATGAGCACTGGACTTCGCAAATATGACCAGGTTGAGTTTTTCACAGGCCTGTCTAGAAGTTATTCCGTGGCAGCAGGAACTAGAGGCTATGGGATTAGGAGGAGGTGGCAGAAAGGTTTGGAAAAATGGGAAAAATCAATCCCTCGACCCCATGACAAAGAGTCTGATAAAGCTAAGAGGCTCTTCAATTCACATCACTTGCCAGATCCCATCCTGTGTGGTCCCCTTCCGAACTCCATCCCGCCCTCTGTGGCCTGAGGTGGGGCAGGCAACGAGGGGACACCAGTAGCCAGGACACCTCTGCTCTGACCCATCCTCCTCTCTAGCTAGATGCTTCTCCTCATCAAGGATTTAATCTTTCTGCTTCCAAGCCTGTCCTTCTGCTAAAACCAATAATCCTATTTCCCCTGCCTCACAGAAGAGTAAGATCTGAGTGAGCTAATGGCTCACTGAAAAGCTGAAGGCTAGAAATCAGAAGGACAGACTTCCATCGGGACAGGGACACAGCCTGGCATTTTCTCAACAAACGAAAGACTGAACGAACACCAGCATGCTTATTTATAAAAAGCGAACAGGGAACCGCTTTCCTACACCCACTGGTTCCTTTGACGTTCAAATGTGATGATGAATGGAATGAGCGATACCAACGGACATCATTACTATTTCACAACAAAAGTATCACTGCCGGAGAGGCCATCCTAAGGAATCTCACACCCAACAAGGTTGAGTAACCTAGGTTAATAACTTCCCATCATTGATTTCATACAGATGTGGCATCGGGGCCGCAGACAACCCGGTTAAATTCAAATCCCCTTGTGAGTGACTTTGAGCAAATCATTTCACTCTTCACTGAGCCTGTTTCTTCATCACCAAAATGAGAATGTGCTTGATTTCTGTTTGCCCTTCCAATTCTACTCCACCTTCTCCTCCCTGTCCTGTGCCCTCCCGTGTGTACCATATCCATGGGGTCTCTGGCTCTCTTGCTTCCAGCAGGGTTCGCCAGCCAAAGGCACCAGCAGATGTTTGGAGAGAGGAAAAGAGGTCAGGGTATTCCTTCCCCCACCCCAATCCCTGATGGGAAACTACAGCTGCGCGCCCTGACTAAAGGTGTCTCACCTGCTCTCGGGTGCCCTCTCCACACGACTATTCAGAAAACTGGTCACAGTTTTCCCGCCTCATCTCTTCAGGCCTAATGGTGGTCACAAGGTCCGGCTGTTAAGGAGCCCCGAGGTACTGAACCTTCACTCCTGGTTTCTCAGCTCATGCTTTTATAAACACATTAGCCCCTTTATTGTCTTTTTCTCAAATTATCCTAATTCGAGTGTGCCACCTATTTCCTGCTGGGACCCTGGATCACACAGAAGTTACAAATTAGGGATCACGTTACCATTAGGTGCCAGGCACTGGGCCTTTAATTACTGTTATGACAACTACATGATGCATGAGTTGTTCCTCCCAATTTGCAGGTGAGAAAGCACAGGCTCAGACAAGTTAAGAAATCTGCCTAGGCACCCGTAAGCATGGAAGGGCTACAACTGGGACCTCAGCCTCCAGCCGCTGAAACCTCTACCTCCCCGTTTCTATTATCGCCGTCCCGCTGGTTACTTTGTCTATCGTACTGCAGTTCATCATTATGGTCATTCCTACCGGGAAAAAAAAAAAAAGAAAGAAAGAAAGAAAAAGCCACTCTCTTATGAATAACATTTTATTGCTACTGCAGACCATACTTTAACGGGTGGTTCAGAGTGGGAGCTCTGGAGTCGTTTCAAAGTTCAAGGCCTGGCCGCCACTTGCAGAAGTGTAATCTGCAGCAAGATAATTCCCTCCACGAGGAGCCTCAATCTCCTCCGGGAAAACGGGGAATAACACTACTTCCTTCACTAGGTCGCTGCGAAAGTTCAAGGGGACGACACTCGCAAAGCACCCGGCAAGCAGGAAGCGCCCCAACGATGGGAGCTGCGGTGATTAATAGCGGTTTTGCGGCCTTGGGAGCTTTAATTACCGCCGGGGGCCGGGCACCGGGGAGAAGGGCCGGCGCCTGGGAACCACAGGGAAGGAGCCCGCCGCCCCAGCCACGGACACACCTGCTCCTCCAGCCGCTCGATCTCCAGCTGGTTCTTCTCCTCCTCTTCGTCGTACTCCCACTCGTACTCCCCAGGGGAGCTCTCCGCGGAGGAAGCCATGGCGTACTCCTCGTCCCCATCGCTCTCACTCACGCCTTCCTCCTGCTGGTCCCACCCCGGCCCCATGGCCTTGTACGTCGCAGCGGCCACGGCCCGCGACAACACCTTCCTCCTCGTCCTAGCCGCCTTAACCTCATCTTCCTCGCCCTCCGCGGTGGGCCCGGCCTTAGGCTCGGCCTCCGCCTCCGAAGCCGATGTTGCGGCCGCCGTCGCCATCTTGCGCTTCCAGTGACTCTCGGGTCTTCTCTCGGCGGCCGAGGACCCGCGAAAGTAGAAGCTGCCCGCGGCGTTCGCCTGCTCAAAACCCCGCTCTCGGGCCACCGAATGGGAAACTGTGAGCCTCGGGTGACGGGAAAATCTGGGAATACACGAAATTTTGTATTGCTTTTGAGACAGGAGACAGCCTGACCTTGGGCAGTTAGGAATAAGTGGCTCCTTGATAACAACAAGAGGGCAGAAAGGACAGGACCGTCTGAGACACCCACTTCCTGGGACAATCCGCCGGGGACCCTATCCAGGTTCAGCAGCTGCACGGTTACTCCCCCTCAAAAGGTCCCGCCACTGTAACACACAGAAGCCCTCCCCTCGGATGCCCTGGTGGCTTTCTCCTTAAGGAGCCCCTCCGGGGTGGCGAGAGTCTCTTTGTTTCGTCCTCGCCCTCATAAACCTGGTGCCTGTGCTGCTCTTAACCTTGCTGGTCGGTTCCATTCTTGAGAACACAATCCCGGCTTTTAAAAAACGGTTACAGCTTTGAAGGCTCCTTGGAGATCTCCACGTCTTCTAACCGTAAGTAAGGAGCAGTCGGCACCCTCTTTTCCTATCTCACACGAACTCTCAAACTATGGGCACCTGTTAGCCAGTTAAGACCGAATGGGGCGTTGCCATTCTCAAAGCCTCGGGTGACAGGTTCCCTGGGTCTCCTCCCAGCTGCGCCCCAAACGGAGTTGGGAACGTGGATGTGTTGGAGACCCAGTTTCCCGATGCATGGGACTTAAGGGAGGGCAAACAACAGCTGATGAGTCCTGACCGAACTACTCTTTGGTGGACGCCTGAAGGCGCTGGCGGAACCTGACCCCTGACCGCCCGTTTGGGTATCCCGCTCAATTTTCCTCTTTGTCTCGACCAGCCTCTCCCTTCGGGAAATGAGTGGAGAAGCCCAGGATTGATCCCCCGGAAATCTTCCCAGGAGTGATCCGGGAGACTTCCAAGGAGTCCTACTCACAGGTTTCCCAAACTACAGTGGAAGGTGGCTACTTGCTTCCGATTCTGACACTCTAGCGTGGCTCATCTCCCCGGTCCGCATTTTCTACCTTTCATCTTCAAACTCCTCTTGTGGAGCTTATAGCCTTCACCCGGGCCCTGGAGCTTTAGTGAAGGTAAAAAGTTCAAAATCTGTACAGACTTTAAGTATGCCTACTTGGTCCTTCATGGCCATGCTGTCATCTGGAGAGAAAGAAACTTTCTAACAGCCACTGGGACTCCTATAGAGTTCCATCAGGAGATAGGTCATTTACTGATCTCGGGGTGTGTGTGGGTGTGTGTGTGTGGGTGTGTGTGTGTGTGTGTGTGTGTGTGTTTCAATGTTTGTTTATTGTTGAGAGAGTGCAAGCGGGGGAGGGGCAGAGAGAGGGGGACAGAGGATCCCAAGCAGGCTCTGCGCTGGCAGCACAGAGCCCAATATGGGGCTTGAACTCACGAACCATGAGATCATGACTTGAGCTGAAGTTGAACGCTAAGGGACAGAGCCACCCAGGTGCCCCTGACCTCAGTCTCTTCCCCCAACACACTGTAAAGGCCACCAAAAAGGACCAGATGAGGTTGCAAAGGGAAATAAAAGGACTGATGCCACAGCCAAACAGGCAGCTAATAGTGTTTCCCCTAAAAACAAAATAGCTCCTCTCTTTTGGGAACCCCCCTTACAACCCATGAAACCCCAATACAGCGACAAAGAAACCATGAGAGCCCTGTCCTGGCGATTTACCCTCTTGCCCTCGGGATGGCTACAGGATGAACAGGGGAAGATCTTGTTGCCCACCGCTACCAGATGGAAACTGCTTAAAACCCTGGAAAGAGACGGGACACTTCAGTGGACATGTAAGTTCTTCACAGGAAATAAAATTAGACTAGGGGCACCTGGGTGGCTCAGTCGGTTGAGCGTCCGACTTCATCTCAGGTCATGATCTCACGGTCCGTGAGTTCAAGCCCCGCGTCGGGCTCTGTGCTGACAGCTCAGAGCTGGAGCCTGCTTCCGATTCTGTGTCTCCCTCTCTCTCTGCCCCTCCCCTGCTCATGCTCTGTCTCTCTCTGTCTCAAAAATAAATAAAAACATAAAAAAAAAAATTTAGACTGTTGAGCAGGTGGTAGGATCCTGAGAAATATATCAAAAAATAAATAAATAAATAAATAAATAACCCCAAGCACCATCAGGTGGCTCCTCCAGGAGTCCAACAAACAGGGTCTTTCATGGGGGAGGATTGGCCGGTATTTGCCAAAAACTCCAGGAATACAGTACCTACTGGTGTGGGTGGGCACCTTCACCAGTTGGATTGAGGTCTTCCCCAGTAAGATGGAAAAGGCCCTGGAAGTAATTAAGACAATTGAACATGAAATTATTCCCCGATCTGGGGCGCCTGTTAAGCGTCCGACTTCGGCTCAGGTCATGATCTCTCAGTTGGTGGGTTCAAACCCCACATCAGGCTCTGTGCTGACCTCTCAGAGACTGGAACCTACTTCAGATTCCATGTCTCCCTCTCTCTCTTGGCCCCTCCCCCACTCATGCTCTGTCTCTCTCTCAAAAATAAAGAAACATTTTAAAAAATTAAAAAAAAAAATATTCCCCGATTTGGGTTGCTTGAAAGCATTCAGAGTGATAATGGTCCATCACACAGGGCATCTCTGCTGCCCTAGGTATTCGGTACCACCTACATTGTGCCTGGAGACCCCAGTCCTCAGGAAAGGTTGAGAGGGCAAACGGGGTTCTAAAGAGGCACCTAAAAAAAGCTTGCTCAAGAGATGAGCCTCCCCTGGATACGGGTCTTGCCTATTGCCTTGCTGTGAATGAGGAATACTCCTCAGGGCTGGTCTGGCTTTAGCCCCTCCGAGACACTTTATGGAGACCCTTTCTAACCAACGACATATTATTTGACAAGTAACAGGTCAAACATGTCATTTCTCCTTCCAAATTCCAGAGGGCACTACAAGAAAACGAAAATACCACACAGCGCATACAAGGAGGACCTCTATTTGAGCCCGGGCATCCAGTTCTAGTTCAATCTCTTCCTCCTCCTTCCCCCTCTCTTCAGCCTTCCTGAGAGGACCCCTGCCTGGTGATCCTCTCCACCCCTTCTGCTGGTAAGATTTCAGGAGGAGATGCTTGGATTCACCACACTCGTCTAAAGCCCTGGCGAGCTCCAGACGATCCTCAGAAAGAAGGAGACAAGTACAACTGTGAGACTATTGAAGACCTACAATTCCTCTTCAAGAAGTTCAGAGAAGTGCTCCACCCCTTAAACGTCTCATAACAACACCATGACCCCCTAGGGCTTTAATATTTCTATATCTCACACTCTTATGGTGCCGGCTGCCACAGGGAATCCTCGAGTGGGTTCCATTAATTGCCGCTGCCTTTATCTTAGCTGACTGCTGGATCTGTGGGAAGGATTCTTTAGGCACAGTCGTCCCAGCCCCCACGTCTGTGTGGCTATGAGCCAATGACACTGTCACCCCCTTCATCTCCTCTACCAGTCCTTTCCCCGGCGCTCACATTGAATGGCTGTTCTTCAAAGCCTGGAAGGAGGATACGGAAACTAAAAGGAACAACACCCCTTGGTCCAGTGGTACCCTCACCCTCGCCCGGTTGGACCGACTCCACCTCAACGCCAGTGCCGTCTTCCCAATCTGCTTTGAAAATTCAGCGTCCCGGGGCGCCTGGGTGGCGCAGTCGGTTAAGCGTCCGACTTCAGCCAGGTCACGATCTCGCGGTCCGTGAGTTCGAGCCCCGCGTCAGGCTCTGGGCTGATGGCTCGGAGCCTGGAGCCTGTTTCCGATTCTGTGTCTCCCTCTCTCTCTGCCCCTCCCCCGTTCATGCTCTGTCTCTCTCTGTCCCAAAAATAAAAATAAAAAAACGTTGAAAAAAAAAAAAAAATTAAAAAAAAAAGAAAATTCAGCGTCCATCCCACACACGGGTCTCTTCACAGGTAATCTCCCCACATCTCAATGTAATCTCACATCCCAAGTCACTAGAGCCTCTGCGGAAGGAGACCTGGAACTCTTCCCGCTGCAGTTCTCTCAGTGCGTGTAAGAACACTGATAAATATCACCTTTTCCTCGACGTTTTCTCTGAGCCCAGTATCCCCCAAAGCGCACAACCTCCTGCACCGCAGGCAATGTCCGTGTAGCCAGAAGGTCTACCGTCTCTTATAATTCAGCAAATTTAAGTCTGGCGTCCACACCACTCCTCTCGTCCCAAGAATTCTTCCTCAAAACATATCCCTCCAGCTTCCTTGCATCCACCATACGGGAAAGACTCAGACGCCTCCCTAATTTGGAGCAGATTGTCAGGGGGCCCCTCTGCAACAAGTAGACCCCAAGCCCTCTTTACTTACGACTTCCACGTAAACCTCTGGGTGGAAGAGGGTTTGTTCTGTGGAACCAGGGAGTACATCACGCTGCCGCCCTTATGGAGAGGGCAGTGCTTCCTCACTTTCATAGCTGCCCCAGCTGATGATGCGCCTGGTTCCAGCAGCATGCTGCAGGTTCTAAATGATCCTTGACCAGGGTCTGAAGGGTGGCTATTGCTCCCCTTCTGGTCTCTTTGTTCACTGGATTGTTGGGAGCGTCTGGAACAGCCCTAGGAGGCACCTCCGTAGACCTCTCAGCACAACTGGCCAAGACATTGAGGGAGACCATCAAGGGGATACAAACACCTGCAGAGCAGGTGAACTCCTTGGCAGGAGTCACACTTCAAAACCGACAGGCCTATGGGGCCCCTGGGTGGCTCAGTCGGTTAAGCATCTGACTTCGGCTCAGGTCATGATCTCACGGTTCATGGGTTTGAGCCCCACATCATGCTCTGTGCTGACAGCTCAGAGGCTGGAGCCTGCTTCACATTCTCTGTCTCTCTCTCTCTCTCCCTGTCCCTCGCTCATGCTCTCTCTCTCTCTTAAAAATGAATAAACGTTAAAAAAAATAAAAACATTTTTAAAAATAAAAAACCGACAGGCCTGAGACTTGCTAACCTAAGTGCGGGGGGTGATCCTGTGCCTTCCTTAAGGAAGAACGTTGTTTCTACATCAATAATGGGACAGATGGCCACACGTCTCGATTCCTCCAACAGTCTGGTCATCTCCATAGAGGCTCTTTCCAATTGGTGGGGCTCCCTAAGGGCCCAACTGTTGGCGCTGGCTTTGGCCACTAACAGCTCCCTTATTAACCCCTTCCTTAATGCTCCTCTTAGGACTTTATATTCTCAATGCACTCACCTGGTTTGTTGCTTCTCGCCTAGAGTCCTTTACACCTCCAAATGGTATCAGTGTACCCAGCAATGGAAGTGCCACTAGACCTTTACGGGGGGCCACGAGACAGACCCCACAGGGAGGGACTCTAGCTGCCACTCGTCTCCATGCCCCATCCCAGCATGAAGAAGTCAGAGAGGTCACCACCCACATACCCCAAGGGCAGTTGGGGTCACCTCCTCTAAGGGGGGACTGTGACAGGAGACAGACTGACCTTGGGCAGATAGGGATAAGTGGCCCCTTGTTAATAGCAGAGCAGAAAGTACAGGGCTGTCTGAGACACCCACTTCCTGGAACAATCTGCCAGGGACCATATCCGTGTTCATTAGCTGCATGGTTACACCTCAAAAGGTCCCACCACTGTAGCCCATACAAGCCCTCCCTCTCCAACGACTTAAGGAGCCTCCTCTTTAAGGAGCCCCTTCCAGGTCACAGGGGTCTCTTTGTTTCACTCTCGTCCTAATAAACTTGGTGCTTGTGCTGCTCCTAACCTTTTCGGTCAGTTCCATTCTTTGGCTACATCAGAACACGATCGTGGGTTTTAAAAAGCGGTTACACATTTACATACATGTAAAAGTACTCATAGAGGAAAAACTCCCTAACACAGCTCATGTTCCATCGCAACTTTAGACAGAAGTTGAGTCTTTGTACAGAAGTGCAGGCCATAGAGGAAGTCATGAAGTGATGATTGAAGGGAAGGGTTTGGCGCCATCTTGAGAAGGTCAAAAGGAATCTAGGCATAAACGCCTGCCTTCCCACCTAGCCCGACCTGGTGTTTGTTTCAGTCTCCGCAGTAACCGAGCCTCAAACGCAGAGAAAACAAGTTTTCAGGGGAAGGATCAATTGCACCATTCACAAGAAAAACCCATTTCCCAAAGAGATTCCTCCCCTTTATGTAATACCTGGTGCCTACTGGGCATTAAATATATGTGTGAGTTTTCTGGTTTTTTAAGATCATATTCTGCAAACCTCGATTAATAAATCACATTACTACACTTATTTAGAAACTCTTCATTTCCAAGCATTGTCATATAAATTATCTCTTTATGAAAAGAGAAATAGATGCAGACATAAATTCATATCTGCACTTCTTTAAAAATCAGGGCATGGTGTGTTCGCGTCCTCAAGCTCATTTTTTAGTAGGAAAATACTGATGTGTATTTGTTGCCTCTCTCCCTCATTAGCAAGGTTAATTATGTAAGCAATGAATATGTTTTTTCTTTCCCTTGGATCCCCAAAGACTAGTACAACGCCTTGCCACATGGTAGGTACTCAACGTTTATTGCTCAATGAATGAATTGTCCTTGAATGAGTACAAAAGTCAGGATCAAGGCTTAAAGAGGTGATGTCATTCGCATAGGGTCACACGGGAACCAGGGTTGTCAGAGCTTCCCAAATTAGTCTGCCTGGGCAACCTTGGACAAGTTACTAAATCTCTCTGACCCTCAACTCCTGAAGCTGAAAAGTGGGGGTAAGAGAAGTAGACTGGTTGATCCACTGCGCCCACTCCGGCGGTAGGCTTTGTGAACGCAAATCTGGGTCCCCATTGCAGCTTCAGCACCCCCTCAGATCCACAACCCTACAGGAAGAACTAGCCCTCCGCCTTCCATCCTTTAGCTCCGTGTCCCGCCCACCCCCGGAGGGGCGTGGTCAAGGCGGGGCCAAACGGGGACCTGTGCACAGAGGGGAAGGACGCAGGCGCGAAGTCGCGGTGACGTAAAAGGGTGCGCGCTCTAAGCGGAGAGCCGACTCGCGGGCGCACCCCTCCCCTCGGTCTAGCGCTCGGCCTGCGCAGGCGCAAGCCCGCAAGATGGCTGCGGCTGGAGCGGGCCGTCTGAGGCGGGCGGCGTCCGCCCTGCTGCTCCGAAGCCCGCGCGTGCCCCCCCGGGAGCTGTCGGCTCCGGCCCGGCTGTATCACAAGAAGGTAGGGGCTGATGAGGGGCTGCGCGGGGCCCGCACCGGCAAGGGGGCGGGAGGACGAGGACCACCTAAGGGACTCAGGTATGTCAGCGTCCGGCGGAGGCCCGGCCTGGAGAGGAGCGGTTGCGGGGCTGTGCGCGGCCTCGGGAGCCCCCAGTGCAGCCAGGGTGGGGGCCGTCCCCTCGCGCGCCTCTGCCTGGACTAGCTTTCGTTTGCTGCGCAGTGACTACCTGCGCCTGAAATAAAACTAACCGCTGCCCGTGGGCCCCGCCGCTGGCTGCGATTTCGGGCATCCCAGCCTTAAAACGCAACAGCCCGGGAAGGAGGCCTCTGTTGTAATCTGGCAGCCTGACTTCAGGGATGAACGCACACACCGGCGCGGGCTCCGGCTTCAGCCAGGCTATTGCCCTGGCCAGGTGACCTTGGGGAAGTCACTGCTCTGCGCTGAACCTGATTTCCTCATTGTAAAATGAGGTCTTGGCATTCATCTACACGAGCTAGGTAATGCTTGTGGAGTCCTCGGCCTGGTGCCCAGCACACGGAGATCATCTGTGGTGCGGTTCTTGCTGTCGGAGCCCTTAGGCTCCGAGTGGAGTCAGACTCGTAATCAACAGTCATAATATTTTAATTTTTGTCTTTTTTGGCGGACGGAAAGGAAAGGAGCCGGGGGTGTAGGGATAGGTGCGTAGTTTGCAGCCCTTGCCTTCCGAGGGCGTGGAGTCCCCTAGACATGAAACTCTCCCACTCGGAAAAGGACTACCTGAAGGACGCGGTAAATCAACATGGGGCAAAAAGTCTAGATTTAGCTTACTATTTTGTACGTCCTTGGGCTTGGAGTCAAAATCCGTGGTCGGATAAGTGGGGAAAGCAAACTGGAAGGTAGGGAGACTTACGACTAACTGGTAGACAAGCCTCGAGGTTACATTAAAGCCTTTTGTATGCCAGATTATCATTCCGTTCTGGCTTCTGCACGGTTGCAGGGACTTCGCTCCTCCCCCACCCAGGGGTGTGTTTTGTTGACAATACACGCTCCGCGAACGTGGGCTAGCAGCCTTTCAACCACCAGGGTGCGCTGCTCCACCAGAGCGATTTCAGGGCCTTGAAAAACAGTCATAGGACGGTTATTTTATCACACACAAACGCATTCCATAGCATTGTTCCTCCTGGAACATTCTCCTTGAGGCTTCTGGGCAGTCCTTCAATTGCTGGACCATAATTCATTTTAGAATTGTTAACAGTAATCATTACCCTTTGAAGATGGATTTTATTTGGAAATAACATAAATGCTATTTGATCCCAATGACTTGTGATTAAAAACCCTGTGGAATTAAGACATGATTTTGCTGATTTTTCTCCAGCATCTCAAATGTCTGAAGGTAGTTGGAGAAGAGCTACAAAAAGATGGGGTTATAAATTCTCATGGACATAAAGTGTAAGCCCTTCTGCTGGGGTGAAGTTTGGTGTTCAGGGATTGTCAGGTTCTGCTTGCTGGCTGCAAGGAGCTTAGCATCAAGTGGGGGCAGGGGGGCGGTAACAAGAAAGAGTGATCATGTCTTCTCTTAACCTTCTCATTTCAGGTTGTTGATCATTATGAAAATCCTAGGAATGTAGGATCCCTTGACAAGACATCAAAAAACGTTGGAACCGGATTGGTGGGAGCGCCAGCTTGTGGTGATGTGATGAAATTACAGGTGCCACTGGTTTTCATCTTTTAGTTCACAACCCATTTGCACGTACAGCATTTCATTTGGTCTCCATCTGGATTCCTAGGACAGGATGGGATGAGCTGCTGTCACCAGTCATTAGAGTGGGAGCTGAGTGTTAGTTCTCCTTCTTAACACACTATGCTGACCCCTTCTGACAGAGTAAACCAGTCTCCCTTTTCTGCTGTCTCAGCTTAAATTCCAACCTCAGCTCGGTAGAGTTTCAAAGGAAAACCACAACCGTTCAGTTAGCAATCCCCGGTGAGACAGGAAATGCAGTATATCAACCCTCCCCCCAAATGGGAGACAACACAAAGGGAGGGACTGGCACTTTGGGTAAACTGTAACTTTGACCACATCTACTTCACCTTGGGGAGTGAGTAGGAAGCTTGCCAGAGGTCTTCATGCCTGTCTTGGAAAACAGAAACGGGAGGCAGGAGGGAACCACTAGATGTCATTTCATGCCAAACTAAAAAGCATTAACCAGAGGCCTTTATTGCAGACTTTCCCAGGGCTTAAAGATACAGATTGACTGAGAGCCATGAGCAGCAGACCTTCATAGCCAAAAAGCAAGCTAGGATTGCAGAACAAAAACAAAACACGGAGGGAGGGGGGCACATTCTTCAGCCTGTCTTTACCAGGTAGGCCTGTATAGTTGTGATAGTTGTTCCTACACTTTTCACCACTGAGCCCTTTGCAGCAAAGCAAATTTAGTAGTCATTAATGCCAGAACTTAAAAGTGTGAAAATCAAGACCAAAGCCCTTGGGGAGAACCCAAGTTCTACACGGCGGCACCAGGAATCACTGCTTAACTCCTGTCTCTTTTTCAGATTCAAGTAGATGAACAGGGGAAGATTGTGGATGCCAGGTTTAAAACATTTGGCTGTGGTTCTGCAATTGCCTCCAGCTCATTAGCCACCGAATGGGTAAAAGGGAAGACGGTAAGGTTGCCTACAAACTGCGAGAATTAAATCACATTCCCAACAAACCTACCTCTCAGTTCAGGGAAGGGTCTTGTTGGGGGCGGGGAGTCACTGTGATTTTGTTTCAAAATATTCTAATAATTTTCTAAATTTCTCCTACTCAGGTTTTGATTAAATTCTTCTCTACGTTGAGAATTATGGATAATTTTGTTAGGTGTATTTTAATGGGGGCGGGGGGGGGGGTTGATCATTTTTATTTGTTCAGGGATTTTGATGGTTTTACTTTTGTTTTTAATTATGTAGAAAAAAGATCTTCACCTCCCCCTCTAACAAAAAAGAACTACAAAGAAATCTGTGGCTTTCTCCCAGGTTGCTGATAATGTTATAATTTCCTAGGAGTTTAAGGATGGGAGAGGTTATATCGTGGTTTGTGTTCTTGTTTATTTCCTTCCATCATATTTCAGGAAGGACTGCAGGTGGTTTGTAAGGATTCGTGAAATAACAAACTAGCCTGTGCTAAAAGAGGGATTAAAGAATCAAAAACAGCAAAGATGGAGGCAAAGTGAACAAATAAAACAGTGATCCCGGTGGCTGATCAGCAGGTCCTCAGAGGGTAGAAATGAGACAGGCTGGAACATCTTTTCCGTCCTTTTCTCTGCCAAAGCCTCTTTCCCAGCAGCTGCAGAGGTAGAAGGTCCCAAATGCAGCGAAGAGCTGGAGTTTCTAAAATCCAGTCATTAAAACCTCTCTGAAAAGCCAAAACGCAGGGCTGCTTATCTTTGCAGCCCCAAGGGATCAAGTTCAGGGAGCTGAGTCATGGAGGGGTGTGCTTGGGGAGCTGGGCAGCTCTACAGCAATGTGGAGTGCCAGGCCACGTGCCACCCGCCTCCTGGGGCTCAAGGCCTTCTGGCTGGCAAGCTCCTCTGGCAAGCACACACCTAACCTGTTCTGGCAGGAGGTGGCTCTGAAGTCATTTGTTAAGCACTGTCCTCAGGGAAGGGGGAAGTGAGACAAGGCACCTGTGCTCCCAGGATCTGGCCTTTGAGTTGTGACCAGAAAGTGGAGGAAAGAGGGCCTTTCTATGACCTTGAGGTCCTCCTATCTGAGTTACTAGGAACAGAATGTGAAGCATAATCATTGAAGTCAGCAGAATTGGGAAACTGGGGGGCAGATGGGGAAATCTGGCATTCCTTAAGCAGCGGGGCTCCATGCCATGTAGGCCCGCCTCACGTGCCCTTGGGCACTCAGCCAAACCCCGGCATCCTTTTCAGTGTGTTTCAAGGAAACAGGTCTTTTAGGCAGAGGAGCAGCCTAAAGAGACCTCTCACCCCAAGACCTGTCTGTGCCACTGGCCTATCTGCCATCTCTCTGACCTCACTGACACTCTTTAGCACTTCTAGTTGAAGGGATTTATTCTAAACATTTGGTATAAGACCATCAGTAAAGCTGATATTCACAAAACCAGAATAAGAAATCCCTGCCTTTAAAAAAAAAAAAAAAAAAAAGACTCGTGTCGCTGGCCTCCAGCAGACCCCTAAGGGACTCCTCACTGGCTGGCTCGTGGGACCGTCTTTGTCGGCCTTGCTGACCCTGGCCAGGCGCTGGGGTGTGCGAACTCCACCCTTGAGCGTCCCAGCTGCAGCCTTGATGCACAAGCGAGGGGCCTTTGGGGCTGTTAAAGGGAAATCCTCCCCCACCACCCTGTCCGGAGGGCCTCTTTGACCTTCTCTTTTCTTACTGCCTGTTCTTTAAGCGAGAGCATCGCTGCTAAAACTGTTGGTCTTTCACGTGTCTCAGGTAGAGGAAGCCCTGACCATCAAGAACACAGACATCGCCAAGGAGCTCTGCCTTCCCCCCGTGAAACTGCACTGCTCCAGTAAGTCTCTGCTCCAGAATCCAACAAGCTGGGGCAGTTGGGAGTTTGTCAGGTATCAGCTGGCATTTGTGCAGGGTACGGGCAAGTCCATTTTCATCACGGAGTCTGTCTCTAGCCTTGAGAGGGTTAAACTCCAGGTGACCCAGTCGTCTCCCGGAGGATCTTCCAGGAGGTCATGTGTGCTGGGCATCATGCTGAGCACTTCGTGGCATCATTTCTCAGCCTCAGAAACGTCTGCTAGTCCACAGAAGGTGTCATTACGTCTCCCTCTTACAGACCAGGAAAGCGGGGCTTGGGTTAAAGCGCCCCAGTTCCATGGCTTCTAAGTGGGAAAGCCAGCACCTAGCCCCCAATCTCTGATGCCAGAATCTGTGCTGTTCCCACCCCATCGGAGTCCAGTTCAGACCAGTAAAGGTGAAAAGCTTTTGCCACGATCCCATCTGTTGTATGTGTGTTGTCGCGTCCTTTCCCAGGCGCTGTTCCCGTTGAGGTCTGCATCTGTGTACGGGATGACCAGGTCCGCTCGTTCACTAGTCCCCTCTACGCTGTCCTAAGCGAAAGCCCAGATGCCTTAACACCTCTACGTGGCTTTCTAGTTCAGTCTCTGCCTTAAATCTAAAGCTTTTTCCATCCTCTCTCTCAACCTTCTACGGGAAGGAGGGAAGAGAAATGGCAGCTTCACTTACTGATGGAGGTTTACTGACCACATTAGTTACAAATCAGCAGAGAGCCCGGTCTCCTGCCCAGGGTAAGACCCCCAGGAGAACAGAGTGCTGGGGCAGGGACGTGGAACACAGCCTTCAGGAAGTCTGCTGAGACCGGAGTTCTTTCCACCTGAGCTGAACTTTCAAGTACCCAGGAATACAGGCCATAGCTCAAGCATTTTCACACGGCTTCAGAAAACCCCCAGCCGCCTCTTTTGGCCGCCTCCTTGGGTACCGCAGCCTTCAGCTGCCGCTCTCTGCCGCTGGCTTGCTTGCTGCTGTCATTCCAGCACTCTTCATTTCTATTTTCCCCCATAGCGCCATTTGTAACATCGACTCCAAAGTAAAAGTGTTCAAGCTTGGGGTCTCTGGAGAGTAACGTGGCAGGTGCCACCTGTTGGCAATACGTAAGTCATGCCAGCTTGCTCAGCCAGCGTCCACCACCTTTATTCCTGACCTCCACGTGAGCAGACCAGACCATTTCTCCTGTCCCTCCGATGCATCAGACACGTGGTGCAAGTCCTCACGCTATCCCAGCAAGAAAACAGTGTCCCAGTCTCATAGAAGAGAAAGGGCATTCCAGGAAGCTGAGGGACCAGGCCCAAATCCCAGGTATTTAAACCCCAGTGTGTCTCCAGAGCCACTGGACGGGAGCAGCCTGGCTCAGGAAACGGCTGGTTGGCTTTCCAGGCTTGCCCGTCACCCCCCGCACCCTGGCTAGTCGGCTCTGTTAAGCCCTTCCCAGCACCACGGCCCTCCAGCTCTTAAAGATGCGATTCCTAAGACTCTGTCTGTAGAGCCTCCAAACTTAGCTTGTCTTTCCTTGTGCCACTTCCAGTGCTGGCTGAAGATGCGATCAAGGCTGCCCTGGCCGATTACAAACTGAAACAAGAACCCAAGAAAGGAGAGGCGGAGAAGAAATGAGCCCTCGGCGAAGGGACCGGCAGGTCATATACGCTGTCTGTGCACCCGCCACACAATCACCGTAGATGTTCAGAAGCCCCTCACACTACAGTACGAGACCCTCTGAGACACGCACAGCACTTGCTGGTCACGTTGTGGCTCTAATGCAAGCAAAATACACAGTTTACTCGTTCCAGACCCCGTGCTTTCTTTCAGCCCCCTTTTATCGCCTTAACCCAGTTTGTGTATATTTTGAATTGTGTGCATGGCCTCAAAGCTGAAATCAGGAACAAAGTCTGCTGTGCTGGTCCACGAAGTGCACCGATACCTCGTTTCAGCTGACCCTGTCTGACGAAGATTACCAGTAGAAGGCCTTGGTATGATTATTTGAGAGAGCCAATTGTACATAAAACAGATTTGCATATATATATATAATAAAAGAATGTAAGACCATGTTTTTCTCTGGTAAGCCTTGTCTCTTGGATCCCTCACTCACCCCCAGGTGCCGCCCCGAGCCCCCTGGGGCTCCCAGGTACTGAACCGTGACAGCGTGTGCACCTTTCTCAGCAAACTGGTCAGTAAAGACCACTGACAGAGATGGCCAGATGTGTGTCACATTTTACGGAATGGGGTGAAGGTGAAAGGAGAGGGCCATCTCTGTTCGTGGTTCTTTGCAAACTAATAGATTGAGAAATAAATCACATTAAAATACAATGTGATAAATAAATTAGCACAGGTCTTTATAGTAGGGATTCCTCCCTGTGGGAGGAAAGGCTGTTAACGTTTCAGAGAACTGTCCCAGCTATTTGGAACCTTGACTTTAAAAATGAATTCAGCTACAATTTTGACCCAAGAAATTGATTTGGGTATGTATAGATCACTGACGGAATTCAGATTCATACTAAAGACTGTGACAGTACGACTTTAAAAAAAAAGGCGGGGGGGGGGTCCCTGGGTGGCTCAGTCAGTTGGGCATCTGACTCTTGATTTTGGCCTGGGTCGTGATCTCCTGGTTTGTGGGTTCGAGCCCTCCATCAGGCTCCATGCTGACAGTGCGAGCCTGCTTGGGATTCTCTCTCTCCCTCTCTCATTGCCCCTCACATTGCCCACTCACTCTCTCTCAAAATAAGTAAGCAACAACAAAAAAAACACCCAGGGGATGAGTTGAAAATGGAGATTTCTAGACCCATCATTCCACTTTAGGTCCCCTTTAGATTCTTTTTTTTTTTTCCCCAATGTTTATTTTTGAGAGAGAGAGAGAGAAACAGTGCAAGCGGGGGAGGGCAGAGAGAGAGGGAAACAGAATCCCAAGCAAGCTCCAGGCTCTGAGCTGTCAGCACAGAGCCCGATGGGGGCTTGAACCCATGAACCGTGAGATCCTGACCTGAGCTGAAGTCAGACACTTAACCGACCGAGCCACCCAGGTGCCCCCCGGCAGGTGATTCTAATGCCTCTGACTTCTGATGGCCTGGGTGGTTCTGGATAGTGGTGGAGGAGCCCAGGCGCAGGGAGGGAACTTCCTTTGTCCATTCTCTGCCATGCCCTGCACAGGGGTGGTATTTGAGTAGCTCATTCGGAGCTGTCTGCACATGTACAGTGACCTGAGGTTTTAAAACATCCGCCCCTGGCTCAGGCATGAATAACATTCTACCCAGCATCCCTCCTGACCCTCATCTGCCCCCAGAGCTGTGGGTATCATTTTGAGGTACCCCACAGTCCTGCATCAGCCAAAATCCCACTTAAAAAGGCCCAATTTTCTAGCAAAAACGTGATCTTAGAAAGTACCATCTAACCATCTCAAATCTCCAACTCTTCAAAAGTTAAAAAAAAAAAAAAAAGAAAGAAAGAAAACGAAAAGTCCTCTGAGTCCTGGAGGAAGGCACAGAACTTCAAAGCCCATTCCCTCCACAGACTGGGGCCTTTATAAGAATCTCAAATTAGGGCCACCGGGTGGAGCCATGTCAAAATGTCCCGTGTGGCACACTCTACTATTTAATTCACCATCCCTCTAGGCTAAGCCGGTCCCGTTGCCTTCTTTATTATATGTGGCCACACTGCAATTCCCCACCGCTTTTCTCTGTAATTTAAAAAAATGAGACATTTCTGTCCCGGTTAACATCCCCTGAGACTCGAACCAGAATTCTACACGCCACGAGCTGCTCGCAGACGGCCACAGCAAGATTACCAGAACAGCCCAAACCTCAAAGTAGGTGTTTGTGCAGCGAAAAGAAGTGATTTTTTTTTTTTTTTTTTTTTTTGACTTACATTCAAGACCCTCCTTTCCCCAGACAAGTCTAGTGGTAACCACACGAGGGCATCGCGTACCCTTCCATGAGCTTAAGGCTAGGTCTCTGCATCTCTAAGGAAAACCTCCACGGAGAGATCTTGACGTGCAAGTCGGAAGAGTCCATCATGCACCCAGGCCCTGACGTTTGTCATCCGTCGATTGGCACGGCAGCCCTCTGAGGGGGCCGTTATTCAAACTGACTCAAGCCACAAGGCCCAGGCTTCTTCCTGGTTTCCCGCTGGCAGGACACATCAAAGATTCCTCCCGCGGGCCCGAGGCTCACCTGGGCCTTGAGAATTCACATGAAGGGAAACCAACACGGGATAAGCCCCCCGTGCGTTCATCTGGCCAACTCGCCACCAAGCACCCACGGCCCTTGGCTGGCTGTGCTTCAGGACCGTCCGGGGAGCCTGCTTTAACCCCAACGCCAATTAAATCTGATGTCCCGAGGGTGGAGCCTGGGCGCTGGTATCTTTTAAAAAGCTCCCCAGGAGTTTGCAGTATGCACCCACGGGCGAGAACCGCGGCGCCCTTTGCAAATCAGCCTGCTAAGATTATTTCAGTGGAGGCTCACGGCCCTGTGAGGTGTCACCTCCCATCTCCAAAAGAGCTCCCGAGTCCCTTCCTCGCTGGCCCCCAGCGTCTGCCTTAGTCTAGGCCATCGTCATCTCTCTCCTGGCCCCCGCCGTGGTCTCCCTGCCTCCAGCCTCACTGTTGGGATCCGTTTCACACGTGGCTGCCGGAGGGGTTTTCCTAAACAAAAGTGACTCCGTCGCTCCTTTTCTTAAAACCTGTCCGTGGCTCCCTGTTGCACTTCAGACAAATTCCAAACTTCCTACCACATCGATGGATTTGCCCCAGCCATGCTGAACCTTACTGTTAGGCTTTTCCCTTGCTCCTGGCAGGAATGCCCTCACCAGGCATTCTCGCTTAACCCCCACTCAGCCTGGGAGCCTCATCTCAGGCATCACCTCCTCTGAGAAGCCTTCCCGGATTGTCCCAGGTTGAGCTAGGTGCCCCTCTCTGCTCCCGCAGTCCCCTATACTTCTTAATCACATACGTGTCATAGACAGCACTGCAATTTGCTTTTCTCTTGTTTTTCCGTATCATTGCACAGACATTAAGTCTCTTTTTTTTTTTCAGTTTTAAATAGGTAACATACCACAAGAAAAAATTTCAAACAGCCTGAAATGGAAGAGTCCTATATAAGTTTCCTTGCCATCCTTAATTCCCCAGCCTCCTTCCCCAAGGCAATCTCTAACACTTGTTTCGTAGGTGTCCTTCTAGAAATTCTCTAGGCATATCCAAGTATACATGTGTTCAAGTAGACCATCCTTTTGTTTCTTTTTCACACAGGTGGTAGCATACTATACACACTTCTGCCATGCTTATTTTCCTCTTGACCATATTTCTGAAGGCCATTCCCTCTCTGTTCCTATAGACCTGCTACATTCTTCACAGCTGCACAGCATTCTATATATGAAGGTCCATAATTTAGTTTTCTGTTGATGATTATATAGATTATTTTCAAGGCAATGTCTTAATTATGGGACCCAGCATCTGGTACAGTTCTTAACTTACTAGGGGATTCCCTGAATGCTTATTCGGTGTATGAATGGATGGGTGTTTGGATTGGTGGGTAGGTGGGTGGATGGATGGATGGATGGATAGATGGATAGATGGATGGATAAGTGGGTGGGTGGATGGGTGAGTGGATGGATTGGTAGGTGGGGGGGATGGATGGATGGATGGATGGATGGATGGATGGGTTCATGGGTTAAGTGTCCACATAGATGGATGGATGGGTCAATGAATGGGTGGGTAAACAAAAGGGTGGATGGATGGAGGGTATGTGAGTGGGTGGGTAGGTGGGTAGATGGATGGATGGATGGATAAATACATGGGGGGGATGGGTGGGTTAATGGGTGAATGGATACATAGATGGATAGTGGGTGGGTGGTGAATGGATGGACGGATGGACAGACAGAGAACCAGGCTCAGAATGGTGAAATGGCTTGCCCCCGATGACACAGCCAGGGAGCAGAAGGCCAGCACTCTGCTGAGGTCCTCTATCCACCTCCCACCCCTTCCAAAGCACCACACCACAACTATGACCATGTCTCTAATTTAACCGTCCCTAGATGTTATTCCTGGATTTGGGCCACTTGGGACCACATCAGAATGCACAGTTTTAGAACCTCCCATTAAGCATGTCCTGTCAAAACTAGCGGTCTCTATCCTGGAGTCTTATTGAAATGCCAAGCAAATGAGAGGCATCTCTTGATAACTGAGGCCCCTTGAACTTCAGGGAGGAATACAGACTCTGTCCACCCTCACGACAAGACACTTATAGGTCCCACTGAGTCTCGGTAGAGTGAGGGGACACTGCAGACGACCTCCAGCCCCAACCAGAAGATGGATGAGAAGCACATCCCTCATCAATGGCTCTTTCTGGCCCATCTACTTGCTTTCTCCACCCTCCAAGGTGACATCAGCCAACCCCTCCAAAAACCACCTCCCCAGAGAAGGCCATGTCCACACAGGGAGGCAGCAGCAGCACAAAGCCGAGTGAGCTTGGAGTGCTGGAATCAGACAGGGGGGGTTCAAGCCCTGGCTGCCACTGTGGGACCCCGAACAGGAAACCTCAACCACCCCAAGCCTCAGTTTATTCATCTGCAGAATGGGAACGATAACAGTACCTACCCGGTCGGGTTGACCTGACAACTGAATGAAAGAATGCAATAAAGCATATGATACATAGAGTTCATTATTGTTATGGTGTCTGTTATGATTACGCACAACAGCTCAGCCGTGACTACGGACCAGGCGCAGTTGCTGGGTGTTTCTATAGATTAGCTCGTTGGCTCCTCCCAGGAGACTCCTAACCTGCTATTATTATCCCATTCTGCAGATGAAGAAACCACCAGCTAAAGGGCATGTCCAAGATCACACAGCCAGGAAGTGACAGAGGAGGGATTCTAGCCCCAGGCTGCCTGATCCGGAGTGCAGGCCCTCTGCTTGCTACGACTCCACTCACGCTCTCTGCTGCCATTATTACTATGAGCGTGGGTATCATTACTACCATTACAAATAGTAGCTATTGTTACTTCTACTGTTACTACTCCCACTATTACTGTTACTCTTTTTAAAATACCACAACCTCAAGGCTTCCAACCTATGGTATGTTCACCACGAGACCAGCCCTCACACTAAGCCCTTCAAAGTCACGCAGAGCTCTCATCTGGCTGCACAGGGCAGGAAACACACAGATGTGACTTCTGTCACACATGGCTTGTTGGGCAAGCTCCCTCCACGGTGCTTGGCCAACCACAGGGTATGGCTATGCCCCAGGCCCAGCCTCAAATACCACCACCGCCCTCCCCGCCCAGCTGTCTTTGGAAAAGTCATGTTAGGCACCTCAGAGAAGCCCAGCTCCCAGAATAACTCCAGAAGGCCCCCCGGGTGAGGACAACTATTATTGCCCTTAGAGCTGCTTGTGTCCAAGAAGTTCCAGGGGCCTCCCATCCTGCCCCTGGCACCTCAAGCCAATGGGTCAAAGGAAGCCTCAATGTGGAAACTGGGCTGGACACCCC
Source organism: Panthera onca (assembly GCF_046562875.1). NCBI lineage: Eukaryota > Metazoa > Chordata > Mammalia > Carnivora > Felidae > Panthera > Panthera onca. The sequence goes on from NC_138350.1 coordinate 16,469,090, forward strand.
TCTACCCAAATACCTCCCCACCACATGCAGCCCTGCGTCACTGGCCCCCTGAGTCACTTAGGGAGCAACCCTGAATGAGGACTTGAGGGCTTGGGTTCCGACCCCAGCTCTGCCGTGACCTCTGCATGTGACTTTAAGCAGGCACTTCACCAAGCTGAGCTTTGATCTCCCTTTCTGAAAAATCAGCAGAAAGCTAGCCGCTAAGTCACAGGATCGCTGTAAGGACTGAATGAATTATCCCAGCTCCAGTCAAAAAAGACACAGAGCCAGGCGTGCACTTAGCGCTCAATAAATGTTAACCATCATCACCTTCACCTTCACCACCACCACCATCCCCAGCATCATTATCATTGTCACCGCCACCGTCCCATCATCATTATCACCATCGTCATCATCACCAGGATCCCCATTATCACTGCCACCATCATTGTCATACCCATCATCGCCATCGTTATCACCATCACTGTCCCCATCGATAGCACCGTCACTGTTACAGGTCAGGTTCCCCCAAGAAGCCGACTCTGATATGCAAGTTAGCATGAAGGGTATTTATCTGGGCGTGTCCCTGGTGTCACCACCTGCGGAAGAGTGGGTAACAAAGCAGGATTGGGCAGAGGGAGGACATGGGCAGCAATGTGCCCCCGACAAAAGTGCCCGTCGATCCCACGAGGGGCTCTAAGTCTGACAGCCCCTCAGACATGTCTGGTATCTGGGCGCTTGGCACTGACAGTCTCTAGAATTTATCACAATCTGGGGTTCAGAGGAGATCTGCATATTGTAAGAAGAAGAGCCAAGGGCTTACCACCAATGAGGAATTCAGGCATCTGTGGGGTTTAGGAGGCAAAGGAGCTTTGTGGGAGCTTCTCACACTGTCCCATTTGCCCCGCAGCCCCAGCGTCTTGCTCACTTTCCCACAACAGCAGGGCCCCTGGGGACCATCTCCCTTCAAGCGGGTGCTCATCCGTTCTAACCCCAAAGCCTTGGGACAGCGTGGCCCTGCTTCCTGGCAAGCCTTCTTGGGCGGCCGCCGGGATCTGTCTCCTCTTGACCTTTCCCACTCTTTTTTCTAGGGAGCTGAACCAAAGGATGGTCTGCTCGTGCAGGCGAGTCCCTTTCCGGCTGAGCTGACAGAGCTGAGGGCCTCAGGGAGAGAGTCTGGGTCACGGCCACCTGCCCTTCGTGGCCACGAGCAAGCGTGGGCCTCTCTCATGTAGAAAACCCGCGAGGGACTGTCACAGGGCAAAATGAGGTCGCGTGATCAAAGTGGCCAGGACAGCCAGGCACCCAGTAGGTGCTTACTAGATGCTCCTTCACCCACAACACAGGCCCTTAGCAGGCGCCACAGGGCAGAAAGGAGACGTCAGGATTTATGCCAAGCAGTGGCTTCCCACCGAACCTCTCTCTCTGGCCTCGGAGGCCCTACCTGCCTACCTTTTGTCCCACTCAACCCATTCCAGCCCCAGTGGCCTCTCCCTCAGACTCCCCAAGCTCATTCCCCACCTCAGGGCCTTTGCACTTGCTGGCCCCTCTGCCCAGAGCCTTCTTCCCCAGAGCTTCCCAAGACCGCCCCCTCCGTTTGGGACCTACCTCACCCCATCCACCCCTGCTCAGGTAGAAACCCATGCCTGCTGTCTAGCTCATCATACTGTTTATTTTCTCCACAGTACACAGCACCCTGGATTTACCTCGCTTGGGGAGGGCACGTCTGAGGATTCACCATTGGATCTCTGATGCCTAGAACAGGAACTGTGTACCACAGAGGAGGCCCTCCCAAAGGCCCATTCTGGTCACAGGTCCCGGAAAAGGGTAGGCAAAAGGAAGACCTGTTCTCATTCCCTGGGCAACGCTTTCTCCTCTGTGCAGTTTCTCTGCACAAGGAGGGGACCGGACCCAATGAATCCATATTCCCTTCCAGCTCCAACAAAAAGATTCCACAAACTTGGACAACTTCTCATTTTAGCCAATAACCAACTCATGCCAGAACATGATTCATCTCCGCCGATTTTGCCTAGCAACCAGCCCTTTTCCCCACACCCCGAATCAACCTCCCCCCAAGAAAAATTCCTCCCCAGCCACACACCCGCCCCACCTCCCCGCCCCCCCCCCCCCCCCCCTTCTGGCATCCCGGAGAGGAATGCAAGCCTTCAAGATCCCCCCCCTGTCTGTCTGCCACCAACATTTTAACGCAACCTCAGAATGTCTCGGGCTATGTCTGGAACAAGCTGGGGGGAGCTGTTCCCCCCCGGGATTAGTACAGGAAACAGCAGCAGAAGTCAGGCAGGCAGAAAGCGCTGACCCAGCACGGGGCGATCATTTCTATTCTGATGCCTCACCCTCCTCTTACATCCAGCTCCTGAGGCCTTGAAAAGTGTCTGCGTTTTAGGGAGGAAGCGAGGGGAGACCGGGAAAGCGAGCAGGGCAGCGGGAGAGTCCATGCCCCAGAACCGGCTCATTCAGATTGCCCCAGGGATGTTTGCATACAGTCCCCTCGGTGAGAGAAAGGAATTGTCTCATCTTGGAGATACTGGAAAGCAGTTAATAAACCTCAATACCCGTTCGCAACACAAAATCTTGGCGATCTAAGAATAGAAAGGAATGTCCTTGACTTGGAAAGGGATATTTACCAGAAAACTACAGCAAACATTATGCCCAGTGGAAAACTGTATAAGCACCCCCCATCAAGATCAGGCACGAGGCAAGAATGTCCACCTCCTCAAAAAAAATTATTTTAATATGTATTTATTTTTGAGAGAGAGACAGACACGGAGTGCGGGCGGGGGAGGGGCAGAGAGAGGGAGACACAGAACTGGAAGCGGGCTCCAGGCTGTCAGCACAGAGGCCGACGCGGGGCTCGAACTCACGAACTGTGAGATCACGACCTGAGCCGAAGTCAGAGGCCTAACCGACTGAGCCACCCAGGCGCCCCTCCACCTCCTCAACCGGCACCTTCTCCACCATCACCACCACAGTAACACCCATCATCGTCTCCTCCACAGCCTCTACCCTCCTCCAGCACCTCCCCCTCCCCTTCTACTATCACAACCCCCCCCCCCCCCTTCACTATCACTCTCCCACCACCAGTCAACACTGACGACAGTCAGGGACGTGGGCTGGAGACCCGCCTCGGCCACTACCCTTCTCAGTTTGCCCATCTGTACCTTGAGTGGTAGGACCGTACCAGCTGTTTGCAAACTACGCTCCACTGAGCACTCGGGGCTCGTGCAGGGGCACAGGGAGGCGAAAAGGTGCCCCCCGGGGGCAGCCCGTTTCCCCTCCAAAATACAGCTCTTCTCTCATCCAACTTAGGGTAGGAGTCCTGGTGAGAGTTTATGAGAACAAAGGATTCTGTGGCTCAACAGGGTTGAAAATCAGCGGAAACACAATCAACACAAGCGGAGACTAAGGATCGAAGCAGGCGACTCATGGGAGAAGGACGCTGTACGAAGCCCCCGATTCACCGATAATCCAACAGCCCACCTAGGAAAAAGACGGAAAACCTTGGCGGCGTTGCCAAGGACGGAGGGGAAGGGGGGCACTCCCGGACCAAGACAGGGGTGGAAATGGTGCCACCCCTCGGACAAGTCGTTTGGGAGCACCTGTGAAAAGGCTACACCTGGTGATCCCACCAGAAGGACCTACAGGCAGGAGTGCCCCATGCATGCGTCTGCAAAGACACGCACGTGTAGGGCACCCTCAGAAATATGTGAGGACACAGGGCCGCCCAGCTCTGCCACCTGTGACCTCCCTTCATGAGCTCACCTGGCGCCTGCTGTGGCCCCCGCACACCTGCCCAGAGGGACCCTGAAACTGGCTCCGTTCTGGGGCCACCCGAAGCCCAGGCAAGCGGGAGTCTGGGCTCACACCTCAAAAAGGGGAGCCGCCTGTACAAGTCCATCAGGTCAAGGCCACTTCCTGGGGCTCATCGTTCTTTCCCTTCGTGTAAGGTAGTCGGTAAACCACAAGGAGGTTGAGCTCCCAGGCCAGACCTAGGATCTGAGCCCTCTCCCCCACTCACCGGCCGTGTGACGTCGGAGGGGTCAGCTCACCTCCGTCAACAGTTCGCGGAGCAGAGACGGCTTCCTCATGGGCTAAACGAAGCTGAGCAAAGCGACTCCGTAGTGATTTTTCCAATGGGATCGTTTACGTGGAAAGCAAATGGAGAAACGTTGACGATATTAATGCTCCAGGCCCTTGCCTCGCAAAGCAAGTGCTCTCTGAACATCCTCTCACTTGACAGGAGCGCCGGCTAGAACTCTGCCACACCAGTGGGCACAGGGACGGCCTCCCTTTTCTCACTTATGAACCACACGGGCACGGGCATCCTGGCAGGCCCATCTCAGGGCCCACACGCAGGCACTTCTGTAGGCCGGCTCCGGGTAAGAACTTCTGGGGCGAAAGGCAAGGACATGATGCTGCTATCTGACCCTGGGAGAGGGCCGTATATCTGCACTCCGGTCCACTCAAAACCACACCGTGCGAAGATCTCATCTGCACAAAGACAAGCCGTTCTTATCTTACGAGAGGTCACGGGAAAAATTCAAAAGTGTTTCTAACTGGCTCCCCGATGGCTTGCCCCGTCCTTCCAGCCAGAGCTCTGCCGTCGTGGGGAAAGCGGCCCTCAGGCCCAGCCCGTCCAACTTAGGTGTGGTGGAAGGAAGGACTTCCTAACAGCGAGGAGTTTTCAGATGCTGGAGACGACAGAAGTTGCTGGAAGGATTCCTCTAGGGGTCTCTCAAGATGGGAGGCCAGAGGTAGTTTGAGCTCTCCGGTGGGAAGAAGCCAGGTTCTCCCAAGACCTTCTTGTCCAAGAACCGAGCGACTCAGGGGAAAATGGCATCCAGCCGCCCTTCCCCCCAGAGGCCGGCAATAACGCCTCATACAAGGGCGCAGGGTTTGGGGGCCCACCAGCCGTCTGAAATTCAGAGCACTGTCTTCTTCCCTTTGCCAGAGAGGTGGTCGAGGCCCAGAGAGGGCAAGCGACTTGCTCCAGGCAGCACAGCCAGGGAGGGTGTAGAGTTGCACCCCTCCCCCCCCATAACCCCGGAGCACCAGACCGGGGACCAGTGCCCATCCAGGGCCCCCCGCCTGCAAGTTCACGTCTCAGGAGAGCCGCGGGGCCGTGGGCTCGGCCTCCAGACGCGGTGGACTCTTGGCGTCCCCGCACGTGCGCAGCATCCTGGGTAGATCCAAGGCGCTGGGGTCCCAAGGCCAGCTGGTCCTTCCCCCGCCACGTGACCTCAGGCCAGCCCCGACGGCGCACTCGGGAACGTGGGGACACCCTGTCCGCAGGGCCGTGCTGCCAGAGGCTCGGGCACCCGCTCCACCAGCAAGCGAGAGCGCCCGCCCTGCAGGTGCGCGCATGCGCCGTGTGTGAGGCGGAAGGGCCTGACGCGCGGCGGGGCCTCTTGGCCGCCTTTCTGCCTGCAGACCCGAGCGCCGCGGCACCTCCTGCTGCCCCAGCTGAGCTGCAGGGGTGTGGGCACAATGGACGCGGGCCTCTCCTCCAACCCTGCTTGCCCTGCATTCACGCACTCATTCATGCATTCATTCATTCATTCGGGAACAGGATTGCAGAAGTGTGACCTTGGGCAAGTCACTTCACCTCTCTGAGTTTCCGTGCCTTCCTCTGTGAAACGGTGGATAATACCCGTGCCTCCCTCAGCTTTGTGAGGACCCAATGCATAGAAAGCGCTTAGCGCTGTGCCTGCTACGCACCAGGTACTCAAGCAGTGACGGAAAGTGGACCCAACAGGGGGATTTCAACACTGACAAAGGATACAAGTAGGAGATCTGGGGGCCAAAGGGATCTCTCGGAGAGCCTCGTCCCACAACCTTCCCCAGGGCAGGTGCAGGAGAGGTGTCCCACCTCCCAACGTCACTCTTCCTCTCCGCTCCTCCTTCAGAGAGCAACTTGAAGGGATTCATTGGGCTCAGCATGCATTGAGCACCTACTGCTTACCCAGCTCTGTACTGGGCTCTGACCTGCAGTGCAGCTGGGCAGGGAAGCCGCAGAATCTCAGAGATCAGAACTGCCTGCCGTTCCCTCTCTGGAGCTTCCTGGCAGCAGGAGCAACAAAGATAATCAGAAACGGAGCCCTTTCTCCCTCCCGGGCCCCAGGCCGTGAGCTCTAGGAACATTTTCTCATCTGAGCCTGGTGACAGGGCAGGATCTGTGGTTTCACAGGTGAGGCGCTGAGGCTCCAAAAGGGGGCGGAAACTGCCTAAGGTCACACTGCCTGGAAGTGGAATTCGAACTCGGGTTTGGATCCAAGTCTTGTGGGATGCAGACACCTTAAGTCCTTCCCCCACTGCTCCTGAAGGAGTGTCCTGCCCAGAGTCAGTGCTGATAAGTATTTGGCTTGTTTTATAGACGGGAACACAACAGAGAGGGTAGGGGTGATATTCTAGGTCACCCGGCAGCGAATCCAGCTGGATACCACCCCTCCCCAACCTTTCCAACCCCCCAGAGATGGCCTTGGCACCTGCCCCAGATGGGCCCAAGTTCCTGGGCTCCCCTAACCCTGTTGTCAGCCGCGTCTCCAGCCGCACTGGCCCAGACAATATCTAAGCCCTAACTGGGGTCACCGCACCTCGGAGGGAGACAGGGAACAGCTGTCACATGACCCCTGGCCCCCGCCAGGCGCCAGACCCCTGCAGAGGGGCACACGGGGTTGCGGGGTCCTTCCCCAAAGGGCGGCACGAGCCTGTCTCTTCTCTCTGGCCACATCCTTCACCCCCTCCTTGGAGTTCACGGGACTTCCCTGGCTGCTGGCTCTGCTCTGCTCTCACCGGACACTTCCAGGCCCCTCTGCCCTGCCCCCACCCCAAGAAAAGACGTTATAACGCCAAAGTTTCAAGCGTCTGAGAATCGCTGATCTTGTGACTCTGGAGCTTCTAAACCTAGATCTGGAAAGAAGAGGTGACTCTCAGAACAGCTGGACGCTTAGAGACAGAAGTTTCCGCCCTTTTCTCTGGGCACAGCACTTCACAGTTGACAGCTAGCAGAAGCTCACATTCACTGAGCACCCGTGGGGGGCCTGCTCTAAGCAGGTCTAAGTGAATGACCCCAACTCCCACCGCCCCTCCGAGGCAAGGGCCACCATTATTCCCATCTCACAGCTGAGGAAACTCAGGCTCAGAGAGGTTTAGTGACTTGCCCGAGGTCACACAGCCGGGTGGTGGCAGAGCTGAGATTGGAACCCAGCTCACGGGAAGCCTGTACCCCTAACCAGCAGGCTCCACTGTCCCACACGCTGTAAGGTGTGTTCACGTCTATTAACCTTGCAGCATTCTGGCGGGTGGGGGAGCCAGGGCAAAGGCTGTGGTCCAGGGGCTTTACAAGTGAAGAACCCATAGCTCAAAGAGGTAAGCTGACTTGCCCAAGGCCATGCCGGTGGAAGGGGCGTGACTGGGTCTCCAGGTTCCTTATTTCCGCATCCCACTACGTCCCCCTCCCCTTGCAGTCCCCAGTCCTCCACCCCGGTACAAGCCCAGTCTCTCTTTTTCCCCCTCCAGCCCCCCTGGCTGAGTCTGGCTCCCCAAAGCCAAAGGCAGAGGTCCCAGGTGGCCACCCATAGACCTGGACCCTCCATCCTCCCAGGGCACCCCTAGGTGGCCCCTGCAGGGCCCCAGCGGGTGGTGGGATGCCCATGCCCGGCACTGAAGAGGCCTCTGGCATCAGGGACCCTGGCGAGAGCAGATTTACGAGCAGGACTATTTTATACTTTGCAGCTGCCGCTATAAACCCTGGACCCATTTGGCTGGGGAGGGGGGGGTGGCGGGAAGCAGCTGCAGAGGAACCCCCCGGGCCCTGGAGCCACTGCCAGATCCTCCAGGCTTTTTCTGAGCAGCCAGAGGAATCCTGAAATTAAAACCTCCTGAAAACATGGCACATCCCTGTCTTGCTCCACATAGGCCTGCTTCTTCCCCGACACCAGCTGAAGAGCCGGAGAAGAGGCAGGGCAGAGACGGACACAACAGAGCCCCGGGTCCCCGGTCGGCTTTGGATGGGTCCCAGCCCCTGTCTGGTCCACAGGTGCCCACGCACGACACGGGGGTGCTGGTCTGGTTCAGGGTTTCTGAGACTGTCTGGACTTCAGAAGTTCCCTACAGTAACTTAGTTCAAACTGTCCCACTGTAAGATTCTGTGCTCCAACTACCTACTGGCTGTGTGACCTTGGACAAGTAACTTGACCTCTCCGAGTCTGTTGTTTTCATCTGTAAAATGGGGAGAAATAACAACCATCTCATTCAGAAGGCTGTAAAGAAGGAATAGAATACACCAGGAGTTCCCAGCAGCTTTATTTGTAATAGCCAAAAGCTGGAAAACCACCCAAACGTCCATCAGCAGGTGAACGGATAAACAAATTATGGTACATCCATACAAGGGAATACTACTCAGCAATAAAAAGCAGGGAAGTATCGGGGCACCTGGGTGGCTCCGTCCGTTGAGCATCCAACTGTCGATTTCGGCTCAGGTCACGATCCCAGGGTCATGGGATCGAGTCCCAAGTTGGGCTCCACGCTGAGAGTGGGTTCTCTCTCTCTCCCTCTGCCCCTCCCCCCAGATAGTGCACAACTTCTCTCTCTACAAAAAATAATAAAATCCAAAATAAAGAAGAGTATATGGTTCCATTTATAAAAAATTCCAGAAAACAAAAATGGATCATAGTGACATAAACAGATCAATAGTTGTCTAGGGATTGAGATGGGGAGAAGCGGTCAGCAGAGACCACAGAGGGGTATGAAGAAACTTTCAGAGGTGACAGACATGTCCGTTACCCTGATTGTGGTGATGGCTTTAAGAGATACACCTACACCTATGTCAAAATTATCAAATTGCACGTTTTTAAAAATGTGCATTTTATCGTGCGTCAGCTATACCTCTGCAAACCGGCAAGAATGAATATGTATCAGTAAAGCGCCAGAGACGCGTGTAACAGTCCATTTGTGAATGGTGGCCATTCCTGTTATTAATCACTGTGGTCGCATCTAGGGGATTCTTTGAGTCATTTTCATCTCCTCCCCGGGGTGCCCGGGTGGCTCAGTCGGTTAAGCATTTTCACCTCCTCCCCTAGAATATAGCCTCAGGTCTGTTGTGCCAATGGTGTGTCCTCGGTATCTGGCACACAGTAGGTGCTCATTAAAGGGTTGCAGTTGGAAAACGAAAAGCCGATGACCCTGGCAGTTGCTTCTTGGCCACCTTGGAACCCGGAAAGCTGATGGATCCCCTTGGGGGCAGACTCAATGATTCTAAACCTCTAGGAATGAGAACCAAGACAGGAAGGACCCACGGCACTGGCCAGTCACCGTCAACACCCCAGGGGTAGGGTGGCGTTAAAACAAGGACTGGGGACCCACGATGAAATGCAACGGACACGAAACAGGATTCCCCACCCCAGCATCAGAAGGGCTCAGCTTCTGGGCCCACAAGCGAGTTCTAAGATGAAGTAGGAGGCTCGGGGCTGAGGACCCTGGATTGAGGAGTCAGACGGACGGTTCAGATCCCAGCTACGCCTGTCCGTGTGACACCGGACAAGCCTCTTCACCCTCCGCTTCCTCGTCTGTAAAAGGGAGGCGATGATGTTGCTCGTCTCTCTGTGGGGAGTGTGGGTGAGGGTTAAATGGTGTGATGGATGCTCACGTGTGCCTTCCTTCAGCCTTACACGCGTGCACCTGTGTGCACACACAGAGCACCTACTGTGTGCCCGGAGTGCTGGGGAGACACTGGGGACGGACCCGCAGGCAGAGACAGTTGCCCAGCCACACCCTCAGACACTCTGATTTCATTGGTCTGGGTCGGGGGACGCCTGGCTGGCTCGGTCAGTGGAGCATCTGACTTCGGCTCAGGTCACGATCTCCTTGTTCGTGAGTTCGAGCCCCACATCAGGCTCACTGCTGTCAGCGAGGAGCCTGCTTCGGATCATCTGTCCCCACCCCCCCTCTACCTCTCCCCTGCTCAGGTGCTCGCTCTCTCTCTCTCTCTCAAAAATAAATCAACATATAAAAAAAACTTAAAAAAATCTGAGTGGGCCTGAGTGGGGCTATGATTTTAAAAGGCTCTCAGATAATCTCCCTGTGCAGGTTGAGACCCCTGCCGGGTAGGGCAGGATCATCTCCTCTTCATACACATGGAAACGAAAGCCCAGATGGCCGAGGCCACACAGCCGAGAAAGGACGGAGGTGGCACGGACACAGGCAGATCTCATCCTAGGGGCCCAAACCTCCTTAATCACCCCAAGAAGATTACAGGTGATGTACCCAGGGCAGGGCCCCTGGAAGATGGGACTTCTGCCCCTCCCGCTCTTGCCTTGACATGACCCCCAGCCAGGGGTTACCCAGACCCTCGGGCTGGTCGGAGACACGCAGGGCCTGGGGACGAGGGCTCTCCAGCAGCCCCGCCCCCACCCCCACCACACTGCACCAGCAGCCCCCATTCCCACACTGAGCTGGGGGCCGTGTCTTGGGGTGGTTTTGCTGTCCCTCCCCCTCTCTCTATACAGCAGCAGCAGCAAGCCCAGCGCCCAGACAGACTCCCAGCCTGGGGGCAGCTGTGCGGTTTTATAAGCCCCGGGACAGTGGGGGCCTGTTCGGGCCCTGGCAGATTCCTGGATCCCTGGGAACAGGGGAACGGCCCACCCCCACCCTCAAGCCCCATTTTCCCCCTCACCTGGACCCAACCCACACATGCCCCCAACCGCTGTCTGCTCCACAGCCCGCCCTCTGCTGGTGCCTGGCCAGATGTGTGCCCACAAGAGAGGCCCTGCTGGTAACGCCAGCAAAGATGTGGGAGCACACCGGAGGGGCTCTAAGCAGAAGTGGGGCCTTGCTCTCTCCTCCCCCAGGGCCTCATTCATTCATTCATTCATTCACCAAAAAAGCTGTAGAGCCCATTTACCGATTCACTCTAGAATCAGACTACGAGGCTGGAATCCCGGCTGTGTGACCCGGGCACCTGACATCACCTCTGTGGACCTCAGTTTCCTCATCTGTGAAGTGGGAAGAACAGCAGTGTCTATCTCATAGGCTTGAGAGTCCCAATAAGCAAATGATGTTCAGTGCTTAGAGCACTGCCTGGTAGGTACAGGTGCTCATTAACTATAAGCAATTATTATTAGCATTGAGCCCAGGGGACTGTGAAAGAAAGGCTGGGCGGGGGGAGGGTGCTGTCAGGAAAGGCAGGTGACATCTAAGCTGGAAGCTAAAGAAGGAGGCGGGGTTAGCAAGACAAGTGGGGGGGGGGAAGGGTGTCATAGGCAGAGGGAATAGTAGCTGTAAAAGCTCAGAGGTAAGAGGGAGGTTGACTTCTGCACTGGGACTCAAACTACCTCCTTAATCCTCACCCCCATCATTCCCGGGAGACACAGGCCATAACTGAGGCCACCCATTACGTGTCCTGTGGCAGCTCCAGTTGACGATTCATGGGGGAGCCGTTGACCACGGAGCCGCTGGTTGGAAAACTCATCCCTGCCTGCTCCCCAGGGATCTCTAACATCTACTTCTGTCTTACCTACCCCAGCCATACCCAATCGCCTAGGACCCCGCAGGAGCTCAGGAGCAAGGAGAGAGCCTGTCACACACAGAGAGGTTGAGTGACTTGGTCAGAGCCACATAGCATGCAGACAGCCATATTGGATTTTCCCTACATTCTTGGGCGGGAGCCTGTCTGGGCTGAGAGAGGGAGGGCCCTTCCCCACTGCGCGAGACAGAGGCCATTGTGTGTTATGAAACCCAAACCCGGCGCCCCTCTGAAGGGATGTGGGGTCAGCGGAGGAGAGGGGCTGGTGGGGGGTGGGGATGGCCTCCCTGCCCCCATCACCCCGGGGAGCCAGCACGTGCTCCCAGCCCAGCCACATCTGGATTCCAGCTGGCTGCTCCAGGGAGGGGGGGGGGGGGGTGGCGCAGTGGCAGCAGGAACATGCCATCAAAGGCAAGGAAGAGCCTGGCGGTGAGGAGACAAAGGCTAGGGCTGCCTCCCACCCCAGGCCAAGGGTGCGGTGACCATGGCGCTGGCCATGAGACCGACTCTAGTCCTCGGCCACTCTGCCAGAGGATGGGAGACTGAAACGTCGGCTGGTAGTGTCTCTACTGCTCATATTTCCAGGGAAAGGAGGGGGGTGGCTCTCCAACAGCCACAGTAACTAGCAGACCTGCTCACAGAAGCCGGCTGGGTCTGCGTGGCCGCGAGTCCAAGGCTGGTGCCCAGTCTTGGGGGCAAGAACTCCCACCCACTTCCCATGGGGATCCTGCTCTCCACTCCCTTCCCGAATCTGCTCATTCAGCCTGCCCGCCGTATCTCCCCCAGAAAGCTGCCTCAACCCATGGAACAGCCCAGAAGAAAGGCTCCACCCCCCCACCCCCACCAGCAGACTCATCCCCCCACCCCCACCCCCAACCCGCCCTGCAGAAAACCAGCGACACTCGGGCCAGAATAAAGGTTTATTGTGCTGGTTTGCTATATCTCAGCACCTAAAAAATTGTGCAGAGGTTGGGGGGGCCCCAGATGAAGGGCTGAGGAAGAGCACCCCCCAGAGCCTCCCCAGATCAGGACGGAGCTCAGTCTCCCTTGTCGAAAGCTAAAGAATGCTGTGGGCACAGGCTGCCAGACAATGCACGTGAACGACGTGGAGGGGGGCCAGGGCCCCCCCCCGCTCCAGGCTGGGTGTTGGAAACCGCCCCCACCTTCTCAGTCTCCCCCAGAGTGGGGCCCCCTCACACACAGCCCCCCAGCTTCGGGGGCCTGACAAGAAAGCTTTGACGCATTCATCCCATGCGGGTGGCAGTGACAGGATGAGCAATTCGTCCCCGGGCAGAGATGCTTGGCAGAATTGAGGGGACCCGAGCACCCCCAGGCCCCGTACCCCTCACCCTGGACCAACCACAAACTGGGGGGCACCTTCAGGAACATCTGGGGCACTGATTTCCAGAGTGTGCTCTGCAAGATGTTATTCTGTAACTGTAAAATAACAACGACGAGGATAAAAAAAACCCTGTGGTCAAAAAAACCCTGTGGTCAAAAGCAGTTTGAGACAGACCAACCGGGTTCCAACCGGAGCCTTTACTGGAGTATTTGCAGAGCCCTGGGGTGCCCTAAGGGGGGCGTGCGGGGAACAGAGAGGCAGTGTTTCCTCAACTCATCGGACCCCAAAATCCTTTTTCCACAGAGCACCGCAGGGAACGCAGCTTTGGAAATGCTCATTTAGGGACGTGTCGCGATGTGCGCACGGGCCCCCGGAAGCTTCCCGATTCATCAGGCCCACGTCTACGGTAGCTCTAACTGCGCCCGCCCCAGGGGCCTTGTCCCATTCACCCTGGTCCAAAACTCCTAGGTATTCTGACTTTTCTTTCCTACCCCCGGCGAGGTCCGCACCGTCACAGGGGACCCATGATCTACGTTTCCCAAAGGACATGGCCCATGTCGTCGGCCGTGTTTTCATGAATATAACAGGGATCCTTCCCATCCCCGCCTCCCCGGAGGAGCTGTGTTTGGGGTGCCGCCCTTTGGGGCTGCAGGGGCAAGTGTTCCTGGAACGGGGGGAGCTTCCCGGGGTAGGCCGGAGACCAGCACCTCTGCCCACTGCAGGGTTGGGACGCACTGGGATTTGCGGTGGGGGCGGGAGGGGGGGCGCTGAGGAGAGGGTGTCAGGGAGCGGAAAGGGTCAAGGGCCTTCCCACATCCATGGAGGTGACCACTAGGGGTCCGACAGTCAAGGCCAGCAGCCCCAGAGGCCTGTTAGACCTTGGGGGCGATACCGCAAGCACAGGGGCCCTCGGGGGGACCAGCGGGTCCTCTGGCTTCCTGGGCTGATGAAGGAGCCGCTTCTGACTCGCCTTGGCCTTGGCCGGCCTCCAGAGCCTCCTCCGCCCCCACCGCGCATGGCTCATCTGGCACCTCGGCTTTCTCCCCCGGGACCCCACGTCCCTGGGCTTCCTGGCCCCCCTCCCGGCTGCCGCTCTCGTCTTCCTCCGACTTGCCCTCCATCCTGGTTCCGTCTCCACCGCCCGGGGCAGCTCTGGCGGGGGACTTGAGGTTCTGGGTGGCGGCAAGGATGTCAGCCTGGAGCTGCTGGGAGGAATCCAGGGCTTCCTCGGACCGGCCGTCGGGAGCCCGGTCGGGGACCTCGCTGAAGGCGCGGGGGCCCCCGGCCCGGTCACTCTGGTCCACGTACTTCTTCTTGGGGAAAGACGACGGGTAGTAGGCCGAGGCCTTGTGCTTCTGGCGGGTGATGAGGGCGGCGCAGACGATGAACATCAGCAGGAACACCAGGGAGCCCACCACGGCGATGAGCATCACGTACTGGCGGAAGAAGTCCACGATCCCATCCAGGAAGTTGGTGGGGGGCCTGGGGCCCGCCAGGGGCGTGGGCCGGGGCCCCAGCGACGTGGGGCTGAGGGCCGGGGTCCGGGGGGGCGGGAGGCTCGGGGAGGAGGCCGATGAGCCCTCGGCCTCCCCGCTGCCCCCTGTGTCCTCCAGGAAGGCGGCCTGCAGGGGCACGGAGTAGGCCACCGCGGGCAGGGCCCTGAGGAGAAGCAGCAGAGACACGAGCAGCCTGGGGACCACGGCGGAAACCATGCTGTCCAGGACCTGCGGGGAAGCGAGGCGGGAGACAGGTCAGGGTGGAACGCCGGGGTCTCGGGGACCGCGGCCAGGTGCAGGAAACAGCACGTGTTCCAGAAGGCCGCTTCCCCTGCCCGCCACACAATGGACCCCGTCTACCCATATGTGGGGAACATGCCCGCCCCCTCCTTCACTCTGAGATCCCAGAGGGACCCCTGGTGAGTCACCCCACTCCACTCTGAGGTCCTGGAGGGCGGGAACCGAATCTTACTTATCTGGGCACCCTCAGGGTTTCACACCATGTCTGGTACACAGTAAGTGCTCCATAAGTGTCTCTTGACCGACCGGGCCGAATGAATAATAACTTCCCCTTCCACTGCCTGCCATGTGCCAGGTCCTATTTTAAGTTTCTGACACAGAACTTCATTGACTCCCGAGAACCACCCGATGGGAGAAGTACTATTATTATTACTCCCATTTTGCGGGTGTGAAAAACTGAGGCTCAGAGGGGTTAAGTCATTGCCAGGAGAGGGCAGGGGTTTGGATCCAGACAGGGAGGGAGAAATGATGGTAAGGCTGAGTAAGTAAGAAACAGAGTCACTGAGGGAGTGAGCCCTTCCTCTTTTGGGGAACCCTCCCCAGCAGCCCCCAGTGACTCTGGGGTCCCGTGAAGCTTCCAGACTCCCTGAGCTCAGCAGAGGGTCTGGATGCCAAGAACACGGCTGGCCCTCACCTCAAGGCACAAAGCAGGGCGTGGAGGCCCGGGAGGGGGTGGCGGGACCCCTTGTGCCAGAGACAAAGCTGGAGACTGCGGGAGCCCCAGTCCTATGGCCCCCCGTAAACGGGAACCAGATGAACCCCGCACCTCCCTCCTCCCCTGCGGCAAGACTGCTCCCAGGATGAACCCCCAGACCCCATCCGGCCCAGATAGCCTGGCTGACCAATAAATTCTGCACGGCCTAGGTTTACAGAGGAGACCACCTCCTGAAACACGGACTCTCCCAGCCAGCCCGAGGAGGGCTAGGCACTCAGACAAACCCAGGAGCCCCTTTCTGCAGCCCCCTCATGGGCTGCCCCGAGAACCCCTCCTGACCCAACAGAGGGCCCAGGCCCCTGGCACTGGGTGGGGCTAGAAGCTCGAAGAAAAGCCTTAGGAAGCCCTGTCTGCCACCCTGTCTCAGGGGATTGAGATGGGGAACAGGGGCCCAGAGACGGCGAGGGGCAGGCCCCTGGTCACGGAGCAAGGTCCTGGCCTGGAGGAGGAGGTCAGGTTCCCAGCACCTCGACTGCGTGTCCCCTCGAGTGCCCGGTCCCCAAGTCCTGCTCTGGAAATCGCTTGAGGGGTGCCGGATTAAGTGCGGGGGTGAGGGGAGTGAGGCCTTTGAGCGGCTTCTTCATAACGACCCGAAGCCTCCCCATTAAGCATCGTTAGTGGAAATTAATTGTACCGACATAAATTTGGACAAACTGCCTCCGGTGGCCAAAAACAAAACAAAAGAAAACAAAAAAGATAATTCCGGGGCATAAAAAGAGGCAAATCTGTTCAGGGGTTCGTTTTGAATAATGAGCTGATGACCCTGGGCTTTCCACTGGGGGGCGGTGGGGGGGGAAGCCCCGCCCCCTTTGCCGGGGGCCCCGCCCCAGAGCCACTCTACGGTTCAGCCCTGGGGGCCAACACCTGCCGGCTCTGCCTGACTGGCCCAGGCGACAGTGACTTGCCCAGGGACACACGGAGGGGAGTGTCAGAGCCGGGGTGTTAACCTTCCTCTGTGTGACTCAGACTACACACACTCACACACACACACCACACACTCGTATGTGCCCGGGGCCGGCCCAGAAACGAGCCGGCACCCTGGGAGACACTACTTGTCCGCTGCAACACGGGCGGACCCAGCACCCCCCCGCCCCGCGCACTTGTTAGCAAAGGTCCCCACGGACACCTTTGATCTCTGGGGTCTCTGTCCACCAGTCACCTCCCTGCCTGAGAGAGACCTTTCGTGGTGGCGGCCGAAGCTTCTCACCACGACTACTACCCCCCGGGGGGTGCCCAGGGGGCTGTCCTGGGAGGGCCTGCCGCCAGCGAAGCGGCTGGAACCCTGGCTCCACCTGGTCGAGTGCTGTGGTCCGATCCCTCCGGGCCTCACTTTCCCCGTCTGTACAGTGGGCAGGCAGCGGGGAGGTGACCACAGGCCCTAAGGACCGGGTGAGATAACGTGGAGAAGGCAGCTGGCACAGAGCACCCGGGAAAGGGCGGGCTCCAGAGCAGCCACGTTTGGACCCCAGCAGAGCCCAGGACTAGCGGCGGCATCCTCCAAGCAGGCAAATGATTAAAAATGATTTCCTTACCTGATGTGTAAACTGGCTCACTGCCTCCCCCTCCCCCGCCGAGGAAATGATCAACTTTTTTACCCTGTTGAGTGAAATCTCAGCTCTGGCCACCCAGGAATCCAGGGCGCATGCGCGTGCAGACACACACACACACACACACACACACACACACACACACACACACAGCACCCAGCTGGATAGAGGGAAGGGCTCCCCTCCCCCGCAGAACCTTGGGGTCAGGGACAGAGGATAAGGATAGAGGCCACACAGGCTATCACTGGCCGTTAAAGGCCGAGACCCCGACTCTCGGGTCCCCCACACCCCACAGCCTGGCTCCCCCAGAAAGGTGCAGGCAGGGTGGGAAGCCGGTCGGGCCTCAAAGGCAAGGTGTGACCCTATCCGACGAGCCCCTGCCCTCTCTGGGCCTCAGTTTCCCCTCTATAGAGTGGGAACCGTGGCCTGGACAGCTCTGAAGTGATCCCTCTGCCCGCCTGCCGTCCCCACCTCCTTTCTGGGAGAAGGTGAGCCTAGCTTCCTGAGTCCTCATTTCTTTCCGGGGCTCGGAAACTCAGCTCCTGGCCATTGGGAGCTGGCGTCAGGCCAACCCCTGTCATTTTACCCAAGAGGAAATTCGCCCCCGAGGCTGGGAATGGCCTGCCCAGGATCACACAACCAGTTGAGGCAGAGCCCTGAAGGGAAGCGGGTCCGAACACCCCAGAGGAGGCCGCTCACTGCCCAGCTATGTGTCCCGGAGTGGGGCATGTCACCTCTGTGAGCCTCGGTGTCCCCATCTGTATGATGGGGATAAGGGCCACCTCTCGGGTCTATTGTCCACGGCAGTGCCAGAGGAGGAGTAGGTTATCAATTAATTAGTGGGGGCCGCATGGTGGTGCAGGACCCCCAGCAGGACCCCCAGCTTGGAGCAGGGCCTCCTCCAGCGCCAATCTCACTGGGGCTCGCGGCCTTAAATGTGCCTGGGGCATACGCGGGTGCTGCAAATCCCCCCCCCTAGGGCCTGGGTACCTGAGGCTGGGAGGCGAGTCACTGCCCCACCCCCACCCAGAGACTCGTGGCCAGAGGGGGAGGGGCAGCCCACAAAAACCTGGCTTCAATTAGCGGCTGTTGGGGGAGGGGTCTGGCTGAATCGCTAGGCGCCCCCGCCCCAGGCCCCGGGGCAGCCGAGGACAGGGGCTTGGGTCCCTTGGAAGGGAGGCCGGGACAGGGAAGGGGAGTCCTGAGGCTCAAAAGACACAGGCACACAGAGCAGCAGCGCGGACACACAAGATACAGACGCACAACGCAGACACACACACACTACAACGCACACGCACGGCAACGGGGACACGCATACGCCCAGACACCCCAGAAAGTTTGCACGCCCCCCCCGCCCCCCCCCTCCCCCCGGCGCGGATGCACACAGGGCGCACGACAGCCCCACGCCGGGCCGCGCGTCCGGGCCCGAGAGCGCATACCCAGCCCCCGGGCACGCGCTGGCTCCCCCACAGACGGGACAGGCCGGTCCGCACGAGCCCGCCGCTGACCCTGGGCCGCCCGCCCCCGCGCCCACTGGTGGAGAACACATCCCCCGCGGGGAGGCCACAACCGCACACACGCAGCCCCGCCGGCCCGGCAGCGCCCGCGGGACACCGCGACGGCGCACCCGCGTTCCGCCACGCCAGCCCGTCGCGCAGGTCCCGCGGGCGCGCG
This sequence comes from Panthera onca, assembly GCF_046562875.1. NCBI lineage: Eukaryota > Metazoa > Chordata > Mammalia > Carnivora > Felidae > Panthera > Panthera onca. The sequence continues at coordinate 16,487,682 of NC_138350.1, forward strand.
GCCTCCAACGCACCCTCCGAAGGCACGCGGACTTAGAGACGCGCCCCAAAGTGCTCGCGCCGGCACTCCCGTCCCCGAACCCCCGGCCACCGCCAGGCTCCCGGACCGAGGGGACGCGGGGACTCACCCGTCCCTCCGCGCACGCAGGCCTGGGTGCTCCCGCCAGGTGGAGCGTCGGGGAGTGCCAGCTGCCGCCGCTGCTCCGGGCCCGGCGCCGCCCGCCCCCTGCCCCCGCCTCCTTCCTCCCGCCCCGCGGCCGCGGGGCCAGCTTGATTCCATTAGGCGGCTTTGGGGTGGGGACAGGGGAGGGGCGGGGCTGCGCTGGCCCCACACGGTCCCCCCTCGCTCACAGCTTGCACTCCCCCAGGCGCCCCTCCAGCTCTGGGGAGCCCCAGATGGGGCATTTCCTCCTTGACTCGGGGGGGGGGGGGGGGGGGGGAGGGGGTAGGTCCCCAGGACCGGCCCCCCGGGTCGGACAGACGGACACACAGGGCTGGCCTGCAGCGCTCCCCCAGAACAGCGAGCTGGGGGCCTGCCTCCCTTCCAAAGGGGACGAGGTCAGGGAGGTTCAGGGGCCCCTGGAAGCGAGGAGGAAAATTCCCCGTCCTGGTCCTCGATTCCAGCTGTGACTCAGGTTTTCCGAGGCTCGGGGTGCAGGGTGGGAGCAGAGTGTGTTTAAGGGAGAGCCCGAGCGGAGGCCTGATGGAGGGTCCAGGTCTGCAGCAGGGAGCCGAGTTCTGGCACCCACTGGCTGGCCCTGGTTGGGCTCTTCCCTTCTCCAGCCTCAGTTTCCTTATTTGCCAGGGTGGGCGGGAAGCTTCCTGGGCTCCCTCTGGCTCCCACGTTGGAAGATCTGTGGCCTTCCAGTACCCCAAATGGAGGGGCGCCTGGGTGGCTCAGTAGGTTAAGCGTCTGACTTCAGCTCAGGTCGTGATCTCGCAGTCCGTGAGTTCGAGCCCCGCGTCGGGCTCTGTGCTGACAGCTTGGAGCCTGGAACCTGCTTCGGATTCTGCGTCTCCCTCTCTCTCTGCCCCTCCCCGCCTCACGCTCTGTCTCGCTTTCTCTCAAAAATAAACATTAAACACACACACACAATACCCCAAATGGAGTAGCTGGAGAAGGAATCGGGACCCCATTTCACAGGTGGGAAAAGTGAGGCAGGGTGTATTCAAGTGGCTCAACCAGGAAACTGAGGCAAGTCAATAGCAGACCCTGCAACTGGGATCTCTGGCTGACCTGAGGACCCCGGTGGGTCAGTGGCCCTTGCATCCATTCATTCACGTACCCATTCATTCATTCATTCATTCACAAGTGCTTGCTGAACATGTGCCAGGCACGTTGCCCATCAGGTCTCAGAGGGAAATCCCACACAACCCAGCCCTCTGGAGAAGTCCAGGGAGAAGGACGCATATGCGAATTACTTTTACACAAAATGGAAAAGGGATCTGTAGAAGGAGAGAGGTCAGGCCAAGAGCTCCGGGAACCCCAGGGCAGGGAGAGGTGCCCTGAGAGAAAGAGGCGGGAAGTCGTCCAGGAGGACAGCAGCCAGTCTGAACAAGAGACCCCGGAGAGGCATCCTGGCAGGAGGACCAGCATGGATAAAGGCACAGTGACTGGAAAGCCGCACCGTAATTAGATCAGGCTGGAGCGTGAGGCAGAGAAAAGGGAGGTGCAGGTAATGAGGGTCGAAGTCAGCAAGAGCCAGGTTAAAGCGTCACTCATCCAGGAGGCAGTAGGGAGCCACAGAAGGTATGGGACAGGAGGAGTGCATGAGTTGACAATTCCTGTCCACCCTTTAGGGACCAGGACTCTAGATTACTATCACCTCTTCTGATGGTCCCCGCAATCCCTACTCACCTCCAAAACGGGGGAGAGCAGTTGTTTGGAAAAAACCCCAGAGAAGATCCCATTGTCTCTTGGGGTCACCCCCAAACCTTGCGTCCCAAGGAAACGGATGACTGCCCGCCAGTGGACGCTCATAGATGCACATGCCCCCAGGCGCAAGTGGCCACCCACAGACGTGATGCAGCAGGGGCACCCACCTTCAAGATGACCAGGGGGCATCCCAGGGCCCGCTACCCCGGGGAGGAGCCCCTGCTGGCAAAGCCTGAGGGCTGCAGGGAATCTGACCCCGAGACATCAAGAGGCAGGGGTGCAACCAGCCCAAACAGGACCTGACTCCAGGTCAGATGGCCCGGATGCCCCCGCCTAAGTCAGGGTCCTGTTCTGTGCTCCTGCTTTGGTACCAGAATGGCAGAGCCCGGACCCACAGGCAGACGGACCTGGGTTCAAATTCTACCTCCGCCTCTGTTTTGTCATCTGGAAACTGAGGACAGAGAATGTCCGCTGCTCACAAGGCTTCTGGGAAAAGTCAGAGGAGCTGGAGGGCAGGAACGAGCATTGCTTAGATGCCAAGCATATGAGTTTCCTACAGCCGCCATAGCAAATGACCACAAACTTTAGAGGCTTAAACAGCACACATCTGTTGTTCACGGTACTGGCAGCCAGAAGTCAGAAACGGGGTCTCACCGGGTGAAAAGCACGGTGTCGGCGGGGCTCCGTTCATCCCGGAGGGTTCGGGGGAGGGATCTAGAAGCCGCCTGAGTTCCCCTGCTTATGGGCTCTTTCTCTGTCTTCAAGGCCAGCTGCCATGGGCTAGGTTCTCACACTACATCCCCCTGGCTCTCTTCCAAACCGCTCTCCCAATTTCAAGGACCCTTGGGATGACATTGGGCTCACCCAGATAGCCCAGGATGACCTCCCCACCTCCTGTCCTTAACCTAATCCCATCCGCAAAGCCCTTTGCCATGCCGGGTGACACATTCCCATCTGTAGGTTCCAGGGCTCGGGATGTGGACATCTCTGGGGGAGGGGCCTCATTCTGCCTCCCACACTGAGAGCGAATGTTATTACTTGCTTCCTGCAAAGTTGAGTCAGCCACCCTCCAAAGTACCGGGCGTCCCTCCCCTCCATGGAGCCCACCGCTGTGCCTCAAGCCCAGCAGGCTCCGTAAGTGCCTGGGGGAGAGGTGGATGGATAAGCACATCCCATTTGACAGATGTGGAAACTGAGGTTCACAGCAGCGTGACCTAGCTCCAACAGCGTGTGGAGATCAGAGCCCTTGTTTCTTCGCCAGCCCCTCCCTGTGTCTCACCAACTGTGGGGGGCTGGGCAAATCGCTGCCCCTCTCTGGGCTGCAGCTAAATGGGCTTGGGCCAGATCTCTGCCACGAGGCTGCCAACGCTGAGGTCCCGACGCTCTCACACTCCGCCCTTCGTTCGTTCTACAAATATCTCGTGACGTTTACTTTACACCCAGCCAGTGTCAGGCTCTGGGAGACAGTGATGAGCAAACACGGGCACAGAGCTCACAGCGTAGAAGGGAGACCTGAAATAAACAAGTACACAAACAAATGAGTATCTAACTGCAAACCGGGCTAAGAGCTGGGCTGGGGCAGTTCTGGCATTGTAGGGGGCTAGTCTGGTCCCAGAGCTCCTGGGGCCCTCCATGAGGAGCTAATAGCAGAGTTGCTCATGGAGATGAGGAGGAGGTATTTAGGAAGGCAAGGAGGCAGGAGGATCCCCAGCAGCAAGAACAGCACGTGCAAAGGCCCCGAGGTAGTTGGAAACCAGCACCTTCAGAGCGGTTCCGGAAGGTTATTATCCTTTAAGAATAGATGAGCCATGGGGCGCCTGAGTGGCTTAGTCCATTAAAGCGTCTGACTTTAGCTCAGCTCATGATCTCACAGCTTGTGAGTTCAAGCCCTGCATGGGGCTCTCTGCTGTCGGCACAGAGCCCGCTTCAGATCCTCGGTCCGTTCTCTCTCTGGCCCTCCCCCACTGGTTCCTTCTCTCTCTCTCTCTCTCCCTCTCTTTCAAAATAAATAATTACACTTCAACCAAACAGAGTAGATGAGCCAGGTCTGTTTTGTGCACTTCCGTAACGCCAGCATCTAGGACAGCGCCTGGCACACAGTAGGCGCTCCATAAATGCTTGTCGCTGTGCGAATGAGCATTCTGACCTCCACTCCTGCACTCCCAGGGTTTGACAACCTCGTGCTCCGAGACTTTGCCCCAGCCAGTCTTCATCTACCGGAAGGTCTCACATTCTTCACTCTCCAGCCCCAGGGCCTGTTGTGGGGCCCGGCCCAGCTGACCCCCAGGGCCCGCACCGCCGTGGCTCCGAGGTGAGCGGGCAGGCCTGGGGCACGGAGCAGGCCAGGCCGCTCGCTTGCAACCTATAATCCCGGCCTTGAAGCAATTCCGAGACCCCGCCCGGTGCCCCCCGTACAATTACCAGCTGTGCGCCCGCCCCGCTGAACAGCCGTGGCCGAGGAGGCGGAGAAGGGGAGGGGACCCCCCCACGCCCCGCGGCGGCTCGGCCAAGGTCCTCCCCGGTTGAGCCTGGGGCAGCCCGGCCCACCGCAGTCCCCAGCTCTGGCCTCTGGTGGGTTCGGTGCCGCCTCTAATTACACGGCCCTCGGGCCACTGGGACCTGCCCTCCTGGCAAAAATATCCCAAGCCTTTTATGTGGCTGGAGAGGCCTGGGCTGTGGCCCCATCACAGCGTCGTCCTGGCCTTCAGAGGGACACCCATGGAGTGGCCTCCTGGCCGGGGGGGGGGGGGGTGCTCCAAGGAGGCAGAATGGGCAGGCCAGAGCTCTAGGTGTGCTGTGAACCCCCCCCAGGCCTCAGTTTCCCCACCTATAAACTCGAGAGTTTCACTTGCTCCCCAGCTGTGTACCGAGCACCTGTCAACAGGATCTGTGCTGTCGATGAGCCAGAAACGGCCAGCTTTGTGCCGCCGTCCCTGCTCCCCTGCACATCATCGCTCAGTCATCGCCGCCTCCAGGAAGCCCTCCCCGACCCCATCTGGAGAGGGATGTCAGCAGCCTCCTCCGTGCTCCCAGCGGGCTCCCCGTTCAGAGGGCTCGAGCACACCGGGCTCTCGTGGTCTCTCGACATATGACTCTAGACTGTCAGCTTCTCGGGTCCAGGATCAGAGCCTTTCTGTTAAGGCATCCCCACTCTACCAGCGCCTGGACACGGCAGGGGCTCCATAAATGCCGCCCACCGGCTGAATGACTTTAGCCCAATCTGTGCATGTCACAGATGTGGAAACGGAGGCCCAGGGAGGGGCTGTACAATGACGTTATTTTGCTATGCAGCAGGTCCTGTCCGGGAACAAGGCAGACCAGGGCCCGGCCTCAGGGAGCTCCTAGTAGGGGACACGGATGAGAAACAAGTCAAGTGGCAAATCGGGAAGATAATCCAACACTGCGAAATGCTGTCAAGGAGATAAAAAGGATAAAAGATAGCTTCGAAGTGAGCGGGGGCGGGGGGCAGGTGCCTGGGCAGTTATTTTAGCAACCGTGGTCAGGGACAGCCTGTCTGAAGACGTTTCTGAACTGAGGCCTGCAGGATAAGAGACACTAGGCACTCGAGGAGCAGGAGGAAGAGCTCCCGGACCAAGGGAACAGCAGGCGCAAAGGCCCTGAGGTAGGAAAGGGCTCGGCATGAGGCCTCTTCCGGGAAAACAAGACAGCGCGTTGATCCGCTAAGACCCTGGGGTAGTTAAAAGCTTGGACATTAGGGAACCTGCGTTAGCTCCTGGCTCTGCTCCTCACACACTGCGTGGCCCCGAGCCTCGGTTTCCCTTCCTGCATCAGGGGGGGGTCAGCGGAGGCTCCTCCAAGCTCTGTCGCTCAGTGATCCTAAGTAAATTTTCCACGCGTTTCCATTCACTTGTCGCCAGCAAACACCTGGACGCTCACCCACGATGGACGGGAGAGCAAAACAGCACAGCCACTTTGGAAAACGGTCTGGCAGCTCCCACAAAGTTAGCCGTCCACTTCCCGGATGGTCCAGCAACCTCCTTCGTAGGTATCTTCCCAAGAGAAATAAAAACACACATCCACACAGAGACAAAAATATCCATGACCGCGTTAATCTACCAGGGCAGAAAACACTGGAAGCAGCCCCAATGTCCACCAACAGAAAAACGGGTGAACAGACTGGTACCTCGATGCAGGAGAGCGCTTCTCAGCAGCGAAAGGAAGAGGCCGGGGGCATACGGCGTGGATAAGTCCCATCAACACGCCCAGCGAAAGAACTGGGCCCGGGAGAACACACGCTGGGTGATGCCATTTACACGAAGTTCTAGAACAAATGCAAAACTAAGCTAAGGGGAACGGAAGTCAGAGGAGCAGTTACCTTGGCGGGGGGTGGTGGTGGTGTTGGCCGGAAAGAGACACAAAGGAACCTTCTAGGGCTGGAAGCGTATGCTATCTAGACCTGGGTGGCGGTTACACGGGCGCGTGCGTAGGGAGGAATCAACACGCACCCTTGAGATTCGTGTGTTTTACGTAGGTTATGACTCGATGAAAAGTTTTCTGGAAAAAAAAAAGGAACGCTGCATCGCCCTCTTTTTTTGGAGGGGGGCACAGGAGCCGGTAGGATCTCTGGCTTCCCGTGGCTCTGGTGGCCCGGCCAGCTGCGCGCTGCCTTGTAAACATTTACATTCCCCGCGGCCCGGCCGGTGCAAGGAGCGCCTCGCTAGCCCCGCACGGAAGCCATCTGGGAGGGCAGGAATGTAAACACCGCAGACCTGGCCTCACCCTCCCCATCTGGCCCTGCCCACTGGGTGCCCTCGGGCACGTCGTGCCCCCCCCCCCCCCCCCGCGGTCTCCACTGCCCCCGCCCCACCCGCTACCCCATCGTGGGACGGAATCAGATGGTGCTTCTGAATTCCTTTGCAGCCCTATTGGGAAGGGGGTGGGGTGCCTGACTTTGAACAGAGGGCTGCTGGCCGAGAGCGAGAAGTGGGGAGGGCTTGGGGCTGAACTTCGGGGGGCCCTAAGTCACCCAAACACCCAGTCCCTCACCCCACATTTCTCCTGCTTTCTTTCTGCCCGCTCACTTTACACCAAGACCTTCTGTCTCCTCTTCCCTCCCTAAATTCCTTCTTCTCTTTTCTTTCTTTCTCCCTCTCTCTCTCTCTCTCTGTCTCTCTCTCAGTACTTACTGAGCACATACTACATGCCAGGTGCTTTCTAAGCTCTGGGGCTACAGCAGAGAACAACAAAGGTAAAAATCCCTGTCCTGACGGAGCTTATATTCTAGTGGAACAAGGAAGATGGTTAAAGTGACAACTTAGTGATATATAAGTCAGGAAAAGGTCAGGGAAAGGGGGACATTCCAGCGAAGCCCTGAAGGCTGTGAGAGAGTGAGTGAGAGAGATGATCAGAGGAAGAGCATTCCAGGCAGCGAGAAGAGCAGGTGCAAAGGTCCTGCGGTAGGGGGAGCCTGGCATTTTCAAGGAGAGGAAAAGAAGTATCTGGCGTGGTTGGAACAGAGTGAGTGAGGGGACAGTGGGAGGTTAGAGGGCACCGGGGCCAGACCGTGCAGGGCCTCTGTGGGTGTTGGCAGGGATCTGGGCTTTTACTGTAGGTGAAGAAGGCCAATCATGGGTCCCTGTGTGGGCAAACCCTCCACCACATCTCTCCATGTGTCAAGGCTTTCTCCTCTTTTCCCACCCCCAACAGACACACACACACACACACACACACACACTCTTTCTCTCCAGGACTCTGACCAAGAGATGGCTCTGGGTCCCATCTCTGGGGAGAAGGGGCTCTGTATGAGGCCCTCACAAAAGCCACACAGATTCCCAGCCTCCCCGTGGATCCTTCCACCCTGACCACCAGCTCCTGACTCAGCTGGGACAGAAACTTGGCTTGTGGGGGGGTTCCAGCTGCCTGCTGGGCCCAGGGACATCCTCGCTCTGGTCCTTCCATGACATCCAGACCCACCCACCACATGGAAAAGGGCCACATGGGGGGGTGACAACAGAGAAGTCAAACCCACCCAGGAGGAGCCAAGACTACCTGCCCTTCGGGGACCTCTGGGTTCTGTTCCTTTGGAGCTGGGGGCCCTTGGGCTAGGTTACTCCACCGCCCTGGGCCTCGATTTCCTCATCTGTAAAATGGGAGTAATAATAACCCCCACACCCCTGGGTTATCGTGAGAAATCAATGAGCCTTGGCACCTGGCATTAAATAAATATGCTAATAATGATAATAATAATAATAATATCAGCAACCAAGCGATACCTGGGACTGAGAATGCTTGTCTCACCATCTGGACAGCAGCGAACACAGAAGCCTGGCATACAGCAGGCACTCCATAATGCTACCGGATGGAAAGGGGCAGAGCAATTAGGCCCGGTGGCCGTCACCCGCCAGCAGGTCAGTCGTCAGGGGGCGCCCCCATCCCTGAAGGGGGTGTGCCTGCGGGCCTGGGGCTCCCCTCCACACCCCTGCATCCGCCACGCAGCCAGGGCTCCTGAGTGTGGCCAGCGGGCTGCTCTCCCCGGGGGTTAATTCAGACCTCCTCGAGCAGGGACACACGCGGGCGCGGGCCGGGGGGGTGGGGGGGGGGATGGGCCCCGACAGCTGGAAACATCTGGTTTGAATTGTCGGTTGGAAGCACCGGCCAGGCAGCCAAGGAATTTGTGAGCTAATTTTAGGCCAAAAGACAGAGAGCTCAGCAGGGCGGGGGTTTGCGCCCCAAACCGCAGGGGCGGAGCTTTGAGGTTCGGGCCGCGGAGGCCCCCGCGGTGCCGCTCAGGTGGTCCGTGTCTGCCCGGAAGCCAGGGACCATCTCTCCCCAGATGGGCAGTAACCAGGCGCCTCCGGTGTGCCAGCCACGCGCACGGTCGTGGCCTCTCCCGTGGCCTTAGGATCAGCAAGGACTCCTCTCCCCATTTCGCAGGCGTGGAAGCTGAGGCTCCCGGAGGTTAGCGGGGTGTCCACCACCCTGCAACTGGTAAGCAGGGGAGCCGGGATTCGCACCAGGTCTGCCGGACTCCAAGCCTTACACCTAAGGTTCCCTTGGTCTCCGCCCGCCCCGTGCTGACGGCTTTTGTTAATTCCGTCACTGCTCTGCCTCCCTCCCACGCCCGTGCACAGCCTCCCTTGCTCGTTAGTTCATTCAGTAAATGCTCCCTGAACCTCTACTGTGCGCCAGGCACAGTGACGAGGGGAGAGGGAACATGAGGAACAGGGGCCCCGCCCTTGCACAACAAAATTCATTATCTCCACCTCGCTCCAGATGGTTATCAGTGCTGGACCGGAAAAGGGGGTTGTGGGAAAGGAGACCCAAGGTCTGGGCTGCAGAGAAGACCTCTCAGAAGAGGGGACAGCAAGCTGAGGCCAAAAGGGTGAGACAAGGGCAGCCGGGCAGACATCTGGGAAGACAACATCAGATACAGGAAACAGCAAGTGCAAAGGGCCTGAGGCAGGAGCACGTGAAGAAGAAAGAGCAAGAAGGCTCATGGGGCCAGAAGGCAGGAAGAGGGAGAATATTGTCCTGCGTGTTCATTTGCACCCGGTGATTTGCTGAGGCACCGCTGAAACTCTGTAGGAAATCGCTTGAAGCCTGTCCCTCCTGGGGGCCCAGAGCCTGGACAGCAGGGTCTCTGGAAAGAATGAACCCAAGGGAGTGGGGAGCAGCTTGGAACCAACGCTGAGACTGGAGGGGAGTGTGGTTCCCTGTGCCCATGACTCCCCTGGCAGGGTTCGTGTGCCTCGGAAAGGGGACTGTGTCAGTGCCACTTTGGCGCTCTGGTCTGTCATGAGGCCCAGAGAGGGCATTCTCGTTTTGCCCGCCTCGGGCATGGGCATGCAGCTCTCCAGCCTCCCCCCGGCAGCTATGGCTACAGCCTTCCGGCCACCAGCCTCCCCCGGCACGCAGAAGCCCATCTGGGTCCCTGAGAACCTCTGGGAAGGGGAGCTCTGTGGGTCTCTCACTGCCGAGTGAGGATAGCAGGGCTTCTTCACCTCGGCACCCTTGACCTCTTGGACCAGACACTTCCCCCCCATTGGGGGGGGGGGAGGGGGAGGCTGCCCTGTGCACTGCAGGGTGGTTAGCAGCCACCCCGACCACCTACTGGATGCCAGGGGTACAACCAAAAATATTCGCAGACGTGGCAATGTCTCCTGGAGGGCAGTGTCACCCCCAGGTGAAGACCACTGGCTCACAGCCTTCCCGTGAGAACAGCAGGAAGTCTAGGACGACGGTTTACTCACCAGCCAGGGAGGTTGGGGACCCCCGATCCCCTGGCACTTATGGTTTTATTCTGTTTGTTGAGAAACACGAGGAAGACAGAGGTCGAAAGAAGCAAATGAAACTTACTTAACGCCCGCTGGGCAGTGAACCGCTCAACAGCATGGTGTACTGCCTTCCCGTCTCCTTCCCACATCAATGATCCCAACAGCTGTGATTTATCGGGCACGCACTTACTCTCTTCCGGCCTCGGCTCCTTCACCCCTCCCCCAACACCCCCGCGGGGCGACACTGTGATCATCCCATTTCACAGGGGAGGAAACTGAGGCTCAGAGTCCACGTAACATTCCAGGACGGGCATTGTTCCGTGTTGTCCTTCCAAAACGCTTTCATGCCTACTCCCAGCTGTTGGAATATTCCACGGACACCGCCCAGTCACCTGCTTGGTGCCGGGACCGTTCTAGACGCAGAGTCGCAGTCCCTGCCCCGCAAGCCTGCGGCATCCCGTGGCCCGGGACCGCGTGTGCAGGGAGCACAGGAGCAGAGGCTGAGGCTGAAGCCCCGCCGTTAGGGCCACCCAGAGAGGCACGCAGCACACCTGTCCTCGAGGCCAACCACCTTAGGACCTTGAATCCACACACCGCCTCGCACGCGGCTGCGGTTTCAACTTTAGTGAAGTGTCTCTGGGCACAGCAGGTCTACCTATGGGGGCGGGGCTCCTATGGGGGCGGGGCTCCTATGGGGGCGGGGATACCTATGGGGGCGGTGCTACCTATGGGGCGGGGCTACCTATGAGGGCGGGGCTACCTATGGGGCGGGGCTACCTATGGAACGGGCCTCCTATGAGGGCGGGGCTACCTATGGGGGCGGGACTACATATGGGGGTGGGGCTATCTATGGGGCGGGGCTACCTATGGGGGCGGGGCTCCTATGGAGGCGGGGCCACCTATGGGGGCGGGGCTACCTATGGGGGACGGGACTACCTATGGAGGTAGGACTACATATGGGGGCGGTGCTACATATGGGGTGGGGCTATCTATGGGGCGGGGCTACCTGTGAGGGCGGGGCTACCTATGGGGGCGGTGCTACCTACAGGACGGGGCTACCTATGAGGGCGGGGATACCTATGGGGCGGGGCTACCTGTGGGGGGCGGGACTACCTATGGGGGCAGGGCTATCTATGGGGCGGGGCTACCTATGGGGCGGGGCTACCTGTGAGGGCGGGGCTACCTATGGGGAAATGCAAGAGCCACAGGCTGTTTGTCATGACGTTTTCTGCCCCGGGGGACGGAAGCGTGCCCCCTCTGTGGGGACTGAGAACACCGGCCGTTACTAAGAGGAGCCCTGTTGGGCGAGGACCACACTCTCTTAGTCCCCCCATGGCTTCAGGTCCCACCTCCAGGAGGACCTTCTCGCAGCCCTGCCTCCAGGCTTTCGCTGGCTCCCAAGCTGCCATCCCACCCTGCCTGGTGGGTGCCCTGGCTGCCCACCATATCCTCCCTGTCGGCTCCTCCCAGTTCTGCTGCCTGCCCCGTGGTGGTGTTGTCCCTCCAGCAGGAGCTAGTGTAGATACTCCCATTCTACAGAAGGGAAAATTGGGACCCGAGAGGGTGCTGGCAGGCCCAAGGTCTCACAGAGTTGAGTCTGGGGTGGTTGAATTAGGGAATACCTCTGCCCTACAGTACTCTCTGGCATCACCCCTGGCACTACGTGGGCACCAAGGATGGGCAGAGCCCAACGGCCGCCTCCCAGCACCTCCCGCCCTCCACCGTGGGCTGGCGTGGGCACAGAACAGCCTCCGGGGAGGACTCTGCTCTGTGTGGCGGAGGGACAGTCGGGCCGAGGGTGTGGCTTTGAGCCCTGGGGATTTGGGGGAATATCCAGCCCTTCCTCAAGAAGCCAGCCTTTGGTGGCTGGTGTCCCCCTGCCCCCCAGCAAGTCCCAGATCTGTGTGGCCTCAGGCAAGTCATTCAACCTCTCTGAACCCTCAGTGTGTTCATCTGTAAAATGGAGTTACAAAGAGGACCCGTCTCACAAGGCGAGGATGAAATGAGAAAACACAGGCGACCAATTTCGCACAGAGTAAACTCCTGACGGGCACACAGGGGTGAGCTTCTAGTGCCATTGTTAAGGTTAACAGATGCACAAGACCCTGCCTCGGGCGGCTCACCCGAGTGAGTGAGTGAACAGTGGAATGGCATGACGGTGGCATGAGCAGACACACGAACACCCATTTTACAGATGGAGAGATCGAGGCCCGGAGTGGAGGAGAACACACTGGAGTTATCTGTTGGTCAGCCAGGCTCGGGGCAAAGAACCAGAAGGAGGAGGAACGAGCCAACAGGGAGACCAGAGGCATGGCTGGATCCGCTCGGAGCTCAGAAAGCGCTTGGGGCCTGGGGGAGCTGACCTCAGAGAGAGGTAGTGGAAGGGGGTGATGGATGAGAGGCAGGAAGCATGTGTGAAGAGTGAGGAGTCCAGTCCGTCCAGACCACGATGCATTTAGGTCAATGCCCAGCAACTGACAAGACTGGACACGTTTTTTGTACTTGGGTACTAGGGAGTCATGGATGGTGTCTGGGCACAGGAGCAGCCACTGAAGGAAAGAAGGGTTGCATCTACGCAGGGCATGGGTGGGACAGCTCCAGGAGCTGTGGCCTCCTCCCGCCTCCCGGGGCCAGATTTCCAAGCCCTCGACCCTCACGCACGCTCCTTCACCCGAGCGGACCCGCAGGCGTGCCCAGCCGGACTCACGAACGCACCTGCCCGCTCATTCGTTGGCTTGCACTCGAGACGCACTTTCCACACTGTGAAATGCACCAGTCAGGAGAGAACAGTTGGGTGGGGGGCTTCGGGAAGTGACAATCTCGTGTGACCACCACGCAGACCAAGATCAGGCATGTTCCCATCATCCCGGAAGGCTCCTTCCAGCCCCTCCTTCCAGCTCCTTCCAGCCTCCTCCTCCCCGGCAAGGGTAACCACCGATCTGATTTCCGCCGCTATAGCTCAGTTTGGCCTGTTCTTGCCCTGCCTGTTGTTGAAGCCGCGAAACAGACAAACAGCCCTTTGTGTCTGGCCCCTTTAGCCCCGCGTGTGTTTGAGATTCATCCACGTTGTGCATCAGTCAACCGTCTGCGCCCTTTTAGTCTGAGTGGTGTCCTATCATCCACGTATCCATTCACCAGATGGTGGATCTTTGGATTGTTTCCAGCCTTGGGGTTATTAATAATAAAGCTGCCAAAAGTGTTATCTACAGGTCTTTGTAGGCACATATGGCTTCATTCTCTTGCAGAAATACCTAGGAAAGGGATTGCAAAGTTGCCTGGATGCGCCACTTGGTGCAAATATGCCAAATGGTGAATATGTGTCCAACGTTGTAAGAAACCGCCACACTGCTGTGCAAAGCGGCTGTGCCCTGGTGCATTTGTGGGAGCGACGCGGGAGCGTTCTGGCTTCTCTGCGTCCTCGTCAGCACTTGGTATTGTCGGTCTTCAGTTTTAGTCCTTCCGGTGGCACAAAGTGACATCTCGGGCGGCTTCCATTTGCATTTCCCTGATGGTCAGTGACGTTGAGCCTGTTTTCCAGGAGCCTTCTGGACACCTCCGCCTGGAGGTTGACCAGACCCTGCAGACGCGACGTGGCGGAAGCCCAACCCACCGCCCGACCTGCTTCTTCCATGCATGATACCCAAGTAGCAAACGAGATTTCACTTCTTTCCCTCTCCTCCTCATCCTGCCAATCCATCACCGACTCCTCCCCTTCCTCCTTCCCAGTTATCCCTCGATTCCTCACCTTCTCGCACCCCTTCTCCGGCCCAGGCCTCCCCCATCCTCGCACAGCCTCGCCCTCCTCCCTGAAGCCATTCTGGCTCCTTCCCACCACCCCGGCCTTGTCCATTCTCCCAATGTCCCCACCCTGTTCTCTACGCTGTCCTCAGTGGCTGGAACATTCTCCTCCCTGCACCCACCCTCCACAACTCTGCACCTTTCCAGCCTCATACCATTTCCTGACTCCTTTCCACCCCACCCCCAAAGTCTGGCTACATTGCACATGCCCAGCAACCCCACCCCCACCCCCGCCACCACCTTTGGGCTCCGGGCCCAGCCACAATCTTATCATTTTCTGGGCGACCATTTGACAAATCTCTTACTCCCTCCAGGCCATGAGCCCCAGTGGGCATCCCATGTCTTAACCACACGGCATCCCAGGGGACATAGCACAGAGTGGACATACCCTGACATTCGAGTTATGTGGCTCAGCAGAGCGGCACATGGGGAGGGATATGGAGGGCAAGCTTGACGAGCCTCTGCCCAGATCAGCTTCCAGAAGAACCCCCGCAAGGCTGACCCCCCGCCCCCATTTCCTGATTTCCCGTCTACCCTCCTTCCTTCCCCACCGCCAGAGCTGAAGTCAGTACAGTCTGCTTTCTTAGCAGAGCAACCAGCCAGAGCAAGTGATCCAGCTTTCTGAGCCTTAGTTTCCCCAGCAGTAAAATGGGATAATAATTGTGTGTTCCCAGCAGTAAAATGGGATAATAATTGTACCCACATCATGGGGTGGTTGTGAGGTCTGGTAGGTCATGCAGGTGACAAGTTTGCATGGGGTGCACGTGCACTGACTGCCCAGTCGATGTCCCCGGCCACCTCTCTTTGTCTTAGACCCCAGCATGGCTGTGTCCTGCTGTCTGCAAGGAGAGAGCTGGCTTCGGGCTTGTCACCCTCCCAAGTACCAGCGCCTTCCCTCGGCAGCCAGGAGCCACAAGGGTGACTGATGGGGACTTCCAGGCACCAGGACAGGTCAGCAGGGGTGAGAGCTCGGGGCATGGCATTCCCCCAGAACCCCACCGCGACCTCAAGAATAACATAGCACTGTGGTAGGAACGTGGCTTTCGGATTCAGGCTTGAGTTCCGGTCCCAGATCCTATGGGTGACCTGAGACAGGTGACTTCGCCTGTCTGAGCCTCAGTTTCCTCTTCTGTAAAATGAGAATACGAGTTCCTCCTTCCCAGGCTGTTTGAGGGGACTCATGGAGATACTGCAGATGTTCTGTGCTCAGAATATATTTGCTGAATAGATGGTTGGGGTGATTCAGGTGGTGATGGTCAAGGCCAAGGGGAGGTCCGGGCAGGAGGAGGGCACAGTGGGACGTAGGAGCCAGCCTATAGCAGTCTCCGAGGGCCAACTGTTAGAGTTTCAGAATTTTGTAAGCCAGTTGTTTAATAAGTTAAATTAGAAAAAACCAAGGCCCGGGGCGCCTGGGTGGCTCAGTCGGTTAAGTGTCCGACTCTTGATTTTGGCTCCGCTCACGGTCTCACAGTGTGTGAGCTCTAGCCCCGCATCGGGCTCTGTGCTGACGGCGCGAGCCTGCTTGGGCTTCTCCGTCTCCCTCTCTCTCTGCCCCTTCCCCCTTCACGTTCTCACTCAAAAATAAATAAACACAAAACACAACAAAAACCCAAGGTCCTCCAGTACTCAAAGCTCACCACTTCCTAGTTATTTTACTACATTCTACTCTTCTATGTTCTTGAGATTATTTGCATTTATGGTACCATTTACTATATACATAGTTGGTTGCTCCAAATCAGCCAAGGGGGTATTTACACCAAGGAAATTGGCAAGCATCGCAAATCATGGCTGGGATACAAATCCACCCAAGGGGCTGGAGGTTAAACACTCACCAGCACCCTCCCGGGTTCGCAGCGCTCCTGGCCCAGCAATCCCTGCTGCTCCTTTGTCCTCTGGGAAGCTCCCGGCTTTCGAGAGCTCCAAGAGCCGGTGGCGGGTGCCGCCTGGTGGCTGCTTCAAGCACCTGTCATCCCCAGACTTCAATTCCGCGCCTTGGAGAGAGCAAGAGAGCCGCCAAGGGGAGCCCTCTGCGGTCACAGTGTCCTCCAGTGGGGGTGGGGGGACGTGGAGACCTGCTCCCTACCCAGGAGGACAGGGTGACAAGACCCCAGAGGGACGCTTGCCCCCCAAGTCCTTCAGCCTCTGTGTCCCCAGCTCCACGATATCGAGTCCCCCACACGATTTTTCTCATCGCTCCCAAAGGGCAAGTAAACGCACGTTTCCCCTAACGCACAATTCTGCCTTTTCCAGGGTGAGCTGCCCCGGCCCAGGGTGGGCACCCCTCCCCCACCAAAGTGCCCGGAACACCTTGGGTGTCACACTTGTTCCAGAGCGTCAGGGGGCGGGGCAGACAACCCTCCACTTCTCACTAACTCTGCCCCCACTGCCCCTGGCCCGCCACCTTCCCTCCTGTCTGTCCCTGGTCTCTCCCACCCCCTTTCCAGCTTCAGCCAATACCCCCCAGACTCCACCCTGTCTTTGAACTCTCTCTCACCCTGAAGGGTCCGGCACTCCCAAAGAAGCCGCCGGAGGTATTTTTCTAGAAGAGAAAAAGTCCACCAAAACGAGTTGTAGTCCTCCCCCAGAAGGTAGAACAGGGGCTCAAAGCAGTAGTCCCTTCTGATCAAAAAGCATCAAGAGACAGAAGAACCCAGGTCTGAATCCTGGCTCAGCCACTGGTTTGGGGGGTTTTTTGTTTGTTTTTGTTTTGTTTTTGAGAGAGAGGGAGCGCACAAGCAGAGGAGGGGCAGAGAGAGAGGGAGACACAGAATCCGAAGCAGGCTCCAGGCTCCGAGCTGTCAGCACAGAGCCCGACGCGGGGCTCGAACTCACGAACCGTGAGATCACGACCCGAGCCGAAGTCCGACGCTTAACCGACTGAGCCCCCCCAGGCGCCCCAGGGCTCAGCTACTGTTGAAGCCTCTGTGGAAGCCTTGGCTTTCTGATCCGACCCTCGGGGTCAGCGTGGGTCCAAATGTGGTAACGCACGCACACGGTGAGCGTTGCTTAAATAGGGCAGCCAGCTTCTTGATTTGCTGGGGCTGAGCGGTTTCCCCCAACATAGGGCTCCCGGTGCTACATTCACCAAAGTCCCACGCAAACCGGGCCAGCTGCTCACCCGATGCTCAGATCAGGGGTCAGCGAACACAGAGCCAAATCCAGCCTGCCGCTTTGTTTGTAAATAAAAGTTTTATTAGAACGCAGCCAACCCTATTCATTTGTGACACATCGTCAACGATCACCCACAATCTACGAGGACCAAGGATGGAACTGACGAGTTGCAACGGGGACCGCGCGGTCTGCAAAACGTCACATATTTTTGGTCTGGCCATTTAAGAAAAAGGTTTGCTGGCCCCAAATTTTGTACGAAAACCTTGTAGGCCGCAGCTGTGCTCAGCCCTGTGAGGAGTGGGTGTTAAATGGGAGACAGGCCACCTCCCCCCCCTCCCCAGGAGAGGTCAGGGTGAGTTTCTGGGGAGGATGGCACTGACCTTGAGAGGACGCGTTTGTCTGAGAGTTGGGGCGGGAACCAAATTCTGTATGCCAGAACTGGGTCATGGGGGGGGGGGGGAGTTGAATAAAGTGGATTCGGGGAACAGTTTCCCCACCCCCCCAATGGCCTAAAACCTTCCCGGCTGCCCAAGGATGTACCAAGATGCCCCCAGTGTCCAAGAGACAATACTGAAAATTTAAGGCACAGACCGGGGGGTCGGGGGGGTTTCTGGAGCGGGCCAGGGTGAACAGCAAGGGACCAAAGCCCCAGCAGGAGACACCTTGACGCCCTGAAACAGCCACCATTAGTTCATCGAATGTTTATTGAGCACCTGCGCTGTCCCGGGCCGCGGGCTGGGGAGTGGGATATTTCAGTGAACGATGACCCACACAGCCCCAAAGAAAGGTATGGCCCTGGGCTCTCCAAGCCCGCCCCAGCCCTCCCGGGCCAGGATCTCACCCTGGGCTCCCTGGGGAGATGCCCAAGAAAACCCAAGCTGCCCCAAGTCGGAGAGGGGCAGGGAATGGCCTTCAGAATCCAGCACTCCTGCCCCCAAAATGCCCCCTTTCCTGTGTGGTGACCATGGCAACCAGAAGAAAATGGGCGTGAGGGCGGGGGCTTCACCGGGTGCTTGGGGATGAGGCTCCAGCCGTGGAAGGCCTCAGAGGGAGCCCAGACAGGTGGGAGACAGGGAGGTGGAGGGATCTCCCCGGGCCCCCCCCCGGAGGCAGGAGGGAGGATGCGGTGGCTTGCCCACAGTCCTGCTTTGGCTGCAAGAGTTCAGCTGCTCTCCTTCCTGTGGGGCACCTGGGGGCTCTGTCCTAGAGATCCCCATCCCTAGGGGCCCCAAGGAAGCCCGGACCTGTGGAACAGAGCTGGGGTGCTCAGTGGTGGCCCAGCGGGCCTTGGAGGGAGCAGGGAGGCGAGGGTCCTGTTCAGATGGATGAGCAGGTGAGGGGTGGGGGTTAAGGGAGGAAACTCTGCAAGGTGAGGTCATCCCCATCTCGGCCCTCCCTCGGCCCCGCCTTTAGGCCCTGGCTCTTGGCATTGGGCAGGTCCCCGTTGGCCGTGGCTGAGGGCGCTTCGCCCCCCTCAGGCAGCAGGGACGAGATGCAGACCATCTCAGTGGGGGAATAATTGCGCACAGGGTACATGTGATTCTTGCGAGAGAGGCGGACAGCCAGCACCACTGTGCACACGAGGAAGGTTGTGGCCACCAAGGCCAGGACGAGGATGGCCAGCAGGCACTGCTTCACAGGGATGCGGTCCAGAGCCTCTGTGGGGCTGGGGGCCACGGAGCTCTGGGGGGCAAGATTCTGATTATTTTTCCATTGTTTGATGAAGCCATCAGATGAATTGCCTACTGCCACGGTGGTGCTGTTGTAAGGATCAGAGAGCACAAGCAGGGCCATGGTTAGGCTCCTTGTGGTCGCAGGACCTGTGGATGGGACCTTCGTGGTGGCAGGATCTGTGGACAGGGCCTCTGTGGCAGTGGGCTCCGTGGATGTGGACAGGGCATCCGTGGCTTCTGGTCCCGTGGACGGGGCCTCTGTGGCCGCAGGTTGTGTGGTCTGTGCCTCTGTGGCTGCCGGCCCCGTGGACGGGGCCTCTGTGACCGCAGGTTGTGTGGTCTGTGCCTCTGTGGCTGCCGGCCCCGTGGACGGGGCCTCTGTGGCCGCAGGTTGTGTGGTCTGTGCCTCTGTGGCTGCCGGCCCCGTGGACGGGGCCTCTGTGGCCGCAGGTTGTGTGGTCAGTGCCTCTGTGGCTGCCGGCCCCGTGGACGGGGCCTCTGTGGCCGCAGGTTGTGTGGTCAGTGCCTCTGTGGCTGCCGGCCCCGTGGACGGGGCCTCTGTGGCCGCAGGTTGTGTGGTCAGTGCCTCTGTGGCTGCCGGCCCCGTGGACAGGGCCTCTGTGGCCGCAGGTTGTGTGGTCAGTGCCTCTGTGGCTGCCGGCCCCGTGGACGGGGCCTCTGTGGCTGCAGGTTGTGTGGTCTGTGCCTCTGTGGTTGCCGGCCCCGTGGACGGGGCCTCTGTGACCGCAGGTTGTGTGGTCTGTGCCTCTGTGGCTGCCGGCCCCGTGGACGGGGCCTCTGTGGCTGCAGGTTGTGTGGTCTGTGCCTCTGTGGTTGCCGGCCCCGTGGACAGGGCCTCAATGGTGGCCAGCTCTGTGGATGGAGCCCCCTCTGTGGATGAAGCCTCTGTGATGGGAAGTAACGCAGTGACGTGTTCTTTGCTCAGAGGGCCCAGTGTGATGGGAACCCCCTGCGTGGCCACTTCCATGCTCAGATCCCCCATGGCCATCCCTCTTGGGTACAGGCCAACGGAGTCCCCTCTGGCTATCACCAGAGTGGCTTGTTCAGGAGTTCCGGAATCCTTCTGCCCCAATGTTGCCATCTCAGCCAGAAATGTCCAGGTCAGGGGCACAGGCCCAGGGCTATTTGTAAAAAGCGTTTCTGGAGGGTCCGTGCCAATATAGTCATACATGTCTTGTTCTGGGTCCTCCTCCACTTGTTTCTGGCCCTGCACAAGCAGGGGGTCCGGGGCCTCAATGGTTCCATTCTCCCATGTCTCCCGCAGCTGCAGGCTGCTGTCAGAGCCCAGCAAAATCAGAAGCAGGAGGACTTGCAGAGGCATGGCACCTGGAGGCAGACACAGACAGAGGGACATCAGGACAGGCTCACCCCTGGGCCTGCCGAGCACCCTCTACTGCAACCCCGGACAGCCTCAGCTAGGAGGGTGTCTGACCTGGGGCAGGCACCTAGCGTTCTCGTAACCCGGCATTTACCTGGTACGCGGTAGCCCCCCAGCAAATAGCGGCCATCATTATTTATCAACATTAACTCCTTTTTTTAGGTTTACTAATTTTGAGAGGGAGAGAGGAAGCGCGAGAGGGGGAGGGGCAGAGAGAGAGGAGGGAGCGAGAATCCCAGGCAAGCTCCTCCACACGGTCAGCATGGAGCCCGACGTGGGGCTCGAACTCACAAACCATGAGATCACGCCCTGAGGCAAAGTCCAACACGTAACCGACTTAACTCCCTGCCTTTCTGATTAAAACTTTAAAATTGCGGGCAAGACCGCCCACCGGGGTATAGAAAGGAAATATTACAGCGTCCAGTTATATAATTATGTCATCCACTTCGTAATTTCTATTTCTGTGCATAATTCGTAGATCAACGCATCCGTATTGTCCACTGATGGGGTTCGTGAGCAGAAGAGTTTGGAGACCACAGGTGTGCAGGATAAAGCTGCTTGTTTGGACCCTTGAGGCCTTTTTTTTTTTTGAGGAGACGGTTCCTGATACGTCTCTCTGTGTCCCTCTGTTCCATTCTCCTTTGTCTTGGCTCCCACCCTACATAGCCCAGGCCTGTTCTTCAGATTCTCAGTTTCTTCCCCCTCCTTTCTCAGTGTCTCAGCTTGGTCTGGTTCCCTTCTGTCCTCACTTCCACATTTTGGGAGGACAGTACCTACCTCGTGGCTTATAGTGAGAATGAAACAGGCCCTACAAAGCCCTTAGCACTCGGTTCCCATGACAAGCTCCCGAAAAGGGCGGCTACTTTGCCTCCATCAGTAAGCCGATCCTGTAAGTCCTCAAGGGCCCAGAGCCATCAACTGTACTATCTGGGGCCAGGAGAAAACACATCTTCTTGGAACAGTCCTGCCCTCAGGCAGCTGATAGTCATTTCACTTGCCTGGGGGTCCATTCTGCTGTGACCCTTCAGCCCCCGGACCAGTAGCCAAAAAGGGCAGGGCCTCTGCTTTTGACCATCTCATTGGTCTTTCTTCCCAGCATTGTGAACACCCATATATATAAAGTTTAAGCTTGTTTATTTCTGAGAGAGAGAGAGAGAGAGAGAGAGAGAGAGAGAGAGAGAGAGAGAATATCCCAAGCAGGCTCCATGCTGTCAGCACAGAGCCTAACCCAGGGCTCGATCTCAGGAACCGTGAGATCATGACCTGAGCTGAAATCAAGAGTCGGATGCTCAACCAACTGAGCCACCCAGGCGCCCCTGAACTTGCTTTCTTGATTGCTCTCTCTCCCCTTATGCTTCCCCTGGCACGGGCTGTTGTTTATGGGATTCGGAGTCATGCACTTGAGAATCCTGTGGCTGTGTCCTGGGCCAGGATTCACGTATTCCTGGTTTCCTTGGATACAATACCTTCAGCAGTGTGCAATCCCAAGCACTGTGTCTGGGGCAGAGCCTGGGTCAGTTCCAGTACTTTTCCTTGTCCTTCACCTAATTTAGAGCAGAGACCAGTTGCTCATCATTCCTTGAGTGACTATAACGTACTCCTAGGCCCCTCAGCTCCCAGGCTCCACTTGACCTCCTCCACTTGTTAGTTAGAATTATGTTGGTTTCCAAAATGGCAGCCTGGGGGCACCTGGGCGGCTCAATCGGTTAAGCCGATTGAGCTTGGGAGTCTCTCTCTCCCTCTCTGCCTCTCTTCCACTCACGCTCTCTCTCTGTCTCTCAAAATAAATAAAGAAAAAAAAGTCCTTCAGGTGCCTGGGTGGCTCAGTTGATTAAAAGTCTGACTCCTGACTTCGGCTCAGGTCACGATCTCATGGTTTGTGGGATGGAGCTTGACATCGGGCTCTGTGCTGACAGCACAGAGCCTGCTTAGGATTCTCTCTCTCTCTCTCTCTCTCTCTCTCTCTGCCCCTTCCCAGAGCGCACATGGGCTCTCTCAAAGTAAATAAACATTAAAAAAAAAAGTACTGGGGCGCCTGGGTGGCTCAGTCGGTTAAGCATCCGACTTCAGCTCAGGTCACGATCTCGCGGTCCGTGGGTTCGAGCCCCTCGTCGGGCTCTGGGCTGATGGCTCAGAGCCTGGAGCCTGCTTCCGGTTCTGTGTCTCCCTCTCTCTCTGCCCCTCCCCCGTTCATGCTTTGTCTCTCTCTGTCTCAAAAATAAATAAACGTTAAAAAAAAATTTAAAAAAAAAGTACTGACATTTAAAAAAATAAATTTAAAAAATCGTGTCTTAAAATAATTTCTTAAACCAGGGCGCCTGGGTGGCTCGGTCGGTTAAGCGTCTGACTTCAGCTCAGGTCATGATCTCACAGTTCATGGGTTTGAGCCCCATGTGGGGCTCTGTGCTGTCAGCGTAGAGCCCACTCTAGGTCCTCTGTCTCCTCTCTCTCTCTGCCCGTCCCCCACTCTCGCTCTATCCCAAAACTAAACGCTAAAAAAAGTTCAAAAATAAAATAAAATAATTTCTCAAACCAAACTTCATGATATTTGCACCAGACACATCAGGCCCTCAAGCTGAGGGCAAAGTACAAGCTAGTGCACGCGCACACACCCACACACGCGCGTGTGCACCTGTACACACACAGACACACACCCCAGCCCCAGGTGGGATATGTGTGATATTCCTCAGGTACTGCTTCCTGCCCAAGGTCAAAGGAAAGGACAGAAGACAAACGGCTAGCTGATACAGGTCACAGTCATGCAGGACATGAGTCTCCGTCAGTTGACAAATATCTGAGTAAATTACAAGAAAAAGGTAATCTTAGGGGCCCCTGGGTGGCTCAGTCGGTTGAACATCCAACTTCAGCTCAGGTCATGGTCTCACAGCTTGTGAGTTCGAGCCCCGCATCGGGCTCTGTGCTGACAGCTCGAAGCCTGGAGCCTGCTTCTGATTCTGTGTTTCCCTCTCTCTCTGCCCCTCCGCTGCTCACACTCTGTCTCTCTCTCAAAAATAAAGGAAGAGTAAATAAATTTTAAAAAGAGAGAAACTTCATCTTGACTTTACCTCCCTCGACTCCATAGCATAAACCAGTAACCCTTCACCACCCCGGTGCAGCTCTTCCTGCCCACGGGTCCTGTCCCCGTGCTTTAAGAAAATCACTTTTTTTTGCACCGAAGACTTCTTCAAGAATTCTTTCTTGGCCGTCAGCTCCAAACCCCACCATCACTCCAAAACCTCATCACTGACAATTATCTTCATTTTACCGTGGAGAGATGAAGCTCTACCTCAGAGAGGTAAAGCAACTTGCCCAAAGGCACACAGCTGCCAGAGATCAGACTGGAACCCAGTGAAGATTCGGGAAGGCTTTGTGGAGAAAGCTGACCTAGCTGAGGGGGCAGAAGGACCAAAGGCTTGGAAGAGACCTTAGCTTGTTGTATCTATGGCGGGGGTTGGGGACCCAGCTGAGGGAAGGAGGGCAGACTAAGAATAAGGAGACCTTGAAGGCCATCTCACCCAGAAAGGTCAGCCCCATATGTCCCGAGGGCTATGCAGGGCACAGCATTGAGAGAACAGGCTATGGGGGGAGAGAAAAAGATGTTCCGGTCTCAGTTCTGTCCCATAGAAGCTGTAGGACCTTGAATTGCTGAGCCTCAGTTTTCTCATCTGCAAAATGGGGATAACAAACCACATCTATCTCATCGAGCTGTTAAAGGAATACAAGAGAATGGATTCAAAAGTTCCAGGCTCCCACTAGGATGAGGGGCCATAAGGCAAGTTGAGGGCCAAGCACAAGCTAGCACACGCCCCCCTCCCTAGGCGGGATGTGTGTGATAGTCCTCAGGCACCCTTGGCTGCCCAAGAACAAAGGAAAGGAAAGATAACAAATGGTTAGCTGATAGAGATCACAGTCTTGCAGGACCTGAGTCTCTCTCTCTCCGTTTACAAACGCCTTGGTAAATTACAAGAAAAAGGCAATCTATCAATAGCCTAATCTCCAGAAACCCCTAGACTCAGTTTCCTGGAGCCCCAACATCACCCTCCCCTCCACAGCGATGTGGGGAACAAAGGTAAGAAGGAAATGGCGGTAAGATTAAGTGTATTTATAACCTGCAGCCCATTGACGAATACTTGAGGCAAAACAGAACAGAACGTTTCTCCAGGAACCCCCTGCCGTCCTAATGTTAATGCCTCACTAGAAGGAAAAGCACCTTAGCTTGACAACTGCAAGGCCTCAGGTATCTTAGGAGCCCTCTTTAGCACATCAAAGTCCTTCTGGAGGCCTCCCTTTTGTCTTCACCTCCCCCAACTCCAGAGCTTACAGCCCCAGGGCAGCTCTTCCTGCCCCCGGGTCCTAGCCCCGAGCCTTAACAAAATCACCTTTTTGCACCAAAGATGTCTTCAAGAAACCTTTCTTGGCTGTCAGTTCCAGACTCCCATCATTCCAAAACCCCATCAAGTAGGTGCTTACTAAACGTATCCCCCCCCCTACACACACACACACACACACACACACACACACATTCTTTGTCTCCCTCTTCAGGAGGCAGTTTCTTTGCACAAGGGTGGAGCTCCTGCTTGGGGGGTAGAGGACAGGGCCTGATCTTGGCCCCGCTTTCCTGGGGCGGGGCGGGGGAGGGGGACTTTAGGAAGAAGCCACCAGCTTGGATAGTATTTCAAAATTACGAAGACTTGTACCCTTCACCCCCCACTCAGGCAGCTCTCGGTTCCTGGAAGGCAGAGCTCTCAGCCACTTCCTGGAAGCAGAGAGGCTAGGAACAAAAAAAAAAAAAAGGCCCCACCCGCCCGCTGTTCCTGCGTGGAGGGTGGAGGAGGGCGTGGAGGAGGCTCTCGCCCTCCCCTGCCCTCTCCCTGCGCCCATCCCCACCTCCCCTGCATGCAGAGGCAACTTGGGGTGGAGGAGAGACCGCTCAGCAGCCGTGTCACCTGAGCCTCGTTCCACCCTCTCTGAGCCTCAGTGTCCTAATCTGTAAAATGGGTGACCTTGCTTCAAAGAATGGTCCTGAGAATCTAATAGCATGCTGCAGGGAAGGTCCCTGAAGCTGGCATCCAGCAGAGAGTGTTTTACTGGGAAAGCCTCTTGGGGACTGTGCACAGAGGGGCAGAGGAAACAGAAATCTCAGAATCAGGGAAGGTACGGACGCGGCGGCCTCCCCACCTCCGCCATGGGCAGTGAGGGAGGCCTCGGGTCCAGCGTGAGAGCAGAGGCCTCCCTGTGTGTTGAGATGAGACCGAGCACACCGGAAAAGCTCCCATCTCCCAGCCCAGGTCTAATTAGGGCCACCACCCTCGTCCAGGATTCCTGATGTTAGTGCTGAAGATCATCCCCTCATCCCTCATCCCGTGGCCTCAGTCCCAGGCAAGCTGGGGTGGCCGGTCACCCCAGCCTGCTGCCTGCCGTCCCACAGACCTCAAGGGACAGGGACCATGGACATCACAGCCGCGAGCCAGGCTGTGGCTGGGCAGGTATCAGCCCATTCGACAGGAAAAAAAAATCCCGGCTCCTGGGGGTCCTGTGACTCCGAGGGGGCCGTGCAGGTACCGAGGAGAGGAGCTCTGTGTCTGGCAGGGAGGATACTAACTTTACTTCAAGTTAAATGCATGGTGATATAAGGACGATGGTATTCCAGAAGGCCCCACTGCGGCTGGACCATGTCATCACCCTACTCACCTCCACCCTGGCACTGGCCTTTGCGAATCCCATTACACAGATTAGGACAGCAAGGCTCAGGAGAGTGAAGTCCGTTCCTCAGAGCGGTGAAGCCCCCACCTTCCACCTTTCTCCCCCGGAGGCAGGAAAACGGTCACTCACCACAGGAGGGGGGCTCTGAGAGAGGGGCAGAGTTGTCACACCCTTGTCACACTCTTCCTGCTTGCCTAACAGAGTAGGTCAGATACGGCCCGTTTCCTGTCTTTCACCCTAAAACCAGGGTGCTCTGCCCGAGCCCCACCCAGGCTGTGGAGGGGCAGGCTGCTGGCGGGGGGCCCACACCCTGCTCCAGGCGTGGGGAAGACGCCAGGGCGCTGTAAGAAGCTTGGGACTTTGCATTCAGAATCTTGGATCCCGGGAATCCCAGCACTCAAGAGTTTGGAACCTTAAGATGTGAAAGACTGAGCATCTCAGGGTGTGGGTGAAACAGCCACCAAGAGAAGGGAAGGCTCCAGATCAACAAGAAGGTCAAACCGAGGCCCAGGTGCCCTCCCCCTCAGACCTCAGGGCATTTCTCAGGGCTGGCGGACAGGATAGGCCCCGGCCCAGCCGGGCCCAGCTCAGGATCAGATCCGATCAGGATCTGATCCAGTCAAACCAGATCCAGTCCCGGCTCTGGCACTTACAAGCTGCGTGACCTCGGGCAACCGAACTCACCTCTCTGAGCCACAGGCTCCTCATCTGGAATACGAAGACAATGACAGCACGGAGTGGGGTGGTTGTGGGTTGAAGTGAGCTGGCTCAGGCTGAGGGTTTAGCACACATTAAGTGCTCAACAATGGCCAGCTGTTGTCCTCGTCATTCTGCATTTAGGGCCATCTCCCGGAAATATCCCCAAAGGCATAGCTTTGACGTACCTACCTCTGATCTTGGCGGAGGGGGCTGGGACGGGGAGCCCTAGAAAACTGTCTCCACCGCAAGCCCTGGCCCATGCCTGGTTTGCAAAGCACATGTGTCAAGTGTAGACAAGGTTCCAGGCACTGGTTTGAGAGCTATACATGAATTACTAGCTCACTCAGGCCCTACAACTCCTCTATTAATCCCATGTGAGGGATTAATAATCCCATCTATTCTCCAGAGTTGAGCAAATGGCACCTTCTCCAAGAAGCCATCCTGGATTGCTCAGGCATAGTCATTCCCATTGTTTAAACCATTTAAAATATTTGCTTACTTGAGGCTCCTGGGTGGCTCAGTCGGTTAAGCATCTGACTCTTGATTTCAGCTCATGATCTCATGGTCGCGAGATCAAGAGCCCCACGTCGGGCTCCACACTGGGCTTGGAGCCTGTTTAACATTCTTTCACTCTCTCCCTCTGCCCCTCCCCTACTCATCGTGCTCTCTCTCTCTTTCTCTCTCTCTCTAAAAAATAAATAGGGGCACCTGTGTGGCTCAGTCAATTAAGTCTCCGACTTCGGCTCAGGTCATGATCTCGCTGTTTGTGGGTTCGAGCCCCGCATCGGGCTCTGTGCTGGCAGCTCGGAGCCTGGAGCCTGCTTCAGATTCTGTGTCTCCAAAGCTCTCTGCTCCTCCCCTGCTCATGCTCTCTCTCTCTCTCAAAAATAAATAAACATTAAGAAAAATTAAAAATAAAACAGTAAAAAATAAATAAAATGTTTACTGCCTAAAACTCCATTCCCACTGGCCCATAAACTCCAAGGGGACAGGAGAGATGTCGCCGTTCACACCACATGCGCAGGGCTCAGCAGGCACTGTGACACCTGCCCATCGGCACGGGCACCGTGGCTGCCCCACTGCCTCCGCCAGATCACAAGCTCTTGCAGGGAAGTCTCCGCTGGGTCCCCAGCACCGACAGGCCTGGCCTCCTGGGGGTCATTAAACGCCCGCTGCAGGGGTGGTGCGTGAATGGGACAGAGGCCACCAGCAGGCAGGTGCACAGGACACGTGCCCTCGGGCTTCCCGCACGGTGCCTGCACTTCCCCACCTTTTCTCAGCATCTCCTCCGCCCCCACCAAGGAGCCCTTTCAGACTTTCTTCCCCTTAAATTTTTTTTTCCTTAAGTGCATCTGAACTCGCGACCCTGAGATCAAGACCTGAGCTGAGATCAGGAGTCAGATGCCCAACCTACTGGGCCCCCCAGGCGCCCCACCCCCCATGCATTTTAATACCACAGATACACCTGTTTACTGTTCCGTAGCCTTTGCAGGAACATGAGCCACAGTGACGGTGAAGATTTTGGGGTTTTGCCCACCTACCAAAAAACCTAACTTTCCCCTTTTGGACCCTGAATTGGCTAGCCTGGTCCAGAGGAGGTAAGCTGTTTTGCACACGTGAATTCAAAGAGACCTACCCCTGGTTTTAGTTTAACAACCCATGGCTGGCGGAAGACCTGTGTCGACAGCCAGGTGGACAAGCACACAGACGCACAGACATGCTCCAGCCATGCTGTCTCCTTCTCACCTGAGTCTCGTGCTCCACCCCACCCCCACCATCTTCTTGCTCAAGGTCAGCAAAGGAGACTGAGAAGCCAGGGCCGGGGTCGCCGGGGGCTCCGCGAGGGTCCTGCAGCCAGACGGGGCCGCGGTACGTCCAAGCCCGGCCACCTCCCAGCCAGGCCACCGTGGGCAGCCGCTTGTCCCCTCTGAGGGTTTCCCATCTGCACAAAGGGGGCACAGCATGCTTGGACGATTCCCGGGCCCTCCGAAGCCCCTGCTCCAGCCTGGCCGAGCTTCCCCAGAGGCGCTCAGCCCAACAGCCCGGTCCCTTCCGCTATCCGGGTTTCAATCTCCCTTGGTTGCTGGCCTAGCCTGGTGAGGAAGGCATAGACCATTTTGGGTGTGGCCAGGCAAGCCCCAAAGGAAGCCACCAACACATCTGGGCCTAGGCGGGGGGGGGGGGGGGTCACCTCCTGAGCCCCTTGCCCAGTGAGAGGCCTGCTCTCGGGGGACTCGAAGTCAGAGATGGGAGAGGAGGAAAACGAGAGGGTCCAGGAGGGAAGGAAGAGAACTCCCGGCGCCTGGAGCCCTAGATCATTGTCTATGGTGTGTGTGTGTGTGTGTGTGTGTGTGTGTGTGTGTATGTGTGTGTGTCGGGGGCCATAGCTTTAGGTACTACCCCCCCACCACTCTCCTTTACGCCCCTAAAGCACCCCAAATACAAATACCTAAGAGTATTCAAATTCTGATGATTATTTTCTCTTTTGCCAGCAATATTAGTGTCCTAATTCTAATATTTTCACACTTTTTCGTTTTTTTTTTTCGTATTTTTTCAACAATTTTTTCAACGTCGTAACAAGTGAAAGTGCAAAGAACGCAGTTTTGGAGGGGCGCCTGGATGGCTCAGTTGGTTAAGTCCCCGACTCTTGATTTCGGCTCAGGTCATGATCTCATGGTTCGTGAGTCTGAACCCTGCGTGGGGCTCCGCGTTGACAATGCGGAGCCTGCTTGGGATTCTCAATCTCTGCCCCTCCCCTGATTGCACTCTCTCTCAAATAAATAAACATAAATAAATAAATAAATAAATAAATAAATAAATAGATAAATAAAGTGAGGGAAAAACAAAAAAAGAATGCAGCTTTGGAGACAATATTTTTATGGATCCAGAGCCTCAGAAGCTTCCAGACACGCCCTGCACCTGCTCCCCCTTTCTGGAATCACCCAGCCCTAACCCCAGCTCTGCTCTGAGCAAATCCCTTCACCTCCCCATGCCTTGTATGAAAGAAAGGGTAGCATGATTTTTAGAGAAATGCTCCTGATTTTTAGGACTTTTTCTATTAAGAAACCTCGCCCTCTCCGAGCCAGCAGCTGCTGGCAGACCCGATGGGAAGGTTGGGATAGAAGTTGAGGATCTGGAAGAGACTGGAATAAGGCCACGACCTCGATCCTGAGCCCCTCTCCCCTCACCCCGGGCCCAAGCTCTGGTTCGGAGCTCAGGTCCTGCCCCGGGACTGCCCTCGGCTGTCAGGCAGGCCAGGCCTGCCGGTCCCACAGCTCCCCCCAGCCACTCCCTATGGTTTTGTGAGCTGGCACTTACCCTGCTCAGCAGAGCATGGGACAGCTGCCTCGTGAGCCGGGGAGAAGCCGCTTCTCTGCCTCAGTGACAGGGACCGAGCCCACACTGCCAGGGCACTGCTGTGGCACCCGGGGCTGTGGTCCCAGACCCTGCCAACCTTCAACGGTCTGTGTGAAAGAAGGAAGCGAGAATGTGGTTACTCAGACAGGGCCACGTGACGGCCCACACCCCCTTGTTTGTGACAGTTTTGGTGACAATGTTGATTGAGACTGGGTGGGTGGTGACGGACTGGGACCTGCTGAGCCCGGGAGCACTCTGGGGTTCTGGTAGGTATGAAAACGCCAAGAAGCATCTAGAAGATTTCTGGGGAGGGCTGGTTAAGGAGGCCCCAGCGCGACCCCACGGTGATGGAGAGTAGGGGTGGGGTGACCCTGCCCTGGAGGGAAGGCAGTGACCAGATGCAAATAAGGACGGTTCTAGACTCCTGTCCAAGAAGGGAGCCGGGGTGGGAGAAACCACAGAACGCACACCTTCCTGAGGTTTGCAAATACGATGCAGTCATTCCTTCCAGAGTCATCTCTAGATGCACAGGTGGTCCTTTCAGCTCCGATCGGTAACTTCTCTGAGGAGCTAGATGGCAAGATGGCAAGATGTCCATCAGGGCAAGACATGCTTATTTTATTTCTCCATCCGGACTCGCTCATTTGGCCACGTCTGGCACACCAAGGCTGCGTGCTCGGAGGTCCAAAAGCAAGCAGTTCTGGGCTCTGGCTCCAGAAGCTCTTCGTCTGGTGGGGAAGCCAGCAGGTGAACCAGTAAACAGACCATTACACTCAGTATTGTCACCCTGCGGTGAGCGAGGGAGGGGCCCCTAAACCACCCTGGCCAAGGGAGGGGCTGTCAGGAGAGTCTTCCAAGAAGTGGTGCAGGGATGAGAAGTAGGGGTGGGCTGGGTGGGCATCCCAGGCAGAGAGCACAGCGTGGCCAATGGCCAGGAGACCTAAGAGAGCACAGAACTCTCAAGGGAGTGAAGGAAAGCATCATCTCCCGGGGTCTGGCCTGTGGCTTTGTATAGGTGGGATGCAGGATGTATGCAGACAGGGTTTCTTACCCTACCTCACACATAGGCAGTTTTAAAATGGAAACCGGGGGCACCTGGGGGGCTCAGCGAGTTGGGCGGCCAACTTCGGCTCAGGTCATGATCTCACGGTTCGTGGGTTCGAGCCCCGCATCAGGCTCAGGGCTGACAGCTCGGAGCCTGGAGCCTGCTTCGCATTCTGTGTCTCCCTCTCTCTCTGCCCTTCCCTCTCTCTCTCTCTCTCTCTCTCTGTCTCTCTCTCTCAAAAATAAATAAACATTAAAAAATTTTTTTTAATGGAAACTGGAAACCCAGTGGGTGTTCACCACTGGGGCCTCCATCCTGGAAGGGACCAGAAACTCTCCCGGTCTGCAGAGACAGGGAAACTGAGGCCCCAAAAGGGGAGGTAAGAATGTTAGAACTTCCCACCCTTCCCTAGCAGGTTTGGAAGTAGCCAGCCCTCAGGAACAGGGACTGAGAAGCTCGAAACAGACCCACATCGGGGCTGGAGGCCACTCTCAGGTTATAGGAGTTCCAGATCAATGTTTTAGCCCGCGTTCACAAGCATGTCAGAGACAGGACAGCCCCTCCTCTGGGAACAGCCTTGGGTCCCCACCCCTCAGACCAGCTCATCCTGAACCAGAATCCATGACCAGATCCACAGTTCTGACACCAGCAGTGAGGTCCTGAAGACGCAGAGGACAAGGGGAGGGCGGTCTCCCTTCCTGGTCTGCCGGAGACCGACCGGGTTCTGGGGATGCAGAACTTTCCGGCTTAAAACTGGGTATGTCCCTGGCCCCTTCCAGGCCAGGGGGCCAGGAGAGCCGGCCGTTTGCTAAACTCTGAATGGGCTATCAGAGGCTGTTACCCCCACCCGCGGCGCTGGGGTGGAAGGACTGGCCGAGGGGGCAGGGCCGGGGGGGGCAGATGCAGACCCCCACACTCCCCAGATGTATCCCTTCCTCCCCCTCCCAGATGCAGCCACACGCTGCTTCTCTAGAGGGTCGGGCACAGCCTGGGGAAAAGGAAACTGTACCTGGTCCTTTATGCCATCTGTGAGCTTTGCAAACCATCTGGGAGCAGTGCCCTACAGGGGACAACTCGCAAGGCTGGGGAGCGGGGCGGATAACTGGCCTCGTACGACCTGTGTGACCTTGGGCAAGTCGCTTCTCTCGAGCCTCTGGCTGCCTCACCTGCAAAGCCGAGCAGTACAAACGCTTACCATGTTCCTTGGCCTCTGCCACAGGCCAGACGCTGCGCATCGTATCGGCTCACGTACTGCCCAGAGCCGTCTTTGGAGGTGGGGAAACTCAGGCTCAAAGCGAGGCCGTGCCTCGCTCCAGGTCACACAGCGTCGGCGGCAGACCCAGGTCCGGGCAGCCGGAAGAAAGCCCAGCCCTCTGTCTCGGCGCCTGGCCTGTGATCGTGCTGGCTGAAGCGCTCTGTGTAAAAAGGGAATAACCGGGGGCTGGCAAACCCTTTCAAGGGAAGACTCGCACAGCTGAGCGGACCTCGCAGAGGAACAGACGTTGCTAAGAGCGCTCCGCCTCGCGCGGTCTGTGCGGAGCCCATAAAGCCACATCTCATGGCACCTAACACCTGTGAGATCCAAGCATTCAGAGTGAGCGGGTTTCCACTCCTGCAAGTGGGGCCCCGAGAAACACTCCCCAAAAATGCCTTCCGAGACGGGAGCAATTATACTTAAGGTGAGAGAAACGGTGGGAAAAAGCAGACCGGTCCCACCCTCACGGAAGCCTGCCCCCTGATGAAGCGTGAGGCAGGTGTTAAAGTCACGCCGTGCAAAGCGCTCAAGCCTCGTTAGTGGAAAAGCAGGGGTGAAGGTGTATAAAGAGCAGAGTCGCAGCAGAGGGTGGGTGCTCAGCGGAGGCACTGAAAGAAATGCAGGGCTCATCTCTGACTGGCCCAGCGATGGGTGGCTCTCCTCTTGCCCGTAAACCTTCCTTCCCTATATTTTTAAACAGAAAAATAGACATAACAATCTACATGTTGACCTTGTTATCAAGAAACAGAGATTTTAAGCAAGGCCAGGACTTTATAGACACCCTAGATTTCAGAATGACTAGACATTTGCTGCCTTGGTCTGTCTCCACCCTTCTGGGGTATTCTGGGGACGGCCCTACCCACGCCCCAGCCCTGTGTTTCTCGAGGCTTCCAACCGTGGTTTCCTAAGGCCCCTTGGCTGCAGCAATGGGCCAGTCAAGTCACTTCCTCTTATGCTCCTCAGCCTGACTCTGAAGGATTCTCCAGAAGGGGTTAGAAACCCACTCAGACATCATAGACTAACCGCCCCCGCCCAGAGGGCAACTCCTTTCCCTATAACAGGAGCAAGGGGCTTTTTCTGTAAAGAGCCAGAGGCTAAATCTTTTCAGCTTTGTGGATCTGTCTCAAATATTCAACTCCGGGGGCGCCTGGGTGGCTCAGTCGGTTGGGCAGCCGACTTCGGCTTAGGTCATGATCTCATGGTCCGTGAGTTCGAGCCCCGCGTTGGGCTCTGTGCTGACAGCTCAGAGCCTGGAGCCTGTTTCAGATTCTGTGTCTCCCTCTCTCTGACCCTCCCCTGTTCATGCTCTGTCTCTCTCTGTCTCAAAAATAAATAAATGTTAAAAAAAAATTAAAAAAAAAATATTCAACTCCGTGGTGGTAAACATGGAAAGAGCTGGTCCGTATGTAATGAATGGGCGTGGCTGTGCGCCAGTAAAATTTTCTTTGCAAAATCAGGTGGAGAGCCAGATTTGTCCCACCGGCTGATCCCTGACCTAGAGAAATGAAGAGACACTGGCTATGGGGAGAACCGAACTGGAATAAGAAGTGACCCACCAGGTCCCCACGGATGGACAGAATGAAACACGGGTCCCCCTCAAGACTAGGCTGCTGGCTTTCTCGGCGCAGGGCACATTTATTGAGCCCTGACAAGTGCCAGGCACTGGAATGAGCCGCACCTAAGACAGATGCTATCCTTGCCTTCTGGGGGCCTCCAGATTCGTGGCCAGGCCAAAAGCCACAATCCAGGGTCACCGAATATAGCCAGGTGGAGAGCACAGGTCTGAGAATGAGAATTGGGTCCTTTAAGCTTGCTGCGTGGCTTTAGGCAATTCACTTGAGCTCTCTGAAAAACGGTCTCATCTGAAAAACGGTCTCATCTGGAAAACGGAGGCGTGAATGCTTAGTGCAAAACAACGCAAGGAATCAGTGAAAGTCCAAAAGCATGTTTTTTGGGCTGCAGATGTAGGCAGAGCCCAATCGCCTCGTCTCTGACTCCCTGAGTCTCTCCATCTTAAAACTTCAGAGCGGCTACAGGTCTCCGGCCCCCAGTCCTCAATGGAAAATCCTTGCTCCAAGTTCAAGAACAACTCTCTGCCTGTGTAGGATTCAATGGCTCCCCATTGCTTTTAGAATAAAGACTCAAATCCCTGACATGGTAGCCAATGCCTTGCCCCCCCTCTTCCTCTCCAGTTCATCTCATCCACATGCCGCCTTGTTCCAGCACCTTCTTCTAGTTCCTCTCATGTTTCCTCCCGACACAGGACCTTTGCACGTACAGTTCCTTCTGCCTGGAGCATTCCTTACTGCTCATCACCTGAGTAACTCCTACTCACAATTCAGACCCAGTTCATGTGCCATTTCCTCAGAAAAAGCCTTTCCTGACTGCCGGCCCCGCTCTGTGATCTCACAACACTGTGCCCCTCCCCGACGCACATGTGGTGACTTGATACATCTCTCTGTCTCTGGAAAGCTCCAGAAGAAACCCAGGCCTCTTTTGGCCACTGTCGCACCTCCTGGGCCAAGCACAGTGCCTGTCGTATAAGCATAACAACGGCTCACATTTACCAGGTGCTTCTTCATGCCAGGCACTGTCCTAGGCGCTTGACATATTTGTCACAATGATGCAAATTGACAGTTTAATTTGTCCCAATTGCCTCACGAGGTAGGTAGTATTAGCATTCCCATGTTTGGATGGGGAAAAAAAAAAACCCAAAGCCCAGAGAGGTTAAGTAACTTGCCTGAGGCCAAACAGCTAGGAAGCGAAGCAGGAGAGCCAGGGTTTAAACGAGAGCCTGCGTTCAATCAGAGTAGAATAAATATACAAATTATCACAGCCCCTCCTGGCAGACGCTGCCTGTTGTGATTGGTCCCCCCCCACTTTACAACAGCATGTGATCTGCTGGGGTGTGAAGGAGCTGCAGGTCAGCAAAGCCAGCAGGTGTGAGGTTCCTCTCGATACAGACCCAGATCCCGTGGTGGGACTAGCCTGGGGACCAAGGGCCATTTGTGGGGGGGGGGGGGTGGTGGAAATGTGCTGCAGGGGGTTAACTAACCCGTTCCCGCTGGAGCAACCCCATCTTAAAGCTCACTGGGTCCCGACTTGGACAACAACAGACTGCATATCCAAGCAGCCTACAGCCTCCTTATTACTTGGACGCCCCCTAAGCGGCTGTCCATGCACGAAGGGCAATTTTGCTTACATTAGCCGCTGCGTGAAAATGCTCGCAGCCGCCACGTGATGGTGCTTCCCATCAGCTTCGTGGTGGCCTATCCGGGTTGCACTTTGCTCCTCTCTTCTATCTGGGCGGGGAGTGGAGCAGGGAGGGGACTGTGCACACCAGTGACAAGTTCACGGCGACGACGGTTAAGTTCTAGAGACACAGAGGGAGCTGCAGGTGACCAAAGCCAGCAACGCTTAGCTTCGACCTGGTATTTGCCAGGCGTAGGCTGGTCAACTATGCGCTCAGCTAGCGAGGAAAATGAGGGGAAAAAAAAAATTAAACACTCGTGGAATCCTGAAATTTCATGGATGGGCACGGACTGTACCTGACAGGTATAGCCGAGATCCGAAAAGCCATTTGGAATTTGCTGGGAACTCACCGTGGGCACCCTCCGTCCCCAAAGATGCCCATTTCCCTGAAAATGGGGAAAACCGTGGGCAAGGTGGGGCCGCAGCTCTCCTAGAATCATGCCTGCCTTCTAAAGTGGCCATTCTGCCTCCTAGGAAGCTGAGGCTCAGGGAGGGGCCCCGGGCGGATTTGAGCCCAGGTTGGCCAGACCAGACCACAAAACCTGCAACTTCCTACTGAAGCATCCAGCTGGCTGTGTGGCCTGACCTCTCTGGGCAGCACCGGGAAATTACCCGTCACGGGATCCTTTGTTCAAATGAGAGTAAAGATCTCAGAGAGCACAGAGCTGCTCTAAGGAAAGGCGGGGGCGGGGGCGGGGGAGGGGCCACCCTCAACTACCTGCCCGCCCCCCCCCCTTCCCCAACACACACATCCTCTTTGATTGAAGGGAGGGCTCACAGCTGTGATTTGCCGATTTGAATCATCTAAAAGGGAAATGGCCACTTGGGGGCCCACCGCAGCTGGGATGCAATTCCCCTTCTCAAACGGCGGCAGACCCTTGGGGAGCCCTGGATTCTGGCTGTCACTCTGGGCAGCTCCGGGATGAAAGGCTGCAGAGTGAAGCTGTTCCTCCAGAGAGACGAAGAACAGGGGTTCCCCAGGGTTCAGTGGGTCAGCTTTGGTGCCAGAGGGTGGTCGGCGCAGGGGCTGTTCCCAGACCCGGAAGGCCAGAGGGTAATCAAGCCTAGAAATGTGCTCCAAACTCAGGCATTTTTTCCAACAGTAGTCGCTGAAGGGATCAATGCCTCCAGCACCCACCCCAAGCACGGGGCAGGGAGGTACAGTGATGGAGAACTCCGGACTCAGACCTCACGGGGCTCTGATGATGGAGAAAAACCGCCACGAGGAAGGAGTCTTGGGTGCAAACTCCTCTCTAACTGGCTTCAGTGGCAATAGGATTCCTGGGATAGCTGGTGGCACTTAAGGTTAGAAACGTAGCTGGATCTTATGCGTGGACTTAGGGAACTCAAGGGACCCAGAAGCCCCTTCTCCATCACCACACACCTGCTCTGCCTGCTTGCTCCCTCACATCCCCAAATCCCAGGCCTCTGTGAAGGGAAACGTGGATTTGGCACCGCTGGAGGTGGCTCCAAAGGCGGCGGCGGCGGGGGGTGGGGTGGGGGTGGGGGGTGGGAGGGGGTGCTTTGGCCCAGCCAGGGGTCAGCGGTGCTCAGGGGAGGGTCATATCCTGGAAACAAAGTACTGCCATGTGGACAGTCCAATAGATGCCCCCACCCCAGATCGTGTCCCTAGTTTCATTCATTTATTGAGCAAATATTTCTTAATACAATATGCCAGATCCCAGGGATAACAGTGAATGAAAGGTGTTCCTGTCCTGGGGGAGTTTACATTCGCTTCAGGGGAGACGATCCGATCTGATCTGATCCGATCCGAGTCTCCACCAAAGGTGCTAGGTCTTTGTGGAAATAAGGTGTTATGGGGAGGGGGGCAGGGGAGGGAGAGCAGTGGTGAGCCTTGCAGACACTGGGGTGGGGGGAGGATGGGTGGTCTGGAGGGAGAAGTATGTGGGAAGCTCAAAGGCAGGGGGTCTCCTGAAAACCAGGGGACATCATCAGAGGAGGTCGGGGAGGCGACGGGGCCAGCCAAATGTGGGGATCTCAGCTTTTGTTCCGAGAGGAGAAGCCATGGAGGGTTTTGACTCCATAAATACGGGGATCAGCAAGCTTTTTCTTAGTGGGGCGGATGGTAAACATTTTAGGGTTTGTAGCCAGTCTCTGGTTGCAACTAAATTCCGAGGGTGTAAGGCAAAAGCAGCCGTTAACTGTGGCTTAAACAAATGGGCGCGGCTGTGTTCCCATGAACTTTATGGACATTACAACTTGAGTTTCATATGCCTTTTACTTGTCACTATTCTTTTTTAAAGTCCCCCCCCCCCCAATCATTTAAAAATGTAAAGACTATTTTTCCCTTGTGGGCTATCACAGAAACTTTCAGAGGGTTGGATTTGGTCTGTGGACCTTACTTTGTCCTCATCTGCCTAATACCTTAAAAGGTTATTCTGGCCACAGTGTGGAAGACAGACTTATTAAAGCAGGGAACAGGAAGCTTGGTTTAGAAGCTCTGACAGTTTATGTTCATTTTACTGGGCCAATGGGGGTACCTAGATTATTTGGTCAAATATTCTGGGTGTATCTGTAAGGGGTTTCCAGATACTAACATGTGAATCTCCAGATTGAGGAAAGCAGAGACGGCCCTCCACCGTGTGGGTGGGCATCACCCAATCAGGTGAAGGCCTGGATAGACCAGACAAGGAGAGTAAGGGAGATCCCCTTGCCCGACTACCTTTGAGCAATGATTTTTTGTTGCCTTTGGACTCAAATGGAAATATCAGGCCTCTTGGGTCTCCAGTTTGCTGACAGGAGACCTTGGGACTCGTCAGCCTTCAAAACCGTGAGCCAGTTCCTTATAAATGAACCTTTTTCTTTCTGTATATGTACACATCCTATTGGCTCTCTCTCGAGAACCCTAACGCAGAAGCTCGGTCCACATTAGGGATGACAGGGCCATGGACTAGCGGGTTAACAGTGGCAGTGTGAGAAGCAGCTGGAATATGGACGTATTCTAAAGCTACAGCCAACACGAGTAGCTGGCGGAACGTGTGTGGGATACGAGAGGAGACAGGAATCAGGTGGGGTGGGAGGCAGGGGGCAAGTCAAGGGAGCTCTCATAGACGAGGCTGAAGAGCATGACTTCGTCCTAGAGACAAGGGGAACCACTTGTGTCCCCCTCAGAGATCTCGACAGATTCTGTTTTAGAAAACATCACTCTGGAAACAAAAAAGGGAACAGGTGGGTGGTGTTAGAGGAACCAGTTACGAGGCTCTTCCTACAATGGTCTGGTCTCTCTACAACGGGAAGTTTCTGGCAGGTGCACAGATGCCTACATGGGATTCTCCACCTTGCCATTTTGTATGGCACTTTAATCCAGTGCCCCTTGTGAAAAGCAGCCAGGGTGCCAAGAACTCACTTTACTGTCTTGGGGGACGCGTGTAGTTGAGCGTGGCCAGAAGCAGCCCGGCAGTTTCTTAACCGTGAGGTGCCTTTTCTATCTTCTGTGACCCAAGTATCATCTAGGCGCGGAAATGAACCTGCAACAACTTCCTGTTATTTATGGGGCAACTTCCCAGTTCTCAGACCTATCTCCGCATAGCCCAAAAGCTTGGATTTTGTTGCTGAAATACTGATGGTTGAGGTCTTGACCCTCAGGGCACCGAGCTGCGGTCCGAACACCCAACAGCTGGACCACTTGGTCATTTGCTCAACTACAATTTCCTCTGGACCTTTACACCCTCACTGGAAAAGTAAGTATTCGCCCAGTGAATGTCAAGACAAACAGAACCACGTCTAGTTGGCGGCGGGGGAGGGGAGGGCGCGGTTTGGAAGTAATGAGAAGACAGCAGGTCTGTGAGGAAGGCGGGGCCTGCTGCCGGGGACCAGAGGGGCCCCCAGGGGAAGTGAGGCTCAGCAAGTCTGGAAACCCACCCTCTCAGCTTCTGCAGCCCCTCAGGGCCCCCAGGCGTCCTGTGCCGGGTCCCCTTGCCACTGTGATCTATCGGCATCACCTGAACCAGCCGGCAGCTCACAGCACAGGCACCACGTGAGCCTCTGCGACACTGATGACTGCTGGACCCTCAACCCGGAGCCTTCCCGACACCGGCAGCCGCCCACTGGGCTTCTGTCTGAATCATTTCTCTCCAGCGCTGCTGCAGACCCCCACGTCATCCTTTCCAAAAATATTCAGTCTCTGAGACCCGTGTGAGGAAGCCTCTCCATTTAAAACAAAAAACGAGGCACCCAGTGGTTTTGGTAACAGAAGAGATCTTCCTTCCCAAGCTCCCGAGTCGAGCAAGCTGCAGTGGATTCGAACTTTCCAGTCACCGGAGCGGTGTTCCTCATCCAACACTACGCCCCCACCCCCCACTCCCCGTGTACTAGCCCTGGCTCTTAAAATCAGTTGTCTTACCTGGCTGCGTTTCCACACAATAAAGGAAAACTACACTGAATTGCAAAGATTTCAGCAGCTTGTCTAAACTCACCTTCCTCCACATTTCCACCGACCTAACCAACTTAGCGGCCACCTGACCCTCGAGGACCACTGGATCTGGAGCAGTCTGTCCCTTCGTCTCTGTCCCACCTTTTCCAGAAACTTGCAACTGGGGGAACAAAGCTCACTATGCCTAGTGACTCCTAGCACTGTCTGTCCTTCCACCCCTGTTGCTGACAGACTCAATTCCCAGGGGCCAGGAGGGAATGCTACGGGCGCATCAGCACAGATCACCCCCTTCGCAAACAGAGACAGCGGCTGGATCTGAGATCAAGCACATTACACGAAATACATTAGATGCATTAGATGGAAATATACTTCATATCTTACTGGTTGAAAATATATTTCCCAGGTTCCATGGCCTTCATTTTTTTTTTTGACATATTGAAGTCTTACGTAATTTCACTTTAACAGAGCCAACGTTATCTTTTCCTTTGTGATTTAAAACGTTTTCCCCCAGACAGAAGTCTGGGTGGAAAAGGGCTTATTTTTTCTTCTGAACTTGAAAATAAAGTTTCCTTCCGTTTAACTACGGACTCTATCAGGAATATACACTGGTATCGTCGGGTGGCTCTGAGGAGTCCCTGCCTCCAGAACTCGTCATGGCACGCCATCATTTCCTGCCCCACCCCCTGCCCCTGTTGATTTAGGATGTTTAGGATCCCTGTTTCCACAGATTACAAATTCATCACTCATACATTAAAAAAAATTTTTTTAAGTTTATTTTGAGAGAGAGAGCGTGCGTGCAAGTGGGGGAAGGGCAGACAGCAAGGGAGAGAGAGAATCCCAAGAAGGCTCTGCGAGGTCAGCACAGAGCTGACAGGGTGGGGGTGGGGCTCGATCTCACAAATTATGAGATCATGACCTGAGCCGAAGTCAAGAGCCGGACACTTAACTGACTGAGCCACCCCGGCAGCCCATACATTAATTTTAATAACTTGTTTTTTATGTCTTAATGTTTATTTTTGACACAAGAGACAGAGTGCGAGCAGGGGAGGGGCAGAGAGAGGAGGAGACACAATCCAAAGCTGGTTCCAGGTTCTGAGCTGTCAGCGCAGAGCCCGACGTGGGGCTCGAACCCACGAACCGTGAGATCATGACCTGAGCCAAAGCCAGACGCTTTACCGACTGAGCCAGCCAGGCACCCCTTAAATTTTTTTTTTTTTTTTTTTAATGTTTATTTTTGAGAGGGAGAGACCGAGCATGAGTTGGGGAGGGGCAGAGAGTTGGGGGGGACACACAGAATCCGGAACAGGCTCCAGGCTCTGACCCATCAGCACAGAGCCCGACGTGGGGCTCAAACTCACGAACAGCAAGATCGTGACCTGAGCTGAAGTCGGACACTTAATCAATTGGCCACCCAGGCACCCCTACTTTTAATGACTTTTGTCTGGGAGTGAAGACATTTGTGTGAGATAGAAAATTCAGGAAAATCTAAGTCAAAACTACCCACCACTGGTACCTCCACATAGAAACAAGAAAACTTGGGTTTATTCTACATGTAAATACACACTGTATATGCGTACGGCCTCAAGAGGGCTTGTGGAGAGCAATCGGTCCTGGGCGGTTAAAGTTAACCAACCCTGCTAGACTAATCTTCCCTCTTCTCGTTCCTGAAGAGTTCTTCTACCAGTTTCCTTGGGGCACAACTCCCAGAGGTGAAGACCCTGGGCCAAAAGGTAAGGACATTCAAGACTCCAGACGGACCTTGTCACACTGCCCTCCGGAAAGGTTGCACCAATGTGCAAATGCCCCCTTCAGTCTTGCAGGAAAATGTGAGTGTCCGTGGCCACGACTCACGGTCGAGTCCAGTGACGGCTTCGGGACGTTCTAATGTGCTAGCAGAAGAGAAGGGCCACTTAGAGTTAACAGATTCTTAACAGCCAAGAAAAAGCTTTTCTGGACACACAAGGCCGAGACCAGCAAGGGAAGTAGCCTTTCAAAATACGGAAGTTCTCCCTTGATGGGGCCTGGCTGGACGTCTGGGGCGGACACGGTAACCTTTAGGTCTCTGACCAAGAGGCAAGGCAGCCAAAACGAGAGAACGTCGGTCGTAAACACCTCCCAGCACGCGTCTGCCCCCTGACCGTGGGCACCAAGGGGCACAGACAGCATCTGTCGTCGCTGCTTCCTGCAGCCACACGAGCTGACCACGAACCTGGCTGCTGTTCTCACCGACCGCAGCAACTTTAGGAGAATGTATTGGGGCCGGGGGGGGGATCTTCACGCCAATTATTCATGTTTACAAACCTCTGGAAAACCCAAACAGTGGGAAACTCTGCTAAAATCACTGAAATGTCCTGAGACGATATCCTGGTGTAAAAAGGGAAGCTGCCAAAGGCCACGAGATTCAAAGGACCCTGAAAACCTCCCACTGGAATAAAAGTCACAGCTAAGCCGAGAGGACTGTACTCCACCGAAGAGCACGCTTCCAAAAGCGCCGCCAGGGAAACAGCGAAAGCGGCAGCCACTCGGCGAGGGCTCTCCGTGTGGCCGGGCCCAGGTAGCTCCCTTCCAAACCATGCGGAAGCCTGCGTCCCTCCTTCAGAGCAGGAAAAGGGATGCCTTGAGATTAGGAGATCTGCCCCAGATCCCCCCTCCGGTAAAGGCCGGAGGCAGGATTCAAACACGCAGGCCCGTGGGGGTCTGGCAGGCAGCACGCTCTCCGCTCTACCCCACTCGACGTCCCCGCTTTGCCGGCGCTGAGTG
This sequence comes from Panthera onca, assembly GCF_046562875.1. Classification (NCBI taxonomy): domain Eukaryota; kingdom Metazoa; phylum Chordata; class Mammalia; order Carnivora; family Felidae; genus Panthera; species Panthera onca. The sequence goes on from NC_138350.1 coordinate 16,530,236, forward strand.
GCTCACCCACACTTCCCCTGTACTCACCCTCAGAGAGGAGACGGTCGCCCGGCCAGTTCCACGGAGTCAGAGGAGCTGTGCGCTGCCCCAAAGACAGCCGAAGGTGCGAAATAAACACGGACACCGTTTTGTAATCAATGATTTTTTTATCTTTGAAAATGGAAGCAAGTGTTTTGACAGAATACTATGGCCGCTCTATAAGAGCCGATCTAGGAGCAATTCACTGGTTTTCCTCTGGGATAGCACGGCTTTGAAAAGAAGAAGGAGGAAAAAAAAAAAAAGACAAAACAGGAAAAATAATCCACAAAGCTTCAGGCACCGACTCTGAGCCTGGCTGGGCATTCGTTCATTAAATAAGTCATAAGCTAAAATCACTAAAATCAGGGTAATTTCTCCTTGCCCTCTGTCTTCTCTTTGAACCACGTTCCCTATGGTGTTCCACCACTATCAACAATTTTGTTTACTTTAATTTGTCAGAACCTTAAAACACTTCTCAATTTAAAAAATGAAGGTCCTCAGCAGATTACGTCGATAAAGAAACATGTACAGGTTTGAATAGAAGTCACTGTAATTATTGTTTTCTTTACATCTCATTATCCACTCCAATATTAAACACACACACATACACACACAAAACCACACCAAACATTCAGATGCCCTGAAACTGTGGAGACAGCGATCCCAATTCTGGGTAAAAACACGGTACCTTTCCTACGCAGACATTAGCCCCAGCTCGACTGCGCATTCCAACCCAGTGTCGCCACACTCCGCCTCCATCCTGGTTCCCTGTTACAGACGCTCCCAGCCAGTTCGTCCCCACACCGGCGGGAGCATGCGCAAGAGCCCCCGGGCGGTCCCAATGGCACTCCACGTTTCATGTTTGACCACGGACACTCAGTCTTTCCCAGAGATTTTTTAAATCTTGTTCCTCAAGCATGCAAAATGAGAACATGGAAATGGAGAAGTTCTAGCTAACCTAGGAATGGAACAGGTATTCAGAGCTCAGTCGCTGGCGCCTGAATCCGGGGGAACCTCTGCGCTCTGACACAGCCTCTGTGTGAGCTGGAGGGGCAGAGCAGGCCGGTTTGTGTGGAGGGTGCAAAGGGACAAGTTCGTACACATTAAAGCTACAGCAGAGGCCCGTGCTCCTGGTCTCGCTTCATTCTAGACTGTTCTCAGTCTCAATAGTCAATAGCACCCTCTGGCCTTCATCTCAGCTGACTGTGGAGAGGGCCGAGGCAGGAAAAACAGAAGGACTGTCTGGGGGAGCCCTGAGAGAGGTGGCTGCATCTGTGACACAGAGGGGAGGGCAGGGGCTCTGGGGTGCAGAGAGAGCCATTTCTGCCTCCAGCACAGCACAGGGTCGGCATGCGATGTGCTGGGAGAGCAGAGGGTCCCGTGGGGGCACACTCCCCCCTGCAGGTTCGCTCGGCCTACAGTCCCCTACCGCACTCAGGAGCAAGACAGGCTGCCGAAATGGGCAAGAACGAGCACTCCACAGTGGCTTCTGTGGCCTCCTGTCCCGGGCACCCTTGTCAAGTATTGACCGAAACCTGAACTATGACGTTTAAAGTGATCAATGCAATAGATTCTACGTGTATAACAAAACTGCGGAAACACACGCTAGTTTAGGTTAGATTATAATCATCTGAAGCACAGGATAACCAAGAACTGAAATTCCATTCTGGTACAACCACCCAGTTTCTAGAAAAGAGAAAGGAAAGAAAAGAGACGATACAATAGGAGCTTTTTTGATCAGAAGACTCCGTGAAAGGAGAGGGGTGGTGACGTGAACCCACGTGATTTTTCAAGTCTTCCTTCTGTACAGTCATGAGGATGACCGGGTTTTGTGCTGCAAACGAGCCAGCACCATGAGGCTACTGCTCTGATTGTTCTCGGATGAACGTGTATACAAAATAATATCTTATCTTCATTTAGTTTATAAACATACACAGTGCTGTCCCTTTCAAATTAAGGAGGAAAAAAAAAAAACCACACACAAATACTGCAAAGTAGCAAAATACAAGGGCGGCGGGCGGGGGAGCTACTTTTGGTTTTGGCAACGTTAAAAAAAAAAAAAAAGAAATATAAAAAGCAATGTGGCATTGGTCCCTGTTTATAAAAAAAAAAAAGAAAAAAGGTACTTGGGCACAACACTGAATCAGAATTGGTCGGTTTTCTAAAATTCAGAATATCTGGGATTTTAAAAGTAGCACTTTTGTCTTTTAAAAGTTCGACAAGTCACGTAACACTTAAAACATCAAAAAAGCTTTCTGATAAAAAGCTCAGCTTTTAAATCACATTTTGTTTCTGCAAATTTGGGAGACGAATTGAGTTCTGACTGGAATGCGGCCCGTGGCTGGTTGACACGGGCCGCTGACACGGAAGGTCCCCAAATGGCAGTGCCTCCCTTCCGCCCTCCCTGGGACCACGCCCACAACCGGCTACCACGAAGAGTTCCTGCTCCCATTTTGGGGGTGGGGGGTGGACCTTCAGGCGGCGATCTTCGCCATCTGCTGTTCTAACTTGGAAATGCGCTCGTCTTGATTGCAGATTGTATCTTTTATAGATTTGATCTCTTTTAAAATCTCATCCAGCTTGGCTTCATTTTGCTAAGAAAACCAAAAAGGGGGGAGAGGGTAAGAGGTTGACTAAAATGCACTCAACGAAGTTCACCACAGTTGAGAATGTATAGGTTGCGCAGTCTCATTTTCCACTTTGGATGTGGCCAGGCACCGCCACCAAGTTGGGCCATAGGAGAGTCCCGGCTGCTGGTCAGCCCACCTGCCGCCCCACAGCAGAGCCACAGTCCCGCAGCGCTGCTCCTCATGCCCGTGCACTTACCCGGACTCAGTCTCAAGGACAGAAACTGTGGGAAGGGACCGGTCCCTTCACGGCTGCGCCACAGCCTGGCCACCCGGTGCGATACCATCAGGAGTAATGTCTATGTGACCTTCTGGAGGCTGCCGAGCCCCTGCCATCACCCGGGGAGGGCCCTTCTTAGGAGCTAAAGCCCTTGCCCTGCTTGCTAACTCTTCTAAAGAGGCCTCAGCCTCTCCCACGTGGAATGGACCCTGTTGGAAACCCTGCAGTCCACGGCATCTGACGTGGCTTCCCTAGTTATGGCCAAAGTGCCAGCTCCTCCGGGCGCTTGGCCTCTTCGTTCCACTTATACCTTCTCACTGACAGTTCACCGACCTCCCTCTGGCCCCTGGGATCCTGTTCCACGCCCGCCAAGTTCCCTTGCCGCCTCCTCCCTGGCTAGACCCTGCTCTCCTGGCAGCAGCATCCCCAGTGGCCGTGTGGGCCCCCGATGTCAGGCTTCGGCTCCCACCGCTCCACTCAGATGGTTCTTGCCAAGAGGTCCAAGATCATCTTCGCTAAGTTGCACTCGTCGCCACACGCCTGTGTCTCTGGAACACTCAGCAACATCTGGACCTCGCACCACTCTCTTCCCCTCCCAGGACCCCCTCTTCTCGGCATCTGTGGCCCCACGCTCTCTTGCTTCATTTCCACCCCAATCAAAGATGGACGTGAACGGTCTGGGGAGACACACTTACGAAAACACCCAAGCAGCTCCTGTGCACTCTCTTAAAAATGGTCATAGACTGACTTCTCTCCTGGTCATTACAAAAAAACGAAAACAAAAACCCCAAAAATAGCTAATGGAGCCAAACTCAAAAATGTTATGTGGCCAAGGAGGTTCTTAGAAATAGTCATGTTTTCATTCACTGAAAGAAAGCCCTGAGCCAGCCAAGCGCACCGCACCCCTCAACCTCAGGGGGTCCTTACCACACTGGCTGTGTCCGGGGTTTTCTTGGGGATGTTGATCAGGTCACACTTCTTATTTGCAGTGGGCTTGCTATCCAGAATGTTCTTCTTGACCACTTTGAGATCCCGGTTTTTGCCAGGAATGTATCCATGCTTTAAGGAGATGAGGACTGGATCTGCATTCTTCCCCTCAAACCACTCCTCTGCCTCCAGCGCCGCTTCGGGCCCTGCTGTGTCAGGATACAGGTCATCCTGGAAAAGGTCCGACTACAAGAGACAGTTTGGGAAAACCCTCGGTTAAAGAAGAAGAAAGACCTGACATGTGAAAGTCTTTGAAACACAAATTTGCCTAAGAAACTGGGCACTTACTTTCCTTGGAACCGTCATGATAATAGGCTCACACTTTCTCTCATGAAGTTTGAAGAATCTTCAAGGGGGAAATAAAGGCAAAGTTGTATTAAGTGAAATAAGAGGCCAAGTCACAGGCTTCATAACAATTACTCTCCTGTATGGGATACGACATGCTCTGCCTAGCACCGCGGCCGATCCACCCTGGGGAGCAGGTACAATCTGTGTTCCCGTTTTCCAGATGAGAAAACAGAAGCCAAGAGGAGCTATGCTAGGAAATGGTGGACTAGAAACAGGAACCAGGAGTTGAGGTCTATGCTGCTGGGACAGTCAAACCCCCATCTTCAGGGCTGAGCAGCCGTGGTGGAAACGCCACCACCGCCGATGATTCACTTCTGGAACAATGACCAAGTCAACAGACAGGAGAGAACAAACACCTGACATGAGATTAGCATCCACGATTTGGATGCCAGGTCTTCTGCCAACTAGAAGTGGCTGAACATTTGTTGGCAAAAATAGGATTTTTAAAAAGGAAAAGAAGATAGGCGCCTGGGTGGCTCAGTTGGTTGAGCGTATGACTTCGGCTCAGGTCATGATCTCGCAGTTCGTAAGTTCAAGCCCCACGTCAGGCTCTGTGCTGACAGCTTGGAGCCTGGAGCCTGCTTCGGATTCTGTGTCTCCCTGTCTCTATCCCTCCCCCACTCATGTTCTGTCTCTCTCTCTCTCTCAAAGATGAATAAACGTTAAAAACAAAATTTAAAAAAAAAAAAAAGGAAAAGAAGATAATCCTAGGATTACAATTTTGGCATCTATGCAAACCGCATCATATTTGACACTCAAGAAAAATTTGAAATTATCCAAAATGTAGAAAGACTAGGAACATAAAGCACGAAACCTCTGCAGTCAGCAGAGTGGTAAAAAACAAAAACAAAAACAAAAACAAAAACCAACCAAACTGGCCTGGGTTTGATGTCCAGCTCAAGTACTCAATGTATTAATGAATGCTCAGTAAACATTTAATAAGTAGGAGGTATCCTGAATGATTATGCTTACAGGTTTTTGACTTTTAGATGACAGTAAAATAAATGCTTTCCCAAGTACCAGAAGCACTCTCAAGTTTGGATTCAATCTATTTTGAACCACATTTTGATGAGTTTGGTTTAAACTATAATTTTGAATTATCTTTCTTTCACTACTCCAGCTACAGAGAATTAAGTATATTTAAAAATGAAACTTAGAGTAATTAACTTAAAAGATGTGCTCATTATTTAACTGTATGACCAAAACAACAGAGGTAGGCAGATGTCCATAGAAATGTAGTGTGGTGCAAACGTGCGGTACGGTCACCGGCCCAATAGCGTGGCGCTAGTCATCCTGTTGCTCAAAACGGCCAGTTATTCATGGGGCACCCGGGTGGCTCAGTCGGTTGAGCGTCCGACTCGGTTTCGGCTCGGGGCATGATCTCACGGTTTGTGGGTTCGAGCCCTGCGTCAGGTTCTGTGCTGACAGCACGGAGCCTGCTTGGGATTCTCTGTCTCCCTCTCTCTCTGCCCCTCCCCTGCTCCCGTGCGTTGGCTTTCTATCTCCCCCTACCCCTCTCTATCCAAAATAAATAAATAAAGCTTAAGAAAAAAGTTTTTAAATGGCCAGTCATTCGTGAGTCTCACAGAGTATCTCCTGTTGACTAGGAGGAGAAAAAAGCCTACCCTTTGGGAAGACCACTGGCATTATGCAACACAAAATTTTTTTAAAATCCCTAGTAGTATAGACAGGCAGCAATTCTATAACATAGTTGCATTTCCTAAATCAAGCTAACCCAACACCCAGCTACTGGTCTCTGCCTTCTCTAATCTAGGGTCCGTGAGGTCCACGATCCAGTTTGGAACATGTTTGTCCCCACGGCGGGCAGGAAAACCATCTATTCGGTCCATCTCAGGGGCAGGCTCGCCCCCGCTTGCCTCCTAGCGGACACTGGCCACAGCCTCGGCCTGAAGACGAGAGATGGAGGCTTCGCTAGGTCAGTACGTGGGCAGTGCGCCTTGGCTGAGCCACGTCACTGGTGCTTCGGGCCACACAGTCTGAAGCACGGTTCCATGACACGATTTTGCAAGTTCTTTCCTGCTCTAAAACTCTGTTTCTCAGTGTGGACAGGAAATGAGAAACCAATTCCGCAGTGCAACGGAGGGGAGACGAGACTGCGGCCCTAGGGCATTACCGGCAGCTGTATCGCTCTGGTGTAACACGCGGGGCACAAACAACCTGCGTATCTTCCGGTACCGGCTCTTTACCTGGCGATCTCACATTTGTTAACGTCAAGTCCCCTCTTGGGCATGTAGCCCATCCCTCTCTGAGGCTCCTTGCTGCTGAATGTGTTGAGGTAGTGGACATACGGGGATTCATCTGTGATCTCAAAATAGCGGATACTGCTGTCACCCTACAAGAAATCAGAGAAAACTTCGCATTGAACGTTACCTGAAGCAGCTGCATGAGGTGGTGTCTCTCTCCCCTGTCAACCCAGCACTGACTGGGACTTGGCCTCAGTGGCCAACCTTCGCTTCCTCTCCAGAGGGAGAGGATCTGATGGGTGCCCTTCCTGGCAAAGCCCTCACTCATCAAATGCTAGCATGTCTTTTAAATGGTCTCCTCCGCCTCCTACTGGAGGCTCTCCACTGAGCCCGGACGCCAAGTCAGTCAGGGCAAAAATGTGAACGCCTCCGGCCCAGCAACTGCATCGCAATTCAACTTCAAAAGACAAAGTCTAGGGGGACCACGGAGAGGGCAAAGACTGGCACAGAACGGTGTCCTTTGCAGACCTGAGGGCGCCAACCCCGGATAGTCAAGCAATAATAAAAAGTAAGATTTGTAGAAGAATGAAATGTTAAGAACAAAGAGTTTTTAATCATCCTTCATTAATAATTAATTCACAGTTCATAATAATTCTTCATTCATAATGAAGAAACTCACTAAAACATGAGTATTCCTTAACTTCAGAAGACAGCGTTGTCTTGTTGCAATGTATCAAATTCCAGGATAATTTTTCTTAGAAAGGTCAGGTGGTTTTGGAGGTCGGAAGCGTACGCCAGTGTCTCTAAGCAGAACTAGCTGTCCCACAGTTACGCCACCTTGAGCGGCAAAGGCAATGCTGCCTGCTGGAGGGGAAACGTGTGTGTATATGCGATCGTGCCCTTCCAAGTGTCTCGGTCCTCATGATTTCCACTTGTTTCGATAACGTAAATATCTAAAGTGATGGTAAACAAGCTAAACACAGACTTTCCTGTGTACTGAAAATAACTTTCCACCTAGCGTTGCTAACATCTGGGTAATCGCTCCCGTTACTGGTTTTGATGCAGTCTATGGCAGCTGTGAACATCTGAAAATGACTCTCAAGGAAACAGACAAGATCCCGGGTTCGAAGCAGCTGATGGCGGACAATGTGAAGCAGCGCTCAGTCAACTATGAGAACCGAAACATGTCTGGCTTTACTCAGCAAGGGGCTATCTACACAGGTTTGGGGGAAATACAGCAACAGCTTCAATTTTGTTAATTCATTTATTTCAGCTACAGAAAGTCTAAGAAAAATTGAATCTACAGAAGACTAAGGAACATTAAGGTTACTGCCCAATGTGCTCGCTTCGGCAGCACATATACTAAAATTGGAAGGTTACTGCCCACTAAAAAAAAAAAAAAAAATAATAATAATAATAATAAAGCTAGCAAACACTGTAGTTAGGTGGACATCATAAGGCAGGAGGTACGCTTTTTGATTTTAGTGTGGGGTCTTCCTATAACAACTGTCACCTCCTGACACTTTAGTCGGGCCACATACTTTCAAGCCCAGGGCCCTGAAGCTGAACTCCAGGAACAAGAACCCCCTGGAGAGTCTCTGAGGCCTTTAAAAGCTCCTATCCAAAAAGCGCTATTCTCTTTACAGGTCCATGGCACGTGGAAATAAACATCTAAATGCCACTCTAGGGCTACCCAATGGACTTCAGCATCAGATGCGGCAAACTGGCTACTTGTTCCTGATACCATTAGAGAGGATCTAAAATCCTCAATCACACAGCACCAGAGGTGAAGAGACACCGGGGTGTCCTCTTTCTCTCACTAGAGTCCCCAAGCGAAGACATTCCTGCCAGTGTTCACCCCAACACCCGAGCCCCATCCCTGCTGTCCTCAGGGATGCGTACTCAGGAGTCCTAAACATGGTGTGCTATCACCACGCAAATGACAGGCTCAAAGGGTCTAGGCTCAAGACCTAAAACACACCAAGACACACATCCGTCCTTATTTTAGTTTAAGACACATACACAAATCATCTAAATTAGACTATTAATATGATACAATGCATTGCCCAGCAACTAAATCTCTGAAGGATAAACTTCTCCTCTTACAAGATTAAACTGAATATAAAACATTAAAATGACTGTTTACCTTTCCACATAAGTAAATGATACTGGTGTCAGGGTCATAGAAGGGCAGCAACACCCCATTGCTAGTGTCCATTTCATGAAGAGCGATTGGTTCCTGCATATTTTTCTGGGAAAAAAATACAAAGATCTGTATCTATCTATATATTTGTATATTCACCCATATTTTTACAAGATGAATCATTATTTTATTAAGTGAGCCATTTCCTAGAATAATGCAAGTCTGAACGATGCACATATATAATATTCATACATGTAAATACCAAAGGGATACTAAATGGTATCCAACCCACTGAAAATTGTGCCCATTTGACAACCTAATCAACGCACACATCTGTGATTCCATGACAAAGATGAGACAGTTCTCTTTTGTGACTATTTTCTGTTTTAAAAGAAATTTTTCTGGGGCACATGGGTGGCTCAGTAGGTTGAGCGTCCAACTTCGGCTCAGGTCATGATCTCGTGGTTTGTGGGTTCAAGCCCCGCATCGGGCTCTGTGCTGACAGCTCAGAGCTTGGAGGCCTGCTTCGGATTCTGTCTGTCTGTCTGTCTCGCTCTCTCTCTTTCTCTGCCCCTCCCCCACTCACACTTTCTCTCAAAAATAAACATGAAAAATGTTTTAACATTTTTTTTTCTTAACATAAATACGTGCTCTTTAAAGTTACAGAAACACTGTAATAATCATCCCATATTCCACAATCCCACAATCCCACAATCCAGTGGGTGGCAGAAACAATTGCCATTTTGGTCTGCTTCCTTACACACACACACGCACACTGAGATTGTACCATATATACAGTTTATTTTTCACTTATGCTATTAATGTTTTCCTAAACATGACTATTCTGATTTCAACATTTGGTCATATTCTTTATAAAATAAAGCTCAGAACTTGGTTCCCAAGTCCAAAACACCGTTTCTTCGTGCATTCTTTGTAAAAAATACAGCCAACACAGATTACTTTGGAGTGTCAAGAATGCATTTTAGTAATACGTTTAGCAATAAGTCTCTAGTGAGGATGAGCATGTCACATCCAATTTAAGGCAGACAGGAGTTCAGAAAACTACACTAAGAATCCTATAATCTACTTACCCCCCTCCAAAGACCTGCTCAGAAAGAGAAAGCTCAGTGTAATAAGCCAGTGGGAAGGCTGGGAAGGGGCATACCGGATTCCAGAGAGCCAGCTGCCGCTCACTCATGCGGCTGAAACCAGTGGTGAAGACATTCCCGTCAGCCAGAAAGATGGCTCTCATGGGTCTTGCTCCTTCGTGTGCTTTCTCCTTCTCCTGGGAGGCAAAGAGCAAGAGGCACATTATATTCAAACTGCGAGAAAGAAAGGTGGAGTGGGGGCTTATACACGGAATCCAACCCATGCCGCCATGCCATTCATCCTGATTGCCAGGTGTTTGCCAGGTGTGTGTGTGTGTGTGTGAGAGAGAGAGAGAGAGAGAGAGAGAGAGAGAGAGAGAGAGAGAGAATTAACCACTGCTCCTCCCAAAATGAGGAAACAAAGAGACACTATGTAAGTTGGCCAAGGTCCCTCAGCTAGTGAGCAAGCAGACTGCCAGGAGTTGACTCAAAAGCCTCACTCTTTCCACCATGCCCTGCTGCCAACCCAAGTCCATGCTGCAAAAAGAAAACACATGAAAGGACTCTACCAGATGTCTGTTTCTCCAGGGGATAACCTGAAGACTGGATATACCCTATGGTTTCCACCAATTTCGCAGGACACAGCGAAGTCTAGTTCAGTGAACCCCTTCCTTTATTCATTTGTTCCTTGAGAGTGCACTAGTAGTGAGCCCTGAAAGGTTCTAGTGGAGAAAGCACTTTGCACAGGGCCAGGCAAGTCCCCAGTGCTCGACAAATACGAGCTGTGGCTGTCACCCAACTTAAGAAGTAATACTGCCAAAGGACCAGCACATCCCAGAGAAGGGGAGACGCAGGACATTCTGGGGTCCAGCACCTACAGCTTCAACCCCAGCTCAAGTCCCAAAGTCTTCTGTCATGACAGGTGACTTGTTGAGGCCTAGTCTGGGTGGAAGAAACTAAGACACAAGCTGATAAGATACCCGTGGCATCTCTGTAAGGTGGTCTGACAACGGTTGCAGGAAGGGGCGGGGATCAACGAAGCAATCAATACTCAGTGCTAAGCCAGAAACGCAGTGAACTATCTGGGTTAGCTGATCTAGACTGGTAAATTCTTAAGGATTCTAGTGAACCAATAAAAACTTTGTTTCTTTGTGGGAAATGGTCACCAAGGGAGAGGTACGGCTTGTGTAAATTGTGGGATACACAACTCTGAAGTGTGACCGGGAGGAAGAAGCCTGTACAAGCCTGTGCGGATTCACGGTCCGGCGTCTGCAGTTAGGCTCCACGGAGCGGGCGCGAGGCCTCTGCCGCCTGCCTTAACAAGCAAAGCTCGCCCTCGCCCAAGTGCGACAAACACGGGCGGCTGTGCCCTTCGCATACTCACAGCAACAATCTCTTGCTTCCTAGGATCGATCACTCTCACTTTCTTGTCTTTGGAAGCTGTGCAGATCAGACTGCCGTTCCGGTTCCAGCTTACATTGTAAATCATGTCCGAGTGCATATCGTCCAGGTTTATGAGGGCTTCCCCCGTCCCCACATTCCAGATGATGATGGCATTGTCACAGCCTGAAAGCAAACAAAACCATGCTCCTCAGAGATGAGAAACACCCATACAGCAGCGCGCTTGTGAAAACTAGGAATACAGCAGGGAGACACAGACACAGGAAGATGCTGATCGCGGGGAGGCCCTACCTTATTTTACTTTTATTTTTTTTAATGTTTATTTTTGAGTGAGAGAGAGAGATAGAGAGAGAGAGAGAGAGAGAGAGAGAGAGAGAGACAGAGAGTGGTGGGGAGTGGGGGCAGAGAGAGAAGGAGACACAGAATCTGAAGGAGGCTCCAGGCTCTGAGCTGTCAGCACAGAGCCCGATGCGGGGCCTGAACTCACAGACCTCGAGATCATGACCTGAGCCAAAGTCAGACGCTCAACCGACTGAGCTGCCCAGGCGCCCCGGGAGGCCCTACTTTATTGGCCGCTAATTAAAAACCAAAGTGACAAAAAACACATGCATATAAAAGAAATGTATTAAAGGAAAAACATCGTTTGCTCCATTTGGTTTCATATGAAACACACAAAAAGTAACAACCAAACAAAGAACTCTAAGAAAACAGAATCCTATGTTTTTTAAGAGCTAACGGGCTGATGGACCCCGAGTGATCGTGTGTTTCCTTTTCTAGTAAAACCAGTATCAGAATGAATACGACTTATTTCTTTTCCGGAGGAAATAAAAACGAAGAGTTTAAATGACTGTCTAGAGCACTCAACAAAAATGTGACACAGCACGTTATTCAAATCAACGATGCTGTAAAACATGGCCTCACATTAAAGGATGACCCAACCACGTGCTCACAACATATCCTCATCTTTAAAAGGGGAGAAAAATAGGTCAAGGCGGGGCTGATCTGAGAAGCCCAAACCGTAATCAAGTAGGCATGTGGATTTGGAAGCTGATCCCCAAAGAGGCCACAATGCTGGCTCAGCCACACCCCTCTGTTCCTCAATTCCACCTTCCTTCAAGCATCTGCCCCACGGACCCTGTAATAAGTGGCACCATTTGTTGCTTCCAGGACATTAGTTCAAGGATGAAGTAAATAAGGGATGGATATCCTGAAGGTAAATTCTTGCCAATAGGCCAATTTTACAAGCACTTCAGAAAAATGAGCCACTGATATCCAGGCACCCAAGCTGTCTAAGGGCCAGAAGTAGAAGACTGTAAACAAACTTGTACGACAGTAAAGCTGGAGCTAAACCCTAGGATGAGACTTGACTCTCCTCTGTCTTGCACACCACAGGCCAACAGGTAACTTCAGCCACCATGGATAGATCACGTAGTCTTAAAATATGCACAACACAGCAATTAGCCATTCTCCTCTGCTTGTAAAAGGCAGAATGGGGAGAGTCTGCTGACAGTACCCTATATTTGACCTCAATGAGAAGGGCGGCAGGAAATTTTCCATGACTGGCTTCCCTCTTTACAACTGTTTTCTCTCCTTACTGGACTGAGTTGAATATGAGGAGAGTTCCCACGTATAGTCACTTGTGACTTTAAAAAGGAGAGAATTCTAAGTAGCATCTGTTTTGAAAAGGAGTCCTTGGTTTCAACAGGTACATGTGGTATTAAGTTTTTAAATTTATTATATTATAAACACCCTCTATTCCCAGTTAAAAACTCAACTGCCCCCTTCCTTTGTACTGGTGAGGGGAAAGATTTTAAAAATTCTACCATTCACATTAGTATTTCTTTTTTTGTAAGTCAATTTTATGAAAGCATGATTTACATACAATCCAACGCCCCCATTTTTAGTATACGTGTGCTAAATATTGACAAGTGTATATATTCATATGTGTGGCCACCATCACAATCAAAATATAGAACTTTTCCATCATCCCATGACGCTCCCTTGTGACCTTTGTATGGCTTCTATAAAAGACAAAATCTCAAACCGGAGACAAAGAGATTCCTGCAGGGTAAAACGTGGAAACTACTCAAGTGGCAAACCAAGAACGCTAGATCTTGGTTCGGGGGTTCACTGTAGTGCCGTCCAGCAGCGTAAAAACACAAGCCAAAACCTCCATGTCCAGAAATAGGGGACTGATTACATAAATGAAGATGTCTAAACAATGGACTATCACTGAGGTCGTTAAAAATATGACAGGAAAGGGGGAGCCTGGGTAGCTCAGGCAGCTGAGCGCTGGACTCTTGATTTTGGTTTGGATCAGGATCTCACGGTTTGTGAGATCAAGCCCCACGTCCACTTCTACGCCTGCTAGGGATTCTCTCTCTCTCTCCCTTTTCTGTCCCTCCCCCACTGATACTTGCCCTTTCTCAAAATAAATAAATAAACATTTAAAAAAATATATCAGAGGAAGAACGTTCAATGGCACATGGAGAGGACTACAGTGTACCACTAAGTGCAAAAAGCAAGTCACAAGTAAAGTGTCTGAACCTATCTTTGTGGGAGACATCACTCAGGTACGTGCAAAAAAGTACCCTGTGGAGCGAAACACAGACATGGTAATGATGTTCCCTCTGGGCGGGTGGCAGGATTACAACTGATTTTTATTTTCTCCTTTCGTTTCTGTATATTTTCTATAACATACATGTACTACTTGTATAAGGAGCAAAATGAAAGTATCTTTTTAAAGGAAGGAGGATATTTGCCTCACAGGACCACCCCGAAGTTGGCAACAACATCAGAGCTGGCACCCAGGGCTCCCACCAGGGATCCTCCTGCTCTATCAAGAATAACTAAAACTGTGGTCCATGAAGGGCCCCAGCAGGAGCCGTGCATCTGCTGGATTTATAGGTAAGCACGTATCTGTTCATTTCTCTAAGCAAGAAGTCTTGAGTCAGACTGCCAATGCAGCCTTCACACACACACACACACACACACACACGCACACGCACACAGGTGTGCAGGCAAGCTAGAGAACCGCCGCATCTCAGCACCTCAGCATGGATTCCTAATGAGCTGCTTCAAAGCTGTGGAGCACACATCAAAATGCACTGGCTACTGCCCCCTCCCCAACTGCTCGGCTCCCACCTGCGCTAAGAAGGACGTTGCGGGCAGTCGGATGCCAGGCCACGATGCCAACTCTCTTCGAGTGGCCCTCTAAAATCACCACAGGTTCGGTCAGGGAAAGGGTGAGTCCATTTTCTGGGATCTGCCACACCTGTTGGGAAAGGAAGCGAGAGGATCCATGTGAGGTAGGACCTTTCACGATCACCCTTCCTTGACCATCCGGTTTGCAGACGCGCTCTGCATAAACAGAACACACACTGACTGGTCTTTGGATGAAAGGCGGAATACCGCACGTCGACTCTATGCAGCTGTTTTTAAAATGGAGTACGATATTAAAGATCAGAACATCCACCAGGCCTCCAAAATGCTGCGTCCCCACTTTTATTTAACAGTAGTTGACATTTTATTCTAAATTCTCTGTTAAATTCAAAACTCTCTGACTAGAAGCATATAGAAATACTTAAGAGAAAAAGGGACAACGACCGAGGCCCCCATGAGAGGCAGCACTGGGGTGATGAGCCCTCATGGAGCCCACGGGTTTTGAGGGGAGAGACGCCACCCACCAGAGCTCTTGGGATGGTGCAGCGTTTAAAACATCATGATTTCTCTAGTTTTACGTTTGGAAGATAAAAATACACGTAATAGTTCTGTAACATCTACTACAGAAAAACCTTGCAAAGAAACAAAAGATAAATTTGGCCTCATGGAAATTTAAAGCTTTGTGTTTCAAAGGACATGGAAAGAAAAGCTATAAAGAACTCTTACAAATCAACAATAAAAGTAAAATAACCCAATTTTTAAAATGGGCAAAGAATCTGGACATTTCTTCAAGAAAGATATACAACTAGTTTTAAGGCACATGAAAACACGCTCAGTATTATTTAGTCATTAGGGAAACGCAAATCTAAACCACAATAAAGCATCAGTTCACGCCCACGGGCGGCTGTAATCAAAAGGCAGATACCGAGTGCCGACGAGGATGTGGGACAGTCAGGGCCCCCACACACTGCTGGTGGGATACAAAATGGTGCAGCCGCTTTGGAAACGAGTCTGACAGCTCTCAAGTGATTAAACACGAGAGTTTATATGGCTTAGCAACATCACTCCTAAGGTAACCCAAGAGCAATGAAAATATATGTCTACACAAAAACTCGTATGTGAATGTTCACAGCATCATTACTCATAAAGGCCAAAATGTGGAAACAGCCCAAATGCCCGGCAACTGAGAAATGGATAAACAAAATATGATAGATCTATATACAATGGAATATTACTTGTCCCCAAAAAGGAATTAAGTACTGATTCATGCTACAATATGGATGAAGCTCGAAAATATTACGCGAAGTAAAAAAAAAACTAGGTCCACATATCGTAGGATTTTGTGTATATGAAATGTCTGGGACAGAAAAATACACAGAGACAGAAAGTTGATTAGTGGCTGCTTAGCGCTGGGGACTTCGGGACAGTGATAGTGAATGGGTACACGGTTTCCTTCTGGGGTGATGAAAAACATTCGCAAATGGTCTCTGGGGATGGTTGTACGTATCTGTGAATAAATCGAGACCACCGAATTGTACACTTTAGATGGGTGAACTGTACGTGAGCTGTAGCTCAATGAAGCAGTTTAAAAAATGCTTCTGACTGGTGAAGCCACACAGGATATTCACCATATCTTAAATGGGGATGTGCCTGCATGGTAGAGGGGGTCGGGGATGGGAAGAACATCAGACGGAAGGGATAATAAGACACTACGACAGAGGAAGACATGAGTTTTAAAAGATTAAGAGAAACCCTCTATGAAGGAAGAACCGAGTAACAACTAAGCCGAATAGCACCAAGAATCCTGTAGAAAACCAGACATTAAGTAATACTTAAGTTTGTGAAAAGGTTCAAGTTTAAAGTAATTATCTTTTTACATACAGAGAGTAAAACACATTAAATATGTTAATATATTTTAAATTGTTTGCATATTTAAAATATATTAAAAAATTAAAATGTATTAAATAAGTATTAATGTATTCAAATAAGTAAATTTACCACCAAAAAACATTTTAAGGAACTAGTTCACGAAAAATTTAGAACTTGCCAGTGAAAAATCATGCTCAACAGTGGAACAAGTGAGAAACAGAATTTTCCTTTGTTGGGGATTTTTAAGGAGGAGACAAACAATGTCTGTTTTCAACTGCTTAGTGGAAGGCAAAGATCTGGATTAGATGGGTGTTTAAGGTTCAGCTCAGTTGTGCTGTCCTGCAAAAAATTAGAAGAAAAAGTTTGCCATCCTGAAGAATGGGAAAAAGGCATGAATTAAGTGATCGTTCATTCTTACGGCTAAATTCTGCCCAGGCTAACTACAACCCCTTACACCAATCACGGCAAAATAAACCTGGCCTTTTGAGGGCCTGAGTTGAGGATGTCACCTAATTTCCCCTGAACCCTCACCATTCAGCAAATTGTCAACAGTGCAGGTGTGAACGAGCACAGAAAGCAGAAGGAAAACCTACCTTGCCCCTCTTCTCCACCAAACAGACCTGAGCCATGGCCCCCTCCCCCGGAGAATGTGGGTATCTGCTGAACACCCCCAGCACTATAGGTTGCTTTCATCCCATACACATTACTTTATAATCAAAGGTTTATGATTGGTAAAACAGCTCCAAATTGAACTTAGCTATCTGAATGTAGAGCAGGTCTTGTGTTTTGTTGTTGTTGTTGTTTAACATAAGGAACAGAAAACAACTGCTGATTTGATCAAAGCATGAAGTCAGAGAAACAATTACGAAATGGGACTTTAGTGACTCAACAGGAAATGCATTCTCCAAGATGAATTCCGACCCGGGCTTAGAACTGGAAGAGTGGCAATACCACCTGCCGTCTCCAGATGGCACCCCAACCACGGGCTGCTGGTTTTCTTGCAAGGTCTGCGACACCTCTGTACCCCGCTCTGACCACAATTAAATAGCGTGTTCTCTAAATCCCGAATGGGGCATGGAGTGACGGAAGGCTTTGTTTAGAGCCAGCACTTCCAATCTTAAACATGAAGGTGGAAGCGGGGCCCACGATGGAACTTTACCCTCTCCTGTCTCTAGCTTCTCCCTCATTCAGGTTTTCCTTGGATGGCAAGGGAATTTTAATGATGAGGCAAAACACTTATATAATTTGTAAAATAAGGAAACTATTCCTTTTTTAATTTCACCTTTAGAAGATTCAATGGTTCCTAACCCACTTTACCACCTTGGTCGCTCGTTCACACAACACATCTCTTGAGTAGCCACTATGAGGCAGGCTCATTACCAGGCAAGGGGGAAAAAGGGTGAGCACGCACGGGCCCTGCTCTCAAGGGGTGTACAGTCTAACAGAAAGCAGAGACTTCTAGGAGACCAAAAATCAAACATAACTGGTGTGATGTGGGGGCTTGGAGCATGGGCTCCAGAGCCAAATAGACCCTGGTCCAAACCCTGCCTGGGCCACTTACACCGATGGTCCTGGGCAAACTTTCTAGGGCTGCTGTGAGGATGAAATGAGTTCATAAGCCCTGGAACAGTGCCTGGCATACCACCTGTGCCCCCCAAACGCAGAGACAGAACAATGCGATGCTTAAGAACGTGGGCCCCAGACCTAGAACAGACTGTTCAATTCCTGATTCTGCCCGGTATCACCTGCATAACCTTGGAGACCTGCACCTACACTTGCTGGGCCTTAAGTTTTCCTCACCTCTAAAATGGGAATAACAATGAATCTGCTTTCGTCGGGGCCATGAAACTGAAGTGTTTAGAGCGACGCCTGTCGTGAGGCAGGCTCTTCGCGAGCGTCAGCCGCTGCTGGCCCTCGTCTTGTGCACCAGGAAACCGCACGGCGTACGGAAGCGGCGCTCCGCTGCCGTAAGCCACGTGCTGAGCGAAAACGCGGGCGTCGTGAGGTTGCTTCCTTGCTCTCCCCGGCTGGGACGTTCAGGAAGGCCCTCTGAGGGAATGACCTCTCGTAGTGGCCAGGACTTAGAGGGAAGAAGGGAGGGGTAACACAGGCATGAGGATTTACAGCGGGAGGAGACAGTGGCTGGAGACGACGGAACCGCTGCCTCCGCTGGTGGGTCGCGCACTGTGGGCTGCGGGAAAGAGCTGGAGACCCGTGAGCTTTTCCACATGGAGCGAGCACGCCCCCCTGGCTGGTGCCCACTAGCCCTACTCGCAGGCTGTCCTTACACGGCTCTCTGCCCTTTTTAGGGTTGTCCGCAGCTTCCAAGCAGTGGCCCTCCAGTCCGGACCGAAGAGGTCTCACCAGCGGCAGGGCAGGGACAACAAAGCGAAGGCCGCTCGGTACATGTTTAGTCTTCTTGTGTGTAATGTGGGACGCAGGCTGGCGCGGAGAAAGGACGCCGGCCCGGCTCCTGTCACAGCTGGGACGCTAACTGGCTGTGTTAGCATTAAGAAGGGGTTTCACTCCCGGAAGCTTCAATTTCCTTGCTTGATACGGGGCCAGGATCCGCTTACGGGCGTTACTGGAAGCATCAAACGAGCTAAACCACCTTGCGTACCCAAAGCATTCCCCTAATGTGAAACAGCGCAAAAAGGGTGACCTTCGACAGACCAGTTACTGCCTGGACTGGTGTTTCCTAAGCTTTAAAATGGGACATACTCTTGCCTTACTGTGCTGTTATAATGATTAAATATAATCATTGCACATAAGGGCTTATGCAACAGGGCTTGACCAAAAAAATGCTTATTGTATGTCCGTGGTTATTTTTCTTGCTGTTACTATGACCCCTGCATATATTTTCAGGGTGTGAACATCAGGATTTCCTTCAAGAACCTTGTCTTCAAATTAATTCAGCACTTTCTAATTTACATCCAAGGTATTATGTGCGAAAGCTCTAATACGTGCCTAGGCCAATTAGCACAAATGAGAACAGCTCTGATCTCTATGCGGGTCTATTAGCATCTGTTACCATGGCTAAAGCTAGTACTCCAAAACCAATCAGCTTTTTCAAAAACACGTCAGTGAGCAGAGAGGAAAACAGGAGTCAACCACCCTCTCTCTGCTGTGCCCAGACTGAGCATTTCAGCACGGCAGGGACAAGCTATCTCTTTCCTCCACTTGATTTTTTTGCTTTGTTTTGTTTTTCAAATCATACTGTGGATTCCTGAGATTTTCTATTTGGACTGGACATTGCTATGGCAATGTTTCGTTCTGGGGGGGAAAAAACCCATAATCAGTCCCAAGGGCTTCCACATGAAAAGTGAATCAATCAGTAAAAACCCATTGTGGTTCTGGAAAAAAAAAAAAAACAACAACTTTTAAGTCATGTTCAGGAACTAATGTATCACTGGAATCCTTTTCAACATGTGGAATTTGAAAATGGAAAAAGGACAGCTCAAGAGAACAGTTCCAATAAGAAAAAAGGGATGAACGGGGTGCCTGGCTGACTCAATCAGTGGAGCCTACGACTCGATCTCAGGGCTGTGGGCTCAAGCCCCGCGTTGAGTGTAGAGATTATTTAAAATCTTAAAAAAAAAAAAAAAAAAAAGAAAAAGAAAAAGAAAAAAGTGATGAAAATGAAACGTGGGTTTCTCTCAAGGAGTAATTTTAAAGTGCAATTTGTTTGATGGTTTTGTTAAATCTCAAACAGTGCAAAATTTAAACGTTACGGGAAGTGTTTCCAGACACCTCTTCCCTATTTCAATCACCCATTCTGAACTTGCTACTGGTCTAGGCACTAGGGCTACAGCCATAAAAAGGGCTATCCCCCCAAAAGGCTATATTTTTAAATGCGAAGGAAACCAATTCCAAAGAGAAAATGAAGAAAAGAGATGAGAGGAGACGGGAGGAGGCTCGCAGATTCTACAGCCGTTGCAGGATCCCCGACAGAGGCTGCCTATCCAATACCCACGGGGCAGCATGTAAGGAGTCAGGATGTGCCTCAGTGAACCATGACGTTAAGAACAACATTAGTTTTGGCAAAATCAAGAACTGAGAGCTGGGCTCTGATCTGCGCAGGATACAATACCCACTAGCAAATGGCCCAGATGCCATCTGCCGAATGACCAAGGGGTCAGAAATCTTGAGGAATTCACTCTCATCACCAACTACAATATTGCTTCCATTTTTATTTCAAGGCAAAAACTATTAGGAAAATTTATAACAGAAGCAACAATGTATAAAACAGGGAGTTTATCTTTGTTGATTTCCACCCAAGTGTAAAATTGATTTGGGAGAAGGGAAAAATGTCCACTTAAACTTCATTTGGGATGGGCTAGACACAAATAAGACAAATACTCCGCAAGATCTTTCCCTCTCCCTGACTCTGGAAAAAACAATTATGCAACCCACTGTGTGAATCAGCCATTTTTTGCATTTGTGTTTGATTACTACCCTGCAGATAAGCAACAGCACTGAATCGAGATCATTCACTAAACTTAACTTGGCTGCTCTTTGTGCTATGTAAAGCAGTAATATTTTCTTAGAGCTAAAGTCTTCCCAAGTAAAATACTTAGCAGCCACAATCTTTAAAACTCTCCGTGAGAACACACTGTTGGAGAAAAGAACTCACGGTATGAAAAGTCTGGAAAACCTAGGAGCACAGTCTAATTTCTGGGAGGAGGATTTGTAGAATTCCTTTTTGCCGGTATAAAACACAGCTTCAAAAAGTAGTACAAGAAAGGTAAACTATGCCAATATAATTCGCTTTTGGGGCTGCTTAAAGAAGCCATCTGTAAAACATGAAGGAATGTGCCATCAGCCTGGCATTCCTTTTCCTAAACCTGCGATCAAAGGGACATCATTGTCATTGAATCAATGCTTTTGCCACATTAACAAATCAGTGCCTAACTGCTCAGTGGAATTAGACTATTAATACAAAAAGCGGGGGGGGGGGGGGGGGGAGGTTCTAAATATTTTTTAATGTTTATTTTTTGAGAGAGAGACAGAGTGTGATCAGGGGAGGGGCACAGAGAAAGGGAGACACAGAATCCGAAACAGGCTCCAGGCTCTGAGCTGTCAGCGCAGAGCCCGATGCGGGGCCCAAATCCACAAACTGTGACATCATGACCTGAGCTGAAGTCAGATGCTTAACCGACTGAGCCACCCAGAAGCCCCAATACAAAAAGCAGTTTTAAAAATTAACCTAATTCTTTTATAGTTCATTTGACAAAGTTGGTTCTACTGTACTTTTTTTTTTTACTGAATATTTACTAAAGATATTCTCATTGCTATGAATCTGCTATAGCTACACTGTAAAAAATAGTAACTCACTATGTATTCATAGCTTCCTCGTTGCTGTTGTTATTGTTGTTATTTTACGTGTAAGGCAACTGAGGCTGAGAGCATTTAAGTGGCCTATACACATGCTCCCAATTCTCCATCTTGAGCTTTTCTCAGTATTCTTCCCCTGCTATAATGAGGCTTTGTTACACTATCTACTATTTGTAGCTCTGGGTTACCACCAACAGCCTAGGCTTGGGAAACTAAAGAAAGCTTTTCTGTTTAAAAAAAAAAAAAAAAAAAAAAAAAAAAAAAAAAAAAAATGGTGTCGGAGTGCTTGGCTGGCTCAATCAGTAAGTATGCGACTCTTGATTTCAGGTTGTTGAGTCCGAGCTCCATGTTGGGCACAGAGATTGCTTAAAATATAAAGTAAACATAAAATTTAAAAATGGTTTTGTCTGAAACTGTCTGATCTATCATACAGTGTTCTTTTACCTTTAGGAGAGCAAAGTGGAAAATGAGGTATTAAGAGGTGGGGTAGGAGACAATCAACTATTTCTTCAAAATTTCATTTCAACTGCTAAGCTACAAAAGCTTCTTGTAATTGCCCCAATAATAAAAACAAATTTGGGGGACCTTAAACGATTAAAATATCAGTGCCATTCTTAAGAGCTTAAAAAAATAAACTAGGGGGAGGATTTACCTCAAAGCATGACTCAATTTACAAAATGTTTAGTCTGGCAATACCAATAAAAGGACAACAAAGAAAATTCTGGAAGGATGGTGGTGTTAGCGGCAAGCACAGTTTTGGGATCTTCCCAAATCTCTCCATAAAAACACAGAGCAAGCAGATAACAAAACAAAAACCCAGAACTAGGTGATAATCCCCAAATGCAAGTGGGAGGAGGAAACCACCAATAACCACGTGACCTGTGTATTATCTATCGGTCTCTGTGTGGAAAAGTCATGGGGCAGCAATGGGGTGCTTCACAGACCTGACACCAGTAGGCCCCTATGGCACTAGCAATGGAAACTGGGAAGGTTTTTGTCCTCTCCAATAGCTGGTGAGGACGGGGACCTGAATACAAAGGTCTGAAGGGGCTGGAGCAATCTAGACTTCGGACCCCGTACTCCACAGGTCAACCAGAAAGGGCTCCTTTCCGAGACAGGCCCCACAGTGAGAAATTCCAAGGAATGGAAACAAATCTGAGAAAGACAGAAGTCAGAGGGGCAAAGGAATGAGCAAAAACAAAGAAAGGCAGGCTAGGAAATCTAAGAAAGCAAGCCACCGTGATTCTGAACGCCCCCTGGAAAGGACAGACGGTGGGGAGCTCTGTGAAGTTAGGTTGGCTCTGTGCACTAAGCCACCTCCGAATGACTCTAAATGCACATGGAAATAAGAAGGGGCACCTGGGTGGCTCAGTCGGTTAAGCGTCCGACTTTGGCTCAGGTCATGATCTCGCCGTTCGTGGGTTTGAGCCCTGCATCAGGCTCTGTGCTGATAGCTCAGAGCCTGGAGCCTGCTTCGGATTCTGTCTCCCTCTTTCTCTGCCCCTCCCCTCCTCACGTTTTCTCTCTCTCTCTCTCTCAAAAATAAACAAAAGAAATTTAAAAGGAAAAAAAAGCCAAGGCCCCCCAAATTACTATAAGAAACAAAGAGAATAAGGCATAGAATAGCATTCCTATAAACAATAAAAGAATGCTAAGAAAGGAGGCACCAGGGTGGCTCAGTCGGTTGAGTGGCCGACTTCGGCTCAGGTCATCATCTCACAGTTTGTGATTTCGAGCCTGGCTGGGATCTGTGCTGACAACTCAGAGCCTGGAGCCTGCTTCAAATTCTGTGTCTCCCTCTCTCTCTGCCCCTCCCCTGCGCATGTTCTGCCTCTCAAAAATAAATAAACATTAAAAATTAAAAAAAAAAAAATTAAAGAAAGAATGCTAAGAAGGTATGCTCAAAAAGAGGTAAAAACCATCACATACTATTTCAAAACAAAATAAAATGCAGGACACATAAATCAGAACTTGAAAAACTCAAAAGTAAGGTAGAAAAATTTTTTCAAAATTAGAAATAAGGTTGGGAGAAAAACTAAACAATACTGGAGACAGGTAAAGAAGACAAAGCATATGGATTAACAGGAGTCCCTGAAGAAGAAAACCAAGGCAAGAAAACAGAACAAATACAAAGACTGTAATTGAAGAAAACATTCCTGGGAGGGGGAAGAAGACCTGAAACCTTATACTGAAAGAACGTACCATAGGGCGCCTGGGTGGCTCACAGTCAGTTGAGCATCCAACTCTTGATTTTGGCTCAGGTCATAATCCCAGGATCATGGGACTGGGCCTCAAGTCAGGCTCCACACTGGGTGTGAAGCCTGCTTGGGATTTTCTTCTCTCTCTCTCCTCCCCTCTCACCACCCTACCTCCCCCCGCCCCCAGCTCGTGGGCACATGCTCCAGCTCTCTCTTTAAAAACAAAGCCAAACCAGGGCGCCCGGGTGGCGCAGTCGGTTAAGCGTCCGACTTCAGCCAGGTCACGATCTCGCGGTCCGTGAGTTCGAGCCCCGCGTCGGGCTCTGGGCTGATGGCTCGGAGCCTGGAGCCTGTTTCCGATTCTGTGTCTCCCTCTCTCTCTGCCCCTCCCCCGTTCATGCTCTGTCTCTCTCTGTCCCAAAAATAAATAAAAAACGTTGAAAAAAAAAAATTAAAAAAAAAAAAAAAAAAAAAACCAAAGCCAAACCAAACCAAACCCAAAAACATACCACAAACCACGGAATGCCAACTCAGAATGACCAACAATATTCTAGCAAGATTACTATTATATTAAAAAAGGTTTTTTTTAATGTTTATTTATTTTTGAGAGAGAGCAGAGCATCAGCAGGGGAGGGGCAGAGAGAGGAGACACAGAATCCGAGGCAGGCTTCAGGCTCTGAGCTGTCAGCACAGAGCCCGACGCGGGGCTCGAACCCACGAACCGTGAGATTACGACCTGAGCTGAAATCGCGTGCTTGCTTAACTAACTGAGCCAGCCAGCCCCATAGATCACTATGTTCTAAGAAAAAAAAAAATCTTATGAACATCTAGGCAAAAAGAATATATGGTTTACAAGGAAGAAAGAATTAGATTATCTGATTTGTTTTGACAACAACACTTTATGACAAAAAAAAAAAAAAAAAAAAGAATAATATATTTACATACTTGAGTAAGGACTGTGAACCAAAAATTTTATATCCAGAAAAACTCACCTTCAAAATTGTAAAGATCACAGACCAGCTATTATCTATGTAGAAGAACTTAGAAAATATTGTTCCCATGAGCCTTTTCTTTTGATTCCATTCTTGGGAATTTCTCCTCAGTGTGGGGCCTGTCCAGAGGCGAGCACTCTCTGGTTGGGTTCTAGTGTACTGAGGTCTAGAATCTACCTGGGAAGGAGCTTCAGATGGTCTAAGTGACTAGAAAGAGGTCGACATAAGGACCTATGGAGAGCACTAAATACGGATACTCACAGAACTAAGGAGAGGCTGTTAAATATAATGGCTATGTGATCTTGGAATTACAGAGCACCTCATTTTATTTTTATTTATTTATTTTTATTTTAGAGACAGCAAGAGTGGAGTTCGTGCCAGCTGGGAGAGAAGGAGAAGGAGAGGGAGAGGGAGAGGGAGAGGGAGGGGGAGAATCTTAAGCAGGTTCCATGCTCAGCAGAGCCTCTTGTGGAGCTCAGTCCCACAACCATGAGATCATGGCCTGAGCCAAAGGACACTCAACCAACTAAGCCACCCCAACACCCCCAGAGTACATCAGTACATCATTTTTTTAAAAACAAATTTAATGTTTATTTATTTTTGAGAGACAGAGTGTGAGCAGGGGAGGGGCAGAGAGAGAGGGAGACGCAGAACCCGAAGCAGGCTCCAGGCTCTGAGCTGTCAGCACAGAGCCTGATGCGGGGCTCGAACCCACAAACCGTGAGATGATGACCTGGGCCAAAGCTGGACGTTTAACCGACTGAGCCGCCCAGGCGCCCCCATCAGTACATCATTTTTAAAGAGGGAGAACAGAAATAGCGCAGATTAAAAAGCTGTAGCTTTCCGGGGCTCCTGCTTGGGATTCTCTCTCTCCCTCTCTCTCTGCCCCTCCCCCACTTGGAGGATTTTCTCTCTTTCTCTCTCTCAAAATAAATAAACATTAAAAAAAAAAGTTGTGGAAACTATTTTCAGTAATCATAAACTGATTTATGGTGGTCACAACAGTATTTTTGCTTTGAATCTGTTGTATGTAATAGTAATAAAGCATGAGACATGGGACAGATCAGGGCAGTCTAATTCACCCCTGAGCCCTTCAGACCCCGGATTCTCAGTATGCAAGAAGGTAGAGATGCAATAGTGAAGGTTAGATTAAAACTATATAGTCCAGAATTTTAACAGGGAATATTAAAGTGAGGTCACGTGGTATCTTATCTTTAAATATATATGTATATTCTAGCCCCATTTACTGCCAAGTCTTTAAAAAGTGATCACCATGGTAACAATGACCATTCCTAGCACCCAGAATGTGATCTAGAAATTCTATTTTCCATTCAAAGAAATCAGAGCAGGGCACCTGGGTGGTTCAGTAGGTTAAGCATCTGACTTCGGCTCAGGTCATGATCTCCCGGTTCGTGGGTTCCAGACCCGCATCGGGCTCTGTGCTTACAGCTCGGAGCCTGGAGCCTGCTTCGGATCTGTGTCTCCCTCTCTCTCTCTGCTCCTCCCCCGCTCATGCTATGTCTGTCTGTCTGTCTCTCTCTCTCTCTCTCAAAAATAAACATTAAAAATTAAAAAAAAAAAAAAAAGAAAGAAACCAGAGCTTCGGAGAGAAATGACTGATATGAAGTTAGGTGAAGAGATGTCCAAGATGAGCACGGAGCGCCTTACCATACCAAATACCAGGGAAGCTATCAAAAACAACCAGGGTATGTCAAAGGACTCAGGAACCTTGAACAAGTTCCTATTAACAGAGAGTGGATGACCTGGGCTTTGAGATAAGAATTGTAATGAATCAAAACCCACGAAAGATGTTCCAATCCATGAATTCAAAATGACATGAAAGGGGGAAAAACCCTAACTGGTCGTCTTCTGAGAAAGAGAGAGAACCAATTCATTATCTTGAAAACTGAGTAAACAAAAGGAGAGATTCAAGCATCTGTCCTACTTTCCTATACGAACAGTACTACTGGCCAAATAGTAGATAAGAGAAGGCATCCCCTTACAATTTTTACCTGCTAAAAATTGAAAACAAAGTAACACAATTTAAGATCACCATCTTGCGACCCCTAAGGATCTGCTGGATCTGGGTGCTGAACATCAACGGCTGCACGAATCATCCTGGTATCACGGGCCTCTTGATCAAACAACATAACACTAGCTATCATCTTGCCAAGGGGATCGAGCCTGAACGTGATCACACTTCAGGATCCAGCTGCCAATTTATAGGGAATTTAGAGGACAGAGGAATATGTTGAAATGCACCATGCATGTGCAATCATCAGAAACTAAGTTGAAAGATGCAGGTCGAAGGAGGGGCTTCTTCATCAGATTTATTGTCAAGGACAAGAAAACGATGGAAGAGGAGCCAAGAGGTTGCAAAAGATGTAGCAAGTTCTTTAAAGTGGCAAGACTGAGCTATAGTGTCTAGAAATACACGTTTGGGTGATTAAAACCATGGAGAATAACGAGGGGGAGTAGCGGATACTTTTGGAGGGAGGGAGGTGGGGGGGGGGGTGTTTATGACAGGGAAGGGTCACAGGGAGAGTCTGAGAAGGCTGGCAAAGTTCTATTTCCTGACCTGGGCAGTGGTTATACGGGATTCACTTAACTGAACTCCCTTACCTGTTTATTTAGCGTGTTTTATAATAAAAAGTGTTTTTTGTTTGTTTGTTTTATTTTTCAGATGAATCAAACTTGCTTCTTCAAGAGAAGTTAATACTCTCAGTTTAAGATTTGGGCATCAAGGGTCTAAACAATGTTCCTTTTCTTTAGTAAAATGTGTCTGCAGCCATGAAAATGATCAATTTAGCAAGGCACACTAAGCAGAACAGTTCCTTTTAACATATTTCCTTAATATGATTTGGCTGCCAAAATTATGAAATCACAGGAGGAGCTCTCCTCAGCCAAAAGTCCATGAGGAAAAATGAGTAAATGTTTAAGTGACACAGTTCAGGAATTAATTTGTTTATGTCAAATAATTTTAATGAATAAAGCCTTCCACACACGGTTTCTAAGTCTGGCTCAGTCCACAGAAAATGAAGAGGGAAGGAAAGAAGAGTGGTCTCCAAGCTCTGCACCTGACATGCGTGAGAGCGCCTGTAACTGACGCAGGCACGGCCTTCACTTAGCTCAGCTCTTAATGCATTTCTCCCCATCTGTGCCTATGTTAACCTTTCAACATATCTGGGGCTAGGATTAAAAACTGATCCAAACCCACAATTACATTTCAAGGCTAAGAAGAACATAATCAAGAACAAGACGCTTGACATTAAAAAGCATCCCAAAGCCTGGTTTCACACATAATCTGCTTTTGGAATCTAAATGGGGGAATGTAAAGAACTTACTTTAAAATTCTTTCATATTGTTTGTCTACCTGAATAAGAAGGAATTTCTTAACCAGGGTCAAACTAGACAGAACACACCTTCTGACGTTAGCTTGAAAATAAGCACTTTACTTATTGCAAAACTTTTCAATTTCCCAATATACGCGATATATCCCATTTTACATGTATAACCTTTGGCATCTTATTTCACTATAAAGATCCCGTTCATGTTGGTAGTTTCTTTCCTTTGGGGGGAGGGAGAGGAGTTATGTGGTCCAATGGCATTCACAGAATTACTGGAAGGTCATTTTACTGTCCTCAAAATCTTCCCATGGAGCAGACGTGACAACAGCCAATAAGCACGTCCACATGCACGCTCATACAAAAGAAGAAGAAAAACAATACAGTACAACCTCTTTGATAGAAGGGCTTATAAAAGGCTTGGCTATAGTTGTCCTTTCATCTCACTAAATCATGGTATAATCCAATGGACAATCAAAACTGCTATGACTTTCTGCTTTTCAAGCCTCTGCACACACATGCGTTTTGAAAGTCGTAGGTAGGTCTCACTGGCCTGTGTGCATGCCATCCCCTGGGAGCTTACCATAACCGTGCAGTCCTCTGAACCGCTGGCAATGACCTGATCGTTGTGTGGGCACCAGTCTATGTCGAGCACCGGTCCCGTGTGGCCACATACTGTAGGGTAGGATTTGTCAATTCGACCAGTCTGAAAGAAGAGAGAAACAAACGTACTGTGTAACACCAACACCACAGAGTTTGTAGGTTTGCTCAGAACCATTTTTCCTTTATTACCTCCACCCCAAACTCTCAAGTATCTATGTATCACGGTCAATGTCAACTAGTAAGAACTGTCAAGTTTTATGTCCAGAAATAGCTACTGCCAAGGACATGCCACCAAATTACAAGGATCCAAATTTCTAGAACCACAAAGATTTTTATTTAATCAACTGCATTAGCAGACATAGTGAACGAGAATGCTAAATCTTTTCACCAAAACACAATTTGTAAATTATAGGTGTGTTTTTACTGTTAAAAAAAAAAAACAAAAAAAACTTGGTGTTACTCAAAATGTTAAATACAACTCTTAGTAAAATTAGCTAATACCCTTGAATATACAAATCACTAGTTCTGGAAATGAATGGCACTGTGAGCACACAAAGTTAGGGTAATAGAAAGAAAAGCTTTAGCTAATGCTTAGGGGCTCAATCTGTATAAGACTGTCTCAGTCTCTTTACTGTCTTTGGTCAACAGAAGAGTCAGCCAGACCAACTCATTAACACTAGCTTAGATCTCACCCATTATCTAGTCCACGTCTCGTTGAGAATACAATATTCAGGGGTGCCTGGGTGGTTCAGTTGGTCAAGTGTCCAACTCTTGATTTCGGCTCGGGTCATGATCTCATGGTTGGTGCAATCAAGCCCCACATTAGGCTCCATGCACAGCATGGAGTCTGCCTGGGATTCTCTCTCTGCCCCTCCCTCACTCGTGGATGCTCTCTCTCTCTCTCTCAACGTAAACAAACATTAAAAAAACATTTTTCAATGCTGATCATAAGTAACCATCACGATATACTCACGTGACACATCTGAATCTAACAAGTCAATCTGGCTTATCAAGCCAATTTTGTGTTGACCAAGACAAATGCTATTGTAACAGGTACACAAAAGCTATTTCCTTTTTTAAACATGTTGGTGCAATCCATGCCGAGGTCCTGTATGCTCTAAAAGCGAGCGTACAACGAGGAATCATGGCCAAGCAAAACTGAACCTATTTTGTTGTTGTGTTATTCTCCTGTTAAGACAAGTCAGTACAACACTGGGGCAAGGCTTCCCAGAAAATTTTCAAGATCAAGGAATTCTGTGATTTCTCCACTGTGACTCAACTGTGGAAATGTCCCGAGAAGCAATTATGCTAAACACAAAGACCACAGTACTGAGAGTCAGACAGATATGGGTTCAAATCCAGACTCTACTGTTCAAACAGTGGGTGGCCTTAGGCAAGTCACGTAATCTGAGCTTCAGCCCATCATCTGTGAAAGGAGTGACAATAATACTCATCTCCCAGGATTACCGTAGGATTAAATGAAATAAAGTTTTTAGGGAAATCATAACTTGGTATTACAATTATCTGTATATGGTATGTAAAAAATTTAATTTCAGATATACCTCAGAGATATGGCAGGCTCTGGTACATATCAGTGCAATTAAAGTGAGTCAAATGAAGTTTTCAATTTTACTGTGTACACAAAAGTTGTATTTATACCATACTGTAGTCTATTAACTGTGCGACAGCATGATGTCTAAAAAAACACAATGCATAAACCTTAATTAGGGAGTACTTTATTGCTGAAGAATGCTAGCCATCATGTGAGCTTTCACTGAGTCATGATCACTGGTCACATATAAACCATCAATGTAACAGCAACGAAAAAGTCTGAAATATTCCAAGAACGAACAAAATGTAATAGAGGCACAAAGTGAGCAAATGCTGTTGGGAAAATGGCATCGACAGACTTCCTCGATGGGGGATCGCCACAAACCTGGTTTGGGAAAAAAGAGTATCTGTGAAGTGCAATAAATGAGGTAAGCCTGTTTGTGGTTTATATACACAATGGAATACTACGTGGCAATGAGAAAGAATGAAATATGGCCTTTTGTAGCAACGTGGATGGAACTGGAGAGTGTGATGCTAAGTGAAATAAGCCATACAGAGAAAGACAGATACCATATGGTTTCACTCTTATGTGGATCCTGAGAAACTTAACAGAAACCCATGGGGGAGGGGAAGGAAAAAAAAAAAAAAAAAAAAGAGGTTAGAGTGGGAGAGAGCCAAAGCATAAGAGACTGTTAAAAACTGAGAACAAACTGAGGGTTGATGGGGGGGGTGGGAGGGAAGGGAGGGTGGGGGATGGGTATTGAGGAGGGCACCTTTTGGGATGAGCACTGGGTGTCGTATGGAAACCAATTTGACAATAAATTTCATATATTGGAAAAAAAAAAATGAGGTAAGCCTGTATGGTGACTGGAATATAGTAAATACACAATATAAAACTACTTTTATTACTAGTTCCTCTAGTTTAATACATTAATTTAGTCTATCATTAAGAAGGACAAACACGTGTCACTTATGAACTCTCATGGGGCCCAGACGCTGTGCTGAGTATGAGAGACAGAGAAGTAAACACGGCAGCCCTGTCCTGGCGGGACGTAGAGGCCGTGTCAACCACCAAATACGGTGCAGCAGAAGACATGCGCCACAGGACAAGCACAGGTGGCAGGAACACAGAAGAAGGGCATTCAGCCAGGCCTGTGGGGATCACAGTCTTCGGGGAGGTTTTCTTTCTTCTCTTTTAAGCTTATTTATTTTTAGAGAGAAGGACAGTTCAAGAGTGTGGGGGGAGGGGCAGAGAGACAGAGAGGGAGAGAGAATCTCAAGCAGGCTACACGCTGTCGGCACAGAGCCTGACGCAGTGCATGATCTCACGCACCATGAGCCAGATGCTTAACCGACTGAGCCACCCAGGCACAGAAAGGTTCTCTGCCGAGAAAAGAAGAATTCTAAATTGAGGTGTGAAGATGGCCCTGTCCACAGACCCAAAGCCTAGGTTTTTTCACATGCTCGTTTTCTCTTGTAAATCCAATTAAACCCAGTTTGGACCTGTGGAATTGCATCGGCAGAAAAGGAATCCTAAAAGAAAGTGCCAACGAGCACAGAACCTGGGTGTTATAAGGAGGGCCACACGGGTCATTTACAGGCAGCAAAGCACAGATGGCTGAGAAGCAGACTGCCTGGGCTGGCGTCACGACTCTGTCAGGTTCCAGCTCTGATGCCCTGGCCAAAATGACTTCACCTCTCCACCTCATCTCCTCATCTGCAAACTGAGAATGTCGTGATTCCTTCTATACGAGCTGATGTGAAGACAAATTGAAGATAATCCAGGTAAAGTACTTTCCCAGCATTTGCAGGGCTCAATCAACGTCACCCCAAATTCAGCAAGTGCTGGAATCCACTCTGTCGTATCCCTGATCCCATCTCTCCTTAAAGAAGCAACTGCTGCTGAGGCCTCTAGCCAGGTTGTTTTCCCTATTTTCTGTACCGCATCCTCACAAAAACCGTGTGAGTGACCCAGCCCGTAAGCTGCCACTCCCTGTAATATTCTATTTCTCATGCAGGTGGCGGTGGACTCGCAGGTGTTCATTTTACAGTAAATACTGTGATAGACATGATATGTAATTGTAGTATCAACATATTGAACCCACCAGCTAAAAGACAGCATGTTTCACATTTGATTACAACCAGCTACAAGACGTATTTTAAAAGTAATAAAGGAACTAAGTTAAAAAATAAAAAGGCAGGGGTGCCTGGGTGGCTCAGACATGATTCCCAGGGTTGTGGGACCGAGCCCCAAGTGAGGCTCTGCACTGCGCATGGAGCCTGCTTGGGATTCTCCCCTCCCCCATCCGCCCCTCTCCCCCGCTCATGCTCTCTCTCTCTAAAACAAACAAAAAACAAGAAAACTAAAAAGTAATTAAAGCAGGGGAAGGCCGTAAAAATATATGCCAAATAGCTGAGCAAGGACAGACTTTAAGGTAGAATGCACTATTAAAGATTAATGTCACTGTATAATTTTGAAACAATTCACTGGGATGCTAAAGGCACTAGGAAGTCTAATTCCTCTAACTGCACAAACTCTAAATATTTATAGCAGAAGCTGAGAGAACTATGAAGAGAAAATGACAAAGCCATAATCTTAAGAGATTTTAACAAAGACTCACTCTCAAGCAAACAGACAAAAATTAGTATGAATATAGAAGACTTTAACAAAAGTCACAGGCTTTGGGACTCCTGGGTGGCTCAGTTGGTTAAGCCTCTAACTTTAGCTCAGGTCACGATCTCACGGTTCATGGGTTAGAGCCCTGCGTTGGGCTCTGTGCTGACAGCTCGGAGCCTGGAGCCTGCTTCGGATTCTGTGTGTGTCTCTCTCTCTCTCTCTCAAAACCAAATAAACACTGGGGGAAAAAAAGTAACAAGATTTATCTAATGGATATATCTAGCCTTGGAGCCAATATTTAAAAATAAACATTTTTTTCAAACACACATTAAACATGATCGTTTTTAAATGACCAATTAGGATACCACAAAGCAAATCTCACAGAATACCAAGAAATCAATACCTCATAGTGCATGTTCAGAGTACAATGCAATTCAATTAAAAATTAATAGAAAAAATATGAACCAAAAATCCCTAAGGCATCTGAAAATTTTTTAAATTTACTAAATAATTCACATAGAAAGTCATAATGGCCAATAGAAATGTTAAAACTGATCAATAAACACATGACGTTTCATAACTTGTGGGGGAGGGCTAAAACAGATCTTAACGGTACATCAATTAGCTTTAAATGCACATATACAGAAAGTCTGAAAATTAAGGAGCTGATAATAAGCACATGAAAAGGTTGCCGTATTTTTATATAGAGCACACCCAAAGAATGTAAAATTATGAAAAGAAATTAACAAGAAAGAAAATAAATAATAAGCCACATCAACACAATAGAATAGATTAAGAAAGAAGAGAAAGCACAAATACCAGGAATTTAACAAGGGACATAACTTACAAATATGGTGTAAATTCACATAATATGAAAATACTAGGAATAACATCTGATAATAAATTTTAAAACACCAGATGAAAGAAGCAATCTCCTAGAAAAAAAACATCAAAAAATTGTCAATAAATAAAAAACCTGAATAGACCCATAGCCACAAAAGACCAGTAACAAAAGTCCACATACTACCTACCTCCCCATAAATCTAATCACATAATACCAAAGGCCACTAGGCCCACGTGGTTTTACAGGAGAGCTTTACCAAACACTCAAGGAAGAGATCGGCTCAGACAAAACTCTTCAGAGAACAGAAAAGAGCAGTACCGCTCAACCCCTCACTTAAGGACTGTGCCACCCTGATAACAAAGGACGGTATGACAAAGAGAAACTGAAGCCTACATGACAAACACTGTTGCAAACTCCCCTCAAGAACAACAAAAAAACAAGCAGAGTGCAGACAAGCTGCAGACAGAGAAGATACATATGCAACATCCATATCCAACAAAGTCAACAAACAACCTGACAGAATGATGGCAAACGACAGGAGCACAGGAGCACTGAATTCACAGAGAAGGAAAAGCCCATACAGATGTATGAAAAGATACTTGGTCTCACTCAGCGAACTAGAAATTAAAATGCTATGGTAACATCTTATACCTATTAAAACTGGCAACAATTTAGAAGCCTAATTACAAGTGTTGGCAAGGATGTCAGGAAAGAGGAATTCCAAGCGACCGTTCACTGAAGGCTCCTGCTCTGATTCTTTTTGAGAGCAATCTGGACACAGATAGAGGTGAAGCTGCCCACCCCTGAGCAATACCATTTGAGGTGGTCTGTGGGAAAGAAAGGTCCCCGTATTTGCACAGAAAGGATATTAACCGCGGCATCACTGGGAATGGTGAAAAAAGCAGAAGCAATTTAACTGTCCTTGGTATGGAAATAAGTATCACTCACACAAAAGTTTAACACACACAAAAATCAGTCTATGTACAGATACATACACATGTAGTAAAAGTACACAAATAGAATACATACCAACTTTGAGGAAATGATTACCTCTGGTGAAGGAGAAGAGGAAAAAAGGGGAATGGTATTTTAGTTACATCTGTTATGCTTTATTGTTTTTTAAAAAATGGGAGGTAGGAAACAAACATGGTAAAATATTAACATCTGTTTAATCTTGTGGGTGAGTACATGAGTGTCCTAGTATTTTGTTTCCTATCTTAAAAAATAATTAAAAAAAGAAAAACACTTTACTCCCAAGGGAAAAAAGTTTTTGTATCTGAATTGTTTTATCTTTGCATTCTTAGGCTCTGCCCAGCAAACCACGTCTGGCCTCTTTGATGGCAAAGTACAGTTACTAAATAAACTCTGAGCTTCCAAGGACATCAAATAATTTTCTCTAATACAAGTTGTTCTTAATTATACTGTGAAACTTACTAAATGCCTTTTTTTTTTTTAGGTTAAAATTACACAATCGTGGCTTAAAGATACCGTTCAGTCAAGTCAGACATTTGAGAACAGTGAGCAGTAAACCTCTCTTCCACTCTCAGCTCAGTGCTGACAAGTCCAGGGCATCAAAGTACTAAAGAGCCGAATGTTTTCGCAGGAACTTGAATCCCATTGAAAGGGCAACCGCTACCAACTGCCCTCCTTCCCATCAAAGCCAAAGAAGAAGAAAACTTGCGAACCCTTTCAGAATGCTTATGTTACATGGTAGGAACCGTACGAAGACCTTTCTGTCTTCGTTCTCACCAAGCTGCTTCATGATATAGCATCTGTACTGTCCCCATTTTCTAAATAAAGAAATGGAGTGAAGCAGCACAGACCGAAAGCATCAGTGACGATCCAGCCGTACTAGATTTCCACAGGGCAAGAAAATTCCCACTAGGCCACGGGTTGTGAAAAAGGCACAACAGTAATGTTAAAGCTATTGGCAGCTGGTCATCAGAAATAGAGCTCATAAAAATGATACCCTGCCACCAGCTGTTTCCTCTGGTTGTAAACATCATCACAAATCCTTACAACAAATAAAACAGGGAAAGTAGCATCATATTGCAGCAGAACAAAAAGGCCATCGACTAAATGTCTGATAGTGATAAAGGAACAAAAAAGGAAGAAAGTGTGAGAAGAACTGGCATCTTAGTGGCACACTTGGGGCACCTGGATGGCTCAGTTGGTGCAGTGTCCAACTCTTGATTTCGGCTCAGGTCATGATCTCAGGGGCTCAGCTTGAGCCCCACTTTGACTACTTGCTGGGCATGGAGCCTAAGCTCTCTTTCTAAAAAGAAGAAAAAATTTTGAAAAAAATAAATGTGCCCTAATCGTTTTACATACAGGACGTATGTAAATCAATCAAGGGTCAGCGATCACGATTTCAAGGGCTTACACTTGAGTATCTTCTTACCCATAATAAAATCAATTAAGAGAAAAGCACAGCATATTTTACCCTATGAGTATATGTTATTAAAAGGGCAGAGCTGGGCACTTATAGACTGCTGAGAGCTCGGTACAAGGAAACTGAAAGAAACCACACAACAGTGGCCGTATATGGTAAAGATGTGGACGCACCGTTCTGAGAAACATTTTGCACTAGCATTTAATGAGAATGTATTTCTCATTCCTACCCATGACGCATCCTCATTCATCATCCGGTCAACGAACCGAGGCATCCATGTCTAATTGCTGGCGTGTGGGGGGCCATTCAGAAGAGACACCCACTCTAAGTCAGGCTGGCAACATGGCTCACCTGAGCTTCTAAGCAGCAAATGTAAATAAATGCAGAGGCTGAAAAAAAGAGTTACAAGAATTTAATGCCAGCCCCCCCCCCTTTTTTTTTTAACTAAATGGTGGTTTATTTTAAGAACTACCTATCAATTTTCCAAGGCTCCTATAGCGAATAATTTCATTTACTAACAAATCAGGTCACTGTCTCATTAAGGATGTGTCACACCTCAGCTGCATCATCTAGAATATTCCCACTTTTCTAGCATGGAATTGAAAGTTTAGCTGAGAATAGTCTGTCACTCTTTAGACTCCCTGCTTTAAATAATGTGTACAAATTTATTGATTACTTCCTAGTCCCAGCCACTTGCCATGGGAGAACTCTATGTACACCTCTCTAGCTAAAACTCCAAGTGGTGGGAATTGCCAGCAAGTCAACTCAAGGGGCAAAAAATGACCCAGGTTACCAAAGGCTCCGGCCCCGAGCCTCGTTCACACACTTGGGGAATACCAGTGGACTAGGTCAGGGCACCGAGTCATGCACTATCATTATCTGAAAGATCCTTTGGCCTGCCCGGGGCCCAGCAACACGAGCCCCAGGGAAAATTCAGCCTCCAAAGTGCATGTACAGCTGGCACAAGGCAGAGGTGTGACAGCACAATTTCCATGTGGCTGGCCCGAGCTGAGGCTGATGGCTTTGACATGTTCCAGCCACCAATCCGCATCGTGGCAGAAAACCACCTAGACACCAGCATTATCATTTACTCTGGGTTTGGGGAAAGTTCTCAAAAATTTCAAAGCAGCCACAAAACTGAAAAGAGCTCCTGGAAAACTGACGCTTCAACTAAACCCAAAGTTAGGCAACACTTTCCTCCAACAGGCATGTTTGGAGAGGGGAAAGTGAAATCAAAATTTAAGCACCAGTAAATGTATTCTCTAACTGCTCTAAGAAGGAACACTTGTAATTGTAAATAACTTTGCAAACACATTCCTCCTGAGGTATATACAAAATACAGTGTAACTCTTATGACATGATAGTCCTGGTTGTTCAAGACATTTCCCATCCATTTCAATGGGAAACCGTAACTGTCCCACCTCCATCTACCAGTGCACCTTACTTCTCACACCTCATGTCAAAAAGGAACCCCTACTGGGGCACTTGGCTGCCTCGGGTCAGTTAAGAATCCAACGATTTCAGCTCAGGTTATGATCTCACAGTTTGTGGGACTGAGCCGTGCATGTTGGGCTCTGCGCTGACAGCACGGAGCCTGCTTGGGGTCTCTCTCTCTCGCTCTGCCCCTCTCTCTCAAAAGAAATACATAAAAACTTTAAAACATACACACACAAAGGAATCCATACTTAAGAAGTGAACTCATCCTACGTGCTGAGAGCAGTACTGAGCAACCAAAACGCTCTAAATATCTACGGAAAAATGTGTACAGTAGTCCTCTTGCATACTTGTTCCTATAAAGGAGCTCCACTCTGGGATGTGTCTTTAAAGGAGCTAATGGTGGCTCAGTCCATGAAGTGTCCGACTTTGGCTCAGGTCATGATCTCACAGTTTGTGAGTTTGAGCCCCACGTAGGGCTCTGTGCTGACAGCGCAGAGACTGCTTCAGATCTTCTGTCTCTCTCTGTCCCTTCCCTGCTCTCTCTCTAGTTCATAAATAATAAATAATAAATAAATAAATAAATAAATAAATAAATAAATAAATAAAAGGAGCTAATGGTATATCTCAGATGAACCAGCAGACATTTTCACCCTCCCAAACTCCAAAGTCAACAGTAGGAAGCTGCCAACATGACCTCTGCATTCTATAAAAGATCATTCAGAATGACTGTTTCTTGATGTAACAACGACCCCTTACATGATAACCATTTTCAATCCACACATTAGCTTGCTCGCTCTGGGAGCATCTAATGGATGGCTCTTTCAAAATGTTACCATTCGGTACAGCTACCCAGCACTTTGCCCAGCAGGCTCATTCTCATGATAACACAGGTTTCCAAAAAGTTAATAAACTCCCACGGTGTTAAAAAGTGACACGTTGGGGCGCCTGGGTGGCTCAGTCGGTTAGGCGTCCGACTTCGGCTCAGGTCATGATCTCACGGGTCCGTGAGTTCGAGCCCCCCGCGTCGGGCTCTGTGCTGACAGCTTAGAGCCTGGAGCCTATTTCAGATTCTGTGTCTCCCTCTCTCTCTCTGACCCTCCCCCGTTCATGCTCTGTCTCTACTTCAAAAATAAATAAACGTTAAAAAAATAAAAAAAAATTAAAAAAAGTGACACGTTAATTTTATCAGTCAAATCAAGCATTCCCCCGTAAGACGCTCCTTCCGCATACGACGTCTTTCCAGCTGACGTCCTGGCATT
Organism: Panthera onca; assembly: GCF_046562875.1. Taxonomy (NCBI): domain Eukaryota; kingdom Metazoa; phylum Chordata; class Mammalia; order Carnivora; family Felidae; genus Panthera; species Panthera onca. The sequence goes on from NC_138350.1 coordinate 16,568,874, forward strand.
TCAGCGACGCGGACACCCACACTGTTCCAGGGTGTTGGCTTCTGAGAACAGTCCACACCATCCCTCTTGGCTGGTCCGGCACGGCAGCTTCCCAGCGCCTTTCCAGCTTCGGACCTACAGTCATCTTATCCAGCCGCTTCATGACCCATCATTATAATCTGTGCTTATTATCCAGACGGGCTATTCTACCCTCGGATGTAAGGGTCTAACACAACCCCTACCGTATCCTGAATCAAGGAACAAGAGATAAAGATTTTGCAAACTGTCTGTCCCTACTTTATCTTCACGTAAGTTTTTATTTTAGGAAAAAATGTTAATCAAAATCACTTTATATGCCCAAAGTTCAATAACTTTGTCATTCCGTCCATACATTTGAGGATCTTTTTTGTAAGGCACTGACAGTAACTCCTTGCTGGCCTTGGAGGGACACACTGAGAACTCCCCAACTCCGTAAGGAGGACGGGAAGTCAAGCAAATGCTCAGGAGCTAAGGAAAAGTTTTCCACCAGGCAGAAGGGCTCCATACACACCGTGTGGAGTTCAAAGGAGTCCAAAAAGGATGTCTATTAAAGTGGGCTTTCTGGTTTTTCAACTACCTTTCTCTGGTATCGGTATTCTTTACGTAGATACACGCTCTGCTGAAATCTCTTCAGGCCCTGCTGCTTCACACGAAGATAGCTGGGGAGAGGCACAGGTGATGAGACAGGGACTTCCACGGCAGACTGGAAAGACTGAGGCACACGATATCTGACTTGTGGACAAGCTGGTCGCCAAGAGGGATAGCTCCTGACCCAGGAGTAGTACATTCGGAGGAGGTTTTACTTTAAGAGAACCAAAAACACCAACCTTGAGGGTAAGCGGAGGTGCCCTGGAATAAAACACACAGATTGGGTTACCCAGTCCTGGAAAGTAAGCCAGACACTCGAGCTGCCAGGGAGACGCAGGGCGCTTCTGCAGAGGCCTCACCTGCCTGTGAGCGAAAAACAACAGTCTTCACGGGTACGAGAGAAAATGCCAAACAGATTATTTTGGTGATCACGGGCCCTCTTTAAAACCTGGGTCTAATACTGCATAGACCATTTTAAAAGTCCTCATTAAGAATCTGAGGGAAGTTACTGTAAAACTATTGATTTCACTATCAGAAAGCAAAAACAGTGGAAGGGAACGTCTCCTTACTCAACTGCACCCAAATACGTAATCGGGAATAGACACTGTATTTCCTAACAAAAAAATCTGTAAAGTGAAAACTTCATCACTACAGACACGTAATTCCAAACACTTCTGGTCTGAGAACAAACAAAAAACTAGGAACCCCAGATGAGGTGGAATCTAGTCAAAATAAAATTCAGCTTGAAAGCAGAAGCTGAAAAGCAAAATAACTATTGATATAACTGCAAATCGAGGAAATTCAACCATTCAGTATCAAACCAGGAAGCAGAGTAATCGGTTGCTTGTACTAAGCAAATGACACTGGAGGGGTCTCCCCCAGGACCCTCTGTGAATGACGAAGCGTTCCAGAGCTACCACCCCTTTCAATCCCAGCTCTGCACGGGTTTACATACAAGCTTCAGAATAAAAATCCACCCTCCCTGAAGTAAGTAGGGATGAAAACCAGAAAAATAGCGGAAGTTGTTTTTTGGGGTTTTTTTTTAAGGTAAATGCCTTGGGTTCCATGGCAGAGGCAGTTCACACCTTGCAGCAGTTATAAACACGCAGGACAGGAGGACAGACCCAATTCAGCAGACTGTATCATTTACTCATGACTTACAAAGCTCAGCCAGAAAAGAAACCCAAGTCACCGTTCCTCTAAGAGAGCCAACACGTGCTCCATCACTCACCCCTCCCAGCTCAGCCTCCCCTGGACTCAACTCAGGTCCCACCCCTAACGAGCACAGATATTCAACTCGGCAGCAGGAAATTTGCTGCACATGGTTATAAGGAGGCTTCTGGACAAATCAGGACTGCAGATGTTTGTCCACTAAACCCTGGGTCTATTTCAGAGTGATCTGAGTTCAGAAACCTTTTCTTTGCCGCTTCCCCAGACTTAGGTTATAACGTTTGGACACCGAGGGCTTCTGCAGGCAGCACTGGCCCGTGTGCTCAGCCCAGATCCACGCTCCAAAAAACCAGCAAAGAGTTAAATGTTCTTTGCACTTGACTCAGTGGCTTCCCTTCACCACACACTCCCAGATCCCACCATTCTGTGAGCCACCAAGCAGCCAATCAAAGCAAAGGAAGGAAATTATCCTGGCCGGCTGACAGCCCCAGAGCTCTGATGGCCATATATGGTAAAAACCACTGTCAGAGCCCTGTCAGGCCTGCGGGCCGGCTGCTGTGGACAGATCAGTGAACTGCAGCGGCAGGAGAAGGCGGCCAAGGAAACGTACAAAGGACAGGCTGCCTGCTCATCTCCAGGGGAGGAGGATGGGGAGGGGAGGGTGGAAGCCGTCATCTGCCAGGGTACACTCTGAGTCACAGCCACTCACTGTAATCAAAAATAGCCCCGGGGTACATTGTGAGGTTCCTTCTGCCAGGATTCTGTGCTCCGTTGTTAACTGGGGGTGAGCAGTGTATCCCCCCGCCACGAGCCCCTATAGCAAGACTGTGGCAAACAGTCACTGGGAGAAAATGAAAGGGCCCTTCTGTGGCACTTCATGTGGTAATGAGGCCGTACAGTGCTCGTGTGGCTGGCGGCTCGTGACATAATTTGGAAGTCATTGTTCTGCACCTGGTGCCCTTCCCCTGCATCCTCCTCCCCCCACCCCTGCCTCCCAGCCTTTCAAGGCCCATACAATCGACAGTTTTAAGTTTTAAGGTGCTCAGGCATCAGACAGCGTCTATTTCAGGAGGCGTGAATGGGCATCCCATGACACATCAGGATACTAGCACTGAATAAAATTATCCCCTGCCCGTGACACCAAAGCTACCATGTGCCAAACGTCCACATCTGTACAAAGGGCTACTGGCGTCGCTACCCTTGTCCAAAACGGATCACTGTTATTTGTGGGAATGGAAATTGCCTGTCAGCCGTGTACAGTAAGGGGGAGACGCAGCCCATGCAAATCCAGCAGGTGCTGGCAGTGACTGGGGGTCATGGAGAAAAGCACCATCAGGAGACTGGCGTCTCTTTGGAACTAGACCGTGAAAGAAGGCACTTATCAGCACGGTGCCTGGCGCTTAAAGGACACCCTCAGTAATGTGAAGTGCTGTGAGATCTCATCGCTGCGGCCGTGTCCTCGAGGCATGGTACAGACCCAGTATTTTCCAAACCCTAAGACAATTCTCTGAACTGACAGAACCAAAGCCCTGACGAGCAAGCGTTTTGTTATTAAGCCTTCTAACCCCAGAGAAAGAATGCAAAGGATTAAGTATCAATTAGACCACAGTTTCTATATCAAAACAAAAACAAAAAAATCTTTCGCACTCAGTGGGGGAAAATGTTCATCAAAAATATACACGATACACATGTACGAATCAAATAAAGACTCAGAGACCCAGGTTCTAATCCACGAAAGACCCCATAGCTCTGGGCAATCACTCAATCTGAGTTTTGATTTCTGCAACTGCAGAACACAGGGATGAAAGCCACCCTAACCAGTGCAAAAACTAAGACACCATGTATGAAGGGGACCCTCCAAGCACATTCTGATGTCACACCCGAGTCTCATTTTTATGAATATGACATGACGTCACTGCCGTCTGCTGAAGAAGAAACAGGAACGATGCTGTGTTGATCCAGTTATGACAATCCTAAAATGGAGAACGGTGCTGCTTATTTTCTGGTTCGTGTCCATATGATGATTAAGGAAAACACCAATTTTGCACTATTCACACTGGAAGTGACAAAGAGAATGAAAGAATTGGTGTTTCTGCCAAAAAGCTACCTGTCACCTCCTCTTAATCCCTCTGATGGAACATCCCATTTCACCAGTTTCACCAAACACCCACCTCCACTCCCCAAGATCCAGGAATCTGAGGGAGAATGTGGCTCCCACCTCATTCTCTGTCCTTCTGGGAACAGAGCACCTCTTCAAACTCATCAGTTTAGCGAATTGGCTGGGCTCCTCTTCTGTTTCATCCCTGGCTCCTACACACAGGAGAAACGTGAATTCCAGTAGAACCTTCTCTGTGATGTCTTCCTTGATTTAGGAGCCTCAGCTGGAACTCATCTCTCATCACTGTGTCAGACAACTTTATGTGCACACAAAGCTCCCCACCGGAGAGATCAAGGTCAACCGTTACCAAAGCTTTTTAAGAGCAAGAGCCCAGCAAAGGTCCTGGCGTTGAGCAGGTACTCAAATGTCTAAGGACTGAGTATGAGTAGGTGGACGAATAAATATGATTTTTTTTAAGGTACTGCTTTAAAGAGACTCTTAAAAACTGAAAACAAACTGAGGGTTGATGGGGGTGGGAGGGAGGGGAGGGTGGGTGATGGGTATTGAGAAGGGCACCTGTTGGGATGAGCACTGGGTGTTGTATGGAAACCAATTTGACAATAAATTTCATATGTAAAAAAAAATAATAAATAAAATAAGCATTTTTTAAAAATAAATAAAAAGAGCCTTTAAAAAAGCAAAAAAAAAGGTACTGCTTTAGACTTCACTCAAGCTTAAAGAACAATGAACTCTTCATACATGTTCTGATAATATTACTGGTAATACTTTTAGAAATAAGCTTTACCTGTAATAAGTTCATTGTAAAATATTTTGAAAAAAATACAGGTCATTATAAAGTAAAAAATAAAAATCACCTTCAGTCCCACCATCAATATTAACATTCCTGACTCTTCCCCAAAACCAATAACATAATTTGAAGTTACACAGAGGACAGTGACTATGACGTTCCAACACATTTTTTAGGTTATATGATAGTATCGTGGAACACAGGATAACCAAATCTTGCCATATAATCTTCTCTTGACACTGTACAGAATCCCTCAATTATTCATTTAAGATTTATTTAAGAATGTTATATACCTGAATCTATCTACGTATCTACATAAATGTGTGGAAAGAGTGCCTAAAACTACCAAAAGGCCTTTTAGGTCGCTACTAGTAACTCATTTATTCACACATTGTGTGACCTAACATTATGAGTCAAGTGCTCTGCTATATTTGAAGAATACATGTATTAGTTATCAACCACTGCTTAGTAAGTTACCCTGAAACCTAGCTATTGAAAACAGTCAACATTTATTCTCTCATACTTTGAGGGTTAGGAGTCCCAAAGCACCTTATGTGAGTGGTTCTGGTTCAGAGTTCTCATGAGTCAGTATGTCAGTCAGGGCTGCACGATCCACTTCCAAGACCACTCACTCACATGGTTGGTCAGCTGGTGTGGACTACAGGTAGGAGGTCCCATGACCCCTCCAGAGAACTGTTTACGTGTCCTCGAAACATGGTGCTTCCCAAAGGGACAAAGTGGAAGCCAGTAAGTTTTCATGACCTAGTCTCAGAAGTCACATGCCATCAATTCTACCATATCCCAGTGGTTACACGTTCAGCCCTATTTACTGTGTGTGTGTGTGGGGGGGGGGAGTTGGTGGGGGGCCACAGGACACCGCGAATACGAGGGCAGAATGACTGGAGGACATCCTGTAGGTCCACCACAATGGATTAAGGCCAGATTCTGGAGAACCTCTACCAAGGGCTACTGTACGAACAGCCATCCAGTTTGTATCCTCCATCCAAGTGACTGTCAAAGAGATCAAGAGGCTGTAATTATAAGCATCCTCCCCTTATCTGTGAGGTGGCTAAGAAAATAATTCAAGTCCAATGTGACGGTGCAGGCTGTGGTACTAGTGGCACAGACAAGCAGCTAAGGGAACCCAGAGGAGACCTTCCCCTGACTCTGAGTCCGAGAGAACACTTGAGTTGCATACTAGACAGTGAGAAGAGGTACTTAGGATACTGACCGAAATGAATCAAGATTTCTTCCTCAATCGTTATGAAAGAAAAACACTCTAAAGCAACCCTTGTCAACCCAGGCTCTGTGAGAAAACTAAGTCCTGATGCTCTAAGGCAACACGTGTATGTGACGAATTAATTTCTCTCGTATGCATCTAGAAGGCATAGCATGTCCCATCCTTGAGAGAACCAAGAAAATATTTACTGAAATTATTTTCTGTTGGACTGAATTCTTTCACACAACCCTAGTTGATAAAGACTACAAAAGGAGTTGAAAAGATAGCTCAGAGACATAAATAAAGCAATGTCGCAAATATCCCCACACACAGTTCCTACAACAAACGGGAGAAACATCACTGTGCGTAAGAAGGTACCGCACAGCTATTCCAGAGAACCAGGAGAGGAGACAGTGACCCAAAAGGTTAACAGAGGCCTGGCCCCACACCCAGCCCACCATGGCCCAGAGCTCAACTTCCTCAGAGGCAATTACCGGAAGGATGAAATTAGCCACCACCCCAAAAACCCCAAGTCGGAAGGGTCCAGGGAGGAAGGGAGAAAGCAATTAGGGGAGATAGGAGCCCTCCAATTTGCATCCTCCACTTAAGTGAACGTTAAGAGATCAAGAGCGTATTACTCTAACAGCTCCCCCCCACCCTTGTTTTAAGTCAGGATTTAGATTCACTGTGATCTGAAGTTTCAGTGTGTAGGTGCACGCACACACACGTACCGTCCCACAAACACCGGTGTTTTGAGCCACCACAGCTCACGACAGGGATGGGAATGCCCCATCCCGCATCACCAGTGCGGCTGCCCCACAACAGCAGAGGCTTGTTCATGCCCACGTGATACAGCACACGGGGAGCTGAAACCTGTATGCTCTTGATACAAGGCAGCTTGTGTAACCGAGCCGGGGGGGGGGGGGGGGGGGGGGCCATCCCTATGGTCAAAACCACAAAGCCAACTTCTGTTCTGCAAGACTGCTATTATTCATCCTCTGAAAGACCAAATCCTAAGAAAATGTATTAAGCCACACCTTGCAAGTCATGACAGCACGGCATGCCACAGCTTGAGAGGAACATTACAAAAGAGATCCTGAACCATGCGTGCTAATCGAAATCACTCCACCTCAGGGCTGAGTACTTTCTGTAGTCCTCTAGCAGTGACCTCCTACGATCCCACTCTCCCTAATACAACCTTCTTAACAAAAACCTCAGAAACCATACGCTTAAAATAAATATACATTCATTCCTAAGTTTGCCTCTTGCTTATGTATGTGTTTTACTGTATTTGTCTCCGCTACTCTTTCCATTTTTTTAAGTCCCGCAAGACAGAGATCAGGATTTTCCCAGAATCGAACCACAAGCCTCACGAAGTAGCAATAATAAGCCCTATTTACTGCTGACACTAACCGGCTTTGAAGAGAAATTCATGGAAGGCCGTGTTTTTTAACAGGAGCCTTCCTGAAAGAGTCACAATACATCTGAAGATCGATACGTGCGTATTCGATATTAACATGCGCAGAAAGCCCCAAAGCATCACCAAAACCAACCTGCCTGTCTATAGCCAGAAAGAAGGGGAGGGACGGACATTACTAGAAGTCTCTGAGATGGTCATTAAAAACCATGCCCGTCTCCTACAGTTCACGTTTAGAGTGATTCCAGACTATCAGCACGCACTGGAGCCCAGCACACACCCAGAGCATCGTTGCCTGCAATCTTGATTTCGGGTATCATTTCGTATTATATGTGAGAATTTGGGTTTTGTTTGCTTTAAACAAAAGCAGCACCTCGTTATAAAACTATCTCAAAGTTGTCAAGACACTGAAACTGCAGGAAGGACAGTGACATATCCGTGTCCCAGTACAAGTCTGCGGTAGAGCCGGGACTGAACCACCCGGCTCCCCAATCCCCAGACCCGCGCTCTCCCTCTATGCCACAGCGACTCTAAGGGCTAAATACAGACACTTTAGGACACAAAAATCCCACATGGTACATGTGAACCCATCCATTACAAAAGTCAGTAACTCCCAAGTACTGACCTCATTTCCAATGGCCAGGCTGTCACCTCCTCCAAAACAAATTAATCTTTGAGGAGCAGAGCCACCCAGACCGTGTATTTGTCTGGGAAAAAGACCCTTGAGGCTCCTCCAAAAACTAACACTTCTTCCAAACACGGTAACTTATTCTATCTTAATTCCTACAAAACTGGGAAAGGAACAAAATACCAATGCAAGTGAGAACCAAATCCTAAGATCTAGTTAGCTTAGGAACCACAGGCAGGTCTCCCTTAAGTGGTGTTAATGAAGCTCAAAGTTTCCCATGGTTTGTACAAGATGGATTCACAGAGCCTTTTGTGGGTGCAGAACTTGAAGAGAACTGTCTCAACTCAGACAAAGATTAGCCATTCAAAAGTTATTTCGGGCTTCTCAATTAGCTTCTTCCATTTCTTTGAAGGAAAAAAACCAACCCAAACGTATCCCTCAGTCTATAAAAGGGGGAATAAAAACGCAAACTCCCAAACAGATGGCGGTGGTCTGGTACTGCTGGATCTCGGCTGACAAGCTGAGGTGTCCTCTCATCTGGCCACTGTCAAACCCACCACACGCGACTGACCGTAAACTCAAACTCCCACTCTAGAATCAGGTAAGCAGTTATAATACTGTAATGTATTATTTGCCACAAAACAGCCATTTTCTCCACAGAAAGAAAAGTATTCAAGTAGAAAATTAAATTTCAACTTAATGAAAAGATTCTCCTTTAAAATATAATCACCAGCTCTGCCAATAAGGAAGGTACATTTGGAAAACACTTAACAAATTTGTTTCCAAAACGCATCCCTCTCCTATTTCTGTAGTGAGACGGTCCCATTGTGGACTATCGCATCCATCGGGCCACTGAAGTAACAATCAGGTGTTAAAATGAGTCAGTCATGAGCATCTGAGAGAAAATAAAGTACAGGAGAATTGGAAGTTTTCCCAGTGAGAGTTTTCCCAATGAAAAAACACCAAAATGTAATGGGAAATGATACTTTGACGGCAATTCACTTTACTGTAACCACTTTCAGAATCACACGGTCCATTATGAGATGTACCCCTAATATGCATGGCTGAGAGTCAGGGGGACCCAATGTTCTCAGCAGAGTGGAAACAGCTGTAACGTGACCCAACACCTGCGTCCTCACCAGTACTGAGCCCTTATCACTAGAGCTCAGGACTCCCCAAACTTATTTTCCTCCTAGAAGCCAACTACAAAAGGATGCTTTGCAAGCTCTCTCTCTCTCTCAGCACCCCCTCCCTCCTGATCTGCAATGCTGTGATTTCCTGTTAAAGTAGTACCGAGTTTCGTCTGTAATATTCAAGAACAGTCAGAAATTCCCAAATCTCCTACCTTCTCCCCCTACTGGAGAAGGCTCTCTGGAAGGAGAAAGTCAGGAGACCGGGAAGTGGGCTAAGGTTGAAGGTCACACGGAACAGCTTTCAGTAAAGACCCTTTATTTCTACCGCTTATTTGCACTGCTTAGATTCTATGCTAAAACTCAGTCTTGTCCAGACTTGAAACCTGCACTGTTTGGGGACATTTTCTTAAGCTCTCATTCCACTTATCATTCAAAAGACCAAAAAGTCTCAAAACCGATCACTCACTACACCGGAGGAGGAGGAGGAGGAGGAAGAGGAGGAAGATTAACTTACAAATTTCTGCTCCTCTTAAAAACTGCATTTTTGAGAAAAACTCCTGTGAGAAGAGGATTATTAACAAAATCATAAGATGCCTGTGCCTGCCCATGCTCACAGCATCATTATAATCTCTTATCCACAGCAGCCACACCCAGAACAGAGTTCACCATTCTGTTTAATGATTCTGTTAGAAAAAACTGATGAGATCAGTAAAGTGTGTGGAACTGAGTGTCAATTACATCGGAGCCTAATGGTCTCCGCAAGCACACAAGTCTTAGTGAACTATCAATCCCCAAAGTCAATCTATGACAGAATAAATCGAGATTACCAGAGGGTGTCTCAGAGAATGGAAAGTCAGATTACTTACCTTGTGCAGAGGGAGCACAAGGAACGCCCCGCCCCCACTCGCTTCTATGATTATGGCAACAAATCGGGGATTGACAGCGCAAAAGGAACTATCCCAGGTCACTCGAGAAACCCGGATGTCATCGTAACACTGGTCATTTTTCACCGCTTGTCCAAATACATGCCGAAACTTGCTCTGTCGTACCACTCGCCTCATTGTGTCTGTAGAAGAGCAAAAATTATGTTAAAATCATGCACCTACCTGAAAGCTTTATTTTTACAAACGAGAAACTCTGAGGGGAAAAAAAAAAAAACGAACGAACGAACGAACGAAAGAAAGAAAGAAAGAAATCAGAATGATACGGCATTTTGTCTGCTCTCCTAAAAAGTAGCCAAATGGCAAATCCGAATTTCCTTCAGCAGCACATACCCAGAGAAAACTGCAAAATGCGTCAGGGAAAGAACTACAAAGAAATGAAAAATTCCTAATTCAAGATCCAGAAACAGCTCATCAGTTTTAATTTCAGGACAAAGATCAAGGCAAAGAACGAAGGAAAATTAGCCTTTCAGGGTTGGGTGGGAATTGAAAGATAATTCACTCCAACCCTCCCCATTTATAGAAAAGGAAACTCCAGAGTGAAGTTACGTGGTGAATTTGAAGCTAAAGAAAACCCCCCAAAAGTTAGGACGCTGTGGCTTTTTCCTCAGTCTGCCAAGGTAATTTTTCAGATTTTGAGCATTTTCCCCAGACATCAGCACTCCGCTGAGAACCGTGCCTGCTTACGAGTGTTTCCACAAGACCAGCTATGTGTGGTGGCAAATTCAAGAGACGTAAGCAACCGTCCTGGTCTTCAAGAGCCTTCCAACGTAGGAATAATAATCAGAGCAACTTACAACAGAACTCCTGGTGCCAAGTGCCAACAGGACTGTGACTAACACAGCAGACGGGTCAAAAGCCAGGTCTTAGAAAAGAGAAGCAAAGGTTTAAATATAAAGTAGTGTAATGAAAGTGCATTTAGGATGGCAGTAGCATAGTAGACGAGAAGAAGCTACAAGCAAGGTGCTGGCTGAACCGTGGCAGTGAACCAGGCCTGAGAAAGATCTGGGATGATCATGGCAGTAGGAATCAGAGGAAAAGAATAATTCAGGGAGGGGAAACGAAACCAGGTTGGGTTTTCATGTCATTTCACCATAGCCATTTCACCACAGCCATTTCCCAAGTAACCAGGGGACCTGGGAAAGGGGAAGTGACACTGAGCTGGTGTTTCTGGGCTTCCTCAAGGGTCACTTCCAAAGTGACTGATGGACTCCAAATTCCATCAGGTGTCCCAGAGACATGTGCACTGAAAGCTGCTTTATCACCAGGCCTCACCTGATCAAAGTTTCCTAGACTGCACCCAATATAATTTTCCTGTCTTGCTAATGCAAGACATTCTGTTCCTATTGGCTAGGATAGAAGGAGCCTGGAGAAAACATAAGAGGAAATGGAACATGGTCAAACCTGACAAGTCAGCTGAAAACCAGTACTCCTGACTGCTATGCACAGAGGAAGGTTAACACCTGTCCACTCGTGCCAAATGGGACACATGGTGGGCTGTTGCTAATTCCTTCCCTCTGACGACTCCCTTCCTCATGGCTCTGGGCCCACTGCTAAACGCAGAGGGAGATCATTTATATTTGCCAGAGACTCCTTCTACCCTTCCAAGGCATGTGCAAAAGTGGACTCTTTCCAAGCCTAGGGCATGTGGCTGGGCTGAGGCAACAAACGCTTGGCAGGCAGCTGAGCACCCGTGTTCCTCAGCCCAGCTGTTCCCAGACCTTTCCAGCTGACGACCAGGACCATATATTTAGAGTATTTGGTAGAGGAGATGGCAACTTATTCGCTTCCACTTGGCCAGAGTCTGTCATTTGTGAAACAGTATGAGTAGTTCTCAAGCGTGACTAGATAAGACAGCTTCTATGAGGTGGTGAAAACCACAAGAAAATCACATCCATACAAAAGTCAAGGTACAGTCAGCTGGTCTCAGGATCCACTTCCCTATACAACCATCTGTATAAGTTAGCAAAAGCTGGAATCTTCCCCACGATCGTCCAGCAAGTGTTTCGAAAGTAAGTTTACAGAAAAGAAAGGACTGTACCGTTACCATATGTCAAAGAGGTTTCGTTCATATACATATAAAGTTTTTACAAATTCAGAACATGAAAACCCCAACAGAAAATTTACAAAGGACATTAAGAGGTAATTTACAAAAGAAATACAAATCGCATTTATCTCCACTCCTTCCTGAAATCCTAATAAAATGCTGTAAAGGAATAAAAGTAGGTGTAAACACCAAAGGCAAGAAAAAGGACACTGGAAAGCCTACGAAAAAGCAAACGTGGAGGCACCTGGCTGGCTCAGTCGGTGGAGCATGCGACTCTTGATCTCAGGGTTGTGAAAATTCGAGCCCCATGGTGGGTATAGAGATTACTTAAAAAAAATAAATCTTAGGGCGCCTGGGTGGCTCAGTCGGTTAAGCGGCCGACTTCGGCTCAGGTCATGATCTTGTGATCTATGAGTTCGAGCCCCACGTCGGGCTCTGTGCTGACAGCTCGGAGCCTGGAGCCTGCTTCATGTTCTGTCTCCTTCTCTCTCTGCCCCTCCCCCGTTCGTGCTCTCTTTCTGCCAGAAAAATAAATAAACGTTAAAAATTATTTTTTTAAAGTTCATTTATTTATTTTGAGAGAGAAAGCATGTGTATGGGGGGAGGAGCAGAGAGAGACAGAGGGAGAGAGAGAATCCCAAGCAGGCTCTACGATGTCAGCACAGAGCCTGACACAGGGCTCAGTCCCATGAACCATGAGACCGTGACCTGAGCTGAAATCAGCAGTCAGACACTTAACCCACTGAGCCACCCAAGAGCCCCTAAAAAAAAAAAAAAATCTTAAAAAAAAAAATGTGACAATGAAATCTAGGAAGACAGAAAGCTATCATGCATGTGTAACGGACTTAAGTATGAATGTTCTCTACTCAGCTGAGTGCCTCAGGGGGAGAATCTCACCAAAACGATGCCCGCCAAGGCCCACTGTGAAAACGCAGAGCACTCAGAAGAAAACTTGTACGCCTCTAAAGATAGGGATGTGGGATACGGCTGGCTGCGGAAAAAGTTGCCTGAAAGTCTAAAATTAAGAGCAGCTAGACACCCTCCTCCAGCGCTGCACTTCCAGGGGACGGCCCCACACCAGCCTCGGCAGAAGCCAGGCCGCGGGCCCTGGACATGACGCCGCCCAGCACCGGTGTGAGCACAGGTGTGAGCGGCACGACTGACAACCTGGTTCTGCGGAGTGGAGCCTCCAGCCCTTGTTCCGGGGACTCCCAGGCCCAGACGCCACCCACTCTGCTCGGCAGGAGACCAAATCTAACCTCCCTCCGTGAGTTCCACCACCCAACCAGCCCCGCCACCCACACAAGGCATCAGGTCAGCTTTCTGTGCCTCCTTTGAAATGTGAATGGACATTTGAGGCCTTCCTCAAGGCCTTTCACTTAAAAAAGAGAGACCCGCTTTTCGTCTTTACTCAAATAGGCTACATACCATCTAATCTCACTAACAATATGAATATTATATAAGCACGTAAAGTGCTCTGGATGTCCTCGTTGAAAAATATTATGCGACTCTGCTGGGTGACTGACATACTAAAATACCCTTAAAAGTCATTTCTGTACTACACGTAGTGACAATTTATTTTCAGCCTAACCGCGTGAAGTCAGAACGGAGCGGAGCGCTGGCTACATAGCAGAGCAGTGAGAGAAGACCGCGCTTCACGGCGCAGTGCTGACTGAGCCCCGCGTGTTCAAGTGGAACTTGGAGGGTGGTGCGCACCCATTCACATCCGAGGTCGGACCTGATCTGGGCTCAGCTGTCCACATGTGGCACAGCTGCTTTTGCTGCACACAACAGAGGAAAGCAATTACGACGGCAGGCCCCAGAGTCAGACAGCCCTGTGAGTGAGAAGCACAGCTGTACCATTTACTTTCTGGCCCAGGTTCAGTAGGGCAAGTCACTGAATCTCCTTAGGTGTCAGATTCTCTACGTGAAAATGGGTATGAGATACATAAAACTGAAGTTACTACTAAATGGGCACTTGGTGTTGGGATTGTAGCAGAAGATTAACACGTTAAAGCACCTCGTACGGTTAGGTTAGAGACACCTAACTAATTACGCAATAAATGTCAGCTATTGTTATCATCCTAGAACTTGACATAAAGTAATTTGGATTAAGATCCCAGTTTTCCCACTTACTAGCAAATTACTTAATTTGCCTTTCTGAGCTTCAGCTTCCTCTTCTATACAACGAAGGAATTGGTACTTGTAAGAGTTAAAAACAACATCTGACAAACCCAGGTCCAGATAGATGGTTTCACCGCCAAAGCCTATCAAACATCTAAAGAATTAACACCAATTCTTCACAAATTCTTCCAAATAACAGAAGAGGAGGAAACACTTCCAAACTAATTTTAAGAGGCCGGTATTACTCTAATACCAAAATCAAAGACATCACAAGAAAACTACACCAATATGTCTTATGAATAGAGACACAAAAATCCTCACCAAAATACTAGCAGACCAAATCTAGCAACCTATAAAAAGGATTATACACCATGACCAAGTGGGACTTGTCCCAGGAGTGCAAAGTCAGGTCAACATCTGAAAATCAACTAGGGTAACATATATCAATCGAATAAAAACAAAACTTGTACAATCGTCTCACGCAGATCAAGTACTTGACAAAACCCAACACTTTCATGATAAAAACACTCAAGAAACTAGGAATACAAGGAAACTTCCTCAAACCGATTAAAACAAAACAGAAACCCCACAGCTAGCACAATACTCAATGATGAAAGAGGCTTTCTCTCTTGATCTCCAAGATCGAGAAGCAGATAAGGATGTCTGCTCTTGCCATTTTTATTCAGCAATGTGCTACAGGTTCTAGCCAGGGCAATTAGACAAGAAAAAGAAAGAAAAGGCATTCAAACTGAAAAGGAAGAAGTCAAACTATCTCTGAACATAGATGACATGACCTTACAACCCTAAGAAATCCACTAAAAAACTATGAGAATTAATAAGTTCAGCAAGGTTGCAGGATAAGAGATCAATACACAAAAATCAATTGTATTTCTATACAACTCTTTTTTTTTTAATTTTTTTTTTAACGTTTATTTATTTTTGAGACAGAGAGAGACAGAGCATGAACGGGGGAGGATCAGAGAGAGGGAGACACAGAATCTGAAACAGGCTCCAGGCTCTGAGCTGTCAGCACAGAGCCCGACGCGGGGCTCGAACTCACGGACGGCGAGATCATGACTTGAGCCGAAGTTGGCCGCTTAACCGACTGAGCCACCCAGGCGCCCCTATATAACTCTTGATAAACCATCTGAAAATGAAATTAAGAACACAATTCCATTCACAGTAGTATCAGAAAGAATACAAAACTTGGGAATAAACCCAACCTCTTAAGAAGGTGAAAGAAAGACATGTACACTGAAAACTACAAGAAGACACTGCTGAAAGAAATTAAAGAAGACCACAATTAAATGGAAAGATATCCAGTGTTGATGGATCAGAAGGCTTAACATTAAGATAGCAATATTCCGGGGCACCTGGCTGGCTCAACTGGTAGAGCATGTGACACTGGATCTCAGGGTTGTTATTTCAAGCCCCACAGTGGGTATGGAGCGTCCTTAAAAAAAAAAAAAAAAAAAAAGACAGCAATACTCCCCAAACTGATCTACAAGTTTACAGCAATCCCTTTCAGAATCTTAGCTGACTTCATAGAAATTAATAAACAGATTCCAAAATTTATATGGAACTGCAAAGGAAACCCCCCAAAAACAAAACCACCTTGAAGAAAAAGAACGAAATTAGGAAGATCGGTATTTTTTTATTGCAAAACTTACTACAAAGCAATGAAAATCAAGACAAGGATGAACATACAGATCAATGGAACAAAATTCAAAGTCTAGAAATAAATTCATACATCTTTGGTCAAATGATTTTCAACGAGAGTGCCAAAACCATTCAATGGGGGAAAAATTGCCTTTTTAACAAAAGGTGCTGGGACCACTGGATAGCCACATACAAAAGAAGCCTGACCCTAACCCACACTATATAAAATAACTAACTCAAAATGGGTAAAGATATAACCCATAAGAGAATTAAAACTATGAAACTCTTAGAAAGAAACATAGAAGTAAATCTTCATGACCTTGGATCTGACAAGGGATTCTTAGACATGACACCACCAAAAGTACAAGCAACAAAATAAAAAGTAGATAAACTGGATCTTATGAAAATTAAAAACCTTTGGCTTCAAAAGATACCATCAAGAAAGGAAAGAGACAACCCATCAGAATGGGAGATTTTTGCAAATCATGTATCTGATAAGGCCTCTGTATCTAGAATATATAAAGAATTCCTACAGTTCAGTAAGACACATAATCCAATTTAAAAGGGGGCAAATAACTTGAATAGATATTTTTCCAAAGAAGGTACACAAATGTCCAATAAGCACATGAAAAGATGCTGGACATCATTAGTCACTGGCGAAACGTAAATCAAAACCACAAAGAAATACCACTTCATGCCCACTAAGATGGCTAGAATCAAAACGTCAGAGAATAACTTGACAAGGATGAAGTGTTGATGTTGACAAGGATGCAGAGAAGTCAGAACACGCATACACTGCTAGCAGGAATATAAGATGGTGCTGTTGTTCTGGAAAGCAGTCTGGCAGTTCTTGAAATGATTAAACAGTGACCATATGACCCAGAAATCCACTCCTAGAAATACACCCCAAAGAATTAAAAAGAAGTATTCAAACAAATATTTGTACATGAATGTTCTTAGCAGCTTATTTCACAACAGCCAAAGGGTGGAAACCACCCACTGGTTGCATATCCATCAGACGAATGGGAAAACAAAATGTGATATACTCATACAATGAAATATTATTTGGCAATAAAAAGGAATGAAGTAGTAATACATGCTACAACTTGGATGAACCTTGAAAATATTATGCTGAGTAAAAAAGGCCAATCATAAAAGTCTACATATTATGATTCCATTCACATGAAAGTCCAGAATAGGCAAATTTACAGCTACAGAAAGTAAATCAGTGGTTGCCGGGGAATGGGGGGGGGGGTGGGGGGGGGTGGGGGCTGACAACAGGAGAATAAAAGGTTACAGTTAACAAGTATAGGGTTTCATTCTGAGGCGATGAAAATGTTCTGAAATTGACTGTGGTGATAGTTGCACATATTTGTAAATATGTTTATTAAAAACCACTGAGCTGTATGCTCTAAATGGGTGAACTGTACGGTATGTGAATTACAGGTGACCCCTGAACAACATGGGTTCAAACTGCACAGGTCCACTTGCAGATGTTTTTCAATAAACACTGTACAGGACCGTAAATGTATTTTCTCTTCCTTAAATTTTTCTTAACACTTTCTTTTCTCTAGCTTACTCTATTATAAGAATACAGTATATAATACATGTAATACAAAATATGTGCTAATCCACTGTATATGTTAGCGGTACAGCTCTCAGTCAACAGTAGGCTGTTAGTAGTAAAGTTTTGGGGGAGTCAAAAGTCATGTACAGATTTTTAAGTTTATTTATTGGGGGGGGGGGAGAGAAGATATGAGTGGGGGAGGGGTAGAGGGAAAGGGAAAGAGAGAATCCCAAGCAGGCTCACAGAGCCCAATGCGGGGCTCGATCTCACGAACTGTGAGATCATGACCTGAGCTGAAATCAAGAGTCGGACGCTTAACAGACTGAGCCACCTGGATGCCCCGAAAGTTACTGTGAGTTTTGACTGCACAGGGGGTCAGTTTCCCTAACCTCCATGTTGTTCAAGGGTCAACAGTATATTTCAACAAACCAGTTTTTTAAAATGTCTGCAAAGTACCTAGTACAGAATCTGAAGCATAGTAAGCACTATCCAATGAATGTCAGCAATTATTATTTAAGAGCTCCCTAATAGGTTTCTCTACCCGAAGAGAAAAGATCCAAATCAATTCCCTACTGATTATGGGCCAAGAGTATAATTTTCACATAAGAGAACTAGCATCAGTTATCAAGGACCCTTCACAAAATTTATGTTCTCCTACCTCAGCATGGTATTTACTACACTTCAATTTTCCCCTTAAAGGAAAAAATATGATCTATCTCAAACAGAAAAACCCTCCTCTCGAGAGAAGCTGCTTGCATTATGAAATGGCATTAGTGTTTGACTGTTCTTGTTTTTTTTTTTTTTTTACGTGCTCAGCCATAAATTTCCAAATTGAAATGTATCATCCAATCTTAGTTCTTTTATTAAATAATCTTGTCCCAAATTATAGAACTGAAGTGTCCCCCAATACTAAGATACTTTATAAAGAAATCTAATGCTCAATTATAGTAAAAAGAGTAAATGAAAAATCCTGAACTAATACAACAGACACAAAGTCCAAAGAAATACTAGGTATAATTTTAAATGTCTTGTCGGAGTTGACCTCTGGAGAAGTCACCTGTTCATTAGGTCCCTCGAGTACAAATTCTTAAAAATGCGTAGGGCTCTTTCTTTACAATTGTAGGACTGTCACAGCAGTGGAGAAGATGTAGCAATAAGTCATTCATTAAGCAAATCAAAGAATTGTTCACAAATTTCAAAATAAATTGACTTTAGATGTGAGAAAAAGCAACGTGGTTTTTAATTTCCACCAAGTGTAAAATTACAAACCTTATCTAAGGCTTTATAATATGAAAGTTTATCGTTCTACCCATATTTCTAATAAGACTGGGACTATCCTGGGGCGCCTGGGTGGCGCAGTCGGTTAAGCGTCCGACTTCAGCCAGGTCACGATCTCGCGGTCCGTGTCCGTGAGTTCGAGCCCCGTGTCAGGCTCTGGGCTGATGGCTCGGAGCCTGGAGCCTGTTTCCGATTCTGTGTCTCCCTCTCTCTCTGCCCCTCCCCCGTTCATGCTCTGTCTCTCTCTGTCCCAAAAATAAATAAAAAACGTTGAAAAAAAAAAATTTAAAAAAAAAAAAAAGACTGGGACTATCCTAAAATGGTTTTCATTATAAAAAAAACTGAGGTCCTTGAAAGATAATGTGAGAACAGGTTGAGAGCATAGGCTCAACTATGAAATGTCCTCTCTGGGGTTTAGCTGAAACTCTACTTTAGAAACATGGGCAGTCATCTCCTCTGCCCAAATCCCCAGGTAATACTGAACGCCAGAAAAAAGGATTAAGAGTTAGGTCTTGACTGTCCAGAGACTATCATAATAAATTTATTTTTTTAAAGTTCTTTACCTTTTCTGTGGTCGCCATGCTGTAAATTACAGCTCCAAGACTTATGTATCTGAACATTCAAAGTCTGTACCTTTTGATCGCCTTCACACATTTCATCCACCTCACTTCCCCCACTTCTGGCAATCACTGTTCTGTTTCTATGAGTTCTGCTTTGGCTTTTTTAAAAACCGTTAAGTGATATCATGCAGTACTTGTCTTTGCCTGACTTATTTCACTTAGCATAATGCCCTCTAGATCCATCCATGTTGCCACAGATGGTATAATTTCCTTCTTTTTTATGGCTGAATAATATTCTAACATATATATTCTATATACATACATATACATTTATATCTATACATATGCAATACATACACACGTACCACATTTTCTTTATCGATTCATCTATTGATTGCACACTTAGATTGTTTCCAAATCTTGGCTATTGTAAATAATGCTACAATGAACGTGGGAGTGCATATATACCTTTTCAAGATAAAGATTTCATTTCCTTTGGATAGATAAATACCCAGGAGTGGAATTGCCAGGCCATAAGGTAATTCTACTTTTAATTTTTTGAGGAACCTCCGTAATGGATGCACAGATTTACATTCCATTTTCTTTCCATAATGGCTGCACAAATTTATATTTCCACAAAGATTTCTAAACAGTAGATAATATACTTCTGTTTTTGCTTCAAATAAAAATCTAAAAGCTGACTACTGACACTCACAATACCTAACAGTTCATCTACGGAAACAAAAAAACAATTAAAATTTTCTTCACATGTTGGGTGATCATCTTAACCAAGAACAAGCTGTTAAAAATAAGGTCTATCTCTATGGGTTAAGGACTTATTTTATTTTTTAAAGATTTTATTTTTACGTAATCTCTATACCCAATGTGGGGTGTGAACTCACAATTCCAAGATCAAGAGTCACATGCTCTACCAAATGAGCCAGCCAGGCACCCCAGATAAGTTGTCAGAGGAAAGTTTGCTAAAAATCACTCTCAGAATAAAACTTCCATCTTACGGTCAGTTGATAATCCCCAACCTCGGGGAGAGTGTAAGAAGTCTTACGGTGCTGCCAGGTTATACATAGAAAATTTATTTCATAGGTCATACAAGAAATGTGTTGGATGTGAGGAGGAAAAAATGTAGACAAGACAGGGTGTTTATACTGTAATGGTACCAAATAAAATATACTCAAAACACCTGAGTAAATGTTACTACATTTTCTCTATTCTCTGTCTACTTCCATCAATCTCATAAAAAAATGACCACAATTTTGACATTTTCCTGTTTATTGAGAAGTTATCTGTTTAAAGATTCCAGCAGATGTATTTCTACGGTTCATATAAAAGGAAACACATCCTGCTAGGAACACATACAGGAAAACCCCTACTAGTAGCAAAATCCTGCCCAGCACATTTGCTGAGACTGTTCCAGAGCATCAATTACTCAAGGGCTCACAAAATGTTCCCTAGCCAGCAGCAACCACAGGAAGACTCCAGAATGTCCCAACAGGGAAAGAACATGTTCCCTCTAAGTTGTTGCTTTTATGGCAGGCACTTTTTAATGTGGGAGAAATAGGATGCATTATTTAATAGAAAATGCCAAGTGAGACAGCGGATGAGGAAACAAATGTCTGAAAACCAGCTATTTAAATGGCAATACCAACAGTTAAAATTGCTTTTAAGAAGCTGGAAATGGAATATGTAAGCCTACGTAAAATACACATTTAAAGAGAGCAGACACCCAAAGCAAATATGGGAGGTGCTCTGATTAAATATAAAAATTCAACATTCATCAATTCTGGATAGGAGATGGCTCAGCTCTTTTGAATTTTCTTAAACAAAATCTACCAGTGACATTCGAATTCATCCAACAAATAATTTTCATTGCATCCAGTCCCTTAATTAACAGATTCATATGTGACACGCTCCAAGAAAAAAATATATGTAATTTGCATCCTTTAATAGAAGCTGTTTTAACAAGGAAGAAATTCTAAGACCACATGCAACATTTCTTACAAAGCACAACAGACCTCACACACAGCAGCTATGGCTAAAAGAGATCTGGACTCCACTAATGACAATGAGGTGCTGGAAAAGAATGGTTTTTTTCTAGAAAAACTGCCGACCATTTATGACAACTGACTGCAAGCATGGAACAGCCTTGATGTTGGTTCAATCTGTCATGACATGGAGAACAGCAAGAACAAAGCAGGAAAATTCATCCTCATTACAGCCTCCCAAATAGTTCTATCCCATCATCGTTATCCATCCAGGTCATAGGCAAAATGCCAAGTAATCAGGCATCAATTATAAAGGCACTTTGTTTTGATTCAATAACCCATTATCATTTTAGTTTTTAAATGTTTCCAGGAACAACAACAACAACCAAAACAAACAAACAAACAAATAAAAAACACCCCACAAGTAAGATCCACCAAGAAGCATCCAGGCTCAGTCCTCACAGAAGCCCGGAGTGGAAAAGGTTCCAAAGCTCATCGCTTCCAGGCCCTTCATTTTCCGTGCGGAAACATTATGTGACTTGTCCAAAGATAAAAGACTTCTGGAGAGACACAATGACCTTGCACCACAAAGTACAGGGCAGTTCAACTTTCCGTCCCCTGAACTTTCATACTTTTTCAATGATAAACTCCCCTTCATACATACAATTTGGCTTTCCCACGTCAGCCTGTAATGCCACTCAGCGCTCTCACTGGGGTGTTGCCTCGCAGTTCAGGGTTCCACTAGGCCTGTTTGTGCAATTTTTAAATATGAAATTACATTTTGCTCACATTTTATAAAATATAGAAACTGGCTGTAAACATCCAAATACAGAGAAACCAAAGAGAGCATTAAGTATTATGCCAAAGGAGGCAAATCTTTACTTCTGACTGAAAACCCTTAGGCTTAATGCCAGAGGACTATGTACTCAATTGTCCAAGAGAACAGCACGAAAGGACATGCATACAAAGCCAGAAATCTATATATCAAGGACAATTTCTGAAAGGTGAGGAATAATGAATCGGTTTATATTTTTTAAAGCTTTCTAAGAAAACAATTCTTACTTTTACATTTTGCAATTTTGTACCAATTTAAGAACTTGTTACAGAGAAAAGCTGAGGACAACGGATGGTGACTTAAAGGCTCACTGATGATTTGGATGGACTAGAATGGGAAACTATGAAAATGACTGTTAAAAATGAAGTCGGACAAGATACGAAATGAGCTACAGAACACAAATCAAATCACCACAATACACATTTCAAATATCTTATGATTTTATGTCAACTACACCTCCTAAAGCCAAAATTTAATAAAAGCAATGAAATCAGCATATGGGGGCTCCTGGGTGGCTCAGTCGGTTGGGCGGCCGACTTCGGCTCAGGCCATGATCTCACAGCTCATGAGTTCAAGCCCCGCGTGGGGTTCTGTGCTGACAGCTCGGAGCCTGGAGCCTGCTTCGGATTCTGTGTCTCCCTCTTTCTCTGCTCCTCCCCTACTCACACTCTGTGTCTCTCTCAAAAGTAAATAAACATTAAAAAATAAAAATAAAAAAAGAAAGAAATCAGCATATGAACAGCAAAATAGCAACATATAAAGATCCTAAATGCAAAAAATAAGAAAATCTTCAAATTCTCTCACATTTGTATTAAAGAGACCCTTTATCAACTAAAAGATGCCCTAACAGGGCCTATAACTCGCTTAAAATATAACAATAATGACATACGTGACAGAAATTTTACAGTTACTAAAACATGAGACTGTGAGGTTTTAGAGGTCATCTCTCACTCTTCAATGACAGAAATATATTTTTTTATTGCACTATCAGAATAAGAGCAGATTTGTCCTACAATAATATGCAAGCATGACATGTTTCCTATCCCTCACATTCTTCCAATTTGCTGCTTATCGCCAAATCTTCAGAAACACAACCACCTCTACCCATCCCCGGAGCTTTGAAAAAGAATTGTGTAAGAAATCTCCATCACAGAGGCTCTACCTGCCCAGAGAACACTGTGGATCCGACTCGGGGGCTGCACCCCAAGAGACTAGTCTCAGAAGCTGAACTCTGCCTCTTCTCATCAAAGAGCCAAATTAATCCCAAGAGTCCTCGTATCAACTACAGAACTTTTACAGACGTGACTGACCCAGCAATCCCACTTAAAAATTAATGATGAATGTGTTTCCAAATACTTTCTATACCAATGACCTACTTCTCTTATTAACAACCGCTAAAAAGCACACTGTGGATGACTGTTCAAACTCACTAAGTCTGTTTCCACCACTTCGTCAGATGGTGTTACTCTTGGAATGAAATGTTAATAATTCTTTGCCAATATGCTTGTACCAGGAAATGAAATTACCGGACTCCCAGATCTTTTGAGGGTTTTTTAAAGGCATTTTTATGAAGACCCTCAAAAGGCTAGAGTCACAGGAGAAACTAACAATGTCAAAAACAAAGTCATCACCTCCCCCTGAAGAATTTCAGTCTTCCCTTTTGAATGCCCCATACCCTGGGCTGTGACTAAACATACACACCTGACGAATGTTTCAAGGGAACAGTGAAGTAGAGTAGGAAAACTGTGGCTTAGATGCAAGATGCGCGTTTATCCTGACACAGTCACTTAACCACTAAGTCATTTCTGGTCCTACGGTTGCTGGTTTCTTCATCTATAAAATGGACAAGTAAAGTAAGTTATTATTCTATGGTCCTATTTTAACCTGAAGCCTACAAGTCAATACAAAACACTTGTTTCACTGGGATCCAGTCCACACGCCCCCAATAAAAGGCACACAATTCACTGAGAACTCAATTAGTTTTTACAACTCACAGGGGTATGCGTACAACGCGTACCCTCAACTGTGAATGCTGAGCAGGTCTTTAGTTCTAGTCATTCATCGTTCATTTATTCCACAAATATTTATTGAGCTTTGGTCATGTGCTTGGCATCCT
The DNA here is from genome assembly GCF_046562875.1 of Panthera onca. Lineage (NCBI taxonomy): Eukaryota > Metazoa > Chordata > Mammalia > Carnivora > Felidae > Panthera > Panthera onca. The sequence goes on from NC_138350.1 coordinate 16,593,080, forward strand.
GACAGACATGGCAGACGCGGTGGTGAGCGAGGAAGGAGGCCTGGCCCGAGCTCTCATGCAGCTCACAATCTGCTGGAGGAGGACACATCGTAATCAAATATTCCCACTGACATTAATGTGCTGCTGTGGCAAATACTGGGATGCAGTGCACACAGAAGGACAGAAGGAGTCAACAACCAGGGCAAAGAACCACCTCTTACCAGTAACTCCAAAGAGCCTTCTCTTTACAAGTAGTGTATTTGAAAAGAGAAAAAAAAAATAGAGAAAAAATTTCAATCACTTATTGTACCTTTTCAGACTGATGACTGGATTCATGGGTTTAAAATTAAGGTACTCCATCCACAGACGTGCCCAGAGCTCGAAGGTAAACCTACTGAGCACACAATCTCAAAATTAAACTAACAACTAATACTCTTTAAACCTAAATCTCCCTGTCTCCAGAATGTTCAGACATCCTATAGAAATAGGAAAGTATACCTCTTAAAATCTTACTACACCTCAGGGCAAAACATTTTGTCTGACCCTTTTTGGTAAAAAAATACAAACTACTGGGGTACCTGGGTGGCTCAGTTGGTTAAGCGTCTGACTTTTGATTTCGGCTCCGGTCATGATCTTGTGGTTTGTGGGTTCGAGCCCCACATCAGTCTCGGTGCTGACAGTGAGGAGCCTGCTTGGGATTCTCTTGTCTCCTTCTCTCTCTCCCCTTCCCCTGCCCCCTCTGTCAAAATAAATAAACTTTAAAAAATTACAAATTACTTCCTTATCAGCACACCTCTCTTCAAAAGGAGCAGGGGCAAAGACTCCCACAGAATATCAGTATCTACAACACAATACAAGAAACTAAAGACTGAAAATCCACTGGGGAAAATATAGTTACTACAAATAACTACTTTGCCACCACCCACTACCTTCCGAAGGTCCCAATTCTTCAGGAAAAAACATCATACATCCCATTTCACCAACAAAATGAAAAAACCTCCAGGGAAGTGAGAAAAACAAATAAGGCCCTCTTTGGGGAAGAAATAGTTCAGCTAAGTATTTTGGGAGTGAATATTCCATAGCTTTTAGTAGCCTTGGTTAACAAAACTAACACAACCCCTCCCCGCCAAGATCTACCTTCCTTCCAAACTGTATGAAGACTTGAAAAGAAAATCACAGTCCATTTTTTATGTTAAATTAGACTATAACTAAAAGACAAATTTTATATGCCTTAAAAGAAAGTACGAAGAATCCTCTTTAAAGCACTGTGATTAGGAAACTAGCAGAAAGATCAAGGGGCTTCCCATCCCTAATACTCTCTTAAAAGACTGCATTTATAGCAAACAGACAAGCAGAAAAACTACATTTATAATTTAGTAACCTCTAAAAACTGCCAGAAATACACACATATACCACACACAAAAACAATCACAAAACGAATCTTTTTTTTTCTTTTAAGGCTCTATGACCACTGTGGGGCTTGAACTCATGACGACGAGAACAAGAGTCCCATGCTCTACTGACTGAGCCAGCCAGGGGTCCCTACGAAACAATTCTTAATGATCTCTTATCACAATTACAATGTTTTTTGTGATCGCTCATCACTAATATGATATAAACCAAAACCTATAGTTTTTGAAATTGTAATACTGCACCAATGAACCCCCAAATGATTCAACAGTTGGAGTGGTATACAATTTGCCCTATTTTAATTTGGCCATTTCTTGTCAATTTCTCAAGTCAAATGATTCCAAACGTATTAAAACCTTGGAGCTCCAGGAGCCACTGAAATGAGCTTAGATGCATCAGGTGATTTCTCTGGGGCTGGCCTGGAGGCCCCTCAGGGGCCACCGTGGGCACTCGACAGTCAGTCAACGTGTTGAAGGTTAAGAAACTTAAGAAAAGAACGACAGGAAAGACAAACTCGGTTTTTTTCCATGGCTACCTTAACTTTAAATCTTCATCTTGATACAAATAATAGTTCTTCTCATATGTATTTTGACAAAAACTCACAAAATGAAAGCATACTTCCACTCTGATGTTACTTCAATTGTTTCTAAAGTCAAAGTTGCTAACCAAACTACAAAACAAAGACCTAAAAACCCCATGCTACCAATATTTTCAACTTATTCAAGAACTAGGGTAAATTTGCAATGGTGTACCCATAGGTAATGTAACTCTTCTTTTTCATCAGAATTCATGCTTTAAATAAATAACTCCAAAATGTGCTTTACAAATAAAACATGTTTCAATAATTAAATGTGTACATATACACCACATACTGCTTACAGTATTTATAATAAAAATTATAGGGTTAGATTATCATAAGATAATTTAATAAACAAATGTTTACAATCAGCAATCCTTCTACACCATAGAAAACATCCCCATCAGGACGCCTGGGTGGCTTGGTGGGTTGAATGTCTGACTTTGGCTCAGGTCATGATCTTGGGTTTGTGAGTTGGGGCTCCACGTCAGGCACGCTGCTGTCAGCGCAGAGCTCACTTCAGATCCTCTTTCCCCCTTCTCTCCTTGTCCCTCCTCCACTTGTGCTCATTCTCCCTCTCAAAAATAAACATTAAATAAAGCAAAAGAAAACATCTCCTTCATTACTTTCATCTTCTAGTAAAATGGGAAGGAAGACTGAAAATCTCTATCACAAGTGTAGCACATAAAACTGAAACTCAATTATTCAACTAACATTTATTGAGCACCTACTGTGTCTCAGGCAACATCCTGAGAAATGGAGGCACAGAAAATGTAAGACGTTCTCTGCCTTCAAGGAACATGGAATATGGTGGTATCAGTGTTCACTTTCACAAACTGAAAATTAATAATTCCACACGGATATTTATTTTTACTTATTTATTTTTTTATGTTTTTACTTATTTTTTGAGATACAGAGAGACAGAGCACAAGCAGGGGAGGGGCAGAGAGACAGGGAGACACAGAATCCGAAGCAGGCTCCAGGCTCTGAGCTGTCAGCACAGAGCCTGACATGGGGCTCGAACTCACGGACTGTGAGATCATGACCTGAGCTGAAGTCGGACGCCTAACCAACTGAGCCATCCAGGTGCCTCCAGATATTTATTTTTAAATTTATATCCATTTAACCCAAAATATAATTCACAGTAGTATAGAAATCATTAACATTAGTGACACCCACAAATTATATTTTCATCTACCTTTGTAACTCTCCATCTAAACTCCATTTACATTTTACCTAAATGTGCTGTATAAAAGTATACTCTATTATGACTTCCCACAATCCAGGCCATCTTCTCTATCTACCTTACACTATTCCTCCTCTCTTACACCTGTTCCAAATCAGCCAAGTGCTATTTTGCACACCCTCGGGCAGGACCTCAACCCTGTGTCCCATAGATACTGACCCTCCAATATCTTGCCCTCTCAACTCTCGGGGAGCTCAGTCCCCACACAGAATTCAGTATTAAGAATTATACACTCAAGGGGTGCCTGGCTGGCTCTGTCAGTAAAGCATGCAACTCCTGATCTCGGGCTTGTGAGTTCGAGCTGCACATTAAGCATAGAGACTACTTTTAAAAAGTTTACAAGGAAATGGAAATATAGAGAGATCAATGCCTAGCTCTAGCCAGTATAAGCCAACCCAATTTACAGCCATTACCCTGCCCTGATCCCCTTTTCAAAGGTCAAAGCAACCAAGTCAGTACTAAAACCTAAGACCCTTTCAAGAGTGGTTCCAAATGGAAAAAACAAAAAAAAAAGGGATCACGAGTATTTCGGGAAGTGGGGGGGGGGGGGGGGGGGCACGAAAAGCCAAAAAAACACAAAACTTACCAGATTAACTGTTTTCGAGGTGACAGGAAGAACCTTTCAAAAGCGGGCAGGGCTTCTTCCTGATTGCAGGTACCGGGGCCAGCCTCTACACGGGCCATGCCTGATCCCACATGCATCAGTTCAACTTTCCCCTCCAAACCTTGTTACGCTGACTGAATGCCACAATTTCAGAGAGATGATTTATCACAAGGAATCTCCTTTTTAAAAATATTAATACTGTACCTCGGAAAGGGTTGAGAGATGTGAGAAAAATAATATAATGAAAGCCCTTCGTCACCCTGGCACTGATCAACAGTGGTAGTCTAGTTGTAACTGTGGCCACCCGGGAACACATTACTGAAAATGCATTTGAATCATTTGCTTTACTACTACTTAAAGGAGATCAGCTTAAACAGGGGAGAAGAAGTTTCAAATTAAGAAAGATGGATGAAGCACACAGAGGACTGCTGGGGCAAGAGGCCACTAGATGTCAACACAGGCTGGTGGGGGAAGAACATGGCTCCTTCCTTCTTTTTCACATGACTCCCAGCTCCCACGATCTAGGATTCCACTATCACCATTAAGAGTTTAAAACCCTGGGGCGCCTGGGTGGCTCAGTCAGTTAAAGCATCTGACTCTTGATTTTGGCTCAGGTCATGATCTCATGGTTCGTGAGTCTGAGCCCCACATCGGGCTCTGCGTTGACAGTGTGGAGCCTGCCTGGGATTCTCTCTCTCTCCCTCTCTTTCTGTCTCTCTCTCTCTCTCTCTCTCTCTAATAATTAAACTTAAAAAACAAAAAACAAAAAGAGCTGAAAACCCTGTGCTATGAATTAAACAGAATTCTTCAGTCTAGGCTGGAAACTTACCCACCACTTATAATACTGACTCCATACCAAAAATGCCATGCCATCTGAGTTCCAAATAACTGAGTTCAACTTTGGAACACAACCCAGTTCTGGGTTGAGGACTGAGTGTATACAGCACCTACAAAACAGAAACTGCAGCTGGGCTCTCCACGGTTTTAGAAAACCGCATGGTTCACAACTATCCTTTGCAGGTAATACGCATTATTTGTTCCACTTGACAATGTAATTCAGCCCAGTGCATGCAAGATATCTCTGCACTGCATAAGAACAAACTGAAAGTCTCAAGGTATTAAAAAAAACAAAAACAAAAAACCTTCCAACTTACCTTTTCCTATAGTAGCACTGTAAGCAGTGGCTCAAATAAGGAAGTCTAAAGTTACTCTATTTCTAAAACAGACAACAAGCATCTTATTAAATACCACCCCAAAGAGCTACGGCCAGCACTTGTTGGCTGAGGCTGCACTCTGGCTTGCCAAGAAAAACTAGGATGACAACGTTAAGCTAAAGACACCACTGACCGCAAAATTAATTCGCCATCTAGCTTGTAAAGTGATGAGTTTCCCAATAAACCCTTCTGCTTAAGGGAGATGATAACTCAAGTTTACATGTGTGTCTCAGTGACCACTCAGGCAGCATTTGAGTTTTTATATTAATAAGTCAGCCTCAATTCTTTAAGTTCCTAAGAATGGAAGGAATTAGAATCTTTAACCAGAAAAGAATGCCTGACCATAATGAAAAGGAATTTAAGTATCTTTCATGTGCAGTAAGCAAACAATAGTGATTAAACATTTGTGCTAAGGAGGGGGTGCTCGTGAATTATTTTCAAGAACCCCTAAAACATCCAGAGTGGAAAATACCCTCTCAAAGGCTTCACTCCCCCTACGCTATTTTCCCACGTGTGTTTATGGCCTTTCATGAAACTGAAAAATGACAGCTTTGTTCATTCAGGATAAAGACCTCAGCAGTTGTCAGAATATGGGGACACACATCTGATTCCACAATGGGGCAAAAAAGGCTCTTGCACCAAACTGCCAGGTGCCCAGATTCCCAGAATGTCTCGGTTCTGTGGAGACAGAATGACCGCACTGTGAAGCTGTGGTCAACCGCTAATCCCGAAGAGTTTTCACGCTGCCTGTTACAATCCGTGTAGTTCCAGTACCGGGTGCGTGTTGCCCCTCTCCAAATTAGCATCTTCATCTACACGTGGCCTAGTAGTGCCGATTATTCTGGCAAGACACAAAGCAAAGGCATCTCTGCAATGTTAATTGGCCTTTGAAACTTTTGCGATACTTACAACTACTGCTTACTAATGGTCAGATTAGAAGATTGAAGAAGTAAAAAGGGATTTTTTTACACTAAAACTAGGAAAATCAAATCTAACAAAGGCTTATCCAAGAGATTCAGTGTATTTTTAAGTTCCCCGAAAACGCATCTTAAAAAACCTGAAAAATCTGGACCAAGCTTCGTGTGCAATCTAAAGACATGAGAAAACACACAAACATTGGTACAAACACTGACAGCGGTGATAAACTGGAGAAGTAAAACCTCTGTGAGTAGATCTGGCAAGAGACCGTGGTGGAAAGTCAAGAGGGAACTGGTGCATTCAGTCAAGGACTAAAAAGAGAAGGCACACCAGGTTCACAGCGTCTAAAAAAAAAATTTTTTTTTTCACACAACACTATAAATCAACACCACCAACTCTAAAAATGAATTCACACTACACATGGAAAGAGGTGGAAGACAGCTGGGGGAGGTGGGAAGGGACCGTTAACTGCCTGATTATGGGCATATCATATCGCTCATGCTCCTGACCACAATCCCCTCATCTGTAAGATGTGGAATAGACCAGTAAGGTACTTTCCACTCTGGCTGTGATTCAGAGTCACCAGGGAGGACAAGCCCAGGCAGCTGTATTCATAAAGGTCTACAGCTGATCCTCGTGTGCAGTCCAGAATAAGGGCCTCTGGACTTGAGAAATAATCTCCCAAATGCCCCCAAAATGATATATTCTTAAAAAGGTGGTAAGATACTGGTCTATGTATGATCCGTTTTTATCATTTTTAAAAAGTAAATGTAAGACGATTTCATGACCCTAAAGGGGGAGGACATATATTGTGAAAGTATTATCTTTAGCCATACCAAATATAAGCCTTCCTACCTCCCTCTGTATCTCAGTTTCTCTCACCCTGACCTTTGTATTGATCTGATTTAATTTCTCTTTACTGTGGCAAACAGGAGGGACTCTTTTCGTTATTAATGTGAGATTCAAATGACAGGCCCCATTTAGCATCCCATGAAACTACTGAGGCTCTTTTCCCACACAGAATGTTACAGTTTATCACAATGCTGCCATTCACATCATAACCAGAGGACCATCTATCTCAAGCACCGCAGCACGGTCTCCTTCCAAACCCTAAAAAGATCAGTCTTTTCCAGGAACTAAACCACCTTCCTCAAAATAGACAGAGACTGAATACAAGGGAGGCCTGAGTAAGAGAAGCTTGTCTAATAGACACTTCCAATTCAGACAGAAGGCAAAAACAAAACCAAACCAAACCTGCCTTATCTTTAATATTACCTTCCTACCCTAAAATTAGACTTTTTTCCCCTCTTCAGGAATTCAACTTTGATTTGAAGTCTAAAATGCTGAGGTGGGAGTAGGAATTCATACATTAATAGCTTAGTATCAGAAATGAAATGTATTAAACTTACTCTACTTGATTCTCCCCAGTTCCATTCATTAACAGACACGAAGAGTGAAGACGGAGGGAACACAAACTTATTCACTGTCTACTCGATGACCCAACAAGGCACCATCAGCATCTCCACACCACAGAAGAGGAAACAGGCCCAGGGAGGTGAAGGGATTGGCAGTCACAGCTATTCAAAAGTGGAGCCAAGGGTGAAACCCAGCTCGGTCCAGCTCTAAAGGCCTGCACCTTTCAATTCCTCAGTTTCTTTGTATACAAAACTCTGTGGCAGTTCAACTACATAAGGGAGAGATGAGAGCCCAGTGAGACGAAGAAATTTTTCTTTTCTTTACTCCCTTACCATAAGCCAACCACTTCAATAGAACACGCACACAAAAGAAACGTTCCCCCAAAAGCCGACTGGTTTCTCCTAATTTTTTTTTAATGTTTATTTATTTTTGAGGGGGTGGTGGGCAGAGAGAGAGAGAGAGAGGGAGACAGAGGATGCAAAGCAGGCTCTGTGCTGACAGCAGAGAGCCTGACGCGGGGCTCGAACTCACAAACCCTGAGATCGTGACCTGAGCCAAAGTCGGATGCTTAACCGACTGAGCCACCCAGGCGCCCCTGGTTTCTCCTAATTCTTAAGATGCTAAGTGGAGTATTTTCAATGAAAGTATTAAAAATGAACATAAGAACACAAAATATAACTAAAGACTACTACCTGAGTCAGATGCTCTGAGAGAAGAGAGCAGGGGAAAAAAGAATGAAAAGCAAGAAAGCGTGTGCCCTGAAAACCCAGTTTACACCCGTTATCAGGTATACACAGAGGTGGTTCCAGTACTGACCGACTCCACACCAGCAGGGCTGGCCTCCATTTGGCGTGGTAAATCCTACCAAACTAAAAACGTTCCCTGGCCATCTGTCCTACTGAGAAGGCTGTGCACCGGTCACCGCTGGTCATCAAGGGGAGAGAACCCGCGAGGATGTTCCGCCCTTGGACAAATGCTTCAAACACTTGGTTTTACGTCTGAGCAATTTTTTGGCAACGGCTGGACTTGGGTGCCAGAAAGGCAGAGGGGAATCACTCGGCGTTACTTCAGCCCAGGCCACAAAGACGTGTATAATAATCCGAGACGTGCACTGACCTCAAGATCTTTCCGATTAACTTCAATCACCCTTCATTCAGCAAACAACCCAACAGGCGCTCGAGACCAAGCGGTGAGCAAGGGAACCCGGTCCGCCTTGCAAGCGAACTTCTCTCTCACATCCTGCCTTCTATGGAAGGCGCCTCCCAGACAGGAAGCTCGAGTTCAAGCCCAGCTCCTTGTAGCAGCAGACAGTAGTGATGGATGGAGGAGGCACGAAGACAAGGACGACGTCTGCCTGCAGGGATGAGGAAGGAGGCTCCCAAAGGACAACCGGGACTCAGCAGATGGAAGGAATGGGGGGTGCGCAGTAATGAGCTCATCACGAGAAGATCCGAAGGCCGGGATGTTTGGGGAAGTGGCAGCAACGATGAAAACACAGGTAGGAGAGTAATGAGAGACGAGGCAGGCTGAAATCGGAGACACCTTGATCCACAACCCCACGAAGAAGCCTGAACTTTAACCACAGACGAGGACGTAGGAAGCCACTGGAGGATTTCCGCAGGGGAATGACATGTTCCTGATGAACCCTTTCTGATCTAGAACTAATTTGAATCTTTCCCTAACTCTTTCACATTTGGCTTTTAATTTATATAACCAAGATACTGATGACGAGGTGATTTGGGATCTAAACAATTTTTAACTCCATTATCAATTCTGACTCAATTATGCATAAATTGAATGTTACCAAAATTTTGTGCTTCAGAGGACACTATCAAGGAAAGTGAAAATGCAACTCACAGAATTGGAGAAACATCTTGCTCATCATACATCTGATAAGGCACTATATAATCTAAAATATATAAATAACTCATAACAATAAAAACAGGACCCAATTTAAAAATAAGAAAAACATCTGAACAGAGATTTCTCCAAAGAAAATATACAATTGTCTGCTGATGACTTCAGGAGATGCAGGACATCCTTAGCCATCAGAAAATGCAAATCAAAACTACGATGAGATACTGCTTCACACCCGCTAGGACGGCTAGAGTCAAAAAGTAAGAGAACAGCTAATGTGACAAGGATGTGGAGAAACTGAAACCTTTATACACTGCTGGTGGAATTGTAAAATGATGCAGCTGCTTTGGAAAACAGCGTCTGGCAGTTCCTCTCATAGTTCAACACAGAGTAACCAGTATGACCCAGCAATTCTCAAGAGAAATGAAAACATGTCCACACAGAAACTTGTACAGGAATGTTCATACGACGGTATTATTCATAATGACCAAACAGGGGAAAACACCCAAATGTGCATCAACGGATGAATGGATCAACAAAACACGGTATATCCATACAACAGAATATTATTCGACCATTAAGAAAAGAATAAAGTACTGATACAGGCTACAACACAAATGTTGAGAACATTATGATTTAAAAAGACAGACACAAAAGACCAGTATTGAATGATTTATATGAAATTTACATGAAATGTCCAAAACAGGCAAATTCATAGTGACAGAAAGTAGGCTAGCGGTTGCGTAGGGCAGGGGAGGGATGAGAATGGGGGGGCTGGAAGACCACTAATAAGTCTGGAGTTTCTTTCTGGACTGATGGATAGGTTCTAAAAGTGTGGGTGAATATAATAAAAACCACTGAACTGTACACTTTAGACAGGTGAATTGTACAGTATGCGAATTCTACCTCAAAAAGCAGTTATCAAACAAAAAAGATCCTGTTATGCACTATTAAAATACAAACAAGCTCTCAAAAAGGAGTATAGAATCTTGCTCACTCATTTTAAAGGATCCAAACTAGGGCAAAGAAAACCCAGAGAGATTCTATTACTTAAGATTCTGGGTACTAGGTCATACTGAAATATTCATGACGATTTCCATGTTTTAATACAGAAAAGGCATCTTAAGTTGAAAAAGACAGAGAAGTGTCAGAAAACAGTTTTTTTTTAACTCAGAAACAGGATAACATAGGGAAGTCACCAAATGAAAAACGAACATGTATTTGTACCCTGAATATGCAAGAGGCACCGTAATTTCTTATTGTTTCACCTCTGAAAAAGTCAAAGGTAAAACAGCCCAGGTAACAATATCTGTTTCTAAAGTACGAGTTTGTGACAAATCAAAGCATTAAGAAACAATCTGCCATTATAAAGAACTGAATCTCCACATTCCCAGTCACATAACTGAGAACTTATCATTTATCCTTTTGAACATTCCATTTCACAGGCACTGGAGTGACTCTCCTCCTCATGGTTGAAGTGGATCCCAAAAGTGACAGGTGCATTAAGCGTAAAATGTAAATCAAAAAAAATAAAGTGTTTAAAAACTACTATTTGTCACCCTGAACCTAATTCTAAACCATATATAAATTAATAGACATAAATGCTGATTAGCACAATCTGCAAAGTAACAGATGACCATGCACATTCAATACTATGTGCAGTGATAGCCCACCGGTATGTGTCTATTAAAATTCATCAGGCTTGGGGCGCCTGGGTGGCTCCGTCGGTTAAGTGTCCGACTTCAGCTCAGGTCATGATCTCACGGTCCGTGAGTTCGAGCCCTGCGTCGGACTCTGTGCTGACAGCTCAGAGCCTGGAGCCTGCTTCAGATTCTGTGTCTCCCTCTCTCTCTGACCCTCCCCCATTCCTGCTCTGTCTCTGTCTCAAAAATAAATAAACGTTAAAAAAAAAAGTTTAAAAATTTTTAAAAAATTAAAAAGAAATTCATCGGGCTTTAATGTACCTTCCACAAATAATAAAAAACAAATACGGAAAAGGCACCTTCTGGATTTGTCAAAAAGGTGTGTACCCGACTTTCATACCAATCTTTGTTCAATCCTCAGTACACAAAGACTATCACCTATCACAAAACACTGAACATCAGGCCTAACTTACAACACAATTCCCAGTTTTATTTCATTCCCTGCCTCCACATATTTATGCAACCTCTCAGACCCCAGGGTTACTAGTAGACTTCACACCCAAACACCGTGTCTCTGAAATGTACCTCCACTCCGAAAAGAAAATTAGTTTCCTAAAGTTCGTTTTCTGAAATACACAGAATCAAGTCCAAAACAGATTTTTCCCATTTCTTCAGTTTTACAGAGAATGCAGAAAGTGAAGATATATAAACAGATATCTATTTGCCTTCACAAATGAACAGACGGTACAAAGCAACTGCTTATACTTAATCATGTTTTTGTCTATTCTAGCAGGCCCTGGTGTCAGGAGAGAGTTCTGCCAGATAAGGACAATGAAATGCATTATTATATGGAGTGACTAAGAGCCCTACAAGTACTGTTTTAGAACGTAATCCCAGGCAGGAAGGCTGCGGTAAGAGGGCCTAATATTTTGTGATAACTATTACCGAAACTAAAGACATTCACCACCCAGCACCAGTTTAAAACCTCGCACTATATTCAATTGTTTAAATGTCTTACAGGAAAGAAAGGCCTTTGTATCTTCCTATCCTGGGGGAGACGAACAACTTGCAATTTGCTTCTCACACTGAATCCCACGTTTCCAACATGTAGAGGAAGTACTCTGGACACCACAAAACAAGGGCAGCCTACATTAAGGCCAAATATAGGATGTGATTCTAAACCATGATGCCGTAAAGCCTACGTTTCCTTTTCCAGCGATCAAAAAAAAAAAAAAAAAAGAAAAAAAAACCTTTGAACGCTCCCAAAAAAGGACCGCAGGGCCAGCGCCTCCCTCCAAGAGGAAGCCCCTTTCTTCTCGGCGCTCCCTTGCAGCCTGCCACTTCCCCCAACACATTCAAAGCATTTGGGAGACGGAGAGCTGGTGTGTACGCGCCCGTGTGGACAGGCGGGAGAGCTGGGTTCCTGCATTTCCACCCTCAACATCTGACCTCATCCCCAGTCATTTAGGCGCAGCGGAGCCCCACCTGCACCTCGCTCCTTTTGACTGCGTCCCTCGCCAGCTGCTCCGCTATTGGGGGAGCACATCTCGGAATCACCCAGTTCACTCAGACGCTCCTGGCCCCCGACCCTGCAAGCAGCGTGCCAGCTCCGTTCTTCCTCGAGACCAACACCCCCCACCCCCCGCCAGTCCCAGCCCTCCCAGCCCGCCGCTCCCACCGCCCGGCTCGTCCGCTTCCCAAGCCGCCCCCCACCCACGTTACTCCAGCTCCAGCCGTGCCCCGCCCTTCCCGACCCCCGAGCTAGAGCTTCAGGGCCCGGCGCTGGCCTCGCACCCACAGCCAGCAGTCCTCGGGCCAGACCGCCGCCCTCTACCCCTCCCACGCAGGGCCCCAGCTTGCCCCGGCCCCACGTGAGCCCGGCCCCGGCCAACCCCCCACCCACTGGCTCCCCAGGGCGGCTCAAACCCCGCCCCCAGGCCCGGGGGCCCCCCGGCTGGGCGCCCTGGCCCCGAGCAGCCCCTCCCCACCCCAGGCCCCACCCAGCCAGGCGAGTCCCCAGCCCCTCAAATCCTTCCTCGGGCAGCCCCGTCCCCACTCAGCCCCGCGGCTCCTCACCCGGCCGGGAGGGGTCTGGAGCCCTGGAAGCCTCCCCTGGGCAGCCGCCTCCCAAAGGGATCCCAGTTCTCTCTCCCCAGGCCAAGGGGTTCGGTCCCGAACCTCGGCCAGCAGCCCCGGCTGCAACCCGAGACACACCGGCCGGGGGAGCCCCGGCCCAAGGATCCGCGCCCCGCGCGCCCACCACAGCCCACTCCCCTCCACCGGGCCCTGCTCCACGCCCCGCCGGCTCCTGTCAGCCGGCGCCGGCACATGCTGAGAGGGCCGGTCGGCCCGCCGGCTCGCTCCCGAGCGGCCCCGCCCGGCGCGCGCTGCTCACCAGGGCCGAAGTGCCTGAGGCGCCGCCGCCGCCGCCGAAGTCCCCGCTGCAAAGCCCGGCGTAGCCTCCAACCGCTGCCGCCTCCCGCCTGGCACTGAGCGCCTCGCGGGGGAGGGGCGCGGGCAGCCACCGCCGCCACCGCCGCCGCACGCAGGCCCCGCCCCCGCGCCGCGCCGCGCCCAACCAGAGGGTCCTCAGGCTGCCGAGCGCCACGCCCACTTCCGGGAGGGGAAGCCCACTTCCCACCCCTCGTTCCACGCCCCACTCTCCTTAGCGCCCCCTCTGGTCGCGCCGAGGGATGCGGGTGGGCTGCGGGGGAAGGTGGTGCCGAAGCACACGCACCGCCCACTAGTCAACTAGCCGGAGGGCCACGCCCACTGCTCCTCAAAACGGGGAGCCGCATTCTTAGGGCTCCGCCCACTGACCCGCTTGGCTCTGCGGGGCCACATCTTCCAGCTCCTCAAAGGTTCCCAGAGCCTCTCCAAACCGGAACGTCAGCTCCTCTGAGCCCCGCCCACTGCCCTAACCAAACCCTTAGCCGGCCCCCGGGCTCCCTAAGCCCGCCTACCCTCTCGTAGCCGCCGAACTGGCCCAGCGGCCCCACGAAACCGCGCCCCGCTTCTAGAAAGCCCCACCCACGGGCCAGCCACCCTAGTCTCAGCATCCCACGGGCCCCGCCCACTGCCTATCTAAACCCGTAAACCTCTAAGCCCCGCCCCGAATTCTCGAACTCGCGCCTCCGGCTTCCGAAGTTCTGTCCTTGCTGCCATCGCCCCCTCCCACTTCCAGTTCTGGGGACTGCCAGCGCTCAGGCCCGCCCTGCACTTTCCATTGTCGCATTCCTAGCACAGGGTGGCTGTCCCTGGACCGGGCCACACCACTACTCAAGGAGGTCCCATCTTGACCCCATTTTGCCGATGAGGAAATAAAAGATACAAGGTCCTTCCCTTCTTTTTCCTGGCCAAAGCCCCTCACCCGTTTGCTTAATAACTGGGCCAGCCAGGCCAAAGGGCAGTGGATTCGAGTCTCATCTTGGCTGCTGTTCAGACGATGTGTCCTAGGTCAGTTCCCTTCGCCTCTTCAGGCCAAAATTTCCTGATCTTTCGCGTGAAGCTGTCCTGTTAATAGAGTCCCATTCTGAAATACCAAGCTCTGAAATACCAAGATTTGGGGAAACTGGACCCGAGGAAGTGAATCAACAAAGCAAGGCATCTTTGCAATTCGCAAGGAGGGATTTTTCATTTTAGGCATTGGCCTCAGAAATGTGTGTTATGTAAATCATGGTCCACCTTGAACCAAAAGAGCTAGAACAGCAACTTACTTACCCTCTCTAGGCCTCAGTTTCTTTAGCAGTAAAGTAGGGACTGTAGAAGTCACTCCCTGGAAGGATTCCTTGAGCTTAGTAATACATTAGGTAGGGCGCCTAACTTGTGATGAGCCCTTCACAAATGGTACCTGTTGCTGCTACTGCTGTGCCTCAACAAAGTGGAGGGGTGAGTTTCATTTTGCCTTCAAGCAGCCACTAACAGGAGGGACTGAGCATCCCTTCCGCAGCAAGACTTGGCCACTTACTTCGTCTAAATGAGAGATGATGATAGCAGAGCACCTAGTGCAATGCCAGGCATTTGGTGATGCACAAAAACGCTTGGCTATTATTAGGATTCCTATTTTTAATGAAGCAAGGGCATTGATAGCAGCAGAGCTCTGAGTGGCTTGGGGAAAATGAAGGTTGATGCAGTGCTCTGAGAAGGAACCAGGAAACAAGCTGGCTTACTCTTTGGGAACAGATTATCGCCAACATTTTCCATCGCTTCTATGTGCCAGGGACTATCTGAGTGCTTTGAGCACAAAATCCCCTGAAATCCCCCCCCCCAACAATCCTATGGCTACAAAAAACAATTCTTAATCCTCATCAATAGAGGTGAAGAAAATAAGAAGTGGGGGGACTGGATGGGTCAGTCATTTGAGCAACCAACTCTTGATTTCAGCTCAGGTCATGATGTCACGGTTCCTGAGTTCGAACCCCACATCGGGCTCTGTGCTGACAGTGCAGAGCCTGCTTGGAATTCTCTCTCTCTGCCCCTCCCTTGCCCCCCCCCCAAAATAAACTAATAAACTTTAAAAAAAGTTAAATGAATTGCCCCAGATCACACAGCTTGAGCCAGGCAGAGTTAATGATAGAACGCACGTCCCCCTAAAGGCAGAATTTGCACCCTTTTCCAGTTAGCCCTTACACTCAACTGCCTCTATGGCTGCATGAAGGAACAGAGAAAACAGGGACTTTAGATCCTGACAGACTTGGCCTTACGTTCAAACTCCTCTACTCACCAGTTGTGTGACCTTGGGCGAGTCATTTTCCTTCTCTGAGTCTTACTCTCTTTATTCAGTGGGGTGCATCCAAATGCTTACTTCAGGGAGGGGATTTGAAGATTTCAGGAGTTCAGATTCAATGCATTAAGGTATGGCAAAGCATCCAGTACAGTTGCCTGTCATACAGCAGTTGTTTAAAACTTGTTGATTCACTTATCCCGGGTCTTTAAATGATTAGATTAGAAGTAAAATCTCCCAGACACCAATTCCCCCCAGATGATAACACCATAGAACAACCATGGAATACAATGAGAAAGAAAGATCTCCAGACCTTCCCCTTCCAGGTGACTGTTTCAGTTCCTGGTTTTATCGCTGGGTTGGGAGAGGTGATTTTTGCACAAGAAACAAGGCCAGAAGCAAGGTCACTTTACCACCCCACCCCACACCTGCCCTGAATGTGGTCAGGTGAGAGTTCCTACTCCCAGAAACAGCAGGAAAATTGCATAACCCTTTCCTGGGAGAAAACTGCCCCATCCCTGTTCTAGAAACCATAGCAGTCCCTTTGTGAGCCTGAAGGAAATCTTGGCTCTGCCCAAGCCGGCCCTTACATGAAGGGACCCGGATCCAGGTGAGATGCTGGATTTTATTTTATTTTTTAATGTTTATTTATGTACTTTGAGAGTGGGGGAGGGGCAGAGAGAGAGAGAGAGAGAGAGAGAGAGAGAGAAAAGCAGAGAGAGAATCTCAAGGAAGCTCTGCGCCCAACACCGGCCTCAATCCCACCAACTGTGAGATCGTGACCTGAGCCGCAATCAAGAGTCAGTCGCTTAACCCACTGAGCCACCCAGCTGCCCGAGATGCTGGATTTTAGAGTCTTCTCCAGTTCTCAAAGCCAGTGATCTCTAAAGTGACCTGAGACACATGCTAGATGAAAGGGAACTTAATGATCAGGAAAAATAAGCATGATTCCAAATCCTACATGACACAGGGGCCAGCTCACGTATGAAGAAGAAAGGATTGTAAAACCTACATTTGGAGGCTCCTTAGCGCATCGTTTTTCTGGTTTCTCTTTGTACCCAATGGGGACATTCGTCTTGGGTTGCCAGGGCAACCTGGAAGCTGAGTGAATTAGCCCTGTGGAAGCATTAACAAATAATAATAATATTAAATAAATGAGACTGAAAACCCCTGGAGTAATCTCAGCAGGCAAAACCCCTAACTGAGTGACAGAAGGGGACAAAGCTCAGAGAATATTAAAATTCACACCACATTGATAAATCTTGATCCTCACCGCTTTGACTCCTTCTTTCTGCAAACGAGGAGTTGGAAATGATTGAGCAGCCACAGAAGGATTGCCTTTTTTTTTTTAATTAAAAATTTTTAAAATGTTTATTTATTTTGAGAGAGAAAGAGCGTGAGTGGGGGAGGGGGAGAGAGAGAGGGAGAGAGAGAATCCCAAGCAGGCTCTGAACTGTCAGCCCAAGGCAGGGCTCTGTCCTAGGAACCGTGAGATCATGACCTGAGCCAAAACTAAGAATGAGATGCTGAACCACCCAGGTGCCCTTTAATTAATTTTTTCATTTTGAGATCATTGTAGATTCGCATACAGGTGTAAGAAAGAATACAAAGAGATCATACGAACCCTTTATCTTGGTTCCCCCAATGGTAACATTTTGCAAAATGATAGTACAATATAACAACCCAGATGTTGACATTGATACAGTCAAGATACAGAACATTTCCAAAACCACAAAATCTTGTTGCCTGTTCAGAGCCACACCCACTTCCCTCCTACCCAACCCCCCTTAACTCCTGGCAACCACTCATCTGTTCTCAATTTCTCAAATTCTGCCATTTCAAGAATGACAAACAAAATGATATAGAATGCAACTTTTTGGGATTGGCTTTTTTTTTTAATGTTTGGGGTTTTTTTTATTTTTTAGAGAGAGAGCATGAGTGGGACTCAAACTCATGAACTGTGAGATCGTGACCTGAGCCAAAGTCGGACACTCAATCGACTGAGCCACCCAGGCGCCCCATGGGATTGGCTTTTTTTCACTCGGTTTAAATTTCTGGAGATGTACCCAGGCTGTTGCATGTGTGAATAGTTTGTTCTTTATTATTGCTGAATGGTATTCCATGGCATGGATGTACTACAGTTTATTCAGCCCTTGAAGAGTTGTTTCCAGTCTGGAGTGGTTTATTATATATATATTTTAAAAGCTGCTATAAACATTATAAACATTCACATACAGATTTATGTGTGAACATACATTTTTATTTTTCTATTAACAAATAATTTCCCCATAGTACAATGGTTAGGTCATATGGTAATTGTATGTTTAGTATTTTAAGAAACTGCCAAACTATTCGCTGGTGTCACTGTACCATTTACATCCCTATCAACCAGTGAGTCATAAGTGATCCAGTTTCTCTGCATCTTCACCAGCATTTGGTGTTGTCATTATTATTTTTTAGCCATTCTGATAGGTAAATAGTGATATCTTATTGTGGTTTTAATTTGCATTTCTCTGATGGCTAAACATGTTGAAATCTTTTCCTATGGTTATTTGCCATCTCTTCATGTCTTCTGCCCATTTTTTTTTATTGAACCATTTGTCGTTTTGATTTTTGAGTTTGAGAGTTCTTTATATATTCTACATACTAGTCCTCTGTCGGCTATGTGGTTTCCAAAAGTATCTCCCATTATGTAGTGGTTTTTCTTCCTCTTAGTGTAGTCTCTCACAAAGAGAATGTTTTTTATTTTATTCAATTTGTCGGTTTTCCTTTAAAAAAATAGTTATTTATTTATTTATTTTGAGAGAGACAGAGAGAATGTGAGCAGGGGAGAGGCAGAGGAAGAGGGAGAGAGAGAATCTTAAGCAAGCTCCTTGCTTAGCTTGGAGCCCAAGGTGGGGCTCGATCTAACAACCATGAGATCATGACCTGAGTTGAAATCAAGAGTCAGATGCTTAACCGACTGAGCCACCAGGCACATCAATTTTTCTTTTTTAGATTATGCTTTTGGTATTAAATCTAAGAAGTCTGTGATCCATATTGCACTATTGTTTAAGTTTATCTTTTTTTTTTTTTTTTTTTTTTTTTTTAGTAATCTCTATACCCAACTTGGGGTTGGAACTCACAGCCCCAAGATGAAGAATCACATGCTCTTTCAACTGAGTCAACCAGGAGTCCCTTTGTTGAATTAATTTTTGTATAAAGTTTGAGACTTAGGTTGAGGTTAATTTGGGGGTGTGTGTGTTAATGTTTATTGAGAGAGAGAGAGAGAGAGAGAGAGAGAGAGAGAGAGAGAGGTAGAGGACACAGGGGAGGGGCAAAGAGACAGGGAGAGAAAGAATCCCAAGCAGCCTCTGCACTGTCAGTGCAGAGCCCAATGTGGGGCTTGATCTCGAGACTGCAAGATCATGACCTGAGCTGAAATCAAGAGTCTGATGCTTAACCTGCTTAACCAACTGAACCACCCAGGGCCCTGAGGTTAATTTTTTTTTTTTTTTTTTTTTTTGGCCAACAATTGTACAATTGCTCTAGTATCATTTTTTGGAATTGCTATCTTTCCTCCATTGACTTTTAATTTTGCACCTTTGTCAGATATCCATCGGGCATATTTATGTGGGCCTATTTATGGGTTCTCTATTTCTTGCATTGATCTATTTATCTATCTTCTGCCATTAACACACAGTCATGATTATTGAAGTTATATAATAAATCATGAGATTGGGTACACTGTTTCTGTCCACTTTTTTCCCTTTTTAAGAAATGTTTTAGTTATTCTAACTTCATTGCTTTTCCACATAAATTTTAGAATAATCTTGTTTATATCTGCAAAAACGTCTTCCTGAGGTTTTATAGGAATTGTGTTAAACCTGTATATCAGTTTGGGGAGAAGTGACAGTAGCTTTATTGTGCTGTTTTCTAATCCATAACATCATAGGTCTGCTTATTTGATTTCTTTCATTGTGTTGTCTGCTTCAGTAGATAAGCCCTATACATGTTTTGTGAGATTCACACCTAAGTAATTTTTTTTAATTGTAAATAGCATTGTATTTTTAAATTTCAGTGTCTGTGAGTTCCTCAGAAGTATATTGAAATGTAATTAATTTGTTTGTATGTTTAACTTGCATCCTGCAACCTTCTCTTTTTAATTTTTAAAAATTTATTTTTCTTATGTTTGGGGGGGGGGGGCTGTGAGTGGGGGGAGGGGCAGAGGGAAAGAGAGAGAGCATCTTAAGTAGGTTCCACGCAGAGCCCAATGCAGGGCTCAATCCCACGACCCTGGGATCATGACCTGGCCTGAGATCAAGAGTCAGATGCTCAACCGAGCCACCCAGGCACACCTCTTGCAAACTTCTTGAACTCACTGATTAGTTCCAGGAGGTATTTTTTAGATTTCTTGGGATTTTCTATGTAGACAATCATGTTATGCATAAATAGGGATAGTTTTGTTTCTTCCTTTCTGATCTGTATGCCTTTTCTTGCCTTATTGCACTGGCTAGAACCTCCAGTACTATGTTGAGTAAATAGTGAGAGCAAACATCCATGCCTTTTTCTTGACTTTAGGGGGGAAGCATTCAGTCTTTCATCATTAACTATGAGGTTAGCTATACTCTTTATCAAGTTGTGAAAGTTTCCCCTTTATTCTTATTTTTAAAAGAGTTTCAGGGGCGCCTGGGTGGCGCAGTCGGTTAAGCGTCCGACTTCAGCCAGGTCACGATCTTGCGGTCCGTGAGTTCGAGCCCCGCGTCAGGCTCTGGGCTGATGGCTCGGAGCCTGGAGCCTGTTTCCGATTCTGTGTCTCCCTCTCTCTCTGCCCCTCCCCCGTTCATGCTCTGTCTCTCTCTGTCCCAAAAATAAATAAAAAACGTTGAAAAAAAAATTAAAAAAAAAAAAAAAGAGTTTTAATCATGAATAGCTGTTGAATATTGTCAAATATTTTTCTACATCAAATGATATGACCATATGATTTTTTTGGTTTAGCCTATTAATAAGGGAAGTTAGACTGGTTGATTTTTGAATATTGAGCCAGCCTTATAAGCCTGGAATAAATTCCACTTGGTCATGGTGTATAATTCTTTTTATATGTTGCTGAATTCTCTTTGCTAATGCATTTTTAAGTATGTTTGTTTCTAAACTAATGAGGGATATGGGTCCATAGTTTTTTTTGGTACTCTCCGCCTGATTTTGATATCAGAATAACACTGCCTTAATTAAATGAGGTGGGATGTGTTTCCTTCTCTTCTATTTTCTGAAAGAGATTGTGTAGATTGCTATTAATTCTTTAAATGTTTGCTAGGCTTTTCTAGTGAAACCATATGGATCTAGAGACTTTTTCTGAGGGGGAGCTGTTAAATTGCAAATTCACCTTCCTTAATAGCTATATTGTTCTTCAAATTGTTCCCTACTGAGTGACTTAAGATAGTTTGTGCTTTTTAAGGTATTGGCCCATTTCCTTTAAGTGGTCAGATGTATGTGTATAGAGTTGTTTGTAGAATGTTCTTATCTTTTGATGTCCGCAGGGTTTGTAGTGATAGTTCCTGTTTCATCCTGATACTGGTTAGTTGTGACTTCTTTTTGTCTTGTTTTCTTGATCATTCTTAGAGATTTGTCACTTTTACCTATTCTTCCAAAGAACTGCTCTTTGTTTCGTTGATTTTCGCTATTGTCTTTCTATTTTCAGTTTAATTGATTTGTGCCCTTTATTATTTCCTTCCTTCTTCTTGCTTTGGATTTATTTTGCACTTCCTGTTCTAGGTGCTTGATGTGGGAGCTTAGATTACTGCTGTGAGACTTTAGCTAATACTATATAATATATAATACTATATAATTCTTTCTCAGTACTGCTTTAGCTTGTGTGACACACATTTTGATGTTTGCATTGTTGTTTTCATTCAGTTCAATGTATGTTTAAATGTCCCTGGAGACTGCCTCTTTGACTCATGAATTATTTATAAGTGTGTTGTTTAGTTTCAAAGTGTTTGGAGATTATCCTGTTATGTCTCTGCTATTCTTTTCTAATTTGATTTCCTCATGGTCAGAGAACACCTTGTACGATTTCTTTAATTGTTTTAAATTTGTTGAAGTTCCTTTTGAATGGCCCAGGATATAGCCTATGTTGGTATATGTTCAGCGGGTACTTGAAAAGAATGTGTATGCTGTTGTTCAACAGAGTGTTCTACAAATGTCAATCAGATCCTGTTGGTTAATAGCGTCTTTGCTATTGACCAAAAAATACCAATTTTTTTGTCAAGTTGTTCTTTCAGTTGTTGAAAAAGGAGTGTTGAAATATTAAACTACAAGAATGGATTTGTCCATTTCTCCTTTCAGTTTTGTTTTTTGCTTCATATATTCTGCAGCTCTGATGTTTGCTGTATACACATGTAGGATTACTAGGTCTTCTTGGTGGATTGCCTTTTTATCATTATAAATGTTCCTCTCTGCCTGGTAGTTTTCTTTGCTCCGAAATACACTTTATCTAATATTAACATGGCCACTCTTGAATTCTTTTGATTAATGCTTCCATAATACATCTTTTTTTTCCATCGTTGTACTTTCAACCTGCTTATATTGACATATTTGAAGTGCGTTTTGATCCACTCTCCCAATCTCTATCTTTTAATTAGTGTATTTAGACCCTTTACATTTAAAGTAATTGTTGATTTGTTAAAGCTTGATCTGACGTATTGTTTTGTGATTTATGCTTGTTCTACTTTTCATTTGTCTTGTTCTCTGTTTCCTGCTTTCTCGTGGGTTCCTTGAACATTTTTTAGAATTCCACTTCGATTTATCTCTAGTGGTTTTGAGTGTATCTCTTTGTATAGCTTTTTGAGTGGTGGCTCTAAGTATTACATTATAGATAGGCTAAGCCTATATCATGTTCACAGTCTACTGGTGTCATTTCACCAGTTCAAGTCAAGTCTAGCAAACTCATTTCCCTTTATGTCTCCTTTGTTTATCATATAACTGTCTTAAAGATTCCCTCTACATACGTTTAGGACTGTATCAGACAGTGGTAAAGTCCTGACTCTCTATTATGCTTCCTCTGATGCCACCCTGGAGGAGAGAGATGAACACATCACTTCCTCAGTGGGGGTGGAAATCCAGACTTCTCCTGTGGTCTCCACTGACACCAATGGGCGAAGTCTTCATGTCTACCCAGTGGGGATGAAAGTCCCTACTCCACCCCCTACTCAGCCTCGTCTGACACCACCTCGCGACGTGGGAACATCCACAAGAAAACGCATTTCGCGCACTTGGCCCAGGGCCCAGCACATGCTGGGCGCTGAGTCCATGCCTGATGGCTCTGATGGACTGAGCTGATGGTAGAAACCCTGGTGTCATGATTGGCCCTGCCACCGGTCCTGGTTCTGTGATTTTGGGTGAACCATGCCACCTTCTCGACGTCTCAGGTCCTTTATCTCTTCAATGGGGAAAAATGATGCTGACCTGAGATTCTGTTTGTTAGAGCACCTGCCACAGATACTTACTACAAATAAATATTATAACAGAACTGGTACTCACTGCTCACCAGGCCCAGTGTTACCAATTTGCCAGATTCTAACTCAAGGAATCTTCAGTCTAAGCTGATGGAAAATAATGTGTTTTTTTGTAAATCTCCATTTTACAGAGGAAACTGAGGTTTGTTACATAATAGGAGGTGACTGATACAACCTCGAAAGAACTCAGAAGGGCTATTCTATGTTAGCTCATAATTCCATTCTCAGAAATTTATCCTGAGGCAATAATCATGGTTACACGCAAAGATACAGTTAATTCTCATTTTTCACTGTTGTTCTATTCTATAATGAAGTCACCACAAACATTGAATACCAGATCCTTGCACCTAGGGGAAATATAGGGCTCGGTTCCAACAGGCTTCCGGTCACAACAATTTCATCAACCAGTGACTATATAACCTTGTTTTATGTGTGTTTCTGTTTAAAGACACCTTTTTTTAGGGACACCTGGCTGACTCGGTTGGTAGAGCATGTGACTCCTGATCTCAGAGTTGTAAATTCAAGCTCCACACTGGGCATAGAGATGACTTTAAAAAATGATAATAACAAAATGGGGCTTATTCCGCGGCTCAGTCAGTTAAGCGTCTGACTTCAGCTCAGGTCACAATCTCGTGGTCCGTGAGTTTGAGCCCCTCGGCGGGCTCTACGCTGACAGCTCAGAGCCTGGAGCCTGCTTCTCCCTCTCTCTGCCCCTCCCCTACTTGTGTTCCATCTCTCTCTCTCTCTGTCTCAAAAATAATAAATAAACATTACAAATATATATATATATAATTTAAAAAGATAATAAGACACCTTGTTTAATATATACGTTGTTAATTAATGTATATTTATATAGTTGATTCATTAACATTGAACTTACAGCCAATAGCACTATAACTCAGGCCTGAACAAAGCTTATCTAACACATGCATTTTCTCCCTAAGGCACATCGCCCACCTCCTTGCACTTCCCAATCTCAGACCACACATTAGCACTACAGTTGGGGGCCATTTTAAATAGCCAATCATGGCCCAAATGCACACAAATGCTAAATATACGGTGAAAGAACACTTTTTTTTTACATTAGGAGAGCTAAAATAAGGCAGAGCATTGCCTCCTTCCATCTCAGCTGGGATGAGTAACATTTTCTCTGCTGTGTGCACGTGCCCCCGAATGACTACAAAAGCAGGGGCTGCAAATAAATCGTAACAAGTAGTTGAATTTGCAAGTACAGAGTCCACAATAACGAGGGTCAGTTGCAGTGCGTAAGGACATTTGTTGCTGTTTGGTATGGAAACAACCCTGGATGAAAACAAGAAGAGTGGATGGGCAAACGCATTCCAGTGTAGTAATCGGACCGAACACTATAGGTGAGGGATGTGGCCAGAAAGACAGACTGAGGTCAGGCCCTGGAAAGAATGAACAGCGGCCAAAAGTGTCTGTGCCTCATCCTAGAGGCAAATGTGACTTCCCGGAATCCAACCACATGCCCAAGTAACACCTGCAAAGGACGGGTTTGCCACAAACTATGGACTATGGCTTCAGCCTTTCCCCCTTGTGAAGCCTGGCTCTTCTCAGTCCACTGGGAGCCACGGGTTTTTAAGCAGGAAATAGAAAAGAATTTAGTGGAAGAAGATTGGTTGCCCATTTCTATGTCCCATTTCTATAAACACACACGCACACAATAATACAAATTATCTCTGAGTGACAGGATTCGAGTTACGAGTGAGTTTCCTTTTCCTATTTCCTGTTCTGTGTTTTCTCACTTTTCTGCAAGGGGCATTCGATGGTTGGAAATTTTGACATGTCCCCTCTTTGAAGAGGGTGAAGGAATTCTATAAATTCAAGGTGTCCTGTCAAGACCCCCAGGCACCTGTGAAGATTTTTCAAAATTCAGATACGAACCTCGGTACAAAGACTACTCGCTCACCCAGGTAAGTAAATCTCGTTGAGATCATCAGCTTTCCAATTGCCTGTACCACCTAGAGCAGTGTGAGCAACAGCTTCCAAAGTCTAACTTGGCTTTTGCTCCCCTCACAAGTCAGATGCCTCAGCCTCACGTGAAAAGGAGATTATTGTTAATTTGTTAATTAATAACAACGATAAAGGCTTAGACCAATGTTTCCTCAACTGAGGGCAATCATACTTCCCATCTCTGCCACCAAGGGGACATTGGACAATGTCTGGAGGCATTTTTGGTTGTCATGACTCGGACAGTGCAACCGGCATCTAGGGAGTAGAGGCCAGGGATGCTGCTAGAAACAATGTACGAGGCGGCCTCCATCTCACCGACGACAAAAGAAGTATTAGGTCTCAGATGTCATCGGTAGCCAGGCTGAGAAACCGGGGCTCAGACATATGGAGCTTTACTAAGTCTTACTGGGCCAGGGGTTTCACAGGAAAGATCTCATTCAATCATCACAGCAATCCTAGGAGAAAGGGCCTATTGCCATGCCCATTTTACAGAAGAGGAAACTGAGGCTTCAGGAGGGGAAGCAACTTGAAATGATATGGCTCCATCTTGCATGTCTCTGACTTCAGAGTCTGCATTCTCCCTTCCCCAGCCTGTCTTTCCAAATTGCTGAGTTACCCTTGTTTGTTTATGACGGAAACTTTCAGAGATAAGCAAAAGCAAAGAAACCAGTTGAACGGGCCCACGTGTTCCTACTCTCCAGCTTCGGGGCTACACTTGGGACCTCAGAGACATGATGCTCTCCTGGAGAGTCAGAAATGCCTGAACACACCAGGATAAATCACACCAGGCTTGGACCCTTGAGGGGGGGGGGGGGGTGAGCACATGAGCTCCTCTCCGGTGGTTTGGAATATGTTCCCTTTTTCCTTTACAGGTTTTGACCATAGCCCCCACCAGCCGTTGCCTTTCCCAGCAGAAAAGCTGGGTATAAGATCATCTGTTCTCTCCCCAAGGAAGTGCCACCTCCTTTTCTGGAGAGGTGAGAAAATGGCTTTTCCCAGAGGAGAGTTCCAACGGGAGAACACCCCTCTAAGACACAGATGCTTTGTACACCAAAACTTGGTGGCAGGAAGGTATTGTTTGCAATGTGGGGACCGAAGTGGCTCTCTCTCTCTCTCTCTCTCTCTGTCTCTGGGTCTGCATGCATTCACAAGTTCTTAGGATGGGAAGACGTGGCAATATCTTTTATTCCAGCAAATGCTCTCCGGCTTCTGCTTTGCGCCAGACTCAACTGCACCCCCAGTCCCAGACTACTACAGACAACAAGCAGTAGTCGGCTGGCTTCTTTCAGATGAGGCCAGACCTTCAAGGCAGGGCAGGAGAAACCGGGTTTGTAACCCAGAGAGGGGCTTCTATTGGTCCCTATTCATATTCGAACTGAAATACGTGTGCTGGGAAAACAGCAGGAGGGATGGCTATGAACGTGAGCTTTGGAATCAGGCAGCCCTGGGTTCAGAGTCCAGCTGTTTCAAGAATTAGCTGTGTGATGCTAGGCAAGTTATTCATGTCTTTGAACAACAGTTCCCTCACCTGGAAAGTGAGGATTATTCACTCAGCTTGTTTTGAGCCCCTACTGGACGCCAATAAGTGATTTCTGTTAGGTTCATTACTACTGAGAACCGTATCATTTCTCATTTGTTCTTCCCAATATCCCCGCCAGGGAGGCTGAGGTGAGAGTGTAAAAATGATTATCAACTCTCCTCCTTCCCCTAGCCATGCCCTGTGGAGTCGCTCTCCACGCTGACTCAGGCCTTGACCTTGGGACTGGCTTTGGCCAATGGGACGTGAACAAACATGACACATGCAAAGACCTGTGAACTGTTTGTGTGGGGAGCTTACCCTCTCTTGCTCTACTTGGATCCCAGCCACCACGTGAAAAGCCCAGGAAGACGAAGTTAGCCTGCTGGATGACGACAGTCGCATGACCCAGACACATCCCGTCACCCCAGCCAGCAGCCACCAACCTCCAGACATACGAGTGAGGACATCCTAGACCATCCAGCCATGATCAACCTTCCATCCGGCCACAGCTGCAAGAGCAAACCCACAGCCAAGTTAGCCCCCCAGTCATGAGCGAAATAATGCATGTTGCTTCAAGCCGCTAACACTTTGGAGTGGTTTGTTACACAGCAGTAGGTAACTGATACAAAGCCCTTATCCTCCCATTTTCTAGACAAGGAAATGGAAGCTCACGGAAGCTTGCCCAAGGCCATGGAGCCAAGGCTCACTCTCCTCCTACACCATGCAGTGAGGCCCCTTCTGCCGCCTCCAAGTCCCTAAAGCAGGGCCACTGGCCAAGGACCCTGACTGCCTGGGTTTAAAACCCGTCTCAGGGGGCCTGGTGGCTCTCAGTCTGTTAAGCATCCAACTTCGGCTCAGGTCATGATCTTGTGGTTCGTGGGTTCCAGCCCCATGTTGGGCTCTGTGCTGACAGCTCAGAGCCTGGAGCCTGCTTTTCTGCCCCTCCTGCCCCGCTCCCCTCAAAAATAAACAAACATAAAAAAAATAAAACAGAAAACAAAAAAAAAAAAAAACCCTGTCTCCTGGGGCACCTGGGTGGCTCAGTCGGTTAAGTGTCTGACTTCGGCTCAGGTCATGATCTAGCAGTTTTTGAGTTCAAGCCCCACATCGGGCTCTGTGCTGACAGCTCAGAGCCTGGAGCCTGCTTCGGATTCTGTGTCTCCCTCTTTCTCTGTCCCTCCCCAGCTTGCACTCTGTCTCTCTCTCTCTCTCTCTCTCTCTCTCTCAAATAAACAAACATTAAAAAAAAAATTAAAACCTGTCTCAGCCACTGACTAGAGAGTGACCTAACTTCCCTGTGCCACACCTTGCCCATCTGTAAGATGGGGATATGATAATCGCACCTACTTCGCGGGGCTGATGTGAAGACTCAGAGAGTTAAAATGAAGGTAAAGTACTTAAAACAAGGTCCGACACATCGCTGGCAGTCAGTGCAGACCAGCTGTCATCATTGACGGTATTTTACAGATGAGGACACTGAGGCTCCGAGAGGGGAATGCATTGATTAATTTCACTTGGCTAAGTCAATGGTGGAGCGGAAGTCTGGACTCTGGTCCGACAGACCAGACCCTTCATCACAGCTCCACTGCTCCTGGAACTTCCGGGATCACCTGCCCATCACACAGAGTCCCGCCTCTGCAGCCAGAGTTCCTGCCCCGAAGTCAAAGGAGAACTTGCTCTTTCAGGTTCTCTTTAAGGTTCTATTACACAAATGGATCGCAGGCCGGTTCCTCAGAAATCCACACCCCTGTAAAGACCTTTGCATTGATCACACTGCATTGCAATGGTTTGTTTTTCTTTCTTTACTTTTTTTTTTTTTAAGTTTATTTATTTATTTTGAGAGAACGTGAGCACAAGCAGGGGACTGGGGGAGGGGCAGAGAGAGAAGAGAGAATCTCAAGCAGCCTTGACGCCGTTAGCACAGAGCTCGATGCGGGGCTCAAACTCAAACCGTGAGATCACGGCCTGAGCCGAAACCAAGAGTCTGACGCTTAACCGACTGACCCACCCAGGAGCCCCACAATGGTTTGTTTTTCTAACCATCTTCTTTGCTAATAGAAATATCTACCACATAGAGGCGCCTGGGTGGCTCAGTCGGTTGAGTGTCCAACTTCGGCTCAGGTCACGATCGATCTCATGGTCCGCGAGTTCGAGCCCCACATCCGGCTCTGGGCTGACGGCTCAGAGCCTGGAGCCCACTTCCCATTCTATGTCTCCCTCTCTCTCTGCCCCTTCCCTGCTCTCCCTCTGTCTCTCTGTGTCTCTCAAAAATGAATAAATGTTAAAAGAAAGAAGGAAAGAAAGAGAAAGAAAGAAAGAAAGAAAGAAAGAAAGAAAGAAAGAAAGACTCAGAGTGGAGAAGACATGTGATGCACACACTTGGGATTCAAATATAGGTCTGTCTTATTTGTGATGCGGGCTTATCCGAAGCACGGTGGGACGTTTCACTACTGAGAATAATACACTCTACAGTAGTTAAACACATGCCATTGTTCTAGGTCCAGTACTAATCGTGTCACATGCGTATCTCCTTTCATCCTCAAAACATTGCGAATAGATTCTGTTGTTATCTTTTCCTTTTAGAAGAGGAAACTGAGGCCCAGAGAGGTATAGAAACCCGTCCAGGGTCACACAGCTAGACGGAATAGTTGGGACTTGAACCGAGTATCAACAACAACATCTATGGACTTTCTACTCCATTTTCGGTCTCTCTGAATGACGTCAAGCACAAAGACCATTATTTCCACTCCTTAGAATGTTCTCAACAGTGTCTGGGGTGCTAAATAAATATTTACTGAACATATTAATGATTAAATGAATGGAACCCTCAGGGTCTCTCCAAGCACCCATGCAGCTTCCCTGGGTCTGTGCAGCGAGTGGGAGATCTTTGGAGGACGTGAGCCAAGCAAGTGGAAGCTTGGCTTCCTCACCATAACCCTCATGCTGGTTGCATGGCCTCTGATGACATAGTCTTCCGTGAGCCAGATGTTTTCGCTTACACTCCTTAAAAAGTTTTTGAGAATCCAGAGAAAGAAAGGGGGCAGTTAACTTATAACAGGATTGGCTTTCTCTGCTGCCTGGCTTGGGCTATTAGATGGCTTAACTGGGCACAGACACAAGCCGGGAACATCTCTCCCTGAAGTGCACACGGCCACAAATCAAAAATCAATCTTCATGTGGGAACAGCGTGCGGAGGGCTGTTGCTCACATATGGGGCTTTCCAAAGCTCTGCATCCCCAGAACTGATGGGAACTCCTATCAGGAAGCCACTTGAGATCATCCGACCAGTTAGTTGCAAGTCAGTGTAAGAGCTGACAATCTGGCAGAATGAAAAGGAAAGAAAGAATGACTCCCGACTCCATGAGGAGTCTTGAAAGTGGTCTGGTCTTCAGCCCAGTCTATGAATTATCCGCAGCTGTAACACAAATCACCCAAAATGTATTAGCTCAACACAACAAAATCATTTATCATCTCTTGTGGGTTGACAACTTGGGAGCCGCCTTGCTGTGTGGCTCTGGGGGAGGGCTCCTTAGAAGGTTGCAGGCAGATCAAAGTCGGGACCGCGGTCCGTGGAAGTCTTCACTGAGACCCCACCCCTGCTTCCAAGTTGGTTCGCCCACATGGCTAACAAGCTGGTGCGGCCGTTGGCGGGAGGCCTCAGTTTCTCGTCAGGTGGGCATCTTCCCTGGCTGTTTGAGGGTCCTCATGACATGGCGGCCGGCTTCCCCAGACTGAGAGATTCAAGAGCCCACGGCAGAGGCTGCAATGCCGTTTATGACTGAGCTTTGAAAGTCACACACTGTCATTTATGCCTATGCAAGCCAGCCCTGATTCGATATGGAAGTCGGCTTCCTAAAGACGTGACCATGAGCAAGCGTGGATTGCTGGGGCCCCTGTTGGAGATAGGCTACCGTTTCTGAGAATCGGGTCTAAGGAAGGATGGCAGGTGCTACAAATGCATTAGGCATAAAGGTGTTCACCACAACGTCGTTCAACGGTAAGAAATTGGAAACGACCTATGCGTCCTTCTTCTGAGAAGCCACACAATGGAGTCACGATGATCTGTGTGCACGTGCCGAGAGAAAGAACTGGGAAGACATCATCAGGACACCATCAGGCTCTGAGCCCTGGTTGTTTCTGTGGGTAGGCGTCGGATTGCGTAGGATACGTAGCAGATTGTGGCTCAGGGCGCCCAAATGTGGAACCGACGAGGGAAGGGAGCTGGCTCTTCACGTATAAATCCTTCCTGCTGGGCTGCTCTCTCCACGACACTCCCAGAAAATTGACGCTGAGCATTTTGGTGACTGAGTGCCCGCGTGGCTGAGATACGCCTTTCACCAGGCTAGTTTCAAACCGGAGGTTTAGCAGCTGCCTACAGGGTTTGATTCTGGGTAGTAAATGGTCCAGCTAGGCGTCAGGGACTGGTTCACATCCACCTACACTGATTGGGATACTGAGAATCTTCTGGAGCACCCAGGATAAGGAAGGGCCGCAGAGATATTACCATTTCTTGCTAATTAGAAACAGACGTTTGTCCCCTGCCCCCTTGCCCTCCACCAGCTCAGTGAGAGATGACCAGTCATTCTTCTTGACCCTCAATACATTAGCCATCCAGGGACTGCAAAGAAAATGAGACCATTTCTGGAAGAAATCTATGGCCCCATCTGTCCCTCTTTCCCTGAGGCTCCCAGGACTCAAGCTTTTAAAAGATGCAAAGAGTTTTTTCTTGTCGCCAGATTGCGGCGGCCCCCTGCAGCTGAAACCAAGTCCTTTCCCAGGGCCTGGGACAGTCACATCCCTCAGGGAGAAGACGCCGATGGGGTGAGAGACTTGGATGCTAACCCTTCCACCGCCTCAGTCGGCAAGCCAGAGGAGATGGAGAAAACGAGCAAGGCTTCCTGTTATCATGTTAGCGCCATCGAAGCAGTTTGGCAGATGAGGCTTTGGCAGTGAGCAGACCCCTTTTTGGTTTCCATCTCTGCCGAGGACACGCTGTGTGGCCTCGGGCAGGTCCCCCTGCCTCTCTGTGCCTCCATTTCCTCACCGCAAAAAGGAGAGCATTGTGGGGCCTACTTCTCAGGGTTGCCGCAAGGTTGAACGAGATCCCATTTATTTATTTATTTAAATTTTTTATTTTCTTAACGTTTATTTATTTTTGAGACAGAGAGAGACAGAGCATGAACGGGGGAGGGGCAGAGAGAGAGGGAGACACAGAATGGGAAGCTGGCTCCAGGCTCTGAGCCGTCAGCCCAGAGCCTGACGCGGGGCTCGAACTCACGGGGCTCGAACTCACGGACCGCGAGATCGTGACCTGAGCTGAAGTCGGACGCTCAACCGACTGAGCCACCCAGGTGCCCCATGAGATCCCATTTAAACGCTTAGCAAGGTATACGGCACACGAGAAAAGCATAGTAAATGGCTGTCAGGATCACACTACCGCAGATTCACAAGGTACTGCATTTGGGAATGGGATGACGGCAAGATACTTGGGCTGTAAATTTGGAAAGACCAGTGGGAACGTGACCAGCGCCCCTTGCGCCTTTTCTCTGCCTAAATTACTTACACTTGAGAACTGTGGGGGTTTTGTTTTCTTTTTTTTAAAATCACTTCATGGTTGGTTTTTGTTCCTTCGTTTGTTTTGTCTTTTTTTTTTTTTTTTTTTTTTTTAATCCCCAAAGGAGGAGAAGTGTGAAGAATGGAGCCTCGGAGTCAGAGCCGAGAGGAATTGGATGCCTGCAGGTGAGACCAGGTCCTGCTGGCCCGGATGGAGCCTTTGTGAGATTAGGAGAGGCTGAATCACTACCATTTCAATTCCTTGTCTCTCGAGCGGGGATAAACAAGACACAGCCAGGCCCACAGGGATGCTGAGGTGAGCTGGGTGATCTGGTGTAGACCGCCAAGCCTGTCTCAACCCTGCCTGGGGGACCTGATTGTATTCAGTGCACCCACTCTTTGCCTTGGCCTTCAGCCACGCCCCTCACCCCACTAGACACGGTGCACCCGGAGGCCCGCAGGCACGCAGGGCCCGCAGCTGGGATGCTTGCACTGGAGGCGGGAGGACTCAGGAGGCTCCAGGCCACGCGTGGTCTCCTCCAGACTGTGTATTGTGGGCCAGGTAGAAGGAGGAAGAGAGTGGTCCCTGGGGTCCCTGGGAGGGGACCGGGCAGGCGGGCAGGGGAGCATCCTGTGGGCGGGGCTGTAGAAGGCAGCGCCGCCCATAGTCCCCCACCTGGCCCAGAGAGACCCCCTCCCTGCCTCCTGGGGCTGCAGAAACCATCCGGACACCCTGTTGCCACCCCTGGGAGGCTTCTGGACCCACAGGGGTGGGGACATGAGTGACAGGGACCCTTCCTTTTTGCACTTTGGGAGCTTCTAACAACACCCCAAGCCCAGAGGCTGCTGACCTTGTGCTTCCCCTTCACCTCCCTATGAGAAAACAAGGACCTCAGCAAAGGGGCTCTTTGTAATGCTCTCTTCCAACCCCTCCCACCCACTCTCTCAGCCTTAGGGAGACCCCTGCCTTGTCTACCCAGAAGCCAGGCCCTGCTGATTGTTTTGGGGCTGAGCAGGGAGAATGGCTAAGGCTACAGCTGGACCCAGCAAGATACACGCTCTGTGACCTTGGACAAGTCACTGGCCCTCTCTGGGCCTCAGTTTCCCCGTCTTTGGAGACAGGAGCTATCCTGTAAAAACTGTGGTCCCATCTGCGAGTGCCTTTATAGAGAACTTACTGAATGCTCCACAGGTACATTTATAGAGCACTTACTGTATGCTTCACCCTTCACCTGCTTCCCAACAATCCTTTGAGGGCACTAGTGTTACTGACAGTCCAGTGTCCAGGAAGTGAGTCTCAGAGAGGTGGGGTGACATGTCCACAGGCACACAGCCAGGAGTAGTGGTGCTCGGCTTGAACCCTGCTCTCCTGTTTGACTAGCTTCGACCTCTTGGGGTGCAGGCCTAACTCTGGAGGGGCTTCCACTGCCACTCCAACCTTCCCTACCTCCTTTCCAGCCTCTGCAGGGAGAGGCTAGCCGGGAGGAGCTGCCATCCCACCTCCACTGGGCTCAGCACAAAGGCTGAGACAGGGCCTTGGCTCCGTCCCCATTTAGTCGGGAAGTGAAGTGGAAAAACACCCGAGAGCCGGCTCCGGGTGGGGAGGGCGTTCTGGGAACCGCTTCGGCTCTCTGGGCCCACAGCCAAACAGCCACAGAAATGAGATTCAGTTCCTTCAGCAATCTCAGCGCCCACCATGTGCCTGGTATGGAGCAAGGCCCTGGGGTAGAATAGAAAAAGTGGGAGAACTCACCCCAAATCACGGAAGCCCATGTTTATGGGGGACTTACTATGTGGACGCTCATTGAATCCCAACCACACCAACTGATTGGTGCTGTTATTATCCCCAAGTGACATATCTGGAAAACGAGGCCTGAGAAGGAAAGTGAGTTGCCCGAGGCCACACGGCCAGTTGGTATTGGATCTCAGATTTGGAACCCTCACTGCCTGACTTTGAACCTGAATTATCTCTCTGCAGTGTTGTTTACTGAACACCTACCACGTGCAGTCAGTTGTAGGTCATCTCCACCCCTCCCCACAGACTGTCACCCTATTTTACAGAGAGGAAAATGGAGGCTCAGAGAGGTTAGGTAATTGGGCCAACGTCACACGGCCAGGAAGCAGCAGAGGAAAGATTCAACGAGATCTACCTGCCTCCCCCAAACCTCTAATGGCCCCAGAGGGGAAGAGATCAGCCCCATCATTCGTCATTTATTTATTTATCCGTTCATCGAACAAATAGTTATTGAGTGCCTATTATGTCAGGCCCAGGGTGAGCCACAATAAACCTGACTCAGCACCCAACCTAAGGGGCTCACAGTCTTGTACAGGCCAGTGGGGTACTCCGACTAATACTTCTCTCTTCCAGATTTGGGTGGGGGTAGGGAGTGGGGGGTGGGGAGTGGAGGGCCGGCTGCTGTTAGGGATGGCTTCCTGGAAGAGGTGGTTCTGGAAGTCTGTCTCCCTTCTGGCTGGGCTACCCGGGGAAATCATTCAACTTCTGAGTCTCTTCACCTGAACAATGGTGATGACAAAGCCACCTTGTCTGGTATGGCTCGAGACTTGTCACCTGTTATAACTAACATTATGATCTCAACTTAGCTGCCACTGCAGGGCAGAGAAAGTGGGCAGAGGGAAGAGGTGTGGTACCGCTGAAGTCTGGGCCCTGGGCAGGCCCAGGGAGAGTGCTAAAACTCTTGGAGGGCAGGAACACAGGCAAAGGAGGGGGGGGGGGGGGGAGGGCCCAAAGGCCTCAGACAGGGTGTGGCCTTCATAAGTCTAGGGCCAGAACCATGACCTCAGCTGGACCTCTGGGGCTTCCAGCAGGAATGAGGTCAGCACTGGGGGCGTGTGGCCTGAAAAAAGGAGTGGACCTGACGAGGTGTTCAAGAAACTAAGAGAAGCAGCAAAGGGTGGGGGTGGTGGGGGTAGTGGAAGATTCTGGGCTTAAAGCTCTCTAATGTTGGTATAACCTGGATTCAAATCCAGATCAGACACTCACTAGTGACCTCAGGCAGGTCACCTACCTGAGCCTCTGTTTTCTTCCTGTAGAAAATGTGTTAATACCTGCATTCCCAGCTGGACGTACGGGATCCGATTTTAACAGGTTTTTGTTGTTGTTTTGTTTTTTTTTTGACAAATGCATGTATAGCAAGTACCACGGGCCTTTTATGCATGCGTATTTTTAACGAGAGGTATGTGGCTCAGCCGCTGGCTCATGCACCAGGAGCGCAGCTATTGTCGCTGTGGACATCATGTGATTTTGATACAATGACTGTGTTTTACTTTCCAATCAGGAAAAACAACAATAACAACCAGGAAAGCAAATTCCATTTTAGGAGCGGGATGGGGCCTAGGGCAGATCTGGGAGCCCGGCTGTGAGCGAGCTAGACCAGGATGAGAATTCGGGGCAGTCGGGGGGCGGGGGGGGGGGGGGGGGGGCTGGTGAGGAGAGGAAGGGAAGCCCTGCTAAGGCTTCGCGCTGGCCGGCGATCTTCTCCCAGGATCTCCAGGAAGAAAATTGGGAATCGGGAATTCTTCTTCCCTACGGGGCCGAGTCCCTGGAAGCCTCCTAGACACAGTGTGCGCATGCGTGCACGCGCGTGCGCGTGCACGTGTCGCGGGGAGGTGGCGGGGGTGCCGGGGAGGTTTCCCAGATCGCTGTCCGGCTCGAGTCCTGCTGGGTCTCGCGCGCTCTCAGTCCCAGCCTCCCTTGCCCGGCCCCGGCCCCACTGCCAGCCGCCGGCCACAGCCGTTTGTTGTGGCAGATGTTCGGCTGTGCCATGGCAACGCCAGAACAGGATGTACCTCTGGATCGCGGCAGGGACCAGCCCACGCTCACGGGCCGCCCACGCCGTTCCCTTCCCCGGAGGCTTGTTGTGAAGAACCACGCGGGTCCGGGTCGGGGTGGGGGGACGGACGGTGTTTGTATCTGGAGAGAGGCAGAGGCAGGGTCCTCCGAGGGGTCAGGGCGGGGGAGGGGGAGTGTATGTGCACGCATCCCAGCCGAGTACCTACCCGCTCTGCCCTCCAGAGCCGTGCACAGGAGGCAGGGTGGGGAGGAGAGCCGTCCATCAGCGGCGTCTGATCTGTGGGCGTCTGGCCGGAGACCAGTGTCCTCCCCGCTGGAGGATTACTCTGTGTCGGGGCCCGTGGTAAGTACTTTATGTAACAAGTAACAGTACGATTCGGGGGCACGTACTTTGTGCTCACCTTTTATCACATCACTATGAGGTTATTTTTGTTCTTCGTCTTAAGAAACTTGAGTCCCAGGGAGGTGAAGTCACTTGCTCCAGGTCACAGAATAGGTGAGTCAGGGAGCTCGTACTGGGACCCCGGCCTGCCTTGTTCCGAAGCCCTTGGTTGGAAGGGGGGATCCTGCCGGGGCTGGCTACATGATTTGCAGGGCCCAACGCAAAATGGAAAGGCCCGGCTTTTGTCGAGGAATTACGGGGATTTCAGAAGAGCGATAGCGGAGACTTAGGCCAATCGCGATGCCCTGGTTACTTGCAGAGT
The DNA here is from genome assembly GCF_046562875.1 of Panthera onca. NCBI lineage: Eukaryota > Metazoa > Chordata > Mammalia > Carnivora > Felidae > Panthera > Panthera onca. Next base: position 16,629,721 of record NC_138350.1, read on the forward strand.
CCTGTGCCGCCGACCACGAAGCCAGCCCTGGACGCTGCCCTGCCACGCCAGATGCTCAGAGGGTGGGCCTGAGCAGCCTGGAGAAGCTCACAGACCAGGGTAGTGAGGCCCTGCCATCCGGGATCTCCCTGTCCGTTCCTGGGCGGTGCTAGCTCATCAGATGGGCCCAAAGACCTTCCCCCACAAAATGCCTAGCCCAGTCCCCTGGAACCAGGAGCCTGGGAGCTTGTCCTGCGAATCGTAGCTCAACACAAAAGCATCCTTTCATTAGCTCTTTATGTTTCCCTTTTTAATTTTATTTATTTTTGTAAAAGTTTTTATTTATTTAAGTAATCTCTGTACCCCCACATGGGGCTCCAATTCGCAACCCTGAGATCAAGAGTCACATGCTTTCTGACTGAGCCAGCCAGACGCCACCCCCCCCCCTTTTTTTAATAAAAGTAACACAACCCTGCTTGCTGCACAGATGTTGGAAAATAGGTAAAAGGAGGAAAAAACAAACCTTGAATCCTACCTGTCCAACTCCATTTCCGATAGCGGGTGGTATATTTCCTTCTTGTCTTTTGCAAGAGGGTTTTCTGTCAGGACCCCCCGAGGATGAAACAGATGGCCTCCTCTTTGTCCCCAGGGCATGACACATGGCAGGGGAGCTGAGAATGGGGGAAGAATGCAGGAATGGATGGATGTGATAAAGGGACCTGGCTTGGGTGACCTTTCAGATTCTTTTGGACTCTGAACAACTCAGGATTCTTAGAGTCACAGCTAATGCCCCGTATTGACCTAAGTTTCAGTCAAATGTGCCAAGCCCTTGCTGGGGTCCAGGAGGTGACAGACACTGCCCTTGCCCCGGAGGAACTTGGTTTAGGCAGGCATGGGTGTCCCCAAACTTTCTAGGCCTTGGTGAATGAAACTAGGGTTCACTGTCACAGCGTGTTTCATTCATTTGCTCACTCGTTCACAATCATGAGGTATTTATTGAACACCTGCTATGCTGAGCATTGCACTAAGTACATGGTGGGCTATTATCTTTGGGGAGAGGGTGGTGGGGTAGAAAGTAGATGAATTTGGAGTCAGACACCCTGGACCTCTGTCCCTTTCTGGCTGTGGGGCTCTGACCCATACTCCCTAACCCTCTGAGCTTCCAACCCTCATTTGTAAAACGGGCTCATGTCTGCTGTGCGGACCACCGCTTGTCAGTAGTAGGTGCCCGGTGTACGTTACTTCCTTCCTGCCTCCCTCCCCTCCGTCCCTCCTGCCCAGTACCAACAATAACGGCCACCGTCGATTCGGCGTGGACGGCGTGCCAGGCAAAAGGGGGTTCCGTACATTATCGGCTAATTCTCAAATCACCGGCTCCGTGAGGTAGGTAACATTGTTCTTAACCCATTGATATCTGATTTCAAAACTAGAGGGAGCTCACCACCTCCAACATACCACCTGCAGGAGAACGTGTCTCTTAGCACCGGGGTCCCCTGTATCCTTTTCTGTGCCGGGAGGCTGCTTGTGCCAACACCAACATTTTATCTGCTGGAACCGTGTACAACAAGAGGACTTTCAAGCTGAAATGGGACCCTTTATAGATATACTTCAGGATGCACGAGCAGTTTCCCTTTAAAGGCAAAAAAAAAAAAAAAAAAAACCAACCCAAAAATGGTGGCTACGACTTGGGCAAGAGACACACACCTTATGTTGTCCAAATAGCCTTTGGAGCTGGACGTAGGTCAGATTTCCCAGGGGCGGGAGGGAGGCTTCATTTCTGACTCCTGTGCTTTCTTGCTGACACCTATAGGGAGATGAAGAATGCAGCTTCAGCTTGCTTCTTGGCAAGGTTTTAGGTGGGGAAGAAGCAGTACTGACTGGCTTCACCGCTTTCCACATGTGGCCACGGGCAAATCACTTACACTCTGCAGGCCCGTCTCTTCACGCGTAAACTGCGGGTAACATCAACAGGGCTGTCTGAAGGACTCAGTGGGACTCCTTCCGTGAAGTGCTGGGTACACAGAAGGACCAGTAGAATCTGCTCCCTACCGCTGGGGCGCAGGGTGCGTGGCTGGTCTTTCCTGGGCAGGAGACGTCTTTAGGAAGGGCTTCCCCTCCCGCTGCCTTCCGAAATGCCGTTCTCCAAGCTCTGCCTTCTGGAGCCCCCTCCAAGCATCTCGCCAAGAGGGGCTTTTCTGGGCGTAAACACAAACAGGCAGGAGCGTCCTCGTGTGCAAAACTACCCCCCCGGCTGGAGGCGTGATCTGGGCTCTCACTCCACCTCAGGACTGTTACTCTTGGGGGTGAAATCGGGGTAAAGTCAGCCAATTGTAGGAACATTCTGCCAGGGCCCTGGGTAAATGAGTATCTGGTGGGTTTTGGCAACACCCCCGCATTCTGTTAGAGGGATGTGGGTGTTGTCTCTAGAAAGCATGCATGGAATGTGATTGTAACCAGCTAAGTGGAAGCCTGCTCCACTGTGTCACATTCTTATTTTGATGGTGTTTGAACTTGGCCTTTAGAATTCCCAGGGAATCCAGCGGGAACATACAGAGTGCTGGGCCCGATCCCTGGGCTCTGATTCATATTTGGAGCCTGAAGAGAATTTATGAGGTGTCTCCAGCCTTGCCAACGAAGACTGTCCTGAACCATGACCCTCGGTGGTTTGATTTCAAAAACATCTTACAGAAAGGACTGCCCCGCAGCTTCCTGGCGTGGCCCCTGAGAACCACCTCCCCAGACCTTCTGCTTTGATTTCATACTCAAGAAGCAATTCCTGACCATAGTTTGGCTTCAAATGTAGATTCGCCTAGAGGACTCAATGTGCTAATTGGCAAGGGAGAGTAATCTGACCTGCTTGACGGCTAATAATTCTTGTTCTAAAGTAATCAGCTTGCATTCCGGTTTATCCATCTGTCTTCTGGGAGTCCAGGTGACAGACCCAGCAAGCCGGGGTGAACTCAACAAAGTATTTCGTGGATCCACAGGCACTGGAATTCAGTGGTCGCGCCAAGGTCCCTGTGGCAGACGGTGCTGCCCACCAAGCACGTGTGCCCGCACACCTCCCGGCGGTCTGGACGTGTGATGTATTGCGTCCAAAGGCCGTGAAGAATGAGCGTCCCCATGCTCTTTCCCCCGACTGCACAGCCAGAAGCAAAGAACACCGAGATAGCACAGGGTTTAAAATGCCAAGTAGCTCAGCTTCGTGAGTCACCAAGGCTGGAGAGCCACCCAAAGGTCCTGACCTGCCATGGATTGTGACCTGGGCGTGAGATAAGCCTCTGTTGTGTGTAGCAACTGAAGTTCCCTGGGATTCCTGCCTCGGTCACTAGCGATAATTAGCCTCCACAGTCCCCTCCCCCGTGACGTGTGGCTGGCATAGCTTAGGTGGGTCTGAGGAGCACACGCCAGTTAGCTGTCTTCTGCTTGTGCAAGAAGAGACACCAGCCAGCGAACAAGTCCCATGACCACCCACAAGTGGGCCTGTTCTTCCTCACTGACAAAACCAGGAGGAAAACCAGACAATTCCTGGAGGAGCTCACATTTCTGCCCTTGGTTCTTTCTTTGGTCTAACGTGTCTGGGTTTTTCGTACAGGGCTTAGCGCACAGTAGGTGCTCAGTAAAGACCGGCTGTCGGGATGACGCAGCTATGTCTGACTGTCTAGGCAAGGATTGAAGAAGCAGTTTCCTTCTGCACAAGTTCATAGGTCATCAAACACGTATAAAGAAAAAGTTTATTCTCATCACGAGAAGCACACGAACTATTACAGTACGCACCAACAGAAGAAAAAGTGCGTTATGCATCTTCTACTGCAAATTCACAGTACAAAAGATACTGCCTTTTAAATATATATATAAAAAAACAAGAAGAAAAACAATATAATAAAAAAAAAAATCATCGATACCGTAACGCAACACGCTGGAACCCACTGGCAGCTTCTGAAAACCAAAGAACTTATCTTGTAGAGTTCCTGATTTTGCAGGGGGTGGTGCCTGCACCTGCGTTTTGTTGCAGAGAGCTCAGGACACCGGCACGGGGGGAGACAGGGTGGCCTCGGTGGTAAGAGATCTCTATGAGACGGTACAATCGTGTGACGGGGCGGGATGCCACCCCCCAGCTGGCTAGCAAGCCAAATTCCGTGCTTTCCTTGCAACTGTGGGGCGCGGCGTGAGCCAGCGCCTGCCTCGCCTGCAGGAACCCCTGATGCTCTTGGACACCTGCAGGTCCCCCCACCCCCACGCACGACCACGCAGCAGATGAGCACATGCGTGGGGCAGGGCGAGCTCCGGCCCGCACACCAACCACCACCGACAAGGCGAAGGTCCAATCACAGGTGAGAGCTTAACAGTTTCCCATAAATACACAGTATTCGTAAACTATTATTAAGGCACTCAATTGTAAAACAACAATTACAGTGTCGGAAGAGGGGGGAGGAAGCAGCCACCTTCTTGTGTGGCATGGCCAACACAAAGGACCGCGGAGGGCTGGAGGGCTGGTTATAAAGACTCCTATTTAAGAGACTGACTGAGGCCAGGGCACCGGCTGCAAGACAAAAGGTGGTCACGTCCAGGTCTGCTGTGGGGACCGCTGCACAGCCCCACTCCCGATGGGTCAAGGTGGTCCGCTTCGGACTCGGGGGACACGGCATGGATGTGGGTGGGACAGAAGTGGCCCACAGGATGATGTGATTCAAGCTGTAGATCTGTCGATGCGGCGTGAACTCCTACACACGGGGATTCGGTGACGGAACGCACACAGTAAGACCAAGTAGCTGAGCGTGGGGGTCGATCAACTACCTGGGTTTGGCATGCAGCATCGGCAAGAACCTGCGGGGTGGGAGCAGAGCAGGTGAACCTGCACCATGCTGTGTCACAAACTCCTTAGCCTGCCTAGTGCTCCTGTCCTCGCTGTGTCTGTGGGAAGCCCCGCCAGGTGGCAAGCCAGAGGAGCGCTGGGTGAAATGTATGCCAGCACCGGGCATTTCCTGTCAACAGAGGGCACGTCTCTCTTCGGACACCTTGGGTAAGGTTACTTCTATGACCTTGACGATGTAGCATTTCTTCTCACTGGGGAGAAATGGTCCCAGGGGAGCAGGGCGAGTCATGAACCTTCTGGGATCTGGCCGGTGTGGAGAGACAAGGGTGCCTAAGTCCAGGGCTGTCCTGAGGAGGTTAATTCTGTGGCATCCTCTGGGCTTATCCGGGAGGGAAAAGGCTCTAGAAGGGGCTGGAATGGTTTTTGGCGAGAGGTGTGGGGTGGAACAGAAGAGGCTGGCACAGTGCAGCCATCTGTGAGCAGCTAGTGAGCGATCTCATGCATGACGGACAGGGTACCGCTACCCACTACCCAGGAGCGTGCTGTTGGGCACCCAGAGCTTGGCATGGGTCCCCACACTGTGAGATCAAAGCAACAGGGAATGCCAAGAGCGGGCAACTTTGTTCTCAAGTTCACGCGGTGATGGACATCGCTCCAAGGCCCTGCAGTAGCTACCCGGCCAAGAAACTGAAATCGGCATTGTCAGATCATGACCAGAGGGTCCTGTGGTTTCTCTCTCCGTGACCAGTTTCCCCCGAATACTTAAAGCTTCACAAGAAGACCCTCCCTGCCCCGAATCAATGCAAGATGAACATCTGGGGAAGCTGAGTCTAACTTCTGGCATGCCACAGGAATTAAAGCAAAAGAGAGAGAGGCGAGACAGTACGTGAAAAGCGGGTCAAGGCTCAGGGAGATTATCAAGCTGACTTAGAAAACTTCTGCTCTCTGTTTCAGCAAGGGCGTTCTCCGAAGAGGGTGGTCACCAAAACCAACGACTTTCACAGCAAAGACCCCGCCTCTAACTTGTGCCACCCATGTTCAGAATTCTCACCATCAGCAAGGAAGACGAGACGGGGCATCTGTCAAGACACGGAATGTCATGTGGCACAAAATTCCTCTTCCGGGGGCCAGCGTGAGCCTGTCTTTGCCAGGGTGCCCCCAAGCCTGGCGGGGTATTCTTGCTCCTCTGGGTCTGGGAGAAAAGCTTTGATCCTTTCCTCCAGGCCAGAGTGGTAGCCATTAAATCAAGAGGGCTTCATTTTGCTCTGATAATGGGGACCTGGGCCCTGGTCTGTGTAGACGCTGAAAGGCGAGCCATGCTTCTGAAGACAAATGGGCAACCGGAAGCCAAAGACTCATTCAAATTCCTAATCCTCTTCCTACACTTTGAAAATTAAAAACATCCGGTTCTCACACACAGACCTGGTCTTAAAAGAGCAACCCAAGCCTGTCAGCGTCAAATCTAAAGGATTATTTTGACACAAAAATTGAGCCACCACATGAAATTTAATTTGGCAAAACGTACTGAACTTGGTATGTTTTTTGAGAATATGTTTCTTTTGGCCAGGGCGGTGGCGGGAGTGGGGGGGGGGGGGGCAGGGTACCCAAAAGGGTTTTCAGGAAGAAGCAGATAATCACCTTTTAAGGTGGTTTGGATTGACAGGTGGGAAAATAAATTCCTATAAAGTAACGTAATGTTAGAAAAAAAATAATAAAAAATAAAAATAAAAAAGAATGCCAGAGAGGAAAAGTTCCTGGAGAGAGCATTTTTGCACAGACTCTACCCACTAGTTGGAATGTGGATCACCCTTGTTCCTGAAGATCCTTCCCGGAGTGCTCTCGGGGGGCCCAGGTCTGACCAATGTAAAACGTGAGAGGGCGACTCCTTCGCCCACTTTCGGAGCTTGGCTGGGCCTGGGAGGCTTGTAGTTTCACTGAACCAATCTGGCCGCCAGCGGAGAGCCAGCTATACTCCGGGAAAGCTTCGGCCAGCAGTGCCCTCGCACCTACACAGCGACCCTACCCTGCGTGAGAGCCGCGTGGGGCGGCGGGGGGGGGGGGGGGGGGCTGGCAAGGTCTGGGTCGGGAGAAGGCAAGTGTTTGGCCTGAGGTGTCCAAGAGGCAGGGAGGGCCTTCAGATTCGCCAGTTTTGTTCTGGAGCCCCGAGGTGTCGAATAAAGCCCAGGGTCCGCAAACTTTATAAAGGGCTCGAGGGTGAGTATCTTAAGCTTCGCTGGCTACCTGGCACCTGTTGCGTATTGTTATTTTTTTGTGACCTCTTAAAAATGTTCTTGGCCCATGGGTCCGTACACCAGTTTTCTGCCTCCTTGTATGAAACCTTTCTGCCTTACCCACCGAGCCTCTTTTCTCACTCTCCAAAATATTTTAACAGGGGCTCCGCACAACACCTGCGGAGCCCCTCCCCCACCGCCATCCCCGCCCCCCCCCCCCCCCCCCCCCCAGCCCGGAGCCAGTGACAGCATGACGTGTGCAGCTCACTGGATTCTGAAAGGGGGCTACCTGGAGCCCAGGCCGGGACGACAGACCTCTCCTCCGCTCTGGCCTCACCGCGAGGAAGAGCCAGAGAGAAACAGGAAGCAGTGTCCTCACCTAAGGAAGGGGCAGCTGTAAACATCTGGGAAGCTTTTCCATCATCTCGTTTCTCTGAGGAGCTGCTGCAGAGTCGTTCCCCAGGAGGGAGACCCCCTCTGCCTCCCCAAACACGCTCCTGTGACCCAAGGAACCCGAGGGCAGGTTCGATCGATCCAAGCAGGACAATCGATCCAAGTGGCAGCACCACCGTCCCCACCAGACGCTCAATCACTTCCAAAGCCTCAACACAACCGCACCGGGTCCAGCAGCGGATGAGGGACCCGCAGTGCGTCGTGGGTCCTCCTCCCCAGGTTGGGGGCACTTTAAACTTTGCCATTGGCAACGACCAAGGACGTCACGTACGTTCCCGCCCCCCCGCCCCTCGCCCCGGCGCTGGCCAGACGCGCATCACTCAGCGGTAACAACACAACCAGGACAAAGAAGTCAACCGTACGGATGATCTCCACGCGCCATAGAGTTGGTTCAACAACGGCACTGGACGACTTCCTGTTAACTTTACCTAGCGGCGCTTGGTGCGGTCGACTTAAAAGTCTTAACGCTTTTTGGGGTGTTTTTTTTTTTTTTTGGTGGGGACCAAAGAAAAAATTCTCTTTTGGAAAAAACCTTTTCTGACACAGCATCATTCCCTGGAACGAGCCTGGGTCACTATTGTATCTTAAAAACAAAAAGCACAGCAAGAACAGAGGTAGGACTTAATATTGCCATCCAAGGGTTTCCCCGCGAGGGCCTGAATGAGCTAGGGACGTGCGCGTGGCGACGGAGCCATCTCGGCTCCCGTTCTTTCGCACGGTGCCAAGGGAATACTTGCGATGTGTCTGCACATCCGTATATGCTTTTTTAAAACCGGATTCTTCCTGAAACCACAGGACTTGGGGATCAGGGTTTTGTATCTACTGGCCGACGGCTTCTGGCTCTCCAGGGCCACACAGCTGGCTTCTTCCCCCTTTCTTCTTGTGCTACGTTATTTTTTGTCTCTTCCCCTCCTCTCTGTGGCAAGAGGGGGAAAGTCCGAGCGTCCACTGTTTAGGAGAAATCAAGATACAGGGGGCTGACCAAAACCCCCGGTGAAACGCACGGAGGGATCACGTGATGGTGTCCGTCCAAATGCAGCGAGAGGCGGGTCAGCTCCTGCTCATCCACAAGGGGCTTCTCAAGTTTTCTGAAGCGGGTTTCCCTGATGGCGGAGAGGTTGCAGCTGGGTTCCTTGGGTTTGCCCGGGGCTCACACGAGAAGGAAGGCTCGCCCAACTTAGCGTCCCGGGAATCGGCGAGGGTGGACGCGTCCGCCTCACCGGACAGGTCCTCCGTCGAGAAGTTGAGACTTCCGAGCTTGGCCAGAGAGTGTGAGCGTTTCAGCGGGGACGAGACGGTGAGGCCCGCCAGCCGGAGACGGGTCTCGATCTCCTGCGTCCGCTGCTTCACGAGCCCGGGCTTGCCTCGGACGCTGTGGATGCTGTCGCTGCTGGAGCTCCGGGTCAGGTTGGAGCTCATGGAGGAGGAGGTGGGGGTGTAGCAGATCGTCTTCAGGAAGTCTTTCGAGAAATGACTGGTGTGATCCAGGCGGCAGAGGAAGGGGGTGGGACTCTTGAGTGGGGCTCCTTCGAGTGGAGCGGGGAGGGCCTCTGACTTCTCGTCACTCCCAGAGAGGCGAGGCAGCGGCAGGGGCCCCGGCGGAGCGGGGTTCTCCTCAGGGATGCTGGCCTCCAGCCTGCTGGTCGTGCCGTCCCTGGAGGGAGAAGCCGGGTCTGCGGGCGTGCCCTTTAACCTCTCCAGTTCTTTGGTGTGCTTCCGGACCAAGCCCGCCTTCTGCAGCTGAATGATGGATTCCTGGTGCTGCATCAAGTAGCTGTTGGTGGTTGGTTTCTCAGCTTCTTTGCTGAACAGAAGCCGCAGGTCCTTGGCTGGCTTCGGATCTTTCTTGGGTGGGGATTCATCCTTCGCCACTTCCATGCTTGGAGGGTTCTTATCACAGTGAGAGTTCTTCAAAAGGAGGGACTTTGGCAGGGCTCTTTGGGTTTCTCTGGAAGGTTCCGAAAGGCTAGCTGGTGGCTCTGGGGCAGCTTCGGCCCCAGAGCCACCACCGTCTGACCTCCTCGAGCCTGCTGGTGGTAGGAAAGGGGGACTTTCGCTTGGGCCAGAGGCCAGTCTCTCTAAAGCTCGGGCCCTGCTGGACGTGTAGGCCACAGGGGAAGATGTGAGGTGGGGCAGGAAGGTCGGCTGGGTGCAGATGGCGGGGGCACCGGGGTTCTCGCCCCGCTCCCTGAAGGCCTCAGGAGCCCCGCTGGCTGTAGGGTACATACAGTCGGCACAGGATTTGTAGGAAGGCTTCACCTTGTTAAGGATCCCGAATATAGCATCGTGCTGAAAGGAGACAAGAATGTGGTGAGTATACGGTAACGGGCCAGCGGCCACAGAACACGAGGAAGGCGTGGGGTGGGGCTGGGGCAGGCACTGGAGAGGGAGCCCCCACTTCAGTCAGTGCAGGAACAGAGGCCTCTCTGAACCCTCTGGGCCACGAACAGTGGCGGTTAGGGATGCCGAACCAAACTTTCCAGAAGCTATGTGCCCACGATCCCGGGGAAATCTCTGGCCACACAGCCAGCAGGGTGGTCAGGAGCAAGGCCTGCTCAACCCCACCTCTGCCATCTCACGTGGATGCCTCCCCCGTCCTTTCCCTCTCGGAACAAATCTGTGCTTGGGGAGTATGTGGCCTGCAAACGGGGCTCTGCCCTTCTAGCATGAATACAGCACGGCTCCAAAGAACCACCATGTAGCTGTGGACTGTGGTCTTCACAGTGAGGTGGCAAAGGGCAAAAATGGCTTTGGAAAGACCCTCTTAATCTTACCCACCCAAATACGGGTGCCCATAGTCTCGGATGAGGGAGCCAGGCTGAGGTGGTTCTTTTGTTTGTTTATTTATTTGGGGGGAGGGGCAGAGAGCGAGGGAGACAGAGGACCGGAAGCAGGCTCTGCACTGTGAGCACAGAGCCTGACACGGGGCTCGAACTCACGAACCACGAGATCAGGACCTGAGCCGAGGTCAGACGCTTAAGGGACTGAGCCACCCAGGCGCCCCTAAGGTGGGTTTTATGTACCAAGGGAGCACACATTTGTGATGTTTTCCAAGGAAAACCACCTGCCTCTAGGTCAGTGTGACCTATGCCTCCACAGTGTGCCCTTCTGATGGGCGGGGCACCTGCTCACCTCCCTCATGTGCCCATAGGGCTGCTCCTATGGGCTGCGGTGGGGGAGGCCGACCCTCACCCCGACAGTGGTTTAGCTGTGAGATTCCCAAGCTGGTCTGAAACAAAGGCTTTTTGGCGAAGGGCTGATATTGTACGTTTCTCCCTGTGGCCTGCCACTGGCCCTGACCGTCAAGGGTTAATCCCATCCGGTGTCACAGACGTAGGTCCCCCAAGCTAAGAAGTCACGGGGTAGTCCAGTCCTGGAGGAATCCTAAGGAAACCCAGCCATGATTCCTCGAGGCTGCAGGGGAGCATATGGAGAGCGTGCGGTGGGGGAGGCAGGGGGGCCTGGTCTCCCGCAGAATCCTAGCCTACTCAGGACTCCTGGGGCCGGCTTCCAGGTCAACCAGTGAGACCAGATCACTCCCGACCTACAGCCTGAACTCGCAACCCGGAACTCTGACCAAAGTTTTCTTCTAAAACCTTCAGGACCTAACGTTCTAACACGTGGTGAAATGATCCCATGGTGGGAGATTTAAGACCACCTTTCGGAGCCCGAGGAGCAACCGGCTGGGAGAGAAGTCACTCGTCCAACTCCTACTTAGGGAGCACCTGTCCCACATCATGAGCTGTATCAGGCGCAGGGGATGCAAACAAGACATGGTCCCCGCCCTCAGAGGGTCTACTGTCTTCTAGTGAAAACGGACCAGGACGCTGAGTGAAGGCATAGTCTTACAGATGAACCCTCACCAACCTGGAGCCATAGCTCACAAACAAGAGTTGAACAAATGAATGAATGCTTGTGTCTTGGTCCTATTCCCTTGATCACGTCACCCGTTCAATCAAATTCTGGCCAGGGAAGGCAGGCCGTGTCCTTCACGTACCTTCTTACCCAAGCTGCTCGTCTCCTCCATTCTGCGACTCACCCCATGCCCTCTGAGACTGATGGAGGCACTACTATCCTGGGCAGAGGTCTTATGTCCTCTCTCTTTATGGGTATTTGCTCTTTGAGGGAAGGGGGAGTGGCGGGAGAAATTCCTGAGTCAGGAACATGGCGTCTGGAATGTTTTATCATTTGGAGGTCGGTGGTGGGTCGGCCCCACTTCATTCGTATTAAAAGGTGGCCAAGGCAAACCCTCTGTACGGGGGATGCTGGCACCTGCCGGCTTCCCGAGTGCTCTCGCCGTGGCTAGCCAGCGCAGAGTGAGGGGGGACGCCGAGAGTGGGCGGCACGGGACACCCCCCACCAACCCATCCTCCGCCCCTGGGCCGCTCGGAGGAGGGAAAAGCCTGGGGGAATTAATGATTTTCTGAGCGAGCGCCAGCTTGCCAAGACCTTGCTGCAGAAACCCACCACACAGGAGAGCCACAGGGGACTGCTGGAGTCGAGCATCCGAACAGTAGTCGGAAGACCAGACCCTTGATGATATGGAACAGTTCCCACCGGTTTCTTAGAGGTGATATTGTGGTCGTGTCTCCACTGAAGCGACACATCTGGGATTTGTTTCAAGACAATTCAGAGTGTGGGGAAGTGAGGGAGGGTATGAAATAAGAATGGTCTTGTGTTGCTCAACGTGAAGCTGGGTGCTAAGTCTTGCTTTCCATTTTATGTAAGGAAGAAATCGAGGGGCGTCTGGGTGGCTTAGTCAGTTGAGCGTCTGACTCCCGATCTCCGCTCAGATCATGACCTCACAGTTTGTGAGCTGGAGCCCCGTGCTGGGCCCCACGATGACAGCACAGAGCCTGCTTGAGATCCTCTCTCTACTCTTCCCTGACTTGCTCTCTGCACCTCTCTCAAAGTAAATAAAAAAGAAAGGAAAGAAGGAAGTCGAGCCGGAGGCGCAGCCCGAGCCGAGCCGTGACTGAGCGCCCCGCAGACCCCTGACCTGGGCACGCCTGCCCCTCCCCTCCGATAGCGCCCGCTGGCAGGGGGGCAGGACGGGCCAGCCCAGCGCCCACCTCGAAGTCCTCCGGACAGCTCCTCTTGCTGTTGTTGTTGTTCAGGTTTTCCCGGTTGAGCAGGCTTTGGTCCAGCTGGGGCGGGGGCCGCCCCCACCGCCCTGCTCCCGGGGCCTCCTCCCCTTCCATCTCCTCCACCTGGGGCGACCAGCCACTCCGGGCCTTGGGGCTCCCGAACTCCAGCTTCTTCTTCACCTCCTTCTCGCAGGGTCCGGAAGCTTCCTGGGGATGTGCGGCCGGCCTGTGTGCCTCGGTCGCCTCGGCTGCTTCCTCCAGGAGGGCGTCCCTCTCCAGGTCCTCCAGGTGGACCACGCTGCGGGTCTCGCCGCCGGGGGGATGCAGGAGGGGGTCTGAGAGTCGCCGGAAGCAGCAGGGGAGGGCGGCTCCTCCTGGGGCCCTGCTGTCTGGGAACCCAGGCTGGGCAGCGTCGTCCAGGCAGGGCAGCTGGGCCTCTGGGGTGCCGTCCAGGGTCTCCGGCAAGAAGTCCCCAGACCCTGTGGGGTCCTCCGTGGGCGGCTGGAGGCAGGTGTCGCCCTGCTGGCGCCACAGCTTGTTGTGTCGTTGTTTGCTGCGGGGGAGGAAGGGCAGAGGAAAGTCAGAGGGGGCCAGTGCCCGGAGGGTCCCTGGAAGAGGGGTTGCGGGGGGAGCCGGTGAGGGACAGCCCGAGGCCGACAGAGGTATCACTAGGACCCTCGGCCACTGGGGCGCACGTCGGGAGCCTTAATTGGCGTTGTCACACGGGGACTCTGCGGCGGGTAACGTGAAAGCAGTGTAGACCCCGAGGGTCAACACGGTCTTGGGGTCCCGTGTCATTCTGTGAACTCAGCCACTCCACTGCATGTTTCACCTCCGTCTCGCCATCTGTCAATGAGGATGGGAATCCTCTCCTCCCCACACCGTAGGGAGGCAGTGAGGACGGCAACAGACAGCACATACAGATCTCACGCTGACCTGACTGTGTAAACACGGAATGTGCACTAACTTGGGGCCACGTCTGAAAAAAACTGGAAACATGCATTTAGGTCAGAAATGTGGGCCCCTGGGCGGCTCAGTCGGTTAAGCGTCTGACTCTTGGTTTCGGCTCAGGTCTCGATCTCGCGGTTTAAGAGTTCAAGCTCTGCACTGGGCTCTCGGCTGACAGTGTGGAGCCTGCTTCAGATCCTCTGGACCCCGCCCTCCGCCCCTTCCCCACTCGCGTGTGCGCGTTCTCTCTCTCAAAAATAAACATTTAAAACTAGGTCTTCTAAAACTGTAGTAGTATTGTTATAACACATTTTTTTTAAATGTTTACTTTGAGAGAGAGAGAGAGAGAGAATGTGTGAGTGCAGGGGAGGGGCAGAGACACTGGAGGGAGAGAGAAATCCCAAGCAGAGCCCGACGTGGGACTCGAGCTCACAACCCATGAGATCATGACGTGAGCCGAAATCAAGAGCTGGACACTTAACTGACAGAGCCACCCAGGTGCCCCCGTTATAACACATTTTTAATGTAAGGATGAAAAACAAAAAGAGAAGACAAAAGTTTAATGTGAAATAAGGTAAGTCAGTCACCTCCACGCACCTTAGGGCCACAGTAGCCAACAGCATGCGGGTATGCGGGTTACGGCGAGAGAAGCAAACATAAGAGGACAGCGTGAACTAAGGCCCTGCTGTCCAGCAGTGCACGGGAGCACCACGGCCATCCGTGACGGCTCTGTGTGCGCATTCAGGCAAGGCCGAGAGGGCCCCCAGATGGGGCTGCGAGTCACGGTCGGTGCCTTGTGGCTGTGAACTCAGCCTGAAGACCCCTGGTGAGGCTGCAAACTCCTGATGGTGCAGCAAGCGACTGAAGGGCCAAGGGAGAGAGCAGGACCACCCACCTCTTTCCCTCCCTCGCCTCCTCCCCCTCCTCCCCCAAACCCCTCCTCCTCGTCCCTGGGCCCCACCCGGGGATCTGTCCAGCTGCTCCCTGGTTGACAGCAAAGGGACTCCAGAGACGTCTAGGGCTGTCCTCAGACCCCGTTCAACCCTGCCGGAGCACTCCTGCCTTCTCACACATGGCCAAGAAGCCAGTGGACTCAGCTTGTGGCCTCCTCACAATACCAGTCAGAAATAATCCAGGGAGGCTCCAAACCGCCAGAACAGAAGGGAGTCCCAGAGTCCAGCGGGGATCCGCCTTCATGGGGCCTCCCCACACAGGAGCCTTGGGAGCCCACGGACCTGGGGAGTGCTCCCTCCCCTCTGCGCGCACCCGCCCGCGTGGGACAAGCTAACCTCACGCACCTGTTCCTCCTCCCTCCCCCCCTCCCCCCCAACATGGGGGGTAACCTGTACTCTGCAGACCTTTTCTGGACGGGGGTTAGAGATTTCAAATGTCACCGTGGGCCAGCTATGGCAAAGCACCTGCAAGGGCGAACCTGTGCACCGTTCACACAAATCTCAGAACAACCCTATCAGGGAGGCTTTAATCCCAAACTCAGAAGAGGACACCGAGGCTCGGCTCGAGGCTTGGGGAGATGGGCGAGCTCGCCCTGAGGGGCCCAGCTGGTCAGCACCGGGAGTATCTGCTCTGCAGCCCTGGGAACCGCCCTGTGGCGAAGCCTGGCACGCGGCTCGGCGCGAAGCAGATGCTCAGGAAACGGGGACGTCCATGTGCCTGTGCTGCACATGACGTCATGCCTTGGATTAGAAGCTGTGCACCGTTCCCTCCGGCAGCAAAACAGCTTTCTGTGTGTGCCAACAAAATCAAACAGATCCCTCCTGGAAACCACTAATCAAACCCCAAACAATGGTTGTTTTCTCAGACCGGCACCGCACCGCCCCCCCCTCCCCCCAGAAGCAGGGTTTTAGCTGCGGAGCCCGCTCGGTCCCCTCGATCCTTCTCAGCAGGCGGTCACCCACCTCGCGTCCAAGATGCCTTCATACTCAGACAGCTGCCTCATAAAGCCCGCGTTGGGGCGTGTAATGCTGCGCTTCTGCTTCACGTAGTTGTACGCTTTTTCCAGAGGCCAGCCAAACTCCTTCATCGCGTAGGCTATGACCGTGGAAGCGGATCGGCTGACA
The DNA here is from genome assembly GCF_046562875.1 of Panthera onca. Classification (NCBI taxonomy): domain Eukaryota; kingdom Metazoa; phylum Chordata; class Mammalia; order Carnivora; family Felidae; genus Panthera; species Panthera onca. The sequence continues at coordinate 16,645,313 of NC_138350.1, forward strand.
CCCATCTTGCAATGCACCAGGCACTTGGAATGGTTCCTCCTGCAGGGGTGGGGCGGCGGGGGTGGGGGTGGGGGTGGGTGGAGGAGAGAGTCCAGAAATTTCAACAATTTCCTTCTCTCAGGTGTTCCCCAGTGGAGTTTTATAAACCCTGAAGTTATCTCCGTGCCCAGACCCCCCCCCTTATGTCCTGATATTTGTGCAGCAGATGGCCACACACCCTCTAAAGGAAATAGCTTCGCTGCAAAATCAATTAGCACACAATGGGAAATCGAGATAAATCTGTCCCTGTCTTGCCAAGCTGTGCAGGGAGAGCTCCCAAACCGGGCCGCCTTCAGGGACAAAGTGGGATCGCTGGGATGGGCCAGGAGATCAGAGGCTCTTTTGCAGGAAGCCAAGGGGCAGCTGAAGGGACATCTGCAAAAGCCACACAGCTGTGACAGCAGATGGAGACAGGGAGCGGGTGACTGCAGACAAACGGGGTCAGCGAACTGAAGGCTGCAAGGCCCTCAGGAGAGCAAGATGTGCATCAGACGGGAGGGTCCAGGAGCCAGAGCGAGGGCAGCAGCACCCTGGACTCAGATGGGGGGGAAGAACCCAGGCGGACTGGTGGTTTGCAGGGAGGCCGTACAGGCCTGGTCGGGGCTGATTTCATGGATACGGCAAAGCCGAGGATGGGGTCTCTCGACACCTCACCTCCTCGAGAATGGAAAGGGCTGGCAGGGTGGCACCTGGAAGCTTTATTTGCACAGCACGTAGACCCACCAGCCGGCCTGTTTACACTGGAAGCAGCTGGCCGGTCCGGTGGGTCCAGGCTCGCTTCCTAGACCCCGGGCTTCAAATTCATCCCCGTTATGTGCATTTTGTTTTGTTCTTGTTGTTTTTTTTTTTTTTGTTTCACTGCTGGTCTGAAATCTAACCCCCACCAAAAAATGCAAACAAACTGAGATTTGGTAAGGACGTGTTGCATAGCTTTACCCCTGATGGGGTGCAAAGCAGAAGATGGGGTTTCTCTCGATAGCATCACAGAGGGTTTTCTCTCAGTGAGGCAGAGTTGTTCCATAAGAGAATAAGGGGAGGACTAAAGATGGGGGACACCAGTGACAGGCACGGGGCAATGGGGACCTCTGATGGTCTGCTCCTTTCCATGAATAGGAAAGTTGCATGAACACAGGTGCACAAGCTGGGCCATACCTTGGGGCACCTGCCTGAGCAGCTTTCTTGGCAGACGCAGCCCCAAAAGTGCCCAGAGTCCACATATGACCTGGCCCACCCCCCTCCCTCCTTTGGCTGAGCGACTCCCCAAAGGCAGAGCTCCCAAGAATGTCCACTTGGTGTCAGATCCTTTTCTGATACTACTTTTGACACCAACGACAAAAGTGGGGTCCCATGTCACGGTCAAGGATGGGGGAAACGAAGGCTCCCTGGGGTCCCCACCTTGAGATCAGTGACCGTGTCCCTTTGGTGCTACGGGTCCTGTGGTTTAAAACCAGAGGTCCACCAGACATCAAAGGCTCCACAAACCGGGAGACGGCGGTGTCTGGGATTGCCATTAATTTGTGCCCACCCAGCGTCTGCCAGTTTCCTCCTCAGACCAGCTTCTTTCGCTTCTCCACCCACTTACTTCGCTTTGTTTATAAAATGGTACGCCTCGTTCCAGTGGGCAAGAAGGTCTGTTGTTTCCTCGTCGTAGACTCGGATGTTATGATATGCAAATAAGCCAGGGAAAAAATTATCTATTTCTCTAGTGACATTTAAAATGTAGTCAACACTGTAATGAGAAAAAAATAAAGGACAAATTTGGAGAATCAGAATGAGGAACTACAAAGAACAAAGTAGCAGAAAAACTGAGCAAAGAAAAAATTAAATACATGCGCATAAAGGATATGTGTTTACGGTGGGGTTTTTGTTTTTCCTTAATAGTCATTAACACACATTGGTGTGCTTTCTAAATGCCCTCTGTGTGATGAGAACATATTATATTTAAAATAAAAAAAAACATATTCCTTTATAAAAAACTCAGGAAAAAGAAAGTTCAAAGCATTGCTAAGCAATATGAATTCTGGAAAGCAGACATGTGTATTACTTAAATACATTTTCAAACGCTCTTGAAGTTTCAAAATTCATTAACTGTTATGAATATACTGAGGCTTTAAAAAAAACAAAGTCTCCACTTTTAAAGAGCTAAAAAAAAAACCAGACTCTATCCATCCATTATTCATGTACCTAAGAACTGCCTTAAATCCTTCTTGAAACAAGGCAGACTAGAAACAAATAAATTGTTGAGAAGGTCCTCAAATGCTGGTTCTGTAGTTCTTTAAATGTGATACTTCTATTCCCGGAAGACCAAAATAATTTCAGGAGTTAGAAAATACCTCCAATAGGTTTGTAAGAGAATACTTATAAATGCTGTAAGAAAATACCTTTAAAAATCATTTATGTGTTCCCAGCAAGAGAAGGCATAGATAGTATTGCTGTACATTTGAAGAATATTTTTTTGTCGCAAGAACACATCTTAACCAGTAGTTCTAAAGATATATTTTAAGATTTGTTTAGTCTTCATTTTTAAATGCAGTAATTCAAGAATACCATCATGTCAGACCCACAGAATGGTGATTTTGTGGCTGCGTTGTTTAAAAAAAAATGTCCAGACATCTGTTCTTGAAGATCTAGATTTAAACATTTTTTTTTTTTAAATTCCTGCCGTTGGGCATTTCTCAGACTGAGACAGGCGTATGTTTCTGGCCAACACTGAGCATTTTAGCCACAAGATTCCCACCAGGACCCAGAGTGGAACGTCCGGTAGAAGCAGGAGTGGTCCTGGGATCAGGGTTGCTGCGCGGTCCCCACCAGGACCGCCAGCAGGCGTGCGGGCAGTGGTGCACGTGAGGGGGCTCGTGGCCTTGTCAGCACCCACGCCGTCCTATGCCACTGGAGTGTGACTGCGGACCGCTCTTGCTGACACACACAATCACACGGAACCCCGTTAAAGTCTAAAACCCGTGAATTATTCAGGAGGTGGCATTCAGAAGCACATCCGTTTAGCCGTGCAAAGCTGCCCAGCCATGGCAGGTGGCTCGGAGACGGGTGCCTGCAGTTATAAGGGCTCGACCTTGAGGGTTTCTAGGCTGCCTGGAAGGACAAGGGAAGACGAGGGGAGCAGACTCACCCTGAGCCCTGCAGCTCCTCCAGATTGGACGCATTCCATTCAGAGCCCTGGGGGACAGATCACACAAACCCCCGTGAGTGTCACATGTCAGCCTCAGAGCTGCTTATGGGATGCACGGCGTGGGCTAGCCCTGACGGGGATGGTCCTTGCGCGGGCCCTTGGCCTTCGACAACGGATAGAACCGAAACAGGCCGGTATTGAAGCAGCTTCCCGAGGCAGTCACAGCGTCATCAGCCTGAGTGTGACGCCCTCTGGCCTTCGGGAAAGAGCAAGTTCAGAAACACCTGCACCCCCTCTTGCCACTTCCTTTCCTAAGTCCCCAGCAGGGTCCTGTCACCAGAGGCAGTGACCTCCGACCTCCCACTCAGGAGAGGGCACTTGCACACACTGCTAATTGAAAGCAAGAGTCGTTTGGGGTGCCTGGGTGGCTCAGCTGGTTAAGCGCCCGACTTCAGCTCAGGTCATGATCTCACGGCTCGTGAGTTCGAGCCCCGCATCGGGCTCTGGGCTGCCAACGCAGAGCCCGCTTCGGATTCTGTGTCTCCCTCTCTCTCTGCCCTTCCCCTGCTCGTTCTCGTTCTTGCTCTCTCTCAAAAATAAAGAAACGTTAAAAAAATAATAACGACAACAAAAAAAAAGAAAGCAGGAGTAGGTCTACCTTTCCTGGGAAGTATTTTTAAAAGGTCCCATAGTTCCACATATAAAAAGCTGTCCTGCAGAAACACCCAGAATGTGCACAGAGATTTACGTACAAGGATAGTTATGGTTATTTATAATGACAAACACTGGAAAACAACTCAGAGGTCTGACAAGAAGAAATCAGTAAAATAAACGATGATGAACCCATATGATAGGGCACTTGAAAAAAATCAGAGTTTATGGTGGTTATTCAGTGACACAGGGAAACGCCACAGAACGACAACAATTTAAAACAAGAAACAGGATACGGAACTATACAAATAGTATGATTCTTTCCTTTTCTCTCTTTTAAGAAGTTCTATAGACATAAAAAGAAAAAAAAAAAACCACAAATGGGAAAATAAATATACCGGAACATTCATAGCGACTACATCCAGGTTTGTAAAATTGGGAATGCTTTTCATTTTCTTCTTTAGAGTTTCTCTTATTTCCTTACCTTCCATAACATGTTTTGATTTAATACCTTGTAGAGCAGACTAAAACACAAACCCTCCATTTCTGAGAGTATGAGGAACATAGAAAGGGAAGAAAAGCAAAAGAAGAAACTATCACTTCGTTCTTAGGAAATGCAAACAACATGGAGTCAAAATAGCAAAAGACACTCCCCCCTCCCAAGTCTCCCTAGAAGCTTCTTCTCCCAGGAAGGCAGGCCCCTCAGGACTCAGGGGCTGCGGGGGACCAGTGAAGCTGGCATCATGTGGGTGCTAGCTGGATTTCTGTGCTGCAGGGAGAAGCTCAAATATAAAAATTCCTTTAGTATCTCTCATGGAAAAAGTGACATAAAGCATCAAACCGCACCGAAAAAATAAAGAGAGCTCCACTAAATGTGTGAGCACCCTCTTGTTGTGATCACCACCTAGTGGAGGGACAGCCTGCCTTCTGTTGTTTTCCACCAGGAAGAACTACCAGCTTCCCAGGGAGAAGATTAGAGCCCAGCGCTGCCTGACAGCTTTCAAGATACAGGCTTCAAATCCACATATTCACATACGTTTTAATACGAACGTTAAACATATACATACGTAGCGACTGATATAAACGAATTCACTAAATACATCCGTATTTAACATATTAAGTATATATCACGACACATGCGTCTGGGGAACTATTAAGAACTTCTTGTGGGCAGAAAGCAAAGTCGGTCATGTCTTCAGCAGCCAATGAACTACCTCCGCTTTCCCAGGAAGTGACTTCTGCTCTGACAACGGGTGCCATTTCTTAGTGCCTACAGAAACCGCACTCGGTGCTTTATATGCGTCTTTTACTTCATCCTCATAATGATCCCGCCTGGTACAGAATGAAGGGGAGAAGCCAGAGAGACTCGGTCCCGGTCACACAGCCACTCAGGCTGGGGAGTGGGAACTTGGCCCTGGTGGGTCTGATTTTCATCACACTGCATTGCTTCTCTAATTTTAGCAACATGCCTTCCTCTATAGTCTCTCTGAGAGGCTCTGGGAACTCGCCAGTTGCCTTCTATGGAGATTTACGGCATTAAGAAAATCTGAGCAAGAGACGGAGGTAGGGAGATTCCACCCCGCCCGCGCCCATTCCTTCGGTGGGCCTGGGAGCGGTGCATGGAGCAGGCTTCCGGACAGAGAGGGGAAGCTGGGTTTTGGGTGTTTCCCTACTGTTTCTCACGTCTCAGGATGCCGAGGCATAATCCTGGGGTTTGGCGAGCATGCTCCCTCTAGTAACTGGGGGTTCTGAGCCCACACACTGTTTGGAGGGAACTGGGTGGGGCCTCTGTTAGTGACTGAAGACCAAGGACGGAGAGAGTCTGAAAACTGCTGTCAGTGGACTATGCCAGAGAGCCTTCAAACAACCCCCCATGGCTCAGCTGGGAACCACCCCTCGGACATCTGGCTCGAGTGCAAACTCGTGGAGGCCAGAGTGACGGGGTCTGAGACAGGAGTTTCCAGAAGAGTCAGGACCGAGGTGCCAGTAACTCAAGTTTGCTCCCCTTCTCTGACCTTGCTGCAAACTCCAAACAATCAAGGTCCTGTTGATTTATGTTCCCCCAACCAGACCCTGCCGGGTGCTGTGCCTCTTACGAGATAAAGATGGTCGAAGATGAGGGAGGGTTTGTCCATCTGTCCCAAGATAAGGAGCATCTCGTTGTCTATGAATTCCTTGAATTCTTTCAAGTTACAGTTCATCTGCGTCTCTAATTCATTACGGATCTGTGGAGTGGAAAAGAGTAGGAAAGTGTGTTGTTAGAAAACAAAATAAAACAAAACCACAGTTGTCCACCTCCAAAGCAGTAAAGTCACAACTTACACTGTGCTTGTTTTCAGAAATGATCTTTGGTTGTTGGCGAGTTGTTTTGTTTTGATCCCAGAGTAAGCACACACACACACGCAGACACACACACACACACACACACACACACACACACACGGGCAGGTGGCGGGAACACAGGCTACTCAGCCTCAAAGTCAGTCGGACTGCGAAGAGTTGATTATTTTATACGAAGAAGCAGATTCCCCTGGGATCTCTTCTTTTTGAGTTTAAGGCACATTTTTACAATTAAGTATCAACTATATCACAGTCAACCCATAAAGTCAGTTTCATCTTGCTCCGGAAGGCATCACGATGTGACTTTTTATGTGTCTTAACTAATAAAACGATGATGCGTGCCTTTTAAAAATGGCCACTTCAACCCTTTCCATCTGCCTGGTTTAAGCAATTATTATTATTTTTTTAATGTTTATTTTTGAGGGAGAGAGCGAGGGAGGGGCAAAGAGAGGAACAGAAGATCCGAAGCAGGCTCTGCACTGTCAGCGCAGAGCCCGATGTGGGGCTCGAACTCATGAACTGGGAGATCATGACCTGAGCTGAAGCCAGACGCTTAACTGACTGAACCACCCAGGTGCCCCTAAGCTACTATTATAATTCATCGCATTCCTTGAACAAAAAGCAACCCGAGAAAAAGAAAAAAGTGATCCAAGAAAACATTCAAAGGCAGATGGGAGGCAGTCCAGGGTTCGTAACTCGCTGGTAACTGGTAATCCTGAGATAAGAAACAAGAGTCTGCTGTATCTCAATAAAACACAAGGCAGAGGAGAAGGCCTTAAGAGGGAAATGTTTTCTCAGTGCAACCTATGGGTCTCATGGAATTACCATCAAAGGTCTTATAGGTTCCGAGAGGCCAGGAAATTGGTATGTATGCAGCGTGGCTGGACTCAAACTAGAATGGGACTTGAAGGCCTGCGCTCTTTCCGCTAAGCTCCGTGGGAAAAGCCTCTGAGAGCCAGTGAGCAGGTGCTGGACCCGCCTCCGCTGTGGTTCGGGCAACAGGACAAACGAACACTGCGTGAGCTCTGGCCTGCAAAGGGAAGAGCTCTCTTACTTCTTTTGAGGTCACGTTTTCCAGATCCTGGCTCATCATGATGCTCCGGAGCTTGGCTTTGATGAGGCGCTCGGTCCTCTCCCCTTCAGTTGGCCTGGAAAGGAAGGACATTCGGTAACACGCACAACGAGAGGGGGCCTGAGGTCAGCGTTTACAGGAACCCCAGATGCTCCTGGGCCTAACGAGAACATGAACATGGCCTGGACTCAGAGAACTACCGTCTCGCCGTGCATGTTTTGGGGGAGGGGGGAAGGGACAGAGAAGTCCGGCTCTGGGTCTACAACTCCCGTGGGAGTCCACAGAGCGGTGAGCAGATGGAGGGCACAAACGACGGCTGGAAAGCAGATCCTCGCTCAGGGCTGCAGAGAATCACTCTCAAGGCCAGATGCTGGAAGCCCCAGTGTAGCGTCCTGCCCCCCTCTCCCGCCACCCCGCTCCCCAACAACCAGACCCTTTTGTCTCTGCTTGAATGTATCTGGGCGTGACGACAGCACTGTGTCCAGAGACAGTCCAGAGTTCCCCTTGTGTCCAGCTCCCGTGATGGCCTTCTAACGTGGAGAGTCTACACATTTCCCGGTAACTTCTACCCATCAGCCCCGGTTCTACACAGACCAGGATAATTCTTCCACAGGACGCCCCTTTATGTATTCAAAGGCAACTAACGTTCTCCCCAAACCTCTCATAATCTGAGGCCTCATGGAATGTGGCTTCCGGTCCTCTCCTCACTCAGGCTGACCTCTCTGTCCATGGCCCTCTTAATGCAGTCCCAGAGGGACATACAACTCAGGGGGAGGACAGTCCTAACCAAGACAGAAGGGCCACTTCCTTCTGGACCCAGACTTCTCATTTAGTGTATGTGGCCTCAGGCCACCTGAGCTCTGTTGGAGGCCACGTGACATAGGCCACTCGATCGTGGCCTCTAAGGCAGACTGCACTTGGCCAGTGATGATGCAGTTGTATTTTAGGATCCCAGGGCAATGGATCTATAATACTCCTAGGAGCACAGGGAAAGGCTTTGGAAATTGAGTCTTGAGCCACCTGAAGAGGAAAGGCCAGACCCCAGGGCACCGCCCAAGAGCCAGTGACGCACGTGGGCCGCAAGTTCCTCTGAGAAGCTGACAGGAGTTAGGGAGCTGTGCCCCAGAAATGCATTCACGCTGGAACCCATCTCTGATTTGAATGGGGAGGGGGGGGAGGGTGGTCACACCATCACGGAGCCAAAGACCACCCACGGGCAGCAGGTTAGGGACCCCCGCTCGGAACGCTGGTCCTGGGAGAGGTGGCCCTCGGTCGCCGGACTGCAGGGCAGGTGTCACCTCGTGCAGACTCCGGGTCGGCCGGCGTGGGCAAGGCAGCGCCGCACTTACTTGTCCACAAACAGGGCCGGGGAGTCGGGCCGCGTGGACTCCAGGTCCTGCATGGCGTTCCACTCGTTGATGCAGCTCTGATCGGAGCTGATGCAGCTCTCATAGTAGGTGGCCCAGATGAGAGCCACGCCGCCGGGGAAGTAGTTGTGTCTCCGTGCCACTTCGCAGGCCTTGTGAAGGACCTGCAGGGCAGACCTGGGGTGAGGAGGGGGGACAGGGTCAGGCCCCGGGGAGGCACAGGAGTGCTGGGCCTTCCCCTTGACTGGGGGGCCGAGATAGGGGCCGATCCCTAAAAGACTTCCTACTGGAGTCAACCCTGCCGTGTACCGGGTTCCCGGGGGGACACAAGGCAGCCCGAAACCTCCAGATTAACACGCCCAGTCTCCGTGACACAAGCTTTGAACCCAAGAGTGGATGGGACATCCTTTATCGTGCCCAGCAGGGCAACAGTACAGATGTTGTTATCGCCCGCCCAGGCTGGCTCACGGAGCCCTTCACACTCCATTAACTCCCAAGAATGAAGATTTATTTCTGAGGCTGTGGGGATACCGTGAATTTAGGAGCCACCTCGAAGCCTAGGAGGCTCCGAGCAGGAAGGAGTCTTTAGCTAACAGCGGAGACCTTTTACCGCGTTCCGAACGACGTACTGTGGAACCCTTTCCCATCAGTGTTATAATCGCTTCAAGGCTTAGGTCTCTCGGGGGAATGAGGTTCTGGAAACTCAGGTTAATACAGGAACGAAATGAAGATGGGGTTCGGGAAGGAGTGGGATGGAAGGAACAACACGGAAAACGTACACAATAACGGTCAGCTTGGTCCCTTTTCTAAAACTCTTTTTACGAAAATCGAGGCTGAAACTTTCTCAGTGGATGGGGTGAGTTGGGCATTGACGAAGAGTGGAAGCGGGAAGCCCCGGAGGGGAGCGAGAGTCCTCGGAGACGGCACAGAAGCCACCGCCGTCTGGGGCACGCTTCCCAGACACGCCCGTGCCGTCTCCAGGCTGCCTGAGGAGACTGGCTGGAGCCGCACATTTGTTACATTTAGTTTTGTTCCTTAAGTTCTGGAAAAACATGGGGGCCTATTTTGTACTTGCCTGTAGAGAAAGAGACAAGAAACGATCCAGGGGCACCAGGAATATCCAGGACGTGGAGAAAATTAGGATTTTGTGATTTTCCCCAGAATGATCCTGAATCGGGGGTGGCGTAGAGTAAGGGACGAGGTAAAAACGAAGCACCATATCGATTTGTGGCCCATGGGAGAATTCTGGGTAACTCTTGCTGGCCCAGAGGAAAAAAGTAATGACCCTGAAACACTGGGGCAGAACCCTTCTCCTCAGGCCCCACCGGCTTTCTCCTGAGTCTTTTCCAGATTACTGGAGACAGGCACTGTGTGTTTGTTGAGTCTGCTGCACAAGTGGTTTGTGCAACAACCGCCCCCCCCCCCCCCCCCCCCCCGCCCATGAGGAAGGCTCTCAGATGCCTGTGCTGGGCTGGGAGAAGCGCTGGACACGACCCGTTTCACCCGGTGCAGACTTTACCCACGGCTACGTCATGCTCCAGGCTGAGCATGCGCGAGGCCCTGCACCCTGCGTCCCAGGGCAGAAGAGGCCCCTGTGAGAAAACGCTCCCAGCACTCCCTGGCACAACACGGGACTCTGTCTGTGCTACGGCCACCTCCCTCAATAGACTTTAAACCCCACGAGGACAGGAATTATGTTCTGTTGTATGCCCTCCCAGATGCCCGCTGCCTGGCAGAGTGCCGTTCCCTGGATGGCACAAACCGAGTGTGTGCCAGGCCCGAAGGACAAGCTAATCTGTGCTGGAATGACATTTGGACAGCCAGAACGGCAAAAAGACAACCCCATTCCTAACCGGCTAAAGGGCCTGAATAGACATTTTTCCAAAGAATGCCCAAATGGCCAATAAGCCTACGAAAAGATGCTCAGTAGTAATTAATTAGGCAAATATAAATCAGAGCCATAATGAGATACCACTTCACACCCCTTGAGCGGGCCATCATGAAAAAATAAAATAAAATAACAGGGCACTGGAGAGGACGTGGAGGAACTGGGACCCTCGTGCACGGCTCAGGGGGGATGCAAAATGGTGCAGTCGCTGTGGAAAACGGTTTTGGTTCCTTAAAAAGTTAAACACAGCATTAACGTGATCTAGAAATCCCACTTCTAGGCACATACTCAAAAGAAATGAAAGCAGGGACTCAAACAGATACTTCGCCAGTAGCCAAAAGGTGGAAATAACCCAAATGCCCATCAATAGATGAAAGGATAAACAGAAAAATTGTGTCTAACCACAGACGGAAATAATATTCAGCCTTAAAAAGGATTCGGACACGGGGGCACCTGGGTGGCTCAGTTGGTTGAGCATCTGACTCTTGATTTCAGCTCAGGCCATCATCTCACTGTTCGTGGGTTCGAGCCCCGATGTTGGGATCTGAGGTGACATCGCAGAGCCCGCTCAGGATTCCCTCTCTCTCTGGCCCTCCCTGCTCGTGTGCCTGCTCTCTTAAAATAAATGACCTTAAAAAAAAATTTTTTTTTTTTTCTACAGTATGGACGAACCTTGTCAACATTTTAAGTGAAATAAACCAGAGACAAAAGGACAAAGAGTGTATGATTCCACTTGTAGGAGGGACCTGGGATAGGCAGAGTCATAGAGACAGGACATAGAATAGAGGGTACTAGGGCCTGGGGAGAGAGGGCATGAGTGTTTAATGGGCACAGACTTTCTGTTTGGGATGAAGGAAAAGCTCCAGAAATGGATGGTTATGTTTGCACATCATGGATGTACATTGAATTGCATGCTTAAAATGGTGCATTTTATGTTATGCACATTTTGTGCCACACACACACACACGCACGCACACACCTAAATGAGCCTTAAAATCGAAGGGGGTCTTTCGATTCATGCTGGCAGCTAAAAAAAAAGAAAAAAAATTTCAAAGGCGATGTAATTCTCTAAAACCACACTTACCACATGGCCTGGACAGACACGGGCTTGAAGACGTGCATCCGTCCCGCTGTGCTGACGCTGAACCCACTGAGAAAGACAAACAGAAAAGAACGGAACCGTGGTGAGATACTGGACCCTGCACCCACAGCGAGACGGCAGCTCATACGGACACCCTGAGGACAAGTGCGTCTTGTGCTTCCTGATAAGGGACTACCAGCCCACTGCATCCAATGAGGGCAACAGTAGGAACAAAGAAGAAGAAAAAGAAAAACAAGACGAACGTTTGCTTCCAACCCAGCTACGTGAGGTCTGTCAAAAACACAAACCCTGGCAAGGGCAACGATGCCATCTGACGCCACCTCGTTCACGTTCCTGCCACCATCCCAGCAGCCCACCGCGGCTACTTCCCGCCCCACATGTGCCGTCCGTTACTTTTGCAATTGCATGGGAAATATCTTCACGGAAGGCAAAATGTTAAGAAGGAAAAAAAGTAGAACCATAATCCTACCTTTTGCCCCGCCCCCCCCAAAAAGTCACATTTTACTTTTTCTCCCCGAATGCTAACTATGAGGCAAGGTAACTTTTACCATTGGAATCTCAGTGGAGGGATAAACTTCTACTCCGCTCCTTTCCACTCACGGCAGAACCCGCGTATTTCCCTTGGAAGCAAATGTATGTGGGACCCGGATGGCTCTTCGTCTCTTGTTTACCTGCCCAGGCCAAATGGAAGGGTTCCTCCTCTGCAGCCCCCCAGAGAGGCACCTGAAATGCTGCTCCGCCTGCCAGCTGTCTGTCTGTCTTTCCCGGCACCCCCACAGACCACAGGTTCCTGCTGTGTCCTTTCCAACTACAAACGTACAGAGACCAGCTCCACCTGGAGGGCACGTACTGAGTATTCATCTAACACATCAAGGTAAACGTATGAATATCAGCTGCCTGCTGCTCTTGAACTTCACACGCAGCGGACCTCCTGTAAATACCCTTCCGTTGCTACTTTGTGACCCAAATGCCCTTATGCAACGCCAAAACGTCCCCTTCCTTGTGTGGTTCACTAAGGGGCATGCTGTTTCTCCCGATGTAATGAGCACATCACACATGTGACCCTGTGGATGATCACCCAACAACGCCCAAAGTAGCTTGGTGTTTCAAAGTCCACAGTGGAAGAATTAAAGAGATCTCCTTACCCATCTCCGTCGAGGTGGATTTTCGTGTCGCTCCACAGCCGGAGAACCATCCCGATGGTACAGCTTTTACTACTCGAGAGGAAAGAGCAGATGCCTTGGAGTTAGGATCCACCTGCCCAAGCATGGTCTTCCCTCTCTGTCTTCACCCCGCCTGGCCAGCTGGCAGGGGGAAACCACCACCTGACCTGGGTCTGGCTACCGTATGTGTATCTGGGAGAAGCTCTCGGGCCGTCCGCGTACGGACCGCTTGCCACTGGATTCTAGAAGACGGGGCCTGGGACGGGCCCTCACCAGAGGGGGTCACCAGTGACCTCTACTTGGAGATGGTCACAGGGGACTCTGACCAAACACCAGGCCTCAGCTGTGGCTCTCAGGGAGACAGAGAGCAAGCAGTTGACCTCACGCCCATGCTGCCGCAGGGGTGAGGCCGCCAGTGGCTGGCACACTCCTGGCACAAGGCCACACGCACTCCAGGGGACGCAGGCGAGTGGTGGCAGCCAGCCGGGCCTCCTGTCCGAGGGTGGCGGGGGTGGGGAGGGTGCCAACACCATTACTGGAGCTCATTTCCGGGCCTCTGTTTCTGTACCTTTGTACAGCTGCGCTTTAAAACCTAGCTTAATCTGCTTTTGTTTTGCTCACCCTACCAGTGAAATGACACTTAATGACTTTGGAGACAGGCGCCACTGAAAAACACAGAGGGAAAGAAAGGGCTTTATCAGAGAGTCCCCTTGGATTATTATGAAAATTCTTCAGGCGTTTACAAAAGAGTCTGCTCGTGACAGACCGCCGTTGCTGCCAAGGCCAACTCCGACGACCTCCAGGGATCTAGAATGCTCGCCTCTGCCTCCACTTAGTCACCGCCTGGGAGTGACATGATGCTCATGTGACTGCAGACGGGGAGCTCTGAGCTCCCTGAGACCCCTCTTCCCTGGAGCACTGGGGACCGTGTGGGCCCCTTTTCCACCCTTTACTTCTCTGTCTTCGGGGAAGGCAGTTTCCAGCCCTTCGTGTCAAATTAGACTAAGCCTTTTGTGTTAGGCAAATTCTCAGGCCCCAGCCCTGCACTCCTACCCGTACTTGATCGGCTAATTATATTTCCTTTGTAGAGCTGCAAAATACAATTTACGCCCAGTCCCGGATAGCCCAGGAGCTACTTGGCTGTATTGGTGCAGACTGGCCCCTCACAGTCCCAAACCGATATGCGGAAAGCCCAGGGTAGAGGGGGCCCTGGGAGCACGTGGCCAGGCCTGGAGTCGAAGCAAGGGCAGCATCTAAGCTGGCCTCTCCAAATCACAGAGACGGGGAAGAGCCTAGTGAGTGCTGTGTGTGCGGGGCCAGGTCCATGGAGCACTTGCACTCAGGCTCTTGCCCTACAGTCAAGAGCACGAGCAGGGACCGTGACACGACCGTAAAAACTCTGCAAATTCCTTAACATGCCCCGATCTGCTATTCTGTGAGTTCCCAGTCTTACAGGGACGGACAGTCAAATTTCTATAGCAAAGGAGGGCCTGTGCACTTGCATACACGGGAAGTGGGGTCTTAGAGGAAGAATGACCTTGAAGGATAGAGTGGGCGGGGGCAGCTGCCCGAGAAGGCGGTGTCAAGTCCCCGGGGCCCGGCATAGCAGGAACAGAGGAGCCAGCTGGGCCAGTGCGGGAGGAACTCAAGGGAACCGTGGAAGTCCTTCACGAACTGCGTGAGACCAACAAGGGCAGCATGGCCGGGCGCCCCCACGGCACTCCAAGTGCCCCGGGTCCCAGACAAAACATCGTGCATGACGGAACCTGCGGGTGGCCGCTCCGCTCTCCCGAGGGGGCACATGGATGGCTCTGAAAGAGCACTCGGGAGCTGGCAGGGCCGGTCACTACCACGTGTTCTCCCCTCTAACACTGCACCCGCACCAACCCCCCGGGAACCCCCTGTAGGTGCCCCTTGTGGGCAACACCCATCTCTCGCTCTTTTTTTGTTTTTTTAAAACAATAAGGAAGCATAATCTCAAGTCAGGGATTTAAAAAAAAAAACAGGCGTATCATGCTTTCGGCAGGGCCAAAAGCTCCGGTAAGGACCAGGGCTTTGCTTTCAAGCCAGGATCGAGTAAAAGTGCCTGGTGCTCTGTCAGCGTGGAAGCTGCAGAAAAACGCCCAGTTTCCAGGCCCCGCCTCCACACACCTGGGCGTGCGCGGGGCGGCTGCTCAGGCCCGACCACAGGAAGGCCCACTCAGTGCCCGTCCCCCTCTGACCGCCTGCTCACCCTCTGCAGCCACCCGACCCACCTCCCCGGCCGCGAGGCCCCCGCACCGGCCTCGGGCAGGCCTGTCTACTCCAGCCGCCAAGGATGACGTGGAAGGGCGTGCGTACGTGTCCAATGCTACGGTCACGGCCTCCAGGCTGCGTGGTCGGAGAGCAGAGGCCGGGGCTCTCTCACTGATGTGGCTCCGGCACCCGGCAGGGCGCTGTGCACACGCCAAGTGCTAACAAATACAGATGCGGTTGAGTCTATGAACGACTCACCAACAACAGGGTGTGGAGGAGGGCTGCGGCCTATCGAAGTGTGGGGTCTACACTGCAGGTCTGCAGCAAAAGTCCCAATTCTGAGGCCCTGCTCCCGCCAGGAGGATGGCCTTGGGGTAACCACGCCAACCTCATGAGCTGGATTCCTCACTTGTAAAACATGAATCGGGGCGACCTACCCCACGGGGCAGTTTAACGGTTCGAGGAGACGCTGAGGACGTGTTGTGGCAACTGCACTGTGCTCCCCCACGGAAGCAACAGAGCTGGCTGGCAGGAGGGGCAGACCTGGCAACTCCAGAGGTCTGGGCAGGGATGAGGGGCACATTCCACAGGGAGGCAGGTTCCGGCTCAGGGCCGGAGAGCGTTACTGGAATGGATGACACATGGTGAGGGAAGCCCCGGAAGGAACTCGGAAAGGCGGGCATTATCATCGCTGGAGGAGTAAATGTAACTGCAACACCGGGGCGCCTGGGGGGCTCAGTCGGTTAAGTGCCCGACTTCGGCTCAGGTCACGATCTCACAGGTTGTGAGTTCGAGCCCCATGTCGGGCTCTGCACTGACAGCTCAGAGCCTGGAGCCTGCTTTGGATGCTGTGTCTCCCTCTCTCTCTGCCTCTCTCCCCATCTCTCTCTCTCTCTCTCTCAAATAATAATAACCACAATACCATTGGACACGAAACGTCTCTTTGCTTCACCACCTTGCCAACAATGGCCCACAACACAGAGCGCAGCCTGCTTCCGAGAGCACCTGTCTGGGGCTCAGAAGTACCGGGCCGTCTGGTCTTCAAGGGGGCTCCTCCCAGCTCAGCTCCTAAGACCCATCAGGCTACACCTGCTTCCAGATCCAGACTTCCCAACCAGCCCAAGGCCACAGACGCCAGCTCACACTTCTCTCCCAAAGTGTGCCACACAGAACTTTCTCCTAGTGCTATCACGTACCGGGAAGAAGGTCATAGAAGAAAACGCCCTCTGTCTCCATTCGTGTACTTGTTAACAAGCGACAGGGTCCTGGTCACTCTAACGGCAGCTCTCTCAGGGAACAAGATGTGACCGCACAGCTGCCACACCGTTCACTGCTTCTGTGGCTTTTCCCTTCCTCCCATCGAATCTGCCTTCAACGCGCTTCAAACGCGCCCCTGCTTCGCCCTGACCCCTGAACCGGCCCTGCTGCCCGCTTGCCCTTGAAGACCTGGTTCGCCATCGGAGGCCGCGGAAGGCCTCTGGCTTGCCCCCTCCGACCCCACCCCTCTCCTGTGTTTCCAAAGCCCCCCCCCCACCCGAAGCATCGCTCTGTCACTGAGCCCACCACCCTGCTTTCTGGTTATGGCTCCTTCCTCGCTAAACTTCTCGACTCGCTGGGGTGGGGAACTGTGTACGGCTGTTTCTTCACGCATCTGGCCCACTGCCTCATACACAGGAGAACGCACGCACTTTCCTTGGTGGGTGAGAAGATTGAAAATGAATAGCGGGAACCCGTCTTAGTCCAGTTCTCACAAACCCAGGTTCTACAACGATCTCACACATACTCATTTATCCTAGATGCGAGAAGAGCCGTTGACACTCATCGCACACGCATAACAGGGTCTCTGATGATACGACTAACCTGGCCTCCGGGTATTGGGAGACTCCAAACCTCTCTACAAGCTTCTGACCAAGGACCCGTCAACAAGGACTTGGGATTCCTCTCGGGATAGTGATACAGGGTGAGGTGCTCGATATGCCGCCTTTCACTCCCGCACTTCAACATGGGACCCTCTGGAGGGCACCCTCCCTGCCTCACTGGGCTGGCTCCTGCTTGTCCCTGGGTGTTCACCACAGCTGCCACCTCCTTCAGAAAGCCTTCCTGGCTAAGGTGCTCTCTCCTACAGTACCCGGATAGTAGCCGGTGGTAAACCTCTAAGCCCAGTGTAATGTTCCTTAGACCCAGAGCTGAGAGCGGAGGCTGGATCTAGCACAGTGCCCGGCACACAAGAGCTGAATGGTGTGGTCTACGGTTCCACGTGCCTGGTCACCCCCACCGCCCACTGCCCATCACACACCCCACCATCATCTCCATGGATACAGGACCACGGACGCCTTTCTCCGGCAGCAGCCCTTGTCCCCCCACCGCAGGAGGGAAGCAGCACCCACCAGACTCACCTCTCCTTACTGGAAAAGTCGACTCCCAGCAAGATGCTCTCCTCCGTGTCCTGGCGCCCGCTGCTGTCTACCACCACCATGTACCGGACCCGCTCCGCCCAGGCGCTCTCCAAGCGCACGGCCTAGACGGGCAAAGACGCTCTCACTGGCCTGCCTTTCCGGATGGTGGCCCCTTCCGTCACCAAATCAACACCAAGGACTTTTGTGTTCTACCTTTCCCCCTGTGAGTTCAGGAATCGAGATGAGATTCTTAATCCTCACGTCTTGTTCATACCCATGCACGAGGGACAGTGCTTGGCTCGGAGGAAATCCCTCAAAGTCGCTCAAATGGGTGAACAGATAAAGTCCAGAGGCTGAAAATCTCAACCCAGCACAGACTGACCCCGAAGGTACAACCTTTCGCTGGACGGTGTGGGTGATGGTGAGCAAACCTGGCTTGGGCTTTTGCGAAATATGGGGGGAAGAATTTGCTGCAACACAGAAATGCCCCGCCTCCCACTGCTCGTGAGTAATTCCCTACCAAATCGTACGATTAAAAATTAAAACTTGCCACTCTCGTCTCTTCTTACCAGCTTGATCCGATCTTCACAACGCAGGAGGTTGATCATTATTTGCAGATGTTGGGGCAGGTCACCTGTTGGCCCAACAAAGAAAGTTGTAAAAGGCCGCCCGCCCACCTTCTAGGCAGAAACCTGCAAGACGCTGATGATGTTAAGGGCCTGGGAGAAGACGGAGAAGTCAAAATCCCTCCACCTACACCACACGGAACCGTCCCAAAGACTAAGAGGCTCAATTTCTCTTACTCCATTCCCGAATGTTGCTCGATGAGGGTGGGGAGATCCAGCCGACTGCCATGTTTTTAGAAGTTGCTTTTATATTCTAAAATGCTTGCAATACGGGCTTTTTAAATACAAGATGTAAAAAGATACCGACAAGCCTAGAGGGGAAATGTTATCAAGTTCAGGGGCGACTGGGTGGCTCAGTCGGTTAAGCGTCTGACTTTGGCTCAGGTTATGATCTCAGGGTTCGTGGGTTTGAGCCCCGACTTGGGCTCAGCACCGACCGTGCAGAGTCTGCTTGGGATTCTCTCTCCCTTTCTCTCTGCCCCTCCCCTACTCTTGAAATAAAGAGAGAAAGAGAAAGAAAGAAAGATGTCAGCAAGTTCAAACAAACGCTCCTGTGCAGGATGAGGGAGCAGGAACTACAGACAGGGCTGGGGCAGGGGATTTGCTAAGAGTTGGTGTGAAAGAGAAAGGTCTGGAGGTCATTTTTCCTGTTTAATACTCTCCTGCGTTTTCCATAAGACAGAGACTGCTTCTACAACCTGGAGAGGAAGCAAGTCAGGTGACTACAGACAGCAGGTACTTGTGGGGTGTCCAGAAAGACAACGTGAATTGACAACGAGCACCGTCACTGTCTCTTCTCTTGCTAAAAGTTCTGTCCTTGACAGCTGTTCCCAGCCCTTCTTCCCTGGTGCCCACACTGGCATCCCCCCAACCTATGAGATGCTCAAGGAGGAGCACGAGGTGGTTGCCCGCGGGGCGCCCCAGAGCTACGCCCCCGTGACGACCACAATGATCAACATCCACAGCAAGACCTCCGTGCCCGACCACACCGTCTGGTCCCTGTGCCGTCTGGCTTTTGTGTCATTCTCCTACTCCCTGAAGTCTGGGGACCAGAGGATGGCAGGTGAGTGAGTGGGGGGCCCAGGCCTTCGTCTCCACTGCCAAGTGCTTGCACATCTGGGCTCTGGTCTTGGGCCTCCTTCTGATCATTACACTCAATGTTGTTTTCGCCCCCTGGCTCAGTGATGATCACCCAGGCGATTTCAGCGATCATTATTAAAGGTTATGGAGGCTACTAGCGGCTGCCTGTGGCCTGAGGCTGGCACCCGTTTTCGCAGCAGTTTGTATACGCATCACTCACTCTACAACTGAATCCAATAAAGCGTTATTACTTTATAAAGGCAGTGATCCAGAGTTTCCAGCTTCTCCGAGCAGCCCAGGGCCCAGGTGGTGCCTCCGGGCTGGAGCGGAGGCAGCGAAGACCCTCAGAGCCGGGGAGTCTCCGCAGAGTCTCCACAGACACAGAGGATCAACACAGCTGAAAACAAGCCGTGTGTTCCAGGCCCAGGGCCCCTAACTGAGGTTCATAATCAGTGAGTAGTAAGTGGGACGCTGACACAGCTCTCTCCCCAGCTGGTACCTTTCTGTTAATGTTTCTTTCTGAAGGAAAGGCTCATCTGCAAAGATGCTGATCTACCAGAAAGGACGAGTAACTCACAGATCTGTATTAATTCTGATTTGTGCAACATCCTGAGAAACAGAGTTACCTTTAAAAAGAAATTAACCTGTAGGGCACAACCAGAATCCGAGAAGGATCAATACACTGGATTTGTTTCTTTTTTTTTTTTTTTTTTTAATTTTTTTTTTAACGTTTTATTTTATTTTTGAGAGAGACAGAGCATGAGCAGGGGAGGAGCAGAGAGAGAGGGAGACACAGAATCTGAAACAGGCTCCAGGCTCTGAGCTGTCAGCACAGAGCCCGACGCGGGGCTCGAACTCACAAACGGTGAGATCGTGACCTGAGCCGAAGCCGGACGCTCAACAAACTGAGCCACCCAGGCGCCCCCACTGGATCCGTTTCTTTGGCAGAAGCATCTTTCACATTGTAGGGCAGGTTGAAACATATGATGTCCGAATCGTACTTCCTTCCTCAGGGAGGACTCAGGTCGTTAGAAGCTTGCCCCCTTCGTCTGCTCTCCCTGTTACAGGACTGCACTGTGTCAAACACCCCACACAGGCACTGCTTTCCTAAGGGTTGACTGGCAGGTGACAGGTCACATTACAAGAGGACAACGTGCTCCTCATCCCCCTCCCTCTACAACAGCACCCCTGCCTGGCGTGGCCCCCGCGCCCCAACGGCACGCAACCACCTCAGCTGGTTCTGGGCTCGCCTGCACCCCAGCACCACCCGCTCTGAGTCACAGCACACAGAGGAAAGCAAAAACAAGCCCCTTTGTCTGACGTGTGCCTAAATGAAAGGGGCATTTTCCACATAGATAGGCTCCTTTCAGCGGGACCTGCCTGTGGAGATGTGGACTTGCTGACCGACAGAACTCCCAGCCGTGGTCTGCCTTCCACACACTGTCTCTATACGCTGAAGTGTTCACTCAGCACTTGCAAAAAGATCAGAGAACATAAGCCTCAAGTATAGGCCCCTCGCAAGTGCCTCAGACTGGGGACCGGCTGACACGACCGGAATGACCTTTGCACGGGCAAAATGAACCATCATTTGTACTCCGCTCTGCGTGATTGCTGATGGGATTGTGGGTCTTCCAGGGCACTTGACAGTAATTCTAGAAAAACAGGAATCAACGTCAAGTCCAGTCTGTGCCTGCCCCAGGGTCGTTTACTGAGACAGTCATGGTCCCTCTGCCTTCCTGAGCACATCGGTCATTCCAGACCTCGGGGGCGAAGAGCCACCAAGCCTGTGGCTTTCTTTCTACTCTCCTGTACGCTCCAGAGATGCAGGAACCAGCCGGACTTGGGGTTTTTATGTGGCTTTGCACCTCCTTCCCCAAGCTTGCACACAGTACGGAAACACTGTTTGAATCAGAGGATGGAGACATTTTATATGAAGAGTGAACAAAGCGGGAGCATTCGCTCTGTTGTAGGTGTTAAGACACGAACAACGGTTAAATTCCCGACAGGGCAGAACCGTGAGCAGGTTCAAGAAAGAGGGTTCTGTTTGCAGGGTGACTGTCCTTGCTACCGCGGTCGTGACAATCACAGCTACCAGACACAGAGCACCCACAGGGAGGGAAGTATGTTACACGCATACATTTCACATTCCATCCTGTGTGAGTTACCGGTATTTGAGGCCCGTTGTAAAGATCAGGCAACTGAGGGTCAGGAGTCGACCGTGACTGCTCAGTAAGTTGTACAACTGGGATCAGAAGCCAGGTCTATCTGGCTCCAAGACACGTATTCTTGCCCCAAACCATACTGCCTCCTTGTGCAGGACGACTATTTTCTGAGCTTGAAACAGACTCAAATCTTGATTCCGCATATCCGTTCGGGGAAAGTACTGACTGGGCCTTGCTGTTTCTGTCAACCGTAAGACACGAAATTCGAACTGAAGCGCTTGGATCCAAAATGAGGCTGGAGGACTCGAGGTCGGAGACAAAAGGATCACAGAGACAAGAAAACTGGCTGCAGCTGCTGGCTGCTTTCGAGGCCTTTGCAGATGGCATTGAGGCGTGCGCTGCCCGTCCGAGAAGCGCCCAAAGAGGCCGTGGACCCGTCACAAAGATTCACTTGTATGCGGAGGTTTCTGATTCCTCTTTTAAACCGCCTTCGGTTTCAGAGTTAAGTCACCTAAGAAAACCGGTCTTATTGCCATATAAGCGTTTCTTTTTCGTATGCGGTTGCACCTAAATGAATACTGGGTTTGATCCCCACTTTATCACTTCCTGTCTACTTTCAAAAACCAAATCCACTGTTCAGTAATAAAGTCTTCTCACCCCCCAGTGCCTTCCAAAGACTCATAAAGAAATCCTCCAAATGAAAGCTTTCCAAATGCTCGGGGAAATGACCAGAGTCCTTCAAGTAGGTACACAGCATCCCAAGGCGGTTATTTCCAAGGGGACAACATCTGGCTATCACACGCACTGGTGCCCTTGTTAAAAAGTCCTACTGCAACTTGAAATCTGCAGTTAACTGATAAACTGGGAGTGGGAAATCTTTGCATCCAGATGGAACGCTGACGACTGCCTTACTGCTTCCGTAGAAATGCACGGTCAAAGGGTCACTGGCTCCCAGAGCCACCTGGAAAACATGCCTGGCCTGCCCGCTCAAGAAAAGAGCTTCTCCCATGCAGCAGGCGTCATAAGCCTGCGTTCCGCTATTTCTCTGGCCTTGAAAGCCAGCCAAGGGCTCACCACCGTGATGGAAGGTTCCTCCATTGCACAGAAAGTAAGTTCCAATGTAAGAACCTCAATTTACCTGCATG
The DNA here is from genome assembly GCF_046562875.1 of Panthera onca. Classification (NCBI taxonomy): domain Eukaryota; kingdom Metazoa; phylum Chordata; class Mammalia; order Carnivora; family Felidae; genus Panthera; species Panthera onca. The sequence continues at coordinate 16,667,706 of NC_138350.1, forward strand.
CTTGTGGGGATGCTGAAGACTTCGCTGGCTTTGAGGGCTGTTTCCCTGTTGTAAGAAGAGGGCCGCTCCTTTCACCATGAAAAAGCTCTCACTTAAGCTGGGAAGAATAAAAGCAGAGCACAGTCAGGCTAGAGTTCAGAGAGGAAAATGGGCAAAGACATGCAGCGGAGGAAAAGCTGTCGTGTGGACGAACGGCGTGTACGATGCACAGGGGACGAAACCACTTTTATGACCATTTCACACGGCGCTCTTTCCAACCTTGGCTACAAGCCTGCTGCTGAGAGTCTATGTGATGAAATCATGCTTCTGCTAAAAGGCCCAAGGTTCTTTGGGCTCTTGCACGGCGGAGCGCCCCCTTCCTGCAGGATACGGCGAACCAGCTCCCCGTAACACAAAATCTTCTAAAAACAGAGACCAACTCTGATTGAGAGGGGGCGGTTCCCTCTGTGAATTTTTCCCGGTCTTGCTGTGCAATCTTTGTTTGTGACTCCCTGACTTAAGGCAACTTCACTGGTCTTGGTGCCCTCCCTTGACTGAATATAAAGAAGAGGAAATTATACTTTCACCATTTGTTTGCAAGTGGGTGCCTAGTGACCTGTGATTTAACTTAGTCAGGGTGACTGTGTCCCTACTGCTGTAGAAAACCTCCAATTCACACCATGAATCTCTCAGCAGTGAATCCTTGGTCTTTGCTATTTTAACCAGCACTAACACTTACATTCAACATACAACTCAAAAAGTTACAATTTGAATTTTTAAAATTTCATCTTTGCGATTTGGCGGCTATCAGAAAAAAACCTTTAGACTGTATGAACTACTAGTTACTACCAATTGTTAAAAAATACCATTAATGCTAAAAATTACCCATAAAATACACCAAAATTATTAACTGTTTTTTTTGTGGGGAGGGGGGTGGAGGGTGGATCACCTACGATTACCTTCTTTTTATTTCTTAGTATCCTCTGAATTTTCTGTACTGAGCAAATATTAATGTTTTTGAATGATTATTTTTTATTTGATTTTCAGAGTAATAGAAGACACGTACCACACATTACAATGGAAAAGCACTTTATTTCTATTAATTTTGTGAAAGATCACATTTCAGTTTAGGGAACTGTAAAAATCATTAATTCTCTCTTGAGCAACAATTAACATATAAATGACTTAAAAGGAAACTCTAAGAAAAAGCAGCACTGTGTGTGTGTGTGTGTGTGTGTGTGTGTGTGTGTGTGTGTCTTAACAGAAAGCTGATCGATTCCTGACAGAAATCTAGGAACGTTTTCCTAAACAGGAAAAAAAACAACAAGATCACCTTCACCCCAGATGTCTCATGGAAGTAGTTAAATGTTCTAAACCCTGGAATAAAAAATTCGACTAGGTCTAATATACTAGGTACTAAGAAAACTCACCACATGGAACTCAGCGGCTCCTGGAATCAGGAAGACAGTGATCTTCCATAATATGAAGTCCACAATAAAATCTGTGACTTTTGCTGGTTGAATTCTCACGCTAAAAATAGCGACTGCTCAAATACCAAGTGATAAGGCTGAGTGGGGCCGTGGAGTAACTGACAACCGGTTTTGCAGATTTCATAATACCGTTCCTTTACATCCGAGTAACTTCTCTCCACTTACTGTCCTCAAGAGTGTTGCCAAGCTACCCTTTCCACTCGATCAGCTGTATATCTGTGCTGCCAGTTTCAAGAGCTGGGGAGCCCAGGATTATAAACACTGAAAGAAGGGGATGCCTGGCTGACTCAGTAGGTAGAGCACGGGACTCTTGATCTCGGGGTTGTAAGTTCAAACCCCAGGTTAGGCAAAGAGATTATTATTATTTTTTTTAATTAAAAAAAATTTTTTTAACGCTTATTTATTTTTGAGACAGAGGGAGACAGCGTGTGAACAGGGGAGGGGCAGAGAGAGAGGGAGACACAGAATCTGAAACAGGCTCCAGGCTCTGAGCTGTAAGCACAGAGCCCGACACGGGGCTCAAACTCACAGACCGTGAGATCATGACCTGAGCCGAAGTCGGACGCTTAACAGACCGAGCCACCCAGGCACCCCTAGGCAAAGAGATTATTTAAAAATAAAATCTTAAAAAAAAAAAATACTGAAAGAAACGAGGAGCATCCTTTCCTTAGTTCAGTCTCACCAAGGGAGGCAAAAAGCTCTTCAGTGCCTATCTGGCCAATTTCAAACCCAAGCTCTTACTTCGGCCGGTTGTGGAATGGCCCAACACTCCCCTACTCCTAAAACTTGTCACCCTCTCCTTGAAAATTTTCCAACCTTATTTTCAGAACTATTCAGACAGATCTGTTTCAACACAGATCACTTACTACTTATTCTCATCAAAACTTGAAAGGGCTGCCCACGAAACTTACAAAACAACCATCGGTTCACGGAAGGAGCCAGGGAAAATCTTCACAAAGCAAAGCAACATCAACCATTTTTTGTTCATCAATTAAAAAAAAAAAAAAAAAGGAAAAGAAAAAAAATATCCATACTGACCATAAGCCTTAACACTCTGGAAACAGCCAGCCATTAACAGTGACCTTTGCCTTGGAAATCATGGGCAAAAATTCCCCTGGGATTCCCTTACATTTCCTTTGGGGGAAAAAAAAGGGAACAATGCAAAAGAACAGGCTGGTTTTATCCCGTGATTGTGATTGCTTACAAGGCCGGTGGTTCTTCAGTGTACCTGGGACAGATAAAGAATCAGCCTCCCATCTCCGAATGAAGTCAGGGAGGGGCCAGTGTGGATGGGGGCCCTTGGAACACTGCCTCCATCCTCAGGGCAATCAGGCGCAGGCATTTACCGTAAAGAGCAAGATTTAAAGCGGCGGGGAAGTCCACAAAGCACATTATCTATCCCAGGCCTGTGAGACGACTGGGGAGACAGTAGACAGAGGCGGCAGGAGGGTAACCGCAGAAGATGACTTCTGGGGCCGAGAGGCTGTGGAGCATGGGCAGTCACAGGATTTATGGAAACAAAATGCAGATATTCTCTGCGACTCTGTTTCCTGTCTTTTGCTCTGAGCTCACTCCAGGCCCTGAGCCTCACGTGCCCTCTGGGTGGCTGATGAGAACACTATTTCCCACTGCCAGGGCTATGTCAGGTTCTCTGTGCCAGGCTTCTAATACCCAGAAGTGATTTGTGAGCCTAAAGGCACAGCACTGGGGGTGTCCTTTAAGAAACTCATTTTGGAGGGGGACCTGGGTGGCTCTGGGTTCTAGCTCAGGTCATGATTTCCCGGTTCGTGAGTTCGAGCCCCACATCGGGCTGTGCACTGAATGTGCAGAGCCTGCTTGGGATTCTGTCTCCCTCTCTCTGCCCCTCCCTCGCTTGCTCTCTCTTTCTCAAAAATAAATAATAATAATAAAAAAAACTTAAAAAACAAGGAAAAAAAAATTCATTTTGGAGGGGCGCCTGGGTGGCTCAGTCGGTTGAGTGTCTGACTTCAGCTCGGGTCATGATCTCACAGCTTGCGAGTTTGAGCCCCACATCTGGCTCGCTGCTGTCGGCACAGGGTCCGCTTCCGATCCTCTGTCCCCCTCTTTCTGTCCCTCCCCCGCCCCCTCTCTCAAAAAAAAAAAAGTGAACAGAATTTCATTTGGGGGATGGCACACCTACTTTAGTGGGTTCTCGGAGTAAGTGCAGACCCACAAAACACCATCACAGCTACAGAAAAACCAATCCTCTCCCCCAAAATGCCAGTGTCCTAGAAAGTATAAGTGAAGTTCCAGAGAGGTCAGACGGCGACAAATAAAACTGAAGTGTTCTCCATCACTTTAAGACAAATCCTGATGGGAGATTAAAAGCAAGTTCAGCCCTGGCCCTCCCTGCCCACCCCCCACCCCGATGCTTTTATCTCCCACAGTACAAATAAATATGTTCTCAAACACTGGTTAACTGCCTGTTTCAGGAGACGATGCAGGATTAGTTTTCTCCAAGGCACTAAGGACACGCAGGATTAGTTTTCTCCAAGGCACTAAGGACAGACAAAAGCCTCAAACAATGCTCCTCGAAAAACCCCAGCCCTCACAGCATGAACAGCCAGTGTCACCCCGAAACTGATACGTGGTAGGAAGAGATCAGGTGGTGATACGTACTAATTTGGGCTGGAAGCCTCTGAAGAGCGGAGGGTGTGAGCCCGCTGAAGGGAGACGCAGAAGTCAGTGAAATAAAAAAGGTTCATGATAGCCTGGTTCACATCTTCGACTGCCTCCAGCTCCTGCCTCGCACTCCCTCCAGAGAAAGGAGAGAGGGAAGGGAAGGGAAGGAGTTCTCGTCCGGATGATGTTCCCACCCAGGGGGCAGATGGCTCTTGTGGGACTCTTGTCTTCCCCTGATATTTGGGCTTAAAAAGGCCCTTGTCCCTGCATATCCTGATGAAAGAGGGCCATTCAGAGAGCGCAAAACAGCTGAAGTTCCTGTAATCACTTTCCTCCTACGGCTTTTGTAGGCCTTAGGAACAAGCCGCAGGGTGTGTGTTGGGAATTGTGAGGGGAAACAGCTGGCCGCCAAGTAACAAATCCAGAGCAGTGAGGACCCCCCTCTGCTTGAAATCGACAGGCTGAGGGACTCCTGTTTCTGTCACATCGCCACCCATTCACCCAACGGTGACCCGTGGGCAGCCGCCACAGTCAGTCCGTGTGGTCACGGCGTCTTACATTCTGAAAATTCTTCAGTCACGCTAACTGCTGCCTGAGGAGGCAAACAGAGGGCTGAGAGGGGAGCATCCAGGTAGAGGGAACCCCGTGTGCACACACGGGCGTTGCTCAGAGAACCGCAGGCCCGGTGCCCAGGGCAGGGCTGCAGAGGTAAAGCAGGCCCAGGTCCCCAAGGGCCTGGCACGGGACCCCGAAACCCGAAACCCGCCCGCAGGAGCCAGCGGGCTCTGTGTGTTTAGCACTTCTTTTGGCCCGTGAAATAAATTAAGGACACGAATAGCCACACTGCAGGGCAGAAGGGGATAAGCGTCCAAAGACAGGGGTCCTGCTGGTGTTCGAAGAGGGGAGAGGGGAGCCCCTAACTGGTGCTTTGGAACACTCCTGGGGAGGCCTTGTCTGGAAGCTTCCCCTGGCTCCCAGAGGATAAATTAATCGTCATGAGAGAATTAAATGGGACACACACAATTATGCTGCAGTGGAGGAAACTACGGCCTGCCCAGGGGCATGACATCTTTACGAGTTGGGACTAGACCCCAAGCCCACAGTCGTAAGTCCTGTGGTGCCCGTGGTTGCCCACCAGTTCTGAGTGAGAATCAGAGCCATTACCCTGATATCACCTCTGCCCTGGCGGCTTTGGTTCCGCTAAAGCACACATCACAGAGGTCAAGATCTGGTCCGTAGCAATTCTTCCCAGCAGGTGAAAGCTTTGTGCAAAGGAAACGGACAGAAGGTATAATTCAGGGAAATGGGGTCCAGGAGGAGACTCAGGGCCAGAGCTCTCCTACCGGGCCTGGAAGCAAGCAGAAGGCCAAGGGGGACCACTGCAATCACCCTGCCTGCTGCCACCCACCATCGCCCGGCTGTGGGGTGGGACACAGTGCCCGGTCCTTGTGGGCTGAATGGGAATCCAGACAAGGAGCTCTGCGGGCAGCACAGCCCCGCCGGTCGAGAAGCGGCTTTCAGCGCAGGCTTCTTATCAATAGTACTGTCATTGGCTGAGCGCCACCACGTGTGCGTGGCTCCCAGAGCTCTGCAGGGCACGCGTCACCTTTTTCAAACGACGAGTGAAGGTAGCCAGACAAACTCCTCAAGTACAGCCTCCGGGGACAATCTCATTTTTAACCAACCCCCTTAGTGATGCTGGGGCACGTGGGGGTTAAAGAACAGAAAATGCACTGGTCTGGCGATCCATATTTCAGGGTTCTAATTCCTGTTCTACTGTATGTTTGTTCTGCTGGTCACTTACAGGGCTCTGTTCATTCATTCAAATGGCCAAATATTCGCAGACTGAGCAGTACGACGTAAAGCCAAGCCTGCCCTAATGTCGATAAAGGCAGAGATAACACTCCTTTTTTTTTTTTTTTTTTTCCCAACGTTTTTTTATTTATTTGTGGGACAGAGAGAGACAGAGCATGAACGGGGGAGGGACAGAGAGAGAGGGAGACACAGAATCGGAAACAGGCTCCAGGCTCTGAGCCATCAGCCCAGAGCCTGACGCGGGGCTCGAACTCACGGACCGTGAGATCGTGACCTGGCTGAAGTCGGACGCTTAACCGACTGCGCCACCCAGGCGCCCCGAGATAACACTCCTTTTTAAGGAGCAGGTGTTTGTGTGGGTGGTCCGGGTGTGTGCTAAGCCAGTCGGAACAACTCCTTGAAAAACGGAAATAGGAGGGATAGAAACCCCACATCACAGCCATATTATGCTACTGCCCCTGGTTTCCAACTCTGGCTACACATCTGAACAACCTACAGAACTTCCAAAACACAGTCATGCCCGGGTCCAGCCTCAGTCGATTCTCACTCGAAATGTCTGCCGTAAGTCCAGGCATCTGCTTTTCAAAAAAGTTCCGGGACAGGGGGCGCCTGGGTGGCTCAGTTGATTGAGCGTCTGACTTGGGCTTGGGTCACGATCTCACCGTTCATGGGCTCAAGCCCTGCATCGGGTTCTCTGTTGTCAGCGTGCAGCCTGCTTTGGATCCTCTGTCCCTCTCTCTCTGCCTCTCCCCCGCTTGCTTGTGTGCATGCACTCTCTCTCTCCTTTTCCAAAATAAATATAGACATTTTCAAAAAATTAAAAAATAAAATAAAATAAAATAAATTAAAAGTTCCAGGAGTACTTCTGATGCAGAGTCAGAACCCTGGACTTTAACAGTAACAGAAAACACAGAGAAGAGGGCCTTCCCACACAGGATTGCTAATAGTACCTTACACACTGCAGGTACGTGATAAATGTTTTCTGCTGGTAAAAAATAACACAAATAAAAATGCATGGTCCTCTCAGGAGAGTAACATGACTCAGTGCCATGAGGGGAGGTCACGCCAGGTCAAAGAAAAGAATACCCTCCTTGGAAGCAGCCAAACAAGTGACAAAGAAATGCACGTGCCCGTCTTCTACCAAATACGTTCAGTGACAGCGTCCTGGCTTTCGAAAGGCGGCCCCGCGTCACGATATGAAATAACAATTAACAGAAAGACCAGCCCTGTGATCAGCTCTGCTGTGGACAAAGCATTCTGACTAACGTCAGTCACTTGATCTTCAAGAAACTCTTCGAGGGAGACCAGGCAGGCTTTCTGACGCTCCTCTTCCAGATGAGAACACAGAAGGTTACTTAACTGGTAGGATTTTAGTATTTCCGACGCTACATCTTGCACAAAATCAGAGAATCAGAGCCTAAAACATAGGCTCTGGAAAGAGTCCCACATTGATCGAACTGGCCGAAATGATATGAACTACTTGGACATGGATATCAACCCTCAGCTCTGTATGGTGGTGGCTGAGCGCACTGTGGTTTGTCTAGCGGACGTGATGACAATTCTAGAAAAAGAAAAAAAAGGAATGAATGTAAAGTTGTCACCACGGAAAAGGTGGGTGCCAACGAACACTCCCAAGAGGAGATTCCGTTAATTCCATTTCGATGAACGAGTATTTGCTGTGCCTGGGCAGTGCTAAATCCTGGGAATCCAGAAATGAAACAGACACGGTTCCTGCCTCCGAGCGACATTACATTCCAGGGGGTCAGACAGACACAGGACAGTCACTGCAACGTGATGCAGCGGGTTCCACAGTAGAGGGATGTATAGGGTCCTGTGTGTGCATACACATATGCACACATGGATGTACATGGCAGGAGGGACCCCCAGCCCAGCCTGGGGGGTTCAAGGACATCTCCCTGGAGGAAACGAGACCAGGTTGGGCCTCGTAGAATCGGTAAACACGGAAAAGAGGAGCAGGCAGCAGGAGAGTAGGAAGATTACGTTATACATGCCCCATAACGAACAGAGGAAGATTTGGTCTCTGTTGTAAAAGGCCCTACTGTGAATTCATAAATGTCTATTCTGGTTTATAGGTCAGTTCCTTGTAAGTTTGGTTTGCATAAGTTGGTTTCGCAGAACTTGACCATCCCCGAGCATTCTAATAAATTCAAGCTTTAGAAATTGCGAAGTTAAGAACCAAACGTTGGGCCTAAAGTTGAGCCATCAACCTGTCAATGAGTTCTCGGTACCTGAATGCTTATGGGTAAGCCCATGGCACTCAATGTGTGTTATTTTAAATAAATAAATGATACCTTCGACCTGAATGGTGCTCTACAGTTTTCAGAAAGGCGGCCCTGCGTCATGAGATGAAATTAACAATTAACAGAAAAGACAGATCAGCCCTGTGATCAGCCGTGCTGTGGACAAAGCATTCTGACTAATGTCAGTCACTTGACCTTCATGAAACTCTTCGAGGGAGACCAGGCAGGCATTCTTACACTCCTCTTCCAGACGAGAACACAGAAGGTTACCTAACTGGCAAGAAACCCTTGCCCCTCCATTTTTTCACTTAATTCTTAAAATTTAAATCTTCTGATGGAAGAATCAAGACAGAGAAGAGGAATGACTTGTCTGTGGCCACACGTCGAAGAAGGGGCAGAACCGAGCCGAGAGGCTCCAAGTTCGGCACCCTCCCCGCAGGACGCCTGCCTCAGAGGGCAGGGGTGCCCGACCTGCGGCACCGGAAGCGGTGGGCAAAGCTGGACGGACACAGATCTGCCTGAAAACCTCTGCTGGCGGTGGTCCGGACGGACAGAGACCCTCTTCCCGGCAAAGCCAAGCGTATGAAGACGGAAGGATGGAAAACTTACTATCCGCTCTTCCCCCATTTTGAACTCATGTTTGAAGGTCACCCCGAAGTTGTGCCGAGGCCTTGTTGTTTTCCCTTTGCGCTCCGCACGCAGCTTGGCAGGGCCTCGGCCCCAAACAGCATTCTTCGGTGGCTCACCTGCCACATGTACCCGCGAGAGCTCCGAAACCGCTCTCCTCCACAGAATGCTGAGGAGAGGGAAATTCCAGCTCGGGGGCGGTCTACTGAGGGAATGGGGTCATGGGCAAGAGGTGCCGGCAGGGCCCAGGACAAACGTCTCTGCTGCCGAGGCCTGTATTGTTTGGCTGGAAGGCGTAGGCTTTTCTCAGAGAGAAGGAATGTCCGAAAGCATTTCAGGCAGCAAGAGACATTCTCTGAGGCCAGCTACACAGCTCTCCTTCATGTCAACGGGTAGGAGCGAGCGGCTCCTGCCAGCAACAGACCAGCAAGCTCGCAAAAGCAGGATTATTTCCCCCCGCGACCCCTCCCCTTCTCCAGTGTAAGAAAGACTGAAAATGATGCGCCTGGAGTTGGCTCTACAGACCTCAGGACGGGTCCCTCACGGCCCCCCGAGAGCCCTCAGGCCCCGCCCGTGGAAGCTCGAGCTGGTGCTATCTTCCCCTGTACATCTGGGATACCGGGACCTAAGCCCCCTTAGGAGGGCAGAAGATACAAAGGCTGCATTGTGCTGGAAATGCAGTGGCAGCAAAGACAACCTAGCCAGCCAGAAATAACAGGCACCCGGAGGAAATGTTTTTGAAACAACGCAAAAATTCCAAGGACAGATTATCTCAACTGTCCCAGGTCCTTTGCCCTTTCTTTTCGGTATGCAGTCCTGTCCCACGTTCATGGGTTGCTGGGTCCCAACCCTTCCGGAGGTCCCTTCTTCCCCAGTTCCTCAGTTACCACTGCAGTTCTGGCCCCCTGCGTCCCCGCCGAGCCACACAACAACATCCACTGGGGCCCCACTGCACGCCTGACTCTATGCTAGGTACTCCGAATGTCCCTGCAAGAGAACGGACGTGCTCTCTACCCGCACGAGGCCACCAGCCGTAGGCACCTACTGAACGCTTGAAGCGTGGGGAGGGTGACTGACATACTGGGATTTGTCATTTTATTAATTCCAGTTGAATTCAAGTTTAATCAGCCACACGTGGCTGGTGGCTATGCTGGAGGGCAGCACAGCTCCAGAAGCTCTCCATCTACTGGGAATCAGGGCAGGGACCTCTGGCTTCTAATCCACTGCACAGATCCCAACCACAGCTCTTATTATGTCATTCCCGGCTCCAGAACTTTCAGTGATGTGACATTATCTGTAGAGTCCCCAACAGGCTGGTGCTAGCTTTCTATGGTAGGCACAGTTAGCGATTACATGTTGCTAACCTCAGCTTCATTCATCTGACGTTCTTTGACCTCGAGGAGCTCATAAAACAAGTAGGAAAAGGGTTTATAATAAAAACCTTCTTTGTATTACCTCGTACACGATTTCTCCCACACTCCAAACATTCTCTGTTTTCTCTCTATGCGGTCTTCCTCAACTCTTCTACCCTGGCCTCTGTTCGCGGCCCTCTCTCCTGTCTGCCTCCCTACCTCGTGCCCACTTGCTAGCATCCACACCTTCTCCAGGAAGCCCTCCTTCGCTGCCCCCGGCTGCGAAAAGCCCTGGCTCTTCCCTTTCAACATCTTATGGCACCTTCTCTCTTCATGCAGGTGAGGAAGCTGAGGCTTAGAGGCTAAGTCACTCATGCGAGGTCATATACTTCGAAAGTGATAGGGGGCACCTGGATGGCTCAGTTGGTTAAGTGTCCGACTTCGGCTCAGGTCATGATCTCACAGCTTAGGAGTTCGAGCCCCGCGTGGGGCTCTGTGCTGATAGCTCGGAGCCTGGAGCCTGCTTCGGATTCTGTGTCTCTCTCTCGCTCTGCCCCTCCCCTGCTCATGCTCTGTCTCTCTCAAGAATAAATAAAACATTAAAAAAAAAAAAAAAGAAAAAAAGAAAGTGATAGGAACCTAAGACCCCTGGTTTCCAAACTGTGTTCCCAGACATACTACTAACTTATGGTGAAGTTACCCTCACGCCAGAGTTTTTGAACTTCACAATGGGACTTGAGGACCAGAGCACACATAATTTTCTAATGCTCCTTCCTTGCCTGACATACAGTTAATTCTAAGTAAATACTCATAAACAAACTCACAGAGCTTCCTGACTTCCTGTTCAGTCTCAAACCACTGCATGACTTACTCACCTCAGTAACCTCTAAGCAGCTGGAACATGGGGTGTTTACAACCCATAGGACGAATTGGACACATAAGACTCACCACATAAATGCCACAAGTGGAGATACCGTCACCTGGCGGTCAGGTCCTCTTGGCCCCCAAATGTACCGAACAATACAGCCACCAGGTTCTCCACATCACCCTGAGGGTCTTGACAGCCAGGACTGTGACTTGTCCATCTCTGGGTCCCTGAGGGCCCAAAAGGCAGTGTGCACTCAATGAATGCAACGCCAATAACGAACACCTCCGCTGAGTGTGGTGTTAAGCAATTTACACATATTAACTAACCTGATCCTCAGCGTCTGTGAGGGAAACGGAGGCTCAGAGAGGCTGAGTGGCTTGCCCACGTTCACGTGGCCAAGAAGTGGAGGAACCAGGACAGGAAACCAGGGAATAGGACTCTGAGCCTCTACTGACCTGACACCTCGGGAAAACAGCATCAAGAATGCTGACCTCGGGGCGCCTGGGTGGCTCAGTCGGTTGAGCGTCCAACTTCGGCTCAGGTCATGATCTCACGGTCCGTGAGTTCGAGCCCTGCGTTGGCCTCTGTGCTGATAGCTCAGAGCCTGGAGCCTGCTTCGGATTCTGTGTCTCTCTCTCTCTCCGACCCTCCCCTGTTCATGCTTGGTCTCTCTCTGTCTCAAAAATAAATAAAACATTAAAAAAAATTAAAAAAAAAAAAAAGAATGCTGACCTCTCTGAGTGGAGGAGGGGGTGAGGTGAGCAGGGCTAGGAAGGTGTCTATGCAGGCAAGAGGTGGCTGCAGAGACGGGAGGCTGGTTACAGCCAGGGACACCGATCAGACAAGCAAATGCGCTCGGGACAATTTCTCGCAGTCGGAGAAGGGAATCATAAATACGGAGAGGGAAAAAACCGGAATGAACCCTGAGGTGTTGGATCAGAGTGGAAGGTATCAGTCTGAACTCATGGTTCTCAACATTATTTAGATGGATAGGAAAAGAGATGCAGGTGTGTGTGCACGCGTGTGTGTGTGTGCATGTGTGTGCACACCCTTACTCGCATGCCCTAATTCTGCCCACTGAGAGGGCCTGAGGAGGGCAACACCCACACAGTAAGAGGCACATAAATTCCATTCACCACTAAACAGAACCGGGGCTCCTTGGAGAAATGGCTGATTCCGGATATGGGGTACAGAAAGTACAAGACGAGGCCCGAAAAAGAGCAAGGCAGTGCTGAAGGATGGCGGGGACATGTCAAGGGTCACGGGAGCCAGCATGGATGTGACCCCAGTGGCCAAGTCAGGCATAATCTGAACTTTGAAGTCAGCAATACAACCAATGGATTGTAAACCGCGGAATGAAACAAACATGAGTCCGTACAGATAGAAATAGACAAGTTGATGGGGGATGGGATTAACATAATTTCCAAGTACCGCCTAAGAAACACCACCCAAATCTAATCTCTGGGAAACACCACGCAAACCTAAACTGAGGGACACTCTACAAGATGATGAGCCCGTCCCCTTCCAAAGTGTCCCGGTCATGAGAGTCAAAGACGGAGGAAATGTCCTAGAATGACAGCTACAAGCAACGTGCAATCATGAACTGGGCCCTTCTATTACCAAGGAGCTTATTGAGTCAAATGGCAGACCTTGAATGGGGTCTGGAGGACCAGACGGCGGTAACGTATCAGTATCAGGGTCAAGGGTCAAGGGTCTGGTCTGTAGAGGGTCCCTGCCTGCATTCAAAGGGTGATGGGTTTCAGGCTGGCAACTTTACTCTCAAACGGTTCAGGAAAAAGTTCTTTGTGCTGTCTTTGCTGTAAGTTTTATAAACTTCCCTGTAAGTTTTATATCGTTTCAAAATCTAAAACTTATTTCAAAAATTTCCACTTATTTGGGTGTGGGGAACATATTACTTGAAATTATTCTTTACAGACAGGTGATAAAAGCACTTTTTTTTTTTTTTTTTATTTTGAGGGAGAAAATGAAAGCGGGGGAGAGGGAGGGTAAGAAAAAGAGAGGGAGAGAACTCCAAGCATGTTCCACGCTGTCAGCACAGAGTCCCACAAGGGGCTTGAACCCACGAACCGTGAGATCATGACCCGAGCCAAAACCGAGAGTGGATGCTCCACCGACTCAGCCCGATAAAAGCTTTTAAGACCACTTTATCAGTCATTTTGCCACCGGCACACTTCACGGCCTTCCTCTTTCATCTTTTGGAGGCTTTTCTACCCTCACGGACGCAGATCTCCGCCTGCCTTGGGATCTTTTTCCCTCCCTGCATTTTCCGGGATGGAGGCAGCCTTGCTTCGGACGCAAGGCAGTGGAGAATGATGGGAAACTCCGCTCTTCCAGTTCCTCCTGGTCTATGTGTGCCCAGAGTTTGAGGGCCTCGTGCACACACAGCCCTGACCCATGTAAAACCTAATTTTAGCGTTTTCCTGCTTGAGACCACACTTCTGAAACAGCGGGAGGCCAACCTGCCCATGCGAGCCTTCCATTGTGAAAGGCACATGGAGTCAGGATGCTGCCGGCCTGCAGGATGTGACTCAGCATCCTGTTTTCAATGTTTGGAACCAAGCGCTGCCGCTGACCTCACCTCTCCAGACCACAAATACCCAGGTTAATTGGTGGGATGGGCCCACAGCATCAACTCCCTCTGTGGGCCTCAGGGCCAAACCTAAGACAACCTGCTTATCCGCCCACCACATTGGGTCTGGCAGAAGAATTCTTCAGAGAGGAACCGACCTGGTGGTATGTTGAGGAATACCATGAATCAAGCAGACGATCTTGTTTCTCTCTTTGCTCTGACTACTAGGAAGCTCAACGTCAGATCTATAGCCACACTCTGGTAACCGTACCAACATCATGCCATGCATTCCACATCCACATCTCCTGGCTTCACCTTCTTTTCCCCCACTGTCTCTATATCCCACTTGCCTCACTAATTTTAAATTATACTGTTTTCTATGAATTTTATTACACGGTGTTTCAAATCCCCTTTGGACAGAGCTATGGTAGACATAGCATACACACATTGCCTCTGGAGGTAAGGGTTGTTTTGTTTTTTGTTTTTAGCAAGACTCCCCAGCATTTAGCACAGAGGCTAATATATAGATGCTAAATATATATTGCTTGAGATGACAAATAAAGCAAATAACTCAAAAACTGTCTCTGTTACCAGGTTGCCTCGCAAGAGATACTCCTCCCTCCCACCCTACAAGGTGGGGTCTGGAAAGGGGTGCTAGGGCCTTAGACAGCAGGCTCCTTAGGGATCCCTCTTGCCGTGTGGTTCAGCGGCCTCAACCCCAGACTTAAAGAGCCACTCCCAAACTGCCACCTGCAACAGACCAGGCACAGAACAGGCAGGGCCTGGACATCTAGGAAACGACAAGTGATATCCAGAGGCGGCAGCCGGCCTGGCTGTCTCCAAACCACATCCCTCCCTTGTGGGAATTTCGACTGGACCCAGATTTGGGGAAACACACCACGAGAACTCTTGCCAAGTATGGGCCAAGCCTTGACTGGGACTTACTTCTGCCAGGGCACGGGGGCCCCCAGCAGGGAGAGCATCAGACATTTCCTAATACCAAACAACCATGTTCTTTAAAACAAAGTCTTTTTAAAAATAACTTCAAAAGTAGCCGAAAGGATAGATGGATGGAAGGAAGTAAAGAAGGAAGGAAGGAAGGAAGGAAGGAAGGAAGGAAGGAAGAGAAAGAAAGAAAGAACGAAAGAAAGAGAAAGAAAGAAAGATCTGTAAAAATAAGGGCACACCAGACAGGATGCTTCCCAGATAGGTCTGGTACAAGGTTCAGCGGAACTTAGAAGGGAAACAGGCCAAGTGTTGACTGTTTCTCCTCTCAGATTCCACTTGGTTGACCTTTTGGTCTTTTGTGGTGAAACTGGGCATCAGTGGAGGAGAAGAAGGTCAGGACAGCAGCTGGAGGGGCTGGTACTCACTACCATCAATGAAAATAGCAGCTAAAGAAACAACAACAGAAAACAGCTCCCATGTGTCCGTCAGTATCCGCAAGGACTCCCCCCACCCCCCTCCCCCCCCCCCCCCCACATGGTACAAGACTCTCCCTAGGCCTCTCGAGGGCCCTGAGAGTGAGGAGGACTTTTCCTCGGTTTCGGGGAGGGCAGGCAGCTGGGTGGCAGGGCCCGTCCCCTGATCCAAAGGCCCTGGGGGACCTCTGCAATCTACATGGCAGCCTGCCATCTCCCGGGGATTCTGGGAGGGCAGCGAGGCTGGCCAGCTGGCTTCCCCATCGGCACACCATCTTGGCCGCCGTGGGAGTTGTCACAGTACCGACCCCATCTCGAAGTGGGACTCACAGACACGCCCCCACCCCAGCCCAATTACTGCCATGCCTTGAAAATGGCTCCTTCTGACTCTGATTAATCCTATTTTGATTAATTCTGTTTTCTTACTGCAGCCTTCCTCGAAGCAGAACGACTTGTTTTGGATGTTCTCCTAGTCTTAGGAATTTTCTAATAAGTTGTTCAAATCCAGAGGTCTGTCTACGGCACGACGTACGGGCCAAAGGCGGGTTCTGGAGGCGGGAGTGCTTTCCTTCCAGCCCGCTCGTGACGGTGAAGTGTGGCTCGCCCAGGGCTCTGCTGAGGAGCGGGTGGGTCCAAGCAAAGGGCCTACTTTCTCCCAGAGGCCACGCCGGTGTTCTCCATCTCAGGGTCAACCATGACCCTGACACGGCTAGGCGCCCCACAAATACATGACCTTGCCCTCAGTGCCGGAACAAAGGAGAAAGCGGGCAGTCTGTTACAAGTCTAGAGCAAACGATTAGAAGTACGGAGCACCACGGGAATAGGCCGTACTCTAATCTTGTCTCATCACTTTACCAAGGAGTAAGTGGGGGCCCAGAGAGGTTTAGTGACCTGCCTAAGGTTGCACAGCAGATGACACATCTCAGGACAGAACCCAGGTTTTCTGACTCCCTCTCAACAGCCGTGTTCCACTTACCGTAAGGGTGGCTGCCAACACCAGCGTCCGCCACGAAGGAAGAGCTGGCTTGAGCACTCGCAGCGTGCGCACGCGCTCCCGGGTGCGCTCGGCGTGTGGGAAGAATGAGACCAGGGCCCTGTGGCATTCTTTTGAAGTCTAAGTACTGGTGTTTCGAAAGTTTAATGAAACCTCCTAGGCTCTGAGCAAAATTCATTTTAAGTTAACCTTAATAGTAAGTTTAATTAACTTCCAGCAGAATCAAATTACCTCTTTTCCTCTGTCCTCGTTTGTCCCCTCTCAAGGATGAGTTTTCTTTCTTTTTTTTTTTTTTTAAATGTTTACTTATTTGAGAGAGGGAGAGAGTGAGCATGAGCAGGGAAGGGGACAGGGGGAGAGGGGGAGAGGGGGAGAGGGGGAGAGGGGGAGAGGGGGAGAGGGGGAGAGAGAGAGGGGGAGAGGGGGAGAGAGAGAGAGAGAGAGAGAGAGAGAGAGAGAGAGAGAGAGAGAGAGAGAATCCCAAGCAGGCTCCACACTGTCAGCACAGAGCCCAACACAGGGCTCGAATTCACGAACCGTGAGATCATGGCCGAGCTGAAATCAAAAGTCGGACGCTTAACCTCCTGAGCCCCCCAGGCGCCCCTCTAGGATGAGTTTTCTAACAGCAACAAAAATTTAACACGTACTGAAGGGCAAATTCTGATTTGAAAATCAAATGTGCCGACACACCAGGAGTAACACCTGAGTTAATCTAAAGGGAAGAGCAGGACAGTATAATGGTCACAGGATTTTAAGTTCGTGTACCCCAGTGTTTAAAACTGGGGGTCAGTGGGAAGCTACCAACTATTAAGCCGGGGGTGGGGTCGGGGGAGGACAGGAAAGGCTGTGCTCAACACAAAACTGCCTGTCTCCTGTGAGGGACCCGGCGGAGCAGAAAGGGACACGGGATTCTGAGTCACAGAGACCCGCATTCAAACCCTGGTCCCGGACTCCCACCTGCCTTTTCCGAGCGCCGTTTCCTGGTTTCCTAAAGCGGGGCAGCAGCCGCCCCGGAGGCTGCGGTGACAACAGCACAGGGTTCCAAACCCAGAGCCTGCACCTGCCGGCACCCAGTAAACAGAAGCTGGGACTGGTATTCCCCCGGTGCTCTGCCCATCGACTGCCTGGTGACTGCCTGGGAAGGGGATTAGGTCACAGTTCTCACTCTCAGTACAGCTCAGGGGGACCTGCGACTTGCGAAATAAAGCACACAGCTCATGGTGAGACCGCTAAGGTCCAAGTGGGAAGAAGGGCTACAAAGCCATGGTTCCTCCGGGGAGTGGGGGGGACTCCTTCCTCTCTGCCTCCTGGTGAGAGATCCAAACCACGGGCAGGAGGGCCCGTAGGGATGGCTCCTGAACTTGGGGGTGGAGGACAGGTTTTGAAGGCAGAGAGACAGGGAGCCTGAGAGAGACTCTACCACTTTGTACCGCGTGAAATTAGGCCAGTTAATGTCTCCAAAGCTCTCCCTCCAAACGGGAGACCAAAATGGCACCCTCCTTACAGGATGTTCGCGAAGATTAAATGACATACTGCACAAAAGGCGACTCGTGGAGTGGAGCACGTGTGAAGGTTCGCTTCACCTCCGTCCCTGCTTCCTTTTTTCTCCTCAGCACTTGCTAACACGCTGGCAACGTGCTAGTTTAGCTTACTTCCTGCCTCGTCTGCCCCAACAGAGCGTCGGCCGTGAGGGCAGGGATGGGTCTCATTCGCTGCTGTATTCCCAGCTCCTCGAACAGGGGTTGGTGCATAGTAGGTGCCCAATAAATATCTGTTGAATGAATGGCTCGTAAGCAGACAGGGTAGGACAGGGGGGTACTGAGACTGTATCTAACAGTGCCTGCGTTGCCAAACTGCAGGGGGAAATGGCAGGAAAAATCTCTCTGTCCTCAGTATCCTGTGTGTCACCGAGGAGCACTTTGAGTTCCTCCATGTGAAAAAGAACGCAGGAAAGTCAATTTATGAGACTTCGATGGCTCATCCGGCACGCGCCAGGCGCCGTGAGGGTCGAACCCAGGAAGGAAGGCCTTGTCGTGTTGTTCAAGGCCCTGGGCTCAGGCGGGCCTCGCGCTTGGTTAGCTCTGCTCCCACCATCTTGAAATTCTTAACCGTTTTTTAACAAAGGCCTCCACAATTTTCATTCTGTACCGGGATCCACAAATTACGTAGCCGGCTCTGCCAGTGGGGGAACATATATGTACTTAAGTAAACACACGACCAAGCAAGTCTCAAGTCCCAAGTCCTGAGGAAGTAGAAAGGAGAGAAAAACGCAAGTGGGGAGGAAAAGGAAGGGCCATGAATCTCTTCCTACAGAAGCTGGCCCCTGAAGGAGAGACAGGCAGGGGGCATTTGCACAGTGTCTACGATGGTGAAGAGGTTCGTGGTGTTATGACATTTAATTCTGACGACAATCCTACAAGCTGCGGACGATCTGGCCCGCTGCCTAGTGAAGTGACAGATGACCGAGGTGGGAACCAAACCCAGGCCTGTCCCCCACAGCCAAAGCTCATGGACAGAGATGCAAGGGTCAGTGCAGTGGTGTTTCAGAGGACGATCATCAAAGTGGAAGTGAATCCAAGAGGTGCCAAGCCTGAAAGCGTGAACAAGCGTGTGGGTGCTGACAGGAAAGGAGGTGGCACTCACTGGCGTGGCAGTTGAAGCCTGCGGGCTCACTGGTGCTCCTGGCCCCTTCCCTCGAGGACCGAACGTCCCTCAGTCGGCATCACCTTGACATAATGCATCCACAGGCCGAGACCAGTGGGCAGAATTCTGAGATGGCCAAGATCCCAGCCCCTGATGCAGGTGCCCTGGGTGAGCCCCCATCCTGAGCGTGGCACGACCAGGTAACAGGAGGAGACAGCTGCTCCCGTAATTAGGTTACAATCTACGGCCAAGGTGACGGGGTGGCCACTCCTCTGACTGCATTCCTTTCCAAGATCCCGTAGCGGCCAATTCTCTTCGTCGGCCTCGAAGAAGCGAGCCACGGTGACCTTAGCTGCAAGAACAGGAATTCTGCCAAGGACCACATAAGCTTGGACGAGGACTCATACCTCTGAGGAGACCCCTGGCCCTGGCCGACACCCTGACTACCGCACGTGAGACGCCACGCAGAGGACCCAGCTAAAGCACGTCCAGGCTCCTGACCCTGGTAACTGCGAGATGAGAACTGGGAATTGTTTTGGACTGCCAGGTGTGGGGCAGCTTGTTACACAGCAACTGTGAACTGATACAGCAACCTGCTGCAGAGCCAGGGTGCAAGGGAAACTTGACGCCTCTTGGCAGGACTTAACCGGACGGACTATCAACAATAAAGTCCAGGCCAAGAAACGGTGGAGAAAGACAGAGAAGAACCCCAAAGGGTGAACACGCATAAAAGACAGGGTGCTGAATGGAGCCGGGGAAGCACGGTCTGCAGAGCGAGGCCACGGCCACCCCCGGATGCTGTGGGCAGGGGGAGGGAAGTTACAACCCTACTCCGGATGGTTATAAGGAGAGTGGGGTCCTCTGGGGAGCTCCGGGTCAAGATCCAACGGGGAAGAAAGCACGCAGGGAAAAGCAGGGGCGCGGGGAGTCTGCAGTTTGCCACGGACACCAGGTAAGACAGAGAAAACGAAGTCCCACTGCCTTGGCCCGAACGTCTGCTTGGGCAGGCAAGAAAACAAAACGAGAAGGACTCCAATGAACACTTTCATATGCTTGGCTTAGAAACGCTGCATGGAAACAACAACAACAAAAAAACATTCACTCCCGATCCACCCTCTGGAGACAACACAACCATATTCTCTCCCTGGGGCCCTGCCTGGCACACAAGCGCCTACGGCTCATGCCAGACTGAGGCAGCTCCCAGGACGGCGAGGGAGCCAGGAGCCGCCGCCAGCAAAGCCATCTGCTCACCAATTCCCACAGACTGAGCGGCACGGCTTCCAGAAGGGTACTGCTGGAGGCCGGCGGCAGCCTGCGCACGCGGAGGGCAGGGGAAAGGACGCAGGGAACTGGGTCTGGGTTGCTCTGCACCAGTCAGCTTCGTTCTGGGCCCGGGGTGAGCCGCTCCTGAGATGTTTCCCGGGAGGCCTTCAGAGAAACTGTCTGAATCACGACACGGATTCTGCAGCAGGTGCCTTCCTATTTGCATCTCACGGGGACTCAGCCGGGTCACAGGGCATCCACGGCGGCGGCCCTCTGAGGGGCCCCGCGCGAACACAGTGGACACCACACCCGCAGGAAGTCAAGCCCTCTCAGTCTGGGCCGCGAACTAACACTGACATGAACAACAGCTCACGAGGACCAAACGTAGTGATGGTTCTTCACGCCCGTCACGAGCCGGGCTCTGCCTGAGGAGCCCCGCACCTGCTACTCCACAACCCTGGAAGGTCGCAGCTGTATGTGTTTTACGGATGGAACGAGAGACCCGCAAAGGTGTCGTAAAGATGCGGAGGTAAAGGAGCTCGGCTACCAGGGCAGGAGCCAGGGTCTGAACCTCCGTCTGCCTGACTCCAGACCCCACGCTGTCCCCTCTGCGCCTCGCTCCTGCTCATACAGGTGAGCGATCTACCGCAGGGTCAAAACAGAGCGCACATATTTAAACTGTTGAAATGTCACGCACAGGCTGAGAACTAAGGCCCTGTCCCTAAGGCAAGCGCCACCTAGGCGGGGGACGAGACAAAAGCACACACACCTGCGAGGCAGGGCGGGTGTGGTACCTGCCGGAGTGGGGCAAGCCACACACATTGGGGGTGGGAGCACGGAGCCCGCCGTGAGGACTGTGGCCAACCGGAACTGGCTTCAAGAAGCAGCATGGCCAGGGAGCGGGACAGAGACACAGCACGTGCGAGTGGGGGGTGGGAGCAGGGGCAGCAGTGGAGGGTGAGGGTGGAAGGCAGCAAAGGTGGGATCAGAGCAAGGAGCCCAGGCCAGGGGCGCTTCGAGATAGTGTCCATCTGACGGCGGGGACGAAAGCCCGAGGGAGGAGGGATGGAGGGGACGACGGTCTGACACAGAGCAGGGGAGGTGTCAGGACCTGAATGATGGTGCCACCAGGGCAAACTGGGGAAGAGGACCAGCTGAGACACAGAAGACCCATCGGTGCCATTCAGCCATTTCCTGGTCACAGGTGAGCCGAAGAGAAGTCCATGGATGACCCGAAAGATTAAAACTTTTATACGCTTCTTTTTTTTTTTTTTAGTTTATTTATTCACTTTTGAGAGAGAGAGAGAGAGAGAGAGAGCGAGCAGGGGAGGGGCAGAGAGAGACAGGGAGACACAGAATCCGAAGCAGGTTCCAGGCTCTGCACTGTCAGTGCAGAGCCTGACGCGGGGCTCGAACTCATGAACCGTGAGTCAGACGCTCAGGCAACTGAGCCACCCAGGCGCCCCAAAGATGAGAACTTTCGATTAAAGGTAGACAGAGGGGAGGGGAGAGAGGAATATCCCGCTGTCCCCAGTTTTTCTGCCTGCCGGCAACCCTTCAAAACCAACCTGAAGCACAGAGAAATCCCCTCCCGGCCCAGACGAGCAAACACAACTGACTATTCCATTAATTCTTCTAGAAGCCTGAGGAGCAAAGGCTTGAAAATGCAAATGAACACATGGATGTCAATGGGTTTCCGTCAAAGCTTAAAGCAGGCCACCACAGCTTCTCCTGTCTGCTACAAGGGTTAGAAAGCAGGATGGAGGGGCGCCTGGGTGGCTCAGGTTAAGCGTCTGACTTTGGCTCAGGTCATGATCTCAGAGTTCGTGGGTTTGAGACCCGCATCGGGCTCTGTGCTGACAGCTCAGAGCCTGGAGCCTGCTTTGGATTCTGTGTCTCCTTCTCTCTCTGCCCCTCTCCCGCTTGTACTCTCCCCCAACCTGCCTCTCAAAAATAAATAAATAAACATTTAGGGGCGCCTGGGTGGCTCAGTCGGTTGAGCATCCGACTTGAGCTCAGGTCATGATCTCATGGTTCGGGAGTTTGAGCCCCGTGTCGGGCTCTGTGCTGACAGCTTAGAGCTTGGAGCCCGCTTAACAGATTCTGTGTCTCCCTCTCTCTCTGCTCCTCCCCAACTCATGCTCTGTCTTTCTCTGTCTCTCAAAGATGAATAAATGTTAAAAAAAAAAATTAAAAAAGAAAGCAGGATGGAAGGGCGCCTAGGCGGCTCATTTGGTTTAAGCGTCCGACTCTTGATCTCAGCTCAGGTCACGATCTCACGGTTGGTGGGATCGAGCCCCGCGTCAGGCTCTGTGCTGAGAGCACAGAGCCTGCTTGGCATTCTCTATTCCCCTCTCTCTGTGCCTCTTCCCCACTCACACTCTTTCTCTTGAAATAAATAAATAAACAGTGGGAAAAAAAAAAAGCCAACAGGATGGAGTCATTGGCCTGAAAATGGGGAGTGAGGCCAAGGTGGGGGAAGAGCGACTGAGAAGGGAACCCGGGAGGACAAGCTCAGAGTCCAGGTCCCCGGCTCCAGGCGAGGGTCCCCCAGGGCTCACAAGGGTGGGTGGCAGGGCCGGCTGGTAACAGCGGTGAGGGATTCCCGCAGGCAGCAGACATCCAGGAGGCACCGCCCCAAGTTAGCGGGGCTCCCTGGTCCCGGCCCTGGCAATGCCTCCAACCAGCTGGTGGCAGGCAGGCTCCCTCACCTGGACATCTGACTCCTGGACAGCTGACTCCAGCAAACCACGACACCGGTCTCCGGAAAGGCGGCGTCCTATGGTCAACCCAGGTGTTGGAGGCCACAGAGGCCTCGCTTCAAATACAGTACCTGCCACGTGCAACCCTGGGCCTCAGGCTCCTCCCCTGTAAACTGGGAAAACCCTCCCAGGGCCGGGGAGAGGATTAAGCACGGCAATGTGCAGAGCGGACTTCCCTTCCCTTTGCGAGGTCCGCTCCAGCTCCAAACCGTGCACGGAAAGAGGCCTTTTACTGGCCCCCAGGGCGCAAGCATCTTCAGATCACCGCTGTTTGTGAGTTCTTATGAAGTGAAAGAATTCACGACACTATGCCGTCTGCTAACTAAGGGCGATTTGGAAAAAAAACCCAAAACGAAACAGTAGTTCTTCGTCCCCAAAGACAATCTAAGTGAGAGAGCTAAATACTTTGTCCAGGGCAAGAGCCCCGAAAGAAAGGGGAGGGCTCAGGGGTGGAAGACGTTCCGGCTCCAGGTAAGCGCTGCAGGGAGGCTGGGGCAGGAGAGGTGCCCGCACAGGCTTCCGGGCTGCTGGTCTGGCCCCTCGGCCGGCACTTCCTCCCCCAGACAGCCTCCCAAGAGCCACTTGTACTTCTTCCCCTCTTCGCCTCCGCCTAAGAGAGCCGAGCACGAGTCTGATCCACAACACGGCCCGTTACTGCCCCCAGTTGGGAGTCTGGCTGATTCCAGCCTTGGAGCCCTGACCTCGACCCTGAGCAACCGAATGCCCCGAACACCCCGAGTGACAGAGCAAATCTGTCATCGTCCCCCAGGGGAACGTTAAAGTGAGGGCCCAGCCACTGAAACAAGACATCTCTGGGTTTTGTAGGCTATTGCTTCCCTCCACGTACAATCTTTGGAAATAACGCACGCCACATTAAAAGTGTTTTCTTGCCTTTCGCTCAAAGACACACAACCTTCAGAGACAGGTTAAAAGCATGTTTTTACCACTTCTGTATGTGAGCTTAACCAGAATATCCTGCTCTCCGTAATGAATGGTGGACCCCAGTTTCTGAACACACATTCCCTTTTCCAATTAGTTTTCCTCCTCCTAAGATGAAGCAGACATTTTTTTTTTTTTTAAAGACTAATATCCTTGGAACTCTATTTACTTTTTTAGACTCTGAGAGTCAGAGTTTAAGACTGGCACCTTAGCCTAGAATGCATGATATGATAAGAACACATTACAGAAGGGAGTGCTACATCTTCCGTAAACAGAACACCCAAAAGGCGGCCTTGCTTTTTGGCAAAGAAAAATAAAAATGCTTTTGGGGTCTACCAGGGAATACAGCAGCTGGGGACCACAGCTTGAGGAAGTCTTTAAAAAGAGTGTACTGAAAGATTTCTCACAAGCACAAAAAAACCCACCTTGAATTAAACTCAGGGGGTAGGATGCCCGTTTCAAATCAGCAATGTGCTTACCTCAGAAGAACACCTTATCAAAAGCAGGATGGAAAAGTGAGAACATTACCATGACTAGTTTTTTCAAAGGCAGAGGTAAAATCTAGAAGGAAGTTATCTAGAGACGTGCATAATGGTAAAGCAGGAGGGGTAGTGGGATTCTGGCCACGATTTTCCTTCTTTTCTAAACGACAACGTTATTAAAGCTGTTTATAGTTAAACATCTATACAAAAGTTCAAGCACTACCTTTGCAACGTGCTTTGGGCATAATTGTTAAAGCTCTACTGAAAAAAGCTGGTGTGTTCTTTTTCAAGGGTTCTCTCTTTTGGCAAGGGACGAGAGTATTCAGCCTGCTTGGAAGAAAGACTTAGGAATGAAAATTAAGTCCGCTTACCTGAGGTTTACCTTTCGATCTTCATCGCTGCCAGCCTCCAGCTACAGAGAAAGAAAGAGAACGTCACATCACAGACACCACTGGGCAATGAGCCGCGGACACGAGTCTCACATTTTCTGCTCTGATGTCTGAAAAAGATACAGGTGTCCAGGACACCTGGCTCTTTCTACACGGTCGCACCCTTTCCTTGGCAAGCCCGCTCTGCTGTCCCTCTGAGTAACTTCCATGGAGGAATTTTCAGGCTTCCCAATGGTTACCCACATTCCTAACACCCCGTCGTGCATTGATTCCTGGTGATTGGACTATTCCTACCTGGCGTCGTTCAACACACTCTTCTCAACTTTCCAAGCTTGTTTTGGATCTCACCCTGTTTTTTGAGGGGAGGGGGGGCTATGTTTTAAGAGCATCTATTTCCTCCTTCAACCCAGGCCATAGCTGAGTGATCAACACCATTTTAAGCCCCAACACATGGGTTAAAAAAAAAAAAAAAAAAAAAGGAAAAACCATTCCAGGCAAGTCTTTCATGACGGAAGGTGGCCAGGAGCAGCCTGTCTGTCTGTGGGTCTCAAAAGCTCTTGGTGGTTCTCAAAAAGGCTTCAATGTTGAATATAAAACTTTCTAGGCTATCGGTTTATTTATATAAACAAGAGAAATGGACATTTGATATTTTCTAAAAGTTTAAAGGCCAGGGGGGTTAGAATCTGAAAGCAATTAGGACTTACGTCCCGATTGACATTTTCCCCCTTCTTCCCTTCAAGGAGAAAACTGAAATAAGAAAACGACCGCCCCCGCCCCCCCCGCAACAACTCTGCACCCCCGGAACCCGCGGACTAGGAAAGAGAAACCTGGAAAGCAGTGATGCCCCGGGAGAGATGCAAGGCTGAACGAGGACAGAGACCAGGCAGAAGACAGCAGTGATGGGAAAAGAGTACGGAGCTCACGAGAGGAAGGGGGCCTGAGTGGCAAGGGACACAGAGCAGAGGTGGTGGTTCCAACAAAGGAGGAGAAATACACCAGAGAGTCCCGGAGTCCCTAAACTGTATTAAGATCCTGTATGTCCGAAGCGGACACTCGTGGCCAGTTCTCACGCTCCCTATGCCACAGAGAAGTGGAAAACTCAGGCAAGCCTTCACTGACCACAGGGCCAGGAGCTTCCGTCCCAGAGCCAAGGGTAAATAACTCACACACCACCACCACCAACTTAGAAGAGGATGTTGGATCTAACCCGGTGGTCCTCAACCGGGGACAATTTTTCTCAATTGTCCGGGCAATATCTGGACACCGGGCAATATCTGGAGCCTTTTTTGAGTGGATGCTCCTGGCATCTAGTGGGCGGAGGACCGGGTGACGCGAAACGTGCCACGATGCACAAGACATCAAATTTTCTGGCCCCAACGTCAGCAGTGCCAAGGTTGAGAAACCCTGATCCGACGTCCCCACCCCCCCCCCCCCAAAGAAAAAGAGACTGGAGATCTGCCCATAAATATTAGTCACCTTGAACGCTTGTCAAAAATAACAATGTTACAACCCATTCTTGAAAGTTATTGATTTATCCGCTGTTGTGCTTTCTGCTTGTTCTCACAGAGGAACGAGATAAGACTGACAGTAAAAATGACATAAATGAGATAACTGAAGATGGGGGGAGGGGGGGAAATTAAGAGAGGAGAACCGCTTTGCCGGTCAGGCTGAGTTCCCCGTTCCCACGCCGAACGGGCTGAGTCAGGAAACGGCCGCTCGGGGAGTCTCTGACTCAGAGGAGGAGTCGCATTTTGAGCAGTAAGGAAGTGATTTAGGGGTACAGACCTCAAAGCCACTTCATTCTCGGTCGTTCTCTGGGATTCCCAGGAGTGAAATGAAGGCGAGGTAAGGTCAGTTATTCCAGAGAAGAAAGCTGTAGGATGTGCCCAGACAACACGTTAAAGAGGGAAGCCAGCCCTTTTGCAGGAGCTGAGGCCGAAGGAACATCAGAGCAGGGGCCCAGCCGGCCTGGACCCGCGTCTCCTGACTCCACGCACACGCGCCTACTCTCTCCGTATCGTCTCTTGCTTCTTCGTGCCTCACTCCATCTGGGAGAAAGCCTCGCCTTCCAGGGAACATCCCAACCTCGGCTAGTTCACTGGGCAATTAATGGTGCTGCTCTACTAACGGTAAATAAAAGGCGGTTGAGTTTCAGTCTCACGTTTACCGGGTCATTGGCACTTGGTAAAAATAACGTTCTGTGGAACAGTTTTAAACGTGTCTCGTGGAGAGGACCCCAATGTCCCACAACACGTGATTCACCCATGCAGTGGAATATTATCTGGCAATAAAAAGGAGTGTAGTATTGACCCATGCCGCAACATGGTTGAACCTTGCGGACGTTACGCTAAGTGACAAGAGTCCAGACACAAAAGGTCACCTTATTGTAGGATTCTACTCATGCAAAATGTCCAGAACGGGTGAATCTATGGGGACAACACAAGTAATCAGTGGAAACCTAGAATCTGGGGAGAGCAGGGTAAGGGCGGGGAGAGGGGGGCCACAGGTGATGGCTACGGGGGGTGAGGGTTCTTTTTGGGAGTGATGAAAATTTCTGGCACTTACACAGTGGTGATGGTCGTGCAACCCTGTCAATATACTAAAAGGCGCTAAAGTGGTCTGAAATTGTACAGTCTGAAATGGTGAATGCATGATATGTGAATTGTATCTCAGCTAAAAGATAATAACATAAAATTTAAAAACCGTGTCTCAGGGGCACCTGGGTGGCTCAGTCAGTTAAGTGTCCGACTCTCGACTGAGGCTCACGTCATGATCTCAAGATTCACGAGTCTCAGCCCCGTGCTGGGCTCTGTGCTAACAGCACGGAGCCTGCTTGGGATTCTCTTTCTCCCTCTCTCTCTCAAAATAAGTAAGTAAACTTAAAAAAAAATTTTTTTTTAGACAAACAAAAAACTGTGTCTCAGACAGGAAGAGGTCAGGAATCGAAACCAAGACTGAGGCTGAGAGGCCTTCTGCGTAATCCCTTACTGAAGCCGAACCCTTCCCTCACCTCATAGTTTTGAGAACATGAGATTAAGTGCTTCGAAGTACTCTGGGAACTGCAAGACGGCATGAATCGGAATGATGGAGGAGAACAGATGTCTGTGTGGGGAGGAGAGAAGTTACTGCTGCCTGAATTCTCAGTGGCAGGCAATTGGCCACCCATGTTCTTTTCCCTGCGATCGACTTGCAGAATCCTGTCTGCAGACAAGGGAACTCATGAACGGCCTCTCCTGGAGAAGAGGGGGCTATGCATAGGGGTTCGGTCTTGCCCCCTCTCTGAAAATGTTCGCACTGTTCCTGGTGAAACAGGCTGAAGAGCTACCCTCAAACTGGTTCCTCTTCTCTCCTGGTCTCTCGCGAACACACACAAACCTTTCCGTGTTATCAATTTCCTCTACAGAGAAGGGGCTGGATTCGCTCAGCTGCTGGGGAGGCCACTTCCTGGGCCTGCAGGGCTCCTCCAGACTTCTCTCCCTTCTCTAAACAGTCCCCAAACTCCTCCTCCAGCTGCTCTATCTTTAGGCCAACACTCGGCCTGTGCCACGGATAGGAGTGTAGACCAGAGGCCACAGTTCTCTGAGAGAAAGTGGGACAGCAGGGGACAAGAGGGTCAGCCCTGCAGCTGTCAGAGGCCCCAGGCTCAGAGGACCCATTCCCCAATCTACTCCAGGACAAGAAGGAGCCGGCCAACACAGGCCTGGTGGCACAGGGACACACAGAACCCCGCAGGGTGCCTCGGTGCACTCTCAGCCCCCAGAATGCACCGTGCAGCTACAGGAACCCCGGAATCGGCCCCAGCCACACAGCCAGATACACACAAACATGCAGTCCCGAAGGACATTTCAAAAAGGAAAAAATCCAGACTCAGCCACACACAAAGACAAGACACCCAGTCACACAAGCGCCCTGAGCTCACTCGGTCACTGACACACAGTGACACGGGCCCCGGGGAGACAGACCTCCAGGGGCGTGCAGTCGGGGAAACAATCTCAAACATTCCCAGGGGCACCTCCCCCCACCCTCCCCGGGGGGCCTCTGTCACAGCATCAGGCGGGTGCAGTTTCCCAGCAGACCGGCCACCGTCACACACAGTCTCCCATACACAGCCAGGATCGCAGGGTAGGGGCCTAGAACAGCCACAGAGCCACGAATCTCAGAACCAGCATCCCCCAAAGTCGCCAACTAGGAGTCCCAGTCGCACACCCAGTCTGCCACACTGTCACCCCCAGACGGGGATCAGTCACACACACACACACACACACAGTCTCACGCAGGGCCACCCCCAGACAGAGGTCACACCCGCACCTACAGTCTCCCTGAAAGTCACCCCCAAACAGAGGTCACGGCTCCACACACAGACGGGGTGACACTCTCGGTCTCCCGCACAGTAACCCGAGGCCGGCTGCCCAGACACGGTCGCACCGCGGGGTCTCCGCAGGGCCCGGGCGCCCTCCGCCCCGCACTCCCGGCCCAGGCCTGGAGCAGCGGCTGCTCGGCCGGGCCGGGGTCGCGGGCCCGGGGCTCACCTCGCTGTTGCTGGCCGAGGAGGAGGCGGCGCTGGGCGTGGGCGAGCGCTGCAGGGTCACCAGGGCCATGGCTGCGGCGCGGCGCACGGGCGCCGCCGAGGCCTCCGGCTAGAGCCGCCGCTGCCGCCGCCGCCGCCGCCCGGGCCGGGCCCGGGGCGCTAGAGCAGCCGCGCGCGGGCGGCCGGGCCGAGCCGGGCCGGGCCGCCCCTCCCCCTCGGCGTCCACCGCCCCCGCCACCCGCCTCCCGCCTCCCGCGCCGGCGCGCGCCGGGCCCGGAGCGCTGCGGCTGGGAGGGGGGGAAGGCGGGGCGCGGGGCGGCGCGCGTGCGCGTGCGCGGCACGGGAGCCCGGAGCGGCCGCTGGAGGCCCCGGCAGCCTCCCCCGCGCGCCCGGCACGCACGCCCCCGCCCGCGCGCCCGGCCCTCGGGTCTGGGGACCAGGGCCGCGCGCTTCCGCGGGCACGTCCGCCCCAGGGGGCTCGCCCGCTGAGCAGGCGGGAAAGCGAGGCCCCGCGACTGCGCAGGAGGGGAAGCGCAGGGACCGGGAGATAGAAACCCTCGGCAGTCTGCAGAAATTCATTCGTTCCTTCATTCATTCGTTTGTGAAATATTGGGCACCTGCTAAGTGGCAGGCATGGAATATTCAACAGTGCGCAAGTCAGATCGGGCCTGTCCTCAGGTCTTTTACAGGAGTGAATCAAATGACTAGGCACATTTATAAATTATTTTGCTAATATTTTTATATGAATTCTTTCTGTGTCCATAAACCCAGCCAACTCCTTGGGAAGTCAGGGAAGGCTTCTCTGAGAAAGGGACATTTGCTCTGAGGCCTGACAGGAGAGCAGGATTAACGGGGGAAGGGCGGGGGAGACAGCCTGGAGGTTGGGGGGTTGGTGGCAGCATGCACAAAGGCCTGGAAACGGGAAGGTTATTTGTCCGTCAGAGGCCAGAGCCTACGGAGGGAAGCAAGAAGAGTGGCACATAGGGATGGGCTCCAGAAAGCTCTTGGCTGCTGGGTAGGGAATGGACTGTGTGGCGGAAGGTTTGAGGGAGACCAGGGAAGGGGCTGCTGCTGTCCTCCTGGGAAGATGTGATCAGTATGGAGATGTAGGAGAGGTGGAGTACCGTAGCAATCAGTACTGGCTTGACTCAATGATAGGGAAGTTCTCTTTCATTTCCAAAAAGCCCTTCTTCACTTCTGTCTCTGGCGTGCACACTGCACAAGCACCCCCACATGGCCTGGTCCAATCCTGCATTTCAGCAAAGGGCTCCGCCCCCCCACCCCCGCCAGAAACCCACGCAGCCTCCTGGATCCCTCCCCCAAATCCAGGGGCTGGGACCTCCTGCATATTCCTGGGATCTGACTCTTCAGCACCATTCATTTTATTTATTAATTTTTTTTGTTTTGTTTTAATGTTTATCTTTGAGAGAGGGGGAGAGACTGAGTGTAAATGGGGGAGGGGCAGAGAGAAAGGGAGACACAGAAGCGGGCTCCAAGCTGTCAGCACAGAGCCGGGCTGGGGGCTGGAACTCACAAACCGGGAGATCATGACCTGAGCGATGTCCGACTAACCGACTGAGCCACCCAGGCACCCTTCAGCACCATTCATTATAAAGGTGGTTCTCAGTGGGGGCATTGTAACCCCTATGGAGCATTTTTTTTTTTTTTTAATTGTAGGCGTATTTTTTGTTGTCTTGCTTATGGGTACTAGAGAGCCACTGGCATTTAGAGGGCAGGAGCCAGGAATATGAGATGTCCTGCAAGGTACTGGAGACTTTCCCAAAGAATTGTTCCATTCCCACAAACACCTGTGTAGGTGAGAAACCCATTCAAAATTCTCTGAAGCCAGGACTTAACTCCATTTTATACATCAATGCCGAGGCTCTTTCACGAATTTTCAGAAATGCAACTGTGTTTAACTAGACGGGAAAATATACTTTGAGAGCTTTGTGGGGAGTTGGTCACCATTTGGGAAGAGTTTATGAATGGCAACGCCACTCCTAATATTAAGAGTAGTTGACCAAACAGATTTGCGTTTGTACCTGTGATCTTGGTCCACAGTCATACTTAGTTAGCACTTATTTTAAAATATCAGATATAGGGGCTCCTGGGTGGCTCAGTCAGTTAAGCATCCCACCTCAGCTCAGGTCACGATCTTGCAGTTCCTGAGTTTGAGTCTCTGCGTCGGGCTCTGTGCTGACAGCTCGGCACCTGGAGCCTGCTTAGGATTCTGTGTCTCCCCCTCTCTCAAAAGATTCTGTGTCTCCGCTCACACTCTGTCTCTCTCACTCTCAAAAATAAATAAGTATCCAAATATAAGACAAAATTGGGGACAAAATTTCAGTTGAATGATGAATATCTTACTCTCAAATCCAAACCCGTTCATTAAAAACAGACACAAACTTCTGAGACTTTCCTTTGCCCTCCAGAGAGCTGTGCCCAAGTATTCACACACTGAAATGCATGTTTTGTTATGATTTATTTTTCTTTTACGTCTACATTACATCAGTGCATCACGGATTTGGGGTTTTTAGACTACATGTGTACATGGGCTTTATAATCTATAAATTTTGTTCCCAGTTAGTAATCATTACAACGTATTTGTGAAATGGGTGTGGGGTTTTAGGGCCGAGAGCCTTAGGCCAGTGGTTCTCAAATTCAAGTGTTTGAAAATCCCCTGGAGAAAACAGACATCTAGGCCCCACCCTCTAGAGTTTCTGATTCACTGATTTAATAGCAAGCTGGAAATTTTTACACGTTTAATAATTCCCTGACGATGCTAAAGGTCCTGGTCTGGGGATTACAGATTTACCTACACAAATGCCAGGTCACCCCTCCGCTCTTGCCTCTAGTTTCTTCCTCTGCAATCAAGGAATCCTAACCTGGGTGCCTGGGTGGCTCAGTCGGTTAAGCGTCTGACTTCAGCTCAGGCCATGATCTCAGCGTTCGTGAGTTTGAACCCTGCGTCCAGACTCTCTGATGTTAGCTTGGAGCCCTTTCTGCCATTAGCTCAGAGCCCACTTCAGATCCCCCCCCCCCGACCCTCCCCCCTCTCAAATAAACTTGAAAGAAAGAAAGAAGAAAGAAAGAAAGAAAGAAAGAAAGAAAAGAAAGAAAGAAAGAGAAAGAAAGAAATCCATACCAAGCTCTGATCCTGTTGTCTGGGTGGCACTAAACCCACCTCCCCCCTTTCCGGAGACCATCTCTATGCTTTCTCACTTCCTCCTCAAGAGAGGCCCTCTTCCCTCCCACAACTAATTCTTGCCTGATACCCCGTCCAAAAAGCCCCCGGGCCTGGTCCTTTCCAGGATCCCGTCACCTCCATTCTGTCCCCAGAGACACAGCAAGTGTCACTGGACTTTATTGTAAGTATCTCTGTCTTGTCACATCGTCCCTAAGAAAAATCTCAGGGGCAGGGCTGGGACCAGGGTGAGGGCCCAAAACTTCAGGGGCCTCCAAAACAAACCAACAACCACCCCAGTAAGTAACCAGAGAAATATTTTCATGCAACATTTTAGGGAATCAAACTTAATGCCTAAATCCATGATGAACAAAATGTTAACATTTTTTACCGTATCACTGATTTTTCCTTTTGTCTCCAGATTCCAAGGCACAGATCCATCCTGCTTTGATTCTGCTTGATTTCAAATCCTGGTTATTTTAAACTCTTGTGCAAATGGCTGGGGCCCTGACTCCGCTGGGGCCCATCAGGGGGGTGGGGAGGGGATAGGAGAAGTGAAAGTCCCCCTCCCCCACTTGGAGTCAGTCTGTAGGTTTCAAGGGACCCCAGGAGTGGAAGAGGGGACTCAGCTAGAGGAGGCAGCTCCAAAGTTTTCTTCTATCCAGTAAAGCCCTTTCCCTTCGTTATCATCCTAATTTTTTTTCATCAAAATTTATTTAATCGTCTTTGATCTGGTCATTGTATTCCCAGCTTTTTCAACTATCAAAAAACAACAGGGAGAGGCGCATGGGTGGCTCAGTCAGTTAAGCGTGGGACTTCAGCTTCGGCTCAGGTCATGATCTCATGGCTCGTGAGTTCAAGCCCTATGTCCAGCTCTGTGTTGACAGCTCGGAGCCTGGAGCCTGCTTCAGATTCTGTGTCTCCCTCTCTCTGCCCCTCTCCCACTCGTTAATAAATAAACATTAAATAAATCAATAAATCAATAAATACAACAGGGGGCACCTGGGTGGCTCAGTCCACCTCAGCTCAGGTCTTAATCTCATGGCTGGTCAGGGTCATGAGTTCAAGCCTCGCGTTGGGCTCCACCCTGGGCTTCTGAAGCCTACTTAAAGAAAAAAGAAAAAAAGAAAAAAAACCACACAACAGGTTATGGAGTAATTTGCAGTCTGCCAGGTGTTATGCAAAATGCTTTGTGAGTGTGCTGGAGACAAGGTTATTAATATGGGAATGTCCCCACTCAGGCTGCAGGCTCACCTCCTCCAGGAAGCCTTCCCTGACCGAGGGCTGAATTAGGTGCCCCTTCTCTGTGCTCCTATGGCCCCAGTGTTCCTTCCTGGGTTGGGCTGCTTTCTTTATTTCTTGTCACCACTGTTGTGATCCTTATTTCACAGATGAGGAAATTCACTCGCAAAGTTGTTAAGTCACACGCCCAAGGTCACATAGCTAGGGAGTGGTGAGGCTGGTATACAAGACCAGGTTTTCTGCTTTAGGATTCAGGCAAAAGACAGAGGTTCTTCAGAACTCTATGGAGAGTTCCCTTTTTAGAGCAACCAATTTGCAATTTCTCCGTAACTCTTCGAAAATGAAACTGAGAGGTAATAAAGCTTTGGTAGGCTGCATAATGGCTCTCCAAGGATGTCTGTATCCCAATCCCTGGAACTTGGGAACATGTCACCTGACATGGTAAGAGGGATTTTGCAGGTGTGATTAAGGCTGTTGAGATGGGGAGGGTATCCTGCTTTATCCAGGTGGGCCTGTATAATCCCAGGGGTCTTTATAAGAGGGAGGTGGCAGGATCAGAGCAAGCAGAAAGATACGTAACAACGAAAGCAGGAGGTTGGAGTGATGAAAGCAGGATCATGAGCCAAGGAGTACCGGGGTGGGGGGGGTGGCCTCTAGAAGCAGAAAAAGGCAAGCGAATGGATTCTCCACTCAGAGTCTCGGAAAGAACTCAGCCCTACTCGATTTTAGACTTCCGGCCTCTAGAACTACAAGAGAAAAAATTCCTGATGTTTTAAGCCACTATGTTTCTGGTAACTGGTGATAGCAGCCATAGAAAATGAATGTAAAAACCAACATGCACACATAGTGTAAGAAAAAAAACCCATCACAATGTCATAATCCAATATATTCCAGGCACTTCTGGGACATTGTATCACATTCTCCTTCACTCAGTTCATTCAACAAACATTTCTGGAGTGCCCACGCTCTCCATAGGAATTTGGGGTCCACGAGTGAAGGAAACAGTCACTGCCTTTGGATGGCATCCAGTGGGGGACCTAGTCAAACGACATATAAGCAAATATATTTACTATAATACGTGCGAAATCCCTTGTGCTTCAATAAATTGGTATTGTCAGAGTCCTTCGAATAAGATCAGATTAGCGTCAGAGAAATGAAATAGGTTTGGAAGACCAAGGGGAGAAGGGTGATGGGGAGGGCTGTTTCGGCAAGTGGTCAGGGAAAGCTCTGGACAAGGTGACCTTCGGGCAGAAGAAACACACGGCAACCCCATCGGGGAGCTATAGACCTGCTGGGATATATATAGACCAACCGGGCGTCCCGACTTAGGAGCTGTGGAGCTCCAGATCAGACACTTCCTTCTTCTGAGGCTCACCTGCCTCCTCTGTAAGACAGAGAGGAGAATGAGAGCACTTATTTGATGGGTCATTTGTGAGGATTGAACACAACCACGCCCATCAAAGGGATGGCAAGCTGTCCTTGCTGTCCAAGCTGTCCAACACATTCGTGTTACTTAGTGTAACGGGTTGACCTGTGTCCCCCTAAAAGATGTTGAAGTCTTGATTCCCAGGCCCTGTGTACGTGACCTTGTTTGGAAATAGGGTCTGGGCAGAGAATCAAATTAAGATGAGATCATGAGGGTGGGCCTTCGTCTGACTTGGCTGTGTCTTATGAAAAGGGGAAATTTGGACACGGAGGCAGACGTGCAGGGAAATTGCCGTGTGAAGACTGCAGTCTTGCCATAAGCCAAGGAACACCCAAGGTCACCAGCCAAGCCCCCAGAAACTGGGGGAGAAGCGTGGAACAGATTCCCACGGCCCTCAGAAGGGCCAACAGCCTCATTTCAAACTCCTGGCACCCAGAACCACAAGGCAATTGCATTTCTGTTGTTGAAACCACGCAGTTTTGAAAGCAGCTCTAGGAAACGAATACACCTGATACGATCGTCGCCTTGGATGCAGAAACTGAGGCTCAGAGCGGAGCTAGCATTTGAACCCAAGCCAACCAGACCCCCAAGGCCCAGGTGCAGGTTGTCAGCCTTTCTAGCCCAAGAGGCAACAGTTTGGATGAGCCCCCGTGTGCGGGGGGGATGGTGTCCAGAGGACTGAAAACCTGAGTCATTGGGCATGGTGTCCCGGGAGGGAGCGTTGGTATGCAGGACTCCTGCCGAGGCATCTCTCTGGGCCGGTTGATGGGCACGGGCAGCCAGGCAGCCTCAGAGCTCTGTGTTCCTTCCTGTATGTTGGCTGAAGTCTCCATTCCTCTGCCCACTCCCTGCTTTAACCTGGTTTCGTGGGTTTCCCCTGCTAGGAGAGGGGCTCTGCCTGCTTCCAGGCATCCCCTCACCTCTCTGGTGGGTTGACTCACAGGATTTGGGCTAGCCTGACCCTGCCTGTAACTCGCCCCATGTCTGCAAGTGATACAGTGACCCTTACTGGGCCTTGGAATCTCAGCTTGTGAGACGGAGCGGTTGAATGTTCCAAGAGAGGGGATTTGTTGCGTAAATGCGGCTATATGCATGGGATGGTCCTCCTAGGTGGTCCTTCGGACCCCCATCTCCTGGTACTTCCTGCCTTTCTGGACCATTCCCCACAATGCATAGGGCTGACCTGTGTAACTACTATATAATCACAGATGTGACAGTGTGTGACCTCTGAGGTGAGGTCATACAAGACGCTGTGGCTTCCATTTTGCTCTCTCTTGGACCGCTCCCTCTCAGGGAGCCCCGTTGCCATGTCATGACGACATACTCCCGCAGCCCCTGTGGAGAGAGGTCCCCATGGCAAGGAACGGAGGCCTCCTACCAACAGCCAGCACCAACTTACCAGCCATGTGAGCGAACCACCTTGAAAGTGGATCGGTCCTCTGGCCCCATTGAAGCCCCCAGTGAGACTAGAGTCATGGCCAACATCCTGACTGGATCTTGAGAAAGACTCAGCCATGGGGCACCTGGGTGACTCAATGGATTAAGCGTCCGACTTCAGCTCAGGTCATGATCTCGCAGTTCGTGGGTTCGAGCCCCGCGTTGGTCTCTGTGCTGACAGCTCAGAACCGGGAGCCTGCTTCAGATTCTGTCTCCCTCTCTTTCTGCTGCCCACCCCCCCCCCCCATGCTCGCTAGCTTGCGCTCTCTCTCTCTCTCTCTCTCTCTCTCAAAAATAAACATTAAAAAAAAAGATTTTCTTTTTGCTAGATTTTGAGGTAGTTTGTTTTACGGTAACAGAAAAGGAATACAGCAGCCATATAAAAATGTTATAAAACAATGCACTGTTGTATTTTATGAAAGATTTTCAGAAAAAATTAAGCATTGGGGGGAAGCAGGTCACAAATTAGGATATGATAAGATCCGAGTTTTGGAAGAAAAGTATGAGGAGTTAGAAAACTACCAAAGAACAAAAAAGAAGACATATATGGAGAGATGGAAAAGCTTTTTTTTTTTTTTAATATTTTATTTTTGGGGCACTAGGGTGGCTCAGTCAGTTAAGCAGCTGACTCTTGATCTCGGCTCAGGTCACGATCTCAGTCATGGGGTCGAGACAGCATCAGGCTCCATGTTGACAGCGTGGAGCCTGCTTGGGATTCTCTCTTTCTCTATCTGCCCCTTCCTCTCTCTCTCTATCTCTCTCTGCCCACCCCCGCCAAATAACTCAAAAAAAATTTTATTTTTAAGTCATCTTTCTTTACACCTGACATGGGGCTTAAACTCACAACCCCAAGACCAAGAGCCGCATGCTCTACCAACTGAGCCAGCCAGGTGTCCTAGAAATGCTTTGTTTTTGTTGGAAAGACTCATTATAGTAAGATTATCAATCTTTCTAGACTAAAATAAATGCAATTCCAGTGAATATCCCAACCTAATTTTTTGGAGTGTAGGGGATCCTGATAAGAGATACCATTTATTGGGTACATAGTGTGCATTGTGTCCTGTGACAATCACTGTTTCATTTTAAGTCCACAGCAGGAGAAATCCCTAGCTCTTTAGTTTTTCCACTAGTAAGGAACTGTTATCAGCCCCCTCCCCCTATTTTACATGAGGCATTCAGGGGGAGCTTGTCTGAGATCCTGAGGACCATGAGGGGTGGAGCTGGGTGAAGCCAGGCATGTTTGATACTAAAATAATGCCCTTAGATGTCCTGCCGTGTGGCCTCCTGATTGTTCTCTGGTTTCCTTTTTTCCTTCTTTTGAATAATTTTGTAGTTGGCATTTATGACGATGATTTTTTTTTTTAAAAGTAAGCTCTAGACCCAACGTGGGGCTTGAACTCATGACCCCCGAGATCAAGAGTCACATGCTCTTCTGACCGAACCAGCCAGGTGCCCCCATACCCTGCTTCTATTCTCTGAAATTGATTCCAAATGAATCAAATATTCAAATGTAAAAAAAAAAACCCTCACAAGTTCTTAAAAGTCTGTGCGAGTAATTTATAAAAAGGGGCAGGAAGGGGAGGGGAGGAAAGGCTTCTAAATATGATACTAATGGCAGAAACCATGAAGGAAAAAAAAGATGAATAGATTTGACTACAAAAAAGTTTTAAAATCTTTTCATGGCGAACACACTGGGGAAAACATTGCAACAGAAGGAGGAAACCCATAAGCATAAAAGCAATTCTTCCAAATCAAAAAGAAAAATAGCCAACTCACTTCAAGGGAAAGATGAGCTAAATACATACATACATCATGCGGCGTCTGGGTGACTCAGTCAGTCAGGCGTCCGACTTGGTTTCGGCTCAGGTCATGATCTTGCAGTTCGTGAGGTCGAGCCCTGTGTCAGGCTCTGCACTGGCAGTGCGGAGCCTGCTTGGGATTCTCTCTCTCTCCTTCTCTCTCTGCCCCTCCCCTGCTCGAGCTCTTTCTCTCTCTCTCAAAATATATAAATAAACATTAAAGAATTTTTAGAATACATGCATCGTACATACATACAGAGACACCTTATAAAGAACTCCCAAAGAGCCCATCACCATATGACCATATGTAATGTCACCAGCAGGGCTGGAACTAGGTGGATGGGGGCTGTGCAAAATTTAAGGAGGCTTTCACTCTCAAGATGGTGCAAGTACACGGTGGGCAGCTCCTTTGAATTTACCAATCGATACAGCTCTTCTGGAGGACCGTCTGGCAAAACGGATGAACGTTTTAAATGTGCAAACTCTTTGGCACAAAGATTCCATTTTTAGGAATCGAGTCCGAGGAAATAATTAGACGAGTGTGCCAAGGAACACATTCGGGATATTTGTTGGTAACATACAAAAAAAAAAAAAAAAATTCTAGGGACACCCCCCTGAGGGACTAACTGGAAAAATTGTTATATCCATAGACAGTAGTGCCCTGTGTGAAACGGAGGCTGCTGTCCTATGATTGTATGGAGAGAGATTCAGGACCTACCATATCGGTAAGTGAACAGAACGGGAGACACAGCGCGTATAACACGGTCCCATTTTGTCTCTGGGATATTCACCCAATGTTAACAGCCCCTATTTCCCGGTGGTAGGATTGGCTGCAGGATGAGTACTTTCATCTTTCTACCTCCTGTGTTGTACACATTTACAGGGGTTATGATTACCTTAACACTTTGAAAAGTTATAATAAAACTGCTTTTATCTGAAGGAGAGTAGGCGCGCGTTGACTCGTTATTCTATAACTTTACCTGCCGCACCCAGAATTCTGCCTCCTGCAGGGAATTCTCCCGGTGAATGATCCTTTTGCCCTATCCAAGTGTATTTCAGAGCTCCAAGGATCCATGCTGTTTATCAACCAGCCACGGGAACAGAAGGATCTTTGACTCCTACAACTCCACCCAAATATACAGAAATTGCTTCCAAAGGTCCTTCAGGGCTTTTTGGGGACCTTCTGTCATTATGATCAGCAAACTTTGTGTATTCAGAATAGTTTCTCAACGGGGCACCTGGGTGGCTCAGTCGGTTGAGTGTCCAACTTTGGCGCAGGTCATGATCTCACGGTTCACAAGTTCGAGCCCCCCACTGGGTTCTGTGCTGACAGCGTGGAGCCTGCTTGGGATTCTCTCTCTCCCTCTCTCTCTCTGCCCCTCCTCCCCCTCAAAAATAAAATAAACATTAAAAAATAAATAAATATTGCCATGGACTTGGGGCACAAGGTCATGTGATATAAAAGTGAAGCATGAAGATGATTTAAAAAATTCAAAAGAAGTTAAAGTATATAAAGGGTGGAGTTCACCCCATCCTTTTAAAAATTATTACTAAAAAAAAACCCCACGCACTAAATATATGCATTTTCTTATTTTATCCAAACTTTTAAAAAAATGTTTATTTATTTTTGAGCGGGATGGGGAGTGCAAAGAGAGAGGGAGACAGAGAATCAGAAATAGGCTTCATGCTGACAGCAGTGAGCCCGATGCGGGGTTCGAACTCACAAACTGTGAGATCATGACCTGAGCCCAAGCCCCACGCTCAACGACTGAGTCATCCAGGCGCCCCCTATCCAAACTGTTTCATTTGATGCAAGATAGGGAAGGGGAGGTTGGATCTTCAAAGCTGACCCAAAGGATGCCTTACTCAGGGGTGGCTAGTCCCTCTCTCAGGGCCTCAGTTTCCCCATCCACATAGTGAGGCGCCTGATGATTTTTTGGTTCCAGTAACTGCAGCTCCAGGTCTAGCCCTGGCAGAGGAGGGACCTGGAGTCCTGCCGCCTGTGTCTCTGGGATACGGGAACAAAGAGCCACCCAAACAGGCGTTGCCTTGAGTCTCTCTTGGCCTCATGCACCCAGCATTCCAGAATGGCATTAGGCTGGCCGGCTGGCCCCTGGAGCCCCTGTCCTGTATCTCTGGCCTCCCCCGCAGGGCTCCCAGGCTGACCAGGCCCACAGCGGCTCAGGGAACAACCTTCCCCTCCCCCAGGGTGGCAGCAGGAAGAGGGAAGAAAGAGGATCGTCTCCAGCTGGCCCAGGAGACAGACCTCCTTGTCCCCATCAGCCTTGCCGCCCTCCCTCCCCACCGAGGGCTGTCCGCAGGGGCTTGGGATCGGCCAGAAAAGTCAGGCAACTTTTCAGGGACCAGAAGGAGGGGAGGGGAGGGGAGTCTCCCAGCCTGTGAGAAGCAACAGCGCCAAGCCCTACCCCTCGCTGTGTCCTGTCCACAAGTCCAGACTTTGACCCTGAGCTTCAGTCCCCGTTGGCGGGCAGAGGGCTGAGGACAGGACGCCTCAGAATCAGGAGACTCCTCTCAGGAGGTAAAATCCTGCGTCCAGCTGTCTCCTTTCTTCAGAAGTTTGGCAATCCAGGTGAGCGGGGGCGGCGGTGCACCAGGACCCAAGGTCCTCCGGGCGTTAAGGAGAAGGCTCCACATTAGAGCCCAAGGCAGGTAACAGCCCTGGAGCCAAGGCAGGAACGCAGGCAGGTGCCTTCGCCTCTCCAGGCTTCCTTTTCCTCATCTGGAAGACAGGGATCATAATCACCTCTTACGGGGTTAACTTGAGTATCAAAAGAGGTGATGAACAGAACGTACTGAGCACGGACTGGGCACACAGCAGGTACTCAATAAACGGTAATTATTATTTGGGGGCAGGGAGCCGATAGCCTGGTTATCAAGCATTTATAGAATCCATTCCATTTTCAAGATCAGTTGTGAAAATGTCAGCTTCCTAAGAAGTAGCCATAGGGCACAACCCGATAATGTTTATTCAGATACCTTGTCTGTGACTTGTTGATTTGTTTTAGAAGTCTTTCCTTTTTTTTTTTTTTTTTTTTTTTGGGGTAGATGCAAATAGCAATCAAAGGCCCAAGCTGGCCCAAATTCCTTTCTAGGGACAAGGAGGGTTATAAGCCAACACGTACCAAGACTGAAAAACAAGCAGAAAGCGTCAGGTGCTAACTTCCTGCCTGCTCCCTAATAGTTATACCACATGGCAGAGAAAACTCAGCTAGAACAGGCTCCAGGTCCCAGCGCTGTCCCACACTGTTCGCGTGACGCTGGGAGAGTGACTTCCTCTCCCTGAACCTCAGTCCCGTGTCTGTAGAACCTCCCAGTTGAGAGGATTAAGTAAAAGGATGTTGGTACTAAATCTACATGTATGTGGTGAGCGGCAGAGACCCCAAATTCCCTTCCTGCTGCACACTTACGGAGACGTTATAATTACACACACACACACACACACACACACATAGATGTAAGAACCTCAGCATCTTCCTGGATGCACACTCCAAGCATGATCGGTTGAAGGGATGGCCCAAGACCCTGGAGAAAGGCAGTGCTAATAGAAACACGAGCAACAACGAGCAAATGGTTGACTTAGTAATCGAGCTGTGTGCATGTGAGTCTAAAACTTCATTAGCCACTTGCTTTATTGATTTTACCTGGCACTGGGGCTGTCAA
This sequence comes from Panthera onca, assembly GCF_046562875.1. NCBI lineage: Eukaryota > Metazoa > Chordata > Mammalia > Carnivora > Felidae > Panthera > Panthera onca. Next base: position 16,709,518 of record NC_138350.1, read on the forward strand.
TTCCTGCAGTCTAGCTCCTGCTTCTCAAGAGAACCTCCTGCATTTACCCTGCACTTTCACACACACACGCAGGCACACAGGGGCTCTAATCAGCAGCAGATTGGATTCACGTAGTTCAAGAGGACTGGCTTCGGGAACACGTTTTCCCTTTTCAATTCTACGCCTGCCAGCGACACGCTAAAAATTCCTACAAACGTTTTAGTTTACGTTTTTTGTTTTTCAGTGCGGGACCCTGAAACATCGGCTGTTTATTTCTCACCTGCTTAGCCCTCAGATTTTCCACATAGTGTGATTTGCCAGCCCAGTGTGCCCGGTGCTCAGGGGCGTGGACTTGTGTGGGTCAGGCTGCGCTGGGCTTTGCGTCCCACCAGCTGGGTGTCTGAGCCTTACTTGCTTCATCTGTCAAATGGGCAGAAGGATAACCCTGAGGGTTGTTAGGGGCTGAAAACAGATACAGTGTGTGAAGTTCTTAGTGCCGTGACAGTCGCATGCCAGCCATGCTCTTGTTGTGATCTCTGTGTTGCCAGTTTTTTCCTGACTCGACCTATTCTTGCCTTTTACAGAGCTCTTTTCACCCCAAGACCCCCACGAACAGCTCTTTTCACCCCAAGACCCCCACGAACCCTTTTGTCACAAATGTGTCATTTTGGTTGAGTCTCTCCTCTTTTTCCACGCCTCCCTTTCCCCATCTGTATAACAATGTCTAACTCATTTTTAGAATTTGACACTCTGGAGAAACTGAGTCCAACAATGTTACTTTACCCCTCTTTCTCTTGGCCATTTGGTTTGAGACGTTGCTCTGGGCCTCCCTCGTGCTTTTTTTTTTTTTTTTTTTTTTTTAATTTTTGAATGTTTATCTATTTTTCAGAGACAGAGAGCAAGCAGGGGAGGGGCAGAGAGAGAGGGAGACGCAGAATCCAAAGCAGGCTCCAGGCTCTGAGCCGTCAGCACAGGGCCGGATGCGGGGCTCGAACTCACAAACTGTGAGATGGTGACATGAGCTGAAGTCAGAAGCTTAACTGACTGAGCCACCCAGGAGCCCCTTCATGCTCTTCTTTGGGCGTGTGCCCCTGCTCCTAACCAGAGGCTTTGACACACCTGAATAGCCTGGTTATAGGAGACACGCCGAATCCCAGCTCTGCTTTGGTGCAAAGCCTTTCTCCTTGCCCAGAGACCTCTGGGGGGTTTTCACACTCTCCTTCTCATGCTTTACCACTTCTATTTTTTTTTTTTTAAATTTTTTTCAACTTTTTTATTTTTATTTTTGGGACAGAGAGAGACAGAGCATGAACGGGGGAGGGACAGAGAGAGAGGGAGACACAGAATCGGAAACAGGCTCCAGGCTCCGAGCCATCAGCCCAGAGCCTGACGCGGGGCTCGAACTCACGGACCGCGAGATGGTGACCTGGCTGAAGTCGGACGCTTAACCGACTGCGCCACCCAGGCGCCCCTTTACCACTTCTATTATATAAGCAACTCCTCTTTTCCTCTAGCCTTTGCTGGTTTTCTAGGTGATGAGATGACGAAAAAAAAAAAAAAAAAATAGGCCCTGGAAAAGGCAGAGCTGGGTTCACACCCCACCTTTCCTCCAACTCTTGTTATGATTTCAAATAATTTACCTTGCTCTCTCTGGCCTCAGCTCCCTCACCTGTAAACTGGGTGACAGTCACTGCTGTCATTTTATGAGCCCCCCAGTGGGTAGAACAGTAGATAAAAGTCCCCGCCCTCCCGGAGCTGATATTCTGGTGGGGAGACTATAAGCAGGGAGCTTTGTGAACCCTGAACAGTTTATAGAAGAGGAAACAGAGACTTAAGTCAGTGTGACCAACTCATTCCGGTCTGGCCCAGGACTCTCCTGGTTTTAGCATTCAAAGCCCACATCCTGGGGATACCCTCAGTCCTGGGAAACTGGGACTTCGATCACCCGTGCTCAGTTAAGTTAAGCGACTTGCCCACGGCCACACAGCTGGGGTGCGCCCGAGCCAGGCTGTGAGCTTCGTACGTCTGCCCCCCAGCCTGAGCTGTTACTGCCGCCCCCCTGTGCTGTGCCTTCTTATTGTCAGTGCACAAAAGTGGTCAACTCTACGGAGTTATTGCAGAGAGAGTCAGAAGGCCCAGAGAGGGGAAGGAACTTGGCCAAGGCCACACAGAGAGTCAGAACTAAAGCCAGATCTGATTCGCCCTTCTTCCTCTACTCCTTCCCCCAGTGTTCTTTCTGTTGTTATTTACAAGGCGCTGGGGGACAGAAGGAGGTCACTACGTATTGAGGGCCTACTCTGTGCCAGGTGCCGTACTAGGAACCTCCACCAGGCTAGTGGTTTAATTTTCAGGACGACCTGGCGAGGTCAGGGTGACTCTTATTTTAAAGATGAGGAGATTGAATCTCCTGAGGCAAAGTGTGGGGGAGGAGGTGTGGGAGGAGGCTAGGAATCCCCAAGAGGGTCGGCCCCTGTAACCAAGCCTTGCAGCCGGAAGGGGAATGGCCCAGAGGAGCAATGCCTTTCCGTTTTGTGGTTTTATCTCCAACTTGGCTGCTGAAACCCCGACGGAGTCCAGTTTTTGTGGGCTGGAGCCATTTTTCCCTTTTACAAAACTAGGCCATATTGAGAATGTCCTGCGGATCAGGGCCACGGGGTTGCCAGGAGGCTTGGTCTGAGGGAGGAGGGCTGTGAGTGTAGAGGAGGGAAAGTTGAACTTGGCCCTTCCGGGCACAAAAAGTCCTCTTGTTCTGCCCCAGCAGGAGCGGACACAGTATTTCCCTGCTGTGCTGGGCCCAAGCAGCTTCAAGGTCAAAAGCTGCTGGGCCTTTTAAACTTCTGAGGACGCAGCCAGCCCAGCCCCCAAGGCCGGCCCTGACTGAGTGTGTGTGCTGCAAGATCTGAGTTCTAAAGCCAGATATTACACCCCGCTAGCCGCCCACTCGGTGCCCGGTGGGTGTGCCAGAAGTCGATGTTGAGTGTGCTTGGATCGAAATTGAATCCCAACAGCACCACTTCCTGGCTGTGTGACCTCAGGCAACTTACCGCACCTCTCTGAGCCTCCTTTCCTCATCCGGCCAACGAGGCCAATAACACCAGCCCCTGCCTCTGAACAATGTGGGGAGACTTAGAAGAAATGACGCATGGGAAGCATTTAGTACCGGGGCTGGCACACCGTAGGTGTCCCACAAAAGTCAGTAAAGCCACTTTTGCACCTGACCCTGTGTTAAGGGTTTTTACATTGGCCATCTTGTTAAATCTCCCACGTACTGTCCAAGGTAGGGGTTGTTTTTCCCATTTATCAGAAGTTGAAGTCTCATTTCATCGTCAGTGGCCAGTAGGTGGCAGAGTTGAGGTACGAGACTTGAAGCTAGAGCCCATTGTCCTGATGGCTAGACTCCCAGCCCGCAGCCAGGCCCTCTGCTCCGTCCTTTTTATGTTCCCGGGCTGGGGCAGGGTATCCGGGGAGGCTCCCCAGCCAGAGCGGCATCCCTTCCCCGCTGCGTGACCTGGGGCAAGTTGCTTGGCCTCTCTGTGTTTCAACTTTTTTCCGTTCGTGAGGGTCATCAAGAGGGTCAGGTACAGAAGGGGCTTGGCGGTGTCTGGCACTTTCTAAGCTTTCAGGGGATAGTGGTGATGGCGGTAACGGCACACTTCAACCCTTCCGTCCCGCAGGCCGGCACGATGCGCGTGGTAGTGATCGGAGCGGGTGTCATCGGGCTGTCCACTGCCCTCTGCATCCACGAGCGCTACCGATCAGTCCTGCCATCCCTGGACATGAGGGTCTACGCAGATCGCTTCACCCCGCTCACCAACACCGACGTGGCGGCCGGCCTCTGTCAGCCCTACCTCTCGGACCCCAGAAACCCACAGGAGGCGTGAGTGAGGGTCCCAGAGACTGGTCCGGGGACTGGAGGGGCTGACTCTGATGAGGGGATGCTCCGGGTTCCCGTCACCGAGAACAAGCTCCTTGTCAAGACTTGGAAGAAAATACTAATAAGCATTAAGCCCTACTGTGTGCCCAATGGAGGGTTGCCTCCGTTCCTCACGTGATCCATGTGATCAGGAATACTTTTGGGGTTTTTTTCCCCCCTAGTTTATAATTATTTATTTAAAGGTCATTTTCATCCAGGGGCGCCTGGGTGGCTCAGTCGGTTGAGCGTCCGACTTCGGCTCAGGTCATGATCTCCCAGTTCGTGGGTTCGAGCCCCGCGTCGGGCTCTGTGCTGACGGCTCGGAGCCTGGAGCCTGCTTCGGATTCTGTGTCTCTTTCTCTCTCTCTGCCCCTCCCCTGCTCACGCTCTGTCTCTCTCTGTCTCAAAAACAAATAAAAAAAACATTAAAAAAATTTTTAAAGGTCACTTTCATCTGATTTCCCCAGTGGCTAACAGAAAACAGAGCCTTCAAATCCCCGCAATAATTACAAAGGACAAAATTCACTAAAATTTTTGATGTTGAGTGCTGTAGGGAACAATTTTGCCCTCAGAGACATATTTTCTTCCATATATAAATTCATAAGGGGGCCTTTCAATTCTTTTCAACTTATTCTAATTGCTATCTTTAATAGTCTCTTAGCTAGATTTAATAGGCTATAGATCTGTTTCTCCTGAATTTGCCCATTGTGACACTTACTAGTCATTTTTATTTCGCGGGTTTTTTTATTTTATTTTTTATTATAATTAAAATTATATTAATTAAAATTATATATATAATATATTATATTAAACTATATTAATTAAAATTATTGTAATTAATAATTTTTATAATTATTATATTATTTTATATATTTTATTTTAGTTTTTATTTTAAGTCCAGGTAGTTAAAATGCAGTGTTACATTAGTTTCAGGTGTACGACATAGTAATTCAACACTTTCATACAATATGTGGCCCCCGTCACAACAAGCCGTCCTTAACCCCCATCACCGCTTTCCCCCACCCCCCACCCACCCCTCCTGTCTGGCAACTATCAGCGTAATCTCTACAGTTAGGAGTCTGTTTTTTGGGTTGTCTCTCTCTCTCTCTCTTTTTCCCTCTTTGCTCACTTGTTTGGTTTCGTAAATTCCACATGTGAGTGGAATCGTATTGTATTTGTCTTTCTCTGATGTATTTCACTTAGCATAATACTCTCTAGCTCCATCCGTGTCGTCGCAAACGGCAAGACTCCGTTCTCGTTTATGGCGGAGTAATATTCCATTGTGTATATATAGACCACATCTTCTTTATCCATTCATCAACTGATGGGCACTGGGACTGCTTCCATATCTTGGCGATTGCAAATAATGCTGCCATGAACATCAGGACGCATGTATCCATTCGAATTAGTGTTTTTGTAGTCTCTGGGGAAATAGTAGTGTGATTACTGGATCATAGGGTGGTTCTATTTTTAACTTTTGGAGGAACCTCTGGATCAGGAGTACTTGTCAGTGGGTGGATGGATGCTCGGGTTTAACAAGGACGTTGCAAAGGTTATTATGTCTGTTTAGAAACTGCTGGCAGCTTCAGAAATCCACAAGTACGTTAACAACTCAGACCGAAGTTACATTCTCCCATAAATTCCAAAACCAACGCTCCTGATCAGTGGGTGGCAATTCAGGGGCCCAGGCTCCTTGCATCTCACAGCTCTGCTGTCCTTCTCTGCGGCTTCTGACGTGGCCACTGTGCCTTCTGATATCAGTACGCTGTGCTTCCAGAAGGAGCGCAGCATAAGGACTGCACGTGCAGTCCATTGGCCAGAACGCAGCCACACAGCCACGCTGGCTGCACGGGAGTCCGGGAGATGTACCTGGGCTCTGTGCCCACGAAGAAGAGAAGGAAAATGTCTGGGAGCCACGAGCCACAGTCTACTGTCGGCATTTACATGGGGGGTGCTCAGAGTGAGCCTGAACTGTGGGGCTCGAAGGCCTCAGGCAGGTCAAAGCCTTCGTTTATTATTATTATTTAAGTGTTTATTTATTTATTTTGAGAGAGTGAGTTAGAGAGAGAGCAGGGGAGGAGCAGAGAGAGAGGGAGATAGAATCCCAAGCAGGCTCCACTCAGTCAGTGCGGAGCCCAACACCGGGCTCGAACCCAGGAAACGTGAGATCGTGATCGAGAGTCGGATGCTTAACTGACCGAGCCACCTGGGCGTCCCCAAAGCCTTCTTTTAAACTCACAGCTACAGGAGCCCAGGCCCAAGGTGGGCCCCAAATGGTTCTTTCCTTCTCTTTCCTATGAATGGGGAAATACTAGAAAGTCCGGGGGTGGGGAAAACCCCTTAGGCATTTGGGCCGCTGAAGTGGACGTGGTAGATTTCTGGATTTGGACACATCTCCACCAGCGTGAGCATCACCCCACACAAGCCAAGCCTCAGAGTTTTCTTGTCCAGCTCAGGGTATTAGGTGACCAAGACTCTGGGGGATCCTTCCAGGGACTGGAACCAGCAGACCTTCGACCATCTCCTGAGCCGCGTCCATTCTCCCAACGCCGCAAACGTGGGCCTGGCCCTAGTCTCAGGCTACAACCTCTTCCATGAAGCTATTCCGGTGAGTGAGGAGTCCTTGACCGTGGGGCAGAGCCTCGATCACAGACCAGGGCTGGGGACCTGAGTCAGGGAGTTACTTTGAGCCTTGCAGGTGAGCCAACTCTTGCATTCAAATCAGGTTTACTTTAAATTCTCTTTTTGCTTTAACGTTATTTCTGGTTCCAATTTGGCTATTAAGTTGGCAGAGGCCAAAGAATTTTCTGATGACGTAGGGGACCTGGTCTCTGGTTGAGTCAAACCCAGACACGTCTCGTAGTGGTGGTGATTTCGTGTGGCAGCCGCAAGGCTTCCTGGGTCCCTGGAGGTCCCAGGACTTTTCACTAAGATAGATTAAAACAGCGTGGTGCAAACTTCTGAAGCGCATATTATGTACCAGGCCGTGTCCTAATTACGTTACAACTAGTGACTGGTTTCATTCTCATTATCACCGGCAAGTCAGCACTAGCACTGCCTTCTTTTCACAGATGAGAAAATAGAGGCTCGGGGGAATGGAGCAGTAACTTGCTCAAAGTCAGAGAACCAAAGTGGCAGAACTGGGATTTGAACCCAGGCCCTCTGTGACCCCCGTGGTGCCCGATGTGCTAAGAAGGGCACAGCCTTGGGGGGATGTCCTCAGGTTGATGGAAGAGGGGAGTCTGGCTGGATGCCCGGAACCCCAGGCCAGCTCTCTAAGGCTTAGTCAATGGTTAGCACCGAGCTAAGGGCATTACCCGCGTCGTCTGTTACCTTCCGTGGGACCAAGCATGATTACTGACGCCATTTTACGGACAAGAAAATGGAGTCTCAGAGAATTCAAGGTGGTCTGTAGTCAGGCCCAAGCCTCCACCAAGTTGTCTGACCCTATTCCCTATTGCCTCGCACTCTCACCCCTTGGGAACCCTGTCACCTTCTTTTTCTCTCTTATTTCTCTTACCCTATCACCTCCCTCAGCCTCACGCTCCCCTTTCCTTTGTATAGCGTCACGGTTAAGACCATGGACTCTGGAGCCTAACTGTATTATTGGTTCCAACCTCAGGTCAATCATTTATTAGCTGTGTGACTTTAGACAAGTTACTTCACCTCCTTAAGCCTCAACTGGCCCATCTGTGAAAACGGAGAGGAGAATAGTATCTGCCTCCGTGGATTGCTGGGGATGTTAAAGGGAGTGGTATAAACAAAATGCTTGGGAGTGCACCTTCCACGCAGTATATGCGTCGTTTAAGTTTTGTTACCGTTTTTATTGCCTTTCACTCATCCCCGTGCCTCCTTCTCTCCTTCCTCGGCAGGATCCCTCGTGGAAGAACACGGTTCTGGGATTTCGGACGCTGACTCCCAGAGACCTGGACATGTTCCCTGATTACAGGTGAGGTTATTGTCACGGGCGAAGGGGCTACGGTGCCACGATTCAGACGGATCCGTCCAGGAGGCAGCGAGAGATGGAGACACCAAGTTTCCTGTCCCATCCCAGGCCAAGAGCCACCGGCACCTTGGACTCCTGGTGCTCTGTCCAGCTCTATTGGAGAAGCCACCCCCTCAACGGGGCCCTGGGCTGGGGCGGTGGAGGATATGGAGTCACAGAACTGAAGCCCTGAAACTCCCTATCGCCACCCTCTTTTCTAGATGAGGAAACGGAGCTTCAGAGAGTCTAAGCGGCTTCCCAAGGTCACACAGCCAAATGACCAAAATGGGATTCCGACCCAGTCTGCGTGACCCCCAACACCTCTGTTCTTTTCCTTGAAGCATAATGTCTCTTTGGTCCTCCCCTCACCCCACCCCATGCCTGAATCCCCTCTAAAAATGCATGTCCAATCTCCACTTGCACACTCTAATGTCAGGGATGGGTTTTTAAAAAATTTTTTATCTATTTTTTTTTTTAATTTTTAAAATATTTATTTATTTATTTGAGAGAAAGAGACAGAGCATGAACAGGGGAGGGCCAGAGAGAGAGGGAGACACAGAATCCAAAGCAGGCTCCAGGCTCCCAGCTGATAGCACAGAGCCCGAGACGGGGCTCAAACCCACAAACCGCGAGATCATGACTTGAGCAGAAGTTGGACGCTTAACTGACTGACCCACCCAGGCGCCCCTGTTTTGTTTTGTTTTGTTTTTTAATTTATATCCAGGCTAGTCAGCATATAGTACAATAATGATTTCAGGAGTAAAGCCCAGTGATTCATCCCCTACATATAACACCCAATGCTCATCCCAAGTGTCTTCCTTAATGCCTCTTGCCCATTTAGCCCATCCCCCCACCCATAACCCCTCCAGCAACCGTTTGTTGTCTATATTTAAGAGTCTCTAATGTTTTGTTCCCCTCCCTGCTTTTATATTATTTTTGCTTCCCTTCCCTTATGTTCGTCTGTTTGGTATCCTAAATTCCACATATAAGTGAAGTCATATGATATTTGTCTTTCTCTGACTAATTTCACTTAGCCTAATACACTCTAGTTCCATCCATGTTGTTGCAAATGGCAAGATTTCATTCTTTTTGATTGCCGAGTAATACTCCACAATACTCCACTGTGCATGTGTGTGTGTGTGTGTGTGTGTGTGTGTGTGTACACACACACACACACACCACATCTTCTTTATCCGTTCATCTGTCAGTGGACATTTGGGCTCTTTCCATACTTTGGCTATTGTCCATAGTGCTGCTATAAATATTGGAGTTCATGTGCCCCTTCAAAACAACACACCTGTGGGATGGATTTTCTGATAGAAAAATTTTCCTTGCACTGAAAACCAGTCCCTGTTCGAACTTCACTCAGTGGTCCTGCCTCTACCCTTGCCACCCCCCCCCCCCAAAAAAAAGAGACTGCTCCCAGCTCCATTTGAAAGGCTTCTAACATAGCTCTGATTCTGATTCTTTATTCCCACTCTTACCTGTTCTTACTCTAGCTACGGCTGGTTCAACACAAGCCTGATTGTGGAAGGGAGGAGGTATCTACAGTGGCTGACTGAAAGGTGAGAATTTCAACTTTAGTTTTAGGAAAGCACCTTACAGGGACCAGGGTGTGGTAGACAATTGTTCATGGGATTTGTCTTTGTATCGACCAGCCCCAAATGTTAAAGAAAACTCAGACTTGGTGGGAGCTATCCTTGGTTCTGATGACTCTTGTGCACTAAAACCAAGGTTCCCACACCTGACTGGGCACCAGAACCATCTGGGCAGCTCTTTACATGTGACATTTATTGTTGACCTCACCCAAAATACATAATGTTTGTGGAGTAGTTTTAATGGACTCTCGAGGTTTCCAGATACATTTACGTCACCCGCAAAACATAAGTTGTCTTTTATTTTTATACCTCATGTTTTTTCTTGTCTAACTGTTGTGGTCAGTACCTCCAGAACAATGGTAACTACTAACACAGGGGATAGTGGGTGTCCCTGTCTTGTTCCTGATGTTAACAGGAATCTTATAGTGTTCTAAATTAGCAAACACTAGCTTTGAGAGACATTTTTATATTGGTAGTCATCTTAAGGAAGATTCCACATTTCCTATATATTACTGTTTTGTTAAGATTTTTAAAAATCTAGAATGGATGGGAGCATTTATCGAATGACCTGGGGAGCTTTTAAAAGATATAGATTTCAGGACCCCACTTCAAATCTATTGAATCAGATCCTCTGGAGTGGGGGCTTAGAAATTTGTGTGATCCTAATTATCAGCCAGGTTTGGAAACAACTAAAAAGCAATAAAAAAACGTAGTTATCTCTCCTAACCTTAGGATACCTCTGACTCCTGCCTAGCCTCTTCCTAGACAGTAAGTTCCCACTTTTTCTATCTTGAGGGAATTATGTAGATAAAATAGTCCTGAAGTCATGCTTCACTTTTCACAGGATTTCCTTCCTGTTCTTTTGATGTTTCTACTGCGTCTCTAACAATGACAGATATTTTTCCCTCTGGGACATTTTGAGGGAGGGGTGGATGTCCCCAGCCCACCTTCCTCCTCATGCCCTGCTTCTGACAAAGGGGCGTTTAGCATTGGTCCAACCCTGCCCTGCTTCCACCCCGCATCTCGCTCTCCTTAATGGTATAAAGCAATATGGTAGTAGTAGGATGCGTTTTGAGCTAACACGCCTGGGCTTACGTTACGTCCCAATCCCATCATTGACTCACTGTACGACCTTCAACAAGGCCCTTCTTTCATCGCCATCTGCCCGACCAGGGGCTTGGACCATCTCAGGTTTCCCAAGGGACATTTCATGGACCACCAGTCTATCAAGGTGCTCATGAACTGACCTGACAACACAGCCATGTTCTCCAGGAGCAACCTGTGGGACTAATGTCCCCAGAAGGTTCTTTGGGAAACATCTCCCATGCCATCCTCTTGGAGAGATGGGACAAATAACTGAGCCCTGGGTTTTTTGATGTGTCTGATCACCCAGGTTAACTGAGAGGGGAGTGAAATTCTTCCAGAAGAAGGTGGAGTCTTTTGAGGAGGTGAGTTGCAGGGCTGGAAGGGGCTGGATATGGGAGGGAGGTGAGGAGGGGAGGCCTCTGCTTCCTGGTGCTGGACTGGGGGGCTCCTTGTTGGGCGCCCGGGATCCCCTGAGGCCTGTCCCAGTCACCAGGCCTTTCTTTAATCCCAGAAGGACTCAAGCATTCTGTCTTGATGTTGGTGGCAGGAACAGAGGGACAGTGGGATTATGGTGGCCATTGGAGGCTAATCTACCTCTAAGCCATGGAGGGTTTTAGGCCCAGAGAGCTGGCTCCCTCTTACCAGTATCAGCTGCACCCCACTCTTGAATTCCAGACACTTGGTTGCTTCCTACCTAAATCAGGGTTAATGTTTCTGCAAAGTCAAGGCTCTCAGCTGACTCAGCTCCAGAGTAACACCACCATCAATAACAGCTATCCTCATCAGGCACTGGCTATATGCCAGGAGCTTTGCTGTATGACTTCACTCAATCCTAGCACCTAGAATTGTGCTCAGCACCTGCAGCTACCAGCATTATATAATGAGTACCTCCTCCGGATCGAGCCCTACTGGGCACTTGGGATCCATGTTGACTTAGAAACAGCACTCATTCCCAAGGAGTTCACAGGCCAGTGTAGCAAAAACTGGTTCTTGAACAATAACAATGCTTCCAAAGCGTGTGTCCCACGACAAACCTGTGAAGGGAGTCACTGGGGCTGGGCTGGGTGTTTGGGTGCCCATGAGGTTACATCCTTGAGCTGTCAAGTATCCCACACATGCACAGAGCCAGGGCCTCCAACATGCCTTCTGAAAGTGCCTTAGCAGAGTGTGAGGCAAGAGAATGAAAATCAAAAGGAGTCAGAAGGAAGAAGAGAACTCTCTCTGCACCTGACTTCTTCTGGGAGGTTCCAAGAAGGTTCCCCCCTTCCACAGTACTCCTTCCCAAGCACTTTGACATCCAGGGTCACATTGGATCCTCGCACAGCCTAAGAACAGATATTACCGGCCCTGCTTTACAGCGGAGGCAGCTGGGCCCTGAGGTGGTGATGGAACCTTTCTGAGGTCACATAGCGGGGAAATGGCAGAGTGGAGATTTGGAGGCAGTTCCATGGATTCCTCACTGAGCCCCCTCCCCGCTTTTCTGCAGGGAGCTGCAGGGTAAAGGGCAGGGGGAAGGAGGGGGTAAGCGGTACCAGGGGCCTCACCCCTTCCCACGCCACCTGCTCTGTTCATCGCTGCCAGGTAGCAAGAGGAGGTGCCGATGTAATTATCAACTGCACCGGGGTGTGGGCTGGGTCATTGCAACCGGACCCCCTGCTGCAGCCAGGCCGGGGACAGATCATTAAGGTGAGTGTGAAGATGAGGGATGGAACTTCCTGCTTTTCTTCATAGAGAGATTGTAGCTGCCTGCTTATTTCCTCTCCAAAGATAGAGGATGCATCGGGGACATCTGTTAGGGGAGCCTCGCAGATTTCAGGCAACTGGCATCTTAAAGAAACAAGAAGGACCAAGAAACATGATTCCTCCAAACATTCCCTTTGGTTGTTGTTGTTGTTCCTTAATACGGCAAAGCATGGGTGTAAATGTTTGTACATACGCGGGAGTTGCATATTCTTGTAATATAATGAAAAGAGCAAACGTTTATGGAATGTTATTAGGTACAGGCCTGAGCACTTTATTGTGTTCTTAATTTAGTGCTTACCAGAACCCTTTGAGATGGGGTCTACATGTGGCCATTGCTATTTTACAGATGGGGAAACATGAGGCACGGAGGAGAGTTGTGGGATTGGGATTGGAACCCAGGCAACCTGGTTTCAGAGCCTGTGTGTGTCAACATCATCGACGTTGCCTCTCACTGTGTATGTGTGCACATGCGTGCAGCGTGCCTTTTTGTGGGTGTGGGTGCGTACACACGCCCATGTTGAGTGTACATGTGTTCCTGATGTGGGCTGATGTGTACGTGTATCGGCACACGTGTGCTGGGCTTCTCTGTGGTCATGCAGGCGAGAATGTGTGAAATTTCAGGGAGCAGGGGTGGCTCTTCCCGCAGGAGCAAGGAAGTCGGCGCAGAGGCGGGGCAGAGGGGTCAGGAGTGGGCTTGGGAATCGGCTCCGCCACCCTTGTCAGAACATCTGGGCACAGAGAGGAAAAGGGCAGGGAAGCCCAGTGATCCGGCTCCCCTGATGAGACTTGTCTGTCCTCAATCAACAGGTGGATGCCCCTTGGATGAAGCACTTCATTATCACCCATGACCCAGAGAAAGGCATCTACAAGTCCCCGTACATCATCCCAGGGTAAGAATCTGACGTCTTAGGACAGAACAAGGGGCACCTTCATGCCCTCTTTATGCTGCCCACCCCAAGTCCCTGAAAGCTTTTTCTCCCAGTGTTTTCTAAGTGAAGTCGAGCCACTAAATCCCTGGGAAGGCAAGACTCGGCCTTAACTGGGCTCTATCTTGAACAAGCTTTTGGACGACAGGTGTGGCGATACTGGAGAGGAAGGTGGTGGGTGTGAGGGCAGGGACCCCGGAGGCGGTGTGACTGGAAATAATGAGAAGCCTTTGGGAAAGGGGATATGGGTCGAAGGTGATGATGACATTCAGGGGAGAGGTGACGATGGTGGCTGTGTTGTCACTGATGGGGAAGCCACTTCCTGGGGGTGGTGACTGGGACAAGGATGGTCAGGCGCTGACATTAATGGGGGGGGCGTGGTGTCGATGACGAGGTCGGTGATGATGGCAGTGATTGGTATTTTTGATGATATCAAGATATAACTGACATATTGTGCACGCTTACGATGTACACGAAGATTTGATATATGCACGTATTACAACACGATTACCTCGGTAAGGTTAGCTGACACGCCCATCAGGTCCCACAATTACATCTTCCCTGTGCATAGTGAGAAAGTGTATGGTTTACTCTTTCAGCAACTTTAAAGTCTATAATACGGGATCGCTAACTATAGTCACAGTGTTGTGCACCGGAAGAGGTGACGATGTTGACAGTGACATTGGTGGTGACGGCAGAGATGCTGGTGGGTGGTGATGCCAGAGGCAATTGCAGTGGTGTTGACGGTGTGGATGGCGGCGGGGATGTAGGGAGAGATGGTTGTCAGGGTGAGCGTGCCCATGGCCCCCATTAACCTCAAAGGCTTCATTTCCCCTCACCATTGACGCCCTTCACTTTTATCTAGGATCCAGGCAGTGACTCTTGGAGGCATCTTTCAGCTGGGGAACTGGAGCGAGGTAAACAACATCCAGGACCACAACACCATCTGGGAAGGCTGCTGCAGACTGGAGCCCACACTGCAGGTAAGGTGGGAGGGGTCCTGGCAGACTCGGGTCTGGGCAGCTCGACCATGAGACCCCTTGAGTATGGGAAGATACCTCCCACTGGGATAACTGGGCAAACTTCTTCTAACGAGGGACCGTGGAAGACACCAGAATTTGATAATGTACAAGAAAGTCCTGCTGTGAGCTGCTGACACCCTCTGTGGCTAAGAGTGGCTGTCTTCTGTGGGTCTGTCTTCCCTAAAGACAGATCCCTAAAGAGTAGTCTGTCTTCCCTAAAACCACCTTCGTCTGTCTTCACAAGGAGCAGATGTATCCTTGTAGGGATCTCAGTGTTTACATTTGCCTGATGGTAGGAGTGACAAACGTGATATTGACGAGGGTGGGGCGGAAGTGATGGTGGTATTGACTGGTAATGAATATGCTCAGGATGGTGATAATGATGGTGAGGAGGGGGTGGCCCGTGACATCGTGGTGATGGCTGGTGGTGGTGGTGATGATAATGAGGTTCTAAGAGCTAACCCTACCATCTAAAAATGGCAGCAAAAAAAAAAAATATCTGGAGATGAATTACTAACACTTTTTTTTCCAGGATGCAAAAATTGTTGCTGAGTTGACTGGCCTCCGGCCAGTACGCCCCCAGATTCGGCTAGAAAGAGAACAGCTTCGTTTTGCATCTTCAAACACAGAGGTATGCTCTCCTGATGAGGAAAGCAAGGGCCTCCCTTACCCGTAAGGGGGCTCTGGCATTTCCAGTCTTGCCTGACATCTGGCTCCACACAGCCTGCTGCCAGGAAAGAACAACACTGGCTGACATCCCCTCCTCTATAAAGAAACTGAGGCTCAGTGATGGGAAAGGACCTGCCGAAGGTTGCATAGAGGGCGGTGTGCCTCAGGGTGTCAAAGCCCGTGGTCGAGTACAAGGGAAGTGGGTACTTACTGAGCCTGCTTTGTGTTCATGACACGAACAACCTTACTGAATCTCCTCTACAGCTCTTGGGGATAGGGACTGTTTCCCCCATGCTTCAGATGAGGAAATCGGGGGTCTAGCAGGTAGAGTCATCTGCCTAAATCAGACAGCTAGTGCGGGGCACGGCTGGGATGTGTTTTGAGTTTGACTCCAGCGCCGTTTCTCAGATGCCCATTTGTGGCTGCCCCATCATCTCTCTGGGGTCCCTCTTTCACGTTCCCTCTTATGAGGTAGGAACTGGGCTTTATTGAGGCGGCAGAAGTTGTCCTGGGCTGAAGGAACTGACCTGAGTAGCTGGGGTCCCTAAAGGAAAAGAATCCTCCTTAGGTAGATAGGTCATCCTTCCTCCCTTATCGCGGACATGTGGTGTGCACCTTTGTGCGTGTGTGTGTGTGTGTGTGTGTGTGTGTGTGCTTGCGTGCACATGTGCACACATACAGAGGAAAACGTCACGTATAGAGTCAAACTCCCTGCCAATGATTTTGGCTTTAAAAAAGTCCCCAGGGGTCTTGCCTCTGTCCCTAGGATGAATTAGCATGCTAACCAGAGTCTACCCATATGTTGGCCCCACTTATCTTCCCCTCCCCCAACCCCCGAGATAGGTAGAAGAGTCTATCTATTAATACAGGAGGTTTGGCATTCCGGAGCAGGATGCAAACGAGAAAGGTGATGTAGGGAACTTCAAACAATTTGGGAGAGGGGAATCCCTGACCTCAAGTTCTAGACGATTCTACATTTCCTGTGCTGAGTGCCTAAAGCAGGTCCATCTCCTAAGCAAAAGAGAACCTAGGATGTCGACCCTCCAGTTCCCCAGTCACTTTACTGGTGTTCCTGGGGTCCCACCATCCCTCCAGGGAGCTGAGAGGCCCCCTGCCGCCCTCTGGCTTCACCCAGAACTCTGCAGGAAGCTCCCGAGTCTTCCAGGATGCACGGGGCTACCGTCTCTCTTACCTCTCCCAGGTCATCCACAACTATGGCCATGGAGGCTACGGGCTCACTATCCACTGGGGCTGTGCCCTGGAGGCAGCCAAGCTCTTTGGGAAAGTTCTAGAAGAAAGGAAGTTGCTCAAGATGCCGCCACCTCACCTCTGAAAACACCAGTAACCGCCACCTCCCCAAGGACTCCCCGCTCCCCTCGGCCAACCAATCAGTGTATCCCCCTCTAAGCTGTCTCTTCTCCACTTCAGCCCTGGCTCCTTTCTGCAAGAAGTATCAGAGGAGAGGAAGATCACAAGGCCCATTTCTGGAGGCGAGTCCATCCCTATCTGGGGCTCCCTTTGATCACTGGGGTCTCTCCACCCACTCTGGGCCTGACGGTCTGAAGAGCAGTTGGGGGCCATTATACTGCAAGTCCTTAGAAGAAAGGAAAGCTCAGAAAATCGAAGGGGCGGAGCGCCTGGGTGGCTCAGCATCCAACTTCCGCTCAGGTCATGATCTCACAGTTCATGGTTTTGAGCCCCACACCAGGCTATGTGCTGTTAGCACGAAGCCCACTGTTGATCCTCTGCCCGCCCCCCCCCCGCCCCTCCCCTGCTCTCTCTCTCTCTCTCTGTCTCAAAAATAAACATTTTTTAAAAAGGGAAATGAAAGGGGCAAGCAGAAAATTGAGGACCATTTAGGTTAGGTCGGGTGACCTGATGACAAATTACTAACATATCAAAGGTTCTGGGAAGTCCTGCAGCAAAGACATCTATCTGATGTTCCTTCACCCAGCCTTCCTAAACGCATTTGGCTCCGGAAACCTTTTTGCCCAGAGCACCCATGCCACGGAGCGCACTTGAGGGAAGGCTGCAATAGATCTCCTTGCAGGAAGTCCCACGCAGAGCTGGAGTATAGGGAGGCAGAAGAAGTGAGGCATTGAACTAGCCACATACGATACCCGTCCCACATCCAGGATTCCCAACAGCATCAGCAACCTGCTGAACGGCCCCGTGAGCCCCAAGGAGGGGCCCCTGGAGGGAACATCCCACAAGGGACCCCTTCACAGAGAACTGAACTCACCACGCATAGTCCTTGTTGGGGGGGGGGGGTGTGTGTGCAGATTTCATGTCTTTCTTCTCTTCTGGCTGGCACCCCTCTGAGATGACAAATGGACTTCCAGATGTTTCTGAAAGCCTTTAAGGAACCTACAGGGCACCTTAGCATCTCTGTCCCTAATTACCTGCCTCAGGCTCTGAGGCAGAATTTGCATCTGTCTGGGCTTTTGGGGGAGACCAGAGCCTGGAGGAAGCCTTCCTGCATCTGGGACCCGTGGCCCCCTTAGGGCTGTGACGAGGTCTTGACTGGCCCGTGCCATGGCGTCTACATCCACGCCATCACCGTCTTCTCCTTCCCATGCTCAGTGGGGTCTTCGTGATTTGGGATGGCACTGAGCTAAATAGAGTTAGAGGGATCCAAGAGCTAAGGTAGAGTTCCTATCCTAGGAATAAGAATAAATCATTATTATTATACCTAAAATTGATTGCATTCTAACTGGGCGTCAGTGCTAAATTCTTGCAGAAGTTATTCATGTTATTCCCAGTCAACAGCTGGGAAGGGGTAGAAAGGAGAACCCCGGGCCAGGAATTGATGAATTTAGAGAGTATTAGCTTTCCTCGTTGAATTGTCTTGGTACCTTTGTCAAAAATCAATTGACCACAGCGGCGCCTGGGTGGCTCACTCGGTTGAGCGTCCGACTCTTGACTTGGGCTCAGTCCATGGGATCAAGCCCCGCATCGGGTTCTGCGCTAACGGTGTGAAGTCTGCTTGGGATTCCTTCTCTCTCCCTCTGCTCCTCCCCCCATTCAAAAATAAAGAAGGAAACGTTTAAAAAAAGTCAATCGTGATCATAAATATATGGGTGAATTTGGGGAACTTCAATTCGACTCCATTGATCTGTATCTGTATCCTTATGATAGTAGCCCACTGTCTTGATTACTGAGGCTTTATAAGAAGTTTTATAATTAGGAAGCGTGAGTCTTCCACATTTATTCATCTTTTTCAAGATTTTTTTTTTTTTTTGGCTCTTCTGAGTCCTTTGCGGTTTCATATGAATTCTACACCCAGCTTGCCAATTTCTGCAAAAGAAGAACCAGTCAGGGATTTTGATAGGGATTGTGTATTTATAGATCTATTTAGGGAGTACCTACGTACTTGACGACTGTTAAGTCCACGAACAAGGAACGTTTCTCCATTTTTTCAGATCTTCGGTTTCTTTAAGCAACGTTTTGCAGTCTGTAAAAGCCTTGTGCTCCTTTTGTGCAATTTATTCCTAAGTGTTTTATCCTTTTCGATGGTATTGCGAGTGGAATTTTTGTTTTCTTATTGCTGAATCTGCAAAGCACTCTGTTCTCTGGCATTGATGGGGGCAGGGGGATTTGCAGTGGTTCATCACCGAGTATTCTTGATTAATCGAGAATGATTATTCGTGACGCGTCTGTACGCTTAAACGTCAAAGAATCAGAATGTAGCAAAGCACCCCCAGTGACTAAAGTCTGATTGAAACCACTGAACCTTTGAAGAGTGAGAAGGGGCTCCAGGATGTCGTGGGGCTTCAGGATTGGCATTCTGTGTGCCTCCTGTTACACTCTGCATCCCTCCAGTAGGGTTCACATCACACTGTGTCACAATGACCTTGTTTGTGCCTGTTCCCCGCACTGCGCCGTGAGTTCATGAAGGTAAGGACGTGTCTTGTTCCTTTTTGTATCCTCACTATTGAGTATCATGCCTGACAGATGCATGGTAGGTACTCCACGCACACTGACCACATGCCAGGACGTGATCTATAATACAGTTACAAGAGACAGACGCAAGAGTTAACACGCATGTTGCTGTGGACTCCGCACACCTCTGTTCCACTCACTTACGTTCCCTGGTGCCACGGGAGGAAGTTAACTCCTGGTCCCAGCCTTACAATAAAGCTGTGTTTCTTCATTCGAATTAAGCTGGGTCCGATTTCTATTCCTTGCAGTGAAAACGGCCCCGAGAACTCCGTGGCAAGGCTCCCCTCAACCATCCCCCTCTCACCATCCTTCCTTCTTCATGCTAACAGAACCCCAATTTGTGTTCAAGAAGCTGTGTACCCCTCGATCCTATGGGAAGGAGGCCCTTCCTTCTCTAGCCCTGGAGGAAGACACATGCTTCTTTAGACTCAGCCCTTTTAGAAAGAAAACTTCCTGTGACTGTTCCTTCCCCATTCTATCTCCTTTGAAAAAAATGTGATGCCTGGCACCTTGGCAGCCATCTTGTGATCTGAAGGTTTCACGCATAGGGTCAAATGGCCAACTGGCAGAGGACGGCATAGAAGAGAAGCAAAAAGAGGCGGGGTTCTTAATAACATCTTTGAGCTGCTGAGTCTTCCTTAGAACCACCTGACCCTGGGCTTGTCATTAAATGAAGAACTGATACTCAAACGGGTAAGCTACTGTCGACTGGTTTTACTTCGGCTTGTAGCTCAAGGTTATCCCAGACCTTTGATGTTTACTAGTAGCAACCAAGGGAGACTCTTGATCTTATCCTTCAAGGCTCTCTGTAACTTACACTGGTCAAAAATCATGAATATCTATATTCATTTCAAAGGCCATCCCTAAGATACTCTTATGTCATTGCCAACACATCTCACTTCTGGGTTCTAAGACTACTTGGAATAAGGGAAAGAAAGAAATTACAAAGCCTTAGCTACATTGAACATCTCTTGCCATTTTCTGAAATCTTTCCTAACACCAAGAGAAAGGGAGGACATTTCCATTAATGTAAGCAGGAGCTTTGGGATAGTCCCAAGTTAGATACAATGTCTTCAGCTAAAGGCCTTGTATGTTTCAGAAGCTTGGACAGCTCCTGTGCAGCTCTTTTTTAAGGGCAGGCAATTTAGAAGGCAAAGAGTTTTAAGATTTCATCTTCTCAAGAAGAGAAAGCCCTCAACTGCAAGCCTCACTGCCCCAGCGCCCGGAAAATACTCCTGCCCACCAAGCACTCTTTCCCCACCCTGGCCCCTGACTCCTCCAGGTTATTTGAGGGTGAGTGTAAGGGGACATCTGGCAGTCTCTGGACAGCAGGGAGGGAGTGAGGGAAAGAAGGGAAAGAAAGAAAAGAAGGGAAAGAAGGAAAAGAAAGAAAAAAACAAGCAAAAGTTCTGCGTTACCCAGGAGAGCTCAGCAGATCAGAAATAATTAAAGGCATAGCCACCCATGGTTTAAGGAAATGTGGGTGTCTGGGAGGGATAGATCCAAGGTGGCCAAGCCACCTCCTCTCTGGCTGCCGGGCCAAGGGGGCTGCAGTCTGTATTTCAGGCCCATGGGATTGTTTGCCATTGACCCACGACCTGAGCTTGCAAAAGTCACCCACTGTGACCTCCACACCATCAAAAGAGAGTGTTGTCTCCATCAGACTCAAAGTCATGACACTGGCCACCAACTTGTGCAACTTGTCCACCATATCGGAAAGATTATCGTACCACAGCATTGCGATGACCCTGGATGGACTAAGTTGGCAAGGTCCTTAAGGTGAACTGTCACTAGGACATCATGACACATGGACAAACTTGGACCCTTACGATGTCCATCACCAACATGTTTTAATAAGAGATGAACATACACATTTGGTTTCCTCAAAATGTTTGCTTCAAGCAGGCATCTCCACGCAGAAGGTCAGTCTTCTCTGGCCTTTGATGGGATCCAGCAGCTTCCTCCCTCCTCCTCTGGCTTCCCTGCCCTCATGATGGGGAAGGGGCTCATGTAAACCAAATCCTGGAGGCGGATGCTGTCTGCTGAGACACGGGGTCAGCCCTTCCTCCAGAGGCCAACCCCAAACCCAACCGAGTGCTCTTCTCTTCCTTTGAAAATGTACACGTCACACGTCTGGGCCCTCCCGTTCCTCCCCACTGGTGGCAGAGAACTAGGGCTGGGACCCCAGGAGCTACCTGTATGTAAAGACCAAGCCAGCCCTTGAGAGCGGAAAGGAAGAAACCAGGGAGGAAGGATTCCTGGTTCCCTGATCCCAATGGGAGTGAGTGGGTGATGTAGCATCCCTTCATTTTCTGCCCATTTAGCCATGTACCCACCCTCCAGCTCCAAAGTACGGAAACCTGAGTCAACTGTTTTCTTTCTCCAAGAGTCACCAACCAGCCTGATCGACGAAGGGGGTCAGAAAAGAAGCCCCCAGCATGGCCTTCGTTGCTTCCGAAGGGGAGGCCCCTGCTTTGGCCTTGGGCTTTATCCTCACCTCCTCTGGCCTCAGTCCCCAATTCCTGGGGGCGGGAGAGGACGACAGCTTTCTGGGGGTATCATCTGGGTTAAGCCCAGCTGTCCCCTTGGTCATGTGCCCAGAGCAGCCCCAGAGGGGCCAGGAGGGGACACGTGGCTCAAGTTCAAATGCACGTCCATCTGCCAGAGTGTCCACTAGGCAGGCCATGGGGAGGCAAACCGAGGAGCCCCTTCTGAGAGAGCATCTCTCAGACCCAGGAAAAAGCTGTTCAAGCCACATCTGGGTCACCCACGATTTCAGAGAAGAAAGCCTGGGGCTGGGGGTGTAGGAGAACCTACTGAACAGGTACTGTTGGTGGATGGCAGGTGTTGACTCCCTGGGTGGCAGGTCTTAACGGGGCTCTGGGCCTGGACTGTATCTACAGAGATTTGTTGGCTATTGTTCACCAAGGGTGCGACTGGCTGACTCCGGGTGGCGCCCGGTTGGCCTTCGGGAACACCGGCCACTCCTCACGTGGCAGTTTTCCCATGCAGGTCCACAGGTTATTGACAAACCTCCCCCCCACACACAGAGAACCCCCCAGAGCAAATGCCTCCCCATTCCCAGGTGTGGAATGAATGGAATGCTCCCCATTCATCTCGATGAATATGAGCAAACAGAGTCAAGACACAAAACCCTGTTGGTCCAGGTTGTCCCCCCGGGTAAGTTCTGGATGTCGGCAGTGACGGTCGGTGCCCCAACTGGGTTCCACCAGCCCCCTGCCTTCTACAGCCCCAAAGACCAGCTCAGCCCTGCATCGGTCACTACTCCTGAGAGCCAGAGTTCGACCTGGTGATGCCTGTGCCGTGCGCCCCTCGACCGACCATCTCCTGGCCCCACTCCCGGTGGCTGGACTCCTGCAGTCCGCGGCCTTTGGTCTCGATGGGCAAAAAGCAGGAGGCCAGGGCGGCCAGGAGGCAGCAGCCACTGTAAACTGCCAGCGTCAGGTACACGGAAGATTCCAGCATGACCTGGGGGAGGGAGACACGTGCCGGTGAGGGCGTCCCTCCTGAGTCACAGATGCCACCGACCCTTCGGTAGGTACTGATGACTCCAGGCCCTCTTGTAAGCGCTCTCTGCACTGATCCCATGGAGTCCTCATGACAGAGAGAGGCACGTGTCCCCATTTTGCAGAGGGGAAAAACTGAGCCTCAAAGAGGGGTAAGTAAGTGGCATACTCGAGTTCTCACAGATACTCAGGACGGGGCTGGGATTTGAGCTCTATCCCCATCAGGCTCTAAGGTCTGTATTCCTTGAAACGACACTCTCTCTCAGAGCAGGAGCTCTGCTGACTTTCTAGATTAACAGCAGAGCCCAGCCTCATTTGCTCATCTGCCAGAGGGGTAAGGGCAGTAACCCCCTCCCAGTGAGAGGAAACCCCAAGGCGACTCGGTCCCCTGCAGGCGCGTGGCCAGCTCCCAACAAACAGTAGGTAGTGGGGACATACAATGGCCAGACACAACAGCCCAGAACAGAGCTACTTGGCTGAAACACGTGGCGGAATTCTATTTATGTGAAAAATCCAGAATAGGTACATACAGACAACACACAGGGGCATCTGACTGGCTCAGTCTGTAGAACACGCGACTCTTAATCTTCGGGTCACGAGTTCAAGCCCCGTGTTGGGTGTAGAGCTTCCTTTTAAAAAAAAAAAAATGCACCTTGGGAGCCCCTGGGTGGCTCAGTCGGTTAGGCTCCGACTTCGGCTCAGCTCACGATCTCACGGTCCGTGGGTTCGAGCCCCGTATCAGGCTCTGTGCTGACAGTGCAAACCCTGCTTGGGATTCTCTCTCTCTCTCTCTCTCTCTGGCCTTCCCTTGCTCTTGCACTCTCTCTCTCTCTCCAAATAAATAAACTTAAAAAAATGCACCTTGGGGTCGGCAAGGGAAGAGGGGGAAAAAGGGGGTAACTGTCTAATGACTTTTCTGGGGGGGGTATGGACTTTTATTTGATGACAATGTTTTGGAACTAGATAGGGGTGGTGGTTGCACAGCACTGTGAATGTGCTAAATGTCACTGACTTGTTCACTTTAATTTTTTAGACTTTATTTCTTTAAGTACTCTCTACACCCAATGTGGGGCTTGAACTCAGGACCCTGAGCTCAAGAGTCGCACGCTCTTCCCACTGAGCCAGCCAGGCGCCCCTGAACTGTTCACTTCAAAATGGTTCGTTTTACGTTATGAGACTTGTACCTTGGGGAAAAAAAAAAAAAAAAAAAGGCGATAAAGGCTATTAAAAAAAGCAAAACAACTTCAAAATAAGATCCCTAAAAACGGATAGAAATGCTTCAAGACACACAAGGGGCTGCAAAATTCTGCAAAAACACCTCATTATCCCAACTCCGAAACCATGGCCAGGGACATCTGTTTCCCACTAAATCATGTTGTCTTCAACAGTTTGTTTTCCTCTTACTTGTTTTCATCCAATTTGTTTTTGGCCCAATCAGATGGCGCCCCCCCCCCCCCCCACACACACACCCCAGGTCTTCTGCATAGGAAAGACTTGGGTTTGAGTCCCAGCTTCTCTGCTTCCCAGCCGTGTGACCTTGAGCAAGTCGCATGCCTTTCTGAGCCCGTTTGCTCATTTGCAAGCAACACTGTTCCTTTCATAGGATGGGCTGTTAGGGTAAAAGAAGATGATGCGCACGGAAGGTTCTGCAGACGTCTGAACGTGGTGTAACTGCTTTCTGTGCTCTGGCTTTTGCGCCCCTCCCCACCTCCCCCAGCCCCGGATTTGGAGGGGACACCTACCTGAGCAATGAACGGAGTAATGAGAGCACCCACTCTCGCCATGCCACTGCAGGTGCCCAGGCCGAGCGCTCGAGTTGCCGTGGGGTAGACCTGAAACACAGCCATGGATGCGGGCTTGAGAAAACGCAGGATCCTCCCCCCGGCCCCACTCTGGCTCAGGAGTGATAGGACTGACGCCCGCGGGCCCGGAGCTAGCGTGGATCACTCGGGTGTTGGTGACCCCATCGAGGGGTGGGAGACCAGGTGGGGGTTCTTATCTCAAAGGGGATAGGAGGTTCAATGGAGAAGGAGGGCGAGAGGCCAAGCTGTGGGTGGGAACCCAGTTAGGGGTCCTCGGTGCCCAGGGTGGCTGGCCTCCAAAGACTCCGCCAGGAACCACTCCCCATTCTGCATCCAGATACTGTTCTCCCGCCTCTTTTCATTAGTTCACCCTGCGGCACTGGCCCCAGCCTTTCAAGGCATTTCATTGAGACAGAGGTTGAAATGCTTACACGGTTTTTCAATTCGTACCCAGAGTGGCCCCGTGCCTAGCTCTCCCTCGGGCAAAGTGAGAAGTGACTGTGCATCTTCCAGACCAAGGCAGTGTCTTCTCCACTCCCTTCCCCAGTCCGCTGGCTGGAAGGAGGACTCCAAGGCCCTGGGGCAGGATTTTTCAACCTTGGCACTGTGGCCCTTTGGGGGTGGGTCATTCTTTGTGGTGAGGGGCCGTCCTGGGCATCGGCGGATGTTTAGCAGCATCCCTGCCCCCTACCCGCTAGATGCAGGAGAACCTTCTGCACGGCTCTCCTGAGTTGTAACAACCCAACGTATCTGCAGACATTGCAAATGGCCGCTGGGGGGCAAAATCACCCTTGGTTCATCATTACTGGATGAAGTTGACGGATGTTTAGCAGCATCCCTGCCCCCTACCCGCTAGATGCAGGAGAACCTTCTGCACGGCTCTCCTGAGTTGTAACAACCCAACGTATCTGCAGACATTGCAAATGGCCGCTGGGGGGCAAAATCACCCTTGGTTCATCATTACTGGATGAAGTTGCAAGATGCAAAGAACTTGGGTCCCTGAATCACTGTGGAAATGGAGGCTGTCCACCAACCTGGAACACCGTGTTGGACTGTTTCATTAGTGAGGAACTGCTGTTGGGTCAATACATTCCCTTTGAGGAGTTATTTGTTACAGCAGCTAGCGTGCCTCTAACAACTCCAATGCTCTGTGCAGAAGCTCGGGAAGAATGAAGAATGTGAAGGGAAAAATAAAATTCACGCATGATCCCAAAACTCAGAGATAACCGTTGTCACGTTTGAATGTATATCCTTCCAGGTTTTTCTATGACCGTATACACATCTACGTTCGTTCATTTATTTATTCGCTCAGCAAAGTTTTTGAGTGTATACCATATGCATTTACCTGTGATATTTTTTTTTTTCTATTTTTTAGTGTTTATTTATTTATTTTGAGAGAGAGAGAGAGAGAGAGAGAGAAAGAGAGTGAGTCCACAGGGGAAGGGCAGAGAGAGAGACAGCCAAGCAGGCTCTGTAGCTATCGGTACAGAGCCTGATGCGGGGGGCTTGAACTCACAAACCGTGAGATCACGACCGGAGCTGAAACCAAGAGTCTGACGCTTAACCCACTGAGCCACCCAGGCACCCCTACAGAGGATATTTTAATTCACCCAACGACACAAGCAACATATAAATACATTCCCCTTGTCAAAAATGAAATCACCCGGCCGTCCTTGGATCTACAACCTCTCCTAGGTTGTAATACTCCCCAGAGGTTCTAACTATTAATAAGGTGTGGAATGTATCCACCCAGGTGCGTTAAAAAATATGTGTATACAAAATACACAGCATCGTTTTTAAAATATAAACGGTATCATAGCGTATCATTCTGCAGCTTGCTTTATCCATTCAGCGCTATGTCTTGAAATCTTCTTGACATCGTATATAGATACCTACCTCGTTCTTAACTGCTCATAACCACCTCATCATTAACTGCCGTAACTGTATTCCCCGGCGGATGTTCCACAGTTTACCATTCAAACGAGATCGACAGACATAGTATTAGAAGAGGGGCACAGACACTGAATGCACGAGGAAGTCAGGGGAGGGGGAGATCTGGGAGGGCTTCTTGGAGGAGGCAGGATTGGAGCAGGGTGAGGACGATGACTCAGAGCGAGGGCTCCGGGGTGCTGCGGGAATGAGGGCTAATCCAGACACCCTCTTTCCCCTGGCACAGTATCTGGTATATAATATTCTCCTTCTCCCTTTGCTTCTATCTAAAGTAAGATGAACTAGGGGCACCGGGGTGATTCAGGTGGTTAAGCACCTGACTCGTGATTTCGGCTCAGGTCACCATCTCACGGTTTCGTGAGTTCAAGCCCCGCATCGGGCCCAGCGCTTGCAGCTCAGACCTGCTTTGGATTCTCTGTCTCCTCTCTCTCTGCCTGCCCCCCACCCCCCCACACTGTCTCAGTCTCTCTTAACTAAACTTTGAAAAAATAAGATGAAATAAAATACAATAGATATAAAATAAACAACCCATAATCCCTGAGTGTGGGAAACTGAGACACGCTGAGATGCTGTTGTGTGGAGCGCAAACTTGTACAACATTTTAGAAAGTGATTTTTCAACTCATCTCAATGTTTGTAACGTTGATAGGCTTTCACTCAACAATTCCATATCTTGGCATTTATTCTACAGGAAGGATACGTGTGCCCAAGACTATATAAAGCTGTTTACCTCAGCACTGTCTGTGATAGTGAAAAGTTGGAAAACAAGCCAAATATCTGTAGAATTGTTATCAACTTATGACTTGTCCAGGGTGCCTGGGTGGTTCAGTCGGCTAAGCGTCCGACTTCAGCTCAGGCCATGATCATCGCATGGCTTGTGAGCTCGAGCCCCTTATCAGGCTCTGCACTGACACCCCCCACTCTCTCTCTCTCTCTAAATAAATAAATAAATAAACTCTTTAAAAAATTATGATTTGTCTGTACTATAAAGTATATAATATATATGCATGTATAAACCATAGAGTATAATAAAGTATAGTATATAATATAAAGTATACATACTATATAGCATAGTATATAATATACATAGTATTTATAGTATAATAAAATAGAGTATATAATATAGTTATATACGACACAGTATAGTAAAGGGAGGTATAAAAAATATATATATATATATATATATATACTATATAGTATAATATATAATCTACATAGTATTTATAGTATAATAAAATGCAGTATATAATATATAGCTATATAATACACAGTATAGTAAAAGGAGGGATAAAAATATGTATATATAGGGGCGCCTGGGTGGCTCAGTCGGTTAAGCGGCCGACTTCGGCTCAGGTCATGATCTCGCGGTCCGTGAGTTCAAGCCCCGCGTCAGGCTCTGTGCTGACAGCTCAGAGCCTGGAGCCTGTTTCAGATTTTGTGTCTCCCTCTCTCTGACCCTCCCCCATTCATGCTCTGTCTCTCTCTGTCTCAAAAATAAATAAATGTTAAAAAAAAAATATGTATATATACTATATAGCATAGTATATAATATATATAGTATTTATAGTATAATAAAAGAGTATGTAATATATAGTTATATACTACACAGTATAGTAAAGGGAGGGATAAAAAATATGTATATATACTATATTGTATAGTATATAATATATATAGTATTTATAGTATAAAAAATGCAGTATATAATATATAGTTATATACTACACAATACAGTAAAGGGAGGTATAAAAATATATATATATTATACATACACCATATAGTATAGTATGTAATATGTGGTATATATTAGTATATTGTATACAGGATATACTATACGTAGTAAATATTGAATATATAGTAAAGATTAGTAACTGTTAAAAAGAACAAAGTAGATTCCTATGTCCTGGGCTCATAGTCTTTCATCTTTCCCTCCGAATTTCCCCACCTCATTCTCTGCCCTGGGGCTGGCCGATGTGGACCACCAAGGGTTCCCTGGCCTTCTGGCTTCTGGTTAGGCTCAGCCAATGGGCAACCCCAGCGGGAGATGGAAGGGGGTAGAAGAGAGAGGTCGGGGTATTTATTCTCCTGATCTTCCCCTCCAGGCTGCCTCAGTCCCGTGCGTCCCTCAGCTGAAGGTCACAACTTCTCTCCACGCAGCTCTCTCCTGGGACCCTGGAACACTCCCCTCTCAACATCCCACCGACTCTGGGTGGCGGCAGAGTCCCCAGCCACCTTCGCCCCACTGCAAGCTCGGGGGCACTGCTATGTCACGTTCATGTTTCCCTCAGCCTTGTCCCTCACCACTGTAATTAGCTTCTGTATTAAAACTCTTCCCAGTTGCTCGCTTACCCAATCTGGTACACCCACTAACATAAATTAGTGTATGCTTTGAAAAAAACTGAACTATTCAAGGGGCGCCTGGGTGGCTCAGTCGGTTGAGCGTCCGACTTCAGCTCAGGTCACGATCTCGCAGTCCGTGAGTTCGAGCCCCGCGTTGGGCTCTGGGCTGATGGCTCAGAGCCTGGAGCCTGCTTCCGATTCTGTGTCTCCCTCTCTCTCTGCCCCTCCCCCGTTCATGCTTTGTCTCTCTCTGTCTCAAAAATAAATAAACGTTAAAAAAAATTTAAAAAAAAACTGAACTATTCAAAAAGGTTGTGTCTAGGAAGGGGGAATGTAGGGCCCTTTAATTTTTGGTTTTATACGGTTCACTACCATTCAGAACTTTTACCTTGAACATTAGCTTTCATAAGCAAAAAGCAAAAAAAAAAAAAAAAAAAAAAAAAAAAAGACGGGAAGATAGCCTGAAATAATGAAGAGCTTCACTGTTCCCACCCAGACAGACCCAAGCCCAAGGATAAATCTCATGCTGAGGATCCCAGGCGGGATATTTCTGAAAGCAGAGCTCCTTCCCTCCCCGACCCGGCTGCTCCCAGACACCTCTCCTACCTCAGGTGTGTAAACATAGGCTGCCTGGAAGCCTCCAGAAATAAACGCTCTTGCAATGAAGAGTAACAGAGTGAGCATATTTCTAGGGAGAGAAATAAAAAAGTTGATGAGCAGGTACTTTCTTCTGTTGACTTGTTTCAGCAAAGTCCTATCTGCCCAGGCAGAATTTATACCCTAGAAATGGGCAAAGCCCACCCTCACCCAATCCACACAGGCACACAATCCCAGTGCCATCTCTGAAGGCCTGCCTTTATAAATTTTGTCTTTCTCCGAAGTCCAGGGTAAGAGCTGCAAACATCTGTGGAGTCCAGGTTGGGGGCAAGGTCAGAGAGAAGTGATATAAACCACTTGAAAATCCAGATGGAACCTTGTAGGGGCAGGAATTGAGTCAGGTGCCAGCTGAGCCAGTGAAAGTAAACTTCTGTTCAGTATTTTTAGGATAATCCTGACCCCCGACCTTCTGTTCCATTGTTCCCATAAATGTCTAAGAACACCCCCATGTCAGGGTCTAAGCTTCCTCTCCAGGCCTTCCACAAATTCATCAGGTATGGTCTGGGGCCTCTCCGAGAGCAAGAGAGGCACAAGCCACTTCCATATTTTGAGGCTCTTGATGGAAAAATGGAGAAACGCCAAAAGGGGATTATAAACCAGGACCTTGAAGTATTTCCACTGAACAAAGGAATGCTTTTAACCCATACATAAAGAGCTGTATGCGTGATCTCACTGGTGGACAATGTCAAAAGTCTAAAAGTGACAGTGTTGGGGCGAAACCTGAACCAAAGTGCCCTCCCACCCTTAACCCCATCAGAGGCGCAAATATGAACCCGATCCTGTGGTCAAGAGTCAAGAGTCCTAGAGAGGGGCTGGGGAGGGATCTCGCAGATGACCACCAGGAGTACAGTCCACAGCTTACAGACCCAAAGAGCCACTGACCATGCCCTGAGAAGTGTGCCTGCTGGCCAGAGAGAGGGGGTTTCACGACCCACCTTCCGACACAGATAAACAGCAGGAGGCTGCACAGGGAGAAGATGACGAAGCACAGGGCCATGGTCTTCTTGCGGCCCAGGCGGTCAATAATCCACAGAGTCACAAGGACACCTGGAAGACAGCAGGGCACCATGGCAGGCAGCTTCCAATATGGCTCCCAACACCCCCTGGTATTCACACCCCGTATAATCGCTACCCTTGAGAGTGTGCCGGACCCAG
Source organism: Panthera onca (assembly GCF_046562875.1). Taxonomy (NCBI): domain Eukaryota; kingdom Metazoa; phylum Chordata; class Mammalia; order Carnivora; family Felidae; genus Panthera; species Panthera onca. Next base: position 16,739,808 of record NC_138350.1, read on the forward strand.
CGAGTCGCTTCCAATGACTAGAATATAGAAAAGCATTGGGATGTCACTTCTGAGATGAGGTTATAAAAGACTGCAGCTTCTGTTCTGCTGGCATTCTCTCGCCCCCTGACTCTTCTTAGGTGCTGGTCTTCATGGAGAAGGCTACCTGGCGAGGAGCGAAAAGTGGCCTCTGGCCAACAGCCAGTGGGGAACTGAGGCCCTCAGTCCAACAGCCCTGGAGGCATTGAATCCTGCCAATGACCATGTGAGTGAACGTTAGTCCCTTGCGTTCTCAGGGCCTCAGTTACTTCACCTGCAAAATGGGACTAAATAAAAATAAGATTCCCTAACCTCAGTAGAGACAGTACAGCGTGGTGCTTATTATTAATAATAACTGTTAAATGTGGGCTCAGCACTTTTACAGCTGTTATCTTGCTTCATCATCAAAACAACCCCCCAAAATAAATGCTCGCAATAGCCCCACTTCCCACACTTATTCATTAAAAAATTAAACGCCTATCTTTGTGTTAGGAACTGTTGTGCTAGGAGCTTGGGATACGCCAGTGAACAGAAACAACAAATCGTAAATGTAATAAGTAAGAATTTGTTCTGAGTTTCAGAAAGGCAATACCATGGAAATCATGAAAAATCATGGTGAGTGCATGAAGTCATGGAAACGGTTATTGGCAACGTGGTGTCTAACTCTGAGTCCCTACTCTTACTGTGAGCTATTTGCGGGAAGGCTTTTGGAAGATAGATGGATGGCGTAGTAATGAGTGAAGACTGTGGGCTCTGGGGTGGGACCACAGCGCTTAGCCCTGCCGGGTGTGGGACACTTAGCGTCTTAGCTGGGTTTTCCTAGAAGCAGATCCTGGGACAAGGGCCCAGGTACAAGTGTTTAGTTGAGAGGCAACCCAAAGAAGAACCAATAGGAGGGTGGGAAAGTAAGATGCGGAAGGGAAGGCAAGAGTGCATGTCAAGCCAAGTTACCACTGTGGGTCATTTCTACCGAATTCCACTGGGGGGCTCTGGGAGCCAGTATGGAATATCCTTTTTAGAATTCTCCTGCCTGATGGGCGAGGAAGCTGGGGTATTTATACACCACCAACTCCTGCAATTACCATTTGAAAGCAGCTCCCAGGTGTTAACTCCCTGACACTTCCAGCCACCTTGTTTGTTTGCTTTTAGATACTGAAGCTTTCCATTCCTCCTGAGATAGCCCTCAGGCACAGAGATGCAGATATTGGCAGCTGCAAGTTGCCAGGGACAGTTTTTGCTACACCTCTCTGAGCCTCAGTTTCTTCAGGTGTAAAATGGGAATAACTGTGCTACTTCATAAGACTAGATGACATTATCAGATAAAGGGTTAGTATCCAAAATCTACAAAGAACTTATCGAACTCACCACCCAAAAGACAAATAATCCAGGGAAGAAATGGGCAAAAGACATGAACAGACACTTCTCCAAGGAAGACATCCAGACGGCCAACCGACACGTGAAAGAATGCTCAACGTCACTCAACATCAGGGAAACACAAATCAAAACCACAATGAGATACCACCTCACACCTGTCAGAATGGCTGACATTAACAACTCAGGCAACGACAGATGTTGCCGAGGACGTGGAGACAGGGGAACACTTTGGCACTGTTGGTGCGTATGCAAGCTGGTGCAGCCACTCTGGAAAACAGTATGGAGGTTCCTCAAAAAATTAAAAATAGAACCACCCTACTATAATTGCACTACTAAGTATTTATCCACAGGATACAAAAATGCTGATTCAAAGGCATACATGCACCCCAATGTTTGTAGCAGTGCTATCAACAATAGCCAAATTATGGAAAGAGCCTAAATGCCCATCAGCTGAGGAATGGATAAAGAAGATGTGAGGTGTGTGTGTGTGTGTGTGTGTGTGTGTGTGTGTGACAGGTATACACACACACACACACACACACACACACACACACACACACCGGAATATTAGTCAGCAATCAAAAAGAATGAAATCTTGCCATTGGCAACAACATGGATGGAACTAGAGTGTATTATGCTAAGCGAAAGAAGTCAGAGAAAGACATATATCATATGATTTCACTCAGCTGTGGTATCTAAGAAATAAAACAGATGAACATAGGGGAAGGGAAGGAAAAATAAGATAAAAACGGAGAGGGAAGAAAGCCATAAGAGACTCTTAAATACAGAGAACAAACTGAGGGTTGCTGGAGGGGAGGTAGGTGGGAGGATGGGCTAAATGGGTGAGGGCATTAAGGAGGGCACTTGTTGGGCTGAGCACTGGGTGTCATATGTAAGTGATGAATCAAAGGGTTCTCTTGAAGCCAATACTACACTGTATGTTAACTAACTTGAATTTCAATAACTAAATTTTCAAAAAGACTAAATGAGACGTATCTAGAAAACATTTAGCATAGAGCCTGACATACATAAAGTAAGCATTCAATAAATACCAGATACTCTTGTTGTAATAATTACTCGTTTTTTAAAGGAAAAAGATAAATTACCTTCACTTTACGTGCAGGTTTGGATTTTTTGACTCCCCACTAGTCCTTCCAGTGTGAGTGCTGATGGGGGACAATTCTCCATGGATCTCTTATATTTTTGTGTACTGGCTGCCCTTTGTTCTGTTTGGATAGCCAACAGCCTTGCGAAGATAGAGATACCGTCTCCTTCCAGAGCAAAGAGCAAGCCTGTTTTACTGTCCATAAAGATGACGCATCTCTCTAGATCAAAAGCTGGACAAGTTTCTGGCAGCCCATTATAAAAGATTTGGGTTCCCTAAGCTTGGGATTCCTTAGGTAAGCAAAGTGAAAAAGGGACTGAGGAAGATATTGGGAAGCCAAGGAAAACTGTGGAACACAGAGTCAAGAATATAGGGACTAAGATCACTCACGACATGGTAGGGAATGCTCAGGTAATTCCTTAAGTAGCAACCATCATCCATTATCAGCTTTTGTGCACACTTGAGTGAGCGGGTTCTCATCAAAGGACGAGAGTCAGAGCACAGCAGCTACACCCATTACTCCATTGCGTGTGTAGCATCCACTTGGACCCTCCCTCATCATCCCTGTGGGACTTGAGAGCAAGGGGAGCTGACACTAGTACGCTGTTCATGTTGTTCGCTGTGCCACGGGTAACAGTCTTTTGTCTCTGACCCAGGAGTCTCATGTCTTCTGCCAGGGAGCGTGACACGGGCGGCTTCATTTGTTAGCCTTCAGTGAGAGCAGCCTTTACAGTTCTTGACAACTTGCAGCTAAGGGTTGAAAAACTAATCTCCAGCTCCCCTAGAAAGGGGATTTTCTCCCAGGCAGCAGCACCAGGGGGAGCCACCAGATCCACAGCGGCCCCCTGCCCCCGCCCCCACCGCCCACAGCTCCCTCACCTGGAAACTCGGAGAGCGTGGTCCACAGCAGATCCATGTAATCCTCCTCACTCAGGTACTCACAGGCCAGGCTGCATTTTGCTTCTACCGCCTTCTTCTGGCTAGAGACTGGAAGGTGGGAGACAGGAGAAAAAAGAGCCATTCTCGGAAACTTGAATCACGCCCTCCTGCCCCCACACCTCCTTCCCTGGGTACGATTCAGCCGAGACACCGTGGAAAGAGCCCAGGCTCTGGGGTCCGACAGACTCAGGTTCGAATCCCAACCAGCAGCGCTTTATCTCTCTGAGCCTCAGTTTCTTCACACAACTGGAGCTAATGAAACCACTGGGCAAGGTGGGGGGGAGAATGAAAGCAGGCTGTGCATATGAGGGCGCTTAGCCCAGAAATGGCACACACTAGGTGCGTTTGTGGCAGACTCCAGGGTGGCCTCGATGATCCCCACCAATATTACCTGGCCCTCATGACTTCCTTGATCTCACCTTCTCTCTCTCCCTTGCTCTGCTCACTGTACTCGAGCCACACTGGTATCCTTGCTCTTCCTTCAATACTCCTGCGTCAGGACTTTTGCACTGGCTGTCGCCTCTTCCGGGATGCTCTTTATAGATCCCATGACTAATTTCCTCACATCCTTTATATCTTTTTAAATCTCATCTCATGGAGGTCACCCTGAGCACCCCCATTTAAAACTTCAACATACCCACTGCCCCTTGCTCTGCCCCGCCCTCCTGACCTCCCTTGCCCTGCTTGACTGTCTCCTTTTCCTATACATTTGTTAACAAACAGCGTGAAAGATTTTGAAATGGGCAAAATGTTTTGTCTAGCGTACCCTTATAGGTCGTCCTGCTTTTCGTTATCTTTGAGCTATGCGCATTATAGAATATTGGTATTGATGCAAATGCTTCTAGTTCATCAAAATGCAAATTGTGTCTGGTGATGCAATTGATTACTGCCTTATGCATACTGACAAGTTGTGCCTCTAACTGTAAAGCCATTTCTGCATTTCTGATTGCCTATATACATGTATCTTTTGAACTCTCCTTTGAACAAGTTGTAACCTCTTGGGGTGTTAGTAGACCTCCGGTGTTAGTAGACAATTCTCCATGGATGCTCACATCTCTGTATGGTTTATAAGCAGAGGCACTGACTTTCTTTGCTCTGGACTATCTTTTCAAGGACCTTGGTTTAACCAACAGCCTTGACAGGGAGCGTCTACCTTTGGAGTAAGGAACAGGTTTGCTTATGGCCTTCAACGGTCTAGTGTCTCCCCACAGGGCAAGAGCAGGCAGGCTTAGCATCCAGTGTAAGAGAGCTGGGTGCCCTAAGCTCAGAGATCCTCTCTTGTAACATAACCCACTGCTCTTGCAGGTGTGACCTCCTCTCTTCACATCACCCTGTGGGAGTGGGAGCTCCTCACTGGTGTAAGAAATGCTGATACTCCAGCTACTGCTATTACTGTGAGTAGCAAAGTCCTTTGTCTCTGATCCAGGAGTGTTGTGTCTTTTGCAGGCATCTGTGGAAGCTGTGCACGCCTAACCTGTTAGCTGGAAAATAGGTAAATCCTCAGACTTTTCACAGTTCTTAACTAATTCATTCATTAACCGATGAGTTAAAATCTCTGACATGCGGTCATTATATATTTGTATGAGAGGCATGACTTTACCTTTTCTTAAAATTTTTTTCTTCAAGCCATCACCTTCTAACACACTATGTCATTGCCTCACTTATTAAGCTATTCTCTCTCTTTCTCTCTCCCCACCAAAACATGAGCTCACAGGGTAGGGATATTTGTCTTTTGTGGTCACTGATGTACCCTAACACCTAGATCAGTACCTGGCTTATAGAAAATATTGAATAAATGACTTGTCCAAGATCACACAGCTACTTAGTGCTGGAACCCAGGCTCCCTGATTTCCAGCCGTGGGCTTGTTCCACGGTATCACTTCTCCTGCCCAGGTAGAAGAAAGGGCTTTTTTTTTTTTAATGTTCATTTTGGAAAGACAGAGAGAGCACGAGTGGGGGAGGGGCAGAGAGCGAGAGGGAGGTACAGAATCTGAAGCAGGCTCCAGGCTCCGAGCTGTCAGCACGGAGCCCGATGTGGGACTTGAACTCATGAGTCGTGAGATCACAAGCCATGAGATCATGACCTGACCCGAAGCTGGATGCTTAACCGACAGAGCCACCCAGGCATCCCAAGAGACAGCTTTTAACAGGAGCTGGCAAACTATCACCTGAAGCCAAATCTGGTCTCCAGTTTGTTTCTGCCTGGCCTGCGTGCTAAGAATGGTTTTTACATTAAAAAATTTTTTTGTTAAGTTTATTTATTTATTTTGAAAGAGACAGAGACAGCAAGAGCGGGGGTGGGGCAGGGAGCGAGAATCCCAAGCAGGCTCCTTGCAGCCAGTGCAGAGCTGGATGCGGGGCCTGAACTCACAAAACCACAAGATCATGACCTGAGTAGAAACCAAGAGTTGGACGCTTAACCGACTGAGCCACGCAGGTGCCCCTGCATTTTTAAGTGATTTTTAAAAATCCAAAGACGAATAACACTTCATGACATCAAAATGATATGAAGTCCAAATTCGTACTCATTAAACTTTTTTTTATTTTAGGGAAAGAGAGAGAACGAGAGCACGTGAGCGGGAGGAAAGGGACAGAAGGAGAGAGAATCCCAAGCAGGCTCCATGCTCAGCAAGGAGCCCGATGCAGGGCTCAATGCCATGACCCTGGGCTCACGACCTGAGCCGAAATCAAGAGTCGGATGCTCCACTGGCTGAGCCTTCTGGATGCCCCAAATTCACATTCATGAATAAGGTTTTATCGGAACACGAGCAATGCTTGTTCGTTAACCAATTGACCACAGCTTTTTTCCTTCTTTGTATGGCCCACAAAGCCTAAAATATTGACTAGCTGGCCCTTTCTGCAAAAAGTTTGCCAACCCCTGCTTTGTAGCATTCCCCTGGATCCTCCTCTGTTTTGCTTAAGCAGGTCCACTGTTGGGGGCATGTGATCTGTAGTCAATAACCAAATCCCAAACCTGCGACTGAGCCACCAACTCATTAAATCCTCACTTACACCAATAAACCAAACTATTAACTAAGCTTATAGAGGCTTACTATGAAAAAGATAACCAGGTAAATCCTACAGACAAGTGAGAACCTGATCCCTTTATCCTCCACCCTGGGCTCAATGCTAGGAACCTATTTTTAAAGATAGAATTGTTTGAAATCCCAGACATGTGCATATAGTCTTTGCTTTCTGCCTGTTCCTTTTGTCCGGTGGCTCCCACCTCCAGCTGCACAAGAGAATCGCCGGGGGGAGCTTTTAAAAGCCACTAACGCCCGGGTCCGGAGATGCTGAGTGAATCGACCCGGGCATCGTTTAACTGGCCCCAGGTGATTCCGTTGTGTGGCCAGGGTTGAGATCCTACCCGGTCCTCCGACTTCACACGCACGTGAGAATTACCGCACAGGGTCACAGCCATCAAACTCAGTGTCGTACTTCATCGAGCCCTTTGCGTGACATAAGCGGTGACTCTGCTATAATGTCCCTTCTATCGTGACAAGGTTGTTCGGGTTTCTAATCTCGGAGACCGCAGCCCAGGTCTTTTGTGCTCAGATTTGGAAGGAACTTTCTCCCTGGAGTCTGTGGGACAAAGTCACTGGCGTTTGTGCGTGGCCGGGCTCAGGAAGGGCTGAACGAGGGGCGGGGCTGTGTGTGTGACTGTGTATGGTGGGGGTAGGAGTGGTTAGCTGGTAAAGGGAGTTTGATACTCACTGCTGCAGACATCTCCTGCCTGAAAGAGCTCAGTGGTGAGCAGAACTAATCCATAGTAAGAAAACGCATTGGAAAACCTGCCAGAAAGGAAGCAAAAAAAGGTAAAGAAATGATGGGAGAAATGCAAGATCCCCTTTCCCCAACCCCTCAGGAAGGACTTGCGTCTATAGCAGCGAGGACCAGTCTTTGGACGTGGGTGACACTGGGGCTTTGGGGGGGGGGGCGGTTCCTGGGGCCCTTGAGCAGGAAAACGGCAGGTACAAAGCATAGCGGTATGTTAAAGGTATGTGATCCTGTGTCCTTTGAAAGACCAACAACTGTATTACATCACAGAGAACACCAGGCTGTTTCTCACAATTGGCAATAGGAAATAAAAGTTTGGGGAACCAAGATTTGGAAGAAAACAGTCATGGCTGACATCCGTCAGGGCTTCTGGGCCAAGTTGGTCAATGTGGAGAGGGAAGAGGAGGGAAACACTTTGATAATACAGAGAACTGGGCTCCAGCTCTACCCTTGAACTCTTAAGAGTTGAATCAACTCACCAAGCATTTATTAAACACCTGCTGTGTACCCCATACAAGTGTGGAGTCAGCAGACTTCCCTAAAATTTCAGATTAGAATGACCCAGTTAATGAATTCCCGATGGTCCCAGGAACCATAACACTCAAGTCTGTAGGACCAGAACATTCTCATCCTGTAGTACAGTTATGTGGGAACTGTCATAATTAGTCCATGGTGATAAATTTCCTTGAGTTACAATATGTGTTAGCAAATTTAGTGATTTCTATTGGGTGCAAGAAATAGTCTCTAATTAATTGCTTCAGTATTTGGGTAGCGTCGGCCCAAATGAGTCACATGCACAAGACAGACACCCTTAACTAGGTCAACCACCTCCTCTCCCTTTTCAAAAATCCTGCAGACTGAGCACTTGTATTGAGCATACAGCAGGTGTTTAATAAATGCTTGGTTCAGCTCTCAGGAATGCATGGGCAGAATTGGAGCCCAGTTCTGTTTATTATCAAGGCCTTCCTCTCCACTTGCCTGCAATTGACCACTTTTCAGGACGATCCCCTGCTAATTAGCACCTCTCCTCAAAGGTGCATAGGGAAAGGGATAAGTGGTTACACCAGAACACCGAAAAGTGTTAGCCACGCCCCTTCTGCACACTATTCATGCTGCATACATGATTTCGTAGAGAGTTCAAAGAATAGCTGAGATTTGACTGGTTGTGGATTTTCAGGTAATTACTCTGCACAAATCCCTCCCTGCCACCCTGCCCACATCCAGCCATCGCGAATGGCCGCGTTTTAAGGAAAATAGACCAGGATCAGGACTGAGAGTTCTAAGGCTGCACGTGTTGACCAAATCAGTGGTTCCCCAAACAGGGGTCCCATGCCACTGGTGGTACACCGAAGGCAGTATGGCCCGAAAAGAGGAGTAAGGGAGCAGGCATTATCATTTTCCTTTCAATTACAGTTGACCCTTGGACAACACAGGTTTGAACTGCAGGGGCCACTTATAAGGAGATTTTTTTTTCAATAAATACTGCAAGTACATTTTCTCTTGAAGATGGTTTTAATAACACTTTTTCTCTAGCTTACTTTAAGAATACAGTATATAATACATATAACAGACAAAATATGTGTTCATCAGTAAGGCTTCTGGTTAATGTTATCAGTAAGGCTTCTGGTTAATAGGAGGCTATTAGTGAAGTTTGGGGGGGGATCAAAAGATTTTCAACTACTCGGGGTCTGTGCCTTTAGCCCCCACTCTGCACTGTTGAAGGTCAACTGTATTTTGATGGCTTCCTAGTCTCACTTACTTGCTAATGAGTCCTCAACATCTGCCTCTCTCTCTATTAAGTACAGTAACTCAGAGCTTTGGCAAATCATCAATCTAGCTGCTTTTTACTATATTTCTCTTGAGGAGGGCCTTCTCTCTATGGCCTGCTGTTTTGTTTTTTTTTTCATGTTTTAAAAGACATTTATCTGAACGCTTGTGCACTGTTGGTGGGGATGCAAACTGGTGCAGCCACTCTGGAAAACAGTATGGAGTTTCCTCAAAACATTAAAAATAGAAATACCCTATGGTCCAGTTATGGCACTATTGGGCATTTACCCAAAGAATACAAAAACACTAATTCGAAAGGATATACGCCCCCCCCCATGTTTATTACAGCATTATTTATTGTTTTTTTATTTTTATTTTTCACATTTATTTATGAGAGACAGAGCAAGATAGAGCGTGAGCGGAGGAGGGGTGGGGGGGGGCGGGGACACACAAAATCTGAAACAGGCTCCAGGCTCTGAGCTGTCAGCAGCACAGAGCCCAATGCAGGACTTGAACTCGTGGACCGTGAGATCATGCCCTGAGCCGAAGTCGGATGCTTAGCTGACTGAGCCACCCAGGTGTCCCTACAGCATTATTTATAATAGCCAAATTATGGAAGAAGCCCAAGTGTCCATCAATAGATGAATGGATCAAGAAGATGTGGTCTATATATACAATGGAATATCACTCAGCCATAAAAAGGAATGAAATCTTGCCATTTGCAATGACATGGATGGAACGAGAGAGTATAATGCTAAGCGTAGTATCTCAGTCAGAGGGCAAATACCATGTGATTTCATCCATATGTGGAATTTAAGAAACAACACAAATGAGCAAAGGGAAAAGAAAGAGACAGAGAAACAAATCAAGAAACAGACTCTTAAGCATAGAGAACTTACCAGAGGGGAGGATGCTGGGGGGATGGGTGAGATAGGTGATGGGGATTAAGAGTGCACTTATCATGATGAGCACTGAGTAATGCATACAGTTGTTGAATCACTGTATTCTACACCCGAAACTAACATAACATTGCATGTTAACTGTGTTGGAATTAAAATGAAAAACGTAGTTAAAAAGGACATTTATCTGAGTAAAAAGTGAGTCCAATTAAAGAAAACGACGAAGAAAAGAATAGCACGGGTGATACCTGAATAAGGCAGAAATCAGGAAAGTCATACCCAAACCACTTTATTTTGCAACTGCTGCCCAAGATCAAAGAGCTATCTGTGCATCACGTAAAAACAGAAAGCAAAGGGGCGCCTGGGTGGTTCAGTCGGTTAAGCGTCCGACTTCGGCTCAGGTCATGATCTCACGGTTCGGGAGTTCGAGCCCCGCATCGGGCTCTGGGCTGACAGCTCAGAGCCTGGAGCCCGCTTCAGATTCTGTGTCTCCCTCTGTCTGCCCCTCACTGCTTGCACTCTGTCTCTCGCACTGTCCCAAAAATAAATAAATGAAAATAAAAAAAAAAAAACAGAAAGCAAAACAGGGCATGAATGAAGGGGATCAAGGTGTCAAGAAACAGCTCTTACCATATAAACCACAGCAACAAGGTCGTCCACCTAAAATGGGGCGTGAAAAGGTCCCTCATTCTGCCTCGGTCTTCCTGTTTCAAGACAAGAACGTGCAATTTGCTCTCCTCCCCTTGAGAAGTATGGGCCCCAGCCGGCAGCCTAAGACCGTGGGGACCCACAGCAGGGAGGGAAGCTCCTGGTGGGCTACATGCTCAGATTCCGGGAACCCAGGACCCGATCCCACGGCACAAAGTCTCCCGGCCCAGTGAGGCCCTCCAGCCAGGACCCAGCAAGGTCTACAGGCTTGGTTCCCCAAGGATGGAAACATTCTGCAATCCCTGTAGCGGGAAGCAGATTCCTTGGGCTTGGTACCCCCAGGGATTCTCGGGCAGTGCCATGGACCCAGGGAGCAGACAGTCAATCCAAGTGGCATCCAACCATTTAATGCCCTCCCAAGCCAGCTCTAGGTCAAGATCACAAAAATCAATGTACTGAAAATCAATTCACCAGAAGCCAATGTGTCAAAGGTTGATTAGTTAAATGACCCATTTGCCAATTTCATATAATTTGCTAATTTATCGAATCTTTGCTCTACAATGTTCTTTTTAAGTTTATTTATTTTTATGAGTAATAGAGAGAGAGAGAGCATAAAGGAGGGACAGAAGGAGAGAGAGAATCCCAAGCAGGCTCTGTGCTGTCAGCACAGAGCCCAACACGGGGCTTGAACCCACAAACTGTGAGATCATGACCTGAGCTGAAACCAAGAGCCACCCAGGCACCCCTACAATGTTCTTTTTAAGAGTATATTCTAGGGGGTGCCTGGGTGGCTCAGTTGGTTGGGCGTCTGACTTAGACTCAGGTCATGATCTCGCAGTTGGTGAGTTCAAGCCCCTCGTTGGGCTCTGTGCTGACAGCTCAGAGCCTGGAGCCTGGTTGGATTCTGTGTCTCCTCCTCTCTCTCTGCCCCTCCCATGCTCACGCTCTGTCTCTGTCTCTCAATAATAAATAAATGTTAAAAAAATTTTTTTAAAAGAGTATATTCTAGGACTGTGATAATATTCTTCTTAGGTATATTTAACGAAAACATTTTTCTTAGCAGTTTGAGAAACGCTTGCTTATTTAACCATGCTAAATGTTTAAAAAAAAGATTATGGGTTTTAGGTGGCTTAGTCTCCCTGTGAATCGTCCTCATGAATAAAAATATATTTTTTAGTATATTCTTGAATGAAAAGACAACACCCATTAAATAGGTTTATTGAATGTATTTGAGAATGTTTGTATTTATTGACTATATTTTGGAATAGGTTAATATATTTAGAAATAGATTCATTAACATATTTATAGAGAGCATATATCGAGGAACTAAATGTGTTAATACATACACAGGAAAAATATACTCCTATTTGCTACATATATTCAAAAAGATCCTTGAAACATTTTTTGGTAAAAAAGATACACTGGCAAGTTAATTCAGGAAAATTGGCTTTTGGGGAATTAGTCTGCTTGTGCGCTTTTTGCTGGTCTCAGAATTTGCCACCTCCGTGGAGAGCACGCCCCACCCACGCACACACTCCCGCACAGGCGCACGGACACACACACACGCCACAGACAGCGGGCCAGGCACTGACCTGTCTGGAGATGATGAGTTTCCCCAGCGGCATGGGGGCTCCGTTTTCTGTCGCTATCCTCTTTAAGGTGGCGATGGCCTTCTCCTGATTCCCGGACAGCACATCATACCTTGCGCTCTCTGGCAGCCACTGTGGGGACAGACGTGGCAGATTAGGGTGGAACAGAACATGGGGTCCCAGCCACATATCTCAGCGGGGTGTGGAGTCTTTAAGCTTAGGGCTCTGGAGCCAGAGGGCTAGCTTCAAATCCTGGCTCTGTCATTGATTATCCTGGTTGTGGGACCTCGAGTAATTACTTGACCTTTCTGTGCCTCCATTTCCTCATCCACAAAATGGGGATAACGATAGATCCCACCTCGTAAAGGTTGCCGAGAGGGTTAAGTGAGAGAATCCAGACAAAGTGCTTAGCACGATACCTGGAATGGGTTCATGCAATGATTGTTGTTTCTGTTGCTATTATTATTAATTGGTGCGGCTGGCAGAGTTCCAAAAACATCATCTCACAAAGAATCTCTGCAGGACAGTGTCCTCCTTTACCTCCTCCCCACTGAAACACAGTGAACGGCTGAACAGCAGAAAGCCGAGTGGCCAAGGTTGAGATCTTATTTTTTTTATTATTTATTTTGAGACAGAGACAGAAGAAGAGCATTTAGGGACGAGGGAGGAAGTGGGAGAGACAGAGAGAATCCCAAACATCTCAGAACGCCATGCAGGGCTAGAACCCACAAACCGTGAGATGATGACCTAAAGTTGGATGCTTAACCGACTGAGCCGCCGCCCAGGTGCCCCGTAAAGGTTGACATCTCTTAAAGGATACCTACAAAACACAGAACCGCAAAGAGAAGCAACGGGACGGCCGAGAGGATGAGCAGCCAGCGCCAGCCCAGGCTGGGCATCACAAACACGGCCAGGATCACCTCGAACACTGTCCCGATGGCCCAGAAGACCTGGCAGGGGAAAACGGGATCAGCGATGGGAGCAGCGTGGCCAACACATGAGCAATGTCAGGGTCACTGCAGACAACGCTACTGACACGGGGGAGGGTCCTCGGGGTCAGCCACGTCGGAATGGCCGTCTTTCCTGTTTTTCATATAGTTGGGGGCAGGGCCATCATGTTGCCCATCTCCTGAGGGGCCCATCCACACTCAGTCATATTTGCGTGGTACCCACTGGAGTGGGTACGATGTGGCAGCTCTGGTTTAGGGAGATCAATGCCATCAATATCGTGTGAGGTCAATACGGTAACGGACATATTGGTTTCGTCTACTGACATCCATCTCTCTCGCCCAAGAGGCCCCTAGTATCCTTTATCACAACTGCCTCTTCCCTGCAGGGCTGACTATCTTCTGTTTGCCTCGTCATCCTTTCCCACCTTGCTTTTTTTGTATGGACTGCATCCACAGGCTCGCTGTCTTCTGGCTTTCCACTGGCTACAGCCAATGGGGAGCCCCACAGGACATGGGAGGGAGGGAAGGAGGGAGAAAGGAAAGAGATGTGGGGGCATTTATTCCTCTGGCTCCCTCCCTGCACGGTGGTCATGGGCTGGCTGCATCTCTCAGCAGGTCACAGCACCTGTCCAACAGCCCTGGACACACAACTCTGTCTCTCTTTCTCTCTGGGCTGCTGATTAATTACTTCCTGCCTTTGCCTGGCAACTGGCACTTCAGGCCTGGGGCTATTTAGAAATAGTCCCTTTATCAAACCCTCTTCAAACTATCCTAAGTTGAGTATGCTGTCTCCTGCTCAGGCCCTACAACTATTGTCCATTGCCAAACATGGCCCTTCAGCTTCTCCATCAGTTCTGGGGGACTCCGAGAGCCTTTCTAAACCCTCTTTGGCTGCACTTAACCACAGTCTATTTCTGTTGCCGGCAACCAGGGGTGATCGCCAAAATGTCTAACAAACTGGACCAACCCAGGATAGACACTCGACACTGGTCATATACCCCCCGCTCTCAACACACACACATATACCATGACTGTGCCAGGAGTTAACTCTTCAGATGCTAGATCATGGGAAGTTCTAGGGGGTCCTAAGAGTGGACAGGGTGTCAGGCGATGAGGGGTAATCAGGGACCAAGATCTGCTGGCATAAATGCATCTCAATATTTAAATAGTTGGTTCATCCATACCAGTGTGGACCAGATGACTACCAGGGGTATCGATCAGGGGTAGATGCAGTCTGGGTGGTAAGTTGGGCAGTGACGTCAATGTGATTACTATTGTCAACGTGGTCATGGTGACTAGAGACGTCAGAGTGGCATCACAGTTATCACTGTGGGCATCAGTGTCTGAAAGGACAAATAAACTCTACTACCTGCATGGTAGAGGGGTCATTGGGCAGCTACATATTGGCCCTGAGATCTTCCAGAACCATGATTGGAAAACGGGTCACAAAACCTTGGCAGAAAGAAGGCTCGGAGGGACAAGCTGGACTGAGGGAGCTTTGTTTTTTTTTTTTTAATTTTTTTTTTTTAACATTTATTTATGTTTGAGACAGAGAGAGACAGAGCATGAACGGGGGAGGGGCAGAGAGAGAGGGAGACACAGAATCGGAAGCAGGCTCCAGGCTCTGAGCCATCAGCCCAGACCCCGACGCGGGGCTCGAACTCACGGACCGCGAGATCGTGACCTGAGCCGAAGTCGGACGCTTAACCGACTGAGCCACCCAGGCGCCCCTGGACCGAGGGAGTTTTAAGGCAGCCTCTAGGCTACAGAAGTGGCCCCTCACACAAGACACAGGTGAGCCTGGATACAAACAGGGGTGGAGGGTGATGATATGGATGGGGGACAGGAGTTTTGGTCCCCTTACGCACCAACTCTCAGATAAAAGCCACGTGAAGTCCAAGAAGGAAATACCACCTGCCTGCTGCCATTTTTTTAAGAGATTGATTGGTGGTTTTTTTTTTGTCAATTGAAGAGTTTATCCGTATTGCAAAAAGACCATGTCAGAATTGACATAATTGACCCATTTAAGTCTCCACGCACTGAGTCTGTTAGAGCTCTCTTAAACTCCCATTTCCTTATCCTGTGGCTCAAGACGCCTGAGAATCTCCTGCTCAGGGACTGAGCGCTCTTGGGAAACCCAGACCACCCTCCTTACCTCAATCAGCAAAATACACTTAGCTCTGGCCTTCATGGGAAGGAACTCCGCGTACAGCGTCACCCTGGGAAAGCAGAGAGACAGGAAGAAAGTTAAGGTCGGGACTGAGTAAGAGGACTGCCACCGCTTTCTGAATTTCTAGGCGAATATTCCTCCGAGGGTGGTCTGTGGACCACTTACTTTGGAATTTCCTAGGATGACGGCTAAGGTCATAGATCCCTAGGCCCCACACCAAACCCTTGGGAACAGACTCTCAGGGGTGGGGTTCTGGCATCTGCATTCACTCACTCCCCACATGATTCTCAAATTCAGAACTGCCGACACGGAGCCCTACCCACAACCCAGCAAATATAGGAGAAAATAGGGTAGTGTGACAATGGGCAACTTCAATCTGGAACATTATTCAGGTTTTTCCCTATTATTCACGTCCTGAATAGTCTTAAAGAGTCCAGGCCTTTCATTCTGTAGGATGCTCCTCCTCTTAAGTCCATCTGCTGTCTCCCTGTGACCAGACTCAGGCCATGTTTTCTTGGCAAGAACCCCGCAGAAATGATACTAAGCTCCTTCCAGTGCCTCACATCAGGGCCATATGGTGTCAACTCCTCTCATCACTGGTGACCTTAACCTTCATCACTGGCTCAAGATGGTGTCTGACAGATTTCTCCACCCTAAAGTTATCCTTTTTCTATCTGGGATTACTTTGTGGGGAAAAATTCAGAGATTATGCCAATATCCTGTTCTCCCTAGAACCTCTACCCATCAGCTTCGATATCCCACTCATGGACGATATCCACCTGAATCAACACTACTATGATGGTAACAGGTGGTATTTTTTAAATTTTCATTGTTCCTTCTACATTTAGAATGGATATTCTACTGTAAGGAGGAGTTTCCCTTTTCCCCTGTATCTATCTATCTATCTATCTATCTATCTATCTATCTATCTACCTATTCATTCAACGAATCAGTATGAACTTGTAGATTCCTAGTTTATTCAGTGGGTTGTAACCCACTACTACCATTATTCTTCTGATGCTCAGACTGTCCCAGATCTGACCGTTGGAAGACTTTTTTTTTTAATTTTTAGAAAAATGTTTATTTTTGAGACCGCGAGACAGGCAGAGCACAAGCGACGGAGGGGCAGAGAGAGAGGGGGAGACACAGAATCCAAAGCAGGCTCCAGGCTCTCAGCCAGCAGCACAGAGCCCAATGCGGGGCTCGACCCCACAAACCATGAGATCATGACTTGAGCCGAAGCTGGACGCTTCACCAATTGAGACACCCTCATTCAGGCATTGAGGTGCCTCTCATTGGAAGACCGTTTAAACCAATCCCTATGTCTCTTTTACATGCCTCCATCATTCCTTGAACTCTTCTTTACTTTCTGGCACAACAAGATGTCCAAGCTCATGGTGTGTTTTCCTGGTCCCAGCCACGGTGTCAGCCATTTTTCTAAGAGGTTCTGGTTCCTTTTGGTAGAAGACGGTATTTAGAAACCAAATACTGATGTCAGTGTGCTCATTGTTGCTGGGCTGTCATTGCTTCTAGGCCTTCTCAGTGGATGCAGCTAAGAGATCTCTCTCTCTCTCTCTCTCTATCATCTATCTTGGTCTCTCCATTTCTCTCTGTCCACATGCACTCCATACACCCATATGTTTCTATATCTATCTGTGTATATATATTTAAAAATATATATATATTTTTAAAAAACGAGTTCTTACTGATACTTTCAATTCCAGTCCAACCAGAAGGTTAGGGTTCTTTCTAACCCTCCCGGGTTTCCATGTCTATAATTCCCTTCTCTGACATTGAGACACGGGGGCCTCATTCTCCTCAATATATTTCTTATTTGCTCAATCAACTTATTGGTTTGCTGAATGTAACGAACGTCCTAACCGCATCGACCCCTCCATCTACTACATTCGTGCCCCTTCCCCTGCCTTCCACTTCCTCAGCCGCCGGCCACGCTGGGAAGAGAAGGAAACTTCTAAACGACTTCCCCGTGCTGCCTTCCAATTTGTTAGGAAGAGCAGGCTTTCTCTTTCCCCACATCTCCCACCTAAGTCAAGCATCGGGGCTACTAGATAGCGTCATGCGACTCTCCTGGCTCCTCATAAGGGAGGCCGGGGAGAGAGAGGCTCATTTCCATTAACCCTTTTGAGGCAGATGGATGCTGGTGACCCATCTAGGTCTCCTGGGATGCCCCTTTACTAGTTCGTGTCCAACTCCCAGCTGCTGCTGCTAATGCTGCAACCCTCTTCTGGGATTGCTCTGGAGCAACTGAGGCTGCCTCACCAGAGAAGTGTCTAGGAGTTACAACCCTTCTCCCCAGGACAGACTGGTATGTGCTTACAAAAGTCCCGTTCCATTGCCTCAAGGTAGGACAGACCTTGTGGAACAAAGAACACTCCTGAGTTCCCTGTGGGATCAGCCCGAGTCTCGACGTCACCAGAAACCATACTTTTGCTTAACTTCTTCCTTTCAACATTATTGCCTCTTTCACGGTTTTACGGGCTTCCGAGAGCATTCCTTAAATAAATCACTTACACAAGAATCTCTGACTAACCTCTGCTTCTACGGAACCTCTGCTTCTACGAATGACGTCCTTCCCTGCATAACATCTAACATTTTGAAAGTTGGTCTTAGCAATACCACTGAGATTTAGGAACAGTTCTATCGCCAGTAGAAGTCCTTCTCAGGATAATGATAAAAGGATACCTCTGTCCAGAGAAGGAAGAATTCTTAGGAGCCTCAGAGGAAAGGTTAGGGCTTTAATAGTTCAGGTATATACACTCTATTTAGAAAAAAGTATGAAGAAAAGGCAATGTCATCTAGTTCATTTCACAGTATAAGTATTCTAGTATATTCTCTCTGTCTTGATCTTCTGTCTTTATCCCTCTTTCTCAATCTCTCTCTCTAGCTAAGATCATACTCAAGAATTTTGAACCTAGGGCACCTGGCTGGCTCAGTCAGTTAAGCATCCGACTTCAGCTCAGGTCATGATCACCTGGTCAGTGAGTTTGAGACCCATGTAGGGATCTGTGCTGACAGCCAGAACCTGGAGCCTGCTTCGGATTCTGTGTCCCCCTCTCTCTCTGCCCGTCCCTGCTGGTGCTCTGTCTCACTCTGTCTCTCAAAAATAAATAAATGTTAAAAAAATTTTTAATAAAAAAATAAAAAAAGAATTTTAAACCTTACTTTTCATTGATTTATAAATAGCATTACCATACCACTTAAAACCCTCTTACACACATATATTCCATCACATGCATGAACCATACGTTTCTTTTTTTTTTTTACATTTTTTTAACGTTTATTCATTTTTGAGAGATGCAGAGAGACAGAGTGTGAATGGGGGAAGGGCAGAGAGAGAGGGAAAGACACAGAATCCGAAGCAGGCTCCAGGCTCTGAGCTGTCAGCACAGAGCCCGACGTGGAGCTCGAACCCACCAACCGTGAGATCATGACCTGAGCCAATGTCGCTTAACCGACTGAGCCACCCAGGCGCCCCTGAACCATACTTTTCTTAATAATAGCTACCTTTTATTGAGGACCTACTATATGCCAAATATTCTTCTAGATGTTTTACATGGGTTATCTCACTCAGTAAACATCTCAAGTAAATGGGGTAGATAATTATAATCCTCTGTATGTGTGTACGTATTTTTTTTTAAGTTCTAAAAAGTTTATTTATTTATTTTGAGAGAGAGAGAGGCAGGGAGGGGCAGAGAGAGAGGGAAAGAGAGAAAATCGCAAGCAGGTTCCACACTGCCAGCGCAGAGCCCGATGCGGGGCTCGAGCCCACAAAGCGTGAGACCATGACCTGAGCCGAAATCAAGAGTCGGCAGCTTAACCAACCGAGCCACCCGGCTGTCCCTGGGTGTGTGTACTTTTGACTCTCATTTTCATCTCTAGGTCTATCTACGTTAGATAAATTGTTAGTTGACCAGGATCACGCAGCTAGTAAGTCAGTAAGTAGGAGAGCCAAAATTCTCACCCACATCTGTCTATAGCTTCTAGCCCACCAACCACTTCCTCATTTGGATGGTTTCACGACGATAAACAACACTTCAGTGAACGTCATCAGGCTGAAGACATTTTGGTCTGCACGTGGTTTCCTTAGGCTAGGCCCCTGCTAAATAGAATTTGTGTCAAAGCCTATGCGTATTTTGAAGGCTTTTGATATATATTGCCAGAGTGGCCCCCCCCCCCAACTCGTTCCAGCGTATATGCCCACAAGTACCTCGCTCAGCAAAAACCATCAGGAATCTCACTTAACTCAGCTCTGAGAATGGGGACCCAGATTATAGTGGTTGCAGAGGTCACAGCGGTTACCATGGATGATTTCTTTGATACCTTATGCTCTTCTCCACACGGTGTGCTTACATTATTCAAAAAAAAATCAATAATAATAATAATAAATACTACTAATAAAGCGGGAAGCATGTTCACCTTTCCTCTGTCACAGGAAAGCTCAACAACTAACTGTGAAACTGTGCCGTGGCGTGTTCCAGGGGGCAGAGCTATTCCTGTCCTTCGATGTCAAGGATTTCTTCTTATCATGAAGCTATAAGCACACAGTCTTTTTATTTCTTTTTACATTTTTTTTAGTTGAAGCAGCAGCACCTCACGAATGCATTTTCGTTTAAGACAAGTTAGCAATACACAAATATACAGAGTATATGATGCCTCTTCCTCTTCCCCACTGCCCCTACTTCCCTTCCATTCCCCCCAAAGCCATAACTACCGGGAGCCTGCTTTGCAAACTTCCAGCCCCTTCTCTAGCTAAATAAATAAATGCAAGCAATGTTATCTTTTTTTCTTCCCTTCCTTTCCTTCCCTCTTCCTCCCTTCCTCTCTCCCTCCTGTCCTTCCTTTCTGTCCTCCCTACTTCCTTTCTCCCCTTCCTTCCTCCTTCCTTCCTTCCCACATGCAGCATACTGTCCAAGTTCAACCCATACAAATGCCCGACTTTTCCAACTTCCGTGTCAATACAGTTTTCCACCTGCCACTTCCTGCAACTCTATCCTGAGTGCTTTCTTTGGTTATTTAAAAAAAATTTTTTTCATGTTTTATTTTATATGTGAGAGAGAGAGACAGAGCATGAGCAGGGGAGGGGCAGAGAGACGGAGACAGAATCCGAAGCGGGCTCCAGGCTCTGAGCTGTCAGCACAGAGCCTGACGCGGGGCTCGAACCCACAAGCAGTGAGATCATGACCTGAGTCGAAGGCGGACGCTCAGATGACTGTTCCAGGCGCCCCTCTCTGGTTATTAAGGCTTGCTCTGCCAACCTCGGTGGCAGACTAGGAGTCTAGTTTGCCAAGGAATTTAAACTTCCCAGGGGCAACTCTCAACAAATGACGTTTCCCTCTCCCTTAAACGGGACAATCTGGAGACGTGGGTTGCAGAATCTCCCAGAGTAAACTATTTGCTCTAGCTTCTCTGTGTCAGGATCTGCTTTCAATAAGACATTTGGGAAACCTTCCCATGTTAATATTCGCGGGTCTACTGCATTATTTTTAAACAGTGGCAACCCTGTTGATTAATGCTCTGATTGTTTTCAATTTCTTGTCTTTGCCTCGTATGCCACAAGAAACCTCTTTTCCTGTAATTGTCGTGCTCCCCATTTGGCCATTATTTATAGTGGTTCATGATGAAAATGAGCTGTTTGACCTCCATCCCAAGTGTAGGGATTATTACAAGCACACTGAAAAATAAAAGAATGAGCAGTGAAAGCAGCAATGCCAAGAAGCGGTTGACGGTGGCGTGAAAAAAATTCCCACCGAAAATTCTCACAATGTATAGCCCTTGGCAGTTAGAGACTTACCATTTGGATCACGTGCTTGGAAAGAAGGGACCTGTGATCTCCCTTTGCCGTTTCTGCTTGGTCTTAAAGAGAAACCGCAGTGCTAAGGGTGGGTTTGTGCAAGTTCCACCTAGACAAGAATCTGAAGAATCTTCTGAAGACCTTGCAAGGTGGAACAGATGGGCAGCGACCTGGAGTATTAATCTTGAAGAGCAGCTAACACACAAGCAGGGTGCCAGTTAAGGCAGGTGTCCAGCTCATTCTCCTAGCTAAGTGGCATTTCTACGGAAATAACACAGCACCCTCTGCTGGAAATAATAAACGTTCTACCCTGGGGCCAGCCTGTCTCTTCCATGTATTTTCTGTGTATTTTGCAATTAGTGGCAATGATCATTTAAAAAAATTTTTTTTAACATTTATTTTTGAGAGAGAGAGAGACAGAGCATGAGCAGAGGGGAGGGGCAGAGAGAGAGGGAGACACAGAATCTGAAGCAGGCTCCAGGCTCCGAGCTGTCAGCACAGAGCTCAACGTGGGGCTCGAACTCACGGACCGTGAGATCATGACCTGAGCTGAAGTCGGACGCTTAACCGACTGAGCCCCCCAGGCACCCCCTCCAGTCTTAATTAAAGGGAATAGAAACTTCTCTGAACCTCCAGTTCTACCTCTCCAGAATCATCTCCAAATCACTATCACGGACCCAGTGGACATTAATGATTTATCAGCATCTTCTGACTGTACAAGCTCAGAATCCTTCTACAGTATCTGTTGAAATGTAAGAGCTTTGGCATTAGATGGGCCTGGATTTGAACCCAGTTTCTCCATGCGGCAGATGGTTTGCACAAGGCGCCCCCCCCCCCTCTCCCCGCTCTTTTCCCTCCCTGTGTCTTGCTCCCTTGCAGATCACCTCCATGCAAAGTCTGTTTCCTCATCCCTTGAATCTGGGCGTTGAGACTCGCTCTTGATCAATAGAACGTTGCAGAAGTGATATTGTGCCTTGGGCCTCAAGACGCTTTACGGCTTTTGCATCCTCGCTCCGACCCCTACCCAGGTGCCATGTGACCACGTGACCAGGTGCCTGGGCTGGCCAGCCGGAGTTTGAGAGGCTTGTGGAGCATCGATGAATCAGCTGTGGCCATGCTAACCTGGCCAGCCCCCATCCAATTCACCAGTTGACTAGAGACATATGAGGGAGCCCCGCCGAGCCCTGAACAACCCAACTGCCCAGCTGCAGAACCCTGAGCTCAGTGAACTGTCGTTAAGCCACAAATGTTGGGGTGGTCTGTTACAAAGCAAGAAGTAACTTCATACTCCCCTCAATAGCCATTTAGCCTTAAACACGTCACTTGTGATCTCGATCTCTAAGCCTGTTTTCTCATCTGTCCCTTGCCCTTGGTAAACACTCGGTGGACATTACTATGATCATCATTATCATTTAAAAAAATGTTTTTTAAATGTTTATTTTTGAGAGAAAGAGGGAGAACGGCAGAGAGGGACAGAGAGGGAGACAGAGTGCAAGCAGGGGAGGAGCAGAGAGAGGGGGAGACACAGAATCCAAAGCAGGCTCCAGGCTCTGAGCTGTCAGCACAGAGCCAGATGCGGGGCTCAAACTCACGAACCGCGAGATATGACCTGAGCTGAAGTCAGACGCTCAACCGACTGAGCCACGCAGGTGTCCCATCATCATTGCCGTTATTAATGTTACAACAGTAACATTATCTCCAAGGACCAACATAAATGCCTACTTTGGGGGAAGGAATAAAAGAAAGAAGAAAAAGAGAGAGGGGGAGCCTGGCTGGCTCAGTCGGTACAGCATGTGACTCTTGATCTTGGAGTTGTGAGTTCAAGCCCCAGGTTGGGGACTAAAATTTAAAACAAATTAGGGGCTTCTGGGTAGCCCAGTAGATTAAGCATCTGACTCTTGATTTTGGCTCAGGTCATGATCTCGTGGTTTGTGAGACGGACTACTTTTTCCAGCTCTGTGCTGACAGTGGGGCACCTGCTTGGGATTCTCTCTCTCCCTTTCTCTCTGCCGTTCCCTCGCTCACACTCTCTCTCAAAATAAATAAACATTAATTTTTTTTAATTATAAAAATAGAAAGAAGAAGGAAGCATATAAAAAATACACATCAGGGCAGAGGGATGGGCTCTTTATTAATAATATAGTCTGCAGATAAGATGATGGATGTTAATTAAACGTATTGAGGTGATCATTTTGCAAGATATGTAAGTCAAGGCATTATACTGTAAGCCTTGAATATATATATAGTGCTGGATTCCAATTATGCCTCACTAAAACCGAAAGAAAAACAATTTTTAGTCTCAAATAATATCATTTGTATTTACACTAATAATTCGTTGTAGGGACTTCTGCTTGTTGAATTTTTAAAAATTACACAGCAAAATCTTACCGATTTGTTTTGTGAGGTGGTGCAAAGCCTAAGCGATGGGAAACTCTGAGTTACACTGAATTACGTAAAAATATCTTCAACGAGGGGGCGCCTGGGTGGCCCAGGTGATGAAGCATCTGACTCTTGATTTTGGCTCCGGTCATGACCTCACGGTTCATGGGATCAAGCCCTGAGTCGGGTGCCTGCTTGGGATTCTCTCTCTCCCTCTCTCTCTCTCTCTCTCTCTCTCTCTCTGGCCCTTCCCTGCTTGCACTTGCTCGCTCTTTCTCTCTCTCTCCAAATAAATAAATGAACACTGAAAATAATCTTCAACTAAGAAAAAAATCTTCAACTAAGTGTTTCCAAATAATGAACTTAAGGGAGACATTTTTAGAACTAGTTAAGAGCATCGCATAATTAAGGCATGATTGTTTTTATGTAAATGGATAGAGCCAAGGTGCTGGGAAGCCAATGGCTCTCTTGGGTGACTAAATATTTCTTCTGTCATTTTGTTTCTGTTTTTTCTTTGTTCCCCTCACGTCCCAAAGAGCCATGGAGTGGAGTATTTAAGAGAATATATTCGCGGTGTCAAAAGGGATGTTTAAATACAAGCCCTGCCATTTGTTAGCTATGTGACCTTGGGCAGGTTACTTTATCATCTTTTAAAGTTTTACTTATTTATTTCGAGAGAGAGAGAGAGAGAGAGAGCCAGCGTGCAGGAGAGGAGCAGAGAGACAGAGAATCCCAAGCAGGCTCCGGGCCGTTTGCACAGAGCCCAACGTGGGGCTGGGGCTCACAAACCGTGAGATCATGACCTGAGCCTAAATCCAGAGTTGGATGCTTAACTGAGCCACCCAGGTGCCCCATGTTACTCAGTTTTTTTAAAGCCCTAGTTTTCTTATCTGCACAATGGGGATAACAATATCTATGCTTTGAAGTTCTGTGAGTTTTAAAATGGTCATGTGGAGCAAAAGCACATGGTCTGGAGCTTGGGAAGGAGTCATAGCCCAAGAAACAAACAGAAGGGCTGTGGTCGCATTAAGTAAATGAATAGCTAAACGGGAGGCGTGACATTTGGGGGGTGGGGGTCGGGAGCAGCCAGGCCATCTGAGGACCCGCACGACATAAGGGTAATAAGGGGTAAAGGCCCAGCTGCTCTGTGTCCTTAATTTTATCCCCTGGTGTCCTGTCCTCTCTCCCTGAAGATCTCTCCCCTTTGCATTTTTAGGAGGTGATTTTTCTCTCTGCTAGTTACTCTGCCATTGGAATCCTGTCTGCCTACAGTCTTCCAGAGGCTCCTCAAAATGTCTGGTCGGCTGATGGCACCCTTTTCTTGCTTTCCAGCACTGTTAAGGATCTATTCTATTTCTCACGCCTTTTATGACACTTCCAGAAAATGTGGAGAAGGAGAAGGAGAAAAATGGCGCCTCTCATCCCACCATTCCAAACAAGAACCACGTTCTGAATACTTAGCTCCTTTCCCTCCCCTCTGATGGGAAGAAAGTCCGGGTAGCCATTTGGAGACTGGTTCTGCCATCATCTACCCGAGCATCCCTGAGAAAGGAATTGAATGTGTACCTGTGTGAATGCGTTCCTTCCAGCCACTGGGGGAAAACTGTTCCTTAGTCAATGAATGGCTCATGAATGGGGCAGTGGCTTCGTCCGCAGAAAGTCCTGGAGTTGGTCCAGACGTGGAGGACATCGGCCACAAGCCCCTGCCAGCCCAGATTTATGGGCTTGGCTTAATGGTTTCTGCCTCAAGCTCTAGTGGCTTTTAAACCCATCCGAGGTCCAGGAGTGTATGTCAAATGCCTACTCTGCAGAGCCCTGGAGGGATCAATAATGAATAGGGAGGGAAGGGCTGAGAACTGAGAGCCACTCACTGCCCTTCCAGCCACTAAGTGGCAGAAAGAGTCTCAGGATTAGCTCCCAGGCTAAATCCCATGTGGGCACATCTTCTGTCCCCATTTATTCTTCCCATAAGTACCCAGTGAGCCCAACATCCATCACGCTGACACCTGAGCTTCTCACCAAAGTCTTTGGCAGACCAGACACATGCTGACATTCACTAAGTGCTCTGCTGGGCACTGTCCCGGGCACTTCACATGTGTGGTCATTTAATATTCTAAGTGACCCCCATGAGGTAGGTATGCTATCGTCCTCATCTGAGAGACGAAGAAGTTGAGGCGTAGAAAGGTCTAGTGACTTGCCTAGGGGCACACGGCTATCACGGCAGAGTCAGGATGCGAATCTGGTGACCAGGACCTAAGCCGTTCTACTTCAGTGTTAGCACGACCCTTCTAGAGCCCCTCTCCCAGCCGTCCCCCATCGTGATACTCAACGGGCCCAAGGAGTCAACCAGTGAACTGTTAACCCACCAGAGGCAATGGCCACACCCTCACGCACCAAAGCCAATCTTGCTAGTTTTGCGGCTGAAGAGCCAGTCGGCCAGCAGCAGAGACCAACGCAGAGCCCCCAGGGTGGAATCCCATGTCACATCCCATGTCACAATATAAAAGTCAGTTATAATAGACATCTCCCATTTTGGAAGGAGCAGTGACTCGTCCTGACTGGAACTGGCACATATTCTGGGTATTGACTTGCCTCTCCTGCCAGCACCATTATCTGAGGGCTTTCAGGGTATTTGACTCATTGACACAGAATCCCACGTAATAGTGCTTGAGACCTAGGAAGCTGATACATATCAAAGAAGATGTAGCAGCAGGTACGTGACCGTGGAATCCACGGGTCCTGTCAGATCTTGTGCCACCTTGAAGCTGTTGGCCTGAGAGAGGGATGGAAGAGCCTCTTGAAGGTGCCACGGAGGCATCGGCTTGGAGATGATGCCCGGTGAGGATAGGTTACTGTCTTCCAGGACACAACACAACCTTAAATCAATGCCCATTGCATGGTGCTATGCAGAAAGGATACATCGTTCTGAATTCAAAGGGTTGAAGGAGGAATTTGTACTTCCCCTACCTGTGGGTTTAGAGGTCCTGGTTCCCAGAGAGGGCATGCTTCACCCACTGGGGGACACCACAAGAACCCCGTCAGACTTTAAGCAATGCCTGCCACCTAGTAACTTTGGATTCCTTGTGTCAAGAAAGAGAGTCAGCATTCTGCCTGAGCAATGGGGCATCGGGAGGTGGTATGGCTACTCTTATCTGATGGGGCACCCAGGCGATACAGGGGACATCTCTTGGTAATCCCCAGCCCGATTTTGATATTAAATGGACAGGCAGCAGCTACGGCCTGGGTCGGGCATGGTGACTCAGGCATAGGGTCTGGACCACTCTGCCAGGGAAACCATCTCGATCAGCAGAAGTGCTGGCCCAAGGCGAGGGGAACCCGCAACGAGTAGCAGGAGAGGGAGACACTTGGCCTCAGTTGGAGCTGTGAGGCCAGCAGCGATAGCAGATGACTGTAGATTGTCCCACCAGCCATGGGACATGGTCTTTTCAGGGCAAAGACAAACCAGAATCCTGGAGAAGCTGTTCCCAGATGGGGTGAAATTATATGCAGCAAGTGGATCTAACAGGTGCAAGGGGTGGACTGTCGTGGGTGCTGTGATGTGACCACCTAGGCTCCCCCTTCGGGACTGCCACACACAATCCCCTGGAATGACCAGAAATGTTACCTGCTAAGAGCTCAGAATTGAGTCCCTTGCAGGAATTGCCTTAGCCCAAAGTAGCTGCCTTGCCCAAGATCGTGCTCCCTCCTTGAGAGCAGCCCGCGTCCAACGTAGCTGATATGAGGGGGCAGAGGTCCAGCCTCAATCTGGGAAACTCTAAGGAGCCACCCTGGCTCTGGAACTCCTGCAGGATCAGCTGTACTCAACTCCTCCCTCTGCTCACTCACTGTTTTCTCACTCCCCTGCAGGTGCTGGTCTCAGTAACCATGTGCACACTACTCTCCATCTCACATTCTGTTCCCCGGGATCCCCACTTGTAACAGGGACCGTGTCTGTCTCTCTCACTGCTGTATCCCCAATATCTAGTACAGGCCGGTGCCATAGTAGGTGCTCAAGAAATATTGGTTGAATGAATGGAATGAACTGGGCCTTGTGTGAAATTTCCCTAAGTTATTGCAACAGGAATTATCATTCTTTACCTCCAACCCATCCTACCCACCATTGCCAGATTAACATTTCCAAAGTGCCCCCCCTGCTCAAGAACTCTCAGTGGCTCCCCACTGCCTGTAGACAAGCCCTTTGGCCTGGCATTCAAGACTTTTAGCAAACTTGCCCTGGTCTACCTGTCCAACTGCAGCTTTCAATTCTTACATATCTCACCCCAACTTGCTAACCAGAATGGGCCTTCCAAGGAATTAGCCTTTCTCAGACTCTCAGGTACGGCTTCCTCTTTTCCTTCAGATCCCTTCCTATGAAATATCCTGTATCTTCCCCAATCTGCCTCTGGGTCTTTCAAACAAATAATTTTTTTTTTTAATTTAAATTCAAGTTAGTTAACATACAGTGTAGCCTTGGTTTCACAAGTAGAACCCAATGATTCATCACTTACATACAACACCCAGTGCTCAACCCAAAAAGTGCCCTCCCTCCCTCTCCCCACTGTCCCTCCAGCAACCCTCAGTTTGTTCTCTGTATTTAAGAGGCTTTTATGGTTGCATCCTTAATCGAAAGGCAGTACAATGCAATGGTTACAGCCCAGGCTCTGGAGTTAGAGGAACTGAGTTCAGACTCTGGCTCTGCCTCTTCCTGCCTGTGTCACCTGGGGTAAATCACTCTACCTCTCTTTGGTTCAGTAAAATCTGTAAAAATCTGTAAAATGGGATGAATAATACAATTCACCAGGGTGCCTGGGCAGCTCAGTCGGTTGAGCCACTCACTCTCGATGTCGGCTCAGGTCATGATCTCACGGTTTGTGGGATCGAGCCCCGTGTCAGGCTCTGCGCTGCTTAAGATTCTCTCCCGGGGCGCCTGGGTAGCTCAGTTGGTTGGGTCCGACTTCGGCTCAGGTCATGATCTCACGGTCCGTGAGTTCGAACCCCGCATCAGGCTCTGTGCTGACAGCTCGGAGTCTGGAGCCTGCTTCCGATTCTCTGTCTCCCTTTCTCTCTCTTTGTCCCTCCCCCACTCGTGCTCTGTCTCTCTCTCTCAAAAATAGATAAAACATTAAAAAATTTTAAAAACACAAAGATTCTCTCTCTCTCTCTCTCTCTCTGCCCCTTCCCTACTAGTGTGTGTGCATGCATGCTTGAGCTCTCTCTCTCAAAATAAATAAAAAAACAAAAAATAATAGAATTTACCCAAGCGATTTGACGGAATTAAATGAGATAATATGGTAAACCATTGAGAATAGCACCTGCCACTTAGTAAACAGTAAATTTTGGCCATTATCATCGTTTAGGTTGGGGTCAACGTACGTTGTCTATAAAGGGTCAGATAGCAAATATGGTCTCTGCGGAGATAACTCAACTTGGTTGCTGTACGGGAAACTGGGCACAGGTGATATGCAAATGATGGGTGTGGCTGTGTCCCAATAACACTTTATTTATAAAAGCAGTCGGCAGGTCAGATGTAGCCCACAGGCCATCGTCTGCCAATCTCCCAGGGGAGAGGGACTTTTTCCTACAACTGTGACTACTCTCAGTACCTTAACCACAGCACCAACCAAACAACACTCGATTCACACACGGTTAGGCCCAGCTCCCCACCTCGTGCTTCGGTTGGAAGCGCGGAAGGGGGCCTCACGCATGATGGTTAAGAGCGTGGGCGGTGTAGGCAGACGGACTCGGGGTCTTAGCTCCACCACGTGCCACATGACTTGGGCAAATGGTTTCACCCCCTGAGTCTTAGTTTCAACTATAAAAACGGAGGCTGCAATCACTTGATAGCATACCTCTCCTGGGGCTGTTGTGATGCGTCCAAGAGAAATGCCCAAGCAATGCTAGATCTCTTGTTTTCACTATTATTTCACATTTACGACTTTCCCGCTGCCGTGTTCTTCTTTGTTTTTTTTTTTTTTTTATCTTATTTTTAAGTACCCGCTACACCCAGTGCGCGGCTCAAACTTACAACCCCGAGATCAAGAGTCTCGCGGCCCAGCAACTGAGCCAGCCAGGCGCCCCTCGTGTGTTGCTTTTACGTTGTCAATCATCACCATACTAATGATGGTAATTCTCTGGCTACGTCATGCCTCCTTGACAGAAGCCCTAGTGTGCCATCTCTGCACCCCTCTGAGGCCATGATCGTAGTTGACCGGCTGCCTGCCTGGCTGGCTGGCCAGAGCTGGGTATTTACTTACGACTGGGGGACCCCTCCGATCCCGAAGCCCACCAGGCCCCGGAGCACCAGGATCCAGCTGTACACGGGGGCGAAAGCACTGAGGACGCCGTAGTACAGGGTCCAGAGCACGCTGATCTTCAGCCCCTGTGGGGAAGAAAGACACCAAGTCACAGGGCTGCTCCGTACCTCCAGGTCACGCGGCCCCGAGCATGTTAAAAGCCATCAATGACGTCATGCTAAAGGGTAACCCACACAACCGGGGAGATCCAAGGGGTTCTCTGTGCCATGGGGCCAACCCCTTGGGGGGGGGCATGTGTGGGGAAACTGTGGGGCATTCTTGGTTGTCTCAATGATCGGCATTTGATGTACACGGCCCTGAGACGTTAGATGTTCCCCCCGTGCCTGAGACTCCGTGACTCCGGTCCTGTATCCTGCACCTCCCAAGCTGAACTTTCGACCTGACCGTCACGCAGGTGAAAACTACCATTATCTTCACCTTGACCGTCACTGTATTTTATATATAAATAAGATGGGGGGGGGGGGGAGGACAGAGTTTGCACACACACTTAATTTTGCAGGAACGAGGCTTCTAGGTAAATCAAAGGAAGTCGGTACGTGGCTGTATCTGGAACTTTACACAATTGTTCATCATTTCAGAAAGCCGAGTTGTCCGTGGCAACGCTCCATATGGTATTTGAGTCACTGAGAGAACACTTCAGTATCCGTCTGCATTCACTGGGTTTCTATGTGTATCTATGAATAGACCCATCTAAACCTATTTCAAAATGTCAAATATAAAGAGAAAAGCAGCAACAAAATTCAATTACACACAAGCTTATTTATAACCAGGGACAAATGTTAACCACTTCCGTTTATTACCTAGGCAGTCGTACGTGCACCTTTCCATTGTGACAATAAATCCGATTTAATTACTTGCTGCCTTTAAACAAATTCTCTCTCCTATCGCAGCTGGGGAATTATACCTGATTTCTTTTATCTTTTAATATTTTTATACACGATTTCTTTTTCAAGATTACGTGAGTGGCTATTTTATTTCTGAAATTATTTCTGGATAATTAAGGGGCATTATTAAAAGTTTTTATAACATTTTCTTTTTTTATTAAAAGTTTCTTAAATGTTTATTTTTGAGGGGGGGGAGGGGCAGAGAGAGAGGGGGACAGAGGTTCTGAAGCAGGATCTGCACTGACAGCAGCAATCCCAATGTGAGGCTAGAACTCATGAACAGCCTCAGAACCAAGTGAGCCACCCAGGTGCCCCTATAACACTTTCCGAGTAAAGGGGACATTGTATTTGATGGGGTTGAGAACCACCTAGGCGCACAATGCTGTAAGACAAACAGTGCATCTTCTGGGAATGTTACTCTTAGAAACTGAGAAAAAATTAAGGATGAATCCAATTTAAAATGGGATTTTAATTTTTTTTAAATATTTATTTATTTATTTTTGAGAGAAAGAGAGAGAGAGAGAGAGAGAGAGAGAGAGAGAGGAGAAGAGAGAAAGTGAGAAGTGAGGGAGGGGCACAGAGAGGGGGAGAGAGAATTCCCAAGCAGGTTCCACGCTGTCAGTGCAGAGCCCCACGTGGGGCTCGAACTCAAGAACGTGAGATCGTGACCTGAGCCAAAGGCGCTTAACCGACTGAGCCACCCAGGTGCCCCAAAATAGGATTTTTATATCACACCAACACCGAAGGCGTTGTGGAGTCGAATGCGAATTTTACGTGGATTTTAGACCTGCAACATGGGGTCCCAGCAGGTCTCTTTCTGTAGCACTTCTCCCAGACCCAGGTTTGAGTTCACTCTCCTGTCCCCCTGGAGGAAAGCGTGAAGCACAGTGGTTTTAGCTTTAAAACTAAAATGGACAGGGGTGCCTGGCTGGCTCAGTGGGAAGGGCATGAGACTCTTGATCTTGGGGTTGTGAGTTCGAGCCCTGCGCTGGGTGTAGAGATTACTTAAATAAATAAACTTAAAAAAAAAATTAAAACTGATTAAAAGGAGAAATCTGGAGGTCTGCCAGATGATTTCCAGTCTCTCGGAAAATGATTTTCAGCGGTGGGTGAATATTTTAAATAACTTGCATTACCTTGCAAGAAAGCGATTTCTTTTTGTTTCCATCGTTAGTCTTCTGATTATGTCCAAGAGAAAGTATCCACGTGGTGCTAGTCTGTCTTTAACACCTTTTTAAACACCTGCCAATCTCTTTTTAACAGACTGGGGCGGGGGGGCTACCAGAACTGACTAGAATTTAGTAACATTGGATTTTTTTTTCATTGTATTGTATTATTTACTTATTAATTTATTCATTTATTTTTAATTTTTTTAATGTTTATTTATTTTTGAGACACAAAGAGAGACACAGCGCAAGCAGGGGAGGGGCAGAGAGAGAAGGAGACAGAATCTGAAGCAGGCTTCAAGCTGTCAGCACAGAGCCCAACACGGGGCTCGAACTCCCGAACTATGAGATCATGACCCGAGCCGAAGTCAGAGGCTTCACGGACTGAGCCACCCAGGCGCCCCTTCACTGTAATCATGTTTGCAGATATTTCCTATTTATGCCTACTTAAATTTCCTATTTAAGACTCTCTATAAAGTTTCCTTTTCCAAAAACATGCATTTGAGGTGTTTTTTTTTTTTAAACAAAGTTGCTAATAAAGAACGCTATTAAGTGCATACCAAAACAGGTGGGATAGGAATTAGGAAAGCCTAGGGAGCTCTGGATCTATTGCAACAATAATAAAGCCCCATTTCTGCTCCCCTAAAACCCATGACTATGAAATCGGTACCTGCCACACATATGCTTACTTCCTTTCTTTTGGCTTAAGCTAATTTAAGAGGGGTTTGCTTCCTTGGAACCCAAGCCATCTTGAATCAGAAACAGGGTATCATTAGCAGCAGAGAAAATGAAAGGAAAGAAGGAAAACAGCAGGAGAAGAGGAGAGGGTAAGAGAAAAGGGCACCCAGGCTGGCACCTGCAAGCTAAGCCTCCCTCTAGGGACGACCTGGGAGCTGCGCTATCCCGCTGGGGTCACTGTGGGACCCCATGCTAGGCAGCAAAGACCTGCATGCTGACCTGTCCTGTGGGGTCACAGCACACTTGCAGCTGGCTCTGCACTGGCCCGCTGACGCCAGGGCTTTCCAGCTGGCCAGGAAATGAGGGCTCAGCAACCCTTCGTGAATACCGTCAGGGCTATTGCAAAGGCACGAGCACTGCTCGGGACTCTGCAGAAACGTCTCCGGGCCTTTGAGCTTTTCATTAACCTCACTTGTCATTCTGCCTAACATGTGTCCCGCCTTTCGGATTGTTGGCTCCTTCGTCTCCCTCTTCTCCTTTTCTTCCTTCCATACTCACTTACTGAGCATCCCTTGTATGCCAAGCTCTACAGATAGAAGTATAGACATTACTCATCCGTTAGCTGGCTCATTCAATTATTCACTCAACAATAAGCGTATATCAAGCGCCTGCTGTATGCCAGACACTAGAGATAATGCTATATATCATTCATTCATTCATTCATTCAATATACATGTAATGGGCACCTGCTGTGTGCCCAGAACTAAAGGTACTGTTATGCAACATTCATTCATTCATTTGTTCAATATGCATATATGGAGCACCTGTCACGTGCCTGGCAGTCAAGATACTGTTATTCATTCATTCATTCATTCATTCATCCCTTTGCCATGCATATATTGAGTGCCTGCTGTTTGCTAAACATGGGCCTTTGTCCCAGGCTACAGGGAACATGGCAGTCAGAGTCTCTGACTTCACAGAACTTGGATTTGCATTTTGCAATTCATTGTCACATCGTAACACCGGGTCCTCGCGGGCAGCCGGTGGAAAGAGGCTGCTGTTTCCACTCCCACTTTACAAACCAGCGCAGGGAGGGTCAAAGTAGTCTAGCGATTTGTCCGAGGTCAGCAGAGTCAAAACTGGAGTCAGGGTTTCCAACCCCCAATGCCAGGTTGTATTTCCAATGAGCCCCTCCCCTCCTCCTGGGCCTTTGACGGTTCCCATTGCCTATGACCAAGAACATATGTGACAATATCATGCAGCAAGGACAGGTGGGTCCGAGTGAACGCAAGAGACCTTGACCTGTCTTGTCGGCCTCTACTCAGCTCTAGCCCAAAGTGGCCATCACGAAATGTGGACCCTGGGCTGCCAGATCGCCCAATTAGCAAAAAAAAAAAACAAAAACAAAAACAAAAAGCAAACAAACAAAAACAACTCCTTATTTTTATGCAAAATACATTTTTGAAACAGAGGCAACCGATTCCACATCCTGTCCCCTATCTTACGGGTTAAATGAAACACCTGGGTAGGCCATACTTGGTTCATGGCTCACGGGTTTACAACCTGCAGCCTGCAAAGCCTTCAAGCTGCTGCCCCAAGGCTCAGGGTCTTACTGCCACTCGGGTTCTGGGTCTGCAACCGCCAAAAGGAGCATGCTGATGTCATTGTCATGAGCACTGCTCAGCCTCGGAAGACCGTCTACTCGGCCCCCGGTGGTGTTCTCCAGTCACGTACAAGGACGGGGAAAACAGTCACGGGGCAAAGGGGCCTGGGGGTCCTCAAAATATGGGGATGAGAGGCCTGTTGCCTGCCTGTCACCCTCCTTCCCCCCTTTACCTATAAATGACATAGAGGACATGGACCTACAGCCTTTGAATTTTTTTTTTTTTCATTTTAGTTGAGAGAGAGAGAGACAGAGTGAGCGCCAGCGGGGGAGGGAGGAGAGGGAGAGGGAGAGGGAGGGAGAGGGAGAGAGAGAGAGAGAGAGAGAGAGAGAGAGAGAGAGAGAGTCCTAAGTGGGCTCCACCCTCAGTGTGGAGCCTGCCTGACACGGGGCTCGATCCCACGTCCCCAGGATCACGACCTGAGCCGAAATCAAGAGTCGGATGCTCAAGTGACTGAGCCACCCAGGCTGGATCTGTAGACTTTGAACCAGAGAGTGACCTGATCATATTCTAAACTGTGTTTTCTTTGAGTCACAGCTGATAATAGTTACCAGGGATCACGGGCTGTCCATGTGTTCGTAGATACTGTTCTAAGTGCATTACATACATTTCTTACGTAACCCGCCCTGCAATCCTCTGAACTCCTCCTCTTGTCAACCCTAGTTTACGGAAGGGGAAAATGGGGAAACTGAGGCTCCGAGAAGTGAAAAAACCTGCCTACGCCTCCCTCGCTCGACAGAGGGGGTGAAGCATGGGACTAGGAACCTGGGTGTGTCTCTTCATCCCCGCGAGGCCACACGCCTGCAGCTGCCCTTCCTTTCTGCGGCTGCCACAGGCCCGCAGGGTGTAGAAAGTTCTGTAGGAATCAAAGTGGCCCACTGAGTCCGAACCCCTTATGTGATTCCCCTGCAAAGTCATGGAGCAGACGCCCTCCCAGAAGCCTCCCAGCTGGGCGGAGGCAGATCAAGGAGCTAGGAGGAGATTCTTGGCACTTGCTAAAGCTCGCCAGCTGCCCGGCTCACCCTCGGTTTCTGGAGGAGTTCTACAGAGGCTTTATAATTAGAACCTGATCCGTCCTCCCTGCGGTTGGGCCAGAATTCCATGCAGGGAGGAGGGGGCCCTGCAGTCTGGGGGCGCTTTCTCTCCTCTCCGGTCGTGCCAGCTTTGCGTGGACCACTCTACCCAAGCTTCATCTCTTTGGAACGGATGAATGTCCAACTGGTCAACTGAATCCCGGGGGATAACTCAGTTATGTCTCCCAGCAGCCAAGGATGTGGACTCTGGAGCCAGACACAGCTGCATTTTTAACACCGGCACTGTCATTTATTGGTACCCTGAACTTGGCAAATGATGGGAACACTGCCGGACATTTACGAGTTGCTTCCTCTGTGCCAAGAGCTCTCGGTGCAAGGGCCCATTTACTCCTAGAACACCCCTGGGGAAGAGAGGCTATTTTTATCCCATGAAGAGAGGAGGAAACTGAGGCACAGGGAGGCTGAGTCCCTTGCTCGGGGTCACGCAGCAGCCTGTCTGCGGAGGAGCCGGGATTTGAATCTTAGCAGTCAGATCTCAGAGCCCGTGCTCTCACAGGGATGTCACCTTAGCATTTCACGTGTCCCAGTGAGCACTGGAGGTAAACAGGAAATTAGGGCGGAGCAGTCCCAGGCTATGCAATAAGTCGGTGAAGAATGAATTCTTCACGATACGTGCATTCTCTCTGGGCGCCTGGTTTCTCAGCCCTGGCACCCTTCCCATTCTGGACTTGGCAATTCGTCGTGGTGTGGACTGTCCTGTACACTTTGGGGTATCGAGCAGGATCTCTGACCTCTACTCACTAGATGCCAGGAGCACCCCTCCCCTGACTTGTGACAGCCACAAACGTCTCCAGACCTTGCTGAGGGTCCCCTGGGAGGAAGGGGGAGACAAAACCTGCCCACCCCCTCCCCCGTTGAGAACTACTGTTCTAGAAGTTGCCAAAATGTGTTCAGGACTCACAAGATTCAGTAAATGGCATTACTGAAAACCCACCTACGAATCTTTTAAAATTAAAAAAAAATTTTTTTTTAATTTTCTTTTTTTTAATGTTTATTTTTGAGAGAGAGAGAGAGAGAGCGTGAGAGCAAGCATGAGCAGGGGAGGGGCAGAAAGAGAGGGAGACACAGAATCCGAAGCAGGCTCCAGGCTCCAAGCTGTCAGCACAGAGCCCGATGTGGGGCTCGAACTCACAAACTGTGAGGTCGTGACCTGAGCCGAAGTCCAATGCTTAACCAACTGAGCCACCCAGGTGCCCCTACAAATCTTTTAAAAATATAAGCCATAGTTTTCTCCTCTGAGACCGATCAGAAAAATGAAGACATCTACGTCCTATAGGGCTACCTCCTGGGAACACCATAGGCATGACTGACATTAATGACAGAGTGAACACCCTCTTCCCAGGGATCACAAGCTAATGACCTTTGTGGACTTTCTATAAAGAAAAAACACTCATCAGTAAAGTCACTTGCTGGTTTGGAGAGGATGAGAGAGAAGCAGAAAGTGGCAACAAGGAGATTTGATTTTCATCCATCCTGTTCAGCCACTCGCGAAGTATTTACGAGGAGTGGTTGCTATAAGGCCGTCCCAAATGCCAGCCCACCCCAGTGAGCAAAGCAGGCACAGCCACCTTCCTCAAGGGGTATACTGCACTCACTTATCCATCCTCCTGTCCTGTGCCCCTGGCAGACATCGCTAATCGATCACAGCACCGTCCCACTGAGCCTTCTGACTCCTCAAATCCATGCGTCTGGCATCCCCTACTGAGCCATTAGAACAGACACAAGGGACGACAAACCCATTTGCCCTTCAGTTTGGGGAATTCCGTAAATGGTAGCTATCACTGTCAGTTATTACTGAATCCAATCTCCTCTGACATAGATAAAGAAACTGAGGCCCCAAGAAGGGCGGGATAACTTGAGTCACCCCGGGGGCAGACCCAGGCCCCAGATTCAGGTATTTTCACTTCTTTCCCCTTGTACTCCTCATGGCTTCGTGATTCAGCAATTGAGTAACAGAATTTGGGGCAGAGGAAAGTTCCTTGTTATGGGTTCCTGCATTTTTTGTGCATATGCCTGTTGGCCTCAGGGGCAAGTAAATAAAAACTGTTCTTTAGCCAGAGATGGTGGGACAGGTCGTGCACCCCGTGCCCAGTCTGCGCAGGAAGAAGCCACGTGAAGACTTTAGAAGAGCTTTTTCCTTTGATTATTTGAAAAGTGCGAGGGCCAATGTTAGGTGCAGCCTCAGCCACACATTTACAGCTCCTTTAACTGCTGCAGTTCTGCCCAAGAAATGGCTCTGTTTTATTTTAAGGTGTGCTCCTTCCATCCATCCTCCCTCCCTCCCTCCCTTCCTTCCTCCTTCCCTCTATCTTTCTCTTTCTCCGCCCCCACCCCCACCCCAGCTCTGGTCTGTTCTATCTCCCAGCCAGAAAATCCTTAAAGCAATGACTTACACCCTCCAGAAAAAGGAAGCAGGTGGGAGGGTGTGTATGGGGCAGAGTTTAGGGAGCTACTTCCTGGAGACCAGAGTAATCCAGCTTCTATCCTCTTCTGGAGGCTGGAGAGGTCATCCCCACCGACCTCCCCAGTCTCTAAAACCAACCAAGAGTCCCCGAGCTACAATGGCCGCTGTTGGTTTACCAGCCTGGCTGCCTCTGGTCCTGCCCCAGCCACTTCTTGGTGGTTTTATTAGTCAATGTCTCCCAGGTGCCTGCTGGCCCACATGTTTCTGGCTCAGCCACAGTGGGAGGGGCTGCAGCTGGACTGCACTGTTCAGCCACTTATTCATTCATTCATTCATTCATTCACTCATCGAGGCAACATTTATTGATTGAGCACCTACACATTCAAGCCGCTGGCATCACAGTTAAGGGAAGAGTCTAGACTCAGAAAGAGTAAGACCTGGCCCTGTGACACACAAACTAAGTGGCCTTGGGCAAACTGCCCAGGCTCTGTGCCTCGGTTTCCCCTTCTGTAAAATCAGAACAATAATAACACCAAGAACGTATCATGGTTGGTACAGGGCCTGCCATACAAGTCACTGTTTTCTTTTCAGCTCATGGCATGCGGGTTACAGTGGACCCTGCCTATTACCTACTCGGCATCCATATCTCCCTTCTTCCTTCCTAACAGAATTCTAAGCTGGTTTAGAGAGTCTAAACCAGTCTAAGCCAATAGTTCTCAAAGTACGGGCCCCAGATAAGCCGTGGCAACAGCATCACCTGGGAATTTGTCAGAAACGTTATCACTGCGATGCCAGCTAACATGTGTCCTGTGTCGCTGATGTGCCTGGCGTTCTACAAAGCCATTCATATTCAGGATCTCAATTAACCCTCCAATGTAGACGCTGTTATTTTTTCTTTACATGATTGAGGAAATCGATGCTCAGAGAGGTCAATCGCTTGCCTGAGGTCACACAGCCAGGAGTGGCAGGGGACTAAACCCAGGGACTAAACCCAGATCCACCTGATTCCAGAGCCCAAGCACGTAATCACTATACCGCCCTGCCTCTGAGGAAACTGCAGGCTGAAGAGGACGATAAAGCAGCCAGGGGGTGCGATCACCCAGGACTGCACAACCGCAGGGGCGGCTTTTCCCGAGCAAGGCACTTAACCAAGTAAAGCCTGCCTGGATCTATACAGATCTTTTCTCCCATCAGGCCTAAGTTCGCATGCACACACTGAAGGTATCAAAGAACCCACGCGAAGCCCCGCAAAACATGAGCAGCACAAAACACAAAGGGGACCATGAAGTCACAAATAAAACAGTAAGAGCTCACGGCAACGCCAGACCTATAAGTTCCCTTCTTGCTTCTTGCTTGCAAATCCATTTCATGCCGTGCCTGAGGCTGGGCCTCCCCAGCAGCAGACCCTGACACAAGAATTCTAGTTTATTTGGGTGGTGATCCCAGGAGGGGTGGGGCAGGCAGACAATTCAGGGTACGTTCATGAGCAGGTTCCCACGGTGGGCCCCAGAGCTCAATCCTGCTGGGATTGACAGATGATTCACTTGAGGGCAAGAAAGTCGAGGTCTTCATCTACCAGCCCTTGCCTGCCCCCAGCCTGGTGTAAGGGAACGGGGGGCGCCAAGGGGACCGGAGAGGGCACCCAAAGCATCTTCTGCGTTCTGAAACGTGCACGCTCGGGCCCCACTAGGAATGTGGGATTTCAATGGCCTCAGAGCCACGTCTTCTCATTGCATTTCAACAGAGCTAATCGGGCCTCCCAAACGCTAAGCAGAGCGCTGGCTTGCCACCTGTCAGCGTCACCATGGAGATTAACCCGAAGGACATGCGCTTAGGAGAGGTCGCCTTACTGTTTTCCGGCCGTACTGGTCTGAGATGTTTCCCCAGAGGGTGGAACTGGACATCATGCCCACAAAGACTACCTGTGGATGGAAAGACAGCTTCTGTTAAACACTGACACGGAGCATCACAGAGAAAGGGAACAACGGATTGAACCTGTGACATCACATCCTCGTAATACTAATGAGCCAACATCGGCTGAGAGCCTGTTAAGGCGCGAACGGTATTCTACGCGCTCATGCGACCCTTTAAGCCTGACAACAATCCTGTGGGGTGGATGATACCGTTAGCCCCATTTTACAGAGGAGAAAACCGAGACTCAGAGAGGGCAGGTCCCTTGGCCAGGGTCACCCAGGTGTAGGCGGGACAGGCTGGAATCAGGCAGTATAGCTGTAGAGCTAGCTAGCATCGAACCAACCTCTCACCGCATCAAAGAAATGTGTCACCCTGTTGCTGAGAAAAGATCAAAGGTAGGGGCACCTGGGTGGCTCAGTCGGTTAAGCATCTGACTTCAGCTCAGGTCATGATCTCCCGGTTTGTGAGTTTGAGCCCCATGTCAGGATCTCTGCTGTCAGCACAGAGCCTGCTTGGGATCCTGTGTCCTCCTCTCTCTCTGCCCCCCCCCGCCCCAACCCCCCCGCCAACTGGCTGGCTCTCTCTCGCTCTCTCAAAATAAATAAACTTTGAAAAATTAAAAAAAAAAAAGAAAATATCAAGGGTTTGGAGGATATGAACAACAGAAGACAGGAGGTTGGAATGAGAGCCGTAGGCTATTCCCAAGAGGAACCTTCACCAAGCGCTCACTGGTATGCCCGGCAAAGTCATTGTTGCATTGTTTATTGTTGAACAGAGCTGATGAGGTTTGAATGATCATGCCCATTTTACAGACGGGGAGCCTGAGGCTCGGAGGGTTAAGAAACCTGCTCAGTATCCCAGGGAGGAGAGGGGAGAGCCAGGTCCTAAACCCTAAACTCTCATGCCTCGTCCTCACCAAGAGTGGGACAGCACACTAACCTCTTTATACTGACGTCTTACCTAATGTTCGCGGCAGCCTACGAGGTGGGTGCCAATATCATCCCCATTTTGCAGACAAGGTAACTGAGGCCCAAAGAGGTGAGGGCACTGCCCGGTGCTGTCTGACCCAAAAGCCACTCCTTCAGGCATGTCCTCAGGCAGCGGGCTGCAAACAGGGGCTACACAGAGGCAGGCACTCCAAGGGAGGAGCAGACATGGCTACTTTTACTTAAAAAAAATTTTTTTAAGTTTTATTTCTTTATTTTGAGAGAGACAGAGACAATGCAAGCAGGGGAGGGGCAGAGAGACAGAGAGAAAGAGAGAGAGACAGAGAGAGAGAGAATATCCCAAGCTGACTCTGAGCTGCCAGTGCAGAGCCAAACGTGGGGCTCGAACCCACGGACTGTGAGATGGTGACCTGAGCTGAAACCTAGAGTCAGCTGCTCAACGCGACTGAGCCACCCAGGCGCCCCGCCATGGCTACTTTATTTTTTATTTTTTTTAACTTTCTAAAATATTTATTTTTGAGAGAGAGAGAGAGAGACAGAGAATGAGCAGGGGAGGGGCAGGGAGAGAGGGAGGCACAGGATCCGAAGCAGGCTCTGGGCTCCGAGCTGTCAGCACAGAGCCCGATGCGGGGCTCGAACTCACAAACCACAAGATCATGACCTGAGCCGCAGTAGGATGCTCAACTGACTGAGCCACCCAGGCGCCCCGCCCCCTGCCATGGCTACGTTAAAGAAAATATCTTCCAGGTCCTCAGCTTCCATACACACTCTTTCCTGAGAACAGGCTAGGGCGCTCGCCTGTTCCCTGCCTCACCTCCCTTTCTCAAGCACCCCCTTCCCACTTCTCGCTGCCCCAGCCTCTGCGGTACCCCTCACAGCGCAGGGCTCTGAGGTTAAACCCCCCAGGACACCTCAAAAGGGACACCAATGACACAGTTACAAATGCTTTTGCAAGTCATTCAGTTTCCAATTCCTTTTTATTATTTTTAACCAAATTGAAAGAGAGCCTAATCAAGCTGTCAGCAAATTAGATCACTAAAAATAATCTTTGACGAGCGATTGCTGTGTGCTCGTCAGCATGTAGCTCGG
Source organism: Panthera onca (assembly GCF_046562875.1). NCBI lineage: Eukaryota > Metazoa > Chordata > Mammalia > Carnivora > Felidae > Panthera > Panthera onca. Next base: position 16,781,389 of record NC_138350.1, read on the forward strand.
AAGTTGTTGAAAAAACCAGGTGGCATTAGTTTATGGATTATTCCACAAGGCCTTCAGCGCCCCCCCCCTCAATTTTTATATGCAAACAAAGCCCTTCATATTTACATCCACTCAGTAAAAATGGGAAACGGGAACGAAACTGTTGCCAAGCCCTGTCTCATTTTAGCAGAAAGTAATCACCCAAGAATACGTGACATAACTGGGGAGATACTCCGTACCCCTCATTAAGAGGTACATTCCTGAGAAAAAAATCACTTGTGTTTAATAATATTTATCAGAATTAATTCCTTCTTGTTTTGATCTATTGCACATTACTAAAAATTATCACGATAACTCAGTGCAGGAGAAAAATTTCAATACTTAGAACCTTATGAGCTCAGAAAAATTAAAAAGAATAATTTAAAATTTATAGATTTTGTCCCAGAAAATTCCGACAGGTGATAAATGATATGCTTTTGAGCAAAGCAAAACACGGCTATGAGAAAACAGGGAGAAATGGAAGGGAAATGCCAGCTCGAGAAGCAAACAAGGCAATGCAGAATCTCCAAATACTTCTTTTTTTTAACATTTATTTATTCTTTTTTTTAAATTTTTTTTTTAACGTTTATTTATTTTTGAGACAGAGCGATACAGAGCATGAACGGGGGAGGGTCAGAGAGAGGGAGACACAGAATCTGAAACAGGATCCAGGCTCTGAGCTGTCAGCACAGAGCCCGACGCGGGGCTCGAACTCATGGACCGTGAGATCATGACCTGAGCCGAAGTCGGCCGCTTAACCAACTGAGCCACCCAGGCTCCCCAAACATTTATTTATTCTTAAGAGAGAGAGAGAGAGACAGAGCACGAGAGGGAGAGGGGCAGAGAGAGAGGGGGACACAGAATCTGAAACAGGCTCCAGGCTCTGAGCTGTCAGCACAGAGCCCAACGCAGGGCTCGAACCCATGGACCAGAGATCATGACCTGAGCCGAAGTCGGACGCTCAACCCACTGAGCCACCCAGGCACCCCTCCAAATGCTTCTGAAGGCCTTATTCATGTTATTTTAAAACATGGTATGGTGGGTATCAGATAACTAGTTCAATTCCATTGGACACATTTGAAAGAGTGATTTGAAATTTTATTTAGTTTTATATTTCCAATACACCAGAAATCATAGCAGCTGCAACCTACAACTCAAAAACATTTCATGTCAAAAAAAAGTAAAAAAATAAAAAAACAAGTGGAACACGTGGGTGGCTCAGTAGTTTAAGTGCTGACTCTTGATTTTGGCTGAGGTCATGATCTCATGGTTTGTGAGACTGAGCTCTGTTGACAGCTCAGTGCCTGCTTGGGAGTCTCTCCCTGCCCCTCCCCGACTTGCGCTCACTCTCTAAATAAATAAAACGTTTTGGGGCGCCTGGGTGGCTCAGTCGGTTAAGCGTTCGACTTCGGCTCAGGTCATGATCTCGCAGTCGTGAGTTCGAGCCCCGTGTCGGGCTCTGTGCTGACAGCTCAGAGTCTGGGGCCTGCTTTGGGTTCTGTGTCTCCCTCTCTCGCTGCCCCTCCCCCGTTCATGCTCTGTCTCCCTCTGTCTCAAAAATAAATAAACGTTAAAAAAAAAATTTAAAAAATAAATAAAACGTTTTTTTAAAAGTAAAAAAAAAAAAAAAAAAGTAGGGGTGCCTGGGTGGCTCAGTCGGGTTGAGCGTCCAACTCTTGGTTTCAGCTCAGGTTCTGATCTCGTGGCTTCCTGAGTTTGAGCCCCAGGTCAGGCTCTGTGCCGACAGCTCAGAGCCTGCTTGGGATTCTGTCTCCCGCTCTCTCTGCCCCTCCCCAACGTGTGCTGTCTCTCAGGAGAAATAAATAACTTTGAAAAGAAGTAAAAAGAAAAAGAAAATAAAGACACGGAATGTCAATTTTAAAACCTATAAAAGTCCCGGGACCGGCCTAGTTTTTAGAAAAATCTCTTCTAAACGACCGAGAGTAAAAAATGTTTGAAGACAGCTGTCTTGGGGTGAACTGCTGCCTTAATGATGTGCTATCCTTGTGCCCCAGAAGAATTAAGCATCCCCCCCCCACATTTCCCCCAGTTTTTCTCCCCCAAGGGAGCGCTCTTGGCCCAGCAGAGCACTAGTTTATATCACAGTAATTACGGTAACCCCACGTGTATTTCCTATGACAACAATGCCCTCCCCTCTTACCCTCCTTCGGCAGGTAAATCTGCTCCTGCTGTGCTCAAACTTTTCCACAGAAGCTTGGCCACGAAACTTCACAGCCTCACCAAGCCCACGAGCCTAAATTTTATACCATTAGGAAGTAGTCCGGGGCAGTAGCTGGGAGGGGGGCGGGGGGGCTCTAAACTTTACAGACCTGGGTTTCAATTCTGCCTCTGCCTCTTACGGGCTGTGGGAGCTTGGGCAGGTCACCACACCTCTCTGAGCCTTAGTTTCCGTATCTGTGAAACGGGAGTGAGAAGAGCACCTCTTTCACAGGGTTGAGAAGGTTAAAAAGATAACGCGTGTCAAACCCTCAGCACGGAGTCTGGCACATCATGAGAGCTCGGTAAGTGGTGACTGTTGCGGAACCAAACGACAAAAGACGAGAAAGGCTCCCCGTTGCAAACACACAGACCTGCAGGTATGCTTGAGCGGGGAATCAGTGAAAATCAGGAAGGTGAGAAAGAAGTCTCAATCATTCATCCCCTACCGTGTGCTAGGCACTGTACGCATTTTGCTGTTGGCAGGAAAACAGGCATTATCACCTCCGTTTTGCAGGTGATGAAATAGAGCTGGAAAGTGCCTCACTCAAGGTCACATGTCTAGGTGACTAAACCGCAAAACACAGGAGTTTCATAAACTCCTCCCACAAGGCTGTACAACTTTACTGCTGGTATCGGACCCGTCCTGGTTGCTGAAGGCACTCAGGCCATTCCAGAACAGTTGTAGCATTCTTGGAGGTGCTCCTAGCTAGCAATTACTGTACTTTGCCAGTGGCTAGGCTGTGTGACCTTTCGTGAGTGACTTAACCTATCTGTGCCTCATTTTCCTCGGCTAACAATAGTACCTGCCTCCTAGGGTTGTCAGGATTAAAGAGTACAATACATAGTATGCATGGATTGCATACAATATATGTAAAGCCCTTTGCATAGCAAGAGCTTAATAAATATTAGCTTTTGTGCCATTATTATCCTCTTATCCAGCCTGGCCGTTCCCCTCCCTTGTAGAGGGCTGCTGCTGAGCTCCCCTAACAAATACGGAGGGTTCTCCCTCACTCTCCTTCAAGCCTCCAGGGAGCAACGCTCCCTACCATTTACGGAACACCTACTATGTGTCAGGCACTGTGTCCTTCCAATGTTCAGATCTCCCTGGTCGTGGGAGGAACCGGCATCTCCTTTTTGCCGGGAGGCTTAAAAGGTTTATGCCCCAGTGGGTTCCAGCTTCCCAGCCACTGAGCATGTCTGGGACCTCACGTCGTGGGACCCCTGGGGGGAGTATTTGCCACAAACCTGCCCCCCGATGTTTGAGGTGCACAGAGGAGTTAGGGAAGCTGGGATCAGTGATTTCCAACCCGGGTTTTATTTTTTTCCTGCTCAGCCTGAGCCTTTCACCCCACAGAGCACCCTAGGGGGTGTCCTGAAGGCCACAGGAGACCCGCGGGCGGGCGGGGGGGGGGGGGTGCCTACCGAGGTCAGCAACGCAACCTGCCAGCTGGGGAGTCTCCACTCGCAGTGCAGCTGGGGAGCCAGGATACTCAGGATCATCATTTCCATAGCGTCGGCCATCTGCAGGGAGGAAGCAATCACGGTGAGGCCAGCCCGGGTCTGCCCGGCGCCGGGGGGCGGGGCGGCTGCGCCCTCACCAAGTCCATGACCCCTAGGAGAGCACGTAGAAAACCCCTCTTCCCCTGGCGGCTGCTGAGCGCCCTACCACGCACCAAAACACACTGCAAACTCCGGTAGTTAAAAGAGAATGTTACCATGTGGGAATTGACAAAGGGGCGTGTAACATTCTCTCTGCGTGTTTCTGTGTTGAAGAAACAGAGGCACCCCTCCCCCCAAACGAAGTGGGGAAATATTATGCTTCTAAAATCCCAGAAAAACTTTTTCGTAGAGGCAGACAGACCATGATCTTTTTTCGTTGGCTCAGTTAAAGACTAGCTTGGCTTTGGTTTATAGGTCATTGTTCATGCAGAATTGTCAGTTTCGTTAACGAGTATGACCTTCTAATAATTAACATATACTAGGAAGCTCCCGTGATCACACACCATGGTACCTTTATGAGACTAGACAGAAATGAGAGTTCAGAAGCAGCCCCGTGTAGCCACGGGAATGTGATGGATAATATGGGAGGCTTTTCAAATTAGGAGGGAGGAATGAGGTGGGGAAATTAGAGATCCATTTGAAAAAATAGGTCATGCAGCATTCACAAAAATCCATTTCCGCTGTGTTAAGGGTCTAGCTGCAGGGGCACCTGGGTGGCTCGGTCGGTGAAGCGTCTGACTTCGGCTCAGGTCATGAACTCACAGTTTGTGGGTTTGAGCCCCACATCCGGCTCTGTGCTGACAGCTCAGAGCCTGGAGCCTTCTTTGGCTTCTATGTCTCCCCCTCTCTCTGTCCCTCCCCCATCGCACTCTGTCTCTCCTCAAAAATAAACGTTAAAAAAAAAAGGTCTAGCTGCGCTGTGCTAGAGGAAGATTAGGGGATTTTTAACAAGGGACCATGAGCCTCTCGAAGCGGAAAGCACATTTTTATTTGTGTGTGTTTACCTAGGGTGAGCTCCACAGATGACACCGTAATCTTATAGCAACCCCGAGCCCCAAAGGGTTGAGAACCACTTCTTTAGCCAGAAGCTTCAAAGCCACCTTGAGGGCCAGCGCCAACCACACCCAAACTACCCCCAAGGGCAGATCTTCAGATCACCAGGGTCATGCAACACACTTTTATTGATTCAAGCAAAGGCTTCAGGTGGAGACAACTATGTCCTTCTGTACAGCCCCTAGAACCCACTTGAGCAGCCCGGAGCGGGGGGGGGGGTCTTGGAGACTGAAGGTGAGGTCACCACGCCCGCAAATACTTGCCCAGGCCAAGCCTGTGAGCACCGACAGCTTCCATTGAAATTTTCCAAACCCAATGGCTTCTACCGCGTCTTCCACCATGAAAGTATCTGGAAAAGGAGAAAAGGGGAGGGGACGAAGGAATGAGTGCACCCTGCAGTTGTCCTCGTGTGGGGGTGTCTGGGAAGGGGGAGGGTCCACAGCCAAGCTTAGTAAAGGCAGCACATACTACTTCTAGAAACGTCATCCTAGAAAAACATTCCAGCCAATATGAAGAGCTTTCTGGCCACAAAGCCCACTGCAGCATGGTTTATAAAAGGGAAAACTGGAAAACCCAGAATGTCTACCAACAGGGGTTGGTTAAATAAACTATTATGTAGATCATGATTGTATATACCTTTGTATATATTGACGTTATGACATATGACCTGCCTGTTAAAAAGAATGTGCATATGCACACAACATATTGTTAATTTTTTTAAAAATAAAGCAAAACAGGGGCGCCTGGGTGGCTCAGGCAGTGAAGTGTCCAACTCTTGGTTTTGGCTCAGGTCGTGGTCTCACAGTTTGTGGGCTCAAGCCCCCCCCTTCCCCCCGTAGGGCTCTGTGCTGACAGCACGGAGCCTGCTTGGGATTCTCTCTCTCCCTCTCTCTGTCCTGCCCCCACTTGCACATGCCTTCTCTCTCTCTCTCTCTCTCTTTCAAAATAAATAAATAAACTTAAAAAACCCAAAGTAAAATGGAAAACATGTTTAGTGTGATTCTCTTCTTGGAATCACATGCCTGTGTGCATGTGTGTGCATTTGAATGTAGGTATGTGTATATGCATGGAATACATACAAAACTTTACATTATGGTTTCATTCTTGTTGTCTTTGGAGAGAGGAAGGGAGAAATCCTCTGAGATTTTAGGCTTTTTTTTTTTTTTTTCCACAACGTATTGCTTCCAGAGTCAGGAAAGAAAGACTTTTCGAAAGCAGAATGCCGCTGCACTCAGGTGGAAAGGTGTCGGCATTATATCCTTAAGTGAAAAAGGTAACTGGAGATAGGTGTGCACCCTTAAGGGCTGTGGTTGTGATAAAATTAGGTATGTGTGTGTGTGCTCTCCAAGAGCAGTAAGATTGAGTGTCCACAAACTGTTCACAGTCATCTTTGTAACTTTCCAACTTTGTGCCTTTCTAGCATGTGGAAAATGCTCTCCAAAGCAGCATATGTTATTTGTGTGCTCAGAAAAAAATAGGATATAATTGATCAGCTCGTAAGTGTTTTTGAAAAATATGGAAAGACTAAAGACAACATAGTTGGCTGGACTGAGCCCTGCAACAGCACGGCTGGAAAAACTGGGGAAATCTGAATCGAAAGTCTGGGGTTTAGGCTCGGTTGGTTGGGCATCCGACTCAATGGTTTCGTCTCAGGTCATGATCCCATGGTTCGTGAGTTCGAGCCCTGCATCGGGCTCTGCACTGGCAGCGCGGAGTCTGCTTGGAATTATCTCTCTCCTTCTCTTTCTGTCCCTCCCCTGTTCTGGCAAGCCTGAGCGTGCTCTCTCTCTCTCTCTCTCTCTCTCTCTCTCTCTCTTAAAAAATAAATTTAAAAACTTAAAAAAAAGTCTGGGATTTAGTAAAAGGTATTGCATCAGTGTTCATTTCTTCGTTCTGACAAATGCACCATAGCCCGGTAAGATGTTAATGTCAAGGGAAGCTGCAGGAAGGGTCTGAGGGAGCTCTCTGAACTACGCTTGCAACTTCTCTGTGAATCTAAAGTGGTTTCCAAAACACGTTAATTGCAAACTAAAAATACTAAAGGAGCACACTGGGTGGCCCTTCTGTGGGCTGCCTCTGAGGATCTCATCAGCCCCTGCTGGGATTGTCATGTTTTTCGAGTTTCGATCATGGGCCTCTTACATCAATCACAATTTTCTCCAGAAGTGTGAGCTGGTGTCTATCACACCAGCAGGATCGAGTTTCCTCCAGCAAAAAAATACAGAGGAGAAAGCGAGTAAGTCCTACAGCGTCGTCAGTAGTAAGAACAGTAATAACAGAATAATGGTGCATGTTTCATGGCTCACCATGGGCCAGGCACTGCATGAAGACCTTGACGTTCACTGTCTCCTTTCATCCCCGTCTCACCCATTCAGACCCAGTCCCAGCTCCGTTTTGTAGAGCAGGACAAGGACTTGCCCAGTGGCATGCGACTGCCACACTGTAGATCCTGGAGCTGAGTCGGATCAGCCTGGGAGTAAAGCCACTGCTCCCAACCGTTGCCTGCCCCCTCCCCAGTCATTGCCTCCTTGGATCTGCCAACAACAGGCCTTGGGTTTGAGTCACGAACCCTCTCTCATGTTGGGAATCTCAGGCCTTCCAGGAATGCATGGGATGTTCTCATCCACCAGCATTGTGTGTGAGGGGAGACCAGGTCCCACAGCATCACCTCAGGTGTCTCTTGTTTGACTAGCTCTACTCAGAGGAGCACAGGATCATGGGTACGAAGGTGGGCTCTGGGAATTGCCTGGCTGTCATTCCAGCTTTGCTCATTTTGGGGTGTGTGACCCTGGGCAAGGTACTTACAGCGCCTGGCCCAGAGTAATCCTCAGCCAATGTCCACTGCTCCTGTCACTATGGTCACCGTCACCACCACCACCATCAACATCACCATTGCCATCATCATCGTCGTCATCACCACCAGCTCACCATCATCATTACACTATGATTACCACCACCACCACCACCACCATCACCACCGTCACTACCATCACCACCATCGCCACCACCATCATCACCACCATCATTACATCACCATTACACTATCATCACCATCACCACCACCATCATCACCATCGTCATCACCATCATCATTACACTATCATCACCACCACCATTATCATCACCACCACCATCATCACCACCTTCACCACTTTCATCATCACTACCATCAGCATCATCACCATCATTGCCACCATCACCATCACCACCACCACCACAACCATCATCACCACCATCTCACCATCATCATTATGCTATCAACACCACCACCACCATTATCTTTGCCACCACTAATATCATTATCATCGCCACCACCACCATCATCACTATCATCACCATCATCACCATCACCATCCTCTTCATCACCACCGCCACCATCACATCATCAGCACCATCACCATTATCACCATCACCATAATCACTATCATCGTCGTCGTCTTCATCACCACTGCCACCATTACCGCCAGCACCACCATCATCATCATCACCATCACCACCACCATCATCATCCTCTTCATCACTAACACCATGATCCTCACTATCACCATCACCACCACATCATCACCATCACTGTCATCACCACCATCATCACCATCACCATCACTACTACCATCGTCACCATCCTCTTCATCACCACCGCCATCAGTGTTGTCACCATCACCATCATTTGCCATCATCACTATCATCCTCCTCCTCCTCACCATCATCATCCTCTTCCTACCATTATCACCCTCCTCTTCACCATCATCATCACCATCACTTCACCACCATCATTACACTATCATCACTATCACCAACATTATCACCATCATCACCATTACCACCATCATCCCCACCATCACCACCATCACCATCATCACCACCATCATCACCACCATCATCACCATCACCATCATCACCACCATCATCACCACCATCACCATCACCATCATCACCACCATCATCACCACCATCGTCACCAACATCATCACCATCATCACCATCATTACCACCATCATCACCATCCTCTTTGTCACCACCACCATCACCGTTGTCACCATCACCATCATTTGCCATCATCACTATCATCCTCCTCCTCCTCACCATCATCATCCTCTTCCTACCATTATCATCCTCCTCTTCACCATCATCATCACCATCACCATCATCACCATCATCACCACCATCATCACCATCATTACCACCATCATCACCATCCTCTTCATCACCACCACCATCACCGTTGTCACCATCACCATCATTTGCCATCATCACTATCATCCTCCTCCTCCTCACCATCATCATCCTCTTCCTACCATTATCATCCTCCTCCTCACAATCATCATCACCGTCACCTCACCACCATCATTACACTATCATCACTATCACCACCAACATTATCACCATCACCACCATCACCACCATCATCACCACCATCATCACCACCATCATCACCATCACCACCATCATCACCATCATCATCAACATCATCACCATCACCATCATCACCATCATCACCACCATCACCACCACCATCACCACCATCATCACCACCATCATCACCATCATCACCATCATCACCACCATCATCACCATCATTACCACCATCATCACCATCCTCTTCATCACCACCACCATCACCGTTGTCACCATCACCATCATTTGCCATCATCACTATCATCCTCCTCCTCCTCACCATCATCATCCTCTTCCTACCATTATCATCCTCCTCCTCACCATCATAATCACCGTCACTTCACCACCATCATTACACTATCATCACTATCACCACCAACATTATCACCATCATCACCATTACCACCATCACCAACATCGTCACCACCATCATCACCACCATCACCACCATCATCACCACCATCACCATCACCATCATCACCATCATCATCACCATCACCACCATCATCACCACCATCACCACCATCACCATCACCACCATCATCACCAACATCACCAACATCATCACCACCATCATCACCATCATCACCATCATCACCATCATCATCAACATCATCACCACCATCATCACCATCATCACCATCTTCATCAACATCATCACCATCACCATCATCACCACCATCATCATCATTGCCATCATCATCAGAATCCTCTTCCTCCTCATCATTCTCCCCCTCCCCCTCCTCCTCCTCACCATCATCATCACTGTCACCTCACCACCGTCATTACACTATCATCACCATCACCACTAGCATCACCACCATCACCATCATCATCATCGTCGCTGCTGTCCTCAGCTGAGTGTTGTGCAATGAAGCAGACTGGCAGGGATTGTGATGTAACCTTATCTGCTGGAGTCAGCCATGGAGGCCTGCCCACACTCCCAGTGTCACCTCTGGGCCCTCTGGGCCCTCCTAACTGTCCCTTCCCTAGATACCTCTGAGAGTGCTATCTGGGGAGGTAACGCTGGCACCTCAGAGCCCCTGGCTGTGGCCCAGGCTGACATCCCAAATGCAGAGCCCCCTCACCGTCAGTGGGATTGGCAAACTCCTTGGGCACAGCTGCCCCATCGTCCAGCTCGACAGCCTCTAGGCCCGTGCGGACCCCTTCAATCTGGACCTCATGCTCTCCCGAAGCCGTGTCATCCTCTGACCTGGCACTCTCGCCCGTGCGACGGAATTTCACCACCCTAGAGAACAGAGCAAATCTGGTCATGATGGCTAGAACTTCCCTTCAATGCCCTTGCTGAACAGCTCTTGTGCCCAAGACAGGTGAAAGGCTTTTTCTCATGGTCCGGAGAATCGAATGGATGTGCAGGTAGGGGGTGGCATTTCCATCGAGTTGGACTGGTGGGGGTGTGTGTGTGACAGCTTTAAGAGTTAATGTATCAGGGCTGCCACATACATTTGTACAGGTTGGGCACTGCACAACTCCAGGGGGACCCTATACACGAGCTAGGCTATGTGAAAGAGGATATCTTTGCTGTAGATGTAAATACTGTTTGGAATCACACGTGTTTCAGAATTTAGACTCCTCTCTCTGTGTCAGGGGTAACAATTTGTGGTCACCTAAGGGGTGACATTATGTCCACAAAAAAGTTCCCCTTACAGTCTTTTTTTTATAGTTAAAGTGGATGCCCAAGTTTTTTAATTGGGAGAAGTACTGTAGAAAGCCAGATTCTTCATGTCCCTTCAAAAAGTAGAGTGTCTGGGGCAGCTGGCTGGCTCAGTCAGTGGAGCATGGGACTCTTGATCTTGGGGTTGTGGGCTCGAGCCTCATGTTGGGTGGAGAGATTAGGTAAAAAAAAGAGTGGAGCACTGGTCACCTGGGGCTCATCTTCCTGTAAGGGAGCCATGTGGCTCAATCTGGGTAGTGGGCTCCCCGTAGATGGGACCCACACTCCATGGTTGATCACAGTCCCTTCCTCTCCAAATTACCTCCAGCCTGGAGGGTCTTTGGCCACGTGTACCCGTTCTCTGTTCCTCTTACTTGGCACTTGCCCCTTTTGTCTGGGCTTGTAGGCTTTCGCGTTTGAGACCCACGGACTCCGCTCTGCAATACATTCTTTCAAATGATACTGTTTCTTGTTACTCTGGAAAAGTCTTGGTTTCTCTGAGCGGCGATCTCTTCATCTGGGGCTCAGCAGTAAAATTACCTGTGTCCTTCCATCTCCCTCACTCCCAAACACAAAACTCCTACCGTCCGCCAGCCCTGTGGTGGGTTTTGGGGTCACGGTGGGGACAGAACAGAGGCGTCCCAGCCAAGGGTCACGGGAGAGAGCGATGTTGAATGAGTAATGCCCGTTGCTCTTAGGGCTTTGAAAAAAGAAGTCTGGGAAGTCATGAGCATAAAGGCCTAGAAGGCAAATTTGGGCAATGCTTTAAAAAGCTAAAAAAGGAGGGGCGCCTGGGTGGCTCAGTGGGTTAAGCATCTGACTTCGGCTCGGGTCGCGATCTCATGGTTCACGAGTTTGAGCCCCACATCGGGCTCTGTGCTGACAGCAGAGAGCCCTCTTCAGCTCCTCTGTCCCCCCCTCTCTGCCCTCCCCCATTGGTTCTCTCTCTCTCTCTCTCTCTCTCTCTCTCTCAAAATAAATAATAAACTTAAAAAAATAAAGAGGTAGAGGGGCGCCTGGGTGGCTCAGTCAGTTGAGCGTCCGACTTGGCTCAGGTCACTATCTTGTGGTCTGTGAGTTCGAGCCCCGCGTCGGGCTCTGTGCTGACAGCTCAGAGCCTGGAGCCTGCTTCGGATTCTGTGTCTCCCACTCTCTCTCTCTCTGCCCCTCCCCCGCTCATGCTCCATCTCTCTCTGTCTCAAAAATAAAGATAAACATTAAAAAAAAAAATAAAGAGGTAGAAAAGAAGAAATATCTAAGTAAAACATACTGTTACTATTATCATTATTAATTGTTGCACGATCCCCTGTATTTCACCGAGAATAACTGGTGCTCTGGCATAGAAGCAGGGGGAACACGTCCTGCTTACGAAGTTGGAGAAGAGAAAAAGCAGATGAAATCACAGCGAGTTTGCAAATACCTGAAACACCACTCACGGACAAGGCTGGGCTTGGAAAGCTTGAGCTGTGAGGCTCGCCTGGGGCGGACCTAGAACACAGGGTTTGCAGGCTGGTCTGGTCTGACTGAAGCCTGGAGCTCTCACTCCATCCCGTCTAGCATCACCACCCCCGGCTGGCAGCACCGAGCTTACGTTCCGTGCCTCATTCTGGGTGTTGTTTTCCAAGCGCTCGGATCCGCACAACGGTAGCGGTTGGGATCCTTACCAGCCCTTTACTAGACCAGGAAACTGTGGCCCCAGAAGTCACGTGACTCGCTCACAGCCATGGCTAAAGTGACACAGAGCCAAGGTTCAACCGCATTTCTGTCAGATCAAAACCCTGCATTCCCGGCCAAAGACGGGACGCTGTCTCTCCAAACCCTTCTATTGCTCCCTACCTACTCTGACGTTCGTTCCATAAAAAATTTATGTTGAAATATTTAAAACATATGCAAGCGTATAGGTAACAATGACAGAAATATTTTTGCTCCGCTGTCCAGCTTAAGGACCGAACATTACTGTCAGGTTGCACGACAAGATTGCCAATGTTTGGCCATAATTCAGTGGAAGCTGCCGTGACTCCTTTCTGATTTCCTTCTCCCACATCTTCCTAGGTAACTCTCTTCCTTGATCAGGGGTCTTTACACGCGTCATTAGTTGATTTAATCCTCACAAAACCCTGAATGGCAGTGACTCTTATCATCCCCGGCCGATAAGATATAACAGTCACTCTGAGCCTCAGTTTACCTCCTCTACAAATTGGGTGTGATAATTGCATCATGAGTCGGATGCCTGAGACACAGACCCTACGGTGGGATTCTCTTCCTTTTCGATTGCGGTAAAACACACATAAAATAAAATTTGCCATTTAACCACGTGTAAGTGTACAATCGTATGGCATTAAGTCCATTCACATTGTTGTCCCACCATCACCACCGTGAATCTCCAGGGCTCTTCCTCTTCCCGGTCTGGAACTCTACCCACTAAACACTAACTCCCTGTTCCCCTCTCCCTCCAGTCCCTGACACCCACCGTCCCACATTCTGTCTCTATGAATTGAATTTTTCCACGTGCCTCACGAGAGTGGAATCGTCCGGTATTTGTGCTTTTTGTGACCGGCTTCTTTCACTCAGAATCATGTCCTCGGGGTTCATTCGCGTCGTAGCACGTGCCAGAATGCCCTTCCTTTTTTAGGGTAAATAATATTCCATGGTATGGACATACCACAATTTTTTTTATCCGCCCATCATGGACGCTTGGGTGGTTCCACCTTCGGGCTGTTGTGAATAACGCTGCTGGGACCGTGGGTGTGCGTGTATCTGAGTCCCAGCTTTCCCTTCTTTTGGTTCTATCCCCAGAAGTGGGATTGCTGGACCATAGGGTAATCTTATGTTTAATTTTCTGAGAAACCTGCATATAGTTTTCCACAGCAGCTGTACCAGTTTATATTTCCATCATCAACGCACAAATGTTCCAATTTTCTACATCCTTGCCAATACTTAACTATTTCTTTTTTCTTTTCTTTTCTTTTTTTTTTTTTAAATAAAAGCCAGCCTAATGGGTGTGGAATGGTATCTGGTTGTGGTTTGGATTTGAATTTCCCTAAAATTGAGCACCGATTTGTTGGCCATGTGTATATCTTTGAAAACATGTTCAAGGCTCTTGTCCATTTTTAAATCAGGTGTATTGGGAATATATTCTGGATATCAATGCTTTATCAGATATATGATTTACAGATAGTTTCTCCCTTTACACAGGTGGCCTTTTCAACTCTGTTGATTGTGTCCTTGGATGTACACAAGTTTTTAATTGTGATATGGTCCAGCCAGTTCCAATGTCATGAATCTTTTTCCTTATATTTTCGTCTAAGAGCTTTTTATAGGGTTAGATCTTTGATCCGTTTTGAGTTGATTTTTGTATATGCCATAAGGTGGGGGTCCGGCTTTTATTTTGCATGTGGACATCCAGTTTTCCCAGCACCATTGTTTGAAAGGACCGCCCTTCACCCCATTGAATGATCTCGTCAAAAATCACTTGACCGTTACACATGAGGGTTCACTTCTGAGCTCTCTACTCCATTCCCTTGGTCTATATGTCTTTCCTTAGGTCAGTATCACGTTGTTTTCGTCGCTGTCGCTTTGTAGTGAGGTTTGAAATCAGGAAGTGTGAGACCTCCAATTCTGTTCTTCGTTTTCAAAATTGTTTTGGCCGTTCTGGGTTCCATGGGATTCCGGATGAATTTCATGATGAATTCTTCGATCGCTGCAAAAATGAGCTGGGGATTCTTGCGCGATGATTTGTTAAGGAAGTACTTCCACTGGGAAGTGAGGGAGGCAGGACAAGGCGGGGATGTGGTTTTTGCTGAAATCTGATCCATTGGGGAGCCCTGGAGTGGGAATTATGCCACCGGGATGGTCCCACCCAGAGGTCTGGGGGCTGGGCTCGCGTCAGTCATTGGCACGTCACCGCAGGGGCGGAGGGCATAGCCTCCTAGGTGTCCCCAGGTGAGGCGGCTCCCCTCAGCTGAGGGCACTCTTCAGAGCGGACCGCAGCTGGGAGCTATAAGCAGCCAAACCTAATGGCACCTGGGAGATTCACCAGCCTGGTAGAGGGGATCTGGGACCGGCACCAATGGTACCTGCTACAAATAAGCCCCTCCAGAGTTATTGTGCAAACAAATTTAAAGCACTGTGCACACCTCGAATTCCCCTCCCTCAAGCTTCTTAGATACTAGTTCTCAAACCACAGAGCTGTTTCTACTGAGCACTTGCTATGTGCTAAGAGCTATGCTATAAGCCTTTTACATTCTCGCCTGTTACCCTGACCATTAGCCTATGAATTAGGTACCGCTATTATCCCCACATCACGGATGAGGAAACCGATGCCCAGAGAGGTGAAGGCACTCATCCAAAGTCACACAGCTTGAAGGAGCTGAGGCCTCAGCCGGGTTGGCGTTGGTATTAGAGCCCTAGGTCCTAATCACTGGGCATCAGTTTCTCTCCCCAGAGAGAAGGCGTCTGGGGAAGGAAGGTGATGCCTGAACTGAGCTGGCCTACATGTAGGAGACTTGCCAGGCAGTGGGAAACGATGTGTTCTAGAGCGGGAATCAGAAGGCACAGCTCTATTCCAGCCTGGCTGACCACTTCCCAGGTCATCACACTGCTGCAGGGCGTTTTAGCTGGAGTCTTTGAACCCCTACAGGGCTGGTCACAACCCTGATGGCCGGGGCCCCACGGCCAGAGGGTCTGATTCAGAAGGTCTCGGCTGGGAACTGAGATTTTGCATTTCTGACACGTTCCCAGGTGGTGCTGCCGTTGCTGATGTGTGGACTGATTTCATGCCACGGAGCCAAACAAACGATTCTGCTGCGCGCCTGCCCCATACCGATCAGGAAACAGTCGTGCCGAGGATCGGAGCCCCTACTCTGTCGGCGGAGGTGGGTGTCTGCAGCCCCTCTACCTCATCCGAGAGGCCCAGGACCCCTGTGATACAGGACAGATAGATGCCCCTGCCTGGAGCCGGGAGGCAGGTGTCCCCTGGGAGCAAAGGCCTTGGGCCCGGAAATCTGGTTAGAAGCTGGGGTCTGGGGCTTTGCTGAAGCAGCAAGAACACTGTTTTCTTCTGACCAGGCATTTCTTTGGGGGTAGCTTTGGGGGGCATGCTGAGGGAGACCACGGGATTGTTCTCAGGCCAGTGGCGTGCCCATAGACTGAATCTCAGCTAAAACCCCCCAGGCCATAAGGATGTGTAGCATGTGACGATATCCAGGGTGTATATGCGACCAAGTTCAACCTGCCGATGATGAAATAACAGGCTCCAACATGTTCTGAACGTTGAACAATCTGCTCTTAGGGCTGGTTTGAGAGGTCGATAGCCCACCGCTGCGTAAGAGTCCTCAAATCACCAACACCTGCCACAACTCAGATGGACGTTGAAACGTGAAGCTGGGCGAAGCAAGCCAGACGCAAAAGTCCGCATGTTGTATGATTCCATTTACTTGAAGTATCCAGAATGGACCAGTGCATGGAGACAGAAGGTGGATTAGCGGTCACCGGGGTCTGGGAGTGGTGGGGGAAGGGGGAGTGGCTGCCTGATGGTACCGGGTTTCCTTTTGAGACGGTGGAAATTCCCTGGAACCAGATAGAGGTGACTCTTGCGTGCCATTGTGAATATACGCCAAGTTCACTGCCGCATGAGTCATGAGAGCCCCAAAAGGTGGGAGCGACCCAAGTGTCTCCCAGCTGATGAATGAATGGATAAACAAAACGGGGTCCTAGCCACACAATGGAATACTATTCAGTCTTATAAAGGAGTGAAGCGTCGATCCATGCTACAACACGGACGAACCTTGAAAACATCATGCTAAGTGAAACATACCGGTCGCAAAAGGACAAATATCGTGTGATTCGACTTTCGAGATGCTTGGAGAAATCAATTTCACAGAGACAAAGGAGAACAGCAATCGCCAGGGGTGGTGGGGGCGGGGCTGGGAAGGAATGGAAGGCTCGCGTTTAAGGGGGTCAGAGTTGCATTTTGAGAAGACGAAATAGTCCCGGAGACGGAGGACGGTGTGGTTGCCCAACAAGGCGAGTGTACGTACACTTACAAATAATTAAAACGATAAATTTTGTTTGTGTATTTCACCATCAAAAGAAACCAACCCCCTCAATCTTTAATACTGCCATCGATGTTACTGGAATCCATTTGTTCATTTATTCAACAAATATTTATTGAGCACCTGCCTCGTAGCGAGTCCAAAAGTACTACTGGGGTTTCAAGGGTGAGCCAGGCACACTGAGGTTCCTTCCTGCTGGGCTCATGGTCTGCTGCTGGGGAGGGAGGTGGGCATTGAAAAAGGTGTGTGTGCCCACACGTAGCTGTCTTGCACATTGTGAGAAACGCTACAGGTAAGTGCCGTGAGGGGCGGCTGGGTGGCTCAGTAGGTTAACTGTTGGACTCTTGACGTTGGCTCAGGTCATGATCTCACGGTTTGTGAGTTCGAGCCCCGTGTCAGGCTCCATGCTGACAGCTCGGAGCCTGCTTAGGATTCTCTCTCTCCCTCTCTCTCTCTCTCTCTCTGCCTCTCTCCTGCTTGTGCTCTCTCTCTGTCTCTCTCTCAAAATAAATAACTTTTTTTTAATGCCTTGGGGGCACCTGGGAGGCTTAATCGGTTAAGTGTCTGACTTCAGCTCAGGTCATGATCTCACCGTTTGTGGGTTCAAGACCCGCATCGGGCTGTGCTGAGAGCTCACAGCTGGAGCCTGCTTTAGATTCTATGTCTCCCTCTCTCTCTGCCCCTCGTCCTCTCACACTCTGTCTCTCTAACAAAAATAAATAAACTTAAAAAAAAAAAGCTTTGAAAGGCTAGCTAGGGGCGTGTGCGGGGGTAACATTTCAACTCTGCAACCCTCTGAGTAAGGGGTGGTATTAAATGGGAAGGAATTTCAAATAAGTGGGACTTCCTGTCCCTAAGAAGCAACCCCCACATCAGAAACATAAACAGTCCCCTAGGTATTCATGGAAGATAGAAATATAGAGAAGTATTAGAAAAGGGAAAGAAATGGACATTTAAAACATTTTTTTTAATGTTGATTTCTTTTTGAGAGACAGAGCGTGAGTGGGGGAGGGGCAGAGAGAGAGGGAGGCACAGAATCCAAAGCAGGCTCCAGGCTATGAGCTGTCAGCACAGAGTGCGACCCGAACCGGGGCTTGAACTCAGAGACCGTGAGATCATGACCTGAGCTGAAGGCGGACGCTCAACCGACTGAGCCACCCAGGTTCCCCGAGAAGGAAATGGACATTTACATGTGCCATCACCTCATTTTCAGGGATGAAGGGAAGATGAATGGATCACCCTTGACTCCGAGGTAACATCACAGAGGGAATGACCATGAAGCCCAACAATCTCCTCGGGATCCTGCTTGTATCGTATCCTCTCCTCAAGGACCATCCAAGGGCTCCACACTTCTTTCTGTGACTAAAGGGACCACTGCAACTCTGGGGAAGGTACTCTGTGATAGCTTTCAAAATGTTCAGTGCTCTGTGCTCCCACACAGAATTATGCTGCTGGCAGTTTGTTGCAGGGACAGACGTGAGAAGGCAATGGCTTACAATACAAACAACGGCTGATAAGGGTTGTTAGCCTGCCGGGTATCGGGTGCCATACCTGTGCTCTGCACTGATTACCTTATGTACTTTTCACCGTCACTAACCCCATTTCACAGATGAGGACAGTGAAGCCCAGAGGGGCCAGGAGCTGCACGAAGGTCACCCAGCAGGTGTCTAAGCCAGACTTTGGTAAAGCCATCTGACTTCAGAGTCCCCACTCCCAGCCGATCTGCTATATTCTCTTCTGGTGCTGGCATGCTGTGTGCAGTAATCATCAGGAGGGGAGTAATTACATAGATTATGGTGCCTCCACTTAAGAGAATGTTTAAAAAATTCTGTTTGTTGATCCCTATCATAATCTCTCAACCATCCAAGGGTCCATCAGTGGACGAACAGATCAACAGAGTGTGGTCTGGACATACAGTGGAATATTATTCAGCCTTAAAACGGAGAAAATTCTGACACGCTACAACATGGATGAACTTTGAAGATATTATGCTAAATGAAATAAGTCTGGCGTGAAAAGACAAATATTGTATGGCTGTGCCTATACGAGGGGGCCTAGAATAGTCAAATTCACAGGGACAGAAGGTAGGATAGCAGTTGCCAGGGGCTGGGGGGAAGGGGGATTTGGTGTTTAATGGGGACAGAGTTTCAGCTGGGGAAGATGAAAAAGTTCTGGAAACGATGGTAGTGTTGGTTGCATAACAGCGTGAAGGTACTTAAGGCCGCTAACCATATGCTTAAAATTGTCCAAATGGTAAATTTTATCTTACGTATATTTTGCCGTAATAAACACACACCCACACGTGCGCGCACACACGCGCACACACACACACACACACACACACACACACACACACACACAAGTTGATCTCTAAGAGCCAACAGGAAAAGATTGTCAGGGTTCGTTATTAAATATGCTAGAATATGGTTACGTGATCTAGGTTCTTTGCTACTAAGATTTAAGTGTGGTCTTGAACCAGGGGCCCCAGCATCCCCTAGAGGCTTGTTAGAAATTCAGAGTCTCAGGCCCTGACCCAGAGCTACTGAATCAGCATCTATCTGCATTTTAGCCAGGTCCCCAGATAATTTGTGTGCACCTTTGTTGGACAAACGACGCTATAGAGTATTCTTCCACTGTGCTGGGCGTTCTGGAAGGATACATAAGAAATCACAGACTGGTTTCTTCTGGGAAGAAGGACTGCACGGAAATGGGGACTTTCTGGATGGGAAGGACATTTTTCTACTTTTCATTTTGGACCTTTCTAACGTTTGCAATTTTAAACCTGCACATCTATTGCTTTTGTAATATAAGTAACAACAGCAACTCTTTCCAGAGCTCTTGTTGATAATGTGGCACCTGCTAAGCACGGTGCAGACACTTTCATCTGTGGAATGGGAATGACAAGGAGCTTGCAGGACCGCTATAGAGGTTAACTGAGCTTGATGAAGGAACGGGAAAATCACGGGCATTGAGTAAATGCCACCTTCCCTCCACCTGGTCCCGCTCGGATCGCCTTTCTGCCTGAGCTCAGAGGACACTGACCCTTGTGAAATATGACCTTGAGAAAGTGACTTAGCTCCCCGCAGGTTTAAACCAGGATCTGCTCACATTCCCACTCCGGCAAACCCCAAGAAGCCAGCGCATCTTTCTTTATGAAAACTTGTTTTAAGACAGACATAAAGAGAGACCTTTGACACTAAATGACTCTCAGAAAACCAGACTACATTTCAACTCGGTTGGGTTCCTGAAAGTATTTATCAACTCTCTGAGTCAAGACTTCCCAAGGGGGGAAATGTGATAGGAAAGATAAAGAAAATCGCAATGACATATGTTAAATGTATGAGGGCTTGGAAACAGGTTGGCTTACAAAATTTCTTGGCATTTGTTGTGTATATACAGCATGTAATTTACCAAAATAGCAGGGAACATTTATTTCACATAATTTTGCTATTTAAAGAAGAGAAGAGCTTGAGGAAATGGCTGTCAAAAATCTTATTTGTACCATCATGTAATTCACTCTAGTTCCTTAAATTAGGGTCTGAGCCTTGGTTAGGGTATTTCAGATACGGAAGTTTTTTCTCTTTTCATCTGAGCTTCTGGGCTTTTATCCCCTGAGTTAGCGAATCTACCAGACTGAAAAGGAAGCTTACACCTCACTGTGATTTTCACAGGGTGGCAGATAGTGTCCCGTCATGAAGAGACATGGTCTGTCCTAGGGAAGAAGGGAGCCCAACTCCGGCAAGCAGACTGACCTGTGTTTGGATTCCTTGTCCATGCCACTTAGTTGCTGTGTGACCCTAGGGAGGTTACTTTACCTCTCTGAGTCTTGGTTGCCTCCCTGATTGGATGGAGATGGTAATTCCCACCTCACAGGGTTGCCAAGGAGATGAAAGGAGTCAATATAGACAAGAGTGTCTTGCACAGCCCGGCACAATCATTCGGTAATTTCGGTGTTTACTGAGTGCTGACGGTGTGCTGGGTGCTGGGATGCCAAAGGCACAAAATAGATGTGGTCCCTGCCCTCATGCTCTAGTTGGTGGGTGGGTGCTCTAGTTGGGGAGATGGTAAGCGAAGAAATTATAATACATTTGCCAATGAATGGATCTTGAGAAGGAAAGGAAAGGAGTGGGAAGGTAAAGAATTGGCAGAAGGAGGAGTCAGAGTAGACCTCCCTAAGGAGGCTGAGATCAAGAGGGCAAGGAGAGTTGGGCACAGTTGGAGAGAGGGCAGGGAGAATGGCTGGTGCAAAGGCCCAGAGGCAGGGCCAAGGCATGGAGGTCACAGAGACAGGCTGGGTCATGCAAAGCGTTGGACACCACAGTGAGGACTTTCCACATTATCCCAAGACCCAGGGGATGCCATTGAAAGGTTTCAAGCAGGCAAGAGAGAGTGGAAGATGATCAGAGTTGAGTTTGAGAAGTTGAGTTTGAGAAGATCACTCAGGCACATGTTTCCACAAGAGGAAGAACAGATTGTGGAGGGTGGTTTAAAATACAGGTTATAATATTATTGAGGGAGAGCAAGACCGACGGACCAGGAGACAACTGTTGGTAAAGAATACACTCTGTTCTCCCAAATCACAAGAAGAGCCTGCCACACCTCAGGCGCCATATGGGGACGCACCTGAGTTGGTAAAAAGGCAGGGAGGGTGAGGGGGAAAGGTGGGCAAGAGCCCGTATCCTGGTTTCCACAGGAAGGAGTAGGCGAGTCCGGGTAGGCGGGCTGAGGTTTGAGTAATTTCAGTGTGGATAATCTCAGCAGGTTCTGGGGCACAGGGGCTGCCTGGTACTTGGCCTTGGGGTGATTAGGACAGGTGGATAGTGGCTCTGGGTTGGTTACCTTGTGTATGAAAAGTGCACTGGCAGATGAATCATGACTAGTTAATTCCGGAAGGGACAATCCCTCCAGGATCAGCAAGGCCCCAAGATGCCAAAACACTAGAATATAGAAAATAAGAGGCATGTTTAACACAGAAAGATGGCAAGGAAGGAAGCAGGGAGACCAGGGAGGTGGCTGTCCAGTTGGCTGTGTGAGAGGTGATGGTGGCTTGGATTAGGGGGACTAAACCAGGGAAGGGGGTGGGGGTGAAGCTTTTGTTATTTGTCCTCCCTACCCACCCCCCACCGATGAGTAGAGGAAGACCCCTTCCCTGAGAGACCCGTCTACAAGGCATAACAAGTGTCCACTCGCTTGGGGAACTCAGTCGGTCAGCGCTGAGGACCAGCATCCCTCGGTTTTGTCCCACGTGCTCAGCGGTGTGGCGTTGGGGCTTCTTAGGAATCTGAGACCTGTTGGCCAATGGGATTCGATACCGTGGGCCCAGTGCAATGGAGATTGCCGAGGTTATTTAAAAATGGACTCGCTTTTTGTTTCCCTTCGAGATAAGACCTGGGCACTCCCTGAGCCGTGCGATTCGGGAAGCGTCTTCTCAGGAGCTGGACCTCTGTCTTCAAATATTTCAAATTTAGGCACGTGAAAGATGGTACTTGTTCAACTCGGACCCTGAGACCAGAGCTTGAGCTTCTGGGGATAGAGGAGAGGGAAGCAGATTTCAGCACAGCATGGGGAGCCTTCTTAGGCCAAGAAGTCCAGAGATGAAAAAGGCTGCTTTCGAAGGCAGTGGGCCTCTCCTTTATGAGAGACGGTCTAGGAGAGGTGGGTGGGTATCCACGAGTGGACCTAAGGGTAATGATATTTAACACGCAGCATTTCAGCACACCTAAATGCTATATATACTTACAATCTTCTATAATCTCTTCAACAACCCTGGGAAGGAGGTGTTATTAATATGTCCAGTTTATAGCCAAGTAAATAGAAGCTCGGGGACATCACATCAATTGGCTCAGGATCCCTAGAGAGAATATAGTGTACTACAGTCCCTGGCCGGAGAAGTTCCACAGCCCACAGTCTTAACCAATTAGCCGATGCTTCTCTGCGGCCAAGAACACCCCTAGGGAGCTGATTAAAATGCCAATTCCTGGGCCATTCTCCTGATTTAAGGCTTGTGCATCTCTGCAGGGTAGAGCCCAGGGATCTGAATTTTAATAACCCACTGAGGGTGGCCACAGATGTTCGAAAGCCACCGCTCGATGCCCTCCTGCCCTGGGTTGGGGCGATAAGGTATGAGGGGTTGGATGCAATGGCCTTTAAGATCCCTTCCATTCCAGAATCTCTAGACGTCCATAATTAGAAGAAAGCTTAGTTCTCCGTGGATTTTAGTTCTCTGTATTTTCCTACCACCTCCATCGACCTGAATAGCATTGACTTTGTTCCCTGGGTAGTGGACCACTAGCTTATATTCTGGACAAAAGGCCACGATCACAAATAAACAACGCTTAACATTTATTTAGCCCTTACTCTGTGCGGGTAACTCTACCAAGCACTCAAAACTGGGGCCTGGAGAAGAAAAGATGGCCTTCCAGTTTAGCAGGAAAGTCAGGATTTGGATCCAGGTCTGCTTGAGTCGAGAGCCCCCACACTTGCTCATTCTGTGCCATGGCCTCAGTGGAGGGGGGGCAGGGAGCAGAGAGCTGTGCTACACCTTTCCAAGTAGTTTGTCTTTGTAACTGACTCATGCATTCACCCAGCAAGCATGCTGTAAGGACCTTCTGTGTGTCAGACGGAGCTCTTGTCCTTATGGACCTCATGGTTTTTTTTACCAACAGTATACCGAGGGTGGAAGGAGGCGCATAAAGAGCACGTACTAGGGTCCTGACAGGACTAAGGTCAGAGGAAATGAGGTTGGAAGAGAGACCCAAAGATGCGACACTGAATAATTTATTACCTAAACTAAAACACTTTTGAGCAGTGGTTCTCATCAGGGCACAGTTTAGTCTCTTAGGGGACACTGGCAATGTCGGCAGACATTTTTGATTGTCACAACTTGGGGGGACAGGTTGTGACATCTAGTGGGTAGAGGCCAGGGATGCTGCTAAACATCCTATAATGCATAGCCACGCCCCCCCCCCCCACCAGGCACCAT
This sequence comes from Panthera onca, assembly GCF_046562875.1. Lineage (NCBI taxonomy): Eukaryota > Metazoa > Chordata > Mammalia > Carnivora > Felidae > Panthera > Panthera onca. The sequence goes on from NC_138350.1 coordinate 16,805,285, forward strand.
CTGGTCTGAAATGTGAACAATGTCAAAGTTGAGAAACCACGTACTACAGAGTGAAAGGGATATGATTAGTAATTATCACAGAATAATTTCCATAAGCCAGGATGGTACCAGGCACCCATCTAGGGAGCTTAGAATCTTAAAGCTGAGAATGCCTCTCAAGGTGGCCAGGGGAACCCCTTAGGTCTCAGGAAACTAAATACGCTGCCTAAGATCACACAGTGATTCACAGTCAGATCTGCATAATTCTTTAAGACAGACGGAGAAGAGATTCACAGGGGCTGGAGTACCACTCTCCGGGCCAGCAGACCCTGCGACAATCCTCCCTAAAACCTAAGATCACCCAAGCAATGGCCTCTTTGCAAGGGGACATTCTTTCTTTGGCCTCCAGATTGTTCCCCTTTAAGTCACTGAAACACATATCCCCTAGAGGTAAGGCAGGCTGGCATGCGTTTGAAATGATGGGGTGTGAGCAGCTTTGAACTTGAGGTTTTAAAAGGTTTCGGTGGGTTGACCTTGAGGATCCCTAGGCTATTAAAACAACTCTCTGCTTTTTGCCTGAAGTGAGTAGATAATGAACTCCCGTCTCTCCTCCTTGGCCAGGAATCTCCCCCTTTGGGGAGCATTTTCTTCGTGTTCTGAGAAAGGAGACCATGGCTTCCAGGTGATATTGGAGGATAAGGGAAACAAATCTAGAGGGAAGGAAGACCGATAACGCCAGCACCATTCGCTGAGCCCTAACTCAGAGCCAGGCACTGAGCTAAGAGCTTCCCAGAGATGACTGTTCTGATTCTCACTCACAACAGCCTTGCCCTGCAGATACGGCCATTCTCCTGACTTGACGGAGGAACACCCAGCGTTTGGGACATGAAGTCACTGGCCCGAGGCCACCCAGGTGTTCGAACCCACATCTGCCCACCTCACAGCCCACACTTTTACCCCTGCTGTTGCTGAAGCTCAGGAGAAGTCAGTGGAAGATTCATTGAGGTAATGCACTTGAGTTTAATCTTGAAGACAAAGTTGGTAAGAAAGGAGAGAGGAAGAAAGTGAACTGGGCAGACACAGTCTGAAGTTCCAACTCCTTGTCACACACTGCAGGGGCCCCGTCTCTGCCCCTCCCTTGCTCACGCTCTCTGTCTCTCAAAAATAAAATAAACATTAAAAAATTTAAAAAAAAAAGACAATTCTCATAATTACTGTGCAAGATGTGTTCAAGGTCTGCCTCTCCTAGCACTAGACCAGTGTTGTCCAATATGGTAGCTACTAGCCAGATGTAGCTATTTTTTTTTAAATTTATTTATTTTGAGGTGGGGGGAGGCAGAAAGAGAGCGAGAGAGAGAATCCCAAGTAGGCTCTGTGCTGTTGATCATGCAGCTTGACAACGCAGGGATGCAGTCTGTGAGATCATGACCTGAGCTGAAATCGAGAGTCAGATGCTTAACCGACTAAGCCACCCAGGGGTCCCCACATGTAGCTACTGAGCAGTTGAAATGTCATCGGTGCAACTGAGACACTGACTTTTTCAAATTCCGCGTATTTTATTTACAAATTATATTTTATGCTATATACTATACTATAGAAATGATTTTACGTACAAATTGCATAATTTAAGTTTAAATGTAAATAGCCACATATGGTTAGTGACTACCATATCGGACATTGCAGCTTTAGATTGTCACCTCCTTGATGGCAAGGGCCACGTCTATCTTATTCAGTCGTAGAATCCCTTGTACCTAGGGTGGTGCCCAAATGAATGAAATGAGTGAATCAATCAATCACCCAATCAACCAGTGTGGTCTGCAAAAGTTGCTTTCAAGAAATCATCCTAGAAAGGAGAGCCCCAGAAAAGTCTCACACAAGGACACGCAATAACGCAGAACTGGATATAAAATCTCAGCCTCCTGAATCTCCTGTACACGGTGCTGCGCCTGAATGGACAGCAGGTGAAAAGCAGAGGTTGTTTGGAGCCTGAAATGAACCATCCTAGAGCTGTGTGAAGGAGCTTCCAACTGCAAGGCGGGACTGTTTTCTTAGGCATCCTTATCCCCTTTCCCCCTCCCCAAACCCTGTAAACTACTTAGTGGCTTATAATCTATTAACACTTGGCTTCCCACGAGACTGAGCCTGTTCCAAAGTTCACTCTTGCCAACCCTCTACAAGGCATTCTGATTTTTTCTTTAAACCATATTGCTCTCAGGAAATCTGTTGCCTGCAATCTGTGCACAATATACACAGGGTGTGGTTTAAAAAACATCTAAGTCGTGATTTGTAACCCACTCAGATTCACGTGGCTGTTCCTTTTACTTCACTTCTTTTTTTATAAATAGTGGTCAACACATTTCAGGGCTAATTTTGACTTCATTCAAATTGCAGATTACAGTTTTGAAGCTTTCAGCATAGGGAGCCTCTATATATTTTTATAAATGATTTTTTTTAGATGTAATAATAATATCAGTTAGTATACGTCAATTGCTTTGTGTTTGCCAGGCATTCAGCACACGTCATGTCACTGGATCATTACAGCAACTCTGTGAATCAAGTACTATTATGAGCCCCATTTTATGGCTGGGGAAATTCAATCTCAGAAAGGTTAAGTCACTTGCTCAGAGTCAAATAAGCAGAAAGTGGCAAAGTCAGGATCTGAACTCAAGGCTGGCTCACTCAAGAGCCAGCGATCTTGGTACACAATTTGGCCTCGCTAATGGATAATACATGTATTTATCTGTTAAAATATCAGGGAGAACAATCAAGAAACTTAACCTGCAGTTTGGGAAGAGAGAGACTTACTTTTTATTCTTGAGCTTCTTTTTGAACTTTATTTATCCTCCGTACAGATTCTATTAGTGCCTTATATTGTACATTAGTATAAAAAACTAAATTTTAAATTTTAAATAAATAGAACCCTCTGATTATTTTTGCCTTTTGTTTTGAATTGAAAGAATTGTCACAATAGTGTCATGTCTATACCTGAGTCTCTGAGTAATCTGCAAAGTTCACATGCTCTGACATTTTTTGAAAATTTATCTCAGTAAACTGCAGATCCAATATATATTGTATTCCTATTCTAGGTACTAGATTTCATATTTCAGTTTCTGAATTACTTTTTATTCTGCGATAATAGGTTGGTTTTTGGACCTATTTATTTTCAACGAAAGTGGTATGTTTCCCTTAAGAGATTTACACTCAGATATGAATATTTTTACGTATTCATACATTGACCTCTGGAAATTCTAACACTGAGCATCCTTTAGCATTTGTGAAATAACCCTACATTACATAAGATACCCTGTTTGTGGATCAATTAATAAAAACGTAAAAGAATAATTAAAATTTTAAAATGAAAATTAATTTTACACTGATTGAGAAGTAAACATTACAATACCCTTCAGGTTTCAGAGCCTCAGAGAGCTGTATCAGTCACACTAAAAGTCACTTGGGAGAATTTCTCGGTGGCTTAGAGAGGAAAAAAATTTTTAAGTCAAGAAAACACACGTATACTAACAATGATGTATCCTTTCCAACAAATCCAAACAATGTCTACTTGTATCATCCAAATAGCTGGTGCTTCTAAAAATTAAAACAGAAATCCCTGTTAATGCCCCATCTCATAGTCTTGGGATTTGCTTAACAGATCACCATCGGCTTGTAGTAGGAGAAATCCGTAAGCCCCCTCTACAAGGCCCCTGTCCTTTCCGTTGCTTGGTTTTATTCCCCCAAGATTCTCAGAGCAAATTTGACATTCCTTACAAATTCCCATCCTCTAGCTTTGTATTCCTGATGTTCTTGAGGATAGCCATCGACAGTGAGTCCCACTCTAGCTGGCTGTTACAAAAACCTTTTCATTCAGAAGAAGGCAAGAGGTTTCAGCGACCGTGCACAGCCCTCTCATTCACACACTTCATAAACAACAAGACTTTGCCCAAGCCTCCCCTCTAGGAAGGTATTCCGGCTTTTTAGACACCACTTTGCAACATCGGTATCATTCCCTTCCCAAAGACCTTGCAGAAAAATTAGGGATTTCACAGCCTTGGAGAAGGGCTGGGAAAAACCGATGTCATTGCATATGGACTCATCAATTCCGTCCACATTTCAAAACAGCAGCTAACGCTTTCTTAAAACACAGACCTCAAAAATCCCTTTAGGATCGCGAGCAATTAAAAGGGAAAACATAACACCCCTTGTTCCCCATAAGACTCTGACGGATCTGAAAAATAGAACTGAATCAGAGATACAGAGGCTGGGCTCCTGGAGTAGGAAAATGGCTTGTCTCCTCTGGGCCTAATTCTTTCCTCTCAAACAGTTCCTTTTCAATTCAAGAAGCCATGCAGAGATGCCCCCTTGCAGGTTTTCATTTTTTAAAGGAAAGCCTGTCTGCCTCGCACTCGCCCCCATGATACTCACGGCAGCTGCCTGAGCTGGAATAAGTCCTCCTCCATGTCCGCGCTGCGCCAGGACGAGCCCTTTTCATGGCCCTTACATGGTGTTGGTGGATGGCTCGCGGTCGGGGTTTCAGCACCGGGGTGCTGGACAGCTCCCGCGCCGCTTCCTCCCTCGGCGGCAGCTGTTCGGGGGAGGGAGCCGCCGGGGACCAGCCCACGAGACAAAGCCGCCGCCGCCAGGAGAGTGGGCGGAGAGGAGGAGGCGGAGGGCAGAGCAGGCAGCGCGGGGAGAGGGGGCGGGGAGAGCCCTTCTGGTTAGAGGAATTTACAGGCTCTCCGTGGTTGGTGATGTTTTACTGGGTGCCTATAGGGCACACCAGCCTGTGAAATGGCTGTCGAGGTACCAATGAGCGCTCTTCGGCTGACACCGCCTCTCTAAATGTTTATTTGTAGGGATTCGTTTATGTTGTTTTCAGTTCGATATTCTTGAAACCCAGGCTGGTATAGCACACGAAGGGAATGAAAAATGTAAAGACAGTACGCGTGAGTTAGGGTACTGTTTATTGAGCACCTACTGCATGCCAGGCATTGTAATAGGCACTGGGGCATATGCGAGACGACAAGTTAGGCATGTCACTGTCATCAGGGGGCTGCCAGGTCCAGTGAAATGAATCAAGAAAAAAAAAAAAGTTAAATATGAGAAGGCCAAAGATCACTCACTTCATTCATTCGGCAAGCATTATTGATTTCTATAGCCCTGACACCGGGGAATCAAAGATTAATAAAACCAAATCCCTGCCTTCAAAAATCCTCCCTCTCTGTTTCACCATTCCCTTCCTGCTAGAATAGCTGCCCTATTTAGAACTTAAGCTCCATAAAGGTTTGCTGATGCACCCCAAGGGCCTAGAACAATAAAACTTTATTTATGGGCACTGAAATTGGAATTTAATATCCCTCACTAAACTCAACCCCAGGGTTTTACATTGTGTGCACTCAATAAATGCTCCTTAAACTGAAAACAAACTGATCTTTCATTCAGGTGAGTAGGGATTCAGTATCTATTGTAAGCCACGGAAAGCCAGGGAAATGGTTTCTATTAGAGGTGGCAAGTTGGAGGCGCCCTGGTAGGGTGTCCAACTCATCCTGGTTTACCCAGGACCCTGAGTTTTCGCACTGGAAATTCCAGGTCCTGGGAAGCCCTGAGTCCCAGACAAATCTTGACAGTTGTTTACTCCACAACTGTAAGGTAGATCCACACAGAGATGTGTTGTGAGTAGTCTGAAGGGTTAACAAGAATACTTTAAAGATAAAGATTTAAAATTATGAAACTCTTAGAAGAAAGTATAGGAGTAGACCCTTAGGACCTTGAGTTAGGCAGTGGTTTCTTAGACACAACACCCAAAGCACAAGTGACAAAAGAAAAAATTAGATACGTTGGACGATATCAAAGTTAAACGCTTTTATGCCACAAAGGACACAATTAAGAGAAGACAACCCACGGCACGGGAGAAAATATTCTCGAATCATATCCCTGATAAGAGACTTACTTCAAACAACATAAAGAACTCGTCCAACTCAATAGTAAAAAAGACAACAACATAATTTAAAAACGGACAAATAATACGAATAGATATTTCTGCAAAGAAGATGTGTGGCTGGCCAATAAACACTTGAAAAAATGCTTAACATCGTTAGTCATGAGGGAAATGGAAATCAAAGTGACAAATCCCACCACGCCCACCGGAATGGCTAAAATTAAAAAGCCGGACAATAGCTAGTGTTGGTGAGCATGTGGGACTGGCCATTCCCCTCATCCACGGCTGCCGGGAAGGTAAAATGGGGCAGCCTCTGTGGAAAACAGTTCGGCAGTTTCTCAAAAATGGAAACACTGAGTTATCTCATGACCCCGTGATACCACTTAGAGGTATGTGCCCCTAAAAAATGAAAACGCAGTGCACACAGACCTTGTACACAAATGTTCATGGCATCATTATTTATAATACCGAAAAGTGGAAAACAACGCAAATGTTCATCAACTGGTCATCAAATTATATGCTTAAAAAGAGCAAATTGTGGGGTATGTAATTGCGTTTCAATAGAGCTGTTCTTTTTTTTAAAAAAAATAATAATTTTTTAATAATCATAACATTTGGCTTCCAAGTTGTTCAACAGTTAAAAGGAGAGATTTCATGTAACAGGATCACAAGCTTCCTGGGGAAGAGGGAAGTTGTGTTCCTCAACCATTGGTCTGCCTTTTTCTCTGGCCACTAGCGACTGGGGCCTCCAGGCAGCCTGCCGGGCCCTATCAAGGCTGCAGTCAGCCTACAGCAAGCTTGCCACATTTAGATTCCCTCCCTGCTCTCTGGAGACTTTGGAGGCACACCCCCCCCTGAGAACTGGGAGAACAGTACTTAGCACATCACAGGCATTTAAAAGATCTTACAGAATTAATGTTTTCTCTGCTTTCTTAGAAATATGGTTATAGCTTTCTAAAGCAGTGGCTTTCACCTTCGCGTGTCAGTCGGTAGCCCCCCAGAGGGCTTGTTAACATGCAGATGGCTGTCCCCCACCCCCAGAGTTTCTAATCCAGCAGGTCTGGGGGAAAGCCTGAGAGTTTCCGTTTCGAACAGGCTCCCCGGTTCAACACTGACTCTGTTGGTCTGGGGACCATACTGAGCCCCCCTGTTCTAAAGTTGTATCTGGGTTAGATCATCTGCCAAGAAAAATACGACCCATGTTTGTTCAGACCTCTGATCTTTGAGACATCCTTGAGCAGATATGAATATTATAAAGGCAGTTACTTCCAGCTAACCACATTATCCATCTGTCTGGGAAATGGGGGCATGCCAAAAGCCAGATGGGTTTTATTTCACATCAGAGTAATGCATCACGATCTCTCACCTCTGATTCTTAAAACAAATCAATAGGGGCTGGAATAAAGACTGACAAGCTGCCCCTTAGCCTGAGATACTGACGGTAACAATTGTGTGTCGTGTACAAGTGGTTCTCCTGTCAACTGTGTTCTAAATCCTCTTACTATTATTAAGGTAATATTCCACTAGTTATAAAAATGGCATTTAATTTTTAAAAAGGAACTTGTGGATTTAAATTCATAAATAGATTTGTATTTTTTTTTTCTTTCTCTGAAACTGGATAAAAAACCAAAGGGGACAATAGACCTTTGGTGGTAGATCCCTGGTCTGATAGCCAGGCTGGTAGGGTGGCAGTTCCACCCGGAGTCATTCCCAGGTCCCTGGCATTGTGCTGAGAGCTGTTAATTACCTACTGACTTTACCCTAGGAGCCAGTAGAAAGGGAAGGCTTGGCTAGGAGGTTAAGCCCTGTTAAAAAATGTAAAGGCTTACAACTTCAAAGAGTCCCTTGGTCATACATCTCATTCTCCTATGAAGTACAAGATGTCTAATCTACAAGGAGAGAGGCCTGAAGAGGGCAGAGAGAACTTGTTTTTTCCTTCAATCCTGTCCTGTTTTTCTTCCTGCATTTTGGTAGGCTGGCTCAAAAGACCAACTCTAAAGCTCTCCTCATAAAACCGTGATCCCTCAGACATTGAGTTGCGAGAGGGACATAAAATAAGCAAGAGGTAAATGTGAATCAGCAGGCAGGGTGCCTATCGAGACCTGAGGACGAGATTATCAAGCAGAAGCCGTTCAAGGTATGAGTCAACATGGAAGAAGTGATGGTCTTTTCTCTGCAGTAGTGTGACTTGTATTTTCAATCTCTTTCATTCAAAGTGTTTCCTAATTTCCCTTGTTAATTCTTCTTTTACCTATTTGTTATTTAGAAACACGTTATCTCATTTCCGTCGGTTTAGTGATTTCCCAAATTTCCTTCTGTTACTGATTTCTAATTTCATTGCATTGTGGTTGGAGAGCATACTTTGCATGGTTGCAATCTTTTTTAAGTTCGCCGAGACTTACTTTATGGTCTACCGTATGGTCTATCTTGGAGAATGCTCCATGTGCATTTGAGAAGCAAGTGTATTCTGCTGTTGTTGTGGGGAATGTTCTATAGATGTCTGCTAGATATGGTTGGTCTACAGTGTTGCTCAAACTTCTCTTTCTTGGATGATTTTCTGTCTGGTTGTTCTATCCATTATTGAAAGTGGGGTATTAGAATCTCCAACTCTCCTCCTCCTCCTCCTCCTCCTCCTCCTCCTCCTCCTTCCTCTCCTCCTCTTCCTTCTTCTCCTTCTTTTTTTAAGTAGGCTTCACACCCAGCAGAACCCAACACAGGGCTTGAACTCACCACCCGGAGATCAAGACCTGAGCTGAGATCAAGAGTCGGATGCTCAACTGACTGAGCCATCCAGGTGCCCTTCCAACTATTATTCTTGAGTTGTCCATTTTCCCCTTCAATTCTGTCCTCTTTTTCTTCATGTATTTTGGGGCTGTGTTGTTAAGTGTGTGTATGCTTACAATTGTTATATCTTCTTGGTGGACTGACCCTTTTCTCATCATAAAATGACTTTCTTTGTCTCTAGTAACAATTTTTTTGGTCATAAAGTCTATTCTGTCTCAAATTTGCATAGTCACTTCAGCTGTCTTTTGGTTACTCTTTGCATGGCAAGACCTTTTCCATTCTTCTACTTTCAACCTATTTGTGTCTTTGAACCTAAAATGAAACTCTTGTAGGGGTGCCTGGGTGGCTCAGTCAGTTAAGCATCTGACTTTGGCTCAGGTCACGATCTCACACTTCATGAGTTCGAGCCCCACATTGGGTTCTGTGCTGACAGCTCAGAGCCTGGAACCTGACTTGGATTCTGTGTCTCCCTCTCTTTCTGCCCCTCCCCTACTCACACTTCGTCTCTGTCTCTCTCTCTCAAAAATAAATAAGCATTAAAAAATAAATAAAATGAAACGAAACTCTTGTAGACAGCATACGGTTGGATCATATTGTTTTATCCATTCTGTCAATCTCTGGATTTTAGAGAGTTTAGTCCATTTACATTTAATGTGATCACTGATCATGTAGAAAACAAATTATGTTTTATGTCTATTTAGTTCCTCAATTCCCCCCATCATTGCCTTGTTTTGTGTTAATATATGTTTTCTAGTGTGCCGTTTTAATTCCTTTGTCATTTCCTTCACTGTATATATATTTTAGTCATTTTCTTAGTGGTTTCCTGAAGATTACCATTAACATCTCAATATATAACAATCTAGTTTGGATTAATATCAACTTAATTTCATTATTCTGCAAAAACTTTGCCCTTGTGTATCTTCATTTCTCCCACCTTTTAAGTTGTTATGATACAAATTACATCTTTTTTTTTTAAACTAGGCTCCATGCCCAGCACAGAGCCCAACATGGGGCTTGAACTCATGACCCTGAGCTCAAGACCTGAGCTGAGATCAAGAGTTGGACACTTAACTGACTGAGTCACTGAGGCACCCCACAAATTACATCTTTATGCATTGTGTGGGCACACAATGTTCAACATGGATTTATAATTATTACTTTATGTAGTTGTCTTTTAAGTCAGAAGACAAAAATGAGTTGCAAACAAAAAACACATTTTTCCATTTTTCATATTTACCTTTGAGTACCAAAGTTACCTTTGAAAGTATCTTTACAGATGCTCTTTATTTCTTCAGGTGGATTTGAATTACTAACTAGTGTCCTTTCATTTTATTTTTATTTTAAAAAATTAAAAAAAATTTTTTTAACGTTTATTTATTTTTGAGACAGAGAGAGACAGAGCATGAACAGGGGAAGTTCAGAGAGAGAGGGAGACACAGAATTTGAAACAGGCTCCAGGCTCTGAGCAGTCAGCACAGAGCCCGACGCGGGGCTCGAACCCACATACCACGAGATCATGACCTGAGCCGAAGTCGGACGCCCAACTGACTGAGCCACCCAGGCGCCCCAAAAATTTTTAACGTTTATTTATTTTTGAGAGAGACAGAGATAGAATGCGAGTGGGTTGGGGCAGAGAGAGAGGGAGACACAGAATCTGAAGCAGGCTCCAGGCTCTGAGCTGTCAGCACAGAGCCCGACGTCGGGCTCAAACTCACGAGCTGTGAGATCGTGACCTGAGCCAAAGTTGGACGCTCAACCTACTGAGCCACCCACGTACCCCAGTGTCCTTTCATTTTAATCTGAAAGATTCCCTTTAGTATTTATTGCAGGGCAAGACTGCTAGAAACAAATCTCAGTTTTTGTTTATCTGGTAATATCTTAATTTCTCCTTCATTTTTTGAAGAGTAGTTTTGCCAGATGCAGAATTCTTGATCGACAGTTCTTTTTTCTTTTAGGTCATTGAACATATCATCCAACTGCCTTCTGTTCCCTATGGTTTCTGATGAGAAATCAGTCGTTAATCTTTTGAGATTCCTTTTGTTTGAGAGTCACCTCTCTTTCTGCTTCCAAAATTATCTTTGTCTTTTGACAGCTTAATTATGTGTCTACGTGTGAATCTCTTTGAATTTATCCTCCTTGGAGTTCCCTGAACTTCTTGGATGTGTAGAATTTATCCTCCTTGGAGTTCTCTGAACTTCTTGGATGTGTAGAATTTATCCTTCTTGGAGTTCCCTGAACTTCTTGGATGTGTTTCCCATCAAATTTTAGCCATCATTTTTTTCAAATATTCTTTATGCCCCTTTCTTTTTCCTCTTTTCTGAGATTCCTATTGTGCATGTGTTACATGCTTGATGGTGTTCTATAGATCTCTAAGCCTCTGATCATTGTTCTTTATTTTTCTTTCTGTTCCTATAATGGATAATCTTGATTGATCTATTTTTGTGTTCACGAATTCTTTCTTCTGCCTGCTCAAATCTGTTGTGGAGTCCCTCTAGTGAATTTTCCATTTCAGTTATTCTTTCAAGTTCATAATTTCTATTTGATTTCCTTTTATAATTTCTATCTCTTTATTAGCGTCCTCTATTTGGTGAGACTTTGGTCTCATTCGTTCCTTTAGCTCTTTGAACCCATGTGTAGGGAAAACCTGCACAGTTTTCCTGAATTGGGAAAAGTCCAGCTCTCCTTCCAGGATTGTTCTTGTACTTTTCACACCACTACCAAACTCACCACACCTCTGTCACCAGATTTCTCATACCATGATTTCCCACACCCACCGATTCTCTGCAACATCAGCTGCATGTCTTACAATGTAACTCAATCCTGACACTGTCTACCTGGAGAGAATGTCAGATCCCACAGATGAAGGGCCCAGTCCCACAAAACTGCTTGCACCCCACTACAGATACCATCTGTAATTAGTAGGTCTCCAGGTTACCCACAGCTTCTGTTCAATTTGGCTAAGAATTGGAGGTTCCCATTACCCCCTCCTCTGGTTCACTGAATTTGCTAGAGTGGGTCACAGAACTCAGGGAAATAGTTCCTTACATTCATCAGTTTATTAAAGGATACGGATGAACAGCCAGATGAATAAAGACATAGGGTGAAATACACAGGGTGAGGGCTGTGAGGGTCCCATGTGTGCAGGAACTTCTGTTCCCACGGAGCTGGGATGCCTTTGCCAACCTGGAAGCTCTCCAAACCCCTACTTTTGGGATTTTATGGAGGCTTCTTCATATAAGCATGATCAATTATTAAGTCCTCCAGTCCCTCCTCTGGAGGATGAGGGGTAGAGCTGAAAGTTCCAAGCTTCTAATCATCCAGGAGCCATCCAGAGCCCATTCAGAATCACCTCAGTAGAACCAAAGACGCTCCTGGTGCTCGTATCACTTAGGAAAGTACAAAGGTTCCGGGAGCCCTGGGCCAGAAACTGAGGGCAGATACAAACACTTTGGAAAACTATCTGGCAGTTTCTTGAGGCAATGTGCTAAGGTCTTACAGGACTATTGTTTGAACAGGAGTGGGTGACTTTGAATGCCGTTCTTACCAGGGAAAAACAAAGAGAGGAATACAGTTACTGTTTGACAAGACATAAATTAACATCAAATAGGAGGAAACATACACGGTTAACCGTATCTGAGTTCTGAAAGGCCTATTGAGGCTTGCGAGTTTAAGAGGGTGAATATACACAATGTACGAATTGATCAGCCATATAAATTAGATAATGATGACTGCATTTGCTAATTGCAAAGTATTTTTATAAAGGACTACCTAGGAAAGGTTAAATGTGGTCTTATTATGATTATGATCAGGATCTGAGGTAGGATGAGCCTAAAGGCTGAGTTTTAGGATCCCCCTGGAGATTGGAGATCAACCAGGATATGAGTTACAAACATTGCAACAATTCAGAACTATTGCATAAAGAAAGGCAAAATTTTACATATAGTCTTCTCTTAAAAATTGCTTTTCTAACTAGAAGAAATAAATGATCAGTATAGAAATTCAGATAACATGCAAAAGCGTTCAGAAGAAAATAAAAAATATATATTACTATATACCACAAAGAGATAACCAGACTTACTACTTTGGGAGTATGCCTTCCAATCATTTTGTGATGCAGGGACACCCATACATAAATATCTTTTTATAAATTTGAGATCATACTGATCCTATGATAGCTTGCTTTTTCACTTTTTTTTTTTTTACAAGTTTCTAATGAACATTTTTTACCAGAAGGGATGTCAATTTTGATACTGTTTCCCCTATGTTTTTCAGGTATTAAATTTTTAATTATTTTTTGAATAAATAATGCATGCCCATGGTACAAAATTCACAAAGGACGAAAGGATGTCTTTCCCTGTCCTCAGTAACATATTTTCCTTACAAGAGGCAGGCTGGGTTCCCAGTTTCTTTATTAGCCCTATATTTATAATCACTTAATTTTTATTCTCTCTTGCAAATAACAGCATTCCATTTCATTGTCCTGCACCTCACTGTTCTCTCTCAATGTCTTGGAATCTTAGAACCTTCCTTGTCAACCCACAAAGAGCTGGCTCATTATTTTCATAGTACACAGTACTAAGCTGTGTGGGGTTCCCATAATTTTGCTGAATATTTAGATTGCTTCCAATCTTTGAGTGTTAGCAATAAGGCTGCAATAAATATCCTTATTCTTGTGTGTGTATGGTACCTACTTAGGTGACAGAATATGCAGATTTTTAATTTTTCTAAGTAGTTCAAACTGTCTAGGATGGAGATAGTCATTTACTCTCCCACAGGGATGCCCAAGAGTGCCTATTTCCTCATATAGTCAACAACACTGTGTGTTATATTTTTCATATTTCCAATCTGATATACGTTCTATCAGAGAAAGGGACAGACAGAGACAGAGAGATCAATTTTAAGGTATTGGCTCATATGATTGTAGAAATTAGCAAGCCCAAAATATTTCGGGTGGGCCAGCAAGGTAGAGACCCAGAGAAGAGCCAATATTGTAGTTCAAGTCTGAAGGCCATCTGCTAGCAGAATTTCCTCCTGCTTGGGGGTCATCAGTCTTTTGTTCTCTTCAGATCTTCCACTGATTGGATGCAACCCACTTATGTTAGGAAGGGCAATCGATTTTACCCAGAGTCTATAGATTTAAATATTAATCTCACCCAAAAAGACTCTCACAGAAATATCCGGAATAACCAAGTATCTGGGCACCAGGACCCAGCCAAGTTAACACATAAAATTAACCATCACACCCAGGGAAAAAGACGAGTTGCCTAAGTTCACGCAGTCCGCCAGATGGAAGTTTCAGTCTAGATCTAGAACCAAGGATCTCTTTATTTAAGCCCAGTTCACACCTGTAGTCCTAATATTATTAACACTACATTTGACTCCCCAAAGGGTCCAGTTTGAGCAAAGAAACCCTTTTCATCTCTACTTAACATTTAGAAATCTGAGATGATTCTTATCAACTTCATCCCATCCCCTTCTGGCCCTGGGGTCAACCCATAACTCATCTGGGGAGTTGGCTGATATGAGGGCCAACTCTGTGCTCAGAGGACTTCTGGGAAAAACAACAACAACAGGAGAGGAGGGCAGGAGAGTGCTGGAGTGCTGTTTGAGGGAGAATTTACCCATTTTTGAGTCATTTTGTTGTTGCTGTTAGGTTTTTTGTTCGGGTTTTTTTTGTGGGGGGGGGGGTTGATAGTCTTATGAAGCAACCACAGCTTGTATCCTTCTGTTTTTATTTTCTCTGCCTGGAAATAAAAAGCAGGTGTTTCACACTTGTGAAAGGATTGTCTTGTTTTTCCAGAACAGGCATGTAGACCCAAAGCCAAGGAGAAAAGACACCAAATGCTACATAATCTACCTTGAGAGAGTTGCCAAACAAACCCAGCCATTTGTGCCAGTCCTGCCCTCAGGGTTTATTAAGAAGTGTTGGGTCAGTGTGGCTTTTGAGGAGAGGGGCACTGAGGTCTCTACTAATGAGAGTACTCCAAGGAAAAGTCTGTGTCAAACCCTGTATCAAGTTGTAAAGGCTGGAACGGAATTCAATACCTTTTTAAAATCAATCAATCAATCAGTCAGCCAATCAATTAATTAATTTAGAGAGCAGGGGAAGGGCAGAGAGAGAGGGAGAGCCCCAACATGGGGCTCGATTTCACAAACTGGAAATCATGACCTGAACCGAAATCAAGAGTTAGATGCTCCACTGACTGCGCCACCCAGGCGCCCCTCAATGCTCTTTTTCATAGTCTACCTATGTGGTAGGAAAATACAGCACAATGATAACTTTTTAAAAATACTAAGAAGGCTCTCGTTTGGATTCCAGATCTTTCTTGTGGCTTTGTGGCGATCACAATTTCTGAAGTCTGCCTTCTGAGACACAGGGGAGGTAGGAGAGAAAGTGGGAAAGGTATTCAGAGTTAGACTCCTCTCTCTCCGGGTCACTCCCTCCTCCGGAGTCTGGGAGAAGACTTTTGAATCACGTTTGAGTTTTAAATAAGAAAATAAACAGGACAGTGATTTAAATATTGAAATGAGATGGCAGTGGCTACAAAGTTGCGTTATTTAGGAACCTACTCCTTGGTGTCAAAGGACCAAGACTGACTGTAACAGGTGGGGGCAGTTGGGAAAACACCGCTTGGGGTTTTTATCCCGTGGAGGTTAGGATCTCAAATAAGCCATTTACCTGCAAAACAATCCCAGCAACTGAAAGATGCCTAAGGCTCTGACAGATGACCTTGTGATCTCCCAGGATGCTGCAAATCCTTGATCTGCCTGATGGATGTGAGAGCGGGCACTGCCTGGTTTCTGGGAGCTGTGTTATCAACATAAATTAGTAATTTGTCTTTATTTTTAAGAACTTCTATTAGTCAATGACAACCGCACCCATGATGGTCAGATGAGCAGCGGGGGTCAGGCTGCAGGCATTGTTAACTTCATGGAATGAGGAGTACAGATCTTCCTTGACCTGTGATGCGGTTATGTTGCCCTAAACCCATCATAGGTGGAAAATATCCGAAGTCAAAAATGCATTTAATGCACCGACACTACTGAACATCACAGCTTAGCCTAGCCTACCTTAAATGGACTCAGAACGCTTACGTTAGCCTACAGTTGGGCAAAATCATTTGGGAGTCTTGGATTTTAAAACTTTTCTCACTCTTGGTCAGTGGTTGCTAGGGCTGAAGGTGGGCGGAAGACTGGACTACAAAGGGACAGGAGGTAATTTTGTGTGTGTGGGGGGGGAGGTTGTGGGAAGGTTCTATATCATCGTATCGATTGTGGTAGTGGTTACACGATTATGCATTTGCCAAAATTCACAAAACCAAATATAGTTGAGTCTTACTGTATACATTATACTTAATTTAAAAGGAACCCGACTATTTCTCAATTTTAATTTGTAATAGCATAAGTATAGTTAGATATAACCCACATGAACAAAAGCTCTCAATTTTTTTTTTTCAAGCTCAATTAATTTTTAAGTATACCAAGGGGTCCTGAGACCAAAAACTTTGAGAACCACTGAGCTAAAGCATTGATTTCTGTACTAAAGCAGGCGCCATCACTTGCTCTGGAGTTGGAGAAAGTGATTAAAAGGGAGGGCACACATTCTCTCTGGCTCTAATGCTGAAAAGCTGTGTTGTCCAATGTGGTAGCCACTGGCCATGAGCAGCTATGGAACGCATGAAAAAGGAGCTGGTTCAAATTAAGATGTACTTAGACAAAAAAAAAAAAAAAAAAAAAAGAATGTAAATGGTCTCATTAATAATGCTTACAAAGAAATGACAATATCTTGGACATATCAGGTCAAGTAAAAGCTATTGCTAAAATTAATTTCAGGGGCGGGCGGGGAAAAAAAGAAAAATAAAATTAATTGGATTTTTTTTTTAACTTTCATGTGGCTATCAGATCATTTAAAATGTGACCTTGGTTATATTTCAACCGTACAGCGCTCTTCTGGGGACACTCAGACTTCCCTGCCAATCTCCTTTCCTCCATTTACAAGCTACTTGTAAGCATCGTGGGTCTCCTGGGATGTGAAGTGTGGGTCATGATACGGGTGCTGTGAAAGCTGAAAGTAATGCATGTGACGTACTCAGCAATGCACGCAAGTACACCTTATGTGTGGTGGCTGTTATCAAAGGCCTAGGTTTCTCCATTGATGCCGTCAGAGACGGACCACAGGCTCACTAAGGCCCTTCCTCTGCAACCTATGTCCACTCTGACGACAATAACTATTGGTGGCCGAGGCCTGATCCCCGCTTTCGGGCTGGGCTGCCCTCTTCATAACGAAGAAAATTAAAATGACCCCAGGGGCTGGAAGTGGGACATCTGTATGTAAAACGAACGGAGCCCGAACAAAACTTGAAAAACCAAGCGGGCCGCAGGGCCTCCCTCGGTAACCGACGCCCGCGCGCGTTGCTAAGCGGGGAAAAAGAAAAACAAGGATGTGGTCCGTCGTCTCTTGTTCTCCGGCGGCGGCTGCTTCCGGTTCTCCGGGGAGCCGGTCCCCGGCCTACCTTCCCCGGAGGAGCTGGGACTGTGGCCGCGGGTTCCGCCGCCTCGGGAGCCTTCGGAGCCCTCAGTCCAGCGAGGTGGTGGCGGCGGGGGGCGCGGCGGCGGGTCTCCCGCGCGGCCGCGATGCTGAGCTCCCGGGCCCAGGCGGCGATGACCGCGGCCGACAGGGCCATCCAGCGCTTCCTGCGGACCGGGGCGGCCGTCAGGTGAGCCTGGGGGGGGCGGGGAGGGGGCGGCCGGAGAGGCCGGGGTCAGGGTCCCCAGCCTGGGCCTGTGGCGGCCTTTTCACAGCCCTGGCAGGGTCCCCGGGGCCGGAGCGAGCATTCTGGAGGTTTCTGCGTCGGGCTTGGTAGGAGACCCAGGCCCCGAGGCGGGACGGGGGATGGGCCTCCAGGGCCTCCAGTTGTTCGGCAACGCAGTTCTGTCAGCCCTCCCCAGTTCTGCTAGCGCCCCAAATTCTCTCAGCGCCCTGCCCTCCCATCCCCGCCCGCCACTGCCTCCTCCAATCCTGTCCTTGTCTCCAGAACTTCAGACACCCTCGGGCTCGTCAAAGCCCCGAATTCTGCCAGTGCCCCTCAGACCTCTCAGGGCCTCGCAGGCCTCCCAGGACCCCTTAATCCTTTCAGGGCACCCCCAGTCCTTCCGGACTCCCCAGCCATGTCAGTTCCTGGTCTGCCGGAGCTCCCCAATCCTGCCACGGTGCTCTCACGCCCTGCAAAGCACCCCGGGTCTTCCTCGATTTGGGCAGTACCCCTATTCCTGTTGCCCCCCACCCCTCACCGCCTAGTTAAGCCAGGGATCGCTGATTCTCAATCTTATTAGTGAATCTCTATCTTGCAAGAGTCCCTGAACCGATCAGCACCCCTTAACCTGTGAAGGCTTCCAGTCCTGGTATGGTCTCCCATTCCTGCTAGGAACCCCAATAGTATGGGTTCCCCAATCGTGTCAGGGTCCCTATTTCCCTTCTCTTACTCATCCTCCCACAGGCTCCAGGCTTGAGAGCTGAGCGCTGCACCCCCATTCCTGGCCCTAAATGACTGAGACCTGCCGCTCATCTCAGCTTCCTTCCTCTGGAACTGGAGCAGGTTTAGGGAGCTCCCAGGGCTGGGAGCCCTCAGCGGCCGTCCTGTCCAGTGCCCCCATTCTGCAGGTGGCAAACAGGCCCCGAGTCGGCTTTGCCTACAGCTGACCTCACAGTAGAGCTGGGGGAGAAGACAGGTCTTTTTACTCCCAGACCCCACTACTCTCCTCGGGTTGTCATTTTGCAGGGGAATGGGGTTTCCGGAGTCACCATGTGCTGGGGTTTTTGTCCATACCCTGCGGAGGACCTGGGCAAGCCCCCGCTCCCATCCCTTCGACGCTCTGTCCTTCAGGTTCCCGCACAAGGTTTGTGGTTTCCAGCACAGACCCGGCAGCCTGACGGGCGGGCATGCGCTCAGATCCCCGCGGCCTCTCTCACTTTGACGGAGTTGGCTCGTCTCTTGGTTTCCTCATCCGTGAAAATGGAGATGATAATAAAATCTACCTCTGTGGGATTGTTCTGAGGATGGGATAAGATCATCACAGTGCCTGGCATAGAGTATGCACCCCTAAATATTGGTGTTTGGTTAGGGGCACCTGGGTGGCTCAGTCGGTTGAGCAGCCGACTTCGGCTATGGTCATGATCTCACCGTTCCTGGGTTCGAGCCCCCTGTCGGGCTCTGTGCTGACAGCTCAGAGCCCGGAACCTGCTTCGGATTCTGTGTCTGTCTCTCTCTCTGCCCTCCTCTGCTCATGCTCAGTCTCTCTCACAAAAATCAATAAACATTAAAAAAAACTTTTTTTATGCTTTCAGTGATGGTTCTTTTTAACCTTTCAGGGCAGTTTCGTTAACGCACCTGTTGTGTGGAAGTCAGCACAGTAGTGCGCGAAGAAATTCAAGAATAGCTTTCACAAATGAAATTGAGATTATAATACTTAATAATTGTAGCAGCTAATGTTTATTAAGCCCTCTGGTTTTTTTTTTTTTTAATATTTACTTACTTTGAGAGAGAGCATGTGAGCGTGGGAGGGGCAGAAGGTGAGAGAATCACAAGCAGGCTCCACGACGCTCAGCACGGAGTCCCGACGCGGGGCTCGATCTCACAACCGTGAGATCACGACCTGAGCTGCTCTCAAGAGTTGGGTGCTTAACTGACTGAGGCACCCAGGCTCCCCGAGCCCTTACTTTGCATCCTGTGCATTAGTGCTTGTTTGATTCTGAGAATTCCATGAGCTGGATCTCGTGATTGTGCCCATTGCACAGGTAACAGAACCGAGGCTGCGAAAGTGGAATGACGCCCTGAGGAATAGAAAAACCAGAATTGAGTCAGATTAATGCACCTGTCCTTTCCTAATCCAGCTCTGTGCATGTTCTATGGACTCTGTCTTAGGAGAACAAAGATTGATTTGGAATTCCGTTATCAGTTATGTATCGTATTAGTTGTGACCTTAGGGAGGTGTTGGTTGTTGGAGACAGAGTTACTCATATCACTAGTGACTCCTCATCGAGTTAATGTTGACTGAGCTGAGCTCAAAACAATGTTCACGGGAGCCAAATATTGGCATAAGAATATATTACACACACATATATACACATATCTAACACATATATACCAGTATATGTTGTATGTATGTGTATACACACACACACACACACACACATAGTTTGTCTTATTTGGTGGAAATACATAACTTTGCATAAAAACAGTGTTTTAAATTGCTGAAATGTCTTCGTTTGTAGTAAAATAACTTCAGTGTTTAAGCCAAGCCTCAAATTAAGAAATTTTTAATTTAGTAAATGTTTAGTAGATCGGTTATGCTATATATAGTATGCCCCTTCCCTATTTAGTATTTCTATATGTTGTCTCCAGTATCCAGTCATTCAGTAAATATTATTAGGAACCTGTTAGTTGCCAGGCATGATCTAGAGACTTGGGATATGCCAGTGAGTAAAAGAGACAAAGATCTCTGCCCACGGGGACTTGCATTCCAGGGGGGGAGACAGACAATAGCCCTAGTTAATGAGTGAATGTTACATTAGAAGGTGGTAAAAAGAAAAAGCAGAACTGGGTAAAAGGAACCAGGAGTACAGGTTCTAATTGTTGGTTAGAAGTGAAGGGGAGGGGGGCGCCTGAGTGGCTCAGTTGGCTAAGTGTCCCACTTTGGCCCAGATGACATGATCTCATGGCTCTTGAGTTCGAGCCCCACATCATGATCTCAGGGCTCCACGTGAGCCCGGTGTCAGGCTCTGTGCTGACAGCTCAGAGCCTAGAGCCTGTTTCGGATTCTGTCTCCCTCTCTCTCTCTCTGCCCCTTCCCCGCTTGCACCCTGTGTCTCTCAAAAATAAATAAACATTAAAAAAAAATGAAAAAAAAAAAAAAAAAAAGAGATGAAGGGGAGGTAAGAGAGAGCCATGCAGTGATCCGGCAGGGGGGGAGCATTCTAGGCAGAGGGAGGAGCAGTGCAAAGGTCCTGAGGTGGCCTGTGTGACAGCAGCGTGGGAGGCAGAGTAAGGGGAGAACCTTGGCATGCCCCCTGAGGGAGATGGGGCTTCTGTGCTCTGACTTCGGTTTTAAATCCTGACGTCTGAACGTGCTGGTTTTCAAGACATAATCCTAACAGTATCATTACTTCAACTTGAAAGTGAGGTGTTTGGTGGGCCATTGGGTTATTTTGATGAAATGTTATTTCTGTGCACCTGTGTCTATAGTCATACGTATTGTGTCCATGATGAGGGAAGAGTGTAAGCCTATTTTCTTTTTTAGATATAAAGTCATGAAGAACTGGGGTGTTATAGGGGGACTTGCTGCTGCCCTTGCCGCAGGGATCTATGTGATTTGGGGTCCCATTACAGAAAGAAAGAAGCGTAGAAAAGGTAAGAATGAGGTCATCGCAGCCTAGTCTGTGCACTTGACCCCAGCCCTTCCCGTCCCAAAACAGTACAAAAAAGGGAGGGTTTTGTTGTTGTTGTTGTTATTGTTCTCTTGTATCTTCGGTTTCCGAACAGTACTTTCTTTTAAAGAGAAGTTCATTTTAACGACTCATTATTTTAGACCCTGTAGTGAAAAGATTTCTGTTTCACCCCCTCTACAGTCTCGAGTTTGAGACGTGCTCCGTAATGAAAAAGTTCACGTGGCTGTTCTCCTTAACATGGTACTCGTGTTGTTCAGTGCCACAACTGACTCATTGTGTGACGCGTTTGTGGGTTCACTGACCAGCAGCTAGTCACGAGTAAACGTTTCAAGTTAGTGTCTTTAATACAAAATTCTCTTTCCTTAAAAAAGTACCCCCTCTTGTAAATGCTGCTCTCACTGTGTTGATTAAAAGTCAGCAACAACAAGCAAACCAAAAAGGGGATAGGTGGAACAAAATGTTGATCGTTGTTAAATCTGGGGGTGGTTCCAATTAGAGTCCGTTACGTATCCTCTCTTCTTTTGTGCACAAAAGTTTGAGAACTTTGCATTAAAGAAAAGTTTCTTGAAAAGGTTTCAGCAGAAGAGGGAAGTACGTCAGGTTTTGTTGATCTCTTTGCAGAAAGACTGATCACAGTTGCTATGGTGGTGTCTTTCGAACTGATTCTAAGAACAAGATCATTGTCCTGGGGAGCAACAAAAGAACAATTGTTTTCTTCTGTTCTGAGAAACGTTGCTTTCTTATCAAAGGAGGGAGAAAAGGGGCGAAAGAGAGAGATGTTGTTACTAAGTGTTTTTGTACACTCAGCGTAAACCAAACTGTGCCAGACACCGTGGCGGCCTTCAGATGTAACACGTGACGGGGGACCTCCTTCTGTCGCTTACAGTCTCCTGAAGGAGCCACACTAGGACCGGGCCTCGGCGCGGATCGAATGCCTGGCCCCCGATGTCAGTGGGCACGGACTTTGTGAGATTGGGATTTTAAACTCCAGGCCACAGTGCAGAAACTCTGGCTCCCAAATGGGAGAGAAAAAAAGAGCCGGTCCCATGTGATGTGCTGTTGTCTTCTTCCCCCGACTTTTTCAGGGCTGGTGCCCGGGCTGGTCAACTTAGGGAACACCTGCTTCATGAACTCCCTGCTGCAAGGCTTGTCTGCCTGCCCCGCTTTCATCAAGTGGCTGGAAGAGTTTACCACCCAGTACACCAGGGATCAGAAGGAGCCCCCCCCACACCAGTATTTATCCTTAACCTTGTTGCACCTCCTCAAAGGTATCTAACTGGGAATTTAAAGGGGATTGTGTGCGTTTTGAAAGCAGCAGCCCAGGTGACAGGCAAAGGGTTAATAGCCTTTGTGTGAAAAAAGATCGTACAGATTGTTATAGAAAACAAACAAACAAAACACGGAGGGTCCAGTAGATACAAACAGCTGTTTTTTTAATTAAAGATGTAGCCATTTATTTTTAAATTATCGTCAGCTTATTAATAGCTTTTTTAGGGAAGAAAACACATCCACTGCCACTTAAGCATTTTGATGGTGAGAAGTACTCTGGTTTATTAAAGTTTAAAGAAAAGAAGTGTCTTAGCCTAAGAGGTAAGGTAATTCGCAGAAGAAATAGTACAGATTGTATGCAGGTTCACAGTGTTATCTAACAGACCCTCAAATATTCAACGTGGCCATCATCGGAGAAATATAAATAGCATACTGGAGGGGTTATCGTCGTTTTGCTTGTCAGCAAAGACTGAACAATCCACAGTTCTGATGGGTGACGTGTTCACATGTGCTGGTGGTGGTGTAACGTAGGGCAGACTTTCTGGAAAGCAGCTTGGAACCACACAGTGATAGCTTGCAAAATGCCCGGTTCCATTTGACCTAATAATTCTGCCGACCGTGATTTGCACTTGCCTGAAATGGAATTCTGAGAGCAAGCCAGTTTAGGAATGGCTGAACAGCAACCCCGAGCTTGGGAAGTCACATATATAACAGTCTTGATAAAGGGTGTATCGGTAAAGGAAATCACCAGTCCAACTTCATCTTTAGGCCAGTTCTTTTGACTGTAGAACGAGTTTTTCCTCCCATAACATCTGTTAACATCCCAAGGACATTCCACAGAACACGATTTGGGAAATGCTATTGTATGTACAAAGATCTCCCAACACGTTGTTACAAAGGAGGGCAGGGGGTAGAAAATGTCGATGTCCAGCAGTAGAATGATTAAGCAGTCAACGAAATATTACGTAGCTGTTACGAATCATCTTTATAAAGTGTTGTGTTGTATTGTTTTTTTAATTTGGGAGAGGCATAGGCTATAATACCGAGTTTAAAAAGAGCAGTGTTCAAAATACGATGTAATTTGACTTCAGCAAAGCAAAAATGTCCACAGATAAAGGCCGGACAGGCCGTTTTGGTCTTGTGCAATTGACAGTTTGGGAACATTAAGAGAAAACAAAACAACCATATTTCTATAGCTTACTCTCACAGTCAGGAAGAAAATGGATTTAAAAAACAGCTCATTGTTGCTTCACTGGGGTGTTTTCCCCGGCGAGCCCAGCCTGACACGGAAAGCGAGTTCTACTGTTCTGTATAACAGGCAGTTTGAAAATAATTTCTTCTAGGGGTGCCTGGGTGCCTCAGTCGGTTGAGCGTCCCACTTCGGCTCAGGTCATGATCTCACGGTTCATGGGTTTGAGCCCCACGTTGGGCTCTGTTTTGACAGCTCAGAGCCTGGAGCCTGCTTTGGATTCTGTGTCTCCCTCTCTCTCTGCTCCTCCCCCGCTCACGCTCTCTTTCTGTCTCTCTCAAACATAAACACAAATAAAAAAATTTAAAAAAATCTTCTACTACCCTGTTAAAAATAAATACCATTCCAGAGTGAAAAGCTGAAATGTCCCTACAGGCAGTATAATGCAGGTTCAGGAGCCGTCCTAGCGTGACCTCCGGTCTCCCCTTTTCACACGCGTGATGCTGTGCTGGGAGCCAGAGCCGTGCAGGGCCACTCCACCTCAGTCTGTTCTCCCCTCTCTGTGTCTGCTTCTCAGTGACTTTTTATTTTGGTTTTTAGAGGTAATTTTTAATTATACAAGTAATGCATGAACAAATTCTCCTTGTAAAAAATTAAACCATTACATAAGGCCATAGTTCCCTTTATCACTGCCCCAATCCTGTTCCCCTCCTTTCTTCACAAAGTAAAATATAAGTGTATCCTTCCAAGCTGTTTTCTACGCATTGAAATATGTTTTTAAGTACCCACAAAAATTATATATTGTCTCATTTATGTTTTTTCCTAAGCAAATAATATAATACATATTGGAGAAATGTCCATGTACCTACATATAGCTTTACCTCCTTCATTTTTTTTCTCTTTTGTGAGTTTATTGGTCTTCTGTCTTCTGTGAATTGCCTACTCATTTCCCTTGCCCATTTTTTGTTTTTGGGGTTTTTTTTAACTAAAAAAATTTTTTTTATTTATTCATTTTTTTGAAAGAGCAGGGGAGGGACAGAAAGGGAGAATCCCAAGCAGACTGCACTGCCAGCGCGGAGGCCGAGGTGGGGCTCGAACCTGCAAACCGCAGGATCGTGACTTGAGCCAAAATCAAGAGTCGGATGCTTAACAGACTAAGCCACCCAGGCGCCCCTCCGTTGCCCAGTTTTTAAAAATTGCGGCAAGATACCCATAACATAAAACTTACCATCTTAACCGTTTTTAAGTGCACATTTATGTGGCACTGAGTACATTCACATTGCTCTGCAACCATACCCGTCTTCATCACCAGAACTTTTCCATCATCCCATATCGAAATTCTGTATCCGTTAGGTAGTGACTTCCCATTCTCCTCTGTCCCCAGACCCTGGAAACCACTATTTTACTCCCTGTCTCTGAGTTTGACTCTGTATCTCATAGAAGTGGAGTCATAGAATATTTGTCCTTGTGTGTCCGGCTTGTTTCACTCAGCACAGCGTCCTTCAAGTTCATCCGTGTGGTAGCAGGTGTCAGAATTCTGTTCCTTTTTAAGGCTAAATATGAATAATGCTCCATTGTATGTACATACCACATTTTGTTCATCCATTCATAAGTCAAGGGACGTGTGGGTTGTTTCCACCTTTGGCTTTTGTGAATGATGCTGCTGTGAACGCGGGTGTGCAGATACCTACCTACTCGTGTCCCTGCTTTTTATTGTTTTGGTTGTATACCTCCAAGTGGGATTGCTGCACCAAATGGTCATTCCGTTTAATGTTTTTGAGGAACCACTATACCGTTTTCCAGAGCAGCTGCACCAGTTTGCATTCACACCAACAGGTGTGCAGAGGGTTCCAGTTCTCCACCTCCTCGCTCACGCTCATTATTGTCTGTCTTTTTGATAGTAGCCATAATGGGCGTGAAGTGA
Source organism: Panthera onca (assembly GCF_046562875.1). NCBI lineage: Eukaryota > Metazoa > Chordata > Mammalia > Carnivora > Felidae > Panthera > Panthera onca. The sequence continues at coordinate 16,830,807 of NC_138350.1, forward strand.
TTTCTCATTGTGGTTTTGATCTGCATTTCCCTACTGATAAGTGATGTTGCGCGTAAGTTTTTGTGTGGCCATTTGTATAGTTGTTTTGATCGTTTGTTTGTTTGTTTTTTTTTTTTTTTTTTTATAAATGTCTACTCAAGTCCCTTGTCCATTTTTTAATTGGGTCGTCTGTATTTTTGTTGTTGTTGAGTTTGGGGAGCTTTTAACACGTTCTGGATATCAGTCCCTTATCAGATATGTGATTTGCAAACCTCATTCACTTTCACAATTGTGCAGTATCCAGAACGTCAGGATACCTCAGTTTATTTAGCTGTTGGCTTCCGGTGCCTTGTGGTCATAGATGGGCCCCAGCGAATGGTCTTGTACGTGCCCCTAGTGCACACGGGCCTGTGTTTGCCTGCAGTAGATCCTGAGAAAGTCAGACTGCTAGGACATGAATCATAGGACATGAAAATTAGTAGATATTGCTAAATCACCTCGTGGGATTTTAAGCAAAATTAGGCTAAAGGAGACATTAAAATTTTCCTTGAGAGGAAAAAAGCTAGCACACAGGCTGCTTGAGGGGCCTAAGAGGAAGAAGGAGGCTCGGTTGCTGTCCTAATGGGCACCCTTTGTTCTGGAGGGTAGAGATGTGACACCAGGGTCCTCAGTGCTAAGAGGAGCCTCGGGACTTAGCACTGGCTCCCCAGGCTGCTGCTTCTCCACAGGCTACCCACCCCCAAAGTCCCCACCACGTTCAGCCTCCTGAGTCAGAGCCCGAAGTGTCCAAAGGACTCTCTCCAGTTTACCAACTGCAAATTAAAGAGAAGCAACAGGCTGGCTTAGTCGGTCTGGAGGTAGTTGAACTCGGGAAACTGCACAGAGGTGGCGGGCCCCTGTATTTTTATGTCCCACACTCTGTCTAGCAGCGCTGGGCCGGCGAGGCATGCGATGGAAGGGGGCCGTCAGGATCAGGAGTCCTCAAACTCTGGCCCGTGGGTCAGGTCTGCTCCGCGGCCTGTTTTTGCAAATAAAGTTTTATTCAAACAGCCATGCCCACTTACTTGCGGTCTGGCTGCCTTGGTGCCACAGCAGCAGAGTTGAGGAGTCGCAGCAGAGCCCACAGAGCCTAAAACGCCTACCGTCAGACCCGTTACAGAAACAGCTTGCCAACCCTTGATCTAGCTGTGATGACAGTATAGACTCGTGAGCCCGTCACACGTTCATTTTTGTTTGTTAGGCTTGGTTTTACATATGACCGAAAAGTGAACTACTCAGCAGACCCTTTCATGCTGCCCCGTAGAGCTTGTCCCGTGATGATCAGAAACTCCAGTGCAGACAGATACTAGCAGAGGCCCCGTGGCCCCAGAGAGAGTCCTGTTGGGTGGGGTGGGGCGAGGGGGTTAAGCACTGAGTGTGGGTTGGACTAGATGAAGTCTTCAGGGGCCTCCCGCCCTCAGAGTTGTGAGTTAAAATCATTTCATTCAGGAGGAATCTCGCAACAATTTATATCGATGACGATAATTCAAATAGCCGAAATCAAGTACTTCATTTAAATGCTATAGCCTCATGAAAGATCACATTCCTTCAGCAAATACACGGTGCCTAACAGCCCTCTGTGCATTGGTTGAGGCTAGAAAGAGGAATAATGAAAGAACCATAACTCAAGGTGGATTTTACAGCGAGAGGCTTAATTAGCTTTGATATGTTGTGCAGGACAGGTTTCCTGGCTTCTTGTTAGGCTAGTGAATTTACTAATGGCGTCACCTTTTTGGTTTCCAGCTTTGTCCTGCCAAGAAGTTACTGACGATGAGGTCTTAGATGCGAGCTGCTTGTTGGATGTCTTAAGAATGTACAGATGGCAGATCTCTTCATTTGAAGAACAGGTAAACCTCCCATTCTGCCCACTAACGCGCTGGGGCCTGAGCTCGCGATGACGGCTGAAAAGTAGCCTCGTTGCTAAGGCATGAAGAAAAAATGCCAGTATCGACCTTGCGCTCGCCTGGCCTGAGTGTACATTTCTGTGGCATTCTAGCCTGCCTTAGTATTCTGGGACCAGATCGCAAGTTCTGTTCCCATTCTCGCGATCAGAGGAGAAATGCAGTGGGTTTTGTTTGTTTCTTACCCGTTGGGTGGAAAGGTTAGCAGGATAGGGCAGGAACACCTCATTGCCAAAGAGCCAACCTCTTTTTTGTTCTGGAGTGACTTTGCACGTCATTGGATACCAGGGCCACCTGGATCTTTCAGAGAGAGGCGGGTGGCTTTACCTTTGGGGCTCAGAGGGGCTTTTTTGAACCACACCCCCATTTTTAAAAAGAAATCCGTTTTTAGAGGCTAGATGAATTGAAGTAGCCCCAGACCTTGAGCAGCTGTCATATGCACCCCCAGGGCCTTCTTCCAGCCACTCGTACTCCCTTTCCCACAACTGCAGGGTCACTGCCTTTTTTGGTCCTGACCACACCCCACCCCCTCAGACCGCTGCTATTGCCGATGGTGAGTCTGAGACCGAAGCTGAGAGTTAAGTTGTAGGGACGGGGCGTTTAGCTTCCGGTGATGTGCTGGTACGGCCTCCCTGGCTACCTTTCCAGGACGGTCTTGGGACCAGCTTTGCGTGGGCGGCTTCTGCCTCCACCATCCAGATAATAGACCCGAGAAATGGGAGACAGCCCGTGGGTCCTCACAAGGGTGGGGCGGGAGTGAAATGCGTTTAAAAACGCTGAAAAGTGAGGGGGGAAGGCTTCCCAGCCCCACTTGTTTTTAAAGACTACCTCTGTTTCCAGTTCAGTCTGAAGCTGCACAGGCATTACTTTGTAAACCGGGTGTTGACGCTCTTTCTACTTCCTTACAACGCATCTCGACGAATCCCTTGTATGTTGAAATGTTTCTCCATTTAGAAATTCTTACTAAATCCTCCTCTGGTAACTGGCACGATTTAGCTGCATTTTCTTCTCTCTAAGCCGAGAGAATGGCTGAGATGTACTCCCAGGGACATCGGATACCTTTGCTAAGTCGTGCTTGTCTGTCAAGGACCCTTGACTGCAGTCCCAGTTACTCCTTGGATGTATTTCCAGCAGCTTCAGCAGGTAGCAGTCACTGAGCCCTGCGCTGTGCACGGGAAAGAGGCAAGCATGGCTGGCCGCCAGCCTCTTGCCCTCTGGAGGCAGCCGGAGCTACTGGCCCAGGGCCTTGTCCGCATCTCCGCTTTACTGACCTAGTCGGTCAGCAGCAGACTCGCACCGTCAACCACTCTTCAGGGTCTAGAGCCAGGGCTGTGGCAGCTGTGTTGGGCCACTGTGCCTCCGTTGAGTTCTCTGATTTAATCCTCACTATGACCCCGTCAGGACTCACGGTCACTGTCCCCGTCTTGCGGATGAGAACACCGAGGCTCGGAGGAGCAGGGTGGCTTGCCCGAAGTCACCTCTCTGAGTGGCAGAGCCAGGGCTGGAGCCCCGCTGGTGCTAAAGTGCCCGCTGAAGCCCCGCCCTCGTCTGAGATACCTTCCTTTCCTCGAGGCCGAGGAGCTCCGTGGCTCACAGACACGATAGGGTTGGGTCTGACGGCATCTTGTCTTGAGATTTTTCCCTCTGGCGAACCCCTGCTCCAGCTTCAAGGGTTGGTCCAGACGCCTTGTCTGTGAGCTGCCCTGGAAAAGCTGGTCCCTTTCAGGCTGCGGCAGCGTCACTCGATAAATAGCCAGGCTGCCGCGTCCACCCCTGGGTTGTGCGTCCTTCGAGGGCCTTGCCCTTTAGCTTTGTACCTCCATCACTCTCCATCACGCCCATTCATAGCCTAGGAGGGGCTTCATTTATACGTGCAACAAATATTTTTTTTTTTTTTAAGTTTACATCCAAGTTAGTTAGCATGTAGCGCAATGATGATTTCAGGCGTAGAATCCAGTGGTTCGTCCCCTGCAACAAATACCTATCGAATGCCTGCCTCAGGCAGGGCTTGTGCGGGGCCTGGGGTTGTAGCGGCAAACGTGGCTTGCAGGTTTCTGTGGACAGTAAAGAGGTCATTTCAAAATGTGCTAACCATAAGATAAGCGTGCCGATGTGACAGTGACCGTGCGAGTGTCAGGGGCCTGGCGCTGGCGGGGAGAGAAGAGCAGTGGGGGGACTCCTTCAGGTAGAGAAGACTCTTCTGGAGACCCGAGATTTTTGCTGGGACCTGAAGTCTGAAACGAAGTGAGTCCTGTGAAGAGCCTGGGTGTGGGGCGAAAGCCTCGAGGCTGCGGTGTTTGGGAAGGACAGGGAGGTCGGTGTGGCTGGGGCCGGCGGCAGCAGAGCCACGGAGGGGAGGGCGCTCGGACGGTGGCAGGGGGCGGGTTGCGCGGGGCAGCCGGTGCCCTGGGCTGGAGGGGGGTTTCTACTCGGTGTGCAGTGGGGGAACCACTGGAGGCTTTATAGGCACCCGCCGTGACCTGATTTATGTGTGAACGGCACGTGCTGTACCCGAGGGACAGGAGCCGGGCAGAGGGAGCAGAGAGGGAAGTGGAGAGGCCAGAACAGGTGTCCGGGCCGGGGATGGCCTGCCTCAGAGGCAGGGGAGGCAGAGAGGGTTGGGGCAGGGGAGACAGAGTCCTCTGGGATTCGGGCTGTGTCTCGGGTAGAGGACCCGCTGCACCGGCTGGTGGGGGAGGGGGCTGAGTCGGGGAGAGTCCCCGCGGGAGGGTCTCCTTGCGCAGGTGCCTTTCCGGCAGAAACGTGAAGGATGAGAAGGGGCCCTGTGTGAAGATGTAGGCCGGCCGCTCAGGCCGGAGTGCAAAGGACAGGCCTGAGATGGGAAACAAGGAAGGAAATTGTGAGCCGGGCTATAGCGTGGACGGGCCTTGAGGACATTGTGCTGAGTGTAGCAAGCCGGTCACAGAAGGACAAATACTGTGTGATTCCTTCTGTGAGTTTCTGAGAGGCCAGATTTTGCGAGACCGAGAGTGGAATGGTGGGTGTCCAGGCCCAGGGAGGAAGGGGCTGGGAGTTGATATTTGACTGGAACAGAGTTTCAGTTGGGGAAGCTGGGACGGTTCGGAGAATGGGCCGTGGTGACGGTGACATGACGTGTGGACGTACCTAACCCTATGGAACTGTACGCTTCAAAATGGTTAAAGCCGTAACGTTTATGTGATGTGTTTGTTTTACCACCACCACAACAAAAGTAGGCGGGGCAGAGGTCAGGGCCATGTTGACAAAGCTGAGACAGGCTGGGAGGCGGCAGGTGTGAAGGCAGCCCTGTGCCCCAAGCTTGCTTTCCTCCTCTCTCCCCTTGAGCCCCTTAGTCGAAGGGCCTTTACGGGGAAAGTGTCGGGGAGGTAGCTGTCGATGGGCTGAACCTTGAGAAGGTGGGGGGCAGATTCTGCCCCAGTGGCTGCAGGTGTGCCTGGTGGTCCACGCAGGGCGGTTCTGATGTGGCCCCAGCCTCCTCGGGCCTCTCTGAGGCAGCTTTGCCCTGTGACAGGATGCCCACGAGTTATTCCACGTCATTACCTCGTCCTTGGAAGATGAGCGGGACCGGCAGCCCCGGGTCACACATTTGTTTGATGTGCACTCCCTGGAGGTAAGTCATTGATCCTCTCAATACGTGTATGTGGTTCGTGCATATTTAATAGGTATAGGGAGCACAAGTGTAATCTTTGCACCACTTTCAACTCCACAGTAAGTCTCGGGGCGCCCGGGTGACTCAGTCGGTTAAGCATCCGGCTCTTGGTGTCGGCTAAGGTCGTGATCTCACGGTTGTGGGACCGAGCCCCGCGTCGGGCACTGTGCTGGGCTTGGGCCCTGTTTGGGATGCTCTTTCTCCCTCTGCCCCTCCCTCCGTGCGTGCACATGCGCACACTCCGTCTCTCTCTGTCAAAAAAAAAAGTCTCAATAAAAATTACTAGTGGGAGTGGGGCTGGGGGATTGTCTTAAGCTATAAACTTTGCAATTGGTGACTTTGGTTAGGGTGCCAAGCCTCTTTAAAATGATTCATTACTACGATTTGTATTGGCTTTGAGAAGAAAAGGTATTTCTTCCTCCTTGCCCCCCCCCCCCCCATCTAATCTAGGGAACAAGGAGCCATAGGAATGCTAAATGAATCCTCATTTCCCTAGAACACTATAGATATTAGGGAGTTGGTAAAAGTTAACTAGCAAAGGGATGGGAGGGAGTATTCCAGAGAGAGGAAACGTGTTTTGATTGCATTTGATGATTGGGTACAGTCACCAACCAGAGAGGATCACCAGGGCTGCTTTTAGGATCTCTTGTTAAAAGTCGGGTTTAAGTGGGGCCATGAGCAGAGAAGCTTGTAAGCTTTAGGAGCAGCGTGAGGGTGGTAGAAGGGATTGCGGCTGGGTTTTCAGTCTGTTTTCATTCTTCTTTTTTCCCTACAGCAGCAGCCAGAGATAACTCCTAAACAAATAACCTGCCGTACGAGAGGTAATCATTCCCCTTGAACTGTAACACGGAAGATGGGTACTTTTGAGATGTGACAACGATTTGTTGTTGAAGACAAATTGTGTCTTTTTTTTCTGGTGACATCCAATCCAGCTCGAACTGTGCGTACTTGCAGAGGAGCTTGTGTTTTGGAAACAGCTTTCCATTGTTCGTTCGGACCATCTTGAATCGTTCCCCTCACACCAGGGCCTTGCTTGGTTTCCCGCTCCGAACAAAAGTAACGGACCTATTTCCACCTCAGACAAGGGTTTTCTTTCTACCTTCTTGCCTTGATCTCACTCGAGGAACTTAATAAAGCTGAAACTGTCATGTCCTCAGCAAATGATCACAGTCCTCCTTAGAAGGAGTTGTTTTCTTAAGACCTAAACTTAAGAGGGGGGAAAATAAGACAAACGGATTCCTTTGTGCGTCAGTAAGTAATAATAACGATTAGCTTTTGAGCCCAAGACTGGGTGCCAGTGGCTGCAGCATCTTAACGAGGCTCACAGAGATGAGGTGACACAGCTGGGACCCAGCCCAGGGTTGTCTGAGTCTAGGGTGCGAGTTTTCTGACTAGCACACCACGCTCTTTATTCCTCTAACTCCCATCCTATCAAAAAAAGTCCCGGTTTTTCAGAACTTGCTTATTCTGATGGCTTTCAGACGTTTATCTCACTTTCTGGAATGTTGCCTTGTGCTATATCCATCTTTGGACGTCGCAAACACTTTAAAGTGAATGTGAAAATCCATTATTCAACACAAATTCCTTTTTTAAATGTGGCTGTACCCATTATACGGAAACCACATTTAAGGACCTGTATCAATTCTCCTGTGAAAGGGAACGGGTTGTTTTTTTTTTTGATGGAAGTCAGTAAGGAAAGCTATTTCAGTTTACCTTCCAGGAACATTTTTTTTCTAAAGAGGAGAGTTCCTACCACGTACTGAAAAGGAGGGTGAATTTTGAGGTTGGTACCAAGGGGCTGGAGGTGGCATATCCAGACGTGTTCTGTGTTCCAGGGTCACCTCACCCCACGTCCAATCACTGGAAATCCCAGCATCCCTTCCATGGAAGACTTACGAGCAACATGGTCTGCAAACACTGTGAGCACCAGGTAACTACAATAGCAGAACTTGGTATTTTCTATGGTTTTCTTTCAAGTTAAGATTCGTGAAACATCTGGAGAATGACTGACATTGGTATATGGCGCTTGTGATCGCCTGGGCTCTGCGCACAGAGTGGACTGACCGCCTCCCTTTAGTCAGTGTCAAGCTGTCCTTTGACCCTCAGGGGCATTTTCTGCACTGATGGCAGACCCATTGTGGATTGGCAGGAATTCGAGTCTCAAGGCTGGGTCCCTACGGATGGTAGGCACGATAGATTCTCTTGCTTGGGGTTTTTTTTGTCTTTGTTTTTTTGCTTTGATGTTTTAAAATAACTTTTTATTTGGAAAATTTCCGACATAAATACAAAAATGGAGAATTGCGTAATTAGCACCTTGATCCATTTTAGGATATTTTCAACCCCCGCCAAAAACGCCCGTACCCATTAGCGGTTTCTCTCCATCTCCCCCACACTTGTAGCCCCTGGCGACCACTGACCTACTTCTGTCTCTATAGATTTGCCTCTTCTGGACATTTCATACACACGGAATCGTACCATATGTGGTCCTTTGTGACTAGCTTCTTTCACTCAGCATCATGTTTTTCTTTTATTCTCTTAACATGGTGAGTTGCAGTGATTGATTTTTCTAATGTTAAACCAGCCTTGTGTTTCCAGAATTAACCCCGCTTTATTGTGATGTATTCTTTTACATATATTACCGGGTTTGGTTTGCTAATATTATCTAAAGGAGATTAGTGTCTGTGTTCGTGAGGAATATTGGTCTTACGGTTTCTTGTAATGTCTTTTGTCAGGTTTTGTTATGAGGATTATACTATACTCATAAAATAAGCTGGGAAGTGTTCCTTCCTCCTGTTTCCTGAAGGACTTTGGTTAAGCTTGGTATTGTTTCTTCCTTAATTATTTGCTAGAATTATCTGTTTTTCTTTCTTTCTTTCTTTCTTTCTTTCTTTCTTTCTTTCTTTCTTTTTTTACTGTCTTTTGTTTAATTTTACTTGTTTTAATTTACATCCAAATTAGTTAGCATATAGTGCAACAATGATTTCAGGAGTAGATTCCTTAATGCCCTTTACCTGTTTAGCCCATCCGCCCCCCCCCCCCCCAGTAACCCTCTGTTTGTTCTCCATATTTATGATTCTCTTCTGTTTTGTCCCCCTCCCTGTTTTTATATTATTTTTGTTTCCCTTCCCTTATGTTCATCTCTTTTGTCTCTTAAAGTCCTCCTATGAGTGAAGTCATATGATTTTTGTCTTTCTCTGACTAATTTCACTTAGCATAATACCCTCCAGTTCCATCCACCTAGTTGCAAATGGCAAGATTTCATTCTTTTGATTGCCGAGGAATACTCCATTGTGTATATATACCACATCTTCTTTATGCATTCATCCCTCGATGGACATTTGGGCTCTTTCCATACTTTGGCTATTGTTGATAGCGCTGCTATAAACATGGGGGTGCATGTGTCCCTTCGAAACAGCACACCTGTATCCCTTGGGTAAATACCTAGTAGTGCAATTGCTGGGTCATAGGGTAGGTCTGTTTTTAGTGTTTTGAGGAACCTCCATACTGTTTTCCAGAGTGGCTGCACCAGCTTGCATTCCCATGTTTTTCTTTCTTTCTTTAGTTTTATTTTCGTAGAATTTCTTGTGAGGCTTTGCTATTAGGTGTATACATATGGGCTGTTATGATGAGTTGACTCTTACTTTCCTGATAAAATGTCCTTCTATGTCTTTGGTAAGCCTCCTTGTTTTAATAGTCTATTGCGTCCCATTAGTTTCTAACTCGTGTTTCTATAGGATATCTCTTTTTGTTCTCTAATTTATCTATCTATCTATCTATCTATCTATCTATCCTCTTATTTAAGTTTAGTTATTTTTGACAGAAAGAGACAGAGCATGAGTGGGGGAGGGGCGGAGAGAGGGAGACACAGAATCTGAAGTGGGCTCCAGGCTCTGAGCTGTCAGCACAGAGCCCGATGTGGGGCTCGAACTCACGGACCTCGAGATCATGACCTGAGCCGAAGTTGGACACTCAACCGACTGAGCCACCCAGGCGCCCCTCTATTCTCTTATTATTGAGCTAATTTTTGCCTTTGTATTTGAAGTGTAGCTTTTGTAGACAGCATATAATTGGGTTCAGTTTGACAATTTGCCTTTTGATTAGTGTGCTTAGTCCATTTATGTTTAAACGTAAGTATGTGGTTGGACTTAAGTCTGTTAGTTTACCGTTTGTTTACCGTTTGTCTCATAGAATTTTTTTGTTCCTCTGTGCTTCCTTTCCTGCCTTCCTTTGGGTTAATTGAATACTTCTGAGTATTCCATTGTAATTCCTCCATTGGCTTTTTAGCTCTACTTTTTTACATGGGGAGGGTGTGTGTGTGTGTGATTACATCATGCAATTTTCATGTATCCTGGTCTATTCAGAGTTAATATACTCCCTGTAAAATACAGGAAACTTACAAAAGTAGAGTTCTATTACCCCCTTTTCTGTAGTATTTTTGTCATATATATTACGTCTACAAATTATAAACTCCACTATAATGTCATAATTTTTGCTTTAAGCACTTTATGTGTTTAAAAGACGTTTTTGAAGAAATGTTTTCTATTTACCATTCTCAGTGTTCTTTGGTCCTTTCTGTAGACGCAAGTCCATTGGATGTTTTTCCCCTTCAGCCTAAAAAGATTCCTTTAACATTTCTTAGGTTATTGGCAACAAGTTTATTTAGTTTTCATTTACATGAAAAGGCTTCCATTTTGCCTTTTTTTTTTTTCTTTTTGAGAATAGTTTTGTTAGATACAGATTTGGGGTTGCTGTTGTTGTGGTTTGGTTTGATTTGATTTGTTTGCTTTTTTGACTGAACTAATTCGGCACGTCTGTTTCCAGCCATGGTGTCTCATTAGGACATGGATGACCACAAAGTCATCTCAGTCTGTGGAAGGGAAGACCAGCTGGGCAGGGCACGAAGGATTGCTTCGCATCCGCTTACGGTGCAGGAAAACCCTTGTGTCCAGATACCTCCCACAGTTGACTTGCTGTTTTACAATGCCAGGAAAAGGAAGGGAAAAGGGGAAGGTCTAGGTGAAGAGTTGTAGGGGAAGAAAGGCCTTCAAGGAGGCGTTACTGTGGCGTCTCTCTGTGCCTTGCTGATGAGCTCCGAAGAGCGCATTACTGGGGTGCCTGGGTGGCTCAGTAGGTTGAGCGTCCAATTTCAGCTCAGGCCATGATCTCACAGCTCATGGGTTCCAGCCCCGCATCAGGCTCACTGCTGTCAGCGCGGAGCCTGCTTTGGATCTTCTGTCCCTTTCTCTCTCTGCCCCTCTCCTGCACTCTCTCTCAAAAATAAATACACATTAAAAAAGAAAAAAAAAAAAACGCATTACTTCTTGAGCAACCTAACAGGGACAGAAGGAACCTCACAGCTTTACCTTGGGCTGTAGCTGGTGAATTTCCAGTAATTGTTCTAGATAACAGAGTCCTCCTTCTCTCTCCTTGCTCCCCACTCTTCCTGCCCGCCCCTTCTGATCCCGCCACGGCCACCTGTGGTGTTTGAAGCATACACTTGAGCATCAGGCAAAGAATAACTGAGTAAGCCACTGAAGCAGAAAGATAGGCCCGGAAGTGGATTCACGGGAGTGACATCATCCCTTGGGGGGCGGAGCCGAGCCATCGTAGGCTGCTATTTGAGCTCCCACCCGTCTTCCCCACCGAATGCCCCCCACCCTGCCAGTCAGAGCCCCCTGAGGACATGAGCCGTGCCCCAGCCTCACAGCCTGGCAGAGCCAGGGCCCAATCTCTTAGCGCGAATTCCACCCTCCATTCTCTCTCCTGCCGCCCCCTACCTCCAAACTGGAAGGGGCGGCCCCCACGCATGCCTTGTTTCCTTGCAGTTCACCACTTTGAAGGCATTGTTCTGTGGTCTTCTGGCCTCCAGTTTTTCTAATGCACAGTCGGCATGATTCATACCGTTCTCCTGTAGGTACAGTGTCATTTTTTTTCTCTGCCTGCTTACAAGGTTTTCTCTTTATTTTTGAGTTTCAGCAGTTTGTCCATGCTGTGCCCAGGTATGGTTTTCTTTGTATTTGCTTGGAATTTGCTGAATTTCATGTATCTGTACATGTCTTTCACCAAACTTGTACATATTTTTTGCCATTAATTTCCCCCCAAATTTTATGCCCCTTTCTCTGCTTGTTGGTTCGCGTGGTACTGTTCCACAGCTCACTGAGGCTTGGTTCGCTTTTCTTCAGCCTCTCTCCTCCATGTCCTTTAGATTGGATAATTTCTGTTTACTTGTCTTCAAGTTCACAGACTCCTCGCCGTCGCCATTTGTGTGCTTGTCCAGCAGAGTTTTCATTTTGGTTACTGTGCTCTTGGTTGTATAATTTCTTTTTAGTTCTTCATAGTTGCTGGATATCTACCGAGACTGCCCGTTTGTCCTCCACCAGGACTAAATAACTCTCTCCTTTGTGTCCTTGAGCATGTTTGTCATAGTTCTCGCTAAGGTCCTTGTGCTCATTTCAGTATCCAGGTCAATCCGTAGGGTCCTTCACCATGGCTCACATTTTCTTCTTTCTTCGTAGTGTATGTCTAGTCATTTCTTATTGCATATTAATTAACGTCGTAGTAGAGACTTTGGATTCTGTTACGTTTCTCTAAAAAATGAATTCTCTTCTGGCGTACAGTTAACTTGGCTGAGCTCAAAGCCCAACTGTCTTCCCCACATCGGGCAGCAAAATCTCTGCTGAGTGTTTTCAGCTTCTAGCTTCTGCTTTTTGCCAGGCCCCTGGAGTTTGCCCGCATGTCTGGTGTGGGTGTGCACACGGGCGTGTGCCTGCTTTGGAATTGGGCAGGGTTTATACATTGATCTGGGGGTTCCTCCTCTCTGTGGCTGTCCTCTTTCTGGGATTTCCTCCAGCCTCTTTACCAGCCCTGAACTCAGTCCTCTGATACCTCCATCCTGTAAGACTCCTGCTTTTTTCCACTCAACACTGAACTGCGAGACTGGGGAGCACCCCCGGGCAACAAGTCACACAGTGGAAATCTCCCCACGGAGTTCCTGTTTTCCCAAGCGTTGACGGTAGCTCTCCAGTTGCCGTGTTTTGTTTTGGTCCAGAATTTATATGCGTTATCTCAGGACAGCTACTCTAGCCACACTACTCTGTCATCACCAAAAGCAGGAACTCTTACCCTATTTTATCATCTGGTTTTTTGTTTTTGTTTTTGTTTTTTGCAACTAATACCATAACAGGCACATCTTTCTGATTACGCATACGATTCTTCTATACTGTTTTTAATGTGGACATGATGTAATTTATTTAATCATTCCCTAGAAACTTCAGTTATTCACATTGTGCCGATTTAAATGATGCCGTGATGAACATCCTTGTAGTTTTGTCCAGGGTTATTTCCTGAGGATAAAATCCCTACATTGCTGGGTCAGGCATGTTCTGTAGTTACCTCACAAGCTGTGCTTCGGTATTACTGTGCCCGTTACGTTGACAAGGTTGTTTGTCCTAGAATTTGCTTCTGGGTAAGTACACTGTGTTCCATTATGGAAATGTTGGGCATCTAAATATTAAACTGTTGCATAGGCATGTGTCTTCCCATCTGTAAAGCTTTGACTTGAACCTGCATCCTTTCTGGATTTTCTGCACTGTTTGTTTCAGAGTCCCGTTCGATTCGATACCTTCGATAGCCTTTCACTGAGTATTCCAGCTGCCACATGGGTACGTATTGAGCGATGGTTTATTTGGGGTCTATCTTGGAGACATTTAAGTCTGAAAGGGCTTTGAGGCATTTTGTGTAGCTGAGGTGCTGTGCGTTACTCAGACGCTTGGTTGGCTGAACCTGTCTTAGTTGTCGCGTGTGGTACCATGGCCCGATGTGGGGGGAGAAGAAAGTGGATGGTTTTTCTCTGGCTGCAGGAATTTTGGCTTTTTTGAGTGTACATACACGTGTTACTCTCAAATGCAAAGATATCTAAAACAGTGTAGAAGTCCTTAAGTTTCTACAATGTTACGTAATAGCTCGTAGGAGCAGGCCTAGGGTGCCTTGAGCTCCACTTTGCTCAGGGAATGTCCAGTAGTATCTGTGAAGCTTTATTGGCCATAAAAGCAAATAAAGCTCTGGGATCACACTGCCATCCGTTAAGAGTTTCAGTATAGCTCTCTTTTAAGTTGTAATCGTGAATTTTGTTTTCTGGTGCTTCAGGGGCATCCACTGACCCTGGACCACTGCCTTCACCACTTTATCTCATCAGAATCAGTGCGGGACGTCGTATGTGACAACTGTACGCAGGTATGCCCCTAAGCCCCAGTGTCCCCCCCAGGCCTGTGTGTCCTGATAGAGCGCCTCTCACAGCAAGCTCTTCTGACTATGCCCGGATGGTCGTTTTAGCCACAGTCACGTAACTTGGCTGGGAAATCAGTAGCCCATGGACCAAACCTCTTTTCTGGATGAGTTTTACTTCATCCACAGAATGTTTACAGGAAGACTCTGCTGTGCTTTGAGACAGGACATATGCCCCCCCCCCCCCAGCCCCCTTGTCTTACGCCCTGCTGTACTGACGCTTACCTGCCCTGCCCGACTCCCATAAGCATTTGTGTTTCATCCTCTGAAGAAGAGGAACTGTGTGGAGCAGAATTTTTGAAGACACAGAACAGGCGACGTGCCCACATCAGAGTTCTAGCGTTGCTGCCTCACTTCTCTTGCCCCCTCTGTCACTTGACGACTAAAACTGACAACAGGTCACGATTAACTGGGGGGCTGAGCTCCTTCAGCAGGTCAAAGTCGGGCGCCAGCTGAATCCAGGCGGAACACCGGTCGGCCCTGCGGTTTGCCGCAGATGTTGCGTTACAAGAAATTCTGCAGAGAGGTTTCTTTCATTTCAGATTGAAGCCAAAGGGACGTTGGATGGGGAGAAGGTGGAACACCAGAGGACCACCTTTGTCAAGCAGCTGAAACTAGGGAAGGTGAGCCCACGCCACACACCTTGTCGGCCTAGCTCTCAGGGACCCGCCGTGTCCCGCCCCCGACAGCCTGCTGCCTCGGTTTCTCTCGCCCGCAGCTCCCTCAGTGTCTGTGCATCCACCTGCAGCGGCTGAGCTGGTCCAGCCACGGCACGCCCCTGAAGCGCCATGAGCACGTGCAGTTCAATGAGTTCCTGATGATGGACATCTACAAGTACCACCTCCTGGGGCACAGACCCGGGCAGCACAGCCCTAAGCCCGGCGAGAGCGCGGGGCCCTCACTCGACCTGCAGGACGGGCCGGCCGCCCCCAGATCAGGTGCGTGCCCCAGGAGCCGACGCACGGGACGTGCGGCTCAGAGAAAAGGGATTTGGTGTCACCGCCTTCTGGGACCCTTATGCTGCGAGGGAGCTTGTCCGGTGGTGGCTTAAATACCTGAGAACGGCAGCACTGGGAGTGTGAGGGGGAAGATCCCTTTAAAAGAGGTCAAACGTCCATAGTAATGAGATGTATGGTTTTAAAAACGATAAATCGTAGTTGAAAAAATTTGGGAAGACAACCTTAACATCGCCTTCTGGTCTTTTGACTGAATGCTCGTTGGCTCTGAGCAGTCCAGTGAATTTCTTCCCGCAGTATGGTCATCTCGTTTATACGGGTGACGCGGGGAGGGAGGGTCCTGGCTAATGATCACTGACTTCTTCGTTACTGAATTCCCTATTGATCTAGTTCCACTGCTGTCCTCACCAGAGATGAATAATGGAGTCGGGCCCCAGTACCGCAGGTAGCTCTTGGGACCCTCAGCCCCGCTGAGGGGAAAATCGGAGGCCCCAGGAGGCGAAATGACTGGTCGGAGGGCAAGTGTTAGTCCATTGGGAGAGAACCAGAGGTAGTGATGGGCAGGTTTTTAAATTTGTTTTACTTTGAGAGAGACAGAATGCATGTGGGGGAGGGGCAGGGAGAGAGACAGAGAATCCCGAGTGGGCTCCACATCCTCAGCACAGAGCTCATGCGGGCTTGAACTCATGAAACTATGAATCATGACCCGGGTGGAAATCAAGAGCTGGGAACTTAACCGACTGAGCTACGCAGCTGCCCCAGTGTTGGGCAGTTTTTAAAAGCTATCTTATCTAACACATTGAGCTCTTTACAGTTAAATAGATGAGGAAAACCCATAGACTCTAAGGGCTCTGAGCCCACACTCAGCCCCCACATTTGCTCCCAGTCAAGCCAGACGGCTGTCTTCCCCGCACCCCAGATGCTCCTGACTCAGCGTCCTTTACTGCTTTTATTCTTTCTTGCGTCCATAGTTGTGTGGCCTGGCAGGACATCATTCACAGGGAGACTGTATTTTGCCTTTTCTCAGTTGATCAATAGATGAACGTCAGAAGCAGCTGTAGTGGGAAGAGGGCTCAGTCTTAGCCGCTGCTTGAAAAATTTTTTTCTTAATGTTTATTTTTGAGAGAGACAGAGCTTGAGCAGGGGGAGAAGCAGAGAGAGAGGGAGACACAGAATCCGAAGCAGGCTCCAGGCTCTGAGCTGTCAGCACCGAGCCCAATGTGGGGCTCAAACCCACAAGCCGCAAGATCATGACCTGAGCCGAAGTTGAATGCCCAACCGACTGAGCTACCCAGGCGCCCCTTAGCTTCTGTTTTAAATCAAGGGCTGCCTCACTCTGGGTTCTTCCTTTCCTGGGGGGAGCAGGGGGCGGGGTGCAGGTCTGCTAGTCGTCACAGCATGCTGGCTATGGCCACCATATGACCCACAGTGACTGACTTGGTACTTACAGGCCCCCAAAAATGACCCATGAAAGGAAAAAAGACATCAGCATCTCCTTCATTATTTTACCTGCATCCATAAACATTTATTAACGCTGTTACACGTTGGTATTCTTTAGAAGCTGGCGACTAAACAAGAGAGAATGTTTAGATCGGTGGTTCTCACCAGGGAATTTTGTCCCCCAGGAGACTTTGGGCAGTAGCTGGTAGCGTTTTTGGTTGCCACAAATGGGAGACCGGTGTTACTGGCATCTGGTGGATAGAGGCCAGGGGTGCCAAGAAACATCCTGCCACACGCAGGACAGCCCCCGCCACAACCAAGAATTATCCGGCCCACGTGTCGGTAGTGTCCAGGTTGAGAAAGCTTGACTTTGTCGAAATGTCAGTAAATTAGCTACAGCTTAACTCTGGCGCGTCTTTAGCAAACAGGGATCAGGGATAGGAGGCTTTAAGGTTCACAGAGCTCTCAAAGTGAACAGCAGACCAGGAGCTAGACACACGTTTTCTACTTGGGATTAAACAGTCAAGGACAAAAAGGACGTTTTAGCAATCAACATCACACAAAATGAAATACTTGGTTTTCTTTCTTTGTAGCATTGCTGGGGAGTTAAGCTCAAGGTAATCGAAGCCATGTTTTGTTTACCCACAGCTACTGCGACTTGTAATTGCCTTGGGCCTTTTTCTCTTGCAGTTTTGAATCAGCCAGGGGGTCCGAAAACACAAATTTTTATGAATGGCGCCTGCTCCCCATCTTTATTGCCTACCCTGCCAGCCCCAATGCCCTTCCCCCTCCCAGTTGTTCCTGACTACAGGTGAGCCACTCTTCAGGGGCACATTCTTCATCCGTTGTCGCTGCTGTTTCTCTTGGTTTCCAAAATTAGCTTAGCACAGAAATGAATGCCAATGTGGATGGACATTTTTCTTTCATCTTAAGGTGTGATTTCACTATTACGCATTCCTGTTTTCGTCCAAAACGGAAATCACTTTAAAAATAAGAATTCTAAAAGTACGTAGAATTTAAATATATGTCTTCTGTGTATACACGTGTGAATGTATGTAGAGTATGAAGAAGGAGATTTCAAATTTCTCAGGATACCACGTAGAGGTCAGCAGTTAAATCCCTAAAGCCTTCTGCTCTAAAGTTGTACGTGTGCTTACACACAGGGTACATACACTCACGGAATGGGCATCTTCCCATGCCAGTAAGTATCAGTCCCTATTGTCGTGGCTGTGTAGTAATCACTCGTACGGATGTGCCATCGAATCAGTCCCCCGTCACTGAACATCTAGGATTCTTTTTGTTTTTGCCCGGAACCCTTTTTCCTGTCGGTAAACCACTGGCATCCGTTCCTCCCATTCAGTTCCTCCACGTACCTCTTCCGGCTGATGGCGGTTGTCGTCCACCATGGAGACATGCACTCAGGACACTTCGTGACTTACCGACGGTCCCCACCTTCGGCCAAGAACCCTCTCTCCACCAGCAACCAGTGGCTGTGGATCTCCGATGACACCGTCCGCAAGGCGAGCCTGCAGGAGGTGCTGTCCTCCAGCGCTTACCTGCTGTTTTACGAGCGCGTCCTTTCCAAGATGCAGCACCAGGGCCGGGAGTACAGGTCGGAGGAGTGACCACCCCGGCTCCGGAGCTGGAGCCGTGGCACTGTCCACACGGGCCGGGAACAAGGCAAAATCAGACTGTGTGTGTGCACGCAAGAGGCCCCACTAGAGTCCTCAGCCTTCTGGTGTGTTCTAAGAGCAGGCTCCGTGCAGGAGCCAGTGGCCCCAGTTCAAACCGGATCAGGCTCCCTGAATGGTGCGCCCCGGACGGTGTCCTTGTGCTGGGACAGCATTCGTTCTGTCTAGAACGTCTTTTTACTCACCTGCTAATTAAAAGAAATCCAACTCTGGAAGCCACCTTTTTTATATTCGGCCACATTAGGTGTTCTCAGAGGGGAGGTAGCTTTGTCTAATCCTCCGATTGGTTTCAGCCCCGATCTTTTATTTTTAATAAGCAGGCCCATGAAAATCGTTCACGAGAATTGGTGAAATTGTTAAAGGCAACAATTTAGAAGAAAAAGTGCCTTTCCCTTTCGATCGCTTTTGTAGCACGTCCATTTGGGAAAATATACGTTGTCCAAGAGTCCTATAAAGAACTTTTGGAAAGCTCTGTTCCTTCCAAGTTTCTCAACGGATAGCAACAGGACAGTTACGAGACACCTCAAGAACACCCACCTCCTCTTTCTGTGGGTCTTTTTTAATCTTTGGATTCTTTATATGTAGTAAAAGCGCACCTGCCACATCTGCCCCCAGGGGAAATTCTTTCACTGCTCGGTCAGTAGTGAACTCCCGGGTCGCTCTTAACTCTCTGCTTACCGTGCCAGAGACAGGATGACGGTACGTCCTAAAACTGCGCGAATAGCCGGGACGGGGCCGCCTCCGTGCTGGCATCTGCGCCTCCTCTGCTCTGGACAAAGCTCCGCTCCGGACGGTGGTTCCTAACTCTGTGGCTCATGCAGAGCTCCTGAGGTTTACAGGTGGAGCTGGGGGCTGTGTAAAAGGACAGTCCTAGCCTTGGTTTGAGAGCTGGGTTCAGAAGGAAGGGCACCGACCGTGGGGCCGCAGTCTTTCTTTCTGAGCCTCCGTTTCCTCATTTGTAAAGTGAACAGTTAAGACTCAGTGAGCATCAAAACCCCAGCCCTTCCCACAAAAAAAAGAGAAAGTTTTCAATTTTTAAAAACGTATCTTTACAGTTGATCATCTAGTATTGTCATTTCATTACAGGTCCGTACTCTAAATTTATTGGTTTCTAGTAGCCTGATACAAAGACTGTATTGAGCACTCTCTTCCCTCTTTGGATAAGTCTCATGAATGCCTCTCAGGACCACAGGAAGTTTGAGGACACACAGTAGTATCTATGTTTTAGCTAGTTTTATTTAAACAAACAAAAAAAAAAGATACCAAACTCAAATGGACTCCTCAGAGTTAAGATTTGGAATCAGAGCTGTCTAAAAGGTCCCCCGAGGTAAGGCTGAGGACCATGCTCCTTCTGGTGGGGGCAGGCTGGCAGACACTTCTAGACGATGCCTGGGTGTTGGCTAAAAGCGGAAGTGGCCCAGGTGATCACCATCCCGCCTGGCCCGGCACTCACCCCCGAGGACTCCAGACTCACTACCGATTGAAAATACTGTGAAGGTTCTCCAGGCCACGGGCATCAGGGAGAGAGGAACAGTTCGAAGCATCTGAGGCCTTCACTGCTGACGCCCCTTCCTGATTCCGTGGCAGGCCCTGGCTTTGACGCTGAACCCAGTCCACCTATTTTGCCTGGGTCTGGTGGAACAAACCCCCAGTTACGTGACCTGACGCGGCGTTGCAAAGTCGCAGCTTTCAGTCACTGCTCTCCTGCCACCGCTTACTCTTTGAAGCCTGCCACTAAAGAGACACGCTGGGCACGAAAGGGGATGATCCTCTGAACGTTTAGCTGTCAGCAGATCTTTGGTCAGAGGCCAGGGTGGGAGCCAAGGTTGTAAATGTGAATGATAATCTGTGCAGTCTCTTAACCTGACTTAAAGCTGACTTCCTCATTTCGTAAATTATTAGGCATTGAGTAGCAGCCACATCATCTTATTTCTGGCTTTAAGTTATTTACAGAGTGGCTTCTCTTGGCAAAAAACCGAAGTTAAACTAGTAGTTTATGCCATAATAACTGCTGATTTATGTATTTGCTAAAGGTACCTTTTGTATCTGCTGTGTATTATAGTAATAAAAGAATCTTTTTGTTAGGAAAAAAAATCAACTGGTATTCTTTCATACTTGACCAATTTGATAAAGCCATCCTCTTTCGGAATCCTGCATTGCTGTGCAATAAGCCCCACGCTTGGATTAAACCTCTTCTGTGTTCCCTTTTCGGAAAGGGGATGCCAGTTCCCTCCTGGAGTAGGGAGGGAGGAGAAATTAGACTTACAAACTGCTGACAAAGTTTTTACTTTTTAGTAGGCAGAATTTTGCGAAATGTCAGATTGACCCGTGGAGCTAGAATCTTCTTTCGGACGGGGAGACTGTGATACCAGTGAGTGTTGGTCGGGTGGTTCATCATAAGCAAACTTCCGTGGGCCAGCTGAAGCCTGACCACCTCCACCTTCCGGGAGGGCTGCTTCCCCCGAGAATCCTTATGCCGGAAGAAGAAATCTCTGCAGGCCCCGAAGGAGACTGAGGCTATGGGGCTCCCGGGAGCCAGTTCCCTTTCATCATCTCTGTGTTCACCGATGTGGTCACGGCCATCTTTGTACCTGCCACGAGAAAACAAGCACGATGTACAAAATGGCTCTCTCCCGGAACGTGCCAGAACCCTTGCTGTCCTACTGCGTGAAAGGTGCGAGGAGCAGCCCCCGCTCATGGTTCTGCAGGGGCGGGGGGGCCTCCTCCGGGTACGCAGATGAGCCGCGCCTGGTCTCCATTTGACCTCTTCCTATTTGATCCCTCACCTTAAAACACACCTCACCAAAAGAAGCCACGAACACGTCTTCCACTCCTCCCAGTTTGTGTATGTAAACCAGTATAACATAAGATGGTTTCTCCCTACACTTAGACTCTGCACAGATAGCGTAAGTGCCCATCTCTGAGCTCCTGGTACCCTCTCTCCCTCACTTCTCCAGCCAGATCAGTGGGATTCCCGTTCTATACGCACCCCAAGCCCCCTCTGCTCTTCCTCCAGATGTGTGTGTGGCTCATGCCCTCTCTCCAGTTAGTCTCCAACTCCAACATCAGCATCTCGGTAAGCCCTCTGCTAACCACCTTCCCCTAAACTCAGGGTTCGTAAGCGGAGCGATTCTGTCCCCCGCCCAAGGGACGCCTGGCAATGTTTGGAGACACTCTGGTGGCTGCGACTGGGAAGGGGATGCCCCTGGCATCCAGTGGGTGGAAGCCAGGGATGTTGCTCCCATCCTGTGATGCACAGGGCAGTCCCAAGAGGAATCACCTGGCCTGAAACATCAGTGTCGCTGCTGAGAAACCCTGACCTAAACCCAGATCCCTTCCTCCTCGCCATTCTTTAGCAAAATCAGCCTGTTTCATTTTCTTTCAGACACTTGTCAGCATCTCGAATGATCTTGTTCAACTGTTTGTTCATCAGACAATCCCCTCTCGCTTCCCAGTGCAGCACGGGCTCCACGAAGACTGACCGCTGGTGCTGTCCCTGCTGCACTAAGGAATTACTTGTACAAATGGGTAAAATATGGTGAAATCTAAACTCATGCCTTCAGGAGAAGAAGATTTATACAATTCAGTCCAGCAACCTAAAGAAGAAAAAGTAAAACGCAGGTAGGACGTTACCTGTTCACGAGCACAAAGTTGAAGGTCTCTCCAGTCACCGCAGAAACACGATCCCGGACGCGCTCTAGAACTGGGATCCAGGGCTTTGGAGACAGAGTAAGGCCCGAAAACGTGTAGGTCAGCCCGGGGTTGCCGTAGGTCGCCTGCTTCCTGGGCACACTGTGCCACTTCCCAAACACCTGGACCCTGGCCAGCGCGCCTGTGCAGATAGAACATGGCAGCTCAGGAGGGCAGGCAGGTGAGGACCCCACACGTTTGCTCCCTGAGTATTCAGGATCGAAAGGGGACTAAATCAGGAAGTAACATTTAGTCTCCTGACCAAGGACAAAACTCCCTGTTGCTAGCCCAAAATGTTCATGTAAGAACAGTGATTCTTGTCCTACACTTACAGAAACACGGTCTTGTCCATTTTCTTTTTTTTTAATACCGTGACTTCATTGTCTTGCCTACAGTGGGAACGTATCAAGAGGCTGAAACGCAAGCAAGCTGAAGTCAGGCTGCACGCTAGGGTGATCCCGCCAACCGCGGGGACCGAGGGTGTGGAGCCCCCAAGAAGGTGAAATTAATGCAGCCAAGGCTGTAGGCTGGGGTCTCCGTGGGCTTTTCTATGCCTGCAAGTGCTCTGCCACCTTGCAGGCGTTCTCAGTGTGCGTTCGGTCACCCGGCATCACCCGGAAACAGCCGCTAGAGCGTGGGGGAGGGGCCGGTGATCCACGTTCTCAGAAGCAACAAGGTCCTCCAGGTGATGCAGAGAACCCCCGTGGGGAGGAACTACCTGGTTATTTGCTGTGTCTCCTACGAGACCAGCTGCACCTCAGAATCACCTGGAAGCTTTCTAAAAACACCGATGCCCAGGCTGCACCCCCACCCTACTCTGATTCAGTTGGTCCCGGGTAGAACGCAGCATCTTTTTTATTTTTAACCTTCCCAGATGATTCTAATCAGTGGCCAAGTGGCAAGTCACTCTCAGCATCTGCCTGCTCCCGGTGGTGGGTGGGCAAACTTTTCTCCAGTTTGTGTCCCGAGCGCCCAACAAGGTGCCTGGCCCAGAGAATAGGTGTTGAATCAGTAAATGAAGTCCCCGGAACCAATGGCTCCCGAGTTCGTTATTTCTCCAAACACAGCCCGCTAGTTGTATGAAACAAGTCTTCAACACACACGGTCCTCTGCTTACCTGTAAAATACTCCACTTCCCGCTCCAGCTCCTGGAAAATCTTGTCTGCTTCAGCTTTGCCAAACAGGACTGTGTAATCACAGCTCAGGCCCTCAGCCCGGATGTGCTGCCAGCTGGGGCCGGCCTGGTGGCCTGCATTCCCCTGGGTCTCCGCCTTCGGCCTTTTCCTGCCACCCTCCTGGTCCACTTGCCGGCCTGCTGGACCTTCTCCGCTCACCTCTCGCTCCCTCTTTCCCAAAAGGTCCCCTAACTCCCCTTTCACCAGGAATCTGTCCATCCTGTCTCCACGAAGCAAAGACCTGGGCGCGGGAGGCAGGGCGGAGAGAGAGATTGCCCAGGCTCGGTCCCAGATCCAAAAATCGGCTTGGTGGAGAAGTGGTCCCACTGCATTTCTCCGCGGTGCTTTCAAGTTCCCACTTTTAACACCATGTTCTAGAACAGAAGTAGAGGATGTTGAAGTTGGAAGGGTCCCTCAGGATGTCCTGGGTCTCCCACACCTGGCTATGAATCACAATCTGCTTGCAAAACCCCCAAAAGCCTGCATTCCACCCGCAAGCACCTGACCTTATAAAGAAAGGACGCCTTTCCTGGGACGCCTGGAGAGGTGAAGGGGTTCGCCTAAAGTCACTCAGAAAAGCAGATTCCCTGTCTCCTTTTCACCCACTGCTGACCGGCCCTCCGACGCCACTACCCCCTCGGGTAAGCATAGCGATCCTCAAATGGCTACGATTCAGAGTCTGAATGTAAAACAGTTAAGCGTGATCACCCGCACGCCCAACTCCAAAAGAACTGCGTGGGGCCCAAAAGATCACCCGCACGCCCAACTCCAAAAGAACTGCCCGTGCGTGGGGCCAGGGGGAGGCGAGGGCGCCCTGAGAAACCCCAGAGAGCACCCGCGCCACCCTGAGCCCTGCAAACACCGGAGGCAGGGCTGTCGGGAAGCGGACGACACCCGCGCAGCCGCACTGCTTCCGGGCGGATTTCGGCGCCGGCTGGGAAATGCAGGCGCCTACAAACAGTATGGTGGCGGCTTCCTGGCGCCACCTGCTGGCCTTCTGGGCGCGCGGCACTCACTGCCGGGTTTCAGCCTGACTGCCTGGACTGTGCCGGCTGAGGATCCTGTGTGGTTTGGGAGCAGCTGTTGGGTGTCGCCTCTCCTCAGGGGCCACTGGGCGTCCAGGTAGGGAGCTGGGCCACCAGGTGGGAGCACGATTCCATGGCTCCTCTATCCGTCTCCACCACCCTAGCTGTGTGGCTCCTACAGGTTGCTAAAACTCTCTGGGTTTGAATTGCTTCATCTATACAGTAAGGGCTATAAAACCTATGCCCTGAGAGCACCATGAGGGTTATTAGATAAGATGTGTGAGAAATGCTTCTGTGCTCCAAATAAATGAGGGGCGCCTGGGTGGCTCAGTCAGTTAAGCGTCCGACTTCAGCTCAGGTCATGATCTCGCGGTCGTGAGTTCGAGCCCCGCGTCGGGCTCTGGGCTGATGGCTCAGAGCCTGGAGCCTGCTTCCGATTCTGTGTCTCCCTCTCTCTCTGCCCCTCCCCCGTTCATGCTCTGTCTCTCTCTGTCCCAAAAATAAATAAACGTTAAAAAAAAAAAATTAAAAAAAAATAAATAAATGGTAGGTTCCGTCAGTGCTCCTAATTTTGGTTTACTCTCTGTCTCCCCCAGTGGAGTGAACGAACGCTCGGGGAGACCGGAGCCCTCTTTTTGAATGATCTCGGCGCACAGTTGTGCAGGTTTGGACAAAAGCACACAGTCGTGTGACCACCAGCACAAGGAATCTCCAGAGGCTCCCTGGGGTTCTGTCGCCCCACAAGATCCCCCCCCCCCCAAGCCTCTTATCAGCTCCCTTTCACCCCTGAGCTTCCAACCACCGAGGTGTTGCCTGTCTCTATGGTTTTGTCTTTTCCAGACTTTCTTAGGAAGGCTATACAATATACAGCCGTTTGGGTCTGGCCTTTCCTTTAGTCCAAAAGCTTTCAAGACGCACCCCTTGTTCGTATTGGTTGGTTGTTCCTTCTACTGCTAGGTAGCATTCTATTGTATGGATGCCCCACAGTCTGTTACCCACCCCCCACCCCCATGAGGCACGTTTTTACAAATGAAGTCACCGTATCCATTCACGCATGAACTTTTGTGTGAATGCAGATTTTAATTGCACTTGGGTGAACCGCAGGGGTGCGTGGTAAGCGTCTGGTTCACTTGATACGCAAGCTGCTGAACTGTTTCCCAAAGTGGCCGGAAGCGCAAATGAAGTTGAGTTAGGGGCTTCTCTCCTGACACACCGGGCTCCTTGCCCCAGGCGCTGGAACACAACAGCAGTCAGATAAAAGTCCCTGCCCCCAGCAGGGTTCAATTTTGGAGGTGGAGACCAACAAGGAAATAAACAAGTATAGACAGTACAGAAGCTATAGAGTGACCAGCTAGAAAGTGGGGGAAGAGGAGGCCTTTCAGAGGAAGGGACCTCAGACCCAAAGCTTACCAGGTTGGGGGGGGGGGGGGCAGCGTGTGCAAGGCCGTACAGGCCAGGCAAGGGACAGGCTGGACTGTCCAGTGAATGTGAGAAAGCCAGATTCGGCCACCTCGCAGTAGTAGGGGCTCCCGTCCGAGCGGGGAAACAGCTCTACCAGCAGCGTAACAAGCTGGGGTTTATTCTAAAACCGATTTGAAAACTACAGGAGGATTTTACCTGGGGATTACCACGATTCATTTACATTTCAAAAGCAGCACTCTGGCGGCAAAGAGGGGAGCGGCCAGGATAGTAGCCAGGCGACGCACAGCGGCAGTTGAATCTGGGGTTTGTTTTGGAGATAGAGCCAAGAGGCCTGTTGATGGTTTGGACGCGGGGAGGGAGGGAGGGAACAAGAAGAATCGCAGGTGTATTGGGAAGAGTTTCTGGAATTTACTCTTCAAGACCTCAATTCCAGTCTCCCCCAAATCTTACAGGTTAGGCTAAACGCGGGACCGCACTAGGCCCTAGTTTAAGACCAGTAAAGTAGGTTGTGAAAACTGGGGCGTGCACCCGGACCTAAGGGCAAAACAAATTACTATTGTAATGTTAATTGCACCCCCACTACAACCCAGTGGGGCAGGTACTTCCAGCTCCTTTCCACTGCGGGGAGGTGAAGGGACGGGCCCCAAGGCAGAGGTGTGACTGCTGAGTACAATGAATGAAAGACTAAAACACCTAAGAAAACTCACCCTCCGGCCAGAGGCTTCCAAGCCCCGCCAGGAGCCAGGGGCGTTGCTCCGCGGGCCCTCCGGCACATGCGCATTAGACCCCCCACCGCCCCCTGCCCAGCCCCCCCCGATCGGAGCATGCGCGGGGCGTTTGGCGCCAATTTCGGACCGCTGCAGCCGGCGCATACCGCGGGTTCCCGGGCGGCGCGCGTTCACTCTCCCCGGCTCCGGGATGATTGGCCAGAAGACCCTCTACTCCTTCTTCTCCCCGAACCCCGCCGGGAAACGACGTACCCGCAGCCCCGAGCCGGCCGACCCAGGGACCGGCGTGGCGGCGGTAGCTGAGGAGAGCGGGGATGCGGCGGTGAGGCGCGGCGGGGACCGGGCACCGGGAGCAAGGGACCGGGAGGAGGGACCGGGGTCCCGCCCGACCGAGGGGTAACAGGGATGCACCGCTGACCCGTTAATTTGGGTCCTAGTGTTCAAAGCCGCCTGCACGTGTTCAAAACAGCCCAGGCAGTTTTCTATCGGCGGCCATTCTGAGGGGCCAGCCAATGGGGATGGATCGCGGGGCCCACGGCGCCAATCAGACGCGAGGGGGCCGCCCCGCTCGGCCCGCCGTCCAATCGGAGAGGACACGGGGCGGGAGCCCGAAGGGGTTTTGCCGCGAAAAGACCACGTGGGGACGCGGGTGGCGGGTCCGAGGGGGCGGGGCTCCTGGGTCGCGGCCTCCCAGCCCTTGTACCCCTCCGGAGGTGTCGCGGGCCTTGCTTCCTGCCCCTCTGCCAGCCGCAGTTTGGTACGCAACCCAAAACTGGGGTCAGCGGCCTGCCTTCCCGGCTGGGCTCCCTCACTCCGATTTTGCTGCGACTTGCCCCCTGGCGGCTGCGTCCCCGCGGATGGGCGTGCTGCTCAATGGGCCCTGGGGATGGGGGCGGCAGCTGCGGGCGCCCGGGCGCGGCCCGCTGCGGCTCGTGACCAGCCTGCGCGGGGATCGCTTGCAGGCCAGCCCTGCCAAGAAGGCCCGGGCCGGACAGGAGGACCCCGGCACGCCCCCCACCTCGCCGCTGAGCCCCGAACAGTTGGTCCGCATCCAGAGGAACAAGGCCGCCGCCCTGCTCAGGCTCGCCGCGCGCAACGTGCCCGTGGGTTTCGGTGAGAGTTGGAAGAAGCACCTCAGCGCCGAGTTCGGGAAACCGTATTTCATAAAGGTAAGCCTGGAGGCTGCGGGGCCCTTTGTGTTGCTCGTACAACTTGCCGAGTCCGCGTTTGTAGAATATTGCTTCCGCGTTTGTAGGATATTGCTTCCGTAGGCTTCTGTATTCCCTCCTTTAACGTCCTTGTGAGCTACGAAAGTAAAATACACCCATGGTGTTTTGCATTTGCACGCCTTAAGAGCTTACTGTAAGATGATCGGGGTCTTTGTTAACCATTCAGTTGGTCTGCTCTCCAGGGAAGAGCTGCGTGGTAAAATCGCAAACCCCTGACTGCGTTGACACCCGGTTCAACCTTTACAAAAAGAGGGGAGGGGTTGGCACCAAGAGGAAGTCAAAGCAGCCAGGCCCATCAACTCTGACCCACTCGAAACAGAGGGGAAGGGTACTGACTTTGGAGTGGGACATCCTCGGTGACCCGCAAGTACAGTTGTTCCTTGCTGTTTTTCAAAAGAATTTGGATATAAAACATGGCGAGGAGCTAGGTGGTGCTTCTGTTAGCTTACATTGGAAGTTTTCTTAATGAATTCTCGTGCTTTCCGGTGAGAATCTGATTTTAAATCTAATTTGCCTTTACCTCAGCTCATGGGATTTGTTGCAGAAGAAAGAAAACATTACACCGTGTACCCACCCCCACACCAAGTCTTCACCTGGACGCAAATGTGTGACATAAGACATGTAAGTACAAGTTGTCGGTGAGTTTTAGTAAAAGGGGGGGAGGGTGAGAATCCAGTAGTTATTTGTGAATGGCCCTGGAGTTAAGGCACTGTCCATCATTGAGTGATAAATGCTGAAATGGTGAGTTTTGGGCTGGCTGTTTTGTAGCCTGTTAACTTTCTAACTTTTAGCATGTGCCACCAAGGCAGCAAAAAAGAAAAAATTATACGTAGACTTTGGGTCTGTGTGCTCTAATTTTTTGGGTTTTATTTAATCCTGAAAGCAGCTCCATGCCAGCATCACATCTTATTGTGGTGGCGGTGAGGAAACTGAGGCAGGAAGCGGTTAGGTCTTTTTCAATTGGTTATTGTCCATCCACCTTGACCTGCAGGTCAGTACTCTCTTTGTCTGACCACACTGTCTTTCATAGGTGATGCTTTCAAGCTCTTCCGGCCTCAGCAATTCTGCTGCCCTTTTAACAGACCCCTTTGCTCTGGTTCATTCCGTGCAACATCTACTGACTGGCTTGGTCTGGTCACTTCAGTCTCCTGCTCAGAAGCTTGTTTATGGCTTCATACTGTACGAACGACAGAAGCTGAACATGAAAATAGCCGTGGCCTACTGCCTGGCCTGTCCTCCACCCCCAACCCTCTTGCTTCAGAGTTGGACAGTGTGACAAGAATCCTCTCTTCTGTCTTTTGAAAAACTCGATGAGATCCATCTATGGCACCTCCTGGAAGCCTGTTACCCACTACCTTTGTGATCTGGGCTTCCTCTCCAGTACATTTAGTGTCTCTTCATGCTGGAGTACTCTCTACACCCAGCTCGGGGCTTGAGATTTTATATTTTGTTCTTATCCTGTTCCCTTCCCCGTCTTGTAAGCCAAGGGCAGGAATGTGTGATTTGGTAAATCCTGTCTCTGTTAAATCTCGTAGAAATGAGATTAGGTGAATAACCCATTTAGATAAGGCTGTCACACCTAATATTTAGCAGACTTGACAGTTTTTCACTTTAAAATGTTTTTTTTTTTTTTCAACGTTTTTTATTTATTTTTGGGACAGAGAGAGACAGAGCATGAACGGGGGAGGGGCAGAGAGAGAGGGAGACACAGAATCGGAAACAGGCTCCAGGCTCCGAGCCATCAGCCCAGAGCCTGACGTGGGGCTCGAACTCACGGACCGCGAGATCGTGACCTGGCTGAAGTCGGACGCTTAACCGACTGAGCCATCCAGGCGCCCCAACAGTTTTTCACTTTAGAGCGAGAGCTTTGAATAGAGCTCCCGGTTTTCTAAAGTTAAAGAAACCAAGTCCTGTTTAATTCAGTACGAGTTTGTGCCTTGTTTGAACAGTGAGTCCTGTTTTGAATGCCAGTGACCACTGTCAACAGGAAAAGGAGAACGTGACAGTTCTGTGGATCAGGTGGCTCAGGGAGTTGTCTTGACAGACGGGGAGGTTTAGTGACTCCTTCGGGGTCGTCCCTTATCCAGGACCGGAACCGAAGGCTTCCCTGCTGGGACCGGCTGCTTCACGAGGGAGAATATGCTGAGGACGGAGTGCACACCAATGGGAGGAGCAGGGGGGTCCTCAGAAACTTCCCGATGTCTGAAGGTTGGGTTGTGAAGGATGCGGTGTATGTTAGGCACAAGAGAAGCTTCTGAGAAGGAACAGCAGGGCCAGAAACATGAGAATGAGGAGGTGGGCTGGCACCGGATCGAACTGACTAGCTGTATTTTAATACTGCCTGTGACAGTGACCTCACTACTTGAAATTGCATGTTGCCACCTGCTCCAGCACCTTTGACCTTCTTCTGTTCCATCCCTCGGGATATGGGGGAACAGGCCTCTTCCTGTGTTGCTGGTAGGGAATTTGAATTGCCTCCCCTCATTGAAAAGCAATTTGTAAAATACACCTGTCCTGGGACCAGCGCCTCCGCTCTTCTGAATCTGTTCCATACGTAGAGAAACAGTGTATAAGGATACACATATTAGGGTGTTTGCTGCAGTATTTTTCTTGTGACAGAAGAAACTTAGGAAACAAGCCAACTACTTATTAGTGGCTGAGTGCTTTGGGGATTGGAGGACGCATAAAAGGCACGATGTAGGGTGATGGCTACAATAACCCCAATTGTATAGGTCACTTTACAACGTTGACTCAGGAGGGGATAAGGAAGAGCAGGAGGCCCCGAACCACTCTGTGTGTTTCTGGATGGTTGTACTTGTGCCAAGGGCACGTTTTTTGAAATTTGAAAAACGAAGGGAATGAGAAAGACCTGAACCTGTTTTCACACACTTGCGTCAGAGAAGGAGTGGGGCCGTGCAGCAGGGTGACTGAGTGAAGGCTAACTTGATAATGGAAAGTAATGGTGCCGGGTCACCCTCTCCCTTCTGGGGCTTCTTAGTTGGGTTGGAGAGCCGCCTGTCTCCTCATCACGGTCCTTTGTACAGGTTATCAGGCAGGCAGGTGTTCGTGTAAACTGCCTATGCGACAGTATTTACTCTCTTGCCACCTGGTGTTCACAGGTGAAGGTTGTCATCCTGGGACAGGATCCATATCACGGACCCAATCAAGCCCACGGTCTCTGCTTTAGTGTTCAAAGACCCATTCCACCTCCACCCAGGTACGATTGCTTCACAGATGGCTCGGGTCCAAGTGTGATTACTTTCAGGTGTGTGCTTTGTGGATCATACATGCACTTGGGAGACTTCCAATAGCCATTGGAGTAGGATTTCTCCATCTTGGTACTGTCAACATCAGGGGTTGGGTCTTTTTATGGGAGAGGTGAAGGGTGTTTAGTAGTGGCTTCTACCCGCTGCCGCCCCCCGCCCCCCCCCCCCCCCCCCCCCCCCGCAGAACTAGAGGTGCTGGTAAAATGGCAGTGATGGATGTCTTTGGACAGTGCCCGAAGTCCCCTGGGGTGCAAAAATGACCCCTGATTAAAAACCACTGCTTTGGAGAATTTGACGTATAAAATGTAAGAACATAACAAATACACAAAGATCTAAAACTAGAAGCATTAATTGGGAGGGAGGTTGTAACTCCTGGGCTGATTTACTTAAGTCATCCAAAGTGCTATTCCTTAAATTCAAGCCTAAACCAAAGGAAAGGTCTTTGGCAAGGTTACCGGTCAGAGGAGTGTGATGCTTCCTCACGAATCCGCCGGGTCCGTTCGGCCCTCCCCCTGCACGGGCTGGGGTGCAGGCTGGAATCCACGTGTATGTTGGAGGCTACTGGATTCTCGGAATTGTGCTCGAGATCTGTTTTTTGTTTTTCTCCTGGCTTACTTTCAGTTTGGAAAACATTTATAGAGAGCTGTCTACAGACATAGATGGTTTTGTTCATCCTGGTCACGGAGATTTATCCGGGTGGGCCAAACAAGGTAAGCCACCTACCTGGCTGCTAGATGTGTCCTGGATGGATTTCAGCACAGTCTTCCCTTGTCCTGCACTGCTTGCTTATGTTTATAAAAGAACACAGCACTGGAACATTCTCACAGACTGACTGCATTTATACAAGTCAAAATATGTGTCTCCTCTTTATCCTCCAGCCAGTGTTTTCGTTCGTGTTTTAACTGTAATTTGAAAGAGAGAAGTTTGTTCTTTCTTGTTATTTATTTTTAAGTAATCTCTACACCCAACTAGGGGCTTGAACTCACAACCCCAAGATCAAAGTTGCACGCTCCACCGACTGAGCCGGCCAGGTGCCCTTTGTAATTAATGTTTTATATTTGCTAACTTTGACCACTTGGGAGGTGACCTTACCTTTCTCATTTCAGCACTCGGGTTGTGTTTTTTCTCTGTTGAATACCATTTACAGGACTTTTTCTTTCTTCCTTTCCTTTCTTTTTCTTTTCTTTTCTTTTTCTTTTCTTCCTTTTTCTTTTCTTCCTTTCATTGGTTCTTTTCTTTCTTTCTTTTCTTTCTTTCTTGCCTAAACGTTTATTTTTGAGAGAGAATGAGAGCACAAGCTGGGAGCAGAGGATCCGAAGCAGGCTCTGTGCTGGCCACAGAAACCTCGATGCAGGGCTCCAACTTGTGAATCGTGAGGTCATAATCTGAGCCAAAATAGAACACTTAACCAACTGAACCAAGCAGACAGCCGGCCGGACTTTCTTCCTTCCTCCCTTTCTAACAAATAAACTATAACCAGATAAGGAAAGAATATTTACCATCTGATTCTTTTTTCTTTCTCTTATTATTTTTTAATTTTTTAATGTCTATTTATTTTTGAGAGAGAGACCTAGCATAAGCAGGAGAGGGCAGAGAGACACAGACTCTGAAACAGGCTCCAGGCTCTGAGCTGTTAGCACAGAGCCCGACGTGGGGCTTGAACTCACAAGCCTTGAGATCGTGACCTGAGCCGAAGTTGGAGGCTCAACCAACTGAGCCACCCAGGCGCCTCACTTGGGATAGACAGATGTTTGAAACAACCCTGATGACTGATGAAAGGCACGTTCACTGTTACAAACTTAGAAGATGTTGAAATTGCAGAGGTGAAAATAAAATGCTCTCTGGTCTTGCCCGGAGGTGCCCAGCAGTCATGTTGCATTGCTTTCTTTGGGAGCCGGTTTCAGACAGCTGTGCTGGACCCCGACACGGGAACGGTTCCACGGGCACAGCCCCTGTTGTCAGGTGTCTGGGCTGGCTCGTTTGTCTTTTCAGCCGTTTCTTTGCTGTGTGTCTGTAGGTGTTCTCTTACTCAACGCAGTCCTCACCGTCCGGGCACATCAGGCTAATTCGCATAAGGAGAGAGGATGGGAGGAGTTTACGGATGCGGTCGTGTCCTGGCTAAATCACAACTCCAGCGGCCTCGTCTTCCTGCTCTGGGGCTCTTACGCTCAGAAGAAAGGCAGTGCCATCGATAGGGTATGGTTGTTGTGTTTTGTCTTTTAAACACTTTAAGCCAGTTGAGAAAATCTTAGGAATTTTCCGTTGTGTGGTCTTGGAAAACCCCATGTCCTAAGATGAAGCTTATTCTCCCTAAAGACTTAAGAGTTAGGGTCAGGTTTGCCATTGAAAATTAAGCAAAATTCAGACGAATTACAAGAATGATGACTTGTGTGAGAGGAAAGCACCGGGCCAACTTCTGATTCAGTAGCGTTAGTAACGCGGGCGTGGACCTGCCACATACGTAGAATGATGCGGGCACCGTCCGGTGCAAACGATGCAGTAAGTGGCCAGTAAGGCCAAGGACCCCGCGACCACCGAGCCGCCCGCCCTCGGCTTCCCCCCACCTGCTCCTTCTCTGCTCTTCTCCCTCTGTTTCCAGAAGGAGCAGCGTACCTGGTGCCGAGATTAAAAGCCAGACGCCATCCTTGAATCTCTCCTTGCCCTCCTGGCCTTAAATCCTGTCCCCTTGCCTCCCCTGATGCCAGTCCTCCTCCCGCTCACCGTTGACGGTGCCACCAAAGGCTTTCTGTTTCTGGGGTCTACTCCCCGCGCCTTTACGTGACCGGCAACCGAGTAGGAGCCACGCGAAGGCGCTTCTCTCTCTACAGAGGGTCTGTGTCAAGGAAGCAGACGTTTTCAGGTGTTGTGAGGCAGCGCATAATAAAATCTGGCATGAGTGAACTAACTGCTGAGATCTGATTCTCTAGGCAAGTAGGAAGTGTCCGTGCGAGCCGTCTCCATCTCTGCCTTGGGGAGACTGAAGGGCTGCGTGGCTCTTCGTGTTTTAATCTTTATTATCGACAATGGTCCGGTTGGACGGGAGGCGCTTGTAAAAGCTTGGTCATTAGAAGCAAGTTGCGGGTCCAGCCCAGTGGCTTTCCTGAGCGCCGGGTCTGTCTGTCCCGGCTGCCGCGAGGCACATCACATTCGGAGCTTCCCGAGTTAACGCTCTCCTTTCCTCAGCCGGCCTCGCTGAACCTGCTCCCGCGTACTCCCCAAGGGTGGAGGGTACCGCCGCCGGGCACTTGTGCAAACAGAAGTCCCATCCCGCACTGTCCCTCCCCCCTCCCCATCCTGCAGGTGTCAGGCCTTCAGAGCCTTTCCCCTGCTCTCAGATGCCTCCCCACCTAACTGTCTGTGCCTGGCCCAGGCCCTCACCTGATCTTGCCAGAGTGTCCCATGGAGTCCCCCCGTGGAAGGCCTTGCCTTGGGTGGGGTCTTGAGCACGAGCACGCCCCGGGCTGCCTCTCAGCCGCAGCTCCCACCTTCTCCACTCCCCCCCGCCCCCCCCACCTCTTCCCTGTGTCCCGCTTCCCTGCCTGCCTTTGAATATCGTGCCTCCTCGGTCCAGAGACTTCCTTCAGAGCCCAGCATGGCTCACATTTTCAGGGCCAGGCTAGTAAGCACTTAACCTGCGTAAGTTACCTGTCAGGCTGCATCAAGACCCACGGGCCTTCTTTGTCCCTGCACGGCATCTCCACAAGTCGGGCACTCTTCTTCCCCGTTTACAGATGAAGACTGACGTGCGGGCTGGACTCCTTGACTTCTCTGGGGCCACACGACACGGCAGTCAGAACTTGAACCCAGGCCATCTGGCTCCCGGCTCCGTGTTTTTTTGTTTTGTTTTTATATAAGTAATATTTACCCCCAATGTGGGGCTTGACCCCCCGACCCTGCCATCGGGGGTCGCGTGCTCTTCTGACTGAGCCAGCCAGGTGCCCCTTCAGGCTCTGGTTCTTAACCACACTGCGCCGCCTGGCTTTAATGATGGCCCCTCCCGGATGGAGGTGTTTGAAGGCAGGGATGTTGTGAAAACACTTGTGAAGTAGCATTTATTTATCTTTAATATTTTTATTTTTGCCGGAGCGTGAATGGGGGAGGGGCAGAGAGAGGAGGGGCAGAGGATCTGAAGCGGGCTGGGTGCTGACAGCAGAAAGCCTGATGCCGGGGACTGAACTCAGGAACCATGAGATCATGACCTGAGCCAAAGTTGGATGCTCAACCCACTGAGCGCCCCAGGTGCCCCGAGGTTTTTATTTACATACAGAAAAGAAGCAAGAAAACAAACGTCCCTGGTCTTCCTGCTCCATTAACTAGAGTTGACATTTAAAAAATCAAAGTGTTCTGTTTTTGTTGACAGTTCAGGTAATACAGGAAAGTGTAAAATAGAAAGTAGATAAATGCCTTCCACTATTTCTTTTCCCTAAAGGAACTATAGTGTCTTAGATATTTTCCCAAAAAAACCTTTTTGTGTAATTATCCCTTTTTTCTTCTACTTGCGATATTTAGGTCTTTCCACATCAGCCCACTAGCTCAGCCTTGTTCTTCTGATATCCTCGTGGTGTCCCCTTGTAAGAAGTTCAGGGAAGTGTTTGCAGCCAGTTGCCTAACCCTGGGTTTATGATGTGAGGTCTTTCCTGACCCAAGCCTGGAACGTCATGCCTGCATCTCCACGTGGGTCTATGCCCCGTGGGGTCCGTTGGCAAACGCATTCTTAGCAGTGGGATCGCTAGATCCTAAGATACGGGCACATGACCGCTGCGTAGGCGGTGCCTCCGGTCCCAGACGTGCCGACTTTGATTCTCTCGTTCTCTTTCAGAAACGTCACCACGTGCTGCAGACCGCTCACCCCTCCCCGTTGTCGGTGTACAGAGGGTTCTTTGGATGTAGACACTTCTCTAAAACCAATGAGTTGCTGCAGAAGTCTGGCAAGGAGCCCATCAACTGGAAGGATCTGTGACCCTAAACTGGGGAGGCTGTCCCTGGGCCGGCTTTTAGAAGCTGCTAGTGAAGTTACTCGCCAAGAGTGGCAGCAAAGGCTCTACTCTGGGACCTCATGTCTGTCTTTGCAACACGCCTTTGGACTAAAATATACCTTCACGGTATTTGGGAGAGAGAGGCGGTCAAATACTCCAGACCACTGCTCTCTGTGTCACCTTTATGGTAAAAGGGGACAGGAAACAGAAGCACCTTGTGGTACAGCCAGCTGTTACTTTAGTTGGACTTTAGGTTGTAGTGTTGGGTGTGTTTATTTAGCAAGGCCCTCCTTTGCCCAGCTTGGCTTCCCGTTCTTGGCCAAGTACACTGCTCCCCGCATCCTTCTGAGAGCCCCGAGGCCCCTCCTTGCAGGAAGCGGGACATTTTGCAAGTGCCCAGAAATTTGGGGCTGAAAGTTCTTGAGGACTGATCTCTGAGTGAGCCTTCAACAGATCGGGAGAGGGAAGTGAACTGGGGCTTGTTTTCTAGTTACTCTATGGGTGTTCCTAGGAATAAACAGTGGAAGTTGAACTGGAAGAAAGAGAAAGGGGAGTTATTTTTTTTTTTATTTTTTATTTTTTTAAAGAGGAAATGCTTTTCTTCTCTGGAGTATCTCGAGTTGGGGGATTTCAGGAAGCACAGAGTGCCACTTGCTGTTTTTTTATGGACTGAAATCACATGGGGATTTTTTTTTCAACACTGGTGAATTTTGCTGTTTTAAAAATACTTCTGCAGATGTATATATATATTTTTTAATCCTTTGTCGGGGAGACCGTCTTTTGTTAGGTCTGTACCTCCGTCCTCCATCCTGTTAGAGATGCCGTTGCTGTGTTAGTTGGGGGAAAGGGGGCGTTAACTCCAAGTGAGCTTGGCAATAAAAAGATAGTTGAAGTTTCACTCCGTGCCCAGTGCTCTTTCTGTCAGCTCCCTCTGGCCGGGCGCGCTCCGGCTGCCCCGCAGCAACCTTTGTGGGCAGGAAGTGCTGCCCCCCCCCCAACCCTTCCGCCCCGCCCCTCGGATGGAGCCGCCCACCTCTCCAGGCCGGGTAAGCCCTGGGCGGGTTCCCGGGAGGGTCACCGACCGCCGGGCCTCACCCCAGCCGGGAGATGGCGATGGGGCCGTAGGTACGCGGTCAGGAACTGCGGAGACCCTAAAGAGGCCGAGTGGGGCCGGAAAAGCGTTTCTCCGGGGATCGTGGCTGCGAGTCCTGCCAAGCCTTGGGACAGCGCAAGGGGAGCTCCCCCGCCCCCATCCCGTTAGTGTTTGCAGACTCTTCCCTGGGACTCTGGACTGGAGGTGTGAGGCTAGGGCGCTAGGAAGAAGCCCTGATGGCCCGCTGACCTGCCAGCACTTGGCTGGGAGTCGGGGTGGAGGGTGGACCCTCACGTTCAAAGCCTGGACTCCCCTGGTGTCTGATGAAGAAGGAAGCCAGAAGTACATGGAAGGGCCTGGTTAACACGTGCTAGTATTTAAGTGGGCGAGAACGCATCCAGTGCTCACGGCCCCACCTCCTCTCTGCGCAGGGATCTGGAAACCTTTTGCTCGAGAACATTGCTTCCCATCTAGGCCTTCGTTTTCTAAACGTTTCAGAAGGAGGGTATGTGATCCCACACTGCCATGGGCAAGCAGGCTTTCAACAGAAGGAAGATCCAGAACCAAGATGCATTCTCAGTTTGCCCTCTGGTAACTTGGGGTGGGGGGGGGGGGCGGCTCCCTTATCCAAGTGAGGAATGACGAGGTGATATTTCTACATCAGTTAGGCTTTGATGCTTGGCTCCCGACACAATGCTGTCCATAGGGGAGAGGCGGTGAACTCTGGGTTACTGTAAATCATTCAAAAAGTGAACTCCTTTGCTTTTTCTTGTTTAATAGTGAGCCTTAGACATCTAGTGATACTTTAAACAGAACACAGAGCTGTGGGTTCAGTGGTTTATGACCGCCCCTCCCCCAAAGGAAATGCAGATTTGATCACTGGTTTCTGGAGTGGTCGTTATCCTTCACGTTTTGGGATTTGCTATGATCACAGCACTAGGTTTGCAGAAATGGATAAAAGGCAATCTTGGCCTTTTAGGTCAGGGGTCAGCATGCTTTTTCTATATAAAGGGTCAGGTAGTCCGTATTCTAGGGTCTGCCCTGGTTCCGTCCGTGAGAACCACTCCACTCTCTTTTGCAGACAAAGCAGCCATGTGGTAAATGTAAATGAGCAGGTGTGGCTGTTTTCCAATAAAACTTCCCGGACACTGAAATTGGAGCTGAATATGATTTGCACGTGTCACGAAATCTTGATTTTTTTTCCCCCCCTTGAGCATTTAACATGTAAAGACCGCTCTTAGTTTGACTGCCATAGGGAAACAGGTCGAAGACACCTGTCCTAGGAACTCCCACTCAGATGTCTGCAGTGGCAGTGCCCATCTGTGGCATCCTGCCACCGGTCAGTTCTGCGTGGCTCACCGTGGGAACAGGTGAGAACCCGGCCAGAATGGTTCTGTCTCCCTTCTCAGGCAAGGGGAAGAGTATTTGTCGAGGGCTTTTGGAAACCGGGAAGTCCGCAATGCAAAATGACCTGGGAACCCCGAGTTGTAAACTAATTATGTGAAAGTCACTATCTGAACAGAGTCCAGCAGGGCAAAGTCAAGAGAATGTGGGGTTTTTTTTGTTTGTTTGTTTTTGCTTTTTTAGACATGTTGTTAAGATGCTCCCATTATTACATGGGACATTCTGTCCATCTTAAAATTTGCTTTCTGCTTCAGTTTGCACCTAGTATAAAAAAGTAGAGTTTCGGACTTGGGGAAGCAAACAGTTCAGTGTTTGGCAGAAAAGCAGACTCTTCATCCTTGTCAAACCTTCGAGATGTACAAGGGAGAACAGGTAGGAGGCTCTGGGCTACTTCAGAGGGTCCTGGCATGTTGATTGGTGGTGACGCATGCTGAGAAAAGTCTGGAACTTCAGTGGCCTCTCTTCCTACTTAGAGTCCTTCTGACACTTTGAATCTGAGTCTCACAACCTGAGGTCAGACCAGGAGTTCGATACTTTGCAGTCTTTGCTACTCAGTTGTATATTTCCTGTGTCTTCCTGTCCCTCTCAGCTAGTGGCTTTTGTGGTCCGGGGGGTGGTATCCACAGGCTTCAAACAAGCCCTTTGTATGCCTTAAGACTCCCCATGGATGCTTACCTGTGCGACGCAGGCAGACTGGGTCTGAGGACCCAGAAGAGGTCCCTGGGGACCAGCCAAGAGGGTTCTTGGCAAGTTGGAAATCAAACGTGAGCCCGCAGGAAGCGAGAGCAGAGACCGAGGGAGCATCTGGCAAGACTTGGGAAGGAAGAGCATGAAGTCTCGTCTTTGCCTGGGGCCTGGGGTTTTTACTGAGGATTGTGGTCTGGTGCGCGTGTCCCTCCGGGCATCTGGGGACCGGTCAGAACCAGGACAGGGTCCAGGTGTCCCTCATAAATCACTTATTCTTTGGAGCCAGGGGGTCTTGGCATCGATGTCCAACACGAGCGGTCTGGAATGTGTGCATGAAGGCTTCACCCGGTCCCGCCTGAGAGGTTCTCTGTCGTGCTGGAAGACTCCAGAGATATCATTAACTCCCTGTCCCTTGCAAGGAGGACATACATGAAGCCATGGATAGGGTGGGGGTGCAGGTCCTAACGAGAATAGAAGCCGGAAAAGAAGTAAGGGGGGAAAAAAACCCCAGCTTTTTCTTTCATGGGGTCCATTTCATTTCCCTGTCTCCTGGGGAAACAAAAACATGAATGCCAGGCCCGCTCCCAGAAATTGTGATTTAAGTGGTTCTTGGGGTGAAAAGGAGACATGGGCGTTTTTATGAAGGGTCAGGTTTGCAGCCCAACCAGCAGCTTCTTTGACCAGATGCCCTGTGTTCTGTATGTTACGGAACCAGGCTGGAACGCTGGCAGAAAAACCAAGCGGCCCTCGGAGATCTTGGTGGATTGCAGATTGGTTTTACGCCGGCGGGCTCAGAGGAGACCGTTTCTCCAAAGGTCTGAGCCCGGAATGCCAGTGGGGAGGGTAATTTATAGCCAACAGCCTCCATATCTGGGGACGGTTTGCGATGCACAGCAAACAAAGGAAGAAGAAACCGGAGGCGGCATCTCTAAGCTAGAGACCAGAGTTTGTTTTAGTCCCATCAGCCATCTTTGGTGTAATTTATCCACTTCTTCAACATTGACGCCATGTGGTCACTTCATTTTTTTTTCTTTTCAGCAGATAATAGGATTTTCTGCATGTAAGAGGTATTTGAAGGAATCTATTTTTTCTATTATGTTGGGTAGGAAAAGTTTATGAACGATTGGTTTCCAGCCAACCATTCAGCTTCTGGAAATTACTTGTGGCCGTAGAGAGAGAGTGTCAGAGGATAGCTGAGGCACCAGAACCGAGTTCCCCATGTGTGTGTGAGTAGGGGTAGCAAGGAACTTTTCTAGTCTCTTTGGAAGTGAGGAGTTTCATTAGACGTTGCTCGGTGCCTGTCACGAACAAGCCACTATGCTAGAAGCTCGGTGTTTGTCGTTTGATTTCACTTTTCCCAGCCACGTGGTAAAGTACCTGGATGGACAAATAGACTCAGCCATTTGCCTAGAGCCACAGGTAACGGAGCTAGGATTCGAACCCACGGCAGCCCGATTTCAAAGCCGCGTCGTCTTGCCACTGTTTACACTCTGCCCAGATCACGGTTATCGGCTGTCATCAGGGAGGACTTCCAAATGGAGTTTACAGAACGTCCTGGAGTCACGGCTCTCCCAGGAAAAAACCAGGATGTGTCCGGAGTCTGAAATGTGCCTCTTTGAAAATTTTGCACGAGCTACCCTCTAGTGAAGTCATTGGGATCGATAACCGAAGCCGCATGGTGCAGGGGCTGCGGTCTGGGGAGGACTGCAGGCGGGCAGGCAGCGTGCCAAGCCCCTGACCGGCATTGTTTCGCCCTCCGCTCCTATAAAACGTAGGTGGGGCTGGCCCGGCTTACAGCTGACGGTGCCCAGGCTTCCAGAGGACAGGCACAAAGTGGCTTCCCGCTTACGAGTCCGAGGGGGAAAGTTCCAAGAAGTCCACCGTTTGCCCACTTTTCCTTCTTGGAAAACAAGCCCACAGAGGAAGTCTCTCTGGCTGCCCCTGTCCCCCTGCCATTTAAACTGTTCTGCAGAAGTTCGGGTTCTGGCGGGTTTTTCCACTTGCTCCTCCTGGTTTACTGAGATCAGGCCCGCCAAGCTGCTGTTCCCCTTACCTCTTGTCAGAGCACAACGCCCTTCCGTGTGGCCTCTGCCTTACCGGCTCTGGTTTGGACCTGGGGGTGACCTTTGTCCTACATGCCCGCAGCCCTCCCCTCCTCGCGGAACATTCCGTAACAGCCTGTGCCGGGTTTCCCGTCTTCCCCGCCGGGCCCTAGCAAGAGCCAGCTGACCCAGCTGTTGGGGTGTTTGGGTTTTTTTTTCCTCCCTGAGCGTGAGTGGCATTTTCGTTCGGAAGGTTTTACCAAATCTTTATCTGGGGAAAGAAGCCTGGTGGTCCTTTGACAGCAGTTGTGCAAACCCATCGGAGCTTTTGCTGCAGGCTGGCTCCAGAAGCCCTTTCTCAAACACCCCACAACCCGTGTGCAATTAATTTCCTGCATGTCTCAGGAGGGCCGGGATGACTTTGTCCGTATTGCTTACGACAACTTGGACTTTAGATGCCCCATCTTGGGCTTTAGATGGCTTAGATACGTAACAATTGTGAAACCCAGCGAGGGCTGGGATTGA
The DNA here is from genome assembly GCF_046562875.1 of Panthera onca. Classification (NCBI taxonomy): domain Eukaryota; kingdom Metazoa; phylum Chordata; class Mammalia; order Carnivora; family Felidae; genus Panthera; species Panthera onca. Next base: position 16,872,007 of record NC_138350.1, read on the forward strand.
AGGGTGGCCAGCAGGGTCCCTCCCGGAGTGGCAGGGGGCCACACGAGTGGTTTGGTGCGAGATCTTGCCCCACTTCACCTGGGCTGTTACTGGTCTTCAGTGCCTTGAAGGTTAAGTGCTCCGGGGATCATTTTTAAACGGCAGAGGCCAGTTCCTCTGAAAGTGACGCTTACAGTCACGGTGGTGAGCAGCTAGCTGGCTTAGAGTCAGGCACACGGCAGACAAGGAACCCGGAAAATGCAACCCCGAGCGCGTAATTGGGAGGACACGGGAAAGGCGGAGGGACAGGGGGTAAGTGAGCTCACCCCTCCGTGGGGTCACTGACCATAAAGCCGGCGCCCACGTGGATGGGGGTTTCACGCGCGGCGAGCTGAGCCCCTGTGCAGGAGTGTGCATGCGGGCTTTCCAGAGGGGGACGGTCACTCCTGTTTACCGGGACCTGATGTGAGGGTTGGAAATGTAACAGATCAAGGAGAAGAGCCTCTCTCTGCTTCTGTAAATGGTTATGTTGTTGGGAATCTCTGCGTGAACTCTTCCATCCGTTCCACAAACCGAAACGGTAGGGTTAGGTTTGGGCTTAGGTTTACTGAAAAGGTAGTTCTGTGATTTTTGTTGTTGTTGTTGTTGTTGTTTTGGGGTTTTTTTTTGCCCTCAAGACTCCTGTCCTTAAGGAAAACCATTCGGTTTCTCACAGATGTCCAATCTCTCAAACTATTATTATTATGTATATTTTTAAGTGTATTCTGAAGGGGGGGCGCCTGGGTGGCTCAGTTGGTTAAGCGTCTGACTTCAGCTCAGGTCACGATCTCACAGTTGTGAGTTCGAGTCCCATGTCGGGCTCTGCACCGACAGCTCGGAGCCTGGGGCCTGCTTGGGAGTCTCTCTCTCCCTCTCTTTGTCCCTACCTTACTTCTGCACTCTCTCAAAATAAATAAAATTAAAAGAAAGAAAGCATACTCCAAGAGTCAAGCATTTATAGTGGTCCCACATTGCTAGAAAGATGTTATTTTTTAAAAAAAATTTTAATGTTTATTTTTGAAAGAGAGACAGAGCATGAACGGGGGAGGGGCAGAGAGAGAGAGAGAGACACAGAATCCAAAGCAGGCTCTAGGCTCTGAGCTGTCAGCACAGAGCCCGACGCAGGGTTCAGACTCACAAACCATGAGATCATGACCTGAGCCGATGTCAGACTTAACTGACTGAGCCACCCAGGCGCCCCTAGGCATCATTTTTTTTTTTTTTTTTAAGGGCTCTAGGGAGTAAAAGTCAAGTGGCACAGAGTAAAAAGGTCTCCCTGCACCACCACCCTTCCATCTGCCCCTCCTCCCTGCTGGGAGCCACTATGCACAGTTTGGTATAAAACTTCCCATATAGTTTCCTAAAGACCTATTTTGTGCCTTCACCTCGTACACAATTATCTCTCAGTGATGATGATGATTACTCTAACATCAGTGGGCTTCCATAGAAGTTGGGTGACCAACCGTCAACATTGGCCCAGGCCTGAGGGGGAGCTCCTGGGAAGCCAGTCCTTCCAGTTAAAAACTGCAAAGTAGAGACATTGTTTTATAAATGGCTTTTGCCTTCTGACAGTGTCTTGGGAGATGAAGATACGACTTTACTGACTCGGGTTTTAAATGGAAAGACTCAGCCCATCCTCGGTCATGTGACCGGACGTGCCGACCTCCTCAGTTGGAGGAAGCCATTTTATTTCCTCTGGCAACCATCCCCTTGTTCTCTGTACTTATTGACCTGATTCTGCTCTTGATTTATTCGTATTTTTAGATTCTACTTAGGCGTGAAATCGTATGGTATTTCTCTTTCTTGGTCCGACATATGTCGCTTAGCACAATACCCCCCAGCTCCATCCCTGTTGTCGCAAATGGCAAGACTTCATTCTCTATGGCTGAGTAATATTCTGTTGTGTGTGTGCACGTATATGTATATATTCCCACCTTCTTTATCCATTTGTCTGTTGACGGACACCCAGGTTGCTCCCGTATCTTGGCTGTTGTAAATAATGCTGCAGTGTATACAGAGCTGCGTGTATCTTTTCAAATCAGTGTCTTTGTTTTCCTTGGGAAAATGCTTAGTAGTGCAATTGCTGGGTCGTAGGGTAGTTCTATTTTTAATTTTTTGAGGAAACTCCATGCTGTTTTCCAGAGCGGCTGCACCCGTTTGCCTTCCCACCAACAATGCAAAAGAGCTCCTCTTTCTCCGCATCCTCGCCAACATCTGTTGTTGGCTGAGTTGTTAATGTTAGCCATTCTGACAGATGTGAGGTGATGTGGTTTCCGCGCGCATTTCCCTGATGATGAGTGACGTTGAGCATCTTTTCATGTGTCTGTCGGCCATCTGTACCCTTCTTTGGAAAAAAATCTCTGTTCGGGTCCTCTCCTCATTTTTAAAATCAGGTTGTTTTGTTTTTTTTTTTTCACGTTGAGTTGTATAAGTCCTTGACGCATTTTGGATACTCTATCACTTACAAATATCTTCTCCCATTCAGTAAGTTTTTTGTTTGCTTGTTTTGCTGATAGTTTGCTGTACAAAGGCTTTTTATTTTGATATAGTCCCAATAGTTTCTTTTATGCAAAGGAGTTCTTTTTGCCCCTGCTCAGGTGCCGGGTAAGCTCTGGTTTATCACCTTTAAATCTGAGACATAAATTAAAGTATTACATGAGATACTTGATCTTTAGGGGGCAATAGAAATTTTAATCTTTTCAAATGGAGGCTCCCTCAAAGTCTTGTCCCTGTGTAAACTTTGGGATACCTTAATCTAAAGTCTCCTCTGAGTTTTGACTCCAGGATCTTTAGAGAAGTACGCATCAGCGCGCCTGGAAGCATGGTCAGAAATCTTGCATTTTATCTGAAAACTTCATGCACGTTTCACGTTCTATTCTTTTTTTTTTTTTAATGTTTTTATTTATTTTTGAGACAGAGAGAGACAGCATGAATGGGGGAGGGGCAGAGAGAGAGGGAGACACAGAATCAGAAGCAGGCTCCAGGCTCCCAGCTGTCAGCCCAGAGCCCGACGTGGGGCTCGAACTCACGGACCGCGAGATCGTGACCTGAGCCGAAGTCGGACGCTTAACCAGCTGAGCCATCCAGGCGCCCCTCACATTCTATTCTAAGAGACCTCTTTGTTATAATAATAGTAAACTTCCTGCCATAGAGTAAGAGGATTCTCCAGGAAGATAGGCCATGTTTGTTTATTCAGGGCCCCTCCTGCTGGACAATGTGGGCCGGGCACCACAGGGAACCCAAGGTTACTTCGTGGTTGGCACGCATCAAGTGTTGAATTACGCTCAAGGACGATCTTAGGATGGAGTCCCTGTTTACTCCATTCCTCAAACCAGGAAACCAACGTTTGGAGAATTCCCGTGACTGGCTCAGGGCAATCAGATGACAAATGGCAGAGTCCATTTGGCTCACCCAGATGATCCCCATGCCAGAAGCGCTGCTTTCTGGATGTCCCTGGGCCACTCAGCGTACCTTAGCTCCCTTCCCTGCACTGGGGCCCCGGGAAACAGCCTCGCTCTTCAGGTAGCCCTGGGATTGTGCCACTCCTGTTGGGCTCACTGGAGCACCACCTTCCCAAATCAAATCAAATCAAATCAAATCAAATCAGGCCAAATCATGGGTGAGAGTGATATTCCCGGTACATATTCTCCTTTCTATTTGGAAGTAAATGGGTCTCCGGCTCCAGTAGTAACTTGAATAATTAGCTGTTGGAAATGCTCCTCTTAGCAGACCTTCCTTCCACGTTATGAGGAAGGCCGGGGCCTGGTTTTTCCACATTCCCAACACACTGGGAGTTTGGGGGCCCTCCCGTTTAGAGGAATAACCCACGTATGGAGGAAGAGGGGCTCTGGTTCGGGAAACATTGGGCTGCCTGTGGGGAGCCCAAACCCTTTCCAGCGGGACTTCTCAGAGCCCTGAATATACTAACCTGCGGTGGCAGTCTCCAAAATGTGACTCTGGGACCTGGCAGCGATGGGGACCGTCTTTCAGGGCCGGTGTCCCACAGCCACCTCTTGAGAAGCACGGAACCGTTTCATTTCTTGCCCTTCTCAATTTTCCTTCGGAGTCCCGGAAGTATGATCCTGCAACGGATCAGGGTCACCGGCTTGAGCTCTTGTGCAGGGTTCCAAGGTGTGTGTGTGTGTGTGTGTGTGTGTGTGTGGTCAGAGTTCAGGCTCTCAGGGAGATCTGCCAGCAGGCAATTGCACTAACTCAACCGTGGGGGGAGGTGGTGGTGGGCGTAGGGGGAGCGTGAAGAAAACGCACAGACCCCGCAGGACGGCTCAGGTCCAGCTCTGCCACTCCATGGTGGGGCCTTGGGCAACAGATGCCCCCTGTGCCTCGTCTCTTCACTGGCAAAACCGGGAGCACATACTTCCTAGAACCTTTGTGGACACGTGAAGGAACGACAAACCTGAAGCGCACAGCTTAAGACCTGGTGTCCAGCAAGTGCCCGACAAACGTTAGGCTGTATTATCGTTAAGCAATTTCCTTGGCTCGTTGGACGATCGCTTACGCCTCGCGCTGTATCTGCCCTCGGTTTCCAAAAGAGCCCTGTGTCCAGAGTCATTTTTTTCTAACTCTCGCTTGCTGGGGAAAGGGGTCAGAGAGCCTGTATCGGGAGTTATTGCGAAATTCGAACAGGTCTGGGTTTTAGGCCCCGCCTTCCCTCACAGGGTTTACTTTCTAGTGGGGAAGACAGGGGTGCGTGTAAAAGTGACCTCACACATAACTACACCCAGGGCGCATGCAGAGGGAGAGGACAGGGAGCCATGAGGGCATCGAGCAGGAGCCTGGCGTCCAGTGCAGGATGCGGTGGGGATTCAGCCGCCTGTCCAGGTGGTTGCCCGATGCCTGACCTTGACACCCACACCCTTGAGACTCGTCGGGGCAGGAGGACCCTCCAGGGAGGCAGGAAGCACGGCCCGGACACTGAGATGGACCTGAGCTAGGTGGAGGCATCGATGCATCCCGTGGGTTTACCCTTCTGGGTGCTAGGCGCTGCACTGCAGAGCCAGGGACAGGCCACAGCCAGCCCTCGTCCCGACGAAGCTTACATTCCACGGAGGGGTATGAGTGAGCATATCAGCATAGCGTCAGCTCACAGGGACGCATAGTGTCAGCTCAGCATATGGTAAGTGACACGAAGGAAAGGGACGGGTCATTGAGAATAAGACCCGTGGGTGTCAGGGTGGGTCTGGAGTGGGAACATTGAAGCAAAGACAGAAAAAGGGGCAAGAGATAACTATGCCAGGGAGCAGTGGTGGGAAAGAACATTCCAGAACACGGGCCCACAAGCATGGGCTGAACAGGGACCAATGGCCAGAGAGTGGGCCGGGGCCAGATCCCCAGGGCCATGTGGACCACAAAGGAGTATGATGAAGGAGCCACTGAGAATGTGAAATTCAGTTCAGCTGCTCACTGCCGGAGTGACTTTGGGCAAGTTTAACTTCTTGAGCCCTGAGATTCCTTTTCATTTAAAAACAAAACAAAAGGCTGCTCATGATACTCATCTCACAGAGTAGAATGAGATCATGATTATAAAACGCTTCGTACAGAGCCTGGCACACAGGAAGTACTATACAAATCTTAACTATCGGTGCTAATATACAGGTTTTAATCAGTAGACAGGGTGCCTTGCATTTTGTGGGGTATATTTTTTAACTTTTTGCTATAGAAAAAAGTTAACTTTTTTTTAATGTTTACTTGGAGAGTGAGAGAGAGAGAGAGAGCACATGTGCACTGGAGCGGGCAAGGGACGGAGACAGAGAATATCCCAAGCAGGCTCCACACCACCAGCACAGAGCCCGACGCGGGGCTCAAACCCATGAACCGCGAGATCATGACCTGAGCTGATACCAAGAGTTGGACGCTGGGGTGCCTGGATGGCTCAGTCGGTCGAGCGACTGACTTTGGCTCAGATCATGAGCTCACGGTTTGTGAGTTCGAGCAACCCACATCGGGCGCTGTGCTGACAGCTCGGAGACTGGAGCCTGCTTCGGATTCTATGTCTCCCTCTCTCTCTGCCCCTCCCCTGCTCATGCTCTGTCTCTCTCTGTCTCAAAAATAAATAAAAACATTAAAAAAAAATTTCACACCCACAACATAGTTGAAATAACAGTAGAGCGAACACCCACTGCATTCTGCATCAGTTGCAGACATCGGTACCTTCTCCCCCTGAGTACTTCGGCATACTTCCCTTTAACTAGAGTTTGGAGGCGGGGGGGGGGGTGGGGGAGGGTGTTGGAGTTGTTCAAGCAAATCTCAGAGCCGGATAAATACTGTAGTAGGTATCTCTAAAAGAGAGGCGGACTTTTTCAAAACCATTGCCATGATTGTTTCCAACACAGTTAACGGTGTTTCCTTAACCTAGTCCCCAGTTTGCGCTCAGTGCCCTCTGACTGTGTCAGAGAAGTCTTTGAACAGTTGTCCTGTTCCAATCAGGACCCACAAAAGGTCCTCTTAGGTCTCTCTTCGTCTGTAATAACCGCCCCCCTCCTTTATTGAGTGCCAGTTACTTACTGAGGAAAACAGGTCGTTTGTCCCATAGAACTTCCCACATCCTGATTATGCATCTCTCAAGCATCAATTTAACATGTCTCTCTGTCCCTATACATAAGTACATAGGTGTAGAGGCTTGAATCAATTCGGGTCCAAATCCTTGGTCCAAGACCACTTCACAGGTGGTGCCGTTCCCTTTCTTGCTTTCTTCCTTCCTTTCTTTTTTTTTAAATATTTTTCAGGAGAGCGTGAGCGAGGGAGGGGCAGAAAGAAGGGGACAGAGGATCTGAAGCAGGTTCTGTGCTGACAGGCTGACAGCAGTGAGCCTGACGTGGGGCTCGAACTCATGAGCCTCGAGATCATGACCTGAGCCAAAGTCGGACGCTCAACCGACTGAGCCGCCCAGGCGCCCCCGCTGTTGGCTTTCTATTGTGTCACGTGAAGAAGAACCTAACGTTGGGTTATCCCACCTTCAGTGATGCTCACTCATCAGTGAGCGTGGGAACATTATTAGCCTGACCCCCGTTGCAAAGTCCTCGCCAGCCTTTCACTGAATAGTTCACAAGCCATGGGCGATCCGAGCCCAGGTCAACATTATTTCCTTACTGGCTGCAAATGTGGCTTCCTACTTCCCTCCATCCCGGTTCCCTTCTTAGCTGTCATTGTTCTGTAATGGACAAGTTTCACCCACCGTCTGGCAACCCCGAAGTACAGGAAAAGCAGAATAAATGCTTGATTGTGTCCTTTTTTTTTTTTTTTTTGTAAGTCAATTTCAGAGTCATGAGTGCTACCATTGGGAGTTCCCCAGGTGTCTGTGAGGTTTTGTTTTGAGGAACATTAGGACCGTATGATTTTTGAAACTGCTTTGACATATTTCAGTCCACTGCCGTGATCACTGTTTTACAGGCCCAGGTATCTTATCTTTGGCAGAGCAAGCCGCTACCGGGTCCTCGTGTTCAGGCAGGACAGGAAGTTACAGTTCATTTCTGTACATTTCTGCCCCAGCTCTGGAATGAGCCGTTCATTTCCCCAATAGTCATGCTTCCTTTTAAGGCGAAATATACTTAGAAATCACAATGTGGGGGCGCCTGGGTGGCTCAGTTGATTAGGCGTCGGACTCTTGATTTTGGCACCAGTCATGATCTTGAGGTTTGTGGGTTCAAGCCCCACATCAGGGTCTGCACTGGTGGCATGGAGCCTGCTTGGAATTCGCTCTCTCCCTCTCTCCCACTGCCCCTCCTCTGCTCATGCTCTCTCTCAAAAATAAATAAACTTAAAAAAATCATAATCTGGGACAAGAAATGGTTTACAAGTTCCTCTTGGCTTCTCTGTGCATTATGGACTAGGGTCAGGGAGCTGGGTCAGGAGACTTATGCAGTGGTTCAAATAAGTGTCAGCAGTGGCTTGACCTTGATCTCAGGTCAAAGCCGGGTGCATCATGGAGAGTGATTAGAACGCTCTTCATTTGTGTTGTTTATATTAGCTCACTTAAACCCCACCAGATCTCTCTGAGGAAGTCATTCTTATCATCCCCGTTGAACACACGAGAAAGTCAAGGCTCAGAGAGGTGAGGGAATTTGCCGAAGGTCACACAGGAAGTAAAGAGCAGAAATAGAACCTGGAGTTAGCAACTCCAGATTCTGTAATCCAACCGGTACACAAGGTCTTTTTTTTTTTTTAATTTTTTTTTTTAATGTTTATTTTTGAGACAGAGAGAGACAGAGCATGAACGGGGGAGGGGCAGAGAGAGAGGGAGACACAGAATCGGAAGCAGGCTCCAGGCTCCGAGCCATCAGCCCAGAGCCTGACGCGGGGCTCAAACTCACGGACCGTGAGATCGTGACCTGAGCTGAAGTCGGACGCTCAACCGACTGAGCCACCCAGGCGCCCCCACAAGGTCTTAATTTAACTTAATTAACTAACCTAGATTAGTTTCTGGCACAAAACGTGATCTGTCAGCGAGGCTGGCCTGCTTGTGCTTGTCAACTGGGATTCTGGCGAGGCTCCCGAGGGCCTGGGCCACCCTGCAGACCCTCTCCCTGCCCGGAGAGGTTTGTGGAACCTTAAAATGGCCCTCGAGACTGCTCCTGGTGCCCTCTATCCACACAACCTATAAGTTCTTCTGAGCCCGTCTTCTCATTACTTAGTCTTTACAGGAGCCCTCGTGAGGTTGGCGTTACTCAAAACTGAAAAACTGAGGTCCAAAGATTCCAATACGGAACCGACGCTGCGGAGTTTCCCAGCTGCTGACGGTGCCGAGGCCTCTGATTCTGTGTCTAGAGCGGTTTTCGCTTTGACTTCTGGAAGGGACGGGACAGGGGAGAGGTTGCTCCTTTTTAGAGAAGCAAATCACCCATGTGGGGTTCTCTTGATTCCTCCCGACATTTGCAACCAGATTTCCAAAGCTGGTGGGAGGCGCTGGGCCAGCCTTGAAGGAGAGCAGCCGTCCCCAGAAGGTCAAGTTGACTCAGGTTGGGAGGAGTCACGTCACACTGTCGTTAAGGCAGGATGGTGCCGTGGCCCCGCCCGGGCACTAGGCGTCGGGGAGGCCTCAGCCAGCAGAGCCAACTGGGGGAGGAGATACCCACCACGTTCAACATCAAGGAGAAGCCTTGCACAAAGCCCGCTGGTCTCCAAGGCAGGGGCCGCTCGGCACCTAAGTAGCAACACTAATGAGGAAAAGAACTACAAGAATGACAGCAGCCGCTCCTGATCGCATGCTTTGTTAAGGCCGAGCTAAGCAATCTACCTACGGGAGTTCATTGAATTGCCTTTCGGGGCGCTGGGGTTATTGTCCCCATTTTACAGATGGGAAAACTGATTTTCCAGCCCAGGCAGGCAGACCACGGAGGCTGTTCTCAGCTCTTGGCCCTGTAGCTCCCCGCTGCTCCAAGAAGGAGGCGGGCCCCGGCCACCTTTGCAGGTGGAATTCTATCCTCTCTATTCCTTCTGGACCCGGGATTTTGTCTCCTTCCATCATCCACTCATTCATCAGCAGGTATTTCCTGAGCACCAGCCAGGTGTGGCTGCTGGCTCCAGGAGACGAGGAGCAGACAGCACAGGAAGGAGGGGCCCTCCCAGGCAGGGTTTAAAATCTCACGGCACATCTAGGAGAAGCCCTTGCTGTGCCACTAAAAAAAAAAAAAAAAGAAAGAAAAGAAGAAAAAAAAAAAGCACACAACTTGGTCTTGCAGGTAAGGATGTTTCTGGAAGGAGGTGTGACATAGCCAGGCAAAGGGGCTGATGCAGGAAGGCGGAGGAAGTGTGTCGGAAGCTTATGGTGCAGGAGCCACAAAGGCCTCAACGGAGGAGGAACCAGGAATTCTGGAACTTTCCAGGAACCAAACAGCCTGCCTGGCGCTGGGGAAAGGGTGGAGAGGGGGTGGGGCAGCAGACAGGGACAAATTACTAAGCAGCATCATGAGACACTTAAGGGATGCACGCCTCCTTCTTGGAGCAGCGGGGAGCTACAGGGCCCAGAGCTGAGAACAGCCTCCTCGGTCTGCCTGCGGAGAACTGATTTTCCAGCCCGGGCAGGCAGACCTAGGTCGTGTGTGACAGTTGACTTTGGCAGTTTCTACCAAGATGGCTCAAGTGAGACCCTAGCGGGACAGGTGAGCCCGGTGAGCCTTTGAGACCGCGGAGCAGGTTTTCCACTGGAGGTGGGGACGTGCCCCTCTTACGTTTCTCCAGGGTGGGGGCCCAGCGGGAACCATTCAGGCCAGTGGTGCCTGGGCCAGCAGATTAACCCCAACGAAAGTTGGGTTTGGCTGACAGGTGTTAACTGAGCACGGGTGGTTTGCCAGGGAAAACTGAAATTCACAGGCTTTTCATAAAAGGGATTTCCTCCCCAAAGTTGTCCCCAAATTGGTGGCCCCCAATGCTGTACACCTGCTCGACTCTCAAGGCAGTGTGGGATTTGGTACAAACCCACCAACCTGTAGGTAATGTGTGCTTACTCTGATGGTCACGGGATTCTCCGGAGACCCAGATGTTCTGACGAGTGATTAGTTTGAGAACCGCTCTGGTTCTCATTTCTAGGCTTTGGATTCCAGCCGTCCCAGAAGGTAGGGTAGCCAATTCATCCACCGAATCAGCAGCCTGCTCACCTCCACTTACTACAAACGTAGGCTTTGGGGGCGCCAGGGTGGCTCAGTCGGTTAAGCGTCCGACTTCGGCTCAAGTCATGATCTCCTGGTTTGCGAGTTCGAGCCCCGCGTTGGGCTCGGTCCTGACAGCTCAGAACCCGGAGCCTGCTTCCGATTCTGTGTCTCCCTCTCTCTCTGCCCCTCCCCTGCTTGTGCTCTGTCTCTCTCTCTCTCTCTCTCTCAAAAATAAATAAATTTATTTATTTATTTTTTTAAACGTAGGCTTTGGGATGAGGCAGAGCAGCGTTGAATTCCGTGTAGCTCCAAGCTGTGTGACTTTGGGCAGGTCACGCCCCGCTCTCTGGGTGCTGGATTTTCATGCCCCATCTGTGAAATGAGATAAGAATACTACTCCCACAGGATGGCTGTGAGGAGTAAATGAGAACCCGAATGCAAGAGTCACGACGACGGAAGGCGTTGTTATATATCAGCATGCCGTGCTTTTAGCGTTTGTGGTTAGGGAGTGACAGGCGGCAGGTTCTGTTTGAGACGAAGGTTACAATTCTCTCGCTCTCCCTGGGCATTTCTCCCCCCGGGGTAGGGAAACATGACCTCTCACCAGCACAGTGCCCTGGCCCAATCACAGAGGTAGGTGATATCCTTGCGTTGCCCCCTCCTCCGCTGTCACCTGCACCGTCACACATCGTCAGATGCGAAAACAAAGGAGTGGCCTTTGTTTTCTTGTTTACTATTTGTTTATTATGAACCAAGTGTTCATAATAGAACACTTTGCTGCTTGCTGTTCCTTTTTTAGTCCTTTTGGCAGAGTCCCCATCTGTAGCCAGCATAGTTGCTAATTCACCATCTAGCACAGTGCCAAGGGCAGACTCTGCTTGAGACGTCCTGCCCCCCGTAGCAACCTGGCGAACTCCTATTGATTCCTCAAAGGCCCAGGGCAGATGTGTCTTTCAGCTGTCCCTCGTGCCCATCACCACCCCTGGAAGGAGTTATCTCTCAAACTCCCTTCCAGATCGGGCTGTTCCTGATGCTGGGATCCTAGCGGCGAGATCTTGATTTGAAAGACTTTATTTGAGCGGGACTCTCCTGTGTCCCCCCAAAGCCTTTCCTAGGAGAGGAACCCCAAGACCACCGAGAAGCAGTTCCGTTCTTCGCTCCTGGTTACATTTTGGTGCCTCGGCAGTGGACGCAAGGATTCACACACTAGCTCACAGCTCTAAGAAACCAAGCAGCACTGACAGTCACCTCTCAGATCCGCTGACTTGGGGGACCTTTCTCAGGGCTTACGGAGGGAAATCCTGCCCAGGCAGGAAGAACATGTGAGGATTAAGGGCGTGGGCTTCCAAGGGAGGCCACCTGGGTCCTGCAAGTGTGAACTCGGGGGTGACTGAGCCTGTTCCCTCACCTGCAGAGGGGAGTAAGAAGGGGCACCTGTTGCAGACGGTTGCAGGGGGAGGCTGATGAGACGACACGTATGAAGCTTGTAGCACACGGGCTGTGACAGACTGCGTGCTCCCTACACTCTAGTGACAGACAAACACGCCCGGTGACTTCTTAGGAATCGCTTCCAATCCCCTACAGCGTTCTCTGACATCTCCTTTCTTCCTTCCTTTAACCCCTGTGATAGCAAGTGAAGAAAGAAAATCCCTTTCTAAATAACATAAAATGTGACCCCTCTCAAACAGCAACAACAAAACCACGCAGAATCCGCGGGAATATCCCCCATCGGATCAGGGAACAGACGAGAAGTCAATTCAGCCCTGGCCTAGGCTGCCGAGGCCCCAGATTTCTGCCCTTTGGGAAAACATCTGCCCTGCGGTGACCTCCCTAAGCAGCTTGGGGCTGGAGCTAAGGAGCTGGTGAGTCCTGGGACTGTCCCATAGGAGTCTGCCTGTCCCATCTGGGCCGGCCGGTCCTCCGGGAGTGGCCCCGAGGCCTGACCCGCGGCACACTGGCCCCCGTTACACAAATGTGAGTCCATTTGTGTGCCTTTGTGGAGGAGGACCCACAGCTGAAACGACACTCATGGTCACCTGCCTCATTCTTTGCATTTTGCGGCACCAAGAAGGGGAGGGCTGTGTTTAGTGACTAAACAGATCTTGGTTGGTCCTCCCAATAATCCTCTGAGGTGGGCGAGGCTTTTCCAGACGGGGAACCTCAGGTTCAGAGAGGGAACGTGATTTGTCCGAGATAGCACTCCGTGGGTGGCGGGGTCTCGCTGTGCAGTGACTCGTGCTGCCCTGGACTCTCGGTGCGGTCATTCGTGGCGGTCGTCGGGATGAATCGCATCCGGCACTGGCTCAGTTCCCCACGTGGGATCACCTTGGACTCTCGGCACTCTGTCTTGCGAGGTACGCACGTCCTTACCCTACTTTGTAGATGAGGATCCTAAGTATTGCCCAAGGCTCACCCTGCTTGTAGGTGGCAGAGCTGAGGTCAGCTACCAGGGCACCAAACAAGGTGCCCAAGGACAGTGGGGTTTTGCCGTGAATGATGTGTTGGTGTAGAAGGAGCCCTGGCCTGGAGCTGGGACCGCAGTGCTGATCATGGCCGTGTTGCTAATTTCACGCGGGACCTCCGACCTCTGCTCATCTATAGAATAAGGACACTCCTTAATAAGCACGTGCTCACCTCCAAGGGTCCCCTCCCAGGCTGTGGGGTGGAGCAGGTGGATTAGGGGGAGCACGGTGACCCGTGACACCCCCGTTCCTGCAGGCTGGCGTGCAGGTTAAGGTATCCGCCGGTCAGCTTTGAACTCCCGGGCAGCCTCACGCGGCTGGCTCCCCTCACCTGCGTGACCTCTGCCTTAGCAAAAGGACATCGGGCTGCCCGCCTGCCAGCTGGAGGGTTCTTGGCTGCCCACACTTTGTCCTGACACTCTGCTTCTCTTTCCGTCCCAACGTGGCCAAACCCGGGCAAAGCGTCTCGCAGGTGAGCACATGGGCACAGAAGGTGCTTCTGACTAGGGGAGTGTTTCAAACACAGTCGAGAGATGCAGATTTGGGCCAGAGGTCAATGGTACAAGCAGTGAAATAGGCCTAAGTACGTACAGGAATGTGGCAAGCCGGGGGAGGTGGCCCTGCGGGCTGGCCAGCCCCAGAGAGCGTAGACAGCCTCCCGAGTAACTGAGTCCAAGTCAGGGGAGGGCTGACCTGAGCACAGACAGACCTTCACGAGTGGCTTAGATCCGTGGGGGACAAAGGAGGGCGTGCCGCATGGCTGACTCGAGTAAAAACTCACCCGTGCTGGAGCACCGGCCGGTCTGAACTCCTCCCCCATGGCCTGATGCACGACACCAGCCTCTTGCTGAAAGGTGACACCCTGTGGGCCGGGTTCCCTTAGTCACCCCGTGGGCGCCTGTCAGGACCCACATGAGAATGGAGCTGGCGGCCGTGGCCACCGTGGTGGTAAGTGGAAGCAAACACCCAGGTGCTCTTCCTCTTGGTGGGAGGAAAAATCCGAGCGTGGAACAGAATTGCTGTCCTCACGCTGGCATCCTGCCCCCCTCGGTCCCGCACAGACCTTGCCAGGGATGGGTGTGTGTTGCAGGGGTGGGGAGCCGCGGGCAAACAGATCCCGACCACCCCGCACCCCCCACCCCCCTTCCACTCTTCATTTGGTCGCTGCCCCGTGCTTGTAGGTGCCGAGCGGTTTCCTGCGTTCGTTGTGGCTGGACCCATGATTGCTCTGACACCTGGCAAGGTTTGCTTTGCAAGACATAAAAATAGCTCTGGCTGTGCTCAGTTTTCGGGTCAGCTGGGCGATTTCGGCGAAGGGCGACAGTTTGGCATGGCGTGGGCCCCAGAGCTTCACTGCGGGGACTCCTCTGGCCTTTCCTGCCTATGGACTCAAACCACCTGCGCAGTGCTCCTCCTGGACCACTGTGCACGTCTGGCATTGTTAGTTTACATGTCGCTCTGATGCTCCGTCTTCCAGGGACACGGCCAGTGTCTGGTTTTACAGTCGGGTGTCCACATGCTGGGGGGTTAACACCGTCCATTTTAGGGAATTTATCTACGTCCACTTTTCATGCTAGGACGCTGTGAAAGGTTTGGGTGCGGGGGCCGGATTTGAGTGAAGTCAAGGTCCTGAGCTTCTCTGAGCCCATTTACTGAACTGTGAAATGGAAGTAAGATGACAACAGCAATGATAATATCCATCACGGTTGTTCTGAGGTTTGAGGCTAGCAGGCACCCTATACTCGTGACGGTGTAATATGTGTAAGTACTATTATGTTTATTTGTTTATTTAAAAAAAATTTTATTAAAAATGTTTAATGTTTATGTTTGAGAGAGGGAGAGAGAGAGCAAGAGAAAGCAGTCAGGGGCGGGGCAGAGAGAGAGGGAGACACAGAATTGGAAGCAGGCTCCAGGCTCTGAGCTGCCGGCAAAGAGCCCGACGCCGGCCTGACACTCTTGCGAAAGAGCCGCTGGAAAGACACTGCTTGTATCCCCGCATCCCTGATACAGGTCCCAAGATGGAAATTTCCAAAGTCCAAATCCAAATCCAAATTCCAGCTTGCCTCAAGCCATCAGTGGGTGCTCGGTGTGGGTGTGTGCAGGTATCGTTCATTTTGTACACGCCTTGGGGGTACCTGCCATGTCCCAAGCTGGGCACCAAGATCCCGAAATGAATGACAGTTCGTCCCTGTCTACAAGGGCAGCCGAATTGGCCCGGAGAGACCAGTCGGTGCCGTTTCCATGCTGTGTTGTCTTTGTTTCCATGCTGGAGGTCTGTGGGCTCTCGCACCCTGTCACGCTCTCCTGCCCAGGGAAGGTGTAAGACTCTAACCTAATGGGCTCGCTAAGGGAGCCAGAATAGCCTTTGCAACATTTTTGGTACTGTCCCCTGCCAGTGACTAATTTCTAAATCTGTCCTAAGGGCACGCGCGAGCCAGCAATGTCAGGACTCTGACCTTTCTTGCACTTTTTAAACTTTTCTCGAGAACTTGCTACGTGCAAGAGTGGAGTCCCCAGAAGGACCTCACCATCGAGAAGCAGGAGGGAGGGAGGGAGTACACCTGGGGGTCTGGAGACCCGGTGGTGGTCACCCGAGAGCAGTTTTGTCCCCTGAGACGTTTGGCGACGTCTGGAGACATTTTGCATCGTCGCAGCTGAGGGAAGGGGGTGCTCCCCGCGTCTAGTGGGTGAAGGCTGTGCGCCCTACGATGCGCAGGACGGCCCCCACCACGGAACAGGGAACGTTCCAGCCCCGGAAGCCAATAGTGCCGCGGTTGGGGAGCCTTGGGGGAGAGAGCAAGGCGAGGGCATCGGAAAGCTGGGTGCTGCTGTGAACAGGCGTGTACCTCTGCTTGTTTCAGTCCCCGCTTTCAGTTTTTGTGGGGCTATGTCTCGGGAGGGAAAGCCCTGGGTCAGAGAGCAGTTCCATGTTCAAGTTTTTGAGGAGCCACCGAACGGTTCCGCACGGCAGCCCCACCATTCATTCCCCAGTGCCCCCAGCAGCAGACAGAGGTTCTGGTTTCTCCACGTGCTCACCAGCCCCTTGCTGTTTTCTTCCCTCCGCCCCCCTTCCTTCCCCCCTCCCTCCTTCCCTGCTTCTCTGTCTCTCTGATTGCAGCCATCCTTGTGGGTCTGAAATGGTACATGGCAGTATATTGATTTGCATTTCCGGAACGACTAAGGTTGGATCTCTTCGTGAGCTATCGGCCGTTTGTATATCTGTTTTGGAGCAATGTCCGTTCGTGTCCTCGGCTCATTTTAAAATCAGCTTGTCTGGGGGGGGTGGCACTTGGGTGGCTCAGTGAGTGGAGCGTCCGACTTCGGCTCAGGTCACGATCTCGCGGTTTGTGAGTTCGAGCCCCGCGTCGGGCTCTGGTGCCGACGGCTCTGTGCCTGGAGCCTGCTTCCGTTTCTGTGTCCCCCTTTCTCTCCGCCCCACCCCTGCTTTTGCTCTCTCTCTGTCTTTCAAAAATGAATAAACAGAACAAAAAAATTTTAAATCGGCTTGTCTTTTTGTTGCTGAGTTGTAAGACTTCTGTATATGTTCCGGATACTAAACTGTTAGCAAATGTGTGATTTACAAATATTTTCTCCCCTTCGGTAGGCCGTCTTTTCACTTCCTTGGTAGTGCCCTTTGATGCATAAAAGTGTTTAATTTGAATGAGGTCCAATTTATCTACTTTTTTTTTTATGCTCATGCTTCTGGTGTCACATCTGAGAATCCATCGCCAATTCTAAGGTCACAACGATTTGCTTCCATGTTTTCTTTTAAATTTTTTGTGGTTTTTTTTTTTTCCATTTTTTTTAATGTTTATTTATTTTTGAGAGAGACAGAGACAGAGCTTGAGCGGGGGAGGGGCAGACAGAGAGGGAGACACAGAATCCGAAGCAGGCTCCAGGCTCTGAGCTGTCAGCACGGAGCCCGACGAGGGGCTCGAACCCTTGGACTGTGAGATCATGACCTGAGCCGAAGTCAGACGCCCAACCGACTGAGCCACCCAGGTGCCCCAAATTTTTTTGTGGTTTTAGTTCTATTTAGGTTGTTGACTCATGTTGAGTTGAGTTTTTTTATATGGTCTGAGTTAGGAGTCCTGTCGTAGACTCTGGGTCTAGAGTTCTTTCTTGTCCAGCAAGAAAGCGGGACGCAGGATTAAAATTCGAGAGATGGCTAATGTCCGGGAGGAGACAAGAGCCCCAACTAAGGGTCCTTGCTCCGTTTTTATTAGGATCAGAAGGCTTACAAACGTGATGATGGACGTGCACAAAGAGATAATAAATCTGTGACCATTAACTCGTGGGCGTGAGGGAAAGAGGGTTTTGAAGATATACGGTGTTAGAGGTTTGGGTCAATATAAAACAAAATCCTGGAGCCAGGCAGATGGTTGTTCTGGGCAACTTTACCCCGCAGTGGTCTATAGCCCTATTTACCTATTTACCTAATTTGGTTCTCCCTTCCTGTGAAAGAAGCTTTCTGCTATAGTACTAAATTGGGGGGGCATATCTGCCCTGAATACCTAATCTTACTTACCTCATATACTTTTGTGTTGGGGCCTTTACCCCACCCTCTCTATACCTATTTAACTAATCTTGTCTACCCAAACGTGGGTGTGAGCATCTGTGGCTTTCTAATTCTTTATGCCTTGTTAACCCATCGGTGCAAGCCTGGGGAATCCCTAAGCTTATTCCCCACAGAGTCCAACCTCATTCTATTGCTTGTAGAAATCAGTTGTCTCAGAACCATATGTTGAAGAGACTATTCTTTCCTCCTTGAATGGTCTTTTTTTTTTTTTTTTTTCAAGTTTGTTTATTTTCTTTAGTAATCTCTGTACCCAGCGTGGGGCTTGAATTCACGATCCTGAGATCAAGAGTCTCATGCTCTTCTGACTGAGCCAGCGAGGCATCCCCCCACCCCCCACATTGAATGGTCTTGATATCTTCATAAAAAGTCTATGGGCCATAGATGTATATGGGTTTATTTGGGGACGTTTGATTCTAATCCATTGATCTATATACCTGTTCTTTACGCCAGTGCCACACTGTTTTGACCGTAGTTTTACAGTAAGCTTTGAAATCAGAAAGTGTGAGTCCTCCAACTTTGTTCTTTTTTAAGATTGCTTTGGCTATTGGTTCCCCTTGCAGCTGCATATGAATCTGTTTATCGTTTCAGGTAGTATGGCCATCTTAACAGTAGGAAATCTTCCAATCCATGAACATGGGATGTCTTACATTTATTTAGATCTTCTTTAATTTCTTTCAGCAATGTTTTATACACCAGCGTTGTACACACCTTTCACCTCCTTGGTTAAATTTATTCCTAGATATTTTATCCTTTTGGATGCTACTGTAAATGGAATTGTTTTTTTAATTTCCTTTTCAAATTGTCCATTGTTGGTGCAAGAAACACAATTAATTTTTACATATTGATCCTGTATCCTACAAATGTGCTTAATTTGTTCATTACTTCTATTAGGGTTTTGTGTGTGTGTGTGGATTCTTTTTTCTTTTTAATTTTTTTAATTACATGTATAGAGAGAGTGCAAGTGGGGGAGAGGGGCAGAGGGGGAGAGAGAGAGAGAGAAGGAGAGAAAGGGAGAGAATTTTAAGCAGGCTCCATGCTCAGCAGAGAGCCTGATGAAGGGCTCGATTCCACAACCCCGGCATTATGACCCGAGCCAAAATCAAGAGTCAGCTGCTCAACCAACTGAGCCACCCAGGGGCCTCATGTGTGTGGATTCTTCAGGATTTTCTATACACAGGCATCTCCTGCTTTTTGAAAGTTCACATTATGCCACTTTGTTTTTGTGAAAGACCTACACTAGTACCTGTTTTTGCTAACTGGAGGAAATCTGAAGAGGATTTTTGCTTTTAGGAGAAAGTGGAAAAGTTAAAATAGCCAAGCTCCTTTGGTGAGAACTACACTCAGCACCTCAGCACCAAAGCTGCCATAGCTTTGAACTGTGTCTGTGAGCATCTGAGTTTTGTCTTGATTTATGTTGTGTATCCATTAGCAAGATGTGTCCTCAGCTACCAGAAAAGCCTAAGAGAGGTTATTTTATGGGTCTGGGAATGCTCAAAAGTGTTTTCTTATCAATTAATGGTAATTGCTTCTTTGCTTTACGCCATTTCAACTTATGAAAGTTTTCAGAGGAACCTCTCTACTTTTGGATAGCAGGGAAACCTGTATAGGATCATGCCGTCTATGATTAGAAATGATTTCAGGTCTTCCTTTTCCATTTGAATGGCTTTTATTTCTTCTTCTTGTCTAATTGCTTTGGCTAGGACCTCCAGTACAATAGCAAAATAGGTGAAATAGGTGAAAAGTGGGCACCCTTGCCTTGTTCCTGATCTTCAGGAGAAAGCTTCTGGTCTTTCACCATTGACTATATATTAGCTATAGGTTTTTCATAACGTGCCTTATTGCATTCAAGTTCCTTTCTATTCCTACTTTTCTGACTTCTTTTTTTTTTTTAATCATGAAAGGGTGTTGGATTTTGGCCAAATGCTTTTTTTTTTTTTTTTTTTTTTGGTGTTCATCGAGGTCATCCTGTCAGTTTCCACTCTGTTCTATGGATGTGGTCTGTTACATTGATAGATGCTGAGCCACCCTTGCCTGCCTTTTCTGTAAAAAGAAACTTGATGACCTTAAAGGGAAAAAACCTCCTGACCCTGTGTATTACCTGGAAAATACCCTGATGACATTTCCACAGTTTCTGTTGCCCAAAGTGCACAAGAAGTACTCAGAGTCGTGCCGTTCTGGGAAATCTTGAGAACGTTTCTACTTCCCTTAAGAACATAATATTGAATTATAAAAAGACAAAAGCCTTTTAGGTACTATATTGATATGTTTGAGCTTGGTGGTCCTGTTTTTTTGTTTTTTGTTTTTTGTTTTTTTCTAAATGCTTCTACTGTCTCCCTGTGGCAAAATTGGTTCCGAAATTTCAACATGTTCAGGTCGTATTTTTGTTTGTTTGCTTTTTAACAATCTTTACTTCAAATCGCAATGATCGACTCCACTAATAGGGCAGAGTTAGCGTGGAGGGAAGAGGCATGGGTTAGAAATCAGAATATCTGAATTCATGCGTTCGGCAAAATGACTTTTTGTCCCTTGTTAAGCTCTCCCTGTTTACCGGACACTGTTTTAGACCCTGGAACAGAACAGACTCTCTTCGGTCTTGCTGGGTTTTCATTTGGTTCTAAGCACACTCCATCCCGGGCGTACTAGCGCTAGGAAGAAAATAAGGCAAAGTGCCCTTCCCCCTTCCAGAACCATGATGAGGATTGTGACAGTAATACAACGATGATGGCGGGGTGATGATAAGATAATGGCGACAGTCCCTTTACATCTACGAATTGGAATATGTAGAGTCTTCTCTTTTCTTTCTAGGTAACAGCTTTATTGAGAGATAATTCATATGCCATTTGGTTCACTCATGTAACCTATATACTTCCGTGGTTTCTAGTACATTCCCCAAGTACATTCACTACAGTCAATTTTAGAACATTTTCATCCCCCCAAACACAACCCCTGTACCCTTTATCCCCATCCTACTAGCCCTAGGCAACCACTCAGCTTTCTGTCTCTATGAATTTGCCTGTTCCGGGCGTATCAGATACATGGCGTCATACAATGTGGTCTTTGGCGCCTGGCATAATGTTTTCAAGATGCATCCGTGTTGTAACGTGTGTCAATGCTTCAGTCCTATTTTATGACCAGATAAGACTCCGTTGTATGGATGGATCACCTTTTGTTTACCCATTCTTCAGGTAACGGACATTTGGATTGCTTCAACTTTTTGGGTCTTAGGAATCTGTAACGGGATTCATAACAGGCATGATCTACTCATCTCTTACGTGCATGTTGATGATTTATGGTGAGCATGTGTTAGTGTCCCTAAATGAGAGGTGAGAAACAGACATCCAGAGGCGTTCAGGAACGTGCCTAGGACCACAGAGCGTGTTCTTCGCAGAACCACTCTGTCCACTGCCTTTCCTCTCTGCCACGGCCAGCTGAACCCACAGAACCCTAGCTTGCCCCTTGCCCCGCGAGCCCCTTTAGGGTGGGAATAACTCCATTATGTAGACTCTAAAATGCCTTTCCTTTTTTCCCCTACAGATTTTCTGAATGACCTTGCTTCTTTTTCTATCTTGTTTGATTTTCTCCTGCTTGACCTTCTCCTGGTTAAAATTCTGGGGGGAAATGACAGACTCCAAGCAAGTCACCAAGAGCACACCCGAAGGGAGCTGTAGCCCAAGCCAAGCGCCTTTTCCAGCCTCAGACAGCTCAGGGGAGCCGCCGCAGAAAAATGATAACAACGGCCCTCTGCCAGAGACTCCTAACCGGACTGAGCCAGCCTCCCACAGAGGTGCCGACGATACTGATCAGCAAAGAACTTCCGGGCCGCCCCTACGCCAGAATCCCCCAGGAGACCCCCTTTCCTCTGATGACACCTCCCCAGCGCCCCAAGCCAATGCAACAGGGACCGCAGACCTGAAGACCCCAGATACCGATGGCCCGTCGTCTCCAGCCAAGCCCCAGGGCCAGCGAGCCAGACCCCTCTCCAAGAAAGACGAGAAGCAGGAGCACATCAAGAGGCAGCTGATGACCAACTTTATCCTGGGCTCCTTCGACGACAACTCCTCCGATGAGGACCCCAGTGCCGGCTTGTTCCGAGAGTCTCCCCGGAAGGGCAGCCGGGCCAGCCTGGGGACTCTGTCTCTGGAGGCTGCTCTCACTGCAGGCGAGCCGGAGAACCCCGTCCCCACCATAAGGTAACGTGCCCTGTGTCCTTCTAACTGGGAGGCACAGGAGACTGTCTTTCTAGAAAGAGCTTAGCCTAGTTGGGAAGCCGACCTTGAGTGTGACCCGTTGTAATTTAAGCCGAATGAGCCAAGGCTGACAAGAGCCATTCGGGATGGGATGATGGGGGCTGGAGGGAGGGACAGGTTCCCTGCCTCCTGAAGAGACCTTCTTTCATTTGTTCCTTGATTCTTTCAACAGGTAACTAAGCACGGAGGCACATGCCTTCCCCTTAGGGATGCCTTCAAAACAAAAACTCAGATACTGTAACCGCATCCAGCAATTTGTTGGAAACAAATGCCCATAGGCCCGTCACAGGTGGGAGTGTCGAGCCTGGGTGTGCAGTTGGTGGCTTTGTTTGTTTTTGTTGTTGCTGTTGAGCTTTGCCGCCTCCCTTCCGGGAGACAGAATTGCAAATAGAATACGGTAGTTCCAGGTGGAAAACTCAGGAAACACAGACAAGCAGAGAAAAGAGAAGGGCCACCAACCGTAACTGGGCCAGGTCCTCTGCTTTCCTTCCAGTGTCCTTCCCTCCTTCCGGTCTGTTCCTTTCTCCAGGAGGTAGAATCCCACTGGCTGTCGGTCTCAGTGCACCTCTTGTACTCTCTCTCTCGAACGTGAAAAACTTGGACGAGGAGGTGGCTTCTTCCATAGGTGCCCACGTTCCCAGGGAGCTTAATTTGCGCTCTGGTGACGGGAAATAGAAGGTAGAGAGAGACGAAATGCGAGTATTCCCTGTACTGACCGTCCTCAGGGGGGGAGTTCAGTTTGAGGTTCCGCAAGGGTTAAAGGAAGGGAGGGCTTTAGGGTCTGGTACAAAGAGCAGTCATTGGTGTTGGAAGCAGAGCTGGTTCCACCTGGGCTCTGCCACCCCCCACTGTGTGCCCTTGGGCATGGCATTCGCCTGTCCCGGCCTCAGTTCCTCATCTGCCAAACACTGACCTGATTAAATGGCATAACGATTGTAACGTATGCAAAGACCGGTACATAGTAGGTACTTAATAAGACCCGGATTCCTTCATAGCTCCTCCCTGTGGCTTGCTCTTTGTCCCCCCAACACCCACTTCACCCACCACTTTACAGTTTATATAAATTATCTATTGATCCCTTAGAACAACAGCACAAGGCTGGCGGTGGGTCCCCATTTTACAGATGAGAAAACCAGGGCTCAGATCCGTGGCGTCCCCCCCACCGCCGCCCCGCCCTGGCTACTGTTGACCCTTTTGCTCACATCCGTTGGTCCATCTTGGGTCAACTCTGAAGAAATATTCAGGGGGGAGCCTCCCAACCCCCTCCCCCCCAAAACCCTCCAGAGTGTTGCTTTGCAGAGAGCCACTGCTGTGCTCTCCCTCTTCCACAGGGTGGTCATTCCTCTTCCCCGGGGCCCCCAGGTCAAAAGCCCAGGCCACGTTCAGATGTGGGCAGGTGGCCTGCAACCAGCCGGAGGGGTGAGGAAATGAAGCCTGACTTAGAGAAGGCCAATGTGTGGGTAAAGTGCCCCTGATGGAGTCTGGGAAGTTCCCTTTATTAATATTATTCTTTCCCGGTCAGCTGCTAAATAATCTGCACCCTCAGGCAAATCCCCTAACCTCCCGGGGCTCTGTTTCTGCAAAATGGAGGCAGGGAGTAGGGGTTTTATTTATTTATTTTTTTTGCTAGTCCTTCCAACCTTCCCATTTCGCAGACAGAAACCTAAGACCGGGGTGGGGGGTGGTTTATTCCAGGGGGCTGCACTCAGGCAGAAGCTACAGCAAAGGCATTGATAGGTCTGCAGATCTTCCCTGCTGGTAACAGGTTCTTCACACACCGTGTGACCTCTGTGTCGCTCCAGAGGTCACCTTGTGGCCCATGCTGGCGTCTTCCTGCCAGGCCACCAGCCAGGAGACCGAGTAGAGAAACGGCACATGTTTAATTCTGTGGCGTGGGAGGAGCTCTTTTTGAATGATCTCAGAGGGCCTTTGTCTTCCCCCTGTGCCCTCGCCATCCCAGAAAACTCCCATTTGCTGTTCCCTCTGAACTGAAATGGCCCTCACCCCCTCCTCCACACCCCCCTCCCCCTGCCACCGTTTCCTTACACCTCCCCCCCCGGACCTACTTCAAGGCATGTGACCCTCTGCTGCCTCCCTCTTGAAATTCTTAATAACTTTTCAACAAGGGCTCCATGTTTTCATTTTGCACTGGGCCCTGTGAATTCTGTAGCCTGTCCTGCCTGCCCACCAAAGTCACCTCTTCTGCTTTTTTTTTTTTTTAAGTTTATTTATTTATTTTGAGGGAGAGAGAGTGAGTGGGGGAGGGGCAGAGACAGAGGGAGAGAAAGAGAATCCCAAGCAGGCTCCACACTGTCGGCACAGAGCCCGACTGGGGGCTCGAACTCTCAAACCTGATCATGACCTGAGCCGAGATGGTGTTGGATACTTAACTGACTAAGCCACTCAGGCACCCCCGAAGTCACCTCTTCTGAAGGGTGTTCCCTGTCCCCAAGCATTCCCCATGTGCCCCCATTTCTTGATTGATTGCTCTGATATGTTTTCACAACTCATAATCATTCCTGAAGATTATGTCATTAATTTCCTTGTGTTGACTTGGTTGTTACCTGTCTCCTGCACGGAGGGCAAGGTCCATGAAAATGGTGCCGCGTGGGTCTCCAGTTTTCCCCACCGACTGGCCTAGTGTGGGTTCATGGTAGACTCTGAATAAATATTTGCCGAATGCATGAATTCAGTGAGGAACCCAGGCTTGCCAAAGACAGAATTCTGCATTCCTGGGGCATGCAAAACACTTCATGAATGAATCTGGGAAGGAAGGAAGGAAGGAAGGAAGGGAGGAAGGAAGGGAGGGAGGAAGAAAGGAAGGAAGAAAAGTGGGAAGGAAGGAATAAATAGATGGATGGATGGATGGGTGAATAGACACTTTGCTGTTGCTTTCAGCAGCAATAGCATTTTTGTTTGCATAAAACTCTTTTTTGTGTAAATTGTATGATTTTGTAGACTAGTTCCATGGTTAAGCCCTAATTTTTCTTCTGCATTTAATATGGTTGTACAATCTCCCTGTTGCCTCCCATCTTCCCAGCTGGCAAGGGCCGGCTGAGATTATGGACTGTCTGTTAACCTGGTGACTTCGTGCTGTCTGTTCAAGTCCCCTTCTCGTCTTCCCTTTTGGGTTCATCTCAGGCCAGGTGTTGGGACTTGGCTCTTCTCTGGACTTGGAAATAGTCCCCAGATGGCGGACTTCCCATGCAACCCTTAGAGAACAAAGCTGGTGAGAACATTACATGTGACAAAATGCTCACGTGCTGTGAAATGAAGGTTCCGAGGTAATCACTTTGGTCAACAGTGGCAATGTGACTAGTATACAGTGGGTCTGGGGTAAGATGCCCGTTCAGAGCACTGTTGCCCTGATACTTCTCTCCCGTGGGTGCGTGTGTGGACTGAATGGGTGGGATAGGACAGGTTCAGGATCGCACAACTGTAGTCCTGAAAATTAAAGTTATGACCCAGGGGGCGCCTGGGTGACTCAGTTAAACGTCCCGCTCTTGCTTTTGGCTCAGGTCACGATCTTACAGTTCATGAGATTGAGCTCTGTGTCAAGCTCTGTGCTGGGTGTGGAGCCTGCTTAGGATTCTGTCTGTCTTCCTCTCAAGATAAATAAATAAGCTTAAAAAAAAAAATAAAGTTATGACCTGGAAATTCATTAGTTGGTGGTGAACTCATTTAGCAGCAAAATCCACCGTGAATAGATGTAAAGTTGTTTGTAGTGTTTATTTATCCCGTTTTGTGAATATTCATGCCTTCTGCTGCTGAAATAGTAACATGAAAACGTATCATGTAAAGCTTTACCATCACCCCCCAAGAAAGTTCCCAAATTCCAAAGCATATTGAGTCCTGGGAGTTTCAAATTTTTTTTTTTTTTTTAACGTTTACTTATTTTTGAGACAGAGAGAGACAGAGCATGAACGGGGGAGGGTCAGAGAGAGGGAGACACAGAATCTGAAACAGGCTCCAGGCTCTGAGCTGTCAGCACAGAGCCCGACGCGGGGCTGGAACTCACGGACCGCGAGATCATGGCCTGAGCCGAAGTCGGCCGCCCAACCGACCAAGCCACCCAGGCGCCCCAGAGTCCTGGGAGTTTCAGATAAGGGATTGTGGACACATGAATGTAATGTGCTTAGATTTCTGTCCAATTAGTAAGCACAGAAAATGAGGGTGCTTAATGTTTGTGTGTGTGTGTGTGTGTGTGTGTGTGTGTGGCTGGAAAGTCTATAAGGAATGTGTCAAAATAGTTAATAATCATTGTTTTTATATGGTGCAATTATGAGTCATTTAAATTTTCTTCTGTGTTTTCCAACTTTCTGCTGTAGATATTGTTACAACAAGTGTTAACAATGTTTAGTAATAAAACCTTATAAAAATATTGGGGGGGGAAAGTGAACCAGTCATCCCACTTCCTAGATAAAAAGCTGAAGCCCTGACCCTCAGGGGTCTGTCAGAGGTCTCTGATATCTCTATCAGAGATAATCATAGGCCCTCAGTGCCATTCGAGCCCGGACCCTCAGCAGGTGCAGGTCAGAAAGCGGTCTGCGATCTCCCGGTATTGATGCTTAACCTGGGCTCCAGCAAAGATGCCTCCACCCTCCTCCTAACCCGTTCTTGGCATTAGTGAGAAGAATGAGGCAGGGGAGGCAGCCATTAAGCTCTGTGACCTTGAGGATGTCACCTACCCTCTCAGGGGGCTGGACTGGATGCTCTGAGATCCTTTGTGGCCCCAGCAGCCTTTGCTTTTGTTTCTTTGTGTGTGGAGCGGTGTGTGGTGGGGGGCAGGGGGGCGGTGCTGGAAGAACGGAGGTGGGAGGGGGAGGGGGGAAGAGAGCTTGGGGAAAGTTTGTTAATTTCGAACCATTTTCTCCTGGGCCGGTTGCCCCTCGATGGTCTGGGTCTTCCTAGGTAAACATTAGGACAAACTCAGAGATGAAACGGTCCAGTGGAGAAGCTAAGGTTTGTCCCATTCATTCATGGGCTTGGGAGCATTTATCATAGGCCTGCTGGTTGCCGGGCTCTGTGCAGGCACTGTGGGTGCTCAGATGGCCTCAGAGAGGCCAGGCCAGGCCAGGAAGGAGCCTAAGAGGCCACTAGCCCAGAGAACTTCCCATCGTGGGCAGAGAACTTCCCACTGCGCATGCTTTCTCCTCCACTCAGCTGTCAAGTGCCCCGGGGCCGAGCCGTTAACCTTTCTGTGCCTCAGCATCCTCCAGAACGAGGTCACAGTGCTGCCTACCTCACAGGCCCGGTGCCACGCTTAGCTGAGCTACTGTGAGCCCACAGTGCCATGGCGTGATCACTGTCATTGGGTGCCAAGCACAGTGGTCACAGCAAGGGCCCAGGCCCCGCAGGCAGACAGGTCTGGCTTCGGATCTCAGACCAGTCCCGTGAGCTCTCTCAGCTGCAATTTCCTTCTCCGTCGAAGCGGGGCAATGCTGGTGTCTACCTCACAAGTGTGCTGAGATCACGGGAGAAGGAGTGGCGGGTGTGGGTGGCCCAGGGGCTGCCTCGGGGGCCGGCCGCTGAATGGGCATCTTCCAAAGCTCTCGCCTGTGGCCATGGCTCTTCCCAGGCCCCTCCGGGCGTACATCCTTAAGGTATAGCGGCCTGTGTCCGCAGGGGAGGAAGTGGAGGGGGGTTAGGTGAAGTGTCCCCAACAAAATGGTAGAACACAAGGCAGTCCACAGGGTGCTTTCCCAACCACTCACTTCCCTGGTGGGAGTGCTGAGTTCAAGAGAGGCTTCTCAAGGCAGACCGCAGAGCCCAGGGAGGCGAGTGCGGGTCGGTGGGGTCTGGACCGCAGTGAAGGACACCACAGGCGAGCACCCTGACACCCGGGACCTTGCTGCACTTCTGTCCCAGATAACGTCCTGGGTGGGCTTGCATCGGGCCTCTTCCAGATCCTTCCTGCTCATTATCTCCCCTCCGTATCTCTTTTCCTCTGCTCCAAGTAGCGAGCAGGTCATAAAACTTTAAATTGTCTATAAATATTTGTTATTTGTCCCTCAGTGAAATGCCATGGATCTTTTGATAATGTTTTAATTTACTTATTCCTTTATTGATTTAGGGAGAGGCTGGCAGAAACCCCGTTTTCAACTCTTTTTAGCTCCTAAGATGTTTTCTGGGAGGTTCGGGGGAAGGGGGTCTCTGTTTTCACATTGTTTCATTGGTGGACTGGCTATTGAGTTTTGGAAGAGGCTGGCTATTAATACAGGATCCAGAGAAACTAAACATTCCTTTCTCTCTCTCTTAAATATCTGGATCCCGCTTTATTTTTATTTTTGTTTTTTTAAAGTTTATTTTTGTATAATTAAAAGAATTTTAATGTTTATTTCTGAGAGAGAGAGAGAGACAGAGTGCAAGCGGGGGCGGGACAGAGAGAAAGGGAGACACAGAATCCAAAGCAGGCTCCAGGCTCTGAGCTGTCAGCACAGAGCCCGACATGGGGCTCGAACCCACAAAAGGTGAGATTGTAACCTGTGCCGAGGTTGGACACTTAACCGACTGTGCCACCCAGGTGCCCCTTAAGTTTATTTATTTATTTTGAGAAACAGAGTGAGAACAAGCGGGGAAGGGGCAGAGAGAGAGGAAGAGAGAGAGAGAGAGAGAGAGAGAGAGAGAGAGAGAGAGAGAGGGTCTTAAGCAGGCTCTGCACTGTCAGCACAGAGCCCAATGTGGGCTCAGTCCCACAAACTGTGAGATCGTGACCTGAACTGAAATCAAGAGTCAGATGTGCAACAGACTGAGCCACCCAGGGGCCCCGTCTGTATCTTAATTTAGAAAAATCTTTCACTTCTGCTCTATGCTTAATGGAACATTTCCTCCATCACATATTGAAAGGGATTATTTTAAATTATTTTGTTAATGTTTATTTTTGAAAGAGAGAGAGCTTGCGCTCGCATGCAGGGGAGCAGGGGAGGGGCAGAGAGAGGGAAGGACAGAGGATCCGAAGCGGGCTCTGTGCTGTCAGTGGGACTTGAACTCACGAACCATGAGATCATGACCTGAGCTGAAGTCAGACGCTTAACGGACTGAGCCCCCCAGGTTAATGCCCCAGGGCATTATTTTGGTTTTGTCTGAATGAACACACTTTGTATATGGATGGTTTTACAGATGAAGTAGAGAGAAGAGGTTTGCTCGGGGTCACAGAGGGCACAGGGCCAGGCTTGAGGCCGCTCACGGCTCCGGAATTTCCACTGTGCTGCTCGTCACTTGTACGTGTACCATTTCTTGTTGTTTTTTGCGTGTGCCTTTCGCCATTGACCTGGCTTTTCCCTCTGCCATACCAACAAGTTAAATTTAGCCTCTGATGAGCCTGAGCAGAAGGGCTTGTAACACGAGACTGCATCTACAGCCAAGTTTGAACTGTCATCGAAAGCATGGTGACAATTGTTTAGAGGAGATGTTTGTATAAAGGCGGTACTGAGCATAGGGGCGTGTGTTATTCTTTCCTTCCGATCTTCTCTTCCCTAATAAGGCAGGCAGAGAAAAACCCAAGTCGTTATCACTCTGATGACGTGCCAAGCGCGGACATCTAAGTGAAATCCTTTCTTGAGCGCCCCCACGTAAAAGCGAGCTGTGTTACGACGTCTCTCGGGCTGGGTTGGCGGAGAAGTTAGCATCACCACGAGGTCCAACGGGTGTTGGGGTTTTGTCACTAGAGGATAAAAATCCAGAGCGATGCAAGTAAACTGATTCAAGCTCTTTCCCACTTGATCCTTACTGACTTGGGGTCTTTTGAAATACTTCCACTTCCTGATTTTAATTGTTTTCCCTATTTTGAGGTGAATATATTAAATTCGGGTCATGTCGGGGATGAATTTGCAGGGGGGAGGGGGTTGGTTTGAAACTTTAAAAAAATGCATCAGCCTAAGGTGGAGTTCGTTTTGGAGGAAGGAAAGACAAGGCCGTGGAGAACATTCTAGAAATTCTGAAGAACTGAGAATTGTGTTCACCTGTTTTATGTATTTATTTCTTAATCCCCTTGTTGAAACAGTTGATATCTGGCTAGAGCACAGCTAACTGGTGTCCTCAGGCAGGGCAGCTTCTACAGCTCCTAGGAGAGGTCACTGCTGCCATTGTGGCCATATTTGCAAACTTTTACATTAGTTTTTGGCTTCTTGCTTTGCTGTGAACGTAGGCTACATTTATTATCATTGCAATATTTTCTAGGCAGTGTTTTGGGTCCTTTTAACTTATGAAAACTACTTGGAGAAGTATTCATTCATTTATTCTAACTGGAATCAGTTTGCGTGGGTTCAAGGCTCCAGCTCTGTCACCCTTAGGAAATGTACATCTCTGGGTCTTGTTTCCTTATCTGCATTATGGAAATAAAAACGATAGGATTGTTGGGCACCCGGGTGGCTCAGTCCATGAAGAATCCCACTCTTTTTTTAAAATTTATTTTATTTTATTTTTTTAGCGTTTATTTATTTTTGAGATAGGGAGAGACAGAGCATGAACGGGGGAGGGTCAGAGAGAGAGGGAGACACAGAATCTGAAACAGGCTCCAGGCTCCGAGCTGTCAGCACAGAGCCTGATGCGGGGCTCGAGCTCACAGACCACGAGATCATGACCTGAGCCAAAGTCGGACGCTTAACCGACTGAGCCACCCAGGCACCCCAAGAATCCCACTCTTGATTTCAGCTCAGGTCAGGATCTCACGGTTCATGAGTTTGAGTCCCGCGTCGGACTCAGAGCCTGCTTGGGAGTCTCTCTCTCCCCTCTTTTCTCTTCCCCTACCCCACTAGTGCTTTCTTCTCTCTCTCTCTCTCAAAGATAAATAAACTTACAATGAAAAAAAAAATTAAAAACAATAGGATCGCTATTAAATAAGACAAAGGCACAAAAGAGCACCCAGGGTATGCTGGTCTTAGCAGAAAGCTTATTTTTTTAAGAAAAGATGTATTCATTTGAGTGTGGCTGACACACAATGTTGCATTCGTTTCAGGTGTAGGACATAGTGATTAGACAAGTCTATGTAGTTATGCTGCACTCACCACAAGTGTAGCCGCCATCTGTCACCATACATCACTGCTACACTATCATCGACTATATTCCTTATGCTGTCCCTTTCATTCCTGTGACTCATTCATTCCATAGCTGGAAGCCAGAATGAAGCCTTTTTAGGGTCTCAGGGCAGCTGGGGTCTTCCCTGCCTTGAAAGCACTCACTTTACCAGGTGACCCATGTGGTCCGAAGTGTGTGTTGGGAGCTCTCCGTGGGGACAGAGGGACCTGGAACCAACTTGTCCCTGGGAATAGAGGTGAAAGAATGAGCAAAACCAGGAACTTGGAAGCCAGAAGTTGACCTGACTTCGGGGGCTTTTACCAGGCACTGTGGTGACATCTGACTCATATTTTAAGGTTTATTTATTATCAGAGAGAGAGAGAGAGAGAGCGCGCAAGGGAGGGACAGAGAGAGGAGAGAGAAAATCCCAAGCAGGCTCCACACCGTCAGCTCAGAGCCCGAGGCAGGGCTGTATCCCCCTAACCTTGAGGTCATGATCTGAGCCGAAATCAAGAGTGGGGCTCTCAACCGACTGAGCCACCCAGACGCCCCTGACTCATATTTTAAATAAACCATATTTTCCACCACTTCCCTAGCGGGTGTATTCAAGCACTTGTGAGTTTTGCCCAGCTGCCAGTAGCTAGTGGGTGCCATCCTGGAACGCTTCTCCTCCAGTCAGGCGAGCTGGGTAGGAAAGCAGCCAAGAGGGTTTTTGTTTTTTGTGTTTGTTTTTTTTTTTTTTTTAACATCTCCGGCGGTCGTTTCCCGGCCCCCAAGGTCAGCGGTGGCTCCGTGATTGGCCGGCGCGGGGGGGGCGGGACCTGGCTGGCGGGGATAGGGGGCGGGGCCCGGTGAGGGGGCAGGACCCTTCTGGGAGGAGGGGTCCGCTTGGGGGCGGGGCCTGGGCGGGCGCGTCCGCCCCGGACACTTGCGCGCAGGACTCATTTCGGGATGGAGGAAGCTCAGCGCTTGGGCCGGCATCTGCAGGTTGCAGCACAACCCGGCCCGAGCCGCTCTCGGACCGCGCCTCCGCCTCCCTGTGGCTGCCCCGCTGGGCCCCGGGACCGGGGTCCGCTTCAGGGGGTTCAGGGGTGCATGCTCGGCATTCCGGAAGGAGCCGGGTGGGATTGGTCGGCGGGCAGGTCAATATGAGTCCTGCCAAGTGCAAGGTCTGTTTCCCTGATCGCAAAGTAAAGTAAGTAAGCCTGCAATTCTAATGACCGTTATCTTTTGCAAACTTATGCAGCGAGTCCCCCCCCCCCCCCTCCCCGCCCCTAGTAGAGACAAGCCGTGTGATCCCTTCGCTCCACCTCCTCTTCCCCGCCCCCACCAAAGAAATGCAGGCTTCAGTTGGGCCGCTGGGGAGACGGAGCCTGCCTTGCAAAACCCGGGGGGCTGGATTTGGCGGTGATGTTGTTTGGAAGGGGGCGCTCAGGAACACAAAGGTGGACCCGCTGGCGGGGGGCCTCGCTTTCCTCCTCTTCCTCCCCTTTGCTTTGGTGAAGCCTTGGTTGCGGACGGCAGGACTTTGGAAATGATCGCGAAGTCCGGGGCGAATCAATGTGCATCTGAGCGCGCATCCCATTTAAGGTTATTTTCTGAGCAATTAGTGCAGGCGTTTCTGTGCCCCAGTGCTTCCTAGCCCCACCTGCTTGATTTCTTGTTTTCATTGTATTACACTTGAAAAACTTACCAAAGTCACGTTCTGTTTGTTGTTGAAAAGTCAGAAAATTCTAGATAAGCAAAAAGGAGGAACAAAAATCACCCTTAACCACTTCTCCCCATGCATCCCCGCCCACCCCATGATCTTTATTAACAGTTGCTGGATAGTTAGTGCAGGGAAGTGAGGTCACTTGGAGCCAGAAGGACCTGGTTGTTTGGGTTCAAGGTTGGGGGGTTCAGAGAGGGCAGGAGACATGCCCCAGGAAGGAGGCTGACCTTGAAGTTCTCTGGTCCCTCTGCAAAGCAGAATAACAGAGACTTTCGGGGGACCCTCCTTGGATTGCTGAAGGCAAAGGGCCTGCAGACGGGCACCGGTCCCCTGTTTGGATCATGATCTTTCTTGTACACTGAGCTTTTTGTAGAGCATGTTAGTCACATTTCTACCCCCATCTGACCCCTCTGGCAAAACCCCTCAAGTCCTCCGGTGTGCCCAAAGCTGGCCGCGTGGCCTACAAAGGAGACATTTTTTTTTTTTTTCCTGATCTGTAAGGCTATTTACACAAAAGTTCAACCTACGAATCTTGAATCACATTTAATCGAAACCACCTTAAGCTGAAAGAATAAACCTGCAAGAATTGGAATCACCCCATTGCAAGTGGCTTCGCTGCCATGGGAATGCTGCTCAGAACCAAGGCCAGCTGCCTGGTTGAAATGTGGGTTGTTGATTGGTGGCTCTCGCCCCCACCTGCAGGTTAGAATTTCCTGAGGGGGGGGGGGCGGTGCTTTTGGAAAATGTAGATGCCTGGGTGAACCCTACTCTCCCCCCCCAACAATCCTTCCCATCCTGGGGATGCTGAGTAATTAGTCCAGGTGGGGTCTAGACATCAGCAGTTTTTAAGGCTTCTCGTCATGGAGTGCACAGTCAGGGCCGAAAAGCACCACTTAACTCAGAGTTGGTGAACTGTTTCCATCAAGGGCCAAATAGTAAATATTTTCGGCTTTTGTGGTCATATGGTCTCTGTCACACCTACTCAGCTCTGCCATTTACTGCCCTAGCAGCCACAGATAATTACATCATGATTGAGAGGGCCTGACTGTATTCCAATCACACTGTATTTATGGACACTGAGGTTGAAAATTCACATAATTTTCTCATGTCACAAAGTAAGATTCTTTCAACCATTTAAAAATGTAAAAACCAGGGGCACCTGGGTGGCTCAGTCAGTTGAGCGTCCAACTTCCGCTCGGGTCATGATCTCCCGGTTCGTGAGTTCGAGCCCCACACCAGGCTCGCTGCTGTCTGCACAGAGCCCGCTTCAGATCCTCTGTCCCCTTCTCTCTGCCCCTTCCTCGCCTGCCCTCAAAAAATAAATGAACATTTAAAAAATAAGTAGAAAATAAATAAAAAGGTAAAAACCATTATTAGCTTGTGGGAGGTACCAAAGCATGTGGCAGCCTGGATTTGGTTTTTGGACCCTATTTTAAGGACTCCTGGCCTAGCCAAGGTGGCCATCCCAGGAAGCACTGGGCCGGTGGGGAGGGGGACAGGAGGCCTGAGAGATTTCCAAGGGTCTATGTGTCTGGGAGCCCAAAGATGAGTTCAGAATTATCGGCCTTTTACTAAGCTATGCAATGTCCTTTCTTCCTTACTTGCTTGGTGAAAATAGTAAATAAATAACTTTACTTCCATCAGGTCATCGGCTCTCAGCGGTTACCATCCCTGTTTTACCAAAGAGAAAGGAGAGGTAGGGACACAAGGGCTGGTTGATGTCAGGGCCCAGTGGCCCCATACTGGGCTCTTCCCATGGCTTCCCTGTGGAGAGGCCCCTCGGCTTAAGGTCTTTACTGCCCGCAAGGCCCAATGCTGAACCCTGCACACACACTCAAGGAAGGAGACGCAATTAATGTTAATATTTTCATCTTATGAGGCAACTAAGAGACACCTGCTAAAGCAACTTTCCCAGGATTACACAGGTCAGGAATGGTAGATTCTGCATCGAAAGTCTGGAAGGATGGCTCTAATCTACGATGAGATCGATTAGAAACCATTAGGTTTTCTCAGCTGAGGCACTGCTAACGCGTGGGGCCCTGTAATTCTTTGCGGTGAGGGGCTGTTCTGAGCATCCTAGAACATTCAGCAGCATCCCTGGCCTTTACCTACTAGATGGCCACCCCTCCTTCGTTGTGACCACAAAAAAATGTCTGCAAACGTGGCCAGGTGTCTCCGGGGGACAAAACTGCTCCCAGCTGAGAACCCTGTGGTATACACATCGCCTCTCAAATATAAGTGCTTGTTTTTTCAAGTCCAGACAATAGAGATACTCCCATTTGTCTTAAATATCTTCCTGCCTCAAACTTAGATTCAGAAGGTCAGAGTCCGATTGGAAGCCCACACTTGCCGTCTGTGTGGCTTGAGGTCATCGGGCCTCTCGGAGCCTCAGTTTCCTCACTGTGAGCAGGAAATGGTGGCCTCCCCTGCACGGGGCTCTGGGGATTCAGTGAGAAGCCCCCTGTGTCTGATTCATAGTGACACTTGAGATGTTTATTTCTTCCCTCCAGGTGTTTTCTGCCTGGTCTTGTGCCTGAGCAGCTGACTGTGTTTGGTGTTTGGCGGATAGCTCTGTGGCCTAGTTGATTGCACCTGAAGCCATTTCCAAAGTCACCCTGGAATATTTCAGCCCTCACACTTGCCTTGGAACAAATGCCGGTTGACGGTCGGCCCTCCAGAGCCAATGTTGGTTGGCCTCCAACTTTGTCAAAAACGAATAAAAATAGCCACTGGCCTGGAGACTGGGTCTGAAACAAGGCCCCTCCGGCAGCATTGTGTGTTCACCCGCCTAGTTAGTTGTGATGGGCCGCGACCCACCTGATGGAGGGGCTCTGTCGCCATGTTTGAAATCAAAATGGCGGCTGGGAATGGTTTTTCCAGGCCACAAAATGGTGTTCTTCTCCTGGATGACTTTTTGTTGTTGTTGTGCTTTAGGTCAGTTTGCTAGAGTTTTAGTGTTTGCGTGCATGGAAACGGGATGTCTGAGACTATCTGAAGCCAAAAGATGAAGCCAGCCAGTCGGGGAAGGCTGTAGATAAGAGTGGGGGGTCGGGGAGAGCGGATGGATGGGGAGCAGACCCTGGGCAGAGGAGTGGCTGAAGCGTTTCCTGGTGAGGTTGGGAGGTCAACAGTCCCTGATCCTCTTGGCTTCACTGGACTGAAATGATAATACAGAGTTTACTGTGTGCCAGATGCCATTTTTTACTTTCTGTATATTAACCTTTAAACCTGGTGTAGTACGTGTTAATAACCTTATCTTACAGTTAAGGATACTGAGTGCCTTGCCCCATGGATGCCAGAATGGCTAGGGCTTTCAGCATCCCTATTAACAAAATTCATATATATTTTTTTTCTTATTGAAAATAATTTATCGAGGCACCTGGGTGGCTCAGTCGGTTAAGCATTCGACTCTTGATTTCGGCTCAAGTTGTGATCTCACGATTTCATGAATTCGAGCCCGCGTCACCGCAGTGACAGCACAAAGCCTGCTTGGAATTCTGCCTCTCTCCATCCCTCTCCCGCTCATTCTCTTTCGGTCCCTCTCAAAATAAATATGCTTAAAATTTTATCACCGCGGGAAATTTAACAAACATAAAGCAAGAGAAGAAAACACAAACCACCCATAATTGCTCACCATTTTGGTGTCTCTTTCCCTAGATCAGAGGCCTGCAGGTTAGGGCCCTCAGGCCACATCTGCTTGTTTTTGGAAATAAATAAAGTTATCCGAAACAAACTGAGCTCCTTGCTGATTGATGGGATGTAATTGGCAAGACAATATCTGCCCTTCCAAAGTACCCTTGTAAGTCCTTGTAAGTCCTGTTTTGTTTCAGTAGTTCAGCCCTAGGAGGTTCTAGAAGAAAAGCTGCTTGCAGTTTATTTATTTATTTAAAAAAAATTTTTTTTAATGTTTATTTATTTTTGAGACAGAGAGAGACAGAGCATGAACGGGGGAGGGTCAGAGAGAGAGGGAGACACAGAATCTGAAGCAGGCTCCAGGCTCTGAGCGGTCAGCACAGAGCCTGACGCGGGGCTCGAACTCACGGACGTCGAGATCACGACCTGAGCCGAAGTCGGACGCTTAACCGACTGAGCCACCCAGGCACCCCATGATCAATCAGTTCTTCACCAAAAGTTTGGTCCCCTGAACCCACTCATCCCTGCCCTCGACCTGCCTGGTGACACAGCCACTGGACACACCTGTGGGTGGTTAACTTCTGGCTTAATTCCTGGCAGATGAATGTCCCCTTGCTGCGTTACAAAAGTGGACTGAATATTCGCGCCTGATTCTCTTCCATGTCAGGAGAAGGTCCTGTCAACATCCCACTAAATGACGGCAAAAGAGATTTTTATTTTATTTTATTTTATTTTATTTTATTTTATTTTATTTTATTTTATTTTATTTTATTTTATTTTATTTTATTTTATTTTAAGTTTATTTATTTTGAGAGAGAGAGTGCAAGCAGGGGAAGGGCAGAGAGAGGGAGCGGGAGAGAGAGAATCCCAAGCAGACTCTTCACTGCCAGCACAGAGCCTGACGCGGGGCTCTATCTCGTGAACCATGAGATCCTGACCTACGCAGAAATCAAGAGTCAGATGCTTAACCGACTGATCCACCCAGGCGTCCCTAGATTCTTTTTTTTTTTTTTTTTTTTAAGAGATGGAAACCATCAAGGCTGGCAGGACAGGAGAGGAGATTAGCAATACTATTTTGGAGGCCCCAAAGCAGGTGAGCCAGCAGTAACTGGCTTAGCAGAACCAAGAGGGCTGAGTCCTAAAGCAGCCGTGAGGACAGCTGAGAACTTACTGGATCTGCACCCTGAAAGGCGCAGGGACTGGCGGCATCACGTGCCTGTGCGCCTGGGGGTAAAGGTGGGGAGGTACCAACGTAAGAATTGGGTACAAAATGCCCAGATCTTCTTGTCTGCTTTGCTTGGCAGGGGTTGTCCACTCCCACCCCCACAGAAAGCAGGCAATTCATTCCCTGGAGAGGGAAAAGTAGAGGGTCTTGGCGCTGGGGACCGATGGGCACGGTGGAGGGTGTGGGGCCTGTATCCAAACGTGACGATCAGGGTCCGTATAGGTTATAGGTGTTGAAACCTTCCCTGCCCCCCATCCCAGACCTTCCTGCTACGTCCACCCCCCCACCCACCCTCTTCCCAGCTGCTGGCCAATTGAGAGTTGGACCCTTGAAAGAAGATGACTCTAAGTGTACTTCGGGTTCCCTGGTACACAGCAGCCCCCCTCCCCAAGGTCCCGAGCGTGGAGCTCAGGGTCCGCTGGCCTCACCTCAGTACCTTCTGTCAGCCCTTTGGTTCTCGCTCTTCGCCACGAGGAAGTGACTGAGGCTTAACAAACAGTTGGGGACAGTTTCTGGTATGGAAGGCAGGCCCCGAACAGAGAGACACAAGAGACTTGGAAGAAACAGAAATCGTGCCAGGAGAAGGGAACGTGAAAAAGCTGCCATTATTGCCCTCACTGAAGTCAGGGAGGATGTTGCACACATAGGCATAGGATGCGTGAAAAGGAAACTCTGCTGGTCATTAACAAGCTCTTGGTTGTAAAAACACAACAGCGGCGGCGGGGAGGGGGGATGGGTGGTGGGTGGTGCCCCTGGGTGGCTCAGTCAGTTGAGCGCCTGACTTCGGCTCAGGTCATGATCTCACAGCTCATGAGTTCGAGCCCCTCATCCGGCTCTGTGCTGACAGCTCGGAGCCTGGAGCCTGCAGCCTGCCTCGGATCCTGTGTCTCCCTCTCTCTCTGCCCCTGACCCACTCGCATTCTGTCTCTGTCTCTCTCAAAAACAAACAACCATTAAAACAAATTTAAAAACACAACAGCGGGTTAGGAGAGAAGGCTGAAGGAATTGCCCGGAAAGTGGAAGACACGAGATGGGAAGTAGGGGAGGGGTAAAATACAGAAACTTGCCGGCCAGTCTAAGAATTTCAGCATCCAGATGATAAGGCTTCTGGAAAGAATAGAGAAAAAGGAGGCAGGGAAATCATTTGAAGGAAATATTCGAAGATAAATTCCAGGATGTGAGTTTTCACATTGAAGGAGCCTGATAGATGCACAGCCCCACTGACGGAAGCAGACACACACCTGAGCACATCCCTGTGAAACTGTAGGCTACAGGAGACAGAGACAAGGTCCTATAAGCTTCTGGATGTGAAACAAAACAGATCACCCACGAAGGATCCAAGTATCGGAACAGCTCTGGTTCCAGCATCCTCGGAAGCCACAACATGATGGTGCAAGGAAACTCGGAAGGAGAAGGTTTTCCCTGATAGAGTTCTGTACGCGGCCAAAGGCTAGGGTCAAACGTGAGAGGAGAAGGAAGTTTCAGACCACGCCAGCTGATGACACATTTACCACCCCCAGTCCCCACTCCCGAACGCCTTTTTTGAGAAGGCTAGCGATCTCCCCCTGAAGCCAGAGAATAAACTGACATCCAGCATAGAATCAGAGGGAATCTCCAGGGCGGTAGTGATGAAGTAGCCTGGTGCAGCGAGGAGGAGGACAGGCACGCGAGGACGTCCTCATCACATGTCCTGCCATGGTACCATCTTTTGAATTAGATGAACTACTGGACGCTATGTCCCAACAAAATGAGGGAGAAAGAGGGAGCCGTGTGATCCCCCAAATGAGAAATCAGACCCGAGGAGAGGCAAAAGGAATCCTGAGGAGGTCAGCAAAAGAAGGCCCAGGATGACAGTCGGGTAAGGGGGTCTGGGGAACCGGCAGTCAAGACGGGAGGAGAGAGCAGAGGCCTCCAGGAGGGATGTTGCCAATGAAAAATAAAGGAGCTGCTCAATTAGCTGCAATTAGTGGGCTGCATTAGCAACAGGTGCAAGAGCTATGCGAAGGAGGGGTGCCTGGGTGGCTCAGTCGGTTGAGCGTCCGACTTCGGCTCCGGTCATGATCTCGCGGTCCGTGTGTTCGAGCCCCGCGTCGGGCTCTGGGCTGACAGCTCGGAGCCTGGAGCCTGCTTCCGATTCTGTGTCTCCCTCTCTCTCTGCTCCTCCCCCACTCATGCTCTGTCTCTATCAAAAAATGAATAAACGTTAGAAAAAATTTTAAAAAGAGCTATGTGAATGAAAACCCCACTGTCTCCAGGAAAGAGAGAGAGAGAGGAAAGAAAGAGGAAGGAAGGAAGGTAGGAAGGCACATGTGGTCTACCCCAGCCCTCATCTGTGAATAATCCTGGATTCATGAAACACCATGTACTGAATCTGCCAGGGTGCAGCATGCCTGTGT
Source organism: Panthera onca (assembly GCF_046562875.1). Taxonomy (NCBI): domain Eukaryota; kingdom Metazoa; phylum Chordata; class Mammalia; order Carnivora; family Felidae; genus Panthera; species Panthera onca. Next base: position 16,911,897 of record NC_138350.1, read on the forward strand.
TGAGAGATTGGGGGACGGGAAGCAGATGGGGCAGCTGAGTAAGAGCACTCATTCTCATCCCTCGAGATCCGAGGGCCATAGATGGTGTCTCAAAACTCAGATACGGAAGACCCATAACTCTGGTTTCCTTGCCGTATTTTGGAGCTGTACTCCAGATCAGCACTGCCTAATAGAAACATAATGTAAGCTACACATGTAATTTAATTTTTCTTTTTTTTTTTTTTAAATGTTTATTTATTTTTGAGAGAGAGACAAAGCACGAACAGGAGAGGGGCACGGAAAGAGGGAGACGGAATCCTAAGCAGGCTCCAGGCTCCGAGCTGTCAGCACCGAGCCCGACGCGGGGCTTGAACCCATGAAGCATGAGATCATGACCTGAGCCGAAGTCAGACACTCAACTGACTGAGCTACCCAGGCACCCCATGTAATTTAATTTCTAATAGTCACTTTAAAAAATAAAAAGAGGGGCGCCTGGGTGGCTCAGTCGGTTAAGTGTCCAACTTCGTCTCAGGTCTGCTATCACTGTTCCTGAGTTCGAGCCCCACATCGGGCTCTGTGCTGACAGCTCGGAGCCTGGAGCCTGCTTCAGATTCTGTGTCTCCCTGTCTCTCTGCCCCTCCCCCACTCACATTCTGTGTGTCTCTCTCTCAAAAATAAACATAAAAAAAAGTAAAAAGATATGTATTTGAGTATATGTCTTAATACTATCTAAAATAGATAATATTTTTTGATAGATAATATAGGTAATATTTTTTTGTGGATTTTTGTTTTATATATCATGTAAGTATAAAATCATATGTATACACAGTATGTGCCATATCAGCCTTTAAAACTACATATCTAAAATCTCAAAGGCTCAGAAAATATTTTTCAGAATTTCTTTTTTTATAGTCAATATGTTTACTGTATTTTATTATTTTTTTGCTACAGTTATAGCAAGTTTTTATTTGTTTTAATTTAAATCCAAGTCAGTTAATATATAGTATAATAATAATTTCAGGAATAGAATTTAGTGATTCATCACTTACATGTAACACTCAGTGCTCATTCCAACAAGTGCCTTCTTAATACCCATCACTCATTTAGTCCATTGCCCCCCTTCCTCCCCCCCAGCAACCTTTGGTTTGTTCTCTGTATTTAAGAGTCTCTTATGTTTTGTCCCCCTCTCTATGTTTATATTATTTTTGCTTCCCTTCCCCTATGTTCATCTGTTTTGTATCTTAAATTCCACGTATGAGTGAAATCATATGATACTTGTCTTTCTGTGACTAGCTTATTTTGCTTAGCATAATACACCCTAGTTCCATCCACGTTGTTACAAATTCTTTTTATTTATTTATTTTTTAATGTTTTACTTATTTTTGAGAGAGAGAGAGAGAGTGCGAGCGAGCATGAGCGGGGGAGGGGCAGACAAAGGGAGACGCAGAACCTGAAACAGGCTCCAGGCTCTGAGCTGTCAGCACTGAGCCTGACGCGGGGCTCGAACCCACGGACCACGAGATCATGACCTGAGCCGAAGTCAGAGCTTAACTGACTGAGCCACCCAGGCGCCCCTACAAATTCTTTTTGATGGCCGAGTAATATTCCATTGTATATTCCACATCTTCTTTGCCCCTTCATCTGTCGATGGACATTTGGGCTCTTTCCATAGTTTGGCCACTGTCAATAGTGCTGCTATAAATAGGATTTCAACGTACAGTCAATATAAAAAATGTTGATAAGAGGGATGCCTGGGTGGCTCACTTGGTTAAGTGTTTGACTCTTGATTTTGGCTCAGATCATGATCTCGCGGTTCGTGAGTTCAAGCCCTGCATCAGGCTCTGCACTGACAGCATGGACCCTGCTTGGGATTCTCTCTCTCCCTCTCTCTCTCTGCCCCTCCCGCCTCTCTAAATAAATAAATGAACTAAAAAAAAAAGATGTCACACAAGGTGATACTCATGCATTGTTCAGGACTATGGAGAGATGGCAATGCCAGAGAAGTGCTTTCCTCTGGTGTGGGGTTCTGGAGGGGGAGGGCAAGGAACCACCACCTGGAAGTTACACACTTTTTTTTGTTGTTGTTTTCAGCCCCCCAATTTTTGATATGTGTGTGCAGAAAAGGGCATGAAAGACAAATCTAAAGTGTTAGACTGTGTGGGCTTGCTCCCTGTTCGTAAACCCCTCCCCATAAGCTTTTCAGTATTATTTGAGTTTCTAAGTTGGGAGCGTATGAAGTAAGAATTAACTGGAGATTAAAGATTTGAAATGTACAGCTTGGGGCACGCCAGGGGTCACTCCTGCTCATTCCTGTACTGGGTTCTTGAGTCTCCTTGTGAAATGCTTCAAGGTCCCTGGTGGAGACTACAAAGAGGGGGTCTGACGGGCTCCCACTTCTCTGTTGATGTTGACTTCACGGGTGCTGGCCTCCCGACTCCCTTCCCCCGCATCCCAGGCTCCACGGCTCATCGGGGTCTGTCCTGTTCGCTCTGCAGACCCAGCATGTCCGGACTCCACCTGGTGAAGAAGGGCCGAGAACTAAAGAAGGTGGACCTGCACAGAGACTTTACCGTGGCCTCCCCGGCTGAGTTTGTCACGCGCTTCGGGGGGGATCGGGTCATTGAGAAGGTACAGATGGGGTCCCGGCAGTCGGGGTGGGGTGGGGCCCCTCCTCCCAGCTGGAGGGGAGAGAACCTACTTCAGGCTCACATAACTCTGTAGAGAAAGGGCCAGGCCACCCTTCCGTGGGTGCTCGCTGAGTGCCACGTGCTGGAATTCATCAGCTTTCTACCCTGTCAACAGCCGGAAGCAACAGGTGCATCATCCCCATTTCACACAAATGGAGACTGAGGTCTGAAAAGACCCCACGGTGCTTTCATGCAAGGGGCTGCTTTCTCAGTTACTTGGGGGGGGGGGAGGCAGGTCTAAAAGCCCCGCCCTGCCCTTCTGAGGTGTAGAGCTCCTTCCGGGAGAGGAGGCCCATGTACTGAATAACGATAACGAAGGGAAACCGCTACCTGTGGCCATTTAGAACGGCTTTTCGCATCGTTTCCCGTTCCATCGGGTTAAGGCTCTGGGCCACAGACTGGTAATACCCGTCGTATTCATGGAGAACAAAGATGCAGAGACTTGACATTGGTTGTCCAAAGTCCCGTGGCCAGAGAGGGCCGGAGTCGGGATTTGAACCCAGGTCAGTTTGACCAGAAGGCCTTGTTCTTTTCCACTATTACTCCAGGGTGGTGCTGGGTAATTATAACAACAGCAGCTACTGGCTTTTGAGGGCCTGCTCTGCCGGGCACCCTGGGAACTGCCTTACCTTATCTTACCTCATTTAACTATACACCCCCGCCCCCCACCGAGTCCTGTCAGGCGATATTATTTTGCAGAAGGGGAAACAGGCCCAGGGAAGGGAGGTGGCTTGCCTGGGTCTTACAGCTGGTCAGTGGCAGAGCTGGGATTTGGACTCTGGTCGTCAGAGTCCAGACCCCACGTCCTCTCTCCAGCGTCCTAAGTGCAGTATTGAGCGTTAGAGACTCCTATGGGCTCCTGAGCCTGGCAGCCAATAGACTCTTCTGCCCTGGAGCCTCAGAGTTAGAAACTCTTGGGCGGGGATCCAGAAGCTACGCTTTTGTCACACTTGCCAAGGGCACTGTGTTGCAGCCGGCCCAACTGATGGTGGCTGGCACGCAGCCCTGGGGAGCCGAGAGGCTGGGTGGCCGCTGAAGGCCTCAGCCGGGAGCTGCCTCACTTTATGACTTTGGACTTGACCGTGGCTTGCCCTTTCCCCTAGACTCCTTGTGGGAAAGCTGCACCTGTGGAGACTAGAACAGCCAGCCAGCCCACAGTGGCCTTCTCCCCTGGCGGAGCTCCCAGAATGTGCTGGGACAAATGGGGCCTAGGGAAACGGGCTGTCCTAGGCTCACCCAGAGCCCTTCCTTCTTGACCAAGCCTCCCTTTGATGATAAGACTGAGAGAACCGAAGGCCTGCCATTCTGTCGTTGCTCTCCAGGGGGCAGTTTCAAAAGGAGGGAGCACTGAACCAGAGCCCAGAGCGCTGGGCTCCGTCTGCTGTGGCCACTCATAAGGATATGACACCTGGACTCAGTTTCCCTTTCTGTAAAATGGCAGCCATTGCATTCCCCATCTCTAATGAGACTTGTCCTCCCGAGCCTTAAAATTATGTTCTTGCTACGTCAGTCAGAGGTTCGAGGCCATATGCCTATTTCTTTTTAACAGGAAAACTAGACCTTGGTTTTATTTCTTATAGACCAAGCCAGGAGGCTGGCCAGTCTGAGATCCTTATGTGGGGGTCTGCCTAATGCCACACAGGAAGTTCAGGCACATTAGGAATGGAAACTGGGACCTTTTCTGTTGCTTTCAGTTGCTGAGGATGGCCAGTGTTACTGCCTTTCCTCCTTACCAAGTCTGGGGCCTTTAACCTCCAGGACGCAGAGGCAGCCAAGGCGGCCAGTTCAGAGCACAGGTCAGAGTGTGCAGGGCTCACGAGTCCCATGCCTGCTATGTACTGGCTGTATGATTTTGGGCAAGTGCCTCGACTCCTTTTTTAATATCTTTAATCCCAAATAGAGATAAGAATACAGCCACTGTCAAGGGCTGTTGTGAGGATGAAATGAAATAATGCTGGTGAAATATATGGTACTGTAGCTTGGTACATGTAAGCATTCAGAAATGTTAAGTGATCGTGATGGTGCCAGTAGAGGATCAAAAATCATTCATTCATCCCATCCTGTCCATCCTGCCCATCTTGTCCATCCATCCATCCATCCACTTACCCATCCATCCAACCATCCATCCATCCATCCATCCACTTATCCATCCAACCATCCATCCATCCATCCATCCATCCATCCATCCATCCATCCACTCACCCATCCACCCATCCATCCACTCATCCATCCATCCACTCATCCATCCATCCATCCATCCATCCATCCATCCATCCATCCATCCACTTACCCATCTACCCATCCACCCATCTATCCATCCACTCACCCATCCATCCACTCACCCATCCATCCACTCATCCATCCATCCATCCATCCATCCACTCACCCATCCACCCATCCATCCACCCATCCATCCACTCATCCATCCATCCATCCATCCATCCATCCATCCATCCATCCACTTACCCATCTACCCATCCACCCATCTATCCATCCACTCACCCATCCATCCACTCACCCATCCATCCACTCATCCATCCATCCATCCATCCATCCATCCATCCATCCATCCATCCATTCTTTCATCCATCCACTCATCCATCCATCCACTTACCCATCCACCCATCCACCCATCTATCCATCCACTCATCCATCCACCCATCCATCCGTCCATCCATCCACTTATCCATCCATCCATCCACCCATCCATCTATCCATCCACTTACCCATCCACCCATCCACCCATCTATCCATCCACTCATCCATCCATCCATCCACTCATCCATCCATCCATCCATCCATCCATCCATCCATCCATCCACTTACCCATCCACCCATCTATCCATCCATTCATCCATCCATCCACTCATCCATCCATCCATCCATCCATCCATCCATCCATCCACTCTTTCATCCATCCACCCATCCATCCTTTCACTCATCCATCCATCCATCTATCCATTCCTCCATCCACACATCCATCCATCTATCCATCCATCCATCCACTCACCCATCCATCCATCCATCCATCCATCCATCCATCCATCCATCCATCCATCTGTCCATCCATCCAGTCCTCCACCTGACCAATCATCCATCCATCCCCTCATCATCTATTCATGCAGCCAGCAGATTTTGAGCACCTCTCTGCCAGGCTGTGTGCTCTAGAGATTCAAAGAGGTACCTCAGGAGGCTCTGCAGCTGTGAGATGGACACCGGGGTAGCATGCAGCTCCCAGCACAGGTAGGTGTGCAGCTCTGGCCCCTTCCCCATTTTCCCGGTCCAGGTGCTCATCGCCAACAACGGCATCGCCGCCGTGAAGTGCATGCGCTCCATCCGCAGGTGGGCCTATGAGATGTTCCGCAACGAGCGGGCCATCCGGTTTGTTGTCATGGTGACCCCAGAGGACCTGAAGGCCAATGCAGGTACCCGGGCCTTGACTCCTTCCCCTCCCGCCACCCCCTGTCCTTACCTGCCCTCTCCTCCATTTTACCTAGGCCACATCCATCCTGGACGCCAGAGTCCCAGGGTACCTCTCCTGAGCTTGCATTATTTGCCTGTTCTTCATTTAATTAAAAATGCAGGGGCGCCTGGCTGGCTCAGTCAGTTAAGCGTCCGACTCTTGACTTCGGCTCAGGTCACGATCTCACGGTTTGTGAGATCGGGCCCCGCATCTGGCTCTGTGCTGACGGTGCGGAGCCTGCTTGGGATTCTCTCACTCCTTCTCTTTCTGCCCCGCTCACTCACTCTCGTATTCTTTCTCTCTCAAATAAATAAACTTGAAAAAATGCAAACGGTCAATACTCAAAGTAGAAATCCTATCTTTGAGAAGTGCCCAGTGTTCCATCAGAGTGCTCTTTCTCACCTGGTGGGGCGGGGCGGGGGGGGGGGTGGTTCTTTCTTGCAGATGTATGTATTGTGTTTCAACCATTCAGTTTTCTGTTAACTGTTTCTCTATGTCTGTTAGCATAGCTCATTCTGTAAATAACTGTCGGACAAGTTTGCTTTTTTTCCCTGAACCATCACATCCCTCTACAGACTTTTTTCCACACAGTAGCCAGAGTGACCTCTTAGAAACCCAGCCTCAGGGCCTGTCAGCTCCTCCTCGAAGCTTCTGAGGCTGCGGGGCTGTCCCCTGCCCTCCCCCCGAACCTGGAGCAGAGGCCCTGGGCCCTGACCCGCACTGATGCAGCCTTCTTCTCTCTCTCTCTCTTTTTTAATGTTTATTTATTTATTTTGAGAGAGATGAGAGAATGAATAGGGGAGGAGCAGAGAAAGAGGGAGAGAGAGAATCTCAAGCAGGCTCCACATTGTCAGCATGGAGCCTGATGTGGGAGTCAAACTCATGAACCATGAGACCATGACCTGAGCCGAGATCAAGTCAGACGCTTAACCGACTGAGCCATCCAGGTGCCTCAGGATGCAGCCTCCTTTTAACTCAGAGGACAGATTTGATTGTCAGCCCTATTTTATAGACAAGGCAGCGAGGCACGGGGACATAAGTCATTCGTCCAGGGTCGTAGAGCCAGTATGTGGCATGGCAGGATTGGAACCCCAGGCTATCTGCATCCACAGCCTTATTCTGTGGGGGCTCCCATCACACTCAGGCTAAAATTACACGTCCTCACTCAGGCCAGTTAAGGTGCCTCACAACGTGACTCTGCTGGCCTCCTGGCCCCATCTAGTGCCTCTCACGTTCCATCCCTGGGTCCCAGCCACAGTGGCCTCATCGGTTCCTGGGCTGGCTGAGCTCTTTCCTGTCCAAGAACTCTTGGAACATGCTGGATCTTTTGCTGATGACGCTCCCCCCACTACTTCTCCACCCCCGAAGCTTCTGGCACAACAGGCCTCCACCCCTCCCTGCCCTAGCCTTTGAGTCGTGTTCTCCCGTGTGACTTTTACAGAGAGCCCTGGCGTTGACCCCGTTCTGGTGCTATTGTGTTTGTTTTCTTGTTTATCTTCTCAGATAGTGGAGTAAAACCCAGGGACGGGAGGGAGCTTGTCTGACTCCTTACTTTGTAATCTGTGGACCCTCCCCCGTGGCCAATGCTCGTGTGCTCCATAAACACGGGAGGCAGGCAGGCTGGAAGGAATCCACCACTCTTGGGTTTCTTTGCGAGCCAGCACATGAAGTTCCACACTGTTCCTTCTCAGGATCCACAAGAATCCCATGGGACAGGGGTACCAACCCTTGCCTTTGGCTTGAGTCTGGCTTTTCACAGTTCAAAACACTGCCCAGTGAACATCCTCTTACATCATCCTTTGGCTTCGTTCATGAGTAGGGTTTTTTAGGACATATTCCTAGAAGTGGAGTTTCTGGCATAAAGGGCATGACTATTTTGAAATCAAAACATCGCATTGTATTCAGCCTTAAAAAGGAAGGAAATCCAGTCACGTGGTACAGCGTCGGTGAACCAGAAGACATGATGCTAAGTGCAAGGAACCAGTCACAGAAAGACAAATAGGATCCCACATATATGAGGTCCCTAGAGTTGTCAGATTCGTAGAGACCGAGGGTAGATAGTGGTGGCCAGGGGCTGCGGGAGGGAACAAGGGGAGTAGTTGTTTCATGGGCAGAGTTTCAGATTTGCAAGATAGAAAAAGTTCTGGAGATCTGTTTCATAACAATGTGAATGTGCTAAATCCTCTGGAACTGGACGCTGGAAAAATGAATTCGATGACCCATTTTATGTTTTTTGTTTTTTACCATGGTTAAAAAAAAAACATCGTATTGTTGGGGCATCTGGGTGGCTCAGTCAGTTAAGCATCCAACTCTTGGTTTTGGCTCAGGTTATGATCTCACGGTTCGAGAGTTCAAGCCCCACCCCACGCTGGGCTCTGTGCTAACAGCGCAGAGCCTGCTTGGGATCCTCTCTCCCTCCCTCCCTCTCTCCCTGCCCCTCTCCTGCTTGTGCTCACTCTATCTCTCTCTCAAAAAGTAAATAAACAAAAATGTAAAAAAACCACATTGTATTGCTTAATGGCAAAACAGTATTAAGGTAAACTTTAAATAGGAATTAATAGGGGCTCCTGGGTGGCTCAGTTCGTTGAGCATCAGACTCTTGATCTCTGCTCAGGTCATGATGTCAGGGTTCGTGAGATGGGGCCCTGAGTTGGGCTCTGTGCTGATGACGTCGAGCCTACTTGGGATTCTCCCTCCCTCTCTCTCTGTCTCTCTCTCTCTCTCTCTCTCTCTCTCGCGCGCGCGCGCGCGCGCGCGCGCACACCCACACCCACACACACACACACACACAAAATAAATAAACATTAAAAGAGGGAATTAATAGAACACGCCATCTCTTATCCCAACTGTCCCCAAGAAGCTTGCGTCCTTCTTTCTTTAGTCCCTTCCAGACCTTGTCCTGATGCACATATATTTTCACATAGTGAAAGTCACGTTCGGTTTTCTTCAAGTGACCACACGCGTTTGTCCCTTGCTGCCACAGAATCTCGGTCATCTTCTCGGTGGCCGTATGTAGTCCTGCAGTGAACTTCAGCGTCTCAGTTCTTCTTTCCTTTTCGCATTTAATTGCAGAGTATATCAAGATGGCAGATCAGTACGTCCCTGTCCCAGGAGGGCCCAACAACAACAACTATGCCAACGTGGAGCTGGTTGTGGACATTGCCAAGAGGATCCCCGTGCAGGTAAGTCAGATGGGGTGCCCAGTCTGTCTACAGGGGGATGATGCTCTGAACTTCGGAGCAAAAACTCACTCCTGCAGGTTCAGAAGGGAGGGAGGAGCCAGATCGTCCGAGACCCTGAAATCCGGGGCTGATGTGACCCCAGGGAAGAGCTTTCCATGCGTGACAGGAGGGGGATTCTCCAAGATCTTCATTCACGCCTCTCTGTGTTTACAGGCGGTGTGGGCTGGCTGGGGCCATGCTTCCGAAAACCCCAAACTCCCGGAGCTCCTGTGCAAGCATGACATTGCTTTCTTAGGTAGAGTATGTCTCTGTCAGATACGCGGGAATCGGGGTGTTCACGGGATGGTCTGCTGGGTCAGGCTCTCTTTCCAGTGTAGCCCTGCAAGGTGGGGGTCACTTTACATTCCCACCTCACCCTTTCATTGTCACGAGGAAGCAGGGCCGGCCGGTGGAGGGGAGGTTGGGCAGCCCAGGGACATAGGAGGCATTACCACGGGTACCGCCGCGGAATGATGCTGGAGCGAGCGGAACCCTCTGCTCATGCTCCTGCTGGTACCGAGATCCCAGCCACGTTCAGATTTCTGACTGGGTTCGGAGGTCACATTTCTGATAAGCCCACACCTTTCTTGGGCTGTTCTCAGGGCTTTGTAATGTCCTGGCATCTTAGGACCAGAGTCCCTCATCGCTATAGCTTTTTAGGTAAAACGATACTCTCTATGGCATCTGTTTGTTATAGGATATGTATTTGTAAACTCTGTGTGTGCAGGTATGCTGTTGGCCATCTTTGCATGATTTGGGGGAATCATTTACCATCCACACTAAATCCCCGTGCTGCTTCTTATCTCTGGGCCTGCAACACACACTGTATGAAGCAACTCAGGGCAAATCAGCACCTGACATTCCACAGGTCTGCTTAGTGACCCAGGCCTGTTTATGTTTTCTCTATCTATTGTCTTTGGTTGGCCGTCACGTGGGACCCTCATTATCCCTTAGCTCCTCTGGAGGTTGATGAGCCAGCCCAGCGACCTATAGCCCATAGGCCAAGTCCAGATCACTGCCTGCTTTTGTAAATAAAGATTTATTGAAACACGGCCCTCTCATTCATTTATTTATTGCCTATGGCTGCTTTTGCCCAACATTGGCAAAGTTGAATATTCATGACAGAGACAGGCAGACCTGCAAAGCTCCAAATATTTTCCATCTGGATCATTATAGGAGAAGTTTGCTGACCTAGGGTCTAGTTTTCTGAGGTGCTAGCTTGGCCCTTTGGTCTAACTCTTTGGCTTCTTCCCGACAAGTGAATTTTGCGCATGCCACATACCTCAGGTTGTAACTCAGATCAGGTTTACAGTCCACATGTACTAAAAATGGCAAACTTCATCCCCATCTGATGAAGTAGCAGACCGATAGATTTTTTTTCCTTCCCCAACTTGTTGTTACATTCCTTGAGAGCTAGGACCTGAGTACTTGTCTTCGTGCATTTGGTTGGCACGGGGCTGCAAGGGGCCACTGACTAACTCGATTCTGCCTCGCCCTTTGTCCCTGATCCCTCAGGCCCTCCCAGTGAGGCCATGTGGGCCTTGGGAGATAAGATCGCCTCCACCATTGTGGCCCAGACGCTGCAGGTCCCAACACTGCCTTGGAGTGGAAGTGGTAAGTGACCTGAGCCTCACTCTGCGGGGAGCTCTGCCACCCTATCTGCCCAGAAGGGGTGATAGGAATATGCTTTTTTCTTTTTATCCTTATCATTTAAAAAATTTAAAATGATGAAACCAATGGTACAGTTTCATTGCAGACAGCTTAGAAAATCTAGAATTACAAAAAAGAAATAGAAATCACCCACAATCCTATGCCCCAGTGTCAAACGTCTGTTACAGCCAAAAAGCCTACCTTTCCGGCCTTTTTTTCCTAGGCATATCTTTTAAAAAGCCAGAGATCTTGTATTGACTACTCTGTGACTTATTTTTTTTCTTACTAATCCTTCTTTGTCAATAAGTACACTTTACAACATTTAAAATATCTGCATTGGATTTTATCGTAGAGAGGTACTTACCATAATTAACAGTTCTCTACAGTTATATATTTAGGTTGTTTCCAGCTTATTTCGTTCCAATTTTTTGTTTTAAGAGCTAAAAGTAATGGAGTCTTGATAGTCTTATAGCTAAATCTCGATGTAGTTTTTAATCATTTCCTTAGGATGAATTCCTAAGGAATCCTAGGATAGAATTTCTAGGATAAATTAAAAATGAACAGGAAAAAAAAAATCTAGGATAAATTAAAAATGAACAGGAAAAAAAAAATCTCAGGAGTTTCCTATTCAATCTGATTTTTTTCCTCAAAGACAGCGAATTTGGGATGGAAAGGGTTTTAGAAAACAGTGATTCACATGTAAATGACATCCGTGGGTAGAGTTGGAATTTTTTTTCAGTTCAGGTTAATATGATTGTTCTTGGTAGACTCAGTCTGAATTTCTTAAGTTTGATTTCCCTTTCGAGGTCAAGTCAGTCCTTAGGAAAATTAAAAGCCACTGTGCGAAGCTGAAGGACTGTGTATGTTGTTGGTCCAGAGGCCAGGTCTTGAGAGGCTTTGGTGAGGAAAGGCCCTGTGGTTTCCGTATTATGTATCTCCACCATCCTCAGGAGGATTCAGCTTTTTTTTTTTTTTTTTGTGACTCTCCAGGTCTGATGATAGAGTGGACAGAAGATAATCTGCAGGAGGGGAAAAGAATCAGTGTCCCAGAAGACATTTACGACCAGGGTTGTGTGAAAGATGTGGAGGAGGGCCTAGAGGTAAACATGGGGCTGGGAGGTCAAGGTGCTGGAGGCTTCTCATCATCCTGGAAACAGTCTACCTTCTAAAGAGGTCTGTTTGCCCTTCGCCCCCAGGTGGCAGAGAAAATTGGTTTTCCCTTGATGATCAAAGCTTCTGAAGGCGGTGGAGGGAAAGGAATCCGGAAAGCAGAGAGTGCCGAGGACTTCCCAATCCTTTTCAGACAAGTGAGCCGTTCTTGCTGAGTGTTTGGGAGTTGTGTGCACTTCGTTGTTGGCTGCCAGATTCTTTTCATTTGCGTTACCGTGTCAGAAATCAAGAGGACATGTGCGGGAGCTGGAATATTGCTCTGCTGTCTTCTGAAGCAAATGTGTACGTTTTTACGACACACGGAAGTCCGTGGTTCGTGTTGATCCCCACGCCATTAACTTAGATGTTCGATTCTGTGAATCCTCGTGACTTTAAATGATTTCAGAGAAGCAGGGCCAGAGTATCTATCGGCTTGTGACTATAGTTGTCTCTCGAAAGATGGGACATTGTGTATGTTTTGGTAGTCTTGGTGTTTTTAATGTTTCTAGGTGATTGACTTTGGTTGTAGGAATGAACTGTGTATCTGCTTATTTGTAGCTGGGTTTTCACTTTGCCAACATTATGCCCTATTGCAGCTGCCCGTTGGCATTTTTTTTTTTTTTTTTTAACGTTTATTTATTTTTGAGACAGAGAGAGACAGAGCATGAATGGGGGAGGGTCAGAGAGAGAGGGAGACACAGAATCTGAAATAGGCTCCAGGCTCTGAGCCGTCAGCCCAGAGCCCGACACGGGGCTCGAACTCACGGACCGTGAGATCGTGACCTGAGCTGAAGTGGGTCGCTTAACCGACTGAGCCACCCAGGCGCCCCGAACCGTTGGCATTGTCTTAAAAAAGGTAGGCTGATGATCTTCCCATTCTTTTTAAAGACTTTTTTTGAAGATTTCTTTTTAAAGAATGTTTATTTATTTACTGTGTGTGTGAGAGAGGGAGGGGCGGAGAGAGTGGGAGAGAGAGGATCCGAAGCAGGCTCTACGCTTTCAGCGCAGAGCCCGATGTGGGGCTCAGTCCCACAAACTGTGAGATCATGACCTGAACTGAGATCAAGAGTTGGACACCAAACTGAATGAGCCACCTAGGCCCCTCAACCTTTCCATTCTTAACACGACTATTTTAGTATTTCTAGGGTTTCTTCCAGAACTTGTTCCCGTGCGTGTTTGAAAGAGTTGCATTCATTCTGCCCGGTGTTTTGTTCTACGTTAAAAAAAAATTCCAAGTTGTAGATCATGGACATTTTTCCCATGTTGTTCCAGTCTTGACGGTTATTTTGATGATGTGCCAAGAAGGACTTAGAGGGCGCGTGCATTTACCAAAACGGGTCAATAAATTGCTTTCTAAAAACGTTTACCAGATAAACAGCTGTGGGCAGTGTGTGAATGTTCTATAACGTAGTGGTTTCGCTCTCACGTGATTCCATTGGGCTGAACGGGTTTTTGGGGTATTTTGGGGGGAAGAAGTTCTATTTACAGGAAAGTTGTGAAGGTGGTAGAATTCCCATCTACGCTTCACCTGGTTTCCCGCCTTTATCTTCCGTCAGCCGTGCTACATTTGCTATAACTAAGAGATCAACAGTGATACGTTTCTATTAAGTGAACTCTAGACTTGATTCAGAGCTCACCAATATTCCCCACTAATCTCTTCTTTCTGTTTCAGGATCCAGTCCTGGAGCCTCTATTACATTTACGAGTCATATAGGTTCTAAAGCTTTTCCCCCCCTTTCTTTAAAATAGACGTGGGGCGCCTGGGTGGCTCAGTCGGTTGGGTGTCCGACTTCAGCTCAGGTCATGATCTCAGGGTTTGTGAGTTCGAGCCCCACTTGGGGGCTCACCGCTGTCGATGGAGGGCCTGCTTCGGATCCTCTGTCCTCCGCTCCCTGTCCACCACCACCTCCCCCCACGCTCTCTCTCAAAAATAAATGAAAACATTAAGAAAAAAGTCTTTTAAAATAGGTATTGCTTCTTAGAGTGGTTTTTAATTCACAGCAAAATTGAGTGGGAAGTGTAAAACTCCTGCATACGCCCTGTCCCCACACATGCCCAGCCTCCCCCAAGCGTTTTTCTTTTGATTACGTGAGTGCAGTATGAAACTGTTCGTATACAAACATCCGAACACTTTTGGGGTATATTAAACATAAAAAAGGAAAATTCTCTTTTTTTTTTAAATTTTTTTTAATGTTTATTTTTGAGACACAGAGAGACAGAGTACGAACGGGGGAGGGACAGAGAGAGAGAGGGAGACACAGAATCAGAAGTAGGCTCCAGGCTCTGAGCCATCAGCCCAGAGCCCGACGCAGGGCTCGAACTCACGGACCGCGAGATCGTGACCTGAGCTGAAGTTGGACGCTTAACCGACTGAGCCACCCAGGCGCCCTGTGGAAAATTCTCTTTTTATCACCACCTCTGAACTCCTCCCCCTTCTCAGATGTAACTAGTTAGCGGTTGGGTTGGTTCCAGCACTTCGACAATATATACTTTTGAAAAAACAGTTTTAAAAGATTTTTTAATTTTTAAAAGTAATCTCTGCACCCAGTGTGGGGCTCGAACTTACAAACCCGAGACCAAGAGTCACATGCTCTACCGTGAGCCAGCCAGGTGCCCCTGTATCTACTTTTATATAGACAGTCATACAGTTCTGTTTTATTATTTTTTGTATTATAAGTGGGGTCATCCCCTATATAGCTGCAGCTTGCTTTTTAAAAAAATTTCTTAGGGGTGCCTGGGCAGCTCAGTCAGTTAAACATCTGACTCTTGGTTTCAGCTCAGGTCACGATCTCCCGGGTTCATGAGATCGAGCCTCGTGTCGAGCTCTGCCCTGGCAGCACAGAGCCTTGCATGGGATCTCTCTCTCCCTCTCTCTATCCCTCCCCTGCTTGCTCTCTATCTTGCTCTCAAAATAAATAAAAAATAAAATAAAATAAAACTTAAAAACTTTTCCTAGGCATCGTTAAATGGGACCACTGATTTTTATATCGTCATTAAGAATTTCTGGACGATTGGCTTTAAGCCATCAAAAGAATGAAGTGAGAGAGTACTATTTAAGAAGGAGGAAAAGAAAGTTGCAGGGTAGCATGCTTCGGTCCTATTTTTATCCCAAGAACATTCCGTGTGCCATGTGTGTTCCTGAGTGTGCCCCCGGCTCTCACCAGCGCACTGACTTAACCAGTTAACTCTTAACCACAGTCACTCTTAGCACATTAAACTCTAACACGCACCCAAATCTTAACAGCACATTATCTTTAGGAGATGGGGTTGTGGGAAAAGTGCCCTTGTTCCATTATAGACTTTTGACAATATCAGACTTAAAACATCAAGGAGAAGGGCATGTCTGTGAGAGAGGTAAAACAAAGCTAAGAGATCAGCAAAATCGTGGACGTATCTTCAGAGAACTTCGCGCTCCAGCCCTGGTCCCCCGGGGAAGAGTGAGCCACTCTGCTGTCCCCCCAGGTGCAGAGTGAGATCCCGGGCTCCCCGATCTTTCTCATGAAGCTGGCCCAGCACGCCCGGCACCTGGAGGTCCAGATCCTCGCCGACCAGTACGGAAACGCCGTGTCTCTGTTCGGGCGTGACTGCTCCATCCAGCGGCGGCATCAGAAGATCATCGAGGAGGCACCGGCCACCATCGCCACACCGGCTGTGTTCGAGTTCATGGAGCAGGTGAGCTCTGCAGAGCTGGGGAGGGGGGCGGGTGGCGCGGGGCGGACAGCCGCAGGGAGAGCCGTCTCCACCCAGCCAGCAAAAGCGCCCTACAGTTCGCGTTGCCAGAGCGGGGTGGGTGCCCGTGAAGACACGGTCGGCGGGGTGAGAGCCATCGTAGGGAGTGTGATCCCTGAGGTCCCAAAGGAGCTCCCACACAGCAGGTCCTCAGCATTTGGTGCGGGGAACTTACAAGCCACCATTGAGACGGTCCAAGAAAACCACTGGAAACCCTTCGGTGTCCGTTTCTGTGCAGTGTGCCGTCCGCCTGGCCAAGACCGTGGGCTACGTGAGCGCGGGGACGGTGGAATACCTCTACAGCCCGGATGGCAGCTTCCACTTTCTGGAGCTGAATCCCCGCCTGCAGGTGGAGCACCCGTGCACGGAAATGATCGCGGACGTCAACCTGCCGGCCGCCCAGCTACAGGCGAGGAAATGGGCTCCGGGCCCTGGGGTTTCTTCCGCCTGGGGTGGGGGCCCTGTCCGGCTCATATCGGCCCTTCCCGACTCTCTCTTGACTGGCCGTCCCTGGGGAGTGACTGGTTTGTTGCGGGAGTAGCCCTGAGAACCACACAGGCCGAGAAGCTTCTGAGAAGTGGCTCGTCCCCTTTGTCTGGCTATAGACTTCTTTGAGAAATGGGCAGAAGCCTGTTGAACTTCTCCCTGGGAAAAAACTATTTTATACAGTTCCAGGGCATTTGCGGACCCCCCGTACCCGTTCATAGTCCCTCCCAGAGAAGTGTGTCTCAACCTTTTTTTTTTTTTTTAACTTTTCAAAAAAGTTTATTTATTTTTGAGAGAGAGAGCACGAAAGGGCCAGAGAGAGAAGGAGAGGGAGAGGGAGAGAGAGAGAGAATCTCAAGCAGGCTCTGCACCGTGAGCGTGGGGCCCATTGTGGGGCTCGAACTCACGAACCGCGAGATCATGCTCTGAGCCAAAATCGGACGCTTAACTGACTGAGCCGCCCAGGTGCCCCTCAGCCTTTTTTTTTTCATTACAGCTCCCTTCAGGAGTCTTTGTAGATACTTTTCCCCCTAATTCCTCCCCTTATGAAATTTTAACATCACAGATATACCTGTTTTTACTGTAGATACATCCACATCTTACGCATACAAAGAGTAAGATGATTTCATCCCCAAGAGCAAATATTTGCCCCCTTGGGGGGCAGTATCAGCCCCGTCGAGAACTTGTGACCCACAGTTAGGAAATCCTGCACCAATGGGAACTCAAATTTGTAAAATATGTGTGTCTTTCCTTTCTTTCCTTGCTTCCTCCCTCCACCAGCATTTTTATTGTTTTTCTATTTTGTGGGGTTTTGTTTTTTGTGTTTTGTTTTTTTTTAGTTTGGGAAATTTCAGGAATGTTGCAAGGACAGTGCAATTAACACCCACCCCCTACCCCTCAGTCCACCAATTGTTAGTCTCTGCCATGTTTGTGTTGTATTTGTGTGTCTGTTTAATTTTTTTTCAGCTTAACTTTTTTTTAATGCTTTATTTACCTTTGAGAGAGAGAGAGAGAGAGACAGAATCCGAAGCAGGCTCCAGGCTCCGAGCTGTCAGCGCAGAGCCCGACGCGGGGCTTGAACTGATGAACTGTGAGATCATGACCTGAGCCGAAGTTGGTTAAGCAACCAATTGACCCACCCAGGCGCCCCGCAGCTTATGTTTTTGAGTGATGTTTTGACTTGAACCTTCTTGGCACTTTACCTCTAAATCCTTGAGTCAAAGGAACTCCCAAGAATAAGATCATTCTAAAAAAAAAGATCATTCTGGCACAACACCACCAGAAAATGATGACGCTTGGTAAAGCACTGATGCCACCACACGTCTATCTAAAATTAAGAAGTATAAAATTAAAAAATTGATAAAATTTAGGGGCTCTTGAGTGGCTCAGCCAGTAGAGCATCGACTCTTGATCTCAGGGTCATGAGTTCAAGCCCCGCATTGGGCGTGGAGCCTGCTTAAACAACAACAAATTTATACAATCTAATACCATTAAGAGTTTCCCCTCTGTTCCAGTAATCTCTTTTTATGGCTATTTTTTTTGCTTACTTTAAAAACCCAGGATCCATTCCCGGACCTCACATTCTGTTTCACCACCACAACTTTTGAGTCTCTCCTCTGTCCTCAGACATACCTTTTTGTTCTCATGTTGGTGTTTGAGAAGAGTTCAGGCAGAACGCCCCTCAGTGTGGATTTGTCTGATGGCTTCTTCCTGGTGGAAAGTCCCGTAAGGGTTTTGGCAACTTACCACCTAGGCGGGCGTTGGGCCCTTCTTAGTGCATCTCATCAGAAAGACCCAGGAGGTTAAATTTGTGTCTTATACTCATTCTGCAGGCTCAGGTTCCTCTGAGTCCTTTTAAAACCTTTAACTCGGGGCCCCTGGGTGGCGCAGTCAGTTAAGCGGCTGACTTCGGCTCAGGGCGTGATCTCACGGTTCATGAGTTCCAGCCCCGGGTCAGGCTCTCTGCTGTCAGCACAGAGCCCACTTTGGATTCTCTGTCCCCTCCCTCTCCGTCACCCTCCCCCTACCCCTGCTGGCTCTTGCTCTCTCTCTCAAAACGGATAAATAAAAACTTTAAAAGTAGTAAAACCTTTAAGTCTGCAGCTGGCCGCCGTTATATCTCCCCTTGCACGGATGGCACCCGGAGTCTGTAACTTTTATTTGACGCACGGGTGTTCTGGTGGCGTGAGGTGGTTTCACGAAAGTGGCTGCTTTTCCTCGGGGGACGCTGTTTGCTCCCTGGGGGCGGAGTCAAGCCTCTTGCCTTTTTCTTGCTTTGCTTCTCCCGCCACCGCAGCCACAGTGTTGCACGCTCAGGACGTGCTCGGTATCCCTGAAATCGTTCACTGCGCCTCTTCCTCCGTGGCAGTGCGCTCGGTGTTTGGGGGCCGGGGTTCCGGTGGGGCTGAGGCTCACGGGGCGTGGATCTCTTCCTTCCAGATCGCCATGGGGGTGCCGTTGCACCGGCTGAAGGATATCCGGCTTCTGTACGGAGAGTCACCATGGGGGGTGACACCCATTTCATTTGAAACTCCTTCTAACCCTCCGCTCGCCCGAGGCCATGTCATCGCGGCCAGAATCACCAGCGAGAACCCAGATGAGGCAAGTTGGGAGGTTCCCCACCCCGCGTCTGCTGTCTCCAGTCTCCCAGTGTGGGACACATCCCAGACGTTAGCCTCGGACGAGACGCCCAGGCTTCCCAGGGTACAGACAGGCGCGGGGAGGCGCACCGTTTGATCGGGGGTGAGCCCTTCATGCGTCTCATTGGTCACTTACATGACGGTTACCCCACCGGGCATTGTTGCCCTGCCCTACAGCTCAACGGGTTGAGGTAGGGTTTTGTGCCTGGGACCTGCTGAGGCCGCGGCCGGGCCCCCTTGTTGGACTCGAAAGGCCACATCCGTTTTGGGGATGAGCAGCCAGGCTTGGAACCCGGGGCCTTGGTTTTCTGGCCCCACGTACTCTCTGCTACAACATAAATGGAGTCTGATCCCCCGTGAGGAGTTCCTTTGCGACTTGTTCTTCCGTGCGCCTTAAAAATCAGCCAGCTGGCATCTGTCCCACTTGACGTAGTTGCTCACGGTTGATTGTCACATGAGCTCCATAAAAATTTACCGCAGCCTGATTGTTCCATGATTACACTCAAGAAACCTGGGGTAAGAGGTTTGTCTCCCCCCACCTCCCTTTTAATGAAAGGATCGTAAGGTGTGGTAGCGCTATTCATTTGGCATCTTGGGCTGCAAACGACCGACTCTGGTGGTGAGTAAGGAAAATGGGAGGTTTTCAGGGGGATGATGCCTGGGAGGGCGGAGAACCAGGTATGGAAACAGCCCAGGCACCTGAAATTCTCCAGCTCTCACCTCCAGGTACCTGTGCCCAAACGGATGCCTCCATTATGTGCATCAGAAGCCCTGATCACGGCAAGCCAGGGTCCGTGTCCCCTCCCCCCTTACTAAAATTATTTTCAGGGGGATGGGATGGGCCATCCCCCACCCCCCAATAAGTGTATTCGGTGTGTGTTAGCGTTAGATTTCTTTATCTGCTGGAATTTTCATAATCCAGAGTTCAAAAGCTTTTTATTACTGACAATATCAAGCTGACAAAATCAGAATGTATTTTCATTCCACTCCATCATGAGCAACGTTCACCCACATCGTATCTGTACTTCCTCCGCGCGCACCCCCCCCCCCGCCCCCGCCCCAGCCCATCCAACTGGGTTATTTATTTTTATAGCTTTTTTAAAGTAGAGATTACCTGCACGCACTGACGTGTGGACAAGGGTAGATACACCCACACCCGCAATGGGAGATATCAATGTTCTGTTGATGACGCTAAGCTTTTAGTTGTGATGGGTGTTCTTGGGTTTTCCTAGGATTTAATTCTGATGCACATTTGGCCGGAGTGACGATTTTTTTTTTTTTTTTTTTTCCCATTTTGCTTTTTCTGCCCGGGCTCCAGGGGTTTAAGCCAAGCTCCGGAACGGTTCAGGAACTGAATTTCCGCAGCAACAAGAATGTGTGGGGTTATTTCAGCGTGGCTGCTACTGGCGGCTTACATGAATTTGCGGATTCCCAGTTCGGGCACTGCTTCTCCTGGGGAGAGAACCGGGAAGAGGCCATTTCGTCAGTATCTCCCTCCTTCCCTCCTCCTTTCCCTCCTTTCTTCGGGAAACTAAAAGTTAGCCTGTGGCTTCAGATGCAGCAGCACCAGGAGATAAAGGAGGCGAATCACCGAGCAGACCCTGTGTCAAATACCCTTTGCTAAAATCCAAGAGCGAAGTCTGCCCTCTTCCTGTGTCCGAGATCCGTAAGGGCCAGTGAGCTCACCAAGGCCATTTTGGTCTTGGGATCATTACAGGTCGCATATAAAAGGTGCCAAGTACTATAGCTTTAAAAAAAAAAAAAAGATGCATGTGGGACTTCTTTAGATACAAACCTTTTAAGTAGGTCCTGGAGAAACGCCCCTTGACAAAGGGGCTCCCGAATCCCGAAACACCCACATCTTAAAATTTCTCCTGCCTTGCCCCGAGCGCAGAGAGGTAAAAACCAGCTCACGTTGTGATTAAACCTTCTCGTGTGGATGAATAACTGTCCTTGAGAGTGAAAAGTCCCAAAGACATTGCAGTCATTCTGTCTCAAAGGCATTAAAATCAGGGTGCCTGGCTGGCTCAGTCGGCGTGGCACGTGACTCTTGATCTCAATGTTGTTAAGTTGGAGCCCCACGTTGGGTGTAAAATTGAAGGGGGAGGAGGAAGGCCAGCCATCCCAGCCCATGCCGATGCAAACGGCCTGTGGCTTGCGTGTCCCATGCTGTGAATGACCAGTATCCATTTCAACAGAATTCAGAGGGAAGAATTTCAGCATTTCTTATGGCCGCCAGAGTCCGGTGCCGGGGGCGGGGGGGTTCAAGGGTGCCAGTTCCCCCAGGACTGAGGCTTTCCTAGGATTTGGGATTTCTCACTGCTACAATTGGGCGTGTCCTGAGCAAATTGGAACAAGCGGGTCACCCTTGAGCCCAGTAGCTCGTCTCGTACGTGCAGATTCCAGTGCCACAGCTGACCTTCCGTAGACTATTGACGCCCTCATTTGATCTTAGTGCATCTTGTGTATTTTCTGTCCCCCCCGAACTGGGCTTGTGATTTGCCCCTTTGCTCCACCTGCTGAATGCACGCTGGGACACCAATGTCAGATATCAAAGCTCCCTCCCGGGAAGAGAATTGTTCTAATCCCACCTCTTTCTCTGGTGCCCAACACTCTCCCTGTGATTTCATAGGGAGTAGGGGTATCAGCCCTTTGGACTGGAGCCCTGTTTGGGGGAAGGCCACCCCTCTGGGAGATGGGAGGTGGTGACCAACCAGGCACGGGTGGATGGGTGACCGCCACCCCCTCAGTGGAGGGACAGCGTTGGCCGTCCGTAGGCCCACCCCGTGCATACCCGGCAAAGCAGCTGCCCTGGGTGCTGAGGATTTGAATAGGGCTGGCCGGAGAGAGGCAGAGCTACTGGCCGTGGTTAATAATCATTACCATCACGGTAATTAATCCTGTTGGTAGCAACCGACCTTTTTTATCGGTGACTGTGTGCTCTCTATGGATTGTCTCACTTTAATCCTCAAGCACCCGTTGGAAGTCAGAGTTATCTCCCCGTTTTCCAGATGAGGAAACTGAAGCCCAGAGCGGTTAAGTCCTTTGCCCAAGTGACCAGTAAATGCTGGAGCCGAGATTGACACCTGGGCCATTGGACTCAGGCCCCCCTCTCTCAACTCTGCTATTCTGGCTCTCTGAGAAGCACGCAGGAACTCTGTTGGCCGGTATATTAATTTGGAAAACAATCAATGTGCCTTTCCCCTCAAGGAACATGGTGGTGGCTTTGAAGGAGCTGTCCATCCGGGGCGACTTCAGGACCACCGTGGAGTATCTCATTAACCTGCTGGAGACCGAGCGTTTCCAGAACAATGACATCGACACAGGGTGGTTGGATCACCTCATCGCTGAGAAAGTGCAGGTGGGGGGGGGCTGCATGCTTCTCCCCTCGGGGTCGTGGAGCCCCCGGCTCCTCGTGGGCTCGGTCACCACCGACACTGAAGCGCGGAGTCTTTCCTAGGCTGAGAAGCCAGATATCATGCTTGGGGTGGTGTGTGGAGCCTTGAACGTGGCCGATGTGATGTTCAGAACCTGCATGACGGATTTCTTACACTCGCTGGAAAGGTAGGGCACGATGGTAATTCTCCACCGCCCCCCCCCCCCCTCCCGTGGGACGCGCGTTAGTGGTGAGGAAGGCGATGACCAGCGCCCAGGCAGTTAGGGAATCCCTCCTCCGTGCTTGCCTCTGAAATTCCTCGCCTGAACCGAGTCTGCCCTGGAGGAGAGTCGCTGGGGATGGGATCCTCAAGGCAGCAGACAGAGGGGTGCTTATTCATGCTGACTTGTGCAAGCGACGTCATAATACTTGAGTTCAGAAAGAAGGTGGATTTGAGAAGCAAAGCAGGGTATAGGTCACCTCTACAAATGTTCTTTCTGGTCCCTCACCCGAATCAGACGGTGACTAGTGAAATGGAAGGGGCCAGGTCGCTCACTGTTAGAATGGGCCAGGATTTCGCAGCTTCAGCACCCTTGATGTTTTGAGTTTTTTTTTTTTTTTTTAATGTTTATTTTTTGAGAGAGAGAGAGAGACAGAGTGCGTGCCACAGAGGGGCAGAGAGTGAGGGAGACGCAGAATCTGAAGCAGGCTCCAGGCTCCAAGCTGCTGGCACAGAGCCCGATCCGGGGCTCAAACTCATGAACCGTGAGATCACGACCTGAGCTGAAGTCGGATGCTCGACTGACTGAGCCGCCCAGGCGCCCCTGAGCTGATTCATTTTTTACTGCGGATTCATTTTTTATTGCAAGGGCTGTCCTGTGCACTGTGGGAAGTTAGCAGCATCCCTGGCCCTCTATCCCCAGTGTCCTCCCACCCCCTCACTCCGCCAGAAGCCATGACAATCAAAGACATCTCTAGACATTGCCAAATGTCCTAGAGTAGAGGCTGAAGTCACCCCTCGTGGAGAAACATTGTGATAGGCAAATGAAACTACAAAAAAAAATTTAAAAAGAGAATAGATTTTAGTGCTTGGTTATCATGCTTTTGAACAGTAATAGAATCTCAGTGCGTGCACCCAGTTTCTTTCATAAGCAGGTGGCAGGATTCCCACATGGGGAGTTTTTCTAAGAACAAGCATTATGAATTTTGCTTCCTGGGAAGCCCTCTGGAAATTTCTCATCCTTGAGTAAGTGCTGTTTCCTTAAGTCCTGAGGAATGTCAGTTTCCTTGCCTTTTCATCAGTTTTAGCTTTTTTAGTACAGTCAGGTGGGTTGATGCTTAGGCAGGGCAAAGAGCTGAGTGATTGGTTCAAATCCAGAGGACGGCTGCAGAGTTCTCGTTCATTCCCACAGCCGACCGTGAGTCTGTCTTCTCTTTCAGGGGCCAGGTCCTTCCTGCCGCTTCTCTGCTGAACATCGTGGATGTGGAATTAATTTATGATGGTGTTAAGTACATTCTCAAGGTGAAGGCCCCGGGTTTCTCGGATGTCTCCAACACCCTGGAGGCTGGTGGGAGTTTTTATTTCTGCAGGGAGCCATGCCCGGAGTGGACTTGCTCATGCTTGGGTCCTGGGACGCCCCAGGCAGTCCTGTGATCTTGAAACCTAAGCCCTTTGGGTTTCAGAATGCACAGACATGAGCGATAGGCACAAGGTACAACAGAGCATGTGTTAGCGTCCTGGGGCCTCAGTAACAAAGTACTGTAAGCTGGTGGTTTCAGACAACAGAAAGGTTATGTCTCGCACTCCGGAGGCCAAAGTCTAAAATCCAGGTGTCCGCTGGGCCCTGGTTTCTCTGAAGTCTCCAGGAAAGAGTCTGCTTCATGCTTTCCTAGCTTCTGATGGTTGTGGGTGGTCCTTGGTATTCCCCGGTCTACAGACTGTCACCCTGATCTATGCCCCTGGCTTCATATGACCGCCTTGCATGTGGGTATGTGTTCACAGTGTCTTCCTTCTGCATTGGGTCTCTTCTCAGAAAATCACCAGTCAGATCGCATTTAGGGCCCACCCTCCTCCGGTAGGACCTCTTTCAACTAATTACACCTGCAAAGACACTATTTCCAAATCAGGTTGACATTCTGAGGTGCCAGGAAGGACATGAATTTGGGGGGATGATATCCAGTCCAGTACAGAGCATGAGCAGGACCTGTGCTGAGCTGGCATAGTGTGTGGGTCCCTTTCCACAGGGCTGGTGAGGCCAGCTCTGCACCGAAGGTCAATGTGTGGCTTTCTAATCTCTCCCTGGCCCACCTTCAGGGCTTTCCTGAAGGTTACTCGGGGTGGCTGTCCCTTCAGAAGTATCCGGTTACCCTTGCTGGGACACCCGAGGTCAATTCAGCAGAGACTATCAGGGAGTCTCTGAGATGTGCGGTCACAGGGTCAGGCCCTAGTTCTGAGTCGGGGTGACCTGTAGGGCCAAAGTGTCCCCAAGAAGCTAAGGCGGCCTTTAGGGAGGGAAAAGATAACCGAACTTGAGTCAGCTTTTGAGGCAGAATATTTATTTTCTGTTATCTTTAAGATCACTGAGCACTTTACGCTTCCAACTTTGGGGTTTTTCAGGTTTAGTTCAGCCGAACGAGCGTGTTATCCATGCGGGCGTGCTTATAAAACCACTTTTTACCCCTCCATGCTGCTTGGCTATTCTGGGGGCCCTGGTTCCCCCAGTGTGATTTTTAAATATGGCACATGCTTATTGCATAAAAGTCAAAAATTTCAAGCAAGCACAAAACATCAAAAGAGCAAGCCCTTCAGGTGCTGACTCCGGGAGGCGATCCCTATTAACGTCTTAGCAAATCTCTTCAAAATTTTTTTCCCCTCAGGCATTGATTTTGCACATTGAGATCATGGTGCAAATACTGTTTTACTGCTTTGATATTATTACGGCATGATGTTTTCCCCTGTTAGTAACAAGGTTTCTTATATCAGGTTGTTGTCTCTAATGCTGTCCAGTAGAACTTTCCGTAGGAAGGCAAATGTTCTGTATCTGTGCTGTCCAGTATGGGGCCACCTGTATCTACTGAGTGCCGAGGAACTAAATTTTCCTTTTTTTTTTTAAGTGAAATTAGCCATGTAAATAGCCAGCCTAGCCAGGGGCGGCCATGTTGGACAGTGCTGGTCTAGAGTATTCCATTGCAAGGTCGTTAGATGGCTACTTTCTCAGTCTTTCTGTTGCCACGAATAGTGTTGCAATAGACATTCCTATACTTCTTAATACCTTTTGTTTCCACATGAATATTTTACGGGTCAAGGGCTCTTTAGGGTGTTTCGTGTTCTGAGAGAGAGCACTCATGTCGAACCGAAGGCTAGTATGTCCGGTTGAAGTACAGAGCTGAGGTCAGGGCGTGGCCACCTGTGCCTTTCTCAAGTGTCCCAAATGTCTGGTGTGCCCCTGGGCAGAGCCGGGTCTGAGGAGGACAGAGTCCTGGTCACTGCTGGAGTCTCCAGGACTGCCTCGCTCCCGGCGAGACCCCCACCCCATCTCTTTGCTACTCAGGGTGGCCCTGCTTGGGGGCTGATGCTTGAAGACAGGAATCGGAAGGGCAAGCGATTGGTGGGGATGTGGCCAGGCTGGAACTCCGCCTGTAGCCAGTGGCCATCAGGCCACCCAGGGGACAAGTGTGGCACCACTCTGCAGCTCCAGCAGTGGCTCCCTGGGGGCGAATGAGGGCCGAGACTGGAGAGATTGCAAACGTCTACCGTGGCACTCCCACTGTGGATCCTAGCCCTTGCTCGTGGCGCCCTGGCACCCAGGGACATGCGGGCCTCCTGAATTCGGGCAGGGACACTGAGTCTGTCCCTACAGGTGGCCCGGCAATCTCTGACCATGTTCGTCCTCATCATGAACGGCTGTCACATCGAGATCGACGCCCACCGGCTGAATGACGGTGGGTTACTGCTGTCCTACAATGGCAACAGCTATACCACCTACATGAAAGAAGAGGTTGACAGGTACATGGCGGGGTACACAGAGCCGCGGGTTGAAAATACAAAGCCAGCTGTGTGCAGCCCAGGAGTCTTCGATAAAGTACCATTTCCAGTAAATTCTGGGGCCCATGGAGAGGTTAATCTCTTGGCTGGAAAAACACCAACTGGCAGACATCTGGGGGGAGGCTCCCAGGAGGCCCGTTTCTAGTGACATAGCGGGGTTCAGAGCCAGATGGGATGTGACTCCCAGCTCCGTGGCCTGCGAGGTGTGCGACAGTGTGTCAGCTGCCCCTTGTCTGAGCTGCGGTGCCCACACCGGGCTGAGCGCAGGCCTGGAGGAGAAGCAGCCGTCCAGTTAGGGCAACGGCTCCTCGTACCAGGCACGGAGCTAGGTGCTGGGATGAGACCGTGGTCACGACCAATGGAGCCTGTTGGCGAATGTGACCCATTAAACAAGCAGAAGTGGCAGGAAAGGTCTCTGTGCACCTGAGTGGGTGAAATACAGGAAGGAGACCCAGAAAGCACGTAGCAGGGGGGCATCACGAGATAGACCCAAAGACCCTCCTATTCTGATGCAGCTGACCACACTGAGCTCATACAATGAAATGTGGACCAGCCCTGACGAGCAGGCAGTACCGACCCCCTCTCCCGCTCCAGCCGAGGGGAGTCAGGCCCAGTGCCTGCGAAAGCTCCGCTTAGAGAGTTGTCTCCCTTCCCAACCTTCGAAGTTTTGGAAGAAGGCAGACTGGATTCGCCCCAGCCAGAGCACTATTTTATTACCTCTTTTTAAGCCATGTTCTGTCTGCCAGGAATGTTCAAGGTTATTATAGGCTCCCCCCGGGGGCATACTCTCCCCAGTTCGGTTATAAGGCGAAGACTTACCATTGGTAACTATATATCGAATAATATTGATTGCGTTCTCTGTGCCTGTTAGAATTCTATCAGTAAAAGGGACTTGTTTTCAGCCAGAAAAGGGTCACACCTTTTGCTCACCCGCTTCATTCCCAGTTATCTCTGCTGTAACCGTCAAAGGCTAGCATTTGGGAAAGTTGGAGTCCAACAGACCACGTGCAGGGTCATGCTCATGGCTGCCTCTAGGGAGGGGGAGATACCGACCAAAGCCTGACTTGGGCGTGCGGGGTGGATGGTCCTCCCCATCTACCCGCCTGCCCGCCCGTTCTCCCTCCCAGTTACCGTGTTACCATTGGCAACAAGACCTGTGTGTTTGAGAAGGAGAACGATCCCACGGTCCTGAGGTCCCCTTCGGCCGGGAAGCTAATACAGTACACGGTGGAGGACGGGGGCCACGTCGAGGCTGGGAGCAGCTACGCGGAGATGGAGGTGAGCACAGAGCCCGCCCCTGGGGTGAGGCTGCAGCCGGGTCTCCCCTCCCCCCACTCCCCAAGGGAGGACCATCCGCCATCATCCAGTCTGCACCTCTCCCCTGGGCTGCCACCTGCTGACTCCTCAGAGAGCCAGTATGTGGGGTTCAGCCCAAATTCTCTGCAGTGTTCAAAGGGAAAACCTCCAAAATGTACACTCTGCAGGAACAAGTGAGAACTGATTTTTTTTTTCAAGCTTATTTTTACTTATTTTGAGAGAAGGACAGGAGAACAAGTGAGAGAGGGACAGAGAAGAAAGGGGGAGAGAGAGAATCCCAAGCAGGTTCCACGCTGCCAGCACAGAGCCCGATGCGGGGCTCAAACTCACGAACTGTGAGCTCATGACCTGAACTGAAGTCAAGAGTCAGACGTCTAACTGACTGAGCCACCCACGTGCCCCAAGAACTGATTAATAATAATGACGGTGATGATTTAACAAGCCGTAAGCCAATACTTATAAAGTGCTTGCCTGTGGCAGGTGCTACTGTAGGCATTTTACGTGTCTTTAATTACCTTCTGTAATCTTTCCGGCAACAGTCATAGGAGATGGGCACAGAGAGGATTCCCACTTGACACATGAAGAAACGGGCCCAGGCAGGCCGAGGAACTCACTCAAGGTCACACAGGTTCACACCTGGGCTCCATGCCACGCTGCCACGGTAAATAATACGATGATGGCAGTGAAAATGCGGCGGCTGTAGGAGGTGGTCCTTGCTGACCTCCCGCCATGTGCCAGGCTCCTCTTCTCGGGTAATCCTGGTTACTCAAGAGGCCTGTGAGGCGTGGCTGTCTTCCATTTTATGGTTGAGGAGAGTGAGGCTCAGAGAGGGCAAGGCACCTGGTAGAGGTCATGGAGCGATGGGTGGGGTGCTGGGCTCCAGCCCAGGTCTGTCTCGGGCGCCCAGGCTGTGAGCTGCTGACCTAAAGGGTCACAGTGCCGGCTGCCTGCAGCCCACGCCACGGTGGCAAAACTCATCGTGTCTGTGTTGGCAGACCGTCAGGCCAGTCAAAGGGGCTGGTGACTGTGCTGGGAGCATGTTCTTCTTGCCACCAAGTGTTCCCCAGAGGGTTTTCTCACTGCCTTTAAGAGAGGAGCCGGTCACTAGGGGCGCCTGGGTGGCTCAGTCGGTTAAGCGTCCGACTTCAGCTCAGGTCACGATCTCACGGTCCGTGAGTTCGAGCCCCACGTCGGGCTCTGGGCTGATGGCTCAGAGCCTGGAGCCTGCTTCTGATTCTGTGTCTCCCTCTCTCTCTGCCCCTCCCCCATTCATGCTCTGTCTTTCTCTGTCTCAAAAATAAAACGTTAAAAAAAAAATTAAAAGAAAAAAAGAAAGGAGCCGGTCACAAAATACACCATGTTTTCGGAATATGTCTGTTAATCCCCCCCCCCCCCCAAATGATTTAACTGTATTTCTAAGACAGAGGCTTTACATCACAAATAAAATCAGTTTCTGGGGCACCTGGGTGGCTCAGTCGATTAAGCATCCAACTCTTGATTTTGGCTCAGGTTTGAGCCCCGCATCGGGTTTTGTGCTGGCAGTGTGGAGCCTGCTTGGGATTCTCTCTCTCTCACTCTCTCTCTCTCTCTCTCTCTCTCTCTCTCTCTTTCTCTCTCTCTCTCTTTCAAAAGGAAGTAAATAAACTTAAAAGAAAAAAAAAAGAAAAAAGAAATTAAAAAAAGCAGTTTCCGTGCCTGTAAAATGGGTACAATAAACACCTGCCTTCCCAGCTGCCTTTGCAGATGGAGATAATTCACGAACAGCACTGAGCCTAGCACACAGCAGGCTTCTGGCAAATACCAGTTCCCTCCATCCTTTACACATGAACTCTGCTCAGGGAGTCGTTCTATTTAAATGGCCAAGGACCTGCTCCAGAAAACTGGTTCTGGGGGACTCTAGCTGTCACACACGCACACACAGCCAGTCCTGGCGGGCTCAGCTCGTCTTTTCCTTCTGCAAAACAGGTGATGAAGATGATCATGACCCTGAACGTGCAGGAAAGCGGCCGGGTGAAGTACATCAAGCGTGCGGGGGCCGTGCTGGAAGCAGGCTGTGTGGTGGCCAAGCTGGAGCTCGATGACCCTTCCAAAGTGCGCCCGGTATGTTGCACCCCGGCACAGCCTCCCTGGCTGGCTCTGCCCGTTCAGGGAGCCGAGCTGGCTTAAGACTCCTGACTCTTGTCCTGCCCCTGTGGGCCCCCGGCAGCGGCATGACGGGCACAGAAGCCTGCCTGCCTCTGCTCCTACCCCTCCCATCAGCTCCGCATCTGGCTCAGGGTCAAACTCAGGTTCTTCTGATAACCTACAAGACCCCAACTGAGTTGTCCCCCACTGGCTTTTTCTTCCCCCCACTGTCTTCTCTGGCTTCACCCACTTTTCTTCTCCCCCTCATTTAATCGAACATGCCAGGATCTTCCACTTAGAACCTGCCCCCTTTGCCCAGAAGAACCTTCCCCCAGATGTTTTCAGTGCTTACCCTCTTACCTCTTGTAAACATTTATTCGAGCGTCATCTCTGAACCCACCCCCACCCCCCGCAGTGAGGCCTTTCTGGACCACCTTTTAAAAATGTTTAATAGATTTTTTTAGTTTTATATTCACAGAAAATTTTGGCAAGATAGTACAGAGAGTTTCTATATACCTTGCACCCAGTTTTCCTCTTACCGTCTTATATTAGTGTCGCTCAGCTCCATAAGTGCAGGAAGAGGGACTGCCCTTGGCCCCCGCTGTGGGGGCCCAGCTGGAGAACCAGCCCCAAACTACGCAGAACGAAACCCTCTGGTTAATCTCAAAGGACAAGAGGAGCCCACAGGGGTGGGGCAGCGGAAGGGGCAGGAAGCTGAGGGTTCCAGGCCAGCAGAACAGCACGTCCCAAACCTCCTGGGCCCCAGGGCTGCACGAAGTAGGCAGTCAGTGGACATTTGTAGAACGAATGACTAAATGAATGGGCGTGTGAGGTCAGGGTGAACCCTTGGGGGGAGCTTTTTGTTTTTTGGTTCTCCAAGGCTAAATGTTTGTGATTTACAAAAAGCTGGGACATTGGCATGAGAGTTTCGTTAAGTTTTCATCCGGCTAGGTGTTTATGTCTGGGATTGGATAAAGACTGAAAATAAATAGGGAAAATAGATAGTCGTGATTAGAAAGCAAAGTGAAACAAAAGAACCTAATCTCCTCCAGAATCACCGGGGGCACCTGACAACGGATTACGGCATTTGCGATGGGGGAGATTTGGGAAGCCAGCATTGGGGCGTGAATGTAGCAATTGTGACTTTCCAGTACGATGTCTTCTGGGTTTTTCGTTCTTTCTCCCTCAGGCTTCATCCTAATTATATTGTGTGTTGGTAGATCTGCCTCGCCCCTCGTTTTTATCTTGTCTTACTCAGGAGGCAGGTGTCCTTGACCTCTGGTTCTTGCTGTGTCTCGTCAGGCCGAGCCATTCACAGGAGAGCTCCCTTCCCAGCAAACTCTGCCCATCATCGGAGAGAAACTACACCAGGTTTTCCACAACGTCCTGGAAAACCTGACCAACGTCATGAATGGCTACTGTCTGCCAGAGCCTATTTTTAGCACAAAGGTAGGTCATGTGCGAAGGATGGGTATGTAGTCTGCACGCGTGTGCAGGTCTGTGAAGAGCCACGAGGGTTTAAACCATCAGATCCGAGGTCTTTACTGAAGTAAGGAATGGAAAAACGGCTAGTCCTCCGTTTTTACAAAGGACTTCCTCACTTTGATTGTAAACACGGGTGTACGTTTCTCTTTGCTTCCATACTGTTGCGAAAGCTGTATTGGTTTTTTGTGGTTCAGTTCGTTGCATCCTGGGGAGTGTTCAAGCTGTGCGTGAGGAAAGGAGTCCGCGTGGGTCCCCTCTTAGAGAGCAAGGAAGGCGCTTTGGTCAGAGACACGCTCTGTTCGTTGTTCATCGTTCCAGGGGTCCGTTGCCTACTTACTCTGTAGAGAAATGAGTTTTCACACTTGCAGGCTTCTGCGCAAGACCCACGATGCTAAATTCATCATCACTAGTAATAACATCGTGCGTCACCTTCTATCTCTTAGTGGTGGTGACTGTGCGGTGGTGTTTATGGCCAGTATGATATTATTTCCACCTTACAGGTAAGGAAACTGGGACACAGAGAGGCTAAGAAACTTGTCCCGTTTCATCCGTGAAAAAGATCGGGTTGGATTTGAACACTGACCATCTGTCTTCAGGGTCTGTGCTCTTAACTCCCGTGTTGTCTAATTGTGATCGCCGTGACGGCCACACTTCTTTAGCCTTTGCACTTGCCAGCGTGTGCATTCTTTCAGTTTTAAACCGCCCGACCCCTGTGGTGGCAGCACTCTTATCCTTCTCACTCAGAGACTGTCAACATTTCGGCTGCTGGGACCCCTGGAAGCAGCTTCGTGTCGCTGTTAAGCATCTCGGGAGCTTGATGGCCCGAGTTTGCTTCTCACTAGCTGGGTGACTTTGGATAACTCAGTCAGCCTCTCTGTTTCAGGTTTCTCAACTATAAAATGGGAATAATGATTATCCCTACTTTGTAGGGTTATTTCTGAGGATCGGGGGGGAAGGTACAAATAAAAGTTTTAGCGCAGTGCCTGGCACTGAGCAAGCGTCCTCGGATGTGAGCTCTTCGTGTGGCCTTGTGTAATATCCTCACGCCAGGCTGGCGGATGCATGGAGAGGGGAGTGCAGGGAAACTGAGTATTCCCCTTGTGGTCAGTGGGCCATTCCGCTCGGGACTGTTCTAGAGGCTGCTGCGTCTAGCTCTTGGGCTCCTCGAGTACAGGACCTGGGTGGTGCATGTCGCGTGCCTCGTGGAGGGTGGTGTTGCCCAAGGACCCGCAGGGCCTCAGGCTGACGCCGTGGTCCCCGCTTCAGCTGAAGGAGTGGGTGCAGAAACTCATGACGACCCTGCGGCACCCGTCCCTGCCGCTGCTGGAGCTGCAGGAGATCATGACCAGCGTGTCGGGCCGCATCCCCGCCCCCGTGGAGAAGTCGGTCCGCAGGGTGATGGCTCAGTATGCCAGCAACATCACCTCGGTGCTGTGCCAGTTCCCCAGCCAGCAGGTACGTGCCCCCCACCCGGCCCCACCAGGGGACCCCCGGGTGCCACTCAGGAACTCAACTCCCGGTCACCGTGGCCTCTGATCGAGCACGCACGGTGTTGGGGGCTAACCCCACCATTTTCTCCAAAGCAACAACTGTTCAGATGAACACAGGGGCCTCACTCTATAGAACTCAGATTCAGAATAGGAGTGAGCGGTTGCTACAAATGCAGGGAGCATTTTCCACACCTGACCTGGCTGAAAGAGAGGCAGTTGTGGGTTTTTCTTGCAAGACTGTAGCTTTGACTTTCCTCTGGTGTCTGTAAGGTGATCATCTTGGGACTAGATGTGTATATAATATTTTTACGTGATGGAAAGCCTTCCAGGGTCGTATAAAATATCTCTAATAATACTATGTTGGCCTGATTTTTTTTTTTTTTTTTTTTGCTTTTATCAAGCATTTTAAAGGCAATTTGCTTTTGGAAGAACCTGCCCGTGTCTCATTAGAAGGGATTCATACCGTCACTGTTCCCCCACCCACATGTTCGTGATTTGGGGAGCTAGGGGTCAGCCACTCCAGAGGTTGGAATAGATCCCACCAAAAGGGATCTAATATGGATTTATACTGGAAGAGGCTGAGTGAAAGACACCAAAGATCACCTGTTGCATGATTCCATAGAAAAAGCAAATCCCTGGAGACAAAAAGTGGATTAGGGGTTGCCAGGGGCTGGGGGAGGGGGATCCAGACATTTTTAAATGCTTATCGGGTTGCTTTCTGGGACGATGAAAATGCTCTCAAACTAGATAGTGGCAAATGGTTGCACAACTTTGAATGGACTGAGAAATGCTGAATTAGGTGCATACTTTCAAGGCGGGGGAGAAAGGCGCCCGGTGGCTCATTCGGTTAAGCGTCCGGCTTCGGCTCAGGTCATGATCTTGTGGTTCGTGAGTTTGAGCCCCACACCGAGCTCTGTGCTGACAGCTCAGAGCCTGGAGCCTGCTTTGGATTCTGTGTCTCCCTCTGTCTCTGCCCCTCCCCTGCTCGTGCTCTGTCTCTCAAAAATAAATAAACGTTAAAAAAAATAAAAAGAAAATGAATGGGAGACATACCATGGTATGTGAATGATATCTCGACTGAAAAATAACCAAAACACAACTCTAAAGAACCCCAGTTGAGAAAAGTATGCATTTGGACCTTTTAGGAATTTGTTGTTAGTGTAGATTTTTTCATTAAAAACAATTTTTGTTGCCAAAAGCAGTATGATAATACCAATAAATCTAGTTATAAAAACAAGACACCCCCCCCCCCCCAGCACCTTCATTTTCCCTGGGGTTGAAAATTCCCTTCCCTTTTCCCAGACCACTCATATTTGTGGAGAAGAATAATACACGTGTCTTTACGGGATTGTTGTCATTTCTGAGCTCTTGAATTCCTCCAGCCATGTGTTGAGAGGGACAAACAGCTGGTGGCCAGAGAGCTTTGGAGCTGAAATTTTTGATTTTTAAAAAT
This sequence comes from Panthera onca, assembly GCF_046562875.1. Classification (NCBI taxonomy): domain Eukaryota; kingdom Metazoa; phylum Chordata; class Mammalia; order Carnivora; family Felidae; genus Panthera; species Panthera onca. Next base: position 16,946,190 of record NC_138350.1, read on the forward strand.
GTTTTTTAATGTTTATTCACTTTTGAGACAGAGAGGGAGAGAGGGAGGGAGGGAGGGAGGGTGAGCAGGGGAGGGACAGAGAGAGAGAGGGAGACACAGAATCCGAAGCAGGCTCCAGGCTCCGAGCCGTCAGCACAGAGCCCGACGTGGGGCTCGAACCCACGAACCGTGATATCATGACCTGAGCTGAAGTCGGACGCTCAACTGACTGAGCCACGCAGGTGACCCAAGAAATTTTCGATTTTTGAATGAGCCTTGAATGGGTCCTCCATGGAATCCCACGGTGGGTCTTTCTGGTGACTTCTGGAGGTGACCGGATCGTATGGTGATGAGTGGTCAGACCTATCCTGTCTGCCCTTCTAGATAGCCACTATCCTGGACTGCCACGCGGCCACCCTGCAGCGGAAGGCTGACCGGGAGGTGTTCTTCATGAACACCCAGAGCATCGTGCAGCTGGTCCAGAGGTGAGTCCCGGGCCCCCCATGGGGTGTAGTTGTCACCACACGAACGTGGCACTCTGGGGCTCTCTGAAGCTAAGACCCAGCCCATGGGGTTACCTATTCCTAACCCTAGAAACTCCAAGCAAGACCCTTTTCTCCTGTGATCTCAGTTCACCAAGTTGTAAAATAGGACTTAAGACACTTCACGCACAGTAAGTCATCCTGAGTTACAAGTGGATTAAGTTTTGTAAAGGGCTGATGACACATGGCACATACTCAGGGGAGCTTTGACTACATGACAGTGGGATACAGTGGTTTTGTTGGCTTTATAAAGGACTATACCCATTATTGTTGTCGTTTTGAAATCATTGCAGAGGAGAGATGATGAAGATTTTTTCAGCTATGTTTTGTTTTGAATGTTTATTTATTTTCGAGAGAGAGAGAGAGCACGCACGAGCAGGGGAGGGGCAGAGAGAGAGGGAGACACAGAATCCGAAGCAGGCTCCAGGCTCTGAGCCGTCAGCACAGAGCCCGATACGGGGCTCGAACTCACAAACCGTGAGAACATGACGTGAGCCGAAGTCAGATGCTTAACTGACTGAGCCACACAGGTGCCCCAAGAATTTGTATTTTGAGGAGCTATTGAGCAGCAAGAACTATTCTAATGACAGGAAGAATGGCCATGTTGTGTGAAAACTGTGTCGCAGGAAAGCTTTGCATGTAAGGACAGAATCCAAACATTTTTAAACCAGAGGAGATGAAGTCTGTGCACATTTACCACCTTCTGGAAACTACTGGAGGCACAGAGAGGTAGGACCCTGGGAGGCTGCCCCTCTCTTCAGGGAGCTCTTCGGCTCATGGGGACTCGGACTGCTCATAGAGGATCGACCTGACAAAGGGTATCTTTGGATCCCCCACAAGAAGAGAGTTTCACAGCCAAGCGCTAGGAGGGGAGACCCTCCCCCAGAACACTTTGACCGCTAACTTTCAACCCACCCTTTCGCTTCAGAGAAACACCTAGAAGAAAATGAACAAATGTTAAGTTAGCTAAATTCCCTGGCAGGTTTTTCTGTGTTAAACATAAGTAGCAAAGCTCTGTTTTTTGTTTGTTTTTTTTTTAAATTTTATTTATTTATTTAGGTAATCTCTACACCCAACGTGGGGCTCACAACCCTGAGATCCAGAGTCATATGCTTTACCAGCTGAGTCAGCCAGGCACCCCTCAAAGCTCTGTTCTATGTATATGTGTGTGTGTGTGTGTATATATATATGTATATATACATACGCGTATATGTATATATATATACACGCACACATACATACATATATACGTATATATATAAATTACATTTGATTTTAAAAAAAAGGAAGGAAGAAAAAAGAAAGAAAGAAAGAAAGAAAAGAAAGAAAAGAAAGAAAGAAAAGAAAGGAAAATGGGGCCCCTTGGTGGCTCAGTCGGTTCAGTTCAGGTCACGATCTCATGGGTCTTGAGTTCAAGCCCGTGTCGGGCTCTGTGCTGACAGCTTGGAGCCTGGAGCCTGCTTCGGATTCTGTGTCTCCACCTCTCTCTCTCTCTCTCTCTCTCTGCCCCTCCCTGCTTGCACTCTCTCTCTCTCTCAAAAATAAACATCCAAAAAAAAAAAAAATCACATTTGAATAAGTGCATGTTTTGGGTGCTTTCTTTTGTTGTCATTTAAGTGACGCTGGGGTTAAACTGGTCTCAACGCCCTTAAAACTCAGTGTCGCATCTCTTAAGGGATTCTGTTCCCTATGTGCAGAAATGATTTATTTAGAAGAGAAAATGTTTTAGGGAACATCCAGGTTAAAATTTGGTTTTTAAAAGAGAAGTGAGGGGTGCCTGGATGTCTCATTTGGTTAAAGTGTCTAACCCTTGATCTCGGCTCAGGTCGTGATCTCATGGTTTGTGGGTTCGAGCCCTGTGTTGGGCTCTGTGCTAACAGTGCAGAGTCTGCTTGGGATTCTCTCTCTCTCCTCTCTCTCCCGCTTTCCTGCTCTCTTTCTCTCAAAAATAAACAGACATTTTAAAAAATAATAAAAGGGAAGTGAAATTTACATAAGGATCTATCGATCAATGTCTCTCAAGTTTCATTTACTTATTTTTCAAGCTGCCTTTATGCCTATGGTGGTCAGTCATTTTGGTTTTCAACTGTGCATGCAAGGCTGACCCTGTCTCTTCTCTCTGGGGATGGGCAGGTGCCATCCAAAGGCTCAGGCTCGGACTCTGGCTTGGGGTCAGAACTTGGGCAAGTCACTGCTGTCTTTGGCCTGCAGAGTCAGTGCGAATGAACCGACTCCCACGACCCTCCCCGGCTTGAGGATCGGGGAGTGCAGCCTCCAGATACTTTATTACCGTTTGCTCCTTTTGGAAGTCCTAAAAGCCCCGGCTGTAGACCCAGGCACTCTAGGAAGTAGGGCTGACGGCTCAAGCAGCCTCCCCTGCCTCCCCAGGTACCGCAGCGGGACCCGCGGCTACATGAAGGCAGTGGTGTTGGATCTCCTGAGAAGATATTTACGCGTGGAACACCATTTCCAACAAGGCAAGTGTCGCCGCCAGCGCTGGTGACAAGCCCACAGGGTGGGGGGGCCCTGAGCCTCACCCCTGTTGTCTCCCTCTAGCTCACTACGACAAGTGTGTGATCAACCTCAGGGAGCAGCTGAAGCCAAACATGTCCCAGGTGCTGGACTGCATCTTTTCCCACGCGCAGGTGGCCAAGAAGAACCAGCTGGTGATCATGTTGATCGTAAGCAGGACGGGGCACCCTGTACCCACAGCAGGAGTAGCTCGGGGTCCACAGACATTCTGGAAAGGGCCGGGGTAGAAATATTTTAGCTTTTGCTGGCCGTGCAGCCTCTGTCCCGACCTTGTGCAACGTCAAGGCCTGCAAATGGACACGGCTGTGTCCCAATAAGGCTTTGTTTATAAAACCAGGCAGCGCGGGTGGGATGCAGCCGCCCCTGGGTGCAATCGCGACTGACGCTCACGGAGCGCCTCCTATGTGCCGGGCACTCCTCACGTGCTTTTCAAAAACCGGCTCGTTGACCTGAGCAAGCCCGGAAGGTGCGTGCTGTGTTCACTCCCGCTCTGGCAGAGCACAAGGAGGTGAAGTCACTTTGCCAAGGGCACACAGCTGCTAAATGCAGAGCTGGGATTGGAACCCAGAGCCTGCCCCCCCCCCCCCCCCCACCGGAGTCATGAGTTATTAGGGGCTATTGGATTCTGAGTCTGGTAGGACTTTGGTTTTGCCTTCTTGGAGAAGCACGGAATTTCTTCGTTCTTATTTCTCTTCCTACCAGATGGTAATTAGCATCCTTTATAGTTCGCGATCTCTTCCCTTGATATGGTCTCTGACCCGACTCACTTGGAAGACGCAGGGTCAGCAGATACTAGGAGATCTGGACTTGGTTTTAGCAAGAAGGCGCCGACAGATTTTTTTTTTCTTTTTTGTAAAGATAGTAAATGTTTTGGTCTTAAGAACCATGCAGCCCGTGTTGCAACAGTTCAGTTCTGCTGTTGTAGCGTGAAAGAAGCCATGGTCAGTATATAAGTGAACGTATAAACTTTATTTGTGGGGCACCTGGGTAGCGCAGTCCATTAAGCGTCTGACTTTGGCTCAGGTCATGGTCTCACGGTCCGTGGGTTCGAGCCCCGCGTCGGGCTCTGTGCTGACAGCTCAGAGCCTGGAGCCTGTTTCGGATTCTGTGTCTCCCTCTCTCTATTTGCCCCTCCCCTGCTCACGCTCTCTCTCTCTCTCTCTCTCTCTCTCTCTCTCAAAAATAAATAAACATTAAAACAAATTTTTAAAAACCCACTTTATTTACAAAAATGGGCGGTGGGCCAAATTTGGGCCTGCAAGATGGATTCGGAAATACTGACATTTTTGTAAAGAATCATTTTGAAATCTCCTAGTGCGGCGTGAGGATCTCTTAATCCTAGCTGCACATGAGAACCTCCTGGGGTAGGTGTAGGGGGACTTTTAAAAAATACAGACACCCTGGCCTCACCCCTGGTCAGTTAAATCCGGCTTTCTGGGGTTGTGGCCCAGGCATCAGTACTTTCTGAAAGCTATCCCCGGTGCGAAACTTCCTCGTGGGCTGCGTATTATATAATATTATCAGTTTAATGTTTAATTTCTTGGATGTTTCAATGGTTCTTTCGTTAGCTAGGAGATCTGTTTTCTCAAGGAGGTACATTTTTTTTTTTTTTTTTAACGTTTATTTATTTTGCGGGGCGGAGGGCAGAGAGAGAGGGAGAGAGAGAATCCCAAGCAGGGTCTGCGTTATCGGGAGAGCCTGATGCAGGGCTCACACTCATGAACTGTGAGATCGTGACCTGAGCTGTCGTCCGATGCCCACCTGACTGAGCCACCCAGGCGCCCCACAAGGAGGTGTATTCTTACCGGGAGGGATCATGGGGTCTGTAACTGACTTTCAAAAACGAAAGCGTATGTGTGCACACACGTGTATGCATGCTGGAGAAAAAGCAGGTGTGGCCATACGGTCAAAGTTGAGCAGCCGGTGGAACTGGATCATCATTAGAGGGGTTTTCCATATACCGACCCTCATTTCTTGTGTAGTTTTGGCAATTCTTCCAAATTATGTTTGGAGGGAGAGCTTCCCAGCGTGCGGCCCATAAGTACAGGATTGGGAACTTAGGCCCGAAGGTCTGCCTGTCACATATTACTATCCCCTCGCCATTCGGAAGCCAGGGGTGAAAGCTCTGGATTATTCTGCTGTTTGCTACTCTCTGTGCACATACTGACTCTCTTCTGGGCGTGAAAGAGCTAAACATTATGGACATCAGAGGACAGTCTTGGCGGGGTGGCCCCCGGAGCAGAGAGCTAGGACACTTGCTCTCGGGGGCTTCTCAGTGAAGGCGGCTGTAGATGTGCCTGCTTGGTGGGGAGGATGTGTGAGATCCATTATTCTTTTGGCTCTCTTGGTTCTATTTATTGAAAATGTTTGCAAAGTTTCTACGTGATTTAGAGTTAATATTTTAGCACTGCACTGTATAAACTGTACAGAATGAAGGGAGGTATTTTATACTCCCTAGAGAAACCACCTAAAATATTTATTGAAAGTGGTGAGTTCTTTGCATTTGATGGTGCCTAGGACACTTTCTGAAAGGACTTGTTAACTGCATGATTACTTCGAAATGAAATTTTCTGAGTCTTTAAGGGGCCTTCATGTCTTTCTTTCTTTTTTTTTTTTTTTAAGGTTTATATTTTGAGAGAGAGAGAGAGAAAGAGCACACCAACAGGGGAGGGGCAGAAAGAGGGAAACAGGATCTGAAGCAGACTCCGCACTGACAGCAGGGAGCCCAACACGGGGCTCGATCTCACGAACCGCGAGATCATGACCTGAGCCAAAGTCTGACGCTCAACCAACCAGGGGGACTTGGTCGCTAAAACAGATCACTTACGGGGAGGGAGAGAAGGTTAAGAATAATCTCCTGTGCAGTTTCTTCAGCACGTGTGTTTGTGTCCAAGTGTGAAATGTTAATGCGTTAGAAACGTGCTGATCGTTCTGATCGTAGAAACAGAGCAGGCTCATTCTAATTAGGGAGATGCAGAGGCAGGTGTAGAAGAAAGGACCCATGGCCCCACCATCTGGTGACTTCTTGGAAAGCAGCCTGGGCTGCGGCAGGGGTGGGGGCGAGTTGCTGGGGCGTTGAGAGTCCCAGCAGTCAGTGATTTGCCTTCTGAGGGTGTTTAGGGAACATCCGCTCTGAGCCATTCCTAAGCCCTTCTTGTGTTTCGGGGGCATAAGGAGGAGATGTCCAGAGCAGGTGCATGCAACCCTGATCTCTAGAAAGCAGGTCCCTCATTCAGAAGCAGGAGGAGGGATGCACATGGAATGATCACCCCTCTACTTCTTCTGCAACTCAGATCCTCCTTCCTGCTGGAAGCTGCCCTTGACCCCTCCCTGCCCAGACCCTGAATGCTCCTTGTGGGGACTCGCAGAGGGCGGCTTACCACACCCTCACTAGAGCATCCCATGTGAACCTTACTTTTTGTTTGTACCGGGCTCCATTTCCCCTCGTCCCTCTTGTCTGCACCTGTGAACCCCTTAAGTCAGGCAGCAATGTAGAGAGGAAAGTGAAGCCTCGGGGACACAAGAGACCTGGCTTCAGATTGGCCCTGAGCCTCACTTTTCCCATCTGTAAAATGGGCATCGTAATGTAACTCCTCAGAGGGTTGGGAGAATCTGGGGAAATGAACATAAAGGGTCTAGTTGCTCGCCTGGGACACATTAAATGCCCGATAATGGCCGCCTATTAATGGTGCTGTCGGTAGAGACTTGGTTGTATTTTTCATGTTAGCAGGTGTGGAGGGCGTGTCAGGGGTGAATGGGGGGCACGTGGTGGACAGTGGTCAAGGGTATGATTATCAGGCTCTGCCGGGGATGTGCAGAGAGCTGAGCAGCTGTCTGGGTTGTTGGGGCGGCCGCACGCCCCAGCTGTGGGTGAGGGCTGGGCGTGTTTCCTTCCGGTGGAGAAAAGCCGTTTGGATTTCTGTTTTTGTGTCCCTCAAAGGATGAGCTCTGTGGCCCAGACCCTTCCCTGTCGGAAGAGCTGACCTCCATCCTCAACGAGCTCACTCAGCTGAGCAAAAGCGAGCATTGCAAAGTGGCCCTCAGAGCGAGACAGGTAGGGTCCTGGGGAGCGTCCTTCCCGCCACGCACATCCCTCACCCCGCACGGCCCCTCTGCCGCCATCCCACGTCCTGATCGCAGGGCCTGGCCCTTGGCTTACCCCGCCCTCTGTCCCCTCCCCCTGCAGATCCTGATCGCCTCCCACCTCCCGTCCTACGAGCTGAGGCACAACCAGGTGGAGTCCATTTTCCTGTCCGCCATCGACATGTATGGCCACCAGTTCTGTCCGGAAAACCTCAAGGTGAGGCCGCTTCCTCCCATCCACCTGCCACAGAGCTCACACTGTGGCCCAAGTCAGGCCTCGGGGAGGTGGGCTCCCCGTGCCCTCCGTGTGCGGGCACCTGCCTTCAGAGCACGGTTGCAGGTACCAGTGGTTCCGTCCAATGTGGCCAGGGCTGCCCGATGGGACCTCGGGGAGCCCGAGAGAGGTTCAGTCCTGCAGGATGGACAGAGAGTATCAGGCAGCAAGGCTCCCCCCCCCCCACCCCCCGAGGTGCAATTGTATTTTATTTGATTTTATCGAATTTTATTTATTTATTTATTTATTTATTTATTTATTTATTTATTCATAAATGTTTATTTACTTTTGAGAGAGAGGGGGAGGTGGCGAGGGGCAGAGAGAGAGAGGGAGAGAGAGAATCCCAAGCAGGGTCCATGCTATCAGCACAGAGCCCGACGCGGGGCTCGAACTCACGAGCCGCGAGATCATGACCCGAGCCAAAATCAAGAGGGAGATTCTTAACTGACGGAGCCATCCAGGCGTCCCCCGGGGTGCAGTTTTAAACACTCAGATGTGATGGAGCTTACTAGGAAACCAGGAACACTCACACGGCTGAGTTACGGCTTCATCTTTTGGGTTCCCCGAGCCCCCAACTTTGGATCATTTGCAGGCCTCCAGGTACCCCCTCCGCGTCTGGAACGGGGAGCCCCAGGTGTAATCCTCCCAGAACTGCTCTCACTTTCAGGTCCACGGGCCTGGAGCACGGACAGAAACCACCGCCGGCTTCCCCTCCCTGCTCCCACCCCTCCACTCATCTTGGTGAAAACTTGGTAACATTTGCCTCTTCTTCCCCCTTCCCATCCTGTAGAAATTAATACTGTCAGAGACGACCATATTCGACGTCCTGCCCACTTTCTTCTACCACGCTAACAAGGTCGTTTGCATGGCGTCCCTGGAGGTAAGTAGGAGGGAGGACCCAGTAACAGCACCCGTAGCCAACATGCCGGTCCTGACATCCACCACCCGCCTGCTGTGCGCCTGAGCCCGGGCCACGCGCCTCGCGAACGGGACCTTATCCTTCTCTCCACAGGGTAGGTACTGTTACCTGCCCATCTCACAGAGAAGGGCGTTGAGGCTCAGAGAGGTGGAGCGTCTGGCCCGAGGTCCCCCAGCTGGGGAGTGGCACGACCAGGGTCTCACGAGGTCTCTGACCAGGGCGCTTGCTGGTAACCCTCGTTTTCTCAGGTGCCGGTCCGGCCTCCTCCAGGCAGGGCACGTTGAAATGCTAACCACCAAGAGCCCAGGCGCCTCCTGCAGACTCTCTGATTCCCTGCGTCACATACCTTTGGAAGACTTGTCTGCTTGAGCCATAGGGCAGGAAGGAGCCTAGGTGACAATTTAAGGCGACCTCCCTGTCACCGGTCCTGATGGGGCAGACAAGGCAGTGGCCAGCAGCAAAACTCTCCGATCTTGGAGTCTTGGTCCCCTGTGGTCCCCACTCCCTCTTCTGCCACCTTTTAGACCCCATGGGTCACCCATCCTGGTGCTAGAACGTTGACTGGGTCTCCACGGAGACCGTTTGGGGCTTTTGCGTATGCGATGGCCCCAGACTCTCCTGGGCCTGCAGCCTTTACCTCCATCCTGGTTTCAGCTCAAAGAATCCTTCTCAGGTCTCCCTGTTTCCGGCAGTGAGACCATGTAGCTCTCTTAAGTGCCTCTCTTTCCCCCCCCCTTTCCAATTTTCACTTATGTTGAGACCCACTGTGTGCCAGCCTCTGGGGAAACAGCAGGGGAACAGCCCCGGTCTCTGCCCTAACGGAGCTTCTCTCTGGCTGGGGAGATACACACACACACACACACACACACACACACACACACACACTCTAAATACAACGGGCATGCTGAGAATCAGACAGCAGAGTCTAACCTCACGGGGAGGTTTGGCTCAGACTCGGATGAGAAAGTGATGTGAAAGCAGGCAGCTAAAGAGCAAGTCAGAATTGGTGGGAAGAAGCACAGAGGTTTCAGTCAGGGGGAGCAATCTGTGCAGAGTCCCGAGCTGTGTGACCTGTGGCCCGTTGCTTTCCTTTGCTGGACATTTAGGTTCTCCTGCTGTAGCGGGGGCAATAATACCTACCTCATGGGGTTATTGGAAGATAAATGAGTAAACACTTGCAGGAAGCACTTGGTACTCATTATCCAGTCACCTGTCCTATTTGGGGGGGGGGGGTGTCCTCTGTCAGGTGGAGAGCAGCACCCCACCTTTGCTTTTCGGTGCGCTAAATCCCATTTTTTTCTGTTTGAGAATTTTCCACAGCTCTTTGAGCATTCTTTCACTTTGTTCGGCGGGTTTATTGAACACGATCCCGCCTCTTCTCCCTGACTCAAGAGGCGCACCTTGAATATTACATTGTTACTTGGTCTCTTGAGATGTGGAGAGTTTTGGTCCTGCTAAAATGTGTGGGTGTCCCCCAGACCAGCCCCGGGTTCAATGATTCACTGGGAAGAACCACAGGGCTCAGCAGATAGGCGTGCTCATGGCTGTGAATTGTTACAGCGAAAGGACGCAAAGTACGATCAGCAAAGGGACACAGTGTGTGGGGGTGTGTGTGTGGGGGAAGCCAAGTGAAAGCTTCCAGTGGGTCCTGTGGGCGCTTTTTTTTTTTAATGTTTGTTTATTTTTGTGAGAGAGAAACAGAGCGTGAGCGGGGGAGGAGCAGAGAGAGAGGGAGACGCAGGATCCGAAGCAGGCTCCAGGCTCTGAGCTGTCAGCACAGAGCCCGACGCGGGACTCGAACCCACGAACCCACAGACTGTGAGATCATGACCTGAGCTGAAGTTGGATGCTCAACTGACTGAGCCACCCAGGCGCCCTTCCTATAGGCACTCTTAATTCCTCAAGCAATGACTTATGACATGTTTGAAATGAGGCTTGGAGACTCGGTGCCTGGGGGTTTTATTGGGGGTTGGTCCTAGCATGTAACTAAATTCCGAACTCCCAGAAAGAAAGCATACGTTCAACATAAAATCATCGTATAGCTTGGGTGCCATGAACCATTCTTATCAGGGAATAGTGGGAGCCCTCCCAGATCCAAGGTTCCTGATGCTGGCCAGGGGCCTTTCGAAGGATAGCAGTTAGGCCTGCTATGTTAACTCTTACTGCACACTTCTTATATTCCCTATTCAGTTAAAAAAACCTCCCACTGTCTAAACTCTAGAACTGTGCTATCCAATATGGCAGCCACTGGTGACATCTGGCCAACGAGCACTGGAAACCTAGCTTGTCTGAGTTGAGCTGTGCTCTAAGTATAAAGTGCACCCTGGATTCCAAAGACTTTGTGTGGAGAAAGAATTTCAAATATATCAATACTTTTGCTGCTGATTACCTATGGAAATGACATTACGTTAGGTATTGGGGATGAAATGAAGTCTATTATTAAACATTTTCACCTGCTGCCTTTTTTTTTTAACTGGCTACTGGAAAATTTGAAATTAAAATTGCACACGTGGCTGTGTTACATTTCTCCTGGATGGCGCACTCTAGAGTAGGAGTTGGAAGTGATAGCCTGTGGGCCACATGTGGCCCACTGCCTGATTTTATAAATAAAGGTTTATTGGAACACAGCCACGCCCATTCATTTACATATCATCCTTGGCTGCTTCCAGGCTGCGACAACAGAATTGAATAGTTGTGACAGAGACGATGTATCCTCCATCTGTCCCCCAAAGTCCAAAATATTTACTCCCTAAGCGTACCTGGGTGGCTCCGTCGGTTGAGCATCCGACTCTTAACTTCAGCTCGTGTCATGATCTCGAGGTTTGTGAGCTTGAGCCCCGCATTGGGCTCGGCGCTGAAGGCTTGGAGCTTGGTTGGGAATCTCTCTCTCTCTCTCTCTCTCTCTCTCTCTCTCTCTGTGCCCCGCTCGTCGTGCATGCACACTCTCTCTCAACATGAACAAAAATAGGTAAATAAAATACATATTTACTATTGAGCCCTTTGCAAAGAAGGTAACCTTGTAAAGAGTGAGCAGACTCTCTCTTTGCTACTTCGTAGGGATCATTTAGAGAGGGTTTCTGGTATCGCCCCAGCCCGAGTTTTCTCTGGTCTGGAGGGCCCTCTGCGAGAATGTCTTCTGTGCCTCTGCTCCGTTAGGTTTACGTGCGAAGGGGCTACATCGCCTATGAGTTAAACAGCTTGCAGCACCGGCAGCTCCCAGATGGCACCTGCGTGGTAGAATTCCAGTTCATGCTGCCCTCCTCCCACCCAAACCGGTATGGAGTGGGGCGCACGTGGGGGAGGGGTGGTGGGTGTTTCTTTTCTCCCTGGCCACCATAGTCCTGTCTCTGGAGGGACCCAGCGAGTATGTCTGGGGAGGGACCTCAGGAACGCCACTTCCCCACCGTGGGATCTCCCTACATCTCTGTTCTCTCATCTGCAAAAGGAGTTAATCCAATGCCTGCCTCATGCACCTGTACTTCCCAGTGTGGAAGCCACTACCCCTGTGTGGGCTCTTTAAATTAAATCGAGTGAGATTCAATGACAAATTCAGCTCCTCGGGCCTACCTGCTGCATTTAAAGTGCCCCATAGCCACATGTGGTTTGTGGCTGCCACGCGGGATATTGCAGTTCTAGAACATTCCATCACCGCAGAACGTTAGCTCCGGTGGCGCGCTCCTAGATCATTATGGGGAATAAGTGAGATAAGGCCCACATGGCTTTTAGGGGCGTGCCTGGCATGCAGAAAGCTGTTGGTGAGCATTAGTGATCCCTGTGATGGTTATCGCTATGCCATTGGTTGGGCACCGTGCACTTCCACACCCTGTTTCATTCAGCCCTCACCATCTGTTGGCCAAAACTGTGTTCCTATCTCCATTTAGGCCCTGGGGCCTCCCCTTGGTATATGCCCAGCTGTACGCAGGGTAGGGATTCGAGCCACCAGCCGGGGCTGGTGTTGCCCTGTCTGGATCCCCACAATGTGCTCAGTTGGGGACATTCTGGTGTGCCTCTGCTGTTCCCTCATCATGTCTTTTTTTAATCCACCTTATTTCAGGACCCAAAGTACCGTTCTGGTCAGGTAGAATGTGTCATCTTCTGCTAAAGCAATCACTCTCCCTACAGTGTGGAGAGTTCTCTTTCCCTCTTCCCTCGCCCCTCTGTGTCTGGTTCTCCTGGGGCTCCCCGCAGGCTTTGCTTGTGGCTAGGAGGACGGTCTCATCATGACTGGGGCGTTGAGTTAACCAGATCTTGGGTCCGTATGGGCAATAGCGTTCATGGTTTCTTTTTTTTTCCTCCCAAGTTTTTATTTAAATTCAAGTTATGCGTAGTTTAGTATTGGTTTCAGTGATTTCATCACTGACATACAATACCCAGTGCTCACCACGACAAGTGCCCTCCTTAATGCCCATCACCCATCTAGCCCAGCCCCCCGCCACCTCCCTCCATCAACCTTCAGTTCTGCTTTTATCTTATTTTTCCTTCCCTGCCCCATGTCCATCTGTTTGATTTCTTAAATTCCACGTATGAATGAAATCATATGGTATTTGTGTTCCTCTGACTGTCTTATTTCGCTTAGCATAATACCCTCTAACTCCATCCACAACGTTGCGAATGGCAAGATTTCATTCTTTTTCGTTTCTGGGTAATATTCCAGTGTGTGTGTATGTGGGGGGGGGGGCGGGGTATATTTGGATCTCTTGGGATTTCAAAATCTATGTTTTTCTTTCCATTGCCTTTAAGAATAAGGGTGTTGCTTTGGTTTTTTTTGAAAAACAATTTTTAAGTTTATTTTGAGAGAGAGAGCATGAGTTGGGTAGGAGCAGAGAGAGAGGGAGAGAGGGAGAGAGAGAGAGAGAGAGAGAGAGAGAGAGAGAGAGAGAGAGAATCCCAAGCAGGCTCTGTACTGTCAGCGCAGAGCCCAACGTGGGGCTCGAACTCACAAACTGTGAGATCATGACCTGAGTCGAAATCATGAGTCTGATGCTTAACTGACTGAGCCACCCAGATGCCCCAGGTGTTGCTCTGTTATGGGCAAAGGAAAGAAGTGCTTCTCCATGAGGCACCTTCTTTCATATTTATCATTTATTTTTACCCTTCCTATTTCCAAAAAAAAAAAAAAAAAAAAAATGGGGGGAGATGATGGTATTTTCCCCGACTGAGAGAAAAGGGGATAAAGTGCTTGTGGCCCTGGCATCGTTTCGGGGACAGTGGGAGGCATGGTGAAAGGGCTTTGGAAACTCTGTGCCCGTGAGGAGGCATTCTGTTCTTTGCCTTAAGAGTCCCACCCAGTTAGGAAAGGAGGGCTGCTTTCCTAAAGCCTGTGGATCAGTCGCACCTTGTTCCTTAGGAGGAACCGACATATAAATCTGGGTTATTCGTTGTGACCACCAGTGTGGTCACGGGATCCTATTTTTTTTTTTTTTAACGTTTATTCTTTAGAGAGACAGAGCATGGGTGGGGGAGGAACAGAGAGAGAGGGAGACTCAGAATCTGAAGCAGGCTCCAGGCTCCGAGCTGTCAGCACAGAGCCCGACGCGGGGCTTGAACCCACAAACCGCGAGATCATGACCTGAGCCGAAGTTGGAGGCTTAACCGACTGAGCCACCCAGGCGCCCCATACAGGCTCCTGTTTTGACCCGCACAGACACTGAGGTCCCTGGAGGGGATTCCCTGACCCTCTCAGCTCCTTGTTGTGGCTGTTGGCTGGGAGCACAGGAAGCTTGCTCTGGGCTGGTGGCTTCAGGGCACACTCTGCCTGCTTTCCCCCCCTCCCCGTCCCCACCAAGCCCTGCTTCTCAGGGCCTTCGGGAAGGGCTGCGATGACTGAAGTCCCACCTCCAGGAGGACCCGGCTGGAGAGCCAGGCGCATTGTTCTTTGGGTCAGGGGACCAGTGCAGGGAGGTCAGAGGCCAGCGGACCTTCACGCGGGGTGCATCCAGGACTGAGGGCCAGGGCCACGGTGGGGGGGCGGGGTGGGGGGGCTGTGAGCACAGCTGGGAGGCAGGAGCTGGAGAGAGTGGCTGTGCCTGCGGGCTGCTGGTCGACCCCCAGGAAAATGGCCCAGCCGGCCCACATCTTTCCTTTTTTTTCTCCCCCAAGAGAAGTAGGACATCTAGACTTAAGAAAAAAAAAAAAAAAATTAAATCCTTCAACTTTTCGCTCTGAACAGGTAAGCGATGTGTAGGAATCTATTAAAAATGCTGCAGGGACTGGGGCGCCTGGGTGGCTCAGTCACTTAAGCGTCCGACTCTTGCTTTCGGCTCAGGTCATGGGATCTCCAGGCTCGTGAATTTGAAACGCGTGTCAGGCTCTGTCCTGATTCTCTCTCTCCCTCTCTCTGCCCCTCCCCTGCTCTTTCTCTCTCAAAATAAATAAATAAACTTAAACAAAAAATTAAAAATGCTGCAGGGACCCAAGTCACCTGCGGGCTGAATTCAGCCCATGCTTCTATGCCGGTTTGCTTCTCTGTATTTAGCTGTCCAAGAGCAGGGAGCCTGGGGGAGGGGGTGGGGAGTGATTTCAGGGGTACCCAACAGGAAGGCACAGAGGCCCTGTCCCACCTGGGTCCAGCGTCTCCAGGAGCACCCCAGACTTGACAGGTGGCTGGGAAGATTTATAGGGCTCCGTATAGGTCATGCTCACGGCTGTGACTTGTCGCAGTGAAAGTCCGCGAAGTGGGGCACCGTCACCAAAAGGAAGAGGGTCACAGGGGTGAAGTCCCCAGGACGCCTGGTGCAGGAGTCCTCCCCAAGGGAGCCCCATAGGATGCGCTCTGTTCCCCCAGCAACGTGTTGTGATGGCCTGTGTGCAGTGCGGTCCGGCAGCTGGTTAGAGACCCAGCGCCCAGGGTTTCCGCTGGGGGCTGGTCGTGTAGACACCCTCTGCCGAACACGGGGATTTCTGCTGAAATCCCCGACTCCAGAAGGAAGGCAGGTGTTCTGCATAAACCACACGGCACAAACATTTGGAGCACAGCGAGCCTCTTGTATGATTCAGGGAATGGTGGGAACCCTCCCCAAGTTCCCAGACACCAGCCAAGGGCCAGTCTTGCAAGGAGGTCTCCTTTTCAGGAGAGCAGGCCTCTTTTCAGCACCTCCTCTGGTAACCCCTTCTTCACTTGATTCCAGGGCTCCAGGGGATCTGTCTGTGTTTGTTGCTGGTGAGCTGCCAGTCCTGGGGGCAGTGGCCAGCTAAGCTCTCACGGGCAGCTGGCCTCGGGGCCGGTTTTGGTTCCGGACCCCTGTCCCAAGAGCAGGTTTGATGGAGAGGGAGGGACTGGGAGAGCGGAAGCCTGGCGTGTCTCTCTAGAACCAAGCCTGCCCTTTCACCAGCCGCCTAGGGCTGGGCTGTCCAGGAGAAGTTGGCACTAAGAGTGTTCATGCTCTGTGGCTGAGTTCACCGTTCTGGATTTCCCTGGGACCACGGGGAGGCTGGACTTGTCTGCACACATGCATGTCTGCATCATTCATTCATTCATTCATTCATTCCCTCCCTCGCTCGTTGAGCTTAGTCTGTACCAGGTCCTGAGCAATCAGAGAAGACTTCTCAGCCCCATGCCTGGGTGGTTCAGTCGGTTGAGCTTCCAACTTCAGCTCAGGTCATGATCTCATGGTTCGTGAGTTCGAGCCCCACGTCGGGCTCTGTGCCGACAGCTCAGGGCCTGGAGCCTGCTTCGGATTCTGTGTCTCCCTCTCTCTGCCCCTCCCCCACTCACAGTCTGTCTCTCTCTCTCTCTCAAAAATAAATAAACATAAAAAACAAGGACTCCTCAGCCCCAGACCCCAGTCCCTTCCACGTGCAATTTTAGGCCCCACTGTGGGAGGGCTTTAATGCTAGTCTGGCTCATCGAAGCTTCCAGGGCAGGAGCAGTTAACTCTTGGGGCCAGGTCTTCAAGCAGCTGCATCAGTCCCCTCCTCTGGTCCCCCTGCAGGATGGCCGTGCCCATCAGTGTCACCAACCCCGACCTGCTGAGGCACAGCACCGAGCTCTTCATGGACAGCGGCTTTGCCCCACTGTGTCAGCGGATGGGGGCCATGGTTGCCTTCAGGAGATTTGAGGACTTCACAAGGTACCCAGAGTGGCCCAGTCTCCCAGACACGTTGAGCAGAGGGGCCAGGCAAGCTTCTCCTGGTCCCCACCTGTTCGTTTGTGTGGCCTGCCCATATTTAAATTCTGGCCATGTGTTTCCACGCCGTGAGACTCTGAGCAAATTATTTAACCTCCCTGTGCCTTAGTTTTCTCATCTTTATCATGGGGATAAGAGAAGGATCTACTTCATGGGATCACCAGGAAAATGAAATGAGATGGAGTATATTAAATATCGTATTTAAAGTGTAGCTAAGGGATAGGTGGGATTCTCAGTGAACATCAGCGATCAGTCCTATTAGCATTGCCTACTTTCCACCCGTTCCCGTGTGCTGTGCCTCGTGCTTGGGTTATCTTGCTGTAACTCCTCAATGGCCTTAGTTGATTCGGTGAAGTGAGGTATGAGGGTCTCCCGGCCAGTGACGGGGAACCCAACTGATGCCCCAGAGCACTGGACACCCTTTCTTTTATTCACGATCTCAGATCACATAGGTCCCTTCTTCCCTTTGGGGAAATACCCCATCAGTGGTGTCTTGGGCCTGGTCAGGAACCCAGTGAGCCCTGGGCGGAGTTGGATGAGCTCCTAGAGCCGTCGGTGGGAAAGGGGAAGGACCCAGTCCTTCCATCTGGCCAGAGTGAAATCTTGACCTATGACCTTAAGGAGCCGGCAGCCCCTCAGCCCTACCTCTCCACCCCACACCCCCAGAAACTTCGACGAAGTCATCTCCTGCTTTGCCAACGTGCCCAGGGAAATCCCCCTCTTCAGGAAGGCCTGCGCTCCCTTGTACTCTGAAGAAGAGAACAAGGTAAGTCTCCTGAGCAGGGAGCCTGTCCAGGAGGGGGCAGCCTGGGACCCCTGAGGCCTCCTGCCCCCTGCCCTTGTTTTCTCCCCCAGAGCCTCAGAGAGGAGCCAATCCACATCCTGAATGTGGCCATCCAGTACGCGGACCACCTGGAAGATGAGGAGCTGGTGCCGATTTTCCGGACGTTCGTA
Organism: Panthera onca; assembly: GCF_046562875.1. Taxonomy (NCBI): domain Eukaryota; kingdom Metazoa; phylum Chordata; class Mammalia; order Carnivora; family Felidae; genus Panthera; species Panthera onca. The sequence goes on from NC_138350.1 coordinate 16,963,599, forward strand.
CAGTCCAAGGTACGCCGGCCGTGCCTCTGGTCCCAAGTCACTGAGACAGGAAGGAAGGGCTGCCGTGGCAAGGCAGCCCATGGGCCCGAGTCCTGATGTGCACTTCAGAGCCACAGACCCGGCTTCCCATCCTAGCTCTGCTACTCCTGGGAGCCCGTAACCTTGGGCAGAAGTAGCCGAACGTGGTAGCGTCTTGGCTTCTCCCCCAGTAACGCGGGGGCAGAGTTTCTCCCTCCCCGGGTGTCGGAACGACCTAAAGGCGAAGTATGTGCAGTGGACGTTTGAACAACATGGGTTGAACTGCGCGGGTACGCTCATTCGCAGATCTTTTCCTACACGGATTAGGGCTATGAATGTATTTTTCTCTTCCCTGTGATTTTCTTAACAACGCTTCTTCTCGTTGGCTTACTTTATCGTAAGAGTATAGCATATAACGCATATAACATGCAGAATACGTGTTAACTGACTGTTGATGTTCTAGGTAAGGCTTCGGGTCAACAGTAGACTGTTAATAATTAAGTTCTCGGGGAGTCGAAAGTTGTACGTGGATTATCGACTGTGCAGGGGTCGGTGCCCCTAACCCCCACGTCGTTCAAGGGTTACCTGTACACTCCTTAGCCCGCGCAATGATGAAATGAGCCAGTGTATATATGCCACTTCACAGAGGCATTCGATAAATAGTTTGGGGTTTAGGGGGGGAATGCTTTTTGTCGAAATAACCCAGAAAACTCAAATCTTTAAATAGTCACTTAGGCTGACCGCCATCTATGCAAAGAACTTGCTTTTATAACCGTGTGGCAGTTGTGAGCATGTTTTCTCACCCAGGCAGTAGGGACAGCTGTTATATATGCTCAGAGACCTCAGCTGCGAACAGATGTGGAGCAGCTTGGCAAGCGTAGGTGGTAGAAACAGTGGGAAGGCACTGTGTGACCTCGGGCAGGTCACTTTACCTCTCTGTTCCTTAGTTTCCCCATCTGTAAAATGGGATGCTGAGATTTCTGAACTCCTAAATTAATCCCAGGCACACTGCCCGGCTGTTAGTTCTGAGTTGGTCCCAACTTCCAGACCACTTGGAAATTTTTAGTTGTTGGTTTTTAGTCTATTTACCTGTACATTTGTTGTGTTCTCCATAGTATCCGAGTGGGAGGGACACTTTTTACCTCCTCTGACTTGGTGTCCCTCAGGGGACCTGGGGCTTCCTAGGCAGAAGATGGGGATGAATGGTGCTGAGTCCCAGATAACGCCATGGAAGCTTAGGGACGTTATTGTCAGTGATTTACTTAGTCTTTACTTGATTAATCAACAAATGTAGGGGGCGCCTGGGTGGCTCAGTCAGCTAGGCGTCCAACTCTTGGTTTCGGCTCAGGTCATATCTCACGGTTTTAGGAGTTTGAGACTCGTGTCCATCTCTGTGCTGGCAACGCAGAGCTTGCTTGGGGTTGTCTCTCTCCCTCCCTCTCTTTCTGCCTCTCCTCCAATTGTGCTATCTCTGTCTCTCTCAAATAAATAAATAAAATAAAATAAATGTAATGACGTTCATTGTACAAAATGTTTAAGGTGCGGACAAATCTGAAAAGTAGGTTTTATTTATTTATTTTTCGACTGTTCAATTTTTTCGAAATTTATTACTTTTTTTAATTTTTGAGAGAGACAGAGGGCAAGTGGGGAAGGGGCGGAGGGTGAGGGAGACACCGAATCTGAAGCAGGCTCCAGACCCTGAGCCGTCGGCACAGAGCCCGACACAGGGCTCAAACTCACGGACAGTGAGATCATGACCTGAGCTGAAGTCGGATGCTTAACAGGCTGAGCCACCCAGGCGCCCCTGAAAAGCAGGTTTTAAAATGAAACCCACAGCCCTACAGTCCAGCCCCGGGTTGAAGATATTGACGTGTTTCCCTTTGGCTGGTTTCTTCTTGACATAGCTGATGTTCTTACTCAAGTTACACGTGGCGTCCCATGGCGTTGATAAGGCAACATTTGGGCAGTTGCGGTTAGCCCTACCCTATAACCAGATCAAATGATGCTCATGATAATTGGTGTTTCTTGCCTGGAGAGGGCAGAGTGGAGGGAAAAGTATGGGCAGTGAGTGATATATGTATGTCTATACGTAACATACCAAAGAGAGGAGGGCTACAATATATACCTGGGGGAAAGGAAGGACTTTTAATGTCCTTCCAATATATTGCTAGAGTATTTAAATTTTTTTTTACCTTAAGCAGAGACCTACATACATATTCTCACATACAGACATTAATATACATATACATTCCCACACACGCACTGATGCACATCCTTAGTTGAGAACTAATGATTCATGCTCCCCCTAACCAGGTTAGTTTTGCTGCATTCACATCCTCTTTGTTTTGTGGTTTATCTTGTTCTCTTTGCAACCAACGTTCCATGAAGTATTCTTTTTTTTAAAAGTTTATTTATTTTGAGAGAGAGCACGAGCAGGGGAGGAGCAGAGAGAGAGAGAATCCCAAGCAGGTTCTGCACTGTCAGTGTGGAGCCTGATTTGGGGCTCAAACCCGTGAACTGTGAGATCGTGACCTGGGCTGAAACCAAAAGTTGGACGCTTAACCAACTGAACCACCCAGGCACCCCCCATTAAGTATTCTTTTGTGTTTGTCTAGTTACGTCTTTCTGAAATGCGCTAAGACAACTCATCTCCCCTGATAAGTTTCTTTACCGTATGGACAAGTTAAGCAAGAACTGTATTTCCTTGTCTTTTGGGTTTTTTCTTTCCCCTTATATAATACTGTATGTAATAATATTTCATAAATGTACAACCTGGTGAATTTTCATAGTGAATTCCTAAGTATAACCAGCATTCAGATAGAAAAAATGAATGTTCCCAGCTTCTCTTGCCAGAGATAACCGACCACTAGCCTGAGTTTTAACAGTGTGGATTAGTTTCATCTATTTTGGAATTTTGTGTAAATGCAGTCATACTGCATATACAAAAAGTATACTTTTTTTGTTTCTTAACTTACCTTTTTTTCTTTAAAGTTTTTATTTTTAAGTAATCTTTATATCCAATGTGGGGCTAGAACTCACAACTCCAAGATCATGAGTCACGTGCTCTTCTGACTGAGCCAGCAGCCAGGCACCCCAACTTGTCTTTCTTTTTAATATAACAGTGACCTCCCTCCTCAATTTTATTAAAGATTTCATAAAAAAAAAGATTTCATGATATGTTAAAGAATTGTATGTCTATATATATATATATATATATATATATATACATATATATATATATTTTAATATAGCAGCTTTATTAAATATAATTCACATACTACATTATTCCTCCATCGAATATGTACAATTCAGCGCTTTTTGGAATGTTAGTACAGTTGTGTAACCATCATTATATTTTATTCTATCTATTTATTTATTATTAAAAAAATTTTTTTTAGCGTTTATTCATTTTGAGAGGCGGAGAGAGACAGAGCACGAATGGGGGAGTGGCAGAGAGAGAGGGAGACACAGAATCCAAAGCAGGCTCCAGGCTCTGAGCTGTCAGCACAGAGCCTGATGTGGGGCCCGAACCCATGGCCCATGAGATCATGACCTAAGCTGAAGTCAGATACTTAACTGACTTGAGCCACCCAGGCGCCCCATTATTTACTTTTTTTAAATGTTTATTTATTTTGAGAGAGAGAGGGAGAGAGGCGGGACAGAGAGAGAGGGAGAGAGAGAATCTTAAGCTGGTTCCATGACCGGTATGGAGCCTGATATGGGGCTTGATCCTGTGACTGTGAGATCACAACCTGAGCTGATATCAAGAGTCAGACTCTTAACTGACTGAGCCATCCAGGCACCCCTAAATATATTTTAGAACATTTTCACCATCACCACCTACCAAAAAAACTTATTAGCAATCATTCCCCATTTTCCCTCAACCAAACACCCTCCCCATCCTAGGCAACCATTAATCTACTTTCTGTCTCTATGTGTCTGCCCATTTCTGGATGTTTCATATAAATGGAATCATGCAATGTGAGGTCTTTTGTGACTGGTGTCTTTGACTCAGTATCATGTTGTCAAGGTTCATCCATGTGGGAACTTGTATCAGTACTTCATTTCTTTTTGTGGCTAAATACTATTCCATTACATATTTGGTTTTTAATGCAGAAAAACATCCTTGTGGAATATGGACTCCGAAGAATCACATTCCTGATTGCTCAAGAGGTCAGTGTGATTCTCAGTGCATCTGTGTGAGTCTTTAACATTCCTTAAGACTCGGTGCTGTTGATTTGATGTTTACTTAGTAGATGGGGGTTGAAGAGAGCAATCACTAGAAAAGAGAAGGTTTTCAAAGGATTCATTCTGGAAACAGATGGGGTTATGGCTTTAAAAAAATCACAAAACAAGTATTTGTATGAGTCTTACTTGATTTCATTGTCTCGTCTATGGATTTCTTTTGCAGAAAGAATTTCCGAAGTTTTTCACATTCAGAGCAAGAGATGAGGTATGATGTAAAGAAAGCAGTGATACTGTTCTTGCCTCCCTGGCATCTTTGATATTCGGGAAGAGTATAGTCCCCAGTCCTTGAGGTAACCTCCGTTTTTAAGAACGGACATGTAACTTTTGTGTAAACTCCAGCCTTCCTCTGGGATTGTGTTTCTCTGTGGAGCTGAGATCCCATGCTTCCTGCCCTTTCAGCCTTCACTCTGGTTTCTCCCTCATCTGGATCACTTTTGTCCTCAGATGGCTCTCCCAACCTCTTTTTCTTACGTTCTTGCAGACCGGCTGCCTGTTTTTATAAACGGAGTTTGACTGGAACACAGCCACACCCATCTGATCTCCTGTTTTCTGCTGTGGCTTTCTTGCGCCAGTGGCAGAGATCACGTGGCTCTGATCGAGTGTGTGGCCCACCAGCCTCATATATTCCCTCTCTGGCCCTTTAAGAAAGGCTTTTGCTCATCCCTGTTCTAGAACAGGCAGGCTTATTCCCATCACAAACTCCGGACTCCATCCTGTTCGGCGTGTTGTGGTTTAATTTATCCAAAGCCTTCCATTTCTGCGTAAGACCCATCCTTTCTTTCGGGTCTTCATCTTCTCCTCTAGTTCGGTCTCCAGCACTGTCTGTCGCTTCCTTTCGGGGACCGGTTTCCACAGAGAAACCAGCCTTTAGTGACTTCCTGAGAGGTACCCTGTGCTGTGACAGAGAAGAGGCCGTGCTGGCAGGCGCTGGGGACCGGGCAGGCCCACCTGGGAGCTGAGAGGCTCGTGCCGGTGCTCAGGTCTTACAGTGCTCGTGGCTCTTGTCTGGACCTTCCCAAACCCCGAGTCTCTTGAGCCCTAGAGCTGCCCACGGGTGACACCGTGAAGGCTACATCCCCTGGGTGCTAAACTGACCAACACCAGGGGTCTGCAGGACAGGGCGCCCAGCCTGCAGGCGTGCGGCCCCAGTGTCAAATTGAGTGTTTGTCTGTGTGTCTGTCCGTCTCCGCTCTCTGGCCGGCCCGCAGTTTGCAGAAGATCGCATTTACCGTCACCTGGAACCCGCCCTGGCCTTCCAGCTGGAGCTCAGCCGGATGCGCAGCTTCGATCTGACCGCCGTGCCCTGCGCCAACCACAAGATGCACCTGTACCTGGGCGCCGCCAAAGTGAAAGAAGGCGCGGAGGTGACAGACCACAGATTCTTCATCCGCGCCATCATCAGGCACTCGGACCTCATTACGAAGGTAAAGCGTCGTGGAGTGTTTCTTTCTCCCCCTGAACCTGTCCCTCGTGCGCTGGCCTTCCCTTCGCTCTGTCCGCGTGAAGGGAATTGAGCAGGTAGCAGAGTCCTGGCGTACTCAGGGAGTTGCTTGTGTGTGCCTACTGAGTGCGTGATCATTTTCCAACACAGCCAGAAAAGTCACCTGTGATTCTCTTGCGAGCTTTTCAGATCACACTGGAAAGTATGGTTTTTGATTAACAATTTTTTTTCATGTTTATTTTTGAGAGAAAGTATGAGAGCGTGGGAGCGTGAGCAGGGGAGGGGCAGAGAGAGAGGGAGACACAGAATCCGAAGCAGGCTCCAGGCTCCGAGCTGTCAGCACAGAGCCCGACGCGGGACTCGAACTCAAGGAACTTTGAGATCATGACCTGAGTTGCAGGTGTAGTGTTGTGGGCGGGGGCTCCCAGTGGACCAACCGTTTGAATACTGTTGCTCTTTTACTGGTCAGGGCCTCGTAGACCTCATCTCCCGTGTTGATGAAGATAGTATGCCTCATGCTCTGTCTTTGCCTGGATGTACCGTGTGTGTGGTTGTATTTTGTTTTGTTTTTTCCTAATCCTCTATTGATCGATGTGAAGATAATGTCAGTTTTTTGCTGCCTCAGTCAACTAGCTACCTCCAGGGGTCTTATTATTTTCAGGTACAGTAAGGCTGATAGATCAGGAAGCAGTTACCACTGAAAAGATTGTCACTCTCAGATCCCAAGAGTGGGGGCACACCTTACACAGGGAGCCACATGGGGAAGCACCAGGGGCGGCCGAGAGGCCGGGGAGGAGGGGGAAACGTGGATAAGAACCTTTGTGGTGGTTTCTGCAGGAAGGATCAGGTGCGGCAGGGTAGGCCGGCTTGGGTTTGGCTTGTTTGAATAATCTCAGTAGGTTCTGGAACTGAGGGGCTGTCTCTAGTTGTCCAGCACCTGGGCCTGGGGTGATTAGGGCAGGTGGACGGTGACTTGGAACGCGAGAGCCCCGAAGAGGAGGTGTGTGCTCTGAAAACTGGTTGGTTTGCATTTGCAAAGTGCACTCACTTTGGGGTGAGTCGTTGACTGTCTCTCGGAATCGGTAACCCTGGAAGCGGCGGTCCCTCCGGGGTCAGGGAGGCCCCCAGTGGTCAGAGCATCACACTACAGAAGATAGAAGGCAGGGTCAGGACGCTGGACAGCCTTTGACGTGCCTTCACCTTCAGAGGCAGGGCTCGGCGTATACTCGCTGGGCATACTTTTCGGGGGAGGGGAAATGTTTCCTCTCTCCTTGTGTGTCTGAGGCCCCGTTTCCAGCCCTGCGCCCCTTGCCTTAGCGTCTGTCCCTCCCGCTTTGGCAGGAAGCCTCCTTTGAGTACCTGCAGAACGAGGGTGAGCGTCTGCTCCTGGAAGCCATGGATGAGCTGGAGGTGGCGTTCAACAACACCAGTGTGCGCACTGACTGCAACCACATCTTCCTGAACTTCGTGCCCACCGTCATCATGGACCCCTTCAAGGTCTCGCCTCTGGGGAGGCTCTGGGTTCAACTTTCCCTGGGCCTGTGGCTGCAGGTGGACAACCTCCTGTCCATGAAGTTCCAGAGCCATGTTTTTGCCACCCCCTTAGGGTTATCCCTGTTATGATGTTCACCCTTTCCCGGGCAGCATGCTTCACTCTTGGGATGACGCGAATGCCCCAAATTTCGTCCCTGGTTCCTGGCTCCTTGGGCTCTTGGGGACCGTGTATAGGAGGGAAGGGGATAGAGACCCGTTCTCCCGTGGCTGGTTCTTCATGAACAGGCAGGGTTGGTGCTGGTGATTCTGGGTGAAAGAAGTCCTGGGACATCAGCATGGCATCTGTGGGGTGCAGAGGGCCCGTGCTGATGCCCCGTCTCCATCAACCCACATAGTTCCCAGGAAAAGAAAATGCAAAGGCTCGAGCTACACGGTGCAGATAAAGATTGATATAATGTGGGCACACTAGCTCTGTTACTTCCCTGTCTCAGTCTCCTCATCTGTCAGTGGGGCATAAAAATGCCGCCCTCTCGGAGTAATTATGAGATGAAATGAGATCATGATCTTCATATACTTAGCACGTGGCTATTTCTGGGTCCGTACTGTGTCACAGGTGTTTTGCCTTCAGTGTCCCTCATCATTCCGTTGTTATCACAACTATTTATAAATAGCTAGACCTGTGTATTACCAGTGTGCCTGGATTGGGGCCTGAGGGTGGAATTGCTGTGATTTGGCGGCAGATCGAGGAGTCCGTGCGTTCCATGGTTATGCGCTACGGCAGCCGGCTGTGGAAACTCCGCGTGCTGCAGGCCGAGGTCAAGATCAACATCCGCCAGACCACCGCCGGCAGTGCTGTTCCCATCCGCCTGTTCATCACCAACGAATCGGGCTACTACCTGGACATCAGCCTCTACAAAGAAGTCACCGACCCCAGATCTGGAAACGTAAGGCTGGGCGGGCCCGCAGAGCCCCACCTCAAAGTGCAGTCGGGGTCCGTCCGCTCGAGAGAGCAAGACACAGACTGAAATGATGTTTGGTGGCCATCTGCTGGATGGGGGTGGCTGCTTTGAGTTTACGGTAGACGTGTCAGCTTCTGAATGCCAGTTCATTCCTCTGCGAAGGAGAATCAATCCAAAGTTTGATCCGTTCGAGGACTGATATTTGGGATAAGATGCGGAGGGCCGTGGGTCACCGTCGTGCAGCTCCCATAAGGCTGGCTCACTTAGGGAAATGGGTATTTTCCCCAGCCGTGTTTTAGAACAGATCTTTGTAAACCAAATCAAATATCCCATTGACTTCCATTACATCTATCACTTTTTAAGCGATTAAAGAGTGTCAGGAGGTTGGAAAAATAGTAGAGGGGAAACCATTACTGCAGAGAGTTCCTAAGCACCCTTGACCCGACCTCCCCCAATGATAGCAACGTAAACAATGGGACCTTGTCATGACAGGCAGTTGACGTTGGTACAGTGCTAATAACACAAATGCGGACTCTATTCAGATTTCACCAGTTTTTGCGTGTGTGTAAAGCCCTATGATAGTTACATTTTTGGAGCTACGCTCCCATACCTGTCACTGTCCCTTCTCGTGCTGGTTGCCCACAGTGGCAGAGAAAAGAAGATTACCTCTCTGGGGCGTGCGCTTTGTCATGTGATGTGATGTCCTTTGCTTCTTTCCGCCGCCTTTTCGTTGAGGAGGATGGGAGTGAATTGGACGGGAGCGTGGCTCTCTGGGAGTCCCCTCCTTCACTCTGTTTCTCTTTCTGTCTTCCCAGATCATGTTTCACTCCTTTGGCAACAAGCAGGGCCCCCAGCACGGGATGCTGATCAACACTCCCTACGTCACCAAGGATCTGCTTCAGGCCAAGCGATTCCAGGCCCAGTCCCTGGGCACCACCTACGTGTACGACTTCCCGGAGATGTTCAGGCAGGCAAGTCCTGTGGCTTTCCTGGGGCACCACCCCGGGTCCCCCCAGGGATTCCACCCGCCCCACACCCCTCCCCGTCCTTAGTTACTCTCCTGAAGACCCCAGCCTAAAGAACTCCGTATTGGGAATGCCTTCCTAGCGTCTTGTCTAAAATGAACCTACTTTCCTCCGCATGTTAGAAAGTCACGTAATCCAGAAGCTTAGGAAAATAAAGGAGCGTGGAAAAAAAGAAAAAAGTGACTCATGGTTCCGTGTCCTAAAGACACATTGCTTAATAATTTCGGTGTGTTTCCTCCTGGCCTTTTGAAAGCTTGTTTAATTAGAGCTCATTTGTGAAGGTCTGTGCCTGCCACATTCCAGGCACCATGCTATGGGCAGGTCGACCCTGAGGAAGAGGGTGGGGTCACTCACTAGCTTTAAGGAACTTTTAGTCTACTTTTTAAAAACAGTGTCTTGTTGTGTTTTCCTGGTGATTGAGGTGTTCATTGGAAAATACAGGAAAATGGGTCTCAGCAAATAAAATCCCACCCTCATGGAATCCATTCACCGTTGTCAGTGCAGTAACATTTTTTTTATTTACTTTTGAAGGAAACAGAGACAGAGCATGAGCAGGGGAGGGGCAGAGAAAGAGGGAGACACAGAATCGGAAGCAGGCTCCAGGCTCCGAGCTGTCAGCACAGCGCCCGATGCGGGGCTCGAACTCACAAACGGCGAGATCGTGACCCGAGCCGAAGTTGGTCACTTAACTGACTGAGCTACCCAGGCGCCCCCATCCCCTTTCTTTTAGATAAAGAGACAGAATAGTATGGACAACATTCATGCCCAAATGAATAATTCAGTGTAATTCCAGAGGGTTTTTTTTTTTGGAGAAACTGCAAAATTCGTATGGAAAAGCAAAAGCTGTGAATAGCAAAAACAAAGAACTAAAGACAAGAGGACTTGTCTTAACAAACGTCATCACTCGTTTTAAAGTAGCAGTACTTATTTCGGTGTATTGTTGCAATAGAGCCAGACAAGTAGACCAGTGGAACAGCATAGAGCCTAAAATCAGACCCACTCACAAACAGCCTTGACCGAAGGCAGAGGTGGGATAGGGAATCAAGGGAGTGAACGTCACCGAAAGGTACAGTATTTCCCGCTTCTCCGTGGCTTCGTTTTCCACGGTTTCAGTTACCTGTGGTCAATGGCAGTCTGGAACCAGAGGTTCCTCCTTCTGACATGTGGTCAGAAGTTCGGTGTTAGCCTAACGCTGTGTCACGGTACCTACATCAGGCATCTCACTTTAGCCCATCGTGTAGGCATGTTATCATCTCCTGTCATCACAGGAAGAAGGGTGAGTTTAGTACAATAAGACATTCTGGGAGAGAGAGAGAGAGAGACTGTGTTCACATAACTTTTATTATAGTGTATTGTTATAATTGTTCTTTTATTATTAACTTTACTGTGCCTGTTTATAAATTAAACTTTATCATATGTATAGAAAAACAAAGGGATATATAGGGTTCAGTACCGTCTGGGGTTTCATGCACCCGCTGGGTATCTTGGCGCATATCCTGCATGGGTAAAGGAGGATTTATCTAACTGGAAAAAGTAAATTTTGATTTCTACCTTATCTAGCACACAGAAATAAATTTCAAGGGGATTAAAGCTAGTTGGGAGTCAGTTTAAAGCATAAGCTGTACAGGAAAAGACCCATAAACTTGACTATATTAAAATTTTGCAGTTCTTGATGCAAAAAAGGAAAGATGAGCCCCGGTTCGGAAGAATATGTTTCAATGCCTATTACCAGCAAGGGATTACAACAGATTATCTAAAGAGCACGTATAAATCAGTTAGAAAAAAAAAAAAAAAAAACAGGGAAAACTATAAAAAATATGGACGGGAATTACAAACAGGGGGAAATTGGCAAAAAAGAAACTCCCATGGTCGATAAGTGCATTCAAAGGCTCTCCTTAATAATCAGTAGAGAACAGATTAATACCGCAGTATAATTTCACACCCAGCAGACAGGGGAACGTTAAAATATTCGACAAAACAAGTATGGCCAAGTGCATGGAGCAAAGGAATTCTTATGCCTTCCTACTGGACCTGTAAAGGGTCTTTAAAAATGAGAGAGCACGGGGCGCCTGGGTGGCCCAGTCGGTTAAGTGTCCGACTTCGGCTCAGGTCATGATCTCACCGTTGGTGAGTTTGAGTCCTGCGTCGGGCTCTGCACTGACAGCTCAGAGCCTGGATGGAGCCTGTTTCAAATTCTGTGTCTCCCTCTCTGTCTCTGCCCCTCCCCCACTTGTGCTCTGTCTCTCTCTCTCTCTCTCTCTCTCTCTCTCTCTCTCTCTCTTTCTCTCAAAACTAAAAATAAACATTAAAAAATGAGAGAGCAGTTTGGTAATATTGATCAAACTTGAAGCTTCACCAGCCCAGTGACCCAGCAATTCCGCTCCTCGGTACCTACCTGGCGAGACTCTCATCCAGGTTTATAAGACGAGACCATCAGAACGCTCGTTACGGCCTTATTGTTAATACTGTAGAATTGGAAGCAACCTAAATGTTCCTTAGAAAAGGCTATGGATAAGTAAATTATGGTCTACTCACACCATGGAAACTGAATAGTAGAAAAAAATGAACCAGAGTTAAATTTCTCATTATGGATAAATATCTCACACCTATGGGGGAGCCAATGGGGCAAGGTGCAGAAGGATGTGTCCAGGGCCAGACCATTTATTTAAATTTTAAAATCACGCAGGGGTGCCAAGAGCACACAACTCTCGATCCTCACGTGGGGCTCGAACTCATGACCCCGAGATCAAGAGTCACGTGTTCTTCCCACTGAGCCAGCCAGGCGCCCGGCACATTTTAAATGGATGCATATACAATGCATAAAAACATGCACGGGACTAGTAGACGCTAAGTTCAAGACAGATGGTTATGTGGGGTTGGGGAGGGGTTGGAGGGACGGGTTGGGGAGGGCTACACCAGGGGCCTCAACTGCATTTTTCTTATTCCTTTAAAAAAATTCATAAGCAACCGCGGAAAAATTAGGATTTGACAGAACCACGAGGTAGGTGCTTGGGTATTTATTATTCTGTGTGGTTTTTCTGTGCGTGCTTTAAAGAGTGGATGCTTTAAAGAAAGAGAGAACTAGAAAATGTGCCTCCCTAATGGTGACTTCGGGTTTTCTCTTTCTTTCCCTGTCCCCAGGCTCTCCTTAAACTGTGGGGCTCCGCGGACAAGTACCCCAAAGACATCCTGACATACACCGAGCTCGTGCTGGACCCTCAGGGCCAGCTGGTGGAGATGAACCGCCTCCCTGGAGGAAATGAGGCAAGAATTCAGCAGAGCCCAGCCCCTGGCTGGAATCACCCTTTCCAAAAATGTCCCCCTGAAGAAACAAACCATTTTCCTTGTGCGTTCATCCCCTCGGCAGGTGGGCATGGTGGCCTTCAAGATGAGGTTTAAGACCCGAGAGTATCCAGAAGGGCGGGACGCGATCGTCATCAGCAATGACATCACCTTCCGCATTGGGTCCTTCGGCCTGGAAGAAGACCTTTTGTACCTGCGTGCGTCTGAGATGGCCCGGGCGGAGGGTATCCCCAAAATCTACCTCGCAGCCAACAGCGGGGCCTGTATCAGCCTTGCAGAGGAGATCAAGCACATGTTCCAGGTGGCTTGGGTGGACCCAGGAGACCCCCACAAAGTACGTCACAAAGCCAGCCTGGCGGTGTGAGGCCACCCGGTGGGGGTGATGGCGCCCACAAGAGGGGCGGAAAAAATCTTCGCGGTCTTTGTGTACAAAGCACAGACATATGAACAGCACACAAAAGGCGTATAAAGTTGATCAGTATTAACATTTCATGAGACGGGGTGGCAATTAGGAAGAAATGTCTAAAAAGGCACCTTAGGGGAACGATAATGAAGACAAGTTTGTAAACGTTGAGCTAATATAGGCTGAGCACGAATGCACACTGTACATGAAGGATACAAAGGTGAATGAGACATAGTCCCTGGCCTCAGAGAATTCTCAGAAATGATCTCGGAGACGTAGAGACACGAGCCACGATAAAGGCGCAGTGAATGAGAGAAAAGGGCGCATTTCACGACGGGGAACTGCAGGGGACAGTTATTTTTTGCAGGCAAAGCATGCATTCTCAAGGGGGTGATCCCGCCTCTGCCAGAGGGGCAAAAATTATTCTTTTCATGTAAAAAGCATGCATACGTCCGTACACACACACATATATACATACGCATACATACGCATGGTTCGTAAACTATATAATAAAAGTTGGTGGAGGGAGCTGGCAATAAGGGAACAAAAGAGACCCTTCAGGGGAGCAACGATGAAAAGATCGTTGAGGAACTGGATCAGAGCAGGAAAAATGTGCGGTTGTGTGTAAAGATGAGTGGAAAGCTCTTAGCACTGATCAGACCTTCAGTTTATAGCCGTTATGAATATGGTATTAACATCAGACATGTTAACTAGGCTGTTAACACATTGTTGACTCGTTATTAACCTCCGCCCCTATAGTGTCGTGGTTTTTTATAGAAAACATTGGCTGTGGAGTGCAGGGAGCTGAATTCACAGCCTCACTGGAGTATATATGTTTTTAAGGGATTTAAATACCTGTACCTGACGCCTCAAGACTACACCAGAATCAGCTCCCTAAACTCTGTCCATTGTAAACACATCGAGGAAGAGGGAGAGTCCAGGTAAGTAATTTATCAGGTAGCTCCTTCATTTTGCCTCTGGTCGCGCCTCAGCTGCTAATGGGCAATCCCTCTCTTTGCCTCTGGGCTTGTGGATGACGTTTTCAAATGGGGTGGTGGTGTTTGTACAGTGGGGACCCCTGAGCTTTCTGGACACCGACGACTTAGACACCTGGGGAAGTCTTCAGGGCGAGCCCTTCCTTGCCATCCCAAAATGAGTCACAGCTTTCATAAAAATAGTACATCACGCAAGAAGAATTAGATGGGTTCCCCGGAGCTGCCAGCTCATGTTTATGCCCAGATTAGCCAGACTGACACAGCAGCAATTTGGCAGGCTGGTAAGGTGTAGGCAAGGCGGGAGTCTGCTCCAGTGAGAAGGTTCAAGGCTACCAGCTATCTTTTCCAGGGAATTTTGCAGGTGTTTTGTTTTGTTTTGTTTTGTTTTGTTTTGTTTTAGTGAGGTTGACAAAATCAGAATTTCCCAGCTAGGTTTTCTGGAATGTTAGTTGGTGATATGTTTGCGGGGGAGGTGGGTAGTGTAGAAAAAGTTCCATAATCAAGTAAGTTGAGGAACACTGGATTTAAAGGAGATCTAAAAAGCATCTTTACTGCAGACCTTCTCAGAACCTTTAACGGTTGCAGTGTCTTGTGAATCTTTAACAGGGGCTGGGCTGTCTAGTGGCTTACACTTCTGTGGCCATAGAATCTTTTGACTGACTGATTGGTTGATTGATTGATTGTGAACTAAGTGGCTTTCCCCATCTCTCTGTAGACCAAACGCTATTCTAGATGGTTTTTGGAGGTAGGCAGGGTGGGGGCAAGGCAGACATCTTTGGTTGGAAGGGTGATAATTACTGATGCTGTACTTGCCCTTCTAGAAACTTCAGGACCAACTGTGAAGGTCCTAGACCTCTGCTTTCCTTTCACCCCTGGCTGCTTTGTCACCTTCTGTTCCCTCACCTTGCTCGTCCGTCCCTCCTGCCCTGGGTCCTGGGGAAGTGCGTCCGCCTTGAATTTTTCTGGGCTAGAGCTTGGTCTTGAATCCATGTTCGGTTCGTGAAGGTATGTCATCACGGATATCATCGGGAAGGACCGTGGCCTGGGCGTGGAGAACCTCAAGGGCTCGGGCATGATTGCAGGGGAGTCCTCCCTAGCTTACGAAGAGATCGTCACCATCAGTCTGGTGAGCCTCCTATTATACTTCCTTTTCCTTTTCGCCTTTCTCTTATGGAATCTTTGTAAGCGTCCCGTGCATTCATCATGCAGTTCCGGTGATTGTCAGCCAGCAGCTCGTCCTGCCCCCCGCGGCCCCTCTGCTCTCCTGTTTGGGGATATTTTAAAGCAAGCCCCTGGCCCTGTCTCTCCATCTGTGGATGCTCCGATGCAGATCTTTACTAGATAAAGACCTTCCCCCGCCATGCTTTTTTACAAAATGACGGTACTGTTCTTACACCAACATCAACAGCAATTCTTCAATATCCTTGAAACCTGGTCCGGGGGTCAGTTTTAACAATTATCTCAAAATGTATCTTTTTATAGTTGTGTTTGAACCACAGTCCAATGTCTTCTTATTTAAAAGGTACTGAGTATTTAGAAGAACTTTTGTCTGGTTTTAATTGGTACTGAATGAATATCTCCCCCTTCTCTCCCTTGGCCTTTTCAAAAATATTTGCTGTTTCTGGTAATACTATTCTTTCATGGTAGATTGTCGTTTAAGACCTTATCTTTACATTTGATGTTGGATCTTCAGTTTCCAGGGTGGAAAATGTGGCCATGAGTGTCTTCCTTAGGCTAGTGTTCTGCATCTCATTTACATATATTTCATATATGTTTCAAAATCTATATATATTAATATCTACAAAAGATATGTATTTTTATATGTTCCAAAGTACATATTTTTATATGTATCATATATAATATCATTTATATCAACATGATATATATGATATATGTCATAATGTATATATATCATTATGATGGTGACATCATGATATATGACATATATATGACATGATATGACATATATAATATATAATTACATGATAACACATATCACACATACATATAATGATATAACATTTATATACATTATGACATATCACATATCATATAATTATATATGATGATGTAATATATAATTATATATGACATATATCATATATATAATTATATATGATGACATATATATGTGTGTATGTATGTATTTATCTATATATATATATATATAGATATAGATAGATAGCCATATAGATATATATAATTTTGAAAAAGTTTACGACTGACTCACCAGAAGTTACAAGCCAGTATAGAGAGGTCCTCTGTCCCCCTCACCCAGCTTCCCCCAAGGCAGTATCCTACATAATACATTATCGAACCCGGGACATTGACATTGGCACAACACTCTTACCTTGGTATAGACCTTAGTCAGATATCACCAGTTTTGCACGCACTCCCAGATGCCCTGTGGCTGTGTGAGAGGCTACCATGGCTCAGAAGAACTACATATAAGCTATGCCTTGTGTGAAGCAACAACCAGAACATTCTGTGTCTGCTGTCTATCCTCACAACACTCTTCTTCATTAACCACATTCTTTCTGGAAGCCAAGGTTAGGTGAGCGCGAAGAAGTGGCCTGTGCCTGTGCCATTTGGTCACCAGCCAGGCTGCCAGTGGCCAAATCGTACCCTCCACGTGTGCCCAGTGGGTTCCTGGGCTTTCCCACCCCGGGCCACACCTGCCTCCGGAATTCCCAAGGGCTGCTGTCTCCACAGGTGACCTGCCGAGCCCTTGGGATCGGGGCCTACTTGGTGAGGCTGGGCCAGCGAGTGATCCAGGTGGAAAATTCGCACATCATCCTGACGGGAGCCAGCGCTCTCAACAAGGTGACCGAAAAGGAGACTGTAGGGGGCGGGCGTGTGGGGCCAGGACTCATTTTAACATAACCACTGTCTCCCAATGGGGGACTTTTCTCAGTATGAAACCAGTGTCATTCCAACTGAGCTAGGAGCTGTTTTTCCAATTTGTACTCATCTGGGTCTCTCAGGAGCCAAAACAATTTTTTTCTAAGTGTTAGGCTCTTGTGCTAAAACTCTTGTGTGCTGACAGTTTAAATTTTAAAAAATTATTAAGGTGGCATTATATATTGTAGAAAATTGGAAAAAGACCATCCCCCAAAAAAGTAATTTTGCTCCTACTCAAATTTTGGTGTCTTTCCGTCCCATCTTCCGTCTCCATGATGCCTGGTGAGCGTGCGGTTTGGGATTCTGTTTTCACTGTATGAAAACATACCCCACGTTGCTGTAAAAGCCTTGGTAAGATAATGTCTGATAAAATCCCACTGAAGTTCTGCAAGTCTGGTCCCAGAACCAGCAGCAGCATCACCCAGGAACTTGTTACGAATGCAGATTCCCAGGCCTCGGCGCCAACCTGCCAAATCAGAAATACCCGGTAGGGTTTCACCTTGGAGAAGACCCAAGTAATCGGTTGGATCGCTGGTCCTCAAATTGGGCCGCAGAGTTCCACCTACCTAGAAGTTTAAGGAAAAAGTACTGATGCCTGGGTCCCAGCCTCAAAAGATTCTGCTGTAATTGGTCCGGATGCAGCCTGGGCATTGGGAGTTTTGAAAACTCCCGGGTAACTGTCACGGGCGGCCAGGGTTGAGGACCGCCGAGGGAGATGACTTCCCAGCAGGTGGAAGGGGCCTGAGCCGGGCGGGCCCTTGCTAACCTTGCCATGTCAAAGCAGGTCCTGGGCAGAGAGGTTTACACCTCCAACAACCAGCTGGGCGGCGTGCAGATCATGCATTACAACGGCGTCTCCCACGTCACTGTGCCAGATGACTTCGAGGGCGTGTACACCATCCTGGAGTGGCTGTCCTATATGCCAAAGGTCCAGTATCCCCCCCACTCTGCACCGTAGAGTCTGGAAGACTTTGTCATCAGGTTCACTTGCTGGGTGGTATGGGAGTTTGGGAGCCAGGAAGTGCCACCCTTGTGGCTGGGCTTAATTTTTCTTCACTCCTCCCTCCTTCCCTCTCAGACACCCAGCTCTGTCTAGCTGTTCTTTGCTTTAAAAAAAAAAAAAAATGCCACTGGGGTGCCTGGGTGGCTCAGTTGGTTAAGCATCTGACTTCGGCTCATGGTCATGATCTCACGGTTCGTGAGTTCGAGCCCCGCGTCGGGCTCTGTGCTGACAGCTCGGAGCCCGGAGCCTGCTTGGGATTCTGCGTCTCCCTCTCTCTCCGCCCCTCCCCTGCTTGCATTCTGCCTCTCTCTCAAAACTAAGTAAACATTAAAAGAAAATTTTAATGCCATTGTAAGATGCTATGTGCTGATCCTTTATAAAGGGGTGGCCTTGCGTCTCATCAAAAGAGGTAACACTGAACAATAGAGAACCCTGAAGCTTTGCAGTCGGGCTGGATCCGATTCCCGGCTTCCTCATCGCTAGCAGTGAGACCTTGGGACAGTCCGTGCATCTTCCTGAGCCTCAGTTTCCTCATCTGTGAAATGGGAATAACAATAGCACCTACCCTAGGGAGCTCCCTTGGTGATTCAGTACCATGATGTTGGGAGCCTGCACCTTGGCAGGCCCTCACCAGACGCCACTCATGCTGGCGATGACTGGCTAATTCGGGCAGGGCTCTGCTGCGCAGGCAGGCATGATCATGGTCGGAGGGGAGAAGCAGATCACAGGCATGGCTGACCGGCACAGAAGACTGAGGCCGCTTTCTTTTCTAGGATAATCGCAGTCCAGTCCCCATCACCACACCCTCGGACCCCATCGACCGAGAAATTGGATTCTTCCCGTCCAGGGCTCCCTACGACCCCCGGTGGCTGCTTGCAGGACGGCCTCACCCAAGTGAGTCCCTAAGTGCTTTGCCGGAGACCTGGCTCTTGGGTTTCTTTTCTGAAAAGAAGGCGTGAAGGGGCCCTCTGGTAGAAGCCCCGATCCTCCCTTGGTCACACATCCCGGAAGGGGACACCTGAGATCAAACGCAGAGGGAGTGGAGGCTGGGGGTGGGGGGCACTTTTCTTTATACTTTTCCTAAGTCGTTAATAAAGAAGCCGTGGGCACAGGCTCTGGGTCCTCGGGCTGGCAGATGCAGGGGAAGTGCAACAGGGGGCCTGGCCTCCCTCCGAGCTGCCCCGTGGTTACATAGGAAAATGCGGACATCAGGGTTTCAGAGACAAGACTACACCCCCCCCCCACCCCCTCTCTGAAAGGGGCAAGCTTTTCTCCGGCAGGTATTGGATTACCTCCTGAGCAAGCAGAACACCCCAGGGAAGCTGAGCTAACCCCGTTACCATGATCCCGAGTCTGGAATTTCAGACGCCGCTGCCTTTAGGGATCCGCCTGCCTGTCCAGCTGCGTGGTGCAGGAGGGGTGCCCGTCAGGGGTGCGCCGGGCGCTGCCGGCTCAGGATACCCCGCGGCTCGCGTGCCCCTCTTGTGCCTCTCTCGAGCTTTCTTCCCCGTGAGCTCTGAGGGGGATGGCTTTATCTTGACTAAAAAAATGTCCACCTTGTTTCTGACCATTTTCTCCATCTGGTCAGGCCAGCCCTCGGGCAGACACGGGAGTTGGGCTCCTTTGTTTTCAGGCACCCAGCCTCCCTCGCTGGCGGCTTGTGACCCTCGCGTCACCTGGCTCCTTTCTCCTTGGCCAAACCAGAGTCACGGACACCAGGGCGCCAATGCTTCCTTTAAAGGGACGGCTGCAATTGGCATCATCATATTCTGTCCCCTCCCCCTCCCCAAGTCATCTCCCTTCCCCTCCTCCCCCGCCCCTCCCCGACTCCCCTCTTCTCTCCCTCTCCCTCTGTCTGTCTGTCTCTCTCTCTGAAATCGAAGATGGCCCCCAGTTAACATTTAAATGTTATTAAGCTACTGCCGGCACATTGAGGATGAGGTTTCCCGGGCAGGTGGTCCCTTCCCCAAATCCCATCTTCTGAAGGGGCCCTGTCAGCTCTCTTTGCCTCCTGGGCTGATCCTTGGGATTAGGATCTCCGTGCATTTGGCGTTGGCAGGAGCTGATATGGTTGGATGTTCCAAATGGGCTGAATTCCTGACTTGGGGTATTTTCTGCAACCGTGTTTTTGGGAGGTTTTGTTTTGCTTTGCTTTGCTTTCTTTTAATGGGGTCGGGGTCTGTGTGGTTTTCTGGAGAAACAGGTGTCTGGGCTGTGAAGGTCAGGTTGTCTGCCCCACCAGGCAGACCATGGGGACCCTCATCAACCCAGCCCCTTGGCCTGGGCCTCTGCCCTTCTGCCCACAGCTCTGAAGGGATCCTGGCAGAGTGGATTCTTTGACCACGGCAGTTTCAAGGAAATCATGGCGCCTTGGGCCCAGACGGTGGTGACAGGAAGAGCGAGGTAACCCTGGGAACGGGGCAGCCTGCACTCGCCTGGCCTCACCAGGCACTGGGACTCCTAGGCACTAGCCATGGGTCCTTTCCTCCTGGGTGACCCCCAAGAACACTTTCCTTTTGGCCTCAGGGCTTTCCGAAAGGAAAACCAATTTGGGGGGATGGTTTTCTGGAGGCTGAACTTCTTCATAAAGTCTGGATTTTTCTGTGGCCTTAGGAAAGGCCATCTCAGCCATCTGCTTGCTGGGGGCCAGAGTCTGCCCCTTTGGGAATCAGAAGACAGCGCTGGGTGCTCCCACCAGAAAACTACACAGACACTCAAAACTATGAGGTCTGTTCCACGAGGGCCACGATCAGGAGCCCTCTTGTCTACGCAGAGCTGGTGGACGGCTTAATCGCTTGGATGCTTTCAGAGCTGAGCAGCTCACCCCTCAGTGGTGCAGCCGTCATCATTTTAGACATGTCTGGCCACCTGCGGGATCCTCTCCATATAATTGACCCTTATAATTATCCTTATAAGTTAGCATTCAGATCGTGGCACGAGGTAGTTGTTACAAGTCCAGGCTCTGGAGTCAGATCTAAGGTCCTTCACTTTCTCTGGGCCTTTACGTCCTCATCTGCAAGACGGGGATGATAATCCTGCCCCCAGAGGACTGCTGTGAGGACATGTGTCAAGCTCTTCAAACACCCCAAGTGCTCCGTCAGTGCCAGCGGCTGTTATTCCTGTCCTTGTTGGTGCTGTTATTTCTCTCCCGGGCAATAAATAAGTATTAAAATACCAAATGTTAAGCCTAGTACTAACAGCTCATCCCTCCTCCCTAAGTGTTTTATTTTTTAAGACCTGCGATGAGATCTCCCTCTTCTACACGGAAACCCTTCCTTTATTTAAAGACTTTCTCTCCACCTGCCTCGTAGTCACGAGTGACCCAGGGATGCACCTGGCTCCAGCCTGGCTGGTAGCAGGCGGGTGACAGTGACTAATGTCATGGAATCCTCTGAGCCGCAGCTCCTTCAGGCTCCACATCCGCCACCCCTTTGCAAGCACGCCTCGGTGCCTAGACCCGCCCCGTCCCGCGCGGTGGCTGCTGGCCGCGTGCAATTCAAATCTCGGTGACTTGAGAGAGGAAGGTGTATTCCGTTCCCCTGTTGCCCTTGGCACGTTTCAGGTGCTGAGCATCCGCACGAGGTAGCATGTCACGGCTGCTGTTCTGGATGGCCCAGGGGCAACACAGCGTCCCAGAAAGTTCTAGTGGAGAGCGCTGCTCCTGCACTGGCCTCACCCTCCCCGTCACCACGATGGCTGCTGCCCCAAGAAGGGCGCCGATGGCACCTTTCCAGCCCGCCGGCTGGCGAGGAGGCTCTTACCGCTTTGGAACGGCTTCTTTGCCTTCCAGTAAAATAACCCGCCAGAGTAAAAGCTGTGCACGCTTCTGCACGCGTGCCCGCGTGCCAGCCTTTAGTGCCCAGGTACCCAGGATGCCCATAGAATGTCAGCCGGGGCTGGGCGGACCCGTCTACCCCCGGATCCAAGGGGGCTGCCGCCCAGCTCCCCGCTCGTCCCTGCTCCACCTCACAGGCTAGGGGGGATCCCTGTTGGAGTGATCGCCGTGGAGACGCGGACCGTGGAGGTGGTAGTGCCTGCAGACCCTGCCAACCTGGATTCTGAGGCCAAGGTCAGAGGGCTGGGAATTTGGGACTGTGGTTTCAGCTGGCTCAGCCAGCCGGAGTGGATCCTGGGCAGTCACACGCCTGCCCTTCCAGCCTCAGGGGAGTCCTTGGCCCCAGGGGCGCCCGTCTCCAGCACTGTCTCTGCGGGATGCATAAATGTCCTACGCTGTCTTTCTTCTTCAGGGGGTGACAGGTCCCTGGGAATCCCTCCTGCCCTCTGCGCCTGTCCCTGTCGCTGTCACTGACTCTAGCTGGGCCATGGCACATATGGGAGGAGCTCAGGAGCCAGAGGGTGGGTCCTAGGACTCAGTATGGCCTGGACTGGCTTGGCACCCCTTTGAGCCTGTAAATGAGGCAGAAGGAACCTCCCTGGGCTGCAGAAGCAGGGCCCCCAGCAGGTGAGCTTCGGGCCTTCCCTGTGAGCCCTGGCTCTGGTGTGGGTGCCAACGCAGATCAGATTGCCTGCCCTCTAGGGTATGGCTCAGAAGACGGTCCCCGTGTCCCCTCGCTGGTCTTGCACAGAGGAGTCTGATCCAGGGCACCCTGTGTTCCAGATAATCCAGCAGGCGGGCCAGGTGTGGTTCCCAGACTCAGCCTACAAGACGGCCCAGGCCATCAACGATTTCAACCGAGAGAGATTGCCCCTGATAATCTTTGCCAACTGGAGGGGGTTCTCCGGTGGCATGAAAGGTAAAGCCACCTCTCCTGTGGGTGTCCCAAAGCTGCGGGGTCAGCACCCAGGACAGGGAAACCCCCTCCAGGTGGCGCTGTCGCGTCATCATCTTAGCCGAGCCCCCCTACAACCTCCAAGGATGGGAGCAGTTCAGGGAACATCCACCCATTTCACAGATGAGGAACTGAGGGCTCCTAGTGTGACTAGCCAGAGGTCACCCTGTGAGGGGCAGGGCAGGGTGGGCGACCCCGGGAACTTTCCTTCCTGTGAAGGGGCTAAGAGTCAGACCAACCTGAGAGAGGTCTGAAGTGAGGGTTTGATATGAGCTGATCACGGGTGCATGGTGTTAGCTCCTGGCATGATGATGGTTGATTTTATTATTGCAGCCTAACCACATAAGGTGCCTGGTACTCGGAGAGCCTTGTCTTGGTGGAAAATAACGACCATGCTGTCTGTGGGCAGGAGGGAAGGATCTGTGCTATTGCTGGATAGGGTTCCGTGTGCTAGGAACGGCAGGACAGGGCGGGGGGCAGTCACCGGTGAGGGCATCCCGGAGTCAGAGCTGGAAGGAAGGGACCCTTGAGATTGCCCTACGCTTCCTTTTACAGATGGAGGCACTGAGAGGCCCCAGTGTGAGGGAGGGGAGAGTGGCCTGGCCAAGGTGACACGGACAGTAAGGGTGCAGTCTGTACCTGGCCTCCTCTACTGCCCTTTCCATGGTGCCGCGAAGCATCCCGGCTGAACACGCTTTCTCAGGCTCCCCAGGACAGCGACGGCTGGGGGCTTGGCGTGTGGCAGGTGCTGGGGCCTGAAGCCTCCTCACCGGGCCACTAACTGCTTTGCTTTCAGACATGTACGACCAGGTGCTGAAGTTTGGAGCCTACATCGTGGACAGCCTCAGGCAGTACAAACAGCCCGTCCTGATCTATATCCCACCCAACGGGGAACTCCGGGGGGGCTCCTGGGTGGTCGTGGACTCCTCCATCAACCCCCTGTGCATAGAAACGTACGCAGACAAAGAGAGCAGGTGGGTGTGTGACCCTCAGCCTCGTTTCCCTTCACCCCCAGTCCCGAGGCCCCATCATCTTTGAGCCACTGGCCAGGAATTGCCAGGGCATTCTGAGGTTCTGAAGGATGGAGAGGCTCCAATTTTACCAGTCTGAAACTAGCATCCAGTGCACAGGTGGATTTTATCAGGAGAGTTCATGGCACCTGAGCTTCCTGGCAGCCAGGATAAAAAGGGAAACATAACCAGTCCTCTAGTTCTCCCTGGGCTCTGAGTCTGCCCAAGCTGTGAGTTCCTGGAGGGGCTGTGCTTTATTCAGTTTTATAGGCCAGGGCCTCACACAATGCCTGACCGCTAGCAGGTGGTTGGGAAATCCTGGCTGAACAAATGACTGACAGATACTTGCCTGAGAGGTTACTGGTTCGTCGGGAGAGAGAAACCTGTGGCACTTTGTTAAGGAGGAATTCATTCATTCCAGGAACGTTTACAGAAAGGACAATGACAGTAGTACTTGCCACATGGTGCTTGAGTAACTTTAAAGTGAAGACTCTAAGTTGGGGCGCCTGGGGTGCTCAGTCGGTTGGGCGTCCGACTTTGGCTCAGGTCATGATCTCGCAGTTCGTGAGTTCGAGCCCCGCATCGGGCTCTGTGCTGACAGCTCAGAGCCCGGAGCCTGCTTCGGATTCTGTGTCTCCCTTGCTGTCTGCCCCTCATCCACTCACACTCTGTCCCTCAAAACTGAATAAATGTTAAAAAATTAAAAAAAAAAAAAAGAAAGGAAGACTCTAAGCTACATGTGTGTAGGATATCAAGACCTCAGGAGTAGTTTTGCCCCAAATATAGGCATCCTCTTCCTGTGTCTGTTATCCATTCATTCATTCAGTGACTATTTATTGAGTACCTACTATGTACCAGACATCATGGTAGATATTGTGATATGGTGCACATGAGCGACACCTGTCCCGCCTTCAGTGCACCTAGACCATCACGGGGGGCTGTTGAGGTCCGCCCTCCAGGACGACTCGGGACATGAGCAGCCTCAAGTGGGGTCATCATTACCTTTACACTCTGGCCACCAGGAAGCTCAGAGCTACATCAAGTATTTCTTGGGGCTTCCAAACTATCAAAAGAGGATGAAGGGGGCAGTGTGGGGGTGAGTGAGAGGGCCAGCTCATACTGAACCATGTTGAGTTCTTCATTGTGCCTTTGTGAGCTTGGAGGAGATCAGAAACAGTACCCTGGCCCGAGGAGAGCAGAGATTAGGAAAGTCACAAAGGGCTGTAGCTGAAGAACAGGAGGGCTATGCTGTTCTGGAGAAGAGGCCTATGCTCTCAGAGCCGAAAGGGCATTCCAGAGTTCAGAAAACGTGATTTTAAGAAGTTGGCTCAGCCCCTGTACATTTTATGGATATAGAAGCAGATGACTGGAGAGTCCCCTCTGACTTGCCCAAGGTCACAGAGTGAGTCTGTGAAAGATCTAAGAACTCACACCCGGGTTTCCTGGCTCTCCTGTCTCTACCCCCATGTCTCCTGGCTGTAGGTTGTTGGGGGGACATCTCCTACACCTTCCACCCCTTCCTCTTCTTTTTTCAGGGCGAGCATTCTGGAGCCGGAGGGAACAGTGGAGATTAAGTTCCGGAAGAAAGATCTGATAAAGACCATGAGGAGGATCGACCCAGTTTATAAGAAGCTCGTGGAACAGCTAGGTGAGAGGGGTGGGAACGCCTCAGGTCTCAGAGGGCAAGAGAGACCCAGCCCGCTCCCCTCCCGGGGGGTTCTAGTCTGGTAAAAACAAAGTGCCGGCGTGCCAGAAGACAGCTCCAAAAATCGGGGGATGTGTTAAACACGTTCATATAGCAAAATCAGCCCTTTACCATTAAAAAGTGTGTTTAGTGCCTTAGTGTATTTATTTCTGAACACACATAAAATATAACAATGGAAGTATTTGGGGCCAGTGAGGACGATGAGAATTTGCACAGCAAAATGTCCCTTTCGAATTTTCCATCAGACCTGAAGTGTGTTACCAATTTTGTCTGAGTGATAGTTTTGTTTCACTTGTAGCCTTAGATGTAATTCTCTTTAAAAGTCCATATTGGGTGACAGTGTCTTTATAACTGTGCCCTTCATAAGATTTATTAGAGTGTGTGTGTGTGTGTGTGTGTGTGTGTGTGTGTGTGTGTGTGTGTAATTTCTTTGGTTTCGTGTCAGGGTAAATGCTGATCTCTTGAATGAGTTGGGAGGTGTTCCCTCCTATTTTCTGAGTCTGAATTGGCATTATTTCTTTAAATCTTTGATAGGAGGTTTCTGGCTACAAATTCATCTTTATTATATGTACGACTATTCAGGGGATCTGTTTCCTCTTGGCAGAGCTTCCATAGTTTGTATATTTCAAGGAATTTGTCCATTTCATCTAAGGTGTGAAATTGGCCCAGGCTTGTTCATAATATCCCCTTAATTGTATTTTGCAATATGTGTGGAAAATAGTAAGTGATCGTAGCCCGTGAGCACAGTGGTTCTTCCCGAGAAGGGGGCGCATTTAGGGTTGCACGCTGAATGCGGTCTCGCCATGGTAAGCACGCTTCTGAGACCGTGCGAGCAGCTTGGTTTGGGGGCAGCTTCCGAATCAGAGCGCAGGCCTGTCCTGCAAACCCTGGTTTGTGCCCTTGCCCACAGGAGTGTCCGAGCTCTCCGATAAGGACCGCAAGGACCTGGAGGGCCAGCTGAAGGCCCGGGAGGACCTGCTCCTGCCCATCTACCACCAGGTGGCGGTGCTGTTCGCCGACCTCCACGACCGGGCCCACGGCATGCTGGAGAAGGGTGTCATCTCTGTAAGAGCCTGCAGCTGTGGGAGCCCCACGTGAATGCCCCATCCTAAGGTCACCTGGTTTCCCACCGGAGCAGATCTGGGCTCGAAGGCTACATGTTAGAAACACTTGGGGAGCGATAAAAAAAAAAAAAAAAAAAAAAATCCCAGTGCCCAGGTGGCTCTTCGGACCAATTAAATCAGAGTATCAGGGGGTGGGAGCCCCGTATAACTATGGCTGCAAATCCCCAAGCGATTCCAACAGGCAGCAAGGTTTGGGAACCACCAGTCTGACCTCTATGGGTGTCTCTAACCACGGGCCAGACTTGGGAAGGATTGTTCCCGCCCAGCACTGGCCTTCACCAGCCCCACCCCATCGCTCGGCCCCTAAGAAGATACCCTACACTCACCTACCACCCCTGTGTGTGGGGCTCCCTCCCAGCCAGCCTAAGCCCCTCCGTGCCTCTGGGAAGCCCGAGTAGAGTCCCGGTGAAATCTTGGCCCCGCCAACCCCCCCGCCCCGAGCCTCAGCTGCCCCGCCTGTAAAACGGGAATGATCACCGAGCGTGCACCTAGCCCAGGGCCCCGCCCCGGGCAGCACCCTGCATCTCTGCCCGCCCCTGCCCCTTCGGAGGGCTCAGGCCTGGGGCTCGTCCGCAGGACATCGTGGAGTGGAAGACCTCACGCGCCTTCCTGTACTGGCGTCTGCGCCGCCTCCTGCTGGAGGACCAGGTCAAGCAGGAGATCCTGCAGGCCAGCAGTGAGCTGAGCCACGTGCACATCCAGTCCATGCTGCGTCGGTGGTTCGTGGAGACGGAGGGGGCCGTCAAGGTGGGCCTGGGCGGAGACAGGACGGGTGGGTGGGTGGGTGCGCGCCTGCCTCCCGGGGCCAGCCTGCTCAGGGGTCCCTCTCTGAGGCTGCCTGTCCCCTTCCCCCCAGGCCTACCTGTGGGATAACAACCAGATGGTGGTAAAGTGGCTGGAACAGCACTGGCAGGGCGGGGGCGGCCTGCGTTCCACCATCCGCGAGAACATCAAGTGTTTGAAGCGCGACTCCGTCCTCAAGGCCATCAGACGGTAAGTGGCCACCCCGCCCACCCGCCCATGCCTTGGACTTCTTGGCGAGCGCCGGATTTACCGCCAGCCGCCTGACCCCAGAGTGCCAGCTTGACTCTACGACGCTGCATGGTCCCCGGGCCTACAGCTCAGCCTCGCGTGCGAGGTCCACGGCTCGGGGGCTGTATTCCTTGCTGGAGTATAGAGGACAGCTGGTCCAAGGTCACGGCTAGAGCGCATCTGGGAGAGCCCACGTTCTTAACTGCTAGGCCGTAGGTACCAGCCTTTCCAAAGGATTTGCTCACCCCATTCCCATGGGGTCCCCTGTGAGATGGCTAGTCGATCATGTGGGACCCCATTTAGGGAATGAAGCTGAAATTTAGGGGAAATACTGGGTCTCCAGTCACACAGCTAGTGACTGACAGGGTCCACTGTCCTTCCAAGTGTTCTGACCCCCAGAATTCCCTCCTGCCGTATGGGACCACTCCCCCTCTCCCGCCACGGTGACCACGGCACAAAGAGACTTGGGAGGCCTGGGTTGTCACCCACCCAGGAACATGGCATGGCCCCACACGGGAATTCTTAGCGACCGCCCTAGGACCCCCTGAACTAAGTGGCAGGAATGACCCCTGCCCTTTTCTCCCCTCCCCCTGCAGCCTGGTTCAAGACAACCCTGACGTGGCCGTGGACTGCATAGTGTACCTGAGCCAGCACATTAGCTCAGCAGAGCGGGCCGAAGTCATTCACCTCCTGTCCACCATGGACAGCCCAGCCTCCACCTGACCCCGGCCCACCCGGCCACTTTCAGGACCACGGGCAAAAGAAACCACGCTGACCCGCCTACCGCAGGCCTCATCAGGACCGTGGGGGTTTGCTTTTTAAAAAGAAAAAAGCAAAAAAAAAAACCCTCAAAACCCCAAAACCCCCAAAACCCTAGGCATCTCTGCAGGGCTGCTGGCCTCCCACTCACTCCTGTCTCAATAAAAAGCTCAGGAGAGCCCCTTCCGAGCAGAAATAACTTCCTCTCCATCACTGGGAAGTTGGCTCTGGTGTCTCTTGAGACATCATTTTTTTTTTTTTTTTTTTTTTGCTGCATCCCTGAATCACATTGAAACCAAACCCCCCAGTTTCCTTTTGCTTTCCAGTGCCTGGTGTGCGGGCTCCAGGTGTTCTCTTGGGCTCGTTTTATATCAGATCACAGAATCTTTTTATTTTTCTACTGAGACCAACTCCTGATTGTAAGCGTCTTACATAGTTCGGCAGAATAAGTAGGCCGAGGAAGGAAGCGCAGAAACAGCCTGGTTTTTTGTCATGATGCTTATTCGGAAACTGTCAAGTCACCTGGGAAAGGGCATGAATGGTTTTTTAAGAGAATAAAACGGTATGTCGTTCCCCACGTGGCCCCTAGAGGAGCGCCAGGAACGTCTCGCTGGTAAGGCCGCGCTGATTCTGTTTTCGAAAGAGGGAAAGCAAATGGGCAGAACTGTTTGGCCGCACATTTCAGGACCTTTGAAGACAGCTTCCGTGTGGCTCCCAGCCCTCCCAGCTGGCCCCTTCCCTGGGAGGAGGACAAGGACGGCCCCCCGGTCCCCTGCGTGCAGCCTCGTGGCCGGGTTGGGAACACGAAGGCAGAAGGCAGACGGTCACCGGGCTCACAGCCCAGCTGGCTCATGAGTGTCACGGAGGGGACTGCCACTACTCACCTCGAAGGGCCCCTCTGCCGGCACCCCCTCACCTGGTGCCTTGATGTCTGGGCAGGGATCTGGCCCCAAGGGGCAGAGCTCTTGGTTTGCAAGGACTGGACCAGGAGGGCCACACCAATTTGCTCAGGGAGGCCCCTGCGACCTGCCCTCCAGCACTGGGTTCTGGAGGCCGCACGGCATCGGGGGCCTGCTATCGTCCCGGCCCCGTCCATCAGTTCCTGGGTGCCGGCGATGGGGGCAGTTGCCCCCCCCCCCCCCCCCCCCCGGCTGGGATGGGAAGTTTGTCTGAGGAACCTTGCTGGTTCAGAGACCGACGAGGCTGCCCAGGGAAGCCCCCCACCAGCCCGGATTCTTCCACTGCCTGAGTGGAAAAAAAAACCAGAGTTTGGCCATCAGCCAGTGACGGACCTGGCACGTGAAGGTGTCATGGGGGCAGTGAGGGATGGGAGAAAGAGGAATTATCTGTTGTCCCATCCTGGGGCCCATTCGGGGAGGGTGTGGGACTCCACGCTGACTCGGGAACTGAATGTTTCCATGTGCGGGAGGCTGCCTTGGTTTTGGAGGGAAAGGCAGGTCCATAACGAGCTGCTTCCCAGGTGCAGTGGGTGGGGGGATCCCGCCAGGAGATGTGTGCAATAAAGTGTTTTTTAAAGGAAGCACTTTGGCCTTGACTTACTACCTGGACCAGAAGAGGCAGGCCGCCTGCCTGGGTGATTGCCCTGGAGCTCACCGGCCTGCCCCATTGGCTGAGATCTTGAGCAAGCCCCCATCCCAGGAAGACAAAGCTCTGATAGGAGTTTGTATCCCAGAAGTCAGACAGTTTGTGACAGTTTGTAGCCCGGAAGTCACAGGCAGACTTGGTCTTTTCAGCTTGATTTCAAAAATGGGTGCCTGCTGCTGTCTGCCGGCTGATGGGGCGGAGTTCAGCACATTGGCAATCAGCTGATAGTACTTTCCCTGACGAGGTCAACTTTCCTCCTTCCGGGGACTCAGTGCAGCCCCCTCCAGGGAAGAGGGGAGGGACCATGCCACTGAGTGTGGCCAGAGGCCTCGGTGGGCAGCTCGGGTCCAAACTGGATGCTCAGGGTGGTGACCTCATCCCATGTGACCCTCGAGAGCCTCTCAAGTGCATGCTACATTCTATCCTCACTTTTATGGGCAAGAAAACTCCAGCTCAGAGAGAAGAGACGTGCCCAAGTTCACACAGCTGGTGAGGTGGGGGCCAGGCACCCAGGCTGACCCAGACCCGATCTTGGGAGGCTTTTTGCTGTCCCGTAAATCCTGAACCTTTGCAAAGGCTACGTCCTGACACGTGAGGACACCATCTACACCGGCCCCCCGCCTCACCTCCCCCCCCCCCCCCCCGCCCCCACCCCAGCTGATCCAACCAACGTCCTCATTCGGATCCCCATCAAGACCCCGGCCCCTCCAGGGCCAGGCTTCGGCTGGGGACAAGCTACCCTCTCCATTCACTGAAGTCTCTCCCTCCCTGGATCAGCAGATTCTGGAGCACCACGCACCCCCTCCCCCCCCAAACCACTTGAAGGAACCCCGTGTCCTTGGACGTACAGCTTGTCCACATCACAAAAGCAGAGTGCTACCAAACTGGCACCCCCTGCTTGGGTCATCCCAACCTCTGCCTCTTGCTTTGCCTCCCCCACCTCATTCTCCAAATGCACAAATCAGTTGGCCTTTTAACCCAAGGTCACTTTCCCCTGACACTTTATTATGAAAAATTTCCAAACACCAACAGGTCAACTTCGCTGTGGCAGACGCACAGCCATTCAGTGCTGGCTGCTATCGTGGTCCTTTTCCTGTGCTTGTCCTGGCCCATCCATCTATCCGCCCCTCTCTCAACCTGTCAACCCATTCTCTTATTTGGACACATTTCAGAGTAAATGGCAGACATCTGTATACTTCTCTAGGGGGATATTTGTGTTTCAAAACACTGGTTTTTTGTTGTTGTTGTTTTGTTTTACCTTTAAATCATGTCCTGAGCTCCTTTGCAGCCGAGAGTAGAGAGTTGAGAACAGAGCTGTGTTGAGGTGAGGTGGCCCATCGTGTGGCTGGTGAGGGGATCTCCGGCCTCATGGTGCCCAGTTCTGTCTGTGCCGAGCGTATCTTCGTCGACTATTTATTGAGCACGTACTATGTGTCACACACTGTGTGAGGGGGCACAGCCGTGAGCAAGACAGCCCACCCCTGCCCTCGGGAGCTGTTTTTCCAGGGTCCCCAAAGCTGGAAATTGCAAAGGATTAACCGTAGAGGATATTCATGGCCACAACTCATCAAATGCCCAGGGTCTGTTGTCATTTGTTGTCCTATTTCTTTCGGAGATGGTCCACCTTTCCGGGTCACTGTGATAGGAACCGAACAGAGACGATCACCCACAGGACCGCAGCAAGGGTCCCCAGATGACCAGCAGGCACAGGAAAGGGTCCTGCGCACTCCGCTAGCATGAGCAAACCTGTCTTCTTCTGGGTTTTGTCCATGCAGCTGATGGCCGGAGCCAGGCCGAGGCTCTCTGCCAATAGTCTATCCCCAAAATGCCCCTTCACTGCCCCAAGTACCCGCTGGGACGAGTTCTTACTTAACCCCACATGGACTGGCGTGACCCACACCCAG
The DNA here is from genome assembly GCF_046562875.1 of Panthera onca. Lineage (NCBI taxonomy): Eukaryota > Metazoa > Chordata > Mammalia > Carnivora > Felidae > Panthera > Panthera onca. Next base: position 16,995,318 of record NC_138350.1, read on the forward strand.
CCTGCACATGGTTCCTACGGACTCTGTCATCACCAGCCACCAAACTTGTCGGTTCACTGCCAGGTGAGCACAGACTGTTTCTCCTGCCAGAAACCCTCTTCCGCTTCGGCCTTTGCCTGGCTGACTCCTACTCACCCCTCAAAACCCAACTCACATGGTGCTTCCTCCAGGCAGTTCTCCCTGACCATCTCCCCAGTGGGTTGGGAGACCATGGCTTGTGGTCCTGCAGCCTCTGGGCTGCTCCTTTTGTGTGATTTGTATCTATCTATCTATCTATCTATCTATCATCTATCTATCTATCTGAAACATGGATTTGAAAATGAAATACATACCTAGAAATCCCTAAATTCCTCTGGCTACTGAGCTGAGGAGGGATGCTGGAGAGCCATCTTTTTAAAACTTTTTTTTTTTTAACATTTTATTTATTTTTGAGACAGAGACAGAGTGTGAATGGGGGGGAGGGGCAGAGAGAGAGGGAGACACAGAATCGGAAGCAGGCTCCAGGCTCTGAGCCATCAGCCCAGAGCCCGACGCGGGGCTCGAACTCACGGACCACGAGATCGTGACCTGAGCTGAAGTCGGATGCTTAACCGACTGAGCCACTCAGGCGCCCTGAGAGCTGTCTTATTGGCAGAGGGTGGCCCCCTTCTGGAAGGTGAAGGAAAAGGCCACTTTGCCCTGATGATCTGTATCTTGTGATACTCTGACCCTTGTATATCTCTGAGCAGCTTCGTGTACAGGGAACACAGGCCAGTGGCCTAGGATTTCCCATTTTTCATTTTTTTTACCATTTACCATTTTTGGTAAAATATACATCACGTCAAAATTTACCATTTTAGCCGTTTTAACCGTCTTTGAAATGTACAGCCCGGCGGCATTACGTGCAGTCACGCTGTTGGGCAAATCAGCACCACCGTCCGTCTCTACAACATTATCATCTCAAACGGAGACTCCTTACCCCTCAAACACCCCCATTTCCCCCTCCCGCCAGCCCTGGCAACCACCAGCTGCTTTCTGTCTGTATGCATTTGCCTACTCGAGGTCCCTCATACAAGTGGAAGCATCCAGTGCTGGTCTTTTTGCGTCTGGCTTCTTTCACTCAGCACCACGTCCGCAAGGTTTCGTCCATGTTGTAGCAGGTGTCAGAACTCCCTTCTTTTTAAGGCCGGATAACATTCCATTGAATATATATATATACATGTATATATATATATATATATATATATATATATATATATATATCACAAAATTCCACAGGCTGGGGAGGGGGGTGTGGAGCTTATAAATAACGGAAATTCATTGCTTACAGTTCTACGGGCTGGAAGTCCAAGATCAGGGTGACACCATGCCTCTTCTGGGGTGCAAACTTCTCCTTGTGTCCTCACGTGGCAGAAGGGACGTCTTTGGGCTTCTCGTAAGAGCATTAATCCCATTCTTTTTTTAAAAAAAATTTTTTTTAACGTTTATTTATTTTTGAGACACAGACAGAGCATGAATGGGGGAGGGTCAGAGAGAGGGAGACACAGAATCTGAAACAGGCTCCAGGCTCTGAGCGGTCAGCACAGAGCCCGACGCGGGGCTGAACTCACAGACCGTGAGATCATGACCTGAGCCGAAGTGGGACACTTAACCGACCGAGCCACCCAGGCGCCCCACATTAATCCCATTCTTGAAGAGGCCACCCTCACGATCTACGTACATCCGAGAGGCCCCCCCACCTGCTGATGCCATCGTATCTGCGTTAGGATTTCGGCATACGCATGGCGGGGAGGGGGCCGCGGCACACAACCTTTCAGACCGTGGCACCCACGTTCCGCTTATCCACTCAGCCGTCCGTGGTCACTTCTGTTGCTTCCACCTTTTGGCTTTCGTGAATAGCGCCGCCATGAGCGTGGGCGTGCAGATACATCTTCGAGTCCCCCCTTCCGGGTCCTTGCGGAGCGCGTGCCCACACGCGGAATTGCTGGACCGGACGGCAGTTCTGTGCTGCACTTTGTGAGAAAACGCCAGACCGTTTCCCGTTGGGGCTACACCATTTTACATTCCCACCAACAGCGCGCACGGGATCTGGTTTCCCCATAACCTCGCCGACACTCGAAATGGCTTTTTTGTTCATTTTCACGGGAGCGATCCTTCCGGATCAAGCCTGGAAGTAATTGTCTACTCAAGGCATTGGACTTTTTCGCCTGCATCGCTCAAACACGGTGGCGGGGAAACGCAGCCTAGCGTGCGCCTTTAAATTTTCCATTCCTGTGCCTCCTGCTTCCCCCGCCCACCCAGCGGCTCCTGCCCCAGCTGCCAGGCCTCCCTTCCTTCCGCCAGTTTGGGCTTCGGCTGCTACCCCTGCCTTGGAGGTGGGGGTGCTGCGACCCCCCCCAGGGGTGGAAACACCTGCCTCGCTCATCTCATCGTCTACTTCTGTCCGTTTCCTTCATCCCTTTCCCTGAACCTGCACCAGGTGAGCCTTGGGGAGCAAATGCTAGGTGAGGCGGTGAGGTGCCAGGGCCGTGCAAAGGGCCGGGAGAGCTGCTCATCTAGGGTCAGACCGCAGCCGCATAACCTGTTACTGCTCTACGTTAACCCCAGCAAGCGACGGGCCAGCTGAGCCCTCAGAGATGGATGATAGGCTGTGGGGAAGCTGAGCGCCATTGGAATCCCATCTCCACCCCTTCCTGATCACAGGTAAGCAGCTCAGCCGCTCTGAGCCTCAGTTTTGTCTTCTGTAAAATGGGATGTTTGTTTCCCGTGGCGGCTGTGACAGCGCAACCTTAGTGGCTTAAAAACAACACAAACTTGTCATCTTACGGTTCTGGAGATCAGAAGTCTGTAATGGGTCTCACTGGGTTAGAATCGGTGCTGCTAAGCCTGTGGTTCCTTTTTTTTTTTTTTAAGTTTATTTATTTATTTTGAGAGAGAGAGCGCATACGAGTGGGGAGGGGTAGAGAGAGAAAGAATCCCAAGCGGGCTCTACACTGTCGGTGCAGAGCCTGACTTGGGGCTCGAACTGTGAGATGATGACCCCAGTCGAAATCGAGAGTCAGACGCTTGACCGACTGAGCCACCCAGGCGCCCCCCGCCTGTGGTCCTTTTGGAATCTCTAAGGGAAAGTCCGTTTTCTGGTGTTTTCCGGCATCGAGAGGCCCCATTCCACTTTCACGGCCAGCAAGGTTACATCTCCAGGGCTGACACCAACTCTCCTGCCTCCCTCTTTTACTTAGAAGGATCCTGTGATGACCACAGGGTTTCCCTAGATAATCCGGGATACGCTCCCTCGTTTAAGACAGCTGCTTGAATTAACTAATTAATGCAGCCTCAATCCCATCTGCTCCCTTCATTCCCCTTGCTGTAACCGAACAAAGTCGCAGGATTAGGACGTGGCCACCATTGGGAGCCAGTATTCTGCCTCCCACAGGTGATGACAGCTGTGCCCCATGGAGAACGGGATGAACGAAATAAGCCATGTAGCATGTCACCCCGTGTCATTACTATTTTTGTTGTTAGAATGTGGACGATTTCTCCTGGAGGGAGAAGAGGAAAGCTGCATGATCGTGAGCCGAGCCTTAGTGTTCTCACCTGGGAAATGGGACCATCTCCTGACTCTGAGGGTGGTTGTGTTGTCTCGAGGAGATGGTTCCTGGCTGTTTAGCTCGTGCATAGTATACAGCTGGTGCTCACATCGATGAGTATTTTCCTCCTGAGTTGACCAGCTGCAGAGAGAACCTTAGAGAAGCCTCATTCCTCAGGTCTCTCCTTCACGCTTCGTCCTTGTGTCAACACGGCCCCTGCACAGGTGGGGCTTGGGTTGTGACTGGGGCTCTTTGCCTAGAGCTTGTGACCTTATGATCTTGGCATTCTTGCCTTGATTCTGTGCATACCTGCCCCAAGTGCCCATAGTAAGGAATAGGTGTCAGACCCAAGGCTCCTTAGCCCTCTCCCTGTGGTGACCCACCTGCTCAGGCTATACCCTCCGGTGTGGTGGCCCTGTCCTGTAGCTTCTACAAAGTCCCCAGGTGATGTCGATCGGCTGTGACATGTGACATGGCCGGTGTCATTCCGCCCCCAACCAATCACTGGGGGCGGTGGGGGCAGTGATGTTCTCATTGGCCAGGCTGGGGTCACAGGGCCACCCCCGGGGCACCCTCTCCCTGTCACCTGCCTGGTTTCCACTAAGGTAGGCCCAATCCCCACTTCCCCATCATCCTCCTACCCTTCCTTTCCTGCGAATTGTTGCCTATGTGTGAACCGGTCTCCCCAGTGAGGCTGCAAGCCACTCCCTGGGAGGGCTTAAGACTTAGACGCCTAATTCATACACCCTTTTGCTGTTATCTTGGATGGCAGGACATTCCTTTGTTCCTCTGAGCCTCAGTTTCTTCATCTGCAAAATGGGTACAGTAACTACGGCATGCCTGGTAGGGTTGTCATGAGGATAGAAGGAGCTGATCGATAGGGGTGACCAGCACAGGGCCCGGTGCTCAAAAGGTTGTGTCTCCTCGCCCTTGAGGCCTTCTCTGACCCCAGCTATGCACCAGAGGCAGCGCCTCTGAGCTCTAGCTCTGGAATCTGGCACACACAGACCCAGTCCTGCCTCTTCAGCTCACGTGAGCCTCCGCCTTCTGAGCAAAAAACGGGCTTCACATCCCCACCGGAGATAATGCCTGTCAAGAGCCTGGCACTGAGGGACCGTAAATGATGGCCACGCTAATTTTACCAATGAATGGCCAACTCCCCCCAGTTTCTGGGGCAATGGGAACCTGGCATCAGAGGCCTGGCTTCAGTGTTGCCTCTCTGGGCCTCAGTTTCCCCATCTGTAAATGGGGCCTCACCTGTGAGGGTTGCGACAAACGGCGTTTTTGTCCTTCACCTCCCCCCTCCCCCATCTTCCCCCAAGCCACAGGGCTGCCGTTCAGCCTTTATTGACAGAAGACATTTATTCATCACTACTCTTACAGAGTCTTGGTGTTGCCCGAACGCGGGGTCTTTGTTGACAATGACTCAAACATCTTAACTTATTGGGGGGCACATCACACAAAGCAGCTGAGCGGTCCTGCTCAGATGCACAGCACCGGGCTATGTTGAAAGATGGTGGCTGCTCGGCAGAAAGTTCCGGAACCAGGTAGGAAGTACTTAAAGGTGGCCCTTCAAGACAAGTCTAAACCCTGAACCCTCCAGGTGGCTGGCTGATGAAAATTCTGGCTCTTGGGTTTGGGAACTCACAGACACAGGAGCCAAACATCCAGCTGGTCACGAGAGGGCAGTGGCACAAGCCACTCTGGCAGATTCTTGGCATCACCTTAGCTGGAAGATCCCGAGTTACCTTCTCTTTTCCCCACCCCCCTCTCCTGTCCCTCCTCCAACCCACCGTCTGCAGAATCTGCCACTTGCAAAATCAGCTGACAAAAAGAAAAAAAAAAAAGAAACGTAAAACGGTCACAGGGCAATGAACAGACAAACAGGTGCCAATAAATACTCTGCATTATAGCTTTGCTGGCCCCCACTCGCTGCATGGGTCAAGTTTTACATGGTTCAGTTTGCTTGCCCTCCATCAGGAGTGTCTTTAATTCCAGCACAGAACGCCCCTGCCATTCTTTCCATCCCCCTCCCGATTTGCCCTTAGAAAGCCCCCCAGCCCCAAACTATGTATGCCACCTCCCCTCTTAGGAGCATGTGGGAAGAAATCTGGACCATGCCTGAGCAGTTAGAAAGTCATCCGGTCTCTGGGGTGCCTGGGTGGCTCAGTCGGTTAAGCCTCTGACTTCAGCTCAGGTCATGATCTTATGGTTCATGAGTTTGAGCCCCGCATGGGGCTCTGTGCTGACAGCTCGGAGCCTGGAGCCTGCTTCGGATTCTGTGTCTTCCTCTCTCTTTGCCCCTCCCCTGCTCGCACTCTGTCTCTGTCTCTCTCTCAAAAATAAATAAACGTTAAAAAAAAAAAAAAGTATCTGGAATCTAATTTAGAAAAAGTGGATGTCTCATAGTGTCAAAAGTGCTTTCTGTTCTAAAAAGCAGCCCAGGGCTGCAAAGGGGTTAAGAGCCAGTTGGCGTCACGATTCACCTGTAATTTGGGAGTTAAGGTTGCCAGGATGCAGGGAGAGGTACCGGGGCTCTCATTCCAGAGGCCAGGGGCTGGGTTCTGAGAGGTGGTGTGGATGGGCTCCAATAAATATAAATAAATGTACACTGGGACACGGTGCCCTGCATGGGCCCGGGACCTGTTGTGTGAAACTCCAACAGACTCCGGGAGTGGGGAGCCTGGAGGGGAGGGCCGGGCACCCATTCCGGAGTTCAGCCTGGTCCGGTCCAAGAGAGGTGCGCCAGTCTCCCAGCTCTGCTCCTGGCCTCAAGGCCTGTCCTCTGGAGGCTGAGGTGGAGGCTTAATCCCAGAAGAATAAATTAAAGGGCCTCCCTGCCGGGGTGTTTCCATGGCGGTCCCACCCCAGAGGGGACTGCGGGTCGTTTCGGGAGCACTGCGGGGATGCAGGCTGGAGAAATCTCGTTCTCAGGTGTCAGGAGGTCAGGGAGGCTGCAATGCCCGTCCGTTGTCCTCTGTCCTTCTGACTCGAGGTGGCCCCAAAGGCCTCCTGCCGAGGTGCGAGAGGGCCCAGGGTGCCGACGGAGATGTGAGAGGCTTGCGTCCAGGAACCCAAGCCCGGGGTTCCGGGTGCCGGGGCAGGTGAGGCGTCACCTCAAAGCAGGGCGATGGGCTTGTTCCCTGGGCTGCCCAGGTACTGGGAGGACGAGGTTGTGGCCGACGTGGCCACGCTGTCTGGGGTCGAGTACGCAGCATACAGGCCCGTCACCTGCAGGTCTGGGAAGGACTGGTCGCTGCCGCCGGAGACGGGGGTCAGGCCCGAGACCCCCAGCTCACAGCCGAGGGGGGAGTCTCCGAAGGCCCCCAGCGTGTCCAGGCTGAAGCCCCCATCCTTCATCTCCTCCCAGAGGTTCCCTTTCAAAGACAAAAGCGGTTGGGTGAGCTGGCTTCGTGTCAAACAGACCGAGTTCAAATCCTATCTTAAGGAAGAGGCAAAGACCATGTCTGGGGTTCAAAGTTGGGTACCGCAGGGGAGCATGGAGACACCAAGTTCGTTCTAGCCGCCCCCCCCCCCCTTCCCACTGGGCATCCCTGGGAACATCACTTCTGTCTCGGAGCCTCAGGCTCCTTGGAATGAAATGGAGACAATCGCCCCCACCCCCCCACTCCTCCTCCCCTCAGGGGCTTAAACAGGGGGCTGTGTGGGAAGCACTTACTCTCACTAAGGGGTCCCACTGTGGCAAGGTCAGGGGACAGAACAGCACAACACAGTTTGACTACATGATAATCTCGGGGGACAGGCAGGAGGCGGTGAGGTCCGGATACACCCAGTTCACAGCTGTACATGACTCGCTCGCTTGCTAACTAACAAACTGCCAACCGGTCCGTTTCCCTCTCTAGACACCGAACTCGAGGGCAGAGGAGTTCTCGGCCATTGGCTGGCACACGGTTGTGAACGGATGACTCACAAGGCACCTCCCTCGTTCGTTCGGTCATCCGCTCAGCTCCTGTGTATCAGGGACGACCGTGTGGCAGGCAGTGGGGGCCAGAGTGTGACCTGGCATGAGGTTGGCACGTGTGAGTGGAAGCAGTGGGAGTGGAAAAGTTGGGGGTCGGACGGACCTGGGTTGAAATCCCGGCTGGGCCACCGGCGAGCCAGGGGACCTCGCTCCTCTGCCTCAGTTTCCTCGCTGGCAGGATGGGGACGTGAAATGGCAGTGGCCCCCCAGGGCCGATGCAGGGTGACATGGGGGTGATGGCTATGACGCGTTTGGCACGAGGCCTGGTATACAGTAAGCGCTCACTAAATGCTGGCTGTACTTCACCGTCATTAGGCGGTTGGGGAGTGCTTGTTGAAGGAATGAGCGGAGGTGGAAATGCAGACAGACCTCCTCTCTCTTGCCCTCCCCCATCCTCTTGGCCCTCCAGCCCCCCCCCCCCTTCCTCCGGCCTCACCCTGCAGAGCGAAGTCCATGATGCTGGGGTCCAGGGCATCCACCTCAGTGTTCATGTCGGTGCTGATGTTGATGAAGTCCACGGGCGCCCTTCCCATGGCGGGGTGGGGGAGGGGGCTGGGGCTCAGTTCCGGCAGGGCGTGCAGCGGTGGGGTCTGGGCCGGGGCGGGAGAGTCTGGGGCGAGATGTGCCTGGGGCTGGACCTGGTGGTGCAGGGGGCCGGACTGCAGGGACAGGGTCATCAGTGGCTGGGGCGGAAGCTGGGAGACAGCCAGGCGTCCATGGGCCATGGCCACCGTGGTGGCATGAGTCAGCACGGGGCCCTCGGGGTCTCCCAGTTTGCCAGGGCGTCTGCAGCTCTCCGGTCGGTCCGAGATCAGCTTGTCCAGCTCCTCTGCAGGCAAGTGGGAGAGGTCACTGAGCAGCCGCCCTGCAGTTCCCAGGCCCCAGTGGTAAACCATGCGCGCGACCGTTAGCCAACCTCTTGGACCCTCTGAACCTCAGTCTCTTCCACACAGTGTTGTTGGGGAAATGTCATGAAATCACAGGGTAGGGTCTTTGAGGAAGGAGAAGGGCCTCGGATAATAACATGAGCTCCTCTCATTGGGACAGTGCAGTAACCCTAGGACCTCGCCTGGAGCTCCTCACGCCCTGCAAGAGGAGGTCCGGCGGAGGTTACAAATCCACGACATGGGGACAAAATGCATCAACGTGCAAGGGGCCCTCGCCACTCCCTGCTGCTCAAGAGACATTAAGAAGTGTCGCTGTGAGTTAAAGCTGGATCCTCCTTGACGGCCTTGGATACGAACAAGACCATGACTGTGGAATTACTTTTGGTTGCTGGCTCGTGTCTCCTGGACCGTAACACCAGTTCGAGACTGGACCGCTAGGGTCCCAGGATCGATTTAGGTTACACTCACTTTAGAGGACGCTTCCAACCTGGGTCTTACTCTAAACGTGTCAGGGCTGGCCTCAGGTCTCAAGCCAGACCCCAGGGCTCTCTGAGGGGTGGGCATCACACGGTACTCATTCTGCTGAGGGCCTCCCGGACCCCGCTATGGTCCCCTTTTCCTCTCTTTATTGAATTATTCGTGTCTGAGTTATACTCCTGTCCTCCTTCATATGCAAACACCAGGCATGCCAGTCCCCATGGAGTCAGGCCACATATTCCTAAGGCTGGGTGGGACTGGCCTTTCATTTCACATCCTCCCCTCCCCTTCACATCTCTTAATTAAAAAAAAAAAAACAAAAAACAACAAAACATGCCATATTTTTTTTCTCATAGCAAAGAGGTTCACGAACAGGGTAGATTTGGAAAATACAGAAACGTGAAGAATATAAAAATTACCAGTGGTCTCTTCATTCACAGTAAAGAGTTTGGTATATTTCTTCTAGTCTGTGTGTGTGTGTGTGTGTGTGTGTGTGTGTGTGTCCACATAAGTACATATACGCACATATGAGTGGATATACACACATATATAAATGTATATGTTCATGTAACATCACATATGCATTTTAAAATATAATGAGGCTGTGTGATATGGCTTCATAACCTGTCTTTTTTTCACCTGTTGTGTTGGAAGTATTTCTTTCTATTCCAAAAATATTTTTCTCTCTAGTCCTTGCATGGTATGACATTGTGTCTATTTAATCCCCTCTTGTAGGATGTCTAGATTGCTTTCAATTTTTTACCATTAGAAATAATTTTGTGATGAATCACATTGTGTGTAAGCCTTTTGTTGAAATCTTTGATCTCCTCAGCACACGTGGCCAGAAGTGATTGGATCAAGGGGGTGCCTGGGTGGCTCAGTCAGTTAAGCGATTCTTGGTTTCAGCTCAGGTCACGCTCTCACGGTTTGTGAGTTCGAGCCCCGCGTCGGGCTCCACGATGAGCATGAAGCCTACTTGGGATTCTCTCTCTCCCTCGCTGCCCCTCCCCCACTCGCTCTCCCTGTCTCTCTCTCTCAAAATCAATAAATAAACTTAAAAAAATAATAACTGGTGCAAACAATGAGGTACAGTTTGCAGGGTTTTGTTCTATTACTGTGTCCGGGAAAAGTTTCACTTAGGTTCCCATCAGTTAGACACGGAGGTGCCTGTTTCTCCACATCCTAGCCCACACTGGGTGTTATTACTTTATTATTTTATCATTTTATGTTTTTTAATATGTAAAAAAGTTTTTTTAACGTTTATTTCTGAGGGAGAGAGACAGACAGACACAGAGCGTGATGAGGGAGGGACAGAGAGAGAGGGAGGCACAGAATCCGAAGCAGGCGCCAGGCTCTGAGCTGCCGGCCCAAGAGCCCGATCCGGGGCTTGGACCCGCGAACCACAAGATCATGCCCTGAGCCCAAGTCGGACGCTTAACCGACCGAGCCACCCAGGCTCCCCTATTATTTTATGGTTTTAAAACTCAGTGCCGATGTGGTAGGAGAAGTACGAAAGCGACGTCATCCCGTGGTTGTCTCGTCTGGGGTTTCTCTGGGAGAAACTAGGGGTTGCTGGGGGGAGACTGAACAGCTTTTCCCAGACCTGTGACCAGGGCTCTGAGCTGAGCAGCCACAGGGGAGCGGGGGAGGGAGGGGAGGCATAGTTCACAGGCGGGAAGTTCACCAGAGGCCCGTGTGCCCCCCATCGGGGCCGAGACTTGGTGCCGGCCAGGCAGGACGCAGGCAGAGCCGGGCCGGGCGGTGCGTGTGGGCCTCACCGGGGTTGGCCATGCTCCGGTGGATGGCGGCAAGGTCCTTCCTCTTCCACTTGTACATCTCCTCCTCCATCTTGTCGATGCGGGCCAGGTTCAGGGCCCACAGGCAGCCCTTCCTCGAGGAGCCACTCATCTTGTTCTCCACCTTCTCAAAGCACTTGTTCAGGGACAGGTTGTGCCGCACCGAGTTCTTCCAGCCGTCGGGAGCCGTCTGTGGGGAGAGACGGACGCGCAGGAGACCCCCTCAGAGACCTCCCTATGAGCTCTTCCTCTCCAGGGGCCTCTCAAAGGCGGGCCTAGAGGGGCAGGCGCGGCAGGGGCGGGGTAACACGACACTCCGACACCCGCCTTGAGTTGGGAAGACGAGAGAGAGCGGTGGGGACTGGGGCAAACTGGAGGGCCCGTGCCCTGTTAAAGGGGCAGGTGCACTTTGGCTCCAGCCGACAGTTACTACTTGAGAACCGGCCCGGGGATGCCGAATTTTCCGTCCTTTCTCTCAGCGCACCTCATGGCCTCTTCCCCTCCCACACACACTACGGTGCGTGGCATTTTCTGCGGAGGGCACGGTCCAAGTCGGGGACCTCACAGCTTGGTACCGACCCTCTGACCACCGGCTCCTGAGTTTACTTGGATGCCAGCAAAACTAACGTTCCTAGTGGCCCACCACGTGCCAGGAGCTGCCAGGCCCTTTACACGCAGAGTCCTCGCCAACCTTGGCAGAGGGGTATTATCCTCCCCATCTTATGGATGAGAAAACCGAGGCTCGGCGGGGCAAAAGCTCTTGCCAAGCCTGTGTTCTGCATCAGTATGTTTTTGAAATTGTTCACTTTTTCAGAGGGAGGGGAAGAGAGCACGTGAGCCGGGAGAAGGAGGGAAGGGAAGGGGGGGGAGGGAGGGAGGGAGGGAGGGAGAGAGAGAGAGAGAGAGAGAGAGAGAGAGAGAGAGAGAGAGACCTAAGCAGGCTTCATGCTGAGCTCAGAGCCCGACATGGGGCTTGATCCCATGACCCTGGGATCATGACCTGAGTTGAAATCAAGACACTCAAGTGACTGAGCCACCCAGGTGCCCCTGCATCCGTATGTTGAACCGAGTCGGTGCTGAGTAACTAGGTTAGTCCCTCTTCCCGCCGCCCCCCTCCCCTGCTGCTGCGGATGCCTGGTGAACTTGTTCCCTCGTTAGAGCCCAGCTCAGATGCCCCCTTTCCCTTCTGGATTTCTTTGCCCCTGACTGTGTGAACGGTGCCTATGGACACAACTGGGGGCCTAAAAGGGCGACCCAGTGTGGCCCCGGGACCAGGTCCTGGGTTCTGGCAGTACGAGAGGCCGGGGCGGCTCCAGCACCCCTAGGCCAGGCTGGGGCCCCTCACCTTGAAGTAGGGGAAGTGCTCCTTCATGAAGGTGTAGATCTCGCTCACAGGCAGGCTGCCTGTCTTACTGTTCTTCAAGGCCATGGCAATCAGACAGCTGGAGGCACAGGGTGGAGAAGGCGGGGGTGACGGTGGCTCGGGCTGACGGCCCCAGGTCTCCTCTGCCAGGAAGCCTGCCCTGCTTGACCCCAGCGGTACCAGCCCCTACACCCTCCAACGGCGTTAGCTCTGGTACCTTTCCACGGCCCTACGTTTTCCCCACCTCCCGCCCTTCTTGACCCTGAGCTCGGACACTGGTACCAATCTGAGAAAGTGCTTTTCCTCTCTTTATTCCTTCTTCATAATTCATGCCTATGGGCCTTTAGACTTTAACGAGGCTTGCTTACCTCCCGCCCCAGCCGTATCCAAATCTTGTGAGGTACACAATCCTCTTGTTTCGATGACTTTTTACACCAGAGGAAACTGAGGCTCAGAGAGGCCAAGCCACTTCCCCAAGGCCACACAGTTTATGAGTGACAGAGTCGGGAGTGGGTTCTCAGCCCTGGGGGCTGACTGGACACACGATGGTCCTTCCTTGAGCAGGTCCCACCTGGGGGTTCCCCACTCCCCCCCAAACTCCCCCTTGCAAGTCTGAGCCATCGCACCACATCTAGCTGTCTGGGATAGCTTCGCCCCTCTCCTCCCTGAGCCCCTTGTGGCCCCAGCCCGTCCTGGACCTCACCTGTATGAGTAGATGGGCTTGGGGTAGTGTTTGGGGTGCAGTTCCCGAGACGAATGCACAGCCATGCGGGGCTGGGGGTAGGGAGGCCGTGCTCCAAACGGGGAGCCGTACAGGCCCATAGGGGGGTGCTTCTCACGGGCGTGGCAGGGAAGGGTGGCAGAGAGAAAAGGTGAGAGAGAGCATAAGCCACTCACAGGACGCCCCCCAGCCCCAACCCCGGGCTCCCTTTTCAGGAGATGCTGTTTAGCAAGATGTCAGGTCTATGGCCCCAGGAGATAATCCTGTCCCTGCCCCGCACAGCGGTTTTAGGGGACTGAATGAAGGACTCAATGACACGCACACGGGGAATGTTATGCCCATGTTGCAGGGGAGTAAACTGAGGCTCAGAGAGCTCCCTGGCCAGCCCAAGGCAGGGGTGTGTGTCTCCGAGTCCAGGGGCCCCCGCCAGCCCCCGGTACCTGCTGGGTGCCTGGGGGAAGCGGTAACTGCGTTTGGGAGGCGGGCGAGTACAGCTGTGGCTGGTCCTGCAGGCTGGATGAGGGCTGGCCCCCCACAGGGATCTGGTTCATCTGCAGAGGCCGCAAGAGGGGGAGACAGAGGTCAGGGTGAGGGTGGGGCACCCCAGCCCCGGAGGACCCCCTGTTCTAGCTCCCCGACCCACGCGGTGGCACTTACGCTGGCTCTGTGATTGGCTATGGGGCCCAGGCCTAGCATGCCTGGGGGGACCATGCCAGCCGGGCCGTGGAGCAGTGGACCTGGGGTGGCTCCCACATGCAGGCTGGCTGCCCTGGCCAAGGCACCTGCAAAAGGGAAGCACAGAGATGCCACTGGGCTGGAGGAGTGGGTCAGAGCAGCTCAGTCCCCGGGCACCTCCAGAGAATGGAGCCGTCCCCCACCCAGGTGCACAGCAGGTGCCTGGCAAACCACTGCCCGGGAGCGTGGGAGTGACCAGTGGGCTCCTACCAGCTGTGTGACCTTGGGCCAGCCTCAGTTTCCCCATCTGTACAGCGGCACTACCGAGATTACCTACGTATGAAGTTGTCAGGAGGTTGTGCTCATTACATTGCTCGGCACATAAGCTCTCGATAAATACGAGCGGATAATTAATGATGATGATGTCATGAACATCTTGGCCCTCGTCCATCGTGAAGCTAAAGCATCAACTCATTATGTTCATCTCTCTCCTCAAAAACGTGCCTCCATCCCCCAGTCCTCTAGGCTTAGCTCTAAATGCCTCTGTGCCTGTCTCCCCTTTGCTGAGTCCTGCTCGTCCGCCAAGGATTAGCTCAGATTAGCATGGCTAATCTATCACAGATGCTCACTGTACCATTCTGACTTGGGGCTACCTTCCAGGTGAAACAAAGTTGACCTGCAAGATGATCCTGCCCGGGGGGCCACCTCTTCCAGGAAGCTCTCCTTTGAGTCCTGGGCTCGTCCCCTTGTGCCTGTGATCTGTCCGCCTTGCCCTCTTCTCTGACCAGGCCCTCAGCTCCTCCCTGACAACTAGGACCACATCTTATATGACCCAGTGCTCCAAACCCCTGGCACGGAGACAGGGACACAGGAGGCGTGCGGCAACGCGGTGGAGAGGGGAGGGTTCCCGCTCGTGTGCCACACAGCCCCGACTGTGCGTGCAAGGAGCTTTCGGCGTCACGTCTCCACGTCGCCCCGCGAGGGCAGTGCGGCTGTCCTTTTGTCGCAGAGGAGGACACAGGTCAGAGGGGGAGGGTGCTTGCCCGAGGTCATACAGCTGGAAGTTCTCGATCGGGGCTTGGCCAACCACGGCCAGCCAGCCAAACCCAGCCTACAGCACGTCTTTGTAAACAGTTTTACTGGCCCGCGACTACATCCCTTCGTTTACATATTGTCTAGGGCTGGGTTTGCGCCACAGTGACAAAGTTGAGCATCTCAACGGAGACCGTATGGCCCACAGAGTCTAAAATATTTACTCCTTGACCCTTTACGTTAAAAGTTTGCTGACCCCTGCTATAGATGTTTTGGCCAAGAACAGTTTGTTCAATGAAAGAAATAATCCTAGACACGAATTTCTCAACTGTCAGTCCTTTTAACATACTGTGATGATGGTTTTCCTTGATTGTTGGTCTCCAGTGCTTTCTGGGTCTCTAAATATTTAGTCCACTTGCTATGACTGCGACTGGCTGCCATTTATTGAGCACCTACTGTGTGCCAGGACCTTTGGCACTTTCCACGTATGACCTCTTTGACGATCAGGGTTCAGGAGGCTTTTGTAAACGGCCAGGGAGCAAATATTTGAGGCTTTGCCAGCCATATAGCTTCTGTCTTCTCTTTTGTTTTGTTTGTTTGTTTGTTTTTGTTTTTTACCATCCTTGAGAAATGTAAAACCATTCTGAACACGAAGGCAATAAAAAAAAAAAAAAAAAAAAAAGCAAACAGGCTGCAGGTTGCCGGCTGCATCTGGCCCGCGGGCCACAGTTTGGTAACTGCTTTAGACCTTCAAGACATATCAGGGTCGGGGCAGGGCTGTCTTTCTTCTTTACCGACACCTTAGCTCACACAGGGCCTGGTGCACAGTGGTGAGCAAATGAATGAACCACATCCCTCTGAGGAAGGCATGATTAGTCGCATTTTACAGATGGAGAAACAAAGGCCCAGACACGGACAGAGATCTGGCCGCAGACATACAGCGGGTGGGTGGCAGTGCCGAGCGCCGCCCCTCCCCTGCACCGCCCTCATGCCCCGCCTCCACCTCACCCCTGAGCCTACCTGGATGTGGGTGGGGTGCACTGGGGCCACCCAGGTCCACGCGGCCACTCGCCATCTGCTGCAGCCGCGGCACGTCCACAGCTGTGAGCCATGACAGCGACTGCAGGTCCCCGGGAAGGTCGTCCTCGCCGGTGGTGGTGGCCAGGAGCCTGCAGGGAGGGGCAGGAGCTCGGGCGGGGCGGGGAGCTCAGGCCAGCTCTTGGGGGGCCCCCCCACCTCTGGAATCGCCCCCTTAGTCCCTCACCTCCCCCAGCTTCCCTAATCTGCCCGTCCCCGGGGCTGGACATGGGGACCCAGGATCCTCCCGCTTTGGCAGCCAGGATCACACATCCTCAAATCATTCATTCCTTCATTTACCCACTTAACACATCTCACGTTAGCCCCTCCCCCCAGAATGATAAACGCTCATGTTTGTTGAGCACTTACTCTGTGCCCGGCACCATATCAAGCCCTTCGCAGGCAGAAACCCGTTTAAATCTCTGGGTCACCTCATGAGGCAAATGGTAGTATTATTATGATTCCTATTTTATGGGTGGGGAAACTGAGGCACGGGGCTCGGTGCTCAACAAGCACAGTCCTTTTCAATCCCGCCAGATCCCCACAGTAGCCCTGAGAGGTAGGATATGCCCACATCCCCCCCCTTTTACAGATGGGGAAACTGAGGCTCAGAGCCCCGAGTCACTGGCCCAAAGCCATGTGCAACAGGAAGCGGGGGGTCTGGAAACCAGGCAGCACAGCCTGAAGGCTGCGGAGCTCTTCACCGTGACCCCAGGAAGCCCCCGGAGCCTCCACTTGGGACGCAGGCCCACCACCCCTCAACAGATGTGCGAGCAAAACCATCAGTCTCTACGGGAAGGAAGAGGCTGCCCACTGAGGATGGCAGGCAGGTACCCCGATGTGGGGTAACCATGACCCCCAGCACCTCCGACGTCATGCTTGCCACACGGCTCCAAGATGCCCCACAGGAGCATCCCGTCCACGTCGTAACGTGGCTGCAAACTGGCCAGGGCCTTTCTGGTTTGCAGCCCGGAGGCCCGCGGTCCAAATTCTAAGCTCCATGTTTCAAGCAGGAGTGTGTCGGGGCTTCATGGAAAGGGGGAGAGAGAAAAAAACAACGCAGCCTCTGGCTTTGTCCTGCATGTGACAGGGGACCCACGGTGGACTTCGGCTTCTGTCACCTGCGGGCCACCGCAGCTAGCGTCCCCTCTCCTCTGCCTTGGTGTCTCAGCCTCTCTTCCCCCTCCTTCCCACCTCACCCGCTCGCTCTCTCTCTCTCTCTCTCTCTCTCCCCTTGTTTTAGGGCCACAATTAGCGTTGCCATGGCCACAACTGCTCGGTTGTCGCCGGGCCTCGGCCCTCAGCCCACCAAGCTGGCATCAGGTGACCGCCCGGCTACCCCAGCGATTGGCTGCCTTGTAGGAAAACAGGGCCTGGAAACGATTTGAAAACCCGGCCGGCCCTGTCAGCAGCAGCAGTTGGCCTGGCTTCTGTCCCCCCCGGCGGCCCATTGTGCGACAAACGACTGTTGCCCCCATGGCACGTGGCCCCCATTGTCCCGGGGTCTCCCTGCAATTGTTTTTGTAGCCCCTTCCCACCCCCGGCTGCCACTCCTTCAGCCTGCTCGTAACTCATCTGGCGAGTGACAGCCGCGGCCCAGGCCTGGGCGATGCCATCTGTCCCCTCGGGCCCGTGGAGACCATGGGGTAAGGCCGAAGGGCAGGGCCCGCTGTTGGGGACGTCTGGCTGGTCCCCACCCACCCCTCCGCACCCCATGACTGGCCCACCTCCCAGAGGCTGGTGGTGTGAACCCTGCTCCTGCTCTGTTACCTGCTGTAGCTCCCTACTGCCCACGTGGCCCCGTCTGGCGCTGGGGCAGCAGGGAGGGATGGATAGAGGTGAGGGGCTTGCAAACAAACCGGCTTCTTGCATGCCACCAGTAAGCAAAGTCTCTGGCAGCAGGTGACCCAGAGTGGTTAGTTCCCAGAGTGGTTAAGAGCCTGGGCTCTGGGTTCTAATCACCTGTGTGCCCAGGGCCACTGACTTAACCTCTCTGAGCCTCAGTTTCCATCTGTAAAATAGGGTTAACAACACTTCCCGTCTCATAGGGCGTCGTGAGGATTAAGTGTGTAAAGCCCTTGGAACGGTGTCTGACTTAGCTGTCATTATTAATACCAATATTAACGTCAAAAGTCACATTAGCTAGGTTCCCAGAGGACTAGAAGTACATCGAAGCTTTGGACTCTGGTCTCACGGACCTGCCTCTGTTGCTGTTTCCACTAGCGGCTCCCATTTATTGAGCACTTCCTGTATGCCAGACCCTGGGCTCCATGCTATCCCCATTTTACAGATAGAGAAACTGAGACCCTCAGCAGTCACTTAGCTGTCCTGAGCCTGTTTCCCCATAACGCAAGGATCCCGGAAGGGTATCGATGTAGCTGAGCCCATAGAGGGGCCGAGTAAATGGTGCTATTCTGGTTGTAATTTATGTGGTTTTCTTCCCTGCCATTTGGGTGTCCACCTGGCTCCCCATTCCTTCAGCATCATCCCTACTGGGGCCACCCAGTGTCCGCTTTGCCCCCGGGACACCCAGGCACCGTCGCACCTCGCGTTTTTGCATTCTAGCCATTCCCCCCTGCCGGGAATGCCCCCTTTTGCTTTTCCTCCCCCCACCCGAACGGTGCCCATCCCTGGGGGGCTCACTCCAAACTGCCTTCTGACGGCCAAAGTCCCTCCAGACATCATCTGACCCCACCCCTCATTCTACCCATGGGAACACTGAGGTTGGGAGAGGAGAAGCCGTTTTCTCCCGATTCGGAGTCCTGAAAAAGACCAGGGCTAGGGCTCCCGGCTCCCAGGGGGCCGGGGGGGGCGCTCATTCCAGCCCAGGAGTGTGGCTTCTCCTCCGGGAAGTCTTTGCCGTCCAGACCCCAAGCTCGGGGACCCCTCTGCCTCCTGACGGCTCCCTACGCCTTGCCAGGGCCCGTGAGTCTGTACAGCCATCTCTCCACCCCTGCCCTGCCTGCTCGACCACCGAGGGCTGGCCCTGAGCCCTGTATCACCCGGTGTCCCTGCACACAGAGGTGCTACTTAAGTGCCTGCTTGGCTGGTCGAAGTAAGCTGACCCCAGGTCACCGACACAAAGAATGGTGTGACAATGGCCGCGGTGTCCGGGATTTTTGGTGCTCACTGAGCCATCCTCCGCCTCCCTGAGTCCTTGCAACCCCTCCAGGACAGGGACGGGGAGTAGGCGGCCCCACTTTACAGATGGAGAAGCTGAGGCCAGACCAGGACTCGAACCCAGGTCTGTCTGCGCCAGTCTGAGGCTGTTTTGGTGGCACAACGGGCCGAGAATTAGATGTGACCTGGGGGTGATGCACCCCGCCCCCATGATCCTGGGGCTTTCCAGTGGGGGCTGTGTACACAGCATTGCCCAGGAGTTGGTTGAAATACAGGGTTCAAGACCTAGCCCAGAGCCTGGGGTCCCCCCCCCACCCTTGAGCTGTGGTGCCCAGGAGACTGTATTTTAGCACCTCCCAGAAAAGCTCTGGGGGAAAGACAGCCCCAAGGTGGTGAAACAGGGTCTTGGGCACAGTGTAAGCTTTGACTAGATGAATCCCTGTGACTTCTGGTCCCTGGGCCTCTGTTTTCTCCTCTGGAAAATGGGAGAATAACAGTCCATATCTCCCTGGGTTGTGTTGAGGATCACATTAGCCAGTGCATATTCAGCTTCCGACACAGGCCTGGTCCCCATTCTCCCTTTGTGGGGGGTTGCTGCTCATCCCGGGGGTCAGTGGCCAGGCCCTGCTCCCCCTGCTGGGTCTCTCTCTTGCCCAGGCCAAAATGTCTGTGTCAGTGTGCCTGGCACCGGCCCAGCTGGTCTCCTGCAGCGGATGTGGATGCCCAGAGGCTCTGTGCCGGGGATCCGCTGGCCCCGAAGCCTGGCTCGCTTTCTGCTGTCTCATCAGCCGGCATTCGGGCCCCTCTTCGCTGTGGATCACGGGAAGAGTGCGGTGCTCTAGGGCCTAAATGGGGAGTGTCTCGTCCCCACTGCCCAGCCTGGGTCCTCAACCATCTCTGTCCCCTTCTCCTCCACCCTTCCTCTGCTCCCTGCCCAGAGGCCCATCGGCCCATCAGCCCAGCCCTCTCTCCACGGTGGCTTAGTGAAGCGTCCCTATGACCTGTCCCTCATCGATGCATAGAGTTCCATGCGAGGACCCGGGCTGAGTCCACTGCTGGGTTAGGTGGCCCCCGGACAACCTGATGCTGCAGCAGGGAACCTTGAACCCCCTGAGGGAGCAGCTGTACCCCAGAGCCCAGTATGGGGCCAGGCACATAGTATGTGCTCACTAAGTCCTCACAGCTTGGACAAATGAGCAAACAGACCCAGCTTTCCAGATGCCCCACTCCCTGCTGTCCAAAGGGCCGGGAGGGGATAAAAGGCCCAGCTTAACTTTATTTAATTTTATAAAAGCCTGTGGACACAGCTTGGGGTGGGTGAGTCCCCACTGTGTGCCCAAGCCGGTCAGGCAGGTATTGTTATCATTACCACTTTCCCATTTACCAGATGGGGACACGGAGGCCAGGGAGAAATAGGCCTGTCTAGGGTCCTCCAGCAAGAGGCTGGGCTGGTTACAGTCCCACTGTCCTTTCTCCCTGCCCTACAAGGAACGGGTGAAGAAATGGGCTCTGTGGATTCTAGAAAATTCTAGCACTGTGCTATCCAATAGGAAGCCGCACGTGGCTATTTATTTATTTAAAAAAAATTTGTTTTAACATTTATTTATTTTTGAGAGACAAGAGTGAGACAAAGTGAGAGTGGGGGAGGGGCGGAGACAGAGGGAGACACAGGACAGGAAGCGGGCTCCAGGCTCCGAGCTGTCAGCCCAGGACCCGACGTGGGGCTCGAACCCACAGGCTGTGAGATCATGACCTGAGCCGAAGTCGGACGCTCAACCGACTGAGCCCCCCAGGCGCCCCATGCACGTGGCTATTTAAATTTAAATTCATTAAAATTAAAATTATGGATTCAGTTTCTTTATCACACCAGCCACATTTCAAGTGCTCAATGGCCACACATGGCCAGTGCCTGCCGTACTGGACAGCACAAAATTGGAACGTTTCTATCACCACAGAAAGTTCTACTAGGTGGTGGTGGTCTGGAACGGTCTTTTCACAGAAAGTTCTACCAGGTGATGGTGGTCTGAGACAGTCTTTTCGATTATTATGGAAAAATTTCTGGTGTGTCTATATTGCCTTAAAATTGGAAATTTGAGGGGCGCCTGGGTGGTTCAGTCGGTTAAGCGTCCGAATTCGACTCAGGTCACGATCTCACAGTCTGTGAGTTTGAGCCCCGCGTCGGGCTCTGGGCTGATGGCTCAGAGCCTGGAGCCTGCTTCTGATTCTGTGTCTCCCTCTCTCTCTGCCCCTCCCCCATTCATGCTCTGTCTCTCTCTGTCTCAAAAATAAAAAATAAAAAATAAAAAATAAAAAAAACGTTAAAAAAAAAATTGGAAATTTGAGGTTCAGAAATTTCAGGAGCTGATTGCATGGAATTTGGAGTTTTAGTATGTCCCATTATGAAAAACTCCCCACTTTACCTCCCACCAGTGAGGAAGTGACAGGGAACGGCTCTGTAAAAATGGAAGCCTTGTACTAAGGTGGCTCACAAAGTAGTAAGCTCCCTGTCCTGGGAGCATTCAAGCAGGAGTCAAGGGATGATGGGGGTCAGGCTCCTATTGGATGGATGAGCCCAAGCAGCCTCCAAGTTCCCTTTGGTGCAAAGAAGCTATGACTCATGGGAACAGTCTGCAGGTAAACACTCTGGTCACATTTCCACAGTTCTATCATCTGGGGCAAGTGAGTCTCCCTCTCCTGGCCTCAGTTTCCCCAGCCACAAAGCAATGGCGGCAGAGTAGAGGTTCCCTTAGAGTCCTACGTGCGCTTGCGCTCTAGGAAGGCAAACTAGACCGTGGTTAGGAGCAGGCATGAACCCCAACACGGGTGGACCAGAGCCTGAAGATTCCTGCCTGTGTGACAGTCACCTGCTCTGGGGCTCAGTGTATAAACCGGGAATAATAATGGCATCTACTCTAAAGTGATGGTCAAGAATATGATGGGGCATCTGGGTGACTCAGCCGGTTAAGTGTCTGACTTTGGCTCAGGTCACGATCTCGTGGTTTGTGGGTTCGAGCCCCGCGTCGGGCTCTGTGCTGACAGCTCAGAGCCTGGAGCCTGGAGCCTCCTTGGGATTCTGTGTCTCCCTCTCTCTCTGCCCCTCCCTGCTCGTGCTCTGTCTTGATCTCTCAAAAATAAATAAACATTAAAAAAAAAACAAAAAAAAGAAGGAAAGAAAGACCTGCCTGGCACCCCAGAGTCCCCTTCTGAATTCAGTAGTTCACCATCAGCTCTCCACCCCACATGGGGACACATCCGTCTTTCCCTTACTAACACACACACCTTGTGGGTGTCATCACCCCTGTTCACAGATGGGAGAGGTGAGGGCGAGCCAGGAGAATTTATCTCAGCAGCTTCTGGCCAATGGCCTCAGGTACCCGCCCCAGCACCTTTCCCCGGGGCCTCTATTTGCCCATCTGGAACACAATGGGGTTGAGCCCTTTCCATTTTGGTGGGGCTGCCCCTGCGACACACACAGCCTGCCGGGCCACTCGGGGTGGGGGGACCACAGAGGTGGGCGGCCCACCTCTGCCAGGAAGCGGGAGGATGCTGAAGGGGGCAGAGCCTGGTGAGGAGCAAGGTGGTACCCTGGGGACACCGACCTCAGAATACTCGGTCGTCAGTGGAATGATCCGGCCAACATTTTCCAAGTGCCTACTACGTGCTTATCATTTTACCTGCCTCATCTGTGTGCCCTGGTGAGTTTGCTCATCACAATTCCCGAGTCCTCTGCAATGACACATTCCGGGCCCCTCCCAGCTAGGGAACCCCAGTCAGGCCTGTCCCCCGCGACCCCCCATTGCCTTCTCTCAGGCATTTCCAGGTAGTGGTTCCAAGTGTCGGCTCTATGGTCAGCCAGGCCTGGGTTTGAATCCCACCCGGCCCCTTTACAGCTGTGAGACTGGTCTGCGGTAGTCTGCCTCTCTGGGCCTCAGTTGGCTCCTCTATATGGCTTAATGCCTGTACCCACCTCGCAGGGTGTTTGTTGTAAGGACTGAGGCGGCCATGAGGGTGGGGCGCCCAGTCCACCCACGTGCATGGCATGGTGCGGTTCACGTGATTACGAACACCTTCTAAAGAGCGTGCAGCCAACACTCAGTAAACATAGGTATTTCCTCAACTCCTACTTGCCAGGCTGTGGGGCAAGCACAGAACCGCCCCTCTGCCCAAGGAGAGAACTTTTTAGTTGACTTAGGAAAGCACAGTCCCATAGTGTGGTCCCATAGTGTGCCTACCTCCCCGCCAGCCCTCTCCGGTCTGTACCTCCCTCGATGCTCGACAGCCTGTGGGATGAAGGCATCTTAGCAAACCCATTTCGTAGATGGGATAGCTGAGGCTCAGAGTGGGGAAGCGATAGCCCTCGGCCTCACAGCGTGTACGCAAAGGAGCTGGGGCTTGAACCACCACCCCACACAGCCTCTTTACTTGGTCTCTGTGCCAGTTTGGCTGAAATACGTCAAGCTGTGGGCGGGAAGGGTAAATCATCGTCATCATTTTTAGAAGGATCTGCTGGGTGCCTCCATAGTGACAGGGTCCCTGGTCAGGGGACCCTGTGGTGGCCCTGGGCAAAGGGACACACCACTGGAGTCCCTGGCTGCCATCCTAAGTGACCAGGGGACCAACCTGATGACAGGAATTAACAGTGTCCTTAATTAATCAGCCATGTTGCTGGAGGGACAGAAGATGAGCCAGGAGGGCAAGGCACTGCAGGGGTGAGCCCAGGGACACCTGGATTCCAGTCCTGGCTCTACTCCTAATAGAGGTCCTTGTGCAGGTGACTCGGTGCCTTTGAGTCTCTGTTAGCTCATGTGCAGAACAGAGGCGTTCTTGGTTCAGGGTAAACCACAGGAAGGGTGTCGAACAGTGTGTGGCTCGAGTGCTAGACAACTATTTGTGGGATAGATGGATTTAACACCCAGCAGTCAGAGTGACCTTTTGGAAGGGACATCAGAACCTGGCACTGTCCTTAAAACCCATTAGGGGAGTAAGGCTCCAGCTCCCCACCATGATCTGGCCCTGGCTGCCTCCCACCCCTCCCCTCATGCCTTCCTCTCCTCCGCTCTAGCGAACCTGTCGAACTTTGAGTTCCTCGAGCATTTTAAGTTCTCTTTGCACCTGCTGTTCCCTCCGGCTGGAATGCTGTTCCATGCACTCATTCGTGGCTGGCTCTTTCTCATGCTTCTGGTCTCAGCCTAAATCTTCCCTCCTCTGAGAGATTCCCTCTGGCTACCCACACCCCTAGTGGTCCTTCCTGTGTGTGTCTGCAGAACATTTAGCAATTTTTAAGGAGGTATTCACCTTATACGTTTCCGGTCATTCCACTCTAGGAGGGCCAGGGCTGGGAGACCCTCTATTTTGTTCAGCCACTGGCACAGGGCCTGGCACCCTGTGGACATTTATTACATCCTTGCTGGAGTAGGAAAGGGTAGAAGGGTACCCCAGCCCAGCCCAGGTAGAAGGCATCTACTTGTGGCCGAAGTCCCACTCCAAGCCCTTTGTAGCTATGTGACCTTGGGCAAATCACTTTACCTGCCCTGTGCCTCAATTTTCCCATCTATAAAATGGAATCATCATAATCATAACCTCCCCCCTCCCCCCAGAGGGCAGCTGTGAGGATAAGACCAGATAATGTGTACGATGGGGCCCGGCCCCCAGCAGATGCTTAGACCCCGTTCCTTCTTTCTTCCCCATTGCGTTCTCTCCTCTTGCCTTTTGCATGGTCACTAGGAGGAGACCCCACGGCACATATTGCCTTTGGGGAGTCAGATCACCATCCCAGCGGAGCAGAGGCGCACCCAGCCCCGGGACGTCACTTCCTCTCTGATTACAAGGTTTTTACCTTCTGGAGATGTGGTTTAGTAGGAAGCTCTTAACATTACCACAAACTGTTCCTGTTTCCAATCCAACCCTTTACACAAAACGGATTAAGCATTTCACGGCGGTATTTATTTAGCTAACACATCTTTTGTAATATCTTTTGTAACCGTTCACAGGAAGAAGAAAATCAAATGCAGTTGAGCAAGCTAGGGGATTCCCAACTGGGCCAAGAGTGAGCGTAATAGGACATGATTTGATTAGGAGGCTGGAAAAGAGAATCTCTCCTTGCTAGAACTTGGCTGGAACTTGGCAGGGGTGGGGTGGGGGGCGTGTGTGTGTATGTCTGTGTGTGCACACACGCGCGTTTCTAGGGGTGAACCCAGGAAGGCTGGACCCCAGAAAGGCTACCTCTCTTTCCCTTGCCTGTTAGGTAGCTGGAGGAGTTGTTCTGGCCACCTCGAGGGAGGAAGGGTGTAAGGATGTTGGGAGCGTCACCGCCCCTGACAGATGGAGCCCCCAGCCTCCCCCCTGCAAGGAGGTTACAACTGATGGGTGGAGCCACACTGATATGGGAGTTAAGCCATCCCCACATGCAGCTCAGCGGGGGGGCTTAAGAGGAAAGGCAGGTGGCCTCTGTCCACCCTGGTCCACACTGCGGGACCCTGTCGTCACTTAAGCACAAAGCCTCTCTACATTTTCATGGACGTACTGTTTCTCAGGTGATAGTTACCCATCCATCCATCTATCCGATGAATATTTATGATTGATCGTGTGCCCAGCACTGTGATCCACAGATGAAAACACCACTGTCCAAAGAAAGGAAGGGCTTTGCCCGTTTCTTAGAGGAGGAACTGAGAGTCTGGCATCAGAATCTGTAAGGAGAGCCACAGAGCCGCATGGCTGTGGGAGAAGGTAAACGTCCAAGGAGCCAGAAGTCTGCCTTCTTCCTCTGGGCCTCAGTTTCCCGATCTGTAAAAGGAGGTTGTTGGACCTGACCTCTAGAATAAGTTCCAAACGTGGGGACAGGTAGTTGAAATCTGCTGCCCTGGGGGCGCCTGGGTGGCTGCCAGTTAAGCATCTGGCTCTTGATTTCAGCCCAGATCATGGTCTCATAGTCCGTGAGTTCGAGCCCCGCAGCAGACCCACGCTGACAGTGCAGAACCTGCTTGGGATTCTCTCTCTTTCCCTCTCTCTCTCTCTCTCTCCCTGCCCGCACCTACATGCACTCTCTCTCTCTCTCTCTCTCAAAATAAATAAACTTCAACAACAACAAAGCAACGCTGTTCTGCCCCTTCCTGAACATATGCCTCTGGACAAGATGCTCGGCCTCAGTCTCCTTGTCTGTAAAATGGGATCATGCCACCACCTATTCCACGGTTGTTACCATGAAGATAAAATGGGGTCGGTGCACTTGCTAAGGAGCTCCGCAGCTTTCTGGCACACAGTAGGTGCTTAGTAACTCGAATTATCCTGCAGAACCTCGAAGGGAGCACTTCCCTCCCAGCTTTGAACCAAAGGGAAACCGGCTAACCCATGTCGAACCCACGTGGGACGTGAGCTGTTGGTGCTGTCCACAGGGTCACGGCTGCCCCTGGCCCTGGCCCCCAGGCCCCAGCGTCTCAGGCGGGGAAGGCTGCTGCCATTTGCTGTCTAGGCCCAGCCACGGACTCTCCCCCGACAGCTCCTTGGGGACAGGACGGCCTCCAGCTGCTGTCCCCTGCCCCCGCTCCCTCCCTCTCTGCACACAGCCATTGAAAGTTAACGGCCAAGGCGGCCCTTGGGGATGGAGGGCTGCGTGGAGGGCTGCCTGGGGGCTGGAACCAGGCTGGACCAGCAGCCTGAGTGGTCCTTGGAGCCATTCCCTGGAGATGGGAGAGGGGGAATGAGAAGCCCATAAACTTCTCCAAGGCTATTATTCAGGGAGAAAAATGGGAGTGGTTGGAAGGGGCCAGGGAGTCTACTCCGCGATCATAAAACCTCCCCTCCCTGAGAAAGCAATCTATCCCAGTCCTGGCCAAACACCTTTTCTAGACAGAAAGTGCCAGATACCCCCAATGACCTGTGAATTGGGCTCTCCCTTTGCTCCATTCCACAGATGAAGAAACTGAGGCACAGAGACGGACAGTGACTTGTCTGGGGTCATACAGTGGCGAGGTGGTAAAGCAACTTATTGTGTTCCAGCATTTGAGGGGCACGGGGCGGGGGGGTGCGGGGAGGTAGTGGTCGTGGCGCCCTCTGGGTGGGACAGCCTCAGGTTCGAGTGGTACTTTGGCCATGACTAGCTGTGTCATCATGTAAAGCCATTTAATCAGATTGAGCCTTGGTTTCCTTATCTGCCAGATGGGCACAGGAGTGCCACATTCACAGGATGGCTGCGGCACAGGGAAGGTAGGTAGTAAAGGGTTAAGAAACCATCAGCTGCTATTATTATTATTATTATTATTATTATTATTATTATTATTATTGCTGTTGTCACCATTATTATTATTCTGCCCTCAGGGAGGGACATGGTAGCTGTTTAACACAAGAAAGCCCCAAACCCATGCAAATATAAGGCAGGACACCCAGGCAACTCATCCTGTGCTGAGGCAAGACTGTTTCTCTTAGCTCCACTGCCTCGCCCCTGCCAGCTGGTCAGGGAACTGGGTAGGCATTGACACCCCCCTCCACACACACACACACACACACACACACACACACACAGTAAGCTTACTGCCTGCTCTGCCCTATTTCTGGAGAGGGACAGCTTGCTCAGTACCCCAGACAGTTTGGGAGCTGGGCTGGCCAAGACCCCAAGGCTTGGAGCTGGTGGGAGCCCCAACTGGGGAGTACTGGAAATCTGGGTTCAGGGAACCCCCTCATCCACCCTGTTCCTCCAGGGCCCCCACACAAAGGCCCTCCAGAGACCCCAACTGTTGCAGAAACTTAACACTTGTTAATGGAACTAAGTAGTAAGAATAGCGGCAAATGCTGGTTCTGTGTCTCTTGCTCTATAAAATATACTCAGTCCTTTTAGCAGCGACTGCGCCCTAATCGTGCTCCTGGGAAAGATTAGGAGACTCAAGCAAATCACGTGACATGTCCAAAGCTGGACTTTGAACTTGGCACGTCTGACTCCAGAGCAGCTGCTCTGAACACCTGATTCCCGGGGCAGCTGGGTGGCTCAGTCGGTTAAGCGCCTGACTTCAGCTCAGGTCATGATCTCGCAGTTCGTGAGTTTGAGCCCCGTGTCGGGCTCTGTGCTGACAGCTCAGAGCCTGGAGCCTGCTTCGGATTCTGGGTCTCCCTCTTTCTCTCTGCTACTCCCCTGCTCGTGCTCTGTCTCTTGTCTCTCTCACTCAAAATTAAATAAACATTAAAAAAAAAGTTTAAACACCTGATTCCCTAACTCTGATGCTTTTATGGGGTGCTTTAGGCAACAGTAAGAATCAATGGTTCTGAGCTTTTCCAGCTGGTCCAGGGGAAGGACCTGTTTTCCCATGGGCTTCCGGCTGGGGGGACAGAGGGAGATTCACCCCGATACACTGAGTGCCTGCTGGGTGACAGACACTTCCATAGATATTGCATTTAAAACCCGTAGCTTTTATTATCCCTGCTACAGACACAGACAAATGAAGGTGTAGAAATGAAATCGTCCAGAATCATACAATTGGCAAGTGGCAGAGTCAGAAATTGTTCCTTCATCTTTATAATAACTCCATGCAGTGGAGTTTTCTATTTCTATCCCCATTTTATGGACGAGGAAACTGAGGCTCAGGAATCAACTGGGATTATAGAGGATTTCAGAGCCCAACCTCCTAACACCCTTATGCTGCCCCCACTACACCTGCCATTATTTAAACCCTTTCAGGGCTGGAAGGAAGCCCAGAGGTCCTTGGTGGTGGGTTCTTGGTTAAAGATTTCACTTAATGTCTCCAAGCCTCAGTTTCCTCATCTGTGCAATGGGGGCTCATCACAGCAACTTCCCAAGCTGGGCACACAGTAGGTGCTCTCAGATTGCCGCATGCCTAGCATACATGTGGAGTCCCAGATCTGCACACAGCAAGATCTCAGCAAACATCTCTTTGCATTTGTGTCTTCGTTCGGATCTCAGAAGGCAGCCTCCAGGCCCACAGCCCTTAGGAAGCAAACCTCGCTCTAATTGGGGGCTGTCGTCTGCCCCAGAAGGCATTGCTGGTGAGTTGTAGTGGCCCCAGGAGGCCAGACAGCCCCTGGGTAAACAGGTCTGATCCGAGGTGACAGCCTGCTCTTCCCAGGCCAGCCCCTGTCCTGTCCCCACTCCATAATCTGGGCTGTGCCCCCTCAACCCATGGACACGATGCCTGCCTTGACAGGTGGGGCACTGGGAACCAAGTCAGGCCTCCTGGCCTCAGGCGAGAGAGGCTGGGAGGGAACTCCAGCTCATTCCTTTTTTCTCCTCCTCCCTCCCTTGGCTGTGTGACCTTCTTGGCCCCTTCTCCCTTCTTGGCCTCAGTTTCCCCAACCGTAAAAGAAAGGGGCTGGACTAGTCGAACCCCGAGAGGCCGTTCTAGCTCTGAGGCTTGAAGAGAAAAAACGGGCAAAGGACTCTGAGGAGCTCCCCCGACCCGTGTATATCTCGCTTCATCCTGTCTCAAGAAACAACTTATTTTGGCCTCAGCTCCAGAGCGTCATTTAACTGATAAGGAAATGAGGTCCAGAGGTCCAGAGAGGTCAAGGGCCTTGCTGAAAGTCACACAGTCAGGCTAGGAATTCAGGAGTTCCCGCTCCCAACTTCTGCAGCATCCAAGGAGTGTGGCCACCAATTCCTCCCCCACACCCCAAAGCTTTTGGGGGACATTTCCTGGAGCCAATCTTAGGACACTGTAAGGGAAGCAGTAACTGCTACTGTCATCTTAACATTCACCAGGATGCCCAGTCTGTCACCCAGGAGGGGACCTCTCTTGGAGGAGACAAAAGACTGGCCTTTGAGTGGTCCCCGTTGCCCCACGCCACAAGCCCAGACACCCTCAGAGAGGCCAACTTTGAAATTGAGATCTTCTGGCTGTCTTGCAAAACCGCAAAATTCAAGGTAACAATAGTTCTTGCGCAGAAACCATAAGCAGCACATAAACGCGTTAAACAATTCAAAAAGAAATGGTTTGTTTTTGCTGAAGCCCTCACCTGTACTCCTGTGGAGAGGGGTGATGATTTTGCCCTGAGTTTTGCAGAATTCCTGACATCATAGATGAGATGTCACTTTCTATCATCTCCTTGGGGAAAAGACAAGCAGAAAACAAAGCTCCCATCAGTGATGGTGTGGACAGGGCAGAACCCCAGTTTTCCCACAGTTCAGAAGGATGAAGCTCAACCAACCAGCAGAACACTTGAAAGAAAGAAAGAAAAAGAAAGAAAGAAGAAAGTACTAGAAAATTTCTGGGCATCATAGGTCACTTTCCCAGGGCAGTTCTACAGAGTTTCAGAAGCAAATGAAGAGAATGGAATGAAATTCCAGGTTCTTTCGAATTAATGGGGGAAGGGCAGAGGAAGGCTCTAGAATCCAAATGTCAAGTCGTGGAAAATGTGGACTTGCAAAATAGGAATCAGAAAAACCTGAATCCCTTCCAAGCCTCTTTTCAACCGCAGCTCAGTTACTTTATTGTTCAGTTATTTATTTATTTATTTATTTTTAAACAAAAAAGGTAAATAAAAAAGCTGTGCTTGACGTGTCATGTATGTTTCTCTGGGAGGGCCAAATTCCCACTTGCAAAGGGGAATAATCCCTGCAGGGCTCCCGCCCTGGAAATGCCTTCAGAAATGCCACATGCCCTGGCTGGAAAACCAATCCAACCTCCCACCCCACCCCACCCCCCACCACATACACACACAGTCTTAAAAAAAAAAAAAAAAAAAAAAAAAATCAAGAAACAAAAACACAAAATTTGCCGAAGTTTCTCAAACTTCAACCTTGAAACAAACACAGAAACCCACCCAAGAATCTCAGTTCCGCCCCAAAAGTCATTCAGGGATTCCCGGGAAGGAGAAAAGGGGAGAAGAGAGAGGTAGCCCCCACAGCCCCTGCGCCCGGGGCTCCACCCTGGAAATGCAATGCAAGGCAGCAAAGCCGACCCTGCAAGGCGGTACCTGGAGCCGATCCTCGTCTGGCCGCCGCTGCAGGCGCTCTTGGGGCGGGCGGGGGTTCCGGAGGGGGGCTCCCTCGCGCTCGCCCCTCGCGTTCAGCAATTTGGCCGCCGTCGCGGCTCGAACCGTTTTTAAATTTCCCTCTCTGGAGCTGTCCAGCTCAGAGCATGCGCAGTAGCCGTGCAGGGGGCTTTTTCCCCAAGGGTCAGTTACAGGGCAGGGTCAAGGGGACTGCAGCGAGTGTTTCCCAGCAGCCGCCAGCCTTGCACGCCCCGGGGCTCTAGGTGGGGTGGGGTGGGGCGGGGCGCAGGGGTGGGGACACCCCTCTTCAAACTTTGCCAGCAGTGGCCGCAACTGCATGCCGGCGAGCATGCGTTGAGGAGCAGTGGGAGGGCGATTTAGACCAAAAGAATTAAGTTGCAAAAGGATGCCGGGTGCATTAAAACTTGCAACCCGTCACTTCCCCGGGGGGAGAAGGCGGTGGGTGGGAGGAGAGCTCGGCGGCAAACTCCCCTTTCCCCCTAAGCCGGGACGGGCCTTGAGGCTGCCCGGCGAGGTGGGGGGGCCCAGGTAGACGCCGATTCCGGCTACCTGTCCCTTTAAGAAAGTTGCGCCCGCGGGCTGGCGCGCGGCGGGCGGGCGGGGGCTGCGGGGCCGGGAGCGCTCGCGCCGGGCGCCTCCACCTGCCGAGGCCTCGAGGGGGGGGGCGGGCCGAGCACGGCGGCCCGGCGCTGGGGGGCGGCCCGGGTCTGCGCGCCGCACTCCCCCCGCCCCCGGATCCCGCGTGGAGAGTGAGTCCGCCCGGAGCGCGCGCGCGTGCGCGCGCGCGCGCGGCTGGGCTCGGCGGCCGAGGCGCTCGGGGTCCGGGGCCGCGAGCCGAGCCCGCCGAGCCGTTGGGGGCCGGGTCCCGCCGGTGCGCCCGCGCTCCCGCCTTCCCCGCCGCCCGGCCCGCGTCGCCTGCTGCCCCGCCCCGCCCGGCGCCCGCCGCGGGAAAGGTGGCGCGGACCGCGGGCGGCGGCGGGCGGCGCGGGCGCGGACAAAGGTCCCCGCGGCCCCCCTTAGGGGGCTGGAGTCAGTGTGATCCCCCGAGAAAGTCTGCCTTTCCGGCGCCCTCGCTCCTGAGCCTCCGTTGGAATCATTTGCCAGAGTAATGACCACACTAATCGTCACGGCCACCCTTGGCTTTATTTCCTTATGTATTTCTACCTCCTCGTTTATTCTTCACGCCGGCCCCTTAGACGCGATGGTCCCCTTTTTGCCTATGGCGAACCTGACGCTCTGAGCGGTCACGAGGGGGCCGAAGGAGCACGGCCAGTAAGTGGCAGAGTCCGGATTGGAACCCAGAGCGGAGAGACGCCGCGGCCCCTGCACCTGCAGGTGGACGTTGGGCTCGAGGCTGCGCCACTCTGGCCGAGCCAGGCCGGGCGCCCAGCGCTTCTTGAATTTCCTGTGGCTGCCCTCGCGTTCTGCATCCCCCTAGCAGGCAAGGGAGCCGCGTCTCCACGCCTGTGGTTGGGAAGCGTGTCCTAGCCCGTGCTTAAGTCCCGCGAGGAGCCGGGGCTCCCTAAGGCCGGGTGTACCTGGATTTTATTGCTCATTCAGGTGGGCCGTGACCTTGGCGCTGGTCCATGTCCTCCTGAATGGTTTTCCTTTAACACCTGGGCGCCCTTATTCCTTTCTTCTCTGCCAAGAGTAAATAGATCACTTGCATTCTCTGGTGGGGGAATGTAGTTTACGGATGTTAGTTAAGGTCATGGTCATGAAACTCTGTTTTCATTTCTCTCCGACCTACCTCTATTGAAAGTTTGCATTTTGCCTGTTTATAAAAGTCGTTAACATGGCTTGAAGTGTCCCTTGGTGACCTATAATTAGAGACCAATAATTAATTCCAAGGTTAAGTGGTAAGCATTCAAAGTATTTGAGTTTATTTCTGTTAATCCTTAATGGAGTTGTGTGTAAACAGAGGTGACTTCACAATCTCCTGTTGAGGTAACAGCCCTTTTCACTAAGGTACAATTTTTTATCTCCACAGCAGTTTGGAAAGAAAGTCTCTCTTCTGAAAGTTGATGGATTCAGTAAAGCTTTTTAAATAAAATGCATCCAGTCTGTGAATTCTGCAGACTCGTGCACTATGGAAAAGCCAAGCAGGGACCCTTCCTTAAAAGACAAAAAAAAAAAAAAAAAAAAAAAGAGGATGTTCTGGAAAGTCCTCAAAACCTCCCCTTTTCCTTGAGAGAACTTGGCTTTGAAAACTTGGCTTCCCTGCATGGGCTTTTGGCTGGGAACTATGGCCATTTTACTAAAGACTTGACATTTTAAGTTCTCAGCTTCAGGAATGGTCGGTGAAAATATTGCCACTCAAACTTCTACTGTTGAGGGTATTCAGAAAACCCAGGTAACTTAGCAGAAACCCTTCTTTTTGTGACATGCGTCTATTTTTCCCTTTTACGAATATTTCTCAAGCCTGTTGAATTGTAAGAGTCACCTGGGGTGAAATTAAAACCACAAAAGGGAAGAGCTGGGGAATCCTTGTTTCACAAATGTCCCACGTGATTCTCAGGTAAAGTGTGGACACCTGTAGCAGGTGATCATGAAGTTCACCTGTGTCCATGGCTCTGTGGCTCCTTATCATTTGCTTCTGTGTGGGGAGGGTCTTAGATCCATCCTGACTTTGCAAAGGTACCTGCTTTCCTGCTAGCAAGATTTCTAAAAGGCTCAGCAGACGCTCTGTTCACCAGACCTCTGATTTTTATAGAAAATCTGCAGAAAGGAACAAAAGCAACAGGTATGTGGCTTTTCTGCTTACGCTCTGGATTGACGTAGTGGAAAATGCTCTAATCTGGGCCTGAGTTTGATACGTGTTGGTGGTTGAGCAGTAGTTATTTGTCTGATCTCTTTGGAGCTAGGGTGCCTATGGCTGTGGGCAAAATATTTGTTTATGATGTTAACGATGAGCTTAAAACCCAACTCCTTCATACGTGGGAAGACCAGTTCCTTGTGTGCAATGTGTAAGTATAGCGTTCATATTGAAGGATTACAGTATATTCACTTAGCAAGTTAAAGCAGCTTTTTTTTTTTTTTTTTGCTCAAGTAGCCCGATTTTTATCACACGCCCTGACCGTTTCTCCTTTAATTCCAAAGTTTTTGACTTTTATTTTGCTTAACTGTTCTGAGTTTCCCATGGTAAAGAGGGAAAGGGAGTGTGGTCAGAATTACATGACTTGTAGCGATGAATAGTTCTCTGTCTTCCGCTCTGACCTCTGGCTGGTACAGTGAACCGCAGGGCACATCTACGAAGCAGAAATCTCAAGGTGGTGTTTTTTTTGTTGTTGTTGTTTGTTTTTTTTCCCTCATAAATGACTATACTACAGCAAACCCTCAAGGCCACAGCCTCCTGGGCTGTTTCTGGCGCATAGTAGGCACTCTGGAGATTTACAGGCTTTTAAAAAGCTTTTTTTCTTGTGTCCCATTGCTAAAAACTAGTTAGGTGGCATTTTCTTCTCAGAAAGTTCTGGACAGAAAGCTTACCCGGTCTTTACTCCCCAAGGCTCATGGCTCTCTTAAAAGTACCTTCTGATTCCGATTTCTTAAGAGGTAGGTTCCCTAGCATTGGGAAGCCACTGTTGAATGTCTGAACACAGCTTTCGAAGACGAGAGCAGAGTTTGTTGTTTTTCTGTGGGAGACCGTGAAAGTCTACTGGTCATTGATCTCCTTTGCTCCTGTTAGCATGACTGATACGTGTATTATGGTTCTTTTTGGGAACGCGTTTGTAGAGGAACTGCCGCTTGGAATTGTCCTACGTCTTATTTAATAAAAGGATGCTAAACCCTCCGGTGTTTCTAGGAAGGGAATACTATAATGTTTTTGTATCTTTGTGATCTCCTGCCTCTCGTCTGAAACTCCAGACCAGTTTCCACCATTGTCCTGTCCGACTCTTCAGAAAGGTTGTGACTAACTTAAAAAAAAAAAAAAAAAAAAAAAAAATTAAGCCTGTTAAAGAGTGTGACCCTCAAATGTGCACTGAGCAAGTTGCCGGAGCCTTCTCCGCGTTTTTTCTATTTTTTTCCCCCAACTGCCTTTTATAATAACCTCACTTCGTTGTTTATGGCAATACATCTAGGCTTTCCTTTCTGAAAAAGTTGTTTCTTTTGGCCGCTTTTTTGGAGTGCCGAGAGAATAAAAACCAGAGGCCGTATTGTCTGTGACTTCGCAAAACAGAGCTACCACCAGGTGGTAGGTTCTGAGGCTTATTAATCAGGATAAGGAAAAACTTGCTAACAGTGACCGTGATCCCAGGCTGGCCTGTCTCCTCTGCTGGTAAATAGTGCCCTCACCCCAGCTGTCGATACAGAGACTGGGCACAGGTGAAGGGGGATTCTGAAACCAGAAACCAGTTGGATGCCACCTCTGAAGCTCCCCCAATGCCAGAATTCCACAGTATTCCTTGAACTTGAATGCCAGGTTGGTCTATATAAATAATTTTCTGGACCAAATCTCTGCTGCATTAACAAGTAATATAGGGGCGTCTGGGTGGCTCAGTCGGTTAAGTGTCTGACTCTTGGTTACGGCTCACATCATAATCTCAAGGTTTGTGAGTTCAAACCCCCCATCAGGCCCTGTACTGACAGCGCAGAGCCTGCTTGGGATTCTCTCCCCTGCCCTCTCTGCCCCTCCCCAACTTGTGCACGTGTTCACTCTCCCTCTCTCTCTTGCAACATAAACTTTAAAACAGATATTTAAATTTTTTTTTTTCAACGTTTTTTATTTTTATTTTTGGGACAGAGAGAGACAGAGCATGAACGGGGGAGGGGCAGAGAGAGAGGGAGACACAGAATCGGAAACAGGCTCCAGGCTCCGAGCCATCAGCCCAGAGCCCGACGCGGGGCTCGAACCCACGGACCGCGAGATCGTGACCTGGCTGAAGTCGGACGCTTAACCGACTGCGCCACCCAGGCGCCCCTAAAACAGATATTTAAAAAAAATGTTATATTTACATCTAACTGATAATCCAGAGGAGTGAAAAAATAAATGCTTTGAGAAAAAACTTAATCCTTTATCCATTTCAACACCTATTATCTTGATAATGACCACATTGATGCTGCTGGGTGGTTATTTTCCTATCTGGCTTAAGTTGAAAAGCATGAAACAAAGCATTTAGAGATGCTTAGAGATTGAGAGATTTCGAGCATTTAGAGATTTACAGTAAAAATGTGTTAAAAGGCTGGGCCATCTCTTGGTCAAACAGACCAGTCAAGTTGTTTGGCATAATCTTCACCTGAAGCATGTTTGATATTGGGCAAAGTGAACAACCCATCCTCATAACATAGCAATTCCATATGAATTGGAGTATGTATCCAGAACCCTCCGTTCCCTGTGGACGCTAAACACAGGGAGGGCCCTCCAGGAGGAGGTGCTCCCTGAGGCTCAACTGGTTGGAGAGGACAGCGGTGGCTCCTGTCTCAGTGCTGTCCCTCTCTTGCCTATCCCTAGCTGCAGGGCTTTGGATGAATTCTTCCCCCTTCCTTGGTTCTCCTATCTCTGCAGGGGAGTAACGACGCCCATCTTGCAGGGCTGTGTGAGGCTGGGGGAGCACGCCTTCTGTGGGGTACGTATTCCTCAAACCAGGTATATGTTTCAGGTGGTTTTGTGTGTTTAAAGGGACTTCTTATTCGGTTGCTAGATTCTTCTGGAAAAAGGAAGGAATCGGTTGGGTTGCTTTGGGAAACTATCTCAGATTTTTTAACCAGGAGATTCTGAACTTAGGTAGGTCTCTAGTGATCCGAACGCTTTGACACAGCCTTCCCCCGGCTTCTAGGGAGAAGTTACTCATGACCCCTCACAACCGTGCTGTTTTACGTATGAAAATCTAGTCAAGGGCCTCATCGTCTGCCCAGTCCACAGTCTTACCCAGTCTAAGCCCTCACCTTCATTCCAGGAGGAAATCCCACCGGGCAATCCCATTTGGGGAAGGCTGTGTTGTCCCTCCATTCCAGAATTGATTTCATCTGGCCACTTTGTGGCTCTTGTATTTTCTCGTTGTGCAGGGTAATGGCTGCAGCCTCTAGATCTGTGATGGGGGAGTAGTTAACATACAACTTCACATCTAATCTGAGTCTACATTATTAGACAGAATTGAGACTATCACTCTATTCTGTGTTCCATTTTCTTTGTCTTTTTCTACTGGCTTCGATGAGAGATCCTGAACCAGAGGTGCGTGATCCACAGACAGGCTTTGGCTCAAGGGCTTTAAAACAAACAAACACAAAAACTTAAAAGCCGGCATTTAAAAATCCTTCAAAAGCTAGGACTTCCAGCCTTTTTTTTTTTTTTTTAAAGATGTTTATTTTGAGAGAGAGAGAGTGCATGTGCCCATGTGTCCACAAGCAGGTGTGGGGCAGAGAGAGAGGGAGGCAAGAATCCCAAGCAGGCTCCATGCTGTCAGCGCAGAGCCCCACGTGGGGCTCGAACTCACGAACCGTGAGATCATGCCCTGAGTCGAAACCAAGAGTCGGCTGCTTAACCTACTGAGCCACCCAGGCAACTCTCTAGGTTTTCTTGAAAAATGGGAAAAGCTGGCCACTTGGCCAGCAACCCCACGAGGCAGTCATCAGCTGGGACTGAACGCAGCTGCCCACAGTTAGAGGGATTGTCCTATGCTCTTCGATTTGCCCCTTGCCTGGCCACTTCCTTATTGCTCTGCCCTACTGTCTAGGTCTCAGCCGTTTGTTTTTTGAACACGTTTTTTAATTGCCCTTTGTTTTTCTTAGAGTGAAGACAAAAATAACAGTGTGGGCACACCCATGTTGCTATTAAAAGCCGAGAAGGATCATCAGTGGTTAATAAAGATGATCTACCCTTTTCCCCCCACAACTTCCTCTGCTCGATGCTGTGCTGAGTGCTTTGCGCATCCAGCTCGGTCCTTAGGGTGCTGTGAAGTAGGTGTCATCGGCCCCCACAGGAGAGATGAGGAGATCCCTTTGATTTTGGCTTAACTGATCTGTTCGACCTAACCTGACTGTGTCAGGGGATGGGGAAGAGGTTGTCTGGAGGACCCCTCCCTTGTACTTTTCCACACCAGGTAGTTTCTCATGGGCGGGGCATCTTAAGCATCTCTTAGGATGCAGGGCTTGGGACCAGGCAGGTCCCACTGGTAAGGATGCAGCTACGTCCCAGGAAATTGCTACTGGTCACACTGGCCCCAGGGAAGTCACACACCGTTTATGGGCTTGAGTCAAATAAATGGAGTTGAGCACACTAGATGTGCAGACCGCTTCATAACTCTTTCTGCTAAGCCAGCGGATCTGACCTCTCAAACCACTGATCCATAAGGGAACATCTGAACCCACCAGAAGAAAGTTTGGGGGAAAAATAAATTTGCTGTATTTGTTTGAGTCTAATGGAAAGGCTTCCTTCTTAAAGTAGGTGAAAATATCTGGTATCCTCACTTTGGTTAGACTTCAAATAAGTGCATTTTTTGAAGGTAATATATTTTGAAGTGGGTAGTTACAACGTTTGGAGTAATACCTTTTGTGTAATTAAGACATGGGAAAATAGCATGCCTCTGTGCCTCGTGAAAAGGAAAACTCTGCATGCTTCAGGCCAGCTCTTTTTTTTTTTTTTTTAATGTTTATTTTTGAGAGAGAGAAAGAGAGAGAGCTAGTAGGGGAAGGACAGAGAGAGAGGGAGACACAGAATCCGAAGCAGGCTCCAGGCTCTAAGCTGTCAGCCCAGAGTCCGATGTGGGGTTCGAACCCGCGAGCCGTGAGATCACGACCCGAGCCGAAGTCGGACACTTAACCGACTGAGCCACCCAGGCGCCCCTCTTTTTAATATTACAGACTGTTCTTGGGGGCATCTTCCTTTGTGCACAAAAAGATCTTTAAATGTTCGTTGTTCAACAGAGAATCCAAGCTCCAATTTTTCGCTGCAAGCCGCTTTCTCCTGCAAACAACAAACAACCCTGAGGGGTTTTAAAAGACTGTTCAGGGAACTCTGACTACCACTATTTCATGTTTAGATCCTGTTTCCCAGTAACAAAAAGCAGCCTGCTCTCTGACTAAAAGCCCCTTTCCCAAGGCTCTGGACCAGGTTTTTTGTTGTGTGTTTCTTTCTTTCTTTCTTCCTTTCTAATATCTTTCCCCACTGATGTCTAAAGTGAATAAAACAGAACAGCGCATAAACTTGTTCATACATAGCACTTGGTGGACACTTTTCTGCTTTTTATTGCAAGGTAACAATCCCGGCTGTTTGTTTTAGAAATGGTAATGTTGTATCATTGTAACAAATTATACTTAAAAATCATTTAGTGTGAAATTGCAGATTAATCCCATAGGGATGGGGTATTAACAATCACCCAGCCCTTTGGAGCATACAGATGGTGAATCTGGGATTTACAATAGGAACAATCACTGATTACATGCCTGGCTGTAACGGACAAAAAGGCCTCCGCAATTTCAGCTTGGAGAATACGGCGGAGGTCCTAGCGCCTGACTTGTTTGGGACGCTTGGTTCCGGAGAATGCCTGTTTCATCACCTAGCCCGTGTGAGAGACGGGTGCGTTCTGCGTGCTTTGAAACCCACCAAGTGCTTCTGCGGAAGGGATGCCTCGGTGTGCCTCTCTCTAACCCTTCTAAATTCCATTAGAATTCGTTGAAAGAGCATGGTCACAGTGGGGTGTGCAGTGGGAATGCGGCAGATGGGCCGGGCCAAGAGAGCTCATTGTCAAAACCAGTACCTGCTGTTTGCAAATCACTGGGAGGAAAGTTGTCATGCACGTGGACCAAGGGCCAGGGAGGGCTGTGCACTTCGGAAATGAATCTGCACCTGAAATGAAAAGGATTCCCAAGTGCAATGCCCCTGGTTTTGAAAATCCTCTGGTGGAGCTCCAGACTGTGGACCCCATGACATGCGTGTTAAGAAAAGGGGGTACCGGGGCGCCTGGGTGGCTCGGTTGGTTAAGCGGCCGACTTCGGCTCAGGTCATGATCTCCCGGTCCGTGAGTTCGAGCCCCGCGTCGGGCTCTGTGCTGACTGCTCAGAGCCTGGAGCCTGTTTCAGATTCTGTGTCTCCCTCTTTCTCTGACCCTCCCCTCTTCATGCTCTCTCTCTGTCTCAAAAATAAATAAATGTTAAAAAAAAAATTTAAAAAAAAAGGGGGTACTTATACACACAGTCCCGAGTACAGACCATGCTACAATAAGTGACCGGCCAGTATGTGCTTGGGACTCTGAGCAAGTAAGAGCAAATTCTTTCAACTATATATGGATTTTTAAATGTTCATTATTTATTTATTTTTATCTTTATTTTATTTATTTATTTTTTTTTGAGAGCAAGAGAGACAGAGTATGAGTGGGGGGAGGGGCAGAGAGAGAGGGAGACACAGAATCCAAAGCAGGCTCCAGGCTCGGAGCTGTCAGCCCAGAGCCCAACACGGGGCTCGAACTCACAGACCGCGAGATCATGACCTGAGCCGAAGTTGGACAGTTAACCGACTGAGCCACCCAGGTGCCCCAATATATTTCTTGACTTTTAACGACATATTTAAAAATGCTAAACTTGTAGAATCAAAATAGCCATTTCAACGGTAGTTTAGGTTCTGTCTATATACGCTCAAATAAGTCCCCCACGCCCCCATCTCTGCTTTGGTTTCAGATGCAATGGTAAGAAATTTTTCGATCAAAAGAACAAGTTGTCTCAGAAGAAAACCAAAAAGCTGGAATGCTTAAAAGATTGAATAGAATTCTCTTGACTTTTCAGGGGTGGCTTCTCAAAAACAAAAAACCATTTATCCAAATGAACGCTCTATTCCAAATATTCTTGATCCGAACATTGTTTTGTTAACAGTGCTCTGAGCAAAATGAAAGCACACAAGTGGATGTTGTCCTGGACTGGAGAAACTGCTTTTGCTTTTAGGCAAATGCACCCCACACTGGTTTTATTGCTTTTCCTGAACCCAGGGATTTGTGACCCCGATGGGCCAGCTCAGTGATAATGACCCTGTCTTCTCCATTGGACCAATTAAGTACCTTCCCAGAAGGGTTTTACAGCTCCATCTTGGGGGGACGCTTGTAAGCTTCTCAGGATTATTCTAGAAGTGCTTTGCAACTGGTCCTTATTTTAGCCCTGCCTAAAAGGAGACGGGTTGAACAACGTTTTGCTCAGAATGATCGGTACGACCTTAATTGTCACAATTATCAATGATACTAGTAACTTGGAGACAAGGCACATTCCTCGGAAAAAGTCTGTTTTATCAACTTTTGAGACCCTTTATAGCATCAGATCTAAAGTAGTTGGTGGTACACTCCTTTAGAAAGGAAGGATAGGCCCCAGCTCAAAAAATTTAATTGTAACCAACGGTGTAAGATAATTATCCATGAGTACATTCTGATATAAATGATGAAAGAAACGGATAAATGCAAGAACAACAAACATTCCTTCCAGAAGAATCCTGAATATTCCACGTAGACAATCTCCATATCCTGGATGGGAACATGAATCTTCCCTTTCCCCCTTCACTGTTGGGCTTGTTTTCCTGACCCCCCTCCAACTTCCAGCAGTTAGAGAAACCCAGTAACTTCTATCCTGGACCAAGTGATGAATACTAATGTCAGCAGTGATGTCCTGGGGGGTCCCATGCACCCCCTGGTAGGATGTGACGGGATGAGAAGCCACAGGGGCATTTCGCCACTGTGGTAATCTTCCTTAAAAACAAACAAAACAATAACTTCAGTCTACTCATGAGGAGAATGTTTGACAATCCCCAATTGAGGCTCATTCTACAAAATACCAGATCCATACCCTTCAAAACTATCATGGTCCTGAAAAACAATGGAAGTATAAGAAACTGTCCAAGGGGGCACCTGGGTGGCTCAGTCGGTTGAGCATCCGACTCCCGCTCAGGTCATGATCTCTCGGTTCATGAGCTGGAGCTCTGCGTCAGGCTCGTTGCTGTTGGCACGGGGCCCGCTTCAGGTCCTCTGTGCCCCCTCTCTCCCGGCCCCTCCCCTGCTCACGCTCTCTTTCAAAAATAAACCAAAAAAAATCTTTAAAAAAAAATAACAAAAAAGAAACTGTCCCAAACCAGAGGGGACTGGCTAGGACACAGGAACTGATGCCACATGGGTACCCTGGTTGGATCCCAAGAGAAGACCAGGACATGGTGGGAAAACCGGTAACATTTGATCCAGTCTGGAGTCTAGTTTATAGAAACGGACTGCCATTGCTGTGGCAAACATACCATGGTAATGTGAAATGACAACGGGGAACTCGGGGAGGGGTACGTGGGAGGTCCCTGTGTAATCTCTGCAACTTTCCTGTAAATCTGAAACGCATCCAAAACGGTTCATTTTGAATCCAGTAAATGATCCCTCCACGTTTGTCACAGTATGATTTCTAATAGCCAAGAGGTGGCCGCGACCCAAGTGCCCAACAATGGAGGAGTGGGTAAATAGGATGTGCTCCACCAGGGGCGCCTGGGTGGCGCAGTCAGCTGAGCGTCCAACTCTTGATTTCGGCTCGGGTCATGATCTCGTAGTTCGTGAGTTAGAGCTCCAAGTTGGGCTCTGTGATGTCAGTGTGGTGCCTGCTTGGGATTCTTCCTTCCTCCCTCCCTCCCTCCCTCCCTCCCTCCCTCCCTTCCTCCTCCTCCTCCTCCTCCTCCTCCTCCTCCTTCTTCTTCTTCTTCTTCTTCTTCTCTCTCTCTCTCAATAAACGAGCAAACAAACTTAAATGTGATACACAAGGGAATATTCAGCCTTAAAAGGGGAGAAGATTCTGTCATGTGCTACAACACAGAACCTTGAGGACGTGATGTTAAGTGAAATAAGCCAGTCACAATAAAGACATATGCGGTGCCTAGAATAGTCAAATTCATAGAGACAAAGCAGACTGGTGTTGCCAGGGGCTCGGGGCAGAGGGAAACGGAGGGCTACCATTGAATAGGTTTAGGATTTCCATTTTGAAAGATGAAAAAGTTCT
The DNA here is from genome assembly GCF_046562875.1 of Panthera onca. NCBI lineage: Eukaryota > Metazoa > Chordata > Mammalia > Carnivora > Felidae > Panthera > Panthera onca. Next base: position 17,037,903 of record NC_138350.1, read on the forward strand.
GAAGGTCTGTTGCACGACGAAATGAATATCCTTAGTGCTCCTGAGCTGGACACTTCACAAATGGTTAATACGGTAAGTTTTACGTTCTATTTTTACCTCAATTTAAGCTTTTTTTTTAATCAAAAGAATGCATATCACAGCTGTACAAATTAAGAAAGCCTTTGCTTACCATAAAAAAAAGTGTGTGTCCCAGTTCTCAGCGTTGGTGCTATTGACAATTGTGCTTGATGATTCTTTAAGGTGGGGGAGCTGTCTTTAAGGTGGGCATTGTAGGACATTTAGCATCCCTGGCCTCTACCCACTAGATGGGAGTAGCACCCTTTCCCCTATCGTGACAGCCACAAATGTCCTCAGACATAAGTGTCCCCTGGGGCTCAGGGGGAAAGTTGCCCCTGGCCCAGAACCATTGGTCTATTGGAAGAGTGGGAGGTAGGGGAAGGAAACAGATTTAAAAATGATTGTATAGACCTTTGCTGTCCAATACGGTAATCGCTAACCGTATGGGACTATTTAAAATTAAACAATTGAGGGGCACCTGGGTGACTCAGGATTTAAAAAATATTTTAAGCATGCGACCTCATAGTAGCAACAAAAACCAAGAATTAAATAGACATTAGCCCACCTTGACGATGCTACGCTAAATGAAGGAAGCCAGTCACAGAAGCAAAAATATTGCATGGTTTTACTCCTGAAATCCCTAAGAGAGTGCAACTCCTAGAAACAGTAGATTGGTGATTGCCCAGGGGTGGCCACAGGGGGACATGGGGAGCTGACTCAAGGGTGTAAAGGTTCGATTATGTAAATGAGTTCTAGAGATCCGTACAACGTGATGCCTGCAGTTCTGTGTTAAGAGGGCAGATCTCCTGTTAGAGGTCCTTACCACAATAAAAGTAAATGTTACGTGCTAAAAGGAAAAAAAAATAGCCAAAGAATCCAAACCATTGTTTTTTTTTTTTTTTGAGATATAATTGACAAAATTCTGAGATATTTAAGTGTACAATGTGACGATTTGACACAACTATAGAATGGTGGAAGCGTTCCTCCCGTCAAGTTAAGTAACCTGTCCATCACCTCACATATTTACCTTTTGTGTGTGCATTTAAAGGACATTTAAATTGTCCTCTCAGCAAATTTTAATCATATGACAGTGTTACCGACTGTAGTCAGCATGTTTTACATTAGATCCTCAGGTCTTCCTCATTTTATGACTGAAAGTTTGTACCTTTGGACCAACCCTTCCATATTCTACTCTCCTCCAGCCTCTGGCAACCACTCATCTACTGTTTTATCAAGTTTGGCTCTTTTTGATTCCACACATAAGTGACGCCATGCCCTTAATGTGTCTTTCTCTGGCTTATTTCACCTTGCATAATGTCCTCTAGTTTCATCTGTATTGTTGCAAAACGCAGGATTTCCTTCTTAGGCTAAATAATATTCCATTGCATGTGTGTGTGCATGTGTGTGTATGTATAGATCACATCTTCTTTATCCATTCATCTGTTGACAGACACTTAGGCTGTTTCCATACCTTGGCGATTGTGAATAAGGGCGCAATGAACATGGGAGTGCAGTTACCTCTTCAAGATTGTGATTTTGTTTCCTTTGGATATATACCCAGGAGTGGGCCTGCTGGATCATATGGTAGTTCTGTTACATTCTTGAAGAACCTTTATGTTATTTTCCGCAAGAGCTGCACCAATTTATATTCTCACCAGCAGCGTACAAGGGTTCCACTCTCTCACTTCCTCATCGACCTTTATTATCCCTTTTGTACAGACATCCCTACAGGTATGAGATGATCTCGCTGTGGTTTTGATTTGCATTTCCTTGACGATCAGTCATGTTGAACATCTTTCCGTGTACCTGTTGACCATTGTATGTCTTTGGAAAAATGTCTAGGCAAGTCCTTTGCCCATTTTTTTTTCCATTGGGTTTTTTTGCTGTTGAGCGGGTTCCTTGCATATTTCGAGTATGAACCCCTTAGCAGATAGGTGGTTTGCAAGTATTTTCCCCCATTCTATAGGTAGCCTTTTCATGGTAATGGTTTCCTTTGCTGTGTGGACAATTTTTAATTTGATGTAGTCCCGCATGTTTATTTTTGCTCTTGTTGCCTTGCTTTTGGTGTCAAATCCAAAAAAATCCTTGCTGAGACCAACGTCAAGGAGCTGTTCCTCCGTGTTTTCTTGTATGAGTTTTATGGTTTCACATCTTTAATCCATTTTTAGTTGATTTTTGTGTGTGGTATGAGATAGTGATCCAGTTTGTTTTGCATGCGGCTGTCCATTTTTCCCAATACCATTTATTAAAAAGACTATCCTTTCCCTATTAGATGTTCTTGGCTCCTTCGTTGTGTATTAATTGGCTCCTTTGTCATAAGTCAACATATGCATGAGTTTATCTCCGGGTTCTCTGTTCCGTTGATCTGCATCGGTTTTTATGCCAGTACCATAGTGTTTTGATTACTAGAGCTTTGTAATATACTTTGAAACCTGGAAGTGTGACGCCTCTGGCTTTATTGTTCTTTCTCAGTATTGCCTTGGCTATTCAGGGTATTTTGTGGTTCATACAAATTTTAGGGGTGGTTTTTTTTTCATATCTATGAAAAATGGCATTGGAATTTTGATAAGGATTGTAGTGAATCTATAGATTCCTTTAGGTAGTATGGACATTTTAACAATATTCTTCTAATCTATGAACATGGAGTATCTTTCCATTTATTAGTGTTCAACTTCTTTCATCAATATCTTAAAGTTTTCAGTATACAGATATTTTACCTCCTTGGTTAAACTTATTCGTACGTATTTTATTCTTCTTGACGTACTATAAGTTGAATTGTTCTCTTAATTTTTCTTCTAGTTCATTGTTGCCAAGGAGTTTTATGGAGAAAAGCTTTAAAACTCTTAAAGGTCTGGAAGGAAGACGGGAATAAATGAAGAGAGAGGTTTTCCATGGATGGAATAATTTTTTATGGTGGTAAATATACATAAAATTTACGATCTTAACCATTTCTTTTTTTTTAATCTTTTTTTTTTTTTTACATTTATTTATTTTTGAGAGACAGAGAGAGACAGAGTGTGAGTAGGGGAGGAGAAGAGAGAGAAGGAGACACAGAATCCGAAGTAGGCTCCAGGCTCCGAGCTGTCAGCACAGAGCCCGACGCGGGGCTCAAACTCACAAACCGTGAGATCATGACCTGAGCCAAAGTCGGACACTTAACCGACTGAGCCACCCAGGCACCCCTACCTTAACCATTCCTAAGTATACATTTATGTAGCATTCAGTATATTTACGATGTTGTGCAATCATCACCACCATTCATCTCTAAAACTTACTCATCTTCTCAGTCTGAAACTCTGTCCCCAACAAACACTAACTCCCTCCTCTTTGTCCCCAGCCCCTGGGAACCACCATTCTTTATGCATTTTGCTGCTCCAGGAATCTCCTGTAAGTGGCATCCAGATTTTTGAATCTTTTACGACTGGCTTGTTTTGCTTAGCATGATGTCTTCAAGATTTATCCATATTAGAGCGTGTGTCAGAATTTTCTTCTTTTTTAAGGCTGAATACTGTTCTATTGCACATGTATATAAATGTACATTCTGTTGCCTGTGTAATGCACATACAAATACCACGTTTTATCTTTTGATTAGACACTTGGGTTCCTTGTACCTTTTGGCTATTGTAAATAATATCGCTGTGAACATGGGTGTGTAAATATCTGTTTGAGCCCCTGTTTTCAATTCTTTTGGGTATATACCTAGGAGTGGAATTGGTGGATCATATGATAGGAGACTGCTCTTTAAAGCCCCGAGTACAGAATCTGTGCTAGTCTGCTTGGGCTGCTATAACAAAACACCATAGATGGAGTGCCGTATATGACAGACATTTATTTGTCCCAGTTGTGAAGGCAGGGAAGTCTAACCAAGGTGCTGGGAGATTGGGTTCTTGGTGTTGCTTTTGCAGAGAACCGTCTTCTTGCTGTGAGCTCACGTGGCCTTTCCTTCGTGCCCTTCTTAAAAGGGCACCAATCCCATCATGGGTGTTCCACTCTGGTGACCTTATCTAACCCGATTACCTCCCAAAGACTTTACCGCTGAATATCTTCACACTGGGCATTAGGACTCCACCTCAGGAATTTGGGGAGGACACAAACATGTGGTCCATACTAGAATCCTTCTAGATTTTTATCCTAAATCTTTTACAGTTTCCTCCCCTTTACTAACTTCATGGAAATTAACACCTGGGCCACATTCTCTTTGTAAGACCTACTGAGGACTGTGTGCTTGAATTTCATCAATGTGCTTGATGTTGGAATGAATTAACTTAATTACAACAGCAAGCTTAATGAGGTACAAATAGGTTTGGGAAAAATACAGGCGATTCTTAAGCATTCAGTTGAACCTGTGGAGACAGAAGCAGAAAGTCCTCTCAGATTGTGCAATGCGTGTATGTCACTGGAGATCTCATTAAAAGGCAGGTTCTGACTGGGTAAGTCTAGGATGAGGCTTGAGACTGTACATTTCTAAGTGCTCCCAGTCGGTGCTTATGCTGCTGGTTCCCAGACCGTAGGTAGCGAGGTTCTAGAAGGTCTGTTGCTGCTTTTGAGACTTCAGCAGATGTGGGTGTCCTCCCACGTGTTCATCAGGGTTGGGAAAACGGTGGCTAACTTTGGGATTGGACTGATGGTTTTCAGTTAAGAGAGTATATTTGTCATGGTTTCAGTTATTACTGGGCATCAATAAGCCATCCCAAACTTAATGGCATAAAACAGCCACCCTTTCTTGTGCAGACTGATTCTGTGGGTAATGAGTTCCAGCTCGCCTGAACCTGGTTTCTCGATGTCTGGGTCCTCAGTTGGGAAAACTGGAGGGTTGGGATGGGAGTGACTTGGTAGCTGGGCTCAATGTATCTAAAGACTCCTTCACTCTCAAGTCTGGTCCCTGGCTGGGTGGACTGGAGAACAAGAACCTGCCAACCAGAAGGGCATGCCTATACCCTCTCCATACAGCGAGCTTCTTCTCAACATGGTGGCCTCAGGGCAGCCAGACTGCTGATGACAGCTGTGTCTTTGACCTAGCCCCAGAAGCCATACGGTGTCCCTTCTGCCACGTTCTGTTGGTTAAAGTGAGCCACAAGCCCATCTAGATTCAAGAAGGAATTAAAGGCCATCTCTTATAGAGGAATGGAAAGATCTAGAAGAACAGGTGGAAGGGGGCGTATTGTAGTGACCATCTTTGGAAAGAAAATACAATCTGCCAAACTTTTAAAACTTCTTTTTTTCACTTCTAGATTAAGATATATTTTAAGTTTATTTTGAGAGCGTGCACACAAGCAGAGGGGGGATAGAGGGAGGGAGAGAGAGAGAATCCCAAGCAGGCTCCACGCTGTCAGTACAGACCCTGATGCGGGGCTCAAACAGGAGATCATGGCCTGAGCCCAAATCAAGAGTCAGTGGCTTAACTGAGCCACCCAGGCACCCCGAGATTAAGCTATTTTTGACAAAATACAACACGTTTTCAGTACATCTCCCTGATAGTAAAGTCATCGTTTTATTGGAGGTTAAAATCTTGTTCAGGGACCCAGGAGTGAGGGATGATGGATTCACACTGAAGTCTTTCTACATGTATCACCCTGAGGGCCCCTTGGTTCTCCTCCTTTAAGGCTTTCGCGAGACCATTGCATCCTTGATAACTGTTGTTCATTCTTGAGTAATGGGCCCCATCCAGACAGGACCTCAGATAACACAGAAGTGCTATCCACTTGCGGTGACCTTTGTGAAGAGGGTAATCAGAGTCCTTGGGCACAATTTGCTTGACTGTCTCTACCTGTCCAGGTGCTCTCCTTTTCCACCAGCTGAACAGCTCCACCATTGGGCCAGTTGCCCAGGTCCCCCGCAGTTTGTAGGAGACACTGCTTGCTACGCCTCCCTCCTCCACTCCATTCCAGTCCCGCCACCTTGGTCTCACTCCGTCCATTCCCAGGCTAATGAGTCTAGTAGACAGTAGTGTTGATTTCCTTTCTTTGTTGTAACAAATGTGCCAGGTTATGTAAGATGTTGTCATTATGGGGAACTGGGTGAAGGATATAGGGAAAGTCGGCATTGTTTTTGCAACTTTCTGGAAGTCTATAAATACTCCAAATAAAGTGTGTGTGTGTGTGTGTGTGTGTGTGTGTGTAGGCACACATTAAACGCAAGACCTAGGTGAAGTCAGCCACGTGTCTTTGTCAGTGTTTTTAAAAACAATCCTTTGAGTGATATAGTCATTATTAGAAAGTTTTAATATTTAATAGACACAATGTTTGGCTAACAGTGCATATCTGAATGTGGCAGATTATAAGTGGCTGATGGATGAACGTCTTGCGGGGTTATTCCTACTTCCTTATTTAATAGCTGGGTTCGCAAGGGCTTCTTAAGCCTGAGTGACCCATGCTTTGTTGCCGGGCCTGGCCCAATGACCCCTACCAAGGCCCCTGTCCCAATTCGTCTATCAGAGAAAAATGAATCTATTTCAGGAGCTATCAGTCCTCATTATCTCTAATTGGGTCTGGCGGCTGGAGACAGGCCTCATTATTTTTAATTGGGGCCCATCATTCTAGAACAAAACACCACCCAGTTGCATGCAGATTATGTGGGGCTATGTGTTTGCAAGTTCAAAGTGAAATTGCATTGTGGGATTTCCAGGAAATCACACTATTTTCTGTCCTTTTGTTTCACCTAGCTTTAGGGTTGTAATCTTGGGTTGTTCCACCAAAAATAACAATGGAATTGGGACTGTCTCTGTTTATATCAGAGGGTTTTTGTTGTTGATGTTAGCACGTGGGTAGTTGTAATATAAGTTTTTTTTTTTTTTCAAAATTAATATTATAATACTGGATATAATCTGGCAGATTGCTCATTTAAGTATCATTTAAATGCTGCTTCGGGCATGGCATTAGGCCATGGATAAAATTTGCCTTGTTTAGAGGGACTCATTTTTGCTCATTTTAATTTACTATAAAATAGGTAATCCTTCCCATAACACATGCTTTTGCGTTCCTTGGCTACCCTGCTAAATCATCAGTCGGTCATTTCCTACTTTGCTGAAGGAGGAAATCCATTTTAGAAAATCCGGAAGTGTCTGTGTCCCGTACTGATTGCTGGAGTCTTTGGCTGTTGCAGCTTCCATACTATTTCAACGATCCATGATGGCAAGTAATTTCTTTGTGGACAAGCTTTGAATGCCTTCCAAAGGCTCTTGGAGGGGTTGTTGCCGCTTGGAGATAGAAGCTGTGAGGTCCGGCACGGGTCCTGTCCCCTGAGCGTGCCCGTGTGGGGCGGGGTCTCTGAAGTCCCTAGACGCCTTACCACTCAGACACAAAATCTGGGCCCTCCTTAGAGCCAAGGGCTGTAAGCAAAGCAGACCGCCCTGGAAGGGGAATTGCAGGAGCAGCTTCTTGCTTTGCAGCCTCAGGGATACTTTTTAAGACCTTTCAGAAAAGAGAAAAGGCCAGGGCAGGCCTAGCATGGAATGTGAAAGAATCAATATGGCAGGGGTCAGCTCCTCGTTCCCATGCCATGATTTCTCTCGTCCACGCTCCGTTTTAGGATGTAGCTCTTGGGTTAGCTGGGGGTAGTTGCTTTTGTTTAATTTGCTATTAATGCGGGGCGCCTGGGTGGCTCAGGTCATGATCTAGTGGTCTGTGAGTTCAAGCTCCGCATCGGGCTCTGTGCTGATGGCTCGGAGCCTGGAGCTTGCTTTGATTCTATGTGTGTGTGTATGTGTCTCCCTCCCTCTCTGCCCCTTCCCTGCTCACACTCTTTCTCTGTCTCTTGCAAAGATAAATAAACATTAAAAAATTAAGAAAATAATAATTTGCTATTAATGCTTTCTTATTTTAGGAAATAAAATATGCTCTATTTCTTAGCATATATGTGGCTTACCCCGGTAGGGATTTTCTGCCACCCTCTCGTGTTTGAGATTCCTTCTGAAATCTCTCTTTGTCTCTAGTAGACAGTCCAATTAGGTGCTGTGTCTTCCGATGACAGATTTGCCATATGAAACAGAGACTTGTCACAGACCTTCCTGAGGTACTCCTGAGTGGCTGAAGACTGAATTCCCACTTGTTAAAACACACGAAGAACATGTCTTCTGGCGCCCTTTGTTCTAGGGACACTCAGCGAATATTTACCAATAAGGAGGAAAGTAGGTCAGTAGTCACTAATGTCTACAAACAGGGGCACTGTTTTCCCTGCGTGTATGCAACGCATGTTTGCAGTTCGAAAAATAAGTTTGATGTGCCTCCTGACCCCCTCTTGAAGAGGGAAATTTGCCCCCATTTGGAGTGTCAAAGCCTGTGTACGTGTGACCTCATGAACCGTGATACTAATCCTGGGAAGTGGATATTATCCATGTTTCTGCAAGTGAGAAAATATGGCTCAGAAAGGTTAAACGCTTAGCAAAGCCGGAACCAGAGCCATAGAAAACACCAGCGGAAGCTACTGCCTCTCACCGCCTCCAGCTGTCCCTGCTTTTCAGCAGGATGTTTTCTTGATTTACAAACCTTTCCTCCTCTTCTTACATCTAGAATTTTTGTTAGTTCTGTGGTGAATTTTTCTTGCTGTTTGCTATTTTTTAATTTTAATTTTTTAATTAATTAATGTAATTAATTTAATTAATTCATTTATTTGAGAGAGAGCATGCACAAAGTGGGAGAGGGGCAGAGAGAGGGAGACAGAGGATCTGAAGCTGGCTTCACCCTGACGGCAGCTAGCCCAACGCCGCTGGGCTCAAACTCACGAACCCGGAAATGACAACCTGAGCCCAAGTCAACGCTCAACCCACTGAGGCACCTAGGCACCCCTGTTTTGTTGTTGTTGTTGTTGTTTTTAAACAACAGCTTTATTAAGTTCACATACTTTTAAAATACATACTTTAATTTTTTTTTTTTTAAGTTATCTCTACCCTCCATGTGGCACTCAAAGTCCTGAGCCCTCCAAGATCAAGAATTTCATGCTCTACCAACGGAGCCAGCCAGGGGCCCCCAAATAGGTACTTTTAAAGCGTACAGTTCAGTGGGTTTTCATGTATATACAAAGTTGAGCAGCCATCACCACTATTCCAGAGTTGGGTTATATTTTTTATTTATTTTTTTGCCTCAAAAAGAAACCCTGTAATCCGTAGCAATCTATCCTTTTCTATCTCTGCTCAGTCCCTGCTCAGTCCCTGGCAGTAGACTAATCTACTTTGTCTCTCTGGATTTGCCTATTCTGGACACTTCATATAGATGGTACCTTTTGTGTCTGGCTGATTTCACTTAGCGTAAAGTTTCTAAGGCTTCTTCATGTTGCAGCATTTGTCAGTCCTTCATTCTTTATAGCTGAATAATAGTCCATTGCATGTACATATCGTATTTGTTTATCCATTTATCCCGTGATGGATGTTTTATCTTCTTTTCATGCTGTATATCTTAGTCCATGATTCCTACGTGGTCTTTTGGAGGTTGGCTGGATTAGGAAACTTTGTAGCAAAAGAAAATATTTCTTACAGCATATGTATAAATTCCTTTGCCTTCTTGACAATATTGTATAGAATTTCTCTTTTCAAAGCATAAGAAGAATCAACCACAATTGAAAAATAAGCCAAACAGCTACATAACCTCACCAGGATTCTGCAATACTTTTTTTCTGTCCCCGTCTAATTTTTTTTTTAATAAGCTTTGAATTTCAGCAGGGCTGGGAGTAGGGTGAGGCAAGTGAAGCACTTGCCTCAGGGACAAAATTAAAGGGGTCTCCATGGGGCACCTGGGTGGCTCAGTTGGTTAAGCGTCCGACTTCAGCTCAGGTCATGGTTTCCTTGTTCATGAGTATGAGCCCTGCGTTGGGCTCCAGGCTGACAGCTTAGGGCCTGGAGCCTGCTTCAGATTCTGTGTCTCCCTCTCTCTCTGCTTTTCTCCTGTTGATGATCTGTCTCTCAAAAATGAATAAGCATTAAAAGAAAGGGGGGGGTCACCAAAAATTCTAGATAATATTTTAATGTATTATTTTTTTTTAATCAAAATTCAAAAATCTCTGAATAAAAAATACCAAAAATTTAAATGTAGTATCTCTGGGTACCATATAGAATGACTAAGCTTATTATTGGGGATAGACTACTTATGAGTAGCGATCATATCTTAAAGAACTTGGAGTCTAGAATGCAGTATGTTGATACTTCTGTGCTGGTGCTGCCCCGATTCTGGGAAGGCCAGGATGTAAGCACGAATATTTGAAAAAAAGTAAGTCTCAGATACAGTTCTGCATGTTGGGACTGGGTAGAAAGGAGAAAGGGGGACTCTTTTGGTTGTGTCAAAGGAAAAGGATGGGAAAAGAGTGTTGCAGTAGTTAAAACAGGTAAGAGTTTCTTTCTTTGGGAATACAACCAATATAATTAGCCTTGTTATCATCAGAAACCTATCAAAACCAAACCTGGGACCAAAAGAAAGAATGGTTTTATAAGTATATAACTGTTAAAACCGATCTGCAAGAATGAGAAAAGTGTGGGGCACCGGGGTGGCTCAGTTGGTTCAGACTCTGGCTCTTGATTTCAGCTCATGATCTCACAGTTCATGGGAATAAGCCCTGCATTGGGCTCTGCACTGACAGCTGGGAGCCTGTTTGGGATTCTCTCTCTCCCTCTCTCTCTCCACCCCTCCCCCACTCATGCTCACATGCTCGCTCTCTTTTAAAATAAATATTAAAAGAATAAGAAGTGCAAGAATTAGAATAGCACAAAGGAACACCCCACACCCTTTGCCCAGATTCACCTATTTTTTTTTTTTTTTTAACATTTTTTCATTTTTGAGAGAGAGCGCATGAGCGAGGGAGGAGCAGACAGAGAAAGGGAGACACGGAATCTGAAGCAGACTCCAGGCCCCAAGCTGTCAGCCTGGAGCCCAACGCAGGGCTCAAACTCACGAACAAGGAGACCGGGACCTGAGCCGAAGTCGGACGCTTAACCAACGGAGCCATCCAGGCACTCTGGGCTTCACCTATTGTTAAATTGCTTATCCTATTTGCTTTATCATTTGTGCTCCCTTTACCCCTGAATCACTCTCTTTCTGGCATTTTCCCTGTCCAGTGCAGGATCCAGCCTAGGGTCAGGTAGTGCATTCAGTTGTCAGCTCTCTAGCTTCTTTATTTGTCCCCCTTTTATCCTTCTTCCCCCCGCTCTGGCCTCTGTTAACTGGAGCTGCTTCTGTCTTTCAAATGTTGATATTTTGGAAGAATACAGTCCCTCTCACTCCGTTTTATTATAGGACCTTCCTCGTATTGTGTTGTTCCTTCGCGATCCAATTCTGGCCACGCATTCTTGGCCACATACCGCAGAGCTGATGGTCCTTCCCTCTTAGGGAATCCCACCTGGAGGCTCACAGTGTCCATTTGCCCCTCACTCGTGATGCTAACTTATGACACCCAGTGGAGGTGTTGTCTGATTTCTCTACTGGAGAAATACATTTTCCTCCTGTTAATATGCCATCTGTGGGAGGATACCTGGGAGGATACCTTTCACCTCATGGAAATTGTCCCTTGAATTCAGTATTCCTTGAGGATTCTAGCTTGATCCAGTCTTTTCTAAGGTGGTTGTGACATGCTAATTGAACCTTTTTTAAGTTTCCCAAAGGCAGTGGAACAGGAAAGTGGGGTGGGGGGTGGGAATTGGAAGTTTTGGTTTTGATTCTATCAGGACCTGCTAAGTGACAGCCACCACCCTTTGCCTGGATCCAGCACGGGTGGCTAAGAATACTGGCTTCCAGGTCTGCCTAACACCGCTTACCAGCTGTGTGACCTTGGGCAAGTTCCTTGGTTTCTCGGATCTAGAGCTTGCCCCCCCCCCCCCCCCCCCCCCGCAAAAAGAAGTTAGTATTTGACTCAGAGGATTCTAATGAAGTGTGATCGTTACTTTGATGTCTCAACTTGCCTAGGCTGAGCAGTGCCCCCGACAGCTGGTAAAACAGTAATTTCTGGGTGCTTCTGTATGGGTGGTTCCAGAAGAGATTAGCATTTGCGTTGGTAGACTGAGTACAGTGGGCCTCATGTGATTCGTTGAGGGCCTGAGGAGAACAAAGAGGCAGAGGGAGGGTGAATTTGCTCTTTGTCATTGAGCTGGAACATCTGTCTTCTCCTGCCTCAGCTATTGGTGTTCTGGTTCTTGGGCCTTTGGATTCATGTTAGGACATAGACCATCAGCCCCCTGGTTCTCAGGCCTTGGAATGAATTACACCAGCAGCTTTCCTGGGTCTCCAGATCACAGATGGAAGGGCATGGGACTTCTTGGCCCCCAAAATAGCGTGAGCCCATTTCCATAATCTCATATATATATCCTTTTGGTTCTGTTTCTCTTGAGAATGGTGACTAATAAATACATAAGGGTAGAACTACCCTACGACCCAGCAACTTCTCTCCTTGGTATTTATCCAAAGGACACAAAAATGCTGAATTGAAGGGACACACGCACCCCGATGTTTATAGCAGCACTATTGACAATAGCCAAAGTGTGGAAAGAGCTCAAATGTCCATTGACAGATGAATGGATAAAGAAGATGTGGTGGGGCGCCTGGGTGGCTCAGTCGGTTGGGCGACCGACTTTGGCTCAGGTCATGATCTCACAGTTTGTGAGTTTGAGCCCTGCGTCAGGCTCTGTGCTGACGGCTCAGAGCCTGGAGCCTGCTTCAGATTCTGTGTCTTCCTCTCTCTCTGACCCTCCCCTGCTCATGCTCTATCTCTCACTTTCTCAAAAATAAATAAAACATTTAAAAAAATTAAAAAAAGATGATGGGGTGTGTGTGTGTATATGTGTATATATATATATATATATATATATATATATATATATATATATACATATGTGTATATATATAAATATATACACGCATACACGATGGAATATTACTTGGCAATCAAAAAGAATGAAATCTTGTAACAACGTGGATGGAACAGGAGTGTATTATGCTAAGCAAAATACGTCAGTCAGAGAAAGACAAATATTATATGACTTTACTTGTATGTGAATTTAAGACACAAAACAGATGAACATAAGGGAAGGGAAGCAAAAATAATATAAACACAGAGGGAGATAAACCATAAGAGACTCTTAAATACAGAGAACAAACTGAGGGTTGCTGGCAGGGTGTTGGGTGGGAGGGAAGGGCTAAATGAGTGGGCATTAAGGAGGACACTTGTTGGGGTGAGCACTGGGTGTTACACGTAAGCGACGAATCACTAAATTCTATTCCTGAAACCATTATTACACTTAATGTTAACTAACTTGGATTTAAATTTTAAAAAAAATGAGGGTTAAGTGCAGAAAATGTATACGCGTTGTTTGGCACATAGTGAGCATTTAGTAAGATGATAACTGTTGTTGGCATACGTCCCAAACAGAAAAATCCTGGGGAATCTGATTTTTTGATGACCCAAACATAATTCCAGGCAATTATAGATGTATCTGATGAAACTAAATGTTGTCTTCTTTCTGTCTTAGGATATGCTATCTTAAATCTTAATAACAGTGATGTTGGAAGGAGGAGGGCTTAACTGCCTCTGTGTCAAAATGCTTACAAATTCACAATTTGAAACTGTGACGTTTGAAATACCTGCAGTGTATATTAACTAACTGGAATTTAAATAAAAACTTTAAAAATTTTTTTTAAAAATGACATACCTGCAGTGTAGACGCAGGCTGTGATGAGTCACATAGCCCATGCCCCTGGAACCAGGAGTCTGAATAAGATCTTTGTTGTTTTTATCACTTGACATTCTTCTGGTGACACACTTAGGCAAGAAAAGTAATCTCACAGGATGATCGCACCCGTACAATTTCAGTGAACATAAATCTAATGGAATAAATCAGAAATGTAGAGCTGACCCATTTTAGGGATTTACGGTGGTTTGAGGTATCAGACCGGATGAATGGCTTTTAGTTGTTCTTCAAATCTATATCAATCCATGTATCTAAAATAGCGTAAAGAAAAACTCCATCCATAGGATCCCCATACGTTGCTAAAGGACCCAGACCGTGGTTAATGAGGGTAAATTTTTAAACAGCAAGTAGTTACCTTTAAGCTGTTCTTGGGTTCCCTATGCAATCTTCAATGGCTACGTGGCATCTGAGGTTTAGGAAGCACAGTTGTGACTGGACATGACATTGACAGCTGTGAGGTGGGCTTGATCACATTGGACATTAATGTTTGTTTCTTCTTCTAACATATTCTGCTTCAAGTCCTTCCCTTCCTTCTTTTCCCTCTTTCTTCCCTTCATCTATCTCCTCCTTCCTACCCTCCTCCTTCCTTCAAACATATTTAAATTGTAAGTAGCCAGGGGGTGCTAAGGGCTCTTTGCAGATGGAGAGGCCCAGAAAACCATTTTGTCTGAGCTTACAGTGGCCAAGAACCAGATGGTTAGGCTTTGGACGTCCTTTCCAAATGAGGATGGTTGTAGACTCACACAGAAAAGTCAACAGGACTGAAAAAAGACAAAGGCCCACTTTACGATAGTTTCACCTGCCGGGTACCGAGACCCGTAGATGGTAAATCGTGAAATTATCGGGGAAATAGCACAGTTAAATTGCTTTGTGTCTGGTTTGTGCATTTAAAGTTATAATGTATTAAGTATCAATAAGTAAACATTCTATTGCACTTAGTTTGTGTCCACACTTAGTTGTTATAAAATCCTAGGCTCTCGGATGAACAATCTTCTTCCGTATTTAGTCTCCCATTCAAATTTTTCCATCATGCGTCCCAGACCTTTTGAACCTCATCTCTTGTTTTTTCTAATATGGTGGTCCAGTTGAACTGAGCCATTTTCTTTACTGCCTTAGTCACCAATCTTCTTTTTGCCTTGAGTTTTGCTATTTCCTTGGCCTTTTATGCCTCCTCCTACCTTTCCACCAATATAAGGCCATTCCTCCTTCACAGACCAGACTCAAATTTCACCTTTTCCACATTGTCTCCATGTAGCCTGCTATGCTCTGACCATTTTTCTGGCCACTCTGTGAGTTCTCTCAGTACATGTCCTATAAATCAGCCACGCATCATCTTTCTCTTATTTAATCCTCTCCTTAAAGCATCCTGTGTTTGTGATATGTCTCTTTCTGGAGAATCCATTCTAGAAGAGAAGGGACATACACACAGAGATCGAATAAATGCCAAGGAAAAGAATGAAAAAACAACCAAAAGATTGTGGTCCCAGTCCGGTTCAGTCATTATTTACTTGGGTGATGAACTACAGCTTTCCCCAGCTCCATTAATATCTCATTTCCTGGGATTTGGTAATAGGAGACAACATTCTGAGGTCTGTGAATCTAGAATAGGCAGCACTTGCTAACCATATAAATGAGGGCACTCTCGAAGCTGCTGAAATGGAGACCTCCAAAGGGCAGAGCCTTAAAGACAATAGGAGCTGTTTCGCTCAACAGTCCAGAGGGAGGTGAGTAGCCCAGGGTGGACAGGTGTTTCTGTTCCACAGGCCATCTAGAATGGCTCTACCATTTCCTGGGGGCTGTTCTTGTTTGCGTGGTCAAAGCTTACCGCCAGGTCTATAATCCAACTCACGGGAAGAGGACAGACGGAAGGGGAAGCCACACAATGGCCGAACGTGCGCACCTTGCTCCTGCTCGCCTTCCATGATGAGTCACATGACTACTTCCAACTGCAAGGGAGGTTGGGAAATGTAGTTTCTAGCTGAGCAGCCATGCGCCTAGCTAACGGTTGGGGAAGGGTTCTCTAGTCCTAAAAAGAGGAAAGGGGCAGTCGGCCACGTCGAGTCCCTGCTCTCTGCAACGTTAAGAGAAAAAGAGATGTGTTTTCTCCATTCGAAAGACCTTACAAAGGGCCACAGCAGCCGGATTACAGCTGACCTGTCTAGCCAACCACTTGTTCCTACGTATCCTGCAGTCTACCTAAATCTGGACATTTGCCGATTTTTCTGCCTTTTTGTTGTTGTTGGAGTGCTGGAAAGGATTTCTTACCTCATCCTTCAAAGACCATCTCAAAGACCACCTCCTGCTCAGAGGCTCCAAATGGATCTTGTGTAGAGATAGCCCTTTGTTCATGTCTTTTTCTTGGCCTGATATATCGGTTACTGGCATTCCTGCATCATCTGATCGTGTCTACATCTTATGCTTCTCAGGGGGTATTTCTGCATCTTGGACCCTCCTGCACAGCAGGTACTTACGAATGGGAGTGGCTGACAGCATCCCAACTCGCATTTAGTGGTGCTTATGATGAGCTATCTTGGGTTCCATGGGCTCCTTACCTCATGCAACCCAAAGGCAATCCTGTGAGGTAGGGTATACTGTTCCCCCCACCCCTCATTTCATGGTTGCAAAAACTGAGGCTTAACCAGATGAAGACACTTTCCCAAAGTCCCTCCATCAGCAAGCAGTGGAGACAGACCTCACTCCCAACTGACTGGGCTGCAAAACTTTTGGGCCTCTTTTTTTTTTTTTAATTTTTTTTTAACGTTTATTTATTTTTGAGACAGAGAGAGACAGAGCATGAACGGGGGAGGGGCAGAGAGAGAGGGAGACACAGAATCGGAAGCAGGCTCCAGGCTCTGAGCCATCAGCCCAGAGCCTGACGTGGGGCTCGAACTCACGGACCGCGAGATTGTGACCTGAGCTGAAGTCGTATGCTTAACCGACTGAGCCACCCAGGCGCCCCACTTTTTTTTTTTTAATATATATATCTTTAACGTGTTTTTATTTTAGAGAGAGAATGTGAGCAGTGGAGGGGCCGAGAGAGAGAGGAAGACACAGAATCCGAAGTGGGCTCCGGGTTCTGAGCTGTCCGCACAGAGCCTGATGCGGGACTCGAACTCATGAACTGCAAAATTATGACCACAGCCGAAGCCAGAGGTTTAACCTACTGAGCCACCCAGGTGCCCCTTTGGCCTTTTATCCTAAAGTCTTTCCTGATCTCTTGAAATGAGTCGGATAACACTGTGAGCATGTGTGTGCATGAGTGTATGTGTGTGTATTGGGGGTGGGGGGCAACAGTGTTCCTGCCATAGCACTTCTGTTTATAGGAGGCCTTCAAAATCTTACCTATTTTTCCATAAAAGTGTTCAAAACACCTTAAGGCCTCATGTGTAAATTTTTAAGGGGTGGGGGGGAACAAGGGCTTACCATTAATAAGTTAACATTCTCACCTGGAGCCGTCGTCCCTTCAAACACTAGAACGTTTAGTGTAGCAAAGGCCTTGACGAACATTGAGGAGGAGAAGGAAAACATCGAGGAAGAGACTTTGAATGAAATCTAACTGTATTCAAAGAGAAAACAAAAAATCCTGCATGGCAACGGGCAAGGAACAAACGGAGATAGTTAATTGCAACACAGGTTAGAGGGTCAATTTCCGTAAGTCATAAAGCGTTCTTGGAAGTCATGTGGATCTCGGGCATGTGAAGAGCGGCTTAACTTCCCTTACAGTTAAAGCAGTCCTCCTGTTTATCCCTCGGAGAGGTGACCAGCAAGGCTTTTGGTAACACAGAGTGATAGCCAGCAAGCCAAGCTGTGGTGGAAAGAACATGCGTCTTCGGGCCCTGCTGGAAATGTAAATTCGTGCAGTGTGGAGCAAAACACCAATAGCACAGAAACCTTGACTTAGCAGTTTCAGTTAGGAAGTCCGTATCCTACAGTTTGCCATCGGTTTGTGCCTCACGGTCAGATGTACGGCATTATCTAAGTAGCCAAAAACTTAGAACAGCCTAAATACTCACCTCTGGGGGCTGGTTCAATATTGTAGAGTGATTTAACACAACAGGAACCCTCACGGCCAACAAAAAAGAACCTTAGATGGGGCGCCTGGGTGGCTCAGTTGGTTAAGCATCTGACTTCGGCTCAGGTCATGATCCCCCAGTTCGGGGGTTCGAGCCTTGCGTCGGGCTCTGTGCTGACAGCTCGGAGCCTGGAATCGGCTTTGGATTCTGTGTCTCCTCTCTGCCCCTCTCCTGCTCGCACTCTATCTCAAAAATAAATAAACATTAAAAGAAAAAAAAACCACTAGACAATATAACTGCACACTTGGAGTACCTGGCACCTGCAGAGGTCACTTTTAATGTCTCCCTTTTCTACACCACAAAATTTTTTTCCGTAATCGTGAATGAAGCAAATGACAACTGTCAGAAAATAAATGCAGTGCAATGTGTTTTACTGAACTTTGTATGTATAAAATCATGCCAGTAAAACGTTTCAAAATTAAAATATTTTAGCACAAAATAGGGAAAGGAGTAGTGGGCTGGTCCTTTATGATTACATGAATATATCTTCTGACCAAAGTGGGGAACGTTCTACCAGCACATTTGTCACAGTAACGAATAATAACTTGATAGGTTTTTAAGCCTCGACTGCTGCATAATTTGTCAGCGATTCCAATAGTGATCTTTTTTTTTTTTCTGCATATGTATGTTGAATAGATGTGAAGCAATAGATATGCAAGTAGGAAAAGTCTTTCTTCTTTTTCTTTTTTGAGTAATCTCTACATGCAACACTCGAACTCACAACTCAAGATCCACAGTCACATGCTCTCCAGACTGAGGCAGCCAGGCACCCCCAAGCAGGAGAAGTCTTAAATAAGCAGGATAAATTTGGTAGAGACTCCCAAAAATTCCTTTTCACAACACATTCCAGAAATGGCGGTATCCGTGTCTTTCTATCTTCAGATCAATTCTCGGAGCTTTCAAATGTCTCCATAGCCGAAAATTTCCACTAAAATAACTTCGCTAGAGAGTTCGTTACAGTTAGTAAAAAGTTCTCAAGCGTTTCTTTGACAAAAATCAGTTCATGGCTGATTGTTTCCATTTGGTTGGTCTTTGTTTATTTCCAACCAAAGGCTATTCGTTCAGAGCTTGCTGTATGTAACAAGGGAGTCGGCCACCATGGCCCGTGTTGAGGCAGAGAATCTGAGGCAGGCACAGAAGTGAGAAAGCTTTATGGGGCGGGCGGGGAGAAAGGAAGCTTCTGATAAGCTCAGAGCGGGAGGCAGTTGGCACGGGAATCTGAAGGCGGGCTAACTAGAAGGGCATTATGTGTGATCAGTTAGGGAGCTTATCTGGCTTTCTCTGGTTGGTCCTCAGTTGGAAATGGGAACAAAAATGAGAGAAGCTTGGCCGTTGTGAATGTAGTCCTGGCCGTTTTGTGCTGTTGGTTTTGGGGTCATTGCTTGGCTTTCCCGGATTGTTACTAGAGATAGATAGCAGTTTGGTTCCTGGCAGGTCTGACCCAGCAGGCTGGCTTCCTGGGCTGCTGGTTATAGGTAATGGGTCAGTTTTCTGGGCAGCTTGCTGCACGGTTGTAGGTCAGGGCTTTGTTTTTATATATGAGCTGGTCATTGTTTGTATAGTCAGTCTCTCATGATACCTTATTGCATCCTTTGCTTTATTTAATTTATTTTTTTAATATAATTTATTGTCAAGTTAGCTAACATACAGTATATACAGTGTGCTCTTGGCTTCGGGAGTAGATTCCCATGATTCATTGCTTACATACAATACCCAGCGCTCATCCCAACAAGTGCCCTCTTCAATGCCCGTCACCCATTTTCCCCTTCCCCCGCGTCTCCCCATCAACCCTTAGTTTGTTCTCTGTATTTAAGAGTCTTTTATGGTTTGCCTCCCTTTCTGTTTCAGACTATATTTTTCCCCTTCCCTTTCCCCATGGTCTTCTGATAAGTTTCTCAAATTCCATGTATGAGTGAAAACATGTGACTGGCTTATTTCACGTAGCCTAATACCCTCCAGTTCCATCCACATCATTGCAAATGGCAGGATTTTATTCTATCTCATTGCCGAGTAGTATTCCATTGTGTATATATACCACATCTTCTTCATCCATTCATCAGTTGATGGACATTTAGGCTCTTTGTTGAATTTGGCTAATTCAACAAATTTGGCTCTTGTTGAAAGAGCTGCTATAAACATTGGGGTACATGTGCCCCTGTGCCTCAGCATTCCTGTATCCTTCAGAGTAGGGCTAGGAGTAGCCCTTCCTAGTAGGGCTATTGCTGGGTCCTAGGGTAGATCTATTTTTGCTTTTTTGAGGAAACTCCGCACTGTTTTCCTGAGTGGCTGCACCAGTTTGCATTCCCACTGGCAGTTCGAGAGGTTTCCCATTTCTCCACATCCTCACCCGCATCTGTTGTCGCCTGAGTTGTTAATCTTAGCTGCTCTGATTGGTGTGAGGTGGTATCTCAGTGTGGTTTTGATTTGTCTTTTCCTGATATGAGGAGTGATGTTGAGCATTTTTTCATGTGTTTATTAGCCATCTGGATGTCTTCTTTGGAGAAGTGTCTGTTCACGTCTTCTGCCCATTTCTCCTGCTATTCTTTAAAACCTGTTCTTTTTTTTCCCCCCTATATGTGTATCCACTTCCTTACATTTTGCGGTTGCAAATCTAAGGAATTTCTCCACTGCTAAGCCACAGATCATGGCTTTCACACAATTTTCTCTGGGAGGGATCTTCAAGGGACAGTTCTAAAGGCTGACTCCGGCTCTTTACAAATTTTTTTTTTTTTTATGATTGATGAACTTCATTTAAAACTTGCTATGAGAGGGGCGCCTGGTTGGCTCAGTCGGTTAAGCGTCCAACTTCGGCTCAGGTCATGATCTCGCGGTCCGTGAGTTCAAGCCCCGCGTCGGGCTCTGTGCTGACCGCTCAGAGCCTGGACCCTGTTCCAGATTCTATGTCTCCCTCTCTCTTTGACCCTCCCCCGTTCATGCTCTCTCTCTGTCTCAAAAATAAATTAAAAAAAAAAAAAGTTAAAAAATTAAAAAAAAAATAAAAATAAAAAAAATAAAACTTCCTATGAGAAAAAGAACTCCGAAAAGAAAAAAAAATGCATATGGCTATCCTTACTTCTAATCTATTGTTTAAGCCCAGAAACAGGTACAAAATATGACAGAGGCTGGACACATAGACCTGTGCCCAAGGTGAGCACAATTCTAATTCAACATGATCTCACTCTGAATAGGAACACAAGTGGCGGAGTCTGTGTGTTAGAGGAAGACCACGTAACTAGGAAATCCCCAACTTCTACATAGAATTCAGTGCTGTTTAAAGGATAATCCACGGGGCACCTGGGTGGCTCAGTCGGTTGGGCGTCTGGCTTCAGCTCAGGTCCCAATCTCACGGTTCATGAGCTCAAGCCCCACATCAGGCTCTGTGCTGACAGCTCAGAGCCTGGAGCCTGCTTCGGATTCTGTGTCTCCCTCTCTCTCTGTTCTTCCCCCACTCACACTCTGCCTCTGTCTCTCCAAAATGAATAAACGTTAAAAAAATAAAGGATAATCCACAAACTGTGCTAATTTGAAGCTTACAAATACATTATTGAAACTCAACAGAAATAGTTGAGCTATAATCTAAGACTTAGATGAACAAAAGATTCTTGTGGGATGGAGTATTTTATCCCTGACTTTGTCTAGAATTACTGGTGCCTGGTGATGACGTAAAGCAGACTTTTAGTTGGTGTTGGTTTTTTTTTAATTTTTTTTTTAACGTTTATTTATTTTTGAGACAGAGAGAGACAGAACGTGAATTGCGGAGGGGCAGAGAGAGAGGGAGACACAGAATCTGAAACAGGCTCCAGGCTCGGAGCTGTCAGCACAGAGCCCAATGCGGGGCTCGAACTCCTGGACCGTGAGATCATGACCTGAGCCAAAGTCGGATGCTTAACCGACTGAGCCACCCAGGTGCCCCTAGTTGGTCTTCTTATGATTTGTAAATTCTCTACAGACACCTGGGTGCTCCTGCCATTCCCAGTGTCCCACCAGTATGCCTCTGGAAGTTTCCTAGCACCGCAGAATGATCATCAAGAGTGAGTAAGGGAAACCTCAGAAGGAAGGAAGCATACGTTGTATGCTCCTGGTTGCGTGCATTAAGTGATGCATGCACTTGCATATACATGCATATTTAAGCATAACGTAACTCTGGAAGAACACAGAAGAAATTGTTCAAATGACTCTTTCGAGAAGTCTGGGAAGGACGCCTGGGTGGCTCAGTCAATTAGGCGTCCGACTCTTGACTTCAGCTCAGGTCATGATCTCATGGTTCGTGAGTTTGAGTACCGCGTTGGGATTCTGTCTCCCTCTCTCTCTGCCCGCCCCCCCCCCCCCCAAATAAAAATAAACTTAAAAAAAAAAAAGATCTGCGTAACTAAGGGGTGGAATGGGAGCTCGTCTCTGTCTAGTTGATTCTCTGGTGACCACGTCTGTTCACCGAGGACCTAGCTGGAGCTCAGCTGAGAAGCCAAGAGCAGCTTTTCTTTAGCACAGCTCACTGGGGGTCCTGACTTTGATATTCGGTGACTGGTCAGGAATGTAGGTGACTAATCAGAGATCAGCAGTGGCTGTAACGTAATCTCGAGAGAGGTCCGGTTTCCAGTTCTTATCGGTTGCAAGCAGCCCCGTGTGCCACAGGTGGGCGGCCATCGGGAGCAGTCACCACCTCCTGGGATGAATTATTAACACCACCCCGCCCAGTGAGCTAGAATCGCATCAGACCTTGCTGCTGGGCATCTCAGGATCAAGGCTCATAAGCCAACGGGGGAGGCAGTTTTGAATGGCTCAGCACAAGAGCTGTTAACAACCGGTGCACTCTCCCTGCAGGATGGCATCCAAGGTAATGTGACTGGGAGGTGGCCTCATTCTGGCACCTTCTCTTCTATGAGTAGCTCTTTAAACAAGAGTAACAGCTGGGCCTCCAGGAGCGATGGGGCGAGAACGGGGCTCACGGATAAGAGTCTGCATATATTTGGTGAAAATTTTATTTGAGACGGTTGTTCGATGCCACCCTTTGTACTCACTGGGGGATGCGATCCTTTAGGAAGGAAGTTGTGGGGTGTTACCAGTTCATTTCAGATCGCCCTCGAGCTACGCCGTCAATCAACCTTTCTGTGATTATGGAAATGGTCTGCATTCTCCATGTCCAATGCGGTCGCTGCTGGCCATATGGGACTACTGAGTGCTTGGGATGTGGGTGGTGTGCCTGGGGAACTGAATTTCCAATTTTACTTTTAATGGATTTGGAGAGCCGCATGGGGCTGGAGGCTGCTGCGGTGGGCAGCTCAGGTGGAACCTTAAGTAGTAGGTAGGTGCCTGAAGAAAATTGTGGGTAGTAATTGCCCTCACATTTGAGACTGTCTCTAAATGTATCCCCGAGGCACCGTGTTTATGCTTTTAGATGTGGTAACCCCAAATTGCCCCAGAGAAAGATCACCTTAGGAAGCTAAAACTGAGCTATTTTCCTAGGCGCGTAGGCAGTGACAATAATTCTCCTGGGGCAGGTGCAAGATGGAAATTGGGTGTCGAACCTACTGGCTTTTTCCAGGGGTTCGTTAAAAAGCCTAAAGATTTAGAAGGACAGTTCTCTTTTCTGGCCTTTTTCTTTTCTTTTGCATAACCATGTCTGTTTAGAAAACATTACCGGTTGGAGGATAATTTCTCCTTCTCTAGACAGCCAAAAAGGTGACAGAAGCATTTGTATATGTGGTGAGAATAATTCAGTAGCCAGCCACACAATCCTCATGCCCGATGAAGAAACTCTAGCTCCAGCCTGTCATCGATCCATCCATTCAGTCAATGATCCATTTCTATAGCACCTAATACCGTCGCCTTGGCAACTGGTAACTCCAAATGGCACTGTCCTTGACTGAAAGTGTACTTGAACTCCCAGAGGTCCCGGCTTTCCTCGTCATTCCTGCATCAGGTCTCAAAACAGGAACCCGAGGGAGCATGATTCATGGGGAAGAATGATTTGGTTCGTTGGAGAGGAGTATTTCCTGCGGAGCGGGTCTTGCCGAGGAGATGTGACAGGTGGGCCTGTCCTCAAGCAAAGTGTCATGTGTCATTTTCTAATTGTCATGGCTGTATCGAAATCCACGTAGATGTAATATACGTGCAGATTTATCTATATGTGGTTATACTTTGTTTTTTAAATTTTTTGTTTATTAAAGTGTATTCATTTATTCTGAGAGAGACGGAGACAGCATGAGCAGGGGAGGGGCAGAAAGAAAGGGAGAGAGAGAATCCCAGAGAGGCTCTTCGCGAGTAGACGTGGAGCTCAAACTCCCGAAACGGAGATCATGACCTGAGCCGAAACCAAGAGTCAGACACTTAACTGAGCCACCAGGCACCCCTATTTTTTATTTTTTACTGTTTTATTTATTTTTGAGAGAGGGAGGGAGGCAGGCAGAGGGGCAGAGAGAGACGCACACACAGAATCCGAAGCAGGCTCCAGGCTCTGAGCTGTCAGCACAGAGTCTGACGCGGGGCTCGAACCCACGAACCGTGAGATCATGACCTGAGCCGAAGTCACTTAACCAACTGAGCCACCCAGGTGCCCCCTATGTGGTTATACTGTATAAAAAATGAAGGAAAGCTATCCTTCCCCCACTTGTGAATTAATTCCCGGATCGCTTTGGTAAACGTTTGGACATCCTACGTCATAATAAAAACAAGCAAACTATTGATACACCTGACATCTTGGACGGATCTCAAAGGCGTTATGCTGAGTGGAAAAAGCCTCAAAAGGTTCTATGTTCTGTGACTCCATTTATAGATCATTCTCAGAATAACATGATTATAGAGCTGATGAACAGAATACTGGTTGCCAGGAGTCACAGAAAAATTGTTCGTATGACTTTAGGAAATGACAGAGCATTTGTGTCTTGTTGGTCATGGTGCACATGGGATGAAATTATATAGAAGCACATGACACGAGTGCATATAAGAACTAGAAAGATGTGAGGGCACCTTGGTCCTTGGTGGCTCAGTCGGTTAAGTGCCTGATTCCTGATTTCGGCTCAGATCGTGAGATCGAACTCCCCGCGCCCCATCCTCACTCCCCTCCCCGTTGGGCTTGGTGCCCGGTGTGGAGAGTGTTTGGGATTCTGTCTCCCCCGCCCCTCCCCCGGTTGTGCACATGGGTGCACATGCGCACTCACTCTCTCTTCAAAAGAGAAAAGTGAAATCTGAATACAGTGTGAAGAATGTCCTAGTGTTGATTTCCCGGTACGATAGTTGTTGTTACCTTTGGGGGAGGCTAGAGGAAGGGTACGTGGGACCTCTCTGTACTGGTTTAGCAACTTCTTGTGAATCCATAATTATTTCAAAATAAATAGATTTTTGTTTGTTTGTTTGTTTCAAGCCTTGGGGCACCTGGGTGGCTCAATCAATTATGCATCTGACTCTGGATTTCGGCTCACATCATGATCTCATGGTTCATGAGGTCAGGCCCCGCATCGGGCTCTGTGTTGAGAGTGTGGAGCCCGCTTGGGATTCATACTCTCTCCCCCTCTGTCTGCCCTCCCCTCTCTGCCCTGTTTCTGTCTGTCTCTCAAAAGAAATAAACTTTATGAAAAGATTTTTTTAATGTTTATTTTTGAGAGAGAGAGAGAGAGAGAGAGAGAGCATGAGCAAGCAGGGGAGGGTCAGAGAGAGAGAGGGGGACACAGAATCCGAACAGGCTCCAGGCTCTGAGCTGTCAGCGCGGAGCCCGATGTGGGGCTTGAACTCACGAACCGTGAGATTATGACCTGAGTCAAAAAGTCAGACGCTTAACTGACTGAGCCACCCAAGCACCCCAGAAATAAACTTAAAAAAAAATAAAACCCTTATTTGGAAATATTGGCAATGAAGCCAGTGGAAATGACCTGAGAAGGAGCTGGGCTTGAGGAGCAGAACAAAATGAATAATGATGCTACTCTTTACTGAGCACTTGGTTCATGCCACTCAACTGGGCACCGTCCACATGATGGCCTTTTTTGGTTCATGGGTAATTTATTCAAAAGCTCACTTTCTCAAAGTCATCTGTACAGCTGGCCTCTTTCCTCCAAGCTAGTAGAATTGTGGGAACTTGTTGTTTAGTCGGAAATCTGTATACGCTCCTTTGCCAGATAATGAGGAAGCAACTCATGATTGACATCCATGTTCAGTGTTCATACGGGATGGCTGCCTCCATGCTTCTTTTCTTTCTTTCTTTTGTTTACAGTCTTTTTTTTTTTTTAGTGTATTTATTTTGGGAGAGACAGAGAGTTTGAGCAGGGGAGGGGCAGAGAGAGAGCGTGGGGGAGAGAGAGAATCCCAACCAGGGTCCACACTGTCAGTGCAGAGCCTGATGTGGGGTTCAATCCCATGAACCGTGAGATCGTGACCTGAGCCAAAATCAAGATTCGGACGCCTAACCGACCTGAGCCACCCGGATGCCCCCATAGTCTTTGTTTTTAAAGTCCAGCTTGTCTGGGGTGCCTGGGTGGCTCAGTCGGTTGAGCATCCAACTTTGGCTCTGATTGTGATCTCTTAATTCACAAGTTTGAGCACCATGTGGGGCTCTGGGCAGACAGCTCAGAGACTGGAGCCTCCTTCAGATTCTGTGTCTCCCTTTCTCTCTGCCCCTCTCCCGCTCATATTCATTCTCTCTCTCTCTCTCTCTCTCAAAAATAAATAAACATAAAAAAATTAAAATCTAGCTTATCTGATGTAAGTATGGCTACTCTGGCTTTCTTTAGACCTCCATTTGCATGATAAATATTTCTCTGTCCCCTCACTTTCAATCTGCAGGTGTCTTTAGGTCTAAAATGAGTCTCTTGTAGGCAGCATATAGATGGGCCTTGTTGTTTTACATTGAAAGTAATGGTTGATCTGTCTTTCTTGCCATTCTGCTACTTGTTTTGTCATTGTTTCTGGAGATTTTCTCCGATCCTTTCTTGTCTTTGTCCCTTTGGGTCTCTCCTCTGCTGTTGTAGAATGGAATGTTCTCTATATATCTGTTGAGTCCACCTGGTCCAGCGTGTCGTTCAAAGCCATTGTTGCCTTGTTGATTTCCTACTTAAATGACCAGTCCGTTGATGCAAATGGGGTCTTAAAACTCCCTACTATTATTGCATTATTTTTTTATTCCTCTACGTTTGTTATTTTATACATTTGAGTGCTCTCATGTTGGGTGCATTCTTAAAATTGTTATATCTTCTTTTTGGATTGTCTTCTCGGTGATTATATAATGCCCTTTTTTTGGTCTCTTTTGACACACTACGTTTCAGATAAGTACTTTGCTGCTGTTCGAATATATTTTGGTGACTATGTATTTTTAGGACTCTGTAACCCCGTCAGAGTCAAATACATAGGTAAGTTAAAAAAAAAAAACAACTTTATTTTAAAATAATAGCAGACTCCCCAAGTTGCAAAAATAGCCACACAGAGGTCCCATGTACACTTGACCCAGTGTCCCCCGATGATGTCGTACATAACTACCGTACGATATTTAAACCAGGACAGGTGACGTTGGCGCGAGGTGTGTGGGGAGTGCTACGCCGTTTTAACACGTCTGTAGATTTGTGGGACACCTACTGCAGTGGGGAGTAGTTACTTTGACCCTGGCTGTCTTAAGTCCTAATTCGCTAAGCCCCTTACACCTCTGGTAGATTCCTTTTCCTGTCCCGTTAGGAGGCGGTGTCACTAGGAGGCGGGAGAAGCGGCACCCAAGTAATATGTTGAATTCAGAGACTAATTGGGTTCAGTGAGCTCCTTCCTCTTACTCCTGATGGCTTTCCTTTACGATTTTGCAACTCATTTTGGTATGCCTTATTTTTAAAGCAGAGATTCATCTAAACCGTGGTGTGTGTATGTGTGTGTTACTACTTTAAAAACTCTTTTGAACACTTGCCTCCCATGACCCCCACTATCTTATCTTTTGATTAACGAAGAGCAAGCATTTTATATTGAAATCTTGAAGAAAAGCAAATTCACACACAGTTTGACAGCAGGAACTTCTATTTTAAGTAACTTCCTAATTAATCATTTTTGGGGGGGGGGGATCTGAGTAAAAGCCATTTAAAAGAATAGGCATTCAGTATAGGGTTGATGTCTTTTTTTTTTTTTTTTTTAACATATATTTATTATTTTTTTGAGAGAGAGGCATTTAGTCTAGGGTTGTCTTTATTTTATTTTATTCATTTTAATGTTTTTATTTATTTATTTATTTATTTATTTTTTGTTTTTATTTATTTTTGAGACAGAGACAGAGCATGAGCAGGGGAGGGGCAGAGAGACAGGGAGACACAGAATCCGAAGCAGGCTCCAGGCTCCGAGCTGTCAGCACAGAGCCCGACGTGGGGCTTGAACTCGCGGACTCTGAGATCATGACCTGAGGTGAAATCAGATGCTTAACTGACTGAGCCACCCAGGAGCCCCTGGGTTGTCTTTTTTTTAAATACAAATTTATTACTTTTTTTTTTTTTTTTTTTTTTTTGAGAGAGAGAGAGAGAGAGGGAGAGAGAGAATACAAGCAGGAGAGGGGCAGAGAGAGAAGGAGACATAGAATCTGAAGCAGGCTCCAGGTTCTGAGCTGTCAGCACAGAGCCTGGCACGGGGCTCGAACTCAGGAATGTGAGATCATGACCTGAGCCAAAGTGGGTTTGCCGAACCCACTGAGCCACCCAGGTGCCCCCAGTGTTGTTGTCTTCACTGTTCCTATAACTGTGCTTTTATTTCTAAAGTGATTGTAAGTTCCTGGGGACCAAGTACCTCCCATGATGCCTTGCACACATTAGATGCTCAGAAAGTGGTTGATCAGGTGTCGTGTTCACATAGTTGATTGCGCTCCTGGTTCCTATTTATTAGAATCCCTCAACTTTCAGTGTGCCTGGCTGGTTTGGTCAGTAAAGCCTGTGACTCTTGATCTCGGGGTTGTAAGTTCGAGCCCCACATTGGAAGTAGAGATTACTTAAAACTAAAAACCTTAAAAAATAAACCACTCAACTTTCTAATCTGATCATTGACTTCTTAAGTTGACAATACAGATTCTATGTGCAACATCTCCAGTAGTTTTAGCTGGTTCAAGAAAGTTACTTCATTTTGTCTCTGCTTGAGTCAAGCATCATCTAACCCAGAGGATCCCACGGTGGTCCGAGAAGCTAGGTCTAATTGTGATGTTTTTCATCACCGTCAGAGAAGGTGAAACTCCATTTTCCGTCTCATACAGTTTCCTAGATACTTAAGATTGTGTTAGACGAGTTTGCTCTCTTTCTTTGGTTCAGAATTTGTTTTACGACTGAGGGAACAAGAAGGTGCTGTCACTATGACACAGAAAATGAAGGGTTCTTTTTTTCGTCTTTCCAGGGGTAGATCTCTTGTTACAGAAGCCTGGCTCTGTTTGTAATTCCACTTTGACTCTTTAAAAGATATTTATTGATGAGAATAATTCTAGTTATTAGCATTAATACTTTAATCAGGGGTACTTGGCCAGAAGACTCATAAATAATACCATAAATTCTGTGGAGCACAATTGGGAAATTAGCTGTTGCCTGAATTTTTATTTTAATGTTGTCATTCTGATGGCTTCAAATCCAGACTGTTTCACACCATGTGGTGTTTCAAAGCACCATTCTTTTTTTTTTTTTTTTTTTTTTTTTTTTTGAGACAGAGAGAGACAGAGCATGAACGGGGGAGGAGCAGAGAGAGAGGGAGACACAGAATCGGAAGTAGGCTCCAGGCTCCGGGCCATCAGCCCAGAGCCTGACGCGGGGCTCGAACTCACGGACCGTGAGATCGTGACCTGAGCCGAAGTCGGACACTCAACCGACTGAGCCACCCAGGCGCCCCTCAAAGCACCATTCTTAATGTGTAAGGATCAATCGTGTTATTCTTAAAAGATAGAAAACCATATATAAAACATCATCCCAGTGGGGGCGCCTGGGTGGCTCAGTGGGTCAAGTGAGACTCTTGATTTCAGCTCAGGTCATGACCTCAGAGTTCACGAGATCGAGCCCTGTGTCAGGCTCTGCGCTGACAGCATGGAGCCTGCTTGGGATTCTCTCTCTCTCTCCCTCTCTCTCTCTCTCTCTCTCTGCCCCTCCCCCACTTATGTGCGTGTATGCGCGCTCTCTCTCTCTCTCAAAATAAATAAACATGAAAATAACTTAAAACATTATCCCAATATTTTTACATACATATATGCCTGGGGTGAGGAAGACTAGAAAGGAATATTCCCAAATGAAAACAGTGGTAATTTCTGAATGGTGAATTTATTTATTTATTTATTTATTTATTTATTTATCTATCTATTTATTTATTTATTTTGAGAGAGAGAAAGAGGGAGTGCATGCTAGTGGGGTAGGGGCAGAGGGAAGAGGGAGGGAGAGAACCCCAAGCAGATTGCACGCCCATCATGCAGCCTCACATGGGGCTCCATCTCAGGACCATGAGATCGTGACCTGAGCCAAAAATCAAGATTGGGATGCTTAACCGACTTGGCCGCCCAGGCGCCCCGAAGTGGTGATGATTTGTATCCTCTCTATTGTGTCTTTCCAGAGCGTCTGAAACGACAATGTCCTTCTTTTACAATCAGACAGAGAAAAGATACCATTTTAAAAAGCCAATATCCGTGGGGGGCTTTTACGCTAGATCTGAGCCAAGAGGCTGAGAAGCGATTTCCGTGAGGGGCTTTAGCAGATGTTTATTTAACATACTTTTCCTTCTCCTTTCCCCGCTCGATCTCATCATAAACCAGGGTTAACAGCGAAATCCAGAAAAGTCAGTTTTGTTTTTGTTTTTAGTATAGTTCACACACAGTGTTGCGTTAGTTTCACGTGTAGGACGTAGTGGTTGGACAAGTAGATGCGTTACGCTTTGCTCACCACAGATGCCACAACCATCTGTCCCATATATCACTATTGCGATATCATTGACTGTATTCCTTATGCTGTGCCTTTTCTTCCCGTGATTGATTTACGCCATACGTGGAAGCCTGTATCTCCCCAGGAAAGTAAATTTTTAAAAACGGTACACATTGATCTTTATTCCATTTCTGGGGTGTGTGCGCAAGAATTCTACCCTTTGCGGAATGAACATTTCCAGGAAGTTGATCCAGCCCATGGCTAAAGACCTTGTACATTTTGGTTTTTTTATTAAAAATTGGGGGCAGGGGCACCTGGATGGCTCAGTTGGTTAAGTGTCCGACTTTGGCTGAGGTCATGGTCTCGTGGTTCATGGGTTCAAGCCTCGCGTCGGGCTCTGTGCTGACAGCTCAGAGCCGGCAGCCTGCTTCAGATTCTGTGTGTGTGTGTGTGTGTCCTCCTCCTCTGCATGCTCTGTGTCTCTCTAAATATTAAAAACAATAAGTTTTGGGGACAGAAAAGGTATGTTTCTTCAGAAAGAGGAATCTGAGAGACTGGTGGTATCTCTTGGGTTTTGGGGTCTACCTACCCTTTTAGAAATTTGAGATGAAACCTTTTGGGCCTCCCTCTCCAGAAGAAAATAAAGGGGTGGGGGGCGGTCTGTCCTGCCTGGCAAGTCCTGGCAATGTCACAAAAAGAAAATGAACTGACTGGCTTTGGACATGGAGGAAAAAGGGTTGGAAAATCCCTAATGAATTCCAGACGTAGCAAAAGAAAGACCGTTGAACTTGAAATTTGCATAAACTGTGCTAAACTTCTCAGGGGATGTCGACACTGCAGGTCTGTGGACCCAGCTTTGAGGAATGGGGTTCTAACCATGGTCCTGGGCTACCCGGACCTATTCGTTGGAATGGCCTGGGGTACCTGTTACACATCCAGATTCCTGGGCCCTACTCTGCCTTTTCCCAGACTTTTCCAGGCGATCCTCTGCCATATTCAAGTTTGAGAACCACAGGCTCCAGTGATTTCTCAACCTGCCGGAAGTGTTAGCTGTTTTCACCAGTGTTATTTAAGCACAGATGTCAGAATGGGGAATAGTTAAAAAGCCATGTAGAAAGTTGTGTACTGTGGGGGCATCTGTTAATTTCTCCGTTGTCCCCAGAGGGATATGAACTGAGGGGGGTGCAGAATCCTGGGAAAATTCCAAGCCACACTTTCATATTAGTTGATCCAAATAGGTTTTAGTGTAATCCATGGTCAATATCCAATTTCTTCTGAGTGTTTATAAGGCTCCCAGACCATGATATAGCTTCTGTTCCAGGGAAAGCTAGCTGAGAATGCCAGGAAGATTCTCCTTAAGGCAAGAAAATGCCTCTTGTACAACTTCATCTATAAACTCAAGGAAACAGGATTTCTGGAAACTTTAATGGGCTTCAGGAAAGGCAAAAAGTAACTCAGAAAAATATCCTCCACTTAAAACTGCTATATTGAACCCCTGTGTTTATTGCAGCATTATTAAAAATAGCCAAAATGTGGAAGCAGCCTAAGTGTTGATCGATGCATAAATGGATAAAGAGTGTGTGTGTGTGTGTAATTATTCAACCGTATGAAGGTTTTACCATTTATGGCAACACTGATGGCATTATGCTAAGTGAAACAAGTCAGAGAATGACAAATACTGTATGATGTTATTCATATGTAGACTCCTACAACAACCGCAAAAACAAAAACAAAAACGCATGTAGATACAGATAACAGATTGTTGCTTGCCAGAGGTGGAGGGTAGGTAAAATGAGTGAATGGGGTCAGCAGGGACAAACTTCCAGTGGTAAAATAAATAAATCCTGCAGATATCATATACAAGCATGCTGACTATGGTTAATAATCTTGTACTGTATATTTGAAAGTTGCTAAGAGAGGGGCGCCTGGGTGGCTCAGTTGGTTAAACGTCCGACTTCAGCTCAGGTCACGATCTCGCGGTCTGTGAGTTCGAGCCCCGTGTCGGGCTCTGGGCTGACGGCTGAGAGCCTGGAGCCTGCTTCGGATTCTGTGTCTCCCTCTCTCTCTGCCCCTCCCCCATTCATGCTCTGTCTCTCTCTGTCTCAAAAATAAATAAACGTTAAAAAAAAATTAAAAAAAAAAAGAAATTTGCTAAGAGAGTAAATCTTTAAAAGTTGTCAGCACACACACAAAAAAAACACTTTGTAACTGTGGTGATGGACTAGACTTTTTGTGATCCTTTCATAGGGTATACAAATGTTGAACTACGTCTGAGTTTACTATAATGTTACATGTCCATTACATCTCAATTAAGAAATGTGTGCAAAGGAAAAAGCCTACTACGAATTTTCCAAGATCTTTTTTTCTAACATGTATTTAATCTATGGTTGGGAGTTAGTGAGTTACATTTAGGTCTTGCCTTTGATATTTTTTTATTTCCTGCTTAGGCTGAAAAACATGGTCCTATACTGTAACTGCAAATGTTTCCTCCACCTGCAACTCCCATGGGACAATTAAGAACCCATGAGCTGCTCTATTTTTTTTTTTTTTTTTTTTTTTTTTTACAAGGGGACCATCTAATCCCTAAGGTAATTTAGGAGCATTATTCTGTTTGCTGATATTCATAATTATACTCATTCAGTAGTGATTAAGAGGCTGTAGTTGGATAATAAAACACCAACAGTCCTCTTGTCGTGAGATGAAAAGATAGTCCCTCATTTCAACTGCTGAGCTGTCACTGTTGAGCAAATCAGATACATAAAAACTGGCGGTCTTACAATGCTTTTATCACTCAGGTTCGATCCTTGTCAGTTCCACAGCTAAGACCCTTTGAATCAAAATATCGGACCACGCTTTCTCAACGTGCGTTTGATTTAAATTTTAGCTGCCACCGAGGACTCTCATTCAGAAGTGGGGACAGCACCTTCAGAAGGGTTTCTTTGAGAGCTACAGGTCAGTTTCTGTTGGTGGAGCCGACACTCTGTTGAGTTCTATGCTTGAAATTGCTACCTGCTGTTTGCAGTTAATTTCTGGTTTGCGTTTGGGCAAGCCAGAAAACAATGGGTTGAGGAAAAGGTAACGTCTCCCCTTCCGGGTTCTAAATGACCTTAATTTGCCAAGATTGTTAGGCGCTGGGAATACAGAAAAGCTTAATTAAGAAGTATCACACCTCCAAATTTGAGGGAGGTATCAGAAAACCATTGGACCCTTTTTTGGAAAGGATTATTTTTGAAATTCCACTTGGCTTGTCTTTTTCAGACTTTTCCACTTTTTTAAACTACCATTGATTTGGAAGTCTGGTTCCTAAGGAAAAGAGGGACGTGGGCTAACCGAGAGGCAGAGCAAGGATCCCCAAGCTTCTTCTGTAAAGTCCAGACGGTAAATATTTTAGGTTTCCCGGACCACACAGCCTCCGTAGCAACTATTCATTCCTGTTGTGGTGGAAAAGCAGCCGCAGACCCCCATAAACCATAAGCGTGGCCGTATTCCAATCAGTGACACTGAGATTTGCATTTCATACAATTTTCTCATGTCATGAAATATTATTCTCTTGATTCCCCATCCCCCCCCCCCCCATCATTTAAAAATGTACAAACCGCTCCGTAGCGTGTGACAAAAACAGGCAGCTGTCCGAATTTGGCCCACAGGACATAGTTTGCTATTGTCTGACATGGAACATCAAAACTGTGTTGTTTTTAGAATTTCATCGACCACTGGCCAAGCCTCTACAAGCAGCTTCATTATGAATTTTGCTTTCTCCCTAAGTCCCCTCTGACAATATCCATCACGTTCTTGCTGTTGGACTGTGACCAGAGGCAGCTTCTATATGGCACATCATGACGACCAGAAGCAAGTGTGTGTTCAAACATCAGGATTGTTTGATAGGCAAAAGAATGATACAGTGACACGAGTCGTTTTAGGTGATCTATGAAAACCCGGGACTATCTGTGCCTGCTGGTTTGTTCTGGAAACCCACCATAAGAACAGGAACGGGTGGGGGACCCCCCCACCTTCTGGAAACATCCCTAGGTGGCGTATACCCTGCAGTATGCAGCGTAGAAACCATACGAGCAGTGTTTAGGTCTGTACATATCCCTCTCCGATCAGCTACATCCGTTAATCTGACGAGAATTTCCAGAGAGCTAGAATTTCCCCCCATCGTTTTAGGGAAGGATCCTCTGGCGTTAAACTGTTTTGCCCCATCGAGAACATCTGAAACAATGCTGTAAGATCTTTCTCTCCCAACCTTCTCTACTAACAGGCTTCTAGGTCTCTCGGCCTGAGTTTGTAGTTACAGTTGTAAATGTAGACGTTCCAGGAATATACACATAGCCCTTCGGGGCTTGGCAGGTGATCCCTCAACGATGGAGGGAAATGTTTCAAACCGAGGTTATTAAAGATGGCTTTTTTTGGTGTCCGCCTGGGAGATGGCCCTTCACTACGGGAGCTGCCCTGCTCACTAACCAAACTGCAGGCCGGATTTCTGGCCTGAACCCAGACGTTTGAGGGCCTCATAGGGAACCTGACAGGCAATTGTATTATGAAAGCTGACGTGCTGAATGGCCCGCTTTTAACGATATTCTTTACCTGTCTCCTTGTGTTAAAGTGGGAACGCGCGAAGGAGCAGAGTTAGAGGGTCGGTGAAGGCGGGTGGGGGATGGCAGGTGGAATAAAATATCGGGTGGTTTCATGTGTGGAGCTGATGTAGACTGTGTCACAAGAAAGGGTCGCACAGAACAAATCTCTTTTGTTCCCTGTCATCTTTAAATGAGTGTCAAAGTAGGCAGGGGGGCTTTGACCGTTAACCGCACAATTTAGCCGGGCCCGTTGTGTCCTGCGGGCCCCACCTCCTTGGAGTTTCTCAGATTAGAAAAGAAGGCCCCAGCCCCTTATAAATGGGCCATCTCTTGTTCTTTGTGTCCAGACTGCCCAGTGTGAAATCCACAGTGACGTTAAATGTTTTCTAATGAATAATTCCTGAAAGAAAATGGAGGACTATATGTGTAATGGATTGTAGCGCATTAAAATGTTTTGTTCGGCGCACAAAAATGTTGTCCTTCACAAGCGCCACGATCGTTGCAAAAAGGCCTTTGTGACGGACCTGTTTCAATGGATTATCTGCAAGCGTTTCCATCCCAAATGGGAATCAAAGGCCGCCTTTGGCAAACTAATGTTTTTCAAGATGGCAGCCATGAAACACATTTAGTATTTAAAGTTGCGGGTTTTAAAGGAATGTTTGAACTCGGGAGATTTTCTCACTTACTTTCCCCCCTTTTGATTTGAGAAAGTGAAGCGGCTCCCCCCGACCTCTGTCCTGTTCTGGCGGCCGAATGGTCACCCTTGACAAGATTCGTGGAACCTATTTCTTGGAAACGAGCAAGAGGTCCCAGGAATGGGTGGTGGGCGCTTTCTCTGTGGCTAAACTTCGTACGTGTTTTCCTCCTCCTCCTTCTGGATGGGTGTGGATAAAGAGGAGATTGCAGGGGATTTCAAATGACGCCTCGTTGTGAACTTAAGGTCCCAGTGGTTTTCACTGGGAAAACGATTGGGATTTCAGTGGCTCTTCAGTGGCTCAGTACAGAGACACCTGGGTTAGTGGGCCGGCTCCGATGGGTCGATAACAAAACTAATGGGAGTTTCTGTGCTTCTTGAATCCGGGTGATGTCGGCTTCAGAGTTTCACTGCTCTTAGATTGCCAGTTAGCCAACCACCGTGGCAAGGGTCTTCTCTTTCCCTGTTTCTGTCTCTGGGACTTTACTAATAGTGAGGGAGCTGTGGTTCGCTGCTGCCAAGCTCTGTGAAAGGTGGCGTTTTCCAACTCTTTGGTTATCTGCCTTCATAGGAGAGAGAGCCGATGTGTTTGTTCGCCAGAATATGTCTCCTTGGCTCCCATGGAGGATGTGTGAAGCGTAGCCGGAAACATCCACCATGTAGCTTTCCTCCGTGGGAATGATCATAATGAAACATCCTCGGAGGAAAGAAACAAACATTCCGCTTCTGTGAATTACAGATGTCAACAGAAGAAGGTCTTAAATGGCAAGACTCTGCCTCACATCCTTGTGGATCTTTAAGCTTTAGACATGGGACTACCGCGGCGCTCCGTGTTGGAGGAGAAATTGAAACAAAAGCCAAAGCTTCTGGAAAGTACCACGGAGAGCGGATAGATTCTCCTTTCCAACACACGAAATGTTAACTCCCGTCTACCGAGGTGTCCTCTTTTGACTTCTTATTTGCCATCTCCACAAGCTTAAATGAATTTAAGGAACAAGGACCTTAAACTCATAGGAATTTCCATAGGAAACAAGACCTCGCAGCAATTTGGTTTCCCCACCTACAAATTTATAAAGACTAAGTGAACGTAATGAAAGCCTCCATGGAGTTCATCGTAGACACTCCTGTGTCCTATTCTTTTCCTTGAGAGGAAACACAGCAGAATTAGGACACGTGAGGTTTTAGAAAGGCTTTTTCTTGTGGGATATAACCCACATACCGAAACGTGCGAAGCATAAGTGTGCAGCTTAAGTATTATAAGGTCCACACCTAGGTAACCACCGTCTGGGTCAAGACCTAGCACTCCAGAAACGCTTCACGTGCCTCTTTCACTCAATTTCCTTCATATCCACTAAAGAGAAGCACTCCTGGGATTTTCCTGATTTGTTTTGGAATCATTTGTTGAGCACTTAGAAACAACAACAGCTTGTTTCACAAGGTGGAAGCTTCTAGATGAGTCTCGCTGGCTACACAGAGATGAGTGTCGTTATGTCTTCATGTGTATTACGAAAAACAACCAGCAAACCCAGTGCATCACTGTTTAGATACAATCACTTAGGACGAGGTAAAAGTAGACTCTGTTCTTAATCCTGCCTCAGTGCATACACACAAGCAAAAATCCAAACTGGAACGAAAATAGGAAAGGTGAGACTTAGACGCAGCAAACATCACTACTGAAACATACGAGATTCACTAACAGTTGTGGTTTTTGTTTTTGTTTTTTTTGGAGGTGGGGGGAGGGTGTTGGATCGCTTTCCGTTTGAGTTTGGAAAGAGAAAGCAGTCATCCCATGGCGTTTATCGCGCAGCTAGCAAAGACTTTGTCATTCCGTCAGCAAACACGAGAGCTTTTGCCCACAAACTGCAAGTCACGAAGTAATCGCTGGGGGAGTATCAGGGTAAGCCCTGTGTCCTTGGTTATTTGGTGGAGGGAGGGCGGGGCTCCATTGTCCGAGGTTTACCGAACCGACCTATCCCTGTATTCAGTATATGGTTTTACAATCTGGGCTCCAGTGTAAGCCAAAACATCCTCTTTTTTTCCTTCTGAATTTAAATCTTATTATTTAACAAAACAAAACAAAAAACCTGTATCCACTATGTTGTGTTTGATTTCATTGGTTGCAAACAATGCAAATGACCCTCACCAGTTCCGAAAAGGAATTACCTTTTTTTATTTTTTTTTTTTAACGTTTATTTATTTTTGAGACAGAGAGAGACAGAGCATGAACCGGGGAGGGGCAGAGAGAGAGAGGGAGACACAGAATCGGAAGCAGGCTCCAGGCTCTGAGCCATCAGCCCAGAGCCCGACGCGGGGCTCGAACTCACGGACCGCGAGATCATGACCTGAGCCGAAGTCGGCCGCTTAACCGACTGAGCCACCCAGGCACCCCGGAATTACCTTTTTTTAGAGATTCCCCAGTCCCAGCGCATTCCGTTTGCGTCCTTACCTATGGCTACATCCATGTGCAACAGGCAGCTTTGTTTTGCGTGGGAATTAACTGCATGCGAGTTAAACGGCACATTTCTTTTTTTCTTCATAATGCATCTAATCTCTTTCCACGATGCCGTGAGACTGTTCCCCAGGGTGCTCCTCTCCTGCCCAGTCCCTAGTGGTAGCTACTGAAGTTGCTTCCGAACCAAGAGGTCAGCAATGGCTCTTTTGCTCCTTGACACGCCTGTGAGCAAGATCTAAGTGCCTGGAGTGCAGAAACGGGAAGTCTGAGCTTTCTTCCACCTCCTCCTGGCTAGAGATGGGAACGTGTTGTTGGACTGTCCCGCCTGAGGCCTTCCGAGTCGGGAAGAGGACGTACCTCCAGGGGAAGTCCAAGGAGGAGGCACAGGTCCTGGGAGGGCACCACAGTGGGGGGAAAAGAAATAAGAATTCTTGGGCTCGGTGTCTCACCAGTCAGCGGGGAAAGTAGACACGAGAAATGGCCACCTGCCACCTGCACCTGCCACCTCCTATAACTGCATCTGGCCCATGTCCCGGTCTAGTCTGGGTCCATGAGCACCCATATGCATACATAGTTTGTAATCGTAAGGCACAGGTACGTCTGTGTTCTGTTGGCCTCACTTAAAAGGGAGAAAGCATTGGTTATATGACCTTCAGAGGCATTATTTTAACATATGACAGTGCTGCCTCTCTAAGGGGTGGCCGAAATGTACAACGCTCCTTGTACATTTGGTTGCAATTTCACTTCAGCCTTGCCAGCATTAATAATACAGCTCAACAGGGGGCATGCTTCCTTACTCTAATGTTACTGCAAAACTGGAACTGTTTCTCAGGGCTGGGGTGGTATCTAGGCAAAACCAAAGTAGATCCAGCTTCTATCTAGGAAAGTGGCTTTGGAATTTTCTTCTGAGTCCTTTACTTCCAACTCTTCTGTCCCGGGGGCACCCGGAGCCTCCCCGGAGATGGTGAGCTTAGAGCTGTGTGCAGAGGGTCCGGAGTCCAGCCTTTGGTATGAATCCTGCCTCCCTCACTTACCTCCCCTGCATCTTGGAGAGTTTAGCCCAAGTTTTCCTTTTTGAAAAATTAAGGTAATAGCAGTTACCTCAGAGGGGCTTTCTAAGGATTTAATGAGGATTAAATGAGATGAGACATAATAATAATTGAGGCTATGGACCCAGCACGGTACACATGGGGTGCATTAGTGGCCCATCAGCCATGATAGTAAAAGGGCGAGCTGCTTCTGTGAGCCCCCCATCACCCAGACGTGCCTTCCCCAGGACTCCTCACGCTTTTTCTTTTCAGTTCGCTTCTTTTGCCAAAACTTCTTAAAACTGTGTCCTGTCAGCCTTCATTTAATTAAGCACTACCATTTAGCTCAGAGGAAAGGAACCCAGAGGTGAATTTTTAGCCAGCGCTAAAGCTTATCCTAGCTGAGGAAAGGTTTAGAGAAGTTGTGGGGTGGGACAGTATCTCTTTTCCATATCCCTCAAGTGGAACCACGTAGGAATACTTGAAACAGCTCTAGAACTGGCTCGAGACCATCGTAGCTGGAAGTTTTATTTTGTGGTTTAAGTAGAATGAGCAAACCTACTCAAGGTTTCAGAACTATCTCCTTGCCATAGCTCTGGATGCAAGACGAATGTGTGGTTTTCACTCAAATGCAGATTGACCTAATTATAAATTCAAAGAGAACATTGAAACAGAGAAAAACACTTGGATTTGCTCCATAAGAGCCCAAACTGAGACTGAAGTGACAGATGTGGGTTGAATCCCAGCTCTGCCTCTTACTGGCTATAGTCATTCCTCATTATCATTACATCTATCTGTATTTTATTATCTACTAACCCCGGCAGAGGGGCTAGGTTTTATTCAGTGACCTATCTGTAGTCGCCTCCTATCCTTAGGACAAATCCATGAAAGAAATCTTATGACCCCACTTAGAAATGAAAAATGGGGGCAGCTGGGTGGCTCAGTCGGTTAGGCATCCGATTCTTGATTTCAGCTCAGGTCATGATCTCACAGTTCATGGGATCGAGCCCCGCATTGGGCTCTGTGCTGACAGCATGGAGCCTGTTTGGGATTCTCTCTCTCGCTCTCGCTCTCGCTCTCACTCTTGTTCTCTCTTGCTCTCTCTGCCCCTCCTCTGTTCTCTCTGTCTCAAAATAAATACACGTTAAAAAAATTTTTTTTTAACGTTTATTGCTGAGACAGAGACAGAGCATGAGTGGGGGAGGGGCAGAGAGAGAGGGGAACACAGAATCGAAACAGGCTCCAGGCTCTGAGCTGTTAGCACAGAGCCCGACGTGGGGCTCGAACCCACAGACTTTGAGATCATGACCTGAGCTGAAGCCGGACGCTCAACCGACTGAGCCACCCAGGCGCCCCTAAATACACATTTTTAAAAAATGAAAAATGATTTGACTATTTAGTTTCAAGGAAGAAAAGCCCAGGCGGATGAACTTAAGAGTTTATTTTGTTATAGATCACAAACTCCAAAGGGTGGAAACAGAAGTACATAGTGTTGGAGTTCTAGACCCCATAAAAGAAAAAGTCATTTTTATATAATAAACTTCATCAGGTATTTCTCTGTAGGAAAACCTCCATGAGCAAAATCAAAAGACAAATGACAAACTGGGAAAAATATTCCCAGCCCATAGCAAAAGGCTGATTTCCTAACTCCGCAAAGAGGCCATTCAAGTAAAAGACAAAACTAAGTTCCTTATTAGAACCTAAGGAAGAATACAAGTGGGCAGATGATAGAAAAAAGAAATACAAAAGTCCAAGAAACATGCAAGTATAAAAAAAAAAACCAATAAACCTACAAAATGACGCTCCCGCCTGCTTGCAATTCACAAAATGCTCCCGTCTCCACCTATGTGGTGACCAAGAAAAGGACCCATAATAGCAGTATTGGAGAGAGTTAGGGGAAAAACTGCATTTTCACACCTGCTTTGTTGGAGCGGAAGTTGGAGTGATGTTTCTGGTGCACGTTGGCTAAGTTGGGTCTCCAAGTTGTCTTGTGATCCGGGAGTTCCTTCCTACTGGTTCTCTCCCAAAACAAAACACGCCGAGCCGTAACCGGCAGGATGCCCATTACAAATGGTCTGTGGCACCACAAACTAAAAATAACCTGAGGTCCATCTGTAGGAATGTCAGCTCCTCAAGGACAAGGCTATTTTTCCAACTTGTCCACTGATGCATCACGAGTGAGGTGCCTAGAACAGGACGTGACACAGGAAAAACTGAGCTCCTTGAATGTTGGTGGATGAGCAAAGGTAGTGAACAATGAGTACGCCGTCCTAGAAAGAATGAGGTGGTTCCTGCTGATCCTGAAAGCTATCTAGAGCTATTAAGTGAGAGAAAAGCAACATGCAGTTCGCCACGTGGGACACGGTTCTGTCTGTATAAATAGGAAAATGTTACGGGTGTGTAAATATTCAGGAAGGACAGCCCTAAACCTTTGGATGGGGAGAGGGACTGAGGTTGAAAAAGATGAGAAAGCCTTGTTTGTTTGGGGGGGGGACCGCGTGGCATTTAAAAATTGTGCGGATGTATTTATGAGGGTTTCCCTCACCCCCATGCACATGCATACCATGTGGCAGGAAGTATGGCCAGATCTAAAATGGAACCGAGAAGTTATGGGACAGTTAGCATCTGTCTGTCTCTAGGACTGCCCAATACATGTCTTTTTGTTTGTTTGTTTGTTTATCTTTGAGAGCAAGAGAGAGAGCACGAGCAAGCGGGGGAGGGACAGAGAGAATCCCAAGCAGGCTCCGCACTGTCAGCACAGAGCCCCATGCTGGGCTCGATGCCACAAAATGTGAGATCGTGACCTGAGCCGAAATCAAGACTCGGAGACTCAATCAACTGAGCCACCCAGGTGCCCCCTCCAACGTCTAGGTCTTTGCATCTACGTGCATGGCCAACATCACCGTGCTCATAACCTTGTTATTTTTACATCCCCATGGCAAAAAGAATGGAGCCTCTTAGATTCCCCGGGCTGGATTCTGTGGTCTTGTCTAGGTCCGTTCCCCTTCCCAGGGCAGAGCCATGCTCTGGCCCACCTGTGACCCGTTCAACTCACCTCTTCAGCAGGAGTGGGAAGGGAGCAGATTCCCTTGGAAGGGAGTGGAGGCAATTCCTGTCACCTGTACCATGCTGAGGTCCAAAGGGGGCAATGACATAGTCAGAGTCACATAACTACACAGCCGTGGGACTAACCTTTAGACTGATCCAAATCCCAAATCCTTTCTGTAGCCTTCCTGTCACTTAACTTCTGTTTCTACTTTCACCAAGGGAGGAAAATGCCATCTATGGGATGAGTTGTCATGGATATTCCATGAGACAGATATTTGCAAACTGCCCTGTTACTGTGCATGGTAGATATCCAGTGAACTAGAAAGGGCTATTGCCCACAAAAATAGTCCCTCTTATCAGCAGGTGGAATACATTTGGGTAAACCAGTGTTGATTATCTTTCTTTAAACTGTGATTTCCCCGAGACCAGTGACTTTAGCTGCTGTCCTTCCTCTCTGAATTCTCTAGATTGTTTCCAGTCTATACAAGGCACAGAACTAGCATGAAATTCTAGTTCACTCAGCACACTTACTGAGGCAAGAACTGAACTAGAAGCTGGGGACACAACAATGAGCAAGATTTACTCTTGAGAGTCTTCTAGAAGGAATCAGCCTAAGATCAAGAAATCATCTGATTAACTGCAAGTTGTGGACAGTCCTATAAAAAATGGCGTGCAGGGATATTGAGTATTGGAGGCATTTACCTATCTCTGATTTTGAATAGATAATACAAATACACATACAAAATTCAAAAAGCACAAACAGGTTTACAGTCAAACTGAAGCCTCCTTTTCCAGAAGCAGCCACTGTTGCCAATTTCTTGGGCATCTTCCAGGGAGATTTCATGAATGTACATGTATGTGCGTGTATATTTCCTAAAAGTGGTAACAAGCCATTCAGAAGATTCTTTACCTCTATAGTATTCCATTGTATCGCCTGGACCATAATTTAATTTACTTGTTCCTTATTAGTGGATATTTATATTTTGTCTAATGAAAATGTTAGAGGGCTTATCTAGAGGAT
This sequence comes from Panthera onca, assembly GCF_046562875.1. Lineage (NCBI taxonomy): Eukaryota > Metazoa > Chordata > Mammalia > Carnivora > Felidae > Panthera > Panthera onca. The sequence continues at coordinate 17,081,337 of NC_138350.1, forward strand.
AAGTATCCAGAAATGAAATTATTGTCTCAAAGAATAGTTTTAAAAATATTTTATCAAATTATATTTCATAGAGTTTCAACAAGGTATATAACCTCTCACTTAGAATAAATGCCAGTATTTCTTTGCCATACTCTCACCAAGGATGTTCTCAAAGTTTTATTTGTCAGACTGCCAAAAACGGAAAACAGTAGCTCAGTGTACTCTAGTAACATTTTTCTTCAAAGCGGAGTATTTTTTTTTTCTTATGTTTGAAGGACAAGTCTTCATTTTCTTTGCTGTGAATTGTTTTTTAAGCTTTGTCTAGTTTTGGTGTGTATGTATGTAGGGGTGTTGGACTTTTCTTATTGATTTATAGAAGCTCTTTATATATTAAGGAATCTAGTCATTTGTCTAGAATGTGAGTTGCAAGTATTTTTTTCCAAAATTCTTTTTGTCCTTTGACTTTGCTTACAATTTTTTTTTTTTGGCAGACATTTTTCTGTCGTTGAACTGGTGTGTGTGCGTGTGTGTGTGTGTGTGTGTGTACCTTCCTGAATTTTTTTTTCCTCAGAAAGCTTTTCTTTATTATTTTATTTTTTTAATTTATTTTTAATTTTTTTAATATTTATTCATTTTGCGGGGAGAGAGAGAGAGAGACAGAGCATGAGCAGGGGAGAGGCAGAGAGAGAGGAAGACATAGAATCCAAAGCAGGCTTCAGGCTCTGAGCTGTCAGCACAGAGCCCGATGTGGGGCTTGAACCCACGAACTGTGAGATCATGACCTGATCCCAAGTCGGATGCTTAACTGACTGAGCCACCCAGGTGCCCCTAAATTTATCTTTAAATTTACATCCAAATTAGTTAGCATATAGTACAATAATGATTTTGGGAGTAGATTCCAGGGATCCATCCCCTTGTATAACACCCAGTGCTCATCCCAACAAGTGTCTTCCTTAATGCCCATCTTGCATTTATCCCATCCCTCCACCCACAACCCCCCAGCAACCCTCAGTTTGTTCTCGGTATTTAAGAGTCTCTTATGTTTTGTCCCCCTCCTTGTTCTTATATTATTTTTGCTTCTCTTCCCTTATGTTCATCTATTTTGTATCTTAAGTTCTTCAGATAAGTGAAGTCCTATGATATTTGTCTTTCTCTGACTAATTTCACTTAGCATAATACCCTCCAGTTCCATCCACGTAGTTGCAAATGGCAAGATTTCATTCTTTTTGATTGCCGAGTGATACTCCATTGTATTATCCATTCACCCATCGATGGACATTTGGGCTCTTTGCATACTTTGGCTATTGTTGATAGTGCTGCTATAAACATGGGGGTGCACGTGCCCCTTTGAAACAGCACCCCTGTATCCCTTGGATAAATACATAGTAGTGCAATTGCTGGGTCGTAGGGTAGTTCTATTTTTAGTTTTTTGAGGAACCTCCGTTCTGTTTTCCAGAGTGGCTGCACCAGTTTGCATTCCCACCAGCAGGGGGATTCCCACCACCAGGGATCCTCTTTCTCCGCATCCTCGCCAACATCTGTTGTTGCCTGAGTTGCTAATGTTAGCCATTCTGACTGCTTCCTGAGTTTTTAAAAATCATACTTAGAAGAACTTTTCTTACTTTACCTATATTTTCTTCTAGTACCTTTATTTTTTAATTTGTATTGTTTAATGTTTGAATCTTTGACTCATCTGGAATTTGTTTTGGCATAAAGTACGGGGTAGATATCCAAACGTTTTGTTGTTTTTTTTTTTTTAAATAGAGCTATCCAATGTCCTAATGCTAATTTTGAAAGTTAGGCTATAAAGGTATAATTTATGTACAGAAAAATTTATCCTCAGATCAGCAGCCCTCTGAGTTTTTACGATTGTATAATGCCGTTTACTGAATAATGCATTTTCTCACCACAAATTTAATGCTACCTTAATCACTTTTAATAGAAGTTTGGGACAAGCTCTCCCTTCTCTGTTCAGTGAAACTGAATTGGTTGTGTGTTCGTGTGCAATCATACACTGTTGGATTAATGTAGCTTTGTGTTTTAATATCTGTGTAGGCTCATATCTTCCCATTGATCTTTTTGTTTATTTCAGAAATTTCCTTGATAGTTTCACTTTTTCAAGATGAACTTTAGACTCAAATTTAGTGCCCAAAAAATCGTGGCAGTAGTTTTTAAGTAATCTCTATGCCCAACGTAGGACTTGAACTCATGACCCCAAGAACAAGAGTGTCGGCTCTATGGATTGAGACAGCCAGGTGTCCCCCAGCAGTAACTTAAATGGGATTTATTTAGGGGTGCCTGAGTGGCTCAGTCGGTTAAGCATCTGACTTTGGGTCAGGTCATGATCTTGGGGTTCGTGGGTTTGAGCCCCATGGGCTCTGTGCTGACAGCTCGGAGCCTGGAGCCTCCTTCAGATTTCTGTGTCTTCCTCTCTCTCTGCCCCTCTCCCACTCATGGTCACTTGCTCACTCTCTCTCTCTGAAATAAATATTAAAATATTTTTTAAAATAAATAAATGGGATTTATTTACTTTATAGATGAACTTAGTGGAACTGATATCTTTGTGATGTTGAATCTTCCTAAACAAAGACATAGTGTGTTTTTCTATTTGTTTAGCTTTTCCTTTGTGGTCCTTAGGAGGGTGTTAAAATTATTTTTATATAAACTTGACACGTTTTTTGGTAAGATTGTTTTTATATTTCAACTCTGGTGATATTTTAAGTAGAGTTCCTTCTTCAGTTACAACTTTCAACTAATAATTAGCTGGTTACGCTAAAGCTATTTCTTTCTTTTTAAAAATGTTTTGTAATGTTTTATTTTTGAGAGAAGAGAGAGAGAGGGAAGAGAGGGAGGGCCAGAGAGAGAGGGAGACACAGAATCCGAAGCAGGCTCCAGGCTCTGAGCCGTCAGCACAGAGCCCGACGCGGGGCTCAAACTCACGAACCGTGAGATCATGACCTGAGCCGAAGTCGGACGCTCAACCGACTGAGCCACCCAGACGCCCCGAAAGCTATTTATTTCTGATGATTAACTTTGTATTGGGCCTGCGTTTCTATATCATGTATAATTTTTGGTTGATTTGCTTGGATTTTCCATAGAAGCACTCAGACAATCTGCAAATACTTTTATCTCTTTTTCTCTAGTATTTCTGTTCCTTATTTACTTCTCTTGTCTAATTGCACTGGCTGGTACCTCCAGAACAATGTTAAATAGGATGATAAAGGACATCCATGTCTACTTACTTATTTATTTGAGAGAGAAAGAGAGTGCATGAGTCGGGGAGAGTGGCAGAGGGAGAGAGAGAATCTTAAACAGGCTCCATGCTGCGTGTGGGGCCCGATGCAGGGCTCGTATCCCACGACCCTGGGATCATGACCTGAACTTAAATCAAGAGTCAAGACACCCAACCAGCTGAGCCACCCAGGTGCCCCTTGTTCCTTATTTTGATAAGTGTGCTTCCATACTTACTATTAGGTATGTTTCTGCATTTACTATCAAGTATGATGCTAGCTTCTTTTTTTTTTTTTTTAATGTTAAGTATCTATATTTTTCTTCCAAGTTTTTATTTAAGTTCCATGTATTGTTTGTGATAAATGTAATTACCAAGAATGAAAGTTGAATTTTATCAGGTGCCTTTTCAGAATCTTTAGATAGGTGTAATTTCTCGTTCCTTTTTTAAATTAATTAATATTATATTTTTTATTTTTTATTTATTTGATTATTTTTAAATGTGTATTTATTTTTGAGAGAGAGAGAGAGAGACACAGAGTGTGAGCCAGGGAGGGGCAGAGAGAGAGGGAGACAGAATCTGAAGCAGGCTCCAGGCTCTGAGCTGTCCGCACAGAGCCCGATGTGGGGCTTGAACCCACGAACCGTGAGATCATGACCTGAGCTGAAGTCAGACGCTTAACGGACTGAATCACTCAGGTGCCCCAATTAATTTATTTTTTAAATTTGCATCTAAGTTAGTTGGCATATAGTGCAATAATGGTTTCAAAAGGAGTAGGATCCAGGGATTCATCCCCTACATAGAACACCCAGTGCTCATCCCAACAAATGTCCTCCTTAGTGCCCGTCACCCATTTAGACCATCCTCCCACCTACCTCCCCTCCAGCAACCCTCAGTTTGTTCTCTGTATTTAAGAGTCTCCTGTGTTTTGTCCCCCTTCCTGTTTTTATGAGTGAAGTCATATGACATTTGTCTTTCTCTAATTTCGCTCCGTATAATATCCTCTAGTTCCATCCACGTTGTTGCAAATGGCAAGATTTCATTCCTTTTGATTACCTGTAACGTTTCAGTCTTGATCGACTGATAGGGTCAATCTATTATGTATCTTTTTATCTTCTCTATAATCTTTTATGAATCTTTTACCTTCTTTATTCGTAGATTTTCTAATATTGAATTCTTATAATTGATTTTATTACTAAATTAATATTGACTTTCGGGAATACATCCCACTGGGCCATGTTTCACCGTTCCTTTATTATTTGATTAGATTTTGTTTGCTAGTCATTGAGGAATTTAGTATTGATGTACCTAAGTGAGGTTGGTCTAGTTTCTTTTATATTTTCATTAGAAATAGAGAAGGTATATACAACATAGGTATAAGTTAAAGAATATTAAACACCTCTATGCTGCCACCCAGGGTAAGCTATGAAGCACAATCCTTGGTTTTCCTGATAGTTTTACCATCGGTGCATGTATCCTCAAACCATACAGTGCTCAATTTTGCTTGTTTGGGACATTTGTTAAAATAGAATCAAACCGTCGGGGCGCCTGGGTGGCTCAGTCGGTTAAGCGTCTGACTTCGGCTCAGGTCACGATCTCGCGGTATGTGAGTTCGAGCCCCGCGTCGGGCTCTGTGCTGATGGCTCAGCGCCTGGAGCCTGTTTCAGATTCTGTGTCTCCCCCTCTCTGACCCTCTCCCGTTCATGCTCTGTCTCTCTCTGTCTCAAAAATAAATAAACGTTAAAAAAAATTAATAAAAAAAAAAATAGAATCAAACCGTATATATATTCTTATATGACTTGCTTTCTCTGAACAAGGCGTGTTTTGAGATTAAACCATGTTGGCGAACATAATGGTGATTCGTTCACTTTCCCAGCTGTGCACAGCAGAGTGGTTGCATTGCACATCTTTGTTGAATCTTCCTACCCAGGATTTGGCACGTATTTCTGTTTCTCTAAGTGTTCTTCTGCATCCTTCTGGAGTGTGCTAAAAACAGCATGGATTCTGGAGTTGGACTCTTTAGGTTTGAATCTTGGTTGGCCTATACTAGTTATCTGGCAAGTTATGGAATCTCTCTGTGTCTCACGCAGCGTCTCCACCTATAAAATGAGAGCCGACGTGCCTGTTACCTCCGAAGGTCGTTGAGAGCTTTCAAGTGAATTTGTATATGAAAATACAAATCCAATGCCTGGTGCAAAATGTAACTCTGTGTAACTGGTCGTGGTCTGGCCACCCCGCTATGTAATAGCAGTAGTAATGTATTCTATTTTTTTTAATGCTTCTTTATTTATTTTAAAGGTGAGAGTGCACATACATGAGCAGGAGAGAGGCAGAGAGAGAGAGAGAGGGAGAGAGAATCCCAAGCAGGTTCCATGCTGTCAGCACGGAGCCTAAGGTGGGGCTCCAACTCACAAACTGTGAGATCACAGTGACCTGAGCTGAAATCAAGAGTTGGATGCTTAACCCATTGAGCTACCATGGCGCCTCTTTTCTATCTATTTTTTTTAAAGTAAGTGCTACACCCAACGTGGGGATTGAATTCACAACCCCAAGATCAAGAGTCCATGCCCTCCCGACTGAGCTGGCCAGGCACCCTTGCAGTAAGTGTTTTCTGTTCAACTGAGGATGGTCTAGATGCTGACGGGCACCCAACCAGGGACGAGGGTTCCAACGTTTCCACTTCCTCGCCAACCCTTGTTATTACCGGACGGATTGTTGCCATCCTGGTGGGCATGAAGTACCATCTCATTGCAGTTTTGACTTGCACTTTCCTCTCTGACCTTTTATTTAAAGTATTTTTTTATCGGGCGCCTGGCTGGCTCAGTCGTTAAGCATCTGACTTTGGCTCAGGTCATGATCTCCTGGTTCATGAGCACGAGCCCCACTTAGAGTAACCAGGAGCCCCACTTCTGGTCTCTCTTCTCTCTCTCTCTCTCCCCCTCTGCCCCTCCTGGGACTCTCTCTCTCTCTCTCTCTCTGCCCTCCCTGACTCGCGCTCTTTCTCTCTCTCTCAAAATAAACTTAAAAAAAAAAAAAAGTGTTTCTCGTTCTTTGTTATCCTTCAAATGGGAAGTTAGGTCTAGGCCTGTGCTGCCTGTTGAGGTTAATTGAAATTAAAATTTCAGTCCCTCAGTCTCACTCATCGTATTTCAAACGCTGACGGGCCGTGTGTGGCTATCAGCTGCCGTAAGAGACAATGAAGTTCTAGAACATTATCTCAGAAGGTCTGAGGAGGTTCAGAATGTTCTACTGGAATGTTGACCTGGATGCTTGGCCGGACTCGGCTTTGCATGACATAAATCCCTTGAGATTTGCTTTATGGCCCGGGCTGTGGTCAACTTACTGTAAGTACCCTATGTGCTTTTGAAACAAAATGCATATTCTTCAATGGTGGGATGCAATGTTCTACTTGTGTTAGTTAATTCTGTTTAGCTTTTCTGTGTCCTACTGATTTTTTTGCCATTGTTTTCTGTCAGTTTCTGAGAAGGGTTAGTTGAGATCTTTCTCTGTGCGACCATTTGAATAAACTGTAGTAGGTACTTACGCACAGTGGGGTACTTGGCAACTTTAAAAAAAGGAATGAGGAATGTCGTTATTAACAGCTCTGGAGCGATCACCAGGAGACATGTCCCAGTGAAAGACAAGTTGGAAAAACAGAATATAGAATTTGCAAATACATGCCTAAGAAAGGAGGGAAACAACCGACAGGTGTTTGCTAATATTTAAGAAACAATTTTAGCATTGTAATAACTTTTAAATGTTTTCCATGTTTGTTTTATTTTTGAGAGAGAGAGCACACAAGGGAGAGGCAGAGAGACAGGGAGACACAGAATCCGAAGCAGGCTCCAGGCTCTGAGCTGTCAGCACAGAGCCCGATGCGGGGCTCGAACCCACGAACTGTGAGATCATGACCTGAGCCGAAGTCGGACGCTAAGCCGGCTGAGCCACCCACGCACCCCAAATGTTTATTTATTTTTGAGAGAGAGAGAGAGAGAGAGACAGTGTGGTAGGGGGAAAGAGAGAAGGAGGGAGACACAGAATCCGAAGCAGGCTCCGAGCTGTCAGCACAGAGCCCGACGTGGGGCTCAAACCCACGAGCTGTGAGATCACGACCTGAGCCGAAGTCGGACGCTTAACTGACTGAGTCACCCAGGCATCCCTAATAGTTTTTAAATGGTCATTTACAGAAATAGAAAGGAATAGGGCTCGAGAGACAGGGGTAGGAGCTAGTTCCGTCAATATGCCTTATTTTGTTCTTTGGAACCATTAAAATGTTTACAGAATTATAGAGTAAAATAACATTGAAAAATTAATCTCCAAGTAAGGAATAAAATAAAGGAGATAAACCTAAGGTTGTATTTAATTGCTGGTAGAGCCACATAGAGATCAACTATTTTTTTTTTTTTTTTTGAGATCAACTATTTCAAGGGGACTTAAAAACGCAGTGATGTGCCTATACAACCCCAGCAAAGTACACTCCCAAGACAAATAACTGAAAAACTTTCAGACCTTTTCCACTAATCACATTGGGGATAGTGTTGGCGCTCTTACTTTGGAACTATCATGTGTGTATTATGGAAAAAAACCCATGAATAATTGTGTCACTGAACGAGGGTTTTGGATAGAAGAAAGGGGAAATAATATAAGAAAGGTAAGATTCTGTACAAACCCCTTAGTTATGTATTTGAATGGAAATAATAAACTCCTCATGCATTTTGAGAAACACTTCCTTGCTTCCTTTCGGATGGGAAACAAGATCTGATGTCCACTGTCACCACTCATATTCAACATAATACTGTTCTAGCCAGAGCAGTTGGGCAAGAAAAAGAAATAAAAGGCATCAGAGTTGGAAAGGCAGAAGTAAAATTGGCTCTATTTGCAGGTGGCATGATTTTACCTATAGAAAATCCTGGGGGCTCCTGGGTGGCTCAGTCAGTTAAGCATCTGACTTCGGCTCAGGTCATGATCTCACGGCCTGTGAATTTGAGCCCCGCTTCGAGCTCTGTGCGGACAGCTCAGAGCCTGGAGCCTGTTTCGGATTCTGTGTCTCCCTCTCTCTCTGCCCCTCCCCTGCACGCACTGTGTCCCCACCCCCCCAAACATAAATAAACATCAAGAAAAAAATTTCCCTCTTGGGGTGCCTGGGTGGCTCAGTCGGTTAAGCATCTGATGACTTTGGCTTAGATCATGATCTCATGGTTTGAGTTCGAGCCCCACATTGGGCTCTCTGCTGTCAGTGTGGAGCCCGCCTCAGATCTTTCATCTCCCTCTCTCTTTCTCTCTGCCTTTCTCTCCCTCCCCGCCCCCTCTCACTCTCAAAAAGAAATAAACATTAAAAAAAAAATTCCCTCTTCTCATCTTCCAAACCTTAGAGTTGTAGCCAGGACAGTTGGCTGAGTTTAACGTGCAAGAGCTGTGACTCACTTTCCAAGTGTCGTTCTCCCTGCGGAAAAAGCCCTTTTCTGCAGGTATATGAGTCAGGATAAGCAGCCTTCAGCTACAGCAACAAACAGCCCCCAATTCTCTGAACTTGGGCGCAGCAGGAGTTTATTTCTTGCTTACGCAAAGCCTACCGTGCGTCCGGATGATTCATTAGAGCATCTCTCTCCACGTGATGACTCCGGGATCCAGGCTGTATCGATTTTGTGGCTCGTCCATTCCACAAGAAATTCCCAGTCACTGCAGCCTTGAAGGAGTCCGGATAACCCAGTGGAGGAGCTGGCACAGAGGTCACTTCTAGCCACAGTCTGTTGGTCCAAAATAGTCATGTGACTTAACTGCAGGGGGAAAGGTCGGGACATGCATGGAATGTGTGTCAGGCATTTTGGTCTCTGTCACAGCATTTAGCCATCTTGATATACGCTGTGCCTCCCTCCTCCCTTCTTTCCCCCCCTCCTCCCACTCACCCAGACACACACTGGGTCAGGTGCTAGGTTATATAGAAGGTGGTATGGTCAGGCCATCACTGACGATATGACGCTTCCAAAATAATGGTCCTGGTGGGAGCATCTCCTGAGTCTCCCGCCTGCGGACAAGTGAATTATCTGAACCACCCAAGACGAAGGGTGACTAGCTTTCTTTCGACTGGTGCCCCACCAGCCTATGCATGTGCAACAGACTTCACATAAAATTCCAAATTTCTGACTTTTCTTGAATGATCGGAAGGTCTGGCAACACGAGGCAAACATTCACACCTGGAGTCAGCGGAGACAAGCGGGGGTGGCCCAGTTTCGACGGCCATTCGTTCCCTAATCTGAGTGAGTCCCTATCATCCACCAGCTTGACTCAACCCTAGCACCTGCCCGGGTCCCTGCAGGCAGCACAGTTTGTGATCCCTAACCTGTGGGTTTGCACAACGGCATCCTCTACAAAAGTTTTATCGCCCCAAAGATGTTCAGTCTTAGGTCTCCTAAAAACCTCTCTCTTGAATTTCTTCCCTCTTATTTGGTCCTTTCCGGATTTGATATTCTCTTCCTGATAAAATCTTTCGATCCTTTTCTTTTGGGCCAAAGCACAACTACTTGAATTGCTTTATTCCCCCATCCCCTCCGCCCCGATTTTCATCCCTTTGACTGTTCCCGTCAATCTTACCAGGACACTCTCATTTCCTCTTGCCCTTTAAAGATATTTGGAAATGAGCTAGGTAAAAGGAACCCAGCCGTGGGAATTGAAATATTGCAGCAAACAAAACTCCAGTCTGAAGTGGCCCTTGGGGAGTTAAAATCACTGCCCCATTCCTTAATCTTCGAGGTTTATGCAAAATCGGCTCGGGCTGCGAGTCACTGAAAGCCCGAGGTACTGACTGCAGGGCTCACTCTTGTAGGCACACATCGATCGAAGGGGGATAAGAGAGCTTTGTAATTTCTGCACCCTCCAGTGTGGGGATCTGACGGCAGCGCTATTTGTGGGCGCGGCTCCAGACATTTCAGACTCCAGCCCACTCCCAATTCAACAGGGGCTCGCTGACCACTAACCGGCGCACTTTTCACTTTGTTTTCTCGTTTCTGATAATTACTAATACAGTAATACTCACAGGGCTCGAAGGACGTGCTCCCAGAGCTGACATTGTGTCTGGCACCATGCCAAGTCCTTTCCATGGTCTGTTCAAACCAACAACCTTGCCAAGTAGGTACAGTTATGTTTCCATTTTACAGACCTGAAACAGAGACCGGTCCTTGCAGAGCGAAAGAGACTTTCCCCGGAAGTGACAGAGACTGGATTTAAACCCCGGGGAAGGCTTGTGTTCCAGGGTCCTTTACTGCCTCTCTTAAACACACAGACACACACACTTTTTTTTAAAAAGTGTTTACTTTGAGAGGGAGAGAGGAGAGAGAGCAGGGGAGCGGCAGAGAAAGGGAGAGAGACAGAATCTCAAGCACTCCAAGCTGTCAGCGCAGAGCCCGATGCGGGGCTCGAACCCACGAACTGTGAGATCACGACCTGAGCTGAAATCAAGAGTAGATGCTTACTCGACTGAGCCACCCAGGCGTCCCACAAATGCTTTAAAATGGGGATATTTGGAATCACCAGGATATTCTTTCACGATTCTTTTACAATCTAAATGCGTTGTTTTCATCCTTGGAGAGCAGTGTTTTAGCTCCGTTTGACTAGGGTAGAGAGACACCTGGTGGCCATTCTGGTTTTTAAAACTTTCTATTCTGCAAAATTTCGAATGTGTACAAACAGATTAGTATAATAAACCCGCCTTATTCCCATCACCCAGCTTCAACAATTACTACCATTCTGCTTTTCTGTTTCCATGTAGGCCTCCACCCACTCTCCATCCCCTGCACACTTAACTTTTTTTGTGGTTCTTTTTTAAAAAAAAAATTTTTTTTAAACATTTATTTGTTTTTGAGAGACAGAGAGAGACAGAGCATGAGCAGGGGAAGGGCAGAGAGAGAGGGAGACACAGAATCCGAAGCAGGCTCCGAGCTGTCAGCACAGAGCCTGATGCGGGGCTCGAACTCACAAACCACGAGTTCATGACCTGAGCCGAAGTCGGACGCCCAACGGTCTGAGCCACCCAGGCCCCCCTGTGGTTCTTTTTTAGAATAAAATTTACATATGTGGAAATCGACCAAATCTTAACAAGGTATCTTGGCAAACAGACACAGCCATGTAACACACAGCCCTATCAAGGCAGAGAATGTTTCCATCACTCCAAAAATGCCCTTTGCCAGACCACCCCCCTAACCAGGCAACAATTGTTCTGATTTTTCACTGCAGATTAGTTTTGCTTCTAGAATTTCAGATAAATGGAATCATAGGGCATGCACTCTTTTGTGTCTGAGTTCTTTCACTCAGCACAATGTCGGTGAGAGTCCTCTGTGTCTTGTGTACCAGTTCTCTCTTTTTTATCGCTGTACCCTTTCTATTGTATAGATTCCACGTCCGCTCTCCGGTTGATGGAAATTTGGATTGTTTCCAGTTTGGGGCCATTATGAATAAAGTTGCTGTAAACCTTTATGTTGGAGTCTTTTTGTGGCTGTGTGTTTACACTTCTCCTATGTAAATACTTGGGAGGGGACTGCTGGATCAAAGGGCGGAGGCTAACTTTATTAGAAACTGCCAGACCTTTTTCCCAAAGTGATTCTAATCACTTCACGTTCCTGCCAGCGATGCGGGAGCGGTCCATCTGTTCTGCGTCTCGCTCATAGTTGGTGCTGTCAGTCTTTTTCATTCGAGCTGCTCTGGGGCCGTCTCGATGCAGTTCTGACTTGCATTTCCCTGATGACTAATGACGTTGAGCACTTTCCTATGCGCTCATTGACCATTCGTTTTGTCTGCCTTTGTGAAATGTCCGTTCAAGTCTTCTGCGCAATTTTTACGGGGTTTGATTTCTGTTACTGAGTCATAAGAATCTTTTATCCTGGATGCAAATCCTTCGCAGGTATACATTTTGTGAACACTTTCGGCCAGTCTGTGGCTTGCCTATTCGTTTTCTTAATGGTGTCTTCTGGGAGAAGTTTTTGATGAAGTCGAATGCCTTATTTTTTATAGTTCTTTCTTCCTTTGTCATAAGGAAATATTACCTTCCTCTGGTTGCAGAGATATTCTCTTCTGTTTTCTCCCGTTAGCTTTATAGATTATGCATTGACAGTTAGGTCTCAGATTCATCTCAAGCTTTTATATATATAAATAAAATGTTATAATATGTCCAACATGTTTTTATAAATTTATATCTTTATATATTATGAGATAGGAATTGTTTATATATAAAGTTCATATATAATAAAAGTTTTCTTTATATAGTTCCATATGTAAGTTTATATAACATATAGATGAATTAAAAAGGTTTGTTTTTAATTAATTTTGAGAGAGAGAATGCAGGCAGGGGAGACAGGCAGAGGGGGAGAGAGAGAATCTCAAGTAGACTGCACTGTCAGCACAGAGCCCTACACAGGGCTTCATCCCATGAAACTGGGATCCCGACCTGAGCCAAAATCAAGCATTGGGCGCTCAACCGACTGAGCCACCCAGGTGTCCTGATACATAAAAAAAGTTTTATATAGAGTTTTGTATATATGTTTATATATTATATAGATATGTGTCTTATATATAGTTTTATATATAAATGTATACTGTATAATATATAGATATATAGAAGTTTTACATATAGTTTTATACATACAAGTTTATATAATATATAGATATGTGGAAGTTTTACATATAGTTTTACACATATAAAAGTTCAAGTAATAGAAATGTATTAAAATATGAACATATATTTTATATGTATTACACTACATTATTTTATAATATATATGTATCATGAAGTAGGGTTGAAATAGATTTACCCCATTATGATACCTAGCTATTCCTGTGCTATTAGTTGAAAAGATTTTCCTTTTTTGCACTGACTTGTTTTGGTACCTTTGTTAAAAATCAGTTGACACAGTGGGCTTGATTACTCCCGGCGAAGATGCGTGAGTCCTGTAGCTTTGTTTTCCTTTGTCGAGACAGTTTCAGCTATTCCAGATCCTCTGTGTATCCAAAGGTGTCCGTTGTCAATTTCCTGTCCCATGCCCAGATTCATCCTTCAGTACCTGCCCTGTGATAACGGACCTCCTTGAGCGCAGCTCCTTGAATCCTGGTCACCAGAGGGCGCTGGAGGGACGCTGCACTAGCCAGAGGTTTCTCTTCCTGGCTCCCTTTGCTAGGTTTTGCTGCTTCTTTTCAGCGGCAGTCGCCTGCGCAGTGGTACATGGTGACCCATGCACTAACCGTGTGCCCAGAGCACGGTCCCTCAGCCCCCCAGTAGCCTGGGCCTGGTGATCACCTTGTGGCGATCCTCCCAACGCAGAGCTCACACGCTCCAGGCCACCTCCTATGGCGGTGCCCCCCACCTCTCTCTCTCTGTACCCTCCAGTCTCCAGCCTCAGCTTGCCCCAGACCTGGAGAGCTGTTTCCCACAGCCCTCCTGACTCAGGCAGTGCTGCACCAGGCCCGCTGCCCAGCGCCGATCGGACTCCCTTTGCCCACCTGTGTCCCTCATGGACACTGTCTAGTGACAGTGGACCAGCTCTGCCCCCTGGTATCCCGCTGAGATTCTCCACCTTCCAGTGAGCTGCGACGACTCCTTTTCCAGGGAGGTCTGAAGCCCAGCCTTGGAGAGAGGACCCTTCCGGGGTGTCCTTCCTTGAGTGTTCCTCTGTAACAAGAAATTCCCATTGCAACCAAATTCCTCACTCATCTCAGAATTACACAGCAAGCTGAGGTAACTGACGCTTAGCAAGGGATGGTCAAGAAAGACTCTGGGGCCGGGCTTTCTAGGTTCATATCCTGGCTGTGCCTTTTGGCAGAACTTGGACGTGCTTTATAGTGTCTCTGTCCTCAGTTTCCTCATCTGTTAAATAGGCATGGCAATAGCATTTACTTCCTAGCCTCAGCACTAGGGCCAAAGAAAATAGAGGCCAAGTATTTAGTGTAGTACCTAGCAGTCACTGCTCGGTTGCCGTCAGCTGCTGCCGTTACCGTTACTGCTTTTATTACCATCCCCTTGTATCCCTAACCAGATCATAAACCCTTAACAAAGAGAGCTTAATGTGATCTCAGTGCTCCACTGTCCCCAGGGCATCTCGCTGTTTCTGTCTTAGACGAGCAATAGGGGCTGCAGAATAAGCGAGCTGCTGACGAATGTTCTGTTTGCCGCAGAAAGAAGAAGTGAGGAGGAAGCACATTCGTCTGCACATGGAAAGCACGCTGACCGCCCGGGACAAGGTCGGGGTGCAGGATTTTGTGCTGTTGGATGCCTACACCAGCGAATCTGCTTTTCTGGACAATCTTCGAAAGCGTTTCAGCGAGAACCTCATCTATGTAATGTCACCTGTTCCTCAGCTGTTTCCCTAGACTGGTGGTTCCCCTCCTGCCTGTCTTCACAGCCTTGAGGATAGTGAACACTATCTCTCTATTAGATCAGCCTTTAAAGAGAGGTGTGAAGGGACCGCTGCCAGATGCACCCTAATCCTGGCTTCCAGTGACAAAGACCCAGCTTAAACGGGCGTAAGCCATAAGACAGAATCTATTGACCCATGTCACTGTAGGGTCCAGAAATAGATCTAGGGTCTAGGGTGATGAGTCTTGAAGAGCCTCGAGGGCTCTTTCCCACCTCTCTGCTCGATTTTGCAAAGGTCTCTTTCTGGGGCGGACTCTATGCAAGGGGGCAAGGGGGCTGGGTAGCTGACAGCCGGACCAGGCTGATGTTGGTAGACAAGAGAGCAATTCCTCCCGGAGACACAGACATTGGTTGGCTCTGATTGGCCCATCTCGGGTCATTGCTTACCTCTGAACCAATCCCCACAGCTGAAGTGAGGAATATTATGATTGGCCAGGCTAGTTACCCAGGCCCAGCCCAGGAGGTGAGGATTTAGGCCAGTGTGCACCTTACCGTTTGATGCGGGCTGCCAGCCGGAGAAGGTTCCTCAAAGGAATCTGCCGGAAGAAGGGGATCGAGATGCCAGACTGGCAAATATAAGAGATGTCCACCACATCCCATGAATCTCCAAGGGTCAAGGTTGCCACACATGGCCAGACCTGTTCTTAGGTTTGTCTGGTTGCTTCTAGTGGTGGTCAGTTTTTATTAAGTTGCCCATTTCTCACCGCACCTTGATTTGATTGGTCAAATTTCAGGTAGATTGTTGTAGGGTAAACTCCACAGCGTCTCTGTGTGTTTTTAAACTTAATTAACTTTATTGAGATTTTATTAGCTGTTGCTAAGAGTAAATTAGACCATGAAAAGCGATCTAATGATATTTGCCTTGTAGCTGTTTTGTTTTTAATGGTGCCATGACTTAATCCGTATGTCGAAACCAAGGTTACTGGGAGAAATAAGCAATGGGAATTCTTAGAGTATATATTTTTGATTGAAGTAGATTTTATGTATAAGCCAAGGAGAAAGAGTGCGGTATGGAGAAGTAGAAGTGGGATGATAGGATCATCATGAATAAATCATTTCCGGCTTGAACAGATTTCAGAAACTACGTTCTACCCTGGCAGATTTCTACTGGTGGAAGCCGTGCACAATTTTAGACAAAATATGGTACTCTCATCTGTTCTAGTTCTCTGTTCGACTTTGTTCTAGAGATTAGAAACATCCGTTAGAATGATTTTAGCCTAGGCATAAACTTGAGAACCTCCAATATCGAGGCTCTGGAATGAAACCCAGTAACAAACCCGGAATTTGAAAACTCCAGTTGTATTTCCAGAGGAGCCCAGGCATGCCTTTGTTTTCTACGTAAGAGGGTGAGAGCTTTGGTCGTTCCTGAGTGTATTCCAAGAAGCGTTTACGTTAGTGGTTCTGTTACAATCACGAGTATGTGAGGAACTTGACCAGTAATAGAATGCAACATTGCAACCCAGGGAAATACGTGCCAGCAGGTGGGCATGTTGGCCCAGCTGGAGACAGCTGGGATGCCTATCTTCCCTGCTTTCACCCAGTGGCCGGAGAGACCTCTCTGAAACATCAACGTAGGTCAGATTCTCTTCGTAACGCTCTCCATTTTACATTTACAGTGTAAGGCAAGTATTACTTATCAGTAGGGAGAGTGGTGTCTCCACCAAACGCTGCATTTGGAATAAACCCCCGGTTCTTCATGCCCTGGGGGATCCGAACTTGCTCCATCTCGGACTCCGTGTCTTAGCGTCTTCCGTTCCCCACTCCCTCGCTGACCTCCAGGGCAGCCAGCCTGCCCACCCTGGACCCCTCAGCCTGACCTGCCCTTTCCTGCCTACTTTTTTTTTCATCATTCAAGTTTCAGCTCGGAGTCACCTCCTTAAAGAAGACTTCCCCAAGCCCACGAGCTAAGGTGGCCTTCCTTGGTCACTCCCTCTCTCATTACCCTATGTGTACCTTTCTTACCATTCTAATTGAAGCATTCTGGAACCCCTTCCCCCAGACATGTGCACACGCGTGTAAGCTCCAGGACAGCAGGGACACCACCTGTCTTATTTATTGTTTTATATCCCATGAAATGAACACATGGGGATCATAGCATGGGATGGTCTCTCACTGTAGCCCTTTGCACCCCACAGTTCCTCACTAGTGCTTTGGTCCATTCTTCTAGACCTATATTGGGACTCTCCTTGTATCTGTGAATCCATACCAGGAGCTTGGAATCTACACTATGAGCCAGATGGAACTTTATCAAGGGGTCAATTTCTTTGAACTGCCACCACATGTGTAAGTAGTACATATGGGGGATCATCAGTAGTATTTTTCTCTCTTCCTCTTTTTTCCTTTTCCCTCTCTCCCTCTTTCCTATCCATCCATCCATTCACTCCATCCATCCATCCATCCATCCATCCATCCATCCATATCTTTGATGCATCCTCATTAGGTTCTGTACCTCACTTAACCTCCTGCCTTCTTGATAAATGTCTTTCAACACAATAGAAAGCATCAGATCCTTGTCAAGTCTCAGTTTAAATATCCCGAGAGGTGGAATCTTTTGTAGCTGTTAAGAGCTCTAAGAGCGTGGCTGGAGAGGGGTCTTTTCTGGGAAGAGGTTTGCTGTAGCGCCATCTACTGGTGTCTGAGTATCATGGCGGCAAAGGAGCCTGCCATTGGTAGCGGCCCTGCAGATCCGTAGTTCAAGCAATTTCCTGTCTGATCTATATGTCACTAGGGCGCTACTGAATTTCTCAGTTCTCCCTGGTTGACTTCTGGGCTAATGTGTGGGCTGTCTCTCCATTTTTCTTGAGGACTTACCTATTCACCTCCTATAAGACCTTTATAAACCTTTCTGAATCACTACCACTAGGGGGATCCAAACTAGCCAGCTTTCAAACTCGGCCACGTGGGAAGCTTATACTCTTGGGAGACTTTCACGCTTTGGTTTCTGATCTTGAAGGTAAAACCCTTGTACCAGTTTCACCTCTTGTCCTATAGATATCACAGAGCTTTTAAGATATTTTTGCTTTCCTGTCTCGGTACACTGACTACGCTACATCTTGAAGGAAAGAGGGAACTTGGGATCTCATTATAGCTATTAAGTGTTTAAAATATTTAGACAAGATGTTATTTCTACCTGCAGTTAATAGAATGTCTCTTGGGGATATATATAATTTAGTATCTGGCTTATTCTCATATGAAATGTTGATGGGGGCGCCTTGGCAGCTTAGTCGCTTGAGTATCTGACTCATGATTTTGGCTCAGGTCGCGATCTCACGTTCACAGGTTCAAGCCCCCATGTCAGGCTTTGCAATGACAGGCTGGAGCCTGCTTGGGATTCTCTCCCTCTCTCTCTGCCCCTCCCTTGCTCACTCGCGGGCACATGCTCTCTCTCTCAAAATAAATAAACTTTTAAAAAATGTCCATTGTTGCTCAACTTGTCCATTTTAACTGTTATCTGAATTTTGATTTCTGGTACATTTTATCTCTGATCAGTCAATGGGTCCTGGTGAGCGTTTGATATCTGAGCTCACTGTCCTTGTACCACAGTCTGGATGTGGTTTCCCGGAGGCGGGGTTCTTGGTCCTTCTGCTGTGGTGGGCATTACACACAGCCCCTTCCCACTCCTTCTCCAGCTACGCCATAGCTGACAACGCTTACCGCATGATGTGCTCTGAGCTAACTAACCACTTCATCCTCATTTCTGGAGAGAGCGGGGCAGGGAAAACGGAGGCCTCCAAGAAGATTCTCCAGTATTTTGCCGTGACCTGCCCAATGACCGAGTCACTACAAATAGCCCGTGACAGACTGCTGCTCTCCAATCCAGTGCTGGAGGTAAGTGATCTTTGAGGACCTATTGAGGGGAGTTCTAGGGAGGTCAATTAAGTAAGAAGAATCTTCTGCCTGTGCAGGACAGTCAAAATGGGCAGATCACCGTCTGGGAGTTAAGCAGAAAGGTCTCAAGGGAAATATTGTGCTTAAGGGCATAACCTTGAAGTCCGGCAAGCATGGACGCTAATCCCAGGGCAGCCACGCCTCAGCAAGCTTTAGCAAACCACTGCATATCCCAGATTCTGTTTCCCTATCTGTGGAATGGGTCTACTCATAGTTCCCACCTCCTAGGAGTTTCTGAGGATAAAACCAGGTGAATGCATAAAAAGCACACAGCAGAATTAGTAAGCACTAAAGTCGTGCTCTCTTATTAATATCTTTCTTATTTAGTTGAAATTATTTGGATGATTATTGCAATTCACTGACTTGCTGTTTGATTTTGAACAAGCAATTCTGTGTTTTTGTCGCCCTTCACGTTAAAGGTATTTGTGGTTGAAGGAATTTTCCCCATAGACCTATGGGCTGAACAATTTACCTGTTTGATAGAAAAAAAGGTCTGGTAATGGGGGCCATGAACTCTGTCTTCTAGAACATCAGGGGCCTAGGGGCCTCTATAGCTCTCCCTAGTCAGTCCTAGATTGGATGCTAGAGAGATCTTTTTGTCCTTTCCTCTCGCTCCATCCTCAGTATTTGGCATCAAATTCTCTGTACTTCGTGGTTCCTTCTTAGAAGATAAAGTATGGCTTTAATCCCTGGCTCCCCCTCCCTCCCCCATTTTCATAATCGTGGCGTCTGATGAGCTTGGTGAGCTTGAAAGACCAGGCATGACAGTTTGGTTCAGCCTGTCCCTGTCTCCCTCGCTTTGTATTGCAAGGCTTTTGGAAATGCCAAAACACTCCGGAATGACAACTCCAGCAGATTTGGAAAATACATGGACATCCAGTTTGACTATAAGGTACACTGAAGTTCCTATTACCGGTTCATGGGGACCCCTTAGCCTGCCAGTGACAGAAACCCGACCCGAGGTCCCTTAAGGGAGAAAGGGCTCTATCAGCTCAAATAATTAACAACTCCAGGATTAGTGCCATTTTGGGAAATGCAAACAAAGACCGCAATGAGATACCATTGTATACTTTCTGGGTGAGCAAAAATTAAGAAGTCTGATCACACCAGCTATTGGTGAAGATGTGGATAATTAGGAACTTTTCCACATTGCCGGTGGGGCTCACACTGGTGCGACCCACTTGGAAAACAACATTATTATCTTGTGAAGTTGAAATCACATCATCTATGGTGGAGCCATTCCGCTCTTGGAGATTGGCAAGCCTGCCCCCAAGAGCCCTGCTCATGATGGTAAAAAGGTCTGGAAACAGTCAACACATCTGGAGAGGGCTGAGTGTCCATCGACAGGAGAATGGTTAAATGGTGGGATGTTCACCCAATGAACTGTCACGTAACAGCAAGAGCAAGTGAATGAAGCTACACGTAACATGGTCAAGTCTTAGGAAAGTCTGACGTGTCAGCCATTTCTTATAAAGCTTGAGAATAACCACATGGAAACGATGTACTGTGTGGGCGCGCATAATTATATGGCATGGGTTGGCAAATGTTTTTTGGATAGGGCCAGATAGTCAATATTTCAGACTCTGTGGACCATATGGTTTCCGTCACAACCGCTCAGCTCTGCTGCTGTGGCATGGAGGCAACCGGAGACAGTGTATGATGAGAATTGTTGTATGTTCACAGAATTTAAATGGGGCCAGTGCAAGTGGGAAGGGTCGACAGAGTTCTCAAGGACTTAGAACTCCAGGGGACAAACTATCACTTAGACTGGAGGACAGTTGTTGCTTGAGGGTTGAGCGTAGTGATAACAGACTGGCTCAGGGTTTTCCAGAAGCCGGTACGCGGACTTCTGGTGAAGTGCGCCCAGACTTTGAAAAAAAAAAAAAAAATTGAATAGTTGTGTCTGTTTTTAAACTCCTTATTGAAATTCAACACATCTACTGAAAAGGAAGCAAGGCATGAGTCCAGTTTAATGAGTTTTTACCTATCTGCCTGTGACAACTGGCACTCAGATCAAGATGTAACAATTTCTAGCACCTAGAAGATTGTCCTACCCTTCTCTGACGGTATCTGCCCTCCCAACTGTTACCAACTGTTCTTCCCTCTATAATCAGATTAATTTTGTGGGTTCTTGGGCCTCATGTGTAGGAATTCTATGTCCTCTTTTTCGTCTGGCTCCCTTTAATCAACACTCTGTCAGGTTCATTAATGTCGCTCCATGTGGCAGTTGGTCATTTTTTGCTTATGTGACCTCATCATGATTTTTCTGTTCTCCTATCGATGGACAGTTGGGTTTCCAGTTTGGGGCTGTTGCAGATAGCGCTCTGAACATCCTTGCAACATGTCTTTGAGTAGATATTTGCATCCACTTATGTTGGGCACATACCCAGAGGTGGCATTGTTGGGTTCTTACCAGGAATGTTATGATAATTAACGATGGGTCCAGTTACCAGCAGGGTTCTCTGCACCCTTGAAAGCATCTGGTATCATCAGTCCTTTCAGGTTTGAGACGTTCTGGTGGAGTAGACTGGTTTCCCAGTGTGATTTATGTTTGTATCTCCCTGATGATTAGTGAAGTCTTGATAACTGGCCAATTAAAAAGTTTGTGTTAGAGCCTTTTGCCCACTTTTAATTAGGCTGTTTTTCTCATGTTGATTTGCAGGAGTTCTATATATGTTCTGGAACCCAAATCCCTTACTGGATATATTCTTAACAAAACAGTGTGATACATAAAGATACGTAAACAGGCCAGTAGATGGGAGTGGAGTCCACCAAGGGGTCCACATGTGATATGATTGCCTGGCTTATGACCAAAGCACCACCGTGATCCAGTAGGGAAACGATTGCCTTTCCATTAAATGGTGCTGATCAATCTGAAATCCATGTGACTAAAAAGACCTTTGACCCTCTACCTCACTCCATACCCAAGAATTCAGTAGTGCTCGACCGCTGTCCTAAATGCGACTGGTAAAATGACCACGCTTCTAGACAGAAGCATAGAAAATCCTTCTCATGACCTCAGGGTAGGCAAAAATATTTGTAAACAGAGCCCAGAAAACACTAAGCATAGAAGAAGAATCATTTGAATTCAGAATTTCTGTTCCTCAGAAGACACCAGTAAGAAGGCGGCTCAGTTCTCGTCATTGGGCATTTTTTGTTCTGTCCTGAAGGGCATTCCCGTAGGTGGGCATATCATCAGTTACCTGATAGAAAAGTCTCGAGTCGTCTATCAAAACCAGGGCGAGAGGAACTTCCACATCTTCTACCAGCTGCTGGAGGGAGGCGAAGAGGAACTCCTTGCTTACCTTGGACTTGAGCGGGACCCCCAGCTGTATAAATACCTCTCACAGGTCAGAAGGACCAGTACCTGGCTTAGGGGGGGCGCCCTTTGGGTGGCAGGGGTGAAGGGCATTACTGGGGGTTTCTATGGGATGGCCAAGAACTTTCTCATTACCATTCTGGAGATATCCTATGGACTGGTTTCTTGCCACTTATCATAACCCCTTTGTCTATGCCTGACAGATCATCTTGGTAAAGTAACCAGTCTCTAGGTGGGTGGTTCTCAGCCCTGGCTGAAATTAGAATCACCCGAGTTTGTCAACACACACACACACACACACACACACTCTAAAGATTCCAGCCTAATTGGTCTGAGATGGGACCTGGACATCAAGGCTGTGTTAAACACTCCCCTGTGATTCTGGATAATTAAGTGAATCCCCGGTGATTCCAATACACAGCAGAAGTGAGAACTACCGGTCTGGGTGTGATAGTAACTCGCTGCCCGTCCGTGTCCGCAACTTG
This sequence comes from Panthera onca, assembly GCF_046562875.1. Lineage (NCBI taxonomy): Eukaryota > Metazoa > Chordata > Mammalia > Carnivora > Felidae > Panthera > Panthera onca. Next base: position 17,103,635 of record NC_138350.1, read on the forward strand.
TGCTGCTCCCTTCTGCTTCCCAGAACTAGTTTGCAAAAGACTCCCCACCCTTGCCTCCCAGTCTGAGGGTTGTTAATTGCAAAATGAATGGACTTCCTTACAGAGAGAGTTTGGGCCATTCCCGTAAGCAACCCTGGGACCCAGTGTTGAAAGATGGACTTGGAGAATTTGACTCCCACCATTAGTTTTTCTGCAGCCAGGACCAGGGTTCTAGAAGGTCCCGATTGTATAGGATCTATCACTATTTGATGTCACTGGCACCTTTTATGCCCCAAGATTTTCGGATTTTTCTCTTCTTTGCTGGGTCTGGCTTTGAATGGAGGCCACTTGGCAGAGTGCACGTGGGGCCATCATTTGAGAAAGAGAACGAGGTCTTAGGAAGTGAATCTTGTAAAAGAAAGACCAGCATTTCATAGTCCTGGTGAAAGAGTAGACATGACCAAAATGCATCTTGAAAAATGAGGCTAAATGATGAAAATAAAAGAATCCCAATCTCCTTTTGCAGATTTCGTACTAATTGTGAGAATGAAGAGTAATTCGGATGTGATATATATATATATAAAAGTTTTTTTTTTTTCCTTTTTGAGAACCGAATTCTCCCCATAAAGCTGTATGGTAGCCTCACATTTGGCTTCTCACGGCATGAACAGAGAGGGTCAATTTATAAAAATATTTTAGAGCCTGAATCCTTTTCCCAAGGGCTTCTCCTAACCCTTTGATAATTCAAATCATTCCCTTTTGGAATGTAGCTTGTCTTTTATCTTTGCAGATTTTTTTTTTTTTTTTCTGGCCAGATCTTCGGACCATTCGCCAGTATTATTTTGTTCAATTTTGTGTTGCCCGGTAACTTGGACAAACGTAGTGGCTTTACTCGCAGTATATCCGCGCTGCTTCCAAACCTCTAGGTGCCCTGGAAAGACTGACTTAAGCTGGCCCCGCCCTTGGTGGGGCAGGAGCAGATGCCATTGGTCGAACCGGGAGGGATATTTGGGAGGTTGCAGATTTAACACTGGCCAGTTCACGGGTGGATCTTTTCATGACCCAGCACCTCCGGTTTCCCCAGGCAACAAGGAAATCTGTTTAACGTGACGAATCTTCAGATAGCCAGGAATCTAGGAACACCTTGTCCTACAAAAGCAAAAGAGACAAACAAACATAAACAAAACAAAACAGAGACTTCATCCAGAATGTCTTCCCTTTAAATTGTGACATTCGGTGGTGTGTGTCTTCTTTAGAAGACAACTTCTAGAGTCAGTGGGAAGTCTCATCACCTCTCTGCTGGTGATTGTATCTGTATCACCTTCATTTCTCTAAATGCCAAACTCTTCTTGAGTGTCTCCTACCTCGTCCCTCGTCCCTCGTCCCTCGTCCCTCGTCCCTCGTCCCTCGTCCCTCGTCCCTCGTCCCTCATCCCTCATCCCTCATCCCTCACGGCAGTTTCTGCTGGAGGTTGTGATTGCGTCGAGATTGTTATCTGAATTTCAGGGCTTGTCCTCTCCCTGCATTTTTTAGCAGGTGTTTACTGAGACAAACATCTTCAGTTTACTTGACAAATAAGACAAGGAAAACAATAAAAAAAAAAAAATACTTGAAGAGATATACCACTAATGTGTACCTTTGAAAGTTTTCCCAGGGCAGAGATTCCAAATAACTTTGAAAAAGGCAACAGCCGGCAAATCATGCTGTGCTAGACGATGAGATAAAACCTGGCTTTTTATAATCAGAACATTCTAGAACTAGCTCTTGCGTGTTTGGAGAGAAAACCACTTTGATTCAAGAATAGGTGTGGGCGTGCCTAACTGTCCTTGTGGAAATGACGCGAAGCAACCCGATTCTGTGTTAACAGGGTCATTGTGCCAAAGAGTCGTCTATTAATGACAAGAACGACTGGAAAACTGTTTCCAGTGCCTTTTCTGTCATCGATTTTACTGAAGATGACCTCGAGGTATGAGCCCTGTGGTCACAACTGCCAGTATGGTCTGGGATTGACGAAACAATCCTGGTATCTTGGTGATCGCCCAGTAGGGTTGCCAGGCTCAGCAAATGAAAATACAGGATGCTTAGTTACATGTGAATTTCAGATAAGCTTGTCCCAATGAGATAAACTTCTACGAAAAACTTAGTCCTTGCTTATCTGGGATTGAAATGTTACCTGGGCATTCTGCATTTCATCAGACCTAAGATTTCCCAATGCGGTGAGCAAGGAGGAGATTTTGTTTCTTCTTCCTCTCACATCCAATCTCAAATATATTCTTAATAATTTTTTTTTAATTTTTTTAACGTTTTATTTATTTTTGAGACAGAGAGAGACAGAGCATGAACAGGGGAGGGGCAGAGAGAGAGGGAGACACAGAATCGGAAGCAGGCTCCAGGCTCCGAGCCATCAGCCCAGAGCCCGACGTGGGGCTCCAACTCACGGACCGCGAGATCGTGACCTGAGCCGAAGTCGGACGTTTAACCGACTGAGCCACCCAGGCGCCCCTTAATAATTTTTATTTATTTTTGAGAGACGGGGGTGGGGGGGTGGGGGATGGACAGAGGATCCGAAGCAGGATCTGTGCTGACAGTGGATAGCCCAGCTCAAACTCTGAACTGTGAGATCATGACCTGAGCTGAAGTCAGACGCTCAACCACTTAAGCCACCCAGGTGCCCCCAAATCAAATCTCAGATATTTACATGCTCCGGATCTACAGGATTACTGTTTATTTACACTTCTATTTTTGAACAAACTGGAGAAGATTGTAGGATATATGAACATTCTGTTTTTACATCTTTTTCTGTTTTTCTTTTTGATGGTTAAAACTCTTGCTCTTTCAAGGACTAGAATTATACTTTAACATATATTTAGGGGCACCTGGGTGGCTCAGTCGGTTGAGCCTCCGACTTTGGCTCAGGTCGTGATCTCACAGTTCGTGGGTTCAAGCCCCACATGGGGCTCACTGCTGTCGGCCCGGAGCCGGCTTTGGATCCGCTGTCTCCCTCTCTCTCTGCCCCTCGCCTGGTTGTACCCTCTCAAAAATAAATAATACATTAAAAAATAAAATATTATGCATTGATATAATATATACCTATATGTATCTGGGATCATGCTATTTGCATATGAAATGGTGTGTTGGTGGGAAGGGGATGGGGAGGATCCAGAAATAGAAGTGTCCTGTGCTGGAGATGGAAGGAGGAATCTTCCCCCATCCTCTGCTGAGGTTCTTTTATCCTCCTTCCCTTAACATCTGAGGTGGGTAAGAAACTGATTCCTGGGGTGGGGGAAACTTGGCTCCGTGAGCTCGGGCTGGAATTAGGAAGGAGCGGTTTTCCTTGGCTGTCTCCCGTGATGACGTTCATCAGTTGGGCGGCCGCCCTTCTCTCCCTGTTCTCCTCACCCTTTCCCACATTCCTAGAATCTCTTTGGAATTCTTGCCAGCGTCCTACACCTGGGGAACGTTTGTTTTGAAGAGAACCACCAAGGCTGTGCCACGATCCCAGACACCCACGAGATCAAATGGATCGCCAAGGTGACGTTCGGCTTCTGAAAAGCACGGGGAGGGCCCGGCCCTTTCGGAGGCGGAGGGCAGGAGAGGGGAGCTGAAGGCAGCTGGAGGCCCAGGTCCCACGCGGCCAACACCGTGGCCTTCCGGCTGATACTGGCTAGGAGATTTAAAGAGCGAGGGGGGCAGGTGAGGGAGTGGGTAAAAGCCAGCTGAGTGTAAAATCAGGATGTGGTCTCTCTCGCATTTCGGTGGGATTATCCGTCAGGGTGTATAATCCTGGGCCTGGAAATGGCACCAATTCCTTGCAAATTGGCAAAAAGCAAATCCGATCGCTGAATGGCATTTTGGTTTCCATGTTTTCAGCTCCTGGGGGTCCACCCATCCATCCTTCTGGAAGCTCTCACCCATAGAAAGATTGAAGCCAAAACTGAAGAGGTAAAAATGACACTAGATGGAAATGTGCCTGCCCTCCCCGCTCTTGCCTGCCTCATGGAAGAGCAGGACGATGGTCCTAGAGGAGGCCGGGGTCCCGCCTTCCAGCTCCTGTAGGAGACTCCTGCCTCACCCTCCCCGTCCCCACCATTGCACCATCACTAGCTTTCCATGCCTCCCCTCTTGCCATGCCTTTCCCCCATGAGGTCTTTGCACATGCCGTTCCCTCTACTGGAACACTGTTCCCTGTGCTTCTCTAATTAATGCCTTCTCATCCTTCAGTTCCTGGGGTCACACCCTCAAAGAGTCTCCCTGACCATCCCACCCCTATCCTTATGCACCATCGGTATCTCCTCATACTGCTCTCAGCTTGCAACATGACGGCGTGTGGGGCGTGAATGTCCCGTCCCCCAACTGTGAACCCACAGAATTTGTCTCAGTCATGGCTGTACCTCAGCAGCTCCATGCGGTGCCCAACACGTCGTAAGCACTCAAGAAATAGCTACTGCCTGAACGTGTACAGGTGGGGGCGGTGTCTTCCCCCAGCACATATCCCTCGCTGGCTGCTATTAAAGGCTAATTTGGAAACTCGGGAGGAAGTGGGCTTTTTTTTTTTTTTTTTTAAGAGAGAGAAAGAAAGTTGCAGAGAAAGAGGGAGACGGAGAACCCCAAGCAGGTTCCATGTTCAGTGCAGAGCTCGACATGGGGCTCAATCTCACCACCATGAGACCATGACCTGAACTGGAACCAAGCCCCGGAACGCTTAACCAACTGAGCCACCCAGGTGCCCCCATGGGTTTTTTGTTTTTTTTTTTTAACTTCTGTAATGATGCACCTGTTGTTGTCCTCAGGTAATATGCCCACTGACTCTGGAACTCTCTGTCTACGCTAGAGATGCAATGGCAAAGGCCATTTATGGACGAACATTTACTTGGCTAGTCAACAAAATCAATTCCTCCTTAGTGAACAAGGTTAGTCCAAACACGTTTGACTGACTCACTCTCGCTAACGTGGTAATGTTTTATTTTTTTATTTTTTATTATTTTTTTTTTTAATTTTATTTTTGGGACAGAGAGAGACAGAGCATGAACGGGGGAGGGGCAGAGAGAGAGGGAGACACAGAATCGGAAACAGGCTCCAGGCTCCGAGCCATCAGCCCAGAGCCTGACGCGGGGCTCGAACTCACAAACCGCGAGATCGTGACCTGGCTGAAGTCGGACGCTTAACCGACTGCGCCACCCAGGCGCCCCGTGGTAATGTTTTAAAACCAACCTCGTCACTCTGAAGAATTTGTGAGCATTGACCGTTGGCCCCTGGTGCCCAGGGACGATATCGTTCCGCGTCTCCATTCCCGGCACACAGTAGGCTCACAAAAAAATGCCCGCTGAATGATTTTTGGAGTGTGTCCCGAAGTGTGGGATGCATAGTATTTAAAGTACGCCAGATGGCCTTCAGTGTCCACAGAATTTAGCTTTAACGGTGAGCATCTTTTAATGTGTATAAGAAAAAATATGTATAACAAGTCCTTCAGATTCACCCTGGGAGTTTCCTCCAAGCTAGAAATCAAGGAAATGATCCTGAGGCACAGAGTATGTAGATGTAAAATTCAAGGAGATAGTATGTAAAGGACAGATTTGGAAGGCATCAGCTCAGGACACCATACGGAATGCTAAATTGTGGCCCTTTCGAAAAAAATAGGCATGTTCTCTTTAAATATCCATCTTTGGGGCGCCTGGGTGGCTCAGTCGGTTGGGCGTCCGACTTCAACTCAGGTCACGATCTCGCGGTCCATGAGTTCGAGCCCCGCGTCGGGCTCTGGGCTGATGGCTCGGAGCCTGGAGCCTGCTTCGGATTCTCTGTCTCCCTCTCTCTCTGCCCCTCCCCCGTTCGTGCTCTGTCTCTCTCTGTCCCAAAAATAAATAAACATTTAAAAAAAATAAAAATAAATATCCATCTTTGCACCTGGTCCTCTCTTTTTTTTTTAATTTTTTTTAATGTTTATTTTTGAGAGAGAGAGACAGAGCATGAGTGCGGGAGAGGCAGAGAGAGAGAGAACACAGAATGGAAAGCAGGCTCCAGGCTTGGAGCCGTCCACACGGAGCCCGACGTGGGGCTCGAACTCGTGAACTGTGAGATCATGACCTGAGCCGAAGTCAAATGCTTAACTGACTGAGCCACCCAAGTGTCCCCATCCTCTGTTTTAAAATGACATTTGTATCACCTGTCCTCTCTCCTGGATAGACATCTCCTTTGCTGCTGTCTATAGAGGTCTCTTGCTTTCTTTGGGATTGATGTGGGCTTGGGAGGCTGAGAAGGGCTGAAGGAAGGGAGTGAACCAGAAGGGGAAGGTCTCACTTCTCGGGTGGTGGCTGTGGAAGCTTCAGTGGGATCCCGGCGGGCTGCCGGCCAGAGGAGCAGGCTGGTAAATTTGTTTCCACCCTATAATTTCTCTGTGAGCCAATGTTGGAGACAGAGAAGGTGTGAGTTTTATAACCAAGTCCCAGCTTTGGGGGCAGCTACCGGGTTTTAAGAGTCATTAAGTAAAAGACCTAACAATGAACAGTGTGTGTTACTTTGACTAGGATTTCACCAAGAAGACTGTGATTGGATTGCTGGATATCTATGGGTTTGAGGTCTTCGACAAGAATGGGTAAGTTTGTCATTACCTCCTGGTCCTCTGTCCGTCTGGTTTGAGGCATCTCTAATGTTGCTGGAACTGGGTTTCCCATCTTTAGAAATTCTCGGGATTTCCATAGCCGCTAACTCATAGACTGTTCCAGAATTGGAATGACCATTAAAAAAGGCAAACGTCTGGGGCGCCTGGGTGGCTCAGTCGGTTGAGCGTCCGACTTCGGCCCGGGTCACGATCTCGCGGTCCGTGTGTTCGAGCCCCGCGTCGGGCTCTGGGCTGACGGCTCAGAGCCTGGAGCCTCTTCCGATTCTGTGTCTCCCTCTCTCTCTGCCCCTCCCCCGTTCATGCTCTGTCTCTCTCTGTCTCAAAAATAAATAAACGTTAAAAAAAAAAAAAAAGGCAAACGTCTTGGGGCGCCTCGGTGGCTCAGTAGGTCAAGTGTTCGACTTGGGCTCAGGTCACGATCTCACAGTTTGTGAGTTAGAGCCCCACGTTGGGGTCTGCGCAGACAGCTCGGAGCCTGGAGCCTGCTTTGGATTCTGTGTCTCATTCTTTCTCTGTCCCTCCCCCACTTATGCTCTATCTCTCTCCGTCTCTCAAAAATAAATAAATGTAAAAAAAAAATGCAAACATCTTTTAACTTGATTCTTGGGATCTATTTAGTAAATTGTATAATTAATAAGGACTTTGCTTTTTCTGTATTAAAAAGCATCTTTAAAAAAAGAAGTAAATACAGGGGTGCCTGGGTGGCTCAGTCAGTGAAGCGTTGACTATTGATTTCGGCTCAGGTCATGATCTCACAATTTCGTGAGTTTGAGCCCCGCATCAGGCTCCGTGCTGACAGTGCAGAGCCTGCTTGGGATTCTCTCTCTCCCTCTCTCTCTGCTCCTCCCCCACTTCCGCACTCTCTCTCTCAAAATAAGCGTTAAAAAAAAATAAAAAGAAGCAAATACAGTTTTTTAATTGGTCTACTCGCGTAGCTTTAGCTCTTTCAATTTTTGGCCTCTCTAGTTTCGAACAGTTCTGCATCAATTACTGCAATGAGAAACTCCAACAACTGTTAATTGAGAGAACCCTTAAGGCGGAACAGGCAGAATATGAAATGGAAGGTATAGAGGTAAACGTCTTAATGTTTTCTTCTCACTTGATTTCTTAATCTAGCGAAAGAGATTTGCTTGAGAAATGATATTTCCCTGGAGATTTCGGCCTCCCTAGTACTAAGAATTATTTTTTTCTCTCCTGCTCTGCTTCTTTTCTGGGAAATTACTTTGACATTCGGGTAGTTTCTTTTCTTTCTTTCTTTTTTTTTTTTTTAATGTTAGAGATTAAAAAAATCAGATTTTGGAAAAATAACGTTGGAAAATCATTTTAAAAAGAGATCTATTGTATGTTCACCTAAATCCCCCTCGGAGAATTCTTTTCTCTTTGTCATTTCAGTGGGAGCCCATTCAGTATTTCAACAACAAGATCATCTGTGATTTGGTGGACGAGAGACACAAAGGGATCATTTCCATTCTGGTGAGAAAATTAACGTTGACTTAGAGTCCATTCTTACGGTGTTGCCAACACGCGGAAGTCTTCCCCCAGGCTTGAAAAGGGTTGCTTAGCACAAGCAGAAAGCCAGAAAACATAAAGGAAGGTTTTACAAAGAATGTGCGCTGATCCAGAGTTGAGACTCCTTGGGATGCACCCATGGCTTTATCTTGACCTGTTGGAACTTCTGAGAACATCCATGCCCAGTTGTTCCAGTTCAAACATCGCTTTTTTCAACATGTTTATTTATTTTTGAGAGAAACAGAGTGGGAGCGAGGGAGGGGCAGGGAGAGAGGGAGACACAGAACCTGAAGCAGGCTTCAGGCTCCCAGCCATCACCCCGACGCAGGCTCGAACCCATAACCCACGAACCGTGATATCGTGACCTGAGCCAAAGTCGGATGCTTAACCGACTGAGCCACCCAAGACGCCCCCAGACATCACTTTTTAAAATCTAAAGCCAATGAGAAAGTATTTCTTTGCCTTTTCATTTGGGATCTTCTCCCTTATAACGAAAATAATTGGTCTCCTCTCTCCTGCCTGCCGCCCGCCCCCACCTAACTGTTGGGTGAACAAGATTCTAAAGCACAGCAGTGACTACAGATGGTGCCTGTCGTTGCCAGGAACATGGGCACCCCCTGGATTCAGATGCCCGCCCCATTGCTTGCTAGCTATGTAACCTTGGGTGGGTGTCTTACCCTCTCTGAGCTCCCATCTCCTTGTCTTAAATGGACGCAGTGATAGCAGCACTTATCTCGAGGAATTGTAAGGACAGGCTGAGATTGTACATGCACAGGGCTTAGAATTATGCCGGCGTGTGGTAAGCATTCAGACTCTCTTCGTTCAACAAATGCTTACCGAATGCTTCCTTGGTGCCATGACTGTGCCCTGTGCTGTGGGACACGAGCAGTGGACAAAACAGATCAAAACCACTACATTCATGAAGCTTTAAATTCTAGCGCAGAGAGACTGACAACAGACAGTTTCGTGGGCAACATAAGTAGGTTTTACAATGAAAAAAGCTCAAAAGATGAGATGCGCCGGGAAGGATGACTCAATTTCAGGCGAGGTGGTCTGGGAAGGGCCGTGTGGACATCCGGGGAGGCAAGTTCCGGGAGGCACAGGCTGACATAAGCTCTTCTCGGGGCTCTCAATGCTCATATTGATGGCTAGACTAGCATAGACATGTCACTTCGAAAGGGTTGTCTCACTCACCTGAAGCCCGGTGTTCTCTTGTCGTTTTAACAAAAGCTGCAGGGTTGATTTTAAAGATGGTCACTCGCGTGTTGCCAATGTTAAGGGCCCAAAACAGGAAGTAGAAAGACACAGCCGGAGAGATGTGAGGAGTTAGATGCCCGGGGCTTTGTAGCTTTCTCTCCATGAGGTTTTTGCTCCTGGTAAAAGGGGATGTGGTCTTGGCCAGCAGTGGCTGGTTAAGGGAAACTGAGGTGGTGTTCAAGAAGACTTTGGAAATATGGTGGCCGGATGGGTGGGCGAGGTGACTTTTCACAGGATTTCAGATCCCTCTGAGAAGCTAAGCACGCGTGAGGGGTCACTGCCCTCGCGCCCCCAAGGTTCACCTGAACTTGGGTTGAGGTGACAGCGTTTTAGTCCACTACCTTCGGCCACAGCTGGCGAAGGCGTTTCAACTTGGAATCGATGGCGTAGGATGCTACGGATCGAGGCTTCTCTTTTTTTCTCTGGAAGGATGAAGAATGTATCCGTCCCGGTCCCGCTACGGACTTGAGTTTCCTGGAGAAATTGGAAGAGAAAGTAGGCCAGCATGCGCACTTCCAGACGTATGTATCTCGCTCGACAAGCAGCTTGGGGAAGCTCGTCACTTACCCACTTTCTTGGGTATGTGGGCAGTGGACCCCAAGAGTAAAGGTGCTTCTTCGTGCACAGAAACGTGACGCACCATGATGATATACCGACTCCTCTATACGTGTACCTTTTGTTAGTAGAAATCAAACCCGAATTCCAGGTAGAATGTTCTAAGATTTTGTATCTTTTTTTTTTTAACGTTTATTTTTGAGCGTGAGAGAGAGCACAGTGGAGGAGGGGCAGAGAGAGAGGGAGACACAGAGTCTGAAGCAGGCTCCAGGGTCCAAGCTGTCAGCACAGAGCCCGACGCGGGGCCCAAACTCATGAACCATGAGATCATGACCTGAGCCGAAGTCAGACACTTCATGGACTGGGCCACCCAGGCGCCCCTAAGATTTTGTATCTTTATGATCGTTACCTTGTGGACAGGGTCACAGGTGTGAAATAGGCTTCTTTTTCAAAGTCTTTTTTTTTTTTTTAAATGTTTGTTTTGAGAGAGAGAGAGAGTGCAAGCAGGGGAGGGATAGAAAGAGAGGGAGAGAGCCAACTAGACTCAGTGCAGTCAGCACAGAACCCAACACGGGGCTTGATCTCATGAACTGTGAGATCATGACCAGAGCTGAAATCAAGAGTCAGACACTTAATGGACTGAGCCACCCAGGAACCCCAGAAATAGTCTTTTTTTTTTTTTAAGTTACGTATCAAATATAAAGTACACACAGAGCTATGCGTGGATCTGAAGCGTATGACCCAACGAATCTTCACATTCGTGTGTACTCACATCACTGCCACGTAGATCCAGAGAATGAGGGTTTATAGCATCCAAGAAAATGGACTAGAATCGCAGCTCGGCCACTTATAAGACACGTGACCTATTAATATACCTGGTGCGGAGCATTGTAAGTGACTCCGTAAGTCACCTAGTGTAATTTCTGGCCGTGGCAAAGACCGGGTAAATGGTAGTGGCTTTATCAGAGCTTTTGTAGAATGTTGAAAGGATAAGGAAATGAATCAAAAATGGAAAACTGAAGGGCACCTGGGTGGCTCAGTCAGTTAAATGTCTGACTTCAGCTCAGGTCACGATCTCATGGTTCATGAGTTAAAGCCCCACATCTGCACTGACTGTGCAGAGCCTGCTTGGGAATTCTCTCTCTTCCTCTCTCTCTCTGCCCCTCCCCCACTTGGGTATCTGCGTTGTCAATATATATGTTCATTTCAAGAAAGGTTACAAAAAAATTAGCCATCACCAGAATCTGAAAAATGATGTTTTATGAGCATTTTAGTCAGTTACCATCATAAAAATGTAGTAAATTGGTTCTTAGTTATCATCTGGAAAAAGTAGAACTTTTTTCATTGTACAAATCAGTGTGTCTTCTGTGGCTCACGTGTGTTTTTTAATTCCTCAGTTCTCAGGGGAAGGATCACATTTTTTTTTTAAGTCTTCATTTCAATTCCAGTTAGTTAACATACAGTGTTATGTTAGTTTCAGGGGTACAGTATAGTGATCATCACAAGTGAAGTCCTCAGTCCCCATCACCTATTTCCCCCATGTCCCCACCCTGGTAACCATCGGTTTATTCTCTACAGTTAAGAGTTTGTTTCTTGCTTTGTTTCTCCCCCCCCCCCTCCCCGCTTTGTTCATTTGTTTCTTAAATTCCACGTATGAATGAGATCACATGGTATTTGTCTTTCTCTGACTGACTTTACTTAGCCATTATATTCTCTAGGTCCATCCATGTCGTTGCAAATGGCAAGATTTCATTCTTTTTTGTGGCTGGGTAATATTCCATTGCGTTTATATGCCATATCTTCTTTATCCATTCACCGATCGGTGGACACTTGGGCTGCTTCCATAATTTGACTGTTGTAAATAATGCTGCTATAAACATAGGGCTGCATGTATCCCTTTGAATTAGTGTTTTTGTATTCTTTGGGTAAATACCTCGTAGTACAATTGCTGGATTGTAGGGTAGCTCTGTTTCAACTTTTGGAGGAACCTCCCTAGTCCTTCCCACAGTGGCCGCACCAGTTTGCATCCCACCAGCTGTGCAAGTGGGTTACCCTTTCTCCAGGCTTCTCTTCCGCCCTTTGCTTTCTATGTCGGTGCGTTTTGTTACAGCAAACTAGGAAGGTTCAGTTCGTGTCTCGTTCTCTCTTGCTGCAGCCGGAAGCTGGCGGGGCCAAAGGGCCGAAAGAGGATTGGCTGGATGGAGTTTCGGCTCTCTCACTACGCAGGAGAGGTCACGTACTGCACCAAAGGTGAGTGTGCGTGGGGCGTAGGTCACGGTCACGCAGGTGTCCCTGTGTCCGCCGAAGAAACGGCTGCACGTCTATCCCAAACATTCCCTAGCTCTGCTTGCAAGCAAGCCGTTTGAAGTTTTCTCTTTATTGCTTTTTTGTCGAACCACTTCATTTCACCCATTTAAAGTGCACCATCCGGTAGTTTTTACTCTGTTCACTTGATAGTTATGCACCCGTCACCGCTGTGCATTTTAGAACGCTTCGCCCCAGGGGCGCCTGGCGTGGCTCAGTCAATGAAGCAGGCAACTCTTGGCCTCGGCTCTGGTCGTGATCTCGCGGTTTGTGGGTTTGAGTCCCAGGTCAGGCTCCGCACTGATGGCACAGAGCCTGCTTGGGATTCTCCCTCTTTCTCTCTGCCCCTCTTCTGCTACCATGCTCTCTCTCTCTCTCTCTCTCAAAATAAATAACTGTTTAACAAAAAAAGAACACTTCATCCCAAAAAGAAACCCTGTTTGCATTAGCAACTATTCCCTGTTTTCCCCAGCCCCATCCCCCACAGCTGTGAACTAATCTGTTTTCTGTCTCTGCAAATTTGCCTGTTCTGGGTATTTCATCTAAATGGAATCACACAATGTGTGGTCTTCTGTGTCTGGCTTCTTTCCCTTAGCATCTTGTTTTCAAGGTTCATCTGTGTTACCATTTTTATTGCTAAATAATATTCCATCTATGGATATACCCTGTTTTGTTTATCCATTCATCATTTGATAGGCATTTGGGGTGTTTGCTTTTGAGCTCTTACTAATAAGGTTCCTACGAACATTGTCTCTCAAAACCTTTAAAAAATATTTTCTTTTGTCATTTCTGCTTTAGGTTCTAAATTATTTTCACTTTTTTTTTTCTTTTTACAGTTCTTTTTTAAGGTAGGCTCCACACCCAATGTGGGGCTTGAACTCACAACCCCAAGATCAGGAGTCACATGCTCCATTGACTGAGCAAGCCAGGTGCCCCTAAATTATTTTCACTTTTAAATAAGTTTCTCTAAGAATATTTAAAAAGCAACATGTATTTTTTCTCTTGAATTCAGAGTGGTATAAAAACAGAAAACATTTTCAAATGGAATGAATCTCTCTTTGTGGATAATTGATTGATTGTCATCATCAATAATATACACATAACGCAAGAAGTTCCTAACGGTACAGAAAAGTCCAAAAAAGGGAACTAAAAGTCCCCTTTACTCCTAGTTTCTCCCACAGGAACCAACAGTTTCTTGTAATTTCTTTCAGGAAAATAGAAATATCTTCTGCATCTACTTAAGTATGTGGGGACACATATACATATTCAAATAACACACATATGCACACGCACTTAAGTAACACAGATTGTTATTCTGTGTTCTCTGTTTTGCATTTTTTTTCATTTAATGAAAACGAGAAAAATTGTTTGTTTTTGTTTTAAATGTTTGTTTATTTATTTTTGAGAGAGAGAGAGAGGGAGAAAAAGCGTGTGCCCAAGTGAGCTAGGGGCACAGAGACAGAGAGAGAGAGAGAGAGAGAGAGAGAGAGAGAGAGAGATAGAAGCGGGGCTCATATTCACCCGAACTGGGGCTCAAGCTCACCTAGTGTGAGAGAGAGAGAGAGAGAGAGAGAGAGAGAGATAGAAGCGGGGCTCATATTCACCCGAACTGGGGCTCAAGCTCACCTAGTGTGGGATTTGAACTCATGGGATCATGACCTGAGCCGAAGTCAGATGCACCCAGGTGCCCTAAATGTTTATTTTTGAGCGAAAGAGCGTGAACAGGGGAGGGGCAGAGAGAGAGAGAAGGAGAGAGAGGGAGACAGAAGATCCGAAGCAGGCTCAGTCCTGACAGCAGAGAGCCCAGTGTGGGGTTAAACACACTAACCTCAAGACCATGATCTGAGCCAAAGTCAGACGCTCAACCGACTGAGCCACCCAGGAGCCCAAGATCATTTGGATTCCAATTAATGCTCAATACTTACTGTAGGCCAGACACTGTCCCAGTGCTTCACCTCACAGAACCGTTTTATTATCCTTCTTTTAATCTCGAAGGCAACTGAGCTCAGAGAAGTCAAGTAACTTGCCCAAGGTCACTCAGATAGTAAGTGACAGAGCTGGGGTTCAGACCCACACCTTTTGCCTCCGCACTCACATCTATTCTCCGTAGCAGCCAACAGATTGCACCACGTTTCTTTTGAGAGGCTACAGACACTCCCTCTAGGGCTGTGTCCTTTGACCTGTTTGATGGACACAGCTTGTTTCCAGTTTTGTTTCTTGTAAACCCTGCTGTCGTTGACCCCCTTGCATATTTCACTTGGCCAATCTGTGCATGTTAGATACGTAGCATAAATTCCCAAAAGTGACATTGCTAAGTTAAAAGTTCTATCAGAAATTAGTTTGGGGGCGCCTGGGCGGCTCAGTGGGTTGAGGGTCCAACTTTGGCTCAGGTCATGACCTCGTGGTTCGTGGGTTTGAGCCCCTGAGTCGGGCTCTCCGCTGTCACTGCACAGCCCACTTCAAATCCTCTGTCTCCTTCTCTGTCTGTGCCTCCCCTGCTTGTTCTCTCTCTCTCTCTCTCTCTCTCTCTCTCTCTCTCTCTCTCTCTCAACAATAAACGTTTAAAAAGTTTTTCTAGGAAGAAAACCTTACGCCAAGTGAAATAAGCCAGTTACAAAAGGACAAAACCCTGCATCATTCCCATTATAAGGCGTAGTCAAATTAGAAGAGGAGCCAAATTCCTAGAGGCAGAAAGTGGTGGTTACGTTAGCATTTAACGGGGTCAGAGTTTCAGTTTGAGAAGGTGAAGCATTTTGGAGACGACTGGTGGTGCCGGTTACACAGCAGTGTGGCCGTGCTTAATACCCCTGAACACGTAACAATAGCTAAAATGCTACATTTTATGTTATGTCTGTTTTGCCACAATAAGGATGCCAGTCTTGGTGACTCCAAATAGTCTTCTGAAAAGGTTAGGTCTCAGACGCCTTTTTTTAGTTGGTTTTGATTGTATAACGTCATTTAGTTATGAACGCAATTATTAGTAACCGATAAGGTTTTAAGCGAGCACTGAACAAACCAAGTTTTAACATTGGAAATGGCGAGTTTCCCTTTGTATGAAGACACTGTTGGGTGCCTCGAGTCCTGGGGCTTCAGCTTGGCTTTGCTAAGTGGTGGGATGATTTTCTCACCTGGCTTCGCCTGGCCCCTCTTGAAATTCAGCACCCCCTTCCTTGTTCTGACGTCATTCCGTTTATACGTAGTTCTATGCTATGGGACTAGGACATATCTACAGTGCTTCGCGTAAAATCTCTACCTTCTTGTGAGAGCTAAGTGGGAGTTTAGAGTACGGCGTGTATGCCATAGATTCAACTCTGAGGACCTCATTCTCAACCAAGGGTGAGCTAACTCCTCCAGGAACATCTGGCCATGACTAGAGACAATTTGACTCTTGCAGCTAGAGAAGGTGACACTGACATCATATGGGTAGAGGTCAGGGATGCTGTTAAACATTCTGTGATTCGCAAGATGGACCCCACAACAAAGTCTTTTCAGCCCCAAATGTGAGCAGTGCCAAGGCTGGGAAGCTCCGACCTGATCCTAGGAGATTATTTGCAGGGTTTCCTTTTGCGATCACTTGGGATGGAAATGCATTTTTAGGCAAAGCCATTGACTCAAAAAAAGTTTCAACGTTTTACAGGTTTCTTGGAAAAGAACAATGATCTCCTCTACAGACATCTGAAAGAAGTAAGTGTGAAGTTTAACCGTGTGTGTTTCTGATGGTTATTAGATATCACCCATGACCCAGATTTGGGGCTAGATTGGGCCTCCTGGATTTTTCTCTGCAGTCCTTTACGATAGACCTTCATGGCCGGAACAGATATTTGAGGTCATCTGTACGATGTGCCCTTGATCCAACGTGCCTATTCAAGTGTGTATGTTGCCCCTGCTGTGTGCCAGAACTCTGTACCCGCTCGGGGTGGTCCTTGCTCTCACGAGGCTTACCGTGGGGGTGGGGAGTGGCCGAGGATAAATATATACATTGACCCCTGAACAACAAGATCCCGCCAATCCTCCGTGCAGTCAAACATCCACCTATAACTGGGCACCTGGGTGGCTCAGTTGGCTAAGCATCTGACCTCGGCCCAGGTCATGACCTGATAGTTTACGAGCTCGAGCCTTGCATCGGGCTCCGTGCCGCCTGTGCGGAGTCTGCTTGGGATTCTCTCTCTCTTTCTTCCTCTCTCTCTGCCCCTGCCATGCTCTCTCTGTTTCTCAAAAATAAATAATTTTAAAAATCCATGTATGACTTTTGACTTCCCACAACTTAACTGCTAACAGCCTGCCGTTGACCGGAAACCTTACTGATGCATGAACAGCCGATTCACATATATTTTGTCTGTTACGTGTATCATATATGCTGCATTCTTAAAAGGAGGTAAGCTAGAGAAAAGAAAATGTTAGTAAGAAAATCTTACAGAGATTCTTAAATACAGAGAACAAACTTGAGGCCCCCAAACCAAGAGCACACTGTATACTCTGTATGTTAGCCAACTAAACAATAAATCGTATTAAAAAAAAAAAAAGAAAATCTTAAAATACATTTATAGTAATGGTACTGTTAAAAAAAAAAAAAACTACATGTAAGTGGATCCACATGGTTCAAATCCGTATTGTTCAAAGGTCAACTGCACACGATAAGTTATCCATCAGTGAGAAGTGCTATGAAGAAAATAAGGAAATATGATTGAGAGGGACATTTTCTTTTTTAAAGTTTGTTTATTTTGAGAGAGACAGAGCATGAATGGGGGATGAGCAGAGAGAGGGAGAGGGAGAATCCCAAGCAGGCTCAGCACTGATGCAGAGCCTGACACAGGGGCTTGAATTCACAAACTGTGAGATCATGACCTGAGCCAAAATCAAGAGTCAGATGCTTAACTGATCGAGCCACCCAGGTGCCCTGAGAGGGACATTTTAAATTTAGTTTAAGAGATCAAAGAAAGCACCCCTCTGGAGGTGACTTTGAGCTGTTGACTGGAAAAAATGGGGTTTCTCCAGGGTGGGGGGACCAGCATGTGCAAAGGCCCTGAGGCCCAGATGAGTTCAGTGTGTGTTCAGTGACGAGTATAATGTTAGGAGCGGGGACTGAGCCCATCAGGATGAAGTGCCCAAGGAGGAGTAGAGATTTTTGTTCTGGTGCAGCGGGAATATAGCAGGGTAGCACAAACAGAGGATGAAGAGACGGACCCTGAGAAATCTCAACTTGTTCCAGGTCACACGGTGAGGTGGGGCTGAGATTAGCCCCTAGGGCTGCTGCTGCAAGTCCCAGTCTCCCTCCATGTACCTCACTGATCAGAAAAACCTTGGGTGTTGTAGAGCCTTGCTTTGCATTGAAACAGTCAACTGTTTTATAAAAATGGGATTTTACTTAAGTAGCTTGGTCTACAAAGAGCTTAACCGTTAGGGAGGCATTTTCAGAGTGGACGCACAAACCAGTCATTTCAGGGATGTCTTCTGCCCTCCCTGGTCTTTCTCTGTCACTTCTAGGTCCTCTTGTCCCCACCTCTGGGGTTCAGGATAGAGAAGCAATTCCTAACTTTGGATCTCTGCTCCAGGAAGGTGCTCCCTGGGTCATTGTCAGCCCCACCCCTTCCCAACTGGGGGTCTCGGGCAGACCTCCCCATCTGGTGAGGTGGGTCTGGTGGGGCCTCCCTCTCAGAGTCGCGGTGAATGACACAGGAGTGGAAGGGCCGGGCCGACACAGGGAACGTAATAATCGTCTCCTGACGATTTGACACACTGGCCTCTGTGTGCCATGCCCCTGCCCCTCACAAACCCACCCACGGAGGGGGCTTCCCATGGAAAAATCTCCAAGTCTCTCACTTGACCAGCCAGGGCTGAGGCTCCTTGCACTTTGTTTTGGCTTCAAAATGGGTCATTTCAATTTGCTCTCTCCTGTATGCAAATTGCTCTTTCCTGCTGTTGTAAATGCAGAATTAGAGTGTATTAAACAATTTTTTTTTAAACTTAAAGAAACGTTGGGGGGCACAGGGGGTTCCGTTGGTTAAGCGTCTGACTTCGGCTCAGGTCATGACCTTGCCGTTCGTGGGTTCAAGCCCCGCATTGGACTCTGTGCTGACAGCTCAGAGCCTGGAGCCTCCTTCAGATTCTGTGTCTCCTTCTCTCTCTGCCCCCACCCCCCTCCACTCTCTGTCTGTCTCTCTCTTTCTCTCAAAAATCAATAAGTAAACTTAAAAAATACCATAAAATGAAGCTTTAAACATTTCCTTCCGTGTTTGACTATGTCTTTTCCCCACTTCTTCAAGTGCTCCGGAAGTAAGTGGCTCTGGGACCTTGTGCACACTTATGCAAACTCTCCTGAAGGCCCCTTAGTGATTTCCGAAACACTGAACGTGGAACTCGTTTCTTTTTACTTGCAGGTGCTCTGCAGTTCCAAAAATCGCATCCTGAAGGATTGCTTCCTGGTGGCTGAGTTAGAAAACCGAAGAAGGCCACCAACGGTGAGTGGGGAGGTGGGGAAAAAATGCTCATGCAGAATTAGAAAGGTAGCAAAAATCAGCCAGAGGGCACAGTTACCCCCAGTTACCTATACATTTTAAGCTGCCCTTCCTTTTTCTGGAAATGTTGCTAACATGTTCTACTAAATATATACTTTCCAAGTGTAGCAACCAGTGTGCTTATTTGCACTCAGTGCCTACTGTGTAGAGGGGGCACAGGAGTTAACGCTGACAAAATGGACAAGATCTCTCTTCTCATGGGGCTTATAATCTAGTGAAAGAAAATATGGGAAAATACCATCAAAGAAAGAAAGAACTTAAAACAGTGTGTCATAAAGGAAGCTTGGTAACAAGGAAGTAAGAGAGCATGGGGGCGATGGTCTCAATGGCGATACTGGCTCTTACAAGGCGCTCATCACATATTTGCTAAGTGAAGGAAGAATTCTGGACAGGTGCTTGTCCGGCTTCTGCTTGACCAGTCTGAGCCTGTACTTCTCGGGCCAGGACATTCAGAACCTTCTCCTAATGGGCAGAATGGTAATGGGTAGGATAATATGTCAGGAATTGGGACCTAAAGGGCTGGCCAATCTTCTCTGTATTTACTTGGAGCTGCAATCTCTACTTAGTTCATCCTCTCTCTCTCTTTCTCAAGGTGGGGACTCAGTTTAAAAACAGCCTGAGCAGCCTTCTGGAAATCCTCATCTCTAAGGAACCTTCATACATCCGTTGCATCAAGCCCAATGAGAGGAAAGAACCCAGTGAGTCATGAATCGTTCTGAACACTGAACTCAGGGAAATAAGGCTGGGAGGAAAGCCAAGGTGGCAGTGGGTTAAAATCCTAACAAAAAAACAAAAACCCCACAGGCTTGCTCCTTGCTCTCCATACATGATTTATTTTCATTTTTAAATAATAGAAGGTAAATGAATAGGGAGGGAGAGGAGTTTTTTTGGTGGTCCTGTGTGACCATTGCTCAGAGCCTGGCCAGTTTCAGGAGCAGCACAGCTGAGCCAGGCAGATGTCAGAGGTGGGGGGAAGCAGTGTTGCTTCTCTCTAGCCAGCGAACAGTTTTCCAAATGGTCTGGGACTTGGGTATCTTCCATGCTCATGCCATGGTCGGTAACACAGTTGTATAGTCAGAGGCTTACAGAAGGCAGGCAGGAAGAGCACGTGAGTGAAGCAGGATGTAAGGCAATAGGGAGTGGAGGGGACTGTGGCGAACTGCAAAGGGCACATGCTGTCTAAAGGAGCAGCCCTATTACCTTCCAGCTAGTTATTGCCACGTGGGACTCTAGCCCAGCATGGCCGGATATCTTTTTTTTTTTTTTAAGAGAAGCCAGAAATCCAATTTTTGCTGTAAATTCCCCCATTAAAATAAAACAACAGAGTTAGGACCTGACAAAATATGTCCGTGGCCAGACCCAGCCCACAGATGGTCAGCTTGCAGCCTGTGATCTGTCTTGGTTGAAACGGAGCCATGGAATCCTTTACTGTCACTCTCCCTTCTGTGTTTCCAAAGGCAAGTTTGATGACTTGCTCATAAGGCATCAGATCAAGTACCTGGGGCTGATGGAGCACCTGCGGGTGAGACGGGCTGGCTTTGCACACCGGCGGAAATATGAACATTTCTTGCAAAGGTAAAGTTGGTTTTGTTGAGTTGAAGCTGGTACAAATGCCTACTGTGTGAGGACTCTCAGGGTGCGTTGCTGAATAAAAGGCCAGGCCCCGGGCAACTCCATTTGGTTAATTGCTGTAGACGTGACTGTGATGAGCACTAACACTTTGCAGAATAGGAAACTGATTCACTGTACCTCCTTCCCTTCCTGACGTTAAGCCTGTAACTTCTTGGAGTCCAGGAAACACAGGTTAACGCACAGACCTGCCACCCAGGGGGCAGAGTGGGCAGTGCACCACTTGAGTCTGTACTTAGTTGGGGAAGACCCTTCCCATGGTGATTGTAGGTGCTAGTTTAGCCTTCAGTCTGGAAGCGATCCTCTCGGCCTCATGGGCTATCAAGAGAAGGAGGTGTAGTGGTGTGAACATAAGTTCATAAGGATTTAATGATATAATCCCACCACCACCACCACTCAAATTGCTTGTGCACCAGCACTTCATTGGTGGGGGGCTATGTGTGAATTTGTCCTACCAAAAAAACAAAACAAAACAAAACACACATTCTCACACACTCAAGGGAAGCAGAATAAAATTGTTATTTTTGTGGGTCGCCATGGTTGAATATTGGCAACTTTATATTTTAACCTGATACTAAGCTGCTTTTGAGCTTCAACTGTATAAAAGCCTTGTGCACGAGCTTACGTTTTTCATCAGATTTCTTGCATTTTGCAACTTACATCCAGATCCTGCCCTTTGAAACTTGAGCGTTTTCTAGCAGCTCTAATTTTTAGCCCCTGATTTAGTGATCTCAGATCTTTCTCTACCAAAGATCATGTTTATTTTTCTCCCATGAGCCTCATGCCTTGATAAGTAATATCTGCTTATATGCATTTATTAAGTAATAATCTCTTTCCTTACTGTTCTGTTAATGATTTATATACCTGCTGACACCCTTTAGCTGTAACCCCCTTATCTCCTTACCACCCCCACTCCAGCCCGAAGCAGTCACTAACCTACTGCTTGTCTCTCTAGATTTCCCCATTCTGAACATTTCATATGCATGAAATCATACAGTATGTGGCCTTTTGTGACTGGTTTCTGTCACTTGGCATCGTGTTTTCAAGGTTCATCCCTGTTGTAGTGTATATTTTCATTCCTTTTGAGGGCTGAATCATGCTCCATTGCGTGGATAGACAGGCCACATTCTATTTATGCATTATCAGTTGATGGGCATTTGGATTGTTTCTGCTCGGGGCTATTATGAATAATACTGTTAGGAACATACATGCATAGGTTTTTATGTGGACATGTATTTTTATTTGGGAGGGGGTATACCTATGAGTAGATTACTAGGTTGTATGATAATTCAATGTTTATTTGTTTGAGGAACTACCAGACTGTTTGCTTTGTGTTTGCTCATCAGCTACTTGTATTTCATTCATCATTTTCACATATCCATTTTTTTCTGAGTCTAACTTGGGGTAGAGATGGCCAGAATCAGCAGCCACCGCCCACCCTACCCCCCAAACACATGCGCGTTTGACGTTCCCATTTTTTTTTTTGCATTTTTTTGCACTTCACACATCTTCTTTTTCTATTTTGTTATCGCCTGAGGCTCCTTCACTCTTTCTGTAAATACTACTGAGCACCTGCTGTGTGCCAGCGCTGTCCTTGGTGCTGGGTAACTGCAGGACAGCACAGACCCCACTGCAGCATGGGGTTTACTTCCCAGTGGGGGAGCCCACTAGCTATAATGAGGATATAGGCGGTCAAGTGGGGATATGTCTTTGAAGAGAAATGAATCTGGGGAGGGGAAAGAGGAGCAGGGTCGAAAGGTGGAAGGCTTTACCTCTTTAGGTAAGGTGGTCTGGGAGGGCCTTTCCAAGTGGAGGGAGGGAGCCATGAAGGTATTTGGGGACAGTGATCCAGGGAGAAGAGCCTGGAGGTGGGAACTGGGTGGGCTGGAGGACCAGCCAGGAGGCTGGCATGGCTGCAGGTCAGTGGGCTCAGGGATGGGCTAAAGATGATCATATGTGTGCACCCTGCCTGGCCTTACTTCCCTTGATCAGGAAGCTATTGTATCTCACATTTGAAATTTACTAGTGGAACTTACACAGATGGAACGTACTAGTCTCTCTCCCTGCCAGTGTTTAAGGCATCTCCTCATTCCCCGCCGTGTCTGTCTAGCCCATGTTTGGACAACTTTGATGACGTGTGCTAGTGATGGGCGTGGCCTGGACAGCCGGGAGCAGGGCCTGGGGCTGTACTGTGTTCCCTGGGGTTGGCGTGCCCCTGTGCCTTTGTGCGTACGTGACTAGACCGGGAAAGGTAACCAGGGAAGAACACATGACACTCAGTGCCTGTCTTAATTCAGGCGGCTAAACCAAAGTACCGGGGACTGGGTGGTTTACAAACAACAGAAATTTATTTCTCACAGTTTGGGAGGCTGGAAATCTGAGCTCGAGATAGCAGCGTGGTCATGTTCCGGTGAGGACTATCTTCTGGGTTGCATGAAGTCCGCCATTCTCTCATATCCTCGCGTGGGGGAAAGAGGGTGAGGGAGATCTCTGGAGGCCTCTGTTATAGGGACACTCATCCCTTTCATGGAGGCTCCCTCATGACCTCATCACCTCCCAAAGACCCCACCTCCTAAAGCCATCACATCGTGGGTTAGGATTTCAGCATGAGAATTTAGGAGTAAGGAGACGACACAAACATTCAGTCCATTGCCCTTCATGGACTTGCTCATAAAGTATAGTTCCTGGAAAATAAACCCATTTTTAACAGAGTAAAATGTGGGGTCCTGGGTGGCTCAGTTGGTTAAGCATCCGACTTCGACTCAGGTCATGATCTTGCAGTCCGTGGGTTCGAGCCCCGTGTCGGGCTCTGTGCTGACAGCTCAGAACCTGGATCCTGTTTCGGATTCTGGGTCTCCCCCTCTCTCTGCCCCTCCCCTGATCACACGCTGTGTCTCTCTCAAATATAAACATTAATGGATTTTAAAAAACAGTGTAAAATGTGATTTCGAAATAGTAGGAACCATGTAACATTATTAAGGGCAAGAAGCATAGTAGGAGTAACGTAGCTAACATTTTTTTGAAGTCTCGGACTGTGTCCAGTGCTCTCCACAGATTATCTCCCTTCAGCCTTGTGACGGTCCCACGAGAAGGGCTTGTTATTGTTCGTGTTGCACAGGGTGAGGAGGTGAAGTGACTTGCCCGGCTCCTGAGCTGGACTCAAACCCAGCCAGGGCGGTCCCGGATATAGTTTCTACCCTTGGTCCACGGGCACTTGGAATTCTGCGTTCTCTTATTTCATTATGTTTCAGACAACCATGGTTCTGTCTATGGTGACCACATATAGAAGGGAGTTGTATTGTGTGCTGAAATCAGGTTCTTAAATCAGCATTACGTCCAAAATTACCCTTGAGAAATCCCTCGTCACTTACCAAGCACGGTACCTTTTCTTCCTGTGCTGGCCCACGTTCATTTATCTATTCATTCATCGGCAGACGGACGTTTGGGTTGTGTCTACCTTTTGTCTATGATGAGTGATGACACCGTGAACGTTCATGTATGAGCTTGTGTGTGGACGTATGTTTTCATGTCTCTGCGTGTGTACTTAGGAGTGGAATGGAGTTTCTTGGGTGGGGTGTCTGACGATGTCATTGTTCTATGAAGACAGACCCAACCCACCCCGTTGAGACCGTTTCTCCCTTTTATGTTTCTTGCCAAGTATGTTGTTATTGAATTCAAGGAAGTTGGTATGATGAGTCTGCTAGATTGTGCTGAGTTGCTGACATACCACAGCGGAGCACATCCTGAGCTCTGGAGGGGAGTGGGGGTGGGGGAGGTGAGTGGAAGGTCCGAAGGCTTTCTGGAAGGGCCTCTCCTCTCCCCAGGTACAAGTCCTTGTGCCCAGACACCTGGCCACACTGGCACGGGCCTCCAGCAGAGGGCGTAGAACGGCTGATCCAGTACATCGGCTACACGCCCGAGGAGTACAAGTTAGGGAGGTAAGTGGCCAAGAAATCCCCGTTGAAAAGCTTTGTGCATTGACCCGTATGCGTCTAGAGCCTGGAGATGAATTTTTAAAGGAATTTACGTAGACGTACAAGTGGATACCTCCATCCACTCAAGTTAGATGCAGCTCCGTGAAGAAAACACTGTGTGTACCTGCTCACCTTGCTTTGCTCACACAGAATATTGCACGACGTTTCTGAAAGCAGCTGAGTGTCCACAGTTGAGCTCAGTTCTGACACTGTCTACCTAGGTAGTGTCCAATGCCCAAGTTAAGGACTCAGCCTCGCCAGACTGTCTACCCCCGCCCCCCACTTCAGATGCCAGTTACAAGTCCCACTGGTCACCTGTGCTTCTGACCACTGACTGGCTAGCTATTGGAGGTTCCCAGGACCCCCTCTTTGGGTTCAATCGATTGGCTAGAGTGGCTCAGAAAACTCAGAAAAAAATTTTACTTGGGTCCCTGAGTGGCTCGGTCGGTGGAGCCATCAGCTCAGGACATGGTCTCGCGTTTCAGGAGTTCGAGCCCCGCATCAGGCTCACTGCTGTCAGTGAAGAACCTGCTTCAGAACTTCTGTTCCCCTCTCTCTGCCTCTCCTCCGCTTGCACAGATGCTCTCTCTCTCTCTCTCTCTCAAAAATAAAAATTAAAGAAAAACTAAAACATTTTTCTTACTGGATTGCCGGCTTATTACAAAAAAATAGAACTCAAGAACAGCCAGATGGAAGAGATACATAGGGCGGGGTCTGGGGAAGAAGCCTGGAACTTCCATGCCCTCTCCAGGTACACTCAGAATATCAAGCCACGTCTTTTTTTGGCGGGGGGCACGGGGGAGCGGTTATGGAGGCTTCATTACATGGGCACGATTGACAAAGTCATCAGTTCAACCCCCAGCCCCCCTCCCCTACCTCGAGGCGGGGCTGAAAGTTCTCAGCCTCTCATCTCAAGATTGGTTTCCCTGGCAGCCGGCTCCCATCCTTAGGTCATCCTTTGCACACATCGCTTCCTTAGCAGAAACTCGGGTGTGGTGTGGTCGAAAGGGATCTGTTAATGACTAGTGAGACACCCGTTTCACTCTTATCCCTTTGAAACCATTTCAGGAACAGAGTCCAAATATAACAAGAAGAGGCCCCTGTTGCTCTAATTACAAGGATTTGGGGAGCCGTGATACTGGAACAGGACAAAGACCAAATACATCTATTTTTTGAATGTTTGTTTATTTTGAGAGAGTACGCGCAGGGGAGGGGCAGGGAGGGGGAGAGAGAATCCCAAGCAGGCTCTGCCCTGCCAGTGCAGAGAGCAACACGGGGCTCGATCTCAGGAACTGTGGTTAAGAGTCGGACACTCAACCGATGCTTAACTGGCTGAGCCCGCCAGGCATCCCCAAATATGTATTTATTATTAAGAGTCACAACATCACAAGCTCCAAGTGGTTGGAAGGGCTCTAGCACTGCCTACGGGAGGAGATTAAGTTGGAAAGGAACCCTGTGTTCTATACCTCACTCAGGGCTGGGTTGAACGTCTTTGCCTGCAAGATGAGTTTGTTTGGTCTTGTTATTGATCACATGCACGCAGGACCTCTCAGAGGGGATATTAGGACTTCTGTGATGCCAAAGCTCCTCGGGCATCCCAGAAGGTGGTGTTCTAGAACTCCGAGTACATTACTATCGCTGTAGTTGTCTGTGAGGAGAACTTTTGTACACATTGGAAGCGTTTGAGGCAGAACTCCGTGGGGCGAACCGCGAAGAGTTTAGTTTGTCCTATAAGTCCTTTTGGTCAGGGTGAATTTGGTGGTAGGGAGCGGTGCCCAAGGGTATAGACGGGCATTCCCAGGCCACAGAGAATCCAGCTCCAGGGATCTCTGCCTTCGAATCTATCAGGGGCTTTGCCTGTCAACTCCTAACTCCCACTCACATACAGACAGCCGTCTGGCCACCTGGTCCCTCTCCATCCTTACACTTCTGTCCTGGGACCTGCTTCAACTATTAACCACATTTCTAAGCCTGATCCCTGAGGGGAATGGAGCTTCACACAGCCCAAGGGAGGCGGACTAAAGAGGTCATAGGTGGTAAGTTGCCCTCACAGGGTGTGTAGGGCAGGTAGAAAGTGATGCATATTGATAATTTATCTTTGCTGGTGGAGGGGATTTCCTTTTTTTTTTTTTTTTTTTTTTTTTTTTAACATTTACTTTTTGAGAGACAGAACGTGAGCGGAGGAGGGACAGAGAGAGAGAGAGAGAGGGAGACACAGAATCCGAAGCAGGCTCCAGGCTCGGAGCTGTCAGCACAGAGCCTGACGTGGGGCTCGAACTCACGAACTATGAGATCATGACCTGCGCCGAAGTCAGACGCTTAACAAATTGAGCCACGCAGGTGCCCCAAGGGGATCTTCTTTTAAACTGAGACTGGGGGCACCTGGGTGGCTCAGTTGGTTAAGCATCCGATTCTTGATTTCGGCTCAGGCCATGATCTCACGGTTCTTGGGATTGAGCCCCATATCAGGCTCTGCACTGACAGTGTGGAACCTACTTGGGATCCTCTCTGTCCCTCTCGGCCCCTCCCCCACTTGTGCGTGCACACACTCTCTCTCAAATAAACATTTTTTAAAAAGATAAAACCTGGGGCGCCTGGGTGGCTCAGTTGGTTGAGCGTCCGACTTCGGCTTGGGTCATGATCTCGCGGTCCGTGAGTTTGAGCCCCACGTCAGGCTCTGTGCTGACAGCTCAGAGCCTGGAGCCTGTTTCGGATTCTGTGTCTCCCTCTCTCTCTGACCCTCCCCCGTTCATGCTCTGTCTCTCCCTGTCTCAAAAATAACGTTAAAATTTTTTTTTTTTAAAAAGAAGATAAAACCTAAAAAACAAAACAAAACTGAGACTCCTATTCCTTGTCATCAATCTTCAAAGCCTAAGGAACTAACTTCAAGTCAAATCAATGTAGTAGTTTCCTGAGGCTGGTAACGAATGACCACAGACTGGCTGGCTTTAAACAACAGAAGAGTGTTCTTGAGGTGTCGGCGGGCTCTGTGGGAGGGTCCTTCCTTGCCTCTTCCAGCTTCTGGTGGCTCCTGACCTTCCTTGGCTTGTGGCCACTTCCCTCCAGTCTCTGCTTCTGTCTTCACATGAACCTCCCTGTGCCTGTGTGTCCTTTTCTGTCCCTTAGATGCACACGCATGCCGGATTTAGGTGAACCCTAGTTCTGGATGATCTCTTCTCCATCCCTACCTTGATGACCTCTGCAAAGACCCTATTGCCAGATAAGATCACATTCTGAGGTTCTGGCGAGGGGACACTATTCAAGCCAGCCAATTACTCATGACAACGATCTTTTCTTTCACTTCTAGAACCAAGATATTCATTCGTTTCCCCAGAACTCTGTTTGCTACTGAAGATGCCTTTGAATTTAGTAAACATCAATTAGGTATGATTTTCTTTTTCTTTTTTCTTTTCTTTTTTTTTTTTTTTTCCTGTCCTGATTTCCGTAGAATGTGAAATGAACCGGCTTAGCTTGGGTTACATCTTACACATGGTGTCTGATCTAATGTAAGAAGCACTCGCTTTGGAAACCCAGAATGAGAACACATGGGTTTATATGCCTTAATGCGTGTTTGGAGGGTAGTCATGGATGCACCCGGCAACTTAAATGCCGGATTGCCATCCCACTTGTTAGGACCCGAACCTCAAATGAAGCTTTGAACACTTCGTTCATACCGGTATGATGCCGGAAGGTGTCGCCTCAAAGCCTGCAGGCACGGGGGGCGGGGTGGGGGCGCGGGGCGCGGGGAGCACAGCGAACGGCAAATGAGAAAAGTTCTGGGGTGGAGGTTGGGGGTGCAAAAAAATGTAAAAACTCCTGGAGTGCAGCGGGGCTTCTCCCTTGAAATCTCAACTGGTCTGTCGAGACAGACCCTGCCGCGTATACCTGAGTGCTTTCTGTGTGCCAGGTACATATTAAGTCCTCTGCCCTCAGGACCTCGTTGTGCTCTTTAAAACTAACCTGTGCAGCTGTATTATCTCCACTTTGCAGTCAGGGAAACTGAGGCCCAAGACGTTGGTAACTTGATGAAGGCTGCACAGCTAGTAAGCGGCAGAGCTTGGTTTGGAACATGGGTCTGCCCGCCTTCAGGAGCCGGGCTTGTGACCACCGTCCTTTTTTTGGACCGTGACAGCAGTGGGCACCAATCCCGGGACCTGGTTTCTGGGTGGGTGCTGGCTGCAGGGGGGACCCCAGCGTTTCTCACCAGCCCCCAGGGAATGGGATGCCACTGGTCTGTGGGGTCCTCAGTGCACCTGGCTTGTGTTGGGAACTCAGTCCCCAGGTGGAGGGAGGTGGACGGGGCAGCTCGAGGGCGAGCAAGCATGTGGTCCGAGGGCCATGGAACCGAGGGCCAGCAGGCCCCCGTAGACAGACGGGGGTGGGGAGTCTGTTCTTTACCCTGGAGGGAGGAAGGAGGGAGGGAGGGAGGGGGAGGGAGGGAGGATGGGCCCACCCCTTCCCATCTCTTCCCAGTCAGCTCCGCACGGCACACCCCGAGGGCTGCTTCTGACCTGCCCTTGGAAAAGCGCTACCACGCAGGTGCACAACTGAAAGCCATCTCACCAAAACTTTTGTTTCATTTTAAGTTGCAAGAATCCAAGCCACATACAAAGCCTGCCTAGAGAGGAGAGTGTACGTGAGAAAGAGACACGCAGGTAAGAATTAAAACAGAAACGTGCCCGTCTGCAGTGAGCCAGACCTCTGCGGTCTCTCTCATCCCTGCTGTACCTGGAGCTCAGGCCCCTTTGGTGGCTTCTCTCCCCTTGCTCGGCCTTGAAACCTTGCGTGTGTCTCTTCTTTATTCTCTTGACCCGAGATTGCAACGGAGTGGCCCGTATTCCTCCCACGGACGTGGTTTATTGGATCCTACCGCGTGTGCCTGTTTACAGAATAACTCTTTTAAAAGAATGCCAACACCAGGAGTACCTTGGGAACCCGTCTCCTGTCGCTCTCCTGTCCCTTCTCAACCCTGCCCCCCCCGCCCCCATCTCTCTTTGCAATTCTGCATTTCTCATTGCCTTGTTTTCCTCTATAGCTTTACCATCTATGGATACGTCTCTAAACAACAGTTTTATTGGCTGACACATTTGGAACTCCGTAAGATTATCCTGTTTATATTTTTAGGCATGTGTTTGTTTCCGAAATGCAACCAGTCGACGTGCGCAGGTTTGGTCATTTACTGTCACGGCTGCGTAGGATTGCACCGTATCACACGTTGGCAAACTTTCCTAAAGACCAGGTGGTACTGTAGACTTGGGGGTCACCCGGCCTCGGTCACAGCTACTCAGCTCTGACATTGTATCAGGAAGGTACTATAGGCTATATGTAAATAAACGGGCATAGTCGTGTGGCAGTAAACCTTTGTTTACAAAAACAGATGGCCCGCGGGCCGCAGTTTGCCAACCCCCGTTCATAATTCAGCCATTCGCTGGATGGACGCATGGGTTGTTTCAGTTGTTTGCTTTTATAACAGAAAACAGTGCTGCTATGAGGAGCACACAAGAAAGTATTTTTTCTAATCCGAATAACTGAACAAAATCTGCAAAGCACTTAAAAACTGGGAAGCAAGTCAGAAATCTATGTGTCCCAATTTACGTATCTCAGTTCTCAAGTGTAGGCAACTTAAAGCACACATCAGTTGAGACCAGCCGCGGGCGGCAACAAAACTGACGGGTCCCTCAGGAAGGCCTGGGGAAACTCTGATCCCCTCACGTCATTGTGGGGCTTTCCTTGAAGCTTCCTGCAGCACCCCTGGGGTTCCTCTGTTGCCCTGGTTCAGTTGTCTGAACCGCCCCCCACGCTCCCCACAAGAACTGGTAACACTCACCACCTTTCCATCTCTCGGGCAGAGTGCGGGTGGGTATCCGGATGTTTGTGGAGTGGCTGAATGTTTCTGGAAAAAAGCCATTGTATTGAAATGTGATCGTGCTCACCTTCTAATGCTGGCAGTGAACTCTTTCAGCCATCACACTTGAAGCCCACTGGCGCGGGGCCCTGGCTCGGAAGCTGGCCAAAAGGAGAAAGTGGGCTGTGTGGACCGTAAAAAAGTGAGTTCTCTGTAGAAGGTGGTCGCGGACTTGGCTGAGTTCTTTGGCTTTGTGCCGAAAGCCCATCTTCCCTTCAGGGTATCAGCCCCTAAGAATTCAGCTCTGTGGCTTTCCTCTGAGCTCCCTAATTTGACGGTGACCACGATTTAGTACGCTTGTCAGTTTCTCTTAGTTCAAAAGTCGCAGGGTCAGCTGCCCTCCAATGCCAGGCAGGAAAAAGTGAATTTCACGAGCTGGGATAAGACGATAAGGCATGGTGGGGACTGCGGCTAAGTCCATTGCTTTCTTCTGAGCTCCCTAATTGGACAGTGATCACAATTCAGTACGCCTGTCAGTTTCTCTTAGTTCAAAAGTCACAAGGTCAGCTGCCCTCCGGTGCCAGGCAGGAAAAAGTGAATTTCACGAGCTGGGATAAGATGATAAGGCATGGTGGGAACTGCAGCTAACTTTGGAAAGCTCAGTCCACCTCAGAGGGGCAGTCACTACTCCAGCTGACTGCTGCCTTGGAGAAATGCCAGCTTAGTGTTGCCACAGATTCTTGATAACCAGTCCCCCCCCTCCCCCTCCGCCCACCCAAGGTTGGCTGGAAATCTGGCTTTCGTGTACTATTTCCCAATATTGTTGTTAGCAACTAATTCAAACCACTCAAAACAAAACCGAAGATAGCATGGGTGAAATAGAGCACATTTTCGGGGCAGACCCGACCTGTGGGCCACGGAACGGTCGCCCCACCTGGCGACCCAAACAACCTGCACCATTTTGGCCTCCTTTGCAAACAGGTGGGGAGAGAGCCCGAGGCTCCGTGAAGAAATGGGCCAGAAAATTAACAGAAACCACTTGCCGCTTCAGGTTCATAAAGGGATTCATCAACCGCAACAAGCCTCTCTGCCCGGACAATGAGGAGTTTATCGTGTTCGTGCGGAAGAATTACATCTTGAACCTCCGGTATCATGTCCCAAAGAACGTCTTGGACAAGAGCTGGCTGAGGCCTCCTGGCATTTTAGAAAATGTGAGGATGACACGCAGATTGTTGTTGCAAGTGACTCGGGCAGCGACGGGGCTCAGCTGGTGTATCTTTGTGCCACCACCCTTGGCTCGAAAGGCTTTAGCGAAGCACTTCTTTGCAAGGCTGTCCTATGAGAAATGTCGCTCCTCTCAATTCGTACTCTCAAGCCAATGGAGGTTGGTTAGCACGGAGCATTTGCGAATAGCGCTGCCCTTGGTGTGGCCTTCCTGATGGCTTATAATGACTGTCACCTAGAACAGCGTTTCTCAAAAGAAGGTCCAAGGATCCTGTGGCTGGAGCACAGTGGGGGCCTCTGTAAGAAACCGGGCCCCAGCCCAGGTCCGCTGAGCAGTTCTTAGAGTCTTTTTTTTTAGCCGGGTCCTCGGGTGACTCAAACACATTCAAGTTCGAGAAGCAGTAGCTTAGCAACGGTGAAAAGGTAATGCAAGATTGGAAGATTAGTTGCTTTCTCGGGCTTTAAAATACTAATGCTGTACTGGGGCGCCTGCATGGCTCAGTCAGTTAAGTGTCCAAGTCTTGGTTTCAGCTCAAGTCATGATCTCGAGGTTCATGGGATTAAACCCCACGTCAGGCTCTGTGCTGACAGCAAGGAGCCTGCTTGGGATTCTCCCTCCCTCCCTCCCCCCACCCCGCCCCTCCCCACCGCTCATGCTCGCTTGCTCTCAAAGTAAATAAACTTAAAAAAAACAAAAAAACAAAAAAACACTAATGCTGTAGTTGAAATCGGACTGAATTCGACTTGCTTTCAGAGCCTCTGTCTTGGTGGCCACAGCCCAAGACTGGGCCTGAGTGAGGCGGGTAGAGCAGAAGTGCGTGTGTTCTCCACACAGGCCTCGGACCTGCTCAGGAAGATGTGCACCAGGAACCTGGTTCGGAAGTACTGTCGCGGGATCACGGCCGAGAGGAAGGCGCTGGTAAGGACGGGGAGCCCGGGCGGGTGGCGAAGGTGCTGGAAGGTCCGGGGTGGGCGGCGCTCGCCCACCATCTCTCCTGGGAGCCCAGGGGTCACACCGGGCGCATGCCTCCTGCATGTGTTGGGGATGGAACACAAGAAGGCCACTTAGGTCAGAGCCCCTTGTTCAAGGACAGATGTTGCAAGTGCTTCTGCTCACGCTGTTGCCATGGGAACACAGCCCAGATGGCCCCCGTGCTGCACGGAAGGCCGGGCCCCTTCTCTGCTGGAGGGTTTTGTGTCTGCTTGTCTGCAGGTCCGTAAAGCGCTAGAGAGTCCTCTCTCAGGGTCTGCGGGCCGCACGATCTCTGTTGCAGTCACTCGACTCTGCGAGCAGAGCACGGAAGCTGCCGGACAGCACACATGAATGAGTGGCGTAGCCAGGCTGCAAAACAAACAAACAAAAACTTAGAAACAACCGGCAGCAGGCTGGATCTGGCCCCCGCTGGATCTGGCCCCCGGGGCTGGAGTTTGCAGGCAGACCTCTGACCCAGAAGGAGGAAACTGCTGTCTGAAATTCTGAAAATTCCCCTGCTGGGAAGGGAGTGCAAGAGACCAGCACGAAGTGTCAGCTCCAGTCTCTGCCAGCATAATTTTTAGGGGCACTTTGGCCAAAGCCTGGAATGTGCTGTCATTTCCGGGCGGAGGTATGACGAGGCCTCTACAGCTGATCACGGAAAGTGAGCTGTGCCGCGGACCTCCGTCTCAAGGAGCCCCACGGCTCCCACTTTTGTACTTTCCTCTCTCTGTTACCAGATGCAGCAAAAGGTGGTTACAAGTGAACTCTTCAGGGCGAAGAAAGAAGGTTATGCAGAGGCCTTAAACCAGCCCTTCGCCAACAGTCGGATCGGTAAGTACGTTCTTCTGTTTGTGCACTCGCTTAGAGGGTCAGAAGATGACGCCTGACTCCGGAGAGTCTCCTGGCCATAGTGGAGGTCTTGGTCACAGAGAGACGTAAACCCAGCAGGTACCAGTGGCTTTTGCACCACGATGGCGTTTAGTTGACGATTCACTGTGCTCCGATTCCCTCCCCAGATGAAGGAGACATTAATCCCAAAGTACTTCAACTCATCAGCAGTGAGAAAATCCAGGTAGGGATGTGTTGTGTCCTGGCATCAGTCAGGATTCCCTCACGAAGCGTGAGAACAGGGTCTGTCTTCTGTACGAGGGGTGTCTGGAAGTGCTGTTGAAATGCAGGGGTGCGTGGGGATGGGCAGGGTTCACAACTGTGATGCTCTGGGTATTAACAAAGACTGTGGGGCCCGCATGATCCCTAGGCACCTATTTGCTGTTCTTACGGTCCTTATCTGTCACCCCAGGAACCGGGTTGGGTTTTCCTATGAAATTGAGTGAAACACAGCCATGAAATTAATCGTTAAACACCCCCTATTAGCAGCAGCAATGTGGCGGGGTGCCAACATGGCACAACTTAGTAGCCATGCGCCATCTGGGC
Organism: Panthera onca; assembly: GCF_046562875.1. Lineage (NCBI taxonomy): Eukaryota > Metazoa > Chordata > Mammalia > Carnivora > Felidae > Panthera > Panthera onca. Next base: position 17,137,452 of record NC_138350.1, read on the forward strand.
AGGTTACTTCAGCTCTTGCTGCCTTTGTCCCTCTGTGGGTGGGGGTGGCAGGGTTACGGAGAGGCCCCAGGGTTCCATGGCAGGAAGCGCTGTGTGGTAATACCTGCTCACCGATAAGCAGGTGAGTGCTGGAAGTAAGGAGCTCAGTACTCTGCCCCCTCCGCCCACGGAGTCCCCTTCCCTTCATGGTGACGGTCACCTCTTCGCAGTACGGTGTCCCGGTCATTAAATACGACAGGAAGGGCTTCCGGGCGCGGGAGCGGCAGTTCCTCCTCACTCAGAAAGCGGCTTACGTGGTGGAACTTGCCAAAATCAAGCAGAAAATAGCGTACTCGGCACTCAAAGGTAAGAAGCCAGCGACCGTACGGCTGTTCACGGGGTCGACTTAGCTTCTGGGCTCACCAGTTAAGAAGACACCCTCCAGTGGAAGACCGAAGTGGAGGGTGCCCTTAAAGCCTGGGGCTGCCGGGGCCTGGCCTGTGCTTCTCTTTCTGGCATAAATATCAACGGCCACCCCTTCGCTCCAGTATCCAGCTTGGACAACCGTCCCCTTCTCCGATGACCTGTGCTGTATCCCGAGCACAGCCCTTCACAGCCTCACGGCATGCTCATTGCTGGAGTGTGCCCTTCTTCCTGCTGGGCCCAGCTGGGAGGGAAAGAGTGTGGGGTTGGGGCACCCCCAGGTATGCCTCCTCTTTCTTCCTGCATTGATTTCAAGTTGTCCGGTTCCCGGTCCCTAACTCTGGATCTGTCTTAAGGGGTCTCCACCAGCAGCCTCAGTGATGGAATCTTGGTCATTCACGTGTCGCCGGAGGACAGCAAACAAAAGGTAATTGCCGGCCACCCGTCTCTGCTGACAGAGGGAGACCACCGCCACGATATTCAGTTGCCTGCCGCAGAGCCTCGGTATTGGAGGGTGTTTTCCTTTTGAGCCACTGCTCCCGGGGTGCCTGGGTGGCTCAGTCGGTTGAGCGTCCGACTTCGGCTCAGGTCACGATCTCACGGTTCGTGAGTTCGAGCCCCGCGTCAGGCTCTGTGCTGACAGCTCAGTGCCTGGAGCCTGCTTCGGATTCTGTGTTTCCCTCTCTCTCTCTCTCTCTGTCCCTCCCCTGCTCATGCTCTGTCTCTCTCAAAAATAAAAATTAAAAAAGCCACTGCTTCTGGAACAGCTATGTCTTCTTCTCAGGGGGATGCCGTCTTACAGTGTGAACATATCTTTGAAGCCATTACTAAGCTCGTCATGCTGGTGAAGCGGGGGAACATTGTCAATGTCGTCCAGGGGAGGTAGGTGGTTTTGCCCAGCGATCGCTCACTCACATAGGAAACCGTGGTCTCACATCCCAGTTCTCCAAGGAGGGCCTTATGTTCCTGAGGGAAGCTGTCACTGAGTGAAAGGTGGACCTCTGGGCCAGAGCAGGTGACGGCCACACCCTTCCTGTTGATGGTTGTTGTTCGGGACCGTTGGCCGAGCACGATGGGCCCAGAGCTTTGCAGGCTGCCTACAACTGATGAGGGCAGAGTGGCAACATTACTTTAGGACGGAAAAGAAAACCATCTGACACATAGATGGGGTGCTCTTACTCGATTCTCTCAGCTCTGAAGGATGGCCACGTTTTCCATGTCAGGGGCACAAAGCGGCTAAGCAGCAGGCCCAGTGTCACCTGGCTGGTGGGGGATGGTGTGGGGGTTCCTGAGGCCATGCTGGATTCTCGTTCGCAGACGGGATCAGGAGGCGCTGTGCCCCCCCCCCCCCAGCCCCTGGGAAAGCAGGTCTTCCTGCTGCCCCTATTAGGTCTGAAGCCACCCTAATGTCCTGAGCAAATCCATTATGTACAAGAGGGGGGCACAGAGTGGGGTTGGTTTTGCTGGACCTCACAGGGAGACCCGCCCCCCCAGCCACGAGAGTTTCAGCAGGACCATATGTAGGTGGTTCTTCAGACATCAAATTGGCCCCTTGAAGGACTGAACGTGCTAAAGTAATTTGAGAATAACCACAGGAACGTGGTGAGTTTTCTCCGTTACGGAACTGGTGGTCTTTTGGGTACTCAAGTAAAATAAAACTCTATTAAAACAGGAATTTGATCTTGAAACCAGTAAAGCTGCATAAGCGAATTTCTTTTGTAGACAAGAGGCAAAAAAAGGTCAGTAATTGATGATTTTGTGTATTTCCAGTTTACGGTTTTATATTAGTCCTGGAAAAGAAGGCACGATCGTTTTCGACACGGGACCCGAAGAGCAAATCTATAAAGATAAAAATGGACAGTTAACCGTGGTGAGTGGCTGGCGGGGGAGGGAGGCGTGAGCAGTCTGACATGAGAATATAGACTGTTCACTTCTCCCTCTATTCTCGATTCTGTATCAAAACAGGAAGGTATGGATACCAGGGGTACAGATTCACACAATGAATGAAAAGGGGGGAAAATAAAGCAAGTTCACCTCCCAGTTTTGGTTGTTAGTAAACAGGAAGTTGACGTTCAGTCCTTCTCGGTTTTAAAGGTCGAAGCCACCTTTTCACTGCCTGGTAAAGGCCTTACGCCTTACCACAGTGGTTCTCATTCGTGTTTCCAACACTGGAGTCTCCTGTGAGTTTCCAAAAGTACCAGTGCCTGAGTCTCAGACGCGGTGATGTAATTGGCTTGGCGGGGGCGTGGCCGGGGCTTTGGAATGTGAGCACTCTCTGGTCGGCTCAAGTCCAGCTGGCGTGCTCCATGCTGTGCCCTCCCTCCCGGGTCCGACCACGCGGGACCCGGCATCTCAACAGTCCTCGCTGTAGCGGGAGTACACAGAGCTTAGTTTGATCCAATTTTGCTAGGAAATAGCCTATTACAACCTGAGCGGGCTGTTTTAAGATGTCTTTTGTATACATGCACCCGGTATCCTTAGTTGATACAAACGAACGAGAAAACGGTCTGTCGACGTACAGAGTGTCTTGTACCTATTTTAATTTATATCCCCTTAACTATGAAACTGTGACTGTGGATGTAAACAGCACCCAAAAGGCTTTTGTGATCCAAATGCCCCTAAACGCCTTCAGGGAGAAGTTGAAATCTTTAAGTACTACTTTGGATTTAAAGCATCAGAGGAGTTTTCAGTCTACGTGCTGTCTTAGGGGCATGACCTTCAGGAGTAATTCTGTCCTGAGAGTCACACGGCCTGACTGGCTCGGGCTGAAGATGCCTTTTCTAAATCCCATTTCCTTTTCTGAATGCCCTCTGCCTCGAAGATGCCTTTTCTAAATCCCATTTCCTTTTCTGAATGCCCTCTGCCTCGAGTCCGGTGGGGCTGGCTTCTCCAGGCTGGTCCACACCCACTGCCCCGCTGTGGACCACCGGGTGAGAAGAGGGCTCTGACCTAAGTGTGGCCTCTCTCCCAAGGTGTCGGTCCGCACGACTTCCTCCTGACCTCTCCGGTGGCTGGCTGTGCTCCGGCTGAGGAAAGCGCCCAGGAAGTGGGGGGCTGTCCAGGTGGCTACACCTTCCGGGAAAGGGGACAGCAGCTCTAGCAAAAGGAGATCCCATCTGAAGAGACTGAGGGGCACCTGTCCCCCTCCCGGCTCTCTGCTGCCCTGGGGCGCCGAAGTCAAAGGTCCTCTTCAGGGGCCCAACCTCAAGCCGCCTACGGGGATGGTGTTCCGTGTCCCTACCTGGACCTTCCCTAGATGGGTATGTGAACACGTCATTATACGGTGGGCGACAGATGCTCTGCCTTTGTCAAGGCCGCAGTGGTCCCGAGGAACACAGGAGCATGTATGTGATCTGAGAGGAAAATTTCATAAAGCTGCAGAATTTGAATTTTGCTTTAACTCAGTGGAACTCACCACACCCGATGCCTTAACGTTTCTGACGCAGCTCCCCAGCTGGAGGCCGAAGCGCCTGTCCCTCCCCCGTCCCCCTTCCCTCCCTAGTATTAAAATCAAAGGGGTAGCAACCCCAGCGGATTCACTTTCTCCCCAAGACTTCCTCGCAGTGTTTAAATTCAAACACTACAGAACGAACGCAGGAAACATTTCAACAGAAGCATTACGTAACTTTTATTTTACACGTCCACAAATGCTTGTACAACATACAGTGACTACTTCTAACGTTTATAGCATTTCTTCTCATAGCACAGAGAGAAAGGTTAGTGACACACAGGCGCGCTACGGTGACGCTGGGTGGAGCCCTAAGGGAGGGCGGAGGAGCGGTGCTGACACTTGGGTCCCGAGCAGCTGCTGTGAGGTGCACGCCAGCACGCGTCAGCCGAGGGGGGGGTACCTGCCCCTCAGCCAGGCTGCTTACCTGCTACCCTGGGGGTGGGGGAGGGGGACAGAAGAGGCTACTCCAGGATTGTCTTGGGCACAGGCCCCCGGTCCCCACCAACAAGGACCTCTGGACAAGGGACCCAAAGCTGTTCTACTTTAACTGTAAGCTCTTACACTGTAATAAAACACTTCACCAAATCTTAGGCCAGTGTTTTTACTTAGATGGTTCTTCAGTATAAATATTGACCTTGGTTTGCCCTTCGTGCTAGCATAAAAATCAGTTCCTCGTAGAATACGTTTGCCGACAGAGCTTGGACCAGCCAACGCTTCCTGTCAGCTCCTGGCTCCGCAGCTAACGGCCTCCCTCGCCATGGAATGTTTCGGGAACCTGTTCCGTTCCCGAGAAAGCAAAGACTCAAAATGAACAAGTGCAAAGTGTAGGAAAAGTGTAAAGACTGCCAGAAACATTAGCTCAGACGGTGTAGAAGCCCAAACAAATCCGATTGTTCCACAGACGTACTCTTCACAGAAAGATTTAAAAACACAATTCAGAGGATGGCTTTTCCATTCCTACAGAAAACATCAGAACTGACACTCGCTTTAACGTTCTAAAAAAGTTCAACCCAAATGCCAGGGTTGGTGTTTAAAACTTAAACGGTATATAAAATATTTACGAAACCGTGTTTAAGCCCCCTTTCCCGTGCACTTAATAAAATCCAAATGGCTTAGTAGGAAAGTCTCCCACACAACAGTTTAAAAAGCATCGACCCCGTACATGATTTTTAGGTTCAATCAAGATTGTTTTAGAGTTTTATTGGAGGCTTTGCTGCTGGATACAAAATAAAGGCCTATGACTGTCTCAAGAAAGGCAGTATGTGCAAAGCCTAAGCTGTAAAAACCATTTCAAAATATAAACTCGTTTTTTTTTTTTTTTTTTTGGAATACATGGTGTCAAAGGCTGCCCACGTTAACACCTTTGGTATAAAACAGTAACATTTCCCTTGAAAAACAGACAAATTCCATCCATTCTGTCACACACGTTCACATCTCCCTGTAACTACTCTACCTAATCTAGTCGCAGCCACATCAGCCACAACGCACTTCTGTCCCTTCGTGGGCGCAGAGGAGACTGGGAGGTAGGTCACCGAGAACGTCCGTCTTGCACAAGCAACCGTGCAGACAGCCGGGCTCCAGCGCGGGCCCCCTGCGCCCCACAAGCACACGTCCCCGCCCACAGTCGCACACGTCCCTTAAACATGAACACACACACTTAACTGGACCACAAAGGATGTGCACAGCCTCAAACTCTTGCTCCCTGTGGCCACTCCATACTGTAAAAATCAGAGGCAAAGACAAAAAGGGGATCTCCAGGTGATGGGTGCCCTGAGACTGTTGGTGGGGGTGGTCTTCCTGCCTGGATGCCAGGCTCGGGGAGGGGAAAGAGTCCGGGCCACGTCCACTTTCTAAGCAAAAGGCAGGGCTTCTACCCGAGACAGCCCAGCTTAACAGAGAAGAAGGGCGGAGGAGGAGGAATGGATCCCAGGAAGCAGCGGTGTGAGCTCCACCTGTAACCAGGCCAGACGGCCTTCCCAGAACAGGGTTGCTCAACAAGGAGGCCAGGTAGAAGGGGCAGGAATCAGGGAGAGGGCCAGGACCCCAGCACTCCCTGCCGGGGACGGCTCTGCCCTCGGCCAGGCATGTGGGGTCCCAATGAGCACGGACCACACGTCAGCCCAGGAGGCAACAGGCCTGCTCCTTACCCAGAGTTACGCCAGGACAAGTTAGAGGCACGAAGCTCACAGGTCCTATCTTCCACGCCACAAACTGCAATCATTTACCACTAAGCCACAGGCGCAGAAATCCTGCCGCCGCGGGTGCTTCCAGCAAAACCCCGGATGGCCGCCCAGTCTATAGGAACCGGCAGCCAGTGTGCTGGGCTGGAGGACGACGACCCAGGATGCTCACGAGAACGTCTGGTGGCCACCAACTAACTGGCAGGATCCCCCTCGGAGCCGTCCAACTGAACCCCGAGGGAATGCCGCCCCGAAGCTCAAATAGGTAGTCCACACCCACAAAAATAAATACTGCAGACAACATCTCTCACGTCCGCTTCACACCCATTCATACTTTTCTCCGAGAACCAAGAAAGCCTGGCTCCAAGGATTCCCCGTTTCCCACGGAAGGGGGAGACCTTGGACTCCACTTAAGAACAAGGGTGCATTCACCTGGGGAAAGACAGTCACCTGGTCGAAAAATATCAAAATCATCATCTGGCTTATTACAAAAGTATCTCCAGACTCCGGGGGAAGTGGAAGGCGCCCGGGGCCTGCAGGAATCGGAGTGAAGAGCAGGGGAGGAGGGAGGAGGGAGGCGGCTCGCTCGCTCGCTCGCTCGCTCACTGGTGGAGGTGCGCCCGGTCGTCGGGGCGCTTGATGTGGATCCGCCGCACGCGCTCGATCCGCTCCCGCTCCCGCTCCTCGTCCTCATCCAGGTGGTGGGAACGTCCAGCCGCCCCGCCCGTGGCCTCCAGGAGCGCGTTGTCGGGTCCTCGGCCGTCCTGGGCCTCGTACAACAAAATATTGAGGGTCTCCTCGTAAATCCGGGCCTCTGGGAACTCCACCTGCACCCCCACAGAACACGAGGCAGGTAGGTTAGCATCGCACACACACCCCACCACCTCCGCTGCCGCCTGGGGTTGCCAGCAGGGCCCCTGGCCCCTTCAGGCCCCTAGGATGCCGTTTAAGGCTGTCCTTACTATTTTTAAAGTAGTTTCGATTTTCAATAGGCAATACTTACACACGGTGCTCGCCACACCAGACACAAAAGGGACGCGGTGCAGATAAATGTACGTCTGTACACACACTCACACGCTTTACACACAAAAGGTGACCCACCACACACTTCACCTTTTGCTTTCCCCTAACACAGGCGATCCTTCCCCATCAGGGGCTGTAAGACTGTAACGACGCAATTAACCGATTAGGTCGTTGCCAGCATGTTTCTACTAACGACAGACCCGTTCCCGTGGAGCAGCCTTTAGGGCAGCAGTACTCTTTGTGAGCAGGGACCAGCTGGAAAGGACATGACCCCTCCTGCGTGGCGAAGCTCTGCGACTGCCTGGTACCGTTCGGGGCTACGGCGCCGTGAACCAGAGTGGGGCTGCGCAAGTGGGTCCCGGGCACTCGACTCACAGAGACTTGGCTTCCAAGGGCAGGATTCGGAGGTTCTGAGAGAGATGGGGAGAGTGCATTCTACTCTATTTCCCACGGAGGCCACACAACCAGGAGAGCACGCAGTTGCTGAGGGCTGTGACACAGAAATAGTGGCGGCCAGATCGGGGGGAGGGACCAGTCTGGAGTAGCCTCTAACCAGTAGTGAGGTTATGCCTTCTCCCCCACCAGTACTGTCCAGAGGGAGGTCAATGCAGCCTGTGACCCTGAAACTGGCATCAGCTCAGAGAGCTCCAGAGGGGCCACCCGATACCCAGAGACTGAAGGAAAGTTCTCGGTTTTCTTTTTTCTTTTCTCCATTCTCTTGCACCCCAACCCTCCCTGCCCAAATCCTGTGGCAGCAATGGCTGGAGACTGTGGGAGTCAAAACTCTGAAGGGGAACCTTCCTAATGAGAACTGTGGTCTCATCAGGATGGAGTGAATCTGGGCTACTGTTTTCCTCTAGCTTCTTTATGCCGTTAGGCTGCAGGTAAGGATACAGTCACAGGCAGTGTGTGGGAGAGCAGGGAACTGAAGCCCCAGTCTCCGGTCAGTGGGCTGAAAAAGGGGAACCCCAGGGAAACGGCATCAGAAGATTGTGAAAGAAGGGCGCTCAGGAAAGCAGCTGCTTGGGGTTGTGCAGGAACTCCTGGGCCTGAGCCTGGCTGCCGATCCGTCCCTCAACAGCACGCACAGAACGAAGCAATGGGCCAGACCGGTGCCACAGGCGCAGACTGGCCCTCAGTGCAGCACGGATCTGAAGGCTTTGAAAACTGGATTGTCATTGGAACGGCAACCCACAGCTGGCTGGCACTTGTGACCTGAACCCAAGTGGGTCAACTGCCTACTAAAACAATAAAAAAAAACCAAAAAACAAAAAAAACGTTCTCTTTAGGATTTAACAAGATCTAAAAGCCCTCTAACATTCGGGATATCCGGGATACAATTCGAAAGTTTGTGTCATCAATGAAGAACCAGAAAAATCTCAACTCCTGAGGGAAAACAGAATCAACAGATGCCAAGTCCAGGAGGCCACAAATGCTGGAATTACCTGATGAAGACGTGCAAGCAGCTATTATAAAAACATCTCCACAAGGAAGGGTGAACTGTTAAGGCGAATGCAAACACAGGAGGTCTCAGCAAAGAGACATAAGATAGAAGACCCAAACGAAAACTGTTACTGAAAAATACAACACCCAAGATAAACACACACACACACACACACACACACACACACACACACACAAAAACTTACTGGAAGGGCTCAATAACAGAATGGGGAGGACAGAGAAAAGAGTCCGTGAAATTGAAGACAGAGCAATAGAAGTGTCAGTCTGAACAACAGAACAAAGGAGACCAATAAAGGGCACAGCTCTGTGCTTTATTAACACCAAGTCCCTAGTGAGTCGGAATCAAGAACCAAATGGACAACATACGTATTAACTATCTGCTTAAACTTTAATTTCAGCAAGCCAAACCCTTTCCGGCTTAACCACAAAAGACAGTTAAATGATTAAAGGAATTAGTAAAGCACTTGGGATGCTGTACCAAGAGGGATCGCAATTCTACAAAAACCCCCAAAAGGAACATCTGTACAGTTACTTGGAACAACAAAATACGAGTGTCAGCCCCAAAGCACAGTCCCGAAGGCGTGGGCCAGAAGAAGGAACCTGCGCCTGTAGGGGCAGCCGTGCCCCCACATGACCCCCTGCAAAGCCAGGCGTGTGCTTCTCCTGGAGAAAGGAAAGAGCCCTGGGGACACGACAGCAGAGCAAAGGGAGCTGTGGCTAGGGGCCCGGGCCCATCACCCTGAGCCCCACCTCTACCCTATTTCAAAAACACAAGCACAAGCTCACTCCAGAACCTGTTGGTTAATCTATAAATAGTTGGGATCAGATCATGAGGCCTCTGAATCCCTTGTTCCCTGTTAAACTCTAAAAACGTAAAGTCAGTATTTTAAAGCTTAATCAGATTAATATGATGATTGTCCTGTTATTACCCAAGGACAAAGGCAACCCGTGTATATAACAAAACCAAACTGACAAGGCGGGGAAGCCAATGACAGATGGAATTCACAGCCCTAAAAAAAAGTTCACGGGAGAAAAGAGGCATGCGTCTTGCTGATGTGGTAAAGAGAAGCGAGCGAATCTGGTCTCCCTGCCCTCTTTGAAAAAAAAAGAACCTTAGGGGTTTTCCCTCCTTGGCTATCTTTAACTAGTATGTATCTTTCAGGATATATTCCAAATACCAATGACAAAATGGTTTAGAAGTTAAAAAAAAAAATGTTTACAACTCTGGTTTCTACTGCGTGGTCTCATGTTCTCTCTGCCTTTTCTGCCCAGGCTAGCTCTAGAATCACACACAACTGTGCGCTCCCGGGGCCTTACTGAGGACAGTACCCCAAGTGGGTGATGCACAGTCTTGTGCATGAAAACCTGCCTGGCAGACCCTGCAGGTCCCTGGTGATCGGGGTTCCCTTAGCAAGGATCCGAGGGAAGTGACAGAGTGTACTGGGGGATTTCTGTTTTGAAAAGAGGAAGAAAACCGAGTTGCAGAGCCCAAGAAGAGTAAGCAGAAGACCTCCAGGGAGCGAAGTTCAACGAACAGAGCACCGCACCTCCAACAGCGCCTTGCAGCATTACTGGTTTGGAGACGATGATACGGAAGTAGATCCACAGAGTCCGGATCAGTCAGGAAGCTGTGTGCTCAGAAGGAAGCCAACAAGCACGCCAGCTAAGGAATGCCACGCAGGCCCTGCGAGGGTGGAGGGCCACTCCAGGTCAGTGGGTCAGAGGGCAGACAGACGGCACAAGTCATAGGTTGTGACTAGAAAGCCAAGGTCAAGCTCTTGAAGGCAGCACTGTTCCTCTGATGACTGAGATGGGATGGGGCCACGCTGGTGGGAGATGGTGGTGCTGTGGAACAACAGGCCCTGTCCCGTCACCGACAGGAGACGATGCAGGTGGCGAGGGGACAGCGGCGTGAGGATACATCTGAATCGACCTTTACAGCCAAGGGACTTAGGTGCAGTATGACTGTCCCTATTTGCTCACCGTCAGAAAGGAAAGGCCATTCTGTTTCTGCAAGACCTACAGGCGACTCTCCGGGGCCCAAAAGATAATGACTGTTTTCACAATGAGCAGTCGTGCATCAAGGAAAGCATTTTCAAAGCTTTTCCCTCTTTAGGTTTATTTTGCTCAAGGGGAAAGGGAAGCGGTGCGTATTCTGACCAGTCACCCGGAGCCGTTCCCCGAAGGGCTTACCTTGGTCTGTTTCTTCTCCGTGGCATAGACAATGGAAGTGCAGCAAACCTCAGCGATCTTGCGGCCCTGCCCGTAAAAGGACCAGCAGCAGATTTCATCCCCGATGACGTCCTTTATGAACAGGACCCTTCCATTAAAGCGCAGAGAGAGCTTATCAAAGAGCTCAATGTTTTTCAACATATTGTCATCAGAATTGCTGCAAAAGAGCATTTGATTAGGTGACCGCAGACCGGTACTAACTGCAGTTGAGTTGTTTCCATGTCCCTTTTCAACCTCCCAAGGAGCCCAGAAGAAGGGCACCACAGGCCCTGCTGCTCCACCAAGGAAAGGGAGGGCCAGAGCAAACAGGTGACTGCCCGAGGCCAAGAATGCCAGAGCCAGGCCTCCAAAGAGACGGCTCTAGCCCCTAAGCCTGTGCTCTCAATCAGCCCGCCAGGGCAGCCGCTTAGCTGGGCTCTGCCGGAGATGAAACGTGAACAACTTGGCGCCTGTGGGTGCACAGGCACCAGGTGGGGAATGTGGAGGGAGCCCCACGAGTGGCAGGACAGAGCTGTCCAAAGGAGACTCTTCATCTTGGGTCCATTTGTGGGTCTTGAGTAACCTCATTATACCCCCTACAACTGAGAACACATGGTCCCAAGAGCCAGAAGGCATTCTAGAAACCTGTTATGTATTGCTGGTGGAAATGTGAAATGGTGCAGCTGCTTTGGAAAAACAGTTTAGCAGGTCCCCAAATGACTAGAGCTAGGGTTACCAAAGGGCCCAGCGATTCGGCTCCTAGGTACATCCAAGAGAGACGAAGACCTCTGACCACACAGAACACGTGTGTTACGAATGTGGTCCGAATGCTCACGGCAGCGTTCGCGATGGCCCCCCCCCAAAGCGGAAATGACCCTGAGCACCCGTCAACTGACGAATGGATCAACAAGATGCAGGAGATATCCATACGATGGGATATTACTCAGCCATAAAAAGGAAGGAGGTACTGACACACGCCACGAGGATGAAACCTTGAAAACGTGCTAAGGGAGAGAAACCAGTCACAAAAGGTAATGTGTTGTATGATGCTGTTTACATGAAGTGTCCAGAGTGAGCAAAGCCACACAAGCGGAGGCCAGCGGCTGCCAAGGGTTGGGGGTGGCGGGGAGTGAAGAGTGACTGATAATGGGCTTCTTCCTGAGGTGGTGAAAATGTTCACAATGTGGGTAAGCGGTGATAGCTAAACAAGTCTGTAAATACACTAAAAATCACTGAATTATATACTTCAAAAGGCCACGGTGGATGTGAATTCAGTCTCCTGTCGTCTGTTACCCTGGGCACCCTCCCAGTACAGACAGCCACCCTCACTGGAAGGTCAAAGAGGAGCCGCGCCCGGCCTGTGTGAGAAGCTTTCCTGGCGAGGGTGGGTGGCCTTTATCGCTGACACCTTACCTGGTATACGAGTATTTGTTGTTACTTCTGTTGTAGAGCAGCTTCACGGCTGGCTGCAGGGTGTTTTAAAAAAGAAAGAAGAGAGTCACTCGGAGCGGAGGTACAGAGGACCGTGGGCTTCCCGCGGGGCTGGGCCCTGCCACCAGGCCCAGAAGGCAGCTGAGCACAGCTTGCAGGCTGGTGGGGGGCGGCGGGGGTGGGTGTGTGGGGAGGGAGACTGCAGGAGCCCATTCTAGGGGAACAGGTTCCCATTCTTCACCGCTTCTCAGGCCTTGCTCAGGGACTTCTATAGGTTTCAATTTCAAAACTGATTCATGATTTCGGTAGCCAAAGACACGCCACAAGGGTGCTTCCAACGTACCTTATTTGACGTTGCTATAAGTTTCTGCTCTTCCTTGGACGAAGTGATGACAGGAACTTTGCAGAAAGGCTCATAAGTATCTTTGTTCTGCTGGAACAAAACACGCTTTCAGCCTGGGAGGCCTGCCCAGCAGTGGATTATTTAAGCTGGCCTGCTGGGTAAAGACAGGTGCTGGCGAGGGAAGGTGGGGCCACCGGCGCCGGGAAGAGAGGAGGATTCTTACCACCAGTGAATCAGGGGGAAGGGGAGGGGAATGGCCAAGGGTCGAGTTCTCTAGGAAGTCTGCTCTTTGGTCAGGGCGCTCAGTAAACCCTAACAACGAGGACACGTTTCCGCCACCCAGGGAGCCACTTGAAAATAAACTCTAAACACAGCGGATGGAATATGATTGTGTAGAAACACCTAAAACCCCACTGCAACAACCGTGGAAGAACTTAAAAAGTATAAGCCTACGGAGAAGGATGGGAGAGGGGAAAAATCTGAGCCTGGGAAGCAGATGAGGAATAACCGAGGAGAAAGAATCCTAGAGGTTCTCAAAGAACACCCGTGAAGGCTGGTGGGCAAAGGGCCAGAGCAGAGGATTGCTAACCAATCAGCAGAAACACCGGTGAGACGCCCCAAGTACATCCCCTTCCCCTGGCAGAAGAAAGGTCTATCTTCCTGGAGTGGTTTGTATGGGTGAGGACAGGGCTGAGCCACTCTTCTAAAAACAGGGGGATTGAGCGAGTGGTCGACACACTAAACGGTGAGCCCCAGCTCCCAACTCCTTCCCCTACTCAGATGGCAGAAGGCCGCCAGTCAGGCTTCTACCCACCAGGCAGGAGAGTGGAGGATTCCTCCACGGGGAACTGATCCGTCCAGGAAAAGGCTTACAGACTCGGACACTGGGGATTCCCAAGGAAAAAGCCTTTTCATCCGCCAATGAAGCCCACTGGACGAGGCCCACCCATGCACCACACACACAGCTTTTCAGAACTCTACTCTTGAATTTTAACAGACCCGAGATCATCAGATTATATGTGGAAAGCCTCTCAACCGTGAGACTGAAACCAAAACAAAGAGAAAAAGTAAGGGAAGGAGCCCAACGATGAATGCAGCAGAAAGAAAACTTCAAATAGTATTATCAGATAAAGGAGAGCACATACGGAATCCTATGAAATAAGATCAGCGTTCTAGAGAAGAAAGAGCACTCAGAGAACATGAAAAGGCTCTGGGAAATTAGAAATATGATCGTAGAAATGAAAAGTTCAACAGAAGGGTTGAAAAGATAAAATTGAAGAAAACCTCTGAGAAAGTGGAACAGAAAGATAAAAGTGAGGGAAACTGGGAGGAGGTCAGTTCTAGAGGTTTAACTTCAGACTAACAGAAACCACAGAAAGGGAACCTGGAGGGCGTGTCTCTAAGACAAAGATGAAACCGATTCGCTGGTGTGTCTAAACACGCCAACAGGAGACCGACCTTTCTGACCATTTAGGGATCAATTAGAGATATGTACTTAGAAAACCAAGCAGACAAAACAATGAGGCAGTCACTAACTCTGGCAAACTGAAAAGTTGCACAATAAAAAATATTCACTGTATACTCTGTGGCTCAACTATTAACAATATTTAGACATCACAACGTAAACTCTGAATACTGATTTAACCAAAGCTGTGATAAACACTATATTGGAAAACTGGAGAAGGAATATGGGTACCTAAGTTTGGTAGTGGTTGGTGGTACTGCATGAGCAAAAATTTAATTTGTCTCGCAACAGATGACATTGAAAACTGAGATGTCAATAGATAGCGTAAGAAAGTAAACAGAACTGTTGAAAGAAGTAACAGAGGAGAAAGATACGATGTACACACATTACTTTAACAAACCTAAAAACGAGGGGTGCCTGGGTGGCTCAGTCGGTTAAGCATCCGACTCCTGACTTCGGCTCAGGTCATGACGTCATGGTTTGTGAGGTTGAGCCCCGAGTCAGGCTCTGCACTGACAGCTCGGAGCCCGCTTGGGATTCTCTCTCCCTCTCTCTGCCCCTTCCTCTCTCACGCACATACGCATGTGTGCTCTCTCACAAAATAAACCAACATTAAACCAGCATAAAAATGAAATAAAAATACGAAAGTAAAGGCTATAGCATTCAGTCAGATTTACGGTGAGTTCACAGACTCGCAGGTCGAGGGGGTACGTGGAAACAACAGATCGCCAAGGAGTCAGGCCGTATGGGAACGGCTCCAGCGGAGGGCCAGAAGACATGTGGCCCGAGGGAGGCACAAACAAGAGCCTCGTGCATACAAATCCAATTCCTGTGGCATTATGAAGGAACTCTTCTGATCCTCGACCATGTTGGAATTTTGCCTGAAATAAATGGCCGCCGGCTATGTCTAGAAGCATTTTGGTTCTACAGGGATTTTGCTATCACCAGAGTTGACCCCAATGATCCTAACCCAGGTGCAGCTGAGGAGTGAGGGGTGTCTGAGTCTGCAGAGATTACATGAGGCTCCCAACAGTGACTGGTGGGGTGAGAATAAGTCCCGAGATGGGTCCAAAAAACTGATCAAGTTTTACAGCCCAAAGCTCAGTACTGAAGGGTTTCAATGTACACATGAGATGACCCAGCACCATGGCGACTGAGCACAGTTAGGTGGCCTGAGCATCACAGGGAAGCCTCTAAGGGGTCCCTGACCCAAGGAGAGAGGAGCTCCAGGGATACTTGTGAACCCACACGTCTCAGTGAGGGAGGAACTGCCCCCATTTTGTAGAGAAGGAAAATGAGAAAGGCAGGTGGGCCCAGCACCTCCCCACCCTTATGGGGAGAAAGGGGGATACCTACTTGTAAGGCTGCCTGGCATTCTTCCACCAGGCCCTGGACCAGGTAGTACTTGGCTTCTGCCAGCAGCTCCTCGATCTCCCGGCGGCTCTCGGGCAAGGGGACCGCCCCGTCACGAAGGTAGTTGAGTATCGTACCAAAGTGTTTCCCACACCGGTCGATGAGGATCCAGCCTGCGGCGGCACGAGGATGAAGGGAGGGCCTAGTTATACGGACACTCGTCTCTTGGAAGGTGCTGAGGAGAACTGGGGTGTCTCTTGGCTCCCTCGGCCTCCCAGGGAAGAGCAGGACCGCAGAGGGGGCTGTAGCCCCACCTGCCCAGCGGTCAGCGAAGGGCTGACCGAGCCCTGCCTGGGAAGCACTGCAATGGTCTCCAGGCCCTGCTGGCTGGAGACCACCCCAACCACGGACTCACCTGCTCTTGGGCTCTTTTGGATGCCAGGACCCCTGGGGCCTAAAAGCGGGTTTCTAAAGTACCCTCAAAAACCTCTTAGACAGTGCCTTGGACATCCCAAGAGTGCACAACACCTGGATAAAATGGGTCCAAATGACCACACCCCAATGACTGGGGAAAAGCGTGAGGTAAAAATACCTACTCCCTCTTTCTACAATGCTTTCAGGTTGTCAAATAAGCAAAAGACGGCAACGTGTGACTCCCCAGAGGGATCCCCAACGCCCCCCCGGCACCACCATGGGACATTCCACCCTCGACTCCCCAAACAGGCCCTTACTGGCTAGTGACAGCGACTGCAGAGGAGACGGTGAACCCGACAGCCCCTGCCCCAGGCAGCCGAGTGTAACGTGGGGAGACGGAACTCGCTTTCATTAACTATGGCAAAACGTGCCGACTGCCGACCAGAACCAGGCACGGTGAGACGCCCTTGGGGGTTGGGGCCAGCGGGCAAGCCTTTCCTTCGGCTTCTCGATGGCCTCTCGAGTCCGGGCACTGGCCTGCTATACCTTCACTAGGAACCCCCAGGCTCCCACAACTCATCTTCAGAAACACCAATACCCCGGAGCAGGGTGGGGTGGGGTGGAAACTGCAGGAGGAAACAAGACCGGAGCCTGGGAGTGGAGCGACTGAAAGGAGAGGCTGGGATGAAGCAAAGATGTGGTACGACTCGTATGGCTCGACAGAAGCCAGGGCATCTAGAAAGAAGCCAGTAGAGGAGCGCCCCCTCCCCCAGGCCAGCAGGGCAGCCCCAGCAAGGGGTCTCCCTCGGTCTCCTGTCCCACATTACAGGTGCCAGGACGCCAATGCACGGGGCAGGGGGGTTCAGGCGGGAACCAGCAGTTTTATGCCCCCCTCCTCCGGGTCTGTCGCTCAGTCTGGGAGAGGCGCACACACTTCCACTCCTAACGCCACGGCATCCCGGCCCAAGTCCCCCTCTGGCCCCCAGGCCCTGACCCCAGACAGAAGCCCAGAGCAGCAAAGACACCTCTTTCATATCCAGAGTCACAAGTCTGTCCACCACCCCTTCCCTAACCTGGCCGTGCCAAGTGCGCTCTCGGGGTTTCCGGGCGCCACTTGGTGGTGTTCGCCACAGTCGCTAGGCGAGTTTGGGAAGAAGGCCATTTCCATATTCCCGTCCTACAAACTCCTCAGTCCGACCCTTCGGTCAAAGGCCCGGTCTTGCCCTCCAGACGTTTACACTTGACACTTCCACACAGCTGCGGTTTCCGGAGCGCAGCACGAAGAGCCCTTCCCAGGGTGGCAAACACAGTGCAAGCGTGTGGCCCGGAGTCAAACCCTGGCCTCGAGGAAGGAAGAGGCGTTCGCAGGCATGGTCAATCACGGCACCCTGACAGTGACCGCTGGACATCATCCCACCGCTTCCTCCTACATTTGAGACGACAAAGCACGGCTGTGGTATCTGCCATGCAGCTCGGCCGCCTCCGGGGGCCTGGAGCAAGCAGCACGAGTGAGTGTAGGTGGGCCGGGCCGGAGGCTGACCGGAGAGCACGTGCCCTGCCCCTGGGGAGGCTCTTCCTCACTCCAGCAGAGATGGCCAGGCAGGAACGTGGGCCCAGGGCCTCAGGAGCCTCTGATATTCCAAGAGAAGCCAGAAATGCAGGTTTCTCCGGGAAACCTCCTGATTTGTAAATAATAGTGAAGCAAAATGTCACTAATCCACGCTAGGGCAAATAAGACCTATCTGCAGGCCACCGGCTTACGACCTGCTATCCTGGATCAAGTGCTTTCCCTCCAGGGAGCAGAGAAGGTGTGGAAGGATCATTTTATCTTCCCAACAGATCTTTCAGAGGGAGGCTCAGTCCCCTGCATTGACCACAGATGACAACAGAGACTCGGAGGGGTTCAGGGACATTCCCAAGTTGGGGATGCAGGACTTGATCACAAAAAGCAAGTAAGAAATTCACAGGAAAGCTCCTTTTCACCAACTGAGAAGACGCGCAGGATCTCAGTCTTCAGGGAAACGGCAACCAGTTTAACTTGGCGATTCTGGGAAAAAAATGTCCATGTTCTGCCTTTGACACATGGACAACTTAGCCTGCTCAGCAAGAGCAGGGGCCCCTGAAATCAATTATCCAAGTGACAGTCCGGAGTTTCCATAAACGAAGAGACAGACCGTGACATTGGGCGCCAGCTCAAGAATGCTGTCAGGAAATGCTTGTGGTGAAGGAATCATACTTTGGACAAATAAGGGCAAAGGAGCGAGGCGCGCTCGCCATGAGGTTTCAATTAGCATTTTGATTTTAAAATATTTTAGTTGCTTTCAAAGCCAGAATCTACCCCCTTTGAAACAGCTCAAATGCCTGGCGTGTAGAAAAGCCAATGGAAGTCAAGCAGCTCCTGGCTTGTGGGGCGTCTTTGCTGACGCCCCGGAGCACACAGGCTGTCGCGGAAGGCTGTACAAGTCAGGGCGGCCTGGGGCCGGGGGGCCCATTCGGCAAGGCTGAAGAGCAGAACAGGCAGAGGCAGACCGGAAGGCTCTGGAATGGTCTGGGAGACGCTGCACGACCCGACGGCTAACAGCAAGGGCCTGTGTCGGAAACCCAGTTCTGCCGCCTACCTGCTGGATGACACAGGTGTTTCACCGAACCTCTCTGTCCTCCAGGTCCTCTCCTAAAACTGGCACCCCACAGGGCTGGTGTAAAGGCACGATGAGAGAATGTACTGGAGACACATAGCACAACGCTGGGTCTATTGGCAGCACTCAAATGAGGTCTCTGACAATGAGCCCTTTACGCGTTTCTTCATCACTGCTGGAGGACAGAGCAGTAGCGATATCCAGAGGGGGCACAGTCCAGCCCGTGGGAGTCTGCGTGGCTTTCAGGGTGAGCTGGGGAAGGCTTCTCTCAGGGACAGGGGACTGGGCGACAAGGCCTGCCTCCTTGTGCCACCAGCACACCGAGTGCTTCTTGCTTCTTTCCCTGCCCCCCACCTCTGGGGCTTCACCGACCTCTTCTTAAGGTATTTATACTATTTCGGGGGTTCCCAAACTTGCCTGTTCATAAATCACCTGAGGCACTCATTACATATTCAGATTCCAGGAAGCTGTCCCATTCCTGAACCAGAATCTCTGGGGCAGGGTTTCTCAGCCTCAGTACTAGCGACATTTTGGAGCGGATAATCCTATGTTACCGAGGGACTGTCCTGTGCATCACTGGGTATTTAGCAGCATCGCTGGCCGCTACCCACCAGATGCCAGCAGCTCCCACCCTCAAATTGTGGCAATCAGAAAGGTCTCTGGACATTGCCAGATGTCACTTGGAGGTCAAAATCATCCCTGGTTGAGCACCAATGAGGTAGATCAAAGACCTAAATGTAAAAAAACAATGTAAAAATGCTATCACAAGTCAGACTGGAGAAGATATTTACAACATAAAATCACAAAGAAATGAGATCCAGAATATAGATTTTCACAAAGCAGTAAGAAAAAAAAAGGCAAACAGAAAAATGTGTAAATAAGATGCAATCAGGCAGCTAAACGATGAAACACAAATGACCAATACACATAAGAAGATGCTCAATGGACTAGAAATTAGGAAATGTTAAATAAAATGACAGAGCACCAGCTCATAACCGTCAGATCGGCAATAATTAGGAGGTCCGACCGTGCCCGGTGTTGGCAAAAATTCAGACCACTGTGGGGAGTGTAAATCGGCACAACAGCTAATACCTAATCAAGCCAAGGATGCTCTCCCGGATTCCCCTTCTGCGAATAAGCTCCAGGAGAGAGCTCCCAGGGGCGGGTAAGATCTTAAATGCTGTAGCCCTGGGCCTAGAGCCTTTTCATTTACCACAATAAGAATATGACTTTCTCTGTGTGCCATGACGTGGCGAAGGCTGGGAAGCGCTGCCCTGGAGAAGCTCACACGTGCCAGAGAGTGTTTGAGAAGGGCAATATTCCCGACAGTGAACACTGGCAGCAGTGTGAACAGCTATGGCCAGAATACGGGTCCATAAACTACAGCATATTCCCAAAATGGAACACAACTACCGATATTTGAACTAGAGCTACGTATCGTTCACGGCTAGATTTCACAAGCATAATGCTAAGAAGGCAAAGAGGCTACAAAGGACGTAACACCACTTATATGATGTTGGAAAACACACCAACTCTGCCTTGTTTGGGGACAGACACTGCAGAGCAAGAGGCATTCACTACACATTCACATCAGTGGCTTTCACCACCAGACGCACAGTAGATTCCCCTGCGGAGCCCCTCCAAGCCCTAACGCCCCGACCACACAGCTGCCCAAGTACATCTGGCTCTCTGGGTGCGTGGGGACCCAGGCAGCAGGATTTAGCTCCCAGGTGACTCACTATGCGGCCAAGGTTGAAATTCACCTACTGACCCCAAAGTCAGGCCAGTGGTTACCTCTGGAAGGGAGAGAGGCAAACAAAAAGGTAAAGAGAGGCCATATCGGGCCAGGCAATGTTTTCTTTCTTGTCTGAGTGGGGGTGATGTGGAGAACAAAGGCAAAAGAAATGTAGAAAAACTTAAATCTCCTTACAACTTGCAGCCCATTGACACGTACTGGAGACAGGGTGACCTTCCCTCAGGAACTCAGCTGCCTAGGGGCAAATGGCAACCTTAGGTTGACCTCAGCCCAACCTCCTGGATCCTGTAAGTCTTTGTTAACATGTAAAAACCCATTTGGGGGGCGCCTGGGTGGCTCAGTCAGTCAAGCATCTGACTCTTGGTTTCAGCTCAGGTCATGATCTCATGGGTTCGTGGGCTGGAGCCCCGCGTGGGGCTCTGTGCTGACAGTGCACAGCCTGCTTGGGATCCTCTCTCTCTGTCCCTCCCCGACTTGTGTGCGAGGGCACTCTCTCTCTCTCTTTCAAAATAAATAAATACACTTAAAAAAAATCCATTTGGAAACTTCCTTTATCTTTGCCCTCCAAATATATGTTAATAATCAGTCTCCAAGCATATGGCCCACTGATGCACATACATCTGAAGGGTCTCCTAACTAAGGTTTTGCTAGATAGTAGTCAATGACCTTATTTTAACACCAGCTAGCCCCTCAAGGTCCTGGAAGCCTTCCTTCCAAATTCCTTAGAGACCTACCCTATTCCCAACCCACTCCCAACTTAGAAGTATATCATCGGTCACTCCTTACAATCCCAGCGCAGCTCTTTCTACCCACGGGTCCTGTCCCTGTGCTTTAATAAAACTTCCTTTTTTGCACCAAAGACGTCTCAATAATTCTTTCTTGACCGTTCGCTCCCAGACCCTAATACTTCTCATCAGGGGCAAGAGGCAGTTTGTTTTATTAATCACAATTTACAAGCTCTCACCGTATTTCAGAACTCTAATTTAAGGCAGGAAGCATGGAGATCGCAGGGAAACCACGAGGTACTACGGTCTTCCCATGTATTACACCTGACTTCCCCACTGGTTTTCAAGGAAACGTGTGCTGATAATAAGATTAATGACTCCGTTCTTTAATCTGGTTCACACACTCCCTCATTCCAAGAACATTAGCAAGAGACCAGAAACCACGGGGGAAGGCGGTGGCGGGGGGAAGCACAGTACCAAGCAACAGGGACCAAATAGGCAACTAACTACAGGCGAGTTCTAAGGCAGAACTCTTACTAAGGCAAGGTCCCAAATAAATCCATGTTGACAAGGAATCAGGTAAAAATCCCGGCACTGTAAGAACTGTGCTCTTCTGGGGAGGAGTGTGGGAGAGGCCTGCTCATTGCCAGAGTCTTGGCCGTCTTAGAAAAGCCACCCTTTGGGCGTAAGGTGCAGAACACTCATCCCCAAGGCCAAGGCAGGCCACTTCTCCCCAAGGCACCGCTAAGACCTGCTTCTCCACAGCCCCTTACAGGGCTCCTCCCCCCACCCGGACACCCCACCCAGGCGGGATGAAGCGAGAGTGAACAGCGCCCATTTAGAGAGTCTTCCAACTGTCAGGCACTCCACCAAGAAGTTTCTAATGTTAATGTCCTCTCTCACTCCCATAACGATCCTGAAAAGCACTGCCATTCACAACTGAGGAAACAGGCTCAGAGAAAGTCACCCGCCCAATGTCCCATTGCCAGTAAATGACAAACGAGCCTAAATTAGCCCAGTGCCCGATACGCACAGAAACGGCTCCATCAACGTTAGCTGTGACTGCTACCAGACTCAAACCCGGTCTGTCTCACTCCAACACCCAAATCCACTCACTCCAAACCTCCCCGTTTAGGAACTGAGTGGTACAAAACTCCAACAGGCAGAAGCGGGAGAGAGTCCACCACTCATCCTGGGCCCCAGGTCCTCTCCGGGAGCAACCAGTTTCTCAAGCGCCCTTCAGAGATTTCTAGCAGCTCAATACATTGCTGCTCTGTGACTTTGGAGCCCCTGTTCCTCAGCCAGCAGGACACAATGCTGGATCCGCTGGTCTCACCGAGCTGCACTTGATGTTTTGGCCTGTTTGTGGCAAACCTCACTGAAGCCCAGGGTGAAGCTGGGAGATGCAGGACATTTATCCCAGTTTGTAGACCCAATGGTGTATCTGAGGGCAACACTGAGGCCCCCGGTCAGGCTGTGCAGTGTACTCACCAGGGGCCAACGGGCTCGCCTTGCCCGGCACAGCGCGGGCTGGAAGACCAGACGCAAAGCTGGCAGGTGACCTGTAAAGGTTGCTGTGCTCAGGTGCCCTGGCCAGGGGGCTGGGCCTGCAGCAAACCAAGGACAGCCCAGGGTAAGAGCCAGCATGCCCTGAACTCAGTAGCCTTTTTTTTTTTTAAGTCCTATAGCTTTTAAAATGCAGTGCTATGAGCTTTTCGTGATAGGCAGGGGGCTGGAGAGCCAGTGGAGCTCTGTGAAAACGGCCAAGATCAGAGTATCAAAGACAGCCCTGCTTCCCTGAACATGCTGGATTTTCCAGGAAGCACTGGGGACAGGACGTCTTCTAGCAGCTGTTTGGAAGCGGGACCCCCCCCCCCCCACCCCTTGCTGTCCCTGCATCTCTCCCAGCTGGGCGATCAAAGAACTGGAGGACCGGCTCTTCCACGGCGTGGCATTAGGCCAGCAAGGCGAGGGCTTTCAAGGAGATGAGGCTCCAACTTCACTTCCAAAGCGACTCAGCTGCTTTTCCTGAGCCCCCCCCCCCCCCCCGCCCAAGACTGGGTAGGGCGGAAGAAAAACTACAACAATCCTGGGTTCTCAGATAAGGTCTGTTTCCTTCGGCAGCTGGGGCGCTATTGTCTCAGTCTCCACAAATACTCCCGGGGCAGTGCTGGGTGCGGCACAGCAAAGGGGATCCTCCCACTCATAAAAAGCTCCAAGCTTTCTGGGTGAGACACAGAAGGAAGCTCTGAGGTTCCAACCTCATTCACCTGATGCCTGGCCAGAAACCCAAACTCACAGGAAACTCAGCGAAACAGAACCTCCAGCCCTGCAGCTGGGCCTTCTCTAGGACACCGGGGGAATCACCCTCCCTAGCGATCAGCTCAAGCTTCCTCCCTTCTAGGATCAGAGGATGCACTCTGGACGCCAGGCTTAGAGTCCCCAATCCCACCTACTTGTAGCAAAACCGGCCCACCTTCCCAGGAACCAACACCCCCGCAAGGCAGGGGCATGGGCACAGCAGCCAACCTCAGAAACAGGTAAGGGAGGGTCCAGCCAGGTCCTAAGCAATCTCAAGCCACAAAAGTGAGCCTCACGTGACCTGCCCCGTGAACCCAGCCAAGGTAAGAATGTCCCCCCTTGCCAAGTGCCCTTGGATTGTTTCAGGCGGGTAGGAAGCAGTTACGCTGAGGTGGCTTTAAAGAATTCTTTGCCTTGGGGCACCTGGGTGGCTCAGTCGCATCCGACTTCGGCTCAGGTCATGATCTCACGGTTTGTGGGTTCGAGCCCCGCATCGGGCTCTGTGCTGACAGCTCAGAGCCTGGAGCCTGCTTCGGATTCTGTGTCTCCCTCTCTCTCTCTGCCCCTCCCCTGCCCATGCTCTGTCTGTCTCTCTCTCTCTCTCTAAAATAAACAAACATTAAAAAAAAATTAAGAAAAAAAAAGGATTCTTTCCCTTCTACCAATGTGACTTTCCATGAGAAAAAGGTAAAAAGAAGAAGAAACACACACGGAATATATATCTATTGAATACCATGCACCAACAGCCCCATGAGGTGGGTATCACTAATGGGGAAACGAGAACAGGTTAAACCACCTCGTTAGGATCACGAGATCCTAAATCCAGGTCTGTCTTTGTCAGGCCCCCATCCCAGGAAGACAAGGGTCCACAGAACACATTCATGCCTCTCCCACACTGGAGTTTCACTCTGAAGTCACAGAATCATCGCTTGAGAACTGGCAGGGGACCGACTAGGGCTGCTAGTCCAGCCACAGAGCTGTGGCCTCGAGGAGGGAAGTGACTTTCTCAAAGTCACACAGGCAATCAACAATGAAGTCAAGACTGTGAGTCCCCACCCAGGTGACCCCAGCCCACCTTCACATCTCGACTTACATGTCACTTCCTTGGGGAAACCCTCCTTCACCACACCCCCCGCCCCACCCGGACTACATCTGCTCTCCCGGTTACACGCTCCCAAGGCCCCCTGCACACTGAGAGAACACCGAGCACAACTGCCATTTAACTTTGGCCTTCTGAACTCGAATGAACCCTCAACCACAAGCACGTCCCCAGCGCCTGGGGGGCAGGCTTACCTTCGCTGTCGGTGAGTACTTCCATGCGCCCGCTGAACATGGCTTTCAGCATGGTGTCCTGCTTGGTCAGTGTCTGCATGGTGGTGTAGTAGAGGGCTCCGCCCACGTTCAGCTTTACGTACTTGGAGCTGGGGCTCGTGCCCTTGAAGGAAGTGGTGCGGGTAGCAGCCGCTGGCACCGCTGAGCTCACCACACTTTCTCCTGACATCTCTTCCTGCCAGTGGAGAAGACAAACGGTCACCAGGGTCACAGCACCCGGCCCGGTTTACCTCTTTCAGACTGTGGGCTGAACCTGGCCTCCAGGTGTGTTTTGCTTGGCCCAATTATAGACTGCATTTAAAACTTCAAGATTGCTCTGAAAGTTGACGACACAGGCAAGTTCACAGAAAAATCCGGATTCCTAGCTTCTCTTAAAATTAGAGGCCGAACAGGTCAGCAGGGCAACAACTGGTGGGAGGTGGGGTACTGGTTGCCCCAAACCCCACCCAGAGAGCTCGTATACTGACCTCACCTGCTGAACCCGTGAGCAGGATTTTACCACTAACTGTTGAGGTGGGCAGACTTCCTTTCCGCCTGTTCCTCATATAAGCGAACACCCGGGGCACATCTGACAGCAGCTTGAAGCACTGCCCGGGTCTCTCTCGGTCTCCTTATTGCCATGTGCCACTGGATGGCAGAAAGTGCTATCTTTCAGCTGAACTGCAAGTGAAATTAGCCTTTATGAATTCAGTGGGGTCCCAACTACCACTCCTGACACTTTCTGCTGGGGGGAGAGGGGGAAGTGTTTCTGGGGATGAAACAAGTATTTAAAAACGCTTGGAAATAAAGTTGTTGCAAAATAGAGACTTCCTGTACCAGCACCTCCCAAAACAGCCAGATCCGATGACAGTCTCCTTAATGGCACTGCCGGTTCTTGTGTCCATCTCGAAGCAACGGCTGCGCTGATTTAAGCAGGCCTAGGAAGGAGACTGGGACCTGGCACCCGTGTACTCAAAGAAAACATCTCTTCGACAGGTAAAGGCCTATGGCAGAAGGTGTCGAAGAGTGGGCTGAATCTTCTTTGATCGATCTGGGGCACAGCAGAGGGGAGGCAGCCTGACGGCCAGAACCTGGCCTGGCACTCCTATCTGGGCCGTGAGGTTCGCACTGAACGTGAACAATTCATAGCACGTCACCATCTGACAAGGCCACTCGGTGGCTGATGGATCAAGGCACAAACAAGACTACCCCATAATTATGCGTGAACGCAGACAAAAACAAGAACATCGCCCCAAACACAAAAATGACCAAACATCCCCATATCCTGACTTATGCAACTCACTGCTGCTCCTTTACCAGTTAGAGCTTCAGCCCCACTCCGTTCTTCCCACCTTCAAAACAGGAATTACTGAGACCCAGTCACAGAATTAACCCTCCCTCCTGACAGCATTCAATATCGAGCAAAGCCCTACTTCCCTGAATCCTCCCCCAAATCACCCAAGGCAAGCCCCAATCCTCTTTCCGAGATGCTCTGTGGTTCTCCCTCACGGCAATAAGGAGAGAAAGCCAACTTTGACTATTGGCATATAGTCAAAACTCCTGGGGGTTTTGACAGCACAAAACTTTAAAAAACTATATCCTGATCCTGAAAAAGGATTTCTTAAAATTCTTTATGCTTTTCTATCTTTTCTGGATCTCCCACAATTAACATGGATTACATGTATGATGGGTAAAATACAAATGTTATTCTTCAACAGGAGAAGGGACTAATGAGGGGCAACCCACTGTCCATCAATCGGTAATAGCACAGGCAATGACCAACCCTCCCGACCCCCATCCCCCCAGAAGAGTGGCCTGGAAATCACCCACTGGAGGACTCATGTCAGGGCCCTGCAGAATGACAGGAAGAACGGGCTTCTGGAGAGAAAAGTGTTTTCTCCAGAAGCGTTCCTGCATCATCAGGTGAATATACCATAAGAGGCACGTTTTCAGAACCTCAAGCTTAACTCACCTGGGGTCTCTGTGGGACCCCTCCCCTCCAGCTTTCCTTTGAAATCAGTCCCCAGAAACCCCACACTAATGGCTATCACCAACCATTCTTCCCAGAAAAACTCTTGTCCATGGGATGATAGAAGTAGCTGATGAGAATAAAGAGTTTCTAAAAACTTTAAAGACCTAGGGCGGGGAGTGGGGGGAATGAAGGCTTATAGTTGTGGGGTTTGGGGGCAAGGCCGGGGGGCAGTTAGGGAAAATTGCCCAAAATTGAAATACTTTTTAAAGTTCCTTTTTAGATGTAATTTACACAAAAATCAGTGTTTTGGGAAATGATCTGGCATTCTGTAAGGCACCTACTATGAAACAGACAAAACAAGTCCAAGTGTACTGCAGACTGCAGTGTACTTTTACTTTCTGATACCTTTCCAGAGATAATTTTCACACCATAAAGCATATCTGAAGTGCACGGTTTGATGCATTTGGGCCAGTATATGCATCTGTATAGCCACGACTCGGATCCAGACCGCCAACATTTTCATGGTTCCAGAAAGCCCCTCTATGCCTTCTCCCACTCCTCCCTCCCAGAAGATACCAGTTTTCATCTCTACCACCACATACAACCATTTAAAATGTAAACAATGCTGGGAGACAACTATCGTTATTTCCACCTTGTAGATTTGGATACCACATCCCAGAGAAGTTCAGTCACTTCCCAAAATGCGTTGGTACTGACGGTGGGTCAGTGACAGAGCAAGTAAAGGACATGGGCAAGTCCGGTCTGGCCTTGAGCCCATGATTTTATCAACATTCATGCTTGAAATATATACAGCAACAACATGTAAATTGAGGAGCCCCCCCCCCCCACTTCTTTACGAATTAAAAAAGAAAGCTTTGAAAATAGATGGGAGGCAATGTGTGGCTAAGGGCTTGGGTTTGGACATCACGCCTGAATTTGAGCACCCAGCCCTGCCACTGATCAGTTGTGGGCGAGTCACTGGAGTCTAGTTCCATCTATGAAACAGGGACAAGGGCAGTGTCTCCCTCCAGGATTGCTGTGAGGGATGCCAGAGAGCACTCAGCACGGTCTCTGGCTCAGAGCAAACACTCAAACGCCAAAGACTCACACTATGATTATTTCAAAATGCTCTCAAAGTCTCAAATGACCTTCTCTGAAGACAATGCCCATCTCTATGGACACCCACCTGAATCACTAAGAGATAAAGGCAGAAACCATCCTGATCTAGCCTTGAGACTCCAGAATAGACGGGAAAAAAAGCTCCAAACCTTCCAGGAGCCCACCCTTCCAAAGGTCAGTCACCTCAGTACTAGGAAAGGCCCTTGGCTAAATGGTTCTGTGTTCTCGTCCCTGAGCCCACACTGCACCGAGCTAAGGACACAAAGCAGCAGACAAAAAGCCTCTCACAGCAAACCTCTCTACCGAAGACTCCCCAGCCACTGCTCCTGGGATCCTGCTTTTTCCCTTGTTTCAAAGATTTGATTCCATCATTAATGAGGTTGGGGAGGGTGGGGCAGGAGACAGCAAAACTGGTTGTGAGAAACAAAGTTGGAATTCATACTTGAGGTACTGGTTACCAATTGTATTCCATCAGAAAAGTTGAACCCAATTAGGGAAGTCAAGGCTTCTCTCTTTCCCACCTCCCCTAAGTCTCCTGTAGCAGATTCTGAACAGTGGCTCTCCACTCAAAAAAAAAAAAAAAAAACAACCCAGCAGGGTCCTATCCATGTAAATTCTGATGTAACTGGTCTGGGGCGTGGCCTGGGCAACAGAATTCTTTTTTTTTTTTTTTTTTTAACTCCCCTAGGTATTTCCATTGTGCAGCTATGACTACAACCCACTGCTTGAAATAGTTCTGTATGCCTTAACTAGTCTGTATTAACCTCATCACCTTGGAGAAGCTCCCCAACCTCCTGTTCTATTGGCCGAGTGAATTCTGACCACATGTAAAAATAAACCAAAGCATCATAAGCAAAAGCCGGCCCCAATCTCACAGCTTCGGAGCCAAAGACAGGAAGTAACTGTATATGTGCTTAGAAAATAAAAATCAGCCCAAAGGGGAAAAGTGTTGGCTTGAAAAGAGGCCCCCCAGACAAGTACAATAGGAAAAAAGGCACCAACTCCCTGACCCTTGGATGTTTTCTCCGCAGTTCTCGGTGGAACTGTGTCCCCTGTGTGTGTATGCTCGGGGAAACGGGCACGTGGAAAGTTTGATCAAAAGTCTGAGGAACCTAGGCTACAGGCTCTGTTCCACCACTTCCGGTGTGAGGTTGAGACAAGCCTTTTGACTGACTCTCAGTTTCCTAAGTTGTAAAATGAAGTGAAGGGCATAATCTTCATAATAACCTACAGATAATGCTAAAGTACTTGGCACCTGGTCCTCGGCGTGGTTTCCCTTCTGTCCCTTCAAGCTTCCTTAAGAGGTCCCAGCCCCTGGCTGTACTACAGTCACCTGGGTGCACCGTGCCTGGGCTTCACCCCAGGCCAATTAATCAGAGTAGAGGAAGGGCAGCTCAGCAGTATTTAAGAAGCTCTTCAGGTAATTCTAACGTGCGGCCCAAGCTAAGAGCCACAGGGCTAAGGGGTTCCTTTAACCAGCTTGATCTCAAGTCACTGTCTTGAGGCTAATTATAAAATTTCCCCCAAACTAAAGGCATTGCTACAACTCAAGAAAGTCTGCTGTTCCATTTCCACCAAACTAAATTAAGGTGGCCCGATAACTGTAGCATTATTTTGCATCCAAAACTTGCTCATAGGGCAGCTACTGCTATTTCCAAGCGTTGTGCTGAATTACACTCTCCTCCTTTGTGTATCACGCAAACCATTGGCCGATTTCTCTCAAGGATCTAGTGAGGAAGAGATGATCACCAACCCCAGTTTTGGGGGGAGAAGATTAATAATCAGAACTATACGTGTCCTCTGACTCAGGCCCCTTTCGTTACATAGTCCAAATCAAGAAATCACTAATCTCCGGTAGGGCTTGTTAAAACAGATTGGTGGGCCCAACCCCCCCCACACTGATTCAGTAGTCAGTGGTAGGGCTTGAAACTTTGGCCATTCCTAGCAAGTTCCCAGGTGATGCTGCTGCTGCTGGTCTAGAGACCAGTTTGAGAACCACTGGTTTAATTAATGCCTTTCCCCCTTCAGGTAGTCCTTATTTTGCATGAAATGGAGTAAAGTTAGATACAGAATGGCTAAGTCTTCTTCAGCGGGGTCCTTGAAACTTATCTTCTCTAAGACTGCATTTTCCAGTTAAAGACCAAGCAAAGAAGTAAAAGCTAGCTGGACTTTAGTCATTCCCAGCCAAGGCCAAAGAGCTATTTGAGGAACAAACCCTTGAAAGATCACATGCAAACAGAAACTTTCGCACAGCTGGGTGACTGACATCCATTCCCAGCTCCTTAGGTGTGGCCACTTCGGGTCCCAACGGAAGTGACTAGATAGGTACCAAGGCGCCAGTTAAAGGCGCTGGACTCCGTGGCGAAGGCACCCTGACCTCAGGCCCCTGGCATTCCTTCAGGCGCTGGATGCACATCTGCCCTCCCCTCCAGCTCCCTCTACTTCTTTCACCCGCTTCACTAACCCTTGTGTTCAGAAGCCCCTGGAAGCCCCTTCGCCCCTTTCCCGACACCCAGGTGCTCCAGCCACAACTTCCAAAAACCCCAAACGCTCCGCCCCCAAGGAAGCCCACGTCGCTCTCTCATAACCTAACCATTCTCTTTCGCAACACCCTCCCGTCCCGGTTTTCCACTCCAACGTCCATCTTCGACGACCCCTCTTTGTTCTCTTCACGATAACCAATCCCACTTCCAATGAGCACTCAGGACTCAGACAACCGAAGTCACCCACACACGTATCTACTCTCCCAAGTCCAAATGCTCGTTCCCGATCCCCAACAGCCAGGGACCCTCCCACCCCCAAACACACACATACAATTATCCACCAGAGCCCTTCCCCCACCCCCGGCCTCGCCCCCCTCCAATCCCCCACCCGCCTCTCCCCTTTCGCGACTGCCCACAACGCAACCGCCCCCCTCGGCCCCTTCCCCTTCTATTCAGCCTCGGCCGAGCTCTCTCGGCCGCCCAGAGCCCGCAGGTAGTGGGCACCGCCCTCCCTACCATGAAAAGTCGGAGGACGCCGGAGTCTCCAAACCCGGACTGAAAGAAGCAGGAAACACCCAGCTCGCGCAAGCCGGGGGCAGAGGCGGGGCGGGGGCGGGAACTTCCGCTGCCGCAGCCCGCTTCCGCCCCGCAGAGGGCAACTTCTGAAAGGGTCCGTCGTAAGCGTAGACGTTGTTCGCGTTCCTTCCAACCTCCCCCTCTGGGATGGGTTGCGTCTCCCCTCGGCTGGGTCAGGAATTTATCCCGCTCTTGAACGGTCTGCTTTTTTTCAGCTTCCAGAAAGGAGGGCAAGATGCAGGGAGGTTGTTCTTCCCGGGTAAAGAAGCTCTGCGGAACTGTCGTTTCCTGGAGCTGGATCGTTGCATCCCAGCGGAGCTCTGAGCTAGGACACCCCGGGGCAAGATGGCGGTCGGGCCTCGGACGCTGCCCCGGGTCCGGCAGAGCTCGAGGGCACTGAGCTGAGGCGGCGGTAGCTTCGGCCCCGACCCGGAGCGCGGGGGCCTCGAGCGGATAAAGGTCTACGGCCTACGGGTAGCGAGTGGGAACAGGGTTGTGTGTTTTCCGAGTGGTGGGGGGACTTTGAAGGAGGTGGCTCTTTGGCCGGGTCCCTGCCTCCCCAAGTCGGAGGGCGGGTGCCGGGGGCTGACTTTCGTGCTCGGGGGGTTTCTCCGTAGCCGTTTCCATCCCTTTTCAGCTCTGGGGCGATAGGCCTTTATAGACAGGCTAATGCTGGGTGAAAAAGGTTTGTTATTGTTGTTGATGCCGAGGAAAGATGCTGGGCCTCAGGAGTCCCTCCCCCAAACCGGAGTTCAAATCCTATACTCGCTGTGTGACCTTGGGTGAGTTCCCTCACCTCTCCGAGCCTCGGTTTCTTCCTCTGTAGAACGGACTCATTGGTTCGTTTCACAGAGGGAGCTGTGTAATACAAGTTTTGGTACCTGGCATTCAGCCCTCTCCGTAGAGGCAGCTGGTGTTAATGATTTCAATAAAGAAAAACTTGGTCGTAATTTGGCTCTAACAGCCCTGTGGACAGCCTTGCACGTGCAGCTGTTTGTTTTTGCTGTTCCATGAGTGGGGCAGTCTCCAGGTCTTGTCGGTTTCACTTTAAATAATTGCTTTGGAGTTGGACGTGGCTTCAGATTCAGGAGTCTAGTGACCTCTCACAAGTCACGTTCCCTCTACGTTTCATTTGCTCTGTGTGAAGGTGGGATTGATGATAACACACACCTAGATAGGCAATAGCCTTCAATAAATGATAGCTGTTCTTATTAATAGCCTAAGTGCAATTGCCTGTTCTTTCAAAATTGGACCATTTGAGACCTTATAGAGCTGTTGAAAAGACAGACTGGGTAAATATCTGTACACTGCCTGATTCATGATCCGCCCTTAAATGGTGATGGTCACCACACCTGCCTGCCCAGCTGTTCGCACCATAGGGGGAAAATCCTGTCGGGCTCAGACAGCAGTTGATATTTCTGGCCTTTCACCTTTGGATGATACTCTCTGGCCTCTTTCATAATTCTCCATGAAATTGACCTCATCCAGGGAAGACTGATGTTGAGCAGATATCGTGGGAAGATAGACATAGAGTCTGAGTCCTGTCTCTTAGTATTAAAATCTTGGCTCTGCCCATCACTGGCAGTCTAACATGGACTATGGGAGATACTAAGTGATCTCACAGGGTTGCTGTTATGTAGAAGGGACATGACACATAGTGGGTACTTTAATCAACTTCCTTTCCTTTTTGCTTTTTAAGTAATCTTGGTTAACCCAACCTCTTGGGTTTCTAATTTTTCCACCTATATCATTGTTTCCCCTAACTGGATTGTAAGTTTGTTTTGGGGGGGTTTTTTGGTTTTAAGTCTGGATGCTACAGTAAAGCCCAGTTACATGCTATCTGCTTTCAGATACTCCTTGTTAGTATTTTCCCACTTAATCCTAATCACAGCATCCTGACGACTAAATTGGGATACAAGAAGTGTAAATATTTCAGTTAATTTTTGTAGCACCCCTAGGAGGCAGGCACTATGATCCTCAATTTACAGATAAGGAATCTGAGGCCTAGAGAGGATAAATAATTTGGCCAAATGAGGTAGACTGAAAACCAAAAAGAACCAAGGGTACTCGAGATGATCCAAGGTTTTTTCTACTATACACGGCCTTTTCTTTCTTTGATTAAGTCAAGTTTGTGTAATCTTTCATTACAGTTACTTCGAATACACACTTAAAAGACTTCGTAATGTGTTTTGATTAATAAACTGGTAGATTTTAGATAGAAGAGAATAAGAAAGAATTAGAAAAACTGCAAGTACAGACTATTATACGGTGTAAACAAAACCAGCATATAGGATTGCCGAGGGGATGCTAATCTCAAGGAAGAGATCTTATCCTACGAGGCTGTTTGGGAGAAGTGAAAGTTTTGAGATAGCCTTTCAGGTACTTTGTCAGTTTGCATATGCAATCTCCTGTTTTTCCATTGAGAAGAGGCTCCTTCTTTTCATCACCCCTTCCCCCCCCATCCTCCCCCCCCCCCCCCCCCCCCATGAGGGACTCTCTTCCTGTTAAGGAAGAATCATACCATTGTGCTCAGGGCTTGGGCCCTGTCTTCTGCAGCTCTCTGGAGCTTGAAGCTGTTAACCAATCTAAACAGGGCCATAGCCCAAGTGACAGGACTGGTGAATCTTAGTGCACCCAGGGATAGGACAAAATTTAATGGGGGAGGAACGTAAGGGCCCTTAGTGACTAGACAGATGAGAGCCCGTACTGCAGAGTTAAGAAAAAAATTCTCACGTCTGTACAAAGAATACGTCAATTAGACTTACTGTGTAATCTGTCAGCCACCTTGATAGGTATTTGACATAAATTGTCTCATTAAGGCAGAAAGGGTCTGAGACCTCTCCCTGTGGGGGCTGCATGGCAGAGCTAGAGACGGGCTCCAGCTGTGACTCGAAAGGCTGTGTGCCTCTCACAGTGCTGTGCTGCCTCACTGCATGCTTTCTGCAGAGAATTTGGAAAACGGACTAGTTCAGGAAGCAGAACTTCCCATCATTCCTCCACCTCCAAACAACCACTGTCTACATGTTGTTTTTCATTTCTTAGGCATAAATGTTTTTCATTTTCATTAAAAAAATGCCACACATAACTTTCAATGGCTTCTTAACATGCCATTCCCCTCTGTTCGTGCTTAGTGCCATAAGGTGTGTGCGGCTTCAATTAGCTTCTTTGGGGGTTATTTTCAATCTATTCCCTTTCAGCTGGAGGACTGGGGAGGTACACTATAACATTTAAACCAGACATGAAGGGATGCCTGGGTGGCTCAGTCGGTTGAGCATCCCACTTCAGCTCAGGTCATGATCTCACGGTTCGTGGGTTCGAGCCCCATGTCAGGCCCTGTGCTGACAGCTCAGAACCTGGAGCCTGCTTCGGATTCTGTGTCTCCCTCTCTCTCTGTCCTTCCCCTGCTCATGCTCTGTCTCTCAAAAATGAATAAACGTTTAAAAAAATTAAATCAGACGTTAAGTAAAAATGAGAATACTAGTGTTTTAAACCAGAGGCACTTTTTATTACTTTTATTCAGTGCGGAAGATATATGATACCCTGCCTGTAAAACTTAACCCCGAATCTGGATTTTTCCATGTGCTTCTGCCAGGAAGGACAAGCTCCTCTGAAGCGAGAAGCTGCCCTCGGCATAGTGAGTCCTGTGCAACATCACTAATGATTACCTGGCGTTTCTGTGTCACAGGCAGGTCCTCAGGTGAGCTATTCAGACTGCTGCTGGGCAGAGAGAACAAGTGATTCAGAAGACTGCTACCTTTTTCTCCCCTGCCTTCTTTCCTGCCTTCCTGTGACCAGGTGGGCTCTGTTCATTTGTTTTGACAATTACCGATGAGAGACCCACATGTTGTTTAACAGATGCGAATCCGTGTTGAAAAGGGACCACAGAGGCCTCTCGGTATGTTGACATGGAAAGAGCCTTGAATGAGCTTTTTATTCCTGATGATCTTTTCATGTGGGTGCTGCTCTGAGGGAGGTAACGTGGTAAAGGGATTGTTTTCCAGAAGTCTGGATTTCTGAGTAATCCCTTTGAATAATTTTGTCGGCTGGACTGCTTATATAGTTGGGATAGAATGACAAAGTTTTCAAGCATCCAAAGAAATTTCATCGTGGGAGGCTCCACGGACCCATGTTGTGTGCTCTAGGCATAGCCAAAGCCACATCTTTGGGAAAAGATAGTGATTGGTGATTTAGATAAAAATGTAATGGACAGTTTAGACCCTCTGTCCAAAACATGCCGGTCAGTGGATGGACAGATTCTGCTCCGACGTCCTTATCAGCCCTTGGCAGAATGGGAACAGTAAGGGCAGCCGAGTAAGTTATACATAAAACCGAATGTATTCAATCTAACAGATTGTCTTGCATTTTGGACTCACACGTTTGGCTTTTTTAGCGTTAAAATGGCTCTTTTTCCAAAAAAAATAAAATAAAAAATAAGGGCTTATTTTGTGCTGGGCACAAAGTAGATACCAGTAAATATTTGTCGGGTGAACAGAGAAATGAAATAATGGTGACGGTAAATAATTATGTTCGATTTTTTTTTCCCTTCAAGCCTGTACTTTGCAAAATAAATTTGACTGCTCAGCTTTAGACTGCTCCAGAAAATTCAAATACCTAGGAACCTTTGACCTAGAGGATGCCTGGTTTGAATTAGAGCTTTATGGATGGAACCGGTTCATGCTTTGTTCATCTATTAAACAATTACAGAGCCCACACCCTATGGCAGATGCTGTGCTCTTAAGAAGATGTGATTATTTAATGCAGGAAAAAGCACCGCTGGTCTAGATGAGGTGCATGAAAAGAGCCGATAGGAAGTTGGGACTTGTGCCAGGAGAGCTATTAGCCACTGTGGAGGGAACCGAAGGGTCCTGAGTAGCTCTGCTGCTGCCCGAATGCGTGCCCGCCCGCCCTTGGCTCGCGAGCCCCTTCCTGTGTGCTTCCTCAATGATCTACGTCAGCCACTTGCCGTTTTCCTTGCAGGGTTCGTGCAAACTTGCAAACATGTTCACCGTTTCTCAGACCTCGAGAGCGTGGTTCATCGATAGAGCCCGTCAGGCTCGGGAGGAAAGGCTGGTGCAGAAGGAGCGGGAGCGGGCGGCCGTCGAGATCCAGGCCCATGTTCGCAGTTTCCTGTGTCGCAGGCGACTGCAGAGAGAGATCCGGTGGGTGCTGGGAAATCCTCAGCACGTTGTCCCCTGTCCCCAGTTAATAGCAAGAAAAAATGGTGTTTTCTCCTACAGTTCTTGAAAAGCCTTCCAGCTGCTATGAGCTCCTAATTTAAAATGTCTTTCCGCCTCCTTCCCCTCCTAGGAGAGAGATCGATGAGTTTTTTAAAGCAGATGACGTGGAGTCCAGTAAAAGAAGCGCACTTTGTATTTTTAAGATTGCCAGGAAACTGCTCTTCTTGTTCAGAATTAAAGAGGATAATGAGGTAAAATAATAATAGTGAACACTGTGCTTACCCATCTGCCAGGTCTTTTGAAATTATTTTGCAAATATAATTCATTTAATCCTTATAGCGACGCTACAAGATAGATTCTGTTACCACCACATCCTGCCCTTTTTGTTTTCTTGGGATGTGTTTTGCGGGGATTACACTCAGTGCTTCTGAGAATCATCACAATTCTTTTACATTGACCATGACAAGCACTCCGACTCAGATGTATACAGGAGTGAGGCAGGTTGGGCAACTGAGTGGAAGAAGCCATTTACAGGAGAAAACAACAAATTATAATAAGTAGGAGCACCAGGGTGGCTCAGTTGGTTGAACATCCGACTTTGGCTCAGGTCATGGTCACACAGTTCGTGGGTTTGAGCCCCGCATCGGGCGCTGTGCTGACAGCTCAGAGCCTGGAGCCTGCTTCGGGTTCCATGTTTCCCTCTCTCTCTGCCCCTCCCCTGCTCATGCTCGCTCGCTCGCTCTCTCTCAAAAATAAATAAACATTAACAAAAAAGAAATAATAATCAGTAACTGGCAGGAGGTGGTGATGGGGAATGATGACATCAGAGGGAGTTGATGGGGTGTGTGGCATGGCCACTGAAGGGGAGCGGCCAGTCCTGGGCTCCAGCCAGTGGTGGACTGCTGTGAATTTTGAAGAGAGATGCTGGTGATCCTTGTACTCGTTTTTCTCATTTGTAAAAGTTGGTAGCTAATTTGAAATTTCTTTTAAATCCTGTAAACCAAATGAAGCGTGCTGGTTGCACTTTGGGGATTAGAATGATCAGCCTACAAACGATTCCAGGAAGTAGCGAGTTGTCTGTAATGGTACTGACAGTCCCATCGAGGAGGGCCTCTGTGCTCCCAGGGGTTAGACGTTCATTACTGCTAAGCATCCCATTGTGCCAGACCTTCTTCTAGGCAGTGGGGCCCCAGAAGGAAATGAGATGGGCGGGGTCTCTAACCCTGCGGAACATGTAGCCCAGAGAGAGGCAGGACTACACAGGCAGGAAGATGAGGACAGGCAGGTGCCGTGAGGTGACCCCTGTTGATGGAGGAAACTATAGTCTAGAATGCTGAGGTGGCTGCCCGGGGCCATAGCACTTTTAAGGGTGGATCCAGGGCCAGTATAGACAGCGTAAAGTGGTTTCCAGTTTCCACTTTCCTTCCTTTTGCATTTCAAGTTAAAAATGATGGCGTGACAGGTTGTGGGGAAAAAGTCCGTGTCTGTGGTGCTTACAGAGTGGCCACCGGGAGAGCGCGACCCAGGGAACAGCTGCTAGCCCGCAGGAGCACGGGCCCAGATTGCCGGGTTGATTGTGTTTTTTCCAAAGGCACCCCTGGCTGAAACCACGTGTAGGGCTCCTCCAGCCTGTGGGCCACCAATTTGAGAACCTTACGTTAGCCTTTCTGATCCCCAGTTTCCACATCTATAAGGGAGAATTCAATATGATCACGTCCGTGAGTCATCTGGTGTCATGTGAGTCCCGCACGTGCCAGGTACCCACGGAACGCTTGCTGCTTTCCCATTTCAATGTGGCTTGCAGAAACGTGTAACCCCCATCCTTCCTCTTCGCAGAGATTTGAGAAGTTGTGTCGCTGTATCCTGAGCAGCATGGATGCTGAGAACGAACCCAAGGTAAGCAAGACAGGGGCTGGGAAGTCTCCCACAAGCTCTCAGGCCGATCTCTTTGGTTCTGAAAGTTCCTGCTAAGTGTTACGATTTTGTTAGGTCGGACTTTGCATACGTGGACACACACACCTGCCTAATAAGTAATGACTTGAAAACATTACCGCAGTGCAACTGGTTTTCTTAGTCTTTTCATTATCCAAGGACTGCGTTCTCCTCTGACCTCTTAGGATGGTAAATTCCCTCACTAGGCTATTTTATCTATGGGTTTAGTGTTCAGATAAGTCCTACTCCCTGTTTATTCACCTGTTCATTCCCACTGCCTTCCCCAGCGCTGGACCTAGTGAACTTGTCCTGTCCCAGTAGCTAGAACATAGGTAATTTGGTCCCTGTTTCTGCCCATTACATTTCTCTTTCTCCTGCTTGTAGGTGTGGTATGTGTCCTTGGCTCTTTCCAAGGATCTCACCCTCCTGTGGATTAAACAGATCAAACACATTCTTTGGTGTTGCTGTGAGTTTCTTGAGCAGCTCAAGGTAAAAACAGAACAAGACACCTGTAAATGTATCCTTTTCATTGTAAATATATTCCCTCTCATTGGAGGCCTTTAGAGTATATCTTGAGAGTCCTCAAGATTCCATCATAGGTTATTTCTTTGGAAGTTTATCAGAGTCTAGTACAGAATTATTAGCACCCCTGTTCTAGGAGAGAGCAAGCTAGATACCGTTATCAGTAGGAGTCCTTCTTTTCACGTATAACATTCTGAACATTGGCTTATGCTCACCACAGTCTTGACACCCAGAAATCTGTTGCCTTTCTTTTTATTCTTTTGAAATAATGGATAATTTATCGTTTACATTATGCTAGTCAGGCTTCTTGGTACAAGTGCAGAAACCCAGGGCACCTGGGTGGCTCCGTCAGTTAAGCGTCTGACTTCAGCTCAGGTCATGATCTTGCGGTTCATAACTTCATGCCCGCATCAGGCTCTGTGCTGACAGCTCAGAGCCTAGAGCCTGCTTCGGATTCTATGTCTCCCTCTCTCTCTCTCTGCTACTTCCCCTACTTCCCCTGCCTGCCTCTCTCTCTCTCTTTCTCTCAAAAATAAATAAACATTAAAAAAAATTTTTTTAACTAAACAAGTGCAGAAATCCAACATGTGCAGCTCCTAATACATACAAGCTAAGCAAGAAGGAGAATATTTTTTTTAAATGTTTATTTATTTTGGGGGGACAGAGGATCTAAGATGTGTTCTGTGCTGACAGCAGAGACACCGGCATGGGGCTTGAACTCACAAACTGAACCATGAGATTGTGACCTCAGCCGAAGTTGGATGCTCAACCGACCAAGCCATCCAGGTGCCCCGAGAATATTTTTTATAGAACATTCTCTGTAATGTGGCAGCCAGGGATGACCAGAGCCAGGAGCTTCTAGGATTCTCCCTCGTCCCTTTCTCTCCTCTCTGCTCCCTTTTGGAATCGCTTTGTTCTCTCCTGTTGTAATCACAGTAGTTCTGGCCTCACATCCTCACTCTTATCTTGACCAAAGAGAAAAGGGAGGCCTCTCCCACTAGTTTAGGAATCAGAGAGGACAGTAAAGGCCCAGTGTTGTCCTGGTCTC
This sequence comes from Panthera onca, assembly GCF_046562875.1. Taxonomy (NCBI): domain Eukaryota; kingdom Metazoa; phylum Chordata; class Mammalia; order Carnivora; family Felidae; genus Panthera; species Panthera onca. The sequence goes on from NC_138350.1 coordinate 17,176,747, forward strand.
AACCTCAAACTGGTCACAGTGGCAAGAGGGGGGAAGGTACTGCCACTGGCCCTTCTGGTCCTGTGCCCACCCTTGTGTTATGAGAAGGTGGGCAGGGGTGTGAGTGGTTGCAAACAGTGGACATTTTCACCTCGCACATTGGGAGAGAGGTTTCAGGGGCAGAGGCTTGACTCACGTGGTAGCTGAGCGATGGAGCAGATGTCCCCAGAGTCCCCATATCTCTAGCCATCTCAGGGCGCTTGTGATTGACTCTCCTGGCCTTGACCTGGCAGCAAGCATGAATTATGATTATGATAATCAGTATTACATAGAGTTACCTGTGTGTCAGGCCCTGTTCTTAGTGCTTTGTCTACATTAATCCGTTCATTTTTAACAACAACCCTATGAAGAAAGCAATGTTACCACCCATAGTCAACAGCTGAGGAACTGGGGGACAGAGAGGGTAAGCAGCTTGCCCTAACTCACACATCTAGCCAGTGGTCAAGCAGGGAGTCTGAGCCCAGAGTCCCCGTCACGTTCAATTGCATTTCTACTCTGCTGCTCCAGTGAACGTATGTCCGTACATCCATCCATCCACGTACACAGCAGGCCAGCTCCAGTCAGCTTGCTTCCCAAGAATTCTCATTCTCCATTCCCGAGAGTGTTTCAGATTCCGTGCTCGAGGATTCGTGTGCCAGAATCCCTGTCCCTGAACTCCCAAAGTGGTCATTCCCCAAGAGTAAAAGAATAAACTCGGACGGTCCTGACTCGCCGATTGGTGGCAGAGTGCATCCAGGCAAGTTGTGAGTGGCTGCTCCGCCGTCGGATGTATGACTTCATCTCAGTCTCTTTGTTGTTTCCAGCCTGAAATCTTACAGGACTCCAGACTCATCACGCTGTACCTCACGATGCTTGTCACCTTCACAGACACTTCAACATGGAAAATCCTCCGCGGAAAAGGTCTGTGGGACTGGCTTCAAAATCTTTCCCAAGTAGCATTTGCATAGAGACCTTGGGGACCTTTTCTCCTTTTGAAGAAGCATTTTCACTGCCATAAGCCTCAGGGGGGGCCCTGAAAGCATACCAATGAAGATGCCCTTGACGTTTCCATCAGATAGCATTGTAATATCCAGAATACATTCAGGATTGTGTGTTCTAATCTCTCCTTTGAATGTACGTTTAAAGGCACGGTCCCCCTGAGCTCATTTTTTAAAACTCCCATAGCACCTCAGCCTCCAAGTGATGATATTCACTCAAGCCTTGTCATTCGTGTCACAATCATTGGGCAGCAAATAATTCTATTTTGTCCATAAGATTTGCATCATGAAGCTGCCTCCTCCCTCAGATACCGTACTGAGCCTTCCGTGTTTTGTCCGTTCACTTTGTCCATCCGCTCTGCAAATGGCCTTCTCCGTGCCACATTCTGTGCGGGCACTGGAGATACAGAGAAGGCCGCTGCCTTCGGGCTTCAGGTGCCAAAGACTGCCGTGTGCCCGCCCGCCCTTCACAGAACTGGAGAGTCTGGTGAGGGAGATAGACGCTAAAGGGAAGTCCCATACATGTGACTATATGCGAATATAGGAAGGACTTACATGTGAACACACGCATGTCATGACGACCGTGTGAAACGTAGCGCTCGGAACGAAGACTACGGAGAAACAAGAACGTTGAGCGGATCCGGGAGGCCCTGCCTCCCTGTGTCTGGGACTCAGGCTCTCCCGCCGAAGTGATGTCTGAGTGAACAGCTGAAGGGAGAGTTGGGGTTCGCAGAGCCAAGGGGGAGGACTTTGAGAACAGAGGCAACTATGTGCAAAGGCTCCTGGCCAGAAAAGAGGGGTTATTTTAAGGCGTGGGCTGTGGGGGGGGGCATTTAAATCTTGGGGAGTTCTGGCCTTGAGTTCCAGGGTGTCTGTCTCCCAGCGGGGAGAGGCAGTGGCCACAGAGAGCAAACGGTGCCGGGCCCTCGGAGGGAATTAGGAAAGGTGCGACAGGTGCTCAGAGGCTGGGGACGTTACTTCTGGCTGAGGGAGATCATAGGACCCATCACCTGAGAGGTGACACTTGAGCTGGACCTTCCAGGAGAGTGGATTCTGGAGTTCATCCTCTCCCTGTGCCTGATACCAGGCTGAAGGGGAGTAGGAAGACAAGCCACCGAAATGATGGCCTCGGGCCTGGGGTGTGCTATAAATAGTTCACGGTCAGGCCAGTGCCTTTTCTCTCACACGTCTTTCTTCATTCAGGGGAGAGTCTTCGACCAGCCATGAACCACATCTGTGCAAATATAATGGGACATCTCAACCAGCATGGATTCTATCCTGTGCTGCAGGTTTGTGAGTGCATCCCCGAACACGTGACCTCTCTCTTCAGTACCTGAACTTGAATTTTCACAGCTGATTTTGGCATTACCTGGTGCCCTCTTCACAGAAGCTTTTTTGCAGGAGGAGTTTAATGCTCAGCGTCCTGTCCCTTCCCCCACCTTGAGTCGCTTGTGGTCTGTGTCGAGGGAGGACAGTGGCACTGGGGTCCCTTCGTTGTGCTACATCTTTGGCTGCAGAAATGACCCAGCTGCCTGACACTTAAAGTCGAGAGGGGAGGCCTCAGGATTTGATTCCCTCGGGTTCCTTCTTGGGTGAAGTCTGGAGTTAGCTTTCTTGCTGTGTCCTCAAACACCCTTCTGTCCACACCACCCCTGTTGTGCCGGCTCACACACCCGGGGGAATAAATGCCGGAACTCTAATCGCTGTTTAAAAGCGGTTTGGGATTCTCGGGTTTAGAAGTAGCATTGATGGAACCCTTCCTTCTGCCCGGCGCTGAGATGGGCTCCTTCCTGATCGGGTTTCCTCTTCTCACATGAACCCTGGGAGGCGGTGTGATGGCCGAAGGTGGTGCCGTCAGCAGCACGTCTCTGTGAGGAATCTTCTACTGGATGCCAGAATGTAGGAGTAGCATACGTATGAAATTTTAAGTGTGGTAGTCTTTTTATTGGCTGTAAACTTTTTTGGCTGTTTCTTATTTTAAAAATTTAAACACAATATTTAGAGAGACAGTGGTATAATGAAGGAGATACCCTTTACTTTGCTCTCCCTTCATTTTTGGAAAACATTCTAAATATAGGTTTTTTTTTCTTTTTATCTGAAGCACTCATTTTACTTCTGTGCTACTTTTTTACGTACAAGTGACTGTAGGTTGGCATCGGCCCCTGACCAGTTAAAATGTTCTTTTTCAGATGCTGTTAACCCGTGGCCTGGCAAGACCCCGGCCTTGTCTGTCCAAAAGCACTTTAACTGCGACCTTTTCTCTCGCACTGCGGTAAGTAACTCCAGCTGAGGAGCTGGCGTGCTTCCGGAAACTTCCTCCTCTCGCTTTCCCTTCCTCCTGTTCCTCACGTTACGTGTGGGGGCTTGCCTGTTCTGTTCACTGACAGGGTGCATCTGTGGCAGCTCTTCTGTCTGTGCCCCTGAATTTTTTGCATCGCGATTTGAAGGAAGCTTTTCAAAACGAATTGCTTTCATTGTGCCACGGACCCAAGACCCAAGCATTTTTCCTTTTGAGCTTTTTAATTGATAAGATAAAGAGAACCCCTTGAGCTGGAAGAGGCCCGGCGAAAGGCAGAGTAGAGGGTAAAGGGAGTAGTGTTGTGAGCCCAGGTTTAAAATGTTAAAATCTGGGCCGCCTGGGTGGCCCAGTCAGTTAAGCATCCAACTAATGGTTCCAGCTCAGGTCGTGATCTCACAGGTTAGTGAATTCAAACCCCACATTGGGCTCTGTGCTGATGGTGCAAAGCCTGCTTGGGATTCTCTCAGTGTCTGTCTGTCTCTCTCTCTCTCTCTCTCTCTCTCTGCCCCTCCCCCACTCACAGTCTTTGTCTCTCTCAAAAATAAATAAACTTAAATAAATAAATAAAATACAATAAAATGTTAGAATCTGGAGGCTCAGAGAGGTTGTGCTATTTGCCTTCACTTAGATAGGAGATACAAAATACATAAGCTAAGTACTTCCATATAGAAATTATGCCTGCAATTCTGAGAATTACCAAGTGCACAAAGCTGTGTCTGTGACTGGGTCCAGAACATTCTTAAACTGTTGAGAGGAGCACAGACTTGGGGGGGATGTTAATATGATAACTTGATCATCTTAATCCCCAAGATAATAATAACTTTGGGCAGGGGGAGTGTTACGGTCAAACCAGTGACGTAAAGCTCCCTGCTCTGCCCCCCTTTGCTAATCCACAGGGCAATTTACCGCAGAGAGCTCTTGACAAGTCCTGAGGTCTAAGAACCTTTGGGCCTGTTTAATCCGGTGCCAGCCCAAACATATCTGAACGTGGAATACCCCCACCTAAGTTTTCACTGGTGGAACGTGTCTATTGGTGTCCCATGGACTCCTTTCCTGTGGAATACCAGTTAGCAAATGATGGTCTAGAGATTGGTTGGTAAACTTTTTCTGCAAGGGGCCAGCTAATACGTATTTTCGGTTCTGTGGTCCATGCAGTGTCGGTCACAACCACCCTGCTGGTGTGGCACAAAGCACCTATAGATGATGCGTACACAGAGGAGAATGGCCATGTTTGAACAAAACTGTATTTGCAAAAATAGGCAAGGGGCAGAATTTGGCCTGTGAGCCATTTTTGCCGCTCCTGGTCTAGACTGTGCTTTCCACTAACCATTAGCCACCTGGGGTTTAAATAGACATATATTAAAATTAAGAATTCAGTTCCTTGCAGCGTCTGGGTGGCTCAGTTGGTTGAGCATCTGACTCTTGATTTCTGCTCAGGTCATGATCCCAGAGTCATGGGATCGAGCTCTGCATCTGGCTCCATGCTAGGTGTGGAGCCTGCTTAAGGTTCTCTCTCTCCCTCCCTCTGCCCCTGCCCCCTGCTCGCATTCTCTCTCTCTCTCCCTCTCTTTAAAACTGAAACTAAAATTAAAATTAAAAACAAAAAAAGAATTCAGTTCCTCGGTTGCATTAGCCACGTTTCAGGTGCTTCGGGACCACGTGTGACTGAGCAGTGACAGCCTTATTGGACCACACAAAGAAGAAACATTTCCACCATCACGGAAAGTTCTGTTGGACAAGGCTGGTCTAGAGCAGCCTTCTCTGTAATGAGAACCACATTTTAAAAGACCAGAAATAAGGGGAAATTATTTAAATCGATATATCCAAAATATAATCATTTCTACATGTAGTCAGTCTTTTAAATTCTTTATTTTAGTTAAAATTAACTTGGGGCACCTGGGTGGCTCAGTCAGTTAAGTGTCTGACTTCGGCTCAGGTCACGAACTCACCGTTGGTGGGTTTGAGCCCCGCATCGGGCTCTGTGCTAACAGCTCGGAGCCTGGAGCTGCTTCAGATTCTGGGTCTCCCTCTCTCTCTCTGCCCCTCCCCCGCTTGCACTCTGTCTCTCAAAAAGAAATAATAAACATTTAAAAAAATTAATAATTTATTTCTTTTCATACTGAGTCTTCAAAGCCTGTTGTGTATTTTACCCTTAAAGCCTACCTGCATCTGAACTAACCACATTTTAAGTGGTCGGGAGCCACACGTGGCTACTGGCTACTGCGTTGGACAGCCCATTTCTAGAAGCGAGATCCTTACGAGAGAGGAGCAGGGGTCTGCCAGTGATGCTGTAATTAGTTACAGAAGTAGACCAGATCGTCTAGTAAACAAACACACCTTCCTTTCAGACTCTGAGAGGAGTCGTATTTAATGAGTCCTAAGACATAGGTGCAAACAGGTTTTCCAGCGGCAGGTGTCCCGCATCTGCTCTCTCTGAGTCACTTTCTGGAGCAGTTCGTTCCAGCCTCGCCCACCCTCCCCTCTCGTCAGAGGCAGGGAAGCGTTGACACGCAGGTGCCTGAGCTCCAGGGCACAGGGCCGCTCTGCCGCCCTCCTCCGTCTCCTGAGAACAGAAGTCTTCCCTTCCGTTCCAACGTCCCTCCCCCGCCCAGAGTGTTGTAATTCATGAGTGATTCACCGAGAGGGTCACATCCAGCCATTCCGTCATGTTCCTTCTCCTTTAAGAATGTGGTAGCCTCCATCATTTAGATTTTTTCACTCTGTACGTTAGAGTCGTTAGAGTCCATTGGCTCACTCTGAAGGCCAGGCGGCTCTGAAGCCTTTTCCTTAAGTAGTGTCCTTTTTCCCCTCTGAGTATTTGAATGTAATTGAACATGGCCAGGACCTTTTAAAACAAAATACCTAGGGGTTTTGTCACAGTAGGATATACTATTGAAAGTCTGTAAAATCATAAACGTTATGTTCAGACGTGATCACTAAATCCTATGATGCAAATAGCCAACATTCATGGGCCACACGATTGTTTTAAGATTTATACCCACATTAACTGACTCCTCACCACATTCTCTAATCTTAGTTTTATAAATGAGGAAGTTAAGGCCCAGAGAGGTTAAGGCATGAGCAGGGCCCCGGTCACACAGCAGGGAGTGACAGGGCCAGGAGTTGAACCCAGGCTATCCTGACCTCAGAGCCCATACCCTTTACTCCTCGTTCTTTATTCTTGTCTCACATATTGGCCACAATTTTGTATTCCAAGAGCAACATATATTGAATCCATGGCACGTGGCACCTTCTCAAACTCGTCTTGTTCCATTCATTCCCCAGGCCCCCGTTTTGCCCAGACTCGGTTTCTGTTTTTTCCCTTGTGCCTGTCCAGCTCCCTGGTTGCAGCGTGAGCTCTGTACTGGCGGGGACTGTGCAGCGAACGTCTCCTTTACCATCCTCCCCTGCCGTGCCAAACACTGAGGCCACACATAAGGCCACATCCTGAGACCTAGCAGGACGTCTGCAGAATTTGTCCCCCAAGGGGGCTCAGGTGCAACAACTGCGAGGCTAAAGGAAGTGTTTTGTTTTGTTTTTTAGAGTTTATTTTGAGAGAGAAAGAGTGGGGGAGGGACAGAGAAAAGGAAGGGGAGAGAGAATCCCAAGCAGGCTGTGTGCTGTTGGCATGGAGCCTGACACAGGGCTCAAATTCACGAACCATGAGGTCATGACCTGAGCTGAAACCGAGAGTCAGATGCTTAACTGACTGAGCCCCCCCAGGCGCCCCTAAGGGAGGTTTTTGATGACCTCATGCAGAGGTGTACGTAACAGGGCACCAAGGGAAACCGAGCATCTAGTACGTATGTGTGATCTTTTGAGACTGGATGTCCCCATTTTCAGCCTTTAGTTTTCCTAGACGTCCTGTGAGGCGTAATTTCAAGGGAGTTGGGGGCATTGGCAGAGTGGTTCTTTGGTTCCGGGGCAACATGCAAACCCATGTGAATAAGGCGATCTGTCTGTGTCTAGCCCTGTGATTGCTGCACAATTTTCAGACAGTCTGCTTCGGCCATTCCTCATCCACATCATGTCTGTGCCTGCTCTCGTGACTCACCTCAGCACAGTGACCCCTGAGGTAAGTGGCTCTCCGGTTCCCCACCCCCAGTCCATTTTTGCCATTCTTCTTAGAAATTAGAGAGTAAAATGTTTTCTCCCTTCATTTCCACCTCTTCTCCTGACACTTCTACTAAGGCAGGAGCTGCTGTAGACGCACTCGTGTTAGCGGCCGAGAGAGCCAGGTCCTCATCTTGGTTCATTTTCTTCCTGGCCGTTGAGAGCATGTTTGGCATCTAGGTGTTGATGTGCAAGCGACCAAGTTCATGCTCCAGTGGGAAATTCTTCCTGTCGGCTCCCGCTCTAACAGTCTGCAATTGTTCGCAGCGCCTCACCGTTTTAGAATCTCATGACATGCTTCGTAAATTCATCACATTTTTAAGAAACGAAGATCGATGCCGTGACGTATGTGAAAGCTTAGAAGGATGCCATACGCTTTGTCTAATGGGTGAGTATCTGTGGCTGGGCATCAGGAGAAGCCCAAGCGTGTTTGCTTTTTGCTGTTCTGGGGATCATGAGTTGTTTTTAGTAACGCTTGGAAGTACCTAACGATAAAAGACATGTAATTGGATACATAAAATAGACACGTAGAATTGAAAACTGATGGAAAATATAGCAACCTGGCAACCTGGCTGAGTGAAAAATGTTAAATTTTGGCCCTCAGCTTCCTGGCATCCAAGAGAAGAATGAAAATGGGATGAGTCACCTGGGTAATTCTCATCTCAAAAGAGAAGGGAGGGCACAGCTGGGTGGTGTTTAGATCGGAGCAGAGCCTCATCATCTATTTTACGTTTTCCTTGTAAGTAGAGAAAGGACAGAAGCGAATAGGTAGAGCGTAATTCTCATCACTTAGAAGAGGTTTTTTTTAATGGAGGAAAAGGTCCTTGGGGCTAAATTTTAAGGGAGTTCGTGGTGAGTAACTTCGGTGAACGCTGAACAAGAGTGACTTCCTGGGACGTTCAGGTGTCCTTCCAAAGGTCATTTCTTACATTGACTCTCGATTCTCGAGTTTTAGTGTCGTATCGAAGTGTTATATGCTAACTAAAGTTCACACACGTCTGCGTATGAGTCTGCCTGTCATCCTCACGGCAAGAGTGGGGATCATTATCCCAATCTTCTAGATGAGGAGACGGATTCGAGAGGTGGGTTGAGGGTCGCACAGCTCCTCTGTGGCAGGGCCAGGGTTTGAAGCCAGGCGCGACACGGAGCAGCCCCAGCACTGCCAGCTGCCAGGTGCCTCTCCACGTGGGATTTCTTCCTGCACGTGGACATGACTGCGGGAGCCCCAGGCGGAGAGTGGGGCTGCGAGGTGACGGAGCGGGTCTGCCCGGGCTCCTTGCACTCAGCCTTCTCTCTTTGCAGGCAACCTTCTGCAGTTGGGCTCCCTCAGCCCCAAGGTGTTAGAGGAAGAGACGGATGGGTTCGTGAGTTTGCTCACCCAGATGCTGTGCTACTGTCAGAAGTATGTGTCCCAGAAGAAATCCAACCTGACGCACTGGCACCCCGTCCTCGGCTGGTTCTCCCAATCTGTGGACTATGGGTAAGTCCCAGGGCAAATCACTGCCTTTCTTGTCTCCTGCCTGTCTGTCACCACCTCCCCCTTCTTTCTTCCATCTTTCTTCCGGCTTCTGTTGTTTTGTTTCTGGTTGCAAAAGTAATATATATCACTGGATAAAATCTAGATAAGACCAAAAGAAAAAAAACCATCCCATTGTGCTACTACCCAGAGACAACCGTGTGAACGTCCCTTCAGTTTCTTTTTTTTTACCTGTAAATATCAACAGGTTTTTTTTTTTTTTTTAAGTTTATTTATTTTGAGAGAGAGGATGCACATGCGTGGGGGAGGGACAGAGAGAGAGGAGGAGAGAGAGAGAATCCCAAGCAGACTTGACACCATCAGTGCAGAGCCCGATGTGGGGCTTGAACCCACAGCCTGTGAGATCGTGACCTGAGCCGAGATCAAGAGCCGGGCGCTCAACTGACTGAGCCACCCAGGCACCACTCAATAGTTTTTTGTTGTTGGTTTTTTTTTTGAGATCATTTATTTTGTATTTCATTCTTTAGTAAATTGTGAACCTTATCTGTCAACCCTATTTTTTCTTTTTCAGTATCACTTTTCCTGACTCCCTAGACTGCCGTATTTTGCAGGTGATTAAAATAAGCCCCGTGACTGAAAGGGGGTAGAGGTCACCTCAGATCCTTTTCAAGAGGTGGAATATAAGTTTAAAATTTTGTAACTAAAGGACTCAAAAACATTAAAAGCGCTAGGCTCAAAGAGAGAGATTAAGTAAACGGCATCACAGATTTGAAAGCAGAACAAGCCTCCTGGGCTGAGATGAGGCAGGTCTCGGGAGTGAAGGTGGCTAGAGCTTCTGGCTCTTTTCCTGTTCAGATAGCTGCCTGGATCCCTGGCAGATGTCCTTGAAACAAAGAGTGAGGGCCAGGGGAGGAAATCCCAGGATAGCCTCCCTTTTCCTCCTACCAGAGTGCCATCCAGTTGAAAAGACAAATGGCCAGCCCGTGATGGGCCCCAGTGTGATAGCCCAGCCTGAGGAGAATGGGGCAGGTGTGTTGTGGCCTCAGGAAGGATGTTCTGGGAGGCAGGAGGGGCGGGGGGGGCAGCAGTGGGCAACCTGGTCTGCTCTGAGTGGACTTGGACAAGCCCCTTTACCCTGCTCTCCTTGCCCGAAACCCGGGGATGATTTTCACAGTCTCTCGGAGTGTGGTGTTTCAGAGGATTGAAGGAGATAAGGTACGTGAAGGGCCTGCCTCTAGGCCTGGCTCGTGCTCATGGGTCGTGGCTGTTTCCACTGTGGTGCCGGGAGCCAGGGGAGCCCTCATAGGCTCTTAAGCCGGGAGGTGATGAAGGCGGATTTCAGGAGTGTGAGTCTGACGCTAGGGCTGCGGCGTGGAGCGGGGAGACTTTCAGGAGGTTGGGGGTCGTGGAGACTCGCGGGCCAGGCCTGCGGGCTGGATGTGAAGAAGAGGCCAGTGCAGCAGACGGCAGATGGCTTTTGTCGACTGGATGGTAAATGGGGTGGGGTCAGAACAGAGAGAGGGCATGACTATGGCAGGTGGAGCCTGCGGCCCTGGGGCGAGCAGGGATGCTGTTGGCGGCACGGGAGGCCTGGGTGGGGTGGCAGAGGAGGCAAAGAGGCCAGTGCCTTATGCATCTAGGCCCCCTTTTTCGTATCCTCTTACTCGCCATGTCGAGTGGCAGGTTGTAGCCACCCCTCCAAGCGGAAGGCCCTCTGGGGAGCTGAGCGGGCTTTCCCCGGCCATCCGTCAGGCGGAGCTGACAGCGCCCGTCTCCTGCTCTCTCGTAGCCTTAACGAGTCCATGCCCTTGATCACCAAACAGCTGCAGTTCCTGTGGGGGGTGCCTCTGATCCGGATCTTCTTCAGTGACATCCTGAACAAGAAGCTTCTGGAGAACCAGGAGCCAGCCCACGCGCAGCTGGCATCCCCCCAGAACGTGCTTCCCGTGAAGAGTAAGTGGCTCGGGGGGGCCGACCCTGTGGCTCTGCCTGGCTCGGGGGCCGCTCCTGCTGTCCCTGTGTGCCTTCTCCCCTCTGTTTCTGTGACGCTCGGACTTCTCCCACAAGGGTTTTAAGACCACTAAGCCAAGTTCACATTCAGCAAAACAGCAATAGAAAATCTTCAGGAATAGAAAACAAGGACCAGGGAAGTAGCAGTAGGTGAACAAAACCGAGGTCGTATATAGAGAAGAGTGTCCACAGATGGGTGTGCCACAAGGGCCATGGTGGTTGTCTCTGGGCTTCCATTTGGCTCTGAATTTCTAGTAGCTAAAATGAAAAGGGGGGTGGGGATCTTTTCTTACTCTTCCCTAGCAGGAAGAAGGAAGGCCCGTTTCTTAAATTTTAAATTTTTTTTAAGTTTATTTATTTTGAAAGAAAGAGAAAAAGCATCAGCGAGGGAGGGGCAGTGAGAGAGGGAGAGAGGGGATCCCAAGCAGTCTCTGCACTGTCAGTGCAGAGCCCAACACGGGACTTGATCCCACCGACCGTGAGATCACAACCTGAGTCAATACTAAGAGTTAGACACTTATCCAACTGAGCCACCCAGGTGCCCTCAGTTTTTTAAGTTTATTTATTTATTTTAGGAGAGAGAGAATCCCAAGCCGGCTTCTGCGCTGTCAGCACAGAGCCCGATGTGGGGCTCCATCTCATGAACCGCGAGATGATGACCTGAGCCCAAACTAAGAGTCAGATGCTTAACTGACTGAGCCACCCACATGCCTCAGAAGGTTCATTTCTTAAGGGAGGTAGAGCCTTTCTGAGTTCCTAATCATAGAAAAAGTCTCCCACGTGGGGGTCCTTATGCAGAGGACACTGGGTCACTGGCCAGGCCACCTTGGCATTGCTCCTACTGCGGAATCAGTCATAGGGTCCATGGAAAGGTTCTTGCCCACTCTGAGAAAAGTTCGGGAAATGCCAGTGACACCGAGTTCTGTGGCGCCACCTGCCTGTGGCAAATGTCCAGGTTCCGGGTGACTTTTCTTCTGCCAGCCAGTGTGGTGCAGAGCCCCATGTCACAGCTGCCCGGGAGCAGGGCTCAGTGTCGCTTCAGCAGGATGTAAATGTAAGGGAGAAGGTTTAAAACTAACCTTCGAGCACAACCCAAAGCAAGTATCAGTGCTCGAGGTTGATGCTGCTCCCCTCTGAAAGTACAGAGAACTGGGAATCAACCAGGCCACCCGCCTTCACCCATCATCCCCTAGTACGGTCGAATTTTTACCCTCGTGGGTTCTGAAGTCCGGTGGCAAAGTAAAGGAATCCCCTGTAGGAGTCGAACGTGCCTGGCTTGTTCTGGAACATCTTCTGATGTTCTGAAGAGGTCTTTGGGTTCCACCTAAAAGCCTGTGGTTAATGCTTTTCTAATTTATCCCAGAGAGATAACTTGAGTCAGAGCAGTGGCCCCACTGTCCGGCCCTGGCTATAAAGGAGGCACGTTATCGAAATGCTCTTTACAGAGTGAAACTGGGCAGATGGCTGAGCGTCTGCTCACACGTTCCTTCTCCTCTCCATGCCAGACCTCCTGAAGCGCGCGTTTCAGAAGTCCGCATCAGTTCGGAATATTCTCAGGCCTGTTGGGGGTAAGCGTGTGGACTCTGCGGAGGTCCAGAAGGTCTGCAACATCTGCGTCCTCTACCAGACCTCGCTGACGACCCTGACCCAGATCCGGCTGCAGATACTCACAGGTTGGGAGGCCTGAGGCGTCTTCTTCCGTCTCCAACACTGGGGGATGACTTTTCTTAGAAAAAGCTGATTTTCTTCTGGCTTCCTTAGCTCAGAAAATATATTTTGGAGGAGGCTGTTTTTTTTTTTTTTTTTTTTCAACGTTTTTTATTTATTTTTGGGACAGAGAGAGACAGAGCATGAACGGGGGAGGGGCAGAGAGAGAGGGAGACACAGAATCGGAAACAGGCTCCAGGCTCCGAGCCATCAGCCCAGAGCCCGACGCGGGGCTCGAACTCACGGACCGCGAGATCGTGACCTGGCTGAAGTCGGACGCTTAACCGACTGCGCCACCCAGGCGCCCCTGGAGGAGGCTGTTTTTGAGCTATTCCCCTTCAAGGTTGATACACCTCAGCTAAATGGCTCACACTAACCTCCATCCTGGCGTGGCCGGCTTGCTCCTGTGACCTGGCTCTTGTTTTCATTACGGAGTGCCATTTGCTTTCAAAAGTTACTGTTTTTCTGAATAGAAAACTAGAAAAAAAGAAAAGAAAGAAAACCTAGACCATATTTAATCCCATTTTCCAAAGATAACCACCTGTGCCTGAGTGTGCTACACGTATGTATATATTTAGACTGAAATACGTAGTTGTGCCCTTTCCATTAATCATTTTAGAAGCATTTTATCCCGGTCAGCGGTTCTTCCAAAGTGTCATTTTTATCGGCCGCATAATATCTTCATCACATGGGTCTCTGCCCAGCATTTTCCTTCTTAGCTGAGCAAGGAAGAAAGTTCTGCGCCCCGCCCCCCTCACCCCGCCCCTGTGAACACAAGAGTGTGGGTACTGGGGGCTTTCCACTGCCTCGCAGGACTTGCTCGTAGGAATTGGTCTTACGAGGACAGGAAGTCTGTGAGCCGTAAAGCCATTGACTACGTAAAGGATATGGAACTTTTCTGTTTCATTGTACCTTTTTTTACATCATAAATTGCCACTGCCTCTCTCTTTCACACTTACTCATCTTCACGTATTGATAGAGCACCTATGTGTGCCAGGCTGAGGATAAAGAGGTGACTGAGACAGTCGGGGTCTCTTCCCCGAGGGATTCTAAGAATGAGGAGATGAGCTGTAGGCACGGGAAGAATGTAGCGCCCATCATGACGGGCACTGTGACCGTGGATGTCATGAGACAGCGTGGGCTTGGACTGGAGCAGGGTTTCCCGGCCGCGGCACTGCTGGCGTTTTGGGCCCGACAGTTCTTGGCGGTGGAAGCCGTCTTGTCCTTTGTAGGATGTTGAGCGGCCCAACCATCACAGATGCCCGTGGCGCTTCCCCTCCCCGTTCGTGCCAACGCTGCCCGTCTCCAGACACTCTCAGAGGCCTCCTCGGGGGCAGCGTGGTTCCCGCTTGGACAACACAGGCCTGGCGTGGTGGCGGGGTTGAAAGCAGGGGCACCTGGGCGTGTTTTAGAAGTCGTGTCTGCAGGTCCTATGGTACAGTTGGATTTGAGGCAGTGAAGGCTAGAGGCTTCCAAGATGAGGCCGGGTTGTTGGCCCCCACAGCCTGTGGATGGTGGTGCATTTGCAGAGCTGGAGAAGCCCGCTGGGAGGGAGGCTGGGGGAACAGAGTCCTGCCTGGCCGTTAGGAGAGCGAGGTGCCAGGCAGGCACGCCAGTGGACCGCGCGGGGGCGCGAGCAGAGGCGTGCTGTGTAAAGCCCTGGGCCCGGGGCAGGTTCCCTCGGGGGAGGGTAAAAGCAGACGAAAAGGGGCCCGGACCGAGCCCAGGGCCCCAGCACCCAGTGTGAGGGCTTAAGAAGCGTATCGAGTGACGTGATTTTGAGGTGAGCGTTCAGCTTTTTGAGGTGACCACAAATTCAGGCATCCCTCCTCGTCCCAGTGAGAGAACCCAGAAGTTCTCTTGGCTGACTTGAAAACGTATCCTTTTAAGAAGGAGATAAACTAGCGTAAAGCGTCGGTAGAGTATTGGGTCTGTTTGTTTAGCGACACGCGAAGCAGAGTGTGGGAGACCACGCGCTTTGCTCCCGCTCCTCGCATGCCACGTGCTGCCCTGTGGCCCGGCTCCCCAGGGCCCTGCATCTTCGTTGCCGTCGGAGTCGCGCCGGACGCAGCCCTTGTTGAAGCCGCGTCTGAGGCCGGGAACGAGCATGTTCGTCCCCGCCGTGAGGGCCATTCACATGATGTGAGAGCAGTTGCTCTTCCCTTCTCGTCCCGTGGGAGTGTATTTGTGGTCCCCGCAGTGCGGCTGCTCACTCCGTCTCTGTCTCCACCTCCTCTTAAATTCTGAGGGGTCTGCGTTCCGTAATCTCGTCCTGCCCCTTGGAAAGTGTGAGCTCCAGCCTTCAGGAGTAGTAAGTGGCCACTCCTCTCTGGTTCCTTCAGGCCACCCTGGTCTAAGCACAGAGCAGCACTCATTGAGTCTGTCATCGTCCTCCTCCTCCAGGCGGGTATACCTTCCCGAAGCGGTTCTTTGTCCAGAACCGAGTAATTCAGAGTGCCCTGTAAAATGAGGGGGGTTATAAGGACTCTGGCAGAAAGTGAAAAATGAGGAATAATTTGAGGTACACGCCCTACTGTAGTTTCAGGGACGCATGGACTTTCAGAGCCAGACTCTCTGAGTCAGTAGCTGCACTAATAGACTTAAAATGTGATAGTGACGTAGCCTGTGTGTCTGATGCCTTGTAGCCATCGGGAAGCATTTCTAAAATGCCATCGGGAAGCGTTCCTAAAATGTCTTCTCCACCCAGGGTTAAATGTTTGTGTGACACTTCACAGGATCTCTGCTACAGTCGTTAATGGCTTTCCCATTTTTAACAAAGGTAGAATAGTAGAAAAGAGGAAAGCTTTGCTAAATTGTAGGTGAGCCAGAAAGATGGTTTAAAGCAGGGGTCAGCAAAGGGGCCAAATGCGGCCCACCACTTGGTTTTGTAAATAAAGTTTTATTGGAACACAGCCCCATCCATTCATTTACATCTTGTCTGTGGCTGCTTTTGTGCTATGCTGGTAGCATTCAGTAGTGTGACAGGGTGTTAGGCCAGGCCCACAAAGCCCGAAAGTACTGACTCTCTAGGCCTTTCCAGAAAAAACTTGCTGACCCCAGATTTAAAATATAAACGCTGAGTCAGACAGACCTGGGTTCCTCTTCTTGGCTCTGCTCCTTATTGGACTGAGTGATTTGGAGCTAATTACTCAACCTCTCCAGGCTTCAGTTTCTTCCCTTATAAGATGGAGGTAACGTTAGGTTTCACAAGGTAGAAAGGTGATAATGCATGCAGAGTACTTAGAATGACGTCTGGAACATAGAAAGCACCCACTAAACGGTAGCTGTTATTGCCATCATCACTCTCGGTGGTGATAATGATTTTCTTAGTAATTGCACCTTTTTTCACACCCATTAAGTGTCCACTAATAGGAGTGTTTTGTTCCCCCAGCGGATAGGAGAAACCGTGACCCAGATGGTGCCCCCACCTGAAGCTTGGGTTTCTCTGTCCTTTTCCAGGACTCACTTACCTTGATGACCTGCTCCCCAAACTGTGGGCGTTTATCTGTGAGCTGGGGCCCCACGGAGGGTTAAAGCTCTTCTCGGAGTGCCTCAACAATGACACCGAAGAGTCCAAGCAGCTCTTGGCCATGCTGACGCTGTTCTGTGACTGCTCCCGGCACCTCGTCACGTAGGTTGACTGCTGTGGGGCCGAGTTCCTCTCCAGAATGTGGAGAAGCCCAATGACAGTGTCAGGAAGGAAGCAGTTGCTGATGTGATTGCCGCCATCCTCTGGACCCGTGTGGCAGGGTCATTAGGAAAATTAGATGAGAAAACATTTTCAAAGTAGGTGGCACATAGTTGGGGTTCAGCAGTTCTTAGTTCCATCCTTCCAGGGGAGCTGGTTCAGTCCCACTGAGTGTGGGCTCTGGGATTCTCCCAGAGCTGGGTTCAAATCACTGCTCTACCATTTCCTCGCTAGGTTAGTAGTTACCTGGAAAGTTCCATAGCCAGAGTGCCAGGATGCAAATCCTGGGTGGGCCACTTCCTGAGACACCCCGGGCAAGGGGGCTCCACCTTTCCGACCCTTTGCTTCCTCACCTACAAGCGGGAACAACAGTAGCACGTGTCTCTGGGCTCTGTGGTAAGGATTGCAGGAGATAAAGCACACAAAGTGCTTAGCACAGTCCCGGACACTTAGGAAGGGCTGCGGGCTGCGGTTCTTGTCATGATTATCGACTAACCCTAGGCGAGTTGCTTAACCACTCTGAGCTTCCTCCTTCAAAGAGTAGAAATGGTTATCAGCCATCTGATAGGGAGTACATGAGAAAAGGAAAGTCAAGTTCTCAGTGCAGTGCCTGGCTCAGAGTGGGGAATTAATAGATGTGAGTCCCAGTCAGTGCTTTTTTTTTCAGCCTATGTGTCTACTCGTGTGTTTGGTATTCTTTTAATTCCACTTTTTCCAAAGGTTGGTAAAGAATTATGAGAATGGACCCCGTCAGGCAGTTATGTTCATGGTAGAAGACATTGGGTGGGAGGGGATCAGGGACACAAGGTGACAGATTGGGTAAGAACCACGGAGAGAGGTGCTCCGTGAGCAGTTGGAGGCCAGGGCAAGGGTAAGACACCCTGAAGGGCTGGGTCTAAGACGACCCAAGAATGAGTCATGCCCTAAGATGAACGGAGCAGACTTAGGAGATTTTCAGGTAGAGCTGTATCTTAAACAATTCATTTATTCACACATTCTTTCAAACATTCGTTTTTCATTCCCTCATAAACACTTCTCAGGTACCTACTAACGGTCACTAGTGGCTGCTGCAGATGCAGGGAAAGATTCTACAGCTTTTCTCAGTGGGCATACACTCTCTGTCAAGATTTCTTGATAAGCATGGATAGGCATGGATGGAGAAGGTGTCACAGTCAGATCCTTATGAATAAGGAGAATACAGAGAGAAGCTTATTGTTGTTTTCCTCTCTCTGTTGTGGTTTTAAATTTTTCACTATGGACAGTTTCAAATTAATAGAAAGCGGAGAGAAGAGTAGAAGGATCCCTCAAATGCCCATTACCAGCTTCCACACTCATCTGCACGTGGTCGCTTTTGCTTCACCTCTGTCCCCAGCTGCTCTCCCCTCCGGGTTCTCCTGAAGCACATCCTACCCATCAGAGCTTACTTCGTGAGCTTCTATTTGTCTAGTAAGAGGTACACATCTCGTCGTTCCTCCCCTTTCCTCCGTGGGAAGTTGTGAATAATTTTCCATCTGATTTAGGATCCTTGACGACATCGAAGTTTACGAAGAACAAATTTCATTCAAACTGGAAGAGCTGGTCACCATCTCCTCTTTCCTGAACTCCTTTGTGTTTAAGATGATCTGGGATGGGATCGTAGGTAAGGCGAAGATGCCAGCCGTCATGCTGCACGCGGGGAGGCCACGGTCTGGAACATCAACTGATGCCTAGCTTTATCGCCCATCACAACCAATTGCACAGGCACGTTTATTCACGTAATTGGAAGTTGTACTTCTCCTGTCTGCGGCCTCTTAAGATAGTAGGTGCAGATGTGGAAGTTTTACATCTCCCTTCAGGAAGTACGTGTAGGTGTGAAGGATTATTAACGATGATGATTTTGCCCCGGATCTCCCTTTGCTTCTTTGAGTCGATTTCCGTGAAAAGAGAACATGTGTCAGGGCACGCTCCAAGTCAGAGCTCACCTCCTGAAGTGCTTCCAGTTTGCTTGGTACAAAGCTCCTTAGATTAAAAAGGTCCTTTGGATCAGCTGCTAGTGGGAGGCAGACAGTGGTGATTGTGTCTGAGATGCTAGGGTCCTGCAAACAGAACGTACCCGGGGCGCCTTTTATTCTGTCGATTCCACGTGGACTCTATAGAGTGAGGGAGACAGAGACCTTGGTGGGGGCTGGTGACGTGCAGAGACAAGGCGCCATCCTCTTGGCTCCTTGCCAGCCCTGACCAGCTCTGTGTTTGCAGCTCTCCCATTTCTTTGACCCACAGAGAACGCCAAGGGGGACACCTTGGAGCTGTTCCATTCTGTCCACGGCTGGCTGATGGTGCTGTACGAGAGGGACTGCCGGCGGCGCTTTGCCCCCGAGGACCACTGGCTGCGAAAGTGAGGAGCAGGGCCGGGCGAGCGGGTTTGTGGGGGCCAGGCTCCCCTCCGTCAGGCGGCCGGACTCGTGCTCTGGGGCCAAAGGGTCTTCATCGCTCCCTCATCCTCTGTCCCCCTGGGAGGACACACCGCCCAGCGGTTGGTGCCTGTGAGGACGTGCTCACCCTGAGGGTGGTCAGGGCTCAGTAATGGTGACAAAGCCAGGGCATGGTTAGCAAATGGGAAGAAACTTCTTGTAGCTGAACTGAGCAGCAGGTTATGAGAGTTCAGTGGTGGTTTTTATCAACAGAACGAGCAGGATGAAAACTACAGCTGGCCTTTTGGGGGTAGGGTGGGGAGATCCACTTACAACAACTAAGTGTAAGATGTCTGCAGTTTTGTTTTGGTTTTGGTTTTTTTTTAGTTTGTGTATTTTAAGAGAGAGAGCAAGCAGGGGAGGGGCAAAGAGAGGGCGAGGCAGGATCCCAAGCAGGCTCTGTGCTGTAAGCACAGAGCCTGTCTCAAGGTTCGAACTCATGAACCGTGAGATCGTGACCCGAGCCGAGATCAAGCTTAACCGACGAAGCCACCCAGGTGTCCCAAGATGTCTGCCATTTTTTATAAATGACACGTCGGCTCTTACGTTGTGGCACTAGAGTAGGGTCTGGCGGAGCAGAGAGTAGGTATTTTAGGCTTTGCAGCCAGAGGCTCTCCTTTGCAAGAGCCCCAGTGTGCCATTGTGGCGGGAAGGCGGCCAGTGACGGTACGCGGTGGACGGATGTGGCCGTGTTCCGCCGAAACCTTGCTTACAGAAACGGCAGCAAGCTGGAGCTGGCCGCCCCTGCGCTAGAGAGCTGCTGTCCTATGATAACCCCAAACCCATGCCTTTCTTCTGCAGGGACCTCAAACCTAGCGTGCTCTTCCAAGAACTGGACAAGGACAGAAGACGGGCGCAGCTGATCCTGCAGTACGTCCCTCATGTCGTTCCCCACAAAAACGTGAGTTGCTCTCAGAGCCGGGCCCCTGTGCATCTTTGTGCCCCGCCACATGGCACCCGACTCGCCCCCTTTGCTGTAGCAGTTGGAAAGAAAGAAACGAGCTCGTTCACTCCGCAAATGTGCGCGCACAGTGGGTCTCCATCTACATCAGGTATTAAGCCGAGTACAGAAACTGCAGAAAGTATGCACTGGCAGTTCTAGCAGGTGGGGGGCATGTCACAGGGATGGATGCTGGGGGAGTCCAGACAAGGGGGCCAGGCCCAGCTGGCAATAGGGGGAAGGGAGTCAGGAGAAGCTTCCAGTGGTTAAAGGCCCGGGGGGTTGAGAATACGGTGCTAATGGAGGGCCCGACGTATGGTCTGGCTGCAGAGGATATGAAGGAGAGCCAGGAAGCTGAGCGGGTTTATAGGGGTTGGAGCTGGAAGGACCCTGCAGACCAAGGGCAGGAGCTTGGATTTTGGCCAGAGCCGTTGGAGCGTTATCAGCTTCGGGGGCCCCTGGTCAGAGCTACGCTTTAGAAGGTTCCTTCTGGCCATGGGGCGGAAGACCAGCTAGAGGCAGAGGTGTTATGGGAGTGGAGAGACGATAGGGTCAGAACAAAGACATTCAGAGAAGGAAAGGAGGGATTCAGGTGGTGGGCGGGCTTCTGGCTTGGGCTCCTGGGCGCTTGGGGGAGTCATTCCCTGGGGTAGGGGCGCGGGCTAGAGGAGGTCAGCTTTGAACAGGCGGCACAGGCGTGCGGTGTCCGCCACTCCTCGAGGCCATCGGACAGTGGGGCTGGAGAGAGACACTGGACGTGGACAGCGCCCAAATCTGACTGCATCCATGGCCACGGACAGGGTGGTCAGGGAACCGGGTGGAGTCAGACAACCAAGGGGCCTGTTGTTAAGAGGGCCAGCATGAGGAGAGGACTCATCAGAGGAGGGAAACCAGCAGCGTGGTGTCCCGGACCCCAGAGACATGAGAGTCTCAGAAAGGGTCAGGTACGGTGGCCAGAGTGTCAGGAAATGAGGGAAGGTGCTGCCCGTGTCCCTGGTCTGTAGTGAACACTCCAGAAATGTCTGCTGGAACCCGCAATGATACTGTGCTCCTTCAGAAGAGACTCTTACGGTCTTCGTGTGCCTCTCTTTCTTTTCCTTTTTCTTTTTCTCTTTCTTTTTTTTTCAAGTTTATTTATTTTGAGAGAGAGCACAAGTAGGAGAGGAGCAGAGAGAGAGGGAGAGAGAGGATCCCAAGCAGGCCCCGCGCTGTCAGCGCAGAGCCCAACCCAGGGCTCGAACCCATGAACTGCAAGACCATGACTTGAGACGAGAGAGTCAGACGCTCAACACATGGAGCCACCCAGGCGCCCCTCCCTTTGTTTTTTCTTTTTGGACAAAAGACATTTTTAGAAAAGAGCCTAAGTCACATTTTTTGTACATTGAACCTTAGTTTTCAGAGATACATATTCCTCGCTGCTCTTTGATATTGTTTTGACCTTGATGTTAATACTCGTAGTTGCCGTTCTTTACCCTCAAGTAGTGATTTGCAAACGGATGTGGCTGTTTAAATTCTTATTGCACTTGATAGCAGAGCCTCTTAGAAATGAAGGGAACTTGTGGGGATTACTTAGCTAAACGCCTCCGTCTGGGGTGGGAGGCCTCCAACAATACACCTGACCTTGCCTCAGGTAGAAGGCCAGGAGCCTTGCAAAGCCATCCGTTGTATTGCTTTACTCTTCCCAGTGATGGGACGGTCTTCCTCACCTTAACCTGATTTACTTCTGTGTAACTTACTCTCTGGTCCTTGAACAGCCACTCTAAGTGGAATCTCCATATCTTCTGAGATGTGCAGACAACTCTCGTTTGCTTTCTGGTCTTCTCTGTGCCACAGGTAGCATCCTTCCCCTCCCCCCAGCTACTCCTTGGGGAAGTGGCTTCCAGCCGCCCATCGCCTGGGCCTCGTCCAGTTTGGGGCAGTCTAACTGAAAACGCAGCACCCTGCCCTGGCCCCGCGTGTCCGTGAGGTCAGCCCTGGACCATAGCATTCCCATCCCTTGTAGTCTGGGATTGCCGCTCCATGTGTCTGCAGGTCACAGGCGCTCTGCTGGGGTGACCCTGGGTTGTCACAGGGCATTTTAAGTTTTTGAGAAGAGCACAGTGAGATCCTTTGGACACCATGTGGAGCACCAGCCCGAGCTCACGATTTCAACGCTCCTTTTGAGGATGCCACTACACTGGGTTTTAAAAACAAAACTCAGTTTTCGTTTCAACGTGCATGTATTTTTAAAATACGAAGCTCTTAGCACATAAATACTTACCGAGTGGCTAGGACCCTCGCTACCTCGTAGATGGCACTGTAAGTATTTCTTTTGACCTAGGAGTGCCGTGAAAGTCATTACTGAGTCTGGGGGTACTGAGGACAAGAAGCCTGAGAACTTCTGAGATTAGTTGGCATGTCTTGGGGACCAGGCTATAATCTAATCCTCACTGTGTGTTTTTTCTTTGGGGAATTGGGGAATTGTGCTTAAGATTGCCATCCAAGCTTTTTGTCCTTGGTTCAGGAACTTTTTCTCCTCTCGTGGGGACCCTTCCCAATCCCCTGGCACCTGTCCTGACCCTTTTATGGCCCCAGCAGTTACAGGAGGGCATCTGACGCTCAGTATGTCATAGCAGCGAGGCACTGTCCCCTCCTGGGGGGGCACGTACTGCCCTCTCTCGCTGGCATGTTCTTGCCAGAGCGCACAGGGGGGTTATAGTCTCTCCAGGCCTGCCCGCAATCTTGCGCCTGTCATTATGGCATCTGCCCTAAACACCAGAACTCTCCCTGTTCTTGATCTCATTCATGTGGGTGGCCCACAAAGCTGTTCCTGCTTCCCTCAAAGTTTGTAAAGGCCTCGGCTCGGCCTCGTTCACACACACAGCACTTTCTTCTCTGCACTCTCTTACGTTGCTTTTACGCTTTCACGTGCAGTGCATCCTCGGACTGGGACTTGAGACCTTCTCTTTTGTTCTGGCCTGGAAGGCCTGGTGCCACACGGGGTGGGCAGTGGCTCTGTGGTGTGGTGGCCCGTGTGTGAGTCCCGGGTTTGACTGTGGCCCCTGTGTCCACCAGCTGTGTGACCTTGGGTGAGTCAGTGTCTTCATCTGCAAAATGGAGACAAGGACCCTTTCTCAGATGTCTGCTGCCGTCGTGAGGCCTCTCATACCATCGAGAGCTGCGTACCGTTGCCCCAAACCCCCTTCATGCCCCGTGGAGACCAGAGCCCCACACAGTCTTTCCTTGACTCCTGCCATTCTCACATCACCTCTGCACTTTTAGTTCTGTGTGGGCAGTCTCTGCCCCATATGGGATTAACCCAGGTGGGAAACTCTTCTTTTAAAATTTTTTTAAAATGATTATTTGTTCATTTTGAGAGAGAGAGAGGCACACACATACGAGTGGAGGGAGGGGCAGACGGAGACGGAAAGAGAAGATCCCGCACAGGCTCCACACTGTCAGCTCAGGGCCCGACCACGAGGTCATGACCTGAGGTTAAGTCAAGAGTCAGATGCTTAACTGACCGAGCCACCCAGGTGCCCTGGGAAGCTTTTCTTCTGCCTCGTGTTCAGGTCATGCTAAAGATTTGGGGTGAGAGCAAACAGTCGTGCCTCACGGCCCCACACAAGTTAAAGACCTGTTCTGGAAGTCTCAACTCCCCCTGCACAGACAAGACACATGCCAGTGCCCTTTGTCCCCGTCACAGCCTCCCTCACTGTGGCTCCGTCTATCCTTCCTTTCCATGTTGTCCTGGAACCCTGATACTATCCAGAGCACTTCCGTCCTTGTTTCTAGGCTGGTGAACCAGCCACCTCAAGCGGCTCCCCTGAGAAGTAACCCCTCTGCCAGATACGTTCCTCCTCCTCCTCGGGAAGCCGTTGGCAATCACTTTTCCTGCTGCAGCCGTGTGTTAACTTCGTAGTCAATGAAATGATCAAACGTAAACACACTAGCCTCTCCTGTATATAGTTAGCTCTTGTTTCCATCGTTGTTGTTAACCATTCTGACTGTTCTTATTTGTATTTAACAAATCCTTTGACATTTGAGGGGATTCCTATTTTTAAACAAAATCAGCAGTGATTGGATTTATTTCTTCATTCAGCAGACATCATCAGAGTGCTTTTACAGCAGTGATTCTCAACCCCAGGATGGGGCCAAGGGTCGTGCTCTCCTGAAAGGGGCTTATCAGAATCTTGACCATGGGAGAGAGGGTTCTTCTCTAACAGTAACTGAGAAATATTACGGGGGGGGGGGGGGGGGGGGGCACACCAAGGGGGCCTATGGTGTGCTTGAGGGCACAGAGGAGGCTGATAAAAGGTCAGGGACCTTTATTCTGTGGGATCATTTTTTGAAATTTCTGACAGTGAAAAAAATTATCTTTGAAATGTTTCTCTTTTTTAACTCCTAACATTGATTTCCTTTAAAGCAGGCATAGGTATATAAAGCAGCCTCTGTAACCTATTCTACCACCAGGTTTTTACAGTGGCTTATGGACTGAATGAGAATGATTTTCTCTCAGACCATTGTTTTTTTTTTTTAATTTTTTTTAACGTTTATTTATTTTTGAGAGAGTGAGACAGAGTGTGAGCAGGAGAGGGTCAGAGAGAGGGAGACACAGAATCGGAAGCAGGCTCCAGCCTCTGAGCTGTCAGCACGGAGCCTGATACAGGGCTCGAGCTCATGGACCACGAGATCATGACCTGAGCTGAAGTCGGACGCCCAACTGACTGAGCCAGCCAGGCACCCCATTTTTTTTTAAAGCTTATTTATTTTTGAGAGAGAGAAAGCACGAGTGGTGGAGAGGCAGAGAGAGAGAGAGACTCCCAAAAACACTCCACACTGTGCAGAGCCCATTGTGTGGCTCAAACCCATGAACTGTGAGATCATGACCCAAGCCGAAGTCAGATACTTAACTGAATGAGCCACCCAGGCGTCCCGGCTTCCAGACTATTTTTAACCGGACTGTGGCTGCAGCCAGATCACTCTTTCTGGGGCCTTTCTTCCTTGGCATGTACTCAGCTAGATTTCTAATTCCCAAGGTTGTTTTTGGGAACGTCTCCTGTTCTCCCCAGACACTTCTGACCCGTAGCATCTATCAGAGCGTCCCGTTGTGGTGGCCTCTCGCGTGACTCGTTTTGTTAGTCCCGTACAGCGTGTCTTTAGGGAATCATCCGTTGTTGACCCAGTTCCCGGTCTCACCTTTGCTCATTTCAGAGAGTTCTCCTGTTCCGAAACATGGTTACCAAGGAGAAGGAGAAACTGGGGCTCGTGGAAACCAGCTCAGCCTCTCCCCACGTCACCCACATCACAATCCGACGGTCCCGCATGTTGGAGGTGAGAAGCCCATCACACAAAGGTGTACTCTGTGAGACGGGGGGTTTTTAATGGACGATCTATTGCCTGTGAACTGTCCTTGTCACCCCCTGGTCTGCTGACCCCGAAATCGAGACTTAGGGAGCGGAATGGGGCCATGTGTCCTGGGATCTGCTCTGAAGGGCCGCTTGATTAAACATGTCCTCGGTGTCGGGAACCCGCAGTGCAGTGTTTCCCTTCCTGTTCCCCATGCGGGTCCCCCGGGCTGGAACATTGAGCACTGTGCCCCTTTGCGCAGGAAGTGCCACGTGTAGGCATTCTCGTGTCTGTGCAAACTCCATTCGTCCTGGCAGGCACTTTGCCCAGACTCCCAACTGTGAATGTGGAGGCTGGAGCGTAGGTAGTAAGTTTACTGAGCCATACTGGGAAGTGCATGTATTCTAGAGCTAGGAGTTCTTGGTAGACATGAACTTGGGAGGAACAAGTGAAGTGGCTCACCTCAGCCAACCCAGGGTCCACAGTTGCTGCTATGTGGCAGCTTCCTGTGTGCCAGAAATTGGTGCCTGTCCTCAGAACACGTCGCCTCTATATGTCAGAAAATTGTAAGAATATATTGATTCTGTTGGAACAAGACACCAACTACCGTCTGCCGGAACGTTGTTACAATAAACGTATGTAACTGCGAGGTCTGCGTTGTGTGTGCCGTACCCTCCCCCAGGGTTGTGCAGTGCGGAACCTGCCCAAACGTGCGGATCCCACCAGCGGTGGTAGAATTGGTGACTGAGTCCCAAGCCCACATTCCTGGAAGAGGCTGGGCTGGGTTTATTTGCCCATGCTTGCTCTTCAGGCCTTTTATCTCGCTTCAGCCACGTTTCCTCATTAGCCTGTTCCGCAGCGGAGGGCAGTCGTGGGATCTCAGGACAGCGCGTGGCCACGTAGCCGGCCACCGGCCAGCGGCCACGGCAGCAGCCCTTCCTCCCGACACGTTTTCATTTTCTCCCTTGGGGGATTCACGCTCCTTCCTGGAGAGCTGCTTTCAGTTCCCCCCCCGGCCACCGGTGACTGACACTGGGGTCTGCTGGGGAAAGGCACCATGTGGTAACCAGGTGACGGTTTTGACATTCTTGAAAGTAGAGGTAAGAAATGTGAGTGCCTACAGGGACCCTGCTGGTCGTGGGAATGGGTGAAGCCGGCCGAGTGTGTCCACGCAGGAGCATCTTGTTTGCATGCTGAACGACAGGAATCTTCTTCACTTCCCTGGCTCCCCCCACCCTGCGCTCTCTGAAACACGGCCCGCAGTTTAGGTCACTACTTAAGAAAAAGGACCCCACGAGAGAGTTGGTAAATGACACCTGGCGTCCAGCCTCATTGTTCTCGAGCAGTAGAGAGGGGTGGGCAGGTGGGGACCACGTGCCCCCTAAAAGAGACCGCCTCCACCCAGTTCCACCTGACTACTTCTGTGTGGGGATTTCGGCTTCACTATGCTCTGGGTTTTGAGAAGGCCAAAATGCGGGGTTTTGTGTGAGATCCCCAGAGCTTTTACGTTGGGAGCTAATGGAATTTGGTAATGTGCCCGGAAGGTTAGATAACACCGGTCTTCCCGGCAAATTCACCCTGCGGGCCACCAGTTTGCCAGCTTTGCTTTGACTCCAAGAAGAGAAAGACCGAGTGGGTTTGGAAACTCCCTCCTGCAGCACTTTCTTCGGTCGGACCTGCACGCTCCTCCCCCGTCCCTTAACATCTTCGGTCCCACTCAGATGCGGCCAGCCCTGACGTGTCACTTCCTGACAGTCGGGAAGTCTGGGGTGCTAGAGACTGGTGCGCCCTGAGAATGACGGAATCCCCAACTCCCTCAAGCGTCCTTGCGTATGGGAGAGTCCCCTGACGTCCCCGTTACCCTGGGCCTGCTTGCTCCAACACAGCCTCCAGGGATGTCCGAGGAGGGATGTCTTTCTTAGGCTTTAGGCCAAGTCCGCTTTCCTTTCCATATTCCATTAGAGTCTATCTCGTCATGAACCTGATTACTGTTGTTCTTATCGAATTGGGAAGGGGAGAGCGTCATATATTCAGTCACTCTAGTCATTCTCCTTCTGTGGTGGTTTGGTGGTTAGAACAGAGGCGCGCAGTGGCCTTTGCTGGATTTGGACACAAGGGGGCATCACAAAGCCGATATTAGCCGCTCCTGGGATATCCCGGGCTTTTATTCGGTTCCCTCTTCTGTGGTGTGTACTGAAGGTGCTGCCTTAGTACTCCGCTTCCAGGTGTTAGCCTGAAGTTTTGCAGGAAGGTGTCCCCTCACAGAGGGTGAACGGGGCCGGGACCCTAGCATCTGAGAACCAGGAGGAACCTTGGCCATATTCTGCCCGGCCCTGTCCCCTCACTCTGTCAAAGGCAGAACTGAGGCCAGAGAAGTTACGATTCACAGTCGGCTTCATTCAGGTGTCAGTGGGAGAGCCGTGCCTGGGAGCCAGCTCTCGTCCCAGGTCAGGGTCTTTGAGTTGCAGTAGAGAAGAGGAACGCCCTCCTCCGACCCACCTCCCGGAAGGAAGGACAGACGCAGGTTGAATCCTCGTGTGATGCCGCCAGTGCCCAGAGGATGTGGGGTGCAGCAGGCAGTTAGGAGGCAGCTGGCAAATTCCTCTCTCTAGCCCTTCAGAGAAAAGGCCAACGTGGGGCTGGTGAAGAAAAACTGAGGGGCGCCTGGGTGGCTCAGTCGGTTAAGTGTCCGACTCTTGATTTCAGCCAGGTCATGATCTCGTGGTTTGTGAGATCGAGCCCCGAGTCAGCTGACAGCACAGAGCCTGCTTGGGATTCTCTCCCTCTCTCTCTCTGCCCCTCACACCCCACCCCTTTCAATCAATCAATCAATAATAAATGAAAAATGAAAAATAAATAAGATTTGACTCCAGCGAGCATTCCTTAAGTACTTGCCCTGTGTTCAGCCATGTGCTAAGTGCTTGCCCAGGACACCATCTCGTTTAACCGGCATGATACCGACACCCCTCCTAATGGGAAGTAAAGCTAGGAGGCATCATTTCAAAGCAGAATGGAGGAAATCCTGTAAGCAAGCAAGAAGATGTTGGAATTCTCCACCCATCCCCGACTGTGCCAAGATGGTGATCTCAAATGGAGACACGTGGTTTAAAGGCTGCCGCTGGCGCTGCACAGTGACTTCTGTTTCCCACTTCTTTCCATCTAACTTCATGGTTTTCAGACTTCCACATGCATACAGGATACTTCACGGGCCTGTGCACCCGAAACCGTGGTCCTCTGCCTTCCAAAGACACTCAGAGGTAGTTATTACTGGCTCACTAACTTGGGACCCTCACTCCAGAATAAGATCGGGAGCCACCATGGGACAGTCCTTTGCATCACCAGAGGAACGTGATCAGCAGGAAGGTGGCAAGAGTTTCCCAAAGCAGGTCTTACTGTTCTGGCCTCGTGTGCTTTGTGACAAGGGACCAGACTGGCAGACAGGTGGATGCCATAGAGATGATCTGTCTCGTGTTAGCAGAACGTCTCACGGCACTGCAGTCATGCCTGAGAGGGAGACCCGTGGGGCGGCCTCCGTAGGGATATTGCAGTTGATTTGCACCTTCTGCGACAGGATCTAAAGAGCTCACTTTCTCCCCTATGACGGCTTCTCCCTCATGACGGGGCGGCTCATGTTGGATCAGAAGACTCCTCCCTGGCCGCTGTCCTGTCCAGCACTATTTCTGACAGTCACTGCTCTGAAACGAACACCTGAGCGGCCAGCTTATCAGTGTCCACGTGCGAGGAACCTAGGAGACCTTGACAGATTAGAATCAAGAGACAGACTAAACAAGATGATTACAAGAACTCTAAAGTCAGTCGTGTCCTCGGGTACTAGATGGCTGCATGCCTCGAGGGCTGGCTGCAGGCTTCTCCTCCCCCCTGCCCCTGCCTGTGGGCCCAGCATCACTCATTCCTGCACCCTTGACTCACTCCTGCACCCTTGTCCCCTCCTTCCAGCTGCTGTGCCATCAACAACGATATTTCTGAGAAAGCCAGTCATGTCGTCCCCCGTTCCCCCCCCCCCCCACCCCCAGCCTGGACTCTTCTCTGGCTCCCTAGTGCCCTCAGGCACTAAATTCCTCAGACTGACTCACCAGGCCTTTCCTGATCTGGGGAAAGATACCAGGAGTTGAGCAGTGGGGGGTACTTACTTTTCTCACCTTGTGGTGATCTATGAGTCTCACTGACTGATTTTTACGGTGAGCTAAATAAGCTACTCTTTGCATTAAAATAGAAGGTAGGATCTTGTCCCAGTTTCTTCCATCCTTTGTGCGGATGAGATGGGATGGCCGAGAGCTTGTCGACTCACCTTGCCTGGTTTCCCTGTCTTGGTGCTCTGCATCGTCTCAGAGGCAGCCTCCCCTTGCCACACAGCAGTGGCGTCACATCCCCAAAATGAGTTTTCCTTTTAACAGGCTCTTGTACAAGCAGGTGAGAACTGCTCATCCCCCCCCTGCCCCGCACCCTGCGTCCTAACTGTTTAGCAATTATGCCGGGAAGGATTCACACGGGAGCAGGAGCCTTGGGGAGGCAGCCCTGAGTTACGCAGAAGTCCTCCCGCTCCTGATGGGCTGCAACTCTGCTCTCGGCAGGATGGCTACGAGCAGCTCCGGCAGCTATCCCAGCACGCCATGAAGGGCGTGATCCGTGTGAAGTTCGTCAATGACCTCGGGGTGGACGAGGCAGGCATTGACCAGGACGGTGTTTTCAAGGAGTTCCTGGAGGAAATCATCAAGAGGGTGTTCGACCCGGCACTCAATCTGTTCAAGGTATTTAAGGGGAGCGGGAGCGGGGCTGACAGCAGTCAGGTTCTCGGTGACAAACGAGAAGCGAAGGGCTGGGCTTGCTCTTTACAAGGCATTTAACCTCCCTGCCTCTCTCTCCGTTCTTCTTCACAGACAACCAGCGGGGACGAGAGGCTGTACCCTTCACCCACGTCCTACATTCATGAGAACTATCTACAGCTCTTCGAGTTTGTGGGCAAGATGCTGGGGAAGGCTGTGTATGAGGTAGGCATGTTCAGGAGCATCACCCTGGAAGGGAAAATGAGATGTTAGAATCCCCGTGGACTTCGTGCGCGTTTTGGTGACCGGCCACGTAAAGGACCTGTCGTTAGGATGGAGTCCAGGAAACAGGACAGGACCCGAGATTACTGGACAGAAACACTTGGTGCTTTCTACACGTTATGCCATTTCATCCTCTTGCCAGTGCTGTGGTGTGGCTGCTGCTGTCCCATTTACCTGCAGGTGACAGAACTGAGGCTTTGAGACACTTGTCCAGAGTCTCAGTGGTAGTTAATCCGTAGAATCCAACTTCAAACCCAGGTTGGCCTGGTCCCTCCTGGTCCCCAGGAGGGCAGCATTTTGTGGGGTGTGATAGTTGTTACGGCTCTTTTTAAATTTAAATCTTTTGTTATTGGAGTGAGTGCTTCAGAGCCAGCCACAGGGTCAGAGCCAGCCACAGGGGTCCGGGTGTTGCCTACAGAAGGCAAGGAAGGCAGGGCCTTCCAGAGCCCACAGCTCCTGGTTGAGACCGGTCTTCCCTGGCCAGCTGTGTGATTGCACCAGCAAGTTGCTTTTATTTCCCTTTTTTTTTTCTTTCTTTTTTTTTTTTTTTTTTAGAGAGGGAGTAGGAGCAGGGGAGAGGGGAAAAGAGAGAGAGAGAGGGAGAGAGAGAGAGAGAGAGAGAGAGAGAGAATATCTTAGGCTCCACGCTCGATTCAGGGCTCAACCCCATGACCCTGGGATCATGACTTGAGCCGATATCAAGAGTCAAACGCGCAACCGACTGAGCCACCCAGGTGCCCCTGCTTTTATTTCTCTAGGCCCTTGTTCGCGTCAGAAAAAGTAGGGATAACAAAAGCTACGTTATCGGCTTGCTGTAGATGGTAAATGAGCTAATACAGGTAAAACACCTGTGGTGCCTGGCTCCTCGGTCTCATGGGGTCAGGGTGGTGTGGACTTGTGCAGACTCCAGATGAGGCCCACGCAACTCCTGGTCCCTGTCCGCCATGAGCCAAGCCAGGTGGCACTTGGGTCCCGCCCTTAGGGTCCGGCTCCCCAGGCAGGAAGTAAAGCTGCCGTGGGAGCTCGTGGGCTGCCGCTCTCGTGGCCTTCACGGTGGGCTCCAGAGATGCCTGAGCAGCTCTCCCCTCTCACCCCGTCACAGACCCCAGGGAAGCCAGGCTGCCCTCCGAAGCAGAGCCGGGGGCTGGGGAGGGAGAGAGGCCCTGTGGCCGAGCATACTTGTTCTCTGTGTAAATGGCCTCCGTCCACGGCCTCGGTCCCTGGCCGTGGTGCGGTTAGGTGCTCTGTCTGCGTCCCTGCCCAAGCTCCCTCAGGCTGCCTCCTGCCCTGGGCTGGTTGGGGGTCCTGGGCTCCTTTTCTGTGCTTCTGTTTCCACCATTTCTCAGGTGATTCCCATGTAAAGAAGAAATCCCGTGAGGATGTACTTGGCCATATGCCATGTTTCTCCTTTAAACACGAGGCGCCAGAAGAGTTGGGCCCGCTGAGAAGCGTGCCTTCGTCATTCTGGGAATGTGCTCCCTGTTCCCTGGACCCAGTGTCTGTCTCCTCCCCCAGCAGTAACAGCACAGGGAGAAATTGGGACATGCTGGGTCTGTGTGAGGGGCAGTGTGTGTTAACTCACGTTAACTCACTCAGCCCTCTGAGTCAGGCCATCATTGACTCTGTCCCTTTTAAATCTCTGTGATCCACCGTCTTCTCTCCACCTAGAATAATCTGTCCATTTTCCTCAGTGTAATGCATGTTTCCTTGCTGTATCCCCACCTCCTATTTTCCTCCTCCGGCGCCTTCCCCATTTCAAGTGCAAACCTGCTTAGAGCCCTCCTGGGGCTCCCTGCTGCCCTCGGGATAGAGTCCAGACTCCAGGAAGCTCCAGAGACCTCTCCTGATCTGGCCCTGCCTCCTCTCTGGCCTCACCCCTCACCTTTCCAACCCCGAACACTGTGCTGTGGCCAGAGAGCTCTGTGTCCCCTTCCTAGAACACACCTGTGGGCCTTGTGCTCCTTAGGTCTAGCTCAGATAGGTCTTTCTCCCCTGCCCTGCCTCCAGGTGAGAGCCTGTGCTCCCCCTTCCTTTCCAGCCTGCTCATTTAATCCTTAAAATGGCGAGGATATGCTGGGCCCCGTTTACAGATGAGAGAGCCGATGTCCTCACAACCAGGCAGCTGGGCAGCTGGGATTTGATCCCCGGGCTCTGCAGCTCCAAAGCCTGTGCCCTTACCTGCTGTGCTGTGACGTCCCCCAGAGGCACTTGATCCAGGTGGCAGGAGGTACTGGTCTCCACCGGGCAAGTTTAGGCAGCAGCTAGAGATCTCACTGCTGCCCTTGGAGCCCCTCTGCAGCCCAGGCCAGCCCGACGAGGTCACCGAGATGGAATCCCGTGGGGCAGACAGGCAAGCTTCTGTCTTTCCTCTCACAGGGAATTGTGGTGGACGTGCCCTTCGCCTCCTTCTTCCTGAGCCAGCTGCTCGGGCACCACCACAGTGTCTTCTATAGCTCCGTGGACGAGCTTCCTTCACTGGACTCAGAGTTCTACAAAAACCTCACTTCTATTAAGGTCAGTGTGGCACGGCAGAAGGCCTGGCTGCAGGCCAGTGCAAACGCAGTGAAGTGAAGGCCTCGGGGCTCTCGGGTGGTGGAAGGCAGTTTCCTACTGTGGGACAGGGGCTTTTCTGCAGCCACCACAGGCCCCCGCGTCCCCTTCTGGCGCTTCTACCCCCTTCCTCGCGGTGAGGAGCCTTTCCCTTTGTTTCAGTAGGAGGGAAAGTATTAAGACCTTCGAGGACCTAGCCCTCCTGGGTCCCAACACTTGCCCCTTCTCTGTTGCATTAGCGTTACGAAGGGGACATCGCTGACCTGGGCCTGACTCTGTCGTACGATGAGGACGTCATGGGTCAGGTAGGTCGGCCTCTAGGGCTGAGCAATTCTTCGCCGCCCTCCACCGGCTTCCTGAGACCTCCCCGACACTTAGTGTTTCCCCCAGGAGGAGGTCCACAAACCACAGCTGTCTGTCCTCGTCCCCGGTTCCCTCGCCCATCCCCCTTCTCCCTCCTAGCCAGCAAGGAGGGCTCTCCCTTTTCCGATCCCAGTTGACCTGGCCTTTGCCTGCCTGGCCCTCGGAGAGCTCCCCACGGAGACCCTGCTTTGCTTAGCTCGCACTCTGGGCCATTCCTGATGGAAGCTCTAATTCCCCGTTGGTAACATTGCTTTTTGTTACCATGGTGAGGATTAGCTGTCACACACAGAGTCTTGTGACTTGAAGAGGGGAAGAAGCCACCCGAGAGGAAGTGCCTCGGACAGAATCCAGTCCTTGCTCGTGCTCGTCATTAAGAGCAGGGCAGGAAGAAAAGACCCTTGAAACTGCACCAGCAGAGGAGTTTGCTCCCAGAGTTTTCCTTTTGGCTTTTTCCCTCAGCGCCCTCAGCGCCCTCTAGTTACATCCCAGTGAACACCTGCGTGAGCCTAGACCGGGAGCTTCGTGGTGCTGAGCTGGCTTCTTGGAGCCATACCTGCATCACCTCAGGGAGGTCACTCAGTCTCCCCAAGCCCCACTTCCCTTATCTCACAAAAGTGCGTTCTTGAACGTGAGTCCTGGCTGGGACCAGCGTCACTCGGTAAACACCTCCAGGCCCCACCCTCCGAAGAGCCTCCCCCACCACCACCCCCAGCACACTGGCCTGTGAGGGAGAAACCTAGTGAGCTGTGCTGACCTCTGCCCTCCCCAGCTTGCTGGGTCTCAGAACTCTTCCCGGGGGAGAGAGAGCCATTCTCCAAGTGGTAGCCCACAGACGTGGTGTTCCATGGAGCCCCTTCTGGGAAACACGAGGCTGAGTGATTGCCAGAGGCCCTTCAGCTTTAAAATCCTCTGGTTGCCCCAAGGTGTTGGCAGCAGTGGGACTAGGGGTCCACGGTTGTTCCTTTCTTCATCATTAGAGATCTAGGGTATTATGTTAATAGAATTTCTGTTAAAATCAGCTTTCAAATCATGCGTTCTTTGATTTTTAAGTGACCCCAGAAGTTCTCGAGGTTGAGGAAAACAATCGATTCTATGGATTTCAAATCTGTAATCAGACTTTGAACACTCCTCCTGTCAGTTGTTCTCCTGATGGTAAAAATAATGCAAACTGCAAACCACAAATTCAGCTATAATACGAGCACAAAAATGGAAATGAAACCACCTCTGATGCCAGTGCCAGGAGAGCACCACTATTAATGTGTGTGCTTTTCTAGACTTTTCTCCCTGGGCCCGTATGTAATTTTTAAAGTTTCATTAAGTAATCTCTACACCCAACGTGACTCGAACTCACAACCCTGAGATCAAGAGTCGCATGGTCTTCCGATGGAGCCAGCCGGGCACCTCTATGATTTTTTTTTTTTTTTTTTTTTTGTAGAAATGATACCACACCATGCGTGTTGTCATATAACCTTTTTTCCTCCCTTCTCAACAAATACACGTTTTCCTCATATTTTTTAATAGCTGCATGACATTCAGGGCTATGGCTGTACCAACATGTATTTAACCATCCTCTGTGCTCATAAATGCTAACACGGTCCCCTCCACGACATCTTGAAGACTTACTAATGTTTGAACGAGGATCGGATGAGAAGACACTTTCCATATTGATCATGTAGGGTCCGCTTGTTGAGACTGAAGCCCTGGCTTTTTGCGAAGATGATTGTCCCCAGACATGCCCCACCTCGAGTCTGTCATTATTAGGGATATTGACGTCGGGCCCTTTCGTCTTCAGAGAGCTTTATTTCCCCGTTAGAATTCTCTCGAGTCATTGCTCCCCGTCTTCTCCCCCAGCTCGTTTGCCATGAACTGACTCCTGGAGGGAAGACCACGCCGGTTACGAATGCAAATAAGTGAGTATAGCAATTAGATTTTTAAAGTCACCACTTGAAAAGACTTCATTCTGGCTTTCTGGGCTCACTTGGAGAATTTATTAAGATAAATCGAAGTAGAAAGAGGCCATAAATATCATCATGGAATTTACTGGTTACAGTTCAGAGGCCAAAATTGCGTTAAATTCGATTTGCAAAATAAGAATTGACAATTTATTTTTTGCAGTAGCACATCTAAGGTCAGAGGCACCCCGGCCACGGTGTTCCTAGGAATTTAATGACGGCTCGAGATGCAGACAAATGGATTCTGAGCCACTCAGGCACGCAGTCCTGAACCCAGAGGGCATGGAGGCGGAAAGACACCTTGGAGGGGCAGATCATTTTGGAATGATAGCATGTGGCAGTTGTATAAAACGCTGTTCTTGAGAAGACACGGTGATGAATTCAAATGCCACAGACAGGTCCTTAGACGCGGGGAGACTCTGAGGCCCGGCAGCTATTGTCACAGATAACAGGCTTTTAGAAATCTATCATAAATGTCAACCTCCTTGGTCCCTGGAAGCAAAACTCCTCAATGCACTGTCTCCACCCGCACTATTCTCCCCTAATTAAAACAGTAGAACCTGGCATGAGGAGTAGATATTGGCCCTTTTGTCAATCTATCAATCTTCTCCTGCCGCCAGGCTCAGTGGAGCCTCTGAACTGTTAATCTGAGCATCACTCTCCTACTGACAAGTGAGAGCTCAGTCCCACCTGGTGAGTCATTTGGATCAGATGCACATCACAGCCCAGTGTTCCGAGCAGTGTGGCCCTCCTGGGTCAGGTGGTTGGGTCATTCCGCATGCTTGGGGAGCTTTTATTTAGAAGAGCAGACCTGATATCCATCATGATCAAAAGACCCCAGTTTTGACTCCTGGCCACGGGGCATCAGTTGGACAACTGAGCAAAGAACAGGGAGCTGAGGCTGGGAGGCGCTGCCTGAGGGTGTCCGAGAGCAGGGGCGGGTCGTGTGGCTGCCTGCCGTGGGCCTGTAACCGCCCCTTCCGAGGGCTTCGCGTGAAGCAATGCCACGCAACAGACCTTTCGGGATGTGTGGCTCAAAGGGAAGCTTTGATCAGTGGGAGCAGCGAGCATCACCACTGTCAGATGTGTGACGTGTCACACAGAGCCCGCCACCCTCAGATCGGCCGCGTTTGGCCAGGCATCGCGGCACAGAGGTGAGGGTGGGAGCGGCATGTGGCACAGCCGGGGGCAGTGGGTCGGTGCGGCCTGTGTTGGAGTGAGGTCCCTGTCCTGCCTGGAGACCCGTGTGGGATGCCGCTTCACAAACGCTTACACGTTCTTAGCATCCAAGCTCAGTGTAAGGGCTGGGGGTTCGGTCCTACAGACGGTCTTAAGAGGTCTGGAAATGCCAATGCTGCCCTCCTCAGGGGTGGTGTTTGATCTTGCACTTTCTGGGGGTCGGGGAGGTAAAATGGGAAAGTCGCCCACAGTCCCTCCCTTTTGGTAAAATGGAACGTCAGCAACAGCTTCAGAGAGTCCGTGAGTGGCGATAATGGGAAAAGTCATACGTGAGCATACTGATGTGTGGGTCTGCTACTGGTTTAAATAGTCCTGTTTTCAAGGTCAGTAACTCAAATCTGAGCATCGTGGGGTAAAATTTTTATTGGGACTGTGCTAATTTGGCTTTTGAGAGTTGTACCTGGGCTGGCCTCAGGTTATTTCATCTCTGAGGAAATGGTCTGCTAAGAAATCCGCGATGGTAGTAAGCCCGGATTTAACCTGTTCGAAAGAGTTGCACGGGATATGGTGTTGCAGATGAGGTCACCGCGCTCATGAAAACAGACCCCGAAGACCATCTGCTCGGAACCGGTGTTAGTGCTCTGGCTTCCCCCTCGAGCCCGTCAGCCAGCTGCATTTAGTTACAACTATCCGCAGGCTTACCTCTTCATGGCTGAGAGCCTTGGTCTGGATTAGCAAGGCTTTGACCGAGGTTCCATCATGAAACCACGTTTCCTCTGCTTTAAAGCCTATTGGAGGACTGAATTATATCTTAAATCAGTGAAATTAAATAGAAGCCCGAAAAGCACCCTTTGCACTGAGAAGGGTCCTCTCCTCACCTGGAGAATGTCTCACTTCTATTCTCGGTACAGTGGGGTGTCGCCCGATCGTGACCCACTGGGTTTGGGGGAGGAATGAGTGAGATCGTGCCCTTGAACGCACGGCGCATACGCAGTGGCACCGCCACCATCCTCGTCCTCATGATCGTTCTGGTGAGACGCCCTGGTGCCGTTTGTGTTTTTGCGAAATGGTCCAGAAATGACTGGCCTCCTCTTTCGTTCCGTTGGTAACAGCCCGCCCTGGCCTTTTCATTCCCGTCGTTTTCTCTTGTTTGCAACAGGATTAGCTACATCCATCTGATGGCCCACTTTCGAATGCACACTCAGATCAAAAACCAGACAGCTGCCCTCATTAGCGGGTTCCGTTCCATTATCAAGCCCGAGTGGATCCGGATGTTCTCGACCCCCGAGCTACAGCGTCTCATCTCCGGTGACAATGCTGAGATTGATCTGGAAGATTTAAAGTAAGGAGCGAGAAAGAGGGGGGAGAGGTGAAATCTTAGGCCTCCCGGAAAGCAAGCTCTGCCCCCTTGCTGGGCTCCCTTCGGAGAGCTGTTTCTGCAGCCCACCTCCAAGTGTACTGCTCCCTGATTAAGGGTGAATCGCCCTGGAATAAGAGCTCAGCCACTTGTCTGTCTGGGGACCCAAGAAGTCGAAGTGGAGACTGAGGAAGTCTCAGGGACCGCCCGCTGGGCTCTCCGGGGCTCGGGAAATGGGATTGCAGGATCTCCTGTCGGCTCCTGCTCCGGAGCTGCAGGCCTGGCTCTTAAGCTCCCTGCCCACTTAGCGTCCAGGGACATGGGTTACGAAGGCATGAGCGTCCAGCCTTCCAAGAAGTCAGTAGTCGCCCGGGCCTACCCAGGTTTGCTGTGTCATTCGGCTAAATCCCATCCCTGCCTGTGTCTGTGAGCGCCCGTGGGAGTGTGTCTGAGCCCATTGTCTGCGTTGTTTTCAGGAAGCACACGGTGTACTACGGTGGGTTTCACGGAAGTCACAGGGTCATCATCTGGCTCTGGGATATTCTGGCCTCTGACTTCACACCCGACGAGAGAGCCATGTTTCTGAAGGTATTTTATATGTTGCCTTTACGCACATTCATAGATACTCTCCTAAACCTAGAGGCCACTTGATACAGTAATTTACACTGGAAAAAAATAAAATTACCAAGAGGACCTCATTTTATCGGCATATCCTCTCCCGTAGGCTGGCCTCCTTGGTAAGTCAAGCAGTAACAAGACAGGCCCAAGGCGAGGCTGAGTCGGGTGGGCCCGGGACCTGCTGCCTACTCCTCTGCAGAAACAGGCCTGCCTGGGCCCGAGCTGGCTGCGCTCAGCACTCCGTCTTCCCCTTCATTGGCGCTGGCCTTGCCCGTATCTTCTTTCTTCCTTATAGAAGCAAACGGGGTTGATTACCTTAAGATACAGACAAGCAAACTTTTTTCTTTTAAGATTTTTTTTTAAAAGTGACCTCTGCACCCAATGTGGGGCTCAAACTTATAACCCCAAGATCAAGAGTCACACGCTCCACTGACTGAGCCAGCCAGGCACCCACCAGATGAGCAGACTTTTTAACAGTCTCCATTCCTGCTCTCCAGGGACTGCCTCTGTGTACCCTTTTTCTCAGTAGTGTGAAACATACAGTGTCACACACACAATGTCCTGATAAAACACATGTGACTGAGGGGCGCTCGGGTGACTCAGTCAGTTGGGCATCAGACTCTTGATGTCGACTCAGGTCATGATCTCACAGTTCGTGGCATCGAGCCCCGCACTGGGCTCTGTACTGAGCGCGGAGCCTGCTTGGGATGCTCTCCCTCCCTCTCTCTCTGCCCCCCTCCCCGGTTCGCACACGCCCTCTCTCTCAAAATAAAAAAAAAAAAAAAACACTTTTTTAAGAAACACATATGGTTGAGTAGGCTGGTAGTGACATATATTTTTGCAGAGTGGCTGACATTAACCAGTTCCCTTATATTGGTGTCTCTGAAGTTGTAAATGTTCAAAGCGTTCCCTCAGGGCCACCGTGTTTCCTGTTACTGATGTCGGCAAAGTGTGTTATAGGACACTGGATGGTATTTACACTTGTCTGTGTATGTGTTGTGTACCTGTGTATCTTATAAAAATGGAATCGTCACTTTGTTATCTGGTCTTCTATTTGATGTTTTGTCACGAACATTTTGCCATATTCTGGGGATAAATTTAAGTGCCTTAAAATATTTTCCTTCGGACGTTTGGGTTTCTCGAATGGTCTCAAGTGGCCCCAGTCATTGAAGCAGCATGAACAGTATCACCACCAATTGAAATGGCAGCGGGTTTTCTTCCTCCTTGGTTTGTCATTGTGAGGAGAGTTCATTCCCATCAAGGAGGCCCTTCTCACAGATGCAGAAATGCCCTGGTCATCCCTGCAGGTTTTGAGGGACTTGGGGTAGGCAGGTGGACCTAATTCCAGAAGTTGATTCTCAAGAGAATCAATTCAGTTTTTCCGGCAGCGCCTCCTGTAGGCAAAACAGTCTGCCGGCCCATAAAACCGCTCGCCCTGCCTCTCCGGAAAGGAAGAGGGCCAGTGTCTCATAACCGTGTGCAGCCACTGTCCCGCACGGCGGGTGTGTGTGTCTCTGGATAGCCTGTCGCCAGACCTGCCGTTCCTGCTCGTGTGCCCTCCCTTTTCTGCACAC
The DNA here is from genome assembly GCF_046562875.1 of Panthera onca. NCBI lineage: Eukaryota > Metazoa > Chordata > Mammalia > Carnivora > Felidae > Panthera > Panthera onca. The sequence continues at coordinate 17,216,434 of NC_138350.1, forward strand.
AGGCCCCAGAGTCGGGTGGTACCGTACTACACAAGCATCGTAGCACAGGAGTGGACATGACTCTGCCTTCTCTAGACGTCACGCCAGCAGATGGCAGCTCCCTGGGCCACCTCCCCACCCCCCCCCCCCTTCCTCCTCCTCCTGCCCCAGGGGGTGAAGGCACCACTCCCTCCATTGAGCAGCCCTAATTGGAATATGCACAGACTCTCCTGGGTCTGTCTCCTCCTCCTTAACACAGAGCAAATCCCACAAGCTTCCATGGAGTGATTAGACGAGACCGGGCTCCCAGAGCCCTCAGACATCGGCTTGCCGTGGCATTTGGAAGCACAGCCTGGTGTTGTAAGTAGCAGGTCCATACCTGCCCTGGAGAAGGGAGAGCATTTTTAGCTGATGTTGAACTTTAGAAAGCAAATCGTTTCTTAGGACTTCCCTGGGCAGGTTTATCCCTTGGATTTCCGGGTCGTTCCGATTCCTCTGTCCAGACATGAGCTAGCCCGTTGGGGGAAATAACACGGGTGTGGCCACGTGAAAGATGCAAGGAGTCCCGACAGTCTGGCAAGGGAGCAGGGCTGATTGCCCGTAGGCCCCATCTCAGGTCTTGGTCTGCCCCTCAGCCTTGCTGGCCCTTGAGGCCTGGTTTTTGTCCACATGCTGAGAGCAGATTCATCTGTCAGAGACCACTCACAGAGACTGCTCTGTAAACCAGCAGGCCGGGAGCTCGGGTGAGCACACCCACATACCCTTGCCTGCGTGGCTAGGAAGCCGAGCAGGAAGCCAGGTGCAGGGGGAGCAGGGCCCCCTCTCCTGTGCCACGCTTGGTGGGCATCACCGTCTCACTGTCCCCAGTGCTCCCGTTGCATGGTGTCTGAGCGATGGTCACCGTGCCAGACCCACTGGGGATCAGTCCCGTGTGGGGAGTTTGTGTTGTTCCTGAACTCTTGAGTTGCACATTGTCCACCCAGTGATGGGATTGATGCCCACAAAGTCACACCCACTGGTGTGGTCTTCAGGGGTTTTTAACCTTCGAGAGCAGCACCCTTAAGAGAGATGTGAGATGTGTTCCGGCCCTTGGACCGAATGCACTCTCTGTCACCGTCCTGGCAGCTGCACGGCAGTTAATGGGACCGTGACCGGAGAAGGCAGAAAAGGGAAGCTCGCCTGTAAGGGGCCTGTTTTGAGGGAGCAAGGGCCCCACTCTGTCCCCCAACCTGCCTTGTGTTGCAGTTTGTGACCAGCTGCTCCAGGCCCCCGCTCCTGGGATTCGCCTACCTCAAGCCTCCTTTTTCCATCCGCTGTGTTGAAGTGTCAGACGATCAGGTACCACTGCCGGGGGTGGTGGGGGGAGAGTCGGCCCCTCTTGGTTGTTGTCAGCTCTGCCCACCGGCTGGAGCCTCCACCCGGTCCGTGTCCGCACGGCAGGCAGCGCGGCTCCTCGGAGCCCCGTGAGAAGGTTCCACGGCCCTCTGGCCGGGAGAGCGGTCCGGCACCCAGAGGGTACCCTCAGATCCGGGCTGCTCTGGGGCCTGAGCTTTCCTTACTCCCTTAGGAGAAAGTACCCGGGAGCGGTTTTGGCAGCTGCCGGCCCAACCAGGGCTCCGGGTGTGAGGGGCGGTGGGAGAGAGGGGTAGGGACGCTGGCTGAAGAGTGGGCGGCACAAGCCCGAATGCCGGCCGTGCACATCCAGCACGTCGCTTCGTCTCCTCGTCTGTGCGGGAGAACGATGCCTTCGGGGTCATCATGCTGTGTGGAAGGGGCCCTCGAAGAGTCGCCAGTGAAAGGGTCTCAGCCCTCCCCTCACCACCCCTGCACGTGGCTCCCTTCAGGATGGTGCGGTCTGGGCTCCAGGTCCCTCGTGAAACACTAGACGACCCTCAGTCCCCTTACTTAAGGAGGCTGCCCCGCTTACGGTCCTCCTTAGGCTGCCACGCTGGCAGTAGGAATCGTTCAGCCGCATTAGGCATGATTTTGTACCTCGAGTATTCTTGCAGTATTCTGGCTCTTTGAAAACCGCTAGCCAGCAGTTAACCGGAAAGCCCTGTCTCTGAGCGCGTACTTAACACAGGAGTCCGTGTGCAGGACCGAGCCGCGGGGGCCGCCTCCGTGCACTCAGCGCTCGGGGCCAGTCGTGCCGCGACTGGGGGCTGGCCTCGGGCAGCAGCGTGCGCGCTCGTCAGCCCGCCGTCGTGCTCCGCCCCTGGCGCCGGGCGCCTCCCGCCCAAGGCTGTGGTGTGTGCTTGCAGGACACCGGGGACACCCTCGGCAGTGTCCTCCGGGGCTTCTTCACCATCCGCAAGCGGGAGCCGGGTGGCCGCCTGCCCACATCCTCCACCTGCTTCAACCTGCTCAAGCTGCCCAACTACAGCAGGAAGAGCGTGCTCCGCGAGAAGCTGCGCTATGCCGTCAGCATGAACACGGGCTTCGAGCTCTCCTAGCTCCCGCGCCCGCCCCCACCCTGGCCGACTCCCGGCGTCCCGGGCCCTTCGGCTCCGGGGGCAGCGGCGCCCTGGGAAAGTGACCACAAGCCAGGTGACCTCTCACTCTCTATAGCCATGAGACTCCCCTGTGGCCTCAACAACTTGGGACGCACGAGACAACTCCATAGCATTCCCTAGGTGACACTGATGGGAAGGGTGTTGAGAATAAACCTCCAAGTTCCGCCAGCGCTGCTCCTTTTCTCCTACTTTCCGGGGGCCTGTGACGCAGAGGGCCTTCTTCTGATGGTTCGGTTTCTCGGTGAGTCTTTTCTTTCCCTAACTCTGAGCTGTGTATGAACAAGTCCCAAGAACTCCCAGGGTCCAGAGTGTTTTTCATGACACGGGCCCGAGTGTGCAAAGCCCACTACAGGTGAGGCGCTCTCCTTCCGTTTCCGAAAACTCTTTACTCAGGTAAGGCCTCGCCAAGCCTCTATGCACTCGACAAAGTCTCTGCCCCCTCCGGGCCACAGCGGCCTCTCTCCAGACCGCCAGGCTCACCTGCTGCCCGGGGAAGCAGAGGTGCCCGCCAGGGAGGCCGTGGAGCCCAGGAAGTTCAGGGCGCTGCCCCCACCTCGAAACCACGCATTCCACACAGCGGCAGTGCCCCTTCCCCTGTCTCGCCTCAGATTCTGTGCGCACTCAGCAGGCTGAGCGGCCCGGAGGCTTCCACTGGCTTGACCCCATCTTGTGCACGCACCTTGGCATCTGGCTTTGGGGGAAAAAAACCCTTGGCCCTTAAGAGCAACTCTGTTTCCAGAAGGCTCTGGCTGTTCCCCCAAACCTGCTGATTGCTAAGAGGGCGGCTGCCTTCTCCCCGCTGGTGTGCCCTACTTGCTGTCTAGTAAGGAACAAACACTAGCCAAGTTACCCAGCCTGTCCGGGCAGTGACTTTCCTCCATTGATGATACAGTTGCAAAACAAACAAACAAAAAAACCTTGGATCTTACCGCTCATCCATCCTCAACGCAGGGAACCGGGAGCCCTTTCCCTGATGGAGGCTCAAAGGGCTGAGGAAACTCTGAGTTGGGGTTTGGGGTTTTGTTTTCTTTACTTCATTTTCTCTTCCAACCCATTATGTCCCCTCCCCCCACCCTCATTCCTACCCCTTGTCCTGAGAACTTTAGTCTAGATCCAGGGACTTGAGACAGAGGACGTGTCTGTGGCCTGTGTTGACAGCCATCCACCCTCACCCACCCCGTCAAGCTCCTTACGCATCCCTACCGCCAAGGTAGAAGCCGGGAGTGCCTGGTCCCTCCTCTGCTCTGTGGAGCCGGCTGAAGGCTGACAGCTCTCTTCCAAGCAGCAAAGCACCTTCCAGCATGCTGGTGGCAAAGCGGGCAAGACCTGTCTCCATGGCCTTCATCAGAGGGTCACAGCTGGGTACCACGTCCTGCTCGGGTTCAACCCTGGCTCTGTTAGAGCCCCTGCACTTCTGGAAAACAGAGTTTAACTTTGATGGCAAGACGGCAAGGAATCTAAAGACAGACAGGAATTTGTTATTTAAGACTTGTTAGTAACCTCTAGATCTATGGATTTGCCACTTTAAATAACCCGACTCTCCTAAAGCTCTCCTCTGAATGTGTGCAGGTGCACTGAGCAGGTTTGTACGTTTATGCTGCGGCCCAGATTGTCCACCTGCACAAAGACGTGTGATTCCCCCTCAGCTTTTATTACCTGAGAATCCGCCAGCGTGGGACTGGGGAGAGAGTGGTTTCCAAGCACCAAGGTCAACTTTATTTGTTCTTTTGATGAGGAGGGGTAGTTTGTGATTTCGTTTAAATTCTCTTCAACAGCTGGAAATATTGCACTATCTAAAACCCTGCATCTGGACTTTTATGGCTGGTGTTCGTTGACACCTCGGTGGCTCTTGATGGCTCTAAAAAGTTGTGGCATTTTTTTGTCATTGTTGTTTCATAGATAACCTAGAGATTAAAACGTGATCAGAGGCTTTATTAAATTTGTACTTCAGCACGTGATGGCTGTGTTCTGCTTTTTATCTGAAGGAGCGCTCTTCGACCACGTGTGTGGATAGCTCACGATGGGGCGCCTGGAGCTTAAAGGGCACGTAGGCTCCTGCAGCGGAAAGAAGGTACAAAGGAAAATGTAACAGGCTCCCCAATCTCACCCACTAAGCAGAGTCAGTAGCGGTTGACAGTGTCCTGTTTGCTTCCACTTCTGTTTTGAGAAGTAGCACACTTCAGATAAAGCGAAGGTCGTCTTCAGCACCGCCCGGGCCCTCGCCCTCTCACCCACCTCCCAGAGGCAGCCATCGCCCTGGAGTACGTGTCTTACACACAAATGGATAGAAGCGATAGATGTATGTCTGTTGAAAACAATCCACATAAATTCCCGAGCGTGTGAGGGCAAACCTTACAGCTACGTCTGGGTCCATTCAGCCTTGCCCCCACGCTGAGGATCATCCTTGCAGGATATACAGCCGTGTCTCATTCTGTTCAGCCCAGATTTATACTCCGCAGGAAACCCATGTCAAACCTGCCCGTTTTTCCGTGGTGCCTCCAGCCTCCTGTGAGTTCTCCCTGCCTGGAGCAGGGAGCCCTTGGAGGGTCTGAGCGGGAAGCTGACCCCCTGAAATCCAGGGACTCAGGAGAAATGTCTTGAAAGCCTGGCAGCTCTTTTACAACAGTCAGAACACCTGGGCACCCAAGAGAAATCCATGCGTGCCGGCTTTTCTCACCTGGAGCATTTATACCACGGGAGGGAAAGAATCCTGCCAAGCTCCCTAAACAACATCAGTAGGGTCCAGCATGAGACACCCAGAGCCTCATTCTGTGCCAAAAGAATGACTTTTTTTTTTTGAGAGTGTAGGAGCGGGAGAGAGGGGCAGAGGGAGAGAAAGAATCCCACGCAGGCTCCACACTCAGCAAAGAGCCTGACGTGGGGCCCGATCCCACGACCCTGGGACCACGACCTGAGCTAAAATCGAGAGTCGGCCGCTCCACCGACTGAGCCACCCAGGAGCCCTTAGATGAAGACGATTTTAATAACACGGCCAGAACTTGCAAGTGCCTGAGAATATTTACATGGAACGCTGGTCTCCGCAGCGTTTCTGACCTAGCAGAGCCATGAGCCTATCTTTGTCCCGTTAACTTAGCAGATGTCATGCTACGAAAAGTGACAGGGTCGCGAACAGACAGGTTATCTCTGAGGTTGGTTAACATGTAGATAGATCCAGGGCTCCCTCGGGCCCCAGACTTATTTCCTGGAAAGCTCGTAGGTTGATTAGAGCAGCTGCAGAACTGTGGAAAGTGGTTGGTCTGGAGCACCGTTTAGAGAAGCAGAGCGCGGGCTCGGGACCACGGAGACGCGTGCCAACCCTGACTTCCTGCTCCATCCCAGGCCGGCCTCTGCGTGCACCTCTTCAGAGTCTCCTGTCCCCTTCAGGGGGCGCGGGGCTTAAATGAAGCAGCACAAAGCCCGCAGCCCGCTCAGTTCCTGGCACCGAGTCCGCACTCAGATGTTAGTCCTATTCCTACCTTTGCCCACCTTGGCACTAGAAGGAAACGGGACTACCCATGACTTGTCACTTAGGCCCCGACCCGACTTCCGGGAGCTTCCGCTGCCACCGACCGACATAGCAGGGCAGTGAGAAATCATATGGAGAAGTCTCGTCTGCAGTCTCCCTCTGGAACTTCTGCAGGAATGGGGGGCAGGTGCACTCACGGAGGCCCAGACAGGATCCAAGGGTCTCTCCAGTGTTCGGAGTCGCAAGGAAGTCGCTCCCTCTGTAATCGTCGGGAGAACTAACCTTTGTTGCAAGCACGTGCTTGGATCGCGACTTGACTCCGGAGTCTGAGCTGAGCGAGTGCACTGGACAGAGCAAGGGATTTGGAGCCTCTGGAACCGGGTTCGCATCCTGGCTCTGCTGTCCACTCGCCCTGAGGCCAGGGACAAGACCCTCGGCGTCTCTGGGCCGTGCCTCCCTCTCCCACAGAATGGGCCTAGCAGCAGCCCGCACATAGTGTGGCCCGAAAAGCCCCAGCCTGTGCCGGGCCCTCTGTGGACAGTGATACGGTGATTCACCGCTGGTGTAACCGTCCTCGTTATTTTATTCCAGCGACCTAGTTGACGCCCTCTCTGGAGTTCTGTCTTTCACACTCCGTGTGAGGAGGCATCCATAGGTGTCAGCGGGACGTGCCGAGGGGCTTCTGCCGGGCTTCACCCTCAGCCTCCGGTTTTTGGCTCCTTTGCCCAAGCCCTCGCCGTGTCCTGAGCCTTCCGCCATACGGGCCCGGCAGCCGCATCCCCTTCGTGGCTTTCCCAGCCCTCGGCAGTTGGGTGGCCCCTGAGCCGCGGGGAGACTCAGAGACTCGGGCAGACCGGGGTCTGTGTCATTTTACAGACCCTCCGCCAAGAGAGCCAGACGGCGAGAATGCTCGGTGACCACAGGAGAGGCCCCGCAGGTGTGACCTGCTTCTCTGACCCCGGAGAAGCCTGCAGAGGAAGCCGAAAGCGTAAGTCAGACTCCAGGCTTCCCGAACACCGTGTGCCCACGAGTCACCGAGGGGGACCCGCCTGATTCAGCGGCTCTGGGGGGCCCGGGGGCCCTCGTTCCTGACCGCCTGGCGCCGCACCGCAGACCGCACTCAGGAGCAAAGGTTGGAGCGCGTGCGCCACGCTCCGGGGCCTGGCGTTCAGACACGTGGGGGAAGGAGACCCTGAACTTGGCATCAAACGCTGGTTCAGGTCCGCCGAGTGACTCTGGGCAGGCCTCCAACTTCCTGAACCTTTTCTTCCTCAGCAGGAAAATCGCCCCGACAGTAACCCTCCCACTTACCTCACGGACAGCTCGCGGCTGCGGGGTCTTCCAGACACGGGTGCCAAGCCCAGCCCCGCTTCTCACTGGCCGCGGGAGCTTTGCCCGCCTCTCCTGGCCTCGCTGTCGTCCGCAAAACAGGAGTCGGACCTTACAAAGCCTCTCTGTGGTAATGGGACAAGTCACGCTCCGGGGTCGGAAGAGGGGTCGGGTGTTTTTAGGGAAAAGGGTGCCATCAGGGAAGTGTCCTTTATTTCCCCCCCTGGAAAGAGGGTCTGCACCTCGGAGACAGGAAGGGAGGCGTTCGGGGCCGAGGCAGCAGCCAGACCAAAGGTGAGCTGGTGAGCGGCAGGAGGTGGACCGCATCGCACCCGGGGCAGGAGCGGGGACGCCCTCCCACAGGTGGTGTTGGCAGGAGCTCCCGTCCCCCGGGCCCTCACCCTGAGCACGGCCCGGCGCTCAGCCTTCTGCACGATTTCTTGCCCCTCCTCCTCCCAGGGACCCTGGGCACTCGGTCTGTTCTGCGGGTGCGGATGAGGTTCAAAGAGATACATCCCCTTGCACGAGACCACGCGGCTAGAAAGCCCCAGAGGTGGGATTCGGCCCCGGGTCCGTGTGATTACAAAGGGCCCCCTTCGACCTCCGTCGGCTTTGCTGCCACAGGGAAAGGTCTATGCTGGATATCCCACGGGTGGTGGGGGAGCCGGGAAGGGTTAGAACTCATTGGGTGTGGTGTCGGTTGAGCGTCCGACTTTGGCTCAGGTCATGATCTCGTGGCTCGTGAGTTCGAGCCCCGCGTCGGGCTCCGTGCTGACAGGTCAGAGCCCGGAGCCTGCTTCTGCTTCTCCCTCTCTCTCTGCCCCTGACCCACTCGCGTTCTGTCTCTGTCTCTCTCAAAAATAAGTAAACGTTAAAAAAAAAAGTCACTGGGTGCAAACAGAGACAGGGGACTGCAAGAGAGGGCTCCCCCAGGGAAGGCAGGGGAGCCTGAAGTTGAGGGAAAGACAGACGGGGGCGGGGGGGGGGGGGGGGGTTGGGGGGCGTGGCACGTGACAAACGACGCTTTGTCCTCTTAATATATTGCCTGTTCTGGGCACTGGTACCACACACTGGGCTCCACCACCCTCTCCCCACAGGGCCTGGCCCCACTGACTCCCCGGCCCGCTTGTGTCCCACCCAGGGTCTCTGCCCAGGGAGGGGAGCATCACCCTGTGTGGGGCAAGTGAGGGTCTGCCCGGATGGCGCTGTCACCATCACCGATGATGCCAGACGGACCCAGCAGTTGGCGGGCGTCCCAGCCAGGAGGCAGCCCCCTTGGACAGACTGCCAGAGAGTTCAGGCTTGCCTCCGTTCACCCAAAAATAGGCACACAGGCTGCGCCGGGTGCCAGGGGCACAGTCACAAGGAATGTGGACACCACCCTGCCTTGCAGACCTCACGGTCCGGTTGGGGAAGAGGCGTAACCGATCCAAGGAAGAGATGTCTGAGCACATACCGTGATCATCCGCTCCAGTGCCACACTGTTAGGATGCCCGCTTCACGGCTGGGAAAACTGAGGTTTGGAGACGGCAGGCCCCTTGTCCGAGGCCCTAGAGTTGGTCAGCGGCAGAGCCAAGATTCAAACCCTCATTTGCCACACTCTCAAGCCCTTACCAAGGTCTGAGCAGGCAGAAGAGGGGTGGGAGAGCCTTCCAGACAATGGGATCAAGACTGAGCGAAGCCACAGGGGCTGCTCTGTCCCTTATTCAGAGCCTTCTGCATCTGGTGCCCCATCTACCCTTGAGGGGACTGCTGGAAACAGAATTGCACCCGCTTTGCAGTGAAGGCCCTGCAGGTCTGTAAGGACTTGCTGAGGACCCCAGAGCTCTCGTCTCCTGAGTCCTGGCAAGACCAGGAGAGGTGGCTGTCTGCAGAACAGCACTGTCCCCGGCTGCGGAGGTAAGAGGCTGAGTTGGATTGGGAGCGTACCCGAGCAAGGGTACCTGCTCTGCAGTTACCCTGCCTCCGCCTCCCCCCCCAAAGCTCCCCAGGTGGAGACAGGATGTGGGCGTTGTGGCACCTCTTCCTTAGCTCATCGCTCCCATCCCTGCGAGCTGAGCCCCTCTCCTCACCAGTTGAGCCAGAGACCCAGGGGGGACAAGGTGGAGGCCCAGAACGGCCCCTTAGTGCATCTGGGACCATGATCCATTTGGGGTTGTGGCGTCTTCTCTAGGGAGGCCTTGCTCTCAGCCCCCAAACCATCTTAATAATGACAGCGAACTTGCTACTGCTTGCACAGCAATGGCCAGAGTTCCTTGGTCTTCCCTCTTGGTTTCCTGTAACAGCGGCCCCTGTTGAACCAGCCGGGTGGCCTGTCCCAGCAGGTCCGTGCTATGAAGCTGGGAAGTTGGAGACGCCCACCTCCAGCCACCCTCACGAGGGGTTTCTATCAGCTAGGGTTCTCGAGCTGCAAGTGACAGAAACCGGCTCTGCCTCATGTAGACAGAAAAGGGATTTATCGGCAGGTTTTGAGGACGGGAGACGCGGAGCTGAGCCAGAGCAAGGGCCAGGGTAGTTCAGGGTCTTCGAGAGAGGCTGAAGTCGAGCAGAGTCTTCAGGACTCGGCGGGAACGACTCCGCTCCGACCAGGAACCCATCTTTGTTCCGATCATGCCAGAATCTTCAGGGAAAATTCAGGGAGAGCAAAAAGACCCAGCAAGGCACCGATGTCACTCTTCCATTTATTCATTCAGTAAATGTTCTCGGGCACCTGCCATGTGCCAAGCCCTGTTCTAACTAAGCCCTAGAATACAGCCTACTTTGAGAGAGACAGACACTAATGGGAAACCCAGAAGATCACTTATGATGTGTTGAAAACAGGACAGAGAGCCCCACGGAGATTGTATCCCAGGGGGAAAAGTAACTCCCCAAAAGGGACTTGAGGCATGGCTGTCAAGAGAAGAGGGACCCGAACATAGCAAATATCCACAGGGGGCTTCCTGTTATTGTCAGGACTTTGAAAGCCTACGCTGGCACCCAGGGCAGTGGCAAGGATTTGGATCCTGGAATTAGACTAGACTTTGGATCTGGTCCCAGCCACTTCCTTCCCAGGACCTGGGCCAAATCACCTCATCTTTCCACACCTGCAAAGCGAGGATGATCATTCGTCCCACGTAGGGTCCCCAGGAGGTCAAATGAGGTCAGGCATGCCCCATGCCTGGCATATAATGAGCATTGAATTTACTTCCCACACCAGGTGCTTGATCGCATCCTGGGTGTGGGAGTGTGGGGATGCGCGTGTGCAAGGTGGCCCACCAAGCCAGGCCCTTGACATTGGGGGCTATGTCTGCTGATCCTCCAATGTATTGCATTACAGCTTAATGATTTTATCTTTTTAAGGTAATCTGTACACCCAGCATGGGGCTCGAACTCACAACCCCGAGATCAAGAGTCATGTGCTCCAACGGACTGAGCCAGCTGGGTGCCCCACCATTAGCTTTAACATCCTTCATTCCTTCCTCCTTCTAGCTAAGATTTAAAAAAAAAAAAATTTTTTTTTAACATTTATTTATTTTTGGGAGACAGAGAGAGATAGAGCACAAGCAGGGGAGGAGCAGAGAGAGAGAGGGAGACAGAATCCAAAGCAGGCTCCAGGCTCCGAGCTGTCGGCACAGAGCCCAATGTGGGGCTCAAACTCACAGACTGTGAGATCATGACCTGAGCCGAAGTCGGATGCTCAACCAACTGAGCCACCCAGGCACCCCTTCTAGCTAGGATTTTTTAAGGTACCTTAACTACAGAACTGCCCCCTGAGTCCTCGAACCACCCTGCAAAGCACCCGGCACCAGCTGAAGAAATCCCCCTTCTAAAACACCCCATGTTTCCCAATGGTGTGTGTGCTCTGTCGTTGCAATAGGACAGCGTGACATTGCTCAACTACAGGGGTGTTCCTAGCGGTCTTCAGTGGGAGGACATTGTAAACCAGAAACCCAAGAACATCCCCCTGAAGAAAGCGTTTGCCCCGTCTCAATGCAGCACTGCGGGGAACGGGAGGAGGGGGGACGGACCTGGTGCCTAGCACCCCAGGGAGTTAACTGAGAGAAGAAACAGCTAGAGGAATGTGGCTTCTAGAAGGACAGCCCCTAGCCCTGGATCACCTGCCTGCTGGCAGGAGGAGGGGGGACGGAGATTGTGGCAGAGGTTGGGGCTGGGCTGGGGATGGGAGCTGTCACACTATTTCTCACTGGCTTTAATCTTTGCGTGCTTTGATGTGAAATGTAATTACAGATTCTGAATTACGGTGGGGGCTCATCAGGGCTGACTCATCAATTAGATTTATACGCATTCGGTTGTCGGAGATCTGTGACCCTGATGTTGTCACCTCAAAGCTCTGAGAAATCTGTCCCACCAGCTCGTCCTCTTAGGGAACTGTGGGGTCGAGAAAGCCACTTTTAGGGCCAGCTTGGAGGGACAGTCTGTCCATGCTTGGGCAGCCCAGAGACAATACCTGCCTCTGAAGTCCCCATTCTTTAAAATCTGAGGGCCTTGGCTTAGGAATCCAGAAATGTCAAATACATCTTTGTTCCACTACCTCCGTCGGAAGTCATGCTAACGGATTACTAACACCTGCCAAATCTGGACCCAGCCCAGCCTCAGGCTCCTTTTTTGTTTTTTTAAATTTTTAATGTTTTATTTTTGAGACAGAGACAGAGTGTGAGTGGGGAGGGGCAGAGAGAGAGAAAGAGGGAGACACAGAATCCGAAGCAGGCTCCAGGCTGAGTTGTCAGCACAGAGCCCGATGCGGGGCTCGAATTCGTCAACTGCAAGATCATGACCTGAGCAGAAGCCAGACGCTCAATCGACGGAGCCCCCCAGGCGCCCCTCAGGCTCCTTCTTAACACAGCCTTCCGGGCAGCCCCTCCCGACCAAATGGCATATTGGCATCTCTTTCTCACCCCTGGAATAAGCCCTTCCACTGTCTCCACAAAAGGTAATTGGGAAGGGAAGCTGGGTTTTGCTACCGAAGGCCCAGGTGGAGTGCTGGTTTGTGCCACTTGGCTGACTGTGGCACATTGGATTCATCGCTGTACCCGACGGGGCGCCAGTTTGTCCAAATGAAGTTAGGGTGATAATCCACGGTGAAAATCCATCTAAGATGATAAATACGGATGTTCTTTGTCTACTCTCAAACCCCACGCAAGTTAAAGATGCAGCAGCCGACAGAGGAGAAAGAAGGATGCCAGCGTCCTCGGCATCCTGTGGAAAGCTGGTGTGATCACCTTCCAGGGGCAATCCTCAGTGGGGCCGTGATCATTTTTCTTCCCTCCTCTGTTGCCCTAGAGCCGAAGCCAACCCTCCACATTCAGGCTGCCCGGGAACTGCACTCCAGACAGCCAGCTGTCTCCAGCAGAACGACCAGGGGCATGTTCTCCAGGCTTCTAGAGTTCGGAGGGGCCCCGTGGCTCTGGCTACCGGAGGGAAGCCTACCTTGGCTCCAAGCATCCCGAGAGAGGTAGATGATTTATGACAGGCATGGAAAGCATTTGTCCGTTTCTTTTCTCTTTGGCAGTCATGTTTATTACACAAGTAAGCCTTTGTCAAATCCAACCCAGACTCATTGTTCAAAAAAAAAAAAAAAAAGAAAGAAAGAAAATCCAGACAAACAACTATTAAAGTTAAAACCACCCATAATCCCATGATTTAGAGGTATTTTGTTTTTAATGTTTATTTTTGAGAGAGAGAGAGAGAGAGAGACAGAGTGTGAGCAGGGGAGGAACAGAGAGAGAGGGAGACACAGAATCCGAAGCAGGCTCCAGGGTCTGAGCTGTCAGCACAGAGCCCGACGCAGGGCTCGAACTCACGAACCGTGAGATCATGACCTGAGCCAAAGTCAGACACTCAACCGACTGAGCCACCCAGGTGCCCCTTAGAGGTAAGTATTACTAACACATGGGACAGATCCTTGCATTTTTTCCTATGGTGTATACACACACATGCATTTCTTTTCCGGGAATTAGGTCGTTCTATACATACTATTTTACAACTTGTTTTTTTTTCACTTAAAAGTTTTCTCTTTTCCACAGTAATAAATATATAGACACAATCAATGTCAGTCGTTTTGTGTTTCCTTCTTTTTTTTTTTTTTTGAGAGAGAGGATGCAAGTGAGCAAGGGGCAGAAAGAGAGAGAGAGAAGCAGGACTCACCTGGGGCTCATGTTCACCTAAAGTGGGTCTCGTGCTCACCCGATGCAGGACTTGAACTCACGGACCACCCACGCACCCAGTTTGTGTTTCTTTTTTTTTTTTTTTTTTTTTTTTCAACGTTTTTTATTTATTTTTGGGACAGAGAGAGACAGAGCATGAACGGGGGAGGGGCAGAGAGAGAGGGAGACACAGAATCGGAAACAGGCTCCAGGCTCTGAGCCATCAGCCCAGAGCCTGACGCGGGGCTCGAACTCACGGACCACGAGATCGTGACCTGGCTGAAGTCGGATGCTTAACCGACTGCGCCACCCAGGCGCCCCCCAGTTTGTGTTTCTTATAGCCTCTTACTGTTAACTATTTTCCCTGTTTAGCAATTAGCTCCCTATTGTTAGACACGGTGTCCAGTTTTTCACTGTAATGGGCAGCACTGCCCTGAAAAATCCCAATGGCTCCACCAACCTATTTCCTTTGGAGAAATTCTCGGACGCAGAATCCATAAGGACGTACGTTTCTAGGACTTTCGTGTGCACTGCCAAATTGCCCTCCTGAAAGGTCGTCCTATCTCCAATTCCCCCAGCAGTGGAGAGTCCGCTTCTGTCTCCCCGCTGAAGTCTGCAGGTGAGAGCCACAGGCTCGGAACTCTCTCCAGCTGCTGGGTCCTGCGGCCCGACCCCCGAGGATCCTCAGAAACAAGTTCTTCCTCTCCCACTGGGCCACCCCAAGCGCCCGACAGAGAGTGTGTGGCCGGGAGGGGACAGGGTGCTGGTGCCACCTGGCCCGGCCACTCACAGACACCACCCCTCTCTCCTCCACGGACGCGCCCAGATGCCTTTTCTCGAGGCGGGCTGCCCACACCTTGTGACGGGACAGCGAGCTTTTGAGCTATCATCAACCTTATTTCCCTCTACAGCTCCTACGGAGTTAACAGATGTACGCACGTCTGAGGCAGTCATGCGGCAAGAGACTTTGGGGCCAATCCTTCCCGTTTTGACAGTGTGTAATCGAGGTGAAGCCATAAATTTTATAAACAAGAATAAACGACCCTTAGCAACATATGTCTGCTCGACCCTTCCAAGGTGATCGTAAATAAAGGCACCTGCTGGCTGGAGGAAGGATGTGGGCGCTGCAGATGGCCGGCGATGAGGGCCGAAGGATCTGTGCCTTGGGAGCATCTGGTGGGGGACAGGTCACCCAGCCACCCCCAGGTGCTGAGTCAGCTGGACGCCTTTCCACCATTTATTCGACCACTTCTCCGGGCCATCTTTGCCTCTATGCCCCCCAGGCTGATGCCTGCTTCTCACCCTTTCCCAGAGAGGTAGCTTGTAGCAGGTGGTAGGGGCCCCTCCCCCAGGGTTTATGATACCCTCTTCTCCTCCCCTCCCCTACTTAGCTGTCAATCACTGCCCCAAGGTGGCCCCTGAAAACTGGGGTTCTTGTCCTGGCTCTGCTGCTGCCCACAGGGAGGCCTCGGGTGGCATGAGCCACCGTGGAGAGGTTCAAGAACATGCTGGAGGTAGACAGACCCAAGTTCAAATACGAGTTTGGCCTCTTCTTGCTGCGTGACACTGGCCAAAGTGCTGTCTCCCTGTGCCCCAGTTTCTGTGTCTGCATCTGAAACAAAGATACAAATATGTACCTGGGGGGGGGGGGGCGCGTCGGGGGGGTGGGGCATGTGCTAAGCGCACACGGAAGCTGCTCTGGTATCGCTCAATAGAGCAGCCCTCCTGTTGCTCGAGAAGAGCTCTGTAAATGTCAGCTGTTTGTGATGAGACCATTATAACCATCATCGCCGCAGCAGGTGCTGTGTGACTCTGAGCAGGCGACTTCACCTCTCTGAGCTTCAGTTTCCTTAGACCTGTGAAATGGGGAGAATGTGTACACACCTCACGGGGTTCCGAGAAATGAGACACGTCCATGCAGTCGAGCATTGAGGGAACGGTAGCCATGGTGCTGAGAGGGTGTAGAGCCCGGCTCCACCTCCTAGAGCCATAGGACCTTGGGAAAGCCCTTTCTCCTCTCTGGGCCTCAGTTTTTCCGCCTGTAATTTGGACATGACGGTAATGTTAACAGTACCACGTGCAGGGGCTGTTGAAAGAATTAAACGAAAGGTTGCCTGTAAAGTGCTTAGGAGGCCGGACACAATCAGTACTCAATTTGCGGTCGTTATTGATATTGACCTACTAATACGTACGCGTGTCTCGACCTCAGTTTCTTCATCTGTGAAATGGGAGCAATGATCTCTCTGATCCCTTTCGGCTCTCATTGCTCTGTGACTGAGTAACCTCTCCCTTTTAGTCGGGCATGGTGTCCCTGGAGCCATGGCCCTTGTTCTGACTGGGACTAGCACCCCCTGGAGCACACCTGTGTCCCTCCAGCCTCAGCAAGTCCAAACCACCCGGAGGTGCTGCTCGGTGGTGTTCTGGGCTTCACCCAGGCCTGAGCTACTTGAAAGTGCTTAGAAAAGGAGAAGACAGGGGCGCCTGGGTGGCGCAGTCGGTTAAGTGTCTGACTTCGGCTCGGGTCACCATCTTGTGGTTCATGAGTTCAAGCCCCGCATCAGTCTCTCTGCTGCCAGCGCTAAGCCTGCTTCGGGCCCTCTGTGCCCCTCCCCTGCTTGTGCACGCCCTCTCTCTCTCTCTCTCTCTCAAAAATAAACATTAAAAAAAAAAAAAAAGGTGAAGTCGGTTATGCGTATGACTCTTGATTTCGGCTGAGGTCATGATCTCCCGGAGTGCGGATTCGAGCCCCGTGTCGGGCTCTGTACTGACAGCACGGCGCCTGCTTGGAATTCTCTCTCTCTGCCCCTCCCCATCTCTGTCTCTGTCTCTCAAAATAAATAAACTTCAAAAAGGTGAAGACTGAGGCTCAGCAAGGTTAGTGAGCAATTCACTCAAGGTGGCTCACCCAGGAAGTGGCACAGCTGGAGCCTGAATTCGAATCTAACCGTAACGGCAAACCGTAAGAACAGCTGGCTTGCTGCGGGGCGTGCCGAGCCCTTTTACACGCTGCCTCATTAAGCTCTCCCCGTGGCCCCTACCTATGGGGCAGACATTGTTGTCCCTCCCATTTCACAGATGAAGAAGCAAGGCTGAGAAGGATGGAGTGGCCCGCCCAGAGGCAAGAAGCTAGAAAGTTCCAGAGCTGGTCTTGAGCCCATGCCAAGCTGTGCTCACTGCCCTCCGCGGTGTTTCAAGCATCGGAAGCCGTCCGGCGGCCTCGCCGGCCAGCCCCAGTGCTGCTTCTCGCGCTTCAAGGCTGGAGCTCTGCGGACTCCAGGCGAGGCTTTGCAGCAGGCAGCCTGAGACTCCGGTCGGCTCCTGAAAAGGGGGGCTACGCTGGTCATTCTAGGGGATTCTTGCCCGGGGCTTCCACGGTGTATGCGCGTGGTGAACACGTGCGTGCGTCTCTAGGAAGAGTGTGCACGGTCCCTCCGTCACAAGTGTCTGATTCTGTGGAGTGGGAGAGGAACGTGAGGGACATCCTCAGGCCTCAGGCGTCCCCGACCTGTCACCCCTGCCTCTGCTCCGGCTCAAGCACTGTCTTCCACCGGGGACTCCCAGAGAAGGAAACTGCGCCCCCATCAGGGCTGCAAAGGTAAGTCCTTGATAAGAACGACTGGGCCAGCCTGGGTCCAGTATTGCCTGGAAGACTCCTGGGCCTGGGCGAAGGGAGGGAGGGACAGGCCACAAATCCGTCCAGGCACTGATTTATGTAGCATTCACGCAGAATTTATTATACAAGGAATTTTATTCAATTAAACTTGAAGTACGTCTGGATTCTTAAAGGTTCAGTAGTGATAACTGGGACAGAGCGATCATAAAACTGGATGGGCTGTCGGAGGAAGGTGTCGGGAGGAGGCGAGGGTGACATTGCAGCTGACGGGGGATTCGGAACCGGGACGTTTGTCATTGGGATGTGTTACAAGTTCGGGCGGAGAAAATTACTCGGTGAAAAATGCACATTAACAATAGCCAGGAGACATCAGTTAAGGGAAACTGGGTGGAGAAATGAGACAGCAGAATCTATTAGCGTCTGACATTGTTCTCAGCGGCCCAGGTCGTGATTAAAACGACTGTCAAGTGGCGGTGGAGGGAGAGACACAAGGCCCCCTGTCCTGAGCCCACACCTGGCTGCAGACTCCCTGAGACAAGGTGCTTCCCCTGAGCCTCGGTTTCTTCCCCTGCAGAGTGCCTGTTTCAGGGCTACTGTGAGCTTTGAACACAAGGGTCCGTGGTACCCCTGGACCGGGCCCGGCACACAGTCAACCCCCAGCTCCTCTCTGGCAGGAGTATTAAATGGGCCCCGAGCCCCGGGTCTGGCCCAGGGGTAGGCAGGTGAGGTACTTTAATGGGTGCCAATGAATGGAAGTGCCCCAAACCCCAGGAATCAAGGGAGGTCAAAGTTTCATGTGATATTTTAAAAGATTAAAAGGATGCAAAAGATCTATGATCGAGGAAGCATCACCGTTTTTTAAGTAATCTCTGGGTCCAGCGCAGGGCTGGAACTCACGACCCGAGAGCAAGAGTCGCCTGCTCCACTGACCGAGCCAGGCAGGCGCCCCAAGACATCACAGTTTTAAGTAAAAGCGGCCTGCTGGTTTCTTTCCCGACCCCTGCACAACTGCGCGGGGCGGGGGCGACGGCTCGTGAGCGCCGACAGCAGCGTGCGAACAGATCAGGCAACGCGGGCTTCCTACTTAGTCGTGTGTCTGGATGGCGGAGCTTTTGATGAACTTTCCCCCTGGGTTTGAGACACAGGAGGAGATTTTGCCGGGTGCACGCGGGGGTGCGCATTTCTCCTTTTGCTTCTGGCTCCAGCGTGGCTTTGTGAGGCACTGCAGGACAGCAAACGTTTCAAACTGATCAGTCCTCTGGGTCCCCAGAGCAGGCTCGCTCTGTTTTTCTCAGGTTGGCAACACGGGAGGCAGCCCCCGAGATGCCAAGTCTGCCCTGCGCCTGGGCCGTTTCTCGGGGAGTGCGTGCCGGCCAAAGACAAGAGGCGGAGGCAGGGCCTGGGAACCGGGGGTTAACTCCAGGCGCGCGACAGCCTCTCCCCGCAAGGGCTGGCGGGGACGGGATTTGGCAAGAGGCAAGCTGCTTTGTTTCAAAGCATCATTTTATGCTGCATTTCAAGGGCTTCTCCTGTCCTTTTCCAGGGTGTCTGATCATGGCTGGGAGCGTTTTGGTACGTGTGTCCTGCCCCTTCCAGGAAGACTGTGAGGATGGGGCAGAAGCGGGGGAACGAGTGGTTCACCGCAAGCTCTTGGGGCCAGCTCCTCCCCGGCCCGGCCCGAGTGCTTGCGGGGCAGTTAGCCACGTTAGTCTCTCCTGAAATGCCGGCGCTCTCAGCGTTTCCAGCTCTGCACGGACGCTCAGCACCCGCTGGGGAGCAGACCTGGCGCTAACCACTGGGCGGGCGGAGCGGGGCAGGCCTCGGACACGGCCTCTTCCGGGAGGGATCTCACCTTCGCCCACGCTCACCGGCACCTCAGCCACCTCCCCGCCCAGGCTCAAGAGGGTTGCTGCAGCCTGCCGGGAGGCCGAGGATCCAGTGGGATGAAACGTACCCGTTCCTGCAAAATGTGCAGGCAGAGTCGTAAGAAATGAGAGCAAAATTATACATGTGACCGATCATTTTAATGTTCGCTGACTCGCTGGCAAAAGGAGGACAGCAGAGTGACCAGCCTGCCTGAAGCGAGCCGGTGCCCGATGTGAAGCAGGGGCTCCGCAAGTGAATGATTGCTGAGCCGAGTTCACCAGGCATCTTGGCCCTGACAGTTAGCGAGAGCCTGGCCTTCCGGAGTCATTTCCCGCAATTAGCAGCGCGCGATCTTCACGTTCTCAGGGCCGCCTCCTCGCCCTGCATAAATATCCCCTTCCCAAGGACACAGCTGGCACTGGCAGTGTCATCTCGCAGTGGGAGGGGGCGGCGGTGACAAGAGAGATAAAATACAGCCATGGCATGGATCTCAGAGGCATAAACCGGCAGAGAAAGAAATCCTTCTCCAAGCCGTGCCGTTCCTCGGTCCCTCTTCCCTGGACCCTGGTCCCTCATCCCTGAGTCCGAAGCAAGTCGTGAGGCCTCACCTGTCAGTGTGCAGCTGCCCTGCCCCCACACGTAGATGGGGATGGTGGCTCGGAGGTGACCGAACTTCCAAATCCCGCCTGCCTTCCCCTTTATAAACGTGACATTTACAGCCCCTCTGGCCCAGCTAAATCCCAATTACATTTCCCAGGGTCTCTGGCATCGTTCCAAATCTTCATGCCACCTGAGCCAGCAGGGGAAGGGCTCTCTTACCACATGCGCGCGCACACGCACGCACGCGCACACACACACATACGGCTTAAGCTTTTCCCACTTTTAATTTTTTTCTATGTGGCTTTTCACTGCTGGGATCACTTTGCCTTATTTTCCCCCATACTGAATTCATTCATTACCACCTCCTCTAAGACCCAGGAGAGCCTAGCGGGGAGGACAGGGGTCTCCTCCAGCCCCCCTGGGTGAGATCTTCAAGAATCAGGACAGGAAGGACAAACTCTTCACCTCGGAGGGCTCTACAGATCTCCCCCTTTGCATTATTTCCAGGTGCCTCAGGCTCGGTCCGACGGGTCATTTTTCTTGTATATTTTTTCCTGATTCCCCTCTTTCATGGCTGCGTATCTGGCTAATGTGAAGAGATAGTCGCTGAGTCTGGAGGGACAGAGAGAATGATCTGAAATGAGAGATCAATGCTAACTGGGTCCTTCCCATATTAGCCTTCAAGGAGGAAATATAAATCACACACCCCAGGAGCATCGGGCGGGATAGCGGGTGCTCGGCCAACTTGGGCTTTGATGGATGACACTCCAGGCCAGCTTCTGTGACTGTGGCGCCGGGGCTGGGGCAGTTCGTGCCAGATGAGGCCGCTACCCCCGCCGGACCTCACAGGGCTGGTGGCTTTGGGCCACTCCCTAGATTGGTTTGCGTACCTTCCGTGACCAGGACCGAGACACCCAGCCCGCCCTTAAGGAGCCTGCAGTGAGTTCACGAAGCCGCCCACCTTTCAACCGTCCCCCGCTTTTCCTTGTTTTCATGCCGAGCACTGCCCACCACCCTCTTCCACCTCTCCAGGCCCCAATCTTACCCTCTGCGGCCAGCTCCATGCCGGGTCCTGCTGGAACCTTCCCTGACCACGCCCCCACTGAGATCGAACCCCCCTCCTCCTGATGCCTGGCCATCTCTCTGGGGGCAGGGTTTGGGGGCAGTGGAAGAGACTCTGCTCTGGGTGTCTCCCATTCCCGGAAGGTAGTGACATGCTTGTTTCCAGTCTGCCTAGCGCTACCCTCCTTGCTGAGGAAACGAACTGGCTTGGCCCACACAACACTACGGGAGGACAAGGCTCCCCAAAGGCCACTGCTGTGCCGATGAACGGAACCTTCCTCTCTCCCTTCAGGCCCAGCCACCTCCCAGGAAGAAAGGAGCTGATCAGGTCACATCCCAGGGAGAGGAGTGACCTCAGTGAGGGGCGAGACCCCGGCTGTGAGGTCGCTTTCTGGAAATCCAGGACAGCTCCCAGGGGCCCCCTGGTTCTCAGTCTGCCCCTGGGCCCTGACCTTGCCCACACTGGAACTGCATGAGGCAAGGCTGGAATGGAACCCAGACGAGACCTCCTGGGGCCAGCCCGGCTCACTGGCTCCTGTGCCGGGGCCCTGGGCCCTGACGGCCCTGAGCTGGCCTTGCCCGGCTGTCTCTTCTCAGTTCATACAGCCCTGGAGTCTTGTGGGGAGGGGCTGACAGTGGGTCTGACCCCTGCCTGAGCTCCCTGGTCACTCAACCCGAAAGCGGGCCCCTTCCTGCTGCACTGTCCCTTTGTTCTTATGTTGCGTCCTCCTGGTTTTCACAACAGCCTCTCCCGACACCTTCACCTCACCAGGGACAGGGACGGTACCTGCCTCATTCTCAGCTGCATCCCTGTGCCCGACACAGCGCCTGGCACGTCGCCGACCCTCAGTGGATATGAACGTGTGGGCCCCCTTCTCTTATCGTTGCTTCCCACAACGTGCCTAGTTTTACTGAATGGGACTCTCCAAATTCCATCAGAGTACCTGTTTAAAAACTTGGCCACGTTAGCGTCCGTCTCACCCATCTGGACAAGAGGCACCACCCTGGAAGAGGAGGAAATGCTACGTCGCATACATTACGGGATCGACACTCCAGGGGACCCAGGGCTGCGTCCCACACCGGCACCTCAGAGCCTACAGTGGCTTGACCTGGTGCCCTTGCCGGCCTGGGCGCAGACATCCCTCCGGACTGCTGTCTGCTGAGCACTGGTGACGGGGCGGGCCCTTGCCGGGCCCTTGACGCAGGTCACCTCCACCACATAACCCTTGCTGAGAGATGCTCTCCCCAAAACCGAGGCTCTGGCTTTGTGTCCCCTGCCCAAGGGGTTTCATCATCCCACATGCACGTCCCCACCACCCTGCCTGGTGCATCCTCTGCTGGACTAGGCCCCCTGCCGGGCCTTTGGGTCTCTCCGATTGTTTTGGTACCACGGGCATTGCCGACACGGATGGTTTTCTACAAATGATGAATTTTTTCTTTTGAAACTGAAGCTCTGTTACGCGGGGCCCCTTTGGGAACCACTTGGGCCCACGGGCCTTTCATGAGGGATGGGACCTTTGTGATGTGGGGCTGTGGACAGAGCTCGGGTTTGGAAGCAGACCGACCCGGGCTCAAATCTGGACTCTGCCATGGACCACTCAGGTGACCGCCCTGGCCACGAGGTCGCCTCTCTGAGCTCGTTTCCCGACTCCTGTACACGGGGGGCTGCCACCACCCCTCTACCAAGGTTATCCTGAGGCATCAATGAGGTGACGATGAGAAAATATCCAGCACGGCCCTGCCCATTCATCAGTGTAGGGCTTCACTTCCATTTGTCTGGGAAGCTGGGTGGCAGCTGGCATTACGAGTGGTGTAAATGGAGATTTTGCAGGGAACTCTTCTGAAGTTTCTCTGAAAGGCCGTCAGCTTTTAGGGGTCCTTCCTCTTCCTGACTCGGAGGTGTTGGGGCATCGGGTGGCTGGTCTGTTGAGAGCTTCCACCTGCCCCCCACCAGCCCCGCCGCCAGCCCTGTGGGTCCCTCTGGGCCCTTCTTTACCCAGCAGCCAGCAGGGTCCCTTCATGTCACTGCGTGGCCTAAAGCCCACCAACGGTTTCCTATTGCTCTCGGGATAGAGGTAGACCTCTCTGTGCCTCCGAGGCCCTGCCCGGTCTCTGGCCTCATTGTGCCCCACGCCCTCTCCCTCTGGACCCAGACACTCGGGTCTCCTTTGTGTCCGTTCAGTACGGGCTGCCACCTCTGCCCTTGCTGTCCCCTCGCACTGGACGCTGTTCCTCCCCGCCCCCCAATCCTTCAACCCCTGGCTCACGCAGTGTGACTGGGAGAGACCCTCCCTGTGTCCACTCCACGTCCCTCACAGCCCTGACCACGGCGTGGGGCTCGCCACTCATTCCTGCCCAGCTCCAACTACCCCACTTACATTAACCCCCAGGGATGAGGAGCCAGGGCACAGGGCAAGGAGGCCTCCCCCGAATATCCTTTTGACTTTCATAGCACGTGAGTGTCAGAATTATAAATAACCAGCTAACCCCATCAGGGACTCCTCCTACCCTGTTCACCTATAACCTCTTGTTTCTCCATAAGCTCTGATCGTGATGTGGTTACATCATCTGTCATTTGTCCGCTCGCGGGTCACTGTCTCCCCTCGGCTATGCAGGGCTCTGAGGACAGAGACCCGGGCTGGCTGGCGTCCACCTGGAACGGTGAAGGTGGCAGGTGAAGGTCTGCCGATGGGTGGCTGGATGGCACGGGGCCGACCCTCCTAGGCTTGCCTGCTGCTCTGGCCAGGCCCCCGCCCTCTCCCTTGGCCCCCTTACCGTCTCTCTGCTCGGCGGCACACGGCCCGACAGAAGTGCAGCGCGGAGCTGCTCTTGCCTCCCGACTGAAAGGAGAGAGCACTGGCTGGAGCGGGGCTGGGGGGGGGGGGGAAGGGGTGGGGAGGGGGGGAAGGGGTGGGGGTGGGGTGGGTGTGCCCACTGTAGACAGGGAGTCCCCTGGACAGATGGACCGACGGATACACGGGACCCCGCCCCCGCCCCCAGCCAGCAGTGTTCTGCTTCCGGGCCCCTGCAGAGGGGCGCGTCCACTGGGAAGCCCCCTCCAAAGTGGGCAGGGCTGGGGAGGGACCAGGGAGGGTCCGGAGGGGACTTGGGAGGCCGGCGACCAGCTTCTGTCACAGGCAAAAATTAAAGAGGGGGCTTACTCCGCACCTGTGTGTTTCTGTGAACACACTTGGCCTGTGGCCACCCCTAGGTTGACACCGCCTGGCACCTACCGGCAGGATAAACGCCGTGAGAGGGGGGAGCTGGCTGGAGTATCTGTCGATCCACTGCTCCAGCTCCAGGATGGGCCCCGCCTCGAATGCGGCACATCCTGAGGAGCCGAGAAGCAGGAGGACACGGCCATGGGGCCCGTCGCCCCCCAGACCAAGGAAACCGCCCCCATGTCCCTTCCACCCCGGGGGGCTCTGCAAACCACTTCTGCCGGCTTGGGAGGGCCTTCCTTCTCGGGGTCTACGGGCCAGGCTGATGGGGGTGCCAGGGGACGCCCCGGACAGGGTCCCACCTCTGAGCACGCGCGGCAGGTTGGGAGAGAAGATTACTTAAGTGAGCCTCCCTGGCCGAGGAGCGCGGGGTCGCCAGGGCAGAGCCGACGTCCTGCAGCGAGCACTGGATCTGGGGAAGCAACGGGGGGGGACAGTGAAGACCCATTCCTGGCGGGCCGGGCGGGGCTCACGTGGTTCCACGTGCAGGGGTGCCCTGTGACACGAGGAGGCGAGCGGGGGCTGCCCTGCTGGGGACTGGCCGGATCTTTAATCAGCTGGCATTTAAAGGTGAATCGGCAAACTCTGTCTGAACCTTTGGCACGTCTGCCTTGGACACCAGCTCTGTTGAGCGGGGGCCCTGGGTCCCTTGGGGATGCGAGTCACACAGACGATGAGCGTCAGGTGCCCAGCGACAGTCAAGAGGTAGCTTCTCACCCCGCTCTCGTCTCCGTCAGGCCTGGGCCCCGGGAAGTCTTTCCCTTTCCTCTCCACTGACGGCTTTGGTTGTCTGACCTGTGACAGCCGGGCCGAGACACCAAACGTGACAGTGCTTTAAAACTAAGCCATAAAGGACAAGTATGTACGAGAACATGGTCGACCCCTGCGTGACAAACGACCCACGGGCGCCCGTGCCAGTGAGCCCCACGAATGCCGCCTCCTTTATGGCCGGCCAGAGTCCGCTCAAGCTGGGTGGGGCGCCGTGAGGTGGGTGGTGGTCTGCGACCTCTGCTGAGATGGCGACTGTGACAGCGTGCCGGGAGCAGGGCGCAGCGGGAGGCAGCAGAGGCCGCCCACCCAGCCGTGAGCTGGGACCCTCCTTGGGCTGCCGACCGGCAGAACCTGGGTGGGGACCTTGGCCACCTGGCGTCTCGCAGGCTTCGAGCGGGAGGCGGGGTAACGGTAGTGCCCCCCTGGACGGCCAGCTGCAGCACTCACCCCAGCACTGGAGGGGGCGGGAGCCAGCTTGGGAATCAGATCCCAACTCCGCTGATTCCCAGCCCCGGCGCCTTGGGCAGGCGGCCCTTTCCTTTAGGAGTTTGTTTTGCCCCAATAACGTGCCCGTTAACCTGCAGGTCACAGGCTTCTGAGGAGAGCGGTGCACGGGCCCAGCGAGCAGGGACCTGGCGGGGCTCCCGGGTGAGAAGGTCACAGTCTGCACCCTCGGGATGCCCAGGCCAGTGGGGAGACAGACGGATCAGACTGTGTGACACTCTTTGTGGCACCTGCCGTTAGAGGCGGGGCCTCCACAACGGGGGTTGTGCAAAGCTGGAGGAGGCAAAGCTGGAGGAGGCGCCTAACCGGGCTGGAGGCCCTGGGGGACGTGACGTTGGAGCTGGGACCCAAAGGACAGGGGCCTAAAGCATAGGTGGACTCATCACGTCACTGCCCCCGCCCCCCCACCCCCGCCTCAGCCTTTTCCCTCTGGAAACCCTGCAGAGATGAGCACAGCATGCGGAAATGACGCCTGCTGAGGTGAGAACTTCTTCACTGGGAGGCTGAAAACCACGCTGGCGGCGCATAGGAGGGCCTCATTCACAGAAAGTTCCGGCACTTAAGGCCCTCCCACCCTTCTGTGGCCCCCTCACTGCCCTCCGCCTGCTCCCAGGAGGCTAAGCGGGCCCCAGCCTGGCCTGGAGGACTGAAGCAGGCTGAGTGTCCAGGAAGCAGCTTCTACAGTCTCAGGTCAATGTGTAGACTGAAACCTTGGACACGTCCTATGCATCCGAGGGGATGTCCCTGTCTCCACTGTTAAAGTCCTGTCTGTGGGTCAGTCTCCATGCTTCCTAAGGAGAACACTAATACTGAAGGCCATAAGGTCCCCTGGCCTAGGGCTTCCTGAAGCTGGTTTTCCCAGGTTTCTCAGCCTCGGGGCTGCTGACATTCAGGCAAGGGGCATTCTCTGTGGCAGGGGAGGCCCTGGGCGTTGTAGGACGTTTAGCATGTGCATCGCTGGCCTCTACCAACTAGATATCAGGAGCCCCCGAGCCCCCCCCCCCCCCAACCCACCTGTAACCACCAAGAGTAATACCAGACATTGCCGTGCGTCCCCTGAAGGGCAGAAGCACGCTGGGTCAAGTCCACTGCACTTTACATTCCCCCCCCCCGCCCCTTGGTGCTGTTCTCACCACTCGCCTGGGAGGGAGGATGATCTCTGTGTCCCTGTTTTGCAGGTGAAGAAACAGAGGGTCCCAGAGAAACAGTGAGTAGCCCCAGGTGACCCAGAGAGGAAGTGACGGTCAGATGGCAAATCCAGTTATGGCCATCAGGCCACAGGGATACAAATCCCAACTTGGGATGAGACACTGCTACTCACTTTCTGCAGCTCTTCAGCAAACGGGTGGCCTTTTTCTGCGACTAATTCCAAAGCAAACCTATGAGGAAAAAGAAAAGAATCTGCGTCTCACATCACGTCTGTGGGCCCTAATTCAGCTCTGACACCACAGGGTTATTTTTCTTGCTGACAGTGAGAACATCATAACCTTTCATTTGGTTAGGGGTGTTTGTTGCTCAAAATGCCTTTCCTTATACTCATTACTCATCCAGTCAACACTTCCTTTCTCAGTGCCTACTCTGGCCAGGTCCAGGCAATTCAGCATGAGTACAAGGGACACAGGCTCTGTTCGGCAGGAGGCCGAGGCATGAATCGGGTATCACACGACTGAACGTGAAGTTGCAAACTGAGGTCAGCTCTCTGGAAAGGGCCAGGGTCCTGGGAACCTTGGCCTTGGCTGGAGTTCAGGGAGGGCTTCCTGGAGGAAGCAGTGCTGGAAGTGGGACTTTGAAGGCTGAGTAGTTCCTGGTAAGGCAGGTGGGATGGGGAAAGCCAAGCGCCCCAGATGCAGGTCAGGACCCCAGCTCCAGCCTCCCTCCAAACTCTGCCACTCTCTTTACCAGTCAGGGGCCTGGCAGGGAAGAGTCGGCAGTGCATTCACAGGGTTCCTGGAGGAAAGGCTGGCCAGGGGACTATTAACAGGGTGTGAGAAAAGTTATGGAATGACAGTGGGTGGCAAAAATTAGCACAAGCAGGGGCCTGAAGGGGCGAGGGAGGGTCAAAGGTGCTCCAGACCCGGGAGAGCTGGATTCTCGGTGGGGCCACCGCCAGGAGCCATGCAGCTGGCTGGGCGAGAGTCACTGGGGAATGGGGGCAAAAGTGTTCCCGCTCCTCTCTCTACCAATGTCCCATCTCCTGCTGGTGCCTTCCATTGGCTGGACCCGCCCGGAAGACAGAGGAGGGGACTGGGGTGAAGTGTCACCACGCAACAGAGGTTGCCTTCTGGGCACAACCAGTGTATCGTCTTAGCCTGCCTTACAGTCAGAACTAAACAGACAAACGTGTTAATTTGTCATCTAGCGTGGGTCTCCCGTTTTGGACTGCAAGGAACAACTCTGTGGGCCGGACACAGCCTGCCCTCCGCAAAGCGACATCCTCTGGCCTGGCACCAGGCAGGTGCCCGGGAATATCCTCAGGGAAGACATCCCCACGATGCAGCCAGTTGTAGACCCTCCTCGGTGCTGCTCCTTCAGGCTCCCGCCACCTGGAGGGTGCCCCTCTACTGTCTGCTCCCCCAGCACCCCCAAGACTGTGGGCTCCGTGAGGCACGTGGGCTGAGGCTCTCTGCCTGGCACATGGAGAGGCTTGCTCTCCGACAATCCACAATCGAGGCGTCCCCAGTCTCCTGCCCCCCTGCCCCGGACTGAGGGATGATGGCTTGCTGATTTGCTAATCCTAAACAGCTGATGCCAGAACTCCCCGTCCTTCCCCCCTGCCCATTTCACCTTGTGTCTGCCTCTTCCACCTCCTCCCCCCACCCCCCGCCTCCCCACAGGCACCAAGGGGTCTGCGTTCTCTGCTCCGCTGGCAGACCACCTGCACCTGCCATTATCCATCCTGAACACCTCACCTAGTCGGGCCCATCACTGGGAGGTGGGAGCCGCACACCCGTACTCGCCTGAAGAGTGGGGGAACCAGGGAAGGAGGGGCATGGCAGCTCCACATGGCGTGGGACGGATGCCAGCCAGGAGCAGGCAGGGCCAGAAGGGAAAGGCGCCTGCAGCCCCCGGCAGCCTTGTGGAGCTGACCACGTGCCCGTGCCTGCCAGGCCGAGGCAGGTTCATCAAGAGTTGGCCGCCCCCCGGGGCCAGCCAGCACTCTCGAGAGCTTCCCGTGAACTACGTTACTGGTGCCGATTCAAACCCCGCCTCAAGGCCAACCCCGTCTGCCTTACCCAATGGCTGAGCTTAATTCATCTGTAGTTCCCAAGGCTTCAAACACTTGGTCATCTTTAGGTCTCCTTTCTCCAGTGAAGGTGCTAGAAAACCCTATGAAAAAATGTTTAGCCACCCAAATTAAGATTTTTTATTTTTCCTGGCATGCTCTTTTTTTAAAAACACTTTCCACCTGAAGGATAACATATACACAGAAAAGTGCTCAAATCCTAAGTATATAAGTTGATCAATTGCTCCTACCTGAATATACCTCTGTGATCAGGACCCAGATCAACAAGTAGAGAATGATCAGCACCCCTGAAGCCCCCAGGCACTCCCTTTCATTGCTATTCCTAAGGGTAACTTCTTTCCTGACATGCTTTTATTTTATTCCTAAAAATCATGTACTAATCATTTCGCTAAAGAAATAAGACACATAAAGGGGCACCTGGGTGGCTCGGTCGGTTAAGCATCCGACTCTTGATTTCAGTTCAGGTCACGATGTCATGGTTTGTGAGATGGAGCCCCGTGTTGGGCTCCATGCTGTCTGTGTGCCGCCTCCTTAGGATTCTTTCTCTCCCTCCCTCTCTGCCCCTACCCCACTTGCGTGGGACGACTCTCTCTCTCTCTCTCTCTCTCTCTCTCTCTCAATAAATAAACATTGTTTTAAAAAAGAAATAAGACATATAGGTACATATTATAATTATATTTCACATAAAATCGAAGTCCTCTGTGGATCTCTGCCTAGGTCACGATTTCCCACCATGTTCCCTTAACCACGGAGATAGAACAAATCTGCTCCCGACAGCCAGGAGCCAGCCTGGCGCTCACAGGCAGGCTGTGGTGTTCCGTTGGGACTCAAACACCTCTGTGGAACACTGTCTGGTGGCCCCCACTCTGACTGTGACACAGCAATCCCCAAACAAGACCCCCCATAATCATGTCTGAGCACAGAACACTGTCCAACCTGTAAAAATGACCAAACATCCCCATTCTCTGGCTAATGCGAGGGACTGCTGCTTCTTTATCAATGACAGCTTTGGCCTCTCTTTGTCACACCCACCTTCTAGATAAAAAATGACTGAGATACCCAACTAGAGAATTAGCCCTGCTTCCTGACAGCATCCAATCCAGAGTAACACCCCACTTCCTGGAATTTGCTCCAGATCACCTGGCATAAGCCCAGTCCTATAATGGGTCCTTTCCAGTATCTTCTCACTGAGCCCACGGTGTGCCATGTAATAAGCTAAGTGACCCAACTTGACTAGACTGTCCCTGGGGGTCTCGGCTGGAGGGCATGCCTGTGCTTGTTCTCTTTCCCTTTATTTATTGTGGTAGTAGACACATAACATAAAACTTAGCATTCGAATCATTTCTAAGAGTATGGTTCAGTGGCATTAAGTATATTGTATGCATATCTTTTATACTTTTACGACATAAGTACATACTCCCCAAAATATATGTAAACTAGTGACCTGCACAGATTTAAAAAAAAATTTTTTTTGCTGTTTATTTATTTTTGAGACAGAGAGAGACATAGCATGAACGGAGGAGGGATAGAGAGAGAGGGGGAGACCCAGAATCCAAAGCAGGCTCCAGGCTCTGAGCTGTCGGCACAGAGCCCGACGCAGGGCTCAAACTCACAACCTGTGAGATCATGACCTGAACTGAAGTCGGATGCTCAACCGACTGAGCCACCCAGGCGCCCCACCTGCACAGTTTTTTTAAGTTTATTTGTTTACTTTGAGAGAAACAGAGACAGTGCGAGTGGGGGAGGGGCAGAGAGAGGGGGAGAGAGAATCCCAAGCAGGCTCCCACTGCCAGCGCACAGCCCAATGCAGGGCTTGATCCCACAAAGCCATAAGATCATGACCTGAGTCGAAACCAAGAGTGGGATGCTTAACCGACTGAGCCACCCAGGCGCCCCAACCTGCAATTTTTTTAATTAAAATATTTAAGTAGGGGCACCTGGGTGGCTCAGTCGGTTAAGTGTCCGACTTCAGCTCAGGGCATGATCTCACAGCTTGTGAGTTCGAGCCCCGTGTGGGGCTCTGTGCCTACCGCTCAGAGCCTGGAGCCTGCTTCAGATTCTGTGTGTGTGTGTGTGTGTGTGTGTGTGTGTGTGTGTGTGTCTGCCCCTCCCCACTCATGCTCTGTCTCTCTCAAAAATAAACATTAAAAAAAATAAATAAAAATAAAATACTTAAGAAATCTCTACACCCGACATAGGGCTCGAACTCAGGACCCCAAGATCAAGAGTCGCATGCACTTCTGAGCCGGCCAGGCGCCCCTGCAGTTGTAAACTTTAGAAAATATGTCACACTGATATAGTCTACATCTCACTTTTTTCTGTCCAACATTATTTTCAGGTATTGTTTACATAAATATATGCTCGTTACAAAAAGTCATAGGATAGAATAAAAGTATGTGCCATAAACAATGAAAGCCCTTCTGTTCATTCCCCTCTCCTAAACTCAATCTCTCTCCCAGGTAGTACTTCAAGATGTAACCTTTCAGCATATTCTATGCATATCTGAACACATATACATATATACGCATAACACACACACTTTTATCCAAGTAGATTTCAATTATTTGGATTGCTCTGCAATTTGCTTTTATCACTTCATATATCTTAGGCATCTTTCATTTCATATCACATTTGATGATATTTATTGACACCTGTTACATTATTTTTAATGTTTTTAATGTTTATTTATTTTTGAGAGAGAGAGAGAGAGAAAGAGAGAGAGAGAGAACACAAGCAGGGGATAGGTAGAGAGAGAGGGAGATACAGAATCTGAAGCAGGCTCCAGGCTCTGAGTTGTCAGCACAGAGCCCGACGCGGGGCTCGAACTCATGAACTGTGAGATCACCGGAGCCGAAGTCGGACGCTCAACCGACTGAGCCACCCAGGTGCCCCTGTTACATAATTTTTAACGTATGCAAACAATTTGGAAGAACTTTCAAATGGAGTTTTTTGCATGTTTCATCTGCCGCCTACCTTTGTCTCCTGTTTTGGTGTATATCTTGGGGATCTTGGGTGTCTTCAAGGAAGGCTGTGGCCTAATGAGACACAGACATCAAGAAGTGGAGAGTGGGCATGACACCTCCTTCAGTGGGTCACATCTTGCCCAGTAACCTCAGAGGCAGCACTTTACCCTCCTCTGTTTGGATCTCATGTTGGCATCATTTTCCTCCCTTCTTCCCAATTCAGTCCGTTGTGGGCAAGCTCTGTGTCCTGCCCACATCCATTATCTGCAGAGTAGCTCATGTAGTGCACTGCTCAATGCACATGCTCAATAAATATTCACTGAAAGAGTTTACTGGTCACTTTCCATAGTCTCTGCACTGTGCTAAGTGGATTACTGGCATTATCTCCTGGAATTATCCCATAGGCACTACCGGTGACCTTCCTTTTACTGTTGAGGAAATTGGAGCTCACAAGATGAGACTCCAGGTCCCTGAGGAAGGAAGACACAGGGCTGGGATTCATGCCCAAGACTACCTTACTCCAGACCCCAGTTACCTTTTACCCGACAGAAACCGTGACTTTGACCCACCCAAACTCTTATCCTCTACTCTACCCAGTCAGGGCTGCTTGGAGAAAGTAATCTGGGCCATGTCCCTTCTATGAAGCTTCACGTATCCTCAGGAATGAAGACCTGGCAAAACAGAGTTCTAATTCTGGCATTTTCAGATAGCAACCTAACACCTTTAATGCAGGCTTTGACACGAACATGTGGCATCACGAGGTGATCCAAACGTTCAATTACTGGATCTAGGAGAGTATATCGATCCATGATAAATTCATGGGAACATGCGGGTTCGGAGGTCTGGGAAGGGGAGCAAGTTTCAAGGTCGGTGAGGACGGCCACCTTCAGATCGTGTTGGTGTATCTCTGTGTCTTAGGAAATAGGTCAAAATCTGAATTGAGGCCCACCCGACGGTGAGGCGGGGCAAGATGGCCCTCGTGGCGGGCCAGGGACGTGCCCTGCCCTGACGCACGACAGCCGGGCTTCGTTCGGACTTGTGCAAAGAAATCTTGGGTCTCTGGCTGCCACGGTGCTCACGTGGCCAAGGTGACGTCAGGACTAAGACGTGTCACCTGGCTGTTGCTGCGGCGACCTCACTGCGGTGTGACGTCACCATGGCGACGACACCACAATTCACGGCAGGTGTCCGAGTTACCCTCCCCAGCCAGGCACTCACCCGTCCCCGTCTTCCACGCCCTGGGGGCCGCGGCTCTGGAAACGGGGACACAGCAGCCTGCCGGCGCCGAGGCCCCCGCGCAGGCCAAGGCGGGCTCCCAGTCCCCACACAGCCATGCGCCAGGCAGCTCGTCAGGGGCTGACCCCGCCAGGCTCCCGTCCAGGTCGCGGGCGACTCCACCTACCTCCGGCCGCGTCACCGTTCAGCCCCCATTTTCCATTGGCTCTTGGCTCTCGACCCAGGGCGGGACACTCCCAGGGACTTGCTTTCCATTGGTTCGAGGAGGGGGCCGTCGGACAGCTTGGTTGCGACACCTATTGGCCAATGTTCAAGCCAATCGGTAAAGGAACGCCCAGTTTGCGTGTTCTGATTGGCTGAGCGGAAGGGCGAACCCCTGTTGGGGTGGCGCCCGGGGGGACTTGGTCCCCGAGCCGCTCTGGCTTTCGCTCACCGGTCCCGCCGAGGCAGGTGAGCGCCTGGGCTCACGGGGCTGGGGGCGCGAGGTTTGAGGCTGAGACTTTGGGCCGGGCTCCCGGCTTCTCTGGCTTGGTTTCTCCGACTCTGAGAATCCGTCCCGAGCGGTTAGTGAGCTCGAATCTGAAGGGATTTGGAGCTTTGGGCAAGCAGTAGGTCTCCCGGTTCCGAGCCTCACTTTCCCCCGCTAAGAAACGGGGATCACGATGGCACTTAGCTCATAATGCGGCTCAGGTCTTATCATATGGAGGTAATTGAGGCCTTAAATGGATGGTAATTTTTTATTATTTCTAGAAAATCTAAAATGCGCACACCTGTAGACCCAGCAAGTCACTTCCTAGGACTCTGTGTTGTAGAGATCCTCGGTTAAGTGTGCATGCAGGAAGGGGCTTGACATCTGTTTTCTGCAGCCTACAATTTATAGTCGTGACGTATTGGAAACAGCCTAAAAGTCCAGGAAGGCTTTCCTTCTACTCCATGATTTCATTTAAATTTCTAGCCTCAATAGTAGTAGTAATTAAAGCTGGGACCCACGCTGCCAAGTGGTCCTCTTGTATTATTTAACTTAAGCTTTCCAAAACCCATTGAGGTAAGTGCAGTTCTTGTCCGAATATAACATAGGACGGAACCAAGGTTTTTAGCCATTTGAGTGAGTTAGAGACAGTGACCTCACTGGGGAGCGGAAGAGCTGGGATTTGAACCCAGGTCTTTCTGATGTGCCTAGTGGACTGCGCAGTCTTTGGGGCACATAGGAAGTGCTGGATGGTAGCTGCCTTTTTCGTTAGAATGATGAGTTTGAACTGGGTATTCTCTAATATCTCTGAGATCTGGGGATGTCTCATCCTCTCTCTGGCTTTTTCTTTCAGGATTCCCAGGAGCTAGCTATGTTGTCAGAAGTCCTGCTGGTGTCTGCTCCGGGGAAAGTCATTCTTCATGGAGAGCATGCTGTGGTCCACGGCAAAGTAAAGGCCCCCAGAGTCTTTGAGAATTGGGCACCTCTTCTCCCTGACCCTAATCTTAAACTGAAAAGAAGTCTTGAGGCATAGCCTAGGGGTATCTAAGAGAGGAGGTCAGTTTTTCCCCAGCGACGCAGGGAAAAGACAGGGCTTACCCCCACTGAAGGGTTCCTCTGGCCTCAGTAAGGTAGCACAAAGCTGAAAGGTAAAGCTGTGCAGGTGGAATGAGGCGACCTGGAAAGTGGGCTTCGGTGGAGAAGAAGAGGAGTGGGAGCACTGAGCCCTGGGGCACCCCGACATTCAGAAATGGGGAAAATGAGTAGGATCCAGCAGATGAGTCTGAAACATGCATTGTCTCATTTAAGTCTGAGGACTGCCCTCCGAGGTTAAACTTTTATTATCCTATTTTGCAGATGTGGAAGCTGAGGCTTAGGAGAGGATTGGTCGCTTGACCAAGGTCCCGTACACCTGGGTAGAACCGGGAATGAACCTCCGTCTGTCTGAACCCACAGCTCATGCTTTCTCCATTCCGTCATTCTTCATGTTCTTAACTTACATTTATTTGGATGACATGGTGATGATGGGGAAGCCATTCCTTGGTGTGGAGGACCTCTGAAGTTTTGCATGGAGAGGGCAAACAGAAGTTGATGCTAACTCCTAATTGATTGGTAGTGCCGGTGCCACCTAGTGGGAGAGCATGCCAAGGTTGATCGGCAGTGTCTGCCAAGGGCATGAGTGGGCGTGCCCTGCGTGCCAGTATTTGCTGTCTCTCCTCAGCACATTGACACTGAGCCCTGTTTCTAAGACTGGAGCCATACTCTTTGCCACCCATGCTCAGGCTCATTGCTTTTGCCCTTTATCCTACAGGTAGCGTTGGCGGTGGCCGTGAACTTAAGAACATTCCTCCGGCTTCAGCCCTACAGCAATGGGAAAGTG
Source organism: Panthera onca (assembly GCF_046562875.1). Lineage (NCBI taxonomy): Eukaryota > Metazoa > Chordata > Mammalia > Carnivora > Felidae > Panthera > Panthera onca. The sequence continues at coordinate 17,251,292 of NC_138350.1, forward strand.
TGCCTCGACCTACCGAACATTGGCATCAAGCGGGTCTGGGATGTGGCCAGGCTTCAGCTACAGGACACGAGCTTTCTGGGTAAGTGCAGTGAGCAGGAACCAGGTGTGGGAAGAGCCGGGGTCCTGAACAGAGGGGAAACACATGGCTGGGTAGTTATTCCAGGCTATCCCTGAGGGGTCCGGAGACTAGCCACTCTGGGGGTGTTCTTTTTTCTCTTGAGCCATAAAATTAGCTTCACTTATTTATTTTATTTTTAATTTTTTAATGTTTATTTATTTTTGAGAGAGACAGAGAGTGTGAGTGGGGGAGGGGCAGAGAGAGAGGGAGACACAGAATCCGAAGGAGGCTCCAGGCTCCGAGCTTATCAGCGCAGAGCCCAATGCGGGCCTCGAACTCACGGACCGCGAGATCATGACCTGAGCCGAAATCGGACACCCAACCGACTGAGCCACCCAGGTGCCCCTTCTTATTTATTTTTTTAAATTCAAGAGCATAAAATGATGCACTGGATGTATGCGGGCTGTGGTGGACTGATCGTGAAGGCCTGTTGTTGGGTGAAAAAACAAAAGATGCAAACAGGATGTATCTGAGGGACGACCCGGATTAGGTATCAGCTGGTATGTAAGTGCATAGGAAAAAGACTAGGAAAATTTACTTCCGGTGATGGTTACATACCGCTGGGAGGGTCCTAAGGTCGGAGTGGACAAAATGAGCCTTTCTTCTGGAGGATGGTTTTGACAAAGAGAAGGTAGTGGCGTTTTGCATAATTGAAAATCATCAGGGGCGCCTGGGTGGCTCAGTCGTTTAAGTGCTGACTTCAACTCAGGTCATGATCTCCCGGTTCGTGGGTTCGAGCCCCGCCTTGGGCTCTGTGCTGCCAGCTCAGAGCCTGGAGCCTGCTTCAGATTCTGTGTCTCCCTCTCTCTCTGCCCCTCCCCTGCTCTGTCTCTATTCCTCTCTCTCTCAAAAATAAAATGAACATTTTTTTAAAGATCATTAAAAATAATAGGGCACCTTGGGGTGCCTGGGTGGCCCAGTTGTTTAAGCATCCAACTTCAGCTCAGGTCATGATCTCATGGTTCGTGGGTTCGAGCCCCACATCAGGCTCTGTGCTGACAGCTCAGAGCCTGGAGACTGCTTTGGATTCTGTGTCTCTCTCTCTCTCTCTCTGCCCCTCCCCTGCTCATGCTCTGTCTCTCTCCCTCTCTCTCTCTCTCTCAAAAATAAAAATGTTAAAAAAAAATTTTTTTTAAAGAAAATAATGGGGTACCTGGGTGGCTCAGTCGGGTAAGCATCTGACTATTGATTTCAGCTCAAGTCATGATCTCACAATTCATAGGATTGAGCTAACAGTGCTCGATGCTCTCTCTCCCTCTCTCTGCCTCTCTACTGCTTGCACATGCATGCTCTCTCTCTCTCAAGGTAAGTAAATAAACTTTTAAAAAATCATTAAAAATAAAAGTAGCATGGTTATTAATTGGAAAACAGAGTCAATATTAAACCACTGTGAGTTAAAAAAAAAAAATCTATTACTGACCTTTCAGCCAGCCCCTGTGACAACGGTGAGCATTTTGGTATTAATCCTTCTGGACTCTTTTCTGCAGGTGGATAGTTAGATTGAGAGAGGTAGGAGGATATCTGTTCCCTAACCAAAATCTGATCAGGCCATACAGACTTTCCAGAAATGTGTGGGTTTTACCCCCCCTTCAGGGTATCAGGCCTGATACCTTTCCATGCCAATAAATAAAGACCCCTGTGCTGATTTTCGATAATACTGTGAATGTTGTGTCCCCTCATAGGCAAGGTTTTTCATCAGCAGGGTCGCCTCCTGCACCAAACCTGGAGGGTGTTTTCTGTTCTCAGTTTGCTATCTCCTCGCTGGGCTGCTGCCCCATTGTCGGGTACAGTGTTTCTGAGCCAGAGTGGGGCCAGTGGGAGTCCTCCCAATGGTCTTTTCCTGCCTGCTCCCTGTCCCCTGTAACAATCAGTCCACAGCAAGCCACTCCCGGATACTGTAGGGGGTGAAGGAACAGGTGAAAACCCCCATTTTCCAGCCAGTCCTGCCTTGAGAACCCCTGGAGACGATTTTGTTGTTGTTTTTAACAATACAGACGGATTCCTGGCCCTGCCTCTCTCTTATTGAAAAGGGGTAGAGGTGGTAGGGGACCAGGTGTGTGTATTTTGAAAGAAATTCCCTGGGCGGCACCTGAGGGGCTGTGGGTTCGAGCCCTGCCATCAGGCTCTGTGCTGACAGCTCAGAGCCTGGAGCCTGCTTCGGATTCTGTCTCTCTCTCTCTCTCTGCCCTCCCCTGCTCGTGCTCTGTCTCTCTCTCTCCCTCTCTCTCTCTCAAACCGTCATGATCTCACGGTTCGTGGATTCGAACCCCACATCGGGCTCTGTGCTGACAGCCCGGAGCCTGGAGCCTGCTTCGGATTCTGTGTCTCCTGCTCTCTCTCTGCTACTTCTGTGCTCACGCTCTGTCTCTCTCTGTCTCTCTCAAAAATAAATAAACATTAAAAAAAAAAAAAAAGAAGGGAAAGAAAGAAAGAAATTCCCTGGGTGATTCTAGGGACACTGTCAGTTGAAAACAACTGCTACCTTGAAGCAGGCCTCGGAAAGCAGCCATCCAGAGCAGCGTGGGATTTGCCTTCTGTGGTGCCCGAGACCATCCCCCACCAGGCTCGCAATGTCCCCCGGGAGCTGGCTGCTGCTTTGGGGTGTCAGTAGCACTGATGGAAGCAGGCAGGTGTCTGGCCCACGTGCCAGACCCCCCCTGCCTGCCTGTGTGAACCTCAACAGGTCGCTCAAACCCCCTGAGCCTCCGTGGGCAGAGTCGTGTTGCCTGGGAAGGTTGCTGCAAGGATCCGGCAGGCCTGGAGGCGGGCGAGGGCTGGGACACTGAGTGTAGTCCGTGAGGGCGTGTGAGTTACTTCCCCAAGGAGAAAAAGGAGCAGGGTGCACGACGCGCGTTTTCTATTAGACTGCAGGGCCCCTCCATCTTTGTCTTTCAGTGTTCTTTGGTTGCCTCCCGATAGTTACAAACACAGTGAACATTTCACTGGGCATCTCCGTGGGTGCCAGGCACTGGGCTAGCGTGTTACATACATCAGCACTCTTAGAAGTCTCCAGCCTGCCCTGGAAGTAGGTGGCGGGATCCATCCCCATCATATGGAGGAGAAAATCGAGGTTCGGGGGTCGAGTGGCTCAGGTCGCACATCTTCGTCGGTGATGCAGAAAGGATTCAGACCCGGATCTCTCTCAACTCTCCAAACTCTTTTTTTTTTTTAATTTCTTTAAATGTTTATTTTTGAGAGAGAAAGAGGGCAACTGGGGGAGGGGCAAAGAGAGAGAGGGAGACACAGAATCCGAAGCAGGCTCCAGGCTCTGAGCTGTCAGCACAGAGCCCGACACGGGGCCGGAACCCACGAACTACAAGATCATGACCTGAGCTCAAGTCAGAGGCTTAACCGAGTGAGCCACCCAGGTGCCCCACTCTCCAACCACTTTAACAAGTTATTCCATTTCCTTCACCGAGCTCTGAAATGTCTGCGCCCTCAGTAACACTGCCCGTTGGCTGAGCTGCCTTTAATGTATTATTATTTCAGTTAGCCCACAGCCCTTTTAATGAGTGCCTCACCCTAAAGTTTCCTAACACAGGCACACCAAGCTCCTTTTTCTGTTTACTTTAAAATTTGACCTGTGACTCAGGGAGTGGTTTGTCAAGGTAAGCCGGTCAGGCTTAGGCTCTCGGAGGAAAGTGGCACAGCCCCCCCACACACGGGAGAGAAACTGCTATCTGGCCTCTCTCGGCTGCCCAAGCAAACCTCAGCACTTCACGTTCTCTGGTTTTGAGCGTCCTGTCCTCACAGGTTATGTTTCGGGAGAGGGACACGTTTGGGGAATAATTTAATACTGCCCGTGGTTTGGGTTTTGTTCTGTGGAGGTCAAAGCCAGACCTCTGAGAGATCGAGCTAGCATTCGCCTTGTGTGTGTATGCATGTTTCAAAAACTACGGTTAATTGAACACTTCCTGTATGCCAGGAACCGCGCTAAGGGTCTCCTGTACCTTATTTAAGTTTATCTTGGAGGAGGTCCTGTCATGATCTCATTTACCAAGGAAGGAGACTAAGGATCAGAGACGTTGAGTCACACACTCAAGGCCATAAAGCCAGCATATGGTACAGTCGGGACCCAAACTCAAGTCCACCTGCCCGCAAAACCTGAAGGCTGGTGGTGGTCTCGGCCCTGGTGCTCGGACCGTGACTCCGTGTCTGTCAGATTCTGATTCTCGTGACCCGCTGGGTCCTCTGCGTGCTGTTGTCTGTAAAAGCACCTGAGGCCCTCTCACCCAGCCACGTGTGCTTGTTTGCGACAGAGCAAGGTGACGCCTCGGCACCCACCGCGGAGCTAGTGGAGAAGCTGGAGGAGGTGGCAGCCTTCCCCAAGGACTGTGCCGACCCCGCGCGTGCGGCCGTGCTGGCCTTCCTTTACTTGTACCTGTGCATCTGCCGGAAGCAGAGGTGCGTGCGTGGTCCGGGGAGGGAGCCCTGCTTCAGCCCGCCCGGGGCAGCGGGCAAGGGTTTCTGTAGCTTTGGCTACCGCAGAGCACAGGGGCTTTCTTCCGGGGTTCCGGTGACCATGGCCATTTGCCATCGCCGCATGCACCAGGTGCCAGGCTGGACCCTCGATGGACGGTCTGCTTTTAACATTCCTAGGAAGCTCTGAGAGGGGTGCCCTCATTTGGCCCAGGAATGAAACTCAGAAACACACTGAGGGCCGGGCTGGGGAATCAGCCCCGCTGACTTGGGTTCTGACACTTACGTTCTCAACCCCCCACTGCCTCCTCTGGCCTCTTGGATTCAGCAGACCCGAAGCCGGACTCCCGAACCACGTGGCTTCTCCTGCGCTGTGTCCACAGAGGCACCCCTGCTGCTCGTCCCGCAGACTCCAGGGAAACTCTGTGATCAGCAAAGTGACACCTGTGTCCGTCTCACCCCTGAAGATAGGATTTGGGTTATTTGCCCTCAGGGAGGCCAGCTCACCACTGAGGCCACGTCACGTGGTCATGGAGAGTCAGATGGCGTTGGTTCGCACCCCACGGCGGCCACTTACTGGCTTACTTGAGGTTCTTACCCTTCCTGGTCCTCAGTGTCCTCATCTGTAAAATGGGGGTAGTAATAATACCTACCTCGTAGGCTTCTTGGGAGGTTAAATGAGTTTATTTATTTAAAGCGCTTGACTCAGAGCCTGGCACGTAGCTTGAGAAACGTTAGCTGTTATTATTTTCCTCTGAAAACTATTGGAGGATTGAAAATACGATATATGAAATGGGCCTAGCTCTGTAACTAGCCCACGGTGAGTTTCAGTATAATTATTTTCTGTTTCAAACCCAAAGGGAAAGCCTCAGGGGGCAGCTCGTCACTCATACAGCAGACGCTGGGGGCCAGTCACGGTGCAGAGGGCCCATTCATAAACGCCTCCACTCTTGCTGTCCGCGTGGGATTTTCAACTTAAGTGGGGCACGTCCCCTTCGGGGAAGGGGTGCAGATTTCAGAATCTGATCTGAGCGGGGTGGGCATGTGTAGTTTGAAAAGGCAGCTTCGGCCTTATGGTTTTATATTTGGAAGACGGGAAAATTCCTTAATGGAAACCACAGGACACGAAATTTGACAGTCCTTGCTTGGGGGAAATACACAGAAGATACAGTGATTCGGAACTTTCCAGTGGTAGAAAACAGGCCCGTGTTACACACAGCGGGGCACTGCTGGCCGGTAGGAAGGAGGAGGGTCCCGTGAGCACACAGCACGCCAACATGAGGCAGTGGTGGAGAAAGGCTACGTAGTGGAGATCGTCAAGGGGAGCTAGGAATGGGTTCTGTGGGTGGCCAGCGGGAGCTTCACGGTGGCAGTGACATTTGAGAAGGGTTTTGCAGGATGGCTAGGAGTTTCCCTGGGGGCTAAAGAGGTGCAGAGCTATCCCAGGCAGGGATACAGAGAGAGCGGGGCCACGAAAGAGCCTGTGCAGGGAACAGGAAGGAGTTTAGAGAAATGGTTGGTGGCTCGGGAGGGAACGGTGTGTTCAGGAGGGAGGTGGTTCTGGTATTTATTACCAAGTTGTCTGCTTCACCACGACTTCCTACAATCCCGGAGGGCTGCTTTTGGGGTCGGGAAACGTCCGCGAGTCCAGAAACCTGGCCAGAGGCTCGGAGTCAGGCCCTGCCCACGTCCAGTCCTGGGCGACGTCGGCACCTCGCCACCCTTCAGGAGAGTCATGCCCTGCACCCCACTGTGTTTCAGGACCCTGCCCAGCCTGGACATCAGGGTGTGGTCCGAGCTGCCCACTGGGGCCGGCCTGGGCTCCAGTGCCGCCTACTCAGTGTGTGTGGCCTCCGCTCTCCTGACCGCGTGCGAGGAGATCCCAAACCCGCTGAAGGACGGCGAGCCTGCCAGCAGGTAATCGCGGCCCTTGCCCTCGTCATTGTCCTTCGCGGGCACCACGACCCCGGCGTGGGTTCTCTCCCTGAGGACTCCCCGCCACCCTGTGAGGCGAGAGGTGTCTGCAGCCAACGCGGGCGGTCTGAATCCAGAGCCTGACCTCTCTGCCCTTCCCCTACCCTCACCTCTACCTTGCCTCTTTGGGGTTCGAGTGCCCGTGATATGGTAGAAAGAACCTGAGCCCGGATGTAGGGAGCCGTTGGGCCCACTTCTGCCATTGTCTCACTGCGGGACCGCGGCCGTGCTGCTGCGCCCCTCAGGGCCTCGGTGTCCTCTGTAAAAAGCTGATGAGAGCATTAAGGACAGTATTGCTGGGTCTTACGAGACAGTTATGCAAAAAAAAAAAAAAGTGTAACATGTCAAGACATAAACACAGGAGGAGTATTTTTTTTTATTTCTTATTGAAAAAATTTTCTTTTTAATGTATATTTTTGAGGCAGAGAGAGACGGAGTATGAGCGGGAGAGGGACAGAGAGAGAGGGAGACACAGGATCGGAAGCAGGCTCCAGGCCCTGAGCTGTCAGCACAGAGCCCGACGTGGGGCTCGGACCCACGAACCGTGAGATCATGACCTGAGCTGAAGTCGGACGCTCAGCCAACTGAGCCGCCCAGGCGCCCCAGGGGAGTATCTATTATTATTAAGGCATTTCCCTTCTTAGGAGCCCTTGACCTCGTTCCACGGAGGGAGCATTGCCTCTGCAGTTCTCGCGGAGTCAGCGAGGCTCGTCAGGACAGTGTCCCTGGCAGCCGTTTCTGCCACTTGGGGGCTGCATCTGGAGAAACTACAGTCCGTCCTGGGCCCACACAGCGCAGGGGAGCCCTCCCACCGGGGCCTGGGGTCCCAACCGTGTGTGGTGTCGGGCGGACCGCCGGCCTTGTCTGTCTCCCGGTGTAGCCGGCAGAAGAGGCTGCTTACGCGGTGCTGGTGCACGGTGGGCGTGGCTGCGTGTTTCCTCCCAGAGCACCGCTCCTCTACCCTCCACGCCCGCTGCAGGGGCACAGAGCGGACACACTGCACTAGCCTGCAGCCTCGGACGTTTGTCCTCTTCCAGAGCTTGGCTTTGAATCGAGGCTTTCTCCCTCTGCCCTGGAAAGGCAGTGGTTTTTCCCGCAGCCCAGGCCCCCCTGGCTGCCCTGTCACGGCCAATGATTTCTCTTCTGAGACACGGAGGTTAAAATACGGCTGGATTCAGACTGAGCCCCAAGGTCCCTTTGATCCTCGTGGCCACAGTGGATCTGCGGGCTCGTGATGTGATGTGTCTGTCAGCACTCCTGAGACTCGCTCTGGATGGTTCCTGTGGGTGGAGAGGAGTAGGAGGGGTGGGGTGGAGGCGGCTTTTGTCAGGGGAAGAATCCGGTAGGTGATGAGAGGCGCACCTGGAGGTAACACAAGGTGATGGTTTTCAGGGATTTCAGTGAGGTGTGCCTGCTAACTTGCTGCAGGGCGTGGGGCCACCCCCTCTTCTCCTCTGGGCTCTGTTTCCTCATCTGGAAGTGAGGGGCTGCACCTGACAGTCCCTCAGGGGGCCCTCCAGCCTTGACGTTTGGTGCTTCTGTGATAAGATGGTGCTCGTTACTATGTGCTAATCACTGATTATAACCTAGATCAGTGAAGGCCTGCTTACCCTGGGTCCCTTAAACAGACTCGTGTATATGGGCCAACAGACCAGCTCTGCCTTTCAAAAGGCATGGGTGAGGGTCCCTGGCTGGCTCAGGCAGTGGAGTGTGTGACTTTTGATCTCAGGGTCATGAGTTTGAGCCCCACATTGGGTGTGGAGCCTACTTAAAACTTTTTAAAAAAATTTAATTTTCGGGGTGCTTGGGTGGCTGAGTCAATTAAGTGTCCGACTTCAGCTCAAGTCATGATCTCACAGTTCGTGAGTCTGAGCCCCGCATCGGGCTCTGTGCTGACAGCTCAGAGCCTGGAGCCCGTTTCAGATTCTGTGTCTCCCTCTCTCTCTGCCCCTCCCCCACTCATGCTCTGTCTCTAAGAGATAAATAAACATTAAAAGTTTTTTTTAAATAATAAAGTTTTGAAGAAATATCAAAAAGAGAGAGGGAAGGAAGTGTTTTTCACATAACAAAAGAGAATAGCCGTAAGAAATGTTAACATACAATGAGGAAACAATACACAACAGAAATTATTTCTGATAATCTTCTGGAATAGGATCATTCTTGATTTAGAAGCGTGAAAACTGTGCAGGGGCGCCTGGGTGGCTCAGTCGGTTAAGCGTCCGATTTTAGCTCAAGTCATGATCTCACAGTTAGTTCATTGGTTCAAGCCCCGCATTGGGCTCTGTGCTGACAGCTCAGAGCCTGGAGCCCGTTTTGGATTCTGTGTCTCCCTCTCTCTCTGCCCCTCCCCTGCTCATGCTCTGTCTCTTTCTATCTCAAAAATAAACATTAAAAAATTTTTAATTAATTTTCAAAAGGCATGGGTGACTCGTATATGTGTGTGTGCATAAGTGTGTGTGTGTGTATACGTGTGTGTGTGCGTGCACGTGCGTGTGCTCTTTCTCACGCTGATTCCTTAACATTCAGGTCTCCCGCCACCCCTGAAGGCCCAGTCATTCCTTCCTAGGACTTTTGGTGAGAGCAGGCCCCACCCCTGCCCAGCATTTCTAAATCAGACAGAGCTGGAATCAGACCGGAATCCGGTCTCCTGTGAAGACTGGGTTGGAAATCTGAGCCCCCGGAGGATGAGCAGTGCACAGGGTGGGAAGAAGATTCACCTTTGCGGAGAGGGCCAGGTCCCGGGCTGGGTCCAGCTGCCCCCTCTCTGTCTCGCACGCTTGCCTTTCGGTTCCTGGAAAGGTCTGGCTCTTGTACAGTTGCAGGTGCTGTGCAGCCCTGGTCTGGAATGCTCTCCCCACACATTCTGGCCTTGCTGACCGCGCCCTTGTCCCTCAGGCCCTCTCCCTTTCCGGATGGGGTACAGGCCATCCAGCCTGCACTGCCCCTCCTGGGGGTTGTAGTTAAATATCGATTGCTTTTGGCGTCCCCTCTCCATGAGACGCCAAGCCTCAGGCGGCTGGGGGCCGTGTCTCGTTCGTTCCCTACCGTGAGCTTAGCGACAGGCACACAGTAGATGCTCAGTAAATATCGGACAAACGAGTACGTCCTGTTGGCGCCATAAAGCTCGGTAGTTGAGAACCTGGGCTCCAGTCAACTGATGTGGTTCTGATGTAGCGGTGCACAGCACGGGGATCTACTTGACCCACCTGTGCCTCAGTTTCCTCTTCCGTAGGAGAGGGGATAGTAATTGTACTGTCCCTGTAGGGTTTTCATGGGGATTGCAGGAGATGGCTCTGCAGCTGGAGAGGTTCTAGACTATTCTCCTGTTCCTGGCTCGTGTGGTCCCGCCCCTTGCTGCCTCAGCGGCCCTTGCCGCCCCTCTCCACCGAGGTACAGACGGACTTGTGTGTCTTCTTCAGGTGGACAGTGGAGGACTTGGAATTAATTAACAAGTGGGCCTTCCAGGGGGAGAGAGTGATTCACGGGAACCCCTCCGGAGTAGACAATGCTGTCAGTGTTTGGGGTAGGTGCGGCCGCAGGCCAGTTTTCTGTGTTTGTATTATTTTATAAATTCCTGTGACCATTGTAGACGCTCAGGCTTTGTTGGGTTGGATGAATGAAATCAGTGGCTTCCGAGGAAAACAGTGTTTTCCTGCTTGGGGGTGAGGGAGGGGAGAAATTCCAGGGTCCTGCCTCACACCTGCTGAATCCAGACCTCTGGGGGTCCTGGGGGGGGGTCATGGCAGGGCCCGGGAAGCTACAGGTGCAGTGAGCTCCCCATGAGGGTTGCCACAGTACAGCTGCAGAGTCACGGCCGTAGCGCCTGGCAGTCACACGAGCTGCTGTGGGATCCTGGCTTCCCGGACCCGGCCACGGTCCTGGGCCCACCTTCACCACGTGGCCTGTGGCACGAGGCCGGGCAGCCTGGAGGGAGGGCGAGCTCCCTGGCGGAGCGCGGAGTGCCTTTGTGCCCTCCCGGGACCTTTTGTGACCGAAGCTGGCACGACTAGTTAACAAGGGTTTAACCTGTTCCCCGGATGGGGCAGAACTCTTACCCACTCAAGCCCAGCTCCTCTCCCAAGGGGCAGACACACACAGCTTTTCCCATAGCTCTGACCCGCTGCTTTTTCTCTTTAGGGGGAGCACTCCGATACCAGCAAGGAAAGATTTCGCTCCTAAAGAGGTAATTCTGGGGTAGGGCAGCCCCTCCCGGCATGGCTGCCTCATCGCGTCGTCGATTGGGGGAGGGGGGGGCTCTGTCTCGTTGTGCGGTAACATGCGGGGCAGCATCTCTGGCTTTTTTTGTTGTTGTTGTTGTTTATTTTTGAGAAGGGGGAGGGGCAGAGAGCAAAAGAGAGAATCGTGGCAGGATAGAGGATCGGAAGCGGGCTCTGTACTGACAGCAGACAGCCCGAAGTGGGGCTCGAACTCATGAACTGCAAGATCATGACCTGAACCGAAGTCAGACACTTAACTGACTGAGCCCCCCAGGCACCCCTGGCTTTCTTTCCCCTCCCCTGTGAGGCCCTCCCAGGCCGTGGGCCATGAGGACACCCTGTTCTTGCCTTCTGTACCGCAGCTCTTAAATTGCCAAGAGATTAGAGGGAGAAGTCATGCGTGGCCGTGCCATTCACCTTCCAGAGAGCGGCTGCTCCCCCAGACCCCTGGGTCGTCGTTCATTTCATTCATTCGATAGTGTATGCATTTAGCAAATGAGAATTGATATCTTCCTGTGTTCCCGAGGACACTGTACTAGGGTCTAGGGATGTAAAAATGAGTCTGGGACACAATTTTGGTGGCGGGGCAGGGTGGGAGGAGAGTGGGGGCAGGTGGGGGGGGCCAGCAGACACGCACACAAAGCCACTGCAGGTGAACATGAGGGTTGCCACAGTCGGGCACTCGAGGCAGAGCCAGGGCTCAGGCTCGTGAGAGGCTTCCAGCAGGGGTGACATTTGAGAACTTCTCAGCCCGTTTCCCAGGTTCCCTTACCCCCTCCCTCGGGAGCAATCGGAACTACAAACATGCACGTTAAAATAGAGCATGCTGTGTTCTCTTTGGACTCAGAGTGGAAATGTCCTGTGCGGGCAGCGACTCTCAGGGTGAGCAGGTGGCAGTTCCTTGAGCCCTCGATGGAGTCAGGTGGTGTCCCAGGGCACTTTGCCACCCAGGCGGGCCTTTCCATGGTGATGAGGGCGGTCCTCACGGCCCACGGGCAGCAAGTCCCGGCCCACTGCCCTCACCAGCTGGGCCACGCCAAGTGGCCCTCGCCAGCTGGGCCAAGGAGTGGCTCCTTGACCTGGCGTGATGTGCCGCGTCACTTCCACCTGCACCTCCGGGAACTTTCTGCCCCAGTTCTCTTGGCTTCCAGGAGCCACGCCTGCCTTTCCGAGGTTCTGCGTTAGGGTCTCTCAGCCTTGGCACCATTGACGTAGTGGACCGGACGATTCTTTATAGTGCGGGCGCTGCCCTGTGCGGCATGGTTGGCATATTTAGCGGCATCCCCGCGCTTTACCCACTAGATGCCGGTAGCGCCTCCCCTGTCTCCCAGTTGCGACAGCCAAAAATGTCTCCAGACATTGCCAGTGTCCCCCGGAGGGCAGAATCCCCCTGGGTGACAGCCTTCACTCTGCACAGAGGAGGAAGCGGGGCCGTTTAGGAAAGTGGAACCAGCTTGCTCCGGCTGCTGTGCAGTCAGGGCAGTGGGGCCTGGGGCCCAGGCGGGGCCGGCTCTGCCACGTAGACTGACTCCCCGTGCGGTGACATCAGGAGTCCCCGCTGGACTCTGAGGTACCGGACGCAGGCCTGCCCGCGGGGCTCAGCCCACCGGAGGAGGCAGGCACGGCTGTGATCCTCGGCACGAAGATACCCAGAGGATGATATGAATGCCCTGAAGCTGCCACGGATAGCAGCGAGGGGTGTCATAAGTTGGACGACAGATCTGGGCGTCACAGGGGGCGGTGACGTCTCATTCAGTGTTTCCTGAGGGCTAGTTATATCCTAAGCACCGACTGGGCCCCAGCTAACGTGGTGGTGTGGGCACGTGTACGTTCTACTGGAGGGAAATGAGGGGATGAGTGAGGAGGCAGGAGGGGGGCCCGAGGCATAGCCGGTGGCCAGCTGGTCGTGGCGTGGCGGACAGAGGCTCTGGGGTCTGCGGGCCCAGCTCTGCCACTTTCAAGCTGGGTGCTCTTTTTTGTTTTGTTTTATTTATTTTTAATATATGTTTATTCTTAAGGGAGAGAGAGAGAGAGAGAGAGAGAGGGAGAGAGAGAATGAATGGGGGAGGGGGGAAGCAGGAGGGAGACACAGAATCCAAAGCAGGCTCCGGGCTCCGAGCTGTCAGCACAGAGCCGGGTGCGGGGCCTGAACTCAAAGCCACGAGATCACGGCCTGAGCTGAAGTCGGACGCCCAACCGACTGAGCTGCCCAGGCGCCCCACTGAGCCGGGTGCTCTTGAGTGAGTCGCTCTTCCTGAGGCACACGCCTCCTCGTTTATATAACGAGGATCCTGAGCCCAGAATCAGAAACGGCATCTGTAGAGTGCTTTGCTCTCTGCTGAGATCAAACTTAATGCCACAGAGACTGAGCAACTACCATGTGCTGGGTGTTGGGGCCTCAGTGGGGAACAAAAAGTCCCGCCTTCACGGAACTCACACTTTGTTGGGAGGAGACAACCAATGAACAGATGGTTCCACGAGAGCATGTCAGGCTGTTGGATGGGATGATCCGGGGAGGCCCCCGATGAAACGACATCTGAGCAGAGACCTGAATGGAACACGAGAGTGAGGTGGGTCCCTGGCGGAGGAAATGCAAGTGCAAAGGCCCTGAGGCAGGAATGTGCCTGGCGTGCTGAGCTGCAGCTACAGGGCCAGGATGGCTGAGAGGAGCGAGCACCCAGGGAGGGCGGGGGTGAGATAAGATTGAGGGGTTAGCCGTGCCTAGCACGCACAAGCACTCGCGGAGCACAGCCTGGGTGGTCTCTAGATGCCCGCAGAGCCTGGGGTTTTAGTGGGGCCGGCAGCGCTAGGAGCCGCCTGTTCGCAGAGGACTTGTCTAAGGAAGATGAAGACACAGTGTTCCAACTCCTCCCGCCCCGACGGATGGGAACACAGAGCAAATCGACCTTCACTGCTGGCTGCGGGGCGCCACGGCGAGCAGATGGCTGATTCTCTGAGAAGCCGGGAGGCCAGACTCCATATTAATCCCGCCAGTGGCTTCAAGAGGAACCCTTTCCCCCCAAACCACGCATGGTGCTTCTCTATTAAAAAAAAATGCATTGTTTGCAAAGTGGATCAAGATGCGGCCTCCCAGAACGCTGCCCTTTTGAGAAACGGCTTGTCTTTAAGGGGAAAAGAAAAGGCAAATAGAATGTTCATCTTTTGTAAAGTTAAAAAAAAAAAAAAAAAAAAAGAGCCGGCCTCCAAGGCTGGGAATCGATATTAATTTCATGGGCTTATGGGCGGTGAGATCAAGCAGGTTTCTGGCAGCCTTTTCCAGCCCTATTGGATTTTACAGTCTCGAGTTGTGAAAAGAAAAACGAATAAAGGTATCAAGGGGTCTGCCTGTCTCCAGCTGTCTTGGGGCAGAGCTCATCCAAATACTCAGTCCCCGGCCCGTGGTGCTCTGAAAGGCAGCTTGGGATGACAAGAATTGGGGCCTTAAGTCCCCAGGGACAGCTAGGCATAGGACGGTTGCGATCGTGACTTTAGGAGGTAGCCTAAAGCTCAGAAGGTAGGTGAGGGCAGCTCACTGTGGCCGTCCTGGGGCCTCTGTTCTCTCACCTGGGACAGCCAAGCAGGGACGAAGGACTCCCTCTGACCATATCTGGCTTTGGGCCATGGCGGCTGGTCTGGGAGCCATCAAGGCAGGGCAGGGATGGGCTCAGCCTGCGGGGAACCTGCCTGCCACCCAAGTCTGCCCTCCTCCCCTTCACCCCACTGTTCACCATACCAGCTCCCCTGGGTGCCTTCCTACCCTGTGTGCACCCCTTCTGCGTGATCCGTCCTAGGTCCCGTTGCTTTTCTTCCACTCCGGCAGCCTGGGGTGGCCCACACAACAGAACCTTCACCCCCTCTTGTACTGTTGGCCATAGTGCCTTTGAACTCATCCAACTCAGTGAACCCGGCGTGCTCAGCCAGCTGCAGGCGAAGCCAGGCCCCCTCACATGTGCCCAGCACATGGTAGGTGCCCAGTTGAAGTCAAGTGGGTGAGTGACGAGCCAAAGGAAAGTGTCCCGACTGCCCAGGGCCTGGAGCGGAGACGCATCCATGATTGGCGGCAGGAGCACCCCCCCCCCCCCCGCCGCTCCTCTCGCTCTCCCCCTCCAGCCCACTGAGGTCCCCTTTTCTGGGCCTCCGCTTCCTCCTGTGTCAGGGTCGGGTGATGTTTCGGAGTGCCCCCGGCCCTGATGCAGCTCCTCCGTCCCGAGCTCACCATGGACCCTCTTCACCCCGCAGGCCGCCGGCTCTGAAGATCCTGCTGACCAACACCAAGGTCCCTCGCAGCACCAAGGCTCTCGTGGCCAGCGTCAGGAGCAGGCTGCTTAAGGTGCTTTGTGTTCACTCGGGCGGGTTTCTGGCGGGGCCCCGACAGCCAGGTCTAGGGGCTCGAGCTCTCCCTCTGCCGCATGGGCTAGCGGAGGGGCAGGATGGGTGATGGGGACCGGGGGAGGCGATTTTGGGCAGACCAGGAGGTGCTGTGTGTCCATCCCAGCCGGGAGGCAGCACAGGGAGCGTCAGACACGCTGGCTTGGTGGCGAGAATCCCCCCGCTTCTGTGAGGGGGCCTGGGCAAGGCAGATCCCCGGCGGGAAGGAGAAGGGGTTTCCTCAGATGGTGGGAGCGGGCCGTGGGGACACCTCCCTCCTCCCGTGGCCGGGGCGGCTGTCTAGTGTCTGCCCTGCCCCAGGCCTCACGGCCCTTGCTTGCTCTCCCTCCAGTTCCCAGAGATCGTGGCGCCCCTGCTGACCTCCATAGATGCTATCTCCCTGGAGTGCGAGCGGATGCTGGGGGAGATGGTGGCTGCCCCCGCCCCGGAGCACTACCTGGTGCTGGAAGTAAGAGCCCGTCTGCAGGGTCCCCGGTCTCACCCACACCACTGCCTGAGGCAGGGGCTCCCCCTCTGCGCTTACAGTCCCCCGAGCTGAAACCTGGGGGCCGGGCCCAGGCCTGGGGTCCCGTGTATGCCAAGGCCAGCGAGCGTGCCTTCTTCTTACGCCTTTCCCCAGCTGATTCAGAGCCGCGGAGAGAGTATGTCGAAAGCACAGAGGGCAGTGCCTGGCGCGTGCTAAGTGCGACGGGCCAGGTTTGGGTTCACACACGTAAGGCGCGGTGGGATATTGCTGACCCCATCTTCCAGAGGTCCAGGAGCCATTTCCTGCACAGCCATCCCTTTCCCGTTATGTTTGCTCGCTGCATTTGTGTCCTTTGGTGACTGTTTATCACCGGCGTGCTTTGGCTCACACGTATTCTAACAACATGGTTCTTTCTTCCCTGTGACCCGAGCCGCTACCCTTTGCATAATTCCAGTGTAGAGGCGGAGGCCTCACGCCCTGGGTTTGATCAGATCCGGGTCTGAATCCCAGCTTCACCCCTGCTGGTCTCACTGGAGTGTCTTAAGAGTGCAAAGAGGCCCGGTAGGCGACAGGCAGTTACCATGCCTGATGAGCCACTGGCTCAGTAAGCCCGAGGGCCCAGGGTCATCCTCAGACACGGCCCGTGTGGCCTGGCAAATGTGGATCGACCTTAAAGAGCCACCTGGCTTCCCTTGGAGAATCAGAGGATCCGGCAGGCCCGGGGGTGGTGAGGCTCGGTAGCAACAGTCAGCTGGAGGTGCAGAAGAGGCCCCGGGAGGAGGCCCTGGGGTCTCCATTTGTCCATAGTCCCCACCTCTCCCTAAGCGTCACCTGCAGCTGCTGCGGTCCACCTGGTGCCTCTCTGTCCCGCGGGATGCATTCGAATCTGCAGCTCCTATAGTGAATGGAAGCAGCTACTAAACCAAGTCTCTTCACAAATGATTTCGCACTTGGTCTCTATAACCACCTCCCTGTGAAGTGGGTATATTGCCCCCGTTTTACAGGTCTGAATACTGAGGCCTCAAGAGCAACTTTCTGCAAGGTTCGCCAACTAGTGGGTGGCCGTGCCAGGTGTTAAACTGACTTATGGGTTTATCTCTTTAGCCAGCAGATCTGTAATGAGCACCCACCATGGGCCAGGGGCAGCGACCCGCTCTCGTTTCTGTGCTTTTGCTCCCATTTCCTTAGCTGTCTGCCTCCAGTCCCCCAGCCTTTGCCTTGCCGGCTTCAATTCCTTTCACGTAGAAAGGAGGGAACACAGTCCTCCTGAGCAGGAAATTAATAATGATAGAGTACTGCCTAAAATATACCCTGTTGAGCCCCCGGAGAATGCCACAGAACAGCACGTTGATTATACATTGTGTGTATTTTTGGCTGTGGCAGCCGCTGAAATGTGCAGCTCGCCTCCTGGACAGCTTTGTGCTCAAACCAGCGAGCTGTTCTCCTGTGTCACAACCTGTCATCTGATCCTTGACAGATTTTGGATCAGAATGTGACAGGTGTCTGAAACCTGCCTCGGCAACGTGACACCTGGCGCTCAGGCACAGAGAGCGGGCCCCCAGAACTTCTCCCTCGCATCCAGCCCCTGGGGCTGGGGAGAGGCACCCGGGGCCGCCACCGGGCCATCACGCCTGTCTGCTCGTTTGTCAGAAGTGCTGGGGTGTGTGAGGCGGGCTGCAGGGGAGGGCCGACCCGACCGCGCCCGAAGGACTCCCCTCCCCCACCCCCCCCACCCCGGCAGGAGGGCCAGGTGGGCCCGGCCGACAGCTCCGTGATTGGCAACCCTCGCAGCACACGCGCTGCCGGTTCCCCGGAGCAGAGCCGCGCACTCTCAAGCCCCGCGCCGCGAGAAGTAGGCGGCAGCAGGAATGCTGAGGGCGCTCGCTCTTGGAGGCGGGGTAGACGGGAGCTTCGCATCGGGCAGACCCGGTTTCCAGTGCTGGCTTGGTACCTTACCAGCCCAGTGACCTTAGGCAAGTCACCTTCCGCCCTACGGGGATAACTGTGCTAGGACCGCAAAAGTACTGATAGCAGCTGACTTCCACGGAGCCCTGATCTCAGGCCAGGTGTCATGTGAAAAACTCCGATTTCTTCCTCACTGCAGGGAGACAGATCCTCTTAGGATGCCAGTTTTACAAGCGGGGAAACTGAGGCACGGGGTGAGAGGCCTTGCCCAAGAACCTAGAAGTAGCAGAGCTGGGACTGAAACCCAGTCCCCTCCCCTTGATTCCAGATCCCACATCCTTTTTTTTTTTTTAATGTTTATTTATTTTGAGAGAGAGAGAATGCATGCGTGGGCGGTGGGGCAGAGAGAGAGAATCCCAAGCAGGCGCTGTCAGGATGGAGCCCAACGTGGGGCTTGCTTGATCTCACAAACCCTGAGATCAAGACCTGAGTCGAAATCCAGAGCCAGATGTTTAACAGACTGAGTCATCCAGGCACCTCCAGATCCCACATTCTTTAAAATTTTTTTAATGTTTTATTTATTTTTGAGAGAGAGCGAGCATGAGCGGGGGAGGGGCAGAGAAAGAAGGAGACACAGAATCCAAAGCGGGCTCCAGGCTCTGAGCTGTCAGCGCAGAGCCCGATGCAGAGCTCGAACCCACCCACTGTGAGATCATGATGTGAGCTGAAATCGGAGGCTGAACTGAGCCCCCCCGGGTGCTCTGCCCGATCTCACATTCTTCACTTGCCCGTGGCAGGGACCACAGGTGGGTGCTCGTTCTTAGAGCCCCAGCGTTTAGCACGGTGCCCGCCCAGACACTGATGGAGCAAATGAGATGTAAGTAGGGGTCCCTGGGCTGCGATCGCTATCAGTTTTCTTATCTCATCAACCTGCATCGTCGGAGCCTCAGAAGAGCAGGAGTTTTATGCAAATCAGAGAAACCAGAGAAACATTTAGCTCTTTCCCCCCACTTACGACCTTGTTTGAATAAGAAACCAGTTCTTATTCTGAAAATTGGTACCCGCGGCCGCTGTCGGATGGCGTATCGCTTCAGACTTGTGCAGATGATAGAAATCCATCTCAAGCAGGCTTTAGCAGGAAAGGAATTTATTGGCTCATAACTGGGAAGACCAGCAGGATCAAGCATAGCTGGATCCAGGGGCCAAAACAACCGAGTCTGAAATCTCTCCATCTTCCATGCACTCTCTGGCCGTGTGTAGGGCAGAGAGAACTCTGGCAGCTTCTGAAGTCAACCAGTTTTCGCAGCTCGAGGGCAGAGGCAGAGAAAACCCTGGGAAGGCGGCGGTTGGCCCAGCTTGGGTCATAGGTCCATCCCTGAGCAATCACCGTGGCCAGAGGCTTCTTTGGCCAGGCCTGGGACATGTGTTCCCCACCAGCTCCACCCCAGCCCCATGGGAAGTCTCGCGGGAAGGAGACGTTCTTTTACCAGCGGACAGGGACACGGTGCCGGCTTGCCTAAGCCATTTGGCTCTCCCAAACCGGCGACTGTCACACGCATGGGGTGGACACAGGACCTTGGCTTCAGGCCGGCCGAGTGGGAACAGACTGAACCTTCTCCCGCAGGAGCTCATCGACATGAACCAGCACCATCTGAACGCCCTCGGCGTGGGCCATGCCTCCCTAGACCAGCTGTGCCAGGTGACCATGGCCCATGGACTGCACAGCAAGCTCACTGGCGCGGGCGGTGGTGGCTGTGGCATCACGCTCCTCAGGCCAGGTACCGGGGAGCAGGCTGGGTAGGGTGGGTTGGCAGCCTGGGCTCGTACAAAGGTTCTACCTGGGCAGTTCCCTTGGGAGGAGGGAGAAGCTGGAGAACAGTCTCACCTCTGCCGTGGGGCCTCAGTCAAGTTAATTCACCACTCTGGGCCTTTGTTGCTGCATTGGTGGAACAAGGACGCTGATGGCTAGTTTATGATTGTTGTCTAGACGCAAGGAGAAAAGTGCCTTTAGAAAGCCTGGCACAGGGCTGGGCTGGGGGAGGGGCCGCCATTATGGCGGCTGTCCCCACCACCTCCTCACCTGCCAAGTCTCCCACAGGTTTGAGGAATAACCAGGACATTGTCGTCACCTGCTGTCACCTCTTGATGTGGCCAAGATGGGGACTGACCTTGCTACAAAACCGAGGGCTTTCTTCCCCCGCCACCCCCCCCGCCCCCCAGTGTCCGGGGAAAGAGCAAGGCCGGGTAACGGTACCCGGGGCCGGCTCGGTCACCACACCGCACCTGCCCTCGGGACCTGGCACTCAGTGCTCCCGCCTGCGCGGCCTTCCCTTTGCCCCCTGCTTCTGGTCTTTCTCTCCCCTCCTTTACCTTCTCCTCCTCCCTGTTTTTCTCCCACCATTGCCCACTGCTCTGTAGTAAGCCCACAGTGGCCCCAACCACCCCCTTCGCTCTCAGCGCGGCCCCAGACCTCAGGAAGTCACTGTGGCCTACAGCCGACTTTGACCATTGGCTCCTCGTTCACGGTCAGTGACGATGATGAGGGAGAACACTTCTGGGGCGTGTACCGTGTACCAGGCAGTGTACCCAGCGCCTTCCCTGCCTTTCCTCATGGAAGCCTCTCAGTAACCCTTGGGGAGTAGTAATCACTACTGGCCCCCTTTCCAAATGAGGAGACCGAGGTTCAGAGAAGGGAAGCCGCTTGTCTGGGGCCCCACGGCTGGTACGCGGTGGGGCCGGGGCCGTGTGACTCGGGGCCCGTGACTTTACCTGTTGCTCCGTGCCCACCGCTGCCCCCTCCCCCAGAGGGTGCAAGGCTCCACATTCCAACGGGAAGACCTGTCCCGGGCCTTTTCCTGAACAGCCTTGAAGGGAGCAGACGAGCGTGGGGTGACCTGCTGCCTTCCGTCTCCCCAGATCTGGAGCAGTCGGTGGTCGAGGCCGTGAAGCAGGCCCTGAGCAGCTGCGGCTTTGACTGCTGGGAAACCAGCATCGGTGCCCCTGGCATCTCTGTCCACTCGGCCGCCTCCCTGGACGCCCCCGTGCGGCAAGCCCTGGATGGCCTCTGAGAGGAGCCTGTGCCGCTGCAGCCCCACCACGAAGCCCCTTCCTGGATTATTCTGGGTGCCGGAGCCGGCCTCTGTGCTGGCCGGTGGGCCCCAGTCCCAGGGGCGCGACCTGGAACCTGCAGCGGACGGGGCCGCCCAGAAGACACGGTCTGCGTCCTGCATCCCCTTGAGCTGCCCAGGCGGTAGGGCCACGTGGGGGGCTCTGACATGTCCTCTGACATGTGGGGGGCTTCCCTCCTGTCCTCCCTGCAGCTCCCACACACCCATCCGCTTTGGGCCTCTGCCTTCTCCCCAGACCCCCTGCCCACTTGGTTGGACGCTCAGATGCGGGAGTGTGGTTCCTGAAGCGGTGCGCCTTCCCCCTCCTCCCTCTGCCTCTGCACTTCCACCTGTCTCTCAGGGCCCCACTCCTCCCACCTCCTCCGGGAAGCCTTCCCTGACCCCTGGCAGGGTGACCCTCACCCCCACCTTCCTCCCCTCGCACCTCCAGTCTGTTTGAACCACTCGGCACTTTGTGTGGCCTGCTCTTCTCTCCAGCTAGACTGTGGGCTCCCAAGGGGGTGTCCAGGTGGTGGCCTTCACCTTGTGACCTCCCATCACAGGACTGGCAGAGGGGAAATAAAAAGCTCTTGAGTAAACCAGTGCTTTACTCGGAGTCCAGAAAGAAGGAGGATACAGTCTTGTACAGTCTGCAGCCCGCCCATGCCTGCCTCCTCTGTCCCTGTCCCTTCTCCAGCCACTTGCCCCGTGGAGCTCTTGAGGTGGAGGAAAGAAGGGCTTTGGGTCACTTGGTTGTGTGTCTCGGGGACAGGGTGGGGTTTTCCTAGATGGCCCTGGTCGTTCAGAATGACCTACCTGCTTTTCCAGAAGGGGGATTTTAAGCTTCCTAGCACCTGGAGTCATGAGCAGTCACAAATTCACAGATTTTTGTTAGCCCTGGAAACAAAAACCAACCTGTAAATCCTGGAATCTTCCTTTTTTCTAAAGTTCACTGGGTGGGGAAAAAAGACGCGAGGGGTTTGTAGCCTAGTGCCTGGCACCTGCCTGGCCCTATTTGAACTTTATATTACCAGTCAGATATCCTTCTGAAATGGCAGAATCCATCAAAAAGCTCTTGTAGCTAGCACATTGCCAAGTATAGCTCCAGCAGCCGGGGACCTGCAGGGAGCACGCGGAAGGTGGGGGCTGGGCAGGGATTTCGCGACTTGGGCAAAATGGCCCTGCGCTTCTGCCCTTGGCCACTAGGGGGCAGCGGGTGCCTTTCCCAGGGTGTTCACGGGGAGGGTGAGTGGGAGCTGGCCCGTAGAGCAGGTCTGAGCTCTGCCCTTCCCCTCCCCCCCACCATGCCAGGCCTCTCGGGCTGTGCCAGGGGTCACTGCCAGGGACGTGAGGGCAATATGAAGGATGCCTGCCTCGGCATCACTGATCAGGGTTACCGGTGTCTCTTCAAAACACAAATAATGCATAAGTCAGTAATACTAATCCTGAGCACTGACCATGTGCCAGGCCCTGTTCTAAACACTATGGACATCACCTCTTTTAATCTGCCCCAGTCTTGGAGAATAACTGCTGGTCTCAGCCCCATCTGACAGATCGGAAAACTGAAGCTCAGAGAGGTTGAGTAACTCAGCCAAGGCCACACAGCTAGTCCGCACGCATCAGAGGCAGGCTTCCCACTCAGACGACCTGCCTGTAGCGCCTGCCTTCAGCCCCTGCGTGCTACTGTGTGGACCCAGGTTCGTTGCAATTCTTGCTGCTTTCCATGCTTGGGCTCATTATTTCCTCTGGGTTCTGATGTACTTGGTCAGAGCAGAGCCAGGGCCTACGTGTTTTCGAAAGTTCCCCACACGATTTGAATAAGCAGCCGGGGCTGAAAGGTGCTTTCTCGGGGATACTGGTTGTCAGCATTTCCACACTGCAGGAGGCCAGCCTGGGAGCTCCCCGGGGCGCCCAGAGATGCCCATGGTGGGTGTCCAGAAGCTGAGGCCCCCAGAACCTACCTGCTTCCTTGAGACCCTCCCTCCTCCTCCCTCCCTGGGGACAATGTGTCACTCCTGGAGCAGAAGGCAGCCCGTTGCTCATGACTCCGTGAAGCAGCCACCTGCATGCCTTGGCCAGCACAGCCTCACCCCAGCCACCACCATAAGCCACCCTAAGGGCCTAGTGGCACCCATTCCTGGCCACTGGCCTTTTCTATTACGTGTGTAGACAGTTTGCACTCGCAGGGAGCATCACCCCATCACCCTCGTCCTCACCTGCAGAAGTAGATCTCGCTCCCAGCTGCACCTCAGCCTCTCCACCCCACCCCCACCCTGGCATGCCCACCTCCTCCCCAGTGTTCTGATTTAACTAATCTCCACAGTCTTGGGTGTTTTGCAAAAGCCCCCAGGTGATTCTTCTAATGCGGGGCCAAGGCTGAGGACACTGAACTAGTGACCCCAAAGGTCGATTAAGCACACCGTGTTGGTGCTGGACAGCTCAGCTCTGCCTGGGTTTCTGTTCACCCCTACCGCCCATCGGCTGCGTGGCCTCAGGCAAGCCAGGCCACCTCTGGAGGCCACAGTCTCCGCATCTGGAAGGGGGAAATAATAGTAATACCCACGTGATAAGTCTCACGAAGACCGAGTGAGAAAGTGCACATCACTTCCTTGGTACCGTGCCTGGCACATAGTAGGTGCTTGTGAATTCCCATTGTTACCACTGTCCTGTGCCAAAAAATGGAGTGTCTCTCAGAGAGAGCCCAGACATTTCAGAACGGTGCCCAGAGTCCGGTAGAAGGGCCCAGCCCAGTGTGTCCAAACCGCCTGGATTGAGACCCCGGGGGTCGCTGCTGGAGAAACCCGGCCCACGCCCGCTGGCTTTCCAGCCTCCCTGCCGGCCCCCTCCCGGGAGAGGTGGTCACCTAAACACCAGCTCCCTCTTTGCCAGCAGCTTCTCAAGTCAGCATTTGGAGCCGCTCCCAGCCTCTGCAGCCTACCATGGAGTTAACACCCACCCATACGGCCTGAAGTTCACAATTCCCTGGGTCTGGCAGAGGTCTCACGTTGGGAGACAGGCAGCAAATATTGTGACTCACGGCAGACAGAGTAGCTGCTGTGGTCTGCGCCTGTGCTCTCTGTTGGGGAGGATTTTCTCCTGGCGGACGGCTAGAAGCCTGTCGAGTTAGGGGAGCTGGCTGTGGGTCGGCACACGGTCGGGCCCCTGCTGGCCATCCCAGGGTGCTTGGGCCAGCCCCTTTGCCTCTCCAGGGCTCCGTTTTTCTTTCAGCTCCCTGGCAAGAGCTTTTGGTAAGGCGCCTAGCTTGGGGTACAGCATCGAGCAGGCACCCCCTTCCCCAGCCTTTGCTGGCTTTCAGCTGGTCGGGTCCAGCCCCTTGGCTGTCTCTTAGCACCCTACTGTGTGCCAGGCCCAGTCACTGTCTTAGATGAGGAAACGGAGGCCCAGAGGGGTAAAGCAACATGCCTACAATATGTTTGTACCCTAATTCCCAGGCCACAGTCACATTTCCTCCTAATTGTCCCCCAAATGTCCAGGATCCTGTCCGGGACCACACATCTGGCTGTAATGGCCCTAAATACTCACACCCCCCCTTTTTTTTTTTTTTCTCCATAACACGGTTTACTCAAGAGGCCTGGCCGGCTATCCTGCAGAACGTCCCATCGTCTGCATTGTCCATCAGAGTCCAGCCCCTCCCGGTGGCCCCTCCCGGTCAGCTCCTGAATTGCTAACAGCCGGCCTTCCTGAGCACCTGCTATACGCCCGGCGTGGTGCCTGGTGCTGTTTGCCTTATCCCTGTGAACCCGCTCGAGTCAGATAGGTAGGTATCGCCCTTGTCCCCATTCTGTTGATGAGTAAACGGAGGCCCAGGGAAGGGAAGTGACTTGCCCTGGGCCACACAGCAAGCAAGCGACAGAGCGGGATTTGAAGCCAGATGTTTGTGAGTTCAGAGCCCCTCTTGTGCACTGTTCTCCAGGAGATGACCAGGGACTTCCCAAAGCCCCCTGTCCATTCCCTGCCTAGTTGTCAGAACGGAGATGTCACTTCTGCCCTGGAGGCACCGGCTCAGCTCACCCCCGCTGCCCCCTCGGCCGTCCTTGCTGCCCACAGCTTGGACCCCCTGTGGTCCGGCCAACACAGCCAACCGGCAAAGTGACCGTGTTGCCGAAGAGCGCTACGGGTTCTCCCGTCTCAGGAGAGCCACCGTCCCCTGAAAACTGGGCCCTGGGTTGAACAAGAACCACACCTGTGTCTTCTCAAAAGGCTTCTCTGAAGCAGAGGCACTAGTCTCCGTCGCCAGCCAGGTGTTTGTAATTAGAATCCAAAAGTGTCAGGGTCAGGGGGACCCTCGGAAATCACACAGTCCGGTGTCTCACTTGCTCTTGATGGGAAACTGAGACCCAGAGAGGGCGACAGACCTGCCCAGGGTCACAGGGTGGGCCACCTTTTGGTTTTCTCCTCCCCGCTGGGGCATCACAGGAAGAGCACCGTTACCTGGGGTCCAGAGATCTGTCTCACCTGCCCACTTCGCAGCCTGGGACAGGGACTTACTTCCCTCGGGACCTCAGTTTCCTCAAATGCAAAATGCCAGGCTGTATGCTAAACCCCTCAGGCGTCTCAATCACTGATTCCCACAGGTGAAGGAGGACCACAGGCCCTTATCTGAGCCCCGGGGGGCCAAATGTGACGAATTTGCGGTTTTTAGGGACAGACACCCTGTGTTCTGTGGATGGAGAATCCAGAGGTGAAGGTGTGGAGAGGGTAAAGATCGCCCATGTTGGCTGTGCTTCCAGATGAATTCGAGCTTCTGGGGTTTAGAGCCGCTTGGATTGCGGGCCTGGGGAAATTCTCCCATTTCGCAGAGAAGCAGACACACACTCCCCCAAAGAGAAGTCCAGTGACTCGCCTAAGGCCTCGGACCAAAGAGGGCCAGCCTTGAACGCCATCCATCAGGCTGGACACCACCTCCCTCCCCGCACGGTCGGCCCCCGCCTGTCTTTGTTCACTGAAGGGAGAGAGGTCTGCACCTGCCAGTGGGGGCTCAGAGGCCATCCTGCACAGCAGACTGAGGGCCAGGGGCGCTGGGCCCTGAGTACGCTGGCTCAAGCTAGTAAATCAAACCCGAGCCGTTCAGTCTTACTCTCTTTTCCCACCGTAAAGCCGACAAATGCGGCTGCAGGGAAATGGCCCCGTGGGAGGCCCTCGGGGGTGTGCTTCTTCCTATAAACCGGGGAGGGGGGGCCACAGCCCGAGGGACAGAGAAAGGCCCTTCCTGTCCTCCTGGGCTGCCCCTCAACCCCCTTCCAGCAACAGGGAGAGATGGGGGGGGGCCCAAATGCCGCAATGCTCACCACCCTCGTGGGCTACCAGAGAGGGGAGCTGCCTAACCACACACACAGGGGAAGAGATGGGAATCGGGCCTCTATCACAGGCTGCTCTGCCAAACCCCCTCCCCGGCTCAGGAGATTAACTGAGTCTGTTCTCATACAGTGTTTTAAATCTGATAAGGAAAACATCCATTTCGAGGCATTTGCATAATGTACTCGCTGAGGCGAAGGAATCACCTGAATGCTGATGGGGGCACCTGGGATGAACCTGACCCCTCGGGCCTCCCGGGCATCCTCCCTGCCTGGAGACAAAGGAGCTGCCCTCCTCCCCACGACTGCCCAAGGTTGCAGGCAGGCGCTGGCCCTGGGCCCCTGGATGCTATTCATTCAGCAAATACTAAATGTGCACCTAGTAAGTGCCAGGAGCTGGGCAAAGCTCTGGGAAGACAGTGACTGGTAGGGCTGCCCCTGCCCTCCCGGACATGCCAGCCTGTGGCTCTGTGTGCCTTCACCCCGCTGCCCTCCACCTATACCGCAAAGCCTCTGAGGAAAGCGTGGGGGCCCCGTTTTACAGGAGACTGAGGCCAGGGTGAGGGGGGTCCCTGCTGTGAGCCATGAAGTCAGCAGAGGCGGAAGGTATGCCTTGATGGGCCCTCTGGATTCCAAATACAGTGCCCTTCCTCTGACACCCCAGCTGTGAGGAGAAAACCAAGGCGGCTTGCTGTGGGAGCTTAGGCAGGTATCTCGCCCTCTCTGGACCTCAGTTTCCCTATCCATAGAAATAATAGTGCCCTCCTGTGCCTGGAGCTTTGCCCTCATGCCCCTTTTACTCTTCTACTGAGAAGAAGAGTACGGCTCTCCTCTTCTCAGTGATCACTATTTTATGGCTCTGGGGTCAGGCAGGTCTGGCCTTGATCGTGGCCGATCACCTCTAGCCACTTGGGCTGGCCACACGCCCTCTCTGAGCCTCAGGTTCCTTGCGCGCCAGGTGGAAATGCCAGGCAACAACGCACATCACACAGAGCCCGGAGCCTGGTGCGTGCAGTCAGTGGGAGCCGTCGTTATTATCTGCGATGGGGAAACTGAGGCTCAGAGAAGTGACGTGACCCCACCCGGAGGCAGCCAAGCTGGGATGGGACCCCAGCAGCGTCCGGCTGCACAGCCCCGGGCCGCCTCCACTTTCCTCCCCAGGTGAGGCTAGGTTTTACTGACTCATCCTGTTTCCGGAGGGAGAAGACGGGCAGGACTCAGGGCGAGGAGGCAGGTTTTGGCTAAGGTGTCTCGCACACTGTGGCCTCTAGACCGGTTGACGGTCACGGGTCTGGGAGTTGGGGATGTGACCCTGGAAGAAGAGACTCTCCTCGGACTGAGCACCTGACCTCCGTTAGCAACATAGGAGCCCTGATACTAACGTTCCCTGATAGAGCTGCAAGGACCCCCACTCTGTAGATGCGGAAACAGAGACCCGTGGTGACGCAGTGCGTTTGTGGCAGAGTCGGGACCCGAACCCAGGCCTCGTGACCGTCTGAGGGTGCCGGGCTGAGATGGGACATTCCAATGGCCGGGGCCGCTGACGTGTCCCGGCTCGTCCTAGGCCATGCTAGAGCTCCTGCTGGCGCCCAGAGCCTACTCCCCGGAGGCCCAACAGCGCGGGCACAGATACGGGAGTCTTTGTGGCTTTGACAGGGAGCAGGGAAGGGAGGCACGGTGGGCCAGAGTCAGGACCCCCTCTCTCCCCATCTGCCTCACGTGGTTGAGGAACACATGGTCCGCTAGTTGGGAGATTTCTGAAATGCTGTGTGACTTAGATAAGTGGCTTGCCCTCTCTGGGCCTCGGTCTGCTGTCGCCCTGAAGATGTTTCCAGTCCCCTGAAACGTGCCCTGAGGTTTTCCGCCTGCCCCTCGGCACCACATCGGGGAACCTCTGCGCTCAGAGCCCCCATACTGGCAAGCCGTCAGAGACCAGACTGGTGATGCCATAGGATCAGGCTGCAGGGAGGACGTCACGCCTTGACTCCAAGCTCTGATCATCTGTTGCTCTGTGGGTGGTGGACCCACTGTCCTCCAACCTTCCTCTCTAGTTTTTAAAGAGAATTCAGAATCTGGATTTTTGGATAAAATACATATCGTCAGCGAATAAAGAGAAACCAATCTAAAAAAAAAAAAAATTCACATGGCCAAATCAAACTCTTGTGTGGATGGAAAACTGCCCGGGTAGAGACCTCTTTCAGAGACCGTCTCCCCCTAGCTTTGGAGAGTGAGCTGGGAGTGGGAGCACCACCTGTGGGAGGACACCCGGCCTCCGGCGGAATCTGATTACCCCTCGGCACCCCCAGGAAATGGCAGGCGGGTGGGTGGCGGGGGCGGGCAGGGGCGCCAGAGGTTGGGTTGAGAGCTCTTCCCCGGGAGGCACAGATGGTATTTTTTTTTTTTTTTTTTTTTATCAGAGTCAGCATTGGCTTCTTTCTGCTCTGATGAATAGATTCTAAAGAGGCAGTGACATTATTCGAGATAACAGAGGGAACAGAAAAAGGGTCAGCAATGGAGAGAAAATGGCAGAGCCAGCAGATAAAGGGGAGGCCGGCGGGGGCGGAGTGCCCTGGCTGGGGTGCCCCCCCCCCACTATGGTGATGCCCCCCACCACCCCCAAGCCCCTCTCCCTGCGGCGGGGGGCTGGAGCACCGCCCAGACCAGAGCAGGGGAGGCCCAGCCAGCTGCCGCCCTGCGTGCCTGCTCGCCCCGCATCCCGCCTCCTTGGCCCGGCTGCCCATTCCGCCTTTTCAATTCCATTCAATTAGGCCTCCCCGCTCGGAAGCTTGTCTCCTCTGATATCCAGTTTAACTGACAGGGGATTAGAGCTGTTTGTATTACACACACACTCTCGGGCCCGCTAAACCTCCGGCGGGGCCCAGGGACCCGGGTTATTTATGGAGCCCACAGTACCGTCCCTCTCAGACCTGCTTCCTTTGGGGGGTGCCAGGGGCCCTGCTGTCTGTTGCACAGCCCCGCCCCCTCCCCAGACCCCTCCACTCCAGGCCTGAGCAGTAGAGGGAAAGAGCCCAGATAGAACTGGGTCCAAATCCCAGCTCTGTCACTTGCTGGCTGTGTGGCCTTGGGCAAGCCCCTTCACCTCTCTGAGCCTCAGCCTCTTGTCAGACCATCAGCCCATAAGGTGATACGTGGGGATTAAGTCAGGTAACAGGTGTAGGGCACTGGGCGCGGTGCCTGCGTATTCACTCTGTATTTGCTCAACAAATGTGACTGTGTAACAACTCTGTGCCAGGCGTTGGTCTGAGTCACCGAGGAGGGGGCCAACCAGACCCCGTGCCTACCGTCGAGAAGCTCCCATTCCAGTACAGGAGACAGGAAATAGATTCATGGGGCTACATGAGTCCCATAGGGAGGGCCGGGCAGATGACAGCAGGGACGGTGACCATGAGGGTGATGATGACAGTGACAATGATGATGGCAGAAATCTGCCGTTTCCTCTTCCTGGAACACCCCCGCCCCTTCCCATCTCTCCCTTTGACATATTTCCAAACCCTGCAGTCATCTGTTGTTACATCACCTGTCACCCCAGTAAATTGCCAGCCCCCTGAGGGCAGGTGTCACGGCTGTCTCTCTCACTGCTGTCCCCCCTGAGTCGAACACACTACCTGGCACTTAAGAACTTGAGGTTTTCTGAATGAATGAGTGAACGAACAAATGAATGAATGAATGAGGAGGAGGAGGAAAGTAGAAAGCAGCCCCTCTCGCCTGCAGTAGGGAAGGCTACCCCGCTCGGCTTAGGAGACTTGGCTGCCCCAGCCCTCCAAAGGGGTTTTCTGGGTTTGGGAACTGGTGGGGGTTGGGGTCTTGGTTGGAAAGGGGTGGGGCACTTCCTTTCTTATCTTTTCTTCACTCAAAGGGAAAGAGGGGCCTCCACAAACCCTCCCTCTCTCAGCAGCTAGGGCACCGGGGAGACAAAGAGCATTTCTAAAGTCCTTTGAAGGGCTGGGCTGGAAGGCCCCCAGCACAGGAAACGCCCTCGGCACAGGAAACGCCCCCAGCACCGGTCTGTGCCCCCTTCCTCGCTCCATTTACCAGGCTTTGGGGGCCCCTGGCCGTGGGGCGGTGCAGGTCTGGCCATTCATCAAACGTGGTGCAATAAAGTAACAGCCATCGGTCCCTATACACGTTCCCCATGGCGGGCTTGACATGCAGAAGCGCTCTTCCTTCTCAGCACGGTTCTCTGCGGCGGGCGATGTCCCCATTCTCCAGAACAGAAACCGAGGCCGAGTTGTGGTGGGGCATGCCCAACCTCACCCAACCGGGAAGGAAGGGAGCTGGATGGAACCCAAGACTGAGGTTAGACACCTGCTCATCTAGCAGAAGGGAAGACTGAGGCTCAGAGAGGGGAAATGGCTGGTCCTCAGACTCACGGCCTTGTTACAGGAGGAACCAGGTGGAAACAGGTCTGCCCGACTCCAAATCCCGTTTGCAGTCTCTACCCTGCAGTTTCCTCCTCAGCTCAGGTGCCCAGATTGTTTCGGATTTGTATTAGGTCCAGAGTGGGCAGTAAGGGCTTCAAATTGACTACGCAGCCACTGTTGAGCCCTTCAAGGGCCGATCCTCGCTGGTAACAGAGAGGTCATCCAGTCGGAAGGGTAACATATTAAGATGTAAAGAGTTATAAGAATTAAATGACAAATAGAAACTGCGGACCCTCTCACAGGGGCGCATGTATGGTTCATTTTTCTGAGGAGTTGGTCGGGGAGGTTGGCCTTGAGGAACCCACGGATTTGGGAAATGGAAGCCCATATGATATCTTACAATTACAATGAATTAATCGTCATTATAATGACAGGAACCATTAATAATCGCTGTAATCAGACCCCAAGTTAATAGGTCTTACTGTTCCCATTTCACAGATAAGGATGCTGAGGCTCAGCGAGATGAGGTGATGTGCCCGAGGCCAGCCAGCTGGTAAGTGGGACTGAAGCCCAGACCCTTTGACCCCAAAGCCACTTTCTCTCCCTCTACCCTGGACAATCTCACAGGATCTCACAAGCAAGCGACTGTCTGGCCCGGGTCTAAATGGCTGGGCCAACATTGCTTCCCAGAGCATGCTTCTTGGTCACGGAACCCAGGGGACGTACCACCTGGCACTGGGGTCCCAGGGGTGAACAAGACCCATCCTTGCCCTCCAGTGCTCACAGGGAAGAGCCAGATAAGCAAACTGACAATGACCGTAAAGATCAACAGGTTCTGAGTTACCCTGGGAGCCCAGGAAGGGGTGGGACACATCCCATCTGGTGTGTGGGGATGGGATCAGGGGAGGCTTCCTGGAGGAGGAGATGCCTGGGCAGAATTTTGGCTGAGTTGGGAGGTGAAGGAGGGCGTTCTAGGCAGCAAAGGCACTGAGGCGAGCAGTGCTGGACCATGTGTAGAGAAGCCCCAGGTGGTTTGGTGTTCAGATGGTGCCTGGAGCCAACATGAGGCAAGGTTATCCTGAGAGCCCTGGGGAGCCAGGGTGGGAAGTAGGCACCCGAGGGCAGGTCACAGCTGTGCTTTGGAAAGTCCCCCAGCTGTGGCATCATGAATGCATGGAGAAGGGCAGTGGGAAGTGAGGGACGGCAGCGTCTAGAAGGTAGCAGTGGCATTAGGGACAGATGGAGAGGTGGTGACCGATGGGAAGATAAGCAGGGTGCCTGGAGGGACCTTCTGATTTGGGGGTCCAATTTGTCTCCTCTGTTCAGGGAGCAGATACACGCCTTTTTTTACCAGTCTCCTGCCTCTGCTGACTCCCTAGTTGGCCTGGGTGTCTTTTATGCCTTTTCTATTAGTGCCCTAGGGCTGCCATGACAAAGTGCCACAGACTGGGAGGCTGGAAACAATGCAAATACTTTCTCGCACGGTTCCGGAGGCTGGAAGTCTGAAAGCAGGGCGTCAGCAGGGCCACGCTCCTTCCACGACTCTGAGTGGAATCCTTCCTTGACTCTTCCGGCTCTGGAAGTGGCCGGCAGTCCTGGGCATCCCCCGGCTCACAGCTACATCCCTCCACTCTCTGCGTCTGTGGCCACACAGCGGCTTCTCCCCGTGTCTCCGTCTCACGTGACATTTCCCCTTCTCATAAGGACACCAGTCACACGGGATCAGGGCCCACGCTGATGACCTGATCTTACCTCGATGACATCTGCTGTGACCAAATAAGGTCACATTCACAGGTACCAGGGGTCAGGGCTTCGCCGCGTCTTTTGGTGAGGGACACAACAGAACGCCTAACACTCTGAAGGGCAGGCATTTTCCCGGTTCACGTCTTCAGCTCCCAGCCCTCGCCCAGAGCCCGGTGCGTGTCAGCACTCAGAGCGGGAGGTCACGGGACGAACAACGAGCCGATGGAGTCGAGGCGTCCGGCCTCTCCTCCGTGCTGACCCCCACTCCTCTGACAACGCAGCAGCCCCAGCCCAGCCGGCATCTGGGCCACACAGGTCTCCAGGGCCGCCTTTCCCGTGGGTTGTTCTCTGAAAGAAGTGGTGTTGATGTCAGCAGATGCCTGTCACTTTCCTTCCCCAGCAAAATCTCAACTGTCAGAGTAAGTGAAATAGTCATTGCCTATCCCCGCGTTTGAGATTTTATTGACAGTTTCATTGTCACCCAAAAAAACCTCCTTTTCTCCGTTGGCATTTTTATCAGGTGATTCTGGGGGCAGGAGGGGGATGAAGGGCTGGCTCCTGAAAATGGGTTTTGGCAGGTGGTGGGGGCTGGTTCCCCGGCCTGGGGGCAGCGCGGGCAGAAGACCCCCACGGTGGGCTCCACCATGCCTCGACTCCCGCCAAAAACTGCTGGGTACCCCGTCCAGGGGGCAGGAGGGAAGTGAGAGATTGGGGGGCCCCTGGAAATAGCCACGGTGGCCGAACGGGGCTGCCCAGTTTGGTGGGTCTTTAGGCCCCTCTCCTGCCTTCCCCAGTGGGCACTGGGGAGGCATCCGGGGGCTGGGGTGAGAGCATTCAGAATCAGACCACGTGGGTGAAGTTCTCAGCTCAGCGATATGTACTTTAGGGCAAGTACTTTGCCCCACCGATCCTCAGTGACCCCATCTGTTAAATGGGGTAGTAGCAGGTAAATTCCATTGGCTGAGGCTTCTTTGGACTGAGTACCCATTACCTGGTTCGGTCCTCACCAGAATCCAGACAGCCGGATGCCCTCAGGATCTTCACTTTAATGGTGCAGAGAGGCAAGGTGGCCCGGCCAAGGCCGGCCACCCCAGCCGGGAGGTGGCGAGAGTGGTTTGAACCCAGAATGTGAGCCTCCCAGCTCACCCGTGACTCCGCCCCGTAGGATTTGTGGCAGAGTGCAGGCAGTAACGTGACACTGCGCTGGCACCCAGGAAAAAGCTGTCTGCTGTTCTGATCGTCATTGTTGTCATTGTTGTCATTGTTGTCGAATGGGCCCCTCGGCAGCCACCCTGTCCCTGGGGCTCGTGGGTGGGTGTTGGCCCAGGGGACGTGGAACGAGCTCAGGGGTTGCACGGGGGCCGGGGACCCAGCCAGGAGTTCCACCCCGCTCCGTGCCATGACCCCCTCTGCGTCCCCCCTCCCCGGCCCCCAGCAGTGCTGCAGGTGGGACGGTCGGTTGCCAAGCGGGCAAGGGCAGCTGGCTAGGGTGGCAAGCCCAGGCCTTGCAAAGCTGCTTCGCCGCATCCAAGCTGCGCAGATGGGAAACGAGGCCCGGAGAGCCGCCCCTGCCTGGGGCTGCCCAGCCAGGCAGGTGAATACAGCAGTGAAGTTAAAACAACGGATTCTCGAGTCAGCTGGATCTGAGTTTGAGTTCTGCTGCGCCCACTGTGCCTGGGACGAGTCTCACTGAGGCGCAGCTTCCTCCTCTGTCCAGTGAGGTGACCTCAGTGACGCTGCACAGAAATTAGCACAACGGGGGTGCCTGGGTGGCTCAGTCCGTTAAGCGTGCGACTTCGGCTCAGGTCATGATCTCGCGGTTCGCGAGTTTGAGCCCCGCGTCGGGCTCTGTGCTGATGATAGCTTGGAGCCTGGAGCCTGTTTCAGATTCTCTGTCTCCCTCTCTCTCTGTTCCTCACCCCCCGCCCCCGCACTCTGTCTCTCTCTCAAAAATAAACAAAGATTTTTTTAAAAAATTAAAAAAAAAAAAAAAAAAAGATCTCAAACGCCAAACCCCTCTGGGTGCCCAGGAGGAGAGTGAGGCCCAGGGAGAGAGAAGACTTTCCCCGGAGGAGCCGAGCTGCAGAGTTGGGCTGGCTTCTCCACCTCCAGACTCCTGGCCCTGTGCTGTTACCACCTCCCGGCCCGGCCCACCTCCTCCGCTGAGCCCCTTCTGGCCCTGGCCTGCCCTCCTTCCCGTGTCTCGGCTCCCGTGGCTTCGAGAGCCCGTGCGGCGGGGCCCGCGGCGAGAAATGCCATTCTGCCTCTCCCCGGCACACTGAAGGTTTTGAAAGTTAAAGTATTACCGTCGGCTTTGTTGTTGCCTAACTACGACAGACAAATTGAGAACCAGTTGTCAAAATGTCAGTGCACAACAAATCAACATGCAGAACGAGTCACAGCGCTCCGCGGTGTATAATTAAACAAAAAATCCCTTTTAGAAATTTCAGCGAGCGTTGGTTCCACTTTATATTTGTCTGTGTGATTAATAAAGGCGGCTAATTTTCAGACTTTAAAAACAGCTAGAAAATAGCTCCTAATTACATATTAGGTTCCTAGCGGCCCCCGCTGAGCTCCGCCGGCATTGGTGGGCCGAAGAATTTGGCAGATCCTTAATTGCATTCTGAGCATCATCTAATTTTAGTTAAATGTAATGTAATCAGCAGCAGATGTCTGAAATAAAATATGAATTATGAATATGATAAAATTTCATTCTTGAATAAAAAAGTAATTTGCT
Source organism: Panthera onca (assembly GCF_046562875.1). Taxonomy (NCBI): domain Eukaryota; kingdom Metazoa; phylum Chordata; class Mammalia; order Carnivora; family Felidae; genus Panthera; species Panthera onca. The sequence continues at coordinate 17,286,064 of NC_138350.1, forward strand.
ATTTAGTTCATTAAAGTCTTAGAGGTTTATTAGGAACAGGTATCTCCAGCCCCGCGAGGTGGTGTGTTAAATGACATTTGGGAGAAAGGGAGACGCCCTAAAGGGACGGGGGACTTTACCCAGGAGCGTCCAGTTTGGATGAACGACCATGGGGCGTCGGGGAGGGCCCTGCGTCCACCGCAGCCTGATGACGGGGTCGGGGTGGGGGACTTGCCACCCAGAGCTAGTGTTCCCTGGCCTTGGAGAGGGGCGTGTGGGGGACTAGTTCCCGGTGACACGGCTGTATGCCAGGCACTCTGCCAAGCTCGGTGACACCGTGGGAGGTGAAGATCGGCATCCCGGCTACCGAGCAGGATTTCAGTCTCGGCCTCTTACTGTCTGTGCAACGTTAGGGCCTCAGGTTCCCTTTCTGTAAAATGGGGCTAATGATAGCCCCCCTCAGACATTCTGAGCGGTACCTGGAATGTGGCAAAGCCCCCGCTGGGGGCGTCGGTATCATTAGTTGCGGAAGTCCTGGTAAATCAGTGTTAAAATGCCTTCTTTTGTTTTGTCTTTAGAAGCAGCCCGGTGATGCGGAGACGACAAACTGTATTTTGTTCTTCAGCTGAGACTCAGAGAAGTTCAATAACCCACCAAAGGCGGCACAGCTAGTAACTGCCGGAGCTGGGATTTGCACCTGGGACCAGCCCTGCTCCTAGTGTTTTCCCCTGCATCCCAGGGCAGCTCTGGGAGAGCTGGCCTGGGGGTCTTGGGCTGAAGATTCTGGAAGGGGGCTGGGCAGTGGGTGGGGGGAGCAGGGCCCATTGCCCCCGATTCAAGGTAGAGAAAGGCCAGTAAGGCGCGGGAGGCAGGGCAGAGGGTCTGGGCTGGTACCCTGAGCTCTGCTGGAAGCCACTCTGGGCCGCGGCGGGGACGGAGGCTGCCCCTTATCCCAGCTTCATGCAAACCAATAATTTTCCACAATTATCTGGAAAAGATTAATTAGCAAAGTGCACCATATTGACTCAAGGCTGCCCTGGCGATCGATAAACTTGGGAGAGTCTCCCAGGTGCCTGGAGAAAGGACCAGAACTTGAAAATGGGGAGGGAAGCCCGGCTTTGACAGATCTGAGCCTCATCTTGCAGCCCTGGGGAGAGGAAAGCAGGCTCCCCAGGGGGTGTAGGGGGCCAGTGGGACGGCCGCTGTGGAGGGAACCCCTCTTCTCTCGGGCTCCACTTCCCTTTGCTGACGTGGCAGCCTGCTGGGGGCTGAGGGAGCTTAAAGGATCCGCCGTGGCTGCCTTTTCCAGGGTGAACGAGGACATCTGGTCTTCGTGAAGAACCACAGAAGGTCCACTGGTTCTGGTTGGGGCAGAACTGAGTGTGGTCAGAAGGGCAGGATTGGGCTCAGGTGGACCCACCCCCCACTCCCTGCTGGGTGCCCCCCACAGTCTCCTGGCCTCTCTGGGCCTCGGTGCCCTCCTCTGAGACCCAGCGGTTGAGAGTTTTTTCAGTGGGCCGGTGGACGCCCGCAGCCCAGCCCTGTGCCCGGCCCGGAGCAGGTGCGGGGCTAACGGAGGCCGCTGTCACAATGGACCAGATCTCCACTCGTCCTGCATCCGTGAGCATCCCGGCAGGACCCAGCGAGCCGCTCGGAGGGCACAGGTGAGGAGAGCTCTGGAAGGGGAGTTCTGAGGAGAAAGGTGCGGACCCTCAGGGCCAGGGAACAGCAGGGACCCTTAGATCTGAAGGGACAGAAATGGAGCTACAATAGCCCGGTAGTTGGGGAACCACAGAGGGAGTGCCACTGGGCGGGAGCCGTGGGCTCCAAGGGACACAGCCTCTGCCAATGAGTCAGGGCAGGAGTGTCCCCAACCTCCCTTTTTCCGCCCCTCCCAGCCTCACAGGGGATGATCCCTCCTGGAAGCCAGAGGCGGGGGGGAAGCCTGTGGAGGTCAGCTATCGAGGGCACGGGGAAGAACGCGGGGACGGGTGGAAAAGGGGAGAGCCCACCATAGCCCCCGTCCCGGGAATTTGGAAAGCTTTTGGAGGGGAGGTGGAGAAGGCTTCTGGGTGGGAGTAGAGACGAGGGAGTCCTAAGCCGGCATGGTCTTCACCCCATGTGGCTAACACAGGGTCCCACGTGCCCTCTCCCCAGGGCTCCTCCCCTCTCTCCATGGGGCCTCCCCCTGTCCATAAGAATCTCATGCCACATCCAGTGCTCCCAAAACAGTGCTCCCTGGGAGTTGGAGAGGATGGCCGGACAGGCCTGGGTTCACCAGTTCCCAACTGACTTGTGCCCTGGGCTTGGCACTTCACCTCTGTGACGTTGGAGAGGCCACGTCAGCCAAGTCAAAGCACAAAGCGAGATGCTCGACGTATAGGAGGAGCTCTGGACCCCCATTGCCTTCCTCCCTCTCTCCGCCCTCTTTCCAATCAGCCTCCGTGACGTCACGCGTTCGTCTAATAGCGCCTGGGCTCCTGCCACGTGCCAGGCCCACGCCAGGCCCCGACCCAAGCTGCGGAGAAACTGAGAATCATTTGTCCTGCAATGAAAACTGACAGAGCATCTCCTATGAGCTCGGCTCTGGGGACACAGTAGTGACAAGACCATGCTGGACTCTGCTCTTGTGAGGTCCACGGTGTCTCAGGGAGGCTGACTTCAAGCTGAAGTTTCTGGAGCCTGGGTGCTGTGTCAGGGTGACCCAGAGGGCTGCAGGATGGGGGGTCAGCCGTGCGTATCGAGGAAAGAGCCCCCTCTTGTATTATCAGCCCGGGAGCTGGGAGGCTGTCCCCGGATGGCAGGCACAGTGTGCAAAGCCCCAGGAGATGGGCCCGGGCAGCCCTAAATCCTGGGCACGGAAGGTCCCCGGAAGGCTGGATGCCTCATTCAGGTGCCTTCCCCTCCCCGTGCCTCCCCTCACTGGTCTGTCCCCCACTGCCTCACCTCCTTCCAGGCCCGGAGGCCGCCTGCCTGCCGCCCCCTGGCCACTCCCCAGTCCGGGTCAGCCGCCTGTCCCCGCTGTATTCATCAAGGGCATGACAGCTAAAATTCATTTGAAGATGAAGAAAGTGCCCGCTAATCCGTTCTGCGAGACATTGATAGACTAGCAGCTCAGGGAGAATTGCACAGCAGTAATGAAATTAGGCTAAAACTGCTGGCGGATTGCAGATAATTGCCCTTGTCTGTCACTCGGAATAACATCTCCCAAATCCAACACAAGGATTGTTCAACTTGCAGGAATTTCTTTTCTTTTCTTCTTTCTTTTCTTTCTTTCTTTCTCTCTTTCTTTCTTTCTTTCGGAAAGGCAGGGGAGGCAAAGCCAGTGGGGGGCTTTGTCTCTCAGAGGTCTGAGCAGGTGGAGCTCATATCACCGTGGTGACAAAGTCCCCGGCCCGGCCCGGAGCCCTGGCCTCCACCGCTCAGGACAAGGGGGCGGAGACAGGGGCTGGGCCACAGTCCCAGGACATTCCTCCCAGGGCCCCTTGTGGGTCTCCCCCCTGCCCCCCGCCAGCCTTGATGTCTCCTTCATGCCCAACCCCTTCCACCAGTAGGTTCTAGCCGGCAAAGCCCTAGGTGGAAAGTGGCAAGCAGGGAACCCGTGCAGAACTGGAGCTACAGTGAGGCGCCTGGGTGGCTCAGTCGATTAAGCATCCGACTTCAGCTCAGGTCATGATCTCAGGGTCCGTGGGTTCAAGCCCCACATCGGGCTCTGCGCTGACAGCTCGGAGCCCGGAGCCTGCTTGGGATTCTGTGTCTCCCTCTCTCTCTGCCCCTCCCCTGATCACACTCTGTCTCTCAAAAATGAATAAACGTTTAAAAAAAAAAAAAAAAAAAGAACCGGGGCTATGGCAACGGATTTGGGGAGGAAGCAGAACCCAGTTAGAAGAGCAGTCCCAGGGATTGTGTTCAAGTTGCATTTGCCTTATGCTGAGGCAACATCAGTCCTTCGGGTAAGAGAATGGACAGACTCTGGGGGATGGGGACAGATGAAGTCTCCCCAAGCCCCTCTCTGGGGCTGCCATGGGGATCCAGGCTCCTGGAGAGGAAAGTTCCACGAAGGGACAGTTTATGGACCCCAGGGCTGTTGGCATGACCGGTACAAAGCTCGCACTGGACCCCGATGTTATAGAGTGTTCGATGTCAGCATAATGGGCCTTTTCATACGTTAGCATGAGAAACTGATGGCAGTCGCACTGGGTGATGTTACACAACATTTGAATGTCAACATCATGCTACGTTTGATTGTCAGTGGCCCAAAAATCGTGAATGCTCCTCTCCTTCAAAGCTGAAATATCAACATCATGGGCTCTTAGCCCATGAATATCATTGACCTGGAAAATTTGGGAGCTGTAAGGAGTCTTTAGGAACTGGCCCAAACTTTTCATTTGATAGATGAGGAAACTTAATCCAGAGAGATTAAGTGATTTGTCAAAGGTCACGCAACAAGAAGAGCCGTAAATGTAATATTCATTAAGGTCACAGTTTTGTCCAGGTCGGTCCTTGAAGAACGTATAACTCTTTCCTCTTGTCCAGGCCTGGCCCATCCCCCCTGCCCCGAGGGTGCTGGTGCCTGGTGCTCAGCTCCTGGGGGTGTGCCTAATGTTCTGGGATTCATAGCAGGATCTCCCAGAGCCCTCTGGCCTGCTGACCACTGTTAGCCAGTGTCACTAATCAGCCCCAGCCATTGGCTGAGCCCCACTTTCCAGATCATTCCTTTGGATCGACCTGGGTCTTTTAATGTTTGTTTATTTTTGAGAGAGAGAGAGAGAGAGAAGGTCAGAGAGAGGGAGACATAGAATCCGAAGCAGGCTCCCGGCTCTGAGCTGTCAGCACAGAGCCCGACATGGGGCTCGAACCCACAAATCATGAGATCATGACCTGAGCCAAAGTCGGACGCTTACCCGACTGAGCCACCCAGGCACCCCAAGCATCACCTGGGTCTTTCAGGGGCTGACCATGTCTGTCTGAGGCAGCATGCAGGGAACAAGGTGAGGCTGGGAGGGAGATACTGAGTCAGAGGAGGGACATATGATCTCCGAGGGCTTGTATTCAGGAAGGCATCAGGAAGACCTTGACTTTGAAGAGGGTTTTGAAGGAGCCAACAGGTTTTCATTAGCAGTCTCAGAATTGGGGTTGAGGGAGGAGCTGGGCATGGGACCGGGGACACCTGCCCCCAGAATGGGGAGGAGGCCCCAGAGGATGGGCGAAGGATGCTGGTACCTGATGAGGTAGGGCATTTCACGGAGGTCTTTTCAGCCGCATCTTCCAGAACCCTTGGCAGCCCTGGGGCTGATCATCCTGAATCAGTGATTCTCAAAGTGTGCCCCACAGACCTCTGGGGGTCCCCAAGACCCTCTCAGGCTACCCCTGAGACCAAAACCACATTCATAATCATACTAAGACATTATGAGCCTCTTTCACTGTGTTAGTGTTTGCACTGATGCCGTAAAAGTAACAGGTGGATACACTGCTGGCCTCAATGTCATGGCCACGGGCACCAAACCATAAAACCATAATGGAGCTCATTGCTTTCTTTACCCCAAATACTCTCTCGGTTAAAAGTTAAAAAGCCTCTTTCAGTTAAGCATGCTCCTAATGAAAAGTAAAATTTATTGATTTTTTTTTTTTTTTACAAAAATCTCAACCTTCAAGTGCACATCTTTTATTTACTTATTTTTTTTAAATGTTTCTCTTTGAGAAAGCGCAAGCGGGGGAGGGGCAGAGAGAAAAAGGGGGACAGAGGACCCGAAGCCGGCTCTGCGCTGACAGCAGGGAGCCCAGTGCGGGGGCTCGAACTCAAAAACTGCGAGATCATGACCCGAGCTGAAGTCGGACGCTCAACCGACTGAGCCACCCAGGCGCCCCCTGAATTCGCATCCTTTAAATATGCCTCGTGACGGAAAAGGAAGGATGGCCAGGAAGCCCTCTGCCCTACCATGGGTTGCTCCAGAAAAACACTGTGTGACTGTCGGAGTCTCGAGCGGCACCGGCCTCTTTCTTCACGGAAGGCCGTTTTCACGCGGAGTGATGACCAACGGACAAACGGTATGTGGCAGATATTTTCTCAAACACGAATAAAGTTGCCTGTCAACCGATTTGTTGCTCAGGATAAAATTAGACTTTCAAGCAAAAATTAGGGTTTTGGAGAACTTGTATCTGCCACCGTGGGCTTGACGGCTTCCTGCTTGAAGTCTTCCCTGAAAAGAATGTGACTTCTCTCTCTCTCTCCCTCTCTCTCTGATACTGTATGGCGACATATGCCAACGTTTGGCAGGGCTGCGTAACTCAAGCCGACCGCTATTTTCCCAATGGCTGATACGTAATGTCACAAGATCAGCCAAAGATCCATTCGAAGTGCGGAAGAGACCGATGGGTTTTACTTTCTCAGAGTGTGCGAGTTAAGGGATGTGCTTCCAGGTACCACATTACACCCGACCTCGCGGGGAGTTTTGTTTCCGTACCAAAGAAAGAACGCTCATAATGATCTGAGAGAGAGAGGTCGGAACGCTGCCGTTTTCTGAGCTGTGTGTCTGCGCGAGGCCTCGTGTTCTTCGTCTACGTCAACCAGAACAACGTGCTGCAGCAGATTGAGTATGCGGAAGCAGATGTGAGAATCCAGCTGTTAATCTTCCGTTCAGCCAGACTCTCTAAAGAGGTGCGCAAACACGGACAACTGGAAATGAATCCCCGTTTCACAGATGCAGAAACCGAGGCCCAAGAGGCCTTGGGACCCCATGCCTTTCCCTGTCTGGGCCCAGGTCTCCCATTCGGGTCGCCAACTTCCAAGAATCTGCTGGGCGTGGGTCTTCCCACGGCTCCTGTCCGGGCATCTGGGAGCCCCACTGCCCATTTTCCATCCTGCTGCCCGGGGCGGGTGGGAGCCGGGCCCGGGTGGCCGGCAGCTGGCCCCACATCCCTGGGGCAGGGGAGGAGGTGACCAGGGCCGTTTGTGGTAATGGATTGCGGGCGGGTGGCGGCAGGGTGAAGGAGTGCGCCGGCCACGGCCCGTAATGCCTCACGAGCCGGCTCTGGCACGGGTAATTTACTGCTGCCGACAATAACATATTTCACTTCCCGTCGCCCCGATGAAGATTAGTTGTGTTTGAAAGTGGCTGAGTACACAGTCAATTCCGCTTAAACGTTTACAGTCAACTGAGCACAGATAATGCCCCCTCCGAACATGTGTCTGGGCCTCCTGTGGCTTGGGGAGGGGCTCTGAGTGGGGGCAGGGGTTCCCCCCCCCGAACCCCACCCCAGGAAGGGGCTGCAGCTGTGCAGAGGGAGGGGTTCTGGAGCTGGGGGCTGGGCAGAGATCTAGGGCTTCCCTCCGTCCCACTTGTCCGACTGTCTTTCAAAATCATTCATTCAACAAACGCTTCCCCGGGACTGGCCAAGGACGTCTGTGTAGGCTTTGGGTACAGACAGAAATCAAAGCCATGGTTACGTTTGATCCCAACCACAGCCCTGGGAGGCGGGTTTTATCTCCAGTTTCCAATAGAACCGAGACTCAGAGAGGCTCATTTTAGATTTCTGGATGCCACGCATTCAGGTGGAGTTGGGATTTGAACCCAGGCCTGTTGGAATTTCTGAGCGTCGCAGGGTTCCTTGTGACCCTGATTGTATGAGCTTGAGCCCTGGGCCGGGTGGAGTCGTCCGTTCCGTCCAGCAGTGGCACAGGGCTCCTGGACCAACTCTGGACTCACATCCGCTGTGCACCCAGGTTTGGGTTGACCAGCAGGCTCCAGGGCTCTCTGGCTTGATATCCCCAGTCATGTGGGTGGGGGTGGGGGATCCCATGGCAGGACTGGGAAGCCATGAGCCTGATGGGACTTGAGGTTAGACAGAGTCCCAGGCCTGGAATGTCACTTGTTGGCTGCAGGAAGTTGCCCCTGATAGACGAGCTTCTTGCTGTCTTTGGGAGACAGAGTGTTTGAGGGTGGCCGTGTCCGGTCCTGGGCCCAGACCCCCACCAGACCTGCCTGTGATACTCACTGGGGTCCAGATGAGGGTGTAAATGGGGCCCCAGCACCAGCCCCCCAGGCTTCTCTTCCCAACTCGGGCTGCGTCCAGGCCTGGAAGGCCATTGTCACACACATCTAGACACCAGCCTCTCAGGCAACCTGGAACCATCCTGACCCCCCTCAAGTGGCCATACCTTGACTGCCCCTCGGGCCTGAGGGTGCCCGCATTGGTGGTGGCTTTGTCTTGGGAGGAGGGACCTCAGATGAACCGTGAGAAGAGGCCCTCCAAGCCTTGGAACCGGGGTCCTGGATTCCTGCGTGGGGTCAGTGGGGGCACAGGCTTCCCGTGGGCACATCCCCTTGGCCCATAGACTCCTCCCCCTGTGGGAATGGGCGTGGTCGGGCCCCTAAGGGCGCATGGCGCACTTCGGCCTTGCTCGAAGTGGGTGAGTGGGTGGGTGGACCAGCCTCTCCCCCCCTCCCTCCCTGCCACTCCCAGCCTGAGGCCAGTCCCTGAGATCCTGAGGGGCTTCTGGCCCCCAGAGACTATGCAGTGGACTTCACGTCCAGAGCCTGCCACGGACAACCAGAGGCTCGCGTGCCTCACCCGAGGCTCTGCTTTCTGCGCACCTTTATTAAGCACCTGCTGTATGCCAGCCCTCTGCTGGACCCTGTGCACTTTTTTTTTTCCGCTCAGGCTTTACAGTAACCTGGTAGGTGGTGTTCCCTCTCCCTTTTCCAGAGGAGGAGACAGAGACCCAGGCCGGGAAGGGGGACACACAGAAGGAGGGTTGGGGCCAGGATTCAAACCCAGGACTGCATTCCTCTGAGAGGTCCTGGCCTCTCGGCTCCGGACATGCAGTGTGAGGGAGAATGTGAAGGTACGTGTGAGGTCGTGGCCACATGTGCCCCGTGTGACGAATGGGGTATGTCCCCCCCTGTGTATGATACTGTGCCTGGGGAATCATGCGGGGGAGGCCATAGGCACTGCATCTACGGGGATGACACGGTTCCAGTTGTACTGTTTATCCGTGACTGTAGGACGTGGCTGTGTGGCACCATCTACCTGCGTCTCGTGACACCATCTGGGTGACCTGCGCGTGTCTGTGCGACACCCATCCATCTGTGTCTTGTGACACTGTTGGGTGACCTTGTTGTGTCCAGGCGGTGCTGTCCCCTGGGAGGGGCTGCGACTGTGCATCCTCAGGCTCAAGAATCCGCGCTGGGCACTGGGTGCTGGCAGAGCTCGGTGACAGATGGACCCACCTCTGCAGCCCCAGCCACTCTGCCCAGCCACCCAGCCATGCCCAAACTCCGAGCGGCCACGGAGGCCACACAGACCAGGGTGCCTGCCGCTGGGCAGGGCTGACTCCAGGTCGCTTTGTCACCCCTCCACACAGGGGGACGTGTCTCAGCAACACCCTTTGTCCTCAGGGGCAGCAGCAGTGGGGCCCTTCGTCCCGGGCTAGACCCCGGCACGGCCATTTCTAAGTCTGGTGCCTCTGTGGGGCTTCCGGGACCCTCCACCCCTCCACTTCCGGATCTGCTCTGATAAGTGGAGCCTGTCGCAGGCACCAGGGGATTGCATCCGATCAGGCCAGGAGTACGTGCCCCCATCAGATCGGCCTTGGCCACAGACCTGCTGCCCAGCCTCCGCCCCACAGCATGGCCGAAGCCTCCTGTGCCGGGGGGAGAAGGCGCTGGGGACAGGAGCTGTGAGCCTCTCGCTGTGTGACTTCACATACATTGCTTAACTTCTCTGTGCTGAGATGCGAGATGGCCTAAGAAAGGACTTGACGGCTTGGAAATGCAGCAGAAACAGCAGAATGCACGGCAGGGCACAGAGCTCTTCGGTGTCCACTGCCTCCAGTGGCGAAGGAGAGGACAATTTGGGTTCAGCACATGCCTAGGGCCAGCATTTGCATGCTGTACCTCCTAGGAGCAGGCTCTCTCTGTTCACACCGACGTCTTCTTTGTTCTCCCTTCCCTGAGGTAGAAGCAGGTTGGGAGAGGGCAAATGACTTGCTCAAGGCCACACGGCAAGAGATTAACAGAGTTAGTTACCTCTACATCCCCCTGCCGTTGTTTCCAATATGGATGAGGCTCGGCAGGAGTTACCATCCATTTTACAGATGGAGGAAACCGAGTCCCTCTCAGGGGATGTGATGTTTCGGGGTCTCTGGACTTCCAGGCCAGTGCTCTCTCCCACCCCCTGTTCCGTCTCTCCCTACCACCCTAAGTGCAAATCGCTGCAGCGGGGTGGGGGAAGGTTGGGCAGGCTAAGGGAGAGGCTCTGTCAGAGACAAAGGGCCGCTGTGGCTGCACAATGGTGACAATCAAAGCCAGATGATAGACACTGGGCTTCAGGAGCAGCCTGGAGCCCACCTGCAGCCTCCTCCAGACAATGGGGAGCCTGTGCTCCTGGGAGGGGCATAATAGGCACCCTGTGTTGGGGGCTCTGCCTCTCCCTGCACCACTCTGAGGACAAGGGATGGCCATGGTAGCCAGTGCCCCACCTAGGAGCAAGGGAAGAGAGGAAGGGGGGCTCACATGTGGTGGTGGGAGAGGGGAAACGGGGAGCCCACCCACATGATGCGATTTGGCTAGACCTCTCTTTCCTGGCCCGCACTTTGTCACCATGCCTAAAAGCAGATAACTCTCCATTGCCTTGCCTTTGGACAAGCAACATAAACATCCCAGACCCTCAGTTTCTCCATCTGTAAAATGAAGACGATAGACTTTACTTGGCAGAGGTGCTATGAGAATCAGATGAAGGAGACACAAAGGGTGGTACATAGTGGTGGCCTGAGATGTGTTCGTTCCATGATGGATGGATGCTGGATACATGGTGGGTGGAAGGATGGGTAAATGAGTGGGTGGATGGGTAGATGGGTAAAATGAGTGGGTGAGTGGATGGATGGATGGATGGATAGAAGTGTGGATGGATGGATGGAAGGAAGGATGGAGGGGAATGGGAGGAAGGAAGGAAGGAAGGATTAATAGAGGGAAGGAAGGAAGGAAGGGTGGATGGATGGATGGATGGATGGGTCAAAGGATGGTTGGAAGGAAGGAAGGAAGGAAGGAAGGAAGGAAGGAAGAGTGAATAGAGGGAAGGAAGGAAGGAAGGAAGGAAGGAAGGAAGGATTAATAGAGGGAAGGAAGGAAGGAAGGGTGGATGGATGGATGGATGGATGGGTCAAAGGATGGTTGGAAGGAAGGAAGGAAGGAAGGAAGGAAGGAAGAGTGAATAGAGGGAAGGAAGGAAGGAAGGAAGGAAGGATAGAAGTGTGGATGGATGGTTGGATGGTTGGGTGGAAGGATGGCTGGAAGGAAGGAAGGATGGAGGGAAGGAAGAGTGAATAGAGGGAAGGAAGGAAAGAAGAAAGGAGGGGAATGGGAGGAAGGAAGGAAGGAAGGATGGATGAGACAGTAGATGAGTGGAAAGATGGACAGATGAATAGGTGAGTAGCTGAGTGGATGGGTGGAGGGTGGATGGTGGGATGAATGGATGGCTGGGTGGGAGAATAGATGAGTCGAAGGAAGGACAGGTGGGTGGATGAATATGAGGTTAGGGTCTGGGTAGCAGGTGGAAGAGTGATACCCGAGGTAGTCAGGAAAGGCTTCCAGGAGGAGGCAAGGTACACGTAAGCAGCAGGGAGGGTACTGCATACTCCTCAAGGGCAAGCAACGTTCATCTCTCAGCTCTGAATCCCCAGCTCTGGCCTAGGTCCCCAGAGAGGACAGGTGCTCAGACATCCTTTATCGAATTAATGTGTGCTGTGCTATCAGCAGGCCAAGGCAGGTGGCTCTGGGTCTGAGTTCCAGCTGCACTGTGTACTCGCTGTGTGACTTTAGGCCCATCCCTTCCCCTCTCTGAGACTCAGCTTCCTCTACTGCACAAGGCATCGCATCCTGACCTCACGCTGCCGTCGTGGGGACCGAGAGAAATGATGGGGAGGGAAGCTCCCAGCACACAGTCAGATGCACGGTAAGAGTCTGGCTGAGGTGTGGGACAGGGGAGAAGCAGATGGCAGGGAGGGGCTCAGGCCCCAGAGCCCCTGCTGGGCCTGACCTTCGGCCTCCTGAATCCTGACACTCCCCTAACCTTGGTCCTCCAGCCCCTGAACCGGAAGGAGCCCTTGGGACATTTCATAATTTAAAGAGAACGAGCGGGGGTCGGGGCGGGGTGGGGGTGGGGTGGAGAGTCTTGAACCACTGCCGCCTCTTAATGGAATTACCGAAAAGGGCTTTTTAATTAAAAACAAGAAGTTAGGGACAGGTTCGGATCCATAATTCAGGGCCCTGGCGCTGCGGCCGCCTATGGTTTCATTTTCCTTTATGTCTCACTCGCAGCGTGATCTATATTGTTAAAATCCTGCATGAAAAATGGGCCCGGCTTTTCAGGTGGAGCCGTAAATATTTACCCTGCCTAACGCGGGTCCCCCTGTCGAGGGAAGCTTAGGGGCTTTTAAATGCAGCTTAAGACATCCCAGCGATGTCTCATTAAAATTTAGTCTTGCTTTTCCGTCTGCTGTGATTAATGCTCATGGGGCACAGGAGGAACAGCTGGGAGGGGGACCTAGAGGCGTGTATGCAGGTCAGGGGGCCCTGGCTGTGCCGGCCTAGACACCCTCCCTCCGTGGTGAGGGGGGGTGTCCTCAGGCACTCCAGCCCAAGAAGGGCCAACAGGGCAGGGGAGGTGGCTCTGCCTCTGGGATGGGGATCCCCAGAGCCCAGGGTCGGCCCTGTGGGCCTGTGGCTTCTCCATCTCAACCCCTCAACTCCCTTCCTATGGATCCAGGGGTCCCCCCCTGTGTCCCTCCCTTCATCCCTCCCTTTCTTCTGAACAGGCCACACTCTCTGGAGCCTCTAGGCTTTCACATCTGCTGTTCCCTCTGCCTGGAATACTTTTCCACTCCTGAGTTGCTCTATTTCTTTTTCACTTCTTTGGGCCCCTGTCTACACAGTGGTTAAATTTGGGAGACCGTCCTGGGCCAGAGCTGAGTGAGGGACCCCTCCTCTCCATGCTGGCCCTGATGATAGCAATGTCCCTTCTGCCTACTGGTCAGCCCCACCCTCCTCCCACTGCTCCTCTGTCTGTCTGTCGGCTTCTGGGAGGGAGGGCATGTCCCTTGGCCCCCATGGAGTCCCCCACTCCAGTACAGGGCCTGGAACATGGAATGAATTTTGCGTGAAGGACCAGGTTCAGGATTGGTCTCCGGCATTGGGTCCCTGTGTTACTTCCTGGGCTGTGCTAGGCGGACCCCTGCCCAGCTTGGAAGGGGAATCTGAAGGCCTGGGCTCTCCCCTGACAATGCAGCCGGGGAATCACAGGGACTCTGGACAGGGGCCCACACACCGGCGCATATTGGGTTTTGTTTCTTACAACAGCTTCAGTGAGATATAGTTCACACATCTGAAGGGTATCCAGGTTTTGGAACTGGTACCACGATTTTAGAACATTTCATCATTTCTCCTAAAAGGAAACACCTCCTCATAAGCACACACACACACACACACACAGAGCCCCTGGCAGCCACTAATCTTTCTGTTTCTTGAATTTGCCTATTCTGGGCATCAGCCTGTAAATCATACACTAAGTCGTCTCTTACTCGGCACAATGTTTTCAAGGTCCATCCGTGCGGCACGCGTTCGTGCCTCCCTCCTTGTTAAGGCTGTATAATGGTCCACTGTATGGCTGTTCCTCAAGTGGGACCCCTGAGGGTCGTACCCCTTTGGGGCTGTTATGAATAATGCTGCTATGAATATTCACGTGGAGTCTTGGTATGGTCTTGGGCTTTCACTCCTTGATAACAAGGAGCAGAATTGCCGGGTCATGTGCGTGGGTTTGCCGATGGCGTTTCGGCAGCTCTCCTGGGTAGAAGGGCTGGGTGAGGAGGTGGAGAGCAGAACAGTTCTGAGCTACCTGCTGTGGCCTCTGGGCAGGTCGCTCCATCTCGGAGCCTTGGCCTCCCCACCTGCCAAACAGGGACCATGACGGCACCTCCCGGAGTTGGCGGAGGCCGCATGAAATGACAAGGCCGGAGGGAGAAGCCTCACTGGGAGCCGTTCTCCTTCGCCAGGTGGGCGAAGGGTCCAGGAAATGCCGTGTCAGCTGTAAATGCTGCGGCTCCTGCCAGCAGGGATGGAGCGAGAAGAGCCCTGACTCCATTGCCCTGGGTAGGGGAGGTGTCACTAGGGTGCCCATTTTGCAGCTGGGGACACTGAGGCCTTGGGAAGTGAAATCACTTGCTGAGGTCACGGAACCGGCCTGCAATCTGTCAGATTAAGTCCCTTCCCTCAACCTACTCGCAGCCTGGTCCTGCCTCCTCCTGGCTGCGGATGACATGCGACCAAAAGCCAGGCCCTGTTTGTGGGTGTGAGTTCCCCGAGAGCTGAGACTCTGTCTTGTCCCCTGATGTGGCCCCAGTGCCCAGGATAGCCCCAGGCACAGAGCAGACACGCGGCAATTTTTCCAAAAGGATGCATGATATAGTGACTTAGTTTCCTCCTCTGTGAAATGGGAATGACATCTGACCCCTCAGAGCTTGTGAGGCACAGGGCACATGGCCTGAGCTTTGCAGATGGAGTTTCTGCCTCTCCCTGATCCTCCATGGGGATCGCGTAGGGGCACGCATGGGACACCGGCCCCCTTGGAGGCTGGGTCTCCTGGAAGGAGACAGCAGTGACGGTCACCATCCAGGGCAGGTCCTGCCCTAGCAGAGCTTGGGAGGGCCCGTGTCCCGCTGCCGCGTCTCCCTTCCCAGCATGGGGACTGTCAGTCAGCTCCCGCGCACCTATTCGGGGTCTGCCTGTCCTGGGGGTGCTGAGTGGGTGCTCCTCTCTACAGAGATGCCTTGGCCGATTTTCCAGCTGATGGGGCTAGCTGTGTCACCAGGTCTCACCTGTGATTCCATTGTGACAGCCAGATTTTTCTGAGTAATCTTTTTTTTTTAAGTTTACCTATTTATTTTGACAGAAAAATGCATGAGCGGAGGAGGGGCAGAGAGAGAGAGAGAGAGAATCCCAAGCAGGCTCTGCACTGTCAGTGCTGAGCCTGATGGGGGGCTCGAGCTCACAAACTGTGAGATCATGACCTGAGCCAAAATTAAGAATTAGACATTTAACCAACAGAGCCACCTAGACGCCCTTTTTTAAAGTAATCTCTATGCCCACTGTGGGGCTCAAACTCACAACCCCGAGATCAAGAGTCACATGCTCTACTGACAGACGGGCCAGGTGCCCCGACGGCTGGATTTTAAAAGCCCAAATTAAATGGGTTCCTGAGTTTGAGCCCCACGTGGGGCTCCTCGAACTGATGGCGTGGGGCCTGCTTGGGAGTCTCTCTCCCTCTCTCTGCCCCTCCCCCACTTGCATTTTCTCTCTCTCTCTCTCTCTCTCTCTGTCTCAAAATAAATAAATAAACCAAAAAGAAATATTTAAAAGTCCAGATTGTCAGGTGCCCCGCACCAGCCCTCACTCACCCAGAAACGGCAGCAGAGGGAGGGGTCCAAAAAGTGGGCGTGGTCAGAGGCCTGGCCCGGAGGGGGCCGCGGCTTCGCTCCGCCCATCCAAGGCACGGCTCTGGCTCTGCGGGGGATTGGGCCCCTGGCCCGTGCAGGCTGTGGGCTGGTGGGGAGCGGAGGGGGTGCGAGCTGTCCCCTAGACCAGACTTTCTGTCCCTGCATCAGCTCACAGAATCATCATAAAGGCGGCAGAGTCAACGGTGGAGCTGAAATCCCCTGGGGCTAAAGGCTCCGAGCCCATGCTTTGTCAGCCTCAATGACAGGTCGTTGCTGTTATTGCGTTATTATCGTCAACATCCTCCACAGATGCGCTTCGCAAAATGCTGCCTGGCAGAGAGAGAGAGTCGTGGACTGGGAGTGAGGTCCTGGTCCCTATCTGCTGCGGGGGGCCCGAATGACCTCGACAACTCCCACCACGCCACCAAGCCCCTGCCCCAGGGTTTGAGTGGCCATCTGCACAGTGGCCAAGGCTCGGGCTGGGAGCCGGGCTCCCTGCAGGTGACCTCCTGCAGGTGGCTTAGGAACTCAGAGCCTCCATTTCCTCATCTGTAAAATGGGAACATAGTAGTTCCCACCCCCTGCATTGTGGTGAAGAACTGGGGGCGGGGGACGGGGCTTAAGAGGGCAAAGCCTGGCTCCCGGCAGCACTAGCAAATCTGGACAAAGGTGGGAGCCCGGGGAGGGGGGTTTGACAGGTGGAGGGGTGTTTGAGGAGCTGCGGTGTGGGCAGAAGCAGGCCTGGCAGAAAGGAAACCACAGGCAGACCTCTGGCCCGGGAGGTGAGGCAGGCTGGGGCGGAGGGCTGGCGCTCCTGGCCCTCTGGACCCCTTGCCTGCGGCGGCCACACAGGTAGATGTGTGTCTTGCAGGGGCTGCCACCATTTGTGTCATCTTCCAATCTGCCACGGGGAATCAAAGGCTCTGACGGGCCTGTTAGCCCCATTCTCCAGGGATCACTCCGACAATTTCCGCTGCACTCGGTGACAATGGGCTGTAATTAAGGTGTCAGCATATCATTTAGCCCTTTCAGTGCAAAGCCCAGAGACAGGCTGGGCAATCTTCAGCCTCTTTAAAGAGAGATGCGCACCGGGAGAAGGTACGAGTGCACAGAGGGGGCGCACGTCCCCCAGATGCCTTCGCTGGTCCGTGGGGACAGCTGCTCAGGAAGCAGGGGCATCCGAGCGGCCTCTGGAGTCGTGGAAGTGAGCAGGAGATGGGATGGCCCGGGAGGAGGAGCAAGGCACAGAGCACCGAGGACAGGCCACGTTGGCTGCATCAAATGTGCCCGCAGACACGCAGAGCCCTGTGAACGCTCTCATGGGGCTGCTTGGTCAGTGGCTTGTGCAGCCTCACTCTCCTTGAAGACAGGGCTCCTGCCTGTCACCCGTGTCTGCATCTCTCCAGCACAGAGCCTGGCGGAGAGAGAAGCCCAATAAATGTTTGAAGGTAAGAAAGAACGAAAGTAGGAAAGGAAGAGGGAGAAACAGACAAGGGGAGAGGTAACCAGACAGGCAAATGCTGGATAGTACACGGGATGGGGTGTGGAAATGATAGAAGCCTGATAGAAAGGTACAGAGGAGAAGTGTGTGTGTGTGTGTGTGTGTGTGTGTGTGTGTGTGTGTGTGTGTTGGGTTGAAGTGTGTCCCCCAAAAGATATGTGCCATCCTAACCTCCAGTTCCTGCGAGCGTGACCTTTGCCAATGTCATCAAGTTAAGGTGAGGATGTGAGGGTGACCCTAATCCATTATGTCTGGTGTCCTTCGAAGAAGAGGAGAAAAGACACGGAGGCACACAGGGAGAATGCCATGTGACGACAGAGGCAGAGACCGGAGGGGTGTAGCTGTGAGCCGAGGGACGCTGTGGGTTGATGGTCATCACCGGAAGCCGGGAAGAGGCAAGGAAGGATTCATCCCACCCAGCATCTCAGAGGGAGCACAGCTCTGCTGACCTCTTGATTTGGGACTTCTGGTCTCCGGAACTGCAAGAGAATCCGTTTCTGCTGTTTGAGGCACCCCGTGTGTAGTCCTCTGTTATGGCGGCCCCAGCACGTGAGTACAGCCTGTGTGCACAAGCGTGTGTAAGAAAGACAGGAAAGACAAGAGAGTAGAGAGGCAGACGTGCAAGGACGCAGTGTGTGTGTGTGGAGCCTCAGGGAATCTGAAGCTTCGGCACGGCCTGATCTAGCACGCTTTCTGTGTTGAGAAATCTATTAACAGGAGCACCACCGGTCCCCATGGTCACCATGGCCATCAGCACCACGGGGACGCCTGGGTGGCTCAGTCAGTTAAGCGTCCGACTTTGGCTCAGGCCATGATCTCTCAGTTTGTGGTTTAAGCCCCTCATCAGGCTCTGTGCTGACAGCTCAGAGCCCGGAGCCTGCTTCAGACTTTGTGTCTCCCCTCTCTCTGCCTCTCTCCCTCCCTCCCTCTCTCTCTCTCAAAAATAAACAAACGTTTAAAAATTTTTGAAAACAACTATCATCATCGTGACCGTCATCACCATTGCCACCACCGTGTGTGGAAGGAGGAGAAAAGGGGGAGCAGGGCAGAGCCCTGGGGAACCCCCGCATTCGGGAGGTAGGGCAGGAAAAGAGGAGGCCGCCCGCACAACACAGAGCAGACAGGACGAAACACGGGGAGAAGACACCCCAGACTCAAAGGGAAGGGAGAGTCGCGAAGAGGGGGTTAGAATGGTGTCCGATGCCCCAGAGAGGCCCAGTGCGTGTCCAAGATTGAGGGGGTCGCTCTCAGGGGACGGGGGCGAGTGGATGGCCGGGGAGTGGGGAGGAAGTAGGAAGTAAGAGTGAAGACGCCCCAGTTGCCGGGGGCGGGGAGGGGGGGGGCGGGCAGAAGAGCTTGGGGGGACGAGCCTGAGGCGGGGAGACTCGGAGGCGCTGGGGCTGGTGCGGTCCTCCAGGTGGGTGGCAGTCCCACGGAGGGCTGAGGCTCAGGAGCGTTGACGGGAGAAGCCCTGACCGGCTGGCCAGCTAGACAAGCGCCCCCAGTCCTACCGGCTCAGCTCGCTAGGGCTGTCACCAGCGAGCCTCACAAACCGCGTGCCTGATGACAACAGGAAAGTGTTCTCTCCCACACCTGGGGGCCACGGTCTGAAATCAAGGTATCGGCAGAGGCGGTGGTTCCTTCTGGAAGCGTCGGGGTCAAAACCGTTCCTAGCTTCTGGGGGTTGCCGGTGGTCCCGGGCCTCCCTTGGCTGGTGGGTGCGTCGCCCCCGTTCTCTGTCTGCGCTGTCGCATGGCGTTCTCTTCTCTGGGCCCGAATTTCCCCCAACTTGTAAGGACGCCAGTCACTGGGTTTAGGGCCCACCCTGATCCCGTATGGTTTCGTCTTAACTCGATTATATCCGCAAAGATCCTTTTCCCAAAAACGGTCCCATTCACAAGGACCAGGGGGTGAAGACTTCAACATATATTTCTACCCACTACAGCCGCTGGCACACCGTCCATCACTCCATGACTAGTGACGTCACTCCATTACTACTCCATCGCCCCCAGAGGGGCCCAGGCACACGGCCCCTGGTCTCACGGAGCTTACGGTCTGTGACCAAAACATGTGGCACGAGCTTTGGGGAGCGGGGCTGGGCTCAGCAGGGCAGGTGACACCCGGGGCGGTGGCGGTGGGGGGGGCGGATGGGGGCACTCGTTGGCTGTGCTCAGAGCAAGGCTAGGAAAAGGAGGCGGGAGGGGGAAGGGGCTCCAGCCTCGGTCTCCGGCCCTTCCCACCTTCCCTGGCATTTGGATAAACCCACAGAGGAGCCCGTGACATCTGGAGCCTGTGTAAACGGAGCATAAATTAGCTCTAACAATCACATCTGCAGCCTCCACGCTGCAGTCTGTTTCTTGCCGAACCCTGGGTGGGCCCGGGGCGGGCGGGCAGAAGCTGGTCCCATACATGCCTGAAACCCCCACCGTCAGCCTCACCGTTTAGAAGCTTCTGCTAAAGTGTTTGTGCTCGTGACACATGGGGCACCGGATTCTTTTCCTCGGTTGTGGAATCAGGGTATGAACAGATGTGGACGTAGAAGAGACCGGCTTTGTAAGGTGGGGACCTTACAAAGGGGACCCCTCCTGGGGGCGAGGGATAGTGAGGGCTGATCACGTGGCTAAGAGGGCTTTGGGGGGGAGGGGCACAAGCCACAGAGCCACCGGCCCACCCTTCCACTTGCTTCCTGTGTCCCCCACACCAAGTTGGGAGCCCAGAGCCAGCAAGACAGTGGGGAGCAAGGGGCCGCCAGGGGCCACGCTGTTACACAAATTAACTCATTTCTCTTGACCTCATCTCGACCGTGTCCTTATGAGGGGCACTTTGTCTCATCCCCATTTCACGGATGAAGAAACTGAGACCCTCCCATTAAGAGGTATCTGTGTCAGGACCCGAACCAGGTGCTTCGACCCTTCCTCTACCTCATTGTCTCTCCCTGCACCTGACCCTGTCACGTGTGCATGAGCATACGTATGTGGATAAGTTTAGAAGAGCATCTGCATGTGTGTGTGTGTGTGTGTGTGTGTGTGACCATGTGTGGGGTCAGCCTCTCCCCCCCGCAACCCCAGGTCAGAATGTAGGAGCCAGGACATCCTCTCCCCCTCCTGACCCAAGCAGCAGGGCCACCAACAGTGGGCATCACCCGGTATTGAGCACCTACTGTATACAGGACCAGCACTCCACCCTCATAGCCACACACCCACTGATTCATTCAGTTTCACAGGCCATTTCTTGAGCCATTTCCTGAGCCAGGCCCTGCACACCTGTCACTGGGGACACCGGATGAGTGAGACACAGTCCCTGACGCTGAGGTGCTCACTCCCCAGTGGGGGAGGCAGCCGTGGAACCGCTGAACTTGGAGGCAGACTGCGGTAGGCGTCCTGAGATTAAGGAGGTGGGTTTCCAGGAGGCAGCGTTTGGGAATTTGCTCCTCGGGCACAGGGACCACGTCTGTCTGGTTCGCGCTGAACCCCACCTCCCGACACAGTGCCAGGCCCCCCACGGTCGTGCCGTACACGTTTGCTGAATGACTATTTTTTTTTTTTAGTCAAACTACAGTTGACACACAATATCCTGTTAGTTTCAGGTGTACAATATAATGAGTCGATGTTTATGTACATGAGGAAATGCTCGCCACGATAAGCACAGTTACCATCTGTCACTATACAAAGTTATTACAATATTATTGACTTTATTCCCCACGTGGCCCTTCTCATCTCCGTGGCTTATTTTACAGCTGGAAGTTTGTACCTCTTAGTCCCCCTCCCCTATTTTGCCCATTCTCCCCCTCCATCCTCCCCTCCGGCAACCACTGGTGCGTTCTCTGTATTTACGGGTCTGCTTCTGACTTGTGTTTTGTTTGATTCGTTTTTCGGATCCCACGCGTAAGCGACCTCATACGGGATCTGTCTTTGCCTGACTTAGTTCACGTAGCATGACACACTCTTGGTCCGTCCCTGTTGCTGCAAATAGCAAGATTTCCTTCCTTTTTAAGGCTGAATAATGTTCCATCGTCGGTATGTACCATACATAGCTTCTTTATCCACGGACGGACACTTAGGTTGCTTCCCTATCTCGGTTGTTGTAAATAATGCTGCAATGAACATAGGAGTGTATATATCTCTTTGAAGTAGTGTTTTCACTTCCCTTGGTTAAATGCCCAGGAGCTTCCACACCATTTTCCGTAGCGGCCGCACCAATTTACATGCCGCCCCCTGCCTCTCTCTCTCTCTCTCAAAATAAATAAATAAACTTAAAAAAATGATGATGGGGTATAGGAAGAGGGCTGCTTTAGTTGCAGTGAGGGAAGACTCCAGGAGGAGGTGACCTGTGCGCTAAAATCTGACTGACACTTGAAGAACATTCCAGGCAGAGGGATGGGCCACAGCTGACCTGGGATCCGGGTGAACATCACCGCGATGGGGATGTGGGGAGAAGCAGGAAACAGAGGTTCTCATGTGACCCTGAGAGCAACAGAAGCCGCCGGAGGGGGTTTAAGCAGAAGAATGGCATGGGGGGGGGGGGGGGTTAGATCTCGACTCCTCGAAGATGTCTATGTCCTAATTCTCCAAACCTGTGAATGTGTTACCTTACATGGCAAAGGGGACTTTGCAGGTGGGGTTCAGTTCAGGGCTTTGAGATGGGGACATTATCCTGGGTTATCGGGATGGACCCAGTGTCACCACAAGGGTACTTAGGGGAGTCAGTGTCAGAGAAAGATGTTATAACAGAAGTAGAGGTCGGAGTGACGGGGGGGGGGGGCATGAACCAAGGAAAGCAGGTGGCTTCTAGAAGCTGGAGAAGACACAATGGTAGCTTGCCCCCTAGAGCTGTCAAGAAGGGTGCAGCTCTGCCCTTGATTTTAGCCCCAGGAAACCCAGTTTGCACCCAGTAAGATAACAAATGCGCATCATTTCAAGTCACCAAGTTGGTGGTCATTCATTACAGCAGCAACAGGCACCCTCACATTTTCATCTTTCTTTAAAATTAGAAAAACATTTTTTTAAGGTTTATTTTTTGAGAGAGGGAGGGGAGGGGCAGAGAGAGAGGGAGACACGGAACCCGAGTCAGCACAGAGCCTGACGTGGGCCTGGAACCCATGAATTGGGCTGAAGCCCAAACGACTGAGCCACCTAGGTGCCCCAGATTTTCATTTTTAAAAGAGCCAGGGCACCCCCTTTCTAGAGATATGGAGATGATGTGCCACCTGCTGTGGATGGAAAACCCTGGACTGGGCTCTTGCCCTCTCCATCCCTCTCTCTGCCTTGACGGGTCCCTGGGATCTCATCCTGTCTCCCGCTTTCACCATCATCTTTGTGCCGGATGCCCCTCGCCCCCAAGTGCTGGGGGCGCCTTGTCCGGCTGGTTGCAAACTTAACATGTTCCAGACTGACCTCTGGATGCCTCCCAGCCCCGCCTTGCTCCCTCCACGGTTTTCTGCCTCCCAGCCCTCCTCCGAGGCCCCAACCTCGGCGTCTTCCTTGACTTCCCTCTTTGTCTCCTACCACACAGCCAATCCATCTGTAAATCCTGTCCTCTTGTGCCTGGTCACCGGCCTTCCTGCTCCCACCGTGCCCACCTCCCCTCCCCCCACAATCGTCAGATGGAGCCATGGGGAAACATGCCACTCTTCTGCTCAAAAACCCGCCTTGGCTCCCATCTTCCTCAGTGATCATGAAGCTGGAGTCCATCCAGTGGCCCTCAGAGCCCCACTGCCCTGGCCGCATCCACCCCTCTGCCCCTGCTCACTCTCCCTTAGATTCTGTCCTGTGCCTTCATAACCTGTGACTCCAAACACTTTTTTAAATTGAGCTGTAACTGACATAAAATTCACGCTCTTAAAGTCTACAGTTCCGTGGCTTTAGTATGTTCACAAAGTTCTGCAACTCTCACCAATGTCCAATTCCAGAACGTCTTCATCACCCCCAAGAGAAACTCTGCCCCCATCAGCACCCACTCCCCATCCTGTCCTCCCCCCGCCCAGCCTGTGGCAACCACTATATATCCACCCAAAGCAAGGAGTGGAATGGACCTTTGGAGGAACTTCCAGCCCCAGCAGGGCGCCCCTTCCCTCCTATAGTGCCTGGGATCCCCTGGAGTGTTAGCCTGCAGTTAAGTGTGGTGTCCCCAGGAGGCCCCGTGGGAAGATGGGGAGGACCCATGGTGCCTGGTCCCGGGAGCTGTGAGTGTGCAGAGCACAAGCGGGCTCTTGTCCCCTCCCTCTCCGGGAGGCCACTGCGGCGGGCTTTGACGCTAGGCCCACATTTCAGATCGCGAAACTGAGGCTTATTTGTCAAGGACGGGATCACAACACTGAGCGCCTAAGGGACTTGCCTGAGATTTCCCTGCCGCTTCTCAGAGGAGCCCAGACGCAAACCCAGGGGTTCTGACTTCAAACCCCATTGTCTTCATCCCACACCACTTGTCTGGACCACCTTTGGGTCCCAGCCCGACTATATTAGATTCCCGGAGGGAACTGCTTTGAAAAGGCGGAATCCCCGGCCTCACTCTGGAGACTGCTTCAACGGGTCCGGGTTGGGATCCAGGACCCTGCCTTTGTAGCCAGCTCCCAGGGCGAGTCTGATGCTTCGGGAAGGGCGAGACCCACTGTCCACACTCTGCTACTTGTAAGGATGTGAGACACGGGGCTCAGGACCCAAAAGTTTGAAAGCAAGAGTGGAGTGACGGGGTCTCTGCCTCCCTGACAGCGGCCGGTCCCCGCCTCCAGGGCCCCCGGAGCTCGATGGGGACCCGGGCTTCTCTGCCTCCTCCCGCCTCCCTCCACGGGGGCTGCTGCTGGAGCCCACGGCTCTGCTGGTAAAGTCTTTATCGGGAATGTCGCCTAATGCATTCATATCAAACAATAGCGCCTCATACATCATCCCTGCCAGAGGCCAACTCCGCTAGGACAAGCACAGTCCATTACCCTGACGGGCGCAGGCCGTGCGCAAAACAGATAACGGTCCCGGCTGTGCGGGGGGAGTTGTCATGGGCCCGGCGAGCACCGAGGGGGCCCTGAGCAACTGCCACGCCGGGGAAGTTGGGTCACGGGGCGTCCAAGGCCCCGACCTTACATGGCGGGAGATAGAGTAGCGGTTAAGAACCTAGCTCTGCATCCTCAGGGCAGGGATGACTTCTCTGAGCCTCGTTTTTCCCATCTGTAAAAGGGGGCTAAGAATAACTTGCGTCGCTAGAGCCGTCGGGAGGGTTTAAGAAGAGGAGGTGGGTGAAGTGTGACGCACGACGCCCGGGGAAGGGGAGACGATCTACAAATGTGGCCCTGACTGTCCCCCTATTACCAGGGCCCCCTCCAGGGCACCTGCCGCTTTCTGCAGACGGCTCTTAACAGTCCTCGCTATCTCCAAGCTCCCGTAGGCCGGGAGGGACGAGCCACCGGCTCCAAGTGCTGGTTCCCCGGACCCTGAGACAAGGGTTCGACTGCAAGTCAGAGGCTGACACCAGGATTTCTTCCTGGGGAAGGGGGGCAGGGAAGGGGGCCACCAGTGAAAGGTGCACACACAGCTCCAGGAGCTGAGAGCCTGGGTGTTTACAGATCAACCTCCACCATCACCGGGATGGCCCTGGGGGCACGGATTCCCCAGCACTTCCGGCTACAGGTGACCAAGCAGGCTTCAGGGAAAGTCTTCTGGGGGAGGAATGTAGGTTCTGGTAGCTAGGGGCTGGCCTAAGGTGCAGCCAGTTGAGAAGGGCTGAGTTTTGTATCCCCCCCCCCCCCCCGCCACCAATTCATATGTTCAACCCCTAACCCCCAGGACCTCAGTATGTGACTGTATTTCCTTTACGTAGGGAACTAACGTAAAGTGAAGCCATGTGGGTTGGACCTGCTCCAGTATGACTGTGGTCCTTATATGAAGATTAGGGGGGGCGCCTGGGTGGCTCAGTCAGTTAAGTGTCCGACTTCGGCTCAGGTCATGATCTCACGGTTCGTGGGTTCGAGCCCCGTGTCAGGCTCTGCACTGACAGCTCAGAGCCTGCTTGGGATTCTCTCTCTCCCTCTCCCTCTCTGCTCCTCCCTGACTTGCGCTCTCACTCCCTTTCTCTCTCAAAATAGATGAACTTTAAAAAAAGGCCTGGTGGGGGACGGCGCCTGGGTGGCTCAGTCGGTTGAGCGTCCGGCTTCGGCTCAGGTCATGATCTCACGGCTCACGAGTTCGAGCCCCACGTTGGGCTCTGTGCTGACAGCTCAGAACCTGGAGCCTGCTTTGAATTCTGTGTCTCCCCCCACCCCCTCTCTCTCTGTCCCTCCTCTATTCGTGCTCTGTCTCTCTCTCTCTTTCAAAATTGAATAAATGCTAAAAAAAAAAAAAAAAAAAAAAAGAAAGAGGGAAGTGATTAGGACATAGATGCACACGGGGGATTCCACGTGAAGACACAGGGAGAAGAGGAACGTCTCTACAAGCCAAGGAGAGAGGCTCCGAGGAACCAGACCCGCCGACACCTTGACCTTGGGCCTCCAGCCTCCAGAACTGTGAGAGAATACGTTTCTGTCACGTAAGCCCGCCGTCTGGTATTTTGTTATGGCCACTGAGCTGACGGCCACAGACACGAGTGTGCCTCGCCAGCCAGCCCCTCCTCCCTCGCCACTGGCCATTCACCCTCTTTTCTGGCCGAGAGTCACAAGGCCGGTCCAAGGGACAATGGATGGTGCTTGTCCCCTGCCCTCGATCCAGCCCCTCAACCTGTCTCTTGACTTCCCAAGCCTCCTCAGTTCCTTTCCACCTCAGGATCATTGCTCCCCCCTCCTGGATTGCTCGGACACAATCCATTGCTCCCCTCTCCTGGATTGCACAGCCACACCTGGATTGCCGATCCCCCGGGGTCTCCACTGGGCTGGCTTCCCAGCCTCAGGTCTCAGCTCCCTGGCCTGCTCCATAAAGAGGTCCTTCCTGACCCCTTGATGGCTCCCTTTCACATCCCCCTGTTTTATTTTCCTCCGTGCACTGCGGTGGCCCCTCTCTTGCTGTCCTCTCCCTTCACCGAAGGCGGGAACCCCGAGTGTCCCGTTCTCTGCTGTACCCTCAGTGCTCACCGTGGTGCCACATGCATATTGGGGTCTCGGCAAGTTTCTGGTGAGTCAACGTGAGTCCAGGAGCAGAATCCAGCCGGTCCGTTCCCCACGTGACAGTTTTGTCTTTCTGGCACGTGGTGCTATGGGCTAAAGTGTTTCCTACCCCTCCTTGCCCCCAAATTCCTTTGCTGAAGCTCACCTGCCAGTGGGATGGTATTTGGAGGTGGCTTCTTTGGGAGGTGACGAGGTTTAGATGAGATCGTTGGGGTGGGGCCATCATGAGGGGTCAGTGCTCTTACAGGAAGAGACCCCAGAACTTTCTCTCTCTCTCTGTCTCTCTCTGTCTCTCCCTCTGTCTTTCTCTCTCTCTCTCTCTCTCTCTCTCTCTCTCTGTCGTGTGAGCACACGACGAGAAGGCAACCGCCTCTCACTGGAAGCCGGCCATGCTGGCACCTTGATCTTGGACTTGTAGCCTCCAGAACGGTGAGAAATAAAGGTCTGCTGTTTAAGCCTCCCAGGTCTACGGCATGTGGTTACGGCAGCCCGCACCGACACCCACAGGAAGCCAGTCCTTGAGGGCGCTTCAAAGCCGTTTGCATCCCTCCTTCCATCCAGCGCTGTGCAGGCACCCAGTAGGTGCACAGCCCATCATTTTACAGAAGGAAGGTCTGCGAGGGCGTTTGTCTTTTCTTGCCTGCATGGCTGGGAGGGTCTCCCGTTTTTCGCCTGCAAAGGTCAACGCTGTGGGCTTGCCCTTCCTGCCTCCGCTTCTACCAGGAGGGGGTGACCAGATGAGTACCCAAGGGGCAAGGAAGCAGAACCCCACAGCTCAGGACCAGGAGTACAAAAGGCCATTTGATTCTATGGAGGGGCTGGGGCGAGAAAAATAAGCTAGATTAGCCGCTGAGGGCCACGGGAGGTTCTGCTGATGTTCCTCGGGGAGGTTGGTGACATTTGTGCCAGGCGGGGGCGGCAGGGGCGGGGGGGGGGGTGCGGTAAGAGCTCTGCACCTGCTCGTCCTCACTGAATCTTCACTCTAGCTCCGGGAGGCAGCCTGGGCTGGCGGCCGCTGCGGGGACTCTGGAGCCCCCTCTCCTGGACTGCAGTCCCAGGCCTGCAATTTACTGGCCATGTGTCTTCGGGCAGGTGCGTGAAACGCTCTGGGCCTCAGTTTACATCGTCTGGGAAATGGGGTGATGACAGCTGCCTCCAATGGTTGTCGCGAGGACCAAAGTTAAAAGCCCACGGCGTGAGACTGGCTCCCGCAAACTCCCCGGGGGTTGGCTCTCGTCATTTGCTTAACATCGCGCGTGGCTTTGTAGTGTATGCACTTGAATACTTTGGCCCCACTTTTCAATACTGTGGCCGGCCTTTGGCTGCGTATAGAGCATTCGCACAGAACTAAGTAAGTGCTAGCTATGATTGTCATTAATCCCATTTGAAAGATGGCAATCTTTCTGCAGCCTGCAGAAGTCCAAGGGCAGGAGAGAGCATTTGGGTGCCCCCTGAAATATGAGGACCAGGGGGCTTCCGATATCTCAGCCCTCCCCAGGGGCTGCTGGCCAGGCCCGCGGGGCAGCGCCTTCGATACTCGCCCTGATCTCCCCACATCAGCCGAGCTGACTGAAGGCTGCACGATCATAAACCAGAGTTTCATTAGCTGCCCTACTGGGGGCTGGGCTGAGTGGGTCTCCTCCCTCTGGGCCCTGATGCGGAGAGTTGGACCAACGACCACTGCCCGTGCAGCCCCCTACGCCCCAGAATAATCTGGGATGTCATACCTAGAGCAGACAGAAATGGAGGCTGCCTTTGGGGTTCCACCGCAGCCCGAAGAGTAGGGGAGTGGGCCAGGCTCTTAACAGCATGTGATTAAAGACCCCAGTAATTGTGTCTGACGGGAGACTCATCTCCAGGGCTGAACAGGAGGGGGACCCCAAAGCCCAGATGTGGCCCGGGGTCGGAGGCTGACAGGAGTGGGGGAGCATTCCCTTGGAGCCCCTGAGCAGTGAGTCCTGTGGTTCTAGAAGATGGTGCCATACATCACACGACACGCCTTTCCGTGGGACCGGCCTGGCTGACAGCAACCATTTATCTGAATGTCATTGGCAGTAAACTGGTGCAGGGGAGGGTGGTGAGGAAGGAGGGGTGCAAGGCGGGAGTGAGGGGCTCCTTGGGAATTTCCTAGAGGCCAGTCCACAGCCCCAGCCTGGGGGAGAGGGACAGTTATAAGGCACGGTGGCAGTGCGACTCAGTCTGTGGTTTTGAACCCTGTCTGGCCCCTTTCTCACTGGCGATGCTGGGGGTGGGGATGGGGGAGACGGCAAACTTGGGGTGTCCCTGGAAGTCAAATAGGACCTGGCGCCACTCCAGGGGTGAGACAGACACTCCGGCAAGGAAATGGAGGTGACAAGGTAACGCTGGTGGTCACATGGGCATGGAATTCGGAAACATAATCCTGGTGCGGTCATCCATATAAAGCATATTTACTTATCAAGAGAAGGTCCCCCAGGGCATAGACCCTGCAGATGTCAGTCCGTAGTCAGTCATGCAGCCTAAGGTAAAAATTTCAACACTAGCTGTGTGACCTTGGGCAAGTTACTTAACCTCTCTGTGCCTCAATGTCCTCATCTGTAAAATGAGGGCAATAATCACGGCCACTTCAGAGGGTGAGATGATGTAATCGAAGTGCTGAGAACAGTGCCTGGCTCGTGGAAAGTGTGCGGTAAGTCTTAGCTACCATTACTGTCCTCATTAATACTACAAAGTGTACAGGGAGCTCTAAGAGGCAATAACAGAGGGAGCCAGACTTTGTTCAGAGAGCCAGGGGAGGCCTGAAGGGTGATGAAGGCTTGTGTGCCGGAGGCTGTAAGGTAGTCCAGCAAAAGGGGACGGCGTGCGCAAAGGTCCTGAGGCAGGAAGCGGGTAGGACTCCTCAACCAGCTGAAAGGAAGACAGAGGCACGGGGCCTTGGTGGGTGGGGGAAGAGCCTCAGTCTCCTAATCTGTTAAACCTTTTGCAGAGCTGTGAGGGGTAAAAGAGCAGGTGTTCAAAGTTGCCAGCACAGAGCCTGCGCTGGCTCAGCGTGATGATTGGTTAGATTCCTGGTTCCGACCCCGGGGAGGCCAAATTCTACTTGCCACGCCCCTCATTAAAGCTTGAAAGGACATCAGAGGCCATTCATTTGGCACGGGGGCACCGAGGATTTAGAGGCTCCACGCCAGGGAGGCTGCTGGGGCTGTCTGCTCCGGCCTCATTGGGGCGGGGGGTGGGGGGTGCGGTGGAAACAGAAAGGGCTTGCGGCGGGGGGGCTAAGGGCTGGGGTTAAGTCCTGACTCCAGTGCTACCTGTTGGGGGGTTTGGTGTGATGGATATAAGCTGGAGGCACTCAGTTTCTTCATCTATAAAATGGGAATAGTAACACCACCCACAAGGCATTCGTGGTTATAAGAGGGGTGAGCACTCGGGTGCCCGCAGGGCTCGGGCAGCGATGCAGAGGGAGACAAGAGGGCTGAGTGGGACATGGGACACAAGGAGCAAGCTCCCGCTGCGCACCCAGCCAGCCTGCGGGCGAGGGGGCTCAGCGCTGCCTGGTGCTCTGACTCCTCAACAGAACCCGAAATCCTGATTTTATGTAGGATGTCCCTATTTGTAAGTGCCAGAAAACAACTGAGGCAAGCTTTTTGAAAGCACAACATGGGCTGAAGAAACCATGCTCGTGGCCCGAATTTGATCTGTGGACTGCCAGTTTGCAGCCTCCGGTGGAGAAGAGTGCACTTAGTAGGTGTTCAATAAATGCCATTCCTTTCACGGCAGCGGCCTCCCTGCCCCCAGTCTCCAGCGCCTGTCAATCTAGGACGCCAACTGCCTGCTGGGAGCCCAGACCTTCCTAGGTCAGGCTGGGGCCCGGGACCCTAGACCCAGAGCCTTTATGTCCAGGAAGGGACGCACCCACCCCCCCACCTCTCCCCGTCCCCCCGCCTGATCTCAGCCTCTCCCCATTCACACCCCACCTCTGTCCCCGCCCTGGATGTTGCCGTCTTGCCAGGAAGGCGCTGCCTGCCAGGGTCCCGAGAGCACGAAGCATGAAGCATGCAGGTGGCCAGTGTGGGAGGCGCGTGTCACAGCCCTGTCACCACCACGGCTGCTCCCTCCTCCTGTCGGTGGCGTCAGGAAACCCTGGGAAGCAGGTGACACTGTTCCCCAGGGTCTGCACCTGCCTCAGGGAGTGGCGACCGTGGCTCAGATATTGATGGATGTGCTGGTAAAACAGGCAGAAAGAGTGACACGAGGCCAGAGCTGCGTGGGGCCTTGGAGGGCAGACCGACAGTGCTCAGTGGGGAAACTGAGGCCCAGAGGGATAGTCACACAGCAAGGTGGTGGGGTCCACGTCCACTGACTCATGATTAAATGCTCTTTTTTCACGCCTTCCTGCCAGACCAAGACCTAGAGCAGGGACATTGGAGCCTGGACCTGGCCTTCTGGGTCATGGGACGAAGTTGGTGCTGGGGGCCGGCAGACTGTGCTCCCATCCTGGTTCTGCCACTTACTGTGCGTCCTTGGGCAAGTCTCCTAGCCTCTCTGGGCCTCAGTTGCATCATCTGCAAAGTGGGAATAAACCTCTCGCCAAGGTCAAACGAGAACTTGCATAAAATCCACGCTTCATAATGGATGCTTAAAAGCCTTTTTAAAAAGGTACTTAGAGCCGGCCTCATTTCAAAAAAGGCTTAGAAATGGTTTACAAATATACACCGCAATGCCCAAACAGGAAGGGCCTAGATGAGCGGACCAGGATGGGGACATGACGGGATAAGTTCCTGTATGGTCGTGACCAGTGGGCTCAGAGTTTCCTGGCAGCCAAAGCAAAGAGAGAAATGTGACCACGATAGGACTCAGTGTCCATGAGAAACGAGTTTGTTAGGGAAACAAATTCGGCTTTGGGGAGTAACGAGATGTGCACCATTTCTCATGTGAGCCTTCAAAAAAGGGCCCTGTGGGAAGAAGTGTTCTTTCTCTTTCCTCTCCACTCCCGCAGGCCCTTGCCCGGCTACTCCCTGGGATCACCCAAACCCTACAACCACAGCTGACAGCGTAATGATTAAGAGGCCAGGTCCTGAAGACAAAACCAGTCTCTACCACTGTGCAACCCTGGGCCAGAGACCTTCCCTCCCTGAGCCTCAGTTTTCTCATCTATACGATGGGGGGAGGGGGGATTAATAACTACCTCACCAGCTAGTCCTGAAGATTAGAGGAGGAATCTTCCCTAAAGACCTAGTGCTGGGGTGCCTGGGTGGCTCAGTCAGTTGAGCAACCCACTCTTGATTTCTGTTCGGGTCCTGGGATGAGCCTCACAACCAGGCTCCTTGCTGAGCACGGAGCCTGCTTGGGATTCTCTCTCTCTCTCTCTCTCTCTCTCTCTCTCTCCCTCTCTGCTCTCTCTCTAAAATAAAAACAGAAACAAAAACCCAGTGGTGTCTGGTATACAGTAAGTGCTCAATAAATGGTGGCTGCTCTTCTTCCAGCAGGAGCTCAATAAATACCCAGCGGATGAATATCACAGGGCAGCGACGGCACTTTAGCTCCCAAACCGTTCCCCAGGTGCGTCTCGGCAGCAGGCTTTCTCCCCCAACCAAACTGTAACTGCGTGTGTGTGTGTTAATCAATTCCATGATTTGTGGGAGCCAAAAAGCCCAGGTTAATGGAAGCCGGCTGAATCCCCCGTGAATTTCAAACCCTCCTGGAAAGGCCCCTGCTTTT
The DNA here is from genome assembly GCF_046562875.1 of Panthera onca. Lineage (NCBI taxonomy): Eukaryota > Metazoa > Chordata > Mammalia > Carnivora > Felidae > Panthera > Panthera onca. Next base: position 17,317,813 of record NC_138350.1, read on the forward strand.
TCCTGCTCAGCCACTGGGAAGCCGCTGCCTCCACTCCGGGTGGAGAAATTGAATAATTGATGCAATTTGAATAACACTAGGATTTGTAATGATATTGAAATGTAAAGATAAAAAAGGGGCGTGAACGGGTGCCGATAGCGGAAGCGAAACGTTGTTAATAGGCACTTAGGGGCTCGCGTGGGGGGGATGCTCCACTGGAGACGCGCTGGAAAGGCATTTAAGAGAGGAGGCGCTGGGAGGGGGTGGCTGGGAAATCTCCACCCGGTGAGGGGGAAAAACCATATTCATAAATAAGATGCGGAAATTTCTCCCGACTCAGCAGCACTAACAGTTAGAGAGTGGATAATTATTTAAATGCCAAATCATTCCGTTCATTAGAATCCCAAATCATATCTGAAGAAACTGATTGCCCAGGGCGGGCCTGGGAGGGGGCGGGGGAGGAGGGACGTGGCTAGGAAGGTCTCCCCACCCTGTGGTCCAGGCTAAGGGGAAGATGGGGCGGAAAGGAGGGTAGGATAGGGGAGCGAGCGTGGGCACGTGGGCTCCTGAAAATCAGACAGACCCAGGTTCAGGTGCAGGATCTGATAACTTCCTGGCTGTGGGCCTTGAACGTGGTGCCTTCCCTCTCTGAGCCTCGGTTTGCCTAGCTGAGAAATGGGGCTAATGCCAACATTTACTTGGCAGGCAGTGAACCTGGAAGGCAGGACTGAGAATGAGTGGGGGAGGGAATTGGACCAGCGCTAGGGAAGATGGGGGAGAAGCCTCAAGCGAGCCCCAAGTCTGGCTCCTTTCTTCTCTCCCACCTCCGGCCCCCAGGCGGACCCAGGAGCTGACTTGAGGGACCCAGGGAGGGACAAGGGGACCCAGTAAGTCGGTGGCAGAGCCAGGGACGCCCAAGTATTCACATGTCCTATAATCCCCGTGGACCCTCCACTCCCAGCCTGTTCGGGCCACCGTCCAGGGTGCCAGGAGGTCTCCAAGGTGGGAGCCAGTTCAGCGCCTGGGAGCATTATCATGTCTGTGGGCCAGAGTCACAAGGGCACGTCGGTAACAATTCAATTATGCTGAGTGATTCCCGACTGGCTGGCGCCCCCTCCCAGGGTGGGTGACCATGCTGCCCCTCAGACACAAGCAAGTGAGAACCCTGGAGCAGGGAGGGCCACAGAAAGCCCCGCCTGGGCTCAGCGGGGACAGGAAACCCTGAAACAGGTAAGCAATGTGTGCTCACAAGCTCCCAATGTAACAGTCGGAACAGTGACAGACCACAACACAGCCGTCAGCACGATAGTGTCTGTGCTAAGGACAGGCCCTGTGCTAAGCATTTTTTAGCATTTAATCGGTCATAAGAACCCTAGGAGCAGGGACAATGGGGAGACTGAGTCCCGGCCAAGTGAGGCGCCTAGTTCACACAGCCCAAACGCTGTGCAGCTGGGGTTTGAACCCGTCTGCCTGAAACCCAAGCCTCTCAGAGTAACTCTGGGCTGCACTCAAGCCTGGGGGCACGGCCGGTGCCTTGCTGTCTCCTTCACCATGGCCGTGGGAGGCCCCTGAGGTGCCTGGTTTCCAGGTGAGAGCCTGCCTAGCCCCACAGAGCGCTGCAGAGGGAGCCGGGATTCAGACATAGGCCGCTCTAATTTCGATCTCTTGCCTTCTGTCTTCCCCTCTCCGGAGCCTCAGAGCCGTGTTCCAGCCCCCCTTGCTGGCCGCCCTCCACCCCACCCCACCCCCATGGCCCCACGGTCCATGCCGAGAGCTGTCCAGTTGCCACCGGATCCATTCCATCAAATAGGACTTCAGACAGCGACTTGCCCAGTCCAAGAAGCCTGACGAACCAGCCACGGCCTCCTAGATGGGCTCCCCACACGCCTGTTTAAGGGCCCCCTGGTACTCGCACGTCCAGCTGAGGTTGGGGACCAGGCCTGCTGGGGTGTCCCCAGTAGTAATTGAAACATGAGCCCTATTAATATTTCAGCGGCCCGGTCTTGGCATGTGACTCCTGTAGCTGCGAGCAGGGTCCTCTCCCTTCCCATGGGGGCCAGGCGGAGACAGCCGGGAAGCCCCGAGGCCTGGGGCAGTCAGAGGATCTGGGTTAGAGCCCGCCTGCCTCTCTGTGTGGCGTTGATCAAGTCCCTTGCTCTCCCTGGGCCATGTCTGTAAACTGGAGACGTCCATCCTGCCTAAGTGTTACTGGGAGTAGCTGGGGGCCTGGAACATAGCAGGTGCTCAGTAAGCGTTTGACAGTATTCCAGAGACCAGTGTTTTCCAAGGAGAGATATCTGATCTACCCACTTCAGAATCATATGGGGCTCTTGTTACAAATACAGACTCCTGGGCCCCACTCTGGGGTGCTGGGGCCCTGGAGCCTGCATTTGTGACAAACACCCCAGTGACTGTCCATCGGGCACCCCCGAGTCCTAGTGAGGTAGGGGGAGCCTAGGTTCTGGGGCGGGCAGCTGAGCCGTGCTTTTTCTTGTATGTAAATTGGCTTCCTTGTTTGTAACTGGGAACAGAGACGTTCACCTCTTGAGGCTCCTGGGGAGAACGAATGAGATGCGGCGGAGCCTGGCGCATAATAGGTCTTCAATAAATGAGGGTTATGAGTCACCACCCATAACCCTTTGGTGGAGGACGGGGCGTCAGCCCCCGAGAAAGGGGGCGAGAGGGTGTCCTGCCCCTTGGGAGCCTCGTCAGCAGGGCCTGTTCCAAATCGATCTTTTTTCCCCCCGTTTTCGAACACGGCGTCAGCATCTCTTGGGGCGGGCGAAGAAAATGCCAACATCAGCAACCACGTGCCCCAGCCAGACACCGCTGCTCTTTATTAATTAACCACCAGATGTTAGTTTTGCATCTTTTATCAGAGGGAGGTTTATCACTGGGACCCTGTATGTCAGGCCATTAGGGAGAGGCAGGCAAACATCCCTTAGGGGGCCATGGAGTGGGCGGGGTGCCAGGTGTCAGGGCCCCTCCCCTCTGGGGCACACGGCCGCCGGCCCAGAGCACCCCTGTGCCTGTCTCGTCACATCCGCGGCCCTCCAAAGGGCATCCGTGAGGCGGCTACTCCGGTGATGCACCCGAACACCGGGACCACAGTGGCGAGCAAAACAGACACGGGCCCTGCGCGCCGAAGCTCCCGGTCCGCCCGAGATGCAGCTGCAATCCAGTAAACCCAAATAAATAACATTAGGACAAATTGTGATCGGTGTCATGAAGGAAACTGACAAGGTTCCGAGAGAGGGCAAATAGCTGGCAGAGGGGACCTAATTTAGATCGAGCAGTTTCCCTGGGGACGTGACATTTCAGTACCAGCGTGGAAAAGGAGCCAGGGGCAGAAGGTTCCAGGCAAAGGGCACGGCAAGGACAAAGGCCCTGGGGCAGGAACCAGCTTGGCATGTTTAGGGATCTGAATGAAGATCTGAGAGGCTGAAGCGTGGGGAAGGAGTCAATGGCCAGGCTGCTGAGGTCTGCACTGGGGGGCCTCGTGGGGCATGGGGAGGAATGTGGATTTCTTTGTCTGGAGGGCATTGAGGAGCCACGGCAGGCTTTTGAGCAGGAGAGCCACGTGATGGTGGGATTTTCACGTTAGAAAGGGCCCTCTCGGGGGCTCCTGGGTGGCTCAGTCGGTGAAGCATCTGACTCTTGATTTTGGCTCAGATCATGATCTCAAGGTCTTGAGATTGAGTCCTGCATCAGGCTCTGCGCTGACAGCACGAGCCTGCTTGGGATTCTCTTTCTCTCTCTTCCTCTCTCTGCCCTCTCTCCTTGTCTCTCTCAAAAATAAATAAATGAGCATAAAAGAGAGATTTTTTAAAAAGAAGAAGAGAGAGCCCTCTCTGCTTCAGAGGGTGAGGAACGAATCGGAGGGGAGAGAGAAAACGCAGGGAAGCTCGCTAGATGTCAATCTGTGACAGATGGTGAGACCCGGACCAGGGCAAAACAAGGACAGCATTTACCAGGCACTTCCAGGGTGCCAGACAGTGCTCACATTCAGGAAACACTTAGGAAGCAGAAACGGGGTGCGAGGAAGAGAGAAAGGTCTAGGGTGACTCCAAGCGCCTCTCTGTAGACACGCCTGACCCTGCTCGTGTTCCCGACACCCTACAAGACTGGAGCCATGATCGCCTTCGTTTAACAGGGGAAGAAATGGAGACCCAGAGAAGGGCGGCAGCGTGCTCAAGGTCACACAGCGAGTGGCAGCAGATCCTGCGTTTGCACCGGGTCAGCCTGACGTCCAAGGTCTTTCCTGCAAACAGCTGTCCAAGCTCAGCAGGCAGCAGGTAACCGCTAGCCCTCACCCTGCTATTTTCTGGACGCACAATTACCTGGTAAACGCCACTGGGCGAACCTGACCAGGCAGGGGATCGGCGGGCCCCAGGGCCAGCCCTTGACTTCTCCAGGGTGTGATAAATCCAGACCCAGGTCTGGGTCAGCTCCGTCCAAACAGATACAGCACCATTACCCCCAGCTTATTATTTTCCACCCGATCTGCACACCATCTGATAAACAGGTGATTACTTCTCCCAGTTCAGTTTCTGATTTGCATACAATAAATATCATCCCCAGGAAGTGTGTGTGTGTGTGTGTGTGTGTGTGTGTACGTGTGTGTTGGGGGTGGAAAACAGGGCTCATGTCTTATTTATGAGAAATAAACAGGAGCACAAGCTCACATAATCAACACATATTTAATCTGGCCCTTACTCGCCCTTTTGACTCTAATCAGGCTGGGTGTATGAAGGGCCATTTTGTACGTGTGTGTCTGTGTGTGTGTGTGTGTATACATGCTTACTCACAGGCTGCAGGAGGATGCCCTTGCCAAGATCCTCATTCCATTCTGATCAGGGCTGATGGTCAGGGCGTAAGATGCCCCCAACCTTACCAGCCCACCCTGTGTGTATGCTTCTCAAGGGGCAGCTTGGGAATCCAGGGTCAAGGCATGGAGGGTAGCATTTGCTCCCCACCGACAACTTTGCAGAAGGAAAAAAAAATTTTTTTATTTTTTTTAACATTTATTCATTTTTGAGAGACAGAGAGAGACAGAACACAAGCGGGGGAGGGGTAGAGAGAGAGGGAAACAGAGAATCCGAAGCAGGTTCCAGGCTCCGAGCCATCAGCACAGACCCCGACGTGGGGCTCGAACCCACGAACCACGAGATCATGACCTGAGCTGAAGCCGGACACTTAACCGACTGAGCCACCCAGGCGCCCCTGGAAAGTTTTTTTTTTTAATATTGCCAAAACAAGGGGCCCTGGGTGGCTCAGTTGTCTAGGCGTCTGACTCTGGATTTGGGCTCAGGTCATGATCTCACAGTTTGTGAGTTTGGGCTCTGCATTGACGGTGTAGAACCTGCCTGAGATTCCCTCTGTCTGCCCCTCCCCTGTTCTCTAAATAAATAAATAAATAAATAAATAAATAAACAAACACCAAATATTGCTGAAACATGTTTGAACCATCAAGAGTACCAGCAATATAAATTGTGCAGCGTTAGCCACAGCTCTGTTTGCAATGACATCTAACATCACATATTTTTCATCAAGATAGAAAAGTAAAACTGGAGAAAAAAAAAAAAAAGCCAAGCATTGTGTGGGGGAATCAAGGTCACATGCTCATAAATGCCACAGCCAAGACTTAAACTTATGACCCTGACTCCCAAGCCCGACTTATACCTCCCGTGACACTGCCTTCCAGATAAGGCAGGTGAGACATCTGGGGGAAACCACCAGTGTGATCACTTACTGCCATCTGGCCCCTGTTCCACACTTTGAAAAAGTGAGACCAGAAAAGTAAAGGGACTCACCCATGGTCATGCGCAAACCATGTGAATGCGTGTGTGTGTGTGTGTGTGTGTGTGTGTGTGTACAACGATTTTTTGTGTATGTTGACCAACGCAGGACACAGCAAGAACAGCTTATGTTTGCTCACCGATGACTGAGTCCTAATTTGGGGTCCTTGAATGATGGATGAGTATAGGTGTCTGGGTCCCCAGGTCTGGCTGTCAAATGAGTCTCTTTGTTCTTCTCCAAGTTGCATATGCTGGGGCTGAGCTATCCAAAATGACTCTTTCATTCATGTATCTGCTGCCTGGGCTCCATGACTGGGCTGCGGGAGCCAGTGGGATGTCTCCTTTCTCTCTGTGCAGCTCTCCACTTAGCTAGCTTGGACTTCTTTGCAGCATGGCGGTCTCAGAGTAGTCAGACTTCTTATGTGGCAGCTGACTGTCACCAGGATAAGCATCCTGAAATGTTGACTTGTGTTTTTTTATTTTGGTATGTATGCTTGTTTGTTTTTACAAATACATCATCTTTATACAAACACCTATGAGGGATATGGGGTATACAAATTCAAACAATATGGAAAGTGCAAAGATTCAAGAAGAAAATCACTCACAGGGCAGCTGGGTGACTCAGTCGGTTAAGCGTCTGACTTCGGCTCAGGTCATGATATCGTGGTTTGTGAGTTTGAGCCCCACATCAGGCTCTCTGCTGTCAGTGCAGAGCCGGCTTAGGATCCCCTGTCCCCTTCTCTCTCTGCCCCTCCCCTACTTACACGCTCTCTCTCAAAAATAAAAATAAACATTAAAAAAAAGAAAATCATTCACAATTCCACTACCCAGAAATTAATATTTGGTGAACCTTAATCAATGGGTCGGTCTTCCTACCACAGAAAATAAAGAGAAGGATGGAAAAATGGATGGATAGATGGATAGATGGATGGATGGATGGATGGATGGTTAGATGGATGGATGGATGGATGGATGGATGGATGGTTAGATGGATGAATGGATGGATGGATGGATGGATGGATGGATAGATGGATGGTTAGATGGATGAATGGATGGATGGATGGATGGATGGATATTTGGATGGACAGATAGGTAGTGATGGGTGGATTGACAGATGGATGAATGGATGTGTGAAGGATGGATGGATGGATGGATGCATGATAGATGGATGCGTGGATGGGTGGATGGATGGATGGGTGAGTGTTGGATGGATGAATGGTTGGATGGATGAATGGGTGAGTGTTGGATGGATGGATGGATGGATGGATAGATAGATGGACAGATAGGTGAGTGATGGGTGGATTGATGGATGGATGAATGGATGTGTGAATGATGGATTGATGGATGGATGTGTGAATGATGGATGGATGGATGAATGAGTGATGGATGGGTGGATGGGTGGATGGATGGATAGATGGATGGACGGATGGATGGATGGGTGGGTGATGGATGAATGGTTGGATGGATGAATGGGTGAGTGTTGGATGGATGGATGGGAGAGTGATGGGTAATGGATGAGTAGATGGAGAAAATAAAAGAAGAAAATAATTCTGACTGTTGAGGGTCTAAGAGTTAGAGGGAGAGGCAATTAAGGTTCTGGATGCTGGAAAAGTGGCATTGGAGAGGCCCATCTCTCCAGACCCTCACTCCATCCACACAGCAGCCATGACTGCATCTGACTGGCTGCAGAGTCTAGTTGCTAATGGCGGGGTGTGGGGGGGAGGATAGCCTGGAAATGGACCACTTCCCTCAGGTGAATCACCTAAGAGGAGACTGTCAGGAGCAGGGGCCCTAGGACAGGCTCGCTCCCCACCTGCCTCCATTATCGGTCACCTTCCTAGGACTTCTGGAACTCAAACTGTCATCCTTCGCTTCCCTTCAGTGGCCCCCTCTGCCTACGGGTTAGACTCGGGACTATTAGAACTGTCACCCACCACTGTCACCACTATCGTTACCGCCATTGCAATTTCCGCTATCAGTGGGCTCAAACCCACGAACCAGGAGATCGTGACCTCAGCCAGCTATGCACCCCCAGTACTACTTTTTCTTCTCCCTTTTTTCCTTCCGCAGAATTGTTACTGTTAGTTTAAAATCCTTGTTAGAAAGGCAACACGGGTGCATTAGAGACAATTTAAGAAGTCTGAGACTTCAGACTTCAAAGAGAAATCAAAACTCACCCCCAAATACCGCCAGCAGAGGCATCAGCCCCCATCCGGTCCCCGTTCCTCAGCAAGGTCCGCAGGGCCCTCAGTGGCAGGCCACTGGTCACCTTCCCACCCGTCCCCACTCTGACCGTGCGTGCTGCTGTCAGATCAAACCTCTGATGCCCCCAGACCCACCTGCCCTCCCTCTTGTCCCTGGGCCTCTGAATATGCTGTTCCTTCTGTTCAACAAGTCTTTCCTCCTGTACTCTGTCCGGTTCACCCCCACACACTCTGGGCCCTGGACATTGACATAGGCCCTCTAGAGAGCCTCCTCTGAGTGTCCCACCCTTTAGGCAGGGACAGAGGCCTCCTCTGGGCCCCCAGCATCCCTGCTGAAGCACACGTCACCCTGTCTAGGTCCTGTTGACCTGTCCAGCGTCACCATGTAGAAAGCGGGGAGCATGTTGAGCCACCTCTGTGTGCCCAGCACAGGCCTGCCACATAGCAGGAGCCTCCATGTGTGTTTGGGGAGTGAATGAGTGAAGGGTTTTCCAGAAGATGTGGCATTCGAGCCACGCTCTCGTGGTAGTATCGGGAAAGAAAGCAGTGAGGGTGCAGGGCCAGACGGCATTCTCTGCCCCAAACAATGCGTCTTCTGCATTGACTTCTGACCTGAGCTGTCACTCGGGTCCAGGAACCCCACGCCTGCACACCCCCCAGCCTCCCGGTGGCATGTTTGAGGAGGCCAGGCGGCTCCCACCCTGTCCACACCACTAGACAGACAACCTCAGACGTGAGGAGCACGATTCCTCTGTGTGCTATTGATTTTTCATAACCGCCCGCCAACAGACAAGGTGAACAGTTCACTTTTATGAATCCTTGTTAACAGTGTGTCGAGAGATATTTCACTTTAAGTGCCCCCTTTTCGCTGAAAAAGAAAAAAGAAAAATAACAGAAAATGTAAATTATCTCATTATGGAGAGACGTTGAGGGGTCTGAGCTGGGCTTTCAGAGCAGAGACCGGCTGGGACGTGAGGAGGAGAGGCTCCCTCAGGCGGCCCAGGGGCCTTCCCAAAGCAGAGGGGCTGGTGGGGAAGCCAAACCTCGCACACGAAGTGTGGCCACAGAGCTGAGGGTGGGGTAGCAGGTGGTTAGAGCCTAGAGGCAGACTCTGTGCACCCAGATAGGCAAAGAGAAAATACAGGGATGTTCATGGCGACCCTTAAAAAAGAACAAACAAACCAGGAGCGCCTGGGCGGCTCAGTCGGTCAGGCGTCCGACTTCGGCTCAGGTCCTGATCCCGAGGTTCGTGGATTCGAGCCCATGTCGGGCTCTGTACTGACAGCTCAGAACTTGGAATCTGCTCCGGATTCTGTGTGTATCTCTCTCTGCCCCTCCCCCACTTGCTCGCTCGCTCTTTCTCGCTCCCTCTCTCTCTCTCAAAAAATCAATGAACATTAGAAAAATTAAAGGGGCACCCAGGTGGCTCAGTCGGTTAAGTGTTGAACTTCAGCTCAGGTCATGACCTCACAGCTTGTGGGTTCGAATCTTGCTTCAGATTCTGTGTCTCTGTCTCTCTTGCCCCTCCTCCACTCTCTCTCTTTTTCTCTTTCTCTTTCTCTCAAAAATAAATAAACATTTAAAAATTAAAAACAAAAACAAAAACAAAGCATAAAGCTGGAAACAACCTAAGTGTCCATCAACGGGGGACTGGTTAAATGTAAATTATAATGTGGCCATTTAAGTGGAATACTATGCAGCTGGGAAAAAGAATGGGCTAGTTTGGTGCGGAGCAGTAAAGAAGAAAGTATGTGAGCTGTTATTGAGTGGAAAAAGCAAATCACAGGACAATTTCTAGTGTGCTGCCATTTACGTAAAAGCATAGACGTGTTTTGTATGCATGAAAAATGTGGAAAGAACTACACAAGCATCTATTCAGAGTGATTCTCTCTAGAAAGCGAGACTGAAGAACGGGATATGGAGACGGCTTTTGGGTTTCGTTTCACATATTTACGTGCCGGTTTCATTTACTTTGTACTGTGTGCAGTATGATTCTTACAATTTTATTTACTTATTTTTTAGTATTTATTTTGAGAGAGACAGAGACAGCACAAGTAGGGGAGGGGCAGAGAGAGAGAGAGAGAGAGGGAGAGAGAGAGAGTCCCAAGCAGGCTCCACACTGCCAGCGCAGGGCCCGACGCGGGGCTTGAACTCATGAACCGTGAGATCATGACCTGAGCCCAAATCAAGGGTCGGAGGCTTAACCGACTGAGCCACCCAGACGCCCCTGACTCTTATAATTTTAAAAGTTGAAAATCTTTCTTTAAGCTTATTTATTTTGAGAGAGAGAGAGAGAGCATAAGCAGGGGAGGGGCAGTTATTGTGGAGCCCAACGTGGGGCTCAAACCCACGAACCACGAGATCATGACCTGAGCCAAAGTTGGACACTCAACCGACCAAGCCACTCAGGTGCCCCGGAGTTTAAAAATCTTTTAAAATGTTCAGTGTAAGGAAGTAGTTTAATTTTCTCCTTTATATGCTTCCCCATTATTTGAGGTTTTTTTTTTTTTCACAACAACTGTTATACCTGTACATACAAAAATACACATTTTTTAACCAAGAAAATATTGGCTTTGATGTCAGGCAGACTTGACTCTTGTTTTCAATCTTCCCTTCATCAGCTGAGCGATATTAGGCAAGTCACTTAACCTCTCTGAGTGTCAGCTTCCTGCAGCAATTTTGGGTATGAATAGTATACGCAGAGTAAGTGTGCAGTAACTTTATCATGCTAATGGTTATTATCCCATAGAGAGAGGTGGTAAACTCTCACATGCCGTCCCAGTTGGTAAATTAATGCCCGTCCTTGTTAAAGACCCTATGAAGCTCTTTAAAATGTTATAGGCCAGTGGTCCTTCAAACGGTCTTTAGGTATAAAATTCACTGACAAATAAAATCTTAAGCGGGAACCCAGTACGCATAAAACAGGAACCAGAACATTTTAGTAGCATTCAACGTGTGACATTTACAGCTGGTGATGTGTGCAGCGTCCTGTCTCCTTCTTTTGGTGACAATAGCCCAATCTTCCCTTGAACGGATTGTTTACCCCCCCACACCAGAGGTGAGCATGGACCCAAAGCCAAAGACATCTCCCTGCGACAAGGAAGGGCTCGGGGACCAGACTGCGACCAGTGTGGGCCAGTCTTGTGAGTTCCATGCAGACTGGAGAGGGAGAGAAGGCCCTTTTGCTTCTGGTTTTGAGCCTCGGATGGGGGCAGGGCCACCAGAGCTCACCCACCGTCAGAGTCCAAGAACAAAGCCAACACTGTGTAAGGCTGAGAGATGGCAGAAACTTGAGCCTTGGTGACATCACAAGAGCTCACAAGAGTTTATTTAGGGTGAGGCTTAGGTGCCCAGACTCTGGAGCAAGACGCTCTGGATTCAGATCCCTGCTCTGGTAGCTCCACCGCTGTGGGATCTCGGGCAAGTCAGTTAACCTCTCTGAGTCTCGGTTTCCCAGCACCCACCGCCCCGGAGGGCTGGGAGTAGCAGATGAGTCAATACACGTGAAAGCATTTAAATAGTACCTGGCACCTGGCTTGGGTGAGCTCCCGTCGCAATTCTGCCACATTCCTACTCATAGGAGCACCTGCATGCTGTGTTGGGCTGACAGCTTCACTGGAATAAAACTTCGCCTGCCGCGTGGGTCTCATTGATAAATATCCTGACGGGGCCTGGCAAGCTTTTGCAAAACGTATTGGCAACTGCTTATCTGTAGTTTAGGATTTTGACCTTGGAGCCACGCTGCAAGAGCACGGCGATCCCTAGAGAAGTTTCAGGGAAGGGAGTTTGAGCTCAACACGTGGAATGTGTTTCGGGGCCCGGAGTTGTCTAGAGACGGGCCAGGCTGCCCTCTAGGCGACGAGCTTCGCGTGTCGGGAAGGAGTTTGCAATGAGGCTGGACTCCAGTGCCGTGAACATCCAGAGGGCGATGCCAGTGCCAGGCGGAGTTGAGACTTCGTTCACTCGTGCATTCGTTCATCAAACATTCACCATGGCCCCGGCACTGGGACGAACGTCCCCGCTGACTCTTAGGTCTTTTCGTAAATGATTTCTTGCTAAAGGTAGAAGGGACTCCTTCGGCCAGACTTCTGGGGGCTGTTTTCATTTTTAAGAGAGACCAAGTTTCTGGGGCGTCTGGGTGGCTCCGGCAGTTAAGTGTCCAACTTCAGCTCAGGTCACGATCTCGTGTTTCACGAGTTCAAGCCCTGCATCGGGTTCTGTGCTGACAGCTGGGAGCCTGGAGCCTGCTTCAGAGTCTGTGTCTCCCTCTCTCTCTTTGCCCCTCCCCTGTTCGTGCTCTCTCTCTCTCTCTCTGTCTCAAAAATAAACATTAAAAAATTTTTAAAGAAAAAAAGATCAAGCATCAGTGCTAATGCTAAGGAACGGGTTCCTAAAGGTGGACTCAGGTGCTTTCGCAGCTCACCTGGGTGGAGAGATGGGAGGCGGCCCCACTCACCTTGCCTCGTATCTTACCTGGACAAGGTGGGCGGAGTAAGGGAGAGGAACACACCCCACACCTTCCAGGTGGGGTTTCAGACCATAATGGTATTAATGCGACCAGCTAAGCGTGGGGCACATGTGAAATCTCATTTCATCTCAGCTGCACTGGGCGGCTGTAGGCTTCCCCAGGCAGGCAGTTTGGCCTCAGACAGTCCTCCCCTTTATCCCCCATCCCCGCCTACCGGAAGTCCTCGACTTCCCCCGGTGCTGGATGAGCAAACAAGCTGGCTGGAGAGCACACAGTGGTGCCAGTGACGGGGACAGCAGATCAATCAAATGGTCTTCCCTGGAGAGCCCAGGTCTTGTGCATCAGGCAAGGGGCAGAGCATAGGCTCCAAGGGGTAGGAAGAGAGGGGGGAGCAAAGGCAGGGGAGGGGAGCCCAGAGGCCCAGGAAGATCCTTTCTCCCTGGAACAGAAGCGACTCTCTGTCCGTCGAGCATAATGATAGCAACAGCAACAACAATAGCTGGCATTTAAGTGCCCGCCGTGCTGCACACCCGGCCGAGACCTCACAGCACCTCCGTGAGCTGACACACTTACCTCCCCATCTTCAGAGGAGGCTGAAAACAAAACGGTCCTATCCAAGGGGCAAGCCTGCCTGGCTTCAGAGCCCCTGCCCTATCCACTCTGCTGCCCCACTCCCACGGCTCCCTTAATCCTGCCAGACACCCGTGGGTTTTATGACCATTTCACAGGTGCAGAAACAGAGGCCCAAAGAGGCAAAGTCACTTGCCCAAAGTCTCAGGTGAGCTGAGCCAGCCCTCGGCCCAGTTCTATCAGACCCCGGATCCTGGGTTTCCCCCTCCCTTGTCGTCTCTGTAAGCAAGACCCTGAAGGAGACAGAGTGGGGTCCACCAGCCCATTTCTGGCTCAGGGGACAGTGTGCATAGTGGGGTTGGGACTCCAGGACCCTGGTAAGAAACCACTGACCCTCCTCTTCCTCTGGAGCCCGGAGAATATCTCACCCCCGACAGAGGCTGCTACTATAGCTAATAAACCTCTATGCTTCTCCCTCTAAATGTAAATGACGGGTGAGTGGGATGTTATGGGTTTTGGAAAAAGAAAAGGCAAGAGAAAGGTAATTTGCATTAGGTATGTGTGCAGCTTTTGACACAATCTCAGGAGACGAGGATTCCCCAGCTCTGGGCCAAATTCAGGGCCCCCACCTTGGAGGGTGGTGAGGGAGTCTTCCACAGAGGAATGCTCGGGGCCCTCACTTCCTACCACCTGGCAGGCCAGCCTCTCCCTCCCTAACCTCTCCTCCCTTTCCCAGCTCCCAGCTCCCAGCTCTTCTCTCTCCCCAACCCCCAAGAACCCTGCTGGTGTGCTGCACTGAGAGGCAATTTATAAAGCAGATGTTTATTGCAAGGTTTCATGCGAGCTTGGTGCCTCGCCAAACGTTATAGTAATTGGAGGCTGCGTTTAATTACTGATCAATGTAGAGTTGGGACGAGACAGGCCTGGAAACTGCCTTTGGTCTAGACTCTCCTCCCTGCTTCAGAGAAGGCAGGAGCTCCTAACCCTCCGTGGCTCGGCACGCCTGAGCCAAAGCCTGGGCAATGGCAAGGCAGGAGGTTGTGGGTTCCAGTGGCTGCTGGGGTACCACCAGATTCTGCTACGGCCCTCTCCTTGCCATCACATCACATTATTTGTTGATGCCTAGTCCGTGCCAGGAACCGTGCTGGGCATTGGGGTCGTAGGGATTAATGAATTTCTCCCAGTGCCCGGGCTGAGAGCTTTGCATACACTATCGTGCAATCCAACACAAGGCAGGTGTCATACCCAGGCTCCAAGGTGGCCCCCAGTGATCCCTGCATCCTGATATCCACCTGTTGTGCAGTTCTCTCCCACACGAGGGGAATGACCTGTGTAACAGCATGGCTGACGTGACAGCTCGTGACTTCTGAGGCTCAGTCATTAAAGACATCACAACCTTTGCCTTGCTCTCTTCGCTCACTCGCTCCAGGGGAAGCCAGTTGCCATGTCGTGAGGACACTCAAGCAGTCCTACAGGGAGATCCACGCAGGGAGGAATTGAGGAGCCACCTTGGGGAGTGGAAACTCCGGTCCAATCAAGGCTGTGGATGAGACCACAACCTTGGCCAACATCATGGCTACAATCTCATGAAGAGACCCTGAACCTGAACCACCCTAAGCCACTCCACGACAACTATGAGATTCTTAAATGGTTATTGTGGGGGCGACTGGTTGGCTCAATTGGTTGAGTGTCCGACTGCGACTCAAGTCATGATCCCACGGCCTGTGAGTTTTAGCCCCACATTAGGCTCTGTGCTGACAGCTCAGAGTCTGGAGTCTACTTTGGATTCTGTCCCCATCTTTCTCTGTCTCTCCCCCTCTCACGTTCTGTCTGTCTGTCTCTCAAATATAAACATTTAAAAAAATCTAAATGGTTATTGTGGTAAGCCACTAAGTTTTGGAGTAATAGATAACTAATACAATAGCCATGGGAAAGAAGGAAACATAAGGAAGACTAATAAATAGGAAACACAAACAAATGTAGCAAGAAAGAAGACTGCCATAAAACATGTAATTATATAATCACTCTATGTACATATAGATTTTTGAATGTGCAGATATATTGGTGATATATATTTTATGTGTATTATAATATAATCACAATAAATGTGAATGAGTTAAATTCACCAATTAAAAGAGAAATCTTCATTCTTTCCTCAAAATAATTCTATGTGACAGGCATTATTACACCCATTTTACAGATGAAAGAGTTGAGGTTCAGAGTAGGGGAGAAACTTGCCCAAGGTCTCTCAACTCAAAAGTGATAGGGTGGGACTGAAGCTGGTCCTTCTGACTCCAAAGCCCTAAGCTGTATTGTACTGTTTTGTATTGTTAGCATTTGTATTGTTAGCTTCTTTGGATAGAAGAGGAAACTGAGACTCAGAAAGGGTGAGTGACTTGCCCGGGGTCACACAGCAATATTTCAAAACGAGAGCCAGAAGCAGGCATCTGACCCATTGGTGTCTGCCCCGTGACCTATGGAGCTCTGTCATCAAAGCACAAGAATCTCAGGGGGTTTCTGTCTTCATACCTGCTTAGGACAGCTAGACACACTTGGCTGTGGCCAGAGAGACCCTCTGGGGTCAGGTGGATGAGCATCCTCAGCGGGGAGAACACCGGCACAAAGCAACTTGCTGGGGCACAGGGTGGGGTGGCTCGATGCATCGAGCTGAACTCTGGTAATTACATCAGGGGCCGGCAGCGTAATTTGTATCTGGGTGATGAATGTCTGTGTTTTCGGGCCTGATTGCCCTATTTACATTTGGAATTTGCTGATCTATTATTAATGTCTCCTGGAGGCCAGGGCGATGAGCATGAGGAGCTGAGGAGTCCCCTCCCCCACCAATCCAGGGAGCACTAGCTCTTAGGCCCTAGCTACCCAAAGCCCCACCCTAGCTCCCTTTGTGTGACCCCAGTTTTCATGGGGCTATTGGACTAATCGGCAGAGGGGCTGACCTGGGATGAAGTTTCTCAGCCTCTAATATACCCACGTACACACACTCGGATGTACATATGTGAGGCCATGTACTCATGTGTATATACATCTACATCTTTATATACCCACAGGTACTTTCATATGAACACACACAAGGAAATGCACACATGGACAGGCACACACCTTCATGTGTACGTGCACGAGTGTGCACGCATGTACGCAATGATGTATTTTCCCCACCCCAAATCCGTATGTTGAAGTTCTAACTCCAAATGTGATGGTATTTGGAGGTCGTACCTATGAGAGGTATTAAGGGCTAAATGCGGTCATGAAGGTGTGGCCGTCATGAAGGGATTGTGCCCTTATTAGAAGACATGCCAGAATCAGAGCTCTGTCTTCTCTCCATGCAGGTGAGCCGAGGAAAGACCATGTGAGTCCACAACGAGGAGGCAGTTGTCTACAAGTCAGGAAGAGAGCTCTGCTCAGAAACTGAATCAGCTAGCACCTTGATCTTGAACTTCCTGGACTCTAAACGGTGAGAAAAGCAATTTCTGTTGTTTAAGCCACCCGGTCTTTGGTAGCTTATCGTGGCAGCCCAAGCTTAGACACACACTCACCCCATCACGTGTCCAGTCACGCTGGGAGCAGCACACCTTGAGAGTGGTACGGTTGGATCCGTGACCCATGGACCCAAACGGCCTGGGTTTGAGTCCCAGCCCTGCCACTTCCCAGCTGTATGACCTTGAGCAAGTCACTTGGCCTCTCTGTGCTTCTGTTTCCCCAAACGAAAAATGGGAACAATAATGTTACCACCTCCTAGGATTGTTGCAAAGATAAATTAATAGAACTCATTTGCCTGGTGCACCATAAGCACTAGACCCATGTTTGCTATGCCCATTATTATTGTTGTTATTTATGTGCCTGTCACATAAGAGGCTGAGGCATTTTGTTGCAAGATGATGAAACGCACCATGCTATACCCATACGCTTGTAACACACACACACACACACACACACACACACACACACAGAGGGAAACTTCCAGGGCCCCATGGTTTCTCCCTGAAGCTCCTCCCAGCCGCTCACTCCTCCACGTCTACCTCAAGCCTGCAGGCAGGGTGGGACTGGGGAAAGACCACTGGATTTGGCTTCTCTAACCAAGCATCAGACCTCGGCTCTGCCACTTGCTGGCGACATGACGTTGGCCCAGGAATTCTAAACCTCAGTTTCGTGATCTACACAATGGGGGTAATGATAGAAATGAGCTCAGAGAAACTGCACCTCGGATGGCTGGCTGACGGCGGAGTTACGGGCGGTGTAGGAATCGACACACATTTTCCCTGCCCAGGCTGGGCCCTGGCGCGTGAGTGACTGCGCTGGCATGCAAATAAGTATGCAAATTAAACTCATTCCCTAAGACTGTGGGAAGCCAGGCACGCCCCAGCTGAAAGGTTCCATTTCCAACCAGCTCTTTGTTGAATGGTCCCGGCTAGGGGTGAAAGAGCACTGGACAGGGAGTCAGAACATGCGCCCCACGAATGACCCGCCCAGGTGCGACATGCGCTCACAGGTGGCGTGCACATCTCCTTATATCGGCACCTCCGCGCAAACACACACACAGGCACAAGAAGGCGCGCCCGTGCAAGGACATGCGAATACTTATGGTGCATCCACACGGGAAGGGTCTGGACCTGGAGGCAGGTGGTGCTGTGTGGCCTTCTCCGAGTTCTGTACTTCTCTGGGCCTCTGTATTCCTCCTTTGTAAATGAAGTAAGTCATACTTGGCCCCTATTTGGTTGTGGTGAGGACCGAATGAGACAAATAGATGGCAAGCGATGATCGTGGTGCCCGGTATACAGTAAGCACTTAATATCTGGCGACCATGTTATGAGCATCCTCATCTATGAAGTGTGAGGCTGGAGGAGGTGCTCTCTGAGCTCCCGGTCAGCTCAAGGGTCCTGTGGTTCTGTGAGCTGCACCCATGCCCCACTCAGAGCCTGTCAGCCATCTAGGCCGGAGGACCGTGTGTGTGTAGGTTCCAGAAATTGGCCCCAAAAGGTGATTCTATTATCCTTCAATCCAGTTCATACTGGAACTTCTGGCCCATGGCAAGTATGAATACTACGCTGGCTGCCCTGTGACAAATGTGGTAAACTGAGGGAGGGGTGTGAGTCACCAAGGCCAGCTCAGAGCTGGAGGCGGGACCAAAAGCCAGAACCAGGCTCCTGGTTGCTCAGGGCTGGGCTCGTGCAGCCGGTGATTTCTGGGGCCTTCTCTGCTCAGAGCAGGGCCTGGTGGCCAAATCTGAGTGTGCTTCTACTTTAAGATGTGGTCTGTTCCAGGGTCACCAGGCCCCAAGCAGTGGCTCCAAATGATAAATAAATAAAATCCGATGTGAATCCCCCAGGGCAGCAATATATGGAGTATTTACTACACAGATCATTTCCAGCTGTTCTACCTCGTCCAGGAGCCTGAGACAAAGCAGCTTACATGCTTAAAGTCATGTAGCTCAAAAGTAGCAGACGCGGACTCGAACCAGCATCCCTCTGACTTCAGAGGCCCTACCCTCAGCTCACGCGCCAGCGCCTCCCCCAGAGAAGCAAGGCGGAGAAAAATGAGTTCGCCAACTGCAATAGGCCAGAGGCCTCGGTTGCTCCCGCGGGTGACGGGAGGGGACGTGAGGCCCAGCAGCTCGGGCACCGCGCCCTCCAGGAAGCCACCCGCACCCCGCCCCGGTTTCCCTGCGATCCCAGGGAAGGTCAGCAGCCAGCACATTAAATAAGGCCATAAATTTGTCATGAAGGCCCGGAAATGAACGAGGCTCATCATTTATGGATGGAATAATTAAGCCACTGTGCTCAGTGGTTCACTGAGGCCTGTGCCCGGGGACCAGCTTGGAGATCTGGCTGTCACCGTCCTCACCCCCTGGCATCTCAATCCGGACCCTGGGGCGCGCAGACTCCACCAGCAGCCGCAGCTGCCCACAAGCGCGGCGCGGCAAGAGCTCCGCCCTCATGATGTCACGACCGCCCAGGCCAATCCCAGGCAGGCTTCTCTTGAAGGTCCGCCTCTGGGGTGCCCAGGCCCTTGGATGGAGGTGGTGGACCGGCTTCTCCTTGGGGTGTAAGTCGGCTTCTTCATGTGGTAGAAAGTGTGAGAAATTTTTTTTAATGTTTATTTATTCTTTTTTTTTAACGTTTATTTATTTATTTATTTGAGACAAAGAGAGACAGAGCATGAACAGGGGAGGTTCAGAGAGAGGGAGACACAGAATCCCAAGCAGGCTCCAGGCTCCGAGCTGTCAGCACAGAGCCCGACACCGGGCTCGATCACAAACTGCAAGATCATGAACTTGAGCTGAAGTCGGACGCTCAACCGACTGAGCTACCCAGGCGCCCCGCGAGTGTAAGAAATTTAGACTGACTTGGATTCAAATCCTGACCCTTTCACTCCAGCTCTGTGTGTCTGGGCTGCTCACTTCACCTCCCTGGGCCTTTGTTTTCTCCTCTCAGAAATGGGCAGGGGTGCCTGGGTAGCTCAGTGGGTTGAGCCTCCGACTCCCGGTGTCGGCTCAGGTTATGATCTCGCAGTTCGTGAGTTTGAGCCCTGCATGGGGCTGGGTGCTGGCTGGTAGAGCCTGCTTAGGATTTTCTCTCTCCTTCTCTTTCTACCCCTACGCTGCTTGCAGGTGTGTGCACGCTGTCTCTCAAGAATAAATAAATACAGGGGCACCTGGGTGGCTCAGTTGGTTAAGCGTCCGACTTCGGCTCAGGTCATGATCTCACGGTCCATGAGTTCGAGCCCCGCGTCAGGCTCCGTGCTCACAGCTCGGAGCCTGGAGCCTGTTTCGGATTCTGTGTCTCCCTCTCTCTCTGACCCTCCCCCATTCATGCTCTGTCTCTCTCTGTCTCAAAAATAAATAAACATTTAAAAATAAATTTAAAAATAAATTTAAATAAATTTAAAAATAAAAAAAAGAATAAATAAATACACTTTTTTTAAAAAATGGGCAAAATAGGGGTGCCTGGCTGGCTCAGTCAATAGAGCACGTGACTCTTGATCTCAGGGTTTTAAGTTCCAGCCCCACGTTGGGTGTAGAGATTACTTAAAAACAAAATATCTTGTTTAAAAATGGGCAAACTAATTATTTTATGGATTATGGGGAGGATAGAAGTAAATAATAGTTATAAAGTACCATGGGAAGGTCTGGCATATGCGAAGTGCACCACAAACCCAGCATTTCCTTCCTTTCTCCCAACAGAACAGTCAGGCAGGCAGGAATCAAGAAGCTCAGAGAAGCAGAGAGATTTGACCAAGGATACGCAGCGTGAGCAAACAGTGGGCGCCTAGTGCCCAGAGCTTCACCTGGAGCTCCTGTCACCTATCATGTGTGGAAGGCGCAGCCCATTCTCCAACAAAAGGTTGAGGCCCCTGACCCCTCCCTGCCCCTGGCTACTCCAGGTCTGCAGAAGGAAGAGGTATTTGTAAAGGGGACCAAAAGCACTAACATTTATGGAGCTCTTGCGGTGACCAGGCATTTTCCTAAGGGCCCTGCAATTATGATTTCACTGCATTCTCTAGAGGACCCTTGGAAACAGGTACCATTATTATTGTCTCCATTTTATTTTTTTTTTATTTTTTTATTTTTTTTAACGTTTATTCATTTTTGAGAGACAGAGAGAGAGCATGAGCGGGGAAGGGGCAGAGAGAGGGAGACACAGAATCCCAAGCAGGCTCCAGGCTCCAAGCTGTCAGCACAGAGCCCGACGCAGGGCTGAAACTCACGAACCGTGAGATCATGACCTGAGCTGAAGTCGGACGCTCAACCGACCGAGCCACCAGGCGCCCCCATTGTCCCCATTTTAGAGATAAGGAAATGGAGGCTTATGCTCAGACCTTGGAGACACTCAGCCAAGACGTAGAATTTGTGTGTGGTTTCCTGGGCCCCAGCAAAGCCAGGCTTGGGAGGAGGGTGGCAAATTGAAGACTATTTGGAGTTTGAGAGAGATGTCACTTGACTAGACCAGCCATGTTCCAGAATTCCAGCTCTGTTATTCCATGCTCTTCAATGGGTTCAAGCTCTCATTTTACAGATGGGGAGACTGAGGCCCCACCACCAGAGGCAGAACCTTGGGGCCTGCCCACCAGCTCTCCAGGGCCCGTCCCATTGGTCATGGACACCAAAGCTGGCCCAACTAGAGAGGTCTCCGGCACCTGCCTTGGGGAGGAGTCTGGACCCTCCTCCCCTCGCTACCCCACCCACCCTCCATCACCATGGCAACCATGCAGGTGAGTCTCATCACCGCTAATCCTCTAATTACCAGCCACCTCTTCAATTGGCTGTAATTACTTTGGGGACACAGTTAACCTCTCATTAGGAACGCACGGCCGCTTTCTCCAAAAGCGCAGCGGTGACAAGCCTAGTAATTTACCGCCCCGGCTCGCGGGGCCGCTTTGTGTTTAACTCGGGCGCCATCGCATCCCTGTCATTACTCCAGCCTGGTTGTCATGACGATTAATCATTCAATCCCTCATCAGCAACTTTTGCCAAATGTCACCCCGCTCTTGATCAAAATCCATCCTGCAGCCCGACACTGGGGGACTAATGACTTGGAAATAGGCTTCTCCATTCCCGAGAGCTTTTCCCCAAGACTCCTCAGCTCCCTCCAGAAAGGAAGAGGAAGGTCTGAGCTCAGTGTGGTGGTAGGGGCGGGGGGGCAGTAGTGGGAGCAGAACTGGCCTGCGTTGGGTGCTTATTCTGCACCAGGCACCTGAGGGGCATTGTCCCTCATGACAACTCCCTGGAAAGGGAAACTGAGGCTCCGAGAAGCTGGTGGTTGGACAGCAAGGAAGTATGGAGAGATTCTAACTCAGACCTGTCTAACTCCAAAGCTGAGCTCTTTTTACCAAACTTCGAGGATAATGCACATCGCCAGCTAGCAAGATCCTGGAATATCACGGTTTGGGCAGCATTGTAGAAATGAGCCGGCCCATTAAATTCAAGGCAGAAGGACTTAAGAGACAACTCTGGGCACTTTCTGATAAGGAGCCCCATCTAGGGTGAGCAGCTAACTGTCATGAACACCTATGTCCCAAACGACAAGCAGCAACATCCAGCAGAGAGTGACCTCACAAACCAGGTGGAGAAATAGACTGAAACACAGCGGTAGTAGGTCCGTGAAATGATCTAGACTGAGATTCTAGGCCTGGGGTCATTGGTGCTTAATAATGGACTTCAGTCGCCCGTGAGCCCCCTGAAAATGCAGGATACATTGTGATTGGATGTGAGCATGTGCATTTTTCTAGGGAGATGCTACAAAAAAATGTTAAGAACTACTGCTCTTATCTTTCCCCATATCCTTATCTTATAGAAGGGGATACTGAGGCCCAGAGAGGAACCAAGACTTGTCCAAAGTTCCAAAACAATGCAGGATGGGAACTACTGGTCCTAGCAGGTGTGAACTCTTTCTCAGGTGCCCAGGGCAGCCAAGTAGGTCAGTGCAAAGGGAGGAATTCCTACTCCTTCAGAGTGGCTTCCAACCCCCCCAGCCCCCAGCCTCCTGAGAAAGCCCAACCCCCACCCTGCTAAAGGAATCTTTCCGAGGCCCCTCCCAGGGAATGTTCCTGCTGGCTGGGCCGCCAGCATGTGTGAGACATAATTACAGCACGTTGTAAATGGCATTAACAGACTGTCACAGCAGCCACATGGTATTAGCAAACGGCTCTGTCTTCATCATGCAGTCCCCGCAGCCTCCGGGCTGGAGCACTTCCCAAGGGGTCTCCCAGGTCCAAGTTGCAGAAGTCTCTCGGCAGGGGACTGGGGGTAGGGGCAGCGATGCGGCTCACAGAGGCCTGGAGATTCCCCCAAGACTTTCTGAGGTCTCAGCAAAGAGCTGAGTAGAAAGTTAGGAAATCTGATTTGTAAACCTGTTTCAGCCTCGACAAACTAGCCTTTATCAGGGAGCTACTTATGAGCCAGCCTCTCTGGAATGTAATCTTGTTTATACCTTATAACCACAACCTAAAAGATTATATTCTTCATTCTGCTTTATAGATCAGTTGACTGAGGATCAAAGGGGAAAGGTGATTTCCCCAAGTCCTTTCAGCTAATGGGTGACAGCTGTAGGATTCAAAACAAGTTCCGATGCCTCCGGAACTTCTGGTTTTCCATATATCATGCTGCCTCCTTGGAAAGGTCTCTGATCAGTTTTCTGTCGATAGATACTATAGCCTTGAAGATAATTCCCTAAAGCTACCAGCCCACCAGAAACTTACCAGCCCCTGAGCTCTGATCCCTGGGGTTTCTGTGGGAGCAACATAGTAACAACATAATAATCATCACTATTGTAACAAATATTGTGTATTTCCATACAGTTTCTTTTATGTTCTTTGTAGCGAATCCATGAGGGAAAGAACAGCTCTTTCTTGGAGTTGAGAACTAAGGCCCAGAAGGGGAAAGTGACTCTCCCAAGGCTTCACAGCAAGTTTGTGGTGGAGCTAGAATGAATTCCCCTTGTCTCCTTGATTCCCGGTTCTGGTTCTTTTCCGTAAGCCACTGAGAAAGTGTCCATAAGCCTGAGGCCAGGGAGGGGGCATTTACTCTTTCAGGTGCCTCCTGCCCTCTCGCCTGCCCTGTGGGCACCAGTGATTTATTCTTTATCCAGGAGGCCTCCAGGCTGCAGGCAGCAGGATGGGCTGCCTCCCGACTGGTAAGCAAATCCCCTGCTGAGCAGGTCATATTTTATCCGGGCCGCCACCTGCCAGCTCATTTGCTTACAGATACAGGTGCTTCATCAGGGAGGAATTAGCGATTACTTAGCCCAGAGACCCTGGCAGACGGAAGGGCAAGCCAGGGCCATAGCTGGGGTGGGAAGTCAGAAGCCTATCTGTGAGGTCTCTATCTCCTCCCAGGCCACTTAGCTCTGCTCTGGAACCAAAGAGTAGGAGCTAGGAAAGAAGAAAGGACCTCTCTGCTTTGGGGAAAACTGACCTCCCACTCCCAACCTATATTTTACCAGTTCTCCAAGGGTGGGTGCCAGTAGCCCCATTCCCTGCAGCCTTCCCAGATCCTCCACACCTGCCAAAAATAACAAGATAGTAAGTCTAACGGTCCCACGATGCTTATTGGTGCCTACGACTCTATATGCATTGCCTCATTTAATCCAAATCAACTAATACGGCATTTTTAAATCTCCATTTACAGATGAAGAAATAATCTCAGAAAGATTAACCAGTTTGCTCAGAGTCATGCAGTAGGTGAGTTACAGAATTTAGCCGTCTCTGATTTCAGACCTCTTCTCCTAACCAGAACTCCTTGTCTCCCCCCAGGCTGTTCCCCAAACCCTGTACCTCACTTGCTGAATTTTGTTCACTTGTTTCTTTATTTACTTATTTTTTAAATAATTTTTAATCTCAGAACAATTTTAGACTTACAGAAAGATTACACAGATAATACAAAGATTTCCCACATGCCCCACACCCAGTTTCCCCCATTATTAACATCTTACATTTGTCACAATTAATGAACTAATATTGATACATTATTATTAACTAAACCCCATTCTTCATTCTGATTTCTTTGGTTTCTACCTAACGTCCTTTTTCTGCTCTAGGATCCCACCCAGGATACCCCACTGCATACAGTGGTCACTTCTTCTTAGTGTCCTCTTGGCTGCGACAGTTTCTCGGATTGTCCTTGTTTTTGATGACTTTGACAATGTTAAGGAGTACTGTTCGGGTATTTTGTAGAATGTAACTCAACTGGGATTTGTCTGATATTTTTCTCTTAATTGGACTGAGATTATGTGTTTTAAGAAGAGGTGAAGGGCCACTCTCATCCCATCAGGGGCACATACTATGAGTTTGAGATATCACTATCAAGCTTAATGTTGATCACGTGGCTGGTGTAGTGTTTGCCCAGCTTCTCCACTTTCCCCTTCTTTGCATATTGTATTTTTAGACTGAAACACTGGGGAGTTATGCTCCCCCTCCTTGAAGGCAGAGGATCTACATAAATTATTTGGAATTCTTCTGCACAGGAGATTCGTATATTCTCCCTTTTGTTTATCGGTCCAGTCATTTATTAATATCGGTATGGGCTCGTTGGTATTTATTTTATACTTCAGCTTATAATCCAATACTACTCTGTTTTTTAAGTGACACTTGGTTCTTTTTTCCTTGGTGTATCAGCATTTCCCCAATTCTATTCTGAGACAATCTCATTCCATGGGATTTTAACAGGCAATCCTCTTAAAATAGGTTCTAGAGACAAGTCATTTGGGGTAATAGTGGTTGAAAAGGGTTGAAAAGAGATCTTGACTGTAGGACTTGTCAGATCTTTTAATGTGCCAATAATGTGAGTAGTGAATCACCCAGAGGGGGATCTAATAGGCAACATTTCCCACATTTCTTTTCCTGACACTCTGGGGTAGGGTGGGGAAGACACAGATGAGAAAATAATCTAACTATGTATCTCATCTTCCCCTGGAGACCAGAAGTTCTTAAAAGCAAAGATGATGCTTTATTCTCATCTTTATCTCTAGAAATTAGCACTGAGGAGGTGCTAAGGGAATGTTGTTGGATAATGGAAGGATGGATGATGAACAGATGGATAGATGGGTGGATGGGTGGGTGAGATGAGTCCGAAGGATTTGTAGTTGGTAGATGGATCTATGAGCAGATTGGTAGGTGTATTGGTAGGTGGATGGATGAATGGATAGATGGATGAGAAGGTTGATAGGTGGATTGGTAGGTGGATGGATGGATGAGTAGATTGGTAGGTGGGTGGGTGAATAGGTGGGTGGATGGATGGATAGATGAATGGATGGGTGGATAGATGAATGGATGGATGGATAGACGGATGGATGGATAGATGAATGGATGGGTGGGTGGATGGATGGATGGATGGATGGATGAGCAAGTTGGTAGATGGATGGGTGAATAGGTGGGTGAGTGGGTGGGTAGGTGGGTGAAGGGATGGATGGATAGATGGATAGACAGATGAGCAGGTTGGTAGTTGGATTGGTAGGTGGGTGGATGGATGGTTGAATGGATGGTTGAATGGATGGATGGATGGATGGATGGATGGATGAGAAGGTTGGTGGGTAGATGAGTGAATAGGTGGGAAGATGGATGGATAGATGATGAATGGATGGATGGATGGATGAGCATGTTGGTAGGTGTATGGGTGAATAGGTGGGTGAGTGGGTGGGTAGGTGGGTGAATGGATGGATGGATGGATGGATGGACAGATAGATGAGCAGGTTGGTAGTTGGACTGGTAGGTGGGTGGATGGATGGATGAATGGATGAGAAGAGTGGTGGTGGATGAGTGAATAGGTGGGAGGATGGATGGATAGATGATGCATGGATGGATGAGCAGGTTGGTAGGTGGATGAATGAATAGGTGGATGGATGGATGGATGCATGCATGCATAGGTGAGATGGATACATGGATAGATGAACAGACAGAAGGAGCAGAAACACCAGGCCTTGGCTCCCTTCTTTCTGTAAGCTGGGCATTTGCCCATGAGGAAAAAGCCTCTGCCTCGACTAGTAGCGGAATAACTTTGAAATCAGACAACAAAGATGCAAGTCCTGGCGCTGTCACCAGCTGTGTGATCTTGGACAAGTCTTTTAGACTCTTTGAGTCTCAGGTTATTCATCTGTCATAAGGGACTAGTTACTATATCTCAGGATTGCCAAGAGCCTTAGATGAGCTAATACATGTAAAGTCAGCTCATTAGATGCCAATTTCCTTCCTTCCTTCTTCTCTTCTTGTCCTGTGGAAGAATCCAGTGCCCTGACGCCCCCTCTGGAGGTGGGAGAGCAGAGCCTCTGCTTGTAGGGTGGGAGTTTTTTGGGGTCCACGGATAGGTTTTACTGTGTTCTGGAACCCCTTGAATAATACACAAAACTGTGTGTGTGCAGATGAACTTTTTTCTGGGTAGGGAGTCCATAGCTTCTAGCAAATGCCCAAAGGGGTCCATGACCCCCAAAAAGCCAAAGACTCTGAGGGCTGGGTCTTGACTCCTGTCACATGCTGCCCCAGACCCAGCCTTCAGGCCCAGTCCTCAGGCCATCCACCAGGCTCACTAGTCATCGGACCCCAGTCCGGTTCTTCCTCTGCCACAGGGAGAGAGATGGGCAGACCTGGATCTCAGGAGGGTGCAGGCCAGGATCTGGGCTGGTGCCAGGGAATCCAGGCCCAAATATGTACGGAGACCTCCCCACACGTCATCTCCTTCAATCATCCCCAAGCCCTGGGACAGAAGAGCTGTTACCATTCCCATTTTAGAGATGTGGAAACAGAGGTCCTGAGACGGGAGGGGAAGGGCACACACAGAGCTAGCGGCAGTGCAGGGGTTCAGATCCAGTGCTAGCTGATTACGGAGTCCATGCTCTTTCCATGGTGTCACAGGGGACCGAGGCAGTCCCTGGGGGTGCAAAGGTGGGAACAGGGCTGCAGTATACCCTTGTCCAGCTGTCCTCTACCCACAGGCACCTGGTTGAGGCGGTGGGATTGGAGGTCAAATGTATCTGAAATTCAGCTTGATGTCCACTAGCTGAGGCTTATACCAAGAGCCTTCAAGAGCCTAGAGAAAATGCAGCCTTTTGGTAATTGTTGTACCCAAAAGGGTGATTTTTCCTAATTGGTCTGCCCGAATGGGATGCCTTTTCCTAATGTCAACAAAGCCTCCACATAGGCTTCCTGAACTCTCAGTGGAAACACATTTTAAAAGGCAAGCACAGGGGCCCCCAGGCGGCTCAATCGATCAGTTAAGCGTCCAACTCTTGGTTTCAGCTCAAGTCATGATCTCATGGTTCATGAGTTTGAGCCCTGCATCGGGCTCTGCACTGACAGTGTGGAGCCTGCTTGGGATTCTCTCTCTTTCTCTGCCCCTCCCTCACTCCCGCTGTCTCTGTCTCTCTCAAAATAAATAAATAAACTTAAAAAAAATAAATAAATCAAAGGCAAGCACATTGGCAGGGGCTGAGAACCCAGCTTCTAAGATGACACTTTCCAGGTAGGATCCCCAGGGCTCTACGTGCCAGGAACAGCCAGCCCAGCTTCAGCAGGTGAGAGACAGTTCCTGACATTCTCCCAGAGAAGCTGGGGCCAGTGAGGAGGGGAGATGGGACTTCATTCAGTCTGCTCAGCTGCCCTAGAACATCCCCTCCTACCCCACTTAGCCCCTCTCTTCCTCCACCCCCCACCTTCTGAAATCCAGGTGTGGAAGGCAGGGCCCCGTCTGTGGTCATTCCCTGAGCCACCTGGATCTAAAAACTAGTACTGTCTTTCTAGGGAAGGGTGGGCAGGCCCTCCTGATCTCCCAGAATGACTCCCTCCGCTGGCATCTCCCAGGAGCTATGGCTGCTCCTCCCACTGGCTGGGTGGCCACTTGTAAGGAATGATCCACCCGGGTCCTTCAGCCCCGTTTCCACTCCCCTTCCTATCCTCCCCCTCCCTGCCACCGCCTCTGGCCTGATTAATTCCCCCCAATCCGCCATGCCACAGGGACTAATCGGGCTCGTGCCCTGCTAATTGGCACACGAGAGACCTGACAAATGGCTCTGTTTGTGGGATTCCCAGGCTGGGCTAGGTTAACCTGGCATGCCCAAGCCACCCCAGGTTTGCCCCTGAGATACGTGAGCTGGAGCCCTGGGTGGGAGAGGAACGCAGAGGACCCAGGACAGAAGGAGGTCCCCACTATAACCTTCGGATTAACCCAGCCCTGCCACTTCCTGGCTGTGTGCCTTAGACTAGGTTGTCTCCCTCTCTGACCTTGGCATTCAGGCTCCTGCTCTGTCTGCACCGGGCCTCATCTCCAAACTCAGCTCCTCAGGTGTGCTGGCCCTTCCTCTCCATCCGGCCTGCCGATCACAGAAGCTTAGTCCCAGCTGTCTGGAGAGAAACCTGTCTGCATGATAGGTGCGTGTATGTGCCTAATTATCACTTTCACTGATACATAGTGTATTGATATTGACACGTGGCACGCAATTTTAAAATAATAGCAAAATATACACTTGTCTTTACTGTAAATTCCTAGAACGAATTGATCCTCGTAAAACGCTTTGCATTGATTTTTGCCAAACTCTGGCATCAATAGCCAGCCTATAGTCAGACGTGTTGAACAAAGGGTAGCTCAGCCTTGAATGTCGGTTGCTATTTTCACGTAAGTGCGAGTGGGCAGGGCTGAAAGTGGGACAGTGAAGGTGGACATCAAAACTTCACTCCCGTGTCGGTGACGTGAGCAACTTCTTCGCTCAATTGCCTAATGGTTTCTGAATACTGGAAGAATATCTCTTCAGTTTCTTTGCGCTATTCCCAGCTCGTGGCTATAAACAGAACACACTTTTTTTCATCTGCATTAACATTGTCTCCATTACTTCCTGTCCTTTTTATTTATTTTGAGAGAGTGTGTGCGCGTGAGTGGGGGAGGGGCAGAGAAAGAGAGAGGGGATTCGGAGCAGCCTCCACACTGTCAACACGGAGCCCACACCAGGCTCAAGCCCACAGACCTTGAGATCACGACCTGAGCTGAGGTGGAACGATCAACTGACTAAGCCACTTCCTAAGGGTAGACGAGCAACCTACGGCTGAGTTAAGGCCCCATTCATAACACTTGCCATTTATCAATTATCTGCCGATGGTCAGATACTGTGATTTCAAACCCACC
Organism: Panthera onca; assembly: GCF_046562875.1. Classification (NCBI taxonomy): domain Eukaryota; kingdom Metazoa; phylum Chordata; class Mammalia; order Carnivora; family Felidae; genus Panthera; species Panthera onca. The sequence goes on from NC_138350.1 coordinate 17,347,444, forward strand.
AACATGTTGGTGAACGTGGGCTTGGGGAGAGACGCACAGATTGCACTGTATAGCATTTCTGTTATAAAGATGCAATAGGGAAAAATAACTTCAAATGCATACAAGTAGCACAATGTAGTTAAAGCATTAAGGGGGCACCTGAGTGGCTCAGTCGGTCGCGTGTCCAGTTCTTGATTTCAGCTCAGGTCATGATACCACGGTTGTGAGATTGCGCCCCACGTCAGGCTCTGTGCTGACCATGGAACCTGCTTAAGATCCTCTCTCTGTCTCTCTCTCTCTCCCTTTGTCCTTCTCCCCCACTCATGCACGCTCTCTCTCCCGCTCTCTAAAATTAAAAAAAAAAAAAAAAAGAAATGATGAGTTTTGAGTATTTACTAGTTATGATATGATTGACTTAGCTGTAAGTTTATATAATTTAAATGTCAGTAATCACTGTGTGTTGTGTAAAAAAAAAAAAAAAAAAAAAAAAAAAAAAGTGGCTGAACTTTGTCCCTGGTTCCTGAGAGGAAGACTGAATCCTTGGACTTTCTGAAGTGATGGGGAGAATGTGTTATTTGTGAGCCCCTGGGATCACACCGGAGTTGATGCTAAGAGATGGGGTGACTCAGGATGGGGCCGGTCACCAGAAAAGACCCACCATGTGATTAGAAGGCTGGGGCTTTCAGGACCTCTTCTCCAAAGGGGCAGGGGGAGGCCTGGAGACTGAGCTCAATCACACGGCCAATGATTCGGTCAGCCCTGCCTAAGCAACGGGACCCCCATAAAAACTCTGGACGCTGCGGCTCAGTACAGCTTCCTGGTTGCTAAACACACTGATGCGCCAGGAGGGTGTTGAGCCCTGATTCCATGGGGAGAGGGCGCGGAAGCTCCGAGTTTGGGGCCCTCCCGGACCTCACCCTTCATTGGGCTGATCCTGATTTTATCCTTTATAATAAAATTGTAATCTTGAGCATAGTGCTTTTCTGAGCTCTATCTGCCATCTGCTCCAGCAAAGTCTCAACGCTGAAGGGAGTTTCGAGACTCCCCGAATCTGCACCCATTTGGTCGTGACCTTGCCGTCTTGTTGGGATACATGCCCCTCCACCCGTCGGGTCTGACGCTAACTCCGGGCGGTTGAGCGTCAGACCTGGATTGGATTACGAAGCACCAGTTGGTGTCAGAAATACTGTTTTGACAACTGGCTCGCACGGCTTCTAACAATTGAACGGTTGGTTCCTAGTTCCACTCCTGGGCCTTCGTTTATGTCATTCCTTCTGGCTGAAGGCTCTCCCTCCGCTCACGTTCATTCCGGGGCTCATTCACTTACTGACCGAGTCTTTCTTGAGGGCATGCTCCGTGCCAAGCACTGGACTAGGTGCCCGGGGTAGAGAAGAAGATAGACATCGCCTGCAGCGGGTACAATTAGTGCCCCGCTCAGATCCCCCTAGGGTCCCTTTGGCCATTTCTGTGTGCCCCTCCACCAGCTTCTGTGTGCTTTCCTTCCATTTGCCTACGTTTCTGACTCCTTTAGAGAACCATCCTCCAGCTGCCGGAGCCACTTTGCTGGCACGTGCAGAGAGCCAGGGGGTTAGAACCCCCTCACCCCCAGGCTGGGGCGGTTCTCAGTCAATGGCTGGCAGTGGGTGAAGGGCCAGCTCCCTTGACTCAGGTCCCGATAACTGTGTGGTGTAACTCACACTCCCAAGCTCCTGTGTGAGATCGGGCTGAAGCCACCCTCCATGGGGCTTTGCCTAAGATTGCACCCTCCTTGGATTTCTCCTATCCCCGGTCCTGCTCCCCCCACTCCCTTACTCATCTCCCGTGGGATCACTTCCTTAAACAATCCCTTGCATGCCAATCCTTGTCCCAGGGTCCAACCCAAGACCTGCCCTATGGAGCTTATAGTCTAGTGGGGAGACAGGCATTATTCACAGAGTCCTAAAAACACAAATTTCTTCATCAGTGAATATCAGTGCTTTGAAGGGAAGCAACAGAGTCAGAAACAGAGTCTCTGAGAGCTGTTACAGGGACATGCCCCATCAGAGTGATCAGGGAAGGCTCCCTGGAGGAAGTAGTGCTTCTTGTAGGATGAAGTCTGAAGGATAAAGGGGAGCTTAGCAGGGTGAAGGAGACAAGGGGGAGGGAGGAACTTTTGCAGGTAGATGGCATAGCAGGTGCAAAGGCCCTGTGGCGGGGGAGAGAGATCACTGTAGCTAGAGCACAGAGTGAGATGAACCTAGAGGAATTGATAAGGGCAGAACTGTGCAGCTTGGCGGTACAAGTGGGGATGTGGGTTCATTTTCTTTCTTTCTTTTTAGTGTTTATTTTGAGAGAAAGCAAGAAAGCATGAGTGGAGGAGGAGCAGCGAGGGAGAAAGAGAGAATCCCAAGCAGGCTCTGTGCTGTCAGCACAGGTTCCTTGTCTAAAAGGAGTGGAAACACATCTAAATGTCAAGTAGAGGGCTGACCTGAGAGATTTAAATTTTGAATTTTTTCACGCTTTGAAGTGCAAAGATTCTTTGACCCCCAGGAATTTGCCCTGTGAATAAGGCCACTTTCTTATACAAGGATGTTCACTACAGTGCTGTGGAGGATACAAAATGAAACACAGAACCTACTAAAACATCCATCAAGAAAGGACAGGTTTGGGGGCGCCTGGCTGGCTCAGTTGGTGGAGCGTGTGACTCGATCTCAGGGTTGTGAGTTCGAGCCCCATGTTGGGTGTAGAGAGTACTTAAAAATAAAATCTTAAAAAAAAGAACAGGTTTAATAAATTTGGCTCATCCCTTCAGTGGACCCTCATACAGCCTTTAAAAAGTATGAGGGAGGGGCACCTTGGTGGCTCAGTCGGTTAAGTTTCCGACTTCGGCTCAGGTCACGATCTCGTGGTTCGTGAGTTCGAGCCCCGCATTGGGCTCTGTACTGACAGCTCGGAGCCTGGAGCCTGCTTCGGATTCTGTGTCTCCCTCTCTCTCTGCCCCTCCCCTATTAGCGCTCTCTCTCTCTCTCTTAAAAATAAAATAAACATTTTAAAAAATTTTAAAAAAAGGGTAACTGCCCTGGTGCTTGGCACATAGTAGATAGTCACTAAATATTAGTTGAGTGATTTCATGAATGAATACATTGTTGCTTCTGCAGAGAAGAATTGAACTTAAGAGAGGGTTTTGCTTGTTTCCTTTTCAGTCTCATGTTCTTCCAGGAGGATTAGTTTTCTACTTGCTGGTGGGTTTTTTTACTGTAATCGTTTCGCTTTCTGGCAATGTGATTTCCACACAACGAAATTCACTGACGATAAGCGTGCAACTGGGTGAGTGTACAAATGTATACAAATGCATATAACTTGGGGGCGCCTGCGTGGCTCAGTCCGTTGAGCGTCTGACTCTTGATTTCAGCTCAGGTCATGCTCACAGGGCCGTGGGATCGAGCCCCACATTGGGCTCTGCACTGAGTGTGGAACTTTCTTGGGATTCTCTCTCTCTTTCTTTCTCTCTCTCTCTCTCTCTCTCTTTCTCCCTCTACCCTTCCCCCGCTCGTATGCATGCATGCGCGCACTCTCTCTCTCAAAAAAAAAAAAATGCATGCAATTTGTATATAAATGAATATAGTCATGTAAGCGACACCATAATCAAGATACAGAACATTTCCATCACCCCCAGAATTTCCCTCTTGCTCCTTTGTGCTCCATTCCCATCCTTACACTTTGGCATACCCCCGGCCACCCTCCATCTGCTTTCTGTCGCTACCCTTTTGCCTTTTCTGGAAATTCATACACATCACACAATACCTTGTCTTTTGAGTCTGGCTGTAAAGGTGGAGGGGGAGTTTAGCCAGGTAAAGGGGTCGGGGCGGGGGGGTGTGTTGGTGGGTAAGGGAAGAAGCTTTGCAGGCAGATGGCGTAGCAGGTGCAAACATACAGTGTGGCTGGGTTTGGTGTTGAGGTTCAGGCATGTTGCTTGTGTCAGGGCTTCATTCCTTTCTATCGCTGAGGAGTACTCCAAGGTACGAGTGGACCACCGTTCGTCTGATCGCTCACCAGGTCATGCTCTTCACATACCTGTTCACATGCCCGCTCACACGGCCCCACCTCCACCGCCCTGGTAGAAAGCCGGGAGAAAGTTGGGCAGAGAGCCAGACAGAGGGCCTTGGCTGAGGACGCTCTTGGTTGGGGCCCCAGCTTCTCTGGGTCTGGAGAAGGAAGCCAGGATGGTTCCTTCCAGGGCTACCAAGCATCCCCCCCATGCTCCCAGGAATGACTTCATGAGGTCCTTATACCACCCGGAGTGGGATGGCCTCCCCATTTTGGAAATTGGGCAAGGGCAGCTCAGAGAGGGCAAGGGCTTGCCGGAGATCACACAGCTCAGAGAAGGTGCAAGCTGGGACTTCACCTCCTGCCCTGGCTATCTCCTACCGAGGTGCTTGAAGGTCCTGCAAAAAACAGAGGGGCGGGGGGGGAAAGCCCTGGACACACTGAAGCCACTGAGAATGTCTGAACGGCCCCGGGCCAAGTCATCCCGTTCCTCCTTCTGGGAACCAGGCAGGGAGCAGGAAACATTGCTGCTTCTCTAGACTGTCTGCTGTGTCTCTCTCTCCTTCCCCCCCCCCCCCCCCCCCCCCCGCCATGAGCTCGCCTGAACCACTCCAGCTGTCACCTGACTGAAGAGGAGAGAAACAATTGAGGGGTCTCTCCGGAGCAGGCAGGGTGGAAGGCTAGACCCCAGGGCTAGGAGGAAGGGGATAGTCACCTGCCACACTGAGAGCTGTTCTTTCTACCCTACCTGCCTGTTTACACTCCCTGCCCCCCTCCCTCCTAATAAGCCAGTAATAATAATCCATTTTTTTAAACCCCCACAGTCCCTAGTTCTGGGCTCAGGGATGCGAGATAGCAGCCTCTGGCTGTCCATAAATGTGAGAGACAGATGTTGCCAACATCTGGAGATCAGGAAGGCTCAGTCCTGACTGGGGCTGGGAACAGTGCCTAGCTGGGTGGAGTGCTCCAGCGGGGAGGGGACCCCAACCTGTCAGTCGTCTGGCCAGGGGCCACTTGCTCCGCAAAGGAGGGCCCCTAGGCCCTGGGCAGGGCTCCCAGGCTTAGAGGCCCTCTGGAGGGGAAGCTGGGCGGGTGCTGCCTGCAGGGAGGGGACTTCAAAGGCTCCCTAATCCCCGGTGACATTTTCAGACACAGGAGTTTGCTTTTTTATGCTGCGGATCAAAGCCCAGAGCTTTATAAATAACCCTCATAAAAGCCAAGGAGCTTGTAAAGTTAAACAATAAGTCACAAACAGTGCAAGCATTCAGGGGCAGGACAGAGGCTGGGGGAGTTGGGCCTCTACCCCTTCTCTGCCACCGGATGGCCACCCACCTCCACCCTGTGGGGGGCAAGGCCCTGTGGGAGATCAGCAGGGGCCTGGGTTGGATTTGGAGTTTCCTCTCCAGGCTCTGCCAGCCCCCAGTAGCCATCCTAGAGCTGGCTGGCCATTCATTCATTAAATCATTTCTCCTTCCTTCCTTCCATTAGTCAATCAACAAACGTTTCCTGATCATCTCCATACGAGGCCCCTGGCCAAGGAGCATAAGCTTTGACATTACCAGGATTCAGATCACAGTGCTGTAACTTCCAAGCTGGGTGCCTTCCAAAAGCACCACCGCACCTTTCTGAGCCTCGGTTTCCTTATCTGTAAAATGGAGAGACATTTTGAACCTGTCCTAAGACAGTTGCTGGGAGGCCTTGGTGGGCATGGCGCCTGGTAAGGGCTCAAAACCTTTCCTGGGTGATTATTACTGTTAACCAGACAGCAAAAAACCTCATCAGTGGTCTCTACAGGGGGCTTCTTTTCTTTCTCTCCTACTCATCCCCGCCAAATTACTTCCCCTTCTGCCCCCATGCCATGCGGCCCCAGCTGGGAGGGGTTTTTTGATTTATCTTGTCTGTGTAGTCAGATGGGCCACAGTAGGTGCTCAGTAAATGACCATAGAAACTTGCAGCCCTTCTCCCAGTGGAAATTTCCATCGGGAGATCCGAGCATCTGTGTGGAAGGGGAAAGAGGGACAGGATTGGCAGATGGTGAGGGTCCCTCAAAGCAGCACACTGGGAGCTGATGCCTGGGCCCTCCCTTGGGTGAGGAAGCCCAGTCTGGGACAGACTATGCCCGCATGGATCCCCCCCGCCCATCCGCCCATCCTGGGGTCTTCCCTAAGCACGCACAGCAGCTCCAGGATAGAAGGTCCATTTCGTAGATGAGAAAACTATGGCCCAAGGTGGTGAAGGCCTTGCGTGATTCCAGATCAGCCTTTTCTGCTGCTCCCGTAGGCGCCAAAGGTGAACAGCCCAAAGCCGGCTTCTCCCCAGCAGCACCTACCTGACCAGGGCCATTCTGGAGAAAGCAAATGAGCTCCCCGAGCTGAGAGCCTGGCTTTACATCTGTGCAGCTGCCGTTACGGGGGATTCAAATTTAGCTGTCGCCACTCAAGCTGCCAGCTTCCTGGTTCTCTGCAAAGAGGGGTGGAGGTTGGGAACCAGGAGAGGTGGGCATGTGTTGTAGTCGGTTTGGGCTGCTGTTAACAAAATGCCAGAGCTTTGGAGGCTTATCAACAACAGAAATTTGTTTCTCACAGTTTTGGAGGCTTGATGTCTGATGTCAGGGAGGCAGCAGGGTGGGGTGAGAGCTGTCTTTAGGGTCGCTGACTTCTCACTTTTCCTCACATGACTGTTGGGGTGAGGGAGCTCTTGGGGGTCTCTTTTTTTTTTTTTTTTTTTTTTTTGAGAGTGAGAGAGAGAGAACAGGGAAGGGGCAGAGAGAGAGAGAGAGAGAGAGAGAGAGAGAATCCCAAACAGGCTCCGCACTCCCCAGCAAGGGGCTCAAATTCAGGAACCACGAGATCTTGACCTGAGTGGAAATCAAGAGTCAGACGCTTAACTGACTGAGCCACCCAGGGGCCCCTTGGGGCTTCTTTTATAAGGGCAGGGAGCTCATTACCAAAGGCTCTGCCCTCAGGACCTTGTCATCTCCCAAAGTCCCCACGTCCCAATGCTGTGATCTTGGGCATTAGGTTTTCAACATATGGATTTTTAGGGGGAGACATGCATTCCCCCTGTCTTTTAGGGGGAGACATAGAAGCATGTCAGGGAGTTCTGTTAACTGGTTCCCTCATTCAATTATTCAGTGAGTGAGTCAGTCATCAGACAAACATTTATTAGCACCTGACACGTGCCCAGGCCCCATGCTGGATGCCAGATCTGCGGTGCAAACCAGATAATCCGGGTGCCTGCCCCCACGGAACTAACAGTGAGGAAGGCGAGATCAAAGAAGAGGCTAGGGGGAGCGCAGAAGTGAGACTCACCCCATATGTGGAGGAGGGGCAGTGAGAGGGCTTCCTGGTGGAGGTGTCAATGGAGGTGGGACCCAAACATGAGGAGAAGTTAGCTTGGAAAGGGGGCGGGGAAGGGCATTTCAGGCAGAGTGAAGAGCCTGGGAAAAGTGAGAAGGGACACAGAAGGGACCTCCCCCACCAAACTCCTTTGTTCTGTTTCAAGGTCAGAATCCTCTGAGCAGAGCAGGGCAACAGCTCACTTCCAGAATCCCCCCACGCCCATCCCCACATAGGTAGTATTCCCATTATGACACCTGAGGCAAGGGAGGCTCAGAGAGGTTGAGTAACTCCCTCAAGGCCACACAGCAAACTCACTTTGGATCTGGACGAGCTTGGTGGATGTGGGCATCAGGGACCCTCCCAGAGCCTCCAAGGTTTACAAACTGTGCCCCCCAGCAAATCACCTCCCCTCGCCGAGTCTCAGTTTCCTTATCTGCAAAATGAGACCCAAGCGCAGTCCCCCCGCACCTCCTCCCCCACCTGTTACAGCCACATCTCTCGCTGACCTCATTAGGACAGTTGGCCTGGAAGCAGCAGTCCCTGGTGGAAGGTCGGCCACAAACCCTGTCCCAACTAGGCCAGCCGCGACGGGATCCCCCTGTGGGCATCTGGCCTAATTGACACCCCCGTTCCCCCCACCGGGAGCTGTGCCAGCTTCTCTATGATCATTTGACAATCCAAGAAACACTCTCCTGGAGCCCCTGTGAGCCAACCTCAGGACTCAGCTCCTCTGTGGCCAGAGGACGAGGTTCCAACCCTAGTCCGGGCTTCTCTCCCTGCCAGGCTCATGCTGGGTGCCTCCCATAGATGGCTTCGCTTGATTCCCAAAGCACCCGGCGAGGTCAGTATCTATGTCCCCTCCTTCTGGATGGGTCCCAGGACAAAGCGACAAAGCGGAGGGGGGGGGGGGGACCACCCACAGAGCCCTCAGCGTGCAGGAGGCAGCCTTTGAGGGGCTCCCTGGAGTCCCAGACCCCGGTTCCCCCATCTGGAAAACGAGGATGGTGAGGGCCATCTTGTGGGTAAGGCATTGGCTTCAGTTTCCTCGTCTGTAAAATGGTGTGGATCTGACGCGCCCGGGGTCGTGTAAGAATCAACCACCAAATAATAGCAACAGTGCATGATTATTGAGCACCTGCTGTGTGTCAGGTACTTTTTAGGGGCACTGAGTGATTAACTCTTTCAATCTTCGTAGCAATCACAGGAGGTATCTCCTGTTATTATCCCCATTACGCAGTTGAGCAAACAGAGGCCCCGAGAGGTTAAGAAACTCACCCAAACACAGGTAAAGGCCTTAGCACAATAAAGGTTAGCTTTTATTTCTGTGCCACTCCCTTTAGCATCCAAAGAACCCCTTGCCACCCTCCCCCACCCTTCCTGTACCTTCCACCTCCTTCTAGACAGCGACAGAGGGTGTCATTCATGGGATCACCTGCGGGACAGAGGCGCAAATGCTTTCCCCTTGACTAAAGTTAGACAGCAGAAGGAACTTCCCAGCCATGGGGGCTGCGAGGAGAGGAGCGCGTTCCCCACGGTCAAGGCCTAGAGATGCCGAGATGAAAACGTGAACTAAGACAGCAATAGGGACAGGTGGCCCCTCCAAGTTCCTTCCAGCCTTGGGATTCCAGAGGCAGGACAGCAGTGGGGCCCACGTGGAGCTGTCTGTCTTGGTTGTTTCTTTCTGAGGTTGGGGATGCCAGGCTATTGTCTGGCACTGGGGGAGGGGGAGTGCCTCGGTGACAGGATCCTGGGACTGGTGAGAACATCCCTTCCCCACCCTGCGCACGCCAGCCCCCCAGAGCAGCTGGGCAGCATTTCTGCTGTCTGCGGGCTCATTTATCATTCCGAGGGGGGCATTGCCGCCGTGAGGTCCCCCGGGACAGCTCTGCCATGGCCCCATCTGATTGAAATCCAGGCCCAGTGCACACTCGGCCCAGGGAAGTGGCTGCCCAGAACCCGAAATAAATAATACCACAGGCAGGAGGCACAAATCTGCCGCTAATTACGGCATATCCTGATTAAATGGGGTGCATAAATAAATATTTCAGCTTGGAAGATGAATCAGCCAGGAAGATCGCCATACCAGCCGTACTCTGAGCCTCAGCTTCTTCCCCACAGGGGCAGACAAAGACAGAGCCTTGGCCCACTTGCCATGTGACTCGGGATCCGTCCCCACATCCCCCAGCTTGGCCTCAGTTTCCATATCCATCAAGTGGGGTGTCAGTGATCACCCCGCAGTCAAGCCCACAGATCTGGAGGGAGAATCGGAAAGGGCATTTGGGGTGGCTGGGTTTTGACAGAGTCAAGGAGGCAGTGATTATAAATAGTAAAGAACAAAGAATTCGGAGCCAGGCGGTCTTGGGTTTGAATCCCAGCTCTGGGACCATCCCTGTGCCTCGGTTTCTCCTTCTGTAAATCGGGTGGATGTGACCAGTCAATGAACACTCAGAGCCACACCTAGCACACAATTAGTAACCACTCTCGGGATTAGGAACACCACACGCTTCAATCCTGGCAGTTACTGTCATTAAACGTGGAGGTCCCCAGAAGACCCAGCCCCAGGCAAGGTCCACACTCTTCACACCCGCTTCAAGGCCCTGCCTAGAGACGTCCGTGCCTGTCTTCACAGATGCCACCTACTCATTTCCGAGAGGCAGAGCGATAATAGAATCGGGGGGCCCAGGGGAGGGGAGGAGGAGGGAGACTCATCCTGGAAAAGTTTAAATCAATTAACTCCCTTCCAGAAAACAGGCTGAGAAATGTAATGGAGAAGTAATGACTTTTCTCCACAGGATTAAATGACACAGACCAGGGCCCAGCGAGGAATCGGGAAGGCGGGCACAGGAGCCCTGTCTGTGACTGCCTGCGTGGCCTTGAGCGAGTCTCGTTTTCTTCCCTGAGCCTTAGTTTCCCTATCTGTACAAGGGGAAGGCTTGGGCCGGCAAGGGAATGGCTAATAGAAGGCCTGCCTCCTGTCCCTGTCCCCACCCTTGCCCGAGCAGACATTGCTAATCAATTGCAGAGCTGTTCTCGTTGAGCCTGCAGGGGGTGGCAAAGCCAATCCAAGCCAGAGCTCCAGGCTTTCCCTCCGGATGGGCCAGGGTTGGCGTATAGGCACCAGACTAGGTTCAGATGGTCTGCGAGCTCTCCTGTAGCACTAGGGTAATACTCACCGATGGTGTTCTTACTGCTCTGGTAGATTCAGGGTCCATCATACCACTGATAGCAAAGGTTAACATTGACTTGAGTGTTAGCTGTGGGCCAGGCACTCTTCTTTATATATTTATATGTGTGTATGCACACGTATATATATGTATATTGTATATACATTTATTTATTTTAAATGTTTATTTGTGAGAGGGAGAGAAAGCATGCTTTTGAGCAGGGGAGGGGCAGAGACAGAGAGAGAGAGAGAGAGAGAGGAGAGAGAGGGAGACAGGGGATCTGAAGCAGGCTCTGTGCTGAGGAGAGAGGAACCCGATGTGGGACTCGAACTCACGAACTGTGAGATCATGACCTGAATAGAAGCTGGACTCTTAACCAACTGAACCACCCAGGTGCCTATATATTTATATTTATATTTATATTTATATTTATATTTATATTTATATATTTTTTTTTAATTTTTTTTAACATTTATTTTTGAGACAGAGAGAGACAGAGCATGGACGGGGGAGGGTCAGAGAGAGGGAAACACAGAATCCGAAACAGGCTCCAGGCTCTGAGTGGTCAGCCCAGAGCCCGACGCGGGGCTCGAACTCACGGACTGCGAGATCATGACCCGAGCCAAAGTCAGACGCTTAACCGACTGAGCCACCCTGGCGCCCCATATATATTTTTTAAAGTAGGCTCCATGCGCAGCGTGGGGCTTGAACACACAGCCCTGAGATCAGAAGTTGCAGGCTCCACCGACTGAGCCAACCAGGTGCCCCTATGCTTTCATGTATTACCTCACTGAAACCTCATACCCATCAGGCAAGGCAGTCACTATGATTACCATGCTTATTCCACAGAGGAGCATGGCCCACCGCCCCACAGCTGCTACGCCGCATCAAGATTTGAACTCGTGCTCGTCTTCCCCGAAACAGTCCAGGTCGGGTAACGTGACCCTTCTCTTTTCTCCTAATTGGAAGTCTGGGGAAGGGAGTCGCCACGTCTCCACGCGAAGCTCTGTGCCACGTGCATCACACACGTCGTCGGTTTGGAACCGAGGTTCTCCTCCTTTTCCACATGGGGAAACTGAAGCTCGGGGGGACGATGGGAACTGCCCAAGGCGTGTGACCGATCATTGGTGGGGTGAGGTGACACTGTTCATTTCCCTCCTGCCCCTCTCCCTGCAGGAACGGTGCCCATGTATCCTGGAACTCTGGTGCCCAGCCCGGGCCGGGCACACAGGAATAGTAGAATGAATGAATGAATGAATGAATGAGGCAGCTATACTAGAGTCGTGCCAGGGTTAGAGTACACCCCACCCCTTCCATTACTAGCCCTCAGACCCCTAAGTTGACTCCCTATCCCTGTCCCTTACTGACCCACCTGCCTGGCTGGATGACCTCTCACCTCTGCCCGTGGCTCCAGATGACCCTGGGGGCTTCTGGTCGGGGCCCAAATCCATCATTCCTGACTGGTCTGTTCCAGCCCTGCCTCCTCCCATCCATCTTCTCACCGCAGCTAGAGAGAAGGGGGTGGTGCTGGGGGGCAGGGGGAGGGTCCCACTCCAGAAAACTCTTGGACCTGCTGAAGTCCTCTCCAGTACCCACCTCCGCCACCTCCCACGCAGTCACTCCCTCCCTGCAGAGCGTTTGGTCAAATACCTTGGAGCCCAACATATAAGACCGCCAAAGGCGGAGGGCTCTAGCTGGAGGGTGCAGGACGTGAAGGAGTCCTGCCTGGTGCCCCACCCGCCCCTTTGCGTCCAAGTAGCCCCCAGGGTGGAGCACCCCCCCCCCCCCCCCCCGCCACCGAGAACCTCCAGGAAGCCATGGAGAACGACTCCGTCCTGGGGACCAGGAGACCTGGGTTTCATTTCCAGTCCGGCTACTGGCTCACTGTGTAACCTGGAGTTACACCGTCTCTCTCAACCTCAGTTTCCCCATCTACAACACGAGAGGGTTGAACTCAGTTTTCAGGCTTTTATGACTGGAACAGTGGAAACCTTTTGTTCAAATTAAATCACATGCTGAACTCTGATATGAAAAAGATGAAATTGGTCGTGCTGTAGTTGAAGTGGGTGGGGCAGAGGGGGGAGTGTGGACCCCGGAGTTCTCTCCGGGGAGAGATGCCCGGAGAACTCCGGGGAGTTCTCTCTGCACCTCCCCCCCCATAACTAGTAGTCCCTGACATATCTTCCTAAAACCGTAAGGTTCCTAGAAAGATTTTGAAAATATAAGAATAGATATTTTTTCGATCATTTTATTATGAAGCATTTCAAACATACAGCAAAGTTGAAAGACATTTACAGTGAACACATAAATATCCACTAGTTGGGTTTCTACCATTAATATTTTACCGTACTTGCTTTATTAAATAAGGGTCCCCTCTCAGCTCTGTAAAATTCCGTGACTCGGAGAGGACTGTACTGGTGGGTATGTGTTTGGGGGAGAGGAGGGGGAGGGAGGTGTTCTGAGTCCTTCCTGGGAAGTCCTGTGAATCTGTAACAGCAACACAGCAGCTGTAACAAACAGACCCTGGCGTCTTAATGGTGCAACTCAGCAAACGTTCAGTTCTCATATAATAGTCCAAAGCTCGTGCTGTTGGTCAACAAGTGGGCAACTTTCCTCCACCAGTGATTTAGGGCCCCAGGCTCCATCCCTCTTTTGGCCCTGCTCCGCCCTGGAAAGGTCCATCGTCTGCCTTGGGGCAGAAGAGAAAACTGTATACAAGAGGCATAATCACTTCCTACACTCGGCTTGCTCACATTTCACTGGCAAAAGCTACTCGTTCAGCCATGCCTGGAAATGTAGCCCTGAGCTTCATCCTCCCGCTGGGCTCTGCTTCCCAGCATCCACTCCACTCCGTGGAAGGAGGTATGAATTTCAGCCAGTGAGTTAGCTGTGTGTGCCATACGGTGGGGCTAGAAGCACCCCCAAACCCATCCTAAGTCATCCTCGCCGTCCCCTTGTCCCCATCCCTTTGTATCCCAGGCCGGATAGAGAAGGTCTAGTCGGCTCTCTAGAGGAGTTTACCCTTGTTCAATAACCACGTATTGACATCTTACCATAGACCTGGGCTCTGTACCAAGCATTGACCATACAAAGATGAACAGGACTAGGTCCCTGTCCGTAAGAACCTTCCAGGAAATGGAATGGATAACTCTTTCCTCGGAAACCCTTCCTTTCCCGAGAGAAATCCCATGAGATTTTCCATTTTATGAGGGTGGGTAGATCTGAGATTGGAACACTGGAGGAAGGATCTGTTTTGAGAAATCTTTCCAAGGCACCTTCTGCGCGCCCAGAACATTGAGCTCATTTGTTCTTCTTCGCTCTTGCGAAGGCACTTTCCCCATACTGCATGAAGGGAAGGAAGGCCAAGGCTCAGGGTGGTAAAGTGACTTGCCTAAGGTCACACAGCTAGCAGTGGAGCTGGGATTATGAGCCCAAGCATCACTTCCTAGTCCCCTGGGGTCTTTTTCTGCCTCATCTAGGTGTCTGCTGGGATCTATAGTTGAAGAGAGACACAAGAGGGCCAGCTTCCCGACACAGACCCAAAGCTGTTTCTTCCTCCCTACCCCCAGGAAGCTGGTGCTGTTATTCTTGCATTTCAGAAAACAGGAAGCCAAGGCTCCGAGAGGTGAAGTGACTTAGTGAAAGTTACACAGCCAGTTTGGTTTCATATCCTGATCTATTTGACCCGATTGGGGCACGTCTTGACAAATGGGTGGTTTTTATGGCTAAACATAGAGGCAGTGGGATTGTTCCTTGTCACGGGGGTGGTTCAATAGGCAAAGGACTGCTTTTTCTATTAACAATGGCGTGAACTTATTTTAAGGCAAGGGAATGGCATCTCGGAGCAATATAATGGTTTACAAAACAGCTGCAGACAGCTTAGCAGAGCCCCTCCCTGCTGGATCGCCGCCAGGAAGGGGCTCTGGGGCAAGGGTGGAGGCACCTTTCTGGAGCTCTCTGGGTCTGAGCCGGGGGTGGGGCTATGGGAGGGAGCCCAAGGCCACCGGGCAGGAAGCAGGCACCTGGCCTATCGACAACGTGAGGCCCAATCAATGCTATCTCCCCAGGCCATGCCTGGCCAGACATTGATTTCTGCCGCTGTTGTTAACTCCCTGTTTATGTAACGCCTGAACTTTGCACAACTGAACCGTTTCATGTGCAGAAGAGAGCCCGTTGCCATGAAAACCAGGCTACACATGACAGCCGGGATGCGGCGGTATCCCTGTTTTATTGGCCTGCACTGAATGTATTTTAACCTTGATAAGTCAATAACTTTTTGTACAAAAGGAGATCTGCCAGGCGGGGTTGGGAGGGCCTGGTGGCCTTTACAGGCCAGAGGGGGGGCGGGGCGGGCTGTGTTTAATCCCCTGGAAATCTCCCTGCCACTCAGAGCCTGGGAGAACCAGGCCCAGCTGGTCAGAAGAGCAGAGATCGACCTTGCGGGGGGTCGTGGGGGATCACCTCCACATCCGGTCGCTGCTTCCTGTTTGTTCAGGCCTCCGGCTAAGGCAGAAACCTATCACACAGACCCATCAGGGTTCGAATCCTGGTGCCGCCCACCCAGGAGCTCTCTGCCACCTCCAGCAAGACCGCTGACACCAGCCTCAGGGTCCACAGGCCAGTGGTTCCCCTTCGTGGGCTTTGCTGCGAGGTTTACAGATCATGTATGAAAAGTACCTGGGGCAGTGCCTGGTCCGTAGTGGGGAATTATTACTATTGTTGTCACTTTGTTTTACAATAATAATCATTGATTCTGTGTACAGAGTCCATTAGGCTTTTGGAAATGTTATATCTGTTTTCTCATTGTAGTCCTTCCTTGAGATAGGCAGGGCCAGGGTAAGTAGAGTCCCAACTCTCAGTTGAGCCCAGGGAAGCTGCCTGACTTGTCTAGAGGGGTCACATGATAAGATGGTGGTGCTGATTGAAGGAACAAAACCCGGGACTCCCAATCCAGTGCTCTTTCAACACTCCCCCTTCATAGGAATAGCCCCTGCGCTGCTGGTTCCCCAACAGCTAACTCCAGACTCAGCAGACGTCACTAATCGATGGCAGCACAGCCCTCTTTCCCTCCTGAGCCTGGGTGAAGAGGCCTCAGAATCCTCCTCAACACACAGCTGGTGTGTGAGATGAGCCTCAAATGAAACCGTATGCCCTGAGAGGGCTCTGGGTTCAAGTCCCACCTCTGGCCCAAACCTGCTGCATGACTTTGAGCACGGGCCTTCCCTCTCCGGGGTTTAACGGTTCCCAGATTCTCTTGGGTTCTGCCAGGTGGAAGGGACCCCACCACCTTCTGGCTGCTCTCCCAACTCCCCAGGCATCTTGAACCTTCCCCAATTCTGTCAGCAAAATAACGACATAGAACCTACTCTGTGCAAGTGATTATGCAACGTGCTGGCGATCCAGTACCGATGATGACAAAGAGTCCTCCCCACCACCTCCCCAGAGCTGACAATCTAGACTGGGAGACAGAAGAGAAACAAGTCAACCCACAAGGGCCCTGGGAGTTGCCGACAGTAATCAGTGCTGGGGAGGGAAAGCGAAGGAGGGTGCTGTCGGGGAATAATGCAGATGGGGTGGTCAGGAAGTGCTTCTCTGCAGATGTGACATTTGAGCTGAGACCTAAAGGATGATAATGCAAAGAGCAGAAGGAAGAGCGTTCCAGGCGGAGGGCACAGCTTGGGCAAAGGCCTCAGTGGAAACAGTTTGGCACCTGCAAACAATCAAGGGGACGCCAAGGTGGCCAGAGGGGAGCATGGCAGGGGCCAGTCCCCAGGGCTCCCTGGGCCTCCTCAGCCCCCCTCTTCTGGGCTCCTGGCCCCATCTCCCTGGCCTGCCCTGGAGAGAGACTCTAGGTACTTGGGGGGCAGGGCTGGGTGAATAACAAGGTTACACGTGCTTCTTCATCTTTCCCCTTTTCTCCAGGAGGAGCATAAAGAGCTCTTTCTTTTCTGCTTATTAATAGCTCTGATTAAATTATCTCTGAAAAACCTACATGGTGTGCACCAATGGGGGCTCGGCTCCCTCCAGGCTCTGGCCTAGATTATGGCAACAAGGGCAGGTGAGGCAGGTGGGGGCTGGGGAGGGAGGCTGGGGCAGGCCTTCTCCCCCCACCAGGACAAAGGCTCAGTCTCTGCCTCCCCCGCCTCCCTCCCCAGCCCAGCTCAGCCTCTGAACCCCCTCCACTCTTGGGACACTCACAGCCCCCTCAGTTGGGACACTGGACCTTTGCATTGGCATTGCCCTCTGCCAGGATGACTCTTCCCTCGCCCCTCCCCTTGGTTACCTCCTACCCATATTTTAGGGGCTGCTGAGCAGCCTTTTCACCAGCACCAGCCCACTGGCTGGGTCAGGTGCCTGCTCTATGCTTTTCCCTCCTGTTACCCTGGATGATAAGTGCTAGCTGTCTTATCTGTCCCTTCCCCCCCCACCCCCCCGCCATGAAACCTGAGCCCCACAAGGTCAAGGACTGTGTTTAGATTACTGCTGAATCCCTAGTGGCTGGCACAGAGCAGGTACTTGGGAAATTTTGAATGAATGAATGAATGAGCAGAGTGAAAGAGGGAACAGGCATGACTAACCTTACATATATAAGAAAGTGGGAACAAAAGTTCCAGCCTCCGGTCTCCTTGAGCAGTACCTACGTGGCAATTAACCCCATTTCCCGGTTGGGGAAAACCGAGGCACAGAGCAGATGAGCCACATGGCTATTAACCTGAAGAGTCAGGATTCAGATCCAGCCAGTGTGATGCCACTCCCTCCTCCTCTCCCTGCTTCTCCACTACAAGAGAACAAAACAAAACCTGGGCCACATGTATTCATTTGTTCAGAGAGGGACTCAACAACACTTTACTGAGCGCCGACTGCATACCAGGCCTGTGCTGGGGTGAAAGCAGTTCAAATGCAGCTCCTGCCCTCACAGAGCCCTCAGGTTGGCGGGGAAGACTGTCAAATAATTGGGCCATTATAAAATAGACTGGGTACATCTAGGAAGGGGGGAGCGCTCCAGCCTGGAGGGCAGTAGTCAGGGAAGGCTTCCCGGAGAGGGGGCACCCTAGCTGAAGTCTGAAGGAGGAGCAAAAGTCACCTACCTGGAGGGAGGATACTCTAGGTGGAAGGGACAGAATGGGTAAAGACCTGGAAGTTAGCCTGTGCACAGAGGCTATGCAGGTATTGCAGCAAGGCTGGGATACGGTGAGGGCTGAGGTGCTGGCTGTCCCACAACCCCTTCAGGGCCTCTTGAACCCCTGGCTGGAGCCGGCATTCAAGCGCTGGCCCGCCTGGTGGTTCTGTGGACCGTGGCAAATCTATCTTGACACTGTCTCCATTCACATAATGCAGAGTTATTGCACGTGACCAATAGCAAGGGAAGGCTGGATCAAAGCTGGGAACTGGAGGGCCAGGGGACACTGACGGGAGGGCCTGACCTCAGGGAGGTAGGCACTGTGAGTATGGGAGGGTGTAAGTGAAGACCTGAGGTTGAGCATCTATGAGGCCGTCCACCTGCCTGGAGGGGCAGGAGAGGAACCTGGAAGACTGAGCTCTCCGCCTATACACCTGCCCTCCAGCCCACCGCTGCCTGAAATCCCACCATTAGCACATCATGGGCTCACAGACCTTCGGAGATGGAGGGGTCTTTTGAGAACTTCTAACCCCCTGGCTGTACATTGGAACCACAGTGGGACCTTTGGGGGCTACTGAGTCAGGGAGGGGTGCCAGCTCAAGAGAGTCCGATCGGTAGGGCTCAGTTATAAGCTCTACCCTCCATTTTACAACAGAGGAAACTGAGGTCCAGAGGAGGAGAGGAAACTTGCCCTCAAGGCCACAGCCAGTCAATTAGTGGCCGGTATGGGGTGCAATAAATCAAGTTCGAGGGCTCCGGTGTTCAGGACCTGGTTCTGTCACTGTGTGACCTTGTGCAAGTCACATGGCCTTCCCTGGCTGTGAGATGTGGATCACAATCGAATAGACCTCACCGGGTTGCTATGAAGGTAAGAGGAGATAGAAAGTGATATAAACAGCACTGAGTACACAGCCTGCACGTAGTAGGTATCAAGTCATGGTAACCTACTATGGAAAAAAATCCCAAACTTTGGAAAATAAATGGTGTGGCCCCATAGCCTTTTTCTGCACTTCCTTTCTTCCCACGTTTGGTTTGTTTGTTTGGTTGGTTGGTTGGTTGGTTTGGTTTTTGTCCCTCTCCCTGCACCTGGCTTGAGTCCTGCACCGTGTTCTCCCCACCTGTCCACACCCCAGGTCCACCCAATGTGTTGCCCAGGCAACCTGCCCAGGTGTCACTGGAAGCTCTGGCAGCTGGCCCCTGGAACAGCTTGAGCAGAAGCGGCTGAGGGTTGGGTCACGTTCCCAGGTAAATCCCCACCCCCACTCCAACTCCATGAGGGTTGGGTGGGTCAGCCCGCGAGAACTAGAGCAGGGCACCGAAGCCACGAGCTACTGGGAATGGCACTCGCAGCAGCCGCGAGGACCTGAAATAGGGCCAGCTCCTGCCCTAGATAAGGCGGCAGGTGGCCTACTTGGTCGGGCCCTGGAGCTCCCCCTCTGGCGCCTCTCCCAACCTCTGGGCAGGGGGTGGGCTGGATCCTAAAAGTAGGCTAGGGCCTGACTGTGAGCAACCCATCTCACTGGGTACACTCACCAGGGTCTTCAAAGCCTTCCGTGTCTGGATGACCACTGTTGGCATTCATGAAGCATGTAGTGTGTTCTGAATCCTTTCCAGCAATAACTTTTTGTCCGCACAAGAACCCCCTAAAATAGGAATTACGATACACAGACAAGACAGGCACAGAGCCACGAAGACAAATGACCGAAACCAACAGCTAGCAAGGACAGGGATGGAAGGCCACCCAGGTTCCATGGGCTCCAAGGGGTCACAAGACACGGGCTGCGGTCACACGGACACAGCCGGCTGCGGTTTTGCCTTTCTGTAGGGACCCTGAAGTCTTTCCTAGAAAGCTGGCTCCCCAACTTGCTGTGTGATGGACACATGGCAACGGGGAGAACTGTCCCTCCCAGGACTCAATTTCTCCAGCTGTAAAATGGGACTGCTAAGCAGGCCCCCCGTGGGCTCTCAGACAGACCTACCGAGAGCGTATGGAGCTGCTTAGAAAGTGAAACACAAGGTGCAGCACAGTTTGATGGATTCAAAATTTGGACACCAGGGGATACTGTGCCTCAGGTTCCCCATTTGTTAGGTGAAGAATGCCTGGGCCTGCCTCCCATACATGTGGTGTGGATACCATGAGATGGACCTTGTAAAGAGCCCAGCACGGTGCCTGGGTTTATAGTCAGTGGTTCACAGATCTTAAATGTGATGCCAGAAATCATTGGCTGCCAAAAATAGGCCTGGGGGCAAAACACTCAGGACAGAGTGTCACTTCACATCTCTTAGGCCCAATTTCCTCCATAAGCTGGGAGTATAATACTAGTACCCACCGTATCGTTTTTCTCATCTGTAAAATAGGGATGATACCAACCCTCTAAAGGGTTGTTGCGAGGCTTAGGTAGAGTCCTTCATTACATGAGAGTTAACTTGTTATTATTTTTAACAAAATTCCTCATAGGGTTGTTTCTAAGATTATATGAAACAATGCAGATAATGCTCTTAGCACAGTGCCTTGCCCCAAATATGCGCTCCATAAAGGATACTGGTTTTTCCACCGCTGGGTCCCGACAAAGGGACTACAAATACGAGCATGCTCTGCGCCCCAATTCGGGGCCCCTCCGCCCGGCGCCGGCGCGCTGCATGCCGGGAGTTGCAGTCCTCGCGAGGTAGGCCCCGCCCCGCCCCAGCTTGGGGGAGGAGGTTGGAGAGCCGCCCTACCGGCCTTTGAATTTTGCCGCGAAAAGCGCGCGTGGCGGCCCCTGGCCCCGCCCCCCGCAGGACGCGGCGCCGCGTCACCCTGGTAACCGCCTCTCGGCCGCCGCTGATTGGGCTGGATCGCAGGGGGCGGGCGGGGGGCGAGACGCCGCGGCCGCTGCCGGCGCTCGCGCCTGTCAGTCGGGCAGGAGCGGAGCAGCGGGCAGGACTGCCGGGCTGGCGGCTCCGCAGAAAGGCTGCGTGCTCCAGCCGGGGGAGGTGAAGAGCCCGGCCCGCCGCCTGCGGGACGCTGCGCGCGGCACCCGGGCCTGAGGCGAGGCGAGGAGCCGGCGCGCGCCAGGCGGCGCGAGGCTGAGGCCCCGGGAGCCCCTGCGCGCCGCCAGGGGCCATGGGCGCGTGAGAGCCCGGCGCGCGCCGCCCCTGCTGCAGCTCGAGAGCTCGCACGCCCGGTGTACCGTCCTCCTGGCCATTCCCACGTCCGCCCTGCGCCACCCGGACCAGTTATTTCGCGGCGCCGAGGCCCCCGGGACTGCATCCGAGCCTCCGCCGCCCGCTGCCGCCGCCGCGGCTGCCTCTGCTCTCCAGCTTCCCCTCCCCCCACACCCAGGGCTTGGAGTAGGAGGAGGAGGGGCCGGTGCATTCTCGCCGCCGCTCTTTGCAACCTGCGGGGGCCGGTGCATGCCCGGCGAGGAGTCGGGGCCGCTGCAGGTGCGTGCAGCCCCAGAGGAGACGACCCCCTCCCGCCCCCGGGCGGACCTGGGGGCTGCGAGCCGCGGGCGGGCGGTCGTGCGAGAGGAAGCAACAAAGACAGGCTGCAGCTGGGGCCGGCGAGAGGGGCCGCGGCCGCCCGGCTCCTGGCGCGGGCGGAGAGGGCGCCCCGGGGAGCGGCGCGGGCCGAGCTGCAGCCCTGAGCAAGACCCCGAGGGGAGGCGCAGCGCCGCCCGCCGGACGCGGTGAGCACAGGCCCCGGTGAGGATGCGCCGCCTGAGCGCCCGCACCGCCCAGGTCCCGGGCGGGCACGACCCACGCTGAGCCGAGAGACCCGCCACCGCCGACTTCGGACGGCGCGGGCCGGTGCCTGGATCACTCTCACCGACAACGTCCCTTTCCACCCGGAGAGAGGCATCGGCCCCCAAGGGGGGCTCCCTCAGGCAACCTCTGCCACCTCTGCATGGCTGCGACCCGGCGAGCAGAGAGTCGTCGCCGCTGAGACCTGGTGCCCTTCAACGGCCTGGCTGATCTGGTGAGTTGCGCGGGGCGGGGTTCCGGGCTGGAGCTGGGGGCACTCCCTGGCGTCTGGGCGGCCGGGTCGGAAATAAAGGGGCCCTGAGCTGTTGGGAATCCTGAAGCATTGGTGCTCCTTGTCTTCCCCCCACCCCTTTCCCTCTCACCCGCAACTTGTCTAAACCGGCCAAGCGGCCGGAGTGGAGGTTGTGAGGACTCCACGGAGCCCTGGGCGAGGCGTATGCCAGAGAGGAAAGGTCACCCCACCCCTAAAGCCAACAGACAAAGATAGCAGCTCTGTCATCCGAAAATTCCCTGGGAACTCCCGTATCTTGGAGGGCTGGAACCCTTGGGGTTCTCCCAAGCAGCCTCTGAGATCCTCAGGGGACATCAGCTCAGAGCGGGGGGGATGTGGAGTCCTGGCCGTGCAGGTGGTTGCGTTGAGGATTGCGCCCTCCAAGGCTAGACCATAGCAGGGTCTCCTGTACAGCCCTCGTTCTTCAAAAAATCTTGCAAGGATGGTGGGTTCTCCAATGGGGCCACAGCGTGACGTCACTGCCAGGCTTCTGACGTCACGGGTTGCTGGGGCGACGCGACTTGCCTTGACCCAGGGCCAGAGGGGGCGGGGCTGTGGTAACTCCTGGTGAGACCTGATGCCTTTGGGTAATGGAGGGGTGAAGGCAGATTCCCCCACTCTCAACTGTAGTCCTCTGACCTAAATCCCCAGCTCTTGGATGAGGTGGGGGAGGGAAACAGTGCCAGCTGTCCCGGCTGATGCTCCTCCCCCCAAGGACAGGTGTTCAGCTTTGCCCGTGTAGCCTGGCACTGCCTGGGGGCTCAGGACTGCCAAACAGAGCAGCAACTTTATGCTTTCAAAAGGGATGCTACGGTGAAGACCTCGAACCCCACCATACATACACCCAGCCAGGAGGCTGAAGTTCCCAGGGCCCCCAGAGAGACGGGGGACCCCTGCCTTAAAACAGGCCACTTCCACTCAGGAAAAAGTGTGTGCTCCCCCAGCCAGGGAAGGTGCAGGGCAGCTGCTGCCTGCCAGCCCTCAAGTCTAAGGGTTTCCTCTGCTGCACAACCCCAAGATGAAGGGCCTCGGCCAAGCCTGAACTCCTGTCGGCCCCGCTCTCCTTTTGGCATTTAAGATGATTTTGACAGGCACAGTGTGGTGCTCATTAAGTGAACAGAGGGCAAGTCAGGCCCGTCAGTGCCAAGGTCTGAATGAAGTGTGCCCCTGCCAGGGGCCAGCTTTGATGGGGTCAGGCACCAGCCCTTTCTTCCCCACACCCTTCAGGCACTGGCCCTGTTCCTTGTGAAGGCCCAGAGATCCCCCCCCAGCCAGTATCCTGCCGCTGGTTCTTTGATTCCTCTTCTGAGTTCCTTCCAGCAATTGCTACCATTGTCGGATGTGGGTGAAACTGCCGAGATCACATTTTGTGGTAAAGGTTAGAGAAGTGTGTCATTGCTTCAGCGTGGGGTAGGGTGAGAGCAGAGGGAAGTGTGTGTGTGTGTGTGTGTGTGTGTGTGTGTGTAGGAGGGGGTCATGATGAGAAGCCAGGCCCTAGTCTCTATGCAGCCAGCATTTTTTCTCTTCTCCTACCCAGCTCTCCAGCTAGATTAACAGGTCAATAAATATCAGTGGAGCTGCTTTTGGGGGCTTGGCAGGGAGATGATATTTCCAGCTGAAATGGTGTCGTTAAACACACAGGCTTCCAAGGACAGAGCAACAGCAGATGGGGGGAGAAGTGGGAGAGGTGGGCAGAAGGGCTGTTTGCACTGCCTCTCGAAGCTTCCCAGTTTAGAAACAAACCCGGAGTGCGCGCCAGAGATCCACAAACACAGGCAGTTGGAGGTCCTCCGTGGAGTATTTACACTTCCACAGCCAAAGCGGAGGGAAAGGCTGTCAGAATTGGGCAATTCCTTCTGTTCCCTTCCCTGGGCTTGGCAATAGCACCAGGCGACGAGCAGGAGGGAGTGCCAGCTTACCCAGTGTCTCCCTGTGTGCCAGGCATCGTATAGGATCTCAGTTACCGCTTGGAGTGGCTCGTGTGCTGTGGCCCATTTTACAGATGAGGAAACAGGCTCAGGTGCTCAGCCAGGCAGCTGTAGAGGTTTGGCTCTGAAGTGCCTTGGCTCCGGAGTCCTCGGGTCTTCCCACACCCTTCCACGGGTGGAGGGGAGGCCTTACACCACTTGTTGGACAGGGTCCCTGCAAAAGTCGGGGACTGTTGGCTACGGAGGGAGTCTGGCCTCACCAAGGTTCCTTCCTGCACTGAAACCTGGGTTTGAATCCTGCCTCCCCGTTACCTACAGGATAGTGTTGGGCAGAGTAGCAACTTCTGCCCTGGCCTTGTGGACACCCTGCTTCCCTCACCCCTGGCACCCCTCTTCTCCAGCACCGGGGGAAGGAAGGTGGGACATGAAGCCTGCCTGGCAGGAAGGGTTGAGAGAGCTGGCCCCGGGTTCCTTGTCATCTGCCCCTCTGGGCTCCCCCCAGGGAGGGGTGAGGCTTCAGTCAGTTACTGCAGGGACCCTCTTGGTAGGCACTCAGCTGGTAGGGAAGTCAAGGATGTAGGTGGGTCGGTGGCAACCCTGGTAGATGTGGCTCCTGACCCAGCCTGGAGGTTGAGGAGGGCCCTCTAGGAAGGGTACAAGGTGACTCTGGACAAACGGGGATCTGCCCGACAGAGAAGTGCAGAGCGTTCTGGTCATTGGGTGTGGCCTGTGAGTGCTCTGGGGGTGCTGAATGAGGGGAAGGGGTGGCCTTGGGGTGGATGTGTCCTGGAGATTGAGGTAGATGGGAGAGGTTTGGGCAGGGGAGAGGGTTGGGCAGGGGAGAGGATCTGGCAGGGCTCCCTTAACAGGGATGGTAACCCTGGACAGTCTCCTCTCTCAAGGTTAGCTCCCTCCCCCAACCCCCCAGTAATCCTTATCACTGGTCTAATTCCATGTAAGCTCGCCCATCCCCTATCCCTTCTGAGCGTCACAGTTGCTCTGGCGGGGAGGGGGCAGGGTTGGGCTGAGTTGCTTAACCCCCTGTGGTGGGCAGTGGCTCATGGTTAAGAGCCAGGCTATGGAATGGGTCCACCCTTGTTGGCTGTGTGACCTTGGGTGAGTAGCTTTGCCTCTCTGAGCCTCATCCTCAGAACAGGGCCGCGAATGACTCTTCCTGCCCCCCCCCACCCCCACCCCGAGCCAAAGATCAAAGACTGCAGGGTAGGCAGGGACCCTTCCAGCTGCCTCCGCTGGATCTCCCACCCACCTACCCAGGGCACCCCACGTGGTGAGCACACGTGGCTCCCATCTGAGCTCCTATGGGGCTGGGGCCTGGCCAGGGGCCCCTCCCCAGCCTTCCCGGGCCCCCTCCACCTTCCAGTCCCTCACGAACCGGAGGAAGCAAGCGGAGCAGCTCATATTCATGAACCGTAATTCAATCAGGCGGCGATTCCTCTGGGCTCGGGGCGGGGGTGAGAACGAGGAGGCGCGCACAAAAGGGCCGCTTTATTACCTCCCGCGGGCCGGGAATTGCTGTTCTCCCCCAGCAGCGGCCGGAGCCGCCTTTATTGTGTTAACCCATTTGCGTGTCAAGAGCTATTGTGCGCTTTCTCCGCCTGTGCCGGGCGGACTGCGGGCGGAGGGCTGCACGCCGGCCGGTCACCTCCGTGGGCGCCGCCCACCGCCCTGATTGGTTGCTAAGTGATTTGCATCCAAGGTAATCACTTTTATCTCAGAAGGATGTCGACTATAATTATAAGCTACTGACATCTTTTGAAATCTGCCTAATGACTATTTTAGTCTGCACTGGGCTGGGGGTGGGGAAGGGGATTCTGGAGGCTGGGGTGGGCGGAGAGGAGGCTGGAAGGGGGATGGATTCCTTACACCTGGACCATTGATTCGTTAGTTGAGAAATATCGGAGTGCCTACTGCATGCCTGGAACAAAAGAGGGGTTCCGAGATGGATCCGGGTTGCATTTGTGTGGGCGGAGTTAGTACCATTTCAGAGATGGGGAAATAGAGGCCCCGGGGAATATGAGCCACCTGCCCAGAATCACAGACCCAGTAAGTGGTTGGAACCTGAGTCTCTCTGACCCCCAAATTCACGTGCTGGCCGCCGGATAGGGGTGCAGACAGAAATAATAGTGGTGAGCATTCCTGGGGAGAGGTCACCTGTCTGGTACCTCCCAGGGTGGATGTCATAGCCCTAAGAAATGCAGATGCTGCTACCTGCCCCCCACCCCCATTTTACTGGTGCGTGGGGTGGGACCCGGGCACAGAGAGGTTACTTCGCTCCCCAAGGTCACAAAGCCAGGAAGTAGCTCAGGTGTAAAGTCTGTTGGTGGCCAGAAGTGGGGGGGGGGGGGGGGGGGGCAGAACACAGCATGGCCAGCTAGAGGAGGATGAAGGAACAAGCCTGGGCTCCAACCACCCCCCCACCCCCACCCCCTGGGTCCACTTGGGTGTTGGGCATCAGGGTGGGCAAGGGCACCCTGCCTGCCACTGTGCAGGTGGCAAAGCTCTAAGAAATCAGATGGCCCACAGCCTCCACGGGGAGAAGGAATCTGCAACTAATTCGGATTCTGGTCAGAGCCCGAGCAGGGCTGGAGGAGAGACATGCAGGAGGGAAAAACCACGTCATGGAGGGCTTCCTGACAGAGGGGGCTTTTGCTCTCAGGCCTGAGGACTGGGTGGATCTGCCCAGCACGGAGTAAAGATGATGTTGCTGGCAGAGGGACTTTGAGATTCAGTGGCATGACCAGGAAGGGCAGGGGGAGCTTCTAAGAAGGCAGAGGTAAAGGGAGAAAAACTAGGACGGTGTGCAGGGCCTTGAGTGCTGAACTAAGTAGTTGACATGTCCAGAGGCAGAACAACCTGAAGCCGGTGAAGGCATCTTGGGGAGGGGTGAGGTATGATCGGGGTGCTAAAGAGGTCAGTCTGGCAACATTTGCAGGGAGTTGCAGATTAGGATAGAACCCTGGGCTTTTGCACTCTCACTGGCTGTGTGTCCTCAGACAAGCCGCTTTACCTCTCTGGGGCTCACTTTTCTCATCTGTTCAAGGAAGTAATAGCAGTTTTCTCCCCGGCTGGTGGGTGGGACGAGCTTGAGTGTGCAGAGTACTTGGGTGAGTTTGAGCCCTTCACAAGTGGGTGGGCTCAGGCACAGGCCCCAGCCAGTCACCCTGGCCCCAGAGCAAACCAGCATCCCGGCCACAGCAGCTGTTTGGGGCCCTGGGAGCCCCTGCCATTGTGCAGAGGGCACAGAGGACAAAGACCCGGGAGGTCAGGGGGTAAGGCCGAGGCTGGCTGTGAACAGGCTCCTGGGGACAGGGACTTAATGATGCAGAACTTAATGACCCAGAGTCTGTGGGGAGGGGTGGTCTCCCTCAGAGGAGGAGGTCGGTCCAGCCGCCAGCTGTCTGCTCCGGGACTCGTTGCCAAGGCGGGCGCAGCTGCCCCGTGGGGTCCAGGCCTGAGCTTGGCACTGGGAGACACAGAGGAGGCAGGGTCTTTCAGCCTGCAGTCCCCAGGCCTGAATTTGGGGCTTGGCCCTGGCCCTCAGCATCTGCGTGATCTCAGTCTCCTCATCTGTCGGATGGGCCAGGGGTCCGCTTGGGAGGGCAGCTGTGAGGCTTGGCAGTAACCCACAGCAAGTGAGCAGTAAACAGGAACTGCTATTTTTACTCTTGATTCATCCGTTCATTCAGAGAGATTACGGCTCCGTGCCAGGCTCCCTGCCAGGTGCTGGGGACGCAGAGATGAACAAGCCCAGTTGCCTTAAAAGGTGGTGAGGCCTCAGACACGCCATCACAGTGCAGTGGGTCCGTCGCCACAGTGCAAGAATTCACAGTGTGCAGGCATTGTGCCAGGAGCAGGGTCGAGGGGCCTGCAGTGAACAAGCCAGATATGGCCCCTGCCTTCTGGGGCCCCAGTCTCTCAAAGCATGCCGGGAAATCGGGTAGAAACTATTACTGCCGGCTGGGATAGCCAGGGAGGGCTCCGTGGAGGAGGAGGTATTTTTGACTGCTGACTTTGGAGATTCCTGTCTAAACGCCTTTGCCTATTATGGGAATCACAGGGCACTGTTGGCCTCTGCCCGTGCTCCAGGCTAAGCTTCCTGCTTGGGCATTTTGGCCTGTCACGTAATCCCCAAACGACTGTGGGAAGGGTGTTTTTTGTTTTTTTTTTATCCCGGTTGTATACATGAAGAAACGGAGGCTCAGCAAGGTAAAATGACGGCCCAGGGCCACACGGCAGGTCAACAGAATCCCCTTCATTATCCATGCAAGCTTCTGCCTGTCTTCTCCCTGTGAGAGGACCAGGCTGGGCGGGACTGTCATGGGAGGATCCTCGGGCAGGGTCTGAGGGGATCCAGTTCTGGGCCAGCTGTTTTCTTTATGAGATGCACGACCTTGAGCGAGTTACCTCCCACCCCAGCCCGGCCTCAGCTGCGTCCTCTGTAAAATGTCAGGGATGGCGTATCTGTGGCAGGCCTGGCTTGCCTCCCACCGCTGTGCCCTTGGCAGACATCGCCAATCAATTGCCGCCCTCTTCCCCTGCTGAGTTCTTCCCCTGACCTTGGGTTCTTTCCAGGGCTCTGGGCAGGCAGCTCCAATCCATCAGTGGGGCCTAAGAGCTGAAGCCCGCTTGCCTGCCTGGCCTTGATGAGCTCAGAGGCCACGCCAGCCCATCTCCATATGGTACCAGAATAAGGGACCCCGGGGGATCTTCTCTGAGGATATAGGTTGTTCAACAGTCACAGGAGCTGGTGAGGTATCAGAGTGTGTTACCTTTATCCAACGCCCAAACACACCTGTGTCTGTGTAGCCCAGTGCCTGCTCATTTCAAGTGCTTTAGGCCGATTCCAGATGCTTTCAGTCTGCATAATAATAACATTGAGTGAGCTCTTCCTGAGAGCTTGGTCCTTCTTGGATACTCCGTCATTTATCATTCTGCAGAGCACCTGCAATGTGCCCCTCGACCACCTCTAGGAAGAAATCTTAACCCATTGTAGAGATGAGAAAACTGAGGCTCAGAGCCATTAAGCAGAAGAGGGTCATGCCCTTGCTGAGTGGCTGAGCTGACAGTCACACTCAGGTCTCGAGGTCCACAGCCTGAAGCAGGGCTGAGGGTGGCAGGCAGACAGGGCAGGCTTCCTGGAGAAGGTGTCACTAAAGGCCTTACAGCTTGGTGGGCTTCTGACAGGTAGGGCTGGGTCTTCTAAGAAGGTGAGGGGCCCCTCTGGGGGAAAAGAGCAGCCAGAGAAGCAGCTCAGAGGCAGGCAGGCAGGCAGGCATGACTAGTGTGGGTTGAGGGACCAGCATGTGGCTGGATGTGCCTGGAATATGGAGACACGCGGGGCCTGTGGAAGGAGCCAGGGCTGGTCTTGGCATCTGGACTCCGTGGTAGGGATCTGCAGTGGCTCTTTGGGCAGAAGAATGATCCAGTCCCATC
Organism: Panthera onca; assembly: GCF_046562875.1. Classification (NCBI taxonomy): domain Eukaryota; kingdom Metazoa; phylum Chordata; class Mammalia; order Carnivora; family Felidae; genus Panthera; species Panthera onca. The sequence continues at coordinate 17,376,471 of NC_138350.1, forward strand.
TCCGTGTATTTCGTCAGCATCTCCTCGAACCCAGGGTGAGGTTAGCTGGTGCTTGGGGCTACCCCCGCTCTACCTGAAGTCTCACCTAGAGCACGTTGAAGGAATAAATGACTGAATGCTCAGCCGCCTGGCTGTCATGCTCCTGACCTCCCAGGGGGCCCAGCTGCAGGGAGGAGAGAGGCCAGAGGCCTGGGGTGGTGGCGGAGGAAGGGAGCCAGGCAGGCCCTAGGGGCCAAGGCTTCCCTCCCGGCCCTCCTCACCTTGCTGTCCATCCCCGAAGCCCCTCCTAGACCTTCCTGCAGTGCGGTCCACGTCTGGCGGGCAGCCTGGACCCGGTGCTTGGGGGGATAAAAGATGAAGGTTCGTGACCATTTTTTAACTCAATAAAGGGAGAGACAAGCTGCAGGCTGCAGGCTGGAGATATAATTAGTTCGCAGCAGTGGCGCTTTCTTGATTTAGCTTCTGAGAGAACAAGACAAGGATGTTATACCCAATTAGCAGTAACATCCAGTCGGAGCCTCAATAGGTGAGATAACAAGCTATTTTTATGACTTTTCTTTCCCAGCTTGGAAGGGGCGGGGGAAAGGGGGTATCAGGGCCTTATTTCTTTTCATCGGGGAACAATTATTAGCGATCTCAGGATTTCCCAAAGCCAAACGGTGCATTTGTTAACCCAAACAAGCACGCATCCCAGGGCAGCAGCTGGGGTGGCCGGCTGACATTTTGACGCCAAGAGGAGTAGAAGGGGTACAGGCCCCTTGCCCCCATTCTAGAAGCCCTCTGAAAAGGCTCCTAAATGCAGAGAGCCTGTTGGTTTGGCAGGGGAAGCCCGGGCCCCTGAGAGGTTCTTGGTGCCTGCCTTGATTTCCCTACCTGTACAGAGGCATAAGGAGGCTGGCCGGTTCTCCTGGGGACAAGGAAGGAGCCAGTTCTGGCTCTTGGCAGTTCTTCCTGGCACCGTGCTGGACCTTTGTGCCAACTGGGCCAGTGGTTCTGGCTCCTCAGCCTTGAACCTGCCATTGCACTCTGCTTGCTGGACCCCCATTATGGCTCACACTGCTCGACCACCCTCCTGCCTGTCCTCATCCCAGACCCAATCTCTGGCAGGGCTGAGTGGTGATTAGCTCCTCTCTCTCCCTCCTCATTACCCCCACAGCCAGGGCACCAAGCCCTGGCCAAGTCTCTGCTGGGCTGGGAAACCCTGCCAAGCCCCACCCCAGCCGCCTGGCCATACTCCCGACTCCTGGCGAGGGCTGGGGGATGCCCAGAGAGGGAGCTGGCGTGGCTGTCCTGCCGCCCCATCGGCTTGGGCCCCAAGCCCAGAGCAGGTTCCTGGGCCTCCGCCCATCCTGCAGAATCTGGCCCCGCCCTGCCCTGAGCCCCATCTCCCCCGTCAGCGTGGAACCCCACACTCGAGGTTCAAACAACTGACAAATCCAGCCATGCAAAGTGGGAGTTTAATTGCAAACAGTTTTTATGGATCATGGGCCCATCTGTGCCACCATATGCAAAAGGAAAAAAAAAAAATCCCCATTAAAAAAAAATTTCTCCCTGCCCCACACCCCACACTGACTCTAAAAGAAACATTTGCCAAGGTTTTTCTGGCTGGAGCCAAGCACAGAGCAGGGACCCATCCAGGGGACTTACTGCAGGGAGGGCCTGGCAAAATCAGGGGGCTGGGTGAGACCCGGGTGGCTGCTGAAGAGAGGCTAGGGCCTCCTCAAACGGAGGGCATTTTGAACCCCGCCCGCCCCCACCCCCTGGGTTCTTTTATAGCTCTGGGCCTTTGCACGTGCCGTGTAGCTGTCCAGGGACCCGCTCTTCTTTTGCGGCCACCTCGCTGATCCTGTTTGCACGTCTTCCACAGAGAGACTTGTCCCAGAGCGGGCCCTGCCCAGTGTTGATGGAGATGTGGGAAAGAATGGTGTCCTGGGGCCCACAGAGGAGGGACTTCCTCTTTCATTTCTAGCCCAGCAGGATGGGGCTGTCCAGGGCCTCACAAATTCCCTTCTTCCTGGTGGTCCAGGCCTCCTGCCACGGTGCCCAGATGAGACCCACTCAAGGGGTCAGCCTTCCGCAGGCCCTTAGAAAGGACTTCCACCCATGTCCCAAGTGGGCTGGCCATCAAGTGGGTCTGAGAGGACTCCCCTCTGAGGCAGCCTGCCAGAGTTCGATTGCCCGGGTGACTTCATTTCTCCCTCTCTGTGCCTCAGTTGCTCCCTCTGTAAGACGGGGATAAGTCGATGGGATAGCACATCCGAAGTGCATTTATATCTGTCGTGTCTCTTCCCCAAAGGGAGGATCTTTGCTTTGTTCAGTGATGTCCTCCCAGGTTCCTAATGAGGACGCTCGATGTTTACTGAAAGGATGTGTGTGAGCGAGTAAAGTATTTGGAAGGCTCTCCTGGAGGTCATGGGACACAGGCTCATGGCAGGCCAGAAATTCAGGGTTTTTACACCCTTTCTGCGGGAGTCTAGGAACCAATCTGCAGCCTGTGGGGATTCTGAACTCCCAGGTCTGCAGATGAAGAAAACTGAGGCTCAGATCAAGGGGCTCCCCCAAGGTCATGCCGCTGGGACTGGCATGCCGACCTGTATGCCTCTGGCTGACCAAGTCCCTGTTACATTACAGGTGCAGAAGGCCAGGCAGGCCCTGAGTGGGGAGGGGATTTGGGCAAGGTCACATGACAAAGAAAGAACTGCCAGCATTTGTGGGGTCCTTCCTACCCCACGTCCTGAGATGAGGGAACTGAGGCCCTGCAGCCTCAGAGCCACACCAGCCAAATACCCCTGTGCTTCTCCCTTCCCTCCCTCCCTCCCTCCCTCCCTCCGCCCCAGGTCTGCGCCCAGGATCACTGTGCCTGTGGGTTTGCCCATCGACTCATAAGCCAGCAGCTTGGCGTGTGTCGGCAGCCAGGCCCCGTGTGGGGGGGTCCTGGTGCCCAAGGCTCTGGACTTGATGCAGCCCTCCCGCAGGTGGCCGGGGCAAGCAGGACCCCTGGGACCCAGGCAGGCACAGACTGGTCAGACCCCTGGCAGGAGCCCAGGCCAGGCGCCAGGCAGCCCCTTCCCCGCCCGGCAGCGATCACCAGCTCCCGTTGTAATCATTAAAACTATTAGAAGGAAATGTTCGCTTGAAGCAAATGTCAGGCGCCGAGTTGTGCTTTGTAAACGCTCACAATTAATGCCAATCAGGCCCGGAAAAAAGCCGGCCCGGAATCCTGTCTGTTTCGTCTCATTTGTCAGCTGGTGCCGCTCCATGTTGCACATTTTCATACAATTGCTATAAACATAAAAGGGAAACTCCACAGTGTTCCTGGGCGCCCGGATGGTGTGCGCCGACTTAATTACTTGGTATTCCGCTGCTCACTTGGCCGCCCCGAGCGGGTGGGAGAGAGAAAAGGGGGACTTTGTGCGGCAGGGTGAGGGCTCCTGGAGGTCAGCCAGGGGGATGGGTCAGGCTCCGGGCTCGGGTCTCCCGTCCCACCCTCCGCCGAGGCCGGCTGTGAAACGAGAAAAAACTGCCCAAACACGTTTGCAGAAGAGGGCGAGTCAGAATCCACTGGTCTCGGTCGGCTTCGAACCCCGAGCCCCTCTCCAGAATGATCCAGCAGGTTTATTGCCCTCCTCCTGCACACCAAGCACGGCGTGGCTTGCCAGCTGGGCCTCGGTTTCCCCTTCTGTGAGTTGGGAATGATAGCTCAGTGGTCAGGAGTTCAGGCTTCCTGGGGCTGTGCCCTGGGCTGGGGGCATCCAGCAGCTTGTCCTCATTGGGCTGTTGAACTGACCTTTGGGAGCACACTGCCCTTCTTATCCCCAGAGCGTGAGGAGTCTCACGGATGGAAGCGGTGCCGGGCTTCCGACCTGTCTCACTGGACTCCAGAGCCTGTCGTCATTGTGCCACCCTGCCGCATGTTCTCAGGGTAGCAGTGGGGTCGAAAGGAGACGATAAATCCTAGCGCACAGTCGGCATTTCGTAAACCGTAGCTACCGTCATCCCGCGGGTTGCAGATGGGCTAGGGCCGGAGAGGGCTCACCCTGGCCTGAAGGTCAGCCTAGGTGGATCTTGCCGGATGGAGAGTGGGGATGGAGTGGTCCACAAGGGGTGCTGTGCCTCCTCCCTCCCCAGGGGGCTGGGCCCACCAGGCCCCCAGGACAGGGCTCCCCCAGTTGCCTCTAATCTGACTCTGAGGTGCTGTGTGCTGGGCCCTGCACCGCCTGACTGAGCCCTCAGGAGCCCCGAAAGTTGGGCATCGTCTCCATTGTACAGATGAGAAAACTGAGGTCTAAACTGACCGAAGGCCGCATACACAGCTAGGGGCAGCTGGAGCCACATTCAGGTTCGTCGGCTCCAAAATCTTTTTCACGCCTTCCTAGCTGCCTCCCCATCGTGGCCTGGACGTGAGGCCTCGCCACACACTGTGAACCCACCCCAGGCCCCTTTTGAGCTCTCTAGCTCTCTGTGGACGGGGTCTTCTAAGGCCAGGCTGGCTTGGCAGGGACACACCGGCCTTTGTGTAGGCTCGGGCCAGGCAGGGCCGCCAGCAGAGTGGGGAGAGGGCGGCGCGGCCCAGCCGGCCAGGGATAAATGCTCAGAGCAGGGAATAGAGGCCCCTTTGTGTGGTGCTCAGTGGGGGAAGGGGATGCTGCCAGCTGCCACCCTGTGTGACCGGGGAGGCCCGAGCCCTCCACAGAGGTCTGCCACCAGCCCCGGGGGACTAGCCAGGGAGCCTGTCATCTTCTGCCCCCCCCCCCGCCACCTTCCACCATTATTTGCCTGCTTTTGTTTTCTGGGACCTTTGGCTGCTCGAGAAGCCAAGGGCAGTCATGAACCTGGTTGGCGGTAGGCCTACTGTGTGCCAGCACCGGGCCAGATGCTCCGCCAACCCTGCAGGTAAAAGGGTTGAAAGGGGGCAACAATTTTAAAAGTCCTAGCGCACCATCGGTGTTTTCATAAATGACAGCTGCCATCATCCCGCTGCCTGCAGATGGGCCAGGGCCAAGGGGGCTCACCCTGGCCTGAGGGTCAGCACCAGCCAAGGCAGGTAAAGGGCAGTGGTCCCGTTACCAGTGAAGACAGGCTCAGGACAGCGGACTGGCCATACTCACAGCTGCTCACGGGGCCAGTATTTGGCCAACTCCAAAGCCTTTTCTTTCCATGGAGTTGCCTTTGGTGCCCTGATGGTGTCGGGTCCCAGGACCCGGGGCTGCAACTTGAAGTCCCACTTCAGCTGCCCAAGTAGCTTTAGGAAGGCTGTCGGCTGCCTTTGTTCCTTGGGCAGGCACCAGGCACCCCTTCTGTCCCTCGGTCCTGGCCAGGCTCTGTGGTAGCTGCCGTAGCTTTAGTGGAGATCCGGGACAGGACCTTGTTGAGGGCTACCCTACCTACTAAACTTTCTCTGAGTCTCAATCACCATAGCTTAAAAATGGGAATGGAACAGAATCCCTGCATTGGAGACGTGCTAGGACATGGGCAAAATGCTGAGCTTAGAGCCTGTACGTGCTCAGGCTTCATGAACATGTCCTGGGCTTTCTGGCATCCCTGCCCCCTCCTGGGAGAGGTAAGAGGACAGGTGAGGCAACGTGCAGGTGGCAGGGATGTGGGGTAAGCCTTGGGAGCATAAACACATGGCAGGGATTGTTTCAAGGGGTTCCTGCCGCAGCCCCATTTTACAGATAGGCAGACTGAGGTTCAGATAGCTGAAATGACTTGTCAGGGGTCCTAGGATCACAGTGAAGGTGGTTTCCTGGAAGGCCAGTCCTTAGTCTCTTCCTGACCTCCACCCAACCCACTGGGCAGCTATCCACTGTAGACACTGACCAAGTCCCCTCTGTGCTGTGGGAGGCCCAGAACACCCACCCGCAGCCCCAAAGGCCACTCGGCTTCCCAACCTGATCAGGTGCAACCTGATACCCCAGCTCGCACCCACCAGACCATTCCCTCCCCTGTGGCTTCTACTGGGGCTGCCTTCCCTGTTCACCTTCCCAACACACACACACACACACACACACACACACACACTCACTCACACTCACATTCCACGCGTATCCGCATCTTCTCTGCAGAGTAAGTCCACCTCGCCTCTTCCTAGTTGTCCCCCATCCCGGAGGGGCTTGGAGTCCCCCTCTGGGTTCCATACCCTGCCTTCTGCCACCAAAACCCCAAGCCTTTTCACCTCTCCCAGTTCGTTGCCACAGTATGGTGCACAGTAGGCTGTCTCTGAAGTCCAAGGTGCGGCCCTGGCCTCAGGGACCTGGCCCCCGCCCAGCCAGAGAAATGGATACAAGCAGATCAGAGATGAGGTTGCCTGTCCGGGGATGGGGTCAAGTGCAGGACACCTGGGGAGCAGGAAGCTCTCACCCCAGCCGACCCTCTTCTCAAGAAGGGAGCCAACCCTTCCAAGCCCCCAATGTGCTCCTGAAAATTTAGCCGTCTTAATTTTAATCCTCCCGAGTTTCACAGATGGGAAAAGGAGCCTCGGGAAGGCAGACACTGGCCAAGGCCACCCAGCTGTGGAGGGCAGAGCCTTGGCCTGAGGAGCCTTGGCCTGAGCCTCAGACCACATGACCCCAGAGCCGGTATGTGCTTTTCTCCAGGGTGGAAAACTCAGGTGCCCACTGGGGCCAACCAGGTGACGCGATGAGCAAATGCACCTGCCCCACTGGGCCTCATGGGGGTGTGGGCTCGGTGGTTCCTGAGCTGCCAGTTTTCATTCGTTTGTTTTCAAGGCAAACCAGACAAGGAGAATTTGGAGGAGAATTTTAGTTTTTCTTTTCTTTTTAATATTGGCAACCATGTCACTTTTTTTCCCCCCACTACAGCAAACAGGGCAAAGAAAAGCTGTTTGTGGGCGGGATTTGTACCCTTCAGGGACGTGGTGGTGCCTGGGTAGAGAGCACAGCCAGCCAGAGCCCCCAGAACCCAGCGGCAGCTCCAAGCACCTCTCAAGACACCCCCAGATGCCGCCTTCACTGCCAGAGGCAGGAGGCAGGGCCCAAAGCCCCGCGAGGGCACCACCCAAATAGCTATAATCAGCAGCCTCGCCAAGACTTCAAACTCACCCAATTATCCTGCGAGGGAAAAAAAACACAAAATGAAAACAAATTAACATGTTTGCATAGAAGCTGCTGCAGCAACACACACAGCCGCGCGCGCGTGCACTTGCCGGCGCATGTCCCAGCCAGGCCCCGAGACGCCGCTGCCACCACCGCCTCCCCGAGCCCGGCACCCACTGCCAGGGCTGGGCTGTGCCAGTCTGTGCCCACTCCCCTGGGCCAAAATGTGCCCTAGGCCCAGCGACTAGACCGTCACCAAACCCGAGGGGGCAATGTCTCAGTCCTCCAGCTTTCAGGGTTTTTTCTCCGCCCCCCCCCCGCCCCACACCAATTTAATAAATACCTGGAATTCACTGTGTGCCAAAATCCAACCTCACTGATGGGGAAATAAGCACAGAGAGGTGAGTTGACCTGCCCCAGGCTGCACAGCTGGTGAGTGGAAGAGGTGGGGTTTCAATCCAGAGAGGCCAGCTCCGGAGTCCTCCCCGTAACCACCAAGGCTTCTCTGTGGCTCCCTCTTGTCCGTGGATGAGGTGCCAAGACCTCAGCCTGGCCTTCAAGACCACCACCCCACCCCAGCCCCTCCAGTCCGTGTCCATTCTTGCACACCCCACCCAAATTGCCTACCCCTTGTTTTTTTATGCTGAGGGGCCGTGGGTGGGGTGGTCATGATCGCGGAGCCACACGGATATGGGTTCAAATCCCCGACCCACCGGTCCCTCACTGGATGGCTTTGGGCAAGTGGCTTCCCTTCTCCGTGCCTCAGTTTCCCCTCCTGGAAGACTGGGATAATAATGGTCTCTACTTCAGGGAGGTTATGAGGATTCAGTGGGCAGATGACTGCTAGGTACTACCTCTGGCATCTGCACGTGGGGTGGGGTCTTCCAATGGAATACATTCCCACCCCTGCCCTACCGTTCAGTGAGCCCTACAGGCCTGGCTCATCAGACTCACTAAGCCCCTCTCGGTGTGCCATGTGCTCCGTGCAGCACCCTGCTCTGGGCTCCCTCGGAGCTCCATCTGACCGGGGTTGGGGTCGTCGGGCGTGTGCCTCACCATCCCTGCCGTGCCTGCTGGGTCCCCACAGCCCGGCACTGCAGGTGCTCAGGCAAGGCTTGGAGCATGCAGCCACCAACGCCCACTCTGACCTGAGCGTACGTGGGGCTCGTCCCTGCGAGGTGAAGGATAAACCTTACTGGGAGAGCTGGGGTTCAGGTCTTGGAGCTCAAGGGTCCCCAGGCCAGGGCCACACGTACCTCGTCGGGTCCCCTCGCGCTGCTCTGCATGGGCCGGGGACAAATCCCTCCCCTTGTTGAAGCCATTGTCCTCTCTGGCCCGCGATGGTGAAAGTGGAGGGTGGATGCTGCCGGCACGGTGGGCACCCAGTGGTGGATTTCAAGGGGCTAAGAAGGCACCGCCGAGCAAGTGACTGCACTCCACGTGCTCCTCATCCTGCCCAGTCTTCTCGGCCCAGTGACAGAGGTGCCGTCTCTAGCCCCAGTTTTCAGATGGAGAAACAGGCCCCCAGGGACCTGCTGACTTAGGAGAGTCCTGCCGGAAGTGGCAGAGAGGGCCCCGGGTCGCTGCTTCAGCCTTCGCGCCCACTGCAGGGGCTAGGGGGGCCGCGCCTTGCAGCTCTGGGGCGTGAGGCCCAGCAGGATGCCATCCTGCTGGTGGCGGTGGGAGGCTGACTTCGCTGTGCTCAGGACGGCCCCTCTGGCGTCAGCCCCTTCCTTGGCCTGCAGTCCTGCTGACCACTCAGAGTCAGGGCAGTGTCCAGGGGAGGTGGCCCAGTGCCCACCCCAGGAGCGACCAGTGGGACGCCGGGCGCCCACTTGGAATCCCAGCCTTCCCTTGGTCTGCCCCAGCCGCCGGCTTCAGGGCGCAGCAGACCCTGCTTCGTGTGCAGACCCCACCAGGTGACCTTGGACAGACCCTGGGCCTCGCTGAGCCTCTGCTTGAGGCATGGATATGCCTGTGCTTCTCAGGGCGGGCTCAAGGCTGGGTGGAGCAAGGGGCGCCCCTCCCCGTCTTCCAGAATCTTCCCAGCCCTTGAGCCTCCGTGACACCACTTGCGGTGGGGCTCACGTTGCCGCCCGGCCCACACCCCACTCACCCATCTGCACTGTCAAGTACCCACTTGGTTCTCTGGGGGCCTTCGTGTTCCAGATGTGTGGAGGGGTTTGTTGGACTGAGGTGGTAGGTACGCGGTGCGGTCAAATGAGGGAGAGACCCCAGGGGCCAGGGCACGTCACCAGAGAGGAGAGCTGTGGGCCCTGGGTCACACAAGGGGTGGTCGGGAAGGAAAGGCCCAGTGCATTCCTCTGTTCATTCGGTGGGAATTTACTGAGCATCTACTGTGTGCCTGGCCTTGGTGTAGAAAGAAACTAGAGATGGGCCTGTGAGGCCCCAGGTTCGGCCACCTTCCTGCTGAGCACCGCTGGGCCAAGCCACAGTCTCTCCAGACCCAGCCTTCTCACACAGGGTTATGGAGAGGGTCACTGGGAGGTGACGTTCGGTGCTAAGTGGTTGAGAGCCTGGGAGTCACACACGGAGGTTCATCCCCTGTCCCACCCCTTGGGGATCAGGTAGGAGCTGGTCCATGGAGCTATGTCATGGAGCTATGTATGACAGGGGACACGTGCTCACCCTTCTGAGGCAGAAGCTGGGAGCTGGTGGGGTGTAAGAGGTAGGTAGGGAGAATGTTCTCTTTCCTCCCTCATTACAAAAGTAAAATTAATCTTTTAGTATTTGGAAGCAATATGACTGATAAAAATTCAGCCACCATCCAGCTGCCCAGAGCTCAGCACTTGCTCTCATGCTGGGGACATTCCCCCCAGGTGTTGGGTGTTCGGGAAGGATCTGGTTTCACCTTGTATAAATGACGCCCTGGTCAAGTGGGGCTTGTGTGAGTTAGTGTGGACAAGGCCAAGCCCAGGCCTGGCCTGGAGGAAGGGCCCGCGCCGATAGGCACATTCCGGCCTGGGCTTCTGGGAGCCACCTGCCCGCCCGCCCAGCAGCCCATTGTCTGGCATGTGGGGGCTCGGAGCAGCCGTTGTTCTGCACACATCTGATCCTGTCTTTTCCACATCAGATCATTTGTAACCGTCACCAGGCAATCGGGCCCGTCGCTGATTCAATCTCGGCTTTGTGCTGTCACAGCTGTTTTTCCGCGCCGGGCTGATTTTGAAAGGAGGCCCATCTTCTGGGCCCGCTCTTCAGAAGCAGGGGGAGGGGGTGGGGGGTCTTTATGTGTGTCTGTGGGTGTGCGCGTGCCCGTCACCCCCACCCCCTGTGCATCCCCTGCCCCAAACACACATACACACGCCTCTGCCTCCCCTCGCCGGAGTCGAATTCGGAATGAGGTACACAGATAAGGGCCCCGGGGCCCCACCCCATCCCCTACCACCTGCCCACCCCGGGCACCTATGTGCCCCAATGTGCAAACACAGTAGAGATTGTGCTCCAGTGGAAGAGGCAGATGCTAAATTGTTCATCAATAAGGTCATTTCAGAGTGGTAATGATAATGAAGGACCTAGAGCTATGATGGAATAGTGGCTGGAGCAGTCAAGGAGGGCCTCTTAGAGGAGGTGATGTTTGAATTGAGGTGTGAATGAGGAGTTGAGCTGGCACAAAAGTGTCCCCCCTTCTGAACTGAGATGGTCTGTAAGTGTAAAATCCATCCCGGATTTCAAAGGCTTAGCCGGGGGTTGGGGGTTGGGGGTTGGGGGGAGGGTGGGACATAAACTATCTCATTAGTAATTTTTAAATATTGATTACATGTTGAAGTGATCCTATTTTGGACATATTAGATTAAATGAAATGTCATTAAACAGAATTTCCCTTGTGGATACTAGACAATTTGTAATTACATTATATTTCTATTGGAGAGCACTGGTGTATTTAGGAGAGACAAAACTATGAGCGCAAAGGTCCTGGGGTGATACCGAGGTTGACCATTGACCTGTTAGAAGAGCAGGGTAGCAAGAGGAGAAGGATAGTGTAGATAGGGAGTGGAAAGACGCTCACATAGAGCCTTAGAGGATATTGATAGAAACGCCATGGAAGCCAGTGGGGGAGTTTAGAGTAGAAAAGGAAGTGAGTTCCACGTAGAAGCTCAGCCTGGCCCCTGCGGGGTGGAGAGTAGAATGAAGGGGCCCTGTGGAGGCTGGGACGTGATGGGGCGCATGGCCAGAGCATGGGTCTGTTGTGGAAGAGCTGCAGGAAGGACCTGCTGGAGGGTTGTCTGGACCAGCTTTGCTTCCCTTCACGCCTGGATTTCAAAGCCTCTGGGCCCTCTCGTGCTCCTGCCTCTCTCTCTCTCCACCCATCCCCACCTTTCCCAGCCACTGCCTCCTCCCTGAGCAGCTGCTCCCTGTCACGTCCAACAATTTATAATACATCCAGCTCCTCGCCTCCAGGTGGTCAGTGGTTGAAATCCTTTTCAAAAAGTTACTTAAGGGGCACCTGGGTGGCTCAGTCGGTGGAGCATCCAACTCTTGATCTCAGGGCTTGATCTCATGAGTTCAAGCCCTATGTTGGGTATGGAGCCTACTTAAAAAAAATTAAAAAAAAGTGATGCACAGTCACTGTAGAAAAATTAGAAATAGAAGCACAAAGAAGAAGAATCAGACTCCCTAGAGATAAACACAGTCACATGGCCAGGCTGTGGCAGAGCTGGGGTTTGAACCCAGGTGGGTTGGCCCCAGCATCCCAGTGCTGAGATCACAGCGCCCTGTGGCCAGATGACACTGAGGGAGCCCCTCTCCCAGAAAAGGGCTTAAAGACGCAGCACCCCCAGCCCAGCTCACAGCAAAGGACAGAAGCTGGACACCTGGCCCACGCACAAGTGGGGCTTGGCTCTGGGGGGTTAACATATATATAAATCTATTGATGATATAGTTGGGCTAGAGTGCCTCGTCTTGTTTCCCTGTCCCCTGTCCTTTGAAGGCTCTGCTCATTTCTGTTCTAGCCTGATCCTCTGAAGCATCTGTTGATCTTTGGCTCCTGGCTCAAAGTGAAGAACAAACTTCAACCAGACACTTTTATCCACCCCTCCTCTTACCCCACCCCACACCTGGGCGTCTGTCTCCTAGTCTCCTAAGCACTCCTGGCCTTCCTGCCCTGGGCCCAGTTTTCTGCCCTTCCTCCCTCCCCTCAGGGTCTAAGTCTGGCCCAGCCCAGCCCTGCCCCTCCACCAACTAACTGCCTGCCCTGTGGCCCTGGACAGCGCCACCCCCACCCCCCCACCCCCACCGCCTCCCCACAACTCTGTCCTGGCCTCTGTTTCCTCATGGGTACACAGACCGTAGTAATCTCTTTCTCTAGGTTGTGGGGTTGGTTAAATGACGTGATGTCTGTAAAGTGCTGAGCCCATGGGAACACTAAAAATAAAAATCAGCTCCTATTATTACTCTGATTATTAGATTTTCTGCTTCCCTGTTGTTGGGTTAAGCCTGAACTGTGGGGTGCAGGGACCTGGGGGCATGCAGGGGGATAGGTGAGAAGATGCATGGGAGCACTGAGCCCCTCCCAGCTCCACGATGGGTCTTACGTTTGCCCTTTGCACAGTGTTCCCCCTTCCGGACTCATTATCCCCAGTCATCTCTCTGGTAACACCCGGTATCGTTTTAGTTTCCACTTGTATGTTGCTCCTCCACAAAGGTTCCATGACCTCCAACAAAAATCCTGGGTTGGGGCCTTTCTGCTGCTGACATTCAGTATATTGATGCCTGGCTTCACCCCCACCCCCCATCCCTTGGCTGGAAGGTAACAGTGGAGACCTTGCTGTCACTTATGCCTAGGTCAGGATAGGGGAAGAATGGATGACCTGTACAGTCGTGCCACCACCACCCCCGCCCCGCCCCCCCAGCACTTCCCTTCCTGGGATCTGGCTCTCAGGGAGTGGAAGCTGGGTAGGGGTCTGAGATTTGCTAGCTTTGCTTCCCTGGCTAGGGCTTCCTGAAGGCTCCTTTTTGTGAGAACGAGCCCCACCCCCATTCACTCCCCTGGTGCTCCTGGGCCATCTTTGATTCTGGGAGGAGACCAACTAGGTGTGATGCCAGTGCCAACAACTACCCCCTCACCCCATCACTAGAGGGAGCGGTTTTCAAGCCTTTTTATGGACCCACCCACCCACCCACCCAGCACCTTCTCTTAGCCTCTCCCTGCCCTGAACCAGCACTTGGCCACAGGAGGTGGATCTCGCCACCTCGTGACTGAGGTCCCTGCCCCTGGTGACCCTGCCTGGCCTTAACGCAGATGGGGTGCTCTTAGTTACTCATCAAGAGGGTTCCTTCTCCTTCCTGGAGCTGCTGCAAGTTCTTCACATTCCCGTTTTTTTCCAAGTCTTCATAGGGACCCTTTCTCCTCCCCTCTTCACCTGTTTACTACCTATCTGTTGATAATAATCATAAATGATACTAATAACAGCTACCACTTGGACAGTTACTACTATGACCCTGGCACCTTATTTGTATGATCCCTGGTAAGAAATTAACCCCTTTTTCAGAGGAGGAAACTGACTCTCAGAGGGATTTGCCCTAGGCATCAGAGTTAAGGGATAAAGCTGGGGTTCAGTTAAGGGATAAAGCTCAGACATCTGGTTCCAAAGCCTGGAACAATATTGTCACTCTCCTTAGGAGGCAGTGGAGCTGTCCTTTCATTGTGACACCCCTAGGCTAGGTAGGGTGGCCCCATCATGGCTACCCCTTGTCTGCCTTGTCGTTGCCCTTCTGACACCCTCATCCCGCTGTCAGGGTCTGTCACTGCCTCAGCATCTCACACAGGACCCCACACACAGTAGGTGCTTAATTTGTCATGTCTCCAGAGGTTGGAGTGCCACCCAGGGCAAATAACATCTAGATTAGTTCCCATGGTGACTGACGTCACTGTGCTCCCAGGCTCTGCCCTGCCCCTTTCCGCCGGGGCGCTCGCACTGGGAGCTGGCCGTGGTGCTGAAGGGCTCGGGAGAGCCACCCACCCTAAACCGCCCCCTCTGTCCTAGTTGGTCATTTTCTGAGCCCTGTTTTGCCTCAACACCCTGGGCCAGCTTCTTGCCCATCCTTCCTTCAGGAGATGGTTTCCTAGGGGCCCACTATGCACGGCCACTGGTCATAGTATCATATACCCTTGGAGAAGGGATCAGAGAGAGCCACGCAAGGAACTCCCATTAGTTTGATTATTGATCAGACGTTTATCAAGCACCTTGTGTGTCTCTGAGAAGCCCTTGAGGAACCTGGGCTCCAGCTGAAAGTCAAGTAGAATTTCAAGGGGCAGGTAGAGACTCAGGAAGGGCTTGCAGGCAGAAGGGATTCCATGGGCAAAGGCCTGCACGTGTGGTGGTGAGAAGCTTGCGCTCGCCACAAGGCTCCGCTGAGGCTGCCTGCCCTCTGAATTCGTGATTGTCAGTTCACTTTTTGGTGTCTCCTGGCAGCCCAAAACTGCCCGCCTCTCTGGCTCCAGTGCCCAGCTCAGGGCTGGACCTAGACTGAATGGAGAGTTGTCTCCCAGGCCAACTCCCAGGATGGAATCTCTGTCCTGGGAACAGAGGGAGCCAGGGATGCTTTGTGGCCAGATTTGCATTTTGGAGAGACCTCTGGCCCTGTGGGGGTGTGGGGATGGATGCAGCAGTAATCCTGGCGGTAGATGAGGCGGCCTGTTGAAGGGGGCAGTGCCCCTCCACCCCAACCTTTGAAAAAAGAAAGTGAAAATCCCCTTCTGGTGCTGCAACCCAAATGGCAGTGGGGAAATAATCACTTTTCACAGACCCCTTATCCACAGCCAAGCCCTGCGCCAGTTTAATCAGCAGTGGTGGTGCGACTTGAAGATTCCCGGGCTTGAGAGATCAGGAGAGGGGTTAAAGAAAATTACCCTCGCCTCCTCCATGCTAATGTAATCTCTAACCAGATCTGCCTAGCCGCAGCTCAAATTGCTTTTTAGATTAACATTTAATTATTAACAGGGTCCCCTGGAAGGCCTCAGGCTCAGAACAGGGATGGGGGAGGGAGCTGCAGGAGGGGGGATGGGGGTGGGCTTCTACTCTGGCTGCCCTGCAGAGAGACAGAGTGGGATGGGGGGGAGGAGTAGGGGAGAGTGGGGTCAGGAAGAGAACAAGAAAGAGGGACAGCAGGAAAGAAGAAGAGAGACGCCAGGAGGGGAAGGCAGATGGAGTAAGGGACAGGGAGAGAGAGACCAAGAAGAGGAAGAAAGAGACAGACAGTGGATCTTCCTGTTGTTGGGGAGGGGCTGTGCACCCTGATTCCCTATGGCACTCCTGGGCAAGGGTCCCTCCGCCCCTCTGTCCTGGCCAGAGGCAGGCGATGTTCCTGCCCCTCACTGTTTATGGAGGACTGAGCTTCTGAGGCTTCGAGCTGGCCTGACTTGTGGTGCTGGAGACGGTCACAGATAAAGTGACTTGAGGCCACACAATCAAGATCTGACTCCAACCCTCCCAGGCTCCCAGTCCAGTGCTCATTCCCTTCCCCAAGCCCTGGGCCTCCCACCCACCTCCACTACACATCTTCCCTGTAGGTGGGGGTCAGGCTCTGTGGCCAGGACAGGGTGAGGAGGAATAAGGCTTCCTGTAAAGCAGCGGGGGCAGGGAAAGGATCAAGGTGAGAACTGTGGGCAGCTCCTGCCTCCTCCCCCTTGGAGGTTTGTGGGGCCTCCGAGGAGTAGTGGGCAACTCCTTCAACCTCTGTTAGGAAACTCAGAGTCCTAAGAGTCCTAACGGTCCACCCAGAGCTCCAGGTGAACTGCTGGATTTCTCCAGCTCCCTGTCTTATCCCAACTCAAGATTCTGAATCCCTCAAGTACAGGCTGCATCTAGAACCCCCCTCCGTGTGCCAACAGAAGACCTAGCCCTGTTGCCTTGCACACAGTTAGTGCACTGGATTGTTTGAAAACTAAATCGTAACATCCCCACATGTCTAAGCTGGAAGCACCTCCTACAAGATCCGCTGGTCTACGCCCCATCAAGGTTCAGTGAGGGAAACTGA
Organism: Panthera onca; assembly: GCF_046562875.1. Classification (NCBI taxonomy): domain Eukaryota; kingdom Metazoa; phylum Chordata; class Mammalia; order Carnivora; family Felidae; genus Panthera; species Panthera onca. The sequence goes on from NC_138350.1 coordinate 17,392,526, forward strand.
GAGTCAGGGAGGGACGGTGACTTCCTCCAGGTCACTCAGCCGATCAGAACCCTGGTGTGGGCACGTGCCACCCACAGCTTTCCTCTGTGAACTCCTATTCTCATCGCACACTGGGAAGGGCCTGGCATGACCTTCCCCTCCAAGCCACAGCTAGTCTTTGGCCTTGAGTAGAGCCAAGGAGGCCAGAGCAGGCAGCTCCAGGAGCAGGGGAAAGACACAGGCTGGAAGTGGATGGCCATGGCCTTCATGAGGTCACAGCCTCTCCAAGCATGTCCTCATATTCTGCCCTGCTTTAGGGCCAGCCCGGCCTGGCAAGGGACTATCTGCTGACCTGCAGGATGCATGAGGGAGAGCTCTGTCCAACTGCCACCTTAGAGAAATAGGAGCAGCTGGTAGAGGGAGAAGCCAGGAAAGTTCACTTTAAATGGGCTAGATTCGGGAGTGGGAAGTCCGTTCTTACTGGATGTTCTCTTTAGCAGGACATTCTTAACCGATTTTTGTACAGCCCACGAGGCACTGGACTGGCCCTCAAAAGATGCTCAGGGAGTGTTTGCTGCCTGAATGAATGAATGAATGAATGAACGAACAAACGAGGGAGGGAGGGAGGGAGGAAGGGAATGGGTGGGTAGATGACAGGCACCTCAAAACGTTCTCACAGAGGCAGGGTCTGCAATATATTCAGCTCAGTATTGTTCTGCCCAACACAGGCCTCACACGCTGTCCTCTGTGAATGTTTATGGGATGAGTAAGTGGCCTCCTGGGAGTCCCTCCTCCTCCTTCCCCTCCTCACCTCCCTCTCTGTGATCCCAGCCCCTCCTGGAAGAGAATCAAAGTGGATTTGGGCACTGGAGAGAAGCAGGCCTTTGCCTCTGCTCCTTCCTGCCCAGCTGCCTAGAAGCTGGGGACTGAGGCCCCCCCCCCCCCACGATTGATCCAGGGGTGGGGGCCACATGGTGTGGGGCTGAGGGTGCAGTCTCTGGTTGGGAGTGACACCTAAAAGCTGCATGACCTTGTGCAGATTCCTTCCCTTCGTGACCATTTCCTAATCTGTGAAATGGGGCTAAAACAGCACCCACCCCAGAGGCTGCTAGGAAGCTGCGGTGAGGTATAACGGACAGGATGCACGTGGGGTGTGGCACAGAGGGAAACTTCGATAAATGGGAAGTGCTATTATTAGTACTAATGTGTGTATAGTTACTTGTGAGCTTCCCCCTCCCACTGGCTGGGGCTTCCCGAGGCCCCCTGCAGCCAGACAGGCTGGGAGAGATGACAGAAAGCAGGCAGGCCCAAAGGCCCCAATTCCCTGTTCTTTTAATAAAAATAAAGACCCTTTAGACATCCTTCTCCTATGCATTGTTCTGCCAAGGCAAGCAGCACAGACTCAATTCCTCCTCGGACTTGGAAAGTTCCTTCCTTTCTTTCCCCTCCCCTGTCACATTTCCTTTATCTAAATCCTCAGCCATGAAAGGGCATATCGACAGCTGGGGGCGTTATCTGGTGGAGGGGACCTTTTCCTAGGGGTGCCTCTGAGATAAGACGTCTTATCAGCCCCCACGTCAGGAATGATGCCAAAGCATTCTAATCATTGAGGCTTGCGACATTTTCTCCCTCCCTCCCCCCACCCCCTTTTTTTATTAAAGTCACAAAAGACCTTGGGCGTATAAACAGCCTGATTTGCAGATAGGGTTTCAAAATGAGCAGCATTCCCAGGACGGTCCCTGGCTTGGGGAGTCATGAGTCTGGGTGGGGCCTCCAAGGTGCCGGCTTTCTGCAGATGGGATGATGCCAAGCAGAGAGGGGGCAAGGTGGGGTCAAGGCAAAGAACCTGAGTGTTTTAGGCGCCTGCCCCATTCCTGTCCCCAGCTTGCTGTGTGACCTTGTGCAGGATGCTCGACTTCTCTGGGCCTTGGTCACTTCGTCTGACAACGGATTCATTGATTCAGCCCTTCATTCAGCACCTATGTATTAAATGATTGCTCTTTGCCAGGCACCAGGAGAAAGAGACAAATAAGACATGGTCCTTGCCCCCGAGAAACTCACAGTCCAGTGGAAAGAGACAGACGTGAAAATTGGCACTTACAACTCGGCGTGACTAGGACCGTGAGGGGGGATGCCCAGAGGAGGGGACAGCTGAGCCAGAGTCTGAGTTAAAATGGATTGGGGTGGCGGTGCTGTAGGCAGAGGGGCCAGCACAGGCAAAGGTTTGGGCGTGTGGGGCAGCCAGCTGGAGGGAGGTCTAGAAGAGCTAGGGCGGTGGAGGGGGAGGGTGCAGGCAAAGAAGGCTGGGCTCTATTCTGGGGCCAGAGAGACATTGAAGGGCAAGGAGAGGGGTCTTTGTCCTGTTATAGATGGTTGGGATGATGTGGGAACTGGTGGTAACCCACTCGTCATCGTGCTCGGCCGGCTCCTACCCCCTCCCACCCACAACGTGCCCCAGCAGTAGGGCACAGGGTTCCTGGGAAAATGAGCAGTGAATTGGGATTAGAGGCACAGAGAGAAAAGCCCTTCCTCTTCAAGTGAAGATGGTCTCTCAGACAGCAGGGCCCTCCCTGCCGGTCCTCCAGAAGTGAGGGATAAAATGATTCAGGCAGTTGCACTGAGCTGAGGCCTTAACATGGATTCTGTTCCCTCGGTGGTGGCAGGGGAGGGGGGGCAGGATCCTCCGTCGCCCCCCCCCCCCCCGAGCTGGGGCAGGTGACCTGTTGGCTCCCAGAACCGCCTAGGTGTCCACCATCAGAGCATTCTGAAAACCAGAGCCTCACCGGGAGGGCAGCTGATGGGGTCCAGAGAGGCCCCAAATGAGGCAGTCTGCCCCTCACCCCCAACAACTACAGCCCCCAGCCTGCCCCTTTCAGCTGCAAAGCATGCTGTAATGTGTGGCCCAAGGGGAGTTGTGGGGGGGCCTGGACAGGGGCTGGGCTTCTTGGGCCCCTGGCACCCAGTGAAAGGCAAGAGGGAGGAAGGACCTGCGCGCGGGGGCCGGGGGGGCGGGGGGGAGTGTTGGGCATTGTCTGGACCCTGGTGGATAATGACCTGGGAGGGTCAGGGAGCCTCTTTTACAAGAGAGGGGCGGTAGCTCCCCTGGGGTCACACAGTGGGCACTGGGGTAGGGGTATGTAGGTTCCAGGTTGCCTGGCCTGGCCTGCAGGTTGCCTGCTGGGGGGGGGGGGGGGGAGGGGGGGGAGGCTTACACAGCCACTGCCTGCTGCGTGGCCCTGCGCAGGGTGTGGCCTCTCTCTGGCTTGGGTTTCCCCGAGAGGACTTTCACCTGCAGCTGGCAGGCCTTCTCCGGCTCTCCCCTCTGTCCCCCAAACCCTGTGTCAGAGCAGTGAGAAGGGGGCACCATGCTGGGCTGCTGGGCTCTTCCCTTCCAGGTGCACACACCGTTGTGCGTGACCGTGGACAGCCTGCTTGTGCATGAGGGCGCCAGGGGGCGTGGAGGGGCGCGGCACCACTGGTAAGGATGGGCAGCACTGTGCCCATCTCGGGAGATGTCCGTAGTGAGCGTGTGACGGCATCGTGCCCACGTGTCCCCAGGTGTCCGAGCGGGGCAGAGTGTGTGCACGGCTATATCCTGAAGGGCCCAAGTCCCCAGTCCCCGAGGCTCAGTGCCTCCTTCCTGCAGTCAAGGGCTTTCATCCCTGCAATAAGCCCCACTTCATTCCCTTTTTAAACTGTGTAATTTCTGCCTGATTGTAATGGCATATTTTAAAATTACCAGAAATCAAAGCCGGGAAGTGGATACTGCAGCTCTGACTGCGCTGCATCGTCGCTGCGTTAAGGCTGGCGATTGGGGGTGGGGGGAGGGGGAGAACCGCCTCCCCTCCCCCATTCACCCCTACTTTTTTTTTTCTTGTCTTTTTTTTTTTTTTTTTGAGACAGTAATAGGAGAAAATTGGTTTTGAAACTGAATAAAAGTCCCTTTCAGAGTAAATCATTTCTTTCAGGGTACCTTTGCTGAAAGTAAAATAGAGCATAATGAAAGGTGGTTACGTGATTGTCTTTCATTTACCGAGAGGCCAGGACAGACAGGAGGCTGCAACCGTCTCGGGGAAATTCAAGATTGGAATAATTGCGCCGTAACAAGGAGCTTGTTGTGAAATTAGTATCTTAAGAAAGTAGTGAAAAAAGGCTTTTCCTCATGAATACTTCATTATTAGAAGAAAGCAGCAGAATTTAAGGGCTCCAGACACCTGTTTAGTATTAAATAACTCCCCTTTCTTCCCCTTAAACACACACCCCCTCCTCTTTCTTCTTCTCTTTTTTTTTTTTTTTTTTTTAAAGAACTGGCAAGAGGATTGAGCTGGCCCAGCTTGGCTGCTCAAGACGTGGGTGGGGTGGGGTCAGGAGGTAGTGGGGATCCAGTGCCCGGGGTGGGTGGACATCAGGGGTGGCTTGGGCCCGTGGCTCTGGCTCCTTACCGAGGAGAGAGGAAGGGAGGGGCCCTTGCAGGGAAAACTCCTGTCTTTTCTCCATGGCCTCCAGGGCAGGCTCACCCTGCCCCTCAGAGGCTCTGTGTTCTTGGGCAAGTGGGTTTTTCGAAGATAAGAGTGCACGTTTCCTTGTAAACACTGGGCATCTGACTCTGGGCAAGTGAGCACAACGTGGACCTGTCTGGAGCCTCATCTGAGCTGCCACCTGTGGGGGACCCTGCCCAGCCTGGCAGGGTAGAGCTGCCTTGGGCGGCCCTGCCCTTCCTGTCTGGGGTGGGGAGCTCAGGCAGGGGGTCCTTGGGACCTGGGCTCAGGGCTCAGTCAGGCTCAGTGGGGATCAGGGCGGGAGATCACGCTTTCTCCCAGCAGTGCCGTCCCGGACGTCTTCCTGTAGGGGTGCCGGGAGAATGCCCCAGATCAACATTCCAAAACGCTGGAACACCCACGTGCACACTGGCAGTTCCTGGGTACCCCTCACGTAGCTTCCAAAGATGACCACATGGGGCCTTTGCCCTCCATGAGCCCGAGGCTGAAGAGCAGGGACAGAGGTGGTGACGAGAGAGCCAGAGGACACAACCCACTGGAAGGGAGGGAGTGCGGATGTGTCCAGGCGTGGGGGCATCAGGGAGGCCCCCTGGAGGAGGTGACCCGCACAACGGGCAGGGCCAGGACGTGTCTGACCGTTCTGTTCTGGCCCCATCACAGTGGAAATCCACCACTCGTGACCTGGATTCTTTTTTTCTTAAGTTTATTTTTGAGAGTGGGCAGGGCAGAAATAGAGGGAGAGAGAATCCCAAGCAGGCTCCATGCTATCAGCACAGAGACAACTCAGGGCTTGAACCCACAAACCATGAAATCATGACCTGAGCCAAAATCAAGAGTCAGACATCTAACCGACTGAGCCACCCAGGCGCCCTGAGATCTGGAATCTTTTCCTTCTTGTGAGGCCACGGATGAGCCTCTTCACGCCTCCGGGCCTCAGTGTCCTCCTCCGCCAGATAAGGGAGAAGGGGCGTCTCCTCTGAAAGTCTCTGACGCTCTGCTGGGTAGTGGGGAGGCTGCTGGCAGTGACCCCAGCCCGGGGAGGTGGGAGGCCCGCACGGAGCAGCCTGAGTGACAAGCACCTCGTCTCCCTCCTCACAGGGACCCTGCCGCAGAGTGCGCCCCGCCGCGGGCCCCCAGCTCAGCCATGTTGGCCTGTCTCCAGAGGACCCAGAACCCACCGGGCCAGCACCTGGCCTGCCCGAGCAAGAGCCGGGAGCTGCGTAAGTGTGAGTGCACGCCCTCCCCTGCCCCCTTCTGCTGTCCGCTGAACCCACAGAGCGTGCCCTGTTCCTAGACACGTCCTGCTCCCCCCACCCAAGCCTCTGTGGGGCAGACGCAGACGGAATGCCATCCGAACTGGCATGTCCGCCCACCGTGACCCTGCCCAGAACTCACCCTGTTCCCGGTCTTTGCCTGTGCTGTGCTGCCTCCCCCACGACAGCACCTACCCCCTTTGGCTGACTCCCACTGGGTACGACCTCCTTCCAGGAGCCCTCTCTGACCCCGGCCCCCTGTGTGTGACCCCACGATGCACCACGTCTGTCTCAATCACCATTTTCCTGTGCTGTTAGCAGAGAGTAGGACAGTGTGGAAGCAAATAGTCCTGAATGGGATCCTAGCTTGGGGCCTGATTTGCTGTGTGACCTTGGGCAGGTCCTTGCCCTCTCTGGGCCTTGCTTTTCAGTGTGTCAAATTAGGGAGCTGGACTTGGTGATCTCCAAGGGTCTGTCTTCCTTGGCCATCTAGGATAGGGATGACAAACCCTCTGATTATTTGTAGCCACCATAGGGTTTTTGAAAAGTTGCAGTATTTGGAAACATTTGAAAACAGGGAGATTTGCATAATAACCTGGATTTTTAATGTCTCTTGGGGGAAAAAAAAAAAAAATCAGAGGATCTGGCAACATAGGCCTGGGTTCCTGAACTGCAGCTGTTGGTTGGAACTGAACTGCTCTCGTCTCTTTGAAGATCTCTGCCTCCTGTTCCCCACAGTTCCCACCCCCTCCCCGTTGGCTCCGTCCCACAGCTCAGGAGTGGTTGCCACACATCACTGTGCTTACGCTGCTGCTCTTTTTTCTTTCTTGTTCTGTGTTTATCTTCAGACAAGGTAGTACACTCATGTGGTCCAGTATACAAGAGGAACAAGGGGCGTGTATACAGACAAAAGTCCCCATCTCGCTCCTGTCATACGGCCGCCCACTCCCCTTCTCAGAGGCAGCCAGTGTCGTCCTGTGTGTCCTTCCAGACGTTCTCTGCACAACCCAGCACACCTGGGACATAGCCACACATCCTCCCAGTGGGCCCTGTGGGTCAGCATCTAAAGAGCTTCTTCCTTCTTCGGCCCTTTAGTTTTCCAGAGCAAGGGCGAACTGTGTTTCATTTGGCCAGTCCTCTATATACACTGGACCTGCCCGTTGCCATTACAAGCAGTGCAGCGATCAGCAACCACATGTATGTGTCACAAAGGTGTGAGCAAAACTGCAGGATAGGTTTCTCGAGGGTCCAAGGTATTTGTACTTGTAATTTTGAACTATGTGGTCTGATTAACATATTCAGACGACTGTGTGTGAGACAGCCTGTCTGCCCACACCCTCGCCCATCACGGCACAGTCTCAAAACTTCTAGGCTCTGCTCACCTCATCAGAGAAAAATAGGATCCCAGTGCAGTTTTAGATTAACATGTAACATGAATGAGGATGAATATCTTCTCATGTCTGGGCCATCTGTTTTCTCTTTGAACTGATTCATCTCCTTGGTCCATCTTTTTCAGTTGGGTAGGTTTTGTCCTTATTGAATTACAGGAGCTCTTTGCATATAACGGAATTAGACCTCGGTCTGTCATTTGAATTGCATATGGTTTCCCCGATTTATCATTTGTCTTTGATTCTGCCATGAAGACATTTTCTTTGTGAAGTGAAATCTGTATTTCCTTTTATGGCCCCTGGATTTTGTGTCATACTTAGAATATCCTTCCTCATGCTGAGATCAGGGTTTCCTCTAGTTCTCTTATGGTTTAATTTTTTAAATACATGGTATAAAGCGGGAGGTATGGATCTAAGCATATTCATCAGTGCAATGCTATGGTAATTATTATAGTTATAATACATTAAGAATTTTAATGTTTTTTGAAATATGATTCACATACCATAAAACGCACCCATCTGAAGCATACAACTCATGTTTTTTTAGCATATTTACAGAATCTTGCACCCATCAGCACAGCAAATTTTAGAACATTTTTGTCACCTCAAGAAGAAACCCCTACCCCATTAGCAGTCACTCTCTGATCCCCTGCTCCCCTTCTTTGCAGAGTCCCCTATTCTGGACTTTGATGAGAAGGGAATCCTACAGCACGTGGCCTTTTGTGACTGGCTTCTTTCCCTGAGCACCACCACGCTTTCAAGCTCATCCCTATAGGTTCATCCCTATTGTAGCACGTAGATGACCCCCTTTTCATATTTGGGGGGGGGGGGGGCTGCTGTTCCTGTTCATTCCCCAACCTCCCCCACACACAGAATTTCCTGGGCTATTTTTCTGTCTGAACTTATAGGAGCAACTTATCTAGGAGAGAGCAAAAAATCCTGTTGGGTGTTTTTTCCCCAGGATTACATGAAATTTATGTTTTAGGAAGAAATTATTTTTTTATGTTGATGCCCTCCAGGAACATGATAAAACCTTTGTTTGCTCAGATTTTTTTTTTTTTTTTTGTCCCTGGGAACGTTTTGATGTCTGCCTCATCTAGCTTTTTGCACATACGTTAAAAGTTGACTTCTGGATAGTTACCCGTTTTGGGCTACTCTTTTCTTCCTGAAACGGAAGTTATTTATATAAAGGCTATTAACTCCCTCCCCCTTACTGAATTCTGTTATTGTTTGTAACGGTTTTTCAATTTGGTTTCTTAGATTTTCCAGTTAGGCTATTAGATTGTGTGCAAATGATAATTTTACTTCCTACTTCGGAAGTTTTATACTTTGATTTGTCTTATTTAATAGTGTCTGCTGCTATCCCTGGAACAATGAAAAATAATATTCGTGATAATGGACACTCTTGCTTCATTCCTGACTTTAATGAGAAGCTTTGATTATGCAAAATGCTGGTGTGCAGGGGGCAGATGTTTAGCAGGTTAAGTAAGTGCCCCTGTGTTCCTGTTTTATTGAGAATTTTAAAAAATCAACAATGGAAGTTAAAGCTTAGCAAATGCCTTTTCAGTGTCCATGAAGATGACCATATGGGTTTTTTTGTCTTTTAATAGGAATAATGACAGGGATTCCTTACCATTGAACTACCCTTGCATTCCTGGTCAAATCCCACCTGGTCATGGTGAATATCTTAATATATTGCCAGACTGGCTTTGTTATTTCATGTAGGAGTTTTGCTTCAATTTCATTAGTGAGATTAGCCTTCAGGTTCTGGAATGCCTTTTGTTGGGTTTCGCTATCACTGTTCTGCTTGCCTCATAGAGAGAACGGAGGCTTTCGGCTTTCTCGATGCTTTGTGACAGCTTAAGTAGAAATGAATTATCTGGGGCACCTGGGTGGCTCAGTCAGTTGAGCGTGTGACTTTGGCTCAGGTCACGATCTTATGGTTCGTGAGTTTGAGCCCCACGTCAGGCTTTCCACTGTCAGTGCAGAACCCCCTTCAGATCCTCTGTCCCCCACTTTCTCGGCCCCTCCCCCACTCATGCTCTCTTTCAAAAATAAATAAAACACTGAAGAAGAAAAAAAAAGAAATGGATTATCTGTTCCTTAAAGATTCTTTGATCCTCTCTGAAACAGTCTGGGCCCGGGCCTTTCTTTGGAGTAGCTCTTTGATTCTTCTGTAATAACTGATCTGTTGTGACCATTCTGTTCCTTAAATGAGTTTGGTAAATTTTGTCTGTCTAGAAAAGTATTCATTTTACCCACTTGTCCAATTTACTTGTATGAGACTGAACAAATTAATTTAAAGTTCTTTTATTTATTTTTATTTATTTTGAGAGGGGGAGAGGCAGAGAGAGAGCGAGAATTCCAGGCAGGCTCCACACCCCTAGTGCAGAGTCCCATGTGGGGCTTGAACCCACGAACCATGAGATCATGACCTGAGCTGAAGTCGGACGCTCAACCCACTAAGCCACCCAGGAGCCCCTGTAATTCTTTTAAAGGATGATTTCATTCTTATTTCTTGTCTATATTGTGCATCCCTCCCCCATCCCCCTGCCCAAACCCCATTTTTCTTGATTAGGTTAGCTGGCTAAAAGCTTACCTCTCTCCCTTCCCCAAAGATCCATCTTTAGTATTTAGTTATTAGTAATTACCCTTTTCTCACTTCATGCATTTCTCACTTACGCATTTTTATTAAATTATTCCTACTTTCCTTGTTTTATAAAAAATTTCTTAAGTTAGAAGCATAACTCTTTATACTGATAAACAAGGAAAAAAAGGAAAAAGTAAGGCTACAAATTCTCTGAGCACTGCTTTAGTGATATCTGATAGGTCCTAAGAGGAGGTATTTTGTTTTTAAAACCTCTTGTGATTTTGGTTTCTTCTTTGACCTAAGGCTCATCTGGGTTCCACCTATCTACCCAGGTGGTAGGTGCTTTTGTATTTCATTATTTCTGGTTATAATACATTATGATTCAGAGAATGTTGCTCAAGATTTCTACTTTTTTTGGACTTGAATAAATTTTTCTTTGTGACGTCATTGGTAGTCATTTGTTTGTGACTTTTCTTTTTAAATGGGACTTGAAAAGAAGATGTGAGGGGCGCCTGGGTGGCTTAGTCAGTTAAACATCTGACTCTTGGTTTTGGCTCAGGTCACGATCTCACAGTTTGTGAGTTCAAGCCCCATGTCAGGCTCTACACTGACAGCACAGAGCCTGCCTGGGATTCTCTCTCTGCCCCTCCCCTTGCGCTCACTCGCGCTCTCAAAATAAACATTAAAAAGAAAGAAGATGTGGCTGTTTCCAGGATTCAGAGTTTGGCGTATGCCAATTATGTCTTCCCATTAACTATGTCGCTTATGTCTTCCATGTCCTTACTTACCCGTCATGGATGGAGAACTGAATTAGATGCCTACCGCTAATGTGTTCCAGTGTGTTTCTTCTCGTAGCTCCTAATGCTTTGGCCTTATGTATGGTGATGCCATGTCATTTAACACAGAGATCTCAATACCTTAAATCTTCACAGTGAATTGCATCCTTCTTTGCCATATTTAATACTTTTTGGCACGAGTTCAATTTTGTCTACTAAGATGGTAACCTCTGCTTTTTTACTTCACGGTTTTTCTTGAAACTTTACCAATCCTTTCATTTCAACCTTTCTGAATCACTTGGTTTAGATGTGACTCATAGACCATAGAGTTGAATTAAGCTTTGTGATCCAATCTGAATGGCTTTTTAAATTTTTTTTGAGAGTTTTAGCCCATTTACGTTTATTGATATGACAGGTGTCTGGTCTATTTTGTGCTTTATTTTAATTGCTTTGAAAAGTCTACGTCTATGTGATCTGTGCTGCTTTGCATACCTACTAATCATAAAGAAGGTTGATTTTGTTCTAGTGCTGTAACTTTAAATAATACCCTAATCCTCTATTTCTTTGGAACAGTATCTATTACTGTCCTTAAAATGAGCAAACTGATGAAATCAATGTATTTCCTTTTTGTCTCTACATTTTCTTAGAGTTCCTTTCTTTGTATTAAGCCTCCATTACCTGACATCAGTTTTAAATGATATCTTTTGGGGCTCCTGGCTGGCTCAGTTGATAGAGCATGCAACTCTTGATTTCAGGGTTGTGAGTTCAAGCCCCACAGTGGGTGTAGAGATTACTAAAAAAAGGGGAGGGGGGCATGCCTGGGTGGCTCAGTCAGTTAAGCGTCCAACTCTTTTTTAATGTTTGTTTTTGAGAGAGAGAGAGAGAACGTGCACAAATGGGGGAGGGACAGAGAGAGGGGGGGGGGGACACAGAATCTGAAGCAGGCTCCAAGCTGTCAGCACAGAGCCTGACACAGGGCTTGAACTCACAAACCGTGAGATCATGACCTGAGCCAAAGTCAGACACTTAACCAACAGAGTCACCCAGGTGCCCTTAGGCGTCCAACTCTTGATGTCAGCTCAAGTCATGATCTCGCAGCTTGTGACTTCGAGCCCCGCATTGGGCTGTGCACTGATGGTGGGGAGTCTGCTTGGGAATCTCCCTCTCCCATTCTCTCTGCCCCTCCCCCTCCTCACACTTTCTCTCCCCATCTCAAAAATAAACATTAAAACAAAACAACTTTAAAACAACTTTTTAAAAAGGATATCTTTTGGGGCACCTGGGTGGCTCAGTCAGTTAAGCATCTGACTTCGGCTCAGGTCATGATCTCACAGTTCATGGGTTCTCGCCCCGTGTTGGGCTCTGTGCTGACAGCTCAGATCCTGGAGCCTGCTTCGGATTCTAGGTCTCCCTCTCTCTGCCCCTACCCTGCTCATGCTCTCTCAAAAATAAACATTAAAAAAAGAAAGGAGATCTTTTATTCCCAATTATTAAATATGGGGATATCTGTGCGCTTCTACTGCCATCCCTCCTTTCCCTCCCCGCTTTGTTATTAGCGGTACCATTACTCTATCCCAGGGCTCGTAATGGTGGTTACATCACTACGCCCAGTTATTTTCAGTCTGTCTCCGAGAGAAATAGGGCCAGTGCTCACCACCAGTTCCTGTGCCTGTTTCCCATCATCCAAAGTTGGTCCACTTGTATATGGCTTAAGGCCTCACGTGAACAGCACTTCGAGAGTTCCCAAGTTCAGAAAGGTCTATCTGTCGACTTTCTGCTTGAGTGAATGAAAAATAATCCCTGGGTCACTTTGTTTCCTTGAGGGTCTTTGCAGACCATATTCTGTTCTCCTCTAATGTTGAATGTTGCCATGGAGAAGTTGAAGGCTGATTTTTCTTTCTTCGTATTTTACTTTGATCTTTCCATATCTTTCATGTTATTACTTTACTAGCATATGTCTTGGGGTTGACTGTTCAGAGTATCTTTTTCCCAGAACACAGTACCCGTGCCCTTTTGACAGGCAGATCCAAGGCTTGTATTATTTCAGTTTCCTTCTTTGGGGGCTCTAGTTAAGCACAGATTGGCCGTCTTTTGCCTTTCATTTTACTTTTTTTGTGTGTGCCTTGTTTTCCTTATGCACGCCATTTTCCCCTTTTGCTTTTACAGTAAGTTTTTTCTTCTACTCTTGTATATCTTCTTTGTGGTTTTGCTTTATGGAAACCATTGTTTACTAAGTTCTCTCCTTCACGATGAAATATTTAACTATAATCTTCATCTCTTCTGTGGCTACATTTTTCTGATGGGAAGTAGTGGTTTGTTTTGTTTTTTGCCAGCTTTTACTTACGCTTTGCTTTTCCTTTCGATTAAGTACTGTGGTGGTTCAATTTTGATTACTTGCCACTGGAGGAGGCTATTTCCGTCCAGTTGCCTCACAAACAGGTTCCTGCAAGTATGGCTTATTTGTGGGATTTCTTTTGTAGCCCTACCTTCTTTGCTCTTCAGAACCAAGTGGGTCTAGGGAAGGTCTATAACCAGCTGATGCATCCCTGGTTCCACTGCAGCAAAGAAGGGGTTTAGATTTTGTTAAGATTTGTACAGGGTGTATCTGTCACAGTTGGGAAGGATACACTACTGGCTGTTTCTGGAATCTACAGCCATGGCACCCACCCTCTCTCTGCTTCCTCCCTCAGCCCCACTTGATCTCTGTTGCTTTGGGGAGCCTGCCCACCTGTTGTTTAGGGGATTAGCTATCACCTAGTTTTGCCAGAAATGGAACTTGCATTTTTGCTTCATGTTGTTTTGGGGTTATTTGTAGGAAGAGAAGTTATTATATCGACATCCTCAAAACTGAGGGTCTTCTGCTGGTGTTCTTTCGGAGATAGGAGTATAGAGAAATAACTCGCCTTATCAAAAACCGAATGATGACAGATAATTGTTGAGGGCGGGGAGGGCTTTGGTTTCAAGGAATAATGTTTTTTAATGCCTAGTCCCCTTCACTCCTTTATAGGACCTCCAGGGAGAACATGTTCTCTTTTGTTATATTAAGTACTTCACTGAATAGGTTGTCCATGGCACCCAATTCAGAAAGAGCAAGAATTTAAAATGAAAAATAACTCTCTTTCCCAGAGGAAACCAGTGTTAGCAGTTTCATAAATACCCTTCTGAAAAATACACACATGCAGGAGAAGCATTAAATACCTCTTATACCTCCTCCCCTTCTCAATCCCTTGCCTTCTTCCTTACCAGTATGTCCTGGCAGTTATTCACCACCTGACAGAAAGAATGCCTTCATTCTAACAGCTGCACGGTATTCCATTACATGGCTAAAGAATAACGTTTTAACCATCCCTCTCTGATAGACATTTAGGTTGTTTCTAGTCTCTTGCTATTGTGAACAGTGCTGTAATGAATCTTTGTACATGCACGTGTATCTGTGAAAAAACACACATTCTTCCATGGTGGACTTACTGGCTCAAAGAATGTGTGTTCTCACCCATGACTGCCCCTGTGCAGCTGGCTGGAGGCAGGGCAAGGCATGACGACCTGGATTCGTCCATCCTTCGGCTCCAAGACTTGTACTGGTCAGCGTGGAGGGCCACCAAGGACATCCTTCTTCTCTGGCTCACTCAGACCCTTTGACATCTTTGTACTTACTAGAAAAGATACTGACTCTGCCTGTAATTGAAAAGCACAGGGAAGAGGGAGGCAGGAAGGGAGATAAGCAAATTGAATTGGGTGCCCTGCTGCTGGTCAAGGCCTGGACAACTGGCAGAGTCGTCTCCTGCCCTTTCCTCCTCCTGGACATGACTTTGGGGCAGTCAGGCCCTAAGGCAGACCCTCTTGTGCCTGTGGCCCCTCAGACAGAACTGAGACAGGAAGGGCTCTCCCTGAGCTCTGTGACCAGACCGTGGGCTGTGCTGCATTTCTTACCACGGAAGAAAGGTCTCAACTGGGCCATGTGCAGTGTGACCTTGGACAAGTTGGTCAGCCTCGTAGGGCCAGTGTTCTCCCTTCTGTAAAGCAAGGCGTCCGGTCAGGTGGACCTGAGAAGCCATCCAGCTCTGACCACCTGTGACAATAAAACGTCAGAAGCCTGGTCAGGGGAAGACATGGCCCAGTCTGAGAGTCCCTCCCTCCGTTCCTGTAAACTGGGATCCGAGCAGCCTGACGACACAAGGCTGCACAAGGCACGGCAACCACATATGCCCAGAACACGGCCGGCAAACCATTTACCTCTCTGGGACCTGAGGTCAGACAGACAGAGGAGTCAGGAGTGTGGGTGGCCCTCTGTCCAGGAGTCTGGGCAGCTGGCTCTTGTAGCCTATGCCGGGTGACTGGAGAAAGTGACCTGCAGACAAAGGAAAAAAGATGTGTATGTGTGTGTACGGTGGGCAGGGGGAGTCCATTTCCCCTCCTCTACCTCAGGCCTAAGATCTTGGGCTACTCCCAGCGGGCCAGAGTCCCTGGGTCCCAAACAGGACCTGCCCACACCTGGGACAGAAGCCTGTTTTTCTCAGCCGCTCAGGGCCTTCCCTGCTAATAAGTATTTGACTTTCTCATCATGGTGTTGATACATCAACTTTGAGTCACCGCCGCTCTAAGTTCAGGCTGGGCGGAGCGCCCCGGCGAGGCACCGTAGGGGCTTGGGGGGTGGCTCTCAGGGACCTGCCATCTGAGAAGGGAATGGCAGCCGCCCCAGGAGACTGATGTGAGCCACCGCTCTTGCTTCTTTATAGGTGAGAGCAGTGGACCCACCCTACCCTCCTTCCCATAAGCCCCTAGGGCACAGGCCTTGAGACCAAGATGGTCTGGGGGTCAAATCCGGGCTGTACCGTGAATGGGGCGTGTGTGTTCTTGGACAAGTGAGTGGCTGGCCCTTTGTGGGCCTGTTAACTCCACTGTGATGTGAAGATAAGAACAGGAGAGAACCCCCAGGGCCTGGCAGCAGGCTCCAACACTTTACCTGCCCCACCTCCCCCGGAGAGTGGGAGCCCCCTCCCTACACCCACAAAGGGACAAGAGGTTCCTGGCCCATCTCATCTTCACAGGAGGAAGGGCTCGCTGACCCAGGAGGAGCAGGGAGAGGCTCTTCTCCCCAGTTCCCACCCCTCATCCCCCCGCCCCAACCCTGACCCCAAAAGGCTAGAACCACAGCCCCATGACATTCCTGCCAGTGCACCTGCTTCCACTGGCACTAATAAAAGACGGAAGAAACAAAGCAATTTAAAATTCCAATAAAATTAAAAACAAACCTCTGATAGCAGATTCAATTATGTAGCTGTTGCGGAGTGCAGCCTGGGGACAGAAGGAAGGTCCGGTGCCGCCCCCGCCCCGGGAACCATGCCTAGGAGAGAAGAGAGGCTCAGAGACGAAGGGCCACGAGCGAGCCCCCTTTTATGACTTGCCAAATAAAAACCAGCTCATAAACTAGGAAGGTAGGCAGCTTCCTCTGTCACAGCGGATCCAGCCACAGTCCACAGCAAAGCAACCCGAGGCTTGCTAAGACCAGAGGCAGACGAAGACCCGAATCACTGCCTTTCCACACTGCACAGAGGTCGTGGCCGGCCCAGTGACAGCGAGAAAAATAAGTTACAAGGACTAGAAAGAAGGAAAACTAACTGCACAGAAACCCCCAAAAGAAGTCAGTCAGCAAGACTGCGGATACAAGAGCGACGCACAGACGCAATCGTGTTCCCCTACGACGGGAGTTGGCAAACATTTTCTGCAACTTTGATATTTTCATCCCTGCAGGCCATCCAGTGTCTACGGTAACTTACCCACCTCCGTCACACTGTAGCAGGAAAACAGCCGCAGATTCACGGACATGAATCGGCGCGGCTGTGTTCCAATAAAACTTTATTTACAAAAACAGGCAGCAGGCCAGGCTTGGCCTGTATGCCACGGTTTGCTGGCTCCTAACGTTACACCAAATACAAAGAGCTAGAAATTACATTTTTTAAAAAAGATACTATTACCGATTTTTTTGGCAACTGCCTTACGCCGACGGTAACACCTACCATACGATTCACCCACTCGGACTGCACTAGTGAATACTTTCCAGTGTAAATTCACAGGGTTGTGCAGCCGTCACCACTACTAAATTTCCAAATGTTTCCTCATCGCCCCAAACAGAAACCGCACACCCATCACCAGCCGGTCCCCATTGCCCGCAGCCACCTTCCAGCTATAGGCAACCACGAAACTTCCTGACCTACTTTCGGTCTCTGCGTTGGTCTCTCTCGATGTCCCGTATAAATGGAATTGTACCCTGTGTGGCCTTTTGTGTCCAGCTGTTTTCACTCCCTGTGTGTTCTGGGTTCATCCACGGAGTATCAGGTGTCCGTGCCCGGCTCCCTGTCACCACCGAATAACATTCCGTTACGTGGCCGGGTCGTGATTCACCGCCGATCAGCCGACAGGGCTTTTGGGTGTTTCCACATCAGGGGCGATGGTGTGAAATGCCGCTCGGAATGTTCCCGTACAAGTTTTCATGGGGATGTAGGTTTTCATTTTTCTTTCATGTAAACCTACGAGTGGTATTGCTTGGGCACAGGACAGTTCTATGTTTAACTTTTCTTAATAATTAAAATTTTTTTTAATGTTTCTTTTTGATAGAGACTGAGTATGAGTGGGGGAGGGGTAGAGAAAGAGGGAGACACAGAACCTGAAGCAGGCTCCAGGCTCTGGGCTGTCAGGACAGAGCCCGACACGGGGGTCAGACTCCAGAACCGCGGGATCATGACCTGAGCCGAGGTGGGACGCTTAACCGACTGAGCCACCCGGGCGCTCCTTAAAGTTTATTTATGTATTTTGAGAGAGAGAGAGAGAGAGAGAGAAAGCATGCCTGCGTGGGGGAGGGGCAGAGAGAGGGAGAGAGAGAATCCCAAGCAGGCTCCAAGCCTAGCTTGGAGCCAGACACGGAACCGTGGGATCGTGGCCTGAGCTAAAAAAGAGTCGGGCGCTTAACTGAGCCAGCTGCCCAGGCGCCCCTCTGTGTTTAGCTTCCTGAGGAAGTGCCTGAATGGTTTCCTGAGTGGTTGTGCTCTCTTCCATGCCCGGTTTCTCCACATCTTCACCCAAACCTGCCACCCAGCTTTCTGATTCCAGCTGTCCTGCTGGGCACAGAGTGCTTGCTCACTGTGGTTTTGATCTGTAGGTGGTGTTCTGATTACCAGGTCAGCCTCTTTATTTGTTACAGGTCCATTCAGATTCTGTTTCTTCTTAAGTCAGATGGGTAGTCTGCATCTTTCTGGGAACTGTCCACTTTATCCAAGTTATGGTACTATTACAATTTATTAAGAAACTAAAATAAATTGGTAAAAGAGGTAAATGACCTTTGTGGAGAAAAATTTATATTGTGATTTCTCTTTAAAATGTTTTTATTTTTGAGAGAGCACAAGCACGGGAGGGGCAGACAGAGAGGGAGACAGAGGATCCAAAGCAGACTCTACACTGACAGCAGTTAGCCCAATGTGGGGCTCAAACTCATGAACCACCAGATCATGACCTGAGCCAAAGTCGGACACTTAACCGACTGTGCCACCCAGGTGCCCCAATCCAGTGATATTTTTTAAAGACCTAAATAAACGTGGATGTAGATTATGCACACGGACAGAGTTTGGTATGGAAAAAAGTCAACCCAGTCCTTAAATCCTGACCGTGTGTGTGTTGGGGAAGAGGGGTGTATAATTTGAAAAGCTGATTTTGTCAGCAAAGTCACCTGTGCCTTGCCCATTCTTGGCCTTTTGTTCTTATCAAAGTAGTATTAGGACAGGGGACCGGGCTAGTGCCTCCCTGGCTTTACGGCTGAGGTGGTGGGAGCAGCACAGGGACAGAGGGAACCAGGGCAGGAAGGAGAACATCTAGAAATGGGTCAGTGTGCATGTGAGCTCCATCCGGGACAAAGCAGGCCTTGCAGGTCCCTGGGGATGGACAGGCAGTGCGGGAATGAAAGACGTCGGAGCCCTACCTCACACCACACGGCAAGAAGAGTTCCAGACAGACTTAAAAACCCGGCGCCGGGGAATGCAAAACCTTATCCCTCTTTGAAGAAAATGGAGAGTATCCACCAGGAAGGATTTGCAAATGGAGAGGGAGAATAAAGCACAAATAAAGGAAACACATTGGACCGCATTAAAATTAAAAACTGCAGCTCGGCAAAATACACCATAAAAAAAAGTCAAGGCTAGCCAAAAATAGAGAGAGGGTGTCTGCAGCACTTATAAGGGACCAGTATCCAGAGTAGAGAGAGCCAGGGACGAGGCTGCAGAGAGAGACAGTGATGGGGAGGGGCAGGGTGAGTGGGGAGGGAAGGGTAGATGAGTCAGACCCACGCTGTCCTGGATGGAGACAGACAGGGGTGTGTGTGTGTGGCCAGAAGGAGGAGAGAAGAGGCAGCAGTTCTAAAGGGCACTGGGCAGGCAGGCAGGCCAGCAATGCCGCAGGCGGGTCGGGAAAACAGCAAAGCCAGGGTCTGGGTACCGGGAGACGGTGAGAAGTAAGCTCTCAGAAGCCAGTCAGGGAGCAGCAAAGGGAAAGAGACGACGAGAGGCAGGAAGGTCCGGCTGGGGAAGCATTAAAGCCCACGTCGGCCGCTCCAGGGCGTGGATACCAGGGCGTGGAAGGTGTGTGCCTGTGAGCACCTGCTGGTCTTTGTGAACAGGATGTCCCTGAATATCTGGGCACAAGTGGCTCCACGTGTGTGCCCTAAGCGCGCGCGTATGTGTGTGAGAACCTGCGTGCATATGCACACACGTGGTTAGAGAATGAGAGGCTCCTTTGTGCAGTGCCCAGTGATAACCACCACCCTGCACTGCCTAGTCTGGCCTAGAAAGAGCTGGAAGCCAGGTGGCCAGCCTTTTCTGAGCATCCACTATGTACCAAGATTTCTCATTTAATCTTCCTTCACTCTGTTCTCATAGGACAAATGGAGGCCAGGGAGCCGCGGGGTCACCACCGTGAGGTCACCCAGCTAGTAATGGGGGCACCGGGATTCGCACCCCGGTCAGCGGGCTGGGGGGAGGTCAGGGTTGTTGGCTGCCACCCCTGTCCCTCCCCACATCCCTCCCAGCGGAGGCCAGAGAACAGCTGCATCTGCCCCGGCCCAGCCGCCCTCCCCACGCACCCCCCTCCTTCCTGGGCGGCCTCATTAGGGATTCTGCCGGTGCCACCAGCTAATTAGTGTCACGTTAATTGAGCATTCAGGAGGCTGCCACCTCCAAGGGCAGAGTGTCGGCAGCAAAGGGGAATGCAGATGCAGACTGCTCCTCCCTGTGGGCTCGGGCCAGGCCCTGTGCCCAGGGACCCCTTGCGCCCCGGAGCAGCCCGGGACACCCCTCCCCCCATTTCAACAACGTAATGCCCGCCGTGACTTCCTGAGCCCGAAGGCAAGAGGCAACAGGCAAAATCTGCAACCGCAGGAGAAAAGAGGGGACGTTTGCTGAACGCCTACTGTGAGCCTGGCATACCTTTAGCCCTCCCTCTCCTCCTACGGGAGAGCTGCAGTTACCTCCATTTCAGTCACGAACTCCAGGGTCCGCCAAGGGGACGGCTTCTGCAGGAGTGTGTCCAGTGGACCAGCAGGAGCCTGCGTTCAGCTGGACGGCACCTGGAGGGGCCAGCATGTAGCCACGGAAGGTGCCTGGAGTCCCACAGAGAAGCCTGGAGCATGGGGGCAGGAATTCCGCGCTGGCATCTCACCCCTCACCCACCCCCACACCCTCCTCCACCTGCCCCTTGGTGAGCAGGTACCGCACACCTTACAGGGCAGAGTATCACACGGACTTCAGCCTCCTGTGATCTGTCCACCCCTTCGTCCCCTTAAAGATGAGAAACGGGGTCACGTTAAGTGACCTGTCCAAGGTCACCCAGAGCAAGCGGTCACACCGCACATCTGTCCGCCATGGCCTGACTCCTGCCAGAGTCCGAGCTGTGCACCTGTGCCCTGTGTGGTCTCTCCAGCAGAGCCCTCCACCCCTGCTTCTCCCCCTCCCGATGCGGTGCCGCCGAGTCCCACTCTCCCGTCTCCCTGTAGCAACATTAAATCCCACTCAAAGGGCCGCTTTTAATTGGCTTAATATACTCGTTAATAACCACGTCTCTTTAACGCACCTGTAAAAGGCCCATAACATTAACGTAAGGGCAGTGACGGCTCATCCGCACTTCCAGCCAGCCTTTTAAATTTCCTTTAATGGGGCCACGGGGCAGGGGCAGCCCAGCTCACAGGGTGGGTGCCTTTGTTTCCATGCACGGGAGTCGGGTGCTGTCTGCCTGCTGCCCCTCAGCCTCTCGGAGTCCTCAGAACAGAGAATTCTCTGGACTCGGCAGCACTTTCCAAGCACCTGCCGTGGTTCCACACATTTTTTTTTTTCAGGCGTCAGGGTGGTGAGAAAGTGCAGGGCTTGGCCTCAGTACCTAGCCCTGGAGACAAGTCAACAGGCAGTTACAGCTTGAGGAGCCCGTTGTGGGGGTGGGGGGCATGTCCCGGCTGAGACCGGGAGCACCGGAGCCAGCTACCCAGGGCGGGTATAAGCAACCTTTCGTACTTCATTCTCCCAGCACGAAATCCAAGCATCCTCTGTGCTCCAGGCACTGTTGGGACAATTGCACCCAACCCCAGGCTGACTACTCTCAATCAGGAACCGGGGAGGACCCAGAGGTGTCTCAGGGCGCGGGAGACAGACGGACGCAGACTGAGTTGGGTGTGTGCGGGAGGGGAGCACAGGGAGGCCTCGTTCCAGCCAGGCTCTAAAGGACCAGTGGGAATTTGGTTACGGAGGGAAAGCGTGTCGGGTGTGCGAAAATCATCCCAAGCCACGGCGTCTGTGGTGCCCAGGGGACACATGGCCAGGGCTCAGATCCTGGCTCACGGATCCTTTCTATGTGACCAGAGCTCTCAAAGTGACGGTCCTTGGGCCGTTTCCCACCCGCCAGGTGTATGATTTGCCCCACTCAGTGACGGAGCCTGATTTCAAGGGTGAATGCCCCCGGGCAGGGCACGGACTCCCTGTGCACCTCACCTCAGTCCCTGCCCCGCCTGGGCCTTCGGCTCATTCCCGGCCCATCTGTCCTTCAGTCCTCAGCAAAAATCCCCGCTTGACACCCTGTTCCTTGAATGTCTCACCTCTTCTGAAACCCAGGGCAGCCTCGTGAGGACTTCAGGAGGGCGGGGCTGTAAGGATTTGGCACAATGCCTGGCCTGGGGCCACACTCAAGGGAGGGTGGTTGTCGGCTGGTGAGAGGAGGCCCGGGGGCCACCATGTGTGTGTCCAGGGGCCTGTGGGGAAGGAGGGTTGCAGAGAGAGGTCAGGGTCAGATGGCCGGGGCCTCGAATACCATCCTGAGCAGTTCAGATTTCACAAACACTGGGGCCCACTGGAGGGTTTTACAGAGACCCCCCCCTGGGGACTTGGAGACAGTGGAGGGAGCTCCAGTGAGTTCATCACCACCAGCAACTACAGCACCGAGGACAGGACCCTTTATGGTCCTCACAACAATCCTCCAAGGACAGCAATAGCAGCAGCGTCCCCATTTTACGAGAAAACGGAGGTTCCCAGAGGGGTCGTGGCCTGCCCAAAGCCACACGGTGCGTGTGTGGCACAGCCGGGATCTGAATCCAGATCTCTGGGACTCGGCCCCCATCCGCCCCCCTGCACCATGATGCCTTTTCAAAAGGCTGCCAGCCGCCCTCCATGCTCTGCCTGGGAGCAGAGGCAGCCGGACAGTGACGGGCGCCCAGGCGGGCAGACAGGGAGGGCCTCGGGCCGCTCAAGGCCGAGGGAAGAGGAGGAGGGTTTGAAGCAGGCTGCGTGACGCAAACGTCAAGGGCAGGAGGGCCCTGGGAGAAAGGAGAGCTGTGCGCCTGTCCCCCACCCTAAAGCAACGCAAGGTCACGGCCAGCCACTGGCAACGACAGAAAAGCACAGAGAAGAAATGAAACGCCCCCTCACCAGGCAGGGCCATGCTGGCATCTGCGGCTCTTTTCTTCTTCAGTCTTGATTTGACCCCCCAACCCTTCAACGGGGAAGGAGAGAGACGGAGGGCTCTTGAGTACAGCCCCTCTGTCACCTCCTCTTTCCACATACCTGGACTCTATACCTTTGCCCACTTCGTCAGAGCCTTCTAGAACCCAACTTTCCATGCCCAGCAAAGCACATTGCTGCTGAGAACCTGCTGGGTGCTCTGTCTCGTGGGGACAGGCTGCTCCCAGGACTTCCTCCTGATGCCCCTTTTCCTGCCCTATTTTCCACCCAGTAGCTCAAGGGGTCCCATCAAAACTCAAGGTAGGTCACGTTCTTCCTCTGGTCCCCACCCTCCAACGTGGACCAGGAGCCCAGGTCCTCAAGCATGCCACCCCTCTACAGGCCTTCCCTGCTGGCTCTGCTTCCCCAGACACACCTCATCCACGCCCCTTGGCCTTGGCGCCTGCCGTCCCCCTGCGGACACTGCTCTTCGTCAGACAGCCTCACGGCCCACTCGCTCACCTTCCCGCCCTCTCTCCAAGGCCGTATCATCAGAGACGCCTGCTTCACCGATCGCCGAGTCCACACTGAACACCCCTCCACCAGGTCTGCCCCGTCCCGTGCCCTGCTGTTTCTGTTACTGTGCTTGCACAACAAATTACCCCAAAAGTCAGTGGCCTCCGACAGCCGTGTGGTACGCTCAGGGGTACGGACAGGGCACAGGCTGGGGGCTGGAACCTTCTGAAGGCTTTTGCTTCCTCATGTATCAGGTGGTTGATGCTGGCGGTCGGGAAAACACCCACACGTGGCCTCTCCACGTGACCTGGACTTCCGAGAGCACAGTGCCTGGGTTCCAGGGGTGGACGCCCCAAGGCACCGACACAGAGCCACCTCGGGCTCCAGGCGAAGCCACGCCGCAATGACCCAGCCACACAACATCGTGTCTGCCGCACTCTGCTCAGTAGAATGGAGTTGCCCAGTTACTTCCTGTTCGAGTGAAGGAAGAGCGGCCTCCGCGATTTGTGGGAGGAGTCGGAGAATTCGTGGACGTGTTCTAAAACTACCACACCCACTCTATCCTTGTTTCCGGGGCTGGTTGCTGCCTGACTCGACGTATAGGATTGTCGCCCCACGAGACTGTCGGCTCCATGAGGGCAGGGACTCTGCCTGGGCTTTGGTTACTGCTGCTTTTCCCAGGCCCTGCATAGTGCCTGCATAGACGAGGGCCCAGGAAGCATCTGGTGGATGCGGGGCTGAGGAGAGGCTTCTGAGAGGCAGCTCTCCACGAGGCTGTCCGCTTGGCTTAGTTCCTTCCAAGTGTCATGACTGGCAGTGAACAGGAGCCCCCAGGCTGGACGGGTCCGTCTGGGCACAGCGTCATCATTCATTGAGACGTTCCTGAGCACCTACTATGTGTCCTGTAGACACCGGGGACTCTGCAGTGAGCAAGCCAGCTCAGGGAGCCCGAGTCTGGTGGGGGAGAAGGACAAGTCCCCGGCACGTGGTGACCAAGCCCAGGCACTGATGGAGCCCAGCTGGGGGGACCCGAGAAGGCAGGGAGGGAGTAGCACTGAAGAGAGGCCCTGGGATCCCCCAACAGGCCCCCTCCCCTGCCACCCGTTAACCCTGTGAGCGCTCTTCCCACGTCCCCCATCCTCACCACTGCTTAGAAGCCCGCCAGAGACAGCCGGCTCGGCTGGTGCCGTCTGTGAGGCCTTTTTTGTGTCATCACAGTGGCCACACGGGGCTGTGCAAGAGCACTGAACTGGTGGCTGGGCCCCCCTCCAGGAACCCTGGTGGGAAAAGCTGGGTGTGAGGCACCCAGGGTGGCTCAGGAGAAAGCCCTTCAGGAACAAGGCACAAGGCAGGGGCTGCGGCAGCCACGGCCTCAGCACAACTGGGCCAGGTTTGGGACCGGGGACTCTGGTGACCTGCAGGGGCACACCCATGCCCCCACCCAAAGGCACTCCCATTCAAGACACCGGAGAGCCCTGAGCACATGCCGGGCGAGACCCGCTCAGGGCCGCGGGCTGGCAGGCCCTAGCAGCCAGCCAAGGGCAGGGGTGAGAGCTGCCGGGCCTGTGACCTCTAACGGCTCACCTCCTGCCTCTCAGAGCCTCCGGGCTGACTCCGGGGTCCCTCCTTTGGATTATTCCCACCCCCCACCCCCCCAGTTCTATGGAAGAGGGAGAGCCTCTCGAGTGTCCTGGCTTCACGGGGGCCTGCCTCGTGAGGCGAGCGTTATGAAGACTTGGAAGGAAGACACGCCGGGTCCAGTCTCCGCACCGCCCCTTGCCCGTGGCATGGTCTTAGGAAGCTCTGAGGTCATACCCTCATCTGTAGAACAGGGGCCTCTGCTAGTTATCTGTTGCTGTGTAGCCGGTGACTTCAGAACTTAGCAGCTTGAGACCTGGACAGACATGTGTTCTCGCTCATGGTCTGTGATCAGGGATTCAGGAGAGGCTTAACTGGGTAGTTCTGCTCTGTGTCTTCCATGAAGCTGCCATCAGGATGCTGGCCGGGACCGTACTCATCCGAAGGCTCGACCGGGGCTGCCTCGCATGGCTGTGGGTGGGAGACCCCCGTTCATCTCCCCCGTGGGCCGCTTCCCCCGCAGCAAGCGATCCGGGTGAGTGAGGAGGAAGCCACAGCGCCTCCGTGATCTGGCCCTGGCTGGGTCCACAGGACCTCACGGGTCACCTGGGTCAGCCCCACTTGGGGGCGGGGGGGAGCAGCACACGGGCATGAGTACCAAGAGGTGATAGTGATGTGGAGGGGTGTGGCACATCTTGGTGGCTGTCTGCTGAATGCTTTGACTCGTCTGCTGCCTCATCTGTAAAGTGGGGACCACCGCTCACTTCTGAGTGGTCAGGTGCGCCAAATGAGACATCAAGAAAAGCCGTAGGCCCAGAGTCTAGCGCACGCTCCGTGCTCACCAGAGGGCAGGCTCCATCCACTCCCCCAAGTGCTGCAGGGACCAGCCCACCCTCCTGGAGCCCTGATGGCCAGCAGGGGGGCAGATGGGCTCCTCATTTCAGTGAATGGGAACCAGTAACAGGCAGTACTTATTCCCAACCCCCCGCCCCCCGCCCCGCTCTCTTCTTCTTCTTAAAGGTTTTAAACACCTAATTTATTCCATCCATTAGATAGATTTTGTAGATTTAATCATTTTCACAGTTGGTGGCTCATTGGATACTCAAGATAAACTCCAAATGAAAGTATAATGGTGAGGACAAATGAGTTTTCACACCACAATGGCAGAAACCTGCTTGGGAAGAGGGTTTAAGAGGAACAAAAATACATACAGATATAATTTTTTTTCCCCGGCAGCCGCTTTTGCTGACTATAGTAGGTTACCACAGTTAATTTCACCAGTTTTGTTCATCTGTAAAATTGCATAAAAGTGACATTTTTGTGCTCATTATAGCAACTGCTGATTTATGGCTGGTAAATGAAGAGCTGGTCCCTTTTTTGCGGGACTCTCCGAGCGGCGCTAAGTGCCCATGAAATTGCTTGTATAATGTAGTTTAAATCCAATCTCAGAGAAAGATTCCCCCGTTGGCCAAAGTGACATTTCCATTCTCCACACACCGAGTTTATTTTAGGCCACTTAGGGAGGGGGCTGCCCCAGGCAGGGTCAGGATGGGGGCCTGTGGCCAGCCAGGGGTCAGCTCCACCTGCCCGGCCCCGAATTAGGCCCGAGGGATGAAGGGGCACTCCCCTAGTCTCCTTGGCATGCTGAGTGCCGCCTGCCTCTTCCCTGCCTGCTGCCCTGCCCAGGTCAGACCACATTCCTGCACCTTAGGGCAGAAGGGAATGACCTTTGCAACACGCATGTGTGCCCCACCCCTCCCCTGCCCTGCCCTGCGGCGAGGAGGCCCCTTTGCACTGGCCCCCTGCCCTCCCAGGCCGCCTGTCTCTCCTCTTCCACGCGCCTGATCCGGGCTTCTGCTCTCATTCCACATTATTTACAGTTCCTCACTCAGGACATGCTTCCTCACCTCTGGACCTCTGCCTGTGCTGTTTCTTCTGCCTGAAATATGTTGCTCTCCCCTCTCCTCACCCCTTTTGACATCGCCTTCACTGGGATGCCCTTTCTTCCAGAAAGCTGTCTCGCTTTCCAGAGCCCCGCTGGGTGAGGCCCCCGCCCCATCCCCAAATGCCTTAGCCTTCCCATCACAGCACGTGTCTTGCTCCGACCGACCGGCTGTGAGCCCAACAAGGGGCTCGGGGCGAGGCTCTGGATGGATGGGATGTGGGGCGAGACCTTCAAGGGATGGGCAGGTGGGGTCTGCACTCCACCCCAGCCACAGTGCCAGGACCCCCCGGGCTGGTCAGAAGGAAGGGCAGCCCGAGCCCCTGCCCCTCCGCCCCCAGGGAGGCCCGCATCCCAAGCAGATGGGGAGGGCGTCAACACCCCCACTCGGAGAGCACCCGCTGCTGCCCACACTCCACCATGCACAACTCATGAAAGTTCGCAGCCACCCTGGGAGGCAGCGTTCATGGCAGTATCACCTCCCATTTTACAGATGAGGAAACTGAGGCGCCCCATTCTCAAGTTCCCCCTGGGAGTCACCGGTGGGCCCCAAGGGTGTCATGGGACAGGAGAAAGGCAGTGTGCTGCAGAGACCTTGTAGGGAGGGGCCCCTCGCCCCAGGGCCTAGACAGGTGACCATCTCCCAACTCCGACTGTGTGTCTCACCCCCTTTGGCAGCCATCACTCCAGGCCACACTGCACAACTGACACAATCATGATCCCCGGTTCACAGGTGGGGAGGCTCGGTCAGGCAAGCCACAAAGCCCCACAACCAGGCAGGACTCCACTCAGGCCAGCCAGCTCTAAAATCCGGAGACCTCCCATCTGTCTCCCACAGCCCGCCCCCGCCCCACCCTCCTTTCCCCACCTGGGGAGGGTCCTGGGCAGCACTGAGGAATGTCTCAGGCCCCGGGGAGGGGCTCTGGATGGAAGAGGGGGGTCTGCCCACCAGCAGCCCACCTCCCCCAGGACGCTGGCCGGTAGGACGGTCAGCCTGTCACACAAAGTGCAGCCTCCGGCCCCACGATGACAGCGTGCAGAAGAGGCAGTGGTTACCACCCTGGCCTTGTAGGTGACAGGCAGACTTGGGGATGGGACGGGCAGCCACTGTGGCTAAAACCCCTCCTCCCCTGCCTGCTGATCAAGGCAGGTCATGTGAGCAACCGACGAAAGCCAACGGAGCATCTCCTGTCTGTCTCCGGCCTTGTACTGGGCTCTGTTCACATAGCAACACATTTAACTATCCCATAGAGGTCAGCAGGTGGCCATCATCCCATTTTACATCCCATTTTACATCCCATCCCACCAAGGGAGGCACAGAGAGGATGACGAAGAAATAGGAGGAAGGGCCTGCCACCAGTGTGGTGTGAAGACGGGGCGCCAAGCGTCAGTGAGGGTGCGGAGCCCCCGGAACTCCTGTTTTCCGCCGGGGGAGCGCGGCCCGGCACAGGCTCCTTGGCAAAGCGTGGGGCGTCTTCTCCTGAAGCTGCAGGTTCACCTGCCCCGAATCCCCGTCCCGGGCAAAGTCCCAAGAGAACTCACTGGGTACTCGCACACCAGGAAGCGTGGCAGTGTGTGTGTGTCAGCCCCAAACTGGAAACCACCCAAATGCCGTCAGCAGCAGGAAGGAGGAGTCCACACGAGGACCACACGGCCGTGAGGAAGCGCGAACCACGGCCACCTGAGTGAACCTCACAAAACACCTTGGGTGGCAGAGGCCGATGCGGCCGAGGACGCGTGGCGGGATTCCAGCCCGCGTGTACAGATGCTGCCATCGGAAGTCAGGACGGCTGTGCGCTTGGGCGGAGTCGCAGGCGACACTCTGGGGGCACCGGCAGTGACCCATCTCTCGGCCCAGCGCGTTCCGTCCGTGAAAGCTCAGCTTACGATGCATGCAGTTTGCTTTCTGTACCTTACACCCAAGGCGAAGCTCTGGGGTTTAGAAGGGACAAACGGAGGGGCGAGGGGGCAAATGGGGAACCAGAGGAGGGAGTGGCAGGGCTGTGGCCACACCGCCTCCCCGGGTCGCGGGGTCAGCCCTCACCTGTGCTTTCCTCTCCGCTTATCTCCGCAGGCGAGACGGCCGCCAGCTCCATGCATTCGTCCCGCTACCCGAGCCCGGCCGAGCTGGACGCCTATGCCGAGAAGGTGGCCAACAGCCCGCTGTCCATCAAGATCTTCCCCACCAACATCCGGGTGCCCCAGCACAAGCACCTGGGCCGCACGGTCAACGGCTATGACACCAGCGGCCAGCGCTACAGCCCCTACCCGCAGCACGCCGCCGGCTACCAGGGCCTGCTGGCCATTGTCAAGGCCGCCGTCTCCTCCTCCGGCAGCGCCGCGCCTGCCGGGCCTGCCAAAAGCGTGCTCAAGAGCGCCGAGGGCAAGCGGACCAAGCTGTCACCAGCTGCCGTGCAGGTGGGCATCGCGCCCTACCCGGCGCCCAGCACTCTGGGGCCCCTGGCCTACCCCAAGCCGCCCGAGGCACCCGCCCCACCACCCGGCCTGCCCGCGGCCGCCGCCACCGCCGCCTCCGTCATCCCCCTGCCTGGCCGCGGCCTGCCCCTGCCGCCTTCCAACCTGCCCTCCATCCACAGCATCCTCTACCAGCTCAACCAGCAGTGCCAGGCCCCGGGCGCCGCGCCTGCCGCCTGCCAGGCCGTAGCCGGTCCCCACCCCAGCCCGGCCAAGCACGGCCCCGTGCCCAGCTTCCCCGGCATGGCCTACTCGGCCGCTGCCGCCGGCCTGCCCGACTGCCGGAAAGGTGCCGAGCTGGGCCAGGGCGGCACGGCGGCCTCGACGTTGGCTGGGGCCACCAAGCCTGCAGGGTACGCCGACGGGGGCCTGGATTACCTGCTGTGGCCGCAGAAGCCGCCCCCACCCCCACCCCAGCCGCTGAGGGCCTACAGCGGCGGCACGGCGGCCAGCAAGTCCCCCGAGGCGTGCGGGGGGCGGGTGTACGAGCGGGCCAGCGGGTCGCCCCTCAGCTGCGCCATGGGGCTGCCCACCGGCTTCACCGTGGGCCAGTACTTCGCCGCCCCCTGGAACAGCGTGCTGGTGACTCCCACCAGCGATTGCTACAACCCGGCGGCGGCCGTGGCCGTCACGGAGCTGGGGCCGGGGGCGCCCCGGGAGCTGGCGGGCCCCCCCGTGGAGGCCCTCTCGGGCCTGCCCAGCAAGAGCGTGTGCAACACGGCCGTGCTGAGCAGCAGCCTGCAGTCGCTGGAGTATCTCATCAATGACATCCGGCCGCCCTGCATCAAGGAGCAGATGCTGGGCAAGGGCTACGAGACCGTGGCTGTGCCCCGGCTGCTCGACCACCAGCACGCCCACATCCGCCTGCCCGTCTACAGATAAGGCCTGCCCGGCGGACGCGTGGACAGACGGACAGGGTGTCGAGCGGGAAGGCAGGCCGCAGAACAGGGTGGGCGGCGCACAGGGGCGCCCAGCCTCGCCCTGTGCCCGAGTGCCCGTGGGTGCCCACAGGGAAGCCGGGCGGGCTGCTGCCGTGCGGCCACCTGATGGGGAGTGGCGGGGCCGCCTTTCTGCCCAAGGCCCCTCCCTGCTATCGGCTGCCCGAGGACACGGGGAGGGCCCAGGACCACCACTGACGTCCACCACTTCCTCCATCCAAGCTGGCAGAGGCAGGGAGAGAGAAACCACTTTAAAACAGGAATGGTTCTTTCTGGCTTTCCCAAGAGAGGGGCTTAGGCCACGGGGGGACACAGGAGGAAATGTGATGGTCCAGAGTCAGGGTGGGGTCAGAGCAGCCCCCAGGGGTCAGAGAGCTCCTCCCCCCACGGGCTCCCCGTCTCCTGGAAAAGGAGCAGAGAGGGGGTATAGGAAGTCACAGGGCCTACAGTGTCCCCCACTGGCCAATCCAAGTGAAGGCCACTCTGAGAGAGGCTCCAAGGACCACCAGTCCCCCTGCTCCTCCTCCTCTAGATTCTCCTTCCCTCCTCCCATCTCTTCCCCAAACAGAATTACACCCCCATCCCCACCCTCCAGACCCCGTACTACCACCGTCCCCTTTCTCTCCACATCTTACAGGGCTGCTGGGCACGGCTGTACAGGCTGTGCACCGCACAAGGGCACCTCGTCCAAGGAGACACCATTTGCATCCTAGACGTGTATATTTATTACGGCAGTTTTCTGAATCTTGAGGAAGGGGCGCCATTTTCCTATTCGCACAAAGGCACCACAGGGGCTAACGGTGGGCCTGCCATCTTAGACACCAGTCAGAGGGACCCTGCCCTGCCTTCCTCAGGGGTTCTCCTCAGAGCCAGTGAGAGGCAACCTACTGGTTTTAACTGGGAGACCCAATCCAACGCCTTTCCTGCAAGCTGCCCTCCAAGGCCCACCCCACACCACGGGGAGGCAGGCAAGGAGCCCCCTCTTCAGTCCCCAAGGCCCGAATTCCCCAAGTCCCGGCCCCTCTGGCACTCCGGAAGCGGTACTGTATCTCTCCAAGGCCTGTTCGAGCACTAAGTGCATTTACAAATCTCTGAGAATGTTTTTTTTTTATACTAAAATTGACCATTATATTCTACTGTGAGAAGTGCAGTCTGCACTATATTGTTTTAAAAACGAAGAGAAAGAAAAAAAAAGGAAAACACAGATGGTGTCTCAGCTGTGGAATTGTTTTGTTCTGTCCTCCCTCCCCCAGGAGTAAAACGGGCTGACTCCCCCGCTGCCGACCGGGCTTGGAGCCCTGAGGAAGCAGGCCAGGAACCTCCTGGCACCCGCCGGCCACTCTGCATTCAGTGTTTCATTTCCTTTTCCAGCTCTTTCAAGGTAGACACCGTCATTTACCCTGTTGACATGTCCGCACACAGGCGGAAGGCCACTGGGTCGTGGCCGGCGACCGGTCTACAGAGCGGCTGAGACAGAACCAAGCCCGGGCCCCTTGGCTCGTTCCCCGAATGGTGCCGAGGTGGTCTGGGGATGGTGTCTCCCTGCATCACGAAATGCCTTCCCAGCTTTTCCCCTGTGCCTGACCCGCTCCAGGCGTCCATGGGCCAGTATGGCCATGGGCAGGCCAGAGTGGCTGTGGCAGTGACCTTCTCCCTGGCCAGCCCCAGCACACACCCACTCCAGGCCCCGGCACCTGGAGATCTGCAGACCCCCCCACCCCGGGACACTTGGCATTCATCGGGCACCTAACTTTGTGCTGGGCACGTTCATACACACTGTATCTCACTGGAGCCTCGCCACATCCTTGCAAGGTAGTAGGTGTCAGAGGAAGAAACCGAGGCTCAGAAATGTTAGGTGACCTGCCTAAGGTCACACAGCAATTCTGAAAAGTTGGGGTCTGGACCCCACAGCATGGACTCTTTTTCACACCCTGTCTCTGCCCTCTCCCCGGGCAGGGGAGCCCGCCATCCGGCCTGGGGGACCTGGGGAGCCCCCAGTTTGTTTTCGTTATTTTTTTTAAGTTTTTAAAAATTTTTTTTTTTTTTTTTTTTTTTAAATTTATTTTTGGGACAGAGAGAGACAGAGCATGAACGGGGGAGGGGCAGAGAGAGAGGGAGACACAGAATCGGAAACAGGCTCCAGGCTC
The DNA here is from genome assembly GCF_046562875.1 of Panthera onca. Classification (NCBI taxonomy): domain Eukaryota; kingdom Metazoa; phylum Chordata; class Mammalia; order Carnivora; family Felidae; genus Panthera; species Panthera onca. The sequence continues at coordinate 17,424,567 of NC_138350.1, forward strand.
CGAGCCATCAGCCCAGAGCCTGACGCGGGGCTCGAACTCACGGACCGCGAGATCGTGACCTGGCTGAAGTCGGACACTTAACCGACTGCGCCACCCAGGCGCCCCTAAAAATTTTTTTTTAAGTTTATTTATTTTTGAGAGGCAGAGCGAGCAGGGGAGAGGCAGAGAGAGGGACGGAGTTTGTGAAGCGGGCTGTGTGCTGACAGCGGAGAGCCGACACAGGGCCTGAACCCACGAACCATGAGATCATGACCTGAGCCCAAGTGGGACGCTTAACTGACTGAGCCCCCAGGAGCCCCACCCCCAGTTTGTTTGATGCAGGCCTCCCTTCCCATGCTGGGAGCCCCACCTGGGTGCCAGGGCGGGACCCAGGCCCTTCTGCACATCACTGTCACGCCCTGGGGAGCCCCGGGGTCCTGCTGGTGACAAGCTGAGAAGGTACTGCCAGGCAGGCTGCTGGGGGTGATCATAAGTGGGAAGCAGAGAGCAGTTGACAAAGAGCTTTTCTGACCTCCCGAAATGGGAGTCTCACAGCAGCTGCATCAGGTACGTATGCAACAAAGTCATCCCCATCTTACGGGATGAGAACGCAGAACCCGAGGATGGCCTGGCGGACCGACAGGAGGGGAGCGTCAGGCCCCGCCCCCCGGGCTCGGGCAGCCTCCGCCCTCACGCAGAGCTGCAGCCCGCCTGGGGCCGCGCAGTGCCGAGGAGGTCCCTGGAGGTGGGCAGCCCAGAAGGCCCAGACTCTGGAGTGAGCTAGAAGCAGGCTGGAGTCGGAGCTTTGCTCCTCCGAGTGACCCTGGACCAGCGAGGGAATTCAAGAACACGAAAGCTCCGTTCTGGAACTTGGAGAGGGGCAGAGAGACAGGGTCTAGGGCTAGATTCAGGGCTGGATGGCGGCCTGTGGCTCAGCTGTTCCCAGGGGCCACCTCCGCACCAACGTGATCTCCCGGTAGCCCAGGTCCCCACGTCCTGGGCCCACGGCCAGGGCATCAGGGGAGCACACGGAGGCAAGCCTGGAGCCACCGGCCGAGACAGGTCCCTCCATTTGGAGATGCTGGAATTGCAGATTGAGGACCCGCCTCCTATCCGGGAAAGGCTCCACCTTTGTGGGGCGGGGCCTGCGCGTGGGCGGTGGGGGCACGTGGCACAGACAGGCTGGGGCGGGCCCCAGGGTCCAGCTGGGGTTCTGGCCCTGCCCTAGCACCGGCTTCCCCCGGTTCCTTGGCCGGGCTCCTTCTTCCTAGGAGCTGAACTCGCTGAGCGCGAAGAGCCTTCCAGAATCACCATGCTGACATGCCGCATCCCTGCCCTTTATATCACCGCCTCGCAGTGCAGGCGACCACGACGTTACTATCGACGCTACAATCACCAAGGGCCCACAGTCACCCCAGGCACACTGGTCACCAGGCTCGGTGCTAAACGGTGTTAGTCGCCACGACCATTCACGATACGGGTGCACGTCCCCGTGTCCCAGGTGAGGCTAGTGACGCCCCCAGGGAGGGCAATCGCTTTGCCCGGCGTCAGCTGAGGCCGGAGGAGGGCGAAGCAGCTGGGATCGAACCCAGGCCTGTCTGATTCAGAGTCTGACCTCTGACCTGCCGCGCTTTGCGGAGAACAATAAACTACCACCAAGCCCCAGATGTGGCCCCCTGGGCTCCAGCACAAAGGTCCAGCCTTGGGGCCCCCACTGCCGGCTGCAGGGTGTGGTGCTGGGTCAAGGGGCAGAGGGAACAATCTGCCCTCTGTCTGTCCCCCCCCTCCCCAACCAGAGCTGCAAGCCCTTCCCTGTCTCCAAGCCCCTCCTGACGACCCCAGGCTCCTCCTGCTGTGGGCTCACACCCCTGAGAGCTGAACTGTCCCACGCGGTAGCCACACGTGGCTGACACGGAACTTCGAGGATTATTAGCACTTACTTCATTAACAAGGGCTACAAGACCACCCCATCTTACAGACTCCAGAGCTGCCCGCGAGGGGCCTGAGAGCCTGGGCAAATATTTCAGTGGAGGGTCCGGTACGGGGGACACTCACCTTTCCGGGAAGCTCTGTGCTTTCTTGACCCATGTGCCAGCCTTCAGAGCCCCTCCCCACTTCTGGAGAGGGGAACCTGAGACCACGTCAACCCCTGAACTTGCCCGGCAGCGACCTCGAACCTACCGCTAGGGCTTCCAGCTGCGCCGAGACTCCGCCCCCACACGTGCACCCTGTCCCACTGCGCCTGCGCATCCCAGGCTCCCTTAAAGGGCCCTCGTGGTCCCACCCGCCCCCTGCGCGGGCCTGGAAGGTGGAGTCCAGCTAGGGGGGCGGGTGGACTGAAGGATTTCTGTTTAAATCACCAGCACGGCCAGCTCACTAGGACTGTGGTGGCGGGAGGGGCGGAGGCCGGGAAACTGGCTTCAGTAACTCTTCCACTCCATAGGTGACCCTGGGGGACTTGTGTGGCCTCGATTCCAGATCTGTCAAAGGAGGTCGTGGCATCTGAAGGACGGGATGTCACCAGGTGATGTGTGATCAGAATGACAGGGCAAATGGGCCCTGTGAGAGGGACCTGCCTGAGGGCAGTGGGGTCTAGCGGTTAGAGGATCAGACAGACCTGGTTCCAAGGTTGACACTGCCCCTCATGAGCATGTGGCCTTTGGCAAGTGACCACCCCTCTCTGAGCTGCCTATTTCTCCACTGTAAAGAGACTGGTATTATCTAATTCAGTCACCAAGTCGCATTATCACCGTGTGCGGTTGAACATTAGGAAACAGGTGGCCAAGTCCCCTAGGGAACAGAATCCGCTTTAGAGAAGATGCCCCCAAAGTTAGGTGTGTTATTTCTGTCATCACCTACTCCAGCTGCTTTCACCTTGGAAAGTGCGTTTCCATGTAAAAAGAGGTCCAAAACAGATGCATCCCTCTCCCTCTACCTTGGAGATGCCCAAATCATATTAGCATATTAAAGGCTCTGAAAAGTCCTGCAGGCAAAGTATCCATCCTTTTAACCCAGCATTTCTCTAACTTTTTTTTAGTTCTTTTTTTAAATGTTTGTTTATTTTTAATTTTTTTTAAGTTTATTCATTTTTGAGAGGCAGAGACAGAGCGTGAGCGGGGGGAGGAGCAGAGAAAGAGGGAGACACAGAATCCGAAGCAGACTCCAGGCTCGGAGCTGTCAGCACAGAGCCTGATGTGGGGCAAGAGCTCACGAACTGCAAGATCATGACCTGAGCCAAAGTCGGATGCTTATTAATGTTTATTTATTTTTGAGAGAGAGAGAGAGAGACTGAGCATGCGCAGGGGAGGGGCAGAGAGAGAGGGAGACACAGATTCTGAAGCAGGCTCCGGGCTCTGAGCTGTCAGCACAGAGCCCGACGCGGGGCTCGAACCCACAAACTGTGAGACCATGACCTGAGCTGAAGTTGGATGCTCAACTGACTGAGCCACCCACGTGCCCCTATTTATTTTTGAGAGAGAGGGAGAGAGTCGCGTTCGCGAGCCAGGGAGAAGCAGAGACAGAGAATCCCAAGCAGGCTCGAACTGTCAGTGTGGAGCCCAACGCGGGGCTCGAACTCATGAACTGTGAGATCATGACCTGAGCCAAAAACCAAGAGTCTGACGCTTCCGACTGAGCTGTCCAGGTGCCCTCCCTAAGTTTTTGTTTCTATCCACTAATATCCCAAAGAACAAATACTTCAGGAAATACTGAGTCCTACTTCTTGTACTGCAATTAGGGAAACTAAGTCCTTCTCTCTGGTGATGTGCGGATCTCAGTTGCCCCGGTTGCAGCACAAAGACTCCTAATGAATTTGTGGCAGAGCAACGGCTGGAATCCAACCCTGGCCTGGAGTCATTGGGCCTCAATTCTGGGGCCACCACATCCTAGTTGGTCCTTGTCCACCGTGTTGAGCTAGGCCCAAAGAGGGGAAAGGACCCCCAAGAAGAGACGGGAAGACTTCATTCGACAAGTGGGAGTGAGTACCCCTATTTTGAAAATGACAAAAGTGAGGTTCAGAGAGGGAAGGCAACTTGCCTGAGGGCACACAGCAACTAGGTGTAGACTCTCCCCAGGCAGATCTGGGCCACCTTCTCTCCTTCTCTCGTTGTTGGGAGGTGCGGGACCTCCTGACTCTTACAGCCTGGGGACATACCCCATGGGGAGCTCAGCTAGGGGTTCTTTCCAACTAAATTGGCTGCTTCCAAGTTCCCTCTGGCCTCCTCTGAGGAGGCCCCCGGGTGTGACTACAGCGCCCCCTGGTGGCCAATCTGCAGGATCCGCAGTCCCACCCTGCTCCAGCCAAAGGCTGCTGTGTGGGATCCAGTGGACGCGTCCCAAACCGAGGGGGGCTAAGAGCAAGCGGGCCTCTCTGATGTCACTAGCACCTGGATCTGGGCACCTGGATTCAAGTCCCAGTTCCACCCAAACTCCTCTGTCCTCTCCTGTTAGAAGCCATCACAGATGTTACCATGGAGAAATGGAATGTGCACATGCTCTGGAAAGGCCAAAACACTAAGGGAAAAAAAAAAAAATCCCGCCAACCTCTTAGAAGGGTTCTCCTCCTAAGACAGAGGGGGCAAATCCTGACTCCACCACATCTAAGCTGCGTGTTCTTAGGCAAGGGTGTTCACTTCATGGGGTCTCACTTTCTTCATCTGTAAAATGGTGATAAAAATGTATTCTGATTTGGGCAAAGTATCAAGAAACCCTGACTCGGTTGTTAAATGAGAAAGAAAAAGGATCATCTCAAACAACCATAAGAAGCCTTAAGGTAGGGCGGCCCCAGGGTTGGTTAATTCAGCAGCTCGACGGTATCATTGAAGACCCTTTCTCATCCTTCTATTCCACGAAACCCCTTTATGGTCACAAAATGGCTGCTGCAGTTCCAGGCATCGCATCACAGACCTGAGAGTGCCCAGCAAAGGAGAAGACAGTGTCTTCCTAGATTGCCCTTATTTTCCCAGAAGCCCCCTCTTCCTTCAGCAGACTTCTGTCTTATAGGTCAGAACTGGTTCACGTGGCCATTCCTCTACCAATCCCTAGTAAGGGAAACAGAGTCACAGTGGTTGGCTCAGGGGAGCGCATGATCGGAGGAACAGAGTGAAGAACTCTGAACTAAACAGGTGCTGTGGAGAAAGAAGAGGGCATGTGACTCCTGGAAAGGCACCAAACACCTGTCTGTCAGTTCCCAAACATGGTTCCTGAGACGTGAATGCAGAACCCTGAGCACAACGCCTAACACTCCGTGTTCACCTGCTTCCTCCTTTCTGGGATTCCCCCCGAGACCAGAAGATGCCGAGCCCGCTCTCCTTCCCTGGGCTTGGGTCTCCGCTGCCAGCACCCCTTCCATCCCGTCCTCTGCCTCCACCACTACCCCTACTTTTCACTTCAACTCATAAGCTTGGGAGAACAAAGATCTCCCCATTGTCCACGGTGGCTTTGAACTCCTGGAAAATAAAAGGTAGGGGGTGCTTGATTCTCGTGCGAATGTTTTTACCAGGGAGCCAAAAATTGATAACAGTAGGAACAGGGGCCTGGAGTATTTAATGGCTCCGTCCAAACAACTGAAACGATCAGAACACACGGTCGTCTGGGCGAGGCGTGGAGACTGCCGGCTACGACATCATTACATTTGGAAATGTCAGACGCGTGCGTTCCGGGGAGATGAACAGTGTGGTTGAAAATGGCTTTTGATTTTTAAAAAATCCCCAGCATTCATCTAAAACAATAATAACAGCTAATAATAACAGGGCATGTAATAATGAAGTATTCATAGGCATAAGAGGTAATTGTTCAATTAAGATCTGAGAGTTTCTGAGACTGTCTTTTCTGATGGGGTCCCATTGTTTTTGACTCTGGTAGCACTAATTATTTCCCAGTAGTGCTTTAAACTTGAGATGAAAAAAGCTCTCCTGTCAAATATGACATACAAGTGCTTTATCATTATTAAATACACATACACGCACATAATAAGAAATCCGGGTTGGAATAAAGTTAGGGGTATGTTCAAAGAGAGAGAGGGTTCTAAATGGGAGCCGACAGTCTCAGGGCTCAGCCAAGACAGCAGGCGACAGCCGGGGTCTTCAGGGCAAAAGTGACCTGGCCTTGTCACCTGTCACCCTCAGGGATCAGTGTTTTCTCTCCAGGATGGGCTCTGCGGGCACAGAATACCTGGGTTCAAATCCCCAGCCAGGTGCCCTGGGCAAGAGTCTTCACCTCTCTGAGCCTGGGGTCCCTCATCTAAAACGTGGGGCGCAGTGGACGGTCTGCATCCGCTAGCTATTGCCATAACATCGATGCTTGCGCTTAAATCACAAAAACTCATCGGCATAAAAAAAAACCATTCTTTCTCATGCATCTTTGGGGTTCCTCTGATCTCACCCAGGCTCCACAGATCTCCTCCCATCCTCCTCCGGCGGGGATGTCCAGGCATGTCCACTGGCATGTCCTCCAGGCATGTCCACTGGCACGCGGTGATTAAAACAGATCTCACAGCCAAGCCGGGGATGCAAAATTACGCTTTGCCCACAGTGGGAGAACACCATGAGGTTATCTCGCAAAGGCACGGACAAAGGGAAGAGTGGGGAATTGGGGCCGCGGACACACTCTAGCACAAGTACCAACCTTGCAACTTTCCGCGGTAAGCGTCCCCCATTCTCGGTCCCCGTGGGCTAGGGGAAGCCAATGTCATCCCCGGCGCCAGCTCTGCCTTTCAGAGGTCCTGAACCTCAGGCTTTCTCTGTTACAGAGATTGGCAAGTGACGGAAGAAAGCCGCTGGGGTGCAGCTGGGCGTCGGGGGGAAAAAGCCCCGTAGCAAGCAGACCCTAGTGGGCCCGCCCAGGCAAGAGGGATTCCTGGCTGGGGACACTCTTTCTCCAAGTGTCCCTCTGCTTTAGGACACTGCTGCTTCCCGCCGGCTGAAGCAGGAGACACGTGACCCTATTCTGGCCAATGATACAAGAGGGGAGGTCATTCGGGGAAAGGTTTCCTCCCTTAGAAAGAGAGAAAAAAGAACCACCATCATCATTCTCTTCACTCCAACATTACTCTCCCCAACCAATCTTACTCTTTCCACCAATCTTACTCTCCTGCCAATGTTACTTTCCACCAATATTACTCTCGCCCGCCATTATTCTTCCCACCTGCATTACTCTCCCTCCACCAACATTACTCTCCCTCCACCAACATTACTCTCCCCAACCAATCTTACTCTTTCCACCAATATCACTCTCCCCCCAATATTACTTTCCACCAATATTACTCTTCCCACAACATTACTCTCCCCCCAATGTTACTTTCCACCAATATTACTCTCGCCCTCCATTATTCTTCCCACCTGCATTACTCTCTCTCCACCAACATTACTCTCCCCAACCAATCTTACTCTTTCCACCAATATCACTCTCCCCCCAATATTACTTTCCACCAATATTACTCTTCCCACACCATTACTCTCCCCCCACCAATATTACTCTCGCCCGCCATTATTCTTCCCACCTGCATTACTCTCTCTCCACCAACATTACTCTCCCCAACCAATCTTACTCTTTCCACCAATATCACTCTCCCCCCAATATTACTTTCCACCAATATTACTCTTCCCACACCATTACTCTCCCCCCACCAATATTACTCTCGCCCGCCATTATTCTTCCCACCTGCATTACTCTCTCTCCACCAACATTACTCTCCCCAACCAATCTTACTCTTTCCACCAATATCACTCTCCCCCCAATATTACTTTCCACCAATATTACTCTTCCCACACCATTACTCTCCCCCCACCAATATTACTCTCGCCCGCCATTATTCTTCCCACCTGCATTACTCTCTCTCCACCAACATTACTCTCCACAACCAATCTTACTCTTTCCACCAATATCACTCTCCCCCCAATATTACTTTCCACCAATATTACTCTTCCCACACCATTACTCTCCCCCCACCAATATTACTCTCGCCCGCCATTATTCTTCCCACCTGCATTACTCTCTCTCCACCAACATTACTCTCCCCAACCGATCTTACTCTTTCCACCAATATCACTCTCCCCCCAATATTACTTTCCACCAATATTACTCTTCCCACACCATTACTCTCCCCCCACCAATATTACTCTCGCCCGCCATTATTCTTCCCACCTGCATTACTCTCTCTCCACCAACATTACTCTCCCCAACCGATCTTACTCTTTCCACCAATATCACTCTCCCCCCAATATTACTTTCCACCAATATTACTCTTCCCACAACATTACTCCCCCCCACCAATATTACTCTCGCCCGCCATTGTTCTTCCCACCTGCATTACTCTCTCTCCACCAACATTACTCTCCACAACCAATCTTACTCTTTCCACCAATATCACTCTCCCCCCAATATTACTTTCCACCAATATTACTCTTCCCACACCATTACTCTCCCCCCACCAATATTACTCTCGCCCGCCATTATTCTTCCCACCTGCATTACTCTCTCTCCACCAACATTACTCTCCACAACCGATCTTACTCTTTCCACCAATCTTACTCTCCCCCCAATATTACTTTCCACCAATATTTCTCTCCCCACCATCACTCTTTCTCACCCACATTACGCTTCCAACTAACATTTCTCTCCCACTGTTACTCTTTCCCACCAACATTCCTCTTTCTCATCATTACTTTCCCACACCAACATTACTCTTCCTCGTCAGTATTATACTCCTCCACCATTACTTTCCCCTCACCAACATTACTCTCCCCTGCCGGCATCGCTCTGTCCCACCATTATTCCTTCCTGCCAACATGACTCTCCCCGCACCTCCGTTCTCTCCCCCTACTAACATTCCTCTCCCGCCCAGCATGATCGCCCCCCCCCCGCCTCAGCCAGCGTGACTCTTCGCCCCTTCCCTGCAAGTCTCCGTCCTCTCCAGCTCGCCCACGTCCCTTAGGCTCACGCTACCACCGCCGCCCAGAGCCCAGCTTCCAACCGCCACCCTCGCGCCACCCTGGTCACTGCTACTGTTCCTCCTTCTCATCCCCGCCCCCACCGGCATCTCTCAGCTCCCCCGCCTCGTTGCTGTCATCCCCACGCCCATTACCGCTCCCCCCCCCACCATCACCCCCACCATCTTCACCATCAGTGAATGCGCATTTATTGAGCACCGACAAATCCCAGACCCTTTACAGAACACACCACAGGCGCGGGGGCGGCCCCACGCCCTAGGGCCCCGGCCCCACAGCAAAGCCACCCCGCTGCTGCGCAGGGTGCTGTGGGGCTGGCCGGCAGTGACCTGGAATGAGGTCCTGAGGCCTCGGCCCAGGTTCCATTTGGGGGCAGGGATCACACCACTTTCCTGAGTGCAGAGCAAATAAATAATGGAGAGGCAGGTGTCGGGGCCCCCCGGGACAGAGAGGCCCTGGCATTGGCTTATGTGACTCCATGGGAGTAAGACAGGCGGCCAGGAGCCTGGTGGCCCAGGTGGGGAGGCAGAGCTGGGGGGGCGGCAGCCTGGGGACCAGAGGGTCCTGGGGCCTCCCCTTCATCTCCGCCCGGCCCTCGCCTCTGGGGGTCAAGGGAGCACGTGGGGGATGCCCTGGGAGGCACCACTGAAATGCGGGTGGAGTAGAAACAGGTGGGCGGGGGGACGGGGCTGGACGGCAGGCCAGAGACCCTGCCCCGCCCACAGCCCCTAGAGGGGAGCAGCGTCTGTCCTCCACTTGGGGGGGTAACTCTGCTGGTGGCCGTCGCAGCTGGGGGTCCCCATGTTGTCCAGAGGCACCACCACATCGTCTGGGTTTGAGTTCTTGTTCAGCTCCACCACACGCGGCACCACCGAGGACCACCGATCTGTTGTGAGCACGACGGAGGGAAGGATGAGGGTCGATAGCGCACGCGTACACACCGAGCACCTGCTGTGTACCGGGCGCTCCGTAGTGCTCTAAAGGGGCAGGCGTGCTTATCCCCATCGTTATAGACACGGAAACTGGGGCTCAGAGAGGTCAAGGCGCCGCCCGGGAACACACAGCAGTGAACGGAAGAGCCAGAATTCAAGCTCAAGGCAGAATGCCTGAGGGCCCATGTCCTGTGTGCGGCGTCTCATGCACTCGGCGTAGAGGAAGGGCATCCCAGGGATGCACAAGCAGCGAAGGCAACAGCCAGCCCATCATGCCCTCCCATTCTATAGATGCGAGCGGCGAGTCCCAGAAAGAGGAGAGGACAGCTCAGAGCAAATCGGGGATGAGGATGACCAGGGCCCCCCGCTCTGCACCCCCGAGTCTCCCCACCCGCTTGCACTCACCCCTCCGGAGCCGGCCCACGGTGTGCGAGAAACCATAGTACTGGTAGTTCTCGCTCTTGCCCGGGTCCTCATTGATGATGCCCAAGTTCTGGTTCCAGTGAGACCAGTTCACCTCGTCCACCCTGCCGGGGCCACAGCAGACAAAGGGTTCGGGGGGGAGCCCCCACCGAGACGGCACCCCTTCCCCGCCCCCAGGCAGCCGCCCTGCTCCAGCCATCCCAGCACATCCTCCTCCTTTTCCTAAAATTTCTGGTAAAATACACATAACATAACGTTTGCCTTTTGATCCCTTTTTAAGTATACACTTCAGTGGATTAACTATATTCCCAGGCTTGCGTTACCATCACCGCTATCTAGTTCCAATATTCCCACCACAGAAATTCTGTACCCGGGAAGCAGTGACTCCCACTACCTGCCCCGCCGGCCCCCGTAACGCCCGGACCCCATGTTCTGCTTTTTCTGTCTCTGTAGATTTCCCTATTCTGCACATTTCATGTAAATGGAATCGTACACTGTGTGCCCTTCTGTGTCTGGTTGTTTTCACGTGGCATTGTGTCTTCAAGGTCCACAGCGTCCTGAACTTCCTCTGGATGCACCCCGTTGTGCTTCTCCCTTCATCTGCAGTGGACCCCCTCCTTCCTGACACTCTCTCCCCGGCAAAGGCAGGAGGCAGCCTCTTGGGCCCAAACTGGCTCAATACGCTTCTCCCCTTTTAAAGTGACTTTTTGTTGTTTTCATTCGACCTCCATATTTCGGGCAATTTCCGTGTGCTAGGACCCAGCAAGGAAGATCCATCCACTCCCCTCCCTTTACAGCGAACTGAGGTTTCTGAACGCTGTTCCCGCAAGGTCACAAAGCTGACATATCGGAGTCCGGATTTGAGCTCTGGAGCCAAACAGAACAGGACTGGCTGGCTGGCCCGTGGGGTGGGTGCTGTCATCGTCCCCACTTCACAGAGGAGGACGCTGGCTTTCCCTGACCCCAAACATGATGGTTGTACTCTATGCCGGCAATGGCTTTACAAAGAGTCACCTTAAAAGAAGAGTCACCCAGGGGTTCCCCTGAGAAGGTGGCCCTCCCCGTGCATCCCGGGTAATGGCCCAAGTCCGGGAGGCTCATTCCTCAGTTTCCCCTTTCTGCCGAAGCACTGAAGTGCACCCATTGTTTTGTCAGTAGAAGATGATGCCTGCAGGTCCCTGCTGTCCCCCCAGCGAGGGACAGAGGAGCCATGTGGACAACCCAATGCGCATGGGGTGCTAGCTGGGCTTCCTTCACGTGCTAAGGCATCTGATCCGCACAGCTGGCCTGGGGGGGGGGGGTGTGCTATCATCCTCCCCATTTCAGGGATAAAGAAACGGCAGCTGGGAAGTAAACCGACTGGCCCAACATCACCCAATAGCACCGAACTCCACTCGGGCCCATCGGGGACTCAGTGGCTTGGGAAGTTGCAATGGGTAGAAAGCACAAGGAGGCTCCATCTGCGCAGGATGGTTCTGCCCTGCCTCACCTGAAGCACCATCTGCGGTCTGGGGTGCCGTCTGAGCTCTTGCCCACGGTCACCATCTCGCCAGAGCGGAAGGCCTTCCTCAGGAACACGGGGAAGGAACGCTCGATGTCCAGAATGGTGGTGGCCCACTGCAGGGAGGAAGGGGCGGGCAGGCCATTGGTGAGCACCCGCTCCCCACTCCCCTCCCCACCACCTACTGCCCTCAAGGTGCCAGGGTGGGCGGGGTTATCCATTCCACTACCCACAGGGGCCCCGGCAGGAGCACAAATGAGTGAAGTAGGATCCGAGCCCTGTGACGCACTCACAAGGTCACCACTCGCCGTTGGGAACACTAGGGCGGGGTGGGGACTGGAGCAAACCAGGGAGCACCCGCCCCGCGTAAAGGAGACAGCTGCTGTCGCCCATCCTCGCGCACTGCCAGAAAGGAACGCGGGCCCGCCTTGCCAGGCTTCCCACTTTCAAGAAAGGCCAGAAGTCTGGATTTTTACATGCTATCTCTTAACTGTAAATCTTTGCGTTCACTTTTTTTTAAATATGGCAATGCAGAAAATAAGTAAATAAATCTTTGCTGCTCAAACCCAGTCTACAGGCTGCCAGTCTGCATTTTATGAGTTACACCCAGTGGGGAAACTGAGGCCTGGGGAAGTAAGTGGTGTGCATAAAGAGCAGGAGAAGCCTGGGGCTGGTAAAAGCCCCCCCGATACAGATACTGATGCCTCCCTGCACTGGGGTGGTCCACATCCACGCCAGCCTGATCTCTTGGGCTGTTGTGGCGGGGGGGAGGAGCTCAGAAGCTGCCCTCGGGCTTCGCACGGGGCCCCCGCGGAAATGCCCATGCTCTCTGAGCGTCCTGTGCCAACAGAGCTCGCTCAGGGTCCCGGGGGAGCCGGATGTGTCCCGTAAGCCGGACCACAAGGTGAATCTGAGACCGCTGCTGGCGGTCAGGCAAGAAGCCTCTGGAAATGCATTAGGTAGCTCTGGGAAGTAGGCCGTGGCCTACAACGTCCATTTTACAGACAGGGAAGCGGAGGCAGAATGAGACGAGCAGTTGGCCCCGAGCAGAAGGCTGAAGGGGGTGCAGTGGGCCGGGTCTCTCCGTTCTGGAAGGGGGCGGTGGCTGGCGGGGTGGGGGTGGGGGTGGGAGGCCCCCCCGGGGCGTCACCTGCAGCTTCCAGATGTGCTTGCTCTCCTTGGACACCTGGCCCACCGTCTCCCCCATGAGGGCGATGAGCATGTTGAGAAGTAGCACGAAGGTGAGGATGATGTAAGTGACGAGCAGGATGATGAAGACCACGGGGTACTTGGTGCTGCTCAGCATCTCCAGGTCTCCCATGCCGATGGTCAGCTTGAAGAGGTCCAGGAGGAAGGTGCTGAAGGTCTCGCTGTCGCGGCAGGACGGGTACGTGGGCACCGTGCAGTTGGTGTGGTCCTCGCTGCACACCTTCATGTTGGCGCACGGGTTCAGGAGGGACACCAGGGCTGTGGGAGGGACGGGGTGACATTCCCTGAGTGACGACACGTGCTGAGAAGTGCAGAGCGCCATTCCCATTTGACAGCGGGGAAAGCTGAGGCTCGGTGAGGGGAGCACACCGGCCCAGGGTTACCCAGCCTATAAACAAAGCCGAGGGTCCACAGCCTCTGCTCTTTCCACAAAGTCTTGCTAATGAGGAAAAGGTTCCCAGGATCTAGCCCAGCGGTTCTCAACCAGGAGCCGCTTTTCCCCTAGGGGACATCTGGCAGTGTGTGGCTGTCACAACCAGAGAGGCAGGCAGTGCTACTGGTACCTCGTGGGGAGCGGCCGGGGACGCTGTTAACCACTCCACCATGCACGGGATGCTCCCCACAGAGAATTATCTGGCCCCAAGTGTCAGCGGGGCCAAGGCTGAGAAACCCCAATCCAGCCTATTGTTCTCAGAGGTCTTGGGAGCCTGGAAGGCCAACATTCCCAGAGGGCAGGCTCTCTGTCGTGCTCCTATTTCCCAGCCCACATCAGCTCAGAGGGGACAGGTGGAAGCCGAAACCAGGTACCAGCTCTGACTGTCCCAGGAGCCATGCTTGCCAAGGCCCTTGCCCTCCCCAGACATCTCAAACCGATCATGGTGCACATCCCTTCCCACTGAGCCCAGATGAGGCTTCAGAGTCCTTCTCAACACAGTTTAGTAGCAACGATTAACCCTACGCCGTCCAGGGCAGGGAGCACGAGGAGGCCGAGCCCCTTCAGTCAGCGGGGCATATCTCATAGCACCTCCATCTGGGATTGCGGCGAGCGGGTTTCAATACACATGCCGTGGCTGTTGAGTCGCGGAGTGGCTGCTGACCCGCGTTGAGAAGGATTCTGAGACCTTATCTGGACCTATTGGAAAAAATCACTCTACGATCCATTAGCAATGTCTGCCATGGGCACAAAACAGAATAGTGGCATGTTTGTGTTAGGTCAGCTTCAGGTGAGGGATCCAGTGTCCCCTATCAGGAGAAGCCCTGGAACCAAGCTGACCACGAAGTTGCTAGCCTCTAAGCCTCTGCCTCAGTTTCTATAATTAGGACTGCAGTGAGGCTGGCCTCTTGACCCGAATCCCAAAACACTGCAGAACCCTTGACGCTCTGTCTAGTTTCTTCCCAGTCCTACCCCTGGGAGGGGGCAGCTGTATCCTGTCCCTATCTCCCCAGCTAAGGCTACAGTTCTTCTTCTCCAGCATAATCCACACAGAAGCTTGGCCTCATCTGGGTTAAAATCTCACCACCATCAGATTCCTGTTTCAGTGCTTGTCCCCAGACCAACCTCCTCAGGTGTGAATGTGGCCTGGTGAAGTTTGAGTCAGCTGCTCCCTTTTGGATGCTGGGCCTTGGATGGCAGCTCACCCACCCCTTGGGGACCAGCCCAATGGCTCAGTCGGTTTCCCCATCTCTGGCCCTTCCCCTATGGCCTGTGCCACTGAGGTCCCCTGGTATCATGACATCCCGGAGCAGGCATATTGGAGACAGCCAGAATTGACCTGAACTGTCGGATTAAGTATGAAAATGCATCCTTCCCGGGGCGCCTGGGTGGCTCAGTCGGTTGAGCATCCGACTTCGGCTCAGGTCATGATCTCACAGTTTGTGGGTTCGAGCCCCGCATCAGGCTCTGTGTTGACAGCTTGCTCAGAGCCTGCAGCCTGCTTCAGATTCTGTGTCTCCTTCTCGCTCTCTGCCCCTCCCCCACTCATGCTCTGTCTCTCTCTGTCTCTCAAAAATAAATAAATGTTAAAAAAAAATTTTTTTTAAATGCATCCTTCCCTGTCCCCATGTCCCTTCCATGTGGTTTTGCGGATCTTTTCTTCAAGAGGCAGAGTCTATCTCCCCGCCCTTTGAATCACAACCGGTCTGTCACTTGCGTTGGCCAAAAGAGAAAAGCAGCAGTGACGGTGTGCCAGGCAGCGACAGTGAACACTTCTACTTGAGTTCTTGGAACCCTCAGACCACCATGTGAACACGCCCAAGACGGCTGGAGGATGGGTGACCACGAAGAGAGCAAGATCACCATCCCCCATGGCCATCCTCACTAGACGGGCCGGCCAGCAGCCAACCCACAGCTGACTGCAGACACAGGAGCCCATGGAGATGGGCCGGACCTGGCCCGGGTCGGCATGACCACCCAGCTGACCCCAAGACGTGTGAGCAATAGTAGACGACTGGTTGTTTTAAGCCCCTAAGGTTTGGGTGGCTCCTTTTGCAATAATAGCAAATCCACCAATTTTACCATTTCCTAGCTTTTGAACTTGGGACGAGTTATTTAACCTTCCTAAACCTCAGTTTTCTTATCTGTAGAAGGGGTAATAAAGGCACTCACGCCCCCGACCCATCAGGGGTACTGATGAGGCAGGGATGGGACAGGACTCAGCCCAGTGCCTGGCGCACAGGAAGAACTCAGCACACGCTGGTTACCGTCCTCCGCGTACCACGGCCACCCCACCCGGTGGGGTCCTTGCCCCACCCTGTGCCCCGGGCCCACCACCCGGGCTACCAGAGCTCACCTGAAGCATAGCCAATCATGAAGAGCAAGTAGACCAGCAGGAAGCGGAAAAGGTCTTTGAAGAGGATCTAAGGACCCCGGTGGGAATATGGAGACACAGATGAGACACGTGGTTTCTCGCTTTCCGGTCTTTTCCATCCCAGATCTTCCCACCTCCACCCTATCCCTTCCCCCTCTCCAGCAATGTCCAGACCCTGCCTGCTGCCCCCACAATGCCCCATGTCCTTAGGGCTGAGGGCACCATCTACATGCATAAGATGCACACAGTCTAGAGGGTTCCCCGGGCCCATACCTTCTGGATCATGATGCTATAGGTTCCCGTCAGCTTCAGCCCACGGGTAAAGTAAAGGGCGTTCATCCAGCCCAGGACCAAGGCAAAGACCATGACAGCCAGGTAGGCTTCAATCCCCGCCAGGTAGAGGGCCGCTGAGACAATCACTAGCACAGAGTAGATGAAGCTGGAGGGCAGCAGGGGCCAGAGGGGAGAGGGGATGATGAGGCCCTGGAGGTGGAGACATGCCCCCAAGCCCTCCAGGGTACCAGGACATCCCGATGCCTTCTAGACCCCCAGAAGAGAAACAAAGTGGATGCACTGGGTTCCCCAGCATTCCTGTTGGTCAGAATGCTCAATTAGTTGGCAACTGATGTGTGCGATGGCCCCAAGGCCCTCCAGGATCCCAAAGCGATGCCCTTTGGAATTGTTAGAGAAGGTGGTGTTCAGTGGAGATTTTGTGGCTAAGTGAATTTCATTGTTGTCTAAGAAAAAGGGAAGAGATGTAGTACACATACAGCAACTTATCCTGTGCCCCAGGCAGACATCATTAATCAAGCACAGCACTCTTACCCACCAAACACAAACATGCCTGAGGATGCTTCACATGCCACTCCTGGCAGACATTAGCAATCAATCACCAGCATAAGACATTGCGTTGTTTCTATAGAGGTGTATACGGTGAGAACCCTCTAGCAATCATGTCTTGCTTTAAGCAGAAGACTCTATTGCTTGACATTGGCCTTGTCCTGATGTTGGGCTACAGCTGTCTGGGCTGGGTGAACCCGCTCCTAATAAGAGTCACCTCCCCAGCAATCTGGATGCTGTCCCTGCCCCAACCGTGCCTTCCTCACCCAGAAGCTGCCAGCCTGGGGACCTCTACTCACTAGAGTAGCTGGAAGGAGCCATCGATGAAGAGAGAATTCACTCCCGGGCATTTCTTCATGAACAAGTCTTTGATCTGGAAGAGGGGAGGAGGCATGTGAGAGCGGGGTAGAGATGGCAGGAGTGCAGAGGGGAGGGGAGAGGAGAGAGGGAAGCAGAGACCAGATGATGGGTTCTTTTCTTTTGGGGGAGGAGGAAAAAGCAGAGAAGGAGGGTACAGGCTTAGAAGAGGAGGCAGAAAAAGGGAGTGGAAGGGGGGACATAAAAGGAGGAAGGAGGAAGGGAGGAGGGAGGGCAGGGTGGATGGGGTCGGGGGCCAAGCACTCACGTTGGTAAAGAAGAACAGGATGCCGGTCAAGAGCGTGATGATCTCGCCCGCCAGCCTCAGGTAGTCCACGGTGGTGCGGTAAGGGTACGGAGGCTGAGGGGGCAGGTGGCGCACGGGTCCTCACCCAGCCCCTCCAACATCTGGCCCTTGATCCGGACGCGCCCCAACGCCCCCCACACACCTGGATCCTGTGGACCCTCCTCCCTCACTCTCTTCCCCCTGAGTGCGGGGGAGGGGGGCACCCCCCATCCTGTTCCTCAGCTCTCTCCTGTCCCTCCCACAGGGGACCCCGCCCGGGGGTGGGGGGAGGCCCCAGCTGTGCCCCAGCTCCTGCCCGGCTCGCAGCCACTCACAGTGCCCTCCAGTGGCTGGTAGTAGGCGGTGAGGGTGAAGATGACCATGGCGCACAGATAGGAGACCACGTTGATGTAGAAGGAGACAGCCCCGAACTTGCGCCACTTGTCCCTCAGCAGTTCATTGATGGGCTCCACGGCCAGCATCTCGTGGCGGTTCTGTGGGAGACAGGGTGATCAGGGGCCACCCTTCCCGGCACGTGGGATCTAAGCTGGCTGAGTCTGGCACGCCTTCCCCCACCCTCTGCCTCCTCCTGACCCGCTCTTGAGCGACACTCGAGGGTTCATGGGGAACTGGATGGGGATTCAGAATCAACACCAGACTACTGGGCTCAGTATTCGAGGCTCCGCCCAATTCTGCCCCAACTTACCTTTGTAGCCTATTCTAGGCTCAGAGAACCCAGAGCTGGAAAGCTATTCTCATGGTCCCCAAACTCCAACCTATGGATTTTGCCGGTAGCAAAATCACCTATGTAGCTCATCAAAAATATAAATCCTCGGGCTTCAACCTCAGAAGTTCTGAGTCAGGAAGCAGGAATGGGAAATTTAGCCCCAGGATGACAGACAATTGACTCACCCCGATGCTGAACCCTAGGAAGACATCAATAATTGAGCCCTGCACAATAGTTCTCTATACTGTTGTTTCC
The DNA here is from genome assembly GCF_046562875.1 of Panthera onca. Taxonomy (NCBI): domain Eukaryota; kingdom Metazoa; phylum Chordata; class Mammalia; order Carnivora; family Felidae; genus Panthera; species Panthera onca. The sequence goes on from NC_138350.1 coordinate 17,442,828, forward strand.
CAGGCAGACACTGCCAATCAATCAAAGCTTGTACCAGAGATGCTAAACCTCCCACCACCCCGATTCGAAATCAAGCTAGTCACTAAGTCAAGTTAGTCACTACTTCCAAAGATGAGGGAAGTGAGCTCCAGCAAGGGAAGGCATGTGTCCCAGCTCACAGAGCCGGGGAGGAAAGGGAGACCTTCTGCACCTAGTCCCCAGCATTTGATCAGTGTCCCGTCCCTTCAGTGACTTGACTTTCTTCATAACCATGGATCTGGGCAACAGCATAGCCACAGAGGTGCTATTGCAGTGTTATTCCTGAGAGTTAAAGGCAGAAACAAACCCAAATGACCAAGAATAGAAGAACGGTTCATTAGAATGTGGTACATTTACTCGCAGCAATGATATTGCAGAAGAATATTTAATGGTGCAAAACGATGTTCGCAAAATACTGCTAAGTGAAAAAAAGAGCTTTCATAACTTCATCTAACGACTACTGATGATAATAGCTGACATATAATGTGTATTCTGTGCCAGACTGTTCTCAAATGAACTCATTTGGTTCTCCCAACAACTCCAAGGGATGTGAACTATCCTTATCCCCGTTTTACAAAAGAGGAAGCTGGGACTCAGAGAGGTCGGGTCACTTCTCTGGAGCCACACAGCATGTAAGTTACAGAGCCCCTCCCAGCCCCGGGGTCCCTTCCCTGATCCCAGCCACACCCTTCCTTCCCTAGGCTCTGTCCCCTGCCTTGGTGCTCACCTCGATCTTGCTGTTGTACACCAGGATCTCCAGCACAGAGGCCTCTTCCCCACACGTGTCCAGGGAGGAGAGGTCATACAGCGAGGAATACACCGGCCCGTAGGCCCAGTCCTTGAACTTGCGGGACAGGTGCCTCGTATCCTCGTCTGTCACCTCCCGGCGAATGATGTGCTGAAAGATCTGCACGGGGTGGGGGCGGGAGGGTCAGGGGGCCCCAGGGAGGGACACCAACGCTCAGCTTCTCACATCAGAGGGACCCCGGGGGCCCTGCACAGCCCATCACATGGTGCCTCCCCAGAGAGCAGCACGTAGTGGGGAGGAAACATTTACTTAGCATGTCCTGGGCGCCGGACCCCGTGCTCACATCATCTTGTTCTTACTCTTACCATCTTAGTCTTCAGATGAGCAAACAGAGGCTCAGAGCAAAGAAGGGTGTTCCCTGAAGCCGCACAATCAGTCAGCTGAAGCCAGACTGAACCAGGCCAGCCATAAAAATCTGAATTGTAGGGACGCCTGGGTGGCTCAGTCGGTGAAGCGTCCGACTCTTGATTTCGGCTCAGGTCACGATCTCACGGTCGATCGTGGGTTTGAGCCTCACATTGGGCTCTGTGCTGACAGCGCGGAGCCTGCTTGGGATTCTCTCCCCCCTACCCCCGCCGCCCCCCGCCGCCCCTCCCCTGCTTGTGCTCTCTAAATAAATAAATAAATAAATAAACTTTAAAAAATGTTTTTGAAAATCTGAATTGTAACGAGTATCTTTTTTATGTAATCAAAACAACAATTAACCAGTTTTATTAACATGTTAAATCTAGAAATAATTGTTAGATCCAGTCCCTCCTGATGCCACTGCGACTGTATGTGGCCTACACACAGGATACTGAGGAACAGAGAGAGGGGGTGGAAATTGCCCAAGGCCACCCAGGTTAATAGGGCAAAGCCAGAATTTAAACTTAGGCCTTTTAAACAGAAAATCTTAAAAAATAATAATAATAATGGGGCATCTGGGTGGCTCAGTGGGTTAAGTGTCCAACCCTTGGTCTTGGCTCAGATCATGATCTCATGGTTCATGAGATCGAGCCCTGCATCAGGCTCTGAGCTGACAGTGAGGGGCTTGTTTGGGATTCTCTCTCTCTCTGCCCCTCCCTGATCATGCTCTCCCTCTCAAAATAAATCAATAAACTTAAAACACACACACACACACAAAACCTTAAAGTCAGGCCTTTTCCACCACCTCAAGACTCTTTTATAAATTGGAATTTTAATGACTTTTGCTATGATTTTAATAGGACAATCATAATCCCTGCCATTTACTGAGCACTTACCACCCACGCCAGGCTCTTTATTAAAAAGCTTTAAATGGATCGCCTTATCTCGTTGTCATGTGATCCCGAAGGGCACTATTTTCATCCCCATTTTACAGACGAGGACACTGAGCACAGAAAGGGGAGGGGAGATGCCTGCAGTCACACGCTGGGAAGTGGCCGAGCCAGGCTTTGGACCCAGGTGCTCCAGACTCCAGAGCGCCCCGGTTTTGGTTCTCAATCAGGGCAGTGGTGCCCCCCCCAGGGGACGATTTGGCAATGCGTGGAGACTTCGGGGGTTGTCCCAGCGGTGGGGAGTGCCACTGGTATCTGGGGTTCGAGGTCAGGAATGCGGCTAAACATCCTTCACTGCACAACACAGTGCGCACACCCCAGAACAATCTAGTCTCAAATGTCAGTTGTGCCCAGGATGAGAAATCCCCTCTGGGCCCTGTGCTGTGAGGCCAGAGGGGGAAAGAAGCTGTGCAGGGCCCTCGGGTTGGGGGCTGAGCTAGGACCCTGACAGTGGATTATAGGGGAGTTCACATGGGGGGGGCCCTGTGGCTTAGATTTCTATGAGTGCCTTGTCCTGGCTGGCAGGAGTGGGGCATGATGCTCCCAGTGGCACGGGATGAGGACTGAGGCTCTGGGATGAAGTCGAGCAGTTTGGCTAGACAATAGGGAGCCACAGCAGGTTCTTGAGCCAGGACATCTGCACAATGGGGTTGGCATGACAGCAAGTGGGTGTGCATATTAATAATAATGAACGTCAGCGCAGCCCCCTCCAGTGTGTGTGTGTGTGTGTGTGTGTGTGTGTGTGTGTGTGTGTAGGGGAGCGGGGGAGGGGCTGCCTATGCCCCACCCCCCACCCCCCACTCACCCCAATCTTGCCGGTCTTGGCGGCCATCATGAGGGGCGAGAGCCCATCGTTGTTGAGCACGGCCTCCAGGTTGCTGTCGGGGAAGAGGCGGGCACACTTGAGCAGCAGCAGGTCGTACATCTTGGTGACGAACTTGGTGTTCTCACGGGTGTTGTCGGCGATGGCCACCAGGGCGTGCAGCACCGTGTTGCCGCGGGAGTCCTGCCGCCGCATGTCCGCCTTCTTGTGCGGGTTCTCTGTCAGGTAGTTGACGATGTGGGGCTGGTTGGTGCAGGCCGCCAGCGACAGGGGCAGCTCGCCTGCAGGCCCGGGAGGAGGCAGGGAGAGGTCAGTGAAGGGGGGCCCCGGGGCAGGGCTCCGCCCGTGGGTGCTCGGGGAACACGCGTGCCCTGGGGACACTGGACACAGTGCCAACAGTCCGTGTCCACGTCACACCGAGGCGGTTGCACATTTCTGCAGGTGACATGCGGGAGACGGGCTGTGGGCTTGCGATTTGGACGCTGCGAGGGATTCTCTGAGGGACCTTGTCCCTGAACTTCAAATAACATGTGCCTTTAAGCAGGGGTGAAATTCAGGGGCACCTGGGTGGCTCAGTCAGTTAAGCATCTGACTCTTGATTTCAGCTCAGGTTGTGATCGCACGGGGTTCATGGGTTTGAGCCCCGCTTCGGGCTCTGCAGTGACTGTGCAGAGCCTGCTTGGGATTCTCTCTCTCTCTCTCTCTCTCTCTCTCTCTCTCTCTCTCTCCTCCCCCGTCTGTCCCTACCCTGCTCGTGCTCACTCTCTCTCTCAAAACAAATAAATAATTTTTTTTAACGTTTATTTATTTTTGAGACAGAGAGAGACAGAGCATGAACGAGGGAGGGTCAGAGAGAGAGGGAGACACAGAATCTGAAGCAGGCTCCAGGCTCTGAGCAGTCAGCACAGAGCCCGACGCGGGGCTCGAACTCATGGACTGTGAGATCATGACCTGAGCTGAAGTCGGTCGCCTAACCGACTGAGCCACCCAGGCGCCCCACAAATAAATAAATTTAAATATATATATAAGCAGGGTGAAATTGAGACTCTTTCCTTGGTTCGGCCGGGACGTGGTGGTGATGGGGTTTGGGCCCTGCGATCGGGCCACTGGTGGGTCTCAAGGACATGTTGACAACCTGTCCCAGCCCCAGAGGCTTTCATGGTCCCACTGCACAGACGGGGAAGCTGAGGCTCAGGGAGGTGAGGCGACCAACACCGACATGGGGCCAGAGCCCTTGGCCAGCAGGGGCTCTAAGTGTCTGGGGAGGGGTCAGGGCTGTGGACACCACCAGGCACCCCAGCACCCTCCTCACCAAAGTAGAAATAGCCTCCCTCGTCCTTGGGCTGGAAGAAGCGCCCCCGGGCCTGGGCATGGACGTCAGCTCCTTGGGCCACCAGGAGCTCCACGTAGTGTTTGCAGCGGCGCTCGATGGCGATGTGCAGGGCAGTCTGGCCTGGGGAGGGGGGTAGGGACTGTCACCGCAGGCAGAGACCGGACCAGGCTGGAGCGCGGTGGGGCGCAGAGTGTGGAAATCAGGCGAGGGGCTGCAGGCCCGGGCCTTGACCGTCTCCACCCAAGGGCGGCAAACGGACCTCCAGACACTGCCCGGATGTGGGATCTCTGACGCACGAAGCCGTGACGTGCTGCACTGGGCATGCAGAATTTTAGACTCAAAGGAGATCCCACGTGTAGGGTCCCAAGTGTGGGGACTCTGGTCAGACTCACAGGAGGCCTTAATCCAGGAGGAAGCAAAGACACTGTGGTCTCACAGAGTTTGGGACTCGGATAGAAAGTTCACAGACTTTGAATCTTCATATCCAGAAATCTGAAAGGTCAAGTCTGAGTCATAGAACCTCAAAGTTTAGACCCTGACACCTTTGCCGCTTAGCAGTGTGGGCCTGTACAACTATTATCATCGAGCCTTAGGGTGTCCGGAACCGTAGCATCTTGGGATCCCAGACTCCAAGTTCACGGATCACTAGGCTCCCTGCGTCTCAGAGTCTTGGGTTCAGAATCTGGGATTCTGAAACTCAGAATATCAAGATTGGAAGGGGTAGTTATCGTTTCTTTGTTCATTCAGTGGCCGGTTCCTGGACGCAATGCTGGCACCTGGGGCACAGATGGGAGCTCTTGGGGTGCAGTGGGAATCAGACAAGCAAGGACGGTGCCCCACCGTCACCCTGCATCCCCCCTGCCCCACCCGGGGCCCCACCTCGGTAGTAGATGTCCCGGAAAGGCGAGTTGATGAACTCCCGCATGTTGCCTGTCCGCTCGGCGATGTCCAGGAGCACAGGGATGGTGTCATTACGGCCACTGCTCAGATTCAGCAGGGCCTTGGGCAGACAGGTCTTCCCTGTGGACGGCTCTGGGGGGAGAGACATACAGGAGGAAGGGCCATCAGTCTGTGGTACGGAGCTCCTGGGCTGCAGGGGACAGGGCACCGGGCAGGGAGCCAGAGGTCCTGGCCCTGCCGCACCTCCCCTCTGAGCCTCTCCCTATCTGTGCCCGTGGTCCCGAGGGGGTCCAGTAAACTCAGAGGGGCAGTTTTTCCAAATGAGGGAAGCTGCAGCCTACAGAGATTGGGATTTTCCAAAGCATAATTGGGAGGGAATTTTAAAAATCAAATAAGTGGTGAGGAAGGCTGGGTTAAACAAAGCCAACCATATTTATTACAGGATTTGTCAGAGCCTTTGATATGCTAATGGGGACTGGGAAGCTCTAAAAGCCAGACGCGGCAGGCAACGTTTGCCACCTATTGGAACCAGGATCCTCTTCCCAGGAAGCATTTACACCAGTGTCCCTGGAAGGGAGCAGAAGGGGTACAGCAGTCCCCGACGTGCAGACTGCCCCCCAGAGTGGATATGAAATTACCCAGGAGGGGCGGGAGAGGGTTTTGACACAGCACCAGTAACACTGAAGGCCTGCCTGCCTTGAGCAAGGTTTCATCTCGTTGTCAAACCTCTCTCACGAAGCCGGTCTCCATGTGGTCCCCAACGGGTCCCCGCAATGCCCACGGACACTCGCTAATGTCCCTTTGCAATTTTCTTTCCCTTGTGTTAACTTCTGTGGTTACACAACTTGACTTATACCTTGAAAGAACGAGTCGATGGAAAGAGAACTCCCCCTGGGAACCCGGCACGGGGCAAAATCGTGCTGGGGACTCAGGAATGGTCGCAGCAGGGACGGAATCAGGAACGGGTGAGCTGAGCTGCCTGCTCTGGAGCCAAGCACCTTGGGGTTCAAATCCCGGCTTCCCTCCCAGTTTCCGCGTGACCTTTCGTCTGCTTCTCTTTCCTTTCCAGCTAAATTGAGGCCACGGAGGAAATCGAAGAGCTAATACATGTTTGCTGATGAGCCCGGCACCAGGCAGATGAAAGTCCTCAAGACATGGTGCTGTTGTACCTGTTACTCCAACTCTGAGGGAGGTGCTTCGGGAATTTCTCTCTAGATGTCAGGAGTCAGTGGGGAGAACGTGCAGGACTCACAGAGACCTGAATTCGGTCCCAGTGCCCGCAGGACTGCGGTCTCCTGGACAAGCCTCGTCCCCAGCTGCTTCCTGCTGAACCCCTGGTGCCCAGAGTCACCAGGGAGCTGTTTTCATGAATGAAAAGCAGACTCCAGTTCTCCATCTGTGTAAGTGCGGGGGGCCCTGAATGCTGACCTCAGCATCTTTCCCTCCCCAAACCCACCCCCCAGCCTTCATGTGTCCCCTCTGCAGAGGATGGTGTCCCCATCCAGCCAAAAACCTTTGTGCCACCCTTGTCCTTGCCTCCTACAGCCACCGCCAGCATTTCCTATTCAATCCCTCTCCCACTCCCTGTGTCCACTGCCACCCTCCTGGCCCAAGACCCCAGCCTGGCTTCCACCAGGCTCTCAAGCTTTCCTTCAATCCACACAGCAGCTGGAGTGGTCACCTCAGAGTACAACGTTGACCACAGTGAGCCACAGGGCCTTTGCACATGCTGTCCCTGCATCCCCTCCATGGTCTTTCTTTCTCTGTTTATCTGGTTAACTGCAACTCATTCAGATTCAGCCTATCACCTCTTCCGGGAAGCTCTCCCAGATTTTCCTGACTAGGTCAGATCCTCCAACATAGCCGCTCGTTGGCACACATTACAGATTACAACTGTTTTTATTCCTGTGATTGCTTGATCAATGTTGATCTCACCCAGGAAACTGTGAGCAACCTGGACAGTTGTGTCCGCTTCATTCACCACTGTTCTCCCCATGCCCAGCACAGCATCGGATGAGCTGATCGCCGCATGTAATTCCAAACCACAGATCACCGAAAGGGGCTTGTGCAGAGCATGGAATCAGACCTTGGATTTGGGTTTCTGCACCCCCAGACCCAGGCTATAGCGGGGTTGGGGGGCTGCCAGCCTGGGTCCTGGGATGAGATGCCAACAGCAAGATCTTCCCAGAAACGCCAAGGGACACGCAGTTCCAGGACTCCACCACCAGGTGGCGAAGTGGCTCTGCCCTGGGAGCCACCAGGGGAAGGGGGACTAAGTAAATATGTCAAATTGGAGGGTTGTCAAACTTTGAGGGGTGGTGGCCACAGACTCCCCTGAGAATCAGATCAGCTCATGAGCCTCTGACTAGAAAATCATGCGGCGGCGGATCCAGGCTTTGCGGGGGCTCAGACTTACAGAATTTGGGGGTACTGTTTATGAAAAGAAACATGCAATTATGAAATCAAAATTAGCTCCAGGGCCTTAGAAGGGGCCAGAGCAAGCGAGCAGCCCTACAGATGGCTTAATTTGCGTCACGGGCCTCCTGGTTAATGCCCCTTTACACATGCACTATTCTCTGCAGATTCAGGGGACCCCCCCCCCTCACCCCTGCTCATGCACACAGACACGCTTTCCTGGGGGTCCCTCGCCCGGGCGAAAAGTCCCTGACTCGGTCCTGAACTCAGAAGAAGCTGGAGCCTTGCAAGCCCAGCCTGGAGCTGCACTGTCTCGCTGATGACTCGGGTTTGCTCTACCCTGAGGTTTCCCTCTTGTGCCTAATGAACCTGGGGAGGGGCTTGGAGGGGCCGTTTGGTCGGGGCTTAAATGTGGGGTTACCTCCAAATGAGATTATTCACGTAGTCACTGACACCCTCCGGGGGCAGGTCGGACCTGCGGCCCCAAGCTGCGGCAACCCTAAGCTCGTGCCACAAACGAGCCACGTGGTCTGGCTGGGCACCACGAAGGAATATTTGTTATAAATCCAGTCATTTCTCCTCTGACCACCATGACGATACTGCACAGTATCATTCTGGTGTTCAAAGAATCTGGCCGATAAAGGCATACGTGAAAAATGTACCGCTGACCAGGTCACCCCGTTTGGGCACTTCATTTACCTGAAGTACTCGAAGCCTCAAAAAATGGGGCCCCTCACCTCCCCGAAGCTTCGTCAGCCCCGAGCCGCAGACTGCCGCCGGCCTTCTTGAGACTGGACCTCCCTTGTGGCAGGTGCCACCGTTCTTAACATTTTACGTTGATTTGTGGGGTCGCTTGGCCAGTGAATTACGGCTCCTCAACCTGGTACCTGGCATGTAGCAGGTGGCTGACGCGGGCCCAGGGGCTCACAGGCCAACTTTGCCAATTTGCAGGGGAGGCCTGGGGCGGCAGAGGGAGCTGAGGCCCCGAGGTGACGAGGCTGAAGGGTGAGCCCTCTGGGCTGGGAGAAGTCCAGGGCAGTGGTGACTGCGGCCTCAGCCTAGGGAGGGGAGTCCGAAAGCTGGGTGGGGGTAGGGCAGAGCCCGGGAGCAGAAGCAGGAATATTCGCTCTGCCAGGACTATGCTATTATTCCCTAGTTTACGGACGAGGACATTGCGGCTCAGGGAAGCCACATATCTGTAAGCGGTGGAGGTGGGATTCGAACCCAGGTGAGTGGACTCTGCTTACCTCCGACACTGACCTTTCCATAATTGAAGGCTGAAAGAATGAACGAAGGTAGCCAAAGCTACCTTACGAGAGGTAGTAATATGTAAGTAATACGGCGAAGGACACAAGGGTCAGACTCCCTATCCAGTGCTCTTCGTGGCCAGTGCAGCCCATTGACCCAGGGGAAGACGCTAAGAGGAAAGGTGGCCCCCAATGCCAGGCCTCCCCAACCCCCGGTGGCCCGCCCATTACCCCCACCCGGGTGGCTCACCCCGGAACTCCTCGTCAGTCAGGCGCTTCTTGTGGGTCAGCAAGAAGGGAAGCAGCCCATCCAGGTCAGTAGTAGAGCCCCGGGACACGATGTCAAAGAGGATAGGCCGGTTGAAGACTTTAAGGATGGGGGGCGGCTGGGGTGCAGGAGCTTTGGGGCTCTGCGGCTGCTTCCTGGAGGTGGGGGAAGGCAGGGTGATGGGAGGGCTCATCCCCCGCCCACCCCGCTGTCTCTGGCCTGAGGGGCCCAGGGGTGGTGGGGGGTGGAAGGGGGCAGCTAGAGCCCTAGGGTGGAACCAGACCGAGGGGAGGGATGGCTGGAGAAACAAAAGAATGTTTTATCCCAACGAAGTCTACCTGGTACCTACTGTGTGTTAGGTGGAAACAGACAAAAGAAACAAGCCTACCCATCCATCCACCCACCCACCCACCCACCCATCCATTCATCCACTCTTCCATTCGTCAGTTAGTGAGTACTTACTAAGCCAGAGACCGAAAGAGACACGGATAGTGAGAAAATAAAGGAGGAACACCAGACTAAAAGATAAAGCAACTCATTCATTTATTCAACCACTCGCTCATTAATTTATTCATTCAACAGACTTTTGAGAAAAATGAGCACATAGGTGCCTGGTTCAAGGCCCACCACACAGTGAACACTCAATACACGTTAGCAGACATTGCTTTGTTGTTTAGCGCCCACTGTGTGTCGGCAGCCTGCATGTGTGTTTGAAACACTGAGCTGCAGGGGCAGGTAGAGACAGGACGCGACCCACAGGGGGCTGGGAGTGGGGAAGCAGAGAGACAGAATAAGGGAAAAAATGGATAGTCCTTTGGTCATTCGACAAACACTAACTGGGCACCTACTGTGTGCTAGGTTTTAACAGACAAAGAACTGGGAGCAGCGTGAGCCCAGGGGGCTCCACGAAGGGCAAGAGTGCTCTCAGCCACGTCTCCACCCACCCAGTGCCTGGTGCATACGGGGCACACTAAGAATCTGTTAAATGAACGGAGGAAGACAGAAACGGAGACAGTGTAGGGAGCCGAGGAGAGAGGAGGGGAGCCGAGGGGGAGCAGTGACGGAGGCGGGCGGGCAGGAGGGGAGACTGAGGTCAGGCTGTGGGGCAGCAGGAGGGGCTGAGGGGCAGGGAGAGCCGCTGGCAGGCCAGGCGACGGGGACAGCTGCTCTCCTTCCTTCCTCTGCCTGGGCCCCAGACCACCCCCCACCTTGAGGCAGGGCTCCAGCGGCAGGGTGCCAGGGCAGGGGCAGGGCTGCCCCCCCTGAGGATGAGGGCACAGACCGCTATGATCCTGAGAGCACCTGGGAAGCCCCCATTTCATCTGCTCCCGACCTGTGAACTTGGAACCAAAAACGAAACGGAAAGGACACCCTCACACCCACACCGCACTAGGTGGTGCTTGGGTCTCTGGAGACTTCAGCCACACCCCCAGTTCCTGCAAGGCCCCTCCAAAGCCACTAGCCCTGACTGTCTGGGGTAGGGGCGGGGTGAGGCCCGAAGGAGGGGGTTGGGAAGGGAAAGGGAGGCACGGAGCCCACCAAGCTTCCAGCCGGACCTGGAAGAGATGGGGACACCGGGGCGCTTTGCTGTCCTCTGAGCACAGGTGGAACCGATTGTCCAGCAGCGTGCGGACGGCTGTGAGATCTCGGTCTTTGGGCACACCCAGCCTCTTCAGCCTCCGGCCCTGGTGCATACACTTCCGTCCACTGGAACACCACCCTCACCCCGTGTGGCTGCCCCTTCTCATCCCTTAGCTTTGAGCTAAAATGTTGACTCCTCCAGGAAGCCCTCCTGGAATACCTTGCCCGTATCAGCTCCCCTCTGCCTCAGCACCTCCCCCAACTCGAACTGTGTGTTCACGTGCCCATTTGCTTGCTTATCGCCTGCGTCACCTTCCGCAATGAAGGTAGCAGTGGAGGCTACTCAGCGTCTGAACTCTGTAGGAGTGGTACCTGGTCTGGCTCACCCCTGGAGCCACGGGGCCGACCCCCCTGCCAGGCACGTGGTGGGTGCTTGAGAAACATCCACTAAACGAATCGGTGACTCAGTGAACGAAGAAAGGAGACAGCTCCTGCCCAAGCAAGGGCTCCATCCAAGGGCACAAATGAGTCTGTGATCAGCAAGGAGGACAGGCAAGGACCAGGCAACAGGCCACCTCCGGACTTCAAGACTGTCCTCCAGACACACACAGAAGCCTGAGAGGGGTTCTTAGGGGTTTTCACGGGGGGACAGCCGGATAGATAGATGACAGACGGGGAGGGAGATACCTGATGAGTGGATGATGGACGGGTGGACAAGTGGACGAGCAGGTGGACAGACAGGTAGCTGGATGAATGAACGAGGAGATGACGGATGGAGGGATGGCGGATGGATGGACAGACGGGTGGACAGACGAGTGTATGGAAAAGTGGACAGGTGGGCGAACAGGTAGGGGGATGGATGGATGGGCGGACGGATTCAACACAGAGGAGACCATTGGCCAGGCAGCCAGCAATACTCACTCGATGACCTTCCTCCTCCACCGCCTGTTGTCGCTGGGGTGATGACGATAGGTGCCATAGTCAAAGAGCGAGTCCATGGGTGCCTTCTTGGGTCCAGGCACCACCGAGGACTCATACAGGGTGGACTCCAGCAGGTCGATGGGGTTGGGCACCCCCTTGCGGAAGGCACCCTGGAACTTCATGCGCAGATTTGGTCGCCCATCACCTGGCCCGGCGGGGCGGCTGGTGTCAGCCGGGGAGGGGGAGGGGGAGCCATCCTCCCCTTCAAACAGGTTGGCCAGAGAAGAGAGGGGGAAGGCCTCAGCCCCGGGGGTCCCGCTCTCGTCCCCGGGGGTCTCAGCCACCTCCCCGGGCCCCGCGTGGGGGCCTCCGCTGGGATCCGCCATGCTGACCCGGGACCCGTCTGCGCTGCTCGGCCTGTAAGGGAACGGGAGGGGAGTCGGGCGGAGCCTGGCCAGGGGTGGGGGCTCCAGGAAGCCCCCTCCCACGTGGGCAAACAGCACGGCTGCCAGCTGCTTCAAAGCCACCGTTGTAATGACAGGGGTGCGGGGTGACCACTCCCAGATGTGGTTGGCTGGCAGCCCCAGGCAAGAGCTACAACAGGAGCCTCTTTTAGGGACCTGGAAACGTAAACGGGCCTCGGGTCCAGCTACCCCGGGCAGTAGGTGGAGAGAGGAGGAAGGGCCTCAGAGTCATCCTGGGACCCCAGACCCGGAGCCTGGGGCTTACTCCCAACCAACCCCACCAGCTTCAGAGCCCCGCAGAGCAGGGTTCAAATCCAGGCTCCACACTCCACAACTGTGTGGCACTGGGCAAGCTGACATTTCACGGCCTCGGTTTTCTCATCTGTAAAATGGAGACGTCCAGGCAGAGAGCATGCATTCAGTGGTCAGTGCCTAGCACACAGCAAGCACTAAAACGTAACCATTAAATGCATGCTTCGGGCCCTGCAGGTGCTCAGCAAACAGGTGCAAACCCACTGTGTGAGCCAGCATTACTCCGTCTCTCCTAGGGCCATCCTTATGACTCCCATTTTGAAGAACAGCAAACTGAGTTTCCAAGACTATAGCTAACTTCCCACGGTGCAAAAACTCTGCTTCCCACTGCCGAGTGCTGGTCCCTCCCCTCCCCCGTTGGCCTGCCTATCCCCTACCCATCTGTGTTCCCAGCTCAACTGTCCCTTCCTCTGGGAAGCCCTCCCTGACCATCTGTTTGTGGGATTAGTTCATTCCTGGGACGTGAGCACCAGGAGGCAGGGAACGCATCTGTCCTTGTTCACTCCTGCATCCCCAACACCTAGAAAGGTACCACACGGATGAAGGTGTAATTCGTTCCCCCCGTTTCTCAGATGGAGAGACTGGAGGTTTTTGTTTTTGCTTTTAATTTTTTTTTTAATGTTTATTTTGTGAGAGAGACAGAGACAGAGTGTGAGTGGGGGAGGGGCAGAGAGAGATGGAGACACAGAATCCGAAGCAGGCTCCAGGCTCTGAGCTGTCAGCACAGAGCCCAATGCGGGGCTCGAACTCACAAACTGAGAGATCATGACCTGAGCCGAAGTCAGACGCTCAACCGACTGAGCCACTCAGGCGCCCCAAGAGACTGGAGCTTTAAGAGGGGCAGTCATGCAGCTTGTAGGGAGAAGAGCTGGACTTGAACCCAGGTCTCTCCAGCTCTGGGCCCGACCGCTAACCAGGAGCAAGGACAGGGAGGCGCAAAGCCCTGGCAGGCCCCTGCCCTCTGCGGCACACTGCTCAGTGGGCGGGGCTGGGCACTGAGGGCGAGTTTCCCGGAACTTTCACCATCCCACCCGGGCTGCAGGGAGATGTCTGAAAAGCTCTCTTTTCTATGTCTTCCTCTGCCTGCCCAACACATTAGCAGAGGACCAAATAAACACTGGTTCCCACCTTGTTTGTTTTCTGGCTGCCAGGAGGGAAGCCTGGGCCAGAGAGGTGAGGGCAAGAGGCCCCTGTGGGTGGGTATGGCAGAGCATCCCGAGGGTTGGAGCTCCTGCCGGGGATGGGCCCTTTTCTGGGCACCAGCGGGGAGGGAGAGCATGGGCTTTAGGGTTATTCAGGCATGGGTTCTAAGCTCACTTCTTATGGATATGCAGTGTGACCTTGGGCAGGTTGCTTTAGCTCCCGGGGCCTCAGTTTCCTCCTCTTTAAAATGGGTGCAAAGGCAGCAGCGTTTCATAGTTTTGCAGGAAGAAGTAAATGAGGTCAGGCATTCCCAGTGCCAACTCTGGGAATAAGTTGGGGGCTATCGATGATTCTAATCAAAGGAGGAAGGAAAGGTTAGGAACACAGGTTCTGAAATCAGATACACCTGGTTTCTGTCCTGGCCCTGGTAACTAGCAGCTGTGTGATCTTGGACAAGTCACTTCCTCTCCCTGGGCCTCAGTTTCTCCACCTGTAAAACCGGGGTGAACACACCTCCTCCTATAGATCTTGGGAGATGTCAGATGGTTTTGTTCTGCAGCAGTGGGGGGCGTGATGAGGCAGGGACAGGTATCCATTGGGGTGCAGGCATCTGAGGGAGAAGATTACATTTCCCAGGGCCCAGCCCCATCCACCTCATTGGGGACCCAGGGGTCAGGGGAGAGGAGGCATTGGGGCACATGCCTCCGCAGTCAACACCCTCCCGATTACCACACCCCTTCCCCCACTGGAGCAGAGCCAGACGGACACCCCACCTCAGGGAGCTCTCAACCCCCCACCATGCCTGCGCCCCTTCTCCTAAGGAACCCCAACCCAGACGGCATCCAAGGTTTCCGAGGCCTCCACGACAAGGAGTCCGAAGTCAGCCGGCCCCAGATTCAAATCTCCTCTCAGCCGCTCACGCCTCACTGGTAGCCTCAGGCAAGGCACATGTGACCATTATTAGCGTTTAGTTACAACGAATAATCATGACGACAATGCACAGGAGAGTCCCCACCACAAGGAGGGATCCGGGCCCAGAAATATCAATAGTGCTGAGACTGAGAAACCCTGCCCTGGAGGGAGGTACGGCTCTCATTCCCACTTTACAGACGAGGAAACGGAGGATCAGAGAGGTTAAGTGGCTTGCCTGCGGCCACACAGCAGGTTAGCGACAGAGCCAGGATTCAAATCTGCACACTTGGCTACAAAGCTTGGGCTACCCTAACCCCTCAGTTGACTGGGCAGGGGCCGGCAGCCAGGCACAATGCCGGGCACCTACACTATCATGTGCGAGCTGTACAACCTGGGAGCCTGGGAGCTGAGGATTATTACTACCAGCCTGGGCTAATTTCTCTGAGCCTCCGTTTCCCCACCTGTAAAATGAGGGTCGTAATGACAGCATCTGTCCCGTAGGGCTGCCGTGACATAAGGCAGGTCACGTGTCTCTCGGGCACCTAATAAGCACTTGAGCGCTTTAATCGTCATCGTCACCGACATGGTACAGCGAGTTCACCTGTCCTCCTCACCCCCCTCCGCGCGCACACACACACACACGACAGCAAAGCACCCAGCCTGGCATTCATGGCCGGCGAGAGCCCACAAAGCTGGACTACTGCTCCCATTTTACAGTTAAGGAAACTGAGGCCCTGAGGGGCCCCCCAGGAAGCAAATGGCCATGAAGATGGCCTCTGAATCCTAACTCTGCTACTCCTTCCTCATCAAGCAATGTACACACCAGTGAGCACATATGCACACACATGCACACGTGTGCACACACACACACACACACAGCCTGCTCTGCTGCTTGCTCTGTGGCAATTCTTTCCGCAAACGCTACCCTGTTCCCTGTGGTCAGGGAGAGTTCACTCCCTGTTCTAATTTGCCCTGTAGCCTATTATTACACGTTCCAAACCAATGCCAGACTTGGGAGAGAAGGGGGGTGCGGGCAGGGAGAGAGGCTGCGAGTCCTCGTGGGTCTCCTCAGCGCGTGAATGTCGCGCATGCTTATTCGCGTCTTTCCCCGTGTGGTGTGCGCATGCGCACGCCCGCTGTGAGCCCACCGGGGCCCACCCCTACCGGGACTCACCCCTACCTGGGGCCCACCCCTACCGGGGATCTTTGCAGCGGGCGGCACCCAGCTGGCAGCAGAGCGCTGGGGGCTCAACCAAGGACGTTTATGCCTCAGTGGGAACCTCCCCACACACTGCGCATCACCACTGCATTCACTTCAAGCCGTGGAATCACACATCTTAAGCACAGAGCACATCTTCTGAATATAAAAACCAGACTGCGGTCCACGCAGAGGGTGGTAGGACAGGGTGAATGGAGGGGGGGGGGGGGTCTGAATCTCAGGGCCCAAGGAGCAGGATTAGAAACCACTCATCTATTCGTTTATTGACCAAATATTTAGTGAGCACCTACAGGGTGCCAGGTGCAGGGGACATAGATGGGAACAGACCTGAGAAAAACCCCCGGCCTCCCGGGGCTGACCTTCCGGTGGGGAACAGAGTAAACAGCCAGACAAACCAAGAAGCAGAGTCATGTCCAGCGGTGTTCAGAGCTGTGTAGACCAGAGGGGCTCAGGAGTGCTGAGTTAAGGGGTGCAGAGGTCCTGAGCAGGGTGAGGAGATACAGTGATGAGCCAAGGACCCCAAGCCTCTCTCTCTGCCCTGACAGAGGTCCCAGGCTCTAAAGGATCTGGGGACTCAGTGAGGATGGCCAAACCCACTCCCTCTCCCCAGAGGAGGAGCCCCTGGAGGGAGCTAGTGGGGCATGGAAAAAGTGTGCATTTTCATCAGACAGATCAGGGGGTCGGCTCCCATACCCACTGCTCATCAGCTGCGTGAGCTTGAGTTAAGTGACTTAACCTCCCTGGGCCTTGCTCTCCTCACCTGTCCATGGGGATCTTAACTGGGTCATTGTGCGAATTATACAGGTTGAGTCAGGCACCTGGCACAGAGTAAGCCCTCAATAAATAGCGAACTACACGCTCCATGAACGGCAGGCACCTTCTCTCTGAGAATCTCAGACCCAGTGGGGGCGGGGGCCTCCTGCACCATCTGCCTGCCCCCTCCCCGTGCGGAAGGTGGAAGAAGGGGCCCATCCTCACCATTACCCGTGGCTTTGCCTGATCTCATGGAAACCCTGGCACATATTTGTCAAATCCCATCCTCCTGATTCCATGACCCAGGAAAGCTGCTTAAATCTGGTGGCAAGTTTGGGCATGCAGGGCCACTCCACCCCAGGGAGAAGAATTCCAGGGAGCTAGTTCCTCTCCGTTCCCTCCCTCCTGGGATCGATTCACTCCAACGGGCATCTGTTGAGTGCCACCTGTTTGCAGGGCGCCCAGGGAAACATAAAAGAATGGAGCTTCGTAAGAGTCTGGGAGAGGGGGAAGCAGAGGGATTTTTCCTTCTCCAGACCTTAGCCAGGGCTGTCCCCTCTTTCCCCCCTAGCTGGGTCCCCTTGCTCAGGTCCCCCTCTTCACAGGCACCTCCTGTGAAAAGCCTCCTTGACCTCCAGTCTAAACCAGCTTCCTTGCTCCTCTTTCTAAGAGCAAACTACGCCTCCCTTTATAGCTCTTTCCAGGATTAAACTTGTGCATTTACTTATATTATTCCTTTATTCATCTTCGCTCTTCTCTGGAGTTTTAGTTCCACGAGGGAGGGACCACTTTGTGTCTGTTGTTTCCCCAGCATCCAGCACCGGGCTGAGGCAGAATGGGACATCGATAAATACTTGCTTTCGTAAACTATAAGGCAGGGTCTTTCTGAAGCCCCCGGAGGGTGCTTGCAGATCCTTTGACAGGGATGGGGACAGGCTGCAAGGAGGAGGGGGTCTGGCCTGGGCCTGACAGCTGGGACAGAGACAGCAAGGTCCAAAGTGTGGGGACAAGAGAGCGTAGAAGGCACGGGGGACTGATGTGGCCTGAAGCAGGGGAGGAGGAAGGTGGAGGAAGAAAAGATGGGTAGGTGGGTGGGAAGAAGGCAGAGCAAGGGTGGGGGTAGTGTGGGGCTCCCAGACAGACCCAGGGCACTTCCTCCCGGCTCCAACCTGTGGCTCCATGCCGCATCTTTGGGGCCCCCCATTTCCTGCAGTCCCCTTGGAATAAACACGCCTGTGAGCACCAGTCATTCCAGGTCAGTCTTGGAGGGGCGGTGTGGGTGGGGAAAGGGTTAAGAAAACAGGGATCCCGGAGAGAAAACACCAGCTCTGTCCAACCCCCACCCCCACCTTCCAGGTGAGGAAACTGAGGCTCAGAGAGGTAGAGTCACTCCGACAGTGTTGCCCAGCTCCTGAGAGGGGGAAGCAGGATTCAAACGCATGTGGTCCCAGAACCTGTGCCTTCAGTGGATACTTTACAAAGACTGGGGACTCCCAAAGGGAAGGGTGGAAGGAGGGGGTGGGGAAAGCGGCGCTGGGTGGGTCATAGGGACCACGGGCCCCCGAGGCAGATGGCCAGCTCGCCAGCTGTGCGCCCCTGAGCAAGTCACCTGGCCTTCCTGTGCCTCGATTTCCTCACCTGTACCTGGTGATGGTGACAGCACCCACCCCAGGGGACTATTGCGAGGCTGAAGTAGGATAGTGCGCGAAATACCGAGCCCGGCACCTGGAGAAGGCACACTCCATAAAGAATGCTGTTGTTAGCGTCCTCGACATCGCTGTATTATTATTATTATCATTGTCATCATCAAAGGGTGGATGAACAGATGTAGGACCAAGGGAGGTATGTATGCCTGCCGGGGAGGGCAGAGTGGCTGGGCCCAGAGCCTGGGACTCTGGCAGCCACCTTGGAGCAGCCGGCTGCGAGCTCGGCCCCTTGGCCAGGCGAAGCCTGCTGCCTGCCAGGCTGTTCGAGGCTCCCTGGCCCCTGGCGGGCGGTGGCCGCAGGGGGCATCACGCCATGCCAGGCACCTTCCCCAGCCAGCCCATACTTACCTAGCAGGTCTCGGCCCAGCCCGCTTCCTGTCTGCTGCACAGCGGCCGCCTGTCCGGCGCAGACAGAGCCCCAGTGTCCTGTAGCCGCCCCCCCCCCCCCCCCACCCAGGAGAGTGCCCCTCTGAAGCTCACACCACCCAGGCGGGGCAAGGCTGGGGTGACTCATCAGGCCCCACAGCGGGCAAGGCCGTGGGGCCACCGCAGTCACTCGGTCATGCTGCGGGTCCTTGGCTGGAGGGGTCCTGACTGTGCACAAACATCTCCCTGAGCTTTCGCGGGCAGCCATTCACGTCCAAGGGGCCCGAGCCCTGGGGTAGGGGCCACCAGGAGGTAGTATGGCTCGGTGGTTTTAAGAGCGTGTGCCGTGGATCGCAGAAGGCCACACGCTGTCCGATTCCATTTACATGACATGTCCGGAAGAGGCGAATGCATAGAGACACAGAGCTGGCGGCTGCAGGGGGCGGGAGAGAGCGCGGGGATGGGGACTGCCGAGGGGGAGGGGGCGCTTTTTGGGGTGATGAAAACACACTGGAGCTAGATGGTGGGAATGTACGTACAACTCCAAATACACTAAAAAACGACGGAATTGCGCACTCTGAAAGGGTGAATTGTGTGGTACGTGCACCACATCTCAACTCCCCTTCCTGGCTTGGTGACCTTGGGCAAGTGGCTTCCTTCCCCAAGCCTCAGTTTCCTTGGTGTAACACGGGGATATCATGGGGCGCCTGGGTGGCTCAGTCGGCAAAGCGTCCAACTTCGGCCCAGGTCATGATCTTGTGGTTCATGGGTTCAAGCCCCGCATTGGGCTCTGTGCTCACAGTTCAGAGCCTGCTTGGGATTCCCTCTCTCTCTCTCTCTCTCTCTCTCTCTCTCAGTCACTCTCGCTCTCTCTCTGCCTCTCCCCTCTGTTTCTCAAAAAAATAAACATTAAAAGAAAAAACCACATGGGATGGTCATGAGGATTAAGAAGGTGTAAAGGGTCCAGCAGAGGGTCTGGCCCAGAGCAGAGGCTCAAGAACATGGTGGCCCTGTAGGGCAGAGCGGGTGCTTGGACCCAGACTTATTGGCTCCAAGGCCAGGGCTCAGGACCGTGCTTGGAGACCTCGCCTTCCAAAAAGGTCTTCTGGCCCCTCATGTCCTTCTCTCACCATCTCCGGGAGGCCACACAGCCCCATTTCCCAGCTGGGAGGCTGAGGCCCAGAGGGGACAAGACCCCACCCGTCCATGCAGGCATCCGTCCTCCTCATTCTCATGCGCAAAAGGCCTGAGGCTGCCAAGTCAGAGGAGGGAGCAGATACCCAGGGAATGAATGGGTTCATCGGGCCTGGGAAGGGAGCCTGACGCAGAGCAGAAAACCAGTCTGAGACCCTCTCTCCGCCCCAGCCCGCCTCACCAGCAGCCTGTGCCAACAGCAGGCTGTGTCTCTGGTTAACTGCTTAAAGTCATGGCCGAGGCTGGTGCCTGAGATCCCACCGTTAGCAGGGCCTGCCCTCACTGGCACCTTCCACACAGCACCGATCTGTCTTAATCCAAGTCATGACTCCAGAAGTTAGATACTAGATATTATTGTCTCCATTCCCACGCGAGTAAACCACGTCCAGGCAGAGTGGAGGCGGGGCGGGGGAGGGGGGCTATTTACCCAACACCCACCAGGCACCGAGCGCCTTTACATCTGCCTCTCCTGTGAGGGAGGCATTATCGTTATCCCCGTTTTACACAGCAGCCCAGCGAGGCGCAGAGAGACAAGGGACCCAGCCGAGGTAGCAACTCAACAAGAAGGGACTGTGGCTAGGATTCCAACCGTTTGCTTTTAACGCCATGTGAGTTCATCCCTTTAGGCTCTACGAAGCCCTCTCTCTGGGGTCACCCTTCTACAGCCGCACCCCGTGGAGTTCATCAGGCAGGTGGTGCAGTACTGAGGCGCTGGGATGCTGCAGGCAGACGGACGTGGAGTCTGAACCTTGGCTCTGCTGCTTAGTAGCTGTGTGACCCCCCCCCCCCCCCGATGGGTCACTTCACCTCTCCGAGCCTCCGTTTTCTCCTTTCTAGAAGGAAGCTAATCACAGCACCCACTGCTGGGTTGCTTGTTCATCGTGGGTGTCAGAGCCTCATCAAGGGCAGCCCCGGGGTGGCCCAGTCGGTTGAGCATTCGACTTTGGCTCGGGTCACGATCTCACGGTTCGTGGGATGGAGGCCCGCGTCGGGCTCTGTGCTGTCAGCACGGAGCCCGCTTCAGATCTTCTGTCTCCCTCCTTCTCTGCTCCTCCCCTACTTGTGCTCTCTCTCCCTTAAGAAGAAATGAAACATCAAAACAAACTAAAAAAATAAATAAATAAAGTGCAGCCCCAAAGGCTGTGGGGGAATAAAAGGAACTTTTCTGTCCGGTCACCACTGAGTCCCCAAGGGCCCAGAACAGGGCCTGGCACTTAGTCGCTGCTCAAGATATACTTGCTGAATGAACGAATGAAGGAATGGACACAGAGGGACCTCTGCCCAACTACCTGCCTAGGTGGCTAACGTCCTGCCTCTCTCCCAACCTTTAACAGATAATTTATGGAGCACTTACAGTGTGCTGGGCTTTCTGACCTGTGAGACCCACACCCACCATGAGGACGACAGCTAATCATGAGTCCGTTTTGCAGGTGAGGAAACTGAGGCTCGAGCAGACCAGGACACTTCCCCAAGCCCACTCCGTCTCAGCCAGAGTCTGAATTCGAGTAGGTGGTTTTTTCTGATGCCCCTGCCTTGTTAATGTGTCTGTTCAGTCACCTCTGCCTCCCTCCTTCCCACCCTTCCTTCCTTCCTTCCTCTCTTCCTTCCTTCCTCTCTTCCTTCCTTCCTCTCTTCCTTCCCTACGTCTACAGGTTTTCCTGAGCTCCTCGTCTTTGCAAGAGACAGGAGTGAACCGGGCCGACAGGTCCCTGGCCTGAGGTTCACTGGCCCCCTGCCCACAGGGGTCTCCCCTGAGCCTGTGGGGCACACTCGGGGCATGTGTTACAAGTGCCCCCCCCCCCCCCCACCAGTACACACACATGAGGAACCATCCCAGAAGGTGGTCACCCTCCCGGTCAGCTGGGTGGAACCCAGGCCACTCCACCCTCAGGGAAAAACAGGCGCCGGTGAGACTGAGGAGCCCTTTGTGCAGGGGGGTGGCAGGGCGGGCGGCCGTTACTCACCACCCAAAGAAAAATAAGAGTATTCCCATTTGGTCAATAGCCTTCCTGTCTGCCCCCCACACCCTCTCCTCCTTCTGCAGCCTTTCCCATCCTCTGACCTCATCTGGAGCAGACCCAAGACCATTTATGGAGGGCTTCCTATGCCCATGGCACGGTGTCTGATGCTCCCTCACCAATGAAGAAACATGCTCAGAGAGGTGAGGTGACCTACTTGGGGTCACACAGCAGTGGCCAGGGCTTGGGACAGAAAGGGGAAGCCAATGATCAGGAAGGGGCTCAGAGGCAGGAAGGAAGTCAGAGTCACGGTGAAAGTAGGGGCCTGGCCTCCCTTCCTCGTTCCTGTTCGGCCAGCGTGCCAGTTCACGGGACCCAAGGGAAACCCAGGCAGGGGGGAGTCCAGGCTGGGGCAAGGGTAGTGGCCAGAATGACCCAAATCCCCCTCAAGCTGACGAAGCTCCAACCTCCAGCAAATCCTGGGTGGCAGCCCCAGGAACAGAGAGGTCAAGCTACCACCTGAGGTCACACAGCAGCAAGTAGCAGAGCTAGAGTGGGGACCAAGGTGGGTCTGACTCTAAGAGGGGCTGGTCCAAAGCGGAAGCTGAACTGGCCACTGGGCTTTCCAGGGACCCAAGGGGACCAGAGTCACTTGCTTCTCCCTTGGAGCCCCAGTTTTCTCAGCCATAAAATGAGCTTCAGCTTCCGTCCTCTGCCCATCTCCAGTGGGGGCAAGGCTGTGACATCATCGAGGTGAACATCAGGTGACACACTATGTGGCATTGGAGACTGCCCACATCCACCCCACAGAACAGGCACTCTTACTATCCCAATTTTTCAGATGGGGAAACCACAGCCCAGGGAGTAAGGGAACTTACTAAAAGCCGGGAGTTAAACCAGATAGCCAGGTTCCAGCCCTAGTATTTTTGTTTTTATTTTTATGGATTTATTTATTTTTTAAAGTAGGCTCCACACCTGTGGAGCTCAAGGCAGGGCTTGAACTCACGACTCCGAGATCAAGACCTGAGCTGAGATCAAGAGTCGGATGCTCAACTGACTGAGCCATCCAGGCGCCCCCTCCAGCCTTAGTCTTTAAAGCATTAAATCAGGAAAGTAGGAAACGTTGACGGGCTCCTGGCACTCAGTCAATGCCCATAAATATCTCACGGCTGGAAAGGCATCGTCCTTTGTCCAAATGCAAGTCTAGTTTTGCCCCTGCTACGTTCCGCCCACCTGCCTGGCACAGAGGGGCTCTCAGAGGGTGCCCTAGGGACGAGCTGGAGGAAAACGTGTCCTGGAACAGGATGAGGATGAAGACGGTGCTCCGGAGCCCCATCCGTGTGCCTCGGACTGTCTTTGCAAAGTGGCATCTGAGAGCGCCATTTGACAGAAGAGGAAACTGAGGTTCAGAGAGGCCAGGTGACTTGCCCGAGCTTCCCTGGAGAAGGAGCAGGAGACCTAGGACTTAAAGCAGGGCCTGTCTGAGCAATCCAGATTCTTCTCTCTATACTGCACAGTCTCTTCCCCGTGACTTCAGGACGGGACAAATGGGGACAGGCCACCTTGGAAGTTAAGGGCATGGATTTTGGAATCAGACAAACAGAGTTCAGATCCCAGCTCTGCCCCTCCCCAACTAAAAGACCCTGGGCAAGCGGCTTCACTACCCAGACCTCGCAGCTCCGCCCTCTCAAAAATGGGAACGATAATAGTTTCATATCCAAATGTACTAAGAGTGTTTGGCTCAGTGCCTGGCACATAGTAAGTGCTCAATAAATGCTCGCGACCATCATAAGGACTACTAATGCGGCCCAGGTTTGGCTAAAGCCAGGCAGAACTCAGTGATCAGAGCACCAGCTTTGGGGCCTAGGGCCACAGGTATCTCAAGAGATCTGAATTAATCTTTAACAGGTGAATTCCACTCCAAATGGGCCATGTGGAGCATTCCAGAGGGCCCGCTGGCATGCAATGTTCTCTTGGCTCCCCAGATCTGGTGTGTGATGAGAAGTGGAGCTGTTCTGTATGGCCCAGTGATTTGGGGAGGGGCCTGCAGTGTCTTTCCCAGAATCAAATGGGGGAAACTGAGGCAGACAGCAGGTGGTCAGGGGCCTGTGAGGGGTCGAGATGCCCACTCCATGCCAACTCCCCCTCCCACCAAGGAACAGGTAAAGGACCGCAAAGAACTTGGGCCCTCTCAAAATGATGTAGTTCAGTCACTCAACTGTGCAGTAGAGATTTATGGAGCACCTGACCTGTGCCGGGCACAGTGAGGCCAATCCCTGCCCGATTCTCTCCCTCCCCCCATCGCCTGCCAGCCACCCCTCTCCAGTCGCCATCCTGGGCCTCAGGTCCCGGGCCGGGATGGCTTCTCCAGCCTGGGGACCAGCCTCCTTGCCTGGCCCTGGCTCTGCAGCCAGAGGGACCTTTCCAGACCACACATCTGGCATGTCCCTCCCACCCTGGACTTCAGGGCTTCTGGGTCTGACCTAGCCCCTGCCTGCCCAATCCCTTGCCCTTCCTGGTCACGTCACACATTCCAGACAAACAGAACAATGTCTTGGCCTTACAAAGTCTAGCTTTACCCACCTGGCAGCAGGTAGTGGTCAGGTCTTTGCTCATAATGTCCTTCCCTTTACCTGAGTGCCCTTTCCCTTACTTATTCTTCAAGGTGTGGCTTGAACCCCCACCTCGATCAAGCCCTCCCCGATCCCTTCCCAGACTTCTCTCCTGGCCCCCATTCATTTGAGAGCACACATTTGCCAAGCATCTACCATACGTGTTCACCTTGCTGGATGCCCACCTGCCTGGAGGGCACAGCTGGCCGGAGAGGCAATCCCAGTTTGGGGGAAGCGGTGGAGGGGGCCAGAGCCCTCTGGCTAGACCCTGCCCAGGGTCCAAAGCCGACACGGGGCGGGGGGAGGGAGGGTGCTTTCCAGGAGGCCTTGCTAGACACAGGAGAAAGTGGCCAAGGCCCTGCTCCCACCAGGTGAACTGCCAGGGGCGCCCACAGCCACTCCCCAGCGCAACTTCTCAGCTCTCACCCACACCCCCTCCTCTCACAGCGACCCCCCCCCACCCCCCCCCCCACCCCGGGTTTTACAAACCAGACCCTGCCTTGGCCCATGACCTCCGCCTGACATTTGTTTGGGGAGCTCCTCCCCACTCTGATTTACCACCGACAAAGGTGGGAAGAGGGGCTCCCTACTGTTATTCGAACAGAATCAACTAGAGAAATGGGGGAATGGCCAGTTACCTCTTTTCACCTCTTCATTACCGGAGCAAGCAAGCACAATGACGCTGCTGGGTGAGTTGGGAGTGTGTAGCCAGCTCCTCCCAGGCGGTCTGTCCTCCCCACAGCCCTGGGGTGGCCCCCATTTCACCCCCATTTTACAGACGAGCTATCTCTCAGACAGCCAAAGGACTGACCCAAGGTCACACAAAACTGGGGTGGCATGGGGGGGCCACATAGGCCTGACCCTTCTACTTGACCTCTCTAAAGAGACCACCTTTTCAACTTCCTCATTTGGGTCATGGAGTTACCCCCGTCCTCGCCCCACAGATAAAGTGGCGAAGCTTAAATCCCCGAGTGGGTCTTAGCTCCCAGAACAAAGCTCACACACAGCATCACACAACCCCAGCCCCAGCAGAGCCCCGCGGTAGAGGCTGAGCCAGGGCACCCCCCGGGGCACCAGGCAGGGAGGGCTCTGGAGCCCGGCAGCCCTGGGTAAAACTTCCACCTGGCTCCACCCCCGACCAGAGCCTCAGTTTCCTCATCTGCAAAATGGGGAGGGCAGACGGGTGGAAGGGCTGGGCAGGGCCAGGCAGGCGGGGTGGTGAGCAGCCCCGGCAGCAGTCTGTGGCGGGTCTCTGCAGGCTAGTGGGGAGTGCGGGAGGTCTCTCCCCGTCCTGGCGGACCTCCCAGGAGGCTCTGGAGGCACAGCCGGAGGTTAAAGATTGTCCTGCCTCTTGGAGGAAGAGCCGTCTCTGGGACTAACTGAGGCCAACGAAGAAGTGGGCCTCTGGAAGTTCCAGACTTCCAATTCCCTCCCGCTTGCTTAGCCATAGAAGGCAGACCTCAGGGCCCCCGACTGCCCCTTCCCAGCCCCCTGAAATGGGGATGCCTCTAAGGTGGGCTGCAGGGCCTCCTCGCTTCTGATTCCTGCGCTTGGCTCTTGGGGACCCCGGGACCTCCCTCCCGCAGACAGGGCGACCCCACGGCCCACGCCGGCGCCCATTTCACAGGTGATAAAACAAACCGAAGCCGAGAGAGACGAGGGGGCGGGTGCGAGGGCACGCAGCGGGGCAGCGGGAGCTGGCGGGACCCCGCGCCTCCTTCCCGCGCCCCGGACCGGAGCCTCGGAGCCTCGGAGACGTCCCCGGGGGCGCCGCGCCCCCCCTCCCCAGGATCCCTGCCCCGAGGGCCCCGGCCCCACTCACCTCCGGGACCGCGAGGCGCTTCCTGAATCCCGGCCGCCCGGCGCCCGCCCGCCCGCGCCGCGCGACTCTCCTCCCCCGGCTCAGGTTCCAGCGCCGCGCGCCGCCCCCGGCTGCCCCCGCCCCCGCCGCTCGCCGCCTCCCCCGTTGGGGGGGGGGGGGTGGGGGACGGGGAGCGGGCTCGGTCCCCTACCCGGGAAGCCGGGAGTCGCGATCGCGGCCGCGGGGCCACAGACGCTTCCCGGGGAGGGCTCTGCCTGGGGCCCCCGAGATCCCTCCCGGGCTCCTGACCCCGCCACCCCCGGGCAGCTCCTCCTTTGGTAATGGGCGCCTGACGGGTCCTCCCACCCGGGCATTGGCTCATTCATTCATTCATTGGTAGACAGCGCCCCCCCCCCCCAGCCCCCCGACAGACGCGGCTACGGGGGACCCTGCCCTGGGGTAGCCCCAAGTCCCACAGGGGAGGCATCTGAGATCCAGACCGTGCTGTCTGGGGCTAGATTCACGTGAGCTCCCTTTCTTCCCCTCTTTACCAGCGCTTAGCAAGGGGCCTGGCACCTAGGAGGTGATCAAGGTGTGTTTTTTTGATTTTTGTTTTTTAATTTAAAAAAAATAATAATAATTTTTTTTTTTTTTTACATTTATTTATTTTTGAGAGACAGAGACAGAGCGTGAGCAGGGGAGGGGCAGAGAGAGGGAGACACAGAATCAGAGGCAGGTTCCAGGCTCCCAGCTATCAGCACAGAGACCGACCTGGGAAATCATGACCTGAGCCAAAGTCCGGCGCTCAACCCACTGAGCCACCCAGGCGCCCCTGTTTTTTTAATTTTTTATTGGATGGTGAAGGTGAGCTCCTGACATGCAGTCTCGCCTTTTACTTGAATGCCTCCACAGGATGGGCAGCTCACTTCTGCTGGGACTGGTTGGAAGCCCGGTGGGCCTGAGCTCCAGAGCCAAGCTCCCTGAGCACCCCCCACCACAGCTGTGGCTCTGTGCCCTACCCGAGCAGCCAGTCATCTCCACCTCTGCGCCTCTGTGTCCCCACTGTAGAGTAGGGTGTAGGTATGTCCCCAGCCCACAGCCACAGTGGAGAGGCTGGGAGCACCAGGTCCCTGCAGAGCACAGGGAACATTCTTAGCCCCTTTATCATTACTGTTCTTCTTTAAATTGAGCTGGCTCCGCAAAAACAGTGGGGTCCCTCAGCTGCAAACAGAAATGGCTCCCATGAGGTGTTGGTTCAGCAGCTAGAAAGTCGGATTTTGGAATTGCTGCAGAGGGAGAGAGAGAGAGAGAGGGAGAGAAGGAGAGACAGGAGAACCTGAACAGACATGATGTGTTCAAACGCCAGTGCAAAACATTTACCAAAAAAAAAAAACAAAAACAAAAAAACCCTAATAATTAACTCACTGAGAGTGGCGGGGGTGTGGGGAGGGAGATTTGTCAAGTAAACCTGCCTTCCAAGCAGGCTGTGAGGCAGGGATCACCCGTGCTCACTGTAGAGATGGGAATCTGAGGCTTGGAGAGGAGTGTGGCTTCTCCAGAAGCGGCTCCCTCCATAATGGGGAGGGAAGAGAAGGTTTTCAGGATCTTAGGGCAAACAGGCAGCTATCTGGCTGTGGTGAGGAATGTAAACAGAAGAGGCTCCCTCAGTCCTTCCAGACTGAAAGCCTCTCTGCTGGGGGCCTTGCTGGCTGGGAGGAGCGGGCATCAGGCAAATGAATCTGGGGCCCATTTCTGCAGAGAATCTGGGGCCCATTTCTGCAGAGAGGCGCCTCTCGAATGAAAAGAAAATGACAAGGATGATCCTGACTACCAGGAGCCTGATGGGGACAGTGGGGCCGGGGATGGTACCTGCTCTCCTCCAAGGTCCGGGGTTAGAGCTGTGAGCCGTCAGCACTAGGGTAGCTAACCTAGGCCCCTCCGGCCCCACATTTCACAGACTGGGCAACTGAGGTCCCATGCAAGGAAGTGACTTTTTTTGGTCCAGGAGGTGGGATGTTGGCTGCCGCTGATTCAACGGGGGCCACGAGCAAAAGCCTCCCCTTCCAATGCCTGTGTCCTTATCTGGAAAATAGTACTGGTTTCCATGAGGCAAGGGATCACATCTGTCTTTTTTTTTTAAGTTCATTTATTTTGAGAGAGAATGAAAGAGCATGCATGTGTGCACGTGTGATCGGGAGAGGGCCAGAGAGAGAGAGAGAGAGAGAGAGAGAGAGAGAGAATCCCAAGCAGGCTCCTTGCTATCAATACTGAGCCCAGACTCAGGCTTGTTCTCACGGAACCGTGGGATCATGACCTAAGCCAAAATCAAGAGCCACCCAGGCACCCCCACATCTATCTTGTTCGCAGCTGCAGGACCAGCTTCTGGCACTTAGTAGGTACTTTAAAAATACTGGTTGGGGGGCCTGGGTGGCTCAGTTGGTTAAGCATCAGGCTCCTGATTTCAGCTCAGGTCATGATTTTTTTTTTTTTTTTTACTATGAAATTTACTGTCAAATTGGTTTCCATACAACACCCAGTGCTCATCCCAACAGGTGCCCTCCTCAATGCCCATCACCCACCCTTCTCTCCCTCCCACCCCCCATCAACCCTCAGTTTGTTCTCAGTTTTTAAGAGTCTCTTATATTTTGGCTCCCTCCCTCTCTAACCTCTTTTTTTTTCCCCCTTTCCTCCCCACCCCCACCATGGTCTTCTGTTAAGTTTCTCAGGATCCACATACAGCATCTGTCTTTCTCTGTCTGACTTATTTCACTTAGCATAACACTCTCCAGTTCCATCCACGTTGCTATAAAACACCATATTTCAGTCTTTCTCACTGCCAAGTAGTATTCCACTGTGTATATAGAATGATTTCATGGTTCACGGGATCCAGCCCCGGATCAGGCTCCCTGCTGTGGGCTCGGAGCCTGCTTGGGATTCTCTGTCTCCCTCTCTCTCTGCCCACTGCACTCTCTCTCTCTCTCTCTTGCTCTCAAAGATAAATAAATAAGCTTTTAAAAATAATAAAAAGTAGTAAAA
This sequence comes from Panthera onca, assembly GCF_046562875.1. Lineage (NCBI taxonomy): Eukaryota > Metazoa > Chordata > Mammalia > Carnivora > Felidae > Panthera > Panthera onca. Next base: position 17,471,913 of record NC_138350.1, read on the forward strand.
AAAAATAAAAAATACTGGTTGATCGAGAGCATGGAGGTCTGCCTTGCAGGGAAGGGGTGAGTAGGAAGGGGAAGTGAGGTGCCTAGGACACCCCACAAACACTCGCTGGATTTACTGAACGTGAACAAGGGCCACTGCTAGGATGTGCCTGCCATTATGTGACTGTTTTTGTCACTGGCGAAGCTCTCTGGCCTCTGTCCCGGAAGGACAAGGGCTCTTAACACACAGAAGGAACGTGTCTTAAGGAAGGAAAAAATGTCAAGGCCTTTAGCGCAGGCAGAATCCTGTAGAGGCTACAGCCCGGCCTGGTCCTCTGGCCCACACAGGTTCCGGAGAGCCCCAGGGGGGCTCAGCCGCTACCACAGAGGGAGGTCCCGAGCTGTACCCAGGGTCTGCACTTACCAAGCACCTAGTGTACGCCAGACTCCGGTCCAGGCACCGGGAAGAGATCAGTAGGCCAGATGGGTCAGCATCTCAGGGACTTCACACCTGGTGCACCTGCCCCCAACCCCCGGAGGGTGGTGCCCAGTTATGAAAACAAGACGGGTGCACCTCACTTTCCACTTGGCACGACTCTGATGATGTCTCCAACCCATCTCCTGACAGCCTGGGAGGAAAGGATTCTTATACCATTTTCCAGAAAAGGATGAAGACAGACTACTCATCTGAGATTCCACAGCTGGTAGGATTTGAACCCACACCCAGGAGACTCTACTCAGGGTAGCACAGCCAGTAAAAATATGGTCTCAAAAAGACAATGGGGTGCCTCAGTCGGTTATGCGTCAGACTCTTGATCTCGGCTCAGGTCGTGGTCTCACGGTTCGTAGGATTGAGCCCTGCCCTGGGCTCTGTGCTGTCAGCGAGGAGCCCTCTTGGGATTCTCTCTCACCCTCTCTCTTTGCCCCTCCCCTGCTTGTGCACGCGTGCGTGCTCTCTCTCTCTCTCTCTCTCTCTCAAAAATAAAGACGTAAATAAACATTTGAAAAATATATGGTCTCAAAAGACAGACAATGAGAGGCTCATGGGTGGCTCAGTCTGTTGAGCGTCCAACTCATGATTTTGGCTCAGGTCATGATCGCAGGGTCGTGGATGGAACCCTGTGCCGGGTTCATACTGAGTGTGGAGCCTGGTTAAGATTCTCTCTCTCTCTCTCTCTCTCTCTCTCTCTCTCTCTCTCTCTTTCCTGTGGCCCCTCTCCCCTGTTCTTGCTCTCAAATTAAAAAAAAAAAATGACAATAATAAATGTCCGCGAGGATGTGGAGAGACGGGAGCCCTCACACACTGTTTGCTTTGGAAAACAGCCTGGCAGTTCCTCCAAATGTTAAATGTAGGATTACCACGGGAGCCAACAATTCCACTCCGAGCGATAAAGCCAAGAGAAATGAAAACATAGGTCCACACAAAAAAACTTGAATACGAATGTTCATAGCATCGCTATTTGTAATAGCCCCAAATAGAAACAACTCGGATGGTAACTGGCTAAATACAATGTGGCATAACTACACAGTGGAAATTACCCAATAATAGAAAGGATGAAGTTTCGCCACTGGCCGCAACATGGATGGGCCTGCAAAAGGAAAAAAGCCGGACAGACTTCGGAGGCCACATGTCGCGTGATCCCGTTTGTGTGAGATGCCCAGGACAGGCAAGTCTACAGAGACGGCAAGTAGGTGAATGGTCGCCAGGGGCTGGGGGGAGGCGAGGCTTGGAGGGTGTGGCCCAAAGCGTGTTGGGTCTCTTTTGGGGGTGACGACAATGGTTCTCCAGCTGATGGGTGACAGTCTCAGTGTAAATATACTACCACGGCCTCAAGGCGGGGAGTCTTCTCCAGTCCCTTCCGCAGGCAGATACACTGAGGCTCCGAACAGTGAAACCCCTTGCCCAAGGTACCCGCCAGGATGCGGTCAGGATTTGAACCCAGCACCGTCTAAATTCAAACGACACCCGCCCCCCCACAACCCCTACAGCAGCCACCTGGCACTGCCCCAGCCACTGGATGGGACTGGAGAGTGCGGGGCTGTCCAGGTGAGAAATTCTGGCCGGCCTTCTTGTCCTCTCTCCAGTGAGTGCACGGCGTGGATGGGCCCAAGCCGCAATGAGAAGAAAAGACAGAAGAGACAACTGGGGAAAGGTGTGTGCCAGGTGGTGCGTAGGGCTTTCTCCTCATGGATTCCCCCCAGCTACAGGAGAGGAAGCGCACCCAGAGAGGTGAAGGAACCGGCCTGAGGTCACACAGCCGGGAGGGAGGGCGCCGTGTCTCCGACAGTCTCTTCTGGGAGCCTGCCCCAGGAGACAGCAGGCCCCCCATGAAATCACATCCCCTCACATTTGCCAAGAAGCCACTGAGACAGGATGCAAGAGGCTGGCGACAAAGCAGCTGGTTTGGCCACCCCAGTGCTGCTTGTGGCCCAGAGACCGGAGGCCCTGCCCGGCCAGACGCCTTCAATGGGGCTCCTCTGGAATTCTCCCTGGGGCAGAAACCTGAGAGCAGGTGGGAAGGAAGCCCTTCCCTTCAGAGGACCGTTGCCATGGGCACAGCCACCCTCCTGTGGGTGTGGTTGGGCCTCTGCTGCCCACTGGCATTTCAAAGATAGCCTTCATCTGGAGTTGTGGCGTGGTGAGGGAGGGGGGCATCTAGGCCTCGGTGCCAGCGGGGTCTGAGTGATTCAGGGCTCCCCAGCTGGGGTCCCGAGGTAGGCTGCTGGGGGGTCCGTGAAGGTCCCCGGAGTAATGAGTGAAATCCTCATAGGGCCTCACAGGCCTTTCACAGAGGCCTGGGACCCCTCCCACTCACACATACTTGTGACGAGGGCTCCATTTTCTCAGCCAAGAAGAGGCGCAGGTGGGGGGTGAGGAGATAGCCTCTTTTCTGAGTCCAGGAAAAGAACCCGTGGAGATCCTAGGAAGGAGCTTTGTAAACTGTGAATTGGCTTCCTCGCCCTCTGTTCACAGAGGCTCATGACTTCCCTTGCTCTTAAAACAAAAACCACACCCCACCTTAATCTCCAGGCTCCAGCCACTCTGCCCTCTCTCCCTCCTTAGTACAAGCTGCTTTTCCGCCTGCCTCAGGGCCTTTGCACTAGTCGTAGCCAGCCCCTTTTCATGGCCTGCTCTTTCTCCCCCTTCAGATCTCAGCTCAAATGTCACCTCCTCAGAGAGCTTTCGTGCCCTCCCCCATCTCCATCTCCTCCAGTGGTGCAGGAGCCCCTTGGAGGATGGGGCCTTATCTGTCCTTTCCCTGCAGGACCCCCTGAGCCTAGCTCAGGGCCTTGCACATAGTAGGTGCTCAGCAAACAGCAGCTGAACGACTTGCCTTCCAGACAGTTCTCTCTGGGCTAGATGAAGGGCTGCCGAAGGGCGAGTCATCGTCCTCACTGTCCTTTCTCAAGCACCCTGTAAGTGCCAGGCCCTGTGCTAAGCGCTTTGCATGTGTCATTCCCCTAGAGGTCACGAGAAAGGACTGATGTCCCTGCTTGAGAGTGTAGTGTTGATTTCACTGGAATCACGCGTGCATACCAGGGTCTCCTTACGAGTGGGAGATTGACAGCGGGGAGGGAGCTTTGAACTATCTAACCTCCTGATATTATAGATGAGGAAACTAAAGCCCAGAGGGGAGAAGGAACTTGCCCAAAGTCCCACAGCAGATCAGGGCAGAGTCAGAAAAGCAGCCAGGCTGCACGATGTTTCCTGGGCTTTTCCGCTGGCGTGTTCACATGGGTCCTGCTCTGTATCTTTAAGAACGAGGAGTGTGTGAACATGGGGCGTGTTAACTGCATTAAGGGCCAGGTTGTCCCTTCAGGAGCCCCTGGTGTGTATCCATAACGCTATGGTGTTCAAACGCTCTGACGCCATAGTAATTTTAATCATGACCATCATCATCATATATATATATATAATCATAATATATATGATAATCATAATACATTTAAAAAATGAATAAAGGCCATTTCTTGAACATCTTCTACATGTCGGCACTTTATACCCATTATATTACGTACTCCTGCTACGTAGAAGGGTTCCTGTCCCATTTTACAGATGCAGAAACTGAGGCTCAGCGTGGTGAACTGACTTCCCTGGATCACGCAGCTACAAAGTTATAGAACCTGGACTTGAACCCCAAAATGTGCTGGGTGGTGGTGGTGACGGTGGCGGTGCCTGACGTGCAGAAGATGTATCTCGTAGGGGTATCTTGTAGGGGAAGTAGCGGCAAAAGCAACAAGACGCACCTTTGACACAGAGGCTGAGCTGAATGAAGTCAGAACCCCAAAGCCTCCGCTTGAGAGGCTTCAAACTTTCCCACCAGGATTCGGATGGGGCTCCTCACTTGGCCCTTGGAAGCCACCCGGATGACGCTAGCGGGGGCCCGGGCGGAGGCGGGGAGATCCGGTCCGGGACTGGCAGGGACTCGCGGCTGTGCCTCGGGGGCGCAGTGCCCACAGCGCCACCTACCGGGCCCTGCGGGAGCCGCAGGCGGTCAGCGCGCAGGCGCGCGGCCCCAAGCGGGGGGGGGGCGCGTACACCCAGGAAGTCATCCACCAACCCACCAAACCCGAGGAAGGCAGGACCCCGCTATTCTCCTGTAACTCTCCGTAAACGAAAATCGGGCCAACACCGAACGATCACGCAGCCCAGCGCCCTAACAGGCAGTTTCATTGACTCTCAAGTGAGCTGGGGACTATTACATCCCCCTTGTACAGATGAGGAAACTGAGGCTCAGAGAGCCGCAGTGGTTTGTCTGTGGCCACTCAGCTGTAACAGAGCCAGGATTCCCTACTCCACCACATCATCCTATACACCTGAACGCATAAATATATCTTTGCAGTTTTATTTAACACTAAGACAGCTTTCTATGCTTCAGACACTTTTAATTGCTTTGCAAATAGTAACATTTATGTTATTTTTTAAGTATATTTATTTATTTTGAGAGATAGCATGTGCGCAAGCCAGGGAGGAGCAGAGAGACAGAATCGCGTAGGCTCCGAGCTGTCAGCACAGGGCCACACGGGGCTTGAACCTTGAGATCATGACCTGAGCTGAAATCAAGAGCCAGTGGCTTAACGGACCGAGCCACTCAGGCACCCCAGTAACATTTCATTTAAACCTCACAACCCGTGGGGCGACTGGGTGGCTCAGTTGGTTAAGCCTCAGACTTCAGCTCAGGTCACGATCTCACCGTTCCTGAGTTCCAGCCACCCATGGGTCTCTGTGCTGGCAGCTCGGAGCCTAGAGCCTGCTTCAGATTCTGTGTCTCCTTCTCTCTTCTGCCCCTGCCCTGCCCACACTCTCTCTCCCTGTGTCTCTCAAAAATAAGCATTAAGCTTTTTAAAAACAATTTAAGCCTCACAACCTGTGAGGTGGGTATTAGCAAGACCCCTGTGTTACAGAAAAGGAAACCGAGGCTTTTTTTTAGGGAGAAATGGGTTTCAGTTCCTTGTCTATAATAGAAATGTATTATGATGGGTTTGAAATATTTATTACGGGCTTGAACTATCGTTGTGTTTAGAAGAATGAACCAACAGGTGAATACACCGGTCAACCTCTGTCCAACTTTTGGGCTCATCCAGGTTTCTGCGCACTGTCAGGTTAACGTGGGTCAGATAAGTGACTCCCCACAGAGGGATGTCCTGGCAGGAAGATGTGCTGGGAGGCGGGCTGACTCTGTCAGCTGGCGCAGAAGTGGCCACAGCTGACGGGAGATACAAATTCAGATGTGAAACCCCAGTGCCTGGCCGGGTCACCCTGGCCAAGTCCTCTTGCCCTGTCCTCGGGGTTCAGTTTCCTCATCTGACAGATGGGGCTCCTGAGGCCAGCCCAGGGGGTTGTGAAATGGTGCCTGTAAACCACTTGTACTGGGTGGGCCGGGTACACAGCAGGCGCTCAATGTGTGTTCCTTCCTCCCTGGCCCCGGGGCAGAAATCAGTCCCACTTTGACAAAAACGAAATGGGAGGACGTGGATGCACTGCTGGCTTTGTCTCTGGGCACCCAGTGTGCCCCCTGGGGCCCAGCAGGTGCCAGGAGTGAAGGAGGCTGGCCTGGGAAAATGCCGACCTTCCACAAACACATTGCCTTCCCGGTCCCGTCGTATTATGTCAGAGACACGAAGAAAAGCCTCTCTTTTTCTAAAGTAATTTCTATCCCCACTGTGGGGCTCAAACACACGACCCCAGGATCAAGAGTCTCATGCTCCGGGGCGCCTGGGTGGGTCAGTCGGTTAAGCATCTGACTTCAGCTCAGGTCATGATCTCATCCTTCCCAAGATCGAGCCCGGCATCGGGCCCTGTGCTGACAGCTCAGAGCCTGGAGCCTGTTTCAGATTCTGTGTCTCCCTCTCTGTCTCTGTCTCAAAAATAAATAAAAATTTTTTTAAAAATTAAAAAAAAAAAGAGTCTCATGCTCTACCAACTGAACCAGACAAGCACCCCAAGAAAGGCTGTTTTTTATTTTTTTAACGTTTATTTTTGAGAGACAGAGTCAGAGCGTGAGCAGGGAAGGGGCAGGCTCCAGGCTCCGAGCTGTCAGCACAGAGCCCAACGTGGGGCTCAAACCCACGAACTGTGAGATCATCACCCGAGCCGAAGTTGGACGCTTAATCGACTGAGCCACCCAGGCGCCCCTAGAAAGGTTGTTTCTAAAATGAAGACGCAGAATTCCTTTTAGTTGTGGCAGAATTAAAAAGCCTAAAAAGCAGTTGGAGCTTGGAAAGCCCAGTAGCATTCCTACCACCAGCAACACTGGAAAATATAATGAAATCAGAGACAGTAGAAATCTCGGTTCGGGCGTCCATCCCTTGGTCGTGCGAGAGGCAGCCTTCCAAACTGGTTACCTGGCTGATTGAACAAGGACCCTTGAAGGTGCTCCATAATTTTCAGGGTCAAGTTCATATCCCTTCATCACATGATTTCACACACACACAGCCTGCCCTGGGTGTCTCGCTTATGCCTTGGAGCATCCGTCCCCTGCCGTCCTCCTCTGCCAGGCTCTTTCCCACCCCACCGCTTCCATGGAGGCTCAGGGCAAGGCATGACTCTCTAAGAGGCATCCCAGGATGCGGCCCCTCATCTGTGGCCCCGGGCACCCTCTGGGCACGGACTACTCTGTATCATCCCTATTGATTTACTGGCCCATCCTGCCCACTAGACTGCCAACTCTGTAGGAGCAGGAATGAAGTAAAACAAAGATTCTCTCTCCATTTAACCCAAGTATCAGAAAAAGCATCAGCCTACGAGCAAGCGAATAACTTCAGGTCACAGGTTAGGGAGGCAAGAGGGATTGGTAGGGACTGGGGCAAAATGGAGAATAGATTTGTCCACTCGTCCTACCCAGCCAAGGGGGCAATTATTCCTCAGCTCCTGCCACGCAGTCTGATTTTTCTTCTAAAGAAGCTAGAAATCAAGATTTGTGTGTGAAATTTCTCCAGTTTCTCAATGTGGCAACCACTTCTATTTTTGTAAACCACGGAGGCCAGAAAGCAGGGCCCTGGCTGGTCCCCAGTTGTAACCTCTTATCCAGAAGCAGGAGGGTGGGAAAGGGATCAAGAACCAAAACCAGCACACCAAGGTGATTCCAAAATAGAGATTTGTTTATTAAGGATCATTTAGTCTCTGCATAAAAATCACCAATTGTTCCTCAGTGGGTTTTAACACACATCAATTCTTTTGGGGCTGCTCTGTTCGCCCCAACACTTTAAAAAATACAGCTCTTTTTAGCGCCAAGAAGGACAGTTAAGGCAGCGAGGCATTTTTCTTGGGTCTCAGTAGATGGAGGGTTCATCCTCTCCCCCTTGAGAGAGTTCACACAGTAGGTAGTTTCTTAGGTTGGAAAAGCTGTCCCTGAAGAAAATAACTATGCAGAAAAATGCAAATATAGTCACATAGGGCCACTCATTTGTGCCTGATAGCTTTAAAATAACCCTCCCCGTGGCCATCAAAGGCTTGCTGGTTGCTTTCGGCTATAAAAAAACTGTCTGGCAAAAGACAGTAAGAAAGAGCAGTATCTTTAATGACTGTTGTGAGGTCGGGCTGTGCAAACCACATGAGAACACACGCCAGTTTGCTTTAAAAAAAAAAAAATCCCACAACAGGGGCTCTGTGTAATTTCAGATCAAACTCCTCATGGTCCTTAAAATACCCAAAACATCATTCAGCCAGATCCTAAGGACACATGCTTCTTTTTCAAGGGAGGGGTATGACACACAGTTCCCCCAGAGTTACGCTCCGCGTGGGGGGAGAAAAAAAAAAACAAAACAAACCTTAGAACTTGATTAGAAACATTAATTGATCTTTCCCACACTGAAATGAAGGGATAAAGTCAGTCTGTGCTGCTGTGAAATTCAAAGGAGATTCGGAAGTAGGATCGTTATTTATTGCTCCGTGAGGATAAACCCCCAAAAATGACTTAAAAATAAAAACCTGGGCCGCCCGGCCCCTGCAGACCCCGGCCGGACTCTGGGCCGCTCCGGGGTGGGGGCACGCGGGCCGGTGCGGGCGGCCCGCCAGCTTGATTCACAGTGATTCGGGTTAGCCGGTTGCTGGGGTGCGCGTGCCTACACCTTGTAGTTGAGCTCGGCGTTCATCTTGGTGTACATCTCGTAGATGACGTCGATGGTGGCCGTGTAGTTGACCAGGAAGAGACGGACCTTCTCCAGGCACTCTTCCTCTGTCACGTTCTGCCCCTTGGAGAGCGCTTTCAGGAAGTCAGACTTGTAGGGTGCCGCGTAGAGCGCTGCCTTGAGACGGGCGAGAGGGGAGGGGGCACAGAGTTAGGGGACCAGCAGGGGCCGCCAGGCGGGGCACAGTGGGGTTCTGGGAGGGGGTGTCCCCGAGGTCCCTGCTACTCATGGTGTCGGAAGGGAAAGGAAGAGGGAGATGTGTGTTCCCTTCTACCCCCGTGAGGGACAGCAGGAAGGACACCAGCTTCGGGGACAGACAGACCTGGGTTCAAACTCCAGCTTGTGCCGCCGACTAGCTGTGAGCCTTGAGCAAGTTACTTAGCCTCTCTGAGCCTCAGTTTCCTCATCTGTAAAATCGGGATGATAATGGCACCCACGGGCATCAGGTTGCTCTCGTAAGGATCAAGGAGGTTGTGCAAAGTACTCAGCATGCACCAGGCACACAGTAGGTGCTCAGCATGGACGAGCCGCTTCCCTCTGGGTCCCCTGCTCTGGAGAAGATGGACTGCTTCTTCAGAGACCGCACTTTCGGACCAGGGGAGAGGGCTGCTGACAAGGACAGGGGCCTCTTTTCTCCTTCGGGGGGGGTGGGGCTACACGTCCCTAAATTTCAAGGCTCCCCTGACACTTGAAAAGTACAGAGAACAGGTAACGCGCAGAATTGCAGAGCCAGAAAGAAAAGGTTGCAGCTGAGTCAGAAGCTTAGGCTAGGAGTTAGACAGGCTGGGGTGGCTATAAATAATAAAATCATGCATACGAACAGCAGCAGTAAAGCTTTGATTTACTGAGTGTAAACCAGGCACCAAGCACTTTGTACATATTAACTCTTTTAATCTTTACTACAACCCTTGGAGGTGAGGCCTAGTTTACACCCATTTGAAAGATGACGATGCTGAGGCTCAGGGAGGTGGAATCCCAGACCGCATCGTACTGTGTGACCTTGAGTGAGATAATTAACCAACTTCTCTGAGCACCAGATTCCTCATCTATGAAATGGAGGTGAGGATGTGCGTTCGTGAAGAGTAGAATGTGTGGGCAGCCCGCCCTGGGCCAGGCACACAGGACATGCTGTTATCACTCAGGTGCGGGTTGCAAGGACTTTGTAGGGGGCAACACAGCGTGGCAGGGGGGGGGGAGCAGGGCTTCATGGCACCCACCTGGGCCCTGCCCCCAGCCCCACCAGGGGGGACAGCCAGAGGTGGCCCAGCTCTTCCTGCCTGTACCCAGACTGGCTCCTGACCCAGCCTGTGCCTTGTGGGAAAGAGACCAGCCTGTTGGACCCCGGTTCTCAGGGGACAGGGGATGGGCTGCAGGGGAGGGTGGCCAGGACAGGCTGGGCCAGACGAGGGGCCAAGAGACGAGAGTTAGCCAGAGACAGCATGGGGGGCACCCCAAGGACCTCCTGACATCTTCCCGATGGGCCTCTCAGCTGGCGATCCTGGGGGCCCCCAGGCAACCAGGCTGGTGCTGAAGCCCCACTTCCAGAAACCCTGGCTAATGTCACCCCAACGTAAACCACCAAGAGCCCTGTGGACCCGCGTCTCTTTAGCAGATGCCCCGGTGGGTACAGGAGCCCTTCTTCCCCTCCCTTCCCGGGGTGAGGATCCGGGCAGAATCCAAGGGGCCAAACAGGCCTGCCCGCCAGCGACCCTCGGTCTTCAAGAGTCTCCGCCAGGGTTGCTCCCACAGCCCCCCGGTCAGGCGTCACGGGACACTCAACGGAAACAGCACGGAGCAGCTCTGGCAACACCCACCGCGGCCACAGGTGGGGCTGGGCGAGCGCACGTGACAGGGCCCCTGCGTGAGCCAGCCTCAGCCCGAATAGGCCCAGCTGGGCCCAACCGGGTCGCCCAGGGCCACGGCCAAGCCGTGGCAGGAGGGGGGCCGGCCCACCTGGAAGATCTTCTGCACGATCCAGCCGTGGTACTTCTTGAGGGCCATCTCGTAGGCCTTGGTGGCGTTGACGCGGATGAGGTTGGGGTGATTCTCGTCCCGCTCCCCGTCGCAGATGCTCTGGAGGAAGACCTGGATGAAGCGGAGGCCCCTGCGGCCAGGGAGAGAGACGGCGCTTCAGGACCGGGCGCGCTCGGACCCGCCACGCCGCCGGCACACCCCTGCACAGACCCTGACGCACTTGGACCCGAGCGCCCGCTCTGAGCCGCGGGTACGCGCACACACGCACGCGCACACACGCTCCCGGTGGTGGTCACTCCTCAGGTGGTAGCTTCGACCCCGCTTATGTGTAACGTGACCAGCCGGCTCAGCGCAGCAGCTCCCGGGCACCTTGTCCAGAGGAGACCTGCCGCTGGCCGCTGGCCGCTGGCCGCGCTCCCCGCCGGGCTGCGAGGTCTACGAGGCCGGGTCTGGGCCTGCCTTGCCCACTTCTGTGTCCACGCGGCCAGCCCCCGCCACGCGTCAGCTCGCGGACCACGGACTGTGGACACACTGACCGGCCCGCCTTGTGCCTGGACGCCCCGCCTTCACCACCGCTCCGAGCCACTGTCTACACCCTCCAGTGGCCGCTTGAGCCCCTCCTCCAGGCCCTTGAATGCACGGCATCTCATCTCCGGCTCCCTCGGCCCCAGGAGGCTAGGCTTGGCACAACCTGCCCGTTTCACAGAGGAGAACATCGAGGCACCCCCGAAAGGCTCAGGCAAAGGCCAGGATGCGAACCCCACTGTCTGACCCCGGAACCCGACTCCTTCCTTCCCCATCTTTCCCTCTCCCCCCCCCGGAGTCCCTGGATGAGCTGCTCTGTTCCTTCCCTGCAGAGAGGTGGGGATCAGGCTGGCGGGGGATGAGGGGAGGCTTTTAGGGGCAGGAGCACTGGGACTAAAGGGTCTCTTTGTCACCTGTGAGGTAAAGGGAAGTCCTCCATACCTGAATCAGAGCCCTTAACCATCAGGGATCAGCCTGGGCTGTGGGACTGAGCCCAGGGGACAATCCCAGCCCTGTCCTGCTCGGCCACCTCTGCTGAGCCCCTGCCTCCCCACAGCCCTAATGACCGCCCTCTACCCAGCAGCCAGGGTGGGGTACCATCTGACCCTGTGGCTGAACACCTTCATGGCCCTCGGTGGCTCCCCAGCACCCCGATCAGGCTGGGACTCACCTCTGTCCAATCCCACCTGGTCCCTCCCTGCTCCTGCCTCACATCCAGAACCTGTGAGACCAGACCCTCCCAGACTAGCAGGCACCGGGTCTCTCCTGCCCTCCCACCTCTCCAAGGCCTCGTCCTCCTGGGACCCTCCTGCTCAGTCCCAGAGACTCTGCCTGGCACCTCTCCTCCAGGAAGCCCTCCCTGACCTCTCTCTGCTCCAGGCACTGCTACCCTGCTGTCAGGATGCACCCACCAGCCAGATACCCTACTCAGGCTGTGGTATCTGAAGAGGGACCCCACTTGTTCCATGCGGCATCCCACAGGCCCAGCACACAGCAGGTGCTTATTATGTGCTCAGCCAGTTGGCATCTCCCTTCACCCGCCCTCCCAGTCACCCGGCTCTGCCCATGTCTGATCGGGACACGAACAATCTAACCGAGCTGAACATCACCATCTGCCTTGCTCCTCCTAAGAAACCGGCAGAACTTGCCGATGGATGAACCAGGGAGCAGGCCTCACCCAGGCCTGTGAGTCTCTCACCGAGAGACAAAAGTGGGTGGGGGTGGTCCCTAAAACATGCTGTGAGGGCGTTAACTGCAGCCCACCCACCCCCCTGACGTCCTCGGCTGCGCCCTCCAGGTGGGAGACTCTCTCTGTTCCATTTCACCGAAGAAGTATGTGGTGGGGAGACGCGGCCGGCTGGGGCTGGGGAGAGACACAGGGGAGGAGCACCCTTCCTGACTCCAGGCCCAAGAGAGGGCAACACTAGGAACATCCGTGGGGCGGAGTATGTGCCTGGCTTCATGGCAGCTGCCAGTGGTGTCTACACAGCTAAAGGAGAATTCTGTGGCTGGTAGAGAGCTGTGTGAGCTCAGCCAGCCAACTGCCCGGGTTCTCTGAGCCTCGGTGGTCTTATCTGTGAGATGAGAACAACTGGATGTGGGGTCAAGTATCTGCTGGAAGGATGATATATATATATATATATATATATATATATATATATATATATATATATATATAGTGATTATGAGCATTCTCAAGTTTGGGGTAAGACTGTCTGGGTTCAAATCCCCTATCAGGGTACCCTGCCTCCAGCCCATGGGACAATTCTGTGCAAATCAGAGAGAGTGCCTTCTCCTCAAGATGCTGTATTCCTGTCAAGAAGCTCCCATAAAGTCAAACCTGGCACGTGCATGATGCAACCAGCCCTAGATAGGACACCTTTGTGCAGCGTACAACCTGCACAACTGTGCTTGGCCATTGGGGTCCAGCTCTGACCCTGTGACCTGGGCACATTATTTGGCCTCCAGAGCCCCAGTGGCCTCCCCCTGTGAGATGGGGATGATCACCACACCTAACTCACAGCACACGAAATACGATCAGACGTAAAAAAAACGATTAGAACGACATCTAGAGTATGCACTCACTTGCTATGCCTCTGATGGGACTGGAAAAAGGGAGCATCACCAGCAGGGGGGCCTTGGCCCTTTGGGCACTTTTTCTCAGCATTTCACACACGTGAAAGGAACGGGGGTGGCCTCGGAGGGCAACAGTAGGGTTGGACACTCCTAGTCTGCAGAGCAGGGCCCCCGGGGCTGCACGGCCACACACGCCCTGCCACCCAAGCCCATCACCTTTTCAGCCACATCAGCGCCAGCGTGGCTCCCACTTTGGGCCACTCTGCTCCGTACATTTCCTTCTCCACCTCCAGGATGTTCTGCAGGGTCCGGAATTTGGCCGGGTTGCTGTCGTACACAGCTTTGATTTTCTGAAACAGAGCACACGGGGTTCTCCCTTGGAAAGGCCGTCCCCACGGACGGCCGTCCCCCACGCCTGGTCGGGGAGCACCCCTCTCCTTCCCACCCGCGCCAGCACCAGCAGCAGGGGCTTGTGCCGGTAACTACGTGACTGTAACTACCATGACTGTTCACGTTTACCGAGCACCTTCCGTGAGCCGGGAGGGTTGGCAAAGCCCTTTGTGGGCGCTGCTCTACTGATCCTCCCAGTGGTCCTGATGTTGCTGTCATGATCCCCGTTTGCAGTGGGGAAAGCGAGGCTCAGACAGGGGAAGGGATAGCTGGCAGCGGGATCCGGCATAGACCGGTTCCAGGGTCCATGCTCGCCAACCACGATCGATGGCGCCTCAGACCCTGAGCATCGGAAGTGGACGGTCGCTTTGGGATTCAAAGATGTCCGGGAACAAGGCTCCTGAATCGGAGCCAGGCAGTTTGGATCTGAATCCCACCTCCGCTCCTTCCTTGCTGTGTGACCTTAGGTCAGCCCTTCCACCCTGCCGAGCCCCGGCTTCCTCGTCTGTAAAATGGGGATAACGACAGACCAGCCTCAAAGGGCCGCTGGGCTGACAAAATGAGACAATCCAGCGTGGCCAAGCGGCAGGCCGGGCCGTACGTGGATCCTCACGGGGAGAAGGGCAGTGGCTGGGTGACGGCAGTCCAGGGGATGACCCAGGAATGGGGAGGGGGGAAGGGCCGAGCCAATGCACCCGTGGACTTTGGAGTTTACTTCTTATTTGGTCGGGGTGGATACAAGAACCAGGAGGTTCCTTCCCAGGTCAACCCTTCAGACTGTCATCCCCGTCAGGCTGTGACTGCGGGGTATATGATTTCAAAGGAGCACCAAGAGCCCTGGGCCAGATGACCTGGGGGCCAAGCCTGTTTTCCACGTCTCCTTCCTGTTCCTCAACCTGGGGAGCCTGCGGCCAGGAGCAGGGCACTGGTGACTAATGCAGGTTCACAGTCCCAGTGGAGGTTCCGGGCTGTGGCTGCTGGGCCAAGTACATACCGTGATGTTGCCACTTATGTCTGCCTTGATGGGAGTAAACACTGGGGACCCGAGGCAATCTGGGGACAAAACCAGAAGAGAGATTCAGATTCCCATCAAGGAGGAGATTCAGGAACTCCATAGGCCACAGATGCTTGGGAACAGGAAGGCAGTTCACTTGGTGTGTTTAGGGATGAGCGGAGCTGTTTATAGGTGGTAAGAAGGCTTGTGGGCGAGTTAATTTGGAGCGGTGGGCTCCAGGTGAGACCAGTTTCTTGTTGCAGGACTTGTCAGAGCCTTTAAAATCCAACTGGAATATCTAGGGGGCAAATCCTTTTATCCGCAGCGCCCTTTGTTCTTGGACAGCACTGCCCAGAACTTTCTGCAGTGATGGAAATGTTCTAGATCTGCATTAATATAGACCCCATGTGGTTACCGAGCACTTGAAATGTGGTGTGACTGAGGAATTGAATTTGTAATTTTACTTGACTCTCATTCATTGAAATGTAAATAGCACACGTGGCTGGTGGCTACCTTATTGATCAGCACAGCTGTATACAGTACCTTGCAGAAATAATGTTCTGAGAAAGCCCTCTTGGCCAACAAGGCGGATCACTGCTAATAGACCAGTCTGAGGAATCTTATGAGGCAGAAGGGCCAGATTGATTAAAAATGACCTTCTCGGGTGCCTGGGTGGCTCAGTCGGTTAAGGGTCCGACTTCGGCTCAGGTCATGATCTCGCGTTTCATGGGTTTGAGCCCCGCATTGGGTTCTGTGCTGACAGCTCAGAGCCGGGAGCCCCTGCTCCCGAATCTGTGTCTCCCTCTCTCTCTGCCCCTCCCCTGCTCATGCTCTCTCTCTCTCTCAAAAATAAATAATAAACATTAAAAAAAAATTTTTTTAATGACCTTCTCATTCACCAGCCTGTAAGAAAGAAACTGGCGACGGAGAGGCTCCACGGTTCGGAGACCCAGCCTCAGAGCCCAGGAGAACATGTCAGCAATGGGGTCCCAGTCACTTAACACAGTGTGAGGGACGCCGGCTCAACCTCCACCCTGCTCTGCAGGCACTGGCCTCAGCCTTCCCATCTAGCCAGTGGGGCAGCAGGACCGATCAGAGATGCCGCGGGCAGGACTTGAAAGAACCCACCTCCAAGGCACACGTTTTGTTTATGTCTGCAATCGGAATGTTCTTAATTGGAGGGGGTTTTCCCTTCTTGGTGTTACTGGTGACACCGTTTTTGTCTTTGCTTTTGAAGTTTATTTATTTTGAGAGCGAGAGAGCGAGCGAGAGGGAGAGCATGGGTGGGGGAGGGGCAGCGAGAGAAGAAGAGAGAGAGAGAATCCCAAGCAGGCTGCACTATGCCAGCACGGAGCCAGACTCCGGGTTCAAACTCACGAACCATGAGACCGTGACCTGAGCAGAAACCAAGAGTTGGACGCTCAACCAACTGGGCCACCCAGGCGCCCCGCCAGTGACACCTTTGAGTCCATGAAAGGCAGACCTCGAAATGGGCGGGGCCTGGGACTCTGAGCAGCCTGCCCCCCTCCTTTCCCTCCTTTGTGACCCTCTGGCACTGTCGTGAGGACCTGAGACACCCCACAGGTCAGAGCCTCTTGCTGAGGGCTTGGCATGGAGGAAACACGCAGGGAAGAGCTGGTTCCCTCGTGAGCAGGTTCAGCGCAACCCTCACCCTCAGAGCCTGAAGCCAGCTGTGCTCCCCCAACACATTCTCCCCCCCCTCGTTGCTGTGTCCAGAGACCACAGGGCCCCGGGGACACAGACGCCCGAGCAGGCCACCGTGGGTACCCACGGGAGGGACATGCCAGACTCTCCTCGCCCGGCAGGTCAGGCACGGGCCTCCGTGTGCACGCCACCTTGACCGCACGGGAGCAGAGGCTTGGGGGAGGGGCAGCTGCAGACTGAATTCCACCCAAGGTGACCCGGCACACCTGGCCAGCCATCTGGAACAGTCCAAGCACAGCTGTTAAAAGAGGTGCATTGGGGAAACAGCTTTAGACACTATAAATGAAATACCCCAGAAGCCAGTGGAAAGAAAGTGGGGAAGGCATCCAGACAGATGGGGTTTGTTTGAATGAGCAAGTCTCCTCGCCTGGGTGCCTCGGTTTCCTCTCATGTCAAATGGGGCAGTAATTGTACTTAACTCATAGGACTGTCACGGGAATTAAAAAACCATGTACTGGACGCATTAGGCAGAGTGCCCGGTTAAGATGGATTTTTACCACGTTCACGACTTCAAGCTCCGTGGTCCTGCAAACGTCAGCCAGCTGTGCTCAGAAGCCACGGGCCCTGAGGAATCTCTGCCCAACGGGAACACGCTTGGCCCGTACCCACATCCCTCTATCCTCTGCCTTCTTGAGGCCCCTCGTCAGGCCCAGGGCAGGCTTCAGGCACAGAATCCTCAGGCTGACTGGCCAGCCTTCCGTCATCCACTGGGCTTCTCCCCCGTGCCTGTGGGGCCAGACCGCCTTCCACGGGGCCATGCAGGTGCGGCTCCCGGGTGCTGGGCTGGGGGTCCAGACGGCCTCCCAAACTACCCCATCCCAATCTTTCATCTTGCCTGACGCACCACTGACTTCATCCAGCAGGGACGGTCGTGGAATCTGCTAACCCTGGAGCACGTTACTACCGGCTGCCGCGAAGGACAAGGCGTTCCGGACTTAAATAGTAATGCAAGCGAGCCAGTCGCAGCGACTGTTCCCTCTTGACTGTGCAGCCAGGGGTCACCAATGCTGACCCTCACAGGGGCCAGGCGGGTCCCCTGGATGTGCTGCATGGGGACTGACTGCTCCTCAGCTCTGGCTGATGGCTTCATGTCCTCATCCTCCAAAAACGCATAATGTCCAAAGATACAGGGTGAACTGATGGATGGATAGACAGGTGCAGTAAAATATTAATGGCAGAATGCAGGTGGTGGGTGTGCAAATATGCACTGTTAAAATTCTTTCAATTTTACCTTATGTTTGAAAATTGTCGGGGCACCTGGGTGGCTCAGTGCGTTAAGTGTCCGACTTTGGATCAGGTCGTAATCTCACGGTTCCGTGGGTTTGAGCCCCACATCAGGCTGAGTGCTGACAGCGCAGAGCCTGGAGCCTGCTTTGGATTGTGTCTCCCTCTCTCTCTGCCCCTCCCCTGCCTGCACTCTGTCTCTGTCTCTCTCTCTCAAAAAATAAATAAACATTTAAAAATTAGGAAAAAACTTGTCGCATTTAACATGCTGGGGGAAATGTCAGGGCTTGTGTTTTTTGTGGGGTTTTTTTTTTGCTCATAAAGTCGTATCTTTTCCTTTTACTTTTTTTCCGAGTCCGTTTCATGGTGCTTGTGGTTCCACGTGTCATTCTATTTACCACCCATCTCCCCCTTGGACTTGAGCTCTGAGAGGGCAGGGACCTGGTCACCTGGGCCCCCCCTCCCCCCCGCCCTGTGCCCCCTGTGCCCAGCATGCGTGGCACGAATGAGTGGCCCGACGGTGGAAACTTCCCTCCAGTCCCACTTTCTATCCACCCACTGGTGGTGCCGATTGACCCCACGCATGGTTCTAGAGGCACCCATACCACCAAGATGGCGGAGGATACGGGGAGGGGATGGGGCCCCAGTTTCTCTGATAAAGGAGAACGTAGGAAGACCGGCCCTGGGGGGCTGCGCGACGTGCGGAGGCATCATACGTGCCAACTGAGCGCTCGGTCCGCATGTGATCGTTTTCCCCGCTACGGGCCGAGTCGAGGAGAACCTTCCATGGGAGAACGTACAGACCCGGGGCTCCGGAACCAGTCATTGCCAACCACCCATGGGCGGTTTACCGGCCTGTCCCAGTGACACAGGTCATTGAGCATGCATTTCAGAGACGCAGAAAAATGTTATCTGGCCTCCTCCGCTCTGAAAAGAGCTCTTGTGCAGTTTCTGAGCAGTCCTGCCCCGGTGGCAGGGAGAAAGGCTTTTTGTTTCGCGTTTTCCTGACAGTGCGCTGTGCGGGTCACGAGGCCGCTGTGGTCAGCAGGAGCAGGGCCCTGGGAGCAGTGGCTATTGTGTGCCGTGGCCACCAGGCAGGGACACGGCTTCTGCTCCACTGGGGAGGGCAGGGATGCAGGGCCTACGTGTACTTCTGGAGCGGGGAGCGGAGGAGGAGCTGAGAGGGACGGCGGGGGGTGGGGGGGAGGGGAGTGGGCGGACCCCAGGAGAGAGGGGTGGGGAGGCTGACCCCAGAGTCCACTTCCAGCAGGAGAGGCATCTCTGTGCACACATAGACGCGCACGTCGGGGTCAGTTTCGGAGCACCTGGGAGCAGGGAGGAGGCGGTGTGGTGCTCTGAGGTCTGCTGGTCTGGGTTCAGGTCCCAGGTCTGTGACTTTGGACGAGTGACTTAACCGTGCCGGGCTCAGGTCCCTCACTGTCCGCAGCCCACAGGTGCCGTGTGCAGGCGCAGTTGAGGCTGAAACCTGCTTCAACGTGACCTGCTGAATGTTCCAGGCTTGTCTGTCTTTGGTGCCGTCCAAGGCCACCACGCCCAGAAAAGTCAAGGGACTTGCCTAGGGTCACAAAGAGGAAGCCAGGCACTCAGACGTAATTACAGAACCAGGGCTGGTTCCACTTCTCCCTCACCTTTCTTTCTAGAATGTTCCCAGCCAGGTGAACTCACCAAAAAGGAGAGTACTCTGACAGGAAAACCAGAAGATGATTTTAATCACCAAGCACATGGTGGCCTTTTGAATAGTTTAAACTCAGGCTGGCCCCTGCTCTGGGCAGACTGTGACACTACCCAGCCTTACCTTTCCTACGGAATGTAGCCGTGCCCCAAAATTACCTTTCTTGTTTTACCAGTTTTGCAGATATACCTCCAAGTTGGTTTTTATTGTTGTCAGCAAACAGGCTCTTTAAAATGCCATCCAGAAGCCCTCTGCCAAAAGGGAGGGAGGGGGTTTGGATGGTTTCCTAGTTCCTCATCTTACCTCCAGGGAGAAAGGAAGTTGTGAAAGTTTCTTTCTCCGTGAAAGAAAGAAAGAAAGAAAGAAAGAAAGAAAGAAAGAAAGAAGAGAGAGGGAAAGAAAGGAGAGAGAGAGAGAGAAAGAAAGAAAGAAAGAAAGAGGGAGAGAGAGAGAAAGAAAGAAAGAGAGAAAGAAAGAAAGAAGAGAGAGGGAAAGAAAGGAGAGAGAGAGAAAGAAAGAAGAGAAAGGGAAAGAGAGAGAAAGAAAGAAAGAAAGGAGAGAGAAAGAAAGAAAGAAAAAGAAAGGGGAAAGGAGAGAGAAAGGGAAAGAAAGGAGAGAGAGAGAAAGAGGGAGAGAGAGAGAGAGAAAGAAAGAAAGAAAGGGAGAGAGAGAAAGAAAGAGAGAAAGAAAGAAAGAGGGAGAAAGAAAGAAAGAAAGAAAAGAGAGGGAAAGAAAGAAAGGAGAGAAAGAAAGAAGAGAAAGGGAAAGAGAGAGAGAAAGAAAGAAAGAAAGAAAGAAAGAAAGAAAGAAAAAGAAAGGAGAGAGAGAGAAAGAAAGAGGGAGAGAGAGAGAGAGAAAGAAAGAAAGGAAGGAAGGAAGGAAGAAAGAAGAGAAAGGGAAAGAAAGGAGAGAGAGAAAGAAAGAGGGAGAGAGA
This sequence comes from Panthera onca, assembly GCF_046562875.1. Lineage (NCBI taxonomy): Eukaryota > Metazoa > Chordata > Mammalia > Carnivora > Felidae > Panthera > Panthera onca. The sequence goes on from NC_138350.1 coordinate 17,492,057, forward strand.
GAAAAAGAAAGAAAGGAAGAAAGAAAGAAAGGAAGAAAGAAAGAAAGAAAGAAAGAGAAAGGGAAGGAAAGGAGAGAGAGAGAAAGAAGGAAAGAGGGAGAGAGAGAGAGAAAGAAAGGGAGAGAGAAAGAAAGGGAGAGAGAAAGAAAGGGAGAGAGAAAGAAAGAAAGGAGAGAGAGAGAGAAAGAAAGAAGAGAAAGGGAAAGAGAGAAAGAAAGAAAGGAGAGGGAGGGAGAAAGAAAGAGAGAAAGAAAGAAAGAGGGAGAAAGAAAGAAAGAAAGAAAGAAGAGAGAGGGAAAGAAAGGAGAGAGAGAGAGAAAGAAGAGAAAGGGAAAGAGAGAAAGAAAGAAAGAAAGAAAGAAAGAGAAAAGAGAAAGGAGAGAGAGAGAAAGAAAGAGGGAGAGAGAAAGAAAGAAAGAAAGAAGAGAAAGGGAAAGAAACGAGAGAGAGAGAAAGAAGGAAAGAGGGAGAGAGAGAGAAAGAGAGAAAGAAAGAGGGAGAGAGAGGAAAAGAAAGAAAGAAGAGAAAGGGAAAGAAAGGAGAGAGAGAGAAAGAAGGAAAGAGGGAGAGAGAGAGAGAGAGAGAAAAAGAAAGAAAGGAGAGACAGAGAAAGAGAGAGTGGGAAAGAAAAAAGGAAAGGAGAGAGAGAGAGAAAGAAAGAAAAAGGGAAAGAAAGGAGAAAGAGAGAAAGAAAGAGGGAGAGAGAGAGAAAGAGGGAGAAAGAAAGAAAGAAAGAAAGAAAGAAAGAAGAAAGGAAAGAATAAGCTATAACTCCAACGTCTGACTCCATAGGACCACTCCTAATGGGCACAGATTCTGAATACAGATAAGCCTTGGTTATCTGGAATATGTGGCAAATGGCCACTTCTGTTTGGTGTGGAAGGTTTTTCTAAGCACGCTACTCAATCCAGAAGGCATAAGGAAAATACCACAAAGCTGATTACAAAACCCAGAAACCTCTTACATGCGGCATGAGGAGATATCCCATCACCAATCACAGGCAAACAACAAACTGATGGTCGGAGGGCTGGTCTGTGAAACAAACCATAGACTAAAGATAATTATCCTTAATATGTAAAGAGCTCTGATAAATCAATAAGAAACAGCCGAACCTGATAGAAAAATGGCATAACATAGAACAACAAAATGTCTTACCTTGACAATAAAAAGAAGATAAAATTAAAACGGCGAAATATTTTTTAGCTGTCTAATGTAACGAATGCCCCAACCTTCTCTGGTTCAACCACTCTGGATGAAACGCATCAAAATGTAACACAAATGTCCCTGCTTTCGTATACCAAGCCACACACGGTTTTCTAAATAGGGCCATCATCGATGATAGGAATTATGATAAAGGTGTGAGCCAGTAACCTCACAGGCCCCCCTGAACCCTTCACTAAATGGCTCTACGTGGCATTTTCAGGTTTTCAGGACCAAGTTGCCTAATGGAAAAGAAATTGTTCTTGACAGGCAAGGAGCACCACTCCCTCCTGCTTTCTCTGTAGCGCTTTCATTCTGCTAGATACTTGGGAAACAAATAATGAAGGGGGTCAGCTTCAAGGTCAAGCATTTTGTGCATGACCTCCGTGACGATTCTGGCTGGACAACCTCCTACCTGGGATTCACCAGGGTTCAGATAAGGAGGTTGCCCAGAGAGCAGAATGCCCCACAAGCCATCAGTCACCATATGTCACCCAGAATCAGACTCGTTTCTGCTTTTTCCGGCTTCAACGTGGTTGGAAAGCAACAGTTGTTACGAACGCTCTGAGCACGACCACAGCACATATGCAAGCTTCCCCACGACACCTGCCGGACACTGGGCAACGGGGCGACTGAACTGCCCTGCCTGGACCCCCCTCTCATTCCATCTCAGGAACAATTTTGGCAGAGGAATAAAAAGCACTCCTCTTCTTAGACACAAGGCTTTGCTCTCAGCCTGTGTGATTCAGAATGGAAACCCCGACCCCAACCAATACTTACTTCAAAAAGGAAGAACAGGATGCTAGGAGCCTGGTTTAGGAAGGTTCTATTTCAAATTCAATTTTTTTTTTTTTTTTTTTTTTTTTTTTTTCAGTAGCTGGATAATTAGGTTCCATTGCTAAAGATACGAGGCAGATTAACTTTACAGGTCCTGGCTTTTCGAGGACGATAATGGGAGGAACTCAGATTACAGCCGATGGAAGTGAATCATTTATTAATCCACAGGTATGTGGTGTGTACTAGGCCTGCTTTGAGAATGCCCACCTTCGTAAAACTAAGACTTCTCGAGATAAGGCATTTTATTGTTGTGTGAATTGTCGTTTTTAAAATTTTTACTGTCTAAAGAGGAAAGGATGTTTACAAAACAATCCTGTGGCACCCGGGTGGTCCAGAGGGTTAAGCGCCCGACTCTTTGATTTCAGCTCAGGTCACGATCTCGATCTCGTGGGTCTTGGACTTGAGCCCCGTGTCGGGCTCTCTGCTGTCAGCGCAGAGCCCGCTTTGGTTCTTCCATCTCTCTCTCTCTCTCTCTCTCTCTCTGCCCCACCCCACTGTCTCAAAAATAAATATTTAAAAACAAAACAAAAGAAAGCCAATCCAAAACACTGGTTATAAATTAAAAATCACCCCAATGGCATGCCAACTCCCTTTGTCCACAGTTGTCCCCTTCAACAAAAGCCACCCCTGAAGTGGGGATGTGGCTGGGAAACTCATTTTTCTCTACTTGCTGTGTGGCCTGGGAGAAATCAGTTAACCTCTCTGAGCCGCGGCTTCCTCATTGGTAAAACGAGGCCGACAACGGACCCCACCTCAGGACCTCACCTCATCGGGTCGCTGGGAGGCTTAAACGAGGTGTTGTTTAAAGGGCTTTGCACAGTCTCTGGCACCTAGTAAATGCTCAGGAAAAAAGAAAGTATTCTTTATGCTTATTATTATTATTATTATTTATAACATCATTTTCATCTTTCTCAACAGACAAAGCTTTTCTTCAGAGAGGAAATCCAGAGAAGAAGGCTCCCAATGACTAAGAAATCACAGAAGAAAGAGAGTAAGGGAGGGAGGAGAGAAAGTGGAGCCTACTGATGGATATGGATACAATTAGCAGGAAACCTCCTGTCATAAAATAAGGACTTCAAATGTACTCCAGACCATTAAAAAAAAAACGGGCTCTCAGACGAGAGTGGAGTGAGGGAACTTGGGGGAACAGCACAGCAGAAAATGAATCACTTCCGAGCACAGGAAAGTGTGAGCTGGCTGGTTTTTATAGGACCCTGGAGAGGGCAGATCAGCTGTAATGACTTAAAAGCTCAGATACAGTTAACACGCTAACCAAAAAGAGAAAAAAAAAAAAAAAAAAAAAAAAAAAAAAGAAAGCCCCGATACAAGTAACACTGTAAGAAAGCAACAAAAGGAGTGAACATCCACCCAGGCGGTTTTTAAACTGAAACAATGAAACCTAAGACCAGAGCCCCTCCGGGTGGCTCACTGAAACCAGCGCTGCTTGGCCAGATGGGGATTTCCTAGCACTCCCCTCCCCCACTCCCAAACAGCGTGGAAGGGCCAGAAACGGGGCTACTTCTGCCCGGAGTAAGACCTCCCGGGTCTTTGAGTGCTGCCCTCCCTTATCACAGGGCCAGCCCACTTCTCAGCCCCGTGGACCACTTCCCAGCTGTGCCGACCTGGTCACCTCCCTTCCCCACTCGGAACCTCGGTTTCTTCTTCTGTAAAATGGTGCTACTCCTTCCGAATTCGTAAGGTCATGAGAAGGCTTAGAAATGAGACAGAGGCTCATTCAAAGCTCGGTACGTGGGCGCCACTCAAGACAGGAGTCACGCTAGCTGTGATCAGGGTCGTGCGTTATATTTTACAAAGCCCTCTGTCACTCGCTCTTCCCATTCCCTTTCAGGTCGACACCTCTGGACAACTCCGCTCTGCCAGCTGCACTGCTGGGCCCCGGGAGGGCCCAACCTCTGCCCCTGAGGGATTCGCAGTGGGGCACTGTTCCTCCAAGCAGCCCTGTGCTGGAGGTGAGGCAGGCCTGGATGAGCTAGCAAGAGACAGAGTGGACACTTTCCCTCCTACTTCTCCATTTGAGTCCCTCTGGGAGCAGAAGCCAGACTTCAGTCCTTGACCTCAGGGCCAGACTTTTCTGAACATGGGGACGAGGAGGATCTACTCGCAGTCACTGGAGGACGAAGCAGGCGGGCACCGGTGGTCTGTGCTCCGCGCTGGTCTTTGGATGTTATAAATGAGGGTGCTGGAGCGGTCTCAGACCAGCAGCTGGCCCCAGCCCTGGCCGTCGGTCACCAGACCCACAGATGGGAGAGACAGCTTCTTTCTGGAAATCTTTGTTTCTTTCCCAAGGGCTGTGTGGCAGTGTCTGAAGGCCTGAGGCCATCCGTCCTATCTGGGCAAAGATGGAGCGATTCTGGGCGCTGAGCACCAAAATCATTTGGGAAGGTCACCTCCATCCTTCTTGGGAGGCCAAGCCCAGTCGGGGCTGGAGGCCTAGAGAGGGGATGAACTTAGGCGTGGACACAGCCTTGGCACCGTGGAACCAGGACTCAAGCTCGCGTGGGCTCGGCCTGCCGCCAGGGCCCGTGTTTCTTCCCATTCATCTACCTATGATTTTCAGAGCAAGGCCTTCAGCAGACAGCGGACCCAAGTTCAAAGTGACTTCTCCCAGTTGAGCCTCAAAAGCAGCCAACTCACAGCTGTTACAGACACAACCGGCTAACACAGGAGTCAGCGGCAGCTCTTTCAACAGGGGTCACTCAGATCTTCCCTGGGCCAGGTGAGATCATGAGCGTGACACATCAGAAGGACATCGGGCACACAGTAGGTGCTCCTAAAGTCTAGTGGGCCCCCACCCACTACCTGCAAAGGCACTACCAGCCAGTAAGAGTCTCCTGGCAGTTTCGAAATTGCAAAACCCAATTGCAGAAAGTGTATTTTTGGCTTCTTCCTCCCACAGGGACACAGTTTCCTCTAAAAGCGTCCCTCACAGGCATACAGTCTATGTCCGGTCCCTACAGAATCCAGCCTTCAACAGACACTCAACCAAAATGATAACTAAGCTGCTAGAGTAAGACGGTTCAATCCAGTTTCTTGCTCATCTTTCTTGCGATATTAGCTTTAAAACTTGTATAAACTTAAAAAACAAAACACCGCAGAGATCTGATAGGTGGTCCCGAGTCCCAGAAGGTACTTGTTGCCCTGGGGCAGATAACTTCCCTCAAAGAAGGGGAACTTCTTACTCCCAGGCCAAGGGGTGTTAAGGGGGCTGGTTCTCAGGCGGTTAACGCCATGTTCCAATTACAGGAGAAGCTGACCTGTTTGGGATGACTGGGTGACTTCTATATCCCAGTCATTCAAATTTGCATTCAAATGAGCAAGGGTTACGGGGCCCAGCTTGGAGGGCCGATTACGAGGCAAACACCCGGGAGGAAAGCTGCATATCTGGTTTGCGGGTTCCGGCATCTTGAACCAGTCACTGTGCCCCCTGGACTCTTTAGTGGCCATGCAGGTGGCTCCACGCGGGGCAGAAGGGGGTTTCTCCTCTGCCGGACAGGAAGCCAGGACAGCAAGCAGGCACATGGCCAAGACCACTGCATAAGGAATCCTGAGGCCTGAGGCCCGAGTTCTGGTTTGACCTGAGCTGTGGCTGGGCTCCATTGGTTGCCCCCTGGCTGTGTGACCCTGGGCATGTCACCTAACCTCTTGGGCCTCGGTTTCTCTGGCTGTATAACAAGAAGATAATTCTGTCCTTCTGGGCTGCCACTGTCCCCCCCTCCCCCCACAAATAGAGCGAGCACTGAACCAAAGGGATGGGAAATCACTCTTTCTGGGGTTTCCCCTACGACTATTTAATGAGCATCAGATACCTGTAAGGCCTGATTCTCTGAACGTCCATTTAATGACATAAGAGATCTGAAGGAAGAAAAATCATCCCCAGAAAGTGGATGTCAAGAACTGAGAGATGGAGATCATTCCCTTCAGCTTCTGCATCTTCAGTTTCTCCCTAAACAGTGAGAACAGACAGGCGTGGCTTCATGCACCACGTCCGACAGACCTGGAACAGCGTGTTAAGAAAAACACCGAGGCTGTGTCTAGACTAGAAGGGAGAGAGCGGTATCGTGACTGGTTAATAATGTCATGTCTGCCATGGGTACGGTTTATGAGTTACGTATTTTTTCAAATTTATTCATTTATTACTATTTAAAAAAACTTTTAATGTTTATATTTATTTTTGAGAGAGAGACAGAGCGGGGGCAGGGGAGGGACAGAGAGAGGGAGACACACAATCTGCAGCAGCCTCCAGGCTCTGAGCTGGCAGCACAGAGCCCGACGTGGGGCTCGAACTCACGAACCCTGAGATCATGACCTGAGCTGAAGTTGGCTGCCTAACGGACTGAGCCACCCAGGCGCCCCGTGAGTTATGTATTTTAATTCAGAAAGAGAGAGAAAAGCAAAACTTCTTCTAGAAAGAACCCAGAAAACAAAAAACAAAACAAAAAAAAAACATGGGAATGGAACCAAAAGCATTCACTCAGCAAATATCACCAGCTCACCTGGGGCCAGGCGCTGAAATAGCTCAAAGTCACAGAATGTGATAGGTTCTGTGGTAGTCTAAGGGAGTCAGGAAAGACTTTCCGGAAGAGGTGACTTTCCCGTAGGGATAAGCAGAGCCCAGCCAGGCCAAAGGAAGGTGGTAGGCTGGAAAGGAGGAGGGGTGTGCCAGGCAGAGGCAAGTGATGGCACGGCACCACTCGTGGGGCTGCAAGCCATCCAGAGAGGCTACAACACAGATTTCAAGGTGGGGTAATAGGGAGCCACCGAAGCTTCCAGGCAGGGAGTGACCAGATGAAATGACATCCCTGTCTCTCCCTCCCCCTCTCCCACTGCCTCCACCCTCTAATTGTTAGTACTGTAGAACATTGCTGCATAATTGACCTAAAAGATGAGAGAGCAAGCCTCACAGAAGTCAGTCGCAAGCTGATCACTCAGACATGAGATCCAATTACTGGGTCAAGGTGGAGAAAGAAGCCGGACAAGGGGCTGGACTCTAAGTGGACATAGTAAAGCCTGTACCACGCCAGAGGTTCAGGCCAGAGATAAGGACGAAGGGCTAGCCCAAGATGTGGACGCTCTAAGCCACACCAGACCCGCAGCCCGAGGAATCAGCATTCACCCGGGCTGACCAACTCTGTCACAAACCACACCCGACAAAAGTGAAAGAAATGTGATTGCTCTAAAAGCTTTCGCATCCTTCAACCCAGCAATTTCACTTCTAAAAATTACAAATAATGAAAGAAGTACACAAAGAAACACATACGAGGATGTTCACTGCAGCGTTGTTTATGAGAGTTGTTTACGAGAGCAGACCACGAGAGAAGTGATGTGCATGGCCCACAGCAGGGGACTGGTTAATTAAAGGATGACCACATTCAAACAAAGGAATTCTAAGCAGCTGTGACAAATGGTGACAGGCATGGGAAGATGGTCATGCTATATAGTGGGCGGAAAAAAGCAACTTATGCATTTTCCCTTAAGACGGACAAAAATGAGTCCAATAGGAAAGTATTTCGGAATGTCAACAGAGATGCTCTCAAAATAAAAACAAGCAAACCAAAAAACCCGACCTCAAAAGGTTCTGAGAGGATTAGAGTACTAGCACATCGTAAGTGCTCAAGAGATGACAGAGAGATTTTTATTTATCATTTCTTCTTGCAAAGTTTTTCCTTCGATACACAGATCTTCCTTACAGCATTCAATACTTTTTAAAAACACAGCTTTCTGGGGCGCCCGGGTGGCTCAGTCGGCTGAGCTCCCAACTTCGGCTCAGAGATCACGATCTCGCAGTTCGTGAGTTCGAGCCCCACATCGGGCTCGTTGCTGCCGGAGAGGAGCCTGCTTGGGATCCTCTGTCCCCCTCCCTCTACCCCTCCCCCACCTGCGCTCTCTCAAAAATAAATAAACGTTTAAAGCAAAACAAAACAGCTTTCAGCCCTTTGCCCTATTTATATGAAGAACAGTGGTTCTCACACCAGATTTTGTCTCCTCGCACAAGTCATTGTCCCAACTTGGGGAGAGGGAGGTGTTACTGGCATCGAGTAGGTAGAGGCCAGGGATGCCACTAAATGCACAGGACAGCGCCCACCACAAAGAATGATCCTGCCTCAACCGTCAGCTGTGCCATGGTGGAGAGACCCTGATTTAGAGGGAAGCGTGGCTACAACCTATTTCAGACTTCTTGCATCCACTAAGCCAGACCTGTCCCATTCAAGAAGACACACGCAAGCCACCCGGACCATCCAGGTGACCACACGCCCCCAAGATGAGACAGAGCCCCTGTGTTAGAGCCCATGGTGGATCTCAACGGACCCCTGAGTCCCAGAGAAAAGCCACTGGTGGGAGCATCCTCCTAAAACTGAAATCCTCAGGAGAAACTCTTCTCCCAGACAAGCAAAATGGTTCAAAATGGATTATCACATTTTTTTCTTTTAAGAGGGCTAAGAATTATTCTGTGTGGGCCAACCCACGGAGGCTTCTGTATAAGTGGGGCCTCTGTCAACAGATGTGCTGCCCCACGGCACATGGCTCACAGCAAAGACAAGGGTCCTTTCAGATCAGAGGAAGGGAGGAGGGGATGCTCTTCAGCCCTGGCATCCTGGCCCTGCTGGCTCCAGGGGCCACCGTCCCTTCTCCTCTAAAAGCAGCCAGATGATCGCATCCGGTGAGGGTCCCCCCAACTGCAGAACCGTAGTACGGGCACCTTTGCCGAAGATAAAGAGATTAACTTGGGGTTTCTCACCTCGACAAGGCAAACATTTGGGGCTGGATCAATTCTTTGTGGTGAAGTTGTCCTCTGCATCGTAAGGTATTTTGCGGCATATCCCTGGCCTCTACCCACTGAATGCCAACAGCACCTCCCTGCACGCCACCCCCCCAGCCCCGCCCAACACACACACACACACACACACACACACACACACACACACACACACGCACGCACAAGCTGTGACAAACAAAAATGGCTCTAGACATTGCCAGCTGTCCCCTGAGGGGCAAAACCGCCCTCAGTGGAGAACCATTAGCTTAAACAGATTCTGAATCCTTGTCCAGGGCAAGCTGGCTGAGTCCTGCCAATGTTCACAGAACAAGAGGTGGTGGGGGGTGGGGGGAGGCATGCAAATAAAAAGTTCCTCAGTGCCAAAGCCAGTGAGTTCCCAAGCCCCTGCCTGGAGAGTCAGTGTTATTTCAACACTGAGATAACCGATAAGAACATTTCAGACACTCCATGAGGATGGACTAAGCACCTACTATGTGCCAGGCACTGTTCTGGGTACTGAGGGTGCAGCTGCGGACATAAAAGTCCGAGACCCTGCTCTCAGGTTGCTAACCCAGGTCTGAGGATCATACAAACCAGGTGACTGCACTCACTCAAACCCTGATTAATCATCTACTACGTGAAGGAACCAAAACTGGACCAAGGAACTGATGCGATAACTGCTGCCCCCGCAGCTAAGATCCATTTGGCATTTAAGGCCTCACAGCTTTACACACATTTACCCCCTCGCAGCTAGCCTGAGAGATCAGCAAACCCATTTCACAGATGGGGACCACCCACTTAGGGGTAACGGGAGTGGCTGTCCGTGTGCCAGATCTCTTCAGCCCCAGGTCAGTGTTAAGGTTCTGTCAGTTTGTGGGTTACAGCCGAACTCTGTCCTGGGGATGGGTATCTTCCTGCAAGGCCACCGAGTGAATGAGCAGGGCAAGGCGCAGGGCAAGCCCACATGGAAGGGTCAGGTTGCACCTTTAGCCAGGACCCGAAAGGCAAAAGGCAGCGGTGGGTGGTGTTGTCTTCTATTTCCCATTTTCCATCCAGGGCCTGGGCTGGGCTCAGGGAGGTGAGGAAAGATGCTCTGAAACTGGCTTAGCGACTGCCTTCCTCACGCTCCCACAGCCTTCCTGGACCTGCCATATGAGGCAGGGGCTTCTTCCAGAGCCCATGCCAAGCACTCTGTGTCTGACGTCACCCCACAAAGCAGCTTCCCCTGACCTGACCCCTGTTCTAAATGGAGGAAACACTTTAGGTGGTTCCCCCTAGAAAGGGGTGCCAGAGTTTCGCGAATCCCTCTTCAAAACCTCCCTCCTCATCCTTCCTCCCTTGGTGCAGGGGTGGGGTGTCTTTGATCTGGAATGGGGGAATTCTGAGGAAAGAAGGGTTCACACCTGCGAGGGGGAGGCTGGAGAATGTAAGGAAAAGAGAGGGCTTATGGAATGGGAGGGTTATTTTAAGGGGAGGGAGTTGAAAGCCACTCTGAAAAGCAAGAAGGGAATGATAGGGTGAGGGATACAGGATTTGGGGTTGAAGGGGCGGGATGCTTTCGGGAAGATGGGAGGATTGGAAGTGTCAGGGGTGTCTGGGGGAGAGGGATGATCGGGGGAGCCCAAGGAAGTGGAGAACTGGCGCGCGGGAGGGGGGTGGGCATCTTAAGGAAACGGTGGAGTGTGAGGTGGTGGAGATGAAGGAGTGGAGTGTCTGGAGGAGACGAAGGATCTGGGGGTGTCCGGGAGAGGGAGAACCTGGGGTGCCTGTAAGGAAAGGGGGTCTTGGGTGCCTGGGGAAATAGGATCTGGGGTGTCCGGGAGAGGGACGGCTGGAGGATGCTCGGGAGAAGGGGGTTCGGGTGCATCTGGGAGCGCTCCGGAGAAGAGCTGCGGGCTGGCTCCCCCATTCACCCCTGCTCACCGAAGAAGGGCGGCAGGTGGGACACCGCCTCGAGGAAGGGCCCCGTCTCGATCTGCTTGTCCGCGGGCAGCGGCTTCAGCAGGTGCTCGGCCAGCAGCGCCATTTCGGGGTCGAGGCCGGCGGTGATGCCCCAGCCGGCGCCGCGGGCGTCCACGCCGCCCCCCGGGCCGCCGCCGTCAGCGCTGGGGCCGTCACTGACGCCCGCCGCAGACTCAGGGGACGCCAGCGTCGCCACTTCCGCCCTCGCCGCGCCCGCGTAGCCGAGCGCTCAGCGCCGCCCGCAGGCCAAGCGCCTAAGCGTCCAGACGCGCCGCCCCGCCCCCACCCGCCCGCGCCAATCCGCGCCCGCCGTCGCGCCCGCCCGTCCAATCCGCGCCCGTCGCCGCCCGCCTCCCCGCCGCCATTGGTCAGGGGGCGGGGCCGGCCAGTCCGGCCTGAAAGCGCGCGGACTCGCCAGTCTAGGTCCGCCCAGGTGAGCCGCTCCCTGGTGAACCTTCTGCGGGCGTTCCCTGCGGCCCCGGCGACGTGTTCCCCCTCCGCCCCCAACCCGGGCGGACCGGCTCGGGCCGGGTCCTCGCCTGATGGGGGCGTAGAGCTGCCCAGGTCACAACTCCACTCACCTACCAGCCCAACTTTACAGCCCAACACAGCCAGCGCCCCCGAGGACACCTGTTTCCCCAAGAACAGAGCCTGTCTGTCCTCCAACAGCCCCAAGCAACCTGTTGGACGCTGTTCGGGTCGCAGTTCTCTTTAGCTGCAACCAATGGGGACGTTTGACTGTTCTTCAATGATCTTTCACCTGTTGGACGCTGCTCAAGTCACAAGTTTAACTCGGCCATGCCTAGCTAAGACTTCCGTTTCCTGAAATCTGGGGTCCTGTCTGACCTGAACGGTCTGATGTTACCTAAGGGACCTGGCCCAGTTTACCATCCAACTCAACCACCATCAGACTGAACACTTGTTTCCCCAAACCTAACCTCAGACCAATAGCCCAGGATACATGCTTGTCACCACTTGGAGCACAATTCACATCAGCCACAACCCACCTAGATCCTTGTGTCCTAAAACCCAACACCCATCTTCTCCCAAAAAATCTAGCACACAGTTGTTGAGAGCTTCTCATTCATTCTGGAATTAATATTTACTTGTGCCCAGTCTGTGCCGTGCACGGTGCTAGGTAGGAATTGTGGATAAAAGGTGTGAACAGTACAGCAAAATTCCTGCTCTTGTGATGCTGGCTTTCTAGTTTGGGAGACAATACAATACGATACACAAGTAAGACAATTTCGGACACTAATGACTATAAATGAAGAAAATAAAACAGCAGAATAAGGGAGATAGGATGTAGGAGGTTTGGGCAATAAATATCTATGAAGAGCTGAGATCTGAAGGAGTATTAGCAGACAGCCAGAGTGGCTGGAGCATGTGCAAAAGCCTTAAGGTGACAAAGAGCTTAGGTGTGTGCAAGCAACCGGCGGGGGGGGGGGGGGGGGGGGGGAGCTGGGGGGGGGAGGTATGAGAGTGGAGAGATAGGAGTTTATTTAGCTAAGGCAGGTGAGCAGGGGCATGTTGGGTTAGGTAGGGGGTGATACAGAGTTTGGACTTCATGTTAAGGGCAATGCGAAATCACTAGTGCCGGAAAAATCATTGCTAAACTATATGAAATATTCTTAATTTAGTCTTTCAGGAGGCAGAGGGGAGAAGAGAGAGACTGTTCCACATCAAGGCTATAACCCAAGTGCAGTTGGGAAGTGAGGGGGTCTGTCTGAGGGAGACAAAGCTATCATCATTCTTGCTCATGACACAGATCTTGACATGCCCCATCAAGTCAGATCTCTCACTGATAGGAACCCAAGTCATCAACCTTGGCTTGTTCCCACCCCACCCAACCTCCCCACCTCAGGCATCTTAAGATACCATCTCCTTGAAGCCTCACCATCCTACCCAGCACCCTGACCCAGTGCCAGTACCCCACCCACCTTTCAGACACCTCCATCAATTCCACAGAGAGATCACAACCTACTACGAGGACCTCCAGCATCAGACAACACCCTGATTTCTCAACTTGCGGCATCCCAGCCAAACCACCCAGAGACTATGGCCACTACAAGAAATTCAGGTCTAGGGGTGCCTGGGTGGCTCAGCTGGTTGAGCGTCCGCCTCTTGATTTCGGCTCAAGTTGTGGCCTCACGGTTGTAGGATCGAGCTCTGCGCTGAGCGTGGAACCTACTTGAGATTCTCTCTCTCCCTCTCTCTCAGCGCCCCCCACCAAATAAATAAATAAACATTAAAAAAAGAAATTCAAGTCTATAAGAATTGTCTTGCCATGGAACATATATTTAATGTGCTGAGAAAGGTCATTGCTCTTGGTTCATAGAGTATCTTGAAAGTTCATCTATCGACCCATCTTGCCTACCCAGCCAGCCAGCCAGCCAACAAATGTTTTAAGTACCTGCTCTGGGTGATTCCCATAGTTTATCATAGAGGTTAGGCTGGTCCCCAGGGGTAGGCTTGTAGCATCATGGATGCTGTGGGCCAGGTTTTATACAGTAAGGAGTGGTGGGGACTGTGGAGAAGAGGTCACCTGGCCCATCTAAAGGGCGGTGTGGCTGTTCACCTAGCCACTCATTGCCCAGAATTGTTAGCATTTCAGATTTCCCAAGAAGTCAGAAACCTAGAATAGGGGGTAAAATCTCTTGATTTTTAGGTATTGGCAGCTAATTCAAAAATTTTTAAAAACATCATGTAGGGGCATCTGGGTGGCTCAGTCGGTTAAGTACCAGACTCTTGATTTCAGCTCAGGTCCTGATCTCAGGGTCATGAGTTCAACCTGTGTCGGGCATGGAGCCTCCCTAAAAAATAAAAATAAAAAACCTATGTAAGCCACACAAAACATTTCTTTTTTTTCTTTTGACACAATCTCAAATTTACAGAGAAGTTACAAGTACAATTCAAATAGCTGTTTATCCCTGAACCACTGGAGCATAAGTCGCTGACACAATGCCCCACCACCCTAAATATTTCAACGTGTATTTCCTCCCAACAAGGATGTTCTCCAGTGGAATCACTATACGTACTTCTGTCAATGCAGGAAATTAACACTGATACATTAGTACCATCTAATGCTCAGATCTATTCAAGTTTCACCATTTGACCAAATGATGAACTTTGTAGCAAAAAGGTCCAGTTCAGAATCTCATGTTGCTTGTAGTTAGTTGTCCTATGAGGTTTCTTGAGCCTTTTTCCGTCTGGAACATTCCCGAGTCTTTCTTTGGCTCTCATGACCTGGATACTATGAAGAGGCAGTTATTTGGAGAATATCTATCTGTTTATGTTTGTTTGATGTTTCCTCTTTTTTAAATTTTATTTATTTATTTATTGAGAAGGGAGTGGCAGAGACAGAGGGAGAGAGAGAGAGAGAGAGAGAGAGAGAGGGAGAGAGAGAGAGAGAGAATCCCAAGCAGGCTCTGTACTGTCAGTGAGGAGCCCAGTGTGGGGCTTGAACTCACGAACTGTGAGATCATGACCTGAGCCAAACTCTAGAGTCGGATGCTTAACCAGCTGAGCCACCCAGGTGTCCTTCATGTTTCCTCTTCATTAGATTTGGGCCACGCATCTTAGATTAGATGCAGATTGTGGATTCCATACATCACGAACCATCACAGAAGTGATGTGCTGTGTCTCTCATTATATCTTAATAGATAATCTGTGACTTCAGTTGGTCCCACTATTGATGTTAATTCGATCACTTGTATGAGGTGGTGCCTTCCAGGCTTCTCCACTGTGTAGTGCATCTGCTCTTTTCCTCCTTGAAACAAATAGATATTTCAGAGGGAGGTACTGTGAGACCAGGTAAATGTCCCATCTCTGATCAAACTTTCCTTTTATTTATTTATGTCCGTGCAGACAGAGGTAGATGATTCCATGAGTTACAAACACGTTACTGTTATTCTTTATTTGGGTGCCTAAACTAGCTTAGATTGGGTCTGTGATGGTCCCTTCCAGCTGGCTTCTGTGTCCTTCAGACATGTCACCATCGTTCTGTAAGCACTTGCTTACTCTCTGGCACAACATATTCCAGGCTTACTTTGTCCTTTCCCTGCCCTAGGCCTGGAAGAAGCCATTCTCCAAAGAGCCCAGGTTCCTTTTAATGGAGAATGGTGTTCAGACACCAAGATCTACATGTGCTTCCTGTTACTGGGGTGTCACTGCTCCCAGATCCGCCCCATGGACAGAGCTATACACACGTGCAAACCCACATATGCACACACATTTCTACCCATACTTGTCTATATTTGTCTTGATGGTCCTCTGCTACATTAAAAGTCATGAGGTCAGGGGTGCCTGGGTGGCTCAGGTCATGATCTCACGGTTCGTGAGTTCGAGCCCCACGTCGGGCTCTGTGCTGACAGCTCAGAGCCTGGAGCCTGCTTCGGATTCTGTGTCTCCCTCTCTCTCTGCCCCTCTCCAACTCTCTCTCCCTCTCTCTCAAAAATAAACTTTTTTTTTTAAAGTTAAAAGAATCATGAGTTCATCTTAATAGATCCAATGCCAATTCCAGATTTTCCTGTTTCCACATTGGTGATTCCCTTGTCCAACCATGAGAGACCTGGTATATTCTCATTGTTTTCAATGTGTTCACTCATGTGGCCAATCCCCCATATGCAACAATTTCTTATTATTGATGCCTCCTTCTCCCCAACAAGGATGCCCTTTACGGCCTGCTCAAGCTCGGCTGCCTTTCCACGAGGATGCCCTCCTCACTCGCATGAGCTCTGGCCACCCATGCTGGGCTACCCTTCTCATCCCATTTGGGCTATGACATCCTCTGGGACCAGCATACACCCTCTCCCCATTCCCCTGCTACTGATGCTTACCTTGCTGGGACTCCCCCCCACCGCTCCAATGGTTCTTGGATTGAACTGTTCAAGATCAGAAGGGAGGGGAAAGAAGGAGATATGGAAGGAACAGGGGAGGAGCGAAATAAGCCTTTGGCAAGCTGGCCTTAGCGTCCTGCGGTGGGGCAGACATTCACACATTCAATAAGTACGTGTTGAGTGTTTACTCTGGACCACAGAGAAACAGAGGATGAAATCATCAATAAATAAAGTGTTATGGGGGAAATATGGCCAGACACAGAGGAACCATCTCATCTTTTTGGATCGTTGGGCCATCCTGCTGGCTCTATTGGTTGCAAACCCCTCTCAAGCCGAACTGCAAGACCAGCTTGGCCAGCAGAGTTGACTCTCATGGTTGGAACTGACTCAGTCGGGGTGAGGTGTTCACCCAACAACATTTCATCATTTTCCTGAGCCAGCCCCACCCAGCGCTGTTAATAGCTTCTTCCCAAACTGAGTCATCAAATCCTGGTTACTCAAACTGTCTCTCCCCAACGCCATCTGTTGGGATGGACAAAGTAGGCCAAATTCATGGTCTTTCTGACATTTTATCCTACGACTCAGCCTTCCCACATGCAACATCGTAATAATCACAGGTCATGTTTTTTGAGCATTTGCTGTGTTTAAAGCCCCACACCTCCACTTTCCAGCTGGGTGGCCGCGGACAAGTCATTTCCTGTGTGAGTTTCCGGTGGCTGCTATATAACGAAGGACCACAAACCCGGTGATTTAAAACAACCAGAAAATTATTCTATTTTGGAGGTCAGAAGTGTGAAATCTGTATCACCAGGGCAAAATCAAGGTGAGCGCAGCACGGCATGACCTGGGAGAGCTCTAGAGGAGAAACTGTCCCTTGCCTCTCCCAGCTTCTGAGGGCTCCAGGGATCCTCTGGCTGTGGATGCATGGCTCCAACATCTGCCTCTGTCTCCACACAGCCTCCCTCATGTCTGCACAGTCTCCCCGTCTCTGTCCTATAAGGGTGCTTGTGATGGCGGTTAGGGCCCACCCAGACAATGCAGGATAAACCCCCCATCACAAGACCCTGAACTTAATTACACCTGCAAAGACCCCTTCTTCCAAATAAGGACAGATTGAGGGGTTCCAGGGATTGGGAGCCCATCTCTTTGGGGGCCATTACTCAGCCTACCACACGTCCCCTCTCTAAGCCCCAGCGGTCTTGTTGGGGAGCAAGAAGATCCTGTCCCCTCAAGGTCTTAGCTGGACCAAGAATCAAATTGATGTAAGACAGATTAACAGGAGAAAATCAGATTTAGTTTTGTATGTACAGGAAATCCACACAGACATGGAAGTTCCAAAGACAGGCAAAAGGAGACCTATGTGTCATGCTGAACTAAGGAGAAGGGGACAGGGGGTCTGGGACTTCAAAGGGAAGGAATGCAATTCACAGGAAGATGAAAAAGAGTAACTGTTCGGTAAACAAATGTTTTCTGGGCCACTCGGAAACAATGGGACATAGAGAGGACTTGTTTTTCCTTTCATTTAAACCCAAGTGAGTTAACATACAGTGTAATAATGGTTTCAGGAGTAGAATTTAGCGATTCATCACTTATGTGTAACACCCAGTGCTCATCCCAACAAGTGCCCTCCTTGGTGCCTGTCACCCATTTCGCCCATCCCCCCACGCACCTCCCCTCCAGCAAGAGAGGACTTTGATCAAAGTGGCTCCCCCCCTCCGTCTACCGTGCCTCGTTCACATCCTAATGTAGTTACGTACTTGTGCTAGCCTCTCCCCGGAGCGGGTCCTCTATCTAAAGTCTTTTTAGGCAGTTCTAGAGGGAGGTAAGGAACTTTTCCTGAAGCTGCTGGGGTTTGATGGCTTTTAACTCTAAATAGCTCTCATGCCAAAGTGGCCCATCTTGGGGTGGCCCGGCCTGGGCCCCTACAATCCCATCAGTAAAAAGAGGATAGGAATAACGGCCACTACCTCTCAGGGCTGACGTGAGGTTGAAAGGGTTAATGTAAATCAGGCAGTCGGGAGGTTGGCAGGCAGGCGGCCCTCGATGAATGGCGTGGTTATTATGAATTGATTTCTTGAGTTATTTCTACCCAGGACTGGCAGTTGTGGGGGTAATTGATTCCAGTGATGTCACCTCTCCAACTGCCAGGTTTTCAGCAGGATTAAATGTGCCAAATGGGCTTTGTTGAGCCAACTCCTCTGGGTGTGAAAGAGCCGCCATGCCAACCCGCCTTGCTGTTTCCAGGGCCCGTCTGCTGCTTTTCCCTAATTAACGCAAAGGCGACACCCGCCAGCAGGCCCACTCGCTGCCATCCCGGGAAAACGGCACAGCGCACTGCAGCTAAATATTTGAACATTTTTTCAGTTTCCGGATGAAAATAGCATTTGGGGCACTTAAACAGCACAGAGTAGAGGAAAGGGAGGAATACCACATCATCCTTGCGCCCCTGCAGCAGGGAGGAGGCGGGGGGGGGGAGGGGGGCTCCGGGGAACATGCTGAAAGGAGACCCAGCCACTGTGTGCCTGACCTAACACAACGTCATGGCTAATTACCACTGTTATTCAGTGGGAGAAATAGAAAAAGTGAAAGCTGGTCTTCTTCATTCCATTCAACTCCACAATCACTTTTTAAAAATGTTTGTTTTTGAGAGAAAGAGATAGAGAGTGAGCAGGGGAGGGGCAGAGAGAGAGGGAGAGAGAGAATCCCAAGCAGCCTCTGCACTATCAGCACAGAGCCTGATGCAGGGTTTGAGCTCATAAACCACAAGATCATGACCCGAGTGGAAACCAAGAGTCGAACGCTTACCGGACTGAGCCACCCAGGCGCCTCTCAACTCCACAATCACTTCTTAAGCTTCTCCCGGGGGCCAGGCTCTGCTAGGGATTTGTGGGCGCCAAGATGGCACCCCGTCCAGGAGCTCACAGAAACTTGTATTGTTGTTGACAATGAATCACACACTGAATCTAAGCCATCTGAGGATGAGGACATAAGGGAACCGAGAGGAGCACAGGTTCTGGAGTCGGACAGACATGGGATCAAACCCTGCTTCTACCTGTGTGATGTTGAACAAATGACATAACCTCTCTGAGCCTCAGTTTCCTCATCTGTGAAATGGGGATCCTAAGAGCACCTCCTTCAAAGTGTTGAGGACAGTATTCAAGGAGATAGTATATTTAAAAAAAATTTTTAATGTTTATTTTTGAGAGAGAGACAGAGAGACAGAGAGACAGAGCATGAGCAAGGGAGGGGCAGAGAGAGAGGGAGACACAGAATCCGAAGCAGGCTTCAGGCTCTGAGCTGTTAGCACAGAGCCCAACGTGGGGCTCGAACTCGGGACTGGCAAGATCATGACCTGAGCCACCGTCTGATGCTCAACCGACTGAGCCACCCAGGTGCCCCAAGGAGATGGCATATTTAAAGATTCACCCAGGACACAGGTTGGCACTTGACACAAGTCATGTGGGGATGCCCAAGATGATGTTGCTGATGATCGACATGCCCTCCCCAGCTCTCAGAAATTCTGGGTAACGCTGGGAGCCCGGTGAGGTAGAAAGCACCCAGGCCCACCTGTCAGGGGACCCAGGATCTGGTTCCAACTCTGTTGATTGGTTTCAAGACTTGATGGATGTCCCTATTTTAAAAAAAAAAAAAAATTAATGTTTATTTTTGAGGCGGGGGAGGAGCAGAGAGGGAAACACAAAATCTGAAGCAGGCTCCAGGCTCTGAGCTGTCAGCACAGAACCTGATACGGGGCTTGAACTCACGAACCGCAAGATCATGACCTGAGTTGAAACCGGATGCTTGACTGAGCCACCCAGGCGCCCCTTGATGTCCCTTTTTTGAGCCTCATTTCCTGCTGACTGTTAGGTGAGTAGGTCTGGCACCATAACTCGAGGCCCCTTTGCCCTGAGCACGCTATGAAGGTGCACGCACGAGTTGTGTCTTTCCACAGCATCGGCTTTCTTCTGTCATAGAGCAAGGCTAACGTAATTATAAAGCAGGTTCAGGATTCCAAGTTCAATGACATTTCACCACGTGATTCACTTGGCTTCTCACAGGGCACACGGAGCAGGAGAGAAGTTGCACAACAAACAAGATAACAGAGGGCGTAAGAAGTGAACGAAAAAGACACACAGTCTGTGGGTCCCCAGTGAAGATAAGGTAAGATAAGTCCAGTCTAGGTCAGCTCTCGCCACTGGCTGCTTATTATGTCCAAGCAGGGAAGGATCTCAGTTCTTTTTTCTTTTTTTTTTTTTAATTTTTTAAATGTTTATTTATTTTTCAGAGAAAAAGAGAGAGCGCGCAAGCAGGGAGGGGCAGAGAGAGAGGGAGACACAGAGTGGGAAGCAGGCTCCAGGCTCTGAGCCGTCAGCCCAGACCCTGACGCGGGGCTCGAACTCACGGACCGCGAGATCATGACCTGAGCCAAAGTCGGACGCTCAACTGACTGAGCCACCCAGGCATCCCATCACCCTTCTAATTCCAATAGTGGCTTTGGGGGTGGGTGGGTGTTCCTCTCTCCTGCTGCCCCAAGCCAGTAATGGGAGAACTTTATTGTCCTCAAGAGACACACATGAGGAGACAGTCCAAGGGCTGAAGCTTTCCCAGGGACAAAGGCGCTCTAAATGCAGCAGAGGAGTCTGGGAACACCCCAGGCGCTTGCTCAGCTGAGATAGCACTAATTTTCAGGAACCAGTCCTGGCACACGGCCCAAGTTTAGGGACACACCTCTCTGGCAAAGGCATGGCCTTCCCGCTCATGCCTTCATGCCCCTGACTACTTGTGTGCTTAAGTTAGTACCCCCCTGGCCGGAGTTTCACTCACTCACTCACTCATCAAGTATTTATTAAGCAGCTACAAGGTACGGATCAGTCTGGCAGAGACTGGGACACACAGCAGGAGCAAGGCAGCAAGTCCCTATTCTCATGGAGTTCAGTTTGGTGTGGGCAGGTTATTAATTAAAAATTTTTTCAACATTTATTTATTTCTGAGAGATAGAGACAGAGCAGAGAGAGACACACACACAGAATTTGAAACAGGCTCCAGGCTCCGAGCTGTCAGCACGGAGCCTGACGAGGGGCTCGAACCCACGGACCGTGAGATCATGACCTGAGCCAAAGTCGGATGCTTCACCGACTGAGCCACTCAGTCGCCGACTTAAGTGACCAACTTAACCACTTAGGCGCCCCAGGTTATGAATGTTTAACAATCATTTCACACTGCAGTGAACGCTATGGGGAAAATGCAGGGTGTCCTGAGGCCAGGCAACTTGATGTCATTAGAGAAGATCAGGGAGGGCTTCCCACAGGAAGTGGCATTTACAAGATCTGAAGGATGAGGAAGAGTTAGAAGTAGGGCAGAGCCTTCCAGGCAGAGGGCACAGCATGGCAGAAATGCAGGCCACAGGGCTTAAAGGAAAGGCCAATATGGCAGGCGAGGTTGGCCAACAGCCAACGTTGGGTCCAGTGACTTGTTCAAGGTGTGGACTTCATGTAGAGGGAAAGGGGGAGCCCAGGAAGGCTCAAAGTTGAGCAGAGAAGGGAGTTGCTCTCACACCATCCTCCAATCACCCTGAACTTGGTAACTTAGGAAGTGGAAGCTCTCTACCGTCCAGGGATGGCCCCTGGGTGCCCATGTCCAGGAAAGCCATGGAAAAGCTGGCTTGATGCCCCATCTCAGTGGGCCATGCCCACATCTGACAGCCCAGCAGAATGGAACCGGTGTGGACTTTGGGATGGGGACCCCGACTCACGACACTGGCCATGAGCATCCTCTGCCCAACCACACTGAGCCTCAGTGTCCCCATCTGAAGTGTGGGGTTGCGATAACCCATTCTTCCTGGAGACACCGTGAGAAGAGAGATCACAGAGGCTCAGAGGACAATAGATGTTCAATAAGTGCCACGCAGGTACTGGCTGAGTCTCTCTCCCCTTCTCTGCAGCTTGTTTCTGTCTCGGCTCGCTGAGGCCACCAGCTGCTCTCACAAGACACACTGACTCTGCCACTTGCCCCATTTGGGTACGTCCTCCCCTTCTCTGTGTAAAGTCAAGGGTGAGCTCCACCAAGCTGGGTCAGGTGGTTCTTCAACTGTGGTCTTGGGGCCCCCACCCACCCCCGCCCAGGGAGAACTGGGGTGGGGATGTGGGGGGAACCTCTGACATCGGTTCTCCAGCTGCTGTCGTGGATCAAGAATTACAGGCCGATTCTAAAACTGAAGGTCTCGCACATCGCATTGTTTTCCAGGAAGCCTGCTGTTTGCACAGGGTGCGGGCGTGTCTTCTGAAATTCAGCCCTGGCAAAGGCAAGCAGTCTGAATGATTCAAGTTCTATTCTAGGCCCCTCCTGCACCCCTGGGAGTTGGGGGGGCATTCTTTCAGCACTGGCTCCTGTGTGTGGGCCACAGCAAACTGCCAACCTGCCTGGGGAAAGGGGTGTTTGAATATTTTGTTTTCTAGTGTCTTTTTTGGCCAGCAATACCTTGACCATGAAAAAACCATCCCCGCCTCCAGTGTGGTATGTGCCGTGGGTGTTATTATTATTATTATTATTATTATTATTATTATTATTATTATCATCATCATCATTATTATTTTCCATGACCTGGTTTTGTATATTAGATAATAGTTGAAACACACACTGAGCGGCTGCACAACATTGTGAGTGTGCTTAATGCCACTGAATTGCACACTTAAAAACGGTTAAAATTGGGGTGCCTCAGAGGCTCAGTCAGTTGAGTGTCTGACTCTTGGTTTTGGCTCAGGTCATGATCTCATGGTTGGTGAGACTGAACCCTATGTCGGGCTCCTTGCTGAGCCTGCAGCCTGCTTGGGAGTCTCTCTCTCCCTCTGTCCGTCTCCCCCACCTGCACACATGCTCTAAAACAAAAATAAATACATTTTTAAAATGTTTAACGTGGTTGATTTTATAAGTGTATTTTAATGCCCTCCTCCCCAAATGTTATCCATATGTATATACACATACATACTGCACTGTGAGTGATGCTGCTCTAGAAAAGTCTGTCGATGGGAATGTTTCCTGGTAACTGAAAAATGACATAAAGCAAGAAGACTATTTTATCCTGTAAAAGGAGTCCCATTGTACGTATATAATCACATCTTCTTTATCCATCAACAATTCTGTACCATATAGTTAAAGCTTTGTTAAGGGGGTAGATATCAAGTTATGTGGTTTTTTTTGTTTTGTTTTTTTTTTTTTTTACTATAAAATAGTAATAAAAAGAAAGATCTTAAAAGAAAAAAAGAAGAAAGAAAAAGAAAGAAAGAAAGAAAGAAAGAAAAGAAGAGAAAAGAAAAGAAAAGAAAAGAAAAGAAAAGAAAAGAAAAGAAAAAGAAAGGAAGAACCAAGCTCTGGGATTGGGGCCCGTGGGATGGGTGGATTCTGTTTCTGACATCGCCATCAAGCAGCGACCCTTCTCTCTTCCTGCCCTGTGATGGTCACGGTCAGCTGTGTCGGTGGCATGCTCCTGCTGGGGTTATGGCTGCAGCGGTACCACAGGTCTCTTGCACATATAACAGCACCCAGGAGTTGCCCCACCCCCACCCCCAGCAGACATCCCCTGAAGTGTCTTTGGTTAGAACTGGGCCCCACCCCCTCTCCCCCACAAGGGTGTGGGTCCACCGTAGTTGGGTCAGACAAATCAGGATTTCCTCCTGAACCACAGAGAGAAGGCAATACCCCAACCCCAATCAGGGTGTAGCTTGAGCAGGGAAACTGGGGGGAATGGTAGGGAGTTTATCAACCGCTCGTATGCAAATAAGTAACAATTTCCCAGCGCCTTCCTTTAGGAGGGGGGAAATGAACCCAGCACTTACAGAGGCAGGCGCTATGCATAAAATTGTATCAGGGCAACTATGACACCAACAGGTATCATTTATCAAGTTCCCACAATGTGCTGGCCCTGGGCTAAGACAGCTGTCAATAACAAATTCGTACTATCATCCCTATTTCACAGATAGGAAAATTAAAGCTCAGTGACACGAAATGATTCAGAGCTACACAGAGGCTGCTTCCTTCATACAGGGCTGGCCTTGAAAAATAAAAGGAATACCAAAAAAAAAAAAAAAAAGTTAGTGCTGTTCCATCAGACAAATGTATTCCAGCAGGTGGAAGCAAGCTGAACGACTTGAATGGGAGGTTCTGGAACAGAATTCCATTTTTCAGCTTCCTCTGCACATAGGAACAGGTCTGTTCGAATAGGGTCTGATGAGCTCACCTGATTGACAAATAGAGCATCCATGGTAATGGAAGGTCCTGGCCATGCATCTGAAGAGGGGAGACTTACCTGTGCAGGTTTCTCTCAGGGTGATGACCTCCAAACTGGGAGGAAGGAGGCAAGCAGAGGCCAGGAGGGCTTAGAAGGATAAGAGATGTGGTAGTGATGTACTATTGGGGGGGGGGGGGAGGGTGGTAAAAACAAAAAGCAAGGCCAAATGAAATTGAATGACAATAATTAAAAGTGTCCCCCTTTCCTCCTGTGGTGGGTGGAATACTGACCTCCAAAGATCTCCACCCCCTAACAGGTTACCTTGGCTACGTGGAAGAAGGGGCTTTGCAGAGGTGGTTAAGGTTAAAAACCTTGGGATGGGAAGGTTATCCTGAATCATCCAGGTGGGCACATGAATCCTTAAAAGTGGGGAAGATTCCCCAGCTGAGGCCGAGCAGATGCGGCTGGCGAAGAATGGGCAGAAGGAGATGCTAGGCTGTGGGCTGTGAAGACAAAAGAAAGCCCAGGAACGTGGCAGCCTCCAGAAGCCTGAAGAAGGCAAAGATACCCATTCTTCCCTGGAGCCTCCGGAAATGTAGCCCCGTCGGGAGCTTGAACTTGACTCCTTGAACTCAACCCCGTGAGACTTCTGTCCTACAGAAGTACCTAATGAACATAAGATGTTAGTAACGGAAAAAGGACTATAAAGCAGAAGGAACTCTCTGTACTATCTTTGCATTTTTCTGTGAATCGAAAACTATTCTAAAGTGTATGAAAAGTACAGATAAGCTTCCAGTTAAATAAGTCACAGGGATGACAAGTACAGCAAAGGGAATACAGTCAATAATATTGTAATAACTTTGGCGAAGATGGGGACTACACTCATGGTGGTGAGCATTTCGTTACATATACATTTCGTTACATATTGGATCTGTGTTATACACCTGAAACTAACATGATATTATGTATCAACCATATGTCAATTAATACTTTTTGAATTTAGGGGCACCTGGGTGGCTTAGTCTGTTGAGCCTCTGATTTAGGTTCAGGTCATGATCTTACAGTTTGTGAGTTTGAGCCCCCACATTGGGCTCTCAGCTGTCAGCATGGAACCCACTTCAGATCCTCTGTCCCTCCCCCCCTCGCCCCTCCCCTGCTTGTGCTTACTTTCTCAAAAATAAATAAACATTAAAAAAATTTTTGAAATTTATTTTTATTTTTTAATTTGATACTTTTTTTTTTTTTTTAGAGAGACAGTGAAAATGTGAGAGGGAGAGAGGGAGAGAGGGAGAGAGGGAGAGAGGGAGAGAGGGAGAGAGGGAGAGAGGGAGAGAGGGAGAGAATCCCAAGCAGGCTTCATGCTCAGTGTGGAGCCTGAATCTGGGCTCAGTCCCACGACCCTTGGATCATGACCTGAGCTGAACTCAGCATAGGACATTCAACCCACTGAGCCACCCAGGCACCCCAAAACTTTTTTTTCAATGTTTATTTATTTATTTATTTATTTATTTTTTTAATGTTTTATTTATTTTTGAGACAGAGAGAGAGACAGAGCATGAACGGGGGAGGGGCAGAGAGAGAGGGAGACACAGAATCCAAAGCAGGCTCCAGGCTCTGAGCTGTCAGCACAGAGCCCGACGCGGGGCTCGAACTCACGGACCGCGAGATCATGACCTGAGCTGAAGTCAGATGCTCAACCGACTAAGCCAGCCAGGCGCCCCTCAATGTTTATTTATTTTTGAGAGAGACAGAGCGTGAGCAAGAGAGGAGCAGAGAGAGAGAGAGGGGAGGCACAGAATCTGAAGCAGGCTCCAGGCTCTGAGCTGTCAGCACAGAGCCCATCCGATGTGGGGCTCGAACCCATGAATCACGAGATCATGACCTGAGCCGAAGTCGGACACTTAACCGACTGAGCCCCCCAGGTGCCCCCAAAATTTTTTAATTAAAGAGATAAACTACCAAAAATGGGAAAGAATACAGATGCCCAGACCCCACCCCTGACCACCTACATCAGAACCTGTCTCCGGGATCAAGCATCAGGATTTAAAAAAATTTCTCTAGGTGATCCAGACCTGCAGCCAAGGTTGAAAGCCATTCATGCATTGAAAGTACCTCATAAAGCCTAAGGCACGATGGAAGTGCAGGTTATGATTAACGAACCAATGCCTTATTTTTTTGTTAATTACACAAGCAACCACGACCATCATAAATTCAAAAACCTGGAGGGAAATAAAAATTCAAATCACCCTGAATCCTGCCCCCTAGTGATATCCACTGTTTCTGGTGGATGCCATTTTACACCTTTTTTCTCACAGATACCTACATTTATGATTATTCCTGTTGTTGTTATTAAAACACAAAACTGGAGCTCCGGCAGGCAGCCCCGTAGCCCCAGGATCTCTGAGCTGCTGGTCTACTTCAGCATCCAGGAGGATGGGGAGCCCAACCCAGATGAGAAGAGAGCAGCTGGGTGGCTGATGTTGAAATTCCGTGAAACCCCAGCATAGACCCATGTGCCTTGGCAATGACACCTGCTAATTAAGTGAGGGCACAGCATGGCCTCCAGCACTGTCACGTTTCAGCCAACAGGGAGCTGCTCCCATGCGGCCACACCATCTCCCCGGTCCTGTTTTCTCCTGCCCTGCTAGGACACCCAGAGACACAAGTCCAAGAACAGCCCTCCTCACCTCGCTGGCCCAGGGCCCAGCATGTACGGCATCCACCTGCCTGGATTTCCCCTCTCAGCCCCCTGTGGGCCATAGTCATCAACCTGTCACTAAATATTTAACATCGTTGAACTCTTTAAATGGCCCAGCTGGTCCACATCTGCCGGCCTCTTTTAAGAGCTACACCTGCAAGTCACAGGCTCTTGGAAAAGCAGTCTGAAGAGGGATCGTAAGCTCTGGGGGTTGCGTGGAAATCCTGGCTCTCCTAGTCCTTGCTGTGTGACCTCAAGAGAGTGACTTGACTTCTCCAGGGTCTCAGTTCCCTCATGTACAGAATGGAGGCAGGACTCCCGCAGGAGGGAGGCTTAAATGAGTATTCCAGCAACGTGAGTTCTGTTTTTTCTTTTTGCTTTTGATATCATGCTCCCGCCCCCCCCCCCCTTTTTTTTAAGTTTATTTATTTTAGAGAGAGAGAGCATGAACAGGGGAGGGGCAGAGAGAGAGAGAGACAGAGACACAGAGAGAGAGAATCCCAAGCAGGCCCTGCACTACCAGCGCGAAGCCTGGTGCAGGGCTCAAACTCACTAACGGTGAAATCACGGCCTGAGCTGAAACGAAGAGTTGGACGCTTAACTGAGCCATCTAGGCGCCCCTCCCCTTTTCTTCTGAAGAAGAAGGGATTCAAATGCAGGGAATCTACTCATTCATTCTCAACAAATACTACGGTGAGCCTACCATGTGCTGGATGCCAAGACAACAGCAGGGAAGCCCAGGCCCCAGAATCAGAGCAGGGCTTCCACCACCCTCCCCAGGCAAGGGATGCCACTTTCTGAGGCTCAGTTTAGTCAACTTTAAAATGGGAATAATAAACGGTGCCTGGCAGGTTTAGTCGGAGCATGAGACTCTTGATCTTGGAGTTATGAGTTCAAGCCCCACCGTTGGGTATACAGTGGGTATAAAAATAACATCTTAAAAAAATAAAATGGGAATGATAAAATCTCTCACAGGGGTTCTGGGAGGATCAAAGGAAAAGATACTTGTAAAGATGCTTAATGAGCTACAGGTAGCTATGTAACCATGAGGGTAGAGGTTGACTAAGTGGGGGGCCAGTGGGGATGACTGTTGAGCAGAAGAGACCTAGAGACCATGGCCTGGGGACCAGGCTAGTCAAGCCCTAAGCCCTGGAATCCCACTAATGGAGCTTGTTTGGTCCTTTAAGGCCATCATACAGATAAGAAAACCTAGGACCAGGTGGCAAAGGGGACTCACTCAAGAGTCACAAAATCAGGACCTGAAGCCAGGTCTCCCCCTATCCAATTCACTTATTTCTGAAGTTCCTACCACATTCACAGAGACCCACCAATAAGCATTTATGTCTTGGGTTCTTTTGCTGGACTGACCCCCAGTGGGTAGCTGCCTCCCCTGCCCATTGGGGACACGATATGGAAAAGGCCTTGAGCTTGGCCAAAGGGGTAGGCACCAACAGAAGGGTAACCCTGGGGAATCTCATGCACGGGGCAGGGCAGACCCTGAGTCAACTAAGTAAAGGGAGATGTATAAAAAAGAGTACTTACCTGAGATTGACCAGGTGGTCTCCACCGAAACTTCATTTCGTCTCACAAGGGCAACCTTAAACAACAGCACCGGTGGTATTCTTGTTCAAGGGTAAACTGAGGCACATTCTAATTTTTCAAGAGTTTATTTGGGCATATATTTTAACTGGGTGATGCCACACCAAAGGTGGGTAGGAGCTCTCTGCCACCAGGCAGGAGCTGGGGGAGAGCTTTCTTTTTACAAAGAAGACACGGAAGCAAAGCAAGGAAATCATTTTATTGGCTACCACATAGGTTAGTTGTTTTATCTGGGAAAGGCTAGGTGGCTGTTTGTGATTGGTTGTCCTTACATTTAATTTTCTCAGACTCTAGGGGCACCTGGGTGACTCAGTCACTTAAGGGTCTGATTTCAGCTCAGGTCATGGTCTCACTATCTGTGGGTTCAAGGCCTGTGTCGAGCTCTGTGTTGACAGCTCAGAGCCTGGAGCCTGCTTGGGATTCTGTGTCTCCCCCTCTATCTCTGCCCTTCCCCCACTTGTACGCACTAGCTCTCTCTTTCTCAAAAATGAATAAACGTTAATATTCTCAGATTCTAGGGCCTTGATTCTGGCTTAGGTTTCAGTTTGCGTCCTAAGCAAGCAAGACATCAGGGCTGTCCTGGTCTAATGGTATCCCTGTTCAATTACTTTCATATTCTCATTTCACAGAGAGATGAAGTGACATGCCCAAGACCCCACAAGTAGCTTGGCGGAGGTTGGAATAGAGGCCAAAGTGTTCAACAAGATACTTCACCGCACCAGAAAAAACAGATGAATAAGAATGAAGGGAGGAATGAAGGGAATTAAATACAAAGAATGGGAAAATGAAAGAAAAGAGGATGAATGAGTGAAGTTTATTATCTTTTTTTTTTTTTTTTGGTAAACTTATTTAAAAAATAAAAATTTTTAAAACTAAGTACACCCACCGTGGGTCTTGAACTCATGACCCTGACATCAAGAGTCGCATGCTCTAGGTTCCCCTTAATTATCTTTTTCACACATAAAACAATACATGTAACACATGTGGGTCAGAAAACACCAATAGAACCAACACTCTGGAACTCACCACCAAGCTAAAGACGATCATTTCCAATAACGTGTATCTATTTAGGCCAGCGGTTCTCCGAGCTGGTTGCACACTGAGTGCCCCTGGGGAGCTAAGACAACCTCTGACACCCTGAGAACCTGATGGGACTCGTCTGGAGTTTGGTCTGTATTTATTTATTTTTACTTCTTTAACGGCATCTAGACTTAAGCCTTCCCCAGGTGATTCTCGTGTGCAGCCAGGTTTGAGAACCACTGATTTATATTCTCCTCCCCTGTCGTATCCCCCTGACTTCCCTCCACCCTCACCTACATTCTCCTCACCGCCCCCCCCCCCCCCCCCCCCCAACACACACACTCCAGGTAACCACCACCCTGAATTTTGAGTAGTGATTGGATGCCTTTACCCTCCTTGCTGGTTTCCGGGACCAGCGACGTTTGTGATTGATCTCCCTCCCCCCACGAGAGGGCGCCAGAGAAAAATCACAACCTCCTTTCTGTCTGAGCGTCTGGTATCGCGTTGGAGGCGGCTTGGCCCTCGCGGCGCTCCGTCATCGGTCTGTTGCCCCGGCAACAAGCGGCGAAACCGCCGGAGTTGGTGCTGAGCGGCCCCGGAAGCGTGGCCGCGGGACCTGTCGGGCTTGGTTGGGGCATGCGGGAGCTCGGCGGGGGGCAGTCTTCGGGAACTCCGGGGCGCGGAGAAACGTGAGTCGGGCATTGGGCTCGGCCGGAGCCGGCGTGGGGGCCCGAACGCGCGGAGCCCGGCCGCCGTGGCCCGGTGTTGGCGGGAACCGCGGCGGGCGCCGGGGGACCGGCCGTCGAGTCCTCACTGTTCCCTGCGCACTCTGGGTCCGACGCTTTGCAGAGCAAAGCGGATGTGAAGGATGCGACTGATGCGGGATCGGAGTCTTGTTTCTTGATTCCCGGCGGAAAGCTTTTCCGCGGGCGGCTTGCAGGGCAAGGAAAAAATCATGTCAGGCGCGCCACAGGTTTAAGACAGGTTATAAAGGGGCAGCTGCGGGCCACGTTTGGTCCATAGACGTAGATTATTTCCCCCCAGGTCTGAGCACTGAGTTTGAGGCTTGGCCTGGACCCAGACAGACGTTCCGTAAGCACTGTCGTAACCAGGCACAGTGTAGACCCTGCCCAGGAGGACAGCTCTGGGGTCAGGGAACGTGTACGGAGTAAGACTGCTCTCTGCTTTCAAGTCTCCAATTATGGCCCCATTTGCTCCGTGACCCGGGCAAATCGATTTCTTCCTGGGTCTCAGTTTCTCCATCTGTAAGATGAGGGCAGGCGAGGCTGCTCCCTGGGGGCTGCCAGAGCCAGGGCTTGTTGGTCCCAACAGGCAGACTCTTGACTGGGCTCTGGCCTGAGACTGATATGAATTAGGATCCCACCTCTTTTATTGCCTCTCCTTCCTGGCTCTGTGGTCTTGGGCAAGTCACTTTACCATTTCGAACTTAAGTTTCTTCACCTGCCAAATAATGGAGTGATTATAACAGTGAAAAAGATCATTCATATATGTCAAGAGCTTGGTACATTTTTTGTTCCTGAGATTATTATTCCTGTTACTTTGTGGGGAGCATAGAAAGCCCCAAGTGCTTGGTCCAGCATTGCTAGGACTGGTTCCCGGTCTTTGTCTGTAGCGCCCTTGATGTCTGGCTCACAGCTGAGTGGAGTCCAGGCTTATTTAAAGTGATGCTTTGCAGGAGCACCTGGGTGGCTCAGTCTGTTGAGCATGTGACTCACGATTTCACTCAGGTCATGATCCCAGAGTGGTGGGATGGAGGCCTGTATCTGGCTCTGAGCTGAGCATGGAGTCTGCTTGAGACTTTTTCTCTCTTTCTCTCTGACCCTCTCCCCGGCTCACGCTCTTTCTCTCTAAAAAAATTTAAAAACAGTGATGATTTGCAGACTTGATGGCACATGATTTTTAAAATGCTGATGCCTAGGGTGCCTGGCTGGCTCAGGGGGAAGAGCATGCTAGTCTTGATCTCAGGGTTGTGAGTTTGAGTTCCACGTTGGGTGTAGAGATTACTTAAAAAAAAAAAAAAATTAAAAATGGTGATGCCTGGGAGCCTGAGCTAAGATTTCTTTGATGTCATTGGTCTGGAGTGGGGTGATTCCAGGGGGCAGCCAAGGGATGAGGACCACTCATTAGGGGGCTGCAGGAGGCTCATTTTCCTACCATTGCTACCATTCCTCAGATGGCACTCCCCACGCTGCCTTCCCAATGGTGCAGCCGGAGGCTCCTGGACCAGCAGATGGCCCGACAGCGACACCGAGAGCAGGAGGCCCGGCTTCGGCAGCAGTGGGACCAGAACAGCCGCTACTTCAAGATGTCTGATATCTGTAGCTCCAAACAGGCGGAGTGGAGCTCCAAGACGTCCTACCAGCGAAGGTAACGGCAGTGACCTTGATGGGATGGAGGCAGGAAAGCACTTGTTGTTCAGGGGATGTGGCTGTAAGAACTAAGAACCCCATGGCTAATCAGCATGTTTTCTTGAGGAAGTTGCATAGATTGCATGCATGGTGATGTTTTCCAACTGAAACTTGAAAAAAAAAAAAAAAAAAAAAGATCATCAGTGAATAATACATTTGCTTTGAAAAAGAGAAAACAATAAGAAATATGTATAGAACCTGGAAGTCTTCTTGTAACACCGTGTCCCCAGAGAGAATCACAGTAAACAGTCTGATACACCTGTCCTCCCATGCTTTTCCCCATTTGTGTGTGTACAAATATTCGCACACACACGCATCCATTTTTGCAGAAATACATGTAAAAAACATGAAAGTTAAAAGCATGGGCTTTGGAGTCAGACAAACCCAGATGGAATTCCTGACTGTCACTTGCTATATGAATGAGCCTCAGTTTCCTCATCAGTGAAGTGGGGCTGAAACAGAACCTACTTTGTTGGGTGTGTGATTAATAGAAAGCTATCCCTAGATATAATACCTAGTGTATAGGAATTGCTCAAATAATACTAGCTAGTACTGTTACCACATGCATATGTGAGACCACTGTACATTTTCTTTTTCTTTTCTTTTTTTTTTTTAGTTTATTATTTTTGAGAGAGAGCGAGAGCGAGAGCGCAAGCAGGGGAGGGGCAGAGAGAGAGAGAGGAAGATCATGTCCTGAGCCGAAGTCTGATGCTCAGCCAACTGAGCCGCCAAGGCGCCCCCGCTGTACATTTTCTTTCTTTTTTTTTTTTGAAATATTTTATTTTTGAGACAGAGAGACAGAGCATGAGCAGGTGAGGGGCAGAGAGAGAGGGAGACACAGAATCCGAAGCAGGCTCCAGGCTCTGAGCTGTCAGCACAGGGCCCAGCGCGGGGCTCGCACTCACGAACCATGGGATCATGACCTGAGCCAAAGTTGGACGCTCAACCGACTGAGCCACCCAGGCGCCCCCAATGTACATTTTCTTATGGCAAAAGCAAGATTCTGTCGTGCACGGTGGTCTGTGACCCGCTGTCTTCACTTTAGCCAGAAGACACTTTACCGTGTCACCCCGTCATGTCCACCTCAGCCTCTCTTACTGCACAGCAGAGAGTGCCATGTGTGGCTGTAGCGTGACTGACGTGGGGAGGGCTCCTTCTCACCCAGCATGCATGCCTATCAGCGTGAGAAGCTGAAGGAGGAGAAGCGGAAGCAGCTGGAAGCCAGGCGGGAGAGACTGAGGCAGCTGCTGCTGGAGGAGCAGGCCCTGCTGGCCAGACAACTGGAGGAGCTAAGGCTAAGCATGGACGAGAGGGAAGGCAGACTCCGAGAGCGGCATGGCGATCTCAAGTCGGCCCGAGAAGAGCAAAGGAAACTGGTAACTCCTCCTAGCCCTTCTGGAGCCTACGGAGCAGGAGCGTCCCCAGCCCGTCAGTGACACACACACGGGGTCCCTGGGCACACTGGTCTGATGAGACAACGGTAAACTCCAGAGCCTGCAGGGCGAGGTGCTTTGTGCTACGTTGTTCTCCACGTGTGTTTTGCACGAGTCACCTCAGGTCATTACATCCAAGTCCTTTGTCTTTATATCAGTCCTGTGGCCCCAGCAGGCTGCGCACTGGTATGCTTGATCTTCCAAGTAGCTGTGGGGAATGGTGAGCCCCAGTCTGTGTTTTTAAGTCTGCTGTATATTTTGAAGCAGATTGTCACATCTGGGACCCATCTGTAGCATCAGATCTTGGCGCCCTTCCATCACCACTGTGGGAGTCATTTGTCAGAGCTGTCTGGTTCCACTCTGGTGTCTCCCAGAGCCGGGGATGCAAGGCAGGCAGTAGGTCCGAAGGGCAGGCGCAGTGACAGCATGCCAGCCGAGGGGCTCTCCGCCTCAGCTGACCGCCACTG
The DNA here is from genome assembly GCF_046562875.1 of Panthera onca. NCBI lineage: Eukaryota > Metazoa > Chordata > Mammalia > Carnivora > Felidae > Panthera > Panthera onca. The sequence continues at coordinate 17,525,539 of NC_138350.1, forward strand.
TGGGTTATCCAAAATGTGAATGAATTTGAAAAGTGACATCAGGCTTCCCTCTTTGTGTTTCCTTGACAGATTGCCGAACAGCTTCTGTATGAACACTGGAAAAAGAACAACCCCAAACTTCGAGAGGTGAAAACCAGCGAGATCCTTTGCTTTGCCTAAGTAGATAAAATCATGTTTCTCTTCTTGTTTTTGAACTTGCATCTCTTGCTGGGGTGGAACAGAGAACACCCCGGCCACCTGAACGATGCCACATGCAGATCTGGTTTCTTGGGTGTTCAGCCAATACTTATTGAACATTTGCCACATGGTCCAGCACCTGGGCACGTGGAGATTAGCTGGGGTCCTCCCTTCTTAGGAACTTGCGGTCCAGTGTGGGTTGCAGTGGGCTGGGAAGGCCCAGGAGGATGGGCATTTGGGGCAGTGCCCCCAGCTCAGTTGTGGGTCAGAGCGGCATCTCAGAGGAGTTGCGGGGATGGAGGAGTCTGGAAGGACTTGGGTATTAACTTGATGGTGTAAAGGTGAGGAAAGGACATTCTAGATTGAGGCAGCTGAGTGAGGAGCAGGCCGGAGTCACGAGAGCAGAGTGCATCCAGGGAGTGATGAGTGGCTGAGAGTTTGTGATGTCATATGGCGAGCAGGGGCTGCAAGAGTTGAGGCTGGTGAGGCACGTGGGCCTGGACCCCAGCCAGCCCTGTGTGGCCTTCTCCTGGAAGCGCTGGGGAGCACCTGGATGATTTTCAGCAGGGCTGTGGCAGCACCCTGGCCGCATTTCAGGGAGCAGTAGTTTTGGCAGCAGTGTTGAGGTGAGCAGGGGGTGGTGAGACCAGGGCAGTGACAGCGGAGACCAGAACAGGGTGGCAGGAGAAAGGAGGACAAATATGCAAGATCCTGGGGCAGGTGGGGGGCGGTCTGGCTTGGGTGGCATCATTCTGTGGAGACGGGGCTAGAGGAAGATGATCCGTGATGATTTCATTGATGTATTTTAACTTAAATTTTGCGTATATGTTTGGTGGCATTAATTTATTTGTAATTATATTTAGAAAATTGCCAGCCACTAAGTAATAGAACAATTTGGTGCTTTTGAGCCTTGTGCAGTTAGCACTAAGCCACGGGAGGTCTCCTTTCCCTGGCCATTTGAGCATTTAGGTGGGTGCTCCAAAGTCTTTTACTCAGAAATGTTTATTTAGAACACTCAAGTTAGTTGCGGATGTTTACATTTGTAAGTTGAGAAAGAGATTAAACATTTTTATAAACAATTTCTCAAACAAAAGCTTTTGGATAGAGTTCCAGTTCATTTTCTGATCCAACAGATTCGCTAAACCCGTATCTCTTCTTAATAACCCCAAATGTGTTACATCTGTTGCTGTGGGGAGTACATGTTTATACAGCCACCGCTTTGCAGAGGATGTTTCGAGGAGCCAGGCAAAAGGCTGAGTCTGGCCCTCACCCAGCTCCTGCTGTTCTGGGCCCTGGCATGCTTCAGACCAACCAGGGGTGGCCTCTGAGATCGTATTTCCATTCCAGCGTCTGCTGACCTGCCCCTGCACAACCCCCAGGGTACTGGGAGAAAAGTTTGTGTTCCTTTGTTACAACTCCTTAGATCTATTTCAAACTGCCTGGTCCTTTGGTTTACTAACTGAGTTGCGTTCCAAATGTATATGTTGGGGTCATCTTGTGCTCCCTTGTAAGATATCTGGGCCCCTCTGAGTCCTTGCCTAGGGAACTTCTGGTCACCTGCCAGGGCGTAGCACTGTGCTCTGCAGCGTCCATCTGTCGGATGAACCAGTGAGGAAATGAACATTCTCTGCCTTCTCACCCTCAGATTGAATCAGCCCTTCACAAGGAGCACGTGATAAACTCTTGGAAAATGCAGAAAGAAGAAAAAAAACAGGTGTGATATATGACTCTGGAAATAGTCCTACATGGCATGGTGGAAGTGCTGTGACTCCGGGTCTCTCAAGTTGTCTTGTTCTGGATGTTAATGAGTCCAGTCCAGGAACAGACTTTATCTCAGTTAACTTTAACACGTTAAAAGCAGACGTCTGTTGCTCCTACATGTACGAGAATCCTTTCCGATCATCCCCAGGGCAGAATAACACCAGTGGCCAGCCACTGGCAGGTGGAAAGTGCATCTTAAAGGTCGCTTTTGCTGCTGGCAGTCTCTTTTGATGTAGCACACATCATAAACTCTCAACCCGGGCTGACAGCAGCACCTTTGGGGACAAAAGTCCACACCTCCGTGAACCCACAGCTTTGCCTCTGGGTTCACTGGGGAGACTTTTGGAAGGGAAGGAATCCTGACATTGTTGAGCCCCTCTGTGCCGGGCACCGTGCTGAGTACTTCCCCAGCATCACCTCTGAGGGAAGGATCACTCCATGGTTCCCACTGTGAGAACAGAGCCGGGGAAGACGCACCCTCACCCGGGGTCACGCAGCTGAAAAGTGGCATGACCTCCTCTGTTGTAGACACGTTGGAATGAGGAACAGCGGCGGGGAGCTGGGTCTTTGCTGGCTATGTGACAGATTCTGACCTCCTGCGTTCATCTGACCCCATGTAGCAAGAAGCCACCCAAGAGGAAGAGAACAAACGGTATGAAAATGAATATGAAAGGGCCCGAAGGGAAGCACTGGAGCGGATGAAAGCAGAAGAGGAGAAGAGGCGGTTGGAGGGCAAACTCCAGGCTGAGGCGCTGCTCCAGCAGGTGGAGGAGCTGAAGCTGAAGGAGTTGGAGGTGAGGGCATGGCCTCCTCCTGCAGCCGCTTGCCGTTATAAAGTAGGCATTTAGGAAGCGGCACCAAAAAGACCATATTGGGGAGGGGTGGTTCTAAGAAATGCAACACTGCTGGGTTTTCCCTTCAGACACATACTCCTCGCCGTGGTTTTTCCATCCCCCTAGGTTGTGCGTCCAGATCCCAGAATGTTCACAATATGGAGCTAATAGCTGTTCTCTTACGTGTGTTTTAGGCTCTATGTGAGAGCCTTCTTAGAACTTGGATTTTCCTGGGGCACCTGGATGGCTCCATTGGTTGAGTGTCCAACTCTTGATTTCGGCTCAGGTCATGATTCCAGGGTTGTGGGATCAAGCCCCATGTCAGGCTCCATGCTGAGCGTGGAGCCTGATTGGGATTCATTCATTCATTCATTCATTCATTCATTCTCTTTCTCTCTCTCTCTCTCTGCCCTTCTGACCCTATACCCAACTCACATGTGCTCGCTCTCAAAATTTATACCAAAAAAAAAAAAAAAAAGGAACTTGGATTATCCAGTGCACTAAGTAGACTTGACTTAGTCTGATGTTCTAGCATGCAGCTACAGCTCTCCCCAGCTAGCATGTTTTGGATCTCAAGGCATAAACCATGAGGTCTTTGGTTTCGGAGGCTGTTCTGAGAATACTGTGCAGTCTCCCTGAGCTAGATACCTGGGCTAGATTTTCTCATCTGGCTGAGGGAAAGCCCGTCCTTCGTTAGGCCCAAATGATTCCAGGACCAGATCCTTAATGCCCACTATCTGCTAGATGCTGAGCACTGAGCTGGGTGCTAGAGATACAGCTGTGAGCAAGACCCACGGTCCTGGCCTTCATGGCAGGAACCATGTCAGGTGCAGAAGGGAATTAAGTTATAGGAAGATGTGAACAAGTGCAGGGTCCTGCAGGAGCATGGAGCATGGATCTGATCCTTGTCCACAGGCCTGGGAAAGGCTCTTGGAGGAAGCGAGTGCGCTGGGCCAAGGGCTCAGAGCCCAGAGGTAAGAGGGAGTTCTGATCACCAGGTGGCCGGGCCAGCCCTGTTGCCTGGCATCTGCCGAAAATGCACATGAAGAGTGAAGGAAGCTCTGTTTCTGATGACCTTAACTGGGTGCACTGTTGTCACCACAGGCCACCAAACTGAAGAAGGAGCAGGAGAATCTGCTGAAGCAGCGGTGGGAGCTGGAGAGGCTGGAGGAAGAGAGGAAGCAGATGGCAGCCTTCCGGCAGAAGGCGGAGCTGGGGTGTGTGTGCCCAGACGGGCAAGCCTCGTGCTTTCTCAGACTTGCATTGCTGTCCCAAACCAGAAAGATCTGTAGTAAGTAGCTATCTGGCCCCCGCTAATCGTTCATAAGACACTGAAGGCAGACCGTATTTTGCTCCTTTCTAGACGTTTTTTGAGACATCAGTATAACGTGCAACTCAATAGGCGTGCACAGCAGATCCAAGAGGAACTGGTAAGTCTGAGTCAGCCTGGCATTTCTTTCACCCTTTTTGGAAGAAAATGCTTTCCATCGCTCAGAATGAGTGCGTTCTCGCAAGAATAACACACTAGGGGAGATTCCTCCTTGATGAGCTCGCGACCCCCACCCCTCCCCAGGGGGGTCTGCTTTGTTGTGTATTCTAGATACATTTACCCAGCACACACAGAGGGCAGTGGTGGGGTTCTTTAAAACCTGAAGTGGCATTCCTCAGCACAGTCACCTAACAGTAAACCTCAAATCCTTGGAATGAGTTTGTTCTTTTTACTGGCTGCTCAGTGTTCCTGTCAGGTATGTCGATGGGCTCTCTAGTGACACGGGGACAGGGATAGTGAATGAGAGAACCCGCCTACCTCTATCCCTGCCTGCTACCGTCAGGGTGGTCCAGGGGTGGCAGCGCCACTGCTGTTCCCGAGTACATTTTTCCGTCCCAGGACCTCCCAAGTCCCTTGTTCTTTACTGCATCTCGCTGTGGACATGTCCACTACAGCCAGTTCCCTACAGATGCGTTTTGGGTCATTTTTGTTTTTCCTCTACGGGGCCTCTGCAGTGAGCGTTTTGTGCATTTGGTTTTGTGCCTTTGGGTGTCTAGTCCATATTCTTAGAAGTGAAACTGTTGTCCAGCCGTGTTCTCAAAAGCTGTGCTACCAGGCATGTCCGAGGGCAGGGACAGGTGCGTGGTGGCAAAGGGGCCTCTCCTGCATTATTTTAAACCACTCCTAAGTGGTTATACCCTGACTCTTCCCATCTCTATGTAGGGAAGCTTTGGAAGCATCACGAACGTCTGCTGTCAGTGCTGAGTGCAGAAAGGGGGCGCTGTGGGAGCTGCGGTGGGTGGCGGGGGGGGGGGGGGGGTGCTGTGGCTGCAGAGGGGCGCCCACTGCGCTTCCTCCTCCACCCTCTAGGAGGCGGACAAGCGCATCCTGCAAGCGCTCCTGGAGAAGGAGGATGAGAACCAGCGCGAGCACCTGTCCAGGAGGGAGCAGGCCGTGGCCGATGCGGCGTGGATGAAGCAGGCCATCGAGGAGCAGCTGCAGCTGGAGAGGGAGCGGGAGGCAGAGCTGCAGCTGCTGTTGAGGTGAGAGGCGGTGCCTGCCTGGGCTGGACCCTCCCAGCCTCTGCTCTGGTCCCTTATGTCTCCGCAGGCCACCACCAGGGTCTCCTGTTGTCACTGAAGCATCCGTCCTTGTTAATCTGCCCATGGGGAGGAGCACATGTTTGCTAGCAGACCCGGCTTGCAGGGGTGTTTCCCTTGTTATTTAAGGTGGAAATCACTAGGGTTTAGAGTAAGGATCTGTTCATTTAAGATCTTAGAAATTTGAAAGGAAATTGTTACAAATTATGGAGATGCTGAATGCTTCTTAGGTCTTTTTTAAATGGGTCTGGATCCTAAAAATCTAGTAGATTGAAAAAATTGAATAACATGTCACATTTATTGGGCACTTCTTGTGGGTCAGACACCGTGCAGAGCGCTTTACCATCCACCTCTTATTTAATCCTGACATCCATCCGCAGGGTAGGTACTCAGGTCACTTGAGGAGGTCACTGACTTGCCTCAGGCCACAGGGCGAGCTAGCAGTGACCCCAGGAGCAAAGTGACAGAGCTCAGGCACAGCTCCTCTGCCTCTCCAGGGTCCTGGTGGCTTCATTTGCCATGGTGTCTAAATGGCCTGGGTGCAAGCCATCACAGTTGTGTTTTGTAAGGAGGTGGGAGCATAACCCAGGCAACTTAAAGTACTTCCTGTAGGAGTACTCTCCATGAGCTAGTCCAGAGTTGTAAACTGTGAAGAGTTTGCACGCAGAAGTGGGTTTGAAGGTTGGCCCTATGGAACGTGTGTACCTGATGCGCTGGAGCCCTGTCACGTCTTTAGTTCTCATCTGCCATCAGTGGTGGCAAGGAGCCTGCTGTCATCCACTCTGTGTTCCCAGGGAAGAGGCCAAGGAAATGTGGGAAAAGAGAGAGGCGGAGTGGGCCCGGGAGAGGACCGCACGAGACAGACTGATGAGCGAGGTAATCCTGGCTGCGAGCGCATACTGACCCTGCCAAATGGTCTGGAACACAGGCCTCTCTGCTTATTTTAAATAGACTTATTTAAAAAAAAAATTTTTTTTTTTGATGTTCTTGAGAGAGAGACAGAGACAGAGCATGAGCAGGGGAAGGGCAGAGAGAGAGGGAGACACAGAATCCAAAGCAGCCTCCAGGCTCCCAGCTATCAGCACAGAGCTTGATGTGGAGCTGGAACTCACAAACCACGAGATCATGACCTGAGCCGAAGTTGGGCGCTTAACCATCTGAGCCACCCAGACGCTCCTTTTAAATAGACTTCTGATGTCATTGTGAAAGTAGTATCAGCTTTTTAGAAGAAAATTCAGGAGTACAGGAAGTAAGAACAAAGTCACCCAGGTCCCCATTATTTGCATAGTCGCTGTTACTCTGTTTCTTCCACTCTGTGTGGAAACGTGCAAACATGTCTTTCTGCGTATTCCTTATTATGCTATCTGTTGAGTCCCAGCATTCTAATGCACTATTCCATCTCCTTTGTAGATATTTTGATGATATCACACTTAATGTATCACGTTGGGTGTACTGTGGGTTTTTTTTCCTATTCCCCTCTTGTGGGTGTTCTTTTTATTCTGATTTTTATTCTGATTTATTCCTGAGGTGTTACAAGAAACATTGCAGTGAACATCTTGGTTCATAAGGCTTTCCATTTTTAGGAAATGGAAATTTCCTAAAAAAAATCCTATTTAGGATTTTTTTCTTTGGGGTGCATAACCAGAAGTGGACTCTTGAAAGAACACAACTTGTCAGTATTTAAGTAATGCGTTAAGATGTACCCCAATTTAAAAGGAATGAGGGGCACCTGGGTGGCTCATTTGGTAGGATACGTGGCTTTTGATCCCAGGGTCATGAGTTTGAGCCTGCATTGGGTGTGGAGATTACTTAAAAAAAAAAAATTTTTTTTTAAAGAAATCTTTTAGAAAAAATCTTTCATTATCCATGTATTGAAAATTAAAGTGGCTTAAAAATGGAAATATTTGCATGTCATTTTGGAATCCGTGGGAAGTCCGGTCCAGTGGGGCTCTCTCCCTTCTGTGAATACCAGTACTCTGCAACACCTTTGATTTTCCCTATTAAAAACGTTCCTCTTGTGTTGAGCACTGGGTGTGATATGTAATTGATGAATCACTAAATTCGACTCCTGAAACCAATATTACACTATATGTTAACTAGAATTTAAATACAAATTTGAAAATGAAAAAAAAAATTCCTCCTAGTTGTGGCCACTTTACGTGTCCTGTCCCGGGAGCATAACTGTTGGGTACGGCAAGTGGCTTCCCACCGTTCTTGATTCTTGAGTCCTGACGGCTCTAGATGTGATCCTGTGCTGTGGCCAGGTTTCAAGCCCAGCAAGGTTTCTGCAAGTATTTAGAGCCCGAAGGTTGAGGGGATGACCCAGATTACTTCTGGTCATCTGTGTGGCTTGTGGTTTCTTTCTTTTTCTGGAACCTACCGATAGGGAGTGAGGCTCACAAGCTTGTTGCTGTTTCTGTGCCTGGGGAGGGAGCTCCATCCGCCTCCTTGGATCTTGTCAGTGCCCAGCTGTCTCTCCCTAACGCATGGTCTGTGTGCATTTTCTGTGTGGTGGGGACGGGTGGGAAGCCGGGCTGACGTTGCATGGGCCATTGCTGTGATCTGACTTGCCTTCACGTGGGGTATTCGGGCCTGAGGCTGAGGACGAGGCTGGGTCTTGGGGCAGCTGTAGCCTGTCCACAGCTTGTGGAATAGGGAACTGCTAAGTCGAACTGAAATCTGCCCTTTGCCTTCCTGCTGAGGGTAGGTTCTGACCGGGAGACAACAACAAATACAAGCAAAGCTTGAACAAAACCGACGGGCACAAGAGGAATCCCTGAGACACCGGGAGCAACTTATTCGAAATCTTGAGGAGATCAGAGAGTCAGCTCGTCGTGAGAAAGAGGAGAGCAAAGAACTGAAATCGGCCAGGAAACAGGAGCTGGAGGCCCAGGTGGGCTGAGCCTGGTGGGGGAGGAAGCCTCAGCAGGGGAATGTGAGCGGCAGGCCGCTTGCTGTGGCCTCTGCACCGTTATGGCACCGGATGCGGGCACCCTTGACGTATTTCCACATCCAGGCACTAAGACCTTGTCCGAGAGGCCCACATCTGTGAGCTCAGCACACCCATTTCATTTCCAGCTGAAACCCCGACCCTCCTGATTCGTTCCGGCGCCACTCCAGGTCCTCCATGTGTGTGGGAGCGAGGCTGCTGTGCCTACCTGTTATCCCTCTCCTGTCTGCCTCCACAGGCATGTGGCTCGCTGGGCCACCGTTCTCTGTTCAGTTTGGAACCTGGTAGAGAACACAGAATCTTCCAAGCACGTGGCCACACCTAGAGCTTTTCACAAGCTGCACATTACCATGCGTGCAACCTTTCCAGTCTCATCAGTGCCCTTCCCTCTTGTACTTGCCATCACTGTGCCTTAGCTTGGATTCTCTGACTGGGGTAGATCCACAGGCTTTCCCTCGTGACCTGAAGCAGGGCTCTGCCCAGGGAGCTCTGTCCCGGCTGACTTTGTTCTTGGTGGCCAGGTTGCAGAGCGCCAGCTGCGGGCATGGGAAGAGGACCAGCAGGAGGAAGAGGAGGAAGAGGAGGCCAGGCAGGCAGAGCAGTTCACTGACGCCTTACTGCAGCAGGAGGTGAAGACGATGGCCAAGCAGGGCTCCTGGCCCAAGGTAAGGAGTCTGAAGGGCACAGGCTGCTGGCGCCCAGCCTGGCCCCTGCTGTCCCAGGCCTGTTTGTAGCCCTGTCCTAAGCTCCGCTTCCCAGCCAGCTCAGATTCCTCCCTCGTTCCTCTTCTCTTGTGTTTCTCCCTTCTCGACCAGTCGGGAGCCTCGACACACATCTTAGCCCTTGTTTTGGCCTCAGACGGCCCTTGAGGAGATTTTACTCTGGGCCCTGACTGCTGAGGTGCATGTCATTTGGCCCTGTTTGGGACCAGGAGCCATCTAAGAGCTCTGGCACGGCAGGGGAGAGGTGAAGAGGCAGCTGTCCAGACAGTGGGGCCCAGGCGAGCAGGGGCCTGGTTTCCCTTCCCCTCAGCACCTCTGGTTGCCCCTCCCCTCCCTGATCCTCTTGTCCTCTTCCATCCTTCCCTGTCCTCGGAAGTACGTGAGAGGCCCCTGTGCACGACGCACAGAGAAGCGAGGGTTGCCCCCCTATTCCCAGAGAGCTGGTAACTAATGAAGCCCCTGGGAGCTGGGGGAGGGCCCGGCGGGCATGTTGCGCCTGCCCCTCCTTTACCAGGGCCGCTCAGCCACCCTGGCGCTCCAACGTGCTGCGAGACGAAGAGGCTGGCTCCTTTGTTTTCAGGTGACTCTGGGAAGCCCGCCCACGAGACAGAGCAGGTGCTTCACCTGCCACAGAACTGCTTTGTCCTCACCGGCTGGGGCTCTTGAGGTGCAGGCTAACATTTTGGCACGACACTTTGGACCTTTCATGTCTTGGGAAGGTCTCAGTGACGCACAGTCCCATAATAGACATGTAAAGTCAGATTCTACATCAACGCCAGGAGCTGTGGGCTGTGTCCTAGGGCAGGATATATGGTTTCCTGTTGCCTCACCCTAATTGTAAGCTCGCTTGACCAGGGATCATTGAGTGCCTCAAGATCGGGTTTTCACGGAGCACATGTGGAAATGTTACAAAAAAGGTAATAAAGTACCTCATTTGTGGTTTAGGGTCCAAGCTTTCTCAGTTGTAAATGAAAACAGCTAACTATACCAGGCTTTCAGCTCTTATTTCGGTTGGGATCAATTCCCAATGCTCCAGAGACTGCTGATCTAATCAGGCTTCTGTTTTCTTTCTTTTCTCAGCCCTACGGACATCCCAGAATTGCTTGGAACTGACTTTGTTGGTGTTGGAAGCACAGAGTGAGGTCCCTGAGGCCTTTGATATGCAGGCACCAGACAGCTGTACGGTGTTCGGTTCGAGTGTTCGGGTCGCTGTGTAACGGTTCACTGAGCCTGTTGGGGTCCACAGTCAAACAGAGCAAGGGCCTCACCAGCCAGCATTCTATAGACATGCAGCACCCAGCAGGAGGCCTTTTCCTGCCTTTCGTATCCAAGAAAGGGGCTCTTACAGTCACATGCTGAGAGTGCTGCCACACAGTCCCATGAGAGACCGATAATTGTCAACCTCCAGTAAAGACTCCAGCTGGAGAAATGAGGAAAGTTTCTCAGTTTTTAAACTTGCCACTTAAATTTCACTATTCTGTCGATAACAGACTCCTAAGTGTCAGTTCAGTTTCTTTCACAGTTTATTAATTTAGTGGCCCCAAAAGGATCATGTCTTATTTTCTGGAAGAAGAAAAGCTGTGAACTCTGAGACAGTCTGATGTGCTCCACGGATGCTTTCTGGAAGGGTGTCGAGAAATAGGTCTTTCCTCCTTTAGGAAACGTGGTGGAATTTCCATGGAGCACTCTGTGTGGTGATCCCAACATGTATGTTAGTTACTAAGCCCCAAAAGGGGGCCTCAAAAGGCCACCTGGTTGGCTAATGTTTTGGCACGACACTTTGGACCTCTTGTGTCTTGGAGGAAGGTCTCAGCGACAGGCAGCCTTGTAGGATTTATGTGCCCAGAGGAAGGGGCACGGGGCCTGAAGACTAGATCACACTCAACCAGATCGGCCAGAACTTTCTCCTCCCACTGTTCTAACAATGTGACACAGTTCTAGATTAATCTCTACAAATAGCTACAAGTTCCTTGCAGCAATAACCCTATTTTTATTTGTATTTTTTTTTCATATTCTCCCTCTGAGGTTTCAGTTTTCATTATACTGTAAGGTTCCACATTTCAGTAAATTATAGCTAATTATAGATAGGGCTGTGTGCCAGGTTGTTAAAAACCAGAGTTTATTTTTTAAAAATCCTGAGTGTAAAGGCTGCATTGCCTTTCACATCCATTGTGCTATAAAAACAAACGGAGCAGCAAACTGCATCCTTAATCTGTTTTTCGTTTTCTTGTCTTGAATTTCTTTGGATAGGACCCCCTGAGCACCACTTTCGTTATGCTTGCTCATATTTGCTTCCTCCATTTCAGATGTTCGTTTATCGTGAAATAAAGTTTTGGTCTGACAGCATGGCTTCCAGACTTTGTTACTGTTGCTTGTATTAATTATCGCAAAGTGGGTTGTATGGAATGATAGATTTTTACTGATTTAATCCATCTCTCCTACAGCTTTCCATATTTTCTATGACTGCTCACATTTTCTGGTTCTACTCATTTTTCTTGTGAAAGTGGTGTTGTCTCCCCTCCAATTTCCACTGGATCCTCTTTTAAGTAAACCACAGGGAATTATTAGGAATCCTATACTGAGCTCCAGTACAGAGTAGATGTGGACAGATGGGAAATAAGAACATAAATATTTACTGAATATTTTTTATTTCTTTGAATATCTTGTTTTTGAAGCCTGCTGGTAATATTCCTTATCGGCACTAAAAATCTGTGTTGTGCTGGTTCTCTACCCTAATTCAGTTGGTTAAGCGTCAGACTCTTGGTTTCAGTTCATGTCATGATTTCATGGTTTGGTTGGTGGGATCCAGCCCTGCCTTGCTTGGGCTCCAGGCTGACTGCAGGGAGCCTGCTTGGGATTCTCTCTCTGCCCCTCCCCTGCTATCTATCTCTGAAAAGAAAGAAACAAAAAATAAATGTTTCTTTAAAGGAAAAAAAAAAATTCCTAACCTCGGCCAAAATAATTGTTTCTAAGTTTAGAGCTCCCAGGATAGCCCACACAGTCCTCTTGTCTCATGTATAGTTTGTGCTGTGATTACGTATGTATATCGCCTTTATTGTTTTTAAGCACCTTTTTCTACTCCCTGTAAAACTAGTGATTTCTTAGGTTATTCTTCACAGATCTTCTGCGCAGTTCAGTTCCTTTAGAACAGATGGTGCAGAAGCCACTACTGATAAAATGCTTATTTTTTGTATTTTCACTCTTTCTGCTCATTCAGCACATATTCTGGGTTAATTCTCGAGAAGGGTGTAAGGTCTGTGTCTGGATTCATGTGTTTTTGGCCTGTAGGTGTCCAGTTGTTCCAACACCATCTGTTGTATGGACTTTCCTCCTTTGTCAAAGATCAGTTGACTGTATTTATGTCAGTGTATTTCTGGGCTTCTCACTCTGTTCCATTGATCTGTTTATTCTTTCGCCAATACCACAAACTTCTATAATCAATACCACTGTCTTGATTACTGTTGCTTTATTGTAAATCTTGGAGTCAGGTAGTAGCATTTGTTCTTCTCCTTCAATATTATGTTGGGTCTTTTGCCTTTCCACATCAACTTTAGAATCATTTTTTCAATATCCACAAAAGAACTCGCTGGAATTTTTTTATTTTTAAGTAGTCTCTATACCCAACATGGCACTCCAACTTGCAACCCCGAGAAGAAGAGTCGGTCGCATGCTCCACTGACTGAACTAGCCAAGTGCTCCAGTTGCTGGGATTTTGACTGGGACTGTATTGAATCTTTAGATCAAGTTGGGAAGAAGTGACATCTTAACCTTACTATCCAAGGACATGGAATATTTCTCCATTTCTTTCTTTTCAGGAATTTCATTCATCAGAATTCTGTAGTTTTCCTCATCTAGCTCTTATACTATTTTTTTTTTTTTTTAGGATTTATACCTACAGTATTTCATTTTTGGGTGCTAATGTAAATGGTACTGTGTTTTAAATTTCAAATTCCACCTCTTCATTGCTAATGTATAGGAAGATAATTCATATTTGTACATTAACTTTGTAGCCTGTACCTTGCTATAATTGCTTATTAGTTCCAGGAGGTGTTTTTGTTAATTCTTTCAGATTTTCTACATAGAGATGATCATGTCATCTGTGAACAAAGACAATTTTATTTCTTCCTTCCCAATCTCTACAGCTTTTACTTCCTTTTCTCCTCTTCCTGAATTAGCTAAAATTTCCAGTACTTTGTTGAAAAGGAGTGATGAGAGGGGACATCTTTGCCTTGTATCTGACCTTGGTGGGAAAGCTTTGAGTTTCTTACCATTGATATGATACTAGCTGTAGGTTTTTGTAGTTTTGTTTTGTTTTGTTTTATTTCGTTTTTGTCAAGTAGAAGTTCCCCTAGGGGCACCTAGGTGGCTCAGTCAGTTAAGCATCTGACTTCGGCTCAGGTCATGATCTTGCGGTTCACGGGTTCAAGCCCCGTGTCAGGCTCTGTGCTGACAGCTCAGAGCCTGGAGCCTACTTCATGGATTCCGTGTGTGTCTCTCTCTGCCCCTCTCGCGCTCATACTTTCAAAAATAAATAGGGGCGCCTGGGTGGCTCAGTCGGTTAAGCGGCTGACTTTGGCTCAGGTCATGATCTCACAGTCTGTGAGTTCGAGCCCCGTGTCAGGCTCTGTGCTGACAGCTCAGAGCCTGGAGCCTGCTTCAGATTCTGTGTCTCCCTCTCTCTCTGACCCTCCCCCATTCATGCTCTGTCTCTCTCTGTCTCAAAAATAAATAAACATTAAAAAAAATTAAAAATAAATAAATAAATAAAACATTTTTAAAAAGTTCCTCTCTATTCCTATTTGCTAAGAGTTTTTATTATGAATGGGTGTTGAATTTTTTCAAATGTTTTTTCTGCATCTTGATATGATGTGATTTTTCTTTTTTAGATTAGTGATGTGATGGATTACATTAATTGAATTTTGAATGTTGAACCAGCCTTTACACCTGGGACAAATCCCACTTGGTTTTGGCATATAATTCTTTTTATGCACTGTTAGATTCGATTTGCTAATATTTTGTTGAGGATTTTTGCATCTGTGTTCATGAGATACTGATCTGTAGTTTTCTTCTCTTGTAATGTCCTTGCCTGTGTTTGGCATTAGGATAATACTGGCCTCACAGAATGGGTTGGGAAGTATTCTTTCTGCATCTATCTTCTAAAAAAGATTATGGGGAATTGGTATACTTTGTTCCTTAAATGTTTGGTAGAACTCACCAGTGAATCCATCTGGGCCAGCCTGGTGCTTTATGTTTTGGAAGGTTATTATTGATTGAATTTCTTAAGTAGAGATAGGCCTGTGTAGATTGTTTCTTCTTAATGTGAATTTTGACATCATGTCTTCCAAGGAATTGGTCCATTTCATCTGGGTTATCAATTTGTGGGCATAGAATTGATATAGTAGTCCTTTATCGTTTTGATTTTTATATCCATGGGAACTGTAGTGATGTCCCCTCTTCATTTCTGATATTAGTAATTTGTATCCTCTCTTTTTGTCTTAGCCTGGCTAGAGGCTTCTTGATTTTATTGATCTTTCTAAAGGACCATTTTTTTGGTTTTGTTGATTTTTGTCTATTGATTTTCTGTTTTCTAATTCTGTTGTAGTTAACATACACATTTGTTGCTCCATCTGGGTTGACAATACAAATGGGGTTCTTTGGGCACTTACGCAAAGTCACTCTAGCCTTTGCCAGTTGTAACCCGTGGAGTGCCAGCCTTTAGTTCCAGGCCTCTCTTCACCACACAGGCCCTTCCTACGTGATATGAGCCAGGCTTCTGGACTCCAGCGCCATCTCCACATTAGCATACCCTGGATCTGTATCTCTAATCCATACTTCTATATCCACCACCACTTTTACATCCCTACTTTGATATGCATCTCAAAGGTGCCTCAAACTCAGCACAACAAGACTATCAAATGATCTTTCGTACTAAACTCCTATCATTAAGTAAAGCAACAGCAACAACCATCTGGCTCTTCTCCAGTGTTCTCAGATAAGTCAATGGCACCACCATCCATCCTGCCAGCTGCAGGAGCCATAAGCCTAGGGGCAGTGAGTCCTGTTACTCTGACCTCCTGCAGCTTCCATCTACTTTGCTCCCTCTGCCCCTATCTTTCATGGCTACCACTGACTTCTGTCTGAAGTCACCCCTTCACCTCACTTTCTTCTCTAGAATGTATGTGCCATTGCTACCTCCTGGCCCAGGAAATATACATAACAATCAGATTGGTACAAAGGTTTTCCTCGTAACATTAGTTACAATAGCAAACACTGATAATCTGGATGTCCAACACCGGGAGGCTGTTTGAGTTTTGGTTACTATGCGGTACATTAAAATGAAATGGAATGCTTAAATTATTTTTTTTTAAGTTCTGCAGAAATGTTCATGCTGTGTTAAAATGTCCAAAAGTGGGTTGCCTAGCTGGCTCAGTCAGTAGAGCACGCAACTCTTGATCTTGGGTCATGAGTTCAAACCCCACATTGGGTATAGAGGTTAGTTTTAAAAAGAACTAAAAAGCCCAAAGGCAATATTTACGTAATTCAAGGGCCCTTTTAAGGAAACAAAACACTCTGTGGGTATTTCTAAAAGTTGGGATAATGGCTATTTTTCATTTTGGGTGCTTTTCTATATTTTACACAGAGAACATAATCTTTGAAATAAGGGGAAACTTTTTTAAAAAATGAAAAAGGCAGGGGTGCCTGCGTGGCTCAGTTGGTTGAGCATCTGACTCTTGATTTTGGCTCAAGGTCATGATTCCAGGGTGGTGGGATTGAGCCCCACGTTGGGCTCTGTGCTGACAGAGGGGGAGCCTCCTTGGGATTCTCTCTCTCTGCCCCTCCCCTGCCTATGCTTGCTCTCTCTCTCTCAAAATAAGTAAATAAACTTAAAAAGAGAAGGAAAATTCCTATGAATAATAATAATAAAAACAATAAATAGAATCTAATGGAAAAATGGGTAAACACTCAAATAGGCACTGAACAAAAGAGGAAATCTAAATGGCAAATAACACGGAAAAGCACACAACCATATTATAATCACAGAAATGCACACTGAAACCAGGAGATACTACCACAAACCCACTGAATTGATAAAAAACATTTTAAGATTTTATTTTTTAGTAATCTCTACCCACAACGTGGGGCTTGAATTTACAACACTGAGATCAAGAGTCACACACTCCACCGACTGAGCCAGCCGTGTGCCCCTGGATTGACAAAATTAGCAGAGCTTTTTATACCACTGCTCATGAAGATGCAGAACAATGGGGAATCTCATATTCTGCTGGTACAACACTTTGGGAAAAGGAATAAAAACAGCATTACTTTTGGAGATGCACATTCTCAATGAACCGGGAGGCTCCACACCCAGGCATATATGTATCCCCTAGAGAAGTAGAGTCCTATATGTACCAAAAGACATACCTTTCAAAGCATTTTCTTCATAAGAGCCAACAACTAAAAATAACTCAAATGTCTGTCAATAAAATACTAGAGAAATAAATCGTGTGTATACGTTCCATGAATGCTACACAGCATGGAAAATCTAAGCAGAGGCATGCACTTTGACCTAGTTAACTCACAATGTTGAGGGAAAGAAGAGAATACATCCGTAGGGTTCCATTCACATATTGAAAACAGGCGAAACAAAGCTCTTACTTAGGGCTGGGCACACACACGGCATGGAACCAAAAAACGAGGAAGCAGTGTGCACGAAAGTCTAGGGGAAGGAGGGGCCCACGGGGACTAGGTGGTCACTTTATAATTTGATGCGGATGTGGCAGACATATTTCTGTATTTAGATTCATATGGGGGTGGTGGCAAAGTGTATGGGTGAAGAGCAGAGAGCATGGCCCTGACTGGCCTGGGCTCTTGTCCTGACGGTCCGCCACACAGAGGCCAGGTGACCCCTCTTTGGGCCCAGTTCTTCATCTGTGAAATGTGGAGAACAGCAATGTGTGGGTGTGGTAAGAGAAACAATGCGCAAAGGACAAGTGGACCTGTTTTCCTGCCAAGCGGGTACCTCCCTGCCCCTAGGAAACAACCTGCCTGTGGCGGAATCACCCTTGCCTCTGTTGTTGGACTTGGGCAGGATTTTCATCTTGTTTTAATTGGAAGAAGCAGGTCAGATTCAGGCTTCCACCCTCAATGGGGAGTTGTCCCCCTGTTCTAGGGCTGGGTGGACACCCCTCTACCCTGTGCCGCGCTGTGAATAGAGTCCTCCTTCTAGCAGCAGGTACAGGGCTTCTCCTTCCAGAAGGGCTGACTTTGGGCAGTCAACATGCCATGTGGAATCTGTGAGGTCCCCCAATCACTGAAACTGGTGAAACGGGCAATGTCCTCCACTCACAGATCAGTCTCACTTGAGCAGTGGTTCCCGAGTGTCTCAATTTGAAGCAGACCAAAACGATTGGAAATATTTGTGGCAATAGTAAGGAATGGAAAGACTCAACACAAACGTGGCCACCCAGACTCCATTCCTCCAGGAATGCCAGGCGGGCAGAGGACCACACAGAGACCAGCATCGGTCTTTCTGACACTCCCAGGCAAGCGGAATGTTTGGAGATGGGGGCCACTGAGCCTGCTCCACGTCTCCTTCCCACCTTACCTCTGCCAAGGTCTAGGCTGGTCTTCACCTTCTTCTGCTTCCAGAGGCTCTGCCACCTGCCTGTTCCTCCAGCCGCCTTCCTCAGATGGTCCACTGCACCAGCAGAGCCCCGTAATTAAGAGCACAGGCCCCATGCTCTAACTTCCTGCACCACCACCAACTGGGCTTTGAGGTCTGAGCCTCGGTTTCCTCATCTGCAAAATGGGGGTAGTCTCAGTTCCTACTTTACGAAATGGTACCCACAGTATGTGCTAGTATTCACTCAGCCCCTGTGTGCAGGAAGGGGGAAGGTGTTGGGGGGAAGTGTTGAAAGGGTGAGGGCCTGGGAAGGGGAGGGCTGGAAGAGGGAAGCAGATAACAAGTGTGGTGCAAGGGGAGGCCCAGGCCAATCTTAGATCTGAGGTCCGAAGGGGGTCCAAGTTAGACTTCAAAAGTTCCCTGTCCTTAAGGTGTTCCGGTCCCATGGGCCAGACAGGGCCTGCAGGACAGAGCAATGGGGAAAGGCCATGGCCAGGGAGGAGCTCTGAGGGGGATGGGTACAGAGCTGGCCAAGGGGAGGGCAGGACAAGGATCCCTGCTATAAGAACGGGGGAGGGGTGCTGAGAGGGAAGAGAAGGGGAAGAGGAGTCCCTAGGGAGGGAAGGTGCTGGAAGGGGTGAGAAGAGGGATTTTGGAGGAGGAAAGGTGGGTCCTAGGAGAGAAGCTGCATTTGGGGGAAACGGGGCAGACGTTCTCAGTGTGTTGAGGCAGTTTTGGGGGCCTGGGAAGGGAGTAAGTCGGGAAGCTGTGCAGCAAGAGCCTGGGTGGGAGCGAAGATGGCAGTGAGGAGGGAAGCAGCAAGGTTCGCACACACCTCTCCTTGTCCCCGGCAGCCCCTCCCCTGGGGACCTGCTCTGTGGTGGGCTGACCGAGCCCCTATAAAGCAGTGAGGAGGGAGTCTGTCCCACCTCATGTGGCCCTGGCTTTTGGCAGGGTGGCTGGCTGGCAGAGGCATGGACCACAGTGTCCCCTGCCTGGCGTCTGTGGGCCACGGGGCCCGGCTCCCAGACATTCCTGCACGCCAGTGTGTTGGGCAGCGGGTCACCGTCGGGTGGTTGCCGAGTTGTCCCTGTGGTGAGGCTGCCGCGGTGCAGCCGCACAGGTGAGAAAGCGCTGCTCACAGTACTTGGGAGCCAGTGGACAGTCTTCATGGGTCATCTGGCAAACGCCGGAGGGGTCCCATCTTAGGGGTCACAAGCCGACTGTGCCCCACTTGTCCACAATCTCACGTCACGCACCGGTCCCCCTCTGATCTCTGATCTCGACCCTGGGGGAACAGGGCCACCCCCTGGCTTCTCCACATTTTCTGAGACTGCAGTAATGGGCCAGGGTCAGGAAAACCCAACTGGGCCGATTAACAGGAAGAGCAACCGGACTAAGGATAAGTCACACGCTCCCCAATGTGGGGCTTCAACTCCCCAGGGGGTGATCTTCCCCACCGCACAATGGAACAGCTCCTGCTGCACAGGGTGCGGGGGGACTAAATGCATGAACACATGGGAAGACCCCAGCACAGCGCCTCGCAGGGCCAACAGCTGATACAAGCTAGTGGTCATTAGAATTCTTATGAAGACATGTCTAATATCAGAAGGCGAGGAGGTGCGTGGTGGGGGGCTGTGGACGGTCTACAGCAGTGCTTCTCTAGTGTGGGTCCAGACCAGTGGGCGCAGCACCTCCTGGGAACCTGTCAGAAATGCCAACTCCCCAGCTATGGTCCGAGTCGGAGGCTGTGTTCCAGCAAGCCCTCCCGGGGGCCAAGACGCTGGTGCCTGTGAGAGCCTCCCGGGTGTGAGCTGCTGGGTCTGGGGCCTCAAACCGGCTCACGGAGAGAGAATGCTCCATTTTCCCCAGCCTTGTTGCTTGGAAAGGCACTGTGATGGCCAGGCCCCGCCCCTTCTTCTGTTTGAGAGAAGAGACCCGAGTCACCTCCCCAGAGGACAACTGTTGGGGACTAAGGGTGGCCCTGACTGAACCCAGGTACATCCCATCGTCCCTGTGGGAACCTGCCTTAAGAGACCGAAATAACCCCACAACTCCTTCATCTGGTAAAGGAGGTGAGGGCTACTGTGCCCGGCTGGCTTTTGCTGAATTTGAAAAATTAAACTTTAGGAGTGAACACATCATGGTAAGATCAATGGAGCAGATAATCCCGATGCACAATTTCTTTTAAGAAAGCTACCTGCTAAGGGGCGCCTGAGTGGCTCGGTCGGTTGAGCGTCCAACTTCAGCTCAGGTCATGATTTCATGGTTCGTGAGTTCCAGCCTCGCGTTGGGCTCCGGGCTGACAGCTCAGAGCCTGGAGCCCGCTTCAGATTCTGTGTCTCCCTCTGTGTGCCCCTCTGTTGCTTGCACTCTGTGTCTCGCATTGTCTCAAAAATAAATAAACATTAAAAAAAAAAATTAAAAAAAAAAAAAGCTACCTGCTAAGCACAAGGAGGAAAAAGGTCGTAATTCCTGTAAACTCACAAGAGTCCCCCGGGTAGAAAAATATTCACTACTGTCTCATTAAAGATTAGGTTATGGGAGAACTTTCTTGAAACTTTGACAGAGTATCTGGAAACATCACCTCATTGACGTGAACAGAATTACCACAAAGACACTATAGAGCCTGTTTATTGCATAACTAGCAGGCACAAATTCCAAAACGATTTTACAACGCTTACAGGGTTGTACAATAATTACAGGAATAGAATGTACAATAAACACAAAAAGTACAGAATAACGAGTGACATGGATAAAACACATCTGAACAAAAGGCATTTCGTTTTTCCTATGCAGCATTTTCTTTTGTAAAAAAAAAAAAGGGTGCCTTTCACCGGGACAAGGAAAGAAGGAACATTCTATGATTGGGGAGCTCACAGCCGCTGTGGACAGACACATGCTAGCCTCACTCTTGGTTCCGCAGCATCAATCCCTGGAGGCATGGGGTAACAGCTCCCGAGGTGCGCGTCTACACTTCCAATTTTATGAAATGCCGCATTTGATCTTTGGGCCCGATTTCCTGTTCTTTGGCAAATAAGAACTATTTGCGTTCTGAGGCAGAGGAGGACTTCAGCTAAAGGAGCTTCGGGGCAGAGCCGTCTCCTCTTCAGCAAGCGCCAGTTTCATAAAGTGCACCTCCGTCCTCTTGGCTCGGGCGGGAGGAAGATTTGAGAACTAAGAGTGACGAGTGACCTTAGAGAACGCAGACGTTAGTGCAAGGCTACGGGACACACGTGCAAAAGATGGTGAACAGCCGTTCAGACAACAGAACTGGGTCTCAGAAGAGGTGAGGAAGTGTTCAGGGCACCGAAGGGAGGCTGGCAGCCCCTCTGTCATGCACGTCACTCCACCTAGAACTTCCTTCGGGGCGTTGGCACTGTGGGTTGACAGAGCAAACGTCTGTGCTGCTCTTACAATCGGAGATGCTCTCTGGGTCCCACACTCTTGGACTTTGTCTAGGGGCACAGAGACAAGGTCCTCCGTCACCAGTCCTTGAGTGTTCCAGTGAAGACGCCACCGCACCCACTGCAGACAACTCATTATTTAGAAGCCCGGCCTCCCTGGGAGGCCGAGGCACCAGCCCAGGACTGCCACCGGGCTTCCCCGAGGCCCCTGCATGGGCCCAACATGAGGGCAGGTGTGTGCAAGAAAGAGAAGGGACAGCTAAGTATGTGCAGCATGCAGCAAAGGTTATCAGATGGGGCTTGAACTTAATTTAAGGTAGAAGGCATCCCCTCAGCATCCAACAGGAACATGGCACTTAGGATTGTGCAGAAAAGTGGATGAGTCTTTTGGAGATGTGGACCCTTTCCCCGCGCTACTCAGTGTAGCAAAATCTGGCAAAAGCATCCACACGCTGGGCCTTAGTAAACCAAACACCATCACGGTGCTTCCTTCATGACAGCATACGGTCAAGCTATAAAGATGTTTGTGAATCAAACAGTTCTGTGAAAACACAGGCTTATTTAGCACATATTTAGGCAACTGTGATTACTTTGACTTCTTCACGTGTATGAGCACTACGGGACAGAATACATGGGTAAGATGAGGACTCAAAGCAACTTAACACAGGGTAGGGGTGGCCACGTTACAGGTAAGGCTCGGAGGTAAACCAGGTGTGACCTCATACTGCAGCTGACAGGACCCCTGGGCAGAGGCTGTGAGCTGGCAGTCCGGAGGTCACAGTTCCCCCGCACGTGTGCTCTGAGAATGTTTAGTCACCAACATTTATAAACAGAGGAATGGCACAAATAATATCCATGTTTTTGGAGTCTCTTAAAAAATCAAAGCTCCGGCCAGCTCGGGCCCACTTTTCCACAAGGCAGCCTGGGTGAGGCCGGGTAGCTGCTGTCCCCATTAGGTGCACCGTTGCTCCCTGACTGTCCTCCGCCCCTGCCCTACACCTGGCTCACTTCATTCATCTCCATCAATGCTGCCTGGCCCCTCTGGTCTAGGTCAGGGTCTGAGCCACACCCACGCAACTGCTGCAATAAGCGGGGGCAGGAATATGCTTTAGCATTCAGAACAAGAAAGGTCTTTTCTTCAGTAGCTTAAAAACCAACGTCAGTATGTTCCAGAACTTAAAACCTGTGCTTCTGTAGCTTTGGGATAGCCGGTGGTCAGCTAGAGCACACTCTCTAAGGAATTCATGAAAGAGGATGTCTCATTTTTAAGTACCAGCGAGACAATGGAGGAGAAACAAACTCAGCTGACCGCAGACACCTTACCTTACGAGAAGTCCTTAAAGGTGATGAGATTTACCAAACAGGCCATGTGACGAAGCTTTCGTGGTTAAAGGAGTAATCGAGTTCTGGGGAAGAGATATGTTACCACGTCAGGGAGCAGGTAATTTCTCTTCCCATGGTTTATGTCAGTGGTATCTGAATGGGGTGGCACAGAGTAAGTTATGGCTTGTGGGACGTGGCTCCTCCTTGCCGCACGTCTGGAATGACACATCTGGTTTCCTGTGAGAAGGAAGAGCCCTGAACCTCGCGTGATGATGTGGCAGCACTCCCACCTGGACAGGGCCACAGGACACGTGACGTGGGGGATGAGTACTTATCTGGCACCACGGAGACTTCAGGATGATAGCAAAATAGAGACAGATCAAGACAGAAACATCAAATAAAAGAACGTCTACCAAGACAGAATAGGTAAAACAAATGGAGCAGTCCATTGTTTCCAAGTGAGACTGTTACGCTACTTTTAGAGAGTGGCAAAGTCCTTTCTCTACATCCATGTTTGGAAACACCCTAAACTTAAAGATTCCTGCACTAGGGTGGAAAAACTCGCTTATTGCACAATGCTTGGTAGGGAACAGAGGTGGAATTTTTTTTTTTTTAACCCAATTCTCTCCAGAAAATGTTTCACTAAAAATCTCATTTATAGTTTTAACCCTAGACGGGCAGTTTTAAAGGGATGGAAAAGTTCTAACAAACTTGAAACAATGAAGCTATGCTTTTGAATGATTATGACCATCAACTCAACAACAGTCACGGACAGCACAACAGAACACTGGAGAGGAAACTGGCAGACAGGCACAAAATAAGGCAAGTGGGTTAAATTAATAGTCAAAAATTTTGTTAGAAAACATGCAAAAATAATACTGAGTTTCTTAAAAACAGTTTTAAACTTTCATTGAATGTCTGTTTCCGTAAAAACTGCCAGAATTCCACGTCTGCATTTGAAACTGGACTTTTAAAAAGCCTAGAAAATAGGAGGGCTGGCGCCGAGCTGCTCAGTTGTTGTTCTCTTTGGTGGTGATGGTGACCAGCTGCTTGGCGGCCTTGGCAATGTCGTATGCGCACTGGATGACCTGCTGTGTGACCAGCTGGATGTCCGTGGGCGGGCCGGCGTCCCCCGGGAGGGTCTTCTTGCACTCTGACTGAAGTCGGTAGGCGCTGGACGTCAGCAAGCGCAGGGAAGTCCTCACCGTGTCAGACTTGGGTTTCTAGACGGAAGAACACAGTCATCTGCCGTGAACTGCAGGCTGGACGCCCAAGAGCGGGGACGAGCCTTCTTGTGAAGACAGCTCAAGCTGTTCCACAGCAAACGGCGGTTCTGTCACGCCCTTCCCCAGAGGCAGCACACGGGACACGGCAAGCTGCCCGGCCCACAGCGTGCGAGATGCCCACGTGCTTGCACTCAAAGGTCAAAGTGCATGCAGTGTCAATTTAGTAGGATATCCTATTCGGAGGTGGTTTTTGACAATGTTAATCCACTTGGGTGAAATATTCCAGACACCATTTTAACCTATTAGTGCTTTGCCTTTAGCACGGTGCTCACACATTCTTATTAAAACCAAGATCCGTGTAGGACAAAATTATTCCCAGGTTTGCATATTTAAAACGTATGCTACAAAGAGGTTAATATAAAAGGTCCTGAGAAAATTTCTTTCAGTTCATTTAAAAGGGTCTGAACCGACTGGGGTGCCTGGGTGGCTCAGTCGGTTAAGCATCCAGCTCTTGATTTCGGTTCAGTTCATGATCTCGTGGTTCAGGAGATTGAGCCCCACGTCAGGCTCTGCAATGACAGCGCAGAGCCTGCCTGGGATTCTCTCTCTCCCTCTCTCTGTCCCTCCCCTGCTCGCCCACTCTCTCTCTCTCAAAATAAATAAACATGAAAAGAAAAAGGGATCTGAACCAAGTAGGAAGTGACTTACTTTGGGGAATAATGCTGCCATTTCAGTAACAGCTACGTGTATCCTCTCTGAGCAGGGAATATAACTGCAAGAATATTGAAGAGGTTATTCAAAGACAGCAGAAATAACGCAGAGACAGAGAGTACCAGGGGGCTAGAATGGGTTCCATTTATATGTCCCCCATGAAGGGGCTGAGGCCGCAGACAGCCCACTGTGGATGTCACCCCAAAAGAAGCAGGGTCCACACCCTTTCTCCAAAGTTCATTCATTCTGATAAAAAGTCTCCACACATGGGACGTAGGTGACATACATGACTAGTTAGGGGATGCCACAGAACAGTCAGTCTATAAAGATATTCACACTTCCTCCAGTAGGTCATTTGTTTTTCAGGTGCTTCATCTCCCTAATTTCTTGAAAGACAAACAAGGATTCCCATGCACAGGCCACAGAACTTAAAAATAAAGGACTGGAAAACATTTCTTAAAATTACAACTGGAGCTTGGGGCACCTGGATGGCTCAATTGGTTGAGTGTCCGACTTCGGCTCAGGTCATGATCTCACGGTTTATGGGTTCGAGCCCTGTGTTGGGCTCTGTGCTGACAGCTGGGAGCCTGGAGCCTGCTTCGGATTCTGTGTCTCCCTCTCTCTCCACTCCTCCCCCACGCATGCTCGGTCTCTCTCTGCCTCTCAAAAATAAAGAAAACTAATTTTTAAAAAAAAATTTTGGGGGCGCCTGGGTGGCTCAGTTGGTTAAGCGGCCGACTTCAGCTCAGGTCACGATCTCGCGGTCTGGGAGTTTGAGCCCCGTGTCAGGCTCTGGGCTGATGGCTCAGAGCCTGGAGCCTGCTTCCGATTCTGTGTCTCCCTCTCTCTCTGCCCCTCCCCTGTTCATGCTCTGTCTCTCTCTGTCTCAAAAATAAATAAACGTTAAAAAAAAAAAAAAATTTTTTTTTTAAATTACAGCCAGAGCCTACACCTCAACACCCACATGTTGGTTAAAACTGACGGACACTTCTAAATTCCTTCTATTCAAATGCATCTCAACCATTAGGGAATTGAAAGCTTTACTTTGGGTAAAGAGAAATCACTGAGTCAGCTCTTATACTGGATCAGACACTTACGTACTTTCTCATGAAGCTGCCATGACTATGTTTGTAACAGGCAGCCATGAACACAGCCGGCACTCTCTCTGCTCGCTTCACGAGCTCTAAGAAAACAAAGCGCATTGACTCTGCCTGTCCTCATCCTTTCCACCAGGCCGCCTGGCCTCCTAGGGGCCCCCTAAATGACAGTCTGAGAGCTGAGGCTTCAGGAACACTGATGGAGTGCCAACTCTGTTCTCAGAACTTTGTGGAGACTCATGTGCTCCTCCCAATGGCCCTATGAGGCTGGTATTATTAACACACCCATTTTTCAAATGAGCAAACTGAGGCCTGGAGAAGGAGAGAACTTGCCCAAGGTCCCACCACTGGTGAGAAAGAGCTGAGCTCAAACCCGGCTTGGTTCAGCACCTGGGCCTGGGTCTCTCACTGACACACCACAGTCCTCTCCTGGGATCAGAGACACAACAGATTTACATCTTTCTTTATAGCAAGCCTCTTTCCACTCGTGACTGGTGATTCCAACTTCTCAGGTGATGGGAACTGGAAGAATGGAGACTTTGGTTTCATTCAGGATTCTTATTCTTGATATTGTAACATGCGACATATGAGGCTAGTTTCCTGTGCCTTAAAAACATTAGGCTTCTGCCCTGAGTAGTATGTTTTACAAACTACTACTGCAGAGAAAAGACAGACTGAAGATGGGACTGAGCAACAGTTTTGAGACAGCACACTGCCCCCCAGGCTTGGGTTTTGTTTCTGGGAGAGCTGACCCACAGAGCCCAAAAGGGAAATGCGATATGGGAAAAGCTCTTTGGTAGCCTGTTGGTGGCATGTTAGGAAATGCAGTGCAAATATTCAGGTTTGGCCTTCCACAAGCACCCATGTGGCTGTTTAAAAATTTCCCTTCCAAGATGGAACCAAATCCTGTTCAGCATCCAGCCTAACAACTAACATTCTTTCCCCTTTTTTTAAGTCATGAAGTTAGCTTCTGCTTAAAGACTGTCATAAGCACCTCTGTACTTCATCTTTGTAAGAAATCTAGTCTCAAAACTATTTTAATTAAGACTGGGGCGTCTGGGTGGCTCAGTCGGTTGAGAATCCAACTTCGGCTCAGGTCATGATCTCGAGGTCAGTGAATTTGAGGCCCATGTCAGGCTCTGTGCTGACAGCTCGGAGCCTGGAGCCTGCTTTGGATTCTGTCTCCCTCTTTCTCTGCCCCTCCCCAGCTCACACTCTGTTCTCTCTGTCTCTCAAAAACAAATAAACGTTTAAAAAAATTGAAAAAAAAAAAAAGTTTTAATTAAGACTGGCTATGTTTTAGTTAAATCATTACATTTCCAGAAAGTGGTTTATGTTATCCCAAAATACTTTCAAATGGGAAATCCTGACTTTTACCTTTGCAAGCAATCAGAACCACACACCACATAGTAACAAAATGGCCCACACAGAAGGGGTTATTTCACTTGTAAATATGAAGGGGCAACAACCCATCTGGTCACACAAATGCTCAGAAAAAGACCCTGTTATAGCAGCCACTGATTCAGGCCTAAATGTTACTTAAACCAACATGCCCATGAAAAATACATTAACGCTGGTTAACATCTTCATTTTGACACCAAAATAGAATTCAACCTTCCCCTTGCTGCACAGAAGCAGGGACACCTTGCTTTTCCTAAGGATACCTCCCCAAAACTCACTCAGTATGAAATACTTTAGGATGTCCTCAATGAGCCACAAAAGCAAGCATGCACAGATTAAGGAGAAAGTTCATGTTCACAACTTCCAGCTCTTATCTTTCCTCAAAGAAGGCTTGTGTGCATACTGTGAGGTCTAATAGTGTGTGCATGTGTGTATGCGAAAGAGACAGAGACGGACCAGGAGTGGGGCTGTAAGCTCAGGGTGGACACCAGACTCAGAGAAAGCGGGGACTGTGGGCAGCTTGCTAGGCTCAAGGGACAGGGGCAAAGCCTGAGTGTGCCCGCATGGGCTGCTGGTCTACTCAGAGTGAGCACAGGTGACAGATAAACAAGAGGAGAAAATAGGACGAAAAGGCGTGGGTTTAATCAGTACAACTCAGAGTTATAAATGAAAGTGTCTCGCACATGTTAAGTAACCACAGACTTCAGTAAAGCAGTGAGCAATTCGTAAAACGTAAATTCTCTAGGTCAATTCTGATTTAAACTAAAAAGAGTGAACTAATGATTAAACTCTGCATCATCCTCTCAGGGTCTTAAAAAATATCAGATCTTCATGTTTTTGCATGGATTTGTACGTCTTAAAAAAAAAAAAAAAAAGGTGTGGGGGGGGGGGAACTTCCCCAATTGTGCCAAGCACCGTATTTCTTTCGGTTGAGGACAGAAATAGCCTCTAGGCAGATGTTTCTATTTTTGACAATGCGATGTAAACATATTTTTTTGTTTGTTTGAAATACAAGCATGGTACTTGTGAACTAGAGTAAATCTGTTGTCAACTGGTAAGCACTGGCAGCTTGTGGAGTGCGGGGGATGGGGAGGAGCAGTGTGTGATAAAGAGGCTGCCTGGGAAGGAGAGATAAACAGCCACCTAATTCCCATGGACCTCTGAGGACCCTCCAGCAGTCCATCCAGGAGGACAAATGCTCATCCTTCACTGAACACAGACTGCTCCTTTCTCACCAAGTAGGAAACAGTGACATTGGGGAAAGTCAGAACTGCAGAGAAAAAAGGGAAAGGGGAGAGCAGGGCAGTCTAGCCTGGCGATACCGGGAACACAGAGAAGGCAAAAGATTCTGGCCCATCTTTATGTGGAAGGAGAGAACAGAGAGGACCAAAGAGGAGCGGTACCGTGTCCCCTGAACAACTTCTGTTACTGCACTGCACGCAAAGGAGCTCTTCACCCGAGCACTAAACTTTACTGACCTACGGAAAACAGTGAGATCGTTCTGGGGTTTCGATGGACCTCTGCTGCTTTCTTAAACCCAATGGGAGGATGTTAAATGCTTCATGAGTGTGTCCAGATGCGGCTGGCCATGTGAAACTAGGACACTGCTCAAGACAGTTAACGACCCACCACTAGTTCTCAGAGAACCCGTGCTCAGGGAACAAAAAGATGAGCTGGAACAAGAGCCAGTCCCTTCTCCACCGGAAGAAATAACTTTGCAGGATATGGTTCTGCTCAGAGTAAGATGAATCTCATTTCAGGAGCGCAGGTGACGATTAGGTCAATTGTTATTTGTAAACCACTTGTTTCTTAGATGTTTGTGCACGCGTACACGCGTGAACACACATACATGCACACGAGGGAGGCCTAAGAAATCAAGTTCATGCCAAGATACCTTTTATGCCAGGGGCACCTGGGTGGCTCAGCCGGTTAAGTGTCTGGCTTCGGCTTAGGTCACGATCTCACGGTTTGTGAGTTCAAGCCCCACGTCAGGCTCTGTGCTGGCAGCTCAGAGCCTGGAACCTGCTTCAGCTTCTGTGTCTCCCTCTCTCCCTGCCCCTTCCCCACTCATGCTCTTTCTCTCTCTCTCTCAAAAATAAACACTAAGAAAAAAAAAAAAAGATACCTTTTATGCCAGCCAACTCAACTCTAGCAAGGGCACACACAGGGAGCACAGTGGCTGGAGGAATCAACTGCAAGCTCTAAGGAGCAACTTCTTGCCCCTCACCATCCAGCACCAGCAATATCACTACCCCAACCATGCTGCAATTTTACTTCTAGAGGCATCTGCTTCCAGAGCCCTTCGTAAGAATGCAGAAAATTGAAAACATCATGTTAAAAAAAACTCACCATCCAAATCTACAAATCTGTACTTAAGCCTGTTATGTAAACCTGAATTTTCAAAAAATCTTAAAAAAAAAAAAAAAAAAAAAAAAAATCAGTATATTGGGAAAAAAAAAAAAAAAAAATCACTGTTCCTAATGGAGCAGCCTCTCTTGCAAAGCATGTCCATTTTTCCAGGCAGGATTTTCAAACCTCCTTACCTGTCGTGTTTATTTTCTTGAGCCGCTCGTAGGAGCTCCTGTATGTTTTTGGTGATCTGTTCAGTTTTCCGGATGACGTCTTCCGTGCTGGGGAGGATGGGGCTTGGGGCTGCGTGGGGTTCTGCCGTATCTGGTACTGAGCCATCGCCTTGCCACACCACACTCCTCTGCCTTCCTTTTCTGCCTGACCTGCCGACATTAAAGAAGTGGCCTGCTGTGACAGGTGCTCATGAGCTGCTGCTCTGCCTTCAGGAGCCACTGCATGTGCATCTGCTGCTGCATGAGCTGGTTGCTCTTGTGTCTTGTGGTTTCCTTTATCCTGTCTTGCAGGGGACTCACGGTGAGGCTGTGTCAACAACAGGCAGCCACAGCTCACGGGGCGGCTGTTTCATTCTACCACGGGGCTGGAAATTATGACTCCCGGAGAAAGGGTAAAGATGGCAGCAGGGAGGAGGTGCTGTCATTAAGCCATCCTTAATCCAGCTCACCCCTTGGGGTATAAGCATAGAATGCGACCTGATGTTGACTTAAGATACCGATTTTAAGCACATTATAGACACTCAGAGACGGTCTGTGACCGGCCAGTAAAAGAACAGGCCCCTGGGATAATATGGGATAAGAGGTTGGACTATGAACTTATGCGTCCATATTTCATGACCTTATGGGTCTGAACATAGAGTGGAGACACGTGGGGGATGAATCGCATCCCCTAAGCACGGCCACTAGGTCTCAGGTTTGAGAGCCCGCCCCAGGGCAGTCCTCCCACAGCTGTACCCCGTGTCGTCCGGGTCTGTGTCATTGGGGGTGTTGTCATAGTCACTTTCAGGCGTGCTGTTCTGCTTCTCCAGCCTGGATGCCTGAGAGAGAAAAGGGAAACACCCGTTAGTTTTGAGCACAAGACATCTGGGAGCCTTGCCTAGGAATCATTACCTGTTAGGCCACGGAGCCTTTGTGGCCCAGATCTCACTTGGGCCAGGAGCCAACCCTTTACTGAAAATTTAGTAAAAGATGAATAGTAGACCCAGAAATGGTTTCTCTTTTTCTTGGCACCATTTTCTTCTTAGCTCAGTGGCAACTCCATAAACAGATCCTTGGTATAAACTAACACAGACATGCAAGACAACACCCGTGTTTGGTTCTCTAAGGAATATGGAGTTTAACTATAATATAATGCACAGGCCAGCGCTTACATACCCAGAGACCACCAGCACTGGAAGCCAGCTGTAGATTATCTACTCTAATACCAGATGAGAAAATGAAGGGCCAAAGAGCTGGGGGACAAAGCCAGTGCCACAGAGTCAGCAGAAACCCAGCAGCGAGAACCTAGGTCCTGTCTCCTACCACCTCCACTGTTCCATGCCTTGCGCCCTGACGACTGTCACCATTCCAAACATTTAGGGCTCTCTAAGAACTGCCCTCAGAGACAGTTTATACGAGCCACACAAGAAAACCAGCACTATTAACTTACTGCTGCATGTCGTTTGTGAACCAAAATGGGTTAACCTGGCATGACACTTGGTCTCCAACCACTTTTATGTTTCCCAAAAAAATCTATCTCTTAGAATATAAGTATCTGATGCAACTGTGGAGATCAAAAAAATGGTGCACAGATTCAAAAGAGGGATCCTAAAAATGTTTTGGGCAAATGGCAGCATGGCAAAGTACAGGGCCTTCCAGGGTGACAGAATTTGAAGGGGAACACATTTCTCTGAAGGAGACTATGTTAGTTCTGGAGTGTTTAATAAACATAATTTCCCCTCAGTATTTATTTTATCCATAGTGCTTGAGAATTTCTTCATCTAGAACAGGTGTCAGTGGGAGCTGATTCAAAACCTAACCTGATTACCTTGCAAAATACAAATATGAGTGATTTCCACCTTTATACCTGAATTTAATCCAAGTTAATCATGTGACTAAGGAACTTTATCAATGATGCAATAAAATGTGGCTAAAGATATAGCTGTAAACTAAGACCCTTGTTTAAACCTATGGAGACCTTGTAGCTTCATCCAAAAAAAATGGCTACCACAGAATTGACCAGTTTTAAGAGTCTATATAAAGTCCAATTATTTGCTCCTTGCTGGTAATGCTGCTTGGCCCTCTGAAGGCCGGATGCAGACAGGCAAGACCGTCAGCCCCAGAGTGGAGAAAGACTCCTTATTCACACCACATTTTGCTTTACTCTCCCCATAGCCTCTCTTTCTCCTCCCAGGGCAAGGGCTCCCTTCTTCTGTGGGCTGAGGTTTTCCCACTTTTCTGAGGGCTCCATTTGGTCCTAGCCACTCTAAGATAAGATACTTGCTAGGATCCTAAAATTCAACGTGAACTCATACTTCTCCCACTCAAATGCATCTGGCAAATGATTTAAAATACTGGCTTGGTGCCATAGGAGAGTCTGTAAAGCTGAGTTCTATAAAATCTACAACCTTCCAGATCCCTGTGTTTACTACCAGTAAGCAGTTCTACTTCAACCGCTGCCTTATTCTGACCTGGCCTTATGAATCTATCAGTGAGTTACTGACCACTACAAGTGTAGCTGGAAGACCAAAGCTAGGCACTGTACCTAGTGCAGGGAATGGGGACAGCTGGCTCTTCCAGAGGTGATCTAAAAAAAGCTCCCCCAAAACAAGCAAACAAAAATACCCCATCTTACCTTGCACAGGGAATGCTTAATCTTTACATTTCTTTTCCTTTAGTTTTTATATATGCACACACAAGGATGAGTGTATGTGTGTGCGTGAGTGTGTCCGTACACACACACATGCACACACATACATAAATGAAATGTAAAAAACTTGCACTTAAATAATTATTCTAGAAAATTCATCCAGAGCTGCTCCAGTGGAAATATCTAGAAAACAGAATTAAACCCAGAGAATCTCACATTTTTATAATCAATCTTTTTGCTTTCCTCGAGGTAAGTGTGATAATTACAAATCAAATGCATTACCCCACGATTAACAAAAGCACCAGGTCTCATTTAAACATTTTAGAAGAGTAACAACTCATACATCTAATAAAAGTACTCAGGAAACGTTCCTCAAGCACAGAAAACAACATATGGCAGTAACCATCCAGGAAATCAGTTACTTACGGATTCAGTCTTTCATCGTTGTCAAACAAAAGCACAGGACAGGATTTCAAATTAGCCAGCATTTAATTTTATGAAAATTACTGTACACATGCAGAGCTAAGATCAAGACCTATTAGTCCAAAGTGCTGCTCTCTCAAAGCTGTTAGTAGAAAAGTTACCTTCTAGCTGGTGCTGGTTCAGTTTACTGAACAGATGTGCAGTTGTCTCTGAATACAGACATGCCATAAATACCTAAACTCATAAGGAAGCAGTCAGGAATAATCAAGATTATCAGTTTCAGTGATGTAACTGTTAATCTTGTATAAAACACTGTCTCAGCAAGCAGTCCTTGCACGGATTCTCAAAACTACCAAAGACGATAGACTTTTTAAAAGACAAATCTCCCAGTGGGCAAAAGAGGTCTACTTGACTCTTATTAACAAAATTTCAAAGGAGAGGTTTCATTTCTATTTAACTGTCCCTTAGTTTAACCGAAAAAAACCATAATAAAAACATCGCAGTTCAGAACTGCCAAGACTCAGTATTGTACATCAAGAATGCTTTTCAACCGACTACCTCCAAGTGCGGAAGAGAGCCCCAAAGGGCCCCGATGAGCCATATGGCACCTGCAGTGGGAAAGAACCACTCTGTCATTCCTACTGATGTGGAGGGAATGGAAAAAGGCCCAGTGCAAACCCCACCCTATCTGTGAGGGTAGCTCCTCACGCACAGCCACCTTCCCTCCTCTAGGATTGGTTACACTATCCTTCTATTAAAGAAAGAGTGAGAGGGCGCCTGGGTGGCGCAGTCGGTTAAGCATCTGACTTCAGCTCAGGTCACGATCTCACGGTCCGTGAGTTCGAGCCCCGCATCAGGCTCTGGGCTGATGGCTCGGAGCCTGGAGCCTGCTTCCGATTCTGTGTCTCCTTCTCTCTCTGCCCCTCCCCCCTTCATGCTCTGTCTCTCTCTGTCTCAAAAATAAATAAATGTCAAAAAAAAAAAATTAAAAAAAAAAAAAAAAAAAGAAAGAAAGAGTGCGCCATGACCTGAACTCAGGCCATCAAAGCATATGCTCTCTCCACCACGATCCCAGCTTACCATCATGCACTCTGTGCAGGAAAGGGATTTTTTTTTAAGTTTTTTTTTTTTCTTTTAAATTTAAGTAGTCTCTACACCCAACGTGGGGCTCAAATTCAGGACTCTTGAGATCAAGAGTCCCACGCTTTTCCAACTGAGCCAGTCAGGTGGCCCAGGAAAGGATTTTTTAAACTGACGGTGCCTTTGGGAGCAGGGAGTCCCTAGGACCCTTTGACTTACCAAGAGGCTGGGTGTGGAGGAGGTGCTTAATAGACACTGCTGTCTGCCTACTCTAAAAGGAGCTTACCTGAATCATGTGTGGTTACTGAGAATGTAAATTACACATCAGCAAGCTGGCCTTGACCAACTCATCAAGTGAACAGCTTCATACTAACAGCCGCCTACACCTCCAATGCTGCCACATGTTGCAATCCTGATGTAGGACACAGGGACTGCAACACCTGGGTACGTCAGGTATGGCATTCACATAAAAAATGCAACAGGTTAAAAAAAAAAAAAAAAAAGGCATGATGAGGTCTTAGTGTTTCAGTTGGTCCAAATATCTGATAACTGTTGCTCTGGACAAATTTGACATGTTTGCCTTGCTACAATATTTAACCAGCACCCAGCTAATTTTCTGAAGGTTTAAAAAGACCGTATGTTTCAAATAAATGTTATAGGGTGAACTGCGAACACTGTTAAATATTAAGGGAAACTAAGCAACGTGGGGTTAGACCAAAGGAAGACCGCTTCGGACAGACATGCGCGTGTGCGTGTGCCCGCGCGCCACTGTGCTGAGACACCGGGGTGAGCACTGCCTCATGCAGGACAGAAGGGCAGTTAGTGGAAGGACAGGAGGGCCAGGGGAAGCACAAAGCGCCCAGGAGCACTGCCCCTCCTCCAGAGAGCAGACAGGTCAGAGTGTACTTAACCCTTCGGGCGCTTTCATCCCTCGACCAGGAAAGTGTGGAGGGGAAGGAAGGCAGAGACGAAGAGGAGGTCACAAGCGCACTCCTCCCGATCTGGAAGGGGAAAAAGAAACACGCTCGGGGAAAATACAAAACAAACAAAAATCCCTACCACCTACCCTGGCTTCAGCCTGGGGTTTCCTGGTCAAAGAATCCTAAACAGCAACTCACTACGTGAGATCAGTGCTGAAATTTCTGTGACAGGCAGGCTGACTGCCATGTTAGCTGATGACAGGTCCCCAGAAATGTTTACTCCTTTAGTGAGATACCTCCCAGAAATTACTCAGAATTTATAAAGCTACTTTTCTATAAGAGAAAAGAGAACACCTAGCATAATTTATGAATTTTGTCAATAGTTTTTTTTAATGGATAGCCTAAACAAGTATTTGTTTTTTAATCAGGACATACAGGAAATGAGAAACTATATAAACGGTTAAGTTGGTTTATGTTATAAATCTACTCTTCAATACAGATACAGAACTTTTGCAATAAAGTGACATCACATTCTAAGTGTTTCTAAAGTAAAAAAGTATACTATGAAAACTGACAAAGTGGCTTTTCCTAACTTTTGTTTTTAGCTAAACAAATATAAGATTCTTCCGTTAGTTCAATGGCATTTCCATGACACCAAATGTATGAAATCAATTGCCTTAGAATGTTTTGGTCCAAACAACTTAAAAACTTGAAATAAAGGAGTCCTAATTACAATATAACATCACTGAAATTTTACCACACTAAAGCTTGACAAAATTAAACTAGGGTTTAATTTACTAGACCATACCCTTTACTCTGCATTTACTCTGAGAATTTTTTGAAAACTCCTATAAAATTTGAAGAAATAGTAACTTTCACATTCGAAACGATAAAGACTATTCTCTGAAAAAACAGAAGTTCCCAATGTCTATAGCGTCCTGTCAAAACATGGGTTTTTAAAAAATAATCCAAGACAAATGTAATATTTGAAAACCTCACAACACAATACTCATCCCACTGCAAATAAGATTGTTAGCAGCCTGTTACGGAACACAATCTTTGGAATACAATCCTTGTAAAACCAGTGTAGAGTTTTTACATTTCATTTGTGTGAAATGACAAAGCCACATTTTCTCCACCAAGGGGACAAGGGGGTGCAGAAGTTAAGCAGGCAGGCTGACCACACGCGGAGAGGCTGCGGAGGCCCGGAGGCTTCCAGACCTGCCCACCGGGAGGAGCAGAGAAGCACCTTGAATTCTAAAGGCTCCATTTCATAAAGGGGCAAGTGCCTGTCTACCTCAAAGAAGACAGCACTTTTGCTGGTGACCTTCATAATTTGTTTTTGTTTTTAGAAGTGGGGAAGGAAGCTTGTTACAAAGAACGTTCCAGTACTGGCTGGCTGGGAAAGATATTATGGATATGAGGGAGAGCAGAGGGAGAGGAGCTGAACAAGAGCCAGAGTCCCAAACTTTGTTGGGAAACTTTCAGCCAACGGCCCTATCTGCTTGTGGGAATACAAGCATCTGTTGACATGTTAATACAGCAAACACAAGGATAACTCTCCTAGCCTCGTTTGGCAAAGCAGAGACACGGGGATGTGCCGGTTCAGAAGAGAGAAAGCAACGGTCAGGATGGACAGAGAGTGAACAGCAGAAGCGCCAGTGGTGTTACTTACGTGCGCGGGGAAAGGCTGGAGTCTCGTCCTGCTCTCTTCGGGATGGTTCACTTCTCCCATTGGGAGATATGGTTTCTGACCTGATCCCGTCTCGTACATGGACATGGGCCTACTGCCCCGGGCAGACGGACGTCGCTTTAAGGAAGAGTGGTTGGAAGTGTCTGTGTACTCAGAACCAGTTTGCACCTGATATATATTGGTTGTGGCCTGTTTCCTGAGGTTCGAATTTTCACTCTGGAGTGTTTGAAGCTGAAAGAAATGTTTGGCAGTGGGACGGTGTTTTTCTACAGCAAGCAGAAAAAGCAAACACCAAGTAAACGCATACAACTACCAGCTTTAAACAGTAAGAACAGTAACGGCTAGCTGGGTCGAAAGTTACAGCAACTACAAACGAGAACTCTTTCTCCTAGAATGAGCAACACGCAATCAACTCACTTCATCACTTCAGCAAATTAAACAGCTTAGTTTCTCATTGTGGCAAAGTTGCAGTTTGGACTTTTTAAAAACGAAATGTCTAACTACTTAAAAACTGGTCATGGTGGGCCTGGGAAATGTTTGTGGGCAAGCTGTATTCTGGAGTGTTCTTAGGCTGTTTCAAGCAAGAGTTTGAGATCATTAAGACGTCACTTAGGTAACTCGCTTTTCAAATGATTCCTGAGCGATTTGCAAATGCCAAAAATGCCAGCAGACACCATGGAAGCAGCACAGAGATAACCAGGGTTGCTTTGCAAAGCAAGAAAGACAGTGAAGTTCAGCTTATGAAAAATCAGATGAGCTACTGCTTCCCAAAAAGCCAACAAGGAAAATTAGGATCAATAAATTTTTATTGCAGAATACTCTTGATATTCCAAACAATTTAGCACTTTTAAAAAAGAGAGGGAACTGAATCACGGTACGTTTGCTATATTAACATATCACGAAGAAAACTGGAGGCCTATCGAACTACGTTAACATCTTCGTCTGAACGCTCCACGTAGCACGCGTGCTTCCCTCTGGTGATCGGTCATCTTTCCGCCAGGGCCGGGATACCTGGCCTCGCTCTCCTTTGGCCTTTGTCACTCAAAAACGCGACCATGGCAGTGTCAGCTTTAAACACTCTAATGTGCCTGGCACCACCCTACTTTAGTTAGAGGCTGTCACTTGGAGACCCTGATTGCTCTTTCCATTCCTCACATGCAGGCTGCTTCATGGTGTTTGATGAATTAGAGTTAGGGGGTCAGCAAGGAATCGTGTCACTCCTTAGCGTCTGGCATTTCAAACACAATTAACTGAGTCCAGTCCTGCACAGTGTCCTTCCTCTCTGGTGCTCCTTCATCTTCCATGACAATTTATAAGCTGGGGGTGGTGTAAGTTCAGCTGTCTACTCTTTGACAGAGACTGTAAACTCTGACCAAATTCCCCACCAGGGCCAAGGCTTAAGTCCGCAAGCAAATGTATTTGCACCAGAAGATCATTACTTTCTCAATAGCAAGCCCATTCAGGGTTAGGAGTTACTTTCAATTTTTATTTAGAAAGCACCGATCTGTGAAAAATACACCAATAGTGGCTGCTCCTCTTCATTAATTAGCATCTTTTCCAAGCAACTGTTAAATATGAAAGATCAGATACAAATCATGCTACTTTGTCAACTATAAATATACAAGAACGTTTACCTAACTTTGAAACAAAACCAACACATCTTTGCAAAATAAGCAAATTCTACATACTTTATAGTCACAGTGCCAAATTTTTGTGATAGTCTGACTTACTGCTTCTGCCACAGAAATCCCCTCATTTCTTGTTTTTTTCTATATGTGATCCACTAAAGAATGGCAGACAGATTGCTTCTATACCACAAAGGCTTTCGGAGTATAACTTCTATCTGCGACTTGTTTTCCAAAGAAAGAACAGCTGCAAAGTGATAAGCAGCCACTGAAAATTCCTACGTTCCAGGACAGAGGCAGGCATAAGGTGCCTGTCAAACTATTTATTACAGAGCCCCCATCCTAAAGTGAAATGGACGCAGTGCAGGGAGTGAGGAGAACAGACACATGCTTCTGGATGAGCAACTGGGGTGTCTGGTCATGTGTCTGTGTAAAAACCTTCCCTTAGGGTTTTTTAGACAAGGTCTTGAAACGTGAAACTTCATCTTAACGCTTTTCATGCCTCTAAAACATCCAGCATGGATTTTACTTGAATGTGTTTGGATGAGCACAAGTTCCTTGTCTTGATTTCAAAAAATTTTAGTCCTCTGTATTTAGAGAGATGTTCTAGAATAAATTTGATTGATGCCAATCTTAATAAGAATCAGATCATACTTTTTGTTTGGAAGGAGTGTAACAGGTAATGAAAAGTTACAGATAATTCAATAGTTCCAGAAATCAAGAGCATTTCTAAGAATTGAGGAGACAATCCATGAGCAATGGCAAATAATTTTACTCTGCATTTCTCAAGGTTCAAGACATTTGTTTTCAAAGATACGAGGTTATCTCTGGTGACTTCTATAAATACTAAAAGAGCATTTTAGAAAAAAAAATGAAAATGAAAAAAAGGTGATGCTTAGCAGACTGATTTATACTGGCAAAGTCGGCATGTTTCAAAAAGAGTCACCTCAACAAATTTATTAGTTCAGTTAATGGGACAAACTATAATTCATTAAATAGAAGATACTTCAGAAAAGACAGAGGAAGTGCAAGCCCTCTATGATTACACAGCAAAAGGGCTCTTGGTCTGCCTTGTTCATGGCTGCACACCAGCCCTAGACAGGGCCAGGCTGGCACAGAACAGGTGTTGGATAGAAATCTGGTTGATCTTGAGGCAGTATTGTAGGTTTGGAGCCATTTTTCTAAAAAAAAAAAAAAAAAGGTCTAGATCTCAACATCAAAAGAATTCTAGACCAAGCCCCAGGTGAGAGTGCACTGCGGTGTCTGTCCTTGACAGGCAGAGGGGACAGACTTTTTAGTTCTTTGGCCTTCCTTTAGGGAGCATCACTGGAAAGGGCCCAGTCACAAAGGGAGCGAACCTTGTCCTCTGTTCTTGATAATGATTCTGAAACACTACTCTTCAAATGACAGAATTAAGGCACAGACACATACTTTGTTTTGTTTCTGCTTAAGGGAAGCGGACAAAATCTCATCTTGTAGAGAAATGAATGATGGTAATAGCACCCACAAAGTCTTGGACAGAAATGAGAATTTTTAAAACTTCCTTTTCTTAGCCTTCTCGTAAAGAGTTATGTCCATAACCCCCCTCTTAAGCATATTCCTTGCTACTATTAGCCACACTCCTTTTAGAGATTAATATGTTCATATATTTCTCACTCTCCCAAAAAGGAGTGAATGAGAAAATGCCAGACAAATGGGATTTGTACAGCTCTCACTCATGCACATGAAAAATGTTTTCTTGTATTTACTGAGCGCCTACGCTGTGGCAGGCCCTGCTGTAGGCTCTGAGGACATCATAAATTAGAAGTACCGGTGGAAAACAGAGCGGGGTGTGGGATGGGGCTGCTGGAGCTGGTGGGTAACAACTGAGACTAAGAGTGAGCAGGGATGACAGCCCCTGCACGGACTGCTGGTCAGCACAGACACCTGTCCAGGGCTTTTGTCCGCTCTGTCTTCACGGTGTGATTAGTCTTTAGAAGGAGCAATAAACAGCAAGGACTGCATCCCTGGAGGGGCATGCAGATTCCCAGGGAGCACGGAGTAGTGCAAAGGTGGCCGCAACTCGGTTATTACGTGTCAACTACTTGGGAAATTCACTCTGGATTTATTTCCCATCAAAACCACTTCGTCTGAACTCCAAATACACACTGCTTCCAAAAAGACAAAGGTTCTTTGGTCTGTTACAATAACTGCTTTTCTCCCCCTCTGCCCACAAGCATCGTGCCTGGGATTCTTCCTTATGCTACAGGGTTAAAGAGTCAATCATCCTGGCATTTATTGACATGTTACCTTTTTCTGCATAATTCTCAGCTCGTCACTCAAGTTGTTATTCACCTTCATTAGCTGCTGTATCTTGGCCTCAGAAGCCACTAGAGCGTTTTTGACCTCCATAAATTCCTGCACAGTGACTGGTCCATCTGATAAATCTGAATCTAGGCTCTAAAAATAAATTGGGGAAAATGTTCACAATCGGAGATGATGATAACATATCAAGACTCACAGCTAAAGAATTTCTAAAGTCTGACCATGCCAGCTGGACTGCAAAGTTAATCAAACCAAATCAAGCCTTCAGGGAGTAATGCAAAAATAAAACATAAAGGTAGAGTTACTGTAATACTTGAAAAATACTAGAGTCGATATTTTCTAACAGAACAGGAGGTGCAGCCCTAAATCTAGCCTGACGATGACTCTCTCAGTGCATTTTTCTGGTATTGCCTGACTTTCTCTTGCCCATTCCTTTTTCTTTAAAGGTTTTAAGTAATCTCTGCACCCAATGTGGGCCTCGAACTCACAACCCCAAGATCAAAAGTCACATGCAACTGAACCAGCCAGGTACCCTCCTTTTCTTTTTAAAAATTTGTTCTTTCAGTAATTCCTTCATTCCAATCTGTATTGAGCATCAGGCAGTGTTCTAGGGACTTGGGATATGTAGAAAGAGAAAACAAAGATCCCTGCTTCCACAGTGTTTGCACCCCAGCAGAGTGGGAGAGAGATAGAAGATGACAAGTGCTGTGGAAAAGAGAATATGGAGCAGGGTAAGGGGCTGGGGAGAGAAGTAGGGGTGAAGTGGGTGCGTTTTAATAAGGCAGGTGGGATAAGCCTTTGGGTAGGTGAGACATGAGTAACAGCCAGAAGGACATCAGTCAAGTGGAAGGACAGTAGTTGAGTGACTGTCCGGAGGAGGAACATTCTAGCCAGCAGCAGAGCTCAGCTAGAGGGCGTGGGTGTGCAAGGCAGAGAGGAAGAAGCCAGTTGGTAGGATCTGGTCACGACTTTGGCTTTTGCTCTGACTGAATCTGGTGCTTCAGGGACACTGGACAGAGGCGGATAAGATGGGGCAAGTAACCTCTGCTCTCCCCTCCGCATCCCCTGCATCTGCCAGGGGCTCCACCCTTCTTACAGTCGTGTGAGCTGGACAGCTCTGGACACATCCTCTTTAAGTCCATACCCCCACTGCACACATCCAACTTATCACTGTTTGTCTTCCCGTCCACCTGTTCTCAAACATTTGCTGAGCCCCTCTGTGGGCCAGATCTGGGGCAAGGTCCTGGTGACTCAGCAGTGGGTGAACCGGCCAGGCCTCTACTGCTTCTCCCTGGGCCCACGTTTACTCTGCTACCAAGACTTCCCTTCCACCCAGACTCTCTCAGCACGGGGCCCGTGGCGGCCCACGTCAGCTCTTGTCTGGACCTCCAGCACTACCCCACCTGAGTTTCTTATCTTCCTCCACTCTCTGACCCGCCGAGAACAGTACTCCCAAAAGAGAGGAACCCAAACTGCTGACCTTAGCCCTCCTCACCTGCCTAAGAGCTTCTCGGGCTCTGTGCTGTCCGCCAAGGTGTGGACTCTTCAGCCTGGTGTCACATTCCTCTGTGGTATGAGCCCTGCCCTCTGCTGCAGCTCTGAGTTCCACTCGTTTTTGGCTGTCTCTACACATGAGCGGGTTCCTCCAGATGCCCTCTTTCACTTTCCCTCTGCCTAGACCACCCTTCTCTGCCTCTCCACATGCCTAACCCTGTGCATCCTTTAAGGCATATATTAACTGCCACCCCACTTACACAGCCTCCCCTGACACCTGTCCTCAGCAACAAGCTGCATCTCCTCACACACCCCTACCCCCCAGCTTCCGTTTGTGCTTCTTATGACACTTTGTACCATTGAGAGCAGTTCTCTCTCCTACTAGGCAACTAGGCAGGGAGAGCCTCACAGGAAAGGGACCAGGCCTCATTCGGGAGAGTATTATCCA
This sequence comes from Panthera onca, assembly GCF_046562875.1. Taxonomy (NCBI): domain Eukaryota; kingdom Metazoa; phylum Chordata; class Mammalia; order Carnivora; family Felidae; genus Panthera; species Panthera onca. The sequence continues at coordinate 17,567,557 of NC_138350.1, forward strand.
GAGAAGTCACTCAGTAAACATTTGTCGGAAGAATAAAATGCACTGGTCCCTGCTCACAAGTTTTATAAAGTCACAACTAAAGCTGTGATTTGGCAACGGACTTAGAGACACGGACCCCCTGTTGACCTCACTGGTCTAAGCTGGTAGTAAGCCGAACAGTACCTCCAGAGCACTTTTCACAGTGGTTGATAAATAAGGCGATTTTGCAGGAGGAAAGATTTCAGAAAGAAACGTTCTTCCTTTCTGTGTGCAACATGTCACCTCACCTTCTGCCTATTTGCCTTGCTTGCAGTAGGTTCCAGATCCGTGTCTTCATCTGAGGCCACACTGTCATAGTCCGGCTGGTCATTGTCTTGACTCTCGACACTGTGCTGGTTACTGATTGTTTTCAGTATGAGCTCCACGTTGTCTATCAACAGAAACAAACAACTTTTCTTCAGGCCTAAAAAAACTTTTATCCCCAAAATCCACTGGGAGGATTTTTGGGTTTAGCCATTTAAAGACTAAAAGAAAACGACAGAAATAGCAATGTTATATTCACACCAAAACAGGAATCACAGAGGTTATCAACCAGAAAGGGCCTTACTATCAACTGCATGGAGGTATTTAAGCATCCCTGCAGGCCACTTAGCAAATGTGCGCAAATTAATTAGGTGGTTTAGGAAAGTGCTGCTCAGATTGAGAAGGCAGGCTCCCAAGTTTCTCATTATTCCAGGAGACAGAGCACACAGAGCTTAGTTCCAACTCATGGAAATAACACTGTAACTACTATAAGATTAACTGTGATTCTATTCTAATTGTAACTTGTTTACAAGGTAATGACATGGAAAAGAAACTGTTAAAATGGAGCCTAGTGAACTTGGTGCTCAAAGAACAGGCTCCTGGCATTTAGTCAGCTGACTGCCAGAGAGGAGAAAACAACTCAGTGGACACACATACCCATGCCAGGAAGGTATGGCCTACAGGGGAGCAGGGATGATTCCACAGGCTCTAACACGCTTTGAATAAAACATTTCACAAATTATCCAAGCCTCTCCAACTTCTCTCAGTCAACTCAAGCTGACCTCTGATTTCCAGTGTTATTTCTGGTTTGTATCTGGGTGACAAATTATGGTTACTCAAAAGGAATTTTAAGTTTTCAAATTAATATTTAAAATATATGTATCATCTGCCTACAGAAATAATACTCAGTGCCGGGGTGCCTGGGTCGCTCAGTCAGTTGAGCGTCTGACTCCTAATTTCAGCTCAGGTCATGATCCCATGGTCCTAGGTTGGGCTCTGTGCTGAGTGTGGAGCCTGCTTAGGATTCTCTCTGTCTCTCTCTTTCTCTCTCGCTCTCTCTCTCCCCACCCCCTTACCCCTCTACCCCACTCACTCTAGCTAAAAATACATATAATAATAATAATAATAATAATAATAATAATAGAAAAGAAGCAATACTCCATATAGAATAATGGTAATCACTCCTAGCTATTGATCTATGTTGGTCTATACCCTTCCAGAGTTTTCCCTAAACATATACATATAAAGAGCCAATTTCATCAATAGCAGTTGGTATGGTATAGAAAGTTGTTGTGAAGACTAAATTAGCAAATCCTGAACCAGTGACCATCGTTTCTGTGGAAACACAGGGTTGGGTTCCTGCCAGCCTCTGGTCACATCATTTCTGTCAACCAATCAATATAGAACCTTACTTATGTGTGTTTCTGTTTAAAGGCACCTTTAGAATATATATATATATATATATATATATATATATATATATATTTTTTTTTTTTTTTTTTTTTTTTACAAGCGCCTGGGTGGCTCAGTGAGTTAACCATCTGACTTTGGCTCAGGTTATGATCTCACAGTTTGTGAGTTTGAGCACCACATCGGCTCTGCGGTCAGCGTAAAGCCCGCTTCAGCTCCTCTGCCCTCGTCCCTCCCCCACCTCACTTATGCTCTCTCTCTCTCTCTCCCTAAAATAAATAAACATTGAATATATACATATGTGTTTATTTATATTTATGTTTAATATAATATATATTTATATTTAATGTTTATTTATTTATTTTGAGAGAGAGAGAGCACGCACATGCAGAGGGGCAGAGAGAGGGAGACTGAGAGAATCCCAAGCAGGCTCTGTGCTGTCAGCTTAAAGCCCAATGTGGGGCTCAAATTCATGAACCATGAGATCATGACCTGAGCCAAAATCAAGAGTCAGACACTTAAACTGAGACTGAGCTACTGAGGTGCCCCTAAAAACACCTTAAAAAATTTTTTTGTTTTTAATGTTTATTTTTGAGAGAGAGAGGGAGAGGGAGGAACAGAGAAGAGACACACAGAATCCAAAGCAGGCTCCAGGCTCTGAGCTGTCAGCACAGCCTGACGTGGGGCTTGAACTCATGAACCGTGAGATCATGACCTGCAGAGCCGAAGTCGGACACTTAACCAACTGAGCCACCCAGGCGCCCCATAAAAACACCTTTAATATACATTGTCAATTCATTAACATTGAACTGACAGCGAACAGCACTATCCAATTCATGTGTGAACGAATCTTATCTCACACAGGTATTTTCTCCATAAGGCACATCACAGCCTCCTTGTGCTTAGGAGCCCCAGAGAGCACTTGAGTACAATGCCGCGGGCCCATTTTAAGCAGCAAAATCATCAACAAAAGGCACAGAAATGTAAAAATGTGGTACTAAGTAGACCTAAAAAGGACACTTATTAACAATATGAGAATTGAGACAAAAAGGCAGAGCACGACCTAGTTCGGTTTCAGCTGGGAATGTGTGTTTTGGGTGACTCAAATATTTTGCCACTCTGCACATGTCCACGAGTTTCCATGGGGAGTACTGATGTTGAGGTTACAGATAAATTTCAGTTAACAGATGAATTTGCAAATATGGGATCTGCAAATAACGACGGCTGATTATGTATTTACACAGTACTTCCATGTGATATATTCACTTGCACATATGTATGTGTATAAATGGTCTCCTTACAAAACTGCGATTACACTAAACCTTTTTTAGAAAAACTGATTTATTACTTTATATCACTCTATATTCTTTGGGGAAAAAAAAGGTTGCACTACTCAAATATATTCAAATTCTCACTGCTTACCTGTTGCAAACTGTTACCTGTTTCTAATGTTTTCAGTGTTACATATATGTGTAACATCTTTCATTATTTACCCTCAAGTTAGCTAGAAATGGAACCACCAAATCAAAGAGTATGTACATTTTGACATTTCAAATTTACATAAGGACCTTTATCACTACACCTTTGCCAAAATTTAGTAAATTTCCTTAGAATCTGCTTATTCCTGTTGAACTAGTAAAATCAAAAACTGATGTCAGTTGATGATTACTGTCTTTGGGGAATACTATGCTAACTGAAAACTTAATTTTTATAGTCTGTACTTCTTCCGTTTAAATGCTTTAATAATAGGGGCACCTGGGTGGCTGAGTCAGTTAAGCATCTGACTTTGGCTCAGGTCATGATCTCCCGGTTCGTGGGCTTGAGCCCTGTGTCAGGTTCTGTGCTGACAGAGCCTAGAGCCTGCTTCGGATTCTATGTCTCCCTCTCTCTCTGCCCCTCCCCCACTCACGCTCTGTCTCTCTTTCTCTCTAAAATATAAACATTAAAAAAATTTAAATGCTTTATAATAAAAAACATATTCTACGGGCACCTTGGGGGCTCAGTCAGTTGAGTCTACTCTTGATCTCGGCTCAGGTCATGATCTCACAGTTCAGTTCGTGGGATTGAGCCCCACATCAGGCGGGCTCTATACTGACAGCATTGAACGTGCTTGGGATTCTCTCTCCCCTTCTCTCTCTGCCCCCACCCCCCCACTTGTGTGCACACACCTTCTCTCTCTCTCAAAATAAGTAAACTTAGGAAAAAATGTACTATATATAATTAGAAAAAAACCAGTAAGTATAGAGTAACGGGAGATGGGGAAAAGTGTGTTCCTAAGCACAGACTCAGGACGCTGAGCTACTGAACTAGGTGCAACAGGGCACCTTGGAAATGGGGCTTGGTGCTCTCTACAATTTTAAACCACAACAATTCTTACTGAAGACATCTAAAGTTTATAGTAACAAGTTTTAATTATTTAGAACTCAGTTTTGTATGTAAGCAACAGCAGGTAAACTGTAATATCAATTAAGAGGGTTGATTTTCTTATGCCCTTTAATAAGATCTAAGTCAGACTTTTGGGTTAATTTCAGGACGCATTGTTTGTTTTTTTTAACTGGGAGGAGTTGGGGGGGTTTCCAGTAAGGACTGGAAAACCTGACAGACAAATTCTAAAAGAGCTGTAACACTCCGGACGCAATTCTATAGGAAGATAGGTGATCTAAGAGGAAGAAACATATAAGGTAAATTTGAATAGCAGTTAGTAACACTGAAATATTTATCATTCATCAGGGCTCAAAAAAGGTAAACTTTTCATTATGACTGCTTTAATTAGTTTGTCATTTTAAACTTAACACGTGTGTCAAGTTTAGAAGACCAAAGAAGCAAACATTTAGTGGTTTGAAACAGTTACCTTTTGAACCAGAAAGAGGACTGCCTTGCTGTCTCCTCTTGGCATCACTGAGAATGTCGATGACCAGTGTGGCAAACTCATGGGCGTTAAACCGAGCTAGTTTCTGTCTGCCCTGAGTGAGAAAATAATTGGAAATATTTCCATATGTGAAAACATATGCATCAATATTCACATAAAACCAGTTACACTATCGTCAGATTTCAGCAGACTTCCAAACATGATCAAAGTACCACGCAGGTTAATGGAGTCACACATCAATGTTTTCCTTGCAAATAGTCTAGAACCATCTACATAAGAGAACTAGATACCATTTAAATTCTCACAGTGCACATTTCTGAAAAAAAACGTTTCTACCTGATGCTTTTTTCCATTACAATTCAATTTTAGAGTAGACCCAATAATGAAAAATTTGGAAGAAAATTGTAAAATTTCAAGATAAAGTTAAAAATGCTGGGAACTGCCATTGCCATTAATCAATAAACATTAAAAACCCTTCCCAATTTACTCAACTTTTCTCCTCATTATGGGTGCTTAGGCTGTTTTGAATGCTCTATTATTTTATACAGTGCTTTGAAGAAAATCACCGTGCATAATTCTTTGTATTTTTATTTTACTGGCATATATTCCCAACTAAAGATTTCTGGTGTGAAAGGATGGACTTAATTTTGAGGCTTTTAAAATCAGTTAACAAACTGACTTTCTGAAGTCTACAGCAACATAAACTCTTACCTACAGCATCAGAAAGCCCATTTCACCATACCCCTACCAGCTTCAAGTATCCTTTATTACATTCTTTATTAATTGGGTTGATGAAATTTTCATTAATGCCTTTTCATTAATGCTTTCTTGGATCACTAATAAGGTTAAACATTTCTTCACATTTGTAAGCCATTTATATTTCCTCCGTGAATTGTTTCATATTCTTTGACAGGCTTCTGTTTACATGTTTTGCTTTTCTTACCAGTTTCTTGAGTTTTCTGTGTGCGCGTTTGTGTGTATATATATAAAGGACAGTTAACATTTTAATCAAACAAAAATGTAAAATACCTGTCCTGGGAAAATGAAATACCATGTTATCAGCCATTCTCCAAATAACACTACCAGTTTCTTCTCAGATTCGGCCACTTGCCTGATTCCGTGTTGAAGAGTACTCAGGATTGACCGGAAGGAAGGGGACGACAGTTGTCTCGGTTACCAGGGTGCTGTGGTTTTGCGTGGCAAGCCAGACTAGCCAGAGGAAAGAGCCAGAGATAGAATCTTATCACCATGGGTGCGCCACCGCCCCTCTGACAGCCGCGGCTCCCATGTCATGAGGGAGACTCGGGGAAGCACACTCCGAAACCAACATACACAAAAGTAAATGTCGACACACGCATCATCAGGACAGGAGAAATCAGGCAAGTAAAACACTGAGGTGGGCAGCTTGTCACTGCCCACTGACAAGAGAAGCTTATTAGAAAAAGCCACGTGTTCAGTCACCTGCATCAGTCTCTCGCCTGTCAACTTCATCGTACACATCCATGGCAAGTTCTTCAAACAAATGATTACTTAGCTGCAAGTAAAAAAATATCAGGAACACAAGGCACAAGGATTAACACTAGCAGAATGAGTGGGCATTGTGACTTATTCACCCTTTGATCTCCAATGTCTTATCCAAAGCCAGTGCTTAGTAAAATACCGACTGTTAAACAGACAATAACATTTCCAGAACAGTACAGCTCCTCTAGAAATTTCTGCCTCCCACAGCAGCCTCACTCCTTTGTAATACGTAGACAGGGGTGTGCTATGAAGGAGTAAGAGGCATCTGAAGTGCACAATCTCAAAAGTAGGGTCCAGTTCTCCACTCTTCGCATGACATCACCCTTTAAAGCCCCCCTTTTCTGCTCGTGAGCAACTGCCAGTGCCTCTGAATATAAAGAATCCTAAACCCTTGATGGGATAGAGACGCCAAAACATGCCATTCTGAAAAGATAAAACATGCCACCGCACAAGCTACCACCCAGACTTCGGCAAGTCTCTGCTGTATTCTTCAGTAAGCAGGCTTCCAATCCCCCAAACCAAGTGTCCCCAGCAAAAAACACCTGTCTATACTCAGTACATTGTGCAGTGTTGGCCAACAAAACAATCTCCACACTGCCTGGAACGCCTGCCTGGCGGCCACTGGGATAGAGAAGACACTCAGGGTCTTCCTCAAGCCACCTGAGGCTAAGCGTCCACCAGGTGGCTCTAGTTCTCTGCACTTTTTCCCTCATAAAAAACACCCAGATGTTTGGTGGCGGTCACTTTTTAGTTGACACTGAATGTCTTTTATTCCTGACCGTACTCCTTACGTCCACCCACAGTACCTGGCACAGAGATGGGGCCCAGGAAATAGCCAGCACACGCTGACCAGAAGGTATTTTATGTGGCAATTTAAAATGCTGGCTACACAGACCTTGTGAGAGCTTGCTAAAATGAATACAATTGCTGGATGAAAGCAGCAGGATATAAAATCCTATAATTATGATGGAGCTTCCATTAAATAAAAAATGATAGGCATATGAAACGAGAATTAGAAGAAACATATCAAAATACTGTGCCTGAATCCGTTAAGAATACAGTGAATGAAAAGGATTCCCCTTGTCCATTTTCCAAATTTTCTCTAGTGTGGTTAACTTATATTTGTAATTGAAAATAAGCTCTGATAGCGTTTTGCTGGATAAGGTGACGAGCGACTGGAGACCTAAACTTGTATCACAAATATCGGTCTCTTTCCAATAAGGGGCTACAAGCTAAGATTATTATTACTGACAGTAACTACAACAGCAATACTGAGGGCTCACACCTCAGGTACTGTGCTACTGTCATCATATTAATACTCATGACACTTCTGTGCAGATAGGAACTATGATCATCCCACTCTACAGACAAGGAAATTGAGGCCCAGAAATTAGCAGCTTGCCTAAAGTCACAAAGCCAGCAAGTAATGGACCTGAGATCCAAGTTTAAGTCTCTCCAAATGTTAACGCTTAACTAGTTCAAGAAACACATTAGTCTAATTATATTTTTCTCAGTTTCTTATCAGGGAGTGAGATACTGTGGGACAACCACTGAAGTGGCACTGCTCAAGCTGTCCCTTGTGAGGAGACCACTGGGTGGGGTCAATAGGTATTGACAGCAGCCTGTCTCACTGAGCAGTTCAGATCTGCAGCCACTGATGGATCGTAAGTCCTCTTTCCAGGAGAGGACACCACAGCGCAGAAAGGCTAAGGAGCTTGTCAGAGATGAGCTCTCTAACTGACCAGTCTGACCATAGCCCAGGTTCTTGGGATCTGTACTCAACTTTGTTCCACATATTTGTCTAGTGCCTGCCACATGCTAGAGATATTACAGACATAACCCCACCTTTATGCGGTTTTCAGTCTAGCAAATGTAGGTTAGTTAAGGGAGCCTGAGTATTATCTATAATGTCTGAATTATTTAAAATAAAAATTGGCTTATATACTCTTAAGTAATTAAAATGAAATCACAGACTATTTGGTGCTATCTGATTCCAAAGGTTATCATCTTAATCATCCTACCATATGACCGCCTTAATTTAAGAAAGGTAATAAAAACACACAGACACACAAAACCACAGATACAGAACACAGAGACACCAGATTGCATAAAATACATTTATTTCATATCACAAATACTAGTAACGATAGACTCACTTGTATGTCATATTCAGTACTTAGTATTATTTGGAGCGCTAGTGAAGAGGAACGAGGAGAAAGTCCTACATTAGGGGAGAGGTGCAGCTTCAGAGTCAGGCTTGGGGAAACTTCCACCTATACTGTCAAGGTGGTCAGATTTCAGTTACTTGAACGACAAAAGGGCGGGAAGCTGGGGAAGGAGAAGACTGCAGAAAGACAGGATTCCCGAGAGAGGACCTGAAGGTGGCCTTAGAGAGTGTAAACCCAAAAAGAAACAAACACCTGCGCTTGCACACATGTGTGCATGCACACACACGCACAAACACACACATGCATGTGCGCAGGCACGCAGTGGGAATCAGATGGAAAGCAGGGCAAAAACTGAATGGTGAGAACTGGATGACACTCTTTGAGGTGAAGAAAAGAAGTTAGGAATCTTGGTTCAGATCCAGAGGGCTGTGAGGACAGCCAGAGGCGGGAAATCTGGTGGTTACAGTGGTTGGGGTTACAGTGGGTTACAGTGGTTACAGTACCCTGGTGAGGCTTCAACTGGGGGGGCCCCAACAAAGGGAAAGCGCTCCCAGAGAAGCTGGCTGGTCAGGGTCCTGACTAGGGCTGAGGTGGGCAGGCTGGAAAGAAGTATGCAGACCGAAGGGAGCTGGGTGAGCTCTGAGTGCACACCCAGGGCAGGACCACCAGCCCTCGACAGCATGCACTTACAAAGCTCTGATGAATGAAGCGGGCTAAGCAAGACCATGATACTGGCGGCTGGACCCAGATGGCAGCAGGTGGAGCTGCGGTACTCACCATTCCAGTACCAAATTGTGCCATTCCCTAGTGTGCTATAAGGCTACCGGAAGGAATCCTACGAAGTGTGTCCCACTTACTGTTTTACAGGGAGAGAAACTAAGGAACTCTTATGAAAAGAAACAGCTTCCTAATGTCAAAGGCACAGTCTTCACTTTGAAAACGACAGAGAAAAACGCCATTACTCGAAGCAGAGCCAATAAATTGGATCTACTAAACTTAATAGTACTTCCCATCTTCTTCTCTACATACTCAGTGCTCTGCTTCTGATTTAACAACATCTGAGAGTATGAAAAGTCATCTGATGTAACAGGTAACGGGCTAAGGATAGGAATTAGCAGGATGCATGAACTGAACTCCACACTGAACTTCACTAGGAAACAGAGATACTCACAGATTGAAGCTTCTTCTTAGCAGCTTTTGCCAATTCAGACAAATCCAGGCTGCTAAGAAAATGTACAAAACTAATAAGCACATAAATAAAAACCATTTTTGTGAGCTTGGCAGAAGATTAAGATAGTCAAGGCATCAAGACATTAATTACAGTTCATGGACATGGTCAGAAACAAAAATTCTACAGCCCATTAGAGTTAGTGAGAAAACTCTGAACACAAAAACTTGTAACTCCTTTTAGAAATATCATGCTCAGGTAACATAGTAAAGGGAAAAATAATCACCAGATAACTAAAAGACAAAAACTACTGCCAGGCTAGTCGCCAACCCCTTTATGTGAGAAGTCACAATTCTTAAAGTATTAAAAAAAAAAAAAAAAAAAAAAAAAAGGCACGACAGAAGGAAATACGAAAAGGGCAGAATGAGAAAAACCAGAAGGGCAAGATTACATCTAGAACAGCAGCTAATCATTTCATAAACTCTTGACAGTATTTGTGCAAAGGTAATTGGTTAAATAAGAATTTCAAGTTCATTCCTGCAGCTGCGAACTCATCTAACCTCACAGACCAGGGGTAGGCAGATTATAGCCCATTTTTTTGTTTGGTTCCTGAGCTAAATGTTTTTACATTCTTACATGGTTTGGGAAAAAAATCCCAAAACAAAAGAAAAATATTTCATAATGTGAAGAATTCTATGAAATCCACATTTCAGTGTCCAGAAATAAAATCTTCTTGCAACTGATATGCCCTTCATTTACATAACATTCACGGATGCGTGCATCTACAATTGGCAGAATAGTTGTGACAGAGGCTGTGTGGCCCACAAAGCCTAAAATATTTATTATTCAGCCCTTAAAAATTTTGTCAGTCATGGTTATAGACAAAGAATATCTTCTATTACAATACAGAAATATTCTGAGATATCATCTATAGACACAATACACTGTCCCAACTGGCTAAAATTGGGACATCCCTAACTCCAATTTTCTTACTAGTAAATTTGTTACGTGTACTCTTTCAAGCTTAAGTTTTACATGGTGGTTTACTTACAGCCGTCTTATTTCCAAATTGTATAGCCATAAAAGAGAAAAATGTATGGGCTTTGTTAAATACAAAATATAATACACTTAAACACTATACAACCAAGGAAATAACAGTGACAGATAAAATTGATTGGTATTTCAACAGCCTTACCTGTCTGCCATTTGAGGTATTATAAAGTGCTGTCCATTTTTGTGATCTGAAAGAGAAATCAAGCCAAAGTTTTGGTCATACAAACACTGATAGGATCTATAAAGGAACACCATAATTATTTTTTCAATTTACATTTTGCAATTAGCATTTTCTCATAATTAGGAATTATGTGGGAGGGGCAGAGGTTGCCAGTTTGGCTACAAACTCCCTAAGGCCTGGCCAGTAGCAAGAATCATAGTCCCATTTTCAACCGATACAAAGGTCCAGACACCATTAGGCAGAAAGGTTATGTTCACGTTAATCCTACACTTCATCCATCCCCAGTATAACTGATGACCTTTAGTTATGGACAGAACTTGTGGGGAGCTGAATTAGCTCAGAGCAAGCTTCCATCAGCTCTCCATGTGGGATGGGGGAGCACCCTTGGGGTCTTGTGGCTCACCTTCAAATTAATCAACTAGCATAAAACCATCAGGGCTGAGGCAGGCGGTCTTGGCAGATCCAGGCAGGGCTTAATGACCTAGTCCTCACCTAGCTTTTGGAGGGCACTGATCACATGCCAATGAATAAAAAGCCATTCTATGCATTCACATATAGGTTTTTGTGTAACTATCAGTCTTTATTTCTCTTGGATAAATAGCTAGCAGTGGGACTGCTAGGTTGTGGAGGTATTAGGTCAATGTGTGCACAACTTGGTAAGAAACTGCTAGACTTTTTGACAGAGTAGCTCTATCATTTTGTTTTCCAACCAGCAGTGTATGAGAGTTACAGTTGCTTCACATCTTCCCATTCAGATTGCCAGTTTCTTAGGGGTTTTTAAATTTCAGTCATTCTAAAAGGCGTGTAGCGGTACCTCACTGTGCTTTTAATTTGCATTTCCCTAATGGCTGATGATGCTGAGCGCCTCACTTCATGTGCTCATTTGTCATCTGGATATGGTCTTTGCCCGGTTTTTATCGGGCTGTTTGTTTTCTTACATTTGAATTTTATATATTTAGGTATAAATATTCTGGATCCAAGTTCTTTGTTGGACATGTGATTTCCTAGTATTTTCTCCCAGGCTGTGGCTTGTTTTTCACTCTCTTAATTACAGTTTTTGCAGAGCAAAAGCTTTCAATTTTGACAAAGTCCAATTCATCAGTATTTTCTTTTATGGATTGTGCTTTTATGTTACATCTAAACACTTCACCTAATCCAAGATCACAGATTTTCTTCTAGACATTTTATAGTTTTACATTTAGATCTATGATCTATTTTTAGTTTTTATGCCAGTGTGGGAGGTACTGAAGTTTCTACTTCTGCACATGGATGTCCAGTTGCTCCAACACTGAAAAGACTATCTTCCTCCACTGAATTGCCTTTGCAACTATCCAAAATCAACTGAACATATTTGTGTGTCTACTCCTGGATGCTGTCTACTGTTTCAAAGACTTGTATGTCTGTCTCTTCACCGTCTGAGTACAGCAAAACTTGACGGCAAGAGTTAAAATTGGATGGTGTGATTCTGCCCACATTCTCCTTCTTTTGCAAAATGGTCTCTTGGCTATTCTAGTTCCTCTGCCTTTCCATGTAAATTTTAGAATCAGCACATCCAAGTATGCAAGAAAATCCTTGAATTACACTAACTTTACAAACTAATTTGCAGAGAAACGACGTTAACTCTATTGAGTGTTCCAACCCATGAACAGTTCTCTTTCCACTTATTCAGGTCTTCCTGGATTGCTTTCAGCATTTGGTAGTTTTCAGCATGCAGATCCCACAAATATTTTGCCAGATTTCTACCTAAGCTTCCAATGTGGAGCTATTATAAATGTTACTGTTTTTCTAGGTTCAGTCTCCAATTACCCAATGCTAATCTACAGAAGTATGATTGATTTTTGATTGCTTCCCTTGTATTCATTCTGCAACCGTGCTAAACTCACTTATTTTTTCTAAGAACTGTAGATTCCTTGGGATTTTCAACATAGAAACCATCTCATTTATGATGAATTGTATCTGTTTCATTCCAATCTATATGCCTTTTGTTTTTCTTGTCTTATGGCACTGGTTAGGACTTCCAGAGCAATGTTGAATAAGAGTGGTAAGAGTAGACATCTTGGCCTTGTTTCTGATAGTCAAGCAAAAACATTCAATCTTTCGTCATTAAGGAAGATGTTAGCTGTGGGTCTCTACTGATACTCTTTATCAGGTTAAGGAAGTCCTTTCTATTCTAAGTTTGCTCTTTTCTTATCATGAAAGAATGTTGAATTCTGTTACATATTTTTCTGCATCAACTGATAAGATTGATGACTTTTTTTCAGCCTGTTAATGTGATAAATCACATTAAATGATTTTCAAATATTTAATCAGTTTTGGCATTTAGAAACCTTACTTGGTTATGATATATATATATCTATATATATATATCCATAGATATATATAGATATAGATATAGATATATATAGTCGGATTTGATCTGCTAACACTTTGTTGAGGATTTTGGTGTCCATGTTCATGAGGGCTATTTTTTTGTGCTGTTTTTGCCGGGTTTGGTACCAGGGTAACGGTGGCTTCACAAAATGACTTCAGAGGTGTTTCCTACCTTTTATTTTCTAAATATCATGCAGAATTAATGTTATTTCTTCTTCAAATACTTGGTAGAATAGTTTCATTTAATGTGCAAAACCTGAAAAGTGAATTCCTAACACTTAAAAATATCTATTAAGTATCATAATTGCAAAGCTAGCAAATCACATGAGTCATCAAGCATATCTGTTGTATAGTTATATGGCAACACCACTTCAGCTAGTTCACAGTACTTAACAGTGAAATCATCTGGGTTGGGGTTTTCTTAAATGGAAGATTTTAAAGTACAAATTCAAATTCTTTAAAATGTAAGATTATGGATTTACATGATCTCTTTCTTATTGGGTGGTGGTTAGTAGTTTGTGGTTTTCAAGGAATGGTTACTTTTTTTTAAGTTTCTTTATTTTGAGAGTGGGAGGAAGGGAGAGAGAGAGACAGTGAGTTCACATGCATGAGCGAGCAGGGAAGGGGCAGAGAAAGACACCACATTGTCAGTGCAGAGCCTGACACAGGGCTTGAGCTCACGAACTGTGAGATCATGACTTAGGCCAAAACCAAGAGTCTGACACTTAATCGACCGAGCCACCCAGGTGCCCCAGGAATTGGTTAATTTTATCTAAGTTGTCCAATTTGTGTGCATAGAATTATTTATAATATGGGTAGACCTTTATCAATTTCATTGAAATTTTCAAAGAATCAGCTTCTGGTTTCATTAATTTCTCTCTACTGCTTTCCTTTTTCAATTTCATTGATTTCCACTCTTATCTTTATTATTTCCCACCTCCTACTTGCTTAGAGTTTATTTTACTCATCTTTTCAGATGAGTAAGCAGTAAGAAACTCATAGTTTCTTAAGGGGAAAGCTTAGGTTGAGGACCTTTCTTGTGTTCTAAAATTTTTTTTTTTTTTTTTAACGTTTATTTATTTTTGAGACAGAGAGAGACAGAGCATGAATGGGGGAGGGTCAGAGAGAGGGAGACACAGAATCTGAAACAGGCTCCAGGCTCTGAGCTGTCAGCACAGAGCCCGACGCGGGGCTCGAACCCACGGACCGCGAAACCATGACCCGAGATGAAGTCGGCTGCTCAACCCACTGAGCCACCCAGGCGCCCCATCTTGTGTTCTAATGTAAGAATTTAATACTATAAAATTTCCTCTAAGCATTGCGTTAGCAGCATCCCTTAAATTTCGGCATGTTGTACTTTCATTCATCTGAAAGTATTTTCTAATTTCCCTTAAGAGTTCCTCTTAGACTTATATTTAGAACTGTGTTGTTGGGCACCTGGATCGCTCAGTTGGTTGAGCATCTCACTCTTGATTTTGGCTCAGGTCATGATCCAAGGTGGTGGAATCGAGCCCAGCATTGGGCTCTGCACTCTGTGTGGAGGCTGCTTGGGAATTCTCTCTCCCCCTGCCCTTCTCTAACTTGTGCTTTCCCTCTCTCTAAAAATAAAAAAAAAAAAAATAATAATAATAATAAAGAACTGTGTTGTTCATTTCTAAGCATCTGGTTATTTCCAAGTTATATTTTTATTATTTATTACTAGCTTAATTCCATTATGGTCAGAGAATATACTCTGTAGAATTTTAATTCTTTTATTTATTTTTAAGTTTATTTATTTTGAGAGTGAGTACTCACGTGAGCACGAGAATTCATTTTATTCTGAAAATGTTAGGCAGAGCATGCTATAAATGTCAACTAGATGCAGTTGGTTGACGGGTTTCAGCTTGCTATCTTTGCTGATTTTAATTAAATTAATTTATTTATTTTAAATAGGCTCCATGCCCAACATGGGACTTGAACTCATGATCCCAAGTTCAAAAGTTGCATGCTCTACCGAATGAGCCTACCAGGTGCCCCATATCTTTGCTGATTTTCTATCCACCAGTTCTGTTACTAAATGAAGACTGCTGAATGAATATCCAAGAATTGTGGATTTCTCCTTTCAGTTCTATCAAAATTTGCTTCATGGATTTTGAAACTCTGTTGCTGGGTGTATACACATTCAGAATTGTTACATCTTCTTGGTGAATTGACTGCATCACCAAGTTATGTCCCTCTCTATCCCTGCTAATTTTCCTTGCTCTCAAAGTCTACTTTGATGTTAACACAACCCCTCTAGATTTCTTTCACTTAGTGTTTGCATGGTGTATCTTTTTATACCTTTCTGCTTTTAAATTACCTCTATCATTATATTTAAAGTGGGTTTCTTGTAGATAGCATATAGTTAGAGCTTACTGTCTTAAATCCATTCTGACAATCTTATTAGCTTTTTAGTTGGTACATTTAGATCATTAACATTTAATGTAATTATTCATATGTTTGGATTTAAGTCTATGATTTTATTATTTAGTTTCTGTTTGGGCCTCAGTTTTTTGTGCCTATTTCTCCCCTTTTCTCTCTTTTCTGGATTGTTTTGAATTAAAGTATCTTTTGATAATATTTGAGTAATTTTTAACATTCAATTTTATCTCTAGATGTTTTGACTACATATCACTGTATAGTCCATTTTTAGTGACTGTGCTAGGCATTACAGTACACATAACCTTTTAGTCTACTTAGAAATAATATTTTGCCATTTTAAGATGAATGCAGAAACCTTATCTCTGTATTTCTTTTACCTGCTCCCTTTTTATGTCGTAGCTATCAAATGTATCCCAGTGACATAGGCTGAAAATCCCACTAGACAATACTGTAACTTCTGCATTAAACTCACTCATATCTCAAAGAACTTAAGAGGAAAATATAATCTCTTATATTTATCCAGATATTTATCATTTCAGTTGTTCTTGTTTACTCCTGCTGAAGTTCCAGATTCCCTCTGGTATCATTTCCCTTCTACTGAAAAGACTTTCTTTAGCATTTCTGTTAGAGCAACTAGTTCTCTTACCTTCATCTTAAAATATATTTTGCCTTCGCTCTTGAAGGTTCTTTTCACTGGAAATGGAATTCTGAGCTGACAGTTCTTTTCTTTTTTTCAGTACTTGTCTCCATGGTTTCCAATTAAAATCCATAGTTATTCAAATAACTGTCCTTTTATATGTTATATGTCAGTTTTTTTCCTTGGCTGCTTTCAAATGTTTTGTCTTTAGTTTTCAGCAGTTTGATTTTGATGTGTCTGAATGAGGATTTCATTGAGTTTATCCTGTTTGGGATTCTCTGAGCTTTCTTGAATCTGCAAGTCTGTCTTTTGCCAAATTTAGAGTTGTTGTGAACCCACGTTTCTTCAATATTTTTTCTGCACCATGCTTTCTGATCTCTTTCTGGGAGTCTGAAGATAAAAACATAACTTTCTGATATTGTCCCCTACATCCCTGGGGCTCTGTGTTCAGTTTCTTTTTCCTCCCACTTTTTTATTCTCTCTGTTGCTCAAACTGGGTAATTTCTAGTGATGTATTTCAATTCATTGCGTTTTTTCTTTGCCATCTCCAATCTATTAAGCCCATCCATGAGTTTTAAAATTTTAGTTACTGTATTTTTCAGTTCAACATTTTTTTTTTTAATGTTTATTTATTTTTTAGAGAGAGAGAGATTGAGAGATGGTGTGGGCAGGGGTAGGGATTGGGGCGGAGACAGGAGAATCCCAAACAGGCTCTCCACCGCCAGAGCAGAGCCCAATGTGCGGCTCAATCTCACGACAGCAAAATCATGCTGAGCCGAACTCCAAGGGGGGATACTCAACTGACTGAGCCACCCAGGTGTCCCACAGTTCAACGTTTCTATCTGGTTCATTTTTATATCTTCTGTTTTTCTACTAAGACCTTCTATATTTCTATGTGATTCAAGAACATTCACACTTACTTCTTTTTTTTTTTTTTTTTTTTTTTTAAATTTTTTTTTTTCAACGTTTTTTATTTATTTTTGGGACAGAGAGAGACAGAGCATGAACGGGGGAGGGGCAGAGAGAGAGGGAGACACAGAATCGGAAACAGGCTCCAGGCTCCGAGCCATCAGCCCAGAGCCTGACGCGGGGCTCGAACTCACGGACCGCGAGATCGTGACCTGGCTGAAGTCGGACGCTTAACCGACTGCGCCACCCAGGCGCCCCTTCACACTTACTTCTTTAACCATGATGTTCCTATTGCTTTAGACTGTGTTAATTCCAACATCTGTGTCATCTGGGGATGGCCTTTGTTGACTACATTTTCCCCTGCAAGTCTTTTGGGATTTTCCTGGTTCTTTGTATGTCAAGTAATTACGGTTGATATCCTGAACGTTTTGAATATTATATTGTGAGACTCTGAGTCTTCTTTTTAAATTCTATGGAGAATGTTAACATTTTTGTTTTAGCAGACAACAGACCAGGTTAGGCTCTGCCTCCTGGGCCAAGTGGCAAGAGAACAGAGAGAAAAATAAAAGCAATCAGAATTCCTCTCACGCTCTTGGTCAGAGACTCAGGCAGCTGTGCTGCCATTGCTGCCATTGCTGCAGCCACAGGAGTGCTTAGGGTCTAGGGTGGGAGGAAAAGGAGGAGGAGAAAAAAAAACCCAGGGGAATCCCCCACCTCTCTGTCCTGTAGGAATCTCATTTACTGCTCCTTAGACCAGAGAGAGAAGGCTTCTTGCACCTGCTCCGCACTTCCAGGTTTCAGGCCATCTCCAAGGCCATCTCAGAAGTAAAATAGACAGGACACTCACCACTAGCTCCGTGGTACTTTGAGTTCCTAAACCACCAGCCAGAGTCCTCAGATAGCTAGTCCACGCATTTGGTCCAGGGTTTTTGATCGTATTAGCAGGAAAGAAACGGTGGGGTATGCTCACCCCATCTCACTGGGAAGTAGAACACACCAGGGGCTCTTAACTCTGTAATACAGCCAGGTTAGGGAACTGCTGTATATGTGCACGAGGATATCCTAATCAGGAACTGGCGAACTTTCTGTAAGGGACCAGACAGTAATATTTTTGGCTTTGCAGCCATATGATCTCTCTTGCAAATACTCAACCTACTCCTTTCTTTCCTTCTTTAATTACGTAATCTCTGCACTCAATGGGGAGCTGAAATTCATGACCCCAAGATCAAGAGTCACATGCTGTGCCAACTGAGCCAGCCAGGCTCCCCTCAACCTACTCAGTTCTGCTGCAGTAGTGTGAAAGCAGCTGCAGACAATATGTAAATGAATAGGCAGGGCTATCTTACAACAAAACTTTATTCAAACAAACAGGTGACAGGCTAGATTTGGCCCATAGACCATGGTTTGCTGACCCTAGTTCTACTTCATAAATAAAGTTGGCTAATGGCAAAGTTTACTTTTGACCTCTTTTCCATTCCTTTTTTTTTTTTTTTTTAAGTTTATTCATTTTTGACAGAGAGAGAGAGAGAGAGACAGACAGAAAGTGAGTTAGCGGGGGAGGGGCAGAGAGAGAGGGAGGCACAGAATCTGAAGCAGGCTCCAGGCTCTGAGCTGTCAGCACAGAGCCTGACACAGGGCTCAAACTCATGAACCGTGAGATCACGACCTGAGTCATAGTCAGACACCCAACCGAGCCATCCAGGTACCCATTTTCCATTCCTTTTATAGCAGAATTCTTCAAATAACTACACAAGTTACTGCTCTGCTCTTCCGATCCCAGTTCCATTGTGTGCAAGAACTACGGCGTACATTCAATTTTGGTTCAATTGTGCTGATTCTTGAAACAGTCACTCCTCTGGAGCTAAAATAAAGTCTTAAAGACTAAAATTCAAGGAGATTTGACTACCCTTATATCCTTTGCATGGAACTGAAAATGCTATAGTTATTTCAAGTAAAAATCCTTATTTATTTGTACTTTTCTTGAGGATATGTTAAAGCAGCGGTCTTGGGTAACAGCGTCCCAACTTGTTTTTCCAGAGGCTGACTGACGGAAGGTGTGGAGAGGCCACTAGCCTTTCACTCACCTGGTTTCCTGCCGCAGAGATAGAAGGCTAGTCTGTCAGTCAGCTCATACTGTATTTCTACAAGACGCTCTGCCAGCTCATGGTGCCCTCCTTGCCTGTCAAGAGAAAACAAAGTACCAGTTATATTCCTCACCAGCCACTGGCTCTAGAATAAAAAAGGACAGAGATGTCTTCCAAGACACCTGAGCAATTTACCAAATGCAACTTCTCAGAATAATCAACCTTTTGTGTGAGGTAAACTTCCAAGGTCTACTCTTATTCCCACCTCTATAAACTTTTTGTAATCTGAACTACTCCCTTTCCTTTAATTTACAAAACAGAATACTTAATAAGGAAATCATGGACTTCTGGGAGGGATGAAGAATAACTTCATCTAAGGAGGTACAACATAAAACTAATAAATGGTCTAGAGTACAGGTTCTCAAAATTGAATTAGAATGCTTTAGAAAACATACAGATATCCAGGCCCCAACCTCGGAAATTCTGAATCAGTCAGGATGGGATGAGTGTGAACATCAGTATTATGAAGAAGGTCCTTCCCCTAGAGGCTCTTGCAGCCAGTCTGACTCTGGATGAGTTCAGTAACCACTTCAAGGTCTTTAATTCAGGGAGAGACCAAAAAGAACACACAGCTCACACCTGTAACTATTTTACATCCTTAACTTCAATTTCCATAACAGAAAACATTAGGTTTGCCTTTCGTCACTTATGAAATAAGTATTTAAACTGTTTGAAATCCTTCTGGTAACACGGCACATAAATAGGTTATTACATTGAGAGACTATTATATATGCAAGGTACACATGAGGAAATTCCAACGTAAGTGATAGTACCATGTACCTAGGGCTCACTTCCTCTTAAAAGATAAAGCCTAGTTTCTGTCAGTTTCTCTTCCTACCATTCAAGACACTACAGAATATTCCTCCAACATACTACACGTTTGATTTCTGAGATACGCATCTTTTTTTTCTCATTTTTTTAAACAGCTGTGAAATCAGGAAGTATGTGACAATTGATGGTACATCCATCATTATTTTTTTTAAGTTTATTTATTTATTTTAAGAGAAAGAGCAGGGGAGGAGCAGAGAGAGAATCCCAAGCAGGCTCCACGCTATCAGCACAGAGCCCAATGCAGGACTCTAACCCACAAACTGCAAGACTGTGACCTGAGCCAAACCCAAGAGTCAGATGTTTACCAACTGAGCGACTCAGGTGCCCCCATCCATCATTAAATTGTCCGAGTTTTTTCTCATTTTTTAGTGGTATATGAGATAATTATGACCCGTACAATCGGCGGAGTCTCAGATCTGATGAAATACTATATTCCTCAGTATCTCAGCTCACCCTGCTCTATCCAGTGAAGCACTTTGCTGTGCTGAACATGCCCTATCCATCCCTCCCTCCTGAACTTGACTCAGGCCTTTCTTTTTCACCTGGAATGTCTTACTTAGCTTCTCTTTCACACCCCCAAATCCAACCCATTTTTCAAAGTCCAACTAAAGAAATTTCTTAATGATTTAGGCCACAATGAAAAAACCCTATATATGCCTTTTAAGAGGAATTGTCCATTCTGGCAATGAATTCCATGTTATCTTGCTTCATTTAACTCTTTCATGCATTTCTGAATCATCTCCTCTATGAGATAATAAATTCTGGGAAGGCACAGTTTTGTCATCTCACCCATTTTATCCTCTGCAGAAAAGAGTACAGTGCTTTGCAGTTAATAAAGTTAATTTGCAAGAAGAAGAAAGATAAGCCACCTTCTATCATTTAAAGGATATTCAAGACTAACTTATGGATTTGTTTATTCTTCCAGCATTTCACAGTCAAAGTTTTTAAACCAAGAAGAATTTTATAGCAAGCACTCATATGTCGGCTACCTAAAACCTACAATTAACATTTTACCCTGTATTTGTTTAATCATAGATCTATCCATACAGATCTGTTCTTAAGTTCAAGCAATGCCTAAACATGTTAAAAAACTGAGGGGTGGGGTCTGCAATTCTTGATACTTGATTTGGCTCAAATACCATTGCATTTTAAGTCACGTGAAAGACTGAAAGCTAACTGGTTAATGGCTCTACCCTCTGTGACTTTGCGAGCCTCTGCGCTCGTTTGTATCTGCAAAATAATAGGACGCAAATCCTTAACTTCAAGGGGTTAAATGTTAACCATATGCAATTTAGCCACCTAACAATGAATCATACCCAATATAAATAATCCCTAACCAAGGGAGCGACCAGAATCTAGGTCTCTTACCTTGCATAAT
Source organism: Panthera onca (assembly GCF_046562875.1). Classification (NCBI taxonomy): domain Eukaryota; kingdom Metazoa; phylum Chordata; class Mammalia; order Carnivora; family Felidae; genus Panthera; species Panthera onca. Next base: position 17,588,878 of record NC_138350.1, read on the forward strand.
CAACAGGAGTTTTTCCACTAGAATCCTGTGTGCCCGGGTCTGCTCCATATACTGCCAATAATTCCGCCTGTAAAATCTGCCCTGCTTTGGAGGCAACATGGAGTGGGGTGTTTCCTTTTTCCTGAGTATTAATAAAAAGTAGGCAAACAAGCAAATTAAATAAAACTAAAGGCTACACAAACACAACCCACTTAGTTTCAATTTAATATCTGAATCAATTCATGCTTTTCTCACAGGGTGAAAGAAGTTGGCTTGTGCTCCTAAAGATAACAGCCTCAAACAGGTTTCGAGATTCCCTGTTCTCACGCTTGAATGGAGTTGCTGAAAAACACAAACCAAAAAAATGTTTATTAAAAGCGTAAAGAACGGTGTACTAGAGCAACTGGCAGATCATTTTACCATAAATTACGTGAGTAACAATCTTCATTTAGCTCAGTAAGATGGATGAAACAGTCTCTCCCTTGCTGGTCACAACCACCTCTGGGCTCTCAGGTGGGGCCAGGTGCACTTTACTGAGAAGGAAACAAGGGCTGGGAAAGCCAACAGGCCCAGATACATGATCTGTCTAGGGGGCACAGCCAGACCTGGAGTGACAGGCAGTATAAGAAGGGGGTTGAACATGGTTCTGAAGTCTCAAAGACCTCAATTTCAAACCATACACCCTTCAAGTTGTGTGACCTTGTGGAAGTTCTTTAAGCAATCTGAGCCTTCGTTTTCTCATCTCTAAAATGGTGATAACGATGCCACCTATTATTCACAGGGTTACTGTAAGGAGTCAATGATATAACGAAGTGCTTTGCATGGAGCCTGGTACACAGGAAATGCTCAAAGAATACAGCTGCTGTTGTTTTTATAACCATTGTTATCATCTGCTGTTGTTATTGGCCCGCTCCATATACTGCATATCCCACACCACATAAACTACAGGATTCTGCCTTAGAGCACACCCTCTCCACAACACCACTCTTGGCGCTGTATACAATACTTTAACCAAGTCTTTCAGGGTCTACTGAAATAGGCCTGTGTATACCAAATTCTGTACCACTGCAGAAAAGCTTTTACACATGCAGAAGATGAGCTGCTTTCCTTCAAGTCCAACCTAGAATTGTCCAAAATGCTGTATCTCTTAATCTAAGAATGCAGAAACCTACTGCAGCAACTATATCCATGCCTTATTTTTAAAATTAACTTATTTAATAATTTTATTTTTTTTTTTTTTTATTTTTTTATTTTTTTTAAATTTTTTTTTTTCAACGTTTTTTATTTATTTTTGGGACAGAGAGAGACAGAGCATGAACGGGGGAGGGGCAGAGAGAGAGGGAGACACAGAATCCGAAACAGGCTCCAGGCTCCGAGCCATCAGCCCAGAGCCCGACGCGGGGCTCGAACTCACGGACCGCGAGATCGTGACCTGGCTGAAGTCGGACGCTTAACCGACTACGCCACCCAGGCGCCCCAACTTATTTAATAATTTTAAATTGGTAAAAAAAAAAACCCATGCCAAGCCTTATTGATTAACAGAAACAATTACATGTACTTCTTTTTTTTTGGAATGTTTATTTATTTTTGAGAGAGAGACAGAGCATGAGCCAGGGAGGGGCAGAGAGAGAGGGAGACACAGAATCTGAGGCAGGCTCCAGGCTCTGAGCTGTCAGCACAGAGCCCAACGCGGGGCTCGAACTCACAAGCTGCAAGATCATGACCTGAGATGAAGTCAGACGCTCAACTGACTGAGCCACACAGGCGCCCCCCAATTACATGTACTTCTATGCAAACTTTAAAAAATCTGACTTGTGAGTGCCCATGCTCTGTGTGAACATTTCCTAAAGGCAATGCTTTGAAAATAAAGATACAGATTTCTCAGGGCATCTCTCAAAAACATGCAAAGGCCCACATAAAGAAAGCCATCTACTCGTTTTGCAAGTATAATAAAGAATCCTGAGCACTACAGCTTTGAGTCATCCTGCTTCCTGAAGACCCTACTCAGTATACAACCCGGATGCCTAAAGAAGTCCCTCAAGCTTTCTAGTCCCTTCTAGAAACAACTCAAGGATGATTCCTATTTCAAAGTTAATCAAAAAACTTATAAAAATATAATTGTATTGTTTTATTAAAAAATATTTTTTTAAGTTTTATTTATTTATTTTGAGAAAGAGAGAGTATGAGCAGGGGAGGGACAGAGAGAGAAAATCCAAGCAGGCTCCACACCGACTGCGTGGGGCTCAAACCCATGAACCATGAAATCCATGGCCTGAGCCAAAGTCAAGAGTCCCAGATGCTTGACCAACTGAGCCACCCAGGTGCTCCTAGAAATAAAACTTTAAAACTGTATCTGAAAAAAAAAACAAAAACAAACAAACAAACAAAAAAAACCACAAATAAAACGGTATCTGAAAAACACAAATTGTTTTCTAGATACATACTTATTTTTTCTCTTTGCCCTTGTACCTCCACTAAGATGAATGGCTGCCATTTCAATTAAGATTAAAGATGAAACCAATTCCAAAAAAGGCTGTTATTATTTAGAATACAGAAAGGAGTTTTTGTGTTGTTTTTCCCTTCTTCCTCTTTAAGTTTTTTTTCAAGCAAAACAATACACTGTTTCATCCAGCAACAGTAGGGATTTTAAAAGGTGTGGCCCACCTTGCTAAGGTCTTTGGCAGTCACACTGTCGTCATCCCGGCAAGGCAAGCGATGCACAAACGCCAACATCTGATACTTGGCTCTGATGAATTCTGCTTTATTAGGACTGTTTGAAAACAAAAAGGAAAACAGCTCACTTGCAATGCAGATGCAACATTCCCCATTCTTCAGGTTGTAAAAAGAAGAGGAAGTGACCCGTATCTCCCACTCGAGAAGAAAATGAACAATAGAGAAATTCCAGCAGGAGTTTAAGACTTGCAGTCTCAAAACATCGATTAGTCATTCTCATGGCCAGGACTGCAGAGGACTTGCTTTTTATAGCACCTCTCCTCTCTTTGTAATTCTCTTTTTTTAAACTTTTTTTAAGTTTATTTACGTATTCTGAGAGAATGAGAGAGAGTGCACAAGAGGGGGAGGGGCAGAGACAGGGAGAGAAAGAATCCTAAGCAGTCTCCGTCTGCACTGACAGTGCCCAGAGCCCAATGTGGGGCTCAAACTCATGAATCGTGAGATCATGACCTAAGCCAAGATCAAGAGTGGGACATTTAACTGACTGAGCCACCCAGGGGCCCCTCTTTATAATTTTAGTAATTGACCTAGTGGCCTTCCAAGGAAGGGGCATTTCATCCCATCCTATAGGTGAACCGTCAGGCAGACTGGAGCCCAGAGCCGAGACTTCTGGTCTGACTGCCTCTTGTTTGAGCACCTAAGCTTAAATCTGATTACATGAACAGCCTCTGAGCCTTTGTCTCGAACTGGAGAAGCCACTGACTTGTGCTATGCAACCATGCAGAAGAGATGGTCCTGTGCCCGGTCTTCTGCATTTCTGAAAGCAAAAGGCTCAACGCACAACTGAGGTGTACCCACCTCCTGTGCTGCCCTGTGAAAGCTGGTCAAAAGTAGCTGTGCACCTTTAAGTGGGCCCCGTGTGTCACAAAGAAATAAAAGTATTAAACATTCCACTCACTGTACTTTATCCTGTGGATTAGCTTTACGTCTTCCGCTCATAACAGAGGCAGGGTCCAGCAATGAATGCTCCCATATAGAATTAGCACCATTATTATACAAGGTCTCAACCATCTAAAACCAAGCAGTGTAAAATCATATTTTAATTTCTTTCCACAAATATTCCCTGGGAATTGTAGTAACTGAACTGGGAAAACCAAGCCCCATTACAAATACTAGCATGATGGGGATATCCCACAAATCACTGCTTTCTGATTCTAGAGTGAGAACAATGAACCTGCATGCAGGATTCAGGTTTGACCAGGAGGACAGCTAAAGACCTAAGAGGGTTTGATTAAATTGTTCTTATAGATTATGGAGGAAGAGTACTTTGGCATTTTAGTGCAGTATTTCCCAAACCTGATCACCCAAATACTATTTTCAAGATTCCTAACAACCCACATACTGTCTAGACTATCCGCCTAATATTTTTCTTTAAATCCACTCATTTTTTAAAACTTGTACTAGCAACTGTGGCTTGATGTGCTAGTTAAAGTTCTCTTATACACATTAAGATAATGTCATTATCTTACCATTAAAATAAATACTTGAGTATTACCTACATCTGTCTTGAGTACCACTGGTGGTTCATGTGCCATACTTTCAGAATTGAACTTTTAGGGTCAAGCCTGGCATTTTAAACTACTCATCTCTGGACTTTCTTCAGGCCCTATAATGAAATCTGTAAACAAAGACCTGAGAGCAGTAAACTCCTACTTTCACATGAGATGGAGCTGTTAGAAACTTCTCAGCGTAAGTTATTAATAAACCATACTTCCAATTTCATTTCAAAGCACGCTCCTGACACAGCCCCATCTGTGCTTTGTATTGGTGCAGATACCATCACATCAGAGACCCAAACCCACTTGTTTTGGCTCCTTGGTTTATATGGTAAGTTTAAGGGACACGTTGTACAGCTGCCACAGATCTAGTAAAATATGTACTCAAGACAAATGAAGGCAAAACACATGCTTAATTCTGAGTTCCAATGGAACTTGAAGAATGTGTACCCCAAAATAGAAGTACAGGTGACATGACATTCAACCCCAAATAAAACAAAGAGCTCACTTAACACTTAGCAGGGTGTTGGGCATTCAACCGACACATGTTAACTTAATTTGGTCTCTAACTGGTTAAGAAAAACTTCAAGAAAGCTTCAATCACATGTTTCGGAAATTTCTGAGGAATCTCAGTCCATGCTTCCAACAAAGCAGGAAACGTAATAAAAAGTTTCTGAGACTGCAGCCTTCAGAAACATTTATCATAGCATAGGGAAAAGATGGGCCATTTAACAACAATTTCTGGTGACAGTCTGGAAAGTCAGCAGTGAAACATCACCAAAAAAACTTTAACAATTATTTATCTATCTATAATTGAGCTTTTGGGGCCAGATTTATTTGTTAGGAGAGGGGGAAAAAAACAATCGTAAGCAACGAATTCAGTTCTCACACACAGCACTGATAGGCACGGCACCTCTATTCAGTTATGATTCAAACACTGCTGTTAAGATTTAAGAAGCACAGTGGAAGAAATGTTAGTTGCTAAAAGCAAGAGCCCCGAAAGCTCCAATTACATGCTGGGTGAGTCCTTACTCTTTACCTGCAGCAGCGTGGGAGGCCACGGCGCGTGCTTCAGGTGCCTTACTTGGGAGACGTGGCGCCCCAGGCTCCGGTGGACGCTGCAGCACTCGTCACAGATAAAAGTCCCCCGGTTTACTGATGCCCAGGAAGGGTCTGGAAGGAAGAATGACATCTCAGTGGCGGGGACACCGGGGGCTGCTATGCTGCCACACGGGCCCAGGTGACCGAGGTTTGGTTTTTCAGAAAAACTAGACCTTTCTGCTGTTCTAGAATGCTAGTGGACATACCAAGCTGGTGAGCCTGTCTGATGGTGCCACCTATGTTGGCTTGACTCGGCACAACGTGAAATGAGACTAAACGCGACTCGAAGCCCTAGATAAGCAGCCGTCTCCTTTCCGGTCCAGGGCCACAGTCTGTAGCCCTGATGGGATCGTCCATCTCAGATGCTCGCTCCTTCATTGCACATAAGACAAGCAAACCGAGAGGGTACGCATGAATCATCTCAAACCCATCTCCACAAAGGGCAAGAGAACATAATCATGTCAGTGAATGATCCACATTATCTGAAGCATTATCTGAAGCAAATCTACTAATCTACTGCCATACCTCCACACGGCTCCATGCTTAGCAGAAAGCTGCAAGAAACATGACAACAGAACTGCTTGGCTATGTGGCTCAAAGGACAGACTGAGGAACCTGGCCTTTGTTAGGAAATGTTCTATGACATACATTACTCATTTCAAATAAACGGCTGAGTCCCCCCCCCCCCCCCACCTTCCCACCTTACAATTGATCTGAAGGAACAGAGGCTGTAATGGCAGCAGCTTCACAGAGGCAAAGATGTAAAATAAAAACGAGTAATATTTTTGGTGCGGGTACAATACTTTTTTCCCACGAAATCCCACGGAACTTCAGCAGACATCCTCTGAGACAGGAATAATTCGCACTTGGTAGGCAGTAAGAATAATCCACACCAGGCAAGTAAACTGAACACATACTTAGAAACCCCAGATAAAAACAGACTTTCTCCATGTCGTCAGACTCACAATGGGGCGACAATAGGTGCCACTCAAGCTGCCTGATCTAAGAATTCTATTTAAGAATTCTTCAATGTCCACAAAAATCTCTGAAATGCATGTACACCATCTTTACCACGTTTAACAGTTTATTCAAACCCTTTCCGACCCTACAATGAAAAGTTATGATTTCAATCAGAGACAAATCCTGGGAGTCAGAGGGTGTGGTGGTTGAGACGGTGGTTCTGCAGACAAGCAGCCCGGGTTGGAACCCCAACTCTGCCACTTCTTGCACAATGATCTCAGGCAAGTAATTTCTTTGAGCATCCTCACCATGGATCAAATGGGAATAACAGCATACCTCAGGCGAGGGTGGCCAGAAAGGGTAAAGTGCCTTGTATATAGTAAGTACTTAGTAATACCAACAGTTCTAACTTTTCTAAATTATTTTCTAAGTAGCATTCAGATATTTCAAGAGGCCACTGAAATTCATGACAACTGGAAAAAGGTTTTGTCAATACTTAAAACATCAAATGTGTCAGACGAACACAACTATAGCGAAAAGACTCAAGTGGGGTTTCTGGGTAGGTGGGTGCAGAGGAGGAGCTATTTAAAATGAACTAGATTCACTAAAAAAAAAAAAAAAAAAAAGAGTGAAATATTTGCTAAGATGTGATCATGGTCAAGTGTTTGCCATGAAACAAAACATAAACAAAATCATTCAATGAAGTAGAACTCTGTCAGTACGACTATAGAATCCTGAAAAACAGAAATTGAAAATATCAAAATGAAAGATACCTACAAAGATACATAAGAACACTTCTTTTTGTAGTACAGTACTCATGCTACTACTATGGTGGGGGGAGACTAGTTTGAAACCTAGTTTTGGTTTTCAAACATCATTCAGAGGATTCACAGTGTTCTTGGAGAAAACTAAACAGGAACAAGACAACAAGGATTTAACACCCAGTAAGCAAGGTTCTCCATCACTTCAACATCATGGATCAGAATCCCATGGAAAAAAATGTTAGAATGTTCACAATAGAGTAAAATCAAAATCGAGTTCTTATGACGCTGGGTAGAACCTTCCCGGTTTACCTAAATGTTCTGTGCTGGGGCTTCCTGACCAGGACTCCAAGAACAACACAAATGAGCTTCAGAAATGTCCGGGACCCCATGAAGGAATTATAACATGAATTCCGTGTGAAAGAGTGACTAAATGTGCATTTTCCAGAGAGAAGGGCTTCGCAGTCATCAGAATTTTTAAAGGGACCCCTAAGAGAAAGAGGTGACTCTTTGACTAGGGCTTTGTAGAAAAGGCAGCGCAAATTCCTAGCTGCTCAAGTTCACACAACATTTCAAGGTACCTAATTATATTCAAAACAGGAAGGAAATGACTCAAGTCTCTGTAGATTAGGCATTTGAGACAACTAAAACGATACAATGGAAGAGAAAACGTTCTGAAATACGCACAAAATGCTGCACAAGGGCAAGACAGTCAGAAGCATGGCAATGGAGAACTCAGCTTTCCTTTGTCCCCTACCAACGAGTGGGGAGTCAAGAACACACGTTCCAAGAGGAAGTCTGAATCTAGACTCATGTGAATCAAACACATCACAGAAAAGTTCAACTGCAAACAAGAAAATAAGGAAGTGGAACAAATAACTTTTTCAGAGAATACGATGGAGTCTGTATAACCCACACTAACTTGAGGTCCTCTTTTTCAGCTCTCCACCCTCCTCCCCATCTTCAAAGGAAACTGGTAACCCCACTTGCACTACACAGGCCATGAAATAACCACATAAGGTTTGAGTTATCACCGTACTATTTAAAATCAGTCTCCACTTCCATATGACAAGATGAAGTTCAGAGCAGTTGCAAAAACACTGCTGTGCAATGATTACGTTATGGTTGTTAATTGGACACTAACATACCAAAGAAAGCCATCTTACCTTTGAATGACTTCAAATTTCAAAGCACTCAAAATCCAAGCACAGAAAATAGCATAGAGACCTGTCAATTCAGTTCCAATTGCTAAGAGGGATCTGAACTCTAAATCTGAAAATTACACAGGGAAGAATGGCTTTGGCCTTTCAACGCACCCATATGCCTATCCTGCCCGAATGCCCCCAAGTGTGTCTATTTGCCAGTGATTTTGTTTGTTTTGTAGGCTGTAATTAATGTAAGATTTAGAAACTCAACTCTAGCTTTAAGAGACTGCAAAGGTTCTGTCCCAAACACCACAATACAAAAAAGAAACAAATTTGATGAGATAATCCCAAGAATATTCATTGACTCTTACCACTGAATGTGGTTCTCCCAATTATCTCCATCGGAAAAATAAGGAAATTAAGGCCGGGCCAAATGAAATCACCAGCCCAAGGTCACCCACAGGCAAACCTAGTTTGAACCCAGGCCGTCCAGATCCCCAAACTCAAGACACGCACTGCCTCCCAAGGGCTGGATGTGTTTCCAAGACCCCGAAGTCCTGGAGATTCTCCCCGGTGGAGGTGGAGTGGGAACGGGGATGTTAGGAGCAGGGAAATCATCTACGGGAGTACCCTGGAGAGTATCGGTGGACGGAAGCGATGAGTGCGCCCACCCTGGGCAGGGACCCCTCGCAGGGCGGGGGTCCGGGGGGGCTGTGAGGGGAGGGAGGGAACACCTGCAGCCTCTGGGGGCCGCAGCCGGGAGAACGCTCGCATTTTACTTCTGTAATTGGCCTTCCTGTGGATTGCCCAAGCCCCTTCCTGTTGGGGAAGCGGCCCCGACCCCGCAGCCTCCCCGCCCGGCCTGGGACAGAGGAGACGAGAGGGGATGAGTGGGGATGAGGGGAGGGAGAGACGGGAGGGCGGCGGCCCCCTTTCCCGCCCGGCTCTGACAGGCCCGGGACGGGTCCCGTTCCGAGGCCTCCCCGCCTCTTCCTCCCCGCGACCCCAAGTGTGGGGTTCGGCCGCCGGGACCCGCCCGACCCGAGGGGGCGGCCCCGGGGCACGGGTCCCTCAGAGTAGAGCTGAGCAGAGCGGGCCTGGCCGGTGCGACTCACCCGGCCCGCTACAGTCCGCGCACACCTCGCTGCTCCGAAGCCGCTTCGACATGGCTCCCGCCTCCCACCTGCCGGGAATCAAGGTCCCGGGGACAGCGAAGGCGGCGGCGGCAGCGCTTCCGCTCTAACGGGTCCCCGCGGCGGCGGCGGCGCTGGCGGCGGCGCCTCTCCCCTCAGCGCCTCGCAGCCGCGGCGCAGCACGCACGCGCGGGGAGGGGCCTTTCGATGACGGACAGATCACGTGACAGGAAGGGGCACGCTGCCTTGTCGCCATCTTGAGTGAGGGCAGCATCTTCTGCCCTGCTTGCAAGTTTTCTTCAATTTGGGTTTCCCTTTCTGGAGGAGATTCTTTGTCCCCGCACTGATTAATACCAAGGGAAACAGCAAAATCTAGTGGCCAGAGCTCTGCAGCCACAGCCTTCCTGAAGCAATCAATAGTTAAGTCACTTAATATAACTGGTCAAGTTCACTCACTTATTCATTCTTTCGGTCGATAAATATTTATGGACCATCTATGTTCCACACACTGTTCCCAGCGCTGGAGAAAAAATTGAGCAAAGAAGACAAAATTTCCTGTCTTTATGGAGCTTATATTATGTTGTGGTAGCTCTACAATAAAATACGTAAAATAAGGAACGTTAGATGTTTCTTTGAATGCAATTTTAGTCTCATCTGCAAAATGGAGCTGATGGGACGGGTTGTTTTGTTTCGTTTCGTTTTGTTTTGTTTTGTTTGCATGTTCTGCCACATAAGAATGATTCTTAAATTTTTAAATCGTTGTAAAGAAGAAAAAGGAGAAGATGAAGTGGATGAAAAATATTCCATGAAACTCATATATGGCCTGCAGAGCTAAGTATTTACTGTGTGACTAAAGACAAATGGAATCACTTAACAGAAAAATGTGGTGTGCCTGCCTCATAGTAAGCACTCAATAATAGTAGCTCCCACTATTATTGATATTTGGTATTACTATTCTTTTCTAATCTCAATTTTTTTGTTTTTGAGAAGAATAATAACCTACAATGATTTATGGGATGGGGTGAACTGAACACAGTGAGGGGAGATTAATCAGCATGAGAGAAGAGATGTGACCCTATGCTAATGAATATTTATTGTATGTCTTGTATGTAAATGCAACCGTGATCTCCATTCTGCAAATCCTGGATGCCTTTTAAGGGCCAGGTACTGTTTTGACTTTAGATATTCTGTGGAGTTTTTCAACTTATGAATAGGAGAGATGTTTAATAAACATGGAACGATGAACAGAAAGATTAAAGATTAAATTTCACAAAGCATCTGAAAAGATAGGAAGTCTTGGAAGAGATCAAAGAAGCCCTGGTTTTGGTCCATCTCTCCGTTTTTGTTTTTGTTTTTTTTCAATGTTTATTTATTTATTTTGAGAGAAAGAGAGTGTGAGGAAGAGGGCAGAGAGAGAGGAAGAGAGAGAATCCCGAGCAGCCTGTTGGTGGGGCTTGATCTCACGACTGAGATCACGACTTGAGCCTACATCGAGTCAAACCCTTAACCAACTGAGCCACACTGGCGCCCCCAGCCGCCTCTCTATTTTGATAAATGTGTGGTGTAGGAATAGCTGCATAATTCCCACACATTCCAGAGTGAGAGCCTCTGGGTGCCATCCTGTTGCTCCTGCATCCTGTTTTGGTTCACAGACTCACAAATCTTCTGGACTCAACACGTGTGGACAATGGATTAGGCCAGGCTTCTTGAACAGCTGCTGTTGCAGGCATCTGAAAAGCTGGATGTGCACAAGCAGGGGAGGTGGAGGGTATGCTTTCAGGATGCATTAAATAACTTTGCCCAGCTGTGTGGTCTCGTTGTAGACAACTGTGCAAATAGCTTACGCTGGTGAGTAGCTGTCAAGTTGACTTGGCTCTTCATTGAATCAAAGAGCTGTAGTGCCTTAGGTTGAAATCCAAAGAATGAACTTAATATTTGCAAGCTGTGGTCACGTTTGGGTAGTATCTACCCAAGTATGGCCTTTTCTGCCATAATCCAAAATTCAACTGGCTAGCTTCAAAAATAGATGAGCCTCATATGTGGGATAAACCACTGCCATAGGTAACTTTGAATCTTAACCCAGTTCGGAGTTCAGATGGAAACAGTGGTTCTCAACTGGGAATGATGGTTCTCTTCCAGGGGTCATTTGGCAGTGTCTGGAGACATTTGGGGCGGGGAGTGCTAGTGGCATCTCGTGGATAGAAAGGCATCCTACAAAGCACGGGACAACCCCCACAGAAAGAAAACTCACTTTAAAACGTGCAGATGTTGAGAAACCCTGAGAAAGAACTGTCTCCTTGTTATGCAAATCTTTAACGCCACTTCTCCAGAGTTTAGAATTCTTCCCTTTAAATTTGTTTGGTGTTGCCCACTTCCAAAATGGCTTCTGGCCAATCATGCATGCACTGCCCAGTTCCAAAAAGGCTGCAAGGGAGTCAGTTACTGGAATGGTTTGGTCCAGGCCTCCGCTGTCACCCCCTGAACTCAGAGCCGATGGAAGAGGCCCAGTTGTGGGCCGAACCATGTGAGCTTGCTGGAGCAGGGGGAAAGGAGCTGGTGACGGGTAGGCCGAGTTTTCCACGTCGAGATAATGGGCTAAGGAAGAGAGCTTCCTCTCTGTTTTGGGATTGCACTGTGTTTCCCGGTGCGCAGCTGGGGGTAGGGGGGATCGGGCAGACCAGGGGCCGGGTGGCTGGCCTCGCCTCCCCCCGCCTCGGTGTGCGGTGGTTCGCCCCGCGCACTTCCCAGTTTGGGGCAGTTCGGCCCGCAGAAGTCGGTTCGGGAGCTGTCAGCGCGGGCGGGAGCGCGGCGGGGCGCGGGGTGGGCGCGGCCGACCCCCGTCCCCGACCCGGCCCGCGACCCCCGACCTCCCGCGCGCCCCGCACCCGGCCCGTAGGCCGCCCCGCCGCGTACCGTGCCGCTCGCTTGCTGCGTTTTCTCTCTCTCTCTCGCCGGCCGCCGGGCGGGCACCGGAGACCCCGCGGAGGCTGAGGCTTGTCAAGCGGGCGGTGAGGGCCCGGCTGCGGCCTTCTCGCCATGTCCTCGACCCGCGACAACAGCGGCCACTTCCCCTTGCACCTCCTGGTCTGGAACAACGACTACCGGCAGCTGGAGAAGGAGCTGCGGGGCCAGGTGAGGGGCGGGGCGGGGGTCCGCCCACGGTGAAGGGTGGGGGGAGTCAGGGGTCGCTTCGAGCCCCTGAGCCCATCTCTAGCCCTCTGCCTTCGGGGCCCGCAGACCCCTTCTTCACCTCTGCAGCCGTGGGACAGTAATAGTAGGACGTGTATCGGAGTGCTTACTGTGTGCCAGGCCCTGTGCCGAGGGCTTTATAAACCATCTATACTGCCTTTCCAGCAGTCCTAGGAGGTAGGTACCTTTATTACATTTGCCATAGAAGGAAACTGAGGCTCTCAGAGCTTCTGTGCCTTGCCTAAGGTCGCCCGCCTAATGAATACCAAGTCGAGATTTTAACTCCGGCCGACTGGCTCCAGAGTGCACGGTCTTAACAAATTAGGCTCCACTGCCTCTCCCAAAGAGGTGAGAGCAGCACGCACCGCTCACCCCCACCCCCCCTCCTCCCAACCCTTTTTGTATGAAAGGGCTTGGTTGGGGTTTGGAGTCCAGGTTCTTCTAACTCGCCCTGTGACCTTGGGCAAGGCATGTTCCCTCGCTGGCCCAGGGAGGCTGATGATACACACCAAAGTTTGAGAATCTCTGGTGCACAGGGTTCTTAAAATCCCTTCTGGTCCTAAAGTGCTTTGATTCCTCGTCTTTTATTTATTGCCTTCTCTTTAAAGCAGTGGTTCTCAATTGGAGGTGATTTGGACACACACCTCCTGACTCCCAATGGTAATGCATGGAGACATTTTTGTGTTATAAGTAGGGAATGGGAGCTACTGGGATCTTAGAGGTAGGGATCAAGGGCGCTGCCCACCATCCTACGCTGCACAGGACAGCTCCCCGCAACAGAATTATCTGGCCCAAAATGTCAGTAGTGTTTTGCTTGAGGAACCCGGATGTTAAAGGCACCTCAACAATTCTGGGAGTTATTGGTGCAGTCAAGTTACAAGCTCACGTACTTAGCAGTTAGGGTAAGGATTTGTACTTTGGTGTAACTCTTGTTGACTTCATTTTATCCAGTGTGTTGCTTAAAAAATCTGTTGAGCACCCACTGGAAGTCAAAAGTTGCTCTTTTTTCATTTAAACCCTCTGTCCAGACAGAATAAACTTTTATTGGAAGAGTCATTGGTCTTAATTGGATCATGCCCCCAGAGTAAATGACTCACCATTAGGTGTCCCGGTATACCTGGTGATTTAATTCCCTTTCTGTTACCGGACGTGGCCCAGAGGGAATCCTCCATCACTTTGCTCTCAGCTGAAAGTGTCTCACCTCGGACAGTTGAAAAATGACCCAGGCAATCCTGCTGTGTTTTGCATCTGCACTTCCTCAGTATCGGGGCTACCCCCAGTTTCTTGTGAAATAGTGAGATAAAGTACAAAGAAAGTCCTAGAACTAAGCTCCCTTTTGCTAGACAATTTCATCATCATCATTAAACCACATACTTTTTCAACACTGATTCCTGAAAACAGCAGGCTTTCTATTCATTGGAGGTGAAGAAAAGAGTTTGAGTGCAGTGCAGTTTTTCTCTATAGAAAAACTTGTTTGATAAGAACACAGTCTCGGTTATAGTCTCAAATGTGGCAGGGGCGCCCGGGTGGCTCAGTTGGTTGAGCGTCTGACTTCGGCTCAGGTTCATGAGCTCAAGCCCTGCATTGGGCTCTGTGCTGGCCGCTCAGAGCTTGGAGCCTGCTTTGGATTCTGTGTCTCCCTCTCTCTGTGCCCTTCCCCCGCTCATGCTCTGTCTGTGTGTCTCTCTCTCTCTCTCAAAAATAAATAAATAAACAGGTAAAAAAATATGGCATAGTGCGGTGCCTGGGTGGCTTGGTCGGTTGGGCGTCCGACTTCGGCTCAGGTCATGATCTCACGGTCTGTGAGTTCGAGCCCCGCATCAGGCTCTGTGCTGACAGCTCAGAGCCTGGAGCCTGTTTCAGATTCTGTGTCTCCGTCTCTCTCTGCTTCTCCCCAGTTCATGCTCTGTCTCTCTCTGTCTCAAAAATAAATAAAAGTTAAAAAAAAAAAAAATGTGGCATAGTTATCTCCTCATTCTGTAAGCTGTGTAAAAAAAAAAAATGTCCATTGAAAGTTCTCCGTGCTTCTTCCCTTGAGAAATGTTAAGCACATTCGTGATGAGAGAATTATAATTTTGCAGCAGATTTTCCTGGAGTGTACTTGTACTGTCAAGGGAATCAAAGGAACAATACTCATTCTTGCTAATTATTTGGTTTTGCCTCTGTTACCGGTTATCACTGTAGACCATTTCCCAGTATACCAGTTTCCTCTGGATAAGAGGTAGTTAAGTGTATTCATAAAGAACATCTTCACCCTGAAAGCTTGACTGTCATGACCACATCATCTAATCTCAGTCCTGAAACTTGGCCACTGAAGGGGTCGAGATGGGGCTGGCTGGCTTCAAGGATGTGTGTGCTACCTGTGGTCAGCAAGGGCCTGTGCTTGGTTTAAGGCTCTGCTGTCACTGTCATGAAATTCCTCATTATTTTTTTTGGAAAAGGGAGCCTTGCATGTTCATTTTCTGCTAGGCCCTGCAAATTATGTAACCGGTTCAGGGTTAAGAAGTTGAACGTGGCCATCATTAAAATATGTGACAGGAGATACTTCGTTGCTTTCTTATTTGTCAAGATCTCTTGATGATGCAACAGCTTCCTACTTCTGTGACTTAAAGGCAGCTCTGTTAAATGCTGATTACGTTGTGAGCCTGGGCTAGTTATTCACCCTTGCTGGATTGTTTCATCTGTAAAAACAGGGAGAGTAGCACTGCAAGCCTACTCTTTTGCCAGGCACTGTGGCAAAGTGCATTATATGCACTTTTAGATTTGATTCTCACACCGAATCCCCTGGAGTGAATGCTATCACGATCCCCATTTTACAGATAAGGAGACCAGATGAGGTGGAGAGGCTCAGTTGCATGCTTAGCCAGTGGCTGCACCAGGGTGTGGACTCAGAAAGCTGGACTCTGCCCTAGTGCTGTATTCTTAACCCTTCCATTCTACTTTCCATAAAAGTACCTCCATTTCACAGTTGTGGACAATAAGGCAGAACAGATCGGAGAGTGCGGCCGCATAGTAAATGGGAGTAACCTCCTGTGTCATCATTGCTGCTGTGATTCTGTTTCTTTTCTGTATGCTCCAGTTTTTCTGCAAGGAACCTATACTGGCTGCATAATTAAAAACAAAAAGTTCCTGTCGCCCAGCAGTACAAGCAGCTGTTTCACTTGGCGTTTCGTTTGCCAGAAAGCCTCTGCTGGCCGGTCCTTCATTCCTTCCATCCCACGAGTGAGACTTGAAGCAGGCACACGGGTGGCTGTAAGAATTGTGTTTTGTTCTAAGAGCAGCAGCACAGAAAGAATCAAGTTCATCCAGAGGAAGAGGACAGGCACGTTTGTGAGTGTGTGTGAGTCAGCCCCCACCCCGAGGTCTTGCTGCAAGCTGGAGTGTGGAGTTTGCCAACTCTGCAGTAGTTTTAGGCTTTCCATGTTGGCTCAGCAGAAGCACTTTATTAAGTGCCTCTTAACGCATCGGCTCTATGGTCTTTAATATTCAGTGGGGCCTTGAAGTTGTGCGGTGGAGATGATTTGTGTCATGGTTATGATGTTTGTCACTTAGGTAGAGAGGTCTGTTAAACATCTCCGGCCTTCTTACGGATGCTGGGAGAATGAGCGAACACTTAACAGGGACATATGTAAAGGTCAGCAATGTACCTTATATGTGTGGTGGGGCGGGGGGGGGGGGGGGACCCAGGACCCAGTAGGGTGGAGGGTGGCAGATGAGGCCCAACTCGAGGGCCAGCCCCCAGTTAAGAAGCCAGCAGGTGAAAGCCCACCACCATCAGGGCAAGAGGAAGAGGATGTTCTAGGCAGCAGCAGTACTCAGAGCTGAACAGGGAGCCACCCCGGGGTTCTCGCCCCAGTCTACGGCAGGCCAAGTCGGGCACTGGGTGCACATTCAGGTTGGCGCATGTTGGCTGGCATCCTGCCAGGAGCCAGGCATCCAAGATGAAGAGCTAGCCTGCTCTCGGGTACTCTCCCGTGGCCCTGGGGGCTCAGGCTCACCGGAGGGAATTACACCCATGGATACCATTTCCTGCCTGATTTGGGGTGGGGGAGTCAGTGTGGGCCACAGCCGCAGAGGACCAGGGCAGTCTGAGATGCACAGGAATGAGGTTGGTTGACTCGAGAGAATGGAAGGCCAGTTAGCAGCCTCTTCCTGGAGGCCCTGCAAGAGGTCACAGTAAAAGTTTATGAAGCACTTGCTTCATGCGAGGTGCTAGGTGCGGTGGGGAGGCCAAGAAGGTTTGAGAAATTCACCTGAGGCCAGTCAGGGCCTGGAAGCGGGCCTGTCATCTGGCTCTGCAGCCTACACTCAAAGCTTGGCCTCTTCCTGCCTCCGGAGGGCGGGCGGCAGGATGTAAACAAGGCTTGGAGCAAGCAAAGTTAGTGGGCTTAAATTAGCACATAGGAAGGAGATGTGCAGAACTCTCATTCCTGTTCCTCTTTGGGGGAACTGTTATAATTTAAAGAGGTGAGCATTTTTAATTTGGTACAGTTCATGATTGAAGAAAGCTAAAGGAAAAACCAAAGTGATCAGCTTCCAATGTGAATTCCAGTTTAATTCCAAAAGCTCTCGCCCACCGAGCTAATGTCGTTGGTTGGAGACCCTTATATTAACGGTAATGAAATTTGAACAGATCCCTGTTAGGGAGAAAGTTTCAGCTTATATGAAACTCCATATGTGGGTGTATGATAATAAGAGCTAATTCTTAGTGCTTCTACGGGGTTAAGTATTGTGCCTTAACTCTTGTAAGAACTCTGTAAGGTAGGTGTTTTTTATTGTTCCCAGTTTACAAGGGAGCAAACTGAAGTCCAACCAAAATTAAGCAATTCGTTAAACAGTATATAGATAATAGGTTAGTTGTACGTATTACATAAAGCACATACACATGTAGGATTTTTTTTTTTTTTACGTAGGTATAATCACCCATTAAAGTGTATCATTCAGTGGTTTTTAGTATATTAGCTGAGTTGTGTCACCATCACCACTATCAAATTCCAGAACATCTTCATTACCCCAAAAAGAAACCCCATCCCCCTGAATCACTCCCGACTTCCCCTCAACTTCTTCAGCCCCAGGCGACCACGAATCTACTTGCTGCCTCTATAGATTGCCTGTTCTGGATGCTTCCTACAAATGGAATCATACAGTATGTGGCCTTTTGTGTCTGGCTTCTTTCATGTAGCACGTTTTGGAGGTTCATCCACGTGTGGTATTTATCAGTACTTCATTCTTTTCTATGGCCGAATAATACTCCATTGTCTGGGTGTACCACATTTTGTTTATCCATTTACCAGCTGATGGATATTTGTTCCCCCCTGCCACTATTTGGCTATATGAATAATGCCGCTATGCACATTTGTGTATAAGTTTTCATATGAGTGTGTTTTTCTTTTTCTTGGGTAAATACGAGAGGAATTGTGGGGTCATATGGTCACTCTATGTTTGACTTTTTTTTTTTTTTAACCCACACTCGAGTTATTTTTTTTTTTAGTAAAATTTTTTTTTAATGTTTGTTTCTTTTTGAGAGAGAAAGAGAGATCAGGAGAGGGGCAGCGAGAGATAGAGGGGACACAGAGTCTGAAGCAGGCTCCAGGGGCTGGAGCTGTCAGCGCAGAGCCCAACGCGGGGCTCGAATTCACGAGCCGCGAGATCATGACCTGAGCTGAAATTGGGTGATTAACCAGCTGAGCCACCCAGCCGCCCCTATATTTGACATTTTGAGGAACTGCCGATTGTTTTTCCAAACTGGCTGCGCCCATTTTACATTCCCACCAGCAGTGTGTGAGGGTTCCAGCTGCTCTGCGTTCATGTCAACACTTGCTAGTCTTCATGACTGCAGTCATCCTAGTGGGTGTGCAGTGCTACCTCACTACAGTTTTGATTGACATTCCCCGAGTGGTTAGTGAAATTGAATCTCTCTTCACGTACTTCTTTGCACGGGCATATCTTCTTTGAAGAAATGTCTATTCCGATTCTATTTTCATTTAAACATTGGGTTATTTGTCTTTTTTATTCTGGAGAAGTTAAGGTTCTTCATATATTCTGGATACTAGCCCCTTATCAGATAAATGACTTGAAACTATTTTTTTCCCATTCTGTGGAATGTTTTTTTGTTTGTTTTTTGTTTTTACCTTTTTTATGATATCATGTGAGGTACAAAAGTGTTCAATTCTGGTGAAGTGCAGTTTGTCTGTATTTTCTTTGGTCTCTTATGCTTTTGGTTTTGTATCTGATTAGATTTTACCTGACCCAAGGTCACAAAGACGTACTCCTATTTTTCTTCTAAGAGTTCTGTTGTTTTAGCTCTTACATTTGGGTTTATGATCAACTTATTTTTTTTTAATTTAACTTTTTTAATCTTTATTTATTTTTGAGAAAGAGAGAGAGACAGAGCATGAGCTGGGGAGATACAGAGAGTGAGGGAGACACAGAATGTGAAGCAGGGTCCAGGCTCTGAGCTGTCAACACAAAGCCCCATGTAGGGCTTGAACTCATGAACTGCCAGATCAAGACCTGAGCTGAAGTTTGACACTTAATCAACTGAGCCACTCAGGCGCCCCTCAATTTATTTTTTTTAAGTTTATTTATTTATTTTGAGAGAGAGAGAGAGAGCGAGCAAGCCAGCACCAGCTGGGGAGAGACAGAGAGAAAGGGAGAGAAAGAGAATCCCAAGCAGCCTGTGTGCTCACGAACCGTGAGATCATGACCTGAGCTGAAGAGTCGGATGCTTAACTGCCTGAGCCAGCCAGGTGCCCTGGGCTTATGATCAGTTTAGAGCTTAGTCTTGTTTGGGCTGCTGTAACAAAATACCATAGACGGCATAGTTTATAAACAATGGAAATTAATTTCTTACAGTTCAGGAGGCTCTAAGTCCAAGAAAATGGTGCAGCAGATTAGGTGTGGTGGCTGGAGAGGGCTCTCTTCCTGGTTCCTAGCAGTAGCTTTCTCGCTGTGTCCTCACATGGTGGGAGGGGTGCTGGCAAGCTCTCTGGGGTCTCTTTTGCTAAGACACTAATTCCACTCATGAGGGCCCCACCCTCATGACCTAAGCACCTCCCAGAGGCCCCACTTCTAATACCATCATCTTTGAAGGTTAGTATTTCAGAGCACATTCACATGCATCTACTGAGATGATAATGCGTTTTTTATTTTATCTTATCCTATTGATATGATATATTACACTAATCATCAGATGTTAGTCCACCTTTGCATTCAGGATAAATCTCACTTGGTCCTGGTGTTGAACAGCTCTTTTTATGTGTTGCTAAATTTGTTTTGCTAATATATTATTGAGGATTTTGCATCTATGTTTGTAAGAGGTAGTGGGCTGTGGTTTTCTTTTTTTGTGATGCGTTTGTCGTCAGGATAATACTGGGCTCGTACAGTGAGGTGGGAAGTTTTCCTTTATCTTCCATTTTTTTGGAAGAGTTTGTGAAGAATTGATATTAATTCTTTGAATGTTTGGTAGAATCCACCAGTGAAGTGATCTGGGCCTGAGACTTTTTTTCCTGAGAAGTTTAAAAATTACTGATTCAGTCACTTGTTAGAAATTGTTAAGATTTTCTGTTTTTTCTTCAGTCAGTTTTGCTAGTTTGTATCTGTCTAGGAATATGTGCCTTTCATTTAAGTTCTGTTACTCAGTTGGCATACAGTTGTTCATAGTATTCCTTTTAAATATTTTGTGTTTCTGTAGAGTTGGTAGTGATATCCCCTCTTTCATTCCTCCTTTCAGTAACTGGAGTCTTTTCTCTTTCATTTCTTGGTCAAACTAGCTGAAAGTTTGTCAGTTTTGTTGATATTTACCAAGAACCAATTTTTGGTTTTGTTGATTTTTCTGTATTGATTTGCTATCCTGTTTTGCTAATTTCTACTTTAATCGTCCACTGTTTAAAAAAAAAAAAAAAACTTCAAAGTTTATTTATTTTGAAGGAGAAAGAGAGCATGAGTCAGGGAGGGGCAGAGAAAGAGAGAGAGAGAGAGAGAGAGATTGAGAGAGAGAGAATCTCAAGCAGGCTCCACACTGTCATTGCAGAGCCAGGCACGAGGCTCGAACCCACGAACCGTGGGTTCGTGACCTGAGCTGAAATCAAGAGTTGGATGCTTCATTGACTGAGCCCACCCAGGTGCCCCTGGCACAGTCATCCACTGTTTTTCATAACAGTCACCATAATGTAGTATTCTTCTTTCCTTCTCTCCTTTCAAAGGAGAAAGAGACACATGAGGACCTTCAGAGCTACAATTAGCAAAATACACAATGTGCTGCTGTCCATCTCATACATATGGTTTTACCTGTGGTTCAAAATAGGAAAGAGCCAACAACTTAGTGTATTTGGCTTTGATTTTACACATCATATCTAGTGGTTGCCCAGGAGCTTGGGTGTCAATCCTTAGTCTGAGATGTTAGTTTTGTCCTGGGGTGTGAATTGCATTAGGTAGAATTTCCCCGTTTCTGTGATAAATATTGTTAAGCATTTCCTGTATGTCAGGCCGTGTCCTAAACCCAACACCTTTCCTGTAGACTGAACTTGTTCGGTGAGAAAACAGTCTGTATAACAGATGTGTAAGGAAATAATGAATTTGCTAATTATTTCTTTCCTGCTAAACTTCAACTCAGTTAAAAGTCTTAGCTGTATTACTTTTTTAAAAACAATGATTTACTGCCGAGTAGAGACTAGGGTGGTGGAGGAAGCTAAGAAATATGAGACTTGGATCTGGCCCTTTGGAATTCTCAGTCTTTGGTGAGATAGACAAGCCATACCCTTGGGAAAAGCCAGGGAATCCTGGGAGGTGCCCTGGGCCCCATGCCAGGAGATGTGTTGGTATTCCAGTGCCTGAGAGAACACTGAGGCCTGGGATTGGTCCAGGAGGACGTGTGTTCACTCAGCAGAATGCCTTCCGCCACTGCTGTTATTCCTCGATAACAGTTCCTGTCTTCACTGCAGAGTGGCCATGATGCAATTAGCAAAGCAGGGAAGTTCAGTAGCTGGTGGACAGCAGTTGCCTCGTTCTGTTTGCCCTCCTCCCCTATGGCCAGTACGTGGCATGTTCTGGGTATCTGTGGAGGCTGCGTAGCAACTGGCATCTCAAATCAAGAGAAAGCACTTCTAAGAAGTAGATGGCACTTTTATATCCCAAAAGCCCCATGGCAGTTTACTGTGTCCTTGGAAGAACGTTCAGTGTCATCTTTGGAAGGCAGCATTCAGCGTTCAGACTGAGCTCCCGCCAGAGAAACTGCCACTTGGCTCTGGCCACCCAACGCAGGTGGCAGAGGGCAGGCCGGAATAGGCATAAAGAGCGAAAGCCAAACCGCTGTGTCTGGCACGGGGAAGTAAACCTTCAAGGGGAAATGGACCAAAACGGCATGTGCTTGTTCTCACATTTACCTATAAATATGTCCACATACACGCCTGGCAGGTCATGTGTCACAGGACCCGTGGATGGTGCTACGTTAGGGCGCTTGGAAATCCGTTCAGAGTAATGAGAGTGGCGTTTTGGTGGGAACCCAGCTAGAGAATGTAATTTTATTCTGACCCAAATTATCTTCCGAACTTTCAGTTTTGCTTGAAGTCCTACACTTCCTGTTCTAGACCTGAGTGCTGTCATATGCTTGAGAAATCCCCCATGTTCTGTGTCAGAGGGTGGCTGCATTTCATGAAAGCTCCTAGCCTCTACTTAGTCTTACTTTGAGTGCCGTTGAGAGCAAAAGATGTGTTTCATTATCTGAGGCTTATAGCCAACGTTTATTTATTAGGCATTTAACTTTATAGAAAAATGAACTCAGTAGTTATCATCTTTATTTACAGCCAAATTAATATTTCAACCATGCCCATGTGCAAGCATTCATTTTCCTACATATTTCTGTAGTTAATGTGTAAATTCTATTTTCTATTTTTATACTAAATTAAAATTTTTTTAAGCTTATTTATTTATTTTGAGAGAGAGCGTGAGCAGGAGGGGCAGAGAGAGGGGGAGAGAGAATCCCAAGCAGGCTCTGCACTGCCAGCTCAGAGTCTGACCTGGGACTTGAACTCACGAACCGTGAGATCATGACCTGAGCTGAAATCAAGAGTTGGACACTTAACTGACCGAGCCACCCAGGCGCCCCGATTTTTATACTAAATTTTATCTCTTAAACACATTTCCATGTTTTGATATAATATACAGTATACGATCCTGTAAACACTAGTGTTTACTTCACAGAATGTGGAGGCTCTGGATCCACGAGGTCGAACCTTACTGCACCTTGCTGTTTCTCTGGGACATTTGGAATCTGCTAGAGTCTTGCTCCGACATAAAGCAGATGTTACAAAAGAAAATCGTGAGGGATGGACAGGCAAGTATACTTTTAAAATCAAATTGAAAACCTTTTGTTTTGCTTTCATCTGAAACCAAACTGAATAAAGGCCAGTCCCAATTATAGTTGTCCTCAGGTTATCTTTACCTTAAGACTCTTTCTCTCTTGGGACCAGGGACCGGGGTGAGTTGATGAGGGCCTTGGAGGCTTGCTGGCTGGCCTGCAGCACGATGGTCAGAATTGTGTCTTGGGCCAGAAGCCCTCAGTAGAGGGTGACTCCTATCCAGAAAGCAGCTCTGAGTACAAACCCTTGTACCATACACGAGTATGGAGGCCGGACTCCCTCTGAGGAATGTGATGTTAACTCCAGTGAATCTGTCAGCATAGGCAAAATCAAAAACAAATTATGGCTAAAAGTAGCCTTTTCCAGTGAAACCCTGGCATTTCACTTGACTGCAAGCTATCTATCATACTGTCGGTCAGAGTGATTTTATGTTGGCTGAACAAGGAGATGCATAAGCCCTACCTGCCCGATCCCCACGTGACCACAGTTGTGCGATCACACAGATAAAGCCAGCTCAGCTCTCTGAAGACACGCAGGATTTCAGAACCAGTGGGAAGAAAGGGGGGAGGATTGAAGTTGGTTTGATCAAGAGGCTACGAGTGCCGTATTTTCTTTTCACTGTTAAGAGCTAGCTTTAAGCAGCCATGGTCATAAAAGTGAGGTGGGACTGTAGCCTCTGTGTCTCTGAAGAAAATGTTAGTCTTTGATCTGTAGATTCTTTTCAGACTGGCTGAGGAATTTGTCAGAGAGCATGAGACTACTGGGCGATGACGTTTCACCATTTTGGTTTCCAGTTTTACACGAGGCTGTGAGCACTGGTGACCCCGAGATGGTGTGCGCCGTTCTGCAGCACCGGGACTACCACAACACGTCCATGGCCCTGGAAGGGGTGCCTGAGCTGCTCCAGAAGATTCTCGAGGTATCCATAAAAATCTGACGATGCCAGGGGCGCCTGGGTGGCGCAGTCGGTTAAGCATCCGACTTCAGCCAGGTCACGATCTCGCGGTCCGTGAGTTCGAGCCCCGCATCAGGCTCTGGGCTGATGGCTCGGAGCCTGGAGCCTGTTTCCGATTCTGTGTCTCCCTCTCTCTCTGCCCCTCCCCCGTTCATGGTCTGTCTCTCTCTGTCCCAAAAATAAATAAAAAAAAAAAAAAAAAAGAAAAAAAAAAATCTGACGATGCCATAATGTGGGTCAATTGCTGACAGCATAGCCGGAGACACAGTTGGACATCCACGTGTACCTTCGTGAGAGTTTTTGAGTCATAAACATGCTCTGTTTAATACCAAATAGTATTGTTGCTTATCTAATAAATGTATGAGGTCTTTCACAAATTACATTTCTGGGTCACTAGACCTACCCTTTTTTTTTTTTTTTTATTTTTTTATTTTTTTTAAATTTTTTTTTTTAACATTTATTTATTTTTGAGACAGAGAGAGACAGAGCATGAACAGGGGAGGGGCAGAGAGAGAGGGAGACACAGAATCTGAAACAGGCTCCAGGCTCTGAGCTGTCAGCACAGAGCCCGATGCGGGGCTCGAACTCACAGACCGTGAGATCATGACCTGAGCCGAAGTCGGGCGCTTAACCGACCAAGCCACCCAGGTGCCCCTAGACCTACCCTTTTAAGTGCTACTTAAACATGATAGCTTAAGACAAATATACATCAACTAATTTGTCTGGGTGCTCGTCTTCTTAACAGTGGCCTTCTGAGCACAGGTCATCTTGAGGAAATTGTGATGAGCATTGGTTACTGTACCGGGGTTTCCAGGGCCCGTGAGCTCCGATGTCTGTGTGCACCTTCTCCTTGCCACACCTGTTGACTCCAGCCATTAGCATTTTTTGACTTCAAATCTGTTGGCTTCATTTGTTGACAGCCCAGTGGCTTTTGGCCAGTAATGACAGTTATCTGTGAATTAAGGTTTATGGGCTCTGTGATGCTCGAGGGTCATTTTTATAGCAGTTTGCCTCCAGGCTCATCGACCATTTTGCATGACGGCTGCCATTTTTCAGACAGTCTTTGTTACCTGCAGCAACGTTCTTAGGAGTCAGTTGTGCAATATTCTCAGGGCAACAGGAGACAAGAAAGGACCTGTGCCTCAATCTTCCTGTCATTTATTCTCCATTTAAGCACATGAGTGAGCTTCCCAAAATATCTCCAAAGATATTTGCCAGATAAGTCCGCTGCACAGCTTTAGTCAATGTATTTCTTGAGAAAAATTAACAGCTCTGTTGAGGAAAGGAACAGTTTTGCGATGAGTAAGCCAGTCACTGCCCGTTATCCGAGCACTCTTTTTTTTTTTTTTAATTTTAATTTAAATGTTTTTAAATTTACATCCAAATTAGTTAGCATATACTCCAACAATGATTTCCGGAGTAAATTCCTTAATGCCCCTTACCCGTTTAGCCCATCCCCCTTCCCACAACCCCTCCAGGAACCCTCAGTTTGTTCTCCATATTTATGAGTCTCTTCTGTTGTGTCCCCCTCCCTGTTTTTATATTATTTTTGTTTCCTTTCCCTTATGTTCCCCTGTTTTGTCTTTTAAAGTCCTCATATGAGTGAAGTCATATGATTTTTGTCTTTCTCTGACTGACTAATTTCACTTAGCATAATACCCTCCAGTTCCATCCATGTAGTTGCAAATGGCAAGATTTCATTCTTTTTGATTGCCGAGTAATACTCCATTGTGTGTATATATATATATATATATATATATATATATACACACACATATATATATATATATATATATATATATATATATATATATATATACACAGCACATCTTCTTTATCCATTCATCCATTGATGGACATTTGGGCTCTTTGCATACTTTGGCTATTGTTGATAGTGCTGCTATAAACATGGGGGTGCACGTGCCCCTTTGAAACAGCACCCCTGTATCCCTTGGATAAATACCTAGTAGTGCAATTGCTGGGTTGTAGGGTAGTTCTATTTTTAGTTTTTTGAGGAACCTCCACACTGTTTTCCACAGTGGCTGCACCAGTTTGCATTCCCACCAGTTCGCAGTGCAAAAGAGATCCTCTTTCTCTGCATCCCCACCAACATCTGTTGTTGCCTGAGTTGTTAATGTTAGCCATTCTGAGAGGTGTGAGGTGGTATCTCATTGTGGTTTTGATTTGTATTTCCCTGATGATGAGTGATGTTGAGCATTTTTTCATGTGTCAGTTGGGCCATCTGGATGTCTTCTTTGGAGAAGTGTCTATTCATGTCTTTTGCCCATTTCTTCACTGGATTATTTGTTTTTTGGGTGTTGAGTTTGATAAGTTCTCTATAGATTTTGGATACTAACCCTTTGTCTGATATGTTGTTTGCAAATATCTTCTCCCATTCTGTTGGTTGCCTTTTAGTTTTACTGATTGTTTCCTTTGCTGTGAGCACTCTTTTTTAAAGACATATTTGTATGACACTCAAGCAAAAGCATTCCTAGAGATACTCCTTCTTCATGGGCTGCATGAATCCTTCCATGAAATACGAAATGGTTGTATGCATTGTTTTTAAACAGTTGTGTCTGGTGTGCAAAGACCAAGTGGGTTTATTGTTTTCTTATCTAACGTACCGGAGGAGGAACTAAAAACACATCTGCCCACTCAGCAAAACAGCAAATGACTTAATGTGGACTCACCCTCTTTTAAAAAATTCAGTGTAAAGGACTTTCTTTTCTTACCTGTATTGATCCATAGCAGTAAACTGCATTGTACTGTGCTCTCTGCTTGAAGGTGTAGACAGCCTGTGAATGACCTGTGTGCTCAGTGGCACGAGATGCTGTGGTTGACATTTTGTCTTTCAACAGTCTCCTTAAAACAAGCCCACCTTTTCTTGTGTGCTGCCCCTCAGAGGGCCTTTGCCCATCACTGGAATTCTGGTTTTACTCTAGGCTAGATCCTTGCCCTTCCTGTCCTGTCCTGTAAAAACTGTGACAAACCACGGGGGTGGGAAGGAACAGAACAACATCTGGGATTTCTAGCATTTCTCTTCTTGGATGGTAACTGCTGGACTTCTTAAGAGCTATCCAAGAACCTTCTGTAAAAATTCTTGGCAGGTCAGGGGCGCCTGGGTAGCTCAGTTGGTTGAGCATCCGACTTTGGCTCAGGTCATGATCTCATTGGTGGGTTCGAGCCCCACATCGGGCTCTGTGCTGACCGAGTCTGCTTTGGATTCTCTGTCTTCCTTTCTCTCTCCTCCTCCCCACCCCCAACCCCCTAACCCCCTATGTGTGCACACTCTTTCTATGTCAAAAATAAATAAACATTAAAAGAAAATTACAGAATTCATGGTAGGTCAGAAAGTCATCCTAAAACAGGGCTGCTCTGGTGGTGTAAAATTTTATAAAGCCAAGTACTAAAAGTTTAAGAGGAAAATGAGGGCAGAAGTCTCTTAACTGGAGGGAAAATCAATTTCCTGGGGAAGTGATGTCTGGCAGCCTCTTCTGGTTTCGAGGTCCAGTGAATATGAAGCACTTGCCAGCACACAAACTTTTACAGTCAAGTTCCCTGTAGAATAGACGGACTTGACATTCCTTTCTCGCTGCCCAGGACAGTCTGTTACCCACACTGCATGGCAGTGCGTAAGCCCATCTTCCAGGCTCATCTCTCTGCTACTGTTAGGAACCAGACTGTCCTAAATCAGATTTGATTTTATCCCCCTCTAACCTTGTTGCCTTCAGTTAACTTTATTGACTGTCTAGACATACTTTATATCGAGGTAAAATATCAGCCTGCGTATAAAATAAGCACTTATTTTTGACGGGTTTGCATTTTATGTTTCTTCTTATTTTCTCTGTTCTCTCCTCCTCCCCCTCTAAAACCTCATTAACCCTTACCATGTTTGCATTTAGTTTATAGCGCCAAGGGTCATTTACTTTAAACCTTTGTCCTTCAGGCTCCGGATTTCTATGTGCAGATGAAATGGGAATTCACCAGCTGGGGTGAGTGGCTCTGGGCTTAAAATTTATTTGTTTCCAGATGTATTGACCCTGAATAGAAGTTTATTTTTCCTTTCTAAGATTTTAATGTGTATATATTTTTAAGTCTAAGAAATGCATAGTAAAAAAATAAAGAAAAACCGTCACCTATAGTCTCACTTAAGCACAACTTAAGCTGTTAATGCTTTGGATGTTTTCCTTCTCGTTTTTGCCCCTACGCACAGAGATTTTTCTCCCAAGTATCTGTAAATATAATATAGAGACAGTTTTTTCTCCACTTTTTGTCACTTAATAGGAGACACTTGTCCATATTATTAGTTTTTTAAGATGTCACTTTAAATGGCTACAATTTTAGTAAGAAGATTTACCGTAATTTATTACTCATTTCCTAATGTGGTTCAACTTGCTTCTTTTAAACTTGTTATTAGAAAGAAGAGGAGGAGATGGATGTTGGAATAGCTTGATTTTTCACAAAGTGGATGTATTGCTCCAAAATCTTATGTAAGGCAAAGTGACTGACAGTAATTTTCATAGATGTTCCACTTTTATTCCTTGTAGATCAGTTAATAACAGCTCCTAACTCCCAGGCTGCCAGCCATTTCACTCTGACTTCCCTTCCAGGCAAGAAGTCACATTCGTAATGAAACATTTAAATGAAGTAAAAAAGTATGGGAAAGAAGAGAACTTCAGGTTCTTCTGGAAAACTCACAAGTTCTTCTCTCATGCACATATCTGCATTTTTCAGATATTTTAGGCTTGATATTTTGAGGGGCAGATATGCCAGTGTGTTAGGGCACAGCGACGTGGTAGGAGCAGCATATGTGAGCAAGAAGGCCAGATGGACACATTCGGTAGCCCTGATGATGGTCAAAAAGACAGGTCCGCGGTGGGATCAGGGATGTCCTTGGGAAATTCATGTGTCTGGACAAAGACACATCTGCACCTCCATAAAGAGCTACAGAACAAAAGGTCCATTTTTAGTTTTGAAAAGTGGCTTCCCTATTGTAAGTGGGGGAGCCACACCCAGTTCTGAGGGTCACCGTCATGCGTGCCGCTCCTGTCTTTTTATTATTAAAGCTGGAATCCTGATTCCTTGGGCCTGTGTGCTCTGCTTGGCCCTCGAGTTTTTCCTCAGTAGTACACTTCTCTTCTCCAGTGCCCTTGGTTTCCAGAATATGCCCGAATGATGTCTGTCGCATTTGGAAAAGTGGTGCCAAACTGCGTGTGGATATCACGTTGCTGGGATTTGAGAACATGAGCTGGATAAGAGGGAGGCGCAGTTTTATATTTAAGGGAGAAGGTGAGTGATTCTATTCAGTTTTCATAATCACTGTTCACACTAAGGGACAGAGTGATTTTTAATTTTTTTTTTGTTTATTTACTTTTTGAGAGAGAGAGAAACAGAGCTTGAGCAGGGGAGGGGCAGAGAAAGGGAGAGAGGGAGACACAGAATCCGAAGCAGGCTCCAGGCTCTTAGCTGTCAGCACAGAGCCAGACACGGGGCTCGAACCCACAAACCGTGGGATCATGACCTGAGCTGAAGTCAGACGCTTAACTGACTGAGCTACCCAGGCACCCCGACAAGAGTGATTTTTAACCATCAAAATGTGTTTGCATTCCTGTACCTTATCTGATACTGTCTGGGGCATGTGTTTTATGTTTTTTGTTTTTGTTGGTTATTCTTGTTAATTATTCAACTCTCAATTCCTCTATTTCTTTTTTGGATAGTTCTCTCTCTCTCTCTCTCTGTTTCTCTGGGGGTTTTTTTGTTTGTTTGTTTGTTTGTTTGTTTGTTTTTAAGGGGTCTTCTGGTAAGGACCGGAAAGCCTGCTAGACAAATTCTAAAGGAGCTGTAACACTTTGGATAGTTCTGTTCATTCTCTAACCCCTATCATTACCACCAAACACTGTCACCATTTGGAATGTCCCACATTCCTGACCCCAGAATTTGAGACTCTGTCTTGTATCTCTTTATATCCCCTCTGTAAGAAGGCATGATCCTCCTATCAGAGGGTGAGAAAAGTGGCATTGTCAGCCCAATGTTGTGCATAAATGATTTATGTTAATTGTGTAAATGGTATATTTTAAAAAGTACACAGATGTATTGCTAACAAATAATGCATATTGTTGTAAATGTCTGCAACTTTGGGGAAGACGGCCCCGAGCCTCCTGTGGGTTGTGGCAAACTGGCCGGATAATCCCCATGTAAGTAGGTGGTCAGTAATCACAGTATTCAGGTTTTATCTGGTAGGTGGCCCTTGGTGGGGGGCAAATGTGAAAGACAATGCATTTTAACTTTTGAGGCTTCCTTGTTTTTGCATCTTGCTGGCATGGCCCTTAGTTACGCTCTTGTTTCCATTAACAGACAACCGGGCGGAGCTGATGGAAGTCAACCATGATGACAGGGTGGTCACCACCGAGCACTTTGACCTGTCCCAAGAAATGGAGCGCCTCACCCTGGACTTGATGAAGCCAAAAAGTAGGGAAGTTGAGAGACGGCTCACGAGCCCAGTCATTAACACCAGCCTCGATACTAAAAATATTGCTTTTGAAAGGTACGCATTTAGGTTCTGCATTTTAATGTCTGATCCCTTTACTGCCATCTTTGGTGGCATGTAGATATGAATTGGAAATTATGGGTGGATTGGGATTTCTCTAATACGGCATAATAAGCGCTAGTGGATTTTCAAGTTGCTCTCTGTTCTAACCAAAAAGAAGCCATAGCTGACATCCTCTTTCATAGATCATTTTATAGACATTAACGTTGGTTAAGTCTTGGAGAAACATCTTCATGCTCTTTTATGGGCCCTTTCTAATGGATTTTACTTGAATTTTATTTTTGTTTTGGTGTTTGGGGACCCACAAGACCCCCTAGTCCCAGACCATGGAGCTTTGCGAGTTTCTGGAAGCTAGAATTGACCCAGTATTGATTGTGGTTGTACTGATACTAGTCAGATCCACTCTTACCGTATAGTTAAATGTGGTTCTCTTCCCCTGTGAGGCCTAATAGTTTAGAGCCAAGAGTCTGGAGGGATTGCAGTTCTATTCCAGACTCCACCAGAAGAAGCTTCTGGAGAGGTTTGTGCCTTGGTTCACCTGGATGAGAACACTGTCTCTGGTCATCTGCCTCTGAGCCCTGCAGAGGCATGAAGAGGTTCGGAATGTAAGGCAAGCGGAAGCTGTCAGAGCTGTTAGCCTGAGTGATTTCCCCACAGAACGCACTGAGCTGAGGGAATCTGTAAGAGCCCTGAGCGTTTGCCTAGGATGTCACATCCAGCTCTCTGTAAACCAAAGCAGCATAACCTGAGCTAACGTGGACACACATTATCCTGGATCTAGGCTTTCTTTACTCTTAATGGATATACTAACTCTCCTCTTTTTTTTCCTTTTTCTTTTCTTCTTTGTTTCCATAAAATATGTTAGTGAGACAAACTTTTCTGTTGAGTCAAACATAAGACTCAAGTGCCCTTTTTCTTCTGATTTAGATGGAGCTGTGGAATTAGGGCATCTGTTAGCAGTAGAAGAGAAAGCCAAATGCCAGCCCACGTGGTGTCCCAGTACTGCTGCTGTGTTGGCAGCGGTAGCCCTGGGAGGCAGGCTCAGTCCCCCATCACCAGTCTCCTGGCACCCCAGCCTTGCCAGGTGACGGCTGTCTGTCAGGAATGGGCCGTGGCTTTACCTGGTAGCATCTCGGGAAGACTCCTTCAGGCTTCGGCACACACCTCTGTAGACAGGGAGGGCCCCTGCAGCAAAGGGCTCTGTTCGTAAAGCTGGGAAATCGCGGGCCCTGTCCTCAGTGCCACGGCCCGGCTGCGGAGGTGGAAGTTGGAAGGACTGAATGCCATTGGCAGGGCTGCTAAGTAACCATGTGGCTTTGGGGAGGTGGCTCTGTCTCTCCACGTTTCTGCTTCCTTACCTGAAAGAAAGAAAGGAGTGAATCTCGGGATGACGTTGCTAAAGCCCCCACGACTCTACGATGCCATGAGGAGAGCCGCCGTTCCCTCTGGGTCATCGGCAGAGTTGCTAGAGTCACTGTTCTGACATGTAACTTACAAAGCGTGTGCCGATTACTGGCGGCTACCCCACGGAGGGCAAATGGGAAACGGTGGCACTTCCCATTTTTACTGAGGGCTGAGGCACCTCTGGGATTTGTATGGTCACTAGTTCTTCAGACGGTTCAGGTTAACCTCCTTTGGCAACTGACAGTGGGTCTCTGAGAGAGGATTTCTGGAAAACAGCTGCTTTTTTTCTGTGGTGCTCAGAACTCAGTATATGCAGTCAGTGAGCTGCTTATGCATCGAGCAAGGGTTTGAGCCACTTGAGTGTGAGATTTGCTGGTAGAGAAAGTGCACACCTCCTTACTGGAGGTGGGAGCATGCGTTTGATTGACTTCGGAAGGTGTGCTCTCTTAGGAGAGTCGTTTTCATCCATTTCTTTCTTCTGATCTGTTGCTGAGAGCTTGATGCTTGCTTCCTGCATGAGTTTTTGGCCTGCCAGTATGTCCCCTCTGGCTGCAGTCTGGGTTTTTCTCTTCTCTGAAAGAGTATGCTCTGGCAACCTAAAACAGAACATTCTCTGCTGCCCTCAGAGCCTCTCTCTGAATTGCATAGCAGCCTCCAAGCCACAGGGCTTGCTCAGCGGCTTTTGGTGTGGCAGCCTCAGCGGAGAAGGGCAGAGGTAAAAATGCAGAGGGGGAGCTGGGTCTTGCCCTGTCATCTTCAGATGCCTCTGTGCCTAAAGTTAATCAAGGGTTGAGGAGTTATTAGAATTTTGGGCTTAAAATAGGATGCCGAATTTAATAACCAAGCTGTCAGCGTGGGGATGGAAAGGGAGGCAGAGCAGCCAGGATTGCCAGTTGAGCGGATGCAAAGGAGTGAGCAGCCTAGTGGTCTCCAGGGAGAGGGGGCGGCTCCGTCTCCCCAGCATGCTCACGGGATGAAGTGGGGCAGATGGAGTCATCCTTTGGTACCTCGGCAGACCGTGTGCCAGAAAGCAGTCCTTTCCCAGGCCAGAATATCAAGTGACTAGGTGAAAGGCAAGGAACCGAGGACTGACTTTGTTAACTATAAAAGGACGATCTTGATTTTCAATTATTGAAGCCTAAGAGGGGACTCTGGTTTGTTAATCAGTGTGGACCCTGCCCCCCTGCCCCCAGGATTGCGGTTTTGTTTCTGAAGTGTAAAGTGGAGATAGCTAGCATTTGGTGTAATCCCTTTGGGGTTTCCCTCTCTCCCTCCGTGGGTCATGCTGCACTAATTGTGGACAACTACTTGGAAAATTAAAGCCCTGGTCCTTCCTTTCTCTGATGAGCTGTAACATACACATAAAACTCTGTATGCCCTGTCTGGACTAATGAAACTGGAAACACGAGACGCAAATTACACGGATCTTTGTGAGCTGGCTAATCTGCTGGCTCCCGGAGCTTCCTGCGTGATGTCCCCACTTTCCTCTGGGGTCAGGGTGGAAGGCAGGCAGTTGTCCTACGCAGGGCCAAGTGCAGCAGTCACAGTGGAGCTAGGATGTGATGTCCTAGACAAAAGGGCAGACCAGGCTTTTCAGGGCTTCCCTGTGAGTGGTAGTATTTCCCAGGACGCGCTGCTTTGAAAAAGAACCAGAACCTCTTGGCTGCTCTTGGTTCCTAAATGCATTTTTCCCCAGGAGTATGTTGAGTCAAATAACTGGGTTTTCAGGCACTTTAGCAGTGCTGTCGTTGCTGCTGGGATGCTAGGCTACTTTAATAGCAGTCCTACAGACCTGGAGTCATTGTCTGGGCTGGAAAACTGCTTTCAACATCCTTTCCCCTGCTGCACCAAACCTGGTAAAACGTGTGACTCCCAAGCCATTTTGCAGGCATTAATGGCTTCTCCAAGCAGCTCGCCACAGTGAGGAGTTCCTGCCCCACCCGCTCTCTCCTGAGGAGCAGGATGGTCTGTGCCTCGTTGTTCTAAGAATTCCTCAGTTGAGATGCGGCTGCTCATGGGGACAGAGCCACTGATGTCCATACCCACAGTTAAGGTGATCCGGATAAATGCTCTGACCCAGATACCACCTCGTGGCAAGCCCCTGGACGCTGGTCATCGTCACTCATTTCTTTAGGACAGCTGTCCAGTCAGTGTCACCACCTTTGTCGCCTGTGCTGGCAGTTTTTGTAAAGACGCCAAGAACGGAGGCTTTCTATGCCAGGGGTGAGGCGAGCTGATTAGTAACAGTGGGAGGGGGTGGGGCTACTTAAGCCATCTGTCACTGAGAGCATCCTTTTGTGGACAATAGGACCGTAATCTCCAAGTGTCCTTCACCAACTTAAGCTGGGGGAAATAAACTGTAAAGGCTGCAGGGATAAATCTGAATGGCATATTGTACATGTAGAAATTTGTGGTGTTCACTTTTTATCAGAACTAAATCCGGATTCTGGGGCTGGAGGACAGATAAAGCAGAAGTTGTTAATGGTTACGAAGCAAAGGTAAAAGGAAACTCTTAAAATAAGATTTAATATAGCTATTTAGCTTCTATGCAAATGAGGAGTCTGTTCAGATTTTTTCATGCATCTGTGCCGTGGAGATGCTCTGGGGGAAAAAATGCTGCTTAGTGTCTCTCACGTGGATTTGTATCTG
Source organism: Panthera onca (assembly GCF_046562875.1). Taxonomy (NCBI): domain Eukaryota; kingdom Metazoa; phylum Chordata; class Mammalia; order Carnivora; family Felidae; genus Panthera; species Panthera onca. Next base: position 17,623,288 of record NC_138350.1, read on the forward strand.
ATCTGATGTGCAGAAAATGGGCTCGCATGTCCTGAGGAGGTCCCTAGGTATGCCAAAAGAGAAACTATGTCGTAGAGAAATGAACCCGGGTGCCAGTTGTCCCCAGAGGAGTGACTGTTCCTTTAATTCTTTAAGCAGAAAAAGAAAGGATTAGACTGAAACCTGCATGTTGATCTTTTTTTTTTTTTTTTTAATAACCTGAGTGGGTTAAAAAAAAAAAAAAAAGTAAAGTAGCTTTAATGAGCCTCCATTTTCGTAGTCAGCCTAATTGGACCCAGTGGCCTGACACCCACTTACATGACATCAGTGCATTAAGAACGTAGTTGTCATAGTGCAGACAACTGTCAGTCGAGTCATCTGGCATCTTGTTAGCTGGGACGCCTCTGTCTCCTGGCCTTTCGTTAGCCCTGCAGTACAGCAGGGACTGATGGCTCCCGTGCCGGAGTGCGGTGCCGCAGGATCCTCTGGTGACCTCGGAGGGGGCAAAGAGGCTTACGTCATGCTCAGCGAGACACATTTAGACATAGTCGTTCCACTGCTTCCTCAGTCTTTGAACGTTGGGAATCCACGTATGGCATACAGCTAATTCTCTGTTTACCGTGAGATTTGATCTTCCAGACCCCCAAATTTCTCAGTCAGCCTTGACAACAGAGCATTCACTCTGGCGGTGAAAATAATTTTTTGTCCATCGATGGAATCCCTTTTAAGTAGTGACTCGCTGGTTTCCTCTGAAGCCTCACAGGTAGAGAGAACCTTGTGTTCATTCCGTTTTCCTTCTGCCCAGCAGATGGCTGTCTAAGTCCGTCCTATTATAAGATCGCCACAAATCAGCAGAGAAGTACGTGGGGCCAGTTTGGGTGCCTTAGCGCTAGAAATCCAGCTGGGAGGCCTCAACATCAGGACATTTGTTTGAGAGCGATTAGCAACACAAAGGGCAGGCAGGGAGATGCAGCCCGTCCCTGCCCCGTTTACTCCTCGGTCTTTAAAACTGTCAGAGATGCCAAGTAGTTGCTGATGCATTTCTAAGTTGATTAGCTTGTATATTTTCTCGGAGGGATCCTAATGATTGTCAACCATTTCTCATTTTTATTTTGCTGGAATTTTTTTTTTCTTTTCTTTATTTATTTTTTGGCTTCAGCATTCTTGCTCTTGCTATGCTTATTTTTTGAGTTTTGATTCCCTGTGTCACTGTTTTCTTTTGCACACGTTTCCCAAGGTTTACACAGTAAACAATGTGAGTGTGATAACCAAAATCCGGACAGAACACCTGACCGAGGAAGAAAAAAAGAGATACAAAGGTAATTCTCCCCGCTTTTCCTTAGGCTAGAGAGAGCCTTTGTTGGTTTCGTTCATTTTGGGGGTTAACATGATCAGGTCAGGCTAATCCTCGCCCTAACTTCCTTTTTACAAAAGTCTCCTTTAGACTGACCTGTTCTTGAAGGTATTACCTGTAGTTAGCTTCAAGGGGAGTTAAAGCCATTCAGGCGAATCGTTGCCGAAGAAACAAGAAGGCAGGGAAGGTAGTTAAGGATATCGGAGACTAGTTCTCACCAGAATGAGTGATTTAGTCCAAACTCTCACCGTGAAAGATTTGGACAGAACCGGGGCTGTGAGCCAAAGCATTGCCAATACGTGGTTGTTCTCGCACAGCCCCACCGGTGGCCAGTCTTGTGGCCTTGTGAAGTTACCTGCACCCTCTGTGGCTCAGGTCCCTCAGCAGTGAAACGGCAGTGCTTGGGAGGATGAGATGAGCTCCCTCACGCAAACCTTTGAGACGGTCCCTCAGTGAGGCCAGCGCTCAGTTACTGTTTGCCGCCCCCACTGCCACCAGGACTCTGGTTTGACAGATAAGGACCCTGCGGCCCAGTCAGCCTCACTCCTGAATCCAAACTCTTGCTGCTTTTCTGCTTTACTTCTTGTAGCTGTTGTTCATCTAGGTTAGAGACCCTGATAAAAAGTATGTCCTATAAGGGATAAATTAGCCGATGGTTGACTGTGGATGATTTTGCCACCCTATCCATAAATGGACTTCCTGATGTAGGTGGCTGGGATCCAAAACTTTAAGATAGCATGAGAATCTCTTTCTGTAGTCACAAGTAAGGTATAATATTAGACATTAAACCTTTCCCCCCTTCTGTAGCGGACAGGAACCCCCTGGAGTCTTTGCTGGGAACCGTGGAACACCAGTTTGGTGCTCAAGGGGTAAGTGGAAGCAGCGAGTTCTCAGGTTCAACAAAGGACATGACTTTTCTGTGCCGCGATGGCATTTACTGAATCCTGAACAGGCCACTCTGGCTGCAATGCTGAAGAGCGCTCCCAAGCCAGAACTCGAGATACTCTTTTAGAAGAGAATTAGAGGGGCGCCTGGGTGGCGCAGTCGGTTAAGCGTCCGACTTCAGCCAGGTCACGATCTCGCGGTCCGTGAGTTCGAGCCCTGCGTCAGGCTCTGGGCTGATGGCTCGGAGCCTGGAGCCTGTTTCCGATTCTGTGTCTCCCTCTCTCTCTCTGCCCCTCCCCCGTTCATGCTCTGTCTCTCTGTCCCAAAAATAAATAAAAAACGTTGAAAAAAAAATTCAGAAGAGAATTAGATGAATCTTGCAGGTAAAAATTTTAGAGGAGGGTTGTGACTGTAGAAGGTGCCTTCTCATCTGTAAACTTAAACAGGATTCAGGACTTTTTATTTCAACCGAGTGCCTTCACAGACATTTTCTGACTTGATCCTTTCTAACTACATGAAGTTGGTACAGTCGATCGCAGAGGGTCAGAGAAATGAGATTCCCTTTCCAGTGTCCTGAGCGAGAGCATGACAGATGTGGAACTTAAACTCCCATGCCTTCCAGATCTTCCATGCTGTCAGATATTTCTTTCTCTGTTTCTATAATCAGGAGATAAAAATGCAAAGGAGAGCGGAGAAATGTTTTGACACGGGGAAACCCATTAGGCTTGCTACATAATGCCTTTATAGATTTTCAGCGCAGTCACTGAAAGAAAAGGGGAGAGGAAATGACTCGAACTTCCTGATCTGTAGTTGGTTAACGTGTCCGCCTCAGAGGCTGAGTGCTGTAGGCCTCCACTTGGGAGCACCATTTGGCATTTCTAATTCCCCCGAGTTCTGGCTCGGCAGGACCTCACCACAGAGTGTGCCACCGCCAACAACCCCACGGCCATCACGCCGGATGAATACTTTAATGAAGAGTTTGATCTGAAAGACCGGGACATCGGAAGGCCGAAGGAGCTCACGATTAGAACGCAAAAGTAAGACTCAGCGGCCATTTTCAGCTTACAGATTCTTGTCTCAGAAGTTCTGCTGTTTCCTGGTGTCCTGTTGTCATTTTTGTGTCCCCTTCCTTTAAACATAATTTGAAGTTACTTCACCTGATAAAAGCTAACAGTAGATTACCCATCTTCTTATTAAGCCCTTCTCTAAATAGAATAGAGATGGGATGTAAGAATTCCTTGTGTTTTTTGCTGCCAACAAGCTTCAGCTGATCAAATGAAATGATCGCACCAGCTGTCAGCTTCTTCAGTCAATTCATACTGCTGCAGGGGGAGGTCACAGGGCAGGCCGTTTCTCCTGATTGCCAGATTGCACGGTGATCTGCATTCTTCACGGGTCTCGCCCCTTCCCTGCTCCGCATTAAGAGAAGTACGGTGACTGGGCAGACGGGGCAGTGAGGAAGCTGGTGGTGTCTAGCTGGCTGCGTAGAAGCGGTCCCATTTCTCTGGGGACGACGGCCTCAGCCTTGTGTCGGTCGGTCCCGCAGGTTTAAAGCGATGCTGTGGATGTGCGAGGACTTTCCGTTGTCCCTCGTGGAGCAGGTCGTCCCCATCATTGACCTCATGGCCCGAACTAGCGCTCACTTTGCGCGGCTCAGAGATTTCATCAAGCTGGAGTTCCCACCTGGATTTCCTGTCAAGATAGGTACCGTCTACCATCTGGAAACCCCGGAGCATCTGTAGGCTTTTGTGGGTGACAGGATGTGCTTCCGGGCTTCGGAGCATTTGAGGCAAAGGTAGCAGGCGGCAGCTGATCAAATGATCAGGCAAAGGTAGCAGACCTGATGGAGCAGGCCACAGTTACCCTCTCGCTTACCACGGCTGGAGAAGTGTCATGGTTCTTGGTTCTTTTGCATGTCAGAATTAGATCCCCCAGCCACCACTTCTATTTACCGATGATGCTAACAGATGTAAAAAGGCACAAAAATGTGACACCTTCATTGTTTTCATGTCAAACCTTACTTAAGTTAAGCATCAGATCAGATAGTTTCTTGAGGAAGACCGTGGACACCATCAGTATGTTTTAGGGCCCGCACTGGAATGCCTAACACCATCTATAACACATACAACTTGTAAGGAACTTAAATTTTGGACAGTTGCATATTTGTGACACATTGTTCAATGCCGGCTCAACCACTTATTCACTGTGATCTAGGAAAAGTTGCTTAACCTCTCTGAATCTCAGTTTCCCCATCTGTATATCGGGGAGGGTTGTTATGTTAGGGAAGTCCTACTTATAAAAAGTATTTGACATTGACTTATAAAAAGTATTTACTAGCACTGTAAGCACTCAGAAAATGATGGCTACTGTTATTATTCGCATGAAGTTTATTTATAAAAGCTTTTATTTTGTTAGAAATTCCTTTGTTTCATGTCTTAAATGCACGGATTACATTTGGAAACGTTAATGGCTGTAGCACTGCTGAAGAAACTGGATCTCAGAATGTGGAGGGGACCCAGGTGGATTCAGGTAAAGAAAAGTTGGGGCTTTGTGATTTAAAACACACACACACACACACACACACACACACACACACACACACACACATATTCAGTTATTATAAACTAATTATTCACTTTGACATTGGAGTGTCTTATGAAGTAGATCTCTGCTCTGAATGAGAGAAAAGTTTAGATTTCATTTAGAGTGCGTGAAAAAACAACTTGTAGAATATGACCCCACTTGTATTAAAAAGACAGCATAGTCCTAAGACCCAACTTTATTGAGGTGTATGAATGCTCCCACTTTAAGTGTGACAGTTCAGTGCATTTTTTAAAAATGTATATTTTATTTTATTTTTGAGAGAGAGAGAGCATAAGCGGGAGAGGGGTGGAGAGAGAAGGGCAGATCCAAAGTTGGCTCTGTGCTGACAGCAGAAAGCCCGATGCAGGGCTCAAACTCAAGAACTTCAAGATCATGACCTGAGCCAAAGTCAACGCTTAACTGAATGAGCCACCCAGCTGCCCTTAGTTTATGTATTTTACAGTTTATTTACTTATTTTGAGGGAAAGTGAGTTGGGGAGGGGTAGAGAGAATCCCAGTCAGGTTCTGCGCTGTCAGTGCAGAGCCTGATGAGGGGCACAACCTCAACAACCCTGGGATCATGACCTAAGCCAAAATCAAGAGTTGGAAGCTCAACTAGCCACTCAGGTGCCCCTAGTTCAGTGCCCCTAGTTCATTTTAACAAACGTGTGTACCCATGTAACCACCACCACAATCAAGATGTAGAATAATTCTGTTACCCCCCAAAATTTCCTTAGGCTCCCTTACCTTCCATCCAAATTCTTTTGGATGCTACTGTAAATGGATTATTTACTCAATTTTATTTTCTAGTTACTCATTGATAGTTTATAGAAACATAACAATTTGTTTTCGTTTTTGTTTTTTTTCACTGTGTAAAAAATAGTGTTCTGTGTCTTGGGCTAGTTGAGGGATACATAGACATGTTATTATCTTTTTATTTTAGTTTACAGACCTATACTTTTTTCATGTGTTTACCATATTTCATAAAAAGGAAAAAATACAAAGAGATCTTGATGTGACTGAGTATACACATATATGCACTGCATTCCTCAAAAGACATACAAGTAAACACTGGTTACCTCTGGACTTTGGAAATAAGAGAAAGAGGGTGGAGAGAGAGAGAGAAATCTTTATTTTTCTTGACTATGAGTTAATTTTATTACTAAAATTAAAAAAACAAAAAGGCGGTATTTTGGTACTTTTCTCTGTCAAGGTTTTTCTTTCTCAAAATCTCTCACATAATAGCAAGCCTTGATTTTAATCATTTTAATTCTCTCATTTTTTTAACTGAAAATGTTTTTATAAATTTTAAATTATAAACGGGGGTGCCTAGGTGGCTCAGTCAGTTGAGTCCAACTTCAGCTCAGGTCACAATCTCACAGTCTGTGGGTTCAAGCCCCGTGTCGGGCTCTGTGCTGACAGCTCAGAGCCTGGAGCCTGCTTCAGATTCGGTGTCTCCCTCTCTCTCTCTGCCCTTCCCCCACTCACGCTCTGTTTCTGTCTCTCAAGGGTGAATAAACATTAAAAACAATTTTTTTAAATTTTAAATTATAAACGTAAAATGGAACTTCATTTTACTGATTCAGGCACCGGACTGTCACCCCTTGTGTTTCAGCTTCCCAGGTCACAAACTTTGAGGTTGATCAGTCTGTTTTTGAAATCCCGGAATCTTATCACGTTCAAGACAATGGCAGAAATGTGCATTTACAAGACGAAGATTACGAGATAATGCAGTTTGCCATCCAGCAGAGTTTACTGGAGTCCAGCAGGAGCCAGGTGCCTTTATCAGAACAAATGGCAGGGAAGGGGAGGTTTCCAGTTTTAGCTAACTCAGAAGACTCACCCTACATAACGAGTTTGGTGTAGTCACGGTATTTACAGAGATATTTTCTGCACCTGGTCTTCCACAAAAGCATCTTACATGACACCATCTGCACAGCCCCCGTCAGGAGCATTCACAGGATGTCTCCTGATAGACTTTCCTTCCAGGTTCACCCATGCAGCCAATAACCATGTATTTGTCAGATGGAGTGTGCTAAGTTTCTAGTACTGAAACTGTAAGTCCATGCCAGTTCACATCATTGTACTTTTTCTGGAATATCGTCCATGTGTTGGTAGGTCTCATAAGACTGCATGTGGATTTAAATCCCAGCTTTCTTCCCATGGCAGACCAGTCACACTGTTGTGGCCGCTCAGTAAGTGTGTGATGAAAACAGTGGCTGGTTCTTTGTTAAATTTTGTTTTTTGCTCAAATGTTTTATTGCATTGTAAGGGGCATAATCCCAAACTCTGGCAGAGTGCCTAGCTAAGGGTGGAGCTAAGGATAGGGCAGACCAGCATGAGAACACTTGCCCTCTGTCTTTTCAGGTGAGTCTTTCCCCAGGTCTCCTCGCCCAACATCAGTCCTTCCATCCCGACAGTGTGGTCCCCTCGCCCAACATCAAGTCCTTCCATCCCTGCCCCCCCGTGGCTCTCCTTGACACTGCTGGGGTCCGGACTGCTTCTGTTTCCACCACCTTTTGGCGTGTCCTGGGCTCCGGGAGCCTGTCTGTCTGTTGGTTTGTTTGTTTCCTTCCATCATTCGTCCAGCATGTTTGCAGAGTGGAAATTCCGTGGTGAAGCGGCCCCAGCCCCCGCACTCACAGGTCGGCTAAGCTTTGAGAGGGGCACCCTCTCAACGCTCCAGTGTCCAAGCTCAGATTTTTGGCATTCTGGTTTTATTCTGGAGACTCAGAGACTGGGCAGTGTGAGCCCTACCCACGTCCATTTCCCATGGCTCCATTCTTAGAACCATTCAGTTGCTGCTGGGCCAAGGACCACACCCACGGCCAGCATATTCCCTTTGTGAGGCCTCCTGGGAGAAGACTCAGTGCCTGGACATCACGGTCAGTCCAGTACGCTCTCCTTCCCCTCAAATAGTGAGCTTATTTTCCCCCCTAATGCCTGCATAAACCTTTGTTGAGCATAAATTTTGCAAAGGGGAGTAGCCAGAGTCAAAGATGACAAATATTGAATTAGGTAGTGTCACCTTGCTTAAAGGAGTTGTCTGCTTTGTTCATTTAAACTTTGCCCAGAGCTGTTCTGATAGACTGTTTTGTGTCAAGTATGAGAGGCTGTGGTGTTCATCACAGCAGCATACCATATACCACCTGACAGTTAGGTGTCGTTTTTGAGATGACCCAAGTCCCTGTTCGTTTTTCGCACAGTGCCACCAATAATGGGCATGTCAACATTTCCAGTTTTGTTCTTGCCACTTCCATTTCCTAATCGGTACGACACCTGTTCCTTCTAGGAGGTATTCATGTCCATCACATTTGTTTTTTGTAGGAACTTTCAGGACCAGCTTCGAATGGAGGGATCAACCAGACATATGCCTATGACGCCCAGTTTGAGAGGTGACTGGCATGACTCTTAGTGATTACACCCAGGTGGACATAGGCACTTGGTGCCAGCATCCTGCCTGGCAGGAGAGACTTGAGAGTTGGCTCTTCTGCTTCTTCTTGTGGCAGTTGCTCGCTAAAGTAGTTCTAAACGCTTGGTAGCCTTGTTTCCAGGAACCGTTGATAGAGTTGTTTGTGGACTAGTCCCAGGCCAGTGCCATTGGCAGAAAGGTGCCTAGTTAATGGCTTTTTGATCGGTCTGATCTTCTACAAAGAATGTATGATTACACAGGGTCTGAGAAACCCTCCGTGGGAAGTTTATACGATTTTAAAAATGATGAGGCTTTGGGGAACAGCTACAGACACAAGTAGATTATCTTTTTAAAGGAGGGGGTGGTAGACACTGGAAACCTTTATTCTGTAAGTATTTTCACATACTCCAGGCAGAAACGAAAGCCTGTTGAAGAACTTGGGTTTTGCTTTAAGAGATCAAGTGCCATTCCTCACCCCATCACTTAGTAGCTGGGTGATCTCGGGCAGGTTTCTTTACCTCTCTGCGCCTTGGGCTTCTCCCCTGTCCACGGCACCCACGCCTCCAGGGTTCTGTGGGATTGAATGGCACGGTGCACGTGCAGTGCCGATCAGGTCCCTGGCGTGGGGTCCTCTCGGTGAGCGGTCAACTGTAGATGCTGCTGCTGATCGGTCTTCCTCCCCCTCTTCCTTCTACCGCAGGGCCATCCAGGAGAGCCTCCTCACCAGCACAGAAGGCCTGTGCCCTGGTGCTATGAGCGAGACAAGCCGTTTTGACAGCGACTTGCAGCTGGCCATGGAGCTCTCTGCCAAAGAGCTGGAGGAGCGGGAGCTCCGGCTGCGGGAGGAGGAGGCGGAGCTCCAGCAGGTCTTACAGCTGTCTCTGACTGACAAATAGACCTTTGTGCCCACGGCCGCGCCCAGCGGAGGTTCTGGGCTGCACGCGAGCTGCGCGCCAGTGCTGCGTCACCAGTGCCCCGGGGCTGAGGGCCTGCGCCTCGCAGCCTCGCACGTATGTGGCAGACAGCAGCTGCCCTTTCTTTACTCAGAGGTGCAAGACCAGGGGCTCCCGGGCCCACCCACGACCCTCCCCCTGGAAAGGGGCTGGGGACCGGCAGGCCCCATCTCCAGGCTAAGGGGAGGAGAGCATCGTCACTTTCCATTAGCTGTATTGGCTTGCAGGTCACGTTTTTACTACCAGCTTTAGACAAAAACCCCAATCCCCGCGAGTTTGTAGATTACTTTTTACCAAGGAGTGATAACAAAACAAGTTATTGCAGAGTCAGGGTGCTTTTATATATGAGAGCAGCAGCCTTTTTAGAGCGTGGTTTATGAGAATTTATGAGACGCTTCTTTACAGTTCACCAAAGAAATGGATAATCTGTGCCGATCTACTCTTTTGTTTTTACCTTTATACAGGGTTTCTAGGACACTATCACTGTTCCTCCTCCTTCTCCACCTTCGTCCATTCCTTCCACCCCCAGCTAAAGTTAAAGAGGAGACATGTACAGGACAGGTTTTAGATTAGGGCTATTTGCATCACATTAGGATATACAAATGACCACGGATGTTGCCTTAGCCTTAAAAATTACCAATAGTTTCAAACCACCTCACTCCACTTACTGAGGGGTCTGAGTTGAATTTATAAAGGCGGTTCCTTTGAGAGCAGGATCTTCCAGGCTAAATCCAAGGCAGCTAATCCAAGGAGCAGCTAGGAGAGCCTGAGGCTTGTTGTTGAATGGGGCAGGCTGGCCAACACAGCGGGACAGCCCAGAACCAAAACCAGGTGTGTTCCACACCCTCCCTCGTGAAAGATTTCCACGTCGAGGCCTAGGACGGCCCCCCCGCGGGCCTGGGCTCACTACAGAGGAAGGGGTAGACTTGCAGTTAGAAGAGTAGCTCTGTGTTCCAAAGGGAAAATGATGACTCCGCATCGCTTTTTAGAGTTCAAGTCAGCATCTTTCTGGATAAATATATTTTTTAACAGAATCTTTTTATTATTTTTAAAAGATATAAAAACAACTCCTCCCATCAGTAGCAATACAAGGTTATACATTTTAACCAGATTTTTCTCAGGCCTCTTTTGGATACCTTTAGTAGTTAACGATTTTATCTGACCCTTCTGTAAATAACCATCGCACAACACAACGGAAGAAGCCAGGGGAACAGAGATGAGGGCACCGTCCCTCTGGCCCGCCTCTTCGTCCCCACAGGCTGCACTGAAATGCCCTGGTAGACAACAGCCCCCTTCGTTCTGCATCTATTTCCTATCTGTTGCGCTCCTTTAGGGATCGGAAGGGAGACATAGACTACTGCTAGAGTGAACGTCTGTATCCTACAGTGAGCGTTGCCAGTAAAACGTTCTTAGCCACAAAGAACCGTGCTTTTGATTCCACATAACCATCTGCCTTGTCTGTCACGGTCCGGCCAAGATTCTTTGCACACAAGGCCAGTGTACTGCAGTGTCACATTCGTTTCAAAGACCCAGCTTGGCACTCCCGTTCACCTAGCGTTTTCCCTGCGTGAAGACGCTTCTTGGGAATAGCTGCAGTTAGGCCACGTCGTTTACTCACTGCGGTGAATCATCAGTAATTTCCGTGTTTGCATTCCATTGTTGTGCTTCCTGAGGTCCTGGGCTCCCCAGGAAGTCAGTTAAAAAGGGACTGAGCGTGTGTCCACCGTTGCAGCGTGTTTCATTTACGTGTCCACTCTCGTAAAATGCAAATAAAGATTGCTTCCCAAGAGGGTGCTCGTACGATATCCTAGACCGCCTTGGCGTCTTTTTTTTCCTTTTCACACGGTTTCTCTGGTCGCTCCCACTTCCTGTTACGTACGTGACCGGAGCACGAGGATGCCTTGCGATACTCAAGAGTATGTGACAAAGGTGACCTGCCCCTCCCAGCCTTCCCGCCCGGGTCGTACGGTCCACACACCGAGTTCTACTCATTTCAGAAGTAAACTAAAAAGCCAGCTGGTGCCGGGGCTGCTGCCAGACCCCAGTCCGCCTGCCGGAGATGGCCGGCCCTCGAGGAGCGCGGGGAGCCAGGCTGACATCAGATCACTCATGTGACCGAATGAATCCGCTCTCCCCTCTGAAGCTGAAATGCTTCATGAGGCTGTCCTCACAAGTTGAGGTGAGGGTGGGGGCTTCCAGGTTTATCCTACACCTAATTATGTTGCGATTAAAACAAAAAAAGGGCAGTGACCGGCAAAAAATGTTTGGGTTCCAGAAACGAGGCCTTGGTGTTTCCCAGAAGATGTGAAGGAGCTGCTCTGCTTTTGGGGGTAAAATAACACTGAGCTGGGGGGGGGAGGGGTTGTGGGGGTAGGGACACCATGAAGAAAACTTAGTCGTCAGTCATGAGAGGCAGTAGCTGGATTATTTAATTAAAAGACTAACGGTTTCTTTACCTTTAGGTTCATTAAAGCTTAGGGGGCCCGGCCGAGCAACTTCTGCACGTAAGACAGTGCTAGGAGCTAAGTACAACAAAGTGCTCGACACTCTGTGCCCGGAGCACGCGTAACGTGAGGGATCTGTTGAGGAAGCTAAGTGTGTACATGACACCAGGGGACAGGGACTTGCCAAACCACCACTTTCCTGCTGAACGTGGAAGACCTCAAAGACAAAGTGCATGACAGCAGCCCCACGGGACTATGTGCAGTGCCGTGAAGGGCTTCAGAATCCACACGAGGCCTGTGCCTGGAAATGTGTGGGTTTAAGATTGAGGTCCAGCTGGAAAAAATGTAATACACTCCTAAGTCTTCCAGAGTCCCTAAATCCCGAGCAGCGCTTGCAGATTTAGTAATCTCCATTTTAAAGGAAGTTGAGATGAGGGGCGCCTGGGTGGCTCAGTTAAGCGTCTGACTTCGGCTCAGGTCATCATCTCACGGTTCATGGGTTCGAGCTCTGCATCGGGCTCTGTGCTGACAGCTCAGAGCTGGAGACTGCTTTGAATTCTGTGTCTCCTCTCTCTCTCTCTCAAAAATAAACAAACGTTAAAATTTTTTTTTAAATAAAATTACTGTTTACTAAGAGATCATTTTTATGATTGGTATAAAGGAAGTGAACGTTGCTCATCTGGGTATACGGTAGGTATTCAGGGCACTGTTCAGTTTGGGAGGTCTGGGCTACCTCCCCACCCTGTATAACCAGAGATGAAGGTAAAATAATTCCATGTAAAGGACTAGTGGTCAGTCTCTCGTGCATGAATGTTTTGGGTAAAATTCACTCTCCCCCAGAATTGAAATTTGTATCCTTACTCTGTAATAAGCCTCTTGCGATAAAGATTACCCTCTAACTTTAGCTTGCAGTCTCATACTGAACAGATGGTAATGTTGGAATGAAGGTGTAGGCTAGGTTTGGGTTTGTATGTGGAAGAACTATTGCAAGATTGTTTCAGAAAACCGGAACATGATCCTACTGTAACCTGCCTAGGGATCACTGAACAAACAAACAGCAGGTTACAAGGTTTATGGGCCTACCAAGTTCTTTTTTTGTTTGTTTAATTTTATTTATTTAGAGACAGAATGTGCAAGCAGGGAAGGGGTAGAAAGAGGGAGAGACAGAATCCCAAGCAGGCTCTGCGTCACCAGTGCAGTGCCCAATGTGGGGCTCAAACCCACGAACCGTGAGATCATGACTGGAGCCAAGATCAAGAGTCGGATGCTTAACCAACGGAGCCACCCAGGCACCCTGGGCCTACCAAGTTTTTACTGTTTCCCTTTAAAATCCAAAAAATTGTTACACATTTTTAGGCAGCATGTCAAAACGGCGCTCCAGATGAGGTGGGGGTGTGCACTTCTGGGACTTAACTGTCAATGCCAGTCTCAAAATCCCACCTACTCCTCCCCACTGCAGTCAGTCAATAACCACGGTCTTTTATAGGACAGGCCAAAGGTGGTGACCCCTCCTTATTTATATTGGTTTCACAGCATTTGATCTTCACCACAATTACGAAATATAAAGTGTGTACACATCACTTTACAGATGAAAAAACCAAGGCTCTAGGGAAGTTAAGCCTGTCTGTAATTAGAGCTGGGACAAGAATCCAGGTCTTCTGACCCCTAACCCAGCCTGAGAGATTACTTACGGCCCAGTCTTCTGAAATAATACCTTGGCTTGGGGCAGCTGTCTTATTTTACACATAAACTTAAAATTCAACTTCACAGTGCTTCCCTGAGTAGATCGGATTCAAATGCACACCAGCATTTTAGACGCTTGGGAAATAATTACTAGGAGTAAAACGGCATGTTAAGGTTTACTTTAATTGACACTTTGCTCAACAGTGAACATTCAATGGCTCAATGTCAGGGTTACAAACAAAATCCTTAAGTCAAACAGTTACAGTATCCCACGTTAGTTATTTCACATTTAGTGCAGATTAAAAAAAAATCAGTGCTGTGACTGAAGTACAAGGTAAGCATTTCAATTCAATAAAAAAATTAAACTTAGCACCCTTAAAATAAATACTGATAACCACTTTGTATCATTTCAATAGGAAAAAAAATCCAGTCTAACAGTGCAAAATAGCAGCGTTTTCGAGGTTGAAATTAAATCTGTGCAAACACACACCCACCTGCCACTTTGCCTCCTACAATGAACACACGCTTCTGTTGGTTGAGAACCTCCTCACCCTGGGCTAAAAAGAGTTCCTGCTGAGTTTCTTTTAGGTTCCAAATCTGCAAAGCTGCCACAAGTTTTAGGCCACCACCTAGAAAGACTTAAGTGCAGCCCAAGGGAGATCAATGTGTTTCGGTGGGATGGAGCTCTTTTTCAGATAGACCAACCAGTAACGTTTCCAGTCTAACTCAGAACCTTCCAGCCGAAGGTGCGTGTGGTCACAGGCCTACGTGATGTGACCCTGACCTGAACGGGGGCATTTGAGTGCAGAGTCGATGCAGTATGAGGAGTGACGGCCTAAGTTCCCCACAGCTGACACTGCTCTGCAACCGGAACATTCCAGGCCAACTCAGTGTGATTAAAAACATACGCGATTCTTAACCCCACTGTGACCAAACGGTTCTTCTAAGAAGGGAATGTCTACGTGTTAAGTCTACTTCTAATGAGTATTTTCAAACATTCAGTCCTTCCCAGTGTGGTTTTAACACTGCTCACGTAGTTACTGTCTTCTCATCTCTACAGGAAACCTGGAGCTTCAGGTCTTCCTTGTAACAAGTGTAAGTGCAGCCAGGTACAAAAAGAAACACTGAGAAGCAGACCCAATTATTTGCATTACAGTGTTAGGAAAAAATAACTGCCAGTTGTTTTTTCTAAATCATTTCACATTTGACAACAGTCCAGACTGAAGGTCATCTCCAAGCAGGAAGGTTCTGATTCCAACTTCTCCAATGACCCACGTGCAACACAATTTATTCTTTTCTCAAATACTCGTGGAAGAACTGGTTTGCTCGGCTGTCACCGACGCCGAATGGGTTTATAGACACAAAATGCCAGCAGGATCACGGTCACCAGCAGGATGCTGAAAATGGTTCCCATCAACACTGCAAAAGGAAGACAGGTTACCTCCTAGCGGCAGCTCCAGTTTCTGTTGCTCATCCGTTCACGGACGATGATTTATCAAATGCCACTCAGTGCCAGGCACTGCGCCGGGTGTGTGGGAGACAGACACAAACAGATTCTCTCTTGGGATGTTTCCACGTATGTGGGAGAGAAAACGTAAATAAGAGCATCTCACGTGGCTTGAAGGAATGCAATAGTGACGGGTAGAGGCTGGGTAACAGCAGGGAGGGAGGTGGAGAGAGGACCTGAGAAGGTGACACACAAATGGGAGACCACGATGAAGGAAGGAGCTGGCCGCCCAAAGACCTGTAGGGAGAGCACTGCGGCCCCGAGGGCCAGCAACGGAAAGCCCTGAGGGCCACACAAGGCCCAGAAAGCGAATGAATGGAATGAGGCAAGCATGGCTGAAGGGAAAGGAAGGCAGGCAGGAAATGAAGTGAGAGGAAGGCTGGAGCCAGTTCACGCAGGGCTTTGCAGACCATGAAGGCAACATGGGATTTAAGATGACTTTGAGGACCTTACGTAAAGAATGACATGATCTGGTTCAGTAGGGAAAACAGATCCCTCTGGCTGCTATACAGAGAACCATCTGATTATAGGGCACAAGAACAGAAGCAGAGAGCCCAACCACATTTTTAAGTTTAAAAAAATTTTAATGTTTATTTATTTTTAACAGAGACAGACAGAGCACGAGCAGGGGACGGGCAGACAGAGAGGGAGACACAGAATCCAAAGCAGGCTTCAGGCTCTGAGCTGCCAGCACAGAGCCCAACATGGGGCTCAAACTCAGGAACCATGAGATCATGACCTGAAGTCAGATACTTAACCGACTAAGCCACCCAGGTGCCCCTCATTTTTTTTTAACGTTTATTTAGTTTTGAGAGAGACAGCATGAGTGGGGAAGGCGCAAAGAGAGAGGGGGACAGAAGTTCTGAAGCAGGCTCAGTGCTGACAGCAGAGAGCCCAATGTGGGGCTCGAAATCACAAACTGTGAGATCATGACCTGAGCTGAAGTTGACGCTTAACCGACTAAGCCACCCAGGTGCCCAACTACGTTAAAGTCATTCATAAAAACTGAGATGAAAAAAAAAAGAGTGAAGCATGTCAATCTCTAGATGAGTCTTGACAAAGGCCTTCTGAGCCAAGAAGCAATGAACTAAGTTCACAAACCTATTATATTTTGGAGAGCAAATTTCACATCTAAAATCTCCAGGAGCTCCAGTGAGAAATAGGGCCTCCAACTCATCACTTCGGTTGAGCCCCGGTACAGTACTAGACATAAGAACCAGGGCTTTAAACTAACATAACCCAGGGCACCTGGGTGGCTCAGTCGGTTAAGTGGCTGACTCTTGATTTCGGCTCAGGTCACGATCTCACGGTTTGTCCTGTGTCGGGCTCCGTGCTGACGATGCAGAGTCTGCTTGGGATTCTCTCTCTCTCCCCCTCTCTCTGCCTCTCCATCATGCTCTTGCTCTCTCTCAAAAATAAATAAAGAAAAATTTAAAAAATAATTAACGTAACCAGCAACCCAGCGAAAAGAAAGGGCAATCCCATTTGTGTGACGACCTCAGAGCTCTTTGGAGAGTTCAAAATGTTACCCTCACCAAGCAAGTACATTTGTTTTTAAATACGTGGGCCCATGCCAGGCTCCAGTTGGAGCCCAACCATGGCTGTTCTCCACTGTGGCTACTGAAAAAATAAGATTTGACCACAGTTTTATTTAAGTCCATAATGTGGGGGTATTTGTGATCCCTACAAAAATGCCCCAACACTGAACCCAGTTATTATTTAAAAGCTGACTCCTCTCTCTCCATATATATATATATATATATATATATATATATATATATATATATATATATGGGGGGAAGGGGAAGAAAAGACACAGGTGACAAAGACAACCTACAACTTATACAAGCTAAAAGTCGTATCTCAAAAACAGGCCTCGTTACCTAAATACCTGCCCTTATTTTCAAAGTCTTGAATTCCATGAATTTGACTGAAACTGAACCTAGGTTGCCTTATTCTATTTGAACCATTTTCTTACATTTTACATTTTGGAAGCGCTCTGGACAAAAAAAACAAACTCCCAAAGCAGGAACGCAGGTGACTGGAAGTGGAGAATGGAATCTCAAAACTGTTTTAAAATAATGAATTGTTAGCTACACAATATCCGTTTGGACAGCGATCCATTTGGGGCCTGACAAATTCTATTCTTCATCTTTTTACCTCTCTCACACTTTGCACATGGTATTAGCTGCCTGAACGGCAGGTGCAGGCAGAACCTAAGACTATTTAGGTCCTTCCTTACGGTTACTTCCCATTGGTCAGCTTCATTTCCTACATCTATCAAACGTGGCAAATAAAACCCACCCCACCAGGGTTGTTGAAACCTACCTATGGTAACCTATGAAAAGCACTCAGCAACAGTGTGGACATATAACATGCATATTATAATTGAAAGCCATTATTATGTCCTGAATAGGCAACATAGCACAGTGGTCAAGAATTCAGGGTTTGGGGTCAGACTGGGTTCCCAGACTGGGAATCCCAATGTAGATCATAGACAGGCTGTGTGATCTTAACGTAAGTTATACAATCTCTCTGTGTTTGTTCCCTCCTCTGAAAAGATGGGAGACAAAAATACCCACTGCACAGGACTGTTAGGGAAGTGTTTCTCAAACCATCTGTGGTAATGAACTAGATTTTATAACTTTTAGCCTGTCCCAGGTCATTACTATGTGCATGACTAATTAGCAGCTCCCTCTGCCTGCAAAGCATTACAGTCCAGGGACACCTGGGACTGGTCTCTACTTGCTTGCAACAATGTTGAAACAATGTCAAATTTTTAAATTTCTAAAGCTTAATTTCTGTAGTCCTCTCTTTGCAGATAAGTGGTTTGGGGACCCACTGGTCTGCAGACCACTCTATGAACAGTATTGTTCTACAGCATTGCTTCTCAACCAGGGGGATTTGGCCTCCAGTAGACATCTGGTAATGTCCAGAGATATTCTGATTATCCTCATTAGGAGCCAGGTGTGCAACTGGCATCTAGTGGGTAAAGGCTGGGGATGCCACTCAACGTCTTCTTTTTTTTAATGTTGTTTAATTTTTAATATTTTTAAGTTTATTTTGAGACAGAGAGAGTGAACAAGATAGCAAGTGTGCAAGTGGGGGAGGGGCTGAGAGAGGGGGGTGGAAACAGAGGATCCCAGGCAGGTTCTGCACTGTCAGCACAGAGCCCTACGTGGGGCTCGAA
Source organism: Panthera onca (assembly GCF_046562875.1). Lineage (NCBI taxonomy): Eukaryota > Metazoa > Chordata > Mammalia > Carnivora > Felidae > Panthera > Panthera onca. The sequence continues at coordinate 17,641,278 of NC_138350.1, forward strand.
CTCGTGAACCATGAGATCATGACCTGAGCCAAAGTCAGATGTTTAACTGACTGAGCCACCCAGGCGCCCCTAATGGTGCTCAGGACAGTGGGCCTCGCCTCCCCCAAACCCCACCAAAAACCATCTGGTCCAAAATATCAGTAGTACCCAGGTGGAGAAACTCTGTTCTAAAGGATTAAGCCACAGAGCACGTGGAACCCACTCAGGAGAGTGCTAGGTACACGGTAAGTGGTCATACATGTATTCAATATGAGTTCATGAGGAGTCAAGATAACCCAAAATGATTCTCTGTGGCATAGAGATACAGATGTATCAATGAGGTACAGTGGGAAAGGAAGGACTTTGACTTTGGCAGAAGTCGGCCAAGCTTTAAGCTTCAGGACCCCTTTCAAAGCCAGCCAGCCACATGTATGTATGTATGTATGTGTGTGTGTATGTGTCTTTTAGAGCTCCTCCCAAAAGGTAGGTTTTCAAGCTCCACAAAACCGAGGTTCTAGTACAAGTTTCTCCTGCTCTCTGAAGGTAGTGTGCCTATGAAATCTTTAGTAAGCAGAAATGGTGGGAAAGGAAAAAGCAATTACGGTTAATTTACACGGAATCACGTCTGAGCTTCCCAGACCCCCAAACAACCTGTCTTAGGCTTTTCCGATACCTTAAGACACATTTCAAAGCTATAACGGCTTGATGCTAAGATGCTGAGTGTAGCTCCAGGGAAGGAGTTTGGTGGTGCCACTCTCGCTGCTCGGAGGTGTGCACTGCAGAAAACCTGCCCAACGCTATTTCCACTTTTTGCCTTTAATCCTCTTCGGGTTTCTTTAGGTTAGCGAAAACAGGTACTAATTTGGGTCTTTTCTTCAGCTTTTCTTCTGCTTTTCTCGAAAAGCAGAGGGGGGATACACTGTCTTCCAATACCACTATTCTAGCTGTGTAAACGTAGGCAATTAACTTCATCTCTTTGAATTTCACTTTGATCCGTAAAACAGGGCTGCACTCCTCCTTACCTTTCTCATTAAGTCACCCTTGCTGTCTAGCCTGGGCCCGCGCAGCCAGAGAAGTGGGGGCTCGACTCCCAGGTCATTCATGCAACCAGCACACAGGGAGAGCCCACTGGGTACCAGCCTCGACGCGGAGCTTCGGAAAAGAGCTGCACCTTCACACCCCGCCCCCGCCGCCCGCCAGCCCGCGGTCGCTCACCCAGGTTCTGCCCACGCAGCACGGCATACGGCCTGCTCCGCTCCGGCGGCTCCACGGGGCTCGGGGCCTCCGCCTGCCCCGCCAGGAGGCTGCCCAGGCCGAAGCACAGCCACCGCCACACACGAAGCAGCATCTTCCCAGGCTCGAAGCGGCGGAGAGCTCACTTCCGCCGAAAGCCTCGCCTCAGTCCCCGCCCGCGCGCCTCCTTCCGCCGCTGCTTCCGCCCAGCCGGCGCACGCCGTTACCAGGGTAACCATAAATCCGTGGCCCAGTGTAACCCTGTCGCTAGTGGTTCCTACGGGATTAGCATTCCGTCTTGGCGAGCGTTTCCGCCCGGGGCCAATTTTTAGCGGAATCACCGGTCCGTCTGGGGCAACGTCCACCTCGATCACCGTTCCGCTGTGACCAACGTTCCCCTTTTTGTGAGCTCCACGCGGGTCTCTTTACGTAGGAGTCTGCTGCGTCCATTTTGGGTCTATCGAAGGTTTTTTGGTTTGTTTTGTTTTTTGTTCCTTCGTTTGTTTTAACGAATCTGTGCATTTTCTTTTTCGATCTTCGCCACAGGCCCAAGAAATAGACACTGTGTTGCCATCTGACAAATGCCACCTTCTCAAGAAGCCCTTACCTGGACATCCTTTTCCAAAATTGCAACTCTCCCACTCTCTCAACATACACTCTCCCTCCCCTTGTTCCCTCTCTCTCCCGCATCCCTCTTAACTCATCCCCATTTACATTAATGCGTTCAATGTACATTTTATTATTTTCTGAGTACCTGCTATCCCTCCTAGAATGTCAGGTCCCTGAAGGCAGAGATTTCATTCTTGCTCGCTGCTCTGTCCCAGAGCCTAGACTAGTAACATAGTACGTTCTGTGAATGCTTGCTGAATAAATGGGGAAACAGAGCTTAGTTAAGTGCTTGGCTTTGTAAGTGGCAGAGCTAGACTTTGACCCATATATAGTTCTGAATCTGGAGGCTTTACCACTGCAGGCACTGCCTGGCCTCATTTTTAAGGCTTGATTTGCAGTTTACCGTTGTTTACCTCACAATGCAAAGAGATGGAAAAGCATTCTGTCAACTCTCTGTAGTCCTATCATGTGAAAATTAATAAAGAGAAACCTTGTTAAAACGGACTTAGCATGCTAGAAGGGGAAGCATCTAGCTTCTAGAAAGGGAGAGGCACACCACTTAATGTCACTTATAGGAAGAACTGTCAGTTACAGACCCAACAGAAGAATCCTCCAGAGGAAAGAATCATCAATTCCAGGCCCCAGTAGGAAAAGATGTACATTGCATCTCCTACAATAAATTGACTACCCCATGCAACCCAGACAATGAGAAACTGTCATTGCCCTGAATTCTTGCTTTCTCCAATGGACTTTCCTTCAAAACAACCCCTCCCAACTTTGTTCCTCTTGGCCATAACTTTCTCTCCTTTGTTTGTTGGACTTGTCTATAGCTTGCATAGCTTGCCATAGCTTGCATATCCTGAATTTCAATTCTCTTTTAATCCCAAATAAACTCATTTTTGCTGGTAAAATATCTGATTATTTTTTTCTTAAGCTTAACAATCCAAACTCAGGAGATCCCAAAGGGGAGTGTCTTCATTTATTAAACAAAACAAAACAAAACAAAACAAAACAAAACAAACAATAATAGGTGCCCCTCACTCGCCTGACCTCATAGCTTTCACGTTAGTTAAAAAGACAGATATAATGGGGCACCTGGGTGGCTCAGTCGGTTAAGCGTCTAACTTCAGCTCAGGTCACGATCTCGCGGTCCATGAGTTCCAGCCCCGCGTCCAGCTCTGGGCTGGTGGCTCAGAGCCTGGAGCCTGCTTCTGATTCTGTGTCTCCCTCTCTCTCTGCCCCTCCCCCGTTCATGCTCTGTCTCTCTCTGTCTCAAAAATAAATAAACACTAAAAAAATTTTTTTTAAAAAGACAGATATTCACCAATCACACGGAGGTTTATATAATTCAAAATTGTGACAGATACCATAAGAAGAAAAAGGAAATAATGACAATAATAATAACAACAATTTTGAGTTTAGGCATCAGCTAAGTGTATTGCCTGTAGACTGGTAGATTTCCTTTGTAGATATCTGCCCTGGGAACTGCTGGAATGTAGGGCATGCAACAAATCTCTGCCTGAAAGAAGGAAGGAAAAAGCTTCTCTTTAGCCAAGATCAGGGACCTAACTCATTTTCTGTAAGGTCAATCAGCCCATCCTAATATCCATGGGTTCCTGATGTCTTTAAAAGTAGAAAGAGGTAGTACGGCATAGTGACAAGACTTTCAGTTTCTGTCTTGCTGACCACTAGATTACCTCTGTGGATCTCAGTGTCTGAGATAACAGGGATGATATATAAGAGAGTTTGCTTCTGAGTTGCTAGAGGACTGAATGAGATAATACATGCAACTGACATCATACATTATAAGTGATTGAGATGTTGACTGTTACTATTCTCGAAAATACGTCTTGGAAAAGTGGGTTTAAAATGGACCCTGGGGCGCCTGGGTGGCTCAGTTGGTGAAGTATCTGACTCTTGGTTTCAGCTCAGGTCATGATCTCACGGTTATATAGACACAGAGGTTGACAGCACAGAACCTGCTTCGGATTCTCTCTCTCTCCCTCTCTCTGTCCCTTTCCCACTCATACTTTCTCTCTCTCAAAATAAATAAATACACTTAAAAATTATTTAAAAAATTAAATGAACCCTGAAAGTCATTGTAGTCTAACAGTTTGTGGGTTATTGGATGCCTAGCTTCATCTTTCTTGGCTGCCTATCATTTAACCATTTCAATTTGAACTTACACTCCCTTCAAAAAAAGAATGAGAAAACCAAGAGAATAAGCAATTGTTTAATGAGAATATATTGTGTGTAATTACGCCCCAGGCACTTTGACCTTCTTTTTGTTCCTGCATCAGGATTTTTACTGTTCCCTTTGCCTGTACTGCTCTTCCCTGAGATATGTGCACGGCAGGCAACTGTCCACCATTGTCTTCCGCCCAGATATGCGTTCCTCAGACTGCCCTTTCTGGAGCCCCCAACACAGCCTCCACACTCACTCTTCTTCAAGCCCATCTTCTCTTCTGTATAGTTGTCATCACTATCTTTTTTTTTTTTAATGTTTATTTATTTATTTTTGAAAGAGAGAGAGAGCGCACTATCAGGGGGAGGGGCAGTGAGAGAGGGAGACAGAATCTGAAACAGGCTCCAGGCTCTGAGCTGTTAGCACAGCGCCTGACACAGGGCTTGAACTCATGAACCACAAGATCAGCACCAGAGCTGAAGTCTGTCACTTAACCAACTGAGCTACCCAAATGCCCCAGTTGAATGTTGAGTAAGCAAAAAGGCGAGGGGAGGAAGAAAAACAATAAAAATATTGAAAATAGCCTGTTTTCTCCACTTAGTAACATTACATATATTTGTACAGTACTAAAACAGCAGACCATTTACAATTAAATGTAGTCATTTCTAATTCCAAATTCTCACACCCTTGACTTTCTGATGCTCGGCTCATTGTACTTTATACTCTGGTGATTTGTGAGCATCTTATTTCTCTAATGGGACTGCAAACTTCTTCCATCAGGGTTGTAGGACATTCAGTTAAATTTTAATTTCGTGTAAACAGTGAGTAACATTTAGTAAAAGTGCCACCCTGATATTGCATAGGATATCATATTAGTTGTTTACCTGCAACTCAAACGTAAGTGGGCCTCCTGTATTTTTATTTGCTAAATCTGACAACTCTACCTTCAGAGCACAATCTGAAACTCATTCATTTTTATACCTTTCCTTCCCAACTTCCTAACATGGTGTGCTTTGCACACAGTAGGTGCTCAGTAAATGCATGTATAATGAATACTTGCGTGATCATAGACTGTAGTATTAATCTGTGATGTCCAAGTCCCTACGGTTTAGGTAATACATTTCCATTTATAGTTTTTTCCCCCATAGAAACATAAACAAAAGCAAAAATGGCAAAGTTTTGGGACTTGCCAATAATCAATCAATCAGCTAATTAATTAGTATTGTGGTTAAAGATACATAATATTTATCATTTTTACCATTCATAAATGTACAATTCAGTGGCATTACATTAAATACATTAATAATGTTGTATAACCATCACCACTATTTATATCCAAAACTTGTTCATCATCCTCCACTAAAACTCTCTACCCATTAGACAATAACTCTCCCTTCTCCCCTCCCCAGTCACTGATAACCTCTATTCTGTTACCAGTAACAGAATAACCTGTACTGTTTTTAAATTCCAGGTAACCTCTACTTTCTGTTCCTATGAATTTAACTATACTGGGTACCTCATGTAAGTGGGATCATCTAATATTTGTCCTTCTGTGTCTGGCTTATTTCACTAAGCATAATGTTTTCAAGGTCCATTCATATGATCACATATTTCAAAATTTCATTCCTTTTTGTGGCTGAATAATATTGTCATATATATTTCTTTTTTTTTTTAAGTTTTCTTTATTTAAGTAATCTCTACACCCAATATGGGACTCAGATTCATGACCCCAAGATCAAGAGTCACGTGCTGTTCTGACTGAGCCAGCCAGGTACCCCTCCAGTATATATACCATTATATATATTTCCATCTATCTATCTGTCTATCTATCGATATCTTGTGTATCCATTCATTCATTGTTGGACACTTGGGTTGTTTACACCTTTTGGCTATTGTGAATAATTTTATTATGAACATTATTATACAAATACATGTTTAAGTTCCTGCTTTCTATTCTTTTGGATATATATACCTAGGAATGCGATTGCTGGATCATATGATTAGTTCTACATTTAGCCTTTTGAGAAACTGCCAAACCGTTTTCCATAAGAGCTACATCGCTTTATATTCCCCTCACAAATGCAGGAGGGTTCCAATTTCTCCACATCATTGCCAACACTTGCTATTTTCTGGGTTTTTTTAAATTACATAAAAAATTATATCTACCCTAGTAGGTATAAAGTGGTATATCGTTGTGGTTTTGATTTGCATTGAGAGGCACAAGTTTGTCAAAAATTTACATTTATTTTGAAATGTATTTATTTATTTTGAAATTCCAGTGTAATTAACATACAGTGTTGTATTAGTTTCAGTGTATAATATAACAATTCAACAATCCTATACATTACTCAGTGCTCATCACAGTAAGAGTACTCTTAATCCCCTTCACCTATTCACTCATCACCCCACCCACCTTTCCTCTGGTGCCCACCAGTTTGTTCCCTATATTTAAGAGTCTGGTGTTTTGCTTGTCTCTTTTTTTCTTTGTTCGTTTGTTTCGATTCACAAGTTCCACATATGAGTGAAACCATATGGTATTTGTCTTTCTCTGACTGGCTTATTTCATTTAGCATTATAGTCTTTAGATCCATCCATGGTGTTGCAAATGGCAAGATTTCATTCTTTCTTATGGCTGAGTAATTTTCCATCATATGTATATATATAAATATATATATATTTATCTCCATCATATATATATGTGTATATATATAATTTTCCATCATATATATATGAATATGTACCACATCTTCTTTATCCATTCATCAACCAATGGACATTTGGGCTGCTTCTATAGCTTGGCTACTGTAAATAACACTGCAATAAACATAGGGGTGCATGTATCTAATTCAAAAAGATACATGCACCCCTATGTTCATTGCAGCGTTATTTACAACAGCCAAGATAGGGAAGGTGCCAGTTTTAACTTAGGAAAGGAGTGTTTCGTGACATGGTTTAGGAAGATACTTTGGTGGCCTTTTTGGTTATGAAAGGCAAAGCCCAGATGATGGTCTGGAATGGAGAACTGAAGACAAAAGAAGCTAAATTGCTTCAACAGTAAAATCATCTTAATTTCTCATTTTCACCCGACACCTGAAATATACATGGTGGAGGCCCTGAGATGAAAGCATGATACAGATGGGAGAATGGCTGGGTTGGGAGGAAGCCAACCCCAGTCTTCTGGCATCAGAAGGCTCACAAGATGGACGGTTGGTGCTATCTGGTATTTGGGCGTCTCTGGTTTCCTGTGATGGGCTCCAAAACCACCCTCTGCCCAAAACTTTAGTCCACCTGGGCTGCTATGACAAAATACTATACACTATGGAGTTTATAAACAACAAAAATTATTGCTCACGGTTCCGGAGGCTGGAAAAGTACAAGATCAAGGCAGTGTTGTTACTGAACCAAAATTTGGCTGCCCATCACTCGAAAGATCATCATTCATTGTTGCTCAAGAGATGAGTTTTGACTGGAAAGGAGTTTGAGGTTTATTCAGGAAGCCGGCAACCAGGTGAGAGGGTGGACTCCTGTCCAAAAGCCAACTTCTGCCTGGCCCAGGCATTTTTATTTTTTTAAGTAGGCTCCACACCCAGCATGGAGCTCAACGCAGGACTTGAACTCACAACCCTGAGATCAAGACCTGGGCTGAGATTAACTGAGCTACCCAAGCACCCCATGGCCCACGCATTTTTAAAGGGGTTTAACCAGGACACCTGGGTGGCTCAGTCAGTTGAGCGTCTGACTCCTGATCTCTGCTCAGGTCATGATCTGGTGGTTTGTGGGTTCAAGCCCCGTGTTGGGCTCTGTGCTGACAGCGCAGAGCCTGCTTGAGATTCTCTCTCTCCCTCTCTCTCTGCTACCCTTCCCCCCAACTTGCTGTTTCTCTTTCTCTCTCAAAATAAATAATCTTTAAAAAGATTAAAAAGGGGGCTAGGGTAGTTAATAACCAAAGGGAGTGCAGGGGCCTGCAACATTTCTTCATCACATACAGACTCGATGCCAGCTACAAATGTTATTTCAGTGCTTGGGGTTTGAGCCAGGGGGTCTCATTCTTCTTTCATAATGTGCATGAGTATTCTGTTCTTTGTGCAAAGGAGGGCACAGGCTACAGGTAGACATTTGTGTGACCTAAACAAAAGAAAAATATTTTGCTAAAAAAAATTGCCAGGCTAATCAGACAGGCGAGGTGGCTTCAAACAGACTTGCTGGCCTCTGTGGCCTAGGCAAGTTCTGATACTTCACTCCTCAAGGCCAGTGGCCTGCAAATCTCAAAGCATGTAAATTGGTTCTGTTACAGATCAAAGGCCTTAGGTTAGCAAGTAAGGAGTGTGTTCACTTGAAGCAAGTTAACCCTTAAGACCCGCTGGAATGCTGCTATAGCATCATGGTCATTATCGCATGAGACACGTTTTCCTGTTCACAGCTGGTGCCTTCTTACTTTGTCGTGGTAGAAGGGGCAAGGTAGCTTTATGGGATGTCTTCTATAATCCCATTTGTGAGGGCTCCACCTTCATGACCTAATCACCTCCCAAGGCCCCACCTCCTGATACCATCACATTGGGGACTAGGATTTCAACATATGAATTTAGGGGTACACAAGCATTCAGGTCATAGCGGGGGGGCATTTGGGGAATAAGGGGCGGTTGAGTCCATGTTTGGGGTGACTCAGGCTAAAGATATGACTACAGCCTTAGGAGTGTTGAGGAAATCACGCAGGGTAACAGGAAAGCATACGGGAGAAGTTCTGAGCAAGAAGTGAACATCAGGAGACTCACTGGAGCTGTTGAAAAAGGCTCAGGACATCCCATGGTGTTGATAAAATGAATTCTGGTTTTGCCTGCCCAGCATCTATTCCCCTTCTTCCAGTTATAGCAGGTGCCCTGTGGGGAACCACCCATCCTACCAGGCTTATGGGGCAATACATCTCCTACATGGCCACACCGGTGAACACGTGACCCAGATGTGACCAGTCAGCATCATCCGTCCCTCTGGCTACAGTGATTGGTTCCCAATCCTGAGCATGTGACTCTGAGCTAGCCCAATGGGAATTACAGCCAAGCCGGTTTTTGTGTTTTGTTTTGTTTTGTTTTGTTTCGCCTGAGTTACTAACCGCCACTTTGGGCATCTGTTGTTGGGATGATGAAGCCAACACGCAAGAAAAGAGAGATCTGAGATGATCGTGTGACATGGTGGAAGTATGATGACAACTGTGCCTCCAGCCGGGACTCCTGGGCTAGAGTTTGCAGTCACTGCAAAATTCATGTAGAGTCCTTCAGTCACTTAAGCCAATCAATTTCATTTTTTTTGCTTTAGCTTATTTGTTGAGTTGGGTGGCTGTGACTGTCACCCAAAAGGATCCTGACATGGTGGGCCCTGGAGAAGCCCGAGTTGAAGAAGTACTCCAGTTATCTTAGCAAAGGGAATGGCTGGCTGGACTGTTGACCTGTCGCATCGGCTGAAGCAGGACACAACCGTCTGTGCTCCCATCTCCTCCCTCCGACATCGGCAGTTCATCTCAGCGCACGTTGTCCTGAAACAGGAATCCCGATATGGCCTTCGTGTCCTTTTTGACTATTTTTCTTACTGGGGCATTGAAGATTACAGTTTGAAAAATGTTAAAACTCTAGCAGAAGTGGAGTGTCAGATGATGACAGGGGACTGGCGTCCAAAAAAGTTATGTATTTAAAATACAGCTGTAAAATGTACATTTGCAGCTACATTTGGAGCAGAAAAAAGCAAGGGCCTTCTTCGGTACAGCTTGCCCCTTTTGTTGTTAATGAAGGTTGCCTTTTTAAAAATTTCCTTAAACAGGATCATGTGTATGCTCTTGTGTCCTGAGACAGGGTGAAATTTACTTCTGCGAACAATCTCATTTTATGTATCTTTATTTTTTAAATTTATTTTATTTTAATTTATTTAATATTTTTTATTTTTTATTTATATTTAATAATTTATTTAATTTTAATTTATTTTATTTATATTTTGAGAGAAAGAGAGAGCGTGAGCAACCAGGGGAGGGGCAGAGAGAGAGAGGGAGGAAGAGAATCCCGACCGGGCTCTGCACTGTCAGCCCGAATGTCAGGCTCAAACTCACAAACCGTGAGATAATGACCTGAGCTGAAATCAAGAGTTGGACGCTTAACCGAGCCACCCAGGTGCCCTGCCAACAGTCTCATTTTAAAACCATCAACTCCAGCAGCTTTTGTCCTTTGTCAGTTTGAGTACAACCTACTTTGAGCACTTCTAAAGTTACATATTTTGTTTGTTTGATGACACCAAGTCACAATTGTATTTCAGAGACTTATGCTCCTGGCCAGGGAGTTTTCTGTGCAAATGAACCTTCTTTTTTTCCCATAATTATTCTGCTTCAAAGTTGGTGTTAAGAGTCAGGAATTAACTCCAACAAGTAAACCATTTGAAATCTGTCACCAGACACTTATTTTCAACCAGCAGGAAGCAAATGTGAGTTCATTTGCCTCATTCTCTATGTTTGGCAGTTTGTGTGGAAAGGCTCTTGCCTAGGGAGAGGGCAGAGAGTGGGGGAAGGGTGTTTGAAGAAATTACCCTGATATTTACATTTGCTGGATGCTCAATATTTCCTCAGGGGCTGTGGCAAGTGCTTGTCTTTTCCTCAAGACCATAATGTATCGACTTTCCCCCTGAACTGGGGACTGAAGGATATACCTAACTCTAGAAGGAGTTAAAGGAGACATTTGCAATGCAACAGAACTGACAAACCATTGCGTCACCCTTAGATTATGTGACTTGAAGCCACAGTTTTTTCTCTGTGCATTCTAGGGTCTGGAAAGCCACCACAACTCCATCATTTTCCTTACCATATGCTTCTGACTTTCCTTTTGGAAAGTCTGTTTATTTTCCTCTCTCTGTACCCTGAACTGCCCCAAGCCAAAAGTAGAATGGGGTGGTTACAAGCATAGAGTCTTGAGCCAAAACGCTTGGGGTCAAGTTTTCACTTCTTTCTAGCTATGTAACTTAACCTCTGTAGGCCTCGGGTTCCTCTTCTGTAAAATGGGTGTGATAGCAGATATTCTGCCTTGTAGGGTGGTTGTAAGGGCTAAATGAGGTGACACTCATGCATGGCAAGTGTTGATCAGAACTGAAACTCACCGCTGGGTTAGCTGTAGGCTTATCCTCCACCCAGACTGTTAGGTCTGTTACAGTAAGGATGTGAATTTGCATGTATGTATGTTAGTCTGTATAAATGGTGACAAAGACTAAAAATGCCATGTGTCTCACATCTGCAGAGTTAGGCTTGGTGCAAGCCATGAAGGAGTCCGGTAATTTGGTAGAGTCAGTCCAAAGACCAAGAGGCCCTGCAGGGGTGCCTGGGTGGCTCAGTAGGTTAAGCCTCTGAGTCTTGATTTCATCTCAGGTCATGATCTCATGGTTAGTGGGATCGAGCCCTGCATCAGACCCATCCTGACAGTGCGGAAGCTGCTTGAGATTGTTTGTCTGTCTCTCTCTCCCTCTGCCCCTCCCCTACTTGTACTGTCTCTCAAAAATAAATAAATAAATTAATAAATAAACATTTAAAAAAAGAAAAGGCTCTGTCTGTTTGAAAGGCCTGGACATCTAGAGGGAGGGAGGGTCAGGATTAGAAGTGCAGTCATGGAGACCAGCCTGTTCTCTCTCCCTTACTCAGTCCTTCAGCTCAGGCCCCAAAGTATCTTTCTCCACTAGGGGGCGTCGACATCTGACTCAGGCTTTGAGCCTCAGTTTGGCTTCTCTGGCCTCAGACACGCATCCAGATGCTGGGGGTTAAGGACAGGGAAGATGGGCTAGTGAGGAGCTTTCTGTTGGAATTTACTAGTGAGAGAGACTGCCAGGTCACGCATTTTTATTTTGTATTCTTTCTATCCCAGTATCAAGACAATGATTAACTTGAAATCTTTCTTTTAGCAGATGTTTTTGAGCACTAGTATAAATCTGGAACTAGGTTGCCCATTATTCATTATCTTCTTTTTTCTGTTTTATTATAATGTATAATTGATATATATCCAGTGCAAATAATTGATCTAAATACAATGTTATATTAGTTTCAGGTGCACAACATATTGATTGGATCATTCTATACATTACTCTGTTGACCATGACGAGTGTAGTCACCGTACAATGTTATTAAAATATTATTGACCGGAGGTGCCTGAGTGGCTCAGTCGGTTAAGCATCCAACTCTTGATTTCAGCTCAGATCATGATCTCACGATTTGGGAGTTTGAGCCCCACACATGCTTGTGTCATTACAGATTGGATCGTCCACAGATATGATTCGAGCAGCGAGGATGCAGAACCCGCAGGGAGGGAACAGCCCTCAGGTGCATCAGGAAACGGTTCCCGGGAGCAGTCAGGTTATACTTGCAGCTTTGGAGACTGAGGAAGGGGGGGGGGGGTGTGAAATCAGAGAGAAAAGGAAATGTGTGTTCTTCTCGTATTTTAATGATGTAGGAATAAGAGCTGTCGTGTCTGTTGGCTTAGGGTGTACTGTTTTGAATCATCTTTTCTTGCTTTGTTATTTAAAGTTTCTCTTTCCCCCAAGACCGGCTCTTTTCTGCTCTGCCTCTGCCAAGCATCAAAGCCTCGGCGATGTTAGGCTCGCACGTCTTAGGAATCGAGCAGGGGCAGTTACTGGGTCGGGTTTGGTGCGACCTGTGACAGAGGCGGTCCGATGAGGCACTCTGTCACGCACGCTTGAACTGGAGACAAAGTGCTTCCGTGTGAGCCGGGCGCTGGGCACCCGGGGACCCTCTCCCTCTGCACCTTCAGGTCACGGAGCAGCACCTCCATGGGCCACCCGCAGCTTTGCCCGTGGGTGAAAGGGCGCTCCCGGGGTGGGCATCACAGAGAATGTTCCCTCTCGGCCTCCTTCCTGCGCGTGCTCCCGGGACCTTCTGCAGAAGCGAGGTGAGAGGTGCTCCCTGGAGCACATTTCTCTCCTCCTCTCCTCATCCAAATCCTGGGTCCCTGGACCAGAATAAATCCCGTACTTGCCTCCCTGTGAGAGAGACCTCTGTGCGGCTGTCCCGAGGCCCTCCCTCGTTGGCAGGAATTCTAGAGGCCTGTGTGAAGGCTTCCGGGCCGGCCGCACACACTGGCTCTCACAGCCCCGCTGAGCTGTCTCCTAGGACTGAACAGGCCCAGGACAGAGGCAGTGGGGCTGGGGTTCCTGCCCCTGTCACATCCCACTGCTCCAACCACACAGCAATGGGCCTGCTCCCCCCACCACGCTTATAGACCACACTGTGATCTTTCTTGTGCCTGCCCGGGCCCTCCCCTACTCCTCCCAGTGCTCAGGGCCAAGGCTGGCAGGCACAGGTGTTTCTGTGGCTGCACCTGTGGGTGTTTTCCCTTTGCTTCGCCTATAGACTGGGCCACTTTGGATAAATTACATTACCTCTAATGTCATGGTCACCCTCCCTAAGGGGCTCGGGGACCCATGTGGAGGACAAGATTGTGTGAACGTCCAGTGTCTCCCAAGTACCTAAGGTCGGAGCAGGCACAGGTCACATGATACGGGGAATTGGTGGTCACTCTCCACGGGCCCAGCACAACCATGAAGGTGCCCCTGGATTTGGCTGGATCGATTAGTTGATGGATTGACTGGTTAGGGAAGGTCGCAGTATACCCATGGTTGTGGTTCCACTGTCCCCATATTGGAGAAAACTACTAAGGTGGAGGCTGACCAGGAGACGGGAAATGGACAGGAATCAGGAGGCAGGAAGGAGGCCAGGTGGTCACCGGGGGAGGGAAATTGGGAGGCGGGCGGTGTCTTGCACACAAAGTGCTGGGGACAGTGACTGCCACTCGGAGGGATGGGGTGGCTCAGGCGCTGCTTCCTGGTCCCAGGTATGGAATCTGAGGGCTGGGAAGGACCTAGAGACCCTGGACCTGCTCCTCATCACATTGGAGAAAGGATCGGATCAGGGCTCCAGGGGGACTGCAGCCCTGAGGACAGAATTGCCATCTGGGGTTGGGGCAAATCCCGGGGGCAGCGGCCTGAGTTCTCACCTCACCCTGACCTCACCCTCCCTTCCCCAAGGCCACCCCATCACTGTCGCTGCCCTTGTGTGCGCAGAAGTCTGCTTTACAGATCCTGAGGATTAGGATGCAGACACCAGCCATCTGCATATAATTTACTTCCCACTTCCGGCTCTTTTCTATTTATTTCCTGCCCATAAATCTCCTGTGTGACTCTTCCCTGCTCTCTCTTTGGACGATTCTCATCCTGAAAGACCCGGTCCCATCCAGGCACAGGAGGTCCTCGCATCTCCAGTGTCTATACAATCTCCCCGCCACCCCCTCACCCACTTTCTCAGCAGCACCCTGGCTCCAGACCTGAGCTCTGCATGACTGAATCCTGCCGAGCAGCCTTGAGTGGTGGGCCAAGAGCAAGGCTGGAATGAGGAGGGCTGGGCCCACACTGCTGGAGGACCCCCCTGGAAGCCTGGGTCTGCCCTGGCAGACCCCCTCTTGGTGCTCTCCTGCCCCAGAGAGAGGGTGGGGGCCTCTGGAATCACATGACTGTCTTCTGCCTTACAGCTACCAAGGTCACACAATTTTAAAAAAATAATTATTCCATCAGGAATCTGGTTCCAGAAATCCTCCTGTCCTGGACTCAAGAGAATGAATCAAGAAAGAAGGGGCATGGTGTGGAACAGGAAGAGGAAATGGAGTGGAGAGAGTCAGGAGGAACGGCAGAAGGCAAGCAAGTGCCCCTCAGGGAACCTCAACCTCCAGGAGCACGCTGGGGTGGCTGTAAATGCGCATGACCTCTCGGGAGGGCACGAAGGTCATGGCCACTGCCACAAGTGAATGTACTGACAACATTTCCCAGGGAGTGGACACCCTACATTTGCTGGACCGAGGCCTCCACTGGCTGCTGAATTTGGGAGACAGGGCTGGAGGCACCTGCTGGGCCACCGTGTGCCGGACTGCAGGAGGAGCAGGTCACATTGTGTTCTTTGTGAAAAGTGTCCCTGGAGGGTTCAAGAACCCAGTTCTGCAGGACCCTATCCCGCCCAAACCTCTCAAGGTAAACAAGGAGCACTTCAGCCAATCAATATGGTGAGACAGTGCGGAGGTGGGCTTGACTTCTCCTAGTTCAGGCTCCAGGGGGAAGGGGGTGGAAGACAGAGGCCCAGAGCCTCCCTGTCAATCAAGTAGGGCAACTCCCCTGGCCCAGCTCGGCATCCTCAAGGGCACATAGCAGCCTGCCATCAAGTAGGGGCCATAGCAGCCTCCAATCCAGGCTGGGAGGTGCCCAAGATCAGGAGTCCCCTCAACCCCTGCAGAGTCTTGTGGACGACCTGGGTCACCTCATGGCACCATTTCTCAGGCTGGGATTCTATAGATTTTTCATACATACATATAAAAACCAAACAGAGCAGAAAAATTTGAAGGAAATTCAATGCAGTGCTAACTCGGAATATGTTAAGGAGTTAGGATTTCAAGTTACTGACATTTCTCTTTCCAATTTTGTAAATAAATAAAACAAACGTAACTTGTATTGTATTTTAAAAAACAGTGTCTTCTGTGACCTTACCCTGCTGGAATATGCTAACGACATATAATTCATGATATTAATATGAAGTGTACTGGCTGTGTTTTAATTGAAAGCCGTAGGCAAAGTTTGACAGGGTGTTGTTAGTAAGAAAGATTATGAGCGAGGAAAAGGGGGGAGAGTTTGACAGTCCACTGTGACTGTGCAGATGTCACGATGGGTTGTAGTGCACTCCATGTGGGGTTGGGGGGCAGGGTCACCACTCTCACCCTGTGCCGTTAGACCTCTTGCTCCTCACGGGGCCCAGAGGGGGAAACTTGTCCTTTTCCTCTTGTAATTCCTTACATTGTGTTCCCCAACTGGAGCTTTGCATAGAAAGGAGATTGCCTGCCTCCCCCTGGGATAGCGGTGAAGTGTTCCTTGCCCACAGGAAAGGGTCTGGTCTATAAGGGTCACCTATATTTGACTGGACCTTGTGTTTCAACATCTCACTTAGCCGAGGCCAATTCCTATGTCATGTCCCGGAGGTGAGTCACAGGACCTGGGACAGGACAGATGCCTCACCTTGGTCCTTCAGCATCCTTCTGTGAAGCTTAGAGTAGTTCTCAAAGAGCACTCCAGGTCCTCGATCTTGGACACCAGCTTCCCCAGCTGGCCATCTGTCTTGATCTTATCCTTCCGAGTGACTGCAGACAGAATGGGCCACAATGATCCTTCTTCACAGGGCTCCTTCTGCCATGAATAGATGCACTGGAGGCAGCAGACACAACATAGGTTTTTCAAGGTAACTGAGGCAGATGAGACATCTACATCCTTCTTTTTTTTTTAATTTTTTTTTTTTAACGTTTATTTATTTATTTTTATTTTTTTTTTTTTTAACGTTTATTTTTGAGACAGAGAGAGACAGAGCATGAACGGGGGAGGGTCAGAGAGAGGGAGACACAGAATCCGAAACAGGCTCCAGGCTCTGAGCTGTCAGCACAGAGCCCGACGCGGGGCTCGAACTCACTGACCGCGAGATCATGACCCGAGCTGAAGTCGGCCACTCAAACCACTGAGCCACCCAGGCGCCCCTACATCCTTCTTTAAAATATTCAGCCATACCCACTCTCTGTGGAAAAATGAGCATGATATTAGAGTTTCCTAATGACTTAAATGAATAGGAGTGCGTGGGGTTTTATCCTCTTTGCTTGCATAGACATGTCATGTACCTACTATGTGTCATCCCTATACTAGGAAATGACATACACTACAAATAAGTGACTCTTAGTGCCAATCTTTTGATATTTGAGATGCTAATTAGAATAAAAGACTCGATTGGTCATTCAGCTTTGACCTGAGCTGGTAAAATGGACCAGACATGAGGTTTCCAATAGTACAGCCACCAATCACATGTGGCAATCAAGCCCCTGGAATTCAGCTCCTCTGAATTGAGCCGTGTTCTGAGTGTAAAATGCACACTGATTCGGAAGACAGAATAAGGGAAAAAAGAAACTCTCCTGTTGAGATTTTTAAAACAGTGTATTTTTTTTTAACGTTTATTTATTTTTGAGACAGGGAGAGACAAGAGCATGAACGGGGGAGGGTCAGAGAGAGAGGGAGACACAGAATCTGAAACAGGCTCCAGGCTCTGAGCGGTCAGCACAGAGCCCGACGCGGGGCTCGAACTCACGGACCGCGAGATCATGACCTGAGCCGAAGTCGGCCGCTTAACCGACTGAGCCACCCAGGCGCCCCTAAAACAATGTATTTTTGAAATCAATACATGTTGACGGACTTCAAGCTATATTACAAAGCTGTAATCATCAAGACAGTATGGTGCTGGCACAAAAACAGACACCTTGATCAATGGAACAGAATTGAGAACCCAGAAATGGACCCACAGACATATGGCCAACCAATCTTTGACAAAGCAGGAAAGAATATCCAATGGAATAAAGACAGTCTCTTCAGCAAGTGGTGCTGGGAAAACGGGACAGCAACATGCGGAAGAATGAACCTGGACCACTTTCTTACACTGTACACAAAAATAAACTCAAAATGGATGAGAGATCTAAATGTAAGACACGAAGCTATCAAAATCCTTGAGAAGAAAGCAGGCAAAAACCCCTTTGGCCCTGGCCACAGCAACTTCTTAGCCAACAGATCTCCAGAGGCAAGGGAAAAAAAGCAAAAATGAACTATTGGGACCTCATCAAAATAAAAAGCTTCTGCACAGCAAAGGAAACAATCAGCAAAACTAAAAGGCAACCGACAGAATGGGAGAAGATATTTGCAAATGACATATCAGATAAAGGGTCAGTATCCAAAATCTATCCAGAACTTATCAAACTCAACACCCAAAAAACCAAATAATCCAGTGGAGAAATGGGCAAAAGACATGAATAGACACTTCCAAAGAAGACATCCAGATAGCCCAACTGACACATGAAAAAATGCTCAACATCACTCATCATCAGGGAAATACAAATCAAAACCACAATGAGATACCACCTCACACCTCTCAGAATGGCTAACATTAACAACTCAGGCAACAACAGATGTTGGCGAGGATGTGGAGAAAGAGGATCTCTTTTGCACTGCAAACTGGTGGGAATGCAAACTGGTGCAGCCACTCCGGAAAACAGTATGGAGGTTCCTCAAAAAACTAAAAATAGAACTACCCTACAACCCAGCAATTGCACTACTAGGTATTTATCCAAGGGATACAGGTGTGCTGTTTCAAAGGGGCACATGCACCCCCTGTTTATAGCAGCACTATCAACAATAGCCAAAGTATACAAAGAGCCCAAATGTCCATCGATGGATGAATGGATAAAGAAGATGTGATATATATATATATATATATATATATATATATATATATATACACACACAATGGAGTATTACTCGGCAATCAAAAAGAATGAAATCTTGCCATTTGCAACTACGTGGATGGAACGGGAGGGTATTATGCTAAGTGAAATTAGTCAGTCAGAGAAAGACAAAAATCATATGACTTCACTCATATGAGGACTTTAAGAGACAAAACAGGGGAACATAAGGGAAGGGAAACAAAAATAATATAAAAACAGGGAGGGGGACAAAACAGAAGAGACTCATAAATATGGACAATAAACTGAGAT
This sequence comes from Panthera onca, assembly GCF_046562875.1. Taxonomy (NCBI): domain Eukaryota; kingdom Metazoa; phylum Chordata; class Mammalia; order Carnivora; family Felidae; genus Panthera; species Panthera onca. Next base: position 17,659,923 of record NC_138350.1, read on the forward strand.
TACTGGAGGGGTTGTGGGGGGGGGGTGGGCTAAATGGGTAAGGGCACTAAGGAATCTACTCCTGAAATCATTGTTGCACTATATTCTAACCCACTTGGACGTAAAATAAAAAAATAAAAAAACTTTGCTTAATCATTTTTATTTTGAGCAATCTCTACGTCCAATGTGGGGCTCAAACTCATGAGCCTTGAGATCAATAGTCACATGTTCTGCTCGCTGAGCCATCTAGGCACCCCTTCACTTCCAATCTCTTATTTTATTTATTTTCCCAATCTTTTAAATAAACCATGTCTCTGGGGCTTACATGGGTGGACTTTCAGTTATAGTTAAATCAGGTTTGGGGAGCATGTGATCAGCATATTTGTTAAGTAACTTATGAATTAAACCAGCCTCGAGTGAATAATTTAATAAAGTATTATAATCATCTAACATCAGGTCCACTGTAAGATGTAGTTTGCCGTATAACAACTCAAAAGGGCTGAGTCCTATAGATTGTTGTGGAGTAGTCCTCATTCTGACAAGTTCTATTGATAGGAGAGTAACCTAATTTTGTCTCTGGACTAAGTTTAGTAAGGTGTCATTTTAAAGTATGATTAATATGGGGCTCCTGGGTGGCCTAGTTGGTTGAGCATCCGACTCTTGGTTTCAGCTCAGGCCGTTAACCCGGGGTCATGGGATAGAGCCCTGTGTTGGGCTCTGTACTGAGCATGGAGTCTGCCTAAGATTCTCTCTCTCCCTCTGCCCCTCTCCTCCACTGGCTCTTTTTTCTCTTAAGAAAAAAAAAAAAAGTATGATCAGCTTTCTCTACCTTCCCAGAGGATTATGTAGATGCCAGGCAGAGTGTAGAAAATATTTAACTTTTTTTTTTTAGTGTTTATTCATTTTGAGAGAGAGAGAGAGAGAGAGAGAACCAACGTGTGAGCAGGGGAGGGGCAGAAAGAGAGGGAGAGAGAAGAATCCCAAGCAGAGCCCAACGCAGGGCTTGATCTCGCTAACCATGAGATCATGACCTGGAGCTGAGATCAAGAGTTGTACTCTCAAACAACTGAGCCACCTAGGTGCGCCAAGAAGAGGTCTTTTAAATCAAAGAACCGTAAACCAGATAGCATCACCAGGGACATGGGTGAGAACAGTATATAGATTTGGCACTATGGGGTGGATGGGTACAATTGCCTCGTTTATAAAGGCTCTTAAGTCTTGCACAGTTTGATAGTCCCCATTTGGCTTTTTTACTGGTAAAATTGGAATATTATAAGGAGATTGACAAGGCCTTAAAATACCATGTTTGAGAAACTTATCAATAAACGGTTGTAAGCCAGCTTTATTTTACCCAGGCGCCCCCTTTAAGGTCACTTTAACTGGTTGGGCTTTAAGAGCCTGTCCTGGGACACTGCAAACCCAGACCTGTGGCTTTACTTCCTTCCACATATTAGAAGGGATATCAGGGTAAGGTTTTAATTCTCCAGATGTTAATAAGCCATCTTCCTAAGAACAAACCTGCTCCCTAGCGTATACATTAAGTCTCATCCAAGTAATGGAGTGGGGCAAGACAGAAGGAGGAGAAAAACATGACTAACAACTGACTTTTGTATTTACAGGTTAAAGGCATTGTCTGACAGCATGTTTTTGTTTCCCTTTCTATGCCAACAATTTTATGGTTAGAAAGACAAGTAAGGCCGAGTGCTGAATAACAACAGAGTAAGCGGCTCGTGTATCAATAAGGAAATTGATAAACTCACCTTCCACACCCTGGGCAACCCAGGGCTCAGTCATCTGAGCAGCCTTGGGGCCCTGTCAGGCCAGATCCTCTGGTTCCTGCCCTCTGATGGGAAGTGAGTTGCTGCCTCTCTCTGGAAATGAGAACAGTCTCTCTTCCCATGTCCTTCTTTCTCACAGACAGGACATGGCCCCAGTGGAGAATGTTTGTTTGGACATTCCTTGCTGCAATGTCCCATCTGGCCACACCTATAGCACGACGTCTTACCTGGTCCTTTCTCTGATACTGGCTTTTTCTTTGGCCCCTGGTTAGTCTGGCACTGGGGTGAATCCACAGCAGTGGTAGCCACTATTTAGGCCTGTATTTTACCCTGCAGTTTAGTTTTCTGGTCCTTTTCCTGTCTTAAAACCTTATCTCTTAACGGGTGCCTGAGTGGCTCAGTCGGCTAGGTGTCTGACTTGATTTCAGCTCAGATCGTGATCTCATAGTCATGAGATCAAGCCCTGTGTTGGGTTCATGCTGAGAGGGGTGCTTCCTTCAGATTCTCTATTTCCCTCTCTTCCTCTCTCTCAAAATAAAGAAATAAACATTAAAAAACACATGACCTTATCTCTATTTTGAAAAATTCAATGGGGTGACGCGGCGCCTAGGTGGCTCAGTTAGTTAAGCGTCAGACTTCAGCTCAGGTAATGATCTCACTGTTTGTGAGTTTGAGCCCCACATCGGGCTCTGCACTAACAGTTTGGAGTCTGCTTGGGATTCTACCCCCCCCCCCAAAATAAATAAACTTAAAAAAAGAATTCCAGGGGTGCGTGACTTGCTCAGTTGGTGACTCTTAATCTTAGGGTCGTGAGTTCAAAGCCCCACACAAGAAACAGAGCCTAGTTAAAAAAAAAAAAAAAAAAAAAAAAAAAGTAAAAATAAATGAATAGAAACTCCAGTAGCTACCTCTGGTAGGCGCTGGATGGGGGGTGAAGGGTCTAAACCATTTTAGTCTATTTTCGGTGGATGTCAGGTGATGACTGATATATATAAAATACATGTTTAATATAGTTTTTCCCTCAAGCTATGTTGGGTCTAGATTTGTATATTTTACTAATGGCTGCTACCAAACGACCCTGAAATAGACCTGGATTTTCATCAGCTCCTTGAGGAACTTTCTGAATTTTAACAAAGCTTCCAGGTTTGGAATCTTTTTTCATTCCTTCTATTAAACAAGCGATCTTTTTGGTTTCCTCCTTCCCTTTGCCTGCCTGCATAATTCCAATGTGGTTCAGTATTTGGGACAGCAGCGCCCCCTACCGTGTAACAATCTCTATCTCTGGCTGCTAGTTCATCAGCAAATTCTTGAGTCCCTGCCCAGATAGGGTTCTTTTCCTCATGGGTACAAGAACGAGTTAATATAACATGGATATCTTGACAGGTCAAATCAAACATAATTGATAACTGTTGAAAACCCTCAATAAATTGACAAGGGTTTTCAGAATATCATCCTAATTGTTTTATCTGAGCCAGGTCTGCAATGGAGAATGGACAGGGACTCTAATTGTGCCCACTTCTTCATTAGCAACCTCCCGAGGGGGATATAGTCCAGATTTTGGAGGAACTCCTGGAAGATGGGGGTTCCGCTCCTGGCATGCCCAGCTGGGTTGGGAGCAGAAGAATCTTGGGGCTTATAGGAGGGGTAGTAACAGAGTCAATGTCCCCTTTGTCTGAACTGGATGATGATTCCTCGGGTAGCCCAGGTTTGTTAGAAGGAGGGGGCCTATTTAGACAATCATCATCCAATATGTCCAGAGGGGGTTTATTAAGCTGCTTGGTGGCTAAACACATTCTGTAAGAAGCCTTTATGTCACGATCTTGATTTAAGGTCATGAAGGCCCGGACATAGGGCACTTTGGTCCATTTGCCTTGTTTCCTGCAGAAGATATCTAGTTGGCGTATAGTATTTAAGTTTATTGTTGCATTAACGGACCATTTTTCCTCGTGTCTTAGGGAGTGATGAGCCCATGCATTATTACAGAAGATGAGTCTTTTCTTCTTTAAATCTTGCAATCCAAATTGGTTCCAATGGGTTAAGAGATGCCCCAACGGGGAGTCCTTAGGGACTGAAGAGGAAGATCCCATTGTCCTATAAAAGTGGAAAAGTCCATTACCATACCCCCCTGACTCCCGGGTGGCGTCCCATTCAGGATCATATCAAGGGTTTCTAGTGTTCAAAGCGACAAGAGGCATCCCTCAAAGAGCCATGTTGAGTACTGACTTTTTTCCTGAAGGGATGTCGACATCCCTTTGCTTCCTTATTGTTTTTCCCAGACACAATAGGTGCCGGTAGATGGAGCAAGAGACCCTGCTGTTTTAACCTGTGGAAATGCTAAGAATTTGCAGGAGGGGAAATACCTAACGTTACAATTTAACTAGTCAGTAGAGGACATTGATGAACAATAGTAAAGATGGAAATCCATCATGGTCTAAGGGACATTTCAACACATGTAGTCTTTATAGCCAATTTCCCTAGGAAACGGTCCCAGTTGGGTTTTAATTCAATCAGGTTTTGGTTTTAGCTGGCTCTGAGTGGAGGTCTCTCAGGTAGAAGAGCTAGACCAGAGATGTGGAGGGGATCACAATTGGACCAATGAAGAGGAAACCTCACATGGGAGTCTTACAATTGGCAGCCGTCCCAGTGACTTAGGTGGCTGTCCCGTGCCCAAGAAAGGCAACTCTGTGTAAGAATAAGAATACAGAGAGAGCACCAAGTTTCTGCGTCTTATTACCATTCTGATCAAGGTACTAACTTCCAGCCAAAAGGCAGGCTTTTGTTCCTCTCTGTAACATAGCCACGGGCTAGAAAAGTGTAGCCTGAGAAATTGACATGAAAGTGTTCCAGTAAGACCACATTCTTGAAAAGCCCCTGAAATAAAAGAAGAGGGAATAACTCACCAAGTTTGCACCAAGGCTCAGCGTCCAGACAAGAGGAATAGCCCCACGTTAGGCGCCAAAAATAATTTTAGGCCAGTGAGGGAACAGTCAAGAAAGAATTCTTGAGACATTTTGGGTGCAAAAAATCCTTTTATTATAGCATGAAGACAGGAGACAAGACTGGAGGGAGAAAGAGTTGCCCTGGGATCATGAGGTGCAACTGATTAGGTATTTAGGAATTGGGTGGGGGAGAGGCAGGTAGAGACAAAGGAAGTCTTGAAAGGGATTTCTGTGTGTTACAGAAGAATTACATGATCCTGGAGGTCTGGTTATTGTCAAACTAATGTTGCTTTTTGCCTCTGGCAAAACATTAACATTAAGGCAGTTGTGAATTCTTTGAGGAAAGTCACACTGTCTCCGTCTCTGGTATTTATCAAAGGGCTGCAAGTTGTAAGTAAATTTCATTTTATCTACATTTCTTTTGCCTTTGTTCTCATCTGTGTCTCCCACCAGAGACTGCCCTCTGCTGTGTGGCCTTGGACAGGTCACAGACCCTCTGAACCTAGGCTTTCCCCTCTGAAAAGGAGGATAATGTTATTTCCACATTGTGTGACGGGAAGAAACTACTGAACTGGATTTTCAGAGTTCCTGCCTTGAAAGCCTGTATTTAAAGTCATAAAACCCTAAAGACCCTGGGGACATGGCCACAATATGAGCATTTAGAGGTAAGAGTTGCTGAGCCTCCCCTCTTTGCCTCCCTTCCCCCTCCCCACCCCAGTTCTGGACAAATAACTCCTCTTCATCCATCTGGAGCACCTGACTGCACCCGCTGAAACCCCTCAGCCACCCTGGGAGGTGACAGGGCAAGGAGGCCATCCTCATTCCTGGTCCCAAGGCCCAGCCATGGCCCTGCCATGGCCCCACACAGCCCTCCCCACAGACCCAGCTGTTTCTTAGCCAAGCCTGGCCCCTGGGGTTCTGGCTGGGGAAGGGAGAGGGAGGGCACAGCAGGTGTGTTTCTTGCTCCGAAGGGCTTTTCCTCTACTGGGCACCTCGTGAGCGGGGAGTTCTCCCAGTTTAACATCCTGCAGAAGGTATCCACCCTCAAGGATGGTGACTTCGTCTTGACTGAAAGGTGCTCATCTTCCCTCCTTCCTTCTAAGCCCCCCAGCTCACCTGGCCTCTGGCTCTCCCACTGTGTGCCCTCTCAGACCACAAGGGGTAGGTGGGGGTGAAGGTGAGGGGTGTGGTGAGAGCTGACAGCTGGGGAGGGAGGTGATCAGGATGACTGGGGGGTGGGTTGATACAACATGCCTCTGTACCTCTTTTGCCTTCCTCCTCCCTTCTGGACTGCAGAGCCTCTCCTCCCCCAGACTGAGGGTTACTAGAAGAGAACATGTGGGGGCACCCGGGTGGCTCAGTTGGTTAAGTGTCTGACTTTGGCTCAGGTCATGATCTCATGGTTCGTGAGTTCAAGCCACGCGTCGGGCTCCAGTGTTGTCAGCACGCAGCCCGCTCCAGATCCTGTCTCCCTCTCTTTCTGCCCCTCCCCTGCTCATGCTCACTCTCTCTCTCTCCCTCTCTCAAAAATGAATACACATTAAAAAAATTTAAAAGAGAACATGGAAACTTTTACCCAGTGTTGCACAGAGAGCAGGTTCGACAAATGGAAGCCAAAAGGGCCTCTTCTGACTCCTCAGGCTACCCTCCAGGGTCTGCCAGGACTTGAGGGCACGACCCATGGTGAGGGCCAGCCACCAGGCAGATAGAGGACAAGAAGTCAGGTGGCTGCAGGAGTGATGGCCAGAGGACCCTGTCAGAAGGGACCCATGGCAGATCTGAGGACGTTTCCCCTCTTGGCCTCTGTCCCACGCACTTAGACTTGATACAAGATTGCAGAGGCCCAGAGAGCCTTTTCTGAGCTGTGAGGCCTTGCACAAGTCACTGTTCTGAACCTTTGTTTCCTCATGCACAAATGGGACGACAAGTCTCTAGCTCAGAGAGCCGCTGTTGTGATATCACAGAGAGAAGGCTCTCGATGCTCAAAGCAGCAGGTCTGGCCAAGATTCCTTGCTTGAGATAGCAAAGGAACGAGGGAGCTCTGGAGGGTAGAGTCAGGGGAGAGAGAGGAGGCAATGCCCAGGGAGCTGCAGGTAGGAGTGGAGGCCAGCAAGTACAGAGAAGCCCCAGAACCCCACTGAGGGATGGGAGCAGCTGGGGTAAAGGCCACGAACTGGGGTCATCACAGTCGCTGCTCTTGCCCTTATCTCCAGCACCGCCATCTTGATTTACTTGAGCTTTAAGTACCAGACGGCAGACCACTGGTACCCATCTGAACTTTGGGCCCGTTTTCATGCCCACAAGTACCTGGGATGGCATGCTGACTGCATCCATGATACCTTTGGCGTGCCTTTGTGGACCCAGGTGAGGAGAGCCATCTGGGGATTGTTGACTGTCAGGGACCCGGGAGGAGGCAGGGACCACGGCCTGAGCCCACCCTTTGCCCCCATTAGGTGTTGGCACCACTCATTGGAGTCCATGTGACTGAGGAGAAGGTGGAGCGCAACAGGGCCACCACGGACCGGGCACTGCAGTGGCTGGAGGACAAGTTCCTGGGGGGCTGGGCCTTCCTCAACAGCCAGCAGGTGACGCTGGCTGACCTCTTGGTGCTGGAGGAGCTGGTGCAGGTACCAGCTTGGCCAGAGGAGGATCATCTGTGGGCAGCATTCCTCCTATCACCATGCCCATTACACAGACAGAAACACTGAGGCCTACAGAAAGCTAGGAATTTGCCCAGAATCACAGAGCAAGTTTCTCTTTGAACTAGTGATGGAGCCCTGACTTCCTGCTCCCCTCCTGTGTGTATTTCATGCTGGTGCTCTTGGGCCCTAATGTTGGCCACACTGCCCTGGGCCTTACATGGGGTTTGGGGAAGGGGCCTGACATTGAGGCCTCAGTATCACTTTAACTTTCCCATCCTTGTCCCCACAGTCTGTGGCTCTTGGCTGTGACCTATTTGAGGGACAGCTGAAACTGGCAGCATGGCGTGACTGAGTAGAGGCTTTCCTGGGTACTGATCTGTGCCAGAAGACCCATGGCCCCATCTTGAACATCCTAGAGCAGACGGCTAACAAAACAGTCCTGCAGCCCCCACCAGAACTCTCCCTCTATATGCTATTTTATATTTCTAGGATCCCCTGAGGAATCTGGAATAGGGACTGATGGTTGGAGGCCAGGAGATTAGCAATAAAGATTCATTCTTAGTTTCGTACTTGTCCTTTTTCATCTTTTCCATCTTGCCTCAGTGTCTTGTTTCTGATCCCAGGAGGAGCTCTGCACAGGCAGGATACCTTATGCCCCTGGTAGTGCTTCTTCTCAGTGCAGCAGATACAATAATCAATAGAAGACTAAAATCTACCATATGTGAAAAGCTCTGAAAATTCAATAACATGAAGAAAAACAAATCAACTAAAAATCAGCAAATGTCATTGGTCTTTTAAAAATAATGAAGACTCCTTGGGGCACCTGGGTGGCTCAGTCGGTTGAGCGTCCGACTTCGGCTCAGGTCATGATCTCATGGTTCGTGGGTTCGGGCCCTGTGTCGGGCTCTTTGCTGACAGCTCAGAGCCTGGAGCCTGCTTTGGATTCTGTGTCTCCATCTCTCTCTGCTCCTCCCCTACTCACACTCTGTCTCTCTCTCAAAAATAAAGATTAAAAAAAATTTTTTTTTTTTTTAAATAATGAAGACTCCAACTTGAATGAAGAACCAAGAACTATTGTTTTTTGTTTTTTTATTTTTATTTATTTTTTAAGTAGGCTCTATGCCCAGTGTGGAGCCCAACTTGGGACTTGAACTCATGACCTTGAGATCAAGATCTGAGCTGAGACCAAGAGTTGGATGCTTAACCAACTGAGCCACCCAGGCCCCAGACTTATTGGTTTTATTACACTGTTGTATTATATGTATGGAATAAAAGTATGTTCCAATAACCCTCATCACAGTTAACCAAAGTAACCTCACAGATAACAAGTCAGTATAGCATTGGTACCAGGACAACAAAATATTAAGAAATCAATGAGAATTGAAAACTACTAAGGGATATAGATGGTGTTTCATGGGATATGGTAATGATTTTTGAAGTCTGGGAAACTTAAAAGACAACTAGCACTCCTGTCTTCCGGCAGTTTCAGCATAACAGCAAACTATGGGGTTATAGATTGTCGCATAAGTTACCGTGTATATCAGCTGGGTTTATTTGTATGACCAAGCCCACATCAGTAATTTTAGCAGAGAGAATGTAATAGAAAGAATTGGTCACCAGGCATGATAGAACTCCACTGGCAAAGAAAACCCAGATTATCCCAGAGACAGCCAATAACCCTAGGGCTGGGGGACCAAGGGAGGAAATTGGAAGTATTAAAATCCAGGTGCTGAAGGAGAAGTAGAACTTAGGTCTCTGAGGAGGGTGTTGCTGCCTCCAGAACCCCAAAGATGTTCCCATAGAACTTAGATCAGACCTTGGAAAAGGGACTGATGGAAGAGGGTTCTGGTATCTCTCAGGGTGAATGAAAACAATGGTCCTAAGAGTGTTGTGTTGGAAAACTGCAAACTGAGTTCAACTGCAGTTATGGGAGAATCACTGCCCCCAGAGCAAAGACCTGTTGGTGCGGGGATGTTGACAGTGTCCAGAACTTTTGACCTCCTCTAGCCTCCTACTCAGTTCATGGTATCAGTGTTTTAAGGGCAGGGCTTAATCCTGTGTCTAATACCCCATGGTGTAGGGCATGATCTAAAAACCTCTGTTCTTGGAGAAGCTGGTGGTCAATTGCATCCCTGTGGCCATTTCTGCCTGGGCATCAAAATGTCTTCATTTATTTGAACAGGAGTGCTAGAAGAGAAAAACGATTCTGAGGAAAATGGGTTTCCCCACATAAGATTTTATACCCAACCAAAATAGCACTCTTGTGGGAAGATAGAAAATGTCAGCTGTGCACCTCTCCTGAGCTACCTAACAAAAGCAAGGTGTGCTTTTTGGGAAGGAGTTCAACCAAACAGAAGATAAGAAGACATTGACCCAGGACCATACTAACATCTAGAATACTGGGTAAGAAGCAATGGGCTCAACCCCAGGTGTCACCACCCCCAACTAACTGTGATGAGATCCCTGACAGTGATGGAAGGGTGGCTTGAAACAAAGCCCTGAGCCAGGTGGGAGACTTCTGTCTTCAAATCCATCATGTGTCCAACCATCAGTCCCTCTTCCAGACTCCTCAGGGGATCCTGGAAATACAAAATAGCATATATGAGTAGAGTTCTGGTGGGGATTGTGGGACTGTTTTGTTGGCTGCCTGCTCCAGGATGTTCAAAATTCGGCCATGAGTCTCCTGGCACAGATCAGTATCCAAGAAAGCTGATGGTTTGGCACTTCTTTTTTATTCTCTGGAACTGTCTCCTAATCCTGGGGCTTGTGGCTATTTTTCAGTTTTGATTTGTCGGTTTCCTACACCCTGATTTTGGTGTGTTCTGCCAGGTGGTGAAAGAGTTAGCCTCCAGCTGCCCTCCTGGTGAATCCCCAGTGGGAATGAGGTGGCCTCTCATTGGCCCCAGTCCTCGATGCTAGTCACAGTGTCCTGCCCTACCATGAACCTGGCACGCTACCTGTACCTGTGTCCCAGGCCATCTGCCCCATCACATCTTCACCAGGTGGAATGGCATCTCCTCCAAGTCGGACTCAGCAGTACTTTTCCAAGGCCCTGACCCTCCCAAGGTCCCTCTCCTCCTCCTAAAGTCCCCCTCCTCACCCCCACCTTCTTGGAGTCCAGAACTTTTGGGATCTTTTCCATCTGTGCCTGGCAGCCTTCCTTACCCAGAGGGAAGTCGGTCATGTCAGAACATAACCACCACTTCATGCCTCCTCCCTGTGAACCTTGGGCAGTGTGACTTAAGTGACAAACATTTATTTCTCAACACTTCTGGAGTTTGGGAAGCACAATATCAAGATGCCCGTAGATACAGTATTTGATGAGAGCCTGCTTCCTGGTTCATAAATGGCTGTCTTCTCTCCATGTCCTCATGTGGTAGAAGGGGCTAAAGAGTTCCCTGGAATCTCTTTTATAAGGTCAGTAATCTCATTCACAAGGGACTCATACCATCACCTTGGGGGGTAGGATTGCATCATATAAATTTGGAGAAGGGAATTCAAATATCTAGTCCATAGTAGGGAGATCCCAAGCCTTGCCAGTATGGTATTTTAAATAGATAGATGATAGATAGATAGATAGATAGATAGATAGAATATTTAATGTTTATTTATTCATTTTTAAAAGAGAGGGAGCGGGGGGAGGGACAGAGAGAGAGGAAGAGAGAATCCCAAGCAGGCTCTGCACAGTCAGCACAGAGCCCGATGTAGGTCTCAAACCCACCCACTATGAGATCATGACCTGAGCCAAAATCAAGATTCGGACACTTAACAGACTGAGCCATCCAGGCATCCCTATTCATTTATTTTTACATTAGTACAGACAGAGATACTTTCTAGAAAATGATCTATCGTATAGACTTGCTCAAAGAAAAACATACCCCATTATATGGTTTCAGTGAGGTTGCATGAGAAAAAATTCACATCTGTACTGATTCTTAAAACGTACTTTTCACCACCCTGTATCTTTGGGTTCAAAGTATAGATTATTGGGGTGCCTGGCTGGCTCAGTCAGTAGAGCATGCAATTCTTGAGCTCAGGGTTGTACGTCTGAGCTCCACAATGAGTGTAGAGATTACTTAGAAATAAAATCTTTTTTGAGGTGCTTGGGAGGCTCAGTCTGTTTAGAAAAAGTGAAGACCCACATGATCATAACCTGCAATAAGTTGTCCAGCACCATAAGGTCTCAGGCCACGTTGTTTTGGTATCTGGGGCTTGCTTCCAGTTACAGATACAAGACAAGGCACAGGGAGAGGTCAGTCAAATACACATCTGGAATCCAAACACTCCAGCTGCGTAAAATCACACAGTTGTCTAGCATCAGCATTAAGTCCCAAAATGAGATACCAATGAGGTTGTTAGCATGGAGAATTTTTTTCCTGATGAGCTGCGAGCTCTGCCTGGGCTTGCTTCAATGCGTCTAACACCAAATAGGTTTCAGACCAACTGTGACTGAATTTTGACAGTTTCATTGTATATTCCATTCGATGAATCCTGCCCTAAGGGCTTCAAACAGTGAAATCACGGTCATACAGGTTTCTAAACAAGTCTGCAGACCTGACCGTGGGTCAAAGGCATCTGCTGCCATTATTTTGTGGCATCCTGCATCTTTGGAGAGATTTGTAGTTGTATTTGAATAAGAAAATAGCAGTGAAGTGGTAACCGGTGAAAAGGTTGGTGTGATGGACCAGGAGACACTGGTGTCAGGGAGACACTAGTTATTGAGAAGTATTTTGATACATGGTCATTTCATTAGAGAACTTTTTTTTTTTTTTTAGAACTGGGGCAGCTGAGTTATATAGTATGCTTCTTTTTTCTTAAGTTTTTTTTAATACTTATTTTTGAGAGAGGGAGATAGAGATCAAATGCAAGTGTGGAAGGGGCAGAGAAAGAGAGGGACAGAGAATCCAAAGTGGGCTCTGCGCTGACAACGGAGAGCCTGATGCGGGGCTTGAACTCATCATGAACCATGAGATCATGACCTGAGCCAAAGTCGGACGCTTAACCAACTGAACCACCCTGGTGCCCCTGTATAATATGCTTCTGATGAGCCACGCCCAGCTCTGAGCACATTGCATGTATGAGCTCACTGAGTCACTGAGTAAAGGGCGCTTTACTACGGTGCATGGTGGCCACTACACCTGTGGACGGGAACAGGGCCACCCAGTTCCTGCTAATGGACCAGTAATCTGTGACTATTACTGCCACTGCCCTCATGGGTCACTGCTGAATACAACTGTGGGACACTCCCACAAATGGCATTGCTGGGTAAGGGTATCGTGTGTCTTTTTTTTTTTTTTTTTTCCGGAAATGGAATGATTTTTAAAAATCATTTATTAAAAAATACTTTTTAGTGGACACACAGTTACGCTATTTTCAGGTATACACTTTCAGGTATATAGTGATTTGACAACTCCGTACTTTATGCTGTGCTCACAAATGTAGCTGCCATCCTTCACTATACGATGCTCTTACAATATCATTGACTGTATGTGCTGTACCTTTCATCCTCTTGACTTATTCATTCCATAACTGGAAGCCTGTACCTCCACTCCTCTTCAGCTATTTTCCCAATGCCCTCACCCCGTCTTCCCTCTGGCACCCAATAGTTCGTCCTCTGTAGTTATAGATTCGATTCTGCTATCACAGGCCATTTTCAAACAAAAAAAGTTTTTCACAGTTTATTTATTTATTTTGAGAGGGTTGCAGAGAGAGAGAGAGGGAGAGAGAATCTCAAGCAGGCTCTGCACTGTCAGCACAGATCCCAATACTGGGCTCAATCTCACAAACCATGAGATCATGACCAGAGCCCAAATCAAGAGTCAGATGCTTAACCGACTGAGGAACCCAGATGCCCCAGGGATTTTTTTAAAAAGGTGTATTTATTTATTTATTGAGAGAGAGAGAGAGAGAGAGAGAGAGAAAAATGTGAGTGGGGGAGGGGCAGAGAGAGAGGGAGAGAGAGTATCTCAAGCAGGCTCCACACTGTCAGTGCAGAGCAGAACCCAACTTTGGGCTCGATCTCAGGAATGGTGAGATCTCAGGAAAAGTGAGATCATGACCTGAGCCAAAACCAAGAGTGGGATGCTTAACTGACTGAGCCACCCAAGTGATCCTGAGTCAGGGATTTTTAAAGGCCATCAGAAGAAGGTCTGGGGAAAGGGGAGAGAAGTCACATGACTCCTCAGCCAAAGAAAGTTGGTAAATATGGGAGGGTCAATCTCATTTTGTTGTGCTCAAAGAGAGAGTCAGTGGTTCTGGGTTCTGGCTGGCTTTTTTTTTTTTTTTTTTTTTAATGTTTATTTATTTTTGAGAGAGTGCAAGTGGGGGAGGGGCAGAGAGAGAAGGAGACAATCCGAAGCAGGCTCCAGGCTCTGAGCTGTCAGCACAGAGCCTGATGAGGGGCTGGAACTCATGAACCACAATATCATGACCTGAGCCAAAGTCGGACACTTAACCCACTGAGCCACCTACCCTGGCTGGTTTCTTTATGAAAACTTGATCTCCTGCAAAACAACAGAATTCACAGTTGGCTATCATGGCATCGAGCATGAATATTATCTTACCGAAACAAGGTGGCAGAGAAGCAGATTTGGGGGAAAGATTTGAGCTGCACTACCCGCCTTGTTAACTCTTGGTTAACCCTTGGTGAATGGTTTCACTAGCATCTTAGCGGTGTCTCAAGAAGGAAAGAACACAGCGTCTTTAATCACTGAAAGCAGGGGTGCCTGGGTGGTTCAGTCGGTTAAGCGTCCGACTTCGGCTCAGGTCATGATCTCACGGTTCGTGGGTTCGAGCCCCGGGTCAGGCTCATGCTGACAGCCCAGAGCCTGGAGCCTGCTTCAGATTCTGTGTTTCCCTCTCTCTCTGACCCTCCCCCATTCATGCTCTGTCTCTCTCTGTCTCAAAAATAAATAAACATTAAACAAAAAAATTTAAAAAAAAATCACTGAAAGCCAACACCCTGTTTTGTAGTCAAGGGCTTCTCATCACCAACCACGTGCCTGAACACAAAACTTCTGGGAAATTGCACTTATGTCACAGAAACAGACCTTGTCAAAGTACACAACACTTTCAAGTTTCTTACAGTTCCATTTGCCAATATTTATTTTCCAGTGAGTGAGTAGTTTTCTTATGAGAGAGCCAGGATCCAGTCTCCCAGGCACCCCCTTTCCCCCTGCTACGGCAGGAGGCCACGTGGCTCATGCGGCTGCAGTTCTTAGATGTGACAGTAGATGTCACTGCCAACCAACAAATGGGGTCCTTAACCTAGGGCTCTGAGCCCCTTTCCCTGGGCCTTGGTGCCCCTCCTTGGTCCACCCTGTGTCATTTCCAGCCTGGGTCCAGGCTCCCATGTTACATCTGTCCTGCCCTGGGGGCCCCGGGGGTTGTCTTCCCCCTCAGATCCTGTTCTGATGGCCTCCCTTTCAGAGATCCTTCATACTTGTTTGCTTTCCTGGGCCTTTTCCATCTTTCCCCAGGGGGTTGGGGGTGGAGGCAGCCTGTGCCTTCTAGATCCAAACCAGCTACTTTGTTGTTCAAACAATTGGATGGTTTCTCTTTCAACAGACACTGCAATAAAGTATAAGAAGTAAACGAACAATAAAGTTAATGAAGTTAAACAGTCACTGTGAGTTTAGTGTAGGTGACAGCTATGTCCGGGAGGGAGGCCACAACTGAACTAGCCATGCTGGGCACCATCGTAGGACGGAGGGGTAGCAGGATCCCCAGGTTGCCTGCCAGGAGGAGAGACAGAAGACACTCCTGGAGGTGACCTTAAATCCCAAATTGGTCTCGGCAGAGGGAAGGGCCTGAGCTAATGCTGGAAGCAGGAAGGTCGAGTGTGTTTGACTTTCCAGCAGCCGGGTGTGGCCAAGGGCATATGCTGGGAGACCAAGGTCAACGTGGCAAGATGAGCACAGGCTCTTGAGCCACGCTGAGGACTGGGCGTTAGTTCCCAGGAACTGTAATTGCCCGGGTACATAACCAGCTGGGGGGAGGGTGGGGGCATGGCCTGACCGCTGGATGGTGGAGTGGGGTAGAGAGAGCTGGGTGGAGGACAGGATGAAGGGGGAATCTATCAATGGCAGAGACTTCTTCTGCCAGAGGCCTGCAAGTTTTTGAGGGAGGTGGGAATGGCTAGGTACCAGGGTCCTCAAGGCCACTGCCCCCACCCTGCCTGCAAATACCAGACAGCAGCCCCCTGATGCCATCTCACTTGTAGGCCCATGCCCGCATGAATGAGTGCCCGAGCTGGCATGACGACTGTGTCCAGGACACCCCCTGGGCATGCCTGTGTGGACCCAGGTGAGAGGGGTGATGAGGGAGTGTGACAGGCGTGGGCAAGGCCAAGGTGCTGGAGGGTGGGGCTGCAGACTGAGCCCACCCTCCACTCACCTGACTCGTGCTGGTTCTGCTCATTTGTAGGCAAGTGCCCAGAGAGAAGCTGGGTAGGAACAGGGACAGACAAATTCCCGAGAGGCAGGGCTTTCGTCTCAAGTTCCCAGGTGACGCTGGTTGACTTTATGGTGCTGAAGGAGCTGCTGGTGGGCATGAGCTCAGACCAGCCAGGCAGCCTCCCTCCGCTGACCCTGCCTAGAGGGCCAGGGGGGCCAAAATCTCTGTTTGACAGATGGTGGGATCCTTCCCTGGCTTTCCTCAGGTCCTGTGGCTGCCCTTGGGGTCAGTGGCATGGCTATCCCTGTCTCCTGTATTGGAGTCTAGAATCAAAGCCTCAGTACTGACCTGTCCGTGAGCCCTATGACCCATGTGGGGCTTGGCTGTGTTGGAAGAGTGGTCATGGCTGGTGGCATAGCAGGAGTTAATGGAGGCTTTCCTGGGTACAGGGTTGTGCCAGGGCCACAGCCCCATCCTGAAGATCCGGGGGGCAGGTGGTCAATCCCTCCCAGGGCCCCACCAGAGTTACATCATAGGTCCGCTTAGAAGGCTGGGAGATATAAGAAAGACTCCTCTCTGGTCACCTATCCTTGGCCTTTTGGTTTGTCTGAGCCTCTCTGTTGGATGAGTGAATGAATGAGCAAATGAGTAATGAATGAGTGAATGAGAGTCCCTTGCTGCCCTCCTCCCTATCTCTGTCTCCCCACCTTGCTTCCAGGTTACTGTCTATTCCTCCCTTCTCTTGCTCCTCCCCTTCACCGTAGGGCTGTGACCCCTATCCAATATGGTAAACCCAGTTGGGGTTTTCTGTGCAGGGTTGGGTTACAGGTCCCAGGGTGTTGGACCCAGGGCTCCCTGATGGCTCTGGACATGCCAAGTCTGAGCCCAGCCTCCCATCTACAGACTTGCTGGATGGCTGCTGGCTTTCCTGGGCCTGCCTGGCTTCAATCCCTTCTGCCTGGGCTCCAGGATGGCTGGCTCTGGACAGCCTGGCTCCTGGAGGCTGCCCAGCCCTTGTCCTCCTCCACCGGGGAAGAATCTGAGCCAGCTGTGTTCCTTCTGCAGACAGTCGCTTTCCCGGCCTCTCCTTAGGAATGGCAATGCACTTCAGCAGGGGTCAGCCTTGAGCCTGTTCCCAGTCCTTCCTTCCCAGAAACTCCTGTCACAGCCCTAGGACCCTGCCTGATCCAATCAGAGTGGTCAAGGGATACAGGGTCTTCACTGACTGGGCTGGGCCATGAACTATCCTTGAAACTAAGGGTGGGGTCAGCTCTGCCCGAGCCACATGTCCTGTGAGTATGTGTGTTTATAAGGGGTGCAATGTGTCCCTAAAATTCCTGCCTGGCAGACTTCAGTTCCTATGAAAACAGTGGGGAAGGCATTAGAGTTCCCTTGCATGGTCAGTGGCTCTGACCTCCTCAGGTCCCAGAATGGGGCTGGAGGCAGCTTCCTGGGAGACCATGGCTCAGTTCCCAGGGGGCTACTCTGGCTTGCTACCTGCTCCACGAGTCACCCCACCAGCCAGGGCCAGTGTGGATGCCAGGCCCCAGCTCCCAACCCACCCATGGCTGTTGTCTGGGTTCATGGAGGCCCTGCCCCACAGCCTCACCCTCAGTGTCTCAAGACTTGGGTTCTGACAGAAGAGAAGTGCACGGGACAGTCCAAGAGGAAGGCTGAGAGGCAAATGGACAAGGTTGGGGAGTGTGAGGAGAGGGAGCACTGCAGGGCTGAGGGCGCTTGGGAGCATGGGATCAGATTTGGACTTGAGAAATCCCCTCTGGTGCTGTGTGGACCAGGACAGAGGGCCCTGGGATGGAAGTAAAAGGGCTGGTGAGGAAGCTGGTGAGGCCGGAGGGAACAGGTGTGGGTAAGGAGAGGGAAGACTCCAGGGGGCTGGTCTGAGCCCCAGGGGGTGGGGGGCACCAGAGAAGGACAGTCAAGAGAGAGATGTCTTTACAATGTCAGGATTTCAGGACAGTTACTCAGACTGGAGAGAGGAGAGGCTTGGGCTGGGGGCATGTGAGTATGAGCATGAGTGTGTGTGTGTGTGTGTGTGTGTGTGTGTGTGAGAGAGAGAGAGAGAGAGAGAGAGAGAGGAGAGAGAGAGACTCTGTGTGTGGGACTCTGTGTGTGAGTTTGTGTGAGTCTGTGTGTGAGGCACAGGTGCAGTGGGAGGAAAAACATAAAAGGTCTTAAAGACCAATAGTGCACCTCTGCCAGGGAGACTCCTACTTCGACAGAAAGGTTGTGAAAGCCTCCCCGGCTGCCAGGAAGCAAAGATCAGGGAGTGGCCCAGCCAGAGGGAAGAGGCAGGACCTGGGGGTGTCCAGGGGCTTGTAACACCCAGTGAAGCAGGAGGAGGGCCAGGCTGGGGACCCTGCTTTGAAAAACCAGCGACAAATATTCAACAGCCCACCCTGCCTCCACTCAACCGACAGCCCAGGAGGTGGGGAGGCTTGCCAGGGCGCCCAGCTAGTAGCTCAGAGGAAGTAGGCTTGGGGGAGGGGAACAGACGTCTTTGGGTCCCATTTTGAAGGGGCCAAGCAAACCTCCCCAGAAGCAGGCTAAAGTGTTGAGCAGGGGAGGACACTGGGCGGGGCAGGCATGCCGCTGGAGCTGTTTCTGGACCTGTACTCGCCCCCCTGCCGTGCCATTTACATTTTCGCCAAGAAGAATGGCATTCCCTTTGAGTTTCGGCCTGTGGAGCTGGGACGAGGTGAGTCTTGGCTAGGCTGGGCCACATGGGGGGTGGCATCCAGGAGCCAGATCTTGCTGAGCCACCCATCCTCTGCATCCCCCAGGGGAGCACCTGAAGCCTGAATTCTTGAAGGTGAACCCCCTGGGGAAGGTGCCTGCCCTGAGGGATGGAGACTTCCTGTTGGCGGAGAGGTAATGGGGTCCTGGCGCCTGTGGAGGCTTCGAGGTTGGGGGAGGCGGAGAGAGGACGGCAGAAAGCTGATGGTCCCACACTTGGAGATCTTTCCAGACTGCTGTGGTCCCCTCTTCCTCCTTTTAGCTCACCCAGCTTGGGGGCAAGGGGCTGGACTAGGAGCTGCTCTGGGGCTAAAGATGGTTGGTAGCTTCGGCATGGAGGGCTGGGCAAGATCACTCTGTTAGGCCTGGACAACCTGGACTCTGCTGGGGAAGATCCAAGCTTGAGGTTAGCCCTCCCCAGACGTCCCGAACCTGGCCTTCAAGTCACAGGAGCCAGGAGCTAGGCAGCCCCAGATTTGCATTGGGCTCTGAATCCCAGTTCCCCATATCCTCCATCTCGGCCACAGAGGGGTCACAGAACTTCGTGTCCCATGTTTCTCCCCTGTAAAATGGAGTAGTAATGTAACCCCTCCCAGGACCTGCCTGAGAATGGAAACTGGGCACCACCTTTTTCTATAAAATGTTTTCTAGTTGCCATTACATTTTTATTATTTGACTTAGAAATTGTGTGCCAGGAGCCCAGGGAGGATCAAGAAAGGGGTTCTCCTGGATCCCCTCCCCTGGACCCTGGCTGCTAGGGAGCACTGGCCTGGGAGGGAACTTGGAGATCCCTTGGGCAGGATGTCCATGGCAGGTCTGCCTCCCTCCTGCTCAGTAGGACCCGGATGCCAGAGAGGTGGGTCTGGAGGCAGAGGGCTGGCTGGGTTAGTAGTCGGGGGAGGGGAGGTGGAAATATGGGTCCATGGGGAGCGCGTGAGGAATGAAGCAGTTTGGTGGAGAAAAGATGGCCCGTGGTGGGGATGTGGGAGTGGGGTTGGCCTCCCCCGGAGGTGGCGTTGGACAGAAATCCAGTCAAATCACCCTGTTTGTGAGAGATGAAGCTGCCTAGCCCTGAGGGGTGGGGGACTCTCTGACACCCCCTGTTTGCAGTGTGGCCATCCTTTTATACTTGAGCCGCAAGTACCAGACGGCGCCATACTGGTATCCACCTGACCTGCAGGCCCGCGCCCGAGTCGACGAGTACCTGGCGTGGCAGCACACGGCCATCCAGCTGCCTGCCACCAATGTCTACCTGTGTAAGGTGAGCCTCCCCGCCCTATTATGCAGGCTTGGGCAGCAGTCAGAACCCCCAGTGCTGGAAAGGACCCACGGGCACATATACAGCCCTCTATCCACTGTCCGGGGTAGACATCTGTAATTGATCACGACATTCTTTCCCCTGAGTCTAAATGAATCCTCAGAATCCTTCTGAATACAGTGCCCCAGGGGGTATCGCTAATGGATGGTGGCCAGGGAGGGGTGGAGAGGTGGTTGAGGATGTTTGGAGGAACCCAGGATAAGCTGCTTCCATTCCCCCTGGCCCAGTCCCTCCTGCCCCACTTCTCGGGGCAGCCTGTGGACACCGTGCGCCTAGACCGGCTGTTGGGGAAGCTGAAACCAGCCCTGCAGCACCTGGATCAGGAGGTCCTTGCGGCCAAACCCTTCCTGGCCACCGAGCAGGTCTCCCTAGCAGATCTGATGGCATTCACGGAGCTGATGCAGGTAAGCTTCTCCTGCCTGTTTGCCCTCTGGGGACACTCTGGGCACAGGGCTGAGTCCCCTGCTCTGGCTACCCTGTCTCCCCAGCCCACTGCTGTTGGCTGTGACCTCTTCCGAGACTGGCCCCGGCTGGCAGCCTGGCGAGCCCGAGTAGAGGCTGCCCTGGGCCCTGAGCTTGTCCAAGATGCGCACAAGCTTGTGCTACAGCCGCGGGACCCCAGAGACGCCCAGCAGGACCCCCGGCTGGCACAGGAGCTGGTGCATCGGCTGCAGGAGCGGCTCAGTTGAGAGGGATGTGGCCCAGCCCATTCCCCTGCACTCTCCCACCCACAATAAACATGCTGTGTGACGTCTACTTGTCTCCAGCTTCCTCTGCCTTACCAAGTGGGGTCTCCCCACTTCTGAGCAGAATCCGGAGGGACAAGCGATCTCCCGAGATGATGCAGCCTAGAGGCAGCAGCACTCAGGCCTCTCGTGGGCTTCTAGTTACCTTCCTGAGTTGCCAGCTGCTGAACTCCACTGGCCACTGCCAGTCCCAAGCCAGACCAGAAGTTTCTGGGGTTCTCTCCATGGCACAGCTTCGCTGGCTGACCCTAGATACTCCTGTGGCATTGTCCCTGGTGCCCTGACTGCTCTCTAGGATCCTGTTTGTCTTTCTCTCAACACTTTTCTAACCATAGTTCAGGCTAGACTGACCTAAGCATACCCCCAATCCTTGCTTCTGAAACCCTCCATGGTTATTTCCTATTGCCCCATCCTCGTTCTGGACCCAGCAGAGGCCCTTGGGTTACATTCTACAATAAAGTTCTGGCCCTCACAATTCCCGTGTGTAAGTCCTTCTCCGAGATGGGCCACGGGCACACACGTGTGCCAAGAGGGAGGGGGAAGGGCAGGGTTGCAGGTGGCCCCCACCTCCTGCCCCTGAGCCAGGGTCCTCTCCCTTGTCTACTCCTGAGTCTCCCGAGAATTCTTGCTGCTGTGAGAATTCCGGGCTTCCTGGCCTCATGACAACACCAAGTGAAACAAGAAGTTCCAGAACGCGGGGTCCTAGGCCTGGGTTGGAGAGGGCCGATGGGCACAGAGCCAGGCCCAGGGGCTCAGGCCGCATATAGGCTCAGGTTCAGAGCCTGCTGGCTGTGGCTGGTGGGGGTGCCCGACACGTGTCTCAGCATGGGCCTGGAGCTCTATCTGGACCTGCTGTCAGCATCCTGCCGCGCTGTCTACATCTTCGCTAGGAAGAACAACATCCCCTTTGACTTCCAGTTTGTGGATCTGCTAAAAGGTAGGCATCCCACGCTGCCCGGCATAGGTCTGGCCTTGGCAGGGAGGCAGGACGCAAGGTCAGAGCGTCTCTGAGAAGCGGAGACACAGAGGCGACTCCCCACCTTAAAGTCCAGACTTTCCAAGGGAATCGTAGGCTGTCCGGCCCTGTGACTAATTCTGCCCTGCTATGATGAACAGGCTCTTTTTTTTTTTTTTTTTTTTTTTTTTTTTAAGTTTATTTATTTATTTTGAGAGAGACAGAGACAGTGTGAGTGGGGGAGGGGAAGAGAGAGAGTGAGAGAGAGAATCCCAAGCAGGCTCTACACTGCCAGCGTGGAGCCCAATGTGGGGCTTGGACCCACAAAACTGTGAGATCATGACCTGAGCTGAAACCCAAGAGCGGGATGCTTAACTGACTGAGCCACCCAGGAGCCCTATGAACAGGCTCTTATAAGATAAAGTGGAAGGAAGAAGTGCCAGGCATCCCCTGGTCTCCCATCTAGAGCCCTCGGCTTTTCCTTGCAGTATCTTTTTAGCTGCAGCACCTCGGATGAGCTGGCAAAGGTCGCAGAGGTGTGTGGTCATCCAAATCTGAGTCAAGACTACCTCTTCAGGCCACACTCATTCTCCCTCCACGTTCACACCTGCTCAGGGTGACACAGGCCCGGGGTGAGGTGCAGAGCACTGGTCTCCAACATTACCCCAAGCATGGAGGAGGTTCTTAAAAGCTCACGTTGCAGAGGCAGAAGCCTCTAGAACACAGAGGAGGAGGCCAGGTCTTCTGAAATGAGGTGTGAATCCAGCCCCAGAAATGTTTTCTGACCGAGGCAGCTGGTTGAGGAAGAGTTAAAACTCCCAATAGATCAGGGTGCCTGGCTGGCTCAGTTGCTAGAATTTGTGGACTCTTGATCTCTGGGGCTGGTCATGAGTTCAAGCCCTCGTGCAGTGGAGAGCTTACTTAACAACAAAACAAAACAAAACCCACCACAACATAACAAGTCTTCTGATAGATTGGTTGTATATGAGAGGCTCCCTTTTGGATTCCAGCTGTGTGCTGGGGCTGGGGCTGAAGGAGTGGGGGTGGGATCCAGGCTTCTAGGGCTGCTGCTGATTCACAGGCTATGGCTTCAGGCCGAGTTGGGAGTGGGGGCTGGAGGTCTCCAACTTCTGTAAGCCAACGGGTTGTCCTGGTCACTGAGCCTGGGATGGGGGCAGGAGTCTTGATCCTAATCCCGATTCTGCCACTGACTTGCCCTTTGACCTGAAGTGAGCCATGGATGGTGTTCCTCTGGGCTTGTTTCTCCTTCTAGAGAAAAGGGGGAGAAAGGCATCTGCCTCTGGGAGACCCGGGCCTCTCTTTCCTAGAGTCCCAGCATCCTCAGACCTTTCCTACCCCTCTCAGGTCACCACCACAGCAAGGAATACATAAAGATCAACCCCCTGAAGAAGGTACCCAGCCTCAAAGATGGAAAATTTGTCTTATCTGAAAGGTAAGTCTTCCTTGCCCACCCCTGCTCCCATCTGTCTCTGCTCCTCCTGGGACATTCAGATTGAGCCGACCTGCTAGTACTTACTTTTTATTTACCGTGAAAAATTTTATACGTACACCAAAGTAGAATGAATACTAACTAATGAGGGATATGAAGACCTCCACAGGATACCCATCACACAATTCCAACAGTGGTCCACGTGGGGAGCCCATTTTGCATCACCTGTAACCAACCCACTCTATCCCCCTCTATTCCCCTACCTGCCAGATAAAAGATGAGGGTTCATAAGAAAAAAGAAAAAAAAAAAAAAAGCATCACCACAATACTTTGGTGACACCTTATAAAAAATTAACAATAATCCCTGGGGACGCCTGGGTGGCTCAGTCATTGAGCATCTGACTCTTGATTTCTGCTCAGATCCCTGGGTTGTGGGATCGAGCCCTGTGTCCGGCTCTGTGCTGAGTCTGGATCCTGCTTGGGATTCTCTCTCTCTCTCTCTCTCTCTCTCTCTCTCTCTCTGCCCCTCCCCTGCTCACACTCTCTTTCTCTTTCAAAAAAAATAATTAATTAATTTAAAAAAACAGCAACAGTAATCCCTGGATTTCAACCAATACCCTGTTCTATTCAAAAGTCACTGATTATCCCCAAAATATTTTCTTTGTGGCTTGTGCTTTTGAATCCAGCTCCAAATAAACTACAAGTGTGGCAGCTTGTGGTCTGCCTATAGTTCCCTCCATGCCCCACCTTTTGCTTTTGCATTTTTAATATACTTTTAAAAAAATGTTTATTTATTTTTGAGAGAGAGAGAGAGCACAAGTAGGGGAGGGGTAGAGAGAGAGCGCAACAGAGGACCCCAAGCAGGCTCCATGCTGACAGCTGATAACCGAGAGCCCAGTGTGGGGCTCAAACCCACAAACCGTGAGAGCATGACCCGAGCCAAAGGCAGATGCTTAACCGACGGAGCCACACAGGTGCCCCTGCCTTTACATTTTCGTTATGGTTGAAGAAACAGAATCCTTTGTCCTGAGGAGTTTCCCACAGTCTAAGTTTTGCTGATCGTGTTCTCATGGTGTCATGTTAACATGGTTTTTCTGTCCCTTCATTTCCTGTAAATTGGTCATTGAAAGTAGAGGTTTGGTGAGATTCAGGGGTTTATTGTTTCTCAGACAGCTTCAGAGGCGGTCTCATAATTGTCAAATGTATCTTCCTGGTGGACCATAGAACTTGGGTGACCCCAGTGCTGGATGATTTTCCTAGGGCTGTTGTAAAAAATTGCCACTGACTAAATGACTTAGAACAACAGAAATGTATTGCATTCCTAGAGGCTAGACGTCAAAACCCCTGTGAAGGAGCTGGAAAAGCTTCTTTCCCGGGTTCTGGTAGCCTCAGGCTATGTGTCTTTGGCCGGTTCGTTGTTATCTTTGAGCCTCAGTTTCCTCAAATGTAAGCATACTGGGACCCACCTTATAGGGTTATTGTGAGATCAACTGAGATGATTCAGGATTTAGGATTTCCCTTCTTGATGTTTCCCGCCTTCTTAGACAGTTGTACCTCTGGGGCCTCCCTCTCAGGCTGCTCCTTCCCTTCTCCCCCCTCCCACCTCTGTTCCCTTCTTACCTGCTGACTCTGTGGTGGGCTGCGGGGGCACGGCAGGGCAGGCTCCTGCTTCTTGGACTTTGGTGTCATATCAGACTCTGACTCAGGACTCTCTGGGACCCCAGATGTTCTAGACACCTCAAACATATGTGTCCATTCTGAGTTCCTCCCTTCCTGCCCTCCACCAGCCAAGAGCAAGACAATTCCCTCCAAATTGTGCCTCCAGTCTGTACCCTCCCTGTACCCCTGTGGCCCCTGTCCTCCTCAGAACCCCTCCACCCAAGTACCAGATCTTGTTTCTTTTTTTTTTAAGTTTGTTTTGAGAGAGAGAGAGAGAGAGAGAGAGAGAGAACACAGGAGGGGCAGAGAGAGAGGGAGAGGGAATCCCAAGCAGGATCTGCACTGTCAGCACAGAGCCCGACCCAAGGCTTGAACCCACAAACTGTGAGATCATGACCTGAGCCGAAATCAAGAGTCAGACGCTCAACTGACTGAGCCACCCAGGCACCCCTCTTTTTTTTTTAAATTGAGATACAATTGCCATACAACATTATATTAGTTTCAGGTGTACAACATAATGATTCAGTTTATGTATATATTGTGAACTGATGATCACCATGGTAAGTTCTAGTTGACGTCTGTCATCACATATAGTTGTAGATTTTTTTCCCTTATGATAAGAACTTTTAACACCTACTCTCTTAGCAACTATATTTTTTTATTTTTTATTTTCTTTTAATTTTTTAAAATTTTATTGATTTTTGAGAGAGAGAGAGAGAGAGCGGAGGAGGTGCAGAGAGAGAGGGAGACACAGAATCTGAAACAGGCTCCAGGCTCTGAGCTGTCAGCACAGAGCCTGACATGGGGCTCGAACTCAAGAACCGTGAGATTATGACCTGAGCTGAAGTCTGACACTTAACTGACTGAGCCACCCAGACGCCCCCCCCACTTTTTAAAAAATATATATTTTAATGTTTGTTTATTTTTGAGAGATAGCACAAGCAAGAGAGGGACAGGGAGGGGGGTGTATAGAGGTTCTGAAGTGGACTTTGCACTGTCAGCTGGGATCCTGGGGGCTTGAACTCACGAACTGTGCGATCATGACCTGGGCTGAAGTCAGATACTCAACCAACTGAGGCACCCATGCACCCCTCTTTTATTTATTTATATTTAAATGTTTATTTATTTTTTGAGAGACAAAGAGAGACAGAGTGTAGCTACCTCTTACCCCTGAATTCCCATACATGTTGTTTTCCGTCCAGACTGCCCTTCCTCATGCCATCCATCAGATCCCATTCACCCTGCTGGTCTTCCTTCGGGCACTCGCTGACTGGCGGACTGACTGCCTTTCCTGGCACCCTTTGGGCTCATCCTCCCCCCAGAAGAATGTCAGTGCCTAGCACCTGCCTGTGGCTGGAAGCCCCACACTGAGCCCTGGCCACGCTGGGGTGGTGGGTGTAACAATGTTGAGGAAGGCAAGAGCAGTGCCCCCCGACTTTTCCTTTCTGCAGCGTGGCCATCCTTTTCTACCTGTGCCGCAAGTACAGCACACCCTCACACTGGTACCCACCAGACCTGCACACACGTGCCCGCGTGGATGAGTTCATGGCCTGGCAGCACACTGCCATTCAGATGCCCATGAGCAGGATCCTCTGGATCAAGGTGAGTGGGGTCAAGGCTGGGCTGACCACCAGTGAGTTCAAGCAAGTCTCCCTCCCTTCCTGAGCATCATTTCCTCAGCTCCCTCTCCTGCCTGCCTTACAGAGCTGATGGGAGTGTGTAATGAACAATTGGGTATGAAAAAGCCTTATAAAGACAAGGGGAAGGGTACCCAGGAGGGGCTGATATTACTCAAGACTGGATAAGATTCAAGAAATTTCATTCTGAACTAGAAAACATCACAGTCAAAGGGCCCAGAGAGACCACCAAATTTGAAGATGACGACTAGCCAATGTGTGTATATGTACCCTTACTTCTTATCTCATGCCTGTGACAGACATCACTAATCAATCACAGGATTCCATCCTGCTAGGATCTCAAAATCCTTCTGGACAATGGCCCCAGGTAACTTCTACCAACCAGAACTGCTAAAAGAGGTGAACTTGCTTTACATCCTTGGTTCTGTCCAACACCTCTCTAGCAGACAAGGATGCTGAAGATTGGAGGGTCAGATGGGACTAGGGTGCAACCTCCTCTTCCCTCCTCTCCCCCACCCTGGCCAGATGCTGATCCCAATGATCACTGGTGAGGAGGTTCCAGACGAGAAGGTGGAGCAGATGCTGGCAGAGGTGAAGAACAGCATGCAGCTCTTTGAGGAGAAGTTTCTGCAGGACAAGATGTTCATTGCCGGGGACCACATCTCACTGGCTGACGTGGTGGCCCTAGTGGAGATGATGCAGGTGTGCAGTGGGGTAGGGACACAGCCTGGGCAGAGGTAGGACTCCTCTGTGACCACTGGGGCCACAGTGTGAGGATAGGCTGCTGGAGGGAGAGGGATTCTGGGAGCCAGGTGCCTAGACCTGACCCAGGGGTAACCGGAAGCACAGGAGATTTTGAACCAAGGAGGGTCACGATGCTTCACAATGCTTTTTCAGCGTGGGCAGGAGCTGGAAGGCAGGCCTGGGACAGGGAGAAGAACACAACATTTCTCAGTTAGTCAGCCAGGATCCTGGATGCCTCCGCCTCCTGCCGGACCCTCCAGGAAGTGTCCAGAGGCCTCCAAAGAGTCCTTCTGGATGAATGGACTTTTTTCTAGAGCACCAGACATCTAGCTATACAAGGAAGCTCCCTGGTTCTGGGTCGGAGGGGCATCCACAGTGCTTTTGGGGGTCCACCTGGGTGTGGGACAGTTATGTGGTTTCTACATGCAGGGGAGGGTGGCTAGTTCTGCCCTAGCTGGTATGCAGGGTGGCCAACTGAGACCCCGGCCAATGTCTTGAGAGGACAACGCAATTTCTGGCCAGTATGCAAAATGTCCGCTTTAGTCCATGGTCAGTGTGCAGGGCAGATCAGCACCAGAGAAAACCATTTCAGTTTTTCTGTCTCAGGTGGTGTAGTCCCCTACATTTCAAACCCTACCCCTTACATTTCACCCACCCCACCCCATTTTGGAGCCCCCAGGCTTTTTGCGTGCATGTTTCTTAGACTACCTGCTGGGTCTCCCATTCCAGGCCCTGCACCTGATCACAGAGGAAGGTTCAATGTGGAAATTCAATGTGTGAATTCTTCCCACTCTCATCTGAGAATAAGGGATTTCCCTGGTAGAAGGCAGGGCCCATGGGAGGTTTCACACTAAAAAGTAGGAGTCATCTGGGCCAGGAGTCACCTCAGAAAGGGGTTCAGGAACCTTGGAGCAAGACCAGTGGAGAACCTGGAGATTCTGACCTTCCAGCCCCCACCCCACATCTATCACATAGTCTATGACCCCTTGCTCAGGCCTGGGAGTGGGATGGGTCACAGACTCACTCTTTGCAGCGGCAGATAGGGAGACACCCTGAGGCTGTAGGAGGGGACGTAGGTAGGGCTGGTCCCCTGGCTGACCATCTCTTCCTCTTTGTGTATCTACAGCCCATGGGAGGCAACTATAATGTCTTCCTCAGTAGCTCCAAGATTGCTGAGTGGCGCATGAGGGTGGAGCTGGCCATTGGCCCTAGCCTCTTCGGGGAGGCCCATGACCGGCTGATGAGGTTGGCCGAGTGGGACAGTTCAACATTGGATCCAATGGTCAAGGAGAGGATCTGTGAGTTGCTGCAGAAGTTCAAGTAGAAGCAGCCCATCCTGCAGGGCCTGGCTGGCCCAGGCCTTTGAGCTTCTTTCCTTAGGGGAGATGTTGAAAACAATTCCACTTCTTCACCTAATAAAGTACTGTCACAACCACCATGGTTGCTGGGCCTGGGACAGTTGGTGTGAGCATAAGTTCTCGTGTGGGAGAAGGTGGCGGTGATGGGTCCTCCCAGGTTCCAAAAAGAGTTTAAAAGCTAGAGGTTAAATATGATTAAGGGTGCCCTGCTGGCTCAGTTGGTAGAGCATGTGACTCTTGATCTTGTAAGGGTTAAATTGTAGTGTAGGGCTAACCTGTAGCCTTAAGAAATAACAGCTTTGTTTTAACACCATAGATTAAGAGATAACAGCCTTGGCCTATCAATCAAGGGAACAAAAGTTCAAGGAAGATCAACTGGATTAGTGTTTGATTGGAGTGGGGCAGGGCATGTCTGAACTGTTTCCACCCCCATCTGGGAACTATTTCTTTGTTCTGTTCCCAGATGATGATAAGACCATGTGGTCGGCTATAAAAACTCTGTACCCCGGCTGTTTGAGACCGCACTTGGGTCAAGAGTGTCGGTCTTGATCGGTTGGCCTTGCCTCTTATTGCAATAAACTTTGTTGTGACTGTCATTGGTGCCCATAGTATTCTGTTTCAGGAGTCGTGTGGATGCAACAATCTTAGGGTTGTGAATTCGAGCCCCAAATTGGGCATAGAGCTTACCTAAAAACAAACAAACAAACAAACAAACAAACAAACAAAAAACTGGATTTAATATAACTTAAAAAATAAACATGATTCAATTGTCAATAATAGTTGATGACTTCAATACCCCACTTTCAATAATGGAGAAAACAGTAGGACAGAAAATCATCAAGGAAATAGAGGACTTGAACGATGCTATAAACCAGTGGACCTACCAGATATATATACAGAACACTCCACCAACGACCACAGAATACACACTCTTTTTGTTTTTTTTTAAGTTTATTTTTTTTAGTAATCTCCACGCCCATTGTGGGGCTGGAACTCATGACCTCGAGATCAAGAGTTGCATGCTCTTCCACCTGAGCCAGCCAGGTGCCCCAGAAGACACATTCTTCTCAAGCACACATGGAATATTCTCCAGGATAGACCATATGTCGGGTCACAAAATAAATCTCCATGAATTTAAACAGATTGAAGTCATATCATGTATATTCTTGGGAACACAATGGAGTGAAATTAGAAAATAATAGGAGAGGCACCTGGATGGCTCAGTCAGTTAAGCATTCAATTCTTGATTTCGGCTCAGGTCATGATCTCATGGTTCGTGAGGTTGAGCCCCACATCGGTTCCTCACCAAGGAGCCTGCTTGGGGTTCTCTCTCTCCCTCTCTCTCTCTCTGCTCCTCCCTCCCTCTCTCTCTTTCCCTCAAAAATAAAGAAAAAATGAACTAAAAATGAACTAAAAAAAAAGAAAATAACAGAAGGAAAACTAGAAAGTTCACAAATATCTGGAAATTAAACAATACATTCTCTCTTTTGTTTTTTATTTTTTATTTATTTATTTTTTTAACATTTATTTATTTTTGAGACAGAGAGAGACAGAGCATGAATGGGGGAGGGTCAGAGAGAGAGGGAGACACAGAATCCGAAACAGGCTCCAGGCTCTGAGCAGTCAGCACAGAGCCCGATGCGGGGCTCGAACTCACATACCGCGAGATCATGACCTGAGCCGAAGTCGGACGCTTAACCGACTGAGCCACCCAGGCACCCCATCTCTTTTGTTTTTTAAAGTAGGCTCCATACCCAGCACAGAGGCCAATGTGGGGCTTGAACTCATGACTCTGAGATCAAGGCCTGAGCTGAGATCAAGAGTTGGACACTTAACTGACTGAGCCACCCAGGCGCCCCAGAGTGTCAGACTCTTGATTTCAGCTCAGGCCATGCTCCCAGGGTTGTGGGATCAAGCCCCAAGTTGGGCTCTTTGCTGAGGCTGGGGATTCTCTCTCTCTCCCTCTGTTTCTCTCCCCTGCCGGTGCTATCTCTCACTCTCAAATAAAAAAATAAAAATAAAATAAAGTAAATAAAACCCTTTAAAAAGAGAAAAACAAGACAGGAAATCAATGAAACAAAAAAATTGATTTTTAAAAAAATGTTTATTTTGAGAGAGAGAGAGAGAATGCATGCGCAATTGTGCATGTGTACCCATGTGGGAGAGGGACAGAGAGAGAATCCCAAGCACGCTCCACACTGTCAGCACAGAGCCCGCCTGGGGCTGGGAACTACCAACCTGAGCCCAAATCAAGATGCTTAACTGACTGAGCCATCCAGGTGCCCCCCAAAATTGGATTAAAAATTTTTTTTAATTTAATTTTGAAAGAGAGAGAGAGACAGACAGACAGAGCACGAGCAGGGGAGGGGCAGAGGGAGATGGAAACACAGAATCTGAAGCAGACTCCAAGCTCTGAGCTGTCAGCACAGAGCCCAATGTGGGGCTCGAACTCACGAACCGTGAGATCATGACCTAAGTCGAAGTCGGCTGCTTAACCGACTGAGCCACCCAGGCACCCCCAAAATTGGATTTTTGAAAAGATCAACAAACTTGACAAATCTTTAGCAGCTATGATGAACAAGAAAAATATAAGACTTGAACTACTCAGATAAGGAATAAAAGTGGGTACATCACAACTCATCTTACAGAAGTATAAAGGATTGTAAAGAACATGCTAGGAACGATTGTATGAGAATAAGTTAGACAACCTGTTTGAGATGGAAAATTCCTAGAACACATTATCCACCAAAATGGACTCAAGAATAGAAAGTCTGAATAAACTTATGGCAAGTAAAGAGATTGAAATAGTAAAAATAATAATAAAAAAAACCTTCCTACAAAGAAAAGCCTAGGATCAGAAAGTTTCACGGGTGAATTCTATCAAATGCTTAAGGAATTAACACCAAATGGGGCATTTGGCTGGCTCAGTCAGTGGAGCATGCAACTCTTGACCTTGAAATTGTGAGATCTGGCCCCATGTTGGGTGTAGAGACTGTTTAAAAATAAAATCTTAGGGGCGCCTGGGTGGCTCAGTTGGTTAAGCTTCGAACTTGAGATTTCAGCTCAGGTCATGATCTCACGGTTTGTGAGTTCAAGACCCCCACTGGGCTCTGCACTGGCAGTGTGGAGCCTATGTGGGATTTAATCTCTCTCCATCTCTCTGCCCCTCTCCAGTTTGTTCTCTCTCTCTCTCTCTCTCTCTCTCTGTAAATAAAGAAACTTAAAAAAATAAAATAAAATAAAATCTTAACAGCATAAAAAGAATTAACAGTAAGCCTTTACAAACTCTTTCAGAAAATAGAAGAGGAGGAAACATTTCCCACTTGATTCCATTGTTATCAGAGAACCAGTTCCAAATTCATATTTTGTTGCTTGAGGCTTGAAAGTCAATACTTGAGAGACAAATGATGGGGGGGGGGGGGAGGAAAGTTTGCTTTATTCAGGAAGCTGGAAACCTGGGAAGATGGTGGATAAATGTCGCTAAGATCATCTTCCTCGTCCAGGTGAAGCCAGAGGGTTTTAATTGGGAAGGCACAGGAAAAGGGAGTGGGGTTACATGGGGGAGATGTAGGTGCCCAGGCAGCTAGTGCTATGTGGACATGACCCTGAACGGACTTGCTGGCATCACTGGCAGCTATTTTGGGATGTAGTCAATCCTTATCTTTTGGGTAAGTTTGGTCCTTCACTCCTCAAGGCCAGTGGCGTTCAAATCTCAAGGAAATAAGTTCTGCTACAGATCAAGGGATTTAAGTCAGCAAACAAGGAGTGCATAAGCTTGAAGCAAGTGAACCCTTAAGACTGGGTGGAGTGCTACTACACTATGAAGCCAGGATGACCCTGAGATGCAAACAGGAAAAAGAACATGAGAAAATAAACAACTTTGTTGCAATATTCCTTATAAATGCAGGCGTTAAAATTCTCAACAAAATACCAGCAAATCATATCCACAGCATATTAAAAGGATTATATATCATGAGCAGGAATGCAAAGATGATTCAATATATGAAAATCAATCAGGGCACCTGGGTGACTTGGTTAAGCATCTGACTCTTGATCTCAGCTCAGGTCTTAATCTCAGGGTCTCGAGTTCAAGCCCTGCATTGGGCTTCGTGCTGGGCATGAAGCCTACTTAAAAGAAAAAAACGTGAAAATCAATCATTATGACACATCATACTAACAAAATAAAGAAAAAAATCACATGATTATCACATGATTATCTTGATAGATGCAGAAAAAAGCATTTGATGAAATCCAACACCCTTTCAGGATAAAATAACCCAACAAATAACGGAAGGGAATTCCCTCAGCCTGATAAAGGGCGTCTATGAAAAACTCACAGCTAACATCATACTTAATGGTGGAGTTCATGAGTTCGAGCCCCGCATCGGTCTCTGTGCTGA
The DNA here is from genome assembly GCF_046562875.1 of Panthera onca. Taxonomy (NCBI): domain Eukaryota; kingdom Metazoa; phylum Chordata; class Mammalia; order Carnivora; family Felidae; genus Panthera; species Panthera onca. The sequence goes on from NC_138350.1 coordinate 17,692,676, forward strand.
CAGCTGGGAGCCCAGAGCCTGCTTCAGATTCTGTGTCTCCCTCTGCCCCTCCCCGGCTCGTTCTCTCTCTCTCAAAAATAAATAAAACACAAATAAATAAATAGCCTTTGTCTCTTTTTCTATAGAATAATAAATCCATCAGTCTCTTGTGAGATAGGTTACGTGAGTCAGACCCAAAGAAAAGGATTAATCCTGAATATGGACCAATGTAGGTTTTGAACCTTCAAGATTGAGGCTGAGCCCGAGACAGGATCCTGCCCAGCTCCTCTGGGGGTGCTGACTGGGGTCAGTGGAAAGTGGGCATTGGGTAACTAACTGTTGCCTCATCTGAGGTTCTAGCTACTTTTTCAAACTTCACCACTGAAATCTGAAGTCCTCAACCTTCCTTAATTTTTTTTTTTTTTTTTTCCAGTGAGGGGCGCCTGGGTGGCTCAGTCAGTTGAGCGTCTAACTCTTGATTTTGGCTCAGGTCATGATCCCAGGGTCATGGATTGAGCCCCATGTCGCTCTGCGCGGAGTGTGGAGCCTGCTTAAGATTCTCTCTCTCTCTCTCTCTCTCTCTCTCCCTCTGATGCTCTCCCCCCACTTGAATGTGCTCTCTCTAAAAAAAATAAAATGAAATAAAATAAAAAAATTAAAACAACTTTTTTCTCTGTTAAAGATCATTATTACCAACATTTCCTCTCTTTGCAGTAATCTTCCTTACTATGTAGAAAACCTCATGTTCCTGCAGGTGCATTTTTCAGTTGGACTTGTTTTAGAAGATGACACAGACACCATCTGACCAGCCAGGTGGCAGGCTCTAGGGGATTCCTGGGTAGCAAGGAATAGGCCTATGATCAAGGCTCAGAGGTGCGTCTAGGGGTGGCAACTTGCAAGGGCCCTGGAGGGCTCTAGCCTCCCCACCATTTTATCTACCTACCTACCTACCTATCTCTTACTGAGATATAACTGACTTATAGCACTGTGGAAGTTTAAGGTGTGCAACATGGTGATTTGATACATTTATATATTGCAATATGAACTAACACCTCTATTATGTCACCTAATTATTTCTTTTTTGTGGGGAGAACAATTAAGATCTAGTTTCTCAGCAACTTTGAAATTGTAATACAGTTGTTGACTATATTGTTGACAACTAATGTTGTTGACTAATAGTAATTATGTTGTGATGGATCTCCACAACTTATTTCTCTCCTAGTTGCAAGTATGTACCCTTACGTATCTTTCCAGTTTTCCCACCTGCAGGCCCTGGTAACCACTATTCTACTTAGTTTCTGTGAGTTTGGCTTCTTTTAGATTTTGCATAGAAGTGTGGTGAAACCATATTTGTTTTTCTTTCTCTGTCTGACTTACCTCAGCACAATGCCCTCAAGGTTCATTCAGATTGTCACAAATGGCAGGATTTCCTTCTTCCTCGCGGCTGAATAGTATTTCATTGTGTCTGTACGCATGTTCTGTATCCATTCATCCCTCGAATAGTTGTTTCCACATCTTGGCTGTTGTGAATAATGCTGCCATCAACGCGGGCGCGCAAATATTTCTTTCATATCCTGTTTCCATTTCATTTGAATATATGCCCAGAAGTGGGATTGCTGGATCTCTCCCCAGGATTTGAATGAGGGAAGAAACAAATTCAGGGAATGTGAGGCACTGTGCCGGCAGGAGCAGGAAGACCCAAGTACAGAGAGTACCATCTGAGCAGAGTGAGTTACCACAAAATGCTAGACATAAGCCCTGAGGCTGTGCCATTGGCTAGTATCACGATCTCTGGGGTGTGGGGCTAAGATCTCTGGAGCCGGACCTTCTGGGTCCTTAATCACTGTCTGCCTCCATTTCGACATCTCTAAAATGGGAACGATGGGAAATTCTGACACAAATAGCACGGAAGAACCTTGAAGACACCATGGTAAGTGAAATAAGATAGTCACAAAGGACCCTCCGAGGGATGACCATCGCACCACCACCTGGCCTGCTGGGCGGTGCGCTGCTCTAACCAACCTGTCAGACAGGCCCATGGCCGCGCAGCCATTGGACCAAAGCGCCGGGGTGCCCGGAGCTGCCCAATGGGGAGTGGTGGCCGGTGGGGCGTGGCCGCGAGGACTGCGTGTGAGTTCCCTGGCAGCTTGGGGTTTGCAGAGTCCCTCGGGTCACGAGTCGGGTCTTTCCGCCCCGCCATGGGCCTGGAGCTGTACTTGGACCTGCTGTCCCAGCCCTGCCGCGCCATCTACATCTTTGCCAAGAAGAACCGCATTCCTTTCGAGATGCGCACAGTGGAGCTGCTCAAAGGTGGGCCGAGGCTCGGGTTTGGGAATCGAGAGATCGGGGAGGAACGGGGAGGCCAAATATTGCTTAAAAGGACCTCCGGCGCCAACTCCTTCTCGGGGCCATCGCCGGAAAAGGTGAGCCGCCAGGGAGATCAGAGATTCATCCCCAAAACAGTGCTCCGTCCCACCGAGTAGGCGATGAGGCTCGGCGGAGGCCGAGTAGAGGGGTGGAGAACTTGAAAAAGAGAGACGTCGTGAGCAAAAAGGAAGGCTACACCTGGACATAGGGATAGAGGACCTCCAGAACAGAGATGGGGGCAGGGGGAGGGCTGAGCACAGAGACCGGGGCGGAGCCGAGTCCCTCCTTGGTGGCCCCCAACTGCTGAAATTCGGCAACAACGGTCACTGTCCCAGGGTCTCACTTTCCAGCCCTGCTCTATGCATTGGTCCAGTCTGCACCGGGGGTCCCCCTCTGTCCCTTCCTCCTTCTTCTGCTTTGCCTTCTCCTGCTTTACCTTGTCCTCTGCCTCTCTTGTTCCTGCTGGGTGGGGGTCCCCCTGGGGGTGTGCTGGGAGCCTGAGGGGAGACTGCAGGGAAGGCTGCTGCGGCTTGGTGATCCCTGCACTCTCAACAGGAGGATTTGTTTCTCTGGCAGGCTCCCGAGGCTCCAAGGACACAGTTGGAACTTGGGGGGTAAGAGGGAGGCAGGACCCAGGTATTCCTGGGTGGGCAAGTAGGGTAACTCTCCTTGGCTGAGCCTTTCCCCTCATCGCTTCCCCACCAGTGTGGGGCCCTTGCCTGCTTTTGTGCCTTGGCACTGGCCTGTCCCTCTGCCTGAATCATCATCTTCTCCCCCCTCCAGGGCATTTCCCACTTGTCCTGCCCAGGGACAGAGTATAGGGGAGAAGGCATAGGGACAAGAGAACATCCCAGCCAGGCTGTTAAATAAAGGGTGCAGAGAGCAGTGTGTTTCACTAGGAGAGGAGGGCAGGTGTGTCTGGTGAAGAAGGAGCAGTCTCAGGGAGGGAAGTGGGAGGACGGTGGGTGTGTTTGAGGCTAGAGGGTGAAGGCAATCATATACGGCTTTGAGGAACTTCCACCTGATCCTGGGGTAATAGGGAGCCACTGAAGACTGTTGAGCAGGATGGCAATGAGCTTAAGTGCTGTTCAGAAGCTTCTCTCTGGCTGCATCTGAAGGAGTAGGAACCACCCAGATGCGCTCAAGCAGAGGCCTGTGTCCCCGGGGACACTAGGCTGTACCTTTTGGGGACAAAAATATGACTGTCCCAGCTCCAGCAGAGTCTAAAGGCAGGGCCAGCCCCCGCATCCCTAATGGCCAGGACAGGGTGAATAAGGGGACACAGAAGAGCTGGTAGAAGTTCTTTGCAGGTAAACAGATACCAGGAAGAGGCCACTTCTCTGTATTTGGTGACCTTACCTTAGAGTCCACAGGGAAAGGGGCACTGTATGAAGTCAGAGCTCCATTAGGGTGAACAGCCACCCTGCTCTGAAAGCTTGGGGCACCCTGTATATGAACTTATGAGGCTGGGGATGGTGCAAAGGTGATGGGTGGGGTGCATACGAAGGCCCAACTGAAGCATCATATCCTACACCTTGGGCTGTGCACAAAGGGACTTGGCATGGGCTGACTCGGTTCATTTTGCAACATTTGGCAGAGTAGTCTCTTGTTCCTTCCAAAGTGGCCCTCACCAGCCTAGGCCATGCAGGAGAACAGCTGGGGGCTGGAGAAAAGTCATGAATTTGGGGCCTGGGCATAGGAGGGAGTGGGCACAGGCCATGCAGGCCTCAGTGGTAACTCCCTCCCCCAACATGATGGGCTCTCCGCAGGCCAACACCTCAGCGATGCCTTTGCCCAGGTGAACCCCCTGAAGAAGGTGCCTGCTTTGAAAGATGGGGACTTCACCTTGGCTGAGAGGTAACTGCTACCAGACCTCACTGGAACCATCTTGGCCTACCCCTTTATTTTAGAGACAATTCATGCATACTCAAGGGCCCTCTAGGTCCACCCCTGTCACAACACCTTCATAACCCAGGGCAGGAGGAAGCTCCAGGGGCCTTGTCTGCTCTGTTCCATGATCCTGCGGCACCCCCAGCGTTTCCTATAGGATCCTTTAGGGAGAACAGAGACGACAAGAAAGCCTTTTTGAGCAATCAGGCCGTCTGAGGCTAGGCTGGATGCCAGATGATGAGAATGGATGCAGGCTAAGAAGAACTAAGCTTCTTTAAGGCTTAGCTTTGATGGTAGCTCTCTGGTCAGAAACTGTCTCCGAACACTTGGCAGGATATTCTGCTGTGGGCTTTTGCCCGGTGGTAGGATGAGCCTCAGATAGACTCTCAGCTCTTCTGAAACTGTGCCTGGGCAAGTCCCTTCACTATTCTAAGCATGGCTTCCTTGTCTGAAGAATAAGGCAAATACCTTGGCACATTGTCAGGAAGATTAAAGAAGGGACTCTGTATAAAGCCCCTAGCACCGTGTCCTTCCTCCCCTGCAGTGTGGCCATCCTGCTCTACCTGACCCGCAAGTATAAAGTCGCTGACCATTGGTACCCCCAGGATCTACAGGCCTGCGCCCGTGTGGATGAATACCTGGCATGGCAGCATACGACCCTGCGGAGAAGCTGTCTCCGGGCCCTGTGGCATAAGGTGAGGGTGGGGAGGTCAGTCAGGGTATCACCCCAAAGGGGCTAAAGCACCATCGCATTCTTCTTTTCCATTTGGAGAGTCTCTACTGCTCTGACTTTGACTCCACTAATTCTTTCTTCTGTTGCCCCCACGATGCTATGAAACCCATGTAATACAGTCTTTATTTGAGATACTTTTTTTTCAGTTCTAGAAATTCCACTAGGTTCTTTTTTAAGTTTCCATTTCTGTGCTGAAATTCACCATCTGTATACCTGCTTAGTCCATATTTTCTTCTAAATTCTTTAGCATATTTATAATCATTACTTAAAAGTCTTGGTCAGCTAATTTTATTTTTATTTTTTTTAAAGATTTTTTCTTTTGAATGTTTATTTGTTTTTGAGAGAGAGAGGAGATAGAACATGAGCAGAGGAGGGACAGAGAGAGAGGGAGACACAGAATCTGAAGCAGGCTCCAGGCTCCGAGCTGTCAGCACAGAGCCCGGCGCGGGGCTCAAACCCATGAACAGTGAGATCATGACTTGAGCCGAAGTCGGATGCTCAACCGACTGAGCCACCCAGGTGCCCCAATTTGTCAGTTAATTTTAATACTTTGGTCCCCTGTGGACCTATTTCTATTGGCCGTTTTTTATCCTCCTGATTATGGGTCACATTTTCTTCTTTTTTTGCATGTCTCATAATTTAATATTGTGTGCTACATATTATGTTTGAAAGAAGGTAGAGGGACGCCTGGGTGGCTCAATTGGTTGAGCATCTGACTCTTGATTTCAGCTCACGTCACGATCCCAGGGTTGTGGGATTGAGCCCCACATTTGGCTCCATGCTGAGCATGAAGCCTGCTTAAGATTCTCTCTCTCTGCCTCTCTCCTCTGTGCTCTCTCTCTCTCTCTCTCTCAAAAATAAATAAATAAATAAATAAATAAATAAATAAATAAATAAATAAATACAAACTTTACAAAAATAAATAAAAGAAGTCAGAGATAGAAGTACATACTAAATGCCTCTAGAAAGAGTTTGTATTTTCCTCCGTCAGGCAGCCATGGTATGAGGTTAATTTCTTCCAGCTAATCAGGAGGTGGGCTAGGTTGTAGCTTTAGTTAGTTTCAGTTCATCTCTGGTTTCAGATATCTTTTTTTTTTTCTAAGTTTATTTATTTATTTTGAGGTGAGGAGAGGCAGAGAAAGGGAAAGATAGAATATCCCAAGTAGGCTCTGCACTGTCAGCACGGAGCGCAATGTGGGGCTCGAACTCATGAATTGTGCAATCATGAGCTGAGCTGAAATCAAGTATTGGACACTTAACCGACTGAGCTACACAGGTGCCCCTGTTGTTGTTCACAACACCATTATTCACAGTAGCTAGATGGTGGGAGAAACGCCAGTGTCCATGGATGGATGAATGGATAAACAAAGTGGTATGTACATGCCAAGGAATATTATTCGGCCATAAAAAGGAAGGAAATAATGCAATATGTTATCATATGGATAAACCTTAAAAACATTACGCTAAGTGAAATAAGCCAGACAGAAAAAGACAAATACTCTATGATTCCACTTTTCTATATTTATTTTTTAAGGTTAAAAACTTTTTGTTAAGTTTATGTATTTATTTTGAGAGAGACAGAGATAGCATGAGTTGGGGGGGAGAGGGGGCGGGGACAGAGAAAGAGAGGGAGAAAGAGAGAGAGAATGAGAGAGAGAGAGAGAGAGAGAGAGAGAGAATCCTAAGCAGGCTCTACGCTGTCAGCACAGAACCGGAAGTGGGGCTCGAACCCATGGAATCATGAGATCATGACCTGAGCTGAAACAGTCAGACGCTTAACCGACTGAGCCACCCAGGCGCCCCTATTTTTTAAGATTTTAAATTTATTTTTAAGTAATGTCTATACTCACTATGGGGCTTGAACTCACAACCCTGAGATCAAGAGTTTCATGCCCCATGGACTAAGCCATCCAGGTGCCCCTTGTTTTATCTTTTTAAAGATTTTTTATCACTTTTTTTTGAAGTTTATTTTTCTTAGTAATCTCTATATCCAACGTGAGGCTGGAACTTATGACCCCAAGATTAAGAGTCGCACACTCCTCTGACTGAGCCAGCCAGGCGCCCCTGTATGATTCCACTTATGTGGGATCTCTAGACTATTTCAGTTCATAAAGATGAGAAAGTAGACAGATGGCTACCAGGGGACGGGGTTTGAGGCGGGGGGAGGAGGGAAAGGGAAGTTGTTTAATAGGCACAGAGTTTCAGTTTGGGATGATGAATGAGTTTGGAGATGGATGCTACTGGACCCCTGAGTCCAGTTCTTGAATCTCAATGTCACAAAAATAAACACTGAGAAAGAAAACAGGCAGAGTTTATTAGAGATAGCTTGTACACAGGGGAGCCAACAAGAAAGAGGAATGTTGCCACCCGTCCCCCCCCCAACATGTGCAGCTTATAAAGGCACTTTTCCAAAGGGTGAGGGGCTGGGAGCAGGGAAACATCTTTCAGTCCCACGGTCATTATCTTGTGATGGTCACTTTTTAGTGGACAGTCACAGGATGCCTCTCTTCATGGTCAACATTCTTTAGAGCTCTTGGTAAATAGAAATACTCCTGCAAGCAACATTTAAATTGTTACTTCTAATTTTCCCCGGGTAACCATTACTCCCTGATAGTTGTTATCTCTCATTCGTTCCCTTTCCCAGAAGGAGATATTTGTCTCGAAGCATATGGAAACTTTTTTTTAAGGTTTATTTATTTATTTTTTGAGAGAGAGAGATGGACAGTGTGTGCAAGGAGGGGGAGGGGCAGAGAGAGGGAGACAGAGAATCCCAGGCAGGCTCTGTGCTGTCAGCGCAGAGCCCAACTTGCTTGAACCTTTTGAGATTGAGAGAGGGCGGGGGGGTGGGGGGAGAGAATCTTAAGCAGGCTCCATGCTCAGTGAGGAGCCCGACATGGAGCTCAATCCCATGACCCTGGGATCGTGACCTGAGTCAAAATCAAGAGTCAGATGCTCAAGCTGACTGAGTCGTCCAGGCACCCTTGGCTTTTTTTCTTTTATTTTTTGTTCTTTCTTTTATTTTCCATTTTAAATAGTTCTATAATTCTTTGATGGCTTTAAAGAAAAATAAGATTATTTTCTTTCCACCATTATTATGATGGGAGTTATGGTTTTTGTGACTTTGGTATCCAATAAGAAATGGGATTCCTCATTTTTAAAGTGTATGGGTCATCGGGGCGCCAGGATGGCTCAGTTGGTTGAGCATCCAACTTCGGCTGAGGTCACGATCTCACGGTTCATGAGTTCCAGCCCTGCATCAGGCTCTCTGCTGTCAGCATGGATCCTACTTTGGATCCTCTGTCCCCCTCTGTGCTCCTCCTCTGCACACACACACACACACACACACACACACACACACACTCTGTCTGTCTGTCTCTCTCTCTCAAATAAATAAACATTAAAAAAAAAAAACATTTAAAGTGTATGGGTCATTGGCTTTATTGTTCTATCTCCTGTCATTTCATATATAACACAGAAACAGAAAACAAAAGCCAAAAAACTTCTTGGTGGCCCTCATGCCTTCCTGAGAGGCCACCCTGCTCTGGGATCTGGTGGGAGTCCTTCCAGTTCACGATTTTATACATTATTACATTTATGTGTACTCATAAACAAAATAAAGTTTTGCTTTGAGTGTTTAAAGTTTTATGTAAGTGCTCCCCATATCATTCTGCAACGTGCATTTTTCTATATTGCCATGGGTGGATCTAATTTATCCATTTTTAACCTACTCTGTAGTAATTCATTATATAAATACATCAGAATGTATTTATTACCCGATTATGGTCTTTTATATTTAATGAGGAACAGGGGCACCTGACTGGCTCAGTGAGTAGAGCATGTGACTCTTGATCTCGCCCCGTGTTGGGTGAAGAGATTACTTAAAAAAAAATAATAAAATCTTTTAAAAAATTAATTATTTATTTATTTTAATTTTATTTTTTATTTTTTAAAATTTACATCCAAATTAGTTAGCATATAGTGCAACAATGATTTCAGGAGTGGATTCTTTAGTGCCCCTTACCCATTTAGCCCGTCCCCCCTCCCACAACCCCTCCAGTAACCTCAGTTTATTCTCCATATTTATGTCTCTTCTGTTTTGTCCCCCTCCCTGTTTTTATATTATTTTTGTTTCCCTTCCCGTATGTTCATCTGTTTTGTCTTTTAAAGTCCTCCTATGAACGGGGCGCCTGGGTGGCGCAGTCGGTTAAGCGTCCGACTTCAGCCAGGTCACGATCTCACAGTCCGTGGGTTCGAGCCCCGCGTCAGGCTCTGGGCTGATGGCTCGGAGCCTGGAGCCTGTTTCCGATTCTGTGTCTCCCTCTCTCTCTGCCCCTCCCCCGTTCATGCTCTGTCTCTCTCTGTCCCAAAAATTAAAAAAAAAAAAAAAAAAAAAAAAAAAAGTCCTCCTATGAGTGAAATCATATGATTTTTGTCTTTCTCTGACTGACTAATTTCACTTAGCATAATACCCTCCAGTTCCATCCACGTAGTTGCAAATGGCAAGATTTCATTCTTTTTGATTGCCCAGTAATACTCCATTGCATATATATACATTCTTTATCCATTCATCCATTGTTGAACATTTGGGCGCTTTCCATACTTTGGCTATTGTTGATAGTGCTGCTATAAACACGGGGGTGCACGTGTCCCTTCGAAACAGCACACCTGTATCCCTTCGATCAATGCCTAGTAGTGCAATTGCTGGGTCATAGGGTAGTTCTATTTTTAGATTTTGAGGAACCTCCATACTGTTTTCCAGAGTGGCTGCACCAACTTGCATTCCCACCAACAATGCAAAAGAGATCCTCTTTCTCCGCATCCTCGCCAACATCTGTTGTTGCCTGAGTTGTTAATGTTAGCCATTCTGACAGGTGTGAGATGGTATATCTCATTGTGGTTTTGATTTGTATTTCCTTGATGGTGAATGATGTTGAGCATTTTTTCATGTGTCGGTTGGCCATCTGGATGTCTTCTTTGGAGAAGTGTCTATTCATGTCTTTTGCCCATTTCTTCACTGGATTATTTGTTTTTTTGGGTGTTGAGTTTGATAAGTTCTTTATAGATTTTGGATACTAACCCTTTATCTGATATGTCGTTTGCAAATATCTTCTCCCATTCTGTCGGTTGCCTTTTAGTTTTGCTGATTGTTTCCTTTGCTGTGCAGAAGCTTTTTATTTTGATGAGGTCCCAATAGTTCATTTTTGCTTTTTTTCCCTTGCCTCTGAAGATCTGTTGGCTAAGAAGTTGCTGTGGCCAGGGCCAAAGAGGTTTTTGCCTGCTTTCTCCTCAAGGATTTTGATGGCTTCATGTCTTACATTGAGGTCTTTGATCCATTTTGAGTTTACTTTTGTGTATGGTGTAAGAAAGTGGTCCAGGTTCATTCTTCTGCATGTCGCCGTCCCGTTTTCCCAGCGCCACTTGCTGAAGAGACTGTCTTTATTCCATTGGATATTCTTTCCTGCTTTGTCGAAGATTAGTTGGCCATACATTTGTGGATCCATTTCTGGGTTCTCTATTCTATTCCATTGATCAGAGTGTCTGTTCCTGTGCTGGTATCATACTGTCTTGATGATTATAGCTTTGTAGTATAGCTTGAAGTCTGGGATTGTGATGCCTCCTGCTTTGGTTTTCTTTTTCAAGATTGCATTGGCTATTCAGAGTCTTTTCTGGTTCCATACAAATTTTAGGATTATTTGTTCTAGCTCTATGAAGAATGTTGGTGTTATTTTGATAGGGATTGCATTGAATATGTAGATTGCTTTGGGTAGTATTGACATTTTAGCAATATTTGTTCTTCCTATCCAGGAGCATGGGATCTTTTTCCATTTTTTGTGTGTCTTCTTCAATTTCTTTCATAAGCTTTCTATAGTTCTCAGTGTATAGATTTTTCACCTCTTTGGTTAGATTTATTCCTAGGTATTTTATGGTTTTTGTGCAACTGTAAATGGGATTGATTCCTTGATTTCTCTTTCTGTCGCTTCATTGTTGGTGTATAGGAATGCAACCGATTTCTGTGCATTGATTTTATATCCTGCAACTTTGCTGAATTCATGAATCAATTCTAGCAGTTTTTGGGTGGAATCTTTCGGGTTTTCCATATAGAGTATCATGTTATCTGTGAAGAGTGAAAGCTTGACCTCCTCCTGGCCGATTTGGATGCCTTTTATTTCTTTTGTTGTCTGATTGCAGAGGCTAAGACTTCCAATACTATGTTGAATAACAGTGGTGAGAGTGGACATCTCTGTCTTGTTCCTGACCTTAGGGGGAAAGCTCTCAGTTTTTCCCCATTGAGGATGATATTAGCGTTGGGTTGTTCATGTATGGCTTTTATGATCTCGAGGTATGATCCTTCTATCCCTACTTTCTTGAGGGTTTTTATCAAGAAAGGATGCTGTATTTTGTCCAATGCTTTCTCTGCATCTATTGAGAGGATCATATGGTTCTTGTCCTTTCTTTTATTGATGTGATGAATCACATTAATTGTTTTGTGGATATTGAACTAGCCCTGCATCCCAGGTATAAATCCCACTTGGTCGTGGTGAATAATTTTTTTAATGTTTTATTGTTGGAGCTGGTTGGCTAATATCTTGTTGAGTATTCTTGCATCCATGTTCATCAGGGAAATTGGTCTATAGTTCTCCAAAAAATAATAAAATCTTAAAAAAAATAATAAAGGGGAACAAAACCACTTTTTAAAACCCTAAGAATTTTGAATCTACCAAATTGGAACAGAAGGGAAATGTAGAGAGTCCACAACCTCTTGCAGGGGTGAGGCGGATAATAAATAGAGGGAAGAGGCCTAGGTGGGGTTCTGCAGACTGAGAGCCAGCCCATGAACATCAGCCTTAGATACTGAGCAGGGATACCGTATGGACAGCAACCTTTACATTCAAAAGAAGCTGGAGGGGCACCTCGGTGGCTCAGTCAGTTAAGTTTAAGCGTCTGACTTCGGCTCAGGTCATGATCTCATAGCTCGTGGGTTCGAGCCCCACATCGGGCTCTGTGCTCACAGAGCCTGGAGCCTGCTGCAGATTTTGTGTCCCTCTTTTGCTCTGCCCCTCCCCTGCTCATTCTCTGTCTCACTCTCTCAAGAATGAATAAACATTAAAAGATATTTAATTAAAAAGAAACTGGAAGTCTGGACTCTCATATGAAATGTCCCGTGTTAAATGTCAGCAACTGATCCATATTTTTAAAAACTCTGTAGCCAGACCAATGTTATTAGCTCAGAACTGGCCTCCAGGGCACCAGTGGGCGATCGTTGATTCTGTCTACCTTGTATGGGAGAGGAAACTGAAGCCCAAAGCCAGGGCTCGTGTACGATCCTAGTCCTGTGTATCTGTTTACCTGTATCTCAGGCTCTCCCAAATGACCTTACCAAACAAAGCATGAAGCCTCCCTCTCATGATCCCCATCTATGTATCTCCCAGACAGCTCTGCCAACCTTGAGGCTGTTGATGGCTTCCCCCTAAAACACCTTCCTCCTGGAATCCTGGACACCCCTCTTTCTTGGCCCTCCCCCTTAGTCCCTCAGAAAATGTTGGTTCTACTCTTGACTTAGTCTTTTCTTGGCTGTGCCTTTCAGGCTAGTGACGGTGCCTCTCTGGGCCCCACTTTTCCATTTACAAGAGGAGTCATGGCACTATTATTATTCCTATATTATAGACGCGGAAACTGAAGTTCAGAGTGTTTGAGGATTTTGTTTTGGGTCCACACACTCTATAAGTGGCAGAGTGGAAATCTTATTAGCTTATCTTCCTAATTACTTATACAGTAAGAGGTACTGGCTTTATATTCAGGGGGAAAGATGTTATAAAATAGATTGTTCCCAAGCCTAATACCTACTTCCAAAATATAAAACTCATTGTTCAGGTCCCCTTTGAGTCCTTCTGTTGGATGCTCCTGAGGTTCAGCCATCAGAGATCACAGAAGAAGGAATATTTCTGGGAAAGATGGTCCTCTGGGAGTTTCCCTGCAGGCCTACTCAGGCTATAGAAGAGAGGTGCATGCAGCCAGAAAGCAGCTCAAACTGGGGTGGGGAGGCACACACGCCTTCCTGCCCCTGAGGCTGGCTGGGCTGGCCCTTAACCCTTTGCTTTGCTTCCCCACCTACCAGGTGATGTTCCCTGTTTTCCTGGGTGAGCCAGTATCTCCTGAGATGCTGGCGACCACCCTTGCTGAGTTGGATGTGACCCTGCAGTTGCTTGAGGACAAGTTCCTCCAGAACAAGGCCTTTCTCATTGGGCCCCATGTCTCCCTGGCTGACCTGGTAGCCATCACAGAGCTGATGCATGTGAGTGGTATGGATAGGGTGGGCCTGCTCGGCGGGGAGGGCCCTGGGGAGTTGCTGAAGTCTTGCCACTGGCTGTGCTTATCTATGGAAACCTCTTCTGGAGCTATGTGGCCCCCACACCGGGCAGATGCTGCCATTCTTGACCTTGCCAACCCACCCCCATCCTGTTCTCTTTCTCCCTACAGCCTGTGGGTGCTGGCTGCCAAGTCTTTGAAGGTAGACCCAAGCTGGCTGCATGGTGCCGGCGTGTGGAGGCAGCAGTGGGAGAGGATCTCTTCCGGGAGGCCCATGAGGTCATCCTGAAGGCCAAGGACTCTCCACCTGCAGACCCCACCATAAAGCAGAAGCTGATGCCTGCGGTGCTGGCCATGATCCGGTGAGCCAGGAAGCCTTGTACCTGCTCTGTCCAGGATAGTTCGCAAAGCATCTTCATTTCCAATCTCCCATGGGAGGTTGGCTCAGAGGGCAGGAGTGACTTGCCTGAGTCCCACTGCCCCTCTGCTCCCCAGGTTAGATCCCTACACCCACACCATCTTCCACAGCGGCCTGAAAGCCACAATGAGAATGGAACACCCAGATCTTATCTCCTTTAATCACTGCATTTCGTTTTCAGTTTAGGAAATAAACCTGGGCTCAGCCTGAGCCTGTGCTTCTAATAGTGTGTGATTTATTTGACCTTCTGTCCTGGCCCTCGTCTTCTTCTCTATCCCAAAGACAACCCCCTTTCCTAAGCCCTATGGGTCAGCTTCTCCGTGATGGTTTCCAGGAGTGAAATGAACAAACGCTCTCTAATCTTCTAGTTCTTGGAGAAAGTGATTTGTCAGCACAGAGGGCAGCAGGCATCCCATATGTGGTGGCTGTAGGCATGGTGATCAATCGGTTGGCTGGGCCAACTTCCCAGGATATGGCCCTTTGGCACCAAGTGCTGTAGCTCATGTGTCCTGCCTGTGTTCTGCAGGATTGGTCAGGAGGGGAAAATCCAAATAGCAGCTCTCCTGGTCAGGAAATCAATTATGCAGGCCTTAAAGGCCATGCCTATGATCTGTAAACCATAAACAGGCATAGTGTGCTGAGAATGCATTTTATTTATTTATTTATTTATTTATTCATTTACTTAGTTACTTATATTTTATTTTAAGTAGGCTCCACACCCAATGTGGGGCCTCAACTCACAACCCTGAGATTAAGGGTCACATGCTTTACCGACTGAGCCAGGCAGTCACCCCACTAGATTGCATTTTTTTTTTTAACGTTTATTTATTTTTGAGACAGAGAAAGACAGAGCATGAACGGGGGAGGGTGAGAAAGAGGGAGACACAGAATCTGAAACAGGCTCCAGGCTCTGAGCTGTCAGCACACAGCCCGACGCAGGGCTCGAACTCACGGACTGCGAGATCATGACCTGAGCCGACGTCAGCCACTCAACCAACTGAGCCACCCAGGCGCCCCATAGATTGCATTTTAAAATAATATTCTGGCTGGATGCGGGGGGTTGGACTGGAGGATGGCCAGAGAGGAAGCAGGGAGATTGGATATTATAGTAATCCTGCCAAAGGCGATTTGTGCAAGAGGGCAGGGCAATGAAGGGACTGGAGAACATGGCCCCTTCCAGTTTGGAGAGGGCTCCAGCACTAGGCTGTGAAGGCACTCTCCTGGGGAAATAGGTTTTACATAAACGGGGAATTTAGGGGATCAGGGAGGCCAAACTATTCTTAAATTTTCCAATAACATCCTCTTGTCAAGGGGCTTTTTCTGAATCTTGGCTTTGGGGGCAGGATTTTCTTACTCCAAGAGCCTCTCTTAGGGAATGGGGGTCCATAGCCACAGACCTCAGGAGCCCCCACGGTGTCAGTTGGAGGGACTTGGCCCTGCAAAGGAGCTGGGGAAGTTTCAGTCCCCCTGCAAGTCACTAGGTGGGCCCCATGGGTTCCTGCCATTTGCTAGAGGGATTAGCTGGAGTGTAAGGAATATGACCCCAGGGATTAGGGAGGGGTGGCTCATTCTTTCCAGTAGTGTGGGCCTGGCCTCCGCAGTGAGTTGGGGTCCAGAAACCTCCCCAGCCTCCATCCTGAGCACTGGCCATAGGGGAGGCTACTGCACCTCCTTTCTCTGCCTCCCTTTGTGTTCCCCGGGAATCAGAAGCCCCTCCTCTCTCAGTCTGAGGAGGTGGCTTGGGCCAATGGAAGGCAGCCAAGCCCTTTCCGCTGCTAAATTCACTGACCTTCCGTGCTGGAAGCGTCCTTGACGTCCTGTTCCCATTATCATCCTTCACTGTCCCAGTGTGGGTTCGGCTTTTGGCTTCGTCCAGCAAAGCTGAGGACGGCAGAAAGGATTACTCCAGACTCCGTGCAAGTCAGGAGAGGTGAGGGGGAGGCTAAGGGAAGTCTCCCAGAGTTGCTCTCAAGCTCCCGTTATTGAGCATACATTTAGGGAAACATTGTGCAATACGTCCGTGGGCTATGTGCCAGGAAGAACGTATAGAAAACGCGCAGAAAAACAAGTTAAGGCAGGATAAAATATTCCATGGGATAACATGACCCAAGGAATTTATGGGTACCGGCAGGACCTAACCCCTAGATACACATTAACTAGATAAGCGAAGTGAGTGCCCGCCAGATACACATTAACTAGATAAGCGAAGCGCAGTCTGCTGTTTTCAGCAACACCAGAAAGCAGTGTTCTCCTTTGCAATGCGTTCCCTGTAACCCCTAAACCAGGACATAGTTATTTGATTTCCCCAACCCCAGGTAGATATTGAGGTCAGGAGAAGAGGTGTGACCTGGCAGCAAAGGCTCGGGTCAGAGACCAAGTCTCCCAGTGCTACCGAGAGAACCGCTACAGGGATTCCCGGTGAGGGAACGAGGGAGAGCTGGGGTGTCTCTGATTGGTCCAAAGTTCTCCGGAGCCATCCAATGGGCGGGGAGGGTGTGGCAGGGCTCAGAGGAGGGCTCAACTCCTCACCCGGACTGCGGATTGCGCTGGGCTCTTGGCCGTTCCCGCCAGTCGTTGCTGTTCCCGGTCTTGTACCCTAGGCGCGACCCCGGGGTCGGGTCCTCCGCTCTCGCCATGGGCCTAGAGCTCTACCTGGACTTAATATCCCAGCCCTGCCGCGCCGTCTACATCTTCGCCAAGAAGAACGGCATCCCCTTCGAGTTGCGCACGGTGGAGCTGCTCAAAGGTGGGCCTGGCCGGCAGACAGGCCTTGAGGGCAGGGCCGCCCGTGCGCTGAAGGACCCCAGCCGGGCCGCGCGCCGCAGAGCGACTGGAAGGGTCACTTTCCAGTACGGAAGCCGTGACATCACTTATCGGTGGTGTATTTTTCAACAGCCCCGATCTTTGCTTAGTGACTACGAAACATTTTTTCAAAATACAGGTTAAGAGGGAGCAGAGCAGACAGAGAGCAGTGGGGGGCGCGGGGGACGGGAAGGGGGGTGCGTGGGGAACCAGAGTGAGTGCGCCAACACCCCCACACCGGGGCTTGTAGGAAACCATGAAACTGCCTTCTCATTTCTTTATTGGAGTAGCCCGCATCTCTGGAATTTCTGCATCTGTCAGCAAGAGAAGGCTGTTCCACTTGGAGCCCGTCCCCTCTTTACTTCTACCTACGCCTGCCTACTTCCCCTCCACATTTACAGGATCCAGTGGAGGAGGCAGGGCTGTAATCGGACAGTAGGCCTATCCTTGGGCAGGCCAGGAGGGAGACCCCTTCTTGGCTCAGCCTGCCCACCTTGTCTTTGGTGTCCCCAACCTGGGACACCAACTGCTATGCTGCCACCTTACTCCACCTTTTTAGCCCTCTTTGGGATGGAGGCTGGGCACGGAGGCATTTTCTGGAGGGAGAATGGGTGGCGGTGATTGTCTTCACCCAGTAGAAGGGCAAAGAGGGCCCTATGGCCAGGCGGGAGCCTGTTTCGTGGAATCGCTCTGACTCCACACACAGGGATTGTCGTACCTCCCAGCACTGGCCCAGCTCCAGGAATGCAGAAGTGAGTCAGACCTGGGAACACCCACTGGGGAAGGAGCCGTGAGGGTTTGGCACCAGAAAGAAAGAGGAGCTAAGCTGGTGGAGTCTGGGTGACTGAATGGGACAGAGGCTCCTGGAGAGAACGAGGCTGCACTGAGGGCTGGGAGCAGGTGTGTGTGGAGCTTTGTGGAGTGGACAGGTCACCCACCCGGCATAGGAAGATGGCTGAAGGGGGCAAGCCTAGAGCCCAGGGAGGAGGCTGGAGTGTCCGACAAATGGATGGACTTGGTTGGGGGTGGGGCTGGATTACAGCTGCTGGCAATCGCCCTCTCTCCTTGCCCAAGCTGATTTGGCCCAGATTTCCAAGGGGGTGGACACAGGAAGGGTGGGCCTCTGCTGGGGAGGTCAGGGCCTGTGATCTGGTGACCAGCAGAGTGTTCTCCTTCCCGCTGCCCCGCCCAGATAGGGGCCTTGGAAAGAGCTGGTGCCCGGATGTTGAGGTGGGGGTTGGGCAGAGACCTCAGAGGGCTTAGGGTTCTCCTCACCCGCCTCACTGGTCTCTCCCACAGGTCAGCACCACAGCGATGCTTTTGCCCAGGTGAACCCCCTGAAGAAGGTGCCAGCCTTGAAGGATGGGGACTTCACCTTGGCTGAGAGGTATCAGGTCCCCAGGCTGCTACAGGCCTTGTGAGGCCGGTCAGCCATTTGGGTGTCTACCGTTGATGGCTTGGACCACAGCTTGTGTGCCCTGAGCGCCTGTGCCAGCCCCAGCAGGCAGAGGAGCCTGGGGCTGGGAGGGGCTGCTGAAGTCATGGCATCTCCACTCTCCCCGGCATGGTACAAATGAGGAAACTGAGGCCGGGTGAGGGGAGGCACTTGCACAAAATATTGAGAAGTAGCTGCAGAGCTACTCTTCTACAAATCTTGGGAGCAAGTCCTATTGCCCTGGATGTCAAGAGAACACCCAGAGAGCTTCAGTGGCTATTTTCTGGGCACCCAGCAGGGCCAGGAAGTATCCAGGCCCTAGAGCCAAAGCAGTGAACAAATTCTAAGCCCTTACCCTCATGGAGCTCATATTCTACAAGGAGGGAGTGATAATCTCTGTAAAGGTGTAACACATCCCGTGGTGATGGGTGCCATGGAGGAAATAACTAGGGTAAGAGTGAGGGTGGGTGTGATTTTGAGTAGGATGTTGAGTGAAGGGCCCCTTGAAGAGGAGGCATCTGGGCAGAGACCTGCAGGAACAGAGATGCAAGGTATGTAGGGAAGAGTGTTCTGGCTGGAGGGAACAGCAAAGCCAAATGCTATGGGGTGAGACAGTGCTTGGGGTACAGGTAGAAGAGGCAAGGCATTCAGTGTGGCTAGGGTAAGCAAGGGGAGAAAGCAAGGGCTGAGGTCTCAGGGTAGCATGTGGGGCCAGGAAGATTGGCTTTTACTGTAGGTAAGATGGGACCATTGGAGGAATTTAAGCAGAGGAAAGCTGAGGTCTGACTTAGGTTTCTTGTTTTTGTTGTTGTTGTTGTTGTTGTTGTTGTTGTTTTTTTAAAGCGGGGGTTGGCAAGTGAGTGAGGGTGGAGAGAGAGGGAGAGAGAGAATCCCATGAGGGGCAGAAACAGAGAGAGAGAGAGAGAGAGGAGGGAGAGAGAGAAGCGGGGTTGGAGCTCACCCAGGGGGAGGCTTGTGCTCACTCGAAGCAGGGCTCGAGTTCACCTGAAGTGGGACAGAAGCTCACCCCAAGTGGGACTCAAACTCACAAACTGAGATCATGACCCGAGCCAAAGTCACATGCTTAACTGACTGAACCACCTAGGTGCCCCCGACTTAGGTTTTAAAGGATCCCTCTGGCTGGGTTGAGAAGGTACTGTGCTAATCCAGGAGAGAGGTCCTGGGACCCCAGACCAAGGTGGTGAGGTAGGGGGAAGTAGTGGTCAGTTCTGGATGCCCTTGAAGGTCAAACCTAAGTTTGCTGAAGAGCTGGAGGTGGGTGGAAGAGATGAGAGCCCAGGCCAGCCTCAAGGTTGGCAGCTGAATGGTATCCTTTACCGAAGCCACATAGTACCTCCATGGTAGAGCCAGATTCACATTCCACTTGGCTCCAGAACATCTGGCCGCTGGATAATCCAACATCCATGGAGGCATCGTGCTCTGGCCAGATATGATGCACAGGCCAGACATGGTGGAGGGAGAGGAGGGAGGGGGGAGGTCAGGGAGGGCTTCCTGGGGGAGGGTGCTGGAGGCTTTGGGCAGGTAGAGAGGAGATGGGATACGGTGGGAAGCAGTGACCCGTTCACCTGGGAGGCCTTGTCTGAACCCCAGGGAGTGTCAGAGGACTTGGCCTTGCTCCTGGCGTGGCCGTGCATTGGATATGGTGGGGAGTGGTATCTGAGTTGCTCTTGTCCTTCAAGAACCATGTTGGGTTGCCCCTTCCTCATGGAAGCTTTCTCTGAGTTCCCCACCCCCCTCCTTCTGAAATCCTAAGACATGTTGTTTTTCACTTGGTGCCCTTAGTTCAGATGGTAGGATGGCCTAATGTAGAACTGTGTGATTCAAGGCAGTCACCTAACCTCTCTGAGCCTCACATTCCTCCTCTGTACCATGGAGATAGTGAAATGCTCCATCTGTAGGAGTTGGGGAGATGTGAGCAGTGTGGGCTGGCCCCTATGGAGTGGCTGAAGAGTGACTAGTACATGTTCCCGCCCCCTCCGTGTCCCCCAGTGTGGCCATCCTGTTGTATCTGTGTCGCAAGTATGAGGTCCCTGACCACTGGTACCCTCAGGACCTGCAGGCCCGTGCCCGTGTGGACGAGTACCTAGCATGGCAGCACACGGCCCTACGGAATAGTTGCACACGAGCCATGTGGCAGAAGGTGAGCTATGGCAGGACGGGGACTCTTCTAGGATGCTCAAGGGACAGTGCTTTCTGTTTAAAACATTTTGTTCAGAACCGAGGCCTTAGAACACCAAATTCTAGAATCCCAGAGACTCCCTAGTCCAACCAACTTGTTTCCCAGAGGGGAAACCGAGGCAGAACTAGGGAGTTGACTTTGCCCAATGTGCTCTGATTCTTGAGCTGGTGAGAATCAATTTTATGCCCTTTGGCATCCTCCAGACTGCCTGGAGACATTGCCTTTTGGGAGACAAAAAAAGCCAAACCCTCTAACCACACACATACTTTTCAAGTAGGGAAGTGTTAAATGAAAAATCTTAAACTAAGCAGAGATGAGGAGACATCTCAATAAAGTTGATCCGATTTCTGGGTATTCAAGGATTTCTAAGCCTAAGAACACTGAAAAACTCAAAGAAGAGCCTAACAGATTGTACACATACAATGATTTTGTGTAAGAGGAAAGAATTAGACTTAAAATAAGCAAAAAACTGGCAAGGATTTGCTATAAAGAAGTAACATTCTTTTTTTTTTTTTTCCAAAAAAAATGTTTTAAGTTTATTTCTTTTGAGAGAGCAAAGAGAAGGACCAGGGGAGGGACAGAGAGAGAGGGAGAGAGAGGATCCTAAGCAGGCTCCATGTTGTCAGTGCAGAGCCTGATGCAGGGCTTAATCTCACCAACCATGAGATCATGACCTGAGCTGAAATCAAGAGTTGGATGCTTAACCGACTGAGCCACCCAGGTACCCTGAAAGAAGTAACATTCTTTAAAAAAATTTTTTTTAACGTGTATTTATTTTTGAGAGACAGAAAGAGACAGAGCATGAGCAGGGGAGGGGCAGAGAGAGAGGCAGACAGAATCGGGAGCAGGCTCCAGGCTCCGAGCTGTCAGCACAGAGCCTGACCTGGGGCTCAAACCCACAAACCGTGAGATCATGACCTGAGCTGAAGTTGGATGCTTAACAGAAGAAACACCCCAGAAGTAACATTCTTATTATTTAAGATGCTCTCAGAATGCCATCAAACAAAGGCACAGGAGAAAAATGGGCACAAGAAACCAGCAGGGATTTAATTGAAGGACAGAGAGAGATGGTCATTAAATGGATGAAAATACATTTAACCTAAGAATCAAGTAAATGCACATCTAAGCAGGACACAGATAACATTTTTACCCATCAGATGTACAGATGTTTTTGAAATGTGTGCCCTGAGTTATTATTTTTAGGGTACTTACAAAGGGCCCAGCACACAGTGGGTGCCCTGTGCATGTGAGGGAGCATGCGATGGGCATGCTCATACTCTGCTGTAGGTAGAGAATCATTGTTCTGAAGGGTCGTTGGGCAAAACGCAGGTTTCTGTAACCTTAGAAATGCCTTCCTTGAAGCCTCTTGGGGCTGAGAGAGGAGCCCCCTCAAGCTGGTAGGGGCAGGAGCCTGGTGCGTTTGAAGGCAGAATGGAGAGTAGTCAAGTAGAGTGAATATAGACCTCCACTACTCAAAGTGTGGACCAGGGACCAGGAGCATCAGCACCACCTGGGAGCTTGGAAATGCACAGTCTCAAGCACCACACAGGCATACAGATTAGGAACGTGCACTTTAATCAGATCCCAGAAGGATTTGCATGCGTTGTCCCATTTGAGAAGCCTGGGGTGGAGGAGGAGGTGGGGAGTGGGGAGAGGGTGACTGTGGTGCTGAGAAGGCACCTGGTGTAGGCTTTCATGGTGAGGGTAGTGGGGAGCCATGGAAGGCTTTATGCAGGGGGTGATATGGGCAAACTGGGATTGCAGAAGATCCCCGTTCTGCACCCCCCCCCACCCCCCCACCCCCGGCTGCCCTGCAGGAGGACCTAGGGAGTGGTGGAGGCTGTCCATGTTGGAGTAGGAGATGAGGCCTGGGCTGGTGGTGGCCGTGGGTGGATGGAGTGGGGGAGTGTGAGGAGAAATTTGAAGGCCTGGTGATAGATTGGATGAGAGCAGGAGCCGGCCTGCGCTTTGGGAAGACCCTGAGCCCTTTCTCTGCCTGCCCACCCACCAGATGATGTTCCCAGTGTTCCTGGGCGAACAGGTGCCCCCTGAGACATTGGCATCTACTCTGGCTGAGCTGGAAAGGTGCCTGCAGCTGCTCGAGGACAAATTCCTAAAGGACCAAGACTTCCTTGCTGGACCCCACATCTCAGTGGCTGACTTGGTGGCCATCACGGAGCTGATGCATGTGAGTGCCATGGGGGAGGGTGGTCCACTGGGCAGTGGGGTGTCCTGGGAGGGTGCCAACATACCAGCTCACATTGCCCTTTCTGACTGTGCGGCCCTGGGCAAGTCACTTCCCTCTCTGAGCCTCAGTGTTCTCATCTGTAAAATGGGGCTTCAAGACCCTATCCTGCAGTGATATTGAGAAGCTTCCTAGTGTCTCCTGGGAGAGAACCTCCAGCCTATTCCATATGTGGCAGAGGAGGGAAAACCCACCCAGGGGAATCCCTCGACCAGGTCATGCTGCCTCGTGCTTGTCCATGTGTAGCCACTCCACCTGGCTCCCTCTCCCCATAGCCTGTCAGTGCTGGCTGCCAAGTCTTCAAAAGCCGACCCAAGCTGGCTGCGTGGCGCCAACGCGTGGAGGCCGCCGTGGGAAAGGACCTCTTTCAGGAGGCACATGCAGTTGTCATGAAGGCCAAGGACTTGCCTCCAGCAGACAGTGCCATAAAGGAGAAGCTGAAGCCCTCGGTGCAGGTTTTGTTGCAGTGAGTGGAGGACCAGGCCTGCAGAGACGATGGAGACTCTGTTGTTGGAAGAAGAGATGGAATCGCCCCTCCTAGGCTATGAGCAAGGCCTGCTGTCCAGCCTCTGGCCCTTAGTTCCCTCCATGCATGAGATCTTCATTCCTCCTTTTGTCTGTCTCCTCACTCCACTCCTGCCCCTTCCACCCTGGCTTCATGTGACCCCTGGAAAGAGCTTTAGTAAACACATATTTGTCCCCCTTGTGTTTGAAACTTCTGGTGGTGCCTTACTGCTCTGAGGCTAAAGTATGAATCATTGAACTTTGCATTGCCCACCCCTCCAGGGCACCCCCTTCTGGTTGCACACAGTAGCCCATCATTTTAGACCCCTTCTCCCAGCTGCCACCCCCACCTCCACTTCCTGGCCTTAGCTCAGGCTGTTTCCGTTGCTTATAGGACCCCTCCTCACCTTGCCTGGTGCCCCTCCTAGTCTTTAGGCATTTGTCACCATGTTGTTTCTCCAGTGAGACTTCCCTGACTTCCCTAGCCCCAGGCCAAGTCCGGTGACCCCCGGGGCTCCTCAGCCCCAGACCTTCCCTCTTTCAGTCCTAGAACAGAGTTGGTTCCACACCCCCTGGGCTGAGCACCTGTCTCAGCTGGGGGTTGACCTGGGGAAGGGATGTCTGAATCGGACATGGACTTCATCTCTTAGGTCTCTGTCATCCCTCTGGGGTGATGCTGTCTCCCAGAGGTGGGGTGGAAGGTTGGTTTATGAAGTGCCTTGCAAGGAGGGAAGTCCCAGATTAGTTCCTGGCCCTCTGGGTGCTGCTGAGAGGCCTCGCTCTCCCAAGCCTACTCATAACCCCAACCAATGTCTTATCTATGCCCCACCCTGGGTCCCAGACTTGCCACCTGTCCCTCTCCTTTCTCCTCAAGATTATCACAATCCACCTGTCTTGTGTTCTAGACTCTCTGATAGCCTAGTCATCCAACAAACTGCTAATGGGACTGGGTCCTGAACAGAGCCTCTCAGCCCGCCTGCCTTCTCATGGAGGCTCGCCCCACCTTTTATTTTTTAATGTTTATTTTTGAGAGAGAGAGAGAGAGCAGGCAAGGGTCAGAAAGAGAGGGAGACACAAAATCTGAAGCAGGCTCCAGGCTCTGAGCTGTCAGCACAGAGCCTGATGTGGGGCTTGAACTCACAGCCTAAGCTGAAGTCAGACGCTCAACTGACTGGGCTACCCAGGCGCCCCATCTTTTTTTTTTTTTTTTAAGATTTTTTTTTTAAGTAATCTCTATGCACAACATGGGGTTCGAACCTACAACCCTGAGATCAAGAGTCGCATGCTTCACTGACTGAGCCAGCCAGGCGCCCCAAGGCTCCTTTAATATGCACACCCACATAGAATTTTAGAAGTGTAATTGAGATTATTTATACACACCCACACAATTTCTTTTTTTTTATTTTATTTTTTTTAACGTTTATTTACTTTTGAGACAGAGAGAGACAGAGCATGAACGGGGGAGGGGCAGAGAGAGAGGGAGACACAGAATCGGAAACAGGCTCCAGGCTCTGAGCCATCAGCCCAGAGCCCGACGCGGGGCTCGAACTCACGGACCGCGAGATCGTGACCTGAGCCGAAGTCGGACGCTTAACCGACTGAGCCACCCAGGCGCCCCCACACCCACACAATTTCAACTGTATTTTCATTTACAATTCAGACAACTTTGCAACACTGATGAGAGTACCATGTTTAGCCATATCAACAGGTTTCCATGTGCTAAGTCACACATTTTGTTTTGACTATAAAAATATAGGGTACTGTAAACATGGCTGGCAGTTTGGCTAGGACCTGGCTTTCACCCCCTTGGTGGATAGTACTTCAGCATGAAACAAGGTTACCACAGGTGCAAGAGGGCACAAAGGCAGATAGATGTCTGTGGTGAGCCAGAGTTCTCTACCCAGCCTCACCTGAATTCACAAGTGTCACTTGGCTCCTGGTCAAGAGAAGTGCAGATTTTCACATATAATGTGAAGTTGCCTAAGTTGGAAATGGTGGTAACGTGGCAAAAAAAAAAAAAAAAAAATTGGGATGGAGACTGGGAAAGGTCTCACACAGGTGTGTGTGTGTTCTGCGTGTGTGTTCAGACAGACCCACATTCTGTGAAACTCAATAAAGGAACCTTCATTTAAAATAAAGTTGGGAGGCCAGAAGGGGGAGCTCTCACACCCATTCCTCCTCGCAACCCTTTACCACTCCAAAAGGAAGAGACTTACCTTGCATTCCCAAGGTGAGAAGACTACATACTACCCGCAGGGGAAACAAAGATCCCCGCCCGGAAACAGTCCAGCCAATGAGACTGTCACAGCTCTGCTATTGAAAAGCCATTGCACTTTTAACTCCCAGTTTATTACCACGTACTTTTTTAACAGTCCTTCCCAATTCTTCCCTTTTCTCTGTTAAAAACAAAAAACAAAAACCAAACCAAAACAAAAAAACGTTTCTCTTCTTTGTTGGCTGGATTTTCCTATGGTTTTGCCTCAGGCTGCGTGTCCCAAATTGCAGTTTTCTGCTATCCTCGAACAAATAAAAAATTTCCCCCCGAATAAACCCATTTTTACCGGTAAAATAACGGGCTATTTTATTTTCAAGGTTAACAAACTAAAAATGGATTAAGAAGCAGAGGACTGCAGCACCTAAAAGCCCAGTGAGCCGGAAAACCCCTGGCCAATGTGGCTGGAGCCCGCAGAGCCTGGGGCACGGTGGGCGGGGCCATGGCTCAGCCAGTGTCTTTGGGGGAGGGTCACGAGCTCCACTCATCCCCGCCTGCCTAGGACTTCCGGAAATCTGCGCCAGCAGAGGCGGGGTGTGGACTATGCAGCCAATCCCGGGGCCCTGCGTGTCTGCCCAGCCAATAAGGAGCCTGGTTTCCGTGGCGCCCCGCCACTGCTGCCTATTCCGCGACCCTCGGGAACATCGACCTGTGTGTTCTTTCTCTGCTCGTGTGGCCTGTCCAGTTTTTTCCCGCCAGACATGCCGTTTGTTGAGTTGGACACCAACTTGCCCGCCGGCCGTGTGCCCGCCGGACTGGAGAAGCGGCTCTGCGCGGCCACGGCAGCCATCCTGAGCAAACCTGAGGACGTGAGCGTGGACCGGGGAGCACGGGGCGGGATGAGGCTGGTGGACCAGGGGTCGGGCTCTGTCCACGTCCCGGCTTCCCTCACCACAACCCGGGCTCCTCGTCACAGGGATCTCCGGCCTCCCTCTCTCTGTGACCCCGCGGCCCCACCCCTCATGTCTGCTCCTTGCTGCCTTCCCTGGCCCTGAAACCAACATGACCTCCAAGGACCCTGCCCCGAGCCTCTAGCCCTGACCCCAGGGGTCCACGCTTGTAGGCTCTTGCCCTCCCAGGTCCTCAGAGCAACTCGGCCTGTACAAGCTTCAGGCGAAACTTTCCTGTTCTCCGCAGCGCGTGAACGTGACCTTGCGACCGGGTCTGGCCATGGCGGTGAACGGCTCTACCGATCCCTGCGCGCAGCTGATCATCTCCTCCATCGGTGTGGTGGGCACGGCCGAGGAGAACCGTGGACACAGCGCCCGATTCTTCGAGTTCCTCACCAAGGAGATGGGTCTGGGCCAGGATCGGTGCGTGGGGGCAGGGAGAAGATGGGGGCAGGGAGAAGATGGGGGCAGTGATCCCATTCCAAGGCCCCTTGCAAGGCTGGGGGTAAAAAATGCACTCTTCTCCCTGCCCAAGAAGGGCCTAGGGCCCTAGGTCCTTGGATGGTATGTCTACCCTCAGAATGGTAGTGGAATTGAATGAATTCCTGGCTCTGCCATGGTTCCCTTGACATGTGGGCAAGGCGTGGCTTCTCCAACCCCAGTGTTTCCATCTGTGAAGTGGGAAGGCTCTCCTTTACTTCCTGGGGGAGTTGCCAGAGTCATGTGAGATGGCAGTGCCCTGTATCTCCCTTGGCACCGTGCAGGGCAGAATGTTATTAACCTGACAAAGCTATAACCATTTATCGTCTGCCTTTAGTCTTCTCCACAACTTAGAAAACCAAGAGTAATTTAATAGGAGAGCTTCTCCAGGCTGGTCAGGAGGGATTCTGGGTATGTCCTGAGGCTGTGTGACCTTTGGCCGGGTAGCCCAGCTAGGTCCCAAGTGAGGCTCCCAGGAGGGTCAGGGAGTAGTGGAAAGAACATTGGCTTGGATGTCTGGAGACCTGGGATCTAGGTCCAGTGCAGCTGGGGGATGCCTGACAAACCTGAAAGTGAACCATCACTGGTTTGTAGCCTTTTTTCTGTGAATAGAGGGGCATATATTAAATGATCATCCAAGAAGACCATACAGCCCCCGAACATGGGATTCTGTGGCAGGGCTAAAGTTTCTTCCTGGGTGAAAAATATTCCTGCACCAAGCCTATGCCTATGAGAAACTAAAAGCATGAGAAGCTTGAAAGAACCTTCCAGAATGGATCCTTTGTTAGCCCAGGAAGGCTGGTGAGGAATAGTCACTCCTGGGAGTGCTCAGACCTGGTCCTCAAGCTGGGGTGAGATAATAATTGTAACAACAATACGTAACATATGAATGCCTACCATGTGCCAGCTTATCTATAGCTACCTTATATGCATTATCCCGTTGGATCCACGCAAGCCCTACCCCTCTGTTCACATCGCCTTGTGCGGACATGCCATCCCCATGAGGTTTGCAGATGGGAAAACTAAAGCTGTCACACACAATCCTTCCCCTACTACCCCTTAGACTATCCCAAGTATCCTGCTCTTCATCAGGAACTTCCCATCACTTCTGTGAGAGGGGCATGTTTATTCACTCCATAGACATCGTGGGGGGAGGGTCACCCTATGACTGGTTTTGAGCTAGGCTTTGAGAAAACAAAGGTGTCTGGGGCACTGCACATGCCCCCAGGGGGCCTGGAGTTTGAAAGCAGGCTGCCCCTCTGAGCTCACAGAACATGCAGTGACCATCAAGGCTGCTGCATCGAGTGTCTGTCCAGGGACAGCCACCATCCTGCTTCTGACAGGCCTGCAGGGGGAGATCATTAATGAGATGAAGCAGTCTTCCAAAATGCCCGCTAGGCTAAGGCAGGCTGGTCAGGGAACCCATGGTGGGAGTGCCTGGCTAGGGGTCTTGGAATATGAAGCATTAGCCAAGGAGCTAATGACATCTTTTTTTTTTTTTTTTCTGTCTCTTGAAGGATAATTATCCGATTTTTCCCTCTGGAGCCCTGGCAGATTGGCAAGAAAGGGACAGTCATGACTTTTCTATGATTGACACAGAGGGCATCTAGGACATCTGTGAGCTTTCTGCCTCTTCCAGAGAGGCCTCCTGGCAGAGGAAGGGCCTAGTGGATACCAGCTTCTGTCACCCCTTCATGCAGATATGCCTGTGGCCTCACAAGTCTTCTTCCTCCCCATCCTTGTGTCAAATAAATGAAGAGATCTTCTTTCTTCTTCTTTTTTTAAATGTTTATTAATTTATTTTGAGAGAGAGAGAATGTGAGTGAGGGAGGGGCAGAGAGAGAGAGAGAGAGAGAGAATCCCAAGCAGGCTCTCCACTCAACAGGAAGCCTGACTTGGGCCTTGAACTTGAGACCATGACCTGAGCCAATATGAAGAGTCGGATGCTTAACCGACTGAGTCACCCAGGTGCCCTGCGACCTTCTTTCAAACATGACTTCTTTATCTCCCTTCACCCCTCCCTGGCATTCTCTGTCACCCTGGGCAGTGGTGTTGGTTTATGAGGTGGGAACTTTAGGGAACCTGAGAGATGGGATCTTTTCTGTCTTCGGGGCCACTGTCTCATGTATTGTATGTAGGCTGTTCAAATCCAAGTGTGGAAGGTGAAGCCTAGGGCCCTGCTCTCCATGCCCTGTGCAGGTTGGTTGGGCGGGCACTGGTCCAGCTTGGGTCTTCCTACAGATTTTGCTAACCAGATGTTCTTGCCCTCAGCTTGGGTTGGCCCATGCAGTTTACTGCCCATGGAATGCTGTGCTCAGCAGGAGAGCAGGGTGGCTGGGCTTCTGGGACCTTTCCTGGGCATCTCCAAACTCCCATCTTCTCCTATGAGTCTTGCTAAAAATCCTCAGTGGCTGTGTACCTTGTAAAACCCATGTCCTGGAATGGTAAACTTGGAAATACAATGTCTGCCATTAGAAACGGAATGAATGCAATCCCCGCCCCAACTCTAAATACTATATCATACTTTCCATTTCCAGGGATATATGGGCAGGGTGCAAAGGGTGTCCTTTTTGGTTTCTTCCCAGATGTTTGATGCAGAGTTTACATATCATGACCCTTAGACACTGTGATGGGCACTGTTATTTCCCTACAGAGTTGAAGGCCTGATCATTCTTGTCTTTAGTGTACCAGTGAAATACCAAATTGAGATTTTAAGTCTGTGCTGTTAATATAGTTAGTAAAGTTAGTTTCCAGTGGAGTGTTCTTGTGCCTGTGGTGTTTGTCCCTGACCACTGCTGTGGAATGCCATTAACAGCTAGAGCTTGGAGTTCCTTCCTTTGGCCCCCTGTCCCAACTGTTCCTGCACTCATTCCTTCTGCCAGCATGGGTGTCCTGCTTCCCAAAGGGGCTCAGGGAATGTTTGTATCATTGAATGAATGGTTGAAGTGCCCAAAAAGGGATTCAGGCCTAACCCTAGCCAGGACTATAAGGCAGCAGCCTTCTACCTGGTCCCACCTTAAATGTCTTATCCCCACTGTAGTGAGTGTGATGTCATCTATTTGCTGTGGGGACGACTGTCCCTCCCCCCTCTCCACATTAGCCCCATTGTGGCCTTGAGCTTTGTCCCCTGGTAATACTGTGCTTCCTGAGGATCCAGCATGGCTTGCAATGTCTCTTACCTCCAAAAGCTTGCCACATAGCTCTCTATGGGACCACTCTCCCATCTTTTTTCAACTGTTTCAAGAGCTATTTCAAGATACAACTCAGGTATGAGAGCTGCATCCAAGGATGGGTGTTATCCATGAAACTTTGAAACCGTCTGTTTATGCCTCTGTCCACTGCCCCTCCCTCCAAGGCAAAGTCAAGGTTTGTGACTCAATTCTTTTTGAAACTCCCGGGTATCACTAAGGCTTTATTGTTCTGAACTGGCGCTTTGAATTCTTCACCATGATGTTACCATCTTCATGTAAGGTCAAAGAGAAAGCCATAACCTTCATTCTTGTTTAAATCATGGTTGCTGGAATCAAGAAAGGCTGGAAAGGCTGTGAGATCTTTCTCAAAAAAGCTTCGCTCCCAAGAATTTAACCTCTCTCAGCCCAAGGCCGTTTTCAGGAAACTTTCAATGCGAATCCTCCTTTAGACTTTGGAATTCTGTCACTCCCTCGATAGATCGTTTACCCGGCCTTGATTTTTTGTGATTTTTGTTTTTGTTTTTCCTTTGTTTCATAGTTGATTGTATCTGTGCCTTTTGGGCTTCAAATTCTTTTCTGAAAAAGATGAGGCACGGGGTAGTAGAAAGGAGAACCCTCCTCCCCTGGTTCCAAGTGTTCCCCAAGTTTACATTGCCTTTAGAGTACCTGTCCCAGGTTGTTAACAAACGATAACACGGCCAGTCGTCATTTAGCTACTGCTCAGGGCCGGGCACCGAACTCGGCGCTTCCCAAATATTACAAGCGATGGAGCGTGGAGTCCGACTGCAAGCTGGCGCTCCGAGTCCACAATAGTTCGAGTACCAAAAAGCAAGGACCTGGAAGGTTTACACTCCCGCGCTAGGCTGTTTGCAGCCGGCAGGGTCGACGAGAGCCTGCGCGGCGGGCGAGCAGCGCGTGCGCCCTCACTGATTGGCTAACGGAGCCGGCAACGGAGCCAATGGGAACGCGCCTTATTGTCAGGCGGGCGGCCAGCCGGCTCGGGGGTCGCGGCAGGCAGGCCGTTGCCGTGGAGACGCCTGGTGAGTTCCAGGACTGCAGGTTTGGGGGCATCCCTCTGGTGGGGGTGCGGCTCTGCCGAACCAGCGGCAGCAGCGGGGGCCCGAGCTTGAGGGGCGGCGGGCGGACGGGCCGAGGCTGGTGTCGACGCAGGGGGCGCCTCTGGTAGTCTGAGTGGCACAGTCGGGGAAACCGAGGCCAGAGAGCGGGAACGGTGAGGCCCGGCCTCCAGGCTGTCTCGTGGGCCTCTTCAGGGCCATGGTCGCCATCCTCGGGTGCCTAGGACGGGGCTCCAGCCTCGGGAGTGGCTTTCAGTGACAGCAGCAGGAGCCACCATTGATTTTGCGTCCGCCGGGTGCTGAGCCCGGTGCTAACCCTCTACTGACGTCCTTTCTCTTCACCTTCACAGCCGCCCTGCGAGGTGAGTGCTGTTATTAGCGCCATTTACACGGGTGGAAACTGAGACCGAGGCGAGGGGAAAGGACTTGTTCAGAGTCAGCTAGCTAACTAGTGGGTCAGCCGAAGTCTAGACAAAAAAAAAAAAAAAATTTTTTTTAAGATTTTATTTTTTAGTAATCTCGACACCCAATATGGGGCTGGAACTTTCAACCCCGAGATCAAGGGCTGCATGCTCTACCGACTGAGCCAGCCAGACTGAATATCTTGACTGCACTGCCTCCCAGGAGGAGGAGGAGGACCTTGGCTAGATAGAGTCTACTGACACTCTCAGGTGTCTTGCACAAGTGACTTTGGAGCCACTTAACTCTTTGGGGCCTGTGTTACTATGGATCTATGGGTCAGACTTCCTTCAGAGGTTGGCAAACTTCAGTTGTAAGTGTAATAATATTTATAATATTAACATGTAGTTATATCATAGTATGTTGTGAATGTAATAAACATAATTATAATAGTATTTTAGGCTTAGCATAGGAGGCCTGCTCTGTCTACTCAGTTCTGGCATTGTTTTTGTTTTTTAATTTTTTTTTTTTTAATGTTTATTTACTTTTGAGGGAGAGCGAGAGAGAGCAGGCGCGCCAGCCGGGGGCCTGGGGGTGGCGTGCAGAGGGAGAGGGAGACACAGAATCTGAAACAGGCTCCAGGCTCTGAGCTGTCAGCACAGAGCCCAATGTGGGGCTCGAACTCACGAACTGTGAGATCATGACCAGACATGACCTGAGCTGAAGTCGATGCTTAATGCTCAACGGACTGAGCCACCCAGGCACCCCAACTCAGTTCTGACATTGTGTAGTGGATACATGCAGAGACAATAGGTACACCAGTGGCAGTATTCCAATAAAACCTTATTTATGGACACTGAAATTTGAATTTTATTGTAATTTTTATATAATTTTCATGTGTCACAAATTTTTTCATCCATTTAAAAATGTCAAAACCATTCTTCGCTCCTGGGCTGTATGAACACAGTAGGCGAAAGCCTCCTAGGGTAGAGGAAAGTGGGACCCAGTGAGGGGCCTCTTATGCCACAGCCAGGTAGTGCCACAATGTGGCCCAAGACCTAGGCTTCCTGACTCCCGGACCAGAGCATGTCAGGAAACACCACTGCTTATCACTGACTGGGTCAGGGTGCCGAGGTACTCAAAGTGTGCCGTTCTTTATGTGTTCTTAAGGTTGTGGAAACCATAGCCTAAAGAGTTTGGAAATTGGTGAGGTTAAACTCCTGAATGCGCTATTCTGGGATAATATGATTGCTGGGCTGGGAGGCTGAGAAATGAATAGATATTTTCTTTCTTTATTCGATAGCTGCTTTTTTTTTTTTTTTCCTCCTGCTAGTGGGTTTCTGGGGTTTGTGGTGAACAATACAGACATGGTCCCCATCCTCACAGTCCTTACAGATGATGAATACATAATCTCAAATGGCTATTTCTTTTTATATTGTTTATTTTAAACTGATTTTAGGTTTAGAGAAGAGTTGCAACAATAATACAGAGTTTCCTTCTGTCCATCACCCTCCTTTCCCTAATATTCACATCTTACATAATCATGATGGAACTATCAAGAACAGGAAACTAATATTGGTACCGTTTTATAAACTCAGCCATTAACCTAGTTTGAATATCACCAGTTTTGCACAATGTTCTATTTTTCATTCTGTGATCCTATCTAACTTCTCACTGCATTTAGTGATTGCTCCTTCATCCTTAATTACTTAGTCTTGTCTTTCTTGGCCTTGACATTTTTCGAGAGTACTGATCGGTTATTTTGTCTAATATCCTTCAACTTGGATTTGTCTCATATTTTCTCGTGATTGGAGTGAGGCCATGCATTTTTGGCCAGAATGATACAAACATTGTGTTGTCCTCAGTGTGTCATATCAAGGAGTTCAAGATGCTGATAGGTCTTATTACTGGTGATGTTTGTCTTGATTGCTTGGTTTAGTTGGTATCTGCTAGGTTTCTATACTATAAAGTTACTATCTTTCTCTTTCTAGTTAGTAAGCATCTTGGGGGAAATGCTTTGAAAGGATGGGAATTCTGGTTCTCTCAAATTTACGCCCCCTGACTATAGTTAGCATCCATCCATCTGTGGGTCTCTGTGGTATTTGCCTAACGGTAATTACCTATTTCTCTCTTTCCTTCTACTCTTATTAATTCAAATTCTATTAAAGGAAGAACTGTCCCTTCCCTCATTTATTTATATTAGTATGGACCACGGATATTCATCTTATTTCATGGGTTAAAACCTAATGTTACCATTATTTTGTTGTTCACTGTTCTGGCTTTGCCTGTTCAGGATGTCCTTCAGGTTAGCTGCTGTGTCAGTGGATCCTCACCATTTTTTTGGAGGATTTACTTATTTTCTGGCACCACAAGATGTTCCAGGCTTATCTTTTTTTTTTTTTTAATTTCTTTTTCATGTTTGTTTTTTATTTTGAGGCAGAGAGAGAGACAGAGCATGAGCACAGGGGAGGGGTAGAGAGAGGGAGAGGGAGAATCCCAAGCAGGCTCTGCACTCTCAGCGCAGAGCCTTATGCGGGGCTTGGATCACAAACTGCGAGATCATGACCTGAGTCTAAATCAAGAGTTGGTTGCTTAACCTACTT
This sequence comes from Panthera onca, assembly GCF_046562875.1. Lineage (NCBI taxonomy): Eukaryota > Metazoa > Chordata > Mammalia > Carnivora > Felidae > Panthera > Panthera onca. The sequence continues at coordinate 17,726,467 of NC_138350.1, forward strand.
AACCAGCTGAGCCACCCAAGCGTCCCTGTTCCAGGCTTGTCTTGTGTACTCTCTGCCCCTACTCTGGAATCGTAATTCTTTGTTATGCCCTTCAGTGTGGTTATGTAATTTGTAATGCAGTAGGTTCATTGTTAATGTTTATATTACATTTTGGGTTCCCCCTGGAACTTAGTTGGTTTTAATTATTTTTCGAGTGGGAAACATGACTGTGCTTCTAAGAGTAAGAAAGAACTGTAACAAAGGTATACTCTGGAAAGTGTCGCTCACTCTCCCGCCCCTGCCACCTTGTCCCTGTTCTCCTCCACCTTTCACCCCTTTCCCACTTATCCCCTGCAGCTAACTGATCTCTTTGGTGTCTGGATTATCCTTTCTTTTGCACAAATGAATAGATGGTCATGTAATTTCTTAGCTCCTCTTCTTTTATATATGAAAGGTGGCATGCTAAAGATAATTGTGTTTCCTTTTGTCACTTAACAAATGTCTTGAAAATCCTCCTGTATGTGTTCATAGAGATCTTATTCATTTTTAAAAAGTTTCATTGAGATAAAATTTGCCTATTTATTGAGATAAACTTTACATACAATTCAGTGGTTTTTAATATTCATAGAGTTGTGTGAGCATCACCACAATCAATTTTAGAGCATTTTGTCACCCCAAAAAGAAACCCTGTACCTGTTAGAAGACTTCTCATTGTCTCCCCCCTATGTCGAGGTGGTCACAAATACTTTCTGTCTATATAGATTTGCCTTTCCTGGATATTTCTTATTAATGGGATCATGCAAGATGTGGTCTGTGACTGGCTTCTTTCACTTAGCATAATGTTTTCATGGTTCATCCTGTTGTCAGTGTTCATTACTTTTTATTTATCCATTTATCAGTTGATGGACATTTGGGTTATTTCTATTTTTGATTATGAATAATGCTCTATAAACATTTCCTCATCAATTTTTACAGCTACATATTACTTCATTGTGTGGATGTACCATAGTTTATTCATCCACTACACTATCTGTAGTCATTTAGGTTGTTTCCAGTCTCTTGAAATTACAAACAATGTTGGAATGAATAACCCTGTGTGTATGTATTTCATATGATTGGAGGTACATCTTCAAGATTGATTCCTAGAAGTGGAATTGCTGGATTGAAACGTCAGGGCATTTGTAGTTTTGTTAGCTCTTGTCAAATTCCCCTCGAGAGTGGTTGTGCTAGTTGGCATTCCCATCAACAGTGTATGAAAATAATGCCTGTTTCCTGACAACCTCTCCAACAATTAAAATTTGTTAACTTTAATTTAATGAATTTAAATTTTAGTTAGTTAACATACAGTGCAATATTGGTTTCAGGAGTAGAATTAAATGATTCATCACTTACATACGACATCCAGTGCTTATCACAACAGGTGCCCTTTTTTGTTTAAAAAATTTTTTTAATGTTTATTTACTTTAGAGAGAGAGAGAAAGAGCACAAACTGGGAAGGGACAAAGAGAGAAGGAGGCACAATCTGAAGCAGGCTTCAGGCACTAAGGTGTCAGCACAGAGCCCGACGCGGGCCTCAAACTCACCAACCCTGAGATCATGACCTGAGTTGAAGTCGGACGCTTAACTGACTGAGCCATGCAGGCACTCCAAGTGCCCTTTTTAATACCACCACCGCCCCCCGCCCCCCGCTATCAACCCTCAGTTTGTTCTCTATCATTAAGAGTCTCTTGTGGTTTGTTTCCCTTTCTGCTTTTTTTCCCCATTAATTTTAATTTTTGCCAGTGATAGTGACAGTATGATAGACATAGTGTCTCAGTGTTGTTTTAATTTGCATTTCTCTAATTATAACCGGGTGTGAGCATTTTTTCATATGTTTGATAGCCAGTTGAATGTCTGTTTTTGTGAATTGTTTGTTTATATATTTTCCCTATTTTTCTAGGTTTTTTTTCTTTGCTTATTGTATAACATACTTAATGTGAAATTTAATTTTTGAAGTATTTTTAAGTGTACAGTTTGATGACATTAAGACATCAACACTGTTATGCAACCATTACCACCATCCATCTCCAGAACTTTTTTCCATCTTCTGAAATTAAAACCCTGTACCTATTAAACACTCCCTGTTCCTCCCCTCCCCCAGCCCCTGGCAACCACCACATTACTTTCTGTCTCTATGAATTTGACTGCTTTAGGTACCTCACGTAAGTGGAATCATACACTGTCATTTTGTGCTCGCTTATTTCACTAAGCATAATGTCTTCACGGTTCATCCGTGTGGTAGCATGTGTCAGAATGTCCTTCCTTTTTAAGGCTGAATAATACTGCATTGTATTCATATACCACATTTTGTTTCTCCGTTCACCTATGAGTGGGCACTTACTTGGTTGCTTCTACCTTTTGACTGTTGTGAATAATGCTGTGTCTATTAAGTTTTTAAGAGCTCTTTACGTATTTGTCTACAGTATATGTTGCAAATATTTTCTCCCAGTTTATCAGTTGACTTATGACTTCTTTTTTCTGATTAAAATTTTTTTTTCTAATTAAAAAATTATTTAATTTTATTGAGGTATAATTGACATATAGCACTATTCAGGTTTAAGGTATATAGCATAATGACTTGACCTATATGTATTGTGAAATGATTACCACAATAAGTCTTAACATCCATCATCTCATCTCATATAGATACAAAAAAAAAAAAAAGAAAAAATGTTTTTCCTTTGTGATAAGAACTCTTAGAATTTACTCTCTTAACTTTCACAATATACCATACAGCAGTGTTAACTATAGTTATCCCTAGTACTTACTTATAACTGGAAGTTTGTACCTTTTGGCCGCATTCATCCAATTCTCTCCACTTCCCTCCCCTACCTCTGATAACCACAAATCTTTTTTTTTTTTTAAATGTTTATTTATTTTTGAGAGATAGAGAGAGAGACCGAGTGCGAGTGGGGGAGGGGCAGAGAGAGGGGGACAGAGGATCTGAAGTGGGCTTTGTGCTGACAGCAGAGAGCCCTATGTGGGGCTAGAACTCATGAACCAGGAGATCATGACTTGAACCGAAGTCTGACGCTTAATTGACTGACCACCCAGACACCCCAAAATTTAAAACCATTTTTATGTAGTTAAATATATTAATCTTTTTTTCACTGCCTTTGGATTTTAAATCATGGTGAGAAAGCCTTTCCATATACAAAGTTAAAGAGGGACTCATCCATATTTTCTTCTAGTATTTGTATGGTTCCTTTGGTTTTCATTTAGATCCCTAATCCATTTGGAGTTTATTTATGTATATGGGGTGAGGTAAGGATCTAATTTTATCCTTTTCCAAATGGTTACCAATTTTTCCGAGCAAGTCTTAACTACAGAGTTCATTTTGACCCCAGTGACTTGAGATACTACCTTTGCTATATTTTATTTTATTATTAAAAATTTTTTAATGCGTATTTTTATTTTTGAGAGAGAGACAGAGACAGAGTGTGAGTGGCAGAGGGGCAGAGAGAGGGAAACACAGAATCTGAAGCAGGCTCCAGGCTCTGAGCTGTCAGCACAGAGTTGGATGTGGGAGGGTCTCAAACTCACAACTGGTGAGATCATGACCTGAGCTGAAGTCGGACACTTAACCGACTGAGCCACCCAGGCACCCCTTTATCATTATTTTTAAATGTTTACTGTGAGAGAGAGAGCAGGTGGAGGGGAGAGAGAGAGAGAGAGAAGGGAGAGAGAAACCCAAACAGGCTCTGCACTGGCAGTGCAGAGCCTGACCCTGGAGCCCAGTCTCACCAACTGTGAGATCATGACCTGAGCCAAAATCAAAAGAGTCAGATGCTTGACTGATTTAGCCAAGTAGGTGCCCCTCCCATATTTTATTTTTATTTTATTTTTTTAATGTTTATTTATTTATTTTGTGAGAGAGAGAGAGAGAGAGTGTGTGTGTGTGTGTGTGCACGCGGGCCCGCATGTGGGGGGGAGGGGCAGAGAGAGAAGAAGAGAGAGAATCTCAAGCAGGCTCTGCGCTGTTAGTGCAGAGTCTGATCTGATGCTGGGCTCGATCTCAAGAACCCTGAGACCATGACCTCAGCCAAAATCAAGAGTTGGGCACTCAGCCAACTGAGCTGCCCAGGTGCCCCCACCTTTGCCATATTTAAAATTTTCATATGTACTTGAGTTTGGGCATGATTTCTGTATCATGCATGTATCAGTACTACTCTTTTAAGTACTAAGGCTTTATACAGTATTCTTTAATGGTAGGGCTTATCCCCCTCTTGTAGCTCTTCTTCTTCACTGTTTTCCTAGCTGTCTTACATGCTTGTTTTTCTATATGAACTTTAGTATCAACTTGTCTAGTATCTCGTTGATATTTTTATTTGTATTGCATTGATTTTATAAACTAACTTAGAACTGACATCTTTATAATATTGAGTTCTGTCTAAGAACGTTTTAGGTTGTCATTCCATTTGTTCAACTTTAGTGTCTTTTGGTAGTGTTTTAAGATTTTCCTTGCATAGGTTGCACATTTCTTGTTAACTTAATTTCTAAATATTTAATCATCTTCTTACTATAAACAGGATTTTTCTCTATCATAATGTCTTCTGTTTATTTTTTATGTGAACATTATTGATTTTTCTATGTTAGTTTTCTATCATGCTACTTCATTGAGTTCTTTTATTATTAAGTTTTATCGTTGATGTTGGAGTTTTCCAGGTATTTTATTATATTGTCTGAAATTAAAGATTGTTTTACTTCTTCTTTACCCATTCTTATACCTCTAAATGGTTTCCCTTTTCTTATGGCAATGCTAATAAACTATGTACAGTGGTGGATAGTAGCAGACATAATGGGCATCCTTACTTTGTTCCTGATATTAATGGAAATGCCTTTAGTGTTTCTCCATTAAGTAAGATTTTGGTTTTAGGACTAATGTATATAACAAAGTATCCTTCAATTTTTATTTTCTTGAGTGCTTTTTATCATGAGGGGTGTTGAATTTTGTTAAAGGCTTTCTCTTCTTTGGAGATAATAATATGATTCCCCCCTGTCCTTAGATGATTTTATTGTGTTTTCACATATATGAATATTTGTGTTTTTATTGTTAGTATTTCATTAAAATTTCTCCAATTTTAATTGCATTTCCTTTCATCCAAAAGTTGTGGAGGTTCTTAAATTTTTAGATAGAAGGAGCTGTCTTTGGTTGTTGTTCATGGTGGCGGTTGTAGTATTATTAAATTCCAGTTTTAATTTATTGTGATCAGAGATATTTTAAGATTTAATTGTACTTTATAAAGTTTTCTCTGTGACTTAAGAGAAGTCTGTAAACATGCTGTGAGCACTGGAGAATGTGTAGTCTATGTTAGCTGGGTATAGAGTGATATACATCTGTAAGTTCTGTAATTGTTTTGTCGTTTAGATCTTCTGTCTCCTTAACTTATTTTTTTTTCTCCATTTGGCCTGTCTTATACTGAGAGTGGTGAGTCAAATTTATTATTATTAGTGCATTTTTATTTATGTGTCCTAGCATCTTCTGTGGTTTTTGTTGCAGAGAGTTGGTTGCTATGTTATTTGGTGTATATTTTTTTAATTCCATAGCATATTTTATTTTATTTTAGAGAGAATGTGCACGTGTGTGCATGTGAGTGAGCAGGGGAGGGGGAGAAAGAGAGGGAGATCCATGAGATCATGACCTGAGCTAAAATCCAGAGTCAGATGCTTAACCTACTGAGCCAGCCAGGCGCCCCATATATATTTTTTTAGATTTGTACCTATTTATTTTTTTGCAACTGTTGTGACATATTTTTTTTTTCTATTTTGATCTCCATTTGTTTGTTGCTAATGTATAGAAATACAGTCACTTTGTGGGTGTTGACCTTTACCCTGTGGCTTTGCTAAACCCACTTGATACTTATTAAACTTAGGGTTTTTGGGGCGCCTGGGTGGCTCAGTCAGTTAAGCGTCTGACTTCAACTCAGGTCACGATCTCGCGGTCCGTGAGTTCGAGCCCCGCATTGGACTCTGGGCTGATGGCTCAGAGCCTGGAGCCTGCTTCGGATTCTGTGTCTCCCTCTCTCTCTGACCCTCCCCCATTCATGCTCTGTCTCTCTCTGTCTCAAAAATAAATAAACGTTAAAAAAAAAAAAAAAAACTTAGTGTTTTATTTTATAGATATTTTTGGATATTTGTAGACAATTGGATTTGTATTTGGATAATTGTAGACAATTACATCATTTGTGAATATGGACAGTTTCATTTCTTCCTTTTTAATTATCTCTTTTTGTTTTTATTTCTTTTTCTTGCCTTATTATAGTGGCTAGCATTTCTAGTATACTGTTGAATAGGAGTGATAAGAGTGGATGTCCTTGCCTTGTTTCTTATCTTAGGGGGCAAAGCATTCAGTATTATGGTTAAGTATAATGTTAGCTGTAGCTTTTTTGGTAAATGCTTTTTGTCAGATTGAGGAAGTTTCCTTTCATTCCTCGTTTTCTAAAAGTTTTTTTTTTTTTAATCATAAATGGAGAACACAGTGTGTGATGATCATGTGCAGTAGGGGCCACATCAGAGGGGAAGCTCCTTGATGAAGTCCCATTTGGGTTGAGATGGGAATGCTTCTCTTTACTCAGGAATGTTACAGTTCACAGTGTTACCAAAGCCATCAGTGAGTTGTTCCTCTATGTGGCTTCTGCAACTTGGCTTGCCTTACAAGGGGGCATCCTGTGAGTGACAGATGCTGGTCTTTGAGAAAGATTTGACTGAGAAATTAAATGTCTTCTACTAAAACAGACAAGCTGCCTAGATACCACTCATTTGCTTGCTCATTCCTTAATGGAGTATTCTGTTGGTACAAAAGATAAAGACAGGACTGTTCAGGAGCTTATAGGCTGGTAGGTGGGAGAGACCTAGAGACTGGGTAATTCCAGTGCAGAGGTGAGAGTGTGTAGAGGAAATTTAGAACGTACTCTTGCTGTATTAAATCAGTATAAGATTTTCAGTTTTGAAAAGCTTTATTTTTATGTCTTAGGTAAAAAATTCTTATATGTACTGATATTTAAAAATCCAAGGCCAGTTTTAAGATAATAATTACTATGTACTATTTTGGCAGAAGTAAAGTAAAACAGTCTGTGTTACAGAGTCTCCACAGTTCTCTCAATGTGTATTAGAGTACAGTATTCTGACTCATTCTTTATTTTGCTACGGGGAATTGAGGGGGCTGAGGAAGAGTGGTAATGATCGGATGGAATTGAGGGGCTATGGCAGAGGGGATGCTGGTCTCCTAGGACTAATGTGCATGAGTCTTTGTGAGGATCACTTTTTTAGGTTCCTCTTGAAATGTATGAACACTTACAAGTATGCCTCAATTCCAGTATGTATCTGTGTCCAGCCCTCCCGACTGCCAGCCTTATGAGATATGCATTATCATACCCATTTTGCAGAATAGGAAACTGAGGCATAAGGGACTGGCTGACCTGCCTGAAGTCACAGTGCTAGAAGAAAAATAGGACCCTAAGCCCAGTAATCTTTCCAGAGGCTGTTTTAAGCTTAAGTGAGATAATGCAAATGTGCCTTATAAGTGTCTGGGATAGACTATAGAGGTAGAGGAGCGGAAGGTACTGTATTTTTAGATTATGTTAAAGTTAGCCCAGGAGCCCTTTCCAGCGGGGACAATTGGCTTGAGTTTTAGCATGGATTTTAGCAATTTCAAAACAATTAGGAAGCTTAAAGGTTCTATTTTCTCTTTGGCACCATGGGCTCCTCGAGGGTTTCCTGGCCCTGACTGTAGTACCCAGGGAGCACTAGGGGAGTCTAGGGGCTTTCCTTATGGAGGCAGGTGGGCAGAGGGGTGGGCAGGGACTTAGGCAGCAGGTGGGACCAGAAACCTCTCTCTTGACTTGGAGCACATGGTTTTCCCTCCAGCTTGGCTGGTTATCTTTCATTCATTCTGTCCTGAGGAGGTGTCTCCTGTCAGCTCTGAAATGGAACCTGCGTTCATCCTGGTCCTGGGGGACACAGAAGCCCCAGGGGAAGGTACCCGCCCATCTGGCACAGTCCCGGTAGTTGTTAGGTACCTTCCTGCTAGGTGCTGCTGAGCAAGAACAGGCAAGCTCTCCTCCTTCAGGAGTAGGTCGGCCCTGGGCCGATGTTCTCCCACCTATGGACGTGGGTCCCACTGCTGCTACACAGAGACCTGATCCCTCAGCCATCTCTGGGTCCTTCTCTCGTTTTTCTCTGCATGGGGATTCAGGTGGCGTCTGGGAAGACTTGCTGTGACCTGGAGCTAGCACCTGCCCTGTGGGGAACTGGTTGGGGGCCTATGGTTAGGTGTCAGCACCACCCTCCCTGCACTCTTTACCCCAATTTGTAATTGTTTACCCTTGCTTTCAGTTCTTTTGGGTATAGACCCAGATGTGGAAATGCTGAGGCATAAGGTCACCTTAGGTTTAAATTTTTGAGGAACTGCCATACTGTTGTCCACAGCAGTGCACGAGGGTTCTAATTTCTCTACGTTCTTGCCAAAGCGTGTTGTTTTCTATGTGTGTATGTTTTGTTGTTGTTGATTTCATTTATTTTGAGAGAGAGAGAGAGAGAGAGAGAGAGAGAGAGCACAAGCAGTGGAGGAGCAGAGAGGGGGAGAGAGAATCTTATAGGGTTCCATTTCACGAACTGTGAGATCATGACTTGAGTTGAAATCAAGAGTCAGTCACTTAACCGACTAAGCCACCAGGTGTCCCTTAAATAATAGTTTAGGGGCGCCTGGGTGGCGCAGTCGGTTAAGCGTCCGACTTCAGCCAGGTCACGATCTCGCGGTCTGTGAGTTCGAGCCCCGCGTCAGGCTCTGGGCTGATGGCTCGGAGCCTGGAGCCTGTTTCTGATTCTGTGTCTCCCTCTCTCTCTGCCCCTCCCCTGTTCATGCTCTGTCTCTCTCTGTCCCAAAAATAAATAAAAAACGTTGAAAAAAAAATTAAAAAAAAAAAAAAAAAAAAAAAAGAAATCCTGTACCTATTAGTAGTTACTCCCCATTTGCCCCTCTCCTGCTGCCCATTATCCACTTTCTGTTTCTGTAGATTTGCCTGTCCTAGACATTGCATGTAAATGGAATCAGACAACATGTGGCCTTTTGTGACTGGCTTCTTTCATTTAGCATCAAGGTTGATTCATGTAGCAGCTATCAGTACTTTAGTCTATTTTATGACTGAAGAATAATCAACACATTTTATATATCCATCCATTTTATTTATCCACTCATCAGTTGACAGACATTTGGGCGGTTGCCACCTTGAAGCTGTTATGAATAATGCTGCTATGAACATTTGTGAGCAAGTTTTGGTGTGGACATGTGTTTCATTTCTCTCGGGTAGATACTTAGGAATGAAATTTCTGGGTCATATGGTAACTCCATGTTTAACATTTTGAGTAACTACCAGACGGTTTCCACAGTGGCTGCCCACTTTACCTTCCTATCAGTAATGTATGAGCTTCTAATTTCTCACATCCTCACTAATCCTGTCATTTTTTGCAGACTTCAAACTGGTCTACTAAAACTGGTCTTCAAACTGGCTCTGATATTTTTTCGTTTATATTTTTAAAATTTAGTTTTCCCAGAAACTCTCAGTGGCTCCCGTTGCAGACAGGATAAAGCTCCTAGTTCCCCCCGCATGGTATCCTTTCATCATCCTCACCATCTCTGCTCTAAGACTCCACTCTGGGCTGTACTGGCACCCGCACGTGTCCCCATTCCACACCCCACCCCCGCCCCCACCTCCTTGTTTCGCCACCCTTCACTGCAGTGCTGTTCATTCCTGATCACTATCCTTGATCACTTCAAGTGAATTGACGTTGCCTGGGTTTCTCTTCGTTTCGTTCAACTGTTGAAAAAAATAACTGTTTATAGGTCTGTTGTCTCTGCTGAGCAGTGAGCCCTGGGGGCAGGAGTTGGTCTCACTCTTCTGTGTCCCCTGTGCCTGGTGTCTTATCTGGCTAGGGAGAAGCTCTGGCCTGGGGAACTGGGTGACATCACAGCTGTCCCAAGGCAGTCGCTCACCAGCCTGTGTGCTTAGAGCTGGTCAGGCCCCTGGACTTGGGAACTGCTTCGTGGTGGGCCCCCGGAACTATGATGTTGCTGGTGCTTCCTGGGCCCTCTCTCAGTCTCTCTTGTTTCCTGTCTAGGAGATCGTGGACTGGCACAACCCCTGCCAGTGATGGGAAGTGGTGCTCGGTGGCAGCAGTGAAGCTCTCTGAGTATGGTAAGGATTGGTGCTTGCCTATTTTCCTGGCATCAGTGTTATTTTGTCACTTTGCTCCTGGGAATGTGGGACATTTTCCTAGGTGGGGCAGCCTTCCTCCTGGGAGAGCTTTTGGCTCATTTGAGGGTAAGGATATTTGACCTTCTGTTGGAGTGGCTTGCAGGGCCTCATCACAGTTGCAAGAAAGGTACAAAGTTAGCATGCTTTGTTGGAGTCTTCCATTGTGTCTGGCCATTGCTAGGGTGTCCCCAGTCTGTTCCTTACGCAGTGAACAGTACCCAGGACATGCTCCCCAGACAGATTGTTATGGTCCCCCAGGCATGTTCTGGTCCTTATTTTTTTTTCTCAATGATCATTTGTTGTTCATTACTCAGATTCTGAGATGGCCATAGCTGTTCGAGGTAGAAAAGATTATGTGCCAGAGCAGAGTTGTATTCATTGTAGGTTGTTAAAGAGACAAGTGACATCTCAAAAGCAACTTTTTTCCTCCCTCAAATCCCTGTTTTTAGATTCGAATTGCAGCCTTAAATGCCAGCTCTACAGTTGAGGATGATCATGAAGGAAGCTTTAAAAGCCACAAAACGCAGACCAAGGAGGCCCAGGTATGTAATCTGTGGTCTTCCTCTGCAGGTAGACCTTGCTTTCCATTTCTGTAGGTGGTACCTCATTTTAAATGCATTCAAGTGACTTAATGGGATTTCACAGGAAAATCCCATTTTGAAAGATAGCTAGTTAGTTCCCATCTCATGTTAAACCTGCTTCACTTAGAGATGGTCACACTGAAGAGAAATTCTGTATTCTATGAGTAGTGTTTGGACCAGTCCAGCTTCTGGGCCCGCTTCCCCAGCTGGGGCTAGCTTTCCATGCAACCCATTCTTTGTGCACGCTTCAGGGATTGTACCCAAGGGATGGTAGCATATTAATGGTAGATGGTGCTTTGAGGTTTCCTGGTATACTGTCCTCACTTTCCAATGTGAGGAGGCCCTTGATGGGAGCTGTCTTGATGGGGTTGGTCGGGGGCCATGTTCAACTTCAGCTCTCTGGATTCTTGGTCTTTCCTCTCTACTATGAGGCCTGGCATTCCTTCCATTTCAGCCTGCCTCTTTCCTTCCTTCCTTCCTTCCTCCCTCCCTCCCATCCTCCCTCCCATCCTCCCTCCCATCCTCCCATCCTCCCATCCTCCCATTCTCCCATCCTCCCATCCTCCCATCCATCCATCCATCCATCCATTCATTCATCTGTCCATCCATCCATCTCTCCACCGGTGTCCTGCCTTAGTATAGCAGTGGTTCGCTTCTTCTTCCTGCCTTGGGTTTCCCTGGAATAAACATGTGCCGCCTCTTTCACAGGAGAAACCAAGGCAGTCTGGAGCCCTTTCAAAAGTCTGCTAGTCCTCTATCCCTGGTCCTCAAGGGATGTCAGTGGGCCCAGCCTGCCCACTGCCCCCTCTGTCCTGGAGGAGGTTGTCGCCCTCCCTGGACAATGATGAGGCTAGGGCAGAGTGGCAGGGGGAAAACAATGGAAACCATCCATATTCTCTAGGAATCACTGGGTTATTATGGCTGGTGAGACCACTCTCCCAGCTTCACCCAGGAAGGTCCAGCTGAGTTTATAACCTTGCTGTTGCTGTGACCCTGTGTCCCTGGGCCAGTGTTTTTTGCTATTGCTTAGACTCAGTTGAGCCTGTGTTGCTCCTGTCTCCTTGGGGGACTCCTGAGGGGTTCTTCTCATAGTAATGAGCTCCTGGGAGGTTGGAGTATTAGAATTGTTTCCACTACAGAGGTTATAGCTGTCAGTTAACATGGCCTTGACTGCAGTCTCCCTTACACACACTTTTGGCTTAAAAAATGACAAACCTTTATACTGTGTGAGAATATCTCTTATCTTGGTTCCCAGGAAGCAGAGGCTTTTGCCTTGTATCACAAGGCCCTGGACCTCCAGAAACATGACCGGTTTGAGGAGTCAGCCAAGGCCTACCATGAGCTCCTGGAGGCGCGCCTGCTGCGAGAGGTGAGGCACCATAGACCAGGTGGCGGGCTTGCCCTCTGCCCTCCCAGTTCTTGGCTGGGCAACCTTGGACATGTTACCTCCCCTCTCTGCCCCTCAGCTTTCCCACCTGTAGAGTGTCAGCCTCGTTGGATTGCTGTGAATTCCCTGAAGGTTGAGTGAATTCAGTGAAGCATATAGAGTGGTTTTTGGTGCATAGTAAGAACTCTTTGTCGGCTATTTTATTACATTTTCTTTACAACTTCTCTGCCAAGTTGGTGGGGGCTATTGTCCTTGTTTTACAGTTGTGGAAATGGAGGCTTAGTGAAGTGTTGATAGCTCAAAGCCATCCAATTAGTGAAGCATTAGAGCCAGGATTGGAACCTATGGTTTCCTGAGACTTAATGATCCTGTTGGCAACACATTTTGGCAAATGCCGTTTGGGTGATAGCCCATGAGCTCAGAAAGCCTGTGTAGATGCTCTGTGGGCATTTGAAAAACAGTTGGAGAAAGGGCTGGAAAAACAACACAGAGGCATGCTGAGGACACAGGGTATGGGCAGAGAGGGACAGGCAGGGCAGGACCTGGATCCAGCCTTGGGGCCATGCTAGTGATGAGTGAGTTCAACCTGAGTTGACTGGGTCATGGAGATGTTGCCTAGAGGTTTGAAAATGAGTCTCAACTTAAAATTGATTTAAGAAGAATTATATTTCATTAGGAGGAAAGGTTTTGTTTTCAAGTAGCCAAACACCAAACACAGAGACATGCAATAAGGAAGCAGACAGATGCTATCCATGGACATTTTCTAGAACACAGTCCTTCAGTTGAGCAGTCTCCTATACCTCTAGGAAGACAAACACTTGTGTCTCAAGTCCCTACCCCTGGATAGTTTCTACCACTAATGAGGCAAAATGCTAACTGAGTTCTAATTGTCAGTATGAGGAGTCTATCCCTTCTCTTACTCAAGGTGTCTGTTCATGTTCCTAATTGGATAGCTTGTCAGGATTCTTTAGTGCTGGTTATAGCGTCTTAGAATTAGGGCCATGGGAATTGCGATCCACACCTCCCCCTTTAGTAGAAAGTGAGTGAGGGCCCAGAGATGAAAATGACTTTATTCTACTTTACCGAACTTCTGCCATGGGCCAGGGACTGGATATGTTTCAGGAGTGGATCTTCCTTCAGACCACAGAAGAGTGGGCCTCAGAGGTGTGAGCAGGTGAGCACAGCACCGAGTCGGAAGGGTGCTGGCCGGATGTCGGCCTTGTAGCCATAGCTGTGTCCACCTCTCTGTATATCAATTTCAGTCTTAAATGACTGCTGTAGCACTCTCCTCCCTGACTTATAAAAGTAAAAGGTGGTCACCATAAACAATCAAAAAGTACAGAAAATATACAGAAAAGTTTGTTTTCACATTCATCAGGCATTGGTGTACCTAAAAACTAAATTATGTAGTTATAGTAGCACAAACACTTGGCATAAACAGGTCATGGAACACAGCTGAATCCTAAGAAGTGGACAGCTTAGTTGGTATACATGCTGGTGGAGGCTTGTTGGGGTGAGCTCTTTGTCTCCTGTGGCATCAGCCTGCATGTCACGGAGGATGGAGAATGGTGCTGAGTCCAGCTGGTTAAGTAGAGGTTAGTGACAAGAGCTTCTGTTGTGTCTGGATGTACCACTTACTATCTAGTCTCCAGGGTGGACTCACACAGCTTCTGTAAAAGGGCTTTTGAACAGTTCTGTACCTGGAGGGCGAAGGTACCTGGTGTCCAGCCTTGGTCACCCTGTCGTTGGGAATCTTTCTGCAGCATAAGCCAGACGACAGGAGAAGATCGTGAATGAAGCCTGATTTGAGCCTTTCAGTCTTCTTGTTGCAATTCCTTAAGACACTAGGGTAGATTTCTTGGGATTAGTCAAGGGGTGTGTCCTAAAGTGTGCGTGTCCTCGGATCTTATCTGTCCTGACAATGAGGAATGATGTGTGGGGGTGACCTGTCCCAGGACAAGGCTGGGATTTGGACCTGCCCCTGGAAAGAATTTCTTTGCGCCACCGAGCTTTTCTGTTAGAAAATGTTTTACTCCTTGTCCCATGGTTAGAGCAGTAGGTTGCCTCATCAGGGATGTCTTAGAAGTTGTAGCATTTTCAAAGAGTTTTCATAAAAGCTGTAGTGAAGTAACTTTCTATATAAAGCACGTTTACAATCTTTACGTTCTCCTGTCTCGTTTGCACTTTTGATACTTAGGGTAGGATTTACTGTTATAAATCAGAGGCCCTTGGGGCACTAACTTTTTAGTTAAGGTAACTTATCCACAGTCATGTGATGATTACAGAGGTGGGAGCTTAGCTTCCTGACTCCTAATCCAATAGTCTTCCTGCTGCGGAATGTGTAGAGATGTGTAAGTTGGCTGCCTAGGCACCTCCAGATCCTGCTGCTGCCCCTAGGTGGCTTCCTCATGCCCTGTTCCCCCTCTGCAGGCTTGGTGATGTGGGGGAGCTGTGGGCTCCAGGCTTGACCTTTCAGGCATGGCTGTAGCGATAGGGAGGGTTCCCCCTGTCTCTTTTCGTTCCCAGACTATCTGGAAACTGCCTTGTGGTGGTCTGACTTTTCTTCTCTGTCTGCTTGGAGCTGGAGGGGTCCCCCAAGAACATCTAGTGTAGTGCTTTCATTTTCCAATGGACGGTGCCACCGGCCTGGGCCAAGGGCCTGCGGCAGAGACCAGCCCGGAAGTCAGGTATCCTGCTGACTGCCTGCCGAGGCTTCAAGGCCTAGGTGTCCCTTCTAGGTGTCTCTGTTTTTGTTTATAGGCAGTTTCGTCTGGTGATGAGAAAGAAGGGTTGAAGCACCCTGGGCTGATGCTGAAATATTCCACATATAAGAACCTGGCCCAGCTGGCAGCCCAGCGAGAAGACCTGGAGACAGCCATGGAATTCTACTTGGAGGTGTGGTTTTGGCAGCGCTCAGCTCCCTCAGGGTTTTTGAAAGCTCTCTGTGGAGGGGGTGAGGTTGTGGTCTTATTGGCTAAAGAGAAGAACTTGTAGTGGCGCATTGCTGAGCTGTGGTGCCTGAGACCTTCATCAGCGGGTGGTAACAGGGAGTTCAGAGAGAGCAGGGGCCCGCATGTGCATTTGTCCTCTGCCACTCAGGTGTGTGTGCGTACCCTCTCTGGGCCTCCAGGTCCATACCAGGATGGTGGGCATAGTAAGAAGGAGGGTGGTTATGAAAATTAAATGAATTGGTACATATACAAGTTATGAGAGCACAGCCTGCCCCCTGGTACCCTGCTCCTGCTCATTGCCGTATCGCCATGATTTCTGTGTTACCGTCACCATCTCGGTGGGTACCCCTGATGTGCTCTACACCATGCGAACTGCTCTCCATGCATGTGCTAACCCTGCACCATCTTGCAGGAAGGTGTCTTCATCTTCATTTTAGTGATGAGGGGACTGAGGCTTGGGATCACTCTGCTAGTCAGTGTAGAAACAGGGATGTGAACTGAGGTCTGTCTCTAGCCTATAATCGTTCTAGGATCCCACAATTTAAAATTAAATTAAAAATTTTATGGGGTGCCTGGGTGGCTCAGTTGGTTAAGCGTCCGACTTCAGCTCAGGTCACGATCTCGCGGTCCGTGAGTTCGAGCCCCGTGTCGGGCTCTGGGCTGATGGCTCAGAGCCTGGAGCCTGCTTCCGATTCTGTGTCTCCCTCTCTCTCTACCCCTCCCCCATTCATGCTCTGTCTCTCTCTGTCTCAAAAATAAATAAACGTTAAAAAAAATTGTTTTTTAAATTACATTAAAAATTTTCAATCTAATAGAAATACCCCACAGATCACCTATTTTAATGGTACTTTCACTTCTTTTATCTATCAGTTATGTAAGGAATACAGATGTTCAGAGAGACAAAGTATGTCAAGAAAATGTTCTGAATTTGAACATTTGATTCATGTACCTTGTATTTGCCATTTTTTCTGGGTAGTTTGAGTGGCTGGGCCAGTGCTATGTTCCTCCCATCACCACTGGGTGCCTGTTCAGCAAGAGAGCTGACTGAATGTGAATACCCTCTGTTTGTGCTCCTTCTAGGCAGTCATGCTGGACTCCACGGATGTCAACCTCTGGTATAAAATTGGACACGTGGCCCTGAGGCTCATCCGGGTCCCCCTGGCTCGCCACGCTTTTGAGGAAGGGCTTCGGTGCAATCCTGACCACTGGCCCTGCTTGGACAACCTCATCACTGTCCTGTACACCCTCAGTGATTACACAAGTGAGTCAGGCTTTGATGGCTTTCTCCCACGTGCTTGTGGTTTTGGGACAGAGGAGGGAGGACAGCTTGGGTAAGTTGGAGGCCAGGTTAACACTGAAGGGCTTTCTGCCTGACTATCAGGAAAGGGAGATGACTTTGCATTCCTGGTTTATTGCGTGTGTCTTTCTTACTCAAATGAGATTTATCAAGAGCATTGTAGTAATAGGTGGCATGTTCTCTGAGTGGTTTTTCCTTTGGTTATCTCATTTCATCCTTGCATTGTCCCATCCTGTGCCAGAACCTCTTTCTATAACTTGCTGACAGAGAGCCTAGCAGCTGCCGCTTGACTCCTTCTGGTGCTGGGACCTCACTGTCCCTGGAGGCAGTCTCTTCCTTTGCAGAGCAGCAGGGCTACTGGGAAGGTCTCTGCCAGATGGAGCCCCAGTCTGCCCTCTAATTGCTTAAGCTCCTTTGCTCCAGCCTTGACATCTGCTCTGCAGAGAACACCTCTGTCCCTTGCATGGGCTGGTCCTGAGGCAGGCACTGATTAGGTGTTCTGGGAGTTAGCATCTTCTGGGTGTCCTCTGAGGCCAGAGCGGAAAGAGGCTCTCCAGGAGTGCTCAGAGCAGGGCTGAGTGGGGTTGATGCCTGCTGACCACCTCTTGTTCCCTTGGGACTTCCTAGGCCTTCCCTCTGTGGGAGCAGTGGTGTAGTGCAGCTAGAGCGGTGAGCTTTACTGCAGCAGAATGCCTGCTGAGAGCCAGCATCGTCAAATGCTCAGGGCCTCCTTGGCTTTCTCTCTGGGTGTCTGTGGCATCTGTGGTCCCAGAGAGACCATGTTCTTGTTTGTGTGGGGCAGGAGCCTGCAGGCTATCTAGCAGCTCTTCAGTCAGCTGCTTGCTGTGCTGTGTTGGGACTACCCGGGCCCTCCCTGCTCACAGATTGCACAGCCTTCGTGTGCCTTGCAGGGGGGCAGTGTGGTACCTGTGGAACTTTGTGACCAGGCTCTGTTTTCTCCTCCTATGGAACTCTAGGAGGACACCACTTTCTTCTGTCTCTCAAAGCTCCCATGCCCACATCTCTACTTCTGCTCTTTCTTTCCTCCTTAGTCCTGGCTCCTTCTTTGTCTGGTTATTCTCGATAGGAGTGTCTTGCAATCCATCCATACTCAGATCCCAAAGCTGAGCAGAGCACGGTAGTGGTCCAAGTGCCCAGCAAAAGCAGAGCTGGCACTTGGCTGCACTGTACCATTTCCCTGTGTGTTCACAGGTGAGGCCTGCAGGCACCGAGTCTGCTGGGGACTCATGGCAGTCCTGTCTGTTGGGCTAATGCCACTTACAAATGCTAAAGGCTTTCCTGGTTCACATTGTAGCTCTGCTTTGTGATTTCTCGCCCTCCCATTTTTTCTCTATGTTGCTTTGCCTGTTATTGTCTCTAGTCCTGGAGGAGCTGGAGAAGGCACAGACTTTCCAGATCATTGATTTGAGGAGGCTCATTGACATGAATGGTGTACATGTATTTAATTACAAGCAGTAGCTGTTTTTGGTAAGAAGAGTTTAAAGAAAAGAAAAAGAGAAGGAGGAAAATTGGAAAATACAGATAAGCAGAAGGAACAGAAGCTGGTATTATGTATACAAATGGAGTCACACCGTGTGGCCTGTTTGGTTTCCTGCCTTCTCCCCATGCTGTCCTGTGGCCTTCCCTCTGGTCAGTGAGCACACCCTTGACCATCTGTGTGGCGGCCGCTCAGCAACCCAGTGTGTGGATTGGGAAGCCTTCCTTAACTAGGCTCCCCTGGTGAGGCAGGGTGGTTTCTTGGTTTTTTTGAAGGCTGTTTTCCGGTTAGCCAATAGCCAATCACTGTGGGCCTTTAGGTGTTTGCAGTAGTTCCCAGAGGTGGATTGTTGGGCCGAGGGTTTGTGTATAACGCCTCCGGTTCTCCAGAAAGATCATAGTCTGTCCTCACATAGCAGCATTTGGGTTTGCCTCATCTACTGTGGGTGATAGTATTTTCAGTATCTTTCCTGATTGAAATAGGTAAAGTGGTATCTCCTTATTGTTTACCATCATTACTTCCATTCCAGAGTAGGGACATTTTCTTGGTGTTAACTGGGAAGGCCAGAGGTTTGGGGTGCAAGCTCAGAGGTCGTATTGTTTCTTTCCCTGCCAGCATGTCTCTACTTCATCTGCAAAGCTTTGGAGAAGGACTGCCGGTACAGCAAAGGACTGGTTCTCAAGGAAAAGATCTTTGAAGAACAGCCTTGTCTCCGGAAGGACTCCCTCCGAATGTTCCTTAAATGGTGGGTCCTGCCTCTTCCTATGCTGGTTCTGCACCCCTCCTCCCCCAGCAATGTGTGGTTGGTGGATATCAGGGGGCGTGTGCACCGCCTTCTCTCAGGTCCTGACCTTCTGGCAGATGAGCCCCTGCACTTCATTCCCCGCACTACCCCCTCGCCTGGCTTTGATCCTGCCCTTGCTTATTACTTGCCTGTATGCTTAATCATGGTGGTGCCTCCTTGGCTCTCTGCTGCCCTCCTTCCCTACTGCCCTGCTGGCTCTTGGCATTCACCAGCTGTCCTCTGGATGTTTGCAGTAACCTGCTGTCCACCTTGCCTTCTTGCCATTTCCCTTTGTAGGGCTTTGCTCCCAGTGATTCCCATGTTCATTGTCCCAGAAATGACCTTGACCCTGTGCCACCCCTGCCTTGCCTCCAGGACAAAGCACATGCTCAGTACATCACCTAGGAGGTCCTTTACAGTCTGACCCCCTTGGTTCTTCTCCTTGCTTCCCCCTTCTCTCTCCCGGGGGAGAAGAGTGCCTTGGGGTCCCCAACAGATTCCAGGCCTGGCCCCGTTGTGCACTGGCCTGTCCCTGTGCCCTGGCTCCCTCATGCCCTCACCTGGAAGGCCATCTTTCCTCCTCTCCACCTGTTGTGCCATTGCTCCATCTTTGTGTTCCAGCTCGCAGGTCACCTTTGGTTAGCTTTCCAAACTCTGGCTGTCTTCTTCCCCCAACCCTCCAGATGAACCAACTCCTCTGTCCTCTGGTCCTTGGCCCTTGGAACTCAGCTGTGATGGATATTTATTTCTGTCTGTCCCTTGTGAGATTATACTTCTTGTTCATATCTATCCTGATGGTATTAACCGTCTTTGGAGAGAGATAAAATGGAAAAATAAATCCATAAGCAAGTGACTTTGTGGTAGAGCCCTGCTGAGAGGCATCAGGACACCCTGGGCAGGAGGGCAGGTATTGCTGGGCCACCTCAGGTGGAGGTGTGTCTGTGTGAGGGCACCTGAGGCCTCAAAGCCCCCACCCACCCTTTCTGTAGTTTGGATATACCAGGGACTTTGGTGAGTTTAGGGGATCTGATGACTTTTTTGGATAGGACAGGATAGGAAAGTTCTTTTAAAATTCTCTGTAAATAATTGAGAGCAAGGTTATATTTTTCTGTGGCTTTTCTGACATTACTGTCGTATTGTTAATACATATGAAAACCCTTTGCTCAATTTTGAATTGTAGAAGGAACAAAGGGTATTAGTCACTTCTAGTGTATGTGGGTATTAAGAATGCTAATTACTGCCCTTAGAGGCCAGACTCAAGGGGTTATTTTATTTGTAAGAAGAATGAATACAGATTAAAGGATATTAACTTAACTGCATCCCTGTCTGTAAAATTTCAGCCTTGGCTCTAGTTTGTGACATTATAATTTCTGTCTTACATGGTTTTAGTGACATGTCAATCCATGATGTGTCAGTGAGCGCAGCTGAGACGAAGGCCATTGTAGAGGAGGCCCTGGGGCTGCGGAAGAAGAGGCAAGCGTTGACCGTGCGGGAGAAGGAGCCAGACTTGAAGCTGGTGCAGCCCATCCCCTTCTTCACGTAGGTCGTCATCTGGGTCTCTGGGGTTGCTGGGTTGGCGGGTGGACCCTGCACAGGAGGGAGAGGCCCCGAGGCCTGAGCCCGGGCTGATGGTGTGAGTGGGAGCTGGGTCCACGTTGGACAGATGCCTAGAGGCGTGCGCTTAACTTGCTGGCTGCCAAGAAGCAGGCCAATCTCTCACAAGTGTGCCTCGTCTAAGTTTCTCTTTGCTCTTGCCGTTCTTGATGCCAGCCACCTGCCACCTCCCCGTAAACCCCTTCTCAGTCTGCCCTTCCCGGAGGGGAAAATGAAACTAACATTTGCCAAGCACTGGACAGGAAGAAACTGGGTTCAGAGCAGTGAAATGGTGAATGGGGAGTCTGGAGTTGATCCCAGGTGTGGGTTCTGTGGCTCTTGAACCCATGGTCTCCCTCAAGGGCTATGTGGGATGCACTGAAGGATGGGCTTCAGGGTAGCCTTTGTGAATCCCTCAGTGTGTGAGCGGTCCCAGGGAAGAGAAAACTGGTATTGGCAGCCTCCCAGCGTTGGGGTCATTCTGCCCCCTCGTGAGATCTGGCGTGCAGTTTTTGTTTTTAAAATTCTGACATTGAATCCTGAATCTTTAAATTTAGTATGCTTTGACAACAGTGTTCTTCTACTCAGGTGTTGTCACATAGTGGTCTGCAGCTTCTGCCCTGGATCAGGCAGACCCGGGGCTGGTGTTGGCACCCATAAGTGGGTGACCCTGGGATACTACATGCCACTCCCTAAAAACAGGGAAAGCAACCTTCTCTTGTAGGGTTGTCATGATATTGAAATAGAGCAGCTTTGGCCAGCACAGAGCCAGCACCTGTCACACGCTCAGGAGGAGCTAGCTTTCGATCCATGGTATGACTGCTGGTATGTTTCCACATGTTGAGTCTCCCAGGAATGTCTTCCCGCCCGGACGCTGAGACGGTTGGAAAGTTGGGGCTGCTCTGCCATCTAGTCAGATGGCCTTCCCATTATTTTGTCGGCTGGGTCAGGAGCCCCATTCTGTTTGAGAGTGTGGGCTCCCTAGCTAAGAGGTTTGGGACTTTGGGAAGGACCCTGGATGTCTCCCTGTTACAGTGAAGGAGAGGAAGGCCTGAGAACGCTGGAGAGCATCCTGGTGATGTGACTAGAGAAGAGAAGCTGTGAAACCAGTGTCCAGCCTGCCCTCATGCAGGCGGAAGGCCAAATGGAAGCATGAGGGGGGTGGGCTTGGCTGGAGGAAGCACTAGTTGGTAGTGAAGTCCAGGATTGGGTTATTAGAGGAAGACGGCGGAGATTCTCTCTCTCTGGGAGGGTGGGTGAGGCTTTTAAAATAACCACTGTCTATTATAGGCCTCAGCACACTCCTCCCACAGAGGACTGGATGGTAGATGCTTTAGGCTTTGTGGGCCAGGTCCCATCTCTGTTGTATAGTCTTCTCGGGTATGTGTGTGTAACAACCCTTTATAAATATGAATATTGTTCTTAGCTTGTGGGCTGTACAAAACAGCCTGTGGGCCACAGTTTGCCACCCCTTGGTCTATTCATTGCCTAGGTATATGAAATTGTGTATTTAAAGCATTAGATATAACACAGATGGTGAGCAAATTCTTCCCCATCTGCATGTAACCCTTACCGAAGACTGGAAAAGAACAGGTAAGAAATCCCTTCTAGTCCTAGGAGCCTCCATTTGGTTAGGTTCTGGATTTTAAAGCATCTTCCATTTGTATTCTTGCCATAGCATTTCCTGGGTGCCAGCTTCATGCCAGGCACTGTGCTCTGTGCTGGGGACTCAGTATGGTGGGACCTGGTCCCTCTCTGGGGGCATTTGAGGGGTAGTCGGTCACCTGGAAGAAAAAGCACATGCCCCATGCTGAGGAGCCTTCGAGGAGAGTAGCACAGCACCTTGTGCAGAGCTCATAATGGAGCGTGCACTGCTTTGGGGTTCAGGGAAAGGCTTAGGTGCTAGAGCTGGAGTCTGACAGGAGTGGCAGAGGGGCTGGGATGTGAGTGAGAGCCTCATCGGGGGTAGAAAGAAGCCTGTGCAAAGTTCCTGTGGTATGTAGGGGTATGGTTTTGTTTGTAGAATTGAAAGAAAGCTAGCATGGTGGGAGGGTGGGGGTGGAGTGTGAGGTGAAGCTGGGTCAGTTGGTTGGACGAGGCCATGTGGCGCCCTGAGGCTGAGGGTGTGATTTTTAGCCTGAGAGCATGGGAAGCCAATCAGAGATGGGTGGGTGGATGTATCGTGCCACACCATACCGTACCACAACGCAATATATAACAACATAAAGCATGAAGCGAGAGACAGTGTACAGTATATCATACCACACCACAGTAAGACAGACACCTGTCATAGCACATAGCACACAGCATACGACATAGCACACACCACAGCACACAGTGGTCTTGGTTTGCCATGCTGCAGGCCTCGGCCCAGGTGGGGACCCACTGAGATGCTGCTCCCAAGGGGCCCTGCCCGAGGGCCCATTCAGCCGCTTTCGACCACATCCCTGTTAGCGGCCCCTCTTCACCTTCCTCTCCCCCAACCAAAAATAGGATTAGTGGCATCAGAGAAATGCCACAGATGAATTAAAAATTCGACCTTGTAGGGAAGGAGCTTTTGAAGTGAGTCAGTGGTTTTCATGCCTGCTTGGTGGAGTCTGAAGGTGCCTGAGCTGCTTCACGGCTTGTGCCAGGGTGAGGGCAGGAGGCTGCTGGGCCCTGCTCCTCCTGCTCGGTCTGCTCCACCTCAGTGGTGTTAGGCTCGGGATTTTGTCCGTAACGACGACGACAAAACCGTGAGCACTCTGCCTGCCCTCATGGAGATGGCAGTCGTGGGGCCAGTTCTGCCGCCTCTCCACAGGCTTGGAGCACCTGATTATGGTGCTGACCAGGTGTGGTGACCCTCTTCTTGCAGCTGGAAGTGTCTCGGGGAGAGTTTACTGGCCATGTACAACCACCTCACCACCTGTGAGCCCTTGCGGCCCAGCCTCGGCAAGAGGATCGACCTGTCTGACTATCAGGACCCCAGCCAGCCTCTGGTGTCTTCTGTGGTGGTGGCACCTGTCAGCGTGATCCAACCAAGCCCCGTCCCTGCCAATCCAGCTGTGACTGTGGCAGAACCCGTGCTCTCCTATGCCCCTGTGGCTGCAGCCAGCTTCCCACTGCATAGTCCCAGCCTGCTGGAGACTGGTGTCCCTGCAGGTGAGGAAACCTCCTGGGGTCACTTCCGGGGAGGCCCCATTTGCTGGGCAAGAATGAGTGTTGTGATGCCCTGGCCTCTCCAGAGAGATGGGTCTTGCTCATGCCCCTGGCTCAAGGTTTAGGTGAGAGCCCCTAGCTCTGCAGGGGAGACTTGGCCACAGGGCTGCTGCTGGTCAGGGGTCACTTCAGCACTGAAGCCCCCGAGGGGAGGGGGTCAGAGCTCAGGGATGCAGCTGCTTAGGACTGCTAAACGCCTGGCTAGTAGGTCCTGGCATAAAGGTCGCTCTTCCCACTTGTCATATGTGAGCTGGCAGGTCCCTTTGCTGGTTCTGCCCTGTTGCTGGCCATGTGCCATAGCACTGGGCACTGCTGTGCGCTGACATTGAGGGTGACACTGACCTTAAAAAACAGTCTGCAAAGTTACCACTATATGGTAATATATTTTTTAATGGTTTTATTGATATTTTTATAATCAATGTCAATGAAGTTATAAAAAAAATTTCAGACAAAAGTTCCAAGCCTTTTCTTGATTTCTGTGTCCCTGATAAAAAGAATATCTAGCAGTTAAAGAAGTTTCTGAATGAACATGTATGTTGATTCTAACTTTTTTGCTTAATCATACATGACAATCACACATAACACTCCTCTGCTCTCTGTGTAATGCACACGATTCTCTTGCTTGTGTCCTATCATTGGGTGCTTAGAAGGTCCTGGGCAGTGGGCAGAATCAATGTTGCTGCTGTTTGCTCTGTGATGTCCCAGGTACATCCACTGAGGCGCCAGAGGCACTTGCAGCCAGTGGGGGTGGGGTGGGGGTGGACAGGGAGTCTTTGAGACCCTGGTGTTCTGTAGCTGTGGGAATAATCTTGAGATTTGGCTTTTGGGTTCTGTGAATTCAAGCAAAGTAGGAGTTAAGTATTTTGAGTTTGAAATTAACTTTATTCAGGACTCTTGTTAAAAGACGAACAGTTACTTGAATGTAAGAAATAAAGATGAAATACACTGGTGGAATTAGAAAATTAGGGGCACTAATGTGCCTCTTTGGTGCGTTTTCTTACCTCTGCCCCTTATAAGATTTCAGTTTGCACTCTTTGTGAAGGTGATGTTTCTGGGGGAGATAAATCCAAGAAAGGAGTAAAACGGAAGAAGATTGCAGAAGAGAGTGGAGAGACAGCGAAGCGGCGTTCTGCCCGTGTACGAAACACTAAGTGCAAGAAAGAAGAGAAAGTAGACTTCCAGGAGCTTCTGATGAAATTCTTGCCATCTAGGTACTATGCAGATGTTTTCTCATTTGCAAAAATAAGCAAACATATAAGCCTCCAGCCTGTGCCACCAATAAAGTTTTTCCTTCCATTGCCACCCCCTCCCCTGGCATCTCCTTTGTGTCCCCATGACATCTGTGCCGATAGCCAAAGCACAGATGTCACTGGTTTGGGGTCTTGGGTTCTTCTCACTTCTCTTCCCTCTGAACTTCCTGAGTCAGGAGCCATGACTTGCACATCTTTTGGAGGACCGCATGCTCCTTGGGCCCTCAGGAGATGGATGGATCACCGAGCTACAGGCTACTCGCCCATGTCCTCATGCACGCACAGACACCCACTTGCTGGGAGGCCTAGGGCTACTGCTGCTGGGGTGCAGACTCTGGGAAACCCCACAGAAGGGAGCACCCATTCCGCTTTGGGGAAGAGTATGTGTGCTTGGTTTCTCCAGGCTCAGTAGGATTCCCTCAAATTCTGAGGAGGAAGAGGATAGGTTTGTAAATCCTCTTGCTTTCGCCAGTTCCTAGTGTTTTCAGAGAAGCCTCAAGGGAGGAGCAGCGCCCAGGCTGCCCCAAGTTGGGAGGGGCCTGGGCTCCATGTTCCTTAAGCCTGTTTTCACCAGGCCTCTTGCTTTTTGTCCTTGTCTCCCTACCTCCTCCAAAGGTTCCCGGGCTCTTGATTCCTGAGTCATCCTTGGCACCTTTGTTTATGGTGCCAGTAGGTGGGCTTCCTGATGTCTCCTCCCCTGCTCTTAGCTGAGTGGAGAGAGCAGTTCTGGTTGTGCTGTTCCATCATCTTGCTGCCATCTGACATTTGGTGGGCATGTTTCTTGTCTGCTGGGGCTTCCTCTCCTATCCCCTGTGTCTTTGTGAGTTCATACCTTTTTATCCCTTCACAGTTACTGGAATAGTTTGGGAGGTAACTGTGTATATTCAGCAGGCTGGCTGGCTGGCTGGCTGGCTGGTTTGCTTATTTATTTATTTATTTATTTATTTATTTATTTATTTATAAAGCGAGAGCTTGAGCAGGGGAGAGGGGCAGAAGGAGGGAGGGAGGGAGGGAGGGAGGGAGAGAGAGAGAGAGAGAGAGAGAGAGAGAGAGAGAGAATCTTAAGCAGGCTCCATGCTCAGCATGGAGCCTGATGTGAGGCTTTATCCCATGACCCTGGGATCATGACCTGAGCTGAAATCGAGACTCAGACGCTCAACTGACTGAGCCACCCAGGCACCCCCCCCCCCCCCATATGCATCTTTAACCAGGAGTCCTCAGCTCGTGATTTGGCCTATGCCAGTTTATTTTCACAGGTGACAATAGCCAAGTGCAGAAGGAGGAGCCAAAAGCTTTAGATGGATTGTGAATCCATTTTATAGCAAGATTCCCATTTTCCTCATTTGTTGTCTTTCTTTTGGAGGTGGAAGTAAAGTGCTTGGAAATCAGGGTTGTTCTCTCTAAGTAGAGGATGTGATCAGTACTCTCTGATAAATTCCTCTTCAGGGTTAGGGCCAGGAGCCGGTCTCCCTTCAGAACAGCTGCAGGTTGGGGCTGTGGCTGATGATACCAAGAGGTCTGAGTGACCCATTTCCCCCTCTTCCCCTCAGCCCTGCTGAAAGGGTCTTGCCTTTTTTTTTTTTTTTTTTCTTTTTTTACATTAAGAAAATTTTTTTATGGGTATCTGAGTGGCTCAGTTATTTAAGCATCCGACTTCGGCTCAGGTTGTGATCTCACGGTTCATGGGGTTGAGCCTTGTGTCGGGCTCTAGGCTGACGGAGCCTGGAGCCTGCTTTGGATTCTGTCTCCTCTCTATCTCTGTCTCTGCCCATCTCCCGCTTGTGCTTGCCCTCTGTCTCAAAAATAAATAAACATTAAAGTTTTTTTTAAAGTAATCTCTACACCCAACGTGGGGCTCAAACTTACAACCCTGAGATCAAGTATCACATGCTCTACCCACTGAGCCAGCCATGCGCCATTCTTGCCCTCCATTCTTGCGCCATTCCTACGTGGAATGGTTTGTGGCTTCTTTATCTTTATTTTGATTGTAGGTTTCCATGTCTGCTTCTTCAAATGGTCAGGCAAGAACAACGTGACAGTTTGCCTGCAGTAGCCACTATGGGGGTGTGTGTGCAATGAATGAACGAAGTGATTGAAGACTGCCCTATTTTATGTGTTTATGCTTCAGGGTTGTTTGGTTGAGGGGAAGCTACAAGGAAGGCCAAAACATGGTCGTTGGGAGGTGCTGAAAGAATGGTCCTCCCCAGGCCCACGGCTTTGTGAGGAGCCATCGAGGGACCAAGCTCAGAAGGGTCTTCTGTGCCCTCATACACCACTCACCCACTTTATCCTTGCTAGCCGGGCTCCCCTCAGGTCTTAGAGTGTACACCTGGTGTACATTCTGGCCTGTGCCTCTGTATCTGTCCTGCTGCTTTGCACAGCCAGTCCCTTCTCTTCCATTGTCCACATAGACATTACCCCCTCCGAGAGATCATCCTGACTCAGCTCTCTAAAGGAGGTCCCCTGTGACTCTGTCTTAAGCACTCCCTGGTGGTTGGTCCTCAGGTGGGCTCTTTGTCTTTGTGTTTCTGTATATTGTCTGTCTCTCCCATCAGAAGGCAAGTTTACTGTGGGCAGGGTTTGCCACACTAACAGCTGAATTTCAGTGTCTGGCACATGCCTGGTCACCAGTTGATCAGGAATCAATAAATCCTATTGGTGGGATGAATGAATGAGTGAGGGTATAGACTAGATACCAGCTCACAAAGGCCTAGAAAGAGGCAAAGCCTCCCGGAGGCCTGGATTTTGGATCCCGCAACTCGCTCATTAGCATCTTCCCTCTTGCTCAGTTTTAGTTTCTCTCTTTGGAAGAATTCGCGTGCTTGTTTCAGAATGTGTGGTATGGTATCACTTTTGTGATTTTGGTGTGTTCCATGCAGGCTAAGAAAGCTGGACCCGGAGGAAGAAGATGATCCCTTTAATACCTATGAAGTCCAGTCAGAAGCCAAACTGCAAAGCTTCCCGAACATTGGACCTCATAGACTGTCGTTCGACTCAGCTACGTTCATGGAGTCTGGTAAGAATTGAGTAACTTGTGGGAATTCTTCCTCCCATTATTCTGTATAGCCTGCTTAGGTTTTGTACTGGGAAAATGGTTCTGGGATAAAGTATGGTCAAGGGTTTGCCTGGATTTGTCTTGCGCCTGAGCTCCGTGGTCAGCTGGGAGGTCTGCTGAAATGTCTGGGCTCATACTTGACTTTGTTCCCTGAAGGACACGTGCTTCAGGCTGAAGCCAGGGGTATGGCTTTGCAAGTCAAATGCACATGACACAACTGTTGAGTGCATGTTGTAAGGTAGCGCATGGAGGTTGGCCCTTCAATACCTACCTGAGACCTGGAGGTTCAGAGAAGCTTGCTCATACCTGGTGAGGGCCGGAGCCAGGATTGGGGCCCAGCAGCCTGGCCTCGGCACCACTGTGTAGGAGGACATAGGTGCTCTCCTGCCTCTGCCCCTACCCTGCCCCGCCCCTGCCTGTCAGCTCCCAAAGAAAATGGGAGACCCTGGCATAGAAGGTCCTTCATTCAAGTCAGTTGTTTCTCCCTCCCTGGGCAGAGAAGCAGGATGTGCATGCATTCCTACTGGAAAACCTGACCAATGGGGGCATTCTGGAGCTGATGATGCGCTACCTGAAGGGCATGGGCCATAAGTTCCTGCTTAGGTGGCCGCCGGGCCTGGCGGAGGTTGTGCTCAGCATCTATCACAGCTGGAGGAGGCACAGCACCAGCCTGCCCAACCCACTGCTGAGGGACTGCAGCAACAAGCACATCAAGGTCAGGTGGGCCGGGGGCCTCTTGAGGGCTATTGTCAGACTGGGACCAGGGGATGGGCACAGGGACCTTCCGTGGGTATGGAGTTACTGTCATGTTGAGCTACCTCCATTTGTGGGCCTGGGACTGGGACCTGGGCCCCTGGAGAGTCATGGGACCTGGTTTATGTCTAGAGAGATCCCTGGAGGCTGAGTGGAGGCTGTACTTGGGGCTGAGAGTGGGCACAGGGCCATTAGAAGGCTGTTGCCAGGTGAGTGACTGTGGTGGCACTGGGGTGGAGGGTTCTGTAGGTAGAGCTGACGGGATGAGCTGCAGGTGGAGGTGAGGGAATGAGATGGTCAGGGAGAGGATGCTTCTAGGTCTGGCTCAGGTACCAGGGCTGGTGGTGGAGTGGTGGAGATGGAGGGGAGCCAGTGGAGAGAGTGGGCAGAAGTGGAACGTTTGGCTGTGTTCCAGGTGCCAGGGACTATTAGCATTTTGTTTAGCAGGTGAGAAAATAGAAATGCAGAGGCTAAATAGGTTGCTTAGGGAAGTGGTGGGGGCCACTGGTGGTAGGGGGCTAACCTGTGCCCAGCCTACCAGCTGACTGCACTCTGCAGTCCAGGCTCCTCCACTCGGTGCTTCCTGAGGCTCAAGGGAATACTGGATGCTCTGGTGCCCTTCTCCTGTTATAGGAGGAAGGCTGGGTGCCGGGAGGGGTGTACTGGCAGCTTTAGGGCCCATCTGGGTGGTCTTTCTGGCTGGGGGCACAGAAAGTGGAGGAGCTCGGGGTTGACAGGTCCTTAGGGCAGTGTGGAGGTACTGGGACAGCTCAGGGACTGTGTCCTGGCAGCTGCTGCTCATTAAGTCTGTCTCCCAGGGGCAGTTTGGAGTGGCTGGAGGAGGTGAGGCTTTGGTTTCCCGACAAACCAGGTTGATTATTTCTCTGCTGTGCCTGCTTGGCAGGTGCCTCCTTATCCCTGGACCTCAGCTTCCTTATGTACTCTGGCCTGACCCAGTCACTTTAAAAAAAAATTTTTTTTTAATATTTATTTTTTATTTTTGAGAGAGAAAGAGAGTACGACTAGGGGAGGGATCAGAGAGAGAGGGAGACACAAAATCTGAAGGAGGCTCCAGGCTCTGAGCTGTCAGCACAGAGCCCAACGTAGGGCTCAAACCCACGAACCACGAGGTCATGACCTGAGCCTAAGTCAGATGCTTAACTGACTGAGCCATCTACGTGCCCCTTGACCCAGCCACTTTTAAGGCTTAAGTGCTGTAGTATGGATGCAACATCTGGCCTGGTAGGTGCAGAGATACCTCTTCCATTGGGCAGTCTCTTAGGACTGAAGACAGGTCTCTAGCTCCTTCCAAGGAGGATCCATGTGCCTCTTTTTATGTCCTGGCAAGTAGCCACTGATTATAGAAGGAAAGTAGGTTTACTTTATCAATTTATCAAAGTAAATTTTAGTTTCATTTCATCCCATCCATCACTGTTTAATAACTCTGTAACTCCATTCCTGACCTTCCGGTACCTGTCCTGCAGGATATGATGCTGATGTCTCTGTCCTGCATGGAGCTCCAGCTGGACCAGTGGCTGCTGACCAAGGGCAGAAGCTCTGCAGGTAGGAGGCATTCTGTGTTCTGTGGTAGGAGTAATTTTCTGAACCTTCAGCAACCAGGAGGTAATGGGAGTGGGGAAGCTGAGTCATGGAATTCAGACTTAGTTTTCAGTGGGCACATTTCCTGGGTTGGCTTGTTGGGCAAGGAAAATCCAGAGTCCCAGAGAAACCCCTTGGACACTCAAGAAATAGTTAGCAGTAGCTGAGCTCCCAGAGGAAGCCACCTGCCTGCTTTTTTTCTATTCAGGATTAAAGAAAATAGGATCAGATTTCTCAGGTTATCACTTGATAATTTATGTGTCCCAATAATTTTCCTGGATGATGTGGGTCATTCTGACTTTTAAACCACTACCCAGTGAACAAAGTTCAGTATGTAAAATGAGGGCCCTTGGAGAGTCTCTGACTTCTCTGATCCTTGCCACTTGAGAGGCTGTAAGGCTCCAAGGGGCTCAGGGCACTCCAAGACACTAAAGCAAGTATGGCGAGAGCTCAGGGCAACCTCTAAGGAGGAGAAGGGTGTTTGGACCGTACACATGAAGCTGACTTGTTCTGGCCTGAATGGTTTTCAGTGTCTCCTCGGAGCTGCCCCGCTGGTGTGGTGAATGGCAGGTTTGGGCCTGATTTCCCAGGAACCCACTTCCTGGGTGACCTCCTGCAGCTATCATTTGCCTCATCCCAGCGGGACCTATTTGAGGATGGCTGGCTGGAGTTTGTGGTCCGCGTTTATTGGTTGAAGGCTCGGTTCCTGGCATTGCAGGTTGGTTCTGCAGTTGGCATTCCCTGGCACCCAACAGGGAGGGAGGAGAGCTAGACATGGTGTTGAGGATTCGTGTGTATGTGCACATGCGGCACCTGCCTGACACTGGGCTCAGAGTGAGGAAGTGGGATGTGGGGAATTTTCAGATCGCAGATACCCCAGCATGGCCCCCAGTCTGTACAGCATATGAGCACAACCACAGAGCTCTGGAAGGAATCTCCTGTGCCCCCTGTAGACCCCCCTCACTCAGGATTGCCTTGCGGTCTTGAACCCTTTGCCTGTGTTTTTCTGGGAGAGGCTGAATGAATGCACAAATGGATGCAGAGCTTTCTAGAAGGGGAAACCACCTGTCTTGTGTGAATTCTCGGAAGGCTTCTCCTCAGAGCCTGGTCTGGATGGCCAGGATATACCTGGTGGTACCCAGTACACTGTGGTAGAATGAATAAGATTGTCATAGTTGGTTCTGGAATTAGATAAGCTTAGGTTCTAATCCTGGCTCTGCCATTTATCCGTTCATGATCTTGAACAAGACACTCAGCCTTCTTCAAGTGTCCTCAGTGTTCTCATCTGCACCATGGGAGTTAATGATACCTTTCCTTAGAATTGTGGTATGAATTAATTATTCAGTCATTTGGTCATTCATCCAACAAATATTTGTTGAGCCCCGGCTGTGTGCCAGGCCCCTTTTAAGACGGTATAGCAGTAATTGGACAAAGCTGCCCTCGTGGTGCCTACAGTCTAGTGGGATCAGGAAGGTAAGGTACCTGGCATGGCACAGTGAGTTTCCCTCTTTCTGCCCCTGTCCCTTGACTGCATTTCCTTTGACCAGGGAGACATGGAGCAGGCCCTGGAGAACTATGACATCTGCACAGAAATGCTCCAGAGCTCCACTGCCATCCAGGCTGAGGCAGGGGCTGAGCAAAGAGACCTCGTCATCCGCCTGCCCAACCTCTACAATGACTCTGTCGTTTCCCTGGAGGAGGTGAGTGGGAGTTACTTAATGGTGTTTTCTTGGCCAAAGATTTATTCTTGTCGGTGATTTATTTATTCCATGTCCCTGTGGAGCAGGAGAGCAGCCCACGTGCTGAACAGGGCTCCTTCCTCCCAGGAGAGGGTGAAGGGGCCTGGGAGAGGTACTCTAGTGCACTGGGAAAGGGAGAGAAAGGTTTTCCAGGTGGCAAGGGGCAAGGAGGCATTCACCGGCAAGACCTGGAGTGATCATTGCTCAGCTCCCTGGGCCGTGTGTTGCAGCAACCCCAGAGGAATTAGAGGGAAACTGCAGACCGGTGCTGGTCTGGCTGTGGGGCTGGGTCAGCAGAGCCATGTATGCTAGGCTGTGCTGCGTTCTGATCCTGTTATCACTGTGCCGCCTCAATCCTCAGCACAGTTCCATGGCTGTGACATGTCCACATCAGCTCAAAGTGGCCTTCAGAGTCTTGCAGAGTTTTTTTTAAGTGTATTTATTTGAGTAATCTCTATACCCAACATGGGGCTTGAACTCATGACCCTGAGATCAAGAGTCACATGCTCCTCTGACTGCACCAGCCAGGCACCCCATGTTTTGCAATTTTTTTTAAGTTTACTTATTTATTTTTGAGAGAGAGAGAGCAAGCAAGGGAGGAGCAGAGAGAGAGGGAGAGAGAGAATCTGAAGCAGGGTCCACACTGTCAGTGCAAAGCTTGACGCGGGGCTTGTACTCATGAACTGTGAAATCATGACCTGATTGAGCCCAAACCAAGAGTCAGATGCTTAACCAACTGAGCCACCCAGGTGCCTCTGCTATGTTTCTTTTTTATTTATTTATTTTTCTTTAAAAAAAATTTTTTAATGTTTATTTTTTGAGAGAGAGAGACAGAGTGTGAGTGGGGAAGGGGGAGAGAGAGAGAGAGAGAGAGACAGACAGACAGAATCCAAAGCAGGCTCCAGGCTCTGAGCTGTCAGCACAGAGCCCAATGCGAGGCTTGAACTCACAAGCTGTGAGATCATGACCTGAGCCGAAGTCAGACACTCAACTGACTGAGCCACCCAGGCGCCCCCCTAGGTTTCTTTTTTAAAGAATTGAATGCTTTGACCTTAATAGAAGTACTTTAAAAAATTTTTTTGTTTTAATGTTTATTTTTGAGAGCAACAGAGAGACAGAGCGCGAGTAGGGGAGGATCAGAGAGAGAGGGAGACACAGAATCCAAAGCAGGCTCTAGGTGCCAAGCTGTCAGCACAGCGTGTGACGCGGGGCTTGAACTCACGAACCGTGAGATCATGACCCAAGCTGAAGTCGGACACTTAACCGACTGAGCCACCCAGGCGCCCCTGTAGAAGTACTTTTTGTAAAGCATTTGTTTTATATAAATGCTGATGTATTGACGGGAAGTCTACTTTTGTACTCCTCATCTGGGTCTGGTAAATGCAGACACTGGCCAGATTCAGAGAGTGTGAGAGGTTTGTCATCGGGCAGCATTCTGGGCCTTTTCCAGATTGATAAGAACCTGAAGTCGCTGGAGCGGTGCCAGTCCCTGGAGGAGATTCAGCGGCTGTACGAGGCTGGTGACTACAAAGCCGTTGTGCATCTGCTCCGCCCAACCTTGTGTACCAGTGGATTTGACCGAGCCAAACACCTGGAGTTTATGACTTCCATTCCAGAGAGACCAGCCCAGCTGCTGCTGCTGCAGGTGTGTGTGGCCACAGTTCCCCTCACTCTGACCTCATACCTTCTTTGCTTGGTTATGAGTTTATTCTCTGAAGGCTTTGAGGTGGCTTTCAAGAACACGAATCTAGAAGAAAATAGTAGGAGTAAAAACTGCTAACTGGCATCCAGGAAGATGCTAGTTGGAAGATACGGTCAAGACTGGCGGAAAGCTGGAACCTAGGAGTGCAGGTTCCAGGGTTCTGTGTGGCTCAAAATGAGCCCACACTTGAATCAGAACGTCTGCCTGGCAGAGGAGGAAGGCAGAAAAGTCAGGATGTCACCCATCCATTCACCCATTTGTTCATCTGCCTGTCTTTCTATATTACCTTTGAAATTGAGCTTTGAGTAGTTGTTAAAATGGACGAACCCTACGATGTAATCAAGATCAAATAAATACCCATGTACGATCGTGTGCTTGAGGAAAAAGAACACCACAGTGGTGTTTTGAAGCCATGCACCCTCTCGGCTCCCTCCATGCCTCCCTTCTTTAGGAGGTAAACTCTTACTGAGAGCTCGCTGGGCATCAGGATCTGCTGGGCACTGGGAAGTTTCTCAGTCTCTCTGTGCCTTGGTTCTTCATCTCTAGAATGGAGATGATCATCGTTCATCCCTCAGAGACCTGCTGTAGGGTTTATACCAGTTAGTGTGTGTTGGCACCATGCCTGGCATGTAGCAAGCACCGTACGGGTGCCGACTCTCATCAGTGCTGCCATCTTTGGGAAGCATGGGGTTGGATGATAAACATGGAAGGTGATAAACATGATGTGCTTAATGGTGTTGGGTGGCCTGGCATCCCATCTCTATGGGTCACACACTAATCATGTTATATTTATCGTCTTATTGGGTCCTTCCGCTCCAATTTGGAAAGAGAGCCCAATCTTCTCCCAGGCTTTTTGTTCATATTGTTTGAGACATTTCAATTACCTTTCTTGAACTGGGAAATAGTTAAGAGCTATGACTATAGGAGCAAACGGAGGCATCTCCATCGTGGTGAAAGGAGAGGAAACAGTTGATTCTGAGAAGGAAAGAAGGAAGGGAGGGAGGAGGGAGAGAGGGAGGGACATTGGGAGGGAGGAAAGGGAGGTTCTAGCTCCTGGCAGAGTAGGCTCAGGCTGGTTCATGCTGAGATCAGGGAATGAGATTTGTCTGACTTCAGGTACCATGGCAGGCTTGGGGGGTGGAGTGGAGGAGTGTCCAGCATGACTGCATGTGGGAGGGATGTCTGGGTGTGCCAGGGATGCCATTAGGTGGGGAGAAAGAGGGGGGAGAGGCTAGCCCTCGGTGTGCCTGATAAGAAGGCCCCAGTGATTCAGATGTCAGCTTGCTCCTGTCGTCCAGAACTCTTGGGTGTGGCAGGGTGCTCCATTGTTGGGTTGGATGGGCACTGAGCAGTACTGAGAGGGCTGTGGTAAGGCCTGGGCCAAGTGCTGTCGAAGTTCCTGGTTTTTGAGAATTAAGTGACTCTTGTTTTTTCCTCAATTTCTTACAGAGGGGGTGTGTTTTCTTATTGATTTGAAGTGCTTTTTATATTTTAAAGATACTAATCTTTTTTTCATCAAATGTTGGAAATATTTTTTTTCCCAGTCTCCTTTTATTTATTTATTATTTATTTTTTTATTTTAAAGTGAGAGAGTGAGCACAAGAGGGGAGAGGGGCAGAGCGGGGGGGGGGGGGTGGGGGGGCGGGGGAGAGAATCTTAAGCAGGCTCCATACTCAGCATGGAGTGCGATGTGGGTCTTGATCCCACAACCCTGGGATCATGACCTGAGCCTAAATCATGAGTTGGACGCTCAACCGAGCCACCCAGGCGCCCCATGCCAGTTTGCTTTTATATTGTGGCCTTTTTAAAAGTTGTGAATTTTGTGTTGTCAAATCTTTTGATATTTGCAAACATTTATGATTTTGTTTATTATGCTTAGATAGCCTTTTCAAGACTGGAAGAATATTTATCCACTCATTCTACACACATGGATTGAGTTCCTACAGCGTGTCTGGCACTGGACAGGGGAGAAGGCCCGCTTGACAGAACCTATATTTTAAATTTTTTTTTTTTTCAACATTTTTTATTTATTTTTGGGACAGAGAGAGACAGAGCATGAACGGGGGAGGGGCAGAGAGAGAGGGAGACACAGAATCGGAAACAGGCTCCAGGCTCCGAGCCATCAGCCCAGAGCCTGACGCGGGGCTCGAACTCACGGACCGCAAGATCGTGACCTGGCTGAAGTCGGACGCTTAACCGACTGCGCCACCCAGGCGCCCCATGACAGAACCTATATTTTAGAAGGGAGACAGACAAGAAGCATGTCAACAAATAGATTAAAAGTCTGTTTGCCTTTGTTTTCTTCTAGTGGTGTTAATGTTTCATGTTTATTGTGCTTCATCTAGCTTTCATACAGTGTATGTAGGGGAGGGAGGGCCTGAATCCTCCCCTCTAGCTGTATGATGGGTCTCCCTCCCTATTTGGGCAAGCTGCCTTTTATGGTCTTTGATATAATCATGTAGTTTCTTCAGGTTGAATTGATTCTAAGTTCTTGATATTTTTGGTTGTGATTTTGAGCAGGGTCTTTTTTTTGGTCATTATGTTTTCCAACTGTGCATTTCTGGTTTATAGGAACCCAACTGATTTTTTGCATGCTTATTTTAAATCTAGCCACTGTGCTTCATTCCCATTATTTCTGATAGTTTCTGTTTTTTTCGGGTAGATGATCATATTGCCCACAGTCAATGGTAATTTGGTCTCCTCACTTGTTGGCAGTTATTCTTGTGCTTTTTAGCTCTTTCTAAGTTTGAGCCCTGGGCATTATGTCACATTAGAGCACTGCTGACGGGTCCTTGTCTTGTCCCTGACTTTCATGGCAATGCTGGCTGCACTTTCAGGTCCACAGTCTTTATCCTGCTACAAAATAAGCCCCTGTCCCTCAGGTGTTTGGTGTTTGATCAGGAAGGGTCAGCCTTTGGGTTCCATGTCTGCACCCCATAGGCTCCTTCATACCTCTGGCCTCCTGCTAAAGAGTGCTGGCTTTCTCTAAAGAAACACAGGCCCCATTTTCCTGGCAATTAGGGCTTTTAAATTGGGGGTGGTTTTGATTTATGTTCAGATACTGCAGCACATCCCAAAGGCGGTTTTGGGCATTTCTGCCCCACCCCTGTCTGCGTTACCTCAAAGAGCTGTGTCGCGTGGAGCTGTTGCCAGCCGTCAGCTGCAGCGAGGTCAGAGCCTGAGGGGGCACCGGTTGGCAGGTGCTTCCTGCTGGTCTAACAGGCCGCCTGCCAGATCTGCAAATTCACAGCCAGGCCGAGTTTCCTCACACAGCAGCATGATGATGAAAGTGGCTCAGACTGAGGTGCTTAAATGGGTTATGTTCTAGAGCAAAAGGAAAGGGAGCTTCACAAAAGATGATGGCTCCCAAAGAGGGGATTTTAAAATAGTGTGGTGTTCTGAGAGTTCCATGTGCCAGGACACGGTGCTGAGTGTGCTAGGTACAACAGCTCATTTCATGCTCCCACTCACCTTCTTCCACGAGGGTACCTGTTGGGGGGGGAGATGGGGACTCTTAGAATGATGACCTCAGTGCTGCCTGGCTAGTTGCCTCTGCTGTGACCTTGGCTCAGGTCCTCTTCCGCAGAGAGAGTCCCTCCCCGACAGTCTGCTGAGACCCCTCCCCTGCTGAGACCCCTGAGCGCCGTGGCACTGGATGAGCGCATGACTGGGTGGCCTGGGGCACAGTGGCGTGGGGTGAGAGCTGACAGAGGTGGTGGAGTCACTCAGTCTCACCTAGGCAGTTTGCCCACTCTGGCCTCCGTGTCCCAGCTTCATAAATGAGGCAACTGAGGTGCAGAGGTCAAGCACCTTTCTGAAAGCCCGCTGGCTGGCACACGCCATGCCGTGATTGCACGTAGATCGCCATGTGACCTCACAGATGCCTCAAGGCCCGTGGAAGGCCTCCGCTTCCCCTTTTTTTGTACTGCCCCTCAGTCCTGAGGACCAGGCGTGGAGAGCGCCATCACAGTCCTCTCACGGCACGCCCTCCTCCTCGCCCCTCCCTGTGCTCAGGACTCCTTGCTCCGGTTGAAGGACCACCGGCAGTGTTTTGAGTGCTCCGATGTGGCTCTGCACGAGGCCGTCCAGCAGATGGTGAATGCGAGTGAGTCCTCAGCCAAGGAGGAGTGGGTAGCCACGGTGACCCAGCTACTGCTGGGCATCGAGCAGGCACTCTCAGCTGACAGCAGTGGCAGCATCCTGAAGGAATCATCGTCCTCCACTGGCCTCACCCGGCTCACCAACAACCTCATCCAGGTAATCTCCCACTCCTTCGTGCGCTGCCCTGCACCAGCAGGTGTGGTTCTCGGAATTCCCCCTTCGTAGCTCACTGGCTTTCACTGCAAGCTAGGGACCCCAGAGGGGCGCCTTGGCTACTCTGGCTGCAGGAAGCGGGCACCTCAGGTAGTGGGTGGCTGTGCACTGGCCGCACACCTTCCTGGGACTGCTCGGGTCTGGAGGTTGCAGCTTGCTGAGCACTTGGCATCACAGGGTTCTTCCAGACCACCCATCCCTGAGTGACAGAAGCGGGCTCAGAGCAGGAGGCCCTGACCTGTGTGTGGTCAGCAGGAGGTAGAGCTGGGGCTGGAACCCAGGCCCTCTGTCTCCCTGCCGGGGCTCTCCACCACCCCACGTTGTCCTGGCTCTCCTAGCCAAGGGGTGGTCCCAGTACTCCGCATCGTCCAGGTGGGCTTCGTAGCAGGAAACTTTCCTGAAGCCACCCTTGGCTCTTTCCGGACAACAGCTCTTCAGGCCATCAGCGCAGGTCTTGCCAAATCCATGTCCGTAACGTCCCCATCCTTTGTTTCTCCTCTGCATCTGTAGTGCTCTGCCTTAACCCAGGCAGAGTCTCTTATTTGAACTATGGGAGCGTGCTCCCCGCCCCTCTACACTCCTGGTGCAGCCACCACCCTGCCACAGAGGCACCTTTCTGACATGGAAATACCAGTGTGCTCCTCCCTCCCTCCAACCCTTCATGTTCCCCCTGGTTGCCCATCACCCAAGGTGTCTGAACCTGCCTGGCCTCCTCTCCACTCATCTACTTCCTTGTCTGTCTCTGGGCCTCTGCCTGCATGCCTGTCCTGTACCCCTAGTTCCTGCCCTCTTCAGTATTGGTTCCACCACAACCACTCACCTGGAAACATCAAGGTTCTCCTCTGTCTGTCCCTACCCTTCCTCTGCGACCCCACTGTGGCCCTCATTTGCTTTAATTACAGCGACTATACTGATTCTTAACTCTTGAGTGGCTTGTCTGTGGTTCTCTTCCCCCCAGGCTGTCACCTCCCCCGTGCCCTGCTCACCTCTGTAACCCTCACATCTGGCATGGGTCCTGGCACACAATAGGTGCAGAGGGCCTCAGGAACTGCATGTGGCATAGGGAGGACTGCCGGAGCGGGCTCCTTTGATGCCTGGGCTTACCACTGTTGTTGGGCACCCTGGGACTCTGATGACTGGAGTGCTGGAGTGCTTTCTAGTCATGTCCCCGCCTCTGCCCTGAGGGGTCACCCCAGAGGGTTGGAGGGAGAGCTGGCCCTACTGTGACACCCCTGTTCTCCCTCTCCCAGGTCATTGACTGCAGCATGGCCGTCCAAGAGGAGCCCAAGGAGCCCCATGTCTCCTCAGTGCTGCCCTGGATCATCCTGCATCGAATCATCTGGCAGGAAGAGGACACCTTCCACTCCCTGTGTCACCAGCAACAGCTTCAGAACCCAACGGATGAAGGTGGCAGGAAATGGTTCTGGGTGGAGGTGGGCCCTGACAGTCCTATCCAGATGCTGTGAGTGGGCTTGGGGCTCAGTCAGTAGGATTTTGTGTGGGGCCTGGACAGAAGCAGAGGCTTCTTCGGGGAGCTCATTGCACAGTGGGGTCGAGAGGCAGTGGGTGTGTGGTATTTCATGTCTGGTGCAGGTGGTAATAGAGTGACAGCGTGGGGAGTGCTTACAAGGAGCACGGACACTGCTCCAGGCAGTCTCAAACTTGCTAATTCCTTTAATCCCCAAAATAGCCCTATGAGATGGGTAGCCATGCACTAGCCTTTGCACTTAACCACCACGCCCCCTGGCCCCTGCTGGCGTGAGCCAGTCAGGGCAGCAATGTGCACAGCTGGAGGGTAGTATGGAGTGAGCACAGGTCCAAATCCCAACTATCACATCTTGGCTGCGTGACCTTGGTCAAGTCATACAACCTTTCAGCCTCTATTCCCCACGTATATGCTGGGAATAATGGTACCTATCTCAGAGGGTTGTTCTGAGGACAAAATGAAATAATAAAGCTATCATTTGCCAAATCAGTGTCTGGCACATGAGGGTGACAAATGAGTAATTGTGAATGAGAAGCTGGAGAGAGAGCCCAGGACTCTTTATGGAGATGGCACTTGAGCCAGGTCAATGCAGTGGTAGGAAATGTGGTGAATCGAAGAAATAACCATAACAGCTAAATGACCTTTTAAACAAAGATACCCCATCATTCTTTTAAAAAAAATTTTTTTAATGTTTATTATTTATTTTTGAGAGAGAGACAGAGACAGAGACAGAGACAGTGACAGTGCAAGCAGGGGCAGGGCAGAGAGAGAGGGAGACATAGAATCAGAATCCGAAGTAGGCTCCAGGTTCTGAGCTGTCAGCACAGAGCCTGACACGGGGCTTGAACTCATGGACTGTGAGATCATGACCTGAGCTGAAGACGGACACTCAACCGACTGAGCCACCCGGGAGCCCTGTTCTCCCATTTTGCTCAATCACTGTACATGGACTCCTGCAGGAAGCCTGTGACCTTGGGTGGGGTGCATCTCTGCAGCTGTAGCAGACCCTGAAGGAGCTGGCGGTTGGGGGTTGTCTGCTGACTGCACTCCTCTTGCTGGGCAGCCAGGCGTACCTTAAAGGGGATCTCCGAGAGAGAACCAAGTCCAGGCTCTCTGGCAAGGATTGTGTGCAGCACTAGCCCTATGATCTCCCTTCTTCTGTCTCTGTAGACATAGGTTACGGACAAGTGAATTGAGAGCAACACCTGCTTTAAAATTATGGTTTTAAGGAAAGGGCAAATTGAGCTTATATTTGGGAGAGTGCCCCAGAAAATTCATTGGTGATATATTAGAGCTACTTACGTAGTGTGGAGGAAGTGCCCTAACCATGAGCAGGGCAGAAAGAAATGACATGGCCACTGTGCTGACATAGCGTAGCCTGTCCCCCACCCTGTGTGGGGGACAAAAAAAGAAACACATGAACTCAGTCAGGAAGAAAACTTACATTGAGGAACAAAGGCAGGGACCCTGTAACAATTTGCACAAGAAATAATTTATTAAAAAATCTGAGCTCATAAGCAGAATGAAACAAAAAGGAAAATTGCAAAACTAAGGGAAAACATTATAAACCAAGTCTCACTGTTACAACTAACAAACCAGACAGCAAGGAGCAGAATGAGCATGGCTAGAACGGAAACCAATGGATGCAGGTCAGAGCTAACAGCATTAACGAGAAGAGGATGGATATGGGAAACAGGTTGTCCGGTGTGAGGATAGGTAGTGCTCCTAAAGGAAAGACCCCAGCAGTGAAATAGGATAAGCGGTCAACCCACTGTCAAATATGGGAACATTTCTCTGTAAAAAAAAATTGAGCTTGCAGATTCATTGTTCAGCATGTACCGTGAAAAATTGGTAACGCCACAAGATACATCCTACTTGAAGAATAAAGATTTTTTAGGGGTACCTAGGTGGCTCCGTCGGTTGAGTGTCCAACTCTTGATTTCTGCTGAGGTCATGATCCCAGGGTCATGGGATTGAGTCCCACACTGGGCTCCATGCTGGGCACGGAGCCTGCTTAAGATTCTCTTTCTCCCTCTGCTCCACCCCTGCTCCTGTGCAAGCACATGCTCGCTCACTTGCTCTTTCTCTCAAAAATAAATAAATAAATAAATATAAATAAATAAGTATTTTTTAGATTTCTAAATTGAAAAAATGATTTATCTTCACAGGTAAAACATGAGACTCATTTCAGATTTCTCCCTAGCTGCCTTCAGAGCAGTTGAGGTGATGTCTAAAAGTCTACATGGTTGTCAAGGAACGATGGTATGATCTAGGACATCTAGCCAGGTTGTTTGTAATTAATAGTAGGAACAGACATTTATAAATCAGGATTCCAGCTCCTTTGGGTGCTTTTAAAGATGTCACTGGAGGATGAAGTCAGTAAACCAACATGAGTCAGAATGAAATTCGTCAGGAGTGGAAAAGCCACTGGCAAGGATTTGAGATGAGCACCAAATCCATTTAAACTTGGAATTGAGAGAAAGCAGTTATGCTAATTATGGTTGCAGAACAGAGTGTCAATGTTGCAAACCTGAAGTGCTACAAATAATATGCACAACAAAATTGGGAGATGAGGAGAAAGGAGGAAGTGTTACAAGGCTATCTCCCATCTTGTATAATAGAATCACTTGATGCTGTTGAAAATGGAAGCTAAAAGATCCATAAAAAATTAGCATAGTTTAGTTTCCTCATGATTTTCTGAGTTATGTTTTTTATTAAAAAAATTTTTTTTAAGTCTATTTATTTATTTTAAGAGAGAAAGAGAAAGTGGGGGAGGGGCAGAGAATGGGAGATAGAATCCCAAGCAGCCTCCGCATGGAGCCTGATATGGGACTTGAACTCACCAACCAGCATGAGATCATGACTTGAGCAGAAACCAAGAGTTGAATGTTTAACTGACTGAGCCACCCAGGCGCCTCTATTTTTAAAAATTATTTATTTATATATTTATTTTAAAGAGCACACAAGCTGGGGAGAGGAGCAGGGGGCAAAGGGGTGGTGCGGAGAGCAGGGTGGGGCAGGGTGGGGGAGAATATCTTAAGCAGGCTCCACGCTGAGCCTGACACAGGGCTCCATCTCATGACCATGGGATCATGACCCCAGCTGAAATCAAGAGTTGGACACTCAACTGACTGAGCCACTCAGGTGCCCCTTTTTATTTTTAAATCCATGCCTTTCATACCTTTTTGACAGGGACTGGCCAATAGTAAAAAGTATGACATAAATTTCATGAAAGAATTCTTATTCTACTGGGCGTGAGATGCACTGGTATTTTCTGTTTTGTGTTCTATCCTTAATCCTCTTTAAAAATGCTAGTTACAAGCCCACTAGTGGGTTATAGTCCAGAGTTTCAGAAGCACTGAAGGATCTTTAAGGAGCTAGTAATCATTCTAGTGGTGAACCTACACTTAACTGAAAGGTAGTCATTCTTTTTTGCATCTGTAATATTCCAAAAGACCTTAGAATAAGAATCTTGAAGTTAAGAAATGGTATATATAGT
Source organism: Panthera onca (assembly GCF_046562875.1). Taxonomy (NCBI): domain Eukaryota; kingdom Metazoa; phylum Chordata; class Mammalia; order Carnivora; family Felidae; genus Panthera; species Panthera onca. The sequence continues at coordinate 17,769,424 of NC_138350.1, forward strand.
ATGCGTTTCATTATTTTTATTTTTTTTAAATTTTTTTTACTGTTTACTTTTTATTTTTGAGACAGAGACAGAACATGAACAGGGAGGGGCAGAGAGAGAGAGGAGACACAGAATCTGAAACGGGCTCCAGGCTCTGAGCTGTCAGAACAGAGCCCGATGTAAGGCACGAACCCACGAACTGTGAGATCATGACCTGAGCCAAAGTTGGACGCTTAACCGACTGAGCCACCCAGGCGCCCCGGGTTTCATTATTAAAAGTTACTTCTCTCTCTCTTTCAAAATGTTTCCTATATGCCCAGAAAGCTGCTTCCAGGGATGTTCACTGAACATCAGCATGTTTATTTGGAGGTGGATAAGGCATTCCTTATGTCTTCTTGTATGATTTGGATTTCTTTTTAAGTGTATTTATTTATTCTGAGAGAGAGAGAGTATGTGAGCAGGTCAGGGGCAGAGAGAGAGAGGGAGATAGAGAATCCCAAGGTGGAGCCCCACACGAGGCTCTATCTCATGAACCGAGATCATGATCTCAGCTGAAGTCAAGAGTTGGATGCTTGACTGACTGAGCCACTCAGGTGCTCCTGAATTGATTTTTGAAAAGTATGTATTGCTTTTGTAAAGCCAATCAAGTCATTAACTTACTTAAGAGGACAAAAAGATAAAAAATGAAAGAAAGAAAAATCTGTGGCCACTTTGGTAAAGACAGAAAAGCCCACAAAGGAGAGACTGAGCTTTGCAAGTCCCACAAGTGTCCCCACGCTAATTCTGTCGGTCTGGTCTTTCCCTAGTGATGGCTGAGACGCCCATGCTCCCATCCTCCCTCATGCTGCTCAACACTGCCCACGAGTATTTGGGGAGAAGGTCCTGGTGCTGCAATTCCGATGGGGCTCTGCTGCGATTCTATGTAAGCGTTGCCCTCTTGGCCAGGGCTGGTGGGGCGGGAGGGATGGTTTGGTGTCCTGAGGCTTGCTTGGCCTCCCCCTGTACTGGGGCCCACTGCTCTTCTTTGATTCATATGTGACTACTCAGAGTTGCCAGAAAGTCTGAACTTGGTTCCCTTATGCACCTGAGGTTCACGGCTTCTGGACCTGGCCTTGACCTACAAGTGGACTTAGAACCACTAATCGTGACTGCATCTGTTTTGTGTGTGTCAGGCATAGGGCCAGGCCCTTCATAGTAATTTAGAGGCAATAACTGCATTCACCACCACCTTCCAATGAATCCTGTTTGCCCAGCACCACTCACGAAAGGTAGTAGTTGCTGAATCAATAGCTATTTAGTAAATAAGTATTTAGTGAGTACAGATAGCTGTCTCTTACTAGCAGCTGTGATTGACTGGGCTTACTGGGGATAAGCAGCATGATTCCTGTCCCCAAACCTCACTGCTGAGTGTGAGGCCAAGCAGCGCAGACAGGTTACAGAGCATGAGAGGGGCACCTAACCCAGCCTGCAGTGTCTGTTTAAAAAAAAATTTTTTTCTTTAGTGTCTTTATTTTTGAGAGAGAGAGAGCACAAGCTGGGGAGGGGCAGAGAGAGAGAGTGAGGCACGGAATCTGAAGCAGGCTCCAGGCTCTGAGCTGTCAGTGCAGAGTCCGACACGAGGCTCTAACTCACGAACCGCGAGATCATGACCTGAGCCGAAGTCGGACGCTTAACCAACTGAGTCAGCCAGGCTCCCAGCAGTGTCTATTAATAAATGTTTTAGTGGAACATAGCCACAACCATTCATTTACATGTTAACTATGGCTGCTTTGGCAATACAGGGGCAGGGATGAGGAGCTCTGATAGAGTCCGTGTGGTATGTGAAACCTAAAATATTTACTACATAGCCCTTCAGGAGAAGGTTTGCTGACCTCTGCCGTATACCTTTTCAGTGAGCATATCCTCTCTACAAGTGCAGCTCCTGCCTCCCCAGTCCTGGTGTTCCTCCTCTGTCCTGTGCTTTCCCCATGGCTCATACCATCTTCTAGCATGCCATATAATTTATTTATCTGTTATGTTTATTGTGCATCTCTTCTCCATTAAAATGTAACTTCCCTGAAGGTAGGGATTTTTGTTACTTTTGTTCACTGCTGGATCCCAGTACCTTAGCACACAGCATATGTAGCCCATAGTAGGTGTTTAATAAGTAATGGATTGAATGAATGAACGAGACTGAGAATACGTATAGAGCTAATGTGTGTGTAGGGCTTGACAGTTTGCAGACCACTTGTACTGAGGAGGTGGAGACTTGGCAGGAGCCCCAGCTGTAGATGCCTGAGTGTCTGCTCTACCCTGTGAGTTCTGAGGGCCTCCCGGGTGCTCACCCTGGTCAGCGCCACGCTTCAGGACCATTTTTGGAAGAATTGTGCCAAGCTTAGACTGTATTGCTGCTCAGGAATTGGCAACTTCCTTTTTCTGCCTTCCCTCTCCCAATGAGAGAGTGTGGGGTCACTGTTCTACTTCCACAGGGTCACCTCTACAAAGCAGTTTCCCTTACGCTGCTTGGGGGAGAGTCAAGAATGAGTCAGCCCCTTTGCAAGCTGGTACCCGGCAGAAGTGGTGCTGAGGTGCCTCCTGGGTAGGCAGCAGGGGCGATGATGGGATGACCATACTCTGGGTTTTCCTTAGTCTACAGCTTTTTTGGCAGAGTATGAATTCTAGCTGCCAGGATCTGCTAAGTGAATCTGAGGGAGTGGACGTGATAGGAGTACCGCCACGTTTCATTTCATAGCTCCTGATTTTCCTACCCGAGGCCTAGCCTTTACTTTCTTCCAGCTCCTGCAGCAACTTCACTTTTGTGGACTCGGCCTCTGCTTATTGAGTGCTCTCTCTCTCTGCTCAGGTCCTGACCACCTCATGCCCTCTGTTTGTCATACTCTGCCCCGGGGTCTACATGTCTGGCTTGCCCTTTCCTTCCTGCCATGTTGGTCTCAGCTCAGAGGACACCTTCTAAAAGAAGTCTTCCCTGGTCCTGCCACTCTGTCCTCATGACTGCTGAGCAGCCCTGCTATTTGTTTCTGTGTCACGTGCCTCTCTGCTAGCTGGTGTGTTCCTGAGATCAGAGACCTTTTTAGTCTTGCTGCCTGAAGCATCTCTAGGGCCCTGAGCAGTGGCTGACATAGATTACTGTCCAGTTGATGTTTCTTGAATAAATAAATGAACAAACATAAAGTTATTCATTCACTGATCTACAAATGGTTGCTGAGCATTCACCATTCTGGGTGCTGTGGCGGGTTACGAAGGTGAATACTTTATTGCTGGCTCTTCCCATTGCCCCAGGTTAGTGGTCTTCAGATAAAGGATTGTGTCTTGGGAGTGCTTTGTGACTGACATGGGGAGATCTTTTGTGTGGATTTTTTCTTCTTGGATAGAGTGGAAGTATTCTCTGAGGGAGAAATCCTCTTGGATCTCATCTTTTCTTGAGTTAGTATTTCTTTTCATATGTTATATTCAGGTTGCTGAATTCTTAACCATTCATCCACACTCAACTCAAATGGCCCCTTTTCTATAGAGCCTTTACTAACTTCCAGACTGTCCCTGTTACACTGTGTCCTGGTACTACCACCCAGATTGTGTACACATTAACCATCTGCTGTATTTGCTTCAATCCTGTCTTCTAATAGAAATAAAAAGTTACAGGAAGGATAGTATACTCTTCCTTACCGTCCTTCCCTCACCCCCATAAACCATAAAGGAAAGGACTAATAAATCTGACATTAAAATTTTAAAATTCTGTAAAACAAACACTATACACAAAGTTCCACATAAAATAGCATAGTGATAGAACTACACACACACACACACAGACACACACGTGCGTGTGAAACTGGTGAAACATACATACCAGACAAAAGACTGGAATTCAGGGTATTTAAAAAACTCCACGAATCCATAGAAAAAGAAAAAAGTCCAAGAGAAAAATGAGGAAATTATATGAACAGATCACTAGAGAGGAAACCTTAAAGGCCAGTAAACATGAAAAGACACTCAACCTCACTAACAACCATAAATTCTTTATTAAAAAGGAATTAAAAGCAATGGAATACCATTTTGTCCTTTCAGACAGTCATCAACATTTGTCTGTGATACCTAGGGCTGATGGGGCTGTGTAGGAATTTCCATCCTGCCATCAGAAGTATAAAATTAGTGGGGCGCTTGGGTGGTTCAGTTGGTTCAGTGTCAGACTTCGGCTCAGGTCATGGTCTTGCAGTTTATGAGTTCGGGCCCAGCATCAGGCTCTGTGCTGACGTCTCAGAATTAATTAGTTCAACTATTTTGGCAAACAATTTGAAAATACAGTTTTTAAAGTTGCAAATGTGCAAACCCTGTGACCTGGTAATTCCTTTTATAGGAATCCACACTAAAGAAAAAGAAACTTTCACATGCATATAAAGAATAGCATGTTGGTGGATGTTAACCATAATGCTGTTTATAACACATATACAAAAAAGGATAAACACCCTTAATGCTATCATTAGAAAAGGTAAAAAAATATATATATGGTAACAAATATTTACAGACAAAGTGATGTAATGTCTAAGATTTGTTTCCAAATGATGTGGGGTGGGTTGGGGACAGTTGGGTGAGGGACTGGCTGTGCACAGACTTAGTAATCAGTGCTTATTAGTAATCAGTGCTTAGTAATCAGACTTATTAATCAGTGCTCCATATGTGGGCTCACTATACTATCATTTCTAGTTTAATATATGTTTGGAATTTTCCATACTAAAAAGCTTGAAATTTTGATATCCCCGTACGATAAGATTCATTTCAGTTCACTGAGCTATATTCACATTGATACAAATAAGTCCGGTCCATTCATTCATTTTAATTAGTTTAACTGCTTAGAGCAGTGCAAATGAATGAACCAGATTTATTTTTATCAATGTGAATATAGCTCAGTGAAATGAATAAGAGCAACGTGCAAAGGGTTATGTATTAGATGATATTTTATATGTAAAGTTTAAAAACCCATGCAACTATATAGTGTATAGCACAATATAAAAATACGGAAATAAACATACATACATCTGTATCATTTCTTTGGATTTACTTTGTGCTTTTTCTCACTTATTGCGGTGAAAGCTTATTTCAGTGTTCACTCTTTTTTTTTTTTCACATCTTGCTATCATTAAGGTATTAATGTTTCTAAATTAAGTGCAGAAGCATTGGGAAAAGCCATGGGGTTAACATCAGGTATAAGGTCATTCAGTGACATCTTCCTAGCATTAAGATGTGTTTACAAACTTACATATAAAAGCTTATGTGAAAAGACATTTGGTGAATTGTTTGAATGACCCGGTGGATAAAGTGCCCTTCAAGTAACTTCTTCCTTTTATATAAGATATAAGATATAAGTTTATGTGTGAAGCCTATGGGAAAAGCCATGTGCTTATCAACCTGAAACTACGCTGTGTTTAGATGGCCACTCAGTGGCAGTGTTCACTCTTTTTTGTACAAGTGCTGAAGGTTATAAGTTTTCCCCAAGTACATTTTTAGCTGCATGCCATATTTTGACCTGTGGTATTTGCTACCTTTATGTACTGATTTCTCATTTTACTGACTTATGTTCTGAGGATGTGGTGTGTATTATATTTTGTCTTTAGTATTTGTTGAGATGTGCTTTTTGTCTAGTTTTGGAAAACTCATGGATGCTTGAAAAGAATGTGTATCTGGTAACAGTTGGGCATAACAATAGCCATTGAATCTAATCTTCATAGATGCATCACTTGTTGACTGTGTTGTTTACATCCTCTGGAATCCTTATTGATGTTTTGTCTGAGAGAGACTCCCTCAGTCCTAATGGGATTTACCATTTGCATTATAACCACCTGTTTAATTTACTGCCCCTCCATCTGAGCTTCTTAAAAGCGGAGACTGTGTCACATCGTGCCTAACATAACGAGGTGCTTGGTAAATATTTGGGGAGCAAATGAATGGCCAAATAAGTGGGTAGAGAACTTACCAGAGGGCATATAATATCTCCTAGCAGCTGGTAGATACTGACTGGATGTGCTAGAAGGAAGGCAGTTTGGCAAGCACGCCCTTCTGGTCACTTGTCAGATCTGGGCCCAGAATGGCTCCTGTGGGGGTAACAGGCCCTTTTAGGAAACAGGCCCAAGAGACACGGCCTCCTCAGGTTAACAGACTTGATAGAATGGTGGTCTCCCTGGGGTCTCACTGTGCCAGGGAAGCTATGGGCCTTCTCCTCAGGCGTCTCTTCCTGCCTACCACAGGTACGCGTTCTCCAGAAGGAACTTGCTGCATCCACCTCTGAAGACACGCACCCCTACAAGGAGGAGCTGGAGACCGCCTTGGAACAGTGCTTCTACTGCCTGTACAGCTTCCCTAGCAAGAAGAGCAAGGCCAGGTACCTGGAGGAGCACTCAGCCCAGCAGGTGAGGGTGTCCCTGCCCCTGCCCAGGGGAGTGGGGCTCAGAGAAGCAGGGGCGTGAGCACTCCTGGAGGACATCAGACACATACCTCTTGTGGTTAGTTGCACCAGGAGAATGAGAGCATGGTCAGATGTAGTCTGATCATAGGAAAAGGGTTTTCCTTGCAAAAACTAGCTTCGTAAATGTTGACCAATCATTCAAAAGTGCAGCATGGCAATTTTCAAAGGATTTCCTTTTCCAGTCGGATAATATGAATAATTCCTTAGAGGTTTTCATTTGTTTTTTTGTTGTTTGGGTTTCAAGCACTCATGGCTTGTCAGTACTGTCATTTATTCTTACCAATTCCATTCCCTGAATGTAAGCTCCTTGGGCAGGGCCCCCACTGTGGTCCCATGTAGAATGCAGACCCACCCTGGTCCAGAGCAAGCAGTGGGGCAGCTGAGGCTCAAGGAGAGGGTCAGTGGCCTGGCCACAGTGCCCACTCGTGATTGAACCTACCCTCTGGCTCAGCCATGTGGACTCAACAGAGTGTGGCCCTCGGTTTCCAACATTTGTCTTTGTAAAGGCTGGGCTTATGCCAGTTCATTTTTCTGCTCTTCAGACATTTGGGTTTGGGAATTAGAGTGAGTATGCAGATTTTTAAAAGTATATGGGACTTTTTCTACACTCTAACATATTGTAACCCTGTCTGTATTATTTCCATGGAAGAACCTTTCCCTTTCTGCTTTACCCTGACTGTACTATGATCTGCTTTCTGTCTTTTCTCAAGGTGGACCTTATATGGGAGGACGCTCTGTTTATGTTTGAGTATTTTAAGCCCAAGACCCTTCCTGAATTTGACAGCTACAAGACCAGCACTGTGTCTGCTGACTTGGCCAACCTTCTGAAGAGGATCGCCACCATTGTGCCCCGCACAGAAAGGCCGGCCCTGAACCTGGACAAAGTCTCTGCCTACATTGAGGGCACCTCGGCCGAGGTAGGAACTGAGCATGGTGGAGCTGTGTCCCATCATTTTTCCCTCCGGCACTGCTGCTTCTGCACCTTGTCTGCTTTCCTTGCTCTATACCAGAAGTCAGGTCCATGAGAAGCCTAGTGTCTGTCCTGTGCTAATGTGAATGGTCCTGGGTTTGCAGCGTTACTGGTCACATCTGAGACCCTGACTCCATCTCCCCTTATCCTGCTCCCTCACCTGTCAGGTGCCCTGCCTTCCAGAAGGGGCCGACCCCTCCCCTCCGGTGGTGAATGAGCTCTACTACCTCCTGGCTGATTACCATTTCAAAAACAAGGAGCAGTCTAAGGCTATCAAGTTCTACATGCATGACATCTGCATCTGCCCCAACAGGTCAGTGACCTGGGCATAAGGCCAAGCAGGGAGGGTTGGGGTGACCCCAGCTCAGCAAACCCTTTCCTGGGCCAGGTTGGGGTTTCTCTGCCATAGCAAAGAGATCAGGGGAAAAGGAATGAGAAAGTATGGTTAGCACTCTGCAGTTATTAGGAAAGGCAAGAGACAGGTTCTTCATAAAAAGAGGAGCAGTGGAGAAGTCTTCCTTCCAGAAGATACCTGGGATGAGTACTGGCCTCAGAGAAGGTATGAGGTTTCCATCTGGATCCAGGCCAGCAGGGCAATGGGGTGCCATCTGGTTCCATCCTCCTGGTTCGGTGCTGCCTCCTTTCCTGGCTTCTGGCCCTGGGAAATGGGCTGATGTGTACTATGTGTCTTTAGCTAATGGTTGTTTCCTTATTTTGGGGAAAGGGGAAGGTAATAGAAATACTTAAGCTAGGAGTTCTCTTTCCTTGCTCTGATGCAAGTGTTGTCAGTAGCAATTGTCATGACAGTAAAAGTAGGAGAGCCTATTGTATGTGAGGCTCATGCTTTCTTCCCGCTGAGCCCGGGTGGCTTTTTCTTAAATTGTAATGGTTGGCCTGTTCATCCTGAAAGGGCTCTGCTAAGCTCATAAAGTCTGATTCATTTGATTGAGAGGGAACATTTTCTCATGGCCTCCACACCTAGGAGGTAAGCCTTGGGTCGAGGTAAGCTTTGTATCTGAAGGTCCAGAGTAGTATCTGTAGGTAAAGTATTCAGGGGCCAGGCCGCAGAGGCTGCCCATCCTCAGGGGAAAACGCAGAGCTCCATCTTGTCAGGACCCACCTGGCCCGGGGGAGAGGGGCTGGGATCTAAGTAGAGAAACCAGTTTACACAACTTCTGTAGCTTGTGGGAGAGGTTCTCCCAGCCCCCTTGTTGCTCAGCGTATGTTTTCCTTCAGGCAGGGAGCCATGTATTGGTGGCCCTGGATGTCCTCTCTGGGGTCACTGTGGACCAGTTTGGTAGGGGAGATCCACGCTTAGGCTGGCTGAGTGCTCCTGTTCTAGGCAGTGAGGAGTCACCTCCTTTGCCCTGCTGCCTCCATGTCTGAAAAGTGAGGGTGATAAGACCAGCCTGCCCGTGGAGAGGTGAGAGCCTGGCGTGACACCTCGCACCCAGCAGCCCTTTGGGTTACAAGACAAGGTTCGTGACAGCTCATTTGGGCCTCCTTCCAACTTGTACGTGCACCGGTTCAGAGGGAGTCAATCTGTCAGTCTTGGCCTGCTGGCAGCCGTGCCGTAGAGGTGGGGTGCCCTGTGAGGACTGGCCCCAGGGCCAGGAGGAACTTGGTGGCCTAGTCCTGACCCTCCTTCATTCTGGCCCTCATGAGCAGGTGTCAGGGAAGACTTGGGCTCAGTCTCATCTTCTGTGCTGGCTAAGATGGAAGTTTGGATGCTGGCCTTTTCTTTACACTTTCAGAGCCTGCTAGACACAGGTGAAGCCCATGGCAGACAGCTGGGTGTGTGGTGGTGTGTCCCGGCCACAGTGTTTGTTGGTGGTCCCTGCAGGAAGAGCAAGTCTGCGAGAATGCTGGCGACAGCTTTTCTTGACCCGTCCACCGCTCCATCTGCTCTTGCTCAGCTGGGATTGGGCCACCTTGGCCAGGGGTTTCATAGAGTGGCATTCTCTGGGGCAAGATGGGAATAGGTCCCAATACAGCTCATCCCTCTGCCAAACAACTCTGAGCCCAGTGCTGGGAGCAGGCCTGCCCTACGTGAGTACCAGCCCAGCGCACAGGCTCTGGATGCTTCTTCCTCCTGAGTTCGTGGCATCGCTGGCCCTTGGGCTCCCTACTGTCCTTGTGGGTCAGCACTCCGCGAGTGTGGGTTGTGCGCTGCTCTGCTAGAATCAAGAACCCGTGTCAGGACTTGGTTTTTGGTGACACACAGAGAAGCATTTTGAGTTTTTGTGATGAGGTGTCTGTGTTCTTGGTCACTTCTATTTGTGGTTAGTGGTTTCCATTTTGGTACTTATGCAGGTATATGGGCACACACCGTGATTTGGTCCCTTCCCTCAAGGCAAGGGCAAAGGGGGTTGCCGAAGGCATTCTGGGAGGAATTAAGAGGGGAAACCCTCAGTGTGGAAGGAGCTGGCCCTGGTGGTACGTCCCTGACAGGGTTCCCCACCGTCTGGAGGGGAGCTTGACACCTTCCCCTATGCTTCCGCCCCCAGGGTGACCTGAGCAGAGCCCCGGATCCCAGGCCCTGAGGAGGAAAGGGTACACTCAGGGCCTCCACACAGGGGCTGAAGCCTTCATTTTTGCTATCCCCCATCATCACTTAAGCCTTCAGGCCTCTTTACTGCTCCTTTGCTCATACTTTTTCATCTTTGGGTGCCTGGAGTACGGCAGAAGCACGTGTGAGCTTCACAAGTCTGCTCTGCCCTTACCACACCTGTCAAAAATAGTCCAGAAAGCTAGTTGGCCAGTTTTAAAGTTAGTACAGCAGTAGGTCAAGAATTGTCAGCATGTGGAAGGTAGCATCTGTTATGTGATTGCTGTCTATTCTGTTGTCTGTACTTGCACTCAGGAAATTCCACTCTCCCAAGTGCCCAGAAATTGTCTTGGCCTTCGTCATCATCACAGCCTTTTACATTTTCCCCACCACTTTCTTTCAGGTGATCTCAGAACTGTAGGCTCTCAGCCATCGTGGTCCCCTTGCTCTCCATATTGCTTCTGGGAACTGAGGTGGACAGGGCAGGATGTGGTCAAGGTCCCAGAGGGAGAACCATGTAGAAGCTACATGGCAGTGTTTTCAGGGTCTTGGCTGCCCCGTGCTTTTGGTCAGTGAGTGTGTTGATGGCAGGTGCTACCAGTGCGGGGTTAGGTGAGGTGGCAGCTGGATGAGAGCCTCCCTGTCACCTTGGATGGGCCATGCCTTGTAAAGCACCCCTTTTCCTTTCCATCAGAGACATTCTTTGGGTAACCCCTCCAAGCAGGGAAGCAAAGGGGAGCAGAGTCCAAGAGCTCACCATGTTAGCATAATTTGGGCTCGAGTCCATGGGGATTCTCTTAGAGCACTTACTGAGTACCTGCGAGATGCTGAATGACCTAAAATACATGTCTTGTGGTGTCCCAGCAGCTCAGCTTTCTTGATATGGGTTTTCTTAGCCACATTTCATGCTCAGAAACATGGAGTCCATGAGTGGTGGAGCTGGGCTCTGGGTCATGGCCTGGGACCACTCCCCTGGGGCCTGGGTGCCTTGCCCAGGCTACCATGTCTGCAGTGCTGTAAGGGCAGCTGTGTGTTCACTGGTGCTTTTGTCATGACTGCAGGTTTGATTCCTGGGCAGGCATGGCCCTGGCCCGGGCCAGTCGCATTCAGGACAAACTGAACTCCAATGAGCTGAAGAGTGATGGTCCCATCTGGAAGCATGCCACACCTGTCCTGAACTGTTTCCGGCGGGCCCTGGAGATCGACAGCTCCAACCTGTCCCTGTGGATCGAGTATGGCACCATGTCCTATGCCTTGCACTCCTTTGCCTCGCGCCAGCTGAAGCAGTGGAGAGCTGAGCTGCCCCCTGAGCTCGTACAGCAGGTGAGGAGGGGCTCTGCAGAAGGGCTGCCATCCCACCCAAGTGCCCTCAGGTGGCCAAGTTCTGTCCTATCTGTTTTTTGCACTTGTCCTCACAACCAGGCTGGGAGCTCATGGATGATTCTTCTCGTGAAACTGAAGCCATACTGTGGTCAGTGACAGCTTAGTCCCTGGTCTTTAGACACCCAGTCTGGCATTGGTGAATTCAAGGCCAGGTTCTTATCATCTGGCTGGTCAGCCATCAGTTTTCCAGCAGTTGAGAGGCAGGGAAGGGGTGTTGGCCACCAGAAGTAGCTGTCTATTTCCGGTCCCCTTCATGTTTTATTTTACTTTATTTTATTTATCTTTTTAAGTAGGCTTCATGCCCAGTGTGGAGCCCCGTGTGGGGCCCTGAGATCAAGACCTGAGCTGAGTTCGAGTCAGACCTTAACTGACTGAGCTACCAACGCGCCCCTTCCTTGTTCCCTTCAAAGGAACTTCTTGGGAATTTTGAAGTCCATCTTGGTAGGGGACTCCCCTAGTGCAGGTTGCTGGGTGTCTGGCCTGTGGGCCTTGGCTCCTTGAGTTGGAAATGAAGGAACCACATGACATTTTTGAGGCTGGTGTGGCAGTAAGATGACAATCCAGAAGGGTTTCCTAGGAGAGCAGAGTGCAGAAGGGGCCTGTTTCTTCTAGTGATCAAATGTGGTCAAAACCCAAATGAGATGATGACCTTCTTCATGTTGCCATCGGGTTGTTGAGGGAACCCAGTGAGAGAAGGTTTTCAGCTGAGGCTTTCAGCTACAGCTGTGCCACTGCTGTCCTCTGAAAGCCCCTGTGTCCTCGAGAGTGGACCTCTGTTGTCATACCCAGCCCCCCATTCCGACACCTGCCACTCTTCAGCGGCAGGCTCCCAGAATGCTTGGCCTCACAGTGACCCTGGCCTCCTAGCATTGTGCTAAGTAGGGGAAGTCCTAGCCTTGTACTGCAAAGAGGTAGCAGCTCTTTGTTGCTTTTACTGATTTTATTTGAAAGTGAGGTGTCCTTGGTGTTAAAAATTCAGTTGGTATGGAAAAGCATAAATGAAGGGCGCCTGGGTGGCTCAATTGGTTGAGCATCTGACTTCAGCTAAGGTCATGATCTCACAGTTTGTGAGTTCAAGCCCTGCATTGGGCTGTCTGCTGTCAGCTCAGAGCCTGCTTCGGATCCTCTGTCCCCCTCTCTGTCCCTCCCCTGGTTATTCTCTCTCTCCCTCTCTCTCTCAAAATAAATAAGTAAACTTAAAAAGCATAAATGAGAATGTAATAATGACATAAATGTCACCCCTTTTGTATGTGGGTGACATCCCTACCCAACAGCACAGAGAAGAAGGGGAGGGGCTGCTGTCAGCACTAGCAAAGGGTCACAATGTGAATCCACTTACGGTGGGGCTCAGTTACCCTGGTAAAGGTGTGATTGGGACTTTATCTTAGTAATTAAATAATAATGAAAATAACTCCTAAGTCTTATGTTACTAGGGCTTTGGTGATCACAAGGATGTATTAATTCTTCAAACGAACCAAGAATGATTGAGTTTGGTTGGTTTGAGGGGAGCTTAATTTTCTAATAGTTTATGATAGCACGCTATGACGCTCCTTCACCTTGGCAGCCTAAATTTCAACAGCTACTTTTGCAGAAATATTCGAGAGCTATTTGCCTCTCCCAGGATTCTCTGACATCTTTGTGCCTTAGAAGCATGTGTTGCGGTCTCTTCCTTGACCAGCAGTCCTCCCTTTGGGCAGTTGTCATCCATGTTAATTGTGCCTGGTGCTCATGTGCAAAGGCTTTGCCCACATCGCTTCCATCAGCTTCATGAAATCCCGCATCTTTTGCAAAGTCCCACCTCTTTTGCAAAATTTGCAGTTTAACTTTGCAATAGGTATGCATTATACCATCAGCAAGAGACAGACTACAAAACTAATGAAGTGAGCTGGCAGGGATGGACCTTAGTGAAAATGCTGGGTGGATGTGCTATAAGAGCACAGGCTCATCTGAATGTTCCCCTGCTGTGATGACTGTTGTCACCCTGTGTCGACAGCCATGGGGGCCTCGGATTTCTCACACAAAGTCTTGCTGGACATCGGTGTGCTGTGCGATACACTTTGGGAAAGCCTTAAAAAGGCTACCCTTCTGTTTCCACACATTTCCCAGTCTCTGCACAGCACCCACACTTGACGAGGGTAAGCTGGAAGCACCATCTGGGGCTACTGTTTAGGAATGCCAGTGACCTCACCTTCTTCCCATGAGCTCTGGGTGTCACTGCCCCCTGAGCCCAGGACAGTTGTCTCAGGGTTCCAGACTCTGGGCACCTTGGCCCTAAGGTTTTTCCCTCTCTTTCTCTGCTCAAGTAGGTCAGCAAGGACAGTAGCTTCCACACCTGACTGGGCATCAGAACCTCTTTCAGGGGGGTTGGAGGGGGTGGGGAGCTGTTAAAAGGCTGCATCAGGGACTCATAGTCAAAAGCTGCACTTTAACAGGGTCCCTGGGTGGTTTACATGCAGCATCCAGGGGGTAGGCCTGGCACCAGTGGCAGAGGACACAGGTGGAGGGAAGGGCAGCGTGGCCATGAGGGACCCTGCTAACCAGCTGACCAGAGACAGGTGTCGGGTTCTGTGACTGGGCCAAACCCTGGAAGAAAACGGGGGAGAGAAGAGCAGCATGACCCTTGTTTAACACTTATAGAAACCCCTCTTCAATTATACGAAGAAACACCTTCTTTAAAACAATTGGCAACAGTAAAGACAAAGCTAAAACCTTTTTGTCCCACCCCCTCATTTCACTCCTGCTTCAGAGCAACCTACAGTTTATCTTTCCAGACTTAAAAAAAAAAAAAAAATACAGTTATTTATGTATACATGTACTCCTAGAAAGAATGCCATGATTTATCTGTTCTTTTCCTCTAGCCTAAATGCTGTCATGCTGTGTATGGCATCGAGCTTCCTTTTCACTCAGCACCATGTTGAGCTCTTCCCATGCCATGCAGCCCTATTTCTTGGTGACTGCCCTGCGCAAGGGCCCTTCCCTCCCTTCTGTTATTACTGCAGTGGCCGCAGGGCTGAGCAGGCTGGGAATGGATCCTGGCAGTACGAGGAGCACCGACTATTATCCTCTACTGGGACTCACTGGGGTGGGTGGAGCACGGACCTTGGGATTCTGTCTCTAATCCTCCATCAGTGATGCCAGTGGGATTTAGCAGAATAGAGGTTTTCCAGGAAGTAAATATGAGGAGAAGTCAGAATTCCTTTTCTGCCATTGGCACTTGAGGGTTTCATTTGTAGAACTCCCCTAGAGGAGGGAACTTGTGGCTCCCCTAGGAAGGGGCAGGAAGGGCAGAGTGGGCGACAGGAGACACAGGTTGACTCCCTGCACGCCTCTTCCCTTTGCTTGTTCTTTCTCCTGCATAGCTCACAGCCTCTGTGGTTGAACTCCATTCGGATCCAGTCGAAGCCATTGGCCCAGGTATCGCAGGGCCTGAAACTGGGCTGCCAGGCCATCTTCCCAGAATGTAAGATGGTGGCAGGAGAGATGGAAATCCACTAGGCATGCAGGTGTCTCAGCAGGCAGGGAAGGAAGGGGGTTTTGCATTGTTGTCTGGGGTGAACACTGCCTCGCAGCGCTGTCCTATGCCTCCTGGTTTTTTTTCCATCGCTGGCAAGGCAGTTTCCTACTATGAAATATGTCATGGGGACACAGCCCCTTCCTTGGTTGCTAGAGCTATGTTTGGGTTTCTTGTGTCTGATCAGATGAGCTGTAGGGCACGTGTTAATAGCTATATAAGCTGCTGTGTACTTCAGCTTCTGCCTGCAAACTTGCCAAAGGTGTCTGTTTTAGGAAAACCAATGCTTTCCCTTATTGTCCATTCTCAGGCAAGGGCAGAGGCTTTGGAGCCAGAACCTTCTGTGTGTCCTAAGGGAGGAACTTGATGTTTCTGCTGTGGTTTTGGTTGTAATTGGGCTGACCATTCCTCGTGTATGGCAGTATTGCATGAACTGATATCTCCTTAGTCCCTCTTATGGGCTGGCCCTGGGCCAGGGACCCTGGCCATGGGGTGAATGAGGTGCCACAGCAGAGGGTGCACCTCTCGCTCTTGGATGGAGAGGAGGTGTGAGGGTGTCTGGCAGAGCTCTGGAACATGCTGGATCCTCAGTGGCCATCCCTCCTGTTCTGTCTGAAGTGTTCTGACTGGCACAGCTACAAAAGACAGGAACTCTGGTAGCATGTGCTTCATGTGGGGCAGGGAGGGTGTTGGCCTCTTGGTGGGGATCTATGTGGTGCTAGGTGTCAGTTTAGATGGGGCTCTTCACAGTTGCCCTTCCTGTCTCAGTAGGTGGCTGTATGACCTTCAGTGGCAGAGCTGGGTGGGCAGAAGGCTAGTGACTTGGTTAAGGCCACGTAGTTACAGAGCAGTCATAACAAGACTCCACTGAAGTGTTTGCCTTATACTTAGATCTGCTACAGAATCTAATTTTGGAGGGGTATGATGGAGCCACTTGGCTTGTGCTGTGTTCTGGTCCTACACTGTGGTTCTTTCTATCATATCTCACTCATTGATGGTCTCTTTTCTTTTTCATTTTATTTACTTATTTTTAGAGAGAAAGAGTGCTAGCATGGGAGAGGGGCAGAGGGAGAGAGAGAGAGAGAGAGAGAGAGAGAGAGAGAGAGAGAGAGAATCTTAAGCAGACTCCATGCTCAGTGTGGAGCCCTATGCGGGGCTTGATCTCATGACCTGGGATCATGGCCTGAGCCGAAATCAAGAGTCAGATGCTCAACTGACTGAGCCACCCAGGGGCCCCCCCGTTGATGGTCTCATGATTCTTAGGTGGTAATTTTCTTTCTTTTCTTTCTTTTTTTTTTTTTTAAGCTTATTTATTTATTTTGAGAGAGACAGAGCAAGCTGGGAAAGGGCAGAGAGAGAGGAGGAGAAAAGAGTCCCAAGCAGGCTCCACGCTGTCAACACAAAGCCTTATATGGGGCTCAAACTCATGAACTGTGAGATCGTGACCTGAGCCAAAACCAAGAGTTGAACACTTAACCAACTGAGGCACCCAGGCATCCCTGGGTGGTAACTTTCTTTCCCAGGAAGTGTTTTGCAGAGCACTGGGGTAGCACCAGGCTTCTTTGTGTTGGCCCCAGGGCTATTGCTGCAGTGGGGCATGGGTACTGCTCTCACAGGCTGCAGGCAGCACCCTTGCCAGAGCTTGGTGCCTGCAGCCTCTCCCTTTCTCTGGTCCCCGAGATGAGACTAGAAGAGGTCGCAGCCTCCCTGCCTCTGAGCGAGAGCCATGTTGATGAGGGCCCAGAGAGCTGCGGTGCTGGGAACAGCTGCCCCTGTGGCCCCACACAGTCAGGGTTTCTTCCAGCTCCTAGCCCAGGAGTTCTGGGATGAAGGGATGCACGTACTTGATGGCTGACATCTCACGTCAGTGACACCTAGGTGCTGGCCCATAGCCCTCATACAGGGACTAGAAAAAATTGGAAAGCATCTTAGAGGTTGATCTTCTGTCCTAGCTGTTTCCACCTTTTGGTGTGTGAGAGGGTGGCTGGAGGCACAGCTCCAAGGCAGTGGGTCTTGGGTGGGGCTTAGGAATCTACCCTTTTGTAAGGTCCTTCTGGAAGGGTGCAGAGGACAGGGTGGGAAGTCCCATGGTACCCCAGGGGTGCACATCCTCTTCGGTGCTGTGTTGCTAGGTGTTGGGGGTGTTCACCGTGTCTAGCTCTGCTTGCCCACCCTAGTGAGCAGGTGAGAAAAGTGCTCACCGCGTGTAGGTGAGGGGGCTCATCTCAGAACATTGGCACTGGCTCTCGGTGTTCTCGGCTGCTGTTTGCCTGGCTTTCCTGGCAGCCCCAGCCCGATGCTGTCTCCCAGGCCCTCACTGCAACCACAGTGAGGGTTGTAGTTGGGACCTTTAGAAGGGGGTCAGTAGGTACTTCATAATCTCCTAAACTGTGTCCTTCAGGGTGGGCTGGGGGGAAATAAAAGAAAGGACACTGGAGTTGACATGAAGTGACCTGGTTTCAGTCCAGCTCTGTGCCTTACTTGATGTGTACTTTGGTGTGGTGGGGCGGGGGTGGGGGGGTGTCCCTAGGCCTCTCCACACTGTCCTCAGCTATGAAATGGTGATAACACTTCTCAGGGTGTCTCAGGGTCGTTGACAGGATGATACATTTCGCAAGGAAGGCAGCAGGGCTTCCCTATGGGATAAGGCATGATCTTGTGCAGGTTCAGACCGTGGGCTAAGCCCAGCCTCGTCTCGTGGTCTCATTCCAGATGGAGGGCCGGCGCGACAGCATGCTGGAGACAGCCAGGCACTGTTTCACGTCGGCGGCCCGCTGTGAGGGCGACGGTGATGAGGAAGAGTGGCTCATCCACTACATGCTGGGCAAGGTCGCCGAGAAGCAGCAGCAGCCTCCCGCTGTTTACCTGCTGCACTACAGACAGGCTGGCCACTACTTGCACGAAGAGGCTGCCCGCTACCCCAAGAAGATCCACTACCACAACCCACCTGAGTTGGCCATGGAGGCCCTGGAGGTGACACTGTGCTGGCCGAGGGCAGGGAAGCAGGGCAGGGGTGGGCCAGTCTCTCTGTCTCCCTGGGGATGGGGCATGAGGTCCCAGTGACTCCCATGCAACCCGCTGGAAACTTCTCTGTGTTCAGCAGCTTTGTGTACGATTAAATTAAAGCGGCCTTTCCTCTCTCTTTTAAGGAGTGCTTACTATCCTTTCTGGGAGAGGAGTGTCTTATTTGTATCTCCCAGAAGAAAGTCATCTTTCTTCCTTAGCACATGTAGGTTCCAAGAACCTGACTCAGTGATGACATCATTGCAGCACAGCATCTCCCAGTGCCCAGGGCATCCACACTGCAGGGTGGCAGGAGAAGGCTAGGTGCCCTTGTCCCTGGCGAGGCCATAGGGTATGCCCAGAGCACCCAGCTTGGCAGGACAGGGCCAAGGGAGTAGCCTGTTTTCTTGACCCCAGACTTGGGTCTTGTGCTGCTCCTCAAGAGAAGAGCAGTTGTTTACAGCTCAGATTTGCTTTTACGATATCTGGAACACACAACTCCACACTCCCCGATGCTCAGTGCAGTCCTGTGAGGCAGGCTGGGAGGCTGCAGCCAGCACATTTTGTAGGGAGGAAACTAAGCACACGGGTGAGGATCCAGATATACTTGGCCCGGCCCAGGACTTGCTGCTTCCTGAGCACTTTAGCTTTGCCCTTTCTGAGGCTGCGTGCCCAGTGCCTGCCAGTCCCGTGCGCCCAGCAAGCTTCTTGGAGTTTGGGGTAGAATCTGCTTGTTTATTATGCCTTGTCTGCCTTTATATACTTTTTTTCTGATTATAAAATTAACACACATTCATGGTTAAAATATATATAAGAATCAAACGTTCAGAAGTGTTTAAATTAAAAAAAAATTTTTTTAACATTTATTTTTTTAGAGAGAGAGAGAGAGAGAGCTGGGGAGGGGCAGAGAGAGAGAGAGAGAGACAGAAAATCCAAAGCAGGTTCCACGCCATCAACACAAAGCCCAACATAGGGCTCAAGCTCATGAACCATGATCATGAGATTATGACCTTAGCTGAAGTTGGACACTCAACCAACTGAGCCACCCAGGTGCCTGTCAAACATTCAAGAGTGTTTAAAATAAAAAGCTAAAGTCCCCAGTGATCCTATCCTCTCAACCCAATAATCCCTATTAACAGTCTGGGCATGTATTTATCTTTCTAGATTTTTCCCCTATTGACGTATAGATACGTAGTAACATTTTCATACCATTTTGCAACTGGCATTTTTTTTTAAGTTTATTTATTTATTTTGAGAGAGAGAGAGAGCAGGAGAGTGAGAGTGCATAGGGGAGGGGCAGAGAGAGAGAGGGGGAGAGAGAGAATCCCGAGCAGGCCCTGCACTGTCAGTGTGGAGCCCAGTGCAGGGTGCACTTCTCTTCCACTTCTTCCTCAACAGGGTACAGGCAGGGCCTGCTCTTGCATGCATATCAGGGAGCACTTACGGGGGATTTTCAAGGGTCATTTAGTGTTGCATCCACAGTGTCCTGTGGCCCTGAAAGGTTATACTGATCAATTAGCATGTCTGTTTTCCCTCAACCATGTTAGTATTCTCTTTCCAATATTTGCTTGTGTGAACAAGCAGAAAAGTCTCATTTTTAAAAATTTGCCTTTGAAAAATGATGCCTGCTGAGTGGTTGACAGCAGCTTTTCAGGGACCATCTTCATAGGGTTCATGATAAAGTGTAGTTCACTTTCGTACTGAGCACGTCTTCAGCAGCTTCCTGGTTGCCGTCATTCCCAGCCCCAAGCCCCACGTCCTTCCCACTACAGCTCTTTCATGCTTTCCACTCGGGCTGAGAAGGCTGAGACCTAGAGGACTAGTGTGACTTGCCCTAAGTTATTCAGCAGCAGAAGAGAAGGGCGGTTGGGGCCAGATCCCCTGCACCCAGGGCCCTCGTGCAGCACCCAACCCGTGTGCGGGAGGTAGCTCAGCCCTCAGGAAAACGACAACTGTGTTTTTCTTCCACGGTGTTTCTTTGACTTTTGGCTTCTGCTGCTGCCTGATAGAACCAATGAGCAGGCAGGATGGTGTGCCCGTGGGGTCCAGGGACTTAACAGGTAAGGAACTGAGGCCCAGAACACCATGCCGGCTCTCAGGAGAACAGGCATTCAGCTGCAACCTGTGGATATCTTACTTTAAAAGTGACATTTCTCTTAAGACTTTAACCCTGCCCTGGTGAAAACTCACCTCTGCTCTTGAACCCGGATTCAAAATACTGAACCTGCCACTTGGTTAAACTTTGCCAATTGAATAATTTGTGCTCTTCCGGCAGGGCCACCTGGGCACGTGTGTGTGCCCAGAGGTTTTCTGTGCCTAAAAATGGAGTTGCTCGGGTTAATTACTTGAGGCCACAGGCGGGCTAGCGGTGGAGGGGCTCTGGGTGTGGGCCCCTCTGTCCAGGATGCCCTCTTGAGAATGCTGCCTGGGCCATACCCCCTGGCAATCTTACCTGCATGGTCCTTGGCAGCCTCTCTTGAGAACCACCTCTGCGTGAGAGAGGCTGGTTAATCAGGGCCTGCAGCCACAGGGTTTCCCAGCCTTCGTAACACTCCTTGTGCCACCTGTGGGAGTCCGTGCCACAGGCGGGAGCTCACACTGCACCCACAGGTGGATGCGAAAGTCAGGCCAAGTGACCTGTAGAGGTGTCTGTGTCTGATGTGGCATTTACTTGGGAGCAGTAGAGGGCAGGGCGGACCAGAGTTTAACGTGGCCCTGGCCTTTCCTGGCTGTGGGGATTTGGGCATCTTACCTCAGACATTTGTAAGTGGAGGATTGTGGTGAGAACTTAAGGAAATGAAGAAAAGCACAGGGCCCTGAATGATGCGGCGTGCCTCCTTCCCCTCACCCTGTACCTCCTGGGCAAGCTTCTCTAGGCCTACAGCACCCAGCTTGCCCAGGTGCAGGCACACAGACAGAAATCAACTGTTCTGCGCTTCAGGGAGTCTGGAGTGTGGTGGGAGACAGGTGTGGAGGCTCACTTTGTATGGGCACCAGGAGAGGGGCACACAGTGGGTGGCAGGGGCTGTGGTGGGAGGAGGTGCCCACTGAGCAGAGGTGAGGGTTGTTATTCTCATTATCTTACCACCACTTGCCTGCATCACTGGCTAAACATTTAAGCTAGAATACTGAGAGTTTGTGTCCATTTTAACTGTCAGAGCTTGCTTTGAATGAGTTATGGGTTGGCTGGTTTAAAAGCGAATGAAAAAAGGCAGTGTGTGGTGGCCTGTCTCCTTGGTCAGTGGCCCTTTTCCAGTGTGGCTGATTGGCCTGTGGAACGGACCTAAGCAACTGGGAAGGCTGCTCACACCCAAGTATGATTCTCCTAGGTGTACTTCCGGCTCCACGCTTCCATCTTGAAGCTCCTGGGGAAGCCCGACTCTGGGGTCAGTGCAGAGGTCCTGGTCAACTTCATGAAGGAGGCTGCAGAAGGACCCTTTGCCAGGGGCGAGGAGAAGAACACGCCCAAAGCTTCAGAGAAGTGAGTAGCACCTCTTCACCTAGCAGCTTATCCCATGTGTACCCTGATGGCTCATTTACAGCAAGGTGGCATTCGGGGGGTTACTGCTGAGTAAATCGGAGCTCACTGAGTCTCTGGAACTCATCTGGAGACTCCTGGTTGCTGGACTAAGGTATTTCTGTTGAATCTGAGAAGGAGAGGCTGAGTGTGCAATCCCATGTCACCTCACGCTGGGGCCATGCCCGGGGCCACCCCATCCTCAGGGGCAGGCCCTAAGGAGAAGCCAGCTCCTCCCCATCGCCACTGGGACACAGCTCTGTCCCATGCAGAACACTGTAGGAAAGCAGTTTTCATGTTGCAGACTCTCACTCCTGGGTCCTTTTCCAGGGCCTATACCAAGAGTGGGGGCCTTGTGAGGACCTGTCTGCTGCCTGTTCTCCCAAGAAACAGGAAAGGGCATCAGAGGCATGGACTCTTCCTGTAGTTCCAGAGAGCATGAGGATGCTAGGGCCCTGGTATGGTCCCCTCACTGGGTGGAGAGGACCCTTGGGCCTTCCCTTGATTGTGGCCCAGACTTCTTTTACCCTGGTGTCCACATCTCGGAGCTTCAGCTCAGCTTGCCTCATCTCTGTGCCCCTCCCTGCCTGGCTGGGCACTGTGCAGGGCTCAGCCAAGTGCCAGAGAGACCTGTGCCCAGGCTCTGACCTTGAGGTCCATTGTCTTATAGGAGAGATGGGCATGCATGTGACAGGTCACCCAGGTGGATACAGTGTGCCCTAGAAATTATAGATGTGCATTTTTTAGTCGCAAAGGGCCCTCAAGGTACAATGATGTTCTCTTTTATTGATCATAACTCTTTTAAAAAAATTTTAAATTATACAAATAATACATGGATATATTCTAGTTATGGAAAATTTTGGCAATATATGAACATATAGGCTAAAATTTGACAAATCCCCTTTCCTCCCCAGAATTAACCATTATTCATTTATTTTCTCAAACAATTAGCTGTGCATTTATATACGCTTCCATTTACATGTACAATTGTAGGGTTTCTTTTATTTTATAAAAACAAACTACTGAAGGTGTTATTCTCGAGTTTACATTCCCCTGAGAAAGGGGCTGGGACCAAAACCATAGAGATGGTACCCCATTCACTCCATTCTTTCTAGTGGCTACCCATAGTCTCTGGCTACATGTTATTCCATAGCATGGGTGTATCATGTTTTCTATAGCTATTTCGATGGAACACTTCAGGTGTTTCTGACTTTTTTGTTCAACAGTAGATATCCTCGTACACATGAGAGCTTGCAGTAAATCCAGATGTTTTCTCTGTCTGCATCTTACCGAGAATTAAATCTACCAGGCCTCAGGCATCACATGGAAGGGTGCTGACTTGGTGTGGAAGGGTGTGGGGTGGGTGCTTCCGAGGAAGGGCTTGTCAGCTCCCCTGTAGTCTCCCTGGGGCCTGAGATGGCTGGGCGGTGGCCTTTCGGGGCTGGAGCCCAAGGGGATGCCATGGGGGCAGTTCCTTCAGCAGCTGAAGAGACACCAGCCAGAGGAGCAGGTCACCTGAGGTGTGTGGGAGCAGTGGGCCCTAGGAAGGGCAGAGGAGGCCCGTGAAGATGGTGTGGGGTTCAGCAGTCAGGAAGGATTGTCTCAGACCAGAACACGTCCCATTCCAGTGGGATGTGGAGATTCTGACCTGCACCCCAACCATCTTCCCACAGAGAGAAGGCCTGCCTGGTGGACGAGGACTCCCACTCTTCAGCTGGGACACTGCCGGGCCCCGGAGCCTCCCTCCCCTCCTCCTCTGGCCCAGGTCTGACATCCCCACCTTACACAGCTACTCCGATTGACCACGATTACGTCAAATGTAAAAAACCCCACCAGCAGGCGACGCCGGACGGTACAGTCCCTGTTCTCCCTACTGCCAGCCCAGGGCGGCACGCCAATCAAGGGGGAGGGTGCTTCGGGTGATGATTCGCTTTGTTTTGGTGAGGGGGGGTGCTGGGTCTGGGGTGACACGGGCAATGTTGCGGCTGTTCATTAACCTCATGGCCTCACGGTGATTCTGTGCTTCCAAAACATGCTCAGGGTCGCCACCTGCCAGCTGGCCCACCTGGGGGCTGGGAAGGGGCAGGGAAGGCTAAGGTATCTCACAGCTATGAGCCTGCATCTTCCCACCTCCGGAATGGGGATGTGGCAGGAAAGACCGTGGACTAGCTGTTGGGGTCTGTGGGCTGCTTGGAGTGGCCTCCGTGCAATCAGTCCAGTGGCACCGGCATTGTGCCTGCCTTATTACAGCACATCCTCTGATAGCCGTGGGAGGACTGTGACTGGTGCTGAGTCTGTCACCCCTGGGAGTGCAGACGGGGTGGTGGAGTCCTCTGGGACCGCGTACGAGGCCATCCCACACGGGATACGGCAGGTGGCGACCCTTGAACCACATTTCTTACTAACATTAGGAGGCTCGCATGCTGACCTCGTAGCTTGATTTTTTCATGTTCTCCTCACCTTTACAGTGATAAGCTGTGATAAAGTATTTGCTGGAATGAACCAAATTGGTGGATTGAGAGGGCGTTAAGGTGGAGCCCTGGGGAAGCAATGACAATGCCAACAGACAAGCAGGCCCTCGCTCACACGCCGCTGATCGCATCAGGCTGTGGGGAAGCGGGCCTCGCCCTACCTTCCCCCGGGCATGGGACACCCCTTGCCCATCGCATGGGTTCCTGGAGTGTAAGATGTTGTGGGTGAGAGGAGCGTGAGAGCAGGTTTAGGGAAGTGCTGAAGGAAGATGGGCAGCGCCCTACCGCCCCCTCTGGGCCAGGATTTGGAGATAGGAGAGGAGAGGAGACTGGCAGTGCCCCCTCCTGGATTCTGCTTGGCCTGTGAGAAGGGTACGGGGAGGGTGTGGAGAGAGAGGTTGCTGATCTGAGCGCATCTGAATGCCTGCTGCTGCGTGGCTCCATCACCTCCCTGTGCCCCGGAGGGCGGATTCAGTCCTGCACATGTCCTGAAGCCAGGTCCCTCCCCATCTTACTTAACTCGGGTTCAACAGGAAAACTACCCTGTTCCCAACCTTTTACTCTTGAAAATATTGAGAAAACACACTGGATATCAATCCTTGCTCTGCAAATTAGTTTCTGCCAGGTACTCCTGTGAAGATTTAGCATCATGCCAGTTTTTGTGAGAGAGGCACGCCTCTCATTGCTGTCCACAGGCCTGTGGCCGGCACCTCTCCCAGCATTGCAGGTTCGAGCTGAGCTTGGCTAGCAGGAACCGGGTAGCAGGAACTGTGCTTGGCCCTATGAGTGCACAGAGCTGCAGGTAGCTCCCCTGGTGTGGGCGCACCCCAGAAGCAAAGAGGAAAGGAGGCAGAAAGGGACCATGATGCTGCCTGGCACCGCTGCCCAGCTGTCCCATGTTGGTGCGCACATGTGCACGTGGAGCTGCAGGGAAGCAGAGTGCTGGGGACGGGCACTGGGGTGACATGGCTTGAGTGCCAACATAATGGTTATTTGCTCTGGGAGTTTGCAGAGGGAGCCATTCAGATAGGCTCAAATATAGTTTCAGTGGTTGTGCACTTTTTAATGATTGAAAAAAAATACTTTTTTAAAAGTGATTTCTGTCAACAATGTGGAACCATGGCCCACTTTTGCCCAGTCCCAGCCCAATGTGCTAGGAAGCCCTGCACTGGCCATGCTGTGCTCTGCACGGGCCCGGCTGCATGGTGCTTTCAGAACTCTTGCCCTCCTCACCTCAGAAAGACAGCAGTGTCTGCAACAGGAAAATATTTGGGCCCTATCTTAGAATGTTAAAGTGGCCCATTCAGCTGTTACAGTAGCTCGTAGGGAAAGGCCCTGGCTCTGGCGGAAGCAGCAGATTGCTGGTGTCAGGCTGGTGGCCTCAAGGCCTGCACTGCCCACCTCTGCTGCCTCCTGTGACCCAGCCAGGCTGGCCTGCTAGCCCTGGGAGGAGAACGTGTGGCCCCACACTTTCCACGCAACTCTTCAGCCTGAGACCAGCCATGGCTCTCCTGTTGTGGGAGGACAGGGCATTAGTGCTCACTCCAGGCCATAACTGAGCCCTTCTACAGGAAGGCTGATGGGTGCTTCTAGCCCTGGTACAGACCAAGAGAAGCAGTTCAGGGACCCTCTCGAGGTAAGACAGGGAGGTTGGAGTCAGGGAGATCTGCATTTCAGTCCCAGCCCCGCTGCTACCTTGCTTGGCCACCTTGGGTAAGGGACTTGACTCTGAGCCGGTTTCTTCACCTGGTGAGCAGGAGTAACGTTTTTCTCATGGGTATTAAAGGAAGGTGCTTGCACAGTGTAACCACATCCTAGACGCAGGCATCCCCAGGTCATCAGAGCTGGCACAAGGGCCATGTAGCACTGCATAGCAGGAGGAGCCCGCGTCTGGGACCTGTCATCCTCAGTTTGCACCCTGTCTCTCTCAGGCCAGTTGTGTGGCTTTGGAAGAGGGACAGGCAGTGTCCTTGGAAGCAGCAGCCTCTGAGTAGGGCTGGGCCTTTGGGTTTCTGGGCCCAAGTCTCCTGTATCCTGGAGCCTGTCACAGGCTAACTTGTTATCAGCTAGACAGGGAGCCAGGCATCAGGACTTCCCTTAGGTATGGTTAGGATACCCTGCCTTTGAGCTGCCCTTCTACTTTTGTATACCTGAGCTTCAAAATCAGAAATCAGCTAGAGTCAATTCTTATTTGCTGTAAATTTTTAGAAGAGATTTAGAAAAATAGCTCCAGATTTTATGTAGGTAACTCAACATTTGATAATGGCTTCTTAGAAGAAACCATCTTTGCTCTCTTGACTGGTCCCATCTGCACCCTTGTGCCATCCTGCACTAGGGTTAGAAGCTTCCAGCAGCCTATCCACAGCTCTGGCTAAAAGGTACTCTGGGATTGGCCCTTGAGTTGCTCTGAGACACCATCATTGTCAGATATGAAAGCTAGCCCTTCTTGGGGTGGCTGAGAGTGTGCCCATAGCTGACCTGAAGAGGGGCCCTCTGGCCAAGCTGAGAGAGAATGAAGCAGCCCTGCCTGACCACTCCTCCCAGCCTTCCTTATTTCTCCCGTCCATTTTGGGATTTGTCTCAAGTGCTGAAATCCTTAGTGTTGATGCTTCCTGACAAGGTAAAGTAGTCGTAGGGAATACATTGTGACCCTCAAGGGGCTCACAATGATTGCTGTTTACTCATGTTCAAACATAGCATAATGAGATTCCTGAACAAATTTTATACCCTTCCCCAGCATGGAGTGTGTGAACACGTGTGTGAGTAACTGGGCCCTGTGTCATATCAGTGTGTGCTTGCTCTGGGCTGGGCCCTGGGAGAGGTGCCTGTGGTCCCGCCCTTATAGCTGCCTTGCTTGGCGATTGGTCCTGTTTCCCTGGGAGGAAGCCAAGCTGAGGGCAATTGGACACTCTTCTAGGGCTGCCTGGTAGCTGGGGTGAAGCTGAGGGAGAATTGGGGGGTCTAAGGTTCCTTCCACCCCAGGCCAGAGGAGGCTAACACTGGGAATGTCCTGTGCTCGCTGACCTGATGGAGACTGGATCTGTGTGCATTTCCCTGCTTTGTTTGTTGGAAGTTTGTCGGTAGCAGGGCCTATGGAGCAGGGCTGTTACAGGACACCTTGGTCCATAACTTGGCCCAGCTCAGCCAGCCTTTGGGATGTGTACATAGTGGCTCTCTTGGACTGCCAAGACCCTTGCTGTCTGCCTGCCCTGCTCCATGTTACCCAAGAATCTCGGAGCCGAGAATCTCGGAGCCAGAAAGGGCCTCAGAGAGTAGAGGTCTTGCCCTGTGGTCAGTCTGAGGCTGAGCCTTCTGTGGGGTTCTTCAGCCAGCCCATGGCCATGCCTATCTAGTGCCCATTAGCATTGTGCTGGGTGCATGGGACAATTCTGGTGCCTGTTGCAGGTTCTGGGGAAGGCAGATGTGAAGCTGTGAACCAACTGAGTGTCACGGTGCAACTGAAACCACCCCAAAGAGACCTGGCCTGGCTTTGGTGGATAGGAGGCCTTCCTGAGGAGGCAAAGCTTAGCCAAGGCCCAAGGAGTGTGTCAGTGTTTACTATGAAGGGTGGAAACAGCACAAGCTGGGGGTCAGAAGAGCGGGAGCTGTGGAGGCTGGTGTTCATGGTTGCGGGATGCCCATCTGGCCCCACTTACAGCACGAACAGAGCCTGCCCTGAGCCCCAGGTTGTAGGGTATGGGCCACGTGGGAGCCCAGGGTGCCCTGTGCAAGTTCCCATGTGACCATCTGTCCTCACCCACCATACTGTCACTGTTTGTGTCGTGTGCCATCTGTGCTCATCCTCGCCTGCTCACCCACACTGCCTCCACCAATATTGCCCGTGCTGCCCCTAACCCTGCCCACACTCTGTTCTCCAGGCTTTGTCTTTCTGCTTGCACTGTCACGGCTCGCTTCAAGGGACAGCGCAGACCGCATGCTTAGTCCTCAGTCCGGCTCCCTGCTTCCCCTGTGACCAGGAGCTCCTCCACATCGCTGGTCCTGTGATTTGGATAGTGTGTGTTTGATGTGCTTGGCTTCTGCCCACAGCCCATGTTCTCAGTTCTGGCCAGATGCAGCGGTGGCCTCCTCCCACTGCCCGTTGGCCTGGCAGGTGGCTCAGTCCTGTATTTCCATTGTTTTGTTCTTTCTGGCTTTAAAAAAGTAACAAAGGCAACAGACTCTAAGATACCAAGTTATCTTTAGAAGGACAAGTGTGTAAAAATGTACATTGTGTACAGTAGCCAAGATGCTCTGAGGTGGGCCCTGTGTGTGCAGTCCACGGTGTCCAGGCTTGGGGCAGGGGGCTGCATGTGGCATCAGTCCTCACCAGCCTCCCTTCCCAGGGTCAAGGAGAGGTCAGCTCACGGTAGGCAAGCTATATGCTGTGAACAGATGTTTTCACTGTGGGAGAGGCTCCTAGTGGCACTTAGGTTGTCCTGCGTGTGCCCTAAAAGGTGGGGACTGATGTTGGGGCAGGGAGGGAAGCTGTCAGAGGGCAGAGCCAGTCACCTTTGTTCTCCTCTCCATTCTTAACTTTTTTTTTTTTTTAATTTTTTTTTTTTTTTAACCTTTGTTTATTTTTGAGACAGAGAGAGACAGAGCATGAATGGGGGAGGGTCAGAGAGAGGGAGATACAGAATCTGAAACAGGCTCCAGGCTCCGAGCTGTCAGCACAGAGCCCGATGCGGGGCTCGAACTCACGGACCGCGAGATCATGACCTGAGCCGAAGTCGGACGCTTAACCGACTGAGCCACCCAGGCGCCTCTCCATTCTTAACTTTTAAGAAACCTCTCCAGGCTGTAGCTGGTCATGGTATATGTTGAGTGCCTGCTATGTGCTGGGCAGGAAGAAGGCCCACGAGGAAAGCCAACACGGGCACCCTGATTCCCGCTGCCTGGTTGGATCTGTGTGTCCCTAGGTGGTGTCTTGGGGCAGCAGTTGGTGCCATGAGAAGGTGCCATGAGCTAACTGTGGGGCCTGGTGGGTTGGGAGGACTTCCTGGAGGAGGTAGTCCTCCAGAGAGGCCTGCAGGGCCGTTTCAGGTGAGGGACATTGGGAGCAAAGACATGGAGGTTGGAGGGCCCTACAGCGTTTGGACTGAGGTCACTGGGGTGGACAGAAGAGAGACCTTACAGGGAGAGAGCTTGGGAAACCAGCTGGGTCCGAGATAGGGGCACAGGGGCTCTTTGTGACAGAGTGATGCATGGTGAGGGTTACACAGTGAGAGCTGCACATGAAGACAAGTCTTCTCCCAGCTCTGAGCATGAGCCTCAGAGGCCCAGAGTGGTGACGCCGCTGTCTGAGCACGGCCATGGTGATACTCTTGTGCCTGCCTGTTGCCTCAGTATGTCTGCCTCCTTTTCAAGGGCCCTCGTGTTTCTGGTGTCTCTTCTCTTGGGCGTCTGTCCAGGCTCCTTGGCCTGCCAGAGGGTATCCCTCCCTTACAGCTAGCCTGGCTTCCGGTGGATGTGTTCTTTCCTGGTGGTCATCAGGGACCCACTGGGGCAGGGTTTGTCCGGCTGAGAGATTGCTCAAAATATTGGTTCCCCCCAAGTTTACTGTTCTTAGAAACCTGTTGTTTCTAGTTGGCAGAACATTTGTGATCTTTTCAGGGTTCGCTAGTCAGAGTTGCTGCAGATTTTGATGATACAACCACATCTTTCCCCTCAAACTTTCATTGAACTGAACTGGTGGAATAAGTGGTTGTGAGCTATTTCTAGTTCTAACTGCTGGAGCAGGTAGAGAAAATGTACCAGGAAGCTTGTGTCTTGTAAGCAAAGAGCTCTTTTGGGTTGGCCTGGAAATCCTACGAATGTTCAAGGGATTTGAACTGAGTCAAACCTGAGCAAAAAAAATCCAAATTCTTGCAATACAGTCTGCTCTCACACTCCTCGGAACGGACAGCCTTTCTGTCACCAAGCCAGGTCCCTTTCCTTCTGCATCCGCAGCTGTCGTTCCTTTGCAGTTGGCTCTGCAGGTCACACCTCAGAAGTGGAGGGTGTCATCAGCAGTGGCTGGCAGATGACATCCCTCTAAAGACTCGGGGGGAGGGGCTGGGGTGGCCCAGAGGCATAGATGTGAAACATTCCAGTGATTAACAGTAGGAGAGTGAAATATTTATAATTTTGCCACAAATATTAGTTAGTGTGAACAGGTTTTGTGTGGGCAGACTTTCAAAAGAACATTCTGAAGCAGAGCAGAGGTAGCCTGTAGAGCCTGTCCACTATTGCATCTTCTTTCCTATTGATGTCTAGGCAGCTCCTGAAGGAAATCAGGAACCTGGCCTGTGGGCAGTCCCTGGAGTCCCATTTAGGTACATGCTTCCCTGGAAGGCCATCCTGCCCAGCCCTGTGGGAAGTCTGGCTCTTCACCTGAGTCTGGGTCTCTTGTGCAGAAGAGCTTCCCTTCTCTCTCCTGTCCTGCCTCGGACCAGGAGCCCAGGAAAACCCCCAGCCCAGGCCAGTCTGCAGAACTTACAGGAGATGGCCAAAGCAGGGAGCCAGCTAGTTCTGCCTGGCCCTGTCCTCTCCCTCTGGCTCTGCTCCAGCAGGCAGGTGAGAGAAGGGAGGGCCGTCGTTGCCTTCAGGCTTGGCAGCCTTTGCCTGCAGAGCACCGGCAGACCCACCTGGTTCTCTGAGCATCAGGACAGGCCAGCACCATGGGGGTGTCCTACAGTGCCCAGCCTATATGTGGGCCTCTAGGATGTGGAGGAAGCACCTCTGGCCATCAGTGCACAGTTACACAAAGCCGTATGTCAGCTCATTTGGACCCGTGGCCCACAGTGTCCCAGATAAGGAACGTGCTATCCATAGACAACTTCGTGGAGAAGGTGGGACTATGGCCAGGCCTGGAAGGAAGCTCTGTTCACTGCCAATGGAAGCCGAGTGCTCTCCAAGCCAGAACTGCCCCACCTCTTCCACACATACGGGCTCCCCACATCCCTTTATCAGGGCACACTGCTAGTCTCTGGGCTGTGCACAGCGGTGCTTGAGCCTGTGCTGAATTCGGCTGGGCAGGAGGCAGTCAGGATGTGCTTAGGTGGACTGGGCTTTGCCCAGAGGCATTGTCTGCCCAGGAGATAGAGTCATTCTTTAAGAGATTTTCATTGTTTTCTTTCACCCTGTTGGTGTAAAAGAAATGAATTTAGTTTTCTTTTAATCTGACTTGCTTCTTGGTGCAAAGTTCTCGGTTGCTTCCTAGTATTCAAACTCAGGATGATTTTATTTTATTTATTTTAATTTTTTTTTAATTTTAATTTTTTTTTTAATGTTTGTTTATTTTTGAGACAGAGCATGAGTGGGGGAGGGTCAGAGAGAGAGGGAGACACAGAATCCGAAGCAGGCTCCAGGCTCTGAGCTATCAGCACAGAGCCCGACGCGGGGCTCGAACTCACGGACCATGAGATCATGACCTGATCCGAAGTCGGACGCTTAACCGACTGAGCCACCCAGGCGCCCCTCAGGATGATTTTAAATAGCTTTGTGCCTACCCTCTTTGAAAGGATTAGAGAGAAACTTGGCCCTGGACTCTCATTTACGGTGATGTGCCCATCCTTTGTTTCCTAGACTTGCATCTCTCTCAGGGTTGGGCAGGAACATTACCCACGCCCTTGCTTCACAGGCCTGGTGAGTAGGGGGGTCACAGCTCCAGCCAGGGCACCTCAGTGTGCAGAGCCCCTGCCTCTCCAGCTCTGAGCTGCAGGGGGGCACTGCAGAACTGTGGTGGCTCATGGGGGTTTCTAGACTTATTTCACTACCCCCCCGACCATCAGCCTTCCTCGGGGCTCCTTAGGTGCTCATTCCTGATCACCCCTGTGGTAAGGGCTTGTCCAGAATCGCCACGGTGTCGCCGCCCCCCCCCCCCAACCCCCCAGGGCTGATATTGGCTTTTTTTCTCCACCGTTTCAGAGGACAGGCTGTTCTGGGTTCTTGTGTATATCTGAGAGGCTTGGGGCGGGAGGCCTGGTCACAGTCCCTGTGCTTACATGCGTCCTGCTCCTTGGCTGTGGCTGTTGTTGCTGTGGATGTTATTTTGTTTTTCTTTTCTTTTTTTTTATTTAAAAAGAATTTCTTTTTAACATTTATTTATTTTTGAGAGACAGAGCATCAGTGAGGGAGGGGCAGAGAAGAAGAAGGGAGACACAGAATCCGAAGCAGGCTGCAGACTGAGCAAGCTGTCAGCACAGAGCCTGACGCAGGGCTCGAACCCACAAACTGTGAGATCATGACCTGAGCCAAAGTGAGATGCTCAACTGACTGAGCCACCCAGGCACCCCATGTTTTATTTATTTATTTATTTTTAAGTTTTTTTTAATGTTTATTTATTTTTGAGAGACAGAGACAGAGTGAGTGGGGGAGGGCAGAGAGAGAGAGAGAGAGAGAGAGAGAGAGAGAGGGAGAGAGAGAGAGAGACAGAATCCAAAGCAGGCTCCAGGCTCTGAGCTGTCAGCACAGAGCCCGACGCGAGGCCCGAACTTGTGAGATCATGCCCTGAGCCAAAGTCAGACGCTCAACCAACTGAGCCACCCAGGCGCCCCTATTTAATTTATTTTTTAATGTTTATTTACTTATTTTGGGAGAGAGGGTGGGGAGTGGGGGAGGGGCAGAAGGAGCGAGAATCCCAAGCAGGCTCTACATTGTCAGCCCAGAGCCCGACATGGGACTCAATCAATCCCATGAACCTTGAGATCATGACTTGAGCCAAGATCAAGAGTTGGATGCTTAACTGACTGAGCCACCCAGGCAACCCTGCTGTGGGTGTTATTTTAAAGAGTCTCAGTAGAGGCTCTACCTGCTAATATTTGCTCCCAGAGGAGCAAACACCCCTGAAGCTCAGTGCGGTCCTTTTTTGCCCACACCATTCTTAGGGCAGTCTGCTGCCTTCCCTGCTCACTCTGGTGCATGAGAGGTTCCCTCACTAGGCAGCATCAGGAGGGTATTAGCACGTTGGGAGTAAATATCCGTTTGCTTAAGCCAATCCTCGGTTTTTGTAATAATCACAACTGAGATTCCAGCAAATTAGCGATTCTTTAGGCCCAAAGCCCAACAGCTTATGAGTGCATGAGCTCATCAGGCAGCAAGCCAGTTCTCGTGAGATCTTCCTGGCTAGGCCCGCTTCCCGGACGCTTGCCACATGGTGCGCTGCTCAGCCATGCAGTGACTACAGCTGCTCTGGATGCTGGTGGAAAGCACCTCTCCTGGCCTATCAGAAGGACTTCATCACTGCAGGAGCATGGCCCACCATCTTGTCCGAGCCATTGGTGTTCTCTTTGTCAGGGCCAGAGTAAATGCTGCACTGCAGGATGGGTCACTGGGCTGTCACACCTGTGTGCCAGGCACTGGGATGTGGAGGCCTCCATGGGGATCCTATTTGTTTGTTGGGAACAGAGCAGAGAGAACGTGCCAAACATATTGCGAGGCCTGGAGCAGCCCAAATATGCAGATCTGGGGTTGGAATGTGAGTCTGAGACTCCCGATTTCTGAGCTCCTGCAGTGACCCTGTATGACCTCTGGAGCCAAGGGTCCGCTTTCCACATAGACAGCAAATGGGCTGCCCCTGCCATTTCTCTGAGAGAAGTGATCTCCTCACACTGGGGAATTGGGTTTGGGACCTCTCATGAGGGCAGCAGACCTGCCGGTAATCCCCATTCAGTGCTCACAGAGCCTTGGGGTCTGGCCTTGCAAGTCAGGAAAGCCCCTCACTGAGTGTGAGGCAGAGGCGTCCAGTCAGGTCCCTGCTCCCCCAGCAGTGAGACGCAGAGCTTCTGTGTTGGTCGCTGAAGGGTCTCACATACACTTCATGCCCCAGTTTCTACTGCTCCGCCAGCCCAGCTGTGACTGATACCTACCGTTACTGGGCAGCGGACATTGCAAAGGCAGCTAAGGAGGAAGGGCTGCGGCAGGCTCTGTGCGGCCGCCTGAGAGGTCCCTGTCTCCAAACCCTGCCCTATGATCAGACGTGGGTGAGGAGGCTGGAACAGCACAGCTGCCTTTGGAAGCACAGGCCTAATTCCATGTTCCTCTGTGCAGGCAGGACTGCTGTGGACGACCCTGTCATGTCAGTGTATAAGAAGCGATTACCACCCCATCGACATGGTGCTACTCAGGTGTGATCTTCAGCCTGGCATAAGCAGAACCCTTTGCAATGCAGAGCAAAATCTCTGTAATGTCGAGTTTGAGACGTTACTAAAACAATCGGTCCAGGTTCTCTGAAATAATACTATGGGTCATTGAGCTGATATTTTGGAACACTTATTGGGTATCAGGCCCTATTTCAAGCACTTTACATGTACTAATGTATTTAATCCTCATAATTCTGTGAAGTGGGCATTTGTAATATCACAGTTTTACACAGGAGGAAATTGAAATGTAAAGAAATTGTGGCACTTGCATAGTCTCTCCAGCCTAGTAAGTGACTGAGTAGGATTTAAACTTAGGCAGCCTGGATCTCCCAGAGTCCAGGCCTTTGATTTTGTTGAAACAACTTCAAGTATTGTTACAAGTTTGTTTGCCCACCAGGCTGCTCATGTCTGCCCTCCCAATGGGCTGCCGGTATTTGAGGTAGTTGAGCAAAGAGTTAGAGGGTTTTGGAGGCCATGTCTGCCTCTCTCCCTGTGTCCCCAGAAGCTCCTATGCCATGGACCTCTCTGAAAGGATGTGTGGTTGCAGTTCATAGGTGGGCAAGGGACTTAACCTGTTCAAGGTCACATAACTAGTGAGTGGCACTAAGAGGAACTTGAACTTGTCTCTCTTGATTCCTATTTCATTGAGCTTCATCCTTCAGATACACAAAGTTAAAGACAAAGTTTTGTTTTTTAAGGTTGCATTTTGTCTCTATTAATGGCTTATTATTTATACCTTCTTAAAAAAAATGTAGTGACTGCCTTAGGCTTAACAAAATACATGTTTAAGTCATCACAGCCCACCTTCAAATGATACTATACTACTTCATGGGCAGTGAAAGAACCAAGAACCTCCCATTTTTTATACCCTTGTTTTCATTCATTTTACTTTTACATACACTGTAAACTCACAATAGGCTGCTACCCGTTTTTGCTTTAGACAGTACTACTTTAGAGGAATTAAACATGAAGAAAAAGAATGTCTTTTTTGTTACTGCTTTAGCCATTTCTGAGGAACTTCATTTCTTTATGTGGATCCAAGTTTCTGTCTGGTTTCAATTCATCCTACCGGAAGAACTTTCTTTAATGTTTCTTATAACTCAGATTTCATAGTAAGGAATCTCTTAGCTTTTGTTTTTCTGACGAAGTCTATTTCTCCTGCATTTTTGAGAGATATTTTCACTGGATATAGAATTTGGGATGGACTTTTTTTTTTCTTTCAGCATTAAAGATGTCTGACTTTCATGGTTTCTGATGAGAAGTGTGCTGTAATTCCTAACTTTGTTCTCCCATATATGATGTGTCTTTCTCTGCTTTTGAGATTTCCCCTCTATCTTTGGTTTGTAGCAGTTTGAGTATGAGATATCTAGGTATGGTTTTTTGTTGTTGTTTTTGTTTTGGTTGTTTTTTTAAATGTGTGGAGGAGTCTTTGCCCTGCTTGGTGTTCTCAGAAACTCTTGATGATTTGATGTCTTTCATTATTTTTGGAAAATTCTCTGTCATTATCTCTTTAAATACTTCTTCTGACATGTGTCTGTGTCATTTCCTTCTGGGATTCTAATTAGTACGTTAGATCGTTTGGGTGCTTTTGTGTGCTGTGTTCTGATTTCCCCTCCACTCTCTTTCTCTCACTTTGGATGATTTCTACTGACCTATCTTCAAGTTTTGGTTATTTTTCCCTCAGCTGTGTCAGGTGTGCTGAGAAGCTTGACAAAGGCATTCTTTGTGTCTCTAATTGTGTCTTTTATTTCCAGCATCTCTATTTGAGTCTTTCTCATAGTTTCCATCTTACTCCCCAAATTCCCCGTCTGTTCACGAATGTGTCCCCCTTTTCTAATAGAGCCTTTAGCATACTAATTACATTTATAGATCATATTATTCTTAGTTATTTTTTAAATGTATTTTATTTATTTGTTTGTTTGTTTGTTTACTTACTAACTAATCTCTATACCCACCCAGTGTGGGGCTCGAACTCATGACCCTGAGATCAAGAGTCATATGATCCAGTGACTGAGCCAGCCAGGTGCCCCTAATCTTAGTTATTTTAAATTTCCCATCAGGTAGTTCCAACATCTGGCTTATCTCTAAGCCTTGTTCTGTTGATTATTTTCTCTCTTGACAATGTTTCTTTTCTTTTGTGTGTGTGCCTCATTTTTATAGTGAATATCAGATATTATGTGTAGGATGGAAGAAACTGAAATAAGTAATATTTATGCTGGGAATGGCCTTCTCTCTCCTTTTCTAGTCTGTTAGGAGGGGGAGTTAGGCTAGTCAGAAGTTGAGCTGGGGTAGGTTTTTGTTGTTGCTGTGGTTACCATTAGTGTACCACTGACTTCAAATTCCTATGACCCTACCTTATGCTTACAGGGGGGCTGATTTGCCAGAAGGTTTCTCAGTGTTCCATTCCCACCGTCAGCCTTAGGCCTTTTGTACACACCTCAAACACAGTCTCTCTCCATGTTCTTGCCCCTCTTCCTATGTAGACTGTTTTGTGTTACTTGTGCTTGTTAGCCTGGGGTAGGGATAGGGCTGGTTCTCTCTTGTCTCTATCCAGCCGCAGACTGAGGCAGACTGTGTCCCTGCATCTCAGGAGTGGGGCTTTGCTTTTCTAGTTGTGGGCGACTTCAAATGTTTGGGCCCTGAATGGCTTCCTGCCCCTCCCTTGGGAGGTTTTTCTTTTCCCTTCCCACAGCTGCAGTGGGTCTTCACCTGTACCCTGGAGGCAGCAAGATTTGCTGTACCTCCCCAGCTGCCTTAAAGCTTTTGTTCCTTAGGGAAAAAAGTTTCCACCAGGGCTTCATGCCTTTCCTATAGCGGCGAACACACTTCCTTTCCAGGCCTGCACCACAGGAAGGTTTCCTTGAATACCTCTTCCTGCGCTGCCTCTGATCTTTCTCATGAGCACATGGGGAGCTCCAAGGAGAGGAGCTAACATGTAGGTAGCAATCTCCCTTGTGTCTGCGACCCCCGGGAATCTCCATTCTCACTCTAGACCACTCTTGGCCTATTGCAGCCAGATAAAAATTTCTGCAGGACTCTTACTTGCCTTAGTTGTTCATGCCTATTGTCTCTGTGTGGTAGAAACACAATAGAATGGTGTACTACCGTGCATCTCTTTCCAACTCCACGTTCAGCAACATAAGGTTGGCTGGTAGCCTGAATTGGCCATGGTGGGAGTATTTATGCCACAGAAATCAGTAAATGCTACAAATGTGGGCTTCCCCCCTATCCCAAGAGCCAATTGTTAACCATTTACCAGAATACCACCATTTGGGGAAACCCCACAAGGTTGACCGTGGAGATTGGTGCCTTTGGTGAGTGGCTCAGCAGCCTTCTGGGAAGGGTAGGACTCAGCAAGGTCACAGTGGCTGTGCTCATGTCGTCTCCTCTGCAGGGCAGTCACCAGGACACTCACCCTGGGGAGGCCCCGCCATGTTGGTGCTGGTGTGGATTCATGCTGCTGCCCTCTCTCCCTCCTTTGTTCCCCTCAGAGCGCAGCCAGGATAGCACGGCAGTGGCGCTCTCGGACTCCAGCTCGACACAGGACTTCTTTAATGAGCCTGCCAGCTCACTGGAGGGCTCTCGGAAACTCTATGTGGAGAAGAAGCTGCCTGTTCCCAGTTCCCAAGTGGGCCCGACTGGTAAAGACCTTCAGGGGCCCACAGAGGAAAGAGGTATGAAGACCTAGCTCGGTGTGTTTAGAACTGCTTCGGTGAAATGGCCTGTGACAGTCTGGGCAGTCTGAAGAAGGTGGGCTCCCGAGTGGCCCAGGTCCTGTCTGGCTCCTGTCCTCACACCTCCACCTGCTGCTCTGGGACCTCAGTTGGGCAAGTCGCTCGCCTCCCTGGGCCTCTGCACTCCCTGTAGGGTGGGAGGGAGCCCAAGGCCTGCGCCCGGAGTTGTGAGGATTAAGGGAGGTGGCTCAGGAAGGCATTCACACGGTGTCTGGCACACAGTGTGTTCTCAGTGACACCTGTCGTTGTTGTTATGACCCCACCGTGGCCATATGGGAAAACCACATCCATGACGTGAGCGCCCTGGATTTTTTCCTTAAATACCTAGTTATTAAAAAAAATCTTTAGATCCTAAATGTCACCAATGTGTTTTCTTTTTAGTGTGAATCATACCAGGCCTCTAGGAAAAAGTGCCTCCCTTTTCAGTCAGGAGGCCCTGATCTAACTCCATGCCTGGCTCTCGTGGGATCCCCGGGCTCCCTTTGTGGAAACCAGTGGGCAGAGCCCCACACCCAGCTCGCAGGAGAGTGCTGGCAGGCTGGATGTCTGCGGCACCCCTCTGGGGCTGCGGCTGGGCAGCTGGCCCTGGGTTTTGAGAGCTCTCCCACCCGGACCAGGACTTGCTAAACAATAACAACCACAACAACCAGACCCATGCTCAGCGGCCCTGTGCCAGGTGCTATTTTTTGTCCTCCCAACCACCCTAGGAAACAGCCCCGCGGCTCTTCCCATGTTACAGGTGAGACCTGAGATTCAGAGAGGGTTGGGAATTTATCCAGGGTTAGTTCGCACCCTTAACCTCTGCCCCATGCTCCCTCTCTGGGTGGGCTGGGAGGGGCAGGTAGGATTGGCGATGACCTCCCCTAGGACGTGTTTTTACAGGCCCTGGATGGGAGAGTCTAGGCTCAGGAGTTCACGTGTAGACGTGGCCCCTTCGTGCTGGGGATGGCCTGTCCTAGCTCTGTGTTCCTCACCAGCCTCCCCTAGCTGGCCTTAGCAGGTGGTGAGGCTGCATGCCCTGCAGGTTGGCAAAAGTGCCCCCATTAGGGTCAGGTAAGAGGACAGAGAAAGTGAGACCAGTGCCCCACTCTCTCACTAGGCACTTATGCTATCTCAAACCGATGTTGACATTCTGCAACTAACATGAACATACCACAGGGAGCTTGAAAGGGGAAGGAACAAGTAACCTACAGTCCCAGCGCTCTAATACAGCAACTCTTGTTCATGTCCAGTCTTAAAAATAAGATTACTTTAACCATTGGACAGGTGAGTCCTGTTGTCTGTGCTCCGTCTGGCCCATTAAGCAGCGAACTGCTGTGGGTGCTGTTGTGTCACCCCGGCCTCTCTCCACCATGTTTGGGGAAGTGGGGGATGCAGGTTGGGGTGCTGAGCTCAGAGAGGGTCAGCCGTGGTCTGACCTAGGCTGTGCAGGGCATTCCAGACACACGAGGGGCATCCCACCCCTTCCCTCCTTCCATTCAGAGCCAATGGTTTAAGCAGACAGTGTAGGGGCTCACCACTGGTAAAGAAAGTTTGAGGGGCTCCTGGGTGGCTCAGTCAATTAAGTGTTGACTCTTGATTTCAGTTCAGATCATGATCTCACAGTTTGTGCGATCGAGCCCTGAGTCAGGCTCTGTGCTGTCAGCACAGAACCTGCTTGAGATACTCTCTTTCCCCTTCTCTCTCTCAAAATAAATAAATGCTTTCTCTCTCAAAATAAATAAATAAAACATTTTACCAAAAAGTAAAAAGGAAGTTCAAGTAGAACCATAGTCATGGCAGTAGCTCGTAGGCTTGAAGGGAAGCATCTTCTGTGGATACATCTCTCCACTCTAAGCCCAGCTTTTCCTGGTAACCGCAGTGAAGTTGGTGAACTTCCTGTTGGAAATTGGTGAACTTCCTGTTGGAGAGTTGGTACAGCAGAGAATGTGTTCTGAGCCCGTGCGAGGCAGACAGCATGGGGAGCAGAGTGCGCTTCTCCAGGCCTGGCCCTGGTTAGTGGTGGTCTCTGACACACTCTCCTCTGGGCTCCCAGTGGGCAGGAGCTCTGGCCACCAGGGCTCCCATGGTTTTTGGCGCCCTGCAGAGAGCCAGGATATGGTTCTGGGCCAGGGCTGGGTGTGTGCCCCTGGTGTGCTCCATACCCCAGCTCTTCAGGTGCACCCTCACGGACGGCCCTGCCCCCAGCCTGCTGCTTCTCTCACGGTCAGTGTCCCAGAGCTCACACAAATTTCGTGGGAATTGTTTGACAGCAGGGCATAATGGAGCCCAAGTCTGTGCCAGGCCCTGGGTGCTGAGCCGAAACAAGAATGGTTCTGACATTCATACCCCTCCTGATGCCCAGGTGCCCTCCCTCCCGTGGCATCCAGCAGATGCCTCTTGACTTCTCCATTCTGCTTTGTGCCAGGGTGCCTCCAGGAAGGAGCTTTCCCCACAAATGACTCTCCAGCCAGTTGAAGCTCACCTTCTTAGGAGTCAGAGCTTCAAAAAATGTCTAAAGTGAATGGAGCAACAGTAAAGGTTTATTTTGTTTTGTTTTGTTTTTATTTTATGTTATGTTATTTTATGTTATTTTATTTTTTATTTTAGAGAGAGAGCACGTGAGTCAGGGAGAGGGGCAGAGGGAGAGAGAGCCTGACCTGGGGCTTGATCCCATGACCCTGGGATCATGGCCTAAGCTGAAATCAAGAGTCAGACGCTCAACCGACTAAGCCACCCAGACCCAGACGAAGTCTGAAGGTTTATTTTTTTAATAGAGGGAAAAGCTGCCCAAATTTCATTCTCTGAACAGAAGCGAACTCTGTTAATTACTCTGAGGGCAGCATAGTTTGTCAACAGCGTATGTGGTCCTGACAGGGGACACGGGTGCCCAGCCCGGGCCCTCCCTGCCACCTGGACCCGGGGCAGGATATGGGCCAAGGGTGCTGATACAGCTACCAGCCACTTTGTTCAGGGACCACCATCCCATGGCTGCACCTGCCTCTTCTAGGTCAAGTAGAGGCCTGGTGATGATGCCTGAGTGCCTTGCACAAGGCGGGGGTGGCAGTGGCAGAGTGGGAGGTGGCCTGGTGTGTGCACTCTGGGCATGCTAAGCCAGTCCTCATTGCCAGCAGCAGCACCAGACTGGCCAGAGCATTGCCTTGCTTTTTATCTTTAGGACGAAGTCTCCTCACTTTTATGCTGCCAGGGTTAGGACTAGGCATCCTAGCTGGGAAGCACTGTGTGGGCTTATTGACGTTTCCGACTTCCCCCCTTTCTTCCACTAATGTGACCTGTGAGGCTCTTTCAGCCGTGGAGTGGACACTGTGTGTGAGGCACATCACCCATGTCTCCTGCACCTCTTCAGGCCACCCAGATCCCTGAGTAGCTAGGTTTTTCATTCACTCTGGCATCACTACTTTTTTTCCCTCTTTTAATGTGTTTTCAGACATGCCTTCTGACCTCTCTTTGGATAAATTCTTGACCCTGTGCTCACTTTCCATAGCAGATGTGTTCCTGTGTGTCTTTGTGTGTGAGCATACACTTAGCACCTTATCTGAGCCCTTGGGAGGTCTTTATCTTCATCCTATTTCCCCATCTCCCTTATGCCTAGCACAGGGCTGGGCCCAGAGTCGTTGAGAACGTGTTTGTTGAGCCACATTTGAAATGTGTCCCTTGAATTGAACACTAGAAATCAGGCACATTTGTAAGGCAGTGGTGTCCCCATAAGATGCCAGCCCTGAGCAGACTCCTAGTTGCTGTCATTGTGCTCTGAGTGGGGTGCCTGTGGGACCTAAGTGGTTTCCTGAGCTCCCCTGAGAAGAGAGCACAGTGTTAAGATCAGATGTGACCTGCTTTTCAGTCATTCATTCGGCTTCAAACTAGACCCTGTGCTAGGCTCTGGGCAGTGGGGGAGGGGGAGACACCCGTGCATAAATGCAGTGGGGTCGGTGACATCAGAGAGGTGGGCACACAAGGCACTCTGCAAACCCCACCTTGGGGCCCAGGAGGCCTGCAGGAGAAGGTGACAGTGAGTGGAGTCCTGAAGGATGAGAGCGAGTGGGTGAGGCAGGGGAGGGTGTGCAGACGGTGAGTCCAAAAGGAACAACCGTGGAGAGGTAGGAACAAGGAGCGAGATGTTCCCAATGGTTGGTTTCAAGGTGTGAGGCCCAGAGGGTAGGTAGGAGGGATGACAGGACTGACAGGAGGTAGCCTTGCGTGCTGTGATGAGCAGCTTGGCTCTGTCTTGCTCAGATTCTTTCCTTAGCAAAAAGAACTCGATGTGCACCTGATGTCTTTTTGCTTAAACCTCATGATGGTTTTGCTTAGGGGAACTTGGGACCTTAGTCCTTGACCACTCTTCCCTACCGCAGCAGGCCCCAGCCTCCTTTTGGCTGCCACTACAGTTGGAAAAGGTTGTCAGGCTGAGGACAGGAAGGAGCTCAGCCCACAGTGGCTGACAGGCTTCAGCATTAGCGCTGGGCTACTTCTCCGGCCTCCTCCAGGCAGGCCTTGCCAAACTCCTGGGTGCCTGACAGGCCACCTTCCCCTCACTGTTGCCCCCATCCTCTTCCTTCAATCCTTCCCTCCTGGGCCAGTCTCCTTCTCCTGCAGCCCCTGCCACCCAGCTTGGGCTCTGCTGTGTGTGAGCTCTTGGTTCGCGCACAGTAGCGGCAGCAGCTCTGGAGAAGGATGTCGGGTAGGCTGTGGGCAGAGGTGCTAAGTGGCAGAGCAGGTGCAGTTCTTTGTGCGCCTTTCCTGGCTGTTTTATTCCATGGTTGTGGCAGCCACACCTTCCTTCTGTGGACTGCTTCCCCATGCACCTGCATAGGCCTAGGAGGCGGGACAGCCTTGTGCTGCCATTCAGAGGGGGGACCCAGAGCCCCGCTTGCCACCCCCACCGTCTGCAGCCTCGGGGCCCCTCTGCTGCATGCCAGCTGGGACATCCTGTTTCACAGGGGAGGAGAGTGGGAGGCTATGGAGGCCTCAGCCAGCAGGGGCAGAGCCAGCACCAGGCCCCATGCCTCCTACTGGGTCTGTTGGGTCCAGCAGCTGTGTAGCAAGGGCACAGACTTAGCTGTGCCTTTCACCTCAGTAAGGTTACTCCTTACTCCTGGGGGGCAGGGATTAAAACTGAGGTGACTTTCTTTTTCTTCTCACCCACAGGGAAAACTGAGGAGTCCTTGGAGAGCACGGAAGGCTTCCGGGCCACAGAGCAAGGCAGCCAGAAGCCTGCTGCAGACCCCCCAGCCTCTGCCTGCATTGCTGCCAAACCCCCAGCATCTGCACCTGCCCTGTGGGACGGGAGGAAGAGAGCGGACACCCTGGGGGAGCCCGCAGCCTTTCCCCAGGGGCTGCCGGCTGGGGCAGAAGAGCAGCGCCAGTTCCTCACCGAGCAGTGCATCGCCTCCTTCCGCCTGTGCCTCAGCCGCTTCCCCCAGCACTATAAGAGCCTCTACCGACTGGCCTTCCTCTACACCTACAGCAAGACCCACCGGGTGAGCGAGCTGCCAGCCCATGGGGGGCGGGAGAGGGGTTTGATCTTCCCAGGGCCCAGGAGCATCTCTTGAGTGTCGGTGGGCAGAACAAACCCAGGTGGGAGCTGCCAAAGGTCTTGGGTAGCGGTGCATGGGAGGGGTGGGACAGGAGAGATGCGGGAGGTGAGTCCACACAAGAGTGGTCCAGCTTTCCAGGTGAGAGCTGGTGAGGACCACGGGTCACAGGAGGGATCAAGGGAGGAGCGGGTATAGGGGCTGCTCCCAAAGCAAGATCACAGGCTCAGGTACTGCTGCGGGCTGAAGGGTGAGGGCCTACAGGCTCATCAGCTCTTGCCTGTGAGGGCCAGTGTGGCGACTCTTGCTCCACTGTCTGGCTTCCTCTCCACTGCTGTTCACCTGTCCTCCTCAGCATGGCCCCACAGGCATATCCCCAGATGCCCTATAGAGTTCCCCCTCCCCTCTGGCCCAGGGCTTTGCTGCAGGCTCTGTCCCCTCTGGCCGCATCTTGCGGAGAGGCCTCCTCACCATCATCATGCCCCTGGGCTCGCCTCTCCAGTACAGCTGCCAGAACCATCTTCACAGCCTCTGCTGCATGGGGGTTGGGTGCCGACAGCCTCCTCCAGCTTTTTTTGGAAAGCAGATGATGTAGCGATTCTTAACAGCTGTGCCCCAGGCTTAAGCTCTCTCAGGGACTTCCCAGCCAGACGGCTTCTGCTGGCAGGTAGCATCTGTGCAGGGAGTGTGGCATGTGTGTTCTTTCACTCTTCACTTACCCGGGAGGCACTGGAGACAGTGTCCTGGTCGTGGTGCCTGCCCCCATGGAGGTACATTCTAAGGGACAGGCAGATTGTAAAACACGGAAACAAGCAAATAAAGCTAGTCCCATTGTGACACATGCTAAAGAGAAGATAATGGGATACACACGGGAGTGGGGGTGCTGCTCTGGCACCATGAAGGCACCCATTAATCTGAAACCCGTAGGGTGGCCATGGCAGAGTGAGGGACAGTGGCAGTTTGGAGGACAGGGAGAGAGCCCAGATCAGGCAGATTGCCTGAGCATGTGGCAGTGTTGGGTGAGCCAAACTGGTGTGGGCAAGGGCCAGAGAGGGCCAGGGTGGTGGGGTTAAGCAGGGGCAGCCTTTGGAGTCTGTCTGTGGTCTCTATTTTCATCTGGCTCCCTTACTCAGTAAGGTCCTGGCTCAGAAACATCTTCCTCCCAGAGGCCCTCTGCCGGCCCCTTCTCACCAGCCTCTGTGGGACCTTTGAAGAACCAGGAAGGACAATTGGCCAGAGAGATGGATCTTGGCTTGGCAATGGTTACATGACAGGAAGTTGTTACTTGATAGAATTCTGTTTGGGGGCTAGGCACAGGTAGGTGCCCTGTCACAGTTGTATCTGCCCAAAATGCTCACAGGGTTTGGTTGGTTTTTGTCAGAGCAGAACAGGGGGAGCTGGTGTTGGCAGGCTTGGTGAAGGAAGGGGTCTCACTCTGAGCATTGTCTCTCCTTCAGAGCATCTGACTTTTCTGGCTGCAACTACCATGCCTCAGCCTGGGTCCCTCCCTGCACAGCCTGTATTTTGCAGTGGACCTTACCTCTAGTGCCCTAGGCCTTCTGAACCCAGGCAGGCAGACCTGGG
Organism: Panthera onca; assembly: GCF_046562875.1. Classification (NCBI taxonomy): domain Eukaryota; kingdom Metazoa; phylum Chordata; class Mammalia; order Carnivora; family Felidae; genus Panthera; species Panthera onca. The sequence goes on from NC_138350.1 coordinate 17,814,230, forward strand.
TTTTAATAAAACCTCCTCTGCAGCAATCTTCAGGGGTGGCTGACACTGCCCCTGCCCCCTACCATGTTCCGGTGCTGCTTTGGGAACTTTCCTTCTTTCCCTGTTTTGGGAGCAGCAGAGCCCAGTGCAGGAACTCTCATGAGTCTCAGTTGGAAGGGACACTGGCACCCATCATCTGGATCTCCCCCACCTTGGGCATCCCCCTCTTCAGATGCTCCTCCAAGCAGTCGTGCAGCCCCTGCCAGCTGGGGTCAGCTCTTAGCAGGACTTGGAGTTTCCCAGGGTGAGCCAAATCTTCCCCACACTGTAGCAGGTGGCCTTCTCCAGAAGCCGATGCCATGACAGAATTTGGAGTGCAAGATGCCTATTAGGGACCAGCCACTGTGGAAAGGAGGGGAAGATGTGGGGTTGGATGGAGAGAGATTTGGGGGAGAGCCCCATTAAATGGCTTTAGTCTGAGCGCAAAGGACCAGTGCACGTAAAGGGCCCCACCCGGTACCAAGCATAGTGCTATTTTCACAACCTATCCCCTTGCTGGGTGAGTTTTTTAAAAGTAGAAAGCAGCATCTATGTCAAAAACATTAGAGAGGGGATAGCCACAGCTCTGCTAGCCTAAAACAAAAGCCATTTTGTGTGTTATTTCCCAGCTCTCGGGCACACACACCATTGACCGTCACTTCTGAGGCTCTAAGTACTTCAGGTCGAGGAGGTGGGGATCTTGTTCTGTCCACTTTCCATCTAGATACCTGGCTCAGGGTCGCACAGGGGTGGGTGATAGCCTGGGACTGGCTTGGGTAGTCTCGCCCCAGCCTAGCTGCTCCACTACTTACCCCACCATTAGAGCATCCATGCTCAGTTTGCCATTTTGCTATTTCATCGAATGTCCCCCAGGTCATTTTGGTCATCCTGATGGTCTACAGGGAGGGTGGATCCCGGTCAATCCAGCCGTCCCTGTTGGTGGGAATGGAGGCTGCCTTGGCTTCCTTCCCAGAACACCCTGCACAGCCATCAAGCTCTGTTTCTGTCACGGCTCTTCTGTTAGCTGCATTTCCAGGTTGGGTTCCTTGGCTTTCTGAAATGGAATGCTGGTCTTGATTCCGGGAGAGATCCCCTTCCTTACATAGCAATTGTGTGTGGGTGCCAGGTATGCCTCGGGAGCTCTCCAGGCTGCCACACCCTAGGCCCCGGTGCACCCGGGCAGCGCCACTGGCTTCTTTGCTTATTTCACTCAGAGACCTTTGCTGAGCAGCAGGTGTCACCCCAGCTTGAATGGTAGGTTGTTAACCCCTCACTGCACTGAGAGCCTGAGTTGGGGCTGACCCTGTCTGGGACATGCCATTGTCCTGGGGGCTAGGTATCAGCTTGTCCACAGATCTGGGGGACACAACTGGTGCTCTCACTGACTAATGCAGAACCATTAGCTGACAAGCAGCGACTGCTTTCCAAACACAGCTGTTTGGTAACAAATGCTTCCTGCTGTATATATTTAACAGCAACACATTTCTTCATAAAATCCGCCTGTGGGCTTGGTAGTGGCATTTTCCTATTGCCATCTTCTGGCTCAGTGGCCAACCGGCAGGAACATCCATCATCCCTGTCTTCAGAGAGACCCCAGGGGCTGTGCATATTGACTCTGGATCCCACAGGTCTTTCAAGTGCCCCCAGCTAAAGCTCTGTTCAGTTCAGAGCCACCCCCCCACCCCCCACCCCCCCGCCTTCCCATTCCAGGCCTTTATGGAGAGACTGCCCTCAGGACACAGGGAGCCACTTGCTTAGCTGCTGGCAACAGAATTTCTGGGGGAGGGGGAGCGAATGTGGGCTCGCCTGGGTTCAGATCCTGGCTCTGCAGGGGTGGGGGGCTCCTCCCTTGTGATACTTGCACAGAATTATTGTGACAGTGAGGTGGGGGTTTGGGGCCCCATACACTGGCCCTCAGCCAAGATTCCTCCTCTCCCCTGCCATTGGGCCTCTCCCCAGGACTCCAGAGCCCATTTCCTCAATGTCAGCATCTCCCATGGCTCCTGGTCTCTCCACTAGACCTTCTGAGGGCTGAATCCGCCCCTCAGAGACCCTTGATGCCTGTTTAAGGCCACCCTCCTGCCCAAGGCTGGCTTTGTTGGGCACAGGCTAACCCCTGCACTTCCCAAGGTGGGCCTCCCACTATCCTCCACCGAGGGCCAGGGGCACCTGAGGAAGCAGGACTCCCTAGAGCTCTCCACACCTTAGGGAAGATCACACATGCTGATGGTCATAAGGGCCCTAAGTCTAGCTATTGCATCACTTACAATCACCAAGATTACACTCTTCTCCAGGATTTTGAGTCCTGTGCTGTCAGTCCGTGCTTAGAAAAACCTGTGTCCTTGAGTCCACCGGAGCAGCCCAGGAGGGAAACCACATGGCATTGGGACCTTTCATCCTGAGAGTTCTGAAAGTCACTAATGGGATCCAGAAAGAAGACTGAGGCATGGGTGCCCCTGTCCCAATTCCCCCTACCTGCTGTCTGTGGCTCAGCTGGGGAACTGAGCCCTTCAGCACCTCCTGCCACAAGTGGTCTAGGAGAGTGGATTATAAGATGGTCCCTAGAGCCATAGTCTTGAAAAAGAGCAAACTTGGAGGACTCACACTTCCTGGTTTCAAAACTTACTGCAAATCTATAGTAATCAAAAATTGTGGAATATTATTCAGCCTTAAAAGAAGGAAATTCTGATACATGCTACAATGTGGGTTAACCTTGAGGACACTATGCTCAGTGAAATAAGCCCAGCACAAAAAATCAAACACTATATGATTCCATATAGTGAGGGATCTAAAGTAGTCAAAATCAGAGAGACAGAAAGTACAGTGGTAGTTGCCAGGGGTTAGGGGAGAGAATGGGAATTGTTTAATCAGTATAGAGTTTCAGTTTGATAAAATGAAAAAGTTCTAGAGACTTGTTGCACAGCAATGTGAATATATTTAACACTACTTAACTGTACACTTTAAAATGGGTAAGATGAGGGACACCTGGGTGGCTCAGTCGGTTGAGCCTCCGACTTCGGCTCAGGTCGTGATCTTGCGGTTCGTGGGTTTGAGCCCCGCGTCGGGCTCTGTGCTGATAGCTCAGAGCCTAGAGCCTGCTTTGGATTCTGTGTCTCCCTCTCTTTCTCTGCCCCTCCCCTGCTCATGCTCTGTCTGTCTCTCTGTCTCTCAGAAATGAATAAACTTAATAATAAATGAATAAATAAATAAAATGGGTAAGGGGATAAATTTTAGGTGTTTTGTACCACAAGTGAAAATAAACAGTGTGGGGGTACCTGAGTGGCACAGTCGGTTTAGCATCTGACTCTTGGTTTCCGCTGAGGTCATGATCTTGTGGTTTCGTGGGTTTGAGCCCTGCATCGGGCTCTGTGCTGGCAGTGCAGAACCTGCTTGGAATTCTCTCTCTCCCTCTCTCTCTAGCCCTCCCCCACTTGTGCTGTCTCTGTCTCTCTCAAAATAAATAGAAAAATTTAAAAAAATAAACAGCGTGGTACTAGTTTAAGCATAGATGTATAGATCAACGGAATACAACTGGGAGCCCAGAAACAAAGGCATACATCTATGGTCAATTGATTTTTGACAGGGGTGCCAAGATACTTCAGTGGAGGAAAGGACAGTCTTCTTAACAAATGGTGCTGGGATAATTGGATATCCACATGCAAAAGAATGAAGTTGGACTCCTGCTTCGCACCATGTTCAAAAATGAACTCAAAATGTATCAGAGAGCTAAACTTCAGAGCTAAAAGCTATAAGACTCTTAGAAGAAAACATAGATGTCAATCTTCATGACCTTGGACTAGGCACAGGTGACAAATAACAAATAAATAATACAGTAGTAACAATAATAAACAGGACACCATCAAAATTAAAAGCTTGTGCTTCAAAAGACATTACTGAAACGAAGATGGTCCACAGAAAGGGAGAAATATTTATAGGACACATGCAGGCACACCTCGTTTTACTGTGCTTCACTTGACTGCACTTTGTAGATACTGTTTTTTACACATTGAAGGTTTGTGACAACCTTGTGTTGGGCAAGTCTTTTGGCACTCTTCTTCTGGCAGCATTTGGTCACTTTGTGTCTCTGTGTCACATTTTGGTAATTCTCGCAAAAATTCATACTTTTTTCATTATTATTATAGTGATCTGTGATCAGTTATTATGACGCTGAAAGCTCAGATGGTGGTTAGCAATTTTTAGCAATAAAGTATTTTTAAATTAAGATATATACGTTGGGGTTTTTTTAGACATAATGCTGTTGCACACGTAATAGACTATAGTATAGCATAAACATAAGTCTTATATGCACTGGGAAACCAAAAAGTTCATTTGACTCACTTTATTTTGATATTCACTTTATTGTGGTGGTCTCGAACTGAATCCACAATATCTCTGAGTATGCTTATATGTGGTAAGGGACTTGTATCTAGAATATATTAAAAAAAAAAACAAACCAAACCTTACAACTAAATAATTAAAAGCCAACCCAATGTAAAAGTGGGCAAAGGATCTGAATAGACATTTCTGCAAAGAAGATATACAAATAAATGGCAAATAAGCACAGGAAAGATGCTCAGTACCATTAGCCATTAGGGAAATGTCAATCCAAACTACGTTGAGATACCACTTCACACCTGCTAGGCTGGCAACCTCTCCTGCTGGAGGTCTGGGGGTGCAGGAGCAGCCACTGCAGTTCTGGGGGGGACAAGGGAGTTGGGCACCAGGACTGTGTCTCCTGTATAGAGACCAGAGTTTGTGAACACTGGTGGTGCTTTCCAGGGCTGGTTTCCTCTGTGGAGGGGCCTCTTGTTTGGGTTACTGCCTCGCCTAAACTTCTTCGTTTTGTGCTTGTTGTTCGGTCTTAACTTGGGGAATGTTCTTCCTGTTCTTTGCTCCTGCAGTCCTCCCAGGTCACTTGATGTCTTAAGAGAAAGGCTGAGAAGCACATACCAGCATGGAGTTGAGACAGGCCGGCCCGGGCAGCTCCTCGGTATTGTTTCTCACAGCACCCTGCCCAGCAGGGCGAGCAGGAAACTGAGGCTCAGAGGAGATAGCAGCTTGTCTCAGACCCCTTGGTGAGGATGTTGCAGGGCCTGTACTCTGCCCCGAGGAGTTGGCCAGCTGATGAGGGCCTCTAGGACTCAGATCTTTATTCTGCTTCTACTTTCCTTTTGGGGGAGACTGAGGCCTAGCCTAGGTCCTTCACCTGGCCAGGTGCGTGGATGCCCAGCTTCTTGCTAAAGCCACACGGCAGCTGCCTGGCAGCGTCAGGCTAAACCAGGAAATGTTTACTAAGAGCCCTTGTGTGACAGGCTGGTGGTTTAGCAGAAGCAAGGCTGTCCTACCAGCCCACTGTGAGAGTGGTGGCCACACAGTAATTGGGCTGCTGCTGGTCAGTGTGGCAGGAGTCAGGTAGTGAGCTGGAGCTGGAAGTGAGGAAGGAGAGGAGAAGGGCCTGTTCTATGGGAGAGGCCACCTTCCTGGGGCTCGGCAGACAGTCAGTTTCTGGGCCCCGGGCTGGGACTCTGCTCATCTGGCCCCAGCACTGCCCGAGTCAAGGCTTGGCCTTCATTCGACCTGTGCGTGACCAAAAGGTTTCCTCCCACTCTCCTGGACGGGCGTGAGCCTTGCTGGCTCTGCTGTGGGATGAAACCCACCTTTTGCTGTGTGGCTTCACACACAGCAGCCGGAGCAGCTCTCAGATACAGTTAGCACCCTGTTGTCACCAAGAGGTGACACCCAGGTGAGGATTGCTCAGGAGCCTGAGGTGTGAGATGGGGAAGGGGCTACTCAGCCTGCTTTGATCATAGGCATGACTCCCAGACCATATGATTAGAGTGCCTCCCCGTCCCACCACTTGTCCCCTTGCCAGCATGCATCCTGGAACCTGAGCCACCCCTCCCGAGGGCCAGCTCCCAGAACCTGACATGTACTCAGCCAGCTAGCCAACTGGCTTCCAGTTTCAGTCCTGTGGACAGGTTTCTTAAGCTGTCAAGTGGAGATGACAGCACCTTGGTTATAGGTTTTCTTGTGAGGAAAAGTGAGTTAATGCTTTTTTGCCAGCTGGGAAACATATATACCAATGACAAGAGCAGCCTGTCTTGCAAGCCCCACATGCACTCTGCTTTGATGGGAGCAGAGGCCACTCACTCTGAGCAGTGCTGTGTCCCTGTCCCAGTGTACTCCCACAGGCAGCTACACAGCATCGTGGCCAAGCCCTGTTACAGTGCATCCTCCTGATGGCATATGGCGGGATGGTGGCCTGGCCGCTCTGGCCCAGTCATACCTACTTCTCTGGCCCAGAGCCTTTGTGGGGTGAGCCCAGGCCCCAGTGTCTGTTTAGGACTTGTTTGGTTTGAAGCTACCTCCTACCAGAAGAGTCCCAGCAGTACTGCTTCTGCCTGTAATCTCCAGAAAAGTCACTGACAGTTGACTTGGGAGTCAGTTTATGCTCTGGTGTGAGCTAGGGCAAGAGTCTGGCCAGCTGGGCTGTGAACCTCTGCCCTCAGCCATCTGTCGTGGGTAGTTTCCCACCCGCCTGTGCCACTGGCACGTGTGGAACCTGCAGAGCCGGCTTAAACAAGAGGGTCTGTGAGGAAGGCTGTGTACTATCTGACTGGGTGGGTGTGAAGGGAGTCCTCCAGGCTGTGACACAGCCGCCCCCGGCACAGCCTGCGAGATCCTGCTGCATACATGCAACTCAGTGTCCCAGGAACAGGTGGCATTCCCGGCCAGACAGCAGGACCAGGCATGAGGAGGGCATGCTGACCATCCCTTGGGTCCCTGTTCCCTTTCTGTATACGCAAAACAATGCTGTGCCCCAGGGTTCCCACACAGAAGCCCTGGGCTGCCACAGATCCTGGCCAGCCAGGCTCTTGTTAAGCTTTCTGTGATTTACAAAATGAAACTGAAGATTTTTCTCAACTTTGGGATCTCAATTATGCATTCCAAAGTCTCTGCAACGTGGTTTGAAGATTTTGCTGTACCTTTGGGTGTCAGAAGAGAGAGCACCGATGGTCTGCATTAGGCCCACTGCTTTCCTTGTCCTCTCTCAGGAAAGAGGAGGGATCTGGATCCCAACAGTTTGAATGGGTTGAGTGCTCCACTAGCAGCATCCGGTACAGATAATACTCAGTTTGGAAAGAAAACAAACTACCACCACCTCATCATCCCGCAGACCACTACGTGGCAGAACTCCTTGTATTTTAGTGTCGTCCCCTCGTTGCCCCCTCGGCGTGGTTCCTATGCATCTCTGCGGGTTCATTCATTCAGCAGCTGTCCCCTGTGTTGTCACGTGCCAGGCCCTGTGTGGGGTGCTGGGATACAGTGGTGTACACAGCAAAACCCCTCCCCTCAAGTGCACACAGAGGGAATGGAGAGTAGAAACATGCCTGATGGCGGTTAATGATGTGTCTGGAAGAAAGAGAAAGCTGCTAAGGGGGTGCAGTGGGGGAGTGCGGCTATTTAGGCAGGGAGGTCTGGGAAGGCCTCTCTAAGCACAGACCTGAAGCTGGTGAGGGAACTAGCCAAAGGAGAGGCTTCTGGGTGGACAGCACAGCCAACACATGTGCCTTGAGACAGGAGTGGCCCTGGTGGGCCAGAAGCCCGTGTGACCAGCTGGGCAGCGAGGCGAGGGGAAGAAGATGCAGTCAGAGCTCCTGAGGGCCTGATCGGGCAGGGGGGAGTTGTGGGGCAGCATTTGAAGTGAGGTGAGAGCTACCACAAGGTTGTGTGTGAAAGACTGGCTGCTGTGTACAGAGTAAAGGGATTTGCCAGTCACAGGCCTTCGATGGCTCCATCCTGCCGCTAATCCGAAGAGCCTTAATGAAGGAGGCATTTACAGTGGCCTGGGTGGAGACCAGGAACCCACAGGGCAGGGCTAGTGCAGGGCTCTGGGCCAGCCCCGGGGTGCCTCAGCTGCAGGCTGCCTGTCAGAGCTTTTGGTCCTTGGTGGCCGACCCTCAGCACGGGCGGAGGGAGGGAGCTCAGGATAAATGCTCTGCTCTCATCCCTGCCCTACTCTCTGCTCTCCCACTGGTGCCGCTGGCTGGTCAGACCCACCCAGCAGCAGGGGGTGCACCTCTGTCCTGGCTCTTCAGGTCCGTGTGGGGAGGGCAGAGGATGAGCACTGGCACACTTTGCCAAGTTCAAGGGCAAGTCCAGGTCCTTGGAGAAGATGTGGGAAGGCCCGGCTTGGCAGGGGGAGGGGGCTGCATGGGCAGGGGTGCTCTCCCCAGGACACAGGTGGGGAACTTAGTGCGTTTGTAGACAGCTGCTTTCCTCTGCTATCGTTGGTGTTCTCCAACTGACCCTAAGAGTGGCCTCATGGTCACCGCCACCCTCATCCTTCAAGTGGGCAACCAGGGCTCGAGGAGGCTATAGGACTCTCCCAAGACTGCCAGGCACTCATTCATTTATTCCTTCAACAAACTTCATTGTGTACCACTCACTGCATGCCCTTGTGGAGAACTGCCAGGCAAACCTAGGGCTTTTGAATTACTGTTTTGAAGGAAGAACAGAGAAGGGTGTCTTGAAAGACAGACTTCATGCTCCAGTCTGCCCAGCACATGAGTTCCCAAGCAGTCCCTTTTCCTATAGATTCCTTGAATAAAGGAGCCCAGGGTGATGGTTCTGCCCCAGCACTCCTGCCTCCAGTCCTGGGCACACCAGTCCTGGGCGCACCCCCCATCCCCCCACATACTGCCGTACCTTCCTTTCTCAGCACTTCAGACCTTCTCGCTCCTTTCACTCTTTTTCCAATATCTGTCGTATTCTTTCTGTGGACCCCTGCTGACCTAGCCCCTGAGGAGCCATCAGTCAAGAAGTCACATGGTGCTCCTGCCCTCACAGGGGTGACAGATGAGAGGGGGAAGACAGCAAAAGCATCAGAGAGTCAGCAGAAGAGGCTGTTTAAGGTGACCGTGGGACTGTGGGGACGGTATTAGGGGGCTGGTGGGGGTGGGGTGAGATGGTGCCTGGCTGAGAGACCTGCAGGGACCAAAGTAGGGGCAGAGGTAAGTGTGGCTGGAGAGCCACACATGATAGGGGAGGGGAAGGAGAGAGATGAGCCTGAGTGTGTGCAGGTAAACTGAGGTATGGAGCTGGCTCTCACTCTGAGGGAGCTGAGGCCTTCAAACAGAGGAGTCAGGAGGGTCCCTCTGTCTTATGCCAGGCAACAGGCGGTGGAGGACACTGAGGTACCATATGCTTCTGGGGATTCTTCTCCCTGCCTCTCAGCAGGGCTCTGCCCTCCATCTGCCCCTTGTTAGGGCATAGTGCATTCTGCCATCTGTCAGAGGAGGGTGTGTGCACTAAGCCTCAGGGGGCCAATGAATCCCAGGAAGATTGGTGCTGTTATCTGGCAAGTGGCCCCATGGTGTTTCTCCCATTCCCAGAGGTGACAGTAAGCCGAGGCTCCGGGCCAGTGGCGTGTTGACAGCTTGCTCAGGGCCTGAGACCAGGCTGCCTTGGAGCTGTCCCTGGTGGCCAGCTAGGCTTCAAGCACATAGCATGACCCCAGGCAGATTTGTAAAGTGACTTGCCCACCCTGGGGTGAGGGTGCATGATAAAAAGTCCAGGCCTTGGAGTCCTCTGTTCCTGGACCGGAGTGCAAGCCTGGCTCTGCCACTGACTTCCTGGCTTGGGGGCCTCGGACCAACTCTTGGACCTCTCTGAGCCTAAGTTTCCTCTTTGGTAAACTGGCACTTACATAGGATGAGGAGTTCTGTGCTGTTCTTAGCCAGGTGGCCTGGTGCCTCTCGCCTCCCCATAGCATGAAGCTGCAGGGCAAACTGCAGTACAGGTGTGTCATGGTGGGTCAGCTCTCCCTGCCCCTCCACTCCCCTCCCAGCCTGGCACTTGTCAGTTACTGGGTAGGTTTCTTTATCGCTATCAGCTCCCACCCGGGGCCTCAGACATGCATTAGGTAAGGTCTCTCCTGAGCCGTCTGGACACTGTGTGCCTTTGCCATCGATCAGCTCTCTCTGGCAGGCCAGGGAGATGGCTGGGGAGCCTTGCTCTCTGCCGGTCTGTGGGGGCCAAGTCTGCAGGAGGCTAATTGACAATCCTGATCGGGTTTGGCAGGCCCATGCTTTCTGCACTCTTCTCAAGTGGCTGATTTTCAGGTCTCTAAGAGTGCTGGGACCTCTCCCGCAGCCACCTCCCTTCCTGGTCCTCCACCTTCCGCCTGACTGTTCCAGTGGGAAGGGCCATCTTGGTGCAGATGTCATGGGAGAAGCTGCAGAGTGGTAGCAGAAACAGAAGCCATAGAGGGATGTGTGTCCCTGTCCCATAGCCTTAGTGCCTGGAATGACACCTGGCTCAGGGAAGCAGGGTCCCCTCACTCTCTCCACCCTGGCCCTGGTGCTGTTCTCTTGCACGTGTCCCCAGCCACATGGAAGTCTCTGTTGGGTTTTATTTTCTTGATGTTCTTTTTTTTTTTTTTTTTTTTTTTTTAATGTTTATTTATTTTTTAAAGAGAGAGAGAGAGACAGAGAGTGAGTGGGGGAGGTGCAGAGAGAGAGGGAGACACAGAATCTGAAGCAGGCTCCAGGCTCTGAGCTGTCAGCACAGAGCCTGACACGGGGCTCGAACCCACAAATCGTGAGATCATGACCTGAGCCGAGGTCTGACGCTTAACTGACTGAGCCACCCAGGCGCCCCTATTTTCTTGATGTTCTTAAGAGAACAGCCACCATGGAGATGCTTCTTCGAGCCTTACTTCCCCACCCCCCTCAGACTGCTGCTACTTTTTAAAGGGGTCAACTGGGTACTTCCCATAAGTCCCAAAGGAGTCCCAGAAGAGGCTTTTATGGCATGGCTCTGGGCGTACTGCAGCTCCATCTGGTGTCGTCTCCTGTAGAGGCTTTGCTGACCTACTTAGGCTGGACCAGAGGTGGGTCTCCTTTGTGCCCTATCTGCATGGTCACGGTCAGGTGGGCTCACCTGTCATGTTCAAAGTGCAGGTATTGGTCTTCTGTCTCATGTCCCTTTCTGTGAGGGTCTCCTTCGTGGCTGATTAGACTGGCAGCCTCTCACATCTCACCCGGGAGAGACTTTGAACCAAGTGGCACTGAGACCAAGGGATCATGGCTGAGTACTGATACAGGTTGTGAGCCTCTCTCCTGGGCTTCCTGAGTTGTTGCTCTTCCTGCTGGAGGTCTGAAGCTTTATCTTCTCTTTGAATCCTGTGTCCTGGAGCCCAGAGGAGCCCTGATCAGCTTGAACTAATCTGAGTTGGATTTTATTCTTGTAATGAAGCACGCCCGACCCATGCTGTTTCCCTGCTTCGTGCTCAGTTCGTCCATGGCTAACCCTCCCTCCCCTGGCAGAAGCATCAGGCCAAGCTTGTAACCAACCTCAGGAGGCTTCTGAATGGACTGGTCTGGGAGGCGGGGTCTCTGAGCCAGACTTCTGGGCACGGCTCTGGACATTGGAATGTGAACTGCAGGTTCATGCCCCCTGGGGCATTGAAGCTCAAAAGTTGAAGGCTGGGACTGAGTGACTGAGTATTCACTCTTCCTGTGTGGGGCAGAGTGGCCCCTGTGCTCCTGGTCAAGGGTCAGGGACTGTTGCTTCCCAGGTAGCCCCTCCTTAGCCTGTTTCTGCCTCCCCCACAAGGGGGCAGAGAGGAGGTACCTCAGCCTTCAGGAAGCCTAATCATTCACCATGAATGGCTGTAGCATCAGTCTTCGAGGCCCTAGAAAGACCTGAGAGTGCTGGAGAAGTGATGTCTCAGGAGACCATCGCTATGGCTGCTGCTCCCTGACAGCTGCTGAGCCTCAGCGAGAGCAGCCCCCGCACGGCCCTTGGTGTGATTCCTACTCTGGGCTTGCCTTGGTGTTTTGATTGGAGTCTGTAAGAGAGGCAGAGTCTCAGCCTGCTCCTGATCTCAACATGTCAGATGTGTCTGAGCAGGTGTTTGGGCTCAAGGAGGGCTCTGAGCAAAACAGCAAGCCTCCTGAGTTCAGGCTAGAGGGGTTGGCTGTGCAGAGGGCTGTGGACAGTGTGTGCCCTCTCGTCCACCTGGGATTGGCCCTGCTCTCGTATGTGTCGGGCTGCCCGTGACCCTCTAGCCCCCAGCCCCACATTGAACCTGCTTAGACCTGCTGGGCAAAGGCAGCCTCGACTTTACGGGTCCTCAGCCTTCAGCCACTCCCAGAGCCAGGCCACGTCCCTGTAGAAAATGGCCTGAGAGTCACTGCCAGGCTTAATCATCCAGGTTTCCCCCAGGAGATGATGCTCTCCCTCGGGCTTCCACAGAAGAGCTAGCTGTGAGGGTGTCATCCAGGAGATGTGTGCTTGAAACTTTACTTGTCTCCCTCTCAGAGGGACCCTCGTTTCTATATGTCCCACGTTTCTATATGACTCCCATGGAGTCCTGTCTGGTGCTGGGTGTGGAGGAGCCCTCACCTCCGACGGGTCTCCTGTGGTCTCCGACAGCAACCTCTGTGGCATATCCCTCTGTGCAGGGGTAGGAGCAGAGGCTCAAGGGCAGGCCAGCGGGGGCTCCAAGCCAGCAAGCCAGGGAGCTGGTGTTTGCACTTTTGCCAGAAGTTGTGATGAGGGGGGGCTTTCTTAAGTTTAGCCTGACCAGTAGTGAGCAGAGTGGGAGCAGGTAGGACAGACTTGCAGGCCAAGAAGTAGAAGGCATTAAGCAGTTGGGATGTGAGGTGATAAAGGCCTGGCACGAGGGGTGAGAGAGGCAAGGAAGGGACCTGGATGGGGGTAGGGCAGGAGTACTGATTAGCTGGGGAGGGTGGGCACTGCTCGAAAGAGGAAGGTCTGGTGTGGGGAAGTCCAGGTTCTGGTCCCAGCTCTGCCCCCTGCTGGCTTCTCCCTTGTAAGACCACACTGTCTGGGTGCTGGGGTGAGATGGTGCGTGCAGGGTGCTTAGCTGTGGTCCTGGCCATGGGAGTCTCCACAGGAAAGATCGGAAAGAGGAAGGTGGCAGGCCAGGTCGGCAGTGGGGAAGGGCTGCTCTCTAAGTCAGTGACAAGGCCCCAGAGAAGGCCAAGGCAGCCAGGCGTACACCCAGCCTCTCACACTTGGGCTGGTAGGCTCCTGTTCCCACCGTCCCAGGCCCCCTGGGCCTGGGTTCCAAGAGGCGCCATTGCCCAGAGAGCACTGGCCTGAGCACTGTGGATGGAGCCCCCCTCCCCTCCCAGGTACTCAGGCCCCTGGTGTCCTACAGAGATCAGCTCTTCTAAGCCCAAGGTGGCTGTGTCACCAGGTACAATAAGTACTGCTGACACCCTGACAAGTCAGGGCTGACCCTTTGGGACAGCGGGGGTTCCCCTGACAGAAGGTGGGGCACTGGGTCCATGTAGCAGTTTTTCAAGGCTGATCCGGGTGCAGGGTCCCTATCTGTGCCCTTCTTGGGCAATCCGAGGCCACACTCTCCTAAGTCAGCGGTGCTAGGCAGGAAATCAGTTCCGGAAATGTACCCCACAGCCAGATGATCAAAGCCCACAGCCAGAGCTGCCTGGAGCTGCGGGATCGGTGTCTGCAGGAGCCGCTGCTCATCGCCGCTCTACCAACGCAGCCAGGAAGGAGGGGACTGCCTCCCTTCCCCGTGGGCGCTGCGAGCTGCCCACACACTCACTTCCAACCTACTTCTTGTTTCCCCAGAACCTCCAGTGGGCCCGCGACGTGTTGCTAGGCAGCGGTATCCCGTGGCAACAACTGCAGCACATGCCGGCACAGGGGCTCTTCTGCGAGAGGAACAAGACCAATTTCTTCAACGTGAGTACTTTGCCTTGTTGATTTCCGAGGCTGCTTGCTGCACTGCTTTGCGCTGGAGGTGTGCGAATGGCCTCCCTGGGCGGGTGTTCCCAGGACCACGGCTTTGCGGCATCCTCAGAGGGTGGGCAGGGTGGCGCAGTCGAGAGTGCGCCAGACTCGGGAGTGGGGCCGTGCTTGCCGAGTGACTTCTGGCAAGTCGCTGCACTCTCTGGGCACTGGTTTTCCCGTCTGTGGGGTAGAGGCATGGATAAGCTCTGTGCGTTCTCTAGAGCTCCAGGCATTCTGGGGCAACAGCAGGCAGTGGTGAAGGGGCTCCAGGCTCATGGTCTGCTCCTCTGGAGCAGCTCCGTCGGCCCCCATGTGGTCTTGGGCACCTAGGAGATTCTGACTGAAGCCGTGTCTACTGCCTGAAAAACAAGTTTGGACAGTGCTGGGCTTTCGGTGCCCTTCCAGCATTGACGTTCTATGTGGCATAGAGAACCACCCCTTGGCCAGGACATGGCCTGTCACCAAGGCTTGTCTGCTTTCCATCCCTGAGGTCCCCTTAAGCCCATATCTACCCTGCCTGGCCACCCCACCTGTGCCCAGCCTTCCCTCATTTGCTGTGTCCTGCACAGAGATAGCTGACCCCTCACTCTTCCACCTGGAAGTCTCCATCCACCCCTCCCAGGACAGCCAGCTCCCAGCTGGGTGGCTTTGGCAAGTTACCCAGACCCTCTGAGCTATGGTTGCTTCTCTGTTTTCCCGGATTCCCTGTTATGTGTATAAAAACTGAAGGGTGGGGTTGGCCTGGACAGGAGCTGAGGAGAGTAGGTCTTGGGACTGGAGGGGTGTGTCAAAGGCTGGTTCTTGAGGCACGTGGCAGTAGGGGCCTCCCCACTGAGAGCCAGCCAGGTGGTAACATGTTTGGGTCCGTGGCTCTTCCCCTCTCCAGGCTATGACCTTCTAGTGGCCAGGCAGGGGCCATGGAGCCTGCGAGCCCTGCCTTTACCATCTCTCTCTGTGGGTATTTTATAGACAAGCAGTAGATGCTGTCAGTCTACACAGGACCAAGGATTGGCAGAGAAAGAGAAACTCTTTCCTGCCTAGATGCCCAGGCCACAGCCATCACCCACAGCAGCCTCTGTTCCTCATCCTGTGTGTGTCCTTGCAGAGGGTGTCTGCCTATGTATAAGCCGGAGCAGAAATGTGCCCAAAGGACTAAGTATTTGTGCTTCTGACCTTTGTTTTTTGGGTTTTTTTTGTTTTTTGTTTTTTGAGTTAAGAACGTATCTTGGAGAGTGTTTTAGAACTTGTTCGTTCATTTTAGTAGCTGCATAGTATTCCCGACATGTGGATGTGCCACAACTTACCTGCCCATCCCCCATTGATGGGCATTTAGGTGGTTTCCAGTCTTTTGTTGTTACCGTGTTTCATATATACATCTTTGCCAACGTGGGGATCCATTCAGAGGGTAAATTCCTAGAAACAATTTCCTGGTCAAAGAGTTTGTGGTGCCTTTAAAGTTCTAGAAGAAAGATAGTACCATCCAAAGATCCAGCCCACGTTCCTAAACTTAGATTCATTTTTTTCAGACCTCTTCCACACTGTTACTTTTTTTCATATTTATTTGCTCTTTGGTAGGTGAAAAGTGTTATCATGTTTCATTTATTATTAGTGGGATTGCCCATGATATCACATTAGCAGTTTTAGTTTTTTTCGGTGCCATTTCTACTCCTGTTAATTTTCTTATTAGGTTGTTAGTCCTTTCCTTATTGATTTGTAAGAACTCTTTGTCAGTGTTCTGCAAACCTTTTTTCTGTGGCTGCCAAATTGAAGTTAGAGCCAGGCAGCTAGCTAGTTTCCCTGAGTTCCTCTATTTAAAAAAAAAAAAATTTTTTTTTAACGTTTATTTATTTTTGAGAGAGAGAGGGCGAGCAGTGGAGGAGCAGAGAGAGAGGAAGACACAGAATCTGAAGCAGGCTCCAGGCTCTGAGCTGTCAGCACAGAGCCCAATATGGGGCTTGAGCTCACGGACCATGAAATCGTGACCTGAGCTGAAGTCTGATGCTTAACCGACTGAGCCACCCAGACTCCCCTTCCCTGGGTTCCTTTATAAAATGAGCTACCATTACTACCTGCCTTGAAGAGTATTATAGGGATCAAGTTATATAATGGGGTATAGCGACCCTACTTCAGGATCTAGCATATGGTAAGTGCTCAAGAAAACAGCTTCCTGGGGCACCTAGTTGGCTCAGTTGGTTAAGTGTCCAACTCCTGATTTTGGCTCAGGTCATGATCTCATGGTCATGGGATTGAGCCCACGTTGGGCTCTGTGCTCCCTCCCCTGTTTCTGCGTGTACTCTCTCTCTCTCCCTCTCTCAAGAAAGAAAAGAACTTCCCTTCTTCTCCCCTCTTACATTGCTGGTATTTGCCCTCAAAGACTACGCAGTAATGTTGTAAAGAGAGACCCAACCTCCCTTTCTTCCTCATGGGTGGACTGCTTACCCTTCCAAACGATAGAGTCTAAGAGGCCGGCACCTCAGAGCTGGAGCACATCTGAACTGGCAGCTGGGTGCTCCAGGCCCCTTCCCCATTGGGCTCACTCCCCGTAGCAGCTCCTGTGGTTTCTGGGGCCATCTAGAAAATGAGTTCTGTAGAAGGGCAGTCAGGCTGCCTGTGGGAGAGGAGGCTGGCGGAGCCCTGGGTGAGCCTGGCACATAGGCAGTGCCTCCCTGTAGCCGGAAGCCCCTGCAGATACAGGCTACACCCAGCACAGACTGGATGTTTTGGGTGTTTTTACCTCCTCTGTGTCAGCTGTTTGTTTCTCCATGCTTCCCCAACGACCCGCTGCTTTTACCACCCTCGGGTGCTCTCCAGCCCAAGTCCTGGCCACCTCTGCTCTCTCAGCTCTTCTCTTTGGAGGTGGGTTGGGGCTCCTCGTGTTTCTCCAGCCCGAGGCCAAACAGACACTTATACCCCCGTTGCATCCCTGTACTCAAGGGACAGGTGCTCCCAGCTTCTTGGTGACAGGATGGCCTTTGCTGAGCCCACCCTGCCCTGTCTTTGCCACTGTTGTGGGAGGACCCTCAGGGTGGATGCACCCTGCCTCATACCCAGAGAGTGCTGACCCTGTGCGCTCTCAGCACGCAAATATGTCTAGCAGATGTGACCAAGTGTGAGGGAATGGTTGCCTGCCACATTTAGAGAGGAGCATTTAGGGCCCCCTCAGCTGACTCTGCTGGGATGGGGCCATGTCACTGACAGCTGGGGCTGTAGGTCGGGAGGAGCAGTCTGGCTCTTCTCCCTGCCAGTGTGCATTGGGGTTTGATGCCTTAGCCTGGGTGCTAAAGGCACCAGGCTACTAGCACTTGTGAGGAGGTATAGGGAGGGTGAAGGCAGGGGCATCTGGCACCCTGGCCTGCCGTCCCGCAAAGACCCCACTGTCTTGGGCCACCAATCCTTGGTGTCACTCACCCAAGGGGCTTTCTGGGCAGCCCCCCTCATCATCCTCAAGGGCCTGGACTAGGGGACCCTCCCATTATTATTTTTTTTAATCTTTATTTATTTGTAAATGTATGTTTGTTTATTTTTGAGAGGGAGAGAGAGCGCAGGCGGGGGAGGGGCAGAGAGAGAGAGAGAGGGAGACACAGAATCTGAAGCAGGCTCTAGGCTCTGAGCTGTGAGCACAGAGCCTGACGTGGGGCTTGAACGAACCTTGAGATCATGAACTGAGCCGAAGTCGGACGCTCAACTAAGCCACCCAGGTGCCCCAATCTTTATTTATTTTTGAGAGAGAGAGAGAGAGTGAGTGCACAAGCCAGGGAGGGTCAGAGAGGGACAGAGGATCTGAAGCAGGCCCTAAGCTCACAGCAGAGAGCCTGATGCGGGGCTTGAACTCACAGACCCGAAGATCATGACCCCAGCCGAAGATGGATGCTCAACCAACTGAGCCACTCAGATGTCCCATTTTGTTGTTTTTTTTTTAAACCTCCCGTTATTTTTTAATGACAATTTCTGAAAATTGTGTGAGTCACATGGGACCACATTGTCACTGCAAACAGTCCAGACACACAATGGAACAGGTGGCCTTCTCAGAAGTGCTTCTGCTGCATGGTTGGGTTGTTCTCTTTTTTCAGGGGTGTGTGTGCAAAATCAGGCATGCATTTGTCATGCAGCTTGAGAAAATTGTGTGTGTGTGTGTACGTGCACACATGCTTTTCAGCAACTTGGGGTTTTTTGCTGACGCTAAGTCTTACAGAAATTTCCCTGTGAGGAGCATAGGCCATCTCACATTTGGAGCTGCCACCCAGTATTGTGTCATGTGAGGGCCACAGTCTCCTTGAGTGGGCACATACGTGGGGCCGGTCTCTGGGCTCCCAGGCAGGCTGTGATAGGCTTTCCTGTCCATGTCTTTGTGCCGTGTTCCTCTTTGAGTCCCTAGCTGTCTTTGCCTGGCCCAGAGGAGGTGCTTGCTGTTTGTAGACTGATTTCCATTCGTGCCTTTTCGCGTAACAGATGGTCCTTAGGCATGTCCTCCTGGTCCAGCCAATGCTGGCTGCCGTGATGCCCCTGCCACAGGATACTTGCAGGCTTACAGTAGAACCCCACATGCCTGTCCCTCCGTACAGGGCCTCTGTAGGACACCGTCAGGCACATGGGAGAGTCAGGGAACCCTTGAGGAACTTGGATGTGCTGGAGGCAGAGTAGATGCTGTTCTGCCAGAAACAAGACAGGGAGGCCTCCCGGGGTTCGGGGTTAGAGGCACCTCTGGGGGGATCTCCTCAAGGCTGGGCCATGCCTGAGGCAACACTGTGTGTGAAGGGCTAGACAACGCGATGGGTGCTGAAGGGTGGATGAGTGTGACTTTCCTCGTGGGGTCTCCTTGCACATGGGGCTTATCGGGCCCTCTGCACTGCTGGCGGGGGCCCTGTAGCAGTGTAGACGTGGCGTGTAGCAGGGCGCAGCAGTGTGGTTGGATGAGCATGTGAGAGAGAGGAATGAGCTTGGCGCATCTCCAGCCCCACTGCTCCACAACTTGACTGAGAGGGAACGGTTCCCAGCCCACCCCCTTCCTCTGCCGTGGAAAAGCCCTGCTTGCGGGCTGTCTGCCGAGCAGGTTGGAGCTCCTGGGCCATGGCTCCAGCTCTGGAGCGGGCTGGAGCCCCAGCTGAGGGCCTCATTACCTCAGCCCTCTCCCACCAGGCGGAACCGTCTGGTCTTTGCCAAAACAGAGCCAGAGTTGTTGAACGTTGTTGGTTGAGGTCTTGCAGCCCTCCCTGCACCGGCGGGGCCTGGCCTGGGCCCTGGCGCCTGTTCTTTGACAGCCTCAGGCGGGACCAGCAGGAGGCATGTGGCTGTGTGATTCAGAGGTGGCCCCTCAGGCCAGCTGTGCAGAACAGGGGCTGGGAAGACAGGAAAGCCCGGGACAGGAGGCATCGAGGTGGGGGTTGCGCCTGGGGGACATATGAGCCCTCCTGAGCCAGTGCTAGCCTTGAGAGGGCTGCAGGGCGGGGAGGGGGGTGTGGCAGGGGACTGTACCTCTCTGGGCAGAGGGGGCCAGGAAAGCAGGCTCAAAGCACACTGTGGAAGCTGAGGGCTTATCTCTGAGTGCCCAGAAGCTTCTACAGCTTCCTATGCAGGTGTGTGCACCTCTGGACAGGTGGGCTTACATAGGCTAGAGCTGGGCTTTTCTGTCCAGAGTGAACTTCTCTCCCTCTTGTAGTTGATTCAGAAACGTTCCCATAGTAACCAAGCCAGAGATGGCTCTCTCTCCTTTCCCAAAATGTTTGCTTATTTTAGTAGGCAGGGTTTTTTCTTGTTTCAACCCAGTTTCCAACCACTGTGAAAGAAGCAAAGGAAACCAAAGGCCCAACTAGCATTGCTTCCTGCGTCTGAGACTGTGTAGGGTGGGCAGCGGCTGTGGCCGGAGTTTGAGGGAGTAGAGGTGAGATGCTGGCTTGCTGGGGCTTGGCTGCCCTGCCACAGTGCCCCCACAGCCACTCTCGCCCTATATGGGGGTCTGCCTGCAGCTCAGGCAAGCAGTCCGTGGCCAGCAGCACCCAGGGCAGGTCCCCAGGCCCTGGGGCCACTGAGAAGAGCACAGACTTTAGACTCTTGGGTGGGCTCGGCCCCTGGCCACTCCACAAGGCTGCCTGTTGGCAGGGGGGTCACAATAAGTGGATGGAAGCCCCCACCAAGCACACCCTTGGCACATCACACAACTCACCCTTAGGATCAGGAATCAGCCTGCATGGGGCTTTAGGGCTTATCGTGGATCCCAGTGGTGCTAGTGGAGGGCAGTGCCGGCACCAGAAGGGGTGTGGCGACAGTATGTGGTGGGAGCCCCATCTGTCACCTGGCCAGGGCCCTCTGGAGGCTCCAGGCCCTGCTCTGGCTCGGGTGGGGCAGCCTGAAATGCAGACATGGCCGTCCCTGCCCACCACATGGGCCCCTTTCTGTGCGGCCTGGCTTGGCCTTTGGTGCCAGTGGACGCAGGTCTTGCTCACTCTCCCTTGGTCAGTGCTTTGTAGTACTCCCCTGTCTGTCCTCCGGCTTACCTACCTACCCTCTTCCCAGTGGAGTGGTAGCTTCCAGTTCTCCACTGGTACAAAAACATGGCCTTCCCTGGTCTCCTTCCTCACCTGTGCAAGTCTCCAGGGCAAGTGCCCGAGAGTGGAGGCCCAGTCACAGGCCCTCGGCAACCAGTGCCTCTACACGTCAGGAGCCAGATGGTTCAGCAACTGCCCAGGTTCCCTCCTACCAGCCCCCTCCCTGCCGCCTCCTTGCACTCAAAACCATTGGTTTCATTTTGGCCTATCTATGGGGTGACTGGGAAAGCCGAGCCCCTTCCTGTACCCATGGTTAGTCCCTCTGTTGGCCCTGGCTCTGGCGTGCACTCCTACCCAGCAGCCACCACATGGGCCTTGTGGTTCTGTTTGTCCTGACACCATGTTGCTTCAAGTGTTGGGAGATATAGTCATCACGAGCTGTCTTTGTTCTTTAAGCACTTGTGCTGTGTGGTTGCCAGCCCTGGAGCCTGAGTACTCACTGAGGGCCCCGATGTGAGAGGAAAGGCCCCCATAAGCTAGGCAGCCCACTGGTGGGAGAGCTGCCCACCAGACCTGGGGGGAAGGAGAGAAGGTCTCTAAAACCTCCAGCACTCCATCTATCCAGGCAAGAATCAGTCACACCCATTCTACTCTAACCCCACCAGTTGGCTGTATAAACTTGGGGGAGTCCCCCTCTACCTACCCAGTGAGCGGATACCTAGTATTAGGGAGGGGCAGGCACAGCAGGCCCACCTCCCAGGCAGGCAGCCCAGCCTCTGAGCCTAATGCACTGCCGGGCCTGAGACAGTGCCTATTGTACAGGCCAGACTTCCACCAGTGCCCTGGCCCTCGGGAGAGAGCCAGGGGTCAAGATAGAGGCCAGTGGTGCTGAGGAGGGCACAGCCTCTGGAATCCAGCACATTGGGCACTCCCAGGCGGGGACTTCATCTAGAAAAGCATCCCAGCACATCCCTCTGGCACAGTGCCCAACAGGCGAGGCGTGCTTAGAGACTATGAATTCTTCCCACCCTCGAAGGTTCCCTGGGACAGGATTAACTGGGAACTGAGCAGCCCCAGAGTGGGGGAGATAGGCACCATCCTGACTTGGGTGAGCTCTGGCCACGCCCTGGGGTCTGTGCCCAAGATGTCTGCTTCCTGTTGCAGGGCCACAGTTGGCCCTTCTTTCCCACCACACTCCTAATTCCCAAGAGGCACCATGCCTGGTGGGCTCGTGGGCAGCTCTTGCCTCACTTGCACCTACCCCTGGAGCTGAGTCACTGACACCCACCCCCAGATGCCAGTCCCAAGTTCAGGGCCTTTTGCAACAGGCAGTCATCAGGGAAGACCAAGGCACGACCCAGGGACGAGGTGTTGGTCTCCACCCAGTTAATTATACCCTACACCACCCCTGACAGCGGCACATTTGTCCTGCCTCCCAGCAGTAAACAAGCCCCAGGAGCGCCAGCGTAGGGTGTTCCAGCCTGTGGGGCGCTCCAGTGCAGAGTCCCGCCCACCCTCTCGGGTCAGGGCCAGGGAACATCGGGATAGGAAGCCCCTGGTTGGCAACAGACCCACACCTTTCCTGAAGTCAGTCCGCGCATGTCACTTTCTCTGCTCTCAGCACTGGTTGTGACAAGTTCTGGTTCCACCTCTGCTTGTCCCGGTGCCCACACCTCTAGGAACGTGTTGCCCCTTTGTTAAACCTGCTGTGTGCCAGGCCCTGGGCCAGTTACATTGTCAGTGAGGTCCAGTGTCTGCAGGCCCATTTCGTGGAGGTGCCGGGAGGTAAGGTACCTTGGCTGAGGTCCCATGACCAGTTAGTGTTGGAGGAGGAATGTTGGCCTCACTGTATGTAGTGCCGAAGCCCATGGGTGGTAGCTGGTGGTCACACATAAGGGAAGAAGAACGGAAAGCCAGGGAAGGTTGGCCCCTACACTGGGATTGGCCTAAGCAGCAGTGTTGCCCAAATTGTTCATTGGCTAGGTAGAGAGGATGGTGTAGCAATGGGCACAGGAACATGGGCATCTAGCCCTGCCCCAGCAGGTGGGTCTGGGACTACAGGTGGATGAGGGCTGGAGTCAGTAGCTGGGCCATGGTATAGACCAGGGCCACCCAGAGGGCTGGGACTGCACTGTTGCCTGGTGTGGATACTAGTGTGGGCATGTGTGGGCACGATTGGGTTGGGCCACCTGTCTGTGGTAGACAGTCCCTGCCTAGCTCCACCCAGGGGCTGCAGCTCCTGAGAGGAGAGCACAGTAATAGTGGAGGCTTTCACTGTTGCCACAGTGCCAGAGCATCTGTGCCCGGCCAGGCCCTGGCAATGGCAGGACTGGCCCCGTTTATGGGCACTCGCTGGGGGCTTTATTTGGGGTGCCGCCTTTGATTCTCCACAGCATGTCTGTGTGGTTAAGATACTATTATTATCCCCATTGTACAGAAGGGGAAGTTGACACCAACAGGTGTTATGAGCTGTCAAAATCAAAAGGCCTTTCCTACTCTGTGTCCACCATTCTGACCTGGCTTCCCCTGTTGGACAGCAGAGCTTGTGACCCTGTTTTCAGGCCCTATTCATAGGCCACTCCCCGGCTGATGTGCTTGCTCTGGGGACTGGGAGAGGATGCCACCAAAAAGAGTGGGATGCCTCTGCAGCAGCACTTGCCAGCAGTCATGCTATGGTGGCCGAGGCTTGGCTCCCCAGCAAGTCTGCACTTGAGCTGGGACCCAGGCATTTTGAACCTAGCTGGGGCAGTGGGCATGGCAGCCAGTGGATGGGCCCTAGAGATAGGCAGAGGAGGGACGCAGGGCCCCCACAGACCAGTGGGATGCGGGACAGGAAGGATGGGGGTGCACGCAGGCAGGGGTGGGCCTGGCCTGGAGCTCAGCTCTGCTCTGCTGCACCAGGTCCACTGTCCCACACATTCCTGCCCAGTGCGTGGGCCCCAGGTCTACATGTGTGACCGTGGGACGCCAGGATGCCGCTGAAGGGCCACTGCTCATCATCTCACTACTGTCTATGCACCCATATCATCTGATTCTCAGAGGAAATTATCTGGTTTGTTGTGGCTTTCCTCTCCCCCCATGGTACCAAGTCCCCAGTGGCTGCGGGTATCCCACCTGGCCAGCAAGGAACGGGCTCAGGCTGTGCTCCTGGCCCTGCCCTCAGTGGAGGGGACTGTGGTAGGTGTCCTGGCCTCCCCCTCATCCTCACAAAGATCCCCAGAGCCGAGCAGCAGCGCCGTCCACGGGGTGGAAGGAAACCTAGTCACCTCATGGTGAGAGTTAGAGAACAGAAAAGAAGGGAAAAGTTTAAATTGAGGAAATCTGAGCTCTTTGGCTGTAGTAGAAATGGCTGCAGTGGTGCTATTTTTAGCATTGTTGAGATGATCTATGGGCCAGTTGCAAAAGTAAACAAAAGATTCACTTCAAGTTCTCCAGGGAAAAAAGGTCCGGTTTTTAAGAGTCTTAAAAAGGTTAGCAAACTTGTGTGGCTTCTTAGCTTATCCCCGCGTTCTCCTTCCTTCCCATGTCCTGCAAAGCTCTGCAAGCCTTGTTGAACTTCACAGCTTCCGGCCTGCTGGGCTCAGGTTCAGCCTGGAGCAGGTGCTGGAGGCCTTCCCGTCCACATCCCTGCCTCCCTGTCTGTGGGGACAGCCTGAGCCCAAGAAGTGGCAGGTGGGGAGGGGCTAGTTCCCACCTGAGAAGCTGCAAGTATCCCGGCCCAAGGGGCTGGCATGCAGTGGGGCAGTAGGGACAAGGCCACAGGACAACCAAACCTCTACCCTGACAGGACCACAGCACAATCATCAATCCCTGCCCCAGCCCAGCTGCCCTCATTCACAGCTAGAATTTTTTAAAAACCACGAATAATCCGGTGTAAGCAGCCTTTAGATGATCATCCCCCAGAGTATAGTCTTTTCTGACCATTGGAGACAATTTCCATCTCCAGATATGGATCCCTGGCTGTGGCAGTGCCGGGACGCTTGGGCAGAAGGAGATGATGTGTTTAAGCCCTTGGCATTCGCAATCTCACACACCATGATAGTCCCGCAACTGCCCACCGTGCCGGTCCCATGAAGGGGTGCAGAGACCCCTGCGGGTGGCACAGCTGTGACTTGCCGTGGGCCACACAGCCAGCAAATGGCAGATCCCAGACTGGAGTCCAGGCCCGGGACCCACATCCTGCGGTCCAGCTTCCACTCCAGAGTTTCCGGCCAGCCCAGGGGGCCGGCAGTGATTGTGTACATGTCCAGAACTGACCTCAGCCCACAGCCCCCTCCACCCAGCCACTGGGGGTGCTCACTCAGGAGCTTGCTGTTTAACATTCCTGAAGAGAAGAACATTTTCCAGTGTGGACTTCTTTTCCCACTGCAAGTTATTTTTTAGAGGCTTGCTCTTGAATAAGTGTCCCTGCCGCATCTTTCTGAGGCACTGCATGTAACTGTCTCAGTTTGGGCAGCGAGCTTTTAGCTTTATCCCTTTAGGACACTGCCCCAGGCCCAGGAGTGCCATCTGGAGGGGCAGCACCCTTGTGGTGAGGGCAGCAGGAAGAGGTGCACTTCTAGGAGGAGGCCTTGGCAAGGCTTTGGAGAGCAGAACAGGGCAGGTGGCCCACTCAGACCAAGGACCTGAGGCTGGCTGGGAGCGAGGGGAGAGCCTGAGGGAGGGCTATGACTGTTGAGGCTGTAGGCACCCCATCTCAGGGCCAGGAAGATGAGGAGGCTCCCTGGCAGGCCCTCCCTAGGCCCCATCCTCAGGATGTGGGGGCGAGTTGGTGGGTATGACCTGGCTCCTAAGCTGAGATGGGAAAAAATGTCAGTGAGTGGGCCCCCGCCAGGGAGGGAAGGGAGGCCACAGGGCTTGCTTCCATGGGTGCAGAGAATCTTGGGGGTGGAAGGCACCTCCTTCATTACTCTTCACTGCAACCCCATGATCCCCATCTCATGATGAGCAAGCTGAGGCTGAGAACAGTGACAGCCCAGGCCCAGCATCCCTCAGCCTGGGATTCCCGTCCCATGGAGCCCGGCTTCAGAGAGCTCAGACCTCTCCCTGCCCCTACCCACACCCACCCACACCCAGCCTGCACCTGGCCTGGCAAGGTTTGAGGTCAGAGCCCAAACAGAGCCTGTGCTGTTGGTCGTGGGGCCCAGGGCAGACAGGAGGGGGCCTGCAGACATGACTGCCCACCTCCGCCCTGGATTTCATCCTGCTCGCTAGGCTCCAAGCAGCTGGCCCCATCCAGACCTTGCAGGAAGGAGGGGTGCCGCGTTACCCTGTTTGCAGATGAGGAATCAGAGGTGGCAAGCCCCGGGCCACTGAGCCGGGGAGTGGTGGCGTAGGGAATGAGTCCAGGGCTTAGCTCCTTGCCAGGGTGCCGTCCCCCTGGACCCAGCCTACCCGCTGACAGAGCCAGGGTGTGGAAGTACCAGGGTGGGACATGACTGCTCAGACTCCATTTCCTCATCTGGGAGATGGGAGGTGGGCGTGTCCAGCACCTAACACTCAAGAGTGTTGTGGTGCCACCCCTGTGCTGAGGTGGTCACAGGCCACATATCTGAGCCCCAAGGAGTAGCCCTGTGCAGCCTGGATGTGGCCTTTTCTGGGCCTAACCTCTACCAGAGCGTGTGGCTGCTCTGCCTGGCCCTCGCCACAACTGGTGACTGCTGGGCTGTTGTCACCATTGAACATTCCTGTTCTGTTTCCAAAAAAGATCCACCTACATGATAAAAACAGGAAGTAGTAGCATCATCCAACCAGGGAGGATTCCAGATGTGGGAGGTGGCAGGGGCAGAGAGCAGTTGAGGGTCTCAAAGGGGTCTTGCAACAGGGGTGGGGACAGAAGAAAGGGCAGGATGTATGTGCTTGCCTTTGCCTGCCCTCCCCAGAGCTGTGCCCATTTAGCAGCCCTTTAGCATCTACTCCCTGCCCGTTTGCCTCCTCTTCCTCGCCAGAGCTTCCTGGGTGTCCCTTCAGGCAGGTCATCAGTTCCCTTGAGGGAACTTGGGGGCCCGGGGGTGAGCTGCCCACAGCCTTTGGCCATCTGAGGCAGCCCAAGCTTGAGTGGAAGCCAGGGGGATGGATTTCCTGAGGCAATGGGCATTGGCCATAGGCCATAGGAACCCCTGTGAGGGGCTCAAACAGTACCTCCCATGGCCCAGAGATGTTTCCACACAAGAGCATATGTGATGATAAGGCTGCCAGGTTTTGCTCATGATGGATTCTTGTGAGCATGGGGCTGCTTGAAGCTCTCTGGGGGCCTGGGCTGCTCTTGAGCCCCAGAGTTGAAGGTCACATTCCTAGCCATCTTCTACTGTGCATGATGGCGAGGTTGCCTTGTATGGGGGTGTCTCAAGCCAGGAGTCGCTACAGGTGTGGCTGGGGCTTGTAGATGGCAGGGGGCGCTCAAGCATGGCTGGGATGGGGGGTACCACATGCCTGGTCCAAGTTGGGCCTGATCCACACATCTGCCCTGTGTACCCCATTCTGGACCAGATGGATGGTGCCCTGACCTCAGAGTATAGTTTTGCTGTTGACTTCCTGGTCCTGGCCCCTGCTGACCTCAGTTTCACCATCTCCAAAGGTGGGCCAGTGGATGAGGTCAGTGGTTTTCCAGCCTGTTTTCCAAAAGAACCCTCTCACACATGCCCCGCTGGGAAACATGAAAGGACAGCCTCTCTAGCGGACAGGAAGGGCTGGGTGCCACCTGCTTTGGCCGCCCCCCCCCCCCCCGCCCCGCCCTGTTCAGGCTCCCAAGAAGGAGGGGCAGGAGCCCAGGAGAGGCTGCGGGGTCTCTGCCCTGCCACCATTCTGCCAACCCAGACAAGGTGTCCTGAACTCAGTGGCCAGGCCTACTTTCTGGGGTGGCTTCAGTTTGGAAATTTGCCGCCGCCTCCTCCTCCTCCTTCACCTCCTCCTCCTCCTCCCCCTCCTCCTCCTCCCCCCCACCTTCTTTTCCACTGTTCCTCTTTGGAAAGTTTGACCAAGTTGCTTCTGAGAGAGCGGAATTGGGTTTAAAATCCAAACCAGAGTTCCAGCTCCTGGAGTCCCTGCCTGGTTTCCATGGTGACAGGCTGTGGCCACCAGTACCCCTGGGGGCGGAGCAAGGACTCCCTCACAAGGGCAGGCCCTGGCCCTGCTCCCAACCTGGCTCCACCCATACAGCTGGGTGGCCCTGGGCAAGCCAGTCAGGTTTGGTAAGGCTCAGTTTCTTCATCTGCACAGTGGGGCTGACCAGACCTGCCTCATGAGGTTATAATGGTACTGCCTGCCATGTACCCTGGGGCAGTTGTACCCAGAGAGGGTCCAGAAGGGTCCCTGCAGGAGAAGGAGGGAGCTGGGGGAAGGGACCCTGATGACATAAGGCACATGGGTGACGGGGTTCACTAGGGTCAGTGGAGGAGAAGGTGAGATGGATCAGAACCAATTGCGAAGGCCTCTTGAAGGAACTATAGGAATTTGGTCTATTAAAGACAGATTTTAAAATGCTGGTCTCTGAGTATGTACGAGAAGTCTAAAATTAGGGTATGTCAGAGCAGGTGGAACTTCCCCATGAACCCCAGCCCATCGCTGTGTGCCCAGCGACAGCACAGACTCACAGATTCTGTCCAGCCACAGCCCGCTCCTCCAGCTCCCCACATAGGACAAGTACAAGTAAGGGCCAGTTCTGGGCTGCAGGGGAGGCCCACTTAGCACTGGCCACGGGAACCCCAGGCAGCAGAAGCATCTGTCGGACCTGGCCGCCTCTGTCCCATCAGGCCAGCGCCGGGCTTTATTCCCTACCCACCTGGATCTACTTAGAGGAAGGGGGCTAGCCTTGGGCTCCACGCCTTGCTTTGGCTGAGGCTCAGGCCCAGGCTCCTCACAGTGGGGAATAAACCTGGCCCTGCTGCAGGGATGTGGGAAACCCAATGAGGTAGTGCTGTGGAGGCCTTTGAAATGGAAGGCTGGCCCCAAGGGCTGGAGGTGAGGCCCCCTCTCCTGAGAGACAGGAGATAGCCGAGCGGAGCACAGGAGCCCACTGCCTTCAGCTTCATCCCCAGCGCTTAGCCCAGGCACCCAGAGTATACTATTTTGTGAGTCTCAGCCGTGGGTGCAGGAGAGGGGTATCTACCAGCCTCTCAGCGAGTGGAAGGGGGGCACGGAATCAGGAATGCTCCTGGAGGCCTGGACTGACCTGGAAGTTGCTCAGATTGTTAGACCAGGGAGAAGGCATTTCAGGAGAGAGAACTGAGGGAGGCCGTGTGAGGTGTGAGGGTCCTGACGGGGCTCAGGGCAGACAGGGGTAGAGAGGGTGACTGGGCCTGTCCTCAAGGCCATGTGTATCTATGGTCAGCAGGCTGGCTCTGTCCTGTGGTAGTGGGGTGCCCACCACGGGTGTACTGGTAGCAGTGCTGTGGTCAAGCGGGCAGCTCTCAGAGCAGTGGGCTATGCAGTGTAGAGGAAAGGCCTGGAGAAGGGTCTGGGGGCTAGAGAGGTTAGGGAGAATGTAGGAGTAGGGCTAGGAAGAGCCCTGTGGAGTGTCAGAGGGGAGTCTGGAGGAGGGTAGGTCCTGGCCACAGAGGAATTAGACACATGTTCCCTGAAGCCTGGTGTGGCTCGGCTCATAGAAGAGTGCTGTGTTTGAGCTTAGACCCTCTGCCATGGGCCAGCAGGAGCATCCTGCGATAACAGTTTGCACATCGCTCTAGAGAGGGGACGGGAGGGGTGCTGCGCTTGGGTCCCATCTTCTGGTTACATCTCAAATGTGTTCTGCTTTGGGAGTACCTCTGTAGGCTGAAGACTGAGCTCTGCTCTGCAGGGTGAGTCTGGACGAGTTGGTTCCCCTTCTGAGTTATTATACACAAGATGTGAAGGGCTTCTGCTTGTGGCCAACGTTGACCAGGAGAAAGTGGTGGGCTTGCTTGGGAACACAAATGTGCACAGAGGTGTGCCAGCTGTGCCTAGGACCTCACCTCTGTCTTGTGGTTGGTGCCCATTCAGCTGGGCCTCTCCCTGCACGAGGATCCTGTGTCGGGCTACCCAGGGAAGATACCTGACAGGCGCCAGGCCACTACAGCCACTCATGGCTTGAACCTCACTCTACTGAGGTTCCTAATACTGCCCCCTCACTTAGCAGACCAGCCAGAAGAGCCAGAGCTGCCTCCCTTCCCCACTGCCAAGCCCACAAAGGCCATTTATTAGGAACCTGGGGTCAGACGACAGATAAGACTGTCCTAGTTTTCTCAGTGTGCATGTCAGACATGGCTTTTCTAGGATGCAGGCTTCCCTCCTGAGATGAAGCGGAAGCAGCTCAGCAGTCCTCCAAAGAGTGGGCGATTCTAGAAACCTGGACACAGCTCTCATTCCCAGCCCTGACGTGGGGGTGGACTCAGAGGAGCCCAGTGTAAGCGCCATCTCGCTCCAAGGAGGCTCTATGGTCCCCATCAATCACACCCAAGACCCAGCTTACCCCGAGAGGCCTCATAGCCTGCTGGTCTCCTTCTCTGCCCTGCCTCTCTCCCCCTTCTCTCTCCATAGAGGCCCCTCCACGTGGTCCCATTGGCTGTCCCTGATGTCCCAGCTTCCCCCCCCCGCCCCCCCCCCCCCCCACCCAACCTGTGTCTCCATCTCTCCTATGTTCCCATCTGGGGAGATCCCTAACAGCACCTGGCCCAGATGCTGGCGTGTCTTCCCCAGGAAGCTGCCCTGTCCCTTGGCCTCATCCTCAGTTCTCTCCCTCTGTGGCCAGCTCTGCTCCTGATCCCCAGGCTGGAAGTGCCAGGTAAGCTGAGCTGATGTGGACTGCGGCTGCAGCAGTGCCTGCCCGTGAGAGCCCTGGCGTCCATGGCGGCCTCGCGATGACTGGGATGTGGACATGGCCCTCCCAAGGCGGCCGTTTCCCTCTTAGTAAGGCACTGGCGGGAATGTATACATGCCAGAGGCCCACGTGCTGGTGCTCGTGGCACGGGCACGGCTGTCTGTCGAGGCAGACAGCCCGAGGGACAGGGATGCTTGCATCGAGTGCTGCCCAGAGCAGCCGGGCTGTGTTTCCCTGGGCGTGTCCCTTCCCTGTTCCCCACCACTGTGTCCTCACTCGTGGTCAAACAGGCAAAACAGCTGGATTCAATGATGTCAAAGATACCTTGTAGCCATAAAGCACAGTCTAAAGAATTTCTGGGTACCAGAAGCTCTAGCATATGAGAGAGAATGAAGTGGGGTTGTAGCTGGAGGTCTGTATACCTGGGGAGGAGAAGCATGTTTCGCTGTCTTAGCTGTCTAGGAGGGGAGAAGAAGCTGGCCAGCATGAGACCGGAAGGCCCAGTGTCTTAGGCTGGTATGCTCTTGGCAGAGAGGCCGCCCAGGCACACGTCACACAGAGCCAGTGTCCCACAGCAGGGAGGCAGGTGAGCAGTAGTAAAACTTGTACCTCCAAACCAGTTAGCAGCTCAAAACTCCAAGGCTGAGGACTGGGACTGTTAACTCTGAGAATTCTTGCCACCTAAAGGCAGCATTAGACTCAGCCAAGGAGGAAGATGGGGTTAGGTCAAGTGGGGACTGAGGTAACAGCCAGCAGAAAGGAACCAGGAGTGACCTACGGATCCATGTTGGCTCCAGTCTTGAGAAGGGATGGTGCAGGGGCCACTAGGGCCACCTGGTCCCTCTGGGCAGCTCAGCTGGCAGCACTTTGGGCAGCAGCCCAGCTCTGGGATCTAGGCCGTGGCTTCACTGGGCCCGGAACCCACCTCTGCTGGTAGTGGGATGTGCGGGAGTGCTCACACTCACCGGCCTCGTGACCCAAAGGCCAAGCACCTATTTCCAAGGAAGGCTGTGGTTACTGCTTAAGGGGGTGGCACTGCTGCGGTGACCAGAAAGTGTCCAGGAGAGGGTGAACAGTGTCCCGTCTGCCTTTGCTGCTGGTCTGCCCCAGGGCGAGGACATGCTGACACAGAGGCTTATGGACATACACACATTCACCCATTGGCCTGGGTTCCACGCCCAGGTGTCCGGCACGTCTTCCTTCCTACTTGGTAACGCAGGATGACAATGTCTGCCCTGTGGGCCAGTGTTCATCCTCTGTTGTTCCTCACACGATGCTGACACCTTGAGACAGTTCGGACTTTGCCCTCTGACCCTCCTCACCCTCCTCCTCCTCACTTCACATGCTCCTGACAGGGGCTACGCACACAGACAAGGCCACAGTTATTCAGTTTCACTTTCTCTAGTTCCTTCTGGCTTTGGTCACCATCCCTGGGCTTCGGGGGAGGCCAGGCCTTTAACCTAAGGGCAGCAGGCAGTTTGCATTTTAGAAATGGCTGTGGTGTAGAGAATAAATGTGGCCAGCCAGCAAAGGGTGGGGAGGTAGGGCCGGATTGGGGTTGCAAAGAGAATCACTGGCCCCCACCCCCTACCTCCCCCCGCCCAACTTCTCAACATGAAAAAGGGTGGAGCCCTGGCCCACCTGCTTCACCATTAGCTGCCAGGGGCTGCTGGGTGGGCAGCAGCCAAGGACATGAAGGGTCCACACTTCCCACACTTGGCCCTTAAAACCGGGGGCCTTGGGCTGGTGGTGGGGAGGTAGCTCTCAGGGCCACCTACCTGTGGCCCTCGCCACCATCATCCTCTGCACGGTGGCCCACCGATCCTGGAGCTGGAGTAGGGAAAGCCAGGGTCTGCCTGGGAAAGCCCCTGTGGTGACCAGGCAACATCCTCAGGACTTTTAGTTTCTTATGATCAATTGTCAAAATTTGCTCTGGAGATTTAAGGTCAGACATCCCTTGGAAAGGCAGCGAAGCACCCTGATGGTATGGGGCTCCTCCTGCCCCGAGGCTGAGGACGCTTGGGCCCGTGTGCAGCCCAGGGCCAGCGTGTCCACTTCTAACATCAGTCCTTCTCCAGGGACAGGCTGGGGCATGCCCTTCAACACCCAGGCAGGTGACAGGGGCACTCCAATCCCCAGGATTGACCAGAGCAGCCAGCCCACAGGTTAGACCAGCCTTTCCCTGCTCCCTGGGGCTCCTGCCATACTGTGGGTGAGCATGGCCTCCTGGGCCCCCAAGGCTGACAGAGTGCTCACCACTTGGTTCTCGGGTGAGCTTTCAGGGGTGGCCCTGAGGTGGATGAGCTGCCATCTCGCCCAGACAGCAGTCAGAGGCCTGTGTGCTGCACGTCCAGGTGCCTTGTGAGCAATTAGGACTCATGGCGCTCTCCTGCATAGGGTACTGATAAGTCCCAGAAGGGGCACAAGGCTCTTTTGGGTGCAAAGAATTCTTGAGGATCTGGTGTAGGCTCGCTAGGGTCCCTTTAACAGTATTCTCACATGGAACCCCACAGAGCTTCTGATGTACCCAGGAGTGCTTCCTCCTGGGGAGTCAGGGAGGGCGACCCCCACTTTCCTGTTCTAGGCCTCAGTGCCATGGCCTGTCAGCTACAGATGGCAATGCCCATCTCATGGGGCTCTGGAGAGGGCTTGCACAATCCAGGGCTTGGGATGCTGGGTACTGTGGGGTGCCCAGGGCAGGGCCGAGGAAGCTGGAGATCACGGGGAGCACACATTGCCCCAAGGCTCTCCCCTCTGAGCCCATTCCTCATCTGTAGAATGAGCACAGTCCCCCTTCCAGGCTGCCCTAGTCTCTCCAGAGACTTGGCAGGGGCCTGGTATACAACCCCTCACCCACCCCGGGCCTCAGTGTGCTCCTGAGAGCACCACAAGGGCCGGTTTCCAGAGAACTACGTACTCAACACAGTTTCTTCCTGGCCTAGGTGTGATGAACCCGTGTTCTCAGCCTCCTTTGGTCTGACTCGATCTTACAGGAAGTGGATAAAGTATGAAGTGAGGTCATGAGCTGTGCAAGGCACAAGTGTCACTTGTCTGCTCCAGGCTTCTGTACAGCCAGGAGGAGTCAACCAGCTCCAGAGCCAGCCAGGCCAAGGGAGCAGGTCCTGGCCATACTGACCTTACTGCTTTGTGACTCTGAACCAGTGCCCAACCTCTCTGAACCTGTCCCCACATGTGAGTGTCAAATGATGATATGCGTGTAGATGGTGAAGGGCTATTGTGATTCCAGTGGCATGTGGGTTTCGAACTCCTTGTCTGAGTCTCGACCTGTGGTGAGCACTCTGTCAGGAGACCACCATCCTCACATAGCCTTGGGGTGGCTTGTGCTGCTTGTCTCCTTGCAGGTGAGTGACCCCGAGAACAGAAACCTGGTTCTCCCAGGGCCTGGCAGGGAGTAGTAGTCCCCCAGGGGGTGCCAGACACTGCCTCTGTGTCCCCCATCCCCAGGAGGGAGGGATGGAGGGCAGAGTGCAACATCCCCTTGGCTGAAGGGGTAAGGTTGGCTCCGAGCCTGTAAGGACTACAGACACCTGGCAGGGTCACGTAGCAGGACAGAGAACACTAGTGCGCAGGAGCTAGCCTGAATGTAGGATGGGTGGAAACAAGCCGGCTCAGGGAGATGGCACCGGGACAAGTGTCACCAGGATGGGGGCCAGGTGGATCTGAAGCTTCTGGGTGTGGGGGGAGGGAGGAGGAAGTGAGGAGCTCGTTGGGCTGAGGTGGTGAGAGGAGCTGGCGGGGGGGGGGGGGGGGGGGGGGGTTGGTGCTGGTGGCAGGCCAGGGCTTGACTGACGCAGCATCCCCTCCTTTGCTTGACCTCTCCTCACCTGGGACCGGAGGAGCAGCTGGTAGCTGGTGGACAGCCCTGGAGCAGCATGCCCCACAGTGCTGTGCGCACAATGGAGCTGTGGGTCCTGGGGGCATGTGGTATGTTCTTGGGTGAGGCTCTTCCCTCTGCTCCCATTCCTCATCTGTAGGATGAGCATAGTCCCCCTTCCAGGTTGCCCTGTGCTGAGAGGGAGGCGTGCTACTGTCCTTCTTGGAATTCAGAGTCTGAGAGGGGATCCTGAACCTACCCTGCTTCTGTCTAGCCTCGACACTCCCACCGCCTTGACCCAGGGCCTTCTCCTGGCTCAGCCTTACAACCCAAGTGGAAGATGAGGCCCCTGCCAGCGGTAAAGGCCGCTGGGGGACTGCCATGGCATCTCCGTTCTGCCCTTCCCCCTGAGGATGTTACTGGGAAAGTCTTTACTCCACCTCCCACTGCCCCATTGGATGGGCAAGGACAGCTCAGGGTAGCTGCGTGTCCCCACACACCCACTCCTCTGCCCTCCACAGGGCCTTCGCCTGGCACAACTCCAGGGGGCGCCATTCACATAGCTACCGCGTGCGGGGTGAGGGCTGCCACGGCCCTCCGCACTCCCTGCCGCCTCTACACCGCTTGGTCCGGGGCCTTTGAGACCCACAGCCCCCCCCTCCCCCCGCGGTGAGGGCTGCACCCCACGCCGGGTGGGCAGTCCACCACCGCCGGCGCGCACCGGGCCAGGGAACCTGCGAGGATTGGCCGGCAAAAGTCAGTTGTGCTGCTGGGCCCGCTTCCAGGCCAAGCGAGGGAGCGAGTGCCCGCGCCCCGTCCGGCTCTGCCCGCCCCGCCCCGGCCCGCCACGAGCGAACGAGCCTCCGCGGCCATGGCCCGGCGCCCGCCCTAGCGCCGCTGCACAGATGCCACGGCGGAGCCGGCGGGTAGGAACTTGACCGGGGCCGGGGGGCGGGGGCCTGGGCCGCGACCGCCTCTCCTCTGCCCGCCGGCTCCCCGCTTTCCGAAGCTTTTGCTCGGCCCTTCCCAGGTCGGCTCGGGCGGCCACCCCCCGCCCCGGCCCCCAGCCCGCTAGGCGCAGCAGGAAGCCCGCGGGCCGTGGTTTCCCGGGCGCCGCTGCGGAGGAAGTCGGCCGGCGGCGGGGCCGCGGCGCTCCCATGCCCCCGGGCCGGCGCCCTGCACAGCGTCAGGTGGGCGGCCGGGCGGGCCGGGACGGCGGCGCACGGAGGCGGGCGGCGGGCACCGGCGGAGCCCGCACCCGTACCCGCGCCGCCGGGGGAGAAGCCCGCGCAGCGAGCCCCGGGCGAGCCCAGCCCGACCCAGCCCGGGGCCTCCAGCTGGCGCGCCGGGGTGTGCGCTGCTCTGCGCTGCACCGCGCGAAAGCGAAAGCCAAAGCCGCTCTCCCGCCGCCGGCCCGAGCAACTTCGCGGCGGGCGGCGCCCAGGAGGAGCAGCGCAGGGCCGCTCCCGGGGATGGTGAGCGGGCCGGCCGGGTGGGCAGCGGCGCCCGGGCGCGGTGCTTCCCCAGCTATAAATAGCTGTTGTGCGGGGGCGGGAGGATGGTGCCGGCGGTTTGAGAGCGCCTAGCCTGCTCGGAGCCCTGAGCCGGGCCAGGACCTTGCCCCGCGGCAGGATGAGAGGGAGGGTGTAGAGGGGCGCGGGGCGGGGGTGCGGCACACGCAGGCGGGGCCGCGGTGGAGTTGTCAGGCTGGGCTCCCCCACGCACTTAGTTGTTTGTTGTTTCTGCTTTTCTCCGGGAGGGGGAGGGGAGGGACAGCCTGGCAGTTCTGGGGACCCAGTGTGCGACGTCTCATTTGGTAGAAGAGGCTGGAAGCAGGCGGGCACCAGCTGCAAGCAAATTGCAGGCTTCCCCAGCCCCTGCCTGTGCTGGGGACTCATTACCTGTGGATGGCGCGGGGAATCCCTTGCCCTCGGGAGCCCAGCCAAGACCGCTGGTTAGGTGGAGGGCAACGGCGCCCCTGGCGGTTTTGTACAACCCTGCGGCCAGAGAGCCGGCCTTGATGGGTCTGGGGGGGGGGGGGGGGGCGGGGGGGGGCGGGTGCTGTTCAACCTCACCTACCTCTGGCTGCGCTGCCAACCTTAGGCCTGGAGCAGGACAGTGGTTACAAGTGCTGTGGGAGGGACAGGGCCCTTAGGTCTAAAAGGCATCAAGAAGATGGGGAGTCCTGGCCCCAAAGGCCTCAGAACTCCTGAGGAGGGTGGCTCCTGAAGGAGATGGAGCTATCTGGACTAGCTGTGGGAGAGGTGCTGCCCTGCCAGCCTGGCTCTGTCTGTGATGCTCGCCTTACTTGGGGACACGGGGTGGAGCGAGAAGAGTAGAGTTGTCTGAGTTTTGCTGTAGTTTCAGCTCCCTGTTGGCTGTGTGCCCTGGGACGAGTCTCTCCCTGTGAGCTCTAAGTGAAACCCCAT
Source organism: Panthera onca (assembly GCF_046562875.1). Taxonomy (NCBI): domain Eukaryota; kingdom Metazoa; phylum Chordata; class Mammalia; order Carnivora; family Felidae; genus Panthera; species Panthera onca. Next base: position 17,850,578 of record NC_138350.1, read on the forward strand.
GTTGTAGAAGGTGGACAGGCACCCTCTGGGTGCCATTGGCCCCCCAGGGCTCCCAGGCACCCAGCGCAGCTCTACATGCTCTCTCCAAGTAGTCTTGCTGTTTGGGAGGCTCGTATGGGTATGCTGGTGACAGAGGTCTCCCTAAGACTTTGGAGAATGCTGGTATTCTTCCCAAGGCTGCTCCCGACCTGAGGGCCTACAGTCCAAATTCCATCCTGGCTTAGCTTGGGGGTCGGGCTGCCTCGCTGAGGCTGGACGCTGGAATATTTTTCTGTTTCTCTGGGGGGAGAGGCTCTAATCTACCCCAGCACCCCTCCCTACTGAGGGGTTCCAATCACCGGCATGGAAGCTGGTCCTCGGCTGGAAGCAGGCTGCTCCCACAGCCCCAAGCCCGCTGCTCCTGGGAATAGGATGCCAGCAGGCTGCCCGCCCTCGCCTGTTTGGAGCGATGAGTCACCACTGCACCCATGCTGTGGGGGGGCGGGGGTGCTGCTGCAGGAATCCCTCTGCCCAGGGAACGGGTTCTCCCTTGGGTGCTGGGTGCTCACAGCACTATGTTTTCTGTGAATAGAAATGTTGGGGCTGAGCAGCCCTGGGAGGCCTGTTCACCTGTCATACTGTGGCACATGGGGCTAGCTTGGGACTGGGAAGGCCCAGGATGATGGACTGCTCCCCCTGCACCCACCTCCTGTCATAGGTCAGACACCCAGGCCCTGCTGCTGCCCCTCTTTTGTTCTCCTGCACGGAACACTCCAGGTGGTAAGGTCGACCCTCAAGGGCTGCCCATTTCAACTCCACTTGGCAGAGGCTCCTTCTCCTCTGGCTCCTGCACCTTCTTGGCTCTTCTCTGGCTTTCCCTGAACACCCCATCCCTGAAGTCCTTACTTTCTCAGCCCATTACTCCTTGTACCAGCCTTTCTTCTCTCCCTTCACCCTAGATGCACACGTGTCTATTTGTCCCATTAGCAGGGGACCCCTCTGGTGGGTGTGCCTGACCCATCCATGTGATTCCTGGTTCCTGGGGTGTACTTGGCTTACTGCGCAGTTGCCGGGCTCATCTGCACTGGCAGACCCAGGGACCACTCTGGAGCAACTTCTGAGGTGGGCCTCCCCAGCACCCAAAGGGGATTCATCTGGGGCATAGACTCTCCAGAGTCTGTTCAGGCCTTGGCTCATGCTGGGGACTCACTCAGAGCCACCCTAGGGCTACACTGCGGTTGAGGACACTTGGAGGCCAGGGTTTATGGCTTTGACCTGGAACGTTCCTTTTCTGGAGGCTCCTCGGGCAGGCCCCATGGGCCCACGTCCCTGTCTGCCTAGTTTGACTCTCCTGTGGAAGGGCTTTCCTTCCACCCAGGAGGCCAGGCTCTGTTCAAGGGGCCTGACGTGCCAGTGAGCCAGAGCCACCCGTGGGCAGCTCGGCATCTGGGAGGCCATGACGGGGCAGGCTAGGATTCAGGTCCTTGGGACTGGCTATTGACTTCAAGAGCTAGGTCAGCCCTTCTAACCACTCTGTTAGCAACTCCTGGTCAGGTAGGGGAGGCCTGAGAAGGCCCCAGGCAGACGTGGGCCCCTCTGGGTGAAGCAGCGTTGGGTGAGCTGGAGAGGGCCCACTGTGTGTGGCAGACACCGCCTGCCCAGCTGCCCGCCTGCTCAGCGGACTGAGCACCCCTAGGTCTCTCACAGTGCTCTTGGCATCTGACCGCTTTTCCCCTTTTAGTTCCTCCCCAATGCACCCAAGCCCGGCTCCTTTGTGGCCTTTCTGGGTGCTCCCAGGGGTGGCTACTTTCTCCTCTGTCCTCCTGCTTGAGCCTCACTGGGTGCCCTGGCTGGGCATGACCCCAGTAATAGCAGAGCGGGGAAGGGACATCTGAGTCCTATGGGTAGGGCAGCAGGGGACAACGAGAGGAGCCCGGCCAAGTTGTGGAAGACCGAGGCTGGAGGCCATGCCCCAAACAGGGGCTCAAGGGACTAGATTATGAAGTCTCTGAGACATTCAGAACTGGTGCAAGACACTCACTCCCCATCCCTCTGCCAGTGGGCACTCCAGTCCCAATCTACCCTCTCGGGGTGGGGGGGGTGTGTGGGGGGGGGCGGCGTTCTCAGGTCTTCAAAGGCCCTGGCTCAAAACTGAAGTGATTTGGTGTCACTGCTTAGTTCTGTGTTTCTGTTTCTAGTCTGTAAATCACAGATCACGTTGATGATCTTTTGTACCTTTGTAAGCATTCAGAGAGGACCTGAAGGAGAGTCTGGTTCCTGAGTCTGGTCCCATACCAGGTCACTGGGTAGCCTTGGGCAGGCTGTCCAAACTCAGTTCTTCCCTCTAGAAAATGAGGGGTGCGTCGATTACATACTCGAACAGTCCCTGCCAGTGTGGGTTTGGGATGAATCAGAGTCTCCATCCGGTCCTTATGGCCTGAGCTTCATCCACGCAGTGACAAGCCTTTGCCCTGGGTCTGAGTGCGGCTCAGATGGAGCAGTGCCTAGTCAAGCACATCTCCCACCTGCCTCCTTCTCTGCCTTGGCATCTCCAGGCCACTTGTTTTCCCGGGGGGGGCCTTTGCCTGTGCCCTTAGTGTGCAGGAAGCCCCAGGGAGAGCCATTACTGAAAGGTGGGGTCCGTGAAGGTGGCAGGTGCATCTGGGATCCCCAGAACGACCTCGGGGCATACCATTGAGAACGGCCTGAACGGTGGCCTCGCACAGGGCAGTTGGGGCTACTGTGAGAATCAAAACCTGCCGTTTGGGGCCGCCAAGCTCAGCATTGGCCCTGAGCCAGGTGAAGAGGCTGTGCTGGTAGCCCTGCAGGTGTGCAGGGAGCCAGGGGTCCAGGAGCCTGGATGGGCAAGACCTTCTGGCCCACACTGAGGCAGTTAGGGAGGTGTGGGCTGGCCAGCTGATGGGGAATCTGGGGAGAGAGGAGTCTCTGCCCCTCTAGGAAGAAGCTTCCCCCAGACTCCAGTGTGCTGGAGACATCATGAGCCTTAGGACTGAGCACGACCTTAGCCTGGCAGCCAGGAGTGTGCTCCATGCCAGCAGGGGCATCTGCTATCCATCCCTGAGGTGCCACCTGCCAAGATTTTGGTGACCAGAAGCCAAGGCCTCGTGGCCTTCCTGCTCAGACACCAGCCTCGCCCTGCTTTCCAACCCCCTTTGTGAGTGGACAGTGTGTTCATGGGCAAGGGCACCGGTTGGCCCGGCAGCACCCCACCCCTTCCACCGACCCAGCTCTCAGCTCCCGTGGGAAAGCTCCCCTGGTCTCCAAGGGCCTCCAACCATGCCAGCCAGCCCCACCCTCCATGAACCTCCAGGTTTGCTCCAGTGTGGGGCTCAGTTTCCGAAGCTCTCTTTCCTTAAGAGCAGCAGGAAGATGCCCAAGTCTCAAGGCTACAGGGAGGGTTTGGTAACTTGTCTCAAGCACTCAGCACAGAGTCTGGGGCTCCATGAATTATTCAGGTAGTTATAGTCTGTCTCAGTGACCTCATCTGCCAGCCAGGAGCCTGGAACCACTTGGATGGGTTGGAGGTCGGCTGAGATGCTCCCGAGGAGATGCACATAGGTGGAGCTTTGAGCACAGTCCCAATGTTTCTGAGTGCTTCTGAGGCTGCTGCTGTATGCCCCCAACTGCCCACAGCTCTCCAAGCACGCACCATCCCAGCCAGGAATTGGGTGTGCCTGCACTTTGGCGGAGGGGAGTCTTGGGGTGCAGCCAGAACTGTAGGACAGGAGGGCAGCTGGGGAGGGCACAGGGGAGAAGCAGGAGGGGCCCTGAGTCATGCCCCGCCAGGCCCCGCCTGGCACCAGTGTTGCCTTCCTGCCTCACAGGTGAGCCCCGTTCCAGATCCTCCTCATGGGGCCCCTGCTGCCCCTGGCTCCCACTCCTGCCACTCGTTCCTCTGCGATCCTGTTTTGGCCTGTCCTTCAGCCCCCAAGTGCCGGCCTCCCCTCTTCTCGGGCACTGCTGCCCACTCCCTTCTTATCAGATCCCCTCTTCCTCCCTCTCAGATGCCTCCTGGCACATCCCCTCTACCCTTCCTGAAGCCTGTGCTTGTGGCCTCTGCTGCTGCAGGTGGAGCCTGACTGCCCCTTCCGCCAGTGTGCAGACATCCCTTTCCCAGTGCATTCCCCTCCCTGGGAGCTCCCCGGTTCTCTTAGGGGCTTCATAGCCCTCCCTAGGCACAGCCTGACAAGGCTGTCGTTCCCTGAGGGGCAGTACGTGGGGGTGTGCTTTGTCTTCTTCCCCTCTGTAGCGGAGCGGGAAGTGTTCCACTTGTCTTGGGGCTGCTGGTATCGTGGGGGCTCTGGCTGCAAACACAGAAGCCCAGCGCTGCCTGCTCAGGCAGAAGGCAGAGCCTTGGCTTACTTGCCACCCTGCCAGCTTAAGACTCTGCCTGGTGGCTCCACGCCCTCGGGCCAGCTGTCCCTGGAGGCTAGCTGCATGTCTGCAGGAACCTCCCCAGGGCTTATGGTGCCTGTAGTTCCCTCCTGATTTTCCGTGGACTCTGCCTGATGTGTTTGGTCTTCCTTTCCGAAATAGCTGGCGGTATGTTACGGCTGCGCGCGCATATCTGGAAAGGAATGGGTTAACAGAGAACCCTCATGTAAAAGGGTCCAACCATGCTCTGAAACGTGTGGTACAAAGTAGACCTATCCTCAGGGGGTGCGTCCAGAGCCCTGTCCCTCTGTCCGTCCTCAGGGATTGGCCGAAAGCTGTTTGGGAGTCCGGCTCCTGAGCATAGGAACCCTCGTCTCCTCCCAGAGTGATCCCCACAGATGTGCCTAGCCGGTGCAGAGTGGCTCCGGTGGAAAGTGGCCCACTGGCCCCAGACGTGAGGAGGGAATCCACATGCACTCCGGGCTTGGCTACCATCCAGCAGCGTGGCTGGGGGCTCGCTGCCCCTCAGTGGGCCTCCGGTTCCCACCTCCACAATAAGCAGTTTCAGCCAGCTGAGTGTGCTTGAAAATGTCCATGATTGTGTAACTCAGATGCCACTGGATTCGTCAGTGCCGGCTGGAAGCAGCACCCCGGGAATCAGGAACCGGGTGCAGGAGGAACGGCAGGGGTGGGGAGGGCGGTCCCAGAGGGTGAGACAGGCAGGCCAGTGGCGCCATGGCGTGACAGGGAGCGGGTGGTAGGCAGACCCCCCCATCGGTGTGCATCCAGAAAGCGTCTCATCTGAGGCATTGCCTTGCGTCAGCCCCCGCCTTCATCTGCTTGCTGGTGGCTACCACTGGTGCCAGGCTACCTACCCCTCACAGCCCCAGGCTGGCCCACTTCAGGGGGTGGCTTGGTGGGCCCTCCAGAGTGGTTTCCTCAGCATCCTCACTGGCCCGTTTTGGCACATCCCATCCCTTCTCCAAAAGAGACAACAAACAGGTAAATGCCCTGCGTCTTTGATTCCGGAACTTGGGAGCAAGAGCGGGAATTTGGGATCCCCTCTCTGCAGGGGCCCTATCCACACCCCCCACCTTCTGCCAAGTCTGCTGTGGCCACCTGGTCCACCCTGCAGAGGGCCAGATGTGTTTTACCTCTGGCATCGCCTTCTCAGCCCCTTCTTTTTCAGGGGAGAGAGGAGAGCTAGCTCTTGCCCCACCAGGAGCTTGGCCGGATATGCCCCTGAGCAGCCCAAAGTCCTGCCAGCCCTCAGGGAGCGTGTTGCTGACTCGCCATCATTGCCTTTTGGCAAGGAGGCGTGCCGCCACCCCCCACCCCCACCCCCACCCTCACCCCCCAGTGCAGGGCTCATGTGCACACCCAGAGCTCTGAAGAGCATTCATTTCCCTGGGAGCAGAATTGTTTCCCACTTAGCCTGGAAAATCTCCAGGGTGAGGGACTGGTGGGGAGGTGGATGAGCTGGGCTTCTCTGCAAGCAGGAAGCCCTTCTCAAGCTGGGCCCCTTGCCTCTGCCAGCTTTGTGTCGGGCCCCTGGGGACCTGGAGCTGAAGCACACCTGCCCCCACTTAGGACACATTCCTAGCCACCGGCCTACCACCCCCTGACCATCTGAGGGGCTGCCCCCAAGTGGTCCTGGCAGAGGCTTAGGAGGGCAGCAAGCCAGGAGGGCTTCAGAGAGGAGATGACCTCACAGCCAGGCTTGGGAGGACACAGGAAAACTGGCTGGGCAGAGGAAGTGAGAGGGCGCCTGAAAAAGTGAGAAGGGTAAAATTCACGGCTCTATGAGGGGGCATGGTGAGTGTCCCGAGTCCAGGGACGGGGCAAAGGCCAGTGAGGCTCAGGTTTCCGCTGAGGTAGGTAAAGGAGCTGCCTTGTCAAGGATATAAGCAGTGAGGGATGCGGCCACACCATCCTTTTCCTAACTTGTCCTGGCCCAGGCCGGGTGGACGAATGGGGAGCAAGAGTCGAAGGAAGAGGCAAGATGAGGCTCGAGCCGGAGCAGGAATGTTAGGGGCATAAGGTGCAGGCTTGGGTGCCAGGGAGGGGCAGGGGTGTGGGGACAGCCTGGGGATCCAGCACAGTGTGAAGAAACCTTTTCTAACAATCTACCAAGGATGAAACGGGCCACCTCCAGAGGTGGTAAGCTCCTGAGATGTACAGGCTGAAGCTGGTGCCCACCAGGTGTGTTGTGGGGGCCAGGCATTGGGGCCCAAGCACCCCAAGTGCCTGCAGCCTCCTGAGGCTTTGGCGCCATATCTGAGGCCCCCATGACACTTGCTTCTGCCCACCTCACAGCCAGGCTCACCCCGAGTCCCTGGCAGAGGTGACATGAGAGGAACAGGGCCACTTTCCCAGGGAAGGGGCCAGAAAAGTCAGCACCTCTGTCCTCACACAGCCACCCCCAAACACGATTTGAAGGAAGAAGTGTGAGTCTTCCATTCATCCTCCCCAGTGGCTCCCCCAAGGAGAGCAGGGGACCCTCCACCCTTAGCTGCTCATCAGGCAGCTGGGAGGGACCTTCTGAGCCCGGATCAAGGTACACCGGGAGGAGTGACCTCCGATTGTTCTTTGAGTCTTCAGAGGTTTTGCCAGGGAAGAGGGAGGCATTCAGTGAAATCCAGGGTCATCCTGGACCCTTGTGGGTTGAGGGTGCAGAGCAGAGCATGCCCCTCTGTGCCCTAAGGAAGAGTGAGATCCGGGAGCAGTGGGGTCACACCCAGATCTCTGGCTTGACCCTGGGCCGGCTCTGGTGCACACCTGCAATGTCATGGCATGTGGTGGGACTGTGCTTCCGACTCTCCCCCTCTCCTGTTAGGTGCAGGAAGGAGCTGGGGGCCAGTGGTGGAGGGCCAGAGCAGGTGATGGAGACTTCCTTCTGGGCTGGTTGGCTGGTCCAGCCTGTGCTCAGAGCTGTGGTGGTGGTGAGGGGCCAACTGTGGGACTGCCTCTCATGCTGTGTGACCCTGAGGGAGTTGCTCCTCATCTCTGTGACATAGAGATGTCACGATGTCATGATGACATAGCTGTGTCAGCCTGTGATGCAGAGCATGGTGACGTCTGCAGTGCCTTGGGAGAAAGAACCAAGCTCTTCTTCAGCCTGGCGGGTCTGGTGGACAACAGAGAGGGCACCTCCCAGCCCCTGCCACACATCTGGGGTACAGTGTCAGGGCCACACTGGCCAGACAGCTGTCCAAAGCTGCCCCTCGTCCTCTCAAGTGGCAGCTCTTCCTGAGCTGCTGCAGAAGCCACCTGTGCCCAGTGGGAAGATACAGCGTTGGTATCCGTGCCCTAGATGTGGGTGGCCTCAGCCTCCTGGTTTTGTCTAGGCCGGGAGGCAGCTGGTGCCTTATTTGGTACTGTCTGGGATAAAGAGTAGTTGCCAGCCTTCACACAGTGCCCCGGCCTGCTCAGGGGGTGGGGGGAGCAGTTCTCTGCGCCCGGTGTGAGCCCAGTGACCCAGTGTGGAGGCTCTGGGGGCTTGGAGTTGCAGGTTTTAGGCTCCTCTCTTACTTAAGTGGCTCAGGGCTGGAGGTGCCCTGGTTTTCCTCCCGGGACTGCTGGAGCCGGGAGTTAGTCACTGAGCACCCACGGGAATAGAGCCCTGGGAAGGGCACCCCCTGGGTACCCTTCTGTGGGCCCTGGGTGCAGGAGGCAGCATTGCCCACAGCCCTGGTCTGGGCAGGAATTTCTGGGCAGGAATTTCTCTAGGGTGTTGGCTTTAGGAAGCCACATGTGAGCCTGCCTGCTCCTTCCAGGTCCCCAAAGTCCTGCCCCAGAGACATAAATCCTAATGTCCAGGTCCTGCAGCCTCAGGCCTGCTCAGAAGGTATGAGCTTCTGTTCACTTATAATTCACTCCCTTGGTCATCCTTTCCTTCACTACGCCTGGACTGGACCCGAGTGTGTCTCAGATACCATGCTGGGTGTGGGGATGCCACAGGGAACCAGACATGGAGCTGCCGATGAGCAGGGTGCCAGGTGCAGGGGTGGGCTAAGCACGGGCTGAGGGAGACCGTGGCGGGTATCCTTAGAGCTGGCCTTGCTCCAGCGCAGCCTTCAGACAGTGAGGTTGGATGGCCGAGAAGTGGAGGAGGGGGTCCTGGCCAGAGCATACACTGGACAAAGGCGGGTTCAAGGAAACCTGGGCATCCAGCAAGCTGCAGGTCATTTTCAGCCCAGCCCTCCATTCTCTGGGTGCCGCTGGAGGGAATACACACGGGTGGGGCCCAGGCTTGAGCATGTCTGGCCAGCAGCAGCCGCCAGAAGTTCACGTTGGCCACCTTTTGACCCATCAGTTCAGCTCTAGGAATCGGTCTCATGGCTAAGTCAGCACCTGTGCAGAGGCGCAGAGGCACTAGACTTCTCCCGCTGGTTGCATTTAACTGAGGGGACGCAGCCTGTGTGCTTCCTGTAGGGAAGAGAAAAGTAAACACATACCTTGCAGCCATTCAGAAGAGGAGAGTGCAGAATAGTGCGTGTATTCTTTGCCACCATCCGTGGAGGGAAGTAGATGGGGGTGGCCACGCTCCCACTTCCCTTGGGATAGCAAGAGGGGTCCGAGGCACCCTGGATTGGGCAGAGTCCCCTGTGGTATCATGGCAGGCTCCAGTTGCGGCAGCCCACCTCACACGCCCGCCTCTGTCCATTTCACAGGGCATCTGGCGGATCCCCGTGGACGAGATCGACCGGCCGGGCAGCTTTGCCTGGCACATGAACCGCTCCATTGTGCTGCTGCTCAAGGTGCTGGCCCAGCTCCGGGACCACAGCACCCTGCTGAAGGTGTCCTCCATGCTGCAGCGGACCCCGGACCAGGGCAAGTGAGTGCAGCCACCCGGCCCGGTGTGTGGTCAGCCCCGTGGGGGCAGCTGGTGCTGCCATGGGTCAGAGCATGGGTGCACACACAGGCTGGAGCCCCTCATCCGCCCAGGGCATTTCTCCACTGGTTGTGGAGCCTAGACCCACCCTTTTTTTCAGGAGCCTCTCTGTCCTGGTATCTAGACAGCACCCTGCCCTGTGGACCCTGGGGTGAACACAGGCTGTGGACTAGCTACCCTTTCCTTCCTCCTGCTTCCCTTCAGCTTGGGGCTTTCAGGGTGCTGTCAGGTTGTGGGGAAGACAGGTGTCCAAATGATAGCCAGGGTCCCCCAGGTGAAGGCCAGTAATAACAGGCCAGGCAACAGGGGGACCTGGGCTGCAGAGGTAACCAGGGATCCCTTTGCCAGAAAGCGTGGGACAGATAGGACTGAGGGACATCTGCTTCAGCTGCAGTTGCAGGGGTTGTGGGGGATCCCTGAAGATGTGGTCTGGCCCAACTGGGCCAGCAGCTGCCCATGCCTGCACCACCTCACCTTCTCTCATCTCATTCACCCCAGAAGCTGGGGTGGGGCCCTCAGCTGGGGCCTGGAGCACACTGGACACAGTCTTTGCGGAGAGAAACCAGAGGCCCCCAGCCCTAACTTGGCCTGGCCCTGCCCCCACCCCCATGAGGGCCCAGGACAGTCTGTGTCTGTTGTACAGGGAGGAGGCTCAGGGCAGGCTTCCGGGGAGTGGACCTAGGCAGGAGGGAGGCTGAGGGGCCAGCAGGCGTTCTTGGGGCACGAAAGGGCATGGGCCGCCATCTAGTGCCATGTGGCTCTGAGGCTCTGCCATCTTCTCTGGCCACCCCCACGTGCCTGCAGGAAGTATCTGCGAGATGCCGACCGCCAGGTCCTGGCGCAGCGGGCCTTCATCCTCACTGTGAAGGTGCTGGAGGACACCCTGAGCGAGCTTGCAGAGGTATGCCCATGGCCCCTGTCCCTCCACTTACCCGCCATTAGGAAGGTCCCTGTGTCCCCACCTGTGAAGTAGAGACCTTGCCTCTCTGGGTGGGAAAGGTCAGCACAGTGAGGGATTGGCAGACATTTAGCGAGGCGCTGACCCGCTTGGCAAATGTGGACTTGTGGTTACGGAAGACAATAGCGACATTCCCTGAGGCTGCAACCTGAGCAGTGTACCCCACCCGGCAGATTGAACTCGGGGTCACAGCAGCTGTGATATTGAAGCAGGTGGTGGGCTCGTGGTGGGCTGGGCACACCTGGTCCCTTTTCACCCTCCAAGGCAAGCACAGCTCTCACCCCCTCTCTAGCTGAGCACCCTGAGGCCTAGGAGGTTAGGTCACCAGCCTAGCAGCCTAGGGTCACTGGGACCTGAGCCAGGGCAGTGCTGCTGCAGTGTCCCCTGCCCAGCAGGACTGGCTGGGCCATCGTGCGGTAGCTCGGGGCGGCACCCACCCCTGAGACTCCACCCTGACTACTGTGCATTAGGGGCGAGTGGGAGCCCAGATCAGGAGTATTTAGCTCTGCAGCAAGCACATTTGGTGGCCCCTGGTGGATCACCTCCCCATAAGACACCCAGGACTTCCCTGAGGCCCACGTTCAAGGAAGGCCAGCCCAGCCCAGGCCAGGCCTATTCTTCTGGAGTGGTACCACCGACAGTGCCCCATTAGTCCCTCTCAAGGCTGGAGGAGCAGAGCGGGGAAGGACTTCCTCTGGCAGGTGTTTAGGCCCAGCCTGGGCCAGCTAACAGACGGGGAGAGCCAGGGTGGCCTGGGGTGGGCACACCTGACACCCAGGGGTGTCTTGTTCTGGTAGAAGCCCCAAAGACACAGTCTTTCACCTTTGGTTTTCTCGTAGGGGTCAGAACGCCCAGGGCCCAAGGCCTGTGGCCTCCCTGGAGGCAGGATGACCACCGACGTTCCCCACAAGGCCAGTCCCGAGGACAGTCAAGAGGCCCTCCCCCACTCCAAGAAGCCCCCTCTGGCTGATGGCTCAGGGCCAGCAGGCGAGCCAGGGGGCAAAGTGGGCCCCCTCAACCACCGGCCCGTGGCCATGGAGGCAGGAGACAGTGCAGACCAGTCTGGGGAGCGAAAAGACAGGGAGAGCCCCCGGGCAGGGCCTACCGAGCCCATGGACACGGGTGAGGCCACCACTCGCTGCTCAGACTCCGAACGGGCGCCGCCCCCGCAGCCAGGCCGTCCCCCCAGGGACCGGGGCCCCGAGAGCCGGCCCACTGAGCTGTCTCTGGAGGAGCTGAGCATCAGTGCCCGCCAGCAGCCCAGCCCGCTCACACCAGCCCAGCCAGCCCCAGCCACCGCCCCTGCTGCCACCACCGGGGCCAGAGTGGGCAGTCACCCCGAGGAGCCACCCACACGGCCCAGCAGAAAGAGGAAGCTCCTAGAGGACACAGAGTCGGGCAAGACGCTCCTGCTGGACGCCTACCGAGTGTGGCAGCAGGGCCAGAAGGGCATGGCCTACGACCTGGGCCGCATCGAGAGGATCATGTCTGAGACCTACATGCTCATCAAGCAGGTGGGTGGCCACGGGCCAGGCCTGGTGGTTCTCACGGAAGGTCCTTCCCGGCTGGTCCAGGAGTGTGAGGGCCCTTCGGGGTGTTTGTTAGGTGTCATTCCCACCCCACCTGTGCTGTTCATTTCCCTACATTTGAGGTTTTCTACCATGAGCAGGCCATAGATTTAGAGTCTGAAAAACAAGAAGCAGGTCCGGCCATCATGTTGCACGCTTTAAGTACGGGGTGATTTTATCAACTGTATTTCAAAAAAGCTGGGGAAAATATACAAAAAGAAAAGAAAAGGAAAAACGGTGTGCTTGGAAAAACTCTATTTTCAACTGTAAAGGAAACAAAACCTTATCAAATCCGACACAGGGAGAAGAGACCCCTGACAGCCCCCCCCCCCCCCCCCCCCCGCCCACACACACACACAGTGCCAGTCTCTGGGGCACTTCCTCAGAGACCTTCGTGGCTGTCCTCTGAAGGTGACGTGGTACCCTGAGTATGTGAGGAGGCTCGGCCACCCTTCTTACTTTGCTTTCCTTTTTTTTTTTTTTTTTTTTTTTTTTTAATGCATTAGACATATAGCTATTTCTTTATTTAAAATGACTTCCAAAGGGCGCCTGAGTGGCTCAGTCAGTTGAGCGTCCGACTTCAGCTCAGGTCATAATCTCACGGTTCATGAGTTCGAGCCCTGCATCAGGCTCTGGGCTGACAGCTCAGAGCCTGGAGCCCGCTTCAGATTCTGTGTCTCCCTCTGTCTGCCCCTCCACTGCTTGCACTCTGTCTCTCACACTGTATCAAAAATAAATAAACATTAAAAAAAAATTTTTTTTAAATGCCTTCCAGGGGCACCTCAGTGGCTCAGTGGGTTAAGCGTCTGACTTCAGCTCAGGTCATGATCTCAAGGTTTGTGAGTTCGAGCCCTGCATCAGGCTTTCTGCTGTCAGCACAGAGCCCGCTTTGGATCCTCTGTCTCCCTCTCTCTCTCTGCCCCTTTCCTGCTCACTCGCTGTCTCTCTCAAAAAATGGATTTCCACAGGAAGAGACCCGGAACTGCAATGGCTGCTTCAGTCTGGTTGCCTGTCCTGATAAGCGATTTCTTCCCAGATTGTGTCTGTTTACAGTGACGCTTTTGAGAGCGCCTGTTTTATCACCCCCTCACTGGCATCCAGGATTAACCTTTCTTTGTTTCTGTTGCTGAAACATTAGGAAGAACCCAGCTCAGCACTCCCTGCTTGTCAGGGCGGGCCATTCCCCACCCTACCTGCCCCGGCCTGGGTGCTCCTGACACTCCAGCCCTTCTCCCTCCTTCCCTGCCCATTGGTCCACCACGACGGCCCCCTGTGCCTCCCTAGCCTCCTTCTCATCCCCCTGCACCTTGGGCTGTTGGTCTCTGGGTCATTTAGACCTTGCCCTCCCCCCGGACCTCAGACTCTGAAAGGCCCTGCATCGTGCTCGCTTGTGGACAGGCTCTGGCTCACATTCTGCCAGCCTCAGCCCCTGAGGACTCAATAACCTGGTTCCAGACATGAACTTGACAGGACCAGCCCGGCCCACAGCAGTGGCCCTGGAGGATGGACCCGGGAGATAGATGTGTGCTCCTGCCATGCTCCAGCAGGACTGGAGTGTCAGGGGATCTTCAGAGGAGCTGGTCCTCATACTCCAGGGGCTGGGAGAAGGCCAGCCACCATGGCCTGGCCCTTTGACTTGGAGCATCTCCTTGCTTAGGTGGACGAGGAGGCTGCACTGGAGCAGGCTGTGAAGTTCTGTCAGGTCCACCTTGGGGCTGCCGCCCAGAGACAGGTAAGCAGACCCAGCCTGTGCCGGCCTCCCTACACGAGGCAGGCCCCATGCCAAGGCCCCCGGCTGTGGGCCGAGAAGCAGTACACCTCAGGAGGGACTGTTTCTGGGCTGAACATGGGCCGAGGGGAGATGGACAGGAGGCCTGTGAGCCTCCGGCTCACAGGAAGCCCCTGACCACCAGCCCAGGTGGGGCAGCATTGTGTGGCAGGTAGGGCCTTGGCAGGCCCAGACCCCAGCTCCGAGTGCGTGACCTCAGCGGTCCCCTCACCTCAGCTGCCTTTTCTGTAAATGGGGAAGATGGTCCTTACCTAGCTGACCCCTGGAAAGGTGACTTCATTTGGGATGAGGGTGGAGGAAGTGATGTGGGGCTGGGATAGGAATGGGTTAGGAGCAGAGCAGACGGGGGTCCTGGGGTTTATTCAGCAAGGGAGGGGGGCAGGTTGGTGCCAGGTGTGGGAAAGACGCCCTGCTGTTGAGTGGGGAGGCTGGGTTGGTGCAGAGGCCCGGTGAGCAACAGGTGGGTCCAAGATGGCAGAAGATGGGCCAGCGTGACCTGGTGACAGGAAGGAGGGGTGAGGGAGTATATTTTCCCCTCGGAGCGGGGTCCAAGCAGGAGCCCTGGGTGTAGGTGCCCCCAAAGCCTTTGGTCTGGGGCTCAGAGGCCACAGATTTTGAGGAGGAGGGGGTGAGGGAGAAGGGTCTCCTTGGGAGAGACCTAGCTCAAGAGAAAGCCCACAGGGGGAGTCTGGCTGGCAGAGAAAGAGGGGGGCTAAGGCTGGGGGGCACTGCAGTGCTCCTGCTCAACAGTACCAGAGGGGCATCTTCCTGCACCACATGTGGGCATTTCTGCAGGAGTGACCCCTGGGCCTGGGTCGTTGGGTCAAAGGGCAGGTACTTGCCATTTGAATAGGTGTGGCCTCTTGTCCCCCCAGGGGTGGCCCAACTGCCCCTTCCCCAGCAGCACAAGTGAGCAGACCTTGCCCTCCCATCCTTGCCCACACGCAGCCCTCTCTTGGCATTTCCCCCAGGGAAGTACATCACAGGGAGTCCCAAGGCAGGAGTTCAGGGCAGTGGGCATCCATCTATAGGTCACCTAGCGGCAGGCTTGTAGATGCTGTCAGTGTCCAGAGCTTCCTCTCAGTGAAATGGGGCAGCATGCTACCCTTCCTGCCTGGACTCTTGGTCTGAGGAAGTCCAGAAATTCAGTCTTGACCAGGCAGTCTGTGGGCCACACACGTGGGCCTGTTCCCCCAGCTGAGGGCCAGAATCCCGGGGGAGACACGCCCCAGGTTCTACCACCCCATTATTGCCAAAGCAGCCAGGATTCACATCATAGCCGCTGTGGTTTCTGTGGCTTGCGTGGCCCTAACCGCAGCCTCTGCTGCATGGAACAGGAGTAACTGCCCAGGGCCCCAGTGCAGGGCCTGAGACCAGGGGTCCCCTCCTGCCTCCTCTGCTGACCCAGATGAGGTCAGGTAGGCAGTGACCACTCCAGACAGAGTGGCTGTTTCTGATGCAGTCTTTAAGGCCCTTAAAATGATAGAACCCCCCCAGAAAACCTCCAAACGCCTGCCTTCCCTGTCTTGTGGCAAAAGGAGATCCTGAGCTAGCAGGAGCCAAGGGCAGGGAAGGGTCCTTTAGATGAGGAGATTGAGGACCAGCACCCAACTGGGGCCTGGGCGCCTCTGGCCAGTGCTGGGGAGGGGGCAGCCCGAGCCCTGAGCCTGCTGCCTCCGCCCCTTGCCCCAGGATCCATTTGGCTAGAGGCCAGTCCCAGTTGCCATGGCAGCCTAGCGCACACCTGGAGAGTGCTCTGGACATAATTAGAGGCTCAGTGCTGTCACCGTGGCTGGGGCTGGCTCCTGCAAGGACAGACACAGCACATCTTCCTGTCCTCTCCCCACCTTCCACCCGCCCCCCGACTGGAGGTTCAGGTTCAACCCAACACATATCACACAGCAGAATCACAGGGGCTGTCCTGTGCTCCTTGAAACTAGGGACAGGACGTTTCAAGCAGAACAAATGTCAAAAGAAGCAGAGTTATGGCGGGGAGCCAGCTGACCCCCAGCACCATGGTGCCCCCAGCAGGTGTGAGACCACATTTGCAGCCCTGGTGTGGCCTGAGGCTAGGGGTCTAGGGCCGGGAGGATGGCTCACACCCGCAGCACACCCTCAGTGAGCTTCAGCCTTCACACTGTTCTGGGAGCGGAGGCTTTGGGTGCAAAGTAGAAGGGCCCTGGTGGCGGAGAGAACTGTGTGGAAGAAGATGGAGAGGCCCCAGCGGGCCCTGCTCCCCTGAGAACGGAAGGCCTAGGTGAGAGCTTCTGGGGTGGCCAAAGCTGGACTATCCGGCACTGCCTCTTTGGGGCTGTGGTCTTGAACTCAGGGAGCTGACTCTTGGTGTCACCCCAGCTCTCTAGGGATGGCCCCACATGAGGCTCAATGACCCCTGCCTGGGGTCATGTCTTCCCAGGGTGGCACCCAGGAATTGGAGGGTGAGGTCTGGTGGAGGCCCTGGCCAGCCCCAGGGTCTCCGTTGAGTCCCTACCAGCAGGGCTGGACGTCTTCCCAGGGAGGTGCTGTGGGTCCCCAGGGTTAGGAGGTGGGGTGCCCACCATCCTCACCTCCTCTTTGTCGTCACAGTCCGCAGGGGACACACCCACCACCCCAAAGCACCCCAAGGACAGCCGAGAAAACTTCTTCCCTGGGGCTGGGGCTCCCACGGCTCCTGACCCTGTGCCCGCTGACACTCTCCAGCGTCCCGGTGACACTCACAACAAGCCTCGCCCGGTGCCAGCTGCCACCACGGCTATCATCCCCTGCCCTCCCTCAGCATCGGCCTCCAGTCCAGACCCGTCCAAGGACCCTGGGCACCCCCGGCCACACAGGGCAGAGGCCATCCCCAGCATGACTTCCCTGGGCCCAGGTAAGTCCCAGCCCATCTCCTAGGCAGCAAGGCCAGAGCTGGGCCCAGGCCCCTGCTACCAGCCAGCAACAAGTCCTGCTCCTTGCATGGAGAGTGTGGGTGGGGGAGGGGAGGCGGCCAGGGTGACCTCCAGCCTGGTGATCCTTGGGAAGCACATCTTGGGGGCCCTGGAGGGCAGGGGGCATGACCTGATGGAGTGCCCACCACTTTCTTGACCTTCCTCCCATCCAAAAAGGGACGTGATGATGGCAGTCCCCCATAGGGGTGTGTGGCTAGGAGAGAGGGAGCCAGCACTAATAGTGATATGTTTACATGTAAACTTGATGAATAGATAGATAGGGATTCAGGAGAGGGGAGGGGTCTTGATCTTGGCTTATCAGAGATCTCACAGGCCTATGAGCTGTCCCTGAGCACATCTGTGGTGGGGAGCATTCCTGCATAGGCCCCCTAGGGTAAGACAGATGGAAGCAGCCAGCAAGGAGCGGGATAAAGCTCATGGGTGGGCTTGTGAATTACAAAGGACAGAGGGCTCTGTCAGCCAGAGTCCTGGTTCCTTCTAAAACCCAGGATGCCCTTAGGAATGACAGCCTACTGGCAGGGGCAGCTGACAGACGAGCTTTCCAGGGAGGGGGCACTGAGGTGGCATCTCAAAGGTCAGCAGGCAAGGTGTCAGGCCTTCCCCTCACCCCGGCTCCTGGGACCAGCCTGCACCCTTGCTGAGGCCCTGCAGGGGCCTTTACTCTTGCAGCCTTATCAGTCTTCCCGGTCACAGTTCCATGCAGCCCTTCGGCCATTCAGCCTTGGCTGTGTCACTTCCTAGCCATTTTAATATCAGACCTGAGGGCTCCTGCCGTGGCTGGTCTGCCTGGGTGGGGACTGAGGGTGGCAGCCCTCCCTCCTTTCACTCTTTCCTACAGTTCTGGCATTAGGCGCTGATGTTTTCACCTGATGCTCATCCCCAGTTTGCTTTGAGAATCATGGAAGTGTAGGGACCATTTGCCCAGTCGGTTACAATTACCCTGGTTGTGGCCTCGTGAGACGAGGAATCACTTCCCTTAAGTCAGCTCCTGCAACCATTTGTTGTGAGGGGAGCCTCCGAAGGCTGCAGGACCAGAGCAGTTGAAGGATTGTGAGTGGTGGTTCTACCACCAGGTGACCTTGGCTGTCCCTGCTCCCCTCTGTGTACCTTGTTGTGTCTCAGTTTCCAGCACACGGTGTGTCAGATGGAGGTGATACAGGTTTAGCACAGTGCTTGGCAGACAGCAAGCACAGCCCCGGGGTGGATTGTGGTGATTTCAAAGGGCAGCGACAGTGAGAGTCCATAGCCCAAGGAAATCACTCCCTCCCGTGAAGTCGTGGCTCCCCCGACCTTAGGCTGTCTTACCCTCCACCTGACTCTTGCCTCCATGGTGTTGTAGCTTCTGAGGATCAGAGCTGTCAGCTGGTCGTCTGAATTCTCTCACGTTGCTGGCACATCTCAGGTTCTCACCAGCTGTTGGCTGGAGGCCTCAGTTCCTCCACCGTGGGCCTCTCCGTAGGCTGCTGAGTGTCCCCACGTCATGGCTGCTGGCGTCCCCCAGAGTCTAGGTCTAAAAGAGCGAGACCACTCAAAGGAAGCCTCAGTGTGCTGCATAACCTAATCTGGAAGTGAGTGACCATCACTGGTGTTGGCCATACACAACTGGGTGTTAGGTGGGAAGGTTCCTTAGGGTCTAACAGGAGGCAGGGTCATCAGGGCCCTGGGAGCCTGGCTGCCTTCCTTCCGTCTCCTGCTCACCGCACCCCAGTCCCAAGCAGGCTCCAAACTATGGTTTGCACCTTTTTCCCCTGTGTCGGATCAACGGAAGAGTGTATGTTTCCCGATGTGTTTTCTTCATCCCGGAGTATTGATCCTCTTTTATTTTCCTCCCCAAAACTAAATAGCCTTTTGCTAGAATGGAACTCTTACATGACATCGGGGGTGGGGACGGCCCTGGGCTGAGAATATGTGCTGCGTGGACCTGGCAGTGGAGTAGCCTCCTGACGGGCCAGGTGCTCAGCACATTCCCAAACCAGCCCTCTGCACTTGCACACCTGCCATGTGGAGTGACCTGCCGGCCTCTTGGGGCTGCCTCAGGATGTGCGAGCAGGTGGTGTTTGGCCGGTTGTGTTGGGGGGGGGGGGGGGTGTCCCTGATGATCCCCAGAATCCCCTGGAGTGGTGTCAGGGCCGTGCTGGGATGGGCACATCGCCCCAGAGCCCATCTCCCACAACCCCCAGAACAGGGAAAGCACCAGGAAAGAGCCATCCAGCAGGGTGACTGAGTGACCTGGCAGTGTGCCCAGCATCTGCCTCTCCTGGTGACCAGCAGGCAGCCTGGAACCAGGCATAGGTTTGGATGGACAGGAAGGGTAGGCCTGCCCTGCAAAGGCACCCAGGAACTAGAGGGTGTACAGGGTGGTACCGAAGCCAGAGACGGCTACACGGGAGGTTGCAAGCCACCTAGGAGAGCAGGCTTGAGGACGGATCCTCTCAGGACATGTCCCCAAGGTGCGAGAGCACGGGGAAGGCAGCCTCCCCAAGGTGGACAGCCCCGCCCTGTACCCCCCACTCCCATGGTGCCCCTCACACAGGGCTCTGGCTCCAGCCAGGGGAAGGCGGCCGGCAGTGGCTGGGAGTGTCCAGTCCTGACTTGTTCCACCTGCTGCGGCCTGCGGATGGGCAGGAGTGGTCTCAAGCTTCTCTGGTCACTAGCTGAGCCTCACCCAACTACCCAGGCCATGATGACCAGGGCCACCGGCCTCATGTGGTGGATCCATTCCCTTGCGGAGCTCAGGGTTGTTCGTGGACATCCAAGAAGCTTAGTCGTGTGTCTCCCACAGAGGGGGCCTGGCCCTGCCTCTTGCTACCCGCCCCCCACCTCCTTGCTGAGCACGTGCTGTCTCTTTGTTCGTTGGATATTTGCCCACTACAGGCCAGGACCTGGTTTGGTGCTAGAATAGTGCCTGGTCTACAGGTAAGTGAGGGTCCTTCTTGCTGAGGGGCCAGGCCTTCAGGAGCAGGGAAGTATATCAGGGAGGAAGAGTGGAGAGGGCACTGCAGGCCATGGGACCAGCCTGGTACAGAAAGCACCTGCCTGAGCAGGGCGCCCCAGCCAATGGGCTTAGCTGTAATGCCAGCCTCATGCCATCCCGAGAAGCCAGGAAAAGTCTGAGCCAGGGCTGGTGCTTCCAGGACACTGGTCCTTAGGGACCCAGTGCCCAGACCATGAGTCTGCCCCAGAGAGCGGGGAGAGTAGCCCGATAGCAAAGGACTCCAGCCTGGCCATATGTTTCCCACAGGCAGGGATCCTGAGACCAAGGAGGCCAGGGGGACCCAGATGGTCCTTCTCTTAAGGCTGGGCCCCCAGGCCAATCCCCTCCCCCTCAGGCTCACCTGCAGCCCTCCTCACAGGGCCTCCAGGGTGGTGGTGGGGAGGGGAGGGGGCTGCCTGGCCTACAGAGCACTACCCTACGTGCTTAACACTCTCTGCTAGATGCCCCTGCCCGAGTGTCCCTTCACCTCATGGTGGCCCACCCAGAGGAAAGGCCTGGAACGGGTGGACAGTCCCCTGGGATAGGAGAGAGCCAGCCTGACACCTGACCCCTCTGAGGGCAGCCCCAGGCCCTCCCTGCACCCTGCTTCCCCTGTCCTGCTCCTGTCCTGTAGATACCGATCAGCAAGGAAGCCAGCAGCCCTCCCAGCCGACCTAAGCAGCCGCTTTAGGCTCCTCGCCCAGGCCCTCAGGGAACAGCCCCATGAGAAGAGGTCGGACACAGGCAGGCAGGCAGAGCACTAGACCAGACACCCACCAAGTCTGCTTCATGAGTGCGTGTCCAGCCACAGCGAACCAAGTCCTGCACCAGCGGTGTGGGATTCCGGCTGCTGTCCCTGCTCCCCAGGTCCAGGGGGAAGTAGGAGGAGCCTTCCGAGGTGCTCACCCCTGCCTGCCATGGTGAAAGGGCTAGACACTGGGACAAAGAAGCTGTGACCATGCCGGCCAGGCTGTGAGACCTGAGGAAGGGCGAGAGTGGCTCATGGCTTAGGTAGCCAGGGAATGCTCTGTCCTCTGGGAGCTGGAAGCCAACAGTGGGGAGGCCACGGCTGCTCAGTGGCCCAATCTTTGTCCCTGTCCCAGGAGCTGTCACTCCTGCCTTGTCAAGGCTGGGGTGGGGGCGGGGGTGGGGCTTTACCTGTTGGCGAAGGGGAAGGAAGGGCTCAGTGGGAAAGTGGGAGAGTAGAAGGGTTGCGGGGTGATGGCCATCTAGGCCCAAATAAAAAGGAAGAGGGGAGTGAGGGGAGGAAGGGAGCATGAGGAGGCAGGATGCGGGGGGAGGAGCTGCAGGGCACTGGAGGCAGGGCCTGGGGGGCTGGGAGCTGGTGGCCCGATGCTGACTAACGGCCTGGCTGGCGGCCATAGGCTCAGCCTATACCCCTCAGGCCCATCAGGCCTTGGCTCAAGGGAGGCCAGTTCCCGGCCCCTGCCTCATGCCAGGGAAGGTGTGGCCTGGCGGAAGGGCATGGTGCCAGCACACCGCTCTGTCCGCTTTGGTCTTAGCTGGTTGGTTTGGTTTTGGGTCCTGACCATGTTTCTGAGCACCACTCCAATAAGCTAGTGGGAAGAGCCCATGAGCCCACCCTTTAAAGTCCTGTGATAGTGTTTGATTGAGGGGGCTGGGGCCTCACGGTCCCCCGTGTTGCCCCTACCGTGTCAGGCACACAGTGGTCCCGGGTGGTGGGCCAGCCACACCAGCGTCCACGGGGGGCTGAGCGGTTTCCTGCCAGTACCAGCCCGGCCCTACCCATGCAGTTGTTCTAGAGAAGCCCCTGCCGGTCCCCCGGTGGGGGTGGCGAGCTGCCTCGGCACAGGTCCCCTGCCAGGTGTCCCAGGGTGCAGGAGGGAGGGGCCCTGTCTTGCAGGCTGGGTGAGGGTTGTAACCTGCAGCCCTCCTGTGTCCCCACAGAGGGAGAAGAGCTGGCCGGAGGGGCAGAGGGCACGGGCTTCACGCCCCAGGAGCCACTGCACGGTGAGCAGATGAAGGCTGTTCCTGACAGCCCCTCGGCAGAGCCGCACTGCTGGCCCCCAGAGGCTGCGCCCCGGACAGGCGCCGAGCCCACCTGCAGCCAGGGTAAGACGAGCTGGGAGCAGCCAGGGTGGGCCTCACCTGGAAGGGTGGAGGGCGTCACAGGGTGACCAGCTGGCAGAGCAGGGCCCGGGGAGGACCCAGTCATGCTAAAGCACAGCGGAGAGGCAGCTGGGCAGGGAGGCCCAGAGTGGAGACCCCCTCGTTCTACCTCTGGCTCCACAGAGACTAGCAAGGGCGGGTGGCCAGCCCAAGCTGAGGCCGCTGAGTCCCAGAGAGGAGGCCCCCAGACAGGGCCAAGAGAGGGGTTGGCATGTGGGGGGAGGAGTCTGGGGCAGACAGAGGGGTGGCCAGCCTGGCCAGACAGTTGTCCATGTCCTAGTCATCCCTGTGGATAGAGCCCTTTCCCAACCAGCCAGCCCCCTGGGGACTCCTCAGGGTCGGGGATCTCACTGACCCTGCTCAGGACTGTAGGGCCTGGTACCAGCCAGAGGGAGCCAAGCATGGGCTTTTAAAGCCATGGGACCTTGGAGGAATGTGGAGACCAGCCAGGCCGACCCGGCGGCCCCTAGCTCTTGCAGCTTCACGGAGACTGCCAGCCCCGGAAGTGCTGCCTCCAGCCTCCTGGGAGATGCAGCCCCGGAGCGGGAGTGGAAGTGAAGAAGTGAATGCCCTGGCGCTAGCTGAGTGACTGGCGACGGGCCCCAGTATCCTCGCTGTGGTGTGGACACCAGTAGGACAAGCATCCTAGGATTGTTGCAGGGATGCGGCCGTTAATGTGTGCACGGCGTCTGGCGGGCCTGCTCCAGGGGCTTGCCTGTATCCCAGGCCCTGGACTCCCAGAGTGCACTGTGCTCCTTGGGCAGGGGCGGGGGGAGTCCCAGTCCTCAGACCTGGGCAGTCGCGGAGGCAGACACAGGAGGCCTGGAGCCTGCCAGCCAGCACAGACCAGAAGGCCAAGAGAAAGCACCCTTGGCCTGACGCAGCAGGAGGAGGCGTTCTGGGTGCCTCTGTTTTCCAGAAGGGAAACTGAGGCCCAAGCCAAGGAGGGGCAGGCAGGCCCAGGAGACTGTGAACAAGGCTCAGCTCCCACTGTCCACCCCACAGTCACCAGCTCCAAGGTGCCCAGTGGTGCAAGTGCCCAGTCACCCGAGGGCCCCCCCAACAAGGCAGAGCCCGGCCGGGCCAAGTCGCGCCTCCTCCCCAGCATGCCAAAGCTGGTCATCCCCTCGGCTGCCACCAAGTTCCCCCCTGAGATCACCGTCACGCCGCCCACCCCGACCCTGCTCTCACCCAAAGGCAGCATCTCGGAGGAGACCAAGCAGAAGCTGAAGGTGACCACGGGTGCCGAGTGGGGGGCATGGGCGGGACGTGGGCTATAGGGGGACCTGGGGCCAGGCCTGGGCCACCCCTGACCAGTGCCCTGCCCGCTCTGTGTGCAGTCGGCCATCCTATCTGCCCAGTCGGCCGCCAACGTGAGGAAGGAGAGCCTGTGCCAGCCGGCCCTGGAGGTCCTGGAGACGTCAAGCCAGGAGTCCTCGCTGGAGAGTGAGACGGACGAGGATGATGACTACATGGACATCTAAAGCGTGGGGCCGTCCCCCCGCCCCCTGGCCCAAGCCCCTCAGCCATACGGGGCCCAGGCAGAGCACCATTCCCCACACAGACCCCAGTCCACCCAGCCTCCCTCCCTTGCGGTATCCTCCCCTCCCGCCTGGGCTGTGGTCTGTCCCCACCACATGGGCTCCCGGAAGAGGCCGAGCTTGGCCACGTGAAGACAGCCGCAGTTCGCACAGCGGGGCTAGCAACCTTTTCTATGAGACGTTGACTTTGTATAACCGTGTCCACACCCAGCCTAGGTGGCCGTGTCCACACCTTGATGCCCGGATGAGCCGGGCTTTGCCTGTGTCATAGTGGAGGGGTCATTTAGGGTTGGGCTCGCCCCACTCCCTTTTTCTGGTTTCTTTTCTAATAAAGATGGAACAGTTGTCTTTGCCTCTTTGTTCAACCCAGGGGGGCTTGCTGTCCAGGGTTTCTGGGCCCTTCTCCCCATAGATCAGGGCCCAGCCTTTGGGCATCCCAGGAGCAGGCAGGGGCTGGGCAGGCAGTGAGTCAGTGTGGAGAAGTGAGCACAGGCCAAGTAGGGCAGACTATGTGGGACTGGAGTCGGGCGTGGAAGGGGCCTCAAGAGCATCCCCGAAGGGCTCAGAGTCGGGGGGTGCCCCTCTGGAATATGGGCAGGGGTGGGTGGAGGAGGCTGCAGGGAGCAGGTGGTGCCAGGCCTCGCCGAGAAACTGTCTTGTGATGGGCGCCCAATGCAGAGGCCCCTGAGAGGCAAGGTCAGTGTCAGGAAGCGGGAGGTGGGGCTGGCAGGGAAGGTACTTACACCCCAGCACACTTGCCTTCCAATGAACTGGCCATGCAGTTGTGGGGCTCAGTGCAACATGTAACTGGGGCTCCTGTTCAAAAATTAATTTTCTAAAGGTGACAGCAGAGCATTATGCAAGCCCGCGATGCTGGCTCTGCTCTTTCAAGGCTCTGAGTACGTCTGTTTTGGGGAGGCACAAGTTGCAGGGGCCGCAACCTGCCCTTTACACTGTCAAATCCCTCAGTGCCTTGGAGACCCAGCTGTCACCCCCCCACAGCTGTGGGCTGGCCCTGCCCCCAGGGGTCTCCCTGAAAAGCTGTCCAGGATGGAGATGGGGACGCTCCTTGCTGCCCTGTGCCCCTCATGGGCTGGGCACTGCCAGGGTCCCCAGCCCAAGGCTGGCAGAGCCATCATGGGGACACAGCAGCACAGCAGCCTTGGGGAGGTCCTCACCAAAACGTCCCTAAATCCAGGTTCTTTGCCAGGCGAGGGCAGGGCAGGGGTAGCGGTTACTCAGTTGATGCCCCTCTCCCCAAATTCCTACCTTCTCTTCTTCTCAGACCGGAGTGCCCAGAAAGAGTTCTGGGAATAACGCAGCAGTCTCCCAGGGCTTCCTGGCTCTCAGACCCCCGAGGACACCTGGGACCCATCCTGGAATCATTCCTATCCTCTTCCTTTCCCTGATGTGCCACAAGGAGCACCCTCGCCCCAGGGCCTGGGATGAGCCCCAGCACTAGCCATCAGCACCCACCTAGAGAGGTGCCGTGAGCTCCCAGCAACCAAGTTGGGAGATGTAGCTCCTGACCACCCCAACTGGCTTCCCTTATGCCTATAGGAGCCCCCTTTCCAGAGAAACTGCAGGCCAGATGAGAAGGGGGGGTGCCCAGGGAAGGGAGGCTGGCCAGACCGCAGGAGCTGAGGAGGGTCGCTGGATGGCCCTAAGCTCATAGCCCCCACCAGCTTCAGTTCCCTGCTAATGGGGATGTATCCCCTTTGGACGGACACCTTTAGAAGCTGCCTCTGGGGAGACAACCATCTGTCGGTCTGGACACCCAGCCCAGGTGGCAGGGTCCAAGTGAGTCCCAGGCTTGGGACGGGAGGGGGATCTCCAGGAAGCTGCCTGGGGCCTAGCCCAGCACTGCAGCCTCTCCCAGTGATCCCACCTATCCACACCAGGACCTCAGTTTCCTTCCTTGCACAGTGAGAAGGGAGAACAATGAAAAGATAATGCAAATTCTCTGAGTGACTGCCAGGGGTGGGCGGGGCTGCCAGGGGTGGCTCTTCTCCCAGTCTCCCTGCCCTGTTTGGAGCCCTGTTTCATAGGCCAGCCCCACTCCGGGGATTCCAGACCAGGGGGTTCTGGTCTCAGCCTCTAACCCCACTGTTAACCTGGCCAGACTCCCTCCCACAGCCTTCACCCCCTCCCTCAGAAAGGGATCCCCTCCTCCCCTCCCTCCTTCAGTACCCACACAAGCCAGTGATCAGCAGGAAGTTACTTGATCCCTCTTCCTGCCAGGCTTGGGGGAGGAATTGGGACTACCTGCTCCAGGCGGGGAAGCTGAGGCCGGGAGCTGGGAGATCTGGGGCTGAGGGCTCCCAGGGCACTGGAATCCAGAGATTCTAAGGACCACCTGGCCTAACCCACCGGGCCAAGTCCCATCCCCAGCGGAGCCCCACCCTGGCCGCCCGCCCGGGGCTTGACCTGGGGTGGGATCCGGTGGTCTAGGTTGGGTTGTGGCCTCTGGACATCCAGATCCCCGAGTGCCAGAGAGGTCCAATAGCTGGAGGCTCGGACCCCCTCCCCCGCGTCCTGGGCTGGCGGGCCAGGAATGTGCTAACAGCGCAGGTTGGGCCCTACCGGCCCACGAGGGCACCTGTGGACTTTGAGAGGGGAACCGGGTGGGGTGGGGTGGGGCGGGGCAGGACGGGACGGGACGGGGCGGGGCGGCTGCGCTGTGTGCGGGGCGGGCGGGGCCAGGCCAGTGGGGAGTGAGCCGGCCTGCAGGCTCCCAGCCACTGCTGCGCTGCAGGCTGCAGACTCAGGCCGCACCATGAAGCTGCCCCTCCTGCTCTGGGCCCTGCTGCTGCTGCTGCTGGCGACGGTCCCAGGCCCAGGCCCCGGGCCTGCAGCAGGTACGCCCTGACCCTGCCCTTCTTGCCTCTGTCCGTCTGTCTGTCTGCCTGCTGCAGCCAGGCCCAGGGCGGACACCCCTCTGCTCAGCCTCCTCCATCTGTCAGGCCATCTGGGACTGTACTGGGGGTTGTGAGAAGAAATTCTGGGGATCCTAGGGTCCAGGGGCTGCTGGCAGGATGGAGAGTCAGCTGTGCCCACCCTAAACCCGCTAGGAGCTGGGAGGTGCTGGCTGCCTGGGAGGGAAGTGGTCTAGAGGAGAGTGGTGGGCTCAGGAGAGCCCTTGGCCTGCACGAGGATGTGCTCACACGTGGAGGACCCCCAGTCCCACTAAGCCCCCTGTCAGGCAAGAGGAAGGATTGTGGGTCCTTATTAGGGTGGGGCTGAACCTGAGAAATCTGGGGGAAAGCTCCTACTCCAGAGCCTCAGGCTGGACTGGGCTGGAAGTGACAGGCTCCCCAGCCCCCCACCCCACCCCTATCTCCCATCTTGGGTAAAAGCCACCACCCTTCTGCCACTTATCTCACTTACTGGCATCACTCAGCCTCCTCCCCCACTCCCTTGAGCCATCACATCCTCCCTCCTTCAATAAATGTTTATTGACGCTCTTGAGTGCCAAGCCCTGCACTGGGTGAAATGGGGTCACTGGGGTGGCTCAGGTCCAGTCCCAGCACTTGACTGGCCCCCTTTGATAGGGTCACAGGGAAAGGCCAGGTGGGACGGGTGATCCTGCCTTGGCTTCTGCACCCCAGCTCAGTCTCCACCCTCCAATCTGCCCAGCCACGTCCCGCCGCAGAGGGATGGATTCCCTGAAAATATGGCCCTGTCATAGGTCCCCATGGTGGTAAGAGCCTAGGCCTGATGTCCACAGCCCCACACCAAACCAGCCTCTCCTTCACACTGGCCCTGCTGGGCCCTCTGCTGGAGATGTCCTTCCACTCCCCTCAGAGGAAGGGAGCACCCCTTGCCCTCTCCCCTAAGGGTGGGGCTCCTTCGGGGGCCACGGTCGGTGGGCTGGTGCTGCCTGGCGAAGTGAGATGGAGCACGCCAAGCCCGGACATCAGCCCTTGCCAGGCCTCCAATGGGCCTCTTAGTAGCTACCTTCCCAGACCCCAGACTGTCCTCCAGGCTGTGTCTGTTGACCCTTCAGTGAATAGAGAAGGGTCCCCCGCCCACGTCAAGGGCTCAGCCACTGCTGGCCATCTGAGACTGTGGTCTTCCAGGACTTGGTGGCAGAAGGTCATTCCTGCCCAGGGGGCTCCTCTTGATACTGCAAAAGTTTGTCTAGAGACATTTCCCCTTATCTCTTCTTGTTCTAGCTAATCATTCAAGCAACTGCTAGATCATTTGTACCAAGAATCCCTCCCCCACAGGCCCTGTGGGTTTCTACTGTGTTCCCTTGGTGGGTAGTGCGATCCTGGCCGGCATTCTCCTGGGGATGCTTCTCTCTAATGGACTCCAGGAAAATAAATTCGAGGCCTGCCCGTGGGGCAGCCAGGCACTCAGGGCCCTCCCTCTCCTCCAGGTGCCAAGGGGACCTGCTCCCACCGCTGTGGAGACCGGGATGGGCTCTGCTCCTGCCACCCGACCTGCTCCGGCCTGAACACCTGCTGCTCGGACTTTCGGGACTTCTGCCTGGAAATCTCGCCCTACTCAGGCTCTATGATGGGTGGCAAAGACTTTGTAGTGCAGCACCTCAACTGGTTTAACCCCACTGATGGTGTGATCTGCAGGTGGGAGGCCCGAGGGGCTCCCTGCATGCTGGGGACCCAGGGACAGCTGGCTGGTTGGGTCCCCCAGGGAGGAGGTCAGGAGCCCAGGCCTCGGAGAGGGTCAGCCCACCATGGCCCAGGCTTTCCTGCCACCTCCGGCCCCCCACAGGTTTAAAGAGAGCATCCAGACCCTCGGGCACGTGGACTCCTCTGGACATGTGCACTGTGTGTCACCCTTGCTGTATGAGACGGGCCGTATCCCCTTCACACTCTCGATGGACAATGGTCGCTCCTTCCCGCGTTCGGGCACCTGGCTGGCCGGTGAGCCCCAAATTCCTGGGCCTCGGTTCCCCAACAGGGACTTTCCCTAGCGCTAATCTATGCACACCTTGCCTGCCAACCATGCCCTGCTTCTCTGGCTTAACCAGTCCCTTTGGAGGCGCGCCCGACCACAGGGGCGTGGGTTCTCCAGCTCCTCTCCCCACCCCCTGACGTCCACACAGGGGACCCAGCCCAGAGGGAGTGGGGGCTTCAGGAGTCCCCAGCCAGGCCAGGGGACGGGGGAAGCCAGGTGGAGACCTGGGCAACAGAGGGCAGCCTCTCCCATGGCCTCTGTCCTTTCCTCACTTGAGGGTCTGGGGGAGTCATTGCTCTAATGGGACTGCCACGTTTTATCCTTGGGAGGCACCCCCAGCTCTCAGAGCCCCTGGGCCTCGGGCCTCCGCTCACCCCTCCCCTCCCACCCAGTGCACCCCAGCAAAGTGTCGGAGACAGAGAAGAGCCAGCTGGTGAATGAGACGCAATGGCAATACTATGGCACTGCCGACACCACAGGAAACCTCACCCTGACCTGGCAAGCCTCGGCTCTGCCCACGGAGACTGTCACCATCGAGCTGTGGGGTTATGAGGAGACAGGTGAGGCCGGCCAAAGGCTGGACTGACGGAGGAGCTCTGTAGACCAGTAGGGTTGGGAGTTTGGGGCTTGCAGAGGTGGGAGAAAGAGAATTCCAGGTAGGGCCAAATCCCAGCTGGGGATCTCGAGCAAGAAAAGTACAGGCAAGAAAGGGGACTGGGTGGGAGTGGGGTGGGGGAGGGGAGGCTGGGGATCCCTAGCTGTTTGGGGTCCAGCTCCGGGAAGCAGGTATGGACATCCCCAGCTCTTGGAAACAGAAAAGCTTGCTCCACCCATCCTCTCCAAGCCTCTGGACTGCTAGCCTGGCCTCGAGCATGGGCTGTGACCCTAACGTGGGGGAGGAGGAGATGGTGGTCACTCGAGCCAGGGTCCTTGCTGGAGCAGCAGGGCAGGCCTTCCTATGGGAATCATCTGTTTATCTGTCCATCTGTCAGGCTGCTCTGTGCATGCTAGGGAACTGGTCCCTCTGCCTCGGGGCTCTTTGGAGGAGCCCCAGCGCTGAAAAAGGCCTTTTCTCCCTCAGGGAAGCCATATTCAGGGGAGTGGACAGCAAAGTGGTCATACCTGTACCCTTTGGTCACAAACATCCCCAACTCCGGCTTCTTCAACTTCACTCCAAAACCCGCACCTCAAAAATACCAGAGATGGGAAGTGGGTGCACTTCGGATCATCAACAGCAAATACTACGCGGGGGAGAAGTAAGGGCCAGCGGCCATGAAGAGGATGGGCTGGCGGGTTTGTCCGCGGCTCCTCCCCATGCTGCACAGGGAAGCCAGAGCTGGGGGTGGGGAGGGTGGGTGCAGCCCTCAGTGAGTGCGTGGCCCCCGCAGGGATGTGCACGCACTCTGGAGCAACGAGCACGCACTGGCCTGGCACCTGGGTGACGACTTCCAGGAGGACCCTGTGGCCTGGGCCCGCGCCCAGTGCCTGGCCTGGGAAGAGCTGGAGGACCAACTGCCCAACTTCCTGGAGGAGCTGCCTGACTGCCCCTGCACGCTGGCTCAGGCCCAGGCTGACTCTGGCCGCTTCCATGTAAGCCCCTACCCGGGTCAGGGCACGGGAGATGTTGGGGGCAGGTGGGGCCAGCTGTCCCCACTACACGCACGGTGGCACCCGCCCAGGAGGTGGGGTGGGGAAGTAGAGGCCCTTGGGAGGTGAGGCTGGGGTCCGAGGGTCCTCAGGGGTTGACTCCCAGCAAGGGGCTGACGGAGCCTGAGGCCAGCCCCGGTGACAGCAACATCCTGCTCTGTAGACAGACTACGGCTGTGACATTGAGCGTGGCAGCGTGTGTACCTACCATCCGGGTGCCGTGCACTGCGTGCGCTCCGTGCAAGCCAGGTGAGCCCCGCAGGGGGAGGCTGGGGCAGGGGGCAGGGCTGCGGGGCACGGTCCCCACAGCAGCCCTGACCCGACCGCCCCCGCCCCAGCCCCCGGTACGCCTCTGGCCAGCAGTGCTGCTACACGGCGGCAGGCACACAGCTCCTGACGGCTGACTCAACTGGTGGCAGCACTCCGGACCGTGGCCACGACTGGGGCGCGCCCCCATTCCGCACACCACCCCGTGTGCCTGGTCTCTCCCATTGGCTCTACGATGTCATCAGCTTCTACCACTGCTGTCTCTGGGCACCCGACTGCTCCCGATACATGCGGCGACGGCCCTCCAGTGACTGTCGAAGCTACCGGCCACCGCGCCTAGGTGGGTGCCAGCCGCAGCTGGGCCCCGAGCAGGGCCAGGCCAGGCAGGCCCACCTGACCCTCTGCTCTCCCCAGCCTCTGCCTTCGGGGACCCACACTTCATCACTTTCGATGGTGCCAACTTCACGTTCAATGGGCGTGGCGAGTACGTGCTGCTGGAGGCGACGCTGACCAACCTAAGGGTGCAGGGGCGGGCCGAGCCCGGGACAACGCCTGAGGGTGAGGCCCGGGCCCGTGGGCCCTGGGTGGCTCAGGGTCATCCCGGGAGGGAGGCTGGAGCTGAGCAGACAGTGTTCTGCACCTGCCACCCCAGGCACGCGGGACCGAGGCACAGGGCTGACGGCCGTGGCTGTCCAGGAGGGCAACTCGGACGTGGTAGAGGTCCGGCTGGCTGGCGGGGCAGGGGTCCTACAAGTGCTGCTGAACCAGGAGGTGCTCAGCTTCACCGAGCAGAGCTGGATGGACCTGAATGGTGAGTGAGACGGCCCGGGAGCTTCTGCGGGCCACTTGCACGCCGTTTCCCTCCCGCCGGAGCCGCCATCCCTCTCGCTGGCCCTGGGGTTCAGAGCACGGGTGCAGAGATGGAGGCCTCTCGCTATGATCCACATGCTGTCCCCACTGTGCCCAGCCTCGTGGTGCACCAGTCAGCCCCACCCCTGCACCCCACGCTGAGGGGCCCGGCACAGTGGACACATGCCCCAGCCCACGGCTGTCTGTGGGCAGATGAGACTCTAGGCCTCTGATAGTGAGGTGTAGCCAGGGGACCTGGTCTGATCTCATGCTTTCATATGGAGCCCCAGACACATGTGATCAGAACCCTGAGACGCCAGGACAGTAGGACTTGGAGCTGGAAGCTACAGTGATAGGAATCACCTGCGTCAAGGACACTGGCTGGCCCTGAGAGCTAAGGAGCAGCCTCCTGCCCGACCGCCTTCCCTGGTGGTGCTCCCTCAAGGAACTGAGCTAATGAAATGATTTGCGGCTGGGGTCGGTGGGGGGTACCTGGGATGGGCCCTGCTCCTGCTGAGGGTGCAGGGACCCTCAGGAAGGGTGGGGGCGGGCATGGCTGCTGCCTCCTCAAGGAGCGAGGACTGACAGGTGACCCCACATGCAGGGCCTCGGCATGAGGGGTCCCTTCAGAGCCTGGGCCCTTCATATTGGTGTGGGGGTCCCAGTATAGGTGTCGGCACGGGGTGAGAGGGTGTCCCAGCAGGCCCTGGGGACGCCCTCCCCTTCCCTGAAAGCCCATGGATGCTGACCCACTCATTCTGGGGCTGTGGAGTCCCAGCACGGTACCCTCAGTGGGCAACGCTGACCCCAACTCCACTGTGCCCAGGTATGTTCCTGTCGGCAGCTGCTGGGGACAGCGTATCCATCATGCTGTCATCGGGGGCTGGCCTGGAGGTCAGTGTCCAGGGTCCATTCCTGAGTGTGGCTGTCCTCCTGCCCGAGAAGTTCCTCACCCACACACGAGGCCTCCTCGGCACACTCAATGATGACCCCACGGATGACTTCACCCTGCGCAACGGGAAGGTCTTGCCCCTCAGCTCCAGTTCCCGAGAGCTGTTCCGCTTTGGGGCTGACTGTGAGTGACCACGAGGCACGCACTGGGGGTGGGGGTGGGGGGACAGTCAGTGGAAGTGAAGGGGGGAGACTCCGGACTCTTGACCACCAGCAAGACCTGCTGCGTGTCTCCCTAGGGGCCGTGGAGAACGCCTCCTCCCTGCTCACCTATGACTCCTGGTTCCTGGTTAACAACTTCCTGTACCAGCCCAAGCATGACCACACCTTTCAGCCCCTGTTCCCCGAGGAGACCACCCCCAACCCCAGCCAGGCAACTGAGGCTGCTGAATTGTGTGGGGACAACCATTTCTGCAGATTTGATGTAATGGCCACTGGGAGCCTGAGCGTGGGCAATGCCACACGGATGGCCCATCAGTGGCACCAGCATCGTGTGCAAAGCCTGAAGCCTGGTGAGGGCGTCTGGGGGCACAGGCAAGGGGTGGGCACCTTATGCTGGGACAAGGCCTCCTAGGCTGGCAGCTGCCAGGGGGCAGGCAGCTGCCAGGGGGCAGGGTAGCCAGTGGCTTAAACCTGTGGTCTATTTCTGGTCTCCTACCCCAGTGAGATCCTGTGGCTGGCTAGCTCCGCCCCCCAACGGGCTCAAGGAAGGTATCAGCTACCTGATGGGCTCCACTGTCCACTTCCACTGCAATAGCGGCTACAGCCTGGTTGGGGCAGAGGCCAGCACCTGCCAAGCTGATGGCACCTGGTCCAGGCCCACCCCAGTGTGCCAGCCAGGTGAGGATGCCCTGCCCACCTGGCCCCCCTACCCCCGCCCCCTGCCCCCCGCCCTCGGGCAGCCCTCACTGCTCTGCCCTGTCGCCAGGACGGAGCTACGCGGTGCTGCTGAGCATCATCTTTGGAGGCCTGGCAGTGGTGGCTCTGGTTGCACTCGTCTACGTGCTGCTGCGCCGCAGGAAGAGCAACATGTAAGACCCCACCCACCCAGCCCTGGGTTTCCACCAGCAGGACCCTGGTCCATGCCCCTCCTTGGCTCTCCTAAGACTCTATGCC
The DNA here is from genome assembly GCF_046562875.1 of Panthera onca. NCBI lineage: Eukaryota > Metazoa > Chordata > Mammalia > Carnivora > Felidae > Panthera > Panthera onca. The sequence continues at coordinate 17,883,528 of NC_138350.1, forward strand.
TGCTCTAGACAATGTCTCTGTTGCAGGGCCAGCTGGGGTTCACAGCCCTGAGGGGAACGCATCTGGCCGGCAGCAGGAGCCACATGGGGCCACCCTGGAGCCAAGACCAACCTCCCAGGAGAAAGCCCCAAACCTCTGAGAACATGCACCTCACTACTTTGCTCCTCAAATCCCTAGCACCATTCACCTGGGACCCCGGACAACCGATGCCTGAGCCTTTAATGCCCATGGACTTGAGGACTGGTGACCTGCTCTGTCACCTCAGACCTGGACACCCGGCTCTAACCGTGCAGTTCCCGAGACCAGCACCTGGTGCTCTAGCCCCTAGACTCCATACCCTTGAATTCTAATACCTGTCGCTAGAGACCCAGTACTCCGGCACCTGAAACTCAAATGCCAGTACCTCAGATCCCGTGTCTGATGACCCTGACCCCTGATATACTGAGACCTGGTGCCTCAACATGGGAGCCCTAATGCCCAGCTGCCTTGATTGCTGAACTTGCCCCAGCCTGAGTGGGAGAGGCTCAGTGTGTGGAGAGGCCTCAGCACACCCTAGTGGAGAGTCACTCTGAACTCCAGGCTTGTAATTCCAACCATTCTGGAATGTCACTTGAAATACCACCCCTACCTGTACCAGGAGAAAACAAACCTGTGGTGCCCCCTCCCTTGTGTCCTGGTGCTCATGCTGTGCTTCAGTTCCAGTTCCAGAGAGTTCCATGGTTGCCTTGTGGGGTCAAAAGCACCCAGAGCAACCCGGATCTGAGTCCTTCATCCACTGGCAGGCCACCTGGGGCATGTCCCTCCCCAGCCTGTCTCCATTTGAAAAGCAGGATTGTGAACAGTGTCTGTTTTGTGGGTTGAGGACAAAGGACAGTGTCATCATGGATGCCATGCCAGGTACCCAGGAGTTGGGATGGGCCAGCACAATCACCTGCCCCAGCACCTCCCTGAAGGCAGTGACTGGTAGTTCCCGGACCAGAGCCCATGTTCTGGGTCCCTGGGCACTTTACCCAGGAGTGCCCAGGAACTGGGTATGGAGCACAGGCCTCCTGCTACTGCTGCCCTCTTTGTGGTGAGGGTGCTGAGTGGGGGCCATGGGAGGGCCTAGGCCAGATAGGGTCAAGCTTGTATCATGGGTCTCAGAGAAAGCACAGTGGAGGGTGGGGTTGGAGATTGGTGCTCCCTGGTCCAGTCTCGTGGCTCCGACTGAGAGGTGGGGGTTGGGGGAATTTGCCCAAGGAATGTAGAACCCTGGGCGAGAGGTGATTGGAAGTGGAGGCCCCCTTCACTGCGACATGCAGTGCTGAGAGTGGCCACACGGGGGCAGCAGAGGGTAGGAACAGAGGTGGGAGGTGGAGGCTACCCAAGGTCCTAGGGGAAGGCGGTCTGTGTCTGCTCTTCAGCTGAGCCAGCTGTTGAAACCTTGGCTAAGGCTCATGCAAGCCCACCTCTGCATCTCTCTCTGCTGGGAGGGCCTCTCAAGTCACCCCCCAGTCTCAGGAGCACAGGTTTTCCAGTTGACACTCACCACCGGGGCCAGAACCCAGGCCTCCCCAATCTCTTAGACCTGCTCCTGGCCGACAGTCCTGGGCAAAGGTGGGAAACCTGAGTGGTAGGGGCAGGTGCCCTCTGGGGGAGGCAAGTGTGCACAATGGGGTACATTCAAAGGAACAGAGATGAGAGTGAGGGGTTGGGGATATCCTTGGGGAAGTGCCCAGGAGACTAAAGGAGGGGGATGGGGTGGATGCTTACTGCTCTCAGGCCCTACTCCCTACTACCCCACGTCTCCCGGCTTCCAGCTCAGGGCAGGGTGGGGCTGAGGGCTGGCCCCTTGGCCACCAGGCAGGTACTTTCCTCTGCAGATGAGGCAAAGCAAGGCTAGCCTCCCACCGACCTGGGTCCTCAGGGTGTCCCTGTGCCAAGCCAGGCTGGCTCGGCCAGGCACAAGTCAGCGGGTGACAGGTCAGTTTCCTGGTCAAAGCAGCCTGGACCTGTGAGAGCAGGCACACAAGGGTGGGCAGGTGCAGCTTCACAGCTCCCAGACCATGCCTGAAAGCATAGGTCAATTGTCAGAGATGTGATTGGTGAAAGAGGGCGTTCCAGGCAGAGGAACAGCCTGGGCAGAGGCTCAGAGGAAGAGAAGTGGAGTCTGGTCTGAAGAATAGTGACGCTTCTCCCACCAGGCAATGGTGGTTGGGCTTTATCCTAAGAGTAAAACATGGCCTCCCTTGGTCTTCCCGACATTTCTACATTCCTACATTCCTGTACCCTTCATTCATCCCTCCAGGTTGGGCCCTAAAGCCGCTTCCACCCTTCCCCAGAAGAAGGGGTGCCCTGTCTGTGGCCCTGGCCCCAGACATCAGGAATTCCCAGTGCCAGGGACAGGCCAGGCTGGGAAGCCCCAACACCTGATGGGTTTTCCCGGGGGCCTGTAGGGAGTCGGGTACTATTGGGCCTGTGTGAGGGGAAAGATTCCATAGCCCCCACAGACTTCCTTTAGAGACATTAAAGTCAGGGAACCATTGCCTCAGAGAAGTGGTCTCCCCAAACCACAGTCCCAGGGCATCAGAACCCAATGGCCAGTCCCCTACCTTTTGTACTGGTCGGGCTCTGGAGCAGAGGGGGACAGGGGTAGTAATCCAGGGACTTAGAAACACAAGTGATGGGAGAGTCAGGAAGTCAAGTAGCTGGTGAGGCAGTAACACCCCTGGGCTGAGGGACAGAGCAAAGGGTGCCAGAGCCAGGCCTAGGTGTTCACAAGAGTGGGAACCACATGAGCCCACGGGCCCTAGCAGGGGCCACAGGACTAAGATGGGGGAAGTGTCTGCTTCTCCTCCTGCCCTTCCATTAACTGAACTCAGGGCCAAGGAACAGATACAGCACAGTGGGGAGCAGGACCCCTTCCTTAGCCAGGCTGGTTCCTCCCACAAGCCCTGGGGTGACTGAGTGCCTACTCTGCACCACTTCTGTCCTCAGAGCTCACAGTCCAGTGGCTGCTCAGAGGGGAAGGGGTGCTCAGTGCAGCACATCTCCGGAGTGGGAGATCAAGAGGTGCTTCCTGGAGGAGTCCCATTTCAGCCGAACTTAAAAGGACAAAAGCCATTCGGGGAGTGAAGTTGAGTAGGTGCCTACTAGCAGCAGAGGAGTCCACAACCCCCCAGGTGCCTCATCAGGGCCGCATGCTGCACTACATTTCCCAGCCTCCTTTGCAATTGGGGGTGGTCACGTGACTGAGTTCTAGCTTGTGCAAAGCCAGCAGAAAAGGGCAGGACACTTCCAGGCCTGAACCATAACACTCCCCACTGGTACCCTTCCAGGATCTCTCTGCTGCTCCCTCTGATGCAAAGGTGGCCCTGGCCCTGGGACAAAGTGGGTCCCCAGCATGTGGCAGGGAACCCTCTCCCTCTGTCACCGACCTGCTCACCGGAACTGCTACCATCCAGTACTACTACCGGAACAAGGAATAAACTTGTGATTAAACCTTAATACATTTTTGGGGTCCATTTGTTCCAGCCGTTGGGTTCTCTATACACCAGAGGCAGAGGTGCGAAAAGATGGCCTTACACTTTTCATTACTGTTGAAAATAAATACTATAGACACGAAGGGGCACCTGGGTGGCTCAGTCAGTTAGGCATTCGACTGTTGGTTTTGGCTCCGGTCACGATCTCACAGATCATGAATTCGAGCCCCACATCAGGCTCTGCGCTGACGATGTGGAGCCTGCTTGGGCTTGTCTCTCTCTCCATCTCTGCCCCTCCCCTGCTTGTGCACTCTCTCTCTCTCTCTCAAAATAAATAAACTTAACAAAAACTAAAAAGAAATTAAGAAAAAAACCCACCTCAAACAGATACACCAATGTTCATAGCAGCGTTATTCACGATAGCCAAAAAGTGGAAGCAACCACGTGTCCATTGATGGGTGAATGGGTAGAGAAAATATGGTCCATCCATATAGTGGCATGTTATTCACATGCTGTAACATGGATGAGCTTTAAGAGCTAATACTTGGTGAAATAAGCCAGGCACAAAGGGACAATACTGTACAATTCCACTCATATGAAGTTCCTAGAGTCATCAAATTCACAGAGACAGACAGTAGAACAGAAGTTACTAGGGACTAGGGACTGGGAAGGGGGAGCGGGGAGTTAGTGTTTAACGGGGACAGAGTTTCAGTTTGGGAAGACGACAAAGTTCTAGAGATGGGAGAGGGGGATGGCTGTATAGCAGTGTGAACGTGCTTAATGCCACTGGACCGGCCACTTGTAAACGGTCAAGGTGATTAACGTTATGTATTTCTGTATTTTACAATTAAAAATAAAAAATTCAAACAGAACAGTTCACTTAACGAGTCCCCAGTTTGTGGGCATTAAGCTGTGCTCAGTCTTTTGCTTCCACAAACGCTGTTGTGCCTTGTAAATAAGTTCAGGTTGACTCAGAGGAGAAATTCACACCAGAGGATTGACTGGTTCAGCAGTGCGTGCATTTTCCTCCTTGAGTTGGGCCTCGAGTTGTGCTCGTTGACACCACCAACCTACTGACGGAGCCTAGTCCTCTACACCCTCATCAGCATAAGGAGCCTTTGCATTTTTCGCTCTTTGCCAGATAGACGAAACGTGTTGCGAGGCCCACTGAGCTTTCCCTGAACGACATTCCCAGAATTCCCTTCCATGTGTGTTTCCAGGCAGGGTAGACCACAAGAGAGATTTCCATGAAAGATTTACAGTGGGGAAATGAATCAGCAAGGTTGTTCACAGCTCAGACTCATCAGGGCTTATCTGCTGACTCAGCTTGTCGGCTCCAGCAGAGGTCATGGGTGCAGCTGTTCCACTTGTCCTCAGGCCACCTTGAGCTTCCCCGACTCCTGGGCCAGATGTCTGACAAAGGGGTCCAGCTTCTGCAGGAAATCTTCATCACCCTTGGCAACAAGAAGGGTCTTGGGTTTCAGCCAGTCCGTGTGGGTTCCAGTCAACTCCTGGGTTACCAGCTAGTTCTGGATCCTCTCCTCCACTTAACGCCAACTTTTCTTCCAGACGCTCGGCCACATGGACCTCCAGCTCCAACATCAGGTGGAAAACAACAGCCTTACAGAGACTCCTTGGCCAGCTCCCATAGTTGCAGGGTCTCTGATGGAACCCTGATAAATAAAATTTAAGTTGTAGGCAAGAAAGCTCAGGGTACAGCCCAATGAATTAATCCAAAGTGAACATGCCCAGTTAACTACCACTCAGGTCAAGAAATTGCACAGTACCAACCCCTGACCCGCCACCATTTTCTGTCAGTCACTGCCCTCCCCCTCCTTCCCAGGTTAGCCACGGATTTCTCACACCATAAAATAGTTTTGAGCGTTTTGTAATTTACATAGATGGAATCGTAGAGCAGATCCTCTCTTATGTCTGGCTTTTTTGCATGTTTAAAAGAGTCAATCATGTTGAGGTATGAGGCTGCACTTGACTTTTTTTTCCTGAGTATTATTCCCTCAAATGAATTTGTTTATCCATTTTCCTGCTGAGGCACACTGGGTGGGTTTCCAATTTGGAGCTATAAGGGCTAGTGCTGTGAACATTCTTGTATGTGTCTTTTGATGCGTACACATATAAATTTATGTTGGGTATGTTCCCAGGAGCAGCATTGCTGGGCATGAGCTACGTGTGTGGTAGCTTCAGCAGATAATACCCACTTTCCAAAGTGATTTTACCAATTGACATTCTCACTGGCAGCGTATGATAGTTCCATCTTGCCATATCTGTGCCAACACTCGGTATTTTCAGTCTTTTTCATTTTGGTGACTCTGAGAGGTATGTTCTGGCAGCACACTGTGAACTTCTTTTGCGTTTTTCTGACACTAGTGAAGCAATACATACCTTTCATATGTTCATTGGCCATCTGGAGCACTTCTTCTGTGAGGTGCCTATTCGAGTCCTTTGCCCATTTTCTGTTGGGTTACCTGAGTTTCTCAAATTGATTTATAGAAATTCTTTTTTCTGGATAAGAGTTTGCTGTCAGATGTAAACACTGTAAATATTCTCCCACTATGTGAGTTGCTGTTTTAATGCCTTTATCTGTTTTGAGGATGTCTGTTGTTGAACAGAAATTCTTCACTTTAATATAGTCCAGTTTATCAAGGTTTTTCCTTTATAGTCAGTTCTATGTCCTGTTTAAGAACACTTGACTACTCCAAAGTCACAAAGCTGTCCTATGTTTTCCTATGAAAGCATTATTGCTTCATACTTCATAATTAGATCTGCAAGCCATCTGGAATAGATTGTGCACGGTGTGAGGTAGGAGGGGTCAGGATACACATTCTTCACGTGGATATCCAGTTGACTCAGTACCATGTGTTGAAAGAGCATCCTTTCCCCTCTGCACTGCTATGGACCTTCTATCAGAGATACGGTAACTCTCTGTTCTGTCCTATTGCCCAGTTTGTCTTCTCACCAATACCAAATTGCCTTACTTACCAGTTATATAATTACTTAATTGCGTAGCTCATTCTTGATATCTGGTAATGTGAGTTCTCCATGTAGGTTATTCTTCAAAATTGCCTGGGCTCGTCTTGGTTCTTGCTGTTTCCGTACGAATTTTAGAATCAGCTTACCAATTTCCACAAAAAAGTCTTCTAGGATTTTTATTAGGGTTGCGCCGACTCTATAGGTGAATATGGGGAGAATGGGCGTCTTCACAACATTAAGCCTTCTAGTCCATGAACATAGTATAATTCTCCATTTATTTAGGTCTTTTTAAATGCTTTATTTATTTTTTGAGAGACAGAGTGAGATGGGGGAGCGGGAGGTGCCAAGGATCTGAAGCAGGCTCTGTGCTGACAGGCTAACGCAGTGCAATGTGGGCTCAAACTCATGATCTGAGCCGAAGTCGAACTCTCAACAAACTGAGTCACCCAGGTGCCCCTATTTAGGTTTTTTTATATTCTCTCGATTCTATTTTATAATGTTCATTGTAGAGGCCTTTCATACTGATGTTAGTTTCATTTTTAAGCTTTGATTTTGTTTATGCTTTTATGATTTCTGTTCCAAAAGATGTTTTGGGGGCACCTGGGTGGCTCAGTCAGTCAAGTGGTTAAACGTCTGACTTTGGCTCAGGTCGTGATCTCATGGTTCATGAGTTGGAGCCCCGTGATGGGCTCTGTGCTCACAGCTCAGAGCCTGGAGCCTGCTTCGGTTTCTATGTCGCACTCTCTGTGCCTCTCTGCCGCTTGCACTCTGTCTTTCTCTCTCTCAAAAATAAGTAAACATTTAAAAAAATTATTAAAAAAAATAATTTGTGGCTGGTATGTAGAAATACCATCGGTTTTTTGTGTATTTTCCTTGATTCCAGCAATTGTGTTAAATTCGCCTATTTCTAATGGTTTATCTGTAGAGGAGCTATAGCGTTATGCTCTCCTTTCCAATCCTTATGCCTTATTTTTTTTCCCTCACCTTATTACACTGGTGAAAACTTACCTTACACAGATGAAAGGAAATGATGAAAGCTGGCCATGTTTATCTTGGTCTCAAAGGGATTGAGCCTTCCATCTCAAAAAAAAAGGCTTTTTGTGTTTTACCATGAAGTATGATGTTTACTGTAAGGTTCTGCAGCTGTGACTTATCAGGTTAAGGAGGTTTTTTTTTTTCAATTTACAGTTACTAAGGGTTCTTATTGTGAGTGCAAGTTGGGAAATCTTATCAAACTGTCTTCTGCATGTATTGAGATAGTCAATCCTTTTTTTTTTTTTTCTTTATTCTGTTAGGCTATTAGCGCAATGAATTGCATTGCTTGATTTTCTCATATTCGACCAATCTTGCACTCCCAGAATAAACCCAAATTGGGAGTGATTTGGTTTGCTTGTCTTTCATTTAGGAACTTTTGCATTTCTGTTCATGAATGAAATCACCCTCTACTTTTCACTGCTCGAAATGTCTTTGTCAGATTTTGTTCTCAAGATGACGCTGGCCTCATTTAAAGCCTTGGGCAATGTTTCCTCTTTTCTGTTCTCTGGAAGTTTGTGTAAGACTGATGTGTTTCCCTCTATCAGTGGTGGGAAGAATTCACAGAGGAAGCCTTCTGAGCTGAGTTATTTACTTTGTCCCTGTGGGGGTCTCACTGTTTTTATTGGCCACGCTTACTCATGAGTGAGGTTAAGCAACTTTTTCTATGTTGAAGCGGCCATTTGTAGCTCTCTTTCTGTGGTCTAATGTGCATCTCTCTACTGGATACTTGCTCTTTGATATTAAGTACTTAAGTATGTAAGTATTAAAGAAACCAGCCCCTTATATTTTTTGTACTGAAACGATTTTTCCCAAGTTTTTCCCTGGTCTTTTCTAATTTATTTTTATTTTTTATTTTTAAGATTTTTCTTTAATTCCAGGGTATTTAACATACAGTGTTATATTAGTTTCAGGTGTACAATATAGTGATGCAACAATTCTATACATCACCCTGTGCTCATCACGATAAGCACGTTCCTTCCTGCCATCACCTAGTTCCTCCACCCCTCCACCTACCTCCCCTCTGCTAACCACTCTTTTGTTCTCTAGAGTTAAGAGTCTGTTTTTTGGTTTGTCTCTTTTTTTCCCCTTTGTTCATTTGTTTTGCTTCTTAAATTCCTCACATGGGAGAAATCATATGGCATTTGTCTTTCTCTGACTTATTTTGTTTGGCACTATACTCTTTAGATCCATTCGTGTGTTGCAACTGTCCGTTGGTCTTTTAAGATGTTTTCCACATCAAAATTTTTACTTTTTCTGTGTTCAAATGTATCTTTTTTTTTTTTGTTTTTTTGTTTTTTTCTTTCACAACTTCTTGATTTTATGCCAGGCCTGAAAAGGCTTTCCCCACTCTAAGAGTATAAATAAATTTCCCTGTATTCTTTGTGTTAAAAAAAATTTTTTTTAATGTTTATTTATTCTTGAGAGATAGAGAGAGACAGAGAATACCAGGGGAGGGGCAGAGAGAGAGAGAGAGGGAAACACAGAATCTGAAGCAGGCTCCAGGCTCTGAGCTGTCAGCACAGAGCCCAACGTGGGCCTCAAACCCACGAACCGCGAGATCATGACCCGGGCCAAAGTCAGATACCTAACCGACTGAGTCACTCAGGCGCCCCTGTGGTTTTGTTTTTGTTTTTGTATTTTGTTTTATATTTATATGGTTTTACTCTTAAATCTTGATCTGACTGGAATTTATTTTGATGTAAATAAAAAGGCAGGGATCCCCCTTCATTATTTGCCTAGATGGCTACCCATTTGGTCAGATAGATATGGCTAATAATCTTTTTCTTACTGCTTTGAAATGCTCCTTGTCTGCTAGAGACAAGATTTCCTTATTTATTTACATCTCTCTGTGGAGTTTGTATTGTGGTTGATTTCTTAGCTTTATTCACATGCTGCTTTAACAGCATATGCTTAACAGCTGCATGTTTAATAGCTGTATGCTTATAATTTGTTTTAAAATTTGGTGGATTTGTTTACTTAATTTTTAAAATTGATTTCTAATGTTTATTTATTTTTGAGAGAGAGAGAGAGACAGAGCACAAGCAGGGGAGGGGCCGAGAGGGAGACACAGAAACCAAAGCAGGCTCTGAGCTGTCAGCATAGAGCCCAATATGGGGTTTGAACTCACAAACCACAAGATCATGACCTGACTGAAGTTGGACACTTAACCACTGAGCCACCCAGGAGCGCTTTGTCTTTGTTTAATCAAGAATGGGTGTTGAATTTTGTCCAATGCTCCTTCAGTCTCTATGGAGATAAATAAGCCTGTGACTTTTCTCCCTGGGTGAAAGATAAGAGGTAAGAGTAACACTCATACCAAGAGAAGACCTTCCTGGCTGTGCTGGTGTCGACACCACTGAGATAGGCAAGATACGTTTTTGCTTTAATGTGTTGCTAGATTCTCTTTGCTAATACTTTCTTTAGGAACTTGGGATTGAGTTTCATAAACACAATTGGCCTGTGGCTTGCTTTGGCAGGTTTGAGGTCAGTGCTTTGCTGGCATCATAAAGTGAATGTGGACATTTTCCTTCTTGCTCCTCATTGTGGAAGCTTAACTGGCAGGACAGGTCTCTGGCCTTAGTGGCAGGACACACTTCACCTGAGGAACTTTCTAGAAGGGTGTTTGAGGTAGGCTAGTGTTCCTGCAATGTTCTTAATTTTTTCAATGATCATTGACACATCTAGATCTTTGCCCCTTCTTGGATCTGTTTGTCATTGAAATTTAAGGTTGCCAGATTTAGCAGATAAAAGTATAGGAGGTTCAGTTAAATCTGAATTTCAGATAAGCAACAATATTTTCAGTATGAGTATGTCCCACATATGGCACCCCTACTTACGTTGTCCTAGAAAGTAATTTATTTTATCAAAGTTGCCAGCTTTATTTGGACGAAGGTGAGTGATCTTTTATACTTTTTTAAAAAAAATATTTATTTTTTAGAGAGAGACAGAGCACGAGCTGAGGAGGGGCAGAGAGAGAGGGAGACGAGAATCTGAAACAGGCTCCAGGCTCTGAGCTGTCAGCATAGAGCCCAACTCAGGGCTTGAACTCACAAACCACAAGATCATGATCTGAGCCAAAGGCAGATGCTTAACTGACTGGCCCACCCAGGCGCCCCAGGTCTTTTATACTTTTAACTTTCTCTATATCTTAGCTAATTTCCCCATTGTCATTTCTTCTTTTGTGTATTCACACTTCTTTCATTTATACTGTAGGCAGTTGAATAACATTTTCTGACCTGTTTTTCTGATTTCAAATTTATCAGTCTCTCCTTCAGTTGTTACTGAACCTCTCCTCTTGCTTTCCTGATTGTTCTGATTGTTCCTGCACTAAATTTCACTTAGATGCTTTATTAATTTTGATTCTTATTATTAATGCAACTGTTTAAGGCAATGAATTTTCCTTTGATCCTGCATTAGCTATAGGCTCTAGGAGCTCATCTGTACTCTGCCAATGTTATTTTGAAGATACTGCAGCCCTGGTTTCTTTCTTTCTTTTTTTTTTTTTTTTTTTTTGAAAGTTTATTTATTTATTTTGAGAGAGACAGAGAAAGCGTGAGCAGGGGAGGGGCAGAGAGAGAGGGAGAATCCCAAGCAGGCTCTGTGCTGGCAGAGCAGAGCCCTCGTAGGGTTGAACTCACGAAACCGTGAGATCACGACCTGAGCCGAAATCAAGAGTCGGACGCTTAGCCGACTGAGCCACCCAGGGACCCCAACCCTGGTTTCGATTTCTCCTGTGTAACAAGATGTGTAAAGAGCCAGCAGTAAGAGTCCCTTGCTGGGCTGGGAACGGGGTGGCTACCTGGCATTACTGGTAGGTGGGATGTGAGCAGGGGCTGGGCAAGTCCCTGAGGGTGGGAGGAGCAGGGAGGGAAAAGAGCAGGCTTCCTCCAGGAGCAGCAGGAACAAGGAGGAATCCATGCTGCCTCGTGGCAAGATCAGGTATGCACCTTCCAAGGCCCATCATTGTCTGAGTGGGGAGCAGATCGAGGCAGTGGCAGCAGCAAGGAGGTGGAGAAGGATAAGGAAATGGAGGCAGGGCTGAGCCACGCAGTCGGAGAGAGGAAACTGGGTGACTGGAGGGGGAGAGGTAGACAACAGAGAGCTTCCGGTTGCCTCAGAGCTGGCTTCCAGTTTGGTGTGTTGAGTCCGAGGTACCTGTGGCCCTGGCTGGTGTGTGGGTATGGGGTCTGATGACCCAGAAACCTGAGACAGAGCTAGGATGGGGACCCATCAGCTCATGTGTGGTAACTGAGCCTCAGGGAGAGACCCATTGGGCCCATGAGAGCCGGGCCTGGGACTTTTGTTAAGCCTCAAAAGCAGTGTAGAGAAGAGAAGCTCCGTCATCCTTTCTGGCTGTGAAGTTCAGTGAATGATGTGCTAGAGCCATCGGGATGGTGGCCAAGGCCAGCCTCTGGATCCCACTAGGTCAGAAACGCCCCCACTCCTGCTTGTCTGAGCCCACTTTTTCTGCACCCCTGACTCCTGAGCCATAGCCGCCCTTCCCTAAAGCCTTCTTCCCACTCCCTCCCAAAGTCAGACTCTAGGAGGAGTTGCGGCCCCCAGGCTGCCTGGGTGCAGCAGTGAACGGCCCCGAGGTCCTTTCTCTTAGAGTCTGCCAGAATACCCCCCTCTGTCCTCCCAGTCAGGCTCAGATCAGAGACTTGCCCCATCCAGCCCTCTCTCCCTGTTTGTGGTCAACTAACAGTCCCCATCCCGATCCCTAGCACGTTATATGGCAAAAGTGCCTTTGTGACTGAGTTAAGGATCTTGAGACAAGAGAGCATTCTGGAGTATCTGGATGGGCCCTATATGCCCACAAGTGTCTTTACACACTTCCCGAGGGTGCCTTCTCCACCCAGCCCTGCCCAAAGCAGAGGGAGACTTCCACACATGCAGAGGAGAAGGCCACATGACCTCCCCACAGACGGAGCACCTAGTGTGATGTGGCCACCAAGGGACACCAGCAGCTACCAGAAATGGGCAGAGGCAGGAAGGGTTCTCCTGAGAGTCCCCTGAGGGAACTCGTCCCTGCCTTCCCCTTGCTTTCGGCCCCATCATCTGATTTCAGACTCCTAGCCTATGGGAGCATAGATTTCTGTAGTTGGAAAGCACTTCGTGGTATTTTATCTCAGCAGCCATGGAAACAGTACCTACTCCTGCCCTGCTTGGCCAAACTCCAGAGCAGGGTGGGAGGCCGTGGCTCAGCGGTAGAGCTGATCCCCAGAACCTGCCAGGTGGAGGTATGCCCCTGAGGGACATTTGGGCGACACTCAAGTGCTCCCAGGAACCGGTGTGGGGTAAGACCCCCCAGGTCAGTCCAGCGAGGCCCCTCCAGGACAGGCAGCCCACCCAGCAGCTGGCAAAGCCCTTCTCAGCAGTGGGGGGCTAATGGGTCCAGAACAGCAGTTCTTAACTGGGGATGATTTGGCCAGTGGTGGTGGTAGCAGGTGCTGCTGCGTTTAGCGAGCAAAAGCCAGGGATGCTGCTCAACATCCCACAATGTGGGGACAGCCCCCCGACAAAGACTATTTCACCAAAAATGTCAACAGTGCTGAGGGTGAGAATGGGGCCAATGGAGGGGGCTGGGGGCTGAGGTGGGGTCCCAAGTTCTACTTCATCCAGCCTTTTCCTGGCACACGGGACAAGATCCAGAGATGGTCCCAAGGCCTGGCAAGACTGGGGGGCAGACGCCCCCAGGCCACAGCCCTGCCTTCCCACTGATAGGCCCCAGGCAGGCACACTGCAGAGGCCCAGCAGCGGTGGCCTGGGCAGGGCCAGCCAGTCTCTAGGCCTCGGTTTCCACACCTTCACGGTGGTGTGTGGTGAAGGACTGTAAGAGCTGTGTGTGTGCTAAGGGTCCCTTCCCATACCTACACCCCAAATCATGCCGAGGTCCACCCTCCTCTTTAATCTTGGACTAGAGGGTATACAGATGGGGAGTGGGGCAGGTGGGGAGGGAGAGTGGGCCACGATCCTGAGTGAGAGGTCTAGGGGAAGCTTGGGGGGCCAGGGCAGGGCCACATGGGACTCTGGGAGAGGGCTCAGTCCCCACAGTCGTCCATCTTCCAGCCTGTCCCCACCTCTTGCAGCCCAGGCTGACCCTCCGCCGAAGGGTCCAGATCTTGCTTGGGTGCTGGGTCCCACAGCCAAGGCCAGCCTGAGCACACACTGACGGTGGGTCGGATTGCAGCTGCCAGAAGCAGTCTCCTCAGTAGCCCGAGGCCTCCCCACCTTTCCTTGGGTCCGCTGCTGCATACACACAGGCCCCGTCCTGGGACACGGCCTGGACCACGTTCAGGAAAAAGGGCCTCATGGTCTGGTTGTGGCCCCTGTCCTGGAGCCCCTTCTGCACCTCCTGGAGAGGAGAGAAGGCCAGTGCACAGGTGAAGGCAGCTTAGCAACACCTGCAGAGGGGGCAGGGCCCCGGGTAGAGGTCTGACAGCCCCAACGGGGAAGGCAGGACTGGGCACCAGTGACGGCGAGGATGTGAGGGTGCTAATGCAGACTCATCCGTAGGGCGAGGAGCCTGTGACCTCCCACCAAAGGTCCCAGTCCCAGTGGAGAAGCCAGGCTCCAGGGAGCATGGTGGGGAGGATGTCACCCAGGTCAGAAGGAGCTAGAGACGCAAGATCACTTCTGTCCTGGATCTGAGGATACCAGGGGCCTAGCTGCAACATCTGAGGAATCCAGCGGCTTTGGCAGAGAAATGGCTTATGGGGACTTACGCTGCGAGACCTCTAATTTTGAGGACCTTGAGAGCAAAGCCTTCTTAAGGCAGAGCTTGGGACCTTTCTCAGAGTCCCAGCTCCTCCATACATAGGAACTGCCCCACTGAGGGGTGGGGAGTGCCCAGGGGCCCTGGGGCACAGAAGAGGAAAGATCTTGGCACCAGCAGTCAGGCTACATAGGACCTTCTATCTCAACACTGACATGAGAAGACCAGAGATCCTGGTTGCCAAGAACATGGTAAACTTCTTAGGACCTCGGGCCCTGAAAGCTTAGGGCCCCAATGGTTGAGGAATCAGCTGGAGGAAGGACTCAAATTTTCAGATACCGTTTTCTCTGAAGATCCATGAGCCCAAGGACACTGACCCCCAGGCTAAAGGCACTAGTGATCCTGAGGGTAAGGTGCTCAGAGCATGTGGCTCAGGTCTGAGACAGTGAGTCTATGGAATTTGAGCGTGTCAGAAATCCAGGCAGGTGTAGGTTTCTAAGAACTGAGTACCTTGCCTTAGGGTTATGGCGCTTACACATTTACCAGTCTGTAACTTTTACACAGATCCTGGAGTGTAGAGGCCTGTGCTACTCAGGCCCCACATTTCCACTTAGCATTTTGGACCAACAGACTAAGGACCTTAGCCCACTGACCCTAGGTGCCAGTCACTTCTATTTACAAAGACCTTGATGTTCTACAGTCCCCAAGACCGGGGCCTCCAACCTGATGTCAGAGTGGTAGGGCGAGGTCTCCAGAGCACCATGTCCTTGGGTTATGTTTCTCTGCCTGATGCACCAATTGCCCAAGGTCCTTAGATTTGAAGGCTGAGGTCCTCATAGCTGAGGCCACAACAGGACCTGTGGTCATCAGGGACTCTGTTCCTTAGCATCTAGTGGCCAAACTCCAAGGCCCTCAGGAAGGAGGACACTTCTGGCCTTTAGTCCCTGGCCTTGGCTATGATAATCCTTGGAGACTCAAGGTTTCCACCCAGGGTCTAGGATTTTCTCCATAGAAGGCCCTGGAGGTATAGCCAACACTCAACCTCTCCAAGAGAGCTGAGGATCTTGGCCTTATGGGTTGCTGGATTCTCTGAGATCTCAGAGCACAAGGTCCTCAGGGAGTTGATGTTCACAGAGTGAAAACCTCAGTTAAGGGTCAAGGAGGAGGGCCCAAGAAGATGAGCCCTGAGGGCATACTCACTGTCCTTCTGCCATGGGGAGGACCCTATACAGGGAGGGAGCTCCTCGGACTCTGAGAGTCCTTAGTCTCCAGCCCCCAAGACCAAGGTTCTCAGGGACTATATATTCCCTTGGAGTAAATGTTCCTCTGTCTATGGTCCTCAGTGTTCTAAGGGCCATGGGAGGCAGCTCACCGCAGAAATGGCAGCTTTGAGGACCTTTAACCCCAGCTGGCTGAACTGACCCCAGGCATGAAACTTGGAGGCTTGAAAAGCTGCCAGACTTTTAAATGAGATCTTAGTGAAGGGAAGGCTTCTGCCAGCCCAGCAAAACTCTGAGGAAGGTTGGGGCAGAGGAGTGGGGGCAGGGAGTTGGACAACAGAATTTAGCTCTGAGCACCTGCTTGTGTGGGGGAAACCAAGAAACGTCCATAAGAACCAGCACCAGTGCAACCCCCATGCCCCAGAAAGAAATCCCTAAGCAGACTGTCACAGGAATGATACCCTTACAAATAAACTCACACATGAAAGCTATAAATCACACAAGGAAACAGATCACCATGAGGGAGTCTGAGAGACCACAGCCAGGAAAACTAGCTTCTGGAGAGAACAGAATAGAGCAGGAACCAAGGTGCAGAGGTACTTGGCCTGGGAGAAGCATGGACAACACCCTATTTTCTGACTTGGGGGCCACAAGACTGGTCTGGTGCCTCCCCCACTGAGCTTCTGAACCCGCGATGGCCCCGGAAGTGGAAGTGTACCCATCCTAAGACACCCAGCGACTGAGATCCTACCAGGGGCTTTGAGCAGCATGCACTGAGGCATCTGTCCTAGCGGTGTCAGGAACAGTGGCCTTACCCGGCTGAAGTTGGGCTCATATTCCACATGGCCCTCGCTGTTGACATGCAGGATAGGGGCTTCAATGGCAGTCCTCAGGTCAAAGCCAAGCCATAGCTTGTTTATGATGGCCTGGGGGAGGGAAGAAGAACACAGGAAGGGAGGACACCAGCCACCCTACACCAACCCCTCCCTGTCCCTGGGAGGGGGGATGTTCCAGCCAGGAGTTCCCTGACTCACCTGAGCCACAGCAGGGATGATGAGCTCCCCACCAGCCCCACCGATCACCAGCTTTGACCCCTGAGCTGCACTGATCAAGATGGAGGGCACCATGGATGATGGAGGTCGCTCGCCTGGAACTAGAGGCCAGATGGGTGTCACCCGCAGCCGCACTTCCAGCCAGCACCCTCCAGACCACCCCTCCATTTCTGTCTCCATTCACCGCCGTGCAAACAGGGGCTGGGCAAGGCAGCGGGGCTGGCCCAGGGGCCAAATTGCATTGCCCAGCCTGCCTGCCTTCCCTTTTCTTGCCAGTGGGGTCCTCAGTCTCACCAGGTAGTGGGGTGACTCTGGAGTCCGGTGAGCGCCTCCAGCATAGGTCCAGAAGCTCATTGTTGAGGAGGATGCCCGTGCGTGGCGAGTACAGCATTGCTCCAAAGCTGCAGACAGAGGCAGAGCCTGGGCTCGGGCTGTGGGCGCCAGTCTCCCACACCAGCAAAGCTGTCGAGCACCGCTTTCCAGGAGTCCCTCATTTTAGTGGCAGCCTTCTAGCATGCTGGAGCTGCCATTCTCTCCCTGGCACTGCCCCCCAAGGATCCGCCTGTGCCCCCCAGTTAGGGCATCCTTCTGGGTAAAGCTCATTCCCAAGCGGGTCGTGGTTCAGGGCCACCCATCCGCAGCCTTTCAGCCAGAAATGACAGAGGTGTGTGGCCCCTCTGACAGAGAAGAAGAAGCAAAGGGAAAAGCAAGGTACTGCCCCATGGACACAAGCAAGGGGAGACTAGGGTGCCCGTAAAACAAGCTGAGGGAGCAAAGGAGCAGGGCCTGGGGACAGGCAGGAACATACGGCGTGTTGATGGTGCTCGTGGCTGCCACAGCACTGCCATCCTCCCCCAGCACAGAAACGTGCGCTGTGCCCATCCCGTGGCCCCAGGCCCCGGCCAGGCTGTAGTGGCTGAGATGATGGTCACCCCGAGCGTCGATCTGCTGCTGGATGTGCTGGGCCAAAGCCTCTCCCAGCAGGTCCTGGGAGGCATTCTGGGGTGGCCGGGCAGATGGTAGGAACAGTAAGGTGCCAGGTAGGCCCACAGAGAAGAGGGTCTCCTTTGGAGGCCCTCTCCCGTACACCCCCCGTGAGCCCAGGCTACCACCAGACGCTGCTCATCCTCCGGGCCCTCTGAGATATGGAGCCATCACTGCCTCTCTCACACCTGCCACTCTAGTGGCAGTCTCACACCTGGGCCCCTTCTAGTCTGCAGACCTCCTCACCCTCCCTGCCCTGGGCCACTGCCAGGCTGTCCTGTCCTAAAACCTCATACATCTCCCTCCAATCTCACCCAGCCAGACTCTTGGGGTCTAGGAACAGCCTGGCCTTCCCTTCACGTTGAGCCCTGGGGCTGGGACGGGGCTCTCCACCAGCCACAGGCCATCTCACCTGGATATCCGGGTGGCTACGAGGGTCCCACAGTCGCCACCTCTGTCCGCCGGCAAACTTGAGCGTCTCCACAAGGTGATGGTACAAGTTCACTCTCCCCTCGGGCCTGGCCACCGACTCAGAGGAGAAGTTGAACCCTGGGAAGGGGAGGGGTGCAGATATGGATGACCCCGTGTAACGGGTGGAATGTTGGCCCCCCTCAAAAAAGATTTGTCCATGTCCTGATCCCCAGAACCTGTGAATAGTACCTTATATGGCAAAAGAGTGAATTTTACCTTATATGGCAAAATGTGTGATTAAGTTAAGGATCTTGAAAAGAGCAGATTATCCTGGATTATCCGGGTGAGCTCTAAATGTAATCACACAATTAAATGTAATCTTATAAAACAGACACAGAGAAGAGGAGGAGGCCCTGTGAGCGGGAGGCAGAGACTGGGAAGATGTCGCCGCAGCCTGGGAGTGCTGGCAGCCACCAAAAGCTGGAGGAGACAAAGAACAGATTGTCTCTCAGAGTCCCCAGAGGAGCCATGGCTCAGCTGACACCTTGATTTTGGACGTCTGGCCTCCAGAACTATGAGAGAGTGGATTTCTGTTGCTTTAAGCCACAAGTTTGCGGTAATCTGTTATGGCAGCCAAGGGAACTGAGATAGTCAGCCTCGGGCAGCTCCAACCCCTGGACACTGCGAGGACCCCCTTTCACCATCTCACAGTCCAGGCCTCAGCCCCGGATGCACACACGGGCCGGGCAGCTCACCCCCTGCACCGCCCACCTGCTCCTGTGCCCTGGGACTGGATCACCTGGGACTCACTGGGTGGATGGTGTCAGACCCTTCAGCAAAGCCCCGAGTGTGGACTGCTCCAGAGGCTCTAGAGCACAGCATCTTGCCTGTTTCCACAGCCCCATCTTTGGTGTCTGAGGAGGAGGCTGAGCTGGAAAAGGAAGGCTGCCCAGAGCTACCGCTGGGCTTGGAGTTCCCAATGGGGGCAGGACTCTGGGTGGGAGGGCTGAGAGTCTTTCTTACCTTTGAGCACGTTGAGGATGAAGCTGAGAATCGCACCCCCTGCGGGTGGTGGCGGTGAGTATAGGGTGTAGTCCTCCAGGGGCACTGCCAGGGCATCCACTACCTCCGGCTGGAACTCTGCCAGGTCCTGCAGGGTCAGCTGGCTACCTGAGATGAGACAGAAAAGACTCCATGTACAGATGGGAAAACTGAGGCAGAGTGACAGCCACGGATCCCAGGTCACATGGTGGGGCTTCCCCCATCCCCTAGGCTTCTAGAGCCCTAGGGGTGATGGAAGGTCTGTGGGCAGCGGCGTCAGGGCTGGGCCCTAGAGCCAGGCAAGGGATGGGTGGACAGAGGCCGAAGGCAGGCAGGTTGGTGGGGAGAAAAGGGGAAGGTGAGAGAGGCAAGGTGGCCTCTGACAGACTGTGAAGGTGGTGGACAGCTCCAGGCCCAGGAGCCCACTGTGGCCACCACTAACTCCCCTCTGTTGGCCCTAATTTCTGGGAGCTCTGCTCCTCAAGGGCTCTGACCACGGGGTCCTGGAGGCCAGCAGCGGGCAGGCCTGGATACATGGCCTCTCCAAATCCTGGGAGCGGTCCACACTCCGGCAAGGATTAGGGAAGGGCCTGCCTTCACTCCTAGCATCCAGAGACAGCTCCTTCTCAGGCAGAGCTGTGGGCTCTGGGAACTCAGCACAGCTGACCTTGATTGGCAATGTCCTCCAGCAGTGTCCGGCCCAGCGTCCCTGTGTAGAAGACCTCTGCACCTTCTGTGGCCACGGTTTCCAGGGTGGCAGCCAACGCGGGCCATGGGAATGGGTCCTGAGCCTTCAGAGGTTCTGTCCCATTGAAAAAGAGCTGCCTGGGGAATTGGGGGCAGACTCAGGGTGGGGCCGGGTCCTGGAAGGCAGCCACACTCCTGTGGGGGCTCTTGTGGGTTCTTTGAGACCCTACAGGGAGGCAGTCCTGGTCTGGGGTCCGAGGGCCTGGTGTAGACATCAGGGGAGATGGTTTCTTTAAGACTGGGTGGGGCTGAGGCCTCTCACCTCACCGTCACCCTGGCCTAAGGAGTGTATGCGCCCTAGTCGGGCCTGGGACACCCCCGGGAAGACATGGTCAGCGGACTGGTAAGGTGGGCAAGGGGGGTGGCCAAAGCCCTCCTGCCAGCCCAGAGGGGCCAGAGGACGGTGGCAGAGCCCAAATCCACACCCTGGAGTCCCATCACGTGGATATGGCCTGAGCCACTCGGATTAGGTTCTGCCACATGGAGCCTGAAAGTCTGAAACCGCAAAGTACTGACTTTCCTGGCCTTCAGGCCCCCGATACCACCATAGGGTCAACCCTCCAGTTTGAGGAGGCTCTGAGGTAGAACCGGGGTAGGAGCCAGGCAAAGACGGGCCAGAGCCTGAACCCAGGAGATGAGCAGGAGCCCTGGGGCTCCCTGGGGAAGTGCTCACCTCAGAGAAGTCATGTACAGGGAAGGCCGTAGGAAGTCACTCTGCAGGAACTGACTGAGGGTAAAGGGCATGCGGTAGTCCCCTCGGAGCAGGGAGATGGTGGGCCAGAACAGCTGTGCCCACGGCAGGTGGCCGTGGCGACGGTGGGCCTCAGCATAGCCACGGAGTTCCCCGGGCACTCCAATCCACTGGGCCCCTACGAGGCAAGTGGCATCGTGTCCCTGCCCCCAGGCTGCCCCCACCTTGGCCTCAGCCCTGTAGCTTTCCCCAGGGGTTCTCCACCACCCCCACCCTTGCCCCTCCAGCTTGGACCCCTTGGTGTGGCAGCCAGAATGAGCTTTCTGGAGCCCACACCTGACCATGACCCTCTCTGCTCAAACCCCCATGGCTCCCCAGTGCCTTCCCTCAGGGCCCAGCACAAACTGGCTCCAGAAACCCCCACCCCACCCACCACCCCGTCTCCACTGAACCCTCCAAGCCTTCGCTAGGCTGGTTCCTATGCTTAGATCACCACCCCCTATTCAGAGAGCCCCTCCCCCAACTCCAGCAGGTCAGGACCTCCATGGGGGCAGGTCAGGACCTCCATAGCTAGCTGCTATCTCCTGGTACCAGGGTGTCAGAGCCTGTCCAAGACGCCCCTTCAGGGGAGTGTTTTGGTCAGCCCCAGTGGCCTGATGGGGTGGGAGCCTGTGGTCCCTCCAAGGGCTTCACCTGTGCCCAGTGGCTGGGCCTGCTCACACTGGTCCAGCAGACGGGGGACATAGCTGGCAGGCACCGTCTCCCTGGCATTGATGACTTCCACCTTCCCTGGAGTTGGGGCAGAGCATGTGAGTGCTCAGGGGCACTCCTGTAGCTGCCAGGCCTCATCCCACACAAACCACCCCCCCCTCCCTGCCCCGCCACAGCCCTGGCCCTACTCTAGGCCTCACTTTCTCTCTTGGTACCATAAACTAGCCTCTGTGCTGTAGGGGCCAAGAGCAGGCTTCCCAAAGATGGGCCACTTTGGCATGAAGATTGTGAGTTAAAAGCAATTAAAACCCAGCAGAATCCAGAAAAGCTTTTTACCTCCCCCTCCACTACTGCCTGAAAGAATTTACACAGAGGACCGACCAGCTCCAGGAGGACAGCTATCACCACAGACAACTATATTAGGATATGAACTAGGTAGGGTAGGTAGACGGGGACCTTGCAAGGCCTGTTTGGTCAAAGTCTTCTGTGTCTCATTGTTTCCCAGGACCTCCCCCCTCCCCACACACATTTGTTTAGCAAATATTTACGCTTCTTTATCTTCCTGTGAATTGCACTCCTTCCTTTTGAAGTCCCAGACCCTTACCCCTTCTCCTTAGCTCTTTTTGCCTGTCTTTGGAATTTCCGTGTCTGTGTGGATTCCCCAGAAATTAAATTTGATTTTGTCCTATTAATTTCTCTCAG
This sequence comes from Panthera onca, assembly GCF_046562875.1. Taxonomy (NCBI): domain Eukaryota; kingdom Metazoa; phylum Chordata; class Mammalia; order Carnivora; family Felidae; genus Panthera; species Panthera onca. Next base: position 17,905,286 of record NC_138350.1, read on the forward strand.
GTCAATTTAATTCTTGATCCGGCCAGAAGGACCTTGAAGGGCAAAGGAAATTCCTCCTCCCTGACAGTGCTAAGATTTGAGATGGCCGTGAAGTCTTCACAAAGACAAGCTGGGGGGAAGGGCAGGGGCACCAAGAGGACCCAGGAAGGGGCATGGGTGGGCAGGACAGCTCAGCAAACGCTGGGGATGTTTACAAGCACCTCACTGTTAGCACTTGTGGACAAGCCCATCCTCCCCACGGGGTTCCCCATGCGGACTCACCTGTGGTGGCGTTATAGATGGTGAAGATGACCCCTCCGCCCAACCCCATGCTCTGAGGGTTGACGACTCCGGTGCAGACCAGAGCCGCAATGGCGGCATCCACAGGTGAGCCATGTTGCTGGAGGATGGCTCTGGGGATACGGCATACAGTAAGAGGCTTGGCTCCCCTGCCCCAGCCTCCCAACATGGAATTACTCGGTTGGCATTTACTAGGGAATGGTGACAGGTGACCTTCTGCTGCCACCAAACCCTGGGTTAGGTCAGAGACCACACCCTCAAGTCCAGCTGCTCACAGGTCCACAGCCCTCTACAGATGGCAAATTGTCATACCATTTACAATGCCCCTTGACATATATAAGGAACTTCTCAGTTTGCAAGAAGATTTTGCTGTCATGATTCCCTAGGCCCTTCCAGCAGCCCTGGCTCATTTGCCTGAGCCAGACCTCCAGTCCCTCCCAGCAGTCCAGGAGCCCAGCCTGGGAAGCCCCCCCTCCCCATCTCGCTGGGGGCACACGGGCCCCAACCCCTTTAAGACTGGACTTTTTCAGGTGACCCCAGGTTCTTGCTCTGCCACCAGGGGCTTGGGTTCCCCAGCCCCCTCCTAGGGCCCCAGTGTCTATGGGAATGCTCTCTGGCTTAGTCTCCACATCTGTCCATGGCCACCCAGGGGTGGGCCCTTAAGCTCCAAGGTGCTGGTCAGACTGGCCTGTGTCAAGGAAATGACCCTGTCCTTAGGGTACAGCCCTGTATAGTTCACTGGGGGCTGCCTCTTCCTGAACACCCAGGAATCCTCTCCAGTACTTCAAGGAAGCAAGCATTTAAACCAGTTACAGATGGGGAAACCAAGGCCCAAAGAGGGAGTGGACCTGGTTCCCCTCCTCCACCACATTGGACTTCTGACCCCAGCACCCTCCCTCAGCTCAGGCATCTCAGCCTGACCACTCCACTCTGGGCTCACACCCTTCTCTGAGTCCTTTCTCTGGGCTCACACATGGGCACACATGGCTACCACATGGACATCTGCAATCTTGGAATGGGAAAGGGACACATAAAATACAGTCACATCCAGACACAGAGAAACACAAATGCTTAGTAAGAAGAAAACACCATAAGCAAAAACAAAAGACAAACTGTAAAACCTTTTTTTTTTTTTTTTTTTTTTTAATTCCCATTACAAAAACCTCATCTCACCTGACCCATTGCTTCCTGACTCTGGAAGTGCTTTCTATACTCACCTTCCAGAAGACCTTCCCACCACCTTCCCGCCACCACCACCAACACCACCATGCTCTGGTTTTCCCCCCACCTCCCTGACCTCACATTGCTGAAGGCATCAGGCTCAGTCCTCCATCCTTGTGCACTATATCTCCTCCCAGACGAGCTGATCTAGGCTCAGACCTTAAATTGCAACCTCCACCCTGATGATCCTTAAATTTTATCTCCAGCTCAGTCCTCTCCCCTAAACTCCAGTCACATCCACAGTCATCCACAATATACCTCCTCTGGGTGTCTAAGAGGCATTTCACCCTTTTTTGTTTGTTTTGTTTGTTTCTTAAGTTTTTATTTGAGGCATTTCACTCTTAACATGACCTAAACTGCATTTTCCTACCACCTCTTGTCCCGCCAAATGGCTCCCTTCCTACCTTCACTATCTTCGAAAGGACACAACCATTCACACCTTTGTGCTGGCCATGAATGCTGGAGTCCTTCATGATTGTTCACTTTCTTTCATCCCCAGATCCAAGCTACCAGCATCTCTCACCTGGGCTATTGCAACATCTCTTACTTGGCCCCCTGCCTCTGCCTCCCCCCCACCCCTACATATTTAACAAAATTACCTGTCAAAATGTAACTCAGACATCCCCACAACAGGAAACTAAATAATTCAGACCAAACTTCCTACAGACCACTAGAAAATCCAGACAAATAGAAAACATCTGCTTAAAGACATCACAAGCTGGGAAGAAATACAGGCCTAGAGAAAGAGGAGCCTAGAGAGAGAAAGATGTTTGCTGGTCCTGGAAGAAGTGGCCAAGAAGCCACACAATGCTTTTGACACCCTAGTGTGGCTGGGGGTTGGGTATGCTGGTGAATCACACTTGGAGATGGGTCCTTGCTCTGGAAGTAAAACGAGAAATGGGTCAGCCTTGACGAGCCCAGTGGCCCAAGCTTCAAGTCCTTACTGTTAATCAAACTGGATTAAGATGATATCCTGGGCCTCAGATTATTTCTAAAAATTATTTTTAATAATTTTTAACACATTCCCCAAATGCTAAATTTAAAATAGCCAAGCAAACAAGGCAGTAAGACAGCATAAACAAAGCCCAAGAGAAAGCACAAACAATGAAGAAAGACCCATGGGATCTCCAGATTATGAAACTGTCAGACCACAGTACGTTGAAGGGTATAAAAAACAAGATTAAGAATTTCACCAGAGAACTGGCAACTATAATACATGGAATTAGGAGCTCAATGCTAATAGTAAATTAGCAACAGGTTGGACACAAATTTTTAAAAAAGATTAATTCAATACAAAATATCCAAATCTGGGGCGCCTGGGTGGCTCAGTCGGTTAAGCGGCCAACTTTGGCTCAGGTCATGATCTCGCGGTCCATGAGTTCGAGCCCCGCGTCGGGCTCTGTGCTGACAGCTCAGAGCCTGGAGCCTGTTTCAGATTCTGTGTCTCCCTCTCTCTGACCCTCCCCTGTTCATGCTCTGTCTCTCTCTGTCTCAAAAATAAATAAACGTTAAAAAAAATATTAAAACAAACAAACAAACAAACAAACAAAATATCCAAATCTAAGTACAGAGGGGGAAAACTATAGAACATATAGAAAATAGATTAAAAGGCATTGGGATAAAACAAAAAAAATCATGCAAACGCTAACATTTATAACTATATTCATTTCAGACAAAGTAGATTTTAAAAAAAAATTTTTTTAACGTTTACTTATTTTTGGGACAGAGAGAGACAGAGCATAAACGGGGGAGGGGCAGAGAGAGAGGGAGACACAGAATCGGAAGCAGGCTCCAGGCTCTGAGCCATCAGCCCAGAGCCCGACACGGGGCTCGAACTCACGGACCACGAGATCATGACCTGAGCTGAAGTCGGACGCTTAACCGACTGAGCCACCCAGGTGCCCCTGGACAAGGTAGATTTTAAGAAGATAGATATTATTCGAGATAACAGGGATACATTATTATTATAAAAGCTCAATTCAACATGAAGACATAAGAATCTGAATGCATGTACACTTAGTTTAAAAATGCAAAGCAAAAATTGGCAGAACAAAAAGAAAGAGACAAATATACATGGTAGAAACTTTTAGGGTGGGAGGCAGGTCAGAAACTTATAGAATAAGTAGGATAAAAATCTGTAAGGCTGTAGACGATTTGAATGACACCACTGTAATAAAATGACTAAACTGACACATACAAAGTGATGTACTCAGAAATCATGCAGTTGAATACACATTCAAGAACACATAGAATATTTATATAAACAGATTATATTCTGGACCTTAAAGCAAGCCTCACAAGTTTCAAAGAACTGAAATCATACAAATGACTTAGAAAATCCCCACATATTTGGAAACCAAGAAAAACACTATTAAACAGCTCACAGAACAAAGAAGACATTACAACGGAGATTAGAAAGTGTTTCAAACCAAGTGCAGTGAAAATACTATACATCAGAACTTGGGTTATCAGCCATCATATGGGAGGAAGGAAAGGGAAGGCAATGGGTCTGAAGAACTTCCACATCCCCCACAGGGTCTCAGAGGGAAGAGATCAATGTGAAAACCTTCACTCAGATGAGTGTTACAGATTGTGTTAGGCAGTCTCCAGCTTATGGGTGAGTGAAAGGTAACCAAGAGAAGACACGGTGCTAAAGAGTTCTGGGTCCTAGAACTCTCAAAATGAATAAACCAACACCCTCCTCCAGGGCAGAGAGCCCTGCCCTGATGAGAGGCTACTGTAGTAGAAGCAAATTGAACAGGACAGGAACCACAGAGGCAAAAGAAAGAGAAAACAATTGTCAATAAGTAGGAGACCACATATATTTTTCCAATCATTTTGTGAAAACAGCAGAAGGAATTCAAGAGCTATGAAGTAATAAAAGCTAGTTTGACCTGCCTTCCAGCCTAAAAGTACAGGAAAATTCATTTTGCTTTACCATGGATAATAAAACATGTTGAAGTCATACCCCATACAGAATTGTTATAAGAAAAAAAGATAATAAGTAACAGCATAATGATCCATGGAGGCATGCTAAAAAGACGAGCCTACAAAGCAGATGTAAATGGCAACTTAATATTTCAAAATGCGCCAAAATAAATTAAAAGAGTTATAGAAGCAACGAAGGGACAGCATACATCAGAATTAGAAAAACTGCAAATGAAGAGACTAGAAAAGATGACTTAAAAAACAAAATTATAGAACTCAAGAAAGAATAAAACATAAAAGAAAAAATTCCCTGAAATGAAGGCTAAGCACAAACACAGGGCAAATGCCTACAGAGGTTCCTTAAAAGAAAGAGAAGATGAGGGTCACTTGGGTGGCTCATTTGGTTAAGCATCTGACTCAATTTCAGCTCAGATCATGATCTCACAGTTTGTGGGATGGAGCCCCGCATCAGGCTCTGCACTGACAGTGTGGAACCTGCTTGAGATTTTTCTCTCCCCTCTCTGCCTCTCCCCACTTGCTCATTCTCTCTCTCTCTCTCTCTCTCTCTCTCTCTCTCTCTCTTTCTCTCCCTCTCTCTCTCTCAAAGTAAATAAACATTAAAAGTTTTTTTTAAAAGATGGGACACCTGGGTGGCTCAGTTGTTTGAGTGTCTGACACTTGATTTCAGCTCAGGTCATGATCTCACAGTTCATGGGTTCGAGCCCCATGTCAGGCTCTGCTCTGGCAGCATGGAGCCTGCTTGAGATTCTCTCTCTCCCTCTCTCTCTGCCCCTCCCCTTCTTGTGTTCTCTCTCTCTCTCTTTCAAAAATAAACATTTTTTAAAAAGAAAGAGAAGATAAAAAGGGGAGAAATTTTTAAATCAAAAAGAAATGAAAAAGAGATTTTAAAATACAAAAGACAGGCAAAGAAGATCAAACACAAACATAATAGGAGTCCCAAAGCAGAAAGCCAAATCTATGGGACAGAATAAGTAATAAATACTATAATTCAAGATAACTTTCATAATTTAAAAGGAAAAAAAACCCACAAAATTTACTCTGTATTGAAAAAGGCACTCCACTATGTGGGAAAATCAATTCAGAATAGCCAACACTGAGATATATTCTAACAAACCTTTTGGACTTTAATAACAATTAATAATTATTTGGGAATATAGATAAAAAGACTCTTCTAGAAGAGAAAGAAAGATTGTCATCAGACTTTTCAACACCAATGCTTTGTTTCAGGGATGGTGAAGTGTTATAATCAACACATTCAAGGAAAGAAAACGTGAACCAAAGATTTTATATCCATCTAAACTGACCGTCACCTACAAAGGCCACAAACTGTTACAAACGTGCAAGAGGGAGAGAGTTAAGATGGCAGAGTAGTAGGGGGACCCCAGGCTTGCCTCATCCCTCAAACACAGCTAGATTAACATCAAATCATTTTGAACACCTATGAAATCAATCTGAGGACTAAGAGAACAACCTGCCCAATTAGAGGGAGAGAACGTGACAGGTACAAGATGCTGAGATATGAACTGGGGGAGAGAAAAGCCATGGTGCCGAGGTGAGAAGGGAGCCCCTTTCGTGGAGAGGAGAGAAGGGAAGAGAGAACAGCACATCAGGCCCACACAAGAAAAATACTTCTTCCCTGAAACCATTGACTGGAGAATCAAGAGGAACTGATTATCGGAAGTTTTTGCAAACAGTGGAGCTCAAAATCTGAGCATTTAGAAGTCTGCGCCATTCAATGGAGTATATCTGGGCAGGCAGCGGTGCTCCTGTGGAGAAGGAAGGCAGAAGCCCAGGAATGGACAGCATGGTGTAGGGATCCCCTGGGTTTCACTGGGAGATCTGAAGGAAGCCTGGAACACAGGAGGGGAGATTGTTCACTTGTCTGTGAGGGCTACCTGAACAGCGTGGACACCAGCTTCTCTACCCTGCGATAAGAGAGCAGAGTGATGCCATCTTCCCTCACCCACCAGCACTGTTGGACTTCAGCAAGCAACAGAACACTCCCAGTGGAGGCTGGAGCTGCTTACACCAAAACCCACCCTGCTGTGCCCTGCAGGTGCACCTTCACTAGGGCAGGTCTGACTGAGCCAGCAGAGTGGGCCTCTCCTCAAGAGGACCAACACAAGCCCCACACATGCACCAAGTCTACTGATCATAGAGTGCTCCAGAGCATCAGCTTCAGTTCTGATGGAAATAGGACCAGGCTTTTTTCTTCCTTCCTTCCTTCCTTCCTTCCTTCCTTCCTTCCCTCCTTCTTTCCTTCCTTCCTTCCTTCCTTCCTTCCTTTTTTTCTTTGGAATCAGGCATATAGTTTTTGGTCTGTTTGTTTGCTTGTTTGGGTTTTTTGTTCCTTTTCCTTTCTCTTTTTTTGGAACAGTCTTTCAAAAAAAACAGGTTTATTTTAACAAATCAAAGCACACCTAGTCAAAGGTCCAAACACTCCCCACTGCAACCAAGGAAGAGCTCTGCAGAGGGCTGATGTGGAGAAAAGAGCAGACAAATCACAACAGCAGAGTGCACACAGCATACACCAGAAACACTTCCTGACATGGCAGTTCCTGGACAGTGTATGACCTCTTCTTATAGAGCATTATTCTCAAGAACAGGAAAAATAACAAGTTTTCATAACACACAAAAGGCAAAAAGCTAGACAAAATGACAAGAAGGAGAAATTCTCCCCAAAAGAAAGAAAAAAGAAACCACAGCCAGGGACGTACTCAAAACAGATATAACCAATATACCTGAACAAGAATTTAGAACTACAATCATAAGAATACTATCTGGGCTTGAAAGCATAGAAGACACCAGAGAAACTCTTGCTGCAGAGACAAAAGACCTAAAAACTAGTCAGGCCCAATTAAAAAATGCTGTAACTGAGATGCAAAATTGACTGGATCCTCACAATGAGGATGGAAGAAGCAGAGGAATGGATAGGTGATATAAAAGATTAAACTATGGGAAATAATGAATCTGAAAAGAAGAGGGAAAAAACACTGTTATTAGATCACACTATTAGATCACAAATATAGACTTAGGGAATTCAGTGATTCTATAAAGCACAATAATATCCCTATCATAAGAGTCCCAGAAGAGCAGGAAAAAGTGACAGAAGGTTTATTTGAACAAATTATAGCTGAGAACTTCCCTAGTCTGGGGAAAGAAACAGGCATTCAAGTCCAAGAGGCACAGAAAACTCCCCTCAAAATCAACAAAAGCATGCCAACACCAAGACATATCACAGTGAAACTTGACAAAGAGAATTCTGAAAGCTAAGGATAAAAGGTCCTTAACCTAAAAGGGCAGATACATAAGGTTTGCAGCAGACCTGTCCACAGACTTGACAGGCCAGAAGGGAGTGGCGTTACATGTTAAATGTGCTAAGTGGGAAAAATAGGCAGCCAAGAATACTTTATCCAGCAAGGTTGTTACTCAGAATAGAAGGAGAGTAAGGAGTTTCCAAGACAAGCAAAACCTAAAGGAGTTCATGACCGCTAAACCAGCCCTGCAAGAAATATTAAAGGGGACCCTTTCAGTGGGAAAGAGAGACCAAATCGACAAAGACTAGAAGGGAACAGAGACAATCTACAGGAACTATTACTTTATAGGTAATACAATGGCACTAAATTAATATATATCAACAATTACTCTAAATGTAAATAGACTAAATGCTCCAATCAAGACATAGGGTATCAGAATGTATTAAAAAAAACAAGCCCCATTGATATGTTGCTTACAAAAGACTCATTTTAGACCCAAAGTCACCTCCAGATAGAAAGGGAGGGGATGGAGAACCATTTATTATGCTAATGGACATCAAAAGAAAGCTAGAGTCGCCTACTTATATCAGACAAACTAGATTTTAAAACAAAGACTGCAAAAAGAGATTATATCACAGTAAAGGGGTCTATCCAGTAAGAAGAGCTAACAATCATGAATATTTATGCCCCCAATTTGGAAAAAGCCAAGTATATAAATCAATTAATAAGAAACTTAAAGAAACTCATTGATAATAATGCAATAATAGTAGGGGACTTTAAAACCCCACTTACAGCAATAGATATATCTAAGCAGAAGTTCAACAAGGAAACAATGGCTTTGAATGACACACTGGACCAGATGGACTTAACAGATATATTTAGAGAATTTCATCCTAAAGCAGCAGAATACACATTCTTTTTGAGTGCACACGGAACATTCTCCAAAATAGATCACATACTGGGTTACAAATCAAGTCTCAACCAGTGCATACCATGCATATTTTCAGATCACAATGCTATGAAACTTGAAGTCAACCACAAGAAAAAATTTGGAAAGACCACAAATACATGGAGGTTAAAGAACATCCTACTTAAGAATGAATGGGTTAACCAGGAAATTAAAGAAGAAATTTGAAAATACATAGAAGAAAATGAAAATGAAAATACAACATTCTAAAACCTTGGGACACAGCAAAGGTGGTCATAAGAGGGAAGTGTGCAGCAATACAGGTCTTCGTCAAGAAGCAAGAAATGTCTAAAATACACAACCTAGTCTTACATCTAAGGAACTGGAAAAAGAACAGCAAATCAAGCCTAAAACCAACAGAAGAAGGAAATAATAAAGATTAGAGCAGAAATAAATGATATAGAAATAAAAAGAAACAGAACAGATTGAAACTAGGAGCTGATTCTTTGAAAGAATTAGTGGGGTGCCTGGGTGGCTCAGTCAGTTGAGTGTCCAGCTTCAGCTCAGGTCATGATCTCACGGTTTATGGGTTTGAGCCCTGTGTCGGGCTCTGTGCTGGCAGCTCAGAGCCTGGAGCCTGCTTCCAGTTCTGTGTCTCCCTCTCTCTCTGCCCCTCCACCACTAGTGCTCTGTCTCTCTCAAAAACTAAATAAACATTAAAAAAAATAAAACAAAAGAAAGAAAGAAGGAAGGAAAGAAAGAATTAGCAAAATTGATAAACTCCTAGCCAGACTTAAGATGAAGAGAAAGGACCCAAATAAATAAAATCACAAAATTTAAGAAGAGAGATCACAATCAACACCACAGAAATACAATTAGAATATTATGAGCAATTATATATAAACAAATTGGGCAATCTGAGAAGAAGTGGATACATTCCTAGAAACATATAAACAACCAAAACCGAAACAGGAAGAAAGAGAAATTTGAACTGACCCATAATCAGCAAAGAAACTGAATCAGTAATCAAAAGTCTCCCAACAAACAAGTGTCCAGGGCCAGATGACTTCCCAGGGGAATTCTATCAGACATTTAAAGAAGAATTAATACCTATTCTTCTGAAACTGTTCTAAAAAATATAAATGGAAGGAAAACTTCATTAGCTTGATTCCAAAACCAGACAAGGACCAATTATAATGACAAGGACCAGACAAGGAGAATTATAGACCAATATCCCCGATGAACACGAATGCAAAAATTCTCAGCAAGATACTAGCAGATTGACTCCAACAGTACATTAAAAGAATTATTCACCATGATCAAGTGGGGTTTATTCCTGGGCTGTAGCGGTAGTTCAATATTCACAGATCAACCAATGTGACACACCACATTAGTACAAGAAAGGATAAGAACCACATTATCCCCTCAATAGATGAAGAAAAAGCTTTTGACAAAATACAGCATCCAATCTTGATAAAAACCCTCAAAAAAGTAGGAATAGATGGAACATACCTCAACATCATAAAGGCCATATATGAAAGACCCACAGCTAATATCGTCCTCAAGGGGGAAAAACTGAGAGCTTTTTCCCCAAGGTCAGGACTACAACACGGATGTCCACTGTCACCACTGTTGTTCAAGATAGTACTGGAAGTCCTAGCCTCAGCAATCAGACAACAAAAATGTTTATAGCAGCACTATCAGCAATAGCCAAATTATGGAAAGAGCCCAATGAATGAATAAAGCCCTGATGAATGGATAAAGAAGATGTGGTGTATATATACACACAATGGAAATATTACTTGGTGATCAAAAAGAATGAAATCTTGTCATTTGCAACGACATAGGTGGAACTAGAGTGTATTATGCTAAGCGAAATAAGTCAGTCAGAAAAAGACAAAAACCGGGTGCCTGGGTGGCTTAGTCAGTTAAGCGTCCACTTCGGCTCAGGTCATGATCTCATGGTTCGTGAGTTCGAGTCCTGCGTCGGGCTCTGTGCTGACAGCTCAGAGCCTGGAACCTGCTTCAGATTCTGTCTCTCCCTCTCTCTCTGCCCTTCCCCTGCTCATGTTGTCTCTCTCTGTCTCTCAAAAATAAATAAACGTTAAAAAAAAATTTTTTTTTAAAGAAAAAGACAAAGATCATATGATTTCACTCATATGTGGAATTTAAGAAGCAAAACAGATGAACATAGGAGAAGGGAAGGAAAAATAAAATAAGATAAAAACAGAGAGGGAGGCAGACCATGAGACTCAATTATAGAGAACAAACTGAGCATTGCTGGAGGAAAGGTGGGGGGGGGGGGAGCTAAATGAGTGATAGACGTTAAGGAGGGCACTTGTAGTGAGCACTAGGCGGTATATGTAAGTTATGAATCCTTAAATTCTACTCCTGAGACCAGCATTATACCATATGTTAACTGACTTGAATCTAAATAAAGACTTGGAAGAAAAAAAAAATAAACATGCAAGAACTCAGTGAATATTTTCCCCAAGAACCCTTCCTGAAGAATCTAATAAAAAGCATACCTCAGAACCAAAATAACTGGAAAGACTTGGACATGAGTGGGAGTAAGAATTAAATATATATTTACATGTAGACCTAAAACTAAAAATGATGGTTGTAATGGAATTAGTACAGCAACTTAATGGCTCTGGTTCTGAAGATGTAGGTACAGCACAACCATAAAAAATGGATTGGAGATATGGTTTTGAGGACATGACTGTTGTCTTTTACTTATGGGCCAGTCAAATGACAATTTAAAAGAAAAAACTCTTTGGAGGCATCTGGATGGCTCAGTTGGTTAAGCGCCTGACTTTATAGCTCAGGCCATGATCTCATAGTTGGTGAGTTCGAGCCCCGCATCAGGCTCTTGGCTGTCAGCACAAAGCCTACTTGGAATCTTCTGTCCCCCTCTCTCTCTGCCCCTCTCCTCCTCCCCTCTCTCTCTCTCTCCCTTTCTCTCTCTCTCAAAAATAAATAAACATTAAAAAAATACTCGTTGGTTTACAGACCACCCCGGTATTGATAAAAGTAAATGTGCCTGTGTTCTTACACATGAAGTTGGATGCGTAGATGGGTTAAATGAACCAATGAAAAATTTCCTTTTAATGATTCTGTGGACAGAAAACTCATTTGGTGGGAAGAGAGAAAATTAGCTAAAAAAGTGGTAGAAACAGCTAAAGCTGTTATGGATGGTGAGGCCTATTGTGTGGATACAAAAAGGAAGATGGGAGTGAGAAGAAAGAGGCTGTATAAGAAATAGAATAAGGTTTGATAGAATGATAGGTATTAACTAAGAGTAAGAAGATATCCCATATCCCTTCAGATCCTATCTTGGGAGAGATAAAAAACAGGGGGAAGAAGAGGTTTCCAGGTAATTTCAGTATTACCCATGGTGGGGAATTCTATCAGTCCAGTAGGGTAGACATAAAGATTTTTATTTTGAGGAATCGGTTCATGTTATTGCAGAGGCTGGCAAGTTCAAAATCTGCAGGGCAGGTCAGAGGGATGGAAACTCAGGATTTTTATGTTACAGATTCTTTTCCCAGAAATCTGTTTTTGTAGTTCCGGTCTTCAACTGATTGGCCATGGCCCACCCAGGTTTCGGGATGATCTGTTTTAAAGTCAACTGAATGAAATGTTAATCACATCTATAAAATACCTTGAGAGCAACATCTAGACTAATATTTGACCAAATTACTGGGCACCATAGCCTAGTTTAACCATCAGAGGAGCAAATAGAGAATATCCCCAAAAAAGTAGGAGAACTACAAGTATCATATTTATATATCTAATATTGTAATTACATATAATATATAACATACAATAAAGATACCAACAGAAATATAATAACCATTAGAGCAAAAATACAAGCCTCTTGATATTAAAAGCTATGCCAGGGGCGCCTGGGTGGCTCAGTCGGTTAAGCGGCCGACTTCGGCTCAGGTCACGATCTCGCGGTCTGTGAGTTCGAGCCCCGCGTCGGGCTCTGTGCTGACAGCTCAGAGCCTGGAGCCTGTTTCAGATTCTGTGTCTCCCTCTCTCTGATCCTCCCCCATTCATGCTCTGTCTCTGTCTCAAAAATAAATAAACATGGGCGCCTGGGTGGCGCAGTCGGTTAAGCGTCCGACTTCAGCCAGGTCACGATCTCGCGGTCCGTGAGTTCGAGCCCCGCGTCAGGCTCTGGGCTGATGGCTCGGAGCCTGGAGCCTGTTTCCGATGCTGTGTCTCCCTCTCTCTCTGCCCCTCCCCCGTTCATGCTCTGTCTCTCTCTGTCCCAAAAATAAATTAAAAACGTTGAAAAAAAAAATTAAAAAAAAAAAAAAAATAAATAAATAAATAAACATTAAAAAAAAAAAGTAAAAAAAAAAAAGTAAAAGCTATGCCAAAAAGAGAAAGTAAGTGATATATTTTCTTGTTTTGCAAAAACAAACAAACAAACAAACAAACAAACCAGACATAATAGCAAAAAAAGAAAAAGAAAATGAGAAGGAGATATATAAATTTTAAAAAAAACAGGAAAAATAAATCAGAGACAAATGAAAATGATTCCCTCTAAAAGACTGAATAGGAACAGAATGAAGGTAAGGTGAATGAGATCTTTGAGGATATCTTTTTACATAGTTTTGACTTGTATTCAAAAATAAAATTAAAACAAAAAGGATGAAAAAGGAAACCCTAACATTGAATATGAACTGAAAAAAAATTAAGCTAACGTATATTGAACTGATAATCACATAGGAAAAAAATTTAATTGTACCATACATCTTTTGTGGGATATATGCTAAAGACAAATACAACAACAACAAAACCATGCAAAGAGATCTCAAACTTTACTTAGATTCATTGAGTGACACTATTGAATTAACTTGGAGACTATTTTGTGAGTACTTGGGGATAGAATGAGTAAGTAAATATATTTGATGGGAACTTCTTTTACCATGGTAGAGGAGACACACAGATGAGAGGAAAATGAGAAGAAGCCTATCATGGTGGATCTGAACTGGAGGTCTCAGTACAGACTCATGACATTTGTATGTTTCTTCTGGTTCTATGCATTGACACATCATAGAAGCAATGGCTTCCCTATATCAGTGAACACTCCTAGCACTTAAATCTTGGTTTCTGAAATACCATAATCTACTAATTCCTGATTTCAGATCTGGCTGCGGGGATATACAAGCAGATCCTGGAACATTTTGGGCTAGAAGTCAAGAAAATTTTCTAAGACTAATGGATTTGTGTAAAAGAACATAGTTGCTGGCTTAGAGGGGTTCTCTTTGGTCAAATCTGTAACAGTTTGGGCATCAAAAACAATAACAATGTTGGATTATAACATATTGAATTAAGACAATCCTTGAGGGGTGCCTGGGTGGCTCAGTCAGGTAGGCGTCCGACTTTGGCTCAGGTCATGATCTCATGGCTCCTGGTTGGAGCCCCACGTCGGGCTCTGTGCTGACAGCTCAGAGCCATCAGCCTGCTTTGGATTCTGTGTCTCCTTCTCTCTGCCCCTCCCCCACTTGCTCTCTCTCTCTCTCTCTTTCAAAAATAAATAAACATTGGAAAAAAAGTTTTTAATTAAAAAAGTCATTAAAAAGACAATCCTTGAGTCAATAATGATACTCAAGAACATCTAGGTTGGGTAAGAGGGGATCTCCTTTATAAAAGAATGCCAGCTAATGAATGTTGAAGAAATGACAGGTTTAGAAATCACCTTTTTGCAACACAAATTTATTTATTCAGACAAGGACCAAAATAGATGCTAAAACATGGGGTCAAGTGTTGTTTAATAAAAGGATACTCGCCTGGTCTCAAAGTATCAAACCATATGTTACTTATTTAATAGGGAACTACCCCTTACAGTGGAGAGATCTGGAAGATACCACTTTTATGATGTGATCCAACTTAGCATCACCAATGATAGGAGATCCTTTGTGTTTAACCTGGATCTGATCATGAAGAAATAATTAGAGGAGCGCCTGGGTGGCTCAATCGGTTAAGCATCCGACTTCAGCTCAGATCATGATCTCATGACTCATGAGCTCGAGGCCTGCATTGGGGGTCTCTGCTGTCAGCACAGAACCCACTTCGGATCTTCTGTATCCTCTTCTCTCTCTCTGCCCCTCCCCCCCCTCAAAAATAAATATCAAAAAATTTTTAAAGATTAAAAGAAAGAAATAATAGACAATAGACAATACTAGACAAACCAAGATTGTGAAACAAGACTGTGATACAACTGGACTGGCTTCCTTAAAAACGTTAATATCATAGAAGATCAATTGTTCGTTCATTTCTTTTAAAGAGGCAGAGAAGGGGCACCTGGGTGGCTCATTTGGTTGAGTGACCAACTCTTGATTTTGGCTCAGATCATGATCCCAGGGTTGTGAGATAAAGCCCCGCATCAGGCTTCATAAGTGTGGAACCTGCTTAAGATTTTTCTCCCCCCTCCTGTCTCTCTCTCTCTCTCCCCCCACCCCAACCCCTCTCCCCCACTCACACACTCTCTCCTCTAAAATAAATAAATAAATAAAATAAAAATAAAGAAGCAGGGGGAAGTTCTAGATTAAAGAAGACTAAAGAAACATGACAATCACTGATTGGATACTGGATGTAAAGAAATAAATAAGTAGAAGATAGATGATAGATGATAGATAGGAGGGAAGGAAGAAAATAGATGATAGAATTATTGGATCAACTGGGAAAATTTGAACTGGATGAGGTATCAAATTTTCTTGAGCGTGATAATGGTATCAGTGTTATATAGGAGAATATCTTATTCTTAGTAGATATATACTTAAGTAGTTAGGGATAAAGTGCCATGATTAAAGAAACTTACTTTTAAAAACATATAGATAGATTGGGGCACCTGGATGGTTCAGTCATTTGGGCATCCTACTTCGGCGCAGGTCACGATCTTGCGGTTCGTGAGTTCAAGCCCCACATCGGGCTCTGTGCTGACAGCTCAGTGTCCGGAGCCTGCTTCAGATTCTGTGTCTCCCTCTCACTCTGCCCCTCCCCTGCTCGCACTCTGTTTCTCTCTCTCTCTCAAAAATTAATAAAGATTTTAAAAATTAATAAAAATAGATAAATAGATAATACATGGAGTGAGAAAAAGAAAACAAGGTGAAATATTAACAATTGGTGAACCTAAGTGAAGGGTAAATGGGCATTCTTTCCATTTTTCTGTGGATTTAAAATTTTTTCAAAATAAAAATATAAACATTTAGGGGGAAAATAGCCACAACAACAGCAAAAAACTTGTGAAATGCATCTAAGCCAAACTTTGAGGGAAAATGATAGCTTTCATGTATCAGAAAAGAGTTTAAAAATCAATAACCTACGTACCCATCTTATAATTTGTGTATCTCAAGATGAGTTTTTTTGAAAAGCAACTCAAACTCAACAGAAGTAGAAGAATCAAGATAAAAATAGAAACTAGTGTAAAAGGTTATAAATGTATAATAAAGAAAATCAACAACACTAAAGTTGATTCTTCAAAAAGACACTAAAATTGATAAAACCCGTATCAAGATTGGTCAAGAACAAAGAGAGAAAACACTAATCACCAATACCAGGAATGAAAGAGGACTCACTACAGACCCAACAGACATTAAAAAGGTAATAAGAAAATGGTATTGACCAACTGTCTGTCAATAAAGGTGACAATTTGCATAAACTGAACAAATCCCTTGCAAAGAATTAACTAAAATGGATACAAGAAGAAATAAAAATGTGATAGTCTTGTATTTATTAAAGAAATAGAATCCATTATTGGGGTGCCTGGGTAGTTCAGTCTGCAGAGCATGGAACTCTTGATCTCAGGGTCATGAGTTTGAACCCCAAGTTGGATGTACAGATTACTTAAAAATAAAATCTCTAAAAGAAAGAAATAGAATCCATTATTTATTTGTTTATGTATTTATTTATTTTTAAGTTTGTAAAGATTTAAAAATATACATTTAAAGAGAATACAAGTCCTCTTTGAAAGTAGTTAAGATCATTGATTGTGTTGACTTTGTCTCTCCTAATGAAACTTAGGAGAGGTGCATGACATCTCCCTCTACCCTCAAGTGGCCCAGTGTAGAAATCGCATTGTTCATGATCCCAGACACATTCACAGAGGACAGAACCACACAGACAGGCCCTATTCAAAATGGGAACTAGAAATATGTCAGCTCATCATGTCTGGCTTTGTGGGTCTGATAGTTGGACCAGGCCAAGGGCTTGTTTTCCTGTGGGAGACTTTCAAATACTCAAATGTGCACAAACTCATCATCATCAACTTGAACCTTGATGAAGTATTTCCTCCCCATGACCACCTGGCTCCTGAACTCCACAGCCTTAAAAGTAGCAAACTTGTTCTTTTCCTGCTCTTCCAGTAGTGGTTTCACATGGTTGGTGATGGTCTGGGTCTCAGCCGTGGCAGACTGCATGGCTGAAGGCGCCCCCACACATCTTGCTGGCAGGTATCAGGAGATGGGCCGAGCGGAACCCAGACCTGAGGTCCCTGCTCTGCTTAAGGCAGGTGGCCTTAGAATCCATTGTTTAACACCTTTACACACATACACAAATAACTCCAGCTCAAAAGCCTTAACCAGTACATTTTTCCAAGCATTTAAAGAGAAAATAACTTGGGTGCCTGGGTGTCTCAGTCAGCTGAGCGTCCGACTTTGGCTCGGGTCATGATCTCGGGTTTCGTGAGTTCTAGCTCTGCATTGGGCTCTCTGCTGTCAGCACAGAGACCACTTCAGATCCTCTGTTTCCCTCTCTCTTCCCCTCCCCCATTGGTTCTCATTCTCTCTCCTCTCTCTCTCAAAATAAAGAAACATTAAAAAAGACAGAGAAAATAACATCAATCTTAAAAAACAACAGGGGCGCCTGGGTGGCTCAGTTGGTTAAGCATCTGACTTTGGCTCAGGTCATGATCTCGCAGACTGTGAGTTCGAAAGCCCCACATCGGGCTCTGTGCTGACACTTTGGAGCCTGGAGCCTGCTTCAGATTCTGTGTCTCCCTCTCTCTTTGCCCCTCCCCTTCTTGTGTTCTGTCTCCCTCTCTCAAAAATAAACATTAAAAAAATTAACAAAAAAAAGCAAAAAACAACAAAACCTTGTCTCCTAGAGCATAGAAAAAAGAGAACACTTCCCAGCTCTTTTTATGAGGCCACTATAACTTTGATACCAAAACCTGACAAGGACATTATAAGAAAGGAAAAATACAGACCAGCATCTCTCATAAACATAAAGACAAATATCCTAAACAAAATGTTAACAAATCAGAGGTGACTGGCTGACTCAGTTGGTAGAGTATGCCACTCCTAATCTCTGGGTCGTAAGTTTAAGCCCCATGTTGGGTGGGGCTTTTAACTTTTAAAAAAAGTTAGCAAATCAAATAAAAATGATATTAAAATCATGAACAAATGGGGTTCTTCCAGGGATGCAAAGGTGGCTTAACAGTCATTGTATATCTTAAAAGACAGAAAAATTATTTATCTTGGTAACACAGAAAATACATTTGAAGAACAACCTGATAGGAAAATAGGCAGAAAATTTTAACAGAAACTTCATAAAAGAGGATGTTCAGATGACCAAGAATTACTTCCAACCCTCAGCATTAGGGATGGGTTTGTTCATTGTCTGTCTCACCCACCACAAAGGCAAGGACTTTGAACATCTGGGTTACCACTGTGACCCCAGCACAATGGCTGGCAGATAGTAGGTGCTGCTCATTCCTATTTGATGAAGCACCTTTTGGGAAGAGAAGCATTCTTGCACCCACAAGGCCCACTGAGTTGTACTCTGTACACAACCATGTCCACAGGCATAATGGCCAGGGCTCAGGCCACCTGGGCTGGAATTCCCACTCACCAGTTACATGATACTGGACACATAACTCAACCTCCCTGAGCCTGGCTCTTTTTCTTTTTTTTTTTTTTTTTTTTTTTTTTAAGTATATTCTACACCCAACGTGGGTCTCCAACTCACAACTCTGAGAGCAAGATTCCCATGCTCTACCAATTGAGCCAGCCGGGCTCCCGGAGCCTGTGAGCGGGAGCAGTTCTCACCAGTAGAGAGCTAGAGTGCAGAACGATCATGCATTTTGAACATGTTTGGCTTCGAGGAACTGAGAGGCTGCTGTCACCATCACTGCTATCACAAACCCCCAGATGTGCACATTCACACATGCAGGTGCACACTGCCCAGGCAAACAAGTTCTTTCCACATCCACAGCCCTGAGGGAAGGAAATGCAGTAATTTCCCGGTGAGCTGGCCAGGAGTCCAGAGAACCACTAGGGCCACAGGGGCTGGGAGGGGAAGGAGCTATGAGCCTACTCCACAGTGGGGTCCCCTGCTCGGACCCTGGGTCCTACTCCTAACCCTGAGATGCCAACCCACATCCAATCCAATCTACTGTAACAGTGGTCAGATTGCTGCCATCAAGGGAACATCTCCTATGGGCCAGGCAAGCTTCATGCCTGCCCTTAAGGGGGCAAGTGCCAGCATGAGTCTCATTTCACAGAGGTTCAAAGGCCGCAAGAGCCTGCCAGAGTTTCTGCTCTCCCCTGTGCTGAGAGTGAAGCCCACAGATCCCTGGATGGGTCGGAGCAGCTGGTAAGACCCAGCTCTCAGGGGCCCATCCCTGTCCCCACCTCCACAGCCCAGTGCTAGCCCAGACTCCAGTGCCCTAAAAGGTGAGTGCTCTGGACCCCACCATCCTCTTCTACGACTACTCCCTTTATCAGTAAAGCTCTGACCTTTACAGGCTGGCTAGGAGCTAAGCAGACATTGGAATCCAGGGCAGGGGGTGGAGGATTCTGAGAAGACCCCACCCTTCCAGCAGCCCAGGACAGTTTCCATCCCTGCAGAGGCCTCCTCCTTCTGTGACACCAGGAAGCTCCCTCCTGGGCAGGCCTAGTTTCTTTATAAATCAAGTGCAGCAATGAATCCCACTGGATTCTGGGAAAAGCAATGAATCTTCCCACCAAGGATCCTGTGGGAGGGCAGGTATTTCTGAGTGGCAGGTATATGTCACAAAGCTGAAAAGCCAACACTACCCTGAAGTTCATGCAGTCTCCCTAGAAGACAAGCACTTGCTCAGAGCCTCAGAACACCCAGTTTGCATGCAAGCCTAACACACTGGGCCATAAGGCTGGAAGATGACAGACTAGAGAGAAAGGAACCTCACTGTCATCATGTGTCTATTTACCCATTACTCATGGTGCTGGGTCTCTACTCATGCCAACTTTAAGACCCCTCCCCCAGGGGCCCTGGCTGCAGAAATCATGGCCCCAAAGGAACAGACCTGGCACGGTAGGCTAGGAGGAGTTCGGGTCTGGGAGGCCTGCTGCTAAAAGGAGATGGTGGTGGGGAAGCTGGAGACAGCAGGGAGGAAGGAGAGTGGGCTTCAGGCAGGACCCCAGCCCAGCCAGGGTCTCTTGACCCCCTGTTCCACAGAAGCTGGGGCCAGCTCCAGGCTCCCTCCCACTCCTGGCTTCTTAAAACAAGAACAGGAAGTTGAGAGTGCTGTTTGACAAGTACACAAAACACCGGGGAGAAAACCACATCCGCCTTCCTCACCAAGGAGACTTGCAGGGAAGATCTTGGGCTCAAGAGCAGAGACCCCAACCGCAGACCCTCACACATGCACAGCAGGACATTCCACAGAGAACCACAAGACAAGAACCTCTCCAAGGGGAGACACAGTGGGCCCAACCCCCCTCAAAGAAATGTGGCAGCAGCTCTCACTCCTGGGGACCATGTCCCCAGCACTGGTCTCTGGGGCCTGAAGCCCCTGCCTGGTTTGCAACTACAGCTATGGTTCAGGTGGGCACAACACCTCTGTATGTTCTCCAGAGCATGGGGGAGGGGAGGTTCACTCCCCTCCCATCACCTGGAAGGCCCCTGGGGAGACCAAACAGCCTGTTCCCCACTTGTCGCTGAGCTGCCACCCTCAGCCACTGTCATCATAGAAGGAGCCCTGAAGGAGGAGAGAGAAAGCCCTGAGAACAGCCCAGAGGACCAGGTCAGAGGACCAGAGACAGATGAACAGATGCACAGACAGACAGACAAAAGAAGGAAGGAAGGAAGGAAAAGGCAAGTTAATGCAACAGAAGGATAAAGCATACAGGAAAGGTGAAGCCAGAACAAAGACAGCCCAGAACACCACCTGCCCAGCAGTGGCTGGGCCAGGACTCGGCCGTGCTCCCCCTTGTGCTGGGACTGTCCCCTCGGTTTATAATGTATTTCTGATCCTGACAGTGATCCATGAGGCAGATATTCCGGGAAGCAGACCCGGCCAGCAGGGAGGGAATGATTTCTCAGGCTTCTTTCTTACAGGCCCGGGCTGGGGGCCAAGGGCCAGGAGGGGCGTCCTGCTATGTTCCGCTCTGGTAGGCAGTGGAAGCCTCTCATGAGCTAGGCTTCCTGGAAAAGAATAGGAAATGCAGGCCCCCTCTCCACCACCCACCTTGCCCCGGCCCCAGACATCAAACAGTCACTGGCTGGGCCCAGGCCCTGACATCAGAAGGGGAGGCTGTGGGGGACATGGTGCCAGCAAGGGCAGATTTCCTAGATCCTGGGTCAGGGGAGAGACTGGCCCCGGGTAGCACTGAGTGCACCCTGGCAAGCCAGGACTCACCCATACTTCTGGAAGAAAACCCCAGCCTTAGACAATTGTGTGGCTTCTCTGAAGGGCCAGTGCCAGTCATCAGGGTCAGCCCAGGCCAGACCAGGGACACTGTGGCAGTCCCCTCTCGGGGCTTCCCGAGGCCTGGAGCTAGAATAGACTCACACACCACCTCTGTCAATATCCCCAAGCCCCCTTCTGTCCTCTGCGCACACTTTTCTCCTGCTCTATGCAAGGGTCCTGGGGCTGCCTCCTTGCTGGACTCCAAACTCATGTGACCCCCACCACCAGTGCACACACACATGCACCTTCTCCACACTCTCACCACGGGTCACAAAGTGTCCAGGAGGAGCCAGCCACTGAGAGCCACCCAGCTCCCACCCACCTCTTACTCACCGTCCAATCTCCGAGCAGACCTTGGAGTCAGCGGCGACCGCAGCGTGGGCAAAGGCCTGGGAGCCGCAGTGGGCATGGTGGCGAGAGAGGACCACGGCGGGCACGATGATGGCTAGGGCCAGCCCCAATCCCAGAAGGACCATGCTGACCATGGCCCTGCGTCCCTGGGCCATGGCTCTGAGGTCCAGGGTGGAGAGAGAAGGCAGGTAGACAGACAGATGGGTGGATGAATGAACAAGATGGGCAGATAGACTCACAGGTGATTGGACAGATGAACAAATAGATGGAGGCCAGAGACAGACAAACAAATGGATTGACAGTCCAGATAGCTGGACAAAAGATAGTAAGAGAAGGTTGGACAGAGATGGGATTACAGACAGTGGACAGACAGGTTTACCAACGAACAGAGGCACCCAGAGGACAGGTGGGTGTATGGACGGACAGCTGGCGATGGCAGGGCTGCTGCCCGACTCTAACGCTTGCTATGAGAGGCAGAGCTGGCCACACGCCTGAACTTCCAGTTTTCAGTCCCTGTTCTTGGCCCTGGCGGGACGCCAGGGACCAGGGCGTTTGTGGGGAGTTTTCCTTCCAGAAAGGAGAAAGCAACCGCCGTTAACTCCCTCATTCCTGCAGCCTGCCCCCTGCAAGCCTTGATGATACAAACACCCCTCCTCCCCAGGGCTATCCCAACCCACGTGCTTGAGGACTTGGCGCCTACTGCCCACAAGACAGCTGGGGTTCAGGATGCCCAGAGCCCCCGCGGCCATTCTCCAGTTCCCAGCAAAGCCAGGACAGCAGGGTTCAGGCCTGCCTGCCCAGTCCCCTCCCCTGGATCAGGCTCAGAGAGACAAGGGGGCCAGAGTGGCACCCCGACTCCTGCCTTCTTGGTGTGACCCTGCCCAGCAACAGCTTGCCCTAGTATCCTCAGAGTCAGAGGACAGTGGAGATGTTTGGGACACAGAGGTAGGGCTGAAGGGGGCCAGAGACAAAGGGAGGGAGGACCTAAGGCGATGTCACTCAGGACCCGGGTTCAAGTCCCAGCTCAGCCACAGCCTAGCCAGGGAACAAGGGTGCTAGGAAGGGGTTCAGCTTCCCAATCTGCATCAAACACCCAGGACTACAAGACATCTATGTGAGGAATGCAGACAGGGACTGCACCCAGCCCTTGGCACCCACTACCCCTGGGGCCCGCTGTCCTAGAAATGCCACCATGGGCCTCCAGAGAGTAAGGCTGCCCTCCCATCTGCCTCTCTGCCCTTCCCTGGCAATGTGTCTGCTTCCCTGTGTCTGTGGTGACAGTGCCTCCTCTCCTGGGGACACTGGCCTAGGCCCTCCCTTGCCCAGACCTCAGGGTGTCCAACAGGGAGGCTGCTGGGGGAGAGGGGACCCTTTGAGTCCCCTCTTGACCAGGCTCACAGGGGCACAGGGTGCAGGGGCCACAGGCTGGACTCCCACTCACAAAGCCCCCATGCCCCCCCACCCCATATGTCCTCTATCTTCCTTCCCAGCTGAGCACTGCCCTCCCCAGGCCTCTCTACACCTCCTGGTATAGCAGAGAAACCATGCCCATTCAGCGACACAGACTGCTGGGCTCTGTCCCAAGCTTCTGGTCAGCCTGGACAGGCTCTCTAGTAGGCCCGTTCCCACAGTTGCCTTGTGGGATGGGGAGGGCTGTGGGCGCCTTTTCCTGCCCCCACTATCCCCCACAGCACAGTGACATTGCTCAACCAGGAAACAAAGTGCATTCCTGGGCCAGCGCCAGCCCACCCGCTAGGAGGCAGGGGCGGCAGAGACAGCAGGTCTGAGGCATCAGGAGTGGGACATCCCCCCTCCTCTCCCCAGCCATCATGGTCAGGCTGAGGCCAGGGTGCGAGGGCTGGAGGAACAAAGGCCCAGGAAAGGAAGGACCATCAAGGTAGGCCTGGCTAGAGATGTGGCTGGGGAGGCTTAGCTGAGAAGGGTCCTGAGTATCCATGTCTGGAGGGGAGGGGTAGGAGATGATGGGAAGGAAAGAGAGAGGAAAGCAAGTCCCTCAGCCCCTGAGGGAGGCTTCAGCTGAGCCCGTGGGGTCTGGGGAACTGGGTGCACTCTGCCCACATGTGGGAGCCCAAGGAGCTTCCCCTCCAGCAGGAACAAGACCAGCCCCTCAGGCCTCAGTCTTCTCTTCTGCAAACAGGGCTATGGCCTTTCCTCTGGCACCAAAATGAAGGCTGAGGAGGTTTGCACACCCCAGCAGCCCAGCCTCCATCCTGTCTCCGGGGGACCCCAGCGGTACTACCCTCTGGGGCTCAGGGCCCAGATTGCAGATATAAACCCCATTTCCTTGTGGGTACTTTGGAAACACCGGGTTTTCCTGCCTTGTGAAGGAGAGCCCAGACCTGGTCTCCCCTGGCCTCTGTGTCCCTGGTCTCAGGGGTTCCCCACTCATGTTCACTGGTCAGGGGGACATCTGGCCATCAGGTTGTGACACCCCTTCCCCTGCTCACCCCCTCTAGCCTTTCACAGCTCCTCACGTCAGGCATCACAACCGAGTGTAGGAGACAAGTTAGCAGACCCCAAGGGAGGGCAGGAGGGGCTGGCCTGTGGTGGAGGGGGCAGGGTGCTGTGGCCCACGGCCCCTCCAGGCCCCGCTCCTGGGCTGCATTCTCTGGCGGCCCGCCAGTCCAGCTCTGACCCTCAGGATCTGGGGACCTTTTCCAGCTCACTGTTCCCTGAGAACTGGGCCTCTTTCTGGAGCTGACCACAGCTTGAATTTCATTCTATTCTAGGTTTGTGCTTGGAAAATCCCCCGGAACCTGACTGTGACT
This sequence comes from Panthera onca, assembly GCF_046562875.1. Lineage (NCBI taxonomy): Eukaryota > Metazoa > Chordata > Mammalia > Carnivora > Felidae > Panthera > Panthera onca. Next base: position 17,929,727 of record NC_138350.1, read on the forward strand.
AAGAAGTTTTGCTCCAGCCTCTTGCCCAATCCCACTCTTCAGACCTCAGGTTCACTTCCATGTGTCCTCCACAGTGTGAGCGGGGGCTCCCACCAGGCTGAAGAGGTAGCAGAGTTGATAAGCTTTTTCTGCTGGGTGCACGCTGGCCGAGTAAACTCCGGGGCTGTGACACCCCCTGGTGGTTAATGCTGGGAAGTGCCACTGTCCGGGCCAGAAAAGCGGCGACCTGGCCCCTGAGGCTCAGGGTACCGAAGGATAATGTTTGGTATGGGTCTGCCCCGCCCCTCACCCACCCTCCCACTGGGCTCTCATGAAAATTCTGAGGCTAGCTCCAGCACCTGAGGGGTAAAGACCTCTGAATCCCACCTCTTCACCCTTCCCCACCTGACAGCTCCATTTCACACACACAGGATGCTGAGGTCCAGGGATATGGGAGCCTGGCTGGCAAGGCTGCCCAGAGCCTGATGGTGTGGCCCCCATTTATTGCACTGCTTTGTCACTCACAGGGGAAGCAAATCCCCTCAAAGTCCCACTTTGGCCCCAGCGGACATCTCATCCTTAGGTCGCCAGTCAGCCTTGCCCGCCCTGAGTACTCAGTAGCCAGCAGGCTCCCCGCCTTTCCTGGAATCTGAGGCAGCTGCCCAGCCACCAGCCGTGTGGACAATGGCCTGTACCACAGCGATGAAGTTGGAAGTGACCTCAGCGTGGTGGTGCCGGGTCTTCAGGGCTGCAACCACCGCCTGGAGGTGGGAGGGGATAGAGAGGCCTCAGCAGGGCCCAAGATGCCCTGCGAACCACATAGACCCACACTGAAACACACAGGTAGTGCCATTTCTGCCCCAGCGGCCAGGAAGAGCAAGTTGGGGGCAGACGGTCCTATTGGGTCTCACCGGAGCAGGTAGACTGACTCACATCCCACAAGGGTTCAAGATGGCCCAGGCAGTAGGTGTGAAGGTATCTGCCCCAGGCAGAGGGGCAGTCTACTCCATGATGACTCAGGAGATCCAGGCCTCCCTCCCAGGACACCCTGTGACCCCCACCTTGTGACTATTTCCTTGACTCTTTACCCACCTGGTCAGTGTCTTTCTCCAGGGTCGTGGTGTTAGGCAGAAGCTGGTTGTGCAGTCGGGGCTCCTCTACTGCCCGCTTCACATCGTAGCCAAACCACAGGTTATGGATGATGGCCTGGAGGTGGCAGGGGGGGGCAGTGAGGGGGTCAGTGTGGTCCAGGGACAGGGGCTGGGGGGATAAATGGGTGATACCTACCAGCGCAGTGGCTGTGGTGATTTTCGTGCCCCCAGAGGCACCCACCACCATGCGGACCTGGCCATCCCGGCCCACGATGATCGCTGGACACATGGATGAGAGTGGCTGCTTCCCTGCGATCACCAGGTGGATGGGTGGGGACAGAGATGCTGGTCAGCTGCCTGCCCAGGACACCAGCCCTCTCCCCACCTGAGCCCCCTGCCCCACACCTGGTTTGATGAAGTTGGCTGGTGAGGGGGGCACCCCGAACTGGTTGGTGATGTTGGGGGAGCTGAAGTCATCCATTTCATCATTGAAGAGGATCCCACTGACCCGTGATCGTACCTTAGAACCAAAGCTGAAGACCAGCTGAGTCAGCCAGCTATGGCGAACCCAGCCCCACCCTGCCCAGCCCCTACCCACCCCCCAAAGCTCCAGCTCTCTCCCGGTGAGGCTGAGGGTACATGTTCTACCAAGGTGGGGCCTCAGTTCCCACAATGAAAGAGGTCGATGGAGCCCCCTTCTAGGACATGCAAGCAGCCCCCAGACCACCCAGGTCACCCGGCAGCCCCTACTAGAGGTTGATGGTGCTGGTGGCCGACACAGCGCTGCCGTCCTCTGCAACCACGGACAGGTGGGCAGTGCCACCATCATCAGGCGTGTAGAACTCAGGCTCATAGTAGGGGAACGGGTGAGTGGTATCATCAGAGATCCGGGCCCGGAGCTGGGCGGCAAAGAACTCGGAGCTCATGTTGCGGACCACCTGCCGAGACCCCAGAGCTGGCCTGAGGAGGTGGGGAGGGGGTGGGGAGGGGGCACAGGCTTGTGCGAGCAGCTCTTGGGAAGCCCCCAACATGGCCCTGACCACAACCCTCCTGCACCCTCAACATCACATGGCCCTCTGATCCCCTCTTTCCAGCCTTTGTCTGTACTGCAGTCCAGAAATTCAGTATTTATCTGTCCACCCCACAACACCCCACTCTTGCAGCATTCAATCATTCATTCATTCATGGAGCTTGTGCTGTGTGCTTGGATCAACAGGGAACAGACGTACAGATCCCAGCCCTCCTGGCAGGGAAGACCAAGGCAGGCAGGGACATGTTGAAAAGAACAAGCCAGGTAAAAGGGATAGGGAGGGATGAGGTGGGGACCAAGTGGTCAGGGAGGGCTTCTCAGAAGAGGTGATATCTGAAAAGAGCTGTGAATGTGGCCTGAGTGATAAAATGCAAAGGCCCTGAGGCAGGCCTGGAGTGATAGAGGGTGAATAGGGTCAAGGTGGTAGAAAAGGTCAACAGGGGCTGATCCTATAAGTCTTCATAAGCCCCATAAGGACTTTGGCTTTTTCTCTGAGCCACCTGGTCCTGGGACAGAAGAGTGACCACACTGGTGAGTCACAGGACCCCTCTGGCAGCTATGTGAAGGTAAAAGGGTAGAACCCAACTGGGAAGCTATGACATCAAACATCAACCATGTGAGAGATGGTAGCTGGCCCAGCTGGGAGAGAATCAATGGCCCCAATGTCTTCAATCCAGAGTGCCCATTAGCTGAGGAGATGAACACTGCAGATGGCCAATGTAGGAGACAGTCAGGAGCTTGATTTTGAACAGGTGCCCTTGGGACCCTGAAGAGCCTGTTTCAGGTGGGTGGTAGACCTACATGTGGGCAAGATCAGGCTGAGGGATAAACATGGAGCCATTAGCTTCTGGTGGCTGCTTAAAGCCATGAGTCTGGGGGCACCTGGGTGGCTCAGTTGGTTGAGCATCTGACTCTTCATTTGTGGCTCAGGTCATGATTCCAGGGTCATGGGATTGAGACCTGCATTGGGTTCTGTGCTGAGCATGGAGTTTGCCTAAGATTCTCTCTCTCTCTCTCTCTCTCTCTCTCTGTCCCTCTCCCCAGCTTGTGTGCTCTAAAACAAAAACAAAAACAAAAAAACAAAAACAAAAACAAAACAAACAAAAACTAAAAAAAAGCCATGACCCTGAATAGGGTCCCCACAGTGGTGAGGACAGAGAAAGAGGAGAGTAGATGAGACAGGAGCCAACAAGGAAGGCCCCTGGGGACTAAGCAAAGGAAATGCCTCCAGAATTTTCCAGCAACATCCCACAGGGAAAATGTTCAGCCTGAATCTACTCCTAAGAAAACACAAAGTCAAATCCAGGATGTGGACTGATTCTGCAAGATGACTGCCTTGGGCTTTAAAAATCAGCAAAAGAGCCAAGAGGCCTATTGTAGGCTAGAGACCAGAGGGGCATAAACAGCAACTGTAAGGTATGAGTTTGACGGGCTCTGGACCTAACAACCCTGGGACTGTTGGGAATACAGGTGTCTAACAGGTCAAGTCCTCTCAATGTCAGGGAGTAGGAGTCCTCAGTTTTAGGAGCGACAACCCAAAGTGTGGTATCAGTGACTGACCATCTGATACCCCAAAAAACACATGCATATTGATAAAGAGGTAGATGGAGGCAGAGAGAGAGGAAGGAAATGTGGCAAAAGCCTACAACTTTGCAAAATGAAAAGCTGAGCAAAGGAGGTGGTAAACTGTGTGAGATGCTGCAGTAGGGGGCCCAAAGGGGAAACTGAGGCTGGACTCAGGGGGCAGGGTGAGAGGTCATGGGGGGGGGGTGGAGAAAGAAGGGCACAGCCGGATGGGAGAGGACTTGAGAAAGGGACAGAGTGGCCAAGTTTGCTCTGAGCAGAAGCCAAGGAATGGGGTCAGCAGCTGAAGGTTCTGAAGCAACAAGAGTATGATTCTCGCTCCAGAATGATGTGTCTGAAAGGACAGACTAGGAACGCCAGAGGCAGAGCAGTGTTGCAGGAGAGACTTGCGGAGTCAGCAAGTGCATGAGCAGAGGAGCTGGCCTTAGCCAGGCCAAATGGCAGATAGGGGTGCGATGCAGCAGCCTCAGGGATATGAGACACCGGGTCACCGGCTGCAGTCGGGAGTAGTACAAAATGCTCATTGGGGAAAAAAAAAGAGATCCGGGAAAGCAGAAAGGCTGCTGGGCAGCTGAGAGGCACAGGCCAGTGTGAGGGAATCTGCAGGTCTACCGCGGAATGGGTGATCCGAGTAGGTAAGGAGGGTGGTGATGGGAGTCTTGATGGAGGCCCAGCCTGGATCTGGCAGTGAGTGGGTTGGGCTGTGCAGGATCCGGGTAGGGCCTAGGACACATTAGCTCCTGGGTGTGACCACAGAACCAGTGGCCAAGGCCCAGGGCATTGCTCCTCTCCCCCTCAGCCATCCTCCTCATTACCCTTGAGGGTTGCAACATCCCCATGCATTCCCCACCTCAGCACCGAACACTCCAAACCCTTCCAGGACAAGGGTACAGCCCCCAAGGTGGGAGCACAGACACAGGTAGGGGACACTAATTACTCATTGTCAAGTCTGTCATACTGTGAGCTCCGTGTGGCAGAGGGCCATCACCAGGCCATCCCAGCACATGGTAGGTCCACCACCAAAGTTGGTGGTGAAAGCATGTGTGAGGCTGGGGTGGTCCCAGGAAGCCCTCCTCGCACATCCATGGCGGGCCCTCCCGCACCCATCACGGGCCACCCCCTGCCTCTTACCTCCATCATATTGACAAACTTGGGGTCCCCAAGCAGGGTCCTCTTGGCATAGGCAAACCGGAAGGCCTCCACAATGCGGTGGTAGGTCAGACCCTTCTGTTCGGGTGTCTCCACACTCGCTGGGGAGAAGTTGTACCCTGGTTGAGCAGAGATGGGGGCATGTTAGCAGTCCCGGGGCCCTCTGCTGAGACAGCTGGGTGCCCCAGGGTAGGCTCACACCTCCCTGAATCACTTGGCCCAGCTTGAGAAGGGGAATGCTTAATAAAAACCAGTGGACACTTAGGAGGAATGTAAGAATGGAATGAGTAAGGGACCCCTGGGCCTGGGATGACCACTTAGATTTACCAGATGCGTCCTCTGGACCAGCATGGCTATTCCCACCCCAGGACACTGCTCTGTACCTTTTTAGCTCCCAACCATTCCTCCTCCTCCTCCAGCCCCTGATCATCGCCCCTCACAGCCCTGGTCACTCTGCACCGCCTCCTGCGGAGCCACGGTGGGAGGGCTCACCCTTGAGGATGTTGAGGATGAGAGCCAGCACGGGCCCACTGAGTGGGGCACTGGGCACGTAGAGCTGGGCGTCCCCGAGGCTGATGTTCAGTGGCTGCTCTATCAGCTCGGCACGGTAGTTGTTCAGGTCCTCGGTGGTCATAATGCCCCCTGCAATGAGACAGCAGCTCAATGGGTGGACACAGGGATGGGGCCCCCAATCTGAGGGGAGCACAGGACCATCACGCTGAAACCCCTGCCCACTCTTGAGGGCCCCGCTCCTCCCCCTCCCCACTGCCCCATCCGCCAGTCCCTCTGTGCTCCCTGATGATACCACCTCTCCACTGCCAGGCTCAGGCCATCTGCCCTCTATCTGTTTGCCCCACTGGCCTCCAGGTCTGCCTTCTCTCCTCTTGGCGGCCAGAGAGTCTTCTCTAAGTGGAAAGTATCTGCTCCCATCTCTCCCCTGCTCAGTCCCATCCTCCAGTGACTACTAATAGGTGGGTGAAAGGAGGCTCTTTAATTCTACAGGGAACTGGCTCCAGAAAGACCAAGTATTTATAGGCTAATTTCCTGCCTCAGTGGTAAAGGTCAACATGCTAATCACTCTCTTCTGTGTCTCTGACAAAAATAACAGCAGGAAGAAATCCACAGCTGGGGAGAGAGAGGCAGCACCAGGCTTCTTGGCTGAAAGTCATGAGAACTTGTCTCTGCTTGCAGCCCCTCCAGTGCCTCTCTCACCAAGCCCACCCTCATCCACTGTGACCCTCAGGGATAACTAAAGCTCATCCTCTCTGGGCCTTAGCCTATTCCCTCTGCCAGGAAGGCTCTTCCTCTCTCCAAGCTCATCTGTAGCTCAGGTACCACCTCCTGCTAGGGGAAGTCCCCTCAGATCTGCATTTCAATGCTTCCTCAGCTCCAGTTCCAGCCTAGACCTTCATTTACTTACAGAGGACTTTCCCTCCTGAACTGCACTGGTCTCTCAGTTTCGACCTAACCAAGATCTATGGATCTATGTGGCCTGTCACTGACTGCAGACATATCTGTGACCCCCCCCTCCCCCTCCAGGCACTGCCTGAGGGCCCAGTGCCCAGGTCGGGCAGGACCAGAGGACCTAAGTCCTCTGAGCTCTGGCTCAGAGCTCCTGCTGCTGAGTTCCTTGCCTAGGGTTCCTGAGATTGCCCACTTACCGGCCGCCTGGATGTCCTTGACAATCTGGGCTGTGAGGCTCCCGTTGTAGAAGGCCTGGGCTCCCTCCAAGGCCAGCGTCTCGTATGTGTTGGCCAGCTGCGGCATGGTCAGTCTGTCCCCCTCCCGCAGCACCTTCCCATCCCGGCAGAACACCTCACTGGGGCAGAGGGGCTCCCGTGAGGCAGGCAGGCAGGGTGGATTCGGCCAGCCATTCCCACCCAACCACACAGGAGATCAAAGGAAGGGCAGTGAGCACCTGTCCACAGGTGAGTCATCCTCTGGTGTCCAGCCAATGCTTCCTAGAGTCCCTTGCCACTCAGGACTCACAAGCCGGGACCCCAGGCACCAGGCTCAGAATGTGATCCCACACACATTGGGAAAGGCTTTTATATCCTAGACCTCATCCCTCTGCCAGTCATTCATGGCATGCAGGGACCTTGGGCCACATCTGCCCAGCCTGTGCCCCAGGGCAGGCCAGTACCCACAGACATACCACAGTGCAGGCTGTTCCTCGATGACAGCCCTGTCTTTCTCCAGGGCTGCCGCCAAGCCCTTCCCCACAGGGAAGCCCTGGCGGGCCAGCTGGATGCTGGGCTGAAAGAGGTGAGCCCAGGGCAGCCGCCCATGCCGCTGGTGGGCCAACTCATAGCCTCGGATCTCACCGGGAACTGCCACCGACAGCCCCCCTGCAGAGGGACAGGAAGACAGTTAGTGGCTCCAGTCAGGGGACATCAGGAGGGGTGTTCTCCCTCAGCAGCAACCTAGGCACAGTCTCCAGATGGGATCAGTGAGCTTTAGGAAGCAAATGGAATTGTCATATGTGGACTCCGCTGGCAAGAGTGTAGATTGGCCAGGGATATGTGACAAGGCCACAGTCCTGCTGTCCCAGGACTAGATGTCTGCCTCTGCAGGTGCTACCAGGTTTGAAATCCTGTGCCAGGCCCACAGTTGCACAACAAGACTGTGGGGAAGCCAGACCCCTACCATCTCTTAGTCTGAGCCTCCTAGCCCACAAGGCCTCTCATCCCATAAGACTCAAGGGGTCCACTGGAACCCACCAAAGTCCCCAGGGCAAGCCCAGGCCACCCTCGACACTGAGCCAGTTCCAGGGTAAGGCCTCTACCTTCCTCCCTTCTACTGTCCCAGACCCAGGACCTGAGTCCAACCCCCTGCCCTATATGTACCCTCACTGGGTTTCAGTTCCCCATCTGACCATAAAGAGTTTTGTCTCTTGCAGCTGACCTTAGAGGAGCCCACAATTCCACTGGAAACAGACTCCTGGACCCTGCTCCCCACCCACCCCCATGGCCCACTATGCCCTAAGCTGGGCACTGATACAGAAAGGCCCTTGCTCCCAGACACCTTCTTGCTTTCACCCCTGGATGACCAGGGCCATTTCAGCTACACTCAGGCTAGATGACTGCAGCTCTGGAACTACCTCTCCCATCCTGAGGTTGGGCACAAGGTTCTGAGAGCCAGGTTGTTATGGTCTGTATGTCTGCACATCTCAGAAGGTCTGACACCCGGCCCATGATTCCTGCCACCTTAAAAAAAAATGCTGCCCTGATCTTGGGCTAATAGGTCTCAGACCACCCTGCTAACCAAGGTCACCAGTGACCCCCACACTGCCAGACCAGGGTCCTCTCTCAACTTTACCTTACTTAGCCCGTCACTCCTCCAGGGTCACCTCTGCATCCCACATGCAAGGCTCTGTTAGGGTCTCCTCTGTCTACACTCACCATATTGGTGACCTCCCCCAGATCAGGGCTTCAAATTTCATGTATGTGCTGCCAGTTCTAAATTTACTCTCTGGCCTGGCCTGCTCCCCCGATGGCCTGATCTGAGGATGCACCTGCCCATGAGAAAGGCATCTCAAACTTAACACACTCAAAACCCAACTCCAGACTGTCACCCAAACCCACTCCCCCACAGCCTTGCTGGCCTCTGTTAGGGGCACCCCATGCTTCCGGGTACAGATCAAAGACCAGGGGTCATCCAGGACTCTTGGTATAGGAGTTGGTGTCACACCCGACCTCTCAGCAAATGCACAGGCTCCACCTTCTAGGTTTGTTGAATACCAACCACCTCCCAACACCCTCATCTCTCCGTGGTCATCGTGGTGACCTCCTGACGGGTCACCTGATGGGCAGGCGGCTTGCTCCCTGCCTCTTCTGCAGCTGCCCAAGGGGTTCAGCCAGACATAGGCCAGATCTACCCCCACAAACACCCCAGGGGCCACTGCTACCTCTCTTGGACAAGAGACAGGGTCTTCACAATGACCCATAAGGTCTGACACCACCTGAGCCATTCTGACCCTGGGGTCGCCCATTGCAGCCTTGCTAGTTCCCGCAGTTCTCTGTCCCATCTTCCCATGTGGGTCACTTGCTCTTCCCCCAGACACCTGCACAGCTATCCTCACCCACTCCAGACCCTGGGTCTTTGCCCAGACATTTCCCCCGTGACCAGGCTACACTTGGTGAACTGCACGCCTTCCAGCCCTTCCCACCTCTGCTGTTCTGGTACCACCTGGCTTGGCTGGTCCACGGATTTTATCTGTTGCCTTTGTTTTGTCCCCAGGCTTGGGGAACAACCCCTGACATTTTAAGAGATTCCCAATAAGTCCTCGTTAAATAAGTGAATTCCGAGCATCCACAAGGTGCTAAGTCTGTAAGATTCCAGCAATCACACTGAATGATTTCATTTCTACACATTCTGAGTCTCCCAGGGGATATAAAAATTCAAAGAGGCTGTATGTTGGAGGAGACTCCAACGGGGCTGCTCACAGGGCCTCACCCAGGGCCCTGGCCCGAGGGGCAGAGCCTGCAACTGGGGATCAGACCTGCTATGGCCAACAGCCCCCTCGTCCTGCCTCTAATCTCCTATCCTGCTTTCCTCCTATCCTCCTTTTGGGTCCTTGGAGCAGCAACCCCTGCTGGCCACTGGCTTCCCCTCAGCTGCATGGGGAGTTTGGGGGCCTCTTCTCTGCATGAAGGCCTTGTTAAAAAAGATAGACTCGACTGCGTTTTTGGAGCTATCTCCACAAAATGAACGAATAAATGAAAGTCTTGGATGCCTTTGAAAAATTCAGGACTTTGACAGCCCACGTTCAATTTGGGTCTCAGCACCATCCAGCTGTGTGACCTCAGTTGGTTTGCATGACTTCTCTGGACCTATAAAATAAGAATCAACACAGCGCTTCCCCTGACTCCCAAGCATACAGGGAGGATTCAAGGGGCCCATTGGTGAAAACAGCTAAGCAGCATGCTGGCCCCAGTGCCCCCCGATATGTGCAAGCTGTTGAAATAATAATTATTCTCTCCATGCCCTAGCACCCTGGAGAGGCCTGAGTGGAAATAACAGAAGCTCCATGTCTTCACCCTCGGGAGGGTGTTGTCGGGCCAGGAAGGGCTGGATGGGAAGGGTGCACATCAGCACTGCCAGAATTGTCGCCAGCATCAGACAGGGGCATGCCCATGCCTTCCCGGCAGCTCACCCCAGCTCTGCGCCCACACCTGAACTTGCACCTCACCTTTCTGTGACTGCTCCGGGCTGTTAAACATGCCTTCGGAGGCCAGCCCAGGGGCCACCTCACGGGCGTTGATGATCTCAACTTTTCCTAGAAGGAGAAGAAGGTGGGCAGTCCGGACCAACACCAACCCCTCACCCCGTGTGAGCCCAGGGGCCACCCGGCTCTGCTTGCCCCCGGCCCACGTCCAGTCTGAGATGGACAGCCCCTGCCAATTACCTCCCCTACTCCCCGTGGGCACTCACGCGTGGTGCTGTTGTAGATGGTGAGGAACAGGCCGCCCCCGATGCCCATGCTGTGGGCGTTCATGAGCCCCACACACAGCAGGGCCGCAATGGCAGCATCCACCGCCGAGCCACCGTCCCTCAGCATGTCCCTACCGGCAGCAGGTGGTGGGGAGTGAGCACCTGCGGGCTCCCCAACCCCCCGACACATGCACACTGCCACCCAACTCCACCCTTTCTGGCCACCCTGCCCAAAGGAGGATGGAAGAGGAAACCGTAGTTTTGGTTTTTACATGTCACTCTAAGACCAATGGGCTTATATGTTCTTCCTTTCAAGCAAACAGATGTGCATGACGTTTATAAAAGAAAGAAAACGGAAAAACGTTACTTTTTATTAGCAACCTTCTTTGTCTGTTTATGTCTTTTGGGAACTGATCTTTGTACATAATGTGAGATAGGGGTCTAAAATAGCATAAAACAGCAGTTTATCCAAAGGGACAGAGGTCTGAGGAAAGGGACCCAGCTGGGCACCAGGAAATCCACATCCTGCTCTTGGAGTCAGTGTCCCCTTCTGCCCTGACCAGAGGCTGCTGTGAAGGTCCAAGGAAAGGACAGGCAGCTCCATGTGCATCAGACACCCCTTGTCCGGGTAGCTCGTGTACAGACGGGGAAACTGAGTCTCAGAGGGATGAGGATCTTGCCCAGATCCACTTCCAGTGGTCCTCCTGTATACCCACGCCCTGCCTGCTCACCTCCCGATCTCTGAGCAATACTTGGCATCTGTGGCCACAGCTGCCCTGGGGTAGACGTGGCTCTGTGGCTTGGAGGTCAAGAGCAGGCAAAGGCACAGGATGATGATGAAGATCACTAGGACCACGGCCAGCAGGGCCAGCACCACATACCGCTTCTTCATGGCTCTGCAAGTACCTGTTGTTTGGGGTCAGGGGGGAGGGCTGGTGGTTAACAGGGTCAGGGGACTGCCACTGGCCTGGCCTTGGGCACATCCTGACCCTCACCACACAGAGCACAGCCAATAGTCAAGCCTCAGAAACATGTCCCTGGGGGCACCTGGGTTGCTCACTCAGTTGGTTAGGCTTCCAACTTCGGCTCAGGTCATGATCTCACCATTCATGAGTTCTAGCCCCGCATGGGGCTCTGTGCTGACAGCTCAGAGCCTGGAGCCTGCTTCAGATTCTGTGTCTCCCTCTCTCTCTGCCCGCCCCCCCACCCCCGCTCATACTCTGTGTGTGTGTGTCTCTCTCTCAAAAATAAATAAACATTAAAAAAATTTTTTAAAAGAAAAAAATATGTCCCTTTGTTTCCTTCCAGCCCCCGGCCACTTGCTCTGCCAGAAACTCCCAGCCCCATTTCTCCCTTCCTAAATTGCCCTGCTTATCCTCAAGGCCCCATCCCAGTAAAGACCCCATGTCCAACAGAAATCTCTCCTGGGAGCCCCCAGATTCCATGTGTCCCACAGTCAGAGCCACTGCCAAGCAGGGAACTCTACCGGGAACAAGCTTGGCCTGATCCCTTCTGTGACCCCCACCTCAGCCCAGAGCCAGACACCATCCATGGGCCCCCAGAGTGGCCTGCCACAGACTGTGGGGTTCGGCTTCCATTGTACCCTCAAAAAGGACACCCACAATCTCCTTGTAAAATTGTCAGACAAGCTGCCATGGGGCAGGGGCCTACCTTTCTCAGCAGATGGAAGCCCCACACCTTGCCTGGGGAGGTGGCCACAAAAGCGGGGAGGGCTTGGCTGAAACAGCTAAGGAAATAACTGGGGTCTCCCTCACAGACAGTAGGAGCCGGTGTCCACAGAATCTGCTCCAGACAGACACCTCGATCAGGCAGCCTCTTTGCTCTCCTGAAAATCAAGATAGTGTACCTGAAACAGGCCTCCCCAGGGATGTCCTCCCCAGGGAGCTCTGTGAGGTTCCTCTGACCCAGATGAACTCTGGAGTCGAAGAGGAGGCTGTCCGACTCTCCCACATTTGTGTGAAATCTCCAGGCACAGCCGAGAGGGGGTTTGCCCAGAGCAAGGCCCGAGTTCGGTGGTGTGAGTGTCATATGACAAAGTGGTGAAGCCCACGTGGGCCAGGCCAAGGAGACGGGGTATGCAGGCTCTCAAGCCAGCTCGTCCCATCTGAGTCTTGCCCCTCGTCTGATGTGGGACCTTGGGCAAGTCACTGACTACCTGTCCAGTGGGAATGACAGAGGCATCCTGCTTGGGGATGTTGTAGAAATGAAGTGGATTGGAAAGCGTGAAGTGCTAGGTGAGTGTTGGCTATAATTGCCATCAGCTAGTAGGGTGACGCCCTGGAGGCCGGCGGTGCAGAAGGAAGCTGGTCAGCCACCTGCTCACTGTTTCCCTGTTGACTCCTTTCCAGGCCATGCAGGGAGGGACAGCAGTGAGCCTTTGGGCTCCTGTGGCGGTGACAGCGGACAAGGGGTATGACCCCCACAAGGAAGGAGAGGTGTGAGGACAGTGGCAATCTCCATTATCTCCAAAAGGTGAGTGTCTGCCAATAAGCCCCAGGTTGGGATGCCTCTGGTTCACCTCGTCTCTGTTCAGAGGGTCTGAGCTCCCGGGCCAGACACAGTGTCCCAGAGATGGACTAGGAGTGGAGTCTCACTTGCACGGAGCCTGGGAGGGGATAGCCCTCCCACATGGGGGGCCTCCAGAAGCCAGCATGGAAGGGCTTTCCCCTCCCAGGCTCAGTGGGCAGCCACACAGCAGACCACCACCCTACGTCCCCAGTGGGATTCAAGCCAGCCTTTCTTCTCCATGTTGACTGTATCCAGGCACCACCCTTTGAAGGCTGGACTATAAAGCCTACTCCCTGCACTCCCTCCTGTCAGTATCACCTGCTCCTCAGTCCTCCAAAAGGCAGCAGAAGGCTCTCTCCAAAGTGCCAACCAGGACTTTCCCCCTACCACTGCTCCAGGGGATAGTCTATGCCCCTGGAGCACACCCTAGAGGCTGGGTCAGGGTTAAGGATTCCCAACAGAGACAGCTACGCTGGGAGGTGTGAGGGGCCTTGGGAGCTGGGCCGGGAACATGTGGGGTCTGTTTCCAGACACAGAACTTTCCCACCACATGTGGTGGGGGTGGGTGGGGCAGGACAGAAACCAGTGACTCTCTTCCCAGCATGGGCACAGGCACACTTGCCAAGGAGGCCCCCCAGTCCTTGCCCGTGGGACACCTTGGGGACATTGTCTCATTTCTCCTGGGCTTGCGGCTGTGAGGTGAGACCGCCCCCCTCACGGCCCTCCTTTCTCCCCTCAGGTCCCTGTGGTGATCCAGACATGACTTCCTAAGGTCTGTACTCCAGCCTCCCCTATCCATCCATCTGTCCGTCCATCCATCCGTCTACCCAAGGACCCAAGTGGGTTTCCAGAGGGACAGGGGGCACCCAGCAAGGTTCAGACTGCCAGGAAGTATGGGGAGGGGTGGGCAGTACTGACCCCCATCCCTCCTCCCTGGCCAGGGCAGCAAAGACACCAGCCCAGACCCTGCAAGCAGACATCACCAGCCCTGCGGAAGACACCCTGCTGGGGACTGGGCTTCCGTTTCCCACCCCCCCCCACACACACACACCCCACATTTTTCCCAAAGACTCACTAAAAGAATGTCCAAGCCCAGAGGTCTGGCTCTCACCCAAATCAGTGTCAGGAAGGGAAACTGAGGCCAGAGAGTAGGTGGGGCACAGCATTTGGCCTCAAACTCCCACACCACTCCTCATGACCCTCATGGGCTTACCTGAGGCCCGGAGCTGGCAGGGGCCCAGGAAAGCTCCTGGTCCTCGGAAGAAGCTCTAGGCTGGGACACGGCCAGATTTGTCTGCCTGGGAAAATCTGGGCCACAGCTTCAGCCGAACCCCCCCATTCCTAGGAGTGGCCCAGAGCCACGCCTGCAGCCCCTGCAGAGCTCCTCAGGGTGCCTCTGAACAGGGATTGGGATCTGGGGGAGGGCACCTCCAAGGAGGAGCAGAGACAGGAAAGGGGCAGGAGAAGGCAGAACTCTCATGCTCACCTAGTCCCAGAGCAGGCAAGAAGCTGGCTGGGAGTCACTCAGCAACCCCATGGGACCGTTGAAAGTGTCTAAGCAGGGTGGAGAGCAGGCTGTCCTCTAAAAGGTCCAGTCTGACAGGGAGGACAGCCCCAGGGGCTGACGTTGAGGAAGCAAGGAGACACAGTGACTTGGCCTGTCAGCAGATGACTAAAGTTCACACAGCTCTGGGAGGGCCCTGGGTAGGAGATGGGAGGTGTTATGACAGCATGACTTCTGGGGTCCCCAAGGCAGTGGCAGCAGGTGAGGGGTGTGACCCCAACAGGGAAAGAGAGATGTGGTGCCAGGGGCAAGGAGTCCCCCTCTCTTGGACACAGTTCTCTCCAAAGGGCAGGGTCTCCTGGTGAACACCCCTCCAGCAAGCCCCAGGCTGGGTACACCCCACCCCTGTCAAAGTGTCTGAACTCCAGGGCCAAACACAATGTCCCAGAGATGGTTCCTGAGGCAACGCAGCAGAGGTGCCGCCAGCACCAGACCAGAACCAGGACCTGAGAGCCCTCACCACAGCCCTCAAGCAGATGCCAAAGGTGCCTTCCTGGAACACAGCCTGGGGCCTCGTGTCCAGACCGGTTCCACCGCCTATCCGGGAATGTCAGCACCTCGGGCCCAAGAACCCCCCTGAGCAGCCTGGAAAGGCAGGGCCCAGACCGCGCCAGAGCTGGTTCAAGCCACGCAGCCCAACAGTGCACACCTGGCCACTTGATACCCGCACCCAAGTTTCTGCATGTCCCTGACCGGGCCAACAAGGAGATCTCAAGCCAGGAGTAGGTGCATGCCCAGCCCAGGGACCTTGGACGCTGCTTTCCATCCCCCTTTGGCCTCCATGTGCCAAGAATAAGGATCAGCCACTCCTTGAGTCATTGCTCCATCCCTGGCTTCCTTGCTAGCTGTATCTAGGCTGCCCAGGAGCCCCCACAGTCCCTATCTGTAACACCTCAGCTATGACCACCCTGTAAGGCTGTGGCAGCTGACAGACAGAAAGAGCTATAGAGGTCTCATTGCCCCTACGGAGTATTGCTGCACACTCTGGGTCGCACAGTCAAAACAGGCCTTGTCCTGTTACCCACTGCCCTTGAACAGGCTTGGGATGGAATCCACCGGAAAATGCACTCCCATGAAATCTTCCACGGCCCCGGGACGGGGCGCCATGACTCAGCTCTTTTCTCCTGGACATCACCTGCAGACCAGGGTGACTGAGAAGATGGACAGGGCAGGCTCCAGGGACGAAGGCCCATAACCTGTCCCTGAGGGCTAGCCACCAGCCAGGATGTCAGGGGATTTGTGTTGCAGGCCAGTCAGCTGGCAGGGGTCTAGAGTGGAGAGACACAGGGCTCTGTCCCTAGCCTAAGCCTGCTTAGCCACTTCCTCCTCGCCTGGGGAGGCATAAGACATGGCAGTGTCAGCAGCAGCTCGAGGGTAGGAAGAATGTCTGAGCGGGCAGAGGATGGCCCCACCCAACAGGTGATCCCAGTAGGGTCCCAACAGGAAAACCGCATCCTGGGGCAAGGTGAGGGACCAAACACTGTCTGTGATGGAGCACAGATGAAGCCTAGCAGCAGCTGCAGGCCCCAGAGAGGAGAGTCCGGAGGAAAGGTATCTCATTAAAGGCTGTGTCAACAAACGCCTGAGGTACAGAACCAAGAACCTTCCTTACGTGGTGAGCGTGTCACGTTTTATTCTGGTCAGCCCCCCAACCCCTATATGCTGAAAAGCGACCTGAGGGGAGTCAGTCTGGGGAAACCATGCCGCCCTAGAAAAGGCTGCAGGGGCTGGGCTGAAGAGTCTCCTCCAGACCCCATGGCTCCTGTCCTAGGCACAGAAGATGGTAAGCTCCCCGTCCCCAGGAATGTGCAAGCTTCACCCACCAGAGATACTGACTTTGCCATCAGCACCACCCCCTCCCAATACACACACACACACACACACACACACACACACACACACAAGCTGAACCTAGGCTGAGTGGAACAGGTTCCCAGGATGCATCAGAGAGCGGAGCATGAGGAAGCCTAAGGATTCTCTGTTAATCCTCCAACCCAGTTGTCACCTGGCTGTGTCACCACCACCTCAGAGCCACAGTCCTGGTGCACGGTCCTAGACCCATTCAGACAGGAAACCAAGGCTTAGGTTGAAGCAACTTGCGCAATTTCAGCTGGACCCCGAGGGAGACATGTGGACCAGCAGGTGGGCCCAGAACCCATGCCCCTGGCCCTAACACCACCAGCATCAAGGAGTCGTCCCCATCTCACCCCAGGCATGAGAACATAGCTCTCAGCAGCTTCCTGAGCCCTGCCCGCCACTGGACTGGAAGCTTACCATTACCCAGGCCTGGATTTGGGATCTGTCTCCCTTGCTGCCCACCCTGGTGGCATAAGGTTGAGAATTAGAAAAAGTCACCTTCCCCAGTACTTGATAACCACCATGCCAGATACCTGTTGAGATAGCTAGGCATGCCTGCAATGACCACAAGGTGGTGGGCACCCCCTAGAGTTGTGCAATGACCCTTGCACAACTGAGCCGGTTTCAGGCCCCACCATAGCCACAAACCAGATCCCGGAGAGGGGCAAGCATGGCCAGAGGACCCAGCGCCTCAGCCCCCATCATGGGTCCCCTACCCCCATGCTGCCAGATCCTCCTGGGCCTCAGTTTCCCCATGCTGCACCCCTCCTGCTTAATTCCAAAATGTCCCCTTCTTTAGAGCAGTCCAGCAGTTCCACCCGGCCCTCCTCCACCCACCCCACACCTGTGACACAGTGAGCCAGACAGCTTGGACAGGTAGTTTCAACCCCCCTAACCAGACAATAAAAAATCCAAGGCCTCTCCAGCCTGGACCCAGTCTGTGCAGCCCCTCTTCAGGGTCCATTCACACAAGCCCTGTCCCCTTCACCCTGAAGGTCCACTCACTCCCATTATGCAGGTATATAAACTAAGGCTCCAGCCTCTCCAGAGGAAGAGGCCAGCACATGGCAGAGCTGGG
The DNA here is from genome assembly GCF_046562875.1 of Panthera onca. Taxonomy (NCBI): domain Eukaryota; kingdom Metazoa; phylum Chordata; class Mammalia; order Carnivora; family Felidae; genus Panthera; species Panthera onca. Next base: position 17,947,021 of record NC_138350.1, read on the forward strand.
ACTGGAACCCAGGCTTCCAGACAGATGCTTCTGGGAGGACCTAGCCTGAGCTACCCCAACCTACAATGTCCAGCAGCTCAAAAAGAATGAGCTGTACTTTGGGGTCACACAGCACTGAGGCACAGCCTGATGCCCCTCCTGGCTCACCTGGCTCTACGCTGGTCCTCCTGCTGCTCTCCAGCACAGAGCTGAGTCCCTAGTGCCCCCGCTCTGACCCAGCTCCTCCCCTCCCTCCCCCTGCGGACTGAGTGGAGGGAGGCTTTAAAGGCACAGGAACCTTTCCAGGTGGGAAGAGGGCTGGCTCCTAGCCCTGTCTCTGGGGCTGTGTGACCTGGGACAGCTGCTGGCCTCTTTGAGTCCCGTAAGATCCCCAATCCTGAATGAGAGACCTGAGCTTTGAAGCCTCCGTGGTGCTGAATGAGGCTAGCTTTCAGGCAGAGGTAGGTCAGGCCAGGGGCCCCTGGGAGGAGGTGGGACCCCCCCCAACTTACAATGTCTAGAGCAGGTTCACGTGGTGCTGGGGTGCAGCCAGATGCCCACCCACTGGGGTTGGAAGTGTAAACCTCTGAATCCCCATCAGGCCTGAGGAATCCTACCTACTCCAGAACTCTAGAGTAGGAGATGCTCCTCCAACCATGTCCTCTCCCTGACCCTTGGGGCTACAGGGGGAGTGTGTAGGGACTGTCACTCCAAAGGCCCTGGCCACCTGGACTGAAGGGAGTTACATGACCCAGGGGAGCCTCTCTTCATCCCCGACATTTCTGGGGTCATGAGCGAGAGGGTTGATGGAGGACACACAGCAGTGAGGGCAGGAGATAGAGTTGTTTGCTCATGCCCCTGCCTACTCTGGCCCATCAAATGAGACAGGGTGGGTGCCTCACAGGGCTGGCAGCCCCAAGACTCCCTGTGTCTGAGATCCACTTGTGGCCTGCTGTCTGCCAGAACTGCCACCACTAGCACGGCCCTGGCTTCAACACATTCATTCATTCATTCATTCATTCATTCCTGCCTCTAAGCCTGGCCTGTCCAGATTCTCTTCTCAAGGAACCCCCAGCAGGATTCTAGATGGGCTTAGTATGGCCAGCCAAGGAAGAGGAGGAGCCCAGGGCCCTGGAGGAGAGGCAGACACAGTGACAGGGGCCTTAAGAATCAGGGCAGAGCTGGGATTGGATTGGGTAGGACATGCCAGGTAAAGGGAACCACTTGAGCCTGGAAGCTGGCACTGGAGGCATGTCTGGGAGTAGTAAGGGCCTAAGGGAGCCTCTTGACCTCCCTGGGCCCTTCCTGAGCCCTGAGGTGTCAAGGCTAAGAAGGGAAGTGGCTGAGCTCAGATCAGACCCTGAAGGCCAGGCCAGTGCATCTGGACTTTGAGAGCCCCAGGAGGCTGGTGAATGTGTCACCTGGCTGGGTAACCCATTAACTGCAGCTCACTCATTAAGACCCTGGTGGGTGACCAGAGGGTAAGGGCCGTGGGAAGAAAGGAGTGTTAATGGCTGGGGACTTGCTGAGATGGGTTCTCTGTGTCCTTGTTCCTTGAGGAGTTTCCTGGGCGAGGCTGGCCTCCAGCCAGGGACTGCTGCCAAGGCATCATGGGGGGGGGGGGGGGGCCAGCGGTGCCACCCCACCATCCTGATGCCTTTTATCTCCTAACCACACATACTATGTAGGCACCAGCAACCTAGGGTACCCCACGGGTCTTGGTCAGACAGGAGGGGATAGGGGGGCTGGGCACCTGGCCCATCTCCTCCTCTGAAAAATGAGGAACCACAGTGGCCTCCAAGGTCCTTCCTGTTCTGACAGACTCTGGTTTGCCCCAGCTCTGTGTCTGGGAAAACAAGGCATTGGTGGAGGAAGAAGGGTAGTCAAAGGAAACCACGACGTGAGAGAGGAAGGGACTTGCCCAAAGCCATTAGGTAGAACAGTGACCCATGACACGGGGAAGGCCTTGCAAACCACTTCCTGCAAGTAGTACCTCATTGCAGCCTCCATCATGCCCCACCCTGCTGTCACATCCTGGAAGAGGCTCTGCCTGAGCCTCAGGAAGTGCCAGGTGAACCTCCTGCCCTGGGTGGGCCACAGCTGGTAGAGACACAACATCCCAAAATGCAGTCAGGAGCCTCACACTGAGTGAGCCAGGAAGGCAGGTCCAGATGCAGCAGTGCCTGACCTGTCCTCCAGAACTGCTGGGACAGGATCTCAGGGCCCACTGGGAGCCAGGAAACCTGATATTACAACAGGCATTTTGTGTCCCCTGGTATCTGCACCAAGGACACATTTGGTAAACTGGCTAAATACAAGTGACTTTGATGCCAAACATCATAGCATCTTAATCAACTTTAGGATCACAGAATCTCAAATGTTTGGTCTCTGATCTCCTGTCTCCAACACCCCAAAAAGGTTGGCTTGCATACTTGCCTTGACAGGGACCTCACTACCTTTAAAGACAGCAAGACTGTGGTTGGTTGGCAAGTTCTTCCCAATGTCAAGCCCAATTTGCCTTCTTGGAATGCCTTCTGCAGTTGTGAGAGTTGGCATGCTTTTTAAGGTGGGCTTGCCTCACTTCCTGCCCACCGTCTGAGGCCACAAGCAGAGGAGCAAGGGCCACCTCAGACCCTGTGGCTACCTCGCCACAGCCTCCCTGAGCCACACAGACCACACTGCCGGGATGGAAGGAAGACTCTAGCTCAGTGAAGAGACTGGTGCTGTCCAGGGGTAGCAGAGAGGCAGAGCCCCTGTGCCCCCAGAGCCTGGCTGCCAGCCCCCAGCACCATCTGAGGCATTTGCCGTTGCAGCACCTACCTTTGATGTGTGGAAGAAGGCTGGAGCACTGCCAGTGTGTGGGCCTTCAGAGATGTCAGCTCCTTAAGGCCTGAGAATGTCTGGCTGCAGGGCTAGTCTGGCACCTGGTGGACCAAGTCCAACTCCCAAACCCAGAAGCAGGGTACCAGCACAGCCAAAAGCATGGGCTCCAGAGTTCCTAGGTTCAAATTTGACCCCTGCCACTCATGGCCCAGGGTCTCCTCTTCCTGCCCTCAGCTTTCTATCTGGGAAGCAGGAATCATTAAAATAATTGTTGGGCGGATTCACTGAAATGGCTGTGCACAGGCTATTGTCAGCGCCCGCTATCTCCATGGTTCCCACGCCCAGGCCGGCAGCCGCCTCTGTCCTTGGCTGATGAGCAGCTCAGGGCTAAGAGGTCATAAATGCCCCCCTCCTGCCTGCCCTGCCCTCTCTGCCCACGGCACCCTGAGCAGGTAGCATTTACCATATCACCTCGTAATTATCTGCAGTGTCTGGGAGCTCCAAGGGGTGGAGGAGAAAGGCTGAGCCGTCCACACCCCAGCCCCCACCCCAGGGTATGGCCTGGTCTTGTCTCCCTCTGAGGGGAGTCGCTGGCTGGAACCTGCCTGTCCACACGCCTCTCCACCCCCACCCCCTACTCCCAACCCTCCATGGGGGGTGAGTGGACCTGTGGTTCCCCTAATACCAAAAAACACCCAGTGCTTCCCCCCCCCCGCCCCCCCACCGCCCCGCATGCTCTGCTAGCCTTCCATCCTGGCTTCTCAGAGCCCCCACCCCCTGCCATCTCATTTCTGGGCCTCCTGCACCACTTCAAGCTGAACTCCGTTGCTCTCAGAGTCCTGCTTGCAACATTTTATGGGCTGATGTTTTAGATGCCTCAGGTCAACATGCCTGCCTAAACCTGAACTAAGTAACAACCGTCCCCATACCTCCACCAAACCACATTAGCTTAGCCTGCCTAGCCCCAGAGCCTCCTTCCCAAACTCACTGGTCCCCCAGTGTAGCAGCCTCACCTCCACATCCTCTCCTGGCTGCTCCTGACCCCAGCTCCCCTCACCTGGCAACTCCTCCTCAGGGTCCTCAGCCCCTCCACTGTTTCCCTAAGGTAGCCCCAGTGCTGAGCATACAAATCTGAGCACATCCTCTCTCACTAGAAACCCTTTAAAGGCCCCCTTTGCCCTCCAGATAAATTCCAGTCTTGCTAGGGCCCCACCCCTTCCTCTGTAAAGTTCACCCTATGCTCTCTGCTGAGACTTCAAGCTGGCACTCTTCCTTCAGACCCCAACCTCAAAGCAACCTCTTCCGGAAGCCCTCCCCCTCCTCCTGGTCAGCTCCTGTAGTGCCCTGCAGCCCCCATCAAGGTTCCCCACATCTGTGGAGTAGCTGTTAGATTGACTTCCTGTGTCTTAGCCTCTGCAGTATCCACAGGGCCCAAAAGTCAGCACTGAATTGACCAATGAAGGCTGTGGGTGGCTGAGTGGATTCCGTATAAAGCCACGGAAAATCAATTTGTAAAAACACTGCTGTATGTTGGACTTTTGTTTTGTTGTGTCTAATCCTACAATAAGATGCCGGACGGGCACCCTATTTTCCCCGAGTTACAGATGAGGAAATACGGTTGTAAAACCTACTGTAGTGAGTTGAATAGCACCCCCCCCCCCAATTCATATCCACTGGGACCTCTGAATGTGACCTTATCTGGGAATAGAGTCTTTGTAGATGTCATTAGCGTGGGCCTCAAATCCAATAACCAGTGTTCTTATAAGAAGGCCATGTGAAGAGAGACACACAGACACAGGTAAGAAGGCCAGGTGACAATGGAGACCCAGGTTGGAGGGCTATAGCTAGAAGGCAAGGAATGCCTTGGATACCAGCAACCGCCATCGTTAGAGCCTTCAGAGAGCCCTGCCAATGCCTTGATTTCCAGCTTTCAGTCTCCAGAACTGTGAGGAATAAATTTGTTGTTTTAAGTCACCAAGATTGCAATAATTTGTTATAACAGCCACAGAAAACGAATACAGCTACCTACTTTACCTAGTTTGTACACCCAAAAAGGGACAGGTCCAGGGGATTCTAATCAGTTCTGAGACGAGGGGCACCTGGTGGCTCAGCCAGTTGAGGGTCCGATGCTTGATTTCAGCTCAGGTCATGATCTCTCGGTTCGTGAGTTCCAGCCCCACACTAGGCTCTGTGCTGACAGTGCAGAGCCTGCTTGGGATTCTCTCTCTCCCTCCCTCCCTCCCTCCCTCCCTCCCTCTCTCTCTCTCTCTGCCCCTCCCCCACTCTCTCTACATCTCAATCAATCAATCATTCGTTGGTCCTGAGCCTATACCCATGCCCCCCCCCCCCATAGGGATCCCTGGCCCTGACACAAGCTTACAACACAGCCCTGTAGAGCCAGCTCCAGAAGAAATTGTTTCCATTGAGTGTCTGCTTCTTTCCTCCTAGTGAGTTCCAAAACCATCCTGCATCCTTCTTTGGAGCGGCTGCCAAGAGGCTCACTGTCACCTGGCTACTTGCTGAGGTACCATGAACCTTGCCAGTATCTGGTCTTGGACTACCCCACTGGGTGGATAGAGAAGAGCCCTAAAGGTGGGGCAGGTTCAGTTCCAGCCACAGCCCTTCTCCCCTCCCACTGGGTCATCTGGACCTTGGTTCCTTGTCACTCCAGCTGGGCCACCACATGGGGTGGCCAAGAGCTTGGGAAGCCAAAGGTGTGACTGTCACCGCTACTTGTCTCTTGGCAAGCCCCACTTAGGGCCAGGATGCCGCCAGCAGGGCCTGGGGTTCAGCTGTGTCCCTCCCACCTGACTCTCTGGCTCCCCAACTTCCCACCTCACTGGCTGTCCAGGGAGCCCATACAAGTCACTGAAGCTCCATATCAGCCCTAGGTGCTGAGAGGGCAACATCATAGCACCCCCCTACCCACCCACTCAATGGGGTCTCCACAAATACAGGCCTACTGCCCAAGGCAACTCCACAGAGAGAGGCCAGCAGCCTTTACTTAAATATACATGGAGGCCAGTAAGGGGGAATGATGCCCCCCTCTCCTGAGGGCAGAACTCTGTCTCTGGGGCCTCCTGCCCGAATCGGGTTAGGCCAGAAACACTCCCTAAGAGCCAACTCAACCTAACCACCCCCACAGGAGGCAGAGGGAGGCCCATCTAGGGATCCAGGCCCAGTCACCACCTCCCTCTTTTTCTGGGAAAATGTCCTCCAGGAATCTCTCAGCCAAGAACACAGAGGGTGGGGTGGGACATGAGGGGTGGGGCTGGGGGGCAGTTCTCTGCTTTCCACAGGACTCTAACTCTGGGCACCCTTCTGTGCCACTGCCTGGGTTGCCCCCTCTGTGACAACCAAACTCAGCCCTCTCTCTCCCCTGCCCCGTACCCCTGCCCTGGCTCGGCCTTCTCATGTTTGAGGGGACAATGTCCAGGCCTGGCTCAGCCTCTGGAAGGATAAGGTCAGGATTTGGGAGACATCCCAGCTCTGGCTCCAGCCCCGAAAGTATAAGAGGAGAGGGAGGGGGTTCTTACCAGGCTGCCAGTCTGGACAAGGGGTCTGAGAGGTCCCTGGAGCAATGAGGCTGCTGCTTAAATCTCTGGCCCCAACACCACCACGTCAGGTCAGCGAAAGCGCCTGGGCTCTGGAGGGAGGCAGGCCAAATGGTCATGCAGGTTTGCCAGGGAGGAAACCTGTGGTGCCAAGGTGGCCCCAGGACAATACTGGCTACAGAGGGGGAGTAGTGGAGGCTGCTGGGTCCAGCTGGCAGACGGCAGAGGAGAAGGGAGCCGAGGATAGAAAAGCCCCAGGACCAGTCCCAATGGGGGAGCCCAAGCAGGCAGCAACAGGGGTTGGGGTTCAGTGAATGATCAAGTGACAAGGATACTAAGTTGTCCTCTGTCCTGTATCAGGGGTTCAGCTTCAGGGGACCACAGATCCCAGCACTCTGTCCCCAAACACACTCCTGGGGGGCAATACTTAACCCAAAAGAGAAGTCTGACTCTACCCTCACTTACCATGTGCCCTCAGATGGCCACCCCTCACCCCACGCACACCCCATCTATGCTCACCCCTCCTGAACCTGTGCCCAGGCCCACTGTCCTCACAGGCTGGACACACACTCTTTGCTGTGGGAATTGGGTGTCTAGAGCCCTCCTGCTCCAAATGTCCCCTACCCAGGGAGTGTGAGGGCCCAGAGCTGGGAGGGGAGCCTCCAGGAGGCAGCAGGCCCCCAAGTAGGCCCCTAGAGCTGGCTGGGTCCCTAGCCCAAACCTGATCCATGCAGGAGCCAGGGCTTCCCCTCCTCACACCGCCTCCCCGCCCCTGTCAAGCTGGAAGACTGAAGCCTGGGGCAGGTACAGCTGGCCTGCTTCCAGCCTGCCCAGAGCTAGGTTTAGGGGTTTAACCAGGACTCTTCATCCTGTTTGTCTCCCAGGCCTGGGCCAAAGGGAGCCCAGCCTGCTCTACCCAGCCTGCCCAGGCCTCCCCCAGTTAGGCAGGGAGGGGCAGTAAATATTTGTCAATGCAGGAATGTCTACACAGGTGGACAGGTCAGATACTACGATTGTCCAATGGCTGGGAAATTCCAGGAGGCAGGTGATGGCACTGCCTAAGGCTGGCAAGGGAATTCCCCCCCCACCCCCCACCCCACACACACCCCTCCCCGACTCGGAGTCCAGTGCTCTGCACCACCAAAGCAACTGCTCCACAGTCAGCATGGAGGCCACTAGCCAAGCGCCACCTCGCCCGGCCCCTGCTCAGTGCTTCCCCAAACGACTCCAGGCCCAGACGACAGAGCTCCAGAGCCCGGTCTAGCGCGGGCCCGGGACTCCACTGGCCAGACCTCCCAAACCGAGGGTTTGGGAGCTCTGGGGGCCCCAGCAGCAACCCCGCCCTCCTCCTCCGCTGCGGCCCCGCCCGGGCGCGCAACCTCGGACCCTGCGCTCCCCACCCAATGCAGCCCGGGCCGGGCGGGGCGGGGCGGGGGGTTGGGGCCGGGGGCGGGGCGCCGACGACCGGACTGCCTCCCGCTCCGCGCCGGCAGCGCAGCGGCCATGGGGGCGCGGCTGGGTCGGCGGACCGGACCCGAGGCGGCCTCGGAAGCCGGGGCGGCGGCGGGGTGCGGGCCCGCGCCCTATGAGCGCCGGGTGCGCTGGCTCCGCGAGATCCAGTCCACGCTCCGCGAGCGGCGGCCCGAGCGCGCGCGGCAGCTGCTGCGCCTCCTGCGCCAGGCGAGAGAAGGAGCGGGTCGGCCCGGGGCTGGAGGCCGGGGAGGGGCCAGAGCTGCAGGCTGCGGGCCTGGAAGGGGCCGGGAGGTGCTGCGGAGTTGGCCCCGGGCACGTGAGGCAGGGCTGGCCCCGGACGGGCGCACGGGCCGGGAGGGTTCCGAGGGGAGCATACGACTGGCTGAGGAGGCTGGGAGTCCTGTCTGGGCGAGAGGGCGAGGGAGGGAAAGCAATCGGCTAGAGTGAGGACGAGTGAGGCTCCGGGGGTGGGGTGGGGTGGGGTGGGGTGGGGTGGTGTGAGCGTGGAAGAGAGGGCCGCGACGGTGTCCACCTTTCTGGGGTTTGAGAGTTCAGTTGTGTGTGTATTGAGGGTGCCCCCAAGCCCGGAGCTAAGAACACAGATTCATGCCTTGGCAGGAAAGGAGTGGCAAGGGGATGGTGGGAGGGGGACGACATCTTGTACTGAGGGGCAATGAATGGGAAGAGGGCAGCTCCCGGCTCTTCCATGGTGGGGGCGGGGGAGGGGGGAAGGAACTGCATAGGACCCTGGAGAGAGGACCTGGGAACTGATAGCCCAGCTGGTCAGCCGTGCAACCTCACCATGACACTATGGCAGCCCAGACAGAGCTACAACTCACATCACCCATCCTAACAGGCAGCTCACACTCATTGAGTACATACACCTGGCATCTGTGCATCACAACACCACATCTGGACAGGGTGAGAGCTGGGCGTGGGCACCCCTGGTCCCACACACACCGGGTACCTGAGCCAGCCTGGGGTGCCCTAGAAGACGTGGGTTCTGGTCCCAGCATCACCACTGGGCAAACCACTTCCCTCTCTGGCCACATCCCCATTTCCCGCAGCAACTGCCACCGCAGCTGCCCTGTACTGCAATCTGAAATGAGCCATGCAGGTGTTTGGCCTGCAGGTGGATGATTAGAGATGGGAAACTGAGGCTTGGAGAACAGTGGTGAGCCTAGAGCCACAGAGCAAATTAGGGGACAGTCAAGACAGAAGCTTCTAGTCTCCCAGCCTCACTCCTTCTGCACTGGGTTTCCTTTCTCTGGGCCCAGTGGGCTGGAAAGGTGGGGCTGGCCCTTTAAGAGGAGCTGTCCAGACCAGCAGAAGGCGGGCTGTGGCTGTAGTCTGGGGCCCTGTCTGGGTCAGCCCAGGCTTACCAGCTAGCCCTCTCTTCTAGATCCTCCCTAGCTGGCATTTGTGACTTGAATGATGTTTAAAATGCAAACAGCAAAGCAGCACCAAATCAGCTAGACCATCCAGAGGCACAGATCTTTGGGATGGCATCTGGGCCCTAAAGCACCAGCAGGACATTTTTTTTTTTTTTTTTTTTTAACTTGGGAAACCAGCTAAATTGCCCCCTTGTGTCTCAGGTCAGGATTCCTGGCCCAGGGGTCTGCCCCATAATCCACAGGGACTCTGCAGTCATGGCATTCCCATGTGGCCTAGAATCCTGTGCACAGGGGGCTTGTGCACAGAACCTGCCCCTCTGGCTTGAGGAGGGCCCCGGGGTCTGAAGGCCCCTCCTGGCTATGCCTGCCCCATCGGCTTGTCAGTATGGATGCTTTGAAAAGATGTTCAGGGACTCACCAGGCCTATGGGAATAACAAGAAGAGAAGCCCAAGGACTGAAGGCAGGAATGCATAGGTAGACCAGGGGCCCAATGGTGAGGTCTCTATGAGAGATGGGAGACGTGGAACCTGGACAAGGAGGCTGGTGGGTTGGGGAGGGTGGGAATGCCAAGCTGTGCATGAGTCTCTAATGTCATACAACATCAAGAGAATTTGGTCTCCACCAAAGGGGTTAAGGGTCAAGCTTAGGGGTGTGTTCATGGATCTGGCTCTGGCAGCTCAAGGGTGGGACTAGACAGGTGTTGGGAGGCCAAGGGGCCCAGGAGGAGGCTGTTAGGGAGAGAGGCCTGCACCTCTTCGAGCAGTGGGGAGGGAGAGCTAGGCAGAGAGGGGTGAGGGAAGAGGGTGGGGTGGTTCTGGGCTCCTGCCCAAGCGCTGGGGAGATGGGGATGGTGACGCCCTTTACTGAGCTGGGTCATATGAGGCAAGGCCAGCTTCAGGGCAGGAGATGAACACACCCAATCTAAGCTGCCTTTGGGACATCTGACTGAGCTGAAAGAGAGGTCCATTCCCACAAAAGGATCTGGACCTGTCAGCAAACATTTGTTGTGGCCACAACTCAGGAGAGCTTGGAAATAGGTAGAAGAGGCAAAGGGCCCAAAGAGAATGCTGGAGGACAGCAGCATTTGGGGGTCATCAGAGGATCCCCCAAAGAACCCTCCAGACAAGCCCAACCCCAGAGGAGGTAGGTGTCACAGTACCATGTTTCGCCTCCAGGGAACCAGTCTAAGGGTTTTGGAACCTACTTATCACCTCCCTGAAGCCCTGGATGTACTGGCACTCTCCCCATCCAAAGGGTCCACGTGTTCCTGGACAGTTGGGTCATCGCTACCTGGGAAGAGACTCCAGCAAGCCTCAGGGAAGGAGACAGACAGAGGGGAATCAATGTGAGAGGCTAGCTTGGATGGGGGCCTGGAAAAGGAGAGCCCAACTTCTGGCTCACTCAATTCTCCTCACCACTCACAGGACCTGGGCCTCGAGGGGACCCTCCTCACCGACATCCTCTATAGGAATGTGGCCTTCCTCAATCTGGTGGACCCTATCTCCCATGACCTGCTCGTGAACCTGGCCCGTGACCTGCAGTGCCCCAAGACGGTGAGGCCAGTAGGCATGGACCTCAGGCTGGGCCGTGTGGCTGACAGGGGCCAGGAATGCCCAGGGCTGGGGGCTAGGAGCCTCGGTCCTCAACTGACTTGCTTTGAGGCCTTAACCAGGTCAATGTCCCTCTCTGGGACCTGATGGCAGTTTCAGTGTATTAGGCTGGCAAGCAGCTGGAACACAGGTGAGCTATGCTTTCCTACACCTGAAAAGCTGTGTGTTGCATAGGCCTGCTTCCTGAGTGGCAGCACTGTGTGCCAGGACCAGGGACCCGGGCAGGAAGTCTTACGGGGATGCTGTGGGACATAGAATGTTCTGACAAATCCACTGATGGAATCAAACTCTAAGCCTCTGCATTCCTGGGGCCAGAAGAGAGCCACCATAGGCTGGAACCCCTGTCCACATGTCCCCATCCTGTATGGATACACTTGGGGATGAATGCTCACTGCTTCCCATAGCAGTGTGAACCATAAGCAAATCCTTCCTCATGTTGAATTGGTGTCTGCCACCGGCAGCCTCCATCACCCCTCCTCCCATGCCACCACATCTGCTCCCAACCCCACTCTACATCCTGCCACAAGCACTGAAGGTCCTGCGCTCCTGACACAGCCACCAGCCCCCATCCCTTAGGCCCAGTGAATCCCTGTGCAAAACAAGAGTGCCCACTATGGGCCCTGCCAGCTCTGAACTCCTACATGCTATATGCAGGCATCACCAAGGATTCTGAGGCTAGCCTAGGGCTATCATAGTGACTGCCAGGGCTTGCTGCCACTGTGTGTATGCTCTGTTAACAGAGGGACAGGATAAAGAATGTGCTGGGTAGTGGAGCGTGCTCAGTGCCAGCTTTGTGGAAAGCAGAGCATCCCTGTTTTTCCACCCCAAGCTAGGTCTCTACGAGGGCCCACTCAGGACCAGAAGAGAGCCAGGTGGTGGTGATGTAACACATTGACCCTCCCAGCCCTGGCAGCCAGACCCAGGCCCCACGGGCACGGTCTAGTTTTGGAGAGTGAGAGGAAGAAGAGCATGCTGACCTGGCTTGTTCCTATTCCCTGGGGGTGGCGTCAGTGGAGCAGGGCTCCCTGGAGGGGTCTGGTCCTGCCTCCCCCTGTGGCGAGTCCCCCCGGAGCGCTGAGGGTGGGCAGGGAGCCGGCTGATAGCCCGAGACACTGGCCTTGGGCCTGAGGACAGGGAACAAGGCCCCATTGTCTAGGCATCCTCCCGCCGGGCACTGCGGGCCTCAGACCAGCCTGTCCAGCTCCCAATGGGCAGCCTCCCCTGGCTCTGTGCCAGGCCACAGCCAGGGTGGGGGGTGGGAGGGGGAGGCTAGTGGGCAGCTCAGTGATCCATGATGAATCATGTGCCGGAGCACACACTTGGATCCCAAAGGCCCAGAGGGGCATGGGAGGGGCTTGGCCTCATCCTGACAACACTGCCTCCTTACAGGACTATGAGCTCTGGAAGTCCTCGGACAAGATCTGCCGACAGCTCATCTACCACCTCACCCCTCACTCCAAGCGGCAGCGAGGATCCAGCCTGCTCCAGAGGAAGACCCAGAGCTGGTAAGGGGAACCCAGCCACAGCCCTGCCTTGTGGCCCCTTAGGGTCCCTTCCTAGGCTGACATGGAGAAGCAGCTCAGCAAGAGGCTGGTGCCTGAAACCCCACCTTGTGACCCCCTCACCCTTGTCTGCATCACAGCTGTGGAATGCCCCCAAGCCAAACTGCACCCTCTGTGTGACCTGCCTCCTGCTTTTCGCTCACCTCTCAATCCCTGGCCTATCACAGGGCCTGGACCATACCCGGACCAAGATAACCCCAGCAGGCGTAGCAGGCGTCAGCTGAATCCTCACACAGGCTGTGAGGGAGGCAGATTCTGGGTCATGATTCCCATTTTATAGGGAAGGAAACTGAGGTCGGGAGAGGCAAAATGGCTTGCCTGAGGCCACACTCTGCCCTCATGTTCCTACAGCTCTTTGAAAAGCCTTTGCCAGGCAGCCTGAAGCCGAGGCCTCCGCAGGGAGCCTAGTAGCCTGCTCTGCCATGGGGTCCCCTTCCCAGTCACTCCATCACCATTTTGTGGCCAGACTCAGCCTAGTTACCTGCTGCGGACATCCAGGTTGAGGGACCTAGAACCACAGCGCTGGTGCTCTCCCCTGCTTGCTCCCTGCCGCACCTCTGCCACCCTTCCCCTCCTTGAGCCTGGTGGTCCATGATGAGCCCGGAGCCCATGAGGTTGTTTCCTGCCGTGGTGGTTAAGGGCCCTGAAGGTGGTCCCACTACCCATCTGCCTGGTGGTCCATGTTCAAATGACAGGAGAGACCTAGAGGGAGGTTCGAGGGGCGGTGGAGGACCCTCCTCAGTCTCTAAATTTCTTTTCTAGCTTAGAACACAGGGAACCCTTCACCGCCCTTCACCTTCCACCTGCCCACCCCCACACCTCCCAACACCTCCCCTCTTTCTACCCTGGGCCTGTCCCCTCTCTAGCCCTCAAGACTCGGGGGACAGACGGATACCCTATCACCCTCATAGGAATGTCTATCTTTACCCCTCTAAGGATTGACCTTAGAGGAGGCGTGGGAAAAAAGGTGAGGGCAGGAGTCAGAGCACCTTAATTTGAAGACCCAGTACCCTCTTAGTGGTGTGCGAGCATAGAAGAGTCCTATCACCTCTATGAGCATCATTTGCTCCTCTGCAGAATGGGATAATCATTCTTACTCAACTAGGTTGGCATAAAAATAAGTGAGATAATAGGTACAACAGGTGTGGTGATGCAGGCACACAGGAGGTTTTTATAATAATAATAGCTCATGGAACCTTAACACGTATATTTATTCCTCACAACAGCCAGGCCCTCTTGTCACCAAAGGAGAGACTGAGGCTCAGAGAGGTTCCAAGAATTGCCCATGGCCATCCACGTAGAAAGTAGCAGTTTGATCCCAGCTTGGCCTGATTGTAGGGCCCAGGCCCCGCCACCACTGAGGGCTGCCCCAATGGGTCATTGTCTACAGCCAGTAGGGACCTGCCAAGGCCATGGCCTTGCTCAGTCCATCTTTGCCTGCAACCTTTCCACAGCCTCAAGAGCAGCCTCCAGGTGACTCAGCTGGCTGGGGAGACCGTGAACCTGTCGGGGATTCCACTGTCAGCGCGGGATGTGCAGCACATTGTGCGCTACCTGGGAAACCAGGGAGCCGGGCTCACGGTGCTGGACCTGAGCTTCACGGGGCTCAGTGATGAGCTTCTGCGCCTGCTGCTACCCAGCCTCTGGACGCTGCCCCGCCTCACCCAGCTCCTGCTCAACGGCAACAGGCTGACGAGGGCCACTGCCCGTGAGCTCACTGAGGCCGTCAAGGACTCCACCAAGTTCCCCGCGCTGGCCTGGGTAGACCTGGGCAACAATGTGGACGTGGCCTCCTTGCCCCAGCCCCTGCTGGTCGGCCTACGCCGGCGGCTGAGCCAGCGCACCTCACTCCCCACCATCTATGAGGGCCTGGACCTTGAGCCTGAGGGTAGTGAGGCCAGGGCCACCTCTGCTGCCTCCACCTGGGGCTCTGCAGCTGCCGAGCCAGGGTCGGAGCCCCAGGCCTGCTGCACGAGGTGACCTGCCACCACCCTGGCTGCTGCTACCTGACTGCCAGTGGCACATGGGATGGGGGATGATGGAGGCCTTCTAGGTCCCCAGAAATCCAGTGTAAATACTCAGCCTGGGATTAAGGGGTTGGAAGGAGAATGGGTTCACTAGAGGCTAGATGGTCAGCCCAGGATGGAGTCTCAGACTTCCCTCAGCAGGAGGGCCCAGAACCTGCTGTGCCGATCCCACAGTAAACAGTGATGTCCCCCTCTGCCTCAGCCTTTCTGCACCATGGACCTCAGGGCCACTGAGCGCCAGCTTGCTTCTGGGGTGGGGAAAGGGGTGGCCAAAGACTCAGGGACACTGCACACCTGAAAGGGAGGGACCAAGCTCTCACTGACTTACCCCAGGTATTACTCCCTGAGAAGACACCAAGGTGTAAGGGTCAGGTCCATCTGTGGTCTGGGGAGTTAGGGGAGGCCTCCAGGGACCTCGCCTTCACATCTGGGTGGGGCTTGGAGAAGAGCAGTTGGGAGGGCACAGAGGGGCAAAGCTCAGAATGGAGCCCCACAGCAATCTTGGGCCTGAGCCCAGGATGCTGACCTCCCCACCAGGGAGGGCCCCTTGGGCTGAGGACAAGACTGTGCTGACAGGAGGCAAGGTTCATCTCCCACAGATGGACAAGTGCTGCCCACCACCCCTAGGACCCACCGCCCCCGCCCTCCCCCCCCCAGGCTCCCTGTACTAAGTCAGTGGGGAATTCCATGGGGTTAGGAGATACCTTAGACCAGAGACAAAGGGCTTGTGTGTTCCCTCCAGGCCCTGGAGGCCCGTGTGCACAGTCCTCCCCTCTGGGGGACTCCAAGAAAGCATGCAGGACGTGGGGGTGGGTACATCCAGCAGCAGGGGACTTGGGGTGGAGCATTCCGAGGGCTTCCCAGGGGTAGTCTGCTCCCAGAAAGGGGCTATCTTCCCTCCCCACAAGCACCATCAGGGCAGGCTCTGGATCAGAAGCCTAAAGCCATGGTCAGCCTCACAGCCTTGTACGGAGAGCTGAGTACAGCCCAACTAGGAGTTGGACAGGGCAAAGACAAGGAAGGAATTTGAACATGTCTGGGGGGGAAACTGAGGCCCAGAGTGGGGAAGACAGCAGCCTAAGTCTCCCATGCAGAGCCAGGTCAGGTCTGGGGCAGTGGGGATCCTCACAGATGAGGAGAGACCTGGAGGCAAAGAAAAGCCCTCTGGGCCAAAGAGAAGGTAGGACTCTCCCGGGCCCACCAGCTAACCCTCCTCCGCAGTGGGGCCCACAGGGGACCATGAGTCAGCACGGATTCCAGGCTGACTAGATATGCAACAGCCCCTTGAGTGAGAAAGGAGATGACCAAGAAGGGTGAAGACAGGGAGGTGCTGAGTTCCAGGACCAGGAAGGAGGTGGGGAGGAAAAGGAGCTCCCTCTCTACCGCTGCCTGCCCACCCCAAGGGCAGGCCCCTGCCAGTCTGGCTGCTTTTGGAGAAACCTTTATCCGGAGGTGGTGGGAAGGGTGTGGAGAACACCAGGTTCAACCCAGCTCTGCTCCTGACTTACTGTTGGGACCTGGCCAGGGCCTCCTCTCTCCCTGCCTTGGGTAAATAGGACTGCCTGTCCATAGTACCTTCCAGGTCTCAACCCTCCAGCCTGGGGTCCTGGCCCTGTCAGTCCTCCTTGTTTTAAAGACACGGGCTTGCCCATTGTGCTCTTACTCTGGAACAGGGGGCTCAGGCTCCCCAGAGCAAGGCAAAGTGGGGTGGGAGATGAAAGGGGCCAGCTTGGAGAAGGATAGGGAAGCCAGCCTTGCACTGGGCAGGCTTGTAAGTCCGTCACAGGCAGGCAGCAGTGTTCTCCTGTGACTCCTTGCTGGAGAAATGCCAAGCTCTCTGGCCCTCCTGCCCTCCTGCCCCCCTCACTCCCTGCCCACCACTGGCCCAAATCCAGCCCACAAACCTTGAACGTTGCCGCTGGGAGAGACTCCTACCGGGATGGTGTGAGGACCTGAGCCGGGTGTCACTAGGCGAGCTCTGGGAGAATTCAGGCAGCGGCAGCTGGTCTCAATCTCCCCGCCTCTCAGACGGAGGCACGCAATGCAATAGCTGAGCTAGAGCACAAAACAGCTCAAGAGAAGAGGGTTGGCTTTGTTGCCAGGCAGGTGTCCACAACCCCTTCACGTGCCCTCATGTCAGGGCCTCACGGCCACCAGTGAGGCTACTCTACAGGCAGGTACACTCCAAGAGGAGGGGGCTTGTGCCTCTCAAAGCTTGGTGGGCAGAGAGGACATGCCAGGCGGTCTCCAGCCCGAGTTCCAGACCCAAGAGGAAGCAGGTAGGCCTTGCCCAGCCCCAGTCTTGGAGGCAGACAGACTCAGCCTGGTTCTGGCTCTGTCACCCACTGGTGGTATCCTCTCAGGGTCCATTCCTTCATCTTGGGAACCAGGTATATCAAGTCTCCCCTTGGCCTGTCGGAGAGAGCATGATATAAGGTTTGGAAAGTGCCTGCTACGTCGGGGGCACAGGGCAGGCACTCTTCAGCGTCAGTGGGGCCTCCACCCAGGGCTCTCAGAATGGAAATGGCAGGAGCCCAAACCTTTGGGACTAAAGCCAAAGCCATGCATTTATTTGGAGGGCACTTCTGTAGCCTTTCTGTTGGCAAAGTATTGTTCTGATGGCTTTACGTTTCGTTAATGCTCTTCATACTTATGAGTGAGTAAACTGATACAGGGACAGGTTAAGTGATCTGTCCAAAGTCAAAGAGCTAGAAACCGGAGGAGCCGGGATGTGAGGGGGAGGCCCACATTGTCTGTGATGCTACCCCCTGCCTGATGCTGCCTATCCCACAGCCAGCCTGGGGGCTGAGGATTCACTGGAACTCTTGAGCAAGCCTCTGCCAAAGACACCATTCGATACAGGAGACCATCACAGCGCTCTGATGGCAGACGTCCTGCTGCGGGAGGGACCCTCAGCCACATTGCCCCTAAAGCAGGACCAATCAGGACCTCCCTGGGCCTGTTGCCTCGTATACAAAATTGAGGAGTGGGGAGGGGAACAGTGAGGATCCGGGCTTTGCCCTCTTCCAGGATTGAAAGGGACAAATGGGGAGTGGGTTCAGAAGTACTCATCAGACCAAGTGAAGCCCAGCCTCATACTCAGGGGTGCGGGATCCATGCCCACATCAGACAGTCTGGGACAACTCCAGCTGCCTTCACCTCTCTGGGCATCAGCCTCCTCAAACCTAAACCTGCCTTGCCAGGATGTTAAGAGAATCAAAAGGAAACATGTAGAAAAGATACCTGTGCAGGGCTTGAACTCAAAAACTATGAGATCATGACCTGAGCTGAAATCAAGAGTTGGACGCTTAACTGACTGAGCCACCAGGCACATCTTCAATTTTTTTTAATGTTTATTTTTGAAAGAGACAGAGTGCAAGTGGGAAAGGGCAGAGAGAGAGGGAAACACAGAACCTGAAGCAGGCTCCAAGCTCTGAGCTGTCAGCACAGAGCCCGACATAGGGCTCGAACTGGACCACGAGATCAGGACCTGAGCTGAAGTCGGACATCCAACCGACTGAGCCACCCAGGCGCCCCTTAATTTTTAAAAATTGTATCATTTTTGGAGCACCTGGGTGGCTCAGTCGGTTAAGTGTCCGGCTCTTGATGTCAGCTCAGGTCATGATCTCATTGTTTGTGAGTTCAAGCCCTGCATCCGGCAAGGCACTAACAGTGAGGAGCTTGCTTGGGATTCTCTCTTTCCCTCTCTCCCTGCCCCTTCCCCACTCTCCCTCTCTCAAAATGAATAAACTTAAAAAAAAATTAAAAAATAAAAAATAAATTGTATCATTTTTAAAAATGATTCTTCATTGTAGTACCATTGAAATATAATAGACATAACAAATGTTACAATTTAAAGTGTACACTATAGTATATTTTGACTTCATGAAACCACCACCACAATCAAGACAGTAAAGATATCTGTCATTTCCAAAAGTTTCCTTGCCCCTTGGTAATGTATCCCTCCTGCCCCTCCTTGTCCACCCCCTTCCCTAAGCAGGGGGGGCCTTGATCTGCTTGCTGTCCTTTCACATTAGTTTGCATTTTCTAGAGTTTTTTTTTTTTTTTAAGTTTATGTATTCTTTTTTAAATTTTTTTTTCAACGTTTTTTATTTATTTTTGGGACAGAGAGAGACAGAGCATGAACGGGGGAGGGGCAGAGAGAGAGGGAGACACAGAATCGGAAACAGGCTCCAGGCTCCGAGCCATCAGCCCAGAGCCTGACGCAGGGCTCAAACTCACGGACCGCGAGATCGTGACCTGGCTGAAGTCGGACGCTTAACCGACTACGCCACCCAGGCGCCCCTAAGTTTATGTATTCTTTTAGTAATCTCTACACCCAACATGGGGCTCGAACTCATGACCGTGAGATCAAAAGTCGACTGCCTTTCCAACCGAGCCAGGTACCCCTACAGTTTTAGATATATGGAAGAATATGGGGTGTATTCTTTTATATGACTTCTTTCACTCAGCATAATTATTTTGAGACTTCCATGATGTTGCCTACATCAGTAGTTCCTCTTAATTGTTGAGTAGTATTTTACTGGATGCACATACCACCATTCATTCCCCTGTCAATGGATATTTGGGCTTCCAGTTTTTAGCTCTAACAAATGAAGCTGCTATGAATATTCATGTACAAGGTTTTGCATGAACATATATTTCCTTTTCTCTTGTGTAGTGGTATCTCAGTGTGGTTTTCTTTTCTTGTAATATGATTGCCTGCCTGGTTTTCCTTATTAGGGTAATGTTGGTACCCTGCTCATAGAATGAGTTGAGAAACTATTCCCTTCTCTACTTTTTTAGGAAGAGTTTGTGGAGAATTGATATTATTTCTTTCTTACATATTTGGTAGAATTCCTCAGTGAAGGGACATGGGCCTGAGGTTTTTTTGTAGAAGGTTTCCAGTTACAATACCAGTTTCCTTAACCGAAATAGGACTATTCAAATTAGTTACATCTTGAGTAAGCATTAGTATGTTGGGTCTTTTAAGGAATTTGTCCATTTCATCCAAGTTGTTAAATTTGTTGGCATAAAACTTTTCATAATATTTCCTTTCAGTATCTGTGGAATCTGCAGTAGTCACCTCTCTCATTCCTGAGATTGGTAAATGTTTATTTTTGAGAGACAGAGAGAGACAGAGCACAAGCAGGGGAGGGGGGCAGAGAGAGAGGCACAGAATCTGAAGCAGGCTCCAGGCTCTGAGCTGTCAGCACAGGGTCCGATGCAGGACTCGAACTCACGAAGCACGAGATCATGACCTGAGCTGAAGTCAGACGCTTAACCGACTGAGCCACCCAGGCGCCCCCATGTCTTTTTGTTGTTATTGTTTTTCTTTCCTAATCAGTCTGGCTACAGGTTTATCAATTTTATTGATCTTGTTAAAGAATCATCTTTTGGTTACATTGATTTTTCTCTATGGTTTTTTTGTTTTCTATTTCACTGACATCCATTTTGATCTTTATTTCCTTTCTTATGCTTCCTTTAGATTTTATTGGCTTTTCTTTTTCTAGATTCTTAAATGAATCTTCTTGTCTGGTGTTAATATAGCTAAGATAATTGATCTGAGACCTTTTTTAAAAATGTTTTATTTATTTATTTTTCTGAGAGAGAGAGAGAGAGAGAGAGAGAGAGCAAGTGGAGAGGGGCATAGAGAGGGGACAGAAGATCCAAAGCAGGCTCTGCATGACAGCAGCAAGCCCGATATGGGCTTGAACCCTTGAACCATGAGATCGTGACCCAAACTGAAATCGGACATTCAACCGAGGCACCCAGATGCCCTCTTTTTTTCTAATACAGATGTTAATGCTATAAATCACACCCCTCCCCCTGCCACCAAGTTCTGTTTTTGTGGCATCCCACAATTTCTGATATGTTCAGTGTTTCCATTTAAAGTCAGTTCAAAATACTAATTTCTCTTTTGGTTTCTTCTTTGATCCATGGTTGTGTGTTATTTTGTTTTCAAATATTTAGAGATTTTTCCAAGGATCTTTCTGTTAATGATTTCTAACTTAATTTCGTTGTGGTCAGACAATGTAGTTAGCATGGTTTTGAAGCCTTTTGAATTCTGGTAAATGTTCTGTGTGCACTTGAGAAGAATGCGCACTTGAGAATTCTGCTTTTGTTGGGTGGTTCTATTAAGTGTTAATCAGTGGGTGATTAACCCAACAGTGGTGTTGGGTGGCTCAGTGGGTTAAGCATCCGACTCTTGATATTGGCTGGGGTCAAGGTCTTGCAGTCGTGGGATTGAGCCCCAAATCAGGCTCTGAGCTGAGTGTGGGATTCTCTCTCCCTCTCTCTCGCCCCTCCCTCATTCATACTCTCTCCTCAAAATAAATAAAAGAAACATTTAAAAAATTAAAAAATAAACATTAATCAAAATCAAGTTGAGTACTATATCCTTGCTGGTTTTCTGTCTACTTCAGCTATCAACTATTGAGAGGGAAATTGAAACCCCTGACTGTAATTGTATGTGTCTATTTCTTGTTGAACTTTTTGCATCATGTATTTTGAAGCTTTATTAGGTGCATAAATGTTTAAGATTATTATGGTTCCTTGACTAACTGACCTTATTATCATTGTGAAATAACCATTATCCCCCATATTTCTTGCTTTGAAACCGATTTGTCTAATATTAATATAGATATAGCTACTCCAGCTTTCCTTTGATTAGTTATTAGAAAGGGTATTATCTTTTCCCATCCTTTTACTTTTAACCATTTGTGTCTTTATATTTAAAGCGTGTTTCAAAAAAAAAAAAAATAAAGTGTGTTTCTTACAGGTACATGCAATTGGGTCTTGCTTTTTAAAATTGTTTATTTTTTTATATACATATATTTTTATTTTATTTTTATTTTTTAGAGAGAGAGAGCATGAGCTGGGGAGAGAGAGAAAGAGAGAGAGAGAAAGAGAGAGACTCTTAAGCAGGTTGCATGCTCAGTGCAGAGTCTGACCCAGGGCTTGACACCATGACCCTGGGAATCATGACCTGAGCTGAAATCAAGAGTCAGACACTCAACCAACTGAGCCACACAGGCATCCTGGGTACTGCTATTTTAAATCAAATCTGACAATCTCTGCTTTTAAATGGGAATGTTTATACCATTTACATTTAATGTGATTACTAAATGTGATTACTAATTACATTTAATGTGATTATTGATATGGTTAGTGTGGTAATTGATAGGCCATTATTTTTTTCCCTTTATGAAAAAGTATCAAATTTATTTCAATATCTAGTTTTATTTATTTTTTTATTTAAAAAAATTTTTTTTTAACGTTTATTTATTTTTTTTGAGACAGAGAGAGACAGCATGAACGGGGGAGGGGCAGAGAGAGAGGGAGACACAGAATCGGAAACAGGCTCCAGGCTCTGAGCCCTCAGCCCAGAGCCCGACGCGGGGCTCGAACTCACGGACCGCGAGATCGTGACCTGAGCCGAAGTCGGACGCTTAACCGACTGAGCCACCCAGGCGCCCCTCTAGTTTTATTTTTAAATTAAAGCTGTTGGACAATTTTTTTGTAACTTATAATTCATTATCAGAGGTGAGGAAAATGTGAATAAGCTATTATATACTGACAGCAAATAAAATTCTTAGACTATACACTTATAAAAGCCACGTGTAATAGTAAAAGTTCCAGTTATACTAGTTACCTGAAGGAAATATTCTTTAGCTCTTTATTGCTAATTTTAACACATTCTCATTTTGACATAATTTACCTTCTTCACCCAATTACTAGTATGATGAACAAAGTTTTTCCAAACGTTAAACCTTTCTTTACCACTTATGAAATATGACTTATTACTTTTTAAGACTTCCATACAAGAAATTTGAAATTTTAATTTTTACCATGAATCTATTGGATCAAAAAGTATAGAACATCACTACTAAATAAGGTAAGACAAAGAATAGAATAAAAAACACAAACGTGGCATTTATTTAATCAGCAAATTATCTGATAAGACATTTTAACTACTTCACATTTCTACTTAGCACAAGAAAGAATAAACTGGTTCCAAGGTACCACAAGGTTTGGCATTTTTACTGCAAGCATTTAAGTCATAGTGTTATTCTACTCAACAAGACATCTCTAAGAAAATGGCAGTGTTCATAAGTACAAACATGGTTATATCTGGTAGGTGGTATTCTTCATAGTCAATATGAGAATTCTTTATAAAATTAGATTTTAAGAAATGCAGAATATCTGATAATTATCTCAAAGGCTAAAATGAGAAAAATGCAGAACACAGAAATAGTCATTGGTTAATATTTGGCTTTGAAAAAGCCAGAAATGATTCTATTCCAAGAAATAAGTGATAATGATAAAAGATATAATAATTAATATACTATATGTCTTAAAAGGCTTAAAAGCCAAAGCACACTTTCTACATCAGGATAATTCTGATTTTTAAGTTCTTAATTTCCTTCGTCCACAACAGGACCCTGTTCTAAGCCATTATTTGAATAGAGTTCATAATGTAGGGTCATTATTTTCCACAGGATGCTTTCATTACAGTACATAAACTGCAAAATGGCAAATGACTAAGTCAGTTATAAAGAATTTATAGCATAATAAATGCCAATTTACAATAACCATCAACAGACTTCTACACCAAAGCCTAAAAGTTGCTGCAGTAGAAGTCATAACTAACATGATTCTTCCATGTGCTCAGACTTTACTACAAATTAGTCATGAAAAACAGAAAAGACACCTCAGTGGGTCCTTCCAAAACTGCATAATTTTCCAAACGATTTACCTCTGGTTGTACAGCCTGTTCATTCCTTAAGTGCTTATGCAGTTATTTAGCTTTTGCAATATTTTCTTGACATTTTTGTTCCTTCTTTTGGTCCTTTTCCCTGGCCTCAATCATCTTGACCAATTTCTGGGACACTATGGCATTTACTAGAAACAATGGTGTAACGGCCAAAATAACTGTTGTAAGGAAGCCATACAGGTCTTTTGCAGCCCAATCCACAACATACTCAGCCCAGGCCTTTATATCAACCATCTTCATAGTTTTTGTTTGTTTGTTTGTTTTAAGTTTATTTCTTTATGTTGAGAGAGAGAATGCGCACAAGCAGGGGAGGAGCAGGGAGAGAGGGAGAGAGAGAATCTCAAGCAGCTTCCATGCTTAGATTTCCAACCCATGAACCTTGAGATCATGACCTGAGCTGAAATCAAAAGTCAGATGTTTAACCTACTGAGACACCCAGGTGCCCCAACCATCTTTGTAAAGGTCTTGTGCTTGAGCAGTGATCTCCAACTTTGAGATTATTAGTGAGCTAATTTCAATTTCAGATGACCCTTGCTTGTCTTCTTTACCTCTACCATACACTTGTGAGACAAGGTTTAAGTCCTGTATCTTCTTCCTTCTGTAAAGGGTCCACCAGCCTTAATCTCCAAATGCACGCAGCTCCAAATGGTATTTCACCACCATCAGCATGTCTCCTCCATCCTTGTTTTTCCCCTTGCTCATTCATCCTTCCCTACCGGCCCCACCAGCCTCGGGGGCCAAGTTCACCTGCCCCCCAGCCTCCACCACACCTTGGTCCACCCACACCATGGCTGCCTCTTCAGGGGACAGGGCAAAACCACTGTGGTGGCTGCCACCAGCCTCCCCTACATCACAGCCGGGACCATGGGCTCAGAACCCTCAGTAGGCCATTACTGATGGCCTATCATCTTGCTATTTATTTTCTATTTGTCCCATCTGTTCTTTTTTCCTCACTTCCTCTTTTTCTGGCTTTTTTAAAAGAATACTTATGAATCCATCATAAATCTCTACTGGCTTAACTCTTTTATTTTTTAAGTTTATTTATTTTGAGATCGAGCGCACATGCACGTGAATGGGGGAGGGGTAGAGAGAGAGGGAGAGAGAATCCCCAGCAGGCTCTGGGCTGAGAGTGGGGCTTGAGCTCACAAACCATGAGATCATGACATGAGCCAAAATCAAGAGTCAGAATGCTTAACGGACTGAGGCACCCAGGCGCCCCTCTGTTTTTTAGTTTTTTTGTTTTTGTTTTTTATTGAGGTAACATTCACATAAAATAAAATTAACCATTTTAACCATTGACCTGAGCCCAAATCAAGAGTCAGAGTGCTTAACGGACTGAGCCACCCAGGCATCCCTCTTTTTTTTTTTTTTTTTTTTTTTTTTTATTGAGGTAACATTCACATAAAATAAAATTAACCATTTTAACCATTTTTTTTAAATTTTATTTTTAAGTAATCTCTACACCCAACATGGGGCTCAAACTCACAACCCCAAGATAAAGAGTTGCATGCTCTACCAACTGAGCCAGTCAGGTGCCCCACCATCTTAAAGTGTACAATTCAGTGACTTATAGTACATTCTCCATGTTGTGAAACCATCATCACTAATTGCAGAATGTTTTCATTACCCCCCAAAAGAAACCCCATAGCCATTAAGCAAGCACTCCCTATTCTCCCTTCCCCAGTCTCTGGCACCACTAATCTGCTTTGTCTCTATGAATTTGCCTATTCCGGACTGAATTTCATATATATGAAATCATACATGGCCTTTTTTGCCTGGCTTCTTTCACTCAGCATGTTTGCAAAATGCATCCATGTTGTAGCATGTATGAGTAATTCATTTCTTTTTATGGTTAAATAATATTCCATTGTATGGATGTACCATTTTGTTTATCTGTTCATCAGCTGATGGACATTTGAGTGTTGTTTTGTTTTCAGAGTTGCTTGAAGTTTATATTATATATCTTTAAATTATCAGTGCACCTTCAAGTAATATACCACTTCTAATATACAAAATCTTACAATAGTATGCTTTCCTTTCTCCCCTCTTGGCCTTTTTGCCAATATTGTCATGAATTTTACTTTTACATATGTTACAAACCCCATAACACAATCTTTACTCCTTTGTGTAGATACAGATTTCCACCTGGTATAATTTTCCTAATGCCCAAAGGATGTCCTTTAACATTTTGTATAGTAGGTCTCCTCGTGATGAATTTTGTTCCCAGCCTTTGTAGGTCTGAAAACATCTTTTTTTTTTTTTTTTTTTTAATTATTTATTTTTGAGAGAGACAGAGCAGGAGC
This sequence comes from Panthera onca, assembly GCF_046562875.1. Classification (NCBI taxonomy): domain Eukaryota; kingdom Metazoa; phylum Chordata; class Mammalia; order Carnivora; family Felidae; genus Panthera; species Panthera onca. The sequence continues at coordinate 17,972,523 of NC_138350.1, forward strand.
AGGTGAGGGGCAGAGAAAGTGGGAGACACAGTATCTGAAGTAGGCTCCAGGCTCTGAGTGGTCAGTGCAGAGCCAGATGCGGGCCTCAAACTCACAAGCTGTGAGATCATGACCTGAGCCAAAACCAAGAGTTGGACACTTAACCAACTGAGCCACCCAGGTGCCTCTAATTTTGTTTAAACATATTTTTTTTAATGCTTTTAAGTTTGTTTTTATGATCCTTTGACTCTTGGGGCCTTACTAATCCTAGAGACTGCCCTCCCAGAGTCGGTTAGGTCCTAGACAGTAAACAATTTACCTGCAGAGCATGCCTTTCGTATACAAATTTACTAATCAACTCCAAACACCTTTTACCTAATTATCACACACCAAACCAGTATTTCCTGTCCTAAATCACACCAGGGCCAGGTTATGGACAACTAGAGACCGTTCCTATAGCCAAGAACCCTCTGATTTTATTTGAATTAACAGATTCTAAGCCTTACTCAAACTTGTCTACCTTGCCTTGTCCCATGGAAACCACAATAAATGGTCTGAGGCATGCTCTCCCCTCACTCCTACTGCCCCTCTGACCCACCCTGAGGTTTCTTCATGTGATCCTGAATGGCATGGCACTCTCCCTCCTCTTGGGAATTGTAATCAACTTCTTTGAAGGCAGTTATCTCCATGTCTGTCACTTTACTGTACCTGATTAAAACAAAATCCTTGGTACATTTTCAAACAATGGTCTACCCAATATTCTGTGAATTTTTTATCTGGTCGATGGGAACAGGAACAATTCTCAGCCTTGTGTAATGCCTGGCACTGTTATAATCCTTTTTGATGGTTCTTTCCCTGGCCTTGGTTACTTTCCTCCTATTCTCATGCTGATCAGTATTCTGAGTACTCTAAAGAGCCCTTCTACAGATCTCCTGGGTTCTCTGTACAGCTTTCTTCTCTCTGGTGTTCTGTCTCATGAACATGAGTTGCCTCAACCTCTCTGAACTCTTAGCTCAGATTCCTCAACCCAGGTAGCAGGGTCCACTTCAGTTCCCCTTCCCTGTTCCAGTGCCCAGAAACTCCCACAAGGCTGTAAGCCCATCTTTTTTTCCTCTCTTAGGGATTGCTTTCCTTTGGTATTTGAGTTTTAATTTTCAGGCATAAGACTAAATCCAGGTACTAACCTCCATTTGGCCAGAGACAGAAAAAAAATTACTGCATGTTTATTTATTTTAAGCTTATGGAATACCCAGCAGGTGAACACAGAAGCTGAGATAGCATCAATGCACCAACTGAATCTTAAACCCTCCCCCTCGCACAGATAACAAACCAGAGGCTTGGAGAGAAGTGGTAGTGGAGGTAGTCAGAACCAGAATCCATTCCTTAAATCTTGATCTAGTTATCTGACATCATTTTTTGTTCTGCATCTTCTTTCTCTTGCGAAGTTTCCCCTTTTAGAGTAATATATTTTCAAAAAAAAAATATATATATATATGTTTTTTTAAGAGAGAATGTGCTTAAATATCCAGACATCACACAATCTTGAGACTGTCCCTCCCTAAGCTTGGCAAAAAGTTGGAAGTTTTTTCTCTGGAGGGTGTAAATTTCTGGACTAGGAAGCCTGTCCAGAGATCTGGAAGACAATAGTCTTGACCTGGATGCCAATTCTGGGCATACTAGAATGCGGAAGCTCCCCAGCCCTCTTCCTTCACTGAGCTCCCACAAGGTCAGCAGTTCAAGGTAAAGCCTCCTGACAAGAGACTGGAAGTTTCCTCCGGGGAACCTGACCAGAGCCCAAGAGGAAAGTCCTAAAGATGGGACACTGGCTGGGGATTTACCAAAAATTCAATCAGCTCACCTTACAAGCACATCTTCTTACTATCCCACCTGTAAATATAAGCAGACTACCAATGATTGCCAGGAAGCTAATGAAAGTCTGTAACACAAAAGACTAAAAGCAAAACAAAAAGAGGACAAAAAGTTTTAAAAAGGGGGCACCTGGGTGGTTCAGTGAGTTGAGCGTCTTGACTTCAGCTCAGGTCATGATCTTGCAGTTCGTGGATTTGAGCCCCACATCTGAACCCACATCGGGCTTGCTGCTGTCATCCTATCAGCGCAGAGCCTGCTTCAGATCCTCTGTGCCCCTCTCTCTGCCACTCCCCTGCTTGCTCTATTTCTCAAAAAGTAAAACATTTTAAAATAAAAGGGGGAAGAAAACATCATGCAGGGCGATGAAAGCTTCAACAAAGTATATTAAAGTCCTTAGAGATAAGATACTGCAACCATGGAATGTGGTCTTAATTAAAAAAAAAAAAAAAAAAAAAAAAAAGGAACAGAGAATCAACTTGGAAATCTTCCATTAGGGGAGATCAAAAGACAAGAAAATGGGGTTGGTAAGGACAGAAAAAATAAGAAAAACAGAGATAGGTCCAGATCCAATACCTGAAGAACAGGAATTCCAGAAAGAAAAACCAGAAGAATAAGGAAAGGAAATTATTAACAAATAATTCAAGAAAGTTTCCCAGTAATGCCAGGAGTGAAGGTTAAGAGTCCATTCTGAAAGGCTCAACAACAGCCTGGCAAGTGCATGAAAACAGACCTCTGCCAAGGCCTGTCACTGAAATTTCAGAACCCTGGCGACAAAAGGGAGAAGGAGTCATATACAAAGACTCTCAGAACTCAGAATGGCTTCAGATTCTTCTAACAGCAACACTAGGTGAAAAGTAATGCCTTCAAAATTCTAAAGGAAAATATATTCCAAACTAGAACTTCACACCTGATCAAGTATGAGAACGAGACATTTTCAGACATGCAATTCTTTCAAACTATTTCCCATGCACCCCTTTTACTGCAAGCACTCTATCAAAATGGGGTATTAAACCAAGGGGAAGAGGTTACACAGAAAACAGGGGATTCAGCAGGAGAGAGCTCACAATGACAGCAATATATTAGGCACAAGGGAGAACCAGTTCAGATTGGACCAGGTCAAGAAATTGATAAAATAAACGATGTGTTATGCCCTTAGAGAACTCTGGGGTTGAATTAGTGACAAGTGGACAGAACACTAAGCTAATAACTAATAAAAATCCAAGAGGATTATTAATTCTAGGGAAAAGAAAGTTCTGCAGGAAGGTAACCTAGTTCACTATGTAGCTCAGCTGTGATTTAAATACCCAGTCGTGGGGCCCCTGGGTCTCAGTCGGTTAAGCGTCCGACTTCGACTCAGGTCACGATCTCGCGGTCCGTGAGTTCGAGCCCCGTGTTGGGCTCTGGGCTGATGGCTCGGAGCCTGGAGCCTGCTTCTGATTCTGTGTCTCCCTCTCTCTCTGCCCCTCCCCCGTTCATGCTCTGTCTCTGTCTCAAAAATAAATAAAACATTAAAAAAAAAAAAATTTAAATACCCAGTCGTAACGCAAACACTTAATATGATTGAACTAGAATTCTATCAGGGAGATGGATGATGGGGAGTACATGCATGGTGGGCAAGAGGGAGAAAGAAGTCAAAAGATAATGCCTAAAATGGAAACATCAGTAAATAGCCAAGCACACGTTTATATTTGAGATATGGAGGCAAATACAAACTTATCAGCCAACAGCTGAAGGAGATACTGTGAAGCAGGGAAAATGGGGAAGAGCAGATAGGATAGGAGGGCTGCTGTTTTTCATAATAAACCTCACAAAACTTTTTGCTCTTTCAATGCAAAACAATTGATATTCTTCCTAAAATGTAGGAATACAAAGCTGTTTTACAAACATATTTTGTTAAAGTATTTTTTTTCAGATTTATTGTGAAAACAAAATCACAGGGGAACCTGGGTAGCTCAGTTGGGTTGTCTGACTAGATTTTGGCTCAGGTCATGATCTTGCAGTTCGTGGGTTTAAGCCCCGCATGGCGCTCCATGCTGACAGTACAGAGCCTGCTTGGGATGCTCACTCTCTCTCAAAAAAAAAAAAAAAAAAAAAAAAAAAAAAGCAACAAATGGAACTGCCTTACTTTTTCAGGATCTAGACAGAATTTCAGCTAGTTTTTACTATGTAGAATCATGCAACACTGGTATTCCTCCATGGTTCCCAATGTAAACCACATCCACTCAGCTTTTCAGATCCAGGATGCAATTCATTAGTGTTAATTAAGTATAATGTGTTACTAAAGTCTTCCTATAAAAGTATAATTTAAGTAGTGACCGTACTGACCTATTCCAGTCGAGGATATCAAAATGTGGTCTCAGGGGCGCCTGGGTGGCGCAGTCGGTTAAGCGTCCGACTTCAGCCAGGTCACGATCTCGCGGTCAGTGAGTTCGAGCCCCGCGTCAGGCTCTGGGCTGATGGCTCGGAGCCTGGAGCCTGTTTCCGATTCTGTGTCTCCCTCTCTCTCTGCCCCTCCCCCGTTCATGCTCTGTCTCTCTCTGTCCCAAAAATAAATAAAAAACGTTGAAAAAAAAAATTAAAAAAAAAAAAAATGTGGTCTCAGATCTACTGAAACAGATTTACCTGGCAAGGGCATTGCTTAATATGCAGATTCCTGGGCCCTATTCCAGACTAATTCGCCAGCAATCTCTAAGGGTGGGGCCTTGGAATCTTCCTAACAAGATCCCTAAACTGATAATGAAATCTACAGCTCTTACTCACTATATTAGTAATTAAATAGGGTCATTAATAATAAGCCAATAAATCAATGCCTGCAAACCAAGGTCACGAGCAGGGAAGAGGGAATTTATACAGGGTAGTAGATATCACAATGTCCAGAATTCCACTTACAAACACTTCAGAGAAATTCTGCTCCATCCACATGCAACTCCACATACGAGTTTCTTTCCTTACCAGAAACGACACATTAACTTTTGGTCGAATTTAAAACAAATGAACTCTGGGGCGCCTGGGTGGCGCAGTCGGTTAAGCGTCCGACTTCAGCCAGGTCACGATCTCGCGGTCCGTGAGTTCGAGCCCCGCGTCAGGCTCTGGGCTGATGGCTCGGAGCCTGGAGCCTGTTTCCGATTCTGTGTCTCCCTCTCTCTCTGCCCCTCCCCCGTTCATGCTCTGTCTCTCTCTGTCCCAAAAATAAAATAAAAAACGTTGGAAAAAAAAAAATTTAAAAAAAAAAATAAATAAATAAAAAAAAATAAAACAAATGAACTCTGATGCTAAGTGAAATAAGCCATACAGAGAAAGACAGATACCATATGGTTTCACTCTTATGTGGATCCTGAGAAACGTAACAGAAACCCATGGGGGAGGGGAAGGAAAAAAAAAAAAAGAGGTTAGAGTGGGAGAGCGCCAAAGCATTAAGAGACTGTTAAAAAACTGAGAACAAACTGAGGGTTGATGGGGGGTGGGAAGGAGGGCAGGGTGGGTGATGGGTATTGAGGAGGGCACCTTTTGGGATGAGCACTGGGTGTTGTATGGAAACCAATTTGACAGTAAATTTCATATATTAAAAAATAAAAAATAAATAAAACAAATGAACTCTAAACTCTGTTCACATTAAGTTCATTTGAAATGGCCCCCAGTCTAGGAGCCCCTCTGCTGAGGCAGCACAGCCTAGAGGGCCACCAGCACACTTCATCCAAATGTGTCACAAGAGCTAGGGGTGCTGAAGCAAGAGGCACAGGGGCTGCTCTGGGGGATGGGTCTCTGAAACCTTATTTATGCACCTGCAGTATCTAACCGACAATCTGAATCTTGTTCCTTAGGAGTTCTTTTATTACAGGAATAACACAAGGTCTGTTACATCATGGTAGTGCCACAATTATAAGACAAGGCTTGTTAGAAAATCCCTACTTGAGGGGTGCCTGGGTGACTCGGTTAAGCAACCGACTCTTCATTTCAACTCACGTTGTGATCTCACGATTCATGGGATTGAGCCCCGCATCAGGCTCTGTGCTGACAGTGTGAAGCCTGCTTGGGATTCTCCCTCTCTGCTCCTCCCTCGCTCTCTCTCTCACAAACTTTAAAAAAAAATAAGAAAAAGGAAATCCTTACTTGATGCCTGGTCAACAGATGTGCTGGATTTTCTTCTTCCTCTTTTATTACTCAAACGATGTGTCCCATGAGCAATGTGCACTGCAAGGGCAATCAGTCCCTTTTCCTCTTAGTAGCTTTTGCTGAAGCTCATCCTATACTGAACCCCTGACAAGACCTCTTTTCAGCATTTGACTTCCAATTTCTGTGTTTTTGTCAGTTACTTGCTTTGCATACTTTGTCCTTTCTACCTCTGCTACATTAAAAACTATGGCTGTGCTAATGCATGCTAAGATGCTCTGATAAATGCATAAGAATCTGTCCCCGCAAATCACCACAAAACCGGTTATGAAGCCAGTGTAGTAGGCATCAATGTTGGCCACTAGGACTCCCCGAATTATCTTTTAAGATGAGATTACATTTGCCAAATGCTGAACCACTAGGGCTTCCAGCCTACAAAGATCAGAATGGTGGACTTTTTCTTTGCCCAGAACCACCCATGCTGTGTTGTTCAAGCTGAGCTGATGACATCTCCACAAAGGTTACCTGAACAAAGCACCGTACAAGTGCCTGTGTCTAAAGACCAACAAGACCGTCTGTGTGTTCTTGGAGTTTTTCCATGGGTTTAACCGGCAACTGGCCTGGAACAGCAGCTTAAACTCTTATCAATAACTATGTGATTTCAAAGTACTAGCATTCTCCCAGGACACCTTCCAGGGTGTCAAAATTTAACTTGCTGCCAAAGCAAACAGAACACAAACTCCAAAATGAACAGACAGTCCTTATTTTTTCAAAAACAAAACAAAACAATCACCACCATATTTATTTAGTTTAACATTTCCTCTGCTCTAAAGAGAAAGATGTCAAAAGAAAACCTAGAACATATACATAAGCATACACCCCCCTGAACCCAGACAACCTAAGGGAAAAAATAACGACAAAGTTCAGTTCAACAGATAAATTTATCTTCGCTTCTGGAAGATGTTTCCACGCCCCATTCCACGTCCTCTTCCTCTTGCAGCCACTGAAAGGTAGGAAAGAAAGGAAAAGGCCAGGTCAGTGAAGTCAGTGAGTGCTCATGCCACAGAACAGCCAGAGCCCTTCCTTGGACACTGACACAGGAAAGGGCCTGGAAGGCCACCTAGTCCAACACCATGCCCACCACATGTCATTTCCCCATTGCCTGGGGACTGACGCCTGACATCAGAGCTGGAGGGTGCACCAAACTCCTGCCTTCCAATCCAGTCCTGCTCTCAACAAGAGGCCAGGAGTCAGTGTGTTGAAAGCTAAGGTGGTTTGGGAAGCAAGTGTGAGAACCAAAGAAAAGATGAATTCCCAGAGCTGGCCTAGGGTGAGGTAATAACACATGACAGATGAATTTAATTCACACTTAAAATTCTGAAACAAATGCTAAACATCTGTTAAATCTGGGTGGCAGGTTTTTTTTTTTTTTGAGCTACCCTGAAATATAAAACGTTTCGTAATAGCAAAGCAAAACCACACCCCATAAGGACATAGACATAATAAGCTGCTGTTGTCTATGACCCCAAGAGTTCTAGGAGAGAACCAGTGGCTTTGAAGGACACGTGAAAATATTCTGATGGCTGCTAATCGGAGTCTCACCCCTCTTCCCACTTATAGAGCCTGGAGCCGACCTGAAGAGGGAAGGAAGTCACCCAAGAACCCAGCGACAAGCTGATGGGACTACAGCAAGGGACTGGCAGCACAGATGACCCAGGCAGAGGCCAATGGGCCTGGGTAAACTCACTGCCACGTGCCTTCTAGTGCACAACTACTGGGCTGAACTTTTGTTAGAGAAGGTGGTGTAGTTACACAGTGACAATGAGGGCAGGCCTCCCTGAGAAAGCAGAGAGAAAAGCAGTTCTAGTAAGAAAGCCAGTATTCCTGAAAACCATTCCTTCACCAGGACAAAGGTCCAGAGCTTCTGGTTCTACCTGCCCACAAATGCCACTTACCTAGGAAGGGCAAGGAGATTCTCTGATCAGCTTTTTTGAAGGACATTTTAAAGGATTACTCTTACATCTTTAAACTCAAAAGCTACCTCATATATAAAATATGCATAGCAACAAAAGCACTGATGGAGAATCCAGTGACTTTCCTGCACTATAAATCTTTCTACTGACATACATTTTCTAACGAATACACTTGCTTTCTAGATAATCATCATGGCAGAGCTTTTCATGGACCCAAACATAAAACCTCTGACTAGGCTGACCTAAAAGAAAGGCCAGACTAAGGAAGGTCACTGGGTCACTGGGGACATGCTGAAAGGAAGGATTTATTTTCAAATACAAGAATATTCGAAAACAGAAGTTCAGTCCCTTTAATGGGTAAAGATGGCTTAAAACTGCTTATTTCTTATATGAAAATGGATCCCTATCATCAGCATTTCCCCCCATGCATACTGGGTGTCAACAAACACCCCCAGCTTCTCTGGGAACTGTTGCCCCACTGCTTCAGAAGTCAGCTAATCCAAACTACAGTGCCCCTGCTCAGCAAACTAGGTAAGAGCAAGCTTCCCCCAAACTCTTTGGACAGAATTTCTGGAAACAAACGGCCTCCCAGAAATTCATTATAGGAGACTTATCTACTCTCTCATTTAAGATAGGAGTCCCCTTCCTTTTTCTAAGGAGGCACTTTGGATTTTGAATAAGCCTTAAGAATGTGATCAGGTGAGGCAAGACAGAGAAGGTGAGATAAAGCCCCCAGATCTTCACAGGTGTGGGCCCCAAGCCTGCAGGGTGACAGATGTAGACATGGCTGAAGTTGAAGTCCACCCTATGCCCAGGCAATTAACAGGGCCCTTTCCTAAAAGATACATGACAAACACATATGTTAAAACCAGTGCATGAGGAGCACATACCTTGGGCCTTCAGAATAGCAGCTTTTCCCCGGCCAGCCCCTGAGCCTTGGTTTTTATTTTTCATGCTCTTTAACATGGGCGCATTTTTCAGCATGTCAGGCAAAATGAGAAAGCGGATCTTGCTGCCACGGATGTACACCTGCTCCAGCTGTGCCACTCGGCCGTCTCTGTATGTAACTGTGATGTTGGACATCTGGAAGGGAATCAGTAAGGGCCAACAGCATGAGCAGAGAACAAGGACACACAAAGAGGGGGAGCCTTGGGTGGTGGGAGGGCAAGTCCAGAAACGCACAAACTAACATCATGAAATGAAGGAGCCAGGCAAAGCCAGGGAAATAGGAGGACCTACGACGTGTGCGAGGGACTGTGCAAAGAACTTCACATATATGATCCTCATAGCACCTCCAGGATAGGTATGAGTATTCCCAATTTTACAGATAAAAAAAACAAAAAAAAAACAACCAAAAACACACACAAAACTAAAGCACTTGTCTAAAGTCCAACAGCCAGAATGAAAGGATCCAGACTCAAACCCAGTTGGCCTGACTCCAGAGCCCTAACTCTGCTATACTGCCTCCCCTGCCAGCATGTGAAGGGCTCTCAATGGTAAAAAAAAACCTATAATTTAAACAGCTCTGAACTGCCTGTCCAAACTGTGTCCTCTCTTGCATCTGTCCGGCACACAGATTGCAAAGGGACCATGAAGGTCATGAGTGTGCACCAGAGACAGCTCTTACCCTCCCAGACTGCATATTCAAGAAAGCAAAATAGAGCCTCTTTAGCTTCAGTGACTAGGAATGGAGAAGTATAGGTGGTGATGCCTGTATGAAGGGTCCAGAATAATGGGGAAGGTGTGAGGCAAGAGCCTGCACTGAGAGACACAACACTTGGGCACCAACCCATAGGACACGAGAACTGGAGCAGAGCAAGGGGACAGGGGACAGAGTCATCACCATGGAGACTATGGGGGTCACTCAAGTTTGTGGAAAGAGGGAGGGTGGACAGGGTTAAGGCAGCACATTGGAAAGATCAATATGCCAACATGCATAAGCTATGGGATGGAGAGACAGGGACCCTAGAGGGGAAACCACATGGCAGACTGGCTTGGCATAGAAGGGTGCCACAAACCTGCCAGTGCCAACCTTAACAGATACGATGTTTCCCACAAAAATTAGCTTATTTTGAATCTTTTGGATCGAAGAGTATTATAATTTATTCAGTATAGGTCAAAGCCCACAGTGTAAAGAGAGATGCTGTCTCCCAGATTTCTGACTGGTTTGTTGCCACCTTTACATTCCTTTTCAAGTGCTAACTGGCCACCCAGCCTCTGCAAGAACATCCAGGGTGAAAAAAGAGTAACAACACTCTAGGGCCATCCTGCTAAATCTGTGCAGTGGAACAGTTTACAGAACTTCAATCCACTGCCCCTGTTCCATCCTCAGGGGTAACAGGTCTCAAGTTTCCCATAAATCTTCTGTTCCATGCTCAACATCCCCAGTTTCTTAACAAATTCCCACACAGGTTCTAAATCCTTGCCATCCTGTTCTTGCCTTGAAGAATACCATAACCTCTGATGTCACAAATGAACACCAGGGATGGTTAAACTACTTGAGAAACCTGGGTCTGACCCAGGCTCACAAATACCAGACACGCCCATGACTCTGGAGCAGACAGAATAGGACTGAGAACCTATATTTGAGAACTGGCCCTGCCGTTTGTTAGAAATGTTACTCTGGGTAAGTCTCCAGGTTCAGTTCACTCATCCACAAAGGGAGGAAAATACAACATAACAAAGCCAACTTTTACGGAGCACTTATTAGTGTCCCAGGCAATTTCACATCATAACTCAAATAAATCACACAATTCTACAAGATGGATACCATCATCATCTCCACTAGAGAGATGAAGCAGCACAGCCACAGAGGCAGGTCTGTCCCCAGAGGCCACACCTTTACCCACTCTATTCTCCTGCCTAAGGTCACACTGCCCCTGTGTGGCCTGGACAGGACCTGAATTCAGGTCTATCTAACTAAACTCACACTCTTCAACGATACATCAGATCACCACTTACTTCCTCCAATAATTAAGGAACAAGTCAAATGAGACAAATATGTCTAAATGATGTCCCTATTACCTAGTATATATTAGAAACTCAGTAAATAATGAATCTAAATGACAGTTAAGACATCTATTTTGGAGGCTGTGCTATTGCTAAGCTACTTCTCCAGCACATCCCAGTACATCTCACCCATTCCTTTGTCAAAACCTCCCCAACCCACTTTGAAAATCCCCGACAGAGGGTGTTCTGTAAGACCAACAAGACAAACTGTCCTGGCTGAAGCAAGAAAGGGTCCAGCATCAACTGACTCCTATGACAACCCTAATAATGACCAGGTCGGCTACTGCTCTCATGCACCCCCTGCAGCACCCACAAAGAAATGGCTGCACTGTTATAAAGCCCCACAGTCTCGCCCACCCACACAGCTTGTTAATAAGCCTGAGCTATGTTGGCATCACAAGCCAAAGGCAACAACTTGAGTGAACTAAGTTTCAGTGAAAGTCAGGCAGAAACACCTACCTTACTCAACTTTCCCAAACAGCCACATGAAACACAGGTAGCATAAACCAGGTCCCTAACTGAAATGACATCTTGGGAGAGAGATCTTAGTACAGTCAAAATTGTGGGAATTTCCTCACACATCCAGGTCCAAGAGGAAAGCAATGTTGGGGTGCCTTGGGGTCACTGATCACAATATCCGTGTTGTGGGACACATAGCAAGCACTCAACAAGTGTCTGGTCCCCTCCTCCACTCTCCCCTCCCCTACCATTAATAGCAGAGCCTCCCTCTTTTGTTCTGATCCCTTCTACTCAACTTCCTGCCTGAAATCTGACACTCCTAGAGGCAACAGGCTCTAGCAGGTTTACTCTACACCTCATCTTCAGAAACTGTGGTTAAGACCAGAGATCTGGGGCTAAGAGGTACAGGTTTAGATCTGCTTCTTCCATGTTTGGTCACTCTGGGCATCTGGAAGCTTGTCCTCAGAGAAGTCCTGCGAAAGATCTACTGCACATAAAAACACTACCATAGCACCTGGTATAGAATAAATGAGTGGAAGCTTCTGGTACTATTAAGCACACAGCCTTCTGGAGACAGGTCCCAGCTTGACAAGTTAAACTAAGACTTTTAAAATATTTAATAGTACCCAGATCTTGGTTTTTAAATTTTACTCCCAACCAAAAAGAAACCAAACCTACCTGAAGAACTGGCTGATTTAAGACTTGGGATAGGGAAGTAAAAGATGAGCCTGTAACATACATCTTGTTCTGGAAGGTTAAGTACATACTCTCCCAAAATGGCCAGGACACACTAAAAGGAGCCAGCTTCTGGACCAATTTGGGATAATTCAAGCAAAGCAATGACAGTAACAGATTATAATCCATTTAATGAAACAGAAACCCATAAACAGAAACTGATAATAAATGGATAAACGGGGGATAAGGAAAGGCTCTTCCATACGGTAGACCTAGTAAATAAAGAATGATGGAGTTAAAAACAAAAACCATTCTTTTGCAACCATCATAGTACAAAGATTCAAGCACCTTCATTCAAGAATCCTCACTGAATGCTAAATGGGGGGGGGGGGGGGGTGGATGTGCCAATGAGAAACCGAATACACACGGTATTTATTTAAAGAATCTCCCCCACAAAATTCTCATTAGTTGCAAAACGAAGAAAGAATATACAGTGGAGAGACCACAAGACACCTCACCCAAATGATCAAGGTTAACATCACCAATAAAGGGCAAACAGGTGTTTGGGCCTCCAAGTGACACCCTGAGAAGGAGAAATCACTTACACAGTAACAGCCAAAACAAACAAATAAAAAAAAAAAAACCCAAATGTAATCATGAGAAAACACCAGAGAAACTCCAATTAAAAGACATTCTAAAACAAGTAACTGGCCCTATTCTTCAAAAACATCAATGCTGTGAAAAGCAAAAGCAGAGGAACTGTCCCAGACAAAAGAAGCACAAAGCAAGCTGATAACTAAGCGCAGTATGTGATCCTGAACTGAACAGTACACAGAGGAAAATACTGTATGTACAGATTACATCTAGATAAATAGTTTTTCCTTCTAGTTAGACAACTAGGTATCTGAAGAAATTCCCAAACACACTGCATTCAGAAATTTCAAGAACTTCCTGATATTAACTCTAGGCAGTTGGCTAATGACAATCATGTGAGGGCTTCTTTCAGGTTATCATTTTTACACGAAGAACTCATGCACAGGCCATTATCCTACAGACCATTATGCCATAGTGTGGGGAGGGCGGGGGGGAGTTGAACAGTCCAGTCAGTGATGGGGTGGTCATGCCAAAGTCCCCAAAGCATTATTTCAGCTCCTGCAGTCTCTGAACTCTATCACCTTCTCTCACCAAGATTTCCAGGAATTATGTTACTTTAAGAACAGTGAAAAAGCTCCTGGGTGGCTCAGTTGGTTAAGCGACCAACTTTGGCTCAGGTCATAATCTTGCAGTCTGTGAATTCAAGCCCTGCATCGGGCTCTGTGCTGACAGCTGGAGTCTGGAGCCTGCTTCAGATTCTGTGTCTCCCTCTCTTTCTGCCCCTCCCCCACTCATGCTCTGTCTCTCTCTCTCTCTCTCTGTCAAAAATAAATAAACATTAAAAAAAAAAAAGAACAGTGAAATTTTGGGTTTGACTGTTACCCTCCTATTTTTGGTTTTGGTCCTTTTATCAAGATATAATTTATATATAACATTGCCGAAGTTTAAGATACACAGTACACTGATTTGATAACATTTATATTGCAGTATGCCTGCTATGGTAGCATTAACTAACATTTCTATCATGTCACATAATTATCATTTCTTCTACAGATGAAAACTAGTAAGATCTAGTACCTTAGCAAATTTAATGTTTATGATACAGTTTTGCTGCCTATAATCACTATACTGTATATTAGAATGCCAGGATTTATTTATCTACTAACTGCATACCCTCTTATTTTTATTTAATATTATTTTTTAATTTATTTACTGAGAAAGAGTGAGCAGGGGAGGGGTAGAGAAGACAGGAAGGGGGAGAGCACAGAGCCTGATGAGGGGTTCAAACTCATGAACCATGAGATCATGATCTGAGCCGAAATCAAGAGTCTGATGTTAAACTGACTGAGCCACCAAGTGTCCCTACATTCTTCTTTTTAAATAATATTTACTGTGCTTCATGATCATACACTTAACTCATACTTGTCATTTTTTTAAATGAAAAGAAATTTTCTTAAAAATTTTAATCCCATATAGGGCTGGTTCAGTTTGAAGAGCATGTGACTCCTGATCTGGGGGTCATAAGTTCAAGCCCTTTGTTGGTAGAGATTACTAAAAAAAAAATAAATAAGAACTTTAAATAAAATTTTGTGTTTAGAGAGCGAGCAAGCACAACCAAGTGAGGCGGGGAGGGGCAGAGGGAGAGAATCTGAAGCAGCCCAGTGCAGTATGGACGCGGGCCTCAATCTCACAACCCTAAGATCATGACCTGAGCCAAAATCAAGAGGTGCTTAACTGAGCCACCCAAACACTCCAAACACCAAAAAAAAATTTTTTTAACTTTCAAAAAAATTTTTACATTAGACAGAGAGAACGTACACATGTGCACACAAACTGGGAAGAGGGGAAGTGGGAGAGAATCTTAAGCAGGCTCTGCTGGAGCCCAACATGGGACAGGGCTCCATTCCACGACCCTGAGATCATGACCTGAGCCGAAATTAAGAGTCAGATGCTCAACAGACTGAGCCGCTAAAAAAAATTTTTTTAATCACATTTAATTCCCACCAAAAGAGAACTACTCACTTTGGTTTTCCTCAAAAACTTAATGCATTTTTATGTATCACTTATAATCTGGCTTTTATATTCATAAAACTGGGAACACATTGTGGAGATTTGTTTTCCCCGCTTATGTCAACAGCATTTTCCCATGATGTTAAATATTCTTCTATGTTCTTTGACTGGATGCATAATATTCTTTGTAACGTCCCCTAATTTGTTTACCATAATTTATTTAACTCATTAGAGATGTCTGTTGCTGGGGAGTCTGGGTGGCTCAGGTGGTTAAGCGTTAACTTCAGCTCAGGTCATGATCTCATACTTCGTGGGTTCAAGCCCCACATGGGGCTCTGTGCTGACAGCTGAAAGCCTGGAACCTATTTCCGATTCTGTGTCTCCCTCTCTCTCTGCCCCCCTCCCCAACTCGTGCTCTGTCTCTCTCTCAAAATAAGTAACACATTAAAAAAAAAAAAAGGAAATGTCTGTTTTCAGGTTTCCATCATCAAAAACAGCACTGCAATATAAACCCCTGTCCACCATTTTTGATTTTTAGAAGCAGAATTAAAGCACCAAAGGTGCTTATTGCTTCTATATTGACATATGTTAAACATTTAACATATCTATACTTCTACTGGCAAACTAGTAAGGAACCCTTGGTAGAATTATTCATTTTATTTTGCCATCTTTTAAGTTTAGAAATTCTTATTGTTCCCCAATTTGCGTGTCTGATAATAAGGCCATTATTTTTAGACGTCAAATGTCCACTTCACATATTTTCTTCTGTTAATTAGCCATTTTTTGACTTGGGTCATCCACTTTTAATTGGAAAATTAACATTTCTACTGTAAAAGCTATTTATATGTTTAAATATAAACTTCCATCATAAAAAAATTATGAGATGCACTAAATGTCTGAATACGGACTGTTGCCGAGCTGGGAGAACCTGTCTAGCATTCACTAAGACTCTACAAAAGAACCTCTAGGGACCCCTCACACTGGATACCTAACAAAATCCAGCCATAAAAGTTGCCCCCCAAAGGTTACATAAATATAGTCTATAAAATCAAAATGATGTGCTTATTTCAACTCATAATTCCTCACCTTAAACTCATTTTTTGTTTTTAGTATTTTACCAAGTATCTAACTAGAAAGGTTATTTCTTAAGAAATATATATTTTTTTACTTTGAAGAAAAATCCCCTTGTTCCCTCCTTAACATTTAATAAAGACAGGATGCTTCAAAACCACGGTTAAGTACACATAACCAAAAACAGAAACTTTCCCATTTGGGGGCCTCTGGCATTAAATCACCAGGCTGAGCAAGAGACATGATCAGGTCCCATCTCTGCTACAAACAAAAATCAGCTCATGACTACATGGAGAGCCACAGAGGCCTTTCTCACCCCATACACACAGGGCCAATAGAAGATGCTCGCAGCAGCACGTGCAGGGCTCTGTCACCCATAATGATGCCACATTCTACAGCACTTGCTAGACGATCATGCCTGCCCTGCAGCTGTGGGGTACAGAAGAGAAGGACAAGGCTCCCAGCCTTTCCAGCCAAACCTCAGATGCCAAGAAGCATCTACACCCTCTGACCCTATGAGCACCATCTCAGGGAGCTCATCATAGGATTAACGCTTGCATACGTTACATTTTCAATGTCAAATAAGGACTGTGGTAACAGGCTACATTAAAAATACCCAAGGAACCCAAAAAGAAGGTGTATTTTATTTTGTTGTTTTTTTTTTTAATTTGTTTTAAATGCTTATTTATTTTTGAGAGAGAGAGAGACAGAGTGAGTGGAGGAGAGCAGAGAGAGAGGGAGACACAGAATCCAAAGCAGGCTCCAGGCTCCGAATCGTCAGTACAGAGCCCGACGTGGGGCTCGAACTCACGAGCCGTGAGATCATGACCTGAGCTGAAGTCGGACACTCAACTGACTGAGCCACCCAGGCGCCCCATTTTATTTTGTTTTTTAATGTTTATTTATTTTGAGAGAGAGAGACGGGGGGGGGGGGGGGCGGAGAGAGGGAGAGAGGGAGAGGGAGAGAGAGAGAGAGAGAGAGAGAGAGAGAGAGAGAGAGAGAATCCCAAGCAGGCTCCGTGCTATCAGCACAGAGCCCAATACAGGGCTCTATCTCATGAACTGTAAGATCATGGCCTGAGCCGAAATCAAGAATCAGATGCCTAACTGACTAAGCCACCCAGGCGCCCCAAGGTGTATTTTGTCTGGAGACGTTGTTGACAACATTATATATAAAACCATATCTCTTTCATTAAGGCCCAGGGGGAAAATGTCTCCCACATCCAAGCGCCAGGGAAAACCGCACAACTGGTATTTTATCTTAAGGACACCATGCATTTCAGAACTGCTGATTTCCCTCTGTCAGGACTCTTAAGTAGCTTAGAACAGAATGTACCTTTATTAAATGTACAGGGATTCACGTTTACATTTCTGGGTACTAACAGCCTGGCTGGCTTCATTTTACAGTCTACCCCAGGTTACCTGTACCTTGACCTATCTGTCCATTTTTACCTTACCATATAGTTTTTTTGTGAACCACCTCTAATTTTTTTTGAAAGCAGAGTAAAAAATACATACTAGAAACCCAAGACACATCCCTAGGGGGAAAAAAGTCCATGCCAATTGTGGTTGTGGAGAGATTCTCTCATTTGGTTTCCAAATCTTTGTAGTGTGTGACTCACCACACTTTTACAATAAAAAATGCTATTAAAACCCAACATCAAATGGCAAACACTAAACTCCAGTTGCCCTCTAGCAAAGGGTAGCAAGTCCTAAGGGGATGCTCTCACCCTCAAAGGGCAGACTAACTGGGGCCAGGAAGGAAGGAAAGCAGCGAGTACTGCAGGAGCCACTGGCTTATACATCCCGGGAATGTGTGAATGAACTGTGCTATGTTTACTATGGTATATTTAGCTATGCCACAGCCTACTGGTTTTATTCAGTGAGCCAGGCTTAGGTAAACTCAGTGAAGCCTCGGCATCTGGGCACGGGTGGTGTTATGGGCTGAATCCTAGCCACCCCCGATTCATATGTTGAAGTCTTAACACCCCAGGATCTTAGAATGTGACCATATTTAGAGACTGGATCCTTACAGAGGTAAGTGGGCCCTAATTCAATGTGACTTGTGTCCTCATAAGATGCAACACAGGAAACAGACACAAAAGGAAAACCACGTGAAGATACAGGAAGAAGAGAAGCATCTATAAGCCAAGGAGAGAGAGGCCTGGAACAGAGCCTTCCTTCATGGCCCTCAGAAGAACCAACCATGTGACATCATGGTCTCTAACTTCTAGCTTCCAGAACCCTGAGGGAATAAATGTGCTGGTTTAAGCCACCCAGTGTGAAACTTTGTTATGACAGCCCTAGCAGATTAACATAGGTGGGAAGCAAGTGGCTGGCTCCCACCATTTGACATGCATTCACTCATTTATTCGGCACTATAATGCTGAGGCTGAGGTGCTATTTTTATCCCTGATTTCGAAAGGAGGGAACAGAGGGTGAGAGGTGCAAAGCTCGCCCCAAGTCACACAGGATAGCAAGCTGCAACCTGATTTGAGATCTATCACCTGGCTCTATGTTTTATATCACACTGTCCACATGTGAGAGATCGCCAAGGTGATCTGGTCAGACATCCTCATGTTACAAATGGGAAGTCTGAGGCCCTGGAAGCTCAGGAGTTGTCCAAATAAGCAGCTGGATAAACACATTAAGATTCCCTACCCCCAGTCTTGCATTCTAACTCACCAAAATAAAGTATCTTAAAATGGATGGGGATGGCTTAAACCAGAGGACTGGATCTATGACAGGGGTATCTCACAAAGACAAGGTAGGCAAGGCCCCACAGGACCTTGAGAGAGTCGACATCATCTACCCATATGGCATCAACACTGAAGAGAGAGGGGTGCCTGGGTGGCTCAGGTGGTTAAGTTAAGCATCCAACTCTTGATTTTGGCTCAGGTCATGATCTCATTGTCCATAAAACTGAACCTTGCATGGGCATGACAGCACGGAGCCTGCTTGGGATT
This sequence comes from Panthera onca, assembly GCF_046562875.1. Lineage (NCBI taxonomy): Eukaryota > Metazoa > Chordata > Mammalia > Carnivora > Felidae > Panthera > Panthera onca. The sequence goes on from NC_138350.1 coordinate 17,991,238, forward strand.
CTCTCTCTGCCCCTCTCCTCCACCACTCTCTCCCTCAAAAAATAAACATTAAAACAAACAAAAACACTGAATAGAGAAACCTGCAATCACTAGGTGTCTATCTCCCTGAATACCAGGGAAATGGCCCCACTTGCTGGTCAAGGTGGCAGGAAGATGATGCTCAAAGCTACGATGAGATCACAAATAAATGAATAAACCCTGTGAAGCAATGATAGTTAGTACACCTGATCTGCAGTGTGACCTTGGGTAAGTCACTTTCTCTTTCCGACCTTCAGTTTTCTCACATCAAAAACATTAACAGGAACCATACGTGGATATGTATAATGTGCATGGCAAAGAACTAGCTGCTGCACACACACAACTCATTTGATTTCTAGAATGGCCCCAGGGTGTGTTATCCCTGTGGCAGTCTTCAGAATGCACTGCTCAGATCTCCCCTCAAGGGTTGTCAGGCTATGAGGCACGGAGGGAGCTGAAAGCCTCCAGCTTCCACCTGTAGGATCAATCACAGCTTTCGCCCTGAAGTCAGTCTCCCCAGACTGCCAGCCAATGACTGGTCACGGTGGGCATCCTAGAGCCAGGCCGTTTCTGCCCCATGCTAGAATTCTTAGGCTTAGACTTCTTCTAATGAGCAAACTTTGTTGGCTGAGACTTCTTCAGAGATATGCTACCGTCTAAGGCCCTTCCCACTCAATCCTATCTTTTCCCTCTCCCTTTCCCCAGCACCAGACCAGTATAGATTGAAAGCTCTCCTGCCTACTCCTACTCCCTCTCCTTTATCCTTCATTGTCATTTCCCCCAATAAATCTCTCACACAACTAATTCTGTCTTGGTATCTATGTCCCATTTCACAGATGAGGAAACTGAGGCAATTAGCATGATTAAAGTCAGATAATTAGGATCCAACCCTACACCTCTGATTCCAAAACCAAAGTTCTGAACTGATGGTTTAAAGAATGAAGGAGAAAAGTGTGCTGATATACCTTGCAAAAGTAATGCTATATAAATTCATGTGATTATTAGCAAAATGCAAAGCGGTGCCACGGGAAGGGCACAGTATCAGGAAGCTGCTCCAGCATTTATTAGCGGAAGGACATTCAATAGATGAGTCTTTTAATCTTATCCTATTTTATGGATGACAAAACTATCACTGAACCTGCTTACCTCACAAGATAGTTGCTGTAATCAAATGAGACTCCTCCTCCAAGAAAGAGTGGAAGCTTCTGCTAACTGCAAAGCATTATGCAAGCATGTAGGGGCAAAAGGAAAATGGCCCTGAATCTGATGAATTCTACCAAAGGGAGTAGTGCCACTTCTCTTAAACAAGTCCTCAAGACATGGGAAATGATTATAGGATGGAGAAAACAAAGGGCAAAGTTAAATATTGCAAATGGCTCTTATTTATGCTCACATCACCACACCGAGAACAGTGCCTGGCACACACCAGGCACTCCGTAAATAACTGTTCAACAAGAAGGACTTCAAAAAGACCTCCAACCACTATCTTTCTGTGCTCCAATAGAGAGGCCCAAGCTTCCCCCATAACCTCATGTGGAAAGCAGGATACCTGGCAGTTCATGTTGTCCTCCGCCTCAATGAGCTTCCCACGATACACCTCGCCGGTGTTTGTCTCACACGTCACGATGTGACCCTCAGCCTCGTGTAGGACTTTAATCGGCACACCAATAGACATCTTGGCAGGAAAAGAGTTCTACAGTGAGAGAGACACCAGTTAGTTCATCTTTCAGAGCCTGAGAAGTCATGTGGCACATATCATGCCTCCCTTAAGGCCTGACACTCCATCAAACTTAGTAAGAATGCCAAAGCTGCCATTTTGTACAGAAAAAATGCTTAACTCCTAGCTTGAAGAACTTATGTGGGATGGGGAAGGATGGGGGGCTGGAGAGAGGGAAGGCTAATGGGATGAGAAGAAAGTACCTTCCATCTCCCTCCATGCTACCATATGCCCCTTTATCTTCATCAGATAATCAGTAACCAATACTGTGTGCGTACACAGTACATCAGGGAGCTGAGATGTAAATGCCATACAATGTTTTTGGCAACCCAGAGATGTGGATGACACCACTTTGAGAACCCATGATGTAGACCTAGCCAATACAGTAGCCACGGTCCACATGTAGCTACTTAAACTTAAAGTGAAATAAAATGAAAATGAAACATTTACTCCCTCAGTCACATTAGCCACATTTCAAGTGGTCAGTGGTCACATGTGGCTAGTGCTTACAGTACTGGGCAGTGCAGTAAAGACAAAAGGACCCAGGCAAATCTAGAAGGGGCTGTGCATTTAATTCAACCCATTAAGTACCCTTTGACCCCCACTTACTTCATCAAGGTTCAAAGCAAAAGTGTTCACAAAGAGACAACGAGCCACAGGCAGGAAATGCTTGGAGGAGAAACATAATCAGGGCAATCACCTGACTTGATACAACTCAGAGACAAGCAGTTTTCGTATTCCCAGATGAGCAAGTACTGAAGGTTAAAACACATCACGTGTGTTCAAGAGAGGAAAGGGAACATGAGGGTAGGAAAGACAGTCACCCTTGGTGAGGAGCCTCAGGAGTCTGATTTTATGCTGAAACAGTGGGGAACTACTGCAGGATTATAGGTAAGGAATGACCCAATATAGAGGCAGAAGCACTTATAAAATGGATCAAACACAGCTTATTTTTTTCAAACACAGTTTAGGAGCAAGGAAACTTGATAAAACTTCTGTAACAATATGGAAAATATTGAGAGGATAAGTGCCTGAAAAGGGGATGGAGGCAGAGATGCAAACAACTTTGAAAAATATTACCCAGATGGGACTTGGGCGAAGGAAGTCTGCCAGAAATGATTTCAACACTACTGCTTGTATGTTCGGGAAAAAACATGGCCTGGAGAAGTACAGAACGCGAAGGGCATGTACTTTGGGGAAAAGCGAACGAACTTCCAGGCGCTAGCGAGGCAGCGCTGATGTTTGAGTGACCCGGGCTTCCCGCTCTTCTCTCTACCCGAGCCTCCCAGAGCTCCTCGGCGGCGCGTGCTTCTCCAGCCCCAGAACCCTCACAAGTGCTTCGGTCTACCCTCGCCTGCCCCAAGCCTCACCTCACCGGCTCCGGCCTACTCTTCCTTTCCCGTGCGGCAGCAACTCGAGCAACTGCGAAAGTGTGAGCCAAGGAATGGCGGGTCCCGCGCTCCCAGAATACCACGCGTTCCCAAAATGCTGCGCGCAGAGCCCGCCCCCTTCCTTTTCGTAGCGGTGAGCGCGGTCCTGCCTCTGCTTCCTCCTCACCCTACCGGCCGGGAAACGTGGACTCTGGTACCATAGTTCCGGCCCCGGAAGAGAGGGCTGGTGACGGCGCCCAGGTGTCGCCGGAAACACTGATCCTGGGGCGGCAAGGGGGGGTGGGGAACTCGCGTTTCCATACACCTCACACCAGGGACAGGATGGACTGTGAGACGGGGATCTGGGACCTGGGCTCTCGGATCGGGGGCAACAGGTGGAGGGGCCGAGGGCCAGGACCTCCCCTCACAATTTAACCTTTGGAACCGGCACTGCCAGGTAAGGGGAGCCCTCAGTAAGGCGAGGTATCTCACCGTACGAGTAGAGAAACAGGTATAGAGAGTAGAGCTGGGGCCGACCCAGAGCCGGCCCTCAGCGAGTCGAAGTAGTGTTAGGTCTTCTTGAACCCCGCGGTGTACGGGTAAGACCTGGCCTTAGGCTAGCAAAGAAACTGCCGCTGAGAAGAGACGGAGTTTGCGAAGATGAAGAGTCTCTGGGGAACCAAGGCTCCTGGAAAGGTAGGGCTTCAGGGCAGTGCTCAAGAAAAAGGGCGGAGCTTCCGGGGAACGGAGGCAGGGAAGGGCCTGCGCGCCTGTGCGTGGTGGAGGGGAAAGGGGCGGGGTCACAGGGAGCTGACATTGCCATTAGCCAGGACCCGCTTAGATCCTGAGGCCGGGGCCCTCTAGGAATAGAAGTCGGGGGAGGGGAAAAGAAAGGGAGGGGCCTCCTTGAGGCAGGGAAGGGGTGGGGTTTAGGAAAGGGGCGGGGCCTGACCCGAAGCCTGGAAGGGGCGGGGCGGGGCTTGGGGCGGCCCTGCCACCGCCTCCTCTTCTCCCCACCGCGGTGGCGGTGGCAGTGGCGGCAGCAGCGGCGGCGGAGGAACCTGACACGCACCGGCCCCACTCCCGCCCCAGTCGAAGCCGAAGCCGAAGCTGCAGCCGGCGCCGGGCGGGGGCCATGGGCGCCCCGCGCGGCCCGGGTCATGAGGACGGAGGCGGAGGCAGCGGGGCCGCCGCTCGAGCCCGGTCAGTGCCTCCCCGAGGGCCCAGCCCTCACCCCGGGGAACGAGGGGGACTCCGCCCTAGCGCGGGCAGGGTCCGGCCTCGCGACCTTGGGCCGACCGCCGCCACGGGCCGGGCTGTAGGGCTTTGAGCGACACCTGGCCAGGTGTATACACTCCCGCCTTGGCCGCTTATCCCCAGCCCGGGTCACTTGGGATTTACTAATACTCTTAGGGCTGGGACCCCAGTCAGCTCTGAAAGCGGTCGTGGTGGGAGGGTCCTGGTTTCGAGGCAAGGGCGGCACCTTGCCCAGAAGCGAAAAGTCCTGCTGGAGCCGCCTTAGGAGATCCCATCCCCTCCCGGAACTCTGGGGTAACTGAGGCCTAGAAGGGCAGGGACCTGGCCCAGAGCACAGAGCAATGGGTGTGCCCCTTACCCTGGCCTCCCAGGGTCAGCGTTTTGTCTTGCAGTAGTTCTTGACCCTCTGGTTCCTTCTGCCCTCAGGTGGCCTGAGTTCCTGTGGGGCAGAAACCAAGACTGAAATTTAGTGCCTTGGGCTTCAGTTTGCTTTCCTGAGTGGGGGAGGGGAAAGGCAAAGATTCCTGTTCTCAGGGTTGATTAGAAAGAGAAAGTGCTAGTAAACTCTGAGGTGAGGTGCCAACTCAAGGGAGAGGTCAAGAGCATGTGTGACCCAACCCTAAGACATCAGGGAGCTTGGTGTCACAACCAGAGAGGGGTCTCTTTTGTGAATGCAGCAGAGCATAGGGTCTGATGCTGTCCTGATTTTTGCATCCCTACTCTTCCAGTTATCTAACTCTGTGATCTTGGATCAGACACTTGGTTTCCTGAGTCTCAGTGAAGTAATAGCTCACATTCATAGGGAGCTTTCTCCTAGCAGGCACTGTGCTAAGTTGTTTACATGCAGTGCCTTATTAATCATCATAAGGACCCTGTAAAGTAGGTTACCATTGTTACTTGCACTTTTGCACACAAGCAGATAGAGCTGAAAGGAGGTAAGTATTCAGGACCAATGATCTGCCTACCTTCTTTGGCAACAGCTGCCAACTGAAGCCAGGCCAGGGCCTAACAGGCAAACCCTATTTTCAGGTGAGACAAAGCCTTGGCTCCAAGCATCAACATCTGGCAGCAGTTCTGGACTTAGAAGGCCTTGCCTCTCCTTATCTCTCCCACAGCAGTAGCTCTGGATCCCTGTGGGCTAACTTGCCCATGCCAAGACTGGAGATGGCCATGTGGAAGTGTTTAGCCTTGTGAGGCCTCAGAATCAAGGGGTTCTAGGGACCAGGGCAAGAAGAGGAAGAGCACACAAGGGCCCTAGGGAGCAGCTGTCCTGTGCCACATTTATAGCTGAGAATAGGGGAAGGCACAGACAGAGTCAAAGCCTGGCCAAAGATGACCCAGCTAGCCAGTGCCAGAGCCTGGGCCACAGAGTGAGGAGGGAACCGTGAACAGAGGGCCGTAGTCTGGAAGCCAGGGTGGGGGTTAAAGAGGGGGTTGGGGCATTGCCATGACAAGTAGGCCTAGGCATCTCAAGAGATAAGGCCTTTTTGGAAAAACACCTTCCATTCATCAAGCATGTATGAGTGTCGAAGGGCTGGGAAGAGGCAAATGCAACCCTGTCCCTGCCTGCCACTGACGTATTCTCAGTCTGTCCAGTGGGGAAGGCAGGCACGATCACATCAAATACTCCATATTGAAGGGCTCAGAGAGGGAAAGAGACCAGAGCATTTGGATGTTCAGAGATGGGAGACAACATTCCAGGCAAGGGATTTGCAAGAGCAAAGGCTGGGGAGTAAACAGCCTATGTAGAGAGAAACAAAAAGGTGGGTTATTGCCACAGTGAAGGATTCTTGAAAAGCGACACATTCCACCATGAGAGAACAGCACCCTGCACTCTCTCCACTCAACCTGTTGCAGGGATTTTTTTTTTTTTTTTTTTTACATTTTATTTATTTTTGAGAGAGAGACAGAGCACAAGTGGGGGAGAGGCAGAGAGAGAGAGAGAGAGAGGGAGACACAGAATCCGAAGCAGGGGCAGAGAGAGAGAGAGAAAGAGAGCGGGAGACACAGAATCCGAAGCAGGCTCCAGGCTCCCGAGCTGTCAGCACAGAGCCTGACGTGGGGCTCGTACCCACAAACCATGAGATCATGACCAGAGCCAAAGTTGGACGCTCAACCGACTAAGCCACCCAGGCGTCCCCCATTGCAGGGAATTTTTAAGAATATGATCTGGAGAGCAAGACTTGAGATTTAGTGTTCTCAAATCGTAGCACACATTGATTGCTTAATAAGTTCATTTCTTCCAACAAATGTTTGTTGAGTTACTACTAAGCATCAGACACTAGGCATTAGGAATAACAGTCAACAAGATTAGCAAACTCTGTCATCAGGAAGCTTACAGTCTTGTGGGGAGATGGAGTAGCTCTATTTTATTTTTAGTTTTCTTATTAATTTTGCTAAGTACTATGAAGGAAACAAACAGGATGCTGGGAAGGGGGTCCTTCTCCCCTGAAGGCATGGTCAGAAAAATCCTCTCAGAGGAGGAGCGTTTGAGCTGGGACCTGAATGACAAAAAGGGGCAGCCTCGAGAACTGCAGAGGAAAGTCCCAGACAGAGACTGCTGCATTTGCAGAGGGGTGGAATGAAGCTTGATGAGTTCCCAGGGTCACTGGGTGGAACTGGGTTCATGAGGTGTCAGGGCCAAGGTGAGGCTGGTGGGGCCCAGATTGGGCTGGGCCCTGCGGGCCATGGAACGGGGTGACAACTTTATTCTAAGAGTAATGGGAGCCTGTGGTTGGGATCCCTCTGGCTACTGTGTACAGATGGGGGAGGAGCTGGAGGTAGAATTTGGAACAGAGGATAGGCAGAAGTCAGGCTGCACTGAGCCCTCAGAACTAAATCTATGGCAGTGGGAAGAGGCAAATGTGGGAGGCCTTGAATGATGGCCTGGGTTCCTTTTAGAGGCATCAGGGGTCAGGAGAAGGAGGGAAAAAAACCTCAGCCCAGTTGGGCTCAGTGTACAGGCCCACCCTGGATGGAGGGCAGCATTCACGTCAGCACCTGCAAAGAGCTTTACACATGCTCTTGCCCTGAGTGCTCATAGCACTCTGCAGACTGGCATCTGTGGCGGTCCATTTCATAGAGGAAGAAGTAGGCACAGAGAGGCCAAATGCCTCTCCTCAAGTGACTCAGCCAACAAGAGGCCTGTACTTGCCCACACCATCCTGCCATCCATACACCCTGCTGCTTGCCCTTGGAGGTGAGGAATGGGGGGAGAAAGGCCAAGTATAAGGCAGTGAAGGAGCAGTCACAGGTCCCTGCCTCCTGGGAATGTACAACAGCTCAGCAGGGCACAAACAAGTTCAATGCAAGGGTCCTGTGAGCCAAAGCGTGAACTCTGGCCTGACAGAGTGCAGATGAGGGAAAAGGCATAGCCAGCTTAGGATCAGAGAAGGCACCTGGCATCTGCGCCAGACCTTGCAGGCTGGGGAGAGTTTAGACATAGGAGCATAGGAGCTTGGGACTCACTCCAGGCAAGACACTGCCCAGACAAGGCCAGCAGGTTGAAAAGCCAGGAGAGACATCAGGGCCCTTCTGGTTGCTACATGCAGCGGGAGCCAGGGCTGGCATAGCAAGCCAGCTTCTGGCACAGCTCTGCACAGACAGGTCATGGGTTCAGAAGAGACCCCAGAGACTCCCAAGATGAGGAAACAATGTGGGCTGGGTTTTCACATGCTGAGTGGGTGTCATGAATGAGCAGTGAGTGGTGATAGCTGAAGTGAAGTCCCTCCCATTTCTCTAGACTATGAACTTTGTCCAGATTGTGGGATCCCAGAGTAGGAGGTTCCAATAGGCCACATGCCAGCTGGCCCCTGCCTTAGCACTTCAGTGCATGTTGTTCCCCCCTGTCTTCCTTTTCCTCACTGTCACTCTCTAAGACATACCCCCACCATTTCCCCAGACTAGCCCTCTGATTTTCTCTTACACTTGCTTGTTGTTGCTGACCACCAGGACAGGGATCTGTTTATGTCACTTACACCACATCTCCAGTTCACATGCCAGGTGCTAGGCTCTTGGGAAATATTTGTTGATTGAATGACAGAATCAGACCAAAGTCCCCCACTTTAGAGATAGCCAAACTCAGTCCAGCAAGAGGAAGTCAGTTGCTCAGCCCACAGCCAGCCTGTGACAGAGCTGGGGCTAAAATGCTTAGGTTGGGTTCTTTCTGCTGCTCCACACTGTATGGCAAGAATAGACTGAGAGGTCACCTAGGGTAGCGTTGCACATACACAGATTACATGACACTATCCCTTCCTTCTAACCATGGACTTCACACTTTGGTGGCCTTGCAGGGCTTTGGAGTTAGGTAGACCACGAGGGGCCTCATGAATTCAGACTTGAATATCTGCTGAGCATCTCCCATGTGCCTGCCCTGTCCCAGCCTCCTCAGAGGTCCCACCAAAAAGAGTGCTCTAAAAGAGAGGCCTGTGGGTCTGTGAGTGCATGTAGTGGGGGGCTATGCATGATGGAGGCAACATCGTGGAGAAGTGATACCCAAAGGCAGGAGTTAGGTCAGGCACCTGGGAGGCCAGGAGAGCTCAGGCAGGGGGAAGAGGTATGCAAAGGCCCTGGAGCATGAGGGATCACAGCAGGTGAATGTTCTGCCTAGAGGTAGGCCTAATGAGGATGAGGGAGGCAAGAAGGCAGAGGGTGCTGGGGCAGCAGCCATGAAGGCATTGTCCTAAGAGATGCAGGAACCAACCCATTGCAGGGTTTTGTGCAGGGCTGGCCTACTCTGACTGGTTGTTTTGGGGAGATTACTGCTGTTGTAAGGAGAATGGATTGAGGCACCTGAAAGGCTGTTTACCAGCTTCTGAACAGCCCCTACCGGATCTGGGCAGGAGCCAATGATGGTGGCTCCAATGGGGGTAGCAGTGACAGGCACAATGCCAAAGGTCTGTGACTTCCTTGTGTTTCCACACAGGAGACTTTGTGCAGCTGCCCGTGCCCATCATCCAGCAGCTCTACCACTGGGACTGCGGCCTGGCCTGCTCCAAAATGGTGCTGCGGTGAGTGCTCAGGCCTAGGCTCTCCCCATCCACACCATCTGCTCTGGCTGGAAGGAGAAACAGGGCAAGACCTGGGTGGGATTCATCATCCATATGGCTCTTCATGGTTAGGGTTTACAGGAGGCCCAGCTTCCATCCAGGCTTGGTTCCATCTGCAAAAGCAAGCAAAGGGTGGACTAGGCTCAGGGGATAGCCAAGGAAGACCCAGGTGCCCAGTCCTGGCCCACAGAGTGACCCCATGACAGGGACATGGGACCTTCCAACCTCAGGCTCCCTAGTGACACAGTCACTAGGGAGCCGACTGTTGAACTAAGGCTATGTGAATGAATATCACAGGAACCTTAGGCATCAGAGCATAGAGGGACCATAGTGATCTCCTTGTAGGAGATTTTTCAGGCAGCTGCCAGGAACCTCAGAGTAACCTCTCCCATACCTGTTTTATATCTTGGAATTCCAGGAAAGACAGTGTTCAACAAAAGGGTTCTGTGTCTGAAACTTAGAAAACCACTGATGTGGTCCAAGCATCTCATCCTAGAGATGAGGCCAGAGTGGTTGGCAACTTATCCAAAGTCACACAACCTGCAAGAGACTCAAGAAGCAGAATCCTCGACTCTGGGGCCAACACAGTGCCCCAGGCAGCCTCACGCTGTGCCCAAGACGTAGACAAGATGTAGGATCATGACAAAGGATGGAGCCTTCTGATAGTGGCTGGTGGGCCCTTGGGAGGAGGATGACCCCAGCCAGCTTGGCAAGCCAACCTCAGCAGCCTGTCTGCCCACAGGTACCTGGGCCAGCTGGACGACAATGAGTTTGAGAGTGCCCTGCAGGAGCTGCGACTAACCAGGAGCATCTGGACCATTGACCTGGCTTACCTAATGCGCCACTTTGGCGTGAGGCACCGTTTCTGCACACAGACCCTGGGCGTTGACAAGGGCTACAAGAACCAGGTGAGCACTCAACCGCCAGGCCATCACCCAGGCCCAGTAATTGAAAAAGGGTATGGTCAAGGCCTTGACACCCGAGTGGGCACACAGGTGCACAGAGACCGGGGAACAGCAGCAAATGTCCAGTGGGTAGGACATTCGAAGCAGTCAGACCGGGTGACCTTGAGGTCCAGCCTGCCCAAAGCATCTAAGCAGTGAGAGCTGCCTACCTTCAAGAGCACTTGATGATGTGCAGGGGAGCATCTCAGGCCGCCTTCTGCGTCCCTCCTTCCTGTTGTCCAGGGCCTTTGAGCATGTCATTCTGACCTCACCCTGCTGCCACTTGCCCATTTTCTTCCTTGTCACAGGGACAGCTGGCTCCAATCTGGGTAATTGCTATTCAGGAAGAAAAACTAAAATGCCACCTTTCCTATTTTTTTCTTTTTGAAATAGAATGTCAACATAGCCTCGACATTATACCAGTGCACCCCCACCCCCCAACCCATGTAGTTAGAGCCAGTCTTCCCTGCTGCAGAGGCACATGTCGGCCCAGGCTCCAAAACTTGGCAGAACAGAGTCTCTCCTAGCCTCGCTGGCAAGAGGGTTGTCACATGGTGGCCAGTGCCAGTCAACCTAACTCTCCTTTGAACCTTCCAGGCCGGGGGAAGAACGCTAATGGATCTGGCTTGATCACTGTGGCTGCAAGGCAGAGAAAAGAACCCAAGAACAGGGTCTCTCCTGCCTCTGCCCTGAGGGCTTTAGCCCCCTTAAGTCCCCTATGCCAAATAAAGTATGTCCCATGAATCTCATCTTGCTAAGCCAAGCAGTGGAGGAGCATCTGAGTGGGCTCAGCCACCCCTTTTGCTCATTTACCACAGACTCCCACTGATGTCCTTGGGGTTCACAAGCCCAGGGATGACTAGCCTTGCTGGGGGAGCTAGGCTGCCTGAGCTCAACTGCTTACCTGTCTCCTGAGCGTCCTCCTCATGCCTCTGTGTGGTCCTGTGCATTCTGGCTAGCCATCCTGCTGGCTTGAGACAGACGCAGCTTTCTGCCCGGGTGTGCTGCATCTCCCCTAGCACACCCCTAGCAGGCCGGGCTCATCCCCTCTTTCACCATCTTTAACTCCATAACATGCTCTTTACTTCATCCAAATGGGGTGAGGACAGCCAGGACAGGCATCCCCTCCAGCCTGCTCTTCCCTCTTCAGTCCTTCTACAGAAAGCACTTTGACACAGAGGAGACCCGGGTGAACCAGCTGTTTGCACAAGCCAAGGCCTGCAAGGTGCTGGTGGAAAAATGGTGAGCCTCCCCTCACTCTTCCTTGTGCACCTACTCACCCACATATTTACTATGGGGGAGGCCTTGGGATGATGTACAGGAAAGGCTAGGGACTTGGCAGTCAGGCAGAACTGGGCTTTCCTACCCAGAATCTCGGCCAATTCTGAGGCTAAGGGCACACCGACTTGGGCTCCTAGGCCTTACTGTTTCCATCCATAAAATGGGGACATGTGGATACACAAAACTCTGGCCTCAGGTGGATCATGAGCAGGGGCTGGAGGAGCAAGTGAGCAAGACAGACTCCAGCCTGCCCTCAGTCTGCTCACAGATGGTAGCATGAGACAGAACACAGGAAGCCTTAATGAAGGGGTGACAGCCTAAGGAATGTGCTGGCACGGTGATGGAGAGTAACGGGACAGCCCAGTGTGTAGGGTCTCTAGGGAGGCCTGGCTCTCAGATCTCCACAGACTGCTATGACCTTATGTGGGTCTCCCCCTTCTCAGCTATACGTGAGGAACACGATTCGGGCAGATCCTGGAAGTAACTTCCTCAGAATCTAATGACTTTCTTCTCCAGGCTCAGGCATGTTAGCTTTGATCCTGGTTGGGCTCCCCTAGACCACTCTTCTCAGGTCTCCCTGTTCTTTACAGACCTATGTTTTCATTGTCAACATAATGTTACTGCATGATAGGTAATTGGGAAAATGGGAAAAGTCTCCACACGTCCTTCAGCCATGTGAGCACACGTTGGAAGGAAAAGAACAAATGTTTATTTAGTGGCACCTGACATGTGCTATCTTGTTGAGTGGGAAGCTGGTGCTGTCCCCATTCCTCAGGTGAGGAAACTGAGGATGGGAAAAATAGTGTGAGCTGCCCATGGTCACCTTCGGCAACTCGGCCATGCTGTGATCCAAACCTGGCTCTTCCACACCCAATTATTCCGTGAAGCACGATGCATTTGTTCCAGCGCAGCCCCCGCTTTTTCTCTGTAGTTGAAATCCCGTTCTTGTACGTACCATCGGGAACTCAGCCAGCTATTTCATTTCAAAGACCAAATGGAAAAATGGCGTCTTTCTCCAGGCTGAGGCAACCAAACCAAAGCGCCTTGTGACTTAGCCATGGGCTGGAGTTGGGTCAGGCCACGTAGTGCTAACGTTGCCACTCCTGAGGAGACTGCTGAGGAAGGAGGCCCCCATAGCCTAGAGAACCACCACTTCACAGCCCCTCTCCCCTTCTGGATTTGCTGCCTTTTGTGGGGCATTGAATGGGGCAGTGCCTGATAGTCTGCCTCAGGGAGCAGCTGGCTCAGCTGAACTGGGGGGTCCCCTGGAAACGCTGCTGACCAGCCCTTCGTGGGCAGCCCCGTCTGCCACAAGGAACCTTAGAGAAAAGAAAAAACAAAAAGAAAAATAGTCCTTTCAGAGAAGCATGTGGCTTTATTTTATTTAAGTTTTTTTTTTTTTTTTAAGTTCTTATTTATTTATTTTGAGATAGAGAACACGAGTGGGGAAGGGGCAGAGAAAGAGGGAGAGAATCCCAAGCTGGCTCCGCAATGTCAGCATAGCGTCGTGACTCAAACCCACGAACCGTGAGATCATGACCTAAACCAAAACCAAGAGTCAGACACTTAACCTACTGAGCCACCCAGGCGCCCCGAGAAGCATGTGGTTTTAAAACTGATGAAGCCATGCTTGGCTCAGATTTTGGGAATTAAGTTGAACTGATAGCTTCCAATGTAAACTGCATGTGATTTAGGGTAAATGATCAAGGAGGGTGCTCAGCAAAAAAAACTTCACTAGCCAGGGTGGGAGGTGGGGTCCCATGTATTGATCCAGTGGCCCTTGACAGGGTCTCATCTGGAGCTGACTTCCTGCCACCCCTAGAAGGATGTGACAGGGCCAGCTGGTCCTTGGGCACATCCAGAGCTCTCCCACCCCCTGCACTGGTCCCATGCTGAATCCTGGGCTGAGCTTGGGCCATAGTGACAAGGCAGGATGTTCCTATCTGCAAAGAGCTCAGGAGGGAGGGAAGTCAGCCATGTCCCCAAGCTTTGTGATCCAGGCAGGGGTCCACTTGAGAGATGGGGAATGGGACCCAACGGTGCCAGCTGACTCTCCTCCCGCCCACAGCACAGTGAGCGTGCAGGATATCCAGGAGCACCTGGCACAGGGCCACGTGGCCATTGTGCTGGTCAACTCTGGGGTGTTGCACTGTGACCTCTGCTCCAGTCCTGTCAAGTACTGCTGCTTCGCTCCCAGCGGTCACCGCTGCTTCTGCCGGACCCCTGACTACCAGGGCCACTTCATTGTTCTGCGTGGCTACAACCGGGCCACTGGCTGCATCTTCTACAACAACCCAGCCTATGCTGACCGTGAGTGCTGGGCGGGCTGGGGAGAGTGGGTGGGGCAGGCTGCATTCATAGTCCAGTCCCCATGATTCCTTCTCATTCAAGACCTCCCTCACTGCCTTCTCCCCAAACTTTTGCTCCTCCTGAGCTCCTGTCATCTGCACTGCTTCTTTGGCCTACACAGAGCAGCCACAAACCCGAGGTCCTGCCAGCCTCCACACCCTGGTCATTGCTACACCAGGCCAGGCCATCTCCCTCCCACACCGCTGCCCAGGGCCCTGCCTCACCCTTACTCTGCTGTCCCCCACCCTGGTCCCTGCCATCTCCCTCATTCCAGCCCTCCCAGGACAGCTAGCAAGCATACTTGTCAGAGAGGAAGGTCTGCCCAGTTCCAGCTCTTGCTCCAGATCCAACAAGGGCTCCCCACTGCCCTGGGGACTGGGAAGGACTGTCCTCACTCTAGCACACTTACCCCATGTGTCCTCAAACATGTTTCTTCCCCTCTCTGGGCCTCACCTTCTCCATCTTCGAAACTGGGGAAGGGTCAGAGAATGAGCTCATGAAGCCTGAAATAGGCAAGGAAGGCTTCCTGGGGACGGAAGACGAGTGGCAAAGGGTGGCCAGACGAGTGAGCCATGGTGAGATGTCCTCCAGCTCCCCTGGGCGCCAGTGAGGCAGGTACACCCCCCTCTACCTGCTGACCCCACTCTGCCCTTCCTGCCCTCAGCAGGAATGTGCAGCACCAGCATCAGTAACTTCGAGGAGGCCAGAACCAGTTATGGCACAGATGAGGACATCCTCTTTGTCTACTTGGACAGCTGACGGCGGGAGCCTGGTGTGCCCAGGCCCTCACACCCCACCCTGCCACACCCCAGTCAGGCCCACTCAGGAGGCCTTGGCGCAGGCCCCGAGCTGCTAGGGCTTGGATGCAGAACTGCATCCAGCCTTGGCCCATGTGACAAAGCCCCAGGGAATTCTTGGAGCCCAAGGCGTGCCTGCTTTGTCCACCAGCGTTGCGCGTGTCATCATGCCACTTACCCTGCACACCTGCTGGTTGCTGGAGGCCTCCGCAGAGCATCTGAGTAGAGCCTCCCCCGGGACCCCAGGCCCAACTCCAACCACGCCCAGGGGACTTCCAGCCCCGTGGGCGCCTTTGTTGCCTGCAAACCAGACCCAGGTGGAGAAGGCTGAGCTCGTCTCCCCACAGACCTGGGGGCTGAGCCCTGGAGATGCCACTTGTCAGGATGGCACCTGTGTGTTTGGAGACCGTGTAGCCAACCCCAGCTCCCAGGGCTGCAGACTGCTCCAGGCCTTGCTGGGAACTGCCCTCCCCCCTGTCCCCCCAGAAGTGCTATAGACCTCCCTGTGCCCTTTGGTGAATGCCGCCACTCTCTCACGTCTCCCCGTGGACCCAAGTTCCTGTGGCTGGTTGTCAGACCTCTGGGCCCTGAGGAGGGCTGGGCCTCAGGCCAAAAGGACCCTGAACCCCACCCCTCACCCTGCACCCTCCAGGTACTATAGCATTGTAGGGTGGAGGGCCCTGAGGGGAGTAGACAGGGCCCTGGCTCTTGCTGGCTGAATGTACTCTGAGAATGCCTGACCCTGAGGGCCAAGAACAGCCACTTGAGTCCCAAAGATCCCCCCCGCCCCCGCAACCCATGAGGCCTCCTGACACTAGCCTAAGCCCTGACAGTGGGGCCCATTCTCTGGGTATGGAGAGCCCCAAGCCTCACAGTGCTGGAGGTGCTGGGGTGCTAGGGCCTGCACTGCTGAGGGAGTGGGGGGCGGATAGCCTGTGGCCTCCCACCCACCCCAGTGTTCATGCCAGGACATTTTGCACAGAAAGTTGGGTCTCTTTTTTTCTTGACAGAGAAAGGTGGTACCTGCCCAGGATCACATAGCACTGCACGTAGCATGGACTATTTGTTTTGTTTTGTTTTGTTTTTGAGATTTAAGCTTTCACTTGTGGGGAGTGAGAGTCACCCTCAAGTAAGACAATAATAGTGAGATTCAGGTACTTCAGAACCACTGACACCTCTCTTCATAGGGCAGATAAGCCAGCCCAAGTTCTCTTTCAAAGAGAAAGGGACTCACAGCTGGTGGGCTGAGTGCCAGGACCCCTCACTTTATAGACAAAATCTGGCCATCAGTCTGGGGACAGTATGTCCAGGACAGTGGTGGGCCTGGGTCTTGAATGCAGATCTGCACCTAAAAACTAAGGGAAATGGATCATTCCCAAAGGGGCTGAGGACACCCACCCCTCATGAGCGGTCATTGGCAAGGGAGCAAGGCTACCCCAAGAGCCACATGGCAGCTGCCATCCCTCTGGACCGCAAACCATGCTCAGCGTCTGCTCCCACCAGCCGGCTGGCATCTCCCCACCATGGCTGCTCTGAGGGGCAGAGGTGGGCTCTGTTTATGAGGGCTGTCAGACCACCCAGCCAAATCGCTCCTCGGCACCAGATGCAGCCTTTGGCCGAGACGGAGGCGCTATTAGCTGGTTAGCTAACAGGTCAGCCACCCTGGTTTCAGAGACTAGCATTGCCTTCAGACTGGTCTCGTCTCTTTTGCCTTAATGCTGGGTGGCCCAAGATCCCAGGGAACTCTGGTTTCACGCCCAGGAGTACCATGTGTGGCAGCTGAGGTTTGGGCGTCCTCAGGAAGGGTCTGGCTAAAATTGTGGTAAGAATAGATGCATCAAGGAAGGCAATGAGGAAGCGAAGCTGTGGATGACTGGTGGGGCTGTCATGGAGAGCGGCCTCCACGGAGAGTGGTCCCAGTACCTCAGTCCATCGTGTGACATTTAGAAACAGTCCCTGGGCAGGCCACAAGTTAGAGGTCACCTGGTCACCTGCCAGAGGTCATCTGGCAGATTAACAAGAAAGCTACCTGTGCCTGAGACGGTGCCATCTGCCCGGGGAGGGTCATGGGGGTAGGATGCAAACCACGCTACGTTGTGTTCTTGCACATGTCATGAAAACAAGGCTGGAGAGAGCCCAGACTTCAGGAACTTCTGCCCATAGCATGTGGCACCCATGACCCCTGTCCCCTTGCTAGGGGCCCAGCGAAGCCACACTGGACGGTTGGTTTTGTTCACTCCAGCCACACAGGGACAAAAGGGATCTTTTGCATTGCAGAGATTTTCTACATATATATATTTTGTTTGTAATGAGCCATTCTCAATAAACATTATTCTCACTGCAAAATGATGGCAACTTATGGCCCACCTTTGTGAATTCTTGTTTCCCTCCTAAATTCTCAGCATGAGCACATGTGAATCCAGGTCCTTGGCCTGCCATACCAGGTTGTAGCTCAGACTAGAATCCTGTTTAACTGCTTTTCGGTTCTGCCTCCCTCCTGATGCTCATATAAGGATTAGGTAGGCAATGCTAGAAACAGAAGGGCAGAAGGGCGTCAGAGCTGAGCTTGACTGTGGTTCTTGAAGAGGGCGTGGAGGGCACACAGCTTTGGGCAGGAGGAGGGTCTGGGGGGTGGTGGAATCAAATGAGGGAGACAGTGGGGCCCATAGGAGGCAATAGATGGGGGGAGTCCTGTGGGCAGGACTCCAGCGTTCCCTGTACCATCCACCCCCAGTCAGCAGCTCCCCTTACTTGGTAGCTATTGGGGTCTTCTAGTGTTACATTTGATAAGGATTCTGTTTCTGAAAAAAAGGACATGTGTGTAAATCCTGCAGTATCTGGCAGCCTCGGACCTGCCCCAGGTCCCACAGAGAGCTGAAAGAGCCAGAGCAGGCCTCTTGGGTAGGGTCCCAGTCTCCAGCTGGGACCTCATCCTGACTGACTGCTGCTCTGCCCCTCCCCAAGCCCCACCTTGAGGGGATGTATTAGGAGTTCTGACTGAGGTCTTGGACCCTTCTCCAAACTGGAGAGCAGCCCTGTAGACATACTTTCAATCAGGGAGTTGACCAGCCGAGGACGGGGTGCCCTGCTAGAGTATGCCTGGCGGCACAGCACGTATTCTGCATGTGTAACCGACAACACTGGCCCCTTTCTGTGCTTCAGCAGGAGCCTTCTGCCCATCCTAGGGGAAGGGGCCCCATCCTGAATGCACATACCATGGTTGGGACAGGCATGGGAAAGACTGGCTTGGGGCCTCTGAGTGACCATTGAATACAATTGTGGGAGAAAAATGACGATGAAGGAGGTGTTGAACCAGGACAAATGTGGATAAGGTAACAAGAACTGGGTACAGCTGGCTGCTCAGAGCATGCAGATGAGGATAAGAGGGGGACAGGCTGAGGATTCCTGGGAGGGGCCCCACCGGAGCCAAGGGGCCCGGACAGAACAGAGAGCTGGGTGCAGCCGAACTGGTGCCTTTGGCCTGGGGCCTTTTAAGCTGTTGGCCAGGGCTGCAGTCACCTCAAGGTTTGACATCCTGGGGCATCTGCTTCCAGGCTCACAAATAGGGCTGTTGACCACAGACTGCCTGGGTGTCCTCATCATATGGCAAGTGGTAATGACATAAAGTTGGGGGAGGGGGTGGAGAGAGAGAGAGAGAGAATGAGCACCCAGTATGGAAGCCACAGCCTTTTTTTAAAAAAAATTTTTTAACTTTTATTCATTTTTGAGAGAGAGAGAGAGAAAACGTGAGTGGGGGAGGGGCTGAGAGAGAGGGAGACACAGAATCTGAAGCAGGCTCCAGGCTCTGAGCTGTCAGCACAGAGCCCAATACAGGGCTCAAACCCACAGACCGTGAGATTATGACCTGAGCCGAAACTGGATGCTTAACCAACTGAGCCACCCAGGTTCCCCAAGCCACAGCCTTTTAATAACCTAATCTCAAAAGTGACATCCTAGGGGCACCTGGGTGGCTCAGTCGGTTAAGCATCCGACTTTAGCTCAGGTCATGATCTCACAGTTGTGGGTTCAAGCCCCATGTTGGGTTCTGTGCTGACAGTTCAGAGCCTGGAACCTGCTTCAGATTCTGTGTCTCCCTATCTCTCTCTGCCCCTCCCTCACCTGCTCTCTCTCTCTCCCTCTCTCCCTCTCTCAAAAATAAATAACTACATATTTTTAAAAATGGGGCACCTGGGTGGCTCAGTTGGTTAAGTGTCCGACTCTTGATTTCAGCTTTCAGCTCAGGTCATGATCTCACAGTTAGTGGGTTCAAGCCCCACATTGGGCTTTTTGCTGACAGCATGCAGAGACTGCTTGAAATTCTCTCTTCTCTCTCTCTCTGCCCTTCCCCCTGCTCACACATTCTCTCTCTCTCAAAAATAAACTTAAAAAAAAAAAAGAAGTTACATCCTATCATTTCTGCAGGACTCTGTTAGAAGTGCACCAGTAAATCCAGTATACACTGGGGATTACACAGAGCTAGGATACAGGAGGCAAGGATCACGGGAGTTCTGGTGGTTACATTTTTTAAATCTCATAACAGAGCTAGGAATACCCCTGGAGACCTCTGGTCTAGCACATCCTGGGGCATGCCCTTCAGAATATATCAGTGGTGAGAAGCTCTGTATAACAGGGTACCCTGGTCAGGTCAGCTTGGCAAACACTGCATGCTACCTACAGTCCCCTCTGGGAGATCTAGGATGTACAGAAAAGGCTCTGTATAATCCTGCAGCAAGGGGACTCCCTTTATTTAGGTTTTCCCCCAATTAGCCACAGTTGTTCTTGTGTAACACTAGTATCCCGTGAAGCATGCTGACACATGAGTAACCGTTGGTCCAGTCCGAGGGGGAGAGTGCAGCCCAGCGAGGGGAGCAACTGGTCCAAAGTCATCACTCAACAAGCTATAGACAGAGCTAGACCCAAACCCACCACTGCTGCTTTCCCAGACCATAGTCAGAAGCAAACCCTGGTGACCCTGGGGGGGGGGGGGGGGGGGGGAGTAGCCAATGCCAGAAGAGCCAGGAAGTGAATTCTGAGTTCTGGGGCTAGAGATGGGCTGCCACAGGCCCTTGGGGTTCTGCCTCCAGGTAGAAAACCTGGCATGTGGCCCCAATACTCCGAAAGAGCGCAGATTCTGCTCTCCTTGCTGACTTGCCTCTAGCTACAGTATCCAGGGACACACATCACGGACTTGCCCCCATCCTCTAGCATCAGAACAGAATTGAGAAATCCAGGAAGATACTGAGACATCATCCTGCTGTGCTGCTGGTCCCAGGGGCCAAGTCATGGGACCAGCATGGACTTAAGTGTTCATGAGAAAACCTCAGTGCCAGGAAATGGAGGCTGAGACTCCCACGGGCCCCGCGCAATGGCCTCTCCAGTGATTTCTCCATCCTCTCCTCCCCTTCACCTCTGGACTTCCTCCTCTTTGTCTCTCCCTGGCCATCTGCCTCAACATGCATCCTGAATACTGCGTCCTGAGAATCTCCCCCAGCCCTGGGAGATCTGGTAAGCTAGTCTCCCCAAGCTGTTCAGAGCCCCTTGATTTACAAGGGTTTAATGTTTACATCTCACAACAGACCCATGAGGTGGCCAAGTTGGCCTCCTCTCTGTGTCTCCCACATGTCAAACTCCTTTCTTCCCGTAAGGCTCTGCTCAGTGTCACCACTTTTAAAGGAGTACCTTTCCCTGCACCCCCCAACCACATCATCCTGTCTACCTGTCTCCTCTACTGTAGCTCCCAGCCCTTAACACCTAGTATGTCCTTGACAAAGTGTGTGAATGAATGGTCGGCAGCAGATGTTTAACAATACCTGTTTTAGTGGCTTTCCTGTATTTGTCAGAGCCAGAGGTCATCATTTAGAGGGAGGTTGCATTTGAACCTTGATGTCCTGCAGAATTCAGGAGACACTCTCTCCTACAAGGATGAGTGGGAGCATTTTTGCATGTCTCATGAGCAGAGGCCTTGGCTACCTTCATTCTAAACTACCTTTTCAGGAATGTTCATATAGCTAGTAGCCTTGGAAGACACGATAGTATCTCCCTTCAAGCCAAAGACAGGCAGATATATCGCCTATTATAAAAGATTCGGGTTCTTCAAACTCGAGAGTTCCTCTCCTGTAACAGAACCCACTGAAAGTGCAAGAGTCCCTGGCCCTGGGGCTTGGAAAATCTACAAGAAAATGCTGGTAGTCTGGCCACTGCTATTGCTATAATAAACTGTCCTTTGCTCCGATCCAGGAGTGTTGTCTTCTACTAGCATCCATGAAACTGTGACAGGCCAATTTGAAAATAAGGCCCTTCATGGTTCTTAAAAGTCCTGGCAACAAGGGGATGCTCACAAAGACGTGGTTTTCTGGAAGAAAAAGAATGAGGGCCTTGCAGGCCATTAATGGGAAGTCCATGAGAATCAGTAGCAAAACTTATTGACCAACTTGTGTGGTGATCAGGTGATTAATAGTCCTTCACTCTATTGCCTGTTAGTGAAGAAGAATTGGAGAGGGGCCTGTAGGCTTAGTCCCTGCAAGTAAGTTCAAGACAGTTACCTGGATGGTGCACTGGTCATTGTTAACTCTCCGTGGGCAGGAGGCATCCTGCATTATCTGGTGGTAGTAACAACTAGTAGTAAGTCCTCTTGTGGGTACGCAGATGGTTGTGACCCCTTCCTTTTTTTTAAGTTTACTTATTTTGCGCGCGCGCGAGAGAGAGCAAGCGAGCACATGTGATTGGGGGAGGAACAGAGAGAGAGAGAGAGAGAGAGAGAGAGAGAACCCCAAGCAGGCTCCGTGCTGTCAGCGCACAGCCTGACGTGGGGCTCAAACTCACGAACCACAAGATCATGCGTGACCTGAGCTGAAATCAAGAGTTAGACGCTCAACCAACTGAGCCACTCAGGCACCCCGGTTGTGATTCCTTTCAAACAACCGTTATAGAGATGCACATCTACACAGAGACTAGAGGATAGGGAATTCAAAACAGCTGTGGGAAGAAAGCAGGTGGATCATTGGAACCTCGGCTGGTTTGCTTGAGCAATGAGGGATTGGAGCACGTAGTGCTTGCCAAGGAGGAGTGGCACAGTTGGGCCCTCTATCCGCTCAGCCCTTCCTGCATTCTCTCATGCCAGCCTTAACCACACTAGGAGACCATGGTAAAAGTTCCTAGAGATTTTCTTGCAGTAGGTTCTGCCTGCCGAAAAAAAGCTTTGGCCCTCTCAGAGAGAGTCCCATGAGACAAATTCCCACAGAAAGCCATAGAAGAAGTACTGCCAAGTATTCGGGCTCTTACTGCCTCCAGTTGGGTTTGCAATGCAGATGAAGGTAGCTGACAAGAATGATAAACCCATCCAATGCTGGAATGCCGAAAGAATCAACTCAGAAAGGTTTCTGAGTAAGGGCACCCAGGCTGCTCAGTCAGTTAAGTGCCTGACTTAATTGATTTCGAATCAGGTTATGATATCACGGTTTGTGGGATCGAGCCCCAAGTCAGGTTCTGTGCTGACAGCTTGGAGCCTACTTGGGATTCTCTCTTTCCTTCTCTCTCTGCCCCTCCCTTAAGCTCTCTCTCTCAAAATAAATAAATAAACTTTAAAAAAAGGGTTTGGGGCACCTGGGTGGCTCTGTTGGTTGAGCGTCCAACTTTGGCTCACGTCATGATCTCACAGTTTGTGAGTTCGAGCCCCACATTGGGCTAGGCACTCAAAGTGAGGGGCCTGGAACCTGTTTGGATTCTGTGTCTTCCTCTCTCTTTGCCACTCCCCCACTCTCGCTCTCACTCTTGCTGTCTCTCTCGAAAATAAACATATATATGTTAATAAACATGTTAAACAATGTATACATTGATATATATATATATATATGTTTCTGAGTCTATCTCCCTCACTCCCTCCTGGTCCACTCTCTCTCATAAAGCAGTTTGGATTGGGGGATTAATTTTAAAAAATTGTTTTAATGTTTATTTATTTTTGAGAGACAGAGAGCATGAGAAGGGGATGGGCAGAGAGAGGGGGAGACACAGAATCTGAAGCAGGCTCCAGGCTCTGAGCTGTCAGCACAGAGCCAGATGCGGGTCTCAAACCCACAAACCGCAAGATCATGACTCAAGCTGAAGTTGGACGCTTAACCAACTGAGCCACCCATGCGCCCTGGATTGGGGGATTTAAACTTGATGATTCCTGGGCATGTTGCTTCTTTCTTTTTCCTAAGAACAACTCCAGGCCAGCTTGTTTGGCATGTGTTCTAAAGTGACAGCCCAGTTGAAGGGAGACCTAGGAATTCAAACTTGATTCTGGTTTAGCCGCTTGGATTCTCCTGTTGGACTGACATGGTCAGAGATCATAAGGACAATGACCACTTGGGTGAGTACATTGCCTGCCAAGACCCCCTATGGTGGCCCATGTGGGATGAAGTTGGGAAAATAACAGGTCTCTGTGCGTTTTATAAAAATGTTCTTGTTCCTCTTGCACCTGACCCTTCCAAACAAAGGCTAGGGGTTTGAGAAAGGGGTAACTGGGGAAAAAAAGGTGATGTTTTAGCTATTGGAATTTATACTGACTTTGGAGGAGGAATGGCAACTTTCGCACCTAGATAGGAAAGAGCTTAGATTTTACAAGCTAGGGAGGGAGAAGCATTAATCATTAATGATTCTTGTCTTTCATAATTGCCTCCGGAGCCTTCGTTATGAAATATGTATGCTCCAGTGTAACATTCCCAAACTTTTGCAAGCATGTTAAACATAACCGATTGCAGGGATTTGCCTTCTTCCCAACCAGATGGCTTTGACCACAGTTTGATCACCATTCCTATTAACCTTACCAGAAGGCTGTTGGAAACACAACACAGGGGATATAGCCCTGGCTCTTGCAATCTCCCAGGGGAAACAACTGCAATGCCACCAGATGCCTTCCCAACTGCTGTCTCCATAGATCTCATTCAGCCATTCTATGGAGAAGACAAGTGTCACCCAGCTGGTGGCATGGGCAAACAGGAGAGATTGGACTGACTACCCTCAGACAGTCCTTCCAAATACAAGGATTAGATTCAATTACTCAAGCTAACTGGGAAACCGAAGGCCTACCAACTGGTCAGGACGCCACAAGGAGAGATATCAACTTGCTCCTTGACTGATGTAGGTCCCACTTGGGGGACCTCAAAACTTGTGGAGAACACTTTCTTTCTGGGGACACCACGGGAGCTCTGATGACTGTACTTGTATGGAAGCCAGGCATTAACTAGCCAACTTCCCCCAAAACGGTGTCTTGCATCTTCATGCTGGTCATGGGCCATAATCCATGAAATCACTGCCAAGTCCAGTGTCATGAAGGTTTCTTCCTGTGTTTTCTTTTAAGAATTTTATAGGGTTAGCTGTTACATTTAGATCTTTGATCCATTCAATTGTTTAAGCAAATACCATTAATAGATTGGGTAGCCCACAGACAACTGTGAAGATCTCACTAAAATGAGGCTAGCCTCAATTACTCAGGGGAGCTTCCTGGACCAGTAACTGACTCGTTATTTATGTGTACTCTGTGGGCAGATATCCCCATGATGGTAGTCATCTGATTAGAAAAAGTGATGGAACATTTATCCTTGATTTTAGAAGAAGTGATCACTGTTACCACCTTGGCCCAGGAGGGCATTTCAGATCAGTATTAGGTCACTGGCTAGGTTGGTATAGATAATAATCTTGCCTAGATTTCTTCCTGTGGGCCAGGGTGGAGATTGGACAGTATCTAATATATCCTGCCATACCTGGATTAATGACCTAAGCCAAGTGGAAAGGTCAATATTTGAGAAAGCCACTTGGCTTTCTAAGGTAGACCTTCATGGTTCATGCAATTTGTCCAGGCTGTTGGGTTGAGGACCCTAGGAGGTAGGACTAAGGTTAATTTGCAGGTTGGGCTCATTCTCCTTGAAGTTCTATGGATAAAATTAATGAAATCCTATGAGACAAATGGAACTGATATGGTCCAGCCTCTGTCAGCCAAATTAATCAGAGTGACTGATAGAGTAGTACACTCATGGGGAAACTGCCAGAAGTCAAGATGATGCAGAAATGAGAAACGGACATTGCTAGAAGTTATTGCTGTAGGTCTCTCACTTTTCTCAAATTTTTGCAAGACTCATGAGCTAAAACCATGAACGCCTTTGTCTTGGACTGTGTTTTCCTGGACTGTGTTTTCAAGGACACTTGTAGAGCCAACAGCCTTAGCAGATAGAGCAAAGTCTCCCTCTGAAGCAAAATGCAGGTGTTCTTGCAACCTTGGTAGACAGAGATAGTGTCTGCCTTTAGAACAAGGGGCAGGCATATTTTACCTTCCAGTAAAAAAGATTAGAATTTTTTAAGCTCTTCTCTCTCTTTCCCTTTCTCTTCTTAATGCAACCCACTGCATGTGCAGGGATTGCTTGGCCCTCTTTTGTCTCGTCCTGGGGGAACTGGGGCTCGGGGAACTGCCATAACACAGTGCTGGTACTCTGGCTGCTGCTACTGCTGTACTAAAAACTCCTTTGCCTCTGAGGAGTGCTGTGTCTTCCGCTAGCATCCAAGAGACTGAGGTCGGCTAAGTTGTCAGCTTCCAAACAGGGTAAGAGCGCAGATTCTTCCCAGTTCTTGACAATATGTTCATGTTTCTTTAACCTATCCTAAAGGAAACAATAGAAATAAGACTAATTTAGCCATTAATATGCTGTTGGATTCAATTTACTAGTACAGTTGGCCCTTGAACAACACAGGTTTAAACTACACAGGCCCACTTATGTTTGGATTTTTTTTGGATATAGTACAGTATTGTGCATGTATTTTCCTGCTGATTTTCTTAATGACATCTTCTTTTCCTGGGGTGCCTGGGTGGTCAGTTGGTTAAGTATCCGACTTCAGCTCAGGTCAGGATGTCACAGTCTGTGAGTTTGAGCCCTGCATCGGGCTCTGTGCTGACAGCTCAGAGCCTGGAGCCTGCTTCAGATTCTGTGTCTCCCCCTTTCTCTGCCCCTCCCCTACTCATGTTCTCTCTCTTTCTCTCTCTCTCCTCTCTCGCAAAAATAAACATTAAAAAAAATTTTAATATAAAAATTAAAAAATATAATATTTTCTTTTCCCTAGCTCACTTTAGTGTAAGAATATGGTATATAACACATGTAACATACGATATACGTGTTAGTCCATCATTTATGTTATTGGTAAGGCTTCTGGTAAGAGTAGGCTATTAATTTTGGGGAGTCAAAGGTTATACATCGGATTTTTGAGTGTGTAGGGGGTCAGCACCCTTAACCCTTGCATTATTCAAGGGTCAACTGTACTTTGTTGAGGATTTTTGCATCAGTATGCATAGAGGATATTCCTCTGTAGTTTTGTTTTCTTGTAGTGTCTTTTTTTGGCTTTGATGTCAACATAATGTTGGCGTCAATGAGTTAAGAAGTGCTTCCTTCAGTGGCGCCTGGGTGGCTCAGTCAGCTGAGCGCCTGACTCTTGGTTTCAGCTCAGGTCATGATCTCGTGGTTTGTGGGTTTGAGCCCCACGTTGGCTCTGTGCTAATGGTATGAAGACTGCTTGGGATTCTTTCTCTCCCTCTCTCTCTGCCCCTCCAACCCCGCCCCCGTCTCTCAAAAATAAAAAAATAAATACTAAAAAAAAAAGAAGCAGATAAAGAAGACGTGGTATTTTATACACACACACACACACACACACACACACACACACACACACACACAATGGAGTATTACTCAGCAATCAAAAAGAATGAAATCTTGCCATTTGCAACTATGGATGCAACTAGAGGGTATTATGCTAAGCGGAATTAGTCAGAGAAAGACAAATATCATATGACTTCACGCATATGAGGACTTTAATACACAGAACAGAGGAACACAAGGGAAGGGAAGCAAAAATAATATAAAAACAGGGAGAGGGACAAAACATAAGAGACTCTTAAATATGGAGAACAAATAGAGGGTTGCTGGAGGGATAATGGGACGGGGGATGGGCTAAATGGGTAAGGGGAATTAAGGAATCTACTCCTGAAATCATTGTTGCACTATATGCTAACTTGGATGTAAATTTAAAAAATAAAAAATAAAAAAAAAAAGAGGAAGCATTCCTTCCTCTTCAGTTTTTTGGAGGAACTTGAGAAATATTTGTGTTGGTTCTTTATTTTCATTTATTTAATTTTTTAAAAGTTTGTTTGTTTGTCTTAGTAATCTCTACACTCAATGTGGGGCTGGAACTCATGACCCCGAGATCAAGAGTTGCATGTTCTTCCGATGGAGCCAGCCAGGTGCCTCGATGTTAGTTCTTCTTTAAATGTTTGATAGAATTCACCAGTGAAGCCACCAGGACCAGTGCCTTCCTTTGGTAGGAATGCTTTGATTACTCATTAAATCTCCTTACTAGTTATAGGTCTATCTGGATTTTTTATTTCTTCATGATTTAGTCTTGGTAGTTTTGTGTTTCTAGGAATTTGTCCATTTCATCTAGGTTGTCCAATTTGTTGGCAGACAATTGTGTTGGTTTGCAAATGTGGCAACTCCCTGGGTGAAATCTGAAACTGGCCCCCATAAGTGGAAGGCAAGGAGAGAACAAAGAAAGATGCAGACCTCTCCAGATTGGTAGGTAGTAGGGTTTTTGTTTTTGTTCTTTTTTTGAGAGAGAGAGAGGGCACAAGTGAGTGAGGGGCAGAGAGAGAGAGAGAATCCCATGAAGGGCAGAGAGAGAGAGAGAGAGAGAGAATCAGGGCTCACCCAAAGTGGGGCTTGTGTTTACCTGAAGCAGTGCTCGAGCTCTCCTGATGCAGGACTTGAACTCACAAACCATGAGATCATAACCTGAGATGAAGTCAGATTCCTAATCGACTGAGCCACCCAGGAGCCGTGAGGTAGGTGGCAGTTTTAAAGCAAGGCCACTTACATACGAGGTTCGTGTCAAGTGGTCGCAAGACAAGTAGATCTCTGCATATGCCCACCAGAATCTTAAGAGTTTACATAGAGACCTTAATGGGGTTCAGTCACATAGGCTGCTCAGATGGCCTTAATAATACATTACTTTCTCAAGGGCCAAGATGGCTAAGCAGCATGGAAGTTCTTGGCTTCTCTCTGCCCTGAAATGCAGCTAGATCAGCACCAAACCATTTTGCACACCTAGAAAATTGACCTGAGGATTAACACAACAATCTGCATAACTTGAGCCATAGAACTTGGCAGGTACACAGTGTGGAGAGGTGAACTGGGGGAGAGAGAAGCCACTGAGGGTAGGAGGCTGTTTTTGCAGAGAGAGGACAGAGAAAGGGTGAAGAGTGCAGGAAAAGTAGCTGGAGAGAAAGAGAAAGAGAGGAAACACAAGGGACTGAACAAGAAAACTGTTCCCCAAAACCATTGACAGGGAGAAAGGAGAGAGTTTCAATACCATTAGGTCTCTATAAACAGGAGAGTGCAGAGTCAGAATTCCAGAACTCAATACCTGGTGGTGCTCTGGTGGGGAGGAAGGGCGAATCCCCAGGAGCAGGCAGAGAGGTCTGAGGGGTCCATGGGCCACACAGGGAGAAGAAGTTCCCCTGCTTGGAGGGTGTTTGGTAGAGGATATATGACCTCCCTACAGGCAAAGGTCCCACCAGACCCCAGAGAACAGCCACATTTGCTGGTGTTGGAACAAAGAGATGCCAGGGTGTGGTGAAACCTGGAGCGGGCTGTGTGTTGTGATTTGCCATAATCTCTGAACTGCTGCCACTGCACAATCACCTGAATGCTACAGGGGGCTACAGACCAGGAGAACTACAGGCCAATTTCCCTAATGAACATGTATACAAAAATTCTCAGCAAGATGCTAGCCAACTGGATCCAACAATACATTAAAAGAATTATTCACTATGATCAAGTGGGATTTATACCTGGGATGCAGGGCTGGTTCAATATCCACAAATCAATCAATGTGATTCATCACATTAATAAAAGAAATTATAAGAATCACATTATCCTCTCAATAGATGCAGAGAAAGCATTTGACAAAATGCTTTCAAGAAAGTAGGGATAGAAGGATCATATCTCAAGATCATAAAATCTGTATACGAAAGACCCACAGCTAATATCATCCTCAATGGGGAAAAACTGAGAGCTTTCCCCCCAAGGTCAGGAACACAACAAGGATGTCCACTCTCACCACTGTTATTCAACATAGTGTTGCAAGTCCTAGCCTCAGCAATCAGACAACACAAAGAAATAAAAGGCATCCAAATCAGTAAGGAAGAAGTCAAACCTTCACTCTTTGCAGGCGACACAATACTGTATATGGAAAACCTAAAAGATTCCACCAAAAAACTGCAGAACTGATCCATGAATTCAGCTAAGTCACAGGATATAAAATCAATGCACAGAAATCAGTTGCATTTCTATACACCAATAATGAAGCAGAAGAAAGAGAAATTAAGGAATTGATCCCATTTACAACTGTACTAAAACCCATAAAATACCTAGGAATAAACCCAACCAAAGAGGTAAAAAATCTATACACTGAAAACTATAGAAAACTTATGAAAGAAATTGAAGAAGACACACAAAAAATGGAAAAATATTCCATGCTCATGGGTTGGAAGAACAAATATTGTTAAAATGTCGATACTACCCAAACCAATCAACACATTCGGTGCAATCCCTATCAGAACAACACCAGCATTCTTCACAGAGCTGGAACAAACAATCCTAAAATTTGTATGGAACCAGAAAAGACCCTGAATAGTCAGAGCAATCCTGAAAAAGAAAACCAAAGCTGGAGGCATCAGAATTCTGGACTTTGAGATGTATTACAAAATTGTAATCATCCAGACAGTGTGGTACTGGCACACAAACAGACACACATAGATCAATGGAACAGAATAGAGAACCCAGAAATGGACCCACAAACGTATGACCAACTAATATTTGACAAAGTAGGAAAGAATATCCAATGGAAAAAAGACAATCTCTTCAGCAAATGGTGTTGGGAAAAATGGACAGCGACATGCAGAAGAATGAACCTGGACCACTTTCTTACACCATAGTCAAATATAAACTCAAAATGGATGAAAGACCTAAACATAAGACAAGAATCCATCAAAATTCTAGAGGAGAAAGCAGGCAAAAACTTCTTTGACCTTGGCTGCAGCAACTTCTTACTCAACACGTCTCTGGAGGCAAGGGAAACAAAAGCAAATGTGAACTATTGGGATCTCATCAAAATAAAAAGTTTCTGCACAGCGAAGGAAACAATCAGCAAAACTAAAAGGCAACTGACAGAATGGGAGAAGATATTTGCAAATGACATATTAGATAAAGGGTTAGGGTTCAAAAATCTATAAAGACCTTATCAAACTCCACACCCAAAACACAAATAATCCAGTGAAGAAATGGGCAAAAGACATGAATAGACACTTTTCCAAAGAAGACATCCAGATGGCTAACAGACACATGAAAAAATGCTCAATGTCACTCATCATCAGGGAAATACAAATCAAAACCACAATGAGATACCACCTCACACCTGTCAGAATGGCTAACATTAACAACTCAGGCAACAACAGACATTGGCAAGTGTGCAGAGAAAGAGGAACACTTTTGCACTGCTGGTGGGAATGCAAACAGGTGCAGCCACTCTGGAAAACAGTATGGAGGTTCCTCAAAAAATTAAAAATAGAACTACCATATGCCCCAGCAATTGCACTACTAGGTATTTATCCAAGGGATGCAATACAGGTATGCTGTTTGGAAGGGGCACATGCACCCCCAATGTTTATAGCAGCACTATATATATATATACAATGAAACAATACTCGGCAATCAAAAAGAATGAAATCTTGCCATTGGCTACAGCGTGGATGGAACTAGAGTGTATTATGCTAAGCAAAATTAGAGAAAGACAAATATCATATGACTTCACTCATATATGGAATTTAAGATACAAAACGGATGAACATAAGGGAAGGGAAGCAAAAATAATATAAAAACAGAGAGGGGACAAAACATAAAAGACTCTTAAATACAGAGAACAAACCAAGCATTGCTGGAGGGGAGGGTGGGGGGATGGGCTAAATGGGTGATGGGCATTAAGAAGGACACTTGTTGGGATGAGCACTGGCTGTTCTATATAAGGGATGAATCACTGGATTCTACTCCTGAAACCGTTATTGCACTATATGCTAACTACCTTGGATGTAAATTTAAATAAATAAATAAATAAATAAATAAATAAATAAATAAAAATTTTTAAAAATAAACATTCAAAACCCCTCCCCCCAAATAAATAAATAAATTATGCATGACTCATTAAAAAAGAAAGAAAGCTCCACAAGAATAGGTATCTTGCCCATCTTGTTCATCTTTGTCTCTGTGGGTCATATTAGTTCGTTTTACAATGTTAGAATCTTAATAAATATTTGCCAATTGACTAGAAAAAAAATTACTCTCTCAAGCTGTATCATTGAAGTAGCTCCTAGTGTGGAGCTAAGAGTGGGCAGAATGTACATTCTAGTGGGCAGAGGAGGGGAAGGGGCCTCTGATTGCCTGGGTCCAGTCCATGAGTCAACCAGCAGTCATATGCTCTTGATGACCTCCTCTAACAAACTGTTCATAGTACTCTCTTATAACCCTTTTTATTTCTGTACAATCAGTAGTAATGTCCCCACTTTCATTTCTGATTTTAGTAATTTGGGTCTTCTCTTTTTTTCTTAGTCAATCAAGCTAAGGCTTTGTCAGTTTTGTTGATTTTTTTCAAGAATCAACTTTTGGCTTCATTGGTAGTCTCTATTGTTTTTTCTATTCTCTATTTTATTTCTCTCTGCTCTAATCTTAAATATTCCTTCTCTATGGTTATCTTGGGTTTAGTTTGCTCTTCTTTTTCTAGTTCCTTAAGGTATAAAATTCGGTTGTTGATTTGAAATCCTCTTCTTAATTTTTATTTTATTTATTTATTTAAAAAAATTTTAAGTTTATTTATTTTGAGAGAGAGAGAGAGAGAGCAGAGAGAGGGAGAGACAGAGGGAGAGAGAGAGAATCCCAAACAGGCTCCACACCATCAGCACAGAGCTCAATGCGGGGCTCAAACTCACAAACTGTGAGATCATGACCTGAGCTGTAATCAAGAGTCAGACACTTAACCAACTGAACCACCCAGGTGCCCCTATTTTATTTTTTTAAAAGTAAACTCTATGCCCAATGTGGTGCTTGAACTCACAACCCTGAGATCAAGAGTCACATGCTCTACGGACTGAGCCAGACAGGCACCCCCCTTCTCTTTTAATGTAAGTGTTTACAGCTATAAATTTCCCTGTCGCCCTGCTTTCATTGCATACTATAAGTTTTGGTGTTTTGGTTTTGTTTTCATTTGTTTCAAAACATTTCCTAATTTCCTTTGTGATTTTTTTTGATCCATTGGGTATTCAAGAACATGTGGTTTAATTTTCACATATTTCTGAATTTTCCTTTTGCTACTTATTTCTAGTTTAATTCCATTGTGATTGAAAAAGAGACTTCATATGATTTCAATCTTTTAAAATTTATTATGACTTGTTTTGTGGCCTAAAATGTGGTCTATCCTGGAGAATGTCTTTGCCTTTTTTCCTGTTGGACACGCTGTGGCTTGGCACCACTCTCCCCTGATACTCCAGATTCTAGCAATAAAGCCATGGGCTATCAGGAATGTTGTCTGAAGAGCTAGGGAGACCCCAGAAAGCCTTAATTAAGCCCAGTCACCTCTCATCTTAGAGGTGAGAAAACCAAGGCTCAGAGTGTCAGAAGCCTTCACCCATCCACCACAGGCCCTGTACACAGAACCACTGCAACTTCTCTCCCGTGGTATCAGCAATGATCACATAGAAACAAAAACTTCTACCCTAGGTTTCAGCCAACAAATGTTTGCTGAGTATCTAAATGTTCCAGGCATGAGTTAAACCCTTAAATGACTCCATGTGTGCAGGGCCCATCTACCCTAAGGCAGGCTTGAACATTTTGATTCTAGGCAGTGAGAGGTGTGGATAATCAAATCCTTTCTGGTGTATTAGAGCCTATTTCATAAATACACCAACTTGTCATCTCAGCTGGCTTCTGTATTTGGTTGACTACACACTCCTTTTAGAAATCACAGGCATAGTGTTTCTGGACACTGAAGGCCAAACAGAAAAGCTCACTGCATCTGCAGGGCTGGATTCTATGGAAAAGTAAGTACAAAGGGGGCTTTTATGTGAAGGGAAAAGCCTGCAGCTCAGAGAGGTTAAGGGGGTTAACACAGAGGTATGGCTGGATAGTTGCAACTGGTTTTCTCATCCCATGCGGCTGTCCAGGAGCACTCCAGCCCTGACATGGGTTGATTCATGCAATTCAGCTGCTAGGCCAGGGAAGGAATGAGGCTACCTTCTCTGACTGGGCACAGTAAGGGTAGAACCAGAGGACCCCACTCCCACTTTCAACACTGTGGCTGGCTATGGAGGTTTGAGACTTCACAGGTGGGACTCTTGCTGTGTGGTGCAAGGTCACATAGGCTCCCTGACCCATCTAGTCTTTCTCTCACCACTGTCCTGTCGTATAAAGCAGGAGAGGGGATATGGTCCTACTTTACAGATGTGGAAACCAAGGTGCAGAGAAGTGGAAATCTGCTATGTAAGTCAGGCAGTCAGTGCTCAATCAGAGAAGCAGAATCAGCAGGGGATACAGATATATTTATATATATAGGAGACACAAATGTACATATGTATGTGTGTACATATATATGTATAAGCATGTATGCATATATATATATATAAAGATATAAAGAGATTTAGTGCAAGGAATTGCCTTATACTTGCAATTGATGGGGGCTGGTCAGCCAAGCCTAAAATCCACAGATGGGAGAGGCCACCAGGAATGGCAGACTGGGACTCTTGCGTGCAGGCTGATGTCCTGTTCTTTCTTTCTTTTTTTTTTTTTAAAGTCATATGGGCTTTTTTTTTTTTTAAGTTTATTTATTTTTGAGACAGAGAGAGAGCATGAATGGGGGAGGGGCAGAGAGAGAGGGAGACACAGAATCAGAAGCAGGCTCCAGGCTCTGAGCTATTAGCCCAGAGCCCGACGCAGGGCTCGAACTCACAGACCGCGAGATCGTGACCTGAGCTGAAGTCGGATGCTTAACCGACTGAGCCACCCAGGCGTCCCTGTCCTGTTCTTTCTATACATCTCTATTGCTACATCATACCATGGACTAACCATTGCCCTCTTTACTACTGGAAATAGAGTCATTAGTGTCTTTAAATCAACCAAATTAGAGAAGAATTCCAGGAAACCTAGCACCAATGCAGAAAACTCGTCCTGAAGATTCTGTTCCTCTAGAACCACTTCTAGTACCAGAATCTATATCAGTAAGGGTCCAACCAAAGAAGCAGAAACAGTCGCATATATATTTAAAGAGATTTATTGCAAGGCATTGACTTAAGTGATTGTGGGGGCTGGACAGACAAGTCTGAAATCTGTAGGGCAGGCCACCAGGAAGGACAAACTGGAACTCAAACAGGCCTGGGAAGGAAGCTGCTGTCCACAGGCAGAATTTCTTTTTCACTGGGGAAGCCTCAGCTCTCCTCTGAAGGCCTTTTGACTGACTGAATCAGGCCTATCAGGATTATCTAGGATAATCTCACTTGCTTAGTTAACTGGTCACAGACTTTAATGACGTCGACAAAATACCTTCACAGCAACACCCAGATTAGCGTCTGATTGAATATCTGGAGACTGCAGCCTGGCCAAGTGGACACATCTAATGACCGTCTCCCCTGCCCACAACCACCCGGTAATTCAAGGACTCTGGATCAGCCTCGGCTTTTCCCTTGGACATACACTCCCACCCTTACCCTCAGGTTGCTGACAGTCTAAACAGAGGAGGTGAGGAACCTTAGGACTGGGGCATCCCATGTGTTTAAATGCAAGTCAACCTGCACAAGCAGTGCGTGGAATTTTTAAAAATTATGTAAAATGCATATAACACAGAATTAGCCATTTTAAAGTATACAATTCAATGGCATTTAGTACATTCATGTACATTTAGTACATTTAGTACATTAGAGGTATAACCATCACCTCTGTGTAGCCCCAAAACATTTCATTACCCAGGAAGGAAACCTCATATTCATTAAGCAGTCACTCTTCAATCTACCCTCCCTGCCTGGGCATTTTAAAACCAATCTGTACAGCAATGTTATCAGGGCATCATGAGGGAGAACTTGAAAGTGTAAAAGCCTGCTGTACTTGATGAGCTGTTAGGGGCAGAGGTCCCCTCCTTGGTAGGCAGGGACTGACATCCAGCTACTCTTTCACAATATTGGGGCTGTAGTTGGGTTTGATGGCTTCGGCAAGTTCCCGAGCATACATCTCATATCTGCCCGTCATCTGAAAGCAAAACACAGGCAGAAATTCTTGTTTCATAAACGTCCCTCATTTACTCACCACCACCTCTAGCCACTAGAGGGCAGCCATGGGACAGAAATTTGTTAGGAAGGCCCGTTGAGGGGATAGTTTCAGACTATGTAACAGAGAAACAACCCCTGTGTGACCTCTCGGCACTGATTCCGGTGCTATAGCTAAGATGACAGATGACAGAGGACTCACACACTCCAGCCCCTCCTGCTGGAAGACCTCTGTGATCTGTTATCCGGAAGGTGTGGCCTGCCCCAAGGCAGAAGGGAAGAGGGCTGTCCTTCCGTCTTACAGAACCCCAGAAGAACAGCCCACAGCCCAGAGAGGGGAGTGACTTGCTCCAGGTCCCCAGACGGCAGTGAAGTTTGCAGGTATTTGCACCCTGGTGCACCCTCCCGGCTCTGGTCTGGGAGAGAATGGGGGCAGGGCTAGAGAATCTACCCAGCATCTCCTCCCTCTCTCCTCCCCAAAGTCCCAGTAGGAGCTCAAGCCCATCACCATAGTTTGGGAGGGCTTTTGCATTCAAAAAGTTACTGATGAGGAAACATTCTGTTTATTGTGTGGAATACAGCATTAATCTGAGCTTCCCAGGAAGAGGAGAGATCTTCCCAGGAAAGAGGAGATGTTCATGTGGGCCTTGTTTGTCTTGTTTGTCTGATGCGGATCTGAGACTCAGGGAACATGCCCAAGTACCCATGCTCAGGTAAATGGAGGGGAGCTGGTTCTTCCCACAGAAGCTGGGCAAAGTCATTCAGCTGTGAGGACATTCATTTGTATGTATTCATTGGCGTGGGTTCTGAGTTGATAGAATACTGTTGGACACTAATGCAGCAAACTCCATCTGCATCCAGGATGAGACAGTATATTCCAGGGGGGTCCGGGTCCTGGGCCATGGCTGCCATGGAATGGCTCCCCATTCCAGGAAGGCGGGCACTTATGCTCCTCCCATAACCCCTGGTGTCACACAAGTTAGGTCTCAAAGGCCACTTGAGACCTTGCAGTAAAGCCTTCTGTTTTACAAATGGGCATACTAAGGCCCAGGAGCAGAAAGGGCTTGCTTAAAGTGACTGGGAAAGGTGGGGAGGAGGGGGCACACAGCTGTGATAAGATGCCATTTCTTTGCATGACCCATTTCCCTCTACCATCAAGGCCTAGACCATGGGGCCGGGCCACAGGCAGAGCCAGACACCCACATTTATCTTGTGATAAGTACAAATGCCTGGAAAGGAAAAAAAGGATTAGAGAAGCCAATCCACTCTATTCTCCAGACAAATGAAATTGAGATTAATTTGTTTGAAGGCGCCCAGATTCTAAATCAGACAAGAGGAGAATTTATTAGGGTCTGCTGCCTGGGCCTTACTTGATGCAGTGGTTCCTCCCTCACACACCAGCTCTGGGAGGAAGAAACCTGCCCCTCCACTCAGCTTGGAGTCTCATCTGGCTGTTCTGGAGAGCAAACCCAGCGGCTGTAGTTTCTAGCCCTGAGAGCAGGATGGGGGCTCAAGAAGAGGAGCAGGGCAAGATCAGGGGACTCAGGGACCCACCTTGAAGTTCCAGATGTCATTCACCTGCCGGCAGAGGTTCAGGTCAAGCTCGGCAACCAGCAGCCCGTCCCGATTGCGGGAGAGACCAGGGGTGCGGCTGCTGTCCGGGCCTGCCACGTAGCTCGAGCCATAAAAGTAGCCGAAGTCCTGGTGAGCTTTGAAGGAGCAAAAGAAAGAACCTGTGAGCTTGTGCAGGCACATAGTGGATTCTTCAGAGAGATAGGCACATTGAGTGACATCCTAAACAAAGGGTCAGTGCCACCCTCCCCAGCATCTGCCAAATGCTGAGGCCCAAGTCCCTGAGTCCCTCCTCAGGCCTGAGGTCAAGGAAGTTTTTCCAAAAGTCAACTTCACAGCCCTCACCTCTGCCCCTGGGAACATTCTTAAAGGTCACCCTTGTAGAAGTATTAGCCCTTACTCCCAACATTAGCCACCCACAGCCCAAAGGAGTCACATGGCTCTGTAGGGCTTCCTGTGTGACCTGCTTCCTGTGGTGGCCCAACAACGTGAGCTGGAAGCTCTGCCCTCACTTGCCTTGCCAGCTCTGTCTACTGTACCCACCTCCTTCCATACCTCGGTCCCCTCACAAGTGGGCTAATAGCCACCCCACAGGCATGTAAGGAGTAGGTGGGCACAGTGCAGGGCCCAGCAGGGGCTTGGACACAGTAGATTCCCAGCAGACTTCATTTCCCTGCCTCTTCTGTGACTCTGACTGCAGAGAGCTACCTGGGATTGGAGACTCTGGAAGTCTGGGGCCTCAAATGAGGGGATCTGGAACCCTTTCAGGAAGTGCTTTTCTGGGAAACAGACCTGCTCCATCCCCTCTGCCTTATCAGGGGATACCCTGAGGTAGTTCCTCCTTGGTGGGCGCTTCCCTCCCACATTTCCAGCCAGAGAGGTGGGACCAGGGGGTGGGGAATCCTAGTAGAGGTGAGGTGGTACCTGCCCTCAGATCAAAACAAGCTGTGGATTCTAGGAACCCAAGACAATCCATGCCAGTGTTCTGGGACAGCTGTGCAGCTTGGGGTGGGGGGATGGTAGCAGATGAACAAGGACAAAGGAAGAGAGGGAAGGAGATGTGTAGGGTGGATAAAGCACCCCGTCTTTCAGGGAGCTCACAAAGGGCTCCCCCATATCTTCTAGGCCCATCTTATACCAATCCTGGGGGAGGGGTAGAGTCCAATCCAATGCCATTCAATTCCCATCTGGGGAATGATGTGGTCACAAGCCCAGGACTGCCTATCCAAACGTAGCCATGGTCAGGCTGCCCCCACACTGTGGGCCATAAAGATGAGAGCAGTGCACGCCTCCGACAACATGCCACATGTGCAGACAAGGCCTGTGGCACAGACCCTGTGGCAGACAGAGAATGGGACAGCGAGGCCCACCCCTCAATTGCAGCCACCATGGAAATTCACAGAACATACCTTTCTTCCCATCTCCAGAGGTAAATTCATTCGGGAAGTGCTCCTGTGAAATAAAACCAAGGTAAGGTAAACCTATAGGTGGCACTACCACCGCATCCACCACAAAGTCGGGCTGAGGAGGCGTTTTTGTGAACAGTTAAAGCCAGAAGGAATGGCCTGTAGTCACTGGGCAATCAACAAGTGCTTATTAAACGTCCCTGCTAAGTAGCCAGCATTGGGCCAACACAGGCAGCCGGCGGGGAATTTGACAGGCAAGGTAAAAACTCAGACTTCATCTCTGGGGAGTTTATAATCTCCTGGGAGGGGGAAAAAAAAAAAAAGATGCTTTGCAGAGTGGTTCTCAGGGCTGTGGAAGGCATCTGAGGTGTATCCGCCTGAGAAATAAGCCCCAGCTTGGGGTCTATGAAGGGAGTAAGGGGGTGTCCACACGTGGTTTTCAATATCTTCCCTAAAGCCTAATGGAAACTGCATATCAAGCTGTGATGGGGTTACACAGGCTAATTAAAACACTGAGTTTGTTCATGTTGCCAGAAACGTAGAAACTTCGGTTATCTCAGACTGAGCAGATGCTCTGATTAGATTTTGGCATCCGATTAATAAGAATAGGAAGGAGATTATTACATAATAAACGCATTGTGTTTTTGTAGTCAGGGTCATTCAGTGCATGGGGTCAATGGGGAAAAACACGAAACTGGATACGTGGTGGGGATAGGGTGACAGCCATTCAAAACGGTTTCAGCTAAAAACCAAAACGGACAAAAACAGAAGACGGACATAGGAATATCTTTAAAAGTAACAGACCAAGCCAGTCTACCCCCTTTCGGGACCCTAGCATTTATGGCCTTCACACAGAGGGAGCAGGGAGAAGAGGTGTGACATGTCCCCACCAGGGCCAGCAGACAGTTGCTTCCCCTTGTGGACTCTGCTGGCCGAAGAGGCCGGGTTCCCTCTCGGCAGGTAGCCTTCCTAGCAGCTTATCACTCTGTCCCCTCCCCAGCACACCTGGTTAACCAAACCTGAGAGACCAGCCAGACCTCAGGGACTTACCTGGCCCACACGGTTGATAGCACAGGTGAAGCAGTGATTTGCAATGGCTGCGTTTCTGGCCTCAATTGGCCACAGGGACTCACTGTGAGAGAGAAACAAGAGGAACCATGTGGCTGACTTTCCAGCCAGACTGGGAGGGTGCTTGATCCTGAGTGACAGCCAGGCTGTCGGCCTTCTCAGGTCCGCAGTGGGGATGGCCAGGGAGACTGTTTGTGGCTGTGGGTGACCCCAAACCCACAAGCAGGCCAGCTTGTCCCTTGCTCAAGCCCAAGCAGCCTTTTGGGGAGGGGCTGCTGCAGGACAAAGCAGCCCTGAGCCTCAGTTTCCTTTTCTGAAACTTCCTTAAAGGAATATTGTAAAGACTGACCACACATGCAAAGCTTCTAGAGGGGGCTGCGTGGCAGAAGCCCTGTGACTAGCTCTCTCTCCTTCCCTCCTCCTGGGTCAGGTGAGGAACTCACATTCTGTGCTGGGCAGAGCCTCACCTGGCAAATGTAAGAAGGGAGCTCAAGACTCAGACTGCTGCACTAATCCCGACCCTGCTCTGTTGCCTTGCAAAGCAGTCTCTAGAGAGGGGGTACTTCAGGCC
The DNA here is from genome assembly GCF_046562875.1 of Panthera onca. Lineage (NCBI taxonomy): Eukaryota > Metazoa > Chordata > Mammalia > Carnivora > Felidae > Panthera > Panthera onca. Next base: position 18,031,010 of record NC_138350.1, read on the forward strand.
AAGCAAACAGAGTAAACCTGCAAGGAATTGGGATAACTGGAAGGGGTAGATTCTGTAGCAGGTGTCACCTCCCCTGAGCCTGTCCACATTTCCCAGTGCCTTCCTGCTTTCCTCTTCTGAACCCTGAGACTCTAAGCAGGGGATCCCTGGTTCTCTTACTGGCCCAGGAAGGAGGCACCATACAGGTACAGCTGAGCTGTGGGCCTTCTTCAGTCCAGTATTCACAAAGGTAGGACATGGTGGAAAACCTTGCCCCAATTGAAGACCCTGTCCTCCAGCCCACCAATGACAATGTGCCATGGAATCCAGTGGGCCTTCTTGTCACTCTGTTGTCTGAGGAACAACATCATTAAGATTCTGGATTGACAGGTGTAATGCCCACTTAGAAACACTGAGTGACTGAGAGCAAAATGCCCTGGAATCTTCCTTCCTGTCAGCATGCACCTGGTTTAAACTGGGAGTAGGTGGAGGGAGTGGGTGCTTGTCACAAGCCTAATTCTCGGGAGGTTTCACGAGTCTGTAAAAAAAAAAAATCACAGGCTTGATTGAGAGGACTCATTTTGCTGCTTCCCTGCCCCCCACCCCCCAGGTGCTAAGCCAAGCTGACAAAACTTTTAAGAAAGGATTTTTATAGAAACACACCCGTAAATGACATTTTCAGGAATTAAATAGACAGTTGCAGGGTGAGTGCCAGAAAACATCTTTCTTGCAATTCTCCTGGGAGGGTGCACTGTGTAGGACTCAAACCCACAGCTGGCAATAAAACTTTGGCTCTCAAAGCAAGCAAGGGAAAGAAGATGGAGGCTCGTGAGAACCCAGGGTATGCGGGAATCATGGAGAGCCCGATGGGGGTATGGGGACATCTGCCTTATTCCCAGTCACAGTGTGACAAAGACATGCATTGAAGAGATGGAACAGCGACTCTCCTACTGACACACATACATGGCCACATGGGTCAGGATGACTCAGGTCATCAAAAAACACTTCAAGTCTATCGTGTGCTTATAACTGTGGGACCCTAAAATGAGTGAGGACACCCCACCAATCCACAGAGCATGTGTGTATGGGAGGGGGGACATGCCAGTGAAGGAATGGATGGTTCCAGAAGCCATTGCTTGCGTGCAGCTGGTGGGGATTTGCCCAGCCCGGTGCTGAAAAAACACTCACCATCAATTCCATAAACACTCATTTATCATTTTAAGAAAATCACCCAGAATCCCACCATCCTTATAAACCATCTGTTGTAATTTTTCCACACTCCATACCCATTCTTGGCAAAAGAGGTTTACAGAGTTCTGACCATAGCCTGAAAACATCTTTGCTCACAGGCTTTTGTCATGATGTTGCATTATCTTCATAATGACTTTTTAGTGACTGTGCAATAACAAGGAAGAGACGGGCCGAAATTTACCTAAGTCTGACATTTCTCTCACCTCTGGCTTCAGCCTTTTCCTCCTTTTTTAGGTACTCTGTCAGGTAAAGTTCTAGGCGTATTATCTGGTCAAGGGTGTGAACATTTTAGGAGCTCATGAAACATACCGCTTTCCAAAGGACGTGTTACCGTTTTAACTGTCAGCCTCACCATACCCTTGAAAGGCATGAGTTGGATGACTGTTGGTTGAGGAAGGAAAATCAATAATTTTTAATAAGCCTAATAGACTGCTGGAGACATAAATAGTTATGTGCATATTACATTGGGGTGCTTCTGTTTGCTTAATTGGGGATAATAAAAGCTCAACAGAATAAGGTCAGGGAGCTGGCCATCCGAGTCTGAGGCCACAGCTTTGCCTGCCCTGGCCCAAGAGCCGGTATAGGCACTGATGCTCAGTGAATTGGCTTCAGGTTCCTCAAGGGACCCTTGCAGGTAGATGATGCTTGCTGAATGTCTTACACATGGCCAACAGGAGGGGGCTGCTCCAGGGGGTGGCCCAGAGGTTCTGCCCAGGTCTGGATGCTGGATGACCAGTAGTTTACCCTATGTCACAACTGCCTTGGACTCTGTCATAGTAACTAAGCTGCCATGAGGCCCCAGGGAAATTCTTCAGGGGATGTCCAAGATTTTTCTCTTCTGACCAACAGCACCCCTCCTGGACACAGAGATAAACTTCAGGTGCATGGATGGGGCAGGTGACTTGAGGGAGCCAGCCAGGTTTGTGCTCTGCCTCACTGAGGGGGCTGCTGTGGAAACTGGAATGCTATAAGGATGTCCCTCTTGAGAAGAGAGCCCCATGCTCAAAAGAAAAGGTAAAGTAAATATCACATTCTGACCTTCAGAAGAAATTTGACTAAAATTTAGTCAAGAGAGAAGAGTGACAGGGATAGGCCATCAGGGAACTCAAAGCTGCCCACCAGAACTGCCCCAACCACTCCCCATGGGTCCCCCAGGGACCCACTGCTAGGGCACTGGCAACCAGTACAACACAGAGTGAAGACCAGCACCTCCTGCTCCAGGAATCCTGCTTTGGAGGAAGTGAGTTGGGGAGAAATATAATTGCACATAAATTCCTAGAGTTCTGGTACTTGTTAATGATGCAAAACTAGAAACCACCCAAATACTCAGCCGTTGGGGAAGAGACAAGCAGAGGAAGTGCAGTCATGCCAGGTCATCTTAGCTTGCCCGCCATTATTAAGTGAGCCCCAGGGGTCTTGCACAGGAACCCAAGGGCTGCCGGGGCCCACCCCACAGCCTTGATCAGAATAGATCTATCTGTTTCAGGATTAGGCTGACACCTAAACACGTGTTAGGTGTTACAAGAAAAACCCTTTGCTGGTTAAAACCAAGTTTCAGAGTCACTTAACTGATCTCTTAAGGACCCTCACAGCTTTGAGTCTCTCATTTGCTCCTTCTCTCATCCAGATGTCTGACTTCCATGTGCTGGATGTTGCAGATAAGAGTCTTAGGTATCCTCAGTCCCCCTAGCAGGGGCCATGACAGGGAAAGGAGCTTATGCTGGCCAGGCACCTACTATGCTCTGGGTACTTTAGAAGAGGAGCTTTTTGGAATCCTGACAATTATAGGATGGAGGGGAATTATTACCATCTCAGTGTTCAGAATAATAGCAGAGAATAGTATTTTACAGCAAAGCAGCCCTTAAGGGGAATTTTAATTGACGTTGAGTAATTTTTTTCCCCACAGAAAAGTTGCGTAAATACACAACACACAATCCCATACTCATATTTGTAAGACAACCTGGTGGCCGCAGCTGCGCACGGCAGTTTACTAAACCCATCTCGGAACCCTGCAGCCTGGCGGTGGGTCTAAGATCGCTAGGTCCCAAGAACCCTCCCAGATCCTGCAAGCTGAGAGACCTGAGTGCTCCGATGGTGGCTGAGGGGTTGAAGATGATCTCAGCCCCGTTGATGCTGTACATGAGCCAGTTGAGAGGGTGGTGCCGCCCGTAGCAAATGTTCACCGCGATCCTCCCGAACTGAGTCTGGAACACGGGGTGTCCGAGGTTTCCCTCCATGTAGTAAGTTGACTGAAAAACAAGGGCCATATGTGAAAACCTCTGGGCTGTACAATTTCTCTTTCCTTAGACTTGACGGAAGAAATAAAATATTGCCAGTTCTCTAAAAGTAACAGTCTTGGCTGTGACTCATGTCTGACTTCAGCTCAGGTCATGATTTCATGGTCCGTGGGTTTGAGCCCCGTGTCAGGTTCTGTGCTGGCAGCTCAGAGCCTGGAGCCTGCTTCAGATTCTGTGTCTCCCTCTTTCTCTGCCCCTCCCCTGCTCACACACACTCTCTCTCTCTCAAAAATTAATAAACATTAAAAAAAATTTTTTTAATCGAAGAGGGGCTCCTGGGTGGCTCAGTTGGTTAAGCAGCTGACTCTCTCTGACCCTCCCTTGCTCATAATCTGTCTCTCTCTCTCTCTCTCTCTGTCTCTCAAAAAATGAATAAATGTTTAAAAAAAAATTTTTTTAAATTGAAGAAACCAGACACAATAACTACAAGCCAACAACTGGGAAATCACCATGGCTTAAGCATTTACCCACAATTTCTTTTGTGGCATGTCAGAAAAATCCCCAAAGCAACTTCCCACAGTATTTTAAGGATAAACTTTAGTTAGGTTTCAATCATGGTACAACTAAAGGCTAAAGTTTGGTCGATGTTAACATGAGTTAGTCAATGTCTTCACCAACCACATGTTCCTATAAAGAATGTCAGAGCAGAAGGGACTGGAAGCTCATCCAGAGCAACCGTCACCTGCTAGGGGAAAACCACCATGGCCTCATGGGGCATGTGACTTGCCCAGCTGGCCTCTCTGCCCCCTTGGGGTGCCAGCCCTGGGACATTTTCATGGATGGCACTGAGTGGGGGCTAGAGGACTAGTCAGGGTCCCAAACAGATATGATTCCAGAACATTTTGCCTCCTCCCATTAATCTCAAAATTTGTCAGGGTCAGGCAGCAACCCGGATGTGCACATGTGGTGGACACTGGAGTAGATCCTGGTGTGTTGAGACAAACCCTTCACTATCTGCTGGGAGCTAAAGATTAATCCCAGGGTAAACAGGTGATGAGCACGTCTTCCCACCCGCATCTCCAGCTGTTACTGAGAAACACTCGGTTTTTCTTTCTCCCTAGGGAATGTCATCTCCCTCTATAGATCCTTCTTTGTCCTCCTGACCAGTCTGAGTGTGGCTGGAACTCCCGCAATCAGGGAGGGCAGCAAAGGACTGGGGAGATTGCATTCTGAACAACTGTATTCATCGCAGATCAAGTTCAGGTTTCATATCTCAGGTATTAGCTGGAGTTTACTTCCCTCCTTCAAACGTCTACCCCTCTTCATCTAATCCACCCGTGAATTGGCATTAACTCATCAAAATAGCTCCCCTGATTTATACCTTGATCATGGGCACAAAGCTCTACCTAATACCCCTGTGCACAGACACGCACGTTAACCTACTGCCATCCCACACATTGACATGGCTAAGACCTCATGTGACTTACAGACAAGGACCCCCTACCTCCCAAGCAAGGGCTAGCCTATGATGGGTAAGGAGCTCAGAGCCTGAAAGGGGCTGAGGAATCATTTCACATTTGTGCATGACTTATTTTCGTTTTAATCAATATATTACTTAACCTCAAAGACAAATTTCAGAAAGCTACGTCAGGTTATATTAGAAAAAGAAATACCCCTCTGTGCTTGGTGTTTGGGACTCACCCAGGACTTCCACCAGAATCCTATCGTCCATGTGATGCAGGACAATGGCGGCACACCCCAGAGCACTGCAGCCACACAGTGTTCCAGCACTGTGTGACATGACATGATCCAACACAGAGTTTTGCTCACAGAAAGATCCACAAAGGCTGAGCTGGCTCACCTCATTGAAGTCACCCACTCTGGGGATGTGGTTTTTCCTGGTCTTTCCCAGGACAGCTCCAGAATTGGAGATCACCACAGCTGTGTTCCACAAAATGTCCCCATGCTCTCTGTCTCGTTCCAGGATGGGGGATACCACCACCATGTCATGCTTCTTTGCCAGCTGGAAGAATGATGAATATAGCAGAGTCCTACTTTTAAATCAACTGTCATAGTTGTTTTTATTGAAGAATTAAATGATCCTGCTAAATAATTAGACTTGGTTCAGAGCTATCTATCATTTTTATTTGTTCTTTGGAAGAATGTCAGTGTTGTCCTGATGCCCAAGCTTATTAGCTAAATAAGAATAATCATCGTCCTTGTGCACTGTTGGTGGAAATGTAAAATGATGCAGCAGCTGTGGAAACTAGTATGGCAATTTCTCAAAAAATTAAAAATAGAACTACTATATGATCTAGAGGTCCCACTTCTGGTTACATATCTGAAAGAATGGAAAGTAGGGTCTTGAAGAGATATTTGCGCACCAATGGTTATAGCAGTACTATTCATGAGAGCCAAAAAGTGGAAGCAACCCAAGACTCCACTGATGGATGAATGGATAAATAAAATGTGGTATATCTGGGGTGTCTGGCTGGCTCAGTCAGTAGAGCATGTGACTCTTGATCTCGGGGTTGTGAGTTCAAGCCCCACGTTGGGTAGACATTACTCAAAAATAAAATCTTTCTAAAAATGTGCTATGTCCATAGGGTGGAATATTATTCAGCCTTAAACAGGAAGGAAATCCTATCATCACATGAATGACATTGATGTCATCCTTGACACGGATGAGCCTTCAAGACATTATGCTACGTGAAATAAGCCAGTCACAAAAAGACAAATTCTGAACGAGTCCACTTCCGTGAGGTATCTAAAGTAGTCAAATTCATAGCAACGGCAAGTAGAATGTTGGTTTCCAGGAGCTGGGGGTGAATGAAGAGTTGTTTAATGGGTACAGAGTTTCAGATTTACAAGATGAAAAAGTTCTGGAAATCTGTTTCACATTACATACAATGTGAATGTATTTACCACCACTGAACTATACTTAAAAATGGCTAAGATAGTATATTTTATGTGTTGTTTACCACAATAAAAAAAAAAGAATATTCATCATACTTCTCATCTATAACCAACCAAGTCAAACCAAACCAAACTCTTTGATACTGAATTCCTTTTGTCTCAAGTAAGAACATCAGGACCTGGTGACAATTATGATGAGCAGCCCCAGACGGTCATTTGTCCTCAACTCTAACCAGCCTGTCACTACCTCTGGCTTTAATGACAGAGAAAGGAAAGGCACAGTGGGCAGAGGTGCTGCTCTGAGCTACGGAAGGGCGTCTGTGGGTCTTGGGCCCCTCTTGCAGACAGGTGTCCCTGGCACCAGCTCTCATCCCCACTCCCCCTTTCCTCTTCCTCTGGCCCTGGTTCAAGCGTGTCATCTACAGTCACCACTTAACCAGTCCCCTCCTCTTTCATCCATAGCACAGAATCAACCTGGTGGATGACAGATTTTTTCCAGTAGCGTGAAAACACTGATGTTTGGAATTGCAACCCAATTTTGATAGAATCGCTTATGATTACAGTGCTGCTCAAAAAATCCCCTATATATATATATTTATATATATATAAAATCTGAATGGGACATGGAGAAGTGAAAAAACTGCTTTGTTCAAGGTGAGAATAAGGATGCCATCATTCGTAACCTCTTTGGTGTTAGGGTGTGTGTGTGTGTGTGTGTGTGTGTGTGTGTGTGTGATAGCTGCTTTATTAGGATAGTATTCACATGGTATAAAATTAGTCCTTTTAAAGTATGCTGTTGGGTGGTTTTCGGTACATCCACGGAGTTGTGCAACCATCACCACAATCTAATTTTAGAACATTTTCATCACCCCCAAATGAAAACCCCATTAGTAGTCACTACCCATACCCTCTCCCCGCCCAGCCCCTGGCAACCACTAATGTGCTTTCTGCCCCTGTTCATTTGCCTATTCTGGACATTTCATATCACTGGGGTCATACAACATTATAAGGTTTTAATAAAGACAAATGAAGACCAATCTCTGTACTGATGAGACAGGCCATACAGAGAAGCTTCCATAACGCAGGCAAATAGCATGGTCAGTAGCAGAGGTTGGGACAAGGACTTGACCTCATCTCTGGTCCCCGAGGGCCACCTCTGCCACTTGCTGCTTATAGAACCCATCATGGGAAGTCACCCCTCCCTGGGCTGTGGCTCCTTCACCTAAAAAAAGCCATTAAGGGCCCTTCTGGCTCTGAAATTCTATGATTTTAAGTGAAAGTACACTAACAAAAGGGCAGCAAATAGTCTTATCTAATCTTATCTGGCAAAACAAGCACCAAATGGTGTGTTTTCCATGGTAAAGGGCCACACCCAGCAGCTGTGGTTGTGCTCTGTGACCTGCACGTGTTTGGCAGCTGCTGTCAGAGGAGCAGTTAATGTCCTACCTTCTGACAGAATCTGGTGGTGGGTCCATCCTCTGCTGACTCAGCAAATTCCGTCCAAGGGAGCTTCTCTCTCGTACAGAAAGCAAAGGGCATAGCTGTGAAGAGGACAAAGTCAGAATCATATCTAAAGCTCATGGCCTTTGACGGGGAGCTCCTTGAGACCAGCAGCTGAGGCTCTCCACAAGATGACAAGGCTCCAGTTGTCTCAGCCTGGCTTCTGAGTCCTGTCCCTGAATATGGGCCCCAGGCAGACCCTGACCCTTCTAGGTTTCATAACAACACAAAGGGCTGGGCTACATTTTCTTTATGACAGTCTTAAAAACAATAGAATTTAGGGAAGAAAACAATTCAGGGACTTGAACAGATAGATATCTGCAGACCCATTTCATAGCAGCACTATTCACAACAACTGAAAGATGCAAGTAACCCAAGTATCCAGTGATGGATGAATGGATAAACCAAACTGGTGTATATCCATATAATGGAATGTTATTCCACCTGAAAAAAACAGGACATTCTGACACATGCTATAATATGGGTGAGCCTTGAAGACATTATGCTAAGGGAAATCAGTCATAAAAGGACAGAGGCTATATGATTCCACCTATATGGGGGGACTGGGACAGTTGGATTCACAGAGACAGAAATTAGAATGGGTGGTTGCCAGGGGCTGGGCAGGGAGGACCCACTTTCAGTTTGGGAAGATGACAAAGTTCTGGAGATGGATGGTGGGGATGGCTGTACAACAGTGTGAACGTGCTTAATGCCACCGGACTGTATAAAAATGGTTAAAGTGGTAAAGTTGATCTTGTGTATATTTTACTGAAGATTCTGAACTGCTGGCCAATCTCTGGGTTGGTAGAAGCACAGCCAAGACTCCCTGGGGAAACTACCAGAGGGCCACAGAGGATGGCACTGGGACCCCGGGCACGTTACAGAAACATTCCTCCTCATGGGGACAGAGACACTTCTTCAGGACCAAGAAAAGCCACTTGCTTAATGACCCTGTAAGAAGTCTGGGAACTGCTGGATGATAGGCTAAATGTTCCCCTAGGATAAAAGCATTATTCCCATGTTCTCTGGCTAGATGCCACCAGGGGGTTAATTAAATAAGAAATTTCATTCAATTCATAAACTGATTTTTGTGTGCCTTTTATTTTTCGAACAGCAGGTACCTATATAGGTAGTAACAATACACAGAACACTACACATACCATGTCCAAAATGATATTTGCCTTTGTGGGGGAGGGCAAGGGCTGCAGTGGGGATGGGCACAGGGATTTCAGGCTACGTGTGTTCCATTGCTCATAACCTCAGCCATACTCTTTAGTGTCCACCAGTCTGATGGTGTGAACTGGTATAGCACCATGATTAAAAATACGCATTTCTAGGGGCGCCTGGGTGGCTCAGTCAGTTAAGCGTCTGACTTCAGCTCAGGTCACGATCTCGCGGTCCGTGAGTTCGAGCCCCGCGTCGGGCTCTGGGCTGATGGCTCAGAGCCTGGAGCCTGCTTCCGATTCTGTGTCTCCCTCTCTCTCTGACCCTCCCCCGTTCATGCTCTGTCTCTCTCTGTCTCAAAAATAAATAAACTAAAAAAAAAATTAAAAAAAAAATACGCATTTCTCTTATCACCAGAGAGGTGGAGCCCCTGGCCACATGGTCACTGGCCTTTCTGGGTTCATCCTTCAGGCAACCTTGTTCCTACCCTTTGCCCATTTCCTAGTGGGACGTTTTGTCTTTTTCTTCTTGTTTTAGAGTATCGAATTCTTTGTTTGAACCAATTCCATGTACTCTTTAGACCTTCTTTCTTCCAATAAGCCAGGTCCATTTCTTTCAGGGGGATTAGTCTAAAGGAAGTTTCCAGATGTTTGCTATTGTTCCCATTGCTCTGAACTGTGTGATGTGAATGGCCAGTGCCTTAAGTGGTCACAGCATGGGGGGTGTGGTCTGTTTGGGGCTACTAATTGTAGCCAACCTTTCTTAAATGTGGACCATGAGCCTGGTCCTCATATCCTTGCAAAGCAGGGGCGATCTCATTTCACAGAGAAGGAATAGAAAGAAGCATTAGCTTCCCAATTCCTTTAAGTCACAGGATGGCTGGTCCTAAAATGGTGCCAGTGTGAAGAGGCTACCAGTGGCATCACCACTGTCTCGGCCACCTGGGTTCTGCCAGCAACAGCTCCAGGGGCCTTGGCACCAGACTCAAGACACTCCAGGCTTGACTTCAGGAAAGAGGGAATAAACTATTTTAAGGAAGCCAACCAAAAAGCTGTTAATGACAAAAAAGGTCCTTAATGACCATTTATTCTCAGCTTTCAGCACATTAGGAGAGATTCAAATACCCCAAGAGAATAAAACCTCCCTTTCTGATTTCATTTCAGGTTGCTAAGCTCTCCAAATTTCCCCATTTCCATTTTAATGGCCCCTTTTCCTGTTTACACAACCACTGTAAACAAACTCTCAAAGAAGCATGTGGAATGGAGGTTGGGGGAGGCTGGCTGCAAAGTTCAACTGCAGCTTTCAAATCAGAGGGGAAGAGGGTTCCCCATTTATTGAACTAACACTCCAAATTTAGACCCGGCCTTGCCCTCAGGAGCTGCCAGCCCAGATGAGGGGACTGAATTATAACCTTGTGTGGCTGCACGATAACACAGAGTGCCCAGTTCTATGTAGGGGAGCTTCCAGGGTCCCCCAAAGAAGGGGGTGTCTGTGCTATGCCTGGATGGATGAGTGGGAGCTTTCCAGATCCAAAAAAGGGAAGAAGGTGGTTAAACCATCCAATGAACATTTTTAGTGTCTATCATGTGGCAGGGATTGTTCATTAAAGATAAAACAGAGGTGGGGGAATAGACAAATGAAATGTGGTCTATCCATGCAGTGGAATATTACATAGTAATAAAAAGGCAGGACATTCTGACACATGCTACAACATGGATGGACCTTGAAAATATTATACTAGGTGAAATAAGCCAATCACAAAAGCACATACTTACATGAGGTCCCTAGAGTAATCAAATTCACAGAGACAGAAAGTTAGAACAGAGGTTATCAGAGGTATGGGATTGAGTGGCATTATTAAATGAGTACAGAGTTTTTGTTGGAGATATTGAAAAAGTTTTGGGTGTAGATAGTGGTGATGGTTATACGACTTTGTGAATGTATTTAATGTCACAGTTGTACACTTACCGATGGGTAAAGTGATCAATATTATGTTATGTATATATTTTACCACAATGAAATATTTTCAACATTAAAAAAATAGGGGTGGGGATTGGAATGGGAAAAATAAATAAGCACCACCCAGACAACGACCTCATGGAGCTTATGGTCTAATGGAAGAGTGAGACAAATCAAAAGTGCTGTACCAATGAGTGAAAGTATAAGTAATGAGGAACATGAAAAGCGAGATGAAGTTTGGGGTACAGATGGCAGACTGGATGCACACCTTCGCTCTTTCCTGCAGGCCCACCAAATGACAAGAAAGGGGTATTTATGCAAATGTATAAACCCACAAGGATGAAGCACTGAGAGAAGGACTAGAGCAACAAAACACTGGAGGCTGGCGAGCCGAGGGATGAGGGTAGATACCGTGGTAGACCTAGAAAATTCAGGCTCCCAGCAGTAGAGGAGGATGGGAAACACCCTACTCTCCACCCCATACCCCTGCAAAGTTCAGGAGTCAGAGGTACCACGTGGCTCTGAAGGTGGGGAAGCAGGGAGGGGAAATGGCAAACAAAAATTGGTCAAAAGTCTGCTTAAGAAGCAGGCAGAAGCCCAGATCCCTCCTACTGCACGAGGCCAGCAGGTGTCCCTCCCACCCCAGCAGAGGGCTAGAGGTTCACTCTCGGAGGTAAACAGAAGGCCTCTGGCCGTGGGGAAGTCAGGACAGATGCAGATGAGTAGAGTGTCAAAAACAGAGGGATTCAGTAAACATCAGCACACTGGACCCCTATCCTCTTTCTCTTCTTGGCAGGAGATAAGAAGAATATTCTCCGGGGACTCTGACCAGCCTGAAAAAGAATGACCCAAAGATACTACTATGAGGGATTACCTAACAAACGGCTAAACCAAGCCATCCTATCATGAAGCTCAGTGGGAGAGGAGCCCTTCCCACAGACTCAGAGCTTGCAATCAGCTTTTTAACCCCCAATTCTTAAAATACACACAATCAGGGGGGAAGAAAGACCAATCTGAAGTAGGAAACTGGCAAGGAGAAAAAAATGCTACCTAATATTGTCAAAGATAAGAGAAAGTATTGTAATTATAAAATAAGAACAGGATGTCATAAAACAGGAACTTTCAGACCAAAAGAACTCTTGTAAATTCAAAATATGACAGGGGAAACAAAAGACCATATAAAAGGCTGAATGACAGATAAAATCTACCAGAAAACTGAGCAAAAAGACAAAGATGAAAAACAGGAGGAAATACTTAAGAAAATCATGGATCTAGTCCAGAGTTGCAACATCCTAATAGCAGGAGTATCAGGAGAGGAAAGAAAAAAGGGAGAAAATCACTAATGAACAATAGATCTGAAGGACCCAAATTTCTAGCCTGAAATATCCCACTGAGTTCCTAAAATAATGGATTAAAATAGGTACACACAGTAGCACCTGGGTGGCTCAGTTAGTTAAACATCCATCCAACTCTTGATTTTTGGCTCAGGTCACAATCTCATGGTTTGTGAGACTGAGCTCTACCTTGGGCTCTGGATGACAGTGTGGAGACTGCTTGGGATTCTCTCTCTTCCTCTCTTTCTGCCTCTCCCCTTCTTATGTGCTCTCTCTCTCTCTCTCAAAATAAGTAAATAATAAAAACATTAAAAAATTTAAAAATAGATTCACACAATGGCATATCATTATGAAACTTCAAAGTACTAGAGAATATCCTACAACTTCTAGAGAAAAATAATTAATAATAATTAATGATAATCATTAATAATTATATTAATTATATAAATTATATAATTATATATAATATATAATTATATATAATTATGTGACATAATTATATATAATAATGATATTATTTAATAATTAATAATAATAATTAATAATTAAAAATAAAAATAATTAAAAAATAAAGATTAAATGCAATGGGTCATAAGTCAAAATGGCTTTAGACTAGTCAACAACACCTGAAATCAGAAAACAATGGATCAATGTGTCCAAACTTCTGAAGGAAAAGTATTTCTAACCCAGAATTCAACACTCAACCAAACTATCAAGCAAGTTGTAGGAGGAACATATTTTCAGATATGCAAGATCTCCAAACGGTTACCTCCTTCCTGTTCTTTCTCAGAAAACTACTCAACCAAAAAGAGGGAGCAAAGCAAGAAAGAGGAAGATGTGGTATAGGAGAGCACAAGATCAAGACAAAGGAACCCCCCAGCATGATGGTGAAGGGAAATCACCAGAAGGACAGCTGTGCAGCCAGCTAAATCAGACTAGCGCAGCCAGAAGGCTCTGGGGATATGTTCCTTCAAGGTGATGGAACCAGGATGGGGACATGGAGTGAAATAAGTGATGGGGATTAAGGAGCGCACTTGTCGTGATGAGCACCGGGTGATGTATGGAAACTGCTGAATCACTATATTTTACACCAGAAACTAACCTAACACTGTATGTTAACTAACTGGACTTAAAATAAAAACTTAAAATTTAAAAAAAAAAAAAAAAAAGGAGGAGGTGGAACCGACAGGCAGCTTCACGTGTCTAAAGCTCTTAAGCAGATTCAGGAAGCTGGAAGAAAGCCTGGGGTAGAATTTGGGGTAGGTGTGCAGAAAACAATGTAAATTCTAGGGAAAACAGAAAGTTATTCGGAGAAAGAAATCTAAGTCTAGAAAATGGCTTGCAGAGAACGGATGGAGGATAGGAAGGGTATGTGTGAACAGAGCGGGCAGAGGAGGTGAGGAACTAATGCTGTCTTCTTCCACAGTGGGAAGTTAATAGATGGTGCGAAACTGAAAAATCAAGAAGCAAAAACACAGAGGTAGATTCCTAAAGAACCAGCTAAGAGTAGAAAGTGGTTGCCTCTAGGGAGGAAGACAGCTGTTTTTTGGTAACAGACTTGTAGACCATTTGACTCCCAATTATAAGCATGTGTAACTTTGATAAAGAAAAAATAAAGGTACATGGTACCAGGAGTATATAACCTGGATGTAATATTAGATAGGGAGGTGGGCTCTGAGCTTCTTTTTTTTTTTTTTTTTTTTTTAACGTTTTTTTATTTATTTTTGGGACAGAGAGAGACAGAGCATGAACGGGGGAGGGGCAGTGAGAGAGGGAGACACAGAATCGGAAACAGGCTCCAGGCTCCGAGCCATCAGCCCAGAGCCCGACACGGGGCTCGAACTCACGGACCACGAGATCGTGACCTGGCTGAAGTCGGACGCTCAACCGACTGCGCCACCCAGGCGCCCCGGGCTCTGAGCTTCTATGTGAAGGTTGGATAGGGTCTAAAAGGCAAGGGGAGGGAGAGAGAGACAAAGGCCAGGCAGAGGGAGCAGCTGCTACAGTGGTCTGGGTGGAGGGAGAGGGGAATGAAGGATCAGGGAGGTGAGAGCAGAGCCCAGCAGAGATGGGGTCACAGAGATGGGGGAAGGAACAGACTAAGTGGTATAGAGTTGAGTTTTGTAGAGATCTTTCCTAGAATGGGTCAAGAGCCAGTTAGAAGCGGCCCAAGTGGAGAGCACAGTGGACGAGTTAGAGGCAATTATCGAAGCCAAGGTATGAGCTGATGACTCCTCAGACCAGGGCACTGGTGAGAAAGTGGGGAGGGGGCACCTGGGTGGCTCAGTCAGTTAAATGTCAAATTCTCGATTTCAGCTCAGGTCATAATCTCCCAGTTCAAGGGATTGAGCCCTGAATCTGGCTCCACACTGACAGCACAGACCCTGCTTGGGATTCTCTCTCTCTCCCTCTCTCTGCCCTTCCCCTGCTTGTTGCTCTCTCTCTTTCTAAATAAATTAATAAACTTAAAAAAAGGGAGGGGACACCTGGGTGATTCAGTCGGTTAAGCGTCCAACTTTGGCTCAGGTCATGAGCTCATGGCTTGTGGGTTCAAGCCCCGCTCTGGGCTCTGTGCTGACAGCTCAGAGCCTGGAGCCTGCTTCAGATTCTGTGTCTCCCTCTCTCTCTGCCCCTCCCCCGCTCATGCTCTGTCTCTGTCTCTCAAAAATAAATTTTAAAAAATGTTAAGAAGAAAAAAAAAAGAAGGTAGGGAGGAAAAGCTTAATGGGTTCCAAACAATTTGGGAGGAAGAAGTGGCAGAACCAGACAACAGACTGGGGTGCATGAGAGGGAGGGAGGCCAGGATTTCTGCCTTTCTGGTATTGTTGACGAAATAATCTTTCCATAGATCAGAAGAGATTTTCAAAAATCAAGAAGTCCTCTTGGTGACATGGAGATAATACACTATTGTCTGAAGGCAGCAGAGAAAGCACCCCAAGACAGACTTACTCCATGCTTCCTGGAAACAGATGATGTTCACTCCACACATTGCAGCCACCTCTGCAATGGCTTCTATGCGTCTGTGAAGGGCAGTGACCTGGCAATTCAAAAAGCAAGGATTAGAACCCATTTCCTTTTATTGGTTGAGATCTTTTTTTCCCCCAAGTTTATTCATTTATTTTGAGAGACACAGTGTGCCACACAAGTAGGGGAGGGGCAGAGACAGCGGGAGAGAGAGTGAATCCCAAGTAGGGTCCACGCTGTCAGCACGGAACCTGATGTGGGGCTTGAACTCACAAACATGAGATCGTGAACCGAGCCAAAGTTGGACACTTAACCCACTGAGCCAGGTGCCCCTGGTTGAGACCATTTTTAGAACTCATCCTCACACACGTGGAACAACCCCCAACCTAGGCAGCTGCAAGAGGACAAGTAGGGTGGGGAGGTTCTGATATATCCTAGTCTCATCAAGTCCAAAATCTGCAGGAAAAGGTGGAGGTACAGAGGCTTTAGGGTTCCACACACTTAATGCTGCCTTTCAGAGCCTCAGTTTCTTTACCTGGAGAATGGGGAGAATACCCGCTGCCCTAAGGAGTTGCTCAAAGGAGTACATAAGCTTGTTTGCTACTTACTGCAAGAGGGACCCACACCCAGTGCACACCTTGGCCCTCCCCTGGGCTAACTGCTCCTTCTGCCTTAGGACACAATCCACTTCCTACCACCCTGCACTTGAGCCTTCCGGCATGCCTTGTCCTGCCATTTTCGTTTTCCTGTGTGCATCTTGTCATCAAATGAATGGATCCCATTTCCCAGCTGTGTCCTCCATCAAGAATGCACTTCCCCACTCCACCCAATCTTCCTGGGATGTGTTATTCATGTCATGTGTCACGCACAGAGAAGTGACTCTCCCAGCAGAGGGCTGAGCATCCAGAGCTGCCTCAGCACTCCCTGGTAGGTCCCTTTGGTGGCGCTGTTCCTGCTATGCTGTTGTGTTCCTCCACTGTCTGTCACTCCCCTCACCCCATGGGCTCCTCAGGGGCAGGAGGAAAGTGTCTTCATCTTCTTGGTGTCCTCAGCACAATGCCTGGCCCCCAGGAGATGTCTGGAAGTGTTTGTTCAAGAAAGACCAGAAGAACCAGGTTGAAAACCAGAGAGCACCTACTCTTTATGATGGTCTCTCCTGTGAGACTGCACACCAAGGCTCCGTGGATATTTGCTAGGTGCTGACAGTGTGCAAAGTGTGCTCCAAGGAGTTATGGGGGAGAACAGTGACCCTGGCCCTGCCAATCTGGGATGGCTGAGGAAACACATTCACAGTCAGCTAACCCAGAGACAAAAAGTGAACAGGGAACCAGAAATCTTTAAATTCAATAAAAACAGAAGGACCAGAGTGAAAGATGATGCAGAACCCGACCTGGAATCCAAATGGCCTTTTCTTGAGAATCCCTAGGAGTTCTGAGGCATGCTGTATCCCCAGGAAACCTCTGCAGAGAAACTCTTAAAAGTTTCAACAGCTAGAGAAATGCTGTGAAGAAGTATACACAACAAATCGCCTGCGTCTGTGATAACACGTTTCTTTAGGGACATACAAGATGCCGTCACATTTATATTAACTGTAAGGTCATAAGGAATTGCGTATCATATTCCCGTCACCCTGAGGCACCATCAGCTGACAGACATCTGGGTTCAGTGAGTCCCTGCTCTCAGGATCAAGGCAGAGGAACATGCAGATGGACAGACAGGTCCTGACTGGTGTGTGCCAGCATGTACCCTTCTGGCAAGAGACCGAGAGGCAGAATTCCAGAGAAAGAGCGTGAGGCAGACAAAAGGACACCCTCTCAATTGATAAATGGAACTTCAGATCAATCACAGGAGAGGACGTGGAGGGGCAGGCAGAGAGAGGGTAGGAGCCAGAAGAGAAAGAGGAGCCAGAGATGTGGGCTGCAGGGAAGGGGGGCTGCAGGGCAGAAGCGTCTAGGTGACACTCGAGGTGCCTACAGACCTGCAGTGAGCAGGGGCTGTGGACGTGTTCAAAACACAGAGCAAGCCACAGCTCCGTTTATGTATTTATGGTCAAAAGAGGTTGCACCTGTTTTGCCACAGGGGCATCGGCAGGCAGGGGAGTTCTGTTCTGAACAAGTCCCACACGCATGGTCCGAGGTGGCCTCAGTTGCTCCTTTGCTGCCTCAAAGGCATATCCTTGCAGCTCAAAGTCCCCTTCAGAGGCAGCTTCAAAAGCCCTGCTGGGCAAATCGAGCTTCCTAAATGGACAGGAAAGTAGAAGGGAGACAATTTGCATGAGGTCTGCTGAATTTAAATTCACTTCCAACCCCCCAGTAGTCATCTATCTGGTAGAGAGGAGGCAGGGATGTTTGGCAGGAAGGCACAGAGAGAAGCCCAGGGCAAGGGCCCACTTGTGGGAAGCTGGAGTGGGGGCCAGGAGGAGGGAGGGCCCCGCCTGGTGGAGAATGGATACTACGCTGAGTATGGACTTCACCAGGGAGGTGCCGTAGTCTTCTGGCCTGGGAAAGCAGGGGAACAGGAAGGGGGGCTGCAGAATGACTGGTCAAGAGGTTGATGTTTTAGAGCTGCTGACCTCAGGGTGGGGATTGGTTTCAGCAGTCAGCACAGAAGAGGAGAGGTAATGGATTTCCAAAATGTGTGTAGACTAGAATCAGAGGGCTGTGCTGAGCCTGGTGCAGGCTGTGATAAGACAAAGTGGCTGTCGAGAACAGGACTTAGGAGACTGATAGCATGAGGGAGGGTCCTGTGACCATTCACCACTAAGGGTTACAAGTCTCTAGTGAGCCCCACTGCCCTGTCCTGTTGCTGCTCCCATTGGGGGCAATTCCATGCCCAGTACTGAGTGGACTTGGTGAAGCCCAGGTGTCCAGACCAACGGCCCAGGCACTCACCCTGGTTTGTAGTTTATTAACAAAGGCAAGTGGATTATTTATAAAATCTCCCAGCTTAAGTGACCACTGGCCAAACGGCAAACACCTGTGATGCTGGTTGGGTGCTGTGCACTGAGGTGAAACCCACAAGAGCAGGGGACATGGCCTCTGGCCAGGAAGGCCTTACCATCTAGGGGCGAGATGGTTATGAAATACTCAGAGAACACATCAAAAAATAACCTGACAGCCATTATCTAATAATAATATTTCTCTCCTACTTTAAATCACTTTTTTAAAGATGTTTCTTTCAAAATCACAGCCCTGTCAGCCCAAGCCCCCTGCCGCCGCCCCCTGCCAGGCGGTTTCCATGTGACGGCCCTGACAGCTCCAAGTTGGGTTCCGCCCCTGACAATCAGCCTGCTTTTCAACTAGTCAGAGTTCCGTTTGCTAGCAGGTTAGAAATAGCAGCAGTGCCCACACCGTGCCTCCCCTTACTGTGACTGCCTCAGACACAGTCCCCTTGCCCTCAGGGAGAGGACTCCCCACTCCTGTAGACCTCAGCCCCAGGACAAGTCATCATGGGGGACAGGAGAAGAAGAAGGGCTCTGTGTGTCTGTTTCCTCTTAGGCCCACGGGTGGGGGGAGCAGGACCATCCTTTGGGAGACATCTTGTCAGGCCCATCCTCAGTCTGGGTCTCATCCCAGGAAGGTAACAGATGGAAGAGATCTTGTCTCACCTTTCCAAGTCCACCTGTAGCTGTCACCTGGATGACAGATATCCCTCAGCCTCTGTCCTTCCTCATCCACTGCCCACAGCTGTTGGCTCTCCCCATCTGTTCACCACCATGAGCCCTGTTATTCTGTGATACGCAGCCTTCCTGCCTTCTCACTATGTTGAATGCTGCCACACACACCCCTTCCAGCAACCTGTGGACAATCATTCTCTTAGGCTTGGGGTGGTGCAGACCACACCACTCTATCCTCACACGGAGTTACCTTCAGGGCTCTGCCTCCTCTCAGTACTCCCCGGTTGTCTTGTCACCTCAACCCTCCTGTTATCCAGGTGGTCCCTCACCACATCCTGCTTCACTTAGTCTTGGAGAACCCAACAGACCCTCGAGCCCCATTCCATAAACAAGTACTGTGCCCACCAAAGGCTTGGCACAGGGAGGTGGTGGGACATAGACCAGCTATGGCTCATGTGGGGGCAGAGACCAGATGAACCACAACTTCACAGAGGGTCCGTGCTGCCCCAAACCCTCCCTTGATCCCTAGAGTCGACCTTCTGCCCTTCTACCCCTTATCCTGCTACTAAGGCCCCTCATGGGCTCACCTCTAATGTCAAGGAGGAAAGCCCATCACTTCCTGCTCAGCCCCAACATACCCTCCTGGGCCCCTCCCCCAGCTCCTACCTCTCCAACCCAGGGTCAGGGCAGACATGGCCTGAAGGAGCCCAGCTCCTGCCTCCTCTGCAACCTCTGGCTTTCGGAACTTCATCTTTCCCCACTAATAGCTCTTTTACCATCAGTGTTTTAAATAATTAAACTAGAGCTTTGCTACAAAAGAAACACATGCTTGTGGGAGGAAAAAAAATCAAACAGTGGGAAAGGAAGGTATCAAGTGAAAAATGAGTTCCCCTCTCCATCCCACCGTTAAGCTCCTGTCCCAAACCTCAGAGGCAACCCCTCTTAACAATATTTTAGGTATCTTTCCAATATTTTCTTAAATGTGTGTCCTAAATGACACCCACATTGGTGTCCGTCTGTGTATTCTGTTCTTCCACTTACTTGCCTTTTTTACTTAGCAATATTCATAGCTTGGACACCTCGCCCTGGCTCCTACAGACCTACCACATCCACCATTAAAGCTATTTGAGTCTCTCCCATTAAAAAATAAATAACAGAGAGAAAAAAAAAATAAAAAGTAGGGAAGCACACTCTCCATAGGTCCTTCTGGTTACCTCACTTGCTCTCCTCACCTCCCCTTCATAGGGACCTTCCCTGAAGCCCTCACCTCCCACACCTTCCTCAGCCCCCTGTTCCCTGGGGCCCACTCCCCCACTCCAAACTGCCACCAGCCTTCTGGTTGGCTTTAGCAACAGGAGACAAACACCTGTCTTCATCCTCCTAGACTTCCCTGTACTATCTGACATTTTGTCCCTATCCTGCTCAATGTCCTTGATACCTGCCTCAGGGCCCCCGATCCTGCTTCCTCATCTCTGGAGTATCATGCAAAGTCGCCATTTCTTCTAATTCCTTTAACAGCAGGTTCTCCAGAAACCCACCCAGGGCCCTTCCCACTCTGCACCCACTCTTGGGCCTAGAATGAGGGCAGTCCCGAGCCCCCTGTGAAGGCCACCTCTACACAGTCCCTGTAGTGGGTTAAACCGTGACTTCCCCCACCAAAAAAAAAAAAAAGATATGTCCACATCCTAATACCCAGAACCTGTGAATAAGACCTTATTTGGAAAAAGGATATTTGCAGATATAACTAAAGATCTCGAGATCATACTGGATTATCAAGGTGAGCCCTAAATCTAGTGACAGGTATTCTTATAAGAGATGCCCAGAGGAGAGACACAGGGAGAAGAGGAGGTAGTCATGTGAAGGCAGAGGCAGAGATTGGGGTCATTCTGCCACAAGCCAAGGGATGTCAGAAACCACTGGAGAAGGCAAGGAAGGATTCTCTCCCACAGCGTTTGGAGAAGTGTGGCACTGCAGACACCTTGATTTTGTACTTCTGGTCTTTAGGACTGTGAGAATAAATTTCTTTTGGTTTATGCCACCAGTGTGTGGTGATTTGTTACAGCAGCTCTAGAAAACTAAACAGCACCCCCAACTCAACTCAGCAGCCTTCCCTAAAGCTGCTCCTCATCAGATGAATGAATCAGCCATCTGGGGGTCCAAGCCAGAAACTGGCATGATCCTTGCCTCCAAATTCTTTGAAGACTCCCACCACCATTAGGACAGGTTCTGCTGCCTTAGCAGGGTGTACAGAGCCCCTGGGTCCACCATGGTCACTTTTGCCTTCTCCTCACAACATTCTACACCTGCAATCCCTAAATGAGCATGTTCCCTGGTGTCTGGGCCTTGACAAAGGGTACCTGAGCCCTTCCTGTCTCCAAACCAATTTCTCCATCTCCTTCAGGATACAGTGCAAGCATGATGCCCCTGAGAAGGCTTCCTAACCCTCCTCCAACCCTGCACACGTACACTCTCTCCAGCTCAGCTTGCATCTTTCTCTCACAATGTAGGGCAACCATCAAAAGACAGAAAGCCCCTCTAGGACGGGAACCATGGCTTACTTATCCTTGTACTCTTAGTGCCCAAGACAAAAAACCACACACAATAAATGTTTGTTACATGAATAAATGCTTCTTGGTTCTGGCTGTCTTGAAATCGAGAGTCCATGTTCTTTGGGGATTTCATCTGGCTAGCCCAGGCAAAAGCCCATTCACTTAGCAAACATTCACTAAGCATCGTCTCTGTGTTTGACACAGCAAGTAACTGGGAGAGAAGGTGAGGTGTGGAACACAGTTGGAAGTCCAGAGGAGGGGCTGAAGACTCAGGCTCCACCCAGGCCTTCACAGAGGTGACCAGAAACAAGTCAGGTTATGAGGAGTGAGCAGGGGTTTAAGTGGAAGAAGAGTTTTTAAATGACTAATAATTTTCTATCTTTAGTTCGCAATCCTGTGCATAGCCAAATCCCACCCACCTGCAAGGACTGAGCAAGTACAAAGGTTTATACCCTAGGGGCAAAGCCTGGAAGGGCTCAGTGCGGAGTGGAATAGAACACTTCGTGAACAGTTACTGTAAGCCAAGTCCCAGGATGAGGCCTGGCTGTTGTTGGTCAATAGACGTCGGCTACCATTATAATCCCTCCCCATAGAAAATGCCTCTTTCAAGGTAGTCCTTATCCCAATCTCTAGAATGTGCTCCAGCCAGTCACCTATAAGAGACACTTATTTCTCTTTTCCTAAGATTCTTGTGCTTTACCTCTCCCTGACACCACAAGCTCTCTCCATTTCTTTTCCTAGAAGAACATGTCCACCTCATCCTTAAAACAAACCTCTTCCCATCCTGAGACCCTTGATTAAGATACCTCTGGGAGCCTTAACTCTAAGAGGCTTCACACTTTGACAGGTGTGACAGGAAAGTAGTAGTCCAGCACGATTTCAGGAGGGAACTTGAAGTTCACCCAGTCCTAGGTATCCCTCTTTGGGTAGGAAGAGTCCTTTTTGACCGAGTTCTCTACCACTCCTACCCCCAAAGGCAGTTGTTCTACCTTTACCATCCACTAGCACTCTTAGATGTGAGATCTGTCCTCCCCCATCCCCCCCCCCCCCCCCCCCCCCCCCGGCCGTAACTCCATTGGAGCCAGTGGCTGGGAACCACTGATCCAATCAACATCCTTGAGTTTCAGGGGAGTCTATCAGGTTCCTGCCTCAAGGTCACTGCCACAAGGTCAGGAAGCACATGGTCTGGCTGGGTGGGGGCAGAGAGACCACCAATGGGCTAGAAAGTGGAAGGACATTAACTCAGGAGCTGTATGGGATCAAAGTTTAGATTTCATTCTAAGAGCCATGGGAAACCCTTACAGAGTTTTAAGCAAAGGAGCCAACAAGATATGATGCACATTTTCTGGTTGCTTTGAGTAAAGTGGACCAAAGAGAAACAACAGTGAAAGGGAAAGCATCTTCCAGCTTTGTATACACAGTGTCCAGCAGTGCACTAACCTCAGAAGGTCCTAGTGATGCACACAACTGGCTGGGAATGGGAAAACATTTGCGCTGAGTGTGGTAACTAACTCCTGTGGCTTGCCAGTGGGAACAGTTCCTTCTCCAATTAGATTCAGCTGGCCTCTACCTCCAAGGATCTGCCAAAGGCCCAGTCACTGCAGGAAGGGCTGGGACTGGACAATCAGCTGACCTACTGGGGGCTCTGGCTGGAGGCACTGACCCAGACAGACACCCAGGGTACAACCCTAGCTCTTGGGAGTAAGCTGGTCACTGGAAGTAGGGAAGGAGAGCCAGGTAACCACAGAGAAAGCCACAGAGAGTAAAAACCTGACCTTTCCCTCCCAGGTTCTTTTCCCTTCTGGGTGCTGGGCAACAAGGAGAGAAATGGCTTGTAAAGGTCACTTGGGGGTTGTGCAACCCCTGAGAGGCCCAGAGATGTCACATCTAGACTTCCTAAGGTCTCTGCTCACCAACTCAGATCTTCATTGCCCCCTCAAGAGTCCTTCAGATCCTGAAGCTCTCTCCCTGGTTCCCCAGACCCACACTCGCTGGCCCCAAGGTCTCCCCACCCCAGCCTCTAGGCCCCAGACCTGGTTTCCTTGCCATAGAGAATGCGTTTCACCTCCCTCAAGTCTGCGGGTGGCAGGTGCTTCTCCAAGCACTGCTCCAGCGACTCCCATTCAGACCCCTCCATGGCCGGAGTCTGCAAGTGCCTAAGTCCAGACTAAAACCGCCTACCCTTTGCCCCTAGAAAGAAGAGAAGGAGAGGCCTACAACCAGGTTCGCGCAAGCGCTCTCCCCTCTACACCCTCACCTTGGGCCCCTGCAGGGCTCACATGAGGACACGCCTCCTCCTCGCGCCTCCACGGCGCGCAGCCAATCAGCGTTCCAGGGCTTCGCGGGTGGGACTGCCCCTTGCCCCTCGCACCTCCTCCCGCACGCGCCAGGACACGCCCATTCCACGGGCCGACCTCCCCAAGCCCTCGCGCCTCGGCCGCGTGCAGCTAGCTGTCGCTGCTTCCTCCCCTGCGGACTTCGGAGGGTCCCCAGGACCGTTGTGTTGCCCTCTCACACTCTCTCGCTGTCCGGTTCCTACCCAGAGGTGTGGGGCGGGACTGAGAACCCGAGAGGCGATGAGGGAGGCCCGGCGCGGCCTCTCGGAGGCAAAGCGCGGTCTGAGGGAAATGCCTGGCAAGTCCTGTCGGACCCTCGCGGGACCGGTTCCCACCGCAGCCGGTGGGCAGGGCTTCTCCCCGCCCGGAACTCGTTCTCCGGTCCGCTGAATGCAGACAGCAAGCCGGGCCGGCCCACCGCACGGGACTGCGGAGGAAGGTACGGGACGAGTTTCAGTGTCCCAAAGGCAGTGGCTGCACTCCCGTCTTCCAGTGTCCCGCGTTTGTGAGGACTTCTAGCCCCCACGAGGGGCCAGGCTGGGAGCCACGGCCGCGCGCGCCCACCCGAGCTTCGGGGTCAGAGCCCCGGCAGCGCTCAGAGCTTGAGCGAAGGGTCGAGTGATCCTGTGCGCTTTCCTGGCGTGAATACTGCAAAATGCTGGGTCCCTGGGGGGTGGCTCATCCGCGGGACCCTTGGGCCCCCTCTGAGCTCTGCCGTGTGCACTAGTTGCGCCCACAGGGGCACTTTTCCTGGGAGGGGGCACTTTTGCCTGAGAGGATAGGGGTGAGGCCTGTCTCACAGTTCCCGATCCGGAGAGTGCTACCCCTCAGGAGCCAAAGAAGGTCCACTTTTCAGCCCAAGTGAGAATTGGGACAGAGCAGCTCAACTCTGGTGGTGAAGCAAGTCGGCCCAATCGTAGTTAAGCAACTTGCAAACCTTGTGAACCTTGCAAACCTGAAAGTTATTCAGACATTCTGGCCTGCTGTTGCTTTATCTGTAAAATAGGAAAACAACTACCTTGCAGGGTTGTTTAAAAGTAAGATAAGATAAGCACAAAAGGAGCTAAAAGTAGGGGCTGTAGACCAAATGCTTTAGGTATTTTATATAAGTCACTAACACACAAGTTGTGGCCATTGTTTTGATAAATGTTAACTGACACTTCCTAGTATCTGATGGAGCTCCCTTTTCAAGAATGCAAACTTTGGTTGAAGGTTTTTTTTTTTTTTGTATATAAGGCTCTGAGATAAGGACAATGCACAGAGAACAAGACTAGTACTTTTTCTTCGTGGTTTAAGGTGGGGACAATTTTGTGAATACTGAGATAACAGCAGATTTAAATAATTTGATGTGAAAAAGAAAGTATGCTGTGGAGTTAAGAGGAAGGGGTGATTTCTGGCCTAGAAAGGGACATTGTTTAAGGCCGAATGGAAGAGACCTCATTACCGACTCAAAATGCCTCAGAAGAAACCTCACACACACACACACACCACTTCTCAGGCCTGTTCCTATCTTTGGTACGGTATTTCTTATTTTAGTTAATGGCCTCACTGCCCACTCATTTTGCCAAGCCTTTGGGAGTCATCCCCAACTCCTCCATGTTCTTTCTTTCTCCCGCACAACCAAGCATCAAATTCTGCTAAATTTATCTCCTAAATTTTGATAAAATCCTTCCCCCTCCCACCCCATGCCTATAATCATGTCAGCTTTTGCTTGACTTGTTGCTAGTCTTCTAACTTATCCTTCTACCTCTGATGTCTATCCCTAGTTGTCTTTCTAAAACTAATATCTTATCATCATTTTTACCTTCACACTCAGTGTCTCCCTACCTGGAATGACATTTTATCAGAAGATAGAGTTTGTGAATTCCTGCTCACCCTGTAAGATGCAGCTCAAATATCGCCTCGTCTGTAGTGTCTTCTCCAATTGCTCTAGGAAAGGTATAGGCTTTGCTAACCTTTTATGGGTATCTCTATTAGAGCATTTATCAAAAACTATTGTGTGATTATTTCTGAGCTCTAAGCAGGAACTGGGTCTGATCTACTTTTGTGTCTACAGGGCTCTGGCACTCAATAAATGACTGGTGAAGGAATTAATTCTGATGGGATCAAGGACAGATTCATTAAGGTGGTGACATTTGAGCTGGACCTTGAAGCAGAAGTAGAAACTATTATTATTAGTTAAATTGCTTAATCCATCTTTCCCTATTGTTCAGTGACAGGTCATTCACACTAGGTCATTATAAACCAGGATTTCACAAATACAAAATGCTAACTTGAGAAGGATAAAAAAATATCATATTTAAATTTTTATATTTGCCTAATTTATTTTTCACTTTAAATAGTAAGACACTTCACTAGATCCTTCTGTGGTAATCATTAAAAAAGACTTTAAGCTCTGCCCTAGTTTCTTTCTGAAATACCTAGCCAAGTCCCAAAGGTTTTAACTACATGCAAGTGTACTAGAGTGAGGGACTCCTCCCTGTTTTGAAGACCATCTCTTTTTGTGGCAACATGGTGTGGTTTATGGATATATAAACATTTGAGTTTATACAAACTTGAACAGGAAGAATGGAATATGCCACAACCTCAATATGGTGGTTATCTCTGGAGAAGGAGGTAGGGGAATGGGATAGAGGAATGGGCATTATCTGCTGATATATAATATTTAATTTTAAATTAAATATGTTTTAAAAAATATTTGAAGCATTAAAGCGCCATTTCCTGTCCAAAAAAAAAAAAAAAGATTTGTAGCATATGATATTAACATTTTAAAAATCTGGGTATTCATTATTATGCTTCTCCTTATATTTGAAATATTTTATTAAAAATTATTTTATAGAAAAGAGAGCCTTAGACCGGAGTCAGGAAATCTACAGGTTAGTCTGGGTTCAACCTTTACCTCAGTTTCCCTGTTATAAGAAAGGTAGGGGAGGGGAAGAGGCTGGGAAGACAGTTTACAGAGATAAACTAAGCCTTTCCTAATTCTAATAAAATATGATCCTAATATTTACATGCTTATTTGTGACAGAAAAAGTTCATTATAGAGGCTGGTTTTATGGAAAGAGCACATTTGTTAAAAATGTATTAGTGTCTGTTTTTAGGTGTTAATTTTAAATTTACAATGTGCGTTAATTTTAATTCTTTTTTTTTTTTTTAATTTTAGAGAGAGGATGAGCAGGGAAGAGACAAAGGGAGAGAGAGAAAGAGACAAAGAGGAAGAAAGAGAGAGAGAGAGAGAGAGAATCTTAAGTCTCCCCACTCCCATGCCAGGCTCGATCTCCTAACCATGAGACCATGACCTGAGCCAAAATCAAGAGTTGGATGCTCAACCACTCAACTGACTGAACCACGCAGGCACCCCCAATTAATTTTAATTCTTAAGGAAAGTGTTGAAGGTAGTGTGGCCTCTGCTCATCAACATTTGAAGGACTAAAATTTTATGATAATCATTGGTGAGCAATCTTTGCAAAGACCATGACATGGAGATCCCACCTGTCCTCTTTTCTCCTGTGAGCCAGAGGCCTGATGATGCCATCATTTAGCACTTTACAGCACACACAAGCTTTTGCCTCTTTTTGTCCCATTTCCTCCTCCCAGTAATACTGTGAACTATGGGGCAAATGTTCTTGGTATTTGTCAGATTTCCAAATTAAACGTGACACTTAGTAGAAATGAAAATACAGGAGATAATATTTCACTTGTAGTCATGGGGGAAAAATATCTGAGGTGACCCGATTTCTTTTTTTTTTTAATATTTTATTTATTTTTATTTTAGAGAGAGCAAGAGAGAGGGGGTAGAGGGAGAAAGAAAGAGAATCCCAGGCAGGCTGTATGCTCAGCACAGAGCCCAACACAGGGCTCAATCCCACGACTCTGGGACTGTGACCTGAGCCTAAATTAAGAGTTGGACACTCAACTGACTGAGCCATCAAGGCTCCTCGAGGTGACTTGATTTCTAAGTTACTTTCTAAAGGCCCAGTTTCTGTGTTACATTGTCTCTGCATGGTGTTCCTTCAGCTCATAAGTCATAGTTCTTTGCTAGGGTTCATTTTATCATCATTATTATTATTATCCTTGTGTAGACTTAAGTGTCTCACATGAAAGAGTTTTGGAATAGTATATCCAAGCTAACTGAAAATGGATTTTGTAGCAGAGCAGAGCCAGCTCAGCCAAAATGGTGATTTAGTAAGTTTCTTTGTCTGCCTTTAGTGGCCTGAACGTTTTCTCTTTTGTTTTGCTTTATCCTTTGTTTTACTTGCTTCTCCTCTCTTGACTAGCCATGTTCTTCCCTGCAAGGCCTTCTTTACTCATATTAAATTTGCATAATCCACTTTAATGTTAGTTGACCAACACTAAAATGCTCTGATCAACTCCATTTTAGTAAGGGACTCTTCAAACTCTGTAGAAGGAAACTCTGATGGTGGAAGTATCAGGAGAGGCCTTGAAAGAAATATTTAGATCAGGAAACCACATCCCTCAGATAACGTCATTCAATGGCCTCGATTTTTTTCTGGAATCCAGCCTATCTGATGCATCTTTTCCATTCCTATTGCTACTTATACATTCCTTGTACAGGCTTTTATCATTTCCTAAATTACTTCACCCAACTCATAATCAGTCTTTCTGCCTCTCAACTTCAATTTCCCCCTTGGCCTTGATTCCCAGTGATCTGTTTTTCAAGAGCACTCCATTAGTTTAGTCTGAAGTCCAAGAGAGCATGGAATAAAGCCCGTGATTTGACCTCATTTCATGCTGTCACTCTTCCCTACCCTACACTTTGGATTCCAGCATTGTCAAACTGCTTCTAGTTGTATATTCCGTATCATTTCATGCCTCTGTCTTTGTTCAGCTCCTTCTTCACTTGTATAGTTCTTACCCAAACCTTAAGATTCAAGTATCTCTTCAATAAAGCCTTTGCTGGCTCCTTCAGGCTTACCTAAGTTCCCATTTCTGTGTTGTCATAATATTCAATCTGTTAACTTTCTTGAGGATAGAGGTATGACATTTCTTTGAATCTACAGAGCTTCACATGTAACTGGAGCTCAATAAATGATTGTTGAACCAAATCGAACACCATATCAGTATTTATAAATGTTTATATTCACTTGATGAGTCCTTTTTACATATATAAACTCAGTACCTACTTATTTAGTCTGCTTTTTGAAAAGACCACAATTGGCTGTAGCAGATTCATAATCCTCTTCTTTCAGTAAGACTCTCAACCTTTGCCCCCTGATCATCTAGGATACAAGTAGTCCAAATCCTGAGTGGCAACAACAGTAGATATTGGGGGAGGGAGTCCATCCTTGGGGGCTACTTCATATAGAAATCTTCTGTTTATGGGAAGTTGCTGGTTCAGTATGTCATAGTTCATCACTCTCTAATTAGCCTCCTGGTTCGTATTTCTTTGTATTGAGAGTTTGGTGGGATCCTTGTCCATAACATTCTTGAATTATAGGTAATATGTTTCAGATCCCATTTTCAGAAAGTCCTAGCTGTAGGTAACAGACAGCTGCCTACTTGTATTTTGAGAAACAGTACAGTGTAACAGAAAGAACATTGAATTGGGTATATAAATAGGTTCTAATCCTGGTTTTGCTATAATTGCAGCTTTAGGTGAATTACTTGATAGCACTTCCTAATCTGTTAATTTAAAGGTAGTGGACTAATTCTCAGAAATTCTATGATTTCGTTATTGCTAGAGCTTGGCATCTCTTAAGTATTGTAATAACTGCTTTCATTGAGGCTCCCCTCCCCTCTTTTTATGTGAATGGTGAGGGCAAGTAGAGCACACGTTGTCTAACACCTGGAGGAGAACTCCTTGGATATTAGCACCTTAAGGCCAGGACTGGGCCACATTTATATTGGAGTGCCATGGGTACAGTGGGAGCTGCACTGGACTTGGACAACCCTTGGACAACCCAAGGACTTGGGGTTCAACCCTGGTTCTATACTTTTTTTGGCTATGTAACCATAGACAAATCATGTCCTTTCTGGGCTTTAGTTTCTTTACTTATAAATGAGAATAACAAGGGGTGCCTGGGTGGCTCAGTTGGTTAAGTGTCCAACTCTTGATTTTGGCTCAGGTCATGATCTCATGGTTTGTGAGATTGACCGCATTGAGCTCTGTGTGCTGACAGCGTGGAGCCTTCTTGGGATTCTTTCTCCCTTTCTGTCCATCCCCTGCTCATGCTGCTCTCTCTCTCTCAAAATAAGTAAACTTAAAAAAAATGAGGATAACATCCATTCCACTTCCTTTGATTTGAAACAAATAAGCTAAGTTGAAAAATCTTTAAAAATCTATACAGGAGCACCTGGGTAGCTGAACTGGTTAAGCATCCAACTCACAATCTCAGCTCAGGTTTTGATCTTAGGGTTGTGAAGTCAAGCCCTGCGTTGGCCTCCACACTGGGCATGAAGCCTACTTTAAAAAAAAAAAAAAAAAGGAAGAAAATCTACACAGTTTTATCTCTGTAAGATAATTTTTAAGATAATTATTTTTAATAAAGGAAAAGGGGTTGAATATAATATTCCCGTGGGAAATCATAAATATACTATCCTTAATGTGCTGGATACTTGTCTTTGAGGTGTTTTTCCAGTGGTGATAATGCCTTTGCACTGAATCATTTATACTCTTTCCACCAGTTCTTCTGGTGATGAATAGTAAACATTTTAATGATGAGTAATTTTTGAGGAAGGCTGCGCTTTGAGGTCATGAAATAAAGCAACGCTGACTAGCCTAAGCTGAAATCCAGTACATGAACCATCACTAGTTTGTTAATCATTTAGGCTAGCAAACTAAGCACAGACTTGTGTATCATTAGGAATGCAAAATCCGAAGTTGACTTTTTGGGACCCAAATTTCATGAAGTATCCATGTGATAAATAAACCTTTTCTACCTCCTTCCCCACCCCCCCCTCCGAAACAATTGCATAAGCATGCAGTAGGCTTAGCAGCAAAACATGTGGCATTTAGAGATACTCAGTTGTCTATAAGCTCAATGTGATCCAACAATGTGGCTGCCACAAAAGCTGTTAAAGCCTTAGGCTGCATATTGAGAGGTGTAGTATCTAGAGCACACCTGAAATTTATCTAGCTCTGGGCTAGATACAAAGCATGTAAATCATCTTGAATACATCCGGAAAAGAAAGAGTGATGTTGGTGAGAACATTTAACAACAACAGATAGTCAAAGGCACTGGGAACATTAGCAAAAAAAAAAAAAAAAAAAAAAAAAAAGCAAAGTCAGGAAGAATATTGTCACTTTATTCAGATTATCTGAAGGTGGCCACATAGATGCAAATATATTTGTTCCATTTGGCCCTAAGGAGAGGAGCTGGAGTCAATGGATAGAAACTCAGGGAAGCATATTTCAGCCCAAAGCGGTTATTTCCAATAGGTGATCCAAAATGAAACAGGCTACTTCTGCAGACAATTAGTTCTCAGTGATTCTGGGTGTTCAAGTACAGTCTAGATGACCACTTGGTGGGAGTATTGTAGAAGAAAGGCAGTCATCAGATGGGTAGTTGAACCACATGGTCCATGATTTGTGTATATTGCTTTAACATGAATGAAAACAAAACAACTTAGGCATATTAAATCCAAAAAAGCATACACAGACCATAGAATAATACAAGACAGCTTGGTATCTGAAGAAATGAAAGTCAACAAGTGTGTTTTACTGAAGAATCAGGTGATGAGAAGATTTTATTATTAATAGTAGTAGTAGTGTATTTGGTTTGGTTGTTTTTAAAGGAAAAGGACCACTTTTATTGCTAGTGTCAGTGGACCTAGATTCTAGGACATAATAGTGACTGGAGTTCTGGTCACAGAATCAGAGGAAACAACTGTCTTGCGGTTTTAAAGGTAATTTCTTTCTTTCTTTTTTATTTTTTTAGTTTACTTATTTTGAGAGAGAGAGAGAGAGAGAGAGAGAGATCAGGGGAGGGGCAGAGAGAGAAGGAGAGAGATAGAATCCCAAGTAGTCTCTGCACTGTCAGTGTAGAGCCTGATGTGGAGCTCGAACCCATGAACCGCAAGATCATGACTTGAGCCGAAGTTGGATGCCTAACCGACTGAGCCACCCAGCTGCCCCCATAAAGAGTAATTTCAACTTGGAAATGGTTGGGGCTCAGAGTGGAAAAACACTATCTGGGGGTTAAGAGACCAAGCAAGTACACAGGTATACACACAGCCTATGGGTGAACCAAGTATACAGAAAGAATTAGATATTTGTGAAGCCAAGCCAAATGCATTTGTGTTCTGTACTTTATTTGCCATCTTAGATACTGGTATCTCAAAATCCTAACACTGAAGCAAAGTAGATTTTGTGTTCTGAGAGGCTGTAATGTGTGCTAATGATCCATCATGGAGGGCTTGCAGTACTGTTATAAGATACCAGTCTCTTTGCCCCACCAGGAACCTTACCACTGGCAAGTCCTGCCCTTAGTCCCAGGATCTGAATCCTACTTCATATCTCAACCTTGCTGCTAGCCCTGCTTGAATGAATGCCCCAAATTAAATAACTAGTCTACCTGTTTGAGGCATTAAGCCCTCCTGCACTTCAGCTCAGTACTTGAAACTACATTTTTTTTCTTTAAACTCAGGTCTTTCTCTGGCATCTCAGTCACCGTCCCCTTTTAAACTTGGCACTGCCAAAGACTTGAATCTAGATTTTGAGTCTCACTCTGGTTGCTGAGCCCTACTAGTTCTTGCCAGACTCTAACATGATCTACTGCCTTGACCACCAACTGCTAAATCTCAAGTCCCCAGAGCCTTATCTTTGGGTCTCTGTGGGTGCTATAGGTAAAGGCTTCAGTTTGCTAAGAATCAGGGCCCCCTTCATCACCATGAGCCTTTCTTACCATCCCAGGTTTCTCCCTGATTAAGGGAGTTGGTCTGACCATGCCATCTACACTTGAGGAGCCAAACCAATACTAGCCTGTGCTGGAGTAATCCATAGAAGCCCATCTTCCATACTCAGCCTCTGCAGCTACTAGCCAACAAGAGCTTCCTAAACCTGGTATCATGTGTTCTGCTGGACTTTGGGGCTGTGCTTCTGGGCTCCCCTGCCCCATCTCTGTTAACCTAATAACTGGGTACTTTTCCTGTCTGGACTTTAAAGAGTTAGTTTTAGCAGTCCATGGAGAGCTGTATAGCTTGTCTCACAAGGATCTTAAAGGTGCTTAATATTTGTTCTCTTCATTGGTTAGTTTTATAAACATGTGTTGAATGTGCCAGACATTGTGCTAGGCACTGGGGTGAAACATGAATAAGTTTTGGTGCTTGTTTTCATCATCATAATAGTAGCCGTATAGAAATTTCTGGAGCACCTGCTATGTACCAGGCACTGTGGTAGGCCTCTAAGAGACAGACTTTATAGGGTATGGAAGGTGAGCTGTAACGGGGCAGGAGGAAAAGCTGGGTAGTTTGTATTATATACATAAGGCTCCAGTGCTTGATAAACAATAGCTGTGTTTATAATATTATGTGATAACATTACTGAAAGTGCCACACAGGTCCAGAGGTGGGAGAACAAACATCTGAGCCGGAAGGATGTGTGGAGGACACAGGAAGGTCAATCCAAAAAAAGAAAAAGCAAGACTGCAAGCAGAAAACGGTGACCATTGCAGAGTAGCCAGTCTGTCTGGAACACCAGAGTAGATAAAGCGTTGCGCTGCATCAGTGTATGGAAAGATGTCTGGAGAGTTCTAGATAGATGTGTGCTAAAGAGAGATTTTAGCCATGAAACCATTAACCATATTCACAAGAGAAAATGACTGCGTGAAATTGTAAAAACCGGAAGGATCAGACAAGCCTGAAAATTATCCAATTAAAGGAAGGAAGATTGCAGACTGCTTAGTCACCTGAAGAGAGAGAGTAGACCTTACAAAATGAGAGGAGATGATTACATCACTTAAGCGAGCATTGATCAACATGGTTGGCAGGACAAGTGGAAATGTTTTTCTCTTAAATAATTCAAGCCTGCTGGCTTCCAATTCAGTTTAAGATAGTATAAACGTCTGCTATATATAAATGTGTATGGCATTCCAGTGGTGAATGAGTAGAATTTAAAAGAGGAATAAGTAAAACTTACTGTCTGTTTTCAACTGAGTGCTCATGAATAAAACCCCTGATGGTAAATACACAATAGCTTTCAGTTGAACACATTATATAACGACAAGGAAATAGTATTTGCTTGTTGACCCAACTATAACATACTTAAGCCATATAGTAATAATATAATCAGAGGGTGTCAGGTCTGATGATTTAAAAACATTTCTCGGGGCGCCTGGGTGGCGCAGTCGGTTAAGCGTCCGACTTCAGCCAGGTCGCGATCTCGCGGTCCGTGAGTTCGAGCCCCGCGTCGGGCTCTGGGCTGATGGCTCAGAGCCTGGAGCCTGCTTCTGATTCTGTGTCTCCCTCTCTCTCTGACCCTCCCCCGTTCATGCTCTGTCTCTCTCTGTCCCAAAAATAAATAAAAAACGTTGAAAAAAAAATTTTTAAAAATAAAAACATTTCTATTTCTAATGTGTATTTCTATAAGGTAGACTTAATTCAAGTTCTATGACAAATTTTCATGGCTGGTTGTTTATATTTTCATGAATTGATAGGTTATAGAAAGCAGTGGGAAAACAAATGAAATTAAAAGAGTATTAAAAGTTATGGCTATGGTGCACCTGGGTGGCTCAGTCAGTTAAGTGTTGACTCTTGATTTCAGCTCAGGTCATGATCCCAGGTTTTGGGATTGAGCCCTGTGTAGGGCTCCATGCTGAGTATGGAACCTGGTTAAGGTTCTCTCTCACTCTTCCTGTGCCCCTTCCCCACTCACATGTGTGCTCGCTGTCTCTCACTCTCTCTCTCAAAAAAAAAAAAAAAAAAAAAGAAGAAAAAGTTTAGGGGTGCCTGTATGGCTCAGTCAATTAAGCATCTGACCCTTGATTTCAGCTCAGGTCATGATCTCACAGCACGTGAGTTGGAGCCCTGTGTTAGACTCTGCATTGACGGCGTGGAGCCTGCTTGAGATTCTCTCTCTCTCTCTCTCTCTCTCTCTCTCTCTCTCTCTCTTTCTCTCTCTCTCTCTCTGCCCCTACTCCCCACTCATGCATCTGCTTTCTTGCTCTCTCATAAATAAATAAACATTAAAGTTATGGCTACATGAGATGAGATTATATTAGTGTTGTTATCCTTTAAATAACTTTACCATTCATTGGGAAACAGTGCTCTTATTTTTTTTCTAAAAAGACTCTTTAAAAAATTTTTTTTAAATGTTTATTTGTTTTTCAGAGAGAGAGACAGAGCACGTGCAGGGGAGAGGTAGAGAGAGACAGAGACACAGGATCCAAAGCAGGCTCCAGGCTCTGAGCTGTCAAGCGGGGCTTGAACTCAAGAACTACGAGATCATGACCTGAGTCAAGGTTGGCACTCAACTGACTGAGCCACCCAGGCACCCCAACAGTGCTCTTATTTTATTGGAAGCAGAACAGTATGGTAACAAAATTATAAGTTTTTAACGTCCTGGCAGAGCTATCTATTAGTTTTATAACTAATAAAAGTTACTTTTCTGTACCTTCTTTTCCTATTCTTTCACATGAGATGATAGTACTTAGGTGTATGGCTGCTTCAAAGGTTAAATGAAAAGCAGATCTGTAAAATAATTAGCAATACAATGCCTAGTTCTCAGTAAGGGCAACCCTTCCCCACAGTGATTTTGTCACTCCTCAGGATATTTGGAAAGCCTCTTCCATCCCTACAGAGTCTGTGGCACAACCTCTGGAATAATCTTAATGCTGATGCTCAAGAAATCTAGTTTGGGTTGTTTTGTTTTGTTTTGTTTTGTTTTGTTTTGTTTAGCGTTTCAAGGAGGGGAGGTTGAAGGAAGATTTTATTTTTGAAAAACCAAAAACAAGAAAAATTAACTCAAAGCTAAGTTATTGGGTGATCAAATTTGAGATGTTAGCAAAGTGTGTTAATAAAATTTGGGTTGTAGACGGACCCTGAAAGCAACTCCGGAACAGAGAATTTCCAGAGAAGTGTTGAACAAAAACAGCGTTTGTGTAATCAGTTTCAGATAGATAAGTTCTTGTATGTTTAAATGTCAGCTTTATTTTATTATAATCATACCTCATTTCTGTGGAAAGTGATGCAAAACAGCATTGATAATAGAGACTAGCAGAGTGTGAAGAGAAAATAAAACTGTAGCAAATACATAGAGGCCGTCCTACTGGCATAGAGTTAATTAAAATGTTTAAAAATTCTATCTTTATATACAACTCAAGCCTGGGTACAAACAATTTTAAAAGTCACATTTCTAAATCTAACTATAGTAAGACCTATTACATTATCTCAGAGCAGAACAGTCCTACTTTGTCTTCAACTCAGTATGCCTTCAAATGAAGATACCTTTCTCTTTTTAAAAAAAACTTTTTTAGTAATTAATTTATTTAGAGAGAGACAGAGAGTGAGTGGGGGAGGGGCAGAGAGAAGGAGAGAGAGAGAATCCCAAGTAGGCTCCACAAGCTCAGCACAGAGCCTGATGTGGGGCTCAAACTCGTGAACCACGAGATCATGACCTGAGCTCAAACCAAGAGTCAGATACTTAACCAACTGAGCCACAGGCACCCTGTGGTTACTAACATCCTTCTTTCAGCTTCCCAGACTTAAAAAAACTTCAGTGTAGGGGCACCTGGCTGGCTTAGTAGATGGAGTACGTTCCTCTTGATCTCAGGGTTATGAGTTCAACCCCCACATTGGGTGTAGAGATTACTTATAAATAAAATATTACCCCCCCCCAAAAAAAAGAAAGAAAAGAAAAGAAAGAAAGAAAACTTAAGTCTGATTCTTATTTCTTTTTCAAATCATTTTTAAAGTTTATTTATTTATTCTGAGAGGGAGCGACAGACTGAAAGCAGGGGAGAGGCAGAGGGAGAGAGAATTCCAAGCAAGCTCCACACTCAGCACGGAGCCCAGGGTGGGTCTCGATCCCACAACCATGAGATCATGACCTGAGCTGAAATCAAGAGCCGGTTGCCCAACCGACTGAGCCACCCAGGTGCCCCCTGATTCTTTTTTCTTACATTAAACCTGTTACTATCCTTTCTGCCTTTGAAATGTCTTGCATTCTGCCCCTTTTTCAGTCTTACTTTATCCACCATCATCACCTTCTTTGCTGGAGCTGGCCTGGATCATCGTATTCTCTAGGAAGCTCATTTCTCTGATTTCTTTTGTCTCCTAATAGAGCTGTTTTAGATTATTTTTCCTAAAATAACACTCCCATCGTATGTATGTATTTGTTACAAGACCTAACACATTGATTTATAAGTAATTATTTATGAGGTACTAATTTGAGTACCCGAGTACCCGTCTCTGCTTGGATTTTGATATCTTTGAAAGCAGGAACTATGTTACTTATCTGTGCCAACAGTGCTTATTACACAGCGGTATGGCCCCAATTAAGTTATTTACCTACTCTGTGCTTCATTTTCTCATCTGTAAAATGGTGAGAATAGTATCTATCCCAAAGCTCTGCTGCATTAAAAGAGCATGCATGTGTGTATCAAAAGGTAGCTTTTGTGTTATGATAGCTTTTGTGTATGGTTGCTTTTGCATTATTGGAGCACTCAAAAACAGTTACAGCTTTCTTATTTGAGGCAAACTCCTTTTTTCCTGACTCTTGAGGGTCTCTGTTTTCTGGACCACCTTATCTCTCCAGGTTGGTCTCATTGTCCCCCAACATAATCTCCCATCTCCCCATTAGGTCACACTCCTTTTTGTCCAGCCAATGCTCGGTGCTATTTACCATACCATTTCCATCCTGGAGCATCCTGCTCCTTCCACTGTCCCCTTGCAAACCCCACCCATCCTTTAAGGTCCTCAGGAACTCTCTCCTCCTGTGTGAGGTCTTCACCAGCAGTCCACCTTACACCCACCTTTTTCTTCTGAGCTGCTCTGGCATTTGCAGTTTGTATCTCAGTTTATGTACTTAATACTGTAGTTTCTTATGTTTATTTTGTCTCTCCAAAAAGAATATAGGCTCCTAGACGATAAGGAGTATATTATATTTCTTTCATATTCTCTACTATCCATGGCATTGTTCTGGGGTTGTATTCATTCATTTAATAAGCTTTTTTAATGCATATTTAATCACTCTAGTAGGCAGTGGGATATGATATTAATAAGAGATGCCTCCATTCTAATGGGGAGCTAGAGATATAAATATTCAGGATTTTCTATGGTCAGTGCTAAGGAAGATTTTAGAGCAGATGATTAATGCTCAGATCTATTAATTAGGTAAATCACAGATCTGAGCAGAGGGTGAGCTGGGTGGGTGACTGGAAGCAAGGGCTTCCAGTTTAGAGCATTAGCTGTGGCATGACAAAGGCCTGAACTTAGCACTGTACATAGAGAGGGTGAATTTAGGAAATATTGTGGGAATAAAAGGGATTTGTGACCACTCAAATACAGAATATGGAGGATAGAAAATACATCCAAGATAACTCAGGCTTCTCACTTGAACATTAGTTTGATGGTGAAACCGTTTGGGAAACAAGAGCCATGAGGGGGGGGGGAAAAAGCGAATTTGGAGATTTAGATACCTATGGAACCTCCAAAGAGATACCCTGTGATCTGGAGTAAATAGTGGTGGTTGAATCCATGGGAGTGGAAGAGAGCACCTGGACACAGGATGCAGAAAGATGAGAGGTTGAAAGTGACTGAGACAGCAATGTTCACAGAAGTCAGAGGAGATGCAGAAATGAGCAGGCCACTCAAGGTCAGAGTGCCAAGCAGTTGTTAATGCTCCAGGGGTCAATTCACAAGTGTGTATTGAATTTAGAGTTTGGGAGAGCACTGAAATGGGCTAAGCTGTCCCTAGCAGTTCAATATATAGTGGCCAAAATGAATTGAATAGGGAGAAGGAAGGGCCAACTGTGAGGATAAACGTTCAATAAGCTTGGAATGACAAGAAGGAGAAAGAACAGTTCATTGAGGATGAAGTCTGGCTATTTGAAAAAATGAAGCTCTTTTGAATGTTTTTTGTGAAAAAAAAGGGAAGGAGCCAGAAGGTGGAGAAGGCAGTGTCTGTTGTGTGCTGGGCTATCTACAAACCCTTTCACACATTCTTTGTTTCCATTCTCATCATCACCTTGAAGTGGGGTCTCCTGTCCACTTGACATATGGGGCTTGGCATGGCTAACTAACTTACCCAGAGGGGTGAGGATTTGTTGGACTACAAAGACCAAATACTTTCCACCACATGTTACTGTTTCCAGGCCTTTCTCACTCCTTTAAAATTTGTTGGTTCAGATTTAGAAGGAGGTGGGAAGGAATGGGGCCAATGTCACTGTATAGAGACTGCCTCAGGAGCAGTAAGAATACTATCGCCATGACAAGAGGCAGGATGTAAAGAAGAATCTGAACAGAGTAAGGCCTGGAGATGGACACAGGGAGCTGAGGGGACATACCAAGCCTAAGTTGATCGTCTCCTAAGAAGGGGGAGCAGAAGAGGGTAGAGCGAAGATATAAAACACTAACTGGATGATTGACAATTAGAAATCATCACTGAATAGCAGTGTTTAAAGTACTTTGGTAAAAGAAGGGAAAGTTGGTTAAAGATTTTAAAGATTTTTTTATCCTATCTGAAAATGCTTTCACTTTCTTGGGATTTAAAAAAAGGAGAAAGCAAAAAGGAGCCAAGTTAAAAAAAAAAAAAAAAACAACTTTCTAAAAAGGGGTAGGAAGAATTAGAGGATCACTATATGGTAGAAAAACTATATGAAAGTATTTTTATGTTTATATAAATTTAAGTTCCATTCCTTAAAGAATAAGTGATAAAATATCAAAGAACTCCAGATTCTTAAGATGATGCAGAGAACCCAAGGCCTTCTGATATAACAGAGAACACTGAACCCTGGTGTGAAGAGCCTTCCTCGAATCCTGGCTTTGTCACTAGGTAATTCCCATCATCCTCTAGGTCTGTTTTCTCAGCTGCAAAATCTAGGGGTTGATCTATGATATCTGAAGTGCTTTTGAGCTCGGAATAACTGTGCTGGTGTTTGGATGCAGCATAACATAATAGTTAGGAGCACAGACTTTGGGAGTCAGGATGCTACAGTATCTCAGCACCTCACACCCAAGTTGTACAACAGTAGGCAAGTGATTAGCCTCTCTGGGCCTCAGTTTCCTTATCTGTCAACTAGGGATACTAATAGTGAGTAACCTACTAAGCGGTTATGAGGATTCAATGAAAAAAATCTATAAAAAGTGCCTGAGAACAGTAAGTACTAGAGAAATAGAAGCTATTATAGTTATAGCCTGTTATAGATGCTGTTATTCTGATACTCTTGCCACCACTGAGATCACACAGTTGCACCTACGTGTGGTTGCAAGGAACAGAAGGTAAATGGAATTAACCAATTGGAGTGTGCCAGGTTCCCCTTTTGGGAAAGGAATGAAAGGAATCTTCAAAGATCTGAGTGGTCAGGACCTCTGAGTTATGATTCAGCCACAGTCAACTGTCAAATTTTCCCACAGCTCAGTGGAAAGTCACTGAAGACTCCGTGAAAACATTGCCACCCCTCCTTCAGTGTTTCTCTGCTAGGACATGCTGCTGACTCTGGAAGTCTGACTGGATCAGTGTTCCAGCAGGGAGAGGATAGGATCTAAGCAGGCTTGGTAGATTTACCAACCCAAGTACTAAGCATCTGCAAGTGCTTCTGATGTGCCAACAGTGTTGCAAGTCTCAAGCCTGTGAGACTTTGTTGTCACCCAACTGTGGGGCACCATTGTTGTGGGTGTATGGATTGTTTTTCCAGGCAGGAACAATGATGTAGTGAGGGTCACAGTTTCTTTCAGAATTTGGAATCTCAGGTCTCCATTCCCTGTGCCTTTCTCTGTGTGTAAAGTTAAGATTATGGACACCACCTTGAGAGAGAGCACATATTAGTGATAGTCACTAAGATTTTAAAGTTTTCTCAAATTACCCCAGCAGATGGGGTGCCTGGGTGGCTCAGTCATTTAAGCTCCTGACTTTGGCTCAGGTCATGATCTCAAGCCTTGAAGGCTAGTGAGTTCAAGCCTTGTGTTGGGCTCTGTGCTGACAGCTCAGAGGCTGGAGCCTGCTTCTGATTATGTGTCTCCCTCTCTCTCTGTCCCTTCCCTGCTCGCACTCTGTCTGTCTGTCTCTCTCTCTCAAAAGTAAATAAACATTAAAAAAATTTTTTTAAATTACCCCAGAATTAATGTCCATTAATGTAACTGGACACAGTTTAAACAAAAGTGGAAACACTCACACATTTGCTTATAGTTCTAACATCTTTTGAAATCTTCTTATGTCACTTTCTCAAATTTGAGTTCATGATCCCTTTTGTTGAGTGTTTCTCCCCCTTCCTCTTTTTAGTCTTGCAGAGGAAACCTGCAGCTAGTCCTGCCCTGTGATGTTCAAGTAACTGTTGGTGACCTGCTAAAGCTCTTTTTACTTCTTATGTTTGCACTTTCAAGAGTGGACATGGTATGGTGCAAAGCTAGTTTAGATTTTTCCCTGCATTGAGGCCTACTCAATACAGGAATAGACTTTAAAACCTAGGTCTTTTGTCTAGGTGGGAACTTCTTATAGCTGACCCAGGACCAGATCCTAGATGCCATTCACCAGACATTGGTCATCATAACACACCTTTTAATAGCATTTTAGGGGCCCTGGCATCTTCACTCTGAAAATTTCTGCTCTTAGCCTCACCATTTCTCTGTGTACTTTTTTGTTTTTAGGTAGATCACTAGGGTCTCTGCCCTTTCCAGAATAATCTACTCCATGGTATTTGAAATGACATACAACATCTTTATAGATAAAGATACTGAAGCCCAAAAAAAGATAATTGACTTGCCCAAGTTCATACACACATTAATAGAGGTCAAGCCCAGAATGCTGACTTCTCTGAATCCTGCTCTGTACTGAATCTGTTAAATTAGTGAGCATCTGGGGTGCCTGGGTGGCTCAGTCGGTTGAGCGTCCGACTTCGGCTCAGGTCACGATCTCGCGGTCCGCGGGTTCGAGCCCCACGTTGGGCTCTGGGCTGATGGCTCGGAGCCTGGAGCCTGCTTCCGATTCTGTGTTTCCCTCTCTCTCTGCCCCTCCCCCGTTCATGCTGTGTTTCTCTCTGTCTGAAAAATAAATAAACGTTAAAAAAATAAAAAAAAAATTAGTGAGCATCTTCTTTTAAAGGAGGGGTTAGGATGAGTGAAGGGAATGAGACTCAATGAAGAAAGGATAGGGCTGAAGCATAGAACCCAGGCAGAGAGAGGGCTCTGGTTAAGCAGAAGGCCCAGGCAAGCAGTGGGTAACTGGTTATAGGTGGTTAGAGGAGATGCCACAGGGTGAGAAAAAGGCACAGAGAGAGTTGAGAGACCACCACTGCTTGTCCTACTTGAAAATCTCACCCAGCCAAACAGATACAAATACCCCTCTAGAACTTACTATTTCTACAGCTGTGAAATAACTGCTGCTTATCTTTCCTCCAGGAGATTCCTTGGAATGAAACCAATGGGAGATCAGGGTTTGGGAGAGTCTCATCAGAGCAGATGGGCCAGCAGCAGCCAGAAAGCTTGTTGCCTTTGGCTGAGAGCACCATCCTGGATCTGACGTCTTGTGAGTAAACCCCAGCAGGCTCAGCTTTAGGCCAGAGTGAAGTTGGCCTGCTTCTCCTTGAAGAGGAACCTAATGTACTCCCACATCTTCCCTCCCCTCTTGTTGATGTGAAAATCACATTCCCAGAGAGCTCTTCAACTTAA
The DNA here is from genome assembly GCF_046562875.1 of Panthera onca. NCBI lineage: Eukaryota > Metazoa > Chordata > Mammalia > Carnivora > Felidae > Panthera > Panthera onca. The sequence continues at coordinate 18,073,595 of NC_138350.1, forward strand.
AGCCATGTTGCCCATTAACAGCCCTTGGGAGGATGGCTTCTTAGTGCTTTTGGTCCCTTGGTATATTTGAAAGTATGCTGCATGAACGATCAGGAGGCCTGGGTTCTGGTTCTTACCCAACCACAGTTTTTCTTGGGGCCTTAAGCAAATTTTTCCTCCCTAGGCCACAGTTTTTCCTAGCTATAAGGTTGTTTATAATAACGATAGTTTCCATTTAGGAAATATTCATTTTTATGTGCAACATATAATTTCATAGAATTCTTTCAATAATCAGTCCTATGAGATAGGCACTGTTATTGTCCCATCTTACAGATAAGAAAACTGAGGCTTAAGAATTCTCATCCCCTAAACATCCTATTCAAATCTCTAGCCCCCACCCCTGGCCAACACTCCTTTCTCTGCTTTATTTTAGCTATAGCACTTAGTTCCACATGAAATACTATATATTTTACTTTTTTGTTTGCCCTTTCCCCCTACAAAACTGTAAGCTCCATTAAGGAATGGATTTTGTCTTTATGTTGTTGTTGCTCATTTGCTGTGTTTCCAGGGCTTAGAATAGCGCCTGGCACATGGTAGGCACTCAAATATTGGTTGAATGAATAAAATGGATGAATGATTTCTTGGTAGGAGTATAAATTGGACTCTATAGAAGTCAATTTTGCAATGTTAATTTTCTTTTTTTTTAAGAAAAAGCTCCACACTGGGTACATCCAACATGGGGCTTGAACTCATGACCCTGAGATCAAGAGTCAGATGTTTAACCGACTGAGCCACCCAGGCACCCCTAGAGAATATACTCTTATGGTACACTTGTTTTTTTCTTTGTTTTTTGTTTTTTATGTGTTTTTTTAGTGGATACACATTTTTATTTTTACTTATGTATTTAATTTGGCACACTATTGTCTTTTAAGTTTCTTTTTTCAGCAATCTTACTGAGATACAAGTCACATATCATATCATTCACCCATTTAAATCATTTATATTCGTTTATTAAAAAAAATTTTTTAGTGTTTATTTTTGAGAGAGATAGAGCATGAGCGGGAAGCGCAGAGATAGAGGGAGATACAAAATCTGAAGCAGGCTCCAGGGTCTAAGCTGTCAGCAAAGATCACAATGCGGGGCTCAAACCCATGAACTGCAGGATCATGACCTGAGCCGAAGTCAGATGCTGTTTTTTTTTTTTTAATTTTTTAAATGTTTATTTATTTTTGAGAGGGAGAGAATATGAGCAGGGGAGGGGCAGAGAAAGACACAGACACAGAATCTAAAGCATGCTCCAGGCTCTGAACTGTCAGCATAGAGCCCAACACGGGCTCAAACTCACCAGCCATGAGATCATGACCTAAGCCAAAGCTGGATGCTTAACTGACTGAGCCACCCAGGTGCCCCCTCCATTTAAATTATTTAATTCAGTGGTTTTGCTATATTACATTATTAATTTTTTTTAATTGTGGTAAAATATGTATAATATAAAATTTTCCATTTAAACCATTTTAAGCATATAATCAGCAGCATTAATTACATTCACAAAGTTGTACAACCATCACTACCTTTTCCAAAACTTTTTTACCCCCCAAACAAAAACTCTGTAACCATCATAATAGTCTTTTGTAATGTTTGATTTTTAAAAATCTGTGCATGTGTTACTTTTTTATTCTAAAAACTAATTTAAAAAAGAAAGTAAGTCAGGCTTAGAAATTTAATAACTTGTCCAAAATTCCATAGCTCAAAAACAAAAAAAAAAACAAAACAAAAAATTCCATAGCTCATATTCCGTGGCAGCAACCACCAGTTTAAAAATGAAATAATAAAAATTCTTACAAGAATCAGATTTTAATCATCTTTCTGGTTACTGTAAGGGGTGTTAGATATAATCTAACCCCTTCGTTTTACAAATGAGATAACAGACTCAGAAGTAAGATAGCCATCCCAAGTCAGGATGTGCATCAGAAGCAGGCCTCCTAATCTAAGGGATGGTGTTCAGAGTGGGTCACAGAAGAGGTCTCTTGCCCTTGACAAAAAGTGAGGCTTGAATCCCTCCTGCCCAAAAGGGATTTAAGAATCTCCCACTTTAGATCATTCTTGTATGTACCCTGTACCATACTACCTTACTCATAGGGGATAAGGCCATTGTACCCTGATACCATTGTTTCTGTTCATCTGAAACCATGTAGCAAACCTTTAGCACATATCTCAATTTTTACTTCCAAGAAAATGTCTGATTCCCCTAGCACATCCAAATCCCCACTTGATTCTTAAGTCTTATGAAACATTATTATTTAAAGCACATAATTAGCAATCAGAGAATGATGTGAGACATTTTATAGCTATGTCAATTTATGAATCCATTCTGCCCACTAGTGTAAACTCCGGGAAGACAGGAATTGGGAGGTTGATTCCTCGTAGTAGGTACACAATAGATGGTTGATTGGGTTAATTGAGCTGAAAAATAGCTATGGTATGAGATATGAATTTGGGGGGTTTTGTTTTTGGTTTTTGAGATGTAACTTGTTCAAAGGGTTCCTCTGTGCTTCCCAGAAGAGATGCCTACTAGATCACAGAACGTTGAAATTGATGGAGGTTGTGACTATTCCATCCCCTGGTCACCAAGAACCAAGTATGATCCTTCCTTTGTCATACTTATCTTGGCATCAATAACACCCTCATTTATGTGATTGCTTACAGTTCCCCCTCTCCTCTACCCCCAATAGACTAGAAGTTCCACAAGAACATAGACCATATCTGTCTTCGCTCACCATTGTATCCCTAGCACCAAGCCTAGTACATAGTAGGTATTCAAGAAATATTAGTTGAAGGAATGAATGAATGAATGAATGAATATATCACCTTGTTTTATAGATGAGAAAACAGAGGCACAAAGAGGTGTGGTTCTTAATGACAAAGCTACGATAAGTCTTTTAGTTTTCCTTTGTGTTCTCTCAGTATTGGAATTGGAAAATCTTGGAGTCTAGTGTCTTTCATTTTACAAATGGGAAACTGAGGCCTAGAAAGGGGAAGTACTCACTCAAGTTCACAGAAGAAAGTACTGGCAGAACCAGGCCTAGAACTCAGGTCTCCTGACTCCCAAGCTAGTGCTCGTTCTTTGTAAAGACATAGAAAAAACAAAGCTGGATTGGGCTCATTGCCAGGCCCCTGCAGGAGGTCACATAGCCAAGCAGCTCTCAGAGTTCTTGTCTATTCTTAGCCTGAACTCTTAGTGACTCTGGTCTTCAGCAGCCTTTTTCCCCCTTTTTCCTTTGCATTTGGTTTTTTTTGTGTATATGTGGTGCATGTTTTAAATAAATGGTGCTACGTGTAGGAAATGGTCTTCAGCACAGTCCTTCTACAGAGGCCCTGAAAAGAATAAACGTGAGAGAGGGGCCCTGAGAAAACAATTGGCTTCCCTCCTCTGAAGTGACCCCAGTGCCCCAGAGCCACTCTCTGTTGCTTCTCACAACTGCCAACAGGTTAAGCTCCTCACACAATAAGAAGGAAATCACTAGAAAGAATTTACAAGGAGAATTGGCTGTCAGTATGGGCTGCTGATGCCTCACTTTGATGAAGACCAAAAATTAGTTCTTCCCAAGCTGTGGTGCCTTTTCTTTCTTTCATTTTTTTTTCTTTCTTTCTTTCTTTTTCTTTTTGGCTGTGGTCCCTTTTCTAATTTCTGCCTCAACTTTCCACCTATAAGACATTTATCAGCCACCAAAAGTGAAATAGGGGCACCTGAGTGACTCTGTTGTTTGAGTGTCCGACTTCAGCTCAGGTCATGATCTCCTGGTTTGTGAATTCGAGCCCCGCATCAGACTCTGTGCTGTCAGCCTGTCAGTGCACAGCCTGCTTTGAATCTTCTGTCCCCCTCTGTATGCCCCTCCCCCCACTTGCGCTCTCCCAAAACTAAATAAACATTTAAAAAATGAAATAAAACTCCTTTGTTTTAAAAAAATTTTTTTAAATGTTTATTTTTGAGAGAGAGAGAGAGAGAGACAGAGTGTGAGCGGGTGAGGGGCAGAGAGAGAGGGAGACACAGAATCTGAAGCAGGCTCCAGGCTGTGAGCTATCAACACAGAACCTGACAAGGTGCTCAAACTCAGGAATGGTGAGATCATGACCTGAACCAAAGTCAGTCACTTAACCAACTGAGCCACCCAGGTGCCTCAAAAGCTCCTTTCTGATACAAAATTCTAGCCTCTTAAAACCTCCTTCTCTACCTTGCCAAATACTTATTCTGAGCAAGTAATTTAAGCAGCTACCGACTTTGGTTATTTGGAAAGGACCAGAAACAGAAGATAGAAAGTAGCTAATATTTCAAAAGTATAAATGACCAATGAGAAGTTGGTCTACATCAAGTTCAAAGGAGGCAGAATTTACTCTGGGCTAGGCTAGGTCAAAGAAAATTCAGGGGAGCAATTTGAACTAGGTCTTGTGTGTAGTTATCTACTGTTGTATAACAAATTACCCCATTTTGTGTATTAGTGTCTATTGCTGAGTAACAATAGTGTCTATTGCTGAGTAACTACCTCAAAACTTAGTAGCTTAAAACAATAAATATTATGTCACAGTTTTTGTGGGTTAAGAAACCAGGTGCAGCTTTGCTGGCCACTCTGGCTCAAGGTTTCTCATGAAATTGCAGTCAAGCTTCCCAGCCTAAAGGCTGAACAAGGGGGTAGAGGAAAAAACAATTTCAAGTTCACTGAAGTGGTCATTGGAAGGCCTCAGTCCCTCATAACATAGGCCTCTCCACAGTGCTGGCTTCCCTTAAGAGAGACCAAGATGGAAGCCTCGGTCCTTTTGTAACCTAGTCTCACAAGTGATATCCCGTCACTGTTGTTGATTCTTTTCATTAGAAGCAAGTCACTAAGTTCAGCCCACATACAAGTGTGTGAATACCAAGAGGCAGAGATCACTGGGGAGCCATCTTAGGGGCTACTACCACACCTTGCTGGATGGATAGAATTTAAATAGGCATAGAAAGCAATCTAGGTAGGGAATAAGAATGAAAGTACAGAGCTTAGAAGGGTTTGACTGGTGTGATTTGTTTGGAGCAAGGCATATGAGGAGGAATGTAGAAGGTAACTAGAGAGGTTGACTGGGCCCAGACTGAAATGGATTCTTAATTTTTAATTTTTTTTTTTTTTTTTTTTTTTTTTTTTTATTTTAGAGGGAGAATGAGAGCATGGGGGAGAGGGGCAGAGGAAGAGAGAGAGAATATCCCAAGCAGGCTCCATGCTCAGCGCAGAGCCCAATGCAGGGCTCGATACCCAACCCTGAGATCATGACCTGAGCAGAAATCAAGAGTCAGAGTCAGACGTTCAACCATCTCGAGCCACCCAGGCGCCCCTAACTGAATTTTTAAATGCCAGGCCATAGAGTTTCATTTTTATCCTCATGCTCTTATCTATATTTTCCCACTCAACTGTAAGCTCTATAGGAACAGGAGCTATGTCTATTGTATTCTTATTGTATCTATGATTTAGAATAGAAGTGGGCATGTAGTAAGTGATTAAGAAAATTTGTTGAATGAGTAAACCTATTAAGTTAATGTGTGAGGAGTAATGCAGAGTTACCAGATTTGTCTTTTTTTTTTTTATTTATTTTTTTTTTTTCAACGTTTATTTATTTTTGGGACAGAGAGAGACAGAGCATGAACGGGGGAGGGGCAGAGAGAGAGGGAGACACAGAATCGGAAACAGGCTCCAGGCTCTGAGCCATCAGCCCAGAGCCTGACGCGGGGCTCGAACTCACGGACCGCGAGATCGTGACCTGGCTGAAGTCGGACGCTTAACCGACTGCGCCACCCAGGCGCCCCCAGATTTGTCTTTTTAATTCTGATGGAATTCAACCTCAAAAGAAGCCCATGGGGCATCTGGGTGGCTCAGTCAGTTAAGCATCTGACTCTTGATTTCTGCTCAGGTCATGATCTCACAGTCCATGAGATAGCCCCACGTCTGGCTCTGCACTGACAGCAGGGATCCTGCTTGGGATTCTTTGTCCCCATCTCTCTCTGCCCCTCCCCCGCCTCAAAATAAATAAATAAACATAAAAAATAAGAAGTCCACATAATTACTTTTGGAGTTCCCAACCAAGATTTAAACTTTGTCTCCTATTTCTAAGGTATCATTATTTCAATTACCCAGCACATAACAAAGAGGAAAATTAAGTTTTAATCATGGACCTACATCCTTCCCTTGGACTACAAGCTCTTTAAACAGCTTATCATTCTGTTAAGCTTCAGAATCTTGGCATACAGGCAAAAGAAGGCAAACTTGGTGTCTAAGAGCAGACAAAGCCGGTTTCCATTGACTCAGCAATTCAGGAACATAATCCACAACTAGACAGGACAAGCTCCTAACAGGGTCCTGACCACCAGCCGCATTGCCTCCTCCCCTTGCTGGCTGGCCAGAGTGCCTCTAGGAACCATTTTTGTGCATTATTCTTCAGTATGAAGGGAGAATTTGTTCTGGGGAAGGGAGTAAAGGAATCAAAACTGTTTAGGTGAGCGTTCTAGTTTGCTAGAGCGGCCATAACAAAATACCACAGACTGGGGGGCTGAAACAGCAGAAATCTATTTCTCACAGTTCTGGAGGCTAGAAGTCCAAGATCAAAGTGTCAGCAGGTTTGGTTTCTCCTGCGTCCTCTCTCCATGGTTTTACAGATGGCCACCTTCTTGTTGTGTCCTCCCATGGCCTTTTCTCTGTGAGCATACATCCCTAGTTGTCTGTTCCTCATTTTATAAGGACACCAGTACTATTGGATTAGGGTTCCATGCTTGACCTCATTTAATCTTAACCACCTCTTTAAAGGCCCTGTCTCCAAACACAGTCCCATTAGGGGTTAGGATTTCATCATAAGAATCTGGGGTGGCGGGGGGTGGGGGGCACAATTCAGTCCATAACAGTGGACAAGGTTTATTATACATGGGCCTCCTGTCACCTCATCCATGCTGTTCTAAAGGAATGATAATCTCCCATTTGCAGAGATGGTGATCAATAATTCTTAAAAATTCTTCACATCCACTGTCTCACGTGACATTACAATAGCCTCCAAGAAAACAGAGGTGGTGGTGTTACCTCTCCTCTACAGATGAGAAAACCACCCAGATGAGGGTTCACAGGTTCATCCAATCACAAAGTCTAGAATCCAGTTTCTGGCTCCTGAACCAGTCTCCTTAATGCTCTGCCTTGGGATTATCTGCTCTTGACCATTCAGGAGCAGCCTCTGCAACATCCCTCCCTAGATTCTAACTGCCCATGTTTTCTTCCTCCTGCCCTCCTTTATCAAAACTTACCCACCTTTCAAGGCCCTTCCATTTGATTTTCAAAGTGACATTCAAAGTGAATAATCCATGTTGATTTGTTAGTGAGAGATTAATTAGGAGGGATCCTGGCCAATCAGATTAACAATCTATATTTTATAGCTTGCAAAATATTTTCTTCACATACCACATCTAACTTACTTCCATGCTAACCAAAATTCTATGAAGTAGATGCTATTATTAGCCCTGATTTTTAGAAAAAGAAGCAGCCTCAGACATTAGAGAGTCAGCCTAACAGGCAAGTAGCAGAGGTAGAACTTGAACCAAATACTGTGTGCTCTTTTGACTGTGTCTTGTTCCACTGCCAAACTTTGCCAGTTTGCTTAGAGTAGTATTTTGTTGCACAGATGTTTTCCTCTAAATATCCCAAGATGTGGCTCCTTCCCTTCCCTGTTGAATCTGTGCTGACCTACCCTCTGTTGAGCTCCCACATTGTTGGGACTTGAGTCCAGTTCCATTCCTATTTAGCTGGGGCAACCACAAAGACCTTTTTTCCTTTTTGCTAGGCTTTTGTTTTTTCTTCACCTGTAGTTAATTTCATTGGCTGGGGTCATTTTCCAGTTTGAAGAGTCTAATGAACTGTCTTTATCTTCTATTTCACTCATCCAACAAATAGGTATTGAAAACCTGCAATGTACCAGGCAGTGTGCTAGGTACTTTTTTCCTTTTTTTCATTTCTTTTTAATACAAATTTGGATCTTTGGGTGTGTCCTGCCAACAAAAAACAACAGGGAAAAAAAACCCCAAAGAATGAAAAATAAGAAAGAACAAACCTCCCCTCAAAAGGTTCTTCTTGGGGCACCTGGGTGGATCAGTCGGTTAGGTGTCCAACTCTTGGTTTTTTTTTTTTAATTTTTTTTTTTTCAACGTTTATTTATTTATTTTTGGGACAGAGAGAGACAGAGCATGAACGGGGGAGGGGCAGAGAGAGAGGGAGACACAGAATCGGAAACAGGCTCCAGGCTCTGAGCCATCAGCCCAGAGCCTGACGCGGGGCTCGAACTCACGGACCGCGAGATCGTGACCTGGCTGAAGTCGGACGCCCAACCGACTGCGCCACCCAGGCGCCCCTCCAACTCTTGGTTTTGACTCAAGTCATGATCCCAGGGTTGGGTTGTGACATCGAGCCCCATGTCAGGCTCCATGCTGCGCATGGAGCCTCCTTAAGATTTTCCCTCTCTTCCCCTATTGCGCGCTCTCTCTGTCTCTCTCTCTAAAAAACAAAACAAAAAACAAAAACCTGATTCTTCTTTTCCCCCTCGCTCCCCTGCAAATTTGCATATCATGGGACTACAGCGGTTTTACAGAATGCAATATACAGGCCATGAAGAACAATATAGACACGGTCCCTGCCCTCAGGGAGTTTACTTTGTTACTGCCCTCAGGAACAGAAGCTTGAAAGCATATAGTCAAGTCCTTTTACTGAAGAGAAAAGTGAGCCATGAGGGTAAGTTACTTATCCAGGGTCACAAAGCAGTAAGTGTCAGAGAGGGTATCTTGGAAGCTGGGTCTTTTCATTCCTAGCTTAGGGTGTTTTTCTTCCACATAATACGTTGTACTGAGATCTGGCCTCATGCTGTGCTGCCCCTGATGGTGGCTGCTGACAAGAGGACTCAGTCTCAGAAACTACTCCTATGGAGTCTCCATTTCAACATCCCGAAGCAGAAACTTTTCAGTTTTCACTAAAGACACAAGTGTACAAGAAACAAAGTCCAATGTTCCGGTTATGAACCAACCCATAAGCAGGACCTCCTTCTTGTTCTTGCTGCCAGAGCCAGAGTCTGTTTGTCACTAGCAGAGCGCATATTTTTCTGTCCCACTCACTACACTTCTATCCCTTGCTCTTCTCCAAATTAGGACTGAAGCTATAGATCTAAGCCCTGCATACTTGGTATTCTGTAGACAGTTATTCACAAAACCTTCACAGGATTTCTCAAGGTGAGATGCTGAGACTTAGTCTAAGTAACTTATTGAGGCAGCAGTAAGCACAGGTATGGGATTAGCCCCCATGTTACTTCCCTAATGGAAGCACCTTCATACGTGTGTTTTCCATGACCAGCAGCTCAGAAAACCTAGCGCCAGCAGGTTAGCACCTACATGGGGAACACCTGTTGGCATAATAGGCCTCAAGAAGTGTTAATTTCATTATTCATTCACCACACTAATTTTTTAAAATTATTTTTATACCAGGCACATAATTTAAAAAGTCAACCAGTTCTACAAGGCTTATTAAGACAAAGAGCAGTCCTCAGCCTCCCTCCACCCACTCCCCTCACCCCCCCCCCCACCCCTGTTTCCCCTTCCCTGGAGGGACCATTTTCAACTTTTTTTTAACTAATTCTTTTACCTATCTATAAATAACATGTTTGTATTCCTACTTCCTGATTTTTCAGTTCAAGCATTATCTGTTGACTTCCCACAATGGGAGATGAGGATTCAGCTCCCTTTTCTCCACTCACCCCTTTTATACTTAATGCACACTTCCCAGGCCCCCTTATTCTCAATATATTTATACAGTAATTTTTGGTAGATCAATAATTAGTGCACTTGTTATTATAACAATGCAAGTGCGACTCACAGCTAAGCCACATAGTCAACCACGATTGCTTTTCCTTTACAACATATCTTTTTGTTTGATTATCTTTTTTTTTTCATACATGTATGTTTCTAAGATCTTATCACTAATTAGCCTTAAACTCTCCCAGTTACCCAGGTGTCTTCTCAGTTTGTTCTAAGGAAGGTCTCTTGGAGCCTTCTCTCCTGCTCAGAGCGGGAGACTACAGCTGGCCTCCTGGATCCTCCCTTTACTATAGTCTGGGGAATTCCCTTTCCTCTTTCCTGTGTTGGATCACCTGTTTCTGGATCCCATGTCTTCTCATCTCCTGCTTTCTTCCCTCTTTTTGATGACATGTATTTTCTAGAACTTCCTGAGAGTTCATTAGAGGGAAATTTTTTTAAACCTTGTGTGTCTGCCTCAGAACGTTGATAGCCTGGCTCCATTGTCTTCTAGCTTCCAGGGCTGCTGTTGAGGCCAAAGCCTTTTTTGCATGTGACCTTGTAGGATTTCTTTGTCCCTCATGTTAAGAAATTTCACAGTGACATACCTATTGTGCTGGCCACTCAGTGGCCCTTTCAATCTGAAAACTCATGACCTTTGATTCTGGAGTGTTTTCTTGAATTAGTTTGTATCCTTTGTTGTGTTTCTAAAACTCCTGCCATTCAGCTATTCAGATGAATTTCTCATCTGTTCTTTCCTAGTTTCTTTCTTCCCTTTCTTTTATTCTTTCCTAGTTTCTATCCCTGTCTTTTTACTCTACTTTTTGGGAAATTTCTTCAATCTGTCTTCTAATCCATCCATTAAGTTTTTCATTTCTGATGTCATAGTTTTTCTTTCTAAGGAGCCCTATTGGAGACTTTACCCTTGGGGGGAAAAATCCCTCTTAATGGAGTTTTAGATATAGTGAAATTAGATGCACATATTTAATCCACTATTTTTGCCCAATATCTCTATATATGTTGGTTATTTAATAATCCCTGCCTTGCATTTTTATCAGATCCTTTAGGCTTTAATAATGGTTTTCTATCGGTTAACATATTTGACCCTGACAGTCTGGATCATGATATCTGGATAGGATCTTAGGATTGTCTAGTTCATGTCTACCAATTTACAGAGAGAATACCTGATTCTCAGAGAGCTGAGGTGTGCTCTTGGAAAACACTTGTTTCTGCCAGAATTTACCAGAGTTGTGTGAGATGGGTTATTTGGCAGGTATACTGTACTCACATAGTTTTTGGGTTTTTTTTTTTCACTCTTTTCCAAAAAACATTATATTGAGGTATAATTGAGATACAATAAGTAAACTGCACATACTTAATGTGTATGATTTGATAAGTTTTGGCCCATATATATATTCTCAAAACCATCATCACAATCAAGATACTGATCACCCCCCAAGTTCCCCCATGCCCCTTGTCGTTCCTCTTATCTTACCTACCCCCAACCCTTCCCAGGCAACCACTGATCTGCTTTCTGTCACTATAGATTAGTATGCATTTGCTAGACATAAATCGAATCATAGAGTGTGATTTTTTTTAAGGGGGGGGGGGTGGTTTCTTTCTTTTTTTTTTTTTTTACATACAGTTTTTTTGGGTACTTTGGAGACTGTAACTGACTGTCCAGGTGAAAACTCTTTACCAGCTCTACATTCCTTCTACATTCTTTCTCTTCTACACCTTCCCATCTTCCCTCTTCCGGCCTTAGTGGCTGCTGCCTACAATGTTCTAGTCCTCTCCTCTCCATCCAAGCCTGTTCTCAGGAAGGACTGGTTTATTCATTCAAACTGAGGTGATGATACAATTTTACATGTGTGACTTGTGCCAGTTGTACAGAAGACAAAACCTACATTTGGCTTGTGTCAGAGATAAAGCTCTAACAATGGATTTTCAAGCATGAGCAAATAAGTTTGGAAGAGATTTTTGGACAAGGCCTCCCCTGAACCTCTGAAAGTACACCCTGTGTAACAGAATCCTCATGTAAGACTGACTCTGCCTGAAGACAGGCAGGATGAATTGAAATCCCCTCTGGTCCCATTCAGAATTTTGGTTTCCTGAAATGTCAGCCATTTAGGAGCTAAGAAAAGAACTAATGTCTCTCTGGCTTTCTTTCCTTTTGGTCTGTTTGGTAGAGAAAACAATCCTGTGTGGATTAAAGGCCACTCAGAAGGGCAGGGCCTCCTGTATTTGGTCTTCACATCCCTGGTCCAGGTGAGAAGTGGCCCTGGGCCACTGGACCAAGGTCCAAGCTGGCAGTGGCCCAAGGATCACAGAGGAGCCTGGCAAACCAGCCTGGCTCTGAAGATGTCTTGCTTGTCTCCCTTCTCTTCTTACTTATTTTCATATTTAATCTTTAACTCTTCATTAATTAATTCACATTTAATTCTTAACAGCATTGTGAAGTAAGAGAATGGAAATATTTCTCTATTTTAAAAATGAGAAAAGGGAGATAGCATAACCTGCTGAACTTCAAAGCCTTTCTCAGCTCTAGCCGTCCATGGGGAACCCCAGGCTACCTGCCTGCCTGTGCCGGGAACACAACCTCTGGTCTACAACAAAGGAGTCAGGGCAAGGAGCAGAGACCCCCAGCGCATATACTCCCAGTTCTTGTTCCTCCCTCCACTGCCTTATGTGACCATCACCCCAGGGGCTACCATGGCCTGTTGGACAACCTGCCTAGGAGAGGAGGGCAAGGCAATAGTCCTCAACAGTCTGTGGGAAGGGACCCACCAAACATTTCCATTTCCAGCTTAGCACAAAGCTTCTGGTTAAGGAGGAACACATGCAGCAGTCCCTTTGGCTGAGTTAGACATTTGTTCAGTATGGACTCTGCCAAGATAAGGCCAGGCACAGTTCCCAACCTTACAGGTCTTAAATAGTGGGAAGCCTAACCATGGTTGGGAGAGGGGGAGTTGGTTGTATAGAACCCCTCCCTTAGTAACCCAGGAAAGATGTAGTGAAGGCTAGTGACACAGTGAAGGAGAAAGGCACAGGGAAGAAATGTAGAAGGCCAACTTGGCTAACTTCAGTATTTTGTCAGGGCTGGCCAGCCCTGCCTCAAGGGACCCCAGACTGGCTGCTAGTGTTCCTGTGCCAGAGAACTCAGTGGCACAGAGGCTACAAGCAGGAGGAGGCAGGGAAAGGGAGCAGAGCTTCCAGAGTCCAGCTTCTGGTGTGAGTCCAGCAGCCCCCACTCCACCACCATGCTTCATTTCTCTTCAGTGACAAAACTCTCCACGTCAAATTTTTTGCAAATTGGACATCCCATGATCCTTTTAGCAAGAGGGCAGGCATTTCTGCATCCGAAGAATAATATAAAGTTAATTTCTCACTTATTTGATACATTTCTATTGTCCTATCTTTTATTTCACTTGGTTCTATTAATGAGCTCATGTGATAGCCAGGCAGAGATTATTGGCCTCAAACAGATGAGGAAGCTGAGGCGCAGAGTTTGATTTACTAAGTCACATGGAGAGTTAGTGGTAAAATCAGATCCAAACACTTCACCAGCCAGAAGGGGTAGTAGTAGCTGAGGCCAGAGCTACCTAGGGATGTTTGAGAGAGTGAGTGCCCCATGCTGAGAGGTGGGGTAAATTCTGTATTTACCATTCTGTGAGATAATCTGTAGCCTTACATGGTATAAGGAGCCAGAAGGCCAGGGTTTCAGTTCTAATTCTGGTGGTCTTCTGCCATGTGAATTTAGCATGACCCACCTTTTTTGAGTCTTTGGTTTCTCATCTTCAATGTCAGAATTAAAAGGACCCAGGAATGTTTTAAGAGGAAGCTGTATGTAAATTGTATAAGATTTGTTGAGCTAAAAGTGAGGAAAAGGACAGCAGCCGTGAGCACTGGCACCTGGCACTGGTAGAAATTCAAAGCGTAGTCTAGAAGTAGCTAGAGAAATTTAACTTGGAGTATAAGACCTCATTTTGTCTTTCATGTGGTGGTTCCCTGAAGGGGCCCAGCACAGTTTATGTATCCCCTCCACCTCTGAGAGTTGCTTCAGCTTTTTAGTATCACAGTGACACAATGAACGTCCATGTGCTTGGTTTTATATGTACATACATGTTTGTGTGTCTTTATTGAAGATTGAGGCCTAGAAATGGAAAATGCCAGGTCCCAGGGTACTCACATCTGCACCTACACTGGGTATCGCATATTTCTATCTCCTCACTTCCCCACCAACACTTAAAAAAATTTTTTTTAATTCAGTTTTATTGTGACATAGGTAATACAAATCGTGACGAGCCAAAAGAAGAGATGCATAGAATGATGTCTGGGAGGGCCCCGAGATTGAAACTTCTGTGTCATCTCCCCATGGAGTCAAGATGAATCACCCTCCTACCATATCAATGTATAACAATACGCACTGAGTATTATTAACCAGGGACCCAGAATGCCTTATCAAGTGCTCACAGTCACCCAAGGTCTGCTGTCCAGAGTTTTATTTTTATTGGGCTTTTATTACATAGGCATGTGAATTCAGTCCCCATCCTTCTCCCCTCCCTGAAGGACACACTTAAAGTACCACCAACACTTTCAAATTGTTGAGTAACTATGGATGGCTGCAAAATATAGTTTAATTTGCCTTTCCCTAATTACTAGTGAGATTGACTGAAAATTTTTTTTTAACTTTTATTGAATACATTTGACATGTAACATTGTATAAGTTTAAGGTGTACAGTTAGTTACTTAAATACATTTATATATTATAATATGATTACCCATGTGGGGATATTTATCATATCACATAATTATGATACAGTATTATTGTCTATATTAATTATACTATGCATTAGATCTCTATGTCTTATTTACTACTCGTTACAAGCGCAGTCATCTTTCCCCCCACCCCCACTCTTAACCCCTGGTAACCACCATTTTACTTTCTGTTTTTACAGACTTAAGTTCTTTAGATTCCACATATAAGTGTTATCATACAGTACTTGTCTTCCTCTGCTTGGCTTGTTTCACTTAAGCATTAGGTGCTCAGAATCCATCCATGTCACAAATGGTAGGGTATCCTCCATTCTTATGGCTGAATAATATTCCATTTTGTATATGTACCACATCTTTTTTAATAGTCATCTGTTGATGGATTTGGGTTGTTTCCATAGCTTGGCTATCATGAATAATGTTGCAATAAACTTTAGAGTGACGATCTCTCATCAAAATCCTGTTTTCATTTCCTTTGGGTGTATACCCAGTAGTGGAATTGTTGGATCGATTGGTAGATCTATTTTTGAATTTTTGAGGAATCTCCATATTGTTTTCCATAGTGGTTGGACCAATTTACATCCCCACAAATAATGTATAAGAGTATTGAACTTATTTTCACATGCTTATTGATCATTTAGGTTTCTTCTTCTCAATTGCCTGATCATAACTTCACCCATTTATCTAATAGGGTTTTTTTTTTTAATTTTTAAAAATATTTATTTATTTTTGAGAGAGAGACAGAGTGCAAGCTGGGGAGGGGCAGATAAAGAGGGAGACACAGAATCCGAAGCAGGCTCCAGGCACCGAGCTGTCAGCACAGAGCCTGATGTGGGGCTCAAACCCACGAACCATGAAATCATGACCTGACCCGAAGTCAGATGCTTAACCCACTGAGCCACCCAGGCACCCCTAAAATTTTCTTTAATGTTTGCTTTTTTTGAGAGAGAGAGAGACAGAGTACAAGTGGGGGAGGGGCAGAGAGTGAGGGAGACACAGAATCCAAAGCAGGCTCCAAACTTCGAGCTGTCAGTGCAGAGCCTGATGTGGAGCTCAAACCCAAGAACCAAGAGATCATGACCTGAGCCGAAGTTGGACACTTAACTGACTGAGCCACCCGGTGCCTCCCTAATAGGGTTTTTTTTTAAATTTTTTAAATTTTTTTAAGTAGGCTTCATGCCTAGCACAGAGCCCAACGCGGGGCTTGACCTCATGATCCTGAGATCAAGACCTGAGCTGACTGAGATCAAGAGTCAGATACTTAACCAACTGAGCCACCCAGGCGTCCCAGGTTTTTTATTTTCATAACAGCTATATACTATGGACACTAATCTTTTAGTGATTATTGATTGTATGCATTGCAGATACCTTCTCCCTGTTTGTAGCTTTTCTTCATCCTTTCTTTTTTTTTTTTTTTTTTTTTTTTTTTTTTTTTTTTTAAACGTTTATTTATTTTTGAGACAGAGAGAGACAGAGCATGATCGGGGGAGGGTCAGAGAGAGGGAGACACAGAATCTGAAACAGGCTCCAGGCTCTGAGCTGTCAGCACAGAGCCCGATGCGGGGCTCGAACTCACGGACCGCGAGATCATGACCTGAGCCGAAGTCGGACGCTTAACCGACTGAGCCACCCAGGCGCCCCTCTTCATCCTTTCTTTATGTTGTTTTCATTGGGGAAAAAAAGTTTTTAAACATTTCAATTAGTTAAGCAGCATTTTTTTTATGGCTTTTGCTTTTTTGTTTTAAGAAAGAAATCCATCTTCGCCCTGAGATCATAAAGATATTTTCTTATATTTGCTTTTAAAAGTATTAAAATTTTTTCCACTTGTATTTTGTTCTCAGTTTTGCTTTTCCATATCAAAACTCCATTTTCTTAGAATCATTTAATGAACACTCCTTCTCTTTTCTTTAGTTTGTAATGTGACCTCTACCACATAACACATTTCCATACACAGACAAGTTTGCTTCTAACCTTTTTACAAAAATTTTTTAAATGTTTATTTATTTATTTTGAGAGAAAGAGAGCACGGACAGGGGAGGGGCGGGGGGTGGGGGGAGAGAGAATCCCAAGCAGGCTCCATGGGCTGTCCTCACAGAGCCCATTGTGGGGATGGATTTCACGAACTGTGAGATTGTGACCTGAGCCGAAATTAAGTCAGCTGCTTAACTGGCTGAGTCATCCAGGCGCCCCTGCTTCTAATCTTTATATCCCAATCGCTTTGTCTGTTTGTTCCTATACCATACTATTGTAATTACTTGGGCTTTATACTTTAGATCTCTGTTAGGGAAAATTTTCACCTTCTTCAATAGGAAGAAAATTATCGTGGGTCTTCCTGACCCTTTTTCTTGTCACACAATATTTTGGATCCAAATTGTCAAATTTCATGAAAAATTCTATTGGGATTTCTAAGAGAATTGTATGTGATCTCCAAATTGATTTGGAGATACAGTAAAACCTTGGCTTGTGAGCATAATTTGTTCTGGAAATGTGCTTGTATCCAAAGCACTTGTATATCAAAGTGAATTTCCCCGTAAGAAATAATGGAAACTCAGGTGATTCATTCCACAACCCAAAAATATTCATATAAAAATTATTATAATATTGTAATATAATACAAAATAATGAAGAAAATACAAAATATAGAGAAAAATAAATTAACCTGCACTTACCTTTGAAAACCTTCGTAACTGGTGTGAGGGAGACAAGAGAAAGGAGGGTTATTGTGTAGGATGACTTTCACTATCACTAACAGAATCACTGCTATCGACTGGTTCAATGGAATCTTTTTCTTTTCATGTAAATTTAACAAGGAACCTATCCCAAAACACTTGCTTTTGCCTCTTTTCAAGGATTTTGTGGAAATGTGACATTGGATTGTCATTAAACAGATTGATCCCTCACAGTGCTACAGCCTTATTCAGGTAGTGCTTTTCTACAAAATTTTGCACTGTCTCCCACATTTTACACATCTCCCTAATCTCATTTGAAGTGAGAGATTCCTCCACCTTTTTTTCCTCTTCCTCTGCAGATGAGATGCAGATGTAGACTTCTCATAAAATCTTGCAATTCCGGCCACTCGTATACCTCATTCATACTTCTTGATGATTTCCTTCTTAACTTCCAATGTAATCATTTCCTTCTTACTGCCTTTCTTTTCACCCTTTTCCTGCATGGGGGCCATTGTATACACTTTCACGGATGTTGACTACAGTACAGTATTAATAAAC
Organism: Panthera onca; assembly: GCF_046562875.1. Lineage (NCBI taxonomy): Eukaryota > Metazoa > Chordata > Mammalia > Carnivora > Felidae > Panthera > Panthera onca. The sequence goes on from NC_138350.1 coordinate 18,091,406, forward strand.
TCTTGTCATATACTGTATTTAATGTAACTGGCAATAAGGCAGCAGAGGTCTGTATCTGCAGGCAGACTGACCTAGAATGAAGCAAAGCATTCCTAAGCTTACTCTTGTATGGAAAAGCAAAGGTGCTTTGAAGTGACAAAAAATACCCTAGTGCCAATTGTAGGCACCTTCCAACATTCTGAAAAAACACTGATGTCTGCCAAACACCTTGGCCTGAGACCAAGCATCCAAACATGGGAGACGATCACCCACAATCCCAGAGAGAGAGAGAGAAGAACCATCGGCTCAGTTGTGATCCTGTGACATTCGGCATCATGTACTACTCGTATTGCAAGACATCACTCATTTATCAAGTTAAAATTTATTAGAAATGTTTGCTCGTCTTATAGAACACTTGCAGAACAAGTTACTCGCAATCCAGGGTTTTACTGTAATTGTGTTTTACAATACTGACTTATCCCATCCATGATCACGGCCCATCTTTTCATTGATTGGAGTCTTTTTTGTGTGTGTATATTTGTTAGATTTATTCCAAGGTACCTTCTAGCTTCTGTTGCTATTACAAATGGTATGTTTTAAAATTACTTCTTACAATAGTTTTTGCTGGCAGATAGAAACACTGTTGATTTTTTATATTGATCAACAGCCTTGATGAAGTCTCATTAGTTCCATTAATACTCTAAGGAAATTATTGGGGTTTTTCTATATAGATAGTTAGTTCAACTGCAAATAATGTCAATTTATTTCTTTTTCCAGTCTTACATCTTATTGTGATCTCTAGGACCTTTAGTACAGTATTGTATAGAATAGTGAGCTTGATCTTTACTGCAAAGAAAAGTCTTCTAATATTTCACCACTGAGTATGATGTTTGCTGTACAGTTTTGAAAACTATTTTTATTTTGTTCAATATTTAACTTTACTGAGTTGAGAAAATAGTCTTATATTTCTGGCTTGGTAAGAGTTTTCACTGTGAATGGATGTTGGGTGTTTTTTTTTTTTTTTTTATGGATGTTTGAAGTTGTTTTTTTTTTTTTAATTTTTTTTAACGTTTATTTATTTTTGAGAGAGAGAGAGACAGAGCATGAATGGGAGAGGGTCAGAGAGAGGGAGACACAGAATCTAAAACAGGCTCCAGGCTCTGAGCTGTCAGCACAGAGCCCGACGCAGGGCTCGAACTCACAGACCATGAGATCATGACCTGAGCCGAAGTCGGCTGCTTAACCGACTGAGCCACCCAGGTGCCCCGGATGTTGGAAGTTTTAATCAAAATCATTTTCGGCATCTATTGAGATACTCCTGTAATGTTCTTTAATTTATTAATATGAATAACATTGATTTGTTATCTATTATTAAGCCATCCTTGCATTCCTGGGATGAACCCTAAATGGGTCATGATTTATATATATTTTTTATACATTGCTGGATATGTTTTGCTAATATTGAGCATTTTATATCTATATTCATGAATAATATTGACCTTAAATTTTCCTTTTCATGCTCTTATATACAAATGTAAATATACTATTTTTTGAGGATTAGAGTCATTAGAATTAGAAGGAAATTTAAAAAGCATCCAGTTTGATCTCATCACCTTATGGTGGAAAAAACTGGAACTCAGAGAAAGGTAACAGCCTTTCTTTTTTTTTAAATTTTTTTTTCAACGTTTTTTATTTATTTTTCGGACAGAGAGAGACAGAGCATGAATGGGGGAGGGTCAGAGAGAGAGGGAGACACAGAATCGGAAACAGGCTCCAGGCTCCGAGCCATCAGCCCAGAGCCTGACGCGGGGCTCGAACTCACGGACCGCGAGATCGTGACCTGGCTGAAGTCGGACGCTTAACCGACTGTGCCACCCAGGCGCCCCGGTAACAGCCTTTCTAAAATGAGTTAGAAACAGAGTCGGAACTAAAGTATATTTTATAAATTTCAAGTTATTTCACGCTCATGATCTCATTTTATCCTCACAATAGCTCTGTAGGGAGGGTATTGCTTATTGCTCCCATTTATGGATGGGCTAATTGAGGTCTGGAGAGATCCCATCATGAATTATATGACCCAGCAAGGCTGAGACTAGAAGCCAGGCTTCTGACTCTTAGACCTGAGCCCCCTCTCAAATTTCTTTTGTTTTATGTCCAACCCCACTGACAGATCCACTTTTCAGCCAGAAATGAAGGAAACCTTGAGACCTGTGTCCAAAATTATGATTTTCAAGAGTCCAGCAATATTTTCACAGACATTTCAAACAGATGGCCCATCTGCAGATGACCCTCAATAGGCAGGGATGAGGGTTTCATGGTCCCTAAGGATCGTCTTGGTGGAGGGACACACTTGAGGCTAGAATAACTCCAAGGTCTCTAAGAATGTCTTCTAATGCAGAAATGGGTCCAAAGCACCTAAATGTAATCTTTGTTACAGGAGCAGACCACAGGGTCCCTAAGGGAGACCCACAGAATGAGGCTCTCGGTTTCCTTTCATCCCCTTCCCCCCACCCTCTAGCCACCCCCACCCCCATATGTCTCAGCAAAGTGCTTCCTGCACCATTGCTTTTGTTTTGCTTGTGCTATTTGTGTCTGTTTGTAACAGCTGGCCCCAGCCTGGCAGCCCCTAGCTCTGAGGATTATCCAATTATCCCATTAGCCCAGCATGTCCTTCCTTCCTCCAGAGCTATTAGCTCCCCATCTCCCTCTCCCTCTCTCCCTCTAAGGGTTGGTCCACAGCCTTCCTTGTTCCTTCCCTAGCCAAGCCTAGGGCTGGGTCAGTCCCCAGTCATATAGACTCAGAGAATACCAGAGCTGGAAGGGATGTTTGCATCTGTCCATCTGCTTCATCATTTTGCTGGGAAGGAAACTTGCCTGCCATACCCAAAGTCACATGACCCATCATGACTGCAAAGAACCAAAACCCAGGTCTCTCAACTTCATGGCTACAATCTTCCTCACCACATCTGGTCAGCATGTCTTATCAAGTGCTCACTGTGGTTAGCCCTGGGATGCAGGAGATACCATTCCCACTCCACTCTCTGGGAATCTGTGGTTGAGATTAGAATTTATGGTCTAGGTAGGGAGATAGAACATACACTGGTGAAAACTAGCACATTATCCGGGAGCTAAGTCATACTTTAGCAGAAGCAGAGATGTTACCAGAAGTAGGTGACAAACTTCTGGTGTATAGGACAGGCACATGGTGCTACAGAAGTCAGAAGAGGGCAAAAAGGCTATTAGCAGAAGGTTCAGAAAGACCTTGTGGAGGAGACGGTTCTTCAGGTGGTTGCTGGAACATGAGAAGTATTTAAAGTAGGGGAGGTTCAGTAGGACAGCACTCCTAGCAAAGACCTCCCTGAAAGGGGAGGGGAGGGAATGGATTAAGAGGATGATGGCTGTTCAGTTTGGCTCAGTCAGGGCAAGTGGGGAGGTAAGGCTGGAGAGTAAAACCATGGCCCTTAATGCCGTACTAGAGTGAGGCTTGATCTGATACACATTTAGGGCCCACTAAATATTCTGGAGCAAGGGAGGGACATGACAGAAAGTGTGCACTTGGAGGATTAATTGGATTTCATTGGCTTAATCAATTATGACAAAAAGAGAAATGCAGAGAAGTTGGTGTGGAGTTTATTCAAGTGGGTGAGAGATGATGAGGCCTCAGCCAACACCATGACTTGGTGGGCGGTGGTTGCTGGGGCATAGAATGGATAGAACAGATTCAGAAGATGTTTGGAAGAAAAATTAGCAGGATGTAATATTTGGGAAGATAAAGTAAGGACCCCCCATTGATAGGATTAGGGAAGTTAGGAGTGGCAATAGAAAGTAGGGGGTAGAAAAGAGGAGGTGGGTAAGGATATTCCTGTGCTTCACCCTCTGGCACTCTCTCATCGGGTGAGAGTGTTTGTAAATTTGCTTAACTCTGTGCTGGGTGAAACCTTTTCTCCCTTATATCTGAGGCCCTCTGGCTTCTCTACCAGGTGTCACAGGCTGATCCAATAAAACACATGCTACTCCCACCAAACAGCAGTGTGCTTCAGCTGAGGTGACACTGCTGTCACCACAGGTGGTTCTGGTGGGAGGAATTCAGGCCTTGGGTATATTCCATTGATAAAACCAGGTAATCGCCTCCCACCTATATAAACTTAATTCAGGTGATCACTTTATTTTTTTTTTTATACTTTGTCACTCCTTCCTTCCAATCACCTGTCATATCCCCCATTCCTGCTTTCAGCTTTCAGGATCCTAAAACTGACAATTCTGGCCAAGAAAGATGAGCCATCCTTACCCAGCTTTGTGCTCTTGAGGTTCAGGGGAGCCTCCTCAATGGTCCACAAGGTGTCCAGGCCCCTTCTAGGCCAGTGAGCTCTCCAAATGCGCTAAAGACCCAGTCACGGGTCTCTTAACTGTTGCAGCCTGAGGGCCTCAAACACGACCTAGGTATTCCACCAGAGCTTCTGTGAGTCCCAGAACTCCAACAGGTTCTAACCAAGTCCAGCTGTGCCCTTCAGAATAGCAGGCAGCCAGCTCATTTCCTCTTCTGGTCCGTTCACCCGCTGCCACAGCACTAAGTCTTCTTCTCCTGTTTCCAGTTTCTGGTTTCCAGACCCTCCCTGCCTCAATCACCTTCCCACAGACTTGTTAGTTCTGTAAGGTGGAGCTGAGAGACTACCATCTTGTGGCAGGTACGGTCACATATGGTATTTCAGTTTGTCGACAACCAGCCATGGTGTTGAGAACAGTGAGTCTTCTGCTGTGAACTGGGGGTGAGCTCCTTCAGCCTTAGGCCCCTAGGGACTGTGAAGTAATGCCCCTTGAGGCCATAGTCACCTCTCTCTCAGGCATTTCCCATGGGGCTAGGCAGGGCTGAACTTAGCAGCTGAAATGTTCATGTTGTTCTGACACAAACTGATTGATGTCTTCTCCCTGTACATTTGCTTTTTCTAACTCATTGTAGGACTTTACACTGACTTTTTTCTCAGTTTTATCAGTTCTGGCCCCCGATGTAATTTTGAATTCTGATTCTGTCAGCATAGACATTTACTATATCCCTTCTCTGTTCACCTCTTTGATAAGACCCAGTTCCTCTGGATTTAAGACTTTAATAAAAATATGGGACAGGATAGGGCTCAAGACAGCAAATGATCCATAGTCAGTGCCCCCTGCCTTAGTCATTTGCCAGTTCCCACACCTACTTCCTGGGCCCCATGGACACCATAGGCTGACTTCCAGGTGCCTGGTTTAAATTCACATTTACCATATTTCTTCATCTGGTGATAGCTGGGCAAAGTCAGTAAGCAGAGTATAGAAACCAGGTAAGCAGCCCTTTTTTTTTTTTCCTTCCATCTTTCTTCCCTTCTGGCCTCCTTTCTACTTGCTTGCTCTCTTATGTTTTCTGAACTGAGAATGCTTTTGTTACTGTACTAATAACAACCCTGGGCATTTATGTCATATCTACCTTCCAAAGCACTTTCACATTCACTATCACGTTTTATCTGAAAGTGGGCATGGCAGCTCAGAGAGTGACTTGACCATAGAAAGGAAGTCAACAGCAAGGCCAGGGTAGAGGCTGGTGCTGAGTCCCCATTAGAGCTCAGTGGAGCAGGGTGGCAGTTGGAAGGAGCAAGCGGAGGGATTATTTGGCATTTCTGAACTAGGCAGAAAAGAGAATGAAGCTGCAATACCAAGAGATAGCCTGGGGATGACTGCAGAACTCTTGACCTGCTCTTTCTAATCTCCCTGAAGGTTCTGAAACTGACAGAATAGTTGTGACATTGCACTCTGGGCCTGAATTTTCCTAAGAGAAAACTAGATCATTTTTTAAAGTCCCATCTAACTTTAACCATTCCAAAAATCTCTGAATCTAAACCAGGCTCTGTCCCCCTCACACCCCTTCCCAACCCAACTAGAAAATGTGGGTGGATTGAGAAAGAACAGAAAGGAAAGATCAAAACTGTGACAACCCTCTGACAACATTTTAACTTGAAAATTGCCTCTGTGTAGGCAGATGTAAATCAGGCGCACATTTACTCAGCTGCTTCTTGTTCTTATCTCCCACTGAACACCTTGAAATTACGAGCCCTGGAGTTGACCGCTGGCCTTTAAAAGTCTAACACGATTTCAACTGCCTGCTTCCCCAATTGGATGAAACTTGTTCCTCCCCTGAACTCCCAGAGCTTGTGTCCCACTCATGGCCCTCACCTCCTGCTGCCCTGAAAGGCTGCATCTAGCTTAGTTTCCGTAGTTGGTTGTTGGGTCCCTGTGCACCTCTGCGTCTGCCTCCCAGGCTCAGCATTCATCAGTAGGTGCTCATTAAGTGGTTGAGAAGGGAGCATAGAGTCAGGAAATGGAGTTCAAGTTCTAGCCTGCTCTGTCCTAACCGAGCTCTTGCTGAGAACTTAGCTGGTCATTAGGTGCTAGTCTGATGGCTGATTCGGCAAAATCACACACATGTGCACATGCACGCGCGTGCACACACACACACACACACACACACACTTCCTTTAGGCAAGGCAAAGAACTGTGGATGATTCCATGCAAAGTCTTTTCCATTGGTGGGAGAAAATCCCTCCGTCAGCGGACACTGGGTCAGTCTTACCTGTCACTTGCCCAGCCTCATGCTGACGACACCCTCCGCCTGGACTCTCTCTGCATCCAGCCCTTCTCCAAGCCTGACTGGTGGGAGGGCAGGGGGGCTTATGGGGAAGCCCTACTGAGGTGCTCTTTCTCCTCCTCTGGCAAAAGAAAGGTCAGAGCAGAGCATCTAGAATGGTACTTCCATACCTAAGCTCTGTGTTCTGTGTGTCCATCCCTCTCCTTTGAGGTTGTCTGAGTCATCTGACATTCTCCTGCCCCCTCCTGGCTCTGCAACCTGACAGGGGCTGTCCCAACAGTGACAGTTACTGCTAATGATGAGTGACAGCTGCAGTGAGGGGTGCCTAGGGACAGAGGAGGGGCTGGTGTGGGGAGTGAGGAGAGGTGATAATCGGACACTCTTATAGAGCACTGTCCACTTTTTAAAGTAAGTAAAGGCCTGGGAGGGAGTGCTTTGTCTTACAGCAAACCTCAGTCCCCACCTATGTAACCTCTTGCATCTCAGAGGGGTGTCACCAGGCTCAGACAGCACTTGGACCCAGCACAGGATCTCAGGGTGGTGCCCACTGGAGTGGCCATGCCTGGTGCTATATGGCATGACAGGATAGGAGCTGCATTCTAGGCACAGAGTGCCATCCTGACACCTTGTTCATTCAGCCCCAAGCATGGGGGCAGGTATTTCCCACTCCCTGGGCAATTGGCTTCTGAGAGTCCCTGGTTCCTGTTTCCCCACCACAGTTGAAAAGAAGGCCATGGTCCCAGCTCTGGGATGCTGGATTGCAGCTCTGGGATGTCACATCCCAGCCAAGTATCCAGGGGGCATCATCATTCATTTCCTCTTACTCTCCATTTCCTCTTACAGCTCTCCAGGCTGCCCCTTATCCCTGCCCTGCTGTGATTTGTCACTGGAGCTTGCCCCTTGTCAGCACACCTAGAATTGAGGCTCTGCATCAATTCTCAAGCAGTTCTCTGGAGTCCAGAGCATTTTGTGTGAGGTCTCCCAGAGGAAAGGACTTTAATACAAATGGAGAGAGCCACAAAGGTAGGGTTTTAAGCAGAGTGGTAAGTGGAGGAAGGAAAGAGGAACCTTCCAGAGAGCCTGTCTCTCATGAGGGCCAGTGATGATGAGCCAGAACCCTGCCTGAACCAGGCTTCTGCCCATAGCCTTCTCTGGGACCCCTAGCCCTTCCTGCCATGGAGAGGGCTGGGGCCATCACAAGAATAGGTTCTGTGATGGGATCCTTATGCTCAGGATCCTTGTGTCTGAATGAAGCATGCCGTCTACCCATAGCCCTTTGGGCAGAGCACTGATTAGGCAGAAGGGCCCTTGGACAGAGCTGTAGGGCTCAGAGAAGCCCTGGTAGTACCCCCAGCAGCCTGGCCCAGGGCAGACACACATCTGCACTCCACAAGGCTGGGCCAGGCTTCACATCTACCTTCTGCTGCTGTGGGCACCTACTTTGGTTAAAAAAGGCTTTTCCCATGTGTATGTCTGCATGTGCACACATGTATTCTCTATGGTCAGGGAGTGACACATGTATCTGTTCATGTCTCCACATGTGCTCTTATACTCTAGGCATGACTCACAGTGGGAGCCTGCATGGGGTGGTATGGAGGTGGGATACTGGGCCCTATGGGGACCCGAGGAGGTCAAATTGTCTGGGCTCTGGAGATCACTTGTACCTGGGAGCTCTTCCTGAGCCTCTGCTCCTGTCCCTCCCCAGCCCCAAAGCCTGCACCCATGTAGTTCAGCACCCAAAGCTCAGTTCCCAAGAAGCCTCAGTAAAGACAGGAGAGATAGTGTTTTTCCTTCTCTACCTTTGTGGTTCTCTTTCTGGCCTCTTCCCACCAACTGGTCATGAGGACCAACAGCATCCATGCTCCTGGTCTCTTAGGCACAGCCCAGGTCACTGATCTACCCTCAGCCCATAGCACAGACCAAAGTGTGTAGGAGAGAGAAGGCATGTTCAAGCTGGCATGGACAAGGATGGGCTTGTGCATCTATTTCAGTGCTGCTTAGCCCTGGCTGTCCATAAGAATCCTTAGGGAACTACTGCTGCCTGGATCCACTCAGTATCTCTGGGGCAAGGGGTCAGGCTTTTGTGCTTTTCAAAGTGCCTTAAGCATCTCTTCTGGGCAGCCAGTCTAGAGGACCTCTGATTGATGTAACAGTAAATAGCTAAGCAAATCTGTGTTGGTTTAGGAATACTTACATATGCAGTGTGTACTTATAAGTATACTTATGAAAGTATAAAGATGTGCAGTGGAACAAAATGAAATCCTAGGAAAGTGATTGTTTCCAGGTATAGGCAGCAGGGTAATGAAATGGGGAGGGATCAGATGCTTCCACTGTAGTTGTAATGTTTCATTTCTTTTTTTTTTTTTTTTAATTTTTTTAATGTTTATTTATTTTTGAGACAGAGAGAGACAGAGCATGAACAGGAGAGGAGCAGAGAGAGAGGGAGACACAGAATCTGAAACAGGCTCCAGGCTCTGAGCTGTCAGCACAGAGCCCGATGCGGGGCTCGAACTCACGGACCGTAAGATCATGACCTGAGCCGAAGTCGGACGCTCAACCGACAAGCCACCCAGGCGCCCCTGTAATGTTTCATTTCTTGAGCAGAGTGGTGGGAACCTGGTATCATTTCATACTTTTTGCTTTGGTTGAAATAGTTCATCATAAGAGCATGAATTTCATAGTCAAACCTGGGTTTTTAAGTTCATTTCTGCTACTTACTAGCTGTGTGACCTGGAGCAAGTACTTATCTGTTCAAAAGAAGTTGTTTAGTCATCTGTAAAATGGGGCTCCCAGGGCTGTGTGAGGATTACCTGTGAAGTTCTAACACTCCTTATAGGTTTCTTCGTTGGGAATAGGAGGTGGGGTAACTCCAGGGGAAGGCAGTTGAGCCTTTCCAGATCCCTTTGTGGCCTCTCAGCTAAGGGGTAGAGTAGGGCGTGGGGAGAGTAGGGCACTGCTCTCAGAGGACAATGTGGGAGGGAGGAGCCACGCCCCACACTGAGGAAATGCCTAGGAATAGAAGGGTCCCTCTCTAGAGGGAGAGCAGCTGGGGAAAGAGTCCTTCCTCCCACAGCCCCTCTCTCACAGGAACACAGGTCTGGGGGCTGCTCGTGGGCATTTAGATTCTGGTGCATCCAGACAGCCTTTTCCCTTGGAAGATGGGAAGCTGTGGAGGCATCCCCAGGCAGGCAGACTGCACAGATGCACATACTCTCTCACACATGCAATACACACCCATATATGTGTGTGCCAGGCCTGGCTATGGAATGGGGAAAGGAACTCAGACACCATTCTCATTGGACAAGTTTAAAACACAACATGGCTCATTTTTATTTTATCTCAGAAAAAAACATTCCCTTCAGAAGGAAAGGCAGTTAGATAGGGCCTCTAACTGGGCAGCTCTGAGCTACCCAGGCACACCGCATGGTGGGCCAGTCCCCACCTCCTCCCTTAAGCCCACAGTCTGACACCATTCCATTACAACTCCTTGTCCTTGAGCCCAGCTCTGTGACCTTAAGAAATGGCCCTGGGACTGATGGGGTAAGAAGTGCATGGCAGCTCATGGCAGCCAGTGAGAGCTGCCTGGGACTCCCTGGGCTGACCTCTGAGGCTAGGTTAGCAGCAAGACCAACAACAGACCCAGCAACCAGGGAAGGAAGATGATTTAAAAAAAAAAAAAAAAAGGGATTTCTTCAGGTTTAACATTTTCTCCTGGAAAAAACAAAAACAAAAACATGCCACCTCTGGGCACAGCAGCTCCTGAACCCTTGGAAAGTCTCGGGAGGGTGGTGTGTGTGTGATTAGGGGGGTCTGTCGGAGCCACCCCCAGCCTTAGGGCTAGCCAGCCTGCTCTGCCACAGCTGCTCTGTGAAGTTAGGGTGGTATTTCTAGATGCTTCGAGTGGGGTACTGGGCCCTGCCCAGCCAAGATGTTCTGATGCCGTGGCCCTGACCTGATGCAGGGCCTCCCAACATGAAATGTCTGCTTCCTCGGACTCCAAACCCTTCCTGCTGGGCCTCATGCTGCTCCAGCCAGGGTACTCTCCTCTCAGTCCAAAGTGGGAACTGGCCACAAGAAGGGTCTCCAGGCACATTCATTCTTCTCCCAACATGACTGGTTCCATCCACCAAAGAGAAAGATTTCCTTCCTGGAGGAAAGGGCAAACTCAGTGGATCATCAGGACACTCCTGCTCCATCCTCGGCCAGGGGTCCCTCAAGGCCAGGGGACTCTGGGCATGCTCCCTTGAGCTCATGGCTGAGGAGCTCCACATCTGGGAGGGCCATGTCCCCATGGGACTCGTGGGCACTCCCTCCACTCACCAACCCCAGGGCATAGCCATTGGGCCGCCGCTCAGGATGGGGGGCACTGCCATTGGCCCACACCCCAGGAGGATGACCATTGAGGCGAAGGCTGATCTGCTCTCCATCACTGCCATGAGCTGCCAAGGCCCGGGCACTGGTGCCACCTGCCTTGAAGGGCTCCCGTCGCCTCAGGATATGGCTGCGAATGATCTTGCGGAAGGTCTGGCGGAACTCACGGATGCGGTAGGCATAGATGAAGGGATTCACAACGGAATTGGTGTGGGAGAGGATGATGGTCAGGTACATGAGCCAGAGCGGGGCATGGTTACACTCTGGGCAGAAGAAGGTAAAGCAGTTGATGATGTGCAGGGGAAGCCAGCAGAGGGCAAAGAGCCCCACAATGATGGCCAGCGACTTGGCAGCATGGACCTCCTTCTGCAGCGTGGACCGAGTCCGCTCCCCCGGCAGAGGCTGGCTCTCCATCTGCTTCAGCTGTCGCCGAGCCGCCAGGAATATCCGCAAGTAGACACCCAGCATGAGCAGCAGGGGCACCAGGACACAAGCAAAGAAGTTGTAGTACACCATGTAGTTCATGGGGACCACATCCTCGAAGAGACAGGCTACCTGGCCCTCCCCACAGCCCTGTGAGTGGTTTTTGCCCTCCTTCGGCTGGCTGCAGTTGTTCCAGCCCAACATGGGAGTCAAGCCAATGGCAAATGACAGCACCCAGCAGACTGCAATGATGCCTTTGGCCCTTGTGCCAGTCACCAAGCCATTGTACCTGGGGAAAGGAGACCAGCGTCAGATGTCTGAGAAACCAAGACATGGGGAGGCTAAGAGTCAGAAACCCAGAGAGGCACCTGGGCCTGATCTGCTGGCTGTAAGGTTTTGGACCACTCACTTCCTGCCTCCTAGCCTCACTGTCCTCCTCTGTTCAGCGGAGGCCCAAGCCCTTGCCTTTTCCCACAGCAGGAAACAGGAGAGCCGGCCCCCTGGAAAGGAAACCACTGCATAGACATTCAGATGGTTACCAAATAGTATTAAAAGTAGTCCTCAGACTCAGTTCTCTTTGAGGGACTTAATAAGTGAGAGAACTTATCACCTCCATGTTAGTCTTAGTTGATGCTAGAGTAAGCTTTCCTTAAAAGTGGGAATAAGCCAGGAGGGTACACTCATTGGCCGGGGGCAGAGCCAGCCACATCAGACTTGTAGGCGATTCATGTCTCTTGTACTCCATGCTCTTCCTTCCCCACTTGATATAGGGTCTCCAGAAAGCCCTCAAGGAGAGGTGGCACAAAGGGGAGGAGGGGGTCGTGGAGGTTCTGGGTCAAATATCCTCTCTGCCTTCCAGATTCACCCACAGCCCTCTGGAGCGACATGAGATTGATATGTCTTAACATTTAAGAGGAAAGAATTGCATGAGGTACTGAGGTCCAAGGAGGAAAAGTAATCTGACTGAAATCACTCAGGAATAAACAGCCAGATGCAGTCCCAGACTCCAAGTGTGACCTGATCTGCCAGCCAGAAAGCTGGCCCCAAGTCCATAGAAAAGGTGGCATAGATGTTTTTTTTTAGAGTGAGAGAGAGAGAGAATCTTAAGTCTTTTTTTTTTCTTTTTTTAGAGAGAGAGACACACACACACACACAAGCTGGGGAGAGGGGCAGAAGGGGAGAGAGAATCTTAAGCAGGCTTCACACTCAGTGCGGGGTCATGCCCTGAGCCAAAATCAAGAGTCAAACCAACTGAGCCAACCAGATGCTCCGGTGGCATAGATTTGACTTAAAGAATGGGCAATCAAAAAATTATCTCTGACTGAAGAAGGTGACCTCAATGATCTCTGAGAGATAACCATTTGTTTAATGGTTTTGATTCTGGTAACACCAGACTGCCCTCCCCTCTACCTGGTAAACCCTATCCATCCTTTATGTTCAGGCTAGATACCTTCCCAAAGAAGTTTCCTACCCAAGCGCACCAAATCCCGACTCCATCTGGGCCCCTGAGGTGGGGGGCCCCTTTGGGACAGGGCTTTCCTGCATCCATCACTGTACTGCCAGCACTAAGAAAGCGACACACAGCAGGTGCCAAGGAAAAATGCGCTTTACTTAATTTCCAGAATTGGAAGCATCCACAGAAACTAGTCCATGGGTGGCAAACATGGGCCTACAGGTAACAAATGTGTGAGGCAGGCTGGCAGCCATTTACTGTCTGTATAAGAGACAGTTGACGCTGCTCAGCCCCTGGCCGCTTATGCACAATGTGCTTCCAGTGCTGCCAGACCTCAGACGGGGCTGAGGAGCTGATTTTCTAGGTGAAATCGCCTGTGGTTTAAATTTTGTCAACAAATTCAAATAAAGGGGGATAAAATCTGGTGGCCTCTGACCTCTTATCTAATCCAACTGCCTCATTTTATAGATGGAAAAACTGAAGCCTAAGGAGAGGAATGGACTTGCCATGGACATTTCAGGAGCCCAGAGGCAACTCGGGCCAAGGTAAGTCTGTCAATTCTGAATCTATGTCAGTTTTGAACCCAAAGAATAACTGGACAGGGCCACTCCCAGGAACCCCTCAGCCCCATTTAGCAGGGGCTTGGGTGCTTGCAACAGGAGGAGGGTCATGGACTTGCTCACTTCCACCAAGCCACAGAGAGCCTACATGGCCCTGTTTCCTATTCTGGAGCCTCAAACACAAAGTCTTAGGCTTTTTCTTTTTCTTTCTTTTTCCATTTAATACTTACACAGCACTTGCTGTGTGCCGGGCACTGTTTTTGTACTCTGCTAATTATAATTTATATAATCTTATTGAATAGGAAGCTATTTTAATGTTGGTATTTTTCCTGAGAAAAGGGTATCCCTCCCTGAGTTCCAGTGCTAGTGCATTCCTGTTTTGCCATGTTCTGTCACTCTGCATCTCTGAGCCTCAGTTTCCTCATTTGCAAAATGGAACTAAGAATCCAGGGCCTGTGAGCACAGTCCCATGAGGGCAGAATGTATAATCCGTGGGTGGGAATTACAGGGGGGTGGACTGTGAGTTGGGGTAAGTAAGAACTTCTCAGCTAAGCTGTTCACACAAGAAATGGGCTGCCTCAGGCAAAGTGAGCTTCCTATCATTTGAGGCAACCAAGCAGGAGCAGATGGTGTAGAGATGGTGTAGAGGACCCTGGAAGCCACCTGCTTTGAGGGTTTTCAAATTGTCCTCTAGCAGCTGACCTTCTTGCCCGCATTCCCAGGCAATCACAGAAGGAGGCTGCTGAGGAAGGGAGGCAGCTTAATATTCACTGAATGAATGAGTTGGTGGGGACACCCGGGCCCAAACCAAAGGCTTCCGGGGACAGTTTGAAAATCCCTGGTCTGTCCAGTTGTCTGCTTTTATGGACAAGGAAACCCATGAGCAGAAGTCTGGCACTGCATTTTAAAAAGAAAGCCCCTTGTGAGGACAGAAACAAACATACATTAATAGCACTTGACTATGCCTGCAAAGAATATCTCTGGGCAGATCTCTGCCTTCCAGGAAGATAACTGAAGGTAGGGCGGGGGACAAAAGGGACAGTTTTTCACCATATACTCTGTTGTTCTTTTTTAATGTTTTAGTATGTGCAGGTAATAACTTATTAAACACACACACACACACACACACACGCACAGAAACATCAAACAGATTAATTTTATTATTCAGAAGAAAAGCCCTTAGGCTGAGCGCTCTGGACCCAGGCCCCTGGGGAACTGGAACAGCATTAGGGCCCAAATGGAACAACAGCCAAGCCATAGTCTGGCCCAGGGGCATCCCCTTGGGCTATGTCTCTGACTTATGGCAATCACATCTTGACCTCCTGGGGCCCAGACACACTGTCCAGTGGAAGGGGTGCCAGAGGTATCCAGCACAACAACACTCTGCCATTTGGGGGAGCCCAGAGGTGTCACAGGAAGCAGGTGCCAGAGTGCTGCCTGCCACATTTGGAGGTGCCTTTGTATCCCTGCATCTTTCAGCTCACAGGCTGCCCCTTCCTGGGGACTTCCCATCACCCATGTTGGAGACTCATTCTATGATCCAAGAATACCACCCACAATTCTAAGTGGGGCTTCATGTGCATTTTCCTTACACTGAGAGAAGGCGGAGCTTTCCTAAGTTGTCTAAAGGAGCCAGTGATCTAAGAACTGAACAGCCATTGACGCATGGGTGAAACCCAAACTCCCTTCTGAGCATAGGCAGGCCTGAGCTAGCCTCACACCCTCCCTGCCCTCCTGTTCTTCTGTCTCTGTCACTTCTCCTGTTCCAAGGCCCACATGTTCCTTCCTTCTTTGTGGCCTTTGTCTAGGCTTGGCCTACTCATACCCATCCTGCAAGACCCATCCAGAGTTACCTCCTCCTGGGAGCCCTGATCCTACCCTCTTTACAAGCCAGGGGGTTTTTGTCCCCAGGCGGTGATTCACCACATACAATTCAGGTCTTTGCATCAACTGCTGCCCCACATGTAGTCCGTTTCCCAAGGAGAGTGAGCACTCACCAGGGGTTAATAATGTGAGAGGCAGGAGACAAGGGGCGCAGAAGTCCCCTAGGATATGAAAACCTTTGTCTCTCACTCTGGGTTTTCTGTCTTCCTCCAGGGACACCAAGAGCTCCCATCTCTGCCTTTGGCCAGGCTGCTTCTCACTGGATTCCTGACTAGGCCCTGCCCTAGCCCACCAAAGGTCCCTATACTTGGGAAGGAGCACAGATTTTTCTGAAACTGAATCCTTTTAACAAAAGAAAGAGAGATGGGGAGAAAGGAAAGGAAGAAGGAAAGAAGGAGAGAGAAACAAATTAATGGTGAGTGATGCAGGCCTAGGGCTAGGCATCCAGGGCAGCAGTCAGAGAATGGACACCTCAGAGTAGCCAAATGGACCTCCGGAGTGGAGCAGGAAACAGCATGCAGAGGCAGCAAGATTCCCAGCTGGCAGGGAATGTGGGGGAGGCAGAAAAGGCAGCCTGAGTCAGGCAGTGGCTCCAGATCTGCCAGGAGCTCTGGGTTCTCATTTGCCTTCACGTCATTCCCTCTTGTACCCATCTTGCTCTCAGGAGCCCCTACCTGGACACCTTTGTGCACCTTGCTGTCCCCAGCCCAGGGCCCTTGAGGAATAGGTAAGTGGAAAGACCCAAGGGAGTCTGGAACTTTGTGAAGGGCCCTGATGTCCCCCAAGTCACGAGAGACTTTTCTTTCTCCTGCTGTAGCCTCCCCATGAGTAGCACAGGGTCATCACGTCTTCCCTGGCCACAGTGCTAGGCTGTGAGGATCAAAGGAGAAACTGTGCTAACATCCTTGGGCAACTGTGAAGCTCTCTGCCTGAGGTAGGAGATAAGTACCATCATCATCATCCCTAGTGGCTCCCAGATCCAAGAGATCCAGGCTGACCCCTCCAAGGCTTTATCAAGCAATGCTCAAACAGCCAAGTCTCGGTGGAACTAGGTCCTGCTCTGAAGATCATGGGTATTGGTGATACAGATGGGGCAGGGCAGGTCCAGGATCCATTCTGAATCTCCAGCAGCTCAAGAATGGGCCGAATCCCCACTTGCTCCATCCCACCAACCTTCCCACCCAGGGGCCTCACCACACCCATCTGCTCACTGGACCCTCACAACACCTTTGTGAGCTCAGAAGGACAGAAAGGCCTATCCCCTTTTATAGATGAGGAAATGGGCCCAGGGAGAGACAGCTGACTTTTTATGGTCACACAGCACGTCCCATCCTCCTACATCAGGAATCATTCTCTTGACTCTTAGCAAAGAGAGAGATAAGAAAAAGAAGCCAAGACCCTTGCAACTGAGCCCTGATCTCTCCTTAGGATGCCGTTGCCCTTTGAATCAGGGAAGGAAGTGAAAGTGAGGTCTCTGCTTCCCCACTGAATGTTCCTACCAGGGCTGGCCCAGGCCCAGCCCATGCTCAGCTTGGCTCCTTAAGTAGACACCAATTCTCTGCCTTCTAGTCCACATGGGACCCCATGTTCTGAGCGTTCCTCAGGGAGCCTGGACTCTGGACTCTGCTCTGCACTATCAGACTAGTCCTGTATTAAGACTGGCTAGAGTCTCCTCTTTGGCAAGAGTCCTAGGCTCTCCTGAGACTAGAGCGTCCTATAGGGCCACGTGGGGCCCTTCACTTGAGCAGCATGATGAGGGTGCCTTCTTCCCCCTTAGAGCCCAGGTGACAGGAGTGGCCACCTACTCCTGGGAGTAGGTCTGGGAGACCAGGGCTGCCCTGTTCCCCAAAGACTGGAGTCACAGTGGGTGACAGGTCACATTTCTTCCTAGGCCTAGTCCCAACTGTGCTACCAACTCATTGTGTGGCCCTGAGGGCCGGCTCCCTTTTCTGAGCCTCATTTTTCCATCTAGAAGATGAGAGGAAATGACCTCTAAGGGGCCCCTTGGTTTGACACTCTAAATTTCCATTTGCTCATTGAGCCTGCTCCTCTTTCCAGCTGGGGTGCACTCTGCCAGCATGGGGCTGCTGAGGGTTACTGTGGAGGCAGGCACTTCACTTGTTTGGGAGAATTCACTACAGGGCCAGGTACCCTGGTCCTCTGAGACCTCCCTCAGGGTCTGCAGCCACCCAGGCTGTGGAACCCAGCTCCCAGATAGAGGGTCAAGGAGGTGGGGCAGGAGATTCTCCTGCCCCTCACCACTCCCCCCACCTTGGGGGGAGGAGAGAGGGAGGGACCTACTTCCTAGTTTCATCTGTGGTAGGTGGAGGCCACGTTAAATAAACTCAGCCTCGGGAAAGTCTTCATTTACACAATACATGGCTGAAGTCACTTCACAAAAACCCCTTTCCACTAGCTGAGCACACAGGCTCTCATTAAGACCATCAGTACTTGCTGACCTGAGGAGCACAGAATTTGCATATAGGTCTAAGTGACTCACTGTGGCATTCAGCCAAGTCACTTCCCCTCTCTGGGTCATTTTCCTAATGTCCACACTGTGTGGCTGGCCCAGAGGAGTTAGGGCAGGCAGGCAGGCGGGTTTCTGGTTCTGAGGGCCTGTGGTTTCCCGTGGTGCCCTGCCCCGCCCCAGCATCATGCTGTGTTAGAAAATGGCCCAGATGCACCACCCAGGCCTGGGCCACACACATCTGCCACAGTCAAAGAGCAGCAGCCTCAACCAAATAGGCTGGGGAAGACTGGGGAGGGCCAGGGTGCCTTGTGCCCACAGGGATCAGCTAGATTGGCATGATTTCTGGCCATGTGCCAAGCCCTGGGCAGCCCCAGACTGAGCCCCATGACCCTGTCCTCAGCTCAACACACAGACATCACAGACTAAATCCTAACCCCAGGTTCACCCTAGCCCTGGCTTGGCACAGACCAGACCTTGGTACAGGCAGCCTTTTCACAGATGTGAACCTCAGCATGAGGCATGCCAGGGAAGAGAATATGGGCAGCCCACCGCCCACAGCCCCCAGCTCACCGGAGTGGGATGCGGATGGCGATGTAGCGGTCAATGGCGATGGCCAGGAGGCTGAAGATGGAGCTCTGTGTGAGGACCAGGACAAAGCAGGCGAAGAAGAGGCAATTATGGCAGGCAGCACAGAACCCTGTGCTGATGGTGATGGCGAAGGGGATAGCGAGGACTCCCACAGCAATGTCGGCTGCCGCCAGTGACACCACAAAGTAGTTGGTGACGTTCTGTAGGTTGCTGTTCAGCCACACAGCCCAGCACACCAGCACATTGCCCAGGATGGCCAGCACAGCAATTGCCAGCTCCACCATGATGTACACCCAGGAGCCCATGGTGGGCATGGCCGCAGACAGGCAGGGTCAGCAAGGACACGGGCCAGGCCAGCTCACGGTCCATAGCTGCAGTGCAGCTGGCCCTGCCCAGGCCCCTGAGCCCCTTCTTCACAGGAGCCAAGAGCGTCCCTGCAGGCAAGCAGGGGGGGGGGGGGCTCCCCAAGGGCTGTTTCAGAGCCAACTCTGAGTCTCCAGAAACCAGACCCTCTTCAGGGGCTCCGGCAGCATCTTGGCTCAGCTCGGCTTCACAGTCCCTGAGGCACCTGCCAAGGGAGAAGCCTTGTGAGGAGCTGGACCATGGGCAGAGAGGGAAAAGCTGAAGATTCCCAGAGGTAGCCCTCAGCCCCAGCTTACCAATGCCTTCCCTGCAGACCAGGCATTAGCCTGAGAACAGCCCACTGTGCCCTGCCCCTCCCACCCTGGACACAGAGGGCTGGGGGTCAGCCTCAGTCCTTGTTTTTTCTAGGGGAGCCAGGAATCTTTTTAAAGTTAAGTCACTTGTGTTGCCCCCACCCCCACTCCATGCTCAGCTTTTCAAGCCTTTTGTGGCAGCCCTGCCAGTCTCCTGGGTCCCTGAGCTCACTGCCACCCCCATGACCCTTCCAGAAAGGCCCCCTCACCCCCTCGGACTCTCCCAGGTCCACCTACCTTCTCTCTCAGCCAGCTTCAGTCTGCTCCATCCCCCAAGAGCTCTTCCTGGGAACTACCAGCACCTGCCTAAGCTGCTAGGTTAAGGAGCAGGCCTAGAGTTCCAATCTGGAAGGACCTGGGTGGTCCATCTTGTCCTGTCTTCCACTGCTGGCAGCTAAGCCCCCCTGCCCTTGCTGGTGATGCTGCACAGTGTGGAGGAGCAGTCACAAAGGGAGCCCGCTCCTCAGCAGCCCCTGCCAGCTGACTGCACATCTGGGCAAGGGAACCGCCTCACCTCCCCCCACCCTCCCTCCTCCCACGCCCGCTCCCCAACCTGCTCCTCTGCCTGGCTGATGCCAGGACAGACTGAATTCAGTTTGGTGCGGTGCAGAAGGCAGGGTGCTCAGCCAGGACTTCCTGGGGAACTGCAGGCAAGGATGTTTTTTTCTTTTCTAGGCCTCAGTTTCCTCATTGATACAGTGAGGAGATTGGACCCCAGATAGCCTCTGGGGGTCATTTCAGCTCTCACTCACGATTCTATGAGAAGGAAATAAACAGATCTTAAAGGGCTCCCCCAGAGTGAAAATGTCATAGAAATGTAAGGAATTGCTGACCCTCCTGAGAAGCACAAGCAGAAGTAGAGGTCTTGGTTTCCCCCAGCCCAAACCCCTAGTGTTCACCCTTGAGCTTGTGAAATGGTCTCCATATCCCCTACCAGCCTAGGGGCCCCTCCCCACAGCCTCTGCCCCCACCTTATCATGCTCACATGTGCTGCCCAGTGGTGTCCCCTCATGCCAAATCAACCTACTCCTCCCGTCCTGGGCCTTCACGGGGCCCTAGGTGCACATGGGCGGCAGCTGCTGCCTGCATGGAGACAAGAGGCCCAAAGCTGCCCTTCAGCTTCCCACACTTGGGCTCAGGAAACTGCATCCTCCCTCACTCCTCCAGGACACAAGGGATAGAGCAGGGCTGGTGATCTTGGGAGAAGGTCACTCGTGGTCCCTGGCCATGTTCAAGGGGCCAGGCTGCAACAGATGAACGCCAAGTTTCCTTCTGACTCCTGTCTGCCTCAGGCGGCTGGAACTATATCCAAGGGGTATTCCCTATGCCCACTAGGAGGCTCCAATGGAGCACGCAACACCAGGAAGCAGGACAGAGAAGAGGAGGCAAAGTGCTTGAAAAATCGGGGGGTTCTTGCAGCCAGCCCAATGGCTTCTCTCAGGCCTGGCAGGGGCCCACCACCAAGAGACCATGAATGAATCTCAGGGCCCTGCTATACACAGGGTACTTGCCAGCCAGCTGCTCATAAAGCATGTCACTGGCAGAGGAGGATCAGACCAAGTCTCCTGGTGCTATCCCTGGCCACAGAGTGTCCCTTGGTGCTCCTGGCCTATAGCCTAAGACAGCATTCACCAGGGACCCCTCTCCCCTGCCCCCAGCTGCAGAAGCCGTGTGTTTAGGGTCTTGTTTTTATTCTCCAGAAGGGAAGTGACAGGCCCCGAACTACTTCCCTCCTAGGGGCCTCCCAGGCCCAGCACTAGCAGCAGGCCACTGTCCAGGCCAAGGGAGCCTTAGGGAACCCTACCTCCTCCTACCAGTGAGCCGCCTGCTCTCCTAGCCGCCTAACCATCACCTGCCACCCTTCTTACCCAGACTTCAACCTCTCCAGGGGAATTTGCATTCAGAGGCACTACAGCCTCTGCCAATCAGACCAACCCAGGCTAGAAGCATGACTTGGCTCCAGACCACTGTCCAGATTCAGAGGGCACCTGGCCTGGGGGAAGATGAGGTGGGATCACCAACAATCCACCTAACCCAAATACGTATCACATTTCTGTGGAGCCAGGCTGCCCTGCCCCAATGCCCTGAGCCTACTGATGGGGTCACACCACCAGCACCCATCCTGGATGCCAGGCTGCCTCCATGAGCCAGGCTGCCTGGCGTGGAAGGACCTTCAAGGGACCTAACCCAGCCCTCTGTTAGGTGAGGCTCTCTTGGCAGCCCTGGGTACCTGCCTACATATGCCCAGTCCTCAGGGTCTCCCTACTGTGCCCTCTGTGCCATGGGCCCTCATGTTGAACAGCACCTGGGACCAACACTCTTCCTGACTAAACTGAAGCTACCTTTCTACTGTCCACCATGCCTGGGGCACCCTCCCAATCTCACTGGATGCCATGGATCTTAGTGGTCACCAATCCTACCCACGTCAGTCTTGCAAGGGGCTAAAGGCACACCTAATGCCCCTGAGTCCTAAAAGGCTGCCTCCTTGCACATCTAGTTGCCCATCTGCCCTTCCTACAGCATTTCTGCAGGCTCTTCTAGCTGCTGCCAGCACATCCTGGGGTGAGACTGGCCTGGCCCCACAGGAAACCTGGGCATCTGTCAAACCAGAGTGCTGGCCCAAGCAGCTTAGCTGCTGCTCTCAACTCTCACTGCCCTCATCAGTGGAGCTCAAGGCACCAGGGGGCAGACAAGGCAGGGAGAAGGCTGCACAGCCTCCTACTGGAGCTATTTTGTGGGAAGGTTGGGAGCTTCCCAGCCATAGGTGGGCAAATCAGTCTGGGAGGTGGGGGCATCCTAACTTGTGGCCTTTGCCAGACGTTCATGGTATAAATGCTCCCCATATGGCCAATTTCAAGCTACTAATGTATGTATCACTGACAGGAAATGGGAATTAACACAACTCGAGAGACCCTATGCCACTAGGTTCCAGCCACCACTAAGCCACCACACCCTGCGCTCTCTCTGGATGCCAAGACTCTACGCAGACCTTCTTAGCTTGTGCAGCCTGCTTGGGAGCTCATGATGTGAGGGCATAGGGACATTGCGGTCCCTGTGTTCTCACTGGCCCCATGAGCCCCATTTTACAGATGAGGAAGCTAAGTCCCAAAGAGATTAACAACCTCTCCCAGTCTTACAGATACCAAGAGCATAAAAGGGTGAAATAGAGCGGCAGGAAATGCCCATAATAAACACAGAAGCAGGAAGATTTCTTGGGGCCTGCTGGCCCCTTTCTGCTTCCCTCCCTTCTGAGGCCTCCTAGAGTGACAGGAAGGTTGGAGGCCCAAGGGGAGGGGGCCAGGGGCGGAGCCAGGATCTGACAATTTCCTATCCCTCTCTGCTGACTCTAATTAATTCTTGAGTCATCTGTTGCTAGCCAGGAGGGGAAATTAAATGTTAATAATGTAATATTTCCCTGTGATTATCCCTTGTTGGGGACAGGGCAGAGGGCAGAAGCTGTCCCATATAAACTAGAGACACATGTTGGGGAATGTGCATGATAAGCCTTGAGAGGACAGCTCCCAGGATTCCCAGGAGTCAGACTCAAAACTGCTGCTTCTTCTGGCCTTCCTTCTTATCCCCACCAACCTGGCCATTTTAATTAAAACTCCATTTAATCAAAACCCACATATTTCCTGGCCCACTTCTGGCTCCTTGTAAGTCAGACTAGCGAGGCTTTCTGTACACATGCCCAGATGGTGGCTGTACACCCCAGAGCCTGCCTTCCAGGCAGGACCCTGCACCTCTGCTCCTGGGTGCTGCTAAGGGCAATAAACTAAGCCAAGTGTAGGACTCAGACCTGGCATAACCATGCTTGGCCCATTCCTGGGCTCCAGAATCCTAACCTGTGTCTCTTCCACTACTTCCTCATAGCAAATGTTATACAAATGCCTACCCTGTGCCATGCAGCATCCCAACTGCTGGATCACAGGGAGCTCTGTGCCACGTGCTACTGAGCCTGGCCTTAGCAAGGTCCTGAGCCTACAGCAGGGGACCTGGAAGGAGGAACTGTCCCAGGAGAGTGTGCTGAGAGCCAGCTGCTGCCTTAGTGTGCAGGTCACTCCCTGTCTCCAGGGCCTCCATTCCCACTTAAGATGACCCTGTAAGCCACAATTTCAAAGCACAGGAGAAAAGCTCAAGCTAAGAAAGATAAAGCAGCAGCACCCTGAATATGGAGTTTGATTCATTCTGGAAGAGATGAAGGTCATAATCTAATAATGTTTTTCAAAGACATTTAGGGTCTTTAAAGAGATGAAAAAAAGGAATAGCACCCATAAACAAGAAGGAGAACTTATGGCTTGACTGGCAAAAGCGAAACAAGAACAGGTGAATGAATATGAGCAAGAAAGAATATAAGGTCCCCAAAATGAAAAGTCAAGGGAATGAGAAAGAGAACACCATCAACACGATGCACTTCAAGCATGTACACAATTGAAGAGACAACTGGGGATCTGAGGAATGATCAGCCCTGAGGTATTATCACAGGAATTTCACAAAGACACGAAGCCCAGCAGGTGAGAGACACAGAAGGTAAATTGAGAAAGAAGTATGGACATCTGTCTAATGGGAGCTCAGTGAGCATGCAGAGAGCAACAAGGAAAGAAGCAATAGCTAGACAGGCAGCTTAGCTCCTGCTGCCAACCACACGCCCTCCGCTAGCTCTGTCATGACTGGTGTTTGGAGTGGCCCAGGCCTGGGCACAAGCCTCCCAGAACCCCAGGGCCCTGGGACCTACCAAGCCCCATCAACTGGAGTGGGACCAGTGTCTTCTGGTGCTGCCTGGAGGAAAGCCATGGAGCACCGGTGCCTCTTGCCTCCCCACTTCCCTCCCTGCAGGATAACTTCAGGAACATGGTACAGGCTTGGCCCAAAGTATCAGGCAGGCATCCAGTGGTACCCCCTCTCCCACAGGCCCTCCATGTGGCTGCTGTTCTCAGCTCTGGGAGGGCAGGATGTGTGCAGGAACCAGCCGGGTTGGAGAGCCAGTTCCCTGCACTGAGTCTAGCCCCCCCTAGAGCAGCCTCCACAGCACCAGCCCCTGGGGCCACAGGGCCTTGCCACAGCTCCTTTCTCCCCACAGGGGGCCCAGAGTTCGTCTGCCATCCCCGAGTGTCCAGGCCAGATACTGGAGAGACTGCATCTTCCCAGCCTGAGGTGGCCATTCACCCTCTCACTGGCTGCTGCATCTGATGGCCTCCCTCCAAGAGGTCACCCCACACACAAGGTGCTGGGTGCCCACTCTGTGGTGGAAGGAGCTCAGGTGGGATCCCACTCCTGCTCCATCCCACATTCCTTGAGATCCTGAGCAGAGTCTTCCCTTCTGTACCGATGCTCCTGTGAGACAGCACCCTGGGAAGTGCATAGCACCCACACCTCCCTGAAAAGAACCCTCTAATGGTAGGATGACAGGCACTATGATGCCAGAAAGAGATGTGGGGTGGGGGTGAGGGGAGGTGGGGAGGTTCCTAGATGGCCCTAGTGGGCCTGGCGTGGGGCCCTGGGAGAAGGCTGGCCTGTTGGAGGACAGGAGCTCCCCAGAAGGTGGAGGATGGGAGGGAGGCAGACCCACTTCTGGGGTCCCTGGGATGAAGGCATGATGATGCAGCCCTGGAGGCTGAAGGGAGAGGGTAAACCAACTGCAGCATGGCCTGTGGGCTGGCCCAGATGCCACAGGGCTCTGCCACTGCTCCTCGTTCCATGAGGCACCCCCCACCCCCACAATTTGCAAAGTCCACCGAGGAGCCAGAGGTGAATGCCCCTGTGATGGATGGGCAGACAGAGACCACCAGCCCAGATACTAGGAGAGGCACCAGAGTGGTGCTGCCTGCCTCTCCCTGGTGCATTAAGGCAGCCTTTCCTCCCAAGTGATAGCTGGGCTGGTGGGTGTAGCAGCAGCAGAAGTGGGAGCGGCACCAGCCCCTGCCCAGCAACTTCTGAAACAGGACTGTCCTGCAGAAGAGGGCCCAAAGCACTGTGGATAGTTTCCCAGAGGAGGGGCCGATTGGGCTGGACTTGGAGGACAGGGAAGTGAGGGAGCAGGGAGGGAAGAGAGTCCAGGCAAAGACAACAGCCTCTGTGAGGCTCAGGGGCCTGAGGGAGTCCTGGAAAGCTGGAGCACCCAGCTCCCATCTGCCCCCGGCTGGAGTGAGAGGCAGCTGGTCTTCCCCTCCACCCAGACCTTCCCATCCCCAGAAGGATCCCATGGACTCCACAATACAGGGGTCCTTTTCATGATTCTATAGGCGGGGGCTAGGGGACCTTTGCCACTAAATGGCCCCTCCCTACCACCTAGAGCTCCCAGGCCTTGGCCAGAAGATGAGCAGTCTCTTGGGGATTGGCGGGGGGTGGGGTGGGGAGCGGGGAGTGCTGTCTGCATCCCAGCTCCAAGCTCCTATCCATCCCCCACTTCCCTTCCCCATCTGACCCCAGCCCAGACCTCCAGGATACTGCCTTCAGGCACCACAACCCAACTACTCCCTCCAACCTCCAGACCATGAGGTAACCCCTCCCTTCTGTGACTGCCAATGCTTCCCTGGGCCCAGGCTCCTTCCCTGGGGGTTCAGACTCATTCCTTTTGCCTGCTCAGCACCTGACTCCAGCAATCTCCTCAGTAGCCCCTGACACACACCCCCAAACTCCTTCTCAGCATATACTTCGTGCCCTAGCCATCCCTCTGGTCATCCTCCCCTTAGCTTCCCATGTGCACAGCTTTCAGTGCCCAGCTTGAGTTGCAGCAGACGAGACAAACGCCACAAGAAGGTTGGGATGGCTATTCCAGCTCACTGGGGTAAGGTAGCTCAGGAATGCAGTTAGATGCTTATTTGCAGGGTGTGATGCCCTGAAACCAAGTGCTTGCCTCCAAGCCAACTCCAATCCACATGTCCCTCTGTCAACAGTGATCCCCTGTGGTGCCCCCCACCCCACCTCAAGGCCAACAGCCTCCCTCTGTTCCCTAACTAAAGCATAGACCCCAACCTGTCCTCTGGTCTGCCTTGCCTCTCTCTCATGCTCATCTCTCATTTACTCTCCACAACCCTGTACACCAAGCATTGTTCATTCCATCATGCTTGTTTTACAAATAAGACAGATTCTAAGGGGGCAGTGACTTGCCCAAGGCTGCTCAGCAAGTGCACCAAAGATGCAAGAGCAGAACCCAGGTTTGGGCATCGAAATCTGTGGTCCATTGGGTACCCTTGAAGCCAGCCTCTCTTGGGCCGTGGGCTCCTGGGGGCAAGACCACAGTGTGGTTGGGGGCCTACACTTCACAGACCAACATGAGGGAGGGCAACATGTAAGCCCCCAAGGTTGGCCAGGACTGGCCTGGACCAAAGCCTCTCTCCTCCCAGCCATATCTGGACCATCCTCAGCTTCTCTGAGGTTATGAACAGGGAAGCTGGCTTAGCCCAGAACCTGATCTGCACTGAGGGGATTGGGATGGAGGGGCAGTGGCCGGAGGGACTCTAAGAGTCCCATGAGGACTCTAAAGGACAAGGACAGAGCAAGGAGGTGTTGACACCACTACCTGTGGACAAGCCACAGTGAGGAGCTCCTGTCATAGACCCGCTGAGACCCGAAATGGGGAGCTGGCCCACAGGGCAGAGCCTTCCCAGCCCACCCAAGGCCTCCAGGATTAGCTACAGCAGGACTAAAGAGGGAGCCCCTGACCCCACAACATCCTCCCTGGCCCACTGCGCTCCAGAGAGCTCCCCAGCTCCCCATCATGGTCCCTCCCCCCCTTCCCCCCACCGGCGGGACAACCAGGAGCAACCATGTTGGGGAATGGAGGCAACATGGAGTCTTCTGGAGGGTGCAGAAGCTGGCAGTCCAGGCAGCTGGATAGCAGAGACCAAAGAGGGCAGCCTGAGCTCTGGGCCGGAGGCAAGCACAGTCCCTTTGGGTGGAAACGGGCCTGGGTGCTCCCTACGATGGTGAGGGACAGCTGGCCAAAGGGACAGCCTACTCCTTTCCCAGGGGCCAGCCACAACTCCAGTCCTAGGGAATGGGGGATGGGGAGACCTGCCCCCCAGCTTCTCTTTCTCCCCCAACAGATCCTTAGGGCTCCACCTTCTTCCCATTTTACAGTATGAAAAATTAAAATCTAAAGCGGCCTGGCAGTGCCAGAACGCAGAGATCTCTGTGCCGCGGGGCCTCGGCCCCCTCGTTTATCCTTTGGACCGTCCTGCGCCAAGTCCCTCGAGGGCCGCCACCATTCCCGCCATTCCTACCTCCGCTCAAAGCAGCCCGGCGGACGGCCTGGGCCAGTCCGAGCCGTGTACCCACCCTGCCCGTCCTCCGACCTCCCCTCGGTCCCCTAAGTCCGGGTCCCGCCACCACTGTCCCCGGAACGCGCCTGCCTCGCCCCAGCGTTGCAGACTCCTCGCCGCGCCCCAGGCGTTAGGGATGCGGAGCGTCTGCCCTCGCCGTTCCTTCCCCGGAATGCCGTCCCCGCCCCGGGCTTCTCCACCTGCGGAAGCCCTCTCTCACCCCCGGGGATCCAACCCGCCCTCCTTCAGGCCGCACCTCGGCGCCCCCAGCCCACCCCAGCCGGCCGCGTCGGAAAGGTTCGCCGAGTGCCCTGGGGCCGGCTAACGGCGCCTGGACGGACCGACGGACGTTTTCCGCACGTCACCTGCGGGTCCAGACGCCTGCCCCACACGCCCCGCCGCCGGGGCCGCCTCACTCTCGGGCCCCCTCCCCTCCCCGCCCACCCGTGCGCACCTTCCGGTCCAGTTTGGGGCGGCCCGTTGGGTCGCACACCGCTCTTCGACCGAGTTTCGGACGTGCGCCCGCCCCTGAGCCGCCCTTGCACCCGCCATTTCAGCCCCCGCCTCGGGGCAGGGATCGGACCCCAGCTCTGTGAACTCGCTCTCGGGGCGGCGGGAAGAGAGGGTAGGAGCGGCGGGGTGCCCTGAGGGGAGGGGTCCCGAGCCACCCGTCCCTCCCAACCCCGCAGCCTCCGACGGTCCCCTGCCGCCCGGCCGCCCGCCCGGGACCTCGGGACCCCAGACCGGAGACCCCTCCTGACCTGCAGCTCGCGCGCCGGCTCCCGCTGTCTCCGCGGCGTCTCGGGCTCGGGCTCGGGCTCCGGCCGCGCCGCTCACGGGCGCCCCCTGCAGGCGGCTTCGAGACCCGCGCTGTCCCCGCCCCGCCCCGCCGCGCGGGGAAACCGAGGCCCGGAGTGGGCCCGGGGATCGGGGATCGGAGGAGCCGGCCTGCGAGCCCGGCCGATGCCCGCGGTAGGACGAGGCCGCAACCGGCTGGACCGTACCGCATCCTCGTCCACGGCCCTCAGCGCGCTCTTCCCGGCTGAGTCCGTCGGGCCTCCTCCAGCGCCACACCCCCTCCTTTCCTTCCACCACGAGCGTCTGGCCCCAGTCCTTCTTCCCGCCCCGTGAAGCCCGCCGGGCCCCTGGCCTGTATTCCCTTTCCTCCAAGAAGACTTCAGGGCTGCCTCTGCCGTTCTAGTCCTCCCAGACTGTACTGTCCCTTATCATTGAAGCTGAGCTGGTCAGTGCCTGCCTGTGTCATCCCTCCCCAGTGTCTAACTGTGACCCAGGAAGTGCCCATGCCAGCTCCTCCTCAAGTCTTTCCACGGCTGCACTGTTCCTGATAAAGCCCAGTCTCCTTCCCTTGGCATTCAAGGCTTTCAGCGATGAGGTGCTGCCTGGTCTCCAGCTTTGCCCTCCCTTCCTGAGTCCTGCCCCAAGCTGGGGGGTGGGGGACAGCGGTACCTCAGCTCAAAGGATGCCTCTAGAAAGCTGGCCCCAATATCCAGTGACCCATCTGACTGTCCCAGCACAGACTCTGGGCCAGGCCCCCTCCTGTTCTTATAGCCTCTGGGGCCCAGTTGGGACCTGTCCCCCCACTTCCACTTCTCTGAGCAAAGTGATGGGGAGTCACTTCCTGTGCCAAACACTAGCCTGGAATCTCAACCCCTTGGGCTGGGAGTCCATCCTCCCCTCATCCCCAACCCCATGTTTTAGATACTTCAAATTGGGAATGACCTCACAACGGCCCTAACCCAGCCATACGAGGAGACCCGCCTTCTACCCTTTTATCAGGACAGAGTAATCCCAATTCTGTGCACTGCAGGATGAACTGCATCAGATGGCCACAGAGACCAGGACATTGGTGGCCAAGGGCTTGTGGGATTGCATTCTTGAACCTCCTGGGGCCAGCACAGTCACAGGGAAAAGCCCAGGAGAGGGGCTTGCACAGGGCCAGACTGGACCCTCGAGCTGAGGCCCTGGCAGGAGCATGAGGTCTCCCACAGGAGAGGACAGTTAGGAGGTCGGAACCCAGGTACAGCTGAGGAACTAGAACCTGAGGCCCATCACTTGCCTGGATTCAGCCTCCAATGCCTGACAGCCTCTTCCAGCTCTTTCCCAAGTCTGGGCTCCTGTCTCCATTCAGCCAGCTCGGCCCCTCAGGTTCCTGTTTCCCCTAATACCAGTATTAGGATAGGCCGTGGGGGGGGGGTGGTGGTGGGGCAAAGGAGGGCGGACTGGGAGCGGTCAAGACCCCAACACAACTCCAGGAAACCCAGGACCTCATGGTGAGATGCAGAAGACTTTTCAAATTGGGAATAGTTCCTGGATGCCTTTCCAACCTCCAGCCTTGAAGCCCTGTCTCCTACTTGCCCCCCGCTCCCCAGCTTAGGAGTTTGTGGCCCCAGCCATCTTCCCACTCACCTCCTGTGAGGGTAATGGGGGACGGAAGGGAGGTGCTCCCCACCAGGCAGGGACCCTACCGCTGGGGCGACACTGGTGCTGTGGCTTTCCCTCAAGTCTTGAGTTTCTTCCCATAGCCTCACCTATAAAATATGAGTTTTGTTTCTGCCCTGCCACTTCTTGAGCCAGAGTCAGACTATGATGTACCAGCTGGGGGTGCTGCCTGGCCAGGGGATCCTCCCTCATGCCCCTGGCTTCCCACCCTTGCTTCTGTGCCATCTCATGGGATAAATTACTCCTATGGTGCAGACAAAACCCTCCTGCCCACACTTGTTGGACCCATATTCATTCAAGTCCTCACACAACATACCCTGCAAGGAACAGCTTGCAGGGAGACACCTTTGGGTCTAGAAGGGACTATGGGGGTTCATGAGGCAGAGACCAACACTCAGCCAACCCCAGGGGTCACTATTGCCCCTCTAGCCCCCAGTATGGGCCCACGTGAATCTCTCCCCTGCCATTTCTATTCTGGGGCCCAGCACTCTTTCCACCCTGACCTCCCCATGTGCGACCTGGCTGTGCACACACCTGTCTCCACACCAGACAGGCCCCATGCCCAGGGACTGAAGGCTTCATTTCTGCAGCTGGTCCTTAGGGCCAGAATGCCAAAGCCCTCAGAGTTCACCCCCAGGGCCCAGTGGGCAGCCCCCAACTCCTCAGCATGGGTGCCCCATGCCTGGGGTAGCTGTGTCTCTAAGCCAGAGGTGATTAGGAAGGGCTTGGTTCCACCACAGAGCCAGCTCCCTGCGGCCCCTGGGACCTGCCTATCACGGGAGCGTCACCAGGTCCCCAGCCTTGCCCTCCAGCAGTCCTTCCCCACCCAGCCTGTTAGAGGCAGAGGGAGCCGCTCCTATGGTTCTGTGTCATCTGTCATGTGCCTCTGTCCAGGTCTCCAGTGAAGCCATCACCTAGACAGAATACACCCAGGAGCCTCCAGTTCAGTAGTGACAGGAAGCAGGCATGTGGGAGGGCTGTTCACAAACCTCATCTCCCCACTGAGCGGACATGCTCATAGTTGACCCACATCTCCTCCAGGACTTCCAACACCAGGGGCCTGGGCTCCTGGCACCACCACAGTGTTGGCCTTGTGCTCTGGCCAGTGCTGTGCCCTCCTCAGCCTGGAAGTCACACTCAGGTGTCATGGCCATAGGGGAGGCCCCTGTGCATGCCCAAGGGAGTTCTGAGGGTAGGGCACAGGCCTGCTGCTCCTCAGGCATGGGGATGCCCTTGGCAGGACTCGTCTTCTATCTCTGGGCCTTGGTGCCCTGCCCAGGTCCAGGCCAGGCTTTGAAGGCTATGGGCGCCCACCCTTCCTTCCGTCCAAGTCCAGGATCCTCAGGCCAGGCAGTGGGGCCAGCTGGGCTCTCTCCTGCTCCAGATTTCTGGTCTCAGATGGTCCACTCCCACCCCACCCCCGCCAGCTTTGTTCCTATCCAGGATGCACCTGGGCGGCCTCTGGCCCGCTTGTTTGCTCTGAGGCCAGCTGGGCCACATCAGGGGGAAAGAAATGCCAGACCCAGGACAAAGCACCCAGTGGGTGCTGGGGCCAGTGTCCCTGCGAACCAGCCAGGCCACCCTGAGATACCAACTTCTCTTTCAAATGGGCGGGGCACTACACACTTCCTGGGGCTCTGGAAATGAGGAAGTGGGGGACCTCACAGGGTTCCACTCTATGCTTAGATTAAAGCAGGCCCCAAGAAGACAGAATCATACCAGAGGAAGCTCCCTGAGCCACCTGTAGGCACGGCAGCGCTCCGATTCTCCAGCCCAGTCCCCAGCAAGATGTTCCAGCCCACATTGGCTTCTGGGTATGTCAGCAATCCCACTAGGAACTCTATGCCTCTGAGCTGATCTGGGCAGATCCGTGTCCATGTGGGAACTGAGGTCCAGACAGGAGTGCGACCTCGTCCTGGGCTCCATGATGGACAGGGACCACATGCATGCAAGAGCGTGCCCCTCACCACCCTAAGAATGGCCCTAAGCCAGGAGCCCAGGCACTGGCATGCAGAAGCTGCCAGACCACCAAACCAGTTGCCCTCTCCCCACACTCCCTGCACCCTTATCTCCATGCCCTGCCAGGCACTTCCCTACCCCAATTCACAAAGAGCAGGGTGAGTGACAGGAGGGACCAGGAGGGGCCTTTTTTTGGGGGTCATCATATTGCAGAAGTGAGAAGAGTCCCAGCCTCTCACAAGCTGGTGCTAGACCTGGGGGTGGAGGGGGAACCCAGGTGTCCCAAGTCCCACTTGGTGCAACCTGCTTCCTGCCCAATGGTCCTGTGCTCTTCCCCAGCCCTCCTCTTAGGACTACAACCCCTTCCTAAGAACCCCATACTCACTCCATAATGAACACATCCTCCAGCGACTCCTGGGGCCTTTCCTTGCTCTGGGTCTGGCTCAGATCAGGTGGCGGCGTAGATGGCAGGCTGTGCCCAGTCACTCTCCACCCCTCACCCTTCTGACCCACCCTCACAGCCCCCCAGCTCCCAGCTCTATCTCCACACTCAGCCTGCTCTCCCACAGTGCGAGCCAGGCCCAGGGAATGTGGAGCCCTGTCCTCCCAGACCCCCACCCTGCCTCCTACACAGATGCACTAGCTGTGGCCCAGCAAAGTCCTGACTCCATAGGCTCAGGGCTCCTATCTAGTACTTTCCCAATGGCCTGGAGCAGGCCCTGACTAGAATCCACCCCTTATCCACCTGGTACAGAGCACAAGACCCCTTATATCTGCCCCATCCTCCATTTAAAGGACAACCCAAACCAACTCAGGTCAAACCAAGGGTGGGAGAAGTGCAGCCCAGCAAGAATAGGGCCAAGGAGCTGGCCACTGTGTGTCACCAGAGCATGGCCACCCACGGCCGAGGACCCCACCCTGCGAGGCTGTGGATGGAGGGGTGAGAATGCTTCTGTATCTCTCCCCTTCCAGAGAAACGTGTTTTCCTGCTTTCACCCATCAAAGCCACCACCCCCCCGCCCCCCCCCCCACCCCAAAGAGGTTCTAGAAACTTCCCTTAAGTCAAAGTGGAAACAACTCCCTCCCCAGAGAGCTAACCAGGGACAGGAAGAACAAGTGCTAAGTCTAGGGAGGCAGAGGCCTCGGGCTGGTCCCACTGGGAGCCACCAGGCTCTAAGCAGGTTAGGAAGTTGGGCTACAAATGGACTCCTCTATGGTCCACCTCAGTCTGCTCCTGAGGCAGCAGGCCTAACAGGCAGGAGGGATGTTTGAGGGAGGGCAGCCCCCACACCTAAGGGGTAGCAGCTGAGGGAGCCTGTGCTGTCCCTTTGCCCAGGGGTGCTGGGTGGCATCACCCCTCCTGCCGATCACAGCAGAACAACCACAGCGAAACACACAAGCTCACCCCAGGCCCCACAGCTGGTGAGTGGGGAGAAGCTGGAAACACACCCAGTCCTAGCTCAGTCCTCACGCCCAGCCCTGTAACCCAAGGGCTTGGGTGCTGCACTCTGGAAGCTGGGCTGAAATGGACACTCATGGCTATCAGCACCGTTTAGGGGACTCTTGAGCACTCACAGGACATACCTCAATTCAGACCGTGGGCTCTGGGGCTCCCCAGGTGTGTGTTCAGTTACTGGACAGATGCTGACCCTGGGGAGGGGGGGTCTCAGGCCCAGGAAGGGCCTCCTAGGTCACTGAGTGTCCGGCAGGAGGCAGCCCCACGGGACCCTCTGCATGTGACATGTTACATGTGCAATGTGATAGGACCTGGTGTTGTTCTGGGCTGCACTCTGTGGATTCATCATCATTCCACACAAGATACACAGGAAAAATAAGGCTTGACTGGTTTGGTTGCCTCTGAGTGGTATAATTATCGATTTTTTGTTTCTCTATAATTTTATATATTCTGAAAATTATCTCCAAGATGATGCATTGCTAAAAAAAACAACAACAAAATCTCCAAGCCAAGGCACCCTGCCCCCCACTCTGTTCCCCAGAACAGCACATGTCTGGGCTACAGTTTGGGAATGCCAGGGCTTCTGTTCTTGTAGGGCAACTTAGACTGTGCTTCTGGGGTCTTGGTATCTGTTACACAATCTCAGTGGTCCCAGGGCCACCCTTGTCTCAGGCCCGGGCACTTGGTCATGCCTGGTGGCTCTGCACAACAGCCCAGGGTGGGACCTATCACACACCTCCTCCGTCCCTCAGGTCCTTTCCCCACAATGTTTCCTGGCCTATGAGCTGAAGGGGAGGGGGAGATAAAGGGGACAGAGCCTGGGCTCAGGTGCCCTCCTCTTGCCAAAACCCAGTCCCAGGAGGCTTCAAGGGTCCTGTTCACACATGTCAGAGGGGCAGCTGGAAATGTCAAGCTAGAAAAGCCCAAGCCTGATGTCTTTCAGCAATTTTAATACATTTGAGAATATTTCATAGAACAAAATAAAAAAGTATTGTCAGTCAGCAGAAGCCCATGGTTGAGGGATACAGAAATGTAACTGGCCCTTTTGCAGTAAAGCTTGTGCTTGAAGGGAGAAGAGGCAAAATGACTTCCTGGAGGCTTCAGGTCAAGTGCCACTGGACCAAAAGCACCTCACAGTAGCACTTTTAGGTATGTATGACCATCTAGAATTATCCTATAAAGCCAACATCATAAAAAGAATCCTATTAGAAAAAGCAAAAATCACGCTTCTAGAATCTTCTCACCTGTGGACCCACATGCAAAATGTGGGCAGCCCAGCCAGACACCCCTGCACAGCTTCTTGTCAGAGAGACAGAAATGGGCCTTTAAACAGGTGGGCCTCGTCCCGGCACTCCCCGCGGCCACCCTCTGCCCTGTCACTGACCTCACGGCAGCCTTGTGAGCACAGCCCCATGCCTACCAGCATGAGTTGCCAGGGCTGGCTCGCTTGGCTAGGAAGGGACAGATGTGTGAACTGCAGATCCAGGGAAATCTTTTCCTTCACAGAACAAAAAAGCACCCCCCAACACAATAAATAAACAAAAACATGGCCGCAGATCGGACATACTGGGTCCAGACAGGAGCACAGGCTTCCATGAGGGCGAATGAGAGCCAAAGCGGAACTCAGAAAGACCAAGTGGAAAGACACTGAAAAACAATTAGTTCTCACCTAACAGTCCCTCCTGTGACAGCACAGGGCAACTGTCAACAGAACAACAGAAATCAGAATAGAACCTCGTCAGGAAGGTTGAGACAGGTACCATCTCCCAGGGTCTTCCAGTGTGCCCTGGGGCTGGACTCTGCTGACCTCTCCTTCCTTAGCTGAAAATAGGCATTTCACAAAGAGCCTCCAGTTGGGGCAGCAGGTTAGGACCTCTGGGCAGGGCTGATGGGCACTTACCAGCCACCTGACTGTGGGCCAGCAGGCCACATGCACACAACACACAGCCCATTTCACAATAACCACATTCTTCTCTAGGCTACAGACATATCAAGTCCTAGTCAGGAACACCACACTTGAACGCAGAACCCTCGGCCCATGTGCTGGCCGGGCACCTTCTTCGCATCCTGTGGTTGGGGCAGTGATCCTGCTTCCACTGGTGGCAACTCTTCCTCATGCTGCTTTGCAGGTGCCAAACACAGCTGTGTTCTAGAAGCAACAGGTCTTGACACTGTTTAAACCAACAGCTACTGTGTTAGGCACACAAGAGATGCAGGCTCCCTGTTCCCAAGAAGGGCTGAGTCCCAGTCTGAGAGTCATCTCACCAGGACACCTCATGATAAGGCTTTGGTTCCGCTGCACAGAAGAGGTGCTGGTGCGGCTGCCTGTCACTCGGAACCTGGAAGGTGGTGTGGCAGGGGACCAACTCCATCGCTGGGCTGCATGTCATGAGCCCTGAAGACATCTGCTGTAGCTGTGTATGCAGTGGCCTCCAAGACCCCCCTTGCAAGGAGAGTTAAGGCACTTCCTTAAATTCTTGCCTAGGAGGATTTCGTCTGAGTGACTCAGAGTGACTTTAAATTACACTGTCTGGGCTGCCTCCAGCTGTTTAGCTTTTTCTCCTGCTATGTCCGACTTCATTTCTGGCTTTCACCAGGCTAATGTCCAGATTTTGTGTTTTAGCTCTACGTTCACGAAACAAATTTAACTTTGGTACCAATAGAACAGGAGCTTTTCCCCCCAATATTGCTCATAAGAAAAAAAAAAAATTTTAACCAGAACTCCTTTTGACCAATTCTTTTGTCCAGAAACCTAATGCCAGAGCTGGGTTTCCAAGCCCCTTCAAGGCTGAAGGACAGGTCGGCAGAGGCGTGACAAGGGGGACCCAGCAGCAAAACCAACCATTCAGCAGCAGCAGACCCTTTGAGCCAGGAACTTGAGTCGCAATCATTTGTTAGCTCAAGTTGCAAACACTTAAATCACACGGGCCAGGACAGCCCTGTCACCCGGAAGCGGTGGCCATCCCACTGCCATGGGATGCACGCCTTGAAACTGAGCCCACGTCCAGGGCCGTGGCCTGTTCACCCAGCCATCTCTGCCAGGTGCCGACTTCCCTGCCCAGTTCTCCCAGGTGACAGAACCTGCGCTGGCAAGGAGTCCAGAAGAGCTGCAGCTAAAGCTTTCACTAACCCCCTGTGAGCTGCCCACATCATTTCACCCCCTTCCCCAAGTTTAGCTGTGCGTGAGCCGTTTTTTACACCCCGCAGCACTAATGTAGTTCAATATTCTCTTCAGAAAAGAAACTCCGCAGCAAACAGCGTGTGTGATGTGCATTGAGCCCACGCCGACCTCTGACCTGACAGGTCATGTACGAGGAGCCCAGTGTGAGCCGTGGGCCACAGACGCCTGAGTTCTCCCAACTCAGAGGCCCCGGCTGAAGGCTCACACGCTGCGGGGCAGCCCAGAGAGTCGCTGAAAGCTTTACGGGGTGCATAGCTAATGGCGTTGGTGTCACTTGGTAATGGGGAGAGTCCTTCTGGTGTGCTCAGGTTTCAAAGTACTTGTAGATTGCTGTCACGTAAAGCATCACGCTTTGCCAATCAGGCCGCTCGGTCCGGACCATTTCATTAATGTCCTGGCGGAGAAGGAAGAGACCTGCTTAGAATCCCAGGTCACCTCTGGGCCCATCCCAACAGGCTCCCCCCACAGCTGGGGTCGGGGGCTTCGACTCTGGGCTAAGCTGGATCATATCCACCAAAGGCCTGGCCAAGATGCCTGCTCCATCGCTACCAAGTGTGCCTGCGAAGTGTCAGCATGGTCCCTGAGCTGCCTGTCTGTGCCTGAGCCCTACCCCAGAGTCCCACACCGGGGTGCCCATGCTCCCGGCCACAGCCCTCCAAGGCTGGCTTTTGTCTTCTTTGGGGCCTTGCTCTCTGCCTACCTCTCTTAAACCCCTCCACATGGTGGCTTCTGAGAGCCCTTCTCACCCTAGTCTCTGTCCTGAGAGAGTCTCTGTGGGCCCAGGGCTCCCAGAACTCAACTTTCCAATGTCCTTCACCATGGCAACCATCTGAAATCATCAAAGACACTGTTCTCTAACTGTATCCTGCAGAATATCAGTGATCTGTGAGATGCCAGCTGATGAAACCCAAGACTTGGATATATGACTAGAAGACCCCAAAAGAGTTTCACTGTTGCTGAAGAACATCCATGACTTTTCAGGGGAGCCATGCTCAAGAGAACCCGTGGAACCATGGGTGAGGGACACAGAACATGTTGCCACAGCCAGCACAATGGAACGGGCCACCCAATGGTGGTATAGAAAAAAGAAAATACGTTTGTTCAATGTAAGATCTTGACTAAAAGCTCTTTAGGGTGGGGAAACGGACAGCTTTTTATATGTTAGTACTTTACATGTGATATAAAATACCCAGCTAACGGGAAACATTTCAATAACGGTAATTTCTCTTTCTCTCTGTACAGCTGAATAGAGGACATATTTCTGTCAATTCAGAAGATACAACTTCTGGGACTTTACATGAACACTCCTGTGGGGTAAATATGAATGTAAACACTTCTTCAAAACCATCCAACGGTTACAAATGAGGGTAAGGGGTGTCCTTGAGTCCCTGACCCAGTCCCACAGGGCTCTTTACTCTGTGGAAATCTCAAGCTGGGCGCCCTGGACAAACACCTCAGTAGAGTTTATATATATAATGAAAGTGTCTCTAGGTGTGGAAGTACTGGCTTTGCATCTGGACGCAGTATTTTCTTCAGAAAGTCAGACATAGTGACAAGGTGAGAGCTCTGACAGAAGCATGTGTGGTTTGAGCTACTGCGGGCACTGAGCAGAGGCCTAATGACCCTGAAATGTGGGCTCTCTACAACTAATTTCTCACACTGTGAGTGGCATTTGCCACAGCACTTGTGAAGCGTGGCATACCTGCTCCACCTCTAAAGTCTCCTTCCTCGAATCGCACTCGCCTCCTCTCCCCCTAGCATGACAAAAGGCAGACAAACCCACAGGAATGCATCTCTGACAATGACATGTTATTGTCATGAGATTCACCTGAAAAAGAAGGTGACTCTAAGGAAGTCAAAGTCGCTGGGGCTGTGGTCAAGATGACTCCACCCACCTCAGGTGCTTCCTCAGGACGCACAAAGCGCCCACAGGACTGAGGTGAAACCCCTGCCGGGGCCCCTCTGGCAGGATGCTCACTCGGCCGGCCAGGGCCTGTGTGGACCCCTGTCTCGCCCAGTAGCCACCCAGGAACTCTCTTAATGAGAAGGAAGCTCTTTCCAACAAAAGAAGGGGCCTGCCAGTGACTCACCAGTGTGGATTTGATGCCGACGCTCTCAGCTGCCTGAAAGGCCAGGGTGAAGTTCCTTCGCTGTAAAAGAAACTGTGTGACTGGAGTGGACAAGCGAGGCCAGGAGGAAGGCAACCTGCACTACCTGTGCTGCCAGGGAAGATGGACAGCCACCTCCACTTGGTGCCAGAACAAACCTACACTGGAGCCCCTGAAGCCCCCACCTACCCTGACCACCCCTCCGCAGGGCCCACCCACTCCTCTGGTGACCGGCTGTAGAGCAATCTCCACAAGCCCCTTCTTTCCTCGCTGTGGAAAAGGGATGCTTCTGACACATCAGCCCTGAGCTGCCTGGACCTGGACCTCAAAAGCTGATCAGAAACACCTGTCAAATGAGCTTCCTCCCCAGGGGAAAATCTTCAAGGGTTATCTGAGGGCAGGAGGGGACCAGAGGAAGGCTCGGGCTTGGGACCTCTCCTAGTGCCCATCTGGACGAGGGTTCTCCCCAACCTGTCTCCAAGCACCTCCCTGAGTGGGACACCCGGACTGCACAGGGCTGGTGGGAGGCTGGCCTGGTGTGGTGAGAGCCCTGCCCAGACTGCTCATGCCTTGAGCAGTTCTCCGTGGCCAGTTCTTGGTAAAACCCTCAATTCTAAATATCATCACCCAGGAAGGCTGACAGCTCCCACAGGGAATGTTGTCACTTGGGGAATTCTGAACCCACCAAATGTCCTAGAAAGGTTGGTCAGGGACTGGCTGGCTCAGCACAAATAACTCAATCCCAGAACAAAACTGAGCTGGGATGAGGCCACTGTGAGCCAGCAATGTGACTTGGGTCCTGCCAGTGGAAGGCTCTGCCTCTCCTATGCGGTAAGGACTCCAGGAGCTGGCCATTCCACAGCCGGCCTACCTTATCTTGGCTGTTCAGCTCTTGATATGGAATGTGGGCCGGAAGGTACGTATGCAGGAGAGCACAGAAGGCCAACCCGTCATTCCAACTGCTGCTGAAGTTTGTAATGTCAATATTCTGAAGGAAAAGAAGAAAAACAGGTAAGTAACGCACGTTGTGATCTTCTGAGGAGGACGGTGAGGAGGAGAAAGGAGGCCTCAGATGCCACGTGGCCTCCAAATGTCAGGCAGGGGGAGCTTCCGGAGAAAGCACAGAGTGCTAGGGGCCATGTCCCAAGACCAGCAGGTGTCAGTGACTGGCCTTGTAGCAATTCCCCACTCCATCCTATCCACCACCTACAGATTGCTGCCACCTTGGTGGCACACGTTTGAGCCACCTCCTCTTCACGTGAAGAACAGTGGGCACAGGGCACTGTTCTGGCAGTTCTGCAGCATCATGGGGCCCTGGGGAGCAGAGTTCTACGCTGAGAAGTTATGATTCAGCCTGACCTCCCCTATTAGGGCTCAGGCACAGATTTATAGTACATAAAAACCCCTGTGTTCTGAAGGCATCAACAGCTGCCATCTTGCATTAGGAGACATTGGGAGCTGATTCATGCTGGGGCTGTGTGCGTCCCCACAGCGCTTCTCCCAGATCACCTCGACTTTCTTGTAAGAGGTACCTCATTCCATATTTATAGTATAATTATTTGCAACCATAAAAGTAACATATTCAGAATAGTTGACTATATGGTAACACAATTTGGCTAATGTGTAGCCTTTACCTTTACTTGCGAGAATTCTTTTTTTTTCTTTGAGAGAGAGAGAGAGAGAGAGAGAGAGAAGAGCATGCTCACTCGAGTGGGGGAGGGGCAGAGGGGCAAGGGGAGGGGCAGAAGGACAAGGAGAGGGGGAGAGGGAGAGAGGGAAGGAGCGGGAGGGAGAGGGAGAGAGAAGAGGGAAGGAGGGAGGGAGGGGAGGAGAGAGAAAGAGAGAAAAAGAGAATATGAATCTTAAGCAGGCTCCACACTCAGCCCAGAGCCTGACTTGGGACTTAGCCGTGAGATCATGACCTGAGCTAAATCAAGAGTCTGATCCTTGGGGCGCCTGGGTGGCTCAGTCGGTTAAGCGGCCGACTTCGGCTCAGGTCATGATCTCGCGGTCCATGAGTTCGAGCCCCGCGTCGGGCTCTGTGCTGACAGCTCAGAGCCTGGAGCCTGTTTCAGATTCTGTGTCTCCCTCTCTCTGACCCTCCCCGTTCATGCTCTGTCTCTCTCTGTCTCAAAAATAAATAAACGTTAAAAAAAAAATTAAAAAAAAAAGAGTCTGACCCTTAACCTTCTGAGCTACCCAGGCACCCCATAAGAATCCTTTAAAAAAATTTTTTTTTGTTTATTTATTTTTGAGAGAGACAGAGACAGAATACCAGTGGGTTAGGGGCAGAGAGGAAGACACAGAATCCAAAGCAGGCTCCAGGCTCTGAGCTGTCAGCACAGAGCCCGATGCGGGGCTCGAACCCACGAGCTGTGAGATCATGACCTGAGCCGAACTCGGACGCTCACCCGACTGAGCCACCCAGGCGCCCCAAGAATCCTTTTGAAAGTAAAACTCCACAATTAAATTTTGGAAATTCACACACTTTATATAAATGCCACAAACTGAAAAAGCGAGCACTTCCCAAACACCTCTTATTTAAGGTCACACTGTTCTTTCATGCAGACTTCAACTGCATCAAGGGTTAGTTCTTGGGGGTCTGGGAAAGCCCACATTTTATTATTGAAGGCAAACCACCCGTTCCTGGGTACAGGTTCCTACTCCTTCCTGGGACAAGTGATCACACAATATGAATACCATGTGTACATGTACAGAGTTTTACAAACTTTGCCATCCCTGACCCTGGTTTACAGACTGTTAGGTTCTCACACCGAGTAGGGGAATGGATGAGGGGCAGGTGGGGAGGACAGGACCAGGCCTGGCAACTGGCCCTTCGGGAAAGACAGTCTTAGTCCAGACTCAGCAGCTCTCAGGCAGTTTCCTTACAAAAGCAGCAAGCAATGTGGAAGAGCACAGAGCTGAACTTTTCATAAGCTTTTATCATCCAAGTGAATTCTGGCCCTCGAATGCAGACACCCAGAATGCTGCCCTCTGGGGGCGGGGGGGGGGGGGGCTTCTACTCAAACATAAGCCGTCAAAAAGGCAGCAGCTCTGTGGGCAATTATTCCAGAGGTCATTTCCCCTCTGTAACCTGATTATTTGGGGCAGCCAGTCACGCTGATCTGGCCTGAAATCATTGTTCATAAACTGTGGTGAGAGAAATTACCAGATTAAAGCACGAAAGGATACAAACCTGCCAAGAGTCACAGGGAAGATCGCAGTAAGCTTTCAGGGCCATCTGACTTGGCCTCAAAGAGTGCACCCGCCCACCCTCCCCCAGTGACTGGGGCCTGACAGGTCTTCCCTGCCTCGGTGCTGCAGTCCCCACACTTCCTGGCCACGAAGACACAGTCCAAATAAGCATGCCTGTCCGGTTTCCGACAGCCCCTCCCCGCCCCCCTCCAGGGGACAATACCAGTCACCACCTCCTTTAAGGGCGCCGTGCAACCAGTGGTGTCTGACAGTTACTGCTGAGCCACCACAGCAAACGTGCCGCTTTCATCTCACATGAATCTCAGGAAGCAGCCAGCCAAGGGGAGCCAGCACCATCTGGGAGGAAACTGGAAGTAGGGAAGGGAAATGACCTGTCCAAGGTGCTGGGCTGGTAGCAGGGAGGATTGAGTGTCAGTTTAATTCTATCACCCGGGAGCAGTTTTAGATAAGGAGGCTGGGGCGCAAGGAGGCCCAGGTCCCAGAGCTGATCTATGTGGTTATTCAAACTCAGGCCTGTCCAAAGCCCATCCACACTCCAGAAATCAGACTAGATCTCATGACAAGTGCCCTGATCAAAGACCCGAGGGCACGGAGTATCACTGTGTGGAAAGCAGGGTGAGAAGCTTCTTAATGACTGTCCAAGGCCTGTGGGAGGCCAACAGCAACATGTGGCTGCTAAGGACTCCCAACCCTTGCCCCCAGAGGTCACATTCATTTCTGGAGGAAAACAAATCTCTACTTCCTGCTGTCGCAGCCCCCTCTTCCAGCTCCTGAAAGTCAGGCGTCTGGCAGAGCTGCCTACGTGCCTGGCTTCCCAGCACCTCCAGAGGAAACTGCTGCGCTCCAGCTCCCCAGCTGTGGGAACCCCAGCCTTCCCCAGCTTCCTCAACACAAACCCAACCTCAAACCTGGAACCTCCAGGCAGAGCAGCAACTTCATTTACAAAACATGCCAAAGATATTTAAACAATGAGGAAACAATGGCTTCTTGAGTTTCAGGGCAGGGGGTGCTAACTTTGAAGTACCTGACTACCAAACTTCCAAATCAAAACAAAGTCCAAACCCAGGCAGGCTGGCAGGTGTCACTGTCCCCGCCAGCTGGAGGCGAGCCAGGCTGGGCGCTGTACCCAGCAGGGACACTGAAGCCAACATGCAGGAAACCCAAGTGAGACCTTCAAATGCCCTGTCCCCGTCCTTCTATCTCCTACCCCCTCCAGAGAGACCCTGGGGGAAAATGAGGCCAGTGCTTCAAAGGAAATGGAGAAAAGCCTAAAATCTGAGAAAGCAGGCCTCAGGCAAGGCTGCCATCACCCCATGCCACCACGGCTGTGCTGGGCCTGCACCCTCTGCTCCCAATCTCACTGCTTATTCATTTAAAAACAAATTTTTTTTAACGTTTATTTATTTTTGAGAGAGAGACAGAGAGCACGAGCAGGGGAGGGGCAGAGAGAGAGGGAGACACACCATCTAAAGCAGGTTTCATGCTCCAGAGTTGTCAGCACAGAGCCTGACGCAGGGCTCAAACTGAGATCATGAGCTGAGTTTAAGTCAGATACTTAACTGACTGAGCCAGGCGCCCTTCTGCTTGTTCGTTTTTGATGTTCAGGGCTGGGATATCAATCTACTGTGAAATAATGCAGACTGAACATGGAAAAGTCTATAAACAATGAAGCTGGTTCTCTGAGGCTGAAAAGGGTGCTAGAAAATCCAGATGGGAAGACAGGAAAGTTCTGCTGGCTTCCTCTCTGGAGCTCTTAATTTTGAGGCTATTAATTTAGGCTTAAGAAGCCACCTCGTCACAAAGTTATCTGTAACAGCCTTAGGACTTTCACAGATATACTTTTTGGCATGTTTATTTCACAAAGGATGTCTAGGAATGGACCTTCTATTTTCAAAAAGTGGCATTTTCAGTGCATAAGGGAAGTCCTTGACTGTAAAACCTAAGTGTACTTCTCCCTGGACAGAAGGGCCATTTACACCTTACAGATTACCACAGGGGCTGCGGTAGGATCAAGGGCCTTCCCCCCCGGATGTGCCCTGACTCCTACATGGATGGCTTCTTCAGCAGGCCAGCCAATACCTATAAAATGAACTATTCTTAAAGCCCAAAGCATGATGTTTTCAGGGAATACACATACCAATGCTTTTCTTACTGTTCACTATTCACAGGTACTGATACTAACAAGCTCTCTAAGAAGGAAACGGTTTTCTTTTTCTTTTTAAAAATTTTTTAATTTTTAATTTTAGAGACAGAGAGAGCACAAGTGGAGGAGAGAGGCAGAAGGAGAGAGAGAGAATCTTAAGCAGGGACTTGATCCCACGATCCTGGGATCAAGACCTGAGCCAAAATCAAGAGCTGGACTCTCAACTGACTGAGCCACCCAGGTGCCCCCAATTTTGTTTTTAAAAGAGACACAGAAGTAGTAATTACAAAAATAGAGACATACAGTAGTAATTATAATGCAAGTTTCTTTAACAAAAATTTTTTTAACGTTTATTCATTTTTAATTAATTTTTTTTAATGTTTATTATTTATTTTTGAGAGTGAGACAACATGAGCAGGGAAGTGGCAGAGAAAGAGGGAGACACAGACTCTGAAGCAGGTTCCAGGCTCAGCACAGAGCCTGACACAGGCTCAGACCCACGAACCGTGATACCATGACCTGAGCCAAGTCAGACGCTTAACCGACTGAGCCACCCAGGCGCCCCCAATGTTTATTCATTTTTGAGAGACAAAGAGAGAGAGCACAAGCAGAAAAAGGGAGAGAGAGGGAGACACAGAATCTGAAGCAGGCTCCAGGCTCTGAGCGGTCAGCACAGAGCCTGACGCA
Organism: Panthera onca; assembly: GCF_046562875.1. Classification (NCBI taxonomy): domain Eukaryota; kingdom Metazoa; phylum Chordata; class Mammalia; order Carnivora; family Felidae; genus Panthera; species Panthera onca. The sequence goes on from NC_138350.1 coordinate 18,135,937, forward strand.
GGACCCCAACCCACGAAATGTGAGATCATGACCTGAGCCGAACGAAGTCAGACACTCAACCAACTGAGCCACTCAGGTGCCCCTATAATGCAAGTTTCTACTTAATGAATTCAGATTTTGCATTCAGTTTTCAGGTCAATTCAGGACTTTTCTACTTTTCTAGAGAAGTCTATGTTTGGATTAGGCGGACAAAAATGAGAGGCTTATGATACGTGCCAGAACAAAAGTTCAGGAAAGCATTCAGCACAGACTCAAATGAGGCACTTTGTCGCATTTTCTCCCACAGCCGCACGTCCTCCCATCGAGGAAATGTCCACTAAGAGATCTGATGGGGCAGATGGACGTGGCCTGCTTCACAGGCCCATCTGTTGTCCTTTTCACTATCATAAAAATTCAGACCAGACACCTAACACCCTCACGCCCCTCCATAGGATTGGCTGGGTGATTCCCACTCATTCAATTCTTGACCTGGGCCAGAAGCCCTCTCCTAATCCTGTGACTTAGATATGATGCTGTCCTTTGTCTGTGGCCTTCAGGTAGCCCCACTTTGGTGTGTGTTTATATGCACTGAGAGTTGAGCGGTGGAGTAAGAGAGCAAAAAAATTACACAAAATCTCCACAGAAAAAAATTAAAAAGTGTCATAAAACATCTTAAAATGTTTTAATTGGTCTGAAGCTTAATTAAGGGCCATAAAATACACCCCCAAATTCCACATGTTCTTTAAATAGTTATTAAGGTTCTGATCTATTTAAGGAAATGCCACTTTTATGGGCACAGGGCAAAAAGCCAAATACCATGATTCATCTCTCTGCTCACATCAATTTCCTTATGCCCGTCTCAACTGTGGAAGAGTGGGATCACAGCCAAACACAGACAGAGAGGCCAGGTCCTTCCTGCGACTGAAGATGCTGGGAATGCTACCTGCTGGGGGTCACAGCCCAGCCTTCAGGAGACACAAGTGAATTACAAACAAAACCAACCCTGCCCAAGGTGCCTCAGCCCCAGGCCATGGGTCAAGTTCTGGAGGGTGTGTGGAAACCTGAGAGAGGCAGGCAGGAGAGGGTACCTTTAAATATGTGGTATGGTAGGGGGATGTGAGGTCTAAATAGCATGAGGCTCTTGATCTCGGGGTCGTGAGTTCAAGCCCCACACTGGGTGTAGAGATTACTTAAAAATAAAAACTTAAACAAACAAATAAATAAAATAGAGGGAAAAAACATCAAGAGACAGTATTTACCATTGCTGGTAGTGTTAAACACGGAGGCCTCAGAAGACTCTGGATGTAACCAGCAAAAGCCTGCTTGGTGCCCAGGGCTGCCACGGTGTGAACTGGCAGGCCCACTCTGGCTGCAGATCTAAGGGAGGTGTCCTGGGGACCTTAGTGCTTTCTCCTTTTTGAAGGAGAGCTAAGCTCTCTCTGCTCCAGGTCAGAGAAGGAGAGGGGAAGGGAGGGGAGGGGAGGGAAGGAGGGCAGCATATATCCATGAGGCTTGCTCACCATGGAGTCCAGTGTTGGGACTACGTGGTAAAGAGGGAGGAAGGAAGGAACCAGCAACCCTGAAGACAGGGCCCTGCAGCTCATGCCACTTGTCAGGGAGGGGCTTCTAATAAGGACCTTTGATCTTCACTGTGCATCAGTATCACGTGCAAGGCCTTTCCAAGGCCACATGTTCAGCTCTACCCCAGAGAGGCTGACCCAGTTGTCTGGACGTTATTTTCGTTAAAGGTCCCCAGATCACCTGAGTCAGGACCACTGATCTAAAGACTGACAGCGGTGGAAGTGCAGTGGATGGGAACATTTAAAGGTGAAATCCGGGAGTTCATGATGATGCTCACAGAAGCATACCCAGCCCAGCTTGGAAACCACTCACAGTCTTGAGGGCTGGGAAACCAAGGGAGAGGATCAAGCACCGGATGGAACTTCCCCGACCAAACTGGATGTCAAAGCAATTAAACAGCTGATGAAAGAGTTTGTGAAGAGGAATTCCAAAGAAGCAGGAGTGACTGACAGAAATGGAATGGTACCATTTGGCAACAGTGATGATGAGTGGCCAGGACCATCTCAGAAACACAGAGCCAGTCCTGCTCTGCTCTATCTGAAAGGGCAGGACACAACTCCACAACTGAGGTGTTTCTGCCAAAACCTGGAACCGGAATCAGATCTAACCTGTAGTTCTATTTTCCAGCTTATATTAGGGAGAGCAGCACAGGGATGTAGTCAGCAAAACCTAAAATGTAGAACTCTATAGAATACATGATCCACTTCCCTCAAGAGGACAAACTGAAAGGAAAAAAAACGGGGGTGAATTTTACGATTAAAATAGACTTAAAAGAGGTATGTTATCCAAATGCAACGTGTGAACCTTATCTGGATCTTATTTGTAACAAATCAATGAAAAAAAACCATGATTCAATCGGGAAGTTTAAACTAAATGTGAGAGGGCATTAAATGACTGGGAGTTGTTCTGGAAACCTCCAGGTGGGGGTGGAGAGTGCAAGGACCATGTGCAATGACTTGTGTCCAGGGGGCATGTGCACAGGGTCACTTTGCCACTCTCATTACTGTAGTGGGTATTTGAAAATTTCCACAAAAAGACAAACCAACCTACAACTCAACAACTCAACTAAAAGATAAATAACCCAACTGCCCAAATGCAAAATCGAGCAAAGGATCTGAACAGATATTTACCCAAAGAAGACAGATGAATGGCCAACAACACATAAGAAGACACTCAACTCCATTCGGCAGCAGGGAAATGCAAATCAAAACTACCAAGAGCTACCACTTCATAGCCAATAGAACACATGTCATTTTACAAAACAGAATAACAGGGGCATCTGGGTGGCTCAGTCGGTTGGGCGTCCAACTCTTGGTTTCAGCTTAGGTCACGATCTCACGGTTTCATGGGTCCAGGCCCGTGTTGGCCTCTGTACTGGCAGCGCAGAGCCTGCTTTGGGTTCTTTCTCCCTCCCCCAGTCGCACTGTCTCTGTCTCTCTCAAAATAAATGAATTAAAAAAAAATTGAATAACAAGTGCTGGTGAGGATGTAAAGAAATGAGAATTGTACACTGCTGATGGGAATGGAAAATGATGTAGCTGCTGTGGTAGTTCCTCAATAAGTTACACATATAATTATCAGATAACCTGGCAGTTCCACTCTAGTATCCACATAAAAGTGAAAACAGGCATGGAAATTAATACCTGCCCAGGAATGTTCACAGCAGCATTATTCACAATAGCCAAAATGTGGAAACAACCAACCAACAAAAGTCTACCAACAGAAAAATAAACACAATGTGGTATATCCATACAACGGAAATTTTTGAGTCATAAAAAAATGAAGTACTGGGACACCTGGGTGGCTCAGTCGGTTAAGCGTCCAACTTCAGTTCAGGTCATGATCTCACAGTCTGTGAGTTTGAGCTCCGCTTTGGGCTCTGTGCTGACAGCTCGGAGCCTGGATCCTGCTTCCGATTCTGTGTCTCCCTCTCTCTCTGTTCCTCCCCCACCTGCACTCTGTCTCTCTCTCTCTCTCTCCTCTCTCCTCAAAAATAAAGATAAAAAAATTTTTTTAAAAAGTGAAGTACTGACACGTTACAACACGGATAAATCTTGAAACATTCTGCTAGGTGAAAGCTAGACACAAAGGCCGCATATTGTAGGACTCCATTTATACTCAACATCCAACTTACTGAGATTCAGAGAAAGCAGATTAGTGGCTGTCAGGGCGTGGGAATAGGGAGTGACTGCTAATGGATATGGGGATTTCCATTTGGGGGTGAGGAAAAGTTCTGGAACCCCACACAGTGGTGATGGTTGCATAACACTGTGAATGTACTTAATGCCCCTGAACTGTGGACTTAAAAATGGCTGGAACGGGAAAATTTTAGGTTATGTCTGTTTTACCACAGTAAAAACAACAACAAAAACAAAACAAAACAAACAAAAAACAAACTCAACCCCCCCCCCCCAAAAAAAAACTGGCGAATGGTCTGAAGTAGTTCATGCTCAATAAACTCTATACACCAAGTAGATCTCATAAGCAACTAACTTATCCTAGAGCGTTCACTGGGAAGTCACGTTTCTTAAATATGATTCAAAGTAGGTTTTATGGGAACTTTTACAGCCCTACTTAAAAAATTTTCTTAAAAACAAGTAGTTGAACACAGAAGGCAGGGTATCAACCTGTTCCCTTCACCACCAGGATAAACAAGCAACTATGGTAACTAGAAAGGAAGCTGATCTATCATTCTCTGTATGGCTGTTCCAAAGTCAAGGGAGGGAAACTGCCATGATTCTGTGGGTGAGACAGCTACATTTAACCACAATGATGTTGCTCAAAGTAGCAAGCACATTTCTAGGATACAGCTCCAACTGTATCGAAGCTTCACAAAAACAAAATCTAGTATAATAATAACATTTTGGGCTATATAAATTGTTTCAGTCAAATGAACCAATTTTGGGGGAACAATTCAGAATAAGTTAGCAAATGTCATCCTAAGAGATGGGAGTAATATCCCCACATTTCCCATAAACTCCTTCAAAGGGAGACTTTTTGTGGAGGAACACACAGGAACCAAGATACCTGCTTTTTGAAAATTCAGGAAAATTGCCACTAGGAAGGGACGGTAGGCAGGAGCCGCTGACTAGGTCCTACTTGTCCTGGGCATATTATGAGCAGTCTTATGAGCAGCTTAGGAATCAGTCCTGCCTTTTCTAGATTTAGTTTAGCTTTGGCAGAGGTTATTACTCATCAAAATGCAATTTGAACTAAAGGAGACACACACAGAAATCCTCAAGCAACATTTACCATGGTGTGTGCTCTGGGGAAGGGCTTGCTTGGCAAAGGAGGAGAGAAGCTTCATCTCCTCATCCTAACCTTCCCAACGGCTTCCCTGAGAATTCTTGTGTTTGAGAGGAAGAAAATGAGGCATTCCACAATATCTTTGGGATAGCCTCCTTTAGTCTATCCTTAGGACAAGTGCTACCAATTTTGTACTCAGGCTCTGAAACAGACAGATGCAGGGCAATCTGGGTAGTGAAGGCTGCCCAATGTAAGAAGCCATGGCTCACACCAAAACCCTGTTCAAATGCCTTCTCTGAGAAAAGGCTCTTCAGAACCTTCTGGTGACAGAACGGAAGCTCTTTACCTTGCAAGCCTGACTGCTCCTCCATTTTAAGTCTTAAGAAATTCTTTACACTGATTTGAAAGCCACAGCTCTTATAGATCATCACTGAAGAGAGAGTGGTGTGACAGGATACCATGGGTTTTAGAATCCCACAGACCTGGGCTTTGAATGTCAGGGCCACTTCCTACTACTAGCTAGCTACAAGACTGGGGGAGCATAATTTACCTCAGAGAGTCTCCATTCTCTCATATACAAAATGGGAAAGATACACAATTATGAGGATTTAATAAGACAGAGTCTATGAGGTACACAGAACAGCTCCCTCTGCTAGAGTTTGGCATATCCCGTCCCCTTCTCCCACCTCCCCCAAGATGGTGCTGATTCCACCTTCTAAACCACAAATAAGCATAAGACAAGAGACTCTGTCCCCACCCCAGGAAAATCCCCGGAGTACCAGAAGCCAGCCACACTGGTTCCGAGCCCCTCTCTTCTAGTTCACACCCTGGGACTTCAGGACACCTACCATCTGGGCCAGGGAATATCTGATGGCTCTGTGACAATCACATGGACTTCTGTCACACGTCTCCCCTGTGCCTACTGCAAATAGATAGCACTTACATGACTTTGTTTCCCTCTCTCGGGAGTGTTCTTTGCCAAGCACTGAACTCAAAAGCTAGCACCCTCTTCAGGCACTCCACAAAGGTTTGCTGAATAACATGCTTGTTTAAGAAAACTGAGTGGGGCTGAGAAAGAAAAAAAGAAAACTCTGAGGAAAAGCAGAGAAATTCAAGGGAAAAAAAAATCCAGAGTATCGGAAAGCTTCAGTATAGAGGTAGGTCTTAAAAAAAAAAATGCTTCAGGGGCGCCTGGGTGGCTCAGTCAGTTGATCATCCAACTCTTGATTTTGGCTCGGGTCATGAGCTCCAGGATGGAGCTCACATCAGGCTCTGAGCTGAGTGTGGAGCCTGCTTAAGATTCTCTCTTCTCCCTCCGCCCCTTCCTGCTCTCTCAGAAAAAAAAAAAAAAAAAAAAAGCTTCAGCTTCTAAACATGAGGGCTGCTAGAAGACAGCACTTATAAAGCATAAAGGACAGATACAAAGTATACCTAGACTCATCCAAACACCTTAAATTTGAAAAATGTGATTTGTGCAAAAAAGGATACTACTACACAGAGACTACAGGATACTATTAATTCCATGCAGAGCAAAGATTCAGACCGCTGCATTCATGGCAAGCCCCAGTTAGGACGTTGCCCATCTGGACATACTGTTATCCTCCCGGTGAGTACCGAGCACTCACATTTCAGGGAGCACTCACGTTCAGGTGCACCTTCTGATGCAAGCCCAGACAGAATGTGAGCCTAGGACTACTGACCTTCCTTGGCACAGCACTTCCCTTTCTGAAATCATAGGGCATATATCTGGTCTGACCCAGGACACTGAAGTACAAGGCAGCCTGGATGTGAAGTGGCTATGGTAGTGCAGCAGCTTGGGAAGGAAATGATCTCAGGAAAGAATTGCTCCATATGGTGTGCCCACCTTAAGATGAACTTATCTTACTGCTTACAGCAGGAACGGTTCTTCTAAATCTGTCAGGGATTTGTTTCTACACCTATAAGGTACCATTTTGGCAGAAGGAAAATGGCAAAATGTCCAAAAACAGGTATCACACCTGTGGAACCACCCTCTTGTAACCCTAACTCAATGGTTTACTTACCTTCCCATTGGTGCAGTAAATGTGAAGGAAATTGTGAAACGCTTTACACTCTGAACCAGATACAACCAGATACCACCAGTGGAAGAAAATGACGGTGTTGTCACAGGGGAGGGGATGAGCCTGAATTCCACTGGGACCCTGTGTGTGGCACTTTACTCCTGACCCCATACTTATTTTTCTGGTTTTGCTTTGCATGCAAGTTGGTTACAGGCACTTTTTGTGGGTGTCTTGGTAAAAAACACTAATTAGGATGTAGCCAAATAGAGAGGGTTGAGGGTCCTAAGGAGGGATACGATGCAGCAGAAGTATAAAGGCCACTCAAAACTGGATTCTACACAGAACAGTCATGAATGCTTATGATTACAAATCTGAGTCATAAAAAAGGTTACAATTATGCCCAGGAAACGGCATACTTTTTAAAGGCCTGTAAATACTATTATGTCTCAGAAATAATTTTGAGAGTTTCTTGAGGGCAAAGGTCATGCTCTAGACTGCATCATATCCTTCCTTGTATTTAATGACCATTCTAGCTGTGCCTAGGCACATCACTGAAGAAGATACATGGATGTCAAATACGCACACAGAAAGATGCTCAACAGCACTGGTTCCCAGGCAATAGGAAAATTAAAACCATGAGGAGATATCACCACACAGTTATCAGAATGGCTGGAGGCTGACCACACAGTCTCGGTGAAGATGTACAGGAACTGGAACTCTTGTGCACTGATGGTGCAGCCACTTTGGAAGACAGTCTGGTGGCTTCTTAAAAAATGACACCGGGCCTCTGGGTGGCTCAGCTGGTTGAACGTCCGACTTCAACTCAGGTTACGATCTCACAGTTTGGGAATTTGAGCCCCACATCAGGCTCACTGCTGTCAGTGCAGAGCCTGTTACAGATCCTATGTCCCCCCTCACTCTCTGCCCCTCCCCCACTCACACTCTCTCTCAAAAATAAACATTAAAAAAAAAGTAACACCTACACCAACCACATGGTCTAGCCAACCCACTTTCAGATGCTGACACAAAGACCTGCACACGAATGCCCACAAGAGCCTCACTTATAAGCAATAGCTGGAAACAATCCAATGTCTGGCAACAGCTGAATGGATAAACAAATGGTGATATGTCCATGAAACAGACTTGCTCTTCAGAACAAAAAAAGGAAGTGAATTATTGATACACACAGTATTGAATAAATCTCACAATCATTATGCTAAGGATAATGCCAAGTGAAAGAAGCCAGAACTCTCCCCAAATTGTACACGCTATGATCCCATTTATACAAAATTATAAAAAATGCAAACACTATACAGTGACAGCAGACCGTGGTCGCCTGGGGATTGTGGAGGAGGCAGGGAAAGGCAGGATGAACGGGATACAAAGAGGCATAAGGAATCTTCTGTGGAGATCGATATGCTTACCATGTGTGGGGATGGTTTCACAGGCATAGGTATGTCAAAACCCAAACTGTAAACCTTAAACATGTGCGATTTATTATGTGTCAATTCTACCTCAATGCATCCTTTTTTTTTTTTTAATGTTTATTTTTGAGAGAAAGAGAAAGCACTAGCAGGGGAGAAGCAGAGAGAGAGAGAGAGAGAGAGAGAGAGAGAGAGAGAATCCTAAGCAGGCTCCAAGTTGACAGTGCAGAGCTGGCCCAATGCGGGGCTCGATCTCACAAACAGTGACAAGATCATGATCTGAGCCGAAATCAAGAGTTGGACACTTAACCGACTGAACCACCCAGGCGCCTCAATGCATCTGTTTTTCTAAAGCAATCTCAGGGCCACAAACACATTTAGGTGGTGCCTAGGTTCTCTCCATTAAAAAAAAAAAATTGTTTTTTTAATGTTTATTTATTTTTGAGAGAGAGAGAGAGAGAGAGAGAGAGAGAGAAAGAGCTAGTGGGGGAGGGACAGAGAGAGAGGGAGACACAGAATCAGAAGCAGGCTCCAGGCTCCGAGCTGTCAGCACAGAGCCCGATGCGGGCCCTGAACCCACCAACTGTGAGATCATGACCTGAGCCGAAGTCGGTCACCTAGCCAATTGAGCCACCCAGGTGTCCCAGTTCTCTCCATTTTTAAGCTTTTTCTTTATCCCCAGTGTTTCAGAGTGCTGTAACTGAATGTAGTCTGGGGTTAAACCACAGTATGACCAGATACAATCCAAGTGACTCTGCTACAAGACACCCTGGGCCAGCTCTGAGAAGGCAGAGTCATGTCCTTGAGTTCTCAAGGCTCTAGGTAATTTGCTACACATGACTATAGAGACAAATGCAATTCAGCTTTCATAAGGTAGACTTCTTTGCCAGACTGTCACTACTCTACCCAGGTTCCCTCTTACCTGTGAGGCAATGTTTTTAAAAATACCATTATAGGGGCACCTGGGTGGCTCAGTCAGTTAAGCATTCGACTCTTGATTTCAGCTCAGGTCATGATCTCACGGTTCATGGGTTCAAGCTTCACATCAGTCTCTGTGCTGACAGCATGGGAGCCTGCTTAGGATTCTCTGTCTCCCTCTTTCCCTCTCTCTCTCTCTCTTAAATAAGTAAACAAAACATTAAAAAATATAAGGTTCTGCCAGGTTAGTGTCACATTATTAGGTTCTCTACTTAAATAAAAGACAACAGCACATTGGATTTTTCAAAAAAGGCCATAGCACTATATCTGACCCTAAATCTTTTCCAGAACTTTACTGCATCCCATCAAGGGGCAGAATCTATCTCCCTTCCCCTTACAATTGGGCAGGCCTTTGTGACTGCCTTGGCAGATAGAATGTGACAGAAGAGATGCTACATGACTCCCAAGACTAGGTCATAAAAAGTGAGGGGACTTCTGCCCATCTCTCTCTTGGGACATTTACCCTGGAACACAGCCAGGAGGCTGTGAGGAAGCCCAGTCCACATGGAGAGGCTGCAATGTGGGCTTCTAGTCCTGACCCAGGGAAAGTCTCGGCAACCATCAGCCACCAGAAACGAGAGCGGGAGCCTCAGATGAAATTGAAGGGAGCAGAGATGAGCCGTCCCCACTAAGCCCCATCCAAACTGTAGATTTATGAGCTAAATAAATGTCATCATTATTTTAAGCTATTAACTTTTGGGGTGGTGACTGTTATATAGCAGTAGGTAACCAGACCATCCTCCTTTCTCCTGGATCTAAAGAGCCTATTTGGAAAATAGTTTGTCTTTTCCTCCTCCTTCCAGTATCTAATGGTTAATTACCCTTTCCATAATTATGTATCGTGAGGCAGCAAACAGAGCATCTTTATAAATTACCTGCTTCTACAAACAGAGAGGTCACCCTAAATTTCCTGAATGACCTTGGGCTAAACTCATTTGTGAAAAGCCAGAGCATCATGTATATAATAAAATTAACCTGTCAAATTTCAACTCCTCTGTAGACTTCATATTGTTATGTTGGCATCATCCAAAGTGAATGAACACACACACACACACACACACACACACACACACACACACACACTTTCTCATGATGTAAGGCAGTAAAGGACTACTGAGATGATGTATAAAGATTATTTGACGCAGATAATTTAATGATTCTGCTTTTAGCAAAATAATTAAGCCGCTTTTGAAAATGTCACTTACCTGATTTCTCCTGTATTTCTCAGTATTCCTCATAAGAAAAATGCCCATTTACTAGAATTTTAGTGAAGAGCCTGGGACCCTGCTGGGGAGGCAGGATAGTTAGCAGAAACAGCCTGAGGCTGGGTGTTTGGAGGCCCAGGTGAATGATCTCAGGCAAGTCTGCCATTTCTCTGATTTGCAGTTTCCTCACCTGAGAAGTAGAACCTCCTGTCTGCGTAATTCCTAGGGGTTATCTCAAGACCAATGTTCTCCAACTTCTAAGAGTGGAATTTTGGCTGCTCATTCAGATTAAGTACTTCAACTTTTATCTAAGCAAATGAACTCCTGAGACAATTGTATTACAGCTAACCAAGAGCACTGGCAATCAAACCATGTTCCTACTTCCAGCAGGTTTCCATTATGGATGGGAGTTAAATGGGGAAAGAATGAGGGGAAGAGAAACGGAGCCCCGAGTTATGGAGAACAACAGGCCTCTAGGGCTCTGTTCAAAGTCCTCAGGTCCCTCTGGCCTCTAGCACTTCCACAGTCCCATTCTGTTGATGAAGTCATAACAAGTACACGTGAGGGGGCTGTCAGCCAGCTGGGGTGGGGGAAGGGGGGGGTAAATATGATTGAGTAGTGTCACCTACCATGCATGAAAACCCTGATCAAACTAATGTATGGTAATGGTATTAAGCAATTAATTAAAAAAAAAAATTTACAGCCTTGACATTTCTGGAAATAGATGTTAACGGTTGCTATCAAATTATGTTTAAACAGAATGTAAGAAGTACATTGTGATTCTGGGAAAACTTTGTTTCCCAGCTGCTATGTTTGGCATTAAAAGGAATCCCCTGAAAACAGGAAGCCATTCTTTCACTCCGCTGTGACCATGAGGCCACCCGCCTAACCTCCACTGTGTGCAGCAGAGGACACAGGCCTGCAAAGAGCTCAGAGATGTGAGCTCTTTGTAGACATGTGAACTTCACACTGGGCCACCACAAGCTTTCTGGACATGAGGGCAGAGAATGACGAGGCTGTGGCAGTGTGAAAGGCTTCACTGGAGAGAATGAGTGGTATATGGAATCCACATGAAGACTGAGTGGGACTACAAATCTGCCATTCCTTTTCCCTTTGTTCAAGTATTTTTAACCCCTGGAACAGTGATATTTACAAACAATAAGATTTCTGCATGGAAACTTAGCTTCCATCCAAACTGACAATGTAAAACAGAAAAAAAAAAAATTTAGACTTTCAACCTAGATTCAATTCAGAACAAAACTCTTATCTGCTGCCTGCACCTTTCTTATTTTTTTAACTCTGGGAAGTCATTCCTGTGACCTAAGATTCCAGTTATAGAAGAGGAAATGAAACCATCTAAGCTTTGCTTTGACAATCAGGAATTCCGAATGTATTATTTTAACTGCACTCTATCTACTGGCAGAACTCCCAGCTCTCCTGACCTCTCCCATTCCACCCTCTCTGCCTCAGTCCTAACTTGAACCACAAAGAGAGGATGCTAGGAAAGTGGAAGGAGAAGACAGGGAAGAAGGACTGGGGGAAGAGGCACTCCACTCCGTAATGTTTCTGTGTGAGAGACTGAAGACCACTCCGAAAAGAAGGGAAGTATCAGTGGAAACACCATTCCACCCTCAGAGTTGAACAGACAAGGGGCAGGGGGACCATGTGTGTAGAGTATGCTTCTCTATTCCCTGCCCCAGGATGCAGTGAACAAGAAGAGGAATCACAAGAAACCTGAGCTTTGGGGGCCAGTATATTCAAGTAAGGAAAGCTACCTTTATCCGGAGAATTCACTCACCCCACAAGTTTCAGAGTGCTGGAAATGCACAGTGGCCCAAGGGAAGGTGGCAAATGCCAGGTGCCTGGGCTACCCAGGTAGACACTAGCAAGTATCATATAAACACTTCATAAATTTATTAAGAGAACTTCTTTTTCTCCTACTTGTCTATACCCTGTCTAATATTTCAAAGGAAGCTATGGGGGACTGAGCTATTTTTATCTGTCCATTAGTTCTTACTCTACTGACTCTTCAATTCATGGGGACACACAATTCTAGGAGAAGAAAGGGTAAGTACTCCTTTGTTATTGTTGCTTAGTGAAAGAGAGTCGAGGGGAAAAGAAATACAAAAAGGAAGCATGTGAGGAAACTGCCAGCTGTGGTGGGGCAGAGATTGACAATTCCTCTCTCTAAAAAACAAATATAAAACTGGACAAAATTGTCAAAAATAATAATTTCAGCATTCTGGAAATGAATCAAAGGCAAATAATTTCAGGTAAGAACAGTGGGAGTCTGTAGCCCTCATGCCTAAAACTGCTCTCATCTGTTTCCCTCTTTTAATTAAAAAAAATAATAACAATGAACAAAGTAATAACGATAACACTGTACTACTGGGTTTATAACACAAATAAATTGAATATATATGGCAAAAGCAGCACAAAGGAAGAGTGAAGAAGAGGACCCACATCAATATAGCAAAGTTGCTATATTTTACCATATTAAGTCTGAAAAACCTTAAATCAATTGGGATAAGATATGTATTGTCATCCCTAGAATAATCATTAGAAAAATAACATTTCAGGGCACCTGGATGGCTCAGTAGGTTAAGTGTCCGACTTTGACTCAGGTGATGATCTTGTGGTTCATGAGTTCAAGCCCTGCATTGGGCTCTGTGCTGACAGCTCAGAGCCTGGAGACTGCTTCAGATCTGTGTCTCCCTCTCTCTCTGCCCCTCCCCTGCTCATGCTCTGTCTCTCTCTGTCTCAAAAATAAATAAAAAAAATTAAATTAAAAAAAAATAATAATAATAAAATAATAAAATAACTAAATAAACTTTATTTAAAAAGAGGATAAATAACTTTTATAAACCTCTAGCTAGATTAATCAGGAAAAAAGAATATACAAGTTGCATTGTCAGGAATGAGAACAGAGACAACACTTCAGATTCTACAGATATCTAAAAGAAGGGAATATTATGAACAACGTTATGCCAATAAATTCTACAACTCAGACAAAATGAACAGATTCCCTGAAAGACAACCAACCAAACCTCACTCCAGAAGAAACATAATCTGAATAGCTCTGTATCCATTAAAAAAAAACAACTGGATTTGTAATTAAAATTTTTCCCACAAAGAGAATCAGACCAGGTGACTTCACTGGGGAATTCTACCAATTATTTAAGAGGGAAGTAATACTGACTGCACATAAACTTTTTCAGAAAACTGATGAAGAAAGAATTCTTACCAACTCATTCTATGGGTAACATTACAGATACCAAATCCCAGGAAAGACATTATCAACAAAGCAAACTGATCAATACTCCACAGAGACATAGATGCAAAAATTGTATACAGAATTCTACCAAGTTGAATTTGACTTGCTACAAAGGATAATACATCATAACTGAATAGAATGTGTCCCAGGAATATATGGTTGGTTTGCCACTCAAAATAAATTATCTTCACTTGATCTTAGCCAAAAGGCCGAGAAGCGATCAAAATAAATTCTCTTAAACAAACAATGGATCAAAGAAAAAAATCACAAGGGAAATCAGAAAATAATTGGAGACAAAGGTAAAGTAAAACACAACATATCAAAATATATGGGATACAGAGAAAGCAATTTAGGGGGAAATTTATAGCAATAAACTCTTATACATAAAAAATAAGAGAGGTGCCTAGATGGCTCAGTAGGTTAAGCGTCCGACTTCAGCTCAGGTCATGATCTTGTGGTTCGTGGGATTGAGCCCCACGTCAGGCTCTGTGCTGACAGCTCAAAGTTTGGAGCCTGCTTCTGATTCTGTGTCTCCCTCTTTCTCTGCCCCTCCCCCACTCACACTCTGTCTCAGTCTCTCTCAAAAATAAACATTAAAAAACATTTTTTTAAATAAGACCTCAAATCAACAAACTAACCAATTTTAAAACTTAAGGAAGCAGGAAAATAAAAACTAAACCCAAAGCTTGCAGAAGAAAGTAAATAATAAAGATTAGAGCAGAGGTAAACACAAGAGAACAAACAACAGACAAAAAAAATCAATGTAATAAAAAAATTGGTTCACTAAAAGGTCAAAAAATTGACAAACCTTTAGATAGACTAAGGAAAAAAGAAGCCCCAAATTACTAAAATCAGAAATGGAACTGCAAATTACTATAGATTCTACAGAAATGAAAAGGATAATAACAGAATACTACGAACAACTGTCTGCCAACAAATTGTATTACCTAGATGAAATGGACAAATGCCTAGAAACACAAAACGTATCAAGACTGAATTACAAAGAACAGAAAAATCTGAGTAGATGTTTAACTAGTAAGATGACTGAATCAGTAACCAAAACTTTCCAGTAAAGAAAAGCCCTTGACCTGATGGCTTCGTTGGTGGATTCTACATAACAGTTAAAGAACTAATCCTAATTCTCCTGAAACTTCTCCAAAAATTGAAGAGGAAGTAACACTTTCTACCTCATTCTATGAGGTCAATATTACTCTGATACCAAAGCCAGATAAAGACACTATCAGAGAACAATGCTCAAGACCAATATTGATGCAAAAATCCTCAACAAAATACTAGCAAACCAAATTCAGCAGCACATTAAAAGGATTATACACAATGACCAAGTGGCACTTATTCCTGGAATGCAAGGATGATTCACAACATACACAAATCAATTTTTTTGATATACTAACCACATTAACAGAATGAAGGGGAAAAAACCCACATGATCATCTCAGTTGATACAGAAAAAGCATCTAATAAAACTCAACAAACTTTCATGATAAAAACATTTGAAAAACAGAAATAGAAAGAAATTATCTCCACACTATAAAAAGCTGTATATGAAAAACTCACAGCGAACATCGCACTCAATGGTGAAAGACTGAAAGCTTTCTTCTAAGCTGAGGAAGAACAAGCCAAGGATGTCCACTTTTGCCACTTCTATTCAACATAGTTCTGGAAGTTTTACCCGGGGCAATCAGGCAAGAAAGAGAAACAAAAGGCATCCATATTGGAAAAGAAGAAGTAAAATCATCACTGTCTACAGACGATATGATCTCTGTAGAAAACCCTAAAAATTCCATACATACAAACTGTTAGATATAATCAATGAATTCAGCAAAATAGCAGGATAAAGGTCAACATACAAAAATCAACTGCATTTCTATACACTAACTATGAACCTAAAAGGGAAATTAGAAAATAATTCCATTCACAGGAGCACCAGAAAGGATAAAACAAATAGGAATCAACTTAACCCAGGAGGTAAAGGACTTGTATGATAAAACCTACAAAATTCTGCTGAAAGAAAGTAAAGACATCCCATATTCATGGGGTGGAATACTTAATACTGTTATGATGTTATTATTACCCAAAGTGATCTACAGATTCAGTGCAATCCCTACCAATGTCCCAGTGAGATTTTTTTTGCAGAAAGAGAAAAACCCTCCTAAAATCAATAACAAACTCAAGGGACCCTGAGTAGTCAAAACAATCTTATAGGGGCGCCTGGGTGGCTTGGTCAAGGTTAAGTGTCCGACTTCGGCTCAGGTCATGATCTCGCAGTCCGTGAGTTCGAACCCCGCATCGGGCTCTGTGCTGACAGCTCAGAGCCTGGAGCCTGTTTCAGATTCTGTGTCTCCCTCTCTCTGTGACCCTCCCCCGTTCATGCTCTCTCTCTGTCTCAAAAATAAATAAACGTTTAAAAAAAAATTAAAAAAAAAAAACAATCTTATAAAAATAAGAACAAAGCTAGAGGACTCACACTTCCTGATTTCAAAACTTACTGCATAGCTACAGTGATGAAAATACTGTAGTACTGGCATAGGCAGACCTATATACCAATGAAAGAGAATAAAAAGACCAGACAGGGAAATAAGTAAATAAACCATGAATATAGTCGATGAATTTTGACAAGGGTGCAAAGACCGTTCAATGGGGAGGAGTTTTTTTCAATAAAATGGGGCTGAAATTGTTACCCTCTTGGCCACAGCTTCTGCTGAGTTTCTCTAAGCCTGCCTCCACACACCTTAGGACATGACAAACAACCTTGAGGGCAAAAGCTAAGTCAAACTTGGAGCTCACTACCCTGGGATTGTCTTTTCCCTGAGATTTAGGACCCTCAAATCTTGACTGTGTCCTTGTAGCTCAAATTTTAGCATCCCTACTCAGAGACTCTGAAACAAGCTCTGGACTACTGCTTTTTCTGTTTGGTCTCTGTCCCATGCCAAGAGTTGGCAAATAGTCCAAAGATTTAAAAAAGCAGGGGTAAATATGGGGCTCAACTCAATGTGTTTTCTTTCTGCAATTCTGGTTTCTGCCAAATTGGTCTTAGTTGCCTAGGTTAGTCCCCAGTGCCTTCAAACACACACACACACACACACACACACACACACACACACACACGCAGACGTGTGTGTGTGTGTGTGTGTGTGTGTGTGTGTGTGTGTGTGTATTTTAAACAACATAGTAATTCTAAGTGGAGTCTGGTCTGATATTCTTACCTAAAAAGAAGTTCTAATTAGTTTTAATTATTGATGTGTATTTTACTGACTAGTCCATAAGCTTCCTGAGAATAGAAATTCTTTTTACTTACTGATTCTGCTTTAACACCCATAACACTATCTGGCACAGACTTTATTTAGTATGTATTTGGTAAGTTAATTTTTATATCAGGAAAAATTGCTAGAATGCAAGTAAAGCACAGCATATAAAAACATCACTTCCAACCATTCAAGTCCATCAATTCTTCTTTTTCCACTAATTTCCACTAAGACATGTACAATCTTTTGTTCTTCAGCCCAAGTATTAATGAGCAAATACCTCAATAATACTTCTTAATGCTTATTTGAGATTATCTCAGGCAATTCTAAAATCTTTTTTTTCATTTATTAAAACTATTCCACCATAACCAGGAAAGAAATTGAATTAGTAATCAAAAATCTCCCAAAAAACAAGAGTCCAGGGCCAGATGACTTTCCAGGGGAATTCTACCAAACATTTAAGGAAGAGTTAACACCTATTCTCTTGAAGCTGTTTCAAAAAATAGAAATGGAAGGAAAACTTCCAAACTCTTTCTATGAAACCAGCATTACCTTGATTCCAAAACCAGAGACCCCACTAAAAAGGAGAACTATAGACCAATTTTCCTGACGAACATGGATGCAAAAATCCTCAACAAGATATTAGCCAGCCGGATCCAACAACACATTAAAAAAATTATTCACCATGACCAAGTGGGATTTATACCTGGGATGCAGGGCTGGTTTAATATCCATAAAACAATTAATGTGATTCATCACATCAATAAAAGAAAGGACAAGAACCATATGATCCTCTCAATAGATGCAGAGAAAGCATTTGACAAAATATAGCATCGTTTCTTGATAAAAACCCTCAAGAAAGTAGGGACAGAAGGATCATACCTCAAGATCATAAAAGCCATATACGAAAGACCCAACACTAACATCATCCTCAATGGGGAAAAACTGAGAGCTTTCCCTCTAAGATCAGGAACAAGACAGGCATGTCCACTCTCATCACTGTTATTCAACATAGTTGGAAGTCTCAGCCTCTGCAATCAGACAACACAAAGAAATAAAAGGCATCCAAATCAGCCAGGAGGAGGTCAAACTTTCACTCTTCACGGACGACATGATACTCTATATGGAAAACCCAAAAGATTCCACCAAAAAAACTGCTAGAACTGATTCATGAATTCAACAAAGTTGCAGGATATAAAATCAATGCACAGAAATCGATTGCATTCCTATACACCAACTATGAAGCAACAGAAAGGGAAATCAAGGAATCAATCCCATTTACAATTGCACCAAAACCCATAAAATACCTAGGAATAAATCTAACCAAAGAGGTGAAAAATCTATACACTGAAAACTAGAGAAAGCTTATGAAAGAAACTGAAGAAGACACAAAAAAATGGAAAAAGATTCCATGCTCCTGGATAGGAAGAGCAAATATTGTTAAAATGTCGATACTACCCAAAGCAATCTACATATTCAGTGCAATCCGTATCAAAATAACACCAGCATTCTTCAGAGCTAGAACAAATAATCCTAAAATTTGTATGGAACCAGAAAAGACCCTGAATAGCCAAAGCAATCTTGAAAAAGAAAACCAGGGGAGCCTGGGTGGCTCAGTCAGTTAAGCCTCTGACTTCAGCTCAGGTCATGATCTCATGACCCATGAGTTAGAGCCCCGTGTCAAGCTCTGTGCTGACAACTAAGAGCCTGGAGCCTGCTTCAGATTCTGTGTCTCCCTTTCTCTGCCCCTCCCCCACTTGCACTCTCTGTCTCTCAAAAATAAACAAACATTAAAAAAATTTTTTTAAGAAAAAGGAAAAGAAAACCAAACAAAGCAGGAGGCATCACAATCCCGGACTTCAAGCTGTACTACAAAGCTGTAATCATCAAGACAGTATGATACTGGCACAAAAACAGACACTCAGATCAATGGAACAGAATAGAGAACCCAGAAGTGGACTCACAAACGGATGACCAACTAATATTTGACAAAGCAGGAAGGAATATCCAATGGAATAAAGACAGTCTCTTCAGCAAGTGGTGCTGGGAAAACGGGACAGCAACATGCAGAAGAATGAACCTGGACCACTTCCTTACACCATACACAAAAATAAACTCAAAATGGATGAACGACCTAAACGTAAGACAGGAAACCATCAAAATCCTCAAGGAGAAAAGCAGGCAAAAACCTCTTTCATCTTCTTACTCAACCTCTTCTTACTCAATATGACTCCAGAGGCAAGGGAAACAAAAGCAAAAATGAATTATTGGGACCTCATCAAAATAAAAAGCTTCTGCACAGCGAAGGAAACAATCAGCAAAACTAAAAGACAACTGATGGAATGAGAGAAGATATTTGCAAATGACGTATCAGATAAAAGGTTAGTATCCAAAATCTATAAAGGACTTGTCAAACTCAACATCCAAAAAACAAAAAAATCCAGTGAAGAAATGAGCAAAAGACATGAACAGACCCTTCTCCAGGAAAGACATCCAGGTGGCCAACTGACACAGGAAAAAATGCTCAACTAACTCATCAACAGGGAAATACAAATCAAAACCACAATGAGATACCACCTTATACCTGTCAGAATGGCTAACATTAACAACTCAGGCAACAACAGATGTTGGTGAAGATGCGGAGAAAGAGGATCCCTTTGGCATTGTTGGTGGGAATGCAAGTTGGTGCAGCCACTCTGGAAAACAGTATGGAGGTTCCTCAAAAAATTAAAAATAGAACTACCCTATGACCCAGCAATTGCACTACTAAGGTATTTATCCAAGGGATACAGGTATGCTGTTTTGAAGGGACACATACACCCCAATGTTTATAGCAGCACTATCAACAACAGCCGAAGTATGGAAAGAGCCCAAATGTCCATCGAGAGATAAATGGATAAAGAAGATGTGGTACATGTATATACAATGGAGTATATTACTCGGCAATCAAAAAGAATGAAATCTTGTCATTTGCAACTACGTGGATGGAACTAGAGGGTATTATGCTAAGTGAAATTAGTCAAAGACAAATATCATATGACTTCACTCATATGAAGACTTTAAGACACAGAACAGATGAACCTAAGGGAAGCAAAAATAATAGAAAAACAGGGAGAGGGACAAAACATGAGACTCTTAAATATGGAGAACAAACAGAGGGATACTGGAGGGACTGTGGGAGGTGGGATGGGCTAAATGGGTAAGGGGCATTAAGGAATATACTCCTGAAATCACTGCTGCACTATATGCTAACTAATTTGGATGTAAATTTAAAAAATTAAATTAAAAAAAAAACTATTCTGTACAAGATTAAGTGATTTCATTATCCTTTGGATTAAATAATCCAATTCTAGGTCTGGCATTTTATCAGAAAACAAAGATTTTTCATCCAAAGTAGGGCTCTCTTAAAGCATAAGAGACTCTTGGGGCGCCTGGGTGGCTCAGTCGGTTAAGCGTCCGACTTCAGCTCAGGTCACGATCTCACGGTCCGTGGGCTGATGGCTCAGAGCCTGGAGCCTGCTTCCGATTCTGTGTCTCCCTCTCTCTCTGCCCCTCCCCCGTTCATGCTCTGTCTCTGTCTCAAAAATAAATAAACGTTAAAAAAAAAAAATTAAAAAAAAAGCATAAGAGACTCTTAAAAACTGAAAACAAACTAAGGGTTGATGGGGGGTGGGAGGGAGGGGAGTGTAGGTGATGGGTACTGAAGAGGGCATCTTTTGGGATGAGCACTGGGTGTTGTATGGAAACCAATTTGACAATAAATTTCATATATTAAAAAATAAAAAAAAAAAAAACAAATTTAAAAAACTGAAAAAAAACCAAAAACCAAAAAACAAAGTAGGGCTCTCTTAAATTAACCTTTAGATGGAACTGGAGAGTGTGATGCTAAGTGAAATAAGCCATACAGAGAAAGACAGATACCATATGGTTTCACTCTTATGTGGATCCTGAGAAACATAACAGAAACCCATGGGGGAGGGGAAGGAAAAAAAAAAAAAAAAAAAAAAAAAAAAAAAAAAAAAAAAAAAAAAAAGAGGTTAGAGTGGGAGAGAGCCAAAGCATTAGAGACTGTTAAAAACTGAGAACAAACTGAGGGTTGATGGGGGGTGGGAGGGAGGGCAGGGTGGGTGATGGGTATTGAGGAGGGCACCTTTTGGGATGAGCACTGGGTGTTGTATGGAAACCAATTTGACAGTAAATTTCATATATTAAAAAAAAAAAAAAAAAAAAAAAAAAAAAAAATTAACCTTTAGAGGCTCCTTGATTGTATTCAGTTAGGTTTTTCCAGAACAAGAAAACAATGGTACACCAGCTAAATATAAAGCTGCTAAATATAAAATTTATAATCAAAGAAAATATACTGAAACTATAAATTATTTTCTCAATTACCTTATCAATCTGATATTGTCAATCCCTAACCAAACATAGCCAGAAGAATTGAAAGTAGTTGCCTCTGGGAAGGAGAAATTACAGAGGTTATGAAATAGGGCAATGTATTAGCACTTTTCCCCATAAGCGCTTAAGAATTATTAATGTTAGGGGTGCCTGGGTGGCCCAGTTGGTTAAGCGTCTGACTTTGGCTCAGGTCATGATCTTGTGGTTTGTGAGTTCAAGCCCTGTGTCAGGCTCCACATTGACGGTGTAGAGCCTGCTTGGGATTCTTGCTCTCTGCCCCTCCTGCACACACACACTCTCTCTCTCAAAATAAATAAAGTTAAAAAAAATAATGTTAACTGCATATTTACATTAAACTTAAAAGCATAACTGTAGAAAAAATAAATAAAAACATAATATGTAGAAAATGAGGCACTGATTTAAAACACAAGGAAGATTTAATCCTTAAAGCAATAATGCTAAAGGTTGTTAGTATGATGTCGTGGACTCATGATACAGCTTTGAGGCTGTCATTTGTCCTGTGGGGGTTTTCAGTCCCACATTTGTAAACCTGACAGTAAATCAGAATGCCAAGGCCAACAGTAATAATTCTAGTATTCTAAAACTTCAGTGAACAATAAGTGGCAGGACATAATTTAAAAGAGAAAGTGTATTCGTTAGATAAAAGGCAAACTCAGAAGGGCTTGTTTTATAATGGATGGTTAATGAAGTTACAGTGATTAGCACAATTATTTTAGGATGACTCTTAAGAGAGTTAAAGGAAGATGATATGGTATTAGGGAATCTATCTCCGTTGATTAGACAGCTTCTACGACATAAAGCATGCATGGTCCAAGCATTAATGATGCATTTGGGGCCTGAGAGAGCAGTATGTGCTGAGTGTCACGTAACAGGTCCTGCTCTAGTGAGCTAGTCAAGTGTCACAACCTGCCCTTTCCTGTAGACTGTGAGTAGTCAGAGACCAAAAAAAAAAAAAAAAAAAGAAAAAAGAAAAAAAAAACTGGTCCCAAACTGCTGGCTCCTAAGGATGGGTATGGTCATCCATACTTAAAACTAGATAAGGGAAGGACTCTGGCACTTCTTACACGGCTCTTGACAAATTAAGAGCTTTATCAGATATATCTTTCAGTTTACAAAGGTTTTTCATTTCAAACTGTCCAATTTTAACTCACAGAGTTTGAAATAAAAGAACCAGCATCCTATCCACTTTTAAACAGCAAGAGTAGAGATCTGTGTCACAGGAAAGAAAAAGTAAGACAAACAAAAAAGCCGTACGTAGGTTATCATTACAGAAGTGTCCACAGGAGGTAAAGAAAGGGGAAACTGGGTTTGTAGCATAAGACCATCTAGTGTACAGAAAGGTTTTATCTATGTTCATTATTCTGGTATGCATTATATTTCTCCCTGTCCTGTAAGTACCCACTCAATGAAAAAAAACTTAAAATTATTAATTGAAGTTTTTAAGTTGATGTGTGTGTGTGTTATAACAGTTGGAGTACTTCTGTAATAAAGATTTCCTTATAAGAGCAGTGATATGGGAAGGTATCTGTGTAATGTCTACTTAACACTACAGAAGGATAAGACAAAATCTTTGGTATGCCCATTTCCAAAAGTCTTAATGGGGGGAACCATCTGGAACCAGCCACATGACAAATCCCATGTTCACTGAAGCCTCAAATGTTTCCTCGTGGGTACAAGTGTGGACAGATGCCAACAGGGAGTGACAGTTTCCTACACTGCAAACTCCTAAGCAGGGCATCCAACTCACGAAAACTCCACAGGACCTCAGGGCCCCCCTGTAGCTTTCCTCAAAGTACCTTGGGATTAGCCTTGCTCTTCTCCCCTACACTTCTCCCCCTTCACTTCCCTCAGATTTGTGTTTTTTTGTTTTTTCAACCAAAACAATGTACTTTAGGATTATAATCAGAGAATTTAAGTGGAAAGGAACCAAGGGACATTAGTTAAATCATTGATTTAAGGCTTGAATCATCTAAATTTGATTATTTAACATTTTAAAAGTGCATCTTATTTATTCATTTATTTATTTATTTGAGAGTGAGAGTGAGAGTGAGAGTGAGAGAGAGAGAGAGAGAGGGAGAGAGAGAGAGAGAGAGAGAGACAGGGAGGGAGGGGGAAGGAGAGAAAGAGAATGCAAGCTGGGGAGGGGCAGAGAAAAAGAAGAGAAAATCCCATGCAGGCTCCGTGCTGCCTGTGCTGGAGTACTTAAGGCTTTTAGGCTGGAGCTTCCTGTCTGGCTTCTTCAAAAAGCATATTTTCTAAGTTCATTCATGCTGTAGCATGTATCAAAACTTCCAATCCATGAACATGGGATGTCTTTCCATTTATTTAGATTTTCTTTAATTTCTTTCAGCAATGTTTTACAGTTTTAAGTGTAAAAGCCTTGTTCCCTCCCCCACTTTGGTTAAATTTATTTCTAAGTACTTTATTCTTTTTGATGTTATTGCAAATGGGAGTGTTTTAATTTCATTTTCAGAGTTTCCATTACTAGTGTATAGAAATGCAAGTGGTTTTAGTATACTGACCTTGTATCCTGCAATTTAGCTGAATGTTTATTAGCTCTAACAGTTTGTATGTTAATTCTTTAAGACTTTCTAGATATAAATCATGTCATCTGCAGAGATGGTTTTACTTCTTCCTCTTCAATAACTTATTTTTTTTCTCTTGCCCAACTGCTCTAGCTAGAATTTCCAGGAAAATACTGAATAGAAGTGGTGAGAGTGGACGTCCTTTTTTGTTCCTGATATGATAACAGCTTTCAAAGGGAAAGCTTTCAAAGTCTTTCACCATGAGGTATGCTGTGAGCTGTGGGTTTTTCACATATGCTCTTTAACAGACTGAGAAAGCCCCCTTCTATTCCCAATTTGCTATTTTTTATCATAAATAGGTTTTTAATTTTGTCAAGTATTCTTTCTGTGCCTACTGACACGATTATCTTCGTTTTTTTCCCTTTATTGTATGTTGATTAATTATCATATGTTGAACCAACCTTGCATTCCAGGGATAAATCCCACTTGGTCATGGTGTAGGATTCTTTTTATTTGCTCCTGGATTGTTTGTCAGTATTTTGTTAAGAATTTTTGCATAAAGAATATTGATCCATAGTTTTCTCTACAACGTTTTTTTCTGGGCTGGTTATCAGGGTAAATTGGCCTCAGGGAGTAAGTCACAAAGTGTTCTCTCTTCTGTTTTTGGAAGAGTTTGAGAAAGACTGGTGTTAATTCTTGTAAACATTTGGCAGAATTCACCAATGAAGCTATTTGGCCTTGAGCTTTTCTCTGTTGGAAGTATTCTGATTAATAATTCAGTCTCTTTCATTGTTATAGGTCTGTTCAGATTTTCTTTCTTCTTGGGTCATAATTGATAGTTTGCATATTTAAGAATTTCCCCTTTCATACCTAGGTTACCCAATTTGTCAGCATACAATTGTTCATAGTATTCCCTTTTAAGTATTCCTATTATTATTTACTAAGTAAATAAGTACTCCCTATTTCTGTGAGGTCACTAGTAATGTCCCCTCTTTTATTCCTGATTTTTTATTTATTTATTTTTTTTTTTTTTTTAAATTTTTTTTTTCCAACGTTTTTTATTTATTTTTGGGACAGAGAGAGACAGAGCATGAACGGGGGAGGGGCAGAGAGAGAGGGAGACACAGAATCGGAAACAGGCTCCAGGCTCCGAGCCATCAGCCCAGAGCCTGACGCGGGGCTCGAACTCACGGACCGCGAGATCATGACCTGGCTGAAGTCGAACGCTTAACCGACTGCGCCACCCAGGCGCCCCATTCCTGATTTTTAATTTCAGTCTGCTCTTTTTTCCTTTGTCCATCTAGCAAAAGGTCTGTTGATTTGTTGATCTTTTCAAAGAACCAACTTTTGGTTTCATTAATCTTCTCTACTGTTCTGTCTGCTGTAATCTTTATTTCTTTCCTTCTGATTGCTTTTGGCTCAGATTGCTCTTCTTTTTCTACTTTCCTAAAGTGAAAGGTTAGGATATTGATTTGAGATTTCTTCTCTTTAAAGGTAGGTGTTTATGGTTATAAATTTCCCTCAGAGAGCTGCTTTCAATGCCTCCCATAAGTTTTGATATGTTGTGTTTTCACTTTCATTCTTATTTTCTAATTTCCCTTGTGATTTATTCTTTGCCCACTGATTATCTAGAAACTGTGTTTAATTTCCACTTAGTTGTGAATTTTCCTTCTGTTATACATTTCTAATTTCATTCCACTATGGTTAGAAAAGATACTCGATATAATCTCAATCTTTGTTCAAATTTATTGAGTCATTTTTTTTTTTTTTTAATTTTTTTTTTTTCAACGTTTTTTATTTATTTTTGGGACAGAGAGAGACAGAGCATGAACGGGGGAGGGACAGAGAGAGAGGGAGACACAGAATCGGAAACAGGCTCCAGGCTCCGAGCCATCAGCCCAGATGCCTGACGCGGGGCTCGAACTCACGGACCGCGAGATCGTGACCTGGCTGAAGTCGGACGCTTAACCGACTGCGCCACCCAGGCGCCCCTATTGAGTCATTTTATGACCCAACATATACCCTAACTTGTGATGTTCTACGTGCACCTGAGAAGAATGTGTATTCTTCTGTTGTTGGATGCCAGGAGTCTCCAAGCCTATACAGAATATAACTCATTTATCCATATATATCTGTACAGATATGCAGATACACCATCTATCTACATTTAGTATCTAGATATATAGTATCTAGTATATACTTCAAGTCATGTACATCCTTGCTGATTTTCTATTTACTTATATCCCATTCATTTACTTTTATTTTTTTGCTAAGTAATTTTTTATTGTAGTAAAATATAACATAAAATTTATAATTTTAATCATTGATGAAAATATTAATTTAAAGTAAAATAAATATATTTTCACTCTTAGATCAGATGGGACCTCAGTGAAGGCAGTTAACAGGAATTAGTTAAGAAAGTGTTATATTGGGGAGCCTGGGTGGCTCAGTCAGTTAAGCATCCGACTTCGGCTCAGGTCATGATCTCGCGGTTTGTGAGTTCAAGCCCCGCATCGGGCTCTGTGATAACAGCTCAGAGCCTGGAGCCTGCTTTGGATTCTGTGTCTCCTCCTCTCTCTGCCCCTCCCATGCTCATGCTCTGTCTCTCTCTGTCTCTCAATAACAAATAAATGTTAAAAAAAAAAAAAAAGAAAAAAAAAAGAAAGTGTTATAATAGCTGAATAAAAGTACTGGAAAGATTAGCTACTCTGGTAAGGTAAAAAATTTATGCCATCCAAGTGACACTCAGCCAAGTTTGGGATAGACTTTGTGTTGAATGTGATCCTGAAATTCAGCACAGGATTCCCCATTTTAATGTGAGACGTGTAGCAAGCTCTGACACTCCAGCACCTGGTTTGGCCCTTGCTCATGTGGGAGAAAGGAACCATATGATTACCTGATAGCCTTCTGTTTTCTTCTGACACCACTTCAGCAAAGCATTCCTCTTTGATCCTCCATATTCTCTCGCCAATGCAGACAGAGGGTCTTTCCTTTCTTCCCTAAGTGAAAATAAGGAATCCAAAGTTAAAATATTTTTTATTTGAGCACATTATAAACCAGAAATCCCACAAAGAAGAAAGAACAGTGTCAGTTTGCATTCCTGGATGGGATAATTGCACATACTAAGGCATCTAATAGCAAGATGTAGGCTTTCATTCAATTGATTTTACTTCTCAATTTTTACAGGATCCTCACAGACCCAGTTTCTGCTATCTGAAGGGATGGACTCTGTTTATTATGCACACGGAAACTGGCAAAGATTTAGTATGGTGTGCACTCACAATTAATGGAATGCTTTCCAGAATGCTCAGGAGGAAAAACAACCTGACAGTGGCTGCATATGAAAGCTGTTATGGCCGACTTTTATTCAGTATCTTGCCCTTCCATAATCTTTATGCTTTTGTTTTATTTTACTAGTTTTTGTTTTCAACCTTTTATGTCCTCAATCATTTCGTCTTTTTTTAAAAAATAAATCACTTGGTGGGGGGGCGCCTGGATGGCTCAGTCGGTTGAGCGTCCGTCCGACTTCAGCTCAGGTCATGATCTCACGGTCTGTGAGCTCGAGCGCCGCATTGGTCTCTGTGCTGCTGACAGCTCAGGGCCTGGAGCCTGCTTCGGATTCTGTGTCTCCCTCTCTCTCTGCCCCTCCCCTGCTCATGCTCTGTCTCTCTCTGTCAAAAATAAATAAACATTAAAAAAATTTTTTTAACTATTTAAAAAAATAAATAAATAAATCACTTGGGGCCCCTGGGTGGCTCATTCAGTTAAGTGTCCAACTTGGCTCAGGTCATATCTCACGGTTTATGAGTTCAAGCCCCGCGTCGGGCTCTGTTGCTGACAGCTCAGAGCCTGGAGCCTGCTTTGGATTCTGTGTCTCCCTCTCTCTCTGCCCCTCCTCCACTTGTGCTCTGTCTCTCTCTCTTTCTCTCAAAAATAAATGTAAAAAAAAATTTTTTTTAATATAAATAAAAATAAATCACTTATTGTAAATACAAAGGGCAAGATTATGCAAAGTGAAGGATTAGAAGGAATAGTGCCTACCTTCAAGGTGCTTACATTTAGGGGAAGCAGATAAGACAACAGATGGCAACACACATTAAAACATTCATAAAATGTTTCAAATGTGTTTATTGTGAAGATATACACTCTTTATTGACTACAGGTAACTAGAGTTTTATCTTGCATAGAAAATGGGATTTTTCTGTAAACTCACTCACTTGTTCAATACCTCCTTATGGAACACCACTCTGCCAGGCAATGGATAGTGAACAACACAGGGTTCCTGCCCCCTCAAGGAACTTCAAAGTTTACTATAAAGTAGACACACCACAGGAGTTCAAAAAAAAAAAAACAAAAAACAAAAAACAAAAAAAAACAACAACGGCTACTTACAATTCATGTCTTAAAATTATATGTAGAGTACCTTTTAGGCACTGTCAATTTCCTTGAAGATAGAATAAATATCCTGCTCTAAATAAGACAATGAATCAAAAAAGATTTTGTGATCACTCTGGTGATGAAGCAAGTAAGGCATACAATCTGACATATCCTGGACCAAATCCTGCCTTTTAGTAACTACTTGATGAATACCTGGAGAGAGAGCGCTTCTAAAATGACCTGCTCTTTGATAAGTGGCATACTCTTAAAAGTTTGTTCTATTTTTTAGTGATTACTTTAGGAATAAAGCAGAGATTCTATCCCACACCCCATAAGTATACTTATGCCCAATAAGTATCCTAACGGCTACTATATTACAAGTGGCTTAATATTCTTCAGTGCATTGATTCTATGTTTTCACCCTTCAAGCTATGCTAGAAAATCAAAGAGTACATATTTATAACTGAAGCTTTTCCAATTCAAAGGTGTGCTCAAGCAGCACCGGTTTGATTTATCTTAGAACCAAAAGTAAAATACAAAAATTTCCAGCAAGGAGTTAAGACTGCTGTCTTGAAGAAATATACTTTTATGTTTGCATGCCAGCCCACCAGACTCCTGCTTTGGTTTAAAAAGCCCAAAGAAGTGTGTTATAATACCACTGAACATAGGAAAAGAGAATGAGAGTAAAGTTAATGAAATACGAACACAAAAAAAACAAGCCAAATGAATGAATGAATGAATGCATGAATGAATAAATCTCCAACACGCTTAAAATAATACTATTATAATCAATGTGAAAGGTTTACTCTGGCTCACACCAGGTCTGTTTGTTTATAGAAACAGCTTAAAATTAAAGTATCAAAGAAGAGTTAACTTTATGGACTACAATGGCAAGCTTCAGAAAAGAGCCTCCCAGAGCTGGAGGGTCGTCTCTCATAACCTCTTCATTATAAGATGAAGACACCTTCCACTATAAGATGAAGACACCTTCCAGTTGAAGATCACAGCTTCTGAGTAGGGGAGCCAGAAGAGTGGGTGCACTTCCCACAGGCATACTACAGGTATGGCCTACCACCCAGGACAGACAGGTGTGAACAGTGCTCTCCCTGCATGAGCCTAGGCAGAGCATGAGCTAACCTCATCATCACTGCACCCCTACTTGCTCTGATGGCGCACAGCTTATGGGACCACTATTCTTAGAGGTTGAGTCCCTAGAGTCAGGGCTTTAAACTAAAGTATATAACTTGAGTTTGAGAGGCCAAACATTCCATTTTATTCTCATACATATAAGGCTAAAGTTCTGAAATCCACTCCTATCCCTCCTTCAATTCTTCCCAATACACCTCGACAGTTTTCCTCACCCCTATATACGATGTATGCTATCTTTTTGAAATTTTTTTTTTCCTCTAAATTATAACTACTTCTTAGTCCCAAATGGATTCTGACATAAGAGAAGTATGAATAAAATATACTACTACATTTTCAGGTACTGTTTACCAAAGATCAGTGTGGCACCATGTTCCCACCTTCTGGTCTAGAACAATTAAAACCATCTCTGGTGGCTCTCATTCTTCCATTCCTTTTCTAGAAACCTGCTGCCAAAACCAATCATCTTTCCCTGTGAAAAGCCTCCTGAGTCCCACCTTCCCTTCACCATTTCCACTGCTGTCATACTGATTCGGATTCAGCATCTTTGTCCCCAAAATATTATAATGTCATTTCAGTTGTGTTCCCCGATTTTTGTCCACAATGGAAGAATCCTTGAATCATCTCCTCACTCTGATTTATTTACCCCACTTTATATCTCCTACTATATCAAAGTGATTCAATTTGACTGTAAGGAGGTTCCATGCCTAGCCACATCCTACCCTATCAATCTTTTCTTCCACTGCCCCCAGATATGGTGGGTCCACACCTTCCTCTGGTCTTCTGTGCCCATCCTCTCTGCACATGGTGTACCACCTACCCATAGCTCCCCCAAACCTTGGTTACTCACCCTTCTGTACATTCACTCATGTCTCTGACCTTGCCAGCCCACCCTCCACACCCAGGCACCACTCCCCTAGGAAGCTTCCCCCTAACCCTCCACCCACACCCCATATTGTAATTCCACAATGCTTAGGAGGAAAGGAACCACCTCTTTGACTTTGCCTTGCTTTTTACTTCTATACCATCTTACCCAATTCTGGGCATAGAAGAGATGAGAAAACAATAACCCACAAAGAAAAAAAATCAGTGCTCGATTGCCATTATTTTATAATCTGATTATTGATCTCCGAAGGCTAGGAGAGGTATACATGAAATCCATCAGTATTAACTGTTCTCTACCTTATCCGACTTCGGGTGGTGGGGGTGACGGACGCCGTGGGAGAGGAAGACAGGGAAAGCTGTGGAGACGTGGTTCCCATAGCCATAAGAGAGGCCGGCGATGCTCCCTCGGGTGCATTGATGTCTCGTTTCATCTCTTCACTACTTCGTCGAGATACTGATTGTGAAAAATAGTCATTATGCATTTCATAATGGAGAAAGATGGTTACTTTTATAAAATACTTTTAAATTAGGTTTTTGAGACCTTTTCTTCAGGTTCCAAAAAAAAGTAGAAATTACCATATATGAAAAAAACTAACATTTCCTTTATCATACTGGTAACTTGGAAGGATTTATTTCTTTCATTAAAAAACCTGTAAAAAAGATGCGGTTGAGATATGCATTGAACCCCACATTTCCTGAAGGTATGGAATACATCTTATCCTTCACCATAACAATCACAGAACATACTATCCACTCTCAACTAAAGTAAACATAACCCTTCTGAACATAGCCAAAATACCATTTAAGGGGAAAAAAAAGGAAAAATACATCATCATTTAATTCTGGGTCAGGCCATGTTTTAAAAAACATAAACCAATGAGACAAACAGAAAACCAAAAGGTGTCACTTCAACTACTGAGAAACAAGATCAGTCAGAAAAGTTCTATTTTGAAAGGCTACCACAGTAAGCCATCACACCTTGTTAGAATTACGGAAGTTCTAAGAACTGCTAAGTGGAAGTAGCTCCTGCTTTAGCCGTTGGTAACAGAGCCACAACAAAAGCAAATTTCTAGCAAGGAGGCACTGAGTTGGCACAGGTGCTCAAGGCTCTGGGCTGAATGCGGGAAGAAGTGAAATATGAGACAAAGTTCCTGACCTCAGACATATACTCTCTCACATCAGAAGATGCTGGATATACAGGTGCCCTGAGCTGGCTGTAATCAATGTTATACATCAGTAATTCTTCCCAGATTACTGAAACTGCCCCTGCTTTTACGGACTAAAATTTTCTTGGTGATTATAGGATGGTCACAAGCAGAATATAACTCTGCATTAGTGAAGTGATGTCTGTAAAGATCCAGAGGAGAGAGACGCTTTCTCCTATTACATGATCTTATTAGAATGATATATTTATAAATATTTCTGACATAATTTTGTGATTATTCTTGTTTTTCTTTCAATATCAGATCTTCATATGCCTTAAATCAGCAGTTTCTTTTAAGTGGTGTGCTAGGAAATTGGATGAGAACCCCTTTCATAATTTTATATAAAATAGAGGAAACTGAGGGCACACCTGAGTGGCTCAATTGGTTAAGTGTCCGACTTCGGCTCAGGTCATGATCTCGCAGTTCGTGGGTTCAAGTCCCGTGTCAGCCTCTGTGCTGACAGCTTGGAGCCTGGAGCCTGCTTCTGATTCTGTGTCTCCCTCTCTCTCTGCCCCTCCCCCACTCATGGTCTGTCTCTCAAAAATAAACATCAAAAAATTTTTAAAAATATAGGGGAAACTGAAAATGAATCAGAAGAACTCTATGATAAGAAAAGGCTTTGGAGGCACCTGGGTGGCTCAGTCAGTTAAACATCCAACTTCGGCTCAGGTCATAATATTATGGTTCATGAGTTTGAGCCCCGCATTGGGCTCTGTGCTGACAGTGTGGAGCCTGCTTGGGATTTTCTCTCTCCCTCTCTCTCTATCCCTCCCCCCCCCCCCAATAAATAAATAAACTTTAAAAAAAATTCAAAAAAGCAAGAAAAGGCTTTGGAATCTGAGCTTTGGGATGGTAATTTTGGCTGGACTTCCCACTAATACAAAGATCTGGCTATAATGCATAAAAACTGTACTAGCTTAAATCCCCATGCAAGTGGAAGGTTAACTGTATGAGGTAAAGTTATAGGAATTTCTCCTTTTCTGGTCCAATTTCTAGCTGAGTTATTAAGGGCAAATAAGGGCCACAAAGGGAAAATAATGCGAGCAACTGATAAACTGGGGTTAGCTCTATGAGACAAAGTAAGCTTGTTACATTCATCATTATAGGATGGCTTTTTTATACTGGAAAAATCTGGTTTCCAGAGAATTTTTGGTGTGCTCTGAAATAACAGTCATGACACACCTTGGGATTAATACTAGAATCTTTCACAACTATACCAACTTTGTATCAAGCTATATTTTCAGCACGACATCTAGCCCATTCTAGGCACTTCACAAATCTTGTTAAATAAATGGAACAATCTAGTTTTGGGCCATGAAATTGATTATTTTGAAATCAGGGCCATGAAATGTGATTTCTATAGAATCTGAAAAATACAACAGGGGAAATTCAGAGTGAAAATAATCAATTCAAGAGCTAAAGAGGCAAGAAAAGCTAGGTAAGTCTAAAGAGAAAGTATTTAGTACCATCACTAAGACCTCTGGAAGTCTTTCTAAGGGAAATTCCAGATAAAAGTCATCACCTGAGATGGTCTTGGCATTTTCCATGGCAGGTACTCTTGGCAGAGAAGCAGGTCGGCTGGTTGAAGATGTTCTTAATAGGTGCTCTGCACAAAATGGGAAGGGTCAAAATAAAGACATCAGACACTGAACTCTGAAGAAACAAAGGCAGCAGGAAGGTGAGCTCTCCTCCTGTCCCCCTGGAAGCTAACCCTTCTTTCTCAACCCAGGGCACTCTAACAATTCCCTATGGAGTCCATGTCTACTAAAGAGTTTCCTGAGACAAAGACTGTGGGAAAACATTTCATTCAATGTTTGATTTCTAGAGATAAGATTTGATACAGATGAATGCTTCTAAATCACTGACTGCTACTTACCACTTTGACGCCACTCAACCAAAATTCAAAGATCCCCTACTGTATGTAGGTCTAAAAGTACAAGCTAAATCAAAGGCTTGCCCTTCTGTGCCTAACAGTAGTGGGGAATCCATACATATACACAACCAGAGACAAGTCAGGACAGGACGATTGGAATAACAGAATGACAAAGTATTATCAAACCACAGAGTGAGAATCCATTCACTCTGATTTTAGGCAGCAGGGAGGTCTTCAACAACATAATGATATTAAGCTGAGCTTTACTAGTAGAGAAGAAGGGTGGGAACAGTATTTCAGCCAGACAACAAGCAGAACAAAGGTATAAGAGCATTCAAGTTACAGAACGATAAAATCCCAGTGGCCTCAACATGGGGCATATGGAAATCAGAAAGGGCGACAGAGAAAGGGGCTTTAAAGGGAAAATGAGGCTAACTAACAAGAGCCTTCGTTACTTAGTATGTGGACTTTAGTCTGAGGGCAACAAGGAAGCAACAGACATTTCTGAAATTCAAGGAAGGACGCAGAGAAAGAGTGCCTCCACTGTGCAGTTTGCAGCCGCACCCTGTTCCACTCCTCCCTTGCTCTCTAAACACAAGTCATCTTGGGAGCTTCTGGAGTTCCTCAAACACTGGCACTGTTCTCCTCCCTCCTATTCTCCTCCTCCATTTCCTCCATAGCCTGACTACTTTCATCACCCTTCTGGTCTAGCTTCAACATCACTTCCTCAGGACCTGCTACCCCAGAGTGGGAGCCCCCAAACACAGACCAGCACACTTCTTACCTAGGGCTATAAGCCTAACAAGGCTGTTGTCAGGCCAGGACGACAAGCACAAGGAGGGACAGACTAGATGTTCTGCCTGGCTGCCATGTCCTAAGGACATGTGATTAGCATGAGGGAAAACACCACCCCTTACATTTAATGAAGACTTAGCCTCACTGTCCAAGAATGGCCCTATAGCAAACATATTTTAACAAGGGAAAAGACAAGATTAACTGTACATTAGTCAAACAGGTCATTCACCACTTCTTTTTAAGAACCAACAATTAAAAAAAAAAAATAGTTCCTCTCAGAATGTCATGATGTCAAAAGTAATGGCATATGGCACCTTTCAAGGATAGCACCTCTGTTATTCCAAAATTTATTTTCTAAGTGTATAAAGAACATTTGGTTCTAATTACACACAACTTTGAGAAGGATGAACTTCCTTTCTTAAGGAAGACAGGACTTACACAGCCTACAGTCATTACATCTTCCCAATCCTGAACAAGTATCACCTTTGTACGAAGAGCCTGCAAGCAAGCATCAATCAGAATTCTGAACCCTGTCAGCAGTTGGCACTCATCCTCACAGGAAAAGCATATTATGCACAACGTCTGACAGACAAAACAAAGTTAGTAGAACACGGAAATAGTAGGAAACAGAAATCAACATTTTTAATTTAATCAAAATTTCCATTTTACAATTCTGCAGCTAGTCATTTCCCTAAATTCTTAATCTCCCAAAACACAGCAAATGAAGCAAGTGAAAACAAAGGTTGTACAGACAAATGAATCCAAACATGTAGCATGCTGGCCAAGGCCAGAAGCCCTTGCCATTCTCTCCAGGGAAAGTGTTTCTAAATTACCTGACTTCTTTCTCTTTAACACTGCACACCACAGGCACACAACTGAAAGAAAGTTCATGATTCCTTTGCTCAACGCTGGCTAAGTCTTTTCTTGCTGCATGTCTAAGGATCCAAATGTGTCTCAAGTCAGCAGGTGGTGCCCTACCACAAACCAACACCTACTTTTTGAAAATGTACAAAATTGTACTGAAGCCCCAGTTCAGTTATTCTTTTCAAAATTATTTGTGGTAAACTCAACAGGCACAACACAGCCTGCAGCCATTCCATGAAGTATTTTCACCATGAGACTCACACTCGCTCAGAGGCACTTGCCCCAGTGGGAGCACATGTCCAAAGACTCCTGCTGTAAGCAGCTGGGTTCCACCTTCATGTCATACTGTCAGTTTATCTCTTTTCAGGAAGTAAGATTAGTGTATTACAGTCAAGTATGGCAAGCAGGAGAGACTATATTTTACAGTAATAGAGTCTATTCTATTGTCATATGGAGCTTTTCTTGTCTCTAATCCATTCATTAAACAAAAATCCCTTGGATGTCCACTACTCACTAGGCACTGGGTTTGGTACAAAGGTCAGAGAAAGGAAGAGAAGAGGCAAGAAATGGGACTCAGAATCTAGAGCAGAAGCCAGGCTTCTTTAAAAAGTCTTTATAAGTGAGGGATGCTAGGAAAGAACAAGTACTCGGGACTCTGGAAACACAACAGGGGACGTGACCTGCTCTTGAGGGGAGGTCCGGAAAAGCCTCCCCAGGAAATAACATCTCAGTTCAGACAAGAAGGGTAATTAATAGCTTTTATACAGGCAAAGGAGAGGTTGGAGGACAGACAGTGTTCCCAGCTGAGTGCTCAGCACATACCAAAACAACCCCAGGGTGTCTATGTTCAGAGGACGGGGTGGAGGAAAGGAGCAGATGAGGTGGCAAAGGCAAGCTGGAAGGGCCAGAGCAGGCAAGGGCAAGCATGCAGGTGATGCAGGCCAAATTGAGGAGTGTGGACTTTATCCTGCTGGCAGTGAGGAGCCAATGAAGGTTTTATTAGGAAAGCATCTTTGTGGATGAAGCGGAGTGAAGGGCAACAGTGCACGCAGGATGAGGAGTTAGACTGTACAGGGGAGGGATGAGAATGACTTGGACTTGGGTTGTGCCGGGGGGATGGAGAGAAGTAAACAGCTTCAAGAGCTGTTCAATGAGGCAGAATCAACAGACTTGCTGACCCAATGGATATGGAGGTGACAACGGATAAGGTTCCACATACACAGACAAGAAAAGGGAAAAGTACTGTGGGAGGAAGATAGATGAGAACATGCTGAATTTGAGAACCCTATGAGAGATGCAGGGGAAGATGCAGAGCAACAGAGGAGGTTCAGGAGAAAAGTCAGAGGGGATACATCACTTTGGAAATTATCAGCACAGAGCTAATGAGAATGAACTTGGTGACCTGGGGGCCCTGGTAACCTCGGTCAGAGCAATCTCATACACTGGTGGGGACAAAAGTAAGGCAAGAATGTGCTGAGGAGTGATTGGGGAGAGAGGAAGAGGACAAGCTGTGCAAGGAGAAGAGAGAAAGTATGGTAGCTGCAGGAGGTGGGGAAGGGGAGAGAATTCTTTCTCTTAACCTCGGTGAGATGTGAGCATTTTTATTTTATTTATTTATTTTTTTTTATAAATTTTTTTTTAACGTTTATTTATTTTTGAGACAGAGAGAGACAGAGCATGAACGGGGGAGGGGCAGAGAGAGAGGGAGACACAGAATCGGAAGCAGGCTCCAGGCTCTGAGCCATCAGCCCAGAGCCCGACGCGGGGCTCGAACTCACGGACCGTGAGATTGTGACCTGAGCTGAAGTTGGACGCTTAACCGACTGAGCCACCCAGGCGCCCCAAGATGTGAGCATTTTTAAATGACAGTGGAAGGGAGCCAGTAGAGAGGGTAAAGTTGAAGATATAGGAGAAGGGGGTAATAGTCCAAGGCTAACAGCATCTGTGAAACCTAAGGGGATGAGATCCAGGGCTCAGAGGAAGCGATAACCTACATAGAAGTGTTCTGTTTACCTCCAACAGACAGGCAGTGATAACATGAGCATACTAGGTCTGCTCCTTAATTCTCTTATTTTAGAAATCACAGTAATAAACAGGTACAGGCAGTTGTCCCTATATTGTCTCCCAAAACAAATTTACAGGCAAAATAGTGGGTTTAGAAATAGGAGCCTAAATAGCCAATTTCTGTTCAGACAGTAGTTCCAAATAGACCGATGCTCCTGCCAAAAACAAGTACAAAATCTGAAGAAAAAAAAAAAGAAAAGAAAGTCAACCACTTAAAGACACTAAAGAGAATCCAAAAGCAGGCAGAAGAGGAAAGAGCAGGGGGCAAATTTCCCAGTTTATGGCTATAGGCATGAGTGTAGACCCCAGCTAAGGCCACAAGGGCAAATGGTAGAAAACCCACAGCTTTACTGCCTTGAAGAAGCAGAAGATATATTTCAGGACAACCAAAGATGCTGGAAAAGGAGGGAGTAGAGGAAATACCAGAAAGAATCACAAATTCTGTATATAAACTCTGCCCAAATCTCTCACTGACCTCCGAAAACCACAAGCACAGATTCTAAGGAGTTGAATTAAGGACAAAATAACTGAACAGGTATTTCAAGTGAAGGAAAAGAGAGGTTGGATGGAGTTTGAGGTGAGCCAAGTTAATTCCTTGCTATCAAACCCCAATTTTCTGCACAGGAACAAAATAGAAAACAATCTCTACAATGTGTGATTCACGCCACCCAGGATACAATCCAAAATTACTGGACATACACAGAAAGAGAAAAAACTGACCCACACTCAAAAGAAGTGGAAACCACCCAAGGATGACCCATGTGTTGAATTAGCAGAAAAGAATTTTAAAGCAGCTATTATTTCAAACATGTTGAACATTATAAAAGAAAATATGTTCTCAACAAATGAATAAATAAGACATTTCAGCTGAAAGAGCTGCAGGAGTATGAGACCAGCCCTAGCTGAGATGCAATGCAAAGGGAGCCTAAAGCTGAATTAGGAGCAGACATTGAGAAAACTCCCAAACACCAGCCCCTCTCTAAACACTAGGATTACTGGAGTAACTGGAAGGCTGCTATGCACTGAGGACATCACAGCAACTTAACAAAACTCAAACCCAACCCAGCTCCTGCACAGATTAACTCAAACTCCCACACTAAACAACTAATGGAGACAGGTGCACGTGTCAAGGCAAAAAACAAAAAACAAAAAACAAAAACAAAAACAAAAAAACAATCTACTGCCCTATACAAGATGTCCAGCTTTCAATAAAGAATTCATACACAGAAAGCAAGAAGAAAGAAAAAAAAAAAAACAGTAAATCCAGTTCACTATGTCAAGGCACAAAGTAATCAGTAAAACCAGACTCAGATATGGCAGAATGTTGGAACTATTGGACAAGGCATTTGAAGTACTATGATGAATATGTTAAAGTCTCTGATGGAAATAGTAGACAAACATACAAGACCAACTAGGCTTTCCTATTTGTTTTTAGCTTATGGTTTCGATCTCTCTGCTGAAATTAGACAAACAGAACTGTGAGAACCATGTCTCCGGTTACTGCTAAACACCCTACAATGCACAGAAGAGAATGAATTTTACTGGATACAATTTTTTTTTTCTAATCAACCAGAACTGGGGGGGGGGGGAGGGGGGGGAGGGGATGAAATGCAGACTGTGACAAAATTAATCTAACTGTATTACAGAAGCATGATAAAACCACACTGAGAGTGATGAAAAAAGGGGCTGATCTACGTATCTTTAAGAAAACAGGGGTTTTGACCGGATACTCTAAGGTTAAACACAAAATGAACTGTGTGCATTGTACTTTGGTAGATTTGCTTCTCAGGGGGGTATGGTGTAGCAACTTTGAAACTACTGCATACAAACAGGAGGGTTCAACAAGTAAGTCAATATATTGTAGATAATGAGAGCCAGGTTTCCCATTGTTGGGAGAAAGAAGGTATAAATAAGGAATAGGAAAAAGCTTAGAATGCACCCTTTGGTGCTGGCTCGGAGTCAAAGACATTAGCACAAACTCATGGTTTTTGATATAGAAATAATACATATGTGTATGTACACATGGGTTGGTATACATGCAAAGTTTTCCTAGCTCCATCCAGAGAGGGACAGGAGGCATTGAAACCTCAATGAGCAAAAAGCCAGCACCCAGATCTTGTTTTCAAATACTATTCTCTAATAAAAGTAAGCAGGGATCCTTGGAGAAGTGGTTAATTCCAGAGCTAGTAGAGGAAAAAGAACAAGTCTGGATCACTTGGTGCCCAAAAGTAAGAAAGTGCTTTTGAGGGGAGGGGGGCTGTGTCAAAAGAACAAGGAATCAATGTGAAAGAGTTCCCAGTGGCTCCCAAGTTGAAATAATTTAACAAAAGAAATAACAGTAAGAGATTACAACCCAAAGAATAAAATAAATGCCCATGAGTCTATACTAATACAAATAAATGTTATAAATAGAACAGTAGGTATAATAATATAAATAATTCCTTACAGAAAGAAAGAAAACAAAATCATGGTATAGAACACCACAGTAATAATTACTGCAGGCAAAATACACAAACAGATGCTAAAAGCAGTGAAAGAAAGTTTAAACAGGAACAGGATATTTATTAATTACCAGCAGACAACCATCTTAACCAAGTGGTCATGGCCAACACCGCCAGTAGTAAGATGTACTGACCTTACATGCCCCTGATATGATGATACCCTGAGAAGGGCACCTCACCTCTGTCGGGGTGCTTTCCCGACAGTACATAACCTCAACCCCATCAGAAGGAAATACCACACAAACCCATACTGAGAGATATTCTAAAAAGTTCACTGGTTAGTATTCTTCAAAGTCATGAAAGAGAAAGACTGATAAACTGGTGGAGACTTTAGGAGGTAAGACAACTAAGTCTTAAAGTGGGGCCCGGGATTTGACCCTGGAATAAAAAATGGGCAGCAGTGGAAAAACTGGTGAAATCCAAAGTCTGTAGTTTAGTTCATAATATTTTAATGATACAGATTTCTTATTTTTGATAACTGCCCTATGGTTGTATAGGATGCTCACATAAGGGAAGCTGGGGAAAGAGTGTAAGAGAGTTCTGTAATATTTTCCCAACTCTTCTGTAAGGCTAAACTTATCTCAAGAGTTTAAAGGCTGAGAGAACACCATAAATAAATATTGCAATGCATGCTCAAGTGTACCGATTGCAACTTACCTTGAAAAGCATTAAAAAAAAAAAAGCATTAAAAAAAAGATGGATAGAGGGATGGATAAATGTGATAAAGTGAACACAGCAAAATGCTATAGCATCTAGATAGTAAGATGTGGGTTTCCACTATATAATTTCTTCCAACTTTTCTGTATGTTTGAAATTTTCCTAATAGTATGTTGGGAAAAAAATATGAGCCTAGATACTCTGGTTTATCAAGACAAATACCAAGAACTACAGAGAAAAAGAAGGAAAGGGCAGGGGCGGAGAAGGGGAATGTTTCAAAGTGAATAGGTAGATACTCACTAGACTATAAATAAAAGAGAGTAGTGTAGTAGTATGTCTATTTGAATTTTCCCTAGGAATTGTGCTGCTAGAGCTGGATCTAGGGCTGAATCAGATCCAGAATCTGATTTAGATCTATCCTCTGAAGAATGAAAATTACTGTGAAACTGTAAACAGAAAGCTCTTTTGCTTTTACTTATATTAACTTAAAAGAGACTATAACTTTTAACAAAGATTTGGCTTTCTAGTAAAACCTCCTTTGTATCACATTTATTATTTGCACCCTTACCATAAATCAATGTTTTCAAAATACTGTGTTTTGAAACTTTTTTACATCTCTAGATTCAAGTAATACAATTTAAACAGATGATAAGAGTATGAATTTCTTGGGGCGCCTGGATGGCTCAGTCGGGTAAGCATCTAACTCTCAATTTCAGCTTAGGTCATGGTCTCACAGCGGTGGGATCGAGCCCCACGTGGGGCTATGTGCTGTCAACATGGAGCCTGCTTGGGGTTTTCTGTCTCCCTCTCTCTCTGCCCCTCCCCAGCTTGTGTGTGCACATGCACTCTCTCTCTCTCCCCCTCAAAATAAATAAACATTAAAAAAAAGAAAAAAAAAAGAGTATGAATTTCTTTGGAGCACCTGGGTGGCTTAGTTGGTTTGAGTGTCCAACTCTTGATCTTGGCTCAGGTCATGATCTCAGGTCAGGATCAAGCCCTGTGGCAGGCTCTGCACTAAGCATGGAGTCTGCTTAAGACTCTGACTCACTCATTCTCTCTCTCTCTCTTTCTCTCTCTCTCTCTCTCTCCCCCTCCCTCTCTCCCTCCATTCCCCCCACCACTCACTCACACTTGCTCTAAAATAAAAATTTTTTTCATAAAGTATGAATTTCTTTACAGAACATAACTACACTTGGATTAATCAACTTTCACAGATACCAAATATCTGAGCCATGACACAGGACACTCACCAGGTCACCCTGATACTAAGCAAACCTAGGTTCCCCAACCATCTGCAACATCCAGCTGAGGTCTTTTGCTTAACACTCTGGACCTTATAAGATCACTGTGCAAGTGGGGACAGTAAACACCTTTTCAACCACCTGTATGCATGTATCTGGTTAGCAGATCTATCCTTTCCTGCTTACTAGGCCATAAACACTAACTCATATCCTATCTACAAAGAGTCACTGAGGGGGCACAATCATGACCCTAACCAACATTACCAACCAAACAGCATTTGATTAGTCCATTTATGATAAGATTTCTCGACTGAAACATTTTTCTGCAACTGACACATAAGCATGATGCTAAAATAGAGCAAACACAAAACCCCTATACCTGTTATAATACGCTTAACTGACAAAAACACCAAATTCTCTAACTTAAGTGTAGTAGAACAAGAGGCAGCACCTTTTAAAATTTTGGTAATGAAGCCACTGAAATTTTCAAAATGAAAATTATACATTGTTCTTTAATTTATGTCATAATAAAAGAAACCATCAAGGAAGAAAAGTGCTTCAAGAGAGAGCCTAGAAATCCTACTCTCTTATCACAGTTTGGATAACCATGGTGGCTTTCTATGACCAAGAATCACTTGGTTGTTCTTAGTTGCTGGGTTTTTTTTTAAGTTTATTTTGAGAGAGAATGAGAGAAAGAGTGAGCAGGGGAGGGGCAGAGAACAAGGGAAAGAGAATCCCAAGCAGGCTCTGTGCTGTCAGTGTGGAGACCAACACAGGGCTGAATCCCACAAACCATGAGATAATGACCTGAGCTGAAGTCAAGAGTCGGATGCTTAACCAACTGAGCCACCCAAGCCCCCTAGTTGTTCTTTGTTTTATACGTGGTTTCTTTCTCTAATGACTGTTTAAAATAAAAGATCACACTATCAACAAATTCTCAAATAAAATTCACCTAAGTAAAGGGGTGCCTGGGGGCTCAGTAAGTTGAGTTTCTGACTTTAGCTCAGGTCATGATCTCGCGGGCTCGTGAGTTCGAGCCCCTCATCAGGCTCAATATCAGCATGGGAGCCCACTTCAGACCCTCTGTTCCCCTCTCTCTCTCTGCCCATCCCCTGCTTGTGTTCTCTCTCTCAAAAATAAACATTAAAAAAAAAAAAATTCACCTAGGTATGTTGCCCACTCTCTCTTGTATTTGCGCTGTTTCAGCTAAGCCCCATGAAGCACAGTCTAAAGTGGAGAAGGAGACCTGAATTAACACAGACTGACCACATACCCCCATATCCAATAGCATTATCATTTGATACCTTACCAGGTAATAAAATGAGGAGAACCAGGGAAATGTCGCATTCAGCAGAGCCCTGGAGACATTTAACACATTTAGTCTGTGTCAATAACCTTGGCCCACCAACCTTCCACACCCCCATTCTGTACCCACAAAAGCCAAGTTAATAGGAAAAACTAAATAATATTCTTTGCCCAATTTCCCCAATTTGTCCTTTCCCAGAATTACTTGGGGTGCTTATGAAAATGAAGTTTCCAAGCTCCCTTTCCTAGAGAGTATATGGCAGTAGATCTGAGGTGAGGCCCAGGATTCCCTATTTTACAAAACGACTCAAGTAAGTCTTGTCAACAGGTAAGTTCAAGAAACACTGCAGGTGCTGGCTTTCCCCAGTAAACCTTGCCTAGTTGCGAGCCGATCAAGAAGAGCCTGGGAAGGTAGCTGCTGAAAGGGGAGAAGGCTCCCATGGTCGGCTTCAGCATGGCCTTCGGAAGTTTGGAAGGCCCTGAGTCACTTCTCATTGGAGCATGGGGCATCCCCATCTTTCTCCAACTGTGACATGGGGACTCAGTTTTTTCTGGTGTCCAAGGATCACCTCAAGGCTCTAAAGATAGGGTCTCTCCCATAGGCCTGTCACTGGCCCAGGGTTATTTTATACATATTCTCAAAGGCTGTAGTATCGTGGCTCCTGGCTCCAACTGAACTTGGCACTGACTGCAGACTTTATTGATAGAACTAGGGCACATGCAACAGGCAGCTGAGTGGGAGTGCTCCTGAACCCTTGGCTTCTATTTTTGTCCTTAGTGCCTGCAGCTTATAGATGCCCAAAACATAACGCGTAGTGATGCTTTCTCACAACCACCTGCCGGCGGCTAAGCAAAATTCTAGAGACCTTGGTTGCCTTGCAATGAACTAAAATCTTGTACTCAGACAATAAAGAGCCATCCTTCTCAGCCACTTGCGCTATTAAGTTCACACATAATAGTAATAAAATTTAACAGTGGGCATTTACTGTGGACTAAAATCTATGCTAAGCCTTTTACAGGCTTTAACTTCATTCACTCATCTTACAATTTATTATCAAGAGCCCAGTACTTTGTAACAAGTGCTGAGATACCTCAGTGAACCAAACAGACATAAATCCTTGAAATCACAGACCTCCCGGTTTAGGGAGGAGGCAGACAATAAAAGTTACAGACAAGTCAACTATGTAGCCTGCCCGAAGGGATAAGTACTAAGTTAAAATTTTTTAAAGGGAAGAGGGGTCCTGGAAAGGGCATGTGAAGGAGAGTGTGGTTTATAATTTTAAGTATGGCATGCAGGGTCCAGCTGAGGTGAGACTAGAACACCTCACCTGCATTGAAGGAAGGCAAGAGTGGGCAGTCCAGACACACAGCAGAGCACTCCAGCAGCAGACACGCCAGCCCAAGGCTCCTCAGTCAAGAGTGTGCCTGAGTGCCCAGGGAGCACAAGGAAGTCCATGTGGCTGAGCAGAGTGACTGAGAGAGAAATGTGGGAAGGCCAGAGAGGCAACCAAGGCCACACTGGGAGGGCCTAGAGACCACTAAGAGAACTCTAGCTTTTCTTCTGAGAGAAATGGGGAGCTAGGGG
This sequence comes from Panthera onca, assembly GCF_046562875.1. NCBI lineage: Eukaryota > Metazoa > Chordata > Mammalia > Carnivora > Felidae > Panthera > Panthera onca. The sequence goes on from NC_138350.1 coordinate 18,180,365, forward strand.
AAGGTTTTGAGTAGAATGACGTGTTACAATTTCTATTTTTCAAGATTATGCTGGCTGAAGGGTTAAGAATAGACTGTGAGGGGGATTAAGAATCTTTTTGCCAGAACCCTTGTGAGAAATGATGGTGGCTTGACCAGGGAGATGGTGGTAGAGGGAAGAGCAATGCTCTGAGTCTGGATGCAGAGCCAATGGAGCTTCCTAAAGAATGAAACAGTTTTGTAACTTTGTAATGGTGACAGATGGTATCTAGTAACTAGACTTATTGTGGTGATCATTCTGTAAGGTATACAAATACCGAATCATTGTGTTGTATACTTGAAACAAATACAATGTTATATGTCAGTTATACTCCAATTAAAAAATGGATTTGATCATGAAAAAAAAAAGAGCCACACAGTTCTCACATATGGGGTCTAAGATAAAGAAGGGGGTTAAGGATGACTCCAATAAAACTGCCATTAACTGAGATGGAGAAGACAGATTACAGGTAGAACAAGTTTAGGAAATGTGAGAATCTTGTACTGGACACACTCAGTCTGAGAGCATTCAATATCAAAACGGAGATATTGAATAGGCAAGTGGATAGATGAGTCTAGAGTTAGGGGAGAGAAACAGACTGGAGATATCCATTTGACAAATAACAGTTAAAGCCATGAAAAAGAATATAGTAACAGCGTGAGTACAGAGAGAGAAGAGAGGCCCAGGGACTGAGCTTGGAGGCACACCACCACTGACAGGTCATGGAGGGGGAGCAAGCACAGGAGATGGATGAGCAGCCTGGGAGGGAGGGAGAAGACACAGGAATGGGCATCACAGAAAGCAAAAAGAACTTCCCAGAAAAGGGAGTGCTCAACAGGGCCACATGCTGCCTACAGTTCACAGCAGATGAGGACTGAGAGGTTAGAACCACAACATCACTGACAACCTTGACAGAAGCAACCTCGGTGGAATGGTAAGGGTGAAAGACGGAGAGTGGATTTAAGAGCCCGGGAAGAGAGAGATTTAAGAAGTTTGCGATTATTTCCAATTCACAGATGAGAAGACAGCCTCAAAGAAGTCAATGGCCAGGACACACAAGGCCGATGATATATGCACTCTACACATACATAATCCTTAATGAATTCATCTGGGAGGGAAGGGTGAGAACATGGTCAAGATGTAGACAGAGACTTGATACCTTCTACTCTTTTTTCCATTAACAAAAGGACCTTCTGAGAGGAGAAAAGCCCTTAAGTCATGATTGATGAAGGCACCAGGGCAAAGAGCCAGGGGTAGAAGGCAAGCCTTTGTACAGGGAAGGGAGCAGCAGCACCATCTTGTGTTCCATTGTCCCTAAATATGGGCACAACCAGTTCATCTGAACATTCAAGACTGGCTGCAAAGGGCCAGTTCCATTGCCAAAAGGAATGCCTCCTGCACCAGGTGCTCCATGGAGTCCATAGAGCATCCTCTGGTTCTTTAAAGGGTTAATTCTCTCAAGTCTGCTTATTTCCTCCCCAAAACTGCTGAAACTTTGTAGTCTCACGCTTAGAAGCTACCTGCCACAACCAAGAAAATGTGCAGAGAAACACATGGAGGTGTCCAGCATGCATCAGTGAGAAGAGCTCCAGGCTCCTGAGGGATGTACACCCCTGAGCACATCCATGCCTACTGCAAAAGAAGTCCGACATCTGCATCTCACAGCACCATCCCCAATGCCAGAAACCATTTCTCCAGTGCACTTCAGCACCACACAGGAAGAGGCAGTGTAGATAAGAGAAGGAGCTCTCACTTCCAAAGGCAGGAGATGTGGGTTCTGGTACTGGCTCTACCACAAGCTGTGTGAAAATGGGCAAACCCCTTACCAGTGGACAAAGGAATGGACCTTATCTGGACCTCATGTCTCAGAGTCTCAGTTTCCTCTCGTGGACAGTAATACAGAATACAGAGGTTGAAAGAATGGGCTTTTTGGTCAGGCTGCCTGGGTCCACTATTCATGAACTACGTTAACCTGTATTAAATTATTTAACTTTCTGAAACCTCATTTTTAGTAGCTATAAAATGCAGAGGGCAGTACGTACCCCATCAAGAACTATGAAAACAAAGTGTCCAGTAATGGTGTGGACCCTCCACTGCCTACTGTAATGCTACGAGAGAGCTGTCTTCCAAGATGCATTTATTAATAACTAATCTCCCCATCTATAACTAAGACATATAATTAGTAAACTTCTGATAAAGATATATACCAGATCAGTTGAAATAATGTCAAGAACAAAGAAAATCAAAATTTATTTAGCCAAAAAAGTCTAAAGAATAAAAAATGAATAGCGAAAGTGAAAGACTGTGACAGATATACCTTGAACGGGGATCTCCCCATAGTTTGGTCTCTTATCTGACAGCGCTGTCAAGGGTTTGGATGCAGAGATCGGCCCACTTATAGAATGTCTCTGAAATCATAAGATAAACGGTATCAAAGTTAGCTTAAATCTAGAGCTGGGACTCAGAAATAAAGTCAATGTTGTAGAGAGTAAATATTTAGTTATGAATTTGCATAATTCTTTCCACATGATTATAATAAGGCTAACCATACACACACTTACAGGCATATAATGCAATCAATACACTATTTTAAAAATTCACAGAAATATCCCATGTGCCCATTACTGTTTACCCCAATGGTAACATGTACAGTATAATATCACAACCAGGATACTGACATTGATACACACAAGATAGAGAACATTTGCATCGCCACAAGGATGCCTCCCGTGACTTTTGTATAGTCATACTTTCCCTCCCCACATCACTGAACCCTGGTATTTTGAGTGTGATCTCATTATTTTGTTTAAAGAAAATTCTTAAATATTACATACCAATCAGCTAAATATGAAATGTGCTCCTACTACAACTGCCCCAGTACAACCCGTCATCTTGATCCATTACCACTGCAGTGGCTTCCCCACTGGCTTCCCCATCTCTGATCTTATACCCTCTCTCCTCTGCTTCATTTCCTGCCATCTCTAGGTAATGTTCAAATACCACCAAACTACTTATTTTCATACAGTCCATGGTGTTTACATCTCTGTCCTTTCTGTCATGCTTATTTCCCCAGTCTTTTTTTTTCATCTAGTGAGCATCAAACTACTTATTTCATATTCCCAGGAGAAAAGTATGCACGGCTCAACTTCACATCCTTATCAACAGTTGATATGGTCTTTTAATTTTAGCCATCTGAAAGGGTACATAATGGGATCTTATTGTAAATTTAATTTTTACCTCCCAGTGACTAATGGTGTTGGACATCTTTTCATGTGTTTACTGGCCATTTGTGTATCTTCTCTTAGGAAGGGACTTTTAAAATCTTTTGTCTGCAGGGCACCTGGGTGGCTCAGTTGGTTAAGCATCTGTCTTTGGCTCAGGTTGTGGTCTCGCAGTTTGTGAGTTCGAGCACAGACCCTGCTTTGGATTCTCTCTCTGCCCCTCCTCTTCCCTCTCTCTGGTGCGCGCTCTCTCTCTCTCTCTCTCTCTCTCTCTCTCTCTCTCTCAAAAATAAATAAATAAACGTTAAAATCTTTTGTCTGCTATTTACTGGTTTGTCTTCGATCAAGAAGACAAATACATCTTGGAATACAAGTGTTTTGACAGATAAATGTATTGCAATCATATTCTCCCCAGTCTTTCATCTCTTAATTTTTTGTTTTGTTTTTTTTTGAAGGAGAGAGACAGAGCATGAGCGGGGAAGGAGCAGAGAGAGAGAGAGAGAGAGAGAGAGAGAGAGAGAGAGATACAGAATTAGAAGTGGGCTCCAGGCTCTAAGCTGTCAGCACAGAGGCCAATGTGGGGCTCGAACTCACGAACTGTGAGATCATGACCCGAGGTGAAGTCAGACACTCAACTGACTGAGCCACCCAGGCGCCCCTCCAGTCTTTCATTTCTTAATTATCTCTCAGAGCAGTTTCAAATTTTGATGCCCAATTTATTACTTTTATTTTATAATTCATTCTTTTTGTGTCCTAAATAAGAAATCCTGGCCTTCTCCAAAGTCAGGATGATTTTCTCTAACGTTTTCATTTAGAAGTTTTGTAGCTTTACCATGTACATTTAGGTCTACAGTTAATTTCAGGTTTTGTTTTTTTTTTTCTTTTTAAGTTTATTTTGAGAGAGAAAGAGAGAACATGGGGAAGGGCAGAGAGAGAGGGAGAGAGACAGAATCCCAAGCAGGCTCTGCACTGTCAGCACAGAGCCCGATGCGGGGTTCAAACTCATGAACTGTGAGAGCGTGACCTAAGCTGAAATCAAAAGTCCGACACTTAACCAACTTATCCACCCAGGAGCCCCAGTTTCAGTTTTTATACATGCCTTGAGGTAATGGTTGTGGTTATTCTTTCCCCATGTTGATTCTAGCTGTTCCAGAATCCTTTGTTGGGAAGGCTATCCCTCTCAATTGAATTACCTGGGCACCTTTGTTGAAAATCAACTGACCTATTGCTGGATTTTCTATCTATTCTGCTGATCTAATGTCTATGTTTAAACTTACGTCAGTAATTGCAACTTCTGGTACTCTAGCTATTTGTGGGATGGGGAGTTTACCAGCTTAATAAAGACTCTGTAAAAATGAATAAATAAACAAACTAGGTTGGTACCACACTGTCTTGATTACTGTAAGTGTTGTAATCAGGTAGTATAAGTCCTCCAAATTTGTTTCCTTTTTTATCCCCCAGATGCTCTGGATATTCAGGGTCCTTTGAATTTCCATATAAATTTAAATTTTTATTATCAATTTCTACAAAATAGCATGCAGGACTGTCATTGGGATTGTGCTGAATCTACAGATCAACGTAAGGGAGAACTATAAGATAATAACAACGAGTCTTCCAATCCATGAATATATCTCTCCATTTATTACTTAATTTCTCTCAGCAATGTTTTATACTTTCCACTGTACAGATCTTGCACAGTATTTTGTTAAATGTATTGCTAAGTATTCCAATTAAAAAATTTTTTTAATGTTTATTTATTTTTGAGAGAGAGAGAGACAGAGTGCGAGCAGGGGGAGGGGCAAAGAGAGAGGGAGACACAGAATCCGAAGCGGGCTCCAGGTTCCGAGCTGTCAGCATAGAGCCCGACGCGGGGCTCAAACTCATGAACTGTGAGATCATGACCCCAGTCTAAGTCAGACACTTAATCCACTGAGCCACCCTGGCGCCCCAGTATTTCAATTTTAAATTATTCACTGGAGTGACTAGATCTAAGAGTTAGCAAGAGGGGTCCTCAAGACATAGCTAATCTTTTTATAACCTTACCTTGTAAGTGACATCCCATGCCTTTTGCCACACTCTATTCATCAGAAGTGAGTCAGGAAGTCCAGCCAACATGGTTCCATAAGAGTGTGACTACCAGGAGGTGAAAGTCACTGAGAAGTATTTGAGAGGTTGAGTACCCCAGTTACTCATGGATCTCCTAGGTCTTTTTGAGCTTTATTTTTAAGGTCTTTTAAGGTAGGTCTAGCATAGTGTTTACTCAAGAGCTGCTATTTAGTTCTACTTCATGGTGTGCCCCTTAGGGGTCTCTAACGAATGTTCCAAGTATCGCAAGATTTCTCCATGGTGACCAGTGACAACTCAAACGATTCCCTGCCCTGTGTGAACTATGGGAAGTGTTTGCTTGACAGCTCCCTGGTAACTCTATTTCCTGAAAATTGTTCATGCAGCCTTGTGAGAATTCACCCTGTGACTGGCATTTAAGCAAAGACTCACAGGGATGCCTCTGCAGAGTTCTAGACCCTTCCTCTGTGTAGCTCCCTTCTCCCAGGTCCTCTGCCCTGCAAATTCTAGCTCTCTCATTCTTCCTAAATGCTGATCTGGGTCTCTTCAGACCCAACTAGTTCCCCCTTCCCAGCTCTATCTGGATTCATCTCCCCTGTAACCACCATCTGAAACCTCCCTACAGGACACGTGTGGACCCAGCAGGACTTTTATTAACTTGTACTCATGGATCACAGTCTTGTACTGCCTGTTGTATGTGTCTGAATATAACTGCTTCCTATAATTTGTCCAGTGCTCAAGTTGCTTGGGGTGGCAGAGCAATCTGGCCGCCACTCCTGCACAGCTAGAAGAATTCCCACTCAGAGAGTTTTGAAAACTAACAATGCCAATCTTGGGCCCTATTCCATAGAGATTCTCATTCACTAGGATGAGGCCCAGGAATCTATGATTTTCATGCACAATTAGGTTTGAGAAGCACTGTGCTAACTATAAATAACCAAGGACTACAAAGCTACTAAATGGGACTTGTAATTATTAACTTTTTCAACTTACAGAGATCTTTTACCTCCTATCTTTACAAAGTCATGCTTTGTACATTAAATTTCAACTGACATATACCATTTAAAGAAACTTCACCTTATTTGAAGTTTATATTTTGCACCTTTATTTTGCTTTTATTTGTATCTTGAGGTCTTTAGAAAAAGTGTGATTAACAGAGAGCACATAAAGAGCATTAAATCTGGGCACCTTGCTGGCTCAGTCGGTTAAGCGTTCAACTTTGGCTCAGGTCATGATCTCGCAGTTTGTGAGTTTGAGCCCCACACTGGGCTGTGCTGATAGCTCAAAGCCTGGAGCCTGCTTCAGATTCTGCGTGTGTGTGTGTGTGTGTGTGTGTGTGTGTGTGTGTGTGTGTGTGTCTGCCTGCCCCTCCCCTGATCGCACTCTGTCTTTCTCTCAAAAATAAACAAACATTAAAAAAAAAAAAGCATTACATCTATAGATGGGATATGGAATTCCCTTGCCTTCTTGTAAATTAAGAGCATAACACCTTCTATATACATGCAAATACAGAGCCACTAACTTGCAGCATTACAAATGCAGGAGTGCACTTTTACCCTAAATGTCACACAGGAAAAAGTTTAAAAAAAAAAAAAAAAGTATTCATTAGCAAAATACATGGCCAATAATAGTTAACACAGAACAAAAGTCTCCACTCACAAATAAAATGCTCCCAAACCCTATGGCCAAGGCTACCCTGTATCACAGGGTACTAGGTTGAAGGCCATTTTTTCTTTGGCTACTCTCACCTAAGTGGAAAAACTCCACCAGAGCCATTCTTTCCAAAAGTGGCTAACCAACAAGAGCACAGTGAGAGGGCCTCTTGGGCACTACAGAGCAATAGCCATCTGCCTTGCTTCTGGTCTGCATTTCCACAGTGGTCGAAGAGCAACTTTGGAGACTTGTCTATAATGGATTAGCAATGCCCTTGTGCTAGCAATGCCCTTGTGATATAAAATGGTCCACAATGAACCACACTTTTCTGAATTCATGCCTTGTGCAGAACCCTCCCACTCTGAATCTGTGCTAGCTTTATGACTTGGCTGGACCAAAAGAATGGGACAGAAGTGACACTGTCCAAGTTCCAAGACTAGGTCTTAAGGGGCTTTGCTAACTTCCACATTCACCTTCATGGAGTTTGAGACACTGCACCATGAAGGAACCTGAGAGGAAAGACCACATGGAGAGAGTGACCCAGCCATCCCTGGTGACCCAGGCCCCAGACCACCCTACGGCTAAGTGCAGCTGCAGAAGTGAGCCCACGCAAAACCAGCAAAGAACTGCCTGGTCAACACTGAAATGTGAAAAATAATACAACTGCTGTCTTAAGCCACTAAGCTTTGAAGTGATTTGTTATATAGTAGAGACTCAGACATGCCAACTACAGCTTCTACTTAGAGAGATGGTCCCTGGAGCCACACGCCCAGGTTCGAATCCCAGTTCTATTACTTCTTCATTATATGATCCTCAGCAAGCTGCTTAACCTTTCTGGGCCTCAGTTTCTATATGTGAAAACTAGGGGTAAGAACAGTACCAAATACTCAATAGAGCTGTTTTAAGGATTAAATGAATTCACATTATAAAGCATTTGGAACAGTGTAGAACACACAGCAATTACTCAACCCCTGTTAGCTACTGCTATTATTGGAGACTTTCAGAAGAGTAACATAATTGACCTTTACATAATTTATCTCAATGTAAGGATACTTACAACATTTCACAATTCCAAGTACATCCCTCATGAGGTTGTCACTGCCCCCTAACGTAACTGTAAATGACTCTGAAGAGGACTTTCAAGTGCTGAGGTCCTCACAGCCTACATGGTCATGGACACTTACCTGCATAGGGGAGACAGCTGCTGCAGGAGGGGTTTTCATAGGACTTGGACTCAGAGGCGTTCGAGGAATTGCAGCTGCAGCAGGGTTTGGTACTACAAAAACAAACAAATACTGAGTGTATCACCGTACAGTGGACGCTTTCATAACTGGTCTCCCCTGAAAGGTTCCCAAATTATCCAATGCTTTGGCTCCCCTGGAAACCGTCCTGACGTCTAACCTCCACAACACAGACACAGTTGTGCCTAGCAGGTGGTGCTTCTCCCGACACTAGGTGGACTGCCTGTTCCTCAGAGTCTTTGCGTTGATTCTCAACCCTGGTTATGCCAGTCATTTCATCTTTGCCATTTAATTAACTTTTGTAGTTAAAGAGCTCCATAAGCCAATGAAATTCAAGTTCAAAAAACCCAAGAGGAGTATTTCCATAAAGGCATCAGGTGAGAAGCCTGACCCACAGTGGATGCACATTCAACGAAGGAACACTGGAAAACAAAAACAAGAAACAAAGGAACGCTGGGCTCCTATTCATCTTTTCTCATGTTCTCCTGTGGAGTTCATCACTTCACAAGTATTTTCTGGTCTGCATTTAATGCATGATGTGTAATTATTCACTCGCATGTCAGTCTCCCTCTCTAAACTAAACTCTTCAAAAGTAGGATTCATAATTTACTCACTTCTAGATACTTGGGCTTGGTACAGATTCTGGTAGAGGGTGCATAAAAATGGTTATTCATTTGAAGTTAAATTAAATACAAAACAGGACAAACCAATGAAATCAGACATATCACACAGTGAGAAAAGATGAAGAAGTAGATCACTGTAGATCACTGTGGACCTTTTAAGGCAGCCAAGCACTTATATTTAAATTGCTATTGGGGCGCCTGGGTGGCTCAGTCGGTTAAGCGGCTGACTTCGGCCCAGGTCATGATCTCGCGGTCCGTGAGTTTGAGCCCCGCGTCGGGCTCTGTGCTGACAGCTCAGAGCCTGGAGCCTGTTTCAGATTCTGTGTCTCCCTCTCTCTGACCCTCCTCCGTTCATGCTTTGTCTCTGTCTCAAAAATAAATAAACGCTAAAAAAAAAAAATTAATTAATTAAAAAAATAAATAAATAAATTGCTATTTCTTTTTAAGTTTATGTTGAGAGAGAGAGAGAGAGAGAGAGAGAGAGAGAGAGAGAGAGAATATCCCAGGCACGTTCTGCACTGTCAGCTCGGAGCCCAATGTGGGGGCTTGATCTCATGAACCATGAATGAGATCATGACCTGAGCCAAAATCAAGAGTTGGATGCTTAACTGACTTAGCCACCCAGGCGTCCCTTAAACAGCTATTTTTAGATTCATTTTTTTTATGGAGATAAAATTCACATAATAGAAAGTAATTTTAAAATGTATAGCTCAATGGTATTTAGTATATTTACAAGATTGTGTAACTATCATCACTTCTACCTAGTTATAAAACATCTTTATTACCCTAAAAGGAACCTCAGTATCTATTAAGCAATCACTTCCCATTGATCTCTACCTGAGCCCCTGCCAACCGCCAAACTGCTTTCTGTCTCTATGGATTTACCTATTCTGCCTATTTCCTATAAATGGAATCTTACAACCTAAAGTCTTTTGTGTCTGGCTGCTTTCACTTAGCATGTTTTCCACATGGTAGTATGTATCAGTACTTCTTTTATTCCTCCTTATAGCTGAATAATATTCCATCAGATAGACACACCATATTCTGTTCATCCACTGATCGATTAATGGACATCTGGGTTGTTTCTACATTTTGGCTGTTGTGAAAAGTGCTGCCGTGAACACTTGTGTACAACTATCTGAATACTTATGTTAACTTGTTTTGCACATATAATTAAGCAGTGGAACTGCTGAGTCACTTAGATATATTTTATTATAACATTGCTTTTTCTTTTTTTTTTTAATGTTTATTTATTTTTGAGAGAGAGAGAGAGAGGGGTGGGGGAGGGCAGAGAGAGAGAGGGAGACACAGAATCTGAAACAGGCTCCAGGCTCTGAGCTGTCAACACAGAGCCCAACGGGGGGCTCGAACTCACGAACTGCGAGATCATGACCTGAGCCGAAGTCAGACGCTCAACCGACTGAGCCACCCAGGTGCCCCTATAATATTGCTTTTTCAAAAAGATCAGTATAGAAGCAGATTTATCATCTTTTTGCATTAGAGCTCGTTTCATCAATATTTTGAATAACTGCATGACTTTTAGTGTAGTCATTCCGTTATTATTTCATTTTAGAAGAATAGATTTTTGTAAGTCTTTCTTTCATTTTAGTCCATCATATTACCCAGAGGTAGCCACTAACAAGAGTTCCAAGTGCATCTTCCTGCACTTTTAGTGCAAAAATCTATGTATTTAAAAAACAAAATCATGCTATACAATACTAGTCTGCAACTTACTATAAAGTATTGCAGGCATATTTTAACATCAGTACTTCGAGATTGACCTCATCCTTATTAAAAAATGCACAGTATTCTATTGTACTAATGGGTCATAACTGACTTAATCCTTTAAATGGGCACATAAGCAATTTTCAGGTTTTCCATTTTTTCAAACAACGCTACATTGAAAACTTTGTGTGTATAGCTGTATCTATGCATCTTTATAAACTTGTTCCAGTATTATGTATGAGAACTTCAGGGTCTCTGAATATGGCATTTTAAATTGGAAGATATTGTCCTCCAAAACATCTGTACCAACAGTGTGTGTGAGTATACAAGTGACTTTTGCTCTGATTTTAAGTCAAAGAAAACTGATTTGTGTATAGTCATAGAACATAGATTATAGAAACTCTATTATTAGAGTGAATTAGTATAAAGCCTATCATGAAGTTTAAAGAATTTTTAGAAGAAAATATAAATTTTACGACACCTTATATTTAGTTGTTTTTTTTTTGAGATTTTACTTATTTTTTAAATGTCTACTTATTTTGAGAGAGACAGAGAGAGAGAGAGAGAAAGAGAGAGCACAAGCACATGTGAGTGAGTGGGAAAGGGGCAGAAAGAGGGAGAGAGAGAATCCCAAGCAGGTTCCACGCTCAGCACAGAGCCCGACATGGGGCTCAATCTCACCTCCTCGAAATCACAACCTGAGCAGATATCAGGAGTTGGACACTTAACTGACTAAGCCACCCAGGAGCCCTAAGATTTTAAGTAATCTCCACACTCGGGGCGCCTGGGTGGCGCAGTCGGTTAAGCGTCCGACTTCAGCCAGGTCACGATCTCACGGTCCGTGAGTTCGAGCCCCGCGTCAGGCTCTGGGCTGACAGCTCGGAGCCTGGAGCCTCTTTCCGATTCTGTGTCTCCCTCTCTCTCTGCCCCTCCCCCGTTCATGCTCTGTCTCTCTCTGTCCCAAAAATTAAAAAAAAAAAAAAAAAAAAAAAAAAATTAAAAAAAAAAAAAAAAGAAAAAAAGAAATAAGTAATCTCCACACTCAACGTGGCGCTCAAACTCACAATCCTGAGATCAAGAGTCACATGCTCTACTGACTAAGCCAGCCAGGTGTCCCCCATTTAGTTGTTTTTAAAAACTACATCCCTGGGGTGCATGGGTGACTCAGTCAGTTAAGCATCCAACTCTTCATTTCAGCTCAGGTCATGCTCTCATGGTTTGTGAGATGGAGCTCCGCGTCAGGCTAAGGCTGACAGTGCAGAGCCTGCTTGGGATTTTCTTTCTCTCTCCTCCCTCTGCCCCTTCCCCTGCTTGTGCTCACTCTCTCTTTCAAAATAAATAAGCAAACATAAAAACTACATCTTTTTCCCTTTCCCAGAGCTGAGGATTAGAGAGATGAAAAGGAGGCAGGCATCTGAAGGTAGGAAGAATGAGCTTCTGGGTACAGAAGAGCCCATGTGACATGGAGCCTGACTTATTTCTGGACTGAAGTCCAGTGAGGCAGGAGTATAGAGAGCAGGGGAAGAGTGATCCAACTGAGGCAAGAGGAAGGCAGGGTCAGACCACGTATGCATCTGGGGATCTGTATTTCATTCTAACTATAATAAAGCAGCTAAAGGAGTTTAAGCAAAAAACAGATCTTTTTGTCATGAAATGAAATGGAGAGAACTGAAATTAGAAGATATGGTGGTTGGTACTAGCAGTTGATTGTGCTGCTAGAGATGGAGACAAGTAAACAGAACAAAGATGTGTCTGCTAGAGGCTAGACCGACATATGGAGGTGAGAAAGAAAAAGGATTTAAGGAAGGAGGATTTCTGGCTTAATTAACTGGGTAGAACAGTGCTGCCAGTTATAAGGGGAAAGACTGAAGCTCAAGGACAAGAGTGTGGTTTTGGACAGAAGATGTGTAGGAGATACCTGAGTGTCAATGTCAAGCAGGCCTTTGGATTTATAGACTTATAGGAATTTAGAGGAAGGGAAAGAGCTGAATTCATACATCCGGAAGATTTTAGGCACAGAGAAGACACTCAAAATCCCAAGACTATCTTAAGACCAAGTCTGAGACCAAGATGTCTGAAGTTGAACAGATCCTAAGTCTCCTGCTAAAGTCACTTGACTGTAAGACTAACTCATTAATACTACATGAAATTTGATGAGGCTTAGAGAATAGGATGGTAAAGAAAATCAAACCAGGCCAGAGAATTGATGGTAAGTGAATAATGACTGCCTGCCCATGGCATAGGGTATAAGAAATTACCTTGCGATGCACTGTCGAAGGATTTGATGAGGGTTTTTACCGTTGGGGTTGGCTCAGAGGAAGTTGAGGACCTTCTACTCAGTCCCATCCCTTGCCTTAAGGCTGCCAAATCTCTCTCAACAGCATTCATGTAGTTGTACACCCGGCCTCGCTCTTCCTCTTGCCTGAAAACAATATTGAAATCAGGGAGTTTTTACACATATACTAGCAAATAACATTTTCCCCTCCCTACTGAAAAGCACTAAAAAATATCAGTTTTTAAAAAGACATTATCAATAGAGCTGAGTAAATTACCTAGTCTAATATTCTCATTTGCTTGGTAAATTCCAGGAAATGATATTAAAATTTTTATATCAGGTTATACTAAATAGGTTAAGTAACCATCAGAATCCATTTTCATCTGAGTAAGTGTAAGGTGAGGACATCAGTAATCAATTAGCAGTAAAATGGGAAGTGGACTGGCCAAATATCTTGACTCAGAACTGGGGATTTCAAGGTTCTGTCCTGCTTTGAAGAGTCTGGGAATTCACCAGTACATATGGATTATCTGTACTAGCAGGATCTAACATGCCATGCATAGACATTGAAATACAAAGAAATGAAATCAAAGCTCATATTCTTTAAAACAAACAAAATCTGCTACAGTCTCCAAATAGATTTCTACAAAGGAAAAAAAAAAAAAAAAAAAAAGCCTGGGCCCATATTAGTAACATGAGTCTCTGAGATGCTCAGTGTGATGGATCATGAGTCATTGAAAAAAATCAATTACACTTTATTTCTGGCCAGCTCTAATTCACTGAGCTGACAAAAGTTTTCATCTGTAATGAGATTCAGTTGCAGAGTTTGTGCATGTCATAAAACTATCAAGTAAGATTATAGGTGGACAAAAACAAAATCAGACCTTAGGAAATTTTGGTAGCCACTTGGCTCTTCTGACAGTTTTTTTCCTCCAGATGTACCACAGGGTCTCATGCTCAGAAGGTTTAACAAAGAATCTGTAACAGTGATTATCAAACTTTTTGGTCTTGGAGCCCCTTTTCACTCTTAAAAATTACTGAGGATCCCAAAGAGCTTTTCTTTATGTGGCTTATATCTATTGACATTTATCGTAATAGAAATTTAAACTAAGACATATTTAAAATATTTAACGAACTAAAAATAAAAATAAACCCAGGACTTATCAATATGACATATTTTTATGAAAAACAGCTCTTTTCTAAAACCAAAAAAAAAAAAGGAAAAGGAAGAAGAACAGCAGTGTTTTTATACTTCTCCATATCTCTTTGATAGCTGACTTAATAGAAGACTTCTAGGGGCACCTGGGTGGCTCAGTGAGTTAAACATCCAACTCTTGATTTTGGCTCAGGTCATGGTCTCAGTCTCACAGTCATGGGATTGAGCCCTGTGCTGGGTTCCGTGCTGACAGTGTGGAGCCTGCTTGGGATTCTCTCCTTCCCCATCTCTGCCCTTCCCCACTTGCTTATGCACATGTTCTCTCTCTCAAAAAATAAACTTAAACAAAATAGAAGACTGCTAGATTCTCATTTCTTCTCTATTCAGTCTATTGCAAAATAAAAAAGAACAAGCCTCACAGATAGTAGTAGCTGGAAAAGATTGTTTTAATGATATTAAAATAGATAACTGTGGCTTTTTAGACAACTGAGACTTTTTCCTTGATACTATACCAAAATGTAGTAAGTGGTGGTTACTTAAAAGTTAGGTGCAATGTGGAATTTGAAACCATGTGAATAAACTTTTCCTATTCTGTCCATTAAAAATCTCCTAGCCTAATGTGGAGAAAGAGGAACCTTTTGCATTGCTGGTGGGAATGCAAACTGGTGCAGCCACTCTGGAAAACAGTATGAAGGTTCCTCAAAAAATTAAAAATAGAACTACCCTACGACCCAACAATTGTACTACTAGGTATTTATCCAAAGGACACAGGTGCACCCCAATGTTTATAGCAGCACTATCGACAACAGCCAAAGTATGGAAAAAGCCCAAATGTCCATTGACAGATGAATGGATAAACAATGGATATATACGTGTGTGTGTGTGTGTGTGTATACACAACATATATATACATGTGTATACATATACACACACACATACATACATACATACATACATACACACATACATGGAGTATTACTTGGCGATCAAAAAGAATGAAATCTTGCTATTTGCAACAATGTGGATGGAACTAGAGTGTATCATGCTAAGAGAAATTTGCTAGTCAGAGAAAGACAAATACCGTATGACTTCACTCATATGTGGAATTTAAGATACAAAACAGATGAACATAAGGGAAGAGAAGCAAAAATAATATAAAAACAGGGAGGGGGGACAAAACATAAGAGACTCTTAAATATAGAGAACAAACTGAGGGTTGCTGGGAGGTTGTGGGTGGTGGGATGGACTAAATGGGCAAGGGGCTTTAAGGAGGATACTTGTTGGGATGAGCACTGGGTGTTATATGTAGGGGATGAATCCCTGGATTCTACTCCTGAAATCATTATTGCACTATATTTTAACTAACTTGGATGTAAATTGAAAAATAATAAATATAAATAAAAATTTAAAAAAATAAAAATCTCCTAGTCTACCTGACATTTTAAATAGATTTTTACCCATATGTGACTGTGTAAGATCATGCATTGGTCATACTCAGTGTTCACTGAGTTACCTGAATTTTCCAAATGTTGACATCTGTCATCATAGGATTTATTTTTTAAAAGTCACATTTGTTTATATCCCCAGTGATCTCATCAGGAAACTCTTTAAATATGGGAAGCTGTTCTCTGTCTCAAAAATAAATAAACATTAAAAAAAAAAAATTAAAAAAGGGGCGCCTGGGTGGCTCAGTCGGTTGAGCGTCCGACTTCAGCTCAGGTCACGATCTCACCGTTCGTGAGTTCGAGCCCTGCGTCGGGCTCTGGGCTGATGGCTCAGAGCCTGGAGCCTGCTTCCGATTCTGTGTCTCCCTCTCTCTCTGCCCCTCCCCCATTCATGCTCTGTCTCTCTCTGTCTCAAAATTAAATAAACATTAAAAAAAAAAAATTAAATATGGGAAGCTGCCAAGCTTGCGATGGTGGATACAAGTTTCCCCAAATCCTAACATTCACTTGAAAGCCCACATTTTAGCACTGGCAACAAATATGACCAGCTGTTTTCCTTGAAATGACATGGACAATCTCTCTTAATTCGTCTTCAAGAAATATCCACCAAATCTGAATACCCATAGTTTGCCAGTCAGAAAAAAACTCAAATTAAAACAATCACAGAAAGCTTTCCTGGAGACAACCTTGTACTTGGGTATATAGCAGACAGAGTGCCAAGTGCTTTATATATACTTCCCATTCATCACATGGAATGTTACAAAGAATATACTCAAGGACCAAAAGTTAGTAAAATTATTACATCAAAGACATCTTTAGGACGCAATGGAATGATTCTATAAGAACAGAATTTCAGTTACTCGGGTTAGCTTTAGAATGAAACATTTCTGATACACCATTCATTTAATAGTATACAGAAAAAAGGTAAAGTAATAGGAGTTTTACACCAATAGAGAAACAATACTCTTCCACCTCATTCTACGTTCTGCTTAAGGAAGCCAAAGAAAAATGGTTTAGTAATACTTTTCTCTGGGTCATACACTAGAGCTAGGCAACAATAAGACAAGATAGCTTTTCAATGATATCCTGTTAAATATTTTTCTATATTTTTTCCTCTGTCTACTAATTAATGCATAATCAAATTCTTTTTTTTTTCTTTCAGTAAACTCTATGCTCAAAGTAGGGTTCAAACTCACGACCCTGAGATCAAGAATCACATGCTCTACTGATTCAGCCAGCCATTATCAAAATCTTAGTAATATCCTCAAACATAAAAACTACTGCCCCCCTCCTCCACTCATTAGATGGAGTTTCACTGAGGAACTCAGAGCATATCACAAATGTCATCTCATCTAATACTTTACATGGGTTTCCAATGACCTCTACGTTAGGTGGGAAAAAACACTACTATAGAGATCCAGATGGTTATAAACATTACAACAAGTGAAAACTCCTCAAGCTGAGTGATGGAGAGAAACTCACTTTGCATTCTTTATTTGGATCTCTAATAATATTAAAGTATACTCATCATTGCCCTGAGCACTGTATAGACAGATCTCCTTTAAGCCTTACAGCAATACTGTAAAGCAGGCAGTACTGTCTCCATTTTAAAGATGAGCAAACTGAGGCTTGGGGAAGTTAAGTGGCCTGACCAAGAACACACAGCCAGTAAGAGGCAGAACTGGACAGAAGCCAAGCCTGTCTGCCTCCAGAGTATACATCCTTAATCAGAGGCTATTAATCTAAAGAAAAGTAACAGTACTGGAGTGTGTGGATACAGGAAAGGAGAGACCATAAGGTACCATTCTGGTCCCTTCAGAGTTATTGATTACAGACGCTGCCAACAGCTCTGAAAGATCCATATAGACTGTGCTATTTTACAGGTGTCATAAAACGAGGCCAGGAAAGCTGAGTAACTCCCACTAGCATCCATACTCAGTCACACTAGTGTCAACCCCCACATTCTTTCCGTAATACCACATCACAAAATTGGGATTTAAGTGTTCTCTATTAAAACATAAGCGCACAATTGGCTTCTTAAAACATACTTGCGTGACTTTATTTCCTCCAATTCTTTTGTGAGCTTCTCATTTTTTTCTTGAGCCTCATGTAACCGGCGCTTCAGATCACCAATCTCCTCTTGGGCTTCAGATTTAATATCATTTGCAATTACCACAGCAGTCTGGAGATCAGCTTGAAACTGCCGCCATTCTGCAGATTCTTCCTACATTAAAAAACTAAATTTTTATTTCTAAAAGAAAGTAATAAAAACTTATAAAAACAATAAAATGTATTTATGATTCAGACTGTAATGCACTGTCCTAAATGATGATTAATTTCTTTTAAATCCCAGAGAATTGCTATTACCATTTCTAACAGGCAACAGGTAATACAATTAATAGTAGTAAACTTGTTCTTAATGAGGAAAAGATTTTCTAGTTGATCTGTCTGCTAAGGCATCAAGCACGAGTGCTCAATCAGTATGAATGACAATAATGTCAAGCCTCCCTTCCTTATGCAAGTTTATAAGTCTTATGAAAATAAACACATTATTTAAAATTTATATAGCATTTTACCTCTGAAAAGCTGAAGAAGGTAGATAAATGGTGTGTGAACCATACTGAAAAATTTTACATGAAAAACTATAAATATCCTGACATCAAAAACTAACAGGAAAAAAAAAATCAAAAGTAAAGGAAAAGGAAGAGGAAGCCAGAAGAAAAACACAAAACTCAAACTAGGCAGACAAAATCATACAAAAAGAGCAGCTAAGGAACTGTATGATCTGCTGCTTCCCACAGTCATGGAGGATGCGGGTGTGGCTGGGTGGGCAACCCTCCTCACCCCCCGCCCCAGGGCGTCTCCTCCACCAGAGCTACAGCTGTCCACTCCCAGGCCCAGCATCCATCACCCCAAAGCAATTTTCTGACACCATGAATATAGCCTAAGTAACTGAGGAAGGACCCAAACTATGAGATGAGCTTCCCCAATCTGCATCAGAGTGGCACTCCTATTGGCAAGCTGATCAAATCCACAGAAGACAGAAAACCCAAATGGAAACAGCTTGGTTTGGGACACTTTCTAATCAAGAGCTTATAAACTTTCTTTCCAAAATATAACACTTGCTTTCTAAATCCATCTTTTAAAAATTACCACTCATAAATTACTAGTAGATTCTTCTATCCAGAATCTAGCACTGATCCCAACTTGAAATGATGCCATTTACTTTCTGCCCAAAGCCCAGTGGGATCAGTATTTTAACCGTATCTGAAGCTTAAGATGAATGCTAACACAGTCACAGGCTACATGGCACTCAACTTTCAGAAACCTAGGTTTTCTAATGAGATAATACATGAAGATTTATCCTACCCGAAGTCTCCTGTGGAGTGTCTTGATTTCTCTTTCCATGTCATGTTTTTGGTCCTGGAGTTTTTTAACCGTATCTGAAAAGAGCACAGAAGTTTAAATATTTATTCTTAAAGCTGTGTTCAAAAGGAATAATATAAAGGGAGGAGGAATTTAAATATAACATTAAAAAAAAAGGTCATCCTGCCCAAAGACTTTATTTTTAATACAAAACTTTAAAAGA
Organism: Panthera onca; assembly: GCF_046562875.1. Classification (NCBI taxonomy): domain Eukaryota; kingdom Metazoa; phylum Chordata; class Mammalia; order Carnivora; family Felidae; genus Panthera; species Panthera onca. The sequence continues at coordinate 18,199,375 of NC_138350.1, forward strand.
AAAAAAAGAATGTTCAATCCAAGTATTAACCAATATTACTTTATATGGAAAATACCAAATTTAAATCACAATTTCTGGATTGCTTCCTTCCTCAGTGTCTAAATTCTGAAACAAAAAGTTAAGTAAAATCAATTGTTAGAAACACGCACATTGTTGGCTCATAACCAATCAAAATAACACTGACTACTATTAAAGTGTGAATTTTTAATCAAAAGGGTTATTAAACTAAACTCTTTATGAAAGCATAACTTACTTTACACACTGGAAGAAATTCTAAGAAAGTGGTGAATTAGAAAAATTTTTACAGATTTCATTAATTATCTACATAATACCCTGGAGAGCTGCTATTTACATGAATTCTATGGAAAGTCTTTTTATAAAATAAGTGGTATATTCATAAAGTAAATTAATACTCCTCAAATTAGTTCTTGCATAATATAAATTTTCTTCATATAATTCCACATTCACTGTAAACATTTAATTAGTACCACTAATATGCAAAGTACCATTCTAGATACAGTGGGAATGCAAATGTGAAGGTACAGTCAAGACTGGTGCCCCTGGAACGAGAAATGTATGGGAAGTCACATTCTATTTGGAGGTTCTGCTCAAAAATCCATGCTTAAGAGGAAATGTCTTAGGAGGTGCCACACTGGTAAATGCCACCAAGTAAGTCTATCACAGTTGGTTACTTTGATAGCTCAGCACTTTCTCTTGGCTTAAGCACCAGAAAAGGCACTGATATCTAGAGACAAATCCTCTAACTTTACCAGTTGTCCCCCACTGCAGGAGAATCCTATCCTTTCTGTGTTCCAACTGTTTGACTGTTAGTGCCAACACTATTAAATTTCTTTACACATCTGTCTTGACCACTAGACTGGAAACACTTCAAAGTCAGAAGCTATGTGGTAACTTCACAGCCCCAACACCTGGCACACGGTAGAACTGTAAACAGAATGTCGAAACATGCAAGCTAATGGAAGGAGAAAGAGAAAGCAATACTAAAATCATAACCTATGGAGTTTTAAAAAATACTCCACTGACAGGACTGAACTTTCTTTTTTAATTTTTTTATTTTATTTTAGAGAGAAAGGGTGCATAAGCAGAGGAGAGGGGCGGGGGGGGGGGGGGACAGAGAGAGAGAGAGAGAGAGAGAGAGAGAGAGAGAGAGAGAATCTTAAGAGGTCTCCTTGCTCAGCACAGAGCCCAATGGAGAGCTTGATCCCATGACCCAGGAAACCATGATCTGAACTGAAATCAAGAGTCAGATCCTCAATTAACTGAGCCACCCAGGCGCCCCTGAACTCTTTATTATCAGGGACATCATCACTATAGACATTGGTGTTTTTGGTAAAAATTCTCTCCTATTCATTACATTTTGTAGTAGGAACCTAGGCATAGTGAACACCTGCATGCAATGTCACATGTAATCAAAAAATCTTTCTTAAGGGGCACCTGGCTGGCTCAGTCGGTAGAGCATGCGACTCTTGATCTCAGGGTTGTAGGTTCAAGCCCCACATTGGGTGTAGAGATTACTCAAAATTAAAATCTTAAAAAAAAATCTCGGAGTGCCTGGGTGGCTCAGTCAGTTAAGTGTCCAACTCTTGGTTTTGGCTCAGGTCATGATCTTGTAGTTCATGGGTTCGAGCCCCAACGCAGGTTCCCCATTGTCAGCACACAGCCTGCTTGGGATTATCTCCCTCTCCCTCTCTCTGCCCCTCCCCCACTCGTGCATGCTCTCTCTCTAAATAAATAAACTCAAAAAAAAAAAAAAACCAAGAGAATAAAAAAATCTGTCAATCAATTAATCAATCTTGGGGCACTTGGTTGGCTCAGCCAGTTAAAGTATGTGACTTCTGATCTCAAAGTTGTAGGTTCAAGCCCCATGCTGGGTGTAAAATCTTAGAAAAAAAACTTCCTTAAGCTAACAAATTATTAGCCTTTTTAACGTTTATTTATTTTGAGAGTAAGTGTGTGCGCAGGCAAGGGACAGAGAGTGGGGGAGGAGCAGAAAGAGAGGGGGACAAAGGATCTGAAGTGAGTTCCCATGCTGACAGCAGCAATCCTGATGAGGGGCTTGAACTCACAAGCCCACAAGATCATGACTGGAGCCAAAGTTGGACATTCAACCAACTGAGCCACCCAGGTGCCCCAGAAATTATTAGTTTTTAATCAACACACAAAAGTAGGGGTGTGCTGATGATGTCTTTTCTTAGACTGCTTATCTTCCCCTCCCAGTTCCATCAGAAACCTGCTCTGTTGTAACCTGTGTGACATGATACCTTTAATTCAGCATTGATACATTTGTGTTCAGATATTTTTAAATGACATGAATTCACTTCAGTAACAACATAAAAGCCTAGAATATTTATAACAATTATATGTGTAATATTATAAATATATAATGATGATAAATTTTCTAAAGCTGGAAAAAAAAATAAATGAGTAAAACATGGGGGGAAAAACTGGCCAATTTTGGTAGCCAGTAGTTAACTCCCTCCCATTCATCGCCACAAAATTCTTCAACCAATTTCGGGCCTTTGAAATAAAAACTGTTCAAAATTTACATCAATTCAACAAATACCTCATAAGTACGTACTTTGTGCCAGGCTTTTTTCCAGATGCTTAAGATACAAGGGAAAGGGAAAAAAGATATAGTCCTTACCCTCCTAGGGACAGAAAAGAGGATGTTTTTATAATGCAAAGGATTAAACTTTAAGTCTGTCTCTGTATAAGCTGCCTCAGACCTCATTTAACCTGGAAACAGGGCAAAAAGGCTATTCAATTTGGTTAAGGGCAAAGTGGACACCGATGAGTGAGTCCAATACCCTGATCCATATCTCCAGAAGCAAGGATAACTGGAACCAGCATGGGACCTCAGCTCCCTATTACCTATACATAGACAAATTCAAGGTCTTGGTGATATAATCATACACAAATAAGAAGGACAGAAACTGAAATATTTCTAGTGTTGAAAACACTAGGAGTTATATTTTTCATTTACACTATATTTAAATGCAAAACATAATTAAAATAGGCAAGCGAACAAAAAAATGTGAATTTCTCCACCTCTGCTAAAAACCATTTTCTTTTTCTTCTGGTCACAAAGGACATATATACCTATCTTTATATATAATTCACACAAGACAAATGACAGCAAATCTTAGTACTGTTCAATTTAACATCTGGTGTGTCTTTGTTCTCAAGTGACATGTGAAGCCACCTGGCCATCTTAGACTGATCATAAAACCTCAAATTTCATTCATTTATTTTGTTCTTATCCTTCTCTCTTTACCCGCCACATAATCACTACTCTTAAAAGGACATTCTTACACACTCAGCACTATGTATTTATTATCGTCATGTCTTATTAATGCTTTTAAATAGGAAGCTGGCAGCCAATGGAGATATTTAAGCAGAATGAAGTACACTACAAGTGTCTCTAGGGAATTTGATTTAAACTTCATGAATCCCAACCGTATTTTCACTTTGTAACATAAAGTATTAAAAATGACAACAGGCTTTTCCTCCTTGGAAACAGAGGAATGTGTACTTATGCTCTTGTTTGGAAGACTATCTTAGCAAAATTGCCATCTGGCCCAATTAATGGTTACACGAAAGGATACTGTTAGTCTTCAACTCTGGGGCCTGTAAAAGCAGTTTCCTTCCTCTTCCAAGTTCTTCTACAATGAGGGACACTGCCATCTACTGTCTTCAACTCAAAAGCAACATTAAATTCTACCAAAGAACAGAAGTACTACTATGATCTCATTTTTAATTACAAGTTACAACTCAATTTTACAATGTTATTTTTATTCTAGAAATCAAGTAAATTGCTATTCTCACTGTAATTAGACCAACTTTGCTCTGAACAATTCTGAGCACTGCTCTGCCCATTTAATAATGGGGTTCATAATCTTTTCACCACCAAGAACTCTCACCCCTGACAAAGAAGGAACAATCAACCAGGCCTTCGTTCCGGCTCCAGTTATATACCCATCACGCATGCTGATGTTACTGGGCAACTACCATGGGCACAGGCTCAACCTGTGACTCCTGGGGGTAGAAAATAACGAAAGTTCACAAGCAACCTTTCCTGCCCTCCAAATCCATGAAACTCCTCAGAATACTGATATCCCAATACCATCAGACCCTTACATCCTATCAAGCACCTCCACCTAACATCAGGGGCAATTACCAGAGGAAGAGAAATGGCAAGAGTAAAATACCAGTTAAAATACCATGCCTTAGGGGCAGAGGGGAGAGGCAGGCAGTACATCCAGCCACCAGGCCACACCTTTATCCCCAAACCACAATTCCTGATGCTTTGAAAGAGGACACAGATGAGTTTCAAATAAACCATTTACTACTATGTTTTTTTAATTTTTTATTCATTCTTATCACCCCTTCCCCCCAAAAAAGTAGATACAACTTTTTCCCTTCGACTCTAAAGGGAATGCATGCTCACGATAAACTCTGGAAAACAGAAAAGCATTGTAAAAATAAAATTACTCATTATTTGCATTTGGCATATATCCTTCCAGACTTCATACGTGTGTGAACTTTTTTCCTAAAAGTGGGATAATACTAATTATACTTCTTCATAAGCCTTTCTACTTAGCAGTAGCTAGATAATGGACAACTATTAATCAATTCAGATCTACAGCACTATCTGATGGCTGTTAGTGTTCCACCAGTTGGACATATGATTTGTTTTAGTAATCTCCTACTGACAAACAGAACGGTTCCACAATTTTTGTCATAAACACGATGAGTATCTTTACACAATTGTTCAGATATTTCTTGCAGACACATTTCTAGAACTGTAAGAAGTAATGAAGGACAACTTGGAACTATTGACAGGATCCAAGTCAATCCGTTAGAAGGATCCAGCTCAAGAATGCAGAAAATTTTTTTGAGAAGTCACCAAGTTATAAAATTTATTGTATAGAATACACTGTATCAGTATTTCTTAAGGAAATCATCATGCCTGGTCACCATTTCAGTGTAATGCTGTATTTAAAACTTGTATGTTTTTTAATTACAGAAATAATACACACAGCTCATATTCTACTGTCCCATTATCTGCTTTATTCCATCTATGGCTGTACACATAGACCTGTCTAATTTATCCTCACTGATGAAACGGCAGCCATAGTGGGGATGCACTGTGCTCACAGGTTATTAACTAGATCTCAACTTCCAAGTTTTTGTGGTAACCAGTAATTCTGCAACATACATGTCTAAGCTTATATTTGCAAACTAGTAAGAATGTTTCTAAACATTGTTGCTAAAGTACTGTTGTACTTTAAATTCTGATCAATACCCCGAAAAGGTTGCAGCAATCTATACTCCTTCCGACAATACACAAGAGGTCCCTTTTCTCCTCTCCTACACACTATCATCCTTTTTCACTTTTCACACCTGCCAAGTGAAAACTGGCATCTTGTTTTAGAGTTTATTAGTGAAGTCAAGCATATTTTCGCACCTTTTCTGCCTTACCTATTCATACCTATTCACTCTTTTTGGCTAATGGATTATCCTAATGTCATTGATATATGTCTATATATATATATATATATATATATATATATATATATATATATAGATACATATAAGACTCTCCTTATATATTTTATATGTGCTACAAATATTTCTCTCAAAGTCCTTTATGGTACTTTTATTTTGCTGAACTGAAAATTTCAGTAATACATAGTCAAATAGGAAACTTTCCTTTATGGCTTCCCACTAGTGTTGAAAAAGGCTTTCCCATCAAGAATTATACAACTCTCCTCCATTTCCTTCTGCTACTTCTCTAATCTCAAGACACGTTTACTCACCATAGTCAATAGTGTTCCATGTAAAAGCGCAAAACCTATGTTGCTAGATGTCAGGCCCTAGCCCCCAATCTCAGGAACTACAGAGGGCAGGAAAGGAGCTATACATAAATGCAAGCACACAGCAAGCATTACTACACAAATACAAAGTGGTCAAAAAAGTCACTGTAACTGATGGGCACATCACTTGAGCCATACCCGAGATCTCGTTCATGCCACTACCCTCAACACCACTCAGCTTTGGTTTGCTGGACTAGCAGTGAAGTCATTAACTTAATTTATTCAGGCTCAGTTAAGTTGCTTCTTTCTGCTGTTTCTCTTTTAAGAAACTAAATGTCCAGTAAGTCCTGGTTTGCCTTTCTTACAAAGGACAAGGATAATTAATATTAGTGACTTCCACATGTCTCTCAATAATTGTAGAAGTCACTGTTCTAACTACAGGCCTCTCCCCTCAACGCAATGACTGGATTAAGGCTCCACTGATGATATATGCCTACGGGGGGCCCTCTTCTGGAGGCAGAAGTGGGTGGCTTCAACCAAGGAAACAGGTGTGTGTGTGTGTGTGTGTGTGTGTGTGTGTGTGTGTCTGTGTTTGTGGGCGCACGCGCGCGCCCCCATTTCACTGCTGGGCCAAATTGCCTCTCCCTAAGTGTGGTCTTCATTTCAAGACAACATGGCAGCCTGCTGTTACTTCGGGCAGGGCTTTACTTCTCTTTCTGATACCGAAGTTACGGCAGGAGCCCCTGGCACCACGTTCCCCACCTTATTTAGAAAAAGAATTCGAGGGGCGCCTGGGTGGCGCAGTCGGTTAAGCGTCCGACTTCAGCCAGGTCACGATCTCGCGGTCCGTGAGTTCGAGCCCCGCGTCAGGCTCTGGGCTGATGGCTCGGAGCCTGGAGCCTGTTTCCGATTCTGTGTCTCCCTCTCTCTCTGCCCCTCCCCCGTTCATGCTCTGTCTCTCTCTGTCCCAAAAATAAATAAAAAACGTTGAAAAAAAAAAGAAAAAAAAAAGAAAAAGAATTCGAGGAGCGCCTAGGTGGCTCAATCAGTTGAGCATCTGAAACTTGACTTCGGCTCAGGTCATGATTCCAGGGTTGTGGGATCGAGCCATGCGTCAGGCTCCGAGCTAAGCATGGAGCCTGCTTAAGATTCTCTCTCCCTTTGCCCTTCCCAACTCAAGCTCTCTCTCGTAATAAAAAAAAAAAAAAAAAAAAAAAAAAAAAAAAATTGAGCCTGGGCAAACACCACAGCCAGCACTCTACAATGGAGAGGGTGGTACAAATGCTGACAATCTTTTATACCACAGCCTGAAACTGCTGCTCGTCCCAGACCCTATGACCCCTGAGGAAGAGGTTTTAGTACCCCACCCCCAAAGTTTGGCTGGGAATATCAATACTCAGAGTTTCAGTGTTCTCCTGGACTGTAGGTTTTGTTTTTTTTTTTCTGTTCTGTTTGATTTCTCCATAACTCCAATTCTATCTGCTTTATATATTCCAGAAGTTACTCAAAATTGTTGATCTACTGATGAGACCCCTCACCTATTTTCTATCTTTGGTTTAGTTTCATTGTAAACTTTTTTTACTTTTTAAAAAATGTTTTTATTATTGAGAAAGAGACAGAGACAGACACAAGCAGGGGAGGGACAAAGAGAAACAGAATCTGAAGCAGGCTCCAGGCTCCGAGCTGGCAGCACAGAGCCTGACACAGGGCTTGAACTTGAGAACTGCGAGATCATGACCTGAGCTGAAGTCAGATGCTCAACCGACTGAGCCACCCAGGCACCCACAGATTCATTGTAATTTTTGTATTACATGGCAGGACCATGTTACTAGGATTTTGGGAGGGAGAGGAAGTATATGTGTGGCCTCAGGCCATCATCTTGAATCAGAAGTCTTAACAGTATTTATTTACTGAGTGAATTTTATATCAGATCTTTCTAATCTGGATGCTAAATCCAAATAGTACTAAAAGGTACTGCAGGCCAAATCTAATCAGTATGGCACTGATGCTATCTGGAAAGCCATCTGGGACTCCAACTACATGTTATGCCCTATGACACTGTCCCATACTCACTGATGCTGTACTCCTTTTTTTCAATCTTTTTTTTTCTCTGTCCTGCAGACTGGATAGTGACTACTGACTGATCTTCAAGTTCACTGGCTCTTCTATGTTTTTAATTTGCTGTTTAAATGATTTAGTGGGCTGCCTGGATGGTTCAGTAAGTTAGGCATCTGACTCTTGGTTTCAGCTCAGGTCATGATCTGGTACAAGTCCTGATTTCGTGAGTTCGAGACTTGTGTTGGGCTCTGCGCTGGCAGCACAGAGCCTGCTTGGGATTCTCTCTCCCTCCCTCTCTCCTCCTCTACTTGCGCTGTCTCTGTGTCTCTCAAAATAAATAAACTTAAAAACTATTTTAATGATTTAGTAAACTTTTTAAATTAGCTGTTAAATTTCTCAGTTCTATAACACATATTAGGTTCTTTTTAAACAGTTTTTATTTCTTTCCTGAGATTTGCAATTTGTTCATTCATTACTGGCAGATTTTCCTCAACACCCTGAGTGCAGTTACAACAGCTGCTTTAAAATCCTCGCCACTAATTCCAAAGTCAGGATCATTTGGGGGTCAATGTGACTACTAATGGGTACAGTTTCTTTTTAGGGTGATGAAAAAGTTCTAAAACTGAGTATGGTAATGGTTGCTAAAATATTCCACAAATGAAAAGCTCAATTTCTCAGGGACCTGGGCTGGCTCAGTTGGTGGGGCATACGACTCTTGATCTAGGGGTTGTAAATTCAAGCCTCATTTTGGGTGTAGAGATTAAAAACAAAATCTTAAAAAGAAAATCTCAATTTCTCAATTAACAGCGTTCCTTGTTATCAAGTGCCCTATACCAAGTGATGACTTAGCATCAATACCAAGTGCTAGAATTCACTAAGAAAGAAATTAACTCCTATCAGAACACAGGATCCTGGTTCCTAAGAAAACTGTTAAAAGTCATTTTGAAGACAGGTGAGAAAATCTGAATGTGAGCTATTAGATGGATACTAAGGAATTATGCCAAATTTAGTAGATATGATTATAAGGAAAACAGGCGTTGCATGACACCAAAATATTAAGTGTCTCATGGAGTCTACAACTTACTGCCAGCTGGTTCAGTTAAACACACACATATACAGATACACACATGGAAGGAGAATATTATAAAACATTAACGACTGTCAAATCTAGGCAGTGGGTGCTATCTCTACCATGTTTGCAGTATTTATGTATATTTGAAATTTTCATTTTAAAAAAATTGGGGGGAGAAGATACCGGGCTAAAAAAATTTATTCAGTATTTTCAGCCACTTCATAATAAAAATCCACATAAAGTTTATATAATTTTTATTTTGTCAATATTTTTCATTCCAGGAATCCTTATCAGCTAACATTTTTCTAGCCATTAACCCAATTACCACAAGGTGTCACTCTTTCTGTGTTCAAATCAAAAGGCCTGCAAGGGAAAAGGTTGTCATCAGTACTACATGGAAAATGCACTCAACTTCCAAGTTAATCTGAAAAACTTTAGAACTTCTTACATTTAGGAAATACAGTTACATAAATCCTCTCCGTTCAGAGACACTGAAATACAGACTAGATACAAATGTTAAACTCTCCAAAGTTTTTCACAATTTCAGATAAGAAAGTTTTATCTGTAGGACTGTAACTGTCTCCAAGAAAAGAGTCCGACAGTCAGCTACTTCAGTAGCCAAATGACTCAAAATGTTCAGAATAACCTTGGGGTCAGTCCACAGATGCCGAGCCAACTAGCCAGAGCTCAGAACTGGCAAAAGACATGTTTAGGACTCCTGCAAATGACCCACTCTCTCCTGGAACTAGCTCAAACCTCCCTGCCTCTGTGCCCACAGCACATGGGATCTGGCCCAACGCTGTATTTGCCTACTGATCCTCTGTCAAGGAATAACACAGAGCTCAAAGGATCGGTATCATGAACCACAAGGCTGAAAAGCTTTAACCAATGTATCCAAAAAGGTTATTCACATTCTCCTTGTCCCCACTTGGCTATCATTAAAGTGTACTACAACTTAAAATTTGTTAACATTTGAGGAATCTGGATGAAGAACACTAAGAATTTTTAAGATGTATTATTTGGAAATAATTTCAAATTCACAAAAAGGTGCAAAAACCAGTACAAAAAGCACCCATATGACCACTTTACACAGATTTGCTTATGTTAACTGTTTACCCATCTTTTTCATCACTTGCCATCTTCTATCCCTGTCTATCTGTCTTTATCTATCCCTGATATTTTCCCTGAATCCTTTAAGGATATACATCATGGTCCTTTACCTCTAGATATTCAGTGTGTGATTCGTAAGAATAGGGACGTTGACTTACATAAACAGTATAGTTATCAACTTTATAAATTGATATGGTTACATACGTTTATCTATAATCCACTTTTGTCCTATCTAGTTTTTTAAAGTTCCAGTTCTGTCAGAACACCTGTTATAGCATTTTCCCTACAGCGTTAGACAGAGTCTAGGCACAGGTATTGCATTTAATTCATGTCTCCTCAGACCCCTTTAATCTAGAACTTTTCCATAGTCTTTGTCTTTTATGACAGACACTGGCAGTTCTGAGGAATACAGTGCTACACATTCTTGTGTTTTTAGTAAAACATTCATTTTTTGTCTATTTAAAGTTTCTTTTTTTTTTTTTTTAACGTTTATTTATTTTGAGAAGAGAGAGAGAGGGAGCATGCTCAGAGGAGGGGCAAAAAGAGAGAAGGAGACAGAGAATCCCAAGCAGGCTCCACACTATCAAGTGTGGAACCTGACATAGGGCTCGAACCCACGAACTGTGAGATCATGACCTGAGCCAAAATCAAGAGTCAGACACTTAACCGACTGAGCCACCCAGGTGCCCCTATTTAATGTTTCTTTATGATTCATTACAGTTATGCTTCAGCCAGAATATGGCCCAGCTGATGGTGAGTCTGATTCTCTGTGCCTCTGTCATTTATTTACAGGATCACCAGTGAGGTCAAAGTGTTGCCCAATTTTTCCACTGAATAATTTCTGGTTATTTCTTCTTCCTCACTTGCAACATAATAAATAGTCTGTGGGAAGACATTTTAAGATCAACCAAATTTTTGCTCCTCATCAAACTATCAACACAGAAATGCTTTGTACTAGTTTTGCGATTTTTGTAAGTGAAATAATTGTAAAATAATTTCAAAAAACTTAAAGCAATTTAAAATAGGAGTTTCAATTCTACCAGATCATAAAATCTCCATGGTTGGGAGGAAAACCAGACAAATAAAGAAAAACCTGTGCTTTAGACATAAGATTATGAAGGATGACGGATTTTTGTCTCAGTATACCTGCGATCATTAGAACAATAAATGGCTTTTCTTAAGATCTAAAAAAATAAAATAACAATCAGTTTTTCCTTAAATGATTTTCTGTAACCAAGCACAGTTTTGAAGCAATGCTTCCTCTTAACAGTTCTTCCTTATGAACAAAACATAGCAGTCCAAAGACTATTGGCTAATGTGTGAAATACGCTTTGCCACATGCGTATTTCTGCAGGCCACTGTCTACTGTGCCTGTCCACTTCAGCAGTGACAGCGACCAATTTTCATTTTGTTACTGAATGCAAACTGTCCCCACTCGTTAACATGGGTACAACAAAAGGAATGAAAAGCTCCCCCATCACTTACTCTCTAAATCGGAAATAATGAGGTTGTCATGAAGTTTCACAGCTCGGTGTTGTTCTACTTCATCTTCAAGTTCAAAGATGGTTTCTTTCATGTCACTCCTCTCTGTGTCTTTTTCTTCCAGCTCTGATCTTAGTTTCTCTAATGTCATATTCAAATCTTCTATTTGTTTCTTAGCTTCTTCTTGGAAGGCTCGGTATTCATCTTCTACCTGTATAGAACGATAGTGCACATTAGAAAAGTAGGAGCTGCTCTACAATGGATGTACACACTGTTTCAAAGGAAGCAAAGCATGAGTTCTGAGGTATGAGCTAAAACTAGCTCCGTAGTAACTGTATGAATCTATGAAAAAGCACTCTATAATATGCTTAAACATAATTTGTTGCTATATCACTGACAAATTATATTAACATATCACTGAACTTAACTAGATTATTTATGAGGAAATTTAAAAAAATTTCCCTTCTCCAAAGTATGGACCAAAGACATGTATTTGATTAATAATTAATATCCCTCTCCCATCCCACCCCCCTAAGATGTCTGATTTGTGACAGTTTCATTACCAAATTAAAAATGGAAACAAATTCTCAAATACTGTTATTGCAAAAGTATTAGCTCAAAGTGCCTTCCAACATATATGTTCCAACAAATAATACATACCCTAACTTGTATCTCTAAACATCATCACTAAAAAATTACAATCTAAATTATTTAAATTTTGGCCAAAGATATACTAGTGTCTCTTTAAAAACCAGTGCCCTAAAACAGGAAATAAAATGGAAGATAGAATAATTGGGTAACTCATGCAAATAAACACTGCATCAGCAATGACATGGGGCACAGACCCCTGGCCAGAATGCCAGCAACCCCAGGCTGTAGTTCTGCATAAGTCCTTGCTATTATGCTACGTATAAAACAAGGGGGCTGGACCAATGATCTCTAAGGTCCTTCCTTGTCAGCAACAAGACATAGTCCTCTATGTGCCCCTGGGCGCACCTAGACTAGGGACAAATTCTGTTATAATTACAGTCCCATCCTCTCACAGGCAGTGAAAGTGACATTTTTTCAAGAATATGTTTTACTGTATCCCAATAAAGGAAAACCATTCTCAAGCTTTAAAACAAAATCAGCCTACAAAAAGTGAATGACATATCACAGAAATGATACCGGCTTTTGGTAAGCATGGTGTGTACTGCAGCTGCATAATGCTGATGCAGAACATTCTGTCTACTTAAACGGTACCTTTGCAATGGTGTCCTGCAAACGATTGGCATCATTTCGGGTGTGAGCCAGATCTTCCTGCAGACTACTAGCCAAAGTCTCTGCTTTTTCTTTGTCCAGCCTGACGCTCTCCAGGAGATCTTGAATATCAGATTTGTCTCCAGAGTTATGGATGGAATACAGCTCTGCCACCTTCTGCTTCTCATTCTCCAGCTGGGCCTTCAGACGATTCATCTCTATCTGATCACTGGCCACTGTGGCTTTGTACTCCTCTAGCGTGGCTGCCAAGGCTGCTTTACCCTTCTGTTCAGACTCAATGATGCGCTCCATATGGTGATTGCGTTCTTTGAGTGCCCCTATCATTTCTTGAGCTTCCTTGTTGTCTTGTTCTGCCATCTTCAAAGTATTGCTTAAATGCTGCTGGACACCAAGAAGCTGCTCTCGTTCAAAACGGGCATTCTCAGCTAGATCCATGTAACGTTGCTCCAATTCCATATAGCGTCCGCTTTTTACATCTTCATCTATGACATAAGAAATGTGATGCTCATCCAGAAGGGAGCGGAAATATTCAATCTGTCGGCTAAAGTGTTCCAACTTATCACTCTGCTGACATAAAGACTCCATAAGAATAACCTTCTCTTCTCCAAGCCTTTCATTTTCACTATTCAGTTCTTGGGTTATCTGCTGCAAATCAGCTAGCTCTTGCAGAGTTGCCTGAAGTTCCTCACTCGTGCTGTGTTGGTTCTCTTCCATCTGGTGTATCCTTTCTGTCAAGCAAGCGACGGACACTTCACTCGCGTTGCCGCTGCTCCCCTTCCGGGAGCGCTCTATGCTTGGAATGCCTTCGGACTCTGAGGACGATGGCGCATCTAGGGCATCGTCACTCGATGTGAGGGGCTGGTACACCTCACTGCACTCACTGTCTAGATTGTCCATTGAGTTGCTGTGCTGATGGTCCATGAGGGTGTTCTCGTCCTGACTCAAGAGATCCTCCACAGACCCAGGGGCAGAGCCTTCCACCGAAGAGGTCAGGGTCCCTCCTCCATCACTCTGATTGCCAGGGGTGATTTCTGGGCTCAGGGACTGATAACCAAATAGCTTTTCAGAATTATCCAGCCTCTGCTCTAGGGAAAAGCCCAGGGCATTCAACCTGTCCTTTAACATTCTGTTCTCATTTTTCAGCTGGTTCAGTTCTTCACGGATGGCAGTATTCTGTTCCTGCAACTGCAACAAGGTGGACTCAACATCGGTTGGCTGGTGAGCAATGACGGCTTCCTTCTCCTCAGACTTTTCATCACCCTCTGAATGATCTTCATTAATGCCCAGCTGGGCCCGCATGTCTCGGAGCTCATTTCTCAAATGTAAGATTTCCACATCCTTTGTTTTTGCCAACGTGAGCAGCTCTTTCACTTTGGCTTCCAAAGCAGCTTTGTCACTGATCTGATTGTCCGACTTAGACTTGCTCATGCGAACATCACATTCTGTTGTGGTGCGACTGCGGGAACGCTTGGCCAATGCCACATCATTGGCTCCTTGACCCGCAGAGGGTACTTTTTTGCTCTGGTTTAGTCGGGTACGTTCGCGTAATCTTTCTCGCGTAGAACTGGATTCTTTATTACCTATAGAAGTGCTCCGCTTGGTTGAAGAACTTGTGCCTAAATGTTTATAACAAAGAATGTAAGGCAAAGATATTAGCAACAAAAGGCACAGAGGTTATTCCCTAGGTCTAATGAGATGAAATCTAGAGGCCTACACATTGATTTTGACCGACATTAATCCTGCCTTAGATTCTAATCACTGTAAAATTCAGTTTCCTCAAAACCAAATCATTTATTTTTTTAATTATCCACGAAAAAGAAGTTATACATTGTATTGTACGCTTTAAGTGGGTGGATTTTATAAAATGAGAATTATATCTCAATAAAGCTATTAACATAAAAAAAGTTACCCATTAACTTGAATCCTAAACCATGAACTTTAAACAAGTGGCCAGGGGCATAATACTCTAGGGCAAGCTAGATGAAGCAGACTCTAGGATTAGCCAGTCAGGTAGCAAACTAACTATAGAAGCAGATGGTAAAGAAGGATGAGCAAGAAGGGAAAAGCAGCCTCTGGACAAACCAAAAATCTAAGATACCTGTAATAAACAAAAAAAGTACGATCAAAGTAAGTGCAAAAAGTTTTTCACATCACAGAATGACATATAAATAGTACCAATAACATTAATTATAATATAGCTAACATGTACTTAGTGCTTATTTTACACATACACAGATGAACACTTCACATACATTAATTTTTACAAGCCTCATTATTATTATCATGAAGAAACACAGAGATGTTAAGTAATTTGCCAACATCCCACATGTAATAAGTGGATGAGCAAGGATTCAAATGCAGGCAGGGAGTCTGGCTCCAGAATCCACAACTTAAGTAGTACACTATGCTGCCTCTTTAAATGTTAGAAAACAGGGAAACCTGGGTGGGTCAGTTGGTTAAACAAACGACTCTTGGTTTCAGCTCAGGTCATCTCACAGTTCATGGGTTGAAGCCCCACACTGGGCTCTGTGCTGACAGCACACAGTCTGTTTGGGATTCTGTCTCCCTCTCTCTCTGCCCCTCCCCCGCTCACTTTCTCTTTCTCTCTCAGAAAGAAAGAAAGAAAGAAAGAAAGAGCAAGCTGGGGTGCCTGAGTGGCTCAGTCGGTTGAGCGTCCAACTTCGGCTTAGGTTGTAATCTCGCAGTTCATGAGTTTGAGCCCTGTGTCGGGCTCTGTGCTGACGGCTCAGAGCCTGGAGACTGCTTTGGATTCTGTGTCTTCCTCTCTCTCTCTCTGTTCCTCCCTTGTTCACACTCTGTCTCTGTCTGTCTCTCAAAAATAAACATTTAAAAAAATTTTTTTAATAAATAAAAAAGCAAAGAAAAATAAGATCTACACCTAATCAGTATTTTGTAAAAACCTGCTAGTTCTTTACATGGCAGGCACCAGGCTTCAGGGGTAAGAGGGAGCAAAAGGTCTATGTGATATAGGTAGACAGCCACTGATTCTGCCAGGGGTTTGGTGCAGAGCAGGGGAGGCCAGAGGACAGAACAAGGAAGCAGAAGTGAACAGGACACACAGAAAGGAAAAGTAAGGTCACACAATTAATGGGAACAGTAGGGGAAGTTTCTACAGGGCCCTGAACATCAGGGAAAATTTAGTGAGTCACAATAGTAAATGTTTAATAAGTGTTCTGGAGCAGGGAAGACACACAGAAAAGAGTATTTTTATGAAAACTAATCTAGAGGCTAAGTGAAACATATAAGGAAGAAGAGCAGTTAAAGGAGGAATGTGGACAGGCAGAATAGTAAAAGAAAAAAAAGGAGGGCCTACATTTGGGGAGTGAGATCTGGATCTCTGTAAGAACACAGAAGGGATAATACATCTGTAACAGATTTAGGGTAGAAGAAACAAGATGAGAAGAAACAATTGCAAACCAAACCAAAATCCGGTGTAAGAAAGAAAAGATCTGGACATGCCTGAAAGCCAAAAAGGAAAGGAGCCAGTAATGAGGGAAGGGATTGACAATGCCCCAAAAGGAAAGGAGAGGTAAAGAAACAAGAAAGGAAGAGACAGACAGAACATGAAAAAGAAAAGCTCCCCTTCTGAGATTATTGTGACCAGCGAGTAGATAGAAAAATCTGAGTTACAGACAAGTGAACTGGTCTTAGAGAAGTCATGAGGAGTAAATAAACATAGAGTAGATGAACTGAAGAAGTAAGGATGTTGTGATGGGCTGAATTGTGTCCTATAAATTCTTATGTTGAGGACATAACCCCCAGTACCTCAGAATGTGACTGTATTTTGAAAAAGAGTAATCAACTTAAAGAGGTACTTATGTTAACAGAGGGTTATTAGGGTGGGCCCTAATCCAATCTGACTGGTATCTTTATAAGAAGAGGAGAATGGGATACAGACAGAGAGAGGGACCACCATGTGAGGACACAAGGAGAAAACAGCCGTCTACAAGCCAAGGAGAGAGGCCTCAGAAGAAACCAAACTGGCTGACAACCTTGATCTCAGACTTCAACCAGTTTTAGTGAGAAACTAAATGTCTGTGTTTGAGTCACCCAGGCTGTGTATTTTGTTACGAGTGCCCTAGCAAACTAATACAGATGTATAAAGCTGCCACCAGTAGGGGCAATGGATCCAGGGAGGTGATAACTGAATTCAGCCTTGTGAGGGAAGGTGTCAGTAGGGAACCAAGGCCCAAATCCAAGGGATCTCTCCCAGTAAATTCTAAAAACTGGAAACAGGAAGATATATAGATGGTATTAGAGTACTTAATTTCCTTCTTACCACACAAGCTGGAGTGTTAAATGTGGTGATGACCTCAGGCTTGAAAATAAAAGACCTAAGGTGCAGCCGTTGCTCCACTACCAGCTTTGTGGCCCGGTACAAAGCGAGTACCCAATAAATATTTTCTGAACAAACAAATGCAAGGCCTTAGGCCAAGATACTTGAGCTTTAAGCATAGCTCTCACAACTCTAAAATGAGGATAATAATAGCCTCTACCTCATAGGGCTATAGTGAGCATAAAATGGAATGATGCCTAATATAATGCCTTCCATGTTTCCTCCTCGTGATCATACACATGACTATTATAATTAGCAGGAGGGTGTGATCTGGGATGGAAGGAAAAAACCACAGAAGGTCAAAGCAAGAGAGAGGACAGTAGGTAAACCTGAGCTAGAAAAAAGTCTAATACATACAAAAAGGGCTAAGAGCCTAAATAAGGATGATAAAGAAGGTCTGTTATAATCTTTACTAACAGGCTTTCATCAGCTGTATTACAAACATATGGTCTTGTGTTCATTGGAAGACTTAAAGTTTTTCTGTAAGTGTAAAAAGTAAAAAATGATAGCATTACTCCTTGGACTACAGGACGAGTTAACTTATGGACTCTATCAAATCTAAAGCCAAATTGCTACTAATGAATAAAGAAAGAATGGTAGAACAGGAATGAATGGATACAGGCATTGATCATCAAAGGCTGCCTATATCATGGAAAGACAGACAACCAAAAATGATATGCCTAGTAGTGGATGGACAACTACCATGTTTGAAGGAGTCTTGGGGGTAAAAAATGAACCTGAATCTATCCCATCAAGACTCTAGATCCAATCGCATTAACAGTAAACAAACAAAGGAACATGGCCAAGGACATCAAAGGGATGTGACATCAAAATACAGATCACAGGAAAGTATAGGTCAAACAAACAGTTTTTACAAAAATTAAATTATAAGATAAAAATAGATTTAAGAAAGAAAACTTAAGAGGGGCGCCTGGGTGGCTCAGTTGGTTAAGTATCTGACTTCAGCTCAGGTCATTTCATGGTTAGTGAGTTCAAGCCCCGTGTCGGGCTCTGTGCTGACAGTTCAGAGCCTGGAGCCTGCTTCGGATTCTGTGTCTCCCTCTCTCTCTCTGCCCCTCCCCCACTCATACTCTGTCTCTGTCTCTTGAAAATAAATAAATGTTAAAAAAAATTTTTTTTAAGTTGTAAATTTGAGTATTTCTCTATATTTATGATTTGAAGAATGATTATTAATTATTTTAAGTACTGATAATGGCATTGTGATTTTCTTTTTAGAAGAATCCTTATCTTTCAAAGATAATTATATATTTGTGGAAGAAATTAAATGACACCTGGAATTTGCTTCAAAATAACAAGGAGGGGAGGTGGATGTCAAGGAATTCAGACTGGCCATCAGTTGATAAAGGTGATGAGTACATGGGGTTGAAATACAAATACATGTCTGACATTTTCTAATTAGTGGAACCCCTTAAATACCACTGCACTCTGGCTTCAAACAAAAAAGCACTTTAACTCTTATTCTGAATGCCACCTATACCTGTGCTGATCTTGGATTTATTCTCCACGGTGGTCATGGCAGGGACCGATGCTGAAGATGCAGCAGAAGGGCAGGTGCTTTTCTTTCCTTTAACACCATTAGTCACTGTCACCCCTCCAGCCATTCCAGCTAAGAGGTCATCATTGCTCTTGGTCTAGAAGTAACAGAAAAGAAAAACAAATTGACTAGATGAAGCAAGAGTAAATAACATTTTGAGACTAAAGCAAAGTTCTTGGCTTTTATATTAAATTCAAGAGCCTCACAAAGACTTTCTGACAGTTACCAATGCATCATACTGTGCTGCAGAGAGTACTTTACTGGTTTATAAACAATCACACATTTCTTTTAAAAATGCAAAACTCTGGGGCGCCTGGGTGGCTCAGTTGGTTAAGCATCTGACTTTGGCTCAGGTCACGATCTCACAGTTCATGAGTTCAAGCCCCACATCAGGTTCTATGCTGACAGCTTAGAGCCTGCAGCCTGCTTCAGATTCTGTGTCTCCCACTTCTCTCTTTCCCTCTCCTACTCACGTTCTGTCTCTCTCTCTCTAAAAAATAAACATTAAAAAAAGTTTTTTTAATAAAAATAAAAATACAAAAATATGGGGTGCATGGGCGACTCAGTCAGTTGAGTGTCAACCCTTGATAACAGCTCAGGTTGCGATCCTGGGGGTAAGGGATTTGAGCCCTGTGTCGGGCTCCATGTTAAGCATGGACCCTGCTTGAGATTCTCTCTCTTTCTCTCTCTCTCTCTCTCCCTCTGCCCCTCTCCCTAAGTGGCATGCTCTCTCAAATAAAAATAAAATAAAATAAAATTTAATTTAATTTAAAAATTATATATATAATCAAAAACTTTATGGAAGCCGACTGTGTGCCCATATGTGCCACAGTCAGTGGGGGAGTGGAAAAAGTGAAGACATACTCTTTATTACTTTCAGATAGGACGTGACTTACGAACAGGGATCATCTGAGCACTATCACATGGGCTCCCAGTAAAGTTCTGTAATACCAAAGAAAATGCCATCCTGCAATTTCTAGAGAGAAAAACCACTGAGAATCCGATATAATATTCATTGCTTTATAGTAAATCATGGATGTAAAGTGATGGAGCCATTATTTGGAAATTTAGTTTTCTTATCTGATCTAATTTTTTAGTAGTCTAATTTAAGCCAAAATTGAAAGGTTTTTTTTTTTGTTAAAAATTTTTTTTTTTTAACATTTATTTTTGAGACAGAGAGAGACAGAGCATGAACGGGGGAGGGGCAGAGAGAGAGGGAGACACAGAATCGGAAGCAGGCTCCAGGCTCTGAGCCATCAGCCCAGAGCCCGATGCGGGGCTCGAACTCACGGACCGCGAGATCGTGACCTGAGCTGAAGTCGGACGCTTAACCGACTGAGCCACCCAGGCGCCCCTGAAAGTTTTTTTAAAGCCGAGGTAATATATAAAAAACTAGAGAGTTTATGGTTAGAGTGAGGGTTAGTCAGTCTAAATGATCATACTACTTGAGAAAGACCCTTTGTATTAATTTATTTATATTTTATAAAGACGACTGAAAAAAATATGAGCTTTTTACAAAGAAAACAGGTGGCCGCAGCAACTTCTAACTCAACACGTCCCCAGAGGCAAGGGAAACAAAAGCAAAAATGTACTGGGACCTCATCAAAATAAAAACCTGCACAGCAAAGGAAACAATCAGCAAAACTAAAAGGCAACTGACAGAATGGGAGAAGATATTTGCAAACGACATATCAGATAAAGGGTAAGTATCCAAAATCTATAAAGAACTTATCAAACTCAACACCCAAAAAACAGATAATCCAGTGAAGAAATGGGCAAAAGGCATGAATAGACACTTCTCCAAGGAAGACATACAGATGGCCAACCGACACATGAAAAAAGCTTAACATCACTCATCATCAGGGAAATTCAAATCAAAACCACAATGAGGTACCACCTTACACCTGTCAGAATGGCTAACATTAACAACTCAGGCAACAACAGATGTTGGCGAGGATGCAGAGAAAGAAGATCTCTTTTGCATTGTTGGTGGGAATGCAAGCTGGTGCAGCCACTCTGGAAAACAGTATGGAGGTTCCTCAAAAAATTAAAAATAGAACTACCCTACGACCCGGCAATTGCACTACTAAGTATTTATCCAAGGGACACAGGTATGCTGTTTTGAAGGGACATATGCACCCCAATGTTTACAGCAGCACTATCAACAATAGCCAAAGTATGGAAAGGGCCCAAATGTCCATCGATGGATGAATAAAGAAAATGTGGTATAGGGGCACCTGGGTGGTTCAGTCGGTTGAGTGTCCGACTTCCGCTCAGGTCATGATCTCACAGCTTGTGAGTTCGAGCCCCGCGTCGGGTTCTGTGCTCAGAGCCTGGAGCCTGCTTCTGCTTCTGTGTCTCCCTCTCTCTCTGCCCCTAACCCACTCGCATTCTGTCTCTGTCTCTCTCAAAAATAAATAAACATTAAAAAAAAAAAAATTTTTTTTAAAGAAGATGTGGTGTATATATATACAATGGAGTATTAGTCAGCAATCAAAAAGAATGAAATCTTGCCAATTGCAACTATGTGGATGGAACTAGAGGGTATTACGCTAAGCGAAATTAGTCAGAAAGACAAATATCATATGACTTCACTCATATGAGGACTTTAAGAGACAAAACAAATGAACATAAGGGAAGGGAAATAAAAATAATATAAAAACAGGGAGGGGAACAAAACATAAGGGACTCTTAAATATGGAGAACAACAGAGGGTTACTGGAGGGATTGTGGGAGGGGGGATGGGCTAAATGGGTAAGGGGCATTAAGGAATATACTCCTGAAATCATTGCTGTACTATATGCTAACTAATTTGGATGTAAATTTTAAAAAATAAAACTAAAACTAAAATAAAATAAAGTAAAAAGAAAACAGACATAAACTATACTTCAATTAAAAAAAACAAAATAAGCACTCTGGATAATGAGATTGGGTATAAAATTATTACTTAAAAAAAAGAATGAAAAAAAATTTATTTCTAGAAAGGACATAGAGGAGTTAAAAATCTGTGAAAAAAGAAAAACTACCTTTTTTTAAATATAATTTATTGTCAAATCAGCTTACATACAACACACAGTGCTCATCCCATCAAGTGCCCTCTTCAGTGCCCATCACCCATTTTCTCCTCTCACCCACCCCCCACATCCACCCTCAGTTTGTTCTCTGTATTTAAGAGTCTCTTGTGGTTTGCTCCCTTCCCTCTCTGTTCATAACTAATTTTTTCCCCTCCCCTTCCCCCATGGTCTTCTGTTAAGTTTCTCAAGATCCACATATGAGTGAAAACATATGATATCTTTCTCTGACTGACTTACTTCACTTAGCACAATACCTTCCAGTTCCATCCACGTTGCTACAAGTGGCCAGATTTCATTCTTTCTCATTGCCAAGTAGCATTCCATTGTGTATATAAACCACATCTTCTTTATCCATTCATCAGTTGGTGGACATTTAGGCTCTTTCCATAATCTGGCTATTGTTGAAAGCACTGCTATAAACATTGGGGTACGTGTGCCCCTATGCATCAGCACTCCTGTATCCCTTGGGTAAATTCCTAGCAGTGCTATTGCTGGGTCATAGGGTAGTTCTATTTTTAATTTTTTGAGGAACCTCCACATTGTCTTCTAGAGCGGCTGCACCAATTTGCATTCCCACCAACAGTGCAAGAGGGTTCCCGTTTCTCCACATCCTCACCAGCACCTATGAAAAACTACTTTTTAATAAAAGAACCAAAAGTTTTGTCCCATGAAGGTGAAAGCACAAGTTAACCAACCGATTTAATATTATTGTCTATCTGGAGCCAAGCTTACTCTTAGATAATCATAATAAATTCATTTCAATAAATCAAAATGGCTCACAAATTATTAATCTCTAAAGTCTCTTCCTGTTCTAAATGTTAGTGGAGTAGATTCTGTTCTCATCATTCAATTATAAAAGTTACAATATAATACCATTAGGTAGGTCAGTCTCACTAAAAAAGAGGTAGAAAAAGATTAATGTTTTAATTTAAATGAATTAAACTAATTAAGCTTTGGTAATTTAGAGTTGTCACATTATGAAAAATCTGGTTATGTAAGAAGGAAGGAGGATATTGCATTAATCATAAAGGATTGCTCATATTCTTTAAGACTAGTTCCTGTTTATGAAATTGATCATCAACTATGATACAAAAAAAATCTGCAAATTAAGTTCTACTTCCTTCCTGTCAATTTGCCCCTCATCCATTAGTCAGTATATAAACTCAACACACTCTTATGTTTTCAAATCACCTTTTATATTCTGTTAATAAAAGTTAAATATATATATAATATACAAATATATATATTTATATATATTATGTATATATAATATATAAATATATATCTTTGAGGTATTTTTTTCTTTCTCCATAAGTTAAATATGTTTTCTTTCATAAAAATTACATCTGAAGACAACCCTACACAGTCATGTGAAAAGTGGCTTAATCAAACACACTTCTGTTTACTATTTGTCTTTGGTTAATGGTGGAGTTCAACATACCTCAGAGAACCAAGTCAAAAATTCTGCAATTATCACATTAACTATGATAGTAGAGTAATGGCACATGAATAAACCAGTGGAACACAAAAGAATCCCAAAAGTAACTGCTTATATAGATACCTGTTTTATGACCAAAGAAAGAGTACAGGAAAAAAAAATGGGTTTTTCAATAAATAGTACTAGGTTAATAGTATATTCACACACACACACAAAAACCCCTACAAAAATGAGTAAGCCCTATTTCACACCAAATCAAAAATAAGTCCCAAGGTTTTCTATGACTCAAAATCCTGAATGATAAAACAAAGAATTGATAAACCTAAGTCTATAAAAATTAAAATCTTAAAAAAAATTTAATCCTGTGTATGATACACAAATATCATCGTAAGCAAAATTTTAAAAAATGAGAAACGGGGAGAGTATATCTGCAATACCTCACAAATAAACAGCTAATATCCTTAATACAAAAAGAACTCTTAGCAATAAAGGGGTAAAAGACACATAGAAAGGTGACCAAAATGAACTATCACATATAATGAATACAGACACAATACAAAAGATATAACCAGTCTAACTCACAATAGGAGAAATGTAAATTAAACAACATTAAGACACCACATCTCACCTAAGAGACTGGCAAAAATGAAGAGTTATGCCACGTTCCTTTGGGAAGGATGTGGGGAAACAGGCACACTCACAGGTTGCTGGTGAGAACACAGCTGGATGTGGCCTTATGAAAGGAACCCAGCAATGTCTAACAGAACTACATATGCATTTACCTTGTGCCCAGCAATCCCACCTCTAGGAATTTCACCCGAAGACATACCTCCAATAATACAAAAATACATACACATAAGGTTAGTCAATGCAGCATTGTTTTTAACTGCAAAACACTGGAAACACTTTGAATGTCCATACATAGGACACTAGCTGAAAAAACTGTAGTACATCCATACAAAGACACATTAAACAGAATGAGAAAGGCTGCCATAAATTGGTACAAAGAGATTTCTAGAGTATATTAGGTGAAAAAAAGAAAATGGGCAGAAGTAGATCTAATTATGGCAACTTTTGGGTAACAAAGGGGAAATAAAAAAATAAATATACATGTATCTGATCATTTGTGCAAAAGGAACACAGGAAGGATAAAAACAAAAACCCAACCAGACTCTTAACCTCCTAGGGACAGGTGGGGACAGAGTAAGAAGGAATCGGGGAGGAGAGGGACACTTTTCACATCTTGTCCTAGTTCTGACATGTAGAATTGAACTGTGGTAGTGTTTCACATGCTGGCAGTAAATTAAAATTAAATAAACAAGGGTTTAAGGTTTCCCCTAAAACGGAACACAATAGGAACAAATAGACCAAACTGCATTTCAAATAAATGACATAGTCACACGGGGTAGGGGGCAGGGGAAGAATCCAAATATCTTCTGAAAACAGTATTTTGACCATAAATCCTCAAACTCTCAAGCTAACCACTAAAAAGTATACATTTTGAACTCTAGCTAGTAGATTTGTTTTTGGCAGTGGCATGGGTGAGCAATTCTCTAACTAGGATTTAGAAAATAAGTAAATATAGATAATGAAAACCAGGTCTTTCACTGTCAAGAGACTGGGATTACGATTACATAAAGTGAAAAGGCTACTCTAAACATTGTATGTATGTCAACTGGATTTGGAAGTAACAGTGTGAACTCATAAGCTTTTTTTTTTTTAATGTTTATTTTTGAGAGAGAGAGAAAAAAGAGAGAGAGAGAGCAGGGGAGGGGCAGAGAGGGAGACACAGAAGCAGAAGTAGGCTCCAGGCTCTGAGTTGTCAGCACATTACCTGACTCGGGACTCAAACCCATGGACCGCGAGATCATGACCTGAGATGAATTTGGCCACCCAACTAAGCCATCCAGGCGCCCCTCATAGGTTTTCAATATATGGAGAGAAACAGATATGAAAATTGATACAGATGTGTGTGTGTGTGTATGTTTCCTCTCTTGTCTACTAAGCAGGCTTAAAAACCATACACTCAAAAGCAAGAGCACACCTCATTTCCAAAGGCTTTAAGTTCCATCCTCTACTAAAAGGAACAAGTCCTCTTTGGAGAAAAGGCTGACTGACTATAGGGCTGGGGCTGGAGAAATAGAAAACTTATCATGTCAGGATGTCCACTCTCACCGCTGTTGTTTAACATAGTGTTGGAAGTTCTAGCATCAACAATCAGACAACAAAAGGAAATCAAAGGCATCAAAATTGGCAAAGATGAAGTTAAGCTTTCACTTTTTGCAGATGACATGATATTATACGTGGAAAATCCGATAGACTCCACCAGAAGTCTGCTAGAACTGATACATGAATTTAGCAAAGTTGCAGGATACAAAATCAATGTACAGAAATCAGTTGCATTCTTATACACTAATAATGAAGCAACAGAAAGACAAATAAAGAAACTGATCCCATTCACAACTGCACCAAGAAGCATAAAATACCTAGGAATAAATCTAACCAAAGATGTAAAAGATCTGTATGCTGAAAACTATAGAAAGCTTATGAAGGAAATTGAAGAAGATATAAAGAAATGGAAAAACATTCCGTGCTCATGGGTTGGAAGAATAAATATTGTCAAAATGTCAATACTACCCAAAGCTATCTACACATTCAATGCAATCCCAATCAAAATTGCACCAGCATTCTTCTCGAAACTAGAACAAGCAATCCTAAAATTCATATGGAACCACAAAAGGCCCCGAAAAGCCAAAGTAATTTTGAAGAAGAAGACCAAAGCAGGAGGCATCACAATCCCAGACTTTAGCCTCTACTACAAAGCTGTCATCATCAAGACAGCATGGTATTGGCACAAAAACAGACACATAGACCAATGGAATAGAATAGAAACCCCAGAACTAGACCCACAAACGTAAGGCCAACTAATCTTTGACAAAGCAGGAAAGAACATCCAATGGAAAAAAGACAGTCTCTTTAACAAATGGTGCTGGGAGAACTGGACAGCAACATGCAGAAGGATGAAACTAGACCACTTTCTCACACCATTCACAAAAATAAACTCAAAATGGATAAAGGACCTGAATGTGAGACAGGAAACCATCAAAACCCTAGAAGAGAAAGCAGGAAAAGACCTCTCTGACCTCAGCCGTAGCAATTTCTTACTTGACACATCCCCAAAGGCAAGGGAATTAAAAGCAAAAATGAACTACTGGGACCTTATGACGATAAAAAGCTTCTGCACAACAAAGGAAACAATCAACAAAACCAGAAGGCAACCAACGGAATGGGAAAAGATATTTGCAAATGACATATCAGACAAAGGGCTAGTATCCAAAATCTATAAAGAGCTCACCAAACTCCACACCCGAAAAACAAATAACCCAGTGAATAAATGGGCAGAAAACATGAATAGACACTTCTCTAAAGAAGACATCCGGATGGCAAACAGGCACATGAAAAGATGCTCAACGTCGCTCCTCATCACGGAAATACAAATCAAAACCACACTCAGATATCACCTCACGCCAGTCAGAGTGGCCAAAATGAACAAATCAGGAGACTACAGATGCTGGCGAGGATGTGGAGAAATGGGAACCCTCTTGCACTGTTGGTGGGAATGCAAATTGGTGCAGCCACTCTGGAAAACAGTGTGGAGGTTCCTCAGAAAATTAAAAATAGACCTACCCTATGACCCAGCAATAGCACTGCTAGGAATTTACCCAAGGGATACAGGAGTACTGATGCATAGGGGCACTTGTACCCCAATGTTTATAGCGGCACTCTCAACAATAGCCAAATTATGGAAAGAGCCTAAATGTCCATCAGCTGATGAATGGATAAAGAAGATGTGGTTTATATACACAATGGAATACTACGTGGCAATGAGAAAGAATGAAATATGGCCTTTTGTAGCAACCTGGATGGAACTGGAGAGTGTGATGCTAAGTGAAATAAGCCATACAGAGAAAGACAGATACCATATGGTTTCACTCTTATGTGGATCCTGAGAAACTTAACAGAAACCCATGGGGGAGGGGAAGGAAAAAAAAGGGGGGGGGTTAGAGTGGAAGAGAGCCAAAGCATAAGAGACTCTTAAAAACTGAGAACAAACTGAGGGTTAATGGGGGGTGGGAGGGAGGCAAGGGTGGGTGATGGGTATTGAGGAGAGCACCTTTTGGGATGAGCACTGGGTGTTGTATGGAAACCAATTTGACAATAAACTTCATATACTGAAGAAAAAAAAAAGAAAACTTACATCAGAAATTAAGAGGCTGTTCAAAAAAGAACAGGAACATGTCAAAAGAACATAGAAGCCAGCTTGAAGGGGACAATCTGAGCATCAAAATAAATCATGCTAACCATTGACAGCCCACTGAATAAACAGTCCATTATTCCACACTAATATGCAACTACTAAATGTAGAAAGAATGATGGAATTAAAAAACTACCACTTGGCAAAAATCATACTAATAACAGATTCTGGAAAGAATTACCAAAAATTGCTAGTTAGGGTGTGAAAGTTTGATGACAAAGAGGGTATTTATAAAATCTCCCAAGTGTTTTTGATAAGATACTTTATTAACAAAAGGAAACATGGTAACCTGATAGTGGAAAAAACCAGACACCACCCTAATCAAATTAAGTTAATATCACCAGGAATGGAACAGATTGACAGCATGTACTTCTGGAAATGCTATGCCAAGGACATGTGGCTTCTGTAGGACTTCTGCCAAAAGTGCATATCCTCAACCTAATCACGAAGAAACATGAGAAACCTAAATTTGGAAGATAGTCTACCAAATAAACTGGCCTACATTCTTCTGCAATGTCAAGGTCATAAAAGACAAAAACTGAGGAACTATTCTAGATTTAAGAAGAATTTGGAGAGCATGACAACTAACTGTAATTCACTGTCCTAGACTGAAAGCTGGACCAGAAAAAAATGTTCGTCTTTTTTGCTAAAATGGACATTGGCACAATTGGTGAAATTTAATTAAAGTCTATAGATGAGATACTAGCATTTTATCAATGTTCACTTCCAGATCTAGTAACTATACTCTGGTTACAAGAGAAAATATCCTTGTTTTTTGGGAAATGCACACTGAAATATCCAGCAGTAAAGAAGCATTATCTCTACAATTTACACTTTCAAGTTCAAGAAAAAATTATATATGTATGTAGTACACGTGTAAAGGGAAAATGACCAGCCATGATAAGAGGTTAACATGTAGGGGGGCGCCTGGGTGGCTCAGTAGTTAAACATCTGACTCTCAATTTTGGCTCAGGTCACAATCCCACAGTTTGTGAGTTCAAGTCCCACATAGGGCTCTGTGCTGAAGGCGCAGAGCCTACTTGGGATTCTCTCTTTCCCTCTCTCTCTACCCCTCTCCTGCTCATGTGCACACATGTGCATAGTCTCTCTCCCTCTCAAAATAAATTAAAAATAATATTAATAATAATAATAATACTCTTGAAAAAATACAGGAGACTCTCTTCCTGACCTTGGGATGACAAAACATTCCATAAACACACACACATACACACCACACATCCCTAACTATAAAGAAAAAATTAACAAACTGGACTATATTAAAATTAAGAACTTCCATTTATCAAAAGATACCATTAAAGAAAGAGAAAGAAAAGGCACAGAGTGGGAGGACATATGTGCAAGACATATAAATGACAAAGGACTCACATCTAGAATAGCCAAAGAACTATAAATCAGTACAAAAAAGACACACTACACCACTTCATATCCATTTCAGTGGTTACTATTAAAGAAAAAAAAAGTGTGGTGAGGACATGGGAAAATTAAAACACTTGTTGGGAAGAGAATTCCTTGATGGGAATGTAAAATGGTAGAGCTGCTGTGGAAAACAGTATGGAGGCTCCTCAAAAAATTAAAAATATAATTATCATATGACCCAGAAATTCCACTTCTGAATATATCCCCCAAAAACTGAAAGCAGGGCCTCTAAGAGATATTTTCTCACACAATTTCACAGCTATTATTTACAACAGCCAAAAGTCCACACAGAAACAACCAAAGTGTCCATTGATGGAAGAATGGATAAACAAAATGTGGTATATACATATAGTAGAATACTACTAAACCTTTAAAAAGGAAATTCTGATACATGCTACCATGTGGATGAACTCTGAGAACATTATGCTAAGTGAAATCAGCCAGTGGCAAAAAGACAAATATGATTCCACTCATATGAAGTACTTACATAGTCGGATTCAAAGAGACAGAAGGTAGTTGCCAGAGGCTGGGGAGGGGGAATGGGGAGTTGTTGATTAATGGAGACAGAGTTTCAGTTTTGCAAGATGAAAAAGTTCTGGAGATGGATGGTGGGAACAGTTGCTCAATGTGAATGTACTTAATAGTACTGAACCGTACACTTAAAAATGGTTAAGACGGTAAATGTGTTTTACTACAAAAAAAAAAAAAAAGAGTTAAAAAAGAGAGACAACATAGTAAAAAAAATGGGCAAGTGATTTTAAGAAGCACTTCACAAATAAGATATCTAACTGTCCACTAAACACATAAAAGTAAGATACAAAAATGTGCTTAATCCCACTGATAATAATGCAAATGCAAACTGAAGCCACTTCGGAATCCCTCTACATACACCTGAATGGTTAAAATGGAGAGTGACTTAAGTGCAGGTGAGAATGTGGAGCCACCAGCAGTGTAAAATGGGAAATGATCTGGCCCTATATCCAAGAAAGCTGAACATTATGCACCCTATGACCTCATAGTTTCACTCCTAGTTACAGAGCCAACAGAAATGGCTGTACATGTGGACTAAAAGACATGAATAAGAATGTTCCTGGGGCACCTGGGTGGCTCAGTCAATTAGGTGTCTGACTTCGGCTCAAGTGATGATCTCACGGTTCATGAGTTTGGGCCCCGAATCAGGCTCTGTGCTGACAGCTCAGAGCCTGGAGCCTGCTTTGGATTCTGTGTGTCTCTCTCTCTCTTTGCCCTCCCCCCGCTCACACTCTGTCCCTCTTGCTCAAAAATAAACATTAAAAAAAAATTTTTTTTAAATGTTCCTAACAATACTGTTCTTAGTAGCCACAAAAGGGAAACTCCAGATGTCCATCAACAACAGAACAGATGAGTGACATAGTCATTCCATGGATTAGT
Source organism: Panthera onca (assembly GCF_046562875.1). Classification (NCBI taxonomy): domain Eukaryota; kingdom Metazoa; phylum Chordata; class Mammalia; order Carnivora; family Felidae; genus Panthera; species Panthera onca. The sequence continues at coordinate 18,229,780 of NC_138350.1, forward strand.
AATCTGCAATGAAGACAGAACTGCTGTTATAACTATATGGATAAGCAAAGTGATGGTAACACTGAGTTAAGGAAATCATACAGACACAGAAAAGAACAGAGTGTACAATTATACCTATGTAAAGATAAAAAATTAGCAAAATTCAGACACCTGGTTGGCATAGTTGGTAGAGCATGCAACTCTTGATCTCAGGGTTCTAAGTTCGAGCCCCATGTTGGGTGTAGAGATTACTTAAAAATAAAAATCTTAAAAAACATTAGCAAAAATAACCTCTGGAGCTAGAAGTTAGGATGGTAGTTACTTCTAGAAAGGGCAGAAATTAAGAGGGGACATGTGGGGAGCCACTGTGATATAAGTCTGCTCTGTTCCTTGACCTAGTGGTGGCTGCAGAGTATATTTGCTTTGTGGTGATTCACTACACTGAACACAAGTGCTTTTGTGTTCTGGGTGTATACTTCATCAAAAAACTAAAAACAGGGATGCTTGGCTGGCTCAGTCAGAAGAGCATGCAACACTTGATCTCAGGTGGGGTTGTGAGCTTGAGCCCTATGTTGGGTGTAGAGATTACTAAAAAAATAAAGAAAGAAAAGAAACTTAAAAAATTAAAAACAAAAAACAACTCTGTACTCACCAACTTCCTTTTACATGAAGCTACTGCAGGCTGATATTTTTCCCTATTTCAATTTTTGTTAACACAATTCTGCAAATGCATGTGCATTTCCACATGTAAACTCCACCCTCCCCCACCATTAACAACAGGCCAAAAAATAAAATTGATGGAGGGAAGAGATTTTTAGCCTACTTTTTAATAACAGATACAAAAATATCATTTGATAGAAAACTTCTAGATACAGGCGCACCTGGCTGGTTCAATTGGTAGAACATCCAACTCTTGATCTCAAGGTCATAAATTCAAGCCTCATGTTGGGTATAGAGTTTACTTAATAAAAAAAAAAAAAAAAAGAATAAAAAAAATTTTCATTTTTTTAACATTTATTTATTTTTGAGAGACAGAGAGAGACAAAGCATGAGCCAGGGAGGGGCAGAGAGAGGGGGAAACACAGAATCCAAAGCAGGCTCCAGGCTCTGAGCTGTCAGCACAGAGCCTGATGTGGAGCTCGAACTCACAAACTGTGAGATCATGAACTGAGCTGAAGTTGGATGCTTAACCGACTGAGCCACTCAGGTGCACCAATGAAAAATTTTTTTAAAAAGAATGTTTAAAAAAAACCCTTCCAGATACAAATAATGAAACAATACAACTAATGTATACATGCTTCTCAAGGTAAAGTCCACGTTTCATGGTCTGCATCACCAACTCAAAATTTAAGTTTAGTTTTTAAATTTTGCCTTTCAAGTTTCAGAGGTGGATTGTTCAATCACACGGTTAACTAATTTTTATACCGAAAAGGTGTATGATCACAAATAATCATAATCATCACAGTCATCAATTATTTAGACAGATTCTAACTGAAGTAACTACAATTTACTACTTACCTATTAACCTTTAGAAAAATGTATTCTTGGGACAATAAAAAAGTATATTACTTCTACTACAAGGATTAACCATGAACACCTGAGCAGTGTGTGAAACCTGGAAAGTGCAGGCACATAGGAGACCAAATCATCCTCTCCGCTCACTGTGACAAAGAATTAGCCATACAAAGGCTCCAAACCAGACGTCATAGCTACTCACAAGAATGGGAATAATTTCCTCAAAACTAGGAACAGTGGGTGGCTCAGTCAGTTAAGCATCTGATTTTGGCGTAGGTCATGATCTCATAGGTTCATGAGTTCAAGCCCTGCGTCGGGCTCTGTGCCGACAGCTAGGAGCCTGGAGCCTGCTTCAGATTCTGTGTCTCCCTCTCTCTCTGCCCCTCCCCCATGCACTGTCTCTCAAAAAAAAATAATAATAATAATAATTAATTAATTTAAAAACCTAGGAACAGCAGTAGTGTTGTATTTTATATTTACAAAAGTTCCAATCAGCAGTGAGGTGCTCTGGTCAAAAAAGGTCCTTTCTCCTCCACCTTAACTAAATCTAGCCCCAAACAATATTTGAAATGAGAGGTAAAGAAACGTCCCCAGGCCCTGCCACTATAAGAAAAGTGTTGAACACTGTGCAGTGACAGAGACACATATGTGGGTGCCCACATGAGTGGGTGAGTATGTGTACATGGTGTCTACATGATCAAAAGCCAACAGCTTCATTCATCTGGTTAATCATCAATGCTCCAACCCAGTTACAGGAATTCAAGTTGTGGGAAGTATCCAAATGCCAGTAGAGAAGCACAGTGAAGTATGAAAAATTAGGAAAATAAAATAACACTTAATTTTGTGGGGTCTCCAAACCCTTTTGATCTGAAATTTTCCATTTTTCTGTTCATTTTCACTATTTCTTTCTTTCCTTCTGTGTCTTCTTCAATTTCTATTCAGTGACATTTTTCTTCTCCTTTCTTAAGTAAAAGCAATTGCTTCAGTCTGGATAAAGTGTTCCCAAACAGTTTCACCTCTTCTGAGACCCTTCCCACTCCACACACCCCCTACTTAAAAGAGCCAACAAAGGAGAGCCACAGCTATGGACAGCTGGCCATGTGCTGGCACAGAGCAGGAATACAGTTGTTTTTGCTTTACAATAAAAAAGTACTCACTGTTCAAAACCAAACTACCACCAACTCCAGATACAGACCTCAGAAGATCTGAAATGCCTCCTCAGGGCACACTCCATAGTGAACCTTCAAAAACTCTGCTTGCCACTGATGGGGAGGCAACAGAAGGAAAGCAGAACATATCCAATGCCAATGTTTCAACCTGTTCTTCCAGTCACGTAAATAAAAGGTCACCCAGTCACAAAGACACTCTGCTCTGAAGACAACCCTAGCAACTAAGTAACCTGTTAGGTCAGAAAATGCCAGCTATCTTACACAAAAGAGTGACAGCACTGCCACCAAGGAAGCAATTCAGGATCCTGATTCAGACTAACGGAAGTAGGACAAAGGTCTATTCCTGGTAGCCATAGGATGACACCCAGCAGCTCATCAAAGCTGTAGCAAGGAAGAAATCTGGGGGCAGGTGGAGTATGTCTGGGTTTAGTTTTGACAACCCTGGAATAGAAAAACCAGCATTCCCAGCTAGATCTTTCAATACATATAAGGAATTCCCTCATCTGCTGTTCCCATGAGATGCTTCTTAAAATAATTAAGCCACAATCTATCAAAGCCCTGCCTGGACAAAAGGCTTTTAAACAGATCATGTTTCAAGCAATGCTTGGTTTCTCCCTATCAGACTAGCAGAAACCCTCTCCAGGTTTTCTCCATAGAGTCAAAGTTTTTACTCAAAACACAAAATTCCCAGGACAAACAAGCAAAGAACAAATAAGTAGATTCTGCACGAAGAAAGACTAGAAGACTGTGTGGATCTCTGCAGTGGATCTAAGATTTGACCAGCAGAAAAATGGTCTGGAGTCATCTTGTCCCTTGGATGGTCCAAATCAACCGAGACACTGAGAACACCCAAAGAAGACTATTATTTTCAGAAATCAGTCCTGAGCTGGTAAAAATTTCTAGAGGTAATCAATAAAAATGCTACTACCTGTCATTTTCAAAGCACTTGCCATGTGCCAGATTCTGTGCTAACCACTTCCATACATTCCTCCTTTCATCCTGACTATGATGACGCCGTGAAGCACATGCATACAAAGCCTGGGTCCGTCTGCTATTGAAGCCCATAGCCACTATCCTGTACCAACAAGAACTAAACCAGCCTCAAAAAGAATGTAAGAAAAACGAGTTATGCTCTAACTAAATAAATATTACCCAATTTTAACGGGATTAATACAGGATTAGCTGTCAGAAAAAGAGTAACAGTTTACGGTGTGCGAGGGGGTAAGACTGGAAATAAAAAATCCAATCTAGGGGTTCCAGGAATGTTATTGCTGGTCATCCTTTAAGACCTGGCACACATGCTCTTTTCATAAAACCTTCTTTGGCTGGAAACAATGTTTTCCTGAAATGCTTACACCGCTTTCCTGCTCTCCCGGGTATCTGAATTTTTTGCGTGAATTTTAGTTATGTTTGTATATGACAACCTCCACCCGTTACACCACAAGCTCCTTGAAGGCAGACTCTACCTCCAGCTCACACCAGCACAAGAGCCTTGCACAAGGCAAGTGCTCAGTGATTTGTTTCACAATAAGCCTACTATTTGGTTTCATTCATAAAGTCAGACCAAACACACCAAGTATACCACACTGTGAACTCTTCAAAGGCTGTGTGTTCCCAGAGGTTCGCAGAAGGCAAACCCTAAATAATGTTTATTTAATAAATCAAACATTTTAAGATTCACTCCTCCTAAAATCCATCACATATTCAAACACTGCCACATTTTAATACCTTTGACAATGATGCTGTTGTTCCAGGTTTTACGAGTTTGCCTCCTGTAGATGCTGAAGAGCTGTTTTCAGGTTTAGTTTTTTCTACTGTTTGTGTTTTGCTTATCCCAGACACTTTAGGCACTGAGCCGACACTCCTGCTTGCTTTCTTCATTCTGGGCTGCCTCTTTGTGATGCATTTACAAGCAAATCTGTGAAAAGAAATGGCACTATACTGAGAACACAACTGGAAGAAAACTCTGTAGAAATTTGTTTCTGAAAAATTTTATTATAAATAAATAAATAAAAAGATAAATAAAACTGTTTGAAAGCTCGATGTTGATGCAGAAAAGAAAAAGCTGAAAAGGTCTTAGACTTAATCAGAATGCACCCCATGTTTAAGGCATCCTCCTTGAATATTACTAGCTTGAAACTATTTTGTGCATTTCAGTTCAGTCATTAAAAAGAATATCCTAGATCTCTAATGGAACTGGCTAAATACAACACAGCATACATTATCTTTGGCATTTAATGAAGCAATAATCAACCTGCCATTTGAGAATTAGCCATTTTACATGTATCTGAGGGTGATCGTATTTTCCAAATTATCCAGCATAGTCTTAATTTCAAATACTTGCTGTGATAGCCTCATAGAAGCCAGGAGAACTTCCCAGAAACTCCAACATTCAGTATCTAAATATATTTCTCAGCTTCTCTCTTTTATCCAGAGGTAGCATCAAAATTCCTTGTTGGAGGGGGGAGTACAGGGGGTACCTGGGTGGCTCAGTCAGTTAAGCATCTGACTTCAGCTCAGGTCATGATCTCGAGGTTCATGGGTTTGGGCCCTGTGTCAGGCTCTGTGCTGATAGCTCAGAGCCTGGAGTCTGCTTTGGATACTGTCTCCCTCTCTCTCTCTTTGCCCCTCCCCCACTTGTGTGCACTCTCTCTCTCTCTCTCTCTCAAAAATAAATAAACATTTAAAAAAGTCTTTATCATAACATAAACCTTGAGGCACCTGAGTGGCTCAAGTGGTTAAGCATCAGGTCACAATCTCATGGTTTGTAAGTTTGAGCCCTCTTCACTGACAGTGCAGTGCCTGCTTGGGATTCTCTCTCGCTCTCTGCCCCTCTCCCACTTGTGCACTCTCTCTCAAAATAAATAAATAAACTTAAAAAAAAAAAAAAACCTTTGGGAAAAAAAGAATATAAATCTCAATTTTTTGGTTCAGAAAACAAGGGCATCTATATTACCTGTAAGGAATGTGGCAAGTCTACCACCTAATGGCTCATATCTGATTTCACAGCTTAGAGGACTTAGAATAACACTGGCAGCACACAAAACTGCACCCAGATAAACCTTTAAATATATTTTTATTAACTAAGCTAGAAAAGCAATCCCTACAGTAAAGCATGTTTGGAAAGATGCCATGGACCAGGCTGGGTAGAGCAATACAATTTACAAAATGAAAGCCTACTTGAATGTAAGAAAGTTTGTGTATAGTGACTCTGAGACACTATAATCAGCACAAAAAGAGGCTATTCTATTCTATGAAGATTTCTACACCCTAATAAAAATAAACTTACAGAAGAACCTTTGGAAAAGAAAAGGATCTTTCCAATAGCCTTAATGAATACTTTACCTAGACTGAGCTCGAACACTCCAGATTTATCTTGCCTTGACATAATACAAACTGTACCAACTGGTTTGGTGGCAGGAGCAGTGAGACAGGGTGAAGGGGGCTCTGCTCCACCCTCAACATGATAAGGCCTTTGAGAAAAAGGCACTGTTATTAACAGCAACCAAAACACAGCGACACCTCAGAGACTCTGCTGCCTACCCTTCCTCCAACTTCCTGGTTATTCCTTATAGAAAATATTGTATACAGTAATGATCAAATTATCCACCTTTTTTTTTTTTAACGGTTTAGCTTTCTACTTTCTATTCCATTTGAGTAATCTGCCCAGTGGAAGTACTCCCTACAGTTCAGCTCCACCATCTATCTCCTACACCTTCCCAGAGGATACTGAAACTGACCAAGATAGATTCAAGTAGCTTCCCCCTGCCAACCAGCAAGGAATGACACTGGGTCCATCACTAACTCAGAGTACTGTGGAAAACAATCAAGTCCCCAAGAGGCTTTCCTTCAACTTTTCACTTTCTCTTGTTTACCTGTTTGGGTTTTTGTGTTTTTTTTGTTGTTGTTGTTGTTTTTCTGTTTTGGGGTGGGGGTAGAGAGACAGAGACAGCATGAGTGGGGTGGGGGCAGAGGGAGAGGGACAGAGAGAATCCTAAGAAGGCTCCACGCTGCCAGCACAGGGCCCAATGCAGGGCTCAAACCCACAAAGCCAGGAGATCCTGACCTGAGCCAAAACTAAGAGCCAGACACTTAACCGACTGAGCCACCCATGCGCCCCTTACCTGCTCTTTTCTAAGTCTCATATCTTGCATATGGCTCCCTGGAGTTTTGTTCTTTTCTTCTCCAAATTCCATGCCTGCACCCCTTTTCTACACCACTCAGACCCTCTGTCATTCTCTGCCTACTTGTCCAACTCCTGCCAAATTAACTTCTCCTAGACAGGCAGCACCCAACAGAACCTACTGCAATGATGAAAATGTTCTATGTGTATTTGTGCTGTCCAACATAGTAACCACTGGCCACTTGTGGCTACTGAGCACTTGAAATGTGGCTAGTGTGACTGAGGAACTTAATTTTAAGTTTCATTTTAACCAATTTAAACTTAAAGGTACGTGGTAGCTACCAAAATGGACAATGTAACAGACTGTCCCTTTCCTGCTACTATCACCTAAAACCTAATGAATTACCACTTTTGACCCACTAGGAAGGCTATAATCAAAAAGATAGATGGTAACAAATGTTGGAAAGAATGTGCAGTAATTAAAACCTTCACATGCAGCATAAAATGATGCAGCTGCTTTGGAAAAGAGTCTAGCAGTTCCATTTCAAATGGTTAAACACAGAGTTACCATACAATCCAGCAATTCTATTCCTGGGTTTATACCCAAGAGAAATAAAAACATTTGTCCACACACAAACTTACATACAAATGTCCATAGAAAGATTATTCATAATAGCCACAAACTGGAAACAACCCAAACAACCTCAAAAAATTCTCCCAAATTAAACGATAATAGAGCATTTAGATTACTTTTCATTATCAGCATGTATTTGTTACTGGATACATATTACTATCACTTAGTTCTATTTACATGCTTTCTACATACAAAATAACTTTTTGTTTCAATTCCAAATGTCTATCAACTGGTGAAAGATAAAGCAAATATGGCATACCTATTAAATGGAGTATTATTTCGGCATAAAAAAGAAATGAACTACCACTACCAGGGTACCTGGGTGGCTCAGGCAGCTGAGCATTTGACTATTGGTTTCAGCTCAGGTCATGTCGTCATGGTTCCTGGGTTCGAGCCCTGCATCAGGCTCCACGTTATCAGCAGAGCCTGCTTGGGATTCTCTCTCTCTGCGCCTCCTCCACTCATTCTCCCTTTCCCTCTCTCTCTCAAAAATAAATAAATAAAACTTAAAAAAAAAAATGAACTACCAACAGAAAGTATAACATGGATGAACCCTGAAATCATTATACCAGGTGAAAGAAACCAGACACAAAGAATCACGTATATATGATTCCATTTATACAAACTGTCCAGAATAGGCAAATTCATAGAGACAGAAAGTAGATAAGAGGTCATCAGAGGCTAGGGTAGCAGAAATGGATACTGACTGCAAATGGACACAAGGCTTCTTTTGGGGGACGAAACATTCTAGACATTCAGTTTTTAAATGGGGGAATTGTACGGAAATATGAATTATATCTCAATAAAGCTGTTACAAAAACAAAACAAACCCTGGGGCTCCTGGCTAGCTCAGGGAAGAGCATGAGACTCTTGATGTTAGGGTTCTGAGTTTGAGTCCCACATTGGGTATAGAGATTAGTTAAAAATAAAATCTTAAAAAAAATTAAAAACCTAATAAAAATCAAACAAGGACTTCTAGAAAGTAAATCCCAACACTGTAAAATACCCAATAAGATAAAGAAAAGGACTACAGTCTTGCAAACATCTGAGATGAGGCAAGCAGCACAGCCAAAAGCTTTAAAGATGCTGAGATACATAACTGGTCCAGGCGCCTGGCAGCTTGAGATCTTAGGAGAACTTAGACCAGTGGTTCTCACCCACATTGGACCCAAAGCTCCCTTTCTATAATAAATATGTAAATACCCTTTACTACTGAGTGAAATCCAAAGCTAACCTATTTATTATATACATACAGATGCTTTCTAAAGACATATGTGGCAAATACAACTTTTTAAAAAATGTTTTATTATTTATTTGTGTGTGTGTGTGTGTGTGAGAGAGAGAGAGAGAGAGAGAGAGCAAGCATGAGTGGGGGAGGGGCGGAGAGAGAGGGAGACAGAATCTGAAGCAGGCTCCAGGCTCTGAGCTATCAGCACAGAGCCTGACACAGGGCTTGAACCCACCAACTGTGAGATCATGACCTGAGCCGAAGTCGGACGCTTAACCAACTGAACCACCCAGACGCTCCTAAAACTTTTATAAAAATAAAAAATAGAAGTATTCTGTAATAAAATAAATGTGAATTTCAATATGTGAATGTTCAAGCAATACTATGCTAGGAACAAAACAGTCAGAAATCACACCTCTAAGTTAAATCACTGAATTTGACAACTGCAAATAGTCTTGACTTGGGCCTGTGGTGGTACTACAACTGAGATACCATGCCATCTATCATGCATACTATCAATAATATGATTTTCGGGACACCTGGGTGGCTTAACCTGTTGAGTATCTGACTTCGGCTCAGGTCATGATCTCAGGGTTCATAGGTTTGAGTCCTGCATCTGTGCTGACAGCTCAGAGCCTGGAGCCTACTTCTGATTCTGTGTGTCTCTCTCTCTCTCCCCTCCCCCACTCGTGTTCTGTCTCTCTTTCTCTCTCTAATAAACAAACATTAAAATAATAATAACAATAATAATAATAATGTGATTTTCTAAGAGGATGAACCACATTTAGTGTGATAGTCAATTTTATATGCCAACTGACTACACCACAGAGTGCATAAACTTTTGGTCAAATTATCCTGGGTGTAAGGATGTTTCTGAAAGAGATTAACATTTAAATTTAGTTTCCTGACTCCTTGAGTTGGGATGTTGGTCTTTTCCTGTCTTTGGACTCCAACTTGAAAAACTGTATCTTCTTGGCTCTCAAGCCCACCAACTTTCAGACTAGAATTTACACCATCAGCTCTCTTGGTTCTCAGGCCTTCAGACTTGGACCAGAACTTACACTGTTGGCTCTCCTGGGTCTCCAGCTTGCTGACTGCAGATCCTGATACTTCTCAGCTCCATGATCATGTGAGCCAACTCCTTGTAATAAATCTATTTTGGGGGAGCACCTAGGGTGGCTCAGTTGGTTGAGCATCCGACTTCAGCTCAGGCCATGTCATGATCTCACGGTTTATGTGTTTGAGTCCCACATCAGGCTCGCTGCTGTTAGCGCAGAGCAGGCTTCCAATCCTCTGTCCCCCTCTCAAACTGCCTCTCTCTCTCAAAAATCAATAAAACATTAAAAAAAAAAAAAACTTAAAAAGAAAATCTGTGTGTGTGTGTGTGTGTGTGTGTGTGTGTGTGTGTGTAGATCTTACTGGTTCTGTTCCTCTGGAGAACCCTGAATAATAAACTTGGTAAAGCTGAGAACAAAACAATTTCTCCTCAATGTCTACAGTAACTGCATTCCTGGAAAATTCCAGGAAGTGTAGTTCCAAAACTACAGTTAAAAAATGCCTTCTTTGTGTAAAATCGAATTAGATTCTAGGCTCAGTCATAAGCATTTTTTTTCTATCTATGTAAATTATTCAGCAAGATATTCCAAAGTTGTGGCAGATCACAGGAAAAGTTTGGTTCTATGGAATGGACACTTCATTGAGTCTAGAATTCCATGGCCCCTACCTACTAAATTTCAACAGCAACCACCAACCATTGAGACAACCAAAAAAGCTTCCATGATTTTCTAAAACAACCCCTATCTAAGGACAAAAGTCTTCAAAAACAGATTATAATTCATCAGTAGACCTTGGCCCCTACCTGGTTAAGAAGGGGGAATCACTACCCTCCCTAGAGAGCCTCTAGAGTCCCCTGAGCATAGGAGAGATTACAGAATGGAGGGAAAGGACCAGCACAGTTCACAGCACTTCAAGTGCCTGGAAGTTTAAAAAAGGGGTGGTGTGGTGTATGTAAGTAACTACTATCCCTTCCCCAATTCTGTTCAGGGCGTCATGTCAGCACCCACCTCTCATCCAGAGAAGTCAAGGTTCAGGGGGACTAAAAAGCAGCCCTCCTCACGGTAGTAACAGTATGGATCCTGTCTCTCTATATATACTAAGAATAATCTCAAACTACAATAAATCCATGAAGTATGTTAGATATCTTTCTCAAACAATATTTCTTAAAAACATCAAAATTGACGCACTGCTCCCAAAATAGGGAAAGGGACTGAAGGCCTTGAGCCGTGCCCTTCCGCCACCCCCCTCCCCGCCCAGCAAAGGGGCAGGCATCATGTCCCAGCTGTGCGGTACCCAGTACAGTTCACTGAATCTTCAAAAGAGCCCACGCAGGCCTTGACAGAGGCTCAGAGAGTGTAACTCTCCCTGGGTCAACTATTCTTAAGTGGCGGTAGTCTGAATCCAAACCCCACACCCTACCCACCACCCCATATGGTCCCCAGTGCAACCATACCCAAAAACCTCATCAGGAATGTGCAGTGGTTTTTTTTGTTGTTTTTTTTTTTTAACATTTATTCATTTTTGAGAGACAAAGACAGAGTGCAAAGTGGGGTGCGGCAGAGAGAGAGGGAGACACAGAATTCTAAACAGGCTCTAGGCTCTGAGCTGTGAGCACAGACCCAGGGCTCGAACCCATGAACTGAGAGATCATGACCTGAGCCAAAGTTGGACGCTTAACCGACTGAACCACCCAGGCACTCCAGGAATGTGCAGTTTTGATCTGAACAAATATTTCATAAGATATGAACAAAATGTTACAACACTAAAACTACACTGCTCAATCTGCACCTTCTAAATTTATCTACTTGTCCTATGGGTCAGTGTTGGTATTCCTGACCACATTTTTTTTTTCATTTTGAAGGTACTGTCATGTTATTTAATATAAAATCTATAGATTTTTTAGAGCAGAAAATGTATCACCAGTTCTAAATCAGTATATATTAAGTTACAGCTATAAAAGTAAAATTCTAAGCTGCTATTTTTTCATTTAAAATAATTATTTGTTAGGCATGGGCAGAGACACAGCTGCCCTCATTTTTTCAGAAATAACCCTGCATTTAGAGGGCTGCAATCTGGGTGGCCAGAACTCTCACCAGGATGTCCTAGCCCAAGTATGGGCTCCCCAGAACAGGATTTACAGCTCCAGGAGCCCTGCCTAAAGCTAATTACACATGCACAGCCATACAGGAAGCTTGAGCTTCCTTTACATCTACGAGATCACATAATTAAAACCTACTGAGGAAAACAAATAAAGCACCATCTCTTACCTGCCAGATATGGTAGATAAAATACTACTTAAAAATCAAACCACAGGGGCACCTGTCTGGCTCAGTCAGTGGAGCATTTGACTCTCGGTCTCAGGGTCGTGAGTTCCAGCCCCAATTTGGGTACAGAGATTACTTAAAAAAAAAAAAAAAATCAAACCACAGACTCCTAAAAATGGAAAAATATCTTGGAGACCATTTATAGGAAATCCTGCATGAAGCATCACTGACAAAAAATCTTCTAGGTACAAGCATCTACTGTTGGAGGAGACTGACTACTAAAAGTTATGAAGCAAGTCATTGTTTACTCAACATCCAGTGAATACTTACTTTGTGCCATGGGAAATGCCAATTCTCTAGGACACTAGTCAGACAAGGCATAAATAAATGGACACATAAAGATAATTAAGACAAAAATACCCACTTTCAAGGAGCTCACAGTTTAGTGGAAGAAACAAGATACATAAATAGTGAAGTTTACCAAAAAAACAAGGTAAGTATATATATATTTTACCAAATTTTACCAAAAAAACAAGGTAAGTATATATACAAGGCAGTCCTCGGTTCTGCCTCTGGGGAACCAGTGTGAGGCACACACCTCCCAGAGGTGTGAGAAAGCTTGGGCTCACTTGAAGGACTCTTAAGAACTGGATGTGGCTAGAATACCAAAATATCAAAATGAGGACTGGTGGGGAAGGGCCCAGTGGACCAAACCCTGGCCTTCATCTGACACAGGAAGGCAAACCGCAAATAGATTGTCAGTGCAACCCTAAGTCAGATTTGTTATTTCCTAAAGACAAACCTGGCGCTGTTGTGGAGGAGGGACTGAGGGGCATAACGCCATGGCAGGGCTTAGGCAAGAGAAAACCTGATCGGCATCTCTAACTCCCTTCCTCTGACCTGGCTCCAAGCTCTCTACTCAAAACAAAAGTACACTGTCACCCCACAGCTCTCCCAGGATCTGAAGACCACCACAGCACTTCTCTATGCCTGCCTTTCTCCCACATCACTCCCATGAATTTTCAGCCACTCCTTCAGATTCAGCACCATCTGTGTCTGTCCGAAATGTGGTACATGGGCCCCTCGGAACTGGGCACAGATTACACGGATCTGGTCTGGCAAACAGAGATCCTCTTAACTTACAGGAAAAAAACCTGCTTTTCTAGGAGCTACCAGAGGCACATACTGAGTTCATGGCTACCTAATTAATACTCACATTTCTTTTTCACACATACAGACACTAAACTGTTTTTCTTTTTTGCCCTCCCCCCAACATTTCATTATGAAAAATTTCAAACACACGGAAATGTTGAAGAAAGTATAAACACCTCACTTTTCTCCTTTTCATAGCTGTGTAATTTATACTCTGAAAAATTTTCATTTGGTCCGATTCAGCTCAAGGCTGAACAGGGTATCTTAAAATTCTTTTTTTTTTTTTTTTTTTTAACGTTTATTTTTGAGAGAGAGAGAGACAGAGCTCGAGGGAAGAAGGGCCAGAGAGAGAGGGAGACACAGAATCCGAAGCAGGCTCCAGGCTCCGAGCTGTCAGCACAGAGCCCGACAGGGGGCTCGAACTCACAAACCGCGAGATCATGACCTGAGCCGAAGTCGGACGCTTAACCGACTGAGCCACCCAGGCGCGCCGGATATTTTAAAATTCTGACTCTGACTTGAAACTCACAATTCTCCCTCCAACAAGTGCTTTCTTCAACCTAAGTCACACGACCACTCAGGATCCTTATCTACAATACAAGGAGGCTGGATTCTAGGATCTCAAAGGTACCTTCCAACTCCAAAAAACTTCTAACTTAGTAAAATTCACAGTACTGATGACAATGTTACATAAGACAGGGTAATGACAAAGACCCCTCCGGGTCTCAAAACAGTAGCAGAATAGTGAACTAAAATCAGGAGAGATGGGTGCAACTGTTTCCTCTTCTAGAAGAGGAGCTGATAAAACCTAACTATGGAGTTCTACAAAATAACATGTATAGATGAAGGAAAAGAACAAAAATCCTGACATATTTATTCCAGGAGAATTTACTTTGCCAGCACTCGAAGGTCAGAAAAACAGTGCAACAATCCCAAGGTCAGGGATGGCACTTAATCTCAGTGATTCAGAAACCCCATCCTCCCAGGGAACCTGGGTGGCTCAGTCAGTTAAGCATCCAACTCTTGATTTTACTCAGGTCATGAGATTGAGCCCCATGTCAGGATCCATGCTAAGTGTGGAGTCTGCCTAAGATTCTCTCTTTTTCTCTCTCTCTCTTTAGTTCTCTGCCCCTCCACCCTTCTTAAAATAAATGAATAAACATTAAAAAAAAAACAAAACTCCACCCTCCCCAACCACCCACCTATGAAGAGCACACCAATCAAGTTTCAGAAATAATGCCAAAAGAATCTTGAAAATTTATCTTAACTGTCATGATATTACATCAAGAAGGATCCACCCTGCTGGAGAACACAGACTGTCTTGGTAACTACCAGAGAGCTGAGGCCCATCCCTCACTAAGAAGCACCTTCAGCCCTGGCAGAGTGAGGGAAAGGAACCCTTGATGGCACCTACAGGGTCATCCCCTAACTACCTCTTACAGTCACACCTCGATCTTGATACTGTCACTAATTTTTCCTTTGAACTCCTACTATTCACCTCCAATTAGAACCTTTTTTTTTCCTGTTATGCAAAATGTATTGCTATTTAAAACTATTTAAATTTAATTATTATTTAATTGATATTTTTAAATCTACTGTGCTCCTTTAAAACAACCAGTGATCCCCGAGACTGCTCTACCTTGCATGAGCGAACCTGTATCCCTGGGCAAATTACTCCACCTCTCTGAAATCTCAGTTTCCTCATATGTAAAATGGGCTGCTAATGCTACCTACCTTATAAGGATTTTGAGAGAATTCAATGAAGTAATGAACCTAAAGTGCTTAGCAGGGTTGACAGCCCACAGTATAGATGGATAAATGTGGACTATCATAACGTAAAAGAATACACCGCATGCCCCAAGTATGACTAATGCCTTATTAAAATACAAGCAGCAATTCAAAAGGCACTTTGTAAGAGAAACCCTTTATAAGGAATGACTAAAGACTGTTTATACTCACTACTTACATTAAATTATATACTATTGCACATAGATGTCAACAAACAACACTTGCTGCTGGTTCTTTCCCACTGAAAATTATATATCAGGAAATACTGAAAATACATGGTAGGGAGTTCACTGGAATGATAATCAGGAGACCTGGATTGTGGTTGCAAGCCTGACAAGTCTGCATGACCTTGGTAAGTCATGCTACCTCTAGGAGCCTTGTTTATAAGGCAAGGAGGATGGATTAGGATCTTTCAGAAATTCAAAAATTCTGTGCCATAACTTATACCATTCAGAACCAGGAATCAAAACTACTTTTAAAAAGGAAACTGCTGGGCGTCTGGGTAGCTAAGACAGTTAAGCATCTGACTTCAGCTCAGGTCATGATCTCACACACAGTTCGTGAGCTCAGGGCCCGCTTTGAGTGAGCCCCGTTTCTCTCTCTCCACGTCTCCCCACCCCCCGCCCCTTGCTCACTTATGCCATAAATAAATAAATAAATAAATAAAACTGCTTATTAATTATTATTTTTCATTCCTATCAATATCCCACTAAAAATCCAAAAAGGGTTTCAACCTAAACAATCTAGGGATGCCTGGGTGGCTCAGTCGGTTAAGCATCCAACTTCATTCAGCTCAGGCCATGATCTTGCAGTTCGTGAGTTTGAGCCCCCCGTCGGGCTCTGTGCCGATAGCTCAGAACCTGGAGCCTGCTTCAGATTCCGTGTCTCCCTCTCTCTCTGCCCCTCTCCCACTCACATACATTCTCTCTCTCTCACAAATAAACATTTAAAAAAATTAAAAACAATCTAAACGTATTTGTCCCTTATTTTAAAAACTCCGTATTTGAAATGTAGGGATCAATTCAAATTGTAAATTAAGAACAGACTTAAAACCCTGAGGAGAAGGAATCACACAGTCAAGGGAAATTTAGGAAACTAACCACACTGGAGTCAGTAACTACACGTTACTAAATGAATCAAAACCAACAACCAATCTTATCAAAGCATGTGTACTACAAAAAAACAAACAAAACACTGAAAAGAAATTCAGCAAGAAATGTTTTAATTAGATAAATCATAATGCAACATACTGATCCACTGAATTCCTCAACACATGTGTGTTTATAACCCTTCTTTTGTGAACTGACACACAATCAGAGAAGTGCATTTAAAGAGAGACTTGGAGCAAGACTCCATTGAAAAAAGTCAAGACTTACTCAGAGGAAAAGCATGAGCACTGTCAGGTCAAAAAACCGCACGTGTGCAAATGGGCAATACACAAGATACACAAAACAGGGACAGGAAGGAGAGAGAAGACTTTGGATGTACAATTCTCTGCTTAGTCTGGATCCATATACAAAAGTCCATTACTGCCCCAAATACTTCAATGCTTACTAAGGAGCTTACTGACAATTATAATGCTCACTATTTTCAAATGCTTATTTTTACTGTTAACACAATACCTTCTCTCTTTTATTTGAGAAAGAGACAATATGTGTACATGCGAGATGGGGAGAGGGGCAGAGAGAGAGAATCTTTACCAGGCTCCAAACTCAGTAAGGAGGTCAACACATGGCTTGATCCCACGACCCTGCAGTCATGACCAGAGCCAAAATCGAGAGTCGGATGCTCAACCGACTGAGCCAACCAGGCACCCCCCTTCTCATTTTTAACACCAATTTTTTAAAGTATATTTATTTAAGTAATCACTACACCCAATATGGGGCTCGAGCTCACTACCCCAAGATCAAGAGTCTCATGGTCTTCTGACTGAGCCAGCCAGGCACCCCAATACCAATTTTATTTCATGCCTAAAATGAGGGTGTGATTATCAACTAATGTGCACATTTAATACAGTAGTCTGTCTTGTTATGGTACTGTTTCCAGAAATCAATGATCCACATTATGACTTAGTGAGGAAAGGTAGCATTAATATCCACCTCTCCTCCACTTCCACCTCCAGCCCTGAGAAGGAAGGAACTTCACCCCTATGTCCTCTTCTTTACCCTAGGGGTGCGCCGCCCTTAAACACCTACATGGTCACAGAAGAAGGAAAAAACAGCTTCCTCTCTGATTTCCCCCACTTTCCCTCCCAGCTTCCTCCTTTCTGATTCTGGCCACACTCTATGAAGGGAGCAGGAGAAAGGCCACACTGACCAGCCATGCCCAACTGGATACTGAAGTTAGCAATAAGGAGCTAATGGTAAGCAGGGCCAGCACAGCCCCCAGGGGAAGGTCAGGGGCCAAGTCAGACTGTAGTGGAATGGGATAAAAAGCTGAATAGATGAAGGATAAAGACCTTTTCAAAACTTTGGCTTTGTTAAAGGGGAGAATGTCAGAGAGTCATGAGGACGTGGAGACACTTTGCTGGTGTTGCTGTTGTTGCCTGGAGACTGTCAGCCTGCCAGCAAGAAAGGTCGGTGCTGCACCAACACACCTGATTCTCATCATTGCCCTACGTGCTGGGAAGGAGGAAGAAACTGGGGTTAGAGAGGTAAACAGCTTGCCCAAAGTCTGAGCTCTTTCCACTAAACCATAACTGACAGACAGGATGCTAAGAAAAGGAGTTAATTATCAGCAACAAAAATTCAAAAGCACAACTCCGTGTCCATGTGTTTTTGGCCAGAGAGAAGCCCACTCATATTAATTTATGATTTTTCTCTATTACTCTACAAGACTTAACACAAGGAAATCTTTAGAAACTAGAAGCTCCCTGGATTTTTCAAATTTAGAACCCTAAGTTTTCATTTTAGTGTTTTCCAAATAATGACAAATCTATTTTTTTCACTTAAATTCCAGTTAGTTAACAGTGTAATACTAGTTGCAAGTGTACAATATAGTAATTCAGCACTTCCATTCCTCACCCCGTGCTCACCACAACGAGTTGCACTCCTTAATCCCCGTCACCGATTCAGCCCATCCTCCCTCCTGCCCACCTCCCCTATGGTAACCATCAGTTTATTCCCTATAGTTAAGCATCTGTTTCTTGGTTTGTCTCTTTTTCTCTTTTCAAAAAACCTAATCTCCTATGGAGACCTCTTCAGATCCATTTCTGGAGATCTCTCTTTTTAATACAAGCTGCTGAAAGGCTGTTAAACTGACAATACTTAACATTCCAGACAAGTGACAAGGCTGGAAGAGGACAGCCTGAAAGAATTTCTGGCTACAGTACACAAATGATTTTTCCAGATTTAGTCCAAAACAAATTGGTTCTCAAAGTTCAAACTCCCAGAATGCCAGAAATGTTGAGTCTCCTCTGGCCATTCCCTCCTAAGCCAAAGTCTGTGAATATTTATTTACAAAAAGAAAACGTTTATTCAGGACCCCTTCAAACCATGGCTTTATGCTCAGAGTTTTGGCAGACAGTTACACACTTGCACAATGCTATATTCATAGAATAAACTGTCAGCCATATTTTTAATTAAAAACACCATTTTGACATATTCTTACATTTATAACAAACTCTGATCTGAAACACAAAATGAAATATTTTCTTTGCATTTCACTAATCGTTCAATGTAACAGTGTAAAAAATCCTTTAAAAATAAGCTTGGGGGCACCTGGGTGGCTCAGTTGGTTAAGCGTCCAACTTCAACTCAGGTCACAATCTCATGATTCATGGGTTCGAGGTCTGCATTGAACTTCAGTTCCTCTGGCCAACCCCCCCTCTGCCCATCCCCTGCAGTTCCTCTGGCCCCCCCTCTCTCTGCCCATCCCCTGCACTCTCTCACTCTCTCTCTCTCTCAAAAATAAATAAACATTTTAAAGAATAAGCTTACAGGGGAGCCTGGCTGGCTCAGTCAGTGGAGCATGCAACTTTTTAAAAATTTTTTTAGTGTTTATTTATTTTTGAGAGAGAGAGAGACAGAGCGTGAGCAGGGGAGAGGCAGAGAGGGAGACACAGAATCCGAAGAGGCTCCAGGCTCTGAGCTGTTAGCACAGAGACGGATGCAGGGCTCGAACCCACAAACCGTGAGATCATGACCTGATCTGAACTTGGAGGCTTAACCGACTGAGCCACCCAGGTGCCCCAAACGATTCTTGATCTCAGAATTATGAGTTCAAGCCCCCACACTGGGCATAGAGCTTACTTTAAAAAAATTTTTTATAAATTAAAATAAATAAATAATACAAAAAAGCTTAAAATTTTAGATTTGAACCACTTCACTAGAACAACCAAAATGAAAGACAGACTAAGTGTCAGTGAGGACAGGAACACCTGGAACTCTCACACACTGCTGCTACAAGAATACAACTTACTGCTACTCTGGAAAACATTTTGGCAGTTTCTCATAAATTTAAACACATACTTACCAGTACTTCCAACCCCAGGTATTTATCCAAAAGAAATTAAAACACATATCCACACACAAATGTTCACAGCGGCTTTTAAAAAATACATACAGGGATGCCTGGGGTGACTCAGTAGGTTGAGCATCCGACTCTTGATTTTGGCTCCAGTCTTGATCCCAGGGCAATGGGATTGAGCCCCAAGTCTGTCTCCGTGCTAGGTGGGAGCCTGCTTAAGATCCTTTCTCTCTCTCTCTCCCTCTGCCCCTTCCCTGACCTGCGCTCTCTAAAATAAAATTTAAAATTTAAAAAGTTAAAAGTCAAAAATAAATACAAAATACAGGGGTGCCTGGGTGACTCAGTCGGTTAAGTGTCCGACTTAGGCTCAGGTCACAAACTCACAGCTTGTGGGTTTGAGCCCCGCATCGGGCTCTGTGCTGACAGCTTGGCGCCTAGAGCCTGCTTTGGATTGTGTCTCCCTCTCTCTCCACCCCTCTCCCACTCACGCTCTGTCAAAAAAATAAGTTAAATAAATAAATAAATAAATAATACACACAATAACTCCAAACCAGAAACAACCCAAATGCCCATCAACAAGGGAATGGATAAACAAACGGTGGTATGGCTATACAACGAAATAAAACTCTGCAAGAAAAAGGAAGAATCCACTGATAACATTCAACAGCATGGATGAATCTCAAAAGCATTATGATAAGCAAAAGCATATGAAACCAAGAGTCAGACACTTGGCCGACTGAGCTGCTGCCGGTTGAGCATCCAATTCTTGGTTTTGGCTCAGGTCATGATGTCAGGGGATCAAGCCCTGCATCAGGCTCCATGCTGACAGTGTGGAGCCTGCTTGGGATTTTCTCTCTCCCTCTCTCTATGCCCCTCCCCTGCTTGTGAGCGCACGTACACACACACACACACTTTCAAGACAAATAAACTTTAGGGGCGCTTGGGTGGCTCAGTCAGTTGAGCATCCGACTTCAGCTCAGGTCATGATCTCATTGCTTGTGAGTTCGAGCCCCACATCGGGTTCTGTGCTGACAGCTCAGAGCCTGGAGCCTGCTTCAGATTCTGTATCTCCCTCTCTCTCTGCCCCTCCCCTGCTCATGCTCTGTCTCTCTCTCTCTCAAAAATAAACATCAAAATTTTTTTTTCAAAATAAATAAACTTAAAAAAAAAGCATTATGATAAATGAAAGAAGCCTGATATATTCCATTTACATGAAATTCTACAAAATGCAAACTTTCCTACAGTGACAGAAAGTAGATCAGTGGTTGCTTAGGGGTGGAAGAAGGGGAAATCAATTGAACAAGATACAAGGGAACTTTTGGGGGTTATGGAAATACTCTGTATCTGGACTGAGGTGCTGCCAATATGGCTATATACATTTTTCAAACCCCACCAAACTGTACATTTAAAATGGAAGCATTTTTCTGTATATAATCATATTGTAAAGTTCATTTAAAAAAATACAATAAAAAAATTCCTAAATGCTCAATTAAAAAAAGCAAAAATTTAGATCTGAGAATTGTCTTGTCAATAGCACAAAAGAAGTCTTTCTAAACTAGTTAAAACAGATTAGAATTTGAATTTGGTTTGATAAAAATGAAATCTTTTTCAACAAGCATTTCACTAGTTAGATAAAATGAAAATTAATAAAAAGAAATACTAAGGAGTCCTTTTTCCTTCTGTCTACTGAGTACAAGGTCATGGTCTCAATAGTACGCAATTTTGCCCCCTAGAGGACCACTGGCACTGTTGGTAGATATTTCTGGTTGTCATGATGGAGTAGAGCTGTTACTGGCATCAAGCGGGTAGAGGCCAGGGATGCTGTAAACATCCTACAATGCACAGAACAGCCCCTTTCAGCAAAGAACTGTTTGACCCAAAATATCAATAGTGCCAGGACGAAGAAACCTTGGGGTACAGGGATTGGTTTAAGCCTGGAAGGGAAGATGTCTATCTTTCTGCACCTTACCATACACAGGGTCACATTCGCACAGACATTCTGTTGAATTGAGAAAGCAACTCAACAGAATTGGCTGATAGGAAGGGACTGTCCCTGCCACAGGGCCTATTACTACCCTGGATTTCCACCCACATTTCCTGGGAAAGGACAGCTCAAAGAAGGGCTCTCTCTGATCTCCCAGAATGAAATGTGAGAAGGAGCCACAGGTCTCACTGCTTAGCTGCACCTCTTTCTGCAGTCCCCTAGCTGCCTGGCAGAGACTGACCACCCCAGAGGGTATGTATGGCCGAACTCTACCGTTCTCACAACCCTCTGAAACCTCACTGGCAAGAGGAAAAGAAGTAAAACCTGCAGGCCAACTATATGCACCAAGCACTATGCTGGAAACTTCACACACATCATTCCATTCAACTGTCCTTCATCTAAGGAGATGGGTGATTATCAAGTCCACTGTAAAAAGGATAACCTGACCCTTCACAGCTGGCAAATGTACAGCAGGGATCTGAGACGGTCTGATTCCAAAACCTAGGGCATTCCACCACAACTGGGGAACTCTGTGGATTGTCCTTCTTTATCTCAAGGGGTGGCATGTACAGTGAGACTCCAGAGGGCCTTTGGTGTGCTCAATGTTCACAGATGTTTCACTATGGTAGAGTCGTGTCTTGCCAAGACTTACAGCATTCCCTCCTCTCCATCCCCACCACCCCTGCAAGCCCAGCTCCAGCCTATTTCTGTTGGGAAAAAGTATAGCCTGACAACTACCACAGCCTCATGATGTTCTCCCAGACTGCAATGCTCCCACACCACAACTGTTTCTCCACACCGAAGCACAAAGTCCACCCTGCACTCCCCTGTGGCAGGCAATGCCCCACTCCCTGCCTCAGACCAAACACCCCAATGACTAACACACGTCCTCCAGATCTCAGCTCCCACCGACCCTCCCCACCTGGTTTCCTGTTTTACACACAAACATAGCCATGCTTTTCCAAACACCCACACTTCTGCTCCTACCGTTACCTATCCCTGAGAGCTCCTTACCATCTTCTTGCCTGAGAAATAGCTGCTCACATGTCACGTCAAGATTCAGCTCAAATGACATCTCCTGGTACTTCCACTACAGCAATCACTTCACTGTATTTTATCTAGGCAGCATTTGGTACACAATTAGAGCAAAAAAAAAAAAAAATGCTGTTTATCTCAAATTTAAATATAATTGGGCATCTGTATTTTCTCTGGCAACCCTAGGCTTGGCACACAGATCCACAAGTAGGGAGGAAAGGAAAGGCACCAGTAGGGAAGGGAGCAAAAGAACACAAGAAATAATATACAAAGTGAACCACGATGAAAAAGATGAACAGAAGTCTTATGCCATACTCAGCAAGAATATTAAAAGTCCGAATCTCTTTGCTTGACATCAGTCCTCCACAAAACAGCCTGACCTACAATTCCAAAACCAGTCTCTGGGACTCCTCTCCAAACAGCCTAAGTTTAGAGCAGCAGGCCTGTTTCTCTTTCACGAATCCAGCACTGGTCACTCTGCCTTACTCACACAGCTCCCACGAACTGATGTGTTCTCCCCTCAACTCTAATGTCCATTCACTGAAAATGCCTCCTCCTTCAAAGCCAACCTCAAAGGACGAGCACAGCTCATGTACCCTCAAGGTCTAGCTCAGACAACCTATGGCACTGATACCAATGGTCCCCCCCACCTCATGAGGGCCCCAGCCCTTAGACTGTAACTCTTCCAGCAATTACCAACACACCTTCAGATGCAGTTGTATAGAGACTGGTCCCCACACTGAGCGGGGGGGGGGGGGGGGGGGGATACAAATACCCACTTATGAGGCAAGGCACTGAGGATACAAATACCCACTTATGAGGCAAGGCAGGGATAAGTATTTAAAGATATCATTTAACAACTGTAAAGAAAATGGAACCAAATACCTGAAAAACAGACAAAAATCAAAGCTATGAGGTGAACAGCCCAAATCTCTGCTGAAAAGGACATGTGTGTCAGAAGTAAATCCTAATAAAGTCTTTCTAGACAGGCCAATTAACCACCTATTACACAGTTCACCGCCTGTTATGAGACAACCTGTAACAGAGTGTAGAACTTCTGTTCACTGATTAGTGGTAGGATAAGGATATAAGACGAAAAAGAGAAAAACAGTGGAAAGCACTTCCTTCTGAGTTCAAAATGTCATAGTCCACACTTCCTTGTTAAAATGCTGAGATACACCATTTAACTCAATTACACCGATTTTGCTGTTGCCAATTTAGGATCATACTGTTTGTCTTCAATGTTCAAGCAATAAACCTCAGTGACATGTCAGAATTTGAATAAACCATAACCAATCTGGTATTAAGAAAATATAACATGTAAAATTTTTTTCTTTTAATGTTTCATTCCAATCTTTTAAAAAGTAAAATTTTAGAGCACTGCTACATGATGTTATTATTAGCAAGTTGAATTTCAGTAAAAGGTTATTAGTAGCATATATTAAGAATAACAGATTCCCAGGGCGCCTGGCTGGCTCAGTTGGTTCAGCGTCCTACTTGGGCTCAGGTCATGATTTCATGGATCGTTGAGTTAAAGACCCGAGTCAGGCTCTGTGCTGACAAGCTCAGAGCCTGGAGCCTGCTTTGGATTCTGTGTCTCCCTCTCTATCTCTGCCCCTCCCTCCTCGTGTGCGCTCTCTCTAAAATAAACTTTTTAAAATTAAAAAATAGTAATAATAACAGATTCCCATACAAGTATCACAGCATCTTACCCCCAACTCAGCAATGGAAATCTTCAAATTCTAATACAGAGCTCTGGAAACAAATCAAAGAAGAAAGACTTTCAACTTAAGAGGTTGTTTAAAAAATATGGCTGTTTTCAAATCTGAAAAAATCCAGAAGGCAGGAATAGGACTAGTGAACAACAGATATCAAGAGGCAGATGGGGCGCCTGGGTGGCGCAGTCGGTTAAGCGTCCGACTTCAGCCAGGTCACGATCTCGCGGTCTGTGAGTTCGAGCCCCGCGTCAGGCTCTGGGCTGATGGCTCGGAGCCTGGAGCCTGTTTCCGATTCTGTGTCTCCCTCTCTCTCTGCCCCTCCCCCGTTCATGCTCTGTCTCTCTCTGTCCCAAAAATAATAAATAAAAAACGTTGAAAAAAAAAAAATTAAAAAAAAAAAAAAAAAAAAAAAAAGAGGCAGATTCCGGGACAGCTAATAACCAGAGATGCCCCTACACTAAATGAACTGTCTTGAAAGTAGTTGGATCCTCCTCTTCGCTCTTCAAAAGCCTTCTACTAGTGGGGCTGGGAGGGCTGATTTATCACCAGACATCAGCGGAAATGGGAAGTTCCTACACTAACCTCAGTTAGCTAGGTATCAGATATTCACAATGGTTCATCTCTAAACCATCAGACAGCAGTGGGATAAATTCAATTATTTTAAAAAGCATTGTATGGTAGTATGGCAGGAAGAATTCTCCTAGCTTACTTTCTCACTTGCTTGTAACTTGATGCAATCTTTTTTTTCAGTTCAGCTACCCTTACCATCTGAAATCCACCACGCACACTTCTGACACAGCATGGCATGGAGATTTAATCACTGAACAAATATCTAAAGTCTGGGCTTCTGACAAATTTTTTTTTAAGTACATAGACAAAAGATAAACCAGTAACTGCTATGCAAAAATTCATTGGCCATCTGAGAGATAACAGGTCTTTTTCTTCTTGATCTCACTAATCTCTGAAACCACTTTCAAAGATGTGTGGTGACTAAGAGTTCTAATGATCCTTTCTCAGAAGCCATTCTGATGTCAACACAGAACCTACTACCACTGCTTACCACCCTCTCTGCCCATCTGCAGTGTGTAACTCCTTTGGCTATGCAAACACAGTGCCTATGTAGCTTTTTCTATAATCACATGCAACTGGGAACAAAACAAGGTAAGAAACCTGGGTGTTTATCTCCAAGGATATAAACCTGGGTAAGACAGTAAATACTGCATTAGCCTTTCTTCAGAGAATCTCACACTTACAAAATAAACCTCTCTTTAGCCTACCATCCTAGTATACACTCTTCCCTTTTCATTTCCAGTTACAAAACAAAATCTCTGGGTGGCTCAGTCAGTTGAGCGTCTGACCTTGGTTCAGGTCATGATCCCACAGCTCATGATTCGAGCCCCACATCAGGCTCCCTGCTATCATGACAGCACAGAGCCGGCTTCAGATCCTTTGTCCCCACCCCCCCCCCACCCCCCCACCTTAAAAATAAATAAACATTTAAAAAAATCTCCCTAGGAATACTATTGGAAAAAATTATAAATTCAAAATTCATTCTTTACTGTCACTTTATTTAAAATAATACAGAAGGAAGGGCACTTGGCTGGCTCAATTGGTACAGCATACAACTCTTGATCTCAGGGTTGTGAGAGCCCCATGTTGGGTGCAGAGATTACTTAAAACCAGAATCTTTAAAAACATAAAATAAAATAAAGTAATACTTGGAGCATGTGGGGGACTCAGTTACTGAGCATCTGACTCTTGATTTTCGACTCAGGTCATGATCTCATGGTTCGTGGGATCAGGCCCCATGTCAGGCTCCATGCTGACAGTGCAGAGCCTGCTTGGGACTCTCTCTCTCTGCTCCTACCACCCCCCACCTGCATGCATGCACACATACACTCTCTCTCTAAAAAATAAAAAATAAATTAAGTAATACAGAAGGAATAAGGATATATTCTAAATGTGAGAAAAATGAACCAAAGAGAATTATCATTAAATATCAGCAAGAGACTGTCCCACTTTTAAGTTTTTTTAATGTTTATTTTTGAGAGTGTGAGTGAGGGAGGGGCAGAAAGAGAGGGAGACACAGAATCAGAAGCAGGCTGTAGGCTCAGAGCTGTCAGCACAGAGCCCAACGTGGGGCTCAAACTCACAAACCGTGAGATCATGATCTGAGCTGAAGTCAGATGCTCAACCGACTGAGCCACCCAGGCGTCCCATGTCCCACTTTGAAAACTTGACTCTGAGTGGCTTAAGGAAAAAGAGGCAAGGAGAAGGGAGGAGGCCCAGCCAAGAGCTCAGGCAAGAAAGGATGCAGAGGGAGGAAGCAAAGAAACGTAAAAGGGGAGAGGATGTTGCTAACAGTGGTCTGGCATCAAGTTTAATCCCCTACTCATCATCCCTCAACACCCAAAGCCTTCATTATTAGGTAGTAGCTTCAAGGGCAGTCCCTCCAATTCTTGGGCAGTTTATGGAGCCAAATGTCAGTACAACTTTAACTACCACTTACCAGAATACCTGCCAAAGCAAAGGGAATAATTTCACCCCTCTTTACACATGAAAGCTCTTCAAATATTTCAGTTACAAGAGAAACAACACCCACCTAAGTCTTCCATTCTCCAGGCTACAAAGTACTGTAGTTCCTTCAACCTTATGACAAATGCATTCTAGTTGAAAGGCAGCAAAAACATAAAACTTTTAATCAGAAACCGTGGCTCAAATCCAAGCGTGGCCACTGGTTAACTCTGTATTTTTAACCTTGTTTCCTCATTTATAAAATTAAGGAAAATAATAGTTGTGCTAACTACCTCAAGATGTGTTGTGAGAGGACCATATTTAATGAAAGATACACATGAAATGTATGCTTTTTCAGCTCTGCTGCTATAGATGCTCAATTGATTCCACAGTACTATTAACATAAACCTCATAAACCTTATGAATTAAATTAGTTTTATAAATAAAGTTTTGGAACCCAACCCAACTAAGCACATGTGTGATGGGAGGAGTCAGAGCAAAGCCAGGAGAGGAAGTGATTAAAAATCCCAGTACAAAATAAACAAACAAACAAACCAGTACAGCTCGACAGCTTTCTGATTGACATTTATATTCTATACTAGACTTTTAAGAAATCCAAAATTTAGGATGCCTGGCTGGCTAGGTTGGGGGAACATGCAACTCTTGATCTCGGGGTTGTGAGTTCGAGCCCCATGTTGGGTGTAGAGATTACTTAAAAAAAGATAACTAAAAAAAACCAAACAAACAAACTTTAGAGCATTTGGGTGGCTCAGTCAGTTACGTGTCAACTCTTGGTTTTGGCTCAGGTCATGATCTCATAACTCCTGGGTTCAAGGCCTGCATTAGGAGCAGTACAGAGCCTCCAGGATTCTCTGTCTCCCTCTCTCTCTCTGCCCCTCCCCCACTTGCTCTCTCAAAAATAAACAAACATTACAAAAAAAACTTTAACATAAACTTCCAGTTTGCATTTTTTTAATTTAAAAACAAGGAACATTAGTAACTGAAATGCCAAAAAACTTTTTTTGCAAAGTATTTTATTAACTACAGTGAAATTCTGGTTATTAATAAATGATTTGCATTCCATGATGATTGAGCTGGGTCTGGCCCAGCAAGCCTTTGAACTGGATAGGTAACAGGAAGGTTGAGTAAATGCGTGTCTAAAGTGTGTATTTCTAACTTCATTTCCAAGTCAAATACAAATATAAAAAAACAAAATCAGAACAGAAATGTTTAACTGCATTACTTCTAGAGCCAACCAAGAGGAGTTAGTGCAGGCCCCACTAGGCTGCATATCAATGTAAATCTGCCCTTGTGGGGAGGACATCTTTTTTCCCTCCAGACCTAACCACTCTAGATGACCCAGATTATTTTCCCTAAGCATCAGCATGAATAATTTAGAGTAGGCTTTACTGTAGGGGCAATTTCAATAATTCACAGGGCAGTATTATAAGTATATAAAAGTTCAGGAAGAAAACAAGACTATCGTGTGGGCCTGGAAGTTTTGCCAAGTCACCCAAAAATCCTCTTGGCTGCACCCATCAAAAACTTCCAACACATATTATATACCTTACATGGCTTTTTGGTCAAGGTTGTTTATTACTGATCACTAGAGTAAGGGGATTTGTATACAATTTATAAATATGCAAACTTTGCTACCAAGGACTTACCCACTTACCTTTCAGGCCTATCAGTTTATCCCCCAGAAAAACTCTGTATCTGCATTATCCAGCTGGTTTTCTATTTTCCCCTTTATGAAAGTTGCTTTTACCTGCAAGGTGAGTAATACTAATACTGACTTACAATAACTTGTAATGTTTAGGGTAATCTAGCCTTTGGTACTTCATATACGCTACTCAGAAACTGCCACAGACTCACACTGCACTGGTAAAATCCTATCTATATTATTTATTTCCCGACTTCCCACCCACTCCCCCACCAGAAAATAGAATTCTCAGAGTGCAGGGGAGTTTGGCTGGTTTGTTCAATGCTGTTGCCCCAGAGCTTAGAACAGTGCCTGGCACTTAACAGCCACTTAATAGATATCTGAACTGATGGAGCGCCTGGCTAGCATAGTTGGTAGAGTATGTGACTTGATCTTGGGGTCTTGAGTTTTACTCCCACAATGGGCATAGAGTTTATTAAAGAAAATGAAAAATAAACAAATAATTATCTCCTGACTTGAAAAACTAATATATTTTTATTATGGATTATTACTAGGAAGTCTTTAATCACGAGTAAGAGTGATACCAGCTAATTTTTTTAAGTTTGTTTGTTTGTTTATTTATTTATTTAGAGAAAGAGGGGCAGAGAGAAAGGGAAAGAGAGAGAATCCCAAGCAGGCTTATTTATTTACAGAAAGAGGGGCAGAGAGAAAGGGAAAGAGAGAGAATCCCAAGCAGGCTCCACACCGTTAGCATGGAGCCCTACATGGGGCTCAAACTCACGAACCATGAGATCATGACCTGAGCCGGAAGCAAGAGTCAGATACTTAACCAACTGAGCCACCCAGGTACCCAATACCAGCTAATTTAATGGAGCTTCCAGAAGTATTAAGCAAAGAAAACAAGAAGCATGGGTGGTTCAGTTGGTTGAGCATCCAACTCTTGATTTCGGCTAAGGTCATGATCTCATTGTTCATGGGTTTGAGCCCCGCATCGGGCTCTGTGCTGAAGGTGTGGAGTCTGCTTAGGATTCTGTCTCCCTCTTTCTCTCTGCCCTTCCCCTGTTCGCTCGCTGTCTCTCAAAATAAGTGGATAAACATTAAAAAGAAAAAGAAAACAAGAAGCAAAAGTGTCAAAAATATCCCATTTATTTTTTAAAAGTATCCTCCAAAAACCCAATGCTGATGAGAAGGGAAGAACTTGAAACCCTCATACACTGCTGGTGGGAATGTAAAATGATGCATTTTTGGAAAACTGCATCACTGGTGGTTCCTCAAAAACTTTAGCATAGCTACCACATGACCCAGTGATTCCACTCTGAAATACATATGCAAGAGAACTGAAAATACTCATCCACAAAGAAACCTGTACATGAATGTTCACAGCAGCATTATTCATAATCGTCAAAAGTGGAAAAAACCCAAATGTCCATCAACAAAATATAAACTATTATTTGGCCATAAAAGGAATAAAGTGTAAATAAATGTTACAACATCAACAACCCTTAAAAAGATTACACTAAATGAAGGAAGGCAGACAAATGACCACAATTTGTAGGATTCCACTTATATGAAATATCCAGAATAGGCAAATCCACAAAGACAGAAAGTAGATTGGGATTTCCAGGGACTGCAGGGAAGGGAGAATGGGGAGAATGGGGAGAATGGGGAGAATGGGGAGAATGGGGAGAATGGGGGACTATTAATCAGAACAAGGCTTCTTGGGGTGCCTGGGTGACTCAGTTGGTTAAGCATCCGACTTCAGCTCAGGTCACGATCTCACGGTTCATGGGTTTGAGCCCAGGGTCAGGCTCTGTGCTGACAGCTCAGAGCCCGGAGCCTGCTTCAGATTCTGAGTCTCCCTCTCTCTCTGTCCCTCCCCCGACTCATGCTCTGTCTCTCTCTCAAAAATAACTAAATACTAAAAAAAAAAAAAAAAAAAAAAAAAAAAAAGTTCAAGGCTTCTTTTGGAGGTGATGAAAATGTTCTGAAATTAGTGAATGGTGATCAATGCACAACTCTATCGATATACTTAAAACCACTGAAGTGTACACTTCGAAAAGGGTGAACTTTAGGGTGGATTAATTCTATCTCAATAAACCTGTTCTTTTAAAAGAAATATACATGGGGCATCTGGGTGGCTCAGTCGGTTAAGCATCCGACTTCGACTCAGGTCACAATCTCACCCGCGTCGGGCTCTGTGCTGACACCTTGGAGCCTGCTTCGGATTCTGTGTCTCCTCTCTCTGCCCCTCCCCAATTTGTGCTCCGTCTCTCAATAAATAAATAAATATTAAAAAAAATACATGTTTGCAAATGAATACATGAATACATCATTCAGGTATTCAAATGAATATATGCACTCAGGTATTCCTGTGTTCAAATGAACACATGACATGATAAAGAATGTTAAAGAATAAAGTATGGGAGGGAGAGGGAGACAAGAGTTGAAGCAAGGAAGAGATAAACAAAAAAACAAAGACAGACCAGGGGCACCAGGGTGGCTCAGTCCATTAAGCATCTGACTCGATCTCAGCTCAGGTCTTGATCTCAGGGTTGTGAGTTCAGGCTCCACAGTGGGCTCTGCGCTAGGCATGAAGCCTACTTAAAGAGAAAAACAAAAACAAAAACAAAACAAAGAAGGATTAAAAAAATACAAGGCTGGGGGCACCTGGGTGGCTCAGTCGGTTAAGCGTCCACCTTCAGCTCAGGTCACGATCTCGCGGTCCGTGAGTTCGAGCCCTGCGTCGGGCTCTGGGCTGATGGCTCAGAGCCTGGAGCCTGCTTCTGATTCTGTGTCTCCCTCTCTCTCTGCCCCTCCCCCGTTCATGCTCTGTCTCTCTCTGTCTCAAAAATAAATAAACATTAAAAAAAAAAAATTAAAAAAAAAAATACAAGGCTGCAGGCCTTGCGTGGGGGGACTGAGTCAGGCTGAATAAGCGTACAATGAGGGGAGCATAAAGAATAAAAATGAGGGAGCTCCGGTTGCAGAGTCCAGCAGGTAATTTGTAACAGGGGAGAGACAGCAAACCTGGGTAACTGTAACGATTCAATGGAGTTTGCAGAAACCGGACCAGAAAGGGAGAACAAGAAAGAACATGAGAGAAAAGATTTAAGACTAGCCCAAACCCACTAATATTTAAAAAGAAAAGTGTACAAGAAGAAAATTTAATAGTTTCCGCTCAAGAATCCTTGAGCCTGGTAGGATAAAACCAAACCATAACAAGAAGCTTCCAGGCAAAGAAGGGAGTGGGCCTCAGGACACTGGCTGTCTTCTATGTAGGAGAAAAGGGGCATCTCTTGGGAGAAAGTGCAATTGTGACTGTTCTGGAAAACAAGCAGCTCCAACGGACTGCCTCGGGAATTCTCGGTAGAAGAGGTGTGACTGAAAAATGGCTGACTTAGGATTTTTCCCAAGAACATGAGAAGGGAGAGAGGAAGAAAAGGACACCTTTAATTTTTAACAGATACTTCTTTATAAATCTTAACAATGCTGCCAGATTTTTTGCATGCTTCTTTCCTAAGCTTAACCAAGGTCTTTTAAATTTTTCTTCGGATAACCTCAGTTCTTTTGACAAGAAGTATAATATGGGCTTTTATCATTTTTTTCTTAAGATTTATTTTTAAGTAATCTCTACGTCCAACATGGGGCTCAAACTCACAACCCTGAGATCAAGAGTCACACTCTCTCCCCACTGAGCCAGCCAAGCGCCCTTCCTTTATCATTTTTGTTTTCCCTAGGCTACACGCACAATGGATAAACTTGAAATTTAATATCTTGATTTCTTAAACCTTGATTGTCCAAATACATCAAATTAAAACAAAAACAAAAACAAAAAACCAACCAAGGTGAAGGTATATATACAAGGGGAGAGGGGGAAGCAATATACAACAAATGCATATTTCCTCTAGAGCCAGGAAGAAAGTTAATGCCCACCTGGTTTCTGGATTACAACACAGATATTAGAGATAGTCCCCTCCTTCAAGAAGTAAGATTTGAATTAGACACCAAGATACAATTAAATAGACTGCAAACTGGTGTGTACAATGGGAGGTGTCTCAGGGCCTGAGAGGTCATGCACACCTGGAGTGAAAAACTCCAAAGGGCAGGGACTAGGTGATCTCTACACTCTTGGTAGTGCTGACATGCCTAGCACATAACACACCCAGCAGATGTAACAACCTTCAGTCAAACCACACACTCTGCTGTGCACTGTGATGTCACTGGCTCATGGAGTAAACAGACAAAACACAGGCCACCAAATCCTACCTGGACAAGGAACTGGACAAGTATGCCGGAGATAGGTCAAGAGATCCCTTCAAGGCAAGGTAATATCTAAGCTGAGTTTGAAGGAGATAATTCAGATGAAGTGAGCGAAGAGCATTCCAGCAGAGGGAAACATGGAGACTGGAAAGAGGTAAGGGACCAAGAGTTACTCAGCAAAACTCAGTGAAGCACCAAAAAGGGGGAGTAGAGGGATGAGAGTGGAGGCCAGAGCCCAGTGATGAGGTGTCACAGACACCAAGCTAAGGATTAGTAAATCCGATTATGAAGATAGTGGGAGCCACTGAAGTCCTTAAAATTGGGGATGGGGGTGAGGGTGGGGTTGGGAGGAGTGACTATGAACAGATATATTTTGGAAATATGGAGGCAGGAACAAACCTCTGGATTTAATCAGAAAAGAACTACACTGAAGACATGGGAAACGATCAAGAAAAGCACTGTAAACAAGATCTGCACTCTTTTCTAGGGGACAAATTTCCTTTTGGGGGTTACCAAATTATCCTTTGAAAATGGACAACTTATGGAGCACCTGGCTGGCTCAATAGGTGGAGCACATGACTCCTGATCTCAGTGTTGTGAGTTCAAGCCCCACATTCGGCGTGAAGCCTACTTAAAATAAAAATTTGGGGGGTACCTGGGTGGCTTAGTCGGTTAAGCATCCAACTTCAGCTCAGGTCATGGTCTCACGGTTGGTAACTTCGAGCCCCGCATTGGGTTCTTTGCTGTCAGTGCAAATCCCACTTCAAATCCTCTCACTCCTCTCTGTCAGTACCCTCCCCTATGCACAGACACTGTCTCTCTCTCAAAAAAAATAAACATTAAAATAAATAAATAAAATAAAAAATTTTTTAAAGTTTTGAACATGGAGAACTTACAGGTAGCTGAGAAGAGTACAGAAGTTAGTATTACGAAAAATTAAACTGCATTTGTAATTTTAATTCAAGACACTTAAAATGAGGGGCACCTGGGTTGGCTCAGTTGGTTGAGCATCTAACTCTTGGTTTCAGCTCAGATAATGACCTCACTGTGAATTCAAGCCCCAAGTCAGGCTCTACGCTGATAGTGTTGAGCCTGCTTGGGATTCTCTCTCCCTCTCTCTCTCTGCCCTTCCCCCACGCTTGCGTGTGCCCGTGCTTCTAGGCACTTTCTCTCAAAATAAATAAATAAACTTAAAAAAAAAAAAAGACACTTTTAAAATATATGTTTGGAGCACCTGGGTGGCTCAGTCGGTTAAGCATCCAACTTCAGCTCAGGCCATGATCTTGCAGTTTGTGAGTTTGAGCCCCACATTGGGCTCTGTGCTGACAGCTCAGAGCTGGCAGCCTGCTTCGGATTCTGTATCTCCTCCTCTCTCTGCCCCTCCCATGCTCATGCTCTGTCTCTGTCTCTCAATAATAAATAAATGTTAAAAAAAATTTTTAATGTATGATACATTTTAATATATTACAGTTTTGTGAGTACAAAAATAAGTAAGTAAAAAAATTTACAATAACTAACTCTAAGTCCTATTAACAGCAGACCAGGATGAATTTTATAAAGACTTCGCAGATATAGAGATCATCTGCTACATTAGTTTTGAGAGACAGAGCACAAGCTGGGGAGGGCCAGAGAGAGGGGGAGACACAGAATCCGAGGCAGGCTCCAGGCTGTGAGCTGTCAGTACAGAGCCTAATGTGGGGCTCGAACTCACCAGTCGTGAGATCATGATCTGAGCCTAAGTCGGATGCTTAAACGTCAAAATCTGAGCCGAAGTGGGACGTAACCCAATGAGCCACCCAGGCGCCCCTGCTACATTCACTTTGGAACAAAGCATAGCCACTTCTTTGCTTCAGCATATCTGAAATTCAATCTATAAGCCTAATTTCTTGATAAGCTGTTTCACAGCAAAATTCTAAAGTCACATACTAAAAGATTTCTGAGCTAACAGAGAAACCCCATGGGGGTTCTTTACCTCGGCAGCTAGTCTATTCACCACTAACAATTCCAACTACCAGGAGGAATTTCCCTGCCTAGGCTTATTTTGTTGGCACAAGCACACACACACACACACACACACAAAATATCCTGACACTTTATATCCAGTAGGAAAGAATAATCAGAATAGTAACATCTTTAATATCAAGCAAATGTAACAAAGCCTTCTCAGTTGCCTGTGTATTTGGACAGATGACCACGAAGTAAACTCATACTTACTTTTAAAAAATAACCTTTATTTTAATTTTTTTAGCACCAAAAGCCCCAGGAAATTTTCCCTGAACTCCCTAACAATAGCAAAACAATAGTTTCTAGGCTCTCTTTTTATCTAAAAATATATTATTGTGATAAGATAACCAGCCTGTATTTGCCATTTACAATCACCATATACCACCATTTGCCAGCACCATCATTTCATAAAAGATGTTTAATTTTTAACACCAAGAAAATGACATATATTTTTTTAGAAAGGGCAATCCTGGGGCGCCTGGGTGGCTCAGTCGGTTGGGCGTCCGACTTCAACTCAGGTCACAATCTCACAGTCCGTGAGTTCGAGCCCCGCGTCGGGCTCTGGGCTGATGGCTCAGAGCCTGGAGCCTGCTTCCGATTCTGTGTCTCCCTCTCTCTCTGCCCCTCCCCCATTCATGCTCTGTCTCTCTCGGTCTCAAAAATAAATAAACGTTAAAAAAAAAAAAAATTTTTTTTTAAAAAAAAGAAAGGGCAATCCTTTAATTGAATAAATTTAATGAAAAATTTCCCATATTGTCCTTGTTTTTCTCAATATGCCAAGGCCCATTCAACACTCCATTTCAGGGGTCTGACCAAGAGTCTCCAAGATTTGTTCTCACCAACTCCCAGTCCTTGTGGAGGGACCACAAACAATGTCATGGAACTGGTGAGAAGACCCAGTTCTACCAAAAGCCAGAGGACTCTATTGACAAGGATACATTAAATGTTAAAACTGGCAACTTGGGCGCCTGCGTGGCTTGGTCAGTTAAGTGTCTGACTTCAGCTCACATAATAATCTCCTCACGAGTTCAAGCCCTGCATGAGGCTCTCTGCTGTCAACACACACAGCCTGCTTCAGATCTTCTGTCCCCCTCTCTCTCTGCCCCTGCCCTGCTTGCGCTCGCGTTCTCTCTCTCTCTCTAATCAATAAACATTAAAAACAAAAACAAAAACAAAAAACGGGAACTCAAGCTCCTTTCACCTCCACCCCTCCTTCACCCACTCCACCCCCATCCACACTTTACAAATAGGGAAAGGAAGGTCCAGAAAGGAAAACTGACTTGCCCAAAGCCATAAAACCAAGAGAATCTCTAGCCTGCTGACACCCTCACTGACTAGTCCTCGACTGAGCTGGACAGTTGATGTAATACTATATACAAGTTAGCCATGTGATTTAAATATGTATGTGGTTATATGGCAAGTCTTAGGTGAAAACCCAACCCTGGTAGTAATTTTGAACCCATATACTATCATCTGAGTCATCTGAAATTAAGATGTACTGTCTCAAATCAATTATAAAGAGAACCTCTGCTTCACAGAAACCCCATCTCAAGACACACAATGTAGATATACATCCTAAAAATGCAAGTTTAAAGCTTTTCTATGGCACAATATTCACTTTCTTACTGAAAATGAATGTCAAGAAAAATCCCTACACACCTAGAGTATACACAGGCTATTAAGAAACATTCTCCAGCTACCTAAAGTTGCTGAGTCTTTAAAGGCTCTGCTTGGTGCACACTAAATCAAAAGAGGGAAAGAGACATTTTTAAGAAGGAAGATAAATTATTGGATCAACTAGCTATTTCTTTACCAAAAAATTTTTCCCCAAATCAATAACCCTACTGCTCCTTACAGATATACCTATCAGTATTGTTTGACTATTTCATAACCTGCGTGTGTTATGCTGATGTCTACTGATATCTACAAAGCTCTGATTTCATCTCAAGATACATCCTCCTGGCTGACAGCAAACGCTCTTGGGCTCTGCAACATTTTTCAGTTTCCTGAATCTGTTGTAAACTTAGGAAACATTATCAATGACTTGAGACGCTCTTCTTACGATATTTTTCTCTGTAACCAACACACTGCAGAGAATTTATAGGAATTTTTCCTGGCCCTCCCATACCTGCCGGGAAATTACCAAGGGCATTAACAAATGAAGGATCTCTACATTTGAATGATCACAGGAATTCTTACTTGGTCTCGTAAATAGGCTGAAACTACGTGGAAACTGATTTATTTTCCAGTCATCTCCAGGGGAGGTGCTCAACAATGAAGTATGTCTTAAATATAACCAGTTATGCCATACAATGACCAGATTGAGTTAAACGCAGAATTCCTCGGCAAAACACCAGATTCATATCCAACCTGATGCAAGTAACCAGGTTTCAAGAAAAAAACATTCCGCTCGCATAAAGATGACCTCCCATGGGCGCGGGCGAGGGTGGGGGCGCGTGCCCTGGCGGAAACAGAGCCTTCAGGAGGCCCGGGGTCCGGCGCCCTCAGCCCTGCTCCCAGAACCGCGTCCTCGAGGCCCCGGGCAGCGCTGTCTCCGCCGGGAGAAGGGACCAGGGCTATGGGGCGCCGGCCCCAGCCTCTCCTGGGGAGCGAGGAAAGGAAACGGAGAGGGTCACGTTCAGCCCGACGCCTCAAAGGGACCAGCAGGCGGGGACTGGGGTGGGGGGGGTGCAGAGCCACCTGGGACCCAATAACAGACAGGAGTGGCCGCGGACCCAGGGGTCGGCCTAGGTGCCCGGGAAGGGGACAGCGCAGGCGCGGGACGGGACGGGGGGGGGGGGGCCAGTGGGGGACCGCGCAGGCGCGGGCCCGCTGGGGTCTGCGGGGCCGCCTGGGCCTGGCCGCGCGGGCGGCGCTGAGGAGATGGACAGGCCCGCCAGCGCACACTGAGGGAACCCGGCCCCGGCTCTTACCGCGCGGCGCCGCCTCGCTCGCTCGCTGGCTCCGGGATGGGGCCGGGCGGCGAGCTCGCCCGGTGGCGCGGCCCGAATCCGTTGAGTCCGGCCTCAGGGCAGCAGCCAACCCCGCGGCGCCGTTCGCCCGGCCCGCCCTGCCTCCTTCGCGGCCCCCGCCCTCGGCCCGCCCCTGGTCCGCCCCACACAGCGCCTGACAATTGCGCAGGCGCCCTAAGGCTCCGCCCACGTCCCGTCGCCGCGCAGGCGCCTATGGCCCCGCCCACTCCGTTCACCTCCCTCCGGTCTCTGGGTAGCGCAGGCGCCCTTTCACCTGGCCAGCCACAAAAAAAGACTCCGGCACGTGGTTCTGACGGGTCAGGTTTTGCGCCAGAGCTCCGGATGGCAGATGCTCCTGGGTGCTGCGTTTGGCGCGGTGGGGTGATGAGTGTAGAGCTCTCTTGTCCCAAAGCCTTACCTCAGCTCAAAGGTCCACCTTTCCTGCAGCACGTATTTACAGTGTACCAAGGACGGTGCCAGGCATAAGGTAGACAGTAGCGATAAAAACACAAGCCCTGCCCTCCTGGCGCTCCCCGTGCAGCAGGGGACACAGACACTAAACAGGTGAGCAACCAAAAACATGAAGCTAAGTATCTTTATCAAGTTAAGGAAGTTCTGTTAGGTCACTATTATCTTACAGATTTTTTCCTTTGCTTGAACTACGTTAATAAATGTTTATTACATCATGTTAGTTTCCCATGAAAAAGAAAAATTGGACTTGATAAATTTTTCATACATTGCTGGACTATTCACTAATATTTTATTTAGCATTTTTGCATTTATGCCCATAAAGGATGTTGCCCTTTACTTTTTGCTTTCTTTTTTTATTTATTTTCTATTTTGGAGAAAGAGAGAGCACCAGCGGGGGAGAGGGGCCGAGGGAGAGAGAATCCTAAGCAGGGTCCATGCTCA
The DNA here is from genome assembly GCF_046562875.1 of Panthera onca. Classification (NCBI taxonomy): domain Eukaryota; kingdom Metazoa; phylum Chordata; class Mammalia; order Carnivora; family Felidae; genus Panthera; species Panthera onca. The sequence continues at coordinate 18,268,217 of NC_138350.1, forward strand.
GCATAGAGCCCAACACGGGCTCGATCCTACGACCCTGGGAGCTGAAATCAAGAGACCTACGCCCAACCCACTGAGCTGCCCGATACCCCTACTTTTGCTTTCTTGTACTGTCCATGGCTGGTTTGGGATTTAATTTATAATAAAGTCATAATGAGTTGAGGCGACTGCTGTTTTCTTCTTTATCTGGAAGATTATGTATAAGAGGATGTTTCTGTTCTTTGCAATGTTTGCTGAGGTTGCCTATAAAATTATCCAGGCATGGTATTTTTCTTTGGTTTTGTTTGTTGTGAGACTTTTCGGGGGATAGGATGCTGATTTTAAACTAAGCATTCCATTTCTTTAATGGTTCTATATTTAGACAATTTTTTTTAATGTAGGCTCTATGCCCAACATGGGGCTTGAACTCACTACTCAGATCAAGAGTTGCGTGCTCTACAGACTGAGCCAGCCAAGCACCCCCAGACAGAATTTCTACTTCTTTCTGTGTCATCTTTGATAAGTCATATTTTTGTAGGAAAGTGGCTGTTTTATTGATGTTTTCAAAAACCATTGGCATAAAGTTATTCATATAATTCCCTTATGGTTATTTGTTTTAATTTTATTTCAGAATTTTAATTTCAGAAGACATCCATTCCTATGGTTCCTCTTCCCAAATGCACCTACTTGTATTCAGTTTCTGGATATCCTTCTAGAGATACTTTATGAATATAAACAAATATAAAAAATAAATAGATATGTTCTAGGGCACCTGGGTGGCTCTGTCAGTTAAGCGTCCATCTTCGCCTCAGGTCATGGTCTCATGGTTTGTCAGTTCGAGCCCCACATAGGGCTCTCTGCTGTCAGCACAGAGCCCACTTTGGATCCTCTGTCCCCCTGTTTCTCTGCCCCTCCCCTGCTTGTGCTCTCTCTCTCTCTCAAAAATAAGTAAACATTAAAAAAAAAACCCACATGAGCAAGTTTACCTCTGTACCGTCGGTTCCATCCTTTAGACCCTTACCTAGGTCCTCACGGGCCCCTGTGTCTCTGCAGCCATGAAGACAAAACCTGTTTCCCACAAGATGGAGAATACATACAGGTTTCTTACATTTGCTGAACAATTGGGGAATGTGAATATTGATATTATTCACCAGATTGATAGAACTGCAAGCTATGATGAGGAAGTCGAAACCTACTTTTTTGAGGATCTGCTGAAATGGAGAGAACTGAACCTTACAGAACACTTTGGCAAATTTTACAAAGAAGTTATTGACAAGTGCCAGTCCTTCAATCAGTTGGTCTGTCATCAAAATGAGATAGTTCAGAGTTTGAAGACTCACCTGCAAACCAAGAACAGTTTTGCTCATCAGCCCCTTTTGGATTTGGTTGTACAGTTGGCACGAGATCTGCAGACAGACTTCTATCCACATTTTCAGGATTTTTTCCCGACCATCACCTCAATCCTGGAGACTCAGGACACAGTTACTAGAATGGGCTTTCACCTCACTGTCCTATCTTTACAAGTACCTGTGAAGACTGATGGTGAAGGACATGTCCAATATATACAGATGACCCTTTTCTCTCTCTAATTTGGGTTTGGTTTGATTTTTGTTCCTTTTAAATTTTATTTTATCTTACGTACAATTCAGTGCTGTTTAGTAAATTTATAAAGTTGTGTAAATACGACCATAATCCAGTTTAAAAACATTTCCATCATCCCCAAAAGATTTCTTATGTCTGTCTACAAGTCAGTTGTGTTCCCCATCTGCATCAGTTTTGAGGGCAAAAGCATATGGCCTCTCCTTCACTAACGCTCTCTCTCTCCCTTTCTCTCTCTCAAATTGAAAGAGAGAAAGGGAGGGAGAGAAAAAAAGAAGGAAAGATTTCATAGAAACATTCTGCTTTCAGATTACAGGGGAAACCTTTATTCTTTTCTTTATAAATACTATTATTTATTTTCTTTTTTTATTGTCATTTTTTATTTTTAATGTTTATTTTTGAGAGAGACAGAGTGTGAGTGGGGGAGGGGCAGAGAGGGAGACACAGAATCGGAAGCAGGCTCCAGGCTCTGAGCTGTCAGCATAGAGCCCGACACGGGGCTCGAACCCACGAATCATAAGATCATGACTTGAGCCAAAGTCAGACGCTCAACCAACTGAGCCACTCAGGTGCCCCACTATTATTTATTTTCTATTCTTCTGCCTCCTTTCACTCAACATTAGGCCTATGAGATTAATCAATTTTGTTGCATGTACCTGTGGCATGCAAAATTAATATCTATTTGGTTACTGTATAGTGTTCCATTGTGTGAATTTACCATACCATACTAAATCCATTTTCCTACTGATGGACATTTGGTTTGTCTTCAGCTGTGAGCTGTTAGTGGATGGAAAATTGCATGAAGCAAAAAAGATTCCTGGATTCTCCAATGGAAAGTTATGCATCCTTGGAACATACCCTTCTAGGTTGTCTGGTTCTGATTTTGTGGGGGCTCTGAGCCTTCTATTATCTTTGAGCTCTTTTACAACTCTGCAAATTGTAGAAAACTGATAGCAATGCAAATGGTTCTTATCTAAGGATAACCCTCCCCCACAGTGGAAAAGTCAGTTTTGCCTCCATTTGCAAGTTTATTTCAATATTTCTGATCTATAAATGTGTCTGACCTTTGGATTCTACTTTGAACTGATAGTAGCATCTTTTTTTTTTCTTAAAGTGTATTTATTTTGAGAGAGAGAGCAGGGGAGGGGCAGAGAGACAGAGAGAGAGAGAGAGAGAGAGAGAGACAGAGAGAGAGAGAGAGAGAGAGAGAGAGAGAGAGACCATCCCAAGCAGGCTCAGCACTGCCAGAAATAGGCTTGATCTCACGACCCTGAGCCGAAATTAAGAGCTGGACACAACTCACTGAGCAACCCAGGTGCCCCCTGATAGTAACATCTTACTGGCAACTTGTTTAATTAACAAATTGTTACTTGGTACGTGTTTATTTTATATCCACATAAGGGTCATGATTTTACTTTTTTTTTTTCATTTTTAAATTTAATTTTAAATTTTATCCTCTAACACTAGAAAGAAAGTTCCTAGGAATATCCGGGATCTAGCAAAGTACTTTTAATGAGCCAAAACTACTGAAATAGATGTTCTCCCATTGAAATTCCAAAGCAAAAGAGCCATTTTTGACCAAGCAGGAGGCTGCTGACATTTCCTGAGCAGCAACCAGGCCTGTGGAACCAGACCCTGTGCCTGGGGCTGGGGCTGGGGATGGGGCAGAGATGGCTTTGACCAGTTATCTAGCCTCTAAGAATCTTCTCTGGCCCAGGCAGCAGTGTAAACTGGTCCTAAATCAGGTAAGCAGTTGCTAAGGTGTCCTGGAGGAATCAGTGGTATTTGAGCAGCATTTCCATAAAGAGAGGGCACATCCCGGATAGAGGACAGCAGGAGAAAGAGCAAGGAACTGAAGGCAAACAGGCATTGGCAAAGACAAGGAACAGAGCAGCAGGCAGCATGGCTGTCCATGCAGAGGTGGGGGTAGGGGCAGAGCAGAGAATCTTCCCCACCAGGCCTTAGAACTTGGGTTCAATAGTGTGGACAGCGACTAGTAACTGCACCTTTGGGACACGGAAGTGATGTACTGCAAGATTGCCTTTGGAGGACCGGCCTCCTGGCATGCACAGGATTGGGAGGGCAATCCTCACAGTCGGGGGCCTGCTCATGGTTCTGGGGGTTGGGGAGTCTGGGAGGTCTGGGCTAGTGACAGGGTGGGAGAGAAGGAGACAAATCTGAGGGTGGGGCACACAGAACCATCTGGACTTCAGTCTGTGGCTGGACCTCAGTGCTGGCATCTGTGTGGTCCCATCAACCTCATCCATACTCCATCCTTTGTCCTTGCTCATCCTCCTTGGCTCCCCAGAACCAAAGGGGAGGAAAGAACAGGCATTTGTTGCAGCTGCTGGCCTGGAGCAAGAGAGAACCTGGGGAAGCATGTGGCTCACTGCCTGTGCAGGAGGTCATCTATCAGTGTGTGAGCCCCTCCCAGGTCCCAACCTCCATCTGGCTATGGCCACCGAGTGGCAGGGTTTGGGACACTGTGATGATTCATTCGTGAGCTGAGAGTGCCCCTCGGGTCAGACCCTGCTGGCCCTACCATGCTAGGGTCTCAACACCACTAAGGTGTGCTGAGCCCTGCAGCCTGGAACCCCTTTGAGCTCAGTGCTGCTGTTTTCCCACTGACCCACTCAGCTCACCCGGATGCCCACCGCAATCACTGACTGCCCCACTCAGGCCCAGCTGCTTCATCCGCACCACAGCTGGAGAAATCAAACAGCATCGGCAGTAGGCCAAGTTGTAATCGGAAAACAACTGTTCCCAACAGTTAGCAAGCCATCAGCTTTGAGTGCCAGGACGTGGAGTTTGAGATTCTTGACATGCATCCCTCAGAGCCAGGGAAGCTCTGGGTCCCAGGAAATATGCAACTGTCAGCTGAGCAATGATGTGTCTGCAAGCAGAGATGGGCTGTTGGCCTTCCACATCTATGCTGCTCGCTCCAGGAGGGACCCATGTACTGGCGACCACAGCCTGAAACCCCAAAACCTCCTTGCAATGCCCAGCTGGCCTGCAGGTGACCCAGAAGGATACAAGGCATCCACCTTGTGGCCACCTTATGGCCTACAGAGATCAGACATAATCAGGCCCTCTTATGACACAGTCAGGGAAACTGAGGCCTGTGAGCATTTCTGGGGGTCCCAGACTTGAGCTCAAACCCTGGCTCAGACAGCCACTGGCTATGTGACCTCAAGCATATTCCTCAACCTCTCTATGCCTCCAGTTCTTCTGTGAACAATGGCAATACTCCCCTGCCAGTTGGGGTCCTGGGGGGACTAAATAACAGGACCCCACACTATTTCATGCCCCCTGCACACCACACTTCTCTTCGAAGTCTTTGGCACATGGAAATCACATGGCTAATAAACGGCAATGATGCATTTAGTGTCTGCTGACATGGAGACTGTAAACATCCCAAGGACAGGGCTTGGCATGTGGTAAGGGCTCATGACATGGTTCCTCTTGTCTCTCAGTGTCCAAGTTCCCATCCACAGAAAGCAATAACCCTTGTCCAGCTTCCTGATTCAACTACCCAGCACTGGGGACCTCTGGGAAACAAATGCACATCTTGATGGGAATATGGGGACAGCAGTGATGAGCTGGAGAAAGGGACTCTAATGTAAAATGCCCAGGGTTTATTTTTTTAATTAAAGAAAAACATTTTAAATATTTAGTTTTTGAGAGAAAGAGAGATAGAGCGTGAGGGAGGGAGGGGCAGAGAGAGAGGGAGACACAGAATCCGAAGCAGGCTCCAGGCTCAGAGCTGTCAGCAGAGAGGCCGATGCGGGGCTGGAACTCAAGAACCATGAGATCATGACCTGAGCTGAAGTTGGACTCTCAATCGACTGAGCCACCCAGGCGCCCCTAAAGTGCCCGAGGTTTAAGTAATGGTCATCGGTCTTCCTAGTGTCAGTGTCTAACTGAATCCTTATTTATCCTTATTTTCCAGGTGAGGAAAGTGAGCTTCAGTAAGATAAATTAATCATCCAAGAGGTGCCACAAGTCTTGGCTTCTAAATCCTGGGGCTGCACCCCCAGCTGGTGTTGCCCCACACCTTGCAAAGGAGCCTCCTGGGAATTTTGCACACAACCCGAACCTCCCAACACGCCCACATCGCTGAGAACCATGTTCAGGATTTTTGGAAAAATTCACCCTTTGAGGGTAAATTTCACTCTGGGGAAATTTTAAGAAAATGGGTAAAAAGAGAGGGACATAACAGTGTATCATTATCCTGTTTGGAACCCAAAGCACTGTTTTCGCAGGAAAACCTGAAGGCAATTCAGAGAAGCTCTAGAAATATCTGGAGGAAAGACACGCCTGCTGAGAAAACATGAAACTGCCCTGGGGAATTAATTTCAAACTGGTTAGCAGGACACACCTGTCACAGAAGCCAGGGGAGGAGGGGATCAGCAGGAGGGACAGGTAGCCATGTCAGAGGCTGTCAGGGCGGGAACGGCCTTTGGCTTCCAGGCAGAGCCAGACTGACCCGGACACAAAGGAAGTGGGCACTGAGGGGCGAGACTGCAAGGGCAGGCAGCCCTTCCTGGGAGCTCGATGGGGAAGGAGAAGGAGGGTGTGGTTGTACCTGGGCGGGGGGAGTGTCAAGAAAGGGCTGTTTCTTCTTTCCCTCCTGCTTTCTGCGAGCTAGAAGTGAACTGAGTGTGTTTATGGGCAGCAGTGTTGAGATATGTGGGGCATCCTGATTGCAGAGTTCAGTAGCGGGTGGAAAAAGAATTCACCCAAGGCAGAACACAGGAGATAGAAGGACTAGGGAGCAGTGGGCAGGACAGCAAAGGAGAGACTGTCTGCCACAGGGTGGTGGTGGGGGAGACTATAGTTACAGGGTGGAGTGAGGAGGCATGGGAACAGATGGAATTTCCCCTTTTTTGGTAACTGTGACTGGTTGTAAGTAGCCCATTGGTCAGTGAGGGCTTATGGCCATTTTGAGGCAGGCGGCTTAATGAGCCTGTTTGCATTCAGCCCAGTGGTCACTGTGGGCCCTTTTGCCTTGCTTAAGTTTCCATTGCTCAAGCCTGTTGCCTAAAAGTGGCCTCTGCAGGATTCTCTGCAGAGGTGGGGCACAGGGGGTCTATAGGTTGAGCTGCCTGAGGAGACAGGCCAGGAAAGAGCTGTCTACTTTCTCAGGGTTTCTCTTTCTCTCTCTCTTTTAAGTTTATTTATTTATTTATTTTGAGAGCGAGAGAGAGAGAGAGAGAGAGAGAAAGAGAGCATGAGAGGGGGAGAGGCAGAGAGAGAGAATCCCAAGCAGGCTCTGCACTGCCATCACAGAGCCTGACACAGGGATCGAACTCACAGACTGTGACATCATGACCTGAGCTGAAATCACGAGTCTGACACTTAACTGACTGAGCCACCCAGGCGCCCCTCTCAGGGTCTTTTGTAGGCAGGGCTGTGGTGGAAGAGGGACCCGAGGACAGTAGCCAAAGCTCTCAGGCTGGGTTGTGTGTGATGATCCCCGTGTCTGTCTCCAGGGACCCCACCCCAGCCTTTCAGTCTCTGGCCCTAGGACAAAGGAGGGACAATCCATTTCTGTTCTGAGCAGGAGCGCATTTGGAGGTGGGAGAACAGGCGAGGAAGCTGGAAAGCCAGGGTCTGGCCACAGTGTTGGATTTACTAGCAGGATGACAGTATTAGTTTCTGGAGATGGCATTACACAAGGGGGCTTAACACAACCGCAGTGGGTTCTTTCCCAGTTCTGGAAGCTGAAGTCCCAAATGCAGGTGGGAACAGGGGATGTTTCTTTCTGGATTTTTGGAGGGAGAATCCCTGTCCATGCCTCTCTCCTGGCTTCTGGTGGCTGCCAACAACCGTCAGCTTATAGATGTATCTAGCGAATCTTGGCCTTCAATCCATGTGGTGTTCTCCCTGCGTGTCTATCTTCTCTTTTTCTGTCTCGTGTAAGGATGATTGTCATTGGCTTTAGAGCACACCCTAATCTGCGAGGATCTCATCTAGAGATCCTTACCTCAATGATATCTGAAATGACCCTTATACCAAATAATATCACATTATAAGTTTCCAGTTGGACCTATCTTGAGGGGGGGAGCACAATTCACCCATTACAGGGATGATGGAAGAGCCACTTCCTCTTTCAGAGGTATTGTCTGAACATGGGAATACTCTCATAAGGAGAATCAGAGACAATGATGGCCATGAGCTGGCTTTAGGGACCACATGGTCCAGCCAGGACAGGCACGTGGCTTAAGTTCTAAGGACCTTGAGAGCAGCAGTCATACATTACCAAGGCAAAAGGCCACGGTGCGTACCTCCTGGCAGTGCATGCCAGTCTGTCCAGTATCCCAGCCTTGTTTCCCAGTTAGCTTTTACTCCACTGGGGCTTAGGAAATCCTCAGTACCCTGAGGCCTCCCCTCCCCTACCACATTTGGGGTTCAGCCTTGACCTGCCTGTCAGGTGCTACAATTTCTCACCCATCCACTTGGCCCGGGAAGTAGGAAGCACAGGCCTTGACCCTGAGTTGGGACCTCAGAACTCTAGGGGAGGGGTCTCGAGGCTGAGTAGCTGAGGGGATGGGGGGAGCTGCATAGGGGTTTTGGGCCCCTAAAGATCACCATTGTCTGGGGACCCTCACAGTGAAACAAGCAAGCATGTGGGCCTCAGCTTGGGATGACCCTGTATATGCCACGCCTGGGTGGTGGCTATGGTTAGGTCACTCATAGGAGCCACAGGGTGACTGTGAATTAAAAAAGATTTGCATTGACTATAAGCAGAAGAGGAGGCCACAAAATATGTTTGTCTGTGAGGTTCACTGATGTAGCCTAGACAGGGCAGGTGAGTGACACACCCTTCCCTCTGTGTGGTCATCCTGGCCCCCCACGGAGGAGTATAGGGAGAACTTAGGTTCCCAGCTTGGTTCCACTTCCAGGAGATACAAACAAATACAAACAAAGGTCATTGTATTAACCTTAGTTACCTCTCTAATGGCTTCTGAATATAGTCACATTGGGGGTTAGGACTTTAACATATGAATTTCCGGGGAACACAGTTCAGTTCATAACAGCCATGGCATGGTGGAGTCTGGAAAACTCTAGGTCAGCCATGAAGAGTGTGGGAAGGGGGTAGGTAATGCCAACCAGGCAGAAGAGGGATTTTTGCTGCACTCCAGCACGCCAGCATGGCATCAGTAGGAGGCAGGTCTGGCAGGAGGTGGCCTGGGTGGGCCGAAACTCAGAGGCTGGAGACCGGTCTGCAGGGGTGGTTAGGGCTCCTGCAGTCACTGCTCATTGTCCAGGCGCCCCGAGAGTTGTTTCTTGGTGATCACCAGGTGAAAGGGCCCCAGTTGGGAAGTGCAGCCCAGAAGTGTTTACCTAATGGAGCACACAAACAAGGTCATAGATGCTTAGCTTGTTCCAAACAACTGCTCGCCACTCCCCAACATTGTAAATACTGTCTCCAAAAAATAGAAAAGACAGCAGCTATTCCCCTCTGTCCATTGTTTTTCTCTCCTTCTGGCCCATTTTCCCCTGCAGCTGGGAGGTGGGGCTCACCTCCCAGAGTTGAGACAGCAAATCCTGAGGGGGGTCTGTCAACACCACTCCTTCATGTAATTTAAATGATAGCTGTATTTATTTATTTATTTATTTATTTATTTATTTATTTTTATAAATTTTTTTATTTATTTTTGGGACAGAGAGAGACAGAGCATGAACGGGGGAGGGACAGAGAAAGAGGGAGACACAGAATCGGAAACAGGCTCCAGGCTCTGAGCCATCAGCCCAGAGCCCGACGCGGGGCTCGAACTCACGGACCGTGAGATCGTGACCTGGCTGAAGTCGGACGCTCAACCGACTGCGCCACCCAGGCGCCCCGATAGCTGTATTTAAATGAGCATCTGCAGAATCTGCTTCCCAGTGGATGGGGCTGGAATTTCCCTGCTGGCCGTTGGGGGCCATGCCACGGGTTTGGGAGGTCCATCTGTCCTGGTCACTCAAGCTCTTCACCCCTGGGGAGTTCCTGGGGCCGGGGTGGCCACCATCCTGGCATCTCTGCTTCTGTGGCTACTCAGCCTGCAGCTACTTTGGGACCTGAACTTGCTTAGGTACCCAGACTTGTTTAGGCCCCATTCCTAAGGCCCCTTCTTTGTCCAGCATCCCATTTGAACTTACACACCCTTGGCTGCCAGGCTCAGGTTGCAACAGAGTGACTGAAAAACGTAAGGAAGAGTTTCTGGTTGGGCCCTGCCTAATTCCACCCACAGGAGAATGGAAAAGTAGTTGGTGTGTGGACTGCCCTCAGTGTTCTAGCTGAACTGGCCGGAGAGGCGCCTAGAAGGCCCTTCTCTGGACACATGGCCACGTGATGTCCAGTCAGCTGCCTGACCCAGGGTGCTCAATGCATCTTGTTTGGGAGTGCACAGATGAGCAGCTTAGGTCCCCCAAAGCAGCTGGTTTCCTTTCTGATCTCAACACATCTGAGAGGTGCAACGGGGCCCTGTCTTCCCAGAAACCGTTTACGTGGGTGCCTCTTTGTCATGGCCCTGGTTGGCCTTTCTGGGCTACAAGTACTGGGGTGACAGAGACACAGGGCTACGCCTGGCAGCTGACCCATTGCTCTCCTCCACTCCAGTTACATTGAGTTCCAACACCCCTTCCCTCAGGCCTGACAGTCCCTCCTCATCCTGGCGTGCCCCTCAGCCTGCTGCTGCTTGCTGACCCATGGCAGCTTCTCCAGGAGGCCATTTGGGCCTCTTCAAGAGCTGGGTCTGTCACCCCCTCACTTTTTCTGTTTATCTTTCCAGAGCTATTTGTGATAGTCCATCGTTAGTTCGTGGAAATGTTTCCTTTTAATGCAATTGATGCATTTTTTTGAGGGGCAAGTATAGAAGTTTTGCTGAGATTTCTACACAAAACTTTGTCTCCTTTTATTTGCCCAGGGTGTGTACATGTGGGCTACCTGGAGGCCTCAGCCTGTGTGCCCTCACGAGCCTTGCCACATCTAGGCAAAGGCTGGTGGTCAAGGCCTGGCTCTGCCCTTTCCTGCAGAAAGGGAGCTAGCTTGGGGAGCCAGCAGAACGCAGAGATCCTAGCCTCTGCTCATCTACTGGCTCTGGGACCCTGGGTGGGGAGGACTTGGTGCCCACCCCACCCCCGGCCTTGCGTGCCTCAGTGTCCCCATCTATCAAGCAAAGGGATTGGACTAAGAGGCCTCTGAGGGCCCTTTGAGGTGGAAGATCTCAGATTTGGGACCACTGGCTTGGACTTGGCTGGACATGGAGCCTGCTCTTAGAAACTTGGGTAGTCAGCTCTTGCCCGAAAAATCAACTCCTAGTAGGAGTGATATGGTAGGGCTTTATTTTATTTATTTATTTTTTGAACGTTTATTTATTTTTGAGACAGAGAGCATGAACGGGGGAGGGGCAGAGAGAGAGGGAGACACAGAATTGGAAGCAGGCTCCAGGCTCTGAGCCATCAGCCCAGAGCCCAACGCGGGGCTCGAACTCATGGACCGCGAGATCGTGACCTGAGCTGAAGTCGGACGCTCAACCGACTGCGCCACCCAGGCGCCCCTGGTAGGGCTTTAAAACATTGCAAGGCGCCTGGGTGGCTCAGTCAGGTAAGCATCTGACTCCTGGTTTCGGCTCAGGTCATGGTCTCACAGTTTGTGGGTTCAAGCCCCATGTCAGGCTCTGCACTGACAGTGTGGGGCCTACTTGAGATTCTCTCTCTTCCCTCTCTGTCCCTCCCCTACTTGTGCATATGCTCTCTGTCTCAAAAATAAACTTAAAAAAATAAAACATTTTGTTATTGTTATTGGTTTTCAAACAGGACCATGACTGTAGGGACAGAGAAAACTAACTGTAGCCTTTTAGGGGTCGAATACTCAGACAAGGGCCAGTGGGAGCCTGTTCTTCATCGGTAGATGTCAGAGTAGACAGATGGCATGGTGTAGGTGAAACTTTTCCAATGCAGGCAAAACCCAATGTCAACTCTTATACCTGCGAGAGGAGGGGACACTGTGGGAGGAGGACTTGTGGGGGGGATATTGTGGGAGGGGATGCTGGAGGGGTGCTGTGGGAGGGGGCTCTGATGCCTTTGGAGATTCTGAGGGGGGAGGCTCATCCCAGGGCATCCTGTTGCACTCTCGGTGTGACCTCCTCCGGGTCACCACAGGCCAGTGAAACGGCCGCAGTGATGCCCCATAGGCAGCAGTGTTGGGAGGCCAGCCAGAGGGAGAATCACAGGGCAGGCAGAGGACCACACACCACACTGCCCCCACCCTCGGGAGCAGACCAGGCAGCCGACGAGGAGACCTTCCTCCCTGGGGGTCTGAGGAAGGCCTTCACTGGCCACTTGCAGTCTCCGAGGTGAGCCTTACCCTTAGGAGGGTCTCGGGGTGAGACGCAGGGGGGTGGCAAATGAGTGTGACCCAGCTTCCCCCAAGTCCTACACCGGTCTCCGCCCTGGGCACAACTTCCCTGTAAACTGGACAGACTTTTCCTGAGGGCAAGGCTGGTGGCAGCTCAGAGAGACCCATGCCTGCAGGCAGCAGGAAGGCCAGACATGGCAGGACCACCAAACCTTGGTGTCAGCGGAAACCACAGAGACCAAGGAACCGGTGCAGGGCCAGGCTGTGGGGGCTGGAGTCCTCCCTGCCTCTGGGCTTGGCATGGCTGGTACCCCCACCGCCCTAAACCAGAGGGCTCCAAGCTCCTGCTCTGCTGCTTCACGTCCCAACACTGCCTGCGGTGCCCGCCTGTGGTACGTAGACACCACTGGGCCTGGCTTCTTCACTGTGGTGTGCGCTGCCCTCCTAGGTGGCCTCCGGGGCACCCGGGCCCTCTACATCGCCTGCTGCCGCTTCCAGCTCTGCTGACCACCCCCAGCTCCCACCCAGCAGCTCGGGGACCCTCCCAGAGGTTCCGATCGTGTTTTTTTCCTTCTGAATGGAGCAATCACCACTGACACAAGTAGTCTCAGGTAACTTTAATGAAAGTGTCAGCAGTCCCTTCCCCCACGGTGGTATAGGGATGGCTGGGCCCAAAGCAGAAATGCAGCTGCAGAGACAGCCAAGCTCCCTGCTCCAGATTCGGGGGCCAGATCAAGCTCCCTGCTCCAGGCTTCTCATCTGCTGCAGAGTCCAGCAGCCATGCCTCGTGGAAGGTCATCTCTGGGCTTTAGGACTCTATTTGCCCTATGCTCGCTTTACCAACCCCCAGGCCCGTGTGTGAGACAGGGCGACAGAGGCGGCCAGTGACCACTGCCACTGTGACCCGGCGAAGGAGCGCTTTTAGAGCTACACAAGGAAGAGTGGTCATTCTGTCATCAAACAGCACACATTCTATATAAATAAAAAGTAAGAAGGGGGAGGAGGTAGGGGGAGGGAACGAAAATTGGCACAGACACTGATATATTGCTTTCCAGTTTCAATGCGACAGATGCAAATCATGACACCAGGGGAACAGAAACGAGTGCTGGGTGTAGCTTTTCTAAGCAGAGTGTGTTCCCCTTGCAGGGCTGGAGGGATGCTAAGATGGATGGGGCTGGGAAGCCAGGCCAGAGGCGGCCCAGAGCTGGAGGCCTAAGAAACCCAGTGAGTCCAGAAATGTGCAGAGGGCAGAGGACCCTGCTCCCTGCCTCTACCCCCAGGAGAGCCACACTCCTTTAAAATGGTGGGTCTGCTCTCCTCGCAAGGAAAAAGTACAAAGAAATAAATATGGTATGTGGACATAAAACCTTTAAGAGACTTTGTTTTCTGCTGCCCTTCCCCACCCCCACCCTGCTTCAGCAGGTCCACAAGCAGAGGGGAGGCTGGAGAGCACATGTCCCCCCATGTGCTGCGAGTTTGGGCAAGAGCTGCCTATTGACGTGTCAGGCGAGCCCTCCCACCCCCACCCCTGCCACCCAGGACATGGGAGGGATCATGGGACATTGCCACCGTTACTGGTATAATCATGTGACAAGCAAACACCTTTTCCTGAGTCACACTATTGCTTTCCTCCTCTGGTTCACTACATTCTCTTTTCTTGCAAGACCAGCATGGAAACTTGGCTTCTCAAGGTTTTTCTCCTTGCCCTAACCCCTCTCTTAAAAAAAAAAAAAAAAAAAAAAAAAAAAAAAAGGATGCAATTGTTTATAGATCTATTTCTTCAAAAGACTTAGCGGCCTCCCTCGTTCTCTTTTCTACAAGCTGGATGGTCAGGAGGGTTACCAGGAATGTCCTGGCTTCTGTACCGGTATCTGGAGAGCAGGGAGGGGAGGTAGCTGCCAGTCCCTGTCCTTCTACCTGCTCCAGGACAGGAGCGCCCCACCCTGAGCCTGGCCAGTGGAACAGCCCCCTGCTCCTAACCACCCCCTCCCCCCACATTCCTGACGCTCAGGAGACTTCAGAACCGGCCCCTGACAAAAACAGAGTTGGCGTGTAGAGGAAGACAAAATGCCGCTGGGACACGAATTGTCCATGGAGTACATTCTAATATCGTATTAGTTATCTGAATCTGTTAGGAAAAAAATTAGAAACTATGTAGAAAACTTAAAAATATTCAAGTATCAAAAGGCTATTCGGATCAAAGTTTAAAACGAGCTGTCAGCAAGCTGTTGCTGCCGAGAGGAAACTTTTACAAAAGTTTACTGAGTTTGTTCAGCAGAGAGCAAGAGAATGAAGTGACTGATGTCGGGGGATGATCAGGGGGAGGGAGGGTGTGGGCAGAGGGGGCGACAGGCTGGAGGAAGCCAGAAAGACTGAGGCCTTTTTAAGCCAAAGAGGAGAGCTTGTGCCCAACAGGCAGTGGACAGGGTCACTATCCCAGGAGAAGAAGCCATAAAGTGCGCAGCCTGGGCCTCCCTCCCCCTGGTGTCAGTCCTGGACAGACAGACAGGCGTTACAAGGCTCCACGGGGAGCTGCCTTCTGAGGGGCACATGAACAGCAAAAACAACGCAACAGGACAGAATAGGAAGACCCATTTCTGGACAGAGTTCCTTCTAGAAAGAAGGAGAAGGAAGGAGGCGAAAGGGGTCAAACGCTACACAGTGTTGACTTAGCTTTTCAAACTCTGTTACACAAACAGAGTTAAATTTCTAAGTCAGGGAAACTGAAAAGCCCCCACCCACACAGGGACAGGGCTGTGGCCCCCAAGGTATGAAGCAGCATTGGTGTTTATTCAAGACACGATAGTGAGGGAATCTGGTCACGTTCCCTTCTCCCTGGAGAGGGTGCATCTTGACAAGCGTTCCAGTAGAAATCTCTTAAACTCTGGTAAGTTTAGAAACCACTCCCTTCACCTGGTCCCACGGCCAGGCCTGCTGCGCGCTGAGGCATGCTGGCTTGGGGCACCCTCTGGTGGCAGCATGGAAAACCACAGTCTGAGGCTCCTTGCAAGCTCACAGGCCCAGGGGCCGGGGGGCGGGGTCCAGAACTGCCCAGGCCACTTAGCCTTTTGCCTTGGGTAGTTGTCTCTAGGCAGTCCCTAGACAAGGGTAGTCCAGCCCTTGGGGGCGGGGTGGCCTAATTACTCCTCAAGAAGATTCGGTTCCCACTCTGTGGATAGCCCGTTTTTCCAGGAGGTTTCCAGGCTGTTCTGCTGGCCTCTCAGAGATGGAATTGACCCTTTAGACTTCAGTGGAGAATAGGATGCTCTGTCTCTTGCTGTCTGGGGCAGGGATGGCCTCCAGCTGCAGGAAGTACAGCAGCACCTGGACCTGCCGGGGCAGAGCAGGGAGGAGGAAAGAGGAAAGTGGCTCAGAGGGGTGCTCACAGCTGCAGAGTGTGCTGGCGACACGAGCCCCTCCTGCCAAGAGATCTGAAGGCCCCTGAAAATATCAGGCCTTGAGAAGCCCCAGTAAGAAACAGAAAGAAGGACAGTGGCCTGGGTCCTCCCTTCCCCTCCCAGCCACACGGCCTCAGGCAAGTGCCTCTCTCAGCACCTTGGACCCCTCCCCCTGTACACCTTGGATGGGAATAACCCATAGGATCCTGGGTGGGCCAGGCAGAAGCCACCTCTGAGATCAGGCGGCATGAGCTGGAGCCTGTTTCTGCTCATACCTGGGACATGACTTCCAGGGACCAGCTGTCGGTCATGGATATGGGCTGGCTGGGGTTGGCAGGGAGCTTGCTCTCCTTCTCTGATGGCCGGAGCAGCGTGGGGCCGAAGACTGTGGCAAGGTTGTGCAGGGACATCTTGTTCACCGTCTCCTTCTCTGCCACCCTGCAGAGGGCCAAAGCAGAGGGTGCTGTTGAGACACGGCCTTCAGGATGGAGGTGAGGTGGAGGGGCCAGACCACTCTGGAGGGTGGCTCAGGGAATGTGAGAGTGGGAGCCACCCCTTTCTGCCTTGGGTTGGCTCCACAACACAGACACCCCACCCCTGGATGTGCTGGAAGCAGACTGCACCCCGGTTCTTCTGGGTTGGAGGGGCCTAGGACAAAGAGCACCAGGGGCTGGCAGGTGGCTGGGCCAGCTGTGGGCCATGACCTGGAGCGGGGAGGAAGCCCAGGCACACCACGGGCCATGGCTGAAGCGCTTCACTCTTCCCTTAAGGCCGTGGAGCAATACCCAGAACGGATGAGTAACCACAGACAGGGGTGGGGGGAGAGGGCCCTAGGAGCCATGGAGTGTGACTAGGGCCTAGGAGCCAGTGGGCCACAAGAGAACGTGCCTTGCTGCCTGGGGGCCCCTGAGGAAGAGCTGGGGTTACCTTTTCAGGTGGTCCAGAAGGAAGAGGAAGGTCAGCAGGTTGGCCTCTGGGAGCGACAGCAGCAAATTAAGCATGCAGCTCTCCTTTGCAACGGGGTCTGAAAGAGCTGCAGGGGGTTGGGAGGGGTGTTATTCTCAGGGTCATGACCAAGTTGGAGGCCCCTCCTGGGGCTCTCAGGGCAGTCCAGGCCCATCATTGTCCTGGCCCACATAGCACTGGCCCTCAGTGAGGATCCAGTGCCAGGAGGTGGCAGGCATCACCGCCCTCCCAGCCGACCTGGCCATTCCCACCTTCTGCTCAGAAGAGCCCAAGGCATGAGGAGCTGAGCATGGACTGAAGCATGAAGAGTGAGGGCAGGAAGGTTTCAAGGCCCTGGAAGTTCCCTCATCACCCTGCATACCCTGGGGGTCCTCTGCTGAATGAATGGCCCTGGAGGCTGGGTGTGGAAGCTGCAGTTGCCTTGTCCCCCCACACCCCCACTTCGGACACCACCCTCCAGGAGGACCTAGGGTCAGGTTGGGCTTGAAGCCCTATGTGACGGGACCAGGAGCTGGGGTTAGAGGAGCAGAGGGGCACTGCAGTGAGGAGGAAGGAGCCTCCAGGACCCCATACTCCGGTGTGCCGCAGTGGTACCAGCCCTTTCACCCTTTTGGGCTCCTTGGAGGAATGGGGACAGCAGGAGGCCCTTTGAGGATAGGCAAAGGCCTTCTAGGACCAACTAGGTTCTTGGTCCACTGCCACTGTGAAGTTTGGGCTCAAAGGTGGACCATGGTGGAGGGGGTGCAGCTCACCCTCACCTTGCTGTTGACATCTCTCCCACCTCAGAGCACCACTGGACAGGAGGGGCTGGGAAGACCTCCCATGCTCACCGATGCCTTCGGCGAAGTTGGGGTAGAACTCGTCGGTGAAGAGGGGCTCCGGCAACTCACGGAAATACAGCTTCAGCGTTCCGGCAATGGCGTTCACGTCCATCTCACTCATCATCACGGACACATCCTTGTTATCTGGAAGGAGCGTGGAGATGAAGCACGACCTACCTACTCACGGAGACCAAGTAGGGTTCTGCTCTCCCTGCCTCAGGCAAGTCAGCCCATAGCAGGCAGATGGTTTTTGGGGTTCCTCCTTTGAGCAGGTTGTGTCTTCTTCCAAGCATGCCAGCAGTTCTGGCAGAGGAGGCGTCCTCCCGACCCCTCCCTTGCTGGGCAAGGGGAGGCCTGGCAGCAGAGCCACCACGAGAGGCTGTCAAGGCCAGTGGAGGTATCATAGACACGGTGCCCGGGCAGGAGTTGGGTGGCTACGCTCTGCAGCAACTACCTGACGGCAGGCATCTTCTGATACCGGGATTATTTGTGCCACTCTACAGTTTAAACCAGTGCCTTCCCTCTGGCCTCAGGTGGCCACTGGCCCTCTGTGTCACAAACCAGGGAGGGAAGAGTATCCAGGCACGATGTCCTGGCTCTGCCACCTTCTACTCTGAGGAGCCTCTGGGGTCTCAGTGGCCTCATCTGGGGATTGAGGTAGTTCCACCAACTTAGAAGTCAGACCACACTGACTCCAAAGCTTTGGTCGGCACCTCTTTCCTACCCTGTGAAGCAGGCCAAGCCCCAGTGGGAGGTGGGGCGGCCCCACATAAGCCCCTGGGCCAACTCCACGAGAGCCATGCACATGTGGCTCAGACAGGAGAACAGGCTTCTGCGGAACCTCCTCTCACCCCTCCCTCTTCTTTTCACTGGAAAAATCAGACAAGAAGTGAAGAAAATGTACGGAGCCTAATATACTCAGCAGGAGCCTTGACCATGGAGGGTGCAAGGTCACCACACCACACCCCATCCTGCACCGCGTGGGGCCGACACTCACTGACGTCAAAGGCCGCCTTCAGCGCCTGGATGTCTGTGGCCACTCCAGACACACGGTAGATGCCTACTTCCTCCATGCCCCGCCGCTCGATCTCCTCCACGCACTGGCGCACGATGTAGGGCACCTTGGACCTCTCTCTCCTGCAGGGTGAGGGGAAGCACCTTCAGTGCCTGGCAGCCCCTGGCTCAGGCCACGGGGCTGGACCCATCAACTGTCTGCACACCTGGATGCCTAGAGATGGGGGTGATGAAGACCCCCGGGTGTGGGCGTACACAGACCCTCCTGCTGCATGCCTTCCCTTTGCTCTCAGAGTTCATGATTACCATTGTTTAGATCTTATTAGGGTCTTTCTAAGGTAGTCAGATGACCTGTGAGTTATATGTGATCTTTAGGGAAGGTCAGGAGGCTTTCTTAGGTGTTATCAGCCATAGGAAGTCAGTTAAAACATTCCAGGCATCGGGTTAATAGGTGGCTGCGGAGTCCTGGACCCAGGCTTGGCTCTGCCAAGACTGCTATGTGAGAGGTGAACCCTGACCCCTCCAGGCCTGAGCAAGAGGTGAGCCCTGTACATAGCAGCACTCCAACACCTGCTGGATTGCTGGATGAACAACCCCACAGGGCTGCCTAACCTCAGCACTCAGAATCCTGTGGTTCTAAACACTTTTTGCTCACATCTTAACAACACCCAATTCCCAGAGTAGGAGTACCCTAAAAATAGGAGATGTGCTGTTTGGAGGGTCAGCTTTAGACTAGTTTAGCAACTGGATTCGGGAGCTCAGCAAAGTTCCTTCCCAAGCCACCCCCATTAGCGGTGCTTATTTGGGGTAACTGCTGACACAGTCCTCTCTGCTCAAGCCCAGGTCCACCCAGAGAGCTGTAGGGAAGGCTGGGGTGCAGCTGGGGGCAGGGAGTGGTGTTTGGATACAATTAGGTGTCCGGGGGACATGTGACGCAGGCTCTGGCCTTTGAGGTCAGGGGCCCGGCTGGATTCCAAACAGGGGAAGTGAATGGATTCTGGGAGGAAGAGGCCTGTGTCCCTGAGAACTGCTCTCAAACCAGCATACAAACTTCTCCTCACAAGTGACCTGTGCCCCAGGGGCTGGGGTTGCCACAGGAACCCTGACTGTGACAAATTCAGAGCCAGGGAAGAAGACCCTGACTCTGTGCTGCTCCAGTGGTAGTGTGGGAGCCAGCCCGCCGGCCTGCATGAGGGGGCGAGGACATTCCTGAACTGATGAGGACAAGTTTCTAGGTAAACACAGGAGGCAGCTAAGCACACTGAGTGCTCCATTGGCCTGAGAGGCATCCTGTGCTCAGAGGACCACGCAGAGAGTGGAGACCCTTGCCTGCTCTTTCCTTCAGAAACACCTGCTCGGCGGGGGTGGGTCGGGGTGCCCTCTGTGCCTGAGGATGAGAGATGCATGAGCCCTCACCCCTCTCCACTCACTTGGTGACCACGGCAATCTTGACTCCGAAGACACCTGTCTGTTTTCGGGAAGGCATTCTCTTCAAGCTGAACTCCCTGCTGGTGAACTTGATGGAGAGTTTCACTTCAATCTGCAGGGGGAGGCAGGGAGCACAGCCCTCTAACCCTTCTGAGACTCACAGTCTGAGTTCCCAGAGGCCCTGGGGGCTTGGCAAATCATCCCCCTCCCCAGGTAAGCGGGCTAAGATCCCAGCACAGGGCAGCCCCCTGGCCCAACTCAGCAAGGGCCAGGAACAGTCAGGGTGATTTAAAGATTGGCTCTTGCAGGACACTGCTCCCCACCCTAATCCCCACTGCTTCTCTTTCTTTCTTAATAGTTAACAAGAGGAAAAGCATAGAAAGTAACATAACAAAAAGCCATGAATTATCTATCAAATGTAATATTTTGTCATATATGCCCAGACCTCTCCTGGTAGGTAATTGTTTTGTTTCTTTTTTCTTTCTTTTTTAAAGATTTAAATCCTTCTGGGGCACTGAAAACTAATCAGGGATCTCCATTTCTACAGGCAGACCCCAGGGTTGAGGCCCTGCCTAACTTGGTGGTACCACTGGATCACTGTTTGGGGAGGGAGGCTCAGTGCCTGGCTGGTGACTATGACACCAGCCACCAAATGTTCATAGTGACTCTGCTTTGCAGCACCTCTGCCTCCTGCAGCCATGCCCCACCTCACACACTAGCTCAGGCTTAGCCTCCTTCGGACTGTTTTGGAAGGAATGGGGGCCACCCTAATCTTCTGGGAAAAGTAGGTACCAACATACCCCGTTCATGGCGATGACAGTCCGCTGCCAGTCTCTGTCCTGCAGGGCCTGGGGGTCCAGCTGAAAGCAAGCAGTCATGATTACTAGGTGCCCTGGGGGCTGTGCAGAGATCCTGCCAGGCAGCAAGCAGCCCAAGCCTGTGATGTCTCCACACTTAAGTCAGAATTGGAGCCGGACCTCTGCTGGCACCTGAGAGGGGTCCAGAAAGGGGACCTGCTAGAAAACCCCTGGAAACTGAGAGCTCTCCTATGCTTCATGTGTCCCAGACTCACCCCTGGTGTGAGTTGGTGACAGCTCTGGGCCCTGTACCCTGCTCCTCCCTCCGTGCCTTCTGGATGGGAGCTCAAGTCCATGGCAGCAGCTGTCCTGCTCCCCCTCACCAGCCATCACAGGTGCTACACACAGCTCAGTGGAGGCCGAGCTGTCAGCTTAAATATTTTGGGAAACCCCGTTTCAATAGTAATTTTCAGAAGGTGTGCCAACCAAGAGTTTGAAACTGTTTTTTCCCTGTGTGTGCCTGGTGGTTTAATTGTAGGAGCCCATGCAGGAGGGGGTCTCCAGTCCAGGCCAGTCCTATGGCTCAGAGTCAGGCCCAGAAGGATCCAGAGCCCAGCTCCAAACCACACAGCTAGTGACAGGGCTGGAGGAAGGCCCTCTGCAGCCCTCTGACTTCTACCCCACAGAGTACTGTCTGAGTGCCGGCCCACGGGACCATGCTGCCCCATCTCACCTGACAGCTTGTGCTGCTGTAACATACCCAACTTTGTGCTCAGGCCAAGCTCTCCCCATCTATGAGGTCTCCATCCTCCCTGTTTTGGGGAGCACACATTCACACCAGTGGGCTGGATAAATGAGCACCTGGGAAGAGCTTGTTTGAAAAAACAGCTCCCTGAGTTCTACTCACAGAGTTGCACTCACAGCTCAGGGTGGGATCTGGGGTTCACTTAACTAGAAACCTCCCTAAGTGATTCTGGTATAAAGCCAAGTTAAGGAGCCACTGTCTGACACCATGTAACCTGGCGTTCCTCATACAGGGCCTTATGATGCATGGCTGAAACTAGGCAAACCACTTGAGAGCAGGGTCCGTGTCTCGTGATTTCTACACACACAAACTTGTGTGTACACACACACACGACGGTACTGAGCATAGTGCCAGGTCCAGTGGGGTGCTCAGGACAGGCATCCCATGTTTATCCACTGCAAGGGACCCAAGAGGTGACAGCCACGTGGACCTTGTGCAGGTGAGAAAACAAGGTCCAGTGGCTGCTACCTCTCAGCTGTGTGCAACCAGAGCCTCTATCCCTGCACTGCTTGGCATGGAGGCTCGTCACAGGCACTCCTGGGGTGTGGGCTCCCCTTACCTCCCCTTCACCATCCTACTGGTTAACATCTCCAAAGATTTGAAATGTACAGACACAATGACAAAGAAAAACAAAGGGTGGCAGAGTGTCTCCCTCCTGGGGCTGTGTGGTTACAGGTTCTTGCTCCATATCTGTCCCTGGAAGTTCTTGGGGGTGGGCATACTGTTGGGCCATGGTGACCCCACCCTGAGGGGCAAGGCCTGTCAGCAGGGACCAGTCAGTCACAAACCACTCAGAAAAGGAAACCTCCCAACTAGTGCTCCCCTGCTAGAGTGAATCCTAGGCATCCAGCTCAGGGAACAGCCTCCTCCGGGGGGAGGCAGGAGGGGGATGACGCTAGGGCCCTAACTCGCTCTCAACCAGACAAGGTATGGTGGGAAAAGGTAAGGGGGGGGGGGCATACTGCCAGACTATCACACTCAACTCCTGTGCCCTGGCTTCTCAGGAAGGAAGGGGATAGACATCATACCTCCGGCTCCTAAGGAAAGGGAGAGCTCAACACCACCACCAGGAGTTTTCTTTAAAGGAGACACAGAAGCAGCTTCAGCAGGAAATCCCCTTCCCTTTCCCTCCCAGGAACAGTAATCACTGGATCCCTTTCCTCAATGTAGCCAACAGGCAGAGGGACCCCTGGTCCTACACGGCCCACCCAGGAGACCATGGCACCCCCATCTGCCCACCTTGCCCTTGCAGATGAGGTTTCGGATGTGGGTCCACATGGCCGTGCCCCGAGCACACAGGTGCTTTTCGGCAGAGGCCAGTCGGCTCCGGCTGGCCCGGCTAGGGTGGAAGTACCGTAGGAGGCCCTGCATGGCGGCGGGGGCAGATGGTGTCTCTCGCATCCCTGGCCCTGCTGTTCTGAGAGGCCGATGTGGCTAACAGGAGCACGTCCAGACAGAAGCGCAGATGGACAGTAGTGTGACAAACTCCCGGCCTCTACTGCCTTTTGACCACGCTTCTCGGGAAGCCCCACCCCTGCAGCCTGGCTCACCAAGGTCAAAGTTTCCGATCACCCCTGGATTCTCCTTTTTTGTGTGTGTTTGGAAAATAAACCCCCGTCCCCCCACCAACAGCCTATTGGTTACGGGAACTCCAGCGTGTCAGTTTTCTTTAAAGCCCAGAAAAGCCAAACTTCCTTCTCAAGTGGCTGGTTTCCTGTGGGCGCATTTGGAGACATTGAGTAACACACGTCTGCCTGGCCAGTCTGTCTCATGGCTGTACATGTTCTAGAGACCCCCTCCCCAGAGCCAGTACCACACCAGCTAGTGACACCAATAACAGCTTGCACAGTCTCGACTGGACTCGAGCAGAGAACACCCTGTGGCCCCCCTCCCAGAGCATGGCCAGCCCAGTGGAGGGGGGGGTTCAGTGCCATCGTCCACCACCAGCACCAATGTCCAGCCCCACTGCTACCTGGCCCCAGAGGCTGTGGCACGAGCTGGCCTCCAGAGTGCAGATCTGGGCCATGGCACTGCCAGGCGGCTCCTCACCCAGCCCCCAGGACTCGCGGCAGCTCCAGTGGGAAAGACCGACCCCATGCTGGCTCAGCTCCAAAGAACAGACTGTGCCGAGAAGAGCGGAAGGAGCATGAAGAATAACACGATGATGAAGCCCAAGGCTCAGTGCAGTCCAGTCCCAAACGAAATTCAAGGCTGGCACGCGCTCTCATGTGGCTATTTAAAGGACCAGAGAAGTAAACAAGCTGGGGACTGGGATTTGGAAAAATAGATGACAGAGTGGAGAGAACCAGGAAATGGTGCTTCTGATGCCTGTGGGCGCCCCTCGGGGTCTCAAGGTCTCAGTGAGGAATGTGCCTGCTGCAGGGGGGCTGGAGGACTGGACAGGGACTGGGTGGGTGGGGGGTGTCTGCTCACACTCAGTGTTCTCAAAAGGAAGGGATGGTTTCCTGCTTGTCTCCTCGGGGTTGGGTGAGGCAGGGGCCTCGAAGGAACAACAGTGGGTAAGTGGGGCTGGTAGATGGTTGCCCCCGTGTGCCCAGGTGGCTTTGCTGAGGACCAGGCATTATTACCCTGAGCCTGAGAGGCAGGACTAAACAGTCCGCAGGAGGCAATGCCCATTCCCTCCTCATTAGCCTCCGTGTAGACTGTAGTTCCCCCTGTGCCCACTGTCACTGCCCAGGATGGTCCAGCAGGGCTTCCCCAGAGCTCCTTACTGAGCTCCATGTCTGCACTGGAAGCTACTCCCTGGAATGGGACTTCTCAGAGCTGCCCGGAGAAATCTCTCCGGGAGGGAAATTTGGTCTCCCGGTTCTGCTTTTGTTGTCACAATCTGTTCTCCTGAGCTCTAGCATCCACATCTTTAATTCTTTGCTACCCTTCTCTGATCCCCACCAGGCTCCAGCATCACTTAAAAGGATAAAGGAACACTGCCCAGGACATCTATGATCTAAAAGACAGATGGTAACAAGTGTTGGTTAGGCTGTGGAGAAACAGGAGCCCTCAGACTCTGCCGTTAGGGATATAAAATACTGCAGCCACTCTGGAAAAGTAGGGCAGCTCCTCACAAAGCTAAACTTGGCTGCTCGACACAGCATTTCCACCCCCAGGTCTCCACACGGGAAGAATGAAAACATCCATTCACACAAAGACTTGTGTGCCCGGGAAGAATGAAAACATCCATTCACACAAAGACTTGTGTGCCCACGTTCACAGAAGCGTTAACGGTAATAGCCCTGAGCTGGAAACAACCCAGTGTCCATCAACTGGTGAATGGATAAATAAAACGTGGTAAATGAATGTACAGAATGGAATATGATTCAGCCATAATGAGGAATGAAGGGCTGGTACTTGCTATGATGTGCGGGATGCTCAAAAACTTGCTAAGGGGAAGAAGCCTGTTGCAAAAGACTACATAAATATACAATAATTCCATTTACATGAAACATGCAGGAAGGGCAAATCTATACACAAAAAGCAGATCGGCCTGGGTCTGGGGGTAAGAATGGTGAGTGATTATAAATGGGAATAAGGAAATCATTTTGGGGGATGGAAATACAGTAAAACCTTGGATTGCAAATAGCTTGTTCTGCGAGTGTTCCACAAGACAAGCAAATATTTCTAATAAATTTTAACTTGATAAACAAGTGATGTCTTGCAACACGAGTAGTACGTGATGCCAAATGTCACATGATCACAACTGAGCCAACGGTTCTTGAAATTTGCTTTGATATACAAGTGATTTGGGTTACAAGCATGTTTCTGGAATGAATTATGCTTGCAAACCAAGGTTTTACTGTATTCTAAATCTGGATTGTTGTGATTGTTCTACAACTCTGTAAATTTACCAAAAATGATTGAATTGTATACTTATAATGGATGCATTCTATGGTATGCCAGCTAAAGAAAAAAAGATAGGGTCCCAAACTGGACCTCAGTTGAGCAAGGAGGGTCCAGGTCACATGGCCACACTTTCTCCACGGTGGTAGTGGTATGCTTCTTCAGGACAAATCTTGGGGAAATCTGTACAAGAAGGATTTGCTCACATGTTTTTACATGTTCGTAACTTCTACAGCCAAAAATCTTCCTCAGATGTTTGTTAAAAACAATCATCACCCATTTTATGTTACTGATGCAAAAAACCCTTTGGACCTGCTCCCTCCAAGATGGTTTAAGAGGGGACATTGGTTTCTCCTCTTGCTCACCCCCAACGCAGGCTGCACCTCATTCATCTCTGAGCACCGCACCCCCAGCCACGCAGGAAGGCATCCCTCCTCCCCCCAATAATAGGAGGCCCTGGCACAGTGAATGGCTGTGTGGGTGGACAGTGCATGGCCCTGAGATAATCCCCTGTAATGAAAGGCTGGATCTCTCGGTACCCTTGTAGTAGTACCTGCTGTACCCAACTACCGAACTGAAAACCACATCTCCCCCAAACCCCATCTCCTTCCCACCTGACCACAGCTCTTACTCTTATTTCGGTTGACGTCTGCCTCTCCTACCAGCCCCGACGACAGGGCTTTTGTCTATTTCATTCGCTGTGGTATCTCAGGGCCAAGACATGTGTTTATAAGACATACAGTATAAACATATTTAATATACACGTGTTGCAGTACATATTGGCACAGAGTGAGCATTTGGTCACTGGGAACTGCTGAGAGCCAGACGTTTGCCCTCTTACAGGTGAGGGTGCCGAGGCTCCAAAGGGTGGCTGTAAGAGACTTCTGAAAGTGGCTTTTCCACCATGCTGCACTGAGCAGGGGCTGACTGTCATTCTGCTGAGGGATTTCATGAAAGGGCAAGTGGCTGGGTCTGGGCTCCCATGTCCATTCCTGTACCCTGTGGACATGTTAACTGTTTGTTGTTTTTTTTTTAATTTTTATTAGTATTATTTTTTAATGTTTTTATTTATTTTTGAAAGAGAGACAGAGTGTGAGTGCGGGAAGGGCAGAGAGAGAGGGAGACACAGAATCCGAAGCAGGCTCCAGTCTCTGAGCTGTCAGCGCAGAGCCCAACCTGAGGATTGAACCCACAAACTGTGAGATCATGACCTGAGCTGAAGTCGGACGCTCAACTGACTGAGCCACCCAAGCACCCCATGACATGCTAACTCTTTAAAAAATGGTGGTAAAATATATATAACATAAAATTAACCATTTTTAAGTGCACAGTTCAATGGCATTAAGTACATCCATAATGTTGTGCAATCACCACCACTACCTATCTCCAAAACGTTTTCATCATCCCAAACATCATATCTGTGAAACAGTAGCTCCCCATTTCCACCCTCCTCCGGCCCCTGGTAACTTTTATTCCACTCTTAGTCTTGAGGAATTAGCCAGTCTTAGATACTTCATGTAAGTGTCATCATATATTACTTATCCCTTTGTGTCTGGCTTCTTTCACTTATGTCTTCAAGTTTCATTCATGTAGTGTGTATCAGAATGTCCCTCCTTTGTTCTGGCTGCATAGTATTTCATACGGATATATCACACTTGGCTTATGAACTCACCAGCTGATGGGCACTTAGCTTCTTTCCAGTTTCGGGTTGGCATACTCAGTGCTGTGGCTGCACACGTGCGTGTCCAAGTGTTGGTGGCATCTCCACATTCATACAGCTGTTGCTGGGCACTTCAGTGGGCTCTTGGGGCACAAGTGCCACAGAACTGGTGGTCGAATGAGGATACTGCCCGTGAGTGGGCAGACCTTACAGTGAGGTCTTGGTGAGGGCTGGAGTGTGGGTGCCAGGGCACCCCTGGAAAGGGGCACCGTTGGACCTGTCGGTCTGTATTCAACCAGGTTTCTACGCGTGAGGCAAACAACCCAGGCTGGCAGAGAAGTTTGGGAAACCACATACAGACAGCCCTAAGTACCAGTTTCGAATAAAGTAAGGGTCAGACCAGAGATCTGAGGCCCCAGTCTCAACCAAGACTCACAAAAAAATGTTTAAAAAAAAAAAAAAATCAACTTTGACATCCCCATTGGAACGTGAGTCGTGAGCCCAGCTAGACACATAAAATATCAGGAGAAATGGCAGATGACAATATTCTAGGATTTGATATAAAGTTAATCACTAAGAAGGAATAGGGTAGGGGGTTCAAACAACACAGAAAATTTGAAAATGGAGAAGAGAAGGGTGCCTGGGTGGCTCAGTCAGTTAAGCAGCTGACTTTGGCTCAGCCCTCCGTTCTCCTCTCATGGAGACTGCATCATTTAGGAGGGGAAGCAGGGAT
This sequence comes from Panthera onca, assembly GCF_046562875.1. Classification (NCBI taxonomy): domain Eukaryota; kingdom Metazoa; phylum Chordata; class Mammalia; order Carnivora; family Felidae; genus Panthera; species Panthera onca. The sequence goes on from NC_138350.1 coordinate 18,295,614, forward strand.
CTGCCAAGTCATCTGAAGAGCAAGAGCTGGAACCTCAGACTCAGGCCAGTGGTTCCTGAACCCTCAGCTCACCACCATCATGTAAGGCAGTAAAACCAGACCGATCTAGGACCCCAGCTCTGGGAAATCAGGCCCTAGCTCCCCAGATGACTCTGACACCATGTGCCCAGACAGGCATGTGAGCAGCTTTGCTGGAAACTTGATTTCTGTCCCTGGCCCCTTGGAGGGACCTGCCTGGCCTCTGCCCTTCTGGCCAGCTGTGGGCTTCTCCTGGGCCCCCTCAGATACTCCCAGGGTGCTGCACCTTCTCCACCTCACAGGAAGGGCTTTCCACTAAACTTACGAGCCAAAGAGCATGTGGCAGGTGGGGGTGGAAGGCACCTGCAGGAGAAGGCCATGCTATTCCCACCTCCCCTACCCCAGCAACAGGATGGACAGGGCTACGTGTCTGTCCCACATGGCATACTCGGAAGGTGCCTGGTATTATTGGGAAAAGCCCCCACTCAGGAAGGCTGTCCCCCCCTAGAGTCACGAATACCCTCCCCTAAGGGTGCCCCACACAGAAAACAATGTCTGTGGGGGTTGGGGGAGGCAGAAAGAGGCCTGGCTAGGGTCACAGGGCGTCATCACCGCTCTTCCTCTGACTTCCTTCCTACTCGTATTGGGGATCCTGGGTTTGTAAACAAGCCCCCCCCTCCCCACGGGAATGGGGGTCCTCAGGGGCCAGGCTGGCCACTGCCTACTCTTTGTGAGTCACAAACGGACCTTGGGTTATGCTGGGATTCCTTCCTGGCTAATGATTGCTCAGCGGCCAGGCTTTCCATTCACTCATCTCTTCCACCGAAGCAGACACAGACGAAGGAGTGGAGCCAGAGCCCGCCTTCTCCACTAACAGTGACGACAATGAGTAATAATAACAGTGGCAGCTGACACTGAAGGCCTCCACATCCGGCTTCGTGGCCCCCGAGTAAAGTTTACATTGAGGAAACAAGTTTATACAGGCAGTGATGAATTGCCCCAGGTCACAGGAGGCACACTGGGGCTGAGGAAGTGGACAGAGTCTCCCCTTGACCAAACCAGTCGGGCTCCTCTGAGTTGTTTTCCAATAGACCTCATTCTTGGGAATTTCCCTAAGAGCCCAATTTTAGCAAAAACCCTGCCTCGATATCCTTAATAGTGGATTACCCTCAACGTCTAACCAGATTCCTCATTTCTTCCCCCTGCCCCAGCCCCCAGTAACATCTGATTGCCCTGGCCTGCCCATTAGGTAGGTTTAGCCAGAATCTCCCTTACCCCTGATGTTTCCTTTTAGTAACTTCCAATCGATGACCGCCCCCCCCACCACCCCACACCCTGCTCCTTGTCTATAAATTCCCCCTTCCCTTGTTATAGTCAGAGTTGGGGGTCCATCTCTCTCCCCTGCTGCAAAACCCCCCTGCAGTGGTCCCTATACCTGTATCCCGCTGAATATTGTTCACCTTTCTGTTCTAATGAGGTTGTAATTTTTTTTCTTTTTAAATACAGTCCATGTCCTCTACTCCTGTCCCATCTTGTCCTACTGAAGGAAAAGCAAGGGAGATTATTTGCTGAGGAGCACCTCTCAAAGCACCTGTGAGGGGAAACGCAGACGGGCTAGATGGCGGAAAGGGGCAGAGAACAGCCAGAGTTTGGAGAGATGCCCCAAGCCAGCCCCCATAACACCACTTGCTGTCTTCTTCCCTGGGACAGGACAGGGTGCTCATCTGACACGTCCGTGTGTCCGAGAGTGTTTGAGAGCACAGGTTATGTGCACGGAGGAATATTTTGTTTATATCCGGCAGTAATGTGGCAAAGGGTTTCCAAAGAGGTCTCAATACAATAAAAGAAGAGGACAAGTATCTGTTCTTTTCTCTCTTCCACTGAGACCCCCCAGTTACCCACCAGTGCTCAGAGGCTCTGGTTCAAATCTCACTGCCTCCTGGATTATTGGAAGGAGTCACCTATTGGAGAATTTGGATGATTTGAGTCAAAGGTTGGTGGAATCTGAGCCTCCTTTAGCCTTGTGTAATGGGCTGAAAAAAGGGGCCAGACACCCAGCCTGTCTGCATCCTCAGATTGCCATTGGGCTCTGCAAGATGGGGGTCAGGGCTGGGTGTGGAGAAGGGATGCCCAGGCTGGAACAGATGCAAGCATGGAAAGGGAGAAGGGAGGGGTAGAAAGAGGAACACATTAGTTGTGAAGCAGCAGAGCAGAGCCCAAGCTGTGACTGTTGCCCAGTAATGCCAAAACATGTCAGTTTTCAAAGATGTCCAGCACCAGCATGCTCACAGAATAGCGAAATCTGGAAAACTTAGTGTCCATTAAGAGCAGAATGGCTCAACGATGTGGTTGATTCAATCCATGGGATTCTCCGTAAAGCCAAGAAGGTGAACGCAATCTATGTGGAAATACAGAGTTGGATCTCAAGGACACTGGGGGGTCAATGTCTCAAGGACACTGGGGGGCTGCAGAGTGGTGAATGTCTGCATTGGGCATGCGAGCCATTCCCAAGCATCACCCCAACTTTGCAGTGGGTGTACGTATCGGTCACGATGCGACGCATGCTGAGCTCATGGGGGTGACCCTGGTTGGGGAAGGTACCTGGCTCGTCAAAGATCCTTGGATAGGACCCTAAGAGTGGAACAACTGAAGAGCACTGGCTTTCATTTCTGCTTCTTCCACCCAGAAGTCTTTTGCCACCAAGACCCTACAACTGGCTCAATGGTGTGCCAGGCTCATGGGAAGCAAGGAGGAACCATCTCCTTCTCCCTTAGCATCTAAGTCACAGGTAGGACTCAGGTCCAAGACATCCACTGAGTGCCCCTGGACTAGGAGCTGGCCTACACAGACTCTGCCCATTGAAAGAGGATTTCAACTACCTCCATTACGATCTCAGTCCGTACTTCCTCACTGATGAAGTTCTTTCCAGCTCATCTCTTAACTACGGCAAAAGAATTAGCAAGCAAAGCATCCCCTGAGAACTGAAGCTACCCCTCAAGTAATAAGGACTATCCTGATGTCAGCAAGACACGACATGACTGACCCCAAGACAATGCTTCACCTGACCATCACTGCCCACCTGCATACGCCCACCGACCTTTGTCCCACACTTATCTCATATGAACCTGGAAGCATTTTTGGCACGTTGGAGACAGTCTTTGGGATTCTAGTCCTGTCTTCCCAGTGTTGGCCTCTCTGAAATAAATTCCCTATTTCACCACCACTCCTCTCTGTGCCTTTGGATTTTATCAGCAGTGAGTGGCAAACCTGGTCTGTTTGGGACCCCCTCTGCCCCAGTTACATCTTCTGAGAGGGGCCAAGAATCCTGCTTTCCCTATGCTGGGCAAGGCTGCCCCACTGATCCCCCCAACATGCACCCCACACTTCAGTGGACTCGCTGGAGTATTGCCCCAGGCTGGTCTTACTGCCCACCTTAGGAGAGTCCAGCCCCAGGTCCTGTCTGTAGGGTCAGCTGAAGCCTTGGACCTGCTCTCCTAGGAAGGTATGGGATGTGGCGCGGGGGTGGGGAGGTGCTTCATTAGTTTCCTTTCTCTGTGTCTTTGTGTGGGGGTAGTGTCTGCCCCCTGGCTGGGTGATGTCTGCTGGCAGGTAGGTGGTGGTGGGGGGGGGGGCGGGGGGGCCAGGTATAAGGTGGTCAGAGGAGCATTTTTACTTTTAGATCTGGTCTCAAGGTATGGGGTGGGAGTGGGTCCCTGGAGACCCTGAGCCACTGAGTTCCCTAATAAGCTTCCAGGGTGGGGAAACAGGCAGCGTGAAAACTGTCCTGAGGACCTGGTGAAACAGAGGGAATCAGAGCCACTGCTCAGGGAGGACTTGCTGGTCTGAATGAATGCATGTGGGCCCTCCCCAATTACTCAGGGGAGACTCATCCTTCTCCTTCATTCCTACCGCTTAGTATTTCAGCACAAAAAGAATTTTACTTCTTGCCCTCAGGGAAGGGAGGTGGGGCTTCATGGAGAGCCCCTTTCTCCCACAGACACCTGGAACGCGCAGCCAGCCCACTCCTGCTGGAGGTTTTGTCGAAGGATCTGAGGGTCTGAAAGGAGTGGAACAGTCAGTGCCCACCTCCAGGGCAGGGCAGGGAGGAAACTGCTCAGCTGGGTCTGGTAAGATGCCCTGTAAGGAATGTGTATATCAGGGTTTCCCCTGATGGGGCACAGAACTGCACAGGTGAGGCCGTGAGAAACACAAGGCAGGCGGCGCAGCTCCTGTCTGCCAAGAAGCACAAGGGCTGATGGTGGGCTTCCAGTGGCTAGGCAAGCTTCTGAAGGACCGAGGGCCTGCATGGTTTTCACTGAGGACCTGGGGTTCCCTTGCTCGTCCTGTATGGACACTTACTCTTAGCCCATCAGGGGGCTTCTACGCCAACTCTGGTGGGGGGGGGGTGTGTGTGCTGTGTCTGCCCTGCTTAGGGATGCAGTTGCACCCCCTGGAAGCCGGGTCTAGAAGCCATAGAGAAGATGTCAGGTGGGTAGACTCCAGGATTTTTGTGCTTTTTCCAATTTGAGATGGTCTCTGAACTGCTAACTGCAGCCCACAGCACCGCCTCACCGTTTTGCCTTTGGACTTTGCTAACTAAGGGTATGGAGGAACTGAGGCCCCCGCTGCAAAACAAGTCAAACTGAACTTCCTGTGGGGGCAAGATGGGGCATAACAGGCACTCAAACAGAGAGAGGGGCAGGAATTCCCCCAACCACTCCCAACCTGTGGAGCCAGGCAACCTCAGTGTCCCAGAAGGTCAAATGGGGAAAGAAACTGGAGCATTTGGAGGAGGGTGTGGGCGGGTTCAGGGGCAGGTGTACGAAGCTGTGTCGGAGGTGGGGGGGTGGGGCACACGGTGGTGGCAGAGGGACTCTGCAGGGGGCAGAGGAGGGCGGCAGCCTCACCTGGACTTGGCCCTTCCCCATGATCCTGTCTGTGCTCTCGCCGTCCTCCTTGGTGATCTTTGTTTTGTTGTAACACTTTTCATAGCAGAGAATCCTCAAGGTCTGGGAGCCTTCCAGCTCGATCTCAAACTCCTGTAGCCCCAAGAAAGGAAAGTCCCTTGTTAACAGGTCCAATGACTTCCTTGCTGCCCCAAAAGGACCCATGACTTGAGACCCTGCTTACTTTAGTCCTGTGACAAAGACCCTCAGAAGCTACTTCCCTGTGAGCATCCCATTGTGGCTCAATCTGGATGCTTCTGGAAGCTCAGAATGCCTCTCACACTGAATCCAAACTCCCTAAGCTAGTATGTCAAAAGGCAGTCCCCATTCCCCCTGCATCAGAAGCTCATGGGTGCTGGTTATAAATGCAGATATTCTATGGACTTTGGGTGATAATGATGTCAGTGTAGGTTCATTGATTAGTTGGGGAGGCTGTGCATGTTTGGGGACAGTGGGCATATGGGAAATCTCTGTCCTTTCTGCTCTGGACCTAAAGCTGTGGACCTAAAGCTGCTCTATAAATTAAGTTTATTTGAAAGCGGGGAAGGAAATCGACCCATGGAGGTGATATAGGAGAGGAAAGAACCGTTCTTATAGGTTTTCGAGTTGTCTGCTGTGGGATGTGTGGTGTTGACTTTCTCCTCCATCACCACATGATGTCTTCAGTAAATTCTACATTTCACACCAGTGTTTTTGCAGGCACAGGTTCACGGTGGGGAAATGGAAGAGGGTGGGGGAAAAGAAAGGAGATATTTCTGAGCCTGCATGGGGGTGGGGAGGGTGTGTGTGTGCCAGGAATGTGTAACAGCCCTGATGATCCATATGCACACCCAGGGTGGCCACCAGGTGATGCTGGTCTGGAATCCTCCATGCCTGGGTTCCTTGAGCCCTCTACTGCTGGTGCCTCCAGAACCCCTCCCTCATTGCCCCTGTCAGGTCATGCTCATTTACTCTCTGCAAAGCCTTTGATGGATCCGTCTGGCTGTGATGCTCCCTTGTCACGGCAGCCATCACCCTTTCTGCACAGATGCCCAGAGCTATAATGATTGGGCAATCCTATGGGCTCCCTGTGCCCCAGTCCTACTAAGGCAGCAAATCTGATGATGAGAGTCATGGATGCCAAGAAAGGAGAGCTGGGTGCTGGCCCCATGGCTCTACCAGCCACATGACCCAAAGTGGACCAGACAGCCACTTGGTCTTAGCTTCTTCTTCTCCAAGGGAGCAGGTGGTTTGCTTTCCACCCACAGCCTCAAGCATGAGGCTTTCCTAGGCCACAGCTACTCCAGAAACTGGGAAATGGCATTCTCACAGATCTGGGGACTTCATCAATATTGGCTACTCTATAATCATTCCCACACTCCCAAAGGCTCAAGGTGAGATGGTGAGCAAGTTACACAACAGCTCTCCAAGGTGAAGGAGAACAGAGCAGCAAACTATACAAATCCAACACTCGGCACAGGCAAGTAGGGTCCCTACCCCAGCCCTCCCCCGGCAGAGCCCCAGGCTTCCAGAAACCAAGAGGGCTACAGGGCTCATTCCAACTTCCGAGGAAAAACAGTATGGAAATCTACCAAGTAAACTAAGCAATAACAAAGGCAGCACAAAAAACCCTTTTAAGTTTCTTTTCCAAAACCTTCTCCAGAAAAATAGGCTGTTTCTTTGTGATGGGGAGTGAAGGGGGTTGGATTCTCAGGAACACAGAGATAAAATCTCTTGGACTGGTCGCCCCCCCTCCTCCCAGGAGATTCCTGGAATGCTGGTGGAATGTGGGCAGCGGAGGCGGCTGCCTGCGAGGAAAGACATTAGGGAGCCCAGGGCGGGTGGGGTGGGGGCGGTGTTCAGACTCTCCCCATGGAAAAGATCCTGGCCTGCCAGCCAGGGCCAACATACAAGACTTGCCTGGAAGTAGTGCCTCACCTCATTCCAGTTGGGCTCAGCTGTGTCTCTGTAAACGCGAGTCTTGGCTTTATTCACAAAATAACCGAAGGAATCAACCTCCAGGGTACAGTACAGATCTGTGGGAGGGCAACAAAGGGAAGGTGATCGTACTTTTCCATATTACCCGAATTTTCTATCAGAAGCAGGGGCTATTTTTGTAGGGGCCCAAGGGCAGGCTGCCCCAAGATGGGCGGGCCACTGGGACAAGATCATTCTGAGCTGAGAGCAATCAAGACCATCTGGGCTCAAGAGAAATTTTGCCCTTCCTGTAACTGCACAGAAGAATCTAAATTGGGGGGTCTTTCCCAGAATAAGGGTTATTAGCAGAGATAAATCTAATCTGAGTGACCTACTGGTGAGGCAGGGCAAACATCTAGTTGCTAAATATCTGCTCTTCCTGTTGTCCTGTGAAGTGCATTCCTTTCCTCTGAAGCCCCAGACCTCTGCCCCCTTCTCCTAGGTTCAGGATGACATATATGCCTCATTTTGCCTGTCTTTGTGACTTCCATGTCTGTGTGGATTCCCAGCGTGTGTGCTATTAATTTTTTCCTGTTAGTTGGCCTTGAAGGGGACAGGAGTTCTTGCTCCTTGACATTTTCAAAATCAGAAAAAAAAAAAAGTCTTAAGTTTCTTTTCAAAATAACACAACATAGGGGCGCCTGGGTGGCGCAGTCGGTTAAGCGTCCGACTTCAGCCAGGTCACGATCTCGCGGTCCGTGAGTTCGAGCCCCGCGTCGGGCTCTGGGCTGATGGCCCAGAGCCTGGAGCCTGTTTCCGATTCTGTGTCTCCCTCTCTCTGCCCCTCCCCCGTTCATGCTCTGTCTGTCTCTCTCTGTCCCAAAAATAAATAAAAAACGTTGAAAAAAAAAAAAAAAAAAAAAAAAAAAAAAAAAACAACACAACACTGAAACCAATAACCAATATTGCACTGCACATTAACTAACTAGAATTTTAATAAAAATTTGGAAAAAATAAAGCAAAACACCAGTGGCCAGCATGGGCCCCAGCACCTCACGTGCAGATTCCGCCCCGTGGTACAGCTGAACCAGCACCTGTCAGAACGTGTGCTCACCTGGTCATTTGACAAATCCTGGCTAAAGCCTCTATGTGAGCAGAACCCTATGGGTGGTGACCTGGGCAGAGATGAACGTACCATCACCATCAGGAGGATGATGCACAGAGAAGGGTGGGGCTAGGGGAAGTGCCGACCACCTGCGCAGACCCTGCTGTAAGTTTACTAGGTCAACTGGGGCAAAGGGTGCTGCAGGCCAGGATGGGGCACCAAAAACAGCTCACTGCTGGGAGAATTGTGGGGTGCAGGGAGAGCGGATGTAGGGACCAGGGAGGAGGCCACTCCCAGGGCCTGGATGAAGGGTGGGGCAGGTGGCCAGAGGTAATGAGGAAACTCCACGGACAGAGAATGTCATCTTACTGATATGGCCAGGGAACCAGATGGTGGTTTCTGTCCTAGCCACAGGACAGAGAGGGTAGCACCTCTCACTGGGGCAGGGCATAAAATAAGAGAAACAAGTTTGGGAGCCCAAGTGATAGATTCAGTTTCGGGATGTGGAGCGTAGAGTGTGGGACACTGGGGACTCAGACAGAAAGTAATAGAGGGAGGCCAGGAGACAAGAGTGGGGACGGAGAGGCAGTTCCAGACATCAACTGCGCTGTTGATGGAAGGGCCCCTGGGCCTAGGAAGAGGGAGTGTATGCAGTGAGGGAGGAAGGCCTAGATGGAACCCTTGAAAACACCAGCATTTGTGTGAGAGGGGTGTGGAGCAGGTGCTCCCAGGGGAACAATTACACCTATGTGACAACCTAATGGAGGTAAAATCTGCACACTGTACAATCCATTTGCTGTAAGTTTGAGGATTTTTAGTAAATCAGCATTGCCACTGTTGCAGAACACTGCTGCCCCCGCCCCCCCCCCCCCAAAAGGCCCTTTGGAATCAACTTCAGGCAAATCTCCCATCCCCAGTCCCAGGAAACCCCTGCTAGGCTTTGTCTCCAAATTTTGCCTTAGAAATTTTACACATGTGGAATGATACAACATGTAATCTTTTGCACCTGGTGTCTTTTTTTGGGAATAATTCTTTTGAGGTTCATCCCTATCGTTGCCTGTATCAGTACTCCATTCCTTTTTATTGCAGAATGGCGCTCTGTCGCATGGATGAACGTGTTATGTTTATCAGGCACATCCAAGTCTTTATACAGACATGTTCTTATATCTCTGGAATAAATACTTAAAAGCAGGGCTGCTGGGTCACGTGGTACGGGTGTGTTTAACTTTTTAAGAAAGTGTGAAACTGTCTTCCAGGGTGGCCAAACCATTTCACATCCTCACCAGCGGAGTGTCTGAGGGTTCCCATTTCTCCATATCCCCACCAACAGTCGTCACTGTGTACCTTTCTGGTCATCACCATCCTGGTGGGCATGAAGTGGAACCTCAATGTGGTTTTATTTTTTTTTTTTTAATGTTGATTTTTTAGAAGGTGCAAGTGGGATAGGGGTGGAGACAGAGGATCTGAAGTGGGCTCTGTGCTGACAGCAGTGAGACTGATGTGGGGCTGGAACTCACAAACTGTGAGATCATGACCTGAGCCGAAGCTGGATGCTGAACCGACTGAGCCACCCAGGTGCCCCCTCACTGTGGTTTTAGTTTACATTTCCCTATGACCGTGAGCATCTTCCCATGTGCTTATTAGCTACTTGTATTTCTTTGGTGAAGTGTCTATTCAAATCTTTTGCTCATTTTATTTTATTTTTATTTTTTTTTAATGTTTATTTATTTTTGAGACAATGCGACAGACAGAGTGCAAGCAGTGGAGGGGCAGACAGAGACAGACACAGAATCTGAAGCGGGCTCTAGGCTCTGAGCTGTCAGCCCAGAGCCCGCCGGGGCTCGAACTCACGAACTGTGAGATCATGACCTGAGCTGATGTCGGATGCTTAATCGACTGAGCCACTCAGGCACCCCTATCTTTTGCTCATTTTAAAAAACTGGCTTGTCTCCTTAGCACTGAGGTCTAAGAGTTCTCTAATATGCTCTGAATACAAGTCCCATATCATGTATATATGGTTTGTAAATATTGTCTTCTATGCTGTGGCTTGTCAGGGATTTCTTGTTTAGTTTTGCAGCATCAGTGGGACAGGTCAATAGCACAGTGCCTGTCCTCTGTCCTCCTAAGAGGGACGATGAGGACTTGTTTGGAGTGCCATGCTGAGAGACACAGTATGTGCCACCCTGGACTGAAATGAAACCAGCCCTCACTGATCTGACAGCTTGCGTAGCTGAGAGGCGTTCCCCGCCTGGGAGGGGAAGGATGAAAAGGGTAACCAGTTAGCTGTCAGCAGCCAAATCTACTCTACTGGCTGGGGTCAAAGTGCTCCCTGCAGCCCTCCTTGCCTGGAACTCAGGCTGTATTTCCTGGCTACAGAAAACTCCAGTGCCTGCAATTACAAGACCCGCCTGCAGGGGGCAACTCACCAGCTCACACATCCCGTCCACAGACCAAAGAAGGCAACAGTCCACTCTGGGTATCAACCAGCACAGGACCTCACCCGGTTAAGGGCCAAAGGCGCCTGATGATATTCTGAGCCACGACCCTGGTTCCAGGGTCCACAGCCTCCAGCTTGGTGCCCTGTCACCTTCTTCCTCAAAGTAACCACTTACTTGAACTCTGCTTAAAGCCGCTGGCGGAGTGGACGATGACATTGAGAAATCCATAGAGCCCCGGAGATTCATCATCTGCGCAAGAGACCAAAGAGGTGAGCATCGTTCTCCTGAGGGAGGCAAATGACAGGCTGTGCTTCAAAATCAACCCTCAATGGGAGGGTTTGCCATTTGCTCAGCATGGGGCCAGGTGATGTCATGAGCCAGAAACATAACCATTGTAGCCTCTGTCTCAGGGGTCTTAGGATCTGAGTTGGGTTTACAACACAGGCAGACCAGGGACTGGGTTGAAACACAGTAAGGTTCCCAGGACAGGAGAGGGGAGGGGTAGGGTGTGTCATGTGACATGCATGTTGTCATGTGAGGAGTGGCATGTGACATGTGTTCATGTGCACAAGCACATACCTATGAGTGGGAATGAGTGTACATAAGTGTGTGTGCAAGTGAATGCAAAACACAGCATGACCAAAGGTGTGGGTGGGAAGTGCCTGGCTGGGAGGACAGGGCAGCAGGACCAAACCCAAAGCACAGAGGATCCGAGATGCGTCATGTGACCAGGCACAAAGTCATGGGGACAGACCACCCCTGACCCATCCCATCTACCCCTGGGAGGGGCCAACAGACCCTATGCAGCACACACATTCTGTCAGGATGAAAACCCATGGTCTCACAGACAGTGCTGGCAGCAAAAAGGGAAAGCAGCCCTTGTGAGGACAGCGCACCTTCTTTGTTGATGGTCAGTGGAATGCTGTGGACGGTCTGAAGTTTGACACACGAATTGGTCAACATCTGCAGCTCCACGGATGTTAGGGAGAAGCTTTTGAAACCTGAAGAAAGTGGAACCCAGGTGCATCAGCCAGCCAGTCAGCATAGCTCCTCAGACTCCAGGGACACCCAGAGCGCCTTCTCCAATGTGCCTGCACTGGACCTGCACCACACCCTGGTGAGGAGCTGTGATGGCCAGGAGGGGGCGATCTGCTCCCACGAGAGGAGCTGGTAAGTGGCCAAGCAAGGTGTGGCTTTGGCCCAGGCTGGGTTTGGCTGGTGGGGACGGGATTAGCATTATGCTTGCAAACCCATGAGCTGGCCAGGCAACTGTGAGTGGTGACCTGCAGAACCTTCCCGTGGGGTATCCCCCCACAGACACCCAGTACAACCCTGCCCTGCACTCTGCTAATGAGGGCTCCCCATCCCCACCCGGTGAGGAAAAGGGGTTTATTTCTGTTACGGTGCTGAGCAGAGAATAGACGCTGACATGCTGCAAATGGTTGGGGTCCCCTGGTTACAAAAGGAAACCCGGGACATGAGCATGGATGGGCAGGGCAGCAGGCACCGGCCATCAGAGCTGCCAGGAGTGCCTCGTCCTCCAGGACACAGGGGCACTGCGGGGGGTGGGGGTGGGGGGCACTGGCTCAGCACAGGCACGGATGATAAGCTTGGAGGGTAGGGAGCTCAGGACAGGGCAGAGGCATGTGGGGCTCCCAGCCCACCTGGGACACAGTGCTCAGCCTGGCTCTCTCTGCAGACACTCTCAGAACAGTGGGCACACAGAGTGCACATGGGAACCTCTTAACAAGACAGCTGAGGAATCCCAAACTATACAGCTGGGGGGCAGAGGAAGGAAACAGGACCTGTGGCAGAGTCTGTCTTCCCACCCTTGAAGACGGCCAGACAGAACCAGGGGCAGCTCTGAGCTTGGGAGAAGCAGGAAAGAACAGCTAAGAGAGGGAAGCGCCCAGGGAATGGACTGCCCCAGACAGGAGCAAGCACCCTATCCTAAGAGTGGTCAAGTGCTGGCCCCTCAGATAGCAGAGAGGGGCCAGCACAGTGTGGCTGTTCAGGCTGGTCCAGCCAAGGGCTCCTTTGGCAATAGCACCTGCTGAGGGGACAGGCAAGAGTGCAGGGGGAGCCACAGGGAGCAGGCAGGTTCAGGAGGCAGGCAGGGCATTGGGGGAAGGCATGGGTGGGGGGGTGGTGGGAAGGAAGGGTTCATAGGGGAGGTCAGAAAGTGGGAGGGGGTGATGCACAGGGGATGTGGGGAAGGCCTTGGAAAGGGGGTACAGGGGGTAGGGCCCTGGCAGGAGCTCCTGACCAATTTATTTTCTGAATCAGAGCTCCCTGTAGCCTCTCACTTGGATAAGAGTGCCACTGCCCAGCTCCTCAGGAAGAAAGAAAAGGCTTGAAACCACAGGAGGAGATGAGCATCCAGGCCTGAGGTTCTAAGCCTCTACATGCGGATGCCACTTACACTTCTTCTGCTGCTCCCGGATGTTCTCTCTCCACTCAGCACGCTCATAGTCAGATGAGATGAGGAATGTGTAACTCTAGGGGGTGAGAAGGAGAATACACCCTGGTTACCTCCACTGCAGCTCAGGCACCCACATAGAGTCCTGCAGTGCACCCCTCCAAGGCACACCTTGGGGCCAGAGACTGGCTGGAGCCTGGTGGCTGAGTGTGCTCACGGCTTGGCTCATGCTTCTGGAACTCTCCACCCTTCCTGCCAGCTGGGCTTCAGGCCATAGCTCCTGTGCCCTGGGCAGCTCTGCCTCTGGCACCAGCCCCCCTGCCTGGACTGCCTGGGCCAGGGCATGACATGTTGTAGCTTAGGGGCCACAGAGAAGGTTAGCAGGTGGGATCTGCAGAAGCCGATGCCACTTTGACTGACCACCTGTGTCTAACACACGAGCCCTGAGCTGCGACCCAGAGACAAGGCTCCTGCAGAGCCCACCAGCTGCCTCTCCTAGCTGCACGCTGACAGCTATGTGTGATGCCCACAGCCCCAGAGGGAGAGGCCCGGGCTCCAGATGGCCCCAGGAGCCAGACTCAGGAGAGAAGGTACCTCGCAGGTTCACAAGGTCCCTGGACAGAATCCCCGTACGAAGAGCCCGGTCTGCACAGATCTGTGAACCCCCTGCCCTATTTGAACTTCTTGGAGACGCTGTTACCGCCCAGCTGTGGGGGTTGAGCCAGCTGTCAGTCAGTCTGGGGGGCTCCGGCCTAAAGCACCAGTCAGAGGGACACATGGGCCCGGGTGTGCTATACTGAACAAGTGTCTCTTGGCATGGGAACATTCTCCAGAAGAAGAGGGCTGCTGTTGTAGAGGCCACACAGGAGCCAGAGACCACAGCTGCCACACAGCTGGGTGGTGAGTCTCGGCCACAGCACAGTGAGATTCTAGATAGACAGGAGCCAGGGGCACTCACCTTGCCATTGCGGTTGTGCACCCTGAAGGCCATGCTGGGGGACATAAGCAGGAGCAGTGACTCTTGCTCTGAAAGCTTCTTCTTCAGCCTCTCGATGGCCTTGCTGCCCTTGTTTGCTCTCTGTGGGGAGAGGCCACATGATCACATTTCCATTCTGGGGGCCCCTTGTTACCCGTTCCTGCCTGGCCCAGTCCCACTGCCCCCGGTGCCTCCCTCAACCTGTTCGGTTTGTGGTGTAGTAGGCCAGCAGGTGGGTGAGGGTTGAGGAGACCCCTGTCCTGCTGAGCCCACCTCAGCCAGGCATCCCCGAGCTGAAGCCCAACGTTCTGGGGACCCACTTTGTCTGTGGCCACCGCATGGTACCTGCTCTGGCCGGGCCTAATCCTACACTTGAATGCCCCATCTTCACTGTTCCTCAAGTCTTGTAAACCTCTCCAGAAACAACTGGGGGCCGGCCTAGGGTGGGCTGGAGGGGCTGTTCCCCCACCTGGAACGCTGTCCCCATTAGGGCAGCTGAGCACCCCTCCCACCCCCTATGCAGGATGGCTCCAAGCTTGACGGCGGGCTCACAGGGGTCCCAGCAGGCCCCAGGCTCAGGAGTGGGTCAGATACTTGTGTGCAAGGGGCTGCTGCCACTCAAGCTGCAGAGCCCAGCCTTGCTCCTTTCCAGCTGGTCTCACCTTCTCTCTCTGGATATCATTCTTGATCTGGGATATCTTGATCTTCATGGCATCCAACTCCTCGTCCAGCACCAGGGGGATGTTGGGAGCCGCCTCCGACTCATCCACTGTCTGGAAGCTGAGATCCGTGAGCGGGATGTACCATTTGCAGTCATACTGCTGGGTTTTGCTGAGTGAGGAAACCACACATTAACACTCTGCTTTCCTTCGCTAACGTCTCTGTTTTCAAGAGCCGGGAAACCCCAAGTTTGGGGCTTGTGCAGTTTACCTGAACTTAAAACCTAGCTTGTGGTCCATGTAGCAAGCTGGCATAAGGCCATCGGCAGACACTGGTGACCCTGGGAATGGGCACTCTGCACATGTGACTTAGGCCAGGTCCACCTTATCCTGGGCTGATGGTGGCGGCTCCCTGGCTCCCTGACGTGGGAGCATATCGGGGAATCCACTGGCAGGACAGGACTGCAGACACCCACAGAGCTGTAGAGTTTGAGGGGCTACAGACCTACCAGGGGTAATCCTCTGCCTTGACAGAAGGGGAAACTGAGGCTCTCTTCTGAGGTGACTGATTTAAATCTGCTCAGAACGGGGGAAAGAGCCTAGCTCTGGTCTTTCCCAACATAACCTTCTTTCCTCCATTCCAGCTGGTGCAACCTGGGTCATCTGAGTCCCAGGAAGAGGTGTGTGTGTGTGTGGTGGGGGAGCACCTGCAGCCTAGGCTGAGAACAATTTAGAAGCTCTCACAGGTATGGGGAGACAAAATACAGTGATGGTCCAGTGATACCGGCCCCACTCTGCCAGCCTGTACTAGACCCTGCAGCTCCCTGTCCTGCCACTTACTCTTCCTGGGTCATGACATGACAGTTGCCCAACAGTACCTTGTCAGGTAGGTCCCCCTTTTTTTCTTTTAATGTTTACTTATTTTTGAGAGAGAGCTAGAGACAGAGCACAAGTGGGGGAGAGGCAGAGAGAGAGGGAGACACAGAATCTGAAGCAGGCTCCAGGCTCTGAGCTGTCAGCACAGAGCCCGACGTAGTGCTGGAACTCACAAACCTTGAGATCATGACCTGAGCCAAAGTTGGACTCTTAACCAACTGAGCCACCCAGGCACCCCGATCCCCCTTTTATCTATAGGAGGCAATAGGCTGGTCACTGATCCTGAACTAGACTGTCTCCAGGTTGTTAATGATGACCTTTAACCCTGAGCCTGGCATCATGGCCAGTTGGAAACAATGTAACTTAAAGAGTATATCCTGACCACATAGTTACAGAACTCTTTGGGCTCATGTCACAAGAGAAAAACAAAAGCCAGGTTTCATCCATCTGTGAAACCCACCCTGTCCCCCCGACCCCAAGACCCTTCCCACCCGGCAGGATGGGCGCCATGTAGTCACTCACCCTCCACTCTGCTTCTTCAGCTTGGTGCAGAGGAGCAGGTCGGTGAACAGGAAGACGTGGCGCAGCTTGCGGGCCCCCTCCACCAGCTCCACCATGAAGCTGTCCTTCAGCAGCTGCCGGTGCTATAGGGGGGGCAGGGGGATGGTGCGGGCTCGAGTTAGGGCAGTGGGCCAGCAGGGGGGCAGGCCCTCACACCCTCAGCCTCCTACTTTCAGGCCCACTCTCCAGTGCTCCCTCTGTTTCAGCAAACACACACTACACTTTCCTCTTTATTCAGTAAAGTTTCTTGAGTGCTTGGCCTGTTGAGGAGGGTGAGTGGATAGAGTACCAGCCATTGGCTTGGAGGCTGGGGAGGGGGAACACTATAGCTACGTTGATGGCCTGCAGAGAAAATGATGGCAGGAAAAACCCCTGTGGGCAGGGCGGTCCACGCCTCTCCGAGACAGCAACTGGAGACCCAGAATGGGCAATAGGCCAGCCATGTGAAGGACATTCTTGTAGAGGGACCATCATAGCCCAGGCCTGTGGCTAGAAGAGCTTGGTGCTCCAGGCATGGGTGGGGCAGCCTGGTGAGTGGAGAGGAGGTGGGCCCAGAACACTTTAAGGGGGCAGCCCCGACAATCATGGTAGAGGCTGAACTAAGTTTTCCGTTTTTGTTTTTTAAAGTTTATTTATTTATTTTGAGAGAGAGAGAAGGTGCGAGTAGGGGAGGAGCAGAGAGGAGAGAGCGAGAATCTCAAGGAGGCTCCATGCTACCAGTGTGGAGCCCGATGCAGGGCTCGAACCCACAAACTATGAGATCATGACCTGAGCTGACCTGAGCTGAAGTCAGACACTTAACCAACGGAGGCACCCAGGTGCCCCTGGACTTAATTCGAGGGCAATAGGAAGCTGAGTAGTGTGCCTACAGATGGGACTCCATGCTCTAATCTTTCTAAGGTCAGTGCCCACTGACAGGCAGAAGCCCACATAGGATGCCTGGATTCCGACAGCCTGAGTCTGAGATGACCTTCCCAGGGCCCACTGGACCTAGACCTAGAAGGGGGATGCGAGGCACTAGCCCACCAGCAAGCTACACGCCTCTGCACCCGGGTACTTCATCTGAAAGACCAGAACATTCCCACTGGGTCACACAGCTCCAGGGGTGGCTGAATGACGTGAATGGCACACCAAGGTAAGTCAGTAATTCATCTGAAAAACAGTGCCCAGAACCTCATGTGGGTCAATGCTGTACCATGCCAAGGACACAAAGACAGGATGAGAGGCTGACGTGGTGAGCCTTTCCTTTCCCTGTGCACATTCCAAGTATGCTGTGCAAGCAAGTACATGGCCTGATTATTGGATGGGATCCCCAGAACACCCTGTGGGCAGGTCCTTAGGCCCATTTCACAGGTGAGAAATGGGAGCCTCAGATAGGTTTACCACCTGTCCCAGGCAGCACAGTGAGCGAGCAAGCAGCAACGCTGAGCAGTCTCTGTCCTTGGGAACTCACAAACCCAGGGGAGAGAGACCAGGTGCTTAGAGGCAACCCAGCCAGCCTGGCTCCAGGGAAGGCCCCCCAGAGAGGGTGACTCTCCACTTCTCACTGTGATGGCCAGGGAAGGGTCTGGAGGATCAGGTACATATATAAGAGTGGGCAAAGACCCATAGCATCTCCCCAGCAAGAGGCATATCCAACGCCCCGTGAACTTGGCAGGCCCACACGCCTGGCTCCGCTGCGACCTGCAGCCTCAGAGTTGTCTCGGGGAGTATCTGCCTCCCTGAACTTTCCCATACTCTCTGCGAGAGCTGGAGCCAGCAGGGCTGCCCAGAAGCAAGTATAGCTTGGGCTGGGCCCCAACACTCCCAGGTGCAAAGGCCACACGTCATTGTCGCATTCAGCTTGGCTCACAATGGCCAGCTGGGTCCTGGCTACAGAGAGCAAATGATTTAAATGGGAGAGCATGAGTGGAAGGGCTGGAAGGCTGCCTGTGTGCGAAGGCCATGACTCACTGTCACTCACCCTGTGCCTGCCTGCCATGGGCAGACAGCCCACCTGGCATTGACACCCACAGGAAGCAAAAAAGTGTGCACCTGGAGAAATGTCCACACAGGGCTGGAGACCCTGGGGTAAACCTGACTGCTGGGTCCTCACTGGGGAGCAGGTCTGAGACGGGTCCTGGGACCCTGAAGTCCCAGAGGAATGAGTGGACATATGCCCCCTCAGCAGGGACAGGACAGAGGGTCTTCCAGCCCAGAGGGCAGGGACCAAGGGACCTTCTGTGATGAAACATGGATCCTTTCTCCATACAAAGGGGCTGAGCTTCTGGCCACCACCAGCAGAGGGCCCCCTACGTCCAGCTCAGAAGTAGACTCCTCCCCTCTGTCAACAGGTCAGAAATGCCCAGAATCCAGGCAGTGACCACCCTCCACACACCAGCTGGCCCACCTTTTCTCCCTGTGAGGTCCTGTTGCTCACACATTCAGCTGAAGTGTCACATTCATCCTCCACAGGATCATTGAGTGTCACCCTGGTGCTTGTGGCAGCCCACACACCTGCCTTGCTGTGTTGAGAGGACATATGGCTGGCTGACTGTGGGGAGCACACAGGTGCCCCGAGGGCTCAGACTACAGCCCTGGGAGGCTCTGATGGGCTGACCCTGTTCTGATACTGTGACAGTCGCCAGGCCCCTCCCCATGAACGCTTGCCTGTGCAAACCCTCATCTTTCTATGAGAAATCCCAAAGCTGAGGGCACCCTGACACTTCCCTCGAAGCATCCCAGTCCAAACCCTGCTCTGGGCCACACTCTGTCTCCAAGGGCCATGCAGAGCATGTGAATCATGCGTGTCACCTGCCAGACCCTGGCAGCATGGGTGGTGAACAGCAGCAGCTCTTCAGAGTAAGGCTCATTCACTGTGAGTTTTCCCTGTCATGTCACAGTTGGCCTCCCTCGCGAGGAGGCACAGGGCCTTGCTTCTGAACCCCAGTCCACCCTGGGTCTTGCAGCATGCCCAAACAGAAAATACCCAGCCAATGGGCAGGAGGGGGTTCCCAGCCCCAAGAAAACAGGCCCCCAATTACCATGCTGGCAGATCCACAAAGGGAGTCTGGACCCTGGCACAGAGACCAGAGCCAAGGGAACAGGAGGGCAGCAGACTGATGGAGTGTGAGGGAGATGGGGGCTGGACCTGAGGCACAGACTCTTAAGGCTGGTAGTCCCATCCTGATGCACAGTCTAGAGCCCTGACCCCTGGGTAGATGCCACATCTTGACTATGGAGGTCAGCCAGCCTGGGCCTGGGATCAGCCCTGCTCAGAGCCCAGCTCCAAGCCATACGCTGAGGAAGGATCCTGCTGCTGAAATAGGCCCATGAAGAAACAGCAACAAATCCCCATCTGCACCCACCCAATTTCAGGAAAGAGAGAGGCCAAGGGTAGATGATCGTGGAGGAGGACAGAAATGAAAGGAGGGATGGACAAGCTGCAGGTCCAACAGCGAGCTTGTGAGGGGATGCTCGGCCCTTTGATCGACGCATCTGAGAGGCTGCTGGACCCTATGGCCATCACTTGGGTCTCTTCTCAGAACCCTGGCTTCTGCAGGGACACCCTGACAGCCCACATGGGACCAGTGTAGAGCTGGGAGGCCTGTGCCTGCCCAGGAGACAGCCCTCTCAAAAATGATCATGAGCCCTAACCCCAGGCCCTCAGAACCAGTACGACTTCCAGTCTGGCCCACCTGTCAGGTCCTCCAGGGGCCACAGGCAGGGCCACAGCCTGGGCTGCACCTGGGTCACAGTCCCATAGCACTGTGGGTTGTGGTCTAAAGATGGTGTGACGTCAAGTGGCTGGTAAGGACTGTCCCTTTGACTCAGCATCTCATGCAGAGCAAACACGCCTGGGTAGAGCTGTAGGGAGAGAGCTAGAACCCGCTGGACCCCAGGACAGGGTAGCATGATGCTTCTTGAGGTCTGAGGGACAGTGACTCAGAAGAGCCAGCTTGCTGGGGCCATAGGAATGTGTGTGAAAGAGAATCCATGTGTCTCTGTGTCTCTTTGTGTGCATCCCCAAGCAGGCAGGCATGTTTGTGTGTGTGTGTGTGTGCGTGCGTGCGTCCCTGTTGGTGTGTGTCCAACTAATCTCTTTGTGTGTCCCATATATATGTCTCTGTGTGTCCCCTGTGTGTATACCTGTGTATGTGACCACATGTGTGGGTCATGTTCCTGTGTTTCTGTATGTCCTTCTGTAAGTTTCCATGCCCCTGTGTGCCCCAACCTATGTGTCCATGTGTATGTGTCCCCCATATATGTCTGTGTGTGTGTTTGTGTTCCTGTGGATATCACAATGTGTGTCCCCTCGTGTGCATGTCTTTGTGTGCACTCTGGGGCACCGTAATGGTGGCAGGAGGGAAGGCACTCCCCTTGGGAGTGGGGAACACCTGCTCGAAGGGACAGCATTGCCTCCTTGAAAAACTAACATCACCCCGCCAGGGAGTGAGGTGTCTGCAGCCGCTGCTGTGCACCTTCACTGCCTGTGGCCCATCCTCTTCTCTCTGCAGGGATAATGCTGGCTCAGCCACTTCAGTTTTCTGAGCCTCAGTTTCCTTAAACATAAGAAGGGATGCAAATACCTGCCTGGTAGCATTTTTTAGAGGATTAAATGGGCCCCACAGGGGGCTATTGGTACTATAAGCCAAGTCCTCTGTAGGTACAGGCCTTGTGTTGAGAGATGCCCTATTGTCGTCGGGCCTCCCACAGTTGATGATGACTCTGAGTGGGGAAGGTACCACCACCCCCATTTCTACAGACAAGGAAACTGAGGATAGTGAGGTTACATCCTGTGTCTGCAGTCTTCTGAGGACGGGCCCCTCCTTCCCCAGGGGTCTTCCCCTAGGCTGGCCGGCCTCCTCCAGCTGTCATCTGGGCAACATTGGCCCTCACCCCTAGACAGAGCCCATTCAGGGAAGACCCATCTGGAAGAAGTGCATTGTTATGGACTGATGTTTGTGTCTACTCCAAAATTCATATGTTGATGCCCTAACCCTTAATGTGACAGTATCCAGAGGCAGGGCCTTTGGGGTGATTAGGTTTAGGTGAGCCCATGAAAGTGGGAGCCTGTGATGAGACTGGTGTCCTTATACGAAAAAGAAGACAGAGATCTCTCCATGTGCCATCTCCAAGCTGGGAGCCATCTCCAAGCCGGGAAATAGGCTCTTACCAGATCCTGAGCACACACCTTGACCTTGGGACTCCCAGCCTCTAGAACTGTGAGAAATGAACATCTGTTGTTTAAGCCCCTAGTTGATGGTATTTTGTCATAGCAGCTGAGCAGACTCAGACACAAGGTTCTGTGAAGAAGAAGCTAGAGCCCAAGGTTCCATGGAGGGGGTACTGGGAAGTTTCCTCAGGTACAGGAACTGGAGTTTAGTGATAAACCTGTAGGGCCTTGCCAGGTGAGACCAAGAAGGGTTGCCAAGGAGGGCACAGGTGGGGGCAGAGAGAAGAAGGAAGATGGTCAAGGCAAGGACCAATGAGGCATCAGTTGCTGGCTGAGGATGCCTGGTTTGGCTCCAAGCAGGGCCGGATTTAGCATGTTTGGCCCTGGAGGAGGCCAGGGGCCCGAACCTCCATTCCCATGCCCCCAGAGCAAGACCTGAACCTGGGGATAGCTGGCTGCATGCCAGCGACCCAGCTGACATTGCCCATCAGAGCAGCCCTGGCTGTGGGGTAACTCAGTGGGGTGTGGAGGTTCAGAAGGTGGAAGAAAAAGTGTCCCCAAAACAACATACCCGGCAGCTGAGTGTGTGCTGAGGGTCCTGCCTGACCCTCCTGCCCTCACACCTGTTTGAGGGCTCTCAGTACCTCCCTGCAGAACACGCCTCCACTCCCTGGTCCCTGAGAAAGCCTCTTGTTTCCCATGCCCTGGAGAGACACCTCCTAAGACAACTGATCGGGGAGGATGAAATCAGAGCATGACACAGCCCGGAAAGGACAGGAACCTGCTGGGTGGAGAGCAGGGTGAGCCTGGGAAGCACACTGCTGATTCATAGCAGTAATGTTCACTGAGCACTTGTTGGGTGCTGGGACCTGTGCAGAGAGCGCTTCATAAAACATCTCCTTTCACTTGGCAGGACTGTCCCAGGCAGCAGGTTCTAGCTCCACCACTTGTTGGAGAAGGAAAGGCTCAGAGAGGTAAGTAACATGCCCAAGTTCCTAGAAGAATCCAAACCTGGGCCTGGACAGGTTGACAATCCAAGCTCCATTTACAAATATTTATGAAGGGTTGAGAAAAGACCCAGACATGGAGCACTGGCTTTGCCCTTATGGGGCTCCTATGTTGTGGACATCCTTTGAAACTGTGGACAGCACATGGTCTAGGCTCACCCCAATCCCACAGCTGAGCAAACTGTTGCTCAGAGGTGAGTGGTATTGCTGAGGTCACATGCCATGTCTGATGGCGCTGGAACCCCAATCCCTATGCTGTCTTCACCCCCACCCCCTTCCCATAGCATCTCTTACAAACTCTGCCAACAGGGTCTGGAGTCTCCAATTCTCTAATCCTCAAGCAAGAGCCCTCTCTTCTCCTCTGCCTGAGCCTCACCACCTCTCGTCCTCAGCCTGCACCAGTGACATTTCCTCAGTGGCTCCTATTCGGCCTGCCCACCTGCCTTCTTCCATGAGGGGCATTTGGGAATCTGGATAGAGAATGGTTCCAAGAAGTGGCTGGCTGTTGGGAAACAAAAAACCCACACGAAATCATCCCGTTTGTGTCCCAGCCTGAGTTGGGGATGCCGGGCAGCACAGGGTGCAGTGCTAAGAACAGGCAGGCAGCCACATGGGGAAATCACTTGGCAGTGTAAAGTTAATTCAGCTAAATAAATGAGCACCCACCCACTAGCCCATAGGACCCAGGCCTGGGAAGAAAAGTGCCAGCAGGATCCCTTGGTCCTGACTGGTTCCTGGGAGCCTGAGAAGGGTATCCTCCTGGGATATGCTTGCTGCTCACAGCCCCTGGGGTGCCAGGGGTGAGAGCATGCAGGCTGGTGACAGCATGTTCCAGCCACAGTTTAGTGTCAAGGAGACACCTGTAATGCTGCCCAAAGTCACTCTTCCTCAAAGAACACAGCCCTGGAGCTGTGGGGACTGGCTGAAAAGGATGATGAGATCATAGAAGCCATAGCAGGGGTTGGGGCTGTTGGCTCTGCTCAGGGCTCACACTGGGGCATCTCCACAATGCCCTGACTTACTCAGGTTGAGCAGATGGAGACAGGCCACTTCCCAGGGGACCAGCAGTGACTGTGGGAATACCTCCAAACACCCAAGCCAATGGAGGTACCTCTCCTCTCCCTAGAAACTGCTGAGAGAGCTAGAAACAGAGACACCCCTCCCCAACCCCTATTCACCGACATGTTCCCAGCAGGAGAAGCAGGGGAAGGGGCTCCACTCAGTGCTTAAGACTCTAGTAGCATGCTGAACCAATGGGGCACATTCTCCTCCTTGTGACCACCTATGCCCAGGTAGCTCTTCATACATGGACCAGAGGAGGGGTGGACATTGGTTCAAAGGAGTGTCAGGGGAGTGAGAGGTGACGATAAATCATAACACACCTGTGATGAACACAGGTGCCAGGGCACATTTGGCCTCACATCCTGGGTTAGCTACTTAGTGGCTGTGTGACTGTGGCCAATTTCTTCAACCTTTCTGAGCTGCAGTGTCCTCACCTGGAAAATACCTCCTGACTTCACAGAGTCATCAAGAGAACTCAGAAGCCCACTTCCTCTCTTCTTTTGGAAACTTGATATTCAATGTCATATACCAAATTTAGAGACAGGAACACAGGAAAAAAAAACAACAGGTATTTCCAAATCTCAGGTCCTCCCCAGCTGCAAGTTCTAAGAGGAAGTAGCCCGCAGCTCCCACCCTTCCTGGGACCTGCAGATTCCCTCCTGACTGGTGATGTAGAGGGTGCTTTCCCCACATCTACAATATGGACAGTGTCCATGTGGGGAAATCAGCACCCCCTGCTTTTAGACAGCCCCTCAGAGGTCATGAGATCCTTTCTGCCTCACAACAACCCCATGGAGGGGCCACAGGCCCTGAGTCACTGTCCTCAGAGAATATGGACACTCAGCAAAGAAATAGGGACTTCCCAAATCAATACCACTGGTAAGTAGTGGGCAGGACTAAACCCAGGTTGGGAGACTACCCTTATAACATCCTTTTTTTTTAAGCTTTAAAATATTTTTTTATTAAAGAACTATAACCAAATGAGAATAAATCAAATAATAGTACTTTAAGAATAGCAAGTTTCCTCCATTTATTTCTTACTCCCAATTATACTTCCCAGTTACTCTCTTTCCCTATTTAATTCTGGTGATTTTATAATTTTGGAAGGTATGCTCATACCTCTGATCCTTGATTCACTGACTTGATTTATTCAATTTGTTGATTTGCACACTGATTCCTTGAGATAAAAAATTAGGACTTACCACACACTACTGCCATCCTCATCCTCCTCTCCTCTTCATGTCTGATGCTTATCCAAGTAGTGTCCTTTCTACCACACTGGGGACTGTAAGCTGGGTTGGGCAGCCTGAGAGGATACACTGAGGAGGACACTCCGGCTGCAGTCAGCTCAGAGTGTAAGTGCCCGACTGAATAGTGATGTCTGCTCCTGGAACAGTGGGGGTGGGGAGCATGAGTGTGGGCACCTGTCTGTCATACTGGGCTGGCCACCACAACCCTTACCATGCGTGGGAGGGAAAGGAGGTGCGTGCAAGTCAGACTCACGGCGTTTCAGAGGGCATTTGCTTCTCTCCTCTCTTGCAGCTGAGGTACCCAGGTGATCCCTCCCACTGAGCAAGTATCATCAAAGCCAACAGGGCCAGATGCTGATGGGGGAGAGGGTGGGTACAGATAAAAGCCCTTGTCCTCATGAAGTGCCCGGCCCCTACATATTTCCTGTCTGGTGGCCCTGAGACCCTGACCGTGGGTCCGCACGAAGGAAGCCTGTGATAACAGATGTGGGAACAAGGGCAGGGCTGCCAACTCCCAATTTTCCTCAATTCCCTAGGGCAGCTGCCTCCAAGGATCCGAAAAGCAAGAAGGGATTTCTCTCCAGGGATCCTGAACAGCAGGATAGGGGGGCTGAGGTCAGACTCAGCACCATATGAAAAGCTGAGAGGAAAAAGGACTCGCACGTTTGCTTCCCAGGAGGACAGTGCTCTCATAAAAGAACAGTCGGCAAAGGAGACAGAGCAGGTGTCCTAGGAGCTGGGCACAAACGCACTCAGTATAAGTGGACTGGGCAGAAGCAAATCCCACATCCAGTTAGGGAGGCCAAAGCTTGGCACTCCTTCGGGGTCCCTAAACTTGGGGCAGGAGTGAACCAGGGGCAGGGCCCCGTTGTTGCTTCAGGAAATGAGATCTGAACCCCCAGGGTCTGGCCACTGGACAGCTGGGTGTGGAGGTCCTAGGAGGTGCTGGGGACCCACTTCTGCCTTCTATGAGCTCAGAGACTGCTTCTGTATGTTGGCTGGCAGGGCTCTTTCCATAAACCATGCCCCTTTGGGTGCCCAGGCACCCATCAAGGTGGGCCCGCGTTCCCATCCTGCTGTAAAAAGGAGGAACAGGCCCAGAGAGGAGGAGCAAGCATCGTCCAGGCTGCGTGGTAGTACGTTCACAGCGATGCTGGCATTGGATCTCGATGTCGGCCTGGCTCCAGGCTCTGGTCAAGCACAGAGGGTGGACTGGAGGGGATACCTCTCTCCTCCTTGGCCCTTCCTGGCCCAGGTCCACCAGGAGAAATCCCACCAAGCCTGTCACTCATGGTCAAGCCTGATGAGACTCTGGGCACATGGGAGCTTTCTGCTCAGCACTTAGGTACCACTTCCCAAAGAGGAGTGGGGAAGACAGATCTGACAGTGGCCTGCCCACCAGCCCAGGCAGGAGGAGAAGAAACCCTGAGATGGGAGGGTCAGGCCTCAGTACTGAGCACCTAGCACATGAACTGGAAGGAAGAAGTGGCTTTCAGTGGCAACTACAGTCAGGTTCACTGCCAGCCATGTCCTTCCTGGGCTGTATGGCTCCTGTCCCTGCATAAGACCCCAGAGGCAGGTCAGCTTCCCTTGCCATGGTGCTACTTCTGATAATAGATGCTCATGCTTGTGTGGGGTGCCGGCCTCCAGATTTATACAACTCTGCTCTCTCACTAAGTGCTGCCCGCCCAGGATGGCACCTGCCTAGCATCTCACTGGGCCCCTCCCAGAAGGGTCAGAGGCCACTGGGGCAGGCTGGGTCCATGAATTCTTAGCCCCTCTGTTCTATATCCTCTTTTCAATGATGTGCAGGCAGATAAAGACCAGGGGTCGCTGTTAAGCAAGGAGGGAGGAGGAGGACGAAGGAGAATCCTCTTAGCTGAAGACAAGTCAGGCCTATAAACTGCATGTACCTCCCTTTCTTTTTTCCTTTTAATTCCTTAAATCTGATCATACGGATTTCCTGTGCTAGCTACCAAGTCTGTGTTATACCACTTTACTTTTACCAAAGACCTATGTTAGTATCTGTTTTCAGTAACAAAAATAAATCCGAAGATTTTCACTTTTACAAATGGTAATGGCTTCTTCATTTTAACCATTTAAGTTTACAAACGATTTTTTGTTAAGTTTATTTATTTTGAGGTAGAGAGAGAATGTGAGCAGGGGAGGGTCAGAGAGAGAGAGAGAGAGAGAGAGAGAGAGAGAGAGAGACAGAGACAGAGAGAGAGACAGAGAGAAAATCCTGTCAGCACAGAGCCCGATGCAGGGCTTGAACCCATAACTGTGAGATCATGACCTGAGCCGAAATCAAGAGTTGGATGCTCAACCGACTGAGCCACCCAGGCGCTCCAGTTTACAAAAGATTTCACAGGAACACTCTACCTTTGGATAGCAGGGAAAACCTGGGACTGTTTTTTAATGAAAGAACACTGAGAAGGAACCATGTAGTTCCAGACAGACAAAATGACATCCTCCTTCTCACCAGTCAGACCATGAGCTGACAAGGGTGTGAGGAAAAGAAGGGGTGCCGTGGATACAACCTGCCACGATGGAAGAAGAGGTAGCCAAGTGAGGCGTGCAGCCCTGTAACTCCACCCTGACTCCCCACACAAGGGATTTTTACCCTGCCAGCGTCAAAGACCCTCAAAGGTAACACATTTTCTGTGTTAGGCTGAATGGCAGGCACAGTCTGCCAAAGACGAGAAAGGTGCCCTGAATTCCCCCTGCCCGGTGGGGCAGGCTAGCAAACCCAGACCATCCCCAGTCCCGCTCACCTCTCCCTTCTTCACAGTCATGGACTGGCGGCGGGGCGTGATCTCCTCATTGATGCTGGACAAGAAGTTCTGTGAGATACGTAGGGCATCCTGCAGCAGAGGGTGGTCTGGGTGGCTGGAGGGCGTGTGCTTCAGCAAGTCCTGTGTCGGGTGAAGAGAGGACTCAAATCAGAGACAGCACAGCCCAGGCCCCACCACTGTGTGCAAACTGTAGACACACACTGGGCAGACCCAGGGTCACCAGCTTGCCAAGCATCACCACCACCTCTAGACAGGCTAGGGCTATGCGGGTAGTGCTTGCACGAGTATCACCCCACAAGCAGGTCCTAAACCTAGACGGTGCTCCCATAAGCCCATGTTGTGTGCACGCTGCCAACAAGCTTTTCCACTCTCAGGAGCTAGGGCAGGATTCTCCATCTTCGGCCCTAACACTCTGGGTTGGATCATTCCTTGTGGTGGGGGCTGTCCTGTGCACTGTAGGATGTCAGCTCCCCATCCCTGGCCTCTACCCACTAGATGCTAGCTAGCACTCCTCTTCCTTTGCAGCTGTGACAAGCGACAATGTCTCCGACATGCCCCTAGGGGACAGAATCAATCTCCTCTAGGACCACTTGTCTGTGTAAGCTCAGGAGAAAGCACCTGGCCTTCCTGGCTCCTCCCCCTTTAGAGACTGAACCTCTCAAATAAGATAAAAACAGAGGCAGGCAAACCATAAGAGACTCTTAAATATAGAGAACAAACTATAAGGGTTGCTGGAGGGGAGTTGGGTAGGAGCATGGTCTAAATGGGTGATGGGCACTAAGGAGGGCACTTGTTGGGATGAGCACTGGGTGTTATATGTAAGTGATGAGTCACTGAATTCTACTCCTGAAACCATTATTACACTATATGTTAACTAACTTGGATTTAAATAAAATTAAAAAAAAAAAAACAGAATCGAGAGGGAAATGTTGACTCCTTCACCAGGAACGTGTATAATTTGTGCTCAAGGTCAACAGCACCCTGGTTCAGAGAAACAAACTCCGCCCTGGAGAGAACTTAGCTCTCAAATCCCCCTTGGTGAGAAGCCCCCTGCAGAGGTGAAACAAGTCTGGAGGAAGGTTCTGGTGTCAGTGGTCCCAGAACCCCCACACCACCCCCCAGGGTGGCTCTGTCTTCTCCCTATCAGGACGCTCAGCTCAGCGAGGGGACAGAATAAAGGTCTCCGACACTCCATTGGGTCACCTGCCAGAGCCTCCCAAACCACGCCTTTCATCTCCCTCTTAACTGGAGGAGAGTGAGGTATTATGAAATGTGCACTCGACAGAATGCTACATGGCTTAAATACTACAGGCAGAGCTGTTTGGGCTGAAGTAGGACAATATCTACCATATCATATTAAGAGGAAAAAAAAGCAAAGTGTGGAACGATACGTATAGCATGATGCCTTCTGTGTAATTAAAAAAAAAATGTTCAGGTATGTTGGCATGTGCATAAAAGAATCCCTGTGGTGCTGGCTCCTTTGTGGGGAAGAAACAGGAAAGGAAACTTCACACACTTTTATGACTTGATTGTGAATTTAAAAAAAAAACAACCACGCATGTACAACTTGCTCTAAACATAAATGAAAAGGGCCACCTGGGCAGTAGGATTAGGGGCCATTTTTGTTTCCCCCACTGCCTTTAGGAGCAGCCCCACTGAAGTGTGCTCTCCCCATGCTCCAAGGCCGTGGTCATCCTCACGGGCCTGGAATGCACCTGCTGTCTGTGTCCTCACCCCATCTACCTTCGAGGCTCGTTTCATGCACTGGGACCAAGAGGCCCTTCCTACGTGGGACAGGGCACTCCCTCCCTGCACTGCCTCCTACGAGAGCACCCATGACAGCTCCAGAACCTGCTTTCTTCCTTGCCATGAGCCCCTCATTTCTGCATATTCAACAAAGGTATGTGGCAGGAAAAGGGGGAATGGCTGGGCAGCACTGACAAACATCAGTGTCAGGCCCAGAACAACAGAAGCCAAGAACCCCAGGGTGAGAAGGTCCCGGGTGGAGTGACTCACATGCAGAACCAGCGTGCTGCGCGTCACCCGGTCCACAGGCTTGTAGAGCAGGGCTGCAGAGAGATGGGCAGGGCAGGTGAGAGGTGGCCAGGCATGGAGAAAGCAGCACCAGACCACCCGCCTGCCTGTCCTTGCTGTAAGTGCTTGGGCAGAGGGAGCAGCCCAGCCCAACCTCCACATCCCCTGGGAACTACCCATCCCCAGTGACAAGGGCAAACAAACCCCAAGCACCTAGAAGGCCAGGCACGTGGCTTTGAGATTTTGGTCCGTAACATTAAAGCTGAGTCCAGAGCTACTGGTCAGAACCCAAGTTGATGCTCCTCCCTCTGGAGTTGGGGAGGCCACCTGCACTCGACTACAGATGGGCTGGCAAGGATGCCAATCCTGGCGGGACACCTGCTCTCTGGCCTGGTGGGTCCCCCAGAAGCAGACTGGCACACTGCTAGTGATGTCCATCTCGGCGCAGTTTGGAGGCCTGATTCGGAGGCTGGCAGAAACTAACTCAGCTGCCAACATAGCTCTTGGCTTTCAAGTGTTTTCAGACAGCTAGACTCCAGCAGCACAGAAACCCTGGCCAGCCTTGGCAGCCCCCACTTCTCCATGACGATGTCAAGCCCAGCCCAACACGGGCATGGATGCTTAGATGTGTTCTGACACAAGTCAGGTACATTTCCTCATGTGATTCCCATGACTACCATAAGACACGCATTGTTATTTATTCCCATTTTACAGATGAGAAACTGAGACTCAGAGCATGGTGAAGGTCTGGGACCAGAGCCATGGCTGCTGTTCTCTGTAACTATTCATGCTGTCCTAACAACCACAACTGAGAAGTGACTTATCAGTCCTGATCCCCTGCTCTTTGCCCAGAGTGAAGAAGGAGGCTGAACACACAGGCCTGGGAGCCTGATGACTCTGGCTTTATCCCTGCCTGGCCACTTAGGACCTGTGTTCCATATGGGTTACTTTCATTCTAAATCTGTTTTGTCATCTGAAAAAAGGGAAAACAAAATCCTCCTCACAGGGTTGCTGGGGAGAACATGATGACATTTTAAACGCCCAGCAGTGCCTGATTGGTGGGCGTTTGCAAAACCCTCCCATTCTTCCTGGTTGCTACTGTTGGTGGCAAGCTGGTCCTGCCTGTGTCCTTCCCCACCCTGCCATATCCAGTGCCACTTTTTCCACATCCCTGCTCTCAGTATTGGAAGTCAGGAACAGCAAAGGAGCCAGAGGCTGACCCAACTGGGTGCCATGTTTGTTTTTGCAGCCAATGCCCTATCCTCTCGCAGCAGCTGCCCCACAGGGAGCACGAAGAGGCCTCGGCATAGAGAACTCACTTTCCAAAGAGTTCTTGGTCGTCTGATCCTTGGCATCCTTGTTGCTTCTGGCTCTCAGGTTCTGCAAAGAGAAAAGCACATTTTCACACAGGACAACTGACGCGGCTTTGATGTGGCAGGACGTTCTGTGGTCAGAAACCTTTAGCAAGAAAACTCACCCTTCACTCACTGCAAAAAAATCTTAGTTGAGGCAAGCCTTATGGGGCATCCTGGACCATAGCATGAAATACAGGATGGGCAGAACACAAGGCATGCCCTAGGTGCTGTAGGTTCGTCTGGAACTGTTGATACTTGGGGACAGAAATTCTCTTACTGTGGGGGCCTGTCTTGTGCACCTCAGGCCACTGAGCAGCATTCCTGGCCTCTATCTATTGATGTAGCAGCACACCTTCCTCCTGCTAGGACAATCAAAAATCCCCAGGCATTGCTAAGTTGTCGCTTGGGACAAAGATCACCCCTGCTCAAGAGCCTGTGACATAAGGAATCCTATAAAAACAAGGCAAATCGCAGTGCCCTCCCTAAATGCATAGAACTGTTTTCTCAGAGAAGTTAAACAGTGGGCAAGGGGGCTGGGGGGTGTGAAGAGCAGTCACCTTTAGAAATGGCCAGGGCAGCCCCACCACCACTGAGACTAACACTGGATTCCACCTCCTCCCCACCCTCTCCTGACTTTGCAAATATACTGGCATACCTTGGGGTGCTGCAGGTATGGTTCTGGACCACTGCGATAAAACGAACATCGCCAAAAAGCAAGCCCAATGAATCTTTTTTTTGTTTTCCAATGCATATAAAAATTATGTTTACCAGTACATTGTAGTCTATTAAGTGATCGACAGCATCATGTCTATAAGCAATGTATATACCTTCATTAAAAAATGCTTTATTGCTAAAGAATGTTAACCATCAACTAAGCTTTCAGCAATCATAATCAATGATCACAGATCATAAGAAATATAATAAAAAGGGGCGCCTGGGTGGCTCAGTCGGTTGACTGTACAACTTCAGCTCAGGTCATGGTCTCACAGCTCGTGAGTTCGAGCCCTGCGTTGAGCTCTGTGCTGACAGTTCGGAGCCTGGAGCCTGCTTCGGATTCTGTGTCTCCCTCTCTCTCTATCCTCCTCCACTCGCATTCTGTCTCTGTCTCTCTCAAAAATAAATAAACATTAAAAAATTTTTGAAAAAAAAAAAGAAATATAATAATATTGCACAAGCTTGAAATAGCCTGAGAATTACCAAAATTTGACACAGTGAGTAAATGCTGCCGGGAAGGTGGCACTGACAGATTTGCTCAATACAGGGATGCCACAAACCTTCAATATGTAAAAAACACAGGATCTGCAAAGTGCACTAAAGCAAGGTATGCCTGTAGCTGCTAACAAAGAGGTGCTATGATCCCCAGGAGGAGAGCAGAGCTTTTCAGTGGGTAGGTCATGCTTTCACACAACTGCATCAAAGGATTCACTGATTTGGTCCAAGGTACCAAGAAAAGCCAGGATATAAGATGCCTGGGTACCTGAAATCATCTCTGGAAAGAAGCTATGGTTAATCCCATTACTAGGTTGCTGAACAACAACAAAAACAGCATGGGAACAGGAAGGGACTCAGACATGGCTCTCCCAACCTCTTGCACTGCGGTAAACTTCTCAAGACTAAAAATGATGGTATCTTAAACTCCTTGGGACCAAACTCCACAATGTTCTTTGGAACCTCTCTTGAGAGTTTAATGGCCCTCACAGTGATTATTCCTCTGAACATCTGCCTCAGCAGTTCCAAAGGGGTGTGGGGGTATGAGGGCATGTGAGAGCTGAACCTGAGCCTCTGTAAAAATCTGCGTCCATGCTCACGTAGGTCTGCGAGGCAGCCTTCACACCACATGCCCCTGGACAGTCCCATGCACATTAGCATGCAGAGCTCCAGAAATCCTGTCTCAAGGAAACTTATGATTTGGCTTAATCCCCCAGTTCTCAAACTTAACTTGATTCCAGAGGCCCTTTTCCCAGAACTCCATCATGTGGGAGCTGGCATTCCATGAAACCCAGTTTAGGCAGCTCTGGCCTAACTGGAAACTGCCCTGGCTCATTTTCAGGACTGGGAGATGAGGGACCACGGCTCCACAGCTCCCTCTCCTGGAGGTGACCATCCACTCCCCATATCTGAGTTCTGACCCCCAGAGTGAACCTCTACACAGCCTGCTGCTTCTGTTTCCTTTGGCTCCATTTTGCTCTGTCTGGGTGGTTCCAATCTCTCAGAGTCTCTTTAAAAAATATAGGTGGAGAACCAAAGTGGATGATGCCTCCAAAGTACAAGCTTCACTGAGGACCAGCTTTCGGCTGGCCCCAAGATGCTGTCACCCTCCCGGCATCCCTGCCTCAGCTCAGATTCCCACTTGTGCGTGGTCAGTGGGACCACGTGACCCTGGGTTGGTGTCCCATCATTGCTTCCTCCTTCCTCTTCTAGAAGCCTGTCTGGGTGGACTTGAGCTTGGCTCCATTTAACTAGAGCCTGCTCTTAAAGGATTAGGTCTCTAATTTGTCAAGGTCACTCAGGATTCTGTGCCAACATTGCAGCTGTCAGGGGTGGGGGGGAGGGTTGCTAAGTGAATGACCTAAAGAAAGATATGGTCTAAATGACAGGGAGGGACATCTGGAGCCAGCCTGGAACCCTGGGTGCATGCAGCCTGTTACCAGCAGCACCAGGCAGGGAGTGGATGGCCCCACGGGCTCTGGAGGAACAGCATGGCACCCATTACCACCATGAGGGACGATCAGCACCCACAACATGCCACCTCTCATGATAAATTACAAAATGGCACAAAGCCCCCGGAACAAAGCCAGGTATGATAGGGTATGATTGTCTCTCAGCAAGGGAGACCCCACTCACTCCCTATTTCTAGTTTCCATTTATCTTTCTTATGCTAATTTCTCCCTTGGAGCCTTTCCATCTAGAATCCTTGTTTGGTGGAGGGAAGGCAAGTCAGAGCTCCGAGGAGCTGGAGGCATCACAAGTGATGACAGGCCCAGAAAGAGGAAATGTCACCCCGATGCAGAGGGTAGAAACAGGATGTGGAAGGGTGGGGAAAACCCCTGCCGGGAACCCTGGGAGGCAGGCGCTGCAGGTCCTGGTCCAGGCATGGGCACCAGCCCCAACAGGCCACTTGTCCTGTGTATCTGAGAAAGTCTTTTGAGGCCCCTCATGCTAATACTGGGGGCTTGAGGTTTCAGTCCTCCTGGAGCTCCAGCCTGGAGCTTTCTGCCCACGTGGGTCTAGAGAGAGCAGCTATAGCAGCTCCACGCCCCTGTGCTAGGGCTCAGCTTCCCTGGTGAGCAAGGTCACCAGCAGGCTACAAGAGAAACGGAGCAAAACACACCTCCCCACCTGCTCTCTAGTGACAAGGTGCATAGCTGGCCTCGGGACTCGCATGGCCAGACCTCTGCTCATGAGACAGAACTACGGACACTCCTTACTGCACACAGGTGGTACAAGACAGCATCTGTCTGGGGGACTTGGCAGAGCCCCAGAATTGAGTCCTGGACCCTAGAGAGTCAGGGAACTCATGGAGCTGCTCCTCCTATCTGTTCACAACAGAGTCCCCCACACAAGGCTGACAGAGCCAACCCAGAAACATCTGGAAACAGAGCTGAGATTTACCACCAGAACTTGGCTTGGTGCACCCGGGTCATGGTGTACCAACGGCCAGCCCACATCCTACCCGTGGGAGATGGAGGGGTGCACCTGTCTGAACAGTGTCACGAGTACCTCAGAGATTTCTGCAAACTGAGCGTTGGCCTGACAGCACTTCTCAGCCGTTTCCATGGCAACTCCGTAGTTATCTACAAAGGCCCGGTACACACCCAGCTGGCTGGCCTGTAGGAAGGAAGGAAGAGAGTGTGGGACAGGTGCAGGACAGGTGCTGCTGCTCCCCATCTTTCTGAGAAATGGGCTTCCGTGCACAGCTCTGGAGAAATCCCAGGTGCAGCAGGCAGCGCAGAGCTGCAGACACCTCAGCTCTTTCCCGCTATCGCATCCCACCTGCTTCCCCCCACCCCCCACGCACTGTGCATGCTTCCCTCTTCCCAAGTGACATGCTGAGAAGTGACTCACTGCCCCAGGCAGGTAACAGTTTCCTTCCACAGCTGCTTGTTCCTCCCACCTCACTCATTTTAATAGTGCCACCGGCAGTAGCTAAAATTTGAGGCTGTCAGTGAACGCGGACAAGAGTCTACATATATAGTGGGATGGAGTGGCACCTTTTCGTGCTGGCTGCAGGAGACTCTAGTGGACAAGGAGGTCGGCCCCCTGGCCTATGGTAGCCACAGTGCTCCGCTCATGTCTGATCCCTTCAAACACATTAGGAACACGCAATCTAGCTGCTCTTGGAGAAGATGGGCTCCCACTGTCCAGACATGAGCCCAGCCCAAACCTGGTAAGGGGGGTCCAGGTATTATATGCCACACCTGGCGTGCAGGAGACCTGCTGGCTGCCAGCTGCAAGGCGAGAGGCATTTTATTTGTCTTGTGTCAAACCAAAGGCATTAACAGAGGGTCTCTTCACTTAACCTTCTGGTCAGATACTCAACTGAGAGACAGCTTCCAAGGGCAAGTGTGTGTGTGTGTGTGTGTGTGTGTGTGTGTGTGTGAGCACACACGTGTATGTATGCACATGTGGGCCCTAGGTCACCTTCAGAGGCAGCCAAGGGGAAACCAGCCCCCATCTTGTACCAGCAAAGCCAGGCCTGGGAGGGTAATGGAGGACCCTGGTGACCGGCTGGCCAGGCCTTCCCACGGCAGCCGACCAGCTGGAAGCCTAAAGCTTTAGCTGATCCTGGTGTTTGTTCTGTGCTGAATCTAAATTTTATTTCTATATGCATTTGCATTTATATTGAATTTTATGTTTCTTCAGATGACAAGCCCAGATGCTGGGTAAGCCAGGCGCCCTTGGCACTGTCTGGTCTCTGGCTCCGCTCCCTGTGGGGGCTGCACGGAGGCCCTGCCGGGCCCCTGCTGCACTGATCACCCTGACAAGTCACTGCATTCTCAAATACCAATAGCTACGACAGTCAGACCCAGAGCATCTCCTTCTCTGTCTCCGTCACCGGTCACTGAGTGCCTCCCCCAACAAAGACTTGCTTTAGGCACTGTCACCACAGCCGCAAATCACTCGGACACAGTGAGGCCAGTAGCAGGAAAGATACATGATAAATTAATCAACAAACACGTAATATACCAAAGAGCTGAGAACAGAGGTTGAAAGCTATGGGGCTGCTTTAGATAATTTGGTGAGGAGCCTAGAGGGGATGTTACTGTTGAAATGCATCACTTCAAAATTCCTATGTTGAAATCCTAACTCCCAGCACCTCAGAATGTGTACTTAGAGAGAGGGCAGAAGAGGAGATAGGTTAAAATGAGGTTTTTAGTGTGGATCCTAATCTAGTAGGACTGCTGTTCTCGGAAGAGATAAAGGACACAGACCCACAGAGGGACACCTGTGAAGACACAGGGAGAAGGTGGTCATCTGCAAGCTGAGGAGAGAGGCCTCAGGAGACCAACCTTGCTGGTGCCTGATCTCGGAACCCCAGCCTCCAGAACTATGAAGAAATCCATTTCTGTTGTTCAAGTTGTGCAGACTGTGGCAGCCTTAGCAAACTGATACAAGGTCCGGGAGAGGAGAATCCCTTCCATTACTTCTCCTTCTCCCTTTCCCTACGGAACTCCCATCTCCCATGTGGCATTTGAGAAGTGCCCAAACAGTCTAATCTTTTTAGCTAATCTAAAATGAAGCTATACCAATAATGGGATAAATAGAGATCACGTGCCTCCTGATACGAGGCACTGAGGAGGACACGACATCACTGCTGTGGCTTGTTTTGTTTCATTTTGGCTGGAAGCACGAAACTTGAATCTATTCCTGAGGAAACATCAGACAAACACAACATGGCCTATACCATTCAAAAATGTCAAGGCCATGGAAGATAAGCAAAGGCCAAGGAACTGGTACAGTTTGAAGAAAACTAAAGAGATGTGAAAAGCAAGTCCATTTTGTAACCTTGGATTGGATCCTGAATCAGGGAATGAAAGTGGCTATCAAGAACATGATGGCCAACAGGAGAAATTTGCATATGGATTGCATATTAAATAACAGCACCACACCAATATGAAAGTCCCCGAATTCGATCACTGTACTACGGGTTATGGAAGGAGTTTGTCTTTGTTTTTAGCAAGTACACAATGAAGTATTTAGGGGTAGAAGGGCAGATATATCTGCAAGTTACTTTCAAATTATTTAGCACGTGTGTGTGTGTGCACATGTGCACACATGTTTATAAAAATGATAGAGAAAAAGATAAAACAAATTTGGCAAAATGTCACAACTGGTGTATCTGGCACATGGGAATTCTTGTACTATTTCTGCAACTTTTCTGGAAGTTTGAAAGGATCAGAAAAGCAAAAACATAGCTTGACAAAATTTCGGACAGAAACAAACCCCTGAGCAATTGCAGTTAACCTGTACGTTCCTGCAGGAAGGGATCCAGGCTTTCTGAACTACCAGACACAGCTCATAAATCCCTGGGCAGGGGAGGTGTCATAACTGGTGCATAGCAATGCGGGCTCCCCTGGTCCTAAAACTCTCCCAGCTAGGGAGCCTGATGGGGTGACCCCCCACCCCCATCTGTGGGGCCAACCGCACTTGTGCTGGTCAGAAAGGAATGGCAGAGCCCCAGCTCCTAGCTGGGTGGCGCACATGAACACTCTCCACTTGGTTCCGGGCATGACTTCCCACTGTAGCTCCCTCTCAGTCCTGCTGCAACATCTGACCCACAAAGGTAGCTCAAGCACACCAGGGAAACCAGAAGAAATTTTCCAAATTCTGGCGTTCGTCGAACTATGAACATTTGAAAGATAATTTTCTGAGTGATGTTGGAATGTTATTCAGGGAAGAGTGCTGTTGCAGTTTCTTCTCAACAACACAATTCTCCCATTCTAAGGAGGGCTACAGGCTGAGCCAAATCTACTAGGTTAGAACCTGCTGACACTTCACACGGGGAGAAATGGGGTGAGGGTGGGTTTCAGAGCTGGGGGTGCTGCACCAATACAGTCTCCTGCTTTTTGGCTATGGAGAAAGGGGTCTCATGTGACAGGAATCTGAACAAAAAGGCATTTTTTCATGTGTTTCTTGTATCTTCATTCCGGCCTGGAGTCCAAGGTAGCTGCAGCCCAGGACAGTGTAGAGAGGACCACCAATAGGAAGACCACACCTTGGAGCAGATCACTCAAGCCCAGGTGCAAGCCAAGGCAAGGACTGGGTCTGAGCAGCTCAGAGGGCTGTGCTCTGAGTACTTGGAAGGGGCCTGTGACCTTGGGCCACCTCTACCCCTGGAGGATTGGTTTCCCTTGGGAGCAGGAAGGCTCCAGGAAAAAAGCATGTCCATGGGGCGCCTGGATAATCTGGTCTTGGGATTAGGAATCCTCAGAAGTAGAACCTCTATTACAGGGTCCTGCCTGGCACCTGCCTTCAGTGGCAGGCCCAGGACAGCTGCTAAACTCCTCTACTCAGACTCCCTTCTCCCATGGCCTCCTCTGAAAGGGACTGACTGGTTGCACACTTTAGAACTGCAAAAGAGGTGGGGACTCCTTTCCACACACGTTGGAACTTTGTATATTAGAAGACAGATGTCGATCCAACAGCTCTCGGGTTTTCTCCTTCCTCCCGAGTCCCCTAACTGTTTCTTCCTTTTGGACAAGTTTTACTTGACCCAGGTCTTGGTTAAATATGCACTTCAAGCCAATCCCTGTCCCAGATGTGGCCTGGCCAGTGCCAAGGGGCCTGCCACAGCATCTTTCATCTGATTGCTAGGTTTTATTGGTTCCATTGATGTTTTAGAAGCCATATACTTGGCTCTTCTTGGGTCCTGTGGTCAGCAAAGGGCTGCAGAGGCCCTTGACCTGCTTTCACGGTGGGCCCTTTCTGTCCTGATCGGGTGCTTCTGCCTCTGGGACCTGAACGGCCACAGCCTGAACCCACAGCCACCTCTGCCATAAGGATTCCTTGTCAGTATGGGCTCATCAAGCCCTTTCAGAAATTCTTATTTTGTCATCCAGCACCAACTATCCTTCAGTTTTATGACCCCTGAAGGCAGCAGCAAAGGCCCTCCTTTTGGAGACAAACCAGGATTACAGTCCCAGCAAGTGACCTGCAGTTCCTCAGGCTTCTCACCCCCTCAGTGGTGAGGACAGGACCTGCCTTATAGGGCCTGCCTCAGCTAAGGTGAGATGGGCCCCCTTGTACCCTGCTACTCAGGAGCCAGACTGCCTCTCACTGAGAGGCTATGCCTCAGTCCACACTCCGCAGTTACAAACCACCCTGCCCTGCATTTCTCTAGTCTATCCATAAGAACCAGTCTTGATTTCTATAAGGCATGAAGATGTCCCTGTCAAAGTCAGCATTAAATATGCCTGTTGTTTCTGAAAACAGCTGCTGGTAGGAGCTAAGGTGGGTTTTCCCCACCTCTCTCTACCAGGGCCCTCCTTCAGGCTCCAGGGGTACTTTTCCCACTACCTT
Organism: Panthera onca; assembly: GCF_046562875.1. Lineage (NCBI taxonomy): Eukaryota > Metazoa > Chordata > Mammalia > Carnivora > Felidae > Panthera > Panthera onca. Next base: position 18,334,686 of record NC_138350.1, read on the forward strand.
GATTTTTAGTGACCACATCTCCCCTCCCCACACCACTTAAAAAAAAAAAAAAATTCTCCAAGGGCGCCTGGCTGGCTCAGTTGGTACAGCATGTGACTCTTGATCGTGAGTTCAAGTCCCATGTTGAGTGTGGAGCCTTAAAATAAGGGTTCGGTGTCCCAGAGCCCTTGGCAACACATGCCTGCAGGTCAAGGGAGAGGCTTGATCCCTGTAGAGCTGCAAGCTCCTGGGAGGCTGCCGTGCACCTGTTCCGAGTCACTCACCAGTTTCTGGAAGAGGTCACCCACTCGCTGCTGGTGGCTCCACTGCTGTACTCGGGGGAAGAGCCCGTCATAGAACTCCTTGTGGATCTCATAGAGCTCAGGCACTTTGAAGAAGATGGTCTCAATCTGCTGGCTTGTCAGCACTGGCTGAGAGGTGGTGGCAGCAGCCTTCAAAGGCTTCATGGGCTGGAAGAGGGCACAGGTGAGGTGACACAGGTGACAGGTGGAGTGGCACACATGAGAGGGCCTGCCCTTTCTCAGGTGCATGGTGTGACCACAGAAAGTCATGGCTAAGTGACACGTGTGTTTTTCTTTTTAAATTCCATTAAAAATAAAAATGTAAAGCCAGCTTGGTTTGGCACCTGTCCTATGTTAGTGTCCACTGCCCCACGGGGAAGCCCAACTTCTACAGAGGGGAAATTTCTGGCCCGCCTACCGATGTCTCAGTGACTCCAGGCAAGGGGGGTTGCCTTCTGATGGCTGACCTGGGGCCTGTGAGCAGCGCGCCCCGGCCCAGCTCAGGCCCTCCCCGCTCCTCACCAGCAGCAGCGCCTCCAGGTGGCTCAGGTAAGTCTCTTCGCTAGCCAGGATTCCAGACAGCACCCACTTCCTCATCTCCAAGCCCTTTTCCAAGTCCAGCTCATTCTGCAGGAGAAACAGACAGAGGTCAGACCTGGGGGACGATGCCCTATGTGGCCACTCTCAGAGAGGAAGGCCTGTTTCTCAACCTGAGGACAAGCCTCTGGAGAAGGCTCCATGTAGAAATAAAGGGAGGCACTGGAGCCTCGGCCAGTCGGCCACTTGTACATGGTCACTGAAAATTCTGGAGGGGTCATCCAGCAAAACCAAGAGCCACCCTTTGTCATGACATTGAGAAATGGGCAGCGTGGAGCTGGGCAGTTGGGGAAAGATGCCCCGGTCTGTGGGACTTTGTTACAGCTGCCCAGTAAACTAATAGAAAATATTGATGCCAAAGGTGATAAAAACTGCTGTATGACTAACTGGCCACTTCCCCCATGGGCCAGCTGGGTATCTGGGCAGCACAGGGGGCTATGCTCTGCACACTTGGAGGGGGCCTGTGACCTGACCACTAGCGAGGGAGTCAGGGTCAGAGGTTGGTTGTGCCCACTGCCTGCCCATGCTCCCTCTGCCTGGCTATGCCAACAGGTCCACTGTAGTCCACAGAAACTGAGACAACACCCCTGCCCGTTCTGCCACTGGTTTTCCACCTATGGGTGAACATGAGACAACCACACTGTGGTAGCCCTCGGGTGTAGAACCAGAGTGCTGCCCCTTTGGTCCACTTTCCTGAACCACTCAGGGGAGATTGCTGGTCTGGGGCAGGTGCCTGGTCCTTGGCACTGCTGAATATCTAGGGCTGAAGAATTCTCTTTTGGATGCTGGGGGGCCCTATAGGGTGTTGGGCAGCATTTCTGGTTTCTACCCACAGGTGCCAGGAGCAACACCCACTCCTACCCCCAGCTGGAACAGCCACAAATGTTTGCAAGATGTTGCCACATGTCCTCTGGGGCCAAATCGCCCCTAGGTGAGAACCACTGGGTTCGAGGAAGGACCTAAGGCCAGCTCAGGCCTCACGGTGTCTCTACAGAGACTAGAATCAGGGCCTCCCCAGTATGGCCCCACTATGTGCCCCCAACCGTGCTTCCCTTTCCAATTTCCTGAAGTGGCAGGAGGGAGGCATTCAGTGACACAGATGGCTGGCCCAGCAGGAAGCACCCAGGGCCAGGAGTCGGGGGACAGGGCTACAGAGCCAGGCCTGCCTGGTGAGCCCCAGTCTCGGGCAACTGCCCTCTTGCCCTGGGCATCAGCTGCCTGGGTATAAACTGGGGAAGGAAGGCCCGATCCCCATGTCCCACCTGCTTCTGCTTTCTGGTCCCTGAGGCTTGTATCACATCCTAACTGCCCACTGTGGGACCATCCAAAAAGTCTTCCTGAACCACCACTTTGCTTTGGGAATCTCTAAGTGTGCATGAGCTAGGTGCATGCATATGTGTGTACATGCATGCCCAAGTATGTGCATGTACTCATGCATGCATACAAGGCAGCCGCCAAGATCATGGCTAAGTATTGCTCCAGGGAAAGGTACCACTCCACACAGAACCCCCTCCCCCACCCAGGGCACACTGGGCAGTGGCTTCACAGGCAGAAATCTCTAGGACATGTTGTGCCTGATCTTGAAACTTCCTGTGCCAGCAAAGTGCCTGGAACATATAGGTGCTCCATGAAGACAATGAACAAACAAACCAACGAATGAATGGATCTAGAACTCCTGGTTGGGCCCTAGCTTTGGCTGTACCTTTGTGAAGCTCTGAGTGCTCTTCTGGGACCCTGGTCTGTTTGACAAGCAGGTGCCAAGATCCAGAACTGTGAGCTTAGCCTGCTCCAGGGCCCAGAGTGCCACCACAGTCAGTAAGTCTGTGACACACAGTGCACAGTTGTGCAGGGGTAGGGGATGCTGACCCCTCTTATCATCTCAGTCCACTGAGGTCACCATGCATGGTGGCAGCCCGTTGGGAGAAGTAGCTCTGATGACCCTGAACACGCTTCCCATCGTGTCCAGGTGCAATTTGTGCCCCAAGCAAGGGAAGAGGTAAGGTGAAGGGCACAGCAGGCTTCTTGGGCAGCAGCAGTCACCCACCCAGCCCTGCTGTGTGCTGAGGAACAATCTTGCTACTGTGAGCACCCGTGGGGGGGCTGGGGTGGTGGTGGTGGAGCCCCACCCAGCACAAGATGCCGGTGCTCACATGGGTGGCAGTGCGTCTCATTCCCACCCACACAATTTGGAAAGCTGGGAGGAAAAAAAGCGCAGGCAGGAAGGCGCCGGCTCCAGCTCTCCCTGTTCTGAAGGGTGTGGCCAGCTCAGGGGAATGTCTGGCCCGGGGAATGTGCTAGGCTGGGGAGAAGACATGGGTGCAGATACCTCTTTTTGGACCAGGAATCGTCTCCTGAGCCCCAGAATGGTGCTAGGGGCTGGTGGCAGACAGGGACGGCTCAGAAGTCAGTCAGCCAACTCTGCCTTGCTGGAGAGGGCGGGAAAGAAATGCAGAAGATAGAGAACAAAGGGCAGGGCCAGGACCAGGGTTATTTATAACCCTGCTTTGCGCACATGCCAGTTCTGGAAAGGGCACGTGAATCCAGTTGGGATCATGACGGTGGGGAGATCGTGGTGGAGAGAAAGCCGGAGGAGAAGGGCAACTGGAAAAAGAAGGCAGCAAGCCAGAAGGAAGGCCTCCCACTTCTACTCGGGCCAGGGCAGGGGCAGAGGGCAGGGAACAGAGCAAGCCACACAAACCTGAGGCAGACAGAGCAGATAAAAACAAACTGGGCATGACAAGGTGGGAAAGCTGACAGAGGGACCCAGGTGAAAAGAACTGCCACCAGGCCCACAAGGGCAGGAGCTGGAACAGAGTGGCAGGGCAGAATTTGGGGAGGACCCTTTACCCCCAGCCCTACTCTGAGGGAGCCAGGGTGATCAGAATGCAAAACCCTGGCTGTGAAGGGGTGGGCTGCTCCCAGCTGGGAGTTGACAGCCAGGTCTCTCAACAAAGGACCCTGTCTTCCTCTCTGGGCAGGGGCCATGCCTTCACTGGCAAGAGGGCTGGCCACTGTCCTAGAGTCCAGCCAGCAGAGGGCCAGGGTCTGGCCTCTGCATAAGGATCTGAGCTAACACGCAGGGCAGGCAGTACAGTTCTTATGCCTGCCCACTGATAAACCAACCTGGGAGGGCTCTCAGGAGGAAGCATACAGGCTGGGCTGGCACCAAATACCTGCTCTCTTCAACTCTGCAGAGAGGACAGGTGTGAGCAAACATTATCACTATTTAAGTCAGGACCCAGAGCTCCACACTTGTAGCCAAGCTGAGCCATAGGGACGCAACATTTATCCTGCTCTGTCTGCTGCAGAGCCTCACTGGGGGACCGGAACAATCAAAGCATCTCTAACCAGTGAATCATAAAAGTGAATGAACTTGTGGTTGCTCAGATAACAGCTTGACTCAGAGTTACAATTTCTGTTCCATGAGCACAACTATTGACCAGATACACTGAATCAAGTGATGGCCAGTATCAAAGTTATAAAGCAGGGTTGTTTGTCTTCAAACATTCCTGAGCCCCTTGTTGAGTTCCCTGGTAAAAACTGCCAATTTCACTTGCATTCAATCAGTAGGAGTGACTGATTGAATATGTGCATATACTTTGACTTCCACCTAAAAAAAACAAACAAAAACCCCACCCCAAACAAAAAATCCCCAAAGGGTCCATGGGCCCCCAATGGGCTGAGGCAGCCCAAGGGCATGGCATTTCTGCCAAGCAGCAGAATCCAAGTGTGTGTTTGCTTTCTCAGCCTCTATGTGCCCACGAAAGGCCCCTGGCTGGCAGACCTATCCAGCTCTGCCACTCACTGAAGGGCCCCTGAATGTGAGAAATGTGGGCTGAGGTGGTATCGGCCCCTTCTCGCTGAGGTCCAATGTTTCTGGGCCTGCCTCTTGCTGGTAAGCTGGGGACAGGGCCTGGCAGGTCACTGCGGGGAGCAATGTCACACAGCGTGTCACAGAACCCAGTGAGGAGATGCTCGACCACTGTCAGCTCCCGTCTCTGTGCCTTGACGTCTCCCCTTATAAACAAATAGGTGGGATGATGTTGGGACTCTTGAGGATGCTAGGAAGGACTGACCATGCTGATCTGGCAGAACACAGGCCCTCTGCCACTGACCCCAGGATGGTAGCTGGGGGTGATGCCAGACCCTCACCCCTTTCCCTGACACTGTTGAAGGAAGGTTACTTGCTAGCCCACAGCTCTGACTACAGCCTCTAGAAGTGTCCATGATACTGCTTTGCTTCCCTCAGTTCAATGATGTCAGCTTTACCCTCCCAGCAGAGAGAGGCAGTGGTCATCAAAATGGCCTGCTCTTCTTCCAAGGGGCTTGCTAAGATGTATCCTCACCTGGCCATGAAGAGATGGAGGTATGCCTGATGGCTCTTGCCTGGGGGCAGCCTGCCCTCTCCTGCGGCTTCTGTCCCCATCTGGGATTGCACGGTCATCGTTCAAGGGGGAAATGCAGACAGCTTGGTCAACATCAGCAGGCACCTCAGAACGTCCAGGGGTGGAGAATGTCATAAGCCCTCAGGGTTGGAAGGTAATCTTGGTCACCAGGACCCACCCAAGGTGGCCTGGGTCCTTCCCACAGCATCCCAGGCAAGAGGATTCCTGGCCTCTGCTGACTCCCTACCTTCCCCTGGGGACAGGCATTCATGGAACAGACCTGCAACTTCGGAGTTCACTGAGCCACCTGGTTGCCATGGAGCGCATAGAAAGTTCTCCTGATTGCCCCCCAGCCCAAAGAGCTCAAGCTCAGTAGATGGAGATGAGCATCCTCTGGGAGGGTAGGAAAAGATAAGCAGGGATTTCCCCCAGCCTAACTGGTCAGGATTGGGCACCTTGGGCCTCAAGACCAGCATGCTGCTTGTGGGCATTAGAAAGTAATAGCTGTCTTCTTCAAACCAAAAATAAAAAAAATAAAGAAGAAAGTCTCACTGTCCAGGCACTGCACTGCCAGGGAAACCAGAAAGTCAATGCCAGGTCTATCTTTAGGGCAGTGGAGGGTGTCCGCCCCAGGGCTCCAAACACCTAACCAGAGGGCTTCGGGAACAAAGCTACACAGTCCTTTTCCAATCAAATTCCCATCTTACCACCTCACATTCATTAGGAGAACCACTATAAACAAACAAACAAAAAACCCAGAAAACAAGTACTGGCAAGGATGTGGAGAAACCAAAATGCTTGTTGGCTGTTGGTGGGAATATAAAATGGTGCAACCATTGTGGAAAATGGTATGAAGGCTCCTTAAAAAATTAAAAACAGAACTACCATAGGATCCAGCAATTCCATTTCTGGGTCATTCCCCCAAAAGAACTGATCTCGAACAGATATTTGTACTCCCATGTTCATAGTGGCATTTTTCTTAATAGTCAAAATATGGAAGCAACCCAAGTGTCTACCAACCAATGAATGAATTACCAGAAGGTAGTATATATGTACAACGGAATATTATTCAGCCTTAAAAAAGGAAGGGAATTATTCTGCAATATGCTACTACACGGATGAATCGAAGACATTACGCTTGGTGAAATAAGCCCGTCACAAAAAGATGAATACTGTGTGAGTCCACTTACATGAGGTGAAGTAGTTAATAGAGACAGGAAGCAGAATGGTGGTTTAAAGGGGCTGGGGGCAGGGGAGAGTAGGGAGCTGTTTAATAAGTGCAGATCTTCAGATTTACAAGATGAAGAGTTAGGGGGATGGACAGTCCTGATGGCTGTACAACAAGGTGAATACATTTCATACTACTGAATTGCATACTTCAAAATGGTTAAGATGGAAAATTTTACATTATGTGTATGTGAATGCAATAAAAAAGAAAAGAGGGGCACCTGGGTGGCTCAGTTGGTTAAGCGTCTGACTTCAACTCAGGTTACAATCTCATGGTTTGTGAGTTTGAGCCCCACATTAGGCTCTGTACTGATGGCTCGGGGCATGGAGCCTGCTTCAGATTCTGTGTCCCCCTCTCTCTTTCTACTCCACCCCTGCTCATGCTCTGTCTCTCTCTCTCAAAAATACACATTAAAAAATAAAGAAAGGAAAGGAAAGGAAAGGAAAGGAAAGGAAAGGAAAGGAAAGGAAAGGAAAGGAAAATTTCCCATCTTCTCCAGACACTCCCTGACACCTCCTCTGGGCCAGGTGGCATACTTGGGATTGGAGACCCCATGTCTGGCAAGCACAGATGTATAAGACGAGACATGGCTATGGGCTCCCACGGGGGCCAAAGGAGGGAGTGGACACCCAGATGTGGATAGGCTCCATAGCAGTTAAGCCCTCAGACTATGGCTAAAAGCTGAGGGCAGAACTCCAAGTCAGTGTAGATGAGGGTCTGAAGGCAGAAGTCTGGTGGGGATGGGCAGCCAAGCTGCATGGGGTCTGGGCACAAGGAGGGCAGATCAGCCTCCTAGGGCAGCCCTATCCCAAGTTCAGGACTCAGCCTGCTTATTCAGGACTGGAAAGATCCCCGTCTGTACCAAATCATGCTTGTGAAGCAAGAAGCAAGGGAGGGCACTGAGAAAGGCAAGGTAGTTAAAGAAAAGAGTGTCATCTGAGGATTTGAGAAGGCTTCAAATCTGGTAGCTGCATGGCCTTGAGCAAGTTACTTCATCTCTCTGAACCTTAGTTTCCTAATCTGTAAAACAGTGAAACCAGATGTTGGATCAAAACTGCACAAGGTAGGTGTGTGTTACACACTGGCTTCCCTTCCCATCCTCGTGTTTCAGAATGGGAAGCCTACCCAGCGCCAGAGTCTTTAGAAATCACAAAAGCATAAATAAGAAGCAGTCCTGCAGCTGAAGCATCAGCCCAGCAGAAAAGCAACTGCAGTGAAAAGATATGCTTCTGGCACTTCCCACCAACAACGGAGAAAAGCAGATTCCTCTCTTGTATTTAAGCCTGGGGAGGACATCATCAGAAACAAGCTAAGCAAAAGAGGGAAGGTATCTGTCATGAGGGGCAACAGGAAGACAGTGAGGTGCAACCTGCCCCAGGGACAGGATCTCAACTCAAGAAGGAAAGAACCTGAGAAGTCAAAAGGACACCCTCTGTCCCAAAGGTAGGGGGTGTATGCCTGGGCTCTAATGTACCTCTGAAGTGCCCCTCCAGGGCAATGGGACAGATCAAAGCAGTGAGGCCACCAGCTCATGTGGGACTACCCTAGGAGCCTACAACAACCCCGGGACTATGTGCTTACAAGAGAGGGGCCCAGGACCATCTCTGGGAGTGAAGGAGGGCATCTGCTGAATGTGCCAATACACACTAGCCACATGACCTTGGAGCTTCGGTTCCAAAGTGGAGGTGACATCAGGACCGTTAATGACAATGATACCTCAAGAGGAAGACCCTGGTCAAATGGATGGAGTCATCAGCAGCACTCCTTCTGGCAAAAAGGAGCAAGTGCATTGCATGCAGCACAAGGACAAGAGCCCAGACACTGTCCCCCTCCCCTGCCCCTCAGCACCACTGCTGGGACCGCCACCACGTCCTGCTGGTAGGACAGTGGTGGCATTCTCAGCCTCTGCATATGCTGCCTGTCTCCTCCACACTTGGCTGACAGAGTTCCATGAAGTCCCTGCTGAAAGCACCTAGCATGCTATTTCCAGATCAGCAGGTGCCCCGGATGGGGGAAAGAAGGCATTTTTAGTGACTTCAACCACTGGTTGCTCCTGACATCACCTACTTGCTACTTGCCCCTGAGAGAGTGGATGTGCTGCAGGGCACCTTTAGGAAGTAGACAGCAGGCCAGAGCCAGATCTAAGCCTTATTTCACACCTGGCCCTCCCACCCTGGGACTCACCGCTTTGGTAGACTCCAGGGCTCCCGAGGCCAGTGCATCCCGGCTGCCCCTGCCCTTGCTGCCAAGGTGGGGCGAGGAAGAGGGTGAGTCATCGATGTAGGGCAGCCCATCTTGGTGCCGGCGCTGCTCCTCAGCCCGGTCTGCAGCACAGCTATAGCCAGGTGGCGTTCCAAATGACGTATCTGTGTGTAGAGAAGCAGCTGTGTTAGATATAGGGAGAGGGGCAAGAGAGAGCTCTGCCTGGGAGGGTCCACACCCCACCTGCCCCAGCAGGCATTGGGCTGATGATGTCTATCACCCAGAGGTGTTGAACAAAGACTTCAGGTAGGCTGACCGCACCTTCACAACCGACTGAGCAAAGACCACAGGGTGAGGCAGGGCCAGAACAGTGGTATGCCCCCCAGACAATGAGACTGGGCTTTCAGGACACTGTCTGGGGCACATCTGCCCTTGTCCTGGGAGTGGGCCTGAGCCATTACAGAAAGATGGACCTCAAATGCTAGCATCTTGCTCTCGGGGATGGTCCTTGTGCACCTGTCCGTGGGGATCTGATGGGGGCGAGAAGCTCAGATCATGCCACTCCAGGTGCAAGCCCTGGCCACTGTGAGCAGTGCCCCAGGCCCACCAGTCCCAACCCAGGGAACGGGTGCTGCAGCCCTTTCCCCTCACCCCACTCTGCCTCTTGGCTGACTCTCAGCCCACCTCCCAGCTGGTGTGGCAAAGTCCTAGACCATCTTTACCCCAACCTGAGTGTCCCTGTGAGGACAAAAGTGGCCTACCCTATGGCCGGCTCCATGCTGTTCGGAACACCTCCATCCTAAAAGCACCTGAAGACAGTCACCCCTTCCTCCTGGCTAAATTACAAAGCCCATACCCCTTGGCCAGCCTTTGTATAGCTCTGTTTTCAGAACTGTTCTAATCCAATGGATCCTCACCAGGACATTAACCCACAAGGGCCCAGTCCACTCCAAGTCTCATGTGGGGGTCACTTCTTGACTCCTTCCACAGGGCATCTTCACAGCCCATGGGATTTCTGAGGTCATCTTGATTGGGTTACATCACCTTCCCCATGACTCACCAGCAAGCAGTCCTGTCCAAATGTCACCACCACAGGCAGCCTCTGCAGTGTTTATTTACAAGATTACAACTTCCGCCACCAAGCACACCCAGCCTGGGGCTCAACCTCTAGGTGGCACTGACCACCCAGGCCAAGCAGGCACAGGCTTCCAGAGTCGACCCTGCAATTCTAGTGGGAGACTGTTTTCTCAGTTCTTTCCATGCAGCAGCCAAGAGAAGCCGTGGCTGGAGTGACCAGGTGCTCACCACATCCAGCTATGACGGCTGCCAGTGCACTGTGCAACTCATCTGCCTACGTCCCAGCTTCCTCACACACCTCTGCCTCTCCCACTTTCTCCATTTCTGTGTCCCAGCAGGTCACATGCCCTCTAAGAGGTGTCCTTAGCCCTGGTTACACGTTAGTGCCACCTGGGGAGCTTCAAAAACAGAGACCAATGAAATCAGACGCTCAGGGAGATCTGCGTCCTGGTGGCTGCAAAGGCTTCCTGGGGGTTCTGGAAGAAGCCAGGACTAAGACTGCTGCACTGGCACAAGCTGGGAGCTGGCACTGTGCTGGCTGTCACCCACACTGTGTCCCTGCTGTCTGCATACAGGCGCTGACCACAAAGGCCAGGCAGAGCTCTGCTGCCCTGTGTGTCTGCAGGAGGGCTCCAACAGAGGCCAATTCTGAGTTGAAAGTGGCAGACAGGGTAGGGGACACTCAGAGCTGGGTGGGCTCCTACCGTGTCCCCTAACAAGCTCCATGGGCTACAGAGGAGCTCCTGGTACCATCACCGTGTTGGTTATCAATGCTCAGCCCTGCTGGGGTTTGTACTGTCCTACCAGGACAGTCAGAGGCCAAGGCCAAGTTCTGTCTCCTCCTCCTAAGTATCTCCAAAGGCACTCAACCAGCTCTGGTCCAGCATCCCCGAGGACAGATGGGGAGGGTTTAAATGTATTAAAAAACACAAAACCCTGTTAATGCAGAACCCTAACCCCACACCCCAGCCCCCAAACAGGTCTGACTTCAGCTTCCATTTCCTTCTGGGGAATCCCAGATTCTTTTTAACCAAAATGAACACAGAGGACTTCTTGTCCTCTCAACATCCATGATATGAACCCTGTATTGCAGCAGCCCCTACTGAAAACTTGCCTTCCATGGGAGCTGCTTTCAAAGGCAGCTCAGGCCCTGGACAGAAGGCTTTAGCTGTCAGATGCCTTCCTCACAGGTAGCCTGAATGATCCCCCTGGGCCAGGAGGGTCTTTGCTCTACTTCTGTAACCCAGGACACTTCCTCCAGGTGGGGCAGGTGGGCCAGTTCTATGGGCTGTGGTGTGAATTTCCCAGAAGTGAGGCTCCGGTCCTGCCCAGGTTACTACCTACCGGTGAGAATTAGTGCAGGTCACTTAAGCTGTCCGTGTCTCAGTTTTCCTGATTTTACAATCAGGCATGTGAACTATACAATCGATAGAGGCCCACTCAGCTCTAAAATGTTACGGTCACTGTGTGGGTCAGCCAGTCATGCCCTGCCTGCCTCCTGACCTCACCTCCTTCGACAGCTTTCTTCCTCTGCTCCCCACTCCTCCTCTGGACTCCGCTTTTATATTAGCACAGGATTTTCAGCGTCCGCACATCCTCTCTAAGAAACTTTAAACTGTTCATTTTTTTTTTTTTTTTTTGAAATAATGACCTTTTAGAAAGTCAACAGATTCATCACCTGGAAGAGCACCCTTAATCTGAGAACCACCACCTGATGTCCCGGTAACTACATTGAGCTCATGTTCAAGATCAAATTAATATCAAGTGACGCCCCAAGTAAGAACTTTAGGGTCAGACTCGGGGGGCTCTCTCCAAAGACTGTAAAGATTCCACATGTGTGAAACAAAGTGCTAGCTTAGCAATGTCCTAAAACCCAGGGCAAAACCTAGTGCCTGCTAAAGGTTTGCTGGCCAGGGTTGTGTGGGGCCATTGACTCTGATACGGACACTTCACCTCCACCAGGTGAGACTGAAAAACCAGGTTCCATAGCCGGACTCCACAAGGTAATTATAACCATCAGACAACTAAAAACCCAGCTGTTTCCAATTCTGCACACATATCCCCAAACTGATGTCTGAGGAACTGATGCTTTTATGTCTGGATTCCGGATGGCTGGTCACTGCTACTGCAGCATTCCACCTGAGGCTTCAGCCCATGGTCCCAGTGAATCCAGCCTGCTCCAGTGCAAATGAGACAGAGGGAGCAGGAAAGCTCTCATTTCCTTGTCGCCCATCCTAAGTGGCATACAGGGACTTCCTTTCACACTGCAGTTTTTCCACTCCTGGGTCCCCGCATCTCTTGGAGCACAAAGTATATTACTGGAGGGCTCTGGGAGCTGCCATTTCCCAAGAACCAGAGCAAAGTGAGAGAGGGGCCTTGCTCTCCCCTCCTCTACCAGGAACACCCAGTGGGAAGTCTCATTACCTCAAAGAACTGGGAACCTGGTGGCTGAGTTAAGCCCGGAGCCTCCTACAAAGTTCTACCCAAAGCTGAAAGCAAACACTGGTTTCAGAGGAGGGGGCAGGGGGAAGGGGCTACGATCCTAAGGCTACAAGAGGCTCAGGGAAATGAGGGTTGATCAACAGAGCAGCTAACCAGCGGGGAGGAGGGCGGGGGAGAGTGAGGCCCATTCAGAGCTGGCAGACAGCGGCTGGCTGAGTGTGGAAAAGGGATGTGCACAGTGAAATCCAAAACCTCCTCCGCTCCAGGCAAGTCGGCTTAGCAGCCACAATCCCTGCACTCTGCAAATCTAAAATCTAGTCTTTGATGCAAGAACAAAAGGCAGCCACCCCCACCCCCACCAAGTGGGAGGAATAAGTCCCCGTCAGCCCAGATCACATCCCCTTCTTACACCTCAAGGACAATGCTGGTTAAAAAAAAAAAAAAAAAAAAAAAAAAAAAATCCTTCAGAAAGATTAAACATAGTGTTACTATATGATCAAGTGATTTCACTTCTGGGTATATACTTAGAAGAATTGCAAACAGGGACTCAAATAGATATTTGCACACCCGAGTTCCTAGCAACAGTATTCACAACAGCCAAACTGTGGAAGCAACTCAAGTATCCACTGATGGATGAATGGATAAGCAAAATGTGGTATGGATATGCAGTGGAATATTACTTAGTCTTAAAAAGGAAGGCAATTCTGACTCCATGCTACAACATGGATGAACCTTGAGGTCATGATGCTATGGGAAATAAGCCTGTCACAAAATGCTCAATTTACTGTGTGAGTGCACTTATATGAGGAACCTGGAATTGTCAGAATCATCGAGCAGAAAGTAGAATGGTGGGTGCCAAGGGAGGAAGGAATGGGGAACTGGTGTATTGTGGGTACGGAGTTTCCGTCTGAGAAGATGAGAAAGTTCTGGAGATGGATGGTGGTGATGGCTGCACAACAGTATTAATGTACCAAATGCCAATGAGCATGAGTGGTATGCTTAAGAATGATTAAAATGTTCCATTTGATGTTATGCAACAAGTATATACCACATGCACATATTCCTAAGATCCCTCCCAGATAGGGGCAATGCTTGGGTAGCTGAGCTGTGGGGAGGGCTCAATCCCTTCATGTGGGCAGCCCCCTGCAACCACATCTAAAATAAGCACAGAATGGAAACTTCCAAGCAGTGTGCTCCCTGAGTTGATGAGAGCAGGCTGGGTGGCGGGTACCCGGGCTTCATTATAGTCTTCTGTGTATTTGTTTCATAACAAAGGACAATAAAAGGAAGCCTTGCTCGGCTATGTGTATGTAGCCTCAAAAGGAGGCCCAGTGTCACACGGCCAGACCAGTCCAACTGGCACAGCCACTGTTTGTTTCCAGCAGCTACCCCTCTACTCTTACAGAGTTTATATATCATCTTTTCCAGGCCACGTCCCTGCCCACCCGCATTTTCCTGATGCAGACTGGATGAGATTCCTGCCAGCCCATAAGAATCTGGTAATCACAGATCACACCCAGTGCTGGAGCAGGACCCCTCACAGGATCACAGCACCACAGGTGCCCAAAGCCCTGCAGCAACCATCCTCAGGGCTCTCAGAGGGCCAGAGTTACCTGCCTTCAAAGCATCAAATGCCCTTTGCCCAGCTTCAGTCCTGTCAGCCCCTCCAGGGGCCCCCAGCCTCTCCCCACAGCCTGTCTTTCCCTTAGCCCAGTCTCGGTTCAAACATCTCCAGTAACTTCGACACTCCTTCCCTATTTTCATTATCTGCAAGCCAGGAAGCAAGCATCTTACTGTGAGGCCTTTGCCAGGCCCTGCTGGGATCTCTGCTGCAAGGGTTCCCAGGACACGTGTGCAGAACCAAGCTCAGACCACCGGCCACATGTCTCCCAGCTGTAGGAGAGGCCCTCCTGGACCCAATGTACCTGGAACGTCCCCAGATCCTGCTTCCATTGCCTTGCTGCTGCCAGAGGTACAGGGCTCAGATCCCAGCTCCTGTCCCACCCTCTGACCAAGGCACCCCAAGAGAAGAGCCTGAAGCAAATCCTCAGAAGGAACGAAGGTTATGATCTCAGCCCTCCCCTCCCAGAACAGATATGGGAACAGCTGTAAATGGCCAGGGGAGCGATCCTGATAAACACATACCAGGGTTGAGAGGAAAGAAGAAGGGATACTGGGAACTCAGGTGGGGGTGGTGTGGCAGGAACTTCATTATGCATTAAGACAGAGGCAGAGTGGTCTCCTATCCTGTTGACACTGTTAGCAAATGGCTGGGTGGTATTTTACCAAGGTAAAAGAGGATCAAACACCATCTTCTTTCCGGTGGCTCGCCAGCTACAGTGGGCAGGTTTCTGCAGATGCAGGCACTGAGCCCCCACCTCGTCGTATCTGCAAAAGCCCTGCTTTCCCCTCCCTCCCTGGGCCACAGGCAAACAGCACAGTGCTGACGATGTTGTGGTACTGGTAACTTGCAGACGGCAGCTCATGTCCTTGGGGATGTCTTGCCAGGTAGGCATCGCCCCTCCAGGAGAGGCTCAGAAAACTGTGGCTGGAACAGAAAGATCTAGGTCTCACCGAAGGGCACACAGGTTCCACAGGTTCGAGCTGGCTCTGGACACCACACTTATGCACAGCCTTGAGGCTTCCTCCCACACCCCGTGTGCTGAGAGCAGATTCTATCTACAGGATAGGCCATGGGTCCTGGGGCTCGGCTGGCTTCTTTACTGTGTAGCAGAACCCCAAGTACAGTCAGGGAATATCTGCGGTGCTTCAGGGAAGTGAGTTTCCCAAACAGTAGAAAAGTCTCATGTGCCACAGCAGGCAGGCATTTTTGCAAAATACCTGCTACCCTTTCCTGGGCACTTCCTCTGGGTGAGGGACAGTGCTGATCTCCTTGAATCCACTCTGACCCCTTAACAGGCAGAAACGTCTAGATGCTCATTTTTCAGACAAGGAAAGGAGTCTACAA
Source organism: Panthera onca (assembly GCF_046562875.1). Taxonomy (NCBI): domain Eukaryota; kingdom Metazoa; phylum Chordata; class Mammalia; order Carnivora; family Felidae; genus Panthera; species Panthera onca. The sequence goes on from NC_138350.1 coordinate 18,349,866, forward strand.
GAGAGGAACAGGTGGAGCTTGACTACGCCGAGGTCCATTTGTGTCACCTGCATATTTGGTCATTTTCTGAAGACATTTCTAAAAGGCTGAGCTGATAACTACATGACTTAGCAATTCCTCTCCATATGACCAAAAGGAGAGAGAACAGGTGTTCAAAGCAAAACTTGTACCAGAATAATTCAAGCTATATTCAAGTGGCATTATTCACAACAGCCAAAAGGTAAAATGACCCAAATGTCCATCAACTGATAAATGGATAAATAAACTGCAGAGTATCTATATAACGGAACAACATTCAGTCTCAAAAAGGAATGAAGTACCAACACAGGCTGTAACACAGATGCACATTGGAAACGTTACGCTAATTGAGGAAGGCGATCATAAAAAAACACCTACTGTCTGATTCCATTTATATGAAATGTCCAGAAGAGACAAATCCATTGAGACAGAAAGTGGATACTTAATGAGTATGGGATTTCCTTCAGGGGTGATCAAAGTGTTTGGGAACCAAACAGAGGCGGTGGTTGCACAAAATCGTGACTGTACTAGGCATGAGCTGTTCGCATTGAAACGATTAGTTTTATGTTATGTCATTTCACTTCAAAAAAAAAAAAAAAAAAAAAAAAGATCTGTTTTCCTCTGTTAAAACAGGGAACCCGGAACATTATCCAGCTGTTTCCTGAAGACCAAGAACATCATTCCGGACAGACGTCAACACTGCCTGGCACCAGTACCTCAGGCCACCCGCTGCTTTACTTTCTAAGATATCTGGTTGGTTTGGGTGGCTTTCTGCTTTCTTCTCTGCCATCAGGCTGGCAGCTGTCCCTTCTGCTGTATCTACAGCAAGGGGGTCAAAATTCTTTATAAACAAGATGTCCCCCATCTAGTTGGCCACTGTATCCTGGAGAGAGGTCTGTTGTTAGAGCCCTTGGTTTTGTGGGAGAAGGAGAGGCAAAGAGAGCACCCTAGGATCCCGGGACCATGATCCTACTTCATGCTGCCACCCCAGCAATGACGTCACCAAGCTAGTGTGGAAAGCTCCGGCTACCTGGGTAGTAGGAGGTCACAGCCCAGACCAGCTTGTGCACACAGAAGGCCCTGAGGCTAGGCAAGTCTCCCTGAAAGGCCAGAAAATGCCAGCTGGGAAGGGCCCGAGCCTGTCCTGCTCAGGCCTGATGCTTCAGCTCTCCAGGCAGCTCTAGATTCCCTGAACAAGGCTAAGCTCTCTCGGAGGAGACAAACGGACTAATCACAATAGCTCTTATGACTCTTACACCTGTGGTTTGGGTTCCAGCTGGTTGGAGACTGAATCACCACAAGGTCAACTTTGAGGGTGACTTTTAGCAATAAAGACTGAATGCCCCCAGTGTGGGTAGATGAGGACCCCCAATCAGCATCCAGAGAGCAGTTAAAAGATTTTCTTCTATCTTCAAGGACCCACCCGTGCCTAAAGCTCTTGGATCCTCGAGGAGGGAAAGATTATTTATGTTCTGGGCCTGGGGCTGGAACCAGCTGGTGCCGGGGCGGGGCAGGCAGAGGCTGGAACACCAGCTGGGAAGCTGCAGCCCTCAGTCACCGGATGATGGGATTATTCTTCTTTAGCACCACCTTGACTCTGCAACAAGGTTCAGAAAGGTTTCTTGGAGGCAGTTTGGCCTCAGACAATGTTGAGTACCAACATTCAGCCAAGATGTATGACACTTCTATTTCTTTTCTTTTTTTTTTAATGTTTATTTATTTTTGAGAAAGAGAGAGAGGGCACATGCATGAGCAGGGGAAGGGCAGAGACAGAGGGAGAGAGAGAATCTGAAGCAGGCTCCGTGCTATGAGCGCAAAGTCTGACATGGGGCTTGAACCCACGACATTGTGACCTAAGCCGAAGTCAGATGTTCAACCGAGCCATCCAGGTACCCCATGACACTTCTATTTCATGCCAGGCACTGTGCTGGGCATATGATGGCAGGCACCACAGACCCAGCCCCTGCTCCTGTGAGCTGCCAGAATTCCAGGAGTCACATGATATGTACATCATGGCAAAGCCACACATGAGGGGCAGCCAGACCCTCAGGCAGGGCAGCAAAGACCATCTCCCTAAGAAAGTGACCACTCCAAGACCTAAAAAGAGGCAGACACTGGCTACCCTCCAGAACATGAAGGTGGGAAGGACACTATAGTGTGTTGAATCGTGGCCCCAAAAGGACATGTCCATATCCTAACACCTGGCATGTGTGAATGGAACTTACTTTGGCAAAAGAGTCCTTGCAGATATAATTAAGGACTTCGAGATGAGATCACCTCGGATTATCCAATGGACCCTAAATCCAATGACAAATGTCCTTTTGAGAGACAGAAGAAGAGAAGGCTGTGTGAAGGTGGAGGCAGAGATTAAAATGCTGTGGCCACAAGCCAAGGAACGCATGGGGCCACCAGGAACTGCAAATGGCAACAGAAGATTCTCCCCTGGAGCCTCCAGAGAAACATGGCCCTGCCATATACCTTGATTTGGCCTCCTGAACTGTGGAAGAACACATATTTGTTGTTTTAGGCAAGGTAAGCTTGAGAGGGCAGGAGGAACACCCACTTTCCCCACCTCCACCTTCACACTGCCTGGGGAGGGTTAGGAAAGGAAATACACGTATATATATCCATGTTCATAGCAGCATCATTCACAATGGCTGAAAGGCAGAAGCAACCCAAAGTGTCCACTGGCAGATGAATTAAACAAAATGTGGTATACACATATAATAGAATATTACTCAGTCTTAAAAAAGAAGGAAGTCTGGGGTGCCTGGCTGGTTCAGTGGGTACAGTAAGTGACTCTAGATCTTGTAGGTTCAAGCCCTATGTTGGGTGTAGAGATTACTTAAAAATAAAATCTTTAAAAAAAAAAAAGAAGGAAGTCCTATAACATGCTATATAACATGGATGAACCTTGAGGAGATTGTGCTTAGTGAAATAAGAAAGTCACAAAAAGAAAAACACTTCATGATTCCACTGACATAAGTATTAGTTTGCTAGGGCTGCCATAACAAAATACCATAGACTGAGTGGCTTAAACAATAGAAATCTATTTTTGCACAATTCTGGAAGCCTGAAGAGGACAATCAAGGTGCCGGCATGGTTGGGTTCTGGTGAGAGCTCTCTTCCTAGCTTGCAGACAGATGCATTCTTGCTGTGTCCTCATATGGCCTTTTCTTGGTGGGTGGAAAGAAAGAGGGTGCTAACTCTCCAGGTCTCTTCTTATAAGGGCACTAATCCCATCATGAGGGCTGCCCTCGTGATCTATCTCCCAAAGGCCCCACCTACAAATATCACATTGTGAGTTAGAAGGATTCAATGTATGAATTTGTGGGGGGGGGGGGGCACACATATTCAGTCCATGACATAGGAGGTACCTAGAATAGGCAAATTCATAAATTCATAGAGATAGATAATAGAATGGGGGTTGTTAGGGGCTGGGAAGGAAGGGCAGTGGGGACTTACTGCTTACTGGGTGTAGAGTTTCTGTTTGGGATGAAGAAAAAGTTATGGAGATCAACAGTGGTGATGGTTGCACAACAATGTGAATGTATTTAACACTACTGAATTGTATGCTTAAAAATGGCTAAGATGGGAGGAGCCTGGGTGGCTCAGTTGGTTAAGCATCCGACTTCAACTCAGATCATGATCTTGCAGTTTGTGAGTTTGAGCCCCACGTCAGGCTTGGAGCCTAGTTCAGATTCTGTGTCTCCCTCTATGCCCTTTCCCTACTCACTTTCTCTTTCTCTCTCAAGAACAAATAAACATTAAAAAAAGTAAAGACTTTAAAAGCCAAGGTTTAAAAAAAAATGGTTAAGATGGGGACGCCTGGGTGGCTTAGTTGGTTAAGCATCTGGCTTTGACTCAGGTCATGATCTCATGGTTTGAGTTCGAGCCCTGCATCAGGCTCTGTGCTGATGGCTCAGAGCATGGAGCCCACTTGGGATTCTGTATCTCCCTCTCTCTCTGCCCCTTCCCCACTTGTGCTCTCTCTCTCTCTCTCTCTCTCTCTCTCTCTCAAAAATAAACATTTAAAAAAATGGTTAAGATGGTAAATTTTATGTTAACCACTGCCCCCCCCCCACAAAAATAAAAACTCAAACAAAAAAATAATGATCAGCCAGGTTTAGACATTTTTTAAAAAGAGGAAAGAAGTACAGTGTTATGGGCTGAAGCATGTCTCCCCTGCCACCCAAATTTATGTACTGAAGTATTAACTCCCAAAATATCCAAATGTGACCTTATTTGGAGACACAGTCTTTACCAAGTTCAAATGAGATCTTAGATTGGGCCCAAATCCAATATGACTATATCCTTATAGAAATGAGAAATTTAAATACAGGCCAGCAGGTAGAGAAAACACCACGTCAACATGAAGACAGCCACCTACATACCAGGAAAAAAGGCCTGAGGCAGATTCTCCCTTACACCCGCCCTCAGAAGGAACCAATCCTGCTGAAACCTTGATCCCAGACTTCTAGCCTCCATAACTGTGAGACAATAAATGTCTATTGTGTGAGCCACCCAGTGTGTGGCTCTTTGTTACGCAGCCCTAACAAACTAACACATCGGTAGTTATGGAGATTGGGCACCAGCTCTGAGAAGCCACTTCCTACCAAGTGTCTCCATGATCATGTCTCATGGAAATGGGGCTCTGACAGGCCAGCCAGCTGCAGCCACCTGGAGGCCATCCACACTCAGCAGCATACCCACAGCACCTCCATATTCCAGACTCTGACAGCAGAGAGAGAAGAAAAGGGCAGCCACTGAACCCCACATGGTCAGAGGGCAAGAGGTAAGCCCCGGGCCTCATACGCTGCATTCACCCAACACATACACACCATCCTGGGCTCTCCTTAACCAGGGCCACTCTCCCTCAGAAGATAAGCTATTGCAGATTTGCCCCAGACTGTGCTACTTAAGAACAGACCAGAATATGGGGTGTCTGGGTGGCTCAGTTGGTTAAGCGTCCAACTTTAGCTCAGGTCATAATCTCATGGTTCGTGGGTTCAAGCCCTGTGTCAGGCTCACAGGTCAGAGCCTGGAGCCTGCTTCCAATTCTGTGTCTCCCTCTCTGCATCCCTGCCCCCCACCCCCTCATGTTCTGTCTCTCAAAAATAAATAAATGTTAAAAAAATTTTTTTTGTAAAAAACAGACCAGAACCACTGGGATATCCTGCAACTATACAAGTCAGAAATTATAGAAAACCAGCGTTCTGAATCCACACAATAGTCCACCAACTCCCCCCTACCCCCGTCAAGGGCAGAGCAGGAAGGGTGGGAGACTCCCTCCTGAGTGAAGCCCCAGCACTTTTTTCCTTCCTGACCTCAGGACGTGAGATGGGGGGCTCACTTTGCTCCCTTCATCATGCTCTGAAAGGGGGATTTCCCATGCACGTAAGGAAATTGAAGATACCGAAGTGATAAGTTCACAGCACCTAGAAGTCAGAGACCAACTCTGGGGACAGACTGAGAATATGCCTGTAAGCCTGTTATGGCCTGAATGTTCTGTGTCTGCCCTGTATTCACGTATTGAAGCCCTAACCTGCAATGTGATGGTACTTGGAGGTGGGGCTTCTGGGAAGTAATTAGGTTTGGATGAGGTCACGAGAGTGGGGCCTCCATGATGGGATTAGTGTCCTTATAAGAGGAAGAGACACCAGAGAGCATGCTTGCTGTGTATGCGCTCTCGCTCTCTCTCTCTCTCCCCCTTTCATATGTGAGGACACAGCAAGAAGGCAGACATCTTCAAGTCAGGAAAAAGTTCTCCACTAGGAACGGAATTGGCCGGCACACTGATCTTGGATTTTCTAGCCTCCAGAACTGTGACAAATAAATGTCTGTTGTTTAAGCCCCCAGTTTGTGGGGTTTTGTTACGGCAGCCCTCCTTTGTCCTCAGTGGATTTCCAAGGCCCAGGTCCTTTCCACTGGAGAAATAAACAAGGAGGAGGGGCAGAGGTGAGCTGGAGACTCCCTACCAGGCGAGGGAACCTCCTACTAGCCCATATTCCTACCTTGGAGAGGTGTAGGTCTGGCTCAGTCCTAGAGGATGGTCTGCAAATCTCACTGCTGCTCTAGTCCTGGGTCACCACCATCTATGGCACTCCTGAGAGGTTTATGGCTTCTAGATGCACAGGAGGAGAAGGGACCTGGGATGCCGGCTTGAGTTAGGGGCTCTGAGACTTCTGAGGGGCAAAACATAGCGTGGCAACAGGCACATGCCAGATGCATGGCTTCAAATCCTCGTGTCTCTGAAAGGGAGCTAATACCTTGTCTTACAGATGAAAGTTGAAGGTCTGGAAGCGGAAGCAACATTCCCTGAGCCCCATGGCTAACAAGTCGAGTTGAAAAGCAAGGATCCACCCAGGCAGGTGTGCCCAGCCAAGGCTACCTCCTGGAGGTTCAGAAGGTTTGGCCCCACCCTAAGCAGGATCCCCAACTTCAGGCACCCTGGGGATGAACCAGAGATGAGGTGGGGCAGCGGGGTGTGGGCATATTTTATATTCTGCACCAGAATATGAGATGTACCAGATGTCAAAAGCCAAGGAACAGACCACCAGGCAGCATGGTCTCAAAGTCTAGGGCAAAATGGATTTTCCCCTGGAAAACCTTCTGTGCGTTTGAATCAAGTGGCTAAGAACTCTACCATCCTTGACTTACATATTTGGAAAAGGAAATATAATTCCTCTGTTCCAAGACTCCCTCCAACCTGCCCAACCTCCAGGGCCTTCTTCCATCATGCCCCCAAAAAAGACAACAAACAAACTGGGATTACCGTGGCCACGCGGAGACTCGTTTCATCTCTCAATGTTCCCACCAGTGAAATGGGGCTAATGACACTCTACCCTCATACCCTGAGGGGGTGATGAGCAGGTCACCCTTCCCCTGCCAGAGGGAGGAGGCATCCAGAAGCACAAGCATTATTTATCATAATTATCAGAAGCGTTGACTGTTCATATGGTCAAACCTGTGGTAGTTGCTATGTTGCTCCTTTCCAGAAAACCGCATGATTGCCTCTTGCCTGGCTTCTCCTAGAGTACTCAGCATCACCCTCTACTTCCTTGTGAGGGTGAGGCCTCCACTTTGGTTAATGTGGTAGGGGGGTTCGTGTGCTTGGGACTACTGGGATGATTCTTCCCAGGACTGCGAGCCTGCTGTCAGCAGAACCCATGGCACCCACCAGATCTCAGGCTGCTGTGGGTCGGAGGGTGACCCTGGCAGGGTGACCCCACCCACCTAGCCCGCTCCAAAGCCCACCAGGGCTCCAAATGCCAGCCCCATTCTGCCCTTCTCAGCAGCCCAGAGATGGCCTACGAGGAAGGCTGTGGCCCTCCACCGCCCCACAGCAAGGATCAGCAGGCCTGGAGCTTTCCCCATTCCCCTGGGGCCTCAGAGTCTCTGTGGAGCACAAGGTCTTGAGAACAGCTGAGGAATGAGCCGGAAAACATGCCAGCAAGGATTTCTGTCCAGATGAAAGAGGAGACAGAGGACTAGCTTTGGCTCTTGACCTGAAACTTGAAACTGTCATGTGGGAATTACCACCTATGGTGATAATCCCAGTTGTCATCACGATGTGACAGCCTGGTCCAGGCTCCATGCTCACTCCTCAGTTGGCCAGCCCTTGGGAACCAGGCTCGGTCCCCTCCACTTGCTTTCCCCAGCTCCGTGGGACGAGACAGGATTCACACCCCCAAGACACCCCCAATGGTACAACTGCCAGATGCCCACTCTGGCCTCTATCTTGGCCACTTGCCAGCCCAGCCAACAGACCCAGGAGGTCCAGATGAGGGTCTGCAGTATGCTCAGTCCTGAAAGCAACCTTTTGGGAAAAGCAAGTCCTCTGGAGAGAGATTCAACCCACAGGGCAGACCCATAGGCACAGGCACAGAAGGTCCTGGGCCCATCAGGTGTACAAATACTAGGAAGAGGCCCTTCCCTCAAGAATCAAGGGATCCCAAGGGAAACAAGGCATCTGGAAAGGCTCCCAGAGGCATCCGAAACCAGCTCTGAGCCTGGCACTTTTCCCAGAAATACTGCACATGGTAGAACAGCTTGGTTCAGCTGGGTCACCCTGCCCAGCAATCATGCTTATCAGGCTGGCACCTCACTCAGGGACTATTGAGGGCACAGAATTTGAACTTGGACTTCCCAGACAAACTTCAGGTCTGTCTCCTGTCTTTAGAAGCAGGCCAATCCCTGCTTCTTAGGGCCCTGACTCTAGCCCACTACCTAAGGTCGTTGTCCTGGCATCTCTTTACCTCCAGGGTGGGCACTGCCATCCCCCCTGCAGAGGTGAGCAGTGGAGACCCAGTCAGACCACACATTCACAGCAGCATCTGGCACACAGCAGGCATCTAGCAGGTGTGTGTCCCCCCTCAGTCCTTGTGAAAGGAACTCTGACAGCTTATGTACAGGACGCTTTGCTGTGCCCACATGGATCTTCCCAGTATGAGTTTTCTGTCCTCTTAAAACCAGTCTCAGCTGAACAGGTGTGTATTTCCCTGTTCTTGCTTTAATCCAGCCTGAGGCATGCTTTGCTCTTGGCCAGAGGGTGGGGGGGTATTGCTAAAAGAGCTGGGGGCAACTGGAAGGTTGGGCTGGTCTGTTAGAATGGCTGGACCCAGACTACCTCAGAGCCACCAGCTTTCTCCCAGCCCTTCCAAAGAGGCTGTAGGAGTCAGCACCACAGCAGCAGTGCAGACAAACATACCCTAGCTCCCAACACCACTCAGCCATGGTGTACCTTGCTACTGCAAGATGGAGACAGCCATGGGGTGCTCAGAGCCCACGGGACAGCAGGAGCCCAAGGAACCTGTCTGAAGAGGCCAACTTTTCTCTACGGGATGTAAGAACCTGGACAGCAGTGTCCAGAATGGCTGCATGTGGAAGGCATCAGAGCTGGGGTAACAAGCTGACACAAACATGCACATGCCATATTCCAAGTTTCCAAAAAGACCCACAACTCACCAGTGATTATGACACATCCCTTCTTTTCTGCAGCCTCTCCCGAGATGCCTTAGAAGACATGGACCTGGATATTTACTTCCTCCATCCCCTGTGCAGAGGGCTCCCTTAATTGGAGAGTTTACACCCAATGATCTAACCCAGAGGGCAGGCTGGGGGCAGAGTTGCTTTTAGGGAATCCAGAGCCAAAAAACCCATGAAGTGAAACAGGAACAGAGTCTCTGTTCTCAAGCCCACTCTGGTTTCCACGCTCACTGTGGCTGAGGGAGTATCAGGCGCAACATATTGCAGAGCCAGGAAGGCCACCGCTGACCTTTGCCAAGCCACCCCAGGAGCGGCAAGGGCCCCCTCACCCTCAACGCCCCATTCTGGGCCTTGGTTCACACCCTCTCCACCCAGATGGCCTCCCTGGGCCTCTGAATTCTACCAGTTCTTCACCACCCGCTGCTCCAATGACCCCCTCCCAAATGTGACTTAACCTGATAGTCACCTCCCACCCCACCAGGGGGACACTCTCCTGGGTTCTTTTTTCCACTCACTGTGTGTAAGAGCCTGACTTCTCACCTACTTTACAACCCACATCGAGTCCCTCCTCGACTACTCATAAGCTCCTTAGGACTGCCAGGAGTCCTAAGTCCCATGACCACCCAGGGACCTTTTGTAAAGGGACCATCCCCCACCTCACTTATTTAGCACATGGTACCCCCTTCCCTCCCACCTCTACCTCCCCACAGGGCCAGGATCAAAATAAACAGACAACCACCTATACACATAACCACTAACAAACACATGGGGTTCTGGGAAACATGAGATTAAAGGCAACCCCCCCTCCTTTTTAAGCTGGTAAAATACATAGTAAATTTTCCATTCACTTTCTCTAGAGAGGCCAGCTGTGCACAGGTCTCTATAAAAACGCTCACTTAGACAATCCCACAGCTGACAGCCATCCGGAGGACTCAGCCCAGGTTTTCAGAACATCTGAAGGGTGTGTGGGTTGAGCTCATTTCTGAGTCACAAAAACCGAAAGTGATTTTTTGGGTCACTGACAACCAGGAAAGCGTTCAATGTCTGCCCACTGACCCCACGTGCCCATGGCCTAACAACTGATTTTCCACGGGCCCCTGGTTGGCATACCTCCTGCAGGAGGGGGGGCCACTGTGCTCTTCTGAGAACTAGGAGGGAAGAAGCTGACAGGGTGGGGAACAGGGTGCTAAGGGCCCAGGTGCCTATTACGTGCACACACAGGGCCAGCACTTTATATGCATCACTGAAGTTGAACCTCATTGTTTGGGAAAGGGAATAAAAAAGCAGTGATGGTATCTTCTGTTTCCAAACAAGAACAGCCTGTCACCACCAGGCAGAGAACTGCTGCAGGCTCCCTCCGCCAGGAGAAGGGCCAGTGGGAGCCGCACGGAGATGCTGCCAGAGCCCGGAGCCTACACAGGCTGCTGGGAAGCACATTTCAAGAACTGAGCATCTGAGTGGGGAGATGCTGCTGCAGGCAGGCAAGCAGGGCCTTGGGAGGCACTAACACAGGTCCTGTTCTCTGGTCCGGGCCCTGCCAGCAGACCTCAAGGGGGTCCCAGAAGACAAAAGCAGGAGCAGAGGAGCCCTGCAGGGGAAATTTCTCATTAGATCCCAAAAGTATGGGAAGAGTCTTCTTTCTAAGGCTCCAGACCCAAGTCCAGGCTGATAGCATCTGAGCTGATTTCTGTCCCTCAGTATTTTCCTCCTCTGTGTCTCTCTGTGTGTAGCACGTGTGTGCACATCTGTATACGTGTGTGAAGTGTGTGTGGCATATGTGTGTGCATGTGTGTGTAGGTGGCACATGTAGGAGGCATGTGCATCCACCAAAGGGAGCCTAACCCAGCCTCTCCAGCTGGGAGCTCCTGCTTATCTTTGCCAAACTGCCACAGAACAGCATCTCCTCAGCCAGACCCCACAGCATGGTCCTCGTTAATAAGCCCTCTCACCATCCTGTGACACAGCAGCACTTACAATCCCTCTCGTTGGCTGTCTCACCTTGAGGCTGGGGCAGGACAGGGCCACAAGTGCCCACAGGTACATCAGGTCAGCTCACTGCTGACTAGCTACAGAGACACAGAGTTGGCGGGTACCAAGCTGGGCTGGAACCTCAATCCCAGTTAGGTCCCATCTGCCCCAGGCTCCTGCCTTTCCAAGTGACAGGATCTGCCACCCCCACGCTGGTTGCATCTGAGCTGCTGACCTGAGGCAGAACTCACATGCAGGGCAGCACAGATCTTGGCTCAAACCCAGACCTACCACTGCCCAGCTGGGTGACCTTGGCAAGTTACTTCATCTCTCTAGGACTCAGGCTTCTTTATCAATAAGAATGGCCAGCAGATCCCGAGGAGAAGGTGCCAGGCATGGTGCTTGGCACAGGGCAGCTTCCAGGGTGGCACGTGCCCAGGGTCCTATCACCCAAGCTGGGCCTGAGGCTTAGAAATCAGCAGGCTCTGTTCTCGGCTGAGCACTGGGTCTCGAGGCTTTCAACTGCTAGGGAGCCTAAATAGCAACAAAAAATTAGGGAGTAGAGCTAAGGCTAGATTTAGTAAGTTGACAGTGCATCCTGGGACAAGGTGACTCAGCATCTAAATGATGAGTGGCCTTCAGAGAGGCTGAGGGAGTCCTGGGGGGCAGGCAGGCATGGCAGGACCACAGGCAGAAGCAGCAAGGGCTGAGAAAGAGGACAGGAAGACTCGCCCCAAAGACTTACTAACTCATCTGGGACTTCCCTCCCCCACCTGAAGCTTCAGCCAGGGATCAGATTCTCCCTCTGAAAATGGGGCATAAACGTGGGAGCAGGCGTGGGTGGGGACATAACTCACAGGCCCATGTGCTCCATGAGCCCGGCCAGATGGTGCAGGTGGCCCAAGTATCCAGGGAAGAACGCACCGCGCATTCCTGTTGGATTCCATTCCTGCGGGAAGGGGGTGGGGAGAACACAGCCAGCACAGCCTCCACACAAGGCAGCCTGAGTCCAGGACAGCCCTCAACACCACAGCTCCCCTACCCCCCGACATGTGCTTCTGGTCCCCATACAGAAACGGAGCACGGAAATCATCTCCGAAACAAAACCCCTCCTCCCCTGTTCCCAGGCATCTATAGCATGCCAGGCTGTTACAGACCTTACTGCTAACCCCAACACAGCCCTGTAAGTTCCTAGAATCACTCCCATTTGACAAATGGAAAAACAAGAGTTCGCCTGTCACCATCTGTCCTGTCAGATGGTTCTGGACGCTGGGCTCCCCATTCCACCTGTGGCCTCCACCACACAGAAGCTGGAACCCCACACCATGATGGAGCACATTCCATGAAGGAATGCTATGTGTCCATGACAACTGCATAGGGTGGGTGCTCTAGGGAATGACAGCTGGATGTGGGGTTGGGGAGCAGGCAGGTGGGAAGGCAGACCTTGGCATGCAAGACAGGCAGGAGTGAGGAGGCGATTTCTGGGATCCTGTGGCCAGGAATTCCCAATCTTGCCAAAGATCTCCATGCATTCATGGCCTGAAGCCTTTCTCCCCACTAGAAACACAGGCCGATGGCTATACCTACCCCTGAAAAGACCTCTGAGTCGGGCCACAGATATCAACAGAAGGGCCTGAAGCAGAGCAGGGATTGAGCAAACCAGGGTATGATACCGCCAAGTATCACAGGGGCCAATCCCAGGGAGCACTACCACACACACAAAGAAGAAAATTCAAAGGCAGAAGCTTGAACTTCTAGTTCCAGGCGAGATGGAGAAAGTGCACTCCATATTTTCCCACTCACCATAACTACAGATTTTGGACAAAACACATGAAATCACTATCGTGGGACTCTGAAAGGCAGATGAGAGCAGAAGCACCGGGAAGGCATCTCAGGACTTGAGGGACGCCCCGGAACTGCCTTCTCTGGTTTTGTTTGCTTTAAGCCTTAGTTCTTTTAGAGCAGTTTTAAGTTCATAACAAAACTGAAAGGAAGGAACAGACTTTCCATAGTCCCCTGCCCGCACTCATGCACAGCTTTGCCCATTATCAACAACCCAGCAGAGCAGTGCATGTGTCACAAGTGATGAACCTACACGGATACGTCATCATCACCCAAAGCCCATAGTTTGTGTTAGGGTTTACTCTCAGTATTGTAGATTCTATGCATTTGGACAAATGTCTCATGACATGTATTCACAATTATCCTGCAGAAGAGCTGGATTTTTTTTTACCTCCCATCTATCCCAGCATAAGCATTAGAGCAACCTGAAAGTGTCAACAGGCATAGACAGAAAGAAAAACAGAAAACCTCAAACAACAGAAAAGCCTGCTCTCTCCAAACAAAGGACCAGGAAGGAGGGATCCAGTGAATTAAACTCTTGTAATCTTAACTACTTTGCTCCAGGTAAACACCAGCAAAAATGAGGCAGCAGTTCCCCTCCCTTATGACACAGCTGCAGCGGCAGTGGCCCTGTGGGGTGGAGTCCTGTGGCCTCTCCACTCTATACCAGGAGAGTACCACCAAAGAAGCAGAGCCCCATGGGGCACCTGGATGGCTCAGTCAGTTGGGTGTGTCTGACTTTTGATTTTGGCTCAGGTAATGATCTCACAGCTCATGAGTTCGAGCCCCGAGTTGGGCTCTGAGTTGACAGCGTGGAGCCTGCTTAGGATTCCCTGTCTCCCTCTTTCTCTGCCCCCACCCCCACGACACATGCTCATGCGCTCTGTCTCTCTCTAAAAAATAAACATCACACACACACACACACACACACACACACACACACACACAAAAGAAGCACCAGAGCCCCTATCTCCACTGGTAGGGTAGCAGTGGACCTTTGGGTGACAGCATGGGAGGGTGGAGCCCAGCTTTCAAGTCAGGACCTGGGGAAGTAGAGAGTGTGGGACAGATCAGGGAGAGGAAGGAGGTAGAGAAAGGATCCCTTAAGTCTGTGTGTGAAGCCCTAGGCTCACCCTCAAGCAGCAAATGTGTGAAACCACTTGTCTTCAGCACTGCACAGGTTTGGGAACTGAACTACATAGGTGAGAACTGATACTACTGTCCAGCTTGCAGACTGATCCCCAGCTGATGAACAGCAGGGTGGATGATGGAACTACAGGCCACAGAAAGTGGGCTAGAATGTGCAGTCTGAATCGAACTGGGTTGACTGGCTGTTTAAACAACTCTATCAATATCTCCAATATACTAAAACAATCTAGACTCTTATCATGTAACATTCAAAATGTCCAAGATACAATCCAAAAATTACTCAACAAACAATCTGGAAACCTAAGCTATTAAAGGAAAGGGGCATCAACAAACATTACCCTCCAGATGACCCAATGTTGGAATAATCAGAATACAACTTTATTATTATTTTTTTTAATGTTAATTTATTTATGAGATAGAGACAGAACGGGGGCAGAGAGAGCATGAACGGGGGAGGGTCAGAGAGAGAGGGAGACACAGAATCTGAAACAGGCTCCAGGCTCTGAGCTGTCAGCATAGAGCCAGATGCAGGGCTCGAACCCACAGACCACGAGATCATGACCTGAGCTGAAGTCAAACGCTTAACCGACTGAGCCACTCAGGCGCCCCAGAATACAACTTTAAAGCAGCTATTATAATTGTGCTCCAATATAATATAATCTATTATAATCTATTCATTTCAATCTAATCAATATAATCTATTATAATCATGTTCCAAGAAGGGCAAAGACTCTAGAAACAAATGGTAAGAACAGGAGTCCTCAGCAAAGAAATAGAAGCAATAAAAAAAGAACCATATACAAATTTTAAAACCAAAAAAAATAACAACTGGAATTGGAATTCCTGGAAAGGAATTCAATAATGGAATGGAGATGGAGCAGAGTCAGCGAACTTAAAGACAGATCAGTAGAAATTATCCAATCCAACATCACTCATCATCAGGGAAATACAAATCAAAACCACAATGAGATACCACCTTACATCTGTCAGAATGGCTAACATTAACAACTCAGGCAACAACAGATGTTGGCGAAGATACGGAGAAAGAGGATCTCTTTTGCATTGTTGGTGGGAATGCAAGTTGGTGCAGCCACTTTGGAAAACAGTAGGAGTTTCCTCAAAAAACTAAAAATAGAACTACCCTACAACCCAGCAATTGCACTACTAGGAATTTATTCACGGGATACAGGTGTGCTGTTTCAAAGGGACACATGTACCCCCATGTTTATAGCAGCACTATCAACAATAGCCGAAGTATGGAAAGAGCCCAAACGTTCATCGATGGATGAATGGATAAAGATGTGATATATATATACAATGGAGTATTACTCGGCAATCAAAAGAATAAAATCTTGTCATTTGCAACTACGTGGATGGAACTAGAGGGCATTATGCTAAGTGAAATTAGTCAGTCAGAGAAAGACTAAAATCATATGATTTCACTCATATGAGGACTTTAAGAGACAAAACAGATGAACATAGGGAAGGGAAACAAAAATAATATAAAAACAGGGAGGGGGACAAAACGGAAGAGACTCATAAATATGGAGAACAAACTGAGGGTTACTGGGGGGGCGTTATGGGAGGGGGGATGGGCTAAATGGGTAAGGAATCTACTCCTGAAATCATTGTTCCACTATATGCTAACTAATTTGGATGTAAATTTTAAAAAATAAAAAATAAAATAAAATAATAATAATAATAATAAAGAAATTATCCAATATAAATAAAAGAGAGAAAAAAGAGTAAGGAAAAATTGGAACAGAACCTCAAGGATGTGTAGGGCAACATCAAAACATCCAACATTCATGTCACCGAGGTCCCAGAAAGAAAGAGACTGGAGCAGAAAAAAATATTTGAAGAAATCAGAGCTCACTAATTCTCAAATTTGGTGATGGCCATAAATGTATAGGATCCAAGAAATACAGTGAACCTCAAACAGGATAAACAAAGAAAACCACTACCAGACACATCATAATCAAAGTGCTAAAAACCAAAGATAAAAAATCTTGAAAGAAGTCAGAAAAAAACCAACATATTACATATAGCGAAATGAAGATCCAAATGATTGTAGATTTCTCACCTGCCACTATGGAGGTCAGAAGAGGGTAACATAATAATAATAATAAAGTGTTAGAAGAAAAGAGAGAAATTATCCTTCAGGAATGAAAACAAAATAAAAACCATCTCAGATGAAAGGAAACTAAGACTTAGCCTTTAGGACCCATTTTGAACTTCCAACCTCCAGAACAGTAAAATAATAAACTTGTGTTGTTTTAAGCCACTAAGGTTATGGTAATTTATTACAGCAGCAATAGGAAACGAATTCATGTGGCTTTGACCACATGGAATCAAACTAAAAATCAATAACAGAATGACATCTAGAAAAATCCCAAATATTTGGAAATTAAATAAGACACTACTAAAGGATCCACAGGCCAAAGAGGCAGTCCCAAGGAAAACTGGCACACGGTTTAAAGGGAATTAAAATAAAAATACAGTGTATCAAGATATGTAGGATGCAGCTAAAGCAGTGCCCAGATACAAATTTATAGTATCAAATGCTTGTATTAGAAAAGAAAGGTTTCAAGTCAATAATTTAAGTTTCCATCTTTAAAAACTAAAAGAAAAGAGCAAAATAAGCCTGTAGAAAGGAAATAATAAAGATTGGGGCGCTGGGTGGCTCAGTTGGTTAAATGCCTGATTCTTGCTTTCAGCTCAGGTCATGATCTCGCCGTTTGTGAGATCAAGCCCTTCATTGGCTCTGCACTGACAGTGCAAAGGCTTTTTGGGATTCTCTCTCTCCCTCTCTCTGCTCCTCCCTCCCTTTCTCTCTCAAAATAAATAAATAAACTTAAAAAAATAAAGGCAGAAAACAATAATATTGAAAACAAACAAACAAAAAAACAGAAAAATAATTGAAAACAAAAACTGATTCTGGTGGTGCTGGGGGAATTAATAAAACTGATAAACCTCTAGCCAGACTGACCAAGAAAAAACTAAAGACGCAAATTAGCAAAATCAGGAACGAAAGGTGAGGTCTTACTATGGATCCTACAGACATCAAGAGGAAATATTACAAACCACTTTATGTACATAAATTTGACAACTAGATGAAATGGGCTGAATCCTTCAAAGACACAAACTACCAGAACTCACTCAAGAAACAGATAAGTTGAGGGGCGCCTGGGTGGCGCAGTCGGTTAAGCGTCCGACTTCAGCCAGGTCACGATCTCACGGTCCGTGAGTTCGAGCCCCGCGTCGGGCTCTGGGCTGATGGCTCGGAGCCTGGAGCCTGTTTCCGATTCTGTGTCTCCCTCTCTCTCTGTCCCTCCCCCGTTCATGCTCTGTCTCTCTCTGTCCCAAAAATAAAATAAACGTTGAAAAAAAAAAAAAAAAAAAAAAAAAAAGAAACAGATAAGTTGAACAATCCCATGCCTACTAAAGACACCAAATTTGCTGTTGAAAAACTACAAAAGTAGACAAACAAAAACCCCTAGGTCCAGCCAGTTTCACTACCAAACATTTAAAAAGAAATCACACCAATTCTTTACAAGTTCTTCCAGGAAACAGATAACTTCCAAACTCATTTTATGAGGCCAGTATTAGTCTCATATCAAAGCCAGAAAAAGACAGTACAAGGAAAAACTACAGACCAGTATCTCTCATGAACCTTGAATACAAAAATGCTCAACAAAATATTAGAAAATGAAAGGCAGCAAACACACACACACAGACAGACACACACACACAGATGCAGCTATCTATCACAACCAGAGTTTATCTCCTGGAATATAAGGCTGGTTCAACACTCAAAAATCACTCAAAATTCCCAACAGACCTAATAAGAAAATCCATATGATCAGATCAATAGGTGCAGGAAAATGGGTTGCCAACCAGATTGGTACTGGCTATTGCTGTGGCTTCTAGTAGTTCCTTGTGCAGTCAAGGCAGAAGACAAGAAATACAGTTGATGCTTATTCAGCCATGTGCTTGTCTCAGGGAGGCTCTTTCCAAGACTCTGATTTGAATTCATGCTGAGAGTAAACTCCTTTGCAAAGTGCATCACCAGAGGACCCACTCAGACCTCCACATACAATTCAAGGGGAGGGCTCCTAGTTGTGAAGTCTGCTCTTGCCAAACTCAACTCCATGCTACCTCGACCCCACTACCTTCCCCACTGGGGAAGCCCCTCTGTTGGGGCTCCAAGCCTATTCTTCCAGGAGGTAGGACAAACCCAGATGGATGTTCTTCAATCCACCAGAAGAGTAAATGGCATCTGCCCTGGAGGAAAAGGAAGCCAGCTGCAACCCATTCATTCACTTTCCCTGGTAACTTCCTAAAACTTCTGAGTTTGATTTTCTCTCAATGGAACCTGCTGGGGACAACTCACCTTGACCCCCATGTCCCCAACCATTTGTGACAAGGCTGACAAAAGCTGTTGGAAAAGGAGCCCTGAGCTGATGATAACCCAAGACAGATACAGGCTCAACACATAGACAC
The DNA here is from genome assembly GCF_046562875.1 of Panthera onca. Classification (NCBI taxonomy): domain Eukaryota; kingdom Metazoa; phylum Chordata; class Mammalia; order Carnivora; family Felidae; genus Panthera; species Panthera onca. The sequence continues at coordinate 18,368,334 of NC_138350.1, forward strand.
AAGGACCTCATGAGATGGTCCAGCCTTCTAGAAGATTTCTATGGTGCAAGAACCACTCTAGAAACCAAATCTCCAATAACTCAGGGCCTTGGAAGTCTTTCTGAAGGGTCTTGGTGCTGTTGTGATCTGACCAGCAAAGGGTTTGCTATGAGACAGGGCAGTGGGTATGTGAGTGAGTGAGTGAGTGAGTGAGTGTGTGTGTGTAAAATGCTGATCAGAAAAGGTCAAAAGATAGTCTTCCAGGTGCTACTGGGGCCAATGCCCTGTCACCAAGCAGCTGAAAACCCAGGTATTGAGAACACACTTGAAAATAGTTTATCTTTTCCAAAGCTCTCCCCAGATGGGAATTTCTCACACTCCTTTGACAGCTTATCCCAGTGTTTAACCATGCTTACAGTCAAGATGTTCTTCCTTCTGTCCGACAGGGCAGCTTGGATGCTGGCTAATTTCCTGTGATGTCTCTGAGGGCTGGACCACAGGGTGGCATGCACCTGATGGCTCCCTCCCTCCTTCTGGGCTGAGTGATACCATGCAAGAGACCCACCCCTCGCACCTCCGCTGGCAAGGGGATAATGGGAGTTACCTGGCAGACCTGTTTTGAGATTCTGTCCTCCCCAAACCCAAATTCCAAGATCTTGCTCCTTCTGGTCCCCATCAGGTGGTATTAAGGAGACTCCTATATCCATCTTAAATCTAATTAAAAAGATAAAACTGCTGGAGAAAAAAACCTCCCTCTATGCAGAAGCGCTATTCCGGGGTCTTCCACCTCTGTGTTCTATCCTAAACCAGGGGTCAGTAAACTTTTCCTGCAAACAGCCAGCTTGTAAATATTTTCAGCTGTGCAAGACCTGTGGAATCTATCACTACTACTCAGCCTTGCCATTACAGAGGGAAAGCAGCCATACATCATGCATGGACAAATGAGTGTGCTGCATTCCAATAAAACTTTATTCACAAAAGCACATGATAGGCTAGGTTGAGCTGTTCCCTGGCCTGACAGGGAGAGGCCCCAACAACCTTCCTTTCCTCAGTTTCAGAACTTGGCTGTCTCTTGCCATCACTGTGGACCTAGAAATTTGTTATGAAGATTAGGAACCTTGCTCTTCATCTCTGCCCAGGCATTTAAATATTGCCAAGAACCCACTAGCACAGGCAACACGCCATGAGATAAAAGAATGTCTTCCCTAGCTCCCTTCATGTGCAGCACCTGATTACAACACACACACACACACACACACACACACACACACACACACACTCATTCGTAGTACCAACAAGTATAAAAGAATGACTTTGGGGGGAGGGGCACCTGAATGGCTCAGTCGGTTAAGCGTCCAACTTTGGCTCAGGTCATGATCTCTGGTTTGTGAATTCGAGCCCGACGTCAGGCTCTGTGCTGACAGCTCAGAGCCTGGAGCCTGCTTTGGATTCTGTGTCTCCCTCTTTCTCTCCCCCTCCCCTGCTCACACTCTCTTTCTCTCTCAAAAATAAATAAACATTAAAGAAAAAAAAAAAAGGATGACTTTGGGCCCTGTAGGAAGAATATTTCTAAAGGGAAAGATCACATCAGTCATGGCAGAAAATATGAGCCAGGATCTTGATTCACACATAACAGAGATTCTACTGGAAAACAGCATAGGACATTTGAAGGAAATGAATCATTTAGGGAGCCCAAGGAGGAGGTTTGCAAGGTTTCTGAGGCGACACCACGCCCCACCCTGCCCCGACCAAGGAGGGGCCCCCAGTTCAGCAGGACTCCAGGTCCCAGGGAAGGAGAGCAGGATGTGGGCAAGGGAGTGTGCCAGGCTGGGTGGGGAGATGTTTGTCTAGGTTTCTACCCGCCTATTTCCAAAAGGATCTGAGGCAGCCTTAAGAAATTAAACAGTGTGAAAAAAAGACCACTGAGAAGAAAAACAAAAAGGCCCAAAGAAGTTTTAGGTCTCTGGGATGCATTAACCATGTCAAATGAATTAAATTTGGCCCCCAAGATTCTAGATAGCAAAGGCCAGACAAGGGGTTAAGTCTTGGATAAGTGCTGCCAATGGATGGAAAAGCTGGGATACAAGGGGACATGAAGGGATCTGGAATTCCTTAGTGTGAACTCCCAGGTCTGCAATTCTACCCATCCCCCAGGCTGCTGGATGTACCACAAAGAGACAATGGTGTCAGTGGGATAAAAACAAGAGGTAAGGATAAGGAACAAGCCCTGGGTCATTTCAGCCTCCTCCAGACCCAGAGGGATTTCCTCCAAATCACAGTCAGTCCTGAACAGCTGCCAGCATAGACAGGGCAGAAGAGAGCTCAGGCCACGCCTTCCAAGTCTCAGGCATAAGAGCCTGGGGCACAGGTCCTGCAATTTGGTCTCTGGCTGGCAGTCTTGGCTTTGGCAGAGCCCATACCTTCCACCTGACCTGGCCAGCCTACCATAGACAGGATCTGAGAAGCAGGGGTGGGGGTGGGGGGTCCACTGACTGAGTGAGCCCAGAGGTGCATGGAGAGGAAGTCCCAAAATAATCACAATGCATGCTACTATGGGCTCGAATGACGTCTTTGGTCCAGACGGGTCCAGGGTCAGGGTCAGGTGTCCTCCTCTGTATTTAAATGGAAGAGGGGAATCCAGGCACAAAAAAACCACGACACCAAACTGTTTCTTTCATTAAGCAGGACACACATGATCTCAGTATGGCTCCAGGCAGGCTTGGCCACCTCCTGCTCAGGCACACCCTTCCTGGGGCAGCCCAGCCAACTGCCCCTGACTCCCGGACTGCCTGCAAGGTCTCTGAGGCTGCCTGCACCTCGTGGTCAAGAGGACCAGAGAAACCGATGAGAATGCCTGGCTCCAGCCCCCAGCAGTCCGGGCTCATCAAGAGCTGCTCTGTCCAGCTTTGTGAGGAAGTCTCTTCTCTTCTAATGAGTGAAGGGCAGATGGCATCACAGTGGATGGGAAGGTGAGGAGTGGGCTTGCCTCCTGGCCTCTGCCCTCCCCTAAGAGAATGTGGCTTACCCACTCACTCTTTCACAAGGTAGCTCAGAGTGAGATATCTGATCCTCCCGGATAACGGAAGTGGGCAATGAGACTTAGAAGAAAAGTGTCCACCCCGTGCCTCACCCAGGCTGCCAGGGAGGGGGCAGCAGACACTTCCACCTTGACCATGGTACCATGGGCAGGTCACCCCAATGTCCCATTGCACAGTCTACAAAGAGCTCTGAGAAAATGTAATCAGGTCAAAAGTATAAAGGCCAGTCTGAAAAACCACCTCTGAGGCAGCCACAGGACAAGAGAGCCCTGGAAACCAGCAGGAGTGACTGCGGTGTGGCAGCCGTGGTCGATGCCGGAGGACCTGCGCCCACGCCCGTCTTCCTGTTGTGGAGTCAGTCCAGCATTTGCCGTTTCGGCACCAGCTTCCTTTAGACCGTGTGGACAGGAGAGATAAACTGGCCTCCAGGCTGGCAGCTGAGATAAAGGCAAGAGCGCTCCTGTCACTGCCTTTGAGCAGCAGTGGGTCCCAGGCACCAGGGCCTCTGCCTGTGGGAAAGGCAGGAAGAGGTAGGGCCTGGTTCAGGGCTCCCTGGGGAAGAAGAGGGAATGAGGAGGAAGAAGGGGGTCAGAGCCCCCGGTCATCTCTGTGTGGGCAGCTGGGTGAAAACCACCTATAACTGGGGCCTAGAAACAAACCTAAAATCTCAAGGCTAGTGACGTAGCCCTACTGTACCCTGGAAGGATGGAGAACTGGCCTGGCCCTTCACCAGCTGGAGACTGGGCTTTGAAGGTCCCACTCACCTAGCCTCTCCTTGAGCCCAGCGTGGCCCAGCAAGTCAGGAAGGCTGATGCTCTGGAGCGGGGTGGGGAGGGAACCACCGCACGTGCACTGAGGGCCTGTCTGGGAGACACCATCATGCGCGGGACTCCGTACAGGCCTCTCATCCCATCTTCTCAGAGGCACCCGTGGAGAGGGCTCAGCATCCTCATCTGAGAGACAAGGCTCAGAGACACTAAGAAAATGTGGGACAGCCCAAGGCCCAACCTGGAGCCACTGCTCCTCTCCCCCAGTGGGCCGCACAGCGCAGGTGTGTGCACACACATACACAAGCTTACTCACACGTGCACACTCACAGAGGTGTGTGCACACCCATGGACACACATGGTCACGCCTGCTTACACTTATGCCAACTCCCTTGGTTGAGCCCTTGTCTCACTGCTAGGCCTCCTTGGCCTGCTCCATAGAGAGATGCCACCGGACACCCAGATGGGCCAAGGTGGGGACAGGAATTCCGCCCAGGTACCTCCCTCTAGGTCCTGAGGGGAAGGCTCAGGCCCTTGAGCCCGGCATCATCACAGGCCCCAGCGATCTGGCTTTGGCCTTTCTGGTCTGCTCACAGGCATATCGCTGTCAGGGCCCCCAAACCGGCTGGGCCTCCAGCCACCCTCACCCTTCCAGACCACATCTTCTTGTGCCCTTTGCCCTTTTGCCAAATCCCACCCTCCCTTAGCCTTCTCCACAATTTCCCCTGCTCCGCACCTGCACAGAAATTAGCATTTGTATGGTTTGACAGTCATAGCAATCTTTTCCACGAACATGTTGTGAACTATCACTGTGCTTCTCGTTTTAATTCACATATTTGTGTCCCACATTACCACTGAGGCTGGAAACTGCCCATATCGAACTTCCTTCCACGCCTTACTGTGCCTACAAGGGGGCTGAAGACGAGACAGGAGGTGTGTGATCCCTTCTCCCTGCAAACATCAACATCCCTACTGCATGCCCAGAGTTGTTCCAGGTTCTAGGGACACAGAAGTGAACAAAGTACAAGCAGTGACCTGGTGCCTTGGGCAGGGAGCCTGCTCTTGAGGGAGAACAACAGGAGGGTTGGAACACCTGATGAGTGTGTTACTTTTCATAACAAACATGACTCCTCCTCCTAAGACCTGCCTGTTGGAAGAAATGGGGGAGGAGGGTAGGGAGAAAATCCAGTGAACTCAACCAAAAAAATAAAATTTATACTCACCACCAATTGGGGATCTGGCTCCAGTCCTGAGAAATAGAGCTTCTTTCGCCCTGGAAGGGAGACATCCTCACAAAGAACTGATCAGAGCTGGGAACTTCCCTTGAGAAGCACTGAACAATGTGGGTGGCCTCTATCTGGCCTCTGCATTCAGCATGGAGGTGGGTGAAAGGGACTCTCTGCTCCCCTTGTCCCAAGTCCTACAGAATACCCTTGCTCTGCACCCATTATCTCCTGTGCAGACATCTCTCATTTGCCCTGGTCCTGGGGGAGGCGGCTCAGAAACAGGAGAACCACCATGTATGATTTGAAGGGAAGAGGGGAGAAAGGCAGGGGGAGGACTGGCCAGGGTATGGAAATGGTCCCCCACAGGTCCCCTGCAAAACAAAGGTACCTCTGCTCTCCTCAGGGAGGGTCATCCTTGGATGTGAGCTTCAGAAGCCTAAAGTCTCCATCTGGGACACAAGCAGATCATTTTACATCTGTGCCTCGCATCTCCAATTCATAGAAGAGGAAGGGAATTGTGGATCTAAACTACTTGGGAAGAATGAAGTATGGCTCCCAAGGAAGCCATCGTCTGTGTAGATCCCGCCCTACTATCAACAGATGGTTCTAACAGACAGGCTTCAAAGATGCCAAGAGACTTCCAGGTGAGAAAGACTCCCTGGGCACATGGGGGGGGGGGGGGGGAGGGTCGGTCCTCAGGGACAGTCTAATAAAGACAGAAGCTTGATTCTTTATCCAAAAAAACATACAGAATAACATAAATCCTGTTGAAAGTCCCACAGTATGTGTTGGCTCCTCTCTGGTGCTCAAACCACCTCAGGGAGCACTAAGTGCGGAGGCCACTACTCCCATCTTCCTGACAGGAACATTGAAGCCCAGAGAGACTCTAGTCAGGGGTTTCTGACACAGCATCTCTGACAGCAACACCCACAGCTGATTTTGTCGACATCTCTGCTTATCACAAAGAACATGACTAAAGAACCAAGTAGAAGTGATGAAGTAAGCCGAGCTTTCCAATGGCCTGAGAAGGAAAGCACTCCTCAGGATACCACAGGCCTCCCGGGCAGCCTCAGGGCCTCAGGCTCAGAGATCCTCAGGTTCTTAGCACTTCAGGCCTGGAAGAAAATGCTGCCTCAAAGATAGCTGGAGCCATTAGGCCAACATAACCCACGTAGAGCAGCCATCCAGGGTTAGCAGACACCCAAACCACTCCCCTCCGGTATTGCCTGCACCCCACTTCTCCAAGGATGTTCTTCCCCCAGCACAGCCCACCTGAACCCAAAACACGGCTGTCACTTCACTATAGGCAAAACTTCAAGGCAACCCTCCTCCTTTCAGAAGCACTTTGGACAGAGGGAGAAATCTCACGGTTCCCACTTGAGGGATGAAGTGCTTCATGGACCCAGAGGGTGGGGGACAGCAGGGCCCCTGTGAGCTCTGCTGGACCTGGAGCTCACAAGGGAGCCGCTGCCCACACAGCCTCAAGGAGCAGGTGGCAGGTGAGCTTACTGCTTTGTGCAGCGCGCACGCGCGCGCACACACACACACACACACACACACACACACACACACACACGGCAGCCAGCCCCAGGAGGCTGGGTCCTCTGAGGGACAGGCAGTGATAACAGGGCAGCTCCCTGCTCTGGAAAGCAAGGTGATATGCACACAAGTACCAAAGAGAGGCTGGACAGCACATTATGGGCCACTTTGAGAGGTCAGAAGAGGGAGTCAAGTCAAGAGTGAGAGAGGGATATGGGGTAGGACAAAGGAGGGTCATGAAGAAAGGAGCAGGGGAGCTGGACCCTGGTGGACACGTGGATCTGGGCAGGTGGAGACACGTGGAGGGCATTCCAGGTGAAGAATGCGGTGCAGAAAGCTCAAGGGAGGAAGAACTTGGAACCAGTGTAGGGGAGGGAGTTAGGAGGGTGGGAGAGCACAGTGTGGGTGGACCCGCAGGCCTTGGACCCCAGGCCAAGGGCAGCCTGGGCCCTGTGAAGACACAGGTGGTGTATCCACTGACTGACCTGAGGAGGGTGCCCAAGGGCGGGCCAGGGTCTCACAATCAAGGTGAGGGAGTCACAGTCAAGGCCACAGGAGATAGTTTTAAGGCACGGTGGGAGAGGTTGGAGTAGGAGGCTTCCTGCTAAAACACCATCTAACATCAGGGGTAGACCTGGAAGATTCAAGCACCCTCAACTTTTTGCTGACTCATTCCAATTTCCAGCTCTGAGAAGCCCCAGCCGCTGGAAGATGTCTCCCCCACAGAGGCCATCTGTCAGTTTGTGCTCTTCGCTTCTTCACTTTCTCCCCTCCCCCGGATTATTGTGAAAAGATTAGGTTTCCTGTTTTCACTGCCTGGCAGGCCCAGCCTTCTGTCCATCCATCCACTGTCACAGCCATTAGGGTAGTAGCAGGGCAGGAACGGGCTGGCACGCTGCAGGCCCTCCTGGCTCCCTAATGAGGGATTAGCCACCTCCTCACCCTGCACCAGCTGGCCGCTCTGTAAACACCACTTCCTCCCCACGAAGGGCGGGCAAGGCTGCGACCTCTCCCACGGGCAAGGAGTCTCTTAATGAAACAAGTAAATAGGTGATTCATCCTAGCTGCTGACAGCCACTCATCCTCAGAGCTGGCTCATGCCAGGACAGAAAAATCAGCCCTTTTTGGGGTGCTTCCTCTGCCTCTTCTCCCTTCTCCTCCCCCAGCAGTGGGTCCTGGACCATGGCCCCACTGCCCTGGGCTGGGCGTGAAGGGCCCTCACTAGGAGGACCAAGGTCCTCCACACCCGTCCAGTCACTTGTGGCTTGAGTGGTGAGTGAAGGCCGGCATGCTGTCAGGCTGGTTTCCAGCCTCCGCTGCCCAAGCTGACCCCAGCCTCCCAGCTAGGCTGCAGAGCTATCACTAGTCACTCCGCCCCACCGGGACCAGACCCCTCCTCGCAGTGAGCTCTGAGACCAGGAGGGCCTGAGGCAGCACTTTCCAGCTCTCAGACCCACAGCAGCAGGCTGCACTGGGACAATGTGGAGGAGAGGGGAGTGTCAACCAGCTTCATCTGCCTTAGATATTGGAGGTCCCACAGATTCTGACTAATCAGACTTCTGCAGCTGTTAAAGAAAAAGTTGAAACCCTGTGGGGTTCCCCCTCAGGGAGGGAACTCAGTTTCTGAGCGATTCACCCTCACTGGCTGGTCATGAGGCCCTGTCCTGGTCACGTCTTGGAATCTTTACATGGCCTTGGGAGATGTGAGGGGGATGAGGGGTCAGAAGCTCTGAGGGTGACCAGCAGCAGGAGCAGACATGGATGTTCACCCAGCTCTGAGGGCTTCTCACTGCTTCTGACCTGCCCGGAGAGCCAGGGCACTGGCAGGGCCCCGAAGATCAGGTCAGAGCACAAACTCCAGGCAGAGGGGGCCAGAGGGACCAGCCAACAGCACCCTATGGGAATTCAGGATGAAAAGAAGAATGAGAGCAGGAACGCAGAGAGGAGGCAGGTCCCCATGCAATAGGAAAGGAATTTCTCTGATCAGAGGAGGGTTATTCCACAGCCCACATTTCCTCTAGGGGCATTTATTTGCTCCGGGCAGGATCAAGCCCTTTCCCTGCTCTTCCGGCCACAGTCCTGCAAGACCCAACTTTTTCCCAGGAGGCAGGATTCAGTAACCTGGGACACGACTCTCCTTCCAGCAGGATGTGGGTGTTGAGACCTCTCCTGTCCCAGCAATCAGCCCCGCTCATGGCTGGGCAGGCAGCTGGAGCCCAGAGCCCCAGCCTGTATGGGAATGTCTCTCCTCCAGTCCCCATGCTATCCCATGCTTAGGCAGAGCGTGGTTTCCCAGCTATTTATTTAATTTTTTATTCTGAAGCATTTTCAAACTCACAAAATCTTGCAAGGAGATTACGAAGAACCATTTGTTTAGGAGAATAGCAGTGACCTACAAATAGGAACATGGGAGGACAACTCAAACCAACCAAACAGCACTGTCCTTGGACACAAGGGTACCCATGATGTCCTCTATTCCTATATCAAGATGGTCAGTTCTTGCTGGCTGAGCCCACGCTTGCCTTAGGGAGGTGGCTGACCAATACCTCCAATGGCATGGGGCCATTTGTGCTATAAGACCATCCACCCTCTGTCCGGATGACAAGGAAGAAAGAGCACCATGGAGCTGAAACGTGTCCCACAGTGCCAGTCACTACCTCCAGACATCTTCCTGAAGTCCAGGCTGCAGAGGTCCCACACTGACCAAGCTTGCAAGTTTAAAAGACCTAACAGTCGCCCTCACCCCACCCCTAACCCCACCATTCTCAAGCTAGGTGCCCAATGAATAGCATGTGGAGAATTTTCATTTTAAACCTATTACAAGACATGGTAGTAGCCAAAATCAAAGGGAAGAAACCACATACCTCATCTCCTTGATGATTTGTTACACAGCAAGAGATGACACATACAATGCTACACTTCACTTTTCCAGTAGGAACAAGTTCCATGTTGCTATATAACTTGCGTGGTTATCATTTGATGATTACATAATAGTCTACCAAGTTATTGTAACCCCTTTTCTATCGCAGGGCGTTTATTTTGTTTCCAGTTTTCCACTGTTATGAACACAGTGAATAGTTTCATATAATAATACCAAAAAGGAAAAAGGGGGGAAAAAGTCCTGTTTCCTTAGGAAAATACCCTAGGGTGGGATGACTGGATCTGAGCTTATAAACATGTTAATGACTTTTGAACAACGTAGACACTGGAATTCAAAGAGAAAGATGCCCTTGAAGCATGGTGAAAAGGAATAACCTCTCGCCTTCGCTTTCTGCAAAGGCATCTGTGCTCTGAAGCCAGGGCCCACAGATCGAAAGTGGGCTGCTGACACTTATCAAGGCCCTCAGCCCCAGTCAAAGAGGAAAGAGCTGGGAACACCTATCCATAAAATGCACCCACAGCTTCCTCCCAAACACTCAAGGGAAATAGAAGGTTATACACAAGATGTTTCTCAGTTAGACTTTGTAATTACCAGCTCTGCCAGATTTCCTGAACATGCCAAAATCCATGGGAATCTGGTGATTCTAGAAAATGGCCCAGGTTTCCAGGAATGGTGCAATTCCTGGAGTCTCAGTCATCGTCTGACTCCTTTCTTGACTCACTGGTCCCATATCACTCTTACATGTCCCTGTCTCCTGAAGGCAGGCTCCAACCCGGATGCCTGAACTGCTGATGGGGGCACAGAACCACAGACCTGGCCCAGGGCTGGGCCCAACACTGCTTGGAGAAGAGCTCCAACCTGCCCACTCTGTTCCACATAGGAAGCAAAATGTCAAATCAAGCAGATCCCTGTCCTACCTCCACTCTGGTTTTGTCACTGACTTGCCCAGGGGCAGCTGGAATCACACAGAAACACTCCCCTGGCTCCCCTCACTCATCAGAGAGGCTTACCACTTCCCAGGAGCGGCTGACTCAAATTCCCTTGGCAGAGAAGGTGGCTGGAAACGGAGGTAGGACTCGCAGCCAGGAACGCCCCTTTCCAAGAACTCCAGCCCTTTTTATCAGCAACCTGCTACATTCTAGAAGGCTGCGTGCTCTGGCAGTCACTGTAAGAGAACAGTTCCCTCCTCCCATCTCCCACTAATGGTGGCTGAGGGGTGCCCTGGGTGCTCATGCAGGAGGGGCCCATCTGCAAGGGGTCAGGAGTAAAAGCACATACACCCATGCTCACAGTCAAAAGGGAGAAGTAAACCAAGTATCCATAGATGGAAGGGGTAAACAAAAAGGAGTATAATTCAGCCTTAAAAAGGAAGGAAATTCTGACACATGCTACAACATGGATGAACCTCACACTATGCTCACTGAAATAAGCCAGTCACAGAAGGACAAATACTGTATGATTTCATGTATATGAGGTCCCTAGAGTCTTCAGGCTCACAGAGACAGAGAGGACAATGGTGGCTGCCAGCGAGTGGGGGAGGGAGGATGGGGAGTTTAACAGGGACAGAGTTTCAGTTGGGGTAAGATGAAAAAGTTCTGGAGATGGATGGTGGTGATGGTTACAAAACAGCATGAATGTGCTTAATTCCTCTGAACTGCATGCTTAAAAATTTTTTTGCTATTTAAAAACAAAAAGAGCAAAAGGAAAGTTTTGTGACTGGCAGAAAGCCTCCTGCCTTTAACCCTTTGCAAATGAAGGTTTGGACATAGGGCTCGCAGCTGCCAAGCCCCCTTACCTCAACCCCATATCTGCCGCCAAACAGAGTGGATCATTGTCATGACCGACTTGGTTTCTCCACTCTGGGAAGGAAGTTGTGCCAGGCTCCCTGGCTGGCGAATGCTACCTTGGAGAAGACCCAGGACACTGATCTCCAGGAAGAGTCTCTCCACAAATCCCCAGCCACTGCCCCCAGGAAAGCACACAGAATGAAAGTATCAGCAACAAGCTAGAGTCCCAGGAGCCATGTGGAGGCAGGGTGAGGAGGCTGACCTGGGCCAGGCTCTGCTACTGGGGCTTTTGTCTGTTCCCTAAAAATGTCAATCTAAAATGTCAAAAATGTCAATCTAAAATGCCCCCGTTAGGGGCGTCTCAACTCAGTCAGTTGAGTGTCCAATTCTTGATTTCGTCTCAGGTCATGATCCCAGGGTTGTGGGATTGAGCCCTGTGTCAGGCTACATCCTGAGCATGGTGCCTGCTTGGGAATCTCTCATTCTCTCTCTCTCTCTCTCTGTCCCCGTCCCTCCCTCCCTCCCTCCCTCCCTCTGTCCTTCCCCCTCTCTAAAATTAAAATAAAAATAAATAAAATAAAAATAAAACAGTCATTTCAAAAGAAGGGCTCGCATGGTTTGTGAGTTCGATCCCCACATTGTGCTCTGCTGTTGGCTCAGAGCCCTCGTCAGATCCTCTGTTCCCCTCTCTCTCTGCCCCTCCCCCACTTGCATGTGTGCGCGCTCGCTCTCTCTCAAAAATAAACATTAAAAAAAAAAAGAAAAACCACTGCTTAGAAATGCATACTCTGGACTTTTCCAACTCTGATGAAAATAGGCAGCTTCTCATCTTCCACTTTGGCCTCTAAAAAAAAAAAAAAACAAAAAACAAAAAACCCCAAACCCAAACCTCCAGCCAGCTGATGAAGCAGCCAACATCCTCTCCTGCTATCTGTCATAACAGCAACAATGATAACAACAATAAAATGAGAATAACCAGTGTTATTAAGCACTCGAGGCATGCCAGGAGCTGGGCTAAGTGCTTTTCTTGCACGCATCATCTCACTGAATCTTCATGGCAAGTCCCTGAGCAGATAGCTACTCTGATTCCTATCTTACAGATGAAGAAATGTAACCATCCTTCATCAAGTCTCAGACATACATTCTCCAAAAGTTTCAAAGCAGGGTCTTATAATCATCTCTGCCTGCTACCATGACTGGAAGTGTTTCCTTCTTTCCTAGTGGCGCATCAACTAATGGTGTACCTCACCAAGGGAGTGTCCGAATGAATGAAATGCCCCACCCTTCCAGTGATGGAGATAAAGATTCCTCACATTGCCAAGTCTTCTGCACACAAGACCCTGATACCTGACCAAATAATTCATTCCTTGGTCTGGGCAATACTCGGAACTGGCTCTGCAGTTTGCCCCTGCCATGTCTCTTGGCCAGAGAGCAGATGCATCTATTTTCCTCTTCGAATGAGAAACACACTAAAGCACACAGTTATAAACACCCTGTCTGTCAGATTCAGAGTGGGTGGCCTGTGGAGGTTATCACATATACCGGGAGATGCAGAGCAAAGCTCACGGGTGGGCACACTCCATAGATGCAAGTCTACAGTGCTGTCCAGTTCCAGACAAGAACCATGCTCCTGTCAATGGCCCTGGCCCCACAGAGCCCGAGGGGGCCTGCTCCAGGCACTAGCAGACCTGTGGGTTTTGTGGACCCAGGCAGCAACAACTCTGGCAAGCTTCCAAAAGTGTATTCCTTGCTAAGGCCCTGGGGTCCTGGGCAAAGGGTTGGTGTCCCTGTAGACTTCAACTATCATAGAGGTTCCTAGGGACATGTGTCAGAAGTCACATGCCCAAGGACTATGGGTGGCAAAGGGATCCAACTGTGAGGACAGCCCACCCTGCAGATTCTCCCTTTGACTGAAGTCAGTCCTCAATCCACAGCTTGGATTCCAGGCTGCGGGTGACCATCATGGCCATATGCCACGGCAGCTTTTCTCCTGCCCCCAGCCCCCTTTCTGGGGCCTGGCCAATCTGGCAGCAAAAATAACAGGGGAACTCGGCATCTGGACTCACGGGGAAGAAGAGCAGCGCACAAGAAAACTGCAGGCCCTTCTCAGAGGCTGAAGGTTCCAACCTCTCATCCACATGCCACTGGGACCAAACCCTTGGGGGAGGCTGAGGCAGGTGGGTTACAGGAAAGGGGAGCCAGAAGCCCAGACAGGGGTTTGCTCCCTGGTACCCTGAGGGGAGCACCCCGAACCCAGACAGAAAGGCCAGGCTTGTGGAGGAGCCAGGGACACACCGAGGGGTGTGCTCCTCACCCCCCACCCATCCACCAGGATGCAACACAGCCTGGAAGATAAGCCTTCTAAAGAAACCATAAAAAAAAGACAGTGTCCACCAAAAGCCACATGCTGTCTAACCTTATTTGCATGAAATGTCCAGAAAAGGCAAATCCACAGAGATAGCAAGATCAGGACATTCAGCACTAAAGGGTGAGAGATGAGGAGAGACCTCTGGGTGTGAGGTTTCTTTGGGGGTGATGAAAATGTTCTGGGACCAGATAGTGGTGGTGGTTGCATCACTCAACTCAATGAACATACTAAAAAACAGCAAACGGTACGCCTGAAAAGGGCAAAATATGCATATAAATAAACATATTTATTTATACATAGTCACACACACATATGGTACATAAGTTCTATCTCAGTAATGCTGTTCAAATAGAACAAACAGGAAAAGGACTGTATGGACCCGCCAAGATGATGAAACACTCCTCATTAATAAAACGGAACGAGGGGCGCCTGGGTGGCTCAGTCGGTTGAGCGTCCGACTTTGGCTCAGGTCATGATCTCATGGTCTGTGAGTTCGAGCCCCGTGTCGGGCTCTGTGCTGACAGCTCGGAGCCTGGAGCCTGCTTCAGATTCTGTGTCTCCCTCTTTCTCTGACCCTCCCCTGTTCATGCTCTGTCTCGCTCTGTCTCAAAAATAAATAATAAAACATTAAAAAAAAATTAAAAAAAAATAAGAAAAAAATAAAAAGGAACGAGCTGTCAATACACAGAACTTGGATGAGTCTCAGCTGCACTAAGTGAAAGAAGTCAGACCCAAAAGGCCACACTCCGTAGGGTTCCATTTATATGACATCTGGGAAAAGGCAAAACCACAGGGACAGAAAGCCCGTCAGTGGTTGCCAAGGGCTGTGGGTAGCGGACAAGATGCCCCCAAGAGACACGGGTGATGAACATTCTAGGGTAATGGGCCATTCTGGGGTGATGGCACTTTTCGGGGTGATGGACTTGTGTACCTTGATTGTAGCAGTGGTTACATGACTCTGTCAGCACTCGCGGAATAGTACACCAAAAAGAACGACACTTACTGTCTGTCAACGCACACGTGCATATGAACCTCAACTGACATGATAGCACTTTTGAATCTTTGGTATTTTTTTATAAAGAATTGGGAATTGGGAATATAGGTATTCTTTTTCAAAACTTTATTTTCCTAACACAGACAAAAATTCCTAACTGGAAGTCTATTGAAGGCGGAAAGGTAACTGACTGAAAAACAATTTGCTGAAGAGAAGCATTAGTAACTACATTTGGTAAGTAATGTTAACTTACTGCCATAATTATTTCACAATGTATACATACTTCAAGTCATTATGCTGTACACCTAGAACTAACACGATGTTAGATTCCAATATCTCAATAAAAATACACGAGGTAAATAAATGCAAAATCTGATGTTAGAAAAAGACCACAGAATGTACAGATTCACGTGCACAGCAGCATTATTTACAACAGCCCATGGTGGGGGCAACCTAAGCATTCACCACAGATGAATGGATAAAACAAATGGTATATAAATGGAACATTATTCAGCCTTAAAAAGGAAGGAAATTCTGGGCACAGTTGGTTGAGCGTCTGACTTCAGCTCAGGTCATGATCTCAAAGTTTGTGGGTTCAAGCCCTGCATCGGACTCCCTGCTCTCAGTGCAGGGCCTGTTTTGGATCCTCTGTCCCCCTCTCTCTCTGCCACCCACCCCCGTGCTTGTGCCGTCTCTCTCAAAAATAAATAAAACATTTAAAAACAAATAAATCAATAAAGCCTACCCTGGCTTTGTTTAAAAAAAGGGGGGGGGGAGGAAATTCTGACCCCTGCTGTAATGTGAATGAACCTTGAAAACATTAGATAAGCCAGTCACAGAAGGAAAAATGCCATACGGTTCCACTGATATGAGGTACCTTGAGTAGTCAGGTTCATAGACACAGAAAGTGGAATATGGTGATGGCCAGAGGCTGAAAGGAGGATGGAATAGGGAGTTGGTATTTAATGGGGGCAGGGTTTCAGTCTGGGAAGATGAAAAAGGTGTAAAGACGGATGGTGGTGATGGCCACACAACAATGCACACCAATGTGAATGACTTAATGCCATTGAACTATACGTTTCAAAATGGTTGAGACGGTACACCTGAAACTAATGTAACATTGTGTCAACTACACCTCAACTGAAAAAAAAAAGTTAAGGGATGCCTGGGTGGCTCAGTCCGCTAAGCATCCAACTTCAGCTCAGGTCATGATCTCACAGTTCATGAGTTCAAACCCCATATTGGGCTCTTTGCTGTCAGTGCAGAACCTGCTTTGGATCCTCTGCCTCCCTCTCTCTCTGCGCCAACCCCCCCCCCCCCCCCCGGCATCCCCACTTGTTCTAACAAAACATTTAAAAAAAATATTAAGATGGTAAATATCATGTTATTTGTATTTTGCCGCAATTAAACAAACAAATTTTTCCAATGACTCTTTCCTGTTCCGGGCCTGGCGAGGGCTTACCATCACAACCTTAGTCACAGCCTCCAACCAGCCACAGGCACAGGCCCAGGAAGAAGAGCACTGACAGAACGAGGGTTGCTTCTCTCTGCTTTTCCAGCCTGAGGTTGTCACAGCCACCAAGAGGTACTCATGGAGGTTTTTGGACAGCTGCCCCACACCATCCTTGCAAGAAGCCAACTGAAGCATAGAATTCCACAAACACTGAAGCTCTCTAGAGGGTATGTTTTGCACACAGACACAAAACACCACACTGTCTGGACTGGTGCTCCCCAGCAGGAGACATGCGAGCCAAGAAGCCACAACAAAGGTGAGTGCAGGAAGGTGCACCTGCCTCGGCCAGAGCGGGGCTGTCAGCTGCTCAGCTTAGGGAGGAGTTCTGTCCACAAAGCACCCAGAAACCCACAGAGGCCTGGGCATGTGGAGGGTGGAAACTGAGCAATGTCTGTGGCTGCCAGAAAGGCTCTTGCATCCCATACTCACCCCATCCTCCATGTAGGTATCACCAGGGCTTTCTCTGGCCGGAGGCAGCACACCAGACTGCCCTACCTCATGGCCAAGTCAGCCCCTTGTCCCAATGCCATGCTCCAGCTGTCCCAAGCCTCAAAGAATACTACAGCAAGCCATGCCATCCCACTCCTCCATGCCTCTGTGCACAGGTCTGCCGCTGTCTGGAATGCCCTCCCTCTCCCCCACTCCCACAATAGCCTAGCACACTCCTTGCTTTCCATTTGGGTCCATTCAAGACCCAACTAATGGCCCACCTTCTCCAAGATGCCTTCCTTGAGCTAACCCAGCAGAGTTAGTCTCTTCTTGGTGCCCAGTTGGTACTGACCTCCATCACATTACCCATATACCACGTGTTCCATGTCTATGGGTTCCTTGGGGTCAAGGACTATATCAATGCCTAAGCACAGGGCTTGCACCCCAGTAGGTGCTACATAAACTTCAGATTAACACATGGACGAAGAGATGGTTGGAGATGCGTGATGGATGGATGGATAGACAGACAGATGATTAATAGATGGATGTCTGGACAGGTAGATGATGAATGGAAGATGGATGATGAATGTTTAGTGTTCTCCTAAAATCCATATATTGAAACCTAATCCCCAATCCGATGGAATTAGGAGGTGGGGCCTTTGGGAGATGATTTGGTCATGAGGGATGCATGTTCCAATGAACACTAATGAATGGGATTAGTGCCTTTATAAAAGAGACCCCAGGGAGCTCCCTCATCCCTTACACCATGTGGGGACACAATGAGAAGACAGCCATCTACGAACCAGGAAGCGGACCTCACAAGACACCAAATCTGAGGGTGCCGTGATCTTAGATGTCCAGTCTCCAGAACTGTGAAAAATAGGTATCTGTTGTTTATAAACCACCCAGTCTATGGCACTCTGGTATAGCAGGTCAGGATTCAGGATTCTAACACCCTGTTCTTTCAAGGTAGAGGGGTTTGTTTATAGCTTTGATTAATAAATGACTATTTTCTGAGCTTTTTGTTATGGAAATTTTCAAACACATACAAAAACTGAGAGCACAGTACCATGAAGGTCATGTCCCATCACCTAGCTTCAATGACTGTTAACTCATGGCCAGCCTTGTTTCAGGGCATGAACATTGAACACTGGGAAGCAGCTGGGAATTGTTAACCAGGCAACCATCTCCCATCCCAGCTCTACCCCTCCAGCAACTTCGTGGAGGAAAGAGCCCTTGTGGGGGTAGGAAGACTGACCCTACCTGCCTCACAGGTTCTGTGAGGAACACTCACGAGGGCTCCTGAACAGATGTGAGACACCCATATAGGGTTCTATTAGCTTATTTCATAATCACTACGAATTAGAAGGCAGCTCACTATAAGACAGAGGTCAGCAAACTCCAGTCCACGGGCCAAATACAGACTATCACTGCCTGTTTTTGTGTGACCTGGGATCTGAGAATACTTTTTATATTGTTATTTATTTAAAAATTTCTTAAGATTTATTCATTTTGACAGGCAGGGAGAGACAGAGCATGAGTGGAGGAGGGGGAGAGGGAGACACAGAATCTGAAGCAGGTTGCCAGCACAGAGTCTGATGTGGGGCTCTAACTCACGCACTGTGCGATCATGACCTGAGCTGAAGTCAGACGCTTAATTGACTAAGCCAACCAGGTGCCCCTGGTTTGTTTGCTTTTTTTAAAATTTTTTTTAACATTTTAAAATTTATTTTTGAGGGAGACAGAGCACAAGTGGGGGAGGGGCAGAGAGAGAGAGAGACACAGAATCCAAAGCAGGCTCTAGGCTCTGAGCTACTAGCACAGAGCCCAACATGGGGCTTGAACCCACGAACTGTGAGATCATGACCTAAGCCAAAGTTGGATGCTTAACCAACTGAGCCACCCAGGCGCCCCTCCTGTTTTTTATTTTATTTAACAAAAAAAAATTTTTTTTGAATGTTTATTTACTATTGAGAGATAGAGAGAGGCAGATCGTGAGCAGGGGAGGGGCAGAGAGAGAGGGAGACACAGAATGTGAAGCAGGCTCCAGGCTCTGAGCTGTCAGCACAGAGCCCGACGTGGGGCTCAAACTCATGAACCACGAGATCATGACCTGAGCCGAAGTCAGACGCTTAACCGACTGAGCCACCCAGGCGCCCCCTGTTTTTTATTTTTAAATGATGACACTTTAAATGGTTATATAAGTACCTACTTAATAGCCTCGATTTCTCCTTGGCCACAAAGCCTAAATTAGTTACTATCCGGCCCTTAAGAAGAGGTCTGCCAACCCCAATACTGCAGAGCAAAGAGCAGAGGCTCAAATAACCGCCCTTGGTTCAAATCCAGGCTCTGCCTTGGAAGCTTATTACCCTTCTAAGCTCCTGCTGCCTGAGCATCAACGTGGCAGGCACCACCTAGCTCCCTGACGGGTGGAGTGGGGCTCAGATCCTGGAAGGATCCCATTACAGAGAGCAAAGCCAAACCCAAATGCAAAGTTCCAGTAAAGGGAGGGGTCCTCTCTCTCCTACAAGACCACCAAAGAGGGAACACTGGCACGGTCTGGGGGTACGTTCCCTGCACTGGGAGTCAAAGTGCGCAGGGAGCTGAGCTTGCCGAACAGAAAGTTCTTTAGGAAAGTGCAGACTTCCGCTGAGGCATCCATGCCCCACTGGAGTGCAGACAGTAAACAGAGTCTCCTTCCTGTCCTCTAACCCTCCAGGCTGACCAACCCATCCCCGGCACTGGCCAGCTCCAACACAAGACAGTCTCTGCTCTACTGGCAATAAGAATGCTCAGGCAAGTGTAACAGGAACCAGACAGCTCTCCCTACAGGCAGCAAGCCTGGGACTCTGACCCCAGGTGGGGCCTACACCAAGCAACAAGCTGCTGGAGACGGGTCATCTGTGATGAAGGAAAACAATGGCCCCACAG
Source organism: Panthera onca (assembly GCF_046562875.1). Classification (NCBI taxonomy): domain Eukaryota; kingdom Metazoa; phylum Chordata; class Mammalia; order Carnivora; family Felidae; genus Panthera; species Panthera onca. The sequence goes on from NC_138350.1 coordinate 18,387,786, forward strand.
TACCAAATGTCCCTACCGTTGAGGTGTAGAGACGCACACAGGAAATAGGCACACACGTGAGCCCTGCTCATCTCAGTGCTAGCCTTAGTACAAGCGTGCCTGACTATGTAGGGCTGTGCTCCGGCTGGCAAGACACCAGCTGGCACTACCAGGCCTCCCCCTGCCAACCACCTGCCTGGATACTGTCACCTCCACCGGGGCAGACAGACACCTTCCACACTGCCCTCACACCCTCCCACTTCGATCTGGGCCTCCTGCTGTCCATGCTCTGCATTTCAGCACGTTGCCCAGGTGACACCTGCACAGCCTCTGAGCACCTGCTCCCAACCCAAGGACTGGCCAATGAGCAGAGAAGGAAAATGACAAATGAACCAGCAGAGAAGCATCATGGTTCCCATTTAAACTTACATGCAGAGCCAAATCCACCCCTTGGCTCACCACAGGCTCCCTGGACCCCAGTCACTGCAGGCAGCCAGACCCAAGGGGGTCTTACAACAAGACTGTTTTGAGACCCCTGCCGAAAAGGTTTTCCAAGTAATGTGCTGGGAACTCAGAGCAGCATGACTTAATTTTATTTGGAATCATGGAACTAAAAAGGGATCTTAAAGATGCTACTATGTGGCTTGCTCACTTATAGGTGGGAATTCGGAGGCCCACAGAGTTTAAGTGAGCTACCAAGTATCAGAGCCATGGAACAACCAAGATAGGCAACACAGAGCAGGACTAAGTGTGAGCCCCAGCTCTACAATCCATGCACAAGCCAGGATGGCTACAACTCCTGAACTGTTGGCTCCCAGCAGGACTAAAACAATAAAGTGGATGCCCACCGCAGTGTGGTGAGACAACTTACTGGTGTCAGAAAACTGTCCATTCCCTTTCCTCCATAAGCCCATTACACTACGCTGCCCTCCCTCCAAACATGGCCTTGCTGCTGCCCTGACATGGCTTCTGTCGGCTGAGTGTGGCCATGCAAGCTTCTCTCCCTTCTATAAAATCCTTTTTTTACCATGGTGTTCAACTCCCTTACAGCTTCCATTAAAGCCAGGCAGGAACTCCATGGGCCACAATTAACTGGACAATTCTATCTAGTACACCAAATCCACGGCCAGGATGCATGGAAGAAAAGCTGATGTGCTTTTCCGATACAGTTACGAGCAGCCCAGGGCAGCAATAAACTATCAAGTTTCACGATAAACAAGGGGACAGCCAGTTCTTTCCCCACCAAGAACCAAGGAGCTCACAAAGAACTAAATGTCATGTAGCCAGTGGCCTTGGGAAGCTTCCCAAATGAGAGACTGGATGGGTGTGGCCCCTGCTCAGGGCCTCTCCTGATTCAGGACCCATGGGACCTGCTATTTCTGGGGAACATCAAGGAGCTAGGAGTTATGATGGGACCCAGTTTAGGGCCAAATGCCTCCTAAAGCAGACCTTAACCTCAGATCCTGCTTCGCTAGATAAAAACCTCAGATCACAATTTTGGAGTTTTTTTTTTTTTTTTTTTAGAGAAAGACATTGACAGAGCTCAAGTGGGGGAGGGGCAGAGAGAGAGAGGGAGACACAGAATCCAAAGCAGGCTCCATGCTCAAGCTGTCAGCACAGAGCCTGACTCAAAGCTCTAACCCACAAACTGTGAGATCATGACCTGAGCCAAAGTCAGACGCTCAACTGACTTGAGTCACCCAGGCACCCCACAATTTTGGAGTTTTGAGAGGCGAGCCTCCACAAAGCCTTCCTCCCCTTTCCCCTTGCCTCAGGGAAAGTTTTATCTCCTAATGGAACCACTTCAGTAAAGACCTGCAAAAGGAAAGGGCAAGAAAGAAGTCCAAAGAGAGTAAAGGATTAATTCTAAAACGAAGGGTAACCTGGAACAACATTCCTAGAAGGTAATTTGGCAGAAGGTATCAAGGGTCTTCAAACCAGGAACACCTCTGACTTGGTAAACCCACTCACAGATGCCCACCCTCAAGGAAGGAGGCAGAAATGTGAATAGAAACCCGTATCAGAAGATGTTCACTGAATGTAATGAATGACACTGAATTGTATACTTAAAATATGGCATATGCAAACAATGGGATATTATCCAGCCTTAGAAAAGAAGGAAATTCTGACACATGCTACACCATGGATGAACCTTGAGGACATTATGCTCAGAGAAATAAGCCAGTAATACTGTATGAGTCCATTTATAGGCGGTCCCTAAGAATAGTCAAATTCATAGAGACAGAAAGTAGAAGGGCGGCTGCCAGGGGATGGGGGAGGGAGGCTTAGGGAGTTAGTGCTTAATGGGGACAGAGTTTCAGGTTTGCAGGATGAAAGGCATTTTGGAGATGGATGGTGGTGCTAGAGGCTGCACAATAATGTGAATGTACATAATGCCACTGACCCGTACACTAAAAAATGCTTAAAATGGTAAATTAAAAAGTTTTTTTAATGTTTATTTATTATTGAGAGACAGAGAGAGACAGAGCGTGAGTGTGGGAGGGGCAGAGAGAGAGGAGGAGACACAGAATCCAAGCAGGCTCTAGGCTCTGAGCTGTCAGCACAGAGCCTGACGCAGGGCTCAAACTCACAAACCGCGAGATCACGACCTGAGCCAAAGTTGGACGCTTAACCAACCGAGCCACCCAGGTGCCCCTTAAAATGGTAAATTTTATGTTACATGTATTTTACCATAATTTTATTTTTTATTGTATTCTACCACAATTTCAAAAATTATTTTTGAGAGAGAGAAAGAGAGCACGGGCGGGGAAGGGGTAGGGAGAGAGGGAGGCAGAAGATCGGAAGTGGACTCTGTGCTGACAGCAGAGAGCCCAATGCGGGGCTCAAACTCATGAACTATGAGATCATGACCTGAGCTGAAGTCAGACACTTAACTGACTGAGCCACCCAGGTGCCCCATACACTTTATTCACAATATGTATATATATATAATATATATAATATATACAATACATACAATATATATATAATATATATATTATTTTGTAATCTCTACCCCCCAATGTGGGGCTCAAACTCATGACCCCAAGACCAAGAGTTGCAGGCTCTCCTGACCGAGCAAGTCAGTCGCCCCCAAACTGTATACTTTATTTATTTTATTTTTTAAATGTTTATTTATTTTTGAAAGAGACAGAGATAGAAAGACAGAGCGTTGAGCGGGGGAGGGGCAGAGACAGGGGGAGACACAGAATCCAAAGCAGGCTCCAGGCTCTGAGCTGTCAGCACAGAATCCAACACAGGGCTCGAACTCACGAACCATGAGATCATGATCTGAGCCGATGCCGAACATTTAACTGACTGAACCACCCAGGTGCCCCCAAATTGTAGACTGAACCACCCAGGTGCCCCCAAATTGTACACTTTAACTGGATGAACTGTATGGTATGCGAATTATATCTCAATAAAACTTATCTTTAAAAAAAAAAAAAAAAAAGATGCTCACTAGAGCGCCTGGGCTGGCTCAGTCAGTGGAACATGCAGCACTTGATCTTGGGGTCATGGGTTCGAGCCCCATGTTGAATGTAGAGAATACTTAAAAAAAAAATTTAAAGATGGTCACTGAAATACTGCAATTATCAGCTACATTCAGTAAAACTTTAAATGTCCAACAAAATTAATTAATATCAGATCAGTTAAACTGTAACTCTATCACAAAGTAAAAATGTGAGCCTTAAAAATAATGTTTAAGGGGCGCCTGGGCAGCTCAGTCAGTTAAGCATCCGACTTCGGCTCAGGTCATGATCTCGTGGTTTGTGGGTTCGTGCCCTGCATCTGGCTGTGTGCTGATTGCTTGGAGTCTGGAGCCTGCAGCCTTCTTCACATTCTGTGCCTCCCTCTCTCTGCCCCTCTGTCTCATGCTCTGTCTCTCTCTCTCTTTCAAAAATAAAAAAAATTTAAAAAAAAATGTTTACAGAATTATTCACTAAAACAAGAAAATGCTCACGTTAACTGACAAAGGCAAGACACCCAAGTAACGTAGCAAGATCTCAGCTACATAAAATTACAGAATATGATTTTATAATAAAATCTGGAAGAAAAGAAAATCTCCACTAACACTGAGCAGAAACCTGTCTCCCTGAAGCTTCAGGTCATCAATAACAGGTCAGCTGTCCAAATAGGACCTAAAAGAAATCCGTGCCCTCTTCCACCCACCAACCATTTAAAGCATGTAGCTAGCCCTCATGGGTTCCTGGAGGTGAATGGTTCTCAACCCCGGCTGCAGAGGGAATCACTCACAGAGCTTTTCCAGAAACCCAAGGCAGCTTGGAGGAGGAAATCGAACAGCCATGTGTGGACTGTTCATGAAGACGGGTGATGTCTGGGAGCGGGGAATAGCTGACAGCCAGCAAGAAAATGGTACCTCAGTCCTACAACCACCAGGACCTGGATTTTTGCCAACAGTCTGAAACTGGGGGAGACACAGAGCCCCAGATAGGAATGACAGGAGCCTGGGCCCTGAGCAACACTTTGTAGCCTTGGGAGACCCTGAACAGAGGGCCCAGCTAAGCCATGCCCTGACTGCTGATCCATGGACACTGTGAGGTTTCAAAACAAAACTAAGAAGAACCTCCCAAATCAGATTCTCCGGGAGTGACCAGCTGTGAAGACATGTGTGTGATTGCTTTAACTATAGCAGAGGCAGTCTATGTGGGCAGCTAGGGTGGAGACCTACCTCTTTCATTCTCTGCCAGGCCAAACACCCCCATTTCCCGTAACCACTCTGCTGACAGCCTTCAGGCTTAGCGGCATGGAGCAGAGTCCAACTATGGTGCGCCGAGGTCTGCACACTTCCATGAATACCAGGCAAAAGTTGGACTCCTAAAGATCATGTGCTACCCTGCTGGCCCCTGACCCCTAAAAGGTCCCAGTCAAATGAAAACCCCCAGACTTTTTCCAAGTGAACTACAGCCCCGCCCAGCCTTTCCAAAACCTCTCTGAAGCTTCCAAACAAAACAGAGCTGACAGGGAACAGCCAAGGACAGTATAGGATCCTGACCCACTGCTCCTGCCTGGTCTGTGTACCCCAGAGCCTGAGAGTCAGGCCAGTCTGGGTGTCTGAACACACACTGCAATGCCTGCAGGTCCCACCTCGGCCTTTGATGTCCAAGGTCATATTTATGCTCATGTCTAGTCATGCCCAACTTAGAATTCAATAAACAAAAAGTGACCCTCCTCTCCTTAGGAACAGCTCTGATTAATTCACACAATGGAGGGAACTCAGTGCTTTGGGGCCAGGGAGAAAGGGGGAAGAAATGAGAAAGAGACACCCATGTTCTGTTCTCTCAGATGTAAGCCCCCTGCTGCACCCCCAGGGCACTCTGGCTCTGGCAGCCACAACCCTGTCTGTTGCTCCTTGAAAGCCAACTGTGACAGTTTCGCACCTGCAGAATTAGGAAGCAGGCCCCTTGCTGGCTTTCTGGGGGCCCGGCTGCCCAGCCCAACCCAGCAGACATTTCCTGAGCAGAACAAAGTGCCTCCCCCAGACAGCCAGCAGGCTGGGCCTCAGCCCATTAACCTTCCCGGACTTCCTTGCCAGAGTTTCTGGAACCTGAGACCACAGACTAAGCGGGGATAAATAAGCAACCACAGGGCTCATGGGGCTAGGGAAGCCGGGAGATGACAAAGGAATTTTGGGACCAAGTCTCTGACGCTTCCTCACACGCCCCTTTCTGGAGCCCACAGGCTTCTTTCTAGAGCTGTGGACATCCTTTTCCAGAGCCACACGGGTCTACTTCTGGAACCCCACTCCGCTTCCTAGACCCCCACCCTCCCGCCCCGCACACCTCTAACAGCCCTTCTGGAGCTTTGCCTGCTCTTCACAGAGAAGAATCTGCTGCAACAACTCACACCATCTGGACACCGAAGAAATACCACAGGAGAGGAAACCACACTTATGTTAATAATCACCACCCGGATTTCTTAGGGCCAAATTCTAACAGTGGCTCACCAGCTGGTTTGGGGGGCAAGCGTGGGCCCATCTGACTGTTCTGTGACAAGATGCTGTTCCACAAGCGCCTCCCTACCAGGCACCCATGTGCATGGCTGTCTCAGATCCCAGACCATTACTGTGACTCACTGGGGCCCCTAAACCATAGGCTCCCTATCTAACACCCCATTAGCACAGGGTTCATCACTGCATTCCTCTCCAACCACACTTGGCCACCAGCCACAGGGACACAACCCACGTGGCCACCCTTTCATTCCCCCTCTGTACCAGTCATAGGGCAGACCTCTCTGTCCCCTCTCAGACCTACTAAAGGGAGACCCCCACCCCAACCCTCCCAAACTTGCTTTCCGGCCTCACAGCCACCTTTATCTCTCTCGCCCTCACCCGCCAGTCACCCCCTACCCTCTGGGCCCCAGGGTGAGCCTTGGGTGTGTCCCTGAAGCACAGACACATGCACAGAAGGCCCTCGTGACTGGATGCCAGTAAAGCTACATTGCTCCTGGATGCTGTTCAGTACTTGGTCAGTCCTTTGCTGGGGCCACTAAATCCCCCCACACACCTTGATCACCTCCTTGGAGTTCCCACTTGGACCAAGCAGGCCCATGAGTAGACACTTGGAGCAGAAACCCCGATCCCAAACCCCTGACCCCTTTGCATTTCTGCAACATAAACTCCCCTCTTGGCTCAGACTCCTCCTTTCTCTCATGAGACCCCCCAAATATGCAAATCCTAGGTCTGCTCCAGCCCTCTTCTCCCTACACACCTGCTCTGCTTCCAGCCTTCCTCATCTTTCCTTGCCCGGCCCTTTCTCTTAGGTCTGCAGCCTGCTGCCCCACCCCCATGCCCGCACTGAGGCCTCTAGCACAGCCCTCTCAACCCCCAGGCTCCCCCAGTCTCACCTCCTTTCTCTTCTGTCACCCCCTCCCACTGTCTGTCTGCTCTTGTCCTCCCCAACCTCCCCCCAGCCCCACTCACACTGACACAACTCCAGGAGCCCTATCTCCCACCAGACCATTTTGCATGCTCCTGGCAAATGCCTTTCCTGAGGTTCAGCTCCAAAGGCATCCTCTCCCCTGCTCAACAACCTTCGACCTGCCCCATCACCCTCCAAGAAAGCACAACATACTCAGCCTGGCTTCTGGGTCCTGCAGAACATGACCCCAACCCTCTGATCCACCCTCAGCTCCCCTGCTGCCCATATTTTATACCAATTCTCCAACCAAACAAGTTCTGCTATTTCCTCAGCCCGGTGACTACTTTCCAGCCTCTGAGCTCTTGCCCACTCTACTCTCTGGCTAGCAACCCTCTTCCCCAAGGACATGGGACAGACACGAGGCCTCCCTGCCCACATGCTCCCCAGCACCACTCTCTCCACAGAGCCCCGAGACCTGCCCTACATCACAGTATTTCAAGTGCCAGCTCATCCCTGCTCCTACCCAGGTCTGCAGGCTCCTCACACTCTAGTTAAGGGCTGAATGTGAACCATCTTCATATTTCCTAGGACAGCGGGAGGCACAAACCCTCCTGAAGAACAGTGTTTTCCCATACATATTAAAGAATACTTTAATACTACTGAACTCTGCACATAAAGTGGCTAAGATGGTACATTTTATGTTATGTGTAACTTTTTCCATAATAATAAAAAAAAAAAAACACTGAAAATGAGGGAAAGAAGGGTTCAGTGAGACAGGTGCAGCCAGACCCTGGTGCTGTCCAAAGTGGCTGAAGAGCGAGAGGGCTCAGTGTCCTGTCTTTCTGGCTTCATGGGGGGTTTGGAAATGGCAATGTTTTCTACATTAAGAAAGCAATTGGAAAGAAGGAAGGAAGGGAGGGAAGGAGGAAGGAAGCAAGGAAGAAAAGGCCTGTAAAGTACATTGTACATTTTAGGTGACAATCCCATGACTCCAAATACGAACGTGGACATGTTAACCCATGTTCCTACAGGAGGAAGTGGAAAGCTTTCAGAAGTCAACACTCAAAAGTGAGTTACCTTTTCTGGTCTAAGGTCTAAGACTTGGGCAAAAACAAATATTGTTTTGGCACACACCGGCTTGCGCACGCACCCAGAGAACGAACATGCTGTGTTGAACATCCACTTAAGGTAATTCACAGGTCAGGCCACTGGGACTTCCAGCCAATCGGATGATGGCTCTGAGCCTGGTGTGGCAACCTTCGTGCTTTGGAAAGGACAGGAGAAGTGGGTACCTGTATCACTGGTCCAGCCTGTGCATCCCCAGTCTCACATCACAGCCACTCCATGACGGCAGAGAGGGTTGTGGGACAAAGATCACCCTGTCTGTTCAACTGTGGAAGAAGTCCAAAGAAGTGGATGGCCTTGAGTCCTGTACCTACAACCTCAGATACCTCCGCTACGGCAGTCCTTGCTGCTCGTCCACGAGAAAACGCAAAACTCTGCAAATGCATCATGCTACCCAAAGCACTGGCTGCTCTTCTCCCTTGAGCAGAGGCCTCAGTCAGCTCAACCTCTTGGGGACTTGGGGTCCAGCCACCACCCACGCCTGGCACCAAAAGGCTTGAGGAAGAAGCTCTGAAAACATCACGCTAAGTAAAACGATCCAGACACAAAAAGACAAGTGCTGTTATGAGTCCACTTATATGAGGTCCCTAGAGCGGAAAGGAGAATGGTGGGTGCCAGCGGCTGGGGGGTAGGGGGAACGGGGAGCTGCTGTTTAATGGGGACATAGTTCCCGTCTGGGAAGATGAAAACGTTCTGGAGATGGATGGTGGTGATGGCTGCATGACAGTGTAAAAGCACTTAATGCCAATGAACTGGACACTTCATGGTTCAAACAATATATTTTATGTTCTATATATCTTACCACAATGAAAAACGGGGTTGGGGAGCAGCGCCTAGAGGAAAACCACAGCCCTAGAGGTCCACAGATGGAAAGGGCTGCCTCTGAGCAAGCAGGTCCCTCATGGACAAACCCGTGAGGCTGGCGGCAGGATGAAGCTGAACTGCCCTGGCTCCTTTTCCTGGTGAGCCCAGCAAATTCCCAGCCACCACTTGGCTTCCGGCATCCCATTCCCCCCAGGGCTCTTCCCCAAGGAAAAGGAGACTCCACCAGTCCCTCCAGAACCTCCACACACAGGCCTGACCAGGGTCCCCATGAACCAGCAGAGTGGGTCAGGGCCCAACCAGCCATGTACCAAAACACCGTCTGGAACATTACTCAGCTGCCAAAAGGAATGAGGTGGTGCTGAAATGCGACAACATGGAGGAACCCTGAAACCCTACTCTGACAAAAAAGGCCACGTTACACAATTCCATTCAGGTGAAATGTCCCAAAAAGGCAAAGTTACAGAGACAGAAAGTAGAGTGGTGGGGGCCAGGGCCTGTGGGAGAGAGGGGGTCATGGTGGCTAAATGGAGCAGTTTTCTTTTGAGGTGATGGAAAAATTTTCTCAAATTAGACAGTGGTGATGGTTGCGTAACTCTGAATATACCAAAAAACACTGAATTGCACGCTTTAAACGAGGGAATTCTGTGGTGTGGATTCTACCTCAGCCATTGAAAAAACACCACCACCAGTCAGGAACATAGCTCCTCATTTACAGGTGAAGGGAGGGAAACCAGGGAATTAGCTGCCTCCCATCATAGCAGGCCCGAGACAGGATGGAAACCGCACACACCTCTAGGTCTCCAAGCGATTTTCTGGAGCTCTTAAAAAGACAGCGAGGAGGGGGAGCCTGGGGGGCTCAGTCGGTTAAGTGTCTAACTTCGGCTCGGGTCACGATCTCGCAGTTTGTGAGTTCGAGCCCTGAGCTGGGCTCTGTGCTGACAGCTCAGAGCCTGGAACCTGCTGCAGATTCTGTGTCTCCCTCTCCCTCTGCCCTTCCCCCACACTCTCTCTCTCAAAAATAAACACTTACAAAATAAACATTTCAAAGACAGTGAAGAGAAAAAGAGACAGATCTCTGCCTGCCCCAGGTGTGCTACAGCTCCAGCTGCCCCAGCCCCTCAGGGAGGGGGTCAGGTGTGGCTGGGGAACAGCAGATGGCAGTGGTCACCGTGGGCCACCCTAACTGCCCCTGAGGCTCTGGGGGAACATCGCCCAGCTCTTCCCCATGCCCCACAGCTCACAATGGGGTCAGCTCCTCACCCACCCTCCTGCTCCAGGGGCTGCCCCCCCACCACACCTCACATCACCCTGCCAGGGCCGGGGCCAGCTCTCCAGTATCCTCCCCAACTGTACACAAAGCAACACTCTCTGGTCTGTGCAGCCTTAGGCAATCTGCAGATAGAGCCTGCATATGACAAAGCATTAGTAATTTTCAGGGCTTCCCGTCTTCCTCCTTTATTTCCTATTAAAATAAGAAAGTCTGTGGTTTTCATTTCCTCTCTTGAGGCCTCACAATCACTGAAAGTGAGAACAAAGTGGTTCTAAGCCTTTCCTCCACAAACTTGGTTGGGGGGGGGGGGGACTCTATGAGAAAAATTAAGGTCTCTCTCTTCCTCCAGCCTCTAGTTTCTGAGGCCCCCCAAAGCCATAAGGCCACACAATCGGGAACACTGCAAGAGGACTTCACTCTACACAACTAGTGGGTGGATGTGGCCCCAGCATGGAGGGCTCGGCAACATCGGTGTGTAGCCCCAGGTACCCTGGGCTGATGGCACATCATAGCAGAGGAAGTAGCGAAAGCTTCATTTGCGGCCATGATGCAGAAAAGATATATGCTGTACATTTAGGATGTAAGAACTCCACTCGACGCCCAAAGATACACTATGAGAGGGAAAAGATGGGGCCCACGGCCATGGCAGACCCCTGGAACCCCTGGAGCTCATAGGGGGCACTCTTGCCGAGCCAAGTGGGTAAAATGGCCTGCACCTACTGAATTATGCATTTCTCCTTTAAAATCTCTTGCTAAATGGCACTCAATCAACCTGCATTAGATGCCTAAGAGGGAGACTTCATGAGACCAGACAAGGGGCCAGACCCCCAGGGACCACTCGCTCTATGCACTCATGTTCCCTCAAAGTCTCCCAAGGAAGGGCCATGGTCTCCAGCCCACAGAATGAACACCCTGTGCAGGACCACACCCTGGATCTACCTTTAATGTCTGCATTTTCTCCCCGGACTAGGTTGACATACATTGCCTCTAGATTGCTTCTAGAATATCTACCTTGTCATTTGCAAGTATATATGTATATATATGATATGCAGAGAATCTCTTCCTGCTCTACGGGCATGCCAAATGACTCTAGCAGCATATATTTTTTTTAATGTTTATTTATTTATTTTGAGAGAGAGAGATAGCGAGCAGGGGAGGGGAAGAGAAAGGGAGACACAGAATCCCATGCAGGCTCTGCACTGTCACCACAGACCTCCACACAGAGCGTCAGCCCACGAGCCATGAGATCACGACCTGAGCTGAAATCAAGAGTCAGACATTTAACTGACTAAGCCACCCAGGCACCCCTCCAGCAGCATATTTTAAAAACAGCACACCAAGCCTTTAAAATGAAGTCAATCTTCAAAGGATCTTCAAAGGCTCTTCTTAAGGCAACAGAAGTACTCTGAGTGGCAATTCCCTTGGCCAGCTCTATCCCTGGATTTGCTGTGGTTGGAGCAGCAGGTCTCTCCCTATCCTTCTAGTGTCTCCTTGCATCTCTTGGCCAGCCAGAGATAGTTCCTTCCTAGTGCTCCTTGGGCCATGCACTGACCCTCCATGCATGTGGCCAGCATCTCTGTCACATCTTCTCAGCCAGGCCTTGTGCCTCTGCACCTCCTGGAACCTGCTCACAGCAGAGCACCGTTAGCCTCCACCAACCCCCACCCTCAGCCCTTGACCGCTGGGTAGAAAAGGCAGACAGGCAGTGTCCTCGAACATTTTTGTCCTCTTGGGCCCTTTGTCACATGACCTGCTACAGGAATGAATCTTAGCAAAGTACCCCAGGAGGATGTAGGGAGAGTGAGGAAATTTCCTGAGATATTTGCAAAATAAAAGAGAAAAAGGACATTTCTTGGGTGGCTGATACATTCACGGACCTGCCTAAAGGCTGGGACCAGACGATTCCTATCACGGCACTTAGCTCTATGTGGCTGTCTTGCCAGCAGACCGAAAATGACCTGCTGGGAAGCCTGTTGCCTGACACTCAGCACCATTCCTGCCTGAAACATGTTTGCTGAACATCCCTTCCACCTACTGGGCAGGGGGTCACTCTGTGACCACTCTCCTGTGATTGGTATCACCCCATGGTCTGAGGAGAGAGGCCAGCACCAGCCCCTCCACCGACCGCTTGACCTTGGGCAAGTGTGTTTGTCTCACAACCCCTCAGATCCAGTCAGATGATGGCATATAATTAAGTTCATAATCTCGCTCCAGCCACGGCACAAGAATGTTGAGGGCACATGAAACAGCCTCCACCAAAGCTGTAGTTACTACACAGGTGAGGCATCACAGTCTTTCTGCACCAGACCTCAGCAGGCGCATCTTTGAACCCGCCAGCCATGTCTCCCTTGGGCGCCGGCCACCATCCCTGTCCAGTCATTTTGCAAGGTCGCAGTAGCAAGTGCTAGAATCCAAGACAGCTAATTAGCAGGCCCCAGTCTGAGGACTCGGGAAGCTCTCTAAGGTTGAACAGGGTAAGAGCAAGCCTCAGCAAAGAAGGAAAAATCATCTCCAGATAATTTCCAAAGCTTTTCCTTCCTAGGGCACATGTATCACTGGGCCCCCGAAAATCCAGTGCCGCTTACCTGATGGGGTTAAGTGAAATTAAGAACAGGGAAGGGTCTGAGCAAACAGAGACCTCAGAGAAAGGGTCTCATTTCTTCTCTAACCCACAAACACCCACAAAACCCAAAACACAGACAGATCCACATGGGCTCGGTACACCACTATCTCATCAAACATGGTTAAGAGCCTAGACTGAGGCATGTCCTAGGACACCAAGGTAAGACCTTGTCTTAAGGATTTCACTATCCTGGAGAAGGAAGTCAGAGAGACACAAGATTAACAGGAAATAGCTGCAAACATACAGTGGAAGAAAGATATACAGTTAGGGAAGACGCCAGGACATCACCAAGATTTTGTTTTAGTATGTTCGTTTTTATTTTACTTTTTTTAAAATTAAAAGAATTGTGTGTGTGTGTGTGTGTGTGTGTGTGTGTGTGTTTAAAGACAAGGCCCCTGGAGATTAGCCTTTCCACAAATCTGTGAATAAAGGCGAGAGAGAATTTCCTTAGAGACAGTACCCAGCACACAGTAGATACTTAATAAATACTTCTGAGTGACTGAATGGGGAGAGGTGGTTGCCTTGGTAACAGAAAGGTAGGTAGAAAGCAGGATAAAAAAGATATGGGAAGAGCTGTGCTAATAACCTAAAATTTTAAAGAAAAAAAAAAATCGAATAGGACAAAAGGATCTTAGCAATAACGTGGTCCAACCACTAACTTGTTAGGCAAGGAGCGAGATGTGGCAACCCGTAGAACTTTAGGACACAGCCCTCCTGATGCCAGGCTGTGTTTTCTTGGCTCTATGAGGTTCCCGTACAACACATTACTCAAATTCTTCCTGAAACACAGTCGGTGAGGGTAGCACAGGCTCCATCTCTCATTGCCATGGCAGCCTTTCCTCTGTTGCCCAATGAGGGACTCATGGAGTGAGTCCAATACTTCAAAACATGACTGCATTTGGAGATGGGGTCTTTAAAGAGGTGGTTAACTTAAAATGGGGTGGTTAGGGTAGGCCTTAACTCAAATGAATTGTGTCCTTATAAGAAGAGGACATTTTGGACACATGGAGAGGCATCAGGGGTGCACGGGAACAGAGGGATGACCATGTGAAGAGGTGGGGTGGGGGGGAAGAGCAGCAGGGGAGCATTTGCAAACCAAGCCAAGGACAGAGGCCTCCGAGAAAACCAACCCTGACAGCACCTTGATCTTGGAATACTAGCCTCTAGAAATAAAAATTCCTGTTACTTAAACCATCTTCTGTTTTGTTATAGCAGCCCTAGCAAACTAATACAAGGGGCCACTTTACAAACGTGGGTGTGAAAGCCAAGGAAATATCACCATCACTAACAGGTGTTTTCCTAAAGAGAACATACCTATTAAGATTAGAAACGGGAATTAAGGATGAGACTACTGCTCCCAGCAACTTCAAAACCCTACTTGAGTGAAATAAACCAGACACAGAAGGACAGATATTACAGGATTCCACTTATATGACGGACTGAGGGACCAATTCACCGGGACAGAGAGTAGATTGGTGCTTGCCAGGGGCTGGGCTGGAGAGAAGATGAGTTAGTGCTGAACCGGGACAGAGTTTCAGTTTTGCAAGATGAAAAAGTTCTGGACATGGATGGTGGTGATGGTTGCACAATGTGAATGTATTTAATGACACTGAACGGTAAACTTAACAATGGCTAAAATGGTGCATTTTGGGGCGCCTGGGTGGCTCAGTTGGTTAAGCGTCCAACTTCGGCTCAGGTCACGATCTCACAGTTTGTGGGTTCGAGCCCTGCACTGGGCTCTGTGCTGACAGCTCAGAGTCTGGAGCCTGCTTCGGAATCTGTGTCTCCCTCTCTCTCTGCCCCTCCTCTGCTCATGCTCTGTCTCTCTCGGTCTCAAAAATAAATAAGATATTAAAAAAAAATTTTAAATATAAAAATAAAAAACAAAATGGTGCATTTTGTTACATATGTTTTACCATAATAAAATAAATAAACCTATCACATGTTATACAAGTAACATTTTTCTTAATGTTTCATTTTTTTGAGAGACAGTGAGCAAGAGCAAGCAGGGGAGGGACACAGAGAGAGAGAGAGAGAGAAAGAGAGAGAGAGAGAGAGGAGAGAAAGAATCCCAAGCAGCCTCTGCATTGTCAGTGCAGAGCCCGACATGGGGCCCGAACCCACAAAGTATGAGATCATGACCTGAGCTGAAATCAAGAGTCAGACACTTATCCAACTGAGCCATCCAGGGTGCCCCACTTAAGTAACATTTTAATTTAAATTACTACATTGCTTTCAAAGCAGAAAACAAACAAACTAAAAACCCAAAACAAAATCCTACATGACTGTATTCTAGTCAGGGGGAGGGACCCCAATGAAATTCATAATAAATAAATCCACCACCCCTACTACCCCCTGAACCTTGATCTAAAAAGCAGCCACAGTCAAAACTCAGGCCTAATGTTTGACAACCTGAGCGCGCTTGAAAATGCCAGTCTATTCGTTGTGAATGAGGAACCCCTCAAACCACAGGGGTGAGCTGCAGATAGGTGAGCTGCCTCAGGCACTGCCGGGTCTTCTCCCAAGTGGGCTGAGCTTATGGTTCACCTAGATGCTTTGTCCTAATAAAGGCAGCAGTCACATACACAGGGCCACAGGACTCCTGGCCAGCGAGGGGAGGTGGCTACTGAAGCCTGAGACAAAAGGGAGGAACGGAAAAGGCACATTCCCTCCCAAGAGCCACGCAAATCGACAGCATTCCCAGCTAGCTCCTTCTTTAGTGAATTATTTAGTGAAATATTTCATTCTGTTCCCAAAACAAGGAAGTCATCCTTCCAGAATTGGAAAACCCTTATAATATTTGAACTAGACTCTGCTTCCACCCTGTTGATGACTCAATGGTCTCAGACTCTACCTGGTTGGTTCTGTCCACTCTGCCTCTGCTCACGAGAGGAGCCTATACTCAGTTCAAAGGTGACCACAGGCTCTGATGTAAAGAGATGACGATCGAGCCAATGCAAGGCCTGAGTGACCTTTTCCTGGCCCAGAGTTACTCAATCTAACTGGTGGCTGATCCGTTCAATCACCCAAGGGAAAAACAAAGCAATGATCATTCTGGTGACACCACACTGCCACAATCCAAAGAGAAAATTAAACTGCTTAACAGAGATGTGAACACATAGGGAAGCAACTCACATGAAAGCCCATAAAGAAACATAAGACATGGGGTCAGATCTCACAAATGATACTTGGAAAGGGGCCGAGGGACACCGGGGCTGAGTGTTCAGATCAAGAATTCCTCAGACCTGCAGGGCGCCTGGCTGACTCAGTTGGCAGAGCATGTGACTCTTGATCTTGGGGTTATAAGTTCAAGCCTCTCATTAGGTATAGAGATTACTTAAAAATAATTTTAAAATCTTAAAAAAAAAAAAAAAGAGTTCCTCAGACCTAAAAGAGTAAAGGCTCTTGGGTTGTCTGGTCTCTCTTGTGAAAGGCTCACCAAAGGTCTCAGAAAGGGAAGTTCAAGGACAGGGATGGAGTTAGAGACAAATACAGGAGGTAAGATGCTTCCTAACTTCTCAAATCCACAACCTAACCCTGTAGCTGTGAAAAGGCGGGAGGGATCTTCCAGTAAGTGCTATGTGTACGGCTCTGAGCCAGGCTTCCTGGGAGATCCGGAAATGAACCAGGGATCCCTGCCTTCAAAATACAACACGGTCTGTTCTACCATGGGGATGAACCTTGAGGATACTATGCTAAGTGAAATAAGCCAGACACAGAGGAACAGATCCAGTGTGATTTCGTTTATATGAGGTACTAAGAGTAGTCAAATCATAGGAACAGAAAGCACAGTGGTGGTTTTTAGGAGCTCAAGGAGAGGAAATGGGGAGCTGCCGTTCAGGAGGGAGAGAGTGTCAGTTGGGGAAGATGAAAAGAGTTCTGGAAATGGATGGTGGAAATGGTTACACAGCAGTATATGTTTAATGCCACTGAACTAGACACGTAAAAATGGCTAAAATGAAAAAAAATGGCTAAAATGGGTTAAGATGGTAAATTCAGTTATGTGTCTTTTATCACAGTAAAAAATAAATAAATAAATAAATAAATAACCACAGTCCAGAGAGGGCTGACATGGGTGCCCCAGAGCCTTTGCTCCCACTGCTCCTCAGGGCAGCCAGCTTTCCCCACTCTTTGCCACTAGACATGTGCGGACAGGTGAGGCCTCTCTCCAGTTCTGCTGCCTCCGGAAGCTTCCCTGATCTCACTCTCTCTGAACACATAAACGATGTATGTGTGTGCTCCTGTCTCCCATTAACCTGTAAGCTCCCGGATGGCAAGGACTACACTCTTTCTATGTCGCCTGCATGGTAGAAAGGAAAGGGCTCGCACACAGCAGGGCTCACGGCTGATGGGCCCTGAGTGTGTGCAGGGGAAGCACCCCTGGACCAATCCAGTCATGATTTTCAGGTTCAGTGTAGGGCGATGCAGAGAACACCCTAAGGTGGCCACGTTCGGGAAGGAACACATTTGCATTCCCGCAGGGACCCGGAACCCCTGGAATCCCAGCTCTGCCACTTCCTGGTTTCATCTTCAGCTATGGTTGGGCAGACCCATCACAGGGTGATGTAAGAGCCTGCGAGGGGGCCCTCCATGAGGCACACCGTCCCCATGCCTGGCACAAAGTGGCAGGTGGTCATTTCAGCTTCTTCTCTCGACACCAGGGGCCCTCAACTCAAAAATATGAGAGCACACACATCCAAAGGGATGCTGAGGCTATTAGATCCAGGTCTCCATGTCTGCTGCTGCTGTGAAAAATTAGGGTGCTTCCACTCCCTTCCACGCTGTGATTTTCCTCTTTGTCCCTCTGCAGGGCGCAGCCCTGGCCAGCAGGCCCCACGGCTGTCTAAAGAACATCAGTAAACAGTTTGGAAAGAGACAGATGGCTTTGCCAGCACAGGTTCCCTCTTTCCCCTCCAGCCACTACCCTCAGAGGAGTGCTGAGCACAGAGCTGAAGACTCCCAGAGCTAAAACCTAACAGGAGAGAAAACATGGGGCCTTGAAGACATTCAGAGAAAGATCCAGAAAGTCCTCAGAGTGGGGTCCGAGTTGTAAAATTAACCCTGCAGCCATTTTCTGAGAGCCTACCGTGGGTTACACACAGAGCCAGGGTCTCACGCTGGCAGCAGCTGTATGAGAGAGCGGCCAGAGGAGTCGAAGAGAAGCGGAAGAGAGCCCAAAGGGCAACCTACTGAGAACACATTCGGTCCAACCGGTCCCCACTTTCTGGAAACTCAGAATTCACCATCAGTAAGAGAATACCAGTTCAGATTGCAGGTCTCCATGAAAACCTCTCATTTTCTTTATTGAGCACGTTCTCCCGCATCCCGGTGCGGGATCCCGGCCAGTTCAAGCTGGCTGGCTCCGTCGACAGCTGGCCAGACAAGGCTGGTGCCCAGTGACCACAGGGCAATCCTCCAGACCCCAGACGAGCCGCTCTGCCTGCAAAGCAGGCTTCTATATACTACAGCCTTCCACCCCCAGCAAGGGACCCAGGGGATGCAGCTGGGTCCAGCCACAGGTCTGAGCAGCAGGCCGCAGCCACCCCAAGCTGCAAATGGAAGATCAGCAACTGGCTGTATCTAAAACAAACAGGACAGAGCACTGATCACAAAAAGGCCTCTTGACAGAGCCAAAAATAACCTTACTTGTTTCAAGAGGATTCTCAGGATCGAAGCACATACAACTCCATCAGCAGAAAAAGAAAAATCAATGGAGCAGAAAACCAGATCAGCCCAACAGGGACCGGGACTCCAAGAGATTCCCCACAGCCACACACACACACACACACACACACAGCCCATCCAAACCCCACACCCGCCCCACCCTCTTCTTACTCCAATCTTACAAACTGTGCCTGGATCTTAAAACCCAGTCCCATCACCCCCAAAGTTATATACACAATTCTATGGGTTTGATCCCAAGAGTCAGACCACGGATTAGGAGGCCAAAATGAGCACCAGTGTATATTCATCCTTGGGAAGCCAAGGAAGCAATTGTGCACTGAAGGATCAGAAAATGAAGCTGGGGTAAGATGCACACAGGAACCTATGGATGAGTAATGATGGGTGATGTCTGCCATCAAAGCCAGGCAAATCAGAACAGGGGTGGCTGTGCTTCAGCCCTGGATAAAATCTTTACCCCTGTCGATGTGCAGTGGCCCACTGAGTCAGAACTGCCTGTCACCTCACTTCCTCCTAATTCCTATTTGCACCTGCTCTGACTTGCATTCGGGCCGACGGTTAGCAAGAGAACCTGACACTTTCTATGGCCTGGGAGCAGCTAGCACATCTTGGGTTCTCCAGACGTGTCTCGTAACTCTTCCAGGTCAGGAACAGTCGGGGTGGCAGGGAATTCCCAAAACACAGATCAATCTCTACTGAAAACACCCGTTCCAGACAGCAGAGATGGCCCCCACTTAATACCATCCCCACTGCCTAGAGTAAGTAGCATGATCAAAGGGCAAGGAGATCACTGCCCAGGGCACCATGGTCCCAACCCAGAGAGTATTCCCACAAGAAGCACACCACTCCAGAACCAAAGGAACAGCCGCCTACCATCCCCACACACTGCCCCTCCCAACCCAACTGCAGTCCAAACACTGGGAATCTGCATTCAGGAGAAAGTGGGGGGATGGCATTTGTTCAGGCACAAGAGGAGCATGAATCCTTCCTGTCCAGCGTGAAAATCAATCCAAAAAAGGTCATCTACCTATTTCTCCCTTGGCCAACGACCCCTTTTCTTTTCCAGACCCCAGACGAGCCGCTCCGTTTCCAGCCAGAGGGCAGGTGTGCCCACCCAAGGTGGTGGAGGTACCCACCTGCGTCTCCATGGAAGGTGCCATCCTGAGGCAGCCTGCCAGACAAGCTGTCCCCATCGCTGGGCCAGATCTGCCCGGTCTTGCGGACGCCCACGATGGTGGCCTCCGACACGATGACCTGGCCCTGCCGGTGCCGCTTCTGGCACTGCGGCGTCGGGGGGCTGCTGCTGTCAAAGGATTGCTGTGAGTTCTGTGAGGGTGACCGGCTCTTGTCTCGAAACATGCGGTAGGTGGTGGGGCTGGGGGACACGCGGCTGGACTGGCCGGAGGAGAAGTCCTCCTCGCTGGAGGTGAGGTTCTCGTTGGAGCTGCAATCTGGCGTGTAGCCCCCTCCGCTGTCCTCAAAGCTCCGAGGGGAGTAGGACCTGCGGGGCCAGGTAAGGCGCTTCTCCTGCTCCGAGGTGCTCTGGCTACGCAGGAGCGGGCCCTTGCCCTCCCCTTCCATCATCATACCCCCAACGTAGATGCTCTGGTAGGGCTGGTACTCCAGGGGCGGCCAAGGGGGTCTGCTGCCACCGTTGGCATTGATCAGGTTGTCCTTCAGGAAGCGGGGGTTCAGCTCCGCGTCCTCGTAGTCGCCGTCGAGGCCGCAGCTGCTCTCCGAAGTACGGCCCCGGTTAGAGGACCTGGGTGCGTCCCCCAGGCTCGGCCCGGTGGTGCCGTGCTGGGACTTCTTACGCTCCATCTGCATCGCTTGGCTGCCCAGGGAGCTGATCCGGTCGGACACTTCTTTGTCGTTGACCTTCACCAGACCGCGCTCATGGTGAAACTCGACGTTTACGTAGAAGGGCTTCTCGGTGTCCGCGGCTCCGGGCTGGCCGTGGCCCTTGCGGATCCTCTCAAAGTTGGACCTGAGGGCCGCCACGCTGGTGGGGGGCCCGCGGTCTTCCCGGTCCGCGGCCGCGGCGGCTCCGGGCCTGCGGGCGGCCCCGGGCCTGGCCTTGCTCGGGGAGCCCTCTCCGTCGGGTCGGGCCTCGGGCTCCTCGGCGGGCGGCGGGTCGGCGCCGTCGGCGGGCGCGGGCGGCGGGCGCTGTGCGGACGCGCGGGGCTCGGCGGCGCCGTCGGGGGGTTGCGCCGCGCGTCGGAAGCCCCAGCGCTGCCGGTCGTAGCTCTTCTTCTCCTTGGCCAGCAGCGTCTGCAGGTAGATCATGCGGAAGCGCTCCTGGTTCACCTCCTGCTCCAGGCGCCGGATGGAGGCCTTGCAGCGCTCCAGTTCCTGCTCGATGTCGCCCACCGAGCGCAGCTCCATGCGCGGCGGCTCCGAGTCCGGGAACTGCGCCTTCCACGCCTCAGCGAAGCCCACAGGGTCCACCATGGCGCGGCCGGCCTCACCTGCACCGCCCGGCTGCGCGCAGGGCCCGCCTCAGCGGCGGCTCGGCGACCTCTCCAGGCCCGGCCCCAGGCGCCGGGCGGCCCCCATGTCCCCGCGCAGCGGTGGCGGCGGCGGCGGCCGAACAATGCCCGCCCCCTCCCGGGCTGCAGGTGAGGCGGCGGGCTCGGCTCCCCGGGGCGGCGCGGGGCGCGGGGGAGGGCGCGCGCGAGGGGGGCGGGCGCGCGCGAGGGCGGGGGAAGGGCGCGGGGCTGCGCGCGCCGCTATTGTGTGCGGGGCTTCTCCGCGCGGCGCGGCGCGGGCGCTGCCCTCCGCTCGGCCCGGCGCCGCTAGCCCATGGCCGCCGCCCGCGCGCTCCTCTGCTCTCGCTCCCGCGCCTCGCCCCGGCCGCCGCCGCCTCCCAGGGGCCGCGCTCGGCCCGGCCCGCTTTCGCCGCACTCCCGCCCGGCCCGCACTCGGCGCCGCAGGAAGGGGAGGGCCGGGGGGCGGTGGCCGTGGCGCGGCTGACGGAGCCCAGCGGGCCTCTTAAAGGGGCCGCGCCGAGGGCTCCGGGGGGGGGGGGGGGGGGGGCCTAGGAGCCGCGCCCCCACCCAGCCCCTGTCCTCCCTCGGTCTCCGCGCTTGGGGAGACTCTGTCCCAGGCGGTGGCCGAACCCAGCTGTACCACGCAGAGGCCCTGGCGAATTCTGCACTCCTGGAGCAGAAACACCTGGATCTTCACTTCCCCACAGCCCGGCAGCCACTCTCCAGCTTTGGGGCTGAGCGCTCTGGGGGCCACCCTCCTGGCCCCTATGCGCACAAGAGCCTGGAGTGGCAGGTCACCTAGGGAAGCAGGGTGGGCTAGGTTGGGCCGCCGAGACCAACAGCGCTTATGTGCCCACGGGTCCCAGCACTGTGGGCTTGGGGTGGGTGATGCATCAGCTGCCACAGGGCATTGTCGCAGAGATAATCGATAGGAATTTTTCCCCCAGGTCACTCAACACCCACATGGCCTTCCCTGTGGTCCTGAGCTGTATGTTTGTCCGCTGGCCTCTCCTGAGCTTCAGAGGCCAGGGAAGTTTTTCCCGGATTGCCTGACTCAGAGCTTATGTGTTTAGTCTCCCTTTAAGGGGGTCGTCTTTGGATTGGGTGGAATACAGGACAGTCTAGAGCCAGCAGTGAAACAAAATCATCTCTGGCACTCCAGAGATATTAAACACACAGCAGAAAGCACACATCAGGTGGTCTGATGGGCACCAAATGAAAATACCCAAACCAGCTTGCTGGGTGGGAGAAGAGGAAACAGGATTTGTCAACCAAAGAACTGGGCCTGGGTCCTGATCACCACTGCCTCTGTTCCTCAGTTTCCTTTGGCATTGAAATGAGAACTAGGATACCTGTCTCTGGGGGCTGTTGTCCCTGCATGGATGTAAGGTGTAGTCTTGCCCCCACTCCGGGTCCAGTGCCACCCAGAAGAGATGCCCCAGCATCTAATCTAGAAGAAACAGAGCCCAGGGCTATTAGCCAGTCCAGCCTGGCTGGGGTTCACATCTTCCCCACCCCAGGTTTGTGACCTGAGCAGTTCTTTTCCCTTCTCTGAGCCTCAGTTTTGCCCCCATATATAAAATGTGAGCACCATGTGTAAAGCACCCAGTTGGGGCAAACATGAAACCCACCCTGATAAATGGTATGTGATGCTCCATCCACGACTGCTTGTTAAGGCTGGTGCTCTGGGAGATGGCCTTGGAGGGTTACTGGAAAACTCTTGGGCCCTGACATCCAGGTGCTTCTAGGCACAGCTCACTGCCGCCCTCTGCAGGCCTCTCCACCCTCCTGCTCTCTCTCCTATTTCGAGGCCCTCTGTCCCCTTACCCAACTCCTTTACTTTGCAGAACCCCCTCAAGGCAGGCAAGTCCTCCTGTAAAGCCTGTTTTGCAGTCAAAGAAACAGAATGAGTTGATGTCCTGACATTGGGGCTGGACAGGCGAGGCTGGAATCCTAGTAGTACTCACATCCTCAATGACCTTTTCTTTAAAATGGGAATAAGTCCTGACCTCACAGGGTGTGGCACATAGCTGCTTATGATCAATATTAGCTGCCTTCCTCAGGTGACCTGCTCAGGTCACCCAGTAAGTTGGGTCAGACAGGCTTCCAGAACCCCATTATCTGGCTGTCTCCAGAGAGAATTCCAGAAGCACATACTGCTTTCTTCCCTTGCTGATGGAGCCCCTCCATTTCCAGGGCAGGGAATTGTGGGCTCATCAGGGACTTTATCATTAACCACCTGGGAAAGAAAAGGATACTTTGCGGAGAATGGGGGGGGGGGGGGCTTCATCTGTCAGTGGGGTGTCGCTTTCTCTGGTTTGCAGGCCCCAATTCAGCCCCGCCTCCAATATTGTACATAAGCAAACTTAACTCAGAAACCGGAAGATAGTGGCTATCTGCCCTGTGAGATAGCTTCTTCTGGCCCAAGGACACTCCTCTCATCCTTGGTTCTTTCCTGAAAACACTTCCACCCTGGGTCTCTGGTCTTTTCCTGCAGAGCTTTCTTATCATCCTTCCCTCCCCCAGGGAGGAAGGAGTGAGGAGGAACGTGGGGCCCAGTTACAATCCCCCATTAGGTGTCTGTCCCCAGCTAGATCTAAATTCCCAAGACGGAGCTCTGTCTATTCAGTTCGCCCAGTGACTCCCCAGTGCTCAACACATAATAGATGCTCAGCCAGCGCTTGCCAAAAGAGGAATCTGACGTGTGTGTGTGTGTGTGTGTGTGTGTGTGGCCTGGAGGAACACACAACATGGAGAGAAAGATGGACATGAGTGGGGGAGGAAAGGATAAGACAGGCAGAGCCAGGCCGTATCAGGGGTGTGTGTGCTGTGTGGGGATCCAGGACAGGGAAGAGGTCTGGGGAGGCCTGCCAGGAGAGGTGACATCTGAGTTTGTCCTAAAGATGAGGAGCAGGAAGGCAAAGACAGAGAGACTTCAAAGTTCTAGGTATGTTTGAGGCACAGTAAGGTTAGGAGAGGAGGCTGTTATGGGTGGCAGGAAGAGACATCAGAGGCAAGGTAGGACCTTTCAGGATTGTAAGAAGTTTGGGTTTTATTCTAAATGCAAGGAAAAGCCTCTGAAAGGTTCTGAGCCTGTAGTGTCTGGTGGAATTTTCCACCAGGATGAACATGTTCTACACTCTATACTGAACAAGACAGCAGCCACTAGCTTCCCCATGCGATCACCAGGCATTCAAAATGTGGCTGCTGCAGCTGAGGAACTGGAAAAATCTAGTTTGATTTAAAATTAAGTTTGGGGGCTGGGGCACCTGGGTGGCTCAGTTGGTTGAGTGTTTGACTTTGGCTCAGGTCATGATCTCACAGTTCATGGGTTAGAGGCCCCTGCCTCTAACCAGCCCCAGTTGCGCTCTGTGCTGACAGAGCCTGCTTCGGATTCTGTGTCTCCCTCTCTCTGCCCCTCCCCTGCTTGTGTTCTCTCTCTCTCTCAAAAATGAAGAAACATTCTTAAAAAATTAAAATTTAGTTTGGGGGTGCCTGACTGGCTCAGTCCACGGAGCATGCATCCCTTGATCTCAGGGTTGTGGGAGGGAGATTGAGAGAGAGAGAGAGAGAGAGAGAGAGATTATCCCAAGTAGGCTTCATGCTCAGCATGGAGCCGATGTCGGGATTGATCTCACAACCTCAAGATCATGACCTAAGCTGATATCAAGAGTAGGACGCGCAACCAGCTAAACCACCTGGGTGCCCCAAGTTTGATATAATTTTAATTAATTTAAAATCAAGTAGCCACAGTATCTGCCATAAACAGTGGAGTCACTTGCTCAAATTTGTTTTGTGGACAGGTGAGAGGTGGGAGGTGGAAGCAGGGTAAGTGGACAGGGGCTGTGCCACGGGTCCAGGTGAGGGGTTCTGGTGACTCAGACCCAGGCTAGGGGGAAGCAAGGCACTAGAGAGGGGTTCAGTTTCCAGGTTTGTTCTGTATGTGTAGATAGATTGGATATGGAG
The DNA here is from genome assembly GCF_046562875.1 of Panthera onca. Lineage (NCBI taxonomy): Eukaryota > Metazoa > Chordata > Mammalia > Carnivora > Felidae > Panthera > Panthera onca. The sequence goes on from NC_138350.1 coordinate 18,412,626, forward strand.
GCAGGAAGGGGGAGTGTGATGGGGAAACTGGGGTGCCCATGTGAGGCTTCAAGTGTCTATAGCTCATCTACAGAGGGGAGTCAGGTAGAAAGAGTGTGAGTCTGGGGTACCGAGGAGCCATCAAGAGCAGAGACAGAGGGGCGCCTGGGTGGCTCAGTTGGTTGAGTGGCCGACTTCGGTTCAGGTCATGATCTCACGGTCCGTGAGTTCGAGCCCCGCGTCGGGCTCTGTGCTGGCAGCTGGAGCCTGGAGCCTGCTTTGGATTCTGTGTCTCCCTCTCTCTCTGCTCCTCCCCTGCTTGTGCTCTATCTCTCTCTGTCTCTCAAAAATAAATAAATGTTAAAAAAAAAAAAGCAGAGACAGAAGTGGGAGAGTTGTGTTAGTGGGAACAATGGGAGAGTTAGTGTTTATGGCCATAGGGCTGGAGACTCTCCCCGAACCCCTGGGAGGACTAGGTGAAGAAGGATTAGGGACAGGACTAGGAGGGAATTAGAGGCAGAGAAACTGAGAGGCACTGGCCAGAGAAGTGACAGGGATCCAAGAGTCCTGAGAGGTCTAGATCGAGTGAAGAAGGCAGGGCCCCTGTGATGACTGCCAAGTTCTCAGGTGGCAGTACCCTGGGTCTGGCACTATGAGGCCAGCAGAGCCAAGGTGGGCCTCAGAGCCTGGCTGCACGAGCTGGAAGCTGATGCTGGCTCATGGAGCCTTCCAAGGGATTCATCAGGTGGAGGGGACTTCACCAGGGGCTCTGCAAGCCCCAAGTAGCAAGTGACATTTATTTTCTTCATCATTATGCTTTTCTAAATTCTTCATAATGAAAATGTCTATCTTTTGTAATGAGAAAATAGATTTTGTTTTTTGTTTTTTATTTTTTATATCTATATTAAGGTATAACGGATGTGCAATAAGCTGTGCATATTTGAAGTGTGCGCTTTGATGAGTTTTGACATCTGTGAAACCATCACCACCATCTGATAACAGACATGCCCATCACTCCCAATAGATGGTGGTTATGTGGCTCTGTAGTTTATTTAAAAATCAAACACACACAACACATTGTGTTAAAAAAAATCACACACACACACACACACACACACACACACACACACACACCCCTCAGGCACTCTCAGTCATCCCTGAGCCCAGATGGAGATGCTGGCAAAACCCTCCCCAAGGCTACCTGGCTGCCTTTTCCCTCTTTCCCTTTACTGGAAGGAGAGTCTGGGACCCAACACCTCCCTCTGCTGGAAAGAATGCAGAACTTCCAATGTGTCAAAACTGGCTCTGGGAAACAACCCAATGTCCATCAACAGATGAATAACATGTTACTCAGAATGTGGTACATCCATACAGAATGTGGAATATTATTCAGCCATAAAAAGGAATGCAGTACTGATACTACAACACGGATAAACCTTGAAAGACTTCGACTAAGTAAAAGAAGGCTATCCTAAAAGGCCACATACTATATGATTCTATTTATGCGAAATGTTCAGAATGGACAAATCTATAGAAATAGAAAGTAGGGAGGTGCCTGGGTGGTTCAGTTGGTTAAGCGTCCATCCGACTCTTGATTTTGGCTCGAGTCATGATCTTGCAGTTTGTGGGATTGAGCCCCACGTTGGACTTCGTGTGCTGACAGTGAGGAGCCTGCTTGTGATTCTTTTTCCCTCTCTCTCTGCCCCTCCCCTGCTTATGCTGCTCTCTCTCTCTCTCTCAAAATAAATAAATAAACTTAAAAAATAAATAAATAAAGTAAGTTGGTGATTGCCTGGGCATAAGGAGGTGAGAGGAATGGGGAGTGACTGTTAATGGTCATTGAGTTTCTTTTTGAAAATGTCATAGAACTAGATAGTGGTGATTTTTGTACAACTTTGTGAATACATTATAAACCACTCAATTATACACCTGAAATGAGTGAATTGCATGATAGGTAAATTATAAGTCAATAAGGCTGTTATATTAAAAAACAAACATCACTAAGGGTAAGTTAAACCAGCCCTTGGGTATAAGCAGCCCCTGGTCCTGCTCACTGAGGGGTAAGAAGGAGCATTTTTCTAGCATGTCTTTTAATGCTTCCATCAGACCAGGGATTTACCCCCACTCCACAGATGAAGACATGTTTCCAGGTCACACATCCCTTCAGCTGTGGGCAGGCTTGACACTGTCTTCCAGCTCAAGAGCCTACGTTCTTTGCATCATTCTAAAGTCAGAAGGCCCCACTGGTATGAAACCAGGAAGAGACTGACATCATTCAAACTTCTATTTGTTCATTGTAAAATGGACTGGCCACCCCTGTCCTGGGGGACTTCCAGGCACCAGGTCTGCCAGCTGTGTTTGGACGGGATATGCACTGCACAAGGGCACTCATCAAAGGGGGCAGGATTCCCAGCTTAGACCTGGTAGATATGAATATCAGTGGTGACAGCAATTGTAAAAAGGTGTATTTTCTTACAAAATCACTTTATAACGGCAGTTTTCTAACATAGGGATATCAAACGCTTTGAGCAAGAAGTGCTAGTTTTAAATTGAGGTGAAATCACATAATAAAATTCGCCATTTTAAAGTGAACAATTCAGAGAGATTTTGTGTATTCACAATGTTGTGCAACCATACAGCTTGTATCCAGTTCAAAAATATTTTCATCACCCAAAAGGAGACTCCACATCCATTAAGCAATGGCTCCCCATATTTCCCTCTCTCCAGCCCCTGACAACCACTAATCTCCTTTCTGTCTGGACATTTCATATGAATGGATTCATATAATGTGTGACCTCTTGTGTTTGGCTTCTTTCATTTAGCATAGTGTTTTTTAAAAATTAAAAAAAAGTGTATTTTGATGCTTAGTTTTGAGAGAGAGAGAGAGAGAGAGAGAGAGAAAGTGGGGGACAGCAGAGAGAGAGAGGGAGACACAGAATCTAAAACAGGCTCCAGGCTCTGAGCTGTCAGCACAGAGCCCAATGCGGGGCTCAAACTCATGAACCATGAGAGCATGACCTGAACTGAAGTCTTGAGCCAAAGTTCGATGCTTAACTGGGTGAGCCACCCAGGCACCCCAATGTTTGTTTTCGAGAGAGAGAATACACATGAGAGTGGCGAGTGGGGGAAGGGCAGAGAGAGGGAGACAGAGGATCCAAAGCAGGCTCCAGGCTGACAGCAGAGAGCCCTATGTGAGCCTCGAACTCACGGAGCCTTGACATCATGACCTGAGCCGAAGTCGGACGTCTAACCAACTGAGCCACCCAGGTGCCCCTCATTAAGCGCAGTGTTTTTAAGGTTCAACCATGTTGTAGCCTGTATTGGTGCTTCACTCCTTTTTAAGGCTGTAAATATTCCATTGTATGGATATACAACATTCTTTTTTTTGTAAGTTTATTTTTATTTTATTTTGAGAGAGAGAGAGTGCGTGCAGGAGGGGCAGAGAGAGAGGGAGAGAGAGAGAATCCCAAGCATGCTCTGCATTGTCAGCACAGAGCCCAATGCAGGGCTGGAACTCATGAACCGTGAGATCATGACCTGAGATGAAACCAAGAATCAGATGCTTAACCACCTGAGCCACCCAGGCGCCCCTGGATTTACCACATTGTGTTTACCCATTCATCTATTGGTGGACATTTGGTAGTGTGAATAATGCTGCTCTGAACATGTGTGCACATGTACTTGTTTGAATCCTTGTTTTCAATTCCTAGGAAGGGGATTTCTGGACCACATGGCAAGTCTACGGTTAACTCTTTAAGGAAGTTCGCGGGTACCTTTTCCGCGGGTACAAAGGCACTTTGTGGGCACAATGGCTTTGCCCATGAGACAGTCTTCGGGCTTCCATCCACCCAGCCCTTGCCAGCTGCCCAGCCTGGGGCTAGGGTCTCCATAGATGTGACTTGCTTCCCCCCTCACAGCCACAGAGAAAAGGGCTCAGAGAGGTACAGTGATCCCTTAGTCACACAGCGATAAGTAGGGGTCACAAGTGCCCAAGTCCCAAATTGGTGTCCTGGACCACTGTGCCATCAGGTGGGATTGTCAGACGTGGTTTTTAGACAGCAAGGCTTTCTGCTGTAACACCTACCCTAAGACCAACTTGAAAATCTGGGCCTTTTCTTGCTCCTTCCCTGTTCTGACTGTACCCTCGTCCTCACTAGCTCTGGGGGCTGGAGGCCAAAGGAGGGCTCCCTTCAAGCAGGATGTGGCCATGTGACCCCCATCTGTCATCTGTCATCCATCATCTGTCATCTGTCAGCCCTTGGGAGCTGCAGGCAAGAACAGAAAACTAGGACGATCAATACAGCTATTCTTTAGTCTGTTTGCTTGTGCTGTACTGGACAGTGCGTGGCTGGGCACCTCCTCCAGACCGCCAGCCCCAGGCCCAGAGTGGGGAGCAGCGACCTCTGTGGGACTTCCTTGGCCAAGGTTTCCCAGTGAGTGAGTGTGTGGGCCTTCCCTCCCAGGCCCCCCTCAACTTAACTCCACCTGCTTTCTGCAGAATCAATTATTGATGAGGCCCCTACAGCTAGGGAGTCCCAGGGGGGTATCCTGGCTGTCATTTCCAGCTTTCACAGAGACAAGATGAGCTTGTTCCTGAAAGCATGGCCTGTGAGATGATCTAGGCTGTGGCTACCAGTGGTCGGAGGCCCAGAGCACCCTCAGGCCAGGGGGTGCCACCCACCTGTGGGGCACAAGGGAGCCCTGGGGCTGCTTTGTTTCCCAGACCACCCACCATGTGTTCCTGAACAGAGTAGGGAGTAAGCAGAGCGAAGGGCCTGTAGACAGCAGGCTGGGGTGCAGGCTCAGACAGGTGGCTGGCTGGTGGTCCTGAATGCTGGGGAGGTGTCTGGATGTGGGGGTGGAGGCCAGGAAGGATCTGGGCTGCCTGGAAAGAGGCGGAGGCGGTGTGACAGCCACATTTCCCGTCTGCCGATCAACTTCCCTCAGGGGAAGGCCCGACATATGGGAGGTGACATTGGGAGCCACAGCAGATGGCAGAGGAGCCCAGGAGCTGCTGGGAGGGGGTCTCATATCAGGGCAGCGCCTGAAGTCCTGGGCTTCTTGGGCAACGGTGTACCCAGGGCCCCCCACCCCCCCAGTCTTCAGGAGCCCTTTCTCCCCCAGAAGAGGAGGGTCCTCCCTAAGCTGCATGCTGCTTCTTCTGAAAGCTCCCCCCACCCCATGCCTTCTCTCGGTCCCTGCCCTGGGCTTCCTTGGTCGCCGTATCCCCCCTGTAGACTCTGAACTCCTTGTGAACCTGGTCCTTTCCCAGGTACGTTAATTCTCATCCGTGCGAATGTATGAACGTAAGTGACCCTCTGTCCATGTCTGTGTCCCAGTTACCTAGATCTTAGGTAACCTGAGGTCTCCCTGCTTAGGATGCCCTGGGTCTCTCTGGAGAATGAGGTTCATTTGGGGGTGGCTCCCATCTCACCTCTCAGCTGAAGTGAGAGTTGAATGGATCTTCAGTCTTTCCCCACCCACTCTAGTGGCCCAAAGCAGGGCTAGGGGAAGAGAGAGGCCAGCAGGTGCCCAGGACACAAGATTAGGGAGGTTGGGAGCAAGTGCCCCACTCTGAGTCACTGGGGAGTCTTTGTCACGTCACATGGCTGCAGGGCCTGGGGGAAGGCTGACCCAAACTGTGGAGGCTCAGGGAGCAGGGGGTGACAGAGGAAGGGATTGGTTAGCTCATTTCCTGGCTCTGCTGGGGACCCTGAGGAGGGCTGGGTGCAGTTGAGGACATGCGAATAAACCCCTTTTAGGGGTCACAACCCTGGGCAACAGGGCACTGGGACCACCTGACTGGGGGACCCATGTAAGGGACACAGCATCCCAAAGCTGAGGCTGCTTGGCAGGGAAACGGGGCTGAGGGACAAGCCATTTCTGAACCACTTGTGTTGTCCTGTTTCTGCCCCAGAAATTACAGCCAAGTCTTGAGGTGTTTGAAGAGAATGTCTTTGTCAGCTTGTCAAGTGATTCTGACAGAGGAGACTCTGAATCAACCGGTGGGAAACAACCAAGCACACAGTGGACAGCATGGGGAAAGTTTAATAAAGGGCCACGTACAGAGAGTGGGCACACACAACATACTGTGGTTGGTTCTAGCTCAGGAGCTAGCAACAGGACACCTTTATTGTCGCCCCCCCCCAACCCTGGGGCCTGAAGGGGTGAGGGGAGGGAGCCAATGGAGAGCGCCAGCCCACTGTGACCGGGCTCCTCCGTCCCGTGACACTTTCTGTTGTGTGCCACAGCCCTGGTCCTAATGTGACCTGCCTGCCCCCCAAGATTGTGTCTAGTGGACCAAGCTGGGGACCCACACCACAGAAGGGCCAGCAAGTCCTCTTTGGGAATCCTGAGTGTGTGAAGCTACATCTATAAGATGGTCACTGAAGCACCTTCGGTAAAAGCTAAAACATGGACACAAACCAAATGTCTCCCTCAGGGGACAGGGCACTTGGGACTCTGGTCCATCACGGGAAGGAAAATGGCAGCTGCTAAAGAACAAGTAGGTTCGGTGTGTGGAGAGGGCTCCTGCAGGTTGACAAGAATGCAGGCTGCCAGGCAGCATGTGTGGTGGAAGCTCATTCTGGTTAAACAAACAAGCCCACAACCATGGTTGTGCTGCCCAGGAATAGTCTGGGAGGATTCCCACAGCCATTAACAATGCTTACTTCCAGGGACAGGAGGGGGACTTTTAGTCTATATACAAAGCTTTGTAGTGTCTTGTTTTGGCTTATCACAAGTGTGTACATAATTCCTTTGTGTGATTTATATAAAGAAGTATTTTATAGCTATAAAAAAAGGACAGCTAAAATGTGAAGGGAGAATGAACAGAAAAAAGATGCCAGGTTCTTCCCCAACCAGCATTTGGCAGTTGCTATCAGCTGATGAACGCCACTGGGCACTTGCAGTGTGCCAGGCACTGTATGGGGTACTGTTCGGGGCACTGACCAGAACAGCTGTTTGCAAAATGCTCACCTGAGAAGCAGGTGGGAAGTGCCCAGATGTGCCCACCTGCTTGTGGCACGGGGTGGGCAGGGATGAGCAGGCACCCACCCAGGGCCGCGGAGTGTGGGGTGTGTGGGGGTAGTCAATAGCTCCCACAGAAGAGTAAGATGAGGGTATAGAGAGAGCGGGCACTCTGGGAAGGAGCTGGGGAAGGGGTGCCTGGGTTGTTCCTTCTGGTTCTGGATGTGCAGGACAGGGTGGTGTAGGTGAGGAGCCTGCTAGACTCTGGAGGGCCTCTGATATCCTCGAAAGATACGTGGATGCCACCACAAAGGTCCTGAGAGGCACACACCCAGCATTTTCTTGTTTTCCAGGCCCTTCCTGTGTAGGCCGGAGGGAGAGAGGGATGGCAGGGCAACCGTGGACACCAGCTCAGCAGTGTCTGGGTGACCATTGCTGGTAACAGCAGGGCAGTGCCATGCACATTGGATGTAGTAGGAATTTACCTCAGGGGCAGCTGGGAAGCCTTCTTCCCATAGCACAGCTAGGGAAACTCATTGTCCAGGTGGGCCAGAGGGGCATGAATAGCCTATTCTGCACATTCTCACCCACTGACCAATAGGACAGGATCCCAGGGATCAAAGGTGAGCCAAAGATGACCCCTTGGCCAAAAGGGGCCTGAGAGACCATCTTGTCCATCCTCCTCCAGAGGGGCAAGGCTGCTGAGGGATCCCATAAGTCTGTGGCAGAGGGACAGTGGACGATGAAGCCTGGGGCTCCGAGGCCCAGAACTTCAAGTCCTGTTGAGAACAGAAAAGTCCCAAGCAGGGATGACAGGTGGATTTTCCCTCATATGCTGACTTTGACAAGTCCTGCTTGCCTGGACCACTTAGATGAGAAGGATTCTGAGGCCAACCCAGGAAAGCTGGGAGAGTGCCTACATGGGCAGCTGATGTGTGCCGAGGGTAAGAGATAGTGGGGCACAAGTGTCTCATATCTGTTGTCCTGAGGCCTCTCAAGGCCAGGTGAATCTAGAGGAGGGACTGGCCTTCCAGATGATCACCACAGTATACCCACAGCTGGGCAGTGAGAGGCTCCTGGGCAGCCAGAGCAGGTCTTTCCTGGCTCCTGACCTGCTAACGACAAGTGGCTGAGCTCTGGGGCTCAGCATGGTGCGTGGGCAGACACGGATGGCTTCCTATCACCCCTCCACGGTCATGGAAGGCACTGTCCATGCATGTGCAGGGAGTAGAGGCTTCGGATGCAGGCCCCAGCTAACAGCAACCCAGGCTGGAGGATGTCTTGCTCTCCTGGGTCTCGGGTGGACTCCCCTCCATTCCTGTAAGGTTGGAAAAAGTCACATGGCCTCAACTAAGCACCTGTAGCTGACACTGGGCAGCCTCCCTCCCCTGCCACTGGTTCCCTCTGGTGACTCCACTGGTCCCAGCTGAGCTTGACCTCCTGGGCCTCTCAATCAAGGCCCTGATTACCTGGCACAGGCTGAGAGGCCTAGGATGTATTCTAGGTGGCGGAACAGCATGGGCAGAGACACAGACTAGAAGAGCCAAAGCCCGGACACATCCATGCAGCCAGGGATGCCCAGCCTGGCTCATGAGGAAGCTGCTGGAAGGGCAAGGAGAGCCAGGGAGGGAGTCTGAGCTGGCAGGCAGGGTCAGGGAGGCTGTGGGCCTGAGGTCCGAGTAATGGCAAAAAGGATAGCCCAGAGAGGACAGCACAGGGGGACGAGTTAAGGGAATGGGCTCTTGGGACAGGGGGATGGTGGACATAGATTTTAGGCTGCAAGCCTGCTCCCCAGTCCCCGCCCTGCTGTCTGTACGCACGGATGAGGTCTCCGTCGCCGACCTGGAGCTGGGCACTGCTCCTCCTCTCCAAGTCCTGCAGAACCGACTGCTCGAATGCCAGGGCAGCTACACGGCTGAAGAACGCCTTCACATTCTCCCCTGTGGGCCCAAGAGACAGCCCTGACCCTGTCGCCTCTCCCCTCACCCACAGACGAATTTGTGAGCCAACAGGTGCGGGAGCCAGGGCGGCCCGCCTGTGGGGCTTCCTGAGGCGGCACAGTGCAAAGGATGGGGCGGGCTGGCCCGGCCTCCCACCTCAGGGGGCTCTGGGGCCCCCTGCCCTGGCAGCTCCCTCAAATCTGAGGCTTGGTTTCCCAGCATCTACTCTTCCAATTATTCGCCACTGAACATCTCCTGTGGGCCAGGCACTGGGATGTGTGGAGATCAGAGGGTGTCTGCTCTCTTGTCACTTTTGAGCACCTATCCAGTGAGCAGTTGTGAAGATTAATGTTCTGTCAACTTCCACATGGAGACTTTGTGTATCCTCCTCCAGGTGGAGGAGAGCACCCACCTGGGCACAGGGCTAGATTCCAACTCCTGACATGCACATGACCCTTGTGCAGCTAACAACCTATACAACTGCTCAGGGCAATCCTGCTTGGCCCATAGGAGAATTCTCAACGAATGTGCTGTTACTCTAAGAGGGTGGGTTCTCATAGGCACAGTGGATGTTGTCAGGAAGGGGCAGAGGGAACTGGGCATGGCCATTGCCACACTCTTATCTGTGTCAGGCTGGAAGTTGTGCTTCCACCCGTGGTGCCTATCCCACCATTACCTCACCAAGTCCCTGGCCAGATGTTTACCGCAGCCCCTCACCCAGGGCAAGGACTACAAGGCATAATGCCTGAGTCCCCAGAGCCACTGGGGCCTTCTATGAGCTATGCAATAACTGCATGTTATTTCATTTCATCCCTGGCAACAACCTGTGTTTTTAAAGTGTGTCCTTTGCTTCTCTGCATTTTCTAACTTTTCCACCATGAATACACATGGCTTTTATAATTTAAGACATGTTTTTTTTTAATATATGAAATTTATTGTCAAATTGGTTTCCATAAAAGACAACATGTTTTTACAGTAAAAACAAGATGAGATAGAAAGCATCACCCATTTCTCAGATGAGGACACTGAGGCTGAGAGATGTTAAGCATCTTGCCAGGGCTGAAGTAAACAGTGGCTCATGGGTGAAGGTGGCACAGGGACTGAGGGCTCACTGTGGCTGGGGCCCAGTGTGGCTGGAGGACAGATGGGTGGGATGTGGATGAGGGCCAGGGGGCCATGAGCAGTGTTGCAGTGTCTTTCACGATGACACCCGGGGAAGGGGTGGGAGCCCCCAGTTACTGGACCCTTCTATGTGCCAGGAGGTACCTCTTACCTGGCTACCTCAGGTGGGGGGTGGGCAGAATGGTACAGTGGTTACAGGTGAGGGCTATATTCCAATCCCAGCCCTGCCACTTCCTCCCTATGACCCTGGACATGACCCACAGGGATAAAATGGATCTGACTCAAGGAGGGAGGGGGTTGCATTACAGAACACAAGCATAGGGCCAGGTGTCGCTATTCCTGTTGCCTACGGGGGAGGGCTCCTAGTCTGCCTTTAGGGATGGGAGACTCCTCTCAAGCAATGGAAGGCCCTGCATCGTCACCAGCACAGCTGGCTGTGACTCAAGCATTCCACAGAGACACAGAAGGAAGCTCTGCATGCACTGTGGCAACTCACCTGTCTTAGCTGACACCGACCAGTACTCTGCCCGCATCTCGCTGGCCAGGCGCACAGCCTCCATTTCTGCCTGCTCACATGCAGCCCCTGACTGGGAGAAGCAGCCCTCCTGACCCAGCTTTCCAGGCCCTCCCTGTGGGGAGGCACTTCCTACTGGGCCACCTCCCTCCCCATGTCACCCTGGGATGGTCAGCCTCAGTGCACAGGTGGGGGTACACATCCCCAGGGGTGAGACCCCAGTGATCCCTCAGACAAGACAAAACAGGAACAGGGAACTCAGGTGCCCCTAACTTTCAGCTCCTGGCCTCCAAATCCCCATCTAGGCATGTCAGCACCACCCTCCATTCTCCAAGCTTAGGCTGAAAGTGCATGCATTTTCCCGGGCGCCATCCTAAGCCTCTAGCTCTGGCGTGCTCACCAGAAGGTCCTTCTTGGTTCCCACGAGGAACACGAAGCAGGAGCCTGGCTCGTTCTCCCTTAGCGCATCCTCCAGCCACTGCCTGGAATGCACAGAAGGAAGACAGGCTGAGGAGGGCATCCGTCTCCCTAGAGACGTCTGAAGAAGACCAGGGAATGGAGGGTGCAGACCTGGGTCCACCCGAGAGCTAGGAGCATTGAGCCTCCAGTTGCAGGGAGGGCACCTAGACCCAGCTGGCTGAGTGGGGCGCTGGTCCTGCCACCAGCTGGACTGAAGGTGGGTGGGGATGCAAAAGCACTTGTCAGGGGAGGTGAAGACCCTACCCTGGCAGCGCCCTCACCCTGTGTCAGCTTGGGTGAGTGCTGTCCTTTCATCAACTTAAACAATCACCCCAGCCTCCCTTACGGGGTTTGGGAGAAGCTGGATATGAATGCCCCAAGCCCAAGTGAGGTGAAAGGACTTTGGTCAATTCCCAATTCCCAGCAGAAGCAGATGGCCTCCCAGAATTGGTCATGTTACCAGGTCTCCTGACTGATCTCTACCCAAGACAGCAAATACTATCCCTTCAGACAGGACTGGATATACGTCATTTGTAGGACCCAGGGCAAAGTGAAAATGTGAGGCCCCTCCTCCAGCAATTATTAAAGCTTTCAAGATGGTGACAGCAGAGCATTAAAGCAAATGCAGGCTCAGGGCGCCTGGTGGGGCTCAGTCAATTAGACGTCCGACTTCAGCTCAGGTCATGCTTTCATGGTTTGTGAGTTCGAGCCCGCATCAGGCTCCCTGCTGTCAGTGCTCTCCCTCTCTCTCTGCCCTTCCTCCATGCACACTCTCAAAATAAATAAGCATTAAAAAAAAAAAAAAAAAAGAAAAGCAAAGGCAGGACCTTGTGAGTGCTGGCCCCAGTATGACTGGGCTGCCCGTGTATCCTGAACTGGCCCTGCCTTCAGCAGATGGATGCAAATTTTAAAGGATAATTTGGCAAATTGGACAGTAAGTGGCCTGTGGGCAGTCAGTTCTGACAAGTGAGCCTGGTCATGTGCACCCACCAATGGGGGCCCAGCTCGTGGGTGTTCCCAAACCCAAGAGGACCACAGGGGCCACAGAGTCCCAGACTTGCCTGGTGTGCTCCAGAGTCTGCACATCAGTGAGGTCAAAGGCTGTGATGATCACTGTACACACAGGGAGAAGCCAAGAGCAGGTCAGCAACAGGTGAGGCCAACATGGTGCGACCAGGAAGGGCTCCCCTCATGCAGCTCCCTGTTCCCCAGGAGAAACCCAGAGAGGAGCCTGGCTCCCACACAACTGCCAGAGTGGTCCCCCAGGCAGTCGGCTCTGGTCCCCACTGTGGGGGCTGGGGAAGAGACACTCCATAGCTGCCCCTTGGGACCTACCTACCCACCACCCTTTCCAACCCATATCCAGAGGTCCAGCCCCAGGGGTTATCCAGGGAGGCAAGATGAGCTCATGGGCTCCTGTGTTCAAACTTCTCTTCTGCCACTTACAGCTGAGGGAGCTCAGATGAGGGTTTTAACTGCTGAGAGCCTCAGTTTCCCCATCTGTGAAGTGGTGAGAATGATATCTCAGGCTCTCAGGGTTGCCATGAGGATTAAGCAAGAATAGCTATTTTACAAGCTCTTGATCTAGGGCCTGATGCAGGGATTTTGACCAATGGCAGCTATGGCTATGAGGACAATTAGCAACAACCAGCTTTAGGAAAACAATTTCTGAGGAGCAAGGTAGACAGAAAATTGGGAGATGCAGCCGCTGCCCCCTAGGTGCCTCTCCTCAATGGCTCCGCCCTGGACCCGTTTTGTCCAGGGTGTCCAGGAGCCCGTTGGGAGTCCTGAGGGAAGCCCCATGTGGAGGACATTCCAGAGTGGCCCTGGGGAAGTGAGCGGGGCTGGGCAGAACCTTCCTCTGCACCTTGGCTGAAGGTTGTAGGAGGCCGCCTGAGGCAGAAAAGAATGGAAATGAAGGAGGACACTGAGGACCTTGATGGGGGTGGGCCAGGGTGCAGTTCCCAGGGGTGTCCCGGTGCCTCACACGTCATCCTCAGGACGTGTCATGCCCCTGAGAAGACGTGCCAGTGCAGGAATTCCAACCCACAGCCAAAGTGCTTATGGTTTGTTTCCTGTTTTTGCTTTTCTCAAATCTCAAATGGAAACTTGTAATTTCTTTACACCAGTACTGAGTAGACATAACTGTGCCTCAAAACTTGAGCCTGGTTTTGGAGCCTGTGAGCGGTTCTCATGTCTCCCATTGAAACCCCTTCTTCCTGGGAAGCTGGGGTCGGAGTGGGGAGCTTATGCTGCTGCCTACTGCCTGGGAGGCCTGCCCAGTGCCCGGGCCACCCCCACTATCCCCCATCCGCAGGTGCAGTCCTGTGGCCCTGCCACTCCTCCCCTCCAGCCTAGCCTCCCTGCACCTTCTCCAGGAGTCGACTATGCTCTTCTTTTCTTTTTAGGGGGTTTCTAGACATGCATCTCCCTCTCTGAGCATCCTTCTGAGCTGAAACTGTGGCTGAGACTCACAGGGAGCAGCCACCAGCACAGGGTCCCTGAAGGATGTGACTGCGGAGGCCAACCACCGGCCGGGTTGGCTGGAAGGCAGTTTCTTCATCCCAGAGGACTGGCCAGGAATTTTCTCAGTGGTCCTCGGAGGACAGATTTGGTGTCTGCGTGGAGGACCTGGACTTCTTGTTATAAGCCCAGTGGGAGCCTCCTGCTGTATGTGGTTGAGGGCCCCACCATTGCCATCACCCAGATGCTCACCCTGGGCACCCCGGTAGTAGGCAGATGCAATGCACTTGAACTTCTCCTGCCCTGCTGTGTCCCAGCTGTGTGGTGGCAAAGACAGAAAGGGAAACAGAGAGGTGGCAGATTAAGCAATTGCAGTGGTCTGAGCCAGCAGGCTAGTGGGGCTGTGGGTGGGCAGGCCTGAGGGCCCGTCCCAGCTACCAGCCAGTAGTCCCCGCCCACCAATTCCTCATGATCTCTTCCTAAGGTGCCCCATGGGGGAGCTTCCTGGCTGGATTCACCATGCCAGTGGAGGAGGGGGCATGGCCCAAGTAGTTCTACTGCCTGGATAAATGGAGTTGTAGCTTAGTCCCTTTGGACCATGCCATTAAAAAAGAGAGTATGTTCCCTGATATGCTTGCTCTGAAGATGTGGAAATCCACCTGCAGGGGAGGCCCTGTGAATGGGAATGGGGCTCCAGGCTAGGCTGCCAGCTATGGATCTGCCCTTGCTCATGTGTGGCTGGGCCATGGCTTCAACATTCTGTACTGCAGCAGAGGGGATGTTCAGGTTCTGGGTGGGGGGGTGGGAGTATATAACAGGGACATGGTTTGCATCTCCTGGGTGACTCTGAGCTCTGGCTCTCTGGAGGGGCACAGCCCTGACTTTATGGAAAAGAATGCCACAATCGATTAATGATGTCTGCCATGAGCACACTATAGGAGAGGGGGACACCCATGCTGAGATCTACTTGCTCTTGTTTAGAAACAGGCAGGTGATCAATATGCAGGCCTAAGCCTGAAAATCCATTCCCTTTTAAAAATAATAGATCGGGGTGCCTGGGTGGCTCAGTCGGTTGAGCATCCAACTTCAGCTCGGGTCATGATCTCACAGTTCGTGGGTTCAAGCCCTGCACTAGGCTCTGTGCTGACAGCTCAGAGCCTGAAGCCTGCTTCGGATTCTGTGTGTGTGTGTCCCTGTCTGCCCCTCTCCTGCTCATGCTCTGTCTCACTCTGTCTCTCAAAAATAAATAAATGTTAAAAAAATAAAATAAATAAATAGATCAGAATTTAACTCTTCAGCAAATGGAAAAGTAGACAAGCCATGAATAAGACCTCAAAAGTCTGAAATGTTTTCATGTGATTCAGCATGACGCAGAACATTTTGACTCTATTCTTTCATTAATTCATTCATATTGTCTTTCATTTCTGAAGATGACTCTGGATGGGAAGCTGGAGGGTGGCCTGGAGGTGGGGCCAGATGGATAGCTAGCAGTGGCCTCAATGTAGGACAATAAGAAGCCAAGCCAGGACAGTATCTGTTCTAGTTAGATGTGGCCAGTGGCCACAACGGGGAGCCCAGCACAGGCCATTCTCTGCACGGCTCCACCTAGGCTGCCCCATCAGCTCTGTGCTCCTCAGCTCTCCTGGCTCCGGAGCCCCTTGATCCCACAGCCCTGCATTTTCACAGCCTCTTCTGCTCTGGTCTGGCCCTGTACTCTCCCTTGTGCAAGATTCAGCAGTGCCACCTGTATCACTAGGACTGCACTGGGGCTGTCCTCAGGGAAGCAGACATTATCATGACAGAGTTAGGAGCTGAGGTCTATGAGAGGGTGACCTCCATCTTGATGACCATAGATTCCCCGGCTAAGCCCAAGCAGGGCATAGAGGATGGAGAAATGAAACCAGAGGAGCAGGGGTGAACCCCAGGGAGAGAGAAAAGAGAAGGGGACCAGGACAGAGGCAGTAGGCAAGAGGAGGTATAGGAGCAGCTGGGCAGAGAGCATAGAATGTGCCATGCAGGGCAGCTTGGAAGCGGGGAGGAAGCCACACAGGAGAGGGTAGGGCTGGTGACGCAGAGAGGCCTGCAGTATCCTCCAGGTGCCAGAGGAGAAGGAAGGTAAGGTCCAGAGCTCTAGTGGGAAAGTGTGAGGCTGGGGAAAAGACTCTGGGCTGTTCTGAGGGAAACTGGAGGGAGAGGCTGAAGCCAGTGGGTCACTGAGAGGCAGAGACATGGGGTCTGGCAGGGAAGCAGACAGACACAGGGAGATGGAGCAGAGCAAGGGCAGGGGGTGGGGGTGGGGGTGGTACATCAGGCCTGAGGAAGGCACATGGACTAGGTGCCTTTTGGCTCCATTTTCCAGATGAGAACAGATGCTCACAGGCCTGAGGTGACTGGGATCACCAGGGGCCAGGCAGACCTGGACCCGGAGCCAGAACCTGAGGGGTGGGCATTAAGAGAGAATGAGGGTGAGTAGGCTCATTGGTCTGTGAGGCCTTTCCCAGGTCTGATGACCAATGTGAGACACCCATGGGGACTGAGGGAGTATACAGGGCCTCGGGGAACTGGAGAAGTCCAGTTTCACATAACTGTTCCTGTTTGTCCAGACAGGTCCTCACTGGGCACCACAGGGCACAGTCAACAAGGAGCTTACCAAGGCTTTCCCCAAGGGTCTCCTCCGCAAAGCCCACCCATGAGCCACACAGGAAATGCTGTGACATGATGGTGACTTACATTTGGAGGCTATAGGGAATCCCAGCAATCTCAAAGCGCTCGATTTCAAAGTCTACCCCGATGGTGGCCTTGTAGTCACGGTCAAAAACATTCTTGCAAAACCTGCGGGAGTTGAGGGAGTCATCAGAGAGGCTGTGTGTG
The DNA here is from genome assembly GCF_046562875.1 of Panthera onca. Classification (NCBI taxonomy): domain Eukaryota; kingdom Metazoa; phylum Chordata; class Mammalia; order Carnivora; family Felidae; genus Panthera; species Panthera onca. The sequence continues at coordinate 18,428,943 of NC_138350.1, forward strand.
GAAGCTTTGCTCACGACAGCCAAAGTCTGCAGGCAATGAAAAATTCACCCTGTAGGGAATATAAGGAGATGATGGTTCACAGGGATAGACCCTAGATGGAATGAGCTGCCAACAAGAGCTTTGTGGGGGTGGAGCAGCAGCCTGGAAGGCAAACACTGCAGGTCAGGGCCAATGAGGTATGAGCCCGTGGTCCCAGGGTATGGTGTCATGAATGCCAGGCTCCTGGGATGCTGCGCCCTTCTCCTGACCTGCCACTCCCTGGTTCCCTGTACCCCCTCTGGAGACATGGTTCCCATCAGCCAAGCAGTTTGGACTACGACAAAGTTATATGGGCCTCCCAGGCAAAAGTGTGACAACCGGTGCTGGGAGGTGTGGCGGCAGGCATACCTGTGGATGAGGCTGGTCTTGCCCACGTAGAGATCGCCAACGACAACCACCTTGGAGAGTCTGAGCCTGTGAGGGATATGGGTGTGTTGCTCTCAAGCTTGGCCACAGAGCATCTTCACACATATGGGCCCTTCCTTCCCTGAGCTCCCCACTCATGAACCACCCCTCAATCCTTGACAGGGGACAGGCCACCTGCTGAGACACTCTGGGATGTCTAGCCCCATCCCTGGTATTCAAAGGGGAGGGCAGGAGGGTCTGCATTTGTTCTGGGGACTCTGCCGTTTCTGGGGCCATACCCTTGTGCCACTGGGCCAAGCTCTGTCATGAGGATAAGAATTGGGCATGATGAGAGGCTGAGTCTTGGGCTGACGGGGTGGAGGGAGGAGTCCTAGGTGGTGTGATTTACAAGCTGGGGGTGCAGTAAGGAACCAGGAGCCACTGATGCAGACATAACACCCATGTGCAGGGAATACAGGCATGGGGGAAGAGAGCCCCTGCGTGCTCATACCCCCCCTGGCGCTGCATGGGCTCTTGCTCTTTGCAAGCAGGTGCTCCCTGACCAGGACACCATGGCCACCAACTGCCTTGGAGGTATCTGCAAGGTCCAGGCAGGCCCCAAGAGGTGAGGAGTGGACAGGAGTCGGACCAGGACACGGCACCAGGCTGTGGCTTGAGGCCAACCGGCTCTGAAGTTCTTGGGCTCCCCGGGGACCCTGCTCACTGAGAACAGCCACAGCCTCACCCTGTGTGTGTCCTGCACTCCCTGCGGCAGCATGCCTGGGACTCCTGGTGATACTTTAAGTTTCTGCAGCTCGCGCCACAGGAGCTCAATGGGGAAACATTTGACCAGGCACTCCCTCTGCCGGCAGACCGCGAGAAGGCACTTGTGTCACCTGGTGACCCGGTGTAGTTCCCCTGGTCATGTCCGAGAGTGCAGCAGCTGTGTCTTCTCTGCTCCCAGCTGGCTTCTAGGTCTGGAGCAGGGCGGCCCTGACTCCACTTCCCAGATGAAGGAGTAAAGGTACTGCTGAGGTACTGTGGGGGTACCCACTGTGCCTCAGTTTCTGCACGTCCCAGAGCTGTTGTTGAGGGTCAGAGAGGTCATCTGCGTGAAGCACCTTATAAGGTACCAGTACGTCCTAACTGGTGGCCAATGCTCTCAGCCCATGACCATGGCTGCTTTGGCTATTCTGACCTGAGCGCAGCCTCACCTTGTGCCACCTTGGGAGCCTCAGTGCTGGGTGTCCGCTGCCACCTCACTATACCGTGCGACACCTGTGAGCTCAGCGGACTGCCTGAGCAGACTGTGAGCTCCTCAGGAGGAGAGGCAGAAGCAGGCCCTGGTCCCTGTGTGCCAAGAGGAGTAACTGCTAACTCCCTGTGCTGGCAGAGCTGGCTGCTGCCAAGGCAGGAACGAGGTGGTGCCAGGCGCTACAGGAATGAGGTGGTACCAGGTGCTGCCGAGGAGGGAACAGGACAGACATGGCCCATGCCCTCACAGGCTAGGTCTCGTGAGGAATCCAGATAGGCAAACTCGGAATTCTGTGAGCTAAGTCCTTGGGACCCAGAAGCACACAGGAGGGGCACCCCACCCAGCGCAGGCTGGGGAGCAGGGGTAATGGGGGACTCCCCTGACACTAGACTGTGAGCTGAAAGAGTAGGAAAGACATTCCAGACAGAGCAAGCAGACATACACGGAGAGAGACCTCAGGCTGAAAAGTCATGGCGCGACTTACTGAGAAAAGGGAGTCGTTCTCTATGGCAGAGGTGGGTCAAGCAAAGCCAGATCAAAATCCCCATCAGCTCCAGGCCTGTACTGGGCTGCACAGGTGTCATCTCTGTGTTTCATTTGTTCGTTCATACATTTATCCATGCATTCATTCCTTCTTGCCACCTCCCCACACATCCTGCACCCCCTGGCATGTGGGGTCACTCACCCGACGGTCCCCGTGTTCCTGCTCTGGCAGGTGCTGCTGACCTGCCCGTGAAAGTGCTCCTTGAGCTGCAGGCAGGCGTCAGGGGTGTACCACTGGAGAAAGACAGACAAACAGGTGGGCACTGTACCCTGTGAAGCCACGGCTCCATCACCAAGCAGGGCAGCGAGGTGGTGACTTGTTTCCCAGCATTCTCTCCCGCCCCAGCCTTGAAGCTCCAGCTTCATTAGCTTTCTCTGATCCCTCTGTCACATCTGTCTTCTATCCCATCAGTGGCCCTGAGGCTCCAGGGTCTTGTGAGTCCTGAGGAGCAACAGCAGAGGCCAGACCAGACCAAAGGACCCAGGTGGTGACTTGGAGAGCTGGGTCTAGCCTGGGGCAGCTGTACCTTTGCTGTGGGCATGTGGCAGATCTCTGTCCTCTCGGGGCCCCTCAGGGTGAGATGAGGGGTGGGCTATGAGGGCCCTTTTAGCCTCCAAGGTCCTTCCATACTTTCTGCAGATCTTGGGTGCCATTTTTCTTTAAAAATATGCATATGTGCACATGGGAAATGTCCTGGAGGGCTCTTTTCATCTTCCACATTTCTTGGAAGGCAAAACTGGGCTGTGGTTTAAGAGTACGATCTCTCTTAAACAGGAAGAGGAGGACCTGTGTCCACTCTTAGCTGCTGTGTGATCCCAGACAGCTGTCTAATGTCTCTGAACTTTAATTTCCCCATCTGTTAAGACTTCAGAAGCCTGGAGGCATAGAATGAAATCATGTTGTAAAGCCATCAGGGCAGACCCAGCCTGGCACATATTAAGTGCTCAGCAAATGTTCACAGCTATTAAGAGGTCATGACACATGTTGAGTGCACTTTTGTTTTATAATTGGAAAAGACGATATTAAACAAGCTGAAGGTGACTGTTATGTTTTACTCTCAGATTGGCGGAGGCTAAGGATAGAACATGGTAAGGACACGGGGAGAAGGGCATCGTTGGAAGCTGTTGGTGTTCTCTGCTATGATATGGTAGTAGTCCCCCGGGCCGCCCTCTGTGTCCTTCAGAGGGGCACTGCTTGGACCCACAGCTCCCCTATGGCAAGAGCTCCACCTCCTCCCTTAGCCCTAGTATTTCTTCTGCGTTCCCAGGCACTGAGATGGGCTCTTCCCTGGCCCATGTGCCCCCACAGCTCCATGTGGGACAGAGGAAGCAGGGACAGTGGAAGGAGCTTTACAAAAGGGTAAGTCACAACATCTCAGTAGGCCCGTTTCCTCATCGGTAAAGTGAGGATACTCATAACAGCAGCTCTTCATATGGTCGTTGAAGGATCAAAGGGGTAATGCAGGTGAACAGCTTAGCCCCGTGGCCCACATTCATGTGGAACAGTGTTAGCTACTTTAGGAGAAAGCTGGCTGCTTTTTCTTGTCGACTTCCATGTCGGCTTCAAAACAGGGGCCAGCCTGGCCAAAGTGGTCATTAGAGGAATCCCACCATTTTGGATGCACTGAAGAAATGTAATAAGGAAGACTGGGCAGGAAGCGTGGGCTGATTTTGGATACAGGGAAACTGAGGCACAGAGTAACAGGAGTTACTGACCATGAATTTCTCAGGTGTGAAATGGTATGGCCCTGGGATACAAGATGAAATGCCACAGATGGGAGTGGGGAGAATATTACCCTCTGTGAAAACACGATGGATGCCCCAGGGTAGGGGAAGGTTGGAGCTCTGGAGTCAGACCCACATCAAGTCCTGGCTCTGCCACACCCAGCTGTGTGATGCCAGGCAGCTCTCCCTACTTCTCTGAACCTTGTTGGTCTCTGTAAACGGGGTCCTCTGTCCCTGAACTGTTTTGTGCCCATCACATTTCCCTTCCTTTTGCCTCATGAAACATCTGTGTCCATCATCCCTGGTTACCACTGTCAAGCTTTCTAGGGAAGCAATTGCCTGGGCTTCTGTTGAGATGGAAAATTCTGGGGGAATTGTCCACAGATCTGAGGCACCACAGCTTTCTCTGTGGGTGTGTAGAGGAAGAAAAGATGAGAAGATATGGTTGCAGACCCAAGTTACCCAAAGTCCTACAGCCATCTCCTTCTTCCTTAACAGTCTGGGCACAGAACTCAAGAAAAGAGGTCACTCTACAGAGAGGATTTTTCCCTCCATGCCTGTCCCAAGTCACATGGAGGCAACCACTGACAGCAGCATCTCATGTGTCCTTCCAGAGGTATTTTTGGCATGTACAAACACATACATTTGCTTTCTCCCCTCTCCTTTTTTCCACCCATGGAAGTACACTACACACTGTTCCCTTCCTTGCATTTTACTTAATTGACTTTAGCCATTACTGCACATCAGCTCCTGAAGGGAAGGAAGCCTCATTCTTCCTCACGTCTGTTAGGAAGTAGCATTTTGCTGTTGAAGCAGCCCCCTCTGGAGGACATTTACATTGTGTCTGACCTGTTTTACAAATTGCTTCAATGCCTGGCCTTGAATGGCTGGATCAGAAGGCAGGGGCAGCACAAAGGTGGGAAATACTGTCTCACTGCCCTCTATAGGGGTTGTACTGATTTGCATCCCCTGATGCAATTAACACTGGATTTTAATACACATGGCAGAGAGCTGTGGGTTTTCAGCAGGAACCAAGCCGAATGGTAAAGAGGGACACCCCCGGATTTGGTTTCAGGAAACTAGAATACTATTTTGATAACAGTAGTAATAATGAGAAAGGCAGAAATACCCACAACGCGGGTAAGGGAGCTCCCATTTACCAAGAGCCAGGCACCCAGTGTGAGAGGAGTTATCCTTATGTATCAGCAGCTGAGAGGTTGAGTGACGTGCCCACAGTCACACAGTTAAATGACAGAGTCAGGATTCACACCCAGGACTGTCTGACAGCAAAGTCTGTGCCTTTAACCTCCATGCCACCCTGTCTCCTGGTGTCACCCTTAACTTGCTGGTCCACTTTGGGAGAGTCAACACCAAATCTCCCTGCTTCTCTAAACTCTGGTAAGTTCCCAGGGTCTGTTAGTGAGGGACTGATCTCCTAGGCTCCTGTGCTTTGTTTCCAGTGATGAATGCAGGTGGGGAAATATGGATTTGGACATGAAACACACATAAAGGGCTGGCCTAATGACTCTCTACCTTAGGGAAGCTGGTGATGATGCGGTCCCGGCTCACAGGTGGCCCCAAAGGCGTCAGGGAGGACCTCATCCTTCCAGAATGTCCTGTGGACCCAACCAGGGGAGAGTTAGGGAGCTGTGCAAAACCCTGGGGACTCAGCCTCAAGTTTATGTTTAACTTCTCAGCAGCTTTAAACATTGATCCTGGCTTCCTTCTCAGTCAAGGATACTGGCCAGAGGTCATCTCTTTCCATCTGCAGACAGTATGGTTGGGGTGGGGGTGGAGGGAACCAGGCTTTCCTAGTCCTGCCTGGGAGTCAGGAAGACCTGGGTCTCCTTCTGCCAGGTATCCAACCAGGAGAGGCTGCTCTCTGAACTTATCACTGGGGTGCGAGTGAGGCATTGCACAAACGCTGAGCTGTGCATCATGGCCCAGGTGGAGGAAGTGGAATTGCGGTGGTGAGGGGTGGTCCCTTGCTCCTAGTCTCTAAGGGATTAAGGTTTAGTTGGTGGTGGGGGGCTTAGGTTACAGCCCACAGGCGTTTCCCTGTACCCCCTCACCATGCCCAGCACCTGGCCCCTCAGGCCTATTCAACAGTCCTGCATCTTCTGTCTTCCCCCTTTCCCCACGAGGGTGGCCTTGGCCGAGGCCTTAACCAGGCCTATCGTCCTCCCGGATCTAATCTGACTCTCCTTCAGGACCAACACGGGCCTGGCCCGAGGTGGGCGCTCAGGGAATGAGGCCCCGGGGCTGCAGGCCTTGGCTTTCAGGTTACCTCGGTGAGAGGTGGGCGGGGGCGCGGAGCCCTCCCAAATAGGGCCTCCGGGACAAGCCCATACGGGGGCGAACGAGGTTGGGGCAAGGGTATGGCGGACTCACCCACGGAGGTTGCGAAGGCTCCAGAAGCTTGGTGACCTGGTCAGGCTGGGCCCCGGGCAGCGATCACCATGACAACGAGCACCACGCGAGACCCGCCGGCTTCTGACGAATCCAGGGCGTCGGGGACGGGGTCTGGGCGGGGCTCACAGCGGAAAGAGTCCCACACGCAGATAGCGCAGTCGGTCACCGTAGCAACCGCAGCCTCTTGGGGAACGGCGGAACCCTCCAGGACACTGCACAGGCGCCTGCGATCACCTTGGTAACAAGGGCCGGAACTGGCAGGCAGGCTGTGGGAGGGGGGCAGGGAGGGTCCAGGGGCGGGGCCGAGGCCCTAGGGGTGGGGCTGAGCGTGGAGAGACTCGCGCACCCGCCTCCCTGGGATAGGTGGTGGCTCAAAGGAACGGATAGAGATTATGTGAAGTATTTAAATATTTATTTTCAGAATATTAAATATGATTTTTTATGGTTATCTAAATTTTTTATGTTTTTCTTTATATATTGGTATGAAGGGATCTCCAAGATCCCTTGACTTCTTGTTCTCACAACCCATATCTGACTTATCGGTACATCCAGTAGGTTCTACCCTGAAAATTTGTCCAGTATCCTCTTACTCTCTTCCACTTCCACTAGTATTGCTCATGTCCCAGCCATTATCTTCTCTCCCTGCAGCTGGTCGCCTTGCCTTCACCCTTGCCCCTGACCTATTCCCAGCTCAGCAACCCCAGGGATCCTCCGGTTAAAACAGATCAGATCATGGCAATCTTCCAATGCCTCCTCATCTCTTCAGAGTAATAAAGTCTTTACAATGGTCCAAGAGGCTTCACCTAATTTGCTCTGGCCTTATTTCCTCTCTTATCTTCTTCTTCTTCTTCTTCTTCTTCTTCTTCTTCTTCAATTTATTTTATTTTAGGCACACCTGGGTGGCTCAGTCAGTTAAGCCACCGACTTCAGTTCAGGTCATGATCTCATGGTTCATGGGTTGGAGCCCCATGTGGGGCTCTGTGCTGACAGCTCAGAGCCTGGAGCCTACTTGGGATTCTGTGCCTCCCTCTCTCTATGCCCCTCACCTGCTCATGCTTTGTCTCTCTCTGTCTCTCAAAAATGAATAGATGTTAAAAATTGTTTTAATAAAATAATTTTTTATTAATTTTTTTTTTTAATTTTAGAGAGAGAGAGCACATCGGGGAGAGAGGCAGAGGGAGAGAGAGAGAGAATTTTAAGCAGGTGCCACTCGGAGCCCGATGTGAGGCTTGATCCAATGACCCTGGGATCATGACCTGGGCTGAAATCAAGAGTCAGATGCTCAACCAACTGAGTCACCCAGGAGACCCTCCTCTCTTATCTTCTACTGTTTACCCCCCAACCCCCCATCCCACACAGGCTCCACTGGCCTTGTTGCTGTTCCTGCAATGCACCAGGCACTGGGGTATTTGCACACTGGCTGTTCCCTAGGTCTGGAATGCTCTTTCCCCTGATATTCACATTGCTCCCCTTCTTCAGCTTCTTCAAGTTTGCTCAGATAACACCTCTAGATGAGGCCTCCCCAAAGCAGCCTATTTACAATGGCAGCATTCTCCCAACCCCTTAATTCTGCTCTGTTTCCCCCAAGCACTTACCATTTTCTAACATATTATATAATTTATTGTTAATGTTGATTGCCTATCTCCCTCCACTGGCAGCAGTGAGAGCAGGGGTGTTTATTTATTTCATCCATGTATTGCATTGGCTAAACAGTGTGCCTGGACAGAGCAGACATTTAGTGAGTGTTAAGTGAGTAAATGAATATTAAATTAAAAAAAAAAAAGAAGGTGGAGAACACTGTTTGAATCATATTTACTTGTATAAGTTTAGCTGAGCTGTGGAAAGCTACCAGTGGTTGTTACAAGTGAAGACAACAAGTTGGCTGGGGGCTGAGAAAGGAGGGAGACATTTTACTTTCATACTTTCTAGATTTTCCTCTATGTGCATATATTGCCTATTCAATAAATAACTCAAATGAAAATAAACAATTTGGGACACAGAGAATAAATAAGATCCCCCATCTCTGGCCCTGCAAAGTCAGACTTGATTATTTTGGTGTGTTTCCCTCCTTCAAGTCTTTCCCCCAGACACCTCCTCTCTGCAATCAGGGCATAAGAACTCTTGCTGTAGCATTGGCATTTAATTGGAGTCCAGCCCCCTGCAGTGGCCTACCATTTATTGACCTTAATCTGCATAGTTCTGAATCTAATGATGCCTGAATATCATATGGCTGGCTTCTGGAGCTCATTTTATAATTAATTTTTGTAATTAATGGCTGTTTATAAGCTGACCTGAGTCACTGAGCTCCTGTAAGCTAATTTCTGTTTGAAGAGTGAGGCATGTGGGCTAGATGGCCTCCAGAGGCACTTGTAAGACTGTGTAATCACAAAATGAGAGAGTAGTTAGCTTTGGAGAGGAGGATGGGGTATGTGATAGGGAAAGAGGATGCAGGCGTTGATAATGTCTGGTGGTGAATTCATAGATCGTTGTTACGTTTTTATGCTTCATAAATTAACATATATATAGCGTAATGTTATGTGTATCTTTAAGAACATAACAAAAAAGAGATTGAAAAATAATAAAATACAAGGATAATTAAAAAAAAAAAAAAACAGGGGCGCCTGGGTGGCTCAGTCGGTTAAGCGGCCGACTTTGGCTCAGGTCATGATCTGGCGGTCCGTGAGTTCGAGCCCCGCGTCGGGCTCTGTGCTGACAGCTCAGAGCCTGGAGCCTGTTTCAGATTCTGTGTCTCCCTCTCTCTGACCCTCCCCCATTCATGCTCTGTCTCTCTCTGTCTCAAAAATAAATAAACATTAAAAAAAAAAATTAAAAAAAAAAAAAAAGACTCCAGGGGCGCCTGGGTGGCTCAGTCGGTTGAGTGTCCAACTTGGGCTCAGGTCATGATCTCATAGTTCGTGAGTTCGAGCCCCATGTGGGGCTCTGTGCTGACAGCTCAGAGCCTGGAGCCTACTTCAGATTCTGTCTCTTTCTCTCTCTCTCTCTCTGCCCCTCCCCTGCTCACACTCTGTCTCTCTTTCTCTCTCAAAAATAAATGAACATTAGCAAAAAAACTCTTAAAAAAAGAGACTCTGTAACCAGATTCTGAGAGGCCTAGGGTACCCAGTTTTGAGAATCTACTTGATTTAGCTTCCTGATTTCACAGATAAGGAATCTTAGACTCAAAAAATCAAAAGAATTTGTCTAGTGAGTTAGAACTATAATTGGAACCCAGATTTTCTGAACTCCTAGCCCAGTGCTCTCTACACCACCTTCCTAAAAAAGCTAAGAGGCTCTGCTTAGAGAGATCTTTTATGATTAGGTCCTTGGAAGGACAGCAGTAGGGGGCAGATCTCCACATCACCATATGGGATCCTTGGCCACAACAGATTAAGTCGTGGTTAGTTATCTTCATTTCAAAGCTAAATGTGCTGGAGGCTGATGCTTGGTGCCTTTGTTAAATTTCAGTGCTGAAGACTCAGGCTTAGGGGGTGGACTTATGTGAGTTGCTCTACCTCCTCCTATGCCTCAGTTTACCCAGCTATAAAATGGACCTGATCCTGTACTTCAAGGGTTTGTGGTGAGGATCACACAAGATGGTGAAGGTGCTTTGTAGATTATAAATCTTGATTCAAGCCCATTAACCATTCATTTATTCTACATTTACTGAAAGCCTTCTAGTATATTCCTGGCACTGGAAAGACAAGTAAACAAGATTGACATGGTCTCCACCCTCAGGGAAGTTGGAGTCTGCAGGAGGAAACAGAAATAAGTAGAGAATTAGAGGAGAAAGTTTGCCAATGGGATAGTTAAGCTGTGGGAACATTTACTAATTTGGAATTGGGGAGAGGATAGGCTTCATGGAGGAAGTGTATACCAAGCTGTGTCCTGAAGGACAAAGAGGTGGTCAGTGTTACAAGTAGCTCAGGCTGCAGAAAAGAGTTGACCATTTGGGAAATTAGAATCCAGCATGACTGAAGGAGGCCCGTGACCCCGGGCCTTAAGTGGCAGGCTAGGAGTTTGGAATCTATCCTGAGACCAGTGGGGTGCCACAGGAGGGTTTTATGCAGGTGATGGCTGGGTCTGGCTTGCTTTCAAGAACAATTACTCCAGCCAGTAATGTGTTGCATCCACTTCAGGAGCCTATCTGTGTCATTACCAGGTAGTCGGCAAGTAGATAAGGAACATGGGCCAGGGCTAGACGGTCCCGGGATCAGGCCTGTGTGGTTTGAAGGAAGGTACTGAACCTCTCCGAAGTTTCTGTCTGTGAACTGGAGTTTGCTCTGAGGATTAAAGGCATGCAATGCTCAATTCAGAGCGTACAATCGCTTCCTTTCCCTTCCCTTCCTTTTTGTGCCATGAACAAAACTGAGCTGCCTTTGTTCTTCACAGTAACCCTGTAAAGTATCTTTATCCCCATTTCACAGCTTGTCCCAGCCCGGTGCCGTTCGCGCCTGCGCGTTGGGCACTGAGGACGCCACGGGGGTAGCTTGGCAACCTGGTCGCCTGGCAACGGCGTGCGCTTCCGGGACCACGCGCTGAGGCAGGTGAGCCAGCGGCCGCCAAAGGGAACAGGGGGTCCCCAGACCCATCCAGTAGGGTTCACATTGGGCTCATGTTCTCTTATCCCAAGGTTCTCTCACCTGGCTGGACTCCCTAACCCATGCTCCTTAGAGGAGGGCAGGCCCTTGTCCCCAGCACCCGTTGTTCCTTGCCGGGGGAGTCCAGAAATGGCCACGTTCCTTCCATCTAGGCCCCTTCCCCTCTTTCCCTGTGGTTTGGTGCCCAGAATCAGAGTCTGGCTCATCTCTTTTACGGGAGTTGACCATTCCTCCTGGAGTTAACTGTCACTGCGACTAATCGCAGTAACCACCACCACTATAACAATAACCCCAGAGGACATATCCCGAGCCTGGTGTGCCAGGCCCACGAGTAGCAGTTCATATGACAACTCCAGTAGGGAAGGAGGTGCTATTATCACCTCTCTTCTGCAGCTGTAGAAAGACACAGACAGACATAACTTGTCAAGGGCCACCTATGGCCTAAGTCTGAAGTCTGTTCTTAACTACAGCTGAACCTTTGAACTACCTAGGGCTTAGGAGTGCCAACGCTACCCTTTTCTCACAGTCAAAAACCCATGTATAACTTCTGACTCCCTCCTTAACTACTAGTATGCCCACTGTTGACCAGAAGCCTTAGCAATAACATAAACAGTCAATTAACATGTATGTTATGTTATATTTATTATATATTATATTCTTACAATAAAGGAAGCTGGAGGAAAGGAAATGTTATTAAGAAAAGCGTAAGGGGGGGGGGTGCCTGGGTGACTAATTCGGTTAAGCATCCGACTCTTGATTTCTGCTCAGGTCATGATCTCATAGTTCATGAGATTGAGCCTCATGTTGGGCTCTGCAGTGCGGAGCCTGCTTGGGATTCTCTCTCTCCCCCTCTCTCTCGCTCTCAAAGTAAATAAACATTTTTTAAAAAAGAAAAGCATAGGGGCACCTGGATAGCTCAGTCGGATGCTTTACCAATCTGAGCTCCGGTCATAATCTCACGGTTGGTGAGTTCCTGACCCGTTTTGGGCTCCACACTGACAATGAGGAGCCTGCTTGGAATTCTCTCTCTCTTCCCCTCTCTCTGCCTCTCCCCAACTTGTGTGCGCAGGTGCGTGCTCACTCTCTTTCAAAATAAATGAACTAAAAAAAAAAAAAGAAAGCATAAGGGAGGGAAAATACATTATATAAAAAGTATTTATGCAAAAGTGTATTATGTAAAAAAGTACTATATTATAAAAAATCCACGTGTAAGTGGACCCGTGAAGTTCAAACCTGTGTTGTTCAAGGGTCAGCTGTACTAGCCACACTGCTTATAGTCGCTCAAAGTATGTATGTGTGTAATAAAAATAAATCACACTTTAACCTTAATTCCTTTTTTGTGGATGTGTCAGGAGCATCTGGATATGGGTCCCTGATGGATGAATGAAGTAGACCTGGATTTGAACATTGGCTACTGGCCTTATCAGTTCCATGACCTGAAGCAAACTCCCAACCTTAAGCCTCAACTACTTCCTTTGTAAAATTGGGATAATGCAAGTCCCCTCCTTCTGGAGTAGTTGAGTTAGATACTAGATATTGCTGGCAGAAGATAACTACTACACGTGGTGACCATATTAATGTTTGCTTTTTTGGTTTGTTTTGTGTCTTTGGTGCCTTTACAGGCCCCAGCCTATAAAGTACTGGTGGTTTCCTCTGTCATTATGGGTGGGAGAACCCTGGAGTTTGCAGTGTGGGCTACTATTTACCTTTACTGTGACCTTGAGCAGATTCCTTCATTGTTCTCAGCCTCAGTTTGCTCATCTGTAAAATGGAAGCAAAAATATCCCCCCGGCTGCCCTTACAGTTTTGAGAATCAAATGGGAAGTAGCTTCTAAATCACAGTAGTAGTAACAACAACTTTTTGGATTCTCTCAATCAGTGGTTTCTGCAGAGCTTTGTTTTGGAAGCTAGAGAGTTGCCCTCTGCAGGCGTGGAAAGATGGCCCATGCCCGGATCTCCATGTACCTGCCCCCCGACATCAACCCCACCCAGGCTGCCATTGCCTATGGCTGTCGGGCCCTGCCCAAGCTGAACGAGGAGCTGCAGTCAGAGGACCTGCTGACGAGGCAGAAAGCCCTCATGGCTCTGTGCGACCTTATGCACGACCCTGAGCATGTCTACGTGGCCATTGACACAGGTGAGAGTGTCACAGCCCAGGTAACCATGACTAGGATGGACGGACAGCGGCTCAAGGTGGGAGGTGCTGCGGCGACCTGGCCCCTTTACCGCATCCCTCCTGGCTGGTCAGTCAGTCCCTGCCCAGACACCACTCGTGTCCCACCCAGAGCCACAAATCAGCCCCCTCTGCTATGGCTCAACCAGGTGGCCACAAATCCACCAAACAGTTCTGTTTATGTATCTAATTCACAAAGCTGTCACAAAAGATAGGCACACACCTTATGAAAACCACACGTATATCTGGGAGCTCTATGTCCCTTGTGTCCCACTCTTCTAATTCTCAAAATAAGACTTGAGGTGACTTTCATGGCATGGTCACACCTTTCTCAGATCAGGCACATGATGGATGAACTGCTTCTTCTCCCTCCAGCCTTAGTGGAAGGGCTAGTTAATTCCAGCTTTGCCTGAGGTTCCTAGAACCAGGGCCCAGGACACTGGGTGGAGCTTCAGTAATAAGGGTTGCTATTTAATAAGCCTGACCCTGGGCCGGCATCACCCCAGTGCAGAGCCTGTGTTGTCTTAATCCTAATAGCACCTGCTTTGGGAGGGAAGATTAGAAAACTGACAGATAAAAATCAGAGACTCAGAGGAGGGGAATGAGGCTAGGGTTGCCAGATAAATAAATAAAGCAGGATTTTTATTTGTTCAACCTGGCATCTCTAGGTGTAACCTATTCACAGGTAGGACTACTTTGGGCCTGGAATGAGAATTTGACCCCTCAGTCTCTCTAAAGGCAAAGGCCATTTTCTTAATCCTGCAGTAGACTGTGAGAGGAGGCATTGGTGGGAAGCCTGCAGGGCTTTAGATAAAACGACCCCCCCCCCCGCCATGTGAGCCTTTGTAGCACACAGAGACCCCTTTGGTGACTCTGAAATATTTTGTAACTGACATGATTCCCTGAGGCCTGAAAGCAGCAGAGCCTCTGGTAGTCTCTTGCTGCCCAACGTTGGCTCACCTGTTGACTGCTAGGTTCATTGATTTCTGAGAATGGTAAATGTTCAAAGGTTTTTGTGCCTTGCAGGCTGCCTGGAGAGCCTGAAAGCTTTGCTGAAGGATAACAATGACATGGTGCGGATAAAGACCACTGAGGTGCTCTACATCATGGCGACCCATAATGTGGGCAGGTGGGCAGCTGTCTCTGGAAACGAATGTCATGCTTTGGAGCCACATCACTCCCCTGGGTGGCATGCCCTTGGATGACCTTGAGCACTCTGAATTTTGGTTTATCAGTTTGTGTGTATCCGGGGGAGGGAGGGGGTGCTTTCCCATATCAGTTCAGTTCACCCTCTTGACCTGGGATAACTAGGTTTACCTGGTATTGAAAACAGAACCAAGGGGCCCCTGGGTGGCTCAGTCAGTTAAGCATCTGACTCTTAATTTCGGCTCAGGTCATGATCTTGTGGTTGTGAGATTGAGCCCCACATCAGGCTCTCTGTGCTGGGTGTGAAGCCTGCTTAAGATTCTCTCTCCCTCTGCTGCTCCCCTGCTCGCTCGTGTGCTCTCTCAGAAAGAAAGAAAGAAAGAAAGAAAGAAAGAAAGAAAGAAAGAAAGAAAACAGACCTGAGAATCACAAGCAGCCCTCAAGCCCTGCCCAGGCACTGATGCCCAGTGTGCACATGTCCAAAAAGAAGGAATAGAAGGGCAGGGTGCTCAGTGTCCCCCGGCTTGTTTGACGTAAACAACAGATGGTCCTTTACAGAAGCTTGAGATCTTTTCAGCGGTGTCAGGGCATCTTACAAAACTCAAGGTTGCTCAGTCCTGCCTCTTCCCAAGCTCTCTGTGCCTCAGTGTCCTCATCTGCAACTGCTCATTGGGGCAGTTAACACTTAGAGGCAAGGGGGTGAAGCACCTCTCATTCTTCTGCTCCTTTGTTCTCTTTCTGGACTGCCATGGACATTGGGTAGTAACCCCCAAAAAGGGCTGACAGATGCTGTGAGGACAGGTACTTGGAACCTGGGCAAGTACAAGGAAACTGTGAGCATAGCGAGGGTGCCTGTAGGTTTGTTTAGTGGCAGTGGGAGGTTGGGGAGGTTGTGTGGGATTCCTGGATATGGCCACATTAGCAGGGGTGGGGAAAGGGGACACACAGCAAAGAAACTGTCACTGATCAAGGACCTGCTATGGTCTGGCCCACATACTCCTTCAGCATCCACTATCCCTCACACTGCCACCTCCAGGCATGGGGAGGAGAACTGAGTGACCAGGGCACAGGATTCTAACACACTGGCTCGCTCCACCACACCACAATGGACAGAGAATGCAAAGGGCCAAATATAACCTAGGCCAGCTTGAGAAGTTTGCCTGAGTTCGGTGGTGATCTTATAACTTACAGCCAGTAGCTTGTGGAGCCCGTCAAGCTCTAAGTACCTGCCCATGTTGAAACCCTTGTGCCTCTTGCACCCACACAAATAGCAACAGGAAGAGGAGATAAGGGTGGCAGCCCAAGGCTCGACATCTTGTCACCCTGAGGAGTTCATGTGACAGCCCACGAATGGGAGAGCCTCACGGGAGGACTAGCTCCCCCTGCCTGCCTCTTCCTTGCTTGCTGGTGAATGGGGCAGCTGCCCTCAGGGCAGACACAGCAGACTTGCAGAGCAGGAGTGATGTGGAGGGGTGACCAGGCACTGACTGAGGAGGGCAGGACACCTCATGATGGGTGGTCAGAAAAGGTCCCTGCAACCTGGGTATCCCGCTATGATTTTCTTGTCCCAGAACAACTCAGAACTCGCCACATGGTTAAGTCCTGGCCATCACAGCAGGAGCACAATTGGTTGGGCACTTCCTGCGTGCCAGGCACTGGGCACAGGCCTCACAGTGAGTTCTCACTTATTTCTGATCCCAGGCCTGAGAGAAGTGACCTCAGAAGCCCTCACCATATGCAGTTGGTTAATGAGAAGAAATGGTTACAAAGCCAGGAATTGAAGAAATTGTACATTCCCTTTAAACTGTTCATTAAAAAATTTTTTTTAATGTTTATTTATTTATTTTGAGAGAGAACAAGTGGGGGAGGGGCAGAGAGAGAGAGAGAGAGTCCCAAGGAGAGATTCTCAATGTGGGGCTCAAGCCCACGAACTGTGACATCATGACCTGAGCCAAAATCAGGAGTCACACACTTAACTGACTGAGCCACCCAGGCACCCCTAAACTGTTCGTTTTAACTCCAAACACAAATAATTAGGCATTCACCAATCCCTGTGTGTCACCCAGGCCTCTTCTTGGGTGTGGGCCCACTGGTTGGTGTTTCCCGTCATCTCTTTTGCTTAAACCACACCTGTAACATCATCTAATTTGCAGCTTTGGTTTCTTTAAGATAGAGTGGAGAACTCAGACATTAATGGAGTAATCTGCATGTAAAAACCTTCTAGAATCTTTTATGATCATCTCACTTTTTTTTTTTTTGAGACTCACTTTTGAGTCTTCCTGAAGCAATCAACTTTGTTTTCATAAGGAATTAAAAAAAAAAAAACCCACAAAACTCTTCTCACATCTAATTGGCTTACCTAATAGCTAATTAACTTACATAATTATAACAACAAACATAACAGGCACACATAGGTTTGGAGGCCAGCATCTGGCTGTTGGCAAGCTCACAATTCAGCTGGGAGAAAAGGAAGAGGCTTTGAGGGGCGGGGCTTGCAGAGCCTGGAGCTTCAGGGGGTGTGTGCCCTGGTGGGTGCAGCCCCGATTCAGGGTGGGTCAGTTGTGAGGCTCTGCTGCCTCATCATACTCATTTTACAGGCTCACAAGAGTGAAAGGAAGGATCCAGGCGCACAAAGAGCAGTTGGAGTCCTAGCTAAGGAAGGGGCAGAGCTGCATGATTCCAGTACGTGGTTCTTTCCACTGCCACCCAAGCCACACTCCTGGCCTCTAGGGATTCTGTAATATATGGTCCACCTCTGGCCTTTTTCTTCTTTCAGGAAGCCAGAGGGATGTGGTCTGCACCAACCAGCACAGGCTCAGTCAGTGGGGTTGCGGGTGGGCAACTTCCCCCTGGTTTTTACTGGATCCTCTCTGGGCATGGTCTTAATTATGTCTGAATCTGACTTCTCTTCCCCAGAGAGGGCTTTTTAGAGCACGATGTCATCCTTGCCTTGTCCTACCTGCTGAACGACCCTCAGTCAGCCTGCCGGAAGAACCTGCACCTGGTGTTCAAGCATGTGGCTCAGCTACCTTCAGGTAGGCTCTCAGTGGGCACTCAGATGGCCCCTTGGTCTCCACTCTAGGTCACTCATGTGCCCTGCTGCAGATCATGGTCTAAAGCACGTTTTTTAAAAAAGGTACAATTTTATTAAGATACATCATACATATCAAAAAGGCACAAATCATACATGAAGGTTTTATTACATTGTACCAAGTGGACATGCCATGGAATCACTACCCAGATTAAGAAATTTGTACATATCGCCACCACTCTGAAAACTTCCCACATGCCCCATACCAGTTTCTACCCCTCATCCAAAGGTGAACAGTATCTTCTATTCATAAGACCACAGATTAGTTTATGCCTTTTCTTAAACTTTACATCAGTGGAAACATATAGGCTGAAATATTTTGTTTCTAGCTTTCTTTTTGCTCAACGTTTTATCTCTGAGATCCACGTATGGTTTTTGCTGATTTGCACTGGAGTATGGTATTCATGTTATATGAGTATACGATTCCAGTTTATTTATCCACTCTGTTGCTGACGGACATTTGAATCATGTCAAGTGTATGGATACCAAGAATAGAGTGTCTGTAAACATCCTCTTGTCTTTTGATGGATGCGTAGAGGCATTTCTTTTGAGACATACCTAAGAGTGGAATTGCTGGGGATAGGATAAGTTTATGTTCAGCTTTAGAAGGTACCACCAATGGTTTTCTAAAATAGTTACACCAATTTACACTCCCACTAGCAGTGTCTTAGAGTTCCACATGCTCTCTATCCTCACCCACACTTGATCTTTCCTGGCTCTTTATTTTAGCTATTTTGGTGGGTGGGTGTGTGGTAGTATCTCATTTTGGTTTTAATTTGTGTTTCCCTGATGATTATAGCCCTGTAAACGTCTTCCTTTGTGAAGTGCCATAGCATGTTTAAGGATTAAAGAAGGCCTGCCCCAAAGGCCCCTCTACCCTCAGGCTCAAGGTCCCCTTCACCTGACTGTTTCTGCTAATTAGATGCAGAGTCCAGGGTGATGGCCACCCACCTGCTGCAGCTTGAGAGTTGAGATCTTGTGTCAGAATGACATTGCCTTGTCACATGGTGCAATGAACATTTTTGAATGGGGGGCTTATTCCAAAAGGCATGATATCAAGGTCTTCAAGGGGGTGCTTTAAAATTAAAGTTGGGCAAAAAGGCATTGCAGCCCAGGAGTGAGACAGCCCTAGGTTCCCTTTGCCCTCCCCCTCGTTCCTTGCATGCCCCTGGATGGATTATTTCCTCATCTCTAAAGTGAGGCTGATACTACCTGCCTCGGAGACCTGAAGTGAAGGCAAGTGAGAAGATGCTTGCCAAGCATGTAGTGTATCACCCTGCACGAAACACGCCATAAACATCAAGTCCACATGTGAGCACTCTCTGAGTTGAGGGTCCCAGAGAGAGATGACTATGGGATCAGGTGCGGAGAGGTGGACAAAACAGAGCGAGCCCTTGGGGGCCTGGGATTGCTGCTCATCCGGGAGGCACGCCTTCTTCCAGCTGGGCTGGGCATGTGAGACCAGATGACAGAAGCTTCTGGTAGTTTTTTTGTTTTTTTTTAAAAGACCTGCTTATCCCTGGCCATATCCCAAGCCAACAGAATCTGTTTCTGGGAATGGGCACACATATCTTCTCAAATGCACCTTGGCTGATTCTCCCTCGAGGCCATGGTTGAGGGCCACTGGAATACTGGGATGTCTATGAAGCTCCAATGCTCAGAGCGGAACTAAGTAAATGCCCTGTGCTCACCATGGAGCAACTCTCCTTGAGGTGTGAAGCTCCCAGCCAGCCCTCTTAAATGATTGTGACCTGTTTAAGCATTCAGAGAAATACAGAGACAATAATAAGAAACATTGAGTACCATCATGGCTTTGCTAAGTCTTAACCTTCTGCCGTATTTCATATTTGCTTGGTATTTTTGTTTTTAAAAAAAGTAATGACAGTCAAAGCACCCTGTGAAGCTCCCCACCTCCCCACCAAAGCACCCTTTCTCCTGCCCTCCCTGGAGCCACCAATAATTTCCGAGTATATCCCTAACGCATGGCTTTATAATTTACCATGAATGTAGTTATTTGGTGATCTTGCCTTGCATGTTTTAAAACTATGTAAATGGATCTTACTGAATGTATACCCTTGCTACTTAGAGAACCTAATGTTATAATTTTGAGATTTATCCATGTTCTGTCATGGGCTCCGTTTTCCTATTTTATCTGTGGTGTGCCCTTCTGGTGTTTGAACAGATGCTTACTCCTGCTCGGCTGATGCGGCGTGCTGGTTGTCTCTGATCCTGAGCATTCCCGCTCAGATTTTCCTGGAGTCCCTCCAAGGCCTCTGCTGGAGGAGAGCATCCTTGTGGGGGTGGGAGAATGCATGGCCTTCAGCTTGGCCAGATGCTGCAATTGCTTCCCAGCCCACCCTCCTCCAGCCGGAAGAGAGCCTGGTGCACATCCTCACCAGCAACCTGATGGTGTGCTGTGCTGTTTCACTGTTGTGTGGCTTTGCCATCCCCTGTGACTGGGAGAGGCGGCATCTTTCCTCTGCCTGGCGCCACTTGTGTTTCCTCTCCTGCCCAGTGCCTCCCCGGAGCCTGAGCACATTCTGTTGAGTTGTTTTTCCATTTCTTATTGATTTGAGGGAGTGTTTCATATATCCTGGATTCCAACCCTTTGTTGGTTACATACACTGCAAATACCATTTCCTGGGTTGTTTGCATGGCTTTTCACTGTTTATTTGCTTATTCATTGGCCCAGAAGTTTTTTGTGTGTGTGCATGTGTGTGTGCATGTTTGTGTTTGATGCTTAAGAGCTCATGAAGATAGTCTGTCCTATTTTGTTCTAAAAGTGTAAGGGTTTTGCTTTTTACATTTAGCTGGTGAAGGTACCTGAATTGGATCTTTGTTTGTTTCTAGGTCTTCTTGTATAGCCCTTGCCAGTCCTACACTGTCTTGATTACAAAAGCTCTATGGTGATCTGTGTTCTGGTGGGAAGGGCCCCGCCCCATCTCCTTTCTGCAAAGTTGTTCTGGAATCCACAATCACTGGGCCCACCACGAGGAGTAGGGGGGCTGTGGTTCTGACAAGTCTGACTGGGGGCCCCAGCGGTGAGCCTTGGCCTTCTGTCACAGGATCTCTTGGCTGCTACTCCTTGTCTCTGGTGTGTCTGGAAGGGAGGCCTGGGACACTCTGGTGAGGAATGTGCAGTAGTGGTGGGTGGGGGTAGCTGGAGGGAGAAAGGGAGACACACAGTGTGCCAGACACCGCAAGAGGTCTGCCTGGGGGAACTCAGCACGATGGCTTCTGGGTTAGACAGTATGGCTGTGTCCTAGGTGGTGTCCTCACTGGGCCACTGGGTGGGGTGAGTGGATCCACTTCAGTGGTCCCACTCTTAACCAGGGTGTGGCCTTGGGCAGTAACATAGCCTGTCAGAGCCTCAGCTTCATTACCGAGCACGGGAATATGTGTGCCTCTGTGGTCTGCTGGGATAGTCGGAACTCAGACAGCTCTCCTACTGGTGGTCATTGGTATGGGTTTTCTATCCACTGCCACACCAGAAGGCACCCTCTGCACCTGGCAGAGTGCCTGGCACTCAACAAATGTTGGCATTTAGGTTTTATGCCGTATTTTAAAGGATCATTTGTTAGTTATTTGCCGCAATGCACTTCCTCCCTTCTTTCATTAATTACATAGTTGTGTGTTGGGCCCTTGCTCTGTTCCAGCCACTGTGTCTCACTTGCTTCGTCTGTAGTGTTGGGTATCTGTGGGGGGGAAGTAGGTCTTCCCTGAGTCCTTGATGTCTGGCCAGATCTGGCCTAGTGTGTGGTTTCCCAGAGTAACCAGCAGGGGGTACCACAGGATCGATGACTGCCTGACAGAGCCTGGCTGTCAGGCCCCAGGGTGGTGCAAGTCAGGCACGGGAGAAACCAGGATTGGAGAGGCAAATACCACGCAGAAGCCTCCAGGCCACGTTCCCTGTCAGCCGGGCCCTAAGTGACCGCTAGGGATTCTGGGGGAATCTCTGTTCCCTTGTTTCTGCTAACCGCACACAGAAACAGGTCTCGTTTTGTGGCCAGGCGTGCTGTAGGAGAGAACTCTAATGCCGAAATTGAGGATTCTTCTGTAACTGGACTTTGGGATGTAGCTGAATAGTACCGGGGACCTGGAAGTGTCTCCCTACCAGCCCCACTGGCCATGACCCAGGCCCCTTGGGCCCTATGACAGTGGCCTGGAACCAGGGTGACTGGGTGCACCTGTGAGACTGAACTCTGAGCTGCTGGCCCAGCTGTGGCAGGACCACGGTGTGGGGACTGCTGTGTCCCCTACACACTGTGTGCAGCCTGGCTTGGGTGAAGCCGTGAGGGTTAAAACAGGTGTCCCTCCCTACCCAGAGGAGAGCACCAGCTGGGGAGGGAGCTAGGGATGTGAGTCCTCTCCTATGGACACTGGCTCTTCAGCTTCAGAAAGGAGCAGGGTGGGCCTGGGGAGGGACAGGGCATGCCAGGCATGATGTTGGATGCTGTTCTGATCTTGGCAGTTTTGAGGTGCAGGGGAACATCAGAGCTGAAGCAGTGGGAATAGCAGAAGCCTAGGGATAGGGGGTGCTGGAGAAGCAAAACAGGATGTTCTCACCCTTCCACAGTGTGCCTCAGCCAGGCAGCCTTAGCCAGGCAAGCTGCTGCACCCCTTTCTCTCCTTGAAGGCTGCCTCGGGAGGTGGCCCAGAGTAGCCTCCTGCTCCTCCTAGCCCTGACACCACAGAGTACAGGGATGGGGCTGGCTGCCTCAGGGGGGTGGGTCTTTCCTTTCTCACCTGCCTTTAGGATGGGATGCACCCGGCCCCAGGCACATCCTCAGCCTGATAGTCCTTGGTGGGCAGTTGCCCCCTTCCCAGACTTAGCAAATGATGATGCCCACCAGTGGGGACACTGCCCACCTGGTTCCCAGCCTGGTGCACCTGCATGATGCCTCCTGTCCTCACCCTCTGCACACACTTGCCTGCTCCAGCCGGAAGAGTCTTTCCCTGTCTGGCCTAGTCAAGGCTGGCCACTGTCCCAGCAGCTATCCTTGTGGTCTCTCTGGGGGTGGGCCATCTTTCTCAGCCTTCTCTATGAGGTCTTTGTAATATACCCAGGTGGTTTGGGACAGCTTGTTACACAAAGAGGGTCAAGACTTTCCGGTGCATGCGCTGGGCAGTACCAGCTGGCCCCTGGCCTTGGACCTACCTCAGCACTGAAGCCCCTCGCCCAGCTCATCTCTTAGTGAGGTGAGCCCCCAGGGTGCCATCCAGCCTTGGTGGGGCCCCCTTGTCCTCATGGTGTACTGCACCCCTCCCTAGCACCTGCCCCTGAGTCAGCAGACCTATAGCCCATGCCTATTTGTCCTAGATGGCCAGGGCCTTGCATGGGCTCCAGGGAAGGTGGACAGATGGAGCACTGCCCCTGGGGTCCCAGGCCTGGTTGGGTCACTTGCTACACAGTGTGATGCCAGGAAGTCATTCCCCCTCCTGGTCTCTGCTTTCTCCTCTATAAAATCGAATCAGTAATCTCAGTGTCCTGAGAGTGGAGGAGGCTGGGATCAGACGAGTGGGTACGGGGCTCAGCGCAGGGCCATGTGGTGTGCAGTCACTGAGGGGAGCTGGGGTTATTGTCACTGACCCATCACACTATCTTGGATGACCGAGAGAACTACAGGGGAGGATGGCAATACCCCCATGAGCCCACAGGGCAGTGTGCCCTGTAAGAGAGCGTCTTTTGTCTTCCTGTCAACCCTGGCCTCCTCTCACTGGTCCCTCTGCTGCTGGTCCTAGAGCTCATTTCTCTCTGGCCAATGCCACCATTGGTGGACCTTTCCTGGGCCTTTCTTTGGCTTAGCATGTGCCTTCTCCATACTGGGAACTGTTTGGGCACAGTAGAGAAAGGAGGTGGGTCAGAATGTGCCAGGTACCCTTCCCACCTTGCCCTGGAGTGAGCACTTTATGCAGTAGAGTGTGGGAAGGAGCGGACATGCAACACCCAGAAGGCTGAGCCCCGAGGGATAGACAGTTCTTGGACTTCAAGGGTGGGGAAAGGCACATGAGCATGATTAGCAGAACAAGAGGAAGACATAGCATGCCCACGAGAGGAAGAACCAGCACAGACAGAGGGTGACTAGACTTATCGTGGGGATCATTTCATAACATATATAAAAATACTGAATTATTGGGGCACCTGAGTGGCTCAGTTGATTGAGCATCCGACTTCGGCTCTGGTCATGATCTCGTGGATTGTGAGTTCGAGCCCTACATCGGGCTCTCTGCTGTCCGCGCAGAGCCCGCTTCAGATCCTCTTTCCCTCTCTCTCTCTGCACCTCCCCTGCCCCCACTCTCAAAAATAAACATTAAAAAAAACCTCTCAATCCCTATGATGTATACTTGAAACTAAGAGGATTGTATGTCAATTATACTTCAATAAAAACAGTCAGCCCATGAAATGAAAAAAAACCCTCACTGAATGCATGGTCTCCAAAATGTGGAAGAGAAGAATATAGAACACATACTTACCAGAGTTGATGAAAGGAGGCAGGGAGGGGTAGTTCATGTAAGTTTAAAAAAAAAAAAAATCAATGCAGATAGATTGCAGCAGAGGGCGGGACATTGAAGAGTCTGCCCACTGGGCTCTGGGGACCAGGCTCTGGGAACTGGGAGGACTGTCCCAGGGAACGCACCTCCCATCCCTGAGCACATCAGGAGAGAAGGCAGAATCCTTCTATTTTCCTTCTGTGTATTTTTAGGTGAAGGATGCTCATGGTGAAATTACTGCTCTTTTCACAGTTGGCATTAAAAGCGTAAAATAAGTCTCAAAGATTTTAAGTCACACGCTATTTCTTCTTATACAAAAGTCCCCTTGGGTTTTTGCTGTTTGGTGATGTGGGAAGGCGTGAAGGGAATCCCCACGAGGCTCGTGGTGGGGGAGGGAGAAAGCCCAATCTGTATGTGTCTGCACGCTGTGTGTCTGCGTGTGTGCGTGCGTGTGCATCTCCACTTGCTGGTCCTCACTTAGGGCTTTGTGTGGGTCCTGCATTTGAGCAGGAGGTGCAGAGTGGCTCTGGGCTCCCCATGGGATGCTGTCTGTCTGGTGCAGAATGATCAGGGGCAGAGCCAGACAAGAACCCCAGGCTTGGGAAGCCCTTGCCTCTCTGTTCCGCCAATCCCTGACCTTGACCTTGGACACCTTTTCTCATCTGTAAAATGGGGCACAGCTAACAACCTGCTACCGTAGAGATGTTAAAATAATCTGTAAGGAGCCTAGTGCAGACTGAACAAAGTTTCTTGACTACTAACTAGTGCTTTCCACCACATGGAGATGCCTCTAACCACACAAGCCAGGGTCGGCAAACGGTGGGATAGTGGGGGGACCCCTCCTCCCCACACCTTGTAGGACCCACCCTATACTCTTGGGCATTGTCAGCACCCTCCAGGCTCTCTACCTCTTCCACTCTGTGGGGATGAGTCTGACTCTGGCAGAGGTGTCTTTAGGGTATGACGGGTCTGGGTGTTGGTGCAGCCTGGGCCATTGCTGGGCAGGGGTCTTGGAGCCATCATCACCCCTGAACCTCAGCTCCTCCAGACACAGGGGCCTGGCAGGCCTCCCGCTGTCTTGATTTCCAAATGATTCTGCCTAAATGTGTGGGTTAGGGGAGAGAAAAAGCACCCTGGGCACGGAAGGTGTCTCTGGGCACCCTCCCAGATGTCAGCCGCACACATACAGCACATCAGGACAAGGCTCAGCTCATTCAGGGTATTTTATTTTCTTAAAGTAGACAATCTTTAACTTTCATACAATCACCAGCTCCTCTTTCCCTCTGTACATCTCTTAAAGTCCTTGGCTGTGATTCCACACACTGACCTTGGACATATAGGTACCGAACAGAGGCTAAGAGAAAAGGAGATTTGGCAAGGGCTTTGGCGGTGCCTTCCCTCTCAACAGCGGGGGTTCATATTTACATGCGGCCCTCGGCCAAGGTCCTTCCATGATGGTGGGTGCCACAGGCCCTGGGACATGAAGGGCCAGAGTGCGAGGTCCCAGCAGGGCCTCCCTCAGGCTACAACGCTCGCTGAGCCTTCACAGGACTTGTAGCTGCTCTCAGCCCATCTCAGGTGTAAGGTGTGCAGGGGCCAGGGCCCCATCTCTTGCTTCCCCTTCCTCCACTTGCAAAGCCAATGGATAATTTACTCTTTAAATACCAAAGACATTTAGCTATTGTTCATTCGCTCCTAGGTGAGGAACCTTCTTTAAATACATCACATTTATTTTCTGAAATAAAAACGAAGCAGAAATCGCACCAGTAACAAGAGGACGCTGCACAGGCTTATGTACAACGCGGCCCCACGAGGCTGCCACAGGGCGGCCGTCCGCCCCAGTGTCGCTCGGGAGCAGAGGGACAGACTCATCCAGATAACAACTTTTACACTCAGCAAGCCAGACACAAAAAGGACCACCTGAAAAAAAAATATGTTTTGAAAATCTGCATTTTAAAAAAGAATACTCAACTGCATTTGAAATTTTCCATATTTCTGCGAAACACCACGAGATTTGGCCAAAAAAAAGGATGTCAGAGAAGAAAAACCAGGTTTTGATTTATAAAACATCAGACTAGTAGAAGAAAAGCTGGAACCCAGCTGGCCTA
The DNA here is from genome assembly GCF_046562875.1 of Panthera onca. Lineage (NCBI taxonomy): Eukaryota > Metazoa > Chordata > Mammalia > Carnivora > Felidae > Panthera > Panthera onca. The sequence continues at coordinate 18,454,870 of NC_138350.1, forward strand.
GTTTGAAACAAATCGTGCCACTCATGTTATTGTGTGGATTTTTGCTGCATATTTTGAAGCTGTTTAAAAAGAGCTGTGAGTGGCTAGAGGTCTGGTTAGTGCTGTTATCTGGCCTTGCACCCTGGTTCCAGAACGAACGTGGTACAGAGTAGGCCAGCAGTAGGCGTGGCCAGCAGGGAAGGCGCATGGACCCTGCTCTGGTCCTCCCTCCTGGTCAGCAGCAAGGTCCCCAGTCCCAAGCTTGGGCAGAGCTGGCTTCCTCCAGATGACCCAGCCGCCTCTCCTCATAGTCCCACGAGGACCCCCATGCAGAGCGGGGCCGGCTCGGGAAGGCAAAGTGAAGGGGGCATAAAGGGCTCATAGTGAACATGGTGACAACTGCTTAAGTCTTCAAGAGGCCTCAACGCTTTGGGGAACTTTGCCATCTCCAGACTGTGTGTGTGCATATGTGTGTGTGTGTGTGTGTGTGTGTGTGTGTGTGTGTCTACCTACCTAGCAATCTATCCGTATATATTTATGTTTGCGGAAATGTGGGGGCCAAGGAGGTGGAGGGCCGGGGGGGGGACATTTTTCAGGTCCCCCGTTTTCTGCCCCTAGGCTGGGTCTCCCTAGCACGAGTGGGGGTGTGACACCCCAGGGGTTTCGCCACAGGCAAACTGGCCTGCCCAGCTCCTCAGCAAAGGCCTATGTACTTGAGATTGTTCTGTATGATGACGTCTGTCACCGCGTCGAAAACAAACTGGATGTTACTGGTGTCGGTGGCGCAGGTGAAGTGGGAGTAGATCTCCTTGGTCTCCTTGTTGCGGTTCAGGTCCTCGAACTGCCGCTGGATGTAGACAGCGGCCTCCTCGTAGGTGTTCTGGCCCTTGTACTCAGGGAAGCAGATGGTGAGCGGGATGCGCCGGATCTTCTCCGCCAGCAGGTCCTTCTTGTTCAGGAAGAGGATGAGTGAGGTGTTGATGAACCAGTTGTTGTTACAGATGGAATCAAAAAGGCGCAGGCTCTCTGCCATTCGACTCTGCAGGCAGGAAAATGCTGGTGTTAATCAGGGGATGCAGCAAGGAAAGGCCCTAGACCCACAGCCCTTCAGAGAGAAAGGCCCCTTGGGAAGGTCTCCCAGCCCAGCACTGGCCCTGCAAAATTCACCCTTTTATTGGGAAGTCTTCCTCTGCGAGGCCAAGTCTGTCTTCACCTGCCTCCCACAGGCTCTGGAGCCCCTACAGTGGCTGGCACCGCCCTCCGCGCCCTGACACTTGTTAGTAATGGGCGCTTCTGCTTCATCGGTGCCTCCTCTGTGGCTCGGGGCTGCTTCATGGCCTCCCTTAGCGGCAGGGACCTGGGCAACTCCAAGCTCATAGCTAAGGGCCCCATCCCCTGCCACCCCACGCTGGCTCAAGTCCCCCATGCTGCCATCGCATCTCCCTCAATGTGAGCGTGGCCAGCTTCCTGCCCAGCCAGCAGCTCCAGCCCGCTAGGGCTTGGGCCAGTCCTCTAAGCCTCGACCCTGCCATGTGGTGCCGTCAGTCCTCAGCCAGATCTGTGAACTAACAGCCTGTGCTTCCAAAACCGAAGGCTCCAGTCTAGAGAGCTGGGGAAGGCTCAGGCCCCTCTGCCCCGCCCAGGTCATTGCGCTCATGTGAGGACAGAGGCCTACCAGGCTCAGTGACCAGAGTATGGCAATGGCCCTTATTTACCCCCTTCTTTCTGAGGACCTTAAATGGGTTGTAGTAACTGAGTTTTTAGGGAACATAATGTATTTTTCTGACTCCCAAACTCACCACTCACCATTTCCACAGAGAACTGACAATTCTAGCTTCTAAAAAGAACTGCTGGTGAGTTACTATGGTGAAAGCTGCCCCTCGTTTTAAAATAAAACGAACAAGCCAAATGTCCGAACAAAGCCCGGAACTAGTTTAGTTTAGATCCAGGGTGTCAGAATTAAGGACTTTCTGACTAGATTATATCACCGGTGACATGGTAACAACAAAGGAAGCTGCAGCTGGTGCTGATGGTGTGGCCATGGCATGCCAATTTGTTCAGTCCTTACACCTTCTGATTCCCATTTTACAGATGAAGAAACTGAGGCTTGGAGAGGCAGGAAATGTGCTCCATGTTCCACAACCAGGAGTTCAGGCTCACTTGGAGGGTGGATGGGCAGCACTGTTGGACCCAAGTGAGATCACCCCAGGTGGGGCTGTCCAGGAGGATGCCACAGTGAAACCCTGCTCTCCCAGAGATCCTGAGTTGTCTGAGATACACGGTCTAATAGCATCAGTGCTAGGAAGGAACCAGGTTGAGTGGGGAGAGGATGCCCAGAGGTACTTGTCATTACTCTCCAACCTCAGAGAAGCGGTCTTCAGATCCCGTATTCCACCTTGGAGAAGAGGTTTTCCAAAACCAATCTTGTGCCTTCTTTAGAATGAGCTAAGAAATACCAGAAACCCTGGAAAGTGGGTGGTTTCAGGTCTTGGGGAAGCAGGGGCGGGGGGGACCCTTCTCCAGAGAGAAACAAGATGCAGGATTCCCATCCCCAGCAGTGCCTGGAGGAGTCACATGATGTTCCCAAAAGTGAGATAAGTGGTGGTCTAGGAATGTCACATTCTGCTGGAGACTAATTAGCTCTAATGGATTTCTGGAAGCCACACTGTAAAGCCTAACAGAGCTATCAATTCTCACAGGAATGATGTCATAATCAGGGGCTGTGCTTCTGACCCCAAACTTCACATCAGATAAATAACAGAAACAGTCATTAGCACGTATGCATGAATTCAATGAGCAAACACTTGCTGAGCATGCCCTAAGGGCCAGTGACAGGCCCCAGCTCTCATGTCAGGTGATGGAGCCATGACAGGTGCCCAGGACTCAGAGGGGGACGGGCTGGCCACCAGCAGGTAGGACCCAGCAGGCCAGTTCCCGGGGTATGGAGCTGGTGTTCATGGAGTGGGGGCCAGGCAGAGAAGCCAGGACACAGCCAGGCTCCTAGAATGGGTATCTGCTGGGTCACCTGGGGTGAGAGCCAAGGTAGCTCTTATACCTGGTCCAAGCCCAGCAGCTCTGGGCAGGCTGTAGAGTCTGGGAAGTGGAGGGGCAGGAGGGTGTACTCAGCATGCTGAAACAGCGCGTATGTGCTGGCCGGTGCTCATGCCGAGGCCTCTGCTGGTCGGTCGTTTGAGGGCAGGCCCTGCGTGGCACTGAAGGGGTCAACGGGCCACAGGGCCCCTCCCACCCCATGGCCATCTCAGTTGCTCTTCCTGTTCAATATCCACCCCAGGTTCCTGACTTCAGCCCCAACTGACCAGTCCTTCCTGTCCCATGTGAACCTCTGCCCCACAGACAGCTCTTGGCAGACTTTTTGGTCCTTAGACATCTCCCTGAGCCTCATGTTCCTCTGTACTTGAAAATCTGGGAACTCAGGCACTTTCCTCACAGGGCAGCCATGCCCTTGGCAGTGCCTCACAAACGCTCATAGGATCACTACTGCCTAGGACCACAGGAGTCTCCTTCTTGCTTTTGTGTTTTTTGGGGGCTCAGGTTTCCTGCTTGTCTCTCTTCCTTGGGATAAACCATGGGTAATCACGCTGGCCATCATTTACACACCTGCGAGGTGATAGGCATCAAAGAATAACCACAAAACCTCTATCTGTGTAGATGCCCTGCCTGCATGGGCCCTGCCAGGCAGGATTCAGCACAGCCTGCAGAAGGCACTGACTGGGTACTGGCTTGTAGAAACGCACATGACCTTCAGAGCTTGTGAAGCACCAGGCTAGATGCTGCACTCCACCTGTTATCCCCTACTGCTCTCTGGGTGCTAATGGCCCACAAGGGGTGCCACTTGGCCAGCGCCCCCTGTAGCTGCAAATGAGGCCCCTTGGCTGAGGAGAGCTGGTGACGGTGGGCAGAGTGGAGCTGGAGTCCCCTGGCCTTTTGACTCGGTGCCCTCAGTGCTACTGTCACTGTCGTGTGCTCACTCCTTCATTCCAAGCGCTCCCAGGTGGGCAGAGCAGTGTCCTGACACCTCAAAGCATAAATCATTGAAAAAGGAACGTGCTATTTTGGGCTGTAACTCTGGAAACTGTGTGAAGGTTGCATGAGTGTGAGTATGGGAGGAATGCCACTGGTGTACTTCCCCGCCCAGCTTCCAGGGCCTCCCTTCTCCTCCTCTCCACGTTCTGCTTGCTATGGCCTCACCTAAGACCCCTTCTTCCTGGAAGCTCCTCTACTTCCGCCCCCATATCCCTGTTCACCTCGCAGCAGCACATGTCTGGCTATGCGTCCTGCACCAGGGTAAAGTCCCAGCCCCTCAGTCTGGCCTTTAGGGCTTCCCCTGGTACCTCTCTCTACAGCCCTCGGTAGGTATGCACAGCCTGGACACCAGCTGTGGCCCCATTCTTCTGCTCCTCGGCCTGGGTGGGGCTCCCCCATGTCGCTTAGTTCCCCTATGACTCTGCCCACTTGGTATCATGGGTCAGAGCTGCCGCAGAGGGCCCCAAAGGTGGTAAGAGAAAACTGGGCACCATCCTCTTGAGGTCCAACTGGGCCACTGGGCCCCTACGGCAAATGAAGGCAGGGGCAACTTTGGGATCATCGCTAGTATATCACCCCCTTGTCCTGTGAAATTTCCATTAGCCTGACACAAACATCCTCTTGGACCCAGAATCTGAGAGGCCACCTCTGCAGCCCATGGCTGTGCTGTGAGCAGGAGGCTACAGATTTCACACGTGGGGAGATGGGGGCCCAGACAGGCTGACTCCCAGGGCTCCGTTAAGAGCCCTGTATCTCCAACAACCGCTTGCTCTTCCAGGAAGAAGCCCTTCTTGCCTTTACCGCTCCAGCTGCCAGTGGAGCAGTCATGGTTGTTTCACCCAGGAGGCAACACACCCACTAGCAGCTGCCTGCAATGCCAGCCGGGGGCTCTGAGGCCCACCCAGCTCTCCCCAGGGCCTGCTCACCAGAAAAATGGCACTTTCTAGGAGTCTGGGATTTGTCTGCGCATTCATTTATATAAATAACATGGAGCAGATGATTCCCATCAGAAGCTTATGCAGTGGCGGGAATCTTACTGCCCAATGGTGAGAAATGAGTGATTTGCAACAAAGCATGTCAGACAGCAAGAGGCAGTTGGGTGGCTGGATGTAATCCCTGGGGTGGTAAAGAAGTAATTTCTTGGCCATTTGCAAAAAGAAAGCTCCTGCTTGGACAGGTCCAAATATACTCAGTGTCACTGAATGAACTTTCTCCCAGGGTGGCCTGTGGATGTCACGAGGCTGGACCTAATGGCCTGTTGCTAAGGAGCTAGCTGGCCTGTGAGTCTGGAGTCTCTGTTCAGTGCTGAACTTGGCAGCAGAGGCCTTCACCAGGCACATGGCTACCATGTGATAGCACCCATGGTCGCCTGGATGGGACCAGCTACATTTTGAGGCCAACAGCCAGGGTGAGCTGGGATGCAAAGGAGAGCCTGCATGTGGTGGTGGTGGTGGTGGGGGGAGTTGGTACATTGCCCCTTGGTTCTGATTCTCTACGATGGCTCTCCTTGTGTCACAAAAGGGCTGTCCCCTATCCCTGGTTACAAGTACCGGGTCTGGAGCCAGGTGCCTGGTGTTCACTGTCACCACCAGTGTTTGATGTGCCTTGGACAAGTCATTTCTTCTCTCTGGGCCTTGGTTTCCTCATCTGTAAAATGGGATGGTCACGGCGTTCAATGTCAAGATAACTGTGAGGAGGAATAAAGGTGCTGATATGAGAAGAGCCCAGATCTACTGGGCCTTTTCCCATGGCTGCTGCTGCTGCCCACTGGGCACTCTCCCGTGTCACTCACTGCCCCTTGCCCCAGCACAGGGCTGTCTGTTGTCTCCTTTCACCTCTCAGTGGAAGACCTACCTCCCTCAAGGAGGCCTGCGTCCTTGCACTAGGTTCCCTTAGCTTTTTAGTGGGGCACAGGACAGCCCCAAGTGCCAGGCTGAGCACCTCCAGTTACCATCGTTTCCCTGATTTAACAGGTCAGGCCCATGAGCTTTGTCATGACAAGGCAGACTTTGGTTTCCTTGCGTGCTGGCTGGGTGGGAGAGGGCTGTCCCAGAAATCCAGCCTGGAACCCAATCATGGACACTCAGGTACAGCTGCTGCACTTTGCACATGAGGATAATGGGCCCTGCTACAGGCAAAAGGGTCTGTCCAAACGTTTCCCGCACAGCCTCTTCCAGAACATCTGCCTCCTACTGACTTGAGAGCTCATTGGCCTGCCTGAGGTAGAGGGGACAGCGGGTGTCCTCCAGCCGTGGTCCTGGGTCCCTCTCTGAATTCTGGTTCCTTGCATGGCTGGGGCAGGGAGCACTGCTCAGCCCCCTAAGGCACTGTAGTTTCTAGAGGGAGGTAGGGGAACAGGGTAAGGGAGCTGGCTAAGGACTACCAGGTTACCAGCCCAGCCTGCCTTGGGTCTTTCTAACTTGTCTCTCTAGGGGGCTCATTTCAGTCTCCTGCCCTCTTGGGCCATCCTCCCTGCCTCCTGAAGCCTGAGCCAGTTTCTGGTCTCGTGCAGTTTGCCTCCACAGTCTGTGATAGAGAGTGTGGGGTCCTGTGTGCAGCATATCTGCAACTCAACAGGCTTCTGGGGCGGACGAGGGGTGGGGCCTGTTTTTGGAGCTGGGTACCTTACACCATAGCCTGACCAACCCACACAGCAACATACATGTCACTTTCCAGCAGCACCAAACGGTGGGCAGGCAGGCAAGAGAAAGAGGCCCAGGGCCTCAGAGACTCAAGGTCTGACCTCTATCCACCGCACCTCTCCTGATGGCCACCCAGACCTTTGGGTGCCCACAGGGCGGTGCCCTTCCTGTTCTCTCCTCACAGGCCACCACAGGTGTTCTGTTAGGACCCAGGTCCTGTATGTGGTGATTCACTGACCACCACTGGGACTGAGGACTAAGCTGTGGGGAAGGGGCATGGGCATGCTCTGAAACCCTCTCAATTCCCAGATTTATTGACTGAGCTCCTGGGGCTAAAGCTGGACTCCTCAGAGGGGCATGCTGGCCTTTCATGATATGGGTGCTCTCATCTTTCTCCCAGCCCCCACCTCCACGTCACTCCTTGTTCCTGGCCCTCACCTGCTCCGCAGTACCTTACACAGGCTGTCTCTAGTCTGTGTCACCCTGGGCAAAATGCTTGTCTCTCAGTGCCTCAACCCCTCATCTGTGAGAAGGTAGTAAGAGCAGCCTCATCAAAAGGTGTGGCTTTTAATGGAGAAAACGCACACAAAGACTCATACGGTTTCCATCATTGGTTGTGGGGCCCTGGGTCCTCCACCTGTCTCTTGGGCCTTGAGGCCCCATCTAGCTGTCGGGTGGGCGGAGCCATAGGCATGCTGCATGGCCCCTGTCTAGATACAGGCGCTTAGCGAACCTTGCTGCCTTGTTATTATCACACAGGTCCCCCACTATTCTGTTCCAAGAAGAGGTAGGCTGTATGGATGCTGCTCCTTGCTCCCTCTGGGGTCCCCAGAAAGTGGAGTCCCCACACTACAGGTGGCCTTGGTTTCCATACCAGCTCCCAGCTCTGTAGTCCTCCTGGGATACTGGTCCAGTCCACCCTGTTCCCAGTGCCCTCTTCTCTTATGTGGACACACATTCTAGGGGGGCGGGTGGGACCAGCACCTCCTGACCCTCCAGGGTCACACTGGTTTTGGGCAGCCATATGCAAATGCTGACTCATGCTAGACATGCCATCAACTAGACCCTTGGAACATGGGGAAGGCCAAATGGGGGCCTGATGGGTAAATCTGAGTGGGGGATATGCCAGGAGGTGGTAGCATGTGTTATGTTGTGTGGCTGGGGAAGGCTCTGTGCTGACCCGTCCTGTCTCCTTGTCTGCTTACTCTTCACCAGGTTCCCACTCTCCAGGGTCCGGCACAGGGCTCACTGTGGTCACAGCACAGGGCACGGCCAGCTGGTATCCACAGAGGTCTCCAGCTTTAGATCTCACACAAAATGCAGGGGATGTCAAGGTTTCAACTCTTCCCAGCACTAGCCTGAACCCTAGGGTCAAGTTGACCTGGAAACTTCGGCCTGTCAACACTTCAACACCCCTTCACTGCTGAGCCCCTGCAATCCTCACTCCTTCCTTATCTCCCTGGTAGATCCTCTCCAGGTGCCCTTTTGCATGAGATGCTGTTCTAAGCATAAGGGAGACAGAGAAAGAGTCAATGGTTCTGTCATCAATGAGCTTGTCCTGGGCAGGATGGAATGAATGAAGTGGTGTGGCTGTGGAGCGGTCAACAAGGGTCAGAATCCTTGATATGTGAGTCACCAGCTCTCAGCTGTTCTGAGCCTCAGTTTCTCCACCTGTAAAACGAGGTTGAGTAGCGTGCCTCCTCACAAGGTGGCTGAGGACTGAAATGTGACATTCAGGGAAAGCTAAGTCCCCATGCCCAGACACTGTGGCTACTAGCAGCCATCAGGGGTATGACTGAGCCAAAAGAGGAGGCTTCCTGGAGCAGGGGGTATCTCTACCGGGCCTTATAGGGGGTAGGGCTCTGAAAGGAAAAAGGAAGGGCAGGGAAAGGCCCTGGAGTAAAGACCAGCCAAGGCATAGAGCTGCTGTGTGGGTAAGCTGGGAAGGGTGGTAGAAGGGATGCAGCAGGGGGCCAAGGCCTTGGCACTGGCTCAGCTGGGGCCTCAGAGCCCAGGTGGGACTCAGTTTCCTCATCTCTAATATGAGGTCTCAGTTTTGCTATAACCTGGAAAGCTCAAGTCTGCCTGTTGTAGAAAAGCCTGGAGTGTTTGTTCATGGGAACTGTGAATTCGGCTTTTCACACTGGAAGTAAGGCTGGAGGCTGGGCTATGCACATGAATGAATTCCATTCACCATGGATGGAGCCAGCCCCATAGCTGCCCACCCTGCAGCTGAGCCACCGGGCCTAGCCCCGGGCAGCAGAGTGCCAGGTGCCAAGGGCGCCAAGGGTGGGACCTGGGCACTGAGGCTGCCTGGCAGCGCCATGGCCGGATGGGCCAAGGGGGAGGTTTCATATGGGGCTGGACATCAAATTGGCACCCTTCACAAAGTAACAGCCAAGCCTCTGGCCCCTCTGGGCTCCCTCTGTGGTGGAAGCTTGGGGGCACCAAAGACGGGGGCTCCCCGTCAGCTGGCAGGGCATGGTCTGAAGGGTGGGGCATTGCTGACCCGGTGAGTGGCATGTCCCAGTGGGCAGTCTGGTGCCCACCCTCAGTGCAGTGCCAACTGCCTCTTCCCACTGCATCGCCAGCAGAAGCAGGTGAGGCCCGGAATCCTGTGCTCTGGGACTGGTGGGCGGGAGGAGCCTCCGAGACTTCCCTGGCCCATCCTGAACCCTACCAAGGTGAAGTTGGCTTTGCTGTCTCCAGACTTTTCCAGCAGAAATAGGGGGAGTGGGCCCCACCCTCAGACCTATGCCCCAAGGTACTGGCTGGAAGGAGCAAGGGGTGGGTAGGGCCTGTGTTAGGTGTGTTTGCAGCTGTGGACTGGTGTAAAGACAGGGTTCTGCCTCCAGAGTAAAACCACTCCAAGGATGGCGTCAGTCAGTCAGGGAAACAGCTTATTCTTTGTCTCCAAAGAAGTGGGGAGGCAGGTCTTTGGCGCTAAGACAAACATATGTGTATGTTTCTCTTCCTGTAAAGCTGCAGAGAAGTCTAGAGTGGCCAGGGGATGCTCAGATGGCCCTGCCAGGTGGCTATGAAAACGAGGCTGATCTAGGGATGAGGAAGAGGCCAGCCTGGGCCCAGACTGCAGGCTGCCCATTGGCTCAAAACCCTTTGCTTCCCCAGCCAGTTCATAAGTCCACTGAGGGTCCTCATTCTTCCAGGGTTCAATTCCCTTTTAGGCTCTAGCTTGTCCAAGAGGAGCTCACCCTGGCCTGGATCTACCCTCAATTTGAGGGGTACAGGCAGAAGGCCTCCCCCGGGGAAAGGGTGGTGGTGGCAAGAAACAGAGCAAGAGCCCCATCCTGAGCTGGAGGCCTCCTCACACCGTACCTTGGGGGCTGTCCCTAAGGGAAGCAGTGGAAGAGGGACAGGTACTGTTAGGGGCAGGAGACAGGGTGGGATCTAGGGGCAAGAAGGATGCTAGACCAGCAGAACCTCATCTAGGCACAAGGCCCTGTGCTGTTTTCACAAAGATGCTGTTTGGTCAACGTTCGGATACTCCGCTCTCCTTTCAGAGGAGTTACGGACTCAGTGAGGAACCGGGGTCAAACAGCGTATCTGGGCTTCAAGACATCCTTTGCCATTCACCTCTGCTGAGAAGCATCTCCAGCCAACATCCTGCCTATCTCTACACCCCACCACACCCCACACCGAAATCAGGCAGTGCCCAAGACTTTCTGAGGTGTCCCTCTGCGGCTGGGCTGAGCTCACCTCCCTTGCCTGGTGGGAGCCTAGAGATTTGTGGCTGTGCCCCTGACCGGCAGACAGACGGCTATGCTGCAGGGAAGTCTCTCTTGGGCTTTGCCACTCTCCTTTTGAGCCGGAGGGGGAGGCCACTGTACACACTCCCCTGAACTCAAGGAGCTTGGGATGCAGTTGGGAGGTGATGGTAGGAGGAAGGGATGGGCAGACAGACAAAAACCACTCAGTGAGGCAGCACGACTGCTCCTGCTTGGCAGAGGCCCAGTGCGGGAGCAGGGGGAGGAGGCCTGAGTCATTTCGGCTCATGCCTGCAGGGATGGGGACAGGATGCTCGGAGCTCCCCAGGCAGCCCCAGCTCAAGGTTGTTGCCTGCTGGAATCCATGTTTCTTTACCTTCTTCCCCTGCCGCATGGTATGTGTCCCCTCATTGGAACTGTCTCCCGGAAGGCAGGGCCTGTGTATTCGGCTCACCCAGGCCTGGATGGAAACCACCATAACTGTGCAGACAAGAGGGCAGATGTGGTTACGGTCCAGCTGCCAACAGGGAGACAGTGGGTAAGGAGGCCTCTGAGTTGCCCTCTGTGCTCACCAAGCTGAGAGCATGGCAGCCCCTGGGGTCCTTCCAAATGCTGAGCTGCTGAGAGTCTGTCATAGCAGCTGCCACCCAGGGTGGCTGCTCCCCTCCCTCTGTTGAGCCGAGTACTCAGATGCTCAGCAGACTCACTGCTGTTTCCATGACAACTGAGGAGAAAGCCTCCACCCTCAGAGCCTCACACAGCAACACAGACCGATGGCGGGAGGCTGCCGATCCTTGAGCTGGGCCAGGAGTCCCTTCCCAGGGGCACACGGGCCTGGCCCTGGCTGGCTGGAATGACCAATATTGTCCATCACTATCTACTTGTTGGGGGGTAGGGGAGGGTCTTTGGGAGCTGAGTGGACCCCACTCTTCCTGAGGGACAGGGTAGTGGACAGAGAAGAGGGGAGGTCCTTCTGTGACCTACTCCTGGCTGGAGCACCCCTGGGTGGAGGGGGCCTCCCGATGGAAGAGGAGGTGAGGTGCTGGTAGTGTCACTGAAGGTCGTGTCACTGATAGTGTCTGGCCCTTGGCAGAATTAGCCTGTGGCAGTGTTAACCTCAACAATTGCCCCTGATGGCTCTGGGCCTTGCTTCTTCCTTTGTGTGGAGGCTACCCTGATGCCTAGATGTCCAGTTGTGTTCATCTCAGAGAAGAGGCTTGTAAGAGGCTCCCAGACATGCCACGGAGGGAAGCCACAGTGGGGTTCTTCCTGATATTTCCATTTTACATAGAAACTGGGGCTCAGAGGGTTAACCTGGACTGCCCAGGCCCCGCTGCCAGGCCTACCACCCCCATCGCCCAAGGAGAGCCCCCCGTACAACGACAGCCACCCAGGCCTGGTCATCCCCCACTGCTATTGGCTTCAGGAAAGGGGGACGTGTCTGGGGACAGAGCTGGATGACCAGGGTCACTTCCAAACCAATCTGGTTAGCATTTCCTACTTCTTCCTCGCACAAACCTAAATGCTGCCTTGCCAGACTAGAGAACTGGATTAATGAGGCTAATGAATCAATGAGCCCCTGACTGCCTCTAGAGCCAATGTGCAGGGACAGCACAGAGAGGAGAGCCACCAGGGCAATGTGGGCAAGCCAGGAAGCACTGTTGCTCACCCTCGTCCCCTCCTCCAAGGCATTCAGGACCCCTGGGGTGAGCAGCACTCCCCCTCAGGACAGCCCTGCTTCCCACTGCTGCCAGGCCCAGGTCGGTTGCACCCACCCCCCAAACTTAGGCCCTCAAGGCCCTGGAGATGCGCTGCCCCCATAGCTGTGTGTAAACCCTCAAGATGCCCAGGCTGAGACAGACGGACACAGCCCTGTCCACACATAGGGACAGCAGCTCATGCCCCTCCTTCCCCTCTATCTGTCGCAGCAACTGGGGGCTTCCTCTCCTCAGCACCGCCACACCCTCCCACTTGATGTCTTCCTATCCCATCCTGTTCTCATGTCCCTGGGCCCAGCCACAGGCCTCCCCAGTGTAGGCCATGGTTACCCCTGCTCTCTGACCCTTGGTCAGATGTCCACTCAGATCAGCACCCACCCCTCTTCCATCTGACCCCTTTATCTCTCTGACTTACCAGCTTTAGGGCTCCCCGGGTGGCATGTGTGGATAGGCTGAAAGGGTCAGCAGCTGAACCCTTAGCAAGTCAGGAAGCAACCCTACAGGGTGAGGGCCTGAGTGAGGAGCCCTCAGACTGTCTGCTCCAACAGGGCTACCCACCCACTCTGCGGCCAGATCCATGGAGGGCTGCCTTGGTTCTCCTTGAGCTTTACCTTACCCGAGAGCCTTGGGTCCTGCGAGCCATCAGACGGCAGTTACTTTGGGCTATCATGCAATGAGTCACAACAGAAATGTGGTCAATAGGCAATAATGAGAGAAGGCTGGAGGCCCAGTGTCCCACCCACTGAGCACCACTGTTTGGGTGCAGCAGCACTGAGATGCAAGCCCAACCTCCCCTGGCTGCTTCGGCTGCCCTTTTCTCCGGACCTCAGTCAGTCCCTTGGATACACCTTAAGCTCCTACCGAATGTAGTGCACACTCCTGCCTCGAGGGACAAACAGAGAAGAGCAAGGAGCAGTCCTGGCTTATGAAAACCGAGTCTCCCTAGGGGAAGGACACACATGCCACCAACTGTCCGGCACCACCCCATGCAAGCTTGAGGGCAGGTGGCACGAAGTGGGGTGTGCCAGCTGGGCTGGGCACTGATGAATGAGCTGATTTCTGCCACTAGAGGAGGAGGCGGCACCCCAGGCCATGGGCACAACCCTAGCAGAGGCCAGGTGTGTGTGTGGGGCTACGGTGTGCAGAGGGCCCAGTGTCAGGCTGTGGGCTCTGCCCGCATCCTGTCCCATCGATGGTACTTCCAGACACACCTGGAAGCTGTCCACACCTCTCCTTCCCAGTGCTACCATCTCTTGCCAGACTGTCTCCCTGCTTCTGCTCCGTGACTCTGTCATGGCCCTATCACTGCAAAGCCTAACCCTTCCAGTCGCTTCTATCACAGTGGATGATACCATGCTTTCCGCCAGCTCCCTGACTCATCCTGCCCCTCCCCGCCTGAGGGCCTCCACCACTGCTATGCTTTTCCTTCCCTTGGGTTCCCACAGAGAGGATCAACTCCCCAAGGCCTTCTGTGAGCCCCCTATCTGAAGCACCCGCCCTAGTCACTACCTTAATTTGCTACACAGCTTCAGGCCCAATTGGATCCTGCTCTTGGTATTGCTCATCATCTGCCATGAACACAGTGCCCCGTCCGTCAGGGGCACTGGTCTCTCCAGTGCCCGGCCAGGGTGGTCTGCTGGATGCAGGGTGATGGCAGCAGGGCCAGATGGTGCACGCTGTCGGCAATCTTATTGGCATCACAGCCGTGTGCGGGGCTGGGGTGGGGTGGGAGGAGCCGTGGGTGCAGAGTGCCCCTGCCCCACAAATGGCCTGCAGGCCTCATACTGCCCCTGGCCTCCTCCCCTGCCCGGGACCCCAAATGTGTGGCAGGGACTACTGAGGACAGCAGGGCTGGGCCTCCCTCTCTGAGACAGGCCTTATGCTGCCCTGGTCTTTCACAGACAGTTGGCCTGTGTTCTTCCTCACTTCAGCTCAGTTGTTCAGTGGCTCAGTCTGGCAAAACTAGCCGAAAAGGTGTTTGCTAAGTAGGCGCTCTTCTGGCTTTAAAATGATCAGGAACTGCCTGATCCTGTGTCTTGGTGGATGTGGTCTCAGGTTTATTTTCCTACTTCAGCCCCTTGTGGCCAACCCCAGGGGGTTCTGTGTAGAGGCCCCAGGCCCCGACTCCACTGGTGTGTTCCCATCCACACCTTGTGAGGTGGGTCTGCCTGGCACCTGCTCCTATCACCCCCAGCCTCTGCTGCCACCTGGGGACGGACAGTCCTGGGGCCACACAACTCCCTGGCTAGAGTGGAGATTAGCATGTGACACAAAAAGATTAGCAACTCAGGGTGGCACACCTCATGCCCTTGGACAGTCCAGGTTTTCATGGGGCCCCTGACCTTCCTATCACCTTGTCCTCTCCTTCTCTTCCCCAGATCTCTCCTGCCCCAGGGCCCAGCTTGCTGCATGTCCAGGCAGGGAGGGAGGGGGACAGGAGGCTCAGAAGTGGCCCATTTTAAAGTGCTCAGCCCTGCAGGCCTTGGGCCAGCAACGGATGGGGCTTCTCTGGGTTGGGGGTGTGTTCCGACCAGTCCAGAAGTCAGAGTCATTGCTTGCCTGTCCCTTTGCCCCCCAATCCAGTGACAATTGCAACGCTCATAGTAACAGCACTGGCCAGGCCTGCTACTCAAACAGCAAAGCCTGTTTAAACAAGATAACAGGCTGCCAGTAAAGCTGAAATTCGGGTCTTAATAGCCTAAAACCCTCCAAACCTGCCAGAAACGGGAGACAGCTACTTCCTGCCTCCCATAGCAGTTCAGCTTTGGACCACCCGCCGCTGATACTTCTCACCCAGCTCGGCACCCACCCTCCACTCCCCTTCTGTGGGCCATTTTGTCTGCTGGCCCCTGTTTTCCCCATGTATACATGGAGGGGACTAGGGAGACCCAAAGTAATAGCAAGGGTGGCAGCCTCCCAGTCCCTGAACTCTCATGCCCTGGGCAGGGGAGAGCCATGGGTCCTCCTTATAAGGTGGTAGAGAGAGGGACCAGCTGAGCAGCCTGAAGTTTCCTCATCCGTGTGGTGGGGGCCACACCCCGCCAGGGTGAGGGTCTTAGAGGTTTGTGTGCAGGGCCCCATGGCTGCATCTGGGGGTCTAGTCTCTGTCCTCTGACCTGCCTTCGTCTTCCCACCTGGATGTCAGCCCCTGGAGAGAAAGGGCTGGGGCCTGGGTGCCACCGACTCTCCCAGGGTGCCTGCCTGGCACAGGGCTGAGAACCAACGTGCCTGAATACAATTGTGGTCAGCCCAGCTTGCCCCCTTCCATTTCTTCTGTGGCCAACCACAACCCACACAGCCATCCGAGCTCTGAGTGCATGCTGTGCCCCAGCCCCATGGATTGCCCAAACTCCCCAGGAGGTGCGCAAGGGACAAGGGGCCGGGAGCTATGCCACTGGGCCAGCCTGGACCTGGGCAATCTAGGCCACACAAAGCCCTGGGGCTCCCAATTGCCGAGCTGTCCCCCTGAGAGTCTGAGCGGGTGTCACCAGCACCCCAGACACACACACATCACTTGGTTTTGCTTTCTGCTCTCACTGAACCTCGGAATCAACTTACAGGATCTTAAAGCCAGAAAGGACCAGAAAGGACCATCCCTCTCCCACAAGTATCTGCAGAGCCCTGGGGTGACAGGACCCTGGGGCTAGTGTGACATGGGTGGTGAGCAGCCTGTCACTTGAGGGGACAGATTAGGTATGAGAAACAACTCCCAGTTTGGGGTAGCAAATTCCCAGGGGAACACTGGAAACATCTTCTCTGAAAGGTTCCTGGAGTTCCCATATTCTGCTCTCTCACTTCACACCCAGCCCCAGACAGGGGAGGGGCCCCTGGGCCACCCAGCAGATTATTGGCAGTACTGGATGAAGTCTAGGCTGTGGCCCCACCTGCCCTCACCTTAACCCCCTGCCCCCCCACCGCCTCAGGCAGGAGCACGTC
This sequence comes from Panthera onca, assembly GCF_046562875.1. Taxonomy (NCBI): domain Eukaryota; kingdom Metazoa; phylum Chordata; class Mammalia; order Carnivora; family Felidae; genus Panthera; species Panthera onca. Next base: position 18,470,914 of record NC_138350.1, read on the forward strand.
TTTTAAAGCCCCAATGCATTTTTGCTTTAGCTGAAATGAGAACTGTTTCCTATTTGTTTTTGTGTTAAATCTTGCCAGCTTGATCTAAGTCCCCCTGCTGTCAGTCACCGATGGGAAATTAGCAAACAGCAGGATGCAGGTTCGTGAAGACTGGAAACTGGCAACACAGATTACAGGCCTGGCCCAGGGCTTGCAGACCATCACTGTCACTGAGGGAGGAAACAGAGCACAAAAAACTCTCCCAACTTTAGCTCCAGAGGACTCCTCTGGAACCTACTAGCCTAACACCCTTGTCTAACTCTGTTCAACAAGGAGCATGCTTCCGTACTCCTGGGCCATACCTCCAGGAGCAAAGGCTGCTGAAACCACTGGCAGCCAGTTCCTGCAGAGACATGGGAAACTGGGGACAGGGTCGGTGGGGTGGGGGGCGGGGGGAGATGTCCCCATTAAGACACCTTAAGGGGGAACCTCTGGCTGTGGGTCATTACTGCCCTAACCCTGGCTTCTCCATCTGCAGGGGATGAGGGAGGCTAGTGCAATCTTCTGGGTCTTCTGGGATCTCAGCTCCGTTGAGAATCTGATCAGTGGCAGAGGCTCTCCAAGGAAGGATTGCCCATGCATGTGTGTTGGTGCAGCCACACAATGGGAGTGTGATTTAGGGAATTCTGCAGGCCCATGGGACCCTCCATGGATCCCAAGCACTGCCAAAACAGGGGCCTCCCCCTGGGAATGGCTGTTGCTGGCCCAGTGCCTGACACTGCATTTGCCCGAGGTGGTGGCTGCTGGCTTTATCCTGCCCAGGAGGATACAGGTACAGTACCTGTCATTGGTTCATTGATACACCCTGTACCCTGCTAGGTTCTCAGCAGCAGACAGTGCTTTCTTGGTGCTCACTCTGGCCAGCTCTGTCCAACCCTCTCAGGTCATTTACAGGTGAGGTAGGGAGGTGAGACAAAGTGGGTGGTGTTCCATTTTTGGCCTCAAGTCCTCGTCTTCACTCGGGAGACAGTCTTGGTCTTCAGGATGTGCAGATCATGTGTCATTGCCCCCTGGGCGGCCCCCAAACACCTCACCCCACCTGCACCTGTGCCCACCTGCTTCACCAGGGCTGTGCCAGCCCATCCTCCCAGACAGGCAGTGTCGGGGGAGAGAATGGGGTAGCCCAGGGTGACGCCCAGGTAAGGCCACAGGTGGGTAGGACAGTCTGGGCCTAGTTACAGAGCCAGAGCAGTTCTGCCTTGCAGACAGAGCACTAGGTGGGAACAGGGACAAGATTTGAGGGAAGGGTGAGCCAGGGGCCAGCTAGTCAGTGGTCACAGTCACAGTCTCACTGACTGTAGGCTAGACTCACACACTGTGAGAGCTCTGGGGGAAGTCAGGCCTCCAACTTCTACAGGTTCCTTGCTGACCAGATGAGACCTCCTGCCCCGCCCCCCTCCGCACCCCCCCCCCCCCCCAATACCACTGTAGCCAGGGGAACTGGGATGCCCCTAGGAGGAACCTGTCCTGTCCCAGACCTGGCAGTGCCCCAGTGCCTTTGCTCTGAGAGCTTTGTGCCAGGTTCCCCGGTCAGGAGGGGTACAAAAAGCCAAAGTGTCTGAGTGTCAGAGCAGAGCATGATAGGCCTGTCCAGCACTGCCCTTATCCTGATTCAGTGGGGTCTGTAGCCTCTGTGATATGATGTGATGTCATGTCTTAAGAGGCACTTGAAGCCTGGCCCTGGGAGGGGTGTGTGGGATTAAGGGGGGAGGTGGGCAGGATGGCTACCGATAGGCTACCTGGGGAGCAGACTACCCTGGGGAACCAGTCTCAGCTCAGGCCACACATGGCCCCAGCCTGCTATATGGTGGGCTGGCCTTAGCTTTGGCGGAAGGTGGGGGGGGGGGGGTTGCTCAGCTATATGCAGGCTCAGCCCACTTGCTTGTCCAGGGGGAGGTCATGGCAATTTCTCATGAGAGGAAAATGAAATGGCAAGATGGTACCATGTTCCCCATGGGCCTGTGCTGATTCCCATACCACCTTCCCTGTCACTCAAACCAGGGTCTAAACTCCAGTGCCTGTACTCTCCAACAGAGCACCAGCCCCACAGTTCCAGGCGCTGAGGCACCAAAAACAGGCACAGGTAATGGCAAATATCATCAAGACTATGTCTTGTCCTTGAGCTGAGGGGCTGTTTCACTTTACAGATGAGGAAGTCAAGACTGGATCAGATCATCCAAGCTGAGAATGGGCAGGACCAGGGGCCTCATCTGGCCAGGTACTGCTCCCTTTTGCCTTCTGGGATCCTGTCCTTGGGCAGAGAAGGCTAAAAAGGGAGCCAAAGGGGATGTACCTGGGAGCCCAGTGGGCACTGAACAAAGCACCATGGAGTAGAAGTCTCCACTTAGTGCCTTTCCTACTGGCCCAAGGGTGGGAAGCCACCCAAGAACCAAAGGTTGCCTCAGTCAGCCCAGGGCCTTTGGCTGAATGGGTTTATTAATGAAATTAGAGAAAGTGCATGAGCCAGGGCTATGCCAACTGGAGGTGAGGAAGGCAGGATTAGAGTGAGCTGTGGCCCGGGCTCCTGGGCCAGCCTGAGCGTTTGTTCTCTGGATCTGAGGACATGTGTCCAGTCGGGAGCCATGTGCAAGGGGAGTAGGAGTGCCTTTTGCTCCACTGTCAGATACCCAGGGCCCCTCCCCTTCCCTCAGCTGACTGCTACTCTAATCTCCCCAGAAACTCTAGACTGTCAGAGCCAGTGGGGCCTCAGGGGCCCTACAGATGGGTAAAAAGGGGTCCTGCAGGTAACCTGTTAGCACAGAAGCATTTCTGGTGTTGTTCAGGGCAGTTGAGGGACTCCCCTGGGTTGCAGACGTCCTATGTCCCCATCTCTGCAGGTTACTGAGGGTCCCCAGCTCAGCTTGGCCCCCACTACTCTCAGCCTCCTTCCTTCAGTCTGTTTTTTCTTTTTTTATAATCTTTTTTTTTTTTTTTTTTTAGAGAGAGAGAGAGAGAGAGAGAGAGAATGCGAGCAGGGGAAGGGCAGAGAGAGAGGGAGATAAAGAATCTGAATCAGGCTCCAGGCTCTGAGCTCCAGGCTCTGAGCACAGAACCCGATGTGGTGCTCCAACCCACAAACCGCGAGATCAAAACCTGAGCTCAAGTCGGTCAACCAAATGACTGAGCCACCCAGGCAACCCTGCAGTCTGTTCTTGATAAGTGGACAAGTTGTTTTTCAGTTCTCGGATTATAGAAATCCCTTAAAACAATAATAATCTGTGTCTTAAAACCCAGAGCTGTTCTGATGTGTGCGTAAGGAGCAGAGCTAATGCGCTGGGGAAATTAATTACCCCACTGGTCTGGGTAGCCAAGTCGGATGCGGGCTGGGAAGTGTTACCATGAAGCACAGAATGGAGACATTCTGTGGTCAGCTGAAGGGGCGTCCTCTAGAGCAGATCATGTGGCAGAGGGGGGAAATGCACAGATTGTGGGAGATGCAATGGCCCCAGCAGACCCCGGCTCCACCATCCCAGGGTATGCAGGCACCAATGCCCATCCCAGACTGCTGGGGATTGTTTGCAGCACCCGGGACCTTGGCTCTCCTGCAGGGTAGTCAGTGCCCTAGCTCTCCATGCCCCCTTCAAACAGCCCCTGGGTCTTGCCTTTACTGGCTGCTCCCACAGCCCCCACAGCCAGGCTGGATTCTGCAAGGTCCACATTGAATACAGATTACCACCCCTACCTTTATCCCAATCCACCCAGGCCCTGATCCTGATGCCTCGGCCCCCCTTCTCTCCTGCAAGTTCGTCTCTGGGGCAGAGGAGGCCCTTCTGGCTTCTCTAAACCCAGACAGCTGCTTCACAGGGGTGCCTTGAGGCCAGCGACAGCGAGCATGGGGCCAGTGGAAATGGGTGCTGGCCGAGCCACCCCAGCCCTTCAGGGGCTGCGTGATATCATTCTCATCTGACCTCAGAGAAGGAAGGGACACAATCATTTCTGTCCCTAGATGGTGAGCTTCTTGCACATAAGAGGTGTGTAAGAAACGCTTCCTGAATGAGTATCACAGGGCTTGTCTTCTCAGATGGAGAAGAATACTGGACAGGCCCTGGCTCGAGCAGATGGTCTCACGTTAGTCTGCTAACGTGCTGACAGAGAGAAAGCAGAACTACCCAGCTCGGAGTCTGCTTCTCTGCGCAGAAAGGATTCTCGTAAATCTGCCTGGGGAGAGTGGGAGGGGGAGCCCAGGACGAGCGTGGAGTCACTCTGGCAAATTACTGTTCTCAAGCGGGATGAACGTGAACAGAAATAACACCTGCGGTCACAGGGCCGGAGTAGGGAAATGCTGAGGAGGCTGAAAAAGGAGGACACTGCCTAGCTTTTCAAAAAGACACAGACGGTGAATCCTGTAATTCACCTATCAATGAGGCTGCCTAGAAGGGGCCCTTCTGGCTAGGCTTTGGGGTCACTGGCTGCAGTAGGCTGGTGAGTGTTTAACAGCAGGTTGGGAGGACGCTGATTTGTAGAATCCGCCAATTTCTGTGGTGTGAATACGTTCTCCTGGATGATTTTAAGCTACCAACATGATGTCTAACAGCTAGCTCATCAACTTCTTAAAAATTGAAAATTTGACACTTATGAGCTGGTACTGGGCAGCTCTGGCCCTCCGGTGGGCTGGTGTGCAGAGAGGGAGGCTCTGTTGCCGCCACCTTGGCTTTCAGTGTCCTCTGAGGCAAGTAGTGGGCCAACTCTGCTGGCACAGTGCTGACAGTGCCTGCTTGCCCCCCTCCCTCCTGGTTCGTCAGCACTAGGGCAAGAAGCCGACCCCAACTCGCCTATGAGGGAGGCCCACGATGGAGCCCAAGTTAGTCGACTTCCCGTTTGGGGAGGGCCACCAGGCTCAGAGATCCGAGGAGCGTTGTGGAGGTCCCTATTGCAGATTCTGCCAAAGCGTGTGGCAGTCTGTCACAGTGGAAGAGGGGGAGGGATGGGGATCACATTCCAGATATGCTTAGTGACAGCCTGTGCCTGGGGGGAAAGGGGCCTCCAGTGACACAGCAGGAGGTGACCACCATGGAGGTGTGGCTGATATGCTCAATGGCAGAGCTGGGTCCCAAGGATGAGGAGGTATGGGATAAATGAAAGGCTGTATTAGGATCCCAAAGTTCCACTATACAGAACGGAGCAGGGATGGAGGAGCTGGCCATGCTGAGCAGCAGGTGGGCCTGAGCCCTGGGCTGAGGTTCATCCTTCTGTTTGGCTGGTATGGGACTGCAGACTTACTCCGGGCAAGGAGCCAAGCACAAAGGTAGACAGGAAATGGGAGCCCGTGGAAGTTCTCAGTGCAACAGGGATGAAGGAACATAGGAAAGACCTATTGACAATGGCCTCAGTGGCTGCATGTCTCCCTGGGAACACAGGAAAGGAAGTCTCAGCCCAAGGAACTGACATATCAGTTGGCAAGATCTATGGATCACATATAGGCATCAGGCTGTGCTGCAGGGGAGTGACAGCTGATGGCTGCTGCCTTCTCTACGCTCCCTCCACTTCACCTCTGCCCATCATGGGCTGGAGCCAACACTCCGTGGGGACTCATTTGAAGCTCAGGGTGGCCACACACTGAGTGGGGGCCATGGGCTCACTCCCAGGGTTCACTGAGGTGAGAACCAGATGGCCTTAGCCCTGTTAGGACTATGACAAGGGCTAGGCAACAGAGCAAGGACCTTGGATGGGCCCAGAGCCTGAGGAGCCCACATGGAGGCAGAGGGACTGTTCACAGGTACTGACAGCACCTCTGGGCCACCAGAAATCCAGTTGTGAATGCATGTGTGCCTGTCCCCCCTTGCAGCCAGCCACAGAGAGAGAACTGGTCTAATCTGTGGGAGGGATGCTGCTGGGGAGAGTGTGTGGCCAGCTGAGCCCTGTGCCCACCTGTACCTGCCATGGGAGGCACTGTCATGGCCCAGCTCTCTTACTGCCTTTGCTCTTCAGAGCAGCTCAGATCTGTGCCTGGGGTTGTCCACTCCAAGGAACCCAGGCCCCTCTGCCAGCCAGGCCCTGCCTCCTGGCTCTGGTCCAAGAGGTCTCTGATGTCCCAGGGTCATCCACAATTTGTGGAGGTTGCAACAAATTGGATGTGGCCTTGGAACATCATGAGACTGGAAGGAGCTGCTCAGGGAGACCAGTGCCTGGGGGGCAGGAGGAAGGCCAGTGGCCTCTATGCAGGTCAATGGCATGCCTCCCTGGAATTGTCCCAAGTCCCCATGGCACAATTCCTGGATCTATGTCCTCGACCAGTCAGGAGCATGAGGCAGAGTGGGGATGTACTCTGCTCAGGCTGCCTGTGGTCCTGGCACTGATGGCGTGGGGGCAGGGCCAACTCTGACAGCCACTCAACTGTCCTGAGCCCAAGGGTGGAAACCAGTCCCCGCCCCAAGGCCTTCCGTGGAGCACCCCTGTACCTACAGGATGTGGGGATTCTGGAGTCCCTGGAATCTCTGAGGGAGCACTGCAACTCCCCATCCTCTGAGAGCCCAGGGACACATGATGCATGATCTCTAGGCCTCAGTTTCCTTACTTGCAAAACTGGCTGGTTAGGGACACTAAAGGATATATGAAGTCCCTTCTAAATCTAAGCAGAAGTATCATCCACATCTGGCTATTTCTCATTCTAATCACCTCCTTTGGACCAGCTCTGTGATCACCAGCTCTGTTAACAATAAGTAGAAGCCTGTCTTCCTGCAATACAGTGCATCACCTTTAACATGCCATTTTGTGACACAACACAATGTTTTAAAGTGCCAAAACCAGTTCCCTTTAGGGCTGAATGATAAAGCAGTCCTAGGGTGTGGGTACACAGTTTGTAAGACAGCCTTGAGCAGCCCTCTCCTCTGGGCACACTGCACAGGCCACCCCTTAGGGCCCAGCACTTTCAGGGGCTCCCCAGAAGGGCTGAGTGTCCCAGTGGCTGTGCACCCAGAAGATGGGACTCTGAACTCTGGCTCTTCCCCAGCCTGCATGCTTCCTGCCCAGTCCAGTCTGCTGAGCACCATTGTGTGCCAACCCTGTGCCCATAGCACATGCCATCTAGGGTGGGTGGATGACAGGGCTGTGGACCTGTGACCTGTCTGTAGTTCAGCTCCCCTGGGAACTGAGGGCCCCAGGATGAGGAGGAGGCCCCAGCTGAGGGCCAGAGCTAGGCAGAGGTAACATCGATAGTCTAGAGTCTGGTTATGTAGCCCCCGCCACCTGCTGAACCTGACCCCCTAAAGGGCATGTTCCTGTGTTCTACCCATCGCCCTAGGGACCCTCCTCAATACACATCAACCAGCTGTCTGTTGGATAAGCAGTGGGGATGCCAGGGTTCCCACACTGAGCCTTGCCATGGCCCAGAGCACCTGTGGTCACAGTTGGTCCTAGATGAAAGCAAATCAAGGGACACCCCTGGGAACTGCTACCTGCCAGGTTCTGAAGGAGAGGCAGGTATCCCAAGGCAACATGAGGGTTTGTAGAAATGATGCTGCAACTATGCTGGATGTGTGCCCCTCTCCCCACCAGCCACCCCCCTCCCTACCCCCCCAATAGCTCTTTGTGCTGCTTGGATGGTTGGGCTCATCTTGGCGTCTGGCCTTGAGTCTAGGCCTTACATCTGCACAGCAGGTACACAGCAGGTGCACAACACGTGCACAACAGACCCTCTACAGGGCTGGGAACACTAACAGCTCCACCAGAAAATGGGTAACTAGTGAGCTCCCTGTGGGTTTTCACATGAGAACACTTTGACACTTCCTAGGCAGGCCTTTTAATCTGCCCCTTCTGAAGAATCCCCATACCATTAAGCAGCGGCAGAGTCCATTAGCAGATCCACAGGGGCAGAGATTCAGTAGCAAATGCCCACCCCCTGTGCCTTCCCACGGTTCCCAGCAGGGTGTTGGGGCCCTACCTGGTGGGATGTGTGATGAGAAGTTGGGTGAGACGCCCACAGGGGGGCCTTGGGCACATAGCCTCTTGGGGCTATCACAGTGGGATAGGTGCTTAGTTGGTACACCTCTGCGCCTGAGGGGGGGCCATGGCTGAGCTTCTGAGTTTAAAGCTCTGTCTTTCTTTACTCCTGGAAGAGGCCAGGGACAGGCCCAGAAGGAAGGCGGAGCTGCCAGGAAATGGCTTTCCCAGAAAAGGCAGGCCAGAGGCAGGGAGACCTGGTGTGGCCCCAGGCTGTAGGTGTGGCTCAGGGAGGGATCATGACCTGTCCTAAGCCCGGGCACTCCCATCTATTCCCCCACCAGTGACTGGGACAATAGGCACAGCCACCCCACAGGATCAGTCAGGTGACACATCCCTGTGCTCTCTGAGGGGGTCCCATGTGGCGATAGTAGAGGCCCACCTGACTCTGGAGGCCCCAGGTGCCTGCTGGTACTGTATAGGGGCATGGGGCCCCAGGTAGGCCCGAGGACCCATTAAATCCTTCCAGGATGAGGGTGGGGAATCACAATCAAGGCTGGGCCTGGCTTCTTGCATCTGCTCGTTGCCATGTTCCACGGACACCCGGAATCTGCCTCCCCCTGCCCAGGTGCTGCCCTGCGCTTGCTGTAGCCCTCCACAGCCCTCCACAGCCCTCCACGCCCAGGAGCCTAGAGATCCTGACGTTACCCTTGGCAACGTGCTGACGCAGATGCCAGCGGGCGGTGGGTGGGGGGAGGTGGTGGTGGTGGCTGTGGCTCGTTTGCCAGGCATGGGGGCGGGGGGCTCTGCCAGCCCGCTGTCAGAGGGAAGACGAGACCTTGAGAGCCGAGCCGGGGAGAAGAGCTCTGGGGAGCCATGTCCAGAGCCTGGCACCGGGCCCCCAGGTTCCCTTGGTTTCTGCAAAAATCACCATGGCTGGTTCTTGGCTGCCTTGCCTTTGCTGCGGCCCAGGGAAGACAGTTCAGGGCCCTAGAAAAGAAGGCATGGGTAGCAGTCCTGTCCCATCCCCTATGGTGGCACTTGCCTTGGCCAGGCAGGAGGAGGACAGGGGCACAGAAGAGGTGGGCCAGCGGTGGTGACGGGAGCTGTCTGCAGGCGCCGGCAGAGGCAGGCTCTGCTTTCTGCCTGGCCCGGCTCTCCCCTGGGCTGTCAGCCTACCACAGCGGCCAGCCGGCTGGAGGAATCACGGAGGGTATTGTCTTTCCTCGGCAGCCTGTTTGTTTTCCATCCCGAGATATTGCTGGTAGAGCATGAAAGGTCACAACTATTTGGAATCCAGTGAATTTCCAGCCCCACTTGAGTTTCTCATGAGGAATTTCCTTTTCTGGGGAACAACTACCTCCCCAGGCCTGCTGAGACCAGGGTGGCAGCAGTGGTGGGGTGCAGGCCTGGCTGCTAGTCCCTCCCTTCAGAAAATGCCCTGAGCAGCTCCAGAGCCTGGCAAATGCAGGCTTCCCAGAAACACCCCTCCCCCCTGCAAGCCAGGCCGGCAGCTGCCAACACCGCCCAGGGCTGCCCACTGTGCCGCCACAGGGACAGGGCTGGGAGTAGGCTAGTGATGCAACGGCCTGTGTGGGGCTGCCTGTGCAGTCCTTCGTCCACCCAGCCCAACTGGGCAGCCATTCACTTGCCCACGAGAGGGGACCCACCTGTACTGACAGGCTGCAATGGAGGGGTGTGCTGGTGTTGGGGTCAGGGAAGGCATTTCAAGAAGGTAACACCTGAGATGAGACCTGAAGAACTGGGGCAGGCAGAGATAGGGTGGTCACACACTTAAGGCTGGAGACAGCAGAGCGTGTGAGTGAAACAAGCCCACGAAGGTCAGAGGAGAGAGGGGAGGGGCAGCAAGGAGGCAGGCATGGGCCAGGTGGAGCCGGTGGGGCCTCAGGCAGGAGAAGGCCTGGGCTAGGGCCCATCTTTAAGGACACTTGGGTGGCCTCCTGGCTGATAGGTTCAGAGAGCAGAGATAATAACCAAATCCCTCCATGAAGCACGTGACCAGCTCAGGCCCCAGGCATCCTGCTTCCCACGTCCTGCCACACCTGTGGGCACTGGCTTGGTTGACAGAACCTGCCAACAGACGATCTGGGAGCCTGGCCCATTGCTGGAGGAATTTGCCATGCTTGCTCTGGAGATGACAAATGAGGCAGCCCCAAGATCCGAGGAAGATCTGGGAAGGTCCCAGAGCACAGGCTACCACCAGCCTCAGGACACAGCAGACACAGGCAGAAGCCTGGAGAGCTGACCACAGGAGTACCGTGTTCTGGGGCCTCACCTGAGCAACTTGCTTTGCATCATAGCCTGGTCAGCCCCGAGTCCTCTGCTCACAGCAATGCCTCATCAAAGAGCCTGACCTCGCCTGTCAGCTGGGATGTTCCTTCTGCCAAGAACCACACATGGCACTGAAGTGGGTGCAGGCAGAAGAATAAGAGGAACTAGAACCCCTAGAGACCACATAGTACTGGGAGCAAGGCAGGCCCTGCCCCGCGGATGTGGTGTCGTCAGCCCAGACACCCTCATACCATCACTGCCTGGCACGGCCCTGGAGAGACCCCTGGATGCATACAGGGGGTGTATCTCACCAGAGAGATGAAGGGAGCCCTGCCTCTGTCTCCGTAACTACCTGCAGCTGTTTCTTTCCTCTTCTCCAAGAGGCCGGGCTTCCTTGAAAACCTGACGAAAGCTGAAGACCTTCTCTCTATCCAGAAAAATGCTCAGGCACCTGGCAGGATGGCCACAGCGCGTAGCCATCCACAGACTTTCTTGGGGCCACAGGGCCAACTAAGACTCCCAGCTAAACCCAAAGAATAAAGCCATCACCTGCCTTAAAAAAAGACTGAGTGAAGAACTAAGCTCCTTCCTTGCCATTGCCCTGGTTTCCTGAACACTGTAGGGTCAGCCCCCCATCCCTGCCATTTCTCAGCATGGTGGGTCCCCCTGATGACTATTGTCACCCTTTCCCCTGCCAGCCCACCGACTCCCTGAGCTGCTGGCACCCACAGTCCCATACCACCTACAGCTACTTGCAGACTTCTGTTTGCCCCCATGCCCCCCACCTCCAGGATCAAAGATCTCTTAAGAGCAGATTCCAGATCTTTGCTCAGTGCTTCTGCCGGGCACAACACCTCCTCTGCAGGACAGCCGGGTGGGGCAGCCTTAGCCAATCCCATCCCATCTGGCTGCTCAGCCTCCACCACCACCCCTGGGCGCCCAAGGAGACTGTATTGCTTGTGCACTGGGCCTTTCGCCTTGGTTGAGCTGCATCGGTTGCCCACCCTCTCCTTGCCAGCGGCCTGGCTCCCTTCCCTGCCCAGGCTCCCCATCGAGCCCCTCACTGGCTCAGCACCAACCCTGATTGTACCTCCCTATGCTACATACAGTCTCTGGGGCCTCCACCCACCACATGCCTTTGAGCCTCCTGCCCCACACAGTGGTTCTCAGCCTGGGCTGAGGGCCTGAAAGAATCCCCATACCCACCCAAATCCTGGGGATTAAACCTCAGAAATAGTTCTTAACCCTGTCACCGCCAGACTCCCAGGATCCAGATGGGGTTGTGGGGCCATGGCTGCAGTTCCCAGGACCCACAGTGCCAGGGATTGGCAGGAGTTTTGTGTATTTACTGAATTGCCACATGGACCAACAACTGGATCCCTAGCTTGGGCCTTGTCTCCACTCTCATCCTGCAGATCTGTCAACCTCCCTCCCAGCCTCCAGCGTTACCCTCCCCCACACCTGAATGCCCCCCAACATCACCTGAAGTGAAGCCCCTCACAGGGCCGAGCTTCCCCAGTGACCTCCAGGTGTCCTCTGGGCTCCAAGCAACATGCTCTTGGGGCTGTGAAGCAGACCCCACTCAGCAAAGGGATGGCTCTCCATGCCTAGAGTATTTCAGGCATAGGGTGTGGGCTGCTCGCGGCACTCAGGTGGGGGCTACCTGGGCACCTAGGGTCTATGAGCACCTAGAGGGCAGTGCTGTCAGCAGCTGGATGAGGGCATCCATACCCGGTGGAGCCCGAGGGTATGGTGGTTACTCAGAGGGTATTCAGAGCTCTGAGGGCCTGTCAGGGTACTGAGGTCAGAACGGGACCTGCCCATGCTGGGGCAGCCACTGAGAAAGGTGACAGCAGACACTACTCCAAGGTCCTGTAGTGGCTGTGATACCCAGCACATTGCACACTGTGCTCCCAAAGACAGCACGTCGCTGGAACCACCCTGGCTCCCCTTCTGACTGCAGCCTCTCCTGTCCTGCCCTGCCCATACCCTCAAGCCCACCCCCTTCCCAGGAGCCAGCGGTGGTAGGAACAAGCAGAAGAAAAGCCTGGCACACTCACCGTCTGGTTGTCCTCATAGAGTTTCAGGTCGTAGCCACTAAGCTCCACACAGAAGATGATGGCTGTGACGCCCTCAAAACAGTGGATCCATTTTTTGCGCTCTGATCTCTGCCCGCCCACGTCCACCATCTTGAAGGTGAGCTCCTTGAAGGTGAATTTGTTCTCCACTATGCCCGTGGTCATGTCCCGGGAGCGCAGAATGTCCTCAACAGTGGGGATATAGTCGGGCGCGGCAATGCGCTCCAGGTCGTTCAGGTAGTAGGCGGCGTTGTCCTCCAGGTGGTACTCGCTGGAGCGGCCGAAGCAGGCCTGTGCCCCGGGGTCGGCCCACAGCCGCCGCATGACCCCCAGCAGCTCGGGTGTGATTTCACCCTTGCTCTCGGCAGGGCCCGTCAGCGCGAAGAGTTGGACTGCGTCGTAGGCGCGGTCCGGGTTATGGAAGTCGATCTTGAGGGCGGCCAGGGCACGGATGATGCGGGTCAGCGAGTCGATGGCGTTGTAGATGATGAGGGGCTTGTACTCCTTGCAGGCCTCCAGGTTGAAGCCACCACTGTGGATGATCTTCATCTGCTTCACGATGGTGCTCTTGCCCGAGTTGCTGGTGCCCAGCAGGAGCAGCTTGATCTCACGGCGCTGCCGCTGGCTCTCTGAGCGCAGGTGGCGGTCAATTCTCCGGGACCGCCGCGCCGCCTCTTTCTCCTCTGAGCTTTGCCGACATCCCATGGTCCGGCAGCGGCGGGCCCAGATGCAGAGCAGGGGACGGGGCACCTCTCCCTGTTGCCACCAAGCAGGGGACGCTGAGATGCAGGCCAGGTATGCCCGGCAGACGGAGCCCTGCGCCCTGGAAGCGCTCAGTGCGGGTGGGGGGGCGAGGCTGTGCCACGCTGCAGCCCCTGCCCCAGCACCTCTTCTCCGGCTGGCATGGCGATCTTCTGTTGTGAGGAGGTGGCCGAGCCCTCCCTCTAGTGACACTCCACCTGCCCAGGCCAATGTGGGGCCTGATACGCCGTAGTCATTCCCTGTTCTCCGACGGTGGGAAGCTGTACTGTAGCGGCTGCCTAGGCTGCTGCCGTCTGGTTGCTGGTTGCTGTGGTGATGCTGCTAAGTGCGGCTGGAAGGCCAGCCACTGGTGCCGCGGGTGCTCCCTGTGGCCCCCCTGCCTTGGGCATCTGCCCTTCACCTGCCAACACAGAGAAGAGGGTGAGCCTCCTCCCACTGCAGGCTGGGTGGGAAAGGGTCAGACCTCGGACGTCGTCAGGAAGCAGCCTGGGGAAGAGTGAATCAAACCCCCTCCCTTCCTCCGAACTCTGCTGAGTCGTGCCCAAACCACAGCAAAACAAACGTGCCTGGGAGCCACGCCCCACACCCCTCCTGGTGAGCCAGTTTGCCTGAAGCCTGGTGCTTGAGGAAAGGGTACCCAGAGCCATACCAGCGTTTTCAGAGTGACGGAGTGAGTACGGAGCCCTGCCACCCCTCCCTGCCCACTGGACCCAGGCAACCTCCCCCTCCCAGAGCCTCAGTCTCTGGGTCAGGTGGTCATTAGGATTCAATATGGCAATCCTGCTGTGATGTCCCTCCCACGGCCTCCCTCACCCTCTACTACACCTGCTGGGACTGTACCCACATGTGCCACAGCATCAATGGGTCTTGGCCCCTCCTTGGTTTATGGTGAGGTCCCATGCCAGAGTAACTGGATGACCCCCACTCACCACCAGCTCTCAGGAGCTAAGTCACTCCTGCTCTCCCAGGGCAGGACATTCACCAGGAGGAGGCTGGCCAGGCCTGGCAGCAAGCAGACAGGCAGGGAACAGAGCAAGGTGGAGACCCCAGGCTGGGAGCACCACGGGGTAGATAGCAGCCTGGCTCCTGGTGGGTGAGGGGGAGGTAGGCTCAGGCTAGGTGGGCCCAGTTAGGGGAGCAGGGGCTGGGGGGTGGGATGCAGGGCAGCAGCCATATGTGGGAAGCAAGACAGGCCAGAGTATGTCTGAGGGCATCAGGAAATGCTGAGTTCAGGGCAAGGCAAGGGGGCAGCCCACCAGCTTCCTGGTTTCAGGCCAAGTCTATCATGTCCCTGCCTCCCACCTTGATGGTCAGTAAGGAACAGTTGTGCTCATGCCCTAGGCAGGGCCTCAGCACCTCAGTGCCCAGCCCTAGCCAGCCACCTGCTGACCTAGGATGCCCGAATGCTCTTCCTGGGCCTCCCCCATTGACCTATGAGCAGCTGAGCCAGAGCCCTCCCCTCCAGGGCAGTCCCAAAGCTCAGGCTCTGCTCTCCCCACCTGGGAGCCTGCCCCACACAACTCTTGCCTCCTTCTTCCAACCTCTGTCCCAGCCTGGCTGCCCCCTGCAGCCTCCTCATTCTGCCATGGCCAGTGTCCTCCCCTCTAATGTCCCCATTCCCCTCATGGTAGGTCCTGGTTGGGAAGGACCCAAGGTGCCTGGCGGATCCCAAGACCCAAGGGCCTCATCTCATTTCTCCACCGGTCCATCCTCCCAGCTGGCCTCTGTGCCTGCTAGACCTGGCAATTCTGCTCCAAAGCAGGCCCTGAGGGCCTGATCTTTCCCTGGCTCACCTGCCTCTGTGGCCAGGGGCCCTGTAAGCACCTCTCACACCACCTCTCCCCCTCAGTAGAAACTTCATGTGTCCCCAGTGCTTCCAGGATGATGAGTCTCATCCCAGCTGTGTGGCCTGGGCACTTGACTCCACATCACAGAGCCTGTCCCTCACCGGTCACAAGCATCTGTTAGAGATGAAGTGTTCAGTGCAGAGCCTAGTCCCCAGCCAGTGGCAGCCAGTGCCCCAGTGTCCTCATCACTTGTGGGTGCCTGTCCCCTGAGGCCTGGAGCAGCACAGTACCCTGCACACCACGGGAACTCAGTAAGCACTGGTGGGAGAGAGGACGGGAAAGACTCAGGCTTGAAGAGACTGAGGAACTTTGCCGCTTTTCCACAGTCCCATCAGACTGAGGATGGGGGACATGCTGGGTATGTACCCCTGTGTAAGCAGAGGTCAGGGAAGGGATTTGAGCAGCAGTGAGTTCCACATGGTGGAATTACATGGGATTTTTTTCTTCTTTGCATTTTACCATATTTCTTGTATCTTCTTGATGAACTTTTGTTGTAAGAAAGGTTTTGTAAACAAGAGTCAGGGCTTTAACAAGGCCCTGTCTCTCATGCTACCCAGGACTTGCCTCTCTCCACCCTGGACTCTGAGTGTGTGGAGCAGGGACCCAGTGGCTGCTCCTTGGTCCCTACTGATGACCCAGAAGCCCCCTGGGTGTAGAAAGAAGTCCAAAGTCCCCAGCAGCTGCCGCCCAGGGCACCACTCCTGCAGGAGTGCTGATGCCCTCCCTCCTGAAGGCAATGCCAGACAGGTTGGGGGTGCCCCATGTTGTCATTACTGTTTTCCTCAATTTGTGCTTGAAAATCTAAGGTACACCCAGGCCCCAAGTGACCAATTCTCTCTCAGTTGGTTAGTGACAGGGACAAAGATCATCCAGAAGGGCAGGTTCCTTCCACCATTTACTGTCACCTAGACAAGCAGCAACAAGGCACCAGGTCTCCATGCCTTGGGGCACCCTGCAGTGACCCCACTCTTGGGACATGGTCTAGCCCAGACAGGTGACATGGCCTGAGGTCGTGCAGGCCAGTCCTCTGCCTCCATGCAGAGCTGCACCCAAACAGACCAAGACATTGGCCGCTTCCTTGCAGTGCCGCACATGATCACCCTGCCTCCAGATCCTTCTCAAACCCAAATCCTTCCCCTTGCAACTTCGGCCCGCGGACCTCTCCAGGCCCAGCACAGGCTGTGCTCTGGAGGGCTGGCTCAGTCACCCCAGGCTGCTCATCAGTGGCCCCCTCGCCTTGCTCCTATACCAGAACTCCGCCTATTCTTCACAGGCCAGCTCACGCGTGGCTGCCACCCCGCCAGCAGGGCACCTTGTACCTGCCTGTGGCCTGAGTCTCTTTCTACTGTGTCCTTTCTTTCTCTGGTCTCTCCTCCTTTCTTTCTCTGGTCTCTCCTGGGGTTTCCTTAAAAAATGGTGATGCCCTTACGAAACACCATATACAAAAATTAACTTAAAGCAGATCAAAGACTTAAATATAAGACCTAAAATGACAGAACTCGTAGAAGAAAGCAGAGGTCAAGAGCTGCATGAACTTGAATTTAACAATGATCTCTTGGATATGACACCAAAGGCACAGGCAACAAAAGAAAAAAATAGCAGGGGCACCTGGGTGGCTCATTTGGTTAAGTGTCTAACTTCGGCTCAGGTCATGATCTCATAGTTTGTGGGTTCAAGCCCTACATCGGGCTCTGTGCTGACAGCTTGGGGCCTGGAGTCTGCTTTGGATTCTGTGTGTGTTTCTCTCTCTCTGCCCCTCCCCCACTCATGCTCTGTCTCTCTCTCTCAAAAATAATAAACATTAAAAAAATTTAAGAAAAGAAAAATTAGACAAACAGGACTCCATCAAAAATAAATTTTGTGCATAAAAAGGCACTATCAACAGGTAAAAGGGCAACCTACAGGATGGAAGAGACTACATGCGATTCCTATATCTGATAAAGGATTAATATCTAGAATATACGGAGAACTAAAACTTGGCCACAAAACAACCTGATTCGAAATTGGGTAAAGGACTTGAATGGACGTTTCTCTGAAGAAAATAAGTGGCCAAGAAGTACATGAAAAGAAGCTCAACATCAAGGACCATTAGGGGAATGCAAATCAAAACCACAGTAAGATATTACCTCATACCTATACAAATGACTACTATATTGAAAAAAACAACAACAACAACAAGAAAAGAATAAGCAGAAATTAGATCCCTTGTTCAGTGTTGGTAGAAATATAAAATGGTGCAGCTGCTATGGAAAACAGTATGGCAGTTCCTCCTCAAAAAATTAAAAATAGAAGGGTGCCTGAGTGGCTCAGTCAGTTAAGCATCTGACTCTTGATTTCAGCTCAGGTCAGGATCTCATGGTTCATGAGTTCGAGCCCCATGTCAGGCTCTGCACTGATGGTGTGGAGCCTGCTTGGGGTTCTCTCTCTCCCTCTTTCTCTGCCCCTCCTCCACTTGCTCCCTCTCTCAAAATAAATAAATAAACTTTAAAAAAAAAGTAAAAATGGGGCGCCGGGGTGGCTCAGTCATTTAAGCGTCCGACTTCAGCTCAGGTCATGATCTCACACTCTGTGAGTTCAAGCCCCACGTCGGGCTCTGTGCTGACAGCTCAGAGCCTGGAGCCTGCTTCACATTCTGTGTCTCCCCCTCTCTCTGCCCCTCCCCTGCTCATGCTCTGTCTCCCTCTGTCTCAAAAATAAGTAAAAACATTTAAAAAAAAATTTTTTTAAAGTAAAAATAGGATTACCAGCAATTCCACTCCTGGGTATTTACACAAAAGAATGGAAATCAAGGTCTTGAGGACATTTTTGTACACCTGTGCTCATAACCACATTATTCACAATAGCTAAGAAGTAGAAACAATCCAAACGTCCACTGGCAGATAAATGGATAAGTAAAATGTGATGCACCCATACAAGGGAATATTATTCAGCCTTTAAAATGAAAGACACATGCTTCAACATGGATAAACTTTGAGGACTTTATGCTCAGTGAAATAAGCCCATCACAAAAGGACACTGTATGATTCCACGTATATGAGATCCTTAGGGCCATCAAATTCAGAGATAGATGGTTGCACAACATTAGTGATGTATTTAATACCACTGAACCGTACACTTAAAAATGGTTAAAATGGTAAGTTTTATATTACATCTATTTTAACACCCAAAAAACCCCCAAACAATAACAAAACAAAACAAAAAAACACACAAGTCTTACGGGTAAGCCACTCCAAAAATAAAAATAGTGAGGAGGCCAACTTGTGCAAGAGAAAGAGGCAGGCTCCTGCCTGGTCCTGGCTTCACCCACTAGTGGAAGGTCACTTAGGGGCCACATCATCCGTCCTGTGGACTGGAACACCTGACCTAATGGCCCTCAGCTGGTACCAAGAT
This sequence comes from Panthera onca, assembly GCF_046562875.1. Classification (NCBI taxonomy): domain Eukaryota; kingdom Metazoa; phylum Chordata; class Mammalia; order Carnivora; family Felidae; genus Panthera; species Panthera onca. Next base: position 18,489,200 of record NC_138350.1, read on the forward strand.
TCATGAGAGGGTGAATCTCGCAAACCCAGCCTTCGGTCCAAAGCTGCCTTATCCAAGGAGGTGTGACTTGTGTTTTGGAATGACCCCAAGGCTAAGGGCCGAGCTTCTGAGAATCAGGAGAGCAGTTTAGGGGCAGTGGGTGGGGAGCCTGGGGCTGGCCACATGGTCCTTGACCAGGGAAGCCACAAGGGAACATGGGAGTAGAGGGGAAAGAAACACAGTCAGGTGGCGACTGTGTGCACTGGGCCAAGTCTGGGAGCTTCTGCCATCTGCATGGGGCAGCCCCCAACAGTCACATCCGAGGTGGGTCCCTCTATTAGAGGTACCCTCTTCCTTCAGATCACCAGAATCAAACAAGCAGAAGGCCCACTCGGAATTCTCCCTGCGGCTCTGCAGGGCTCGGCCACATTCCAGGGTGTATAGAACCGGTGGTGGGGAACAGGGATGTGCACTGACATAAGGAGGGAGGCCTGTGAACAGGAGCTTTGGCCAAGGTCCAAATGGGACCTCAAGACAATCCCATTCTGAGGGTCAGCTTCTTTGCCTTTATGTGAGGCTCCTGCCAGTCCTATCTCTTTTAGTCTACTCTGGGCTTTAGTGGGCTTCTTTAGGACTCCCCGTCAGCCTAAAGACAAAGGGCCAAGGGCAGGACGACCACATTGTTCCCTGGTTCAGTAAGTGCTCACGGTTCCCCAGGGCCTGACACCCACAGTCCCCCACCACAGCACTGCTGGGTCTGGCTGGAAACTGAGCAAATGGGTGAGGGAAAGAGTGCCAGGCAGAGGAAAGGCATGTGCAAAGGCCCTGTGGGCGAGGGGAGAGATGAATCACGGTGTGACTGGGGAGATGAAGGAAGGTCAGAGTGGCTGGACAGAGAGAGGAGTCACAGGTGAGAGGATGAGGCAGGGTTGATCAGAGGTGCCCACTGTGTAGGTGCATATTTGTGACCATGTGGGTTGAGTGTGTGTGCGTGTGTGTGTGTGAGTGTGTGTGTCTGGGGTTGCACACTTGCAGATGTGTGTATGTGCCTGTTTGCAGGACTGTGTATGTGTGTGTGTAAGCACTGGTCTAGGTATGTGCCTGTGTGCAGGTCCGTGTATGTGTGTGGGAAAATGTAAGTGCTTGCTCAGGTCTGTGTGCGGCTAGCTGTGGTGTGCCTGCAGCAGAGTGTACAGGGAGAGAAGGTATGGGTTACAGTGTGGAGCTGGGCTGGGGTGAGCGAGAGGGGCTGAGGGGAGGAGTCAGGGGTTACTTACCACTTACTGGGGCTGGGGCTTTGAGCCTGGCATTGGGGTGGGGTTAGGGGGCACTGTTGAACGAAGCCAAGACCCATGCCTGAGTTTTCACAGGTGGAGGGAAGTCAGAATCAGGCCAAAGGCAGCAAATTGATGGAGAAGGGTGCCAAGCTGCAGAGTCGGGTCGGGGGCGCTGGGGTGAAGGCTGCAGGTCTGTGAAGGCGGGCAGGGCCTGCTTCCTGACAAGTGACAGGTGACCATGAGCAGGTGGTGAGGGGAGTGTAACTGCTGGGTCAAAGGCCCTGAGGTGAGAATGTGCCTGGCCAGTCTGAGAGACAGGAAAGAAGGTGGGTAGCTGGCATTGAATGTGAGGGGCTGACAGTAGGAGGTCACTGTAAGGGGTTCTGCTGTTTCTCTGAGCAAGTTGGAAGCCAACCAGAGTGTGAGTGAGGAGTGCCCTATCTGAATAGAACAGGGTGGGCTCCTACATGTAGTTATCCAGGTGACAGGGCAGCAGCATGGGCAAGGGCTAGGGGTGGGGGAGGCAGGGCTGTATGGTGGACAGTGCCTGGTGACGGAGTGGGGTTGGTAACACTTATGTCCACTACTGTCCTCGCTCACGGCTGAGTTAAGGGCCAGGACAGAGCAGGGCGGAGCAAGGCTGTGCAGCACCTTGCTTTTCTTGTGTGCATTTGTGCATGCTCCCCTACAGAGGAAGAGAGCCTAGGGCCAAGGTCACCAAGGTGTTGCCCAAGCCAGGCTAAGCCAGGGGTCTCCAAGGAGAGAAGACAGCTTATCAGCTTACAGGCCTGGAGAAGGCCTGGCCTTGGCAGGTGGGACTCGCTCATCACCAGGAGGGAGGTGGAAACAAGAAGCCAAGCCCCTCACTCTGTGGACTCCCTCCTTACCCAAGGAAAGCCCACTCCAAGCCGAGATGCTGAGTCCTGGGCTATCAGAAAGGGGTAAATCGGGGGTGGGGGGCAGAATTTGGTCCCATTGAGGAGGTAGGCCCACATCTAGACTGAATAAATGGAGAAGCATGGTTGTGTTTGATGCCCAAGCAGAAGCCACTCAGATGGCCAGCTGTGGGCGAACAGGGGTAGAACCCCAGAGGCAGAGGGCAGCCCAAGTCTCAGGGCCAGCAGGCAGGGTGAGACCACATACCCAGGGTACCAGCAGGCCCCCGGTTTTCTTGCAGACATGACACACGTGCCCCTTGGAGAGTGCTCAGCCCCAGTGTGGGGATCAGCAAGCAGTCTGAGGTCCTGGGCCTTTCCATTCCCCCAGACCTGCCCACTTGTCGCCCCCCATGGAGGCCAAGCATCAGCCTGCCTGGGCAGGGCTATGACTCAGCACTACTGTCCCCTGGCCCCGCACCCCACCCCAGCTTGCTCAGACACCTTCTGCTCTGGCAGCAGTGGCTCTCCCACCTGCCAGCTCCACCTTGGCACCTGGCAGCTGCTCTATGGTGACCTGGAGTGGGAGGAGGCTGGAGGCCCAGCCTGGGTGTCTGTGACTTCAGGCCCTTCCTTGCATAAGGGCATCTGGGCAGAGCAGGGAAGGCTCTGCCCCAAGTCCCAGTAGGCTCATGTCTTAGGGTTTGCAGGCACTGTCAGGAGAGGCATGTTGGGGTACCCTGACATATTGGGGTCCACATGCCTCTCCTGCTTACTGGCCTTGGCTTGCAGGTCAGAGAGGCTCCCATCGCCTTCTAGGGGCAAACCCGCCCATGTTGTTTCCATCCCATGTTGTTTCCATCTTCTTCTAAAGAGCGAGTCTCCCTCCCCGCCCTCCGGAACCGTCATCCCTGCGTCAGCTCCCACCGTGGCTTTATTTTAGAAACACAGGGTCCGGAAAAGCCTCTGCCTGTACAGTCACTGATTATCGGTTTTCCTCCCCTCTTAGTAAGGAAATGTTTCCCACTGCCCTTTCATGCCTGGCGCACTAGAATCCAGTGTTCTACTTTTGGTCAACATTTGTGCACACTCCTTCCTGCCTGAGTGTCATGTGCTGGGGTTCCTTGTCTGCACCCCGATTTAGGTCTTCTAGAACCCAGCCTGGACCGCAGGGGTCTTCTTAGTGGCTCTTCTGTGGTCTCGCATAAGCTGATGTACTTTCACTGCCCCGTTCTTGTGCTGGTTTGGACTTCCCTCCCCTTTCAATTCCCCACTTCTCCCCTGTCTGAACACGGTGAGGCCCAAGCTGGTATGTCACCCTCTCTAGCACTGCTGTGCCCACCAGCCAGCACCCTACGGGTGTGTTACTGGCCCCATCTGCATGCATCGCCCTAATGGTCTGGTTGCCAGAGCCTGGCAGAATCTTCACGGTGCCGTATCCTTGTGTCCTTGGACCGTCAGGGATAACTATGGGCTGGGCCTGGGGAGGGTCTGTCCCAAGGAAGCTGGGCATCGTGGTGTCAAGGCCAGGCTTGGCTTTACTTTCCAAGCCCACACTCTGCCTCCTTAGGCTGCTGAGGCCAGCCATGGTCGGGGACACAGCCGGCATCTCTCATGTGTGGGTCAACCCTTCCCTTTCCATATGTGGGACAGGTGGTGCCCACCCGTCCTCATATACACGTCCTGTCTAATCGGCCTTATATCGTCCCAGGGACATGGGTATGACCATACACATGTAGGAACTAGGGTTTGAGGAGCAGGGGGTGCTTCCTCAGGGCTGCCTGGCTGGCAGCCTGTGGGGCTCAGCCTCCACTGGGGCCTCCGACTTCTGTCCCCACGACACAACCCACTTACCTGCTGTGACTTACTCAAAGTTTCTCTTTAAATTGACTTGCATTTTTAAGTACTTTAAAAATGACTTCGTATTCATACTTAAATGGAAGCTGAGGTTGCTGTAGGCAGAAGGAACCTAAACTGTAAGCTGGTGTCACTGCTGCCTGCAGGGACGCTGGCCATGGAAGGGCCAGCGGGGCGCTGGCTGTTTGTTAAACAACTGGGATTAGCGCGCTGGAGGGTGTGAGAGCCACACTGGCACCAAACTGAGATTTTCTCCTTGAAGGAAAGGGATTGAGAGAGAAATGAGAAAGGATTACCCTCCTCACGGGGAGGGCAGCTGCTGCTCACAGCTGTGGCCTCAGGCCACCTTGTATGTTCTGGAGGTGCAGATGGATACACAGGGAACCCAGGCCCAGAGGTCCTCTAGCTGGGACCCCCGGGCTGAGACAGTGGGGTAGGAGTGCCAGCCCCACATCCCTTGTCCTCACTTAGGCCAAAGACCATCTCTCATCTCAGGAAAGAACACCACTCTGACCTCAGGAAGTCACCCCCTCTTCTGCTCAGTTCCATCTGCCTGTTCATCAGGGCACCCTCTGCTGCTTCTCCCATCACTAAATGACCTAGCACGAGGTGCAGTGGGCATCTGTAACCAGGCCTGAGGCCTTCTACACTCAGATCCAAATGGGCAATCAATCAATCAATCAACCAACCACTAGGCCCCAGACGATCATCACTGCACCCTCTGGGAATCAAGCCTAGTGCGTGGCAGCTCAGCTCTGGACTCGGGGACATGGGCAGGGGAGGCGTGGAACAAGCTGAGTCTGTGCCTAGAGGAGCTCATATCCTGGCTGGGGAGACCATGAGCAAATAAGTGTGAGAGGCCATTTTTGATAAATGGCAGTGCCGTGGAGAAGAGGGAGCAGAGGCATGTGGCGGGAAGATCCAGGGAGGTGACAAGACACAATTGTAAGAAGCTATTGTCATGTAAGGGTGGGAGAGGGGGCCAGAGCAGGAGGCAGGCAGGGTGAGGACACCTGAGGGGGACACTGCCACAACTGCTCAGTTGGGCAGCAAAGACCTGCCTGGCCTGGGCCCAGCTCACAGCAGGCCCACCTGAGCAACATCCTTCCCATGGTTCCCTAGGGAGTGGCTCAGTGACGGCTGCCATGGCAGGGACCAACTCCTCCCAGGGGCCAGAGGGCAGAAACTGTGCCCACTGAGACCTTATTTCTCCCATGAAAGTGCCTTTGGTGGTGGTGATGGCGGATGCATCAACCTGCACCCAAGAACTGTGGGCAGTCTGCTGCCAGTCCCTAGGTGGGACCCTGGACATGTGGGCTCCCCAGAAAGGCCGGCAAGGCAAGGCCCAGGAGTACGGCTGAATGCAACATGTCTCCCCCACTTTAGAGCTTGTGGGCCTGACCAGCATCACGTATAGCAGAATCTGGGTCGGCCCATTCCAAATGCTCCAATGGTTTTGGACACAACAACACATATTTCTGGACTAAAAAGTCTTATCTTCCTGAGGAGATAAAAGCCCCTGCTTGCCTTGGTGCCAGTAACACTGGATGGAGGACAGGGATAGGCCACCCTCCTAGGAGTTGCCCTCTGGGGAAAGCTGGCCTCCACACCCCACCACTTCCTTCCTGGGATCCCCCACCCCCCCACCCCCCCACCAGAAGCCTGGTCCCTGCCTCCCTGGCTGCGTTCCCCACTCCCCTGTCACAGTGCCCTGCCCCAGCCCACCCCACTGAAAACATCCCCCTCTGGGGCCAAGCAAGAGCTTCCCCCACTGTGAGAGCCCCCTCACTGTTGCAGCACCAGGCAGCCCCCTTGGAGCCTGAGGGACTCGGTGGAGACTTGCCGCCTGGCCCTGTGTGACCTTGAGCTAAGTATCATGTGCTACTGGCTTGGCACTGGGACTGGACTTCACCCCGGGAGAGTCCAGCAGGGATGCCCAGGACTGGCCCTTCATAGGCCTCTGGGCCGCTGGCTGCCTTGCAGGTGACTTCCCTGAGCATACCCACCATGCCCTCAGGTCGGTCTGACCTCCTATTCGAGGCCCACCTTACCCTCCCTCTCCTTCTCTGTTGCCAGCTCTGTAAAGATGTGTAGAACAGATGGATGGGTAGATGGACGAACACCAAAAATTACTGGTTCACAGCTCCAAAGCTTCCCAGCACTCCCTTCTGAGTGGGTTACCTCACATGACCTTGCCTGTGGTCCTGTGTGGTCTACTGCCATCCACACCAGGCCTCTGAGACCCCAGCAGGGGACTCTGACCCCTCTGCCGGTGCCTAACCTCCCCCAAATGTCCCAGGGCATTTCACCCACCCCTCCCCAAACTGCAGGCAAGAGTCCTCCTGAGCCTTCCTGCCTCCCCCTCCTACCACCCCTGGGAGTTCACCCTGCCCTTTCCCGCCTCAGCTGGTTTGTAATCCCACCCAAAACTCTATCCTGACCGTTTCTCATCCTGCTGAAAATAAGAGAGGAGCCCGGGGAAGGCATGGGGGGAGAGAGCACACCCGTGCACCCCACCCCTCCCACCCTGTGCACCAGCATCTCCTGGTCTCTCTCACACTGAGAAACCCCACACTTCCCTGCAAGTTGCTCCTGGACTCTCCCCTGGAGTGGTCCTGAGGAAGGGGCTTCCAGGTTGGCTTGCCCAGGAGAGAACTCTACAGTGTGGGCAAGCAGACCTTCCCCTGCCCTTGTCTGTTACTGACCCATCATTTACAAGCTTTTCAGGTAGACAGACCTACCGCTCCTTGTTCTAAGGTTAAAAAAAACAACAAAAACCCAACCCTGTAGATTCCACCAGGGGTGCGTGCGTGCGTGTGTGTGTGTGTGTGTGTGTGTATTTATTATAGGTATATTTTCAAGATCGGTTAATGACCAAAAGTTGCCATCAAAGTTGGGACTTCTGGCTGGTTGGCATATTGAAATATGACTTAACACAGGGAGTCATAAGAAATGATAATACGAACTTTAAACATTTTAATTTAACTTAAGACAGATAATCATACATTCCTTTGCCAATTTTGGGGGCGGGCCATCTTTTCTCAGAGCACAGGCTCACTCATTGGAGTTACTGTCACTGTTCCTTCTCAAACCAGAGCACATTATGTGTGAGGTCCAGTTGGCTTTCTCCGGGCAGTGTGAGGTTGCAAAGTACCCAGGACCTGAATCCTAGGTTGTCATGGCTCTCTGTCTCCAGTCTCACAGTTTGGTCTTGCCCAAACCAAACCTAATCACAGCTTGTACTGAGGCTTTCCAAAGCATCCACTGAATTTCCACAGAATTCCTCTTTACGTTCATATTTCATCAGTGTGTATGGTGTTCAAGGATGTAGTCACAATGACAAGTACAACTGGCACACACAGGTTTGGGCCAAACACCAGTGACTCAAAGGGATGGCTGCCAAAGTGCAGGACACTGGCTCCCTGCTGTTCTGGAGCATTCGGCCGGCACGCTTTATCGTGAGAACAGAGCACGCCCATTCATCCAGGGAGCATTGGTAGAGCTTGCTTAGAGCACCAAGATTTCTACAAGTTCGTAAGTGACTCTGCATTTCATTGATCACAACAGCTTCTTTGAAAAAATGGTAGCATGTGCACACGTGAGACACTTCTGTGCTGGGGAAACAGGACTCTCTGTGTTGGGTTCTTTGCAGCCACTCCACAGCTACCGGGCCTCAGGCCATTGGATTAGCTTATCCATGTCCCCCCAGCCTGCCTGACCGGCCTGGCACAGGCAGACCCATAGCGAGTCTCCTCTTAAAAGCAGCCCCCCTTTCTTTGCCTCTTCCTAGCTCCCTGCTTATTTCGGAGCCAGAGTCTGAGCAGATGGGGGAAGGACCAAGGTTGGGTGCACAGTGTCCCCAGCTGCAGAGAGGCCCCAACAAATGGCTCTACCCCAGCTAGGCAGCCTCTCAGCCTTAGGGCACTGAAGACGGCCAGGGAGGCCCTTCCCTATGGCCCTGTACTGTCCTGTGGCTCTAGATGCCCTCAGCCTTCTAGCCCACAGCTGCTAAGGCTGACGAGATGAGATGTGATAGCATCGCCTGAGGAACACTGACTCAGGAGGAAATCAGGCCAGAGATTTCTGAGCCAAGAGTAAATAAATAAATAAAAATGAAAAGGTTCCACATACAAGGAGGAGGGAGGCACAGATGTGCAGGGAAGACATGTGGCCTTTACTAAAAGCCGAGTGGAAGGGGTTGCTGCCTGGGGTGGAGCCTGGCTCCCGGTTTCCATAGGGAAGGTAACTGCTGACTTTTAGTCAGGCCCGTGGGCTGGGTAAAGACTCTGATTTAACCACTCTGGGTCTCTTGCCCTGCAATTTCCTGCCTCTGAGTGTGGAATCCCAAGATCCTACCCCCCACTCCAGCTATCGTCCCCCCAGGCCAGACCCTCTCTGCTGAGGGCTCTATGGACCAGGCAAGTGCATAGCTCCTTCCCCGAGCCCCTTCTGCCTCCGTGCAGCTCCTTTTTTTTTTTTTTTTTTTTTTTTTTTAATCTTTCTCACCTGAAAGGTGAGCACCACCCTTTTTCTTCCTTGACCTTCCCCACAGCCTGCTTCCCAAGCCTTCTGAACTCACGTAGGCCTGCAGGCTGTGAGTCTGGGGCCCCTGCAGGTCACTCTCAGTGGCTGGTACTGGTCCTCCCATCTATGCCGGGCGAGCCCTAGGAGTCTCTAAGTCTGCGGTAACCTCTGACCCTGTTGATGAAGTTCTCAAAAAGCAGAGCCTGAGATGGCGATTCTTGGGCATGTGACTGGTCCAGGGAGCAGGTTCAGGAGACAGGGAGACAGGACAGGGCCAGGCAGGGAACCAGGCAAAGGTGTGGTTTCAGCCACCTTCTTGGTGTGGCCTGATCCCAGGGAGCTGTGGAGCCTAAATGAAATCAAGGCTGTCCCACCTTGAGGGACAGGACAGGGCCTCCCAGGGCCCAAGGCTCTTTTCCAGCAAGGGGTGCAGCTGTGAGCAGGCAACACTGATGTGGTAGGGGACAGTGTGCCGACAGGAAAGGGGATCTGGGGGCATATGTGGCATGTGTCTACTGCATGCTCTGCTCTGCATCCCTCTGTCCCCTGCCCCCACTCCTTCTGACAGAACCCAGTGCCTCAGGTCAGGGCTAGGCCTGGCTGGCCTCAGAGGAGCCCTCTGTCTGAAATCCAGCCACCAGCCTCCAACCCCCCAGCCCCTCACTGGGACTGCCACAGTGACCTCTCAGGCACCTTTGCTCTCTCCTGGCCTCTGCACTCTGTGCTCCCCCAGCAGCCAGGGGGATCCTTGTCAGACTGTAAGACAGAGCATCTCTCCTGTGCTCAAAACCTTCCCACAGCTGGCCATCTTAGTTCTGAGCCAGAGCCTGAGTCCTCCCAGGGCCCCAGGGCTCTGTGACCCTGCATCTCCCCCCGCCCTGCCGTGCCCCCTCCACTTTCCATGCTGGGTGCACTGGCCCTCCTGCTGTCCCTTGAGTATCATCCACAATCTCAACTCCGGGCTTCTGCACTGGCTGTTCCCTCCACCTGGAACACTCTTTGTCCAGAGAGCCAATCCATTCTTTCCCCAAATGGCTCAGATGTCCCCAACTCAAGAAGCCTCCCTTGCCCATTCTATTTATGACTCCCCAAACATCCCACAACACTGTGTTTTCTACCAGGGCACACAGCTTCCTTACCGTGTTTACTGCCCCCCCTTGCCCCCATCACACTTACCCCGCTCCCCATTCACACTTGTGAATGCCGGCTTCGCAGGGCAGGGACGTTGGTCTGTGTGCCAATGATGTGTCCTACAGGCCCAGGAGTACCCGGCAGGAAGCAGGTGCTAATAAATCCACCCCAGCCCTTTGTACTGAATGAGGGAGGGGCCAACTCATCACAGGGAGGGGACACCCAGGGACTTCTGGGAAGTCTTCTGGAAAGGCCCTGGGCCTCCCCCAGATGAACACGGTAGATGTGTGGCCACCTCCCACCTAGTCTTGGCCAACCCTGATACTGCTCTGCCTCTGAGCCCTCAGCCCAGATGTCCCTTCATCTGGTAAGCCCATAAGAACTGGGCTTCCGTTGCTGCCACCGGAAACTTGCCCCCACCCCAACTCCATCCCTCCCTCAAGGCCCTGAGGCCCCTTCACAAACCCTGGTCCTCACCCTTGGCCTCCCCACCCAGCTCCAGCCTTTCTGTGCCAGTGACAGAACACAGCCTGGGGCTGCAGCTCTTCCTTTGCCCCAATCCTCAGCAGCCACAGTGGCCATACCCCCACACCCCCTCCACACCGGTCCTCCACCCCTCGCCCGCCCCAGGAGAGCCCCAGAACAGCCAGCAAGACAAGACGAACACACCCAGAAACTCAGGCCACGTAGGAACTGAGCCCAGTTGAGGAGCTGGAGGAGCCAGGGCAGGGATGGTGGGTGCAGTGTGGCTGTGGGGCTTCCTGGAGGAGGCGGGTGGGGTTGGGGCCTCAGACAGTGCCATCAGTGTTTTTGCGCCCTCTTCCCTGCCATGAGGTGGGGCAGGGCTGGGGATGTGCGTGCATACGTGCGTGGCGTTATCATAGAGGAAATCAATGCCTGGCACTGGCCCAGTGTTTAAGGGAAATGAATAGATTTTGGCCGAGGACAAAGAGAGTTTGATTAATCAAAAATTGGATAATGGAGGCAACACTCTAATTATTTTTCTTCCCAGCATTTTATCGAGAAATATGTTTGCACAGCATATCAGAGGTAACAGAGTGGGTGAGGGGGGGGTGACCATGCTGGAGGAAAGCCCAGCCTGGGGACAGGGACACCGCACCCCACATGTGCTGATGTGGAGGCTGGCTGGCTGGTCCTGGTGGTTACTCCATGGGGCCACAGGAAGCAAGAGGGGACATGTGGTGCAGGCCTGAGGCTGCACACAGCTGGGGCAGCTTGGGTCACAGCAAAAGGGGTGGGCAGGGTTGCTTGCTGACATGGTGGCCAGGGGGAGTGGAGGTGCGGCACCACCAGCTCAGGTCACTGGGACCTCCTGCAGGGTGAAGGCTGCAGGTGTCAAGTACTCCAACCCATGGTCAAGGAGGGTCTTTGGAAGTCCCTTTGGGCAGTTTGGAGCAGTTTCTCATGTTCACCTTGGTGAGCTGCCCTGTGGCTGAGGTCAGATAGGACGACCGGGCCCCACAGGACCTTCTCATAGCCCTCCCTTGTCACTCACCTCCTCCTCCTGCACTGTCCCCACCACTACAACACCGTTTCTGTGGTCACCTAGTCTCCTAACTCCAGGCAGCCTTCTTGGAGCTCAGCATGAGGCTCACTAAATTGCTCATTCATTCATTCAGGGTACAGAAAGAGGCTGCCATGGGAAGAAACATGCGTAGGGTCCTGGGTTGCCTGTTAGACTCAGGAGGCTGGTGGAGGAAGCACTGAAGAGGAGATGAGTCCTCACCTAATCTGGGGGATCAGAGTCAGTGTCTGGGAGAAGGGAGAGATGAAGGAGAGATGAAGGATGAGCTGAAGCTTCTAGGCAAGAGTCACGGTGTAGTGGGCGGGGTCAGCCAGTCCTTGGCAAACACATCTGAGTCTAAATCCTCCCTCCAATACCCACCATGGACATCACTCGTCAACCATGACCACTTTCCCTCTGAGTCATAACATAGCCCCAGAATCCTTCTCAACACTCTGTGCTTTGGACAGTCACTCCAGAGTTGGTACAAGAAATGAAAACTATCTATACCCTTGACCAAGGCCAATTTAAAGGTGAGGACACTAGACCCAGACAGTGAAGAGGCTTCACCAGCGTCAGCATTACAGGGAGAGCTGGGACTAGAACCCAGGTCTCCTGATTTCCTCTCCAGTGCTTTTCCCCCTGCACCAAGCGGCTCTGCTGAGCTGGTCTTGGGGCACAGGCCATAGAAAGGCCATTCAGCCATCACATGGTCACTGCAGACACGTGTTCCTTTCCTACCACCGGGATCTAGTCTTGCTCTCTTACAACAGTTTCCTATGGACATGCCCCTATTTGTCATGACCATATGAAACCTCTACGTCTGACCAAGGACTTGCCAGGTCATACCATGTCACTGAGGGGCCAGGTGTCAAACTGAGGCATCTGATTTCCAGTGGCAGGGACCCATGCCTATAATGGCAGCATGAGAAGTGAGGCACTCACCTGCCTTGGCTTGTGAGCGAACCACAGTCGGGCCTCACTGGTGCACAGCCAGTGGTGTCCACCTATAGGTGATTTGTGTTTGTTGGCCAAACCTTAAGGCCAAAGACACACCTCTTGGGATCAGAGGGTTGAGCTGGAGCACTGGTTCTCCAGTGTGAGGACTATAGCCACTAGGAAGCCCAGCCCTCTGCATGAACGTGGCTCAAAAGATCATGTTAGCCCTGACCACTTGCCAGTATTCATTTACCCCTTGAACAGCCATTTCTTGAGGCCCTACTAAGGCCAGGCCAGGCTCTGGGGCTGGATTCTCAGTGGCAAACAGCCAATGAAGGTCTTGACCTTACAGAGCTTACATTTAGATCCAGGAGAGAGATAGTATATAAAATAAATAAAACAGGTAATAGGTTATATTGTGATGAGTGCTAAGGGGAGAAATAGAGGCAATTACCCACTTGGGAAAGCCACCCCATCTTCCCACGTCTCAGTCTCCTTGACTATGAGGACAAAACTGAGGTAAAAATCAGCCCCTTCTTGGAGGAGTTGGTAGTGGAAAGATAAAGTGAGCCTCTGCCCTTCGAAGGCACTAGCTCACTGTAATCCACAGCAGGTTCTGCTGCTGTCCTCATGAATGCCTGTGTTTGGGCTCTGGGGGAAATGTGCATAACTGAGCCTACTGTCCTCTGCTCCAACACCACAACCTTGACCTCCCTGGCTCACAGGGGCATAGAGCCTTGCTGAAGGGCTCAGGGCTCAGATCCTGGAACCCTGCCTGGAAAGCTCTCCATTCCAGAGGTTGGGGAGGGCTATTCAGTTGGGGCAGGGTCTCTTTCTGAAACGTTTGCTCTGACCACTGTCTGCACAGCCAGGAAAGGCACAGCCGGCCTGGACAAACCCTCGGGGAAGGGTGTGTTTCTGGCTAGAGGCTGCTGGAAGGAATGCCGGGCTTGACACTGTTTGTAAGGCCTCTCCCTGCACCGTGGTTTTTAACAGTCTCGCTTCTTAGCACTTTTTGATGGATTCTCCAGGGATGTCTCTAAAAGAGAGTTATACCTTAATTTAGAAGCAAATAACTCAAAACTCTGTGATATACCAGGTTCCTTTGGAAAAGGGATGAACTCAAGGAAGCCATTGTTGTATGAAGCCAACTACGTGCCAACAGGACTGCCCAGCCCTCAGCCCTTGAACCGTGCCTCCCTCCCGAGGTTAAGGGACAGAGGGGGAGGAAGCAACACTCACAGGAGGCCAGAGTGAGGCTTGCAGGCTGGCTCCGACTGACCCTAGTGGCCCCAAGTGCCAAACACAGCCCGTGTGCCCAACTGCCCAAGGGAGAAGGGGGAACATGGTGGCAGGCCCGTGGAACTGCCCTCCCAGTGCCATAACCAGGCTTCATGGGCAAGCACTTGGGCAGTCAGTCAGGGCCCCATGTCTCGTGTAATGCTCTACTGTCTTGAAATGTTTAACAACTTTTACCAAGGGCCCACAAATCATATAGCTGGTCCTACCCCTGTTGCTCAGTCCCCATGCACTCCACGCATACCTTGGGGTTTGCCTCAGAGGCCCCGCTCTCCTGAGAACACCCTCTTCCACAGTCTTCCTCCACTCCACGTGGCCACTCCACTCCACTCCATGTGGCCATCATGACTGTGCTCCCACCTCACTTGCTGGTCAATCTTTCTCAATCTCTTTTCTGGAAGCTCCTTCTCGGCTCATGCTCTGAGAGGTGAAGGCCCTGAGGCCTGACCCAGCCCCTCTGGTCCCACCTACCCTTGATCCTCAAGTGACCTTGGCCAGTCCCTGGCTTCCCATACACCTGGTGCCAAGGACTCCGGGTTTCTACCCCCAGCCTCGCTCGCCCCTCTGACCGCCACATGTGTCCATGTCTACCAGGTCTAACCTAATTTCCAATTTCCTACCTCTCATGATGGAGTCCGCATCTTCCTTCTCTGCCAATGCCACTGCCATCCCTCCAGCTGTCCATGCTTCCCGTCCATCATTAGGTCCTCTTTAAAATAAACCCCATCCAACCACTTCTCATGACCCCTACTGCTCCCACTGTACTGGGTCAGCAGCCTCCTGCCCCTGACTGCTGTAACAGCCCCTCACGCCCCGCCCCCCCCCCCCCCCCCCCCCCGCCGTTCTTGCCCCCATGTCCATCAACCACACAGGTCTTTTAACAGCAGAATTAGTTTGAGTATCTCCTCTTCTCCAAGCTTTCTCTCCTCTTCCTGCCTCACTGGGGCCTGCCTGACCTCCGTAAACCACCCTCCCTACTGGGCTCTGGCTACCTGGCTTTCTGGTGAGGCCTCCAGCAGCAGAAGTGGGTCAGCCTCAGTGCCTATGCACCTGCCACCCTCTTTCCTGGTGCTCTTCCTTGTCAGTCATGACTCACCCGTCACTCTCCATGGCACTGTGCCAATGGTCCCTCCATGCAAAGGGACCCCTGACCCTCTCCCATCCCCCTCCCATTTAATTTGGTTCTCTTCACAGCACCTACCTTACCTGGCATTCAGTTACCCAGGTGTTGTGTCAGCCTCTCTGAGACTGCTGTGAGCACCATGAGAGCAGACGCTGCATCTGTCCTGCTCCTTGCCATATCCCTGTGCCTGGCACAGTGCCTAGTACTCGGCAGGTTCTGGTAAATATTAGCCAAAGGAATGAATGAATGTGCGAACCATTTCTGTTTCCTCGGGCTCTGTACGGAGGGCTGACATCTCCCATGTGCTCCAGGAGCCATCAGATGGTCCCTGTGGTTAGTCCCTGTCAGTTCACTACCGCGAGCATCTTCCCTGCCAGTGTGGATGCGTGTAAGGGGCCAGACACACGGGGAGGTCCCATGCAGGGATAGGTGCAGGGACAGGGCAGGGAACTCTTGGCTCTGTTTATGGATGAAGACAAAGAAGCTCAGTCAGCACAGGGTTGGGCCAGGGGTGATAGGGCCAGGGCCTGACCCAGGTCTTTGGAGGCCTTAACTGGAGGGCCCCCCGAACCTGCTTTGGGGCATCTGGGCCTTTCCACGTCAATCCCCGGTCTGCCTAAGCTGTGTCCGGCCACTGCTCTGGGGCTGATCCTCAGCATTTGCCATGATGCCCCTATCCATTTCCTTTTGCCCTCTTTCCTGCCAACCACAGTGCCTGCAGGCGTGTGTCTGGAGGCTCAGTTACCCCAGGTTTCCTTCCTGGGGTTGTGGGAGAGCAGTATGCTAATCTTCTTCTTCCAGAGTTCTTGCAAGCCCAGCCATGGTCAGCAGCAGTGAGAACATCCTATACCCACACAGCATTTTAGGTCTTCCAAGTGCTAGCAAGAGACAGGATAGGGCTGCCTCATCCTCACATCCAGGGACGGAAGGCACGGCACACACTGCCATCACAGGTATGTACGCATGAGAAAAACACACAGAAAAACACGCTGTTCAGGCCACACCCCGAGTCTCAGGCCAGCCCTCCCACCATTCAGTCATCCATCCCACTGGCCTCTTACAGGGGCCCTTGCCAAGTCCACCTGGTTACCCAGAAGTTCCTGAAATCACCCTAGAAGCTTCTGAGATCTGGACCAAGGAATTCCTGAGACTCCACGAAACAGAAGAGCTGAGAGGTTGGGCACAGAGGGAGGAATCCATTCCATATCCCAAATCTAGCATCCCACAGACTCCTGCCAGAGTCAGAATGTGGCCTGGCAACAGGCACAAGAGTGAAGTGGCTCTATCCCTCTTGGCATAATCTGCACCCCTATGAGGGCAGGCAGGCCCTGCTCTCACTGCAGCAACATGGGCTTCAGCCAAAAGCTGAAAGTGAGTGTGTGTTAGGAGTTTGGGGGGGGGGGGGAATGCCACATACATGAGTAACAAACAGCCCCCTCAGAGGGAGAGCGAAAACATCCCCGGGTATGAGCAAGTGAGCAGATCTAGGGCAGAAAGTGACACTGGCCTTCCAAGGAGGAGGGACTATGTCTTATTTACCTCCTGTCTCAGAAAATCAACGTCTGTTAGAGGGACACACAAGAGTTTTAAGCCAAATGCCAGTGTCTTGTCCCTGGAGCACGAGGAACGTTGAAGGCACACCACTTCATTTGAACATGGCCAGGCTTTCCCATTCAATCAGCCCCTAAATGGAGACTCCCAAGCCTCCCTGTTACAGTTCACAAACATCCACGCCCCAAAGGGGCAGAGTCTCCAACTAAATATCATTCTCCATCCTGGCTAGGAAGGGGGCCAGGCTGTTGGTGACCCAGTACCCTGGCCTTGCCCATGAGACAAGGTGCCTGGAAGGGCAGTCTAGGTTGCAAGGAGACCCCAGAGTCTTTCAAGCTCTTCCCCAAGCCCACCCCAGCTCCTAGGTCACAGAGCTACTCCCTTTTACAGATGAAGAAACTGTGGCCTACCTGGAAGAGCCACAACTAACAAGCAGTGGGGTGTTCCATTTCCCCAGCTCCTTTAGCTCCTGTGCACCTCTCACCCACCTTTCCCACCACACCACCTATGTCTTCCCAAGCACATCCTGTGCTCCTTCCAGACCCAACTGCCTGAGTGCCCTCTCTGTGGTTTGTTCCACTTTCTTCCCTCTGCCCACAATGCCCACCCCATATGTGCTCATGTCCTTCAAGCTCCAGTTCAAATGTCACTTTGCCCACAGGCCCATCTGACTCCAGCCCAGACCTCATCTCTAAGGTCCCTCCAGAGGCCCTGGCACCCACACTCAGGGTTGGGAGACATTTCTCCCCTGTGGGGTGGTGCGTCGGTCTCAGGAGGGCAGGCCTAGTCCACTCCTACCTCACCGCCAGGCTCTGGGGGAGCAAATGCTCAGTAAATATTTGTTTAATCGAATTTGGCCAAGGAGCCTCCTCTAGACAGAGCCCAAGGCAGCCGGACTCACTCCCCAGAGCAGGGAAATCACTTGGGCAGAAGGGAGTCCATCGGGGGCTGGGATGCCTCACCAAAACAGGCAGACCTCGCCTACCAGGCGGGTCCCTCCATCCTGAGACAGGGACTCTAGGGAACCCTGGTCTCCGCACTGTCTTCTTCTCTCTTGTAACAGAGATCCTCAATTCTCGGCCTAGGCGGAGTCCTGCCATCATCACCAAGGCACGCTCAGCACCGCCCTGCAGGCAGAGCCCCCTGGATCTCCCGCAGGATACGGAGCCCCAGCCCCGAGGCCCTCACACCCCTCCCCCCAAACACCCCAACACCCCCACCGCCTTTTAAGGGAAAAAAATATTGAGCCAGGAACATATCACAATCGCAGCAGGTCGATACTCATCTCTTGCTCTAAACGCTTCCAAAAGAACCTGCTCTCTGCAAGACCGGTGACGGAAAACTGCGAGCCACTCGGCCCCGGGCCCAGGCCTCCGGGGCCCTCTCCTTCGTTTCAGCCAAGGCCACAGGTCGGCGCTCCTGCGGCCCGGGGTCGCCTCCTCCCCGCTCCCCTGGGAGGGAGACCCCGCCTCAGCGCCTCTCCCGCAGGTCTCCTGGCCCCGGCTCCGCACGGGCGGCTTTTTTTTTGGGGGGGGGGTGGGGGGAGCGACGCGGCATCCCCGGCAGCCCTTGCCCACCTCCCGGGCCCGCGGCCACCCCCTCCTGCCAGCTCCTCGGCCCAGTGGCGCCCCTTCCCAGCACCTGCCCGGCCCGTGGTCTCCCCCTGTCCACCTCGCAGGCATCCCCACCCTGGTCGCCCCCACCCCGGCCGGGCATCCCTTTCGCTGCTCCCCGGCGCCCCCCGCCCAGGCGGATCCCTAGCACAAAGGCCCGGGTGGGGCCCCGGGTGGGGCCCCGGGTGGGGGTGGGGTGGACGCCCCAGCCGCGTCCCCGGCCCCCCGAGGTTCAGCGTGTGCCCCGGCCGCGGGTCCGCTCACTCACCTCCGGGCCGCCGCACGGTGCATCGGCCGAGCTGCTCCGGGTGGGGCGGGGCGGGGCGGCGAGCGCGGGCCGCGGCGCCCTCGTTCCGCACTACGCGGGCGGCGGCACCCGCGCGGGGACGTGACCGGACCGCGGGCGGCGCACACCCTCCGGCCGGCTAGGCTCCCTCCGCCCGCTCTCCCGCGCCGCCCGCCGCCCGCCCGCGGGTCCGCCCGCCCCGCGCAGCGCTGCCGCCGGCAGGGGGCGGAGCCGCGAGCGCAGCGCGTTGCCAGGCCAACCGCGGGCGGGGGTGCCGCGCGCCCGCCGGTGACCACGCGCTGGGCGCCACCGCCCCGCCACGAGCGCCGGCTCTCTTCCCATTGGGCAAGAGCGGCTGACCGATGCATATGAGGCCCAATGGCAACGGGCAGGGGTGGAGCCACGGTGCCGCGCGCGCCGCAGTCCCGCACGAGCTGGCGCTGCCCGTACAGGCGTCCCCGGGACCTGGCTGCGCGAGGGCACGGCTCCGAGCTAGCAGGACTGCTTCTCAAAGAGCCAGAGACAGAGCTTAAGAGTGGCGGAAGGCCCGGGCCCCCGTTCGCCTCCCCCAGTTTGTATTCGAACCCAGCTTGGCACTAAATTCCGCCACCTTGGGCAACCAACTGACCTCTCTGAGCCTGTTTTGCAAAGTGGGGCTAGTGGCACCTGCTTCCCTGAATTGTCGCGACCAACCGCTGGAACGTGTGCAAGGCTATGAGGCTATTCAAACCCTAAAGGTTTACACCAATGAGGTTAGTGCAGCGATGGGAGGGACATTAGTCATCTTTGCTGCTTGCTACCCCAGCGTGAAGGGGCTTTTTAAACGGTCCCTGGCAATCCTGGCCATAGAAGGTTGCCTGGAAAAGGAGGAGAGGAGGAAGGGTCCAGGATGTGTCCCTTAGATCAGAGAGGCAGGAGGGAGCCAGCCAGCTCAGTTAAGGCCAGGACCCCCGCCGCCTTTTAGAAGCTTGTGGAAGGTAGAAGGCATCCAACCGGCAGCAAAATGTACCTGAGCCAGTCTGCCAAATTCTTTCAATTTCCGGGGGAGGCCCATTGGGCCTCAACGCCAGGAGTCCCTCACTCCTGTGCTTAAAAGACTTGGGCCAGAGAACCAAGATATTAATGCCACTCCTTGTCTTTTCCATCATTGTAACTTGAAGCTTGGTGTATTCTAGAGCATCCCTGGTGAAATGCAGATTCTCCTAGGGACACCTTCCTTATCAATTTACACCCTCATGGTCACATTGCAAGGATCACCCAACACCTGGCAGGAGCACTGGAATTGATCATTGGCAAGGGCGGATTGGGTGGTCATCCCAGTCCAGGTTTGTGGTTTGAAGGCAGGGGCGGGGGTCCCATTCTGCAGGCTGGACGCTGTAGCATTGCAACATTATCCCATAACCTTTCTGGGAATGTTTCCTCTGCTTTTTGAGATGGAGACTGTTGGACTACATATCCTGTGACATGACATGCCCACCTGTGAAGAAGTTGCCCAGATTCTCAGGGACAGGACAGATGTTGGTGATGGGCATCCCGAGGTGAACGTAGACCTGGCACAGCGCTGGCTGGAGGTGGTCAGTGAGAACTAAAGGAAGGTGGCCAAAATTGTGGGGCTTCTCTGGGTGCATGCCCTCAAACCCCCAGCCTGGATCAGGCTGGGCCCCTGCCCACAGGACCACTCAGAGGCCAATGGATGTGATACCAGGAAGACGATTGGCACAGGCCCTGCCCTGATGTGGATCAGAGGTGAGAGGGGGTGAGGGTGAAGCACAGACCCAGCTCTGTTGCCCGTACACCCTTGGGTGAGTTATTTCACCTGGATGAAATAATTCAGTTTCCTTTTCTGTCAAAGGGGACACTAGTAGACTGTCCTTAGTGATTCTGAGGGGAAGTGCACGTAGGCACATGTCTAGAGATGGGTGAGGGCAGTTTCTGTTGTAGGATTGGGGTCAGAATTGAGCTGTTTGCAGAGGCAAACTAGATGTTAGTGTAGATGACCCTCTACAGCAGTCCGGGCATAAGATCGGAGCTAGCCCATGAAGCAGCCCAGTGGAGCTGGCTGCTACCTCCCTCACCTGACCCTAGGGGCCACTAATGATTGTAACCCTTCATACAGCAATTATTTGTTGATGACCTCCTCTGCACAGACACAGTTCTGGGATTTAGACAGGCCCGACCCTGCCTGTGGACCTTCCTGTCTGTGGGGAGTAATCCACCATTACTCTTGCCTCATGGAGGAGAGCCCTCCCCAGAACCCTGGGCACACATGCAGGGGGAGAACTGGGCACTGGGACAGCAGAATGGAGGTGGCCTGTGACCTGGGACAGGAGAGAAGCATGTTCCAAGGTGGGGGATGTGCTGGATGTGAAGGAGCTATGATGATTGGAGGAACCCATGGGAGACCAGCATGGCTGGAGCCAGCAAGCAAGTATGGGTGCCAGAATACAAAGCTGGAGTGGAGCTGGGGACAGTTGAACCGGGCCAGGGGCCCTTATGCAAGATTGGGGATGTTGACCTAAGAACCACTGGAGAGTTTTAAGATTAGCTTTTTATTTTATTTTAATTTTTAATTTTTGTTTATTCATTTATTTTATTTAGAAAGAGCATGAGTTGGGGAGCGGGGCAGAGAGAGGAGGGGAATCTTAAGTAGGCTCCATGCTCAGCATAAAGCCCAATGCAGGGCTCGATCCCATGATCCTGGGATCGTGACTGAACTGAAATTAAGAGTCGGACACTCAA
Source organism: Panthera onca (assembly GCF_046562875.1). Taxonomy (NCBI): domain Eukaryota; kingdom Metazoa; phylum Chordata; class Mammalia; order Carnivora; family Felidae; genus Panthera; species Panthera onca. The sequence continues at coordinate 18,509,918 of NC_138350.1, forward strand.
TTGTGCCACCCAGGTGCCTCTAGCTTTTAATGTCTTTATTTTTTAAAAAAATTGTTTTAAGTGTATTTATTTATTTTGAGAGAGAAAGAGAGAGCATGAGCAGGGGAAGGGCTGAGAGAGAGGGAGAGAAAGAATCCCAATCAGGCTCCTCACTGTCAGTGCAGGGCCAGGTGTGGGGCTTGAACCCACAAACCGTGACATCATGATCTGAGCTGAAGCCAAGAGCCAGATGCTCAACCTACTGAGCCACCCAGGTGCCCCCATTTTTTTTTTTTTTTGAGAGAGAGAGAGAGAGAGAGAGAGAGAGAGAGAGAACAAGCAGTAGAGGGAGAGAGAGAAATCTCAAGCAGGCTCCACACCCAGCGTGGAGCCTGATGTGAGGCTCAATCCTATGATCCTGAGATCATGATCTGAACCGAAACCAAGAGACGCTTAACTGACTGAGCCACCCAGGCACCTGAGATGGTGTAGGTTGTCTTAATATGCAGAATCAAATAACAAAAATGTCAACTATTCATCCCAGAGAAAATAAGAAAGCAGAGATTCTGCATGAAGCTGAGTTCAGCATAGGGCTGCAGGATCACTGAGCGACAGAGTGTGTCAGGAGAGGGCCATGTGGTGGCTGCAGCCATGACAAAGAGCTGGCCCTGGCAGGGGGGGGCAGAGTGGGGAGGGTGGGGGCCAAGGAAGAGGCCCCCATGAGAAGAGGTGCTGGAGGAAGGGTGGTGCTTGCTAAGCACATGAAGGACCAGTGGGAGAGGTAGCCGGGAAACCAGCAAGTAGAGGGTCCTGGAGCCTCAGGAAAAGTGTCTTGAGAGGTAAGATGGGGTCAGCCACATCATATGCTATTGAGAGGCCCAGTAAGCTAAGGACAGGGATGTGTCCTCATGAACAAAGGTGGGCACAGTTGGGGGTCAGTGTGCCAGCAGTTCAAGGCATGGGGGCCACATGAGGCTAACACTGGACAGGTGGGTCCCCCTGAGGTGCAGATGGCCTGGGGGCTGGGGCTGGTGCCCCATCCTCAGTCCTTCCTAGCCAGGAAAACAGGACCAAGAGATAACAGCTTGGGGCTCTGTGGTGAAAAGAGGAAGGGGGCCCTAGTGATTAAGCCTTGGACTTCACCAATCCTGCAGGGACAGATGGCTGAGGAGTGGCCTCTCCAAGTGGTATCAACCTATCTCCAGAAAATGACCAAAACTCAGTCACAGAGCATTCCGTGCCTGGGCATCATGTCCCTTCAGTTCCAGAGCAACTGGTGGAGCTTTCTGGCTCATCAGTCACTGAATCCGTCCTGGCACACCAGCCATGCCAGACCGGGGGCCCTCCCCAAATACACCCATGCCTCGTGCCTTTGCCCTTCTGCCCCATGAGGCCCAGCTCCCCTGGGCCTACCTTCCTGCACGCCCAGAGTGCCTAGGATGCTGGAACTCCTCATCTATGTGAGTATGAACCTGTCTCGTCATGACTGGTCCCGGGCAGATTGTGCCATTGGTCTCCCCACTACCCGAAGATGGGGGTGGTGGCATCTTGCTAGTCTCTGGATGCAGGCAACAGCACCCTCCTGTCTGGCTCTTCTCCCGGCTTGACCTGCTCTCCCAAGCCCCTCTGGCTGACTCTCAGGCTGTGGCGGGGCTGAGTGGGTTTCTCCAGTTTATTTCCTTGGGGTCTGTGCAACCCCCCCAGCCCCAACTTGAACAAGCCGTTGCAGATCTGGGTTAGTTATAAATAGCCAGGCCTGCAACTCTCCTTTTAGCTGAAAAGCAAAGTGAACGAGCAGAGAGAGACACACCCGGCACGCGTTTTATTTTTAATCTTCTCCCTCTGTCTCAGAATGAACTGGGGTCCCAGTGCTCAGCATTTCTAGGAGCAGAAGCCCAAGACAAATGCCTGGGGCCCTGGCTTTGCCCCTGTCTGCTGTGTGATCTTGGGCACTTGAGTTGCCACTCTGGGCCTTGGTTTCCTCACCAAGGGAGGGAGCAGTGGAGGTGATCACCTCTAACAGTTGGACTTGGACTGTCTTCCTCTGCCCTTCCCCCTCCCCCCTGGCCCCCGCCTGTGCCCAACAACACCTTTGGGAGGAGAGGGTCCCTGGAAAGCCTAGGTGCAAGTGAGGCCCCAGTCAGGCCTCACTTGGGATGATGCACAAATTGGGATGATGCACAAATTCCTCATCCCCAGCCCTTTGCTTGGGTGTCCCCCAGCTAGGAACTTTCTTCCTCTATGCAAAATCTTTCCAGCCAGCCAAATCCTTGAAATATCGAATGTTACCTCCCCATGGTGAGCTAGGAAGGGGCTGTCTGGGTCACGTTGTGTCTGAGTTGGACCCAGGGCTGGGGCAGGTAGGGAGCCTGTGGGCAGGTGCCTGGGAAATGGCAGGTGGGAAATGGACCTGGAGCAGTCCAGGTGTGTGGTCTGGCAGTGCCCTGATGGGGAGGGTGAGGCTGAAGGGGAGAGACAGAGGCTGTGTTCCTGCAGGGCAGGGACTGCAGCTTTTGTTTTTGTATCACACTCCTCTAGTGGATCTCAGTGATGGTGGAGTCCCTTATTATGCTAGGCCCAGCTGTTTTGGGCTTATGATGATAGTCCCTTACAGAGAGCATGTTCCCACCCACTACCCATTGGCATTGCACAACTCCTTGCCAGCTAGGCTGGTTTCAATAATGAGGAAACCAGGCTCAGAGAAGTTAAGTAACTTGTCTAAAGTCACACAGCTGGATATATTTAGGAGTACAAGCTAGGCACTTTTGGAAATCCGTGTGTATTAAATCTTAAAAAGCCTAGTACTCTTTTTTAAAAAAAAAAATGTGTATTTATTTTGAGAGAGAGCATACATGCAAGTGGGGGAGGGGTCGAGAGAGAGAATCTCAAGCAGATCCCGTACTGTCAGCACAGAGCCCGACGCGGGGCTCCATCTCACGAACTGTGAGATCATGACCTGAGCTGAAATCAAGAGTTGGAAAGTTAACCAACTGAGCCACCCAGGCGCCCCAAAAAGCCTAGTCCTCTTAAAGCAATGGGAAACTGCTTTTCCTGTATCATGAATGCCCTGAGAACAAATAGGGCAGACCTACTTCTTCCATCATGACACCCCAGTGAGAACCTGGCCGGGGAACTAGGAGCCACTGGACACGCATCTGTGCCTCTCCGCCCCCTCACCCTGGGGGCACCTGCCATTTGACATCCTCAGGAAGTGAGGGAGGAAGGCTGGGGTGATGTCTTCAAAGAGGAAATCCCTGGTGCTAATTGGCACTTAGAGACCTTTCGGCTAATTAACCTGTTTATTTGTCTCTCTAGAGCAAATTAGAGGGTTTCTGGGGAGGCGGAAGAGAGAGGTGTTGCTGGTGGCCACCTCCATGGGGGCTATATATGGCTTCTTGGTGGGTGGTGTGGGCCACTGGGGAGGCCAGGAAGAGGGCTGGGAGGTGGGCTGGGAAGTGTGGGCTGCCCTTCCATCAGTGCCCTGCTCACTTCCCAGTAATGGCTGCTATGGGAGCAATTCTGGGCACATGGGAGTTAGGCTCCTTGGGGGTGCCGCCCGGGCTGGTTCCAGGTTCCCCTCCAGACATCTGCCGGAGGGAGGAGGAGCTAGCTGGAAGGAGGGAAGTGGAGTCCATCCTTGGGGAGGCTCACCACACCGCTTCTTCCAGCCCCAGTGCCCCAGCCATGCTGCCATGTGGAGTTCCCCTTTCTGAGGGGGCTTTTTTAGACCTCCTTGGCCAGAGTTCATGGACTTCCTGTCATCTTGGGTTGGAGGCACAGCTCTTTTTGTATATAAGATGCCAGCCTGTTAGCTTCTACCTCAGACTTGATTGCAAGCTCTTTTCCCTTTCCCCAAGGGCTGGCCAGACTGGTCTGGGGTTTCCAGCAGCTTAGAGAGGTTTCAAGTGGGAAGGAGGGGTTTGGGTGGTCCCCCTTCTTCCTTCTGGTGCAGGGTGGGGAAGGGAGGGAAGCTTCTATGCCTGGCCATGCAGGGATGGCTGTTGTGCTTACACAGGATGGCCGCTGCTTCTCAGGCTACTGAACACCTGTTGAACGCCTGTAACTGATGTCCCCCCAGTTACAGGTGACAACAAGGCTGGCACCTTTGGGGGTTCTCCAGGGCTGTGTGGTTCCCACTCTGGCTTGTCATCCATAGCCTCCTGCTAGCTGCTCAGGGGCCCAGGAGCCAGAGGCATTTGCAAACCTCCCCTGCCCCACCAGCTCTGCAGAACTTTCCTGGCTCCTGCTTGCTGCCCAGAACGGGTAAGGGGGGCTGGCCCACACTCAGTGCCCTTTCCTGTTCTGCAGGAGCCCAGGGCATTGTCAACAGTGGCCTGATCCCCTCACTCGTGTGGAAGCTGCAGAGGGAGGAGGAAGAGATCCAGGGGCTCCTCTTGGACACACTGGCGGCCTGCCTGATGGAGGATGCCACCGAGGCGCTGGGTAGCCACGTGGTGCCCTTCCTGAAGCAGAAGCTCCTTAGCACCAATGATGACATTCGCAGCAAAGCTGCCCGCACACTCATTGCGGTCAGGTGAGCCTGGCCCGAGTGGATGGAGCAGGGAGGGTGGGAGTGGCCGGCCCTGGGGCTTCTGCTGAGGCTCAGAAAAGGCAACTGAGCTGCCCCCAGCCCTGCAGCAAGCCAGCCTGCCCTGGAGGTCCAGGGAGCCCACCTCAGGGCCTGCTTCCCCTGGCCTGCTTGTGCCCTGGGGGAGAAGGACCCTCTCCCCTGGGGTGGCCACAGCCCTGTTGGCCTGAGGGTGTCCTAGGTTTAGCACTCACAGTCCTGTGTCCCAGGAAGCCCCCAGTCCTGGGGAGCATGAGATGGTTTTTTACCCCCTCCCTCTGAGGAGGGCAAGCACAGGAGAACTGGTGGTGACAGGGGTCACTGAGTGTTCCCTATGTGCCCGGCATTACCTACAGACCGCACATTTAGACATTCCTCCAAGGAAGGTGAGTATCTCCGTTTATAAGTAAGGAAATGAAGGCACAGGGGACCCAGGGTTACACAGAATCATAGTCTAAATCCTGGCCTGGAGCCTGAGGGAGCACAAAGCCTCAGAGCTGGGAGGAAGGGCGGTAGGGAGGCAGCGTGTGAGCCTGGACAGAGATGTTCCCCAAGGATGGGTGGTCCCTCGTCCCCCCCAAGTCCATGCCTTAGATATGGCCACCTGCCTTCATCCTGACACCTCTTGCCTCCCTGAGGCCTGGCTTTCCCTCCATCTGGGATTCTCTCTAGAAACCCAGGCCATCGTTTCTACAAGTGTGGCCCTTGATCCAGACCCCTGGGAGCTTATGAATATGGAGATTCTGGGGCCCCACCCCACGCCCATCACCATCTGCTCTTTGCTCAGAGGTCCCCTTCCAGGGAAGCCTCTAAGGACCATACCTGCTCTGGAAACTGGCAGCCTCCACCAGCCTGCATGTGCTTTGCACTATTCCCTCCTGTTTTGTGTGTCACCCCCAAGGGGAGTTCCTGAGGACAGGGCTTTGCTCTGTTTGCCGCTTGGGACTAGGGGTTCAAAACAGGGGGAGCTTTGGTCCCCTAGGAGACAGGCAGCACTATCTGGAGACATTTTTAGTTGTTCCAATGTTGGGGAGAAGGGGCACTCCTGGCATTGAGGGGGTAGAAGCCAGGGATGCTGTTGAGCATCCCACAATGCAAGGGACACAAGAACCATCCAGCCCCAACATCAGTGGTGCTGAGCTGGAGCAACCCTGCTCTGGCCTCAGCATCTGGCCCCAGGGCCTGCAAGGTACTCGGGCAGCCCTGGCTGTGGGAATGAATGAACACATGGGACCCCTGCAGGCGGGCCTCAGGACTCTGCATCTTTGATCAAGCTCCCAAGGGGAGCTCATGGGGAGTCCATCATGTACATTTTCACAGCTTTGTACAGTGCCAGGATTAGAAGTGACTTACAGCATCCTCTCTCCTGAGGGTGGCTCTCTACCGGTGTCTCCCTGGCAGCTTGCTGCTATTTGTGTGGCTGAGCCCATCCCTGGTAGCTCTGGCTCTTACATGGAGTCAAAATGAGTGTCCCTGTGGTTTGCACCCCTGGGTCCTGCTGCTCCCCATTTTGGAGCTGGGGGGAACAGGTCTGTTTTTTTTTTTTCATGTGATACCTTAGGACAAATCTCCATCACCCACCCCACCCTGGCTCCTCTGTGGTTTTGCCTTCAGTGGCCACAGGCCATGCTCCCAGGTTGTCTGAGTGTGGGGGGTGAGACCCAAATCTGTGCTCCCTGGTGCCTTGGTACCCATTGGCTAAGCCTGGACCACCAGGGATAGTCCCAACACAAGTCTTTCTGGTGTCCCCTGGGGTGGTCCTGGGCCCTGCTCACCTCCTCTTGCAAAAGTGAAGCCACATAGTTGTTCCCTCTCTGGTCTAGCATCCCTCTGGAGGGCAAGAACCAGGTGTGGCAGCATGACGTCATCCCCATCCTGGTGCACCTGCTGAAGGACAAGGTGGAGGAGGTGCAGGCCAATGCCGCTGGGGCCCTCATGTATGCCACGGTGACAACTCAAGGTGAGGCAGCTTGCTGGCCAGGTGCATCCCCTGTATAGGTGGTGGAGCTTACTGGGCAGTGGGGGGTCACTGCAGCCTCCAGCATGCTGGCTGTCCCTGCAGGCTTTCCAGAACTCTCGTTTTGTGCTCAGCATCCTACTGTCCCCTCCCTGCCCCACCAAAATACTTTCCCGGCCTGTTGTTGAAGTCCTTTCAAGTTTGGGCCCGAGGCTCCACCCTCCTTCTTCTTCCTGGCCACAGTGGGCCACCTACCTGTAGTCCCTCCTGGTCACTCCCATTAGGACCTCTGTCCCCTCCTGCCAGGCTGTTCCCTGGGACTGGAATTCCCACCTCCAACCCAGGACGCTTGTAAGCCTGGATTCTGGGATTAATTATGTCGTTTGCCGTCCTTGATTTGGTTATCTTGAGCCCTAGGCAAACAACTGGAGCCTTGCTTTCATGGGTTTTTAAAAATTTTTTTTAAATCTTTATTTATTTTTGAGAGAGAGAGAGGGACAGAAACAGAGAGTGAGTGGGACAGGGGCAGAGAGAGAGGGAGACACAGAATCTGAAGCAGGCTCCAGGTTCTGTCAGAGAAGAGTACAGAACCCGATGTGGGGCTCGAACTCATAAACTGTGAGATCATGACTTGAGCCGAAGTCGACGCTTAACTGACTGAGCCACCCAGGTACCCCTTCATGGTGTTTTTTTTTTTTTAATCAAAATTACTTTTTTCAATGGGTGGGGTAGGCAGCAAATAAGAGTATGAGATTACCTCTCCCACCTGGGGAACCCCAGCCAGTCAGGCTTCCATGTTAAGTTATCCAACCCTGGGCTAACAGGAGCTACTGGGCTGGTTTCCCCACCTGGAGGCCAGGGTGGGTAATCCCACTTGACCTCTGAAAGCTGTCTGTCCTTCCCCATGCTCACAATTGCCTGTACCAGCCCTATGCCCCGTGCTCTCTTGGTGTTCCATAGAGGACTGACTGGGTCTGACTCTCAATCAGCATGCTGTAAAGCCCCCCAGAATTGGCCTCTCAGCCATTCCCCACTAGACCCTAATGGTGGAATTTGAGACATACCAGAGGAGGAGAGGTTGGGGCCTTCCTGGAGCCACAGCCTCCTTTCGATTATGCAGTGAGGATGCTGACCACCAGGGCAGGGGCTCCCCCCAGCACATTTATTTCTTGGGCGTCCTCAGTGCTGTGTCTCATTTGGGCTTCCTGTGGGAGTTCTTGGAGGGCCGGAGGGCTCATGGTGGGCCCAGGTAACAGCTAGAACCTAGGGATGTGGGGCCACTTTTCACAAAGCTGGCACTCCAGCCAAGGGTCCCCAAGCCCCTGCCATGTGCCAGGCCCTGTGCTTGGTGGTGGGGACCTGGACATCTCAGCCTCTGGTGAACATTGGTGGGAGTGGCAGAGGGTTGATGATATAGAAGAGAAGCATGGCATGTGGTGGCCCAGGGCAGGGGCTGAGCCTCCTCTGGGAGGGGCATGGGTGTTGATCCAAGGGACAGTGGGAGTCAGCACGGTGGAAGGTAGCTGGACAGGTCCCAGCATTAAGAGAAGAGTACAATGGGGTGCCTGGGTGGCTTAGTTGGTTGAGCGTCCGGCTTCGGCTCAGGTCACGATCTCACGGTTTGTGAGTTTGAGCTCCGTGTCGGGCTCTGTGCTGACAGCTCAGAACCTGGAGCCTGTTTCAGATTCTGTGTCTCCCTCTCTCTCTCTGCTCCTCCCCTGCTCGTGCTCTGTCTCTCTCTCTGTCTCTCTCTCTCTCTCAAAAATAAATAAACATTAAAAAATTAAAAAAAAAGAAAAGAGAAGAGTACATTAAGCATAGCAGGAAGGATGGGAGGCAGGGGGCAACCATCTGGCCTTTTAGCAGGCCAGGACAGCGGGGAGGTGGTGAAGGTTAAGGAGCAATGTCTTCTTTACACATTAATGTCTGTGCCCACCACTAGACTGTAAGCACCAAGAGGGAGAGAACTATGTGAGTTTTTGTGCCTGACACAGAGTAGGTGCTCAAGAAGCATTTGCCACATAAATCAACAATTGGGTTTTACTTTTTGTGTTTCCTTGTGAAAATTGGATTGCCGGAGAGGCATCAGGGTGGTTGGGGAGAAGCCAGTTGAGGGGCTGGAGGGGCAGGAGATGAAGAGGGCAAGGTGGGAGGCAAAGGAAGATGCTAGGCCTTCGAGGGAGTGAGGAATGGCACCTCCCCTGAGGCCAGATGCCAGGATTGGGCTGGGGTGAGAGGAGGCCCCCTGAGGAACGCGTGGTGTTGGTGGCCCACAGGAAAGTATGCTGCCCTGGACACAGAAGCCATCCACCCGCTCCTGAGCCTGCTTGGCTCATCCTTGAGCAAGGCACGGTTGAATGCCACCAAGGCCCTCACCATGCTGGCTGAGGCCCCCGAGGGCCGCAAGTTTCTGCAATCTCGTGTGCCCGTCTTCCGTGTCCTGGAGGATGACACCAGTGAGGCCGTGCGGCGGGCAGCACAGATCGCCGTCAAAGTCATTGAGTGGAAACCCTGAGCCTTTTACTGGGCCAGATCTGATAAGCTGCATGCCTGAATAAATGGGCTGAATCTCTTTATCTTGCGTCTGAATGGCACTTTATATTCCTGGAGTGTGGTCACATCTTCCATTTCCTGCAAAGGGGAAACACCCGGCCTCAAAGGACTGGGTCAGGGTGGCCAGGCAAGGAGGCATGGGCTAAGTCCAATGCCCAGGGATGGGAGGGTGGCATTCTGGCTCTCTGCTGGGGCCAAGAGTCCCCACAGAAGGTAGACAGCAGGGCTAGGCCCTCCAGAGACAGGGAGGGGCAGGAGTTGGATTGGGAGAAGAAAGACAGTTGGATCTGGCACAACCCAAGTTTCAGACATTTGAGTGACCAGGCCCTTAGGTGTGGCTGGATACTGCCCTGTTCAGCCAGTTCTTCCCCCTTCTCACAATGGGTGTCAGGAGGGAAGGTCACAGTGCCAGCCTATGTGGGCTCTTTCAGGGGGAATGTGAGTTGTATGAGGCCCCCTAGAGATGCACGCCCAGGACAGATATCTTCCCCGAGAAACAAGAAGTCTTAAGAGTAAACTCCCAGCTGGCCTATGCCAACCATACCCCAGCCCCACAGCAGCCCTCTGTCCAGCCTTCCACTTGGGCCTCCACCTGTCTCCACTTGCCTCTCTTCTCCCCCAAGTGAAACTGGCAAATGAAGCTGGAGAGCTTGAAGGGGTTGGAGGAGAAGCCAGGCTGTGGAGAGTATGAGGCTTGGGAACCCTTTAATCTCCTCCAGCCTTCCCTGCCTGGTCTGGCAGGATGATGGTTCTCAAGCCAGTTCTGACCTCTGTTCTAGAAGCTTCAGGAGGGGAGCTTAGCTTCAGGGGAGCTTTTTGAGGCTCCCTGACTCAAACGAGGCTTTCCTCATTATAGCGCCAACCTGCAACCATATTTCCTATGGGACAGAACTTCCCAGGCTCATGGAATGCCCACTTCTCCCAGAATAAACGTTATCAGCAGAACCAGAGTCCTCAAGTGAGCACCTTCTTATAGTTCTTTCAGTGACTGGGGCTTTCACTTTCCTAGAAGCAACAGAGAAGTTTGTGTCCCTGGAATTAGAGGATTAGCCCAAGTAGGTGCTCTTGTTCTAAAAGGGACTGGCTGCTGAGCCCATCTGGGGTTTCGGGTAAGTCTCATTCTCAAAACCGGCCCCATAGGAGGAAACCTTTTCTCCTTCAGCAAAACAGGTGCTTGAGGACCCCACTTCTTCATGTCCCCTTCCCACCTCAACCCATGGCAGCTCTGGCCAGGGTCACTGACTGCCTTGCTGCCAACACCCTGTGCTCTTTGTGTTTGATCCACGCTGTGGCCCAGGTGTGGATACTCCCTTCCTGTAGCAGCTATCTTGGGCCTCCTTCCAAGGCTCTGGCTGTGCTCTCTTTGGTCTCCTTTATAAAACTCCCTTTCTCTACGTGACCAGTAGTGTTGGCATTTCTCACAGCTTTGTCTAGGCCTGCTCTCCTCCCACTCTGCCACACAATCTCACCTTCCTGGTATGGGCCTTCTCTACCAGGTTCTCTTCTTAGCTAGGCTTGCCCACTGCCTTGTCTCCCCCAAATCTGGGCCTGCAGCCCCAGCCTCTCTCCTAAGTTCTGAACCCTTCTATCCAACTTAACATCTATCCTTAAATGTCTCCAGGCAAGAGTTAACGCCAATCCTTCACAAACTGTTCTGAGAAACAGAAGAGGAAGGGACACTTCCCAACTCGTTCTATGAAGCTAATTTTACCCCATACCCAAACCAGACAAAAACATTACAAGAAAATAAAATTATAGACCAATATCCTTCATGAATATAGACCTAAAAACTCAACAAAATATCAGCAAACCAAATCCAGCCACACTAAAAAAGCATTATACACCATGATGAACTGGAATTTATTCCAGGAATGCAAGGTTGGTTTAACATATGAAAATGAATCAATGTAACACATAACTACAATAAGGACAGAAATCACATAAACATCTTAATAGATGCAGAAAAAGCATTTGATGAAATCCAATACCCATTTCTAAAAAAAAAAAAAAAAAAAAAAAAAAAAAATCCAAACTAGGAATAGAAGGGAACATCTGCAAAAAGTCATCGCTAATATCATTCTCAATTCTGAGAGCCTGGATGAGTTCCCCCTAAGATCAGGATATCTGCTCTCACTACTTCTATTCAACACTGTACTGAAGATTCTAGCCAAAGCAATTAGGGAAGAAAATGAAATGAAAAGCATCCAGATTAGAAAGAAAAAAGTAAACTATCTCTTTTTGCAGACTACATGATCTCGTACATGGAAAATCTCAAGGAATACACTTAAAAACTATTAGAACTAATCAATGAGTTCAGCAAAGTTGACAAAGAAAACAACTCCATTTATAATAGCATCAAAAAGAATAAAATACCTAGGAATAAATCTAACAAAAGAAGTGCAAAACTTGAGTACAAAAAATAAAACATTGTTGAAAGAAATGAAAGAGGACCTAAATAAATGGAAAGACATCCTATGTTCATGGAACAGAAGACATACTATTGTCAAGATGGCAATAAGTATCTTCATGCAACTCAAACTCAACATGTCCCAAATGGTGCTCAACTTTTCTCCCACATCCACTCCTTTTCCAGTGTGGCCTGTCTTTGGAATTGGTGCACCCTTTGCCTGCATGCTTAACCCAGAGAGTCATCCTGGCCTCAACCTCCAGAAGTCTAGTCAGTCAAGTCCCGTTACTTCTGATTGCTGGCTTCTCTTGATGCCATTCCCTTCTCTTTTCTTCTTTGCCACTAACTTGCCTGGGTTGCTCTAAACAGCCTCCTAGCGGGTGTTCTTGCTTCCCTTTAATCTTTCCAGCAACAGCCAGCAAATCTGAACCTGTCACTTCCCCACTGAAGCTCCCAAGAACTTATGATCCCAAAGTAAATAAAGCAAATCAGGCCTATGCTCACCTTGCCCTCCCTGTGGCCCACTGTTCTATGCATAAGCCATGTCTTGGCATCCTCAACCATGCTTTCCACTCTTGTGTCATGACTTTCCACATGTTGTCCTTTCTGTTGTCCAGTGCACTGACTTCCTTCTTTGGCCAGGGGAGACCTTTCTTGACTCAGACTAGGTGGGCCTCCTTGTTGTATACACAACTCATGGAGAGCCAGTGTGTATCTTTGGTATCAGGCAGGGCTGTTCCAGGCCCTATGCCCATTCCCAATGTACTCAGTTCCCTTGCTGAGCCTGTCTCTTCCCCTATGAGATGTGGTTAATTCTAGTCCTTCCACAAAGTGTGGTTCTATGGCTTGAATGTGATAATGCACTTACCCCTGGCAACAAAATAGTAGGCTATATTAAATGCTGGCTATCATGGCTAGTGTTTCACTCTCTGCTTCCTATGCTGTATTCACAACTATTTCCTTGTAGCGGCTGGCACATAGTAGGCACTCAAAAATGTCAGCTGAAGGGATAAACTAGGGAGGAGAGACTGCATGTGAGTGTGCCTTGAGTGTGATTTTTGTGATGCTGGGTGGGCCTCTGCCAAATCACTTTAAGGCACCTGGAACTTCATCTAAAGACACATATTATTGATTTTTGAGAAGAAGGAAGAGGAAGGAGCAGCTTATGGAGTCCCTGCAGAAACACAGCCTCAGAGTGGCCTATACTTGACAGCTAAAGGAGTTTAGCTCCTGGATCCAATGCCCAATAACATGCCAATTGTAGGTAGACTGGGAAGGACTGGGAAGAGCTCAAGAAGGAGGAAGTTTTCCTTTCCACCTGCCCTTCAGGGGTGCGGTATGGCTTTAGCCAGACAATGCTGAGTTGTTGAGAGGACTGTTTCACTGAACAGAGACTGCTTCAGCTCCACCAGTGGTCCAGACAGGAGCCAAAGTCCCACCCGTGGGCAGCCTCGGCTTCAGCTGGTCTGTGAGGTCTTTGGCAGTGGGCACAGCACCTGTAGGTGGGAACCCCCACGTGGGGGTGAGGCTTACATTACATGGCATCTTTGCCAGCAGGGCATACCTTTAAAAGGAGGAGAGAACAAAGCAAATGGAGGTTGGGCATAGGAAGGAAATGGTTACAGTGAAGTAAACACAAGCAAAAATCTCAAATATATCTAGAAATAAAAAGCCAAAATTAAATTTAAAGTGAAAGTCAGTGTTTATGCAGTAGAGCCATTTGGAGAAAATGACTCATTTTGTAAAGGAACAGATGTTCTCATTTGCATAGTCTCTGGAGTCGCAAATGGACTTCACCCTGTCCCCTCAGCATGCATGCCCTGCAGCTGGTGGCACTTGATTTGTGACACTGAGGGAGTGTTTACATTAGTGTAATCCTTGGTCCCATATCCATGAGTCTCCCGGTAGGAAACACTTTCTCCACTGGATGATGAGGGACTCTGGAAGAGGCTGTGGTTTGCTTGCTCTTCCCAGACACCCCTGGGCCCCAGCTGCCTTAGTAGTAGTAGATGTGCAACAGGACTATGGTCAATATCAAGAGGAACCCACTGGCATTGGTAATTTCTCTCCTGAAGGGGATCTCTGACATGTCATCATACTTTGTCCCTTCCCACATGTCACTGTGGTTTGTCCCTTCTAATATGTCACCACTCTCTGTCCCTATATGTACATCATGGCACTCTGTCTCTTCCAAAGTGGCACTGTGCTCTGTCCCTTCAGACGTTCCACAGCACTTTGTCCCTTCAGACCTGTCCTGGCACTTTGTCCCTTCCAATATATGCTCTGTCCCTTCCGATATGGTACCACACTCCATCCTCTCCTTGGCTACTTCTTCTGGGGCCAGTTTGGGGCCAGGCTGTGGCTCCAGTCCACAGAATGCATTCCACGCTTTCCAGAAGCAGCCCTGGGTCTCCTCAAATGCATCTGGAATAGAGGGAACAGGCAAAGATCAGGATCACAGGCCAGGACACAAGAAGGACTTTCTATGGTGTCATATCTCAGCAGTCCCAGAGAAAGACCAAAAGACTCTCTCCAATATGATCAGTCCTCAGCCCCTGCTATGGAACATCTACCACCATCCTCAGAGACATGGGCGAGTGGGTTAAGGGGCTTTGGGAGTTTGGCAGGAGTGGGGTGGGAACTGCCTGGGGCCATGCTTGCCTTCTGGCAGAGCCTTCAACAGGGCCCAGATCCTGGAGTGCCTACCCTTCTCTGTCTTAGGCACATGGCCGAACACAGTTTGGTAGGTTTAGGGCACAGGACTGCTCCTCTGAATCTGCCTCCCCAGTCGCTACTCTCTAGAGGATGGAAGAAATCCCCTGATTTCTGGACACTGCTCTCCTTGGCAAGCTCTCAGAGAATGTTTTCCTCAGGCAGGTATCAGTCTCACGGCCTGGCCCAAAATAAGTTACTCCGGGCACTTGAAGGGGAAATCACTGATGCTTTTCAGGAGGCAAAGGAGGGAAGTCTAGGATTTACAGGGAATTTTCCATTCAAATTAGTCAGAATGCCTTTCTGGGACTTAAAATTGCTCCCTGTCTGTCTGTACAGCTCCTGCTGGCTGCTCCTTTGGCCTGTTCAGGCTCGGGTCAGCACCACGGCTAGCTCCGGCACACCCATGTGGGTCCAGCGGCTGCCTGCAAACAGTTTCCTCCTTGATTACCAGATGGGCATATCTCAGTTCGAGTGTGCACCCAACAGTGTTCGTTGCGACCTGTTCTCTGTCTCATTCTGTTGGGCAGCATCCATGCCAGCCGTGTCCCGAGGCTGAGGTAGCACCATGGATGACAGAACCCATCAGCCAGGGACAGAGGAGCCTCTGTTACACAGGGAGGGCTGCTGCAGCAGGAGGACCTCAAAGCCAGGGACACAGATCTCTGCTGCCAGTGCTGAGAAGTCCTGAGTGGCACATTCTCAATACCCATGTTATCATATTGTCATGCAGCTGCCAGGCCCAAGAGGCTACTGTATGTAAAATGCAACTGATCATTTTGATGATGGCCCAAGGGTTATATGATGGGCAGTGGGATGGCCAGTGGCCGAGAGCACACATTTTAGAGTCAAACTTGCCCATGTTCACATTGGTGCGCTATTTCTGCCTGATTATCTGTGGACCTGGGGCAAGTTACTTAACTGTTCAGTGCCTCAGTTTCCCCATCTCTAAGTGGGGATGATAATTGTACCTATCACACACACCTATCACACCACCTGGCACATCCCAAGTGAGCAGTAATTATTAGCCACTGTCATTATCATCATCATCATCATCATCATCCACCCATGACTATGGAGAGAGGAAGAAGAGGAACGGGAGGTGCACCAAGAACAAGCACCTGGCACCTAACAAGCCCGTTTCCCCCCACCAAGAGAAGAGACATTCCCAGAGAGTCCTACATCCTCCAGGTGTGTGGGACAACCTTGCTTAGGATAGACCACTCTTCTGCTCTGCACCTGCCCCCAGGGCCTCCTCTGCAGATGACAAGAGGGAGCCTGGGGCCTCTTTGGGCTCTGAACTTCCCTAGCAGTGGTGGAGGGGGGCCCCAGAAGGCTGCCTCCTCCCCTAAACTCACAGCCTCCCTGGGTACTCTCTGCCTGAGACTCAGGACTAATCTCATTAGGCCTTTATCCCTGTTTGCGTCAGGGCCACAAGAAGCTCAGGTCACCCCCCCCCCACCCCCACCCCCACCCATGGCCCCAACACTCCTTTTCTGACCCCATCTGCCGAAAACCTTCCTCTGGGCCTTCTGGAGTCCCCCCCACCCCCGGAACATTCTGCTTCTGCTTGCTGGGACTGAAATCTAACTGTCCTCAGACCTCTTTTCCCGGAGCCCTCTCTCCCTTTTCTCCCTCAGGTTTCTCTTGTTAAGGCAGGGCATCATCTCTATGTGGCTAAATCCAGTGGCCAGTCCTAAGGCTTCATCTTTCTTCACTCATCAGTATTTGCCTCTCCTCCAATGGCTTCTCCTGGGGTGTCTCTTGCTTCTGCCTGGGCCAGATCCCTGTCTCCTCCCCCTGCCCCTCCCTTCCAAAGGTGGCTCACTGTGTCTGCTGCCTCTCCCCAGCCCAGAAGCCTCTGCATAGATGTCCAGAGACATCTCAACCTCAACAGACACCCCAGAGGGGGCCTCTGCCTGGAAAAGCATTTCTGAGAGGAGGGACCATGGGGCAGTACAGGCCACATCCACCCAAAACACTATCAACCAGGACCTCCTGCAGGGTTTGGATCCTTCTCACCTGGGTGTGCTTGGGGTGCTGGTCTCCTCCTTTGTATTTCTGCATCCAGATCTACCCTTTCCTCTTGACTATTTCGTAAACTCCAACAGAGCCGGTGGAGCTGGGGAGAGAGCGGGGGGCATGTCACCATCTAGGGCCCTGTCACACAGACTGTACCCAGTCACAGCCAGAAGCTGGGCACCAGGGTCTCCATGGACTGAGATGAGACCTGGTTGTTCAACTCCAACAAGAGACAGAAGGAACATGGGGTAGGGAAAGCATGGCACTTGGGGACCTTGGATTTCAATTCTGGCTCTGATACTGTGTGCTTGCATGGCTTTGGCACAGGGGACACAAACTGTCTGGGGCTCAGTGTCCTTCAACTATATAGTAGGGGTAGGAGAAAAAGTGCTCAGAGCTCCTTCCAGTTCTAAGAGTCCAGGAACCTGTGCCCTTCAGGATGAGAGCAGCCGCCTGTCACCTTGGTCTGCTTCTTCTGGTGGAGGAGGAGGCCCTCTGACTGGATGAGTGGACAGGGCAGACCCAGGAGCTGCTTTCCTTCAAAGAGCCCCTCCTGCCTGTCAGAGTTGAGCACTAACCCAGCCCAGAAGAGGCTTTACCTGGTTTACCTGGCCCCCCACTGAGCTTAGTTACTCAGACTCAATAAGGCATTTGCAGATGCAGAAGGAAGTGTCCCTTCCCTTCTGCTCTGTGACTTTGCTCTTGTCCTGAAAACACACATGGAAACTTTGGGAAGTAACAAAATCCAGCCAATTGTTGTTGTTGCTGTTTTTAAGGGCCAACTAAACGAACATTTCCACCAAGCCTATCCTGGAATAGATTTTGATCTATTGTACCAGACTCATTATATTTGAATCCCAGCATCCCTACCCCAACATATGGCAGGGATATGAACAGGCTGGGTTGGCCCCTCTCTGGCCAGCCCACTCCAAGACCTGCCTGAGCCCCACCTCTCAGACTAAAATGTTGGAACTAAAATTCTGTTGTATTAATAACAGAGACTGGGTTTAGCCTCTAATTGCTTCCTGATGATGCCATATGTGTATATTTGCCTTCCCAACGACACTATCAGCCCCTTTGGAAGAGGTTGCTGGGTGCACTAGAAGAGCCTGGGTTCATGTGCTGTCCCTGTTGTCCTGCCTCCTCTGGTAGGCGGTGAGAAGAGGGCCTGGCCCACTGACACTGATCCATAAGTTCCAGTTCTCCTGTTCACTTCTCCCTCCCTTGTTGGCAGCTGCTTTGTGTTCTCCAGAGCACCTGGCACACTGGGAGGCAGGTGGTAAACAATCAACAAATACTTGGCTGCTTGAGAAGTGGGCACAACCAAACAGTTGAGAGGAAGAGAACAGCAAAGAACACAATCTAGACAATTAAGACCCTGAGCAACAGGAAATCAAGTTCCCCACCCACCGCCGGATTCTCAAGGCGCTGGGAGCTGGGCAGTCTCCCAGCTGTCACTGATGCAGCGGGTGTGCACATCCCACACCCCTGGTTGTCCTCCCCATATGCTCTAGCCCTCTTCCAACTGGGCTCTGTGCACAAGAGAGGAGTGAATCAATTGGAAACCACTGACCAGGAAGCATGGCCAGAGGGAAAACCCAAGATTGAGGGGGAGACCCTGAGGCAGTCTTCTGAGTTCAAGGCTTTTACCCAGAACCCAGGAAAAGCTGCAAAACAGGCATGTAGATCTCATAGACTCATCTTCCTTCTGATCTCCTCCCTAAACTTCAGATACAGTAGGGCTTTCTGGCTTGGCCAAGTCCCTGTCCTGCGAAGCCTACTGGCCATGCTGATGGAGGTGATGTAGGGGAGCCAGGTTGGGGCCCAACCCTACCGCTTACCTATTTGTGGTACCTTGGGCTTAATTTCTTGACTTAATTTCTTGACTTAATTTCTCTGGGCCCAGACTTCCTATATTCCAATTGGGGCGACTGATATCTACTTCCTGGGAGATGGGAACAGCAGCTCAGGAGAAGGCTGAGAGGCACCCAGCCCTGAGATGAGCCACCAGAGGCTTCCAGTATTCCAGTCCCCTCCCCCTTCCTGATGGCTTAATTCCCTGAGGATGGGTGGAAGCTGGGACTGCTCTGATTACATTAATTCACACTGAGGTTAGTGAACTTAACACTTCTAAGGAAAATTTGCATCTTAAAAGCCAAACTTCTCATTCTAAGTGAATATCTAATTGGTGAATTGTTGGAAAGTCTTTTAGTTTAGTTTTTATAGCAGGGCCCTTTCTCTGTTCTTTGCCTATTACTGACCCATCCCCCAAGCCCAGTCCCTAGCCCTCCCTCTTTTCAAAAAGAATGCAGGAATTCAGTCACTCTCTCCCAAACCAGCAGAGCCTAGTTACTGCTCACGGGGACTCTGGGACTGAGGGTTGATCCCAGAAAAACCTCACGACAGCACTTACATGTTTATCGGGAATTGGGTCCGTGAATAAAGAGATCCCCAGGATGGTGAAAAGGCTGACTATGAAGAGGATTACAGCAAAGTAGAGGTAGTGCATGCCACAGATGATCAGGGGGCACTTGCTGTTTGCCCCACAGCTCCAGGGTCCGTAGGCAAACTCAGACAACATTCGAGAGAAGCCAATCAGAAGTCCTCCGGTCAGCCCCCAGAAGGCACCCTGCCAAAGGAGGAGCCCCAAGAGAGTCATCTGGAGGGGATGGATGGTGAGACAGACCATCAGCCTCACCTCCCCACCAGTTGAGTTCTGAAATTAAAATCATCATCGTAACAAAGGCTTTAAATATCTTGTGGAAGGAAGCAGAATGTAAGCACCAGTGAGGAGGCCGTGCCTTCTTGGGCTGAACCAAGACCTGAGACCCCTGCACTTTCTCTTAGGTCAATCAGAGAACTTGAGAAACACTGGAAACACTTTTAAGTAAGATCATAAAAAGGCATCTCAAACATCATGTGTCCGAAAGGCTGTGGTGACACCTCCATCTCCCTGGTTGCTCAGGTTGAAACCCCAGGAGTCATCCCTGGTCCCCTTATTTCCATCCTGCCCTACCACCAACCTATCAGCAAATGCTGTTGGCTCTGCCTCCAAAGTATATCTGGAATCCCATCACCCTATGGCTACCGCCCTAATCCTGAAACTGCCATCTTCTCTCACATAGGTGGCTTCCCTTCCTGGCCCCTGCCTGCCCACTGTCCTCACAGAAGAGTGAACTCTTCAAAGCATGCATTAGAGAATGCCTTGTCTGTCTCTGCTTAAACTCTCCAGTGGCTTCTCATGGCCTGCCATCAGAATAAATCTCCACCCTACCCATCAGTTGACTTCACCTGGCTCTGCCACTCTCCCCTTGGTCATTCCACTTTAGCCACTGCATGCAAACTTCCTCCTGCATGTTTAACCTGCCTGTTTTGCTCTTGGCTCAGGCCTTTGCACTTGCCCTTCCCTCTGCTTGGGTCTCTCCCTAGATCTTGGTATTTCTGGCTCATCCTTCAAGGTTCAGATTCAAGGTCACTTTCTTAGAAGTCTTCTCCTACCATTGGCTAAGGTCCTTGTATCCCCCCTACCTCTAGTGCCTGCCTTGCCACCCTCTACTATCCTTTTTTTATCTTTTAAACAATACTGCATCACTATCAGAAATCTTTATCTGCTTATTGGGTATAATCTGTCTCCTCCAGCCAGACTGTCCACACTTTAAGAGTAAGGACTTCATCTTGGCTCTAGAGCTGTATCTGGAGCTTGACTTAGATGGAGATGGATGTCAGAGGAGACAGAAGATATGGTACATGGGCAAACATCTTGGAAAAAGGCCTAAAACCAAACGCCAGGTGGATGATCCACAGGAACAATTTATTGAAGGAGATGTGCAGAACGGGAAGATCTAGAAACAGATGGACAGCAGAAGCCAGATGAGCATGCCATCTGAAGCAGAGTGGAGGAGAAGGCCTAGAGAAACTCTCTAGGTCAAAGGGGTACCTGCAATTGCTTGTAACCTTGGACAAGGGGTGTCAGGGGAACCCCTGAGCAGATTCCCAATTTTCTTTGGCAGTAGGCTCCAATACCTCAATGCTGGTGTCATCATTGGGAGGCAGATTCTCATGACAGCCTGACCCTCTTGCCCATGCCCTTGCCAGCAGAGCAGAGGGCAGCAGCTCTGGCATCTGCAGAGTCCAGCCACCCTGCCCCCCACATTCTTGGTGCTAAGTTGAGTCTTGGTGAGCTGAGCAGAGCAAGGAGCTCTGGCAGGTTGGTCTAGAGGATTGGACACCTGAGATGGGCCTATAGGAAGCACCAGCCATGTGGAAGAGTAAAAAGATATTCCTGGCAAAGCAAACAGTATATGCAAGTGAAGGGAGAACAGAGAAGGCATAGGACAGTTAGGTAATCAGCACTGCAAATCAATTGGAGTAGCTGGGGCCCAGGGGCTGTGCATGGAGAGGGCAAGGGCCAAGAGGTAGGCAAAAGCCAGATCACATGACACCTTAGACACTGTGCTCAGGAAATTGTGCAAGGCCCAGCTACTCGGTGCTGCTAGGGGAAACAAGTTATGACTCAAATAACAAACAAAATATTCTAGCAAACCATGCTTTCAAAGTCTTATTGATAAAATGATTGAATCATTAGTAGGAATCTTTATTTAGTTTAAAGTGTGAATGGAAGATATGGTCTTCACTATAGGAAGGGTGAAAGGAGCTCATGACTGTACATCCCCCTGTGACCCTGAAATCACTGAGTATGACACATCCATGTACAGAGGCAACAGAATTATATTTTCCTACAACCAGATATGTGTGAAGAAGGAGCATGCACACTGCATCATCTATGTCATGGTTAAAAGTGGATTACATTGTAAAGGGAAGAAAAACAAATTAGAGCTCACCTTTTCCCTGAATGCATGAGGGAGCTCAGACTAAGTCTACCCAGGAGGAAATAATCTCTTGGAAAGCAATGATGCAATGGTGTGAACTCTTGAAGCACAAGAAACCCTTCTAGGGCAGCTCTTGCAAAGACAACTATGATGTGAAGGCAAGTCCTCACACTCTGTCTTGCAGTGGCCATGCCAACACCTACCTACCTTTTCAGTGACTCTCTTGCAAAATACAGCAAGCAGGAAGATGGCAGCAATGGGCGGGGTCAAGTAGCTCATAACTGCATGTGTGTATTCAAATAGTCGTTCACTGTATTCTGTTTCCATAATAGGGACCCAGAGGATAGTGACAGCAAGTAATATTATAACAAAAAACCTGTAAATTATACCAATAGTCAATGGCAATTTGATGAGCTTTATTCCCCCCACCAGTAAAATATCTATAAACCATAAACTATTAGCTCAATTATTCCTTAGATTAAATTCAGATGCCCATTCATAAATGTGGAACAGAGGAGACAGCTACATACCTAAATACTGATAGAACCATAAAGCTGCAGATAAAAATCATTTAACTTCTGAACAAATAAAACTGTCCATTTGCCTGTTACTAGACCATGGATAGATTTTCACCACATTTGGAGGGTGTGTTTGGTCAGTCATGCTTACATTATAGTACATGGAAAATATCAAATTCTTGAGGATAGCATGCTATAAGACATTTCAGACAGATTAGTACAGCACATAATTTTGAAGATTTTGACAAGTTCAGAAACTTATTTAAATTTTGCTAAAAATTTTATGAAACTGAGTGGAGGCTCCAAATGTTCATTATTTCTTCTTAAAAATTTTTAAATGTTTATTTTTGAGAGAGACAGAGAGACAGAGTGTGAGCAGGGGGCGAACAGAGAGAGAGGGAGACATGAATCTGAAGCAGGCTCCAGGCTCCGAGCTGTGAGCACAGAGCCTGACGTGGGGCTAGAACTCATGAACCGCGAGTTCCTGACCTGAGCCAAAGTTGGATGCTTAACTGACTAAGCCACACAGGTACCCCCATTATTTTTTCTAAGTAAAAGATTGTAAAATATGTATTGATATATAAAATTACACTAGATTACATGTCATCCCAATGATGAATAAATCTTAGTTCTGTATCAACAAGGGCTTAAAAATTATAATTTAGAGTGAATGACTATAAGATATGAAGGACAAATTCCTTGATAATCAAAGAAGACACAAGGATGTGAATTCCCACCCAAGTAATGATGTGATAGTTTGCATGAGACTAATCCTCCCACAGTAACAATGATAAGTTGGGGGCCAAATATTAAACTGCAACACTCAGGGAGCCAAAAAGCAGGCGGAAATGGGAAAGGATTTAATCCTTGAAAGAATACAACCATAGTGGATGCTATCTACACTACCCAGCTTTTCTTCTGAAGGCTCTTCCTAGTTTGCATGGTGTGGGTGGCTAGAAATTAGCAGAGAGCCTCACTATTACTAGGTTGGGGTATAAGAAGATAGAGGATGGGGGGGCGCCTGGGTGGCTCAGTCAGTTGGGCGTCTGACTTCGGCTCAGGTCATGATCTCACGGTCCGTGAGTTCGAGCCCCACGTTGGGCTCTGTGCTGACAGCTCAGAGCCTGGAGCCTGCTTCAGATTCTGTGTCTCCCTCTCTCTGACCCTCCCCCATTCATGCTCTGTCTCTCTCTGTCTCAAAAATAAATAAACATTAAAAAAAAAATTAAAAAAAAAAGAAAAAAAAAGAAGATAGAGGATGGGGATTCAGAGTGGTTGAAAATGCTATGGGGGAATTTTAGAAAGGAGGGAGCTACTGAACAAGGGGGTCCAATCTGTGCATACACTTCCCTTATATCCTTGGCTGATCCCCAAACTATACATGTGTGGGAGAATCTCCAAATAGTCTATCAACAAGTGGCTGCTGGAAGGTTGAAAGAGTTGAGCAGACTTCAGTGGCTGCCTACACTGGGAGAGACAGAAATTGGGAGTTGGAATCTCATAGAGTTAGAGGGCCTGTCTAACCACCTTAGGCTTTTCACTGAAACTCCTGAAGGGCCATGCCATAGAAGTAGAGACTAAATCCCAAGACTAAGAATTTGCCATAAGACTGAGTGAAACTGAAACAGACCCACCCTAATAAAGTATAAAAACAGACCTCTGCAAGTTTAAGGTGATCAGCTAGTAATTTACCCACATGCTTGAACCAATACACTTTAGAAGACCATGATCAGAGTCTCTACAATAATGTATTTATTCACAACATTCAGTATACAATAAAATTTACTAGGCATGGGAAGAAATAAGAAAATGTGATCTTTAGTCAAGAAAAAAGGCAACTGATAGAAACAGACCCCAAGATGGCTCAGATATTAAAATCAGCAAAGACTTCAAAGCAGCTATTATAGATACATTAAAGGACTTAAAAGAAATGATGGTTATGAGAGAATAGATGGGAAGTCATAATAGAAAACTGGAAACTATAAAAAGTTTAAAAAGGAACCAAAATAAAAATTTTAGAACTGAAATTCCAGTTCAATATATGACATGAAAAATTCACTGGTTGGCCTTAACAAATTGTAAATGGTATAAGAAAGGGCCAATAAACCCAGAGGCAGACTGATAGAAATCTAAACTGAAGAACATAGGGAAACTTTTAAAAAATTTAAAATAAACACACCTCAGTGATCTGTGAGACAATATCAAGAGGGCTAATATGTGTGTAAACAAAGTCATAAAGAGGAGAGATGAAACAGAAAAATCGACAAAGAAACAATGATCAAAAATTTCTCCACTTTGGTGAAAACCATTTATGTACATATTCATATGCTCAGCAAAACCAAATCATGATAAATATAAACACATGCACACATACCCTTAAGCATATCATAACAAAACTGCTCAAAACCAAAAATGAGAAAATCTTGAAAGCCACAGGGGGAATAAAAAACATTATAAATAGAAAGCAGCACTATGAGTTTTGGTGACTTCTTATCAGAAATAAGAGGTCAGAAGAGAATGAAAGAGCATCTTTAAAGTGGTGAGCAAAGTACTGCCAATTCAGAATTATATACCCAGCAAAAATATCTTTCAAAAACAGACAAAACAAAAACATTTTCCAATAACCAAAAGCTGAGAGAATCTGTCACCAACAGACCTGCATTATGAGACGTGCTGAAGAAAATTCTTCAGGGTGAAGGGAAATTACAGAGATGGAAACTTAAACCTAAGGTTGTAATGATGAGCACCAAAAAGGTAAAATATATGGGTAAATATAAAATGCTATATATTTATTTTTTCTTATTTTAATTTAGTTTATTTATTTTTTTAATGTTTATTTTTGAGAGAAAGAGACAGAGTGTAAGTGGAAGAGGGGCAGAGAGAGGGAGACACAGAATTCAAAATAGGCTCCAGGCTTCAAGCTGTCAGCACAAAGCCCGACATGGGGCTTGAGCCCACAGATTGTGAGATCATGACCTGAGCTGAAGTCAGCCGTTTAACTAACTGAGCCACCCAGGTGCCCCTATTTTAATTTAGTTTAAAGGCAACTGACTGCTTACAGCAAAAAATTATATTGCTATCACTATACTATATAGCAATTATATACACACATATATATGGGGTTTATAATGCACAGAGAGATAAAATATATGACAAGCATAATGTAAAAGATGGAAGGAGAAAATGGCATATACTGTTGTAGGGTACTTACATTTGACATAAAATGATAGAGTATTAACTCTAAGTAGACTAAGATAGATTAATAATGCCTATTGTAATGCCTAGAACAACCAAAAGAAATTAAAAACTATTCCTAATCATATTAATGATGATGTTAAATGCAGATGGACTTAACTCTCAAATTAAAAGGCAGAGACTGTGGGTGCCTGGGTGGCTCAGTTGATTGAGCGTCTTGACTTTGGCTCAGGTCATGATCTTGCAGTTTGTGAGTTCAAGTCCCACACTGGGCTCTGGTGCTGACAGCTCAGAGCCTGGAGCTTGCTTTGGATTCTGTGTCTCCCTCTCTCTCCACCCCACCTCTGCTTGTGCTCTGTCTCTCTCTGTCTTTCAAAACTGAATAAACATAAAAAAAATTTTTTTAAGGCAGAGATTGTCAGATTAGATATAAAAATCAAGGTTCAACTATATCTGCTTTACAAGGCACTCACTTTAAATATATTTAAAGGTTAAAAGTAAAATAGATTACAAACACTAAGCATAAGAAAGCCAGTGTGGGCTATATTAATAACAAAGTAAGCCTCAAGACAAGGAGTATTATTAGAGACAAAAAGCTACATTTCATAACGGTGAAAGCATTAATTCCTCAGGAAACCATAACAAACATAAATATGTAAGCACCTAATACTAATACTTCAATATGTATAAAGCAAAAATACTCAGAGAATTGCAGTGAGGGAGAAATGACAACTACACAATCACAATTGAAGATTTTAATACCCTTCTCTCATTATAGAATATACTGAATGTATATACGTATAGATATAACATACACACATCATATACATAAAATTATATATACAATATATAACAGAACTAGACAAAAATTAAGAATACAGAAATGTCAACACATTTCAAAAGATTAAAATGTCATATAGAGTACATTCTTGGATCACAGCAGAATAACTTAGATATCAGTAACAATAAAATAGGAAAGTGCCCACTACTTGGACATCCAACAGCACACTTCTAAATAACCCATGAACAAAGGAAAAAATCGCAAGGAAATTAGAAAATATTTTGGACTGAATGAAAATGAAAACACAACCTATCAAAACTTGTGGGATGCAGCTAAGGCAGGCCTTAGAGGGAAATTTATAGCTTTAAATGGTAATAATAAAAAATAAGAAAGGTTTTAAGGCAATGATCTGAATTTCTACTTTAAGAAGCTATAAAAAAGAAGAGCAGTGTAAATTCAGAGTAAATTTAAAAAAAAAACAAAGAAAGAAAAGAAAAACAGAAATTGATGGGGGAAAAAACCCACAAAAACCAAAAGAATCAACAATTCCAAAAGTTGGTTCTTTGGAAAGATTATTAAAATTGAAAATACCTTAGGCAAATTTTATCAAAAGAAAGATAACCCCCCACCACAAATTACCAATATCAAGAATGAGAGTTGGATTATTGCTAAAGATCCTACAGATTTTAAACGGATAATGAAATTATGGGAGGTGCTCAGAGCCATCCCAGTAAAGATGCTTCTGAACATCCTGCTTACCAGTATATCAGGGAATGCAAAAACCATGCTAGGCAAATAACCTGCACCAAGATCAGGACTGAAATACACTACTTGGGTGATTTAGCTTGACAAGACTGATTACCAGATGTAATGAATGCAGTCTGGCAAGATGGCTTCTCCTAAAAGCATGTCAAAAAATGCATAGATGGGGGCGCCTGGGTGGCGCAGTCGGTTAAGCATCCGACTTCAGCCAGGTCACGATCTCGCGGTCCGTGAGTTCGAGCCCCGCGTCAGGCTCTGGGCTGATGGCTCGGAGCCTGGAGCCTGTTTCCGATTCTGTGTCTCCCTCTCTCTCTGACCCTCCCCCGTTCATGCTCTGTCTCTCTCTGTCCCAAAAATAAATAAAAAACGTTGAAAAAAAAATGCATAGATGATGGCACAAATCCTTAAAGGTATGGAGATTACAGAATATGAGTTAAAAGTTATAAATCAGATGTTGGGAGTTTGCATTCTTTTTTGTTTCAATGTTTTATTTATTTTTGAGAGAGAGAGAGAGAGAGAGAGCAGGGCAGGGGCAGAGAGAGAGAGGGAGATGTAGAATCCAAAGCAGGCTTCAGGCTCCAAGCTGAGCTGTCAGCACAGAGCCTGACATGGGGCTCAAACTCACAAACTGTAAGACAATGACCTGAGCCAAAGTCAGACACTTAACTGAATGAGCCACCCGGCACCCCTGGAGTTTGCATTCTGAGATGTGACCACAATTCTAGATGATGCAAAAATTTGTTTAAGCTATGTTAATAAAGGTACAGTTGATGCAAATGTGAGTAGCAATCGAGTGTCATGCTGACCATTTTTTTTTCTTATAAGCATTATTTTTTTACCGCTCACAGTCAGATATACATCTGAAATAGATTTTGTGTATGGTGTGAAGTAAGAGTCAGCATTCTTTTTTCCATGAATAGCCAAATCACCCAGGACCATTTATTGAAAATCCTTCTCCCCATCAATTTCTCTACTGCATTATACTGGAATCTTTGCCATAAATCAGGTGACTGTGTATCTGTGGGCCTTCTTCTGTATTCTGTCTGTACTATATTCCATTGATTTAGACAAATCAAATTTGATACAAATATTTGTACCCAAATCACATTGTCTAATCAGTATCACTTCATAATAGATACTGGTATCTGTTAACTTAAATCCTCCAGCTTTGTTCATTTTCAGGAATTGCTTTGGCCTTTCTTTTCTTCTTCTTCTCCTTTTTTTTGGTTTTGGCTTTCTTTGCTCTTTACATGTCTGTCTTAATTTTAGAACTGGTTTGCCAATTTTTACATGCACAAATAAATCTGCAATTTTGACAAGGATTACTTTGAATATGTAGAATAATATGAAAGGAATATAGTGTCAATATTGAATCTTCTAATTCCTGGATATGGTATATTCCTTTATATACTTCAGTCTCATTAATTTTTCTCAACAATGCTTTGTAATTTTCAGCAATTTTCTCACTTTTGTGAGATTTATTCCTAAGTGTTTGATATGGTTTAATGACACTACAAATGATAATGTGTAAAATATGATTAATTCTTATATTTTGATCTTGTACCAGTCTTGTTAAATTCACTTTTAAATTTTAGCAGTTTGTCTATAAAGTCTTTTATGATAATTTTATTTCTATCCCCATGCCATTTATTTCCTTTTCTTACCTTTTTGTGCAGGATAGTACAACTCCAGCAAAACTTTGAATAAAAGTGGTTGTGGTGGACATTTGTGTCTAGTTCCCAATCACAGGGGAAAATATTTTCAGGTGTAAACATAAAGTATGATATATACTATAGGTTTTTTAATATATATGTATATTAAAATATACATATATATTTAAAAGCCAGAGTAAAGAAGTGCCTTTAAATTCCTAATTTTCTAAGATGAAACAATAAATAAATAGGCATTAAACATTCTAAATTATTTTCATCTGTTGTGATGATTGTATTATTTTCTCCTGTTTTCAGTTAATGTGGTCAAGTACGTTGATTGATTTTTGAATTAAAAAAACTATTCTTGCATTCCTGGAATAAACCCCAGATGGTCATGGTCTATTTTTCTTTTTCTATGTTACTGGACCTGCAAATATTCTGCTTAAAATTTCTGCATCTATGTTCATATTGGCATGGTATGTATTTTACCATGTTTTCTTTAGGCTTGCCTCAATCATATTTTAAAGATATCTCTTTTCAATGAGTTCTCAGGATACAAAATGAACATACAGTAGTGTACAAAATCAGTAATGTTTCTATACACTAACAATGAGTTACCTGAAAAAGAAATAAAGAAGACAATCCCATTTACAATAGCATCAAAAACAATAAAATACTTAGGAATAAATTTAAACAAGGAGGTGAAAGATTTCTACACTGAAAACTCTAAGATGTTGATAAAAGAAATTGAAGAAGACATAAATAAACAGAAAGATATCTTGTGTTCATGGACTAAATGAATTAATATTAATAAAATGTCCATACTACTTAAAGCCATCTGTGGATTCAGTGCACTCCTTATCAAGATTCTAACGGCATTTTTTTTTTAACAGAACTAGAAAAAGTAATCCTAAAATTTGTTTGGAATGACAAAAGACCCTGAATAGCCAAAGCAATCCCGAGAAAGAAGAACAAAGCTAGAGGAATCACACTTCTTGATTTCAAACTATATTACAAAGCTATAGTAATCCAAATAGTATGGTACTTGAATACAAAGAGATGCATAAACCAGTAGAGCAGAATTGAGAGTCCAGAAATAAACCCATACATATACAGCCAACTAATATTGGACAAAGGAGCCAAGAACACTCAATGAAGGTGGTCTCTTCAATAAATTTGTCCTGGGAAAATAGGATATTCACATGCAAAAAAATAAAACTAGATCCCTATCTTATACCACTCACAAAAATTAACTCAAAATGGATTAAAGATGGGGCACCTGGGTGGCTCAGTCAGTTAAGCATCTGACTTCGCCTTAGGTCATGATCTCACCATTTGTGAGTTTGAGCCCCGTGTCAGGCTCTGTACTGACAGCTCAGAGGCTGGAGCCTGCTTCAGATTCTGTGTCTCCCTCTCTCTCTGCCCTTGCCCCACTCGTACTCTCTCTCTCTCTCTCAAAAATAAACAAACATTAAAAAATTAAAAATGGATTAAAGACTTAAATATGAGACCTGAAACTATAACTCTCGGGAGAAAAGATAGAAAATAAGCTCCTTGATATGGGTTTTAGCAATGGGTTTTTGGATATGACTCCAAAATCTCAAGGAACAAAAGCAAAAATAAACAAATAGAACTAGGTCACACTAAAAAGCTTCTGCATAACACAAGAAACAACAAAATGAAAAGGCAACCACAGAACGGGATAAAATATTTGCAAACAACACATCTGATAAGGGGTTAATATCCAAAATATATAAGGAACTTATACAACTCAATAGCAAAACAAAATATAACATATTCCAAGTAATCCAATTAAAAACTGAGCAGGGGCGCCTAGGTGGCTCAGTTGGTTGAGTGTCCAGCTCGATTTTGGCTCAGGTCATGATCCTAGGGTCATGGGATTGAGCCCTGTGTCAGGCTCCATATTAAGTGTGGAGCCTGCTGAAGATTCTCTCTCTCCCTCTCTCTCCCTCTCTCTCTCCCCCTCTGCCCCTCTCCCCTGCTTGCACTCTCTCTCAAATAAAAAAAAAAAAAAACCTGGGCAAAAGACCTGAATAGACATTTTTTCCAAAGAAGGTATTCAAATGGCCCATAGGTACATGAAAATGTGCTCAACATCACTAATCGTCAGGGACATGCATATCAAAACCACAGTGAACTATCATCTCATACCTGCTGGATAGCTATTCTCAAAAATGCAAGAGATAACAAATACTAAGTATTGATGAGGATGCAGAGGAACAGGATCCCTTGTATACTGTATGCTGGAATGCAAACTGATGAAGCCACTATGCAAAACAACATGGAGGTTCCTCAAAAATTAAAAATTGAATTACCATATAATATAGCAATACTACTTGTGGGTATATATTTGAAGGAAACCAAATCACTGTTATGAAAAGATATCTGTACCCTCATGTTCATTGCAGCTTTATTTACAGTAGCTAAGCCATGGAAACAATCTAAAGGTCCACTGACAGATGTTTGGATAAAGAAAATATATGGATACACAATGGAATATTATTCAGTCAAAAAAAGGAAAGAAATCCTGCCATTTGTGACAACATGGATGGACCTTAAGGGCATCATGCTAGGTGAAATAAATCAGACAGAGGAAGACAAATACCGTATGATCTCACTTACAGGTGGAATCTAAAAACACCAAACTCCTAGAAACAGACAGCAGATTGGAGGCTGCCAGAGGTGAAGAGGGTATGGAAGAAATGGATAATGGAGGTTAAAGGCACGAGCTTCCAGTTATAAGAAAAATAACTTCTGGGATGCAATGTCCAGCATGGGGATTATAGCTAACAACACTGTATTGTATATTCAAAAGTTGCTGGGATGGCAGATTTTTAAAATTCTCATCACAAAAAAATATGTACCTATGCGTGATGACGGGTATTAACTAAATTAATTGTGGAACTTCTTGAACCTCTGGGTAATGATCCACCAGTTTTGGAAAATCTTGGCCATTATCTTTTCAAAATTGCTTCTTCCCAAACTATTCCTCTCTTTCTGTGATTCCAAGTGACATATATATTATTCTTATGATTGCATTCCATGTATATCTTCATTTTGTGCATGTGTTTCATTTTTGATATTGTCAATTGATCCATTGCCAATCCATTAATTATCTGCTATATCCAATCGTTAACCCATCCAAGTTCTTAATTTCAGATATTTATTTTTCTTTTTTTAAGTTTATTTATTTATTTTGAGTGAGAGAGAGGGAGAGAAAGAGAGAGAGAAAACATGAGTTGAGGCACAGAGAGAGAGAGAATCCCTATGGAGTAAAGACAGCAACTGTGTTTTACACATATACATCCCCCACCCCATGCCTAGCATGGTGCTGTATGGCATCATGGTTAACAGCATGGTCCTGAGATGGACATGTTCTCCTACTTACTGCGTGATGTCAGGTAGACCAATTTCCTTCTCTGAGCCACTCTCCCCCCATTGATTGGTAAGATGAGAATAAGAACAGCAAAACTTACCTTTAAAGGTTGTCATGAGGACTAAATGAGACAATGAGGTAATTCTGTAAATTTCCTCACAAGGACTCTTTGGGGGGGGGGTACATTAAACTATGCTAGCATTTTTTAATTATCGTGATTATTATTTTTTCCCTAATGGAAACAAGTTTCTTTGTGATTTTAAAAACAATACATCATCATTGCAAAACTGCAGCAAAAAAGTACAACCATACTGTATTTAAACAAAATAATTCTTATATACAGTATGATAGCCTAATTTTTCACATAATCACTTCTGGTGGGCATTGTTTTCATTGACAGCAGAAACTAGCATGGTTAGAGGAGTCCTTCACCTTCCTGTTACCATGAGCTCCTTTTCAGTGGCCATAGGCCGAATCTGGGTATAGATGTCCATTGTGAACAGGGTGCTGGCACAGTTGAAAATAGAAGTCAGGGAGGACATGAGAGAGGCCCATAGTGCGGACAGCATCAAGCCTCGTATGCCTAGAAGAGAAGGGACATTTCCTAGACCTCCAGCTCTCTGGCCATGCCAGGAGATGCCTTAGGCCTCCTAAGGCACTTTTCTATATACTACATTTTCTCCTACAAAAAACATTCAAATTTTATTTGGAGTGGCATTCCATCTAAAATAGATTAAAGCATTACATTTGTCCTTGCTTTGTGATGAAACTTACTAGTTTCCTGCACTGTCTTTATATAATAATGAGAGTTAATATCTCTTGGGTGGTTATTTTGTGCCAGAATATTTCCTTGGGCATTAGCCTGTACCATCTTCCCTACAGCCCTGTGAGATGGACTCCACTGCTGCCTCACTTTAGAAGCCAGTGGCTCAGAGAAGGTTCAGACTGGAGGCAAGGGATGTGACTCCTTGTGTCCCAGTGTCCTCATCTCTAAAGTGGGCATAAAAGTACCTATCACACAGGGCTGTTGTTAAGATTAAGTTAAGCAGATGGGTTAACAGAGAGCAAGCACTCATAAAATGTGAGCTATTAACATAACAATCTAATATTTTCACCTGAAAGGCTATCCTACTGCAGGGACTTGACTCTGCAGAATGATTTCTACGTGTTGATGGGAGAGCCTGAGGCTTAACTGGAGCCTGAGCTGGAGGCCCACTGCAGCAAGGTTCCCAGTGTATTCTGTAGGCTACTGGGCCAGGCAAAGACTGGTGTCCTTGCATCTACCTCCCTTCAGGTGCCCTGCAGTTGACCCTCACTTGAAGCCCTGGGTGCTTTAGGATGGGCTCAGCTGCGTAACCTGGACAACTTCCTTCCTGAACTGTGCAATGGTCAGTATTTCTCTCACTCAGATTCCATCTCTATTGGATTTTATGGAAATAGCTCAACTTTGATCTCTAGAGCTCTTACTGATCTTTAGAGCTAATATGGGATTTAAAAAATGTTTGGCCATCTCCATGGGATTTGAGGAAGTAGTTGAGATGAACACACAGACTCACTGTTAATTTGCAGTGAAAGCCATCTCACTGTTGGTGAACTGTCCATCTCCCTGATCACCCAGTGGACATAAGCTCTTTGAGATCAGGGCTAGGTATTGCTCATCTCTGCCTTCTCATTGCTTAGGACGATGCCTGGCACAGAGTGGAGCCCTCCAGCGGAATGAGTGAGTAAAAGCTTGAGTTAAGCAGGGGAAGTGAATAATGCAAATCGTGGGCATGAGCTAGCTGTGCCTCTGAGAGTATATACCTTGTGTGAGCGTGTGAGAGATGATGGAGAAGGAGGCCCGGCTCCTTCCCTCAGGGCAAGCAAAGCTCCATTTACATCACTAATGTCCCCCCTACTTCACAGCCAACATTTCCACCCAGAAAGATGGGCTGCCTGGTAGATAAGCCACCCCCAGCTTTCACACTGCTAACTATCCACTTAAAGCCTGAGGGCACAGGTTCCAATGGGGACACAGATGATGTGGTTTCCACGGCAGGGCCCATCTCTTACCTTCGGGAAGCAGCTCTACCACCAGCACCGGGTAGGCAATGGAGCTGCAACCAGTTCTGGTGCCACAGAACCTCTCACATACTGAAGGTACAACACATGCCACTTTATCTGCAAGGGGAGGTAACAGTCAGGTCACACCAACATGTTGGCCTTAGAGCTCTAGAATCTGAGTTGAAGGAAAGGGAAGCAAATTAGGAATCCTATGTGGATGTCAGATTGGTCTACTGGTGACAGCTCCAATTCATGATCCTTCTCAGGAGGATCACTCCTTAGGAGCTTGGGGTAGAGGCAAGGGCTAGGAATTAGGCTCCTAGGAGCCAGATCAATCAGGGCTTCTACCAATTCACTGCTTGACCCCACGCATGTCATATGGCCTCGACATGCCTTTCAGTGACCACTGCTAGGTGACAGATTATTCATCCACATACTAATGCGTGAACAACTCATAACCTTATTTGCTTAGCCCTCACAGGAGTGTTATTTCGGAGTATTTGGGAAGGAATTTTGGACAAAGGGAAGGAAAGGGAGTGAATGTGATATGTTGTTTAAGAGCTTAAATTAGGAATATAAAGTTATAATCTGATATAAAGTTACCCAAAACAACAAATCAACTTTTATGACAAAGAAGCAGGATATTGCCCCAGTTTATGGGGCAAGCTATTTACTGGGGACAGCTATCGAGCCTAAGCACTGGTTACCAAACATCTTGAGGAAGACTAATACTAAAGCTTGATTAGAAACTCAAGGGGGCAGCTGCATCCATTTACATCTTCCCACTCTCCCTGCCTCCTGCTTCGGGTAACAGAACCTCTGTGACACTTGGGGTGGTATAGGAAGGGCCCAGGAGCCAGGCCTGGCCATTCTGGAAGTTCCTTCCCCTTGGCTACAAGACTGGTCCCTATCACTAAGTGAGTTCACTAAGACTCCTCTAGGATTTTTGCTGGAACTATAGGGAAAAGAAACAATTGGTGGGTATTGTTGAGCTGGTGGGATAGAGGTCTGCTGCAGCTGGTGACCACTTTGCCAACAGAAGGCCCGAGGATGACACTAGCTCTGAAGAAAGAGGAGCTAAAAAGGTGCATGTCATGTTCAACCAAGGGCCCCAAATAATACAGTGTCCTAAACAGAAAAACAGATTTCAAGAACCACACCTTGGCAGTTGGCAGTGTCTGGCCCCCAGCTCTGGCCAGGGGAGAGACCCAGAATCTAGGGCCAAGAGCACTTGGGTTATTGGAAAAGCATATTCTTCCAGGAACATGGACAGGTGCCAAGCTTCCATGATAAGTGGCTTTCTGGCTTTATACACCTGGCATGTGCAAATGGATATGTGAATCTGGCCATTTCTGAGGACTAGGAACAGGTGGTTCCTGGCTCTTCTCACCCCAAGGGCTCTCCACCAGTGCATCCCATCAACTCTGTTCATCCCTTGGTCAGAAGGCTGGAGAGAGTTGGGGTTCTCGAAACCCACTCCAGCTAGAAGGAGAGGCCATTCCCCGCTCTTTTTCCCTCTCCCTAAGTAGTTTCTTCTCTAGAGTCCAAGATATATGTGACTCTTCCCAGTCTTCTTCTTTAGTGAGCAGGGTGGTCTCTGCTGTGGAGTGGGTTAGGGAGGCAGGTCCACAAAGCCCAGGACATTCTGGAGTCCTAAAGAGCACAGCAGCATATTTCTTAACCAATGAGGAGGCATGAGACCCCCAAATGCCACCTGACAGTCAAAGACCAAATCTGGGAATGCTGAAACAAGGCCTTTCTCTCTG
Source organism: Panthera onca (assembly GCF_046562875.1). NCBI lineage: Eukaryota > Metazoa > Chordata > Mammalia > Carnivora > Felidae > Panthera > Panthera onca. The sequence continues at coordinate 18,545,058 of NC_138350.1, forward strand.
TTAAAACTGGAAGGGAATTAGGATTAAAAAGAGGCATGCCTCGGGGCAGAACGAAGGATGAATTAGGCTTAGAGATGTCTCCTGCACCTGTTACTTAGCAATAAAAAGTGTTTTACATTCTGTTTGGCCTTGTCAAAGATCAGCAGCAGAAGATTCCCATGGAAGCCATCTGCTTTGCGATAGTGGCTGCACCTATCAGAGAAAGTGCTCCATGAAGGTTTAATGAATAAACAAACCTGGTACCTTGAGAGACAGTACGGCTAGTAAGACAAGGTTGAAATGGGAATAAGACATCCGCAGAATTATGATAGCTCATTAAGGGAAACAGAGATGCTTTAATGGCATTTAGTAGAAAGAACGTGGGCCTGAGTCAGACCCACTTTGGGGGTTTACATAAAGCTCCCCCTCTGACAAGCCCTCCTCAAGGTCTAAGTGAGCAGTGATAGCATCTTTCAGATCCCCAGCACAGCACCTGGCACAAAGGCGTGCATGCCATGATGATGCATCAGTGCAAGGGGAGTAAGTAAGCCTTCCTGCAGATTGTGCCTCCAAGCCCTGGCAGAGACTGGGCTCTGGCTGCATGGAGCATCGGTCAGCTCTTCCCTGCCTGAACTCTTCGCACGGAATTTCTCTCTTGCCACCTACATCCATGGTCTCTGCCAGACTTCTGTTCGGCAGCATCCCTAATCCGAACCCCTTAGCTCCCTAGAAAGGAATCTGGGGCATCTCAACACCTCCCAATACTGTGGGAGGCCTGATGACCCTAAACGTCCTCTAGATCTCTAAGAAAACAGAAGATCAGTGTGAACACATCAGAATTAAGAATTTACCCGGGAACAAGATGCGGCTGATCATTCCCGGCATCACTATGCTAAACATGGGCAGCAGCTTCAGGTACCCACAAAGGACGCAGCCGCCTCTCACATGAGACATGTTCTTCCCTGCCAGGCATCGCTGGACAAAAATCTGCCAAGGAAACACAGATGGGTGAGGTGGGGGGTGGAGCTATCAGTGAATCAAGTGTGGGCTACCACGGCACAGACAGGATAACTGTGACCTGCTGCAGCAGCAGGATGTGCCCTCTGGTGGGTTCTTGCTAAGCTGCTCACCCCAATCGTCCAGGCATCTTCAGGGCAGGCAGGGCCAGAGGAGATGCACGTGACCAATAGCATGTTTTGCTCAGTGCACAGTTGCCTGAAGGGACAGGAATGGTGTGCGTGACCTTGGCCTCATTGTTAGCACTGCAAACCAATTACAGAGGCACAGTGCTTATGAACTGTCCCCTGGCAAGGACGAGACTCCCTCCTAGAGGGCACAGACTGTCCCTGTGGGGCCAGAAGGAAGAAGGCCCTTGTGACATCAATCAAAGCAAAGGGTCCCCGGCACCAAATGAATTTTCAGAACTGGGACTAACTTTGTTCATCTAAATTGAAATGAACCAGTATAGATCTTTAAAATGCAAAATCTCCTAGGAGATGTCTCACGACCCATTTCATAGTGCTCCTGCCATGAGAAGCAGTGTGCACTCAGGCCAAACAGAATGCTACAGCTGGCAGGTGGAGAAGCACTTAAGAAAGCACATAAAGACATGGTCCGGTGCATCACAACAATGCAGTATTATGTATGTACTCAAAGTTCGTTTCTGAAAAACATTTAGATAGTGTGAAAAATGCTCACAGTGTGATGGTAACTAAAAGGCATACAGGATCCAACAGCAGGCTGTACACCGTGGCTCTGTACTGAGAAAAAAAGTGCACAGGAATAAAGTGACATGGTTAGAGTGGTTAATCCTGGCATGGTAAAATTAGCAGGCAGGATGGTCATCTTTATGTTTTGTTTATTGTCCAAATGCATCATTTTAATAATAGGAGGAAGAGTCCCAAAGTGGTGCTCCTCATGCAACAGGTACTGTTTCTCAGGAGGTCCACTGGTATCCTGTTGCTGGCCTCTCAGTGAACGCAGGCTTCCACTTGAGTGGGTGTGGGTGGGCAGCCAGGCTGCATTTCCTGGTCTTTACTTAGCCCAGTGCACAGAAGAGCCAGTCTCTCAAGAGAGGGGATGAAGGAGGAGGGCAAGGACAGAAAGTTGGCTCTCATTCTGAGGCAAGGGTGATCAGAAAGGCAGTACATCATCCATGTAGGAAGTCCTAAGCACTTTTGTACATTATCATATATTACAAAGTGGGGCAAAGAGAGGACTATTGTTTAAAAATGGTGGTGGCCCAAAGTTAATTTTCCTTCCCTCAGATTGTTTGCTTCTCTTTTAATCAAACATTTTTCTTAAGTCACTTTCTTTGCTAGTTAGAAGTTATGTATTCTACTTCTGTGTATTTAATAATGACCTGTAAAATTTTCACATAGATACAACTTCAAGTCTACAAATACAAGTCTTCACATCAACATCCCCACCCTTCTGAACAATTTAGAGTCCACAGACAGATTTAACTCCAAACTGTGGTCCAATATTTTAGTTTTGTTCTATTTTTCACTTCCTGTACTTGTATTATTATTTTTCAGCCCATTTGCTCAGGACCTGTCACTATCTTTGCTATTTTTCTTGCTCATGAGTATTTCTTTTCTTTTCTTTTCTTTTTTTTTTTTAACGTACATCCTTCAGTCCTTCTTTAGGGAAGGTTATGTCTTAATTTTGCCCTTGGTCATGAATAATACCTTAGCTGGGCATGTACTTTAGAGGTGACAGTTTCCTCAATGCCTTTGAAAATTTTACTCCTCTGCCATGGGTTATATGTCTGCAGCTGAGAAGCCTGTTGTTGGTATAACTGTCTTCTTTCATCAGTAATCTTTCCTCTTAGGTACCTTTCAAAATCTCCTCGTCTTCGATGTTCTGAACTTTCATTACGGTTTCATTCCATTTCTTTGTGTGGATTTGTAAATTATTTCTGCTTGAGATTCACTGTGATTCTGGAATCCAATGCTTCCTGCTCTTTTAGCAGTGGCAAAACTTCTCAGCCACTTTCTCTTAAAATATTGCTTCTCTCTCCTTTTCTTCTGGAGCTCCAACGAGATATATTTTAATCCTGATTCTCTCTTCCATGTCACTTTGTTTCCCTTTCATACTTTCCAGCTTTGTGCTTTCAATTTCTTTAGTTATCTCTTTCAGATGACTATTTTTTCCCCTTCAGCTATGCTTAATCTGCTAGTTTTTTAATGTTTATTTAAGTAACCTCTACACCTAATGTGATCTACGACTCTGAGATCAAGAGTTGCATGCTCCTCCCACTGAGCCAGCCAGGTGCTCCTTTAATCTGCTATTTTAACAGCTACTGAGTTTCACATTTCAGCAAGCCTATTTTTCATATCTAGAAGTTTGATTATTCAAATCTGACTTATCATTTTGGTAGAATGGTGTTAATGTTTTTAGTTCCATTTTTATTTCTTTAAACTTTTTTTTTTTTTGTATTTGGTATTGTATACCTCAATGTTCTGAAGTTTGGGGGTATTAATTCTGCTGTTTCTGGCTCAAGGTGGTTTGATTCTTCCGTGTCTTCTAATTTCAGCTTAGGGGCTCGTGTTGGGCAGGCATTCATTTGTGGGAATCCTGCAAGACCTCGGCTGAGGGTGCATCTCTCCAGGGAAAATCTGCCATTACTCCTGCCGGGTCAATGTGTAACAAATTTTGGATGAGTTTATGTTCATTTCTTCCCATGGGGTTTCCCTGACAATTCAGGGAATTAAATTAAATTAAAAATTTAAATTAAACACCTAAATGTATAGGAAGGCTAGTCTTCCCTTGTGAGTTCTCAGGGGAGAATTTTTCTTCCTCCTGGGGCCCAGGTTGATTTTGTTTGTTTGTTTGTTTGTGTGTTTGTTTTCAGCTATTTCTCCTTGCTGGTGGGCAGATATTTTCCCAGTCCACCTTTTCACTGAGGTAACAACCTTCACTCTTCACCACTCATGAACTCAAGGCCTTTCTCCTGTTCTCACCTGGCCAGTTAAACCTAAGCCTCGGAAATCCTTGCTTGGCAAATGCTCTCAGGGCACCATAGGTGTTAGTGTCAGCTTAACTCTCTCTCTCTTTTAAATGTTTATTTACTTATTTTTGAGAGATAGAAAGAGATACAGAATATGAGCAAGGGAGGGGTAGAGAGGAGAGAGAGAATTCCAAGCAGGATCCACCCTGTCAGTGCAGAGCCCAACGTGGGGCTCAAACTCACCAACCGTGAGATCATGACCTGAGGTGAAACCAAGAGTCAGATGCTTAACCAACTGAGCCACCCAGGTGCCCCTCAGCGTAACTCTCTTGAGTTCACTACTCTCTTTGGTTTTTTGGCCTCTGGAGATTTTCTTCCTTTCTTATGAGCTTTGCTATGACTACAAAAAGATGCTTGTTACATTTTACCCAGTAGGACTAGAAAATTTTGTTATGGGAGGTAGTTCAGGAAATCTAGTTTACCCATTGTCAGAAGTGAAAGGCCAGGGGCAACTTTTAAATTTGCAGAAGAAACTGAAAAGAAAAATACAGAAAGATCAATAAACATGTGATAAATAGATCGGCAAAAATACAAATAAAAAAAAAATCCTCAGAGCTATATTAGAGAGAATACCCATGTATTGTGCTCTGGATCTCATTTCTTGTCTTTCCACTCACTACATTTTAAAGACCCTTTAGTGTTGCTACAGGTCATCTAGTCCATTGCTCTCATGACTGCACGGTATTCCACAGTCTTACTGCCTCCATGCCATTTTATCTACCCACTTAGGAGTAACCAGCACAATCAACATTGTGATCAACATTGCATATTATAGTCCCTCATGAACTTGCATGAGGATATTTTAGGTAGCTTCTGAGGAACACCACTGCTAGCTCAGAGTACGATATACTTACTTTTATAAAATACTGCTGGATTACCCTCCAGAACAGATCACACCAGTCTATACTTCCACCAGAAGTACACGAGTTTTTTTTGTTTTTGTTTTTGTTTTTTGAGAGAGACAGAGATAGTTTAAGTGGGGGAAGGGCAGAGAGAGAGGGAGACAGAGAATCCCAAGCAGGCTCCACACAGTCAACACAGAGCCCAGCTTGGGGCCTGAATTCATGAAACCACGAGATTATGACCTGAGCTGAAACCAAGAGCTGGGTGCTTAACTGGCTGAGCCACCCAGGAGCCCTTGTGTGAGGGCTGACCTGGGCATTATCAATCTTTCTAATTTTGCCAGGCTTCTTGTGGTTTTAAGCTGTACTTATGTGATAACTCTGGGTTATATGTTTGTTAGCATTAATGCTTGTTTCAATTTCCTTTTTTATAAATGGCCTGTCATTATCTTTTGCCCACATTTCTATTGGAGCTCCTTTTTCTTATGGATTTGCTATTGTTTCTTATTCATGATAAATCCAATAATCTTCTCTAATCTGTCATCTGTTGACTTTATCTATGATACTCTTTGTTAAAAAGTACCTATTGTGTATGGGCCCCTGGGTGGCTCAGTCGGTTAAGTATCTACCTCTTGGTTTTGGCCCAGGTCATGATCTCAAAGTTCGTGGGCTTGAGCCCTGTGTTGGGCTCTATGCTGACCAGATTCTCTCTTTCTCCTTTAGGATTCTCCCTCCCTCCCTCTCTCTCTGCCCCTCCCCTGCTCATATGCTCACCAATACTCTTTCTCTCTTTCAAAAATAAACTTAAAGAAGTAAAAAATAAAAAGTACTTATATGTAATGTAATCAAACCAGTATGATTTGTACTCCCTGATATGTCTTAAAAATATTCTGTTATCTTCCTTAGATGCATAGTTTCACTTCCCACATTTAAGTCTTTAACCCACCTGAAGTCTACCTTTGTACTAAGTGCTGGCTGGGGGTGAAGTTTTGTTACTCCAGATAGTCCACTGGTTTTCTAACAACTAAGTTTTCTAACAAAGAGTATGTATCTCCCCCATTTCTTTCTTTCTTTCTTTCTTTCTTTCTTTCTTTCTTTCTTTCTTTCTTTCTTTCTTTCTTTCTTTTCATTTAGTTAGTTAGTTAGTTAGTTAGTTAGTTAGTTTTATTTTAAGTTAGGCTCCAAGCCCAACCTGGGGCTTGAATTCATGACCCTGAGATCAAGAGTCTGTATGCTCTACTAACTGAGCCAGCCAGGTGCCCCACACCCCTGTTGATTTCTGAAGCCTCCTTAGATACATATTAAATTCCTATAAGTACATAAATCTGCCTGACCTCTTTATTCTGTTCCATTAGTCTGTGTGTCTATTCTTGGATATTTCAAACTATTTTTATTATTGCTACCTTGTAGATGTTGAAATATCTGGTTTGGCAAGTTCTCTCCCTTTGTTGTTCAGTTTCAAACTTGGGTTAGGGATTTATAGCATTTTCTTCTTCCACAAAATGTTTAAACCTTTTTTTTATTGTGATATAAATATGAAAGTACACGGTAGCACATTAACAGCATACAGTCTAACACCCATCCAAATCGAGATGGAACATTGCAGGTACCCCAGAAGCCTCCCTGTGGCTCTTTTTTTTGTTTTTTGTTTTGTTTTGTTTTTTTGCAAAAATTAATGTGAAATTCACATAATATATAGTTAACCATTTTAAAGCGAACAATTCAGGAGCATTTAGTGCATTCCCAATCTTATGCAATTACCACCTCTCTCTACTTTCAAAACTTTTTCATCACTCCAGAAGAACAAACACATCCATTAAACTGTCCCCCTCCATTCCTTCTCTCCCAGCCCCTGGCAAGCACTAATTGGATTTCCATCTCTATGGATTTGCCTACTCTGGACATTTCATATAAAAGGAATCATACATTAGGTGATCTTTCTGTCTGGCTTCTTTCACTTAGTATAATGTTTCCAAGATCCATCTAGGTTGTAGTATGTGTTCCTACTTCATTCCTTTACATGGCTGAATAATATTCCAATGAATGGATACACATTCTGTTTTATTAATTCATTGGTGGGTGAACATTTAGATTGTTTCCACCTTGTGGTACTTGTGAATAATGCTGCTACATGGGACTTTTTTTCATCTCAACCCCTTCCCTTGCTCCAGATATGACTGCTTTCATGACTACTTTATTTCTTCCTTGCTTTTCTTTATATATATGCCAATTACTATGTATTCCTAAATGACACAAGTTAGCACTGCCTGTGTTAAACTTTATAAAAATGTAATCATGCAGTGCCTAGCCTTCTGTGTCTAAAATCAAGCTGTGAAGATTCATCCATGTTATTGTGTATAGCTGTACTTTCTTTTCATTTCTCTATTGCCTTTGCACCATGTGAATATTTCATAGCTTATTTAATGAGCTACCATTGATAGTGAGCCATATAATATTCAGAATAAATTTGAGTCCTTAAAAAAATCCAACTGAAATAGTGATTGGTTACATTTAATTTACAGACTCAGTTGGGGAAAACTGACATGTTTTTCATGTGATAATGATGGGAAGAAGGAAACAATGAAAATAGATGATGGGTTATAATGGGACTGTGAGTGAAATTCCTTTTAAACAGAATTTCTTATGAAGTTCTTTAGGCAATAAGTAAAGACTGGAAGGGAAACCTGATCACTGAGTGCAGTCAGGCCCGCTGTTGCCTATAGAGACTGGTAAAGCCTAGAATGCAATGAGACCGACCAGCCTCCAATGTAGTCACTTCACCTGCACCACGTCTAATTACCTGATCAGTGCACCAGTAGTATAAAGAGAGGGTGGAGACGCCAAAGACGATTCCAGGCCATGGGAGGTCTCCAGTGACGGGATCTCGGAAGATATGGAAAAAATCCAGGCGAGGAATAAAACACTCTGGCTTGGCAGTCCAATTTCCTTCATGGATTGGGTCTGGCTTACTATGTGGGTATTTATTCAGTAGCTCCTGGTATCCTCCCACTTCCTGAAAGGCTTAAAACATGATAAAATTTATCAGTATCTTACACCACACAATAACATATGTTTGAAGACCCAAGATTACAAAGTGAGACCCAGTTTCATTGACTGTACCTAGTATAAAAAGCACAATGGACTGAAAAATAGTCAAAACTGTATGTGCCTAAAAAAAGACATCATCTCTTCCAAAGAGAAATGGGAGTACAGTGGACATTGGTGGTTGTGTGCGCGCGCCCCCCCCACTCCAGCTTCTGGTAGCAGAACCCCTCTTTCCAGTTGCATTCCATCCTGTGTCGCTTAGGTGGGCCTCATCAAACTGTCCACCATTCCAATATGGCATGTGCCCCAGGCCTGGCCAATGCTCTGTCCCATGGGCAACAGCTGATGTGTCAGGAATAGATATGAGACCCAAACTGGGCTAATCAGAATCTGTCCCAGGAGACTTCTGCTTAAGGAACCAAAAAAGCCTTCTTCCTTTCTTTGGGGTTCTGAGCTAGTCTGGCAGTTTGAAGCTCTCTTGTTTACCTGGTTCATTCAGAACCCTGGATCTAGGCATAACTGAAGGTACTGTGCCCCTGGAATTTTTACTTACGTGAGCCAAGAAGGTATTTACTTGCTTATGCTAGTTTTGAACTAAAGTTCTATCACAAGCTTTCTAAAGAATCTTGGCTAGAATAGAAATTAATATTCACTTTCCTGCAATGCCAACAAAATGTTTATAAAATGTCATATTTGAAATTTTCCTCAGTCATAGCATTCATCTGTCAATATCCTAAGTGGTATACAATCTTAACATTAAAAAAAAATGTTTTTAAAAGGCACAAAACACCCATAGTTCCACTTAACTAAAAAATTCCCTTTATTTTGGCATATTAAAACATGTTCCTTTGATACAGATTTGATTATTGAAATGTGTTCAGAATCATTTAGAGTTGAAAGTAGTCAATAAAAGAATACTGAGTGAAGACACCTCATGGCACTTCTATAAATGAATTCCATATGGATTAAAAGAAAGCAAAATACTAAACTACAAAGTTATTAGAAAAAAACAGAATATCTTCATGAACTACAGAACTAGAGAGTTGAGTTAGTCTACCTTCTTAGACAAGTCACAAAAAGGAAGAGGAAAGTTGGTAAATTTGACCTCAAAATTTAAAATTTATATGACTGAAATCAAGTTAAAAATCTGTCAGGCCAAAAGAAGAAATTTGTGTCATGTATAAAGAACTCTTATACACCAATAGCCAAGGGAAACTACTCAGAAGAAATATAGTAGAGAATATGAGTGGGTAATTTACAAAAGAGGAACTCCAAATGGCCACTAAGTATATAAAATGATGCTTAACTTCACCAGTCTCTAGAAACTTCCAGTTAAAACAAGAATGAGATACTTTTTTTTTCCTTCCCCTATTTGGCAAATTTTTAAAAAGGCTTAAAACATCAATTATTGGCTGTAAGGGTAGGGAACACATATTCTGACATATATTGCTGAGAATATGTTAATACAGCCACTTTGGAGGATAATTTAGGGTATGTCTCAACAAAGCTGGGTTTATTCCAGGAATTCAAGATTGAGTTAACACTGAAAAATAATTCAATATAATTCACCATGTTAACAGAATAAGGGAGAAAAATAATATAATCATCTCAGTAAATGTGGAAGAAACACTTGCTACAATTCAAAACCTGTTCATGATAGGGGTACCTGGGTGGCTCAGTCGGTTAGGCATCCAACTCTTGATTTCAACTCAGGTCATGTTCTCACAGTTCATGAGTATGAGCCTCATGTCGGGCTCTGTGCCGACAGCACAGAGCCTGCTTGCAATTCTCTCTCTCTCCCTCTCTCTCTGCCCTTCCCCCACTGGTGTGCTCTTGCTCTTGCTCTCCCTCCCTCTCTCTCAAAATAAATAACTTAAAAAAAAAAAAAACACGTTCATGATAATTCTAGCCAACTAGGACTAGAAGGGAACTTGTTAGCCTGGCAAAGAGTATTTACCAAAAATTGACAGCAAATGATTTATTTAATGGTGAAATATCCAAAGATTTCTCTCTAAATTGGCAAAGAGACAAGGATGTCTGTTGTCTCTACTTCTATTCAACACTGTACTAATGACCCTGGCCAGTGCAATAGGCAAGAAAAGGAAACAAAAGGTATAAAGTTTGGAAAGCAAGGGAAAAAAAGATAACTTCTTGACCTGGGTACTTGTTACCAGGCTGTGTTCACTTTGTGATATCTCATCTAGCTACATACTTTGACTTGTGCACTTCTCAATAAAGTTTACTACAAATACAAAAACAAAAAGATTTAATAGATCTCCATTCACGGACATAGAAATTTGCCCAAGATATAGAACCAGTGGTGGAATAACAGGCTGCAAAATTTTGTTTTGATTCTGTTAAAATATGTCTCTCATAGATTAAAAAAAAGATTGTATACATGAAGAATATATCTGGAAGGATATATACAAAACTAATAATACTAGTTGTCTCTGGAGAGTTGAATTGAGAAACTGAGAGCAATGAATATTTCACTGTGTACCTTTTTGTTTTGTTTACCTTGTGTGTGTACTACCTAAAAATTAAAAACAAAAAATTGCAACTGGATGTGTATGGGGTCTCATGGTGACTAGTTTGGACAATACTCATTTGGATGTATAAGATCTTGTATATTTTTAAAAGAAAACAATTATTCCATTAGTTTAAAATAGTTTACCTACCAACATCAATGCCCTAATTATAAAAAAATCCCATTACATTTCTCAGAAAAAGTCTTAGTCTGTTTGGGCAGTTATAAGAAAATACCATAGGTTGGGTGACTTACAAACTGCAAATATTTACTTCCCATGGCTCTGGAGGCTAGGAAGTCTGAGGTCAAGTGCTGGATGATTGGGTGTCTAGTGAGGATCCCCCTCCTGGCTCATACATGGCTATCTTCTCAATGTGTCCTCAAATGGTGGAAAAAGTGAGGGGGCTCTCTGAGGTCTCTTTTATAAGGATACTAATGCCATTCATGAGTGCTCTGCTCTTATGACCTAATCAGTTCCCAATGGCTTCGCCTTGGGGGTTAGGATTTCAACATATGAATTTTGGGAGGGAGACGAATATTCAGTCTATAAGAGTAAAGAATATATAATTACTTAGAGATATAATTGCTAACATTAAGTGGAATATTCCACCTGCTCCTAAAGTTTAGTCAGATGTCATTTTCAACTATTGGGGTGAGGGTGGCAGATTTTAAAAATGTTGATGTTTAACACTAGTACACAATTAAAAACAATGGCTTAATGTGTTCTATAGTTTAGGGTTTTGTCATTCAAATTAGTCAGTGCTTCCCAATTCATTAAAAAAATTCCTTAGATTATGCCTGATGTGTATTTTGTGTTTCAGCGATATAGCTCTGAGTACACCTCATGGCACACTAATGCTTACTGAATGTTAAGAGTGAGGACTACGTGACTCTGTTTGATTCTATCATTTCTCATTCAATGGGGCTCAACAACATGCTTTACGGAACCACAGTCCTTCAACTGTATTCACGTACCATTTCAATAATTTTTCAATACCTGAGACAAGAGTTTTTCCTTCTAGATTTATGTAAGACCAATCTCTGACCCATGGAGCAGTGGGTAACACCATCCTCACTGAGGTCATTATCTTAGCTAGTGGGAGAAAACTATCATTTTAAGGTTAAATGTATTTGCCATTACAGGTATTATAATATGTTAGTTCACATAGTGGAATTTGGTGTTTAGAGACTCAGCTATGATTTCTGCTCTTAGTGTGTCTCATGGGCAAGTTACTTAACTGAATAACTCAGTTTCCTCATCTGTAAAATGGGGATAACAATAGTAGTTATGCATCACAGTGATGTGAAGATTAATATGGATAAATGCCTACGTGGTACCTGATACTCGCTTTCTGTTAGCTATTATTTTCATTCTTACCACTTAATAAGCACCTACCATATGCCTCAGACTGCACACTGTGCAGGATACAATGGTTTTGGTTCTTAAGAAGTTCTGGAGCTGAGGGGTATGATTTATTTATATGACACAATCAATGAACAATCAAGGTATGTATCACAAAAATATCAAGGTGTGTGTAGTAGTGATTTGAGTCCACAGAAGAAAAGACATGTAGATGGAATAATAACAGAATCACATTTTTGGAGGTGGGTCTTCTGTTGACCTTGATGGGTAGATGTAACTGTGTGGATGAAAAGGAGAGGGGCTTATAACTGCAGAGGAAGAGCATGGGCTGAGGCACGGAGGTGGGGATGAGTGTGGTGGGCCAGTCGATCACCGTCCCAAAGCACTACAGTTTGTCATTACCACTTCTACGTCTTCTGAAGTGAGCAAAGGTTTACTTCTCAACTTTTTGTGTGACCTGAGATAATGCTCTAAGGGATCTGAGGGCCTCAGTCTCCTCATCTGCAAAAGATGAAAGTGCTGAAATGGCCCCAGACAGCAATCAGACTGGAAGATTCCAGCCATGGTGCCCAGTCTTCCAAGATTGACTTACCAAAGACCATTAACAAGATTGATCCCAGAACCATAACAGCAGCATGTAAGGTATCAGTATAAACTACAGCTGCAAAACCACCTGAATAGGTAGGAGAAAGAGAAACAAAAGCAACATTTGAGACTCTCTGCTGCAAGTCACTTCTGTATCCCTATTCTACATGCTTGTCTCCTTCCAGATCTCTCCATTCACACCTTTGTACCTTTAAGTCAGTAGGTCTTACAGTAACATGCTTAGTCTTGGTACATCCTGTGTTCTCTCTTTAACATCCCTCATGATCTTTTGTTGGATTCTTATCTTGCCCTTCTATGTCCCAATTTCCCTTTACTTCCCATTTTTTGGATGAATGAAAAGCTGGTAGTTTTCCTAAGCAAAAAAGTACATCTTTAATCACAAAATCTCAGTTTGGAAGCAACAGTTAGCAGCATCTCTGGTCTCAACATGCTAGATGCCAGCAGCACCCCCCCCCCCCCCCTGGTTGGGACAACCCAAAATGTATCCAGACATTACCAAATGTCACCTAGGAAGAAACCCCCAACTCCCACTCCCTTGTGCATTGAGAGCCATTAATTGAGTGCATTCCATTCCCTACCCTGATCCTCCTCACTCAGACAGTGGTAAACTGCCAGGGACGCTCACCAGCATCCAAGATTTGCACTGTGGCTGGAAAAAACAAGTGATGAGGGCCCCCGCTCTCAAAACTTAGGCAGAGACTCTGGGACAGAATTGCCTACATAAAAGATGCTATCTGATGGCCTGACCAGGTTACCAGGTGACCAGGATGACTGAAGCTGCCGCCTCCCCCTAATTCCTTTTCTGTTTCTACTCTTTTACTTAGCAGCCTGCAGTGTCAGATGATGGCCCGCTCCAAACATGATCACTGCCATCCTTGCCAATGCCCTTAGAAAGCCCCCACTGGCCTGATCTGATTTCTAGAGGTAGTATGTCACTTAGGCACCCTGCCTCCATTATTTTCACTGTTCCACCCCCTCAGGCCTAGCAGTATGATCTATAGACTTAGGGAAAATGCAAAAGCTGAGACCCTCTGCCTCCTTGTCTACTAGCACTCCACTATAAGTAGTAGAGCTTTGGGGCGCCCGGGGTGGGTGGCTCAGTCGGTTAAGCGTCTGACTTTGGGTCAGGTCATGATCTCATAGCTCGTGGGTTCAAGCCCCGCGTCAGGCTCCAGGCTGACCGCTCAGAGCCTGGAGTCTGCTTCGAATTCTGTGTCTCCCTCTCTCTCTGCAATTCCCCCACTCACACTCTCTCTCTCTCAAAAATAAACATTAAAAAAAAAAGTAGAGCTTTTGTGTCGGTATAAATACCTGTGTGGTTACAGTAACCTCACCTGTGATGGTATAAATGCCCATAATTGTCAGCAAGATTATGGCGGCCAGGTAGACGTCTAACCCCAAAACCAGTCTCATGAACATGGCACCAGTACAGATCTCCACCTGAAATGAGTACAAAGGAAACAGGCTGCATTTTCATTTCCAGCTCAATCAACAGCAGTATCATAAAGACCCTAGAAGCCATCTGCAGGAAGTGGTCTATGGTTAGCACATTCACTCCGTCACTAATGGACATGGGGTGAGGCCTACCCAAGTTCTGTTGGGAAAAAAGGCTTATGCCCCATGAGTTCAACCAAGGTCAGCACTTTTAGGGCTTGGGTCAATCCAATGAATTCAGTTCATACAAAACTTAGCCTATTCCTCTCTAGACCCTTAGAACAGGGAACATGCTCAGAGAGTGAGCTGTTCTTATAGTTCTGCCATTGGAAGAGGCAAAGGGGACAGCTCAACAGGGGCTGGTAAGTTTTTTCTCTAAAAGACCAGATAATAAATACTGTAGGCTTTGCAGGCCACATACTGCCACTGCTTTCCACAACCATTTAAAACTATAAAAAGCCATTCTCAGCTCAAGGACTGTACAAAGCAGAACATCAGGTTGATTGGCCTGCAGGCTGGATTTGTTGATCCCTGGTTTGGCTGGCACTGATTTTAAAGCATCTGCATATCATTTAACTGGCTAATCTCTTGCCTAGTTATTCTGGTCTCCAAAGTAGGGATGCAATGGGCAGAGATCCTCCCTTTATTCATCTATCCATTTATTCACCAAATGTTTACTGTGCACCAGCATAGCAGATACTCGACAGGGTTCAGAAGACACGGGGCTACTAAAACTCAGTTGCTGCCCCCAAGAAGCTTATATTTAGTGACAGAAACTAAATAGGCAATTTCTATGTAGTGTGATAGGTGATACTCACATTGTATATCTGTATGGATGCATGCATGTATTTATTTATTTATTTATTTATTTATAGTTTTTATTATAGAGACAGTATGAGTGGGGGAATGGGGCAGAGGAAGAGAGAGAAAGGATCTTAAGCAGGCTCCACCCTCAGTATACAGCTCGATCACATGACCCTGGGATCATGACCTGAGCCAAAATTAAGAGTTGGACACTCAACCAACTGAGCCACTCAGACGCCCCTCATTCAGTCAGTTAAACACACACACACACACACACATTTATCAAGTGCCTTAGGTGCCAATAATTTTCTCAGCACAGTGGGTAATGCAGTGAACAAGCCAGGCAAGGCTCTCGGCCTCAACAAGCTTGCACTGAAGTGGAGAAGGCAGATAATCAGAAAGGTAACAGATAAATTATTCTCACATGGTAACAAGTATTACAAAAAAACCCCACCAAAACATAACAATGAAATAGAGATTGACTAGGTACACCCATGGAAGGCTTCTTCAAGGAGGTGATATTTGAAAATTTTTTTTGAGGGGGGGGTACATTCTAGACACAGTGTGAAACAAATGTCAGGGGCTTTCAGTGGGAATAAGATTGGCAGGTTTGAGAAACATAAGGCAGGCAGTGGGGCCAGAGCCTGGTGAGAACAGGGGAGGAGACCAGGAGACAAGGCTGGAGAGGCAGGGACTAGAACAGAACATCCTCACAGATCATAACAAGGGGCTTAGGTTTTCTTGAAAGGGTGGTGGAAATTCCTGGACTGTTTTAAGCAGAGGAGTGACATCACTTAATGACATGACATAGATTAAGGCCAAGGTTCTCTAGAAACGCAGAGGGACCTGTAACTGAGGCTTGGGAGACAAATAAGATGCCCCTGCCTTTATTTTTTGCAAAGTATTACTAAGCTATTTTTTTTTCTCTGCTCTAGCTTAGACAGAAGAAAACGTAAGTAACTTATGGGGCCACAGAGTGAACTGCTGACACCAATCTAGCACCATCCTACCTACTGAATTTTTGTTGTTTTGTTTTGTTTCTTGGGATGGCTTTTATACAACTCACCGAGATCTTATTGAAGATATAGAGGAATAAGTACAGAATAGCAAGGAGGAACTGGATCCGGAAGCCACCAAACCTCTTCCTCAAATATTCTGGCATTGTCATCACCTGTACAAGCAATAAGAGAAGTCACTACCAGACAGAGTGCCAGAAGAGGCAGACCCACAGGGATGCGCCTTGATCACAATGTGCTGGTCATCATAGAGACACAGCTGATGGTGGGGGGGGGGGCCCAGGGATAGAAGTTGCAGCAGGGTCACCCACTCTGGCTTTGGATTCCATGCCACCAGTTAAGATGGGGGAAATAAGAAAGGAGAAGCAATAGTATTGTCTTCAAGAAGCAATCTCCTGAAAGTAGGAGGAAATCTAGCCATTTGAAGATGTCTCATGATGACAAATCACTTTCATGAAATAATCCTAGAGCAAATTCAAATACCTTATCACATACTACAAATATAACAAGTACTCAGGAGAGACAGAATTTGGGGCGCCTGGGTGCTCAGTCGGTTAAGCAACCAACTTCGGCTCATGTCAGGATCTCACGGTTTGTGAGTTCGAGCCCCGCGTCGGCTCTGTGTTGACAGCTCAGAGCCTGGAGCCTGCTTCGGATTCTGTGTCTCCTTCTCTCTCTGCTCTTTCCCCACTCATGCTCTGTCTCTCTCTCTCTCTCCTTCAAAAAGAAATAAAAACATTAAAAAAAAATTTTAAGGAGAGACAGAATTTGACTCAACAGCTCTCCAACCTGGTCATCTGTGCCCATGTGCTCTCATGTGTGTGCTGTTTGCCCCAAACAATCCTGTTCATTTCGATTTCCATGGTCTCAGGCTGCGTGCACCCCACGACAGGGATGCACGCATGCACAAGATGTCTCTTTGTTCATTAGATGCTTGGACCCAAGTGCAGTGCCAGGCTCACAGTAGGTGAATAAATGTTTGTTAAATGTATACTGTCCCACTTCTATCCCAAGTATCCTCATATGGGCTGCTGTCACAGAGTGTAACAGAATGGCTTAAGCAACAGAAATATTATTATCTCTCAGTTCTGAAGGCTAGAAGTTCAAGGTGTCAGCAGGCTTGGTTCCTTCTAGGGGCCGTGAGGGAAGGATCTGTCCAGGCCTCTCTCCTTGGCTTGTTGATGGCTGTCATCTCCCTGTGTCTTCCTATTCTCTTTCCTTTGTACATGTCTGTGTCCAAATTTCCCCTTCTTATAAAGTCATACTGGATTAGGGCCCACCCTAATCATTTCATTTTATTACTTTGAAGATCTTATCCCAAAATACAGTCATAATCTGAGGTAATTTCCTTGGGATTATGGCTTCACCATTGCAGATGCTAGACAACATGGCAAATAAGCCTTTCACATTTTTAATGCCGCTCTACAAATATTTACAAATTTTAACAGTTTTATAAGGCATAATTTATGCACATAAAACTCTCCCATTTTAAATGTAAAGTTTGATGAGTTTGGGAAAATGTACACAATTATACAATCACTACCATATTAAAAATATTAATCATTCTCTTCTTAAGATGGATTTTATTTATCTATTTATTTATTATGGGGGGAGGGAGGGGCAGAGAGACAGAATCCCAAGCAGTTTCCATGCTCAGTGTGGAGCCTGACACGACACTCGATCCCACCACCATAAGATCATGACCTGAGCTGAAATCAAGAGTTGGATGATTAACCCACTGCTCCCCCCAGGTGCCTCACAAAATATTAATCATTCATAATGCCCTCCATAAACCCCCTAGGGTTTGCAGTTAAGGCCTTCAACCCACCCTTGGTCCTAGCTGTCCCCACGGATTTGCTTTTCTAGAATTTTAAATAAATAGAATCATTTACTATGTACTTTTTAATGTCCTGCTTCTTTCACTGGCCTCATGTTCTTGGTTGAGATTCAGCCACATTGTTGCATGATCCCTCTTTCATGCTGAGTAGTATACCACATCACATGTTGTTTTTCTACTCTCTTACTGTAATTTAGATTATTTCTAGATTTGGCTATTAGGAACACAATTGCTATGAAGCTTCATGTACAAATTTGTGTGTATACAAATGTTTTCATCTCTCTGGGGTTGGTAAAGATCTATGTCCAGGGAAATACTACTGACTGGGTGGTCAGGTTTAATTTGTGAACAAACTGCCAAAGTGTCACGGCCATGTGATTCTGTATTCCCTCAAGAAATGTATGAATCCCATTTGCCCCACACCCTCTCCAGCTCTTCTCCTCTTAGTCATTCTGGAACAGTGGTATCTTAAGTAGCATTTTCCTACTATATAAAAAAAAATATCTTTCAAAGAGTTAAAGGTTACGGGGCACCTGGGTGGCTCAGTTAGTTAAGCATCCAACTCTTTTTTTTTTTTTAATGTTTATTTCTGAGACAGAGCATGAGTGGGGGAGGGGCTGAGAGAGAGGCAGACACAGAATCCGAAGCAGGCTCCAGGCTCCGAGCTGTCAGCACAGAGCCTGACGTTGGGCTCGAACCCACAAACCGTGAGATCATGACCTGAGCCGAAGTCGGTCGCTCAACCGACTGAGCCACCCAGGCGCCCCAACATCCGACTCCTGATCTCGGCTCAGGTCATGATCTTGCAGTTTGTGAGACTGAGCCCCATGTCGGGCTGCAAGTTGACAGCGCATAAGCTGCTTGGGACTCTCTCTCTCCCTCTGCCTCTTCCCTGCTCAGGTGCACTCTCTCCCTCTCTCAAAATAAATAAATAAACTTAAAAAAAATAAAATTTTAGGGGTGCCTTGGTGGCTCAGTTGGTTAAGTGTCCAGCTCTTGACTTTGGCTCATGTCATGATCTCATGGTTTGTGAGTTTGAGTCCCACATCGGGCTCTGTTCTGGAAACAGAGCCTGCTTGGGATTCTTTCTTCCCCTCCCCCCCAACTTGTGCTCTGTTTCTCTCTCTCTCAAAATAAAAAATTTTTAAATGTTTATTTATTTTGAGACAGAGAGAGAGAGAGAGAGAGAGAGAGAGAGAGAGAGAGGGAGAGACTGAGTGCGAGTGGGGGAGGGGCAGAGAGAGGGAGAGACAGAATCTGAACCAGGCTCCAGGCTCTGATCTGTCAGCACAGACAGAGCCCGATGTGGGGCTTGAACTCACGAACTGCAAGATCATGACCTGAGCTGAAGTATGACACTTAACCAACTGAGCCACCCAGGTGCCCCTAAAAATAAATAAATAAACTTAAAAACAAAAATTTTATTTTGAAGTCCCATATATCAATTTCCTCCTTTATGGTTTTAGGTTTTTTTGTGTTCTGGTTGAGAAATCTTTCCCTACTTAATCACTTTATTCTTCTTTATTTTGTTTTGCAATAAGGTTTTTTTAAATTAGCTTTAGGTGTACAAATAATTATTTGATATTTGTATATATTTCATCTACATTTTTGAAGAGTACTTTTGCTGGATATGGAATTTGTGGTTGACATATTTTTATTCCTTTCAGTATTTACATATGTCATCCTAATGTTTTCTGGCTTCCATTGTATCTGATCAGAAGTCATCCATTACCTGTATCATTTCCTCCCTGCATATAATGTATTTTCTTTTAGTTCTCTCAAAATGTCCTCTTTATCTTTACTTTTAGCAGTTTGACTATGATGTTAACCTAGGTGTAGCTTTGTGTTCATTGGTGTTTGTTAAGCTTTTTGCATGGAAAATTAACATTTTTCACCACACTTGGGATACTTTCTTACTATTTCTTCAAAAAATTTTTTTCTGCCTCTTTCTTGCTCTCCTTTCTGGGATACCAATTACATGTACGTTGGACTACTTGATATTGTATCACAGGTCTCTGAGGCTTTGCTCCTTTTTCTTCAAATTTTTTTCCCTTCTGTTCTTTCTCTTGGGTAATTCTTATTGAATTCACTGATTCTCTCTTTTGTCATTTTTTTGGTGCTGTTGAGTTCCTCCTATGTATTTTTCATTTCAGCTAGTGTGCTTTTTAACTTTAGAATTTCCATTTGGTTCTCTTCTATAGTTTCAGTTTCTCTGTTGAGAGGCTGTATTTGTTCATTCATTAGTATCACATTTTCCTTTATTTCTTTGAACATATTTATAATAGTAGGTTCAAAGCCTTTTTTTGTTAAATCAACATCCGGGCCTGCTCATTTATTTACTGCTTTTTCTTCTGGAGTGTGGGTCACATTTATATTGCAATTTCTTTGTGTGTCTAATAATTCCTGGTTGCAGACTGGCCATCATAGATCATATGATGTAGCATTCCACAATCTGCTTTGTTCTTCTGAAGATTGCTGTTTCTTGTTGTTGTTGTTGTTGTTGTTGTTGTTGTTGTTGTTGTTTTGTAGGCAATTAACTTACCTGGACTCAAACTGCAACATCTTTCATGTCATCCCACCTCCCACTCCTACATTGAAGTTTATAGTTGCTGATGTCTATGATTGTTTTTTCAGTTTCTAGCTGCTGCTAATTTAGCCTGGTCCTATGGAGGTTTTCTTTGCACTTGAGTAGTCTCACAGTCAGTCAAGGTTTCATGCAGAATTTATGCCAAGTTTATAAACTTTGATTTATACTCAAAGTTAATTCCCTCTTTGTCTCCCTTGTTTTTGGTGCTCCCACAAAAGTTTCCTGTTGCTTTGTTAGCCCCCTGTTCTCTCCTCTGTTATGGGTAAGACTTGTTCTCCACTGCCTACATTGTGTGGGTTGGGGAATGTACTCAGTCCTAGGCACTGTAAAGTCACAGATCTCACACGTATAGCTCTGTCTCTGTAAGACAGAGCTCCATTTGGTTTCTGTCTTTTTTTTTTTTTTTTTTTTGGCTCTCTGGGTTCTCATGCATGCATCTGTACTTTGGTGGTCAGCCAGGGATCTGAGCTTTTTCTATCTTACTTTAAAATTCCCCTCTACCTCAAGGACATAAAGATATTCTATACTTCCTTATAAAAATTCAAAATCTTTTGCCTTTCCTATTTAAGTCTTTAATCAATCTAAAATTATTTTTGTGTATAATAGGGATCCAATTTAATTTTTTTCATATGATAATCAATTGACCCTCCTTTACTCAGTGATCTGCAGTGCCATTGATGTCATAAACCAAGTCCATGTATATGAGCGTTCCTTAGTTATTTCTCTTTTACACTTGTCAGTGTTTTAATTCTTGTGTCAATACCATACTGTCTTAATTACTATAGCTTTATAGTAAGTCTTGATATTTGAGGGCAAATCTTTATTATTTTTCGTTGATAGGAGTATCTTTGCTACTTTTATGCTTTTTTACATACATTTTCTTTTTTCCAGCTTTATGGATATATAATAACATACAACATTGTGTAAGTTTAAGGTGTACAACACAATTTGATAAACATATACTTGCAAAATGATTATCACAGTAAGTGATATCTATATACATATACTTGCAAAGTGATTATCACAGTAAATATCTCCATCACCTCATATAATTACCTTTTTTTTTAATGGTGAGAACTTTTGAGATTTACTCTCTTACAACTTCTAAGCATATAACACAGTATTGTTAATGATAGTTACCACACTACTTAAAAAAAATCCTTGTAGCCATTCTGTGCCTTTTGATTGGAGAATTTAATTCCTTTATATTTAAAGTAATTATTGAAAGATAAGGACTTAAATGCTATCTTACTCATTGTTTTCTGGCAGTTTTGTAGTTCCCTTGTTATTTTCTTCCTCATGCTGTCTTCCTTTGCAAATTGATGATTTTCCATGGAAGTATGCTTTCATTTCCTCCTATTTATCTTTTGTGTATCTACTGTAACTTTTTGCTTTTTTGTTACCATGGGGTTTACATAAAATGTCTCATAGATGTAATAGTCTATTTCAAGGTGATAAATTTGATCACATACAAAAACTGTACCTTTTACTCCCCACCTCAACATTTTATGTTTTGATGTTATAATTTCTTTTTATATTATGTATCCATTAACAAATAATTATAGCTATATTTTAATATTTTTATTTTTTTATTATTTTTAAATATTTATTTTGAGAGAGATACAGAGAGCGTGAGCAGAGGAGGGACAGAGAGAGAGACACAGAATCCGAAGCACGTTCCAGGCTCTGAGCTGTCAGCACAGAGCCTGACATGGGGCTCCAACCCACAAACTGCAAGGTCATTCCCTGAGCCAAAGTTGGACACTTAATGTTCTGAGCCACCCAGGCACACCTAATTATTTTTATTTTTTAATATGTATTTAGTTGAGAGAGAGAGCAAGCAAGTGGGGGAAAGGCAGAGGGAGAGGGAATCTTAAACAGGCTCTATGCCCAGCAAAGAGCCTGATGTGGGTCTCAGTCTCACGACTGTGAGATCATGACCTGAGCCAAAATCAAGAGTCAGATGCTTAACCAACTGAGCTATCCAGGTGCCCCTCTCCTTCATTTCTAAAGGATAACTTTACCAGGTAAAGTATACTTGGTTGGCAGGGTTTTTTTCCATCACTTTAAATATATCATCCCACTCTTTCTTGGCCTGCAAGGCTTCTGCTAAGAAATCTGCAGATATCATTATGGAGGTTCCCATGTATGTGAAGACTTTTCTCTTGTTTAAAAAATTTTCCCTTTGATTTTAGACACTTTCATTACAAGAAAAAGAATATAGTTTTAGGTTGAAATTTGGTGGGGGGACCCATAGGCTTTATGATCTTGGATATCCAAATCTCTTCCCAGATTTGGGAAGTTCTCAGCCATTATTTCTTAAAATAAGCTTTCTGTCCCTTTCTCCCTCTCTTGTCCCTCTGGGAGCCCCTGATGTGTATATTGTTTTTCTTAATGGTATCCCATAGTCTCATAGACTTTCTTAACTTTTTCATTGTCCCCCTTGAGTGAATTATTTCAAATGACCCGTCTTCTACTTCACAGATTCTTCTGCTGGATCCAGCCTGCTATTTATGTGATCTATTGCACTTTTCATTTCATTCATTGTATTCTCCAGCCCCAGAATTTGTTTGATTATTTTCATGATCTCTCTCTGCTAAACTTCTCATTTCCTCCATGTATTGTTTTCCTTATTTTATTGAATTGTCTTTCTGTATTTTCTTGTACCTCACCAAGCTTCTTTCAAACAACTATTTTGCATTCTTTATCAAACAAATCTCAGATCTCCATTTCTTTGGCATTGGTTACTAGAAAACTGTACTCCTCTGGTGGTGCCATGTTTCATTGCTTTTTCATGTTCCTCAAAAAAAATTTTTTTTAGGTAGGTTCCATGCCCAGTGTGGAGCCCAATGTGGGGCTTGAACCCATGGCCCTGAGATCAAGACCTGAGCTGAGATCAAGACTTGTACACTTAACTGACTAAACCACCCAGATGGCCCCATGTTTCTCAAATTTTGTATTACTGTCTTTGAGGAAGCAGTCACCTCCACATCTTTACTGACTGGCTTTAGGAGAGAAATACCTTCTCTAAGCTCTGCTAGAAATTCCAAGGCTTTCTCAGACTTTTTCTATGGATATACCTGCTCCACATTTCTTGTTCCTTTTTGGGGGGAATCCTTTTTAAGATTATATGTCTTCTCTTGATCCTGCAAAGCCAGGCCAAGTTCTGACAGCCTCCCTTTGCTTGCTTTCCCTAGGGCAATGCTGAATGCTCAAGTTAGTGTGCTTTCCTCAATCCCACAGAGTCAGTATGGCTTTCTGTGAATGCTCACTAACTTTCTACAAAAAACACTTGCTCTTGCCACCATCAGGGATGCAGAAAGAGAGCTGGCCAGAGGGTGGAGGTGCATGTGGGTGAGGTGTGTGGCATGCTGGGGTGCCCTTGGGCCAATTGAGGGGATCTATAGGTGAGGAGACCCCAGCGGCTCACTGGCAGGCTTCCTGATAAGTCTGCAAAGTAATTAGTAGGATTCATGTTCCTCTGATCATGGCTGAGAGCCATGGCTGCTGTTCTCTCAGCCACTCCCCAGCCTCCTAGATGTGCGGCACACCTCCATATTCTGGATGGGATGAGAAACAAGTGGGTCCTCTTGGCAGACTTCTGCACAACTAGATTGCTGAGCACTTACTCCCATACTCTCAATTTCCCCTGTGGGAGAAATTTCAGGCTGAGAAGGTCTCTCCTGGCACTTAGCTGTGCCACCTTGGGGAAGGGGTGGGACATAGGTACACTGAAACTCTTCCTCTCACTCTCTTCATTACATCCAGTCTTCGATTTTCTTTTTTCCAACAGTGTGCTAGAACTTCTCTAGTGGAATTCTGGTCTTCCACAAAGGCCCTCTTATCTGTGGGTGATTACTGAATTGGTGTTCTTTGAGGGAAGATGGCAGAAAGCTCTTATTCCACCATGTTGATGATGTTATTCCACATATCTTCACAGATGTGCAGGCCAGATGGTCTCTGTTCTCTCTCAGCTGGTCACTGACATGTATTTATCCCCTTATCTCCTACATACATTTTATTATAAATTTTTTTAAGTTTATTTATTTATTTTTGAGAGAGAGAGAGAGAAAGCATGAGCATGAAGAGAGGAGAGGCAGAGAGAGAAGGAGAGAGGAAGAGAGAGGGAATTCCAAACAAGCTCTGCAATATCAGCATGGAGTCCAACATGGGGCTTAAATTCATGAACCATGAGATCATGACCTGAGCTGAAATCAAGAGTTGGACACTTAACCAACTAAACCACCCAGCTGTCCCCTACATACATTTTAGAATCAGCATGTCAAGTTTCTAAAAAAATTCTGTTTGGAATCTCATTCCCAGCACAGACTAATTTGGAGAGAACTAACATTTTTAGGATATTGTCTTCTAGTAATTAACATAGTTGTTCGTTTCATTTATTTAGGTCTTATTTTTAGATAAAGTTTTCAAACGTTTTCTGTAAAAGCCCTTAAAAGTGAACCCTTGAATAAGGTCCAGAGGGAAACAGCAGGCAATTACCAGCATCTGTGTACCCAAGGCCGAGCGATGTTATTTCAGGCATTTCTCAGGGTTTAGGGAAGTCAGTAAAACGATCAAAAGACTGAGAAGTTTAACTTGCCTCCAGGATATGTTTATGTACACATGAAATATTTGTAAGAAAAAATACTATAGAGAACAGAGTAACTGATAATGGCTACTCACCCCAGCCTTAATGTAAATAGGAGAAAATATCCAACCAAGAACACACAGCAGAAACGGAGCCTGAAACCAAGAAAGAGAATTACATTAGGGTTCCATCTAGGGCAAGCTCTTAAATGAGATGCAAGCTCAGTGACTTCTGTTTTGAGTCTAACAAATGTATCAGTACTGGGGAACCTTATAAACAACAGCCCAAGCACGCACCTTCTAGTACAATAAACTACTTACAGGCACTTGATCTTTGCCTATGAAAGAGTGCCTTCTTAATTTGGTGGGGGGGGGGGGGGGAGGGGGAGGGGGAGGTTTAACTGAGCCAGTTTTCAAGGTATTTATTTTTACTATTGTTTGTCTACTTCCAGAGAGGAACAAAGGTGGCTTATATATAGAAGATAGTTAAAAAAAAAAAAAAAAAAAAAAGTATCAGAAACCATTCAGAGAAATGAGGGAGAAACTCTACCAAAATTTCATACAAGTTATTGAAAATAAGGAATAAATTTGGCTCTGGCTTTCTTACAAAGAAGGGGTAAGGTAAGTTGAATTTATAAAGAAGATGCTAGTAAATTCTGAGAAGTAAATGGTGGTAAAGGCCAGGGCTTTTTGCTAGGTTTGAAATTGACTCTGCTAGAAGTGTCGTTTATTTTTGTAGTCTATAAGGAGAAAGATTAGACTCAGAAAGTAGGGAGCTTTCTGATTTACCCAGAAAAGTCAGATGGTTTATACAGAAATAAGTTAATAAGCCCAAGACTTATAAATTCACTTATATTTAGGCGAACAAATTCTATGTTCTACAACAAATATATCCCACAGATTAAATAAATAATCCATTTAATAGGTTTTATGGTTCAAACCTGGTATTCTTAGGAGGTCATTTAGGAATTTTGTAGTAATTAGTTGAATATCCTGAAGAGCACAGTTGAGCCCATTCTCAATACATACTTCAAATATACACATGCATATACATACACACATACATGTACATATAGACACATATACACATATATATCTGTATGTATATCTACACATAAACATGTATGTACACATCTATTTAAATGTTAATATGGTCTTTTCTCTTTTTCCTCCCTGGATGGTCTCCTAAAAGTTCTTTGTTCATTGTATTCCTATAGCCCTTGGGATGTAAACATTCTCTGTCTCTTCATTAACTTCATTAACTAAGAAGAATGAAAACTAGCACAATCATTTTGAAAATCAAAGACTTGGTTCTTTTCTTCTGTGACTTCTAAGAGGTCTTCAATATTTACCAGAGGTAGAAAGCAAGTTTTTATATTTAGGAGTTTTATTTGGACAATAATAAAGAGGGAGGTTAGTTGCTGCACAAGGTATTACTTACATTCCATTCAAAGGCCCCAATAGCAATCCCTGAAGTCGCTCCTATTCCAGCCAGGCCCATGAAGTGGCCACTGCCAATACTGGAGGCAAAAAGAGAAGCGCCTATCTGAAAATCAAAAGGTGATTACCTAGCAGAACTATCAGTCCAACTCCAAGAATTCATTTTCACAAATGTAAACTGAATTTTCCATTTTCTCAAAGGGGATTATTCCCTGGGCAGAATTCCCATTTATGTTTCTTCTACACAAACACCCTACCTACAAATTAGAAGCCAGTGAGAAGAGAGAACATGAAAAAAGAATGGCCATTCTTACATTGCCACATTTCACATGCTCCACCCACTTACTTGCAATTCCCTAATGCAGAAATATTAGCAGAGTGCAATTTCATCATTGTCTAAATAATTTAAAAATATCAATAATCTAACTGGTTGTAAGTGATTGGTTAAAATACTAAGGTGCATGAATATGATGAAATACAATGTAGCATACAGAAAGAATAAAGGAGCTTTTCATTAAACAATAAGGTAAGCAGTATGTATGATATAATCTCATTAAAATTTTATGTGTGCATCTTACACTTGCACAGATATATGCTTATATATGCATGGGAACGGTTCTGGATACATATATATATATATATATATATATATATATATATATAACAAAATATTTCTGGAGTTATGGTTATAGAGATGGAATGAGGAGAAAATTTCAAGTTCTATACTTAGACTATAACTTTTGGGCTTTTTACAATCAACATCTGTTACTTTCAAAAGAAAAAATTCCTAGAGGTATTTAAATGAGCAAAATCCCTCCTAAACCAATAACAGCTTTTTAATTGAGTAGAGATAGCCACTCCATTCAAAACAAAAATCCAACTATGATGCCTTTGACATGAGATAGATTTTAAACTAAATTATCAAGAGAGGTTGAAAATAATGAAGCCTTTTAGGTAAAAACAAACACCTCATCACTGACAATATTGACATAGGATAAAGTAGTATTCAAGATCAAAAGCATTAGGGGCCCCTGGGGGCTCAGTCAGTTAGGCATCCACTCTTGATTTTGGCTCAGATTCATGGGTTCAAGCCCCACGTCAGGCTCTGTGCTGGCGGTGCAGTCTGCTTGGGATTCTCTCTCTCTCTCTCTCTCTCTCTCTCTCTCTCTCTACCTCTCCTCATAAATAAACATAATAATAAAAAAATTTTTTTAAAGTAACTTTATAGTTACCTTATAGAACTACCTTTTACAAGGTAAAATGCACTAATAAGCCATCGTTGAGAACATACAGATATCAAATACCTTAACAGGGACAATTGTAAGGCAAAAAAGTCTTAGAAGTGGCACATAATAAATACTCAAATAATAGTAGTTATTTTTATTATTAAGAATGTTCACTACATTTACCATAATAGTTAAAAATTATATACAGTCTAATTTGCCCAATAATATGGTATTTAAATGGTGGCGTGTCCATATGATATAACACTATGCAACTGTATATAAATATAAAATAAATCTACCTATCTATGTTTATACAGATGTTGGAAGTTGCTAGCATGTTATTAAATTAAAAGATAGCTTTAAAAGGCACCATTTGTTAATTTAATAACTACTAATAAATGTCCATTGCCAACTATGCCCAGGCACTGTTCTAGGTATTAGGGATACATTAGTGAGTAAACTAGACAAAAATCCCTACTCTCATGAAGCCAACATTCTTTTGGGAAAAAGAGAATAAACAAAATAAATTAGAAGATTATTTTATAGCATGATAGTAATAAATACTATAGAGGAAAAAAAACTGGAGAGGTGGATAGGAAGTACTGGGAAATTGGGTGGTCAGGGTAGACTGTCTGAGAGAAGAAGACCAGAAGAGGTGGGGGCATAAGCCATGGGGATTCTGGGGAGAGTGCTCCAGCCAGAGAAAGCATCAGGGGCAAAGGCCCTGAGGCAGAAACACAGCTGGGTTGTTCAAGGACACTGGCTAGAGATGGGGAACAGGCATCCTGGGAGGCAAGGTCAGAGAGGTAACGAGGTACAGGACATCTGTGCCCTACTACAGGCCACTGTAAGGGGCTGGACTTTCATTTTGGGTGACATAGGCACCCCAACAGGGTTTTAAGCAGAAAAGTGACATGGTCTGACTTGAGTTTTAATAGGCTCTCTTTAGCTGCTCTGTTGAGATTGCATATAGAAGAGCCAAGGTAGAAGGAAGGAGCTCAACAAGCTGTTATACTTAATCCAGGTGAGAGACAATAGCAGCATGGACCTGGAGGCAGAGTTGATGGGAAGTGGTCAGATTTGAAAGATATTTTTTAGATCGAGTCGCAGGATTTCCTAATAGATGGGACGTTGGGTACAAGAGAAACTAAAGCATCTAACAAGCTTCCATGTTTGTTAACCAGAGCAACCAGAAGATGGAGTGTTGCTATTCAGGAGAAAAGAAAGGTGGTGAGAGAAGCAGATTTGCTGAGGGAAGTCCAGGGCTCCCTTTGGGGCTTGTTCAGTTTGAGATACCCGATAGACCTCTCAAGTGCAGTGTCAAACAGTACAGGTGTCATGTGTGAGTCTGGAGTTCACATGAGAGACCTGTGATTTGTTAGCATGTAACTGGTATTCAATGCCATGAGCTAGACGAGTTGCCAAGTATTTGAGTGTGATTGGAGAGAAGCAGTCAGGCGTGGGCCCTGGGGACTTCCAGTGTTAAGAAGCGAGGGAGATGGGGAAAACCAGCTGGGGAGACTGACCATGAGCAGCTGGGGAGGCAGCTGGAAAGGAGGAGAGCAAGGCGACAAAACAGGGAGGGAGGGAGGAAGGACTAAGAGCCTCAGAGTTTCACCACTGCCAAGCCAGCTTAGATGAGCACTGAGAACTGGGCACAAGAATAAGCCATGTACAATTAAAAAAAAAAAAAAAAAAAAAAAAAAAAAAAGGAGAGAAGGAAAAGTCAGTCACATGGAGGGCCTCAACAAGAGCAGCTGATACCCATCAGGTATCTGCTAATAAGAATATAAAACAAAAAAGATAGCCAGAGTGGCAAAAATCATTCTTTTAGTTTCCTTTACTAATACCATAAAATATTTTGTTCATGAAGCAATAACCCTAACAATGAAAAGAGAAGCCACAGCAAAGAAATTAATAAATCATAACATACGTAAACATTGGGAAGGCAAAGCATGTTACTGTCTCTTGGAAACCGTTAGAAGTGTCAGTTTTATGAGGTAATATGGGAAAGATTGTCATTTCTCTAGGTACAGAAAACATGACTACAGGTCTAAGTGGCTCAGGCAAAAGACTGGGGGTCTCACAGCCCAGGAAGAGGCTGTGTTGCTGGAATCCTCTGCAGAAAAATAAACTAAGGTAGGAGGCCCATTGCAAACATTTTTTTGCTGCATTCAATCTCTTTCTAAAGCAGGTTTACAAAAAAAAAAGAAGATTCAAGTATAATTCAGAGAGTTAAATGCCAGGAAAATGCTTTTCCCCAAATCTCCCAGCTAAGAGGCAAAGCCATTTCTGCTAGGTTGTTGGATCCATCAGAGTAAGTGTACTTTCCTTTTCCCTTTGAATAAAGGCAATTTCTCCTTCTGAGACAAGATTTCTCTCTTTGAAGTACTACCCCAGTGTGAAAAAAAAATCTTTGCCATAAGACTGGTTAACATTTGAGGGCAAAGAATATTAATGAGTAAGGGCCTGCTTCTTATATAATTCTCTAAATGTACCTTACATTCCTGTGCTGGAAATGCATGTACATTTTTACATGTACATGTACATTTTACATGTACATTTTACAGTTAATTTTTTTTAATGTTTGTTTATTTTTGAGAGAGAGAGTGTGAGGTGGGAAAGGGCAGACAGACAGGGAGACACAGAATCCAAAGCAGGCTTCAGGCTCCGAGCTGTCAGCACAGAGCCCCACGCAGGGCTTGAATTCATGAGCTATGAGATCACAACCTGAGCTGAAGTTGGACACTTAACCGACTGAGCCACCCAGGCGCCCCTATTTTTACATAATAAGTTATAAAGCAGCACTGGCTCAGGCTTGCCTTGGGTCCTAGGAGGTTGGGCCCTTCTGGTGACCCACATCTTCCTCCTCCCTGGGGCACTCCTACCCACTCTATCCTGGGTACAGGGTCATGGACAGGCAGCTGCCTCTTCTGCTGTGGGGGTTTTGAGGCACTCCTCTTGGATGGAGTCACTTTGAATAATGAATAATACATAAAAGACAAGAAATGGTTTCTACCCTGCCTCCCTCCATCTAGCATCATGCTGTTCCATACCCAAGCTTTGGTATATGCTGTTCCTTCTGCCTGGGATGCCCTCACACTCTACCTGCAAACACCTACTCCACCTCCAAACCCTGCTCAGATAACCCTACCTCTAGAAGACCTTTCCCGTCTTGTACCCCCTCCACCCAGCAAGCCTGAGTTTACCTTTCATCAGTATCTGGCCTGTGCACCTCCCACCAGACTCACTGCTGTCCTGCACTGTAACGTGATGCAATTTGCTGGATACACATATAACTCCCTTTCTAGATTGCGGGCTTCCAGCAGGCAAGACTGTCTGTTCCCCACCTGTGTCCTGGAACCTAGAACAATGCTTTGTACATACCAGGCACCTAATAAATGGTTAGTGAATTAAACTGAGTTGAATGAAAACATTTTGGTAAGAAACTACTTACGAGTTAAGCAAACTCTAATGAAATGACTTTCCCAATTTAGCAACTTCAAATTATTTTGGGTATAAGATATCTACATTAAAGTAACAGACAAGTTAACATGTGGCCGCCTAAGCGGATTGCCACATGCAAGCCTTACTCACCGGCCACCATGCTAGATTGCGGCCAGCCAGGAAGAAGTCGTCTACTGTCCCACGACTGCTTGACAGGATAGCCTTAAAAACAAATGAACAATAGAAATACAAGAAACAAACTGCTCCAAAGACACAGATCTCTCAAACGATCACCTTCATTTATCCATAAATCTCTTTAGCAGAGACCCCCCCAAATCCATTTTCCCTTTCTTTCTTTTTAGGAATAGAAGCCCCTACTCACTGGGTTACTCTGGCCACCCAGCAGGAGACTACAGTCTCTTCTAGCTCTGATTGTGTGGACATCTCCATTTCTCTACACTTCTGAGAAATTAATATTGCTTTATTTTTTCCCCCAACTAGTTAACCAGTGTCATAGCTTCTAGCAGAGTCTGGGAGATGAGTGGTTAGTGAATGTATGGATCAGTGAGGAATGGCAAACCTGAACAGGCGCCCAGCTTCTTCCAGAACAGCTGTCACTCTGCCATTATTACGGTGTCCTTCCAACACATCCAAGTCCTCTCTACTCAGGCTCCCCAGCTCTGATTCCCAGACTCTGATGTGGCCAAAAGACAATCCTGGGGATTTCCTGGAATGCCTAGGACTGGCATGACCTAAGGATGACAGCTGATTGACAGAAATATGTTTCTGTGGGAAGAGTGAACTTAAAAACTGCCGTCTGAGGGGTGCCTGGGTGGCTCAGTTGGTCAAGCGTCTTGACTCTTGATTTCAGCTCAGGCCATGATCTCACAGTTCCTAGGATTGAGTCCTGCTGGGCATGGAGCCTGCTTGGAATTCTCTCTCTCTCCCTCTCTCTCTGCCCCTACCCTGCTTTCTCTCTCTCTCAAAATAAATAAATAAACATTAAAAAAATCCTGCCATCCGAGGTATCTATATTATAATGCAATTTCCTCACATCATAAAGCCTCAAACCAAAGAAACAACTCTCCAAATCAGACACATTAGGTTAGTCTCACCTCATCTAGTCACTAAATATTTACCAAGGGTCTACTATGTGCAGAGCTGAACTTTTTAAAGAAAGCATCAGCTGGGAAACTTTTAAAAGGACTTAAAAAAATTCATCTGTTCTCAGAATAAAAGCATCCTCGCTTTCCACAAAGAGAGGACCAGACAGTAAGAAAAGCAGATCCTGGGGAGAAGGTGGCTTAAGTGCCTGTCCCTGCCTCTTCCTTCCTCCATGCTCTCTTCTTGGAATAATAACACCACCACAGCAGCCAGGCTGGTGGGGGAAGAAGATACAACCAACTCTTTCTCAAAGATCTCTGGGCTGAGACTGATAAAAAGAGAAAAACAAAAACAAAAACAAAGTGTAAGTTTTTTCCCTTTACCATCCTATAAGAGCCAAGACACTAGCAGCAAAGACTGATTTCTCAGTTCCCTGGGGGACTCAGCAGACAGGAGTTGATGAATGCTTTCAGAAAGAAGTCCCATCTGTGTGAATGTGGGCAATTTGGTTCAGCAAGAAAAGGGTGGTTTAATAACTGGAAGAAAATAAAGCTAGATTCATCCATTGAATCATACATAAAAATAATTTTCAGATGTTCTAGAGATTTAAATATGAAAAAACTATAAACTATTAGAAGAAAATTTGGGATAATATTTGTACAAATTTGGAATGGGAGAAAACTTTCCTAAGAAAAGCAGGAAATCTAGAAGATGCAAAGGAAAAGAGAGATAGTTGACTTCTTCAAGGTGAACAAAAACTCAAATGACAGAAAGACACCATTAATAGTTTAGACCAGTGGCTCTCAACAGAGATGATTTTTTTCCCCAACCACTCAGGGGATATTTGGCAGTGTCTGGTTACATTTTTGGTTATGAATGGGCAGGCGTCAAGGATACTTCTAAGCATCCTATTATGCACAGGACAGATACCCACAATGAATTATCTGGTCCCAAATATAAGTAGTAAACACTGGTTTGGACAAATGACAGCTTGGGGAAAACAAATGAGCAAGTCAAATGACAAAGAAGTTGATAAAAGCAAACAACACAGATAAAAAATGGCATATAAAAAGATGCTCAACCTCACTAGGAGTCTAGGAAGTACAAATTAAAGCTACAAAGACATACCACTGTCCACCCATCAGGCTGGCAAAACACACACACACACGCACACACACACACACACACACACACGCAGTAATGAGCAAGTCTTGGGGGAAAGAGCATGATCATATCCTGCTTGTGAAAAATGTAAATCTCAACAAGCTCTGGAGATTAGCATTTAGTAATATCTACTAAAATTTCAAATAAATGTATACTTCTGACCCAGCACTTCCAATTTTGGGAATCCATGCTACACAGATTAAAAGTACCAACACAACAATACCTGGCATCAAAACCAATACCTGGCAACAATCTAAGTGTAGATTAGTAGGGAAGAGCTGGATAGTATCTATTTGTGGGGACTACTAGGCAGTTAATAACAACATAAGCAGTATCTCTATCCATTGACCTAAAGGATTCTCTCCATATATAGTAAGTGGGGGAAAAGGCAGGCTGCAGAGTAATGTGTATGATACGATCGCATCTTCTATAAAGACAAAACACAAAATTCTACGTGTGTCTGCATGTGTGGATAAGCACTGAGAAAGGGGAGGGATACATGACCCATGGTTATCTCAGAGGGATGGGAATGGATGGGGGAAGAATAGTAACTTATTCTTTATTTATGCATCTTTTCACTCTTACAATGAGCATGTTAATATTTTCCTAATTAAAAACAATGTAAGATTATCCAAAAGAACAAATGGAAAGATAATACAAAGAAGGGAAAAGATCAGAGCATTCTGGATAACTATGTATGTTTTATGGCTCCCAGAACAGAAGGAACAGCAGGTTTCTTTAGGAAATGACCAGATGGCTTACCAGTCCTCTGACCTTGGCCAGACTTAGGCCCCAACTGAGTCTGGGACAAAACTGGGTGGGGGCTTCCCAATTCAATGAGAGCACTAGAAGAAGGATCCAAAAATAAGTACTCATTACTCAGAGACCCTGTGTCTTTGGGTACTTAGAAGGATGTTTCTCATAACTGAGGCCAATTAAAAAAAAATCCTCAGTTTGAATGATCTGGATAAACACCCCAGATTTCTCCTTTATGTTTGGAATAAAGAGCCTATATTTTCTCTTCTGGTACAAAATTCTCTTAATAGGATGGAGACCATGTCTCCATTACTCTATCTGCTTACTAGCAGCATAGTGACTTAGTGTAAGCCCTCAAAAAGAGTGTCCAGTGATCGTATTTTGAAAGGCACAGTAAGATTCTGCACAGTAAGATCCTGCTCGTAACCTGGTGAAGTGTCCCAAAGTAAAGGTCACATGGGCATGAAAGCTTCAGCTGGGTGGGGGCCACCCAGAATGAAAACTCTCCCATTGGTTTAGTGAATGGTGGCAGTCACCAGATACTCCTGCTTGGTGAAGCAGGCCAGGCAGAGGCTTCTGATGGTTAACAGCTTATCGGAGGGGTGACACCATGACACCAACCAAAGCTGTCATACCCATCTGATCTTTCGCTGGAATGCAGGCCTGTCCCAGGGTAGCATGGTTAAAAGACACCTTTTTGAGTGCTTACGTACTAAGCTCTAGTGGGCAGATGGCAATAAAGGAGACATGGTCTCCACCCTCTTAAAAGAAGCTTGTACGAAGAAATAAGCTTTTTATTCAGATTTAAAGGGAACACTTAGAGCCCTAAGTTACTAGTGACCTTTGAGATTTTGCTAGCAAGGCAAAGGGATTAAGATCATGAGTCAGATCAGACAGCTCTAGGTTCAAATCTGGACCCAATCTTTCCCTGGTTACTTAAATTCTTTGAGCCTCAGTTTCCTCAACTGGGGAATTAGTGGGAATGACAGTATGTTATTCACAGCAGGGTTGTGAGGACATGAACTTGAAGCACTCACAGCAGACCTGTCACTTAAAGGCCTAATCAGAGATAGCCGTCACTATTATCACCATCATCATCATGATCTTAATAGCGCCTGCTTATCAAACACCTCTCAGGTTCCAGGCAGCGATCACGGGGGAGGGATTTGAGCCTGCTCATTTATTTGGGTGGTGGTGGGGGGGGTGGGGGACACGTGAGATTAATCAATATGGCTCCATTACTGAGGATTTGCATTTATTTACCTTTGGCTGGAGGGTAGGAAGTAGGTAGGCACAGGGAGAGTGAAGAGGTCTCCACGGGCCAACAAGGGCTGTGCATAGGCTGGGGCAGGATACTGGGGCGGGATGCAAGGTCGGGGACCAGGTGACTGGCAGGGAGGGGGTCAAACCCAGCCTGGGGTCCAGGGCCCCGCCTTCCCCTCCGGGCCCCGACGACGTACCCACAGCCCGATGCCCAGGACCAACAGGAAGTACAAAACCATCACCAGGATGTCTAGGGCGCTAGTGACGCCGAAGCCCAAAGCATTCCAGCTAGAGATGTCGCCATACCACGAAAAGCTCATGGTGGCGCTTCTGGGCCAGGTGAGTAGTGCGGGCTATCACAGGAGGCGGCAACGGCTCTCACTTTGGCTTCGGCTGTGGCTCCGCCACCGTAGTGCGTCACGGGAAGGGCCGCGGGGCAGCCTGGGAGTTACCTGCAGGCCTCGCGGCCCAGCGCGGCCAAGTCCCCTCCTCCCTCCTCCCCCCACCCTCCCAGGTTGGGGATCCCGGCTTCCTTAGGGGTTGGTCTATTTAGTGAGAAAACGAAAAGCCTTTCCTCACTGCTGTACCAGGTACAACACCTCCCCCCCCTCCCCCCCCCCATTCCCCTGGGTGCGCGGCACTTCCTGGAACTTGGACTTCGAGTTAGGCTGGACTGGGCCAAGCGTGAGTTAACAGGGGCAGGATCAGTCGCTGTGCATCTTTCTGAGCCATCCTTGGGGCCTGCAGCAAAGTGAGAAGCCCGTGATACTGCCATTGTCTTCATTTTTGCGTTAATTTGGATTTAGTAAAACAATTACATTAGGATATTATTTCTCGAGTCCTGACTTTTTCGATGCCCCCTTAAATTCTGCACCAAGGAAAATGCCTCACTCGCCTCACCCTAGTCAGGGTCCTACTTGGGCCAACTGATTTCAGAGGGGCCCCAGCTTTTTGCAATTTGATCTTTCGCTGGTGATGTGAGCATTTTTAGTCTGGGCCAAGCGTTACTCTCCTTGATGTTTCTGCCAAAGATGTTTTTCTGCTAAATTGTACTTTTTGAAATTTTGGCTAATAATACTAACAACAAAAAATACTAGTAACAATAATAATAGCTAACATAATAGTTCTTGCTAGATTTCCTTCTTTGTACTTTGCACGTGTTAACTCATTTGATTCTCACAATAAGCAAGTTGAATTTATGACCACAAGGATGGGGGGCTGCTGGGGGGGGTGTTGCTTATACTGGCTGGTAGCCATTTAGAGGTCTATGATCACGGCCTCCTGAGCAGAATTCTGTAATCCTAGTTCAGTGCTGTTCAAAAGAAATATACTATGAATCACAGATGTTATTTAATTTTTTTTCCAGCTTTATTAAGGTATGATTGACAAATAAAAATTGTGTGTATTTAAGGTGTAGGTGATGTTTTGACAAATTACCATAATCTAACATATCAATCACTTCCCATCATTACCATTTCGTGTGTGTGTGTGTGTGTGTGGTAAGAACACTTGAGATCTACTCTGTTAGCAAATTTCAAGTATGCAGTACATTATAATTGACTGTAGTCACCATGTCATACACTAGGTCTCTTGAATTTATTCATTTTATAACTGCAAATTTGTACCCTTTGATTAATATCTCCCCTTTCCCCCCAGGCCCACCCTCGCTTCTGGTAACCACCATTCAGTCTCTGTGAGTTTGGCTTTTATTATTGTTATTTTTTTAGATTTCACGTATAGGTGAGATCATATAATGCCTTTCTGTGCCTAGTTTATTTCACTCAGCATAATGTCTTCCAGGTTTATCCATGC
This sequence comes from Panthera onca, assembly GCF_046562875.1. Classification (NCBI taxonomy): domain Eukaryota; kingdom Metazoa; phylum Chordata; class Mammalia; order Carnivora; family Felidae; genus Panthera; species Panthera onca. The sequence continues at coordinate 18,581,909 of NC_138350.1, forward strand.
TATTGCAAATGGCAAGATTTTCTTCTTTTGTGAGGCTGAATAATATTCCATTATGTCCATATATATCACATTTTCTTTACTCATTCATCTGCCCCTGGATGCTTAGGTTGCTTCCATATCTTGGCTACTGTATAACGCTGCAGTGAACATGGGGGTGCAGGTATCTCTTTGAGATAGTGACTTTATTTCCTTTGGATACATACCCAGAAGTGGGATTGCTGAATCATGTAATAGTCTTTTTTAATGTTTTGAGGAACCTCTATGCTCTTTTCCATAGAGGCTGTGCCAATTTACATTCTCACTAATATTTTTTCCCTTTTCTCTACATCTTTGCCAGTATTTGTTATCTCTTGTCTTTTTGATAATAGCCATCCTACCAAGTGTGAGGTGATATCTCATTGTGGTTTTGATTTATATTTACTTGATGATGAATGATGTTGAGCATCTTTTCATATGCCTGTTGGTCATTTGTATGTCTTCTTTGGAAAAGTCTCTATTCAGGGTCTTTGCCCACCATTTAACCGGTTGTTTTTGTGATATTGAGTTGTATGGGTTCCTTATGTATTTTGGATATTAATCCCTTATCAGATATAGGTATACCTTTGGAGATCTTGAGGTTCAGTTCCAGACAACTGCAATAAAGCGAAAATTGCAATAAAGTGAGTCAAATGAATGGTTTGGTTTCCCAGTGCATATAAAAGTTATGTTTACAGCATATTGTAGTCTATTAAGTATGCAATAGCATTATATCTAAAAAAATGCACATAACTTAATAAAAAATACTTCTGGCTAAATAATGCTAACCATCATCTGAGCTTTCAGCAAGTCATAATCATAATCACACATCACCATAACAGATATAATAATAATGAGAAAGTTTGAAATATTGTGAGAATTACCAAAATGTGGCACAGAGACATGAAGTGCACAAATACTGTTGGAAAAATGGTGTTAATGGACTTGTTCAACTCAGAGTTTCCACAACCTTCACCTTGTAAAAAAAGTGTGCAAGAAAGTGGAGTGCAATAAAATGAGGTCTGCCTGTATAGAGTTTGCAAATATTTTCTGCCATTCTGTAGGTTGCTTTTTCATATTGTTGATTGTTTCCTTGGCTGTGTCCCAGATATAATTTTAAATTTTCTAGTAGCCACATTAAAAAAAAGTAAAAGAAACAGGTGAAATTAGTTTAAATAATATATTTTGTTTAACCCATTATATTCAAAATATTACCATTTCAATGTAATTAATGTCAACATGGTTGAGATATTTTATATTCTTTTTTCCACATTAAGTCTTCAAAATCTGGTATATATTTTACACTTACAGCCCATCTCAGTTCACATGCTAACTTTTCACCAGAAGTACTTGATCTATATTTAGATTTAATAAAAATTTTAAACTGTTTATTTATTTATTTCTGAGAGTGGGGAGGTACAGAGAGGGAGAGAGAGAATCCCAAGCAGGTTCCATGCTGTCAGTGCAGAGCCCAACTTGGGGCTTGATCTAATGAACTGTGAGATCATGACCTGAGCCGAAATCAAGAGTTGGATGCTTAACTGACTGAGCCACCCAGGTGTCCCTAGGTTTAAGAAAATTTACCTTTGAAAAAGTAAATTCACATACCAAGTTGTTCTACATATACTTAAAAGTTTTCCAGTAACTGAACTAAGTACCCAAATTTCAAACAGTTTGTCATTAACTTACAAACTGTTTCATCTTTTTGTGAGAATTTATTTGACTTGGAAGCAAAAGCATATCCTTTTCAAAACTACAACTGTCCAAGTTAATTCACTAGCTCTGTTGTCAATGCAATATTATTAACAATGAATTCAAAAAGGCATTACATAGTTTGAAAAACATTTCTAAACTGATCAGTAACACAAAGCATTCTTCAAATTTTTCTTGTAGTTTTTGCTGCCAATTACAGAACAGCCAGTTGACAATTAAAATCTTTGACATATTGAGTCATGTTAGGAGAATGCATAAGATCATTATTACTGATCTGTGTCGTAAAGTTCCAATTTCAACATAAATTTTTATACTTGGCTAGCTATATTACAAATAAGTTTTTCCCTTCTTTGACTATTCAAATTTGGCCAGTTCATACATAGTACACGTTAGTGAAAGGATGGGTACAGACTGCCGGTTTTTGTCTTTGATTATTGGATATTTAACAAGCATTCCTTTTATTTCAAGGAAATCTTGAATTGCAGTTGACATTACAGTAATTGTGAAGTTTTCAAGACTTACCCAATGAGCATTGGCAAAAGCACAACTTCATTAAATTCATTGCCTTCTATTTCTTTGAGCAGTTCTATAAAATGATTATTCATATTATTCGCACATATATATTAAATGATCTTCAGAACTGTATCCATCCATGACACTTTCCCTAGAGTCTGCTATAAAAACTAAGCGCAAGTTTTTTTTTTTTAAGTATTTATTTATTTTTTGGGGGAGAGCGCAGGCAGAGGAGGGGCAGAGAGAAGAGGACAGAGGATCCAAAGCCTGTGCTGACAGGCTGACAGCAGTGAGCCCGATGTGGGGCTTGAACTCATGAACCACGAGATCATGACCTGAGCCAAAATTGGGTGCTCAACCGACTGAGCCACCCAGGTGCTCTAGTTATGTTATTTCAGTGGTTGTTTTAGAGCTTATAATATATATCTTTAACTTAACCCAAGTGATATTATTTCACCTCATATATAAGAACTTTACAGTTGTATGCTTCCATTTCTCCTCTCCAGTCTTTGTGATATTGTCATACATTGTACTTTCTATTTGTTATAAATTTTAAATTATACATCTTATTTCTTTTTAAAATGGTTTGTTATCCTTAAAAGAGATTTAAATAATAATTTAAAAATCTTTATATTTACTCGCACCATTACCATTTCTGGCACTCTTCATTCCTTTGTGTAGATCCAGACTTCCAGCTTGTGTCATTTTTCTTTTGCTCGAGTGATTTCCTGTAACATCTCTTGTGTGTGAGTCTGCTGGTGATACATTCTTTCAGCTTTTATATGTCTGAAAAATCTTTACTTAGCCATCTTTTTGAAAGATATATATTTTTTTAACGTTTTTATTTATTTTTGAGACAGAGAGAGTCAGAGCATGAACGGGGGAGGGGCAGAGAGAGAGGGAGACACAGAATCGGAAGCAGGCTCCAGGTCTGAGCCATCAGCCCAGAGCCCGATGCGGGGCTCGAACCCACGGACCGCGAGATCGTGACCTGAGCCGAAGTCGGACGCTTAACCGACTGCGCCACCCAGGCGCCCCGAAAGATATTTTTACTAAGTGAATTCCAGGAGGATACTTTTTTCTTTCAGTACTTTTAAGATCTTGCTCTACCATCTTCTAGATTCATCAATTTTGATGAGAAATTTGCTGTCATCCTTATCTTTGTTTCTCTGTACATAATGTGTATTTTTTCCTCTGGCCACTTTTAAGATTTTCTCTTAAAGGAGTTGGTTTAAGAAATGTGATGATTAAGATGTGCCTTGTTAGGGTTTTCTTTATGTTTTTGTGATTATGTTTGTTAAATTTCTTACATGTGTTGGCATATAGTTTTCATCAAATTAAGAAAACTTTCTGCCATTTTTTTCAAATGCCTCCCTTCTCTTTCAGAGGCTCCAAGAACATGCATATTACATCACTTGAAGTTATCCCCCATGTTACTGATGTTCTGTTTATTTTTCAATCCAAATTCAATTCCAAATTTCAATTCTTTTCTTCTGTAATTTCTAATCTATCATTGATCTCATTTTCATCACAGATGTAGTTCTTGAACTTTAGTTATAAAAAAACTTTTCCATATACTTACCTAACATATTTGATCTTTCCTGAAGCTTCTTGCACGTGTAAAATGGCATAACAGCTGTTGTGGGGACACCTGGGTGGCTCAGTTGGTTAAGGGTCCAACTTCGGCTCAGGTCATGATCTAGGTTTGTGGGTTCAAGCTCTGAGTTGGGCTCTGTGGTGTGTGGAGCCTGCTTGGGATTCTCTCTCCCTCTTTCTCTGCCCCTCCCCTGCTCATGCTCTTTCTTTCTCTCAAAATAAATAAATAAACTTAAAAAAAATTGCTGTAATGTCCTTGTCTATTCATTTATTATCTATGTCAATTCTGGGTCAGTTTTGATTAGTTGATTTTCCCCTGATTATGGATCATGTTTTCCCTCTTCTTTGCATGCCCGGTCATTTGTGGTTGAATGACAGACATTGTGAATTGTATTTTGTTGGGTGCTAGATATTTTTGTACTCCTACAAACATTATTGAGTTTTGTTCTGGTGTGTGGTTAAATTACTTGGAAACAGCTTAATCAATTCCAGACTTGCTCTTGAGATTTTTTTTTTTTCCAGGTGAGATCACAGGAGTGTTAAGGCTAATTCCCTGCTACTCAGGCAAACTCTTCTGAGTACTCCACCCAAGCTTTATAATTCTGAGGTTTTTCATGCTCACTGGTGAGAACAGGCATTATTTTCAGCTCTGAATTTTCTCTGGGTATTGGTCTCTCTAATTGTTTTTTTGTAGGTTTTCCTTGGCCTCAGGTAGTTTCCTCAAAGGCTTACACTGATCACCACTTAGTTGAATACTTGAGGGTGACCCTCTGAAGATTTGCCAAATTTTCTTCTGTTCAGCATTCTCTTTTCTGACACTCTGCCCTATGAACTCCAGCTGCTTTGGATCCTGGAGCATCTTTATCTCTTTAACTCAGGAGGACCACTGGGGTCTGCCTGTATTCTCCCCACTCAGCCTGGAAACTCTCTCCAGAGAGTAATCTGGGGGCAATTGCAGGGCTCACCTTGTTTGTTTCTCATTCCTTCTTTCATTGCCTGATGTCCAGTGATTCAACAACCATTTTTTCATGTATTTTGCTTCATTTTTTCCCCATTGTTTCATGCGGGGGAGTAAATCTGGTTCCTACTACTATATATTAGCCAGAATATCCTTTCCTTAAAAAAAGTACCCAGATTTATTGAGATACAATTCACATATCATACATTCCAAATATTTAAAGTGTTCAATTTGGTGGTTTTTTTGTATACTCACAACTCACAGAGTTGTGCAAATATAACTACAATCAATTTTAGAACATTTTAATCATCCTAGAAAGAAACCCCATACACTTTAGCTGTTACCCCATCTCCACTAATTCACCCATTCCATCCCAGACCTAGATTTGCACATTCTAGACATTTCATGTACATAGAACCATACAATATGTAGCCTTTGGTGTCTGGCTTTTTTACACTTAGTAGAATGTTTTCAAGTTTGTGAAAATGTTCCAAAATTGATAAAATATTCTAAAATTCATAACTTTGGGCTATTATAACTAATACTGTTTTGAACATACATGTATATGTTTCTGTGTAGACACATGGTTTCCTTTCTCTTTGGTATATGCCTAGGAGTGGAATTGCTGGGTCATATCATAACTCTGTGTTTTGCTTTCAGAGGGAATGCCAGACTGTTTTCCTGTGTTGCTGCATCAGGGTTGTTCCCACCAGTGACATATGAGGGTTCTGATTACTCCGCATCCTCACCAGCACTTTTATTGTTTACCTTTTTGATTATAGCCATCCAAATATGTTTGAAGTAGTATCTCATTGCAGTTTTAATCTAATATAGATTAAATGACTAATCATGTTGAACATATTTTCATTTGGTTATTGGCTATTTGTATATCTTTCATGGAGAAGTGTCTATTTGGGTCTTTTGTACATTTTTTTTAGTTGGGATGTCTTTTTATTGTTGAGTTGTAAGAGTTCTCTATGTATTCTGGGCACAAGTCCCTTATCAAATATATGATTTGTGAATATTTTTCCCATTCTGTGACTTGTCTTTTCATTTTCTTGATGGTATCTCTGAAGCACAGAAGTTTTTAATTTTGATGAATTCCAGTTTATGTATTGTTTTCATTTGTTGTTCATGCTTTTGGTATTATATCTGAGAGATCATTTGCCTAATCCAAAGTCATAAAGATTTACCCATATGTTTTCTTTTAAGAGTGTTATAGTTTTAGCTCTTACATCTAGACTTTTGATCTATTTTGAATTAATTTTTCTAAATGGGGTGAGGTAGGGGTCCAATGTAATTCTTTTACATGTGGATATAGTTTTCCCATCACCATTTGTTGAGAAGACTATTCTTTCCCCATTGAATGGTCTTGGCACCTTTATCAAAAATCAACTGACCATTGAAATATGGTTTTATTTCTAGACTCTTAATTATGTTCCACTGATCTATATATGTATCCCTCTGTTATCACCACATTGTCTTGATTATTATTGATGAGGGATTGTAAGGCAATCTGTCACCCTGCAAACAAACCTGCTCCCCCACCCCAGGTGGGATATGTGTGATATTCCTCAGGCACTTCTGGCTGCCCAAGAACAAAGGAAAGGACAGAAAACAAATGGTTAAACTGATAGAGTCTCCCAGTTTGCAAATATCTTACTAAAATTATAAGAAAAGGGCAGTCTTATCAATAGCCTAATCTCCAGGACTCCTTACACTCTTGATAATGCTTTGCTAGAAGGAAAACAACCTTAGCTTGACAACAGCTAGGTCCTGTAACCTGTAAGTCATTTTTAGCATATGGAAATCCCTTAAAAAAATTTCCTCTTGACTTATCTCCCGCAACTCCATAGTATATACCCCTCTTCACAACCCCAGTGCAGCTCTTTCTGCCTACATGTCCTGTCCCTGTGCTTTAATAAAATCACCTTTTTGCACCAAAGATGTATTTCAGAATTCTTTCTTGACCATTGGCTCTGAAACCTTCACGCCCCCCCCCCCCCCCCCCCCCCCCCGCCACAACCCTATCATTATTGCTTTGTAAATAGGTTTTAAAATAGGGAATTGTGAGTCTTTCAACCTTGGTTTCTTTCAAGATTGTTTGACTATTTTGGGTCATTTGAGTTTTCATATTATTTTTAGGATCAGCTTTCTAATTTCTACAAAGAAGCCAGATGGGGTTCTTAAAAGGATTGAGTTGAATCTGTAGATTTTGGAGAGCATTGTCATGTTATCAATAGCATCTCATCCATGCACATAGGATATAGCTCTATTTATTTAGGTCTTCTTTAATTTCTTTCCACACTGTATAGTGGTTTTCAGAGTATAAAATTTTCCACTACATTTGTTAAATATATTCCTAAGTATGTATTCATTTTGATCTTATTGTAAATGGAATTATTTTTTTACTTTCGTTTTTGGATTGTTCATTGCTAGTGTGTAGAAATACAATTGAGTTTTTCCAGCTTTATTGCAGTATAATTGACAAATAAAAGTTGCATATATTTATGGTATACAATATGATGTTTTGATACATGTATACATTGTGAAATGATAACTACAATCAAGCTAATTAACATATCCATCACCTCACATAGTTGTAATTTTGTGTGTGTGTGTGTGTGGTGAGAACATTTGTTTTCTTAGCAAATTTTAAGTATACAATATAGTATACTATAGCTATCATGCTATACATTAGATCTCCAGAATTTATTCATCCTGAATAATTGAAACTTTGTACCCTAACATCTCATAACTGATTTTTGTATATTGATCTTATATCCTGCAATTTTGCTGAACTTGTAAATTAGCCCTAGTAGTGTTTTTGTGGATTTCTTAGGATTTACTATATATGAGGTCACATCATCTGTGAATAGAGATAGTTTTTACTTCTTTCCTTTCAATCTGGATGCCTTTTTTCTTTTTTTTCCTTGTCTAATTGCCCAGGCTAGAGCCTCTTTCCCCAACCAGGCCCATCTGATAAGCTTCACTCATCGCAGCTGATTGCTTTGTCATTTTCAACAATGCCATGGGGCATACATTGCTTCACAGACTGATCCAATTAAATTTAGGTTCATTTGCCAGGATAGTTTTTGAGGTCAGTGTTTGAGATTTGTTCTGACCCCAGGAGGGCTCTTCTTAGTTGTCTCTTTTTCTGATTTTCCCTGGTAAATTAGCTGGCCTATGGTCTAGTTTATCTCTCTAGTGAAGTTAACAGTCTTCTCTTAATTGCATTTTACCACAGGTCTGTTGTTTTGAGAGTGCCTTTAGGTTTGAGCTTCCTCCTACTCTGTTGCAAATAAAGCCAGTTCACTTGGGAAGGGCTTCAGAGATCTTTGTTTTGTCCTGCCTTTCCCCCTGAGCAAAATCTCAGTCTTAGCTCTGAGGCTGGGGCAGGGTCTGACAACTCTGCTTTAGGAACTGGGCACTCATCCAGGGGCCTTTGATCTTCTTAGCTTGCTGCAATGTCCACTTTATGAGTAAGCTTCAGCAAGGGTGACGTGTATCCCAGTATTTCAGTGTGTCCTCTCCAAGGTAGAGTGTCTGTCACAGTGAATGCTGAGCGGGACAGAGCCCCCAACCTCTCCCTGGAATTTAGTATCTGCAGTAGGTAGCTGGGGCTGGGGGGTGAAAAATGCTGATGGACTGCCCTTCTCTGGAGGATACTATAACTTTTAAGTTCGAGCTGGTTGAGGAGGGTGCCCTGTGTTTCTTGGCTGCACTTGCCAGGAATGGTGTTTCTAATCACATTGGGCTGGGGGCGGGGAAGGGAACAGGTTATGATCGAAATGCTATAGACTCTCACTTCTTTTGCCAGGTTTTAGTAGATGCTCTTGAATAAATATTTCTCTCTCTTTTATTTCCAAAGATATTTTATTTATTTATTAAAAAAATTTTTTTAACATGAAATATATTGTCAAATTGGTTTCCATACAACACCCAGTGCTCATCCCAACAGGTGCCCTCCTCAATGCCCATCATCCACTCTCCCCCTCCCTCCCACCCCCCATCAACCCTTAGTTTTTGAATAAATATTTCATTAGCTGTATGCCCTCAGGTCTGTTTCCAGAGACTATAAATATAAATATGTAAACGTATATATAAAGACGTATATATACACATATATGTATATATAGACTTTAAATGTTTATGTATAAAAATATATATTATTTCTTAAAATTTATGTATATTTTAAGAATATATATAATAAGTATAAATAAAAATTTTATATATATATATATATATATATAAATTTAAAAATTTACCAGTTTTCCTGCAGAGTGGATCTGTGCAGCTCTTCGTGTTGCCATTTCAAAAGTTAAACTCTTAAATAAAATAAATAAACAAAAAACTCAACAAAACAAAACAAAAGTGGAACTCTCCCTCTCCCCAGATGGTTTTTGAAACTCTGGAAATAAATGCCCAGCTGAATGCTTACACAACTTCTACTGCAGAAAAGACTTGAGGATTGATGCCCCAGTGAGTCAAACCTCTTACCTTCTTTCTTAATTAAAAAAAAAAGAATTTTTTTTTTTTGCTGGCCACACATTAATTTGTAGAGTAAAAACCCTTGTTACCTTGAATTTTAATTTTCCTAGCTCTTTTGTCATAAAAGGGTACTCATAATCTAGCTAGATCCTAAAGCAGGATTCTCTTAGGATTGGATTCATTCTTTCCACTCTGTTGGGGGACAGGGGCACATGGGAAACAACCTTGTTTGAGGTGCCCGTGTTCTTCCAGCATTCACCCCACCTAGTGGGCAAATTTTATATAGACAACTTTGAGTCTAGATTAGATTTAGTAGTCTCTGGTACCCTCCAGTGATAAATCACAGTAGCACAGTGATTTCTGGTCATTAGATTATATTCGTGAAGTGAATTGATTTTTTTTTAAGTTTATTTATTTATTTAGAGAGAGAGAGTGGGGAAGGGCAGAGAGAGGGGGAAGGGGGAGAGAATCCCAAGCAGGCTTCATGCTCCCAGTACAGAGCCCAACATGGGACTTGAAATCACCAACCTGAGTGGAAACCAGGAGTCATATGCCTAACTGAGCCACCCAGGCGTCCTTGGTGAAGTGGATGTAGTACATCAAAGGATGTAGCACATCCATATGCCTCCTCTGTTGGGGTTCCTATGATTCCAGATCCTTTTTTTCCCCATTCCACAGAGCAGTAGGGGATCATCTTAATGGTTGAGAACCAATTATTCCCACCCATTTTATTCTAGCAGAGAAGGCATCCACTGGGATTGACCTAATTGCAGGTGTCCTACCACCCCAGCCCTCTCTCTATTGTTTGTCAGACCAAACTACCTGAATTTGTGACCCAAAGGTTGAGAAGCCTATTGTCTTTGTGGTCAGTCCAAAGCTATGATCTTGTACTCCTGAGCTGCATCCTATGCTGTGTTTAGTTTAATTGGACATCCAGTCCACGGACTCTAGTTATTATTTTATTCAAGAAGGATCATTTAGAAAAAAAAAAGATCCAACCTCCTTGGTGGTAGTTTGTCCTAGAATGTTGGTTTTAATTATTGCAGGCCAAACCTCTTCTGCCTTCTCACCTTACTTGAGATTTCCCATATGAAAAGCCCTAAAACTGATCTAGGGATAATCATTTTTGAAAAACATGACACTCCCCGAAGTCAGAAGTTCTACATTCAGAGACATCATTAAGGGTGTGGAGAGATGACAGAATGATTTCCTCCATCCATGCAACTTGGAGACAGGGAAATATTTAAAGAGAGAAAGGTGAACATCTGGCCTTGGCCTCATCATATGAAGCCTCTGGCAGGGGCAAGGGTAGAGGAAAATTGATGCCCTCTTTTTTCACATGCAATACAGCCTGTGTGGGCTCTTGCACACATACCTACCTCATCGTCCTTAACTAGAGCTATAGGCCTGAGGCATTTGCAAGAGCGTTTATATATGGTTCCAAGTTGTCACAGCTACTGGGTGCATCAGAAATTTCTTTTTTTTTAATTTTTAAATTTCTCTAAAAAAAATTTACATCCAAGTTACTTGGCATATAGTGCAACAATGATTTCAGGAGTAGATTCCTTAGTGCCCCTTATCCATTTAGCCCCCCCCCCCCCCAGCTCTCCGGTAACCCTCTGTTTGTTCTTCATATTTAAGAGTCTCTTATGTTTTGTCCCCCTCCCTGTTTTTATATTATTTTTTCTTCCCTTCCCTTATGTTCATCTGTTCTGTATGCTAAAGTCCTCATATGAGTGAAGTCATATGATATTTGTCTTTCTCTGACTAATTTCGCTTAGCATAATACCCTCTAGTTCCATCCATGTAGTTGCAAATGGAAAGATTTCATTCTTTTTGATTGCCAAATAATACTCCATTGTATATATATACCACATCTTCTTTATCCATTCATCCATTGATGGACATTTGGGCTCTTTCCATACTTCGGCTATTGTTGATAATGTTGCCATAAACATTGGGGTGCATGTGCCCCTTTGAAAGCATACCTGTATCCCTTAGATAAATACCTTGTAGTGCAATTGCTGGGTCATAGGGTAGTTCTATTTTTACTTTTTTGAGGAACCTCCATACTATTTTCCAGAGTGGCTGCACGAGTTTGCATTCCCACCAACAATGCAAAAGAGATCCTCTTTCTCCACATCCTCACCAACATCTGTTGTTGCCTGAGTTGTTAATGTTAGCCATTCTGACGGGTGTGAGGTGGTATCTCATTGTGGTTTTGGTTTGTATTTCCCTGATGATGAGTGATGTTGAACATTTTTTCATGTGTCATTTGGCCATCTGGATGTCTTCTTTGGAGAAGTGTCTATTCATGTATTTTTCCCATTTCTTCACTGGATTATTTGTTCTCTATAGATTTTGGATACTAACCCTTTATCTGATATGTCATTTGCAAACATCTTCTCCCATTCTGTTGGTTGCCTTTTAGTTTTGATGATTGTTTCCTTCACTATGCAGAAGCTTTTTATTTTGATGAGGTTCCAATAGTTCATTTTTGCTTTTGCTTCCCTTGCCTCTGGAGACGTGTTGAGTAAGTAGTCGCTGCGGCCAAAGTCAAAGAGTTTTTGCCTGCTTTTTCCTCAAGGATTTTGATGGGTTCCTGTCTTACATTGAGGTCTTTCATCCATTTTGAGTTTATTTTTGTGTATGGTGTAAGAAAGGTCCAGGTTCAATTTTCTGCGTGTCTCTATCCAGTTTTCCCAGCACCACTTGCTGAAGAGACTGCCTTTATTCCCTTGGATATTCTTTCCTGCTTTGTCAAAGACTAGTTGGCCATACATTTGTGGGTCCATTTCTGGGTTCTCTATTCTGTTCCATTGATTTGAGTGTCTGTTTTTGTGCCAATACCATACTGTCTTGATGATTATGGTTTGTAATACAGCTTAAAATCTGGGATTGTGATGCCTCCTGCTTTGGTTTTCTTTTTCAAGACTGCTTTGGCTATTTGGGGGTCTTTTCTGGTTCCAAACAAATTTTAGGATTGTTTGTTCTAGCTCTGTGAAGAATGCTGGTGTTATTTTGATAGATATTGCATTGAATATGAAGATTGCTTTGGGTAGTATTGACATTTTAATATTTGTTCTTCCTATCCAGGAGCATGGAATCTTTTTCCATTTTTTTGTGTCTTCTTCAATATTTTCATAAGCTTTCTATAGTTTTCAGTGTATAGATTTTTCACCTCTTTGGTTAGATTTATTCCTAGGTATGTTATGGTTTTTGGTGCAATTGTAAATGGGATCAATACCTTGATTTCTCTTTCTGTTGCTTCATTGTTGATGTTTAGGAGTGCAACCGATTTCTGTGCATTGATTTTATATCCTGCCACTTTGCTGAATTCACGAATCAGTTCTAGCAGTTTTTTGGTGTAATCTTTTGGGTTTTCCATATAGAGCATCATGTCGTCTGCAAGGAGTGAAAGTTTGACTTCCTCATTGACGATTTGGATGCCTTTATTTCTTTGTGTTGTCTGATTGCTGGGATTAAGACTTCCAATACTATGTTGAATAGCAGTGGCAAGAGTGGACATCCTTGTCTTGTTCCTGACCTTAGGGGGAAAGCTCTCAGTTTTTCCCCATTGAGAATGATATTAGCATTGGGTCGTTCTTATATGGTTTTTATGATCTTGAAGTATGATCCTTCTGTCCCTACTTTCTTGAGGGTTTTTATCAAGAAAGGATGCTGTATTTTGTCAAATGCTTTCTCTGCATCTATTGAGAGGATCATGTGGTTCTTGTCCTTTTATTGATGTGATGAATCACACTGATAGTTTTGCAGATATTGAACCAGCCCTACATCCCAGGTATAAATCCCACTTGGTCGTGGTGAATAATTTTTTTTAATGTATTGTTGGATCCAGTTGGCTAATATCTTGTTGAGGATCTTTGCATCCTTGTACATTAGGGAAATTGGTCTATAGTTCTCCTTTTTAGTGGGGTCTTTGTCTGGTTTTGGAATCAAGGTAACGCTGGCTTTATAGAAAGAGTTTGGAAGTTTTCCTTCCATTTCTACTTTTTGGAACAGCTTCAAGAGAATAGGTGTTAACTCTTCCTTAAACGTTTGGTAGAATTCCCCTGGAAAGCCATCTGGCCCTGGACTCTTGTGTTTTGGGAGATTTTTGACTACTAATTTAATTTCTTTACTGGTTATGGGTCTGTTCAACTTTTCTATTTCTTCCTGTTTCCGTTTTGGTAGTGTATATGTTTCTAGGAAGTTGTCCATTTCTTCCAGATTTCCCATTTTATTGGCATATAATTGCTCATAATATTCTCTTATTATTGTTTTTATTTCTGCTGTGTTGCTTGTGATCTCTCCTCTTTCATTCTTGGTTTTATTTATTTGGGTCCTTTCCTTTTTCTTTTTGATCAAACTGGCTAGGGGTTTATTAATGTTGTTAATTCTTTCAAAGAACAAGCTTCTGGTTTCATTGATCTATTCTACTGGTTTTTTTTGTTTGTTTGTTTCAATAGCATTGATTTTTGCTTTAATCTCAATTATTTCCTGTCTTCTGCTGGTTTGAGGTTTTATTTGCTGTTCTTTTTCCAGGTCTTTAAGGTGTAAGGTTAGGTTGTGTATCTGTGATCTTTCTGTCTTCTTTAGGAAGGCCTGGATTGCTATATACGTCCCTCTTATGACTGCCTTTGCAGAGTTCCAGAGGTTTTGGGCTGTGATGTTATCATTTTCATTGGCTTCTATGTACTTTTTAATTTCTGCTTTAACTTCTTGGTTAGCCCATTCATTCCTTAGTAGGATGGTCTTTAGTCTCCAAGTATTTGTTATCTTTCCACATTTTTTCTTGTGGCTGACTTCTAGTTTCAGAGCGTTGTGGTCTGAAAATCTGCACAGTATGATCTCAATCTTTTTGTACTTGTTGAGGGCTGATTTATGTACCAGTATGTGATCTATACTGGAGAATGTTTCATGTGTACTGGAGAAGAATGTATATTCTGCTGCTTTAGGATGAAATGTTCTGAATATTTCTGGTAAGTCCATCTGGTCCAGTGTGTCATTCAAAGCCATTGTTTCCTTGTTGATTTTCTGTTTAGATGATCTGTCCATTGTTGTAAGTGGGGTACTGAAGTCCCCTACTATTATGGTATTATTATCAATGAGTTTATGTTTGTGATTAATTCATTTATATATTTGAGCGCCTTCACATTTGGAGCATAAATGTTTACAATTGTTAGATCTTCTTGGTGGATAGACCCCTTAATTATGATATAATGCCCTTCTTCATCTCTTGTTACAGTCTTTAATTTAAAGTCTGGATTGTCTGATATAAGTATGGCTATTCTGGCTTTCTTTTGTCCACCATTAGCATGATAGATGGTTCTCCATCCCCTTACTTTCAATCTGAAGGTGTCTTTAGGTCTAAAGTGGGTCTCTTGTAAACAGCATATAGATGGATCTTGTTTTCTTATCCATTCTGTTACCCTATGTTTTTGATTGGAGCATTAATCCATTGACGTTTAGAGTGAGTACTGTAAGATATGAGTTTATTGCCATTATGTTTCTTTTAGATTTGGAGTTTCTGGTGGTGTTCTGTGGTCCTTTCTAGTCTTTGTTGCTTTTGGTCTTTTTTTGTTTCCTTGTCTTTTCTCCCTCAGAGAGTCCCCCTTAAAATTTCTTGCAGGGTAGTTTAGTGGTCATGAACTTCCTGTGAAAATGAATACAATGAAATAGAATAAAATGAAATGATGGAAGTAAAACAGAATTTGAAAAATTTACAAAAAAGTAAAAGTATTGTAGAAAAAATACTTTTAATAAAAATTGAAAATAAAAATACATTTTTTCTCTTTCCCTATTCAAGAAAAAGAAAGGAAACGAAAAAGAAAGAAAAAAAAAAGAAAATTGAATAGATGGACCAGCGAACAGACTGAAATACCATTGAAATCACATTGTCTTCCCCTAGGTGTCAAACTATGAAACACTTTATAGTCTGTAAACTAAGCAGGTGGAGAGACTTGTGTTCCTGAAGAGCAAGGTTGGCCCAGTTGCGTGGGGCTTAGTGTAATGGCTCCATTCTCCACTAGATGGTGCTGCTTAGCTTACTGGGGTGGATTATTGTGGAGCTTGTAGGTGTGTATGTGCATGCGCAGGAGGGGCAAAAATGGTGTCACCCAGCTACCCCCAGTCTCTAGTATTAGAACTCTGTTCTCCCTGATCGGCAGTCACGCATCCTTCCTTTGTCTCCGGTCCGTCCACTCCCTGCATTTACACTGCGACCAAGCCGTCAGTTTGCCAGGTAGCACCTCCCTCCTGCATTTTATCTCAGATGCGGCTGTGTTTCCTGACCCCTTGCTTCTGAGGGACTGTGGCTTTGACCCACTCAGACCCTCTGGGAGAGGGTCTCACAGAGCAATGGCCGGGTGCTGGCCCCACCCAGGAATGTTCCGCGGGACCGTGCTGTTGCTGATGCCCGTAAACCGTGGCTGGGTGCCAGCCCGCCCCAGAAAAAGTTCATGTGATCATGCAGCAGCAGCCCTTCAGGGATTGTGAAAAATCACAACATGCATCTGGCACCAGGCTTCACTCTTAAAGACCTTGTTCCAGCACCAGCAAATGTGCTTGTTCTCTGGGGTCTGCTGGAACTGGGCACAGCCTCTACCAAATGTCCTTCCATCAGGGGAACCACCTCTCCCGTGTGGCCCCAGGACTGCCTGGACTTCACTCTGCTCCTGGGGATTCGCCCTTCCCACCAGAGCACCGCCAGGTATCGCGCTGCGGAGTTTCAGGCTCTGTGCTCCCCCTGTTTATAGTCTTAATGGAATTTAAACCCTCTCCTTTCTCCCTTTTTAGTTCAGTCCCTGTGGCTGTTTCCACTTTTCCATTTTCTCTCCAGCTTCTGTTTTTGGGGGGGTGCTTTTCCTGTACTTCCCCCCGCCCCGTCCCCAGTCTCTGTCCTCTCTCTGCAAGCAAAAACAGCTCCCTGCCCTCCGTGGCTTCTCTCTTCTCCAGTTCACGTCTCTGCGCCACATACCTGCCGAGTTCTCTGGTTCAGGTTGTGCAGATTGTTGTGTTGTTAATCCTCAATTCAGTTTTTTAGGTGTGCAGGCTGGTTTAGTGTTGATCTGGCTGTATTTCATGGACGCAAGATGCAAAAGAAACTTGCATGCTGCTCTGCCATCTTCAGAAATTTCTGATTTCTTTTATACACCTCTGGACAGGCTGCTCTAACTTAGCTGTCCTGGGATTAAATCTCACGAATCCTGGGAGATCTTGTACTTGATGCTGCTCATCGGAGAGGGAACCTACATCCATTCTTCGTTCCCTCCCCACATTGGCTGTCCTGTGTTCTCACTGGCTGATCTGTCCCACCTGATTTAACCCTAGTTTGGATTGATCACAGTTGGGTTGTTTGGTCATCACAGTTGCCTTCAGGTGTTCCCTGTGGCTGTTTGCATTGTACAGGACCCAATGCCTGGAGGTCTCACCTGTTAGAACTCAGAGGACATGGGATGGAGTGGAGGGGGGTAAGCCCAGAAGTTTTGGGAAAGCCAGATGCAAAATATTGAACTGTATCCCCCAGGAAGGCAGTTTTCTCAAGAAGTTTTTGATAAAGACTACCCCCAAATGATCAGTCTTATTTCCTATGGAGTGGGTTTCTTATTTTAGCTAATGGTAATTGATTTCTACCTGTACCGGGGGGGTTATGTTTGCGTTAATAATTTTTCCCACGCCCCCACGCCATGCCCAGGTCCCTTTAGGTTTTATCTGACTGTATGGGGTCACAGGTGAGTGAGGTATATCTATATACCCTGAACTAATTCCCTCATGGTACCTCCCCTTCCCCATCTCCCACTTCCCTCTGGAAGAAGGTGTTTTTTATTTTGGTTTTGGCTTTTAGATCCAATGATAGCAACAGTTTGGAAATCACCCTGCTTTCAGGCCATCTTTTGATGCCATGTTGTGTCAATTTGGGCTGAGTTTGATCAGGAAACATTTACTATAAAGAGTTAACTCATCAAAAGGGTAAAAGAAGGTGCTGAGAGGTGCACTAATGTACTACCCACTACCTCTAGGCGAAATGAGGCTGGACAATAAATAAACTAAGGGCTTAGGAGAGGGACTCCATACAAGGCTGAGATTCAGACCCTTCCCAAGAGGGCTTTGCAGAGATATGCAGCCTCCAGACGGAGAGAAATGTGTCATAGGGTGTTGGCCAAAGCTGGTCCCTAGAAGTGGTTCATCATTGCAGAGGGCATGGGGTGGGGTGGACAAGTCTTCAGGAGTAGCTCCTGGGGTGGGGAGACATTTGCTTGGGGATACAGCCAGAGCGGGTGTGTAGAAATAGCAGCCAGGGATTTATGTTTGAATTAATACTTTTTCTCCACATTGCCCCTCCAAGGGATCTGGAAAAAATGGACTCCTGGACTAAGCAGAAGCATTCTAGAAGAATACACTATTGAAAGGATTCAAAGATAAATTGATTGATTGATTGATGTTTATTATTGAGAGGGGTGGAGCAGAGAAAGCAAGAGACACAGAATCTGAAACAGCTCCAGGCTCCTAGCTGTTAGCACAGAGCCTGATGTGGGGGCTCGAATCCATGAACTGTGAGCTCAATGACCTGAGCCAAAGTCGGATGCTTAACTGACTGAGCCACCCAGGAGCCTCAAAGATAAACGTTTAGCAGTCAGCAGTCTGTTGGGGATTGGGGTGGCCAAGAGTTAAGTGTAATGTTTTTCTATTCCAGAGGCTACCCTCATTTCTCCACCTGTCCTACCACAGGTGGGGATATAAGGCTCTGAGATCTGGGAGCCAAGGGTTACACATGAAACAGAGGGTAGTCTTGGATCAAAGAAAGCGTTGGGGTATGGGGCCAAATTCCAGGTCCCAGGAGGGAAGACTCATCATGAACAAATGTGGCCAGATATGTTAGCTCGGTGACTCTTGTGCTAGGGATGCTGTGGTGACTGCTTTGGATTTATACGCTGTTCTGGTAATTCTCCGTCAGGTGTAGACTGGTGGGTGGTCTGCAGTGGTGACCTGCTGGCATGACGTGGGAATTTACTGTCATAGAAGTTCACTTCTTATTCCAACCCTGGGAGCCACTTCTGCCCAACAGGGAGGAAGACACCATCCTGGTGCTTCCCAGGCACTGAATCTTTTCTGGAGATGGTGGACCCCAGGAATGAATAAGACAGAGGGGAGAAACCCTTGGGAGGTAGGGGTGAGGTGGGGATGGGGTTTCCCATTTCTTTTCCCACCCTCTAGACACTTCTCTATGTGATCTGGGATTTGCTTGGCTCTGCCACCGGGTGTCGCTGTCTAGTCATTCAGAAGCACAGGGAGCTGACTATTGCTGGCCCAGACCAGAGAAAGAAGGACCAGGCCTCCGCAGTTAGTCAGTGGTGTGTTGGAGACTGCTTGCACCAGCTCACGAGAATTATTGATTGAACACATTTCTTCTGTGTTCGGTGAAGCCCCTTAGTAGCTCGAAATCAACCATGGAGGGAGTAGTTACACCATGGAAATTGGCAAATGCTACATTAGGGCTTCCCCCTCCACCCTGCCAACATACACTTGCTGAGTGGGTTGTTCAACATTTACCAGCAAACCACTGGGTGTAGTGACAGTTTAGTGACATGGGCTGGCAAACTGAGTCTTGGGGAGTTTATTAGATTAGTGGCAGAACTGGAAAAGAACCCTACTGTGTGTGAAGCACTGCATTAGGTGTGCTTGGAGAAAACAAGGGTGAATGAGTCTGTCTCCTTTGCTCACTCTGAAGAGGGAGATTAAAGGCATTTTGCAGTGGGAGCCTTACCTGGCATCTGGCACACAAGTGGGATTTTGCCTGCATTATCTCAGAGCTATAAGGGAGGGTTGCTGTAAGAACATGGGGGTAAAAAAGGAAAACACTTGGTAATGTCTTCTGGTGGCAAGTAGGACCCCCACACTGCTGGTGGGCGTGTGAATTAGTGTAGCCACAACAGGGGGCAGGAAAAGTGAAAAATATGCATTCCTTTTTACTCAGTGGCTCCACCTCTGGGTGTATTTGGAACAGCATTATTTGCTAATTGCTGCATTATTTGTAGCAGCAAAAAATTGGAAACCTAAATGCCTAGTATATACCATGAATATAGTATATATCATTTACCGGTATATTATATATACCTATGTGCATAATGATATATATGTGTATAGTGATATATATGTGTGTATAGCGATATATATGTATAAAATGGTATTTATGTGTATAGTGATATATATAAATATACATGTATATAGTGACATATACGTATATATGTATATGACATATATGTCATATCTATATCTACATATCTATATCTATATATCTATCTGATGATGCCTGTGACAGTTTTTCCAGACTCCAGTCATGCAACCTGGAGAATTATGCCTCATATTGCCCTAGTTTGTATAATAATAAAGACTTTATTATTTAGCACCCTGAAAAGGTATATACATTTGTAAAAATATATATATGCTTATGTAAACAGGTATACATATGTATAGTGTTACCTTTATAAGATGGACTATTCAGCAATTAGGATGCATAAACTAGATATTATTATTATGGCTAGATTTCAAGAACATAATGTTGAGCGAAATAAATGTAGCTAAATAATATGTATGGCATAAACCTTTTCTTTTAAATTTGGAAACACATTCAAATTTCTTATCACAGCTTAACATGACTTGTTATCATTTATGTGTATAAGTGTGTTTGTTTATGATCTCTCCCTTTTTTAAATGTAAGGCAAGGACTTTGTTGTGTTCATTTCTATGTCCACTTCTGTTTCAATGTATAATTGTACATTCACTTTGGAAAACAGTTTGGTGGTTGCTTAAAAAGTTAAGCAACCAACTATATCTACCATATACCCAGTCATTCCACCCCTAAGGATATACCCAAGAGAAAAGACAGCATATGTTTATACAAAGACTCATACACAGTGTTTATTAGAACACTACTTGGCAGTAAATGATCATTAAAGACTTGACTGAATGGATGAATGAATGGGTGCATGAATATTTCAGAAAGGAAAAGGTGTAGTCTGAGTGGGGAGGCTGTGCGACATCAGCTGGTCTCAGGCAATGCAAACCAGAATCTTGCCAGAGGGCCTGGGCAAGGGCTAGTGTGCAGAAGTGGCCCACCCTGGCCCTGAAGGTGTGAGAGGTGTGAGAGGCCCTGAAGGTGTTGGAGCTGGTCAGTCAGGGCTGCTGAGGTGAAACTGGGCCTTTGACACACCTGCCCACTGACATCTGTACTCAATAAAAAGGAAGGAAAATGAGTGAGGTGCCCTTTTGTTGGTATGGCCTTGCAGTATCCCCCCAGCACCCTCTATTGGCAAAGTCTAGCTTTGCACCAGCTGGCAAGACAACTTTCTATCCAATAGATGCACCTATCTCTACACCCTTGCTCTCCCAAATGAGGAGGCATGTGCTCCCAAGAGTCATTGTACCATAGCCAATTATATTAATTTCTCCTCAAAGTCAATCACAATTCCACTGAATATTCTGCTAACCTCCAACAACTTGTATGTAAAATGATAATAAGCAGAAAAGAGAAAATAATAAATACAAATGCATATATACATATAACAAGCAAAAAAAAGTGAAAGTTTTTTTTTATTGGTCATGAATAGAGTTGCCAGATAAAATACAGGTGCTGAAACAATGAATAGTTTTTAGTATAGGTATGTCCCAAATATTGCATAGGATATACTTATACTAAAAAGCTTATTTGTTGTTTACCTGAAATCCATCTGTATTATTTGCTAAGTCTGATGATCCTAGTCATGAGGCCATAGTTGATATCTATGGCTTTTATTCCTCTACCAATTCGATATTTCTCTTTTCCTTAGCTAGGACCTCAGCTGGTCATGGATCCTCACCTGGTGGTTAAGGGGGAGATCTAAACCCTCATTCTTAAAGGCTCTGAGTATTAAGAAGCACTAAGATGCTTAGTGCTTTGGTAGACAAGGCTCCCCTGCCCCCACTGTGTAGCACCAACCTGATCTCTCCTTAGTAATCTGGATGAATCTGCCCCACCAGTAGAGTAGCCCCTTTCTCTGTCTGTTGGTTTCAGTTCAATAGAACCATTGTAGTGTGCCCTGGTGGAAGGATTATCTTCTTGGGAACTCATTTTCCAAAGCAGCAGAGCTCAAAGCTGCCAACACAGGAAGAAAACATTCCCTGAGTGAATTATTAGGATTAATTGTAAAAGAAGCCACTCTCAGGTCTATCCCTTGATTCCCAGACTTGTGTATCCTGGCTCTGGGGAGAGACTGCATCATATAAGTGTTTCTGATTCAAAGCATAAACTGCATCCTATAAGACAGAAGCCCCTATTTCATGGTTAACTTGTGCCATAACTGAGTCTTCAGTAAGCCACTCCACTTTTAAATAGGCCAGCAGCTTCTGGGTGATGGGGTATGAGATACGACCAGTTAATTCCATACATTTCTTTTGTGGTCAAATACATTCTTTGATTAGACCCTGCTGTGGGGGAATGCTATGGTGGTAGTTAAGGCATCCCAAGAGTCCAAAGATGGTGTTACTGGAAGAAGCATTACAGGCAGGAAAGGCAAATACATATCCAGAATTTGTGCCCCTTCCATGATGGAAGAAGTGCAATGGAACCAACCTGTCATCAGGTGGCTGGCTTGGTTCCCCAGGGAATGGTGCTATGCTAGGGCTCCTAGTTGGTTTCTGCTCTTGGCAAATTAGCCACTAGGTGGCAGCAGTAGCCAGGTCAGCCTTGATAAACCCACTGGGCAAACATTAGTGGCTGGGAATGATGCTGCCTGACATCATGAAGTGTATCATTTTGTCCACATGATTAGTGAGCTCTCCTCCACCGAGAGTGTTCATATGTCACTGATGATATGGGATGGGACTGGCTTCACATGCTGTCCACTCTAAGAGGTGTATCCCTATACTTCTTCTCATTCTTTGTCATTAATTTTCAAATACAGACCCTTGATCTTTCTGAGTCCCTAACTGTCTCAGTCTGCTTCGGTTGCCATAACAAAATACCATAGACTGAGGGGCTTGAAAAACAGACACTTATTTGTCACTAGAGGCTGGAAGGTCTGAGATTGAGGTACTGGAAGATTCAGTTCCTGGTGAGGACTCTCTTTCTGGCTTGAAGACACTCGCCTTCTCACTGTGTACTTACATGGCCTTTACTAGGTATGTGAATGTGTGGAGGGGAAGAGAGATAGAGATAGATAGAAAGAGAGAGAGAGCATTCTCTTTTCTTATAATCTCATCACAAGGGTCCCTTCATGACCTCGCCAAAACCTAACTCCTAAAGACCCACCTCCAAATACTATCATATTGGTGGTTAGGCCTTCAACATCTGAATTTGGAGGGGCCTGGGAACAAATATTTAGCCTATAACACGACCATCCAGACAAACCACTGGCAGCTCTTAATCACTGTGAACCCAGATTTCTTGCCATCTCTCAATCCGGGCTAAGTAGACCTGAAATGTACCTCTCAGTCTTCTATTCCTGGGAATGCTGTTCTCTACTTCTGTCTTTCAGGGTCACCCCTGAGTGCAGCTGCAGGTGGCCACTTTCAGGTAGTACCAGCATATTGTGCAGACCCATCAGGAACCAGGTTCAAGACCACCTTCTTTGGATGTGTCATGTGCAGGGGTGAAGACCTGCCCTACTGAAGCTGTTTTGCCTTCATGAGGGAAGCCAGCCAATGTGGGGATAAAGTTAGAGCAGGGAGAATCGTAGAGGAACAGGGCTAGGACCTCTGGGTTCATGTAGCTCTGAGGGTTCCATGTCTGGATTCCCAGTTATGTGAGCCAATAATTCTTTCCTTGTTTGAAGCCACTTTTTGGTGTGTTCCACATGATCACTGACTGACAATGCCCATTAACAGAGGTCTGCACACATGCTCTGGAAGCATGGAGAGCTGCCCAGTAATTCTGCCCCAGCCTCAAATATTGGAGAGAAAAGGCAAAGAAGTTCCATCATACAAAGGCACCTAAAATGTTGGAAACGTAAGGAGCCCAGACATTACTCTTATGCAGTGTAAATGCTTGGTACACATTTCACAAATGAATGTTGCATCAAGAAAGCCATTTGGAGAAGAGTTTCCATTTACAGGAGTGGTGGGCTAGGTTATTCAGATAAATTAAATATAAATGGATGGAAAAATACTGCATAATTCCTACTGCGGAAAGGAAAGCTGGTGTAGTTATATTGATATCATATTTAAAAGCTTTATGGCCAAGAAGCATTACTTGAAATAACTTGAAGAGGAAGATAGCAGATTGGAATACTTAACTGACTTGACCTAATGGATTTATTTATAGGACATGAATCCAAAATTACAGTATGTATATTCCCTCCAAGCAGAAAGGGCCATTGACAAAAGTGGACCATATACTGGTTTATAAAGCAAGCTTAAATTTCAAATGACGGAAATCATTCAGCACATGTTCTCTAAGCAAAATACTAGAAATCAATGACAAAGAAATACTAGATATCCTCATGTGTTTGGATGCCTTTTATTTCTTTTTCTTGTCTGATTGCTGTGCCTAGAACTTCCAGTACTTTCTTGACTAAAAGTGGTGAGAATGGACATCCTTGTTCCTGATCTTAGGGGAAAATCTCTCAGGTTTTCATCATTGAGTATGATGTTTAGACATCTTTTTATGTTTGGAAATAAATAAGTATGCTCCTCATGGTTTAGAGAAGGACTAAAATGAGAAATAAAATGGCATTTTGAACTGAACAATGAAATCCCTACATAAAAACCTAAGGGACACAGCTAATGTGGTACACAGAAGAAAACTAATTTAAGGAAACCTTAAAATGTTTATATAAATTTGACAGAAAATAAAAAGGCTGAAAATTAATGAGCCAAGCATATACTCAGCAAAGCTAGAAAAGAACAAAATAATCCCAAAGAAAAATAGAATGAAGGCAGACAGGAAAGGAAATACAAATACTGAAGAAATAGATAATAAACATTCAGTATTTATGATACAACAAGAGAGCACAGTTTGGTTGCTTTATGATACAACTGAAATTGAAAATTATTTGGTGAATTAATCAAGAGCTAAAGAAAGAAGGCAAAAATTATGCAAATCAGGAATGAAAAAGGGGACGTTTTTTTCCAGACACGGAATACCCAAAATGGATAATGACAGTCTGTTATAACAGCATTATGACAATCATTTGACATGAAATGAGAACATTCCTAGAAAAATCTAATCCAACATGTATATTTGACTCAAGGAGAAATAGAAAATCTCAGTTCTTCAAAAGGCATTGAACCAGGGCGCTCGGGTGGCTCAGTCGGTTAAGCATCTGACTCTTGACTTTGGTTCGGGTTATGATCTCACGGTTTGTGGGTTTGAGCCCCAAATCAGGCTCTGCATGACAGTA
Source organism: Panthera onca (assembly GCF_046562875.1). Taxonomy (NCBI): domain Eukaryota; kingdom Metazoa; phylum Chordata; class Mammalia; order Carnivora; family Felidae; genus Panthera; species Panthera onca. Next base: position 18,606,572 of record NC_138350.1, read on the forward strand.
CAGAGCCTGCTTGGGATTCTCTCTCTCTTGCTCTCTCTCTGCCCCCCACCCCGATTGCACTGTCTCTCTCAAAATAAATAAATACACTTTAAAAAAAAGGCATTGAATCAGTAGCCCAAAATTTTCCCACAAAGAAAACTGTCTTGGAGAGCTTCACTCGTCAGCACTTCTAACCTTACACAGGTTCTTTCAGAGAAGAAGACAATTCTTTTGGAGAATAAACACTGTCTCATTTTATGAAACTAACACAACCTTAATTGTGAAACCTGACAAGTGCAGCAAAAGAAAAATTATAGCTCTCTCTTAGGAATAAATACAGATGCAAATATTTTAAACACAGTATAAGCAGACTGAATTCCAGCTATACTGCAGGATATTACATAAAGGATAAGTCTGGTTCATGCATTCTGAGAATGCAAGATTGGTTGAACACTAGAAAATCTATGCAATTTACAACATTAAAAAAAAAACAAACCCAAACACCATATAATAAAATCCAATACATGACTTTAAAAAACCCATCATACAAGGAATATGACAGAACTTCCTTGATCTATGAGAGAATCTTTAAAGAAAATTCTAGCAGGCATTGTGTTTCATAATGAAATGGTTAAAAATATCTCTGTGATAAGACAAGCATGCCCATTTCCCCCCGCTGCTGTTGCACCTGTATTACAGTACCAGCAGAGGGAGTAAGCAAGGCAAATAAATAAAATATTAAGAATTGAGAAAACAGTAACAAATTGTTGTTATTCACAGCTGATATGCTTAAGTGTGTAGCAAATCCCACAGAATGTACAGATAAATTAATAGAACCTATAAAAAAGTGCAACAGATTTACCAGATCCAATATAAAAAATGGAAATGTATCTCTATACATCAGCCGATGATTAGAAAGTGACATCTGAGAAGGCTACAATTTACAACTCATTAAAAATATCAGTTAACTAGGGACTAATCTAAAGAGATGTCCAAGCCGCTTGTCTACAGGGAAAAGTCTACATGCAACTTCATTGTGAAGTATTAAAACTTATTAATGGAAGAAGGAAAGGCTATTGATGGATTGAAAGATTCAATGTGGTAGGATGTCAATTTTCCCCCAATTGATTGGTAAATTCCCCTGAGAACTTGTTCAAGGTGCAAACTTTCTGTACCTTTTTAAGCGGACAAAAGTTGGGAAGCTGATTCTAAGAGAAGCTTAGATCCTCTTGCCCGAGATGAGTGCTCTTCTCCTTCCTGGGCCAGTGTTTGTGGAGGAATGGGACCTGCCCAAATGTTTATCCATCGCCTAGGATGGCCAGTACCATGCTGTCTAGTCACACACTGAACCCTGAGCTCAGTGGTTAGAGCCTGCTTGGTTATATGTAGGAAGTTAGAAGTAGTAGGATAAAGTCAACATGATGTTCAGGTACATTTGAAAACTTGCTCCAATGGGGCACCTGGGTGGCTCAGTCAGTTAAGTATCTGACTCGTGATTTTGGCTCAGGTCATGATCTCACTGTTCCTGAGATTGAGCCGGAGTTGGGCTCTATGCTGACAGCATGGAGCCTGCTTGGGATTCTCTCTTTTTCCCTCTCTCTGCCCATCCTCCACTCATTCTCTCTGTCTCTCTCTCTCACTCTCAAAAAGAAAAAAAGAAAACTTGGAACAAAATACAAGGTGCTAAGTATGAGCTGCAAGTCCCCAGGGACAGCTGACTCCCTCTCCTGCCAGAATTCTGCCCTTCCTTGGATCAGGTCACACTGGCCTCCTTGCTGTTCTAGCAACTTGTCAGGCACATCCCACCCCAGGGCCTTTGCACTTACTGTTCTTTCTGCAGGGAGCACTCTTCCCCAAAGGCATCTTCCTCGGCTGGTCCTCTCACTTCCTTCAGGGGTGGCCTCTCCTGACCATCTAAACTAACAGTTACCACTCTTTCCCTTCAACCCCTTTCTTTTCCTAAAGAACTCATCACACTACATATTACAGCATAATGTGTTGTTTGTTCTGGCCTCTGGCACCCACTGGAACTTTGCTCTGGGACTTGGTCTCTGAGGCCACAGCCGTGTCCCCAGGGCCTAAAGTATTGCCAGGATTTGGAGCAGATCAGCTGCTTCCTGGGGAATGAATGGTGCTTGTTTTCTTTCCAGGAAGTAGGGAGAGCATGGGACTTGGGGTGGGGGTGGAAAAAAGTGGAGTCCAGCTTGACCAATTGTTTTTCTTCTCTTAGGAAAAGAAGTGAGCTAGTTGGCCACAGGTTAGCGTGTGTTGCTTCTGTGTGACAGGTCTATGTTGGTATTCTTCGTATTTTTGTGTTTCCATAAAGTGCAGCCCCCTCCCCTCCCAACCCCCTCCCATCTAGCACAGAGGAGACCCCTCTCAGGGACCCTATTGTTTGGAAATTCCTCTTCCCCAAAGCGCCTTTTTCCCTCATGGGGGGCCATGCACCTTTCATGTGAGGGAGGTGGGGGTTTGAGATCCTCAGCTCCTCAGTCCCAGCCCCTCCCCTGGGAGCAGGCTCCGTCTCTGTGCTCTAGCAGGACCCTGGGAACTGGAATGAATTGGAATCTGAGAACCTAGGCCTCGTGGGCGAGAACACTGGCCTGGAAGTCAGGGACCAGGGCTCCATGTTACCTTCTGTATAGCCTTGGCCAAGTCCCCTCTGTGGAAGGAGAGAATAATCTTCCCAGACTTGGGCATCTGGGAGTTCTGATTCCTGTGGTTATTACCAGTTTGACTGTGACCTTTCAGAGAAGTGACAACAGCAGCCACTAGAGGGCACTGTCAGTTTGAGGTTTGGTGCCTGTACCAGTGTGTGGATGTGTGAGCATGTGCGTGAGGGTGTGACTTGTGTGTGCATGTGCATTTGTGTGAGTGTGAATGTGAGTGTGTGTGTGTGTGGTACATTGTACAGGGACACTCGGGGCCGTTGACCAGAAATGTGGCTGGGATGCCTCCCTTATGGCCCATGGAGGACAGTGAGGGAGGTGGTGACATCCCCCGTGTGGGTGACACCTTTGCAGTGTGCACCGTGACTGTCTGGCTGGGCCCTCAACCACTTGGCAATTGGCAATCATGCTTCTGGGGTCAGCTCCTGACATGCCTGAGCTCCTCTCTGCAGGAGGGACCTGAGGCCCTTTGGGCTGGGAGAGTGCTGAGAGCAGAGGGGCTGGCCTATTAGGAGAGACCTGAGATGTGAGGTGTGGGACAGTGTGGTCACTCTGTTCCCTGAGGCCTGGAAGGAAGGGCTGTAGGAGGGGACAGCTTTTTCTCTGAGACACTGTGCATCCTTCATGTTTACAACGGATAAGCACCAGGCACCACTCCCCCGGCCCCCTCGTATGCTGTCTGCTCAGGGTGGGACTGAGACCTACTTACAGAAGGATCACACAGGGATCCCTGTGGGTGTTGCCCCTGAGCCTGGACCTTGGCTGGTGGAATCTTGAGTGAGAAGCTGAGAGACTGGGCTGCGATGCTCAGCCTTGAATATGCTGCAGCTCTGCAGGCCCAGACGAAGGTAGGCAGGCACTGGGTTTGCATGAACGAAGCCAGCCTGAGGCCTGTTGACCAGAGAGGAGCCTGAGGCTGGGAGACCTGGAGTGGAGAATGCTGACTTTCTGGACTTGACTGCAGACCCTGAGGGATTTTCAGCCCAGAGTAGTTGATGCTGAGTTTCAGGGTGCAGGTCATAGGTCTGGAGCCCAGCAGAGAGAGGGCCCCCTCAGGGCCAAGGGCATGTGAGTGCCATGTTGGGGAGAGAACTGGCTTTGAGTCTGGTGGCCAGGCTCACAGTGTGACCCTGGCAAGCCCTTTGCCCTCTGCAGGCCACAGTTTCTCCTGTGAAAGCTGAGTGGGTAGAGCCCAGTCTCTAAGGTCCCAGCTCTTCCCCAGTGACACCCCTCAACATCCCCTCTGGTTCCTGGGGCAGCTGGGGCCCCTGATGGGCCTGACAACCCAGGCTTTGAGACCCCTCCCCCAGGGTAAGCCCCAGGCTGTGCTGCTGGAGGTGCTGGGGCTGGAGGTTTCCCCTCCAACCTCCACATCAAGGGCAGCTTCCCCAGGAAGACCACACTTGGGTCTCTGGCCTCAGACACTGAGGGGCCCTGTGTTATCTGGGGCAGAGGAGACCAAATCCCTCCCAGGGTCCTGACTGTGGAGACCAGCATCAGGGCCTCCCATGCCTTCCCACAGCCCTACATGTGCAGACCCCACAGACCCCGGCCCATGGTCCCCGACTCGCAGCCCTCACACCCTCCCAGCACCTCCAGAACAGCCAGAGGACGAGCTCACAGCCCCGAGCTTCTCCTCCCACCTGGAGCTCGGGGCTGCCAAGGAGACACAGAGCAACCATCGGGGAGAGGGGTCTGAGACCTCCTGAGGAGGGGCCACCAGGAACTCGGAAGAAGCCCTGGAGCCCCTCTCTGCCCCCTGCCTCAGAGCAGAGCAGGAGTCAGGGTGGGACAGGTAGGAGGGCAGCGTCCTCAGGTGCCTGTCTGTCCTTGCCCTTGCTGTCCCTTCCTTAGGTTCCAGGGGGGCCTTCAGGGCTCTGAGAGGTGGGGTGCTGCCTTCTGGAAGTCAGTCTGTAGCATGCTTCCAGAGGCTTAGACAGGCACGACCTTTGATCAACGTGGCAATGGTCAACCTGAAGTCAGGGGTGGGACGTGAGCAGGGGGGTCGAGGCCAGGGGCATTGGCTGTGTCCTGTGCAAACTGTGGTACCCAGTGGGTCCTGAGACAGGCTTTTAGAGCTGCACATTCACAAATGTGATGCACGCCAAGGTTTACCTGCCCCTGTGTGGGTGTGTTGTTCAGCAACAAAAGGAAAAGCTCTCCATGTGTCTATCTATCATCTATTGTCTGTTTGTTGCCTACGTGAAATGCAAGGTCAAGTCTGGAAGGACATACTCCACATATGACCACCACAGTCTCCAGGCTGTGCTGGCAACTTCTTTATGCTGTTCTTCTGTTTTATTTTAGAAGAATCTTTGAATTCCTTTTTGTAATCAGAAAAAAAAAACTAAGCTGTCTCCATTTTTAAAAACAAAACAAATCAAAACAACGTGGGTTGCATGTTGATAGAACCCCGGAGAAACCCTAACTCAGCTCCAGAGGTGGTGGCGGGCTGGCTCTGGAGGCCAGGAGCACAGCCTGGTGGTGGCTCCTCCGGGAGTGAAAAGGAGCCTCGTCAGCATGGGTGGATGTCAAAGGCGCAGTGTTGAGAGAGAGAAAACACACGCAGCCTCACTGAATCTATATGAAGTTAAAAAACAGGCGAAGCCGACAAACAGTTGGTTCAAGGGCACCCGGAGGACATAAAACTATTGGACAAAGTGTAGAGATGGCTAACGCAAGGGCTCCTGAGGTCCTGGTCACTGTCAGAGTCTGTGGGGCTAGTTCATGGAAAGTTCACATCATGTACAGTTTGCCATTTAAAAATGAACAGTTCGGTCATCTAGTACATTCACAATGTTGTGCAACTGTTACCGCTGTTATTACTATTTAAACAGACAGACGCATTTTATTTATTTTGTGGTTGCTACAGTTTACAATGAAAATACGATTAAAATATCCTTCAAAATAGTAGCATTGGCTCCTCTGGGTGAGGTATGAGGGGTGTTTGGCTTTGTTTTGTTTTTCCCCTCTTGTTTGTTTTTCTTGCTTTTCATGTTGTTTACACTAAGCAGTTATTATTTTAAAACTGAAGACCAAGACCGATAAACTCTGTTTTGAGAGGAACTTAGAATAACAAACAAGGTGATTCTTCCTTAGGCTGAGCTGACACCTGTGTCCCTGTAGCGCATCTACTTCCTGTTGTGTCCACCTGGGCCTGGAGTCTGGGCCCCCAGAGGTGCCCGAATCTCTCTGCTAGGATGGCCCTGAAGTAGGAGTGAAATCTCTTCCGGGCTCAGCAATCTCCTTCCTGCATTATCCGTTCCACGTCCTCTGGCCGGCGCCTCGTCACACTCATGTTTGATCAGCTCTTTTTGTTTCGGACTCTGGTTTTGTTGATTTTTGTTAACACAAGCTCCTGAACTAGAACTGCAGGTCCCTGGGGAGTGGGCCGAGTTGTTTTTCCACCAGCCACTACCTCTTTCTCCCTCAACTTTAATATTATTCTGAGAGTAGAACAATTTTGAGAGACGAATTTAAAAACAAAGTTGAAATTCCACCACAATCCCACTGCTTCATCCAAATGGTGGCCCCTGCTGTTTCTATTCCTGTCCCCACCCATCCCAGACCTGGAAGCCTCTGCCTGGTGCACGCTGCTTCCAGGTGGTGGTGACACTATCTCAGGCCTGTGTTCCAGGGCAGGGCCCTGCTCCTGGGCAGGGAAGTTCTCATAGTGGACTGAATCCCTGTGTGCTTTGCTATCCCTTGATTCACCAAGTGCTCTTGGGTGAGCCTCTGGCCTTATTTTCCTAAATGAGGGTCTTAGATTGGATCGGTGTGGTTAACCTCCAGGCACAAAGCCCTGGACCTCTCCCCACAATGCACATTTATACAGAAAAATTTCAGGGTTTTGTGAACTCGTGAGTTAGGCATCCTAGAACACCTCAGGCCTCCAGGGCATCCTACTGTGGGGAGAGAGCAGTTGAGCCTCTTTTTTGTGACTCCAGACAGCAGACCTCACATCCATTATTTTAGCCCTGCCAGGTGCTGTGCTGAGTGCTTTCCAGAATTATCCTCCTGAATCCTCACACAGCCCCGAGGGATCATCATCATCACCTGCACATGACAGAGGAGGACACAGAGAAGACAGTCACCTGCTTAAGGTCATGTACTTGGAAAGTGGTGGAGCCAGGACTAGAACCCAGGTTTGTCTGGGCTCCAGGCTCCAAGCTCCAAGCTCAGGCTCTTCTCATGATCCAACCTCCAGCGGGGAGTCAGCTCGATGCTCTGCAGGGTCTGTCCACACCAAGAACACAGCTGGGAAACTCTTTGGAGTTCCAAAAGCACCTTCGTGCCTGCCCGTCCTTTTAGTTGACTTCCCAGCAGCTGAGCTGGTGAGGTGGGCAGGGCAGATACTGACCGACATCTTTGTTGCCTGTGAGGGGACAAAGCCTAAAGACATTCAGGTGGTCATGGCCCCAAGGTCACACTCAAGTCAGAATCAGCATCAGAACCCAAATGTTGGGTTCAGTCACTTTGCACAGAGCTGCCAGGGGCCAAAGATTCTGTGTTTCTCATGGTTAGGATCTTCCCAGCCACCTAACTATCTGTCTACCCATTCACCCATCCAAAACTAACCTACCCAAGAACCCATCAGTACATTGACTCCTCTACCCACCCATCAGTTATCCATCCACACATCCATTCATTCATCACCAGTCATCATGTGCACACACATCCATCCCTTCCTTCCTGCTCCCCTCATTTGAATTGTGTATTGAGAGCCTTGTAACTCCCTGGCCCTGAGCTGGGAGTAAGGTGAACAGTCTGCATACCTGGAAGGAGTCACATCTTTCCCTTTGTCAATGGGGGTCCTGGAAGGGGCAGCTGAGGCAGGCAGCAGGCAGACTGGAGTGGTAGCTGTTGAATTGCTATTCTTTTGGGCTCTAGGTCACAGCACCCGACTCACTGAATTGGGCTAAAAACTTGTGGAGAAAGCGAGGAGTGAACAGCTGGGATACAGTGTCTGTCCACATGTTACTTATAGACGAGATAGCTGGCAGCGTAGGCTTCAATGTAGAGTTTCTTTTGAGATTTTGTGAATGTAAGAAATGACATATCTACAAGTTACTATATTACTAACATAAACAAGATTAGAATTAACGAACTATAGGTACTGTAGAGTGAGACTCCAGTAACAATTTCTAACCTGTTTCTGTGATTCATTGAACCACGCATCCTGGGAAGGGATTTATGCACATTTCTCATGCATTCTGCATTAATGGACATATGAGGTAGCAACTAATATGCTCAATACTGACTGGATCAGAACACGGGGAGAGGAAGTGATTGCCAAGGTACATTGTCATCTGTGTGGCAGAGAAGTTTGTCAACCTAGGTCTTCCAACCTATGCATACTAGATAATTCTTCCTGTCCAAGGAACTGAGGAAAATTCTCAAAGTTTATTCTTGACTGCTTCAGAAGGTGCTTCTTTCCATCATATCTGCTGATTCTGGACTGACCTTGCCTCACGCTAATCTGCTTTATGTGTAGGAAGCTTTTTATTACTCTTTGCAGAAATTGCTTAAACTCTTGGTTTGCAATTGCTCACTCTTCTGTTTTCAACTGCTTTCCTCTAATCTTCCTTGCCAAATGCCTGCTGCTAGGTAGGTATTCACCACTCCCAGAATACCTTCTTTCTTTTATTAGTAGCTTAGCAACTTCCCTTCTGCTTTCTGACCCTGTGTGGAGCTGGAGCTAGAATGGAGTATTGTGGATGTGGACAGGACCTGAGATTTAGGGGAAAGAGTCCATATTAGTATTGTAATGACTCTTTCCATATACATGTCCCCTGTTGTATCACTGCCCGAGAGAATAGCCCTCTGTCTCTCCATTAATGTTATCCCAAACCCTGCACTTGGCAGGTCATGGGCGTAGCAGGTGAGCAAGAAATATTTGCTGGATGTTAAGGGTTGAAAAAAAAAGACACTTCCTTAAGTGAGGAAAACTTCATTTTTCATAATTATACAATAAATGTATAATCACTGTAGAAAATCATAAAAGTCCAATGTGCAAAGTGAAAACCAACCTTACCTAAAGTTTCAGCCACAGGTAGCCCCAGCTCACAGATACAGGTATGGATGTAACTATGGATACAGAGACAGAGACACATGTTCACACGTGTCACATCTTGTCTTGTGACCTCTTTGGGATAACATCATGTTCAAGACTTCAGATGCTGTTCAAATCTTCCAATACGCCATTTTTAGAGGATCATTGATCTTAATCAGTTTCTTGTTTTGTTTTCTGATTATGAAAGTAATACATGTTTGGGGCGCCTGGGTGGCTCAGTTGGCTGAGCTCCATCTCTTGATTTTGGCTCAGGTCATGATCTCATAGTTGTGAGATCAAGCCCCATGTTGGGCTCTGCACTCACAGCAGGAGCCTGCTTGGGATTCTCTCTCTCCTTTCTCTCTGCCCCTTCCTCTCTGTCTCTCTGTCTCTCTGTCTCTCTCTTAAAATAAATAAACTATAAAAAATAACAAATAAAAATAACACATTTTCTTTGAGAAATCAGAAAATACAGAAAAGAATGAAGAGGAAAATAAAGCAAGCATCTGATCTCACTACCAGAGAGGACTCCTGTTAGTATGTTGGTGTGTATGCTTCCAGACTTTTCTCTGCATGCAGTCATGTCCTTTTCACAAGGATGGGCTCAGATGAGACCTTCTCTTGTCATCCGCCTGTGTGCCACTGTTCCCCACTGTGGAATTGGTCCACAGCACTTATCTGGGGCTATTTGGAGCTGTGAAATTTGGCTGTCTGAACGTATGGCTGTTAGAAAGCTGCTACAGGGTGCACTGTGCTGGTGATGAATCTCTACCAGCAGGACTTAGGGTCAAAGGGAAGTGCATTAACAGGCCAGGACACAGGGGATGAATTTCCTCTGGAAAGGCTGGGCTGTGTCTCCCTGAGTCCCTTTGGAATCATGGGGTCTTGGGAAATCAGGATGCTTGTGCTCACCCACTGGTCCTGTCATCTGTTCATTCTGCTGCTGGGAGGACCTGAGGCTGGGGTTCCAGTCCCTAGGTGCTCCCTCCAGTGCTGATTCCTTCTGTGACCCTGGTTATCCCTTCCTTGGGGCCCTACTGGCAATGGAGGACCACCACTGGCTGGTTCTTAGATGCCTTGAGGCTGGGCCCTCCAGGACTCCAGGTCTCAAAGTTGAGCTCGGGGAGGCAGCCAGGGGGCAGCACCACGACCAGCCAGGGCTGGAGGGGGCTGGGTTGGGGAGGGCTCTGCTACCCCCACCTGGGAGCTGCACAAACATCCGGCTGTAGCCTTGAAACTGCCCCTGTCCTAGTCCCTGGCCACACCTGGCCCTGTTTGTCACACGTCCCACGCCCTGCTGGCTGCAGGCTGGGTTTCTCTTCCCCTTACTTCTTTCTTTTGGTTACCCCTGAGTTCTGGTTTCAGCCAACGCGGGGTTAACTTTAGCCTGGGGATTCCCGTAGGTGGCCAGCTGCAGGCAGGGCCATGACTCGGCCTCCCTTGCCCAGATCCCCTCCCCAACCTAACTTCCACCTTGGACCTCACTGTCCCTGCAGGTCCAGGGCCTCCCTGTGCAACCTCTTCATCCAGAATCCTAGTTTTCTTACGGGTTCTGGCCCTTGGGGCTTCTCACCCAGCTCTCCTTGAGCAGACAGGAAAGTTGGGGCCCAGAGAGGGGAAGGGACTTGCCCAGGGTCACATAGCATGTCAGCAGCATCCCCTGGGCAAGAGCCTAGGAAATGACAGCAATAGGTGGGGGTTGGTGAAGGGCACCATGGGTTAGGCACATCATAGGCATCATCTTAAATCTCTACACCTACCCTGTTGGGGGGAGACTAGTTATCTCCCCCTTGTATAGATGAGGAAACTGAGGAGACACAAATCACCCAAGGTCAAGGGTAGAGAATGGCTGTGTATGTGTGGGGAGCCCTGCCTGCCAGCCCTGGGGTCTGGGCTTCTACTGCAGAGTCTCCCCAAGGCCCTTAGCCTGCTGGTCCTCCCTCCTCTCAGCAGTGGGGCAGAGGAGCTGTCCGAGGGGTCTGTAACCCTGGCTCTGCCTGACATCCACTTTTGGGCCCCTTTTACACCTGAAAGGGAGTTGGGGCTGTAGAATGATAGAGGGAGGCCATCCCATGTGAGCATATCTGATGCCTGGCAGAGGGAAGCTCTCCATACAGAACACCCCTATGTGAACTCGGGCAGGCCCTGTTCTCTGCTGGCCTCAGTTTCTCCACCCATCAGATGAGAGGCTGGGAGTTGGGACATGTGGGAGCTGGCCCTGGCTCACTCTGTGATGTTAACTATTTTGAGCCTCAGTTTTCCCACCTGTGAAATCGGATGATGATCCTGGCTGTCAGTCTCACAGAATCCCTGAGTGGTTCAGCTGAATACCACATGTCACCATGTTTTGTAAATGGTACAGGGACAACAGGCCACTCAATAGGGTCTCAGGGATTTGTTGCCTTTTGGAATCGAAGATCTAGTCAGTGCTGAGGCCTTCAGGGCCCTACCCCTATGCTTCTGCTAGGCTTCAGGGCTCTGGACAAATCCTGAATGCCTCTCTGGCCCTGCCCTGGCCTGCCTCCCAGCATCCTCTGGATGCCCCCTCTCCTCTGCCTGATGCTCACTGTCTATGTCTGATTCTCTTTCCTTCCCAGGTCAGGGCTCAATCATGTGGCACAGAATGCCAGGGTTTTCTGGGTGGTGAGCAGGATGGTGGGCCAGGCAGCATGGGAGAATGGAGTCTGGGATCTTTGAGGTGGAGGGTCAGGGTGTTTCATTGGAGCCTGAGAGCACCAGCTGAGGGGTGCTGCAGTCCCACTCTGTGCCTTTGCTCATGCTGACCCCCCAGAATGTCCTCCCTACCTCTGTCCTTCCAGCTCTGGGGGTCTACCTCCCAGGCCCTGTTTTGAGGTTGCCAAAGTTGCTGCTGCCACCAGACCCCATTTTCCTACTGTGCAGGACACCCAGAATCCCCCACTCCTTGTCTTCTCCACCAATGTTTGTTGGGGAGGAGGGTCTCATCTGTACTGAAGCTCTGGGCTGGGCAGGGATGAGTGTCCATCATTTTAGCTTCACCCCCAGGACGTTACCTGGGCCAGGCATGTCTGGGTCTGTTGTGGGTAGGTGGGGGGGTGATGTGAGTGAACAGTGTTGATGAGGTGATTGCCCATGTCTGGAGTGAGGGCCACACTCTCCCAGGCTCATCAGTAGGGGCACTCGCCCTAGGCCTGCCCACGGGATACTTCACATCTCCTGTGTCAGGTGATGTGGTGTTCTGGCAGATGCCAGTAGGCCTGGCTCCTGGCTTCCCTGGGCTGGGGGAGTTACTTGGTACCCCCCAAGAATGAGCTGGTAGAAGATATTTGCCATCTTTGGGGGTGAATCCAGGCATATGTGATGGGGTCCTGGGTTCCTATTCCCCATCCCTATCAAGACCTCAGAGCCTTGGCATGTCCTGGGAATATCTCTGATTGGAGAAGGACAGGGAGGAGAGGAGAAAAGGGGAAGTCAACCTGGAGGGTAGATCAAGAAGGTCTATAATGGGGGTGGGGGGAGCTTGGGGAGTTTGGCTACCCACTGGGCAGGGGGCCTGTCTGTCATACCTTTGCCCTTAGTGTCTAGACCTAGCACTCAGTACATGGTCAGACTAGGCAGTGAATGGTAGCTGAAGCCCCTCTTCCAAAGGTGAAGCAGGTACTTTCCAGGTCTCACTTTGACCTTGGCTAGACCAGTCCCACCTTTCCTGGGACATGGGCAGTTGAGAGCCCCTCACAGACCAGGCCCCCAGAAAGCCTCAGGGAGACTTCATGGATGAATGGGTAGATAGATGATGAATGGATGGACAGACAAACAGATGGATGTATGGACAGAGATATAAGTGACTGACCCATCTGAGGTCCTGACCACTGGGGAAGGACCCCATGAGGCCTCTTGAGGGACAGCTGTGCTTCTAGGCTACCCAGACCCTGGGCTCCCAGAGTAGTGACTGCGAGGGTCTACATTTCTCCCCCCTTCCCTCTACTCGGCCCAATCCCCAGAGTTCTAGGTCTGGGAGCAGCAGGTCAGGCGTGACCAAGTGTCTCATGTCTAGCCCCGGCTACCATGACCACTCAGGGCTCCTCTGAGCAACAAGAGTCTGGCTGTGTCCCACATTCAGTGGCATATCCATCTGTGGCACTTAGGAAGGTTCATGGGGCATCCCGAGGAGGGGGCAGAATTGACATAGAACAGAATACTGCTCCTGAATGTTGACTGTGATCTCAAACCCTGCCCGGCTCAGGCCTGGGCACAGGGGCTTGGGGGGCCTTGATGCTGGGATGCAGGCCCCTTCTCCAGCTGGGCTTGTGGAATCTTCTGCAGCTGGACCCCCTCCCTACTCTGGGGAGGAGGCACCTGCTACTCGGGCAGGGGTTGGGGCCAGTTTGGGTTTCCCCAGCTATTTTGGGCATCAGGGATTCTTGGTTTCACCAGGCCAGCTGCATGGGGGTGAAGGTGCCAGGCCCCTGAGGTGCTGGCTGGGGTTGGAAAAGCCCCATGATAATGGCAACAACAATAAACCACGGAGACAAGCAAAACATCCACTTTTCCATCTGATTGGCCTTCCCTTCCCTCCAGGGGGTGAGGTTCCATTATTATCAACCAGGCTGTACAGAGGGGAAACTGAGGCCCCAAGCAGCCAATTATAGCTACAGGGACCTGGCTCTGAGTCAGGGCTCCTCCTGGCCCCCTGGCCTCCTCTAGCTGCTTGGGTGTGAGACCCTGGCCAGATGCTGCCTGGCTCCTTCACCCTACTTTATTTTCTCCATGGCACAAACTCTGTCTCCTGTATGACACCATTCACTTATCTGTTAGGCTTGTTTCCGTCTCCCTCAAATGTGAGTGCTGCAAGTAAGACTGTGCCTGCCTTGTCCCCACTGTGGTTTTTGCACATAATAGGCATCTAGGGAAGACATGCTGACCAGGTGACTTTGTTCTGGGTCAGAGGCCTCATCCATGCTGTGCCTTGGTCCACACTGGAACTGAGTTGGAGCTCCTGTCTGACTAGGGACAGCTGAGAATGGGGTTCCCCTGGCCGCTCTGGAGTCCCACCTTCTCTAGCCTGCTCTGCCCTGCAAACCTGGACCCAGCATCCCTTCCCTCACAGAGCCGCTCTTGGCTGCCTGGCCCATGGCAGCCTTTCTGTCCTCTGCTGGCAGCCAGGCTGGGTCTGGCCAGTTTCCTTTCTCCTCCCTGGGGTGGTCAGGAGACCCCAACACCTCCCCATGAAGGCTGGGCACTGGGTGGGCAGGAACTGCCTGACCCAGTGAGGGTGCATGTCAGGTTTAGGCTCTGGATCAGCAAAGCACTGGGCATAGCGTATGCTTAGTGGACACTCGGTGGCTGTTGGCCCTAACATGAAATGTCTCTGGTCTGGACACTGAAGAGCAGGAGGGACCTGGGGCTGAGTCAAGGGTGTTGATATGGCCACAGGAAGAGGGTGTGACCACAAAGGGATGCCCTGGTAGGTCATGCTGACCATCAGCTACTCTGTCCCCAGAGTGGACACAGGGGCTTCTGATGACCCTAGCTCTGTGATGCTGTCCACAAAAGTCACTCAGTCCTGCCCCTGGTCTCTGTCCTTGTTTCCCCAAGACATTCTCCTTGATACCGACTGGATTCCTGGAGACAAGGGCTGCCAGAGGACCTGTCCCTTGTTGGTCCCCATACATGCTATAGTGTCATTGGGTGGGAAATAAAGTCAGGGTCACACCGTGGTCTCTCATGGGCTAGGCTGGTGTGAACTCACACCCAAGGGCTCTGGGAGGGGCCGACAGAGACCAGGAACCTCATGGTGACCCCCAGGTATGGCCCCTGGTGAGGCCATCCTGGCAGCTGCATGTCCCATGGTGGTGCCTCTATCAAGGCCTGACCCATTGAGCACTTGATGGTGCTGCGTGATGTCTGGTACAGCTGACTGCAGGGCCTCATGGTTGGTTTTCTGCCCCCTGCCCCCCAATTATAACTCATTATAAAGAGCATCATTCATTCAGCAAACAGGAGCTCACAAAACTTATCATCTAGGGGCATCTGGGTGGCTCAGTCAGTTAAGCGTCTGACTCTTGATTTCAGCTCAGGTCATGAATTCACAGTTTGTGAGTTTGAGGCCTGTGTCAGGCTCTACCCTGACAGTGCAGAGCCTGCTTGGGATTCTCTTTCTCTCTCTCTCTCTCTCTCTCTCTCTCTCTCTCTGCCCCTCCCCTGCTCATTCTCTCTCTTTCTCTCTCTCTCAAAAAAAAAAAACCTTAAAAAACCAAATTTATCATCTAAATTGAGACATTTCTGGGAGTGGAAGGAGGACTATTAATAACTACACCAGGACACAGGCCTGAACCCGTAATATCCAGGACACAGGTCCCCCCTCCAACACTCCCTTCCAGACCCAGGTGTTCTGTTTTGGGGGTGACTGTCACTTGCGGGGTTCCTGCCCAAATAGAATTAGGTTTGTTGTGGTCCCAAGTGATCGACTGGCTTTTTAGAAAAACTGGCCCTGCCCCAACCCCAGTACCCTCTGTGACAGCTGAGGCCATCTGCAGTTTCTCAAGGTATTTGAATAGGAGCAGAGGTTCCCCCAGATTACCCTAGAAAGTCCTCACAAAGGTGTCCTGTGCAAGGTGCCTCTGGGGACTTTGCACTACAATGTTCGGGAAAGACCTGGCCAGCTCTGTGGATGCTAGTTTCGGATGCTCCCTATGTGTGCAGCCGGGGACACCTGCCACCTGGCCCCTGTCCTCCCACACATCCTGTTCAGGAGCCACATGGAGGAGGTTAGATGTGTGATCATACAGGAAGATGTGGAACCTTTGCTGAGGCCACAGAGACCTCAGAGAAGAGGCTGATATGTAGGGAGGGAGGGAGGGTGAAGGAGAGTCCACTCTGAGATGTGGATTGTCATTGTGCTGTCTCATGTGTCACTAAGCCATTACAGTGGGCATTACAGTGGGCAGGTGACTGTTCGACACCCCTGGAAACTGTATTTTCCAGGTGGCTGGAAACCTGGGTTTGGATCTTTGTGCTGGGGTGTGGGTGTTCTTGGTGTCCATATCCCCAGAAGACACAGGCTGGGGACAGACCCCATTCTCAGTGCTGCCAGGCTCAGTGAATACTGTGGGGGTGAAGGATGAGGGTGTCTCCTGTGTAGGCTTGGCTGAGCAGCACTGCCTACATGCCTGTGCAGGCCTCACAGGGGGGCTGGGCAGATGGGAGTGTCTTGCAGCTCAGCTCCTTAGGAGTCCTGGGCTTCCCCAGGGCCCAGAGAAGACACCTCTCTCCCTTCCCCCCAGGGCCCAGAGCTGACACCTCCCTCCCCTCCCCCAGGGCCCAGAGCTGACACCTTCCTCCCCTCCCCACAGGGCCCTAAGCTATCACCTCCTTCTCCTCTCCCCCAGGGCCCTGAGCAGCAGCAACCTCTCTTCCCCTCCCCCGCAGCGTTCCTCTGCCCTGCCCTGCCCTGTCTGAGGCTATTCTGGGCTCTAGCTTTTGGTCTGAGAAGGAAGCCACAGCCTCCTTACCCTATCTGACTCAGTCCTCTCCTTGAGCCCAGGCCTCCAGCAGGCAGGAGGCCCAGAAGGGAGAGGGCTGCCCAAGGTCACAGGACAGGGGCAGGCCAAGCTCCCCTCCCCTGACCTGCTACTCTTCTCTTATTTTGTGAGGCGTTCATCCTGTGTGGACCTGCTTGCTTGGTGTCCTGGGGCAGTCATGTCTTCAAGGGAGGGATGACCCTGCTCTGAACTGGGCAGGGCAGCCCCAGTGTGACCCGCCTGGTCAGTGACCTTCAGGGAAATGGACTATGACAGCTCTAAGGGTCCATGAGGGACCGTGATGGCAGGTGGAGGCATCCTGCTGATGTTTCTGTTGGTTCAGTTTTAAGTGAGCAAAATCTGTTGCATCAGATGCTCCCTTGGCCGGGAGCTGATCTGGGGAACTCAAGGATGAGGGTGGGCAAGGGATACAGGAGTGCTGATGCATAGGGGCGCTTGTACCCCAATGTTTATAGTAGCACTTTCAACAATAGCCAAATTATGGAAAGAGCCTAAATGTCCATCAATTGATGAATGAAATTGTGGTTTATATACACAATGGAATACTATGTGGCAATGAGAAAGAATGAAATATGGCCTTTTGTGGCAAAGTGGATGGAACTGGAGAGTGTTATGCTAAGTGAAATAAGTCATACAGAGAAAGACAGATACCATATGTTTTCACTCTTATGCGGATCCTGAGAAACTTAACAGAAGACCATGAGGGAGGGGAAGAAAAAAAAAGGTTACAGAGGGAGGGAGCCAAAATATAAGAGACTCTTAAAAAATGAGAACAAACTGAGGGTTGATGGGGGGTGGGAGGGAGAGAAGGGTGGGTGATGGGCATTGAGAAGGGCACCTGTTGGGATGAGCACTGGGTGTTGTATGGAAACCAATTTGACAATAAATTTCATATTTAAAAAAATAAATAAATAAATAAAATATTTATAGCCATAAAAAAAAAAAAGGATGAGGGTGGGGGTCAGCAGTAGTCTCCACAGTTGTCTCCTTATAGCACATGAGCTCTTCTGGGGCAGGTGGTCTTTGTCCCTTGCACCCAGCTCTGGCCCACAGCAGTGCTCACTGAGGGTTTGTTGAATGAATGAATGTGTGAATGAATGAATGACATGTGTTGGGATGAGCTGCTGTGGAAAGATCCTGGGGAGCAGGTCAACAGCAACTCACCATGTGGCCCTAGCAGTGCCCTTCCTCACACCGTCAGAGCCTCAATTCTTTGTAAAATAGATATACAGCACCCACGCCTGCTTTGCTTTGTGGATTCAGAGTCCTCCCATGACTCCCCTCCTGCCTGCATCCTACCCACACTAAATCAATATAGAACGAAGAACTCAGGTTCTAAAGACTCTTAAGGATGCCCCTGATTTCTGGAGGTTGTGGGGTTCTATGTGCCCAGCACCTTTTCCTGGTCTGACACAGGCACAGCCTCCTCCTATGGGACAGTGGCCTCAGGTTGGGGATCCCTGAACACCAGCAGGAACCAGGCAGGCGCAGCTTCCTGTCTGGCATGGGGGGAGGTGCGGTGACTTGGGTCAGGAAGCCTGGGTGTCTATCCTCTGTGTGGCCTTGACCAGTTCTGGGAACCTCTGTCTCTTCATCCCTAAGGTGTGTGTGTGTGTGTGTGTGTGTGTGTGTGTGTGTGTGTAGGGGTATTAGCACCTGCCTGTGTGTGTTGACGGGGGTGGGGGTCTGGGAATCACATAGGTAGAGCATGTCAGACATCAGAAGCAGTGCTCAGCGAGGGGACACTGTCCATATGGCCCATGAGAAAACAACTGTGGCAGAGCAGGGGACAATCCCACTGCTGGGCAGCAGTCCTGGAGGGGCCCAGTGATGTTGACCCAGCACTCAGTCAAGCCTCTGTGGAATGGAGGGAGGTGTGGCCCCCACCTCAGCCCCTCCCCCCTGCCTCCCATCAAGCTGACTCAGGTTGTTGGGCTCTATTGGGGCAGGGCACCACCATCCGAAGTGAGGTCAGCAGCCTGGTTGAGTTGTGGAGCCCAGGGCCAGGCTGGGAGATAGGGCCCATTAAAAAAACAACAACAATAACAAAAACAAACAACAACAAGCCCTTTTTAGATCCAGTTTATGACTTAGAAAGAGTGGCTGATGGGGCCAGCTCCCTGTGACCCTGAGTGACAATACCAGAACAAAGTGGATGGAGGAGGACAGAGGATAGAGAAGAAGGCTCAGGAGAGGGACCTTGGGGGCCTGAGGAGTTCAAGATGGGGAGAATGGTGTGCGGTTCTCAAGTCCACCTAGAGGTCGGCAGAGGGGAAGACTGTGAGGAGACAGTTGGATTAGGGCACTTGAGGGCCATCGATGATACCCTGGCAAATGTAGGGGAGAGGTGGGGTGACAGGCAGACCAGCTAGTTTGAGACAAGGTAAAGGGGCCGTGGAGCCCCGGAGTCCTTAGAGTCATGCTATAGGGGGCAGGTGAGAGGTAGGTAGCAACAGGAGAGAAGGTGGCATCCGAGATGAGTTCTGGGGTGGGAGAAAGAGTGGGTTTACTGCCAGAGGGACAGGAGAAGGTGACTGGAAGGTCGATTGGCCTGGATGTGCCATCCTGGAGGGTCAGAGTGTGCATAGGTGAAGGGGTGCCTGGAGGGGTATCCTGGGGCACCAGGTGGTCTACTCTGGAGTGACTGAGTGCCTTGGAAGTCACCGGGGATGCCTAATAACCGAGGGAGGTCAGAGGCCCTGATGGACTGCCCAGTGACCCAGCTTTACGGGGGGTTTCCCACACAGTCTGTTAGAGGATGGGTTCACACACTGATGCCCCATTATTTTCTTACTGGGAAATAGAATCTTCAAGAGTTTGTCTGGTTACAGATGGGCCATTCCTAGGCCAGGCATTTCATTACTTCTGGGTCACTTCTTCCGCCTGGGATCATGTCTGTGGTCCTGTCATGGCCATCTTGGGAGGGATGGTGGCTCCTCACATTGAGATGTTGAGGCCTGAAATCTGGTGCTGGGCCTGAGAAGCTGCTCTCTGATAGAGATGGAGTAGGGGCCCTGAGGCTGCCATGACTGCTGGCTGTTACCGCTGCAGCCAGACCAGTCAGGGCCAGGGGAAGGGGACTGGAGTGGCATGCATTTACAGTGATGGCAGGGAAATGGGTGTCACTGAGATTTCATTAAGGGGACTTGGGTGGGAGAGTTTTTGGGAGTTGGGTCCCAGAGGCTAATCACCCTCCAGCCCTGCCATGCCGCATTCCTCACAGGGTGTCTGTCCATCCTGGAGCCTGAAGGTTCCAGAAGTCAGGTCCCCTCTGCTGAATGCCCTTCTGCACCTTCCCCGGGAGGTTTGGTGACATCTCAGGGCAGCAGATGGAATCCTAGAGGAAATGGGAGTGCCGGAAGGTTCTCAGCAGGAAAGGGCAGAGGTGAAAGTGGACTGAGGTGGGGGGAGCCAAGAACAGAATGGGAAAGCAGCCTGCTGTCCTCACCTGTCAGGGTGTGTGCCATCTGGAGAATTCCACTTG
Organism: Panthera onca; assembly: GCF_046562875.1. Taxonomy (NCBI): domain Eukaryota; kingdom Metazoa; phylum Chordata; class Mammalia; order Carnivora; family Felidae; genus Panthera; species Panthera onca. Next base: position 18,626,276 of record NC_138350.1, read on the forward strand.
AGTCAATGGCTCCATTCAACAGCCAGCCCTGAAGCAGTGGCTGTGCTTGGCACTAGACCCCCTTTCCCTGGACCCCCATTCAGAGAGTTTTGTGTGCTTTTCCATGAGGAGATTATCCCCCCTGACTGAAGGTGTTACCGAGAATCCCTGGATCCTGAGGGGGAGCAGCTAGCACAAGGGAGTCGGGGGATTAGGCTGGAGAAGCCAGCTGCCAGGGACTGAGTCTTCTGGTGGTGTGGCAGCCAAGGGTGAGCCCTGCTGTGACCTTCACCTCCCAGGACTGAGACTGAGGTGGGGTCTCCAGGAGGAGGAGACCTTCTTTTGGCCCCTCCCCTGCATGCCCTGACCCTGATTTTTGACCCAGAGGAAGGTGAAGAAGCATGAGGAATGCAGACACTCCAACCTGAGGCCCTGTCCCCCTCAGTCCCTCATTGGTCCCTACAACTCTGTCCTCTTAGGCCGTGGGTCCTGGGGCAGGGAGGTGAGTCCAGGGGGACTCAGAGCTCTCCAGGGATAAAGCTGAACAAATCTGGAGGGCCCGGGTTGGGTGGGCAGGGTGCTGAGGGTGGCCTGGGACCCGGGGTCAGATGACATCTGGAGTAGGTGGTGTTGGGGTGTCCAGGTTCAGTTCTTGCTGTGACCTTGGGCAGGTCACTCAGGGTCTCTGGGCTCTGGTGTCTCCATCCATAGGACAAGGATCATAATAGGATCTTCTTCCAAGGGCAGTTTGATGACTGACAAGTAAGGCCTAGAGAGCATTTAGCTGGGGACCAGTTGGAAGAAATGCCCCAAAGCCATAGCTAAAATCAAAGTCCTTTTCCTGTGACCCTAGCAGGAGAAGGGACTGAAAGAGGCAGGTGGGGTGGGGTGGGGTGGGTGCGGTGCGGGGTGAGCCTGGGCCAAGGAGGCCCTAGGAGTGGCCCAGACTGGGCAGGATGCAGGGAGGGAGAGGAACATGGGAGAAAGTTCCCAGACCCCTAGAAAACTGAGCAATAGTGTTGTGGTCAGCTTGAAAAGAAAAGCTAATAAAAACAAGATAAAAGGGGCCAGCCAGATGCCCAAGGCTGGATATTCCCCTTGCATACTTTTGGCTTCTGTAATCTTGTTTGCCTCCTGTGTCCACCAACTGTCAGATAGCACCACTGATAAGTGCTCCCTCCCCTTTTTCTTTTGTCTCTCAACCCCCTACCATCCCAGCCATAAAAGGAGGCTGATACCAAGGTTCAGGGCTCAGCCTTTGGAGGTGACTCTGCTGGGCAGGCACTGGTGCACAATAAAGTCTTTTCTGATTCCTTGAGTGTGTGTGCCTTGTCTCTTCCTGTGTGCCAAGTATTTGCTGTAACAAGCTGAATAAGGCCCCCAAAGGTGTCCATGTCCTAACCCCCAGAACCCGTTCCTTTACCTGGTATCAGAAATTTTGCAGAGGTGATAGAATTAAGGACCTTGAGGTGGGGAGATGATTCTGAATTATGTGAGTGGCCCCAGGTAGGGTCTTCCCAAGGGAAGAGGGAGGTGGGAGGCTCAGAGAGAGAGGAGATGTGGCAGTGGAAGCAGAGGTCAGAGAACAAGGGACAGAGACTTGAAGATGCCACTGAAGCCTTGACAGGAGGGAAGGAGGGGTCAAAAGTCCAGGAATGCAGACAGGGATCCAGAGGAATCTGGAGTCCCCAGAAGGGGTGGCCCTGTGACACCTGGATTTCTGCCTTCGGGACCCATTTCAGACTTCTGACCTTCAGACCTATAAGAGAATAAGTGTGTGTTGTTTTCAGGCACTCAGTTTGTAATGATTTGGGACAGCAGCCATAGGAAATGAGCTCAAGGAGCCAAGGGACAGATTTTCCCAGGACACTTAGTGTGGCCCCTGCCCACAATGACATGCCTGGCCCATCCCCCTCTAGCCCCTCATAGTGCAGGGGAGGAGTGGGAGCCCAGGGATCCAGCAGGAAGGGCTGAGGGTCCTTGGTCCTTTCACCACCCCTCATTGTCAGAAAGCAGCCAGAACCCCAGACCCCCAAAGCCCCCAATGCCACCAAGGAAGTCCCCAGATGGATGCTGGTTTTCCCAATAACATCCAGGATTGAATGGAGATAGTTCTGAATAAATGATGCTCCATCCCCCTCCCCAGAAGATGGCAGGTGACTTTCTGAGCCACACACCTGAGATAGTACCCCATCTTTCTTTGGCAGAGTTGGGTCATGAGTGGGGGAGTGGCTCATAGGTCCTGGAATACCCAAGGGGCTATCAGACGGAGTAGGAGTGGGCTTAGAGATGCAGTGGATGCAGGGAGCTGTGATTTTGTGCCAAGGGTCCATTCTGGATCCAAGGGCAGGAGCTTGCCTGGCTGAGCCACACTGGGGCGAATCAGGGAACTGAAACCATGTAAGCACCCCCACACCACCTGGTGATGGTGACCTGGTAGTAAAGGAGACAGAGGACTCCCTATGCAGAAGCAGCTATAGCCTCCTCATGGTCATTGCCATATGCTGAGACTGCCAGGTAGTTATCTGTATGTCAGGGCCTGATTCCCATCAATGGGAAGGCCTCGGGTAAAACACGTCCCCACTTTTTATTATGGTACAAGATGCCTGAGACAGCACTGAGACACCAGTTTCCTGCCAGCAAAGGCTGTGTTTATTCTCAGAGAAATTAGGAGGCACTTATTTCCCTCCTTGCATTGATTCCTGGGGAGCTCAGAGCTCATTTTGGCAAGTGCCTGAACCTCGGGGCAGGCCTTTTATGGGACAGTTTCCTTCCTGGCTTCCTCCTATTCCTCTTATATCTCTGAACCTGTCATCACATGAGAAATCAGAGTGGTCCCCAGATTTAAGAGCCTGTGGAGCCAAATTACTGGAATGTCCTGAACTCTATGGGTGCTCCAGCCTGAGGGAGTGACATGGAGTGGGTAAAAGTGGGTGGGAGCTGAGCTGGGCAGAGGGGGAGGAGGACATACAGGAGGTGAGGACCAGGAGCAGAGGGGGTCCAGGCCAAAGGAAAGAGAGGATACTGGGGGTGTAGAGGGTCCCCACAAAGTCAGGGAGGGAGGGCTTATCTGGAAGTCAGCAGCCCTGGCCAACTCAGACCAGGGAGGTAGCAGGGAGTGGGCATAGCTGTGTGCTGGAGGAGGAATGGGGGAAGGAGGGGACAGAGGTACTGAGGTTCTAGTGACCAGACTCCTTCAGGTGACCAGACTCCTCATGTCCTGACTAGTTTCCTGGGAGATGCCCCCAGGAAGACCATGAGTGTTTTTGTTTCCCCTCAGGTTGCTTTCCCACTGGGTGCCAAGGATTGCACGCACCTCACCTTGAGGATCCTGGAAGGTTGCAAATTAAATATGAGACCAAAAAAGAATGAACAGAGAGCAATGGTTTCTGATTGACAAAAAGACATTGTATTGAGAGCTGATTCAGTGTAGGGAGCAGGGCTGGGGATGATGGGCATGGGGCCTGGAAAGACCCCTCATGTTTGTCAGGGGAATCCCAGTGCCTGAATCAGGGAAGCTCTGGCACCCTGTCTTTCGTCTTAGTCTCTCTGCAGGTTCACCCATCCTCATAACTCACCATCCCACCCCTGAGCTCCTCTGGTCCTGGCTGGCATCAGCCTTGAGACCTTGTATCAACTTGGGAAAACCATCTGTCCTACAGCATCGGGCTGTCTGAGATCTCCCCCCAGGTAACTATCCCTAGTATCTTCATATAGGGCTTCTGTCTGTCTGGCTTGGTCTATCTGTATTCAACAGGGTTTCTGTTTTTCAGGTTCTCCTCCCTTCCAAGGAGGAGCTTCTTACCTCACAGTCCCAGACAGTGAGACCCCAGGATTCCAGGGAGGAGCTTAGACACCAACAAGGAGGCCCTGGGGAACCATAGGCAGTGGGGCCCCAAGACCACTGGGGGTGGACATGGTCAGTACAAGAATGGTAAATATAGGGAAGGTCCAGAAGGTGGGTTATCCTGTCCTGCTGGCCTGTCTTCTATTCTGAAACATTCTCTGGGCTTTTCTGGATAAGAATGAAAATATCCCATATAGAAAAATGAGGACTCCTTCTACCCTAGCGGCTGGAGGAGATGGTTAACTGGAGAGAGAGCTCTGAGTCATAGTGAGGAAAGGTAGGAAGAGGTCACTGGAACTGGCCCATTCTGTCCCCACCAGGTGCTTCAGAGCAGGAATAGGCTACAGGCGGTGGGATGGCCAGACAAAAAGGTGAAGATTCCAGAATGCCAGAGTGATTCAGACCTCAACCACACTCAGGATAGAAAGGAAAGAAAAATGCTCTCAAATTTGACTCTGGTCCCCAAAGAGAGAGAATGGGGGAGACTCACCTAGTATCGTCACCTGGGTCCCTCCATTGAACACATAGCACAGTGATACAGCCTTGAACACAAACCCTCTGTCACCCTGGCACCATACCCTCTCCCCACCAAACCCAGGCCCATCTGCAGCTGCTTGGGAGGCTCAGAGTCCAGCCTCCTCTTTGTGGGGGTTGGGCTGGCCCATGGGAGCTTGAGACGGGGCCCCCCTCCCCAATGCACCTTCCCTTCCTCATGGGGTGAGCTTCCCTCCAGCCCCCACCATGGAGGGGTAGGAGGGAATGCCTGAGTGACATATCATAACTCAGGTAGCTCCTGGCAGGAGCTCTGTGTATGGCTCAGCTTGCTTGGGGAATGCTACCTGGGAGATCGGACAGCACGGTTTCCAACACAGACATCACGGGGCCTGTGCCTTCTGCAGAGCTGAGGCCCGTGGAGGGTTCTGGATGCCACCACATGTCCTAGGTACATGCCCAACATGGCCATGTGTGCAATAGCAGGTGTTCCTGTGTCATGGTGTGTTCGTGCAAGTTTATTGGGTGTGTGTGCATGTGTAGTCTGTCTGTGTGACAAGGAGCCTAGACCTGCCATTCTGAGTTAGCTCCTAGCACAACAGACTTCCTGGTTCTCAGGGCCCATTCACAACGCCTAAGAAGGTGTCAGTTCACAGTTCAAATATGCCCAAGGTACAATCCAGAATGTAATCTAGACACTGAACTCATGGCCTCAGTGACCACCCAGGGACATTTTGGTTTAGTGCTTGTGATGGCGTCAGCAGTGGATGGACTCTAAGGGGTCCCTGCCTCCCAGGGCCTTGAATACACCTGGGCCTCCCGTGACACATGTGGGTGGAGGGGCCCCCAGTGTAAGTGTGGGTTTGAGTGGCCAGGGTCCAAGAACTGAGGGTTCTGTAGTAAGTATGACAGAGATGTCTGTGGGAGGGACACAAGACAGTGTCCCTGGGGAGGCAGGAGAGGGGGGCTGATAAGAAAGGGAGAATGTTCTAGTCTGTGACGATGTGGAGTGTCTGTATGAGGTAGGAAACCAAGAAAACATGGCATCAAGTGAGGGCATTCATGGAAGTAGAGTGGGACATCTCAGGAGGGGGACTAATACCAGACAGTGAGGACCCAGGTCCAGAGAGGAGCTCAAACATTATATAAGAGTCCATGGGGAGCCAAGAGCAGTGGACTTCTGTGTTGCTGATGGCTGATGTGGTCCATGCAAGAAAAGTAAGCATAGAAATATGGCAGAGGATGGTCTATCTGGATTCTGCTGTTTGTATCTCCTCTTCTGGAATATTCTCTGGCAATTCTGGCTGAGAGTAAAACTACTCCTCAAAATAAAAATGAGGATGACTTCTGCGGGTTCCTCTCCAAAAAACCCAAAACAATGATGGTCCCAAAGATGGTTGATTCAGGACAAAAAATGTTAAACCCAAATAACCAGAGAGCAAATTTATGACTGAATAAAGACAATTTATTGAGCATTGATTGGGTGCTGGCAGAAAGGCTGGGATAATCCTGTCTCAGGGAAGTCCCTCCTGGAGGTCCTGTGGCTCTAGGCCTCATTGGGTGGGTGGGGGTCTTGTGACCTAAGAGCACTCTGCAGGGACCACTCTCTTCTCCAGGTGCTCCCCTCATACGTGACCTGGGGTGTAGCTGCTTCTAGATTTCCACTGGTCAGGTGACAGGCTCAGGAAACTGCTGGCCACGTAATTGTTGCTCTGTTTGGAGGGCTTGGTGGTCTCCACACCCTGGGTGACGGGGGTGCCATTTGCCTTCCAGGCCACTGTCAAGTCACTGGGGTAGAAGTCACTGATGAGGCACACCAGGGTAGCCTTGTTGGCACTGAGCTCTTCAGAGGAGGGTGGGAAGAGTGTGACCTAGGGGACCGACTTGGGCTGACCTGTGGGGCGGGGGAGTGGTAGTAAGTCAGAGATCAGGTGTCCATGGCTGAAGCTCCTATCTCAGTCCTGATGTGGGGAACAGCTCTGTCATGTCCATGGCTCAAGTGCCCCAGCTGGCTGAGTTCAGGTCAGCCATGGGTAGGGTCACTCACCTTCTGTTGGAATGAATACGACTGCCACATTCAGTAGTGTCCCTCCTATGGCCTCAGACTCTCTTCAGGTCACATGTCCTCCTAATCCACACAGTCCTCCCCTGGGACTTGGTGGCACTGGCACTGAGGCCTGCTTTCCCTTGTGAATCTGTTTACCCTTGGATGTTGGTATCACTGCCATAATGCCAAGTCACTTACCTGGTTACTGTATAGCTGGTCTGTCCTTGTTGTAGGGCTGTATTCCCATTTGAAAAGTAGGTTTCCTGCCCCCAGAGCCCCTCACACCATCATTGCAGCCTCCCAACAGGGACCCTCCCTGGGGATGCTGAGTGGGTAAGAAGTGGGAGTCCCTGGAGTTGGATTCCAGGGAGTCCTGTAGATGGAGGGTTTGTAGGTGAGGTGAATTTTCAGTTCTGAGGGATCTCCCTGTTCTGTGAATTGATGCTGGGGACTCTGACTGCCATGTCTGGAAGCCTGGCAGTCAGTGTCCCTATCACCTGTCCGTATCAGGGGACTCTGGCCCCATATATCTGCTCATGGCTCTTTCCTGCTGTGGTGGGCCATAAAGGGATGTACCTGTGCTGCCTGAGTGTCCTGACTGAAGGATACGGTCCTGAGACCTGTCCTGTTTCTGGTGTCCTGTCTGTGCCTATGGAGGTGGAAGGTCCCAGCACCAGGACCCCTTTTCCTCTGACGTTCTCCCTTAATCCTTGACCCCCTTGTCCCACTTCCTCCTCCGTGTCTCCTAGTACCCAGACCAAGGCTCTCCTCACTGTGATTCAGGAAGTCCTCTGCCTGGGACACCCTGAGGATGGAACCCAGTGTCTGAGCCATCCCCAAAATCCACATCCCATGGCCCCTCTGGCAGCCCAAACTCCAGTCACATGCACGTCATCCCTCAATTCTCGGACTCTTTGAGCCCAGATACCCTAAATGGGGAGGCGACCATCCCCGAGTCTAGAGGACAAGGTTCCCACGAGGAGAGAGCTGGAGCCACAGTGAGGTCTGAATTCAGGTCTAGATCAGGAACAGTTTACAGGGATGGTCCCCTGTAGCCCTGACCAGACAACTGACAAGTCAGGACTGGTGGAGGCTATGAGGGGCAGATAAAAGAGGCAAAACTTACAGACCCCCCAGACCTTCAGCCTAAGCCCAGGTCACAGTAGAAAGCACAATAGCCTGAAATTGTACACTGGATCTGAAAGAGGAGGAAAAGGGGGAAAACTCACTGAGGACAGTCAGATGGGTCCCTCTACTGAAAATAGGACACCGTGACACAGCCTGGAACACAAACCCTCTGTCAGTCCCTCCACCCCTGACCCAGGCCAACCTGTAGCTGCACAGGAGACCCAAAGCCCAGCCTCCTTGTTGCGGGTGCTGGCTGGGCAGATGGGTGGGTGATGGGGATAATCGCTGGTGACCTGGATTTTCAGTTCCATGGAGGGTTCAGATTCCATCCTCAGTCATGGGGAGGGGTGGAGAGACCCTCTTTAGGTATGGCATCAGAATTCAGCTAACACCATCCTTAGGAAGGTGCTGTGTGCTCTCCTCAGTCTGTGTCAGGATGTCATTGTAGAAGGGGTGAGCAAGGGTGTTTCAGCACAGAGGTGATGGAGCTGAGAGCCCTTTGCAGAGTTGGGACTCATGAGGAAGGTCCTGGATGTATCACTACATCGTCCACACAGGAAACAGTGGAGGTTTGGGGTCAGGAATGGAAAGTGTTGAGAGGAGACTCATGTTTCCCCCAAGCATTTAGATCCTTCTATAGGGTCCTGAGCTCCTGAATCCCTGCCTTTGGCTGGTTCTTCTAGAAGGTGGCATGATCACTGTTTAGTCTCTGTCCTTAGCCCCATGAGGAGAGTTGTCATGCCATTGGGGTATGTGGGCTGAATGTAAGCTGGATAGACCTGGTGGGTCCATCGTGCTTGGGGAGGCACGCACTGGGTCCAACAATTTCGCTCTGAGCTGATGTGTGGGAGTCTGTGCTGGTCCCTTGAACTGACTGAGAATCACACATGCCCCCACGTACAGGAGCATCACTAGCACAGGGTGGCCCCACCACATAGGACAGATACTGTTTCCCTACACTGGACCATGACTTTGTGAGGGTCTCTTTTACCCAGGGCCCTGGCCTGCATCCAGGCCCAGGGCTGTTACCTGCAGAGCTCACACAGGAGACACACAGGTCTGGCATTCTTTCTGTGACACAGTTGCACACTAAGCCAGCACTCCTGCTGTCTTTCCTGATTTGCTCTCACTTCATCTCTCAACTCCCTCACACCAGCTCATGAGGTTGCTTGTCTCACTCCACCTAGACCCCAATCTGCAGGGCCTTCTATTGTCACTGGCTGGCGTTGAAGCTTCTATGGGGACTAAGTTTTCTTTGTTCATGTCCCATCCTGGGACATAGTGCAACATCTTCTACCCCAGGTTGTCTTGATGCTTCCATGGAGATGTTCACCATGGGAGTGTTATAAATGAACCAATGGTTCTGTGATCATCATGTGTGTGCATGTATGTTTCTGTTTATTGGTACCTGTGTGTGTGCTTGTGTATGTTATGATCAGATCCCACACTGAGATCCTAAGTAGATGAGTCAGTTGAGAAACCTGTCAGCAGCCCATTCCCAAAATGGGAGCCTTGATTTATAACATAGAGGCCCCAGGCAGGTTACATAAGCACAAGTGGGTTTATGGGTTGGCCTGGCCTCAACAGGTCCTGGAAAGCATAGCTGGTGTCTGTCTCCCAGAAAACTTGGATGCAAGTGGGAACCAAGAGACACTGTTGTGTGGAGGTGCCAGCAATGGGAGAGTGGGTGTGAGTGACCAGCGTCCAGTCAGAAGGTCCTGTAGTAAGTGTTGCAGGGAGTTGGTGGTGGTGCGGGGAGACATGTGATTGTTCCTGGGGTAGGAACAGAGGTTCTCATAAGGAAGGGAGGAACATTCCCATGTGGAGAATGTTCACATGGGGTAGGAAACCAGGGAAAACATGGCATTGAGTCGGGGTCTAGAAAAAGAGAAGAATGGACACATAAGAGGGGCAAGTTGTAGACAGTGTGGCGCCAGGTACAGGGAGAAGCTCAGGATTATCCTAGACATCATGGGGACCCAAGATCAGTGAGGGCAGCCATGACTGGCAGTGGACATGGTTCACACAAGAAGCAAAGTATGCAGACGTTGTGGTGGATAGTTTCTCTTGTTTCCGCTGATTGTATCTCCTGCTGAGGAATATTCTCAGACAATTTTGGCTGAGAGTTAAACTACCCCTCAAAAAACATGAGGAAGCCAATCTTTCTGTGGACTCCTTTCCCAAGAGGCCAAAAGAGTGATTTCCCCCCCTAAAGATGGTTGAGCTCAGAACACAAAAAGTTAACTCTAAAAGACCAGAAAGCATGATTTCTGATTGAGTAAGAGACGTTTTATTGAGCAACGATTGGGTGCTGGGAGAAGGGCTGGAATGGTCTTGGTACAAGGGGAATCCTTCCTGGAGGCTCAATGGCTGCACATCCCCTTGGGTGGGTGTGGGTCTCAGGCACCTAAGAGCACTCTGCAGGGACCACTCTCTTCTCCACGGTGCTCCCCTCATGCGTGACCTGGCAGGTGTAGCTGCTTCTGGATTTCCACTGGTCAGGTGACAGACTCAGGTAGCTGCTGGCCGCATACTTGTTGTTGCTCTGTTTGGAGGGCTTGGTGGTCTCCACACCCTGGGTGACAGGGTTGCCGTCTGCCTTCCAGGCCACTGTCAAGCCACTGGGGTAGAAGTCACTGATGAGGCACACCAGGGTGGCCTTGTTGGCGCTGAGCTCCTCATTGGAGGGTGGGAAGAGTGTGACCGAGGGGGCCGACTTGGGCTGACCTGTGGGGCAGGGGAGAGGCAGTAAGTCAGAGATCAGGTGTCCATGGCTGAAGCTCCTACCTCAGTCCTGATGTGGGGAACAGCTCTGTCATGTCCATGGCTTGGGTCTCAAGGGCTCCAGCTGGCTGAGTTCAGGTCAGCCATGGGTAGGGTCACTCACCTTCTGTTGGAATGAATCTGACTGCCACCTTCAGTAGTGTGTGGGTCCCTCCATGGCCTCAGACTCTCTCCCGGTCACATGTCCTCCTAATCCACACAGTCCTCCCCTGGGACTTGGTGGCACTGGCTCTGAGACCTGCTTTCCCTTGTGATTCTGTCTGCCCTTGGATGTTGGTATCACTGCCATGATGCCAAGTCACTTACCCAGTTACTGTATAGCTGGTCTGTCCTGGTTGCAGGGCTGTGTTCCCATTTGAAAAGTAGGTTTCCTGCCCCCAGAGCCCCTCACACCATCATTGCAGCCTTGCCCACCTCCCAACAGGGACCCCCCGCTGGCGATTCTGAGTGGGTAAGAAGTAGGAGTTCTTAAAGCTGGATTCCAGGGAGTCTTGTAGACGGAGAGTTTTCAGGTGAGGTGAGTTTTCAGTTTTGAGGTCAGGCCATGTCTGTTCTGAAGGGTCTCCCTATTCTGTGAGGTTTTCTGGTGGGTCTGTCTAAACACTTACTGTTTCTGGAAGCCTGGCAGTCACTGCCCCTGTCACCTCTCCCTATCAGGGGACTCTGACCCCATGTATCTGCTCACAGAGCTCTCTTGCTGTGGCATGCTGTGAAGGGATGTACCCCTGCTGGCTGAGTGTCCTGACGGGACACTTTCCTGAGACTTGTCCTGATCTTGGTGTCCTTACTGTTCCTCTAGAGGTGGAAGGTCCCTGAACCCTGGGGCCATTCTCTTCTGATGACCTCCCTCCCCCAGACCCCCTTGTCCCATTTCCACCTCCATGTCTCCAAGTCCCCAGACCAATGCTCTGCTCGCTGTGCTTCAGGCAGCCCTCCAGCTGGGACGAGCTGAAGACAGAATGCTATGCCTGAGCCGTCCCCAGAATCCTTCCCACACCCCACAGCCCTGCTTGCAGCCTGAGTGCCCCGCTTCCTTGCCTTCACCCCTCTCTTCTCCTCAGACTCTTAGAACCCAGCTTTAATGATGAGCTATGTCTATTTTGAAGGGTCTCCCTGTTCTGTGAAGTTTACTGGGGGTCTGTCTGTCTTCAGATTGCTGAGTGCCTGGCAAGCCCTGTCCCTGTCACCTGTCCGTATCTCGAGATCCTGACCCCACATATCTATCTGCTCAGGAGGCTTTCCTGTGGTGGTGAAGGCATTTACTTTGTTGCCTGAGACCTTTCCTGTGCTGAGGTCCTGACTGTTCCTGTGGAGGTGGAATGTCCCAGGGCCCAGGGCCCACCTCTGCTCTGATGTCCAGCCTTCTTCCTTGACCCCTTGTCCCACTTCCTCCTTCATGCCTCCAAGTTCCCAGACCAAGGCTCTCCTCACTGTGCTTCAGGGAGTCCTCTGCCTGGGACCCCCTGAGGAGGAACCCGGTGCCTGAGCCATCCCCAGAATCCTTCCCACACTCCACGTTCCCTCTGGCAGCATGAACCCCCAGTCACTTGCCCTTCACCCTCAATTCTCATCAGACTCTTGGAGCCCAGAGACCCTGAGTGGAGAGCTGACCATCCTGAGTCCAGAGGATTAGGTTCCCATAGGGAGAGAGCTGGAACCATGGTGAGGGCTGAGTTCAGGTCTCCTGAGATCAGGAAGGGTTCATGGGAATGGTCCCCTGTAGCCCTGACCACCATCTGACAAGATGGGACCGGTTAGAGGTGATGAGGGGCAGACAAAAGAGGCAAAACTTACAGACGCCACAGACCGTTGGCCTGATCCCAGGTCACAAAAGAAAGCAGAGAAAAATAGCCCCAAATTGCATACTGGATCCAAAAGAGGATGGAAAGTGGGAGACTTACCGAGGACGGTCAGATGGGTCCCTCCGCCGAACAGAATACACTGTGACACAGCCTGGAACACAAACCCTCTGTCAGCCCCTCCACCCCTGACCCAGGCCCACCTGCAGCTGCACGGGAGGCCCAAAGCCCAGCCTCCTTGTCACGGGTGCTGGCTGGGCAGATGGGTGGGTGACAGGGGTGACCCCTGGGGACCTGGAATTTCAGTTCCATGGAGGGTTCAGATTCCATCCATCCTCAGTCATGGGGAGGGGTTGAGACACCTCCTCTAGATATTGCATTGGAATTCCCAAGTAACGCCATCCTTAGGAAGGGGCTGTGTTCTCTCCTCAGTCTGTATCAAGATGTCATTGTGAAAGGGGTGAGCAGGGCTGTTTTAGCACAGAGGTGATGGAACTGTGAGCCCTTTGCAGACTTGGGACTCATGCGGAGGGTCCTAGATATGCCATCACATCCTCAGCACAGGAAACCATGGAGGATTGGGGTCAGGATAGGGAAGTGTTGAGAGGAGAATCATGTTTCCCCAGCACTTAGATCCCTCTCTAGGGTTCTGATCTCCTGAATCGCTGCCTTTGTCTGGTTCTTCTAGCGTCATCACTGTTTACTCCCTGTCCTGAGCCCCATGAGGGCAGCTATCATGGTGTAGGGGTGTGTGGGCTGAATATAAGCTGGTTAGACCTGGTGGGCGCCTGGTGGTTTGGGAGGCTATCACTACGTCCTACAATTTCGCCCTCAGCCAGAGTGTTGGAATCTGTGCCTGACCCTTGAAGTGAGTGAGAATCACACATGCTCCATGTACAGGAGCATCACTGGCACAGGGTCACCTCACCAAGCAGGACGCACATACCATACCTCTGCACTGGACCTTCACATTGTGAGGAGGGTCCCTGACACCCAGGGCCTTCACCTGCATCCTGGCCTAGGGACATCACTTGCAGAGCTCACACAGGGGTCACACAGGCCTGGCATCCTTCTTTCTGTGACACATTGGCACATTGGCATGCTGAGCCAGAACTATGACTGTCTTCCTTGACTTACTCTTGATTAGTGTGTAAACACCCTCCCAGCAGCTCATGAAGTTGCTTGTCTCTCTCCAGCCTTGAGTAGAATCCCTGGGACCTTCTATTGCTACTGGCTGGCTCTGGTAGGGATGACAGAGATGGAGTTGTCTTTGTTCATTTCATATCCTGGCTCCCTGTGCAACAACTTTTGCCTCAGCTCCTCCTGATCTTTCCATAGACATGCCCACCATGGCAGTGTTATAAATGGACCAATGGCTCTGTGATCATCATGTGTGTGCATGTATGTTTCTGTTCATTGATACCTGTGTGTATACTTGTGTGTGTTATGATCAGATCCCACACTGAGCTCCTAAGTCGATAGATGAGTCAGTTGAGAAACCTGTCAGCAGCCTATTTCCAGAATCTGATCCTTGATTTATAACAGAGGCCCCAGGTGGGTTATTGAAACACAAGTCGTGGGCTCTTGGCTTGGCCTGGACTTGAAGGGGTCCCAGAGGGTATAGCTGGAGTCTGTGTCCCAGAGACCTTGGATGCAAGTATGAACTAAGAGACACTGGGAGGGGGAGGTGCCAGCAATGGGAGTGTGGGTGTGAGTGACCTGCGTCCAGGCAGATAGTCCTGTAGTAAGTGTGACAGGGAGTCAGTCGAGGGGGAACATGTGATTGTCCCCGGGGAGGTAGGAACAGGGGTTCTCATAAAGAAGGGAGGTGGCTCTAGGCTGGTATGATGGGGAATGTCCACATGGGGTAGGAAATGAAGGAAAATGTGGCACTGAGTGGGGGCCTATAGGAAGAGGAGAGTGGGAATGTTCAGAGGAGGGCTTCTTGTAGACTGTGAGGTGCAAGGTCCAGGGAGAAATTCAGGAATTATCTAAGAAATTGTGGGGACCTGATATTGGGCAGGGCAGCTAGGACTGGAAGTAGACATGGTTCGCACAAGAATGAAAGCTAGAGACATTGTGGAGGATGGTCTCTTTAATATCTGCTGTTTTGATGTGCTGTTCAGAATTCTCTGGCAATTCTGGCTGAGAGCAAAACAACGCCCTATGAAACATGAGGACGCCTTCTGTGGGCTTCTTTCCCAAGGCCAAAAGAATCATGTCCCCCCCTCCCCCACCTTAAGATGGTTGAATTCCGGACCAAAATGTTAAACCCTAATTACCAGACAGTCTGAATTCTGATTGAATAAAAGACATTTTATTGAGCATTGACTGGGTGCTGGGAGAAGGGCTGGGATGATTCTGGTGCAAGGGGAATCCTTCCTGGAGGTCCTGTGGCTCTAAGCCCTTTGAGTGGGTAGGGGGTACCATGACCTAAGAGCACTCTGTGGGGACCACTGTTTTCTCCACGGTGCTCCCCTTGTGTGTGACCTGGCAGGTGTAGCTGCTACGAGATTTCCACTGGTCTGGTGACAGGTTCACGTAGCTACTGGCCGCGTACTTGTTGTTGCTCTGTTTGGAGGGCTTGGTGGTCTCCACGCCCTGGGTGATGGGGGTGCCATCTGCCTTCCAGGCACCATCAAGCCGCTGGGGTAGAAGTCACTGGTGAGGCATACCAGGGTGGCCTTGTTGGTGCTGAGCTCCTCAGAGGAGGGTGGGAAGAGGGTAACTGAGGGCTAGGACTTGGGCTGACCTGTGGGGTGGGTGAGGGGCAGGAGTTCAGAAGTTAAGCATCAACTGTGGGCTCTCTTACCCTCGGTCCTCTTTGAGGTGCAAGTTCCTAAGCATCCATTCAGGTCCCCAGTTCCCACTGTGTGTCTGCATATCCATGTTGAGGCAGTTGCGGGGGGGGGGGGGTAGGTTAAGGTGTTTCTCAATCATCTCCCATCTGTTCTGGGAGCTTTTGAGGGGCATTCCTGTCACCACCCCTCCCGACATTCTCCTGGAACCTTTCCTTCCACACAGACAATGAACTCTCACTGTCCTGCTCCTGCCTCCTCTGACATTTTGACAGTGTCTGTCTCGGCTCTACATTTGTCTGTCTGTGGCTAGGGTTATGATGTGAGCTCTCTCACCTCCCATTGACTCGTCCCATGGACCATTCTATCCTGACACTGTTGTGCTGGGAATGTCAGGGTCTTGGGCTAAAGGGTCTGTTTTTACCCAGATGTGTCTCTCCTGGGCCGTCCGTGATGGGGTAGGATCCTTGCTGATCATACAGATTCTGTCTGACTGGCCTTGTGTCTCTCTCATTCCATTGTCTTTCTGCAGCCTCGTCCCCCATGTCCTGCAAATTTGTTTAGCATTAAAACCTTCAATCCAAAGATTCTGCCTCTCTTTGGGGCAGGAAGTATGTCCTGCAGACACTTCAGTGTTCACCTTGTTCTCACATCCGGTCATTCTGTGACCCTTTCTTTGGCACCTTCTCTTTCTTCCATCGTCCTCCTCCTTGCTGGTTTCCCTGAGTCCCCTAGCCAGCTCAGGGCTCTGAGCTTCCCCAAGAGGCCTGGGGGAACAGCTCCATCCCTGCACCATTGCTGGCCCTGGATCCTGAATGCCAGAGCTCTGGGCCCTGCCCTGAACCTCTGACCTGTGTGTCCTCAGACATGGCCCTGAGGGTGCTGTGTCCCTGTAAATTCTCCACATGGTTACCCCCACAATGTTCCCTGTTCTCTCTTCCCTTTTAGATGGGGACCTTAGTGACTCCCTGAGACAAAGGTGGACTGACATGAGGCCAGACAGGAGAGGAAGGAACAGAGCACATTTAGGACCCAGTATGACCTTGGCAGACAGAGAGTGGAGTCTGTAGGTCATCCCACTTATACTCCTGCCTCTGGGGATAGAGGTAAAGTTCTGATGGTACATGGGAGGAAGAGGAAGGCCCCAGGCTCTGGGGTCCTGGGTGAGAGCATGAAAATAGGCTTAGGGAGGACACAGAAATGAACAGAAAAAGGAGAAACTTGTTCAGACCTCTGGGAGAGCAGGGAAGGAAGGAGAAGATGAGACTCACCTAGTACAGTCAGCTGGGTTCCATCGCCAAACACCCAACACTGTGATATAGTCTCATACAAAATCCCTGGCACAGGTCAGCCCTGCCCCACCCCTTACCCCCAACCTGCAGCTGTGTTGGAGGAAGTGAGGGCACTGCTCCAGGCTGGTGGTGTCTGCAAAGCAGGGGGGGGCACACATCCCCCATTCCTAGCAGATAACAAGACCAATGTCCCCACATGAAAGGCAACAGGATCCTTGCAAGCAATTCTTCCAAAGGAAGTTGGTAACTGATCTGCTGTTTCTACTTACTATCTCCTATGGATTGGGGTGAGTTTGTGGAGGTCTTTTGTGTCATTGTGAGTCAGGTTCCATGGAAATAAACCGGACATCCCTTCTCTGTAAGTTCAAACAATCCTAATTCCTTGGTGAGACCATGAGTTGAAGGCAGTGCATGTCCCCTCACTCACAAACCTCCCTTTCCAGGGAGAAGCAGGTTGGCCTATGGTATAGGCCATTGGAAACTTCCTGTATCCCCTACTGTCACATATGGGGGCTCAGCCTTATCTTCCCAGGAATGTCCTAGTTTGGGACAGTCCTACGTGAAGTCTGTCCTGGTCCTGTGGGACATGCCAGCCTGTGTCAATGTGACCTTTGGAGTACCCCAGAGATACCCCAATCTGGTCTCATGTTGGGGAGGGTCTGGTGTGTGACTGCTGCTTTCCTTCTTTCAAAGGTCTTAAATGCCACCTGACACTAAATGGAACTGGCATCAGTGACTGATTTCAGGCCTGGGGTGGGTAGGCACAGAAGAGATGAGAAAAGATGATATGTGGTCCATTAGAAAGCAGGAGCTGTAGAGCTCACCTGGGGTCATGTGAGTGTACCAGAAGCTACCTGAAGAGATCCCACCGGGCCAATGTCCATATGTGTAGCCACATTGCCATCATGCCTAGGGGCCTACCCTGGTGCCACCCCCTAAGCCCATCAGGTCAAGCCCAGAGCGCACCAGGTCAGCAGACAATAATGCTTCAGCAGGGGAAAATGGAGGGAGAAGGTCATCATTCTGTAAAGTGGGGAACAGGAGGGGAAAGTTTATATTTCTTTGTTATAATATATGAAGGTCGCTGTGGGGAGAATAAAGAGCAGATGAAGGCACTCTCCTCATGGGCACATTGTAGCCTTCATGGGAGAAGGAAGACAGAAATGAAATATTCCCATGATGCATCCTTCCCATTTGATTAATGGTGTCATTCAACATCAAGGCAGCTAATGCTACCTAAAAAGATCCACTTGACTGAGGTCCTTTGATGCAAAGTGACCAACAATCTTGGGAAGTGATTTTGCCAAGTCCAAGCTGGACCTCCTGAAGCCTCTGAGCTAGATGCCCTTTGCAGGAAGAGGAGGCGGAGAGAATGGTTCGGGTACAGCTATGGGAGGCTGTGGCTGCATCCCCACCGTGGGAGAGTCCCAGGACCAACAGCCCTTCCTAGAAGGAAGGACGCAAGCCATTGCCAGGACCCAAGCCACTTCCTTGGAAGGAAAAGTAGAGGGGTTGGATAGATTCTTACAGACCCAACAGACCTGAAGACACATCCACCAATCACAGTGTCAAATGTTACTCAATACTCATAAAAATAAGGAAGTAAGAACACCACCAGCAACATCAAAAATAAAACTTCATGAATTCACTTATGATACCTATGAGGCTTTTTGATGAGAAATGGACTATTGTCTTGCTATTAAGAAGTTCCAATGGTTTCTGCTTAGATTTGATAATGATGTTGTAGTTGTAGCTCAGGTCCTGTCTTTCCAGTTCACGAATGAATTGTATACAGAACAAATGGTATGATCTTGAATTTGCTTCAAAATGCTGCATAAGGGAAGACCTCAGACTAGGTCACCTGGGACTCTGGCACCTGGTTGATAGGAACATGGGGTTTCTCCCTTGCCTTCTGTCTCTTCAGTTTGTGGAGTTCATAATGAACACTTAAAACAATGAATAGAAGAGCTTGTCTAGGGGTGGCAGTGGCTATGGATGGGGGAGAGGTGGGTATTATGTCATTCTCCCCAGCAGGACCATTGGAATGAGGGAGGCCTGAGTGGTCCCTTGTTCCTTTGGGGTCTTAGTTTTCCCATCTGTGGAATGGGTTCATGTAGATGCTGATCCCAAAGTTTCTATTATCTCCTAGGTAGATTTGGGGACTGTTGGCTGCTAAAAAGCTCCTTGGGGGCCCCTGTCTCTGACCCACTGTTGCCCCGGAGCATGCTATCCTTGGAGGATCTGTCCCTGGGCATTCTTGCCCACAAGCAAGTCTGGTGAAGGCAGCTCCTGGACCCTGATGAGCTGAAGGCTCAGACAGGGTATCTGTCCAATCTAGGACTGGAGGACTGGCAGAGTGAGCGTGGCTTGCACCTCTGAGAGGCTGACATGAGTGCCTCAGGCCCTGTAGTGAGTGTGTCCATGACACAAAGCTACAGGTGCACTCTGTACACGGCCATGCTGTTGGAGGCTGGAAGAATCCTCAAGGCCTGGTGTCCGGGGTTGCTGAAAACTCTGGGAAGCTTGGCCTTGCCATGGGCCTCTGGCTGGTCTGACCTCCCTTAACTCTACTCCTGAATTTGAAATGACTCTGTCTTTTGGACAATCAGTGGCAGCCCTTTGTGTGGCTGAGATGGTGCCCTTTCCTATTCACCCTGTTGTTCCGTGACCCCCACACAGGTTATGAAGTCTGATATCATCTGCTCCATCCATAACCCAAACATAACTAATGTGTCTGGTGTCCAGACTTTCATGACTGAGGTCTCAGGCAGTGCGAGGGTGACGCTAAGCCTCACTGACCACACACAAATCTGAACAGACCCATTGTCCCCAGGACCCTCCTTGTTTCTGCCTGATCCCCACTGGGACTCCAGTCTGTCTCACTGGGCCCATCTCCATTCCCATGGGGACAAGGACTGCAACCGTTGAGTTGGGACCATTTGTTCTTCAGGCCATGGCTGACAAGCACACAGGGAAAGTGGGTAAATAGGTTCTCACTTGACAAGTCTATCCCTAATTACTGAGGCTTACCCAGAGTTACGCGGAACAGTGAATGCACACCAGATATGTCAGTGATATGTGCTAAGGTCTTTATTGAGCACAAGTAGAAATAGGGAGGGCGTGTGACCTGCCTGGTCTGAGCTGATCCAGGGGTTGGTTCTCACGGCTACACAGTGGGCTGGGGAAGGGGTGTCTGGTGAGGAAGGCCCCCATCCCGGAAGCCTTGGGAACCTAAGAGCACTCTGCAGGGACCACACTCTTCTCCACGCTGGTCCCCTCGTGCGTGACCTGGCAGGTGAATCTGCTGCGAGATTTCCACTGGTTCGGTGACAGGCTCAGGTAGCTGCTGGCCGTGTACTTGTTGTTGCTCTGTTTGGAGGGCTTGGTGGTCTCCACGCCCTGGGTGACGGGGGTGCCGTCTGCCTTCCAGGCCACCGTCAAGCCGCTGGGGTAGAAGTCACTGATGAGGCACACCAGGGTGGCCTTGTTGGCACTGAGCTCCTCATTGGAGGGTGGAAAGAGGGTAACTGAGGGCGCGGACTTGGGCTGACCTGTGGGGCAAGGGAGAGGTAACAAGTCAGAGTTCACATGCTTATTCAGTCAGCTCCTATCTCTGTCCTGAAGTGGGATACAGCTCTGTCATATCTAAAGCTTGGTCCTCAGTTGCCCCTTGCTCCCTGTGGTCTGGTCAGCGGTGGGTAAGGTCACTCACCTTCTGTTGGAGAGAAACTGAGTGTCCATCTGTTGGGAGATCTGAGCCCAACTGTGGCTTTCGTCCCTCTTCAGGTTCAACTGTACTCATCACTTTCCTAATTGCCTCTAGGCTCCCGTGTTACTGACTTTTATCTTGCTTGACACCTAATCTTTCCCTGTGGAACCTGTCTGTCCTGTGGCATGTCCTGCCAGGTCCATCTCCAAGGGGTGCTCATGCAGGTATCTGTCTGTCCTGGTGTTAAGCTCTCATCCCCTTCCGGGAGGGGGTTTCTTGGCCACATTCCCACTGATCCCTCATTGCAGCCCCTGCCCACCTCCTGACAAAGACCCTCTAAGGTTGCCTGAGGGGGAGAGAGTGTCTGCCCTTGGGCCGGAATCTAGCCTAGCAGGTGGAGGCTTTCTGGAAGAGGTGAATCTGCTGTTCTGAGGCTGGAGCTGGGGCTTCTCTGAGGGGTCACTTTGCATGTGAAGTTATCTTGGGGCGTCTGCTGTGCTAGCATCACAGTGTGCCTGTCACTGGCAGCCATCCTTGTCTCCTGTCCCTGAGGAGTCACCAGCCCCAGTATCTGCTCAGGGGTCTCTCCTCCAACGTTAATATGGGTGGGACAAGCTTTGGGGCCTGAGTGTCCTGAGCCCTGTCCCGCGTGAGGAGGTCCTGTGTGTCCTGGAGAAGGATGAGGGACCCAGCACTCTGAGGCCACCTTGTCCTAGGAAATCCTCCTTCTGTTCTCGTTTCCCTTGCCTTGGGTTCCCTTTTATTCCACGGCCAACCAAGAGTTCCTCCCAAAACCTCTCAGTAGCTCCCACCTAGAACCCGGAGAGCATAGAACCCAAGTGTGATTGATACACGCTTGGACAGATGAGCTATGCAAGCATCCTTTACTGGTCCTATGGCCCTTGTGCCCCAGCCCAGGTTCCCCAGTCCTGTGTTCCTTCAGTCCCTCATTTCCCCACATCTGGGGGATGACAGACCCCAAGGAAGCTGATTGTGTCAGAGTCCAGAGGAGAAGCCCCCTGAGAGTGCTCTGGGTCACAGTGAGGGGGAACAGGAAGGGGTCCTTGGGACTGACCTGAGCTTCCCCGGCCAGGAGTCTGACAAGAGAGAACAAGCTAAAGTGGTGAGGGACAGCCCCAAACTGTGAAGGTCCCAGACCTTAGAGAGTTTCAGACCCCAAGCACAGTCATCACAGAAAGAAGAGAAAAATTCCCCCAATTTTCACTCTGGTTGCCAAAGAGAGAGAAAGGGGGAGACTCACCGAGGACGGTCACCTTGGTCCCTCCGCCGAAAACATAACACAGTGATACAGCTTTGAACACAAACCCTCTGTCAGCCCTGACACCCTTCCCCCTTCCCCAGGCCCACCTGCAGCTGCTTGGGAGGCTCAGAGTCCAGCCTCCTCTTTGTGGGGGTTGGGCTGGCCCATGGGAGCTTGAGACGGGGCACCCCCTCCCCAATGCACCTTCCCTTCCTCATGGGGTGAGCTTCCCCCCCAGCCCCCACCATGGAGGGGTAGGAGGGAATGCCTGAGTGACATATCATAACTCAGGTAGCTCCTGGCAGGAGCTCTGTGTATGGCTCAGCTTGCTTGGGGAATGCTACCTGGGAGATCGGACAGCACAGTTTCCAACACAGACATCATGGGGCCTGTGCCTTCTGCAGAGCTGAGGCCCATGGAGGGTTCTGGATGCCACCACATGTCCTAGACACATGCCCAACATGGCCACATGTGCAATGGCAGGCGTGTGTGTGTGTGTCCTGGTGTGTGCACGCAAGTGTATTGTGTGTGTGTGCATGTCTATTCTGTCTGTGTGACTAGGGGCCTAGACCTGCCCTTCTGAGCTAGCTCTGCTAGCTAGCAGTGGAGTCTTCCTGGTTCTCAAGGCCCATTCCCAACTTCCCAGAAAATGACTGTGCGCACAGATGGATCCATGACACAATGCAGAATGGGATCTTGACACGGATTCATGGCCCCAATGAATACGCATGGACATTTTAACTTTAGTGGTATTTTGTGCATAACTCCAAGGTGTCTCTGTCTCCCAGGGGCCTTGAATACAACTGGGTCCTCCGTGACACATGTGGAAGGAGAGGCCCCCAGTGGGAGTGTGGTAGATACTGACCAGGGTCTAGAGACTGAGTTTCCTGTAATAAGTGCAGCAGGGCAGGTCTGGGGAAGGGAACAGTGCAGTGTTCCCAGGGATCCAGGGACACGGGGCCCCTGTGGAAGGAAGGATTCTCTAGGATGTGATGATGGGAAGTTTCCAAATGTGTAGGAAACCACAAAAGGCATGGCCTTGCGTGGGGGCCTTCAAGGAAGGGAGACATCCCAGTGAGTTGGGCTGGTCCCAGTGAATAAGGTCCCAGGACCGGAGTGGAGACTGGAAACGAACCAAGAGGCCATGGGAATCAAGGGCTATGATCCTGAAAATGGTTGGGGTGGAAATGGCCTACGGAAGTCTATCAAGATCCACAGGTGTGGACCTTGGTACTCTGGGTCTTGCTGCTTCCGTTGCGAGTACAGAATATTGTGTGTGCAAATTTGGGTGAGTGGGAATCTGTTCCACAAAGAAATATGGGGCTGCTCTGGTGGCTCTTCCCCATAAAGCCAGTGAACCTGTGTTCACTCCAAGGATGGTTGAGTTCAGGGCACAAAATGTTAAACACAAATGACCAGATAGTGCGATTTCTGATTGAATAAAGGACATTTTATTGAGCATTGATTGAATGAAGGGAGAAGGGCTGGAATCATCCTGGTGCAAGGGGAATCCTTCCTGTAGGTCCAATGGCTGCACACACCCTTGGGTTGGTGAGGGTCTTGGGGACCTAAGAGCACTCTGCAGGGACCACATTCTTCTCCATAGTGCTCCCCTGGTACGTGACCTGGCAGGTGAAGCTGCTGAGAGATTTCCACTTGTCAGGTGACAGGCTTATGTAGCTGCTGGCCCTTACCTGTTGTTGCCCTGTTTGGAGGGCTTGGTGGTTTCCATGCCCTGGTAACAGGGGTGCCGTCTGCCTTCTAGGCCACCGTCAAGCTGCTGGGGTAGAAGTTATTCATTAGGTGGTCTTGTTGTCGCTGAGCTCCTCAAGGGAGGGTGGGATGAGGGTAACTGAGGGTGAGGACTTGGGCTGACCTGTGGGGTAGGGGAGGGACAGGAGGTCAGAAGCTCAGCTTCCACGTTTGGGGTCACTTCACTTGACATCGGCCTTCATGTGGGTACAGGTACCTGAACATTCAGTCAGGCACCCAGTTCTCACTCTGCGTCCATGTGAATCCATGTCGGGGTGGGTGGGTGGGTTAAGGTGTTATTCAATCATCTCCCCACCTTTGCTGGGGACCTTTGAGGTGGATTCCTATCACCACCCATCCTGAGACTCTTCTGAGATCTTTCCTTCCACGCAGACAGCTAACTCTCACTGTCCTGCTCCTGCCTCTCCTCTGACTTTTGACAGTGTCTGTCTCAGCTCTACTTTCGTCCTCTGTGACCGTGCTATTACGTGAGCTCTCTGACCTCCTATTGGCTCATCCTGTGGACCATTCTATCTTGAGTCTTGTGTGAGGTCTTTGCCCTAAGGGTCTGTTTTTACCCAGATGTGTCTCTCCTGGGCTGTCCCTGATGGGGTAGGATCCTTGCTGATCATACAGAGTGTGTCTGCGTGGCCTTGCATCACTCTCAATCCATAGCCTTTCTGCAGCCCCAGTCCCCGTGTCCTGCAAATCGGTCATTTCACTAGAGCTTTCATGCCATAGGTTCTCCTGTGTTTGTTGCAGATGTGTGTCCTGCAGGGACTCAAGAGTCCACTCGTGTCTCACATCTTCTCATTCCATGACCCTTTCTCCGGCATTTACTCCTACAAGCTCCATCCTGCCTGTGGCAAGTTTGTCTGAGTCCCCAGGCCAACTCTATATGGCCACTCCATAAGGCCTGGGGGGAGCTCCACCTGCACCACTGCTGACTCCGGACCCTGATCCCCAGGCTCTGCCCTGAACCTTGTCGTTTGTGTCCTCAGCCTTGGCTCTGAGGCTGCCTGACCCAGTAAATACTCCACATTGTCACCCCCTCAATGCTCCCTGTTCTCTCTTCCCTTTTTTATGGGTACCCTTAGTGAGTCCCAGAGACAAACGTTGTCCAGGGCCTTACAACAGTAGACAGAAAAGAGCACATGTGGGACCCAGGATGACCCGGCGGACACACAGATGAGTTTTTAGCTCATCCCGACCATCCTCTGCCTCTCAGTTGGTAGGGGAGGGGCTGTGTTGACCAGAGAAGCAAGCAGGACAGTGTAGAGGGAGGGAAGGAGATCAGGGTCCCAGGGACTGGGGTCCCAGACGAAAGAGTGACCAAGTTGAGAAAAGACACAGAAAGAAAAAAAATAGCAGAAAATTTCCCAAAAATGTGGGAAAGCACGGAAAGAGGGAGAAGATGAGACTCACCTAGGATGGTCACCCGGGTCCCTTTGCCAAAAAGAAAGCACTGTGATACATGCTAATACAAAAACCAATGCCTGGGAGTCCGTGCCCCACCCTCTAGACCCCCCACTTGCAGCTGTGAGGGAGGAGGTTGGGGCACTGCTCCATGCTGGTGTCTTTTCAGTGGGGGGCCACAGGTCTTCCTCTTCTAGTGGATAACAGGGTCAATGTCCCTATGTGTGCAGCCACAGGATCCTGGAATCAAGTCTTCCAAAGAAGTAGGTGTCTGAATGCTGTTCCAACCTATGACTCCTAGGAATTGGAATGAGTTTGTGGAGGGCCTCTCTGTCACTGCAAGGATCTATGGATCTGAAGAGGATATCGCTTCTCTATATGTTGAAACATCCTAATTTTTTGGTGAGACAATCAGGTGAGGGAGGGAGTTTAACCTTCATCCCAAACTTTTCTCTGCAGGTGATAGCAGGTTGGCCTGTGTGCATGGGCCACTGGAAACTTCCTATGCCCCCAACCATGATTCCATAGAGCTCAGCTTTATTTTGCGAGGGGATGTCCTAGTTTGGGACTGTCCCAAGTGAAGTCTGTCCTGTTCTTGTGGGACATGCCGGCCTATGTCCTGGTGACTTGGGGAACAGCCCTAGCCAAACCCCTATCTAGTGCCATGTTGGGGAAGGTTGGCTGTGTGACTGTTGCTCTGCTTGTTTCAAGGAGTCTTAAATTCCATCTGCCACAAAAAGGAACTAGCATCAGTGACCACTTTCAGGCCTGGAGTGGGTAGGCACTAGTGAAGTAGAATATGTTGTCCATCAGATAGCAGGAGCTATAGAGATAACCTGGGGTCCTGTGAGTGTACCCAGGAGCCACCTGAAGAGGCTCCGACTAGACTAATGTCCATAGATGCAGCTACATTTCCATATGTATAGTGGACAACCCAATGCATTCCACCAGCCTTTCTGGTCAATCCCAGTATGTACCAGGTCACCAAATAGAAATGAGTCAGCAGGGGAGGGTGGAGGGAGCAGGTCATCATCCTGTGAAGTAGGGAAGAGCAGGGAACAGGGCACATTTCTTCTTTTCCCTGCACATGAAAGGTACTCCCCACCTAGGTATGTGGCAGCCCTCCCAGGAGAAGGAGGACAGAAATGAAATATTGCCATGATGCACCCTTTCCATCTGATGGACAGAGCCATTGAACATCAAAGCAGCTAATCCTACCTAAAAAGGTCCACTCGATGTGGGTCCTTTGATGCAAAGTAGCCAACTGTCCAGGGAGGTGATTCTGACGTTGTACAAACTGGACCTCCTGAAGGATCTGATGCCAGAAGCCCTTTGCAGGATGAGGAAGCAGAGAGGATGGCTCAGATACAACTCTGGGAGGTTGTGGCTGCATCCCCACCATGGGACAGTCCCAGGACCAGCAGCTCACCCCCGAAGCCCCTTCCTTGCAAGGAAAAGTAGAGTGATTTGGGAGATTCTTACAGATCCAAGACACGTGAAGACACATACCGCAATCACACTGTCAAATGTTATTCAATACTCAGAAAGAGAAAAGGAAGTCCCCCCAAATAATGATAGCATCAACAATATAATTCCATGCATTCACTTGTGACAAGTTTGAGATCTTTGATGATAAGTATTTTGGTGGTTAAGGATTTATTCTCAGTGTCTACATCGGTTTGATCATGCTACTTTAGTTTCTGTTTAGGCCTTTATCTTCTGGTACACAGATGAAATCATTATTGAGAAAAAGATATGATATCTGGAATTTGTTTCCAAATATTGCAATAACAGAACAATTATCTTGTTATTGTGTCAGCATCATCAAGGTATTGATAGATTGGGACCTAGTTGATGGGAACATGCAGGTATTCTTCTTCCTCTATCTCCCTTTTTTGGTGTTTTCATTTATCTTTAATGCACACTTCACAAGAAAATTACAAGAAGAGATGATAGTGTGGGGCAGTACCAGATGTGGGGTGATTTTGGCATTCTACAGCAGGGTCATGGATATGAGTTAGACTAGGTGGCCTTCTCCCTCATTTGGGGCTCAGCATTCAGATCCATGAAATGTGGCCAGCAGTTGCTGTGGGATACTAGGACCCCCTAACATCCTTCTCCCTCTTAGGCTTCCCTAGGGCAGGGGTGGCTGGAATAAAACTCTAAGGGGTCCCTGTGCTCTCAGAACTCCTGGGCTTTGTAGGCTCTGTCCCTGGGCTGACCTGGCTCCCTTGCAGGTCTGGTGAAGGCAGCTCCTTGTCTGTGATGAGCTGGAGACATAAACAGAGGGCTGCTTGTGCCCGCATCTCTACGAGACTGACCTCTACTGCTTCAGTGACCTCAGAATGAGTATGTCTCTGATAGGAGTCCACAGGTGCATTCAGTATTCAACCACAGTGAGTGATGGAGGCTTGTGTATTGGCGGTTCAGTGGGCCCTGAGTACCTGGGGAAGGGGATCCTTACTTTGCTGTAGCCTTCAGGCCATACAACTCTGCCTGGGCTGGTCTGCACCAGCTGAACTATACTCCTGAATTCAAATTGGCTCCCTCTCTTTGGGATAATCATTGGCTGCCCATTATGTGCCCAAGAAGGTGTCCTTTGTCATTTACTCAGTTCTCCATGTCTCTACCACATACAGGGTCATATCATCGCGTTCAGCTATAACCTAACCATAAAGTAACTCTCTCCTTGGTCTCAGTTCTGATGATGAGACTTCAGGATTGAGGTCCCAGCTCCTCTGTTTGGGTCCCTTTGAGCCTGACCTTGACCTAGGCCCAAAACCACATAGACTGGTTGTCCTTGTGCCTCATCCTGACCTCCAGTTCCCAGCACTAGTGTGGGTGAACACTGTTGTCTTGAAGAGTGTTCCAGGGCTTCCTGAGTTGGTTGGGAGAGTCAAGTAGGTTCGGGAAGGGATAGGCTACAAGATGTGAAACTGTTTCCCAGTAGGCCTTGTTAGCATCTTTACTCACCTAACATGAATTATGAGTTTGAGAAATGTACTTCTAAGATGCTTTCCATGGCTTCCTGCTAACGGGCCAACCATGGACCCCCTCGTTTGTTAGTCATTCTCCCCTCTGGGTCACTTGTATGGAACTGGGAGTTCACTTCTGTTCCTAAAGACCATTGTTTCTGTTCAAGGACCTCGTTCCTCCTTACTGTTGCTTTGCCCACTGCTGGCTCCTGGGACTCTCCTTGTTTCTCCCTGATACCCTGCAGGCCCTCCCTGGTCCTTCTCACTCAGTTTCTCCCTTTCCAGGTGGCAAGGACTGCATCCCGGGCGCTGGTACTACAGGATTATTTCCTACTCTGGGTCGCACCAAGGGGGATACAGCATCAATGGGGTCCTTTTAGGGTTAGTTGGGTGGATGGCGGTTAGATAGAATCTCATACCATTACTGTCCCTTCTCTTAATTACTAAGCCGGTTAACTCAGACATAACCAGACAGAGAATTCACATCAAAAATGTTGAATGATAAATGATAAGTTCTTTATTGAGCACAAATAGAAACCGGGAGGGTGTGTGACCTTCCTGGTCTGAGCTGATCCAGGAGTTGGCTCTCAGGGGTACATGATGAACTGGGGAAGGTGTATCTGGGTGAGGAAGGCCTCCATCCCTGTCAGTCTCAGGGACCTAAGAACACTCTGCAGGGACCACACTCTTCTCCACACTGGTCCCCTCGTGTGTGACCTGGCAGGTGAATCTGCTGCGAGATTTCCACTGGTTCGGTGACAGGCTCAGGTAGCTGCTGGCCGCGTACTTGTTGTTGCTCTGTTTGGAGGGCTTGGTGGTCTCCACGCCCTGGGTGACGGGGGTGCCGTCTGCCTTCCAGGCCACCGTCAAGCCGCTGGGGTAGAAGTCACTGATGAGGCACACCAGGGTGGCCTTGTTGGCGCTGAGCTCCTCATTGGAGGGTGGGAAGAGTGTGACCGAGGGGGCCGACTTGGGCTGACCTGTGGGGTGGGGAGGGGCATAAGTCACAGATCAGGTGTCCATGGCTGAAGTTCCTACCTCAGTCCTGATGTGGGGAACAGCTCTGTCATGTCCATGGCTTGGGTCTCAAGGGCTCCAGCTGGCTGAGTTCAGGTCAGCCATGGGTAGGGTCACTCACCTTCTGTTGGAATGAATCTGACTGCCACCTTCAGTAGTGTGTGGGTCCCTCCATGGCCTCAGACTCTCTCCCGGTCACATGTCCTCCTAATCCACACAGTCCTCCCCCTGGGACTTGGTGGCACTGGCTCTGAGACCTGCTTTCCCTTGTAATTCTGTCTGTCATGGACGTTGGCATCACTGCCATATCCGCCAGGTCCCTTACCTGGTTACCCTGTGTCTAGTCTGTCCTTGTTGCAGGGCTGTGTTCCCATTTGAAAAGTAGGTTTCCTGCCCCCAGAGCCCCTCACACCATCATTGCAGCCTTGCCCACCTCCCAACAGGACCCCCACCCCTGACCCCGGGGATGCTGAGTGGGTAAGAAGTGGGAGTTCCTGGAGCTGGATTACAGGGAGTCTTGTAAGATGGAGAGTTTTCAGGTGAGGTGAATTTTCAGTTTTGAGGTTAGGCCATGTCTTTTCTGAAGGGTCTCCCTGTTCTGTGAAGTTTATTTGGGTGTCTGTCTGTTTACCATTTCTGGAAGGCTGGCAGTCAACGTCCCTGTCACCTGTCCCTATCAGCGGACTCTGATCCATGTATCTGCTCATGGACCACACCTCCCTTAGAGGACACTCTCCTGAGACCTGTTCTGGTCTTGGTGTCCTTACTGTTCCTCTAGAGGTGGGAAGTCCCAGTACCCTTGGGCCCTTCTCTTCTGACAACCTGCCTCCTCTTTCACCCCCTTGTCCCACTTCCACCTCCATGTCCCCAAGTCCCGAGACCAATGCTCTGCTCTCTGTGCTTCAGGCAGCCCTCCAGCTGGGACGAGCCAAAGACAGAATACTATGCCTGAATGTCCCCAGTATCCTTCTCACACCCCGTGGCCCTGCTAGCAGCCCAAGCTCCCACTTCTTTGCCTTCACCCCTCAATTTTGTTTGGACTCGCGGAACCCAATTTTAAGGATGGGCTATGTCTGTTCTGAAGGGTCTCCCTGTTCTGTGAAGTTTACTGGGGGTCTGTCCATCGTTAGATTTCTGAGGTCTTGGCAAGACCTGTCACCTTTTCCTACCTGGAGACCCTGGCCCAACGTATCTATCTGCTCAGGAGGCTTTCCTGCGGTGGTGAAGGCATTTACTTTGCTGCCTGAGTGTCCTGAGACTGTCCTGTTGCTGGCTTCCTGAGTGTCCCTATGGAGGTGGAAGGCCCAGAACCCACGGCCCCCTTCTCCTGTGATGTCCTTCCTTTCTTCCTGACCCCCTTGTCCCACTTCCTTCTCCATGTCTCCAAGTACCGAGACCAAGGCTGTCCTCAGTGTTCATCAGGCAGTTCTCTGCCTTGGATCCCCCAAGGATGGAAACCGGTGCCCGAGCCATCCGCAGAATCCTTCCCACACCTCACGGTCCCTCTGGCAGCAGGAACCCCTACTCATTTGCCCTTCACCCTCAATTCTCCTCGGACTCTTGGAGCCCAGAGACATTGAGTGGTGAGCTGACCATCCCTGAGTCCAGAGGAGAAGATTTCCTTGGGGAGAGAGCTGGAGTCACAGTGAGGCCTGAGTTCAGGTCTAGATTAGGAAGGGCTCACGGGGACGTCCCCTGTAGCCCTGAGCACTTCTGACAATATGGGGCCAGTGGAGGAGATAAGGGGCAGATAAAAGAGGCAAAACTTACAGACCCCACAGACCTTCAGCCTGAGCCCAGGTCACAATAGAAAGCAGAAGAAAATCACCTGAAATTGTATACTGGAGCCAAAAGAGGAGGAAAGGGGAGACTCACCGAGGACGGTCAGATGGGTCCCTCCGCCGAACAAAGTACACTGTGACACAGCCTGGAACACAAACCTTCTGTCAGCCCCTCCACCCCTGACTCAGGCCCACCTGCAGCTGCTCGGGAGGCCCAAAGCCCAGCCTTCTTGTCACGGGTGCTGGTCAGGCAGATGGGTGGGTGATGGGGGTGACGCCTGGGGACCTGGAATCAGTTCCATGGAGGGTTCAGAATCCATCTATCCTCAGTCATGGGGAGGGGATGGAGAGATGCTCTTTAGGTATGGCATCAGAATTCAGCTAACACCATGCTTAGGAAGGTGCTGTGTGCTCTCCTCAGTCTGTGTCAGGATGTCATTG
This sequence comes from Panthera onca, assembly GCF_046562875.1. NCBI lineage: Eukaryota > Metazoa > Chordata > Mammalia > Carnivora > Felidae > Panthera > Panthera onca. The sequence goes on from NC_138350.1 coordinate 18,656,794, forward strand.
TAGAAGGGGTGAGCAGGGGTGTTTCAGCACAGAGGTGATGGAGCTGGGAGCCCTTTGCAGAGTTGGGACTCATGGGGAGGCTCCTGGATATGCCACTCCATCATCTGCAGGGGAAGCAGTGGAGGTTTGGGGTCAGGAATGGAAAGTGTTGGGAGGAGAATCATGTTTCCCCCAGCACTTAGATCTCTCTCTTAGCCCCGATGTCCCGAATCGCTGCCTTTGGCTGGTTCTTTAGGAAGGTAGCATGGTCACTGTTTAGTGCCTATCCTGAGCTGTGAGGGCAACTGTCATGGTATAGGGAGATGTGGGCTGAATATAAGCTGGATAGACGTGTTGGGCCCCTGGTGTGTGTGGATGCAGTCACTACATCCTACAATTTTGCCCTGAGTGGAAGTGTCGGAGTCTGTGCCTAGCCTTGAACTGACTGAGAATCACACATGGCCCACATGCAGGAGCATCACTAGCACAGGGTTCCCCCACCAAGCTGGAAACCATACTGTACCTCTGCACTGGACCTTCACATTGAGGAAGCTCTCTGACACCTATGGCCTTCTCCTGCATCCTTGCCTTGGGATGTCACCTGCAGAGCTCACAATAGGGGACACACAGGTCTGGCATCCTTCTTTCTTTGTCACATTGGCACACTGAGCTAGAACTCTGACTGGCTTCCTCGATCTGCTCTCGATGAGTGCGTAAACACCCTTCCAGCTTCCCATGAGGTTTCTTGTCTCACTCCAGCACAAATAGAATCCCTGGAGCCTTCTATTGCTGGTGGCTGGCTCTGGTAGGGATGACAGAGATGGAATTGTCTCTGTTCATGTCATATCCTGGCTCCCTGTGCAGCCCCTTCTACCCCAGCTCCTCCTGATCTTTCCATAGAGATGCCCACCATGGCAGTGTTGTAAATGGACCAGTGTCTCTGTGATCATCATGAGTGTGCATGTATGTTTCTGTTTGTTGGGACCTGTGTGTGTGCTTGTGTGTGTGTTATGATCAGATACTACACTGAACTCCTAAGTAGATGAGTCAGTTGAGAAACCTGTCAACAGCGCATTTCCAGAATCTGAGTCTTGATTTGTAACAGACACCCTAGGCAGGTTAATGAAAGACAAATGATGGGCTCATGGGTTGGCCTGGCCTCGGAGGGGTCCCAGAAAGCAAAGCTGGAGTCTGTTTCCCAGAGAACTTGGATGTAGTGTGAACCAAGAGACACTGGTGGGGTGAGATGCCAGCAGTGGGAGTGTGGGTGTGAGTGACCAGTGCCCAGGCAGGGGCTCCTATAGTGAGTGTGACAGGGAGTCTGTGGGAGGAGGACAGTCAGTGTTCCTGGGGAGGTAGGAGCAGGTGTTCTCATGAGAGAGGGAGGAGGCTCTAGGTTGTGACAGTGGGGAATGTCTACATGGGGTAGGAAACCAGGGAAAAGCTGGCAGTGAGTGGGGGTCTATAGGAAGAGGAGAGTGGGAATATTCAGAGGAGGGCTTCTTGTAGATGGTGAGGTGCCAGGTCCAGGGAGAAACTGAGGAATTATCCAAGAAATCCAGGGGATCTGGTATCAGTGAGGGAAGCTATGACTGGCAGTGGGCATGGTTAACACAAGAAGGAAAGCTAGAGACATTGTGGAGGATGGTCTCTTTAATTTCTGCTGTTTTGATCTCCTGTTCAGGAGTATTGTGTGACAATTCTGGCTGAGAGCAAAATAACCCCTCATGAAACATGAGGACGCCTTCACTGGGCTCTTTTCCCAAGGCCAAAAGAATCCTGTTTTCCCCCAAAGATGGTTGAGTTCTGGACTGAAATGTTAACCCAAATTACCAGACAGCCTGAATTCTGATTGAATAAAGAACATTTTATTGAGCATGATTGGGTGCTGGGAGGAGGGCTGGGATGATCCTGGTGCAAGGGGAATCCTTCCTGGAGGTCCTGTGGCTCTAAGCCCTTTGAGTGGGTAGGGGATGTCTTGACCTAAGAGCACTCCTCAGGGACCACATTCTTCTCCATGGTGCTCCCCTCGTGCGTGAACTGGCAGGTGAATCTGCTGTGAGATTTTTACTTGTCGGGCAACAACCTCAGGTAGCTGCTGGCTGCATACTTGTTGTTCTGTTTGGGGGGGTTGTTGGTCTCCACGCCCTGTGTGACGGGGGTGCCGTCTGCCTTCCAGGCCACCGTCAAGCAGCTGGGGTAGAAGTCACTGATGAGGCACGCCAGGGTGGCCTTGTTATTGCTGAGCTCCTCAGGGGAGGGTGGAAAGAGGGTAACTGAGGGCGAGGACTTGGGCTGACCTGTGGGGTGGGGGAGGGACAGGAGGTCAGAAGCTCAGCTTCCACGTTTGGGGTCACTTCACTTGATATCGGCCTTCATGTGGGTACAGGTACCTGAACATTCAGTCAGGCCTCCATTTCCCCTTCTGTGTCCATGTGAATCCATGTTGTGGGGTGGTGGGGTGGGTTAAGGTGTTATTCAATCATCTCCCCACCTTTGCTGGGAACCTTTGAGGTGGATTCCTATCACCACCCATCCCGAGACTCTTCTGAGATCTTTCCTTCCACCCAGACATCTAACTGTCACTGTCCTGCTCTTGCCTCTTCTGACTTTTGACAGTGTCTGTCTCAGCTCTACTTTTGTCCTCTGAGGCCAGTGCTATTACGTGAGCTCTCTGACCTCCTATTGGCTCATCCTGTGGACCATTCTATCTTGAGTCTTGTGTGAGGTCTTTGCCCTAAGAGGTCTGTTTTTACTCAGATGTGTCTCTCCTGGGCTGTCCCTGATGGAGTAGGATCCTTGATGATCATACAGAGTGTGTCTGCGTGGCCTTGCATCACTCTCAATCCATAGCCTTTCTGCAGCCCCAGTCCCCGTGTCCTGCAAATCGGTCATTTCACTAGAGCTTTCATGCCATAGGTTCTCCTGTGTTTGTTGCAGATGTGTGTCCTGCAGGGACTCAAGAGTCCACTCGTGTCTCACATCTTCTCATTCCATGACTCTTTCTCCGGCATCTACTCCTACAAGCTCCATCCTGCCTGTGGCAAGTTTGTCTGAGTCCCCAGGCCAACTCTATATGGCCACTCCATAAGGCCTGGGGGGAGCTCCACCTGCACCACTGCTGACTCCGGACCCTGATCCCCAGGCTCTGCCCTGAACCTTGTCATTTGTGTCCTCAGCCTTGGCTTTGAGGGTGCATGGCCCAGTAAATATTCCACATGGTCACCTCCTCAATGCTCCCTGTTATCTCTTCCCTTTTATGTGAGGACGCTTAGTGACTCCCAGAGACAAAGGTTGTCCAATAGGAGGTCTTACAAGGGTGGACAGAAAAGAGCACATGTGGGACCCTGGATGACCTGGCGGACACGCAGATAAGTTTTTAGCTCATCCTGACCATCCTCTGCCTCTCAGGTGGTAGGGGAGGGGCTGTGATGACAAAGAAGCAAGCAGTACATTCTGTTGAGGGAGGGAAGGAGATCAGGGTCCCAGGGACTGGGGTTCCAGATGAACAAGTGACCAGGTTGAGAAAAGACACAGAAAGAAAAAAATAGCAGAAATTTTCCCAAATAAGTTGGGGAGCAGGGAAAGAGGGAGAATGTGAGATTCACCTAGGACCGTCAGCCAGGTCTCTCTGCCAAAACCAAAACACTGGGATACAGCGTAATACTAAAACCACCACGTGGAATCCGTCCCCAAACCGCTAGACCTCCGCCTGCAGCTGTGATGGAGGAAGGGGGGCACTGCTCCATGCTGGTGTCTGCTCAGTGGGAGAAAAAGGTCTTCCACCACTAGCAGATAACAGGTTTAAGGTCCCCAAGTGTGCAGCCAGAGGATGGTTGGAGTCAATTCTTCTAGAAGAAGTTGGTATCTCATCCGCTGTTTCTACCTGTGTCTCCTGGGATTTGAATGAGTTGTGGAGGGCCTCTGTGTCACCACGAGTAAGGATTTATAGAATTGAAGAGGAAATCCTTTCTGTGTTTGTTCAAACAATCCTAATTCCTTGGAGAGACCATGATGTGAGGGCAGAGGGTGGATCTTCCCTCCCACACCTTGCTCTGCAGGGAACAGCAGGAGGGCCTGTGTGTATGGGCCACTGGAAACTTCCTATGCCCCCAACCATCACTTCATAGAGCTCAGCCTTATTTTCCAAGGGGATGTCCTAGTTTGGGACTGTCCCATGTGAAGTCTGTCCTGGTCCTGTGGGATATGCCAGCCTGTTTCCAGGTGACTTTGGGAACAGCCCAAGCCAAACCCTTATCTAGTCCCATATTGGAAAGGATCTGCTGTGACTGTTGCTCTGCTTCATTCAAAGGGGCTTAAATGCTGTCTGCCACGTAATGGACCTGGTATCAGTGACCACTTTCAGGCCTGGGGCGGGTAGGCACAAGTGAAATAGAATATGTTGTCCATCAGATAGCAGGAGGTATAGAGATCACCTGGGGTCTTGTGAGTGTACCCAGGAGCCACCTGAAGAGGCTCCAACTAGACTAATGTCCATAGATGCAGCTACATTTCCATGTGTATAGTGGACAACCCAATGCATTCCACCAGCCTATCTGGTCAATCCCAGTATGTACCAGGTCACCAAATAGAAATGAGTCAGCAGGGGAGGGTGGAGAGAGCCGGTCATCATCCTGTGAAGTAGGGAAGAGCAGGGAAGAGTGCACATTTCTTCTTTTCCCTGCACATGAAAGGTACTCCCCACATGGGTACATGGCAGCCCTCCCAGGAGAAGGACAGAAATGAAATTTTACCATGATGCACCCTTTCCATCTGATGGACGGAGCCATTGAACATCAAAGCAGCTAGTCCTACCTAAAAAGGTCCACTTGATGTGGGTCCTTTGATGCAAAGTAGCCAACTGTCCAGGGAGGTGATTCTGACGTTGTACAAACTGGACCCCCTGAAGGATCTGATGCCAGAAGCCCTTTGCAGGATGAGGAAGCAGAGAGGATGGCTCAGATACAACTCTGGGAGGTTGTGGCTGCATCCCCACCATGGGACAGTCCCAGCACCAGCCGCTCAGCCCCTTAGTCCCTTCCTTGCAAGGAAAAGTAGAGTGATGGGGGATTCTTACAGACCCAACAGTCCTGAAGACACCCAACCCCCGCAATTACAGTGTCAAATGATTTTCAATACTCAGAAAGAGAAAAGGAAATACCCCCAAATAACAACATCAGTAGTGTAATTCCATGAATTCACCTGTGAAACTTTGAGGTCTTCAATGATGAGTATTTTGGTTGTTAAGGATTTACTCACAGTTTCTACATCAGTTTGATCATGCTACTTTAGTTTCTGTTTAGGCCTTTATCTTCTGGTACACAGATGAAATCGTTATTGAGAAAAAGATATGATATCTGGAATTTGTTTCCAAATATTGCATAAGAGAGCAATTATTTTGTTGTTGTGTTAACATCATCAGGGAATTGATAGATTGGGACCTGGCTGTTGGGAACACGGAGTTATTCTTACTCCTCTGTCTCCCTATTTTGGTGTTTTCATTTTTCCTTAATGCACATTTAGAAGAAACTTATAAGAAGAGATGATTAGTGTGGGGCAGTGCCTGATGCGGGGTGATTTTGGCATTCTACAGAAGGGTCATGGACATGAGGTAGACCTGGGTGGCCTTCTCCCTCATTTAGGCCTTAGCATTCGGATCCATGACATGGGGCCAGCAGGTGCTGTGGGATACTACCATCCCTAAGTTTCCTTCTTCCTCTTAGGTTTCTCAAGGGCAGGAGTGGCTGGGATAAAACTCTAAGGAGTCCCATGTCTGTCCCATTATGATCTCAGAACTTCTGGGCTTTGTAGGCTCTGTCCCTAGGCTGACCTGTCTCCCTTGCAGGTCTGGTGAAAGCAACTCCTTGACTCTGAATACCTGGACACATAGACAGGGAGCTGGTTGTGCCTGCTTCTCTTTGAGACTGACCTTGCTGCTTCAGTACCTGGGCGTGAGTGTGTCCCTGATACCTGGTTTGGGTGCCATCGGGATTGAGCCATAGTGAGTGAAGGATGCTCGAGCCTAGGGGGATCTGCAGGCCCTGAATACCTGGGGAAGGTCCCTGATTTTGCTGTAGCCCTTAGGCCACACTCACTCTGCTTGAGCTGGTCTGCACCAGCTGAACTATACTCCTGAATTTGAATTTTCTCCCTCTCTTTTGGAAAATCATTGGATACCCATTATGTGCCAAAGATTGTGTCTTTTGTCATTTACTCAGTTCTCCATGTCCCTACCACATACAGGGTCATATCATCGACTTCATCTTTAACCTAACCATAAAGTAACTTTCCTTGAACTCAGTTGAGATGATGAGACTCTTCATGATTGAGGTCCCAGCCCCCTGTTAGGGTCTCTTTGAGCCTGACCTTGACCCAGGCCCATCAGAACATAGACTGGTTGTCCTTGTGCCTTATCTTGACCTCAAGTTTCAGATACTAGTGTGGGTGAACACTACTGTCTTGAAGAGTGTCCCAGGGCTTCCTGAGTTGGTTGGGAGAGTCAAGTAGGTTCGGGAAGGGATAGGCTACAAGATGTGAAACTGTTTCCCTGTAGGCCTTCTTAGCGTCTTTACTCACCTAACATGAATTGTGAGTTTGAAAAATGTACTTCTAATGTATTGTTCAAAGCTTTCCATGGCTCCCTGCTAAGGTGCCAACCATGGACCCCTCATTTGGTAGTCGCTATCCCCTCTGGGTCACCCTGTATGGAACCAGGAAGTTCACCTCTGTTCCTAAAGACCACTGTTTCTGCTCAAGGACCTCGTTCCTCCGTGTTGTTGCTTCTGCCCACTGCTGGCTCCTGGGCCCCTCTTGTTCCTCCCTGATACCCTCCGGGGACCCCTGGTCCTTCTCACTCAGTTTTTCTCCCTTTCCAGGTGGCAAGGACTGCATACTGGGGGGCTGGTGTGGCAGGACTATTTTCTACTCTGGGTCACACCCAGGGGGATACAGCATCAATGGGGTCCTTTTAGGGTTAGTTGGGTGGATGGCGGTCATACCATTACTGTCCCTTCTCTTAATTACTAAGCCGGTTAACTCAGACATAACCAGACAGAGAATTCACATCAAAAATGTTGGATGATAAACGATAAGTTCTTTATTGAGCACAAATAGAAACCGGGAGGGTGTGTGACCTTCCTGGTCTGAGCTGATCCAGGAGTTGGCTCTCAGGGGTACATGGTGAGCTGGGGAAGGCGTATCTAGGTGAGGAATGCCTCCATCCCTGACAGTCTCGGGGACCTAAGAACACTCTGCAGGGACCACATTCTTCTCCACGGTGCTCCCCTCGTGTGTGACCTGGCAGGTGAATCTGCTGCGAGATTTCCACTGGTCCGGTGACAGGCTCAGGTAGCTGCTGGCCGCATACTTGTTGTTGCTCTGTTTGGAGGGCTTGGTGGTTTCCACGCCCTGGGTGACGGGGGTGCCATCTGCCTTCCAGGCTACCGTCAAGCCGCTGGGGTAGAAGTCACTGATGAGGCACACCAGGGTGGCCTTGTTGGCGCTGAGCTCCTCAGAGGAGGGCGGGAAGAGCGTGACTGAGGGGGCCGACTTAGGCTGACCTGTGGGGTGAGGAGGAGTGTAAGTCAGAGATCAGGTGTCCATGGCTGAAGCTCGTACCTCAGTCCTGATATGAGGAACAGCTCTGTCATATCCATGGCTTGGGGCTCATGTGGCCCCAGCTGGCTGAGTTCAGGTCAGCCATGGGTAGGGTCACTCACCTTCTGTTGAAATGAATCTGACTGCCAGAATCTGACCCAATGTCTGGGTCCCTCATGGACTCAGACACTCTCCAGGTCACATATCCTCCCATCCACAGAGTCCTCCACTGGAGCTTGGTAGCACTGGTTGTCAGACCAGCGTTCCATTGTAAATCTGTGTGTCCTAGATGTTTGTGCCACTGCCATTATCCCCCAGGTTGCTTACCTGGTTCCCCAATAGCCAGTCTTCCTGGTTGCAGGGCTGTGTTCCCATTTGAAAAGTAGGTTTCCTGCCCCCAGAGCCCCTCACACCATCATTGCAGCCTTGCCCACCTCCCAACAGGGACCCCCCGCTGGCGATTCTGAGTGGGTAAGAAGTAGGAGTTCTTAAAGCTGGATTCCAGGGAGTCTTGTAGACGGAGAGTTTTCAGGTGAGGTGAGTTTTCAGTTTTGAGGTCAGGCCATGTCTGTTCTGAAGGGTCTCCCTATTCTGTGAGGTTTTCTGGTGGGTCTGTCTAAACACTTACTGTTTCTGGAAGCCTGGCAGTCACTGCCCCTGTCACCTCTCCCTATCAGGGGACTCTGACCCCATGTATCTGCTCACAGAGCTCTCTTGCTGTGGCATGCTGTGAAGGGATGTACCCCTGCTGGCTGAGTGTCCTGACGGGACACTTTCCTGAGACTTGTCCTGATCTTGGTGTCCTTACTGTTCCTCTAGAGGTGGAAGGTCCCTGAACCCTGGGGCCATTCTCTTCTGACGACCTCCCTCCCCCAGACCCCCTTGTCCCATTTCCACCTCCATGTCTCCAAGTCCCCAGACCAATGCTCTGCTCGCTGTGCTTCAGGCAGCCCTCCAGCTGGGACGAGCTGAAGACAGAATGCTATGCCTGAGCCGTCCCCAGAATCCTTCCCACACCCCACAGCCCTGCTTGCAGCCTGAGTGCCCCGCTTCCTTGCCTTCACCCCTCTCTTCTCCTCAGACTCTTAGAACCCAGCTTTAATGATGAGCTATGTCTATTTTGAAGGGTCTCCCTGTTCTGTGAAGTTTACTGGGGGTCTGTCTGTCTTCAGATTGCTGAGTGCCTGGCAAGTCCTGTCCCTGTCACCTGTCCGTATCTCGAGATCCTGACTCCACATATCTATCTGCTCAGGAGGCTTTCCTGTGGTGGTGAAGGTATTTACATTTGTTGCCTGAGTCTCCTGACATCTGTCCTATTGCTAGTGTCCTGAGTGTCCCTGTCGAGGTAGAAGGTCCCAGCACCCAGGGCCCCTTTCTGCTCTGATGTCATCCCTTCCTCCTTGGCCCCCTTGTCCCCCTTCCTCTTCTATGTCCAAGTTTTCAGACCAAGGCTCTCCTCACTGTGCCTCAGGCACTCCTCTGCCTGGGACCTCCCGAGGATGGAACCAGTGCCTGAGCCGTCCCCAGAAACTTCCCATACCCCACGGTCCCTATGGCAGCATGAACACCCATTCACTTGCCCTTTACTCCTCATTCTCCTCAGGCTCTTTGAGCCCAGAAACTCTGAGTGGGGAGCCCACCATCCCTGAGTCCAGAGGAGAAGGTTCCCATGGGGAGAAAGCTGGAGCCATAGTGAGGCATGAGTTCAGGTCTAGATCAGGAATGGTTAATGGGGATGGTCCCCTATAGCCCTGACCACACATCGACAAGATGGGACCAGTGGAGGCGATGAGGGGTAGACAAAAGAGGCAAAACTTACAGACCCCACAGACCTTCAGCCTAAGCCCAGGTCACAATAGAAAGCAGAGAAAAATAGCCTGAAATTATACACTGCATCCAAAAGAGGAGGGAGAAGGGGAGACTCACCGAGGACGGTCAGATGGGTCCCTCCGCCGAAAATAGGACACTGTGATACAGCCTTGAACATAAACCCTCTGTCAGCCCCTCCACCGCTGACCCAGGCCCACCTGCAGCTGCACGGGAGACCCAAAGCCCTGCCTCCTTGTCACGGGTGTTGGTCAGGCAGATGGGTGGGTGATGGGGGTGCCCCCTGGGGACCTGGAATTTCAGTTCCATGGAGGGTTCAGATTCTCTCCATCCTCAGTTATGGGGAGGGGTTGGAGAGACCCCTCTAGATATGGTATTGGAATTCCCAGCTAATGCCGTCCTTAGGAAGGTGCTGTGTTCTCTCAGTCTGTGTCAGGATGTCATTGTGGAAGGGGTGAGCAGGCTACTTCAGCACAGAGGTGATGGAGCTGGGAGTGCTTTGCAGAGTTGGGACTCGTGGGGATGGTCCTGGATATGCCATCACATCCTCAGCACAGGAAACCATGGAGGATTGGAGTCAGGAATGGGAAGTGTTGGGAGGAGACTCATGTTTCCCTCAGCACTTAGATCCTTCTGTAGGGTCCTGAGCTCCCGAATTCCTGCCTTTGGTTTGTTCTTCCGATGGTACAGTGGATGGTTACTGCTTAGTCCCTGTCCTGAGTGCCATGAGGGCAGCTGTCACGCTGTAGGGGTTTGTGGGCTGAATGTAAGCTGGATAGACGTGGTGGCCCCTGGTGTGTGGGCTACAGTCACTACGTCCTACAACTTTGCCCTGAGCTGAAGTGTTGAGGTGTGTGTCTGACCCTTGAACTGACTGAGAATCACAAATGCCCCACATACAGGAGCATCACTAGTACTGGCTGGTCCCCATGAAGCAAGACACATACTGTACCTCTGCCTTACACCTTCACGTTCTGAGGAGGGACACTGACAACCAGTGCCTCACCTGAATCATGGCCTGGGACGTCACCTGCAGAGCTCACACAGGTCTGGCATCCTTCTTTCTGTGACAAATTGGCATACTGAGCCAGAACTCTGGCCGTCTTCCTTGATCTGCTCTTGATTAGTGTGTAAACACCTTGCCAACAGCTCATGAGGTTGCTTGTCTTGCTCCAGCCTAGATAAGAATCCCCGGGGCCTTCTATTGCTACTGGCTGACTCTGGTAGGGACGACAGAGATGGAGCTGTCTTTGTTCATGTCCCATTCTGGCTCCCTGTGCAGCACCTTCTACCCCAGCTCCTCCTGATCTTTCCTGTGTGTGTGGTTGTGTGTGTGTTATGATCAGTTCCCACACTGAGTTTATGGGGTTTCTCCCTTGCCTCTGTCTCTTCAGTTTGTGTAGTTCATAATAAACATTTAAAACAACGAATGGAAGAGTTTGTCTAGGGGTGGCAGTGGTTCTGGGTAGGTTAAATGGGGGAGGATGTCATTCTCCCCAGCAGGACCATTGGAATGAGGGAAGCCTGAGTGGCCCCCCTTTGTTCCTTGGGGTCTTAGCTTTCCCAACTGTGGAATGGGTTCATGTAGATGCTGATCCCAAAGTTTCTGTCATCTCATAGGTAGATTTGGGGACTGTTCACTGCTTAAAAACTCCTGGGGGCCCCTGTCCTCTGACCCACTCTTGCCCCAGAGCACGCTGTCCTTGGAGGCTCTGTTCCTGGGCATTCCTGCCCCCCAACAAGTCTGGTGAAGGCAGCTCCCGGACCCTGATGAGCTGAAGGCTCAGACAGGGTATCTGTCCAACCTAGGACTGGAGAACTGGCAGAGTGAGTGTGGCCTGCACCTCTGAGAGGCTGACATGAGTGCCTCAGGCCCTGTAGTGAGTGTGTCCATGACACAAAGCTACAGGTGCACTCTGTACACAGCCATGGTGTTGCAGGCTGGAGGAATCCTCAGGGCCTGGTGTCCGGGGTTGCTGAAAACTCTGGGAAGCTTGGCCTTGCCATGGGCCTCTGGCTGGTCTGACCTCCCTTAACTCTACTCCTGAATTTGAAATGACTCTGTCTTTTGGACAATCAGTGGCAGCCCTTTGTGTGGCTGAGATGGTGCCCTTTCCTATTCACCCTGTTGTTCCGTGACCCCCACACAGGTTATGAAGTCTGATATCATCTGCTCCATCCATAACCCAAACATAACTAATGTGTCTGGTGTCCAGACTTTCATGACTGAGGTCTCAGGCAGTGCGAGGGTGACGCTAAGCCTCACTGACCACACACAAATCTGAACAGACCCATTGTCCCCAGGACCCTCCTTGTTTCTGCCTGATCCCCACTGGGACTCCAGTCTGTCTCACTGGGCCCATCTCCATTCCCATGGGGACAAGGACTGCAACCGTTGAGTTGGGACCATTTGTTCTTCAGGCCATGGCTGACAAGCACACAGGGAAAGTGGGTAAATAGGTTCTCACTTGACAAGTCTATCCCTAATTACTGAGGCTTACCCAGAGTTACGCGGAACAGTGAATGCACACCAGATATGTCAGTGATATGTGCTAAGGTCTTTATTGAGCACAAGTAGAAATAGGGAGGGCGTGTGACCTGCCTGGTCTGAGCTGATCCAGGGGTTGGTTCTCACGGCTACACAGTGGGCTGGGGAAGGGGTGTCTGGTGAGGAAGGCCCCCATCCCGGAAGCCTTGGGAACCTAAGAGCACTCTGCAGGGACCACACTCTTCTCCACGCTGGTCCCCTCGTGCGTGACCTGGCAGGTGAATCTGCTGCGAGATTTCCACTGGTTCGGTGACAGGCTCAGGTAGCTGCTGGCCGTGTACTTGTTGTTGCTCTGTTTGGAGGGCTTGGTGGTCTCCACGCCCTGGGTGACGGGGGTGCCGTCTGCCTTCCAGGCCACCGTCAAGCCGCTGGGGTAGAAGTCACTGATGAGGCACACCAGGGTGGCCTTGTTGGCACTGAGCTCCTCATTGGAGGGTGGAAAGAGGGTAACTGAGGGCGCGGACTTGGGCTGACCTGTGGGGCAAGGGAGAGGTAACAAGTCAGAGTTCACATGCTTATTCAGTCAGCTCCTATCTCTGTCCTGAAGTGGGATACAGCTCTGTCATATCTAAAGCTTGGTCCTCAGTTGCCCCTTGCTCCCTGTGGTCTGGTCAGCGGTGGGTAAGGTCACTCACCTTCTGTTGGAGAGAAACTGAGTGTCCATCTGTTGGGAGATCTGAGCCCAACTGTGGCTTTCGTCCCTCTTCAGGTTCAACTGTACTCATCACTTTCCTAATTGCCTCTAGGCTCCCGTGTTACTGACTTTTATCTTGCTTGACACCTAATCTTTCCCTGTGGAACCTGTCTGTCCTGTGGCATGTCCTGCCAGGTCCATCTCCAAGGGGTGCTCATGCAGGTATCTGTCTGTCCTGGTGTTAAGCTCTCATCCCCTTCCGGGAGGGGGTTTCTTGGCCACATTCCCACTGATCCCTCATTGCAGCCCCTGCCCACCTCCTGACAAAGACCCTCTAAGGTTGCCTGAGGGGGAGAGAGTGTCTGCCCTTGGGCCGGAATCTAGCCTAGCAGGTGGAGGCTTTCTGGAAGAGGTGAATCTGCTGTTCTGAGGCTGGAGCTGGGGCTTCTCTGAGGGGTCACTTTGCATGTGAAGTTATCTTGGGGCGTCTGCTGTGCTAGCATCACAGTGTGCCTGTCACTGGCAGCCATCCTTGTCTCCTGTCCCTGAGGAGTCACCAGCCCCAGTATCTGCTCAGGGGTCTCTCCTCCAACGTTAATATGGGTGGGACAAGCTTTGGGGCCTGAGTGTCCTGAGCCCTGTCCCGCGTGAGGAGGTCCTGTGTGTCCTGGAGAAGGATGAGGGACCCAGCACTCTGAGGCCACCTTGTCCTAGGAAATCCTCCTTCTGTTCTCGTTTCCCTTGCCTTGGGTTCCCTTTTATTCCACGGCCAACCAAGAGTTCCTCCCAAAACCTCTCAGTAGCTCCCACCTAGAACCCGGAGAGCATAGAACCCAAGTGTGATTGATACACACTTGGACAGATGAGCTATGCAAGCATCCTTTACTGGTCCTATGGCCCTTGTGCCCCAGCCCAGGTTCCCCAGTCCTGTGTTCCTTCAGTCCCTCATTTCCCCACATCTGGGGGATGACAGACCCCAAGGAAGCTGATTGTGTCAGAGTCCAGAGGAGAAGCCCCCTGAGAGTGCTCTGGGTCACAGTGAGGGGGAACAGGAAGGGGCCCTTGGGACTGACCTGAGCTTCCCCGGCCAGGAGTCTGACAAGAGAGAACAAGCTAAAGTGGTGAGGGACAGCCCCAAACTGTGAAGGTCCCAGACCTTAGAGAGTTTCAGACCCCAAGCACAGTCATCACAGAAAGAAGAGAAAAATTCCCCCAATTTTCACTCTGGTTGCCAAAGAGAGAGAAAGGGGGAGACTCACCGAGGACGGTCACCTTGGTCCCTCCGCCGAAAACATAACACAGTGATACAGCTTTGAACACAAACCCTCTGTCAGCCCTGACACCCTTCCCCCTTCCCCAGGCCCACCTGCAGCTGCTTGGGAGGCTCAGAGTCCAGCCTCCTCTTTGTGGGGGTTGGGCTGGCCCATGGGAGCTTGAGACGGGGCACCCCCTCCCCAATGCACCTTCCCTTCCTCATGGGGTGAGCTTCCCCCCCAGCCCCCACCATGGAGGGGTAGGAGGGAATGCCTGAGTGACATATCATAACTCAGGTAGCTCCTGGCAGGAGCTCTGTGTATGGCTCAGCTTGCTTGGGGAATGCTACCTGGGAGATCGGACAGCACAGTTTCCAACACAGACATCATGGGGCCTGTGCCTTCTGCAGAGCTGAGGCCCATGGAGGGTTCTGGATGCCACCACATGTCCTAGACACATGCCCAACATGGCCACATGTGCAATGGCAGGCGTGTGTGTGTGTGTCCTGGTGTGTGCACGCAAGTGTATTGTGTGTGTGTGCATGTCTATTCTGTCTGTGTGACTAGGGGCCTAGACCTGCCCTTCTGAGCTAGCTCTGCTAGCTAGCAGTGGAGTCTTCCTGGTTCTCAAGGCCCATTCCCAACTTCCCAGAAAATGACTGTGCGCACAGATGGATCCATGACACAATGCAGAATGGGATCTTGACACGGATTCATGGCCCCAATGAATACGCATGGACATTTTAACTTTAGTGGTATTTTGTGCATAACTCCAAGGTGTCTCTGTCTCCCAGGGGCCTTGAATACAACTGGGTCCTCCGTGACACATGTGGAAGGAGAGGCCCCCAGTGGGAGTGTGGTAGATACTGACCAGGGTCTAGAGACTGAGTTTCCTGTAATAAGTGCAGCAGGGCAGGTCTGGGGAAGGGAACAGTGCAGTGTTCCCAGGGATCCAGGGACACGGGGCCCCTGTGGAAGGAAGGATTCTCTAGGATGTGATGATGGGAAGTTTCCAAATGTGTAGGAAACCACAAAAGGCATGGCCTTGCGTGGGGGCCTTCAAGGAAGGGAGACATCCCAGTGAGTTGGGCTGGTCCCAGTGAATAAGGTCCCAGGACCGGAGTGGAGACTGGAAACGAACCAAGAGGCCATGGGAATCAAGGGCTATGATCCTGAAAATGGTTGGGGTGGAAATGGCCTACGGAAGTCTATCAAGATCCACAGGTGTGGACCTTGGTACTCTGGGTCTTGCTGCTTCCGTTGCGAGTACAGAATATTGTGTGTGCAAATTTGGGTGAGTGGGAATCTGTTCCACAAAGAAATATGGGGCTGCTCTGGTGGCTCTTCCCCATAAAGCCAGTGAACCTGTGTTCACTCCAAGGATGGTTGAGTTCAGGGCACAAAATGTTAAACACAAATGACCAGATAGTGCGATTTCTGATTGAATAAAGGACATTTTATTGAGCATTGATTGAATGAAGGGAGAAGGGCTGGAATCATCCTGGTGCAAGGGGAATCCTTCCTGTAGGTCCAATGGCTGCACACACCCTTGGGTTGGTGAGGGTCTTGGGGACCTAAGAGCACTCTGCAGGGACCACATTCTTCTCCATAGTGCTCCCCTGGTACGTGACCTGGCAGGTGAAGCTGCTGAGAGATTTCCACTTGTCAGGTGACAGGCTTATGTAGCTGCTGGCCCTTACCTGTTGTTGCCCTGTTTGGAGGGCTTGGTGGTTTCCATGCCCTGGTAACAGGGGTGCCGTCTGCCTTCTAGGCCACCGTCAAGCTGCTGGGGTAGAAGTTATTCATTAGGTGGTCTTGTTGTCGCTGAGCTCCTCAAGGGAGGGTGGGATGAGGGTAACTGAGGGTGAGGACTTGGGCTGACCTGTGGGGTAGGGGAGGGACAGGAGGTCAGAAGCTCAGCTTCCACGTTTGGGGTCACTTCACTTGACATCGGCCTTCATGTGGGTACAGGTACCTGAACATTCAGTCAGGCACCCAGTTCTCACTCTGCGTCCATGTGAATCCATGTCGGGGTGGGTGGGTGGGTTAAGGTGTTATTCAATCATCTCCCCACCTTTGCTGGGGACCTTTGAGGTGGATTCCTATCACCACCCATCCTGAGACTCTTCTGAGATCTTTCCTTCCACGCAGACAGCTAACTCTCACTGTCCTGCTCCTGCCTCTCCTCTGACTTTTGACAGTGTCTGTCTCAGCTCTACTTTCGTCCTCTGTGACCGTGCTATTACGTGAGCTCTCTGACCTCCTATTGGCTCATCCTGTGGACCATTCTATCTTGAGTCTTGTGTGAGGTCTTTGCCCTAAGGGTCTGTTTTTACCCAGATGTGTCTCTCCTGGGCTGTCCCTGATGGGGTAGGATCCTTGCTGATCATACAGAGTGTGTCTGCGTGGCCTTGCATCACTCTCAATCCATAGCCTTTCTGCAGCCCCAGTCCCCGTGTCCTGCAAATCGGTCATTTCACTAGAGCTTTCATGCCATAGGTTCTCCTGTGTTTGTTGCAGATGTGTGTCCTGCAGGGACTCAAGAGTCCACTCGTGTCTCACATCTTCTCATTCCATGACCCTTTCTCCGGCATTTACTCCTACAAGCTCCATCCTGCCTGTGGCAAGTTTGTCTGAGTCCCCAGGCCAACTCTATATGGCCACTCCATAAGGCCTGGGGGGAGCTCCACCTGCACCACTGCTGACTCCGGACCCTGATCCCCAGGCTCTGCCCTGAACCTTGTCGTTTGTGTCCTCAGCCTTGGCTCTGAGGCTGCCTGACCCAGTAAATACTCCACATTGTCACCCCCTCAATGCTCCCTGTTCTCTCTTCCCTTTTTTATGGGTACCCTTAGTGAGTCCCAGAGACAAACGTTGTCCAGGGCCTTACAACAGTAGACAGAAAAGAGCACATGTGGGACCCAGGATGACCCGGCGGACACACAGATGAGTTTTTAGCTCATCCCGACCATCCTCTGCCTCTCAGTTGGTAGGGGAGGGGCTGTGTTGACCAGAGAAGCAAGCAGGACAGTGTAGAGGGAGGGAAGGAGATCAGGGTCCCAGGGACTGGGGTCCCAGACGAAAGAGTGACCAAGTTGAGAAAAGACACAGAAAGAAAAAAAATAGCAGAAAATTTCCCAAAAATGTGGGAAAGCACGGAAAGAGGGAGAAGATGAGACTCACCTAGGATGGTCACCCGGGTCCCTTTGCCAAAAAGAAAGCACTGTGATACATGCTAATACAAAAACCAATGCCTGGGAGTCCGTGCCCCACCCTCTAGACCCCCCACTTGCAGCTGTGAGGGAGGAGGTTGGGGCACTGCTCCATGCTGGTGTCTTTTCAGTGGGGGGCCACAGGTCTTCCTCTTCTAGTGGATAACAGGGTCAATGTCCCTATGTGTGCAGCCACAGGATCCTGGAATCAAGTCTTCCAAAGAAGTAGGTGTCTGAATGCTGTTCCAACCTATGACTCCTAGGAATTGGAATGAGTTTGTGGAGGGCCTCTCTGTCACTGCAAGGATCTATGGATCTGAAGAGGATATCGCTTCTCTATATGTTGAAACATCCTAATTTTTTGGTGAGACAATCAGGTGAGGGAGGGAGTTTAACCTTCATCCCAAACTTTTCTCTGCAGGTGATAGCAGGTTGGCCTGTGTGCATGGGCCACTGGAAACTTCCTATGCCCCCAACCATGATTCCATAGAGCTCAGCTTTATTTTGCGAGGGGATGTCCTAGTTTGGGACTGTCCCAAGTGAAGTCTGTCCTGTTCTTGTGGGACATGCCGGCCTATGTCCTGGTGACTTGGGGAACAGCCCTAGCCAAACCCCTATCTAGTGCCATGTTGGGGAAGGTTGGCTGTGTGACTGTTGCTCTGCTTGTTTCAAGGAGTCTTAAATTCCATCTGCCACAAAAAGGAACTAGCATCAGTGACCACTTTCAGGCCTGGAGTGGGTAGGCACTAGTGAAGTAGAATATGTTGTCCATCAGATAGCAGGAGCTATAGAGATAACCTGGGGTCCTGTGAGTGTACCCAGGAGCCACCTGAAGAGGCTCCGACTAGACTAATGTCCATAGATGCAGCTACATTTCCATATGTATAGTGGACAACCCAATGCATTCCACCAGCCTTTCTGGTCAATCCCAGTATGTACCAGGTCACCAAATAGAAATGAGTCAGCAGGGGAGGGTGGAGGGAGCAGGTCATCATCCTGTGAAGTAGGGAAGAGCAGGGAACAGGGCACATTTCTTCTTTTCCCTGCACATGAAAGGTACTCCCCACCTAGGTATGTGGCAGCCCTCCCAGGAGAAGGAGGACAGAAATGAAATATTGCCATGATGCACCCTTTCCATCTGATGGACAGAGCCATTGAACATCAAAGCAGCTAATCCTACCTAAAAAGGTCCACTCGATGTGGGTCCTTTGATGCAAAGTAGCCAACTGTCCAGGGAGGTGATTCTGACGTTGTACAAACTGGACCTCCTGAAGGATCTGATGCCAGAAGCCCTTTGCAGGATGAGGAAGCAGAGAGGATGGCTCAGATACAACTCTGGGAGGTTGTGGCTGCATCCCCACCATGGGACAGTCCCAGGACCAGCAGCTCACCCCCGAAGCCCCTTCCTTGCAAGGAAAAGTAGAGTGATTTGGGAGATTCTTACAGATCCAAGACACGTGAAGACACATACCGCAATCACACTGTCAAATGTTATTCAATACTCAGAAAGAGAAAAGGAAGTCCCCCCAAATAATGATAGCATCAACAATATAATTCCATGCATTCACTTGTGACAAGTTTGAGATCTTTGATGATAAGTATTTTGGTGGTTAAGGATTTATTCTCAGTGTCTACATCGGTTTGATCATGCTACTTTAGTTTCTGTTTAGGCCTTTATCTTCTGGTACACAGATGAAATCATTATTGAGAAAAAGATATGATATCTGGAATTTGTTTCCAAATATTGCAATAACAGAACAATTATCTTGTTATTGTGTCAGCATCATCAAGGTATTGATAGATTGGGACCTAGTTGATGGGAACATGCAGGTATTCTTCTTCCTCTATCTCCCTTTTTTGGTGTTTTCATTTATCTTTAATGCACACTTCACAAGAAAATTACAAGAAGAGATGATAGTGTGGGGCAGTACCAGATGTGGGGTGATTTTGGCATTCTACAGCAGGGTCATGGATATGAGTTAGACTAGGTGGCCTTCTCCCTCATTTGGGGCTCAGCATTCAGATCCATGAAATGTGGCCAGCAGTTGCTGTGGGATACTAGGACCCCCTAACATCCTTCTCCCTCTTAGGCTTCCCTAGGGCAGGGGTGGCTGGAATAAAACTCTAAGGGGTCCCTGTGCTCTCAGAACTCCTGGGCTTTGTAGGCTCTGTCCCTGGGCTGACCTGGCTCCCTTGCAGGTCTGGTGAAGGCAGCTCCTTGTCTGTGATGAGCTGGAGACATAAACAGAGGGCTGCTTGTGCCCGCATCTCTACGAGACTGACCTCTACTGCTTCAGTGACCTCAGAATGAGTATGTCTCTGATAGGAGTCCACAGGTGCATTCAGTATTCAACCACAGTGAGTGATGGAGGCTTGTGTATTGGCGGTTCAGTGGGCCCTGAGTACCTGGGGAAGGGGATCCTTACTTTGCTGTAGCCTTCAGGCCATACAACTCTGCCTGGGCTGGTCTGCACCAGCTGAACTATACTCCTGAATTCAAATTGGCTCCCTCTCTTTGGGATAATCATTGGCTGCCCATTATGTGCCCAAGAAGGTGTCCTTTGTCATTTACTCAGTTCTCCATGTCTCTACCACATACAGGGTCATATCATCGCGTTCAGCTATAACCTAACCATAAAGTAACTCTCTCCTTGGTCTCAGTTCTGATGATGAGACTTCAGGATTGAGGTCCCAGCTCCTCTGTTTGGGTCCCTTTGAGCCTGACCTTGACCTAGGCCCAAAACCACATAGACTGGTTGTCCTTGTGCCTCATCCTGACCTCCAGTTCCCAGCACTAGTGTGGGTGAACACTGTTGTCTTGAAGAGTGTTCCAGGGCTTCCTGAGTTGGTTGGGAGAGTCAAGTAGGTTCGGGAAGGGATAGGCTACAAGATGTGAAACTGTTTCCCAGTAGGCCTTGTTAGCATCTTTACTCACCTAACATGAATTATGAGTTTGAGAAATGTACTTCTAAGATGCTTTCCATGGCTTCCTGCTAACGGGCCAACCATGGACCCCCTCGTTTGTTAGTCATTCTCCCCTCTGGGTCACTTGTATGGAACTGGGAGTTCACTTCTGTTCCTAAAGACCATTGTTTCTGTTCAAGGACCTCGTTCCTCCTTACTGTTGCTTTGCCCACTGCTGGCTCCTGGGACTCTCCTTGTTTCTCCCTGATACCCTGCAGGCCCTCCCTGGTCCTTCTCACTCAGTTTCTCCCTTTCCAGGTGGCAAGGACTGCATCCCGGGCGCTGGTACTACAGGATTATTTCCTACTCTGGGTCGCACCAAGGGGGATACAGCATCAATGGGGTCCTTTTAGGGTTAGTTGGGTGGATGGCGGTTAGATAGAATCTCATACCATTACTGTCCCTTCTCTTAATTACTAAGCCGGTTAACTCAGACATAACCAGACAGAGAATTCACATCAAAAATGTTGAATGATAAATGATAAGTTCTTTATTGAGCACAAATAGAAACCGGGAGGGTGTGTGACCTTCCTGGTCTGAGCTGATCCAGGAGTTGGCTCTCAGGGGTACATGATGAACTGGGGAAGGTGTATCTGGGTGAGGAAGGCCTCCATCCCTGTCAGTCTCAGGGACCTAAGAACACTCTGCAGGGACCACACTCTTCTCCACACTGGTCCCCTCGTGTGTGACCTGGCAGGTGAATCTGCTGCGAGATTTCCACTGGTTCGGTGACAGGCTCAGGTAGCTGCTGGCCGCGTACTTGTTGTTGCTCTGTTTGGAGGGCTTGGTGGTCTCCACGCCCTGGGTGACGGGGGTGCCGTCTGCCTTCCAGGCCACCGTCAAGCCGCTGGGGTAGAAGTCACTGATGAGGCACACCAGGGTGGCCTTGTTGGCGCTGAGCTCCTCATTGGAGGGTGGGAAGAGTGTGACCGAGGGGGCCGACTTGGGCTGACCTGTGGGGTGGGGAGGGGCATAAGTCACAGATCAGGTGTCCATGGCTGAAGTTCCTACCTCAGTCCTGATGTGGGGAACAGCTCTGTCATGTCCATGGCTTGGGTCTCAAGGGCTCCAGCTGGCTGAGTTCAGGTCAGCCATGGGTAGGGTCACTCACCTTCTGTTGGAATGAATCTGACTGCCACCTTCAGTAGTGTGTGGGTCCCTCCATGGCCTCAGACTCTCTCCCGGTCACATGTCCTCCTAATCCACACAGTCCTCCCCCTGGGACTTGGTGGCACTGGCTCTGAGACCTGCTTTCCCTTGTGATTCTGTCTGTCATGGACGTTGGCATCACTGCCATATCCGCCAGGTCCCTTACCTGGTTACCCTGTGTCTAGTCTGTCCTTGTTGCAGGGCTGTGTTCCCATTTGAAAAGTAGGTTTCCTGCCCCCAGAGCCCCTCACACCATCATTGCAGCCTTGCCCACCTCCCAACAGGACCCCCACCCCTGACCCCGGGGATGCTGAGTGGGTAAGAAGTGGGAGTTCCTGGAGCTGGATTACAGGGAGTCTTGTAAGATGGAGAGTTTTCAGGTGAGGTGAATTTTCAGTTTTGAGGTTAGGCCATGTCTTTTCTGAAGGGTCTCCCTGTTCTGTGAAGTTTATTTGGGTGTCTGTCTGTTTACCATTTCTGGAAGGCTGGCAGTCAACGTCCCTGTCACCTGTCCCTATCAGCGGACTCTGATCCATGTATCTGCTCATGGACCACACCTCCCTTAGAGGACACTCTCCTGAGACCTGTTCTGGTCTTGGTGTCCTTACTGTTCCTCTAGAGGTGGGAAGTCCCAGTACCCTTGGGCCCTTCTCTTCTGACAACCTGCCTCCTCTTTCACCCCCTTGTCCCACTTCCACCTCCATGTCCCCAAGTCCCGAGACCAATGCTCTGCTCTCTGTGCTTCAGGCAGCCCTCCAGCTGGGACGAGCCAAAGACAGAATACTATGCCTGAATGTCCCCAGTATCCTTCTCACACCCCGTGGCCCTGCTAGCAGCCCAAGCTCCCACTTCTTTGCCTTCACCCCTCAATTTTGTTTGGACTCGCGGAACCCAATTTTAAGGATGGGCTATGTCTGTTCTGAAGGGTCTCCCTGTTCTGTGAAGTTTACTGGGGGTCTGTCCATCGTTAGATTTCTGAGGTCTTGGCAAGACCTGTCACCTTTTCCTACCTGGAGACCCTGGCCCAACGTATCTATCTGCTCAGGAGGCTTTCCTGCGGTGGTGAAGGCATTTACTTTGCTGCCTGAGTGTCCTGAGACTGTCCTGTTGCTGGCTTCCTGAGTGTCCCTATGGAGGTGGAAGGCCCAGAACCCACGGCCCCCTTCTCCTGTGATGTCCTTCCTTTCTTCCTGACCCCCTTGTCCCACTTCCTTCTCCATGTCTCCAAGTACCGAGACCAAGGCTGTCCTCAGTGTTCATCAGGCAGTTCTCTGCCTTGGATCCCCCAAGGATGGAAACCGGTGCCCGAGCCATCCGCAGAATCCTTCCCACACCTCACGGTCCCTCTGGCAGCAGGAACCCCTACTCATTTGCCCTTCACCCTCAATTCTCCTCGGACTCTTGGAGCCCAGAGACATTGAGTGGTGAGCTGACCATCCCTGAGTCCAGAGGAGAAGATTTCCTTGGGGAGAGAGCTGGAGTCACAGTGAGGCCTGAGTTCAGGTCTAGATTAGGAAGGGCTCACGGGGACGTCCCCTGTAGCCCTGAGCACTTCTGACAATATGGGGCCAGTGGAGGAGATAAGGGGCAGATAAAAGAGGCAAAACTTACAGACCCCACAGACCTTCAGCCTGAGCCCAGGTCACAATAGAAAGCAGAAGAAAATCACCTGAAATTGTATACTGGAGCCAAAAGAGGAGGAAAGGGGAGACTCACCGAGGACGGTCAGATGGGTCCCTCCGCCGAACAAAGTACACTGTGACACAGCCTGGAACACAAACCTTCTGTCAGCCCCTCCACCCCTGACTCAGGCCCACCTGCAGCTGCTCGGGAGGCCCAAAGCCCAGCCTTCTTGTCACGGGTGCTGGTCAGGCAGATGGGTGGGTGATGGGGGTGACGCCTGGGGACCTGGAATCAGTTCCATGGAGGGTTCAGAATCCATCTATCCTCAGTCATGGGGAGGGGATGGAGAGATGCTCTTTAGGTATGGCATCAGAATTCAGCTAACACCATGCTTAGGAAGGTGCTGTGTGCTCTCCTCAGTCTGTGTCAGGATGTCATTGTAGAAGGGGTGAGCAGGGGTGTTTCAGCACAGAGGTGATGGAGCTGGGAGCCCTTTGCAGAGTTGGGACTCATGGGGAGGCTCCTGGATATGCCACTCCATCATCTGCAGGGGAAGCAGTGGAGGTTTGGGGTCAGGAATGGAAAGTGTTGGGAGGAGAATCATGTTTCCCCCAGCACTTAGATCTCTCTCTTAGCCCCGATGTCCCGAATCGCTGCCTTTGGCTGGTTCTTTAGGAAGGTAGCATGGTCACTGTTTAGTGCCTATCCTGAGCTGTGAGGGCAACTGTCATGGTATAGGGAGATGTGGGCTGAATATAAGCTGGATAGACGTGTTGGGCCCCTGGTGTGTGTGGATGCAGTCACTACATCCTACAATTTTGCCCTGAGTGGAAGTGTCGGAGTCTGTGCCTAGCCTTGAACTGACTGAGAATCACACATGGCCCACATGCAGGAGCATCACTAGCACAGGGTTCCCCCACCAAGCTGGAAACCATACTGTACCTCTGCACTGGACCTTCACATTGAGGAAGCTCTCTGACACCTATGGCCTTCTCCTGCATCCTTGCCTTGGGATGTCACCTGCAGAGCTCACAATAGGGGACACACAGGTCTGGCATCCTTCTTTCTTTGTCACATTGGCACACTGAGCTAGAACTCTGACTGGCTTCCTCGATCTGCTCTCGATGAGTGCGTAAACACCCTTCCAGCTTCCCATGAGGTTTCTTGTCTCACTCCAGCACAAATAGAATCCCTGGAGCCTTCTATTGCTGGTGGCTGGCTCTGGTAGGGATGACAGAGATGGAATTGTCTCTGTTCATGTCATATCCTGGCTCCCTGTGCAGCCCCTTCTACCCCAGCTCCTCCTGATCTTTCCATAGAGATGCCCACCATGGCAGTGTTGTAAATGGACCAGTGTCTCTGTGATCATCATGAGTGTGCATGTATGTTTCTGTTTGTTGGGACCTGTGTGTGTGCTTGTGTGTGTGTTATGATCAGATACTACACTGAACTCCTAAGTAGATGAGTCAGTTGAGAAACCTGTCAACAGCGCATTTCCAGAATCTGAGTCTTGATTTGTAACAGACACCCTAGGCAGGTTAATGAAAGACAAATGATGGGCTCATGGGTTGGCCTGGCCTCGGAGGGGTCCCAGAAAGCAAAGCTGGAGTCTGTTTCCCAGAGAACTTGGATGTAGTGTGAACCAAGAGACACTGGTGGGGTGAGATGCCAGCAGTGGGAGTGTGGGTGTGAGTGACCAGTGCCCAGGCAGGGGCTCCTATAGTGAGTGTGACAGGGAGTCTGTGGGAGGAGGACAGTCAGTGTTCCTGGGGAGGTAGGAGCAGGTGTTCTCATGAGAGAGGGAGGAGGCTCTAGGTTGTGACAGTGGGGAATGTCTACATGGGGTAGGAAACCAGGGAAAAGCTGGCAGTGAGTGGGGGTCTATAGGAAGAGGAGAGTGGGAATATTCAGAGGAGGGCTTCTTGTAGATGGTGAGGTGCCAGGTCCAGGGAGAAACTGAGGAATTATCCAAGAAATCCAGGGGATCTGGTATCAGTGAGGGAAGCTATGACTGGCAGTGGGCATGGTTAACACAAGAAGGAAAGCTAGAGACATTGTGGAGGATGGTCTCTTTAATTTCTGCTGTTTTGATCTCCTGTTCAGGAGTATTGTGTGACAATTCTGGCTGAGAGCAAAATAACCCCTCATGAAACATGAGGACGCCTTCACTGGGCTCTTTTCCCAAGGCCAAAAGAATCCTGTTTTCCCCCAAAGATGGTTGAGTTCTGGACTGAAATGTTAACCCAAATTACCAGACAGCCTGAATTCTGATTGAATAAAGAACATTTTATTGAGCATGATTGGGTGCTGGGAGGAGGGCTGGGATGATCCTGGTGCAAGGGGAATCCTTCCTGGAGGTCCTGTGGCTCTAAGCCCTTTGAGTGGGTAGGGGATGTCTTGACCTAAGAGCACTCCTCAGGGACCACATTCTTCTCCATGGTGCTCCCCTCGTGCGTGAACTGGCAGGTGAATCTGCTGTGAGATTTTTACTTGTCGGGCAACAACCTCAGGTAGCTGCTGGCTGCATACTTGTTGTTCTGTTTGGGGGGGTTGTTGGTCTCCACGCCCTGTGTGACGGGGGTGCCGTCTGCCTTCCAGGCCACCGTCAAGCAGCTGGGGTAGAAGTCACTGATGAGGCACGCCAGGGTGGCCTTGTTATTGCTGAGCTCCTCAGGGGAGGGTGGAAAGAGGGTAACTGAGGGCGAGGACTTGGGCTGACCTGTGGGGTGGGGGAGGGACAGGAGGTCAGAAGCTCAGCTTCCACGTTTGGGGTCACTTCACTTGATATCGGCCTTCATGTGGGTACAGGTACCTGAACATTCAGTCAGGCCTCCATTTCCCCTTCTGTGTCCATGTGAATCCATGTTGTGGGGTGGTGGGGTGGGTTAAGGTGTTATTCAATCATCTCCCCACCTTTGCTGGGAACCTTTGAGGTGGATTCCTATCACCACCCATCCCGAGACTCTTCTGAGATCTTTCCTTCCACGCAGACAGCTAACTCTCACTGTTCTGCTCCTGCCTCCTCTGACTTTTGACAGTGTCTGTCTCAGCTCTACTTTTGTCCTCTGTGGCCAGTGCTATTACGTGAGCTCTCTGACCTCCTATTGGCTCATCCTGTGGACCATTCTATCTTGAGTCTTGTGTGAGGTCTTTGCCTTAAGAGGTCTTTTTTTACTCAGATGTGTCTCTCCTGGGCTGTCCCTGATGGGGCAGGATCCTTGCTGATCATACAGAGTGTGTCTGCGTGGCCTTGCATCACTCTCAATCCATAGCCTTTCTGCAGCCCCAGTCCCCGTGTCCTGCAAATCGGTCATTTCACTAGAGCTTTCATGCCATAGGTTCTCCTGTGTTTGTTGCAGATGTGTGTCCTGCAGGGACTCAAGAGTCCACTCATGTCTCACATCTTCTCATTCCATGACTCTTTCTCCGGCATCTACTCCTACAAGCTCCATCCTGCCTCTGGCAAGTTTGTCTGAGTCCCCGTGCCAGCTCGGGAGTGTATACGGCACCCCATGAGGCCATGGGGAGCTCTACTTGCACCATTGCTTATTCTGGACCCTGAGTCCCTGAGCTCTGGGCCTTCTCCTGAGCCTTGTGTGTGTCCTCAGCCTTGGCCCATAGCATGCCGCGTCCCTTTAATATCTCTACATGGTTACTCCCCTCAATGCTCCCCCTTCTCTCTTCCCTTTTATGTGAGGACCCTTAGTGACTCCCAGAGACAAAGGTTGTCCAACAGGAGGCCTTACAAAGGTGGACAGAAAAGAGCACATACAGGACCCAGGATGACCCGGTGGACACATAGTTGAGTTTGTAGGTCATCCTGACCATCACTTGCCTCTCACGTAGCAGTGGAGGGGCTGTGATGACCAAAGAAACAAGCAGGACAGTGTGTAGTGGGAGGGAAGATCAGGGTCCCAGGGACTGGTGTCCAAAATTAGGGAATTATCAAATTGAGAAAAAACACATAAAAAAAAATAGACAATTACTCCCAACATCTGGGAGAACATGGAAGGAGGGAGAAGATGAGACTCATCTAGGATGGTCACCCGGGTCCCTTCGCTGAAAACAAAACATGGCGATACAGGCTAATACAAAAACCACTGCCTGGGAATCCCTGCCCCACCCCTTAGAACCCCACCTGCAGTTGTGATGGAAGAAGTGGGGGGCACTGCTCCATACTAGTGTCTGCTCAGTGGGGGCCAAAGCTCTTCCACCCCTAGCAGATAACAGGATCAATGTCCCCATTTTGCAGCCACAGGATCCTTGGAATCCTTTCTTCCAAAGGAAGTTGGAGTCTGATCTGCTGTTTCTACCTCTATATCCTGGGAATTGGAATGAGTTTGTGGAGGGCTTCTGTGTCACCCTGGGTAACAATCTGTGGAACTGAAGAGGAAATCCCTTCTCTGTATGTTCAAACAATCCTAATTCTTTGGTGAGACCAGGAGGTGATGGTAGAGAGTATACCCTTTCTCCCAAACCTTCCTCTGCAGGGAACATCAGGTGGGCCTGTGTGTATGGTCCACTGGAAACTTCCTATGCCCCCAATCATCATTTCAGAGTCCTCAGCCTTATATTCCCAGGGGACGTCCTAGTTTGGGACTGTGCCATGTGAAGTCTGTCCTGGTCCTGTGGGACATTCCAAGCTTTGTCCAGAAGACCTTGGAAACAGCCCCAGCCAAACTATTCCCATGTTGGGGAGGGGCCTCTTTGTGACTGTTGCTCTGCTTTATTCAGGGGGCTTAAACGCTCCCTGCCATGAAATGGAACTGGTATCAGTGACCACTTTCAGGCCTGGGGTGGGTAGGCACAAGTGAAGTAGAATATGTTGTCCATCAGATAGCAGGAGCTATAGAGATCATCTGGGGTCACGTGAGTGTACCCAGGAGCCACCTGAAGGGCTCTGACTGGACTAATGTCCATAGATACGACCTCATTACCATATGTATAGTGGACAACCCCATGCATTCCACGAGCCTATCTCCTCAATCCCAGCATGTACCAGGTCACCAAATAGAAATGAGTCAGCAGGGGAGGGTGAGGGAGCAGGTCATCATCCTGTGAAGTAGGGAAGAGCAGGGAACAGTGCACATTTCTTTTTTTCCCTGCACATGAAATGTACTCCCCACCTGGGTACGTGGCAGCCCTCCTAGGAGAAGGAAAACAAATGAAATATTGCCGTGATGCACGCTGTCCATCGGATGGACGGAGTCTTTGAACATCAAAGCAGCTAATCCTACCTAAAAAGGTTCACTTGATGTGGGTCCTTTGATGCAAAGTAGCCAACTGTTCAGGGAGGTGATTCTGACATTGTACAAACTGGACCTCCTGAAGGATCTGATGCCAGAAGCCCTTTGCAGGATGAGAAAACAGAGAGGATGGCTCAGATACAACTCTGGGAGGTTGTGGCTGCATCCCCACCATGGGAGAGTCCCAGCACCAGCCGCTCAGCCCCTTAGTCCCTTCCTTGCAAGGAAAAGTAGAGTGATGGGGGATTCTTACAGACCCAACAGTCCTGAAGACACCCGACCCCCACAATCACAGTGTCAAATGATTTTCAATACTCAGAAAGAGAAAAGGAAATACCCCCAAAGAGCAATAACATCAACAATATAATTCCATGCATTCACTTGTGACAAGTTTGAGGTCTTCACTGATAAGTATTTTCATTGTTAAGGATTTACAGTTTCTACATCGGTTTGATCATGCTACTTTAGTTTCTGTTTAGGCCTTTATCTTTTCTGGTACACAGATGAAATCATTATTGAGAAAAAGATATGATATCTGGAATTTGTTTGCAAATACTGCATAAGAGAGCAATTATTTTGTTGTTGTGTCAGCATCATCAGGGAATTGATAGATTGGGACCTGGTTGATGGGAACATGGAGGTACTCTTATTCCTCTGTCTCCCTATTTTGGTGTTTTCATTTTTCCTTAATGCACACTTAGAAGAAACTTACAAGAAGAGATGATTAGTGTGGGGCAGTATCAGAGGTGGGGTGATTTTTGCATTCTACAGCAGGGTTGTGAGTTAGACTTGGGTGGCCTTCTCCCACATGTGGTCCAAGCACTCAGATCCATGACATGGGGCCAGCAGGTGCTGTGGCATACTAGGACCCCCTAATCTCCCTTCTCCCTCTTCGGCTTCCCTAGGGCAGGAGTGGCTGGGATAAAACTCTAAGGGTTCCCTGTGCTCTCAGAATTCCTGGGCTTTGTAGGCTCTTCTCTGGTCTGATCTGGCTTCCTTGCAGGTCAGGTGAAAGCAACTCCTTGTCTCTGATGAGCTGGAGACATAGACAGGGGGCTTGTTGTGCCGGCATCTCTGTGAGAACGACCTCGCCTGCTTCACTGACCTGGGAGTGAGTGTGTCTCTGATACCAGGCTACAGATGCACTCAGGATTGAGCCACAGTGAGTGAAGGAGGCTCAGGCATAGGAGGCTCAGTGGACCCTGAATACCTGGGGAAGGGGATCCTGACTTTGCCATAGCCCTCAGGCCACACTCACTCTGCCTGACTTGGTCTGCACCAGCTGAACTATACTCCTGAATACGAATTGGCTCCCCTCTTTGGGATAATCGTGGCTGCCCATTATGTGCCCAGGATGGCCTCCTTTGTCATTTACTCAGTTCTCCATGTCCCCACCACTTGCAGGCTGATATCATCAACTTCATTTATAACCTAACCATAGAGTAACTCTCCTTGATCTCAGTTTAGATGATGAGACTCTTCATGACTGAGGTCACAGCCCCCTGTTAGGGTCTCTTTGAGCCTGACCTTGACTGAGGCCCAACAGAACATAGACTGTTGTCCTTGTGCCTCAGCCTGACCTCAAGTAGCAACACAACTGTCTTGAAGAGTGTTCCAGAGCTTCCTCAGTTGGTTAGGAGAATCAACTAGGTTCAGGAAGGGTTAGGCTACAAGATATGAAACTGTTTCTCTGTAGGACTTGTTAGTGTCTTTACTCACCTAACAGGTATTGTGAAAGTTTGAGAAATGTACTTCTAAGATGCATTGTTCAGAGCTTTCCATGGCTCCCTACTAAGGTGCCAACCATGGACCCCTCACTTGGTAGTCACTCTCCCCTCTGGGTCACCCTGTATGGAACCAGGAAGTTCACCTCTGTTCCTAAAGACCAGTTTCTGCTCAAGGACCTCGTTCCTCCTTATTGTTGCTTCTGCCCACTGCTGGCTCCTGGGACTCTCCTTGCTCCTCCCTGACACCCTATGGGGACCCCTGGTCCTTCTCACTCAGTTTTTCTCCCTTTCCAGGTGGCAAAGACTGCATCCTGGGGGCTGGTATGGCAGGACTATTTTCTACTCTGGGTCACACCCAGGGGGATACAGAGTCAATGGAGTCCTTTTAGGGTTAGTTGGGTGGATGGCGGTTAGATAGAATCACGTGTCATAACTGTCCCTTCTCTTAATTACTAAGCCATTAACTCAGACATAACCAGACAGAGAATTCACATAAAAAATGTTGAATGATAAACAATAAGTTCTTTATTGAGCACAAATAGAAACCGGGAGGGTGTGTGACCTTCCTGGTCTGAGCTGATCCAGGAGTTGGCTCTCAGGGGTACATGATGAACTGGGGAAGGTGTATCTGGGTGAGGAAGGCCTCCATCCCTGTCAGTCTCAGGGACCTAAGAACACTCTGCAGGGACCACACTCTTCTCCACGGTGCTCCCCTCATGCGTGACCTGGCAGGTGAATCTGCTGCGAGATTTCCACTCGTCCGGTGACAGGCTCAGGTAGCTGCTGGCCGCGTACTTGTTGTTGCTCTGTTTGGAGGGCTTGGTGGTTTCCACGCCCTTGGTGACGGGGGTGCCATCTGCCTTCCAGGCCACCGTCAAGCCTCTGGGGTAGAAGTCATTGATGAGGCACACCAGGGTGGCCTTGTTGGCGCTGAGCTCCTCATTGGAGGGTGGGAAGAGTGTGACCGAGGGGGCTGACTTGGGCTGACCTGTGGGGTGGGGGAGGGAAAAGAGGTCAGAGGCTCAGCATCCACCATGGGGTCACTTGACCTTAGTCTTCATGTGGGAATAGGTTCTTGAACATCCAATCAGGCCCCTAGTGCACAGTCTGTGTCCACGGGTTCATGTCAAGGGTGGGGGTGGGTTAAGGTGTTCCTCAAAAATCTCCCCACCTGTGCTGGGAGTCTTTGAGTTGAATTTCTGTCACCACCCATCCTGAGACTCTCCTGGCACCTGTCCTCCCACAGAGACATTGAACTCTCACTGTCCTGCCCCTGCCTCCTGTGACATGCTGACAGTGACTGTCTGGGCTCTATGTTTGTCCCTCTATGGTCAGGATTATGATGTGAGCTCTCTGACCTCCATTGAATCATCCTGTATACCATTCTGATCTGACACTTCTGTGCTGGGGAAGTGAGAGTCTTTGTCCTAAGAGATCTGTTTTTACCCAGATATGTCTCTCCTGGGCTGTCCCTGATTGGATAGGATCCTTGCTGATAATAGAGTGTCTGCCTGTGTCTCTTGTGTCTCTCTCATTCCATTGTCTTCTGCAGCCTTGCCCTCCATGTCCTGCAAATCAGTCATATCACTAGAGCCTTCATTCCATAGATTCCGCCTCTCTTTGGGGTATGAAGTATTTCCTGCAAGGACTCAAGTGTTCATCCAGTTCTCACATCCTTTCATTCCATGACCCTTTCCCTGGCACCTTCTCTTCTCCCCACTGTCCTCCCTCTTGCTGGTTTCCTTGAGTTTTCAGGACACCTCAGGGTTCTGCCTTGCAACCCCATGAGGCCTGGGGGTGGGGTTAGCTGCTCCACCGGTACACCATTGACCACCCCAGATCCTGAGTCGCACAGTTCCAGGGCCCTGTTTTAAATGTCTGACCCATGTGTCCCCAGCCTTAGCCCTGAGGGTGCCGTGTCCCTGCAAATTCTCCACATGGTCACCCCCCTCAATGCTCCCTGTTCTTTCTTCCATTTTCTATGGGGACTCTTAGTGACTCCCAGATATAAAAAAGGTCCAACACAAGACCAGACAGGAGAGGACAGAACAGAGTACATGGGGGTCCCAGGATGCCCCGGCAGACAGATTTTAGATTTTAGGTCATTCCACCATTCCCTGTGCCTCAGGTAGGAGGTGCGGGGTTATGATGAACAAAGAAGCAAGCACGACAGTCGGTACAGGGAAGGGAGGAGAGCAGGGTCCTAGGGGCTGAGGTGCCGGGTGAAAGAGTAACCAAGACTTTTATATAAGATACACAGAGAAAAAAAAAACAGTCAAAAAATGCCCAAATGTCTGGAACAGCAGGGGAGCAGGGAGAAGATGAGACTCACCTAGGACGCTCAGCTGGGTACCTCCGCCGAACACCCAACACTGTGATACAGGCTCATACAAAAACCCCGTCCATGGGAGGCCCTGCCCCAACCCCAGCCCCCCACTTGCAGCTGTGATGGAGGAAGTGAGGGTACTGCTTCAGGCTGGTGTTTGCTCAACAGAGGAGCCACATGTCCCACACCCATATCAGAATAGCACCAATGTCCCCATGTGTACAGCAATAGGATCCTTGGAATCAATTCTTCCAATGGAAGTTGGTATCTGATTTGCTGTTTCTACCACTATCTCTTGGATATTGGAGTGAGTTTGTGGAAGGCTTTTGTGTCATTGTGAGTTATTTTCCATGGAAATGAACAGGACATCTCTTTTCTGTATGTTCAAACATTGTAATACCCTGGGGAGATGTGAGGTGAGGGTGGAGGGAGTACCCTCCCTCCCAAAGGATCCTTTGCAGGGAGAAAGAGTTGGACTGTGTATGGACATTGGCAACTAACTATGTCCCAAGACATAACTTCAGAGGGCTCTGTCTTATTATCCCAGGGGATGTGCTAGTTTGGGACTGTTGTAAGTGATGTGTGGCCTGGTCCTGTAAGACATGCCAGCCTGTGTCCAGGTGACCTTGGGAGCAGCCCCAGCCAAGCCCCAATCTGAGCTCATGTTGGGGAGGGTCTGGTATGTGACTGCTGCTATGCTTCTCTTAAAGAGTCTTAAATGCCACCTCCCACGAAATGAAACTGGCATCAGTGACCAATTTCAGGCCTGGGCAAGTATGCACAGGATGAAATAGAATATTTTTTCCCTCAGAAAGCTGGAGCTGTTGAGATCTCCTGGGGTCATGTGAATGTACCCAGGAGCCACCTGAATAGACTCCCAGTGGACGAATGTCCATATGGGCAGACATGAAGCCATCATGCAGTGTGGACAACACTGGTACATTCCCAAAATCGGATCCATTGAATCCCAGCATGTACCAGGTCGCCAAATAAAAATGAGTCAGCAGGGGAGGGTGGAGGGAGCAGGTCATCATCCTGTGAAGTAGGGAAGAGCAGGGAACGGTGCACATTTCTTCTTTTCCCTGCACATGAAAGGCACTCCCCACCTAGGTATGTGTCAGCCCTCCCAGGAGAAGGAGGACAGAAATGAAATATTGCTGTGATGCACCCTGTCCATCGGATGGACGGAGTCTTTGAACATCAAAGCAGCTAATCCTACCTAAAAAGGTTCACTTGATGTGGGTCCTTTGATGCAAAGTAGCCAACTGTCCAGGGAGGTGATTCTGATGTCATACAAACTGGACCTCCTGAAGGATCTGATGCCAGAAGCCCTTTGCAGGATGAGGAAACAGAGAGGATGGCTCAGATACAACTCTGGGAGGCTGTGGCTGCATCCCCACCATGGGAGAATCCCAGGACCAGCCGCTCAGCCCCTTAGTCCCTTCTTTGCAAGGAAAAGTAGAGTGATGGGGGATTATTACAGACCCAACAGTCCTGAAAACACCCGACCCCCACAATCACAGTGTCAAATGATTTTCAATACTCAGAAAGAGAAAAGGAAATACCCCCAAAGAGCAATAACATCAACAATATAATTCCATGCATTCACTTGTGACAAGTTTGAGGTCTTCATTGATAAATATTTTCATTGTTAAGGATTTACAGTTTCTACATCGGTTTGATCATGCTACTTTAGTTTCTGTGTAGGCCTTTATCTTCTGGTACACAGATGAAATCATTATTGAGAAAAAGATATGATATCTGGAATTTGTTTGCAAATACTGCATAAGAGAGCAATTATTTTGTTGTTGTGTCAGCATCATCAGGGAATTGATAGATTGGGACCTGGTTGATGGGAACAAGGAGGTACTCTTATTCCTCTGTCTCCCTATTTTGGTGTTTTCATTTTTCCTTAATGCACACTTAGAAGAAACTTACAAGAAGAGATGATTAGTGTGGGGCAGTATCAGAGATGGGTGATTTTGGCATTCTACAGAAGGGTCATGGACATGAGTTAGACATGGGTAGCCTTCTCCCACATGTGGTCTCACAGATCTCAGACACCATAAAGAAAAAATTAAACTAATCTGACACATAAAAATTAAAAACAGCTTTGGGGCGCCTGGGTGGCTCAGTCGGTTAAGCGTCTGACTTCGGCTCAGGTCATGATCTCACGGTCTGTGAGTTCGAGCCCCGCGTCGGGCTCTGTGCTGACAGCTCAGAGCCTGGAGCCTGCTTCCGATTCTGTGTCTCCCTCTCTCTCTGCCCCTCCCCCATTCATGCTCTGTCTCTCTCTGTCTCAAAAATAAATAAACATTAAAAAAAAAATTAAAAAAAAAATTAAAAACAGCTTTATGGTGAAAGACCCCATCAACAAAAGGCATAAAACACACCAGGGAACAATATTTACAACTATGTACTTAACAACGAGTTAATATCCCAAGTATATGAAGGGTTTCTATAGATCCATAAGAAAATACAACCAACTGAATGGAGAAACAGGCAAAATTACAACTGGTAAATAAATTCACAGTAGAAATAAAATCAGACAATAAAAAAATGAAAGGAAAACAAGTTTTACCAATGATCAAGTAACCAATGAAACAACAAACATAGGCTCACTTATATTCATTGGATGAGCAAAAAAAAAAAAAAAAAGATCAACAATATCACATTATTGTCAAGGATGTAGAGGAAAGGGCACCATCATTCACTGCAGTGAATATAAGCTGGAACCTTTCAGAAGGACATTTGGGCATTGCCTAGGAACATTCCCCAAACACATTCTCTCTGATCGAGCAATTCCACTTTGAGCTATTTATCCATAGTAGATACTTAAGTGCACTTTATACAAGCACACATAACACATGCGCACATATGTGAGGATTTCCATTGCGGCATCACTTGTGATTTATATTTTTAAATGGAAACAACCTAAATGTCCATTAATAAGGGGATAATTAAATACAATCTGGTTCATCCAAACTTTGAGGTCTTACAAAGCCATTACAAGAACATGGGAGATCTATCCAAATTGAGATAGAAAATATCAGTAACACATTGTTTAAAAAGCTTATTCCAGGGTATGGTTTCATTTAAAAAAAAAATCCCAATACCAACTAGGTGTGTGTGTGTGTGTGTGTGTGTGTGTGTGTGTGTGTGTGTGTTTTCAGGGACATATACACATAGGAGAAGCATTGGAAATGTATTGACCAACCTGACAGTGGCCGTCTCTGGAGAATGGGTTTTAGGGTAAGATGTGTGGGGATGGTAAGCAGAAACATTGGATTTTTTCTTTATATACTTCTGTGGTTAATCTTTTTTATTTTTATTTTTATTTTTATTTACAACAAGTACATGTTACTCTTGTATTAAAAATTATTTTGGGGGCACCTGAGTGGCTCAGTTGGTTGAGCATCCAACTTTGGCTCAGGTCATGATCTTGTGGTTTGTGAGTTCAAGCCCCACGTCAGGCTCTGTGCTGACTCAGAGCCTGGAGCCTGCTTCAGATTCTGTGTCTCCCTCTCTCTCTGCCCCTTTCCCACTCGCACTCTGTCTGTCTGTCTGTCTCTCTCAAAAAGAAATGAACTTAAACAAATTATTTTAGGGGCACCTGGGTAGCTCAGTTGGTTGACTGACTTTGGCTCAGGTCATGATCTCCCGGTTCAAAAGTTCGAGCCCCACATCAGGCTTGCTGCTGTCAGTCTGTCAGCGCAGAGCCTGCTTCAGATCCTCTGTCCCCCTCTCTCTGCCCCTCCCAAAAAAATAAACTAAAAAAATTATTTTAGAAGCTTGTGCTCTCCCAAAAAAATAAATTAAAAAATTATTTTAGAAGATAAAAACCAAATATATCTTCCTGTGAACATTTTCAAAAGTATAGAAAATTAGAAAGCAAAGTTTTAAATTAGGTGAAGTCCCATTAGCCAGAGACACACCATTGACATTTTTCTATTATTTCGGGCAGGCTTTTGAAAATGTACACATACTTTAAAAACCTGCACATAGTTTTGAGGGTTTGTGGAAGATTCCTTATGATTGATGTTCTATACTGTATTTGGCCACACCCTTTCTGCTGGATATTTAGATTATTTCCAGTTTTCTCCCACCATTAGTAATGTTGAGCTAGTCATTCTTGTTTATAAACCTTTTGTTATATCTTGGATTATTTTCACCTCTCCCCCACCATGAATTCATAGAAGTGGAATTGCACAATTTAAATAAATATACTTAAAAAATGACTTGCTGCATATTGTTAAAATGGTTGTACATTTTGGACGTCTATAGACAGTCCATGAGAGTGCCCATTCCTCCCGGTCAACCTCTGGTACAGTCACTTTAAATTCACTTGCTAATTTCATAGGTGGTCTTGGTACCTGATCCTTCCTCCCCATCCCCAAGATGCAGGCTTTGGCCGTTGTTTCTCCTGGGTCCTTAATCTGGCCTCACATCAATCTCCTATCTGGAGCCATTTTTCCAAACATGAATCCGACTGTGACGGTCTGCTACCTAAATCCCTCAACAACTCTTCTGGACTCCAAGATCAAGGACGCAGCACATTAAGACACTGCACGCAGCACAGAGTGCCCTGTTGTGCCTGCACAACCTCTCTCTCTCCTCAGCCCAGGCCGCTCCGGGTGCCTGGAGTGGTCACATCACGTGTCAGTGACTCTTCACCTGTCAGACCAATTTGATTGTCCCCACGCCTGGACATGACCCCCTTGGTTCAGGCCCACCCACTCTGGGTCCCCAGGCCTGACCCCTGTGAATATTTATGAATGAGTTGCAGAGTGGACATCCTTGGTGGAGACTCAGACAAGCCCTTGCTCCCCTCTCTAACTGCCTGGCAGAGCACCCCTTCAGAATGTTGCGCCATTTTGTTTCAACACAGGACATGCTGATGAGGTCACAGGGTTCAGTCCTCTGGCTTCTTACCAGTGCTGGGACTGTGCCTATGTGCTGTGTGACCTTCCTTGGGAAGGTCACCTTACCTCTTTGGACCTCTATCTTCCTCTGCAAGATGAGGATAACAGCAGGATCTGACTTGTGGGGCTACAGAGGGCGTTTCTGCCCCTAAAACGATTAGTGCCTGCTGGGCACATCCTGCTCCTGCCTGCCTCTTTCTGCCCTATCCAGAGGACAAGGGTGAGGCAGGTGCAGCACTAGTCCAAAATTTAAGGGATGCCCAAAACTCCGTCATCAAGACGTACGATATTTTAATACAGAATACAGAATTGTATTTAATTATTAAATATATTTTTATATTTAATATAATTATTAAATATATTAATAATAATTAAATATAAAAATATTAAATATATTAATTAAATATATTTAATACAGAATTGAAAGTATTACAAACAAAAAATCAATGCAAAAAAATCCGCGCAAGACAGATGTCAGCACTTTAAATACAGCCGGTGTCTACCCAGGCCCCTTCTCTCTGGCCCATTCTTCCTTCTCCCCCCTCTTCCCCTCACTGCTGCTCTCCTCTTCGGATGTCCACTCCTGGCTCCCACCTTAGGGAACTCCACATCCTCCCCTGCCATGATCTTTTGGCTCCTTACCTTAGGCTCCTTCCCTCTGGGGCTCTGCTCGATGATGCTGTGTTGTGGGCAGCGAGCCATGGGTGCCCATGGCCAGGTGTAGCAGCAGTAGGGGACAGTGCTGCCTGGGGCCAGGGCTCTGTCCCCCAGGAGCTTCACAGCACACTTGGCCTGTCTCGGGCCTCATCTGCCCTCAGGGTGGAAGCTCGGCTTGAACTTCCAGGAGAGGGGCTGGCAGGTGCCTCAGGTCCCTCTTGTTGGCAGCAGCGGTCCCAGTGTGCCTGGCCCACATAGTCTTGTCCTCTGTCTGGGCCTTCTCTGGTCCCTGCACTCAGTGCCCAGTCCTCTCCAGGGCCCATGGCTGTTACCCCTGGAGATCTCCCTCAGAGTGACATCTGCCAGCTGCCCGGCTGTGGTCAGATTCTGGGCTCCACCCCCTCCCACTGAAGCCAGCCCACAGTTCCTGCCCCTGGGGTCCTGGGTGGGGAATACCTGACCTGCCTTATTTCCATATTCCTAAGGGTGACCCAGGTCTGTGGAGCATCTCCCTGGGACTTGAAAAGACCACAGCAAGCAGTTGAGTGCCCAGTGAATCAGGAATCACCAAGGCCTGAGTTCCTTGGGGTGGGACTGGGGCTAGGGCTTCTCTTCTGACCAGTCCCCCAGGCTGGGTCCCTGCACACTCCACTTCCTTGGCAGGGTTGGTCCATCCTGGCTGGTTTCCCTCTGGTCATCTCAGCTTCTCAGCCAGTCAAGGGCCCTGCAGGGAGTGATTCTATATCCCTCACTCAAGGAGTAATGTCAGGCTCATGAATGTTGAAACCTAGCCTTAGGTCACCTCTGGGCCTCATTTTCCTCATCTGTAAAATGGACACAGTTCCTCTGTAGCAGGGCAGTCATGAAGATGAATGAGATCATGTGAATGCTAAGCCCCAGTATGTAGCAGGTGTTGAATGAATGTCCATTCCCTTTCCACCATCCTCGGACTTTGGGCTTTAGAATAACTGTTGGCATGTCCTGGGGGGCGTTTCCCTGTATTACAAGTGAGAAAACTAAGGTCCAGAGAAGATGAAAGCTGGGGCCAAGGGTGTTCTGGGAGTGGGCTGCAGGGTGATCTAGAATCTAGGAGTGAGCTCCTCCCCTGCATTGCAGCTCTTTGTCCACCTGGAAGGCTCATGCTTTGGTTCCAAGGGAGGTGGGGTTTGGGTTCTGTTGGGCAGAGGTGCAGGAGGGATGGACTGCACAGGTGCTTTGGGCTGGGGGCCATTGGAAAGCCCAGGAATATAATACGTAATGCAATGAGGCTGAGGCAGACAGCGGGGCCGGCTGCTGGCTGAGCTGAGATCATTTCACCTATTTGAGGATGAAGAAATTGATGTTCAAGTAGATTCTATACAGACGGCTGGCCCTTGCACGGCTCCAGGACATGCTTTGTTGATGTCTGTGCATCAGCTCTCTGGGCCTGGTGAAGTCTTACTGCTCGGTGAAGAGAGAATTGAAAGCAGCAGGTTGTAGGATCCCGCCTGTCACCCAGCGCCTCTCTTGCTTTCCAGTTGCCTTTTCTGCCACAAGGTCTTTTAATACACCTGCTCAAATCTGGGTTGCAGCCCCTCAGGGCTTCTAGTTTCTGTGTCAGCAGCCCTAAATGAGGCCTCCCAGGCCTGCCAAAGTGACTTTCCTGGGAGGTCCCTTTAAGAGTTGTGTGTCCCATGTTTTGAGTCAGGCACTCCTTAACTTTCCTGCTACATTTGACAGGAGATCATCCTATCCATGGGATGAGGCCCATGCCTGCCTCTGACCTTGGGTTCCTGGTACCATGGGGGCTGGAGTGGCATGTGCCCTAGGAGTCCAGACCGAAGCTGTTCCCTCCTGGCACCCCTGTGTGGGTGTGACACTCACCTACTACCCAGGGCCCAGAAGCTGTGGTTCTCTGGGGGACAGCCCCAGGTCTTGGGAAGAAGGGGCTCTCCCTAAAGGCAGCATCCCCAGCTGTGCCTCTTTTCCCCTACCCCTGCACCTGCCACAGCCTCTGGGCCGCCACTGCCACAAACCACATCCTCTTGTGGTGGCTGCAGTCAGAAATCTGGGTCTGGTTGTTTCCTGGGGACACTTGAGGGATGGGCTGGGTCTTCCCAGATGGTGCAGCTGCAGCTCTGACCCACCCAGGCCTGCCCCCTCACCTCCTTCCTGGATTGAGATACGCCGAGGGCTGGATTCAGGCTGGGCCAGAGGAGTCCAGGTCCATCTGTCCCCCTTGGTAGACCCCCTGCTGAGGGTCCCTGCCTCCTCTGTGCCCTGCCCCAGCCCTTCTCCCATGGAGTGTCAGGGTGTGCCCTTGTCCAATCACTTCTGTCCTGCTTCCCATGTCAGAGGGTGCCCCTGTCTCCTGCTGACCAGTCTCCTGCCCGCTGTGTACTCCACAAGCCCCAGAGACTGCCTAAGTCCAGGTCTCTCCAGCACCTTGCTCCACCACCCCCCCATCCCCAAACTCAAGCCAGCTGGGCCTTCTCATCTCACAGTTGTGCATGGTGTGTGTGTGTGTGTGTGTGTGTGTGTGTGTGTGTGTGTGTGTAACAAAGTATCTGTCTGGGGATGTGACAGAGGTTCTGGAATCTCTCAGAGTTCTTGGAGTCAGGGTCTGGCTCTGCAGCTTCTGAGCCCCACTCTGAGGGATCCCCAGGATCCCTGGAGACCCCTACTCCTTTGTGGGTCCACATTCCAGCTTTCCTCCAGCAAATGGAAAGAGAATTCTACTGCTTCTGTAGATGTCACAGACTCATGACCCTGGTGGGGACCTTCTAGTTCCTTCGACTGATAAACTGAGGCACAGAGAGGGAGAGTTTCTTTCCTAAGACACACAGCGACTTGGTGTAAAGACTGTGTCTTGGGACTTACCAGTACCAGCCAGAGACCTGAGAGGACCAGGCTTTTTTTTTTGCACATGAGGTGGAGCCAGCCTGGAACTGAAGGATGGAGCTTGGGAACTTTTCAGTGCTTTAACGGCCAACTCTCCCAATACAGCCGCTTGGAGTGCAGTCCCGAGGGGACAGTCCAATAGGGGGCAGCAGAGACCAGCAGTAGAGGGAGGCTAAACCTCAGAAAGGGCTGGAACTCAGAAGGGGCTGGCCAGACAGAGGCCCGGGAAAGGCTCCAGTGGTGGTGGCAGGCGGGAGGATGCAGAGGCCGGACTCTAGTCCAACATCTTCCCTGACACCCACCTAACCCTTGCAAACACGGCCTGGGGTGAGGCGAGTGAAGCGAGTCACTCCAGTGTGGAGTGGGGGGG
This sequence comes from Panthera onca, assembly GCF_046562875.1. Classification (NCBI taxonomy): domain Eukaryota; kingdom Metazoa; phylum Chordata; class Mammalia; order Carnivora; family Felidae; genus Panthera; species Panthera onca. The sequence continues at coordinate 18,697,707 of NC_138350.1, forward strand.
CGGATACTGAACTGACTTACAGTTTTGATGTTATATTTATTACGGGATTTTTCTGCATTACGATGTGAAAAAAGATTGCATTAAATATTATTTTGATGACGAGTTTTGGGGTCCTCCCTTAAATTTTACATGTAACGACAGTGGCTTACTCTGCTCATACTAGTGCCGGCTGTGTTTGATACTCCAGGGAACATTTTTTAGGGGGCGGTGTGTGGAGGAAGTCGGGGGGCGGGGTTCTGGAGTGGGCGTGGCCAGCGCCCTGTGGTTCCAGCCTCACCTGACCAGGTGGGTTGATGTTTGCATAGCGGAGCCCAGTTTTCCAGGCCCTTTCCAAAGTCTTGGATTGATACCCGGGAGGGGTACACTCCCTTCATGAGGACCTGCGTGGCAGGTGGTGGCTTTGTAGCAGCCACAGCTCCTTCAGCTCTTCCACCGGGAACAGCCTCCTGGCAGGTCCTCGCTGGACAAAGCACATTCTTAGAGAGGGTGGTGCAGCCTCCTTTATTACATTCATACAAAGCGCTCCATCCTGATGGCTACCAATACTAACGTAATTTACATTCGGTTCTTACTTCATTATTCCTAAAAGCCCACACACCCTCACATTTGTTTATAACTACACGTGTCATATACCATAGTAGTTACTGCACTGCGTATGCTAGTTCCATAGTGGCAAATAGCCTAGAGACTTACCTTGTTTTAAAAAAGTTGTTATAAAATAGATAATCACATAAAATCGACCTCACTTTATTGTTTGACCATTTCTCCAGACACATCCTTTGCTTTTCAGTGATTTTACAATATTCCCCGAAATACCCATCCAGATGTTTACTTGTGTTGACAACTAGAGCCAGACAGTTTCTAACATAAGTACGTCTGAATAGGACCTTGGACAGTGAGGACTGGCTTTGCCAATTAGGTTAAACAGTGGGACTCTTCCCTAGATTGAATGATTCAAATCGGCAGCCCCAAGTTTGGGAGGAAAAAATACAGTTTAAAACACATGACAAGAGGAAATAATGTTTTTCAAAAAAAAAATTGTAAAGATGCAAAGATGCACGATGATTACAGATATTTTACTTTTCCCCAATCTTTTATTTTTTTAAATTATCGTTAATATTTATTTATTTTTGAGAGAGAGAGCATGAGCTGGGGAGGGGCAGAGCCGGGGGGGGGGGGGACAGAAGTTCCGAAGCGGGCTCCACACTGACAGCAGAGAGCTCGATGCAGCTCGAACTCACAGACGGTGAGAACATGACCTGAGCTGAGGTCGGCTGCTGAACTGAGCTACCCAGGCACCCCCAATTTTTTCCCAATCTTTTAAATTACATGACACACAAGGGATCTCTTAGTAAGTTCTGTTCAAGTTTCTTGTTGCATATCCCAGAAGCTGGGAAAGTGGATGACAGATGGCTAGGTGACACCTCTATGCAGGTGGTCCCCTCTCCCCTAGAAGCTGATACTGGGATGGAGCCAGACTGCAGGAGGTTTACAGGGAGAGTGATTGGGACCAACCCCTGTGCAAGGGTTGGGTGGGAAGCAGGATAGACAGGATGGGCAGAGGGAGGAATCAGCTATAGGGGAGCTTTGCTGTTGAGATGGCCTTTCCCAGTTTCCCCAGGTGGGCTGAGAGGCTGGGCCTTCAGGCCCTCACGTTGATCAGCCTTTAGAGGCTGCTGAAGAGCTTTGTGGTTGCAGAGAAGGGGGAAGGGCTCAGCCCCAAGGCACAGAGAGGACAGGTATCCCTTGTAGTCTCCACCCCCAGCCCAGGGGATCCTCCTCCTGGTAGTCACTAGTCTGGGGCTGTAGCCCCCGTTCAGTCTGTGCCCTGGCCTACATCCTGGGCTGTTCTGGCCACTGAGAAACAGTCTATCTGTGTTTTCAGGGAACCTGAAATCATGCTCACTGAATCGTTCTGGGTGCCGTCATGAAGGTGGCCAGAGTCATGGTGGTGATGCTGAGATTGTCCTGGGCTCCCGGTCTTTCCTCTGCTCCATTCTGGCTCAGGAGGAAGGTGGTTAATATCATCCAGGAGTTCCAAGTGTCTCATCCATCGTTGTGTTGTGGTGGGGGCCTCGAGCTGGTCTGCTTCTAGCTCCATCTCCAGAGCATTTCCACACTGAGTCTCCTCTGACATTCCCAGGCCCCAGTGCAGTGACCCTCCTCACCCCTACTCCAGGGAAACCCTGAGACAGGAGCAGCGTTCTACTGCAGATCACAGTTTGTGAGAGCCAGAACCTGAATAAAATTTCCTCCTTGCCAGGTGCACGTGGAGTTGTTAAAGGTCCATGGAGCTGCTATAAGAGTCTACCCTTGGCCATGAGCTCTTGGACAGGTGGTAAGTGCTGTGTCTCAGAATCTCCAATGTGTGGCTGGGGCAGGGACATATCACATACTCAAAAGATGTGATTTGAGTATAAGAGAATGAAATTGGCTGAATTCTAAGAATACTTCATGTGAAATTGAAATGATGATTTTGACTTCAGTTGCTAGGGAAAATGCATTAGGTAATAAAAATATTTAATATAATGTATAAGGTTGAGTAATGGTTATTGAATAGCTGCTGTGTCCTTGGAATGGAAAAAGAAAAAGAAAAGAAAATTGGCACCAGCCCCCTGGAGACGGTTTAGGGGGGAAAGGAGGAACTTCTCTTAGAAATCAGGACAGGAGGCTCTCAGAGCAAAGAGGGGGGTACAATGTGTGTTCTCAGAGAGAGGGGGCTTTATAGACTTTTTTTACATTCTGTAATTTATTTTTAAATTTACATCCAAGTTAGTTAGCACATGGTGCAACAATGATTTCAGGAGTAGATTCCTTAAGCTCCTACCCATTTAGCCCATCCCCCCCCCAAACCCCTCTAGCAACCCTATGTTTGTTCTCTATATTTAAGAGTCTCTTATGTTTTGCCCCCCTCCCTGTTTTTATAAAATGTTTTATATTTCGCTTCCCTTCCCTTATGTTCATCTGTTTTGTATCTTAAAGCCCTCACATGACTGAAGTCATATGATATTTGCCTTTCTCTGACTAATTTAGCTTAGCATAATACCCTTAGTTCCATTCATGTAGTTACAAAGGGCAAGATTTCATTCTTTTTGATTGCTGTGTAATATTCCATTGTGTGTGTGTGTGTGTGTGTGTGTGTGTGTGTGTGTGTGTGTGTATATATATATATATATATATATATATATATATATATATATATACCACATCTTCTTTATCCATCCATCCATCCATCGATGGACGTTTTGGCTCTTTCCATACTTTGGTTATTGTTGATAGTGCTGCTATAAACATTGGGGTGCATGTGCCCCTTCAAAACAGCATACCTGTATCCCTTGGATAAATACCTAGTAGTGCAATTGCTGGGTCGTAGGGTAGTTCTATTTTTACTTTTTTGAGGAACCTCCATACTATTTTCCAGAGTGGCTGCACGAGTTTGCATTCCCACCAACAATGCAAAAGAGACCCTCTTTCTCCGCATCCTTGCCAACATCTGTTGTTGCCTGAGTTGTTAATGTTAGCCATTCTGACGGGTGTGAGGTGGTATCTCATTGTGGTATTGATTTGTATTTCCCTGATGATGAGTGATGTTGAGCATTTTTTCATGTGTCATTTGGCCATCTGGATGTCTTCTTTGCAGAAGTGTCTATTCATGTATTTTTCCCATTTCTTCACTGGATTATTTGATTTTGGGGTGTTGAGTTTGAGAAGTTCTTATAGATTTTGTATACTAACCCTTTATCTGATATGTCATTTGCAAATATCTTCTCCCATTCTGTTGGCTGCCTTTTAGTTTTGCTGATTGTTTCCTTCGCTGTGCAGAAGCTTTTTATTTTGTTGAGGTCCCAAAAGTTCATTTTTGCTTTTGTTTCCCTTGCCTCTGGAGACGTGTTGAGTAAGAAGTTGCTGCGGCCAAGGTCAAAGAGGTTTTTTGCCTGCTTTCTCTTCTAGGATTCTGATGGCTTCCTGTCTTACATTGAGGTCTTTCATCCATTTTGAGTTTATTTTTGTGTATGCTGTAAGAAAATGGTCCAGGTTCATTCTTCTGCATGCCGCTGTGCAGTTTTCCCAGCACCACTTGCTGAAGAGACTGTCTTTATTCCATTGGATATTCTTTCCTGCGTTGTCAAAGATTAGTTGGCCATACATTTGTGGGTCTATTTCTGGGTTTTCTATTCTGTTCCAATGATCTGAGTGTCTGTTTTTGTGCCAGTACCATACTGTCTTGATGATTACAGCTTTGTAATACAGCTTGAAGTCCAGGATTGTGATGTTTCCTTTGTTTTTTTTTGTTTTTTTTTTCAAGACTGCTTTGGCTATTTAGGGTCTTTTCTGGTTCCATACAAATCATAGGATTGTTTGTTCTAGCTCTGTGAAGAATGCTCGTGTTATTTTGATAGATATTGCATTGAATATGAAGACTGCTTTGGGTAGTATTGACATTTTAACAATATTTGTTCTTCCTGTCCAGGAGCATGGAATCTTTTTCCATTTTTTTTGTGTGTCTTCTTCAATATTTTCACAAGCTTTCTATAGTTTTCAGTGTGTAGATTTTTCACCTCTTTGGTTAGATTTATTCCTAGGTATTTTATGGTTTTTGGGTGCAATTGTAAATGGGATTGATTCCTTGATTTCTCTTTCTGTTGCTTCATTGTTGTTGTATAGGAATGCAACCGATATCTGTGCATTGATTTTATATCCTGCCACTTTGCTGAATTCATGGATCAGTTCTAGCAGTTTTTTGGTATAATCTTTTGGGTTTTCCATATAGAGCATCATGTCGTCTGCAAGGAGTGAAAGTTTGATTTCCTCCTTGCCAATTTGGATGGCTTTATTTCTTTGTGTTGTCTGATCGCTGGGATTAAGACTTCCAATACTATGTTGAATAGCAGTGGCAAGAGTGGACATCCCAGTCTTGTTCCTGACCTTAGGGGGAAAGCTCTCAGTTTTTCCCCATTGAGAATGATACTAGCATTGGGTCTTTCTTATATGGCTTTTATGATCTCCAGGTATGATCCTTCTGTCCCTACTTTCTTGAGGGTTTTTATCAAGAAAGGATGCTGTATTTTGCCAAATGCTTCCTCTGCATCTGTTGAGAGGATCATGTGGTTCTTGTCCTTTCTTTTATTGATGTGATGAATCACACTGATAGTTTTGCGGATATTGAACCAGCCCTACATCCCAGGTATAAATCCCACTTGGTCGTGGTGAATAATTTTTTTAAATGTATTGTTGGATCCGGCTGGCTAATATCTTGTTGAGGATTTTTGCATCCTTGTACATCAGGGAAATTGGTCTATAGTTCTCCTTTTTAGTGGCGTCTTTGTCTGGTTTTGGAATCAAGGTAATGCTGGCTTCATAGAAAGAGTTTGGAAGTTTTCCTTCCATTTCTATTTTTTGGAACAGCTTCAAGAGAATAGGTGTTAACTCTTCCTTAAATGTTTGGTAGAATTCCCCTGGAAAGCCATCTGGCCCTGGACTCTTGTGTTTTGGGAGATTTTTGACTACTAATTTAATTTCTTTACTGGTTATGGGTCTGTTCAACTTTTCTATTTCTTCCTGTTTCCGTTTTGGTAGTGTATATGTTTCTAGGAAGTTGTCCATTTCTTCCAGATTTCCCATTTTATTGGCATATAATTGCTCATAATATTCTCTTATTATTGTTTTTATTTCTGCTGTGTTGCTTGTGATCTCTCCTCTTTCATTCTTGGTTTTATTTATTTGGGTCCTTTCCTTTTTCTTTTTGATCAAACTGGCTAGGGGTTTATTAATGTTGTTAATTCTTTCAAAGAACAAGCTTCTGGTTTCATTGATCTATTCTACTGGTTTTTTTTGTTTGTTTGTTTCAATAGCATTGATTTTTGCTTTAATCTCAATTATTTCCTGTCTTCTGCTGGTTTGAGGTTTTATTTGCTGTTCTTTTTCCAGGTCTTTAAGGTGTAAGGTTAGGTTGTGTATCTGTGATCTTTCTGTCTTCTTTAGGAAGGCCTGGATTGCTATATACGTCCCTCTTATGACTGCCTTTGCAGAGTTCCAGAGGTTTTGGGCTGTGATGTTATCATTTTCATTGGCTTCTATGTACTTTTTAATTTCTGCTTTAACTTCTTGGTTAGCCCATTCATTCCTTAGTAGGATGGTCTTTAGTCTCCAAGTATTTGTTATCTTTCCACATTTTTTCTTGTGGCTGACTTCTAGTTTCAGAGCGTTGTGGTCTGAAAATCTGCACAGTATGATCTCAATCTTTTTGTACTTGTTGAGGGCTGATTTATGTACCAGTATGTGATCTATACTGGAGAATGTTTCATGTGTACTGGAGAAGAATGTATATTCTGCTGCTTTAGGATGAAATGTTCTGAATATTTCTGGTAAGTCCATCTGGTCCAGTGTGTCATTCAAAGCCATTGTTTCCTTGTTGATTTTCTGTTTAGATGATCTGTCCATTGTTGTAAGTGGGGTACTGAAGTCCCCTACTATTATGGTATTATTATCAATGAGTTTATGTTTGTGATTAATTCATTTATATATTTGAGCGCCTTCACATTTGGAGCATAAATGTTTACAATTGTTAGATCTTCTTGGTGGATAGACCCCTTAATTATGATATAATGCCCTTCTTCATCTCTTGTTACAGTCTTTAATTTAAAGTCTGGATTGTCTGATATAAGTATGGCTATTCTGGCTTTCTTTTGTCCACCATTAGCATGATAGATGGTTCTCCATCCCCTTACTTTCAATCTGAAGGTGTCTTTAGGTCTAAAGTGGGTCTCTTGTAAACAGCATATAGATGGATCTTGTTTTCTTATCCATTCTGTTACCCTATGTTTTTGATTGGAGCATTAATCCATTGACGTTTAGAGTGAGTACTGTAAGATATGAGTTTATTGCCATTATGTTTCTTTTAGATTTGGAGTTTCTGGTGGTGTTCTGTGGTCCTTTCTAGTCTTTGTTGCTTTTGGTCTTTTTTTGTTTCCTTGTCTTTTCTCCCTCAGAGAGTCCCCCTTAAAATTTCTTGCAGGGTAGTTTAGTGGTCATGAACTTCCTGTGAAAATGAATACAATGAAATAGAATAAAATGAAATGATGGAAGTAAAACAGAATTTGAAAAATTTACAAAAAAGTAAAAGTATTGTAGAAAAAATACTTTTAATAAAAATTGAAAATAAAAATACATTTTTTCTCTTTTCCTATTCAAGAAAAAGAAAAGAAACGAAAAAGAAAAAAAAAAAGAAAATTGAATAGATGGACCAGCGAACAGACTGAAATACTATTGAAATCACATTGTCTTCCCCTAGATGTCAAACTATGAAACACTTTATAGTCTGTAAACTAAGCAGGTGGAGAGACTTGTGTTCCTGAAGAGCAAGGTTGGCCCAGTTGCGTGGGGCTTAGTGTAATGGCCCCATTCTCCACTAGATGGTGCTGCTTAGCTTACTGGGGTGGATTATTGTGATGCTTGTATGTGTGTATGTGCATGTGCAGGAGGGGAAAAAATGCATCACCCAGCTACCCCCAGTCTCTAGTATTAGAACTCTGTTCTCCCTGATCGGCAGTCGTGCACCCTTCCTTTGTCTCCGGCTTCCGTCCACTCCCTGCTTTTACACTGTCTGTGACCAAGCTGTCAGGTTGCCAGGTGGCACCTCCCTCCTGAGTTTTATCTCAGATGCAGCTGTGTTTCTTGACCCCTCGCTTCTGAGGGACTGTGGCTTTGACCCACTCAGACCCTCTGGGGGAGGGTCTCACAGAGCAATGGCCGGGTGCTGGCCCCACCCAGGAACGTTCCGTGGGACCGTGCTGTTGCTGATGCCCATAAACTGTGGCTGGGTGCCAGCCCGCCCCAGAAAAAGTTCATGTGATCATGCAGCAGCAGCCCTTCAGGGATTGTGGAAAATCACAACACGCATCTGGCACCAGGCTTCACTCTTAATGACCTTGTTCCAGCACCAGCGAATGTGGTTGTTCTTCAGGATCCTTTGGGATCTTTGCCTGTGGGGAGCTCTCCCAGCAGGGGAACTGCCTCTCCCGTGTGTCCTGAAGACACCTGGACTTCAGTCTGCTCCCGGAGATTCGTCCTTCCCACCAGAGCACCGCCAGGTATCGAGCTGCAGAGTTTCAGCCTCTGCACTCCCCCTGTTTATAGAGTCTTAATGGAATTTAAACCCTCTCCTTTCTCCCTTTTTGGTTCAGTCCCTGTGGCTGTTTCCACTTTTCCACTTTCTCTCCAGCTGCTTTTGTGGGGGGGGGATACTTTTCCCGTATTCTCCCCCACCCCCCGCCTCCATCCCCTCTCCACAAGCAAAAACAGCCCCCTGCGCTCCATGGCTTCTCCCCCAGTTCACCTCTTTGCTCCACGTACCTGCTAAGTTCTCTGGTTCAGGTTGTGCAGATTGTTGTGTTAATCCTCAAATCAATTTTCTAGGTTTGCAGGGTGGTTTAGTGTTGATCTTGCTGTATTTCAGGGACGAGAGACACACACACACACACACACACAAAACAAAAACAAAAACAAAAACACACAAAAAACTTCCATGCTGTTCCTCCATCTTGTCCCATGGTCCTGGGGGCTTTGCAGACTTAAGAGAGCCTTAACACCACTGGGGTGTATGTAGGAGATTGAAGTCCCAGATCTGTGCCTAAGAAATAATTACTGCAAGATCTGGATCAGAGGAATAAGGAGCCAAAGGATTTTGTACATCAGTGTCAAGCATGATACTTAAGAAGGAAGATACCTTTTCCTTCAGATCTTAGGTCATGGTTACTAGCTCCCCCTGCCATGTTAGGAGCCCTGATACCAGGCCCACTCCATCACCAGGTGGCTAGGCAAGTGACCTCTGCTGCCACCTGGGTGGTGGCAATAGCACACAGGGCTCACGCCATGTCCCCTGGGACTCTGTATGTACTTTCAGTTGTCATGTATTAGACATATATGGTATTGCTTCTCCCCTAGTTGGGATTCACGGGTCTAGGAATTGGGGTGGGAATGCAAGTAGCAGCACTCACTGTTATCCCCAGTGAGCCATCAACTAAATGTTCCCTTGTCATCCTTGGGACTTTGTGCTTTGCTTGATCGCACGGCCCTGCTGGCTGAGTGTGCACCATGAACCCTTTGGCTCTGCCTGGCAGTGAGTCATCGGCAAAAGTAGGGGGTACTGGCTGGGGTGATTCCTGGCTACTGTCAAGGGGTAAGGGATTTTCTACCACACAATGAGGGTAAGTAGGTGGATGTATGGATTCAGGAGATCCCCTAATATTCCCTGGGTCTGTGACTGTAGTCATCAATTCACCACAATACAATTCAACAGGTCTGATAATGGGTGAATGTTCCGGAATGGAGGTTTGGTCGTCTCAACTGACAGGGACCCAACTGACTAACTCAGGTGTTTGCTGAGGGAAGGGGAATATGGAGTGGGTGGTGAAGATGTAACTATAGACATAACTCTGACCACAGGGTAGTGGCAGAAATGAGGATAATAGAAGGAACAAGTGTTTCTTCCTTATGTTGATATGAATATGTTTGGAAACCTATTAATCCTATGTTTCTGTTTTGTTCTCCTGGGTCATCTCATTATCATCTAACATCCAATGTGTTCATAATAGTTAACTTTATGTCTCAATATGAAGCTATAGGATATCATTTCAGCTGGGACAAAAAATAAATACCACCATCAGACAGTAGTATACTTTGTATCCTCCTGGGAAAGGATGAACATGTTGGTAATTTTTCATTGGATAGTTTGGATAGTTTGTCACATCACGTGGAAGCATGGCTGCCAATATTCTCTTTATTTGGAGATTGTGGTTTGCCTGGATTGGGTGGATTTCACGTGGATGAGGTTGGACTGTGGTGGCTTATTATGTGTCAACATCGACAGACTGAACTGTATTTCACAGAATTGTTTTCTGTCTGTATTCTGGGGTAGGGTGGGTGTGAAGAAAGAATCTTGTGCGAGATTTGGGGGGTAGAAGTGACATTGCACCCATTTTGTGTCTCAGTCCCTGGTTGTGTATCTTCTGGTCACTTTGTAGGAGGAGGCAACTGCCCCAGTGTCCCTCATTCACCATCAGGATAGATGTGACCCTTCAACTGTCTGTCAGAACCCAGAGCACCTAGTGTGTCTGCATCTTTTCTCATTGTTTAAAAATACGAGGAACAATCTAATCTGTTGGGGATTTTGACACATATATTGGGGATTTGGGGCACAAACCGGAGCTTTATGTGTTTATATAGTAGCCTCTTCATGTCCCTGAAGACCCTGTCGGGGATACTGGCCAACCTGGATTGGGTTCCTGGAATCAGACTCTGAGATGGAGAAGTACATGTGTAGGAGATCTGGAAGGAGGAGGAAGGTCAGACTGGGCAGAAGGAGAAGTGACCCACGTGCAGTGAGACATCAGATGAGGCCTCCATCCCTGCAGGGAGCTCTAAAGCTGAGACCTTCAGGACATCTGAACCTGAGGCAGGGCCTTCATTCACTCAGGCCAGCATGCACCTGAACCTCTCTGAGAAGGGGCAGAAACCTGGGGAGGCAGTTGTCTGATCCAAGGGCACTTCACAGTGAGGAGGACCCCTGTGAGCTGTCAGGGGCTCCAGGCAGAGGTGGGTGCATGTGTGAGCCCAGGAGGGGGGTGACACCACAGTGAATAATGCACTAGTGTGCTCCACTCAGAATCCCCAGCTGTCATGGTGGCAGGGCTTCTGGAGCTCAGCTGAGCTGAGAAATTCAGGCCTCTAATATTCGTCAGTTGGGTGAAGGAACGGCCCATGACCACCATATGGACATGGAGGGGTAAGGAGCAGCGGATGGATGTTTCTTTCTGTTTGTCCTTCCACTCAGGTCCTCTGTTCCCAAACATACTCAGGCTCAAAAAAAATCCCAAGAGCCCCCAGATCAACCCTGATATATCCTCTGGTGGTGCTGCGTGAAGCGTGGGTGGATAGGAGGTCTGGGGACCTGGGTCAGACCGCTGAGGCTGGAGGAGAGTGTGATACAGATGGGGAAGGGGTTTGTGTCTCACTTCCCCATCTGCCTGTGTCACTGTGAGCATCACTACTGCCATCCCACACCTTACAGTAATAGTCAGCCTCGTCCTCAGCCTGGGCCCCGCTGATGGTCAGGGTGGCCGTGTTCCCTGAGTTGGTGCCAGAGAATCGGTCAGGGATCCCTGAGGGCCGGTTGCTGCTATAGTAAATGACCAGCATGGGGGCCTGGCCTGGCTTCTGCTGGTACCAGTAAGCATTTTTACTTCCAATGTTGTTTCCCCCACAGGTGATTCTGGCTGTCTGTCCCAGGTTCACTGACACTGACGGGGGCTGGGTCAGCACGTAGGAGGCCATGGAACCTGCAAGAGAGAAAAATGGGTTGGGCTAGAAGATGAAGGACCCATTTCTGGGAAATCCCATAAGCTGCCTGGCCTGCATTGAGCCCCAGGGATTCTCTGGACCCTCAGGGTACCCTCTCTTATAAGTCTTAGCCCCAGGAGCTTATGGGACGGGCTGGTGGGAAGGATCCTTTGAACAAATAAGATTCTTTCCACCCCTTTCTCTGGTCAGGACCATCCCCTTTGAGCACACACAGAACCAGTGAGCACAAGTGGGGATTACACCCCTCACCTGTGCAGTGAGCCAGGATACTGAGGAGAAGAGGGGTCCAGGCCATGGTGGAGACGCACTGATTCTGCTACCAAGACCTTGGGCAAAGTTCCTTCCAGGCATCTCTTATCCCCTTGCTGGAAAGACCTGCTGCTTATGCAAATCAGCTGGGCCTCTGGGGTTGCTGTTGCGTAGCTTTGTGGTTTCGGAGAAGGGCTCTGCCCTAAGGGACACAGAGAGGGGAGGGGCAGCCCTGTCCCATAGTCTGGGGCTGGTATCTCCCTCCCAGTTCAATGTCCTGGGTTTACTCCTTGGCTGGTCTGACCACTGAGACCTCAAAGGTGGAGTCTGTATTTTCTGAGCCCATTCTATAGGTGACACTATAAGGCTCACACAGGTATAGGGTCCTATCCCAGATCACAGCTTTTGGCCACAGAACCCAAATAAAATTCATCCTCTGTCTAGAGTACATGGAGTTTACAAAACCATCATGGTGCTGTAAATGTCTGCTCTGAGCCATGAACTCCTGCAGCGGGTCATAGAAGTTGTGACTCAGCATCCCCATTTTGGTGTCGGATCAGAGGCCAAAGAAATGATTGTGGTATAAAATAATGAGAGGGAGCTTTAAAGTTTAGTAACTCTTCAAGGGAATGTTTACTATAGTTAAGTTGTCTTCAGTTGTTGGAAAAACATGTAGCAAACATCTTAATATATAAGTTGAAAAAAGCTTACAGAGAAAATCACTGTGTTGCAGGCACTGGGAATAGGGAAGAACAGAACTTTCCAGTCCCCTCCCCCTTCCTTGAGGGAGGTGAGTGGAGGGACAGGTGAGGGGGCAGGTGGGAGGAACTTCCAGGAAGGAGGAGCAGCTGAGTCTGTCAGCACAGGGGAGGGAGGGGAAACGTGTGATCCTAGGGAGGATGGGTGTTTGTGGGCAGTGACAGCATTTTGTTTCATTAGGGTGAGCTAGGGCATGGGTTGGTGGGAGACAAAATGCCGGACCTGTATTAGTTAAATAGGCAGTGTCTTCATGAGCAGGACCCAACACACACATACCCTGAAGAATTTGAACTTGAGAGTGAAGGATGACACTATAGACAAATGGCAAATAATTGAACAATTGTCCCGAAGGTCCTGCTTACTAAACCCCTTTGCCTGTTAGGAGCTGGATCTACGTGTGATTTTGGCAGGTGATCTCTGCTGCCCCCTAGGGGCCACTCCAAATGGCTGCTGGATTGCAGAGGCTTCCTTTGTAAAGTGTAGATTCATAACCTACAGCTCAGGTCCTGATTCCTGCTCCATGGACTGTTGCCACAGTGAGGAATGAGGTTTCTATGCGTGGCTTCTACTTGCCTCACATTCTTTTTTTTTTTTTTTAAATATTTATTTATTCCGAGGAGAGTGTGAGCAGGGGAGGAGCAGAGAGAGAGAGGGATAGAAGATCCAGAGCGGGCTCTGTGCTGGCAGGCTGACAGCAGTGAGCCCGATGTGGGGCTCAAACTCACGAATCTCGAGATCATGACCTGAGCTGAAGTCGGATGCTCAACCAGCTGAGCCACCGAGGTGCCCCAGCTCGCCTTGCATTCTTACATGAGGGGCCTAGATTACCCATGAAAATGTAACAGGCTCATTTGGAGGAAGAGAGCACAGGTTTCACTGAGGCATCCCTGCACCTGTCTCTGAGGTAGTGGGAGGTCACACAGGTGGTGTCACATGGGGGACCCAGGACTCAGGGTGGCTCTTTTTGATGTCAACTGCAGATACAGGGCTAATGTGTGGTGGGGTGCCTGGGGACTAATGTCCCCAAAACAGAGACAGACATTTATTCAGACCCACATTAGTTTGACTCACATTGCATCGTAGGAATTCTGCATGATCTAGACATAGATCCCTCTTGAGGAGGGAACTCTGGCCCTGCTAAAGTCAGGAAGAGAAACACGCAGTGGAATGTGTGTGGGAGGAGCCCAGTCATGCCCTCTGTAGGCACGGGCAGGGGGATATAGGATCTGAAAGAATGGGACAAACCTGAAGGACCTGGGATCCCAACCCAGTTCAGGGACTATATGGAGTTTTCTCCTAAGGTGAGGATTCTGGGCACAGAGGGTGTGGTCAGGTGTGGTAAGAGGCAATTTCCAGGTAATAAGTCAAGTTCTCTAGGCCACCTGCTAGGCACGAACAGGAGGAGGCTGCTGAGGTAGGAACAGGTTTGACACAAGTGTGCTCAGTGCCTGGGAACTTCCTAGGTCACCTGGGGGCTGAGGGCAGTGGTTATTAGCAGGGCAGTATTATTGTCCCTTTCCTCCCTGCTTACACACCTAAAAGTCACAGGGAGACTAGGGTGCTACACGTGTCGCTTGTCCTGTCCTCCTGTTTTGTCCCACGTGGATGACCTAGCACTGTTTTCCCCAACGCCCCACAGACTGGCTGAGCTGAACAGGAACATGAGGGAGGGGTGCACCTGACAGGGAAGGGAAGCTGGGAGAGGCCTGCAGGTCCCCAGTCCCTGAGAGGCAGAGAGAAGAGCAGAGGCTGGCAGGTGCCAGGCAGCAACAGTCACCTGCACCAGGTGAGGAAGGCTGCGCAGGCTGAGAGGGGATGTGGAACAACTTCAGCCAGAATGTTCCAGGTCCTGAAGGAGACAGCTCCTTCCTCTCAGATCTGGAAGCTGCCTATGGGGGGCGCTGCTACACTTGGCATGGGGCCACCTGGACTAGGGACGTGCCAGCCCATTAAGTCATGTTGTTGACAAAGCCTATGGTGAGAATCTCTAGAGAATAACTCTCTATAGTGACCCGTTCATGATCCTTTGACCTGAAAATTCCCTGGAAATATCATTTCAGTCATAGGGAATCCCACCAAAAATTACCTTTTTATTTAGTTCCTTATATATCAATAAGTAATAAATAAATTTTAGATGAAATATTGCAATTGCACTTGTGATGCTTTTGTGAGGAGAAAATGATTCTCTGTCCTGTGTCTCCCCACTCCCATGAAGGTATTGCTCTGATTCAAGCCAGGAGTGGAAACTGGGGAAGCATCTGCTTTCCCTCTTAAAACATTCCTCATCTGTCGTTTTGACCTCATGAAATTGCTCTAAAAATTGATTTCAAAACCACAAGTCAAAGATTTGTGAAGAGAAATTCAATTTATGAAAAAAACTTATTCATGTCTTGGATAAGGTCTCCTCCCTCAGAATGACAGCTGGGACCAGAATGCAGGCAAAGCCACCACACAGGGTCAGCCTGGGGGTGGGTGTGAGTCCCTGTGGGTCAGTCCTGAGCTAAGGGTAGGGCCTGCCTGGTGCAGGTGATGGGATTTGGGGCAGTGGGAGGACAGTGGTGCCAGGAGAAAGTCCCCAGGTGGGATCCAAGATGGTGGCTGCACTTCCTCCACAGTTTGTGTAAAATCTAAGGAAGGGCCTGGGGCAGCAGGGGCCTGGTCCCCTCTTCATGAAGCATCAGGCAGTACTTCCGGATGTGGGGATGCCTCATTGAGGAAAGCGAGTACACATGGCCCCTGTGGCCCATGCAGGCTGCCTGTATCCAAGGAGAGGAGGAGTTTCCGCAGAACTGTGCTGTTGGGACAGCTGTCTCCCCTCCTGAGTAACATGTGATTATATCTGGGACCCGTGCGATATCTAATGAAACCCCAAATCTTTACTATCAACCATAATACTCAATTACAATCCAAATAGTCAGAATAGCCCCCAACTCTGTTCATTAGGATAAACACAGACCAGAGCACAGAGAACTTACTGGATTCTCCCACACTGGAGGGTCAGGCCAGGACCAGGGAGAATACCTGATCCTAAGGCCTGACCAACAGCTGCTCAGAGGGCAGGTGGGAATGAGAGGCAGGCTGTGACAGGAGGGTTGTGTCCCATCCCCCATCCTTCTGTGTCACTGTGAGTCACTGCCAGCCATTTCTGCTGCCATGATAGCTGACACAGCAATGGACAGCCTGGTCCTGGCCCTTCTGGTCCTGGTCATGCTCAGGGGGCCACGTCCTTAAATTGCATCCTCAGAATCAGACCCAGATGGTTGCTCATATCTGCGTACCAGATTGGGTACCCGGCTTTCCTTCCACTGGTACCAAGATGCATGTTCATGCCTGAGCTTACCCCTAGAGCAGGGAATCCTGGGCTTCCCAAGGGCCACTGACAGGGATGGAGGCAGCCTCAGGTCAGGGGAGGCATG
This sequence comes from Panthera onca, assembly GCF_046562875.1. Classification (NCBI taxonomy): domain Eukaryota; kingdom Metazoa; phylum Chordata; class Mammalia; order Carnivora; family Felidae; genus Panthera; species Panthera onca. The sequence goes on from NC_138350.1 coordinate 18,713,489, forward strand.
GAGCTCCTAAGACAGGAGAGGGGAGGGACCTGGAGGAAGAAAGGGAGGCTGAGTCAGAAGTGACTGGTCTAGCACTGAGGGGAGGGAGCAATTTGGACAGAGGTGAGGGCAAGCACCTGACCCCAGGGACCCTGCGTGGGAGAGAGCAGGCTGCCTGTGCCGCACAGTGTGCCTCCCTGTGGGCCCCTCACCTGTGCTGGGAGCAGCCAGAGAGCAGGAGTGAGGCCACACAGAGTGTGGTCCTGGGAGGATCAGCACCACAGGCACCTGGGAGCTGTTCCACATGCAGATGCCCGGGGCCCCACCCAGCTGCCTTGCCTGCAGCTGCATCTTGTGAACCCCCCCCCCACCCCCTCCTCAGGGGACTGTGTGCTCACTGAGTGTCACAGGCCAGGGGTCTGGGCCACCCTGGAACATCTCACTTCTTCTCCTTGTCTCCCCAAGTCCTACTTGGTCACCTGGTTCTTGGGCTTAATTGTCCTGCCCTCATCGACTGAGCTTGATACAGATTGTAGACCCTGTAGTGATGTGGAAAAAATGATTTAGGAACAGACTTTTTCATCAGCCACATGGATTGTGTGTTGTGAATGGGATGATACCCAGTGGGATCTTGGCTGCTCTGTACTGCTGGTTGAGAGGGTGCCATGGCCCCTCCTGTGTCTTTCTGGCAGTGAATCACCAGGAAAAGTAGGGGGCACTGGGTTGGTGATTCGGATGTCTATCAAGGGGCAGTTGGGTCTCTCCTACACAATTGGGGAAGCAGGTTTATGTATGGACTCAGGAGATCCCCTAATATTATCTGGGACTATGATTACAGTAAAAAAAAAAAAAAAATCAGCACATTCCAATTCAGCAGGTCTGATAATGGGTGAATGTTCCAGAATAGAGTTTTGGTCATCGCAACTGGCAGGGATGACGACTCTCTCAGGTATTTGTTGTGGGAAGGGGAATCTGGAGTGGGTGGTGAAGATGTAATTATAGACACCACTGACCACATGTAGTGGCAGAAATGAGGACAATAGAAGGAACAAGTGTTTCTTCCTTATGTTGATATGAATATGTTTGGATACATATTAATCCTATGTTTCTGTTTTGTTCTCCTGGGTCATACTATTACCATCTAGCATCAGATGTATTCACAATAGTTAACTTTATGTATCAATATGAAGTTATAGGATATCAAATTATCTGGAACAATGAGAAATATCGCTAGTAGAGAAAAAGGTATTGTGTATCTTCTTTAGGGGAAAGGATGAACATGTTTTTAATTGTTCACTGGATATTTTTATCATATTAGGTGGAAGCATGGCTACTGGTATTCTCTTTATTTGCAGACTGTGGTTTCTGGGGATGTGGATAGATTTCATGTGGATGATGGGGGACTGTGGTGGCTTATTAATTGACAGCATTGAAACTGTATTTCCCAGAATAGTTTTCTGTCTATATTTATTGGTAGGGTGGGTGTCAGGAAAGATTCTTGTACAAGATTTGGGAGGTAGAAGTGACATTGCACCCATTTTGTGTCTCAGTCCCTGGTTGTGTATCTTCTGGTCATTTTGTAGGAGGAGGCAACTGCCCCAATGTCCCTCATTCACCATCACCATCAGGTTGGATGTGACTCTCCAACTGTCTGTCAGAACCTGGAGCACCTAGTGTGTCTGTATCTTTTCTCACTGTATAAAAATACAAGGGCCAATCTGATCTATCTGGGGATTGGACAAGCACATTGGGGAACAAGGGGGAGAAAACCCAGATGTGGGTATATAGTGATCTCTTCATGTCCCTGAGGACCCTGTCAGGGATGCCTACCAGCCTGGATTGGGTTCCTGGAAGCAGACTCTGAGATGGATAAGTGCATGTGTAGGAGATCTGGAAGGAGGAGGAAGGTCAGACTGGGCCGAAGGAGAAGTGACCCACACAGAGTGAGACATCAGATGAAGCCTCATTCCTACAGGGAGCTCTAAAGCTGGGACCTTTCAGGACATAAGAAAGTGAGGCAGGGCATTGGGACCTTAGATTCAGGCCAGCATGCACCTGAACCTCTCTGAGAAGGGGCAGAAACCTGGGGAGGCAGTTTTCTGATCCAAGGGCACTTCCCAGAGAGGAGGACCCCTGTGAGCTGTCAGGGGCTCCAGGCAGAGGTGGGTGCATGTGTGAGCCCAGGACGGGGGTGACACCACAGTGGGTCATGCACTAGTGTGCTCCACTCAGAATCCCCAGCTGGCATGGTGGCAAGGCTTCTGGAGCTCAGCTGAGCTGGAAAATTCTGGACTCTAATACTGGTCAGTTGAATGAAGGAATGGGCTATGGCCACCACACGGAAATGCAGTGGTAATGAGAAGTGGATGAGTGTTTTTGTTTGTCCTTCCAGCCAGTCCCTTTGTTCTCACACACAGTCTGGCCCAGACAATCTCAGGATCTACAAATCAACCCTGATACACCTTCTGGAGATACCACCTGAAGGGTGGGTATGTAGGGAGGTCAGGGGACCTTGGGTCTGGACACCTCTGTCAGACCTTCTGCATTGCTTTGTGCACAGGCCTTCTGGGGCTGGAGAAAAGTGTAACACAGATGGTGAAAGGAGTTTTCAACTCCCTTCCCCCTCTGCCTGTGTCACCGTGAGCATCACTACTGCTGTCCCACACCTGGCAGTAATAGTCAGTCTCGTCTTCGGCCTGGGCCCTGCTGATGGTCAAGGTGGCCATGTTCCCCGAGTTGGTGCCAGAGAATCAGCCAGGGATCCCCGAGGGCCGGTTGCTGTTACTCTAGATGACCAGCATGGGGGCCTGGCCTGACTTCTGCTGGTACCATTGAACATACTTCCTTCCTATGTTGTTTCCTCTACAAATGATTCTGGCCGTCTGTTCCAGGGTCACAGACACTGAGGGGGGGCTGAGTCAGCTCATAGGAAGCCACGGAACCTTCAAGAGAGAAAAGAGAGGTTTGAGCTCTGGATCTCATCTCAGGAGACCCTCACCTACCTGGCCTGAGCTCCAGGGATCTGGGCCCCCTGTTTCCACCCTCCAATCATTTCAGCCCCTGAGGCCAATAGGCCTGGCTGGTGTATGGAGCTTTTGAACAAAGGGGTCCATTTTCATTTTTCTCCGGGCAGGTGTAGCGCCTCAGGGTCACACAGAGCCAGTGAGGATTTGGGGAGATTTCACCCCTCCAGTCTCTCATCCTGCAGCAGGGTCATAACCATCCTTCCCCCTACAACCAGCCTCCTGCTGAGCTCAGAGTCAGGGGCTGGATTGCTCCAGATCCCTGGGTCTGCAGTGGGTCTGAGCCTGGGTGCAGCACCTGTGCAGTGAGCGAGGAGGCCGAGGAGGAGAGGGGTCCAGGCCATGGTGGAGTCACTCTGATTCTGCTACCAAGGCCCAAGGCTGGGCAAAGTCTCTCTTATCCCCTTGCTGGAGAGACCTGCTGGTTATGCAAATCAGCCAGGGCTCAGGGGCTGCTGCTGAGGAGCTTTGTGGTTTCAGAGAAGGGCTCAGCCCCAAGGGGCCAGAGAAGGGAGGGACAGCCCTGCAGACCCACCCTCAGCCCAGGGAATTCTGCTTTACACTCTGGTCGCATAGGCTGGGTCCACACTCCGTGTCTCTCCGTGTCCTGACCTCGCTCCTGGGGTGGCTTGTCCTAGCTGAGCTCAGAGGTGGCGTTTGTCTGCATTTTCTGAACCCATGAGCACGTTTCCTCTGCAGGCAGTATAAGGTGGCTTAGGTCAGTGTGGTTCCTAAGTTATATCTCTGTTGAGGAACACCAGAACCCAAACAGAATTCCTCCCTTGCCAAGTACACATGGATTTTTAAGGAGCCATTGAGGTATTGTAGGTTTCTGTCCCGAGGACAGGTTATCGATCCTATGCCTCAGTACTCTGAGGGTGTGCTCAGTGCCAGGGACAGACCCAGCTTTAGCAAGGTTTGACAGTGGCTGAGTTTAGCAGGAATGGGTCGGGCTGGAGAGGCATGAAGTACTGGACCTGTGCTAGAGACAGAGACAAATCTGCAAGGCACAGAACTGAGAGACAGCGAGTCAGAATTTTACATCAGAGTCAGAGGTGGTGCTGTAGAAACTACATCTTTCCCACAGGTCTCAGGTCCTGGTGAGCAGCCCTCCCTCCTTGTTAGAACCCGTGATACCTGGAGCCTTCTGGTGTGCAGGTGGCTTTGCTGGGTGATCTCTGCTGCCCTCTGGTGGTGGCTCCACACTGGCTGCTGGAGGCGCGGGGAAGTCCTTTGCCCCGCTGGAGATTCAGAACCCACAGCTCAGAGGAGGATTCCCTGACTGATGCACTGCTGTCCTCAGGGGAGGAACTGCTCTTCTCTACATGGCCCCTGCCACTCTCAAGGCCAGACTTCAGGAGATGAGAGTATCCATGAAAATAGGAACAGGCCAATGGGAGGAGCAGGTAAGGCCCATCTGAGGTTTTACTGCCCACATCTCTGGGGAGGTGGGTGGTCATGGGTGTGGCTCTGGGCCTTGCAGGAGGTGACACAGGACTCGGGGACTGCCTCTTGCTAGTGCTGTCAGCTGGTGCACCAAATAGGGCCATGGTGTTCCAAGGACAGAGACAGGAGAACACACACTCAACAAACATTTATTCAGACCCACTTCGGTCTGGCCGACTTTCCATCCTGGGAAATCTCTATGAAGAAGACACAGTTTCTTTCCCAGAATTTCCATGCTGTGGGAGGGGCGGCGTAGTGGACACACTTGTTTTGGTGACACAGCAGACGTCTCTACTGCCTTCTACCTACGTCTTGTGTTCTACATTCATTTGAAAGCCAAACCATTGCTATTCCCATGTCCCTCTGGGCCAGGATGGACCCTGTTGCTCAGCACTGGCCAATGGATATGTCATTCAGCTGGGGATCTGTTTGGGGACTTTCGCTGTCACGAAGTAAGGAAAGAGACCAGATTTGTGGAGTGCCTTTCCTCTTGAGCACGGGTGTGATAGCTGGAGCTGCAGCAGGCACCTGTCTATTGTCAGCAAGAAAGAAAAGCAAAGCTCCGTAGCTGGGCTGTTGGGACAAAAAATGAACATAGTTGGGAATTCTTGGAATTGGTGAGTGTCTGGAGAAGAGCCATCTGACTCCAGACTTTGTTGGGAGGGGATTTGTCTGATCCTGCCTCTGATTATCATGCGTATGTTTTACATGAAAATGTTATTGACCAGTAGAGAAATGATTACCACCAATCAGTGAATTAATAAAATAATGGCAAGGAGAAAACCATTCAGTAGTAGTCCATTAAAATGGAGATCAGAAGAAATGACAGGGAGGTGCTGTGTGGAGAGAGATTCGAATGGTCCTCTCTCCAGAGGTGACCTTGGAGCTGCTGTCAGGATGGGAAGAAGGAGCATGTGGCGGGCGTGTGTTTGGGGACAGCAGGGTCAGTCCCTGCGGGGAACATTCCTATTTGTCTGAGGGCGAAGGAGGTGTGAGAATCTAAGGTGTCTGTGATTTAAAACTCATTCAGTTTCAAGGTAATATTTTCTTATAAGTTAAAATTTTCAGGGCTTGAGTGATGTGTTGCCAGAATTTATTTTGCTGTTTGTTTCTCTTTTTGGTGACTCACAGGAGTGATTCCTATGTGACTTCCTGAGCAAACTGAAGGGGAAGCAACAGCCTTTTTGTAGCTTCCAGTCACTGAGGCTTAACTGCTGGGTCATCTCCTTAGCATATGACAGTGACCACATTGCAGTGGCTGCACCTTTCATCTCCCTTCAGTTTCTGACTCCTGTGCCAGGTGCGTGTATTTAGCATGACATCAAATTCCTGTGATGCTGCAATGCATCCCTTAATATTATAGATTTATGCACATGTACGTATAGGAATATCATGAATGTGTGAGTAAATATATACTAAAGTATCTCTGCTGTCTCTTTGTATGTAGGTGTGTGTGTTTATATACATATATGTTTTTTTCTAGAGGTTCCGAACCCTGAATCGGATACTAGATTGTACTTGATGGGATCCTTGGTTGGGCAGGAGACACAATGGTCCATTTTATCACCAGTGATGAGGTGGGGGTGGTTGCCACAATAAGCAGCAGAATCAAATTAGTAATCAGAATTATTTGACCGAGTTCATTGATGTCGGCCAGTTGATCATGGTGTTCCTAGAACTGAAATAGATGAGCAGCCTACCAATTTTCATTTCATCTGTATAAACAGAAAGCTTCATTTGGCAAACACTTTAGCTTGATACTGAGCCTTATACAGACGGTGTGCTCTTTATTACCCATGACCTGAGTTGCCTGAATGGACTGGGTGTTATCTGACCAGTCATGCCATGACTTGGGCATTCTCAAGAGCTGTCCATCTCTTCCATTAACTGGAAGAGGCTAATAGGAGATCAGGCTTCACTAGGTCCTCAAGTCACAGGTGAGTTGCATGAGAAAATGGCCCCAGTACCCATGACCCCAACCTTGCTGCATTATCTTTTCTCTATTGCCTACAACTATGGTCTTGTGGGGCCATATTATGAGTGGTGACATAGAGAAAAACACTTAGGGCTGGTTCACAGAGGTTTCTTTATGATGTGTGGCCACCCCGATAGTTAACAGTGTTAGTACTACAGCCCCAGACAGGGACTTGCTTTCTTTGCCTGCCATTCTCTGCCCAGATGATTCTCCATGGAGTCACGGAATGCTTAAGCAACTGTTGTCATATTCCACATGCAGCTTTTTCCCAAGGCACTCATTTCACATCAAATGAAGCGGTGCAACACGCTCATGCCCATGAATTCACTGATCAGGCCATGTTTTTCAACATTCTGAAGCATCCGGCTCGAATGAACAGACTAGCAGCCTCTTGAAGACTCAGTTGCTCTGGCAGCCACATGGCAACCCCTTCCAGGACACGTTCTTTGCTCTAAACACATGTGCACTATGTGGCACTGTTTCTCCCATAGCTGGCATTCATGCGTCCAGGAATCAGGGACTGTAATTGGGAGCATTTCCCCACTGATAAACCTGGAGACCTGCTGCCAAGCTACTGCTCCCTGTTCCCATGACCCTACACTCACTGCGCTAGAGGTCTTGGTGCTAAAGGAGAAATGCTTCCATCCAGAGACACAGCACTGATTCTTCAACTGAGAGCTGAGACTTCCCCTTGTCACCTCGAGCTTGTCATGTGTCTATGGATGTCTCTCTGTGTGTCCTTCCAACCTGGTCTTCCATCCCCAGCAAATACCCTAGCCAGGAAAACCTGACAGCCTCATCCTGCCTCCTGCACATGCACTCCTCACCTACAGGGTGCAGAGCCTGCCTGGGAGGTTGGGTTGGGAGAGAGGTCTGGGCATCTCAGATCTGGAGACCTGGGCCAGACCTACTGAATTCTTTGTCCACATTCCTCCTGAGGCTGAAGGAGAGTGTGACATAGATGGGGAAGTAGTTTGTGTCTCACTTCCCCCTCTGCCTGTGTCACTGTGAGCATCACCACTGCTGTCTCTTGACTGACAGTAATAGCTTCATCTTCAGGCTGGACCCTGCACAGATCAGGTGAAGAAAGAAATATTGCCATATAAGAGAATGAGAGGGGGCTTCAAAGTTTACTGACTTCTCAAGCCAACTCTGTCATAATTATGTTGTCTTCAGTTGTTGGGGAAAATATGTAATAAACATCTTAATGTATAAGTGAAGTTGAAAAAATATTATCATAAAAATTGCTGTGTTGTGGGCACTGTGAAAGGGAAGAACAGAATATTCCAGTCCCCTCTCCCTTTCTTGAGGGACATAAGTGGAGGCACAGGTGAGGGTGCAGGTGGGAGGAACTTCCAGGAAGGAGGAGGAGCTGTGTCTGACAGCTCAGGGAAGGGAAGGGGAAATGTGTGATCACAGGGAGGTCCAGTGTTTGTGGACAAAGTGCTTTAGGTCCGTTAAAGTGTGCTGGGGTATGTGTTGGTGGTGGGCAAAGTGCCTCTACCTGTATTAGAGGAATAGGCGATGTCTCCATGAGCAGGACCCAACACACATACACCCTGAAGAATGTGTACTTGAGAGTGAAGGATGACACTGTAGGCCAATGACAAATAACCTGAAGGTCTCAGGTCCGGGTTGCTAACCCCCCTTGTCTGTTAAAAGCCGTAATGGCCAGACTCTCCCATCTGCAGGTGGCTTTGGCAGGTGGTCTCTGTTGCCCCCCTGGTGGCCACTCCACACTGGCTGCTGGAGGTGCTGGGGCCTCCCTTGTAAAGTGGAGATTCTTAACCTACAGCTCAGATGCTGAGTCTTGCTCCATGGACTGCTGCCCCAGGGAGGAATGACTTTTCTATGCATGGCTCCTGCCTGCCTCATGTCCTGGCATGAGGTGCCCAGATTATTCATGAAAACACGAACAGGCTCATTTTGTGGAAGAGGGCACAGGTTTCACTGAGGCATCCCTGTACCTGTCTCTAAGGTGGTGGGAGGTCATGCATGTGGTGTCACAGCTTAGCACTGTGGGACACAGGCTTCAGGGAATCATTATTATTGGTGCCAAGTATGGATTCAAGCCTGATGTGTGTGGGGCGAAAGGTGACTGGGGACTAATGCCCCAAAGACAGAGACAGGACAGCGTCCACAGAGCAGACATTTATTCAGACCCATATTATTCTGGCACACATTACATCCTGGGAATTTTGCATGAACAAAACACACAGTTCCTTCTGAAGCAGTTATTCTGGAGCTGCTCTAGAGATGTACAGAAAGAAGAAACAAGCAGTGAGATGTGTATGGGAAGAGCCCAGTAGTGTCCTTGGGGAAAGGTATAAAGGATCTGAAAGAACAGGAAAAACCTGAGGGACCTGGGATTCCAACCCAGTTCAGGGCCTGTGTGGACTTTTCTCCTAAGGTGAGCATTCTGGGCACAGAAAGTGTGGTCAGGTGTGGTAAGAGGAAGTTTCTAGGTAATAAGTCAGGATCTCTTGGGGTACCTGGGTGGCTCAGTCGGTTAGGCCTGACTTCAGCTCATGTCATGATCTCACAGTCCGTGAGTTCGAGGCCAGCGTCAGGCTCTGTGCTGACAGCTCAGAGCCTGGAGCCTGCTTCGGATTCTGTGTCTCCCTCTTTCTCTCTGCCCCTCCCCTGCTCATGCTCTGTCTCTGTCTCAAAAATAAATTTAAAAAACATAAAAAAAAAAAGTCAGGATCTCTTGGCAGCTGCTGGGCACTGGAGGGGCCTCCAGGAGGAAACTGCTGGCACAAGTTTGACATGGGTGGGTTCAGACCAGCCCTGGGTTCTCCTTAAGTCACCTGGGGGCTGAGGCCATTCACAGGAGTGGTTACTAGTCCTTTCCTCCCCCCAACCCCTTATCAACTGTAGCCACAGGGACTAAGGTGCTTCATGTGTATATGTTCCTGGCCCCCTGTCTGAGGTCCCATGTGGATGACCTGTTACTGCTTTCCCCAACACCCACAGACTGGATGGCACGAGCAGGGACATGAGCGAGGGGTGCGCCTGACAGGGAGGGGAGGCCAGGAGAGGACCACCGATCCCCAGTCCCTGGAGAGACAGAGAGAAGAGTGGAGGCTGGCAGGTGCAAGGCAGCAATAGTCACCTGCACCAGGTGAGGAAGGCCACCCAGGCTGAGAGGGGATGAGGGTCGACCTCAGCCAGAATGTTCTGGGTCCTGAAGAAGACAGCTTGGTCCTCTCAGTCTGTCAGGCATCTGTGGGGGACGCTGTTGCAGTTGGCCATGGGACTGGGGAACCTAAGGACCTCCCTAAGGTGCTAGCGATTTCTTTGTCCTGTTGATGAGAAATCCTATGGTGAGAATCTCCAGATTATAATCGTCTAGAGTGACCTTTTCAGGATCCTTTAACCTGAAAAATTCCTGGAAATATTATTTTAGTCTTAGGAATTCCCACAAAAAAATTGTCTTTCTAGTTTTCCAGGTCCATAAGCAAGTCGCAGATGGAATAATGCAAGTATACTTACCATGCTTTTCTAGGACACAATGATTCTCTGTCCTGTGTCTCCCCATCCCCACGGAGGTATCGCTGTGATTTAGAAAGGAGTGGGAATAGGGGAAGCTTCTGTTTTTCCTTCTTTAAAATTTTTTTAAGTTTATTTATTTTGAGAGAGGGAGAGAGAGAGAACGAGCAGGGGAGGGGCAGAGAGACAGGGAGAGAGAAACCCATGCAGGCTCCCCACCATCAGTGTGGAGCCCCATGCATGGTTTGAACTCACAAACTGCAAGATCATGACATTAGCCAAAATCAAGAGTCAGACGCTTAATGGGCTGAGTCACCCAGGTGCCCCTGCTCTTCCTTCTTAATAAATTCATCATCTGTCATTTTGACTTCATGCAATTGCTCTAAAAGTCAATTTCAAAACCACAAGCCAAAGAATCTTGAAGAGAAATTCAGTGCATGATACAACTTTATTGACGTCTTGGAAAAGATCTTTATCCTGGAATGACAGGTGATGTCCAATTGCAGATGTGGACCCTGCAGGGTCAGCACAGGGGTGGTGTGAGGCCATGTGGGACCCACCTGAGCTAAGGGTTAGACCTGCCTGGTGCAGGTGATGGGATTTCGGGCAGTGGGAGGACAGTGGGGCCAGGAGAGAGTCCCCACGTGGGACCTAAGTGGGTATCTGCATTTCTTCCACAGTTTCTGTAAAACCTAAGGAGGGAAGAGCCTGGGGCAGCAGAGGCCTGGTTCCCTCTTCACAAAGCCTCAGACAGTCCTTCAGGATGTGGGGACACCTCATCCAGGAAATCAGAGGCACAGCCCCTGGGGCCCATCCAGGCTGGCTGTACCCAAGGGAAGAGGAATTTCCGCAGGACTGTGCTGTCTGAGACAACTGTGTCCTCTCTTTTGTGACATGTGATTACATCTGGGGCCCATGTAATGTATGATGACACCCTAAAGCCTCATTATATAGTATAATATGTCAGTACAGTCCCCACAAGTCAGTATAGTTTGGTATGATATACAGATACTGAGGACAGAGAACCTGCTGGAGTCTCCCACTGTGCAGGGGCTGGGCCAGGACCAGGGAAGGCTCCTGACCCTAAGGCCTGACCTACACCTGCCCAGAGAGCCAATGCGAGTAAATGCCAGGCCAGGGATGGCAGGTTTGTGTCTCACTTCCTCATTTATCTGTGTCACAACGAATTACTACCAGTTGTCCCCTGTCATGGGAAATGGCACAGAATGGTCAGCCTTGTCCTGGCACAGGGTTTGTCTGATTCTCAGGGTGGCCATGTCCCCAAGTAGGATCCTCAGAATTAGTCAGGGATTCCTAAGGGTCCTTCACTGTCTTTATATATATCTGGCTTGGGGTCCTGGCTTGGCTTCTGCTGGTTCCAAGATGCAGATTCATGCATGAGCTTATCTAGAGAGCAGGGGGTCCTGGATCTGGCCAGGGCTACTGACATGGGCAGGGTCTGACTCGGGTTGTAAGAGGCACAGAGCCTGTATGAGAAGAGAGGAGAGGGGGCTGAAGGAAGTAAGGTCCATTCCCTCTAAGGTTTTCTGAGCTGACTCAGAGTTTGGGGCAGACCCAGCTCCGGTCCTATGGAGGCCAAGTGTGTGGGCTGAGGCTGGGACAATACCTGTTCAGAGAGTGAAGAGAAGGAGAGGGGTCTAGGCCATGAAGAAGATGTCCCAGAGCTGTGCCTCCTGAGACTCCACAGATGGGGCAGGGTCCCCCGGCCCTGTTACTCTACAAAGGCATTGCCTGCCTAGGTCTAAAATCAGACGAGCCTGCTCTGGCCACCCGAGGAGGCAGCTGAGGTTGTCAGAAGACAGAGAATCCAGAGGAACAGAGAGGAGGGTTCTTACCCCAAGCCCACACCCTAAGCCCCACAACCTGCTCTCCTAGGCCAAAGGAAATCCTATACAACTTCGGGAGCTCCATGGAGGGCTCTGCCATGGCTGTGACCTGCAGTGGTCACCACTAGCTCAGCTTCTGCTGGCCTCTGAGCCCTCTCTTCTCTGCCCAGCATCAGTTCAGAAGGGGGATCTCCTCCCATGGGGCAGGGAGGCCTGCAGTTTATAGGACCATGGAGTGACCCAGGCGAGGCTGAGATTCCGTATTCTGCAGACTCTTGGTGCCAGACCCCCTTCTGTCCATTCCTCGGTGTCTGTGGAAGCTGGGTCCTGGGGTCGGGACCACATGGAGCTGAGTGCAGGGCACACCTGGGGAGGAGCCTGGGAGCAGGGACAAGTCCTGACTGCTACACTGACTGAGCTCCAGACTGAGTACTGTTCATCCTCCCAACCTGAAGATCACTCATGGTGAATATTTTACAAGGAGCTGACAGGTGCCTATACTCAGCCCCCTGGCCCACACATTATGATGTTTCTCATTCCCAGGAGCCTGAGAGGCAGGGATAGTTCAGGTCCCCATTGTGTGGATGACATCATGATCCTCCATATGGGCGCCTCTGTGCCATCCCAGAGAGCAGCATGTCAGAACTCCGGTAATTTCTCCCTTGTGTCTTGTACACGGAATGTGTATAGACTAAGACCTGTTTTCTCCTCTTGCGTGTGGTTTTCTGGACCCCAGACTCTGTTGCGGACAGCCTCTGACTAGCGCTTGGCATAGAACTGGACACATAGTGGGGGCTCAACACTGCTGGAGGAATGAGCCAACATCAACCATAACCTCTGAGTCTAAACATGAGCATCATGGTTATAGTCATGTGCCTTACTTCCCCCTCACAGACACATGAGGTAATAAGTCATGTGACTAGTTAACTAACAAGCTAACTAATCATGTAACAGAAGCAACGATTGTTAGTGAATAGGAGAATAGGCTGAATCAGACATGATGTGCTCACTGAGGAGAGAGGGGAGGAGAAAGCATGTGGGGTCCAGGTGATGGGTCAGGACATGGTCTCTAAGCACACACAGAGGTGGGCTCCTTCCCTGCTGGAGGGGCTGGAGGAAGGCTGGGTGGGGCTGACCCTGCTCCTGCCTGAATGGAGCTGCAGACTTTCCCTGGGCACGTGGAAGTGACTAGCAGGAGGAGGCCCCGGGTCTGAGTGACTGTCTGGTCCCAAAGAATGTTCTGCAGTGTCCAGTGGGAGTTATCTGCATGCACAGTGTATATTCAGTCAGTGTGTCAGGGCCTGATTTCTGGCACCATCTTCCCTCACAGGACTGAACTAAGTATGAGGAGGAGTATTAATTAGATCCTAGTCTTGGTGTAAAGAGTGTTGCAACGGGGAGTATGCAGGGTCCTGAGGGAATATTCAGCACAGGACTGTCACTCAGTCCTTGGGCCCGGCTGGACACCCTGAGGAAGTACTTTGAATCCAGAGGGAAGCATGATTTGCTGGTAACAGCTAAGCATGGATACCCCAGCATCTTGTGCAGCGAGCGATGGGGGGCAGGAAACCAGGTGGAGTATGTATGGGGTGGCAGAAAGGGGTTTATTAGAAGGCATGAAGATCTTTGATGGCTTGAGGCCCGGGCTCCTTCAGGGCTCCAGAGCTGGGGGTTATGACAGCGTTAGACTTGCTCTGAAGCCTAGACATGTTCAGAGAGGTCAGGCTGCCAGAGTTGGAGCCTGGGGTCTCCCGAGGTGTGATTCCTGACTCCACCCTTGGCCATGTGGGGCTGTGCCAGGAACTGTTAGTAGCAGGAGACACAATTACATCCCCAGTGTCCCTGCTACCTGCTACCTCAGGGAGATGGTGACTGTCTGGGTGACCCCAGATACCTGGGGAGGCTGAGTTAGGACAGATTGGTTCCAGCCCTGACGGGAGGGAGCAAATGGACAAGCAGGGATGCAGGGCCCCATCCCCACAGGCCCTGGATGGGAGAGAGCAGGACATCTGCGCCTCACACTGTGCCTCCCTGTGGGCCTCTCACCCGTGCTGGGAGCAGCGGGGGAGCAGGAGTGAGGCCACGCAGAGTGTGGTCCTGGGAGGATCAGCACCACAGACCCCCTGGGAGCTGTTCCGCATGCAGATGCCTGAGCCCCACCCCGACCTGCTGCAGCTGCAGCTGCATCTGGTGAAGCGCCCCTAGGCCGCCCCCTTGGGGGACAGGGTGCTCACCCAGTTTCACAGGCTCTGCTGTAAACCACCATGGAAAATTTCACCTCCTCTGCTGGTCTCCCCATGTCCTTTCTGGCCACCTGGGTCTTGGGGCTTAACTGTTCTGCCTTGGTCAACGAGCTTGACTCAGATTCTAGACCCTGTAGTGATGTGGGAAACATAGGTAAGACTAGTCTTTTTCACCAGCCCCATGGGATGATCGAGTTCCCAGTAGCATATTGACTGCACTGCTCTGGTGGTGGAGAATGCACCATGGCCCCTCCTGCCTCATCCTGGGAGTGAGTCGTCAGGTAAAGAGGGGGCACTGGATGGGATGATCCTTGATGATTATCAAGGGGGGAGAGTTTCTACTACACAACTGGGGTGAGAATGTATGGATTCAGGAGATCCCCTAATTTTCCCTGGGTCTGTGATCACAGTCACTCAGGCTCTCTGTCCGCAGTTAACACCCAGGCCCAGACAAGCAGGGAAGCCTAGTTCTGTCAGCCCTAAATCCACTCCTGATTCTCCCTGTGCAGAGATGCCTGGAGAGCTAGGTAGGACCAGTACTTGAGGACCTTAGATCTAGGGATCTGGACCGGACCTGCTCACGGTCCACAGACATCCTGGGCCTGGAGGAGATGTAACACAGACTGGAAATGAGTTTGTGTCTCACTTCCCCATCTTCCTGTGTCACTGTGAGCATCACTACTGCTGTCCCACACCTGACAGTAATAGTCAGCCTCGTCCTCGGCCCGGGCCCCGCTGATGGTCAGGGTGGCCGTGTTCCCCGAGTTGGTGCCTGAGAATCGGTCGGGGATTCCTGAGGGCCGGTTGCTATCATTATAGATAATCAGCACAGGGGTTTGGCCTGACTTCTGCTGGTACCATTGAACACTTTTACTTTCAATGTTGTTTCCTCCACAGGTGATCCTGGCTGTCTGTCCCAGGCTCACCGACACTGAGGGGGGCTGAGTCAGCACATAGGATGCTACGGAACCTGCAAGAGAGAAAAGGAGAGGTGGGTTTCTAGCTTCGGTTTCATTCTGAGGACACTCCCACCTGCCTGGCTGATCTCCAGGGATTCTCTGCCCCCCCCCCCCCCCCCCCACTTTCTCAGCCCTTTGGACCCATGGACCTGGCTGGCAGATGGAGTTTTTAAACAAAAGAGGCCACCATCATTATTCTCTGGGTAGAGACAGCCACTCAGGACTCACACAGAGTGAGTGAGCACAGTGGGAAGATTTCACCCCTCCAGACTTTTCGTTAGCATCCTACCCCCCACAGGCAGCCCTCTTCTGAATTCAGGCTCGTCTCAGAACCTTGCTGCTAGGGTGGGTATGAACCAGAGCTCAGCACCTGTGCAGTAAGTGAGGAGGCTGAGGATGAGAGGAGTCCAGGCCATGGTGGAGGTGCCCTGATTCTGCTCCCGAGGTCCTGAGGCTGGGTAGGGTTCCTCCCCAGCCTGACTTATCCCCTTGCTGGAGACACCTGCTGTTCATGCAAATCAGCTGTGGCTCGGGGGCTGCTGCTGAGGGGCTGTGTGGTTTCAGAGAGAGGCTCAGTCCCAAGAGACAAGGAGAGGACAGGGGAAACCCCTTGGAGACCCACCCTCAGCCCAGGGTACTGTGCTTCTTCACTCTCTGGTCTCATGGTTGAATCTGACTTTTCAACACCGTGTTCTGTCCTGTCTTTGCTCTTGGGAGACCCTAGGAGGGAGACAGATCTGAGAGACACTGAATCAGAATTTACAGCCGTGTTAAAGGTGATACAGCAGAAAACCTACACCTTTTCCCTCAGGTGTCAGGTCATGGTGACTAACGCCGCCTGCATCTTAGAATCCCTGATGCTGGGCTCCCCTCTTGTCCAAGCGGCTTTGCCTGGTGATCTCTGTTGTCCCTTTTTGGCCACCCCACACTGGTTGTGGAGGTGGAGGGAAGTCCTTTGTCCAGGTGGAGATTCAGAACCCACTGCTCATGGACTGCTGACCCCAGGGGAGGACTTGCTCTTCTCTTTGTGGATACTTCCAGCCTCAAGACCAGGCAGGTGGGGATCAGGTTCTCCATGAAAATAGGAATAGGATCAATTGAGGAGAAGATGGGGCCCCTTGAGGACTCATAGCACATATCTCTAGGGGGGTGGGTGGTCATATGTGGGGTTACAGTACTTGGCACCTGGGGGACCCAGGACTCAGGGACTGCCTCTTCCTGGTGCAGGCAGGTGGTGCAGCAAAATAGGGTGGTGGTGGCTCCAGCTCCAAGGACAGAGCCACGAGAACTTTCTCCAACAAACATTCACTCAGACCCACGTTGGTCTAGTGGACATTTCATCCTGGAAGTCAGTGTGAAGAAAGCCTAGTCCCTGCCTCAGAGTTTCCATGTTATAGGTGGGGCAGCATAATGGACACACTTGTTTTGGTGATACAGCAGACAGTCTCTACCACCTTCTACCTGTATCATGACTTCTATATTCATTCAATAGCCAGACCATTGCTATTCTGAGGTCCCTCAGAGGACTGACCCTGTGGCCTAGCACTTGCCCATAGAAGTGTCAGTGTCTGGAATACTTTCCCGAGACATGTCCTCTCATGAAGGAAAGAAACAGACTGGGTTTATGGAGTGCCTTTCCTCTTGAACATAGAGGATATGATAGCTGGAGCTGCAGCAGCCATCCTGATGTCTGTCGTCAACAAGAATGAAAAGCAAGGCCTCCATAGTAGTGATGGTGGAAAAGAAGTGAGAAGATTTGGAACCTCATGGAATTGGTGAATACCTGGAGAGATACCATCTGATCCAGAACTTATTATCAGAGGAGAAAATAGTCTCCTGTTTGTTCCTGTGTCTGATCATCATGTGTATGTTTTTCATTATTACAAATCAATTGCCACAAGTCAATCAATTAGTCAAATAATGATTGGGGGAAAAGTTCAGTAGTAGGTAGTGTGCAGACGGGGATCTGACAAAATGACAGGCAGATAAAGTGTGGTTGGAAGTGGTTGGAAGAGGCCTCTCTGGGGAGGTGACATTGGAGCTGCTGTCAGGATGGGAAGAAGGCACAGGTACCAGGCGTGTGTTTGGAGACAGCAGAGTTAGGGTCTGCAGGGCAGATTTCTGTTAGTCTGAGGGTGAAGGGGCAGTGAGAACCTAAGGTGACTAGGAATCTGAACTAGTTCAATTTCAAGGTGATATTTTCTCCTAAGTTAAAAATTTCAGGGCTGCAGTGATATGTTTTCAGAATTTATTTTGCCATTTGTTTCCACTTTTACTGAACCGCAGGTGTGATTCCTGTGTGAATTTCCCAGAAAACTGGAGGCGAAGCATCAGCCTTTTTGTAGCTGACGTTGAGGCTTATCTGCTGGGTCACCTTGTTGACATATGACAGTGACCACATTGCAATGGCTGCACCTTTCATCCTCCTTCAGCTTCTGACTCCTGTGCCAGGTATGTGTTTCAGTATGATACCAAATTTCTGTTACACATCCTTTAATATTACATATTTATGCATGTACACATATATGAATATACTTAGGAATATGTGTATGTATATATATTTATATATTTCTGCTGTTTGTATGTTTATATATGTATATATATTTATATATCTCATCTGTATGTATATATATATATATATATATATATATATATATATGTATAAAGTGTGTTTCATATCTATCTATCTATCTATCTATATCCACTTTATGACAAATGACAAGTGAGTATGGTGACCATAATGAACATTAGGGCCAAATTAGTAATCAGGATCATTGACAAAGATCATTGGTGTGAGATGCTCCTGAGCAAAAGAACTTCAGCCCCGGGTCTAGGTCTTTCTGGAAGTGGAGAAGGAGAGGCTGAGGGCGAGTGCTCGGGGTGTCTCTAGACATGTCCATCCCAGAGGAGTCAGCCTCTAGGAACACCGGTGGACAGTGAGGGCATTGGCATTTCCCAAGGGAAGCATTAATAGTGTCAGGACATCCATCAGTGTGCTGGGTGACATTGTGTGTCTGACCCTCTCAGAACATGGTTCCTACGGCCTGAGGAGATAGGATGCATCATCCCAATTTTCTTCTGATGAGTGAACCTTGGACACCTGCTGACTCCCAGGTCTGGTGTCCCTGTGAGGCTCCACCTGGGCAGCTCCAGCCTCCGTCCTGCTCCTCCTGATGCAGCTCTGCTGCCCCCTGCTGGTGGAGGAGACTCAGACCGGGAGCTTCCCTCCTGCGGGTCAGGTCACCCCACAGTACTTGTCAACTTCTCAGGCAGCTGCCACCTCTTGCCAGCCCAGCCCAGCACAATCAGGCTACTTACAAAATGCATGGAGGCAGGGCAGTACAATTCCTGTACTGTGTTCCAGCATTGAAATGCCCTGGACTGGCCTATTGTTACAAAAGAGAGCGCAGGGTAAACTGGAATGCATTTACAGAGGGTCATGGTCTAGGAAACCTATGTGATATCTTATAGCCACCCCTTTTTCTGTCCATTTAGGTATCCAGACTGATGTTTCCACATTACAGTTAGTGCAGTTGGGACATGGTGTGAATAGGTGTTGCTCCTAGTATTAATGTTCACGTGTGCACCAACATTTATTATTATTATTATTACAATCTCTACCATTCCTGTATTTATTACAACCCACACCTCTGGGAGTTTTGGTGGGAGGACATCTACACTAGCATAGTTGGTGGCTTGGATGAATTTGGAATTCTACTAATTCAGACCTGGACATACAATTTCACATCATACACATTACATTTTTGCTATGTGGGGGCGTGGCCTGGGTCCTGCTGGCTCTTCTATACATTATTGTATGCTCCTCTCTCTCCGAGCAGGTGGGAGTGACAGGATTCTCATGGTCACTCTAATGGGGATAGGTGAGTGTTATAGGGGACCATAGGGTCTGCTGATTCAGGAGATTTGGCAGCTAATTCTCAGGGGTCTCACCCCAGCTCATCCCTTAGGCTGAGCTCAGGATCAGAGCCATGTGCAGGGTCCAGTGGGGACTGAGCCTGTGGGCAGGCCTGACAGACAGCATCTGGGCAGAGAGTGAAGAAGGAGAGCAGGAGGGTCCAAGTCAGGTGGGGACCCCAGAGCTCTGTCTCCTGAGTCCGTAGCTGAGCCTGACCACATCAAGCCTCACTCATAACCCGAGTGGTCCCTGTGAAAATGCTCCTTCTCAGGCTGGTGTAGAGCATCTCTGTGCTTCTGGATGGGCTCCATGAATCTGGTTCATGTGGAGCTGTGCTCACCTCTGGGCTCTCCTAGAGGAGCTTGGGTCACTCTGTGTTTGAAAAGTTTTAAAGCCTGGAGGAAGAGAAGGGGAACTTGAGGGCATTTCTGTAGCTGTTCTCATGAATAATGTACTGTGATCATTTGTTTCCATGTTTTTATGGTAAAATAAACATGATAAAATTTCCCATCCCAACTGTCCTTCAGTGTTCAATTCACATTCCCAGTTTGTCTTTCTGTTCCCTGTGAATTTTTTATGTTCCACATTGTGCAGCAGAATTCATTGGGAACTTATCCCAGGCTTGTGCTTAGATTTTAGTGTCTTTTATTTACTATATGTTTTTTATATGCAGCCTATACTTGGGTGATACCATTAATCTCAATTTGACAATCTCTGTCTTTTAATTGTGATGTTTACACCATTTTAAAAATTTTAATTTATTTTCTTAATTTCCATTCAAGTTAGTTATCATATAGTGCAACAATGATTTCAGAGGTAGATTCCTTAATGCCTCTTGCCCATTTAGCCCATCGCCCCTCCCACAATCCCTCCAGGATTTAAGAGTCTCTTATGTTTTGTCCCCCTCTGTTTTTTTATTAATTTTTGCTTCCCTTCCCTTATGTTCATCTGTTTTGTATCTTAAGTCCTCATATGAGTGAATTCATATGATATTGGTCTCTCTATGGCTGACTAATTTCGCTTGGCATTATACCTTTTAGCTCCATCCAGTAGTTGCAAATGGTAAGATTTCATTCTTTTTGATTGCTGAGTAATACTCCATTGTATATAGATACCACATCTTCGTTCTCCATTCATCCATTGATGGAAATTTGGGCTTTTTCCATTCTTTGGCTATTGTTGATAGAGCTGCTATAAGCATTGGGGTGCACGTGCCCCTTCAAAACAGCACACCTGTATCCCTTGGATAAATACCTAGTAGTGCAATTGCTGGATTGTAGGTATTTCTATTTTTAATTTTTTAAAGAACCTCCATACTGTTTTCCAGCGTGGCTGCACAAGTTTGTATTCCTACCAGAAGTGCAAAAGAGATCCTCTTTCTTCACATCCTCACCAACATCTGTTGTTGCCTGAGTTGTTAATGTTAGCCATTCTGACAGGTGTGAGGTGGTATCTCATTGTGGTTTTGATTTGTATTTCCCTGATGATGAGTGACGTTGAGAATTTTTTCATGTGTCAGTTGGCCATCTGGATGTCTTCTTTGCAGAAGTGTCTATTCATGTATTTTTCCCGTTTCTTCACTGTATTGTTTGATTTTTGGGTGTTGAGTTTGATAAGTTCTCTATAGAGTTTGTATACTAACCCTTTGTCTGATATGTCATTTGCAAATATTTTCTACTATTCTGTCAGTTGCCTTTTAGTTTTGCTGATTGTTTCCTTCACTGTGCAGAAGTTTTATTTTGTTGAGGTCCCAATAGTTCATTTTTGCTTTTGTTTCCCTTGCCTCTGGAGACGTGTTGAGTAAGAAGTTGCTGCGGCCAAAGTCAAAGAGGTTTTTGCCTGCTTTCTCTTCTAGGATTTTGATGGCTTCCTGTCTTACATTGAGGTCTTTCATCCATTTTGAGTTTATTTTTGTGTATGCTGTAAGAAAATGGTCCAGGTTCATTCTTCTGCATGCCGCTGTCCATTTTTCCCAGCACCACTTGCTGAAGAGACTGTCTTTATTCTATTGGATATTCTTTCCTGCTTTGTCAAAGATTAGTTGGCCATACATTTGTGGGTCCATTTCTGGGTTTTCTATTCTGTTCCATTGATCTGAGTGTCTGACAGTACCATACTGTCTTGATGATTACAGCTTTGTAATACAGCTTGAAGTCCAGGATTGTGATGCCTTCTGCTTTTTTTTTCAAGACTGCTTTAGCTATTCGAGGTCTTTTCTGGTTCCATACAAATTTTAGGATTGTTTGTTCTAGCTCTGTGAAGAATGGTGGTGTTATTTTGACAGGTATTGCATTGAATATGTAGATTGCTTTGGGTAGTATTGACATTTTAACAATATTTGTTCTTCCTATCCAGGAGCATGGAATATTTTCCCATTTTTTGGTGTCTTCTTCAATTTCTTTCATAAGCTTTCTATGGTTTTCAGTGTATAGATTTTTCACCTCTGTTAGATTTATTCCTGGTATGTTATGGTTTTTGGTGCAATTGTAAATGGGATTGATTCCTTGATTTTTCTTTCTGTCACTTCATTATTGGTGTATAGGAATGCAACCAATTTCTGTTGCTTTGATTTTATATCCTGCCACTTTGCTGAATTCATGGATCAGTTCTAGCAGTTTTTTGGTGTAATCTTTTGGGTTTTCCATATAAAGTATCATGTCATCTGTGAAGAGTGAATATTTGACCTCCTCCTGGCCAATTTGGATGCCTTTTGTTTCTTTGTGTTGTCTGATTGCTGAGGCTAAGACTTCCAATACTATGTTGAATAACAATGGCGAGAGTGGACATCCCTATCTTGTTCCTGACCTTAGGGGGAAAGCTCTCAGTTTTTCCCCATTGAGGATGATATTAGCATTGGGTCGTTCTTATATGGTTTTTATGATCTTGAGGTATGATCCTTCTGTCCCTACTTTCTTGAGGGTTTTTGTCAAGAAAGTATGCTGTAATTTGTCAAATGCTTCCTCTGCATCTATTGAGAGGATCATGTGGTTCTTGTCCTTTCTTTTATTGATGTGATGAATTACATGATTGTTTTGCAAATATTGAACCAGCCCTACATCCCAGGTATAAATCCCATTTGGTCGTGGTGAATATTTTTTTTAATGTATTGTTGAATCTGATTGGCTAATATCTTGTTGAGGATTTTTGCATCCATTTTCATCAGGGAAATTGGTCTATAGTTCTCCTTTTTAGGGGGTTCTTTGTCTGGTTTTAGAATCAAGATAATACTGGCTTCATAGAAAGAGTTTGGATGTTTTCCTTCCATTTCTATTTCTTTGGAACAGCTTCAAGAGAATAGGTGTTAACTCTTCCTTAAATGTTTGGTAGAATTTCCCTGGAAAGCCATCTGGCCCTGAACTCTTGTGCTTTGGGAGATTTTTGACTACTAGTTTGATTTCTTTACTGATTATGGGTCTATTCAACTTTTCTATTTCTTCCTGTTTCAGTTTTGGTAGTTTATATGTTTCTAGGAATTTGTCCATTTCTTCCAGATTTCCCATTTTATTGGCATATAATTGCTCATAATATTCTCTTATTGTTGTTTGTATTTCTGCTGTGTTGCTTGTGATCTCTCCTCTTTCATTCTTGATTTTATTTACTTGAGTCCTTTCCTTTTTCTTTTTGATCAAACTGGCTAGTGGTTTATAAATTTTGTTAATTCTTTCAAAGAACCAGCCTCTGGTTTCATTGATGTGTTCTACTGTTTTTTTTTTTCTTTTAGTTTTGATAGCATTGATTTCTGCTCTAATCTTTGTTATTTCCTGTCTTCTGCTGGTTTTGGGTTTTATTTGCTGTTCTTTTTCCAGCTCTTAAGGTGTAAGGTTAGTTTGTCTATCTGAAACCTTTCTTCCTTCTTTAGGAAGGCCTGGATTGCTATGTACTTCCCTCTTATGACTGCCTTTGCTGCATCCCAGAGGTTTTGGTCAGTGTGTTATCATTTTCATTTGCTTCCATGTACTTTTTAATTTCCTCTTTAACTTCTTGCTAGCCCATTCATTCTTTAGTAGGATGTTCTCTAGTCTCCAAGTATTTGTTATCTTTCCAAAATTTTTCTTGTGGTTGACTTCTAGTTTCACAGCGTTGTGGTCTGAAAATCTGCATGGCATGATCTCAATCTTTTTGCATTTGTTGACGGCTGATTTGTGTCCCAGTATGTGATCTATTCTGGAGAACATTCCATGTGCACTGGAGAAGAATATATATTCCACTGCTTTACAATGAAATGTTCTGAATATATCTGTTAAGTCCATCTTGTCCAGTGTGTCATTCAAAGCTATTGTTTCCTTGTTGATTTTCTGTTTAGATGATCTGTCCATTGCTGTAAGTGGGGTGTCAAAGTCCCCTGCTGTTATGGCATTATTATCAATGAGTTTCTTTATGTTTGTGATTGATTTATATATATGGATGCTTGCACATTTGGAGCATAAATGTTTACAATTGTTAGATCTTCTTGGTGGATAGACCCCTCAATTATGATATAATATCCTTCTTCATCTCCTGTTCTAGTCTTTATTTTAAAGTCTTGACTGTCTGATATAAGTATGGCTACTCTGGCTTTCTTTTCTTGGCCATTAGTGTGATAGATGGTTCTCCATCCCCTTACTTTCAATCTGAAGGTGTCTTTAGGTCTAAAGTGGGTCTCTTGTAAACAGCATATAGATGGATCTTGTTTTCTTATCCATTCTGTTACCCTATGTCTTTTGATTAGAGCATTTAGTCCATTGATGTTTAGGGTGAGTACTGAAAGATATGAATTTATTGCCGTTATGTTCTTGTGGAGTTGGAGTTTCTGGTGGTGTTCTCTGGTCCTTTCTAGTCTTTGTTGCTTTTGGTCTTTTTTTTTTTTTTTCATTTTGTCTTTTCTCCTCTCAGAGAGTCCCCCTTCAAATTTCTTGCAGGGCTGGTTTAGTGGTTATGATCTCCTCTAATTTTTGCTTGTCTGGGAAACTTTTAACCTCTCCTTCTATTTTGAATGACAACCTTGCTGGATAAAGAATTCTTGGCTGCATATTTTTTTTTCCAATTCAGCACATTGAATACATCCTTCCACTCCTTTCTGTTCTGCCAAGTTTCTGCTGCAAACCTGATCTGCCTTCCCTTGTAGGTTAAGGACTTTTTTTTCCCTTGCTCCTTTCATGATTCTTTCCTTGCCTGAGTATTTTGTAAATTTGACTATGATATGCCTTATTAATGGTCGGTTTTTGTTGAATCTAATGTGAGTCCTCTGTGCTTCCTGGATTTTGATGTCCGTGTCTTTCCCCAGGTTGGGGAAGTTTTCTGCTATGATTTGCTCACATAACCCTTCTACCCCTTTTTCTCTCTCTTCATCTTCTGGGACTCTTGTGATTCTGATGTTGTCCCTTTATAATGAGTCACTGATTTCTCTTATTCTTGAATCGTGCTCTTTTGCTTTAGTCTCCCTGTTTTTTTCTGATTCATTATTCTCCATAAGTTTGTCTTCTATATTGCTGATTCACTGCTCTGCCTCATCAATCCTTGCCACCATGACATCCATTCGAGATTGCAGCTCAGTTATAGCATTTTTTTTTATTTCATCCTGACTAGCTTTTACTTTTCTTATCTCCACAGAAAAGGATTCTATTTTCGACCCCAGCTAGTATTCTTATTATCATGATTCTAAATTCTGGGTCAGACATCTTGCTTGTATATGTGTTGGTGAAATCCCTGGCTGCCATTTCTTTGTGCTCTTTCTTTTGGGGTGAAGTCCTTCATTTCATCATTTTGAAGGAAGAAAAGGAATTAATGAGTTAAAAAAATTAAAAAATTAAAAACAACACACACACACACAAATCAAATAAATGATGCTAGATCCTAGGTGTGTTTTGATCTGGTTATTGAAAGGAGCTTGCTAGATTACAGAAAAAAAAGGGGGGGGGGGAGGAACAAAAAGAAAAACAAGAAAAAAAAAGGAAAACGTTTGAAAATTTGAGAAAATCAATACAATGAAATAAAATAAAATGAAATGGTGGAAGTAAAACAGAATTTGAAAAAGTTACAAAAGTGTAAAAAATATAGTAGAAAAAACAAAGAAAAATATTTTTAATAAAAATGGAAATAAAAATAAATGTTTTCCCTTTCTGAATTCAAGAAAAAGAAAAGAAACAAAAAAGAAAAAAAAGAAAATTGAATAGATGGACCAGTGAACAGACTGAAATATGATTGAAATTACATCGTTTTCCCCTAGAAGTGAAACTATGAAGCACTTTATAGTCTGTAAACAAGCAGGCGGAGAGATTTGTGATGTTCCTGAAGAGTGAGGTTGGCCCAGTTGGGCAGGGTTTAGTGTAATGGTTCCATTCTCCACTAGATGGCACTGGTTAACTTACTGGGGTGGATTGTTGTGGCGTTTGTAGGTGTGTATGTGCATGCACGGGAGGGGTGAAAATGGTGTTACCCAGCAACCAGTCTCTGACATCAGAACTCTTTGCTCTCCCTGGCCAGCAATAGTGCACTTGTCCTTTGTTTCCGGCTTCTGACCACTCCCTGCTTTTACACTGTCTGTGACCAAGCCATCAGGTTGCCTCCCTCCTGAGTTTTATCAGGCGGCACCTCCCTCCTGAGTTTTATCTCAGATGTGGCTGTGTTTCCTGACCCCTCACTTCTGAGGGACTGCGGCTTTGACCCATTCTGGCCATCTGGGGGAGGGTCTCACTGAGCAATGGCCAGGTGCCAGCCACACCTGGGAATGTTTGTGGGACCGTGCTGCTGCTGATGCCCAGAGACTGCTGCTGGGTGCCAGCCTGCCCCAGAAAAAGTTTACGCAATTGTGTAGCAACAGCGTTTCAGGGATTATGGAGAATCACAACACACATCTGGCACCAGACTTCACCCTTAATGACCTTGTTCCAACACCAGTGAATGTGGTTGTTCTCTGGGGTCTTCTGGGACCAGGTGGCTGCACAGCCTCTACCAAATATCCTTCTAGTAGTGGAACTGCTTTTCCCCTTGTGGCCCAAGAACCTCCTGGACCCCACTCTCTTCCTGGGGATTTGTCCTTCCCACCAGAGCACCACCAGGTATTGAGCTGCAGAGTTTCAGACTCTGTGCTCCTCCTGTTTATAGAGTCTTAATGGTATTTAAACCCTCTCCTGTCTCCTTTCTCCCTTTTTAGTTCAGTCCCTGTGGCTCTTTCCACTTTTCCACTTTCTCTCCAGTTGCTTTGGGGGGGGGGGTTCTTTTCTCCCTCATCTCCGTCCTCTCTCTGCAAGCAAAAACAGCTCCCTGCCCTCCACAGCTTCTCTCTCCCTCAGTTCACCTCTCCACACCATGTACCTGCTGAATTCAGGTTGTGCAGATTGTTGTCTTAATCCTCAAATAAGTTTTCTAGGTGTGCAGGATGGTTTAGTGTTGATCTGGCTATATTTCATGGACACGAGATGCAAAAGAAACTTCCATGCTGTTCCACCATCTTGGGTCCTCCCCTTAGGACTCTATTTAGACTTCATTTTTAAGGGTTATTTTCTGTAGGTGAAGAATTGTTTTTCTCTTTCTTTCAGTAATTTAGACATGTTAATCCATTGTCTCTCACAGGCATTTCCACCAATGCAAAATCCACTAGAATCCTCCTCTTTGTTCCCCTGAGAGCAGTGTCTTTTCCTCTGGCTGCTTCTACCACTGTCTCCTTTTCACTGCAAAGAACATTTGATATTTATAGGGCTGTTCCTTTTTTCTTCTTATTTCTTGTGGCTGTGGTTTGTTGAGATTTTTAGACCTGTCCCTCTTGAGTTTCATCACATTTAGAAGATTTTGGCCAATAACTTTCGAATATTTTTCCATTTCTGCACCTCCACTTTCTTTCCCTTTCTGACACAATCACATCCTATTCCCTTGCTAAAGGTGCCTAATAGCTTGGTGGTTCTCTGTTCAGTTTGAAAACTTTTTCCTCTTTTTCACTTCGCACTTTCCACACTGTGTCTTCAGATTCCCTCATGAATGCTTCCTCTGGAAAACGTGCTACAGTGTCCTAGCCAGGAGGGGCTGGGCCAGGACCAGGGAGGACACCTAATCCTAAGGCCTGACCAGCAGCTTCTCAGAGATGTGGGGAGAATGGGAGCCAGGCCATGGGAGCAGCATTTATGTACCACTGTCCATCATTCTCTGTCACTTGATTCATTGCCAGGCACTCTCACTGCTGTGGTAAGTGGCACAGCAATGGCCAACCTTGTCCTGGCCCTCTTTTCTGTTCGTGCTCAGGGAGACCATGTCCTTAAATTCCATCCTCAGATTTGGACTCAGATGGTTGCTTATATCTGTATGTATAACCAGCTCGGGGTCCTGGCTTGGCTTCTCCTGGCACTAAGAGGTATGTTCATGAGCTTATCTCCAGAGGAGCTGGGAGCAGGTGCTCCCCAGGGCCTCCCCAGGACCATTGACCTGGAGGGAGGCTGTCTCAGGTCAGGGGTGGCACAGAGCCAGTAAGAGAGGAGAGGAGAGGGGTCTGGAAGAAGAAAGGAAAGCTGAGTCAGAGATTACTATCCTAGCACTGAAGGGAGAGAGCAATGTGGACACAGGTGAGGGCAGGGCCCTGACCCCATGGACCCTGGGTGGGAGAGAACAGGGCATCTGTGCCACATACTGTGCCTCCTTATGGGCTTTTCACCTGTGCAGGAGCAGCAGGGGAGCAGGAGTGAAGCCACGCAGAGTGAACCTGGCACTAGGAGCACTGCAGGCTCACCTGGCAGCTGTTCCACATGCAGATACCTGGGCCCCACCCCAACCTGCTGCACCTGCAGCTACATCTTGTGGAGACGCCCCCTTCCCACCCCATCAGGGGACTGTGTGCTCCCTGAGCTTCACAAGCTGAAGTCTAGGCCACTGTGGAAAATCTCACTTCCTCTGCTTATCTCCTATTTGGCCACCTGGGACATGGGGTTTAACTCTCCTGCTCTGGTCAAGTGAACTTGATTCAGATTCTAGACCCTGTAGTGATGGGGAGAAAATGGGTTAAGAATGGACTCTTTCACCAGTCACGTGGAGTGTGTGCTGTGGATGGGGTGAGACCCCAGGGAGTATGGGGTGCATGGCTTTGGAAGCAGAAAGTGTGCCTTGTCTGTTTTTGTCTCCTCATGGGGGTGAATCATGTGCAAGAGAGGACGGCACTGGTTGGGGCATTTCATGGTGACTACACGGGGGAGCTGGGTGTCTACTACACCATTGGCGCAAGCACTGGTGTGTATGGATGCAGGAGATCCCATAATACTCCCTGGGTCTGTATTACAGTCATAAATGCACCACAATCCAATTCAGCAGGTCTGATAATGGACCAACTTTCTAGAATGAGGTCTAGTCCTACCAACGGGCAGCGATGATGACTAGCTCAGGTATTTGCTGTGGGAAGGGGATGTGGGGTGGGTGGTGGGGTAGTCAAAGAAATGGGCAGGGTAGAAATAACATGTGTTTCTTCCTAATGTTGTAGGAATGTGTTTGGATGTATATTAATCATAAGTTTCTGTTTAGTTCTCCTGCTACATCCAATTTATCTTCTAACATCAGATGTGTTAACAACTGTTAACTTTATTTCTCAATATTGAAGTTATAGGATGTCAAAACATCTGGGACAAAAATAAATATCCCTAACAGAGAAAAATGTATTTTGTATGCTCTTGGGGGGTAGGACTGAGCATGTTTATAATTGTTCACTGGGTGGTTTCATCATATTTGGTGGAAGCATTGCTGTCAACATCTCTTAATTGGAGACGGTGATTTCTGGGGATGTGGGTGGATTTCATACAGATACGGGGTGGCTGTGGTGGCTTGTTAAGTGTCCATATTGACAGGCTGAACTGTTTTTCACAGAATTATTTTCTATGTTTTTGGGTAAGGTGGGTGTAAGGAGAGATTCTTGTACAAGATTTGGGGGATAGAAGTGAGGCAACACCCATTTTGTGGCTCACTCCATGGTTGTGTATCTTCTGGTCATGTTGCAGAAGGAGGCAACTGCCTCAATGTCCCTCATTCACCCTTAGGATGGATGTGACTCCCTAACTTGCAGAGCACCTAGTGTGTCTGCATCTTTTTTCATTGTATAAAAATACTGGAATGGTCTGATCTGTTTGGGGATTGGACAAGCACATTGGTGATCTGGGGGAGAAACGCCAGCTCTGTGAGTATATAGTGGCCTCTTCAGGTCCCTGAGGACCCTGTTGGGGATGCAGGTCATCCTGGATTGGGTTCCTGAAAGCAGACTCTGAATGGAGAAGTGCCTGTGTAGGATATCTGGAAGGAGGAGAGAGGTCAGACTGGGCAGGAGAAGTGACCCACACACAGTGAGACATCAGATGAGGCCTCATTCCTGCAAGGAGCTCCAAAGCTGGGACCTTTCAGGACATGTGAAAGTGGGGCAGGGCCTGGGCCTCTAGGCCTCAGGAGATTATTTAACTGAACCTCTCTGAGAAGGCAGTTTTCTGAAGCAAGAGTCCTTGGCAGTGAGAAGCACCCTGTGAGCTGTCAGAGGCTCCAGGCAGTAGTGGGTGAGTGTGTGAGCCCAAAAGACAGGGTGTGGATGACCCCACGGTGTCTACTGCACTCAGGTGAAGGTGGTTCCACACATGACACCAGGGCTTCAGGACCTCAGGTGAGCTGGGAAATTTGGGGCTCTAATCCTTGTCAGTTGTGAGAGCAGTAGCCCACAGCCACCACATAGAAATGCAGAGATAATGAGCCCTGGACAAAAGTCCCTGTGTCTTTTCTCTACCGAGGCCCTCTGTCCCCAGTTCACACCCAGGCCTGAGAAGCAGGGAAGCCTAGTGCTGTCAGCTGAATATTCACTCTGACCCCCCCTGTGCAGAGCCAGCCTGGGGGACTGGATGAAAGGGACATCTGAGGGCTTCAGGAGACCTGGGCCAGACCAGCTCTGCTTTGTGCACAGACCTCCAAGGGCTGGAGGAGAGTGTGACACAGACAGAAGGGGTTTTTGTCTCACTTCCCCATCTGCCTCTGTCACTGTGAGCATCACCACTGCCATCCCACACCTGACAGTAATAGTCAGCCTTGTCCTCAGCCTGGGCCCCGCTGATAGTCAGGGTGGCCGTGTTCCCCGAGTTGGTGCCTGAGAATCGGTCAGGGATCCCTGAGGGCCGGTTGCTATCCTCATAGATAATCAGCACAGGGGCCTGGCCTGACTTCTGCTGGTACCAGTAAGCATTTTTACTTCCAATGTTGTTTCCTCCACACGTGATCCTGGCCGTCTGTCCTAGGTTCACTGATACTGACGGGGGCTGAGTCAGCACATAGGAGGCCACGGAGCCTGCAAGAGAGAAGGTGAGAGGTGGGTTTCCAGCCTGGGGTGTCATCCCCTGAACACTCCCACCTGCCTGGCTTAAGCTCCAGTGATTCTCTAGCCCCCAGTTTCCATTCTGCTGTCATCTTACTCCCTGCCTGGTGGATGGAGCCTTTGAACAAATGAGAACCAACCCCCCCCCCTTCCCTGGGCAGGTGCAGTCCTTCAGGGCTCACACAGATCAGTGAGCACAGTGGGGGACTATCACCCCACCAGTCCCCCATCCCACAGTAGGGTCTTGAGTATCCTATCCCCACTGAGACTCCACTGCTGAGCTCAGAGTAGGGCCAGGCTTGTCCCAGAACCCTGGGCCTGGGGTGGGTGTGAGCCTGGACACAGCACCTGTGCAGTGAGCGAGGAGGCCGAGGAGGAGAGGGATCCAGGCCATGGTGGAGGTGCCTCGATTCTGTTCCCTGAGGTCCTGAGGCTGGGCAGGGTTCCTCCCAGGCCTGACTTATCCCCTTGCTGGAGACACCTGCTGTTCATGCAAATCAGCCAGGGCTCAGGGGATGCTGCTGAGGAGCCTTGTGGTTTTAGAAATGGGCTCAGCCCCAAGGGACACAAAGATTGGAGGGGCAGCCCTTCAGATCCTCTTTCAGCCCAGGGAATTCTGCTTCACCCTCTGATCCCATTGGGGTCCACACTCCATCCCTCTCACTGTCCTGGTGTAGCTCCTGAGCAGGTGTCCTCACAGCAGAGTTCAGAGTTGGAGTCTGTCTGCATTTTCTGAACTTTTTACAGAATGTTTACTCTCTAGGTGACTGGAAGAGCTTAGGTCAGTGTGGTGTCCTACCCAGGTCTATGTTGGGGAACTTCAGAACCTGAACAAATTCCTCCCTTGCCAAGTGCACATGGAGTATTAGGGAGCCACGAGGTGTGGTAGGATTGTGTCCTGAGGGAGAACTCGTGGGACAGGAGTCATCCATGCCATGCCTCAGTAGCCCCACAGTGTACTCAGTGCCAGGGACAGACCAGGCTTGAAGAAGGTTTGGTAGTAACTGAGTTTAGCAGGAATGGGCTGGGCTGGAGAGGCATGAAGTAAGTACTGGACCTATGCTAGAGACAGAGGCAGATTCTACAGAAGACAGATCTGAGAGACACCAAGTCAGAATTTTACAGCACTATCAAAAGTAATACTGTAGAAACTTACACCTTTTTCTACTGGTGTCAGGTCATCGCAACCCACCTTCCCTCCCTGTTAGAACAGCTGATGTCCAGATCCTCCCCACGTCCAAGTGGCTTTGCCAGTTGATCTCTGCTGCCCTCTGGTGGCCGCTCCACACTGGCTGCTGGAGGCGCAGGGAAGTCCTTTGCCCAGCTGGAGATTCAGAACCCACCGCTCACATCCTGTTTCCCTGATTCCTAGACTACTAATCCCAGGGGAGGAACTGCTCCTCTCTGTGGGGTCCTGCCAGCCTCAAGACAGGCAGGAAGAAATCAAATTATCCATGAAAATAGAAACAGCCTGATGTGAGGAGGAGAAAGCAGGGCCCATCTGAGGTATCATTGCTTATATCTTTGGGGTGATGGTTGGTCACGGGTGTGGTTCTAGGGTTTGGCACCACAGGTGACACAGCATTTAGGAACTGTGTCTTACTGGCGCCGGCTCCTGGTACACAAAATAGGGTGGTGGTGGCTACCACTCCAAAGACAGACACAGAGAACACTCACCCAGCCATCAGTTATTCAGATTCACTTGGGTTGGCACATTCTGTCCTGAGAAAGGAGTGTGAACAAGACAGAGGTCTTGCTCAGTTACCTTCCTGTGTGTGGAGCAGCACAGTGGACACATTTGGTAATGCAACAGACAGTCTCCAAACCCTTCTACCTGTATCTTGTTTCTATATTCAATTAGAAGCCACACTATTGCTATCTCAGGTCCCTTTTGAGCCAATGTGACCGTATGGGCTAGAGCTGGCTCATGAATGTGTCAGCTGAAGTCCTTTTTGGGGAGTTTTCTTCAGTGAATGATAAAACAGACCAGATATGCAGTGAGTGCCTTTCCTCTTTAACATGGGTGTGATAGCTGGAGCAGCAGCAGCCATCCCATGGTCTGTTGTCAACAACAGTGAAAAGCAAAGCCTCCATAGCAGTAATGGTGGGACAGAACGTGGGCAGAGGTGGGACCTCACGGAATTGCTGACTACCTAGAGAAATGCTGTCTGACTTCAAAGTTGTTTCTGTGAGAGAAAAATAAGTGCCTGAATGTTCATGCCTCTGTTTGAGATGTGCATGTATTGCATTAAGAACTTTGCGACCAGTTAGGATAATTAACACAAAACTATCAGTTAATAAATATAATGTTAGGGGAACATGTGTCATGTTGGATGATGTGCAGATAATGAATTGCACTGAGACAAGGTGACAGGCAGGTGCTGGGTGGTGAGAGCCTGGAGGAGGCCTCTCTGCAGAGGTGACCTTGGAGTTGCTCAGAATGGGAAGAAGGAACAGTTTAGTTTAGAAGAACTAAAGAGTGTGTTTGGAGTCAGTCCCTGTGGAGAAGAGTCTGGTTTGTCTGAGGATGCAGGGACAGTGAGGACCTTAGGAGTCTGTGATTCAAAACTATTTGAGTTCCAAGGTGATTATTTTCTCATATAACCTCGGGGACAGGAGTGATGGGTTAGAATTCTCATTGTTGTATGTTTCCAGGTAAGGGGACTCACGAGAGGAGTCCCTGTGTGAGCTTCCCTGCAAACTGAAAGGGAAGCAGGAGTCCTTTTGTAGCTGAGTCACTGTGGCTTATCTGCAGCTCACCCATGTGTGTGTGTTCCGCATGACATCAAATTCCTGTCACACATCCCTTCATTATTATATCTTTTATATACACACACATATATGAATATATTGTATTTGTGCATGTATATACTAATTGTGTCTGCATTGTGTGCTTGCAGATATGTGTGTGTGTAAATGTATACATACATTTACAACATATGCACATGTATATTCTATAGATTGAACTCTGAATTGGGTACCTAAGTGGTAGTTGATGAGATCCTTGAGTTTCTAGGAGACACAGAGTTCCATTTCCTCACCAATGAGAAGTAGGTATGGTTACCACAGTGAACAGCAGGACCATATTAGTGTTCAGACTCATTTGACAGAGGATGTTAGTATCATTTAGTTAATAATGATGTTCCTAGAACTGAAATAGATAGGTAGCTGTCTATTTTTTTTTACATGTGTATAAATAGAAAGCTATGCTTGGCAAACACTTTGGCTTCCTACTGAACTTAACAGAGATGGAATGCTCCTTAGAAGCCACTAGATTACTGTGTGATGTGAGCTGCTTGCATGACTAGGTGTTATCTGATAAACCATGCATGGAATTGGGCATTTACAGAAGCTCTCCATCTTCAAACAGAAGAGGTAAATTTGAGATCAGGCTTCACCAGGTTCTGAAGGCACAAGTGAGTTGCATGAGGAAGAAGCTGGGTGTCCATGACCCCAACCCCTGCAGCATTGTCTTTTCTCTGTCTCCCACAACTATGGCCTGTGCTACTATAGAGAAAATAACAGAGGTTCCTGTATGGTATGCAGCCAACTCTGAGAGTTAACACTATTAGTACTGCAGCCCTAATCCGGGACAGCCCTGCATAACATGGGGGGTGAAAATTGTTCCATAAAGTAAGATTTGAGCAGAGTACTTGGTTCATTTTGCCTGGACAAAGGGAAAGACAGAGGTGGCTTTCTACTAACTTATATGCTCTGACTCATAGTTTGGCTGGATGGTCAGAGACTTGGAAGGAACAATAAGAAAACTGGTGAAAAATGTTTGAGGAAGACACATGTGAATAGAACCCTCCCCCAATGAACACAGAGGTAGATGCCATTCGTGTTCAATGAAAATGCCTACCACACTGTGCCCTCAAGAGGAAATGGTATTAATAATCAGGTGGATAATGTGACATGTCTGGGGACAGTGGTCAGTCTTCTTGTCCATCCACTTGTAAACTGGCCCAGTGGGCTCCATAGCACAGTGCACATGTTGGAAAGTATGTGGTTATTCATGGGGTGATCACTGTGGATTTCTACTCACTAAAGCTGACCTGGATGCTTCTGAGGACCAATCTGCCAACAGTAGAGACCAAGTCTTAGTTCCCAGTAGGAGATCATTCCCTTGGGAATCTTCCTGGAGCCTGCTTGCTGATTCATTACAATAAGCCCCTTCTATCCTGGAGGGGATAGCTCTGTTCTTATTGGAATAGACCTTTACTGTAGGTAGAGACTTGCTTACTTTAACTGCAACGCTTCCTCCCAAACTATTACCCATGGATTTCCAGAGTGCCTTGCCCACTATTCTGAAGCCACAGAAGCAGTGTGGCTTCTGTGCAAGGCACTCATTTCACTAAAATGAAGGGCTGCAATGTGCCCATACCCATGGAATTCATTGCTTCAACCATCTTCCCCAACATTTTGAAATAGCTGTCTTGAATGAATGGACTTGGCCTTTGGCAGACTCAGTTACTGTGCTAGCCACATAGAAACACTTTGTGTGTCTGGGGAAGCATTTTCCAGGGTATGATATTTGCACTAAATCTGTATCCAGTATATGGTGTTGTTTGTCAGATAGCCAGGATTCATGGGTCCAGGAATCAAGAGGTGGAACTGAGAATGTCCCTAGTCACTGATATTCTTGGAGGCCTGCTGAAAAATTATGACTGCCTGTCACCATGACCCTACACTCTGCTGCCTTAGAGGTACCAGTTCTAAATTAGATGTGCTTCCACCCAGTGACACAACAATGATTCTGTTCTACTGAAAGTTAAGACTACCCCTTGTCACTTTGAGCTTGTCATGTATCCATGGATGTCTATCTGTCTGTCCTTCCAGCCAGGTCTTCCATCCACAACAAATTCCCTAGCCAAGAAAATGTGACAGCCTCATCCTGCCTTCTGCATATGCACTTCTGATCCACAGGGTGCAGAGCCTGCCTGGAGACTGGGTTGGGAGTGAGGTCTGGGAATCTCAGATCTGGGCACCTGGGGCAGACCTGCTGAATGCTTGTCCACCGTCCTCCTGGGGCTGAAGGAGAGTGTGCGAAAGATGGGGAAGGAGTTTGTGTCTCACTTTCCTGTCTGCCTTTGTCACTGTGAGCATGTCTACCACTGTTTCACACCTGATAGTCGGCCTCGTCCTTGGCTCTGGTCCTGCTGATGTTTAGGGTGTCTGTGTCTTTGAAGTTGGAGCCCGAGAATCAGTCAGGAATCCCTGAGGGAGGCTTGTTATTGTCATATATGACCAGCACAGGAGTCTGTCCTGGCTTCTGCTGGTATCACTGAACACCAAAGATTTCTACATTGTCTCCCTGAGAGGTGGTCATGGCCATCTGTCCCGGGGCCTCTGACAACAAGGGTAGCTGAGTCAGCATGGTAGAGCATACAGGAATGTAAGTGAGGGGTTCACCTGACCAGGAAGGGAGGCTGGAGAAGTGCACAGGTTCCCAGTCCCTGTAGAGGAAGAGAGAAGAGCAGAAGCCAACAAGTTCAAGGCAGCAAAAGTCACCTGCACCAGGTGAGGAAAGCCGTCCAGGCTGAGAGGGGATGTGGGACAACCTCAGCCAGAATTTTCCAGGTCCTGAAGGAGACAAGCATTTTTTCTCAGATATGCCAGCTGCTGCTGGGGGGCGCTGCTGCTCTTGGCCATGGAGCCCCCTGGACAAGGGAGGTGCCAGCCCATTTATTGTCCTGTTGATGGAAAAGCCAATGATGAGAATTTCAAGATTATAATCCTCTTAAGTGACGTCTTCATGACCCTTTAATCAGACAAAACCCTGGAAATATTATTTCGGTCATAGGGATTCCCACCAAAGATCATCTTTCTTGTTCATCAGGTCAATAAGTAAATTTAGAGGAAATATTCCAACTGTATTTGCCATGCTCTTGCGAACAATGATTTTTTTCCATCTGTGTCTCCCCACACCCATGAAGGTATTGCTCTGATTCAAACCAGATGGAAATAGGGGGAAGCTTCTGCTTTTCCTTCTTAATATTAATTCCTCATTTGTTGTTTTGACCTCCTGCAATTGCACTGCTCTAAAAATTAATTTCAAAACCACAAGTCAAAGAATCATGAGAGAAATTCAATTTAGGTAAAAAATCCATTCACTTCTTGGGAAAGATCTTTCCCCCTCAGAGAGACAGGTAAGGCCTGAATGAGACATGGCCACCATACAGGGTCAGCATGGGGATGGGTATGAGTCTATGTAGGTCAGATCTGGGCTAAGGGTCAGCGCTGCCTGGTGCAGGTGATGGGATTTGGGGCTGTGGGAGGACAGAGGTGCCAGGAGAAAGTCCCACGTAGCACCCAAGATGGTGGCTACACTTCCTCCACAGTTTCTGTAAAACCTAAGGATGGAAGGGCCGGGGAAAACAGGGGCCTGGTCCCCTCTTTGCAGAGCGCGAGGCAGTCCTTCAGGATGTGGGGACACCTCATCCAGGAAACCAGAGGAAACATTCTCTACGGCCCATCCAGGCTGCCTGTACCCAAGGAGAAGAGGAAGTCCCACAGGTCTGTGCTGTCTGAGACAGGTGCCTCCACTGCTGAGTGACACGTGATTACATTTGGGGCCCATATGATGTATAATGACACTCTAAATTTTCATTCTCTACTGTAAAACCTGACTACCGTCCCCATAGTCAGAATGATTATGCTACCACTCTGCTACTTTACAGCAGGGTAAACATAGATCGGAGGACAGGGAGCATGCTAGGGTCTCCCACCCTGTAGTGGCCAGGACCAGGGAGGATACCTGATCCTATGCCCTGACTAGAATCTGCTCAGAAGGCAGGTGAGAGTAAAAGCCAGACCAGGACAGGAGAGTTTGTGTCCCATTGTCCATCCTTCTGTGTTACCTGAGTCACTGCCAGGCACTCCCACTGCCATGGCAAGTGGCACAGCAATGGTTAGCCTAGTCCTGGCCCTCAGTCGTGGTCATGCTCAGGAGGCCATGTCCCTAAGTACTGTCCTCAGAATCAGAACCGGATGGTTGCTCACATCTGTATGTATTACCAGCTCGGGGACCAGGCTTGGCTTCTGCTGGTACCAAGAGGCATGTTCACTCCCGAGCTCATCTGCAGAGCAGAGGATCTTGGGCCTGCCCAGGGCCCCTGACACAGAGCAAGTCAGCATCATGTCAGGGGCTGCATGGAGCCTGTAAGAGAGGAGAGGAAAGGGTCCTGGAGGAAGACACGGTGGCTGAGTCAGAATGACTGGCCCAGCCCTGTGAGGGAAAGGAGCGATGTGGTCGTGGTGATCGCAGGGCCCTGACCCCATGGACCCTGGGTGGGAGAGAACAGGGCACCTGTGCCGCACACTGTGCCTCCCTGTGGGCCTCTCACCTGTGCGGGAGCAGCACGGGAGCAGGAGTGAGGCCACTCAGAGTGTGGTCCTGGGACTAAGAGCACCGCAGGCTCACCTGGGAGCTGTTCCACATGCAGATGCCTGGGCCCCACCCCGACCTGCTGCACCTGCAGCTGCACCTTGTGGAGACCCCCCTTCTCCAGGGGAGTGTGTGCTCACTGGCTTCACAGTCTAGGAGTCTAGGCCACTGTGGAAAATCTCACTTCCTCTGCTTGTCTCCTTAGGTTGTACTTGGACACCTGGAGGTGGGGCTTAACTGTCCTGCTCTGGTCAACTGAACTTAAATCAGATACTAGACCCTGTGCCGATCTGAAAAAATGATTTAAGAATAGACTCATTCACTGGCCACATGGAGTGTGTGCTGTGCATGGAGTGAGACCCCAGGGAATATGGGCTACATGGCTCTAGTGGCAGAGAGTGTGCCTTGTCTGCTTTAGGCTCCTCCTTATGGTGAATCATCAGGAAAAGTGGGGGCACTGTCTGGGGTGAATCATGGTGACTATCACGGGAGAGCTGGGTTTCTACTACACAGCTGGGGCAAGAAGGGGTGTGTATGGATTCAGGAGATCCCTTAATACTCCCGGGGTCTGGCCACAATCCAACTCAGCAGCTCTGATAATAGATGAACTTCCCTGAATGAAGGCTTAGTTGTGCTGACTGGCAGGGATGACGACTCTCTCAGGTGTTTGCTGTGGGAAGGGGATACAGAGTGAGTGGTGATGAAGATGATTTAGACACCACTCTGACCACAGGCTAGTTGCAGGAATGAGGAGGGTAGATGTAACAAGTGTTTCTTCCTTATGTTGTATTGATGTGTTTGGATGTATATTAATCCTATGTTTCTGTCTTGTTCCCCTGTGTCATCCCATTATCATCTACCATCAGATGTGTTAAGGGTAGGTAACTTTCTATCTCAATACTGAAGTTTTTGAGACCAATCCCTTGGGACAAAAATGAACATCTATAGCAGACACAAATGTATGTTGGATCCTCTTTGAGAGAAAGGAGAGCATTATTTGTGGTTGTCATGAGATAGTTTCACCATGTCAGGTAGAAGCATGGTTACCAACATCGTCTTTATTTCCAGACTGTAGTTTGTGTGGATCTGGGTGGACTTTACGTGGATGACAGGAGCCTGTGGTAGCTTGATCGACTCATCATTGACAGACTGAACTGTATTTCACAAAATTGTTTTCTGTCTATATCCTGGGTAGGGTGGGTGTGAGGAAAGATTCTCGTGCAAGATTTGGGGGTAGAAGTGACACTGCACCCATTTTGTGGCTCACTCCATGGTTGTGTATCTTCTGGCCCCTCTGTGGGAGGAGGCAACTGCCCCAAAGTCCCCCATTCACCATCAGAATGGATGTGACTCTCCCACTTTCTGTCAGAACCCAGAGCACGTAGTGTGTCTGGATCATTTCTCTTTGTATAAAAATACAAGAAATGATCCAATCT
The DNA here is from genome assembly GCF_046562875.1 of Panthera onca. NCBI lineage: Eukaryota > Metazoa > Chordata > Mammalia > Carnivora > Felidae > Panthera > Panthera onca. The sequence goes on from NC_138350.1 coordinate 18,752,485, forward strand.
GTCTGATCATTGCACATGCACATTTGGGATTTGGGGGAGAAATTCGAGCTTTGTGAGTATATAGTGGCCTCCTCAGGTCCCTGCAGACTGTGTTGGGGGTACTGGTCATCCTGGATTGGGTTCTTGGAAGCAGACTCTGAGATGGAGAAATGCATGTACAGGAGATCTGGAAGGAGGAGGAAGGTCAGACTGGGCAGAAGAAGTGACCCACACAGAGTGAGACATCAGATGAGGCCTCATTCCTGCAGGGAGCTCCAAAGCTGGGACCTTTCAGGACATGAGAAAGTGAGGCAGGGCCTTGGCCTCTAGGCCTCGGGAAATCATTTAACTGAACCTCTCTGAGAAGGGACATAAATGTGGGGAGGCACTTTTCTGAAGCAAGAGCCCTTTGTGGTGAGGAGCACCCCTGTGAGCTGTCAGAGGCTCCAGGCAGGAGTGTGTGAGCCCAGATGAGGGGATGTGGGTGGCCCCACACTGTCTACTGCACTCATCCATTGTACTCAGGTGGAGGTGGCTCCATGCATGACGCCAGGGCTTCAGGACTTCAGGTGAGCTGGGAAATTTGGGGCTCTAATCCTTGTCAGTTGTGAGAGCAGTAGCCCACAGCCACCACATGGAAGTGCAGAGATAATGAGCACTGGACGAAAGTCTCCCTGTGTCTTTTCTCCACCCAGGCCCTCTGTCCCCAGTTCACACCCAGGCCCCGAGAAGCAGGGAAGCCTAGTGCTGTCAGCTGTAAATGCACTCCTGACTCTCCCTGTGCAGAGCTTCCTGGAGATTGGATGGGGAGGGAGGTGGGAGGAATTCAGATCTGGGGACCTGGACCAGATCTGCTCATTGCTTTGTGTACAGGTCTCCAGGGGCTTGGAGAGAACATGACAGAGATGGGGAAGAGGTTTGTGTCTCACTTCCCCATCTGCCTGTGTCACTGTGAGCATTATCACTGTCATCCCACACCTGACAGTAATAGTCAGCCTCATCCTCAGCCCGGGCCCCGCTGATAGTCAGGGTGGCCGTGTTCCCCGAGTTGGTGCCTGAGAATCGGTCAGGGATCCCTGAGGGCCGGTTGCTATCATTATAGATAATCAGCACAGGGGTTTGGCCTGACTTCTGCTGGTACCAGTAAGCATTTTTACTTCCAATGTTGTTTCCTCCACATGTGATCCTGGCCGTCTGTCCCAGGTTCACTGACACTGACGGGGGCTGAGTCAGCACATAGGAGGCCACGGAGCCTGCAAAAGAGAAGGTGAGAGGTGGGTTTCCAGCCTGGGGTGTCATCCCCTGAACACTCCCACCTGCCTGGCTTAAGCTCCAGTGATTCTCTAGGCCCCAGTGTCCACTCTGCTGTCATCTTAGTCCCTGGGGCCCATGGCCTGCCTAGTGGATGGAGCCTTTGAACAAATGAGAGCCAGCCCCCCTCCTTTCCCTGGGCAGGTGCAGCCCTTCAGGGCTCACACAGATCAGTGAGCACAATGGGGGGCTATCACCCCACCAGCCCCCCATCCCACATCAGGGTCTTGAGCATCCTGTCCCCACTGAGACTCCCCTGCTGAGCTCAGAGTCAGGACCAGGCTTGTCCCAGAACCCTGGGCCTGGGGTGGGTGTGAGCCTGGGCACAGCACCTGTGCAGTGAGCGAGGAGGCCGAGGAGGAGAGGGGTCCAGGCCATGGTGGAGGTGCCTCGATTCTGTTCCCTGAGGTCCTGAGGCTGGGCAGGGTTCCTCCCAGGCTTGACTTATCCCCTTGCTGGAGACACCTGCTGTTCATGCAAATCAGTCAGGGCTCAGGGGCTGCTGCTGAGGGGACTTGTGGTTTCAGAAATGGGCTCAGCCCAAGGGACACAGAGATGGGAGGGGCAGCCTTTCAGATCCACTTTCAGCCCAGGGGATTCTGCTTCACCCTCTGATCCCATAGTCTGGGATCCACAACTCTATTCCTCTCTGTGTCCTGGCCTGGATGCTGGTAGGGTGTAGTCACAGGAGAACTCGGAGGTGTAGTCTGTCTGCATTTTCTGAACCCCTTATAGGAAGTTTATTCTCTAGGTGACTGGAAGAACTTAGGTCAGTGCGGTGTCCTACCCCAGGTCTATGTTGGGGAACTTCAGAACCTGAATAAAATTTTTCCCTTGCCTAGTGCACATGGCTTTTGTTTTGGGGAGCCATTGAGGTGCTGTAGGTGTCTGTCCCGGGGGAAAGTCATAGAAGCTGTTCCTCAGTATCCCCAGGGTACACTCATTACTAGGGGCAGACCCACCTGGAGCAAGGTTTGACAGTGACTGAGTTTAGCAGGTATAGGCTGGGCTGGAGAGGCAGGAAGTACTGGACTGGTGCCAGAGACAGAAGAACATTGTACAGGACACAGATGTGAAAGACCCCGAGTCAGAATTTAACATCAGTGTCAAAGGTGATACTGCAGAAGCCTATGCCTTTTCCTTCAGGTGTCAGGTCATGGTGACCCACCCTCCATCCCTGTTAGAACCTCTGATGCCCAGACCTTCCCCATGTCCAAGTGGCTTTGCCAAGTGACCTCTGCTGCCTCTTGATGGCCACTCCACACTGGCTACTGGAGGGGCAGGGAAGTCCTTTGTCCAGGTGGAGAGGTGGAACCCACTGCTCAGATCCTGATACCCTGATCCATGGGCTGCTGTTCCCAGGGAGAGGAATTGCTCTTATCTTTGGGGCCCCTGTCAGCCTCCAGGTCAAGCAGGTGGAGATCAGTTTATCCAGGGAAATAGGAAGAGGCTCATGTAAGGAAAAGGCAAGGTCCATTTGAGGTATCACTGCTCACATCTCTGGGGTGGTGGGAAGTCATCTGTATGGTTGTGGCACTTGGCACGAGGTGACAGAGGACTCGGGGACTGACTTACTGGCACTGGCTGCAGGTACACCAAATGGTGTAATGATGGCTACTGCTCCAAAGACAGAGACAGGAGAATTCACCCAGCAAACACATATTCAGATCCACCCCGGTCTGGCATACATTCCATCCCAGGAAATTAGTGAATAAGACATATGTCTTTCTCATCTTCCTGCCTTGGTGACACAACAGAGCGGACACAGTTGCTTTGGTGATACAGCAGAAAGTCTCCAATCCCTTCTACCTTTATCTTGTCTTCTATATTCCCTTAGAAGCCACACTATTGCTATTCTCAGGTCTCTATTGCTCAGGATTGACCCCGTGGCCCAGAGCTGGCTCATGTATGTATCATTTGGTTGGAGATCCTTTTGGGGACTTTTGCTCTTGTGACGAAAGAAACAGAGTGGATTATGCAGTGCTCTTTCCTTGTACTTGGGTGTGATAGCTGGAACTCCAGCAGCCATCCCAAGATCTGTTGTCAACAACAGTGAAAAGCAAAGCCTCCATAGTAGTTGATGGGGGGACAGAAAGTGAGATTTGGCACCTCATGGAATTGGTGAGTACATGGAGAAACACCATCAGACTTCAGACTTGTTCTGTGGGATAAAAATAAGTGCCTGATGTTCATGCCTCTGGCTGAGATGTGCATGTATTGCATTAACAATTTCCTGACCAGTTAGGATAATAATTAACACAACAAATCAATGAATAAATATAGTGATGGGAAAATGTGCCGTGTTGTGTGGTATGTAGACAATGAATTGAGATCAAACAAGATGACAGGCAGGTGCTGTGTGGTGAGAGGCTGGAGGAGGCCTCTCTGCAGAGGTGACCTTGGAGCTGCTGTCAGGATGGGAAGAAGGAACAAGAACTGAAATGTATGTTGGAGTCAGTCTCTGTGGAGAAAAGTCTGGTTTATCTGAAGATGCAGGGACAGTGAGGACCTTAGGTGTCTCTGATTCAAAATTAGTTGGGTTCCAAGGTGATATTTTCTCATAAGTTAAAAATTTGAGGGGCAGGACTGATGTGCTAGAATTCCCACTGCTAATTTTGTTAGGAAAGGTGGATCACAAGAGAAGTCCATGAATGAGCTTCCCTGCAAACTGAACGGCAAACAGGAGCCCTTTTGTAGCTGACCGTCACTGTGGCTTATCTGCGGCTCAACTATGTGTGTGTGTGTTCTGTGTGACATCAAATTCCTGTCACAAATCCCTTCATATTATACACTTATACACATACACATATTAATATACTTGTGAATATATGTGCACATACGTACTTATGGGGTGTGCATGTTGGTAGATGTGTGTGTGTGTATACACATACATGCATACATATTTACCATATGTACACGTATATTTTGTAGAGATTCTGATCTCTGAATTGGTTACCAAAGTTGTAGTTGATGGGATCCTTGCATTGTTATGAGGCCCAGAGTTCCATTTTATCACCAGTGAGAAGGTGGGTGTGGTTAGTATAATGAATAGCAGGACCAAATTAGTAATCCATAGCCTTTGACCTAGGACATTGGTATCAGTTAGTTAATGATGGTGTTCCTAGAACTGAAATAGATGTGTAGCTTACCAATTTTTACATCTATATAAACAATAAGCTTCATTTGGCAGACACTTTGGCTTGCTGCTGAGCTTAGCAGAGACTGTATGCCCCTTATAAGCTACTAACTTAGCATGTGACCTGAGCTGCCTGCGTGAGCAGGGTGGTATCTGACCAATCATGCATGGATTTAGCCATTCACAGAAGCTCTGTTTCATTCAATGTAAGAGGTAAATTTGAGATTAGACTTCACCAGGTCCTGAAGAGACAAGTGAGTTTCATGAGGAAGAGGCCAGATGCCCATGACCCCAACCCCAGATGCATTGTCTTTTCTCTGTCTCACACATGTATGGCCCAATGGGGACAATCCTGTGACCAGCTGATACAGAGAAAAAAAACACAGAGGGCTGGTTTATAGTGGTTCCTATATGATATGCAGCCAACTCTGAGAGTTAACACTATTAGTACTGCAGCCCTAATGTGGGACCTTCCTGCACAACATGGGTGGAGGAAAATTCTCCAAAAGGTAGCATTTGAGCACAGTAGTTGCTTCATTTTTCCTGGGCATAGGTGGCTTTTATACTAACCTATAGGATTTGACTCAGTGTTTGGCTGGATGGTCAGAAACTTGGAAGGAACACAGTAAGAAAATTGGTGAAAGATGTTTGCGGAAGAGCTCTGTGAGTAGAACCCACACAATGAACAGAGGTGGAGGCCTTTTGTGCTTCATGAAAATGCCTACCGTAATGTGTCCACAAAGGAAACAATGTGAATAATTAAAACAGATAATGTGACATATCTGGGGACAACAGTCAGCCTTCTTCTCTATGTACTCCTGAACTTGTTCAGTGGACTCCATAGCAAAGTGCCCATGTTGGAAGTTGGGTGGTTATTCATCAGATAATCACTATGGGTTTCCACTCACTAAAGCTGACGTGGCTATGGCCACTTCTGAAAACCACTATGCAAACAGCACAGAGCAACCCCAAGTTCCCAGTTTGAGACCATTTCCTTGAATATCAGCCTGGAAGCTGCTGACAGATTAATTACATTAGACCTATTCCATCATGGAAGAGATAATTCTCTTCTTTTTGAAACAGACTTGTACTCTAGATAGGGACAACTTTTCTTTGCCTATAATGCTTCTTCCCAAATTACTACTCTTTTTTTTTTTTAATGTTTATTTATTTTTGAGACAGAGCATGAATGGGGGAGGGGCAGAGAGAGAGGGAGACACAGAATCGGAAGCAGGCTCCAGGCTCCGAGCCATCAGCCCAGAGCCTGACGCGGGGCTCGAACTCACGAACCGTGAGATCGTGACCTGAGCTGAAGTCGGACGCTCAACCGACTGAGCCACCCAGGCGCCCCACCAAATTACTACTCTTATCCAATGCCTCACCCAGTGTTCTGGCATTTCAGTGTGGCTTCTGTCCAAAGCACTCATTTTACGTCTTATGAAGGGATGAAATGTACCTGCGCCCATGGAATTCACTGGTTCAACCATTTCCTCCAACATTCTGAAACAGCCAGCTTGCATGAATGGACTAGTGGCCTCTTGAAGACCCACTGTGCCAGCCATGTGGCTACACCTTGTGAGGGTGGAGCGACACTTTCCAGAATACGATATTTGCACTAACTCTGTGTCTGACATATGGTGCTGTTTGTCCCACAGCTATCTAGCATTCATGGGTCCAGGAATCAACAGGTGGAATTGGGAACATCCCCAATCACTGGTATTCCTGGTGACCCGCTGTAAAACTTTGACTCCTTGTCTCCACGACCCTATACTCTGCTGCCCTAGAGGTCTTAGTTCTAAAGGAGAAATGCTTTCACCCAGAGACACCGCAATGATTGTATTCAACTGAAATCTGAGACTTCCCCTCATCACTCTGAGGTACTTATGTCTCCATGGATGTCTCTCTGTCTGTCCTTCCAGCCAGGTCTTCTATCCACAACAAATTCCCTAGCCAAGAAAATGTGACAGCCTCATCCTGCCTTCTGCATATGCACTCCTGATCCACAGGGTACAGAGCCTGCCTGGAGGCTGGGTTGGGAGTGAGGTCTGGGAATCTCAGATCTGGGCACCTGGGGAATACCTGCTGAATCCTTGTCCACTGTCCTCCTGGGGCTGAAAGAGAGTGTGCCAAAGATGGGGAAGGAGTGTGTCTCACTTTCCTGTCTGCCTGTGTCACTCTGAGCTTTAATACCACTGTTTCACACCTGACAGTAATAGGCATCCTCATCCTTGGCCCTGGTCCTGCTGATGTTTACGGTGTCTGTGTCTTTGAAGTTGGAGCCCGAGAATCAGTCAGGAATCCCTGAGGGAGGCTTTCTATTGTCATATATGACCAGGAGTCTGTCCTGGCTTCTGCTGGTATCACTGAACACCAAAGGTTTCTACATTGTCTCCCTGAGAGGTGGTCATGGGGCCTCTGACAACAAGGGTAGCTGAGTCAGCACGCTGGAGGCCTTCAGGGAGCCTGACCATGGGGCTGGCCTGGGCCCCTGGACAGATACAGGCAACACCTGATTCAGGGAAAGGTGGTCATGTGGCCTCACTGCCTACCCCTCCTGCTCATGTCCCCTCTGCACCCCCCAGATGCACTCGTGTCTCCCGACCTTGGGACGTCATTAGAATGGGAAACTCTCTCATTCTGATGTGTGTTCATCATGGTGTATGTGGGAGTTTACTTTTATACAATCCCCTCCTGTTGAAGATGCATCACAATTTCCAGTCTATTTCCACATGGTACTTTTGTCTCTATGACATACTTCATTCCACTATAGACCAGCAGCTGGCATGGTGAACACTGATTCCTTTTATTGTTTCACCCATGTTTCATGTAAAAATGTGAAAATTTCCAGAAACCATTGCTGACTGAGGAACACTCCTTCAGCCTCTGTGTCTCTGTTTGGGTCCCAGGATCATGTCTTTGCACACAGAGTGAGCTCTGGGGATTGTATAGTCAGTGGCCACTGCGAGGAGCTGGATTCTGTCATTTAACCAAGGACATCCCGGGGACCAGACATGTGGCCTGAGTCTGGGAGAATCCACCTCACTCTGGAGACCGTCTCATAATGAGTCTGCAGACCCTCCTTCCAGTGGTCAGGGGCTCTGATTGGCTCACCTCCTGCCCCTGAGACACTCCTGAGCAAGGAAGCTGCAGCCTTGGTTCTGAGTCAGCCTGGAGGTGTGGAGGGAGAGGGAGAGGGTGAGTGGTCAGGGCATCTCTGGATGTGCGCAGCACAGAGGAGTCAGTTCCCTGGGACTTCTGTTGGACAGTGAGGTGACTGAAATTTCCCAGATGAGGTAATCACTGTGTCAGGACTCCTATCAGTGTCTTGGATGTCCCTGTGTGAGTCTGACCTGCAGAACATTGTCCCTGCAGCCTGAGAAGATAGGATGGATCATCCCTGCTTTCTTCTCATGACTGAACCTTGGACAGCTGTTAACCCACAGATTTCCTGTCCCTGTGAGGCTCCACCTGGGCAGCCTCAGCCTCTGTCCTGCTTCTCCTGCAGCATTGCTGCCCCCTGCTGGTGGAGGAGGACTCAGACCAGGAACTTCTCTTACCCCACAGGGCCTGTCACCTGAGAAAGGGTGTGGACTAGGGTTTCCAGTCTGCGTCTGTCAGCTGCCCCCCTGCCCTACCCAGCCCAGCACAGCCCAGCACACACAGGTCACATACACAGTGCAGACGCCATTTCTGTAATTGTCCCAGGGCTGAAATGCCCTGTCCTAGCCCACTGTTTTCTTACAAAAAGTAGAATGGAGCATACAGTGTAGTGCATTTGACAAAGCTGTGTGATGTCCCACAGCCACCAGATTCCTGTCTATTTAGGAAACAAGACTGATGCCTCCTGTATCTATTTTAGTGTAGTTGGTCATCAGAATAACGGGTGATTCTTCTGGCACAAAGTTCAGTTGTGCACCCAAATCTTTAATCTTACTGTTATTACTACTATTTTTACTACTTTTATTTTTTTAATACAAATCACATCTCTTGGAGTTTGGTTTGGGAGGATTTTAACCTAGCCTGCCTGTGGTTTGTTGAAATTGGGAATCTGCTGATTCAGACTTGGATACAATGCACATGATACAGGTCACAATTTACCTGAAAGATTTTTCTTGGATTCCCACAAAGGAAAACAGGAGAGTCCATCAACAAAGTTAACTCATTGGGACCCCACTGAATCATTCTTATTAGTGAGACTCTTCAATATTTTGTATTACTTAATTTGAAAGAAACGTTTTTCTTATATCTGTGTAAGATTCCCATTTAATAGCAGGTAAAGCTAATGCCCAGAGACTAGATTCCCAGATCACAGAAGAAAGTGAGGCGAGTCCAGGAGTAGAGCCCAGGTGTCCTGGATTCAGTCCCTGAGCTCTTAGGGGTGAAGCTTGTCCAGGGCAGGAGGGAGGGAGTATGGGGCTGGGCTGGGCAGTAGGGCTTCTGTCCCTCAGCTCACTGCCCTCCACATCCTGGTCTGGCCTAGAAAGGAGCCTCCTCAGCCTGCATGTTGGATGGTCAGCAAGGTTATGTCCCAGGTTAGAACTGGAGAATCTGTGGGGATGGTGGAGGCTGTCTGGCTGTGCGGGGACCTGGCCTGGGTCCTGATGCTCTGCTCTGCATTACTGCTTAGTCCTCTCTCTGTGCTCACCTGAGCAGGTGGGAGTGACAGGGGTTTCATGGCCACTCTGCAAGGGGCAGCTGAGTCTTGTAGGGGACCTTTAGGTTTAAGAGACTATGGGGCTCATTCTCTGGGATGTCACCCCTTGCAGCATTCCTGGAGCTGAACCCAGGGTGAGGGTCCTGCTCAAGGTCTTGTCTGGGCTGAGCCTGTGGGCAGTGCCTGTGGGGCAGCACCTGGGCAAAAAGTGAGGAAGGGGAGCGTGAGAGAGTCCAGGTCATGGTGGGACCCAGAGTTCTGTGTTCTGAGCCCACAGCTGAGCCTGGCAACTCCAAGCCTCCCTCACATCCTCACAAGTCCCCTTGAAAACGCTGCTTCTAAGGCTGGTGGAGAGAATCTCTGTGCTCCTGGGTGGGCTTCATGGATCTGGTTCATGAGGAGCTGTGCTCACCTCTTAGCTCCATAGTGGAGCTCTTGTCACTCTGTGTTTAAAACTCTGAACGATGAGGGAGAGAAGGGGCATGTGAGGGCATTTCTGTAGCTGTTCTCATGAAATGTGCCCTGTGACTATTTCTTTGCTTCTTTGTGTTAAAGAGATAGATGAAACATTTTATCATAACCATTTTTGACTTTTCAATTCACCTTCCCAGATTTTCTGTCTGTTCTCTGTGAGTGTTTCATGTCCCACATGGTGGAGTATGGTTGGGTGTACCTTGTCCTGAACTTTTCCTTAGATTTTATTGTCATTTCCTTTACTGTGGTTTTCTTATTTGCAGTAACTTGGGTGTTGGTGTGAAATTCAATCCGACAATCTCTGTCTTTTCATTGTGGCATAGACCATTTTTTGAATGTGTTAGTACTAGCATTTAATAATAGTATCCATGTATTTATTATCTAGTTGTCCCATGTGCTTTCCACTTCCTCTTTCCATTTAACTGTACTTTTAAATTAATGGAGCACTATTTATGCTTCTGTCTTACTTTTTTTTTTTTTTTTTTTTTTTTGCATATTACCTATAAGTTCTTCTTGTCTTAGTCTCAGTAACTTGTAATAATCTACCTTCAGGTGATGAATACCATGTTACATGGAGTATAAGAACCTGATAACATACTTGTATGTCACCTCTCAGCATATTTGTAGGATGTTACTATATATATAATTTTACCTATATTAGAAATTCCAACATATGTAGTTATAATATTTGCTGTATACAGCAAATTATCTCTTAAAGAGATTTAAATAATAAAAACTCTCAATATTTATCCCTATAGTTAGCATTTCTTTTTTTTCTCATGAGTAAAAACACATATATTTTCCAAAAAATATTGAAAATGGAATCTACTATTGTATAAAAATAATTATACATTATGAACAAGTAGGATGTCTTTCTTTTTTTGTTAATATGAAATTTATTGTCAAATTGTTTTCCATACAACACCCAGTGCTCATCCCAACAGGTGCCCTCCTCAATGCCCATCACAAACTTTCCCCTCCCTCCCACCCCCCAACAACCCTCAGTTTATTCTCAGTTTTTAAGAGTCTCTTATGATTTGGTTCCCTCCCTCTCTAACATTTTTTTTCCCTTCCCCTCCCTCATGGTCTTCTGTTAAGTTTCTCAGTATCCACATAAGAGTGAAAACATATGGTATCTGTCTTTCTCTGTATGACTTATTTCACTTAGCATTAGACTCTCCAGTTCCATCCACGTTGCTACAAAAGGCCATATTTCATTCTTTCTCATTGCCAAGTAGTATTCCATTGTATATATAAACCACAATTTCTTTATCCATTTATCAGTTGATGGACATTTAGGTTCTTTCCATGATTTGGCTATTGTTGAAAATTCTGCTATAAACATTGGGGTACAAGTGCCCCTATGCATCAGCACTCCTGTATCCCTTGGGTAAATTCCTAGCAGTGCTATTGCTGGGTCATAGGGTAGATTGATTTTTACGTTTTTGAAGAGCCTCCATACTGTTTCCAAAGTGGCTGCACCAGTTTGCATTCCCACCAACAGTGCAAAAGGGTTCCCCTTTCTCCACATCCTCTCCAGCATCTGTACTTTCCTGATTTGTTCATGTTAGCCACTCTGACTGGCATGAGGTGATATCTCAGTGTGGTTTTGATTTGTATTTCCCTGATAAGGAATGATGTTGAGCATCTTTTCATGTGCCTGTTGGCCATCTGGATGTCTTCTTTAGAGAAGTGTCTATTCATGTCTTCTGCCCATTTCTTCACTGGATTATTTGTTTTTCGGGTGTGGAGTTTGGTGAGCTCTTTATAGATTTTGGGTACTAGCCCTTTGTCCGATATGTCATTTGCAAATATTTTTTCCCATTCCGGCGGTTGCCTATTAGTTTTATTAATTGTTTCCTTTGCAGTGCAGAAGCTTTTTATCTTGATGAGGTCCCAATAGTTCATTTTTGCTTTTAATTCCCTTGCCTTTGGAGATGTGTCAAGTAAGAAATTGCTGCAGCTGAGGTGAGAGAGGTTTTCTCCTGCTTTCTCCTCTAGGGTTTTAATGGTTTCCTGTCTCACATTCAGGTCCTTTATCCATTTTGATTTTATTTTTGTGAATGGTATAAGAAAGTGGTCCAGTTTCATTCTTCTGCATGTTGCTGTCCAGTTCTGCCAGCACACTTTGTTAAAGAGACTGTCTTTTTTCCATTAGATATTCTTTCCTGCTTTGTCAAAGATTAGTTGGCCATACTTTTGTTGGTTCAATTCTGGGTTGTCTATTCTATTCCATTGGTCTATGTGTCTGTTTTTGTGCCAATACCATGCTGTCTTGATGATTACAGCTTTGTAGTAGAGGCTAAAGTCTAGGATTATGATGCCTCCCGCTTTGGTCTTCTTCTTCAATATTGCTTTGGCTATTCAAGGTCTTTTGTGGTTCCATATAAATTTTAGGATTGCTTGTTCTAGCTTAGAGAAGAATGCTGGTGCAATTTTGATTGGGATTGCATTGAATGTGTATATTGCTTTGGGTAGTATTGACATTTTAACAATATTTATTCATCCAATCCATGAGCACAGAATGTTTTTCCATTTCTTTGTATCTTCTTCAATTTCCTTCATAAGCTTTCTATAGCATACAGATCTTTTACATCTTTGGTTGGGTTTATTCCTAGGTATTTTATGCTTCTTGGTGCAGTTATGAATGGGATCAGCTTCTTTATTTGTCTTTCTGTTGCTTCACTGTTAGTGTATAAGAATGCAACTGATTTCTGCACATTAATTTTGTATCCTGCGACTTTGCTGAATTCATGTATCAGTTCTAGCAGACTTTGGTGGAGTCTATCAGGTTTTACATGTATAATATCATGTCATCTGCAAAGAGTGAAAGCTTGACTTCATCTTTGCCAATTTGATGCCTTTGATTTCCTTTTGTTGCCTGATTGCTGATGCTAGAACTTCCAACTCTATGTTAAACAACAGCAGTGATAGTGGACATCCCTGTTGTGTTCCTGATCTCAGGGGAAAGCTCTCAGTTTTTCCCCATTGAGGATGATATTAGCTGTGGGCTTTTCATAAATGGCTTTTATCATGTTTAAGTATGTCCCTTCTATCCCAACTTTCTCGAGGGTTTTTATTAGGAAAGGATGCTGAATTTTGTGAAATGCTTTTTCTCCATCTATTGACAGGATCATATGGTTCTTATCTTTTCTTTTATTAATGTGATGTATCACATTGATTGATTTGTGAATGTTGAACTAGCCCTGCAGCCCAGGAATAAATCCCACTTGATCATGGTGAATAATTCTTTTTATATGCTGTTGAATTTGATTTGCTAATATCTTGTTGAAAATTTTTGCATCCATATTCATCAGGGATATTGGCCTGTGGTTCTCTTTTATTGCTGGGTCTCTGTCTGGTTTGGGAATCAAAGTAATGCTGGCTTCATAGAATGAGTCTGGAAGTTTTCCTTCCCTTTCTATTTTTTGGAATAGCTTGAGAAGGATAGGTACAATCTCTGCTTTAAATGTCTGGTAGAATTCCCCAGGGAAGCCATCTGGTCCTGGACTCTCATTTGTTGGGAGATTTTTGATAAGTGATTCAATTTCTTCGCTGGTTATGGGTCTGGTCAAGTTTTCTATTTCTTCCTGTTTGAGTTTTATAAGGTGTGTGTGTGCTTAGGAATTTGTCCATTTCTTCCAGGTTGTCCAGTTTGTTGGCATATAATTTTTCATAGTATTCCCTGATAATTGCTTGGATTTCTGAAGGATTGGTTGTAATAATTCAATTTTCATTCATGATTTTATCTATTTGGGTCATCTCCCTTTTCTTTTTGAGAAGCCTGGCTAGAGGTTTATCAATTTTGTTTATTTTTTCAAAAAGCCAACTCTTGGTTTCATTGATCTGCTCTACAGTTTTTTTAGATTCTATATTGTTTATTTCTGTTCTGATCTTTATTATTTCTCTTCTTCTGCTGGGTTTGGGGTGTCTTTGCTGTTCTGCTTCTGTTTCCTTTAGGTGTGCTGTTAGGTTTTGTATTTGGGATTTTTCTTGTTTCTTGAGATAGGCCTGGATTGCAATGTATTTTCCTCTCAGGATTGCCTTCACTGCATCCCAAAGCGTTTGGATTGTTGTATTTTCATTTTCATTTGTTTCCATATATTTTTAAATTTCTTCTCTAATTGCCTGGTTGACACATTCATTTTTTAGTAGGGTGTTCTTTAACCTCCATGCTTTTGGAGGTTTTCCAGACTTCTTCCTGTGGTTGATTTCAAGTTTCATAGCATTGTGGTCTGAAAGTGTGCATGGTATGATCTCAATTCTTTTATACTTATGAAGGGCTGTTTTGTGACCCAGTATGTGATCTGTCTTGGAGAATGTTCCATGTGCAGTGGAGAAGAAAATATATTCTGTTGCTTTGAGATGCAGAGTTCTAAATATACCTGTCAAGTCCATCTGATCCAATGTATCATTCAGGGTCCTTGTGTCTTTATTGATCTTGTGTCTAGATGATCTATCTATTGTTGTAAGTGGGGTATTAAAGTCCCCTGCAATTACCACATTCTTATCAATAAGGTTGCTTATGTTTGTGATGAATTGTTTTATATATTTGGGTCTCCCGTATTCGGCGCATAGACATTTATAATTGTTAGCTCTTCCTGATGGATAGACCCTGTAATTATTATATAATGCCCTTCTTCATCTCTTGTTATAGCCTTTAATTTAAAGTCTAGTTTGCCTGATATAAGTATGGCTACTCTAGCTTTCTTTTGACTTCCAGTAGCATGATAGTTCTCTATCCCCTCACTTTCAATCTGAGGGTGTCCTCAGGTTTAAAATGAATCTCTTATAGACAGCAAATAGGTGGATCTTGTTTTTTTTTTTTTTTTTTTATCAGTTCTGATACCCTATGTCTTTTGGTTGGAGCATTTAGTCCATTTACATTCAGTGTTATTATTGAAAGAGATGGGTTTAGAGTCATTGTGATGTCTGTACGTTTCATGCTTGGAATGATGTCTCTGGTACTTTGTGGTCCTTGCAACATTTCACTCACAGAATCCCCCTTAGGATCCCTTGTAGGGCTGGTTTAGTGGTGATGAATTCCTTCAGTTTTTGTTTGTTTGGGGAAACCTTTATCTGTCTTTCTGTTCTGAATGACAGACTTGCTGGATAAAGGATTCTCGTCTGCATATTTTTTCTGTTCATCTCATTGAAGATTTCCTGCCATTCCTTTATGGCCTGCCAAGTTTCAGTATAGACAGGTCTGCTACTACTCTTATGTGTCTACCTTTGTAAGTTAGAGCCTTTTTATCCATGGCTGCTTTCAGAATTTTCTCTTTATCCTTGTATTTTGCCAGTTTCACTATGATATGTCATGCAGAAGATCGATTCAAGTTATGTCTGAAGGGAGTTCTCTGTGCCTCTTGGATTTCAATGCCTTTTTCCTTCCCCAGATCAGGGAAGTTCTAAGCTATGATTTGTTCAAGTACACCTTCAGTACACCTTCAGTACACCCTTTCTCTCTTCTTCTTCTTCTTCTTCTTCTTCTTCTTCTTCTTCTGGAATTCCTATGATACAGATATTGTTCGGTTTGATTGCATCACTTAGTTCTCTAATTCTCCCTTCATACTCCTGGATTTTTTTTATCTCTCTTTTCCTCAGCCTCCTCTTTTTACATAATTTTATCTTCTAATTCGCCTATTCTCTCCTCTGCCTCTTCAATCCCTGCTATGGCCACCTCCATTTTATTTTGCACCTCATTTATAGCATTTTTTAGTTCCTCATGACTATTTCTTAGTTCCTTGATCTCTGTATCAATAGATTTTCTGCCGTCCTCTATGCTTTTTTCAAGCCCAGTGATTAATTTTATGACTATTATTCTAAATTCTTGTTCCCTTATATTGCTTAAATTGGTTTTGATCAATTTGTTAGCTGTCGCTGCTTCTTGGAGTTTCTTTTGAGGAGAATTCTTCCATTTCATCATTTTGGGTAGTCCCTGCAGTAGCTCCAAACTACAGGGCACTTCCCCCGTGCTGTCTGCGAGTAATTTGAGTTGGTGGGCGGGGCCGCAGTCAGACCTGATGTCTGCCCCCAGCCCACCACTGGGGCCACAGTCATACTGGTGTGTACATGATCTTCCCCTCTCCCAGGGGCATGACTCACTGTGGAGTGAGTGGTGTGACCCCTGTCTGGGCTACTTGCACACTGCCAGGCTTGTGGTGCTGCTTCGATGGGATCTGGCCAAGGGCGTATTAGCCAGGGTGGATCTGGAAGGTGCACAGGGGCAGAAGGGGCAGGCTTAGCCCGCTTTGCCATGGGTGGTCCCCTGTGGCAAGGGCCCTGCAGCACCAGGAGGCAGGCAGACCCATTGGAGGGATGGATCCACAGAAGCACAGTGTTGGGTGTTTGTGAGGTGCAAGCAAGTTCGGTGATGACAATTGGTTCCCTTTGGGAGTTCAGCTGGGGGATGGGAGAGGGAGATGGCGCTGGCCAGCGCCTTTCTTCCCCACGGAGCTGAGCTCTGTCTTCCGGGGCTCAATAACTCTCCCTCCCGGTGTCCTCTCGCCCTCCCCACTGTCCGAGAGCAGGGCTGTTGACTTTTAACATTCCAGATGTCAAGTCCTGCTGGCTGTCAGAACTCACAGAATCCAGCCCCTCCGCTTTTGCAAGCCACACTTGGGGGCTTTGCCTTGCCCGGAGGGCTGCCCCTCCACTGCCCTGGCTCCCTCCCACCAGTCCATGTAGTGCACACCACCTCTCTGCCCTTCCTACCCTCTTCTGTGGGCGTCTTATCTACGTTTGACTCCAAAGAGTCCATTCTGCTGGTCTGGTGGTTTTCTGGGTTATTTAGGCAGATGTGGGTGGAATATAAGGGATCAGCAGGATGAGGTGAGCCCAGCGTCCTCCTATGCCACCATCTTCCATCCCTGAAAATCTATAGTTAGCGTTCTGATTTTTAGATTCATTTTGTAGAATCACATTCTTTCTGGAATTACCTTCTCCTGCTTGAAGGATGTCTACTTATTGCTTATATTATGGGTCAGGTGATGAGCAATTCTGTCATTTTTTTTTATCAGGAAAACTTTTAATTTTTTATCAGAAAACTTTTTCATTTTCAAGGGCATCTTCCCTAGATGAAGAATTAAGGTTTTTGCCTTTTTCAGTAATTTAAAGATGTTAATCCACCGTCTCTTGCTGGCATTTCTGCCAGTACAAAATCCACTGGAATCTGTCTCTTTGTTCCCCTGAGTGCAGGATGTCTCTTCCTCTGGTTCCTTCTATGACTGTCTCTTTTTCAGTGCCTTGAACGTTTGATATTAATGGATTTGTGGGGTTTTTTTTTTTCTTATTTCTTGTGCTTAAAGTTTGTTATGATTTTTGGACCTGTTACTTTTGAGTTTTCAACAAATTTAGAAAAATTTCCCTATAATTCTTACTATCCTCTGTACCCCACTTTCTCTCCTTTTCTGACACACTCACATCCTATTATGTTGCTAAAGGTGCCCTAAAGCTTGGTGATTCTCTTTAAATTTAAATTTTTACATTTTTCTGTCTCTCTCTGTGCTGTGTCTGCAGATTCCCCTACATATTGTTCCCCTTGTCGTGTCTGCTGCTCATCTCAACCCTCGTGCTTGAGATTGGAGATGTTGCAGATTTCATCTGTAGGGTTTGGTTTGATCCTTTAATTTTCTTCTCTGTCTCCTGCTAACATGCAAACATTCAGACTCAATTTTGACTGAACTTTACAACATCAGTCTTGCTTGAATGCCCAGCCCTCCTGTCTCCCTGCATCTTCCAGACCTACTGCCCCATGACCACATGACCCAGGTCTTAAAATAACCTTCTGTTCTCTCTCTCTGCATATGTGTGTGTGTAACCTGTAAATATACATACTGTTCGATATGAGACACATGGTCTATTGCCTCCATGTTCTCTGGAGAATCCTAACGAATGCACCTTGGTACTTCTTACTCATTGTGGTTCAAATGGCTTCATTTTATGTGCTATTTAGGGGTGGAAATCTTTTCCTCACTTATTAATGCACCTCCTTATGACATGATGTCATTCACATGTAGAATAAGGATGCGACATTCTTTCCCTCATTCTATTCCTAACGTTGTCATATATTTTGTTTTTTTATTCATTATAAATCATAACATTGTTATTTCTGCTTAAACAGTTGACTGTCTTTTATAGACATCAAGCAATGTAATCTTTTTTATATTTACCCATATAGTTATGACATCAGATATTTAGTCTATCTGTGTGTAGATTCATATTTCTCTCTGTCACCCTTTCCTACCCGAGGGGTGTCCTTTACTATTGCTTGTGCTGAGGGTCTGTGGGTGACCAGTTCTGTGAGGTTTGCAGCCTGAGAAAGGCTTATTTTATCTTCAATTTCAATGGCAATTTTAGTGGATGAAGAGCAAGGTTGGCAGGTATTTTCTATTAATGTTTTGAAACCATTGCTCCCCCGTTTCCCTGTTTACATGGCTTATAATGAGAAATGTGGTTCCACCATGATGCTGATTGCTCTGTGGGGACAATGACTCTTCTCTAGTTGTGAGTGTTTGCAGCACTTGTTTGTAGCAATTTCATTAAGATGTGTGGTGTTGGCTCCCATGTTCCCTGCGGCTGAGGTTTGTTGAACTTTTGGGCATATTGGCTAATAGGTTTCACCAAATTTGGAATACTTTTTTTTTTCTTCAAACTATTTTCTATTAACCACCTGCTCCCTACCTTCTCTCCCTCAGTTACTCCAATTATAGACTTAAGGCTGCATGAAGTTGTCCTAATTACCCTGAGGATTTATTCATTTTTCCAGCATTTGCTCTTTCTGTTTCATTTTTAATAGTTTTTATTGCCAGGAAATCCAGTTCACTAATCTCTTCTTTTCTAGCATCAAATCTGCTGACAATATCACATTGTATTTCAGATCATGTAATTATCATCTGGGGGCATTTTAAAAGATTGGTTCTTTAAAAACTATCCTCCATGTGTTCTTCTAACATGTTCAGTAATTCCTCCACCCCCCAGTAACTAATGAACAGAGTTACAATAACTGTATGCATATTCTCCCCTGATCCATCCTGTGCAGAGCCTTCCTGGTGAGCTGGGTGGGGACGGAGGTCTGGGGACTTCATCTGGAGAGCTGGGTCAGTCCTGCTCATGCTTTGTCTACAGGCTTCCTGGGGCTGGAGGAGAGTGTGACACAGATGGGGAATGGGTTTGGGTCTCGCTTCCCCATTTGCCTGTTTCACCATTGGCATCGCTACTTTGTCCCATGCTTGACAGTAATACTCAGCCTCGTCCTCAGCCCGGCCCCGTTGATGGTTGGGGTGGCTGTGTTTCCTGAGTTGGAGCCAGAGGACCAGTCAGGGATCACTGAGGGCCAGTTGCTATCATCATAGATAATCAGCATGGGGGCCTGGCCCATCTTCTGCTGGTACCATTGAACAACTTTCCCTCCAATGATGTTTCTACTACCTGTGATCTGGGCTGTCTGTCCCAGGATCACTGACATTTATGGGGACTGCATCAGCACATTGGAGGTCACGGAGACTTTAAAAGAGCAAAATGAGTTGGGATGGAAGTTTAAGAATCCATTTCCAGGAAATCCCTTAAACTACCCAGCCTGGATTGAGATCCAGGGATTCTTTAGGTGCTAAGGCGCCTTTTCTTATCAGTCTCATCCCCTGGGGCTTATGGGTCTGGCTGGTGGATGGAGGCTTGGACCAACCCTTTCTCTTGTCAGAACCATCCCCTTAGGGCTCACACAGATCTGGTGAGCAGGGGCAGTGGGGGGTGGGGGCGCAGATTACACCACTCTAGTCCCTTGTCCCATACAATGTAATGAATACCTGTGTGGTGAGCCAGGACACTGAATGAGAAGAGGGGTCCGGGCCATGGTGGAGGTGCCCTGATGCTGCTACCCAGGCCAGAGCTGGGCAAAGTCTCCTCTAGGCCTCTCTTATTCCCTTGCTGGAGGGACCTGCCCTTTATGCAAATCAGCTGGGCCTCAGGCTGCTGTTGCGGAACTTTGTGGTTTCAGAGAAGGACTCAGCCCCAAGGGGCACAGAGAGTGGAGGGGCAGCCTGATTCCATAGTCTGGGGCCAACATCTCCACCCCAGATTAGCTCCTGGGTTCACTCCTTGCCTGGCTAGTCTTGATACCTCAGAGGTGGAGTTTGTCTTTATTTTCTGAACACATTCTATAAGAGACACTCTGAGGTTTACACAGGTGCAGGGTGCTACATCAGATCACAGATCGTGGGCCATAGACACCAAATAAAGTCCGTTTTCTGTCAAGGGCTAATGGAGTAATCAAAACCATCATGGTGCTGTAATAGTCTGTTCTTGGCTGTGAGCTGGTCATAGGGGCTGTGCCTCAGGATCCTCATTTTACAGTGAGGGGCAGGGGCAGGTCAGATACAAAAAAAATATTGGTTGTATAAGAGAATGAGAGGGGACTTCAAGGATCAGTAACTCTTCAAGGGAATGTTTACCATAATTACGAAGTCTTCGGTTGTTGGAAAAATGTATAATAAACATCTTAATGTGTAAGTTAAGTCGAAAAAGTTTACTGAGAAAATCACTGTTTCAGGCACTGGGAAAGGGGTTATTAGAATTTTCTAGGCCCTACTCCCTTTAGGGAGGTACCTGGAGGGACGAGTGAGGGGGAGGTGGGAGGAACTTCCAGGAAGGAGGATCAGCTGTGTCTGGTAGGACAGGGGGCTGTCAGCACCTCCCAGAGGGAGAGAGAGGGACATGTGTGATCACAGGGAGGAAGGGTGTTTGTGGACTCTGAGAGCTTTTTGTTTCATGAGGGTGAGGTAGGGCACGGTTTGGTGGGGGGCATTTTGCCTGCATTGTATTAGAGAAACAATCAACATCTCCATGAGCAGGACTGTACACACATAGTCTGAAGAATCTGTACTTGAGAGTGAAAGATGACACTGTAGACGAATGACCAATGTCAAATGACCTGAAGGTCTCAGATCCTGGTTACTACCCACCACTGACTATTAGAAGCCCTGATGCCCAGGCCCTCCCCATTGGCAGGTGGTTTTGGCAGGTGATCTCTGCTGCCCCCTGGTGGCCACTCCACACTTGCTGCTGGAGGTGTAGGAACCTCCCTTGTGTAGATTCATAATCTATAGCTCAGGTCCTGATTCCTGATCCATGGACTATTGCCACAGTGAGGAATGACTTTTCGATGCATGAATTCTGCCTGCCTCAGGTTCTGACATGAGGGGCCCAGATTACCCACGATAACATGAAAAGGCTCATTTGGAGGAGGAGAGCACAGGTTTCACTGAGGAGTCCCTGTACCTGTCTCTCGTGTGATGGGAGGTCATGCAAGAGGTACCACAACTTAGCAGTGGGTTTACAGGGCTGATGGTATGGCTCTTGCTGGTGCCAACGGTGGGTGCAAGGCTGCTTGGTGGTGGTGGAGGTAACCAGGGACTAATGTCCCAAAGACAGAGACAGGAGAGCATCCACCCAGCACACATGTATTCAGACCCACATTGGGCTGGCTCACATTCCATCCTGGGAATTCTGTGTGAACAAGACACAGTCCCTACTGAAAACGGAACTGTAGTGCTGCTCTTGGGATGGTAAGAGAAACAAGCAGTGAGATGTGTGTAGGAAGAGCCCTATTATCTCCTCAGGTAGTGGTGGGGGTGAGTGGGAGTAATGATCTGATAGAACAGGACAAACTTAAGGGGCTTTGGGTTCACACCCAGTTCAGGGCCAGGGTGGAGTTTCTCCTGAAGTGAGCATTCTCAGCACAGAGGGTGTGGTCAGGTGTGGTAAGAGGCCATTTCCAGTACTAAGTCAAGCTCTTTTGACAACAGCTTGGCACATAGAGAGGCCTCCAGGTGGAGGTTGCCAGAGCAGGGACAGGTTAATACATGTCCCAGTGCCTGGTATCTCCCTAGGTACCTGGGGGATGAAGTCACTCAGGACAGTGGTTATTATCCCTTGCATCCCCCTTTTACCCATGTAAAGCCACAGGGAGACTACTACTTGTGCCTCTGGTCTTGGTCCCCTGTCTTGTCCCACAAGGATAAACTGTCACTGGTCTCCCCAACACCCCAGACTGGCTGGGCTGAGCGGGAACATGAGGGAGGGGTGCATCCGAGAGGGAAAAGAGACTGGGAGAGGCCTGCAGGTCCCCAGTCCCTGAGAGGCAGAGAGAAGAGCAGAGGCTGGCAGGTGCAAGGCAGCAACAGTCACCTGCACCAGGTGAGAAAGGCTGCCCAGGCTGAGAGGGGATGTGGGACAACTTCAGCCAGAATGTTCCAGGTCCTGAAGGGGACAGCTTCTTCCTCTCAGTTCTGGCAGCTGCCTGTGGGGGGCGCTGCTGCACTTGGCCATTGGGCCGCCTGAGGACCAGGGAGGCGCCAGCCCATTCATTGTCCTGTTGATGAGAAAGCCTATGGTGAGAATCTCCAGATGATAATTATCTGGAGAATATTCATTATCCTTTAACCTGAAAAATCCCTGGAAATACTATTTGGTCATAGGGATTCCCTCCAAAGATCATCATTTTAGTTCATTAGGTCAATCAGTAAATGTTAGATGAAATATTCCAAATTGCACTTGCTATGCTTTGGTGAGGAGAAAATGATTTCCTGTCCTGTTTCTCCCCACTCCCACGAAGGTATCCCTTTGACATGAGCCAGGAGTGGAAATAGGGGAAGCTTATGCGTTTCCCTCTTCTAAAATTCTTCACCTGTTGTTTTGACCTAATGAAATTGCTCTAAAAATTAGTTTCAAACACACAAGTCTAAGATTTGTGAAGGGAAATTCAACTTACGAAAAAATTTATTCAAGTCTTGGAAAAAGTCTTTTCCTCAGAGTGACACTGCGGCCAAAATACAGATGAAGCCACCACACAGGGTCAGCACAGGGGTGGGTGTGAGTCACTGTGGGTCAGACCTGAGCTAAGGGTCAGACCTATCTGGTGGAGGGGATGGGATAGGGGGCTGTGGAAGGGCACTGGTGCCAAGAAAAAGTCCCCACGTGGGACACAAGATGGTGTCTGTACTTCCTCCACAGTTTGTGTAAAATCTAAGGAAGAAGAGCCTGGGGCATCAGGGGCCTGGTCCCCTCTTCACGAAGCCGCAGGTAGCTCTTCGGGATGTGGGGATGCCTCATGCAGAACCAGACCTGACACAGCCCCATATCTGTATATATAACCCTGTGGACAGAAGTGAGGGCAAGCACCTGACCCTACGGACCCTGGGTGGGAGAGAGCAGGGCATCTGTGCTGCACACTGTGCCTCCCTGGGGGCCTCTCACTTGTGCTGGGAGCAGGGGAGTGGGAGTGAGGCCACCCAGTGTGTGGTCCTGGAGGATCAGCACCACAGGCACCTGGGAGCTGTTCCACATGCAGATGCCTGGGCCCCACCCTGACCCGCCTCAGCTGCATCTTATGAAGTACCCCTCCTCAGGAGACTGTGTGCTCACTGAGTGTCACAGACTCCGAGTCTAAGCCACTGTAGAAAATCTCACTTCCTCCCTTTGTCTCCCCAGGTCCTACTGGGCCACCTGGGACAGTTTTAGGATTGTTTGTTCTAGCTTTAAGAAGAATGCCAGTGCTATTTTGATAGGGATTGCATTGAATGTATAGATTGCTTTGGGTGGTATTGGCATTTTAACAATATTTATTCTTCCAATCCATGAGCTTGGAATGTTTTTCCATTTCTTTGTATCTTCTTCAATTTCCTTCATAAGCTTTCCATAGTTTTCAGCATACAGATCTTTTACATCTTTTGTTGGGTTTATTCCTAGGTATTTTGTGGTTCTTGGTGCAATTGTAAATGGGTTCAATTTCTTGATTTCTCTTTCTGTTGCTTCATTATTGGTGTACAGAAATGCAACCGATTTCTGTACATTGATTTTGTACCCTGCAACTTTGATGAATTAATGTATCAGTTCTAGTAGCCTTTTGGTGGAGTCTTTTGGGTTTTCAATATAGAGTTTAATGTTCTGTGAAAAGTGAAAGTTTCACTTCTTCTTTCCCAACTTGGATGCCTTTTATTTTGTTTGGTTGTCTCACTGATGAGGCTAGGACTTCCAACACTATGTTAAATAACAGTGGTGAGAGTGGACATCCCTGTCATGTTCCTGATCTCAGGGGGAAAGTTCTCAGTTTTTCCCCATTGAGTATGATATTAGCTGTAGGCTTTTCACATATGGCTTTTATGATATTTAGGTATGTTCCTTCTATCCCGAATTTCTTGAGGGTTTTTATTAAGAAAGGATGCTGTATTTGATTAAGAAAGGATGCTGTATTAAGGAAAATGCTTTTTCTGCATCTATTGAGAGGATCATGTGGTTCTTGTCCTTTCTTTTATTGATGTGATGTATCACATTGATTGTTTTGCAAATATTGAACGAGCCCTGCAGCCCAGGAATGAATCCCACTTGATCATGGTGAATCATTCTTTTCATATGCTGTTGGATTTGATTTGCTAGTATCTTGTTGAGAATTTTTGCATTCATGTTCATCAAGGATACTGGCCTGTAATTCCTGTTTTGTGGGGTCTCTGTTTTTTGGGAATCAAAGTAATGCTGGCTTCATAGAATGAGTCTTAAAGCTTTCCTTCCATTTCTATTTTTTGGAACAGCTTGAGAAGGATAGGTATTAACTCTGCTTTAAATATCTGGTAGAATTCCCAGGGAAGCCATCTGGCCCAGGACTCTTATTTGTTGGGAGATTTTTGATAACTGATTCAATTTCTTCACTAGTTATGGGTCTGTTCAAATTTTCTATTTCTTCCCATTTGAGTTTTGGTAGTGTGTGGGTGTCTAGGAATGTGTCCGTTTCTTCCAGGTTGTCCGGTTGGCATATAATTTTTCCTAGTATTCTCTGATAATTGTTTGTATTTCTGAAAGATTGATTGTGATAAGTCCATTTTAATTTGTGATTTTATCTATTTGGGTCTTCTCTGTTTTCTTTTTGAGAAGTCTGGCTGGGGGGTTATCAATTTGGTTTATTTTTTCAAAAAATAGCTCTTAGTTTCATCGATCTGTTTTAGTTTTATTCTATTTATTTTATTTCCACTCTGATCTTTTTCTCTTCTTTTGCTGGCCTTTGTGTTTCTTTGTTGTTTTGCTTCTAGTTCTTTTAGGTGTGCTGTTAGATTTTGTATTTGGGATTATTCTTGTTTCTTGAGATAGGCCTGGATTACAATGTATTTTCTTCTTAGGACTGCTTTTGCTGCATCCCAAAGGGTTTGGACCATCCCGTTTTCGTTTTCATTTGTTTCCATATATTTTTAAATTTCTTCTTTAATTGCCTGGTTGACCCATTTATTCTTTAGCAGGATGTTCTTTAACCTCCATGCATTTGGAGGTTTTCCAAACTTTTTCCTGTGGTTGATTTCTAGTTTCATAGCATTGTGATCTAAAAATGTGCATGGTATGGTTAATTATTTCATATTTATTGAGGGCTGTTTTGTGACCCAGTATGTGACCTATCTTGGAGAATGTTCCATGTGTACTCGAGAAGAATGTGTATTCTGCTGCTTTAGGATGAAAAGCTCTGAATATATCTATCAAATCCATCTTGTCCAGTGTATCATTCAGAGCCATTGTTTCTTTATTGATTTTCTGCTTATATGATCCATCCATACCTGTAAGTGGAGTATTAAAGTCCCCTGCAATTACTGCATTCTTATCAGTAAGATTGCTTATGTTTGTGATTAATTGTTTTTTATATTTGGGTGCTTCTGAATTCGGTGCTCCTGAATTTATAATTGTTAGCTCTTATTGATGGATAGACCCCATAATTATGATATAATGTGCTTCTTTATCTCTTGTTACTGCCTTTAGTTTAAAATCTAGTTTGTCTGATATAAGTATGGCTACTCCAGCTTTCTTTTGACTTCCAGTAGCCTGATAAATGGTTCTTCATCCCCTCACTTTCTTTTTTTTTCTTAATTTTTAATCTTTATTTATTTTTGAGAGGCAGAGGCACAGAGTATGAACAGAGAGAGAGGGAGACACAGAATAGTAGCAGGCTCCAGGCTGTGAGCTGTCAGCACAGAACCTGAAGTGGGGCTTGAACCCACGAACCATGAGATCATGACCTAAGCCAAAGTCAGACACTCAACTGACTGAGCCACCCAGGCACCTCATCATCCCCTCACTTTCAATCTGAAGGTGTCCTCAGGTCTCAAATGGGTCTCTTGTAGACAGCAAATAGATGGGTCTTGTGTTTCTATCCATTCTGATACCCCATGTCTTTTGATTGGAGCATTTAGTCCATTTACATTCAGTGTTAATTATTGAAAGATATGGATTTAGAATCATTGTGTTATCTGTATGTTTCATGCTTGTAGTGATGTGTCTGGTCCTTTGTGATCTTTGTAACATTCCACTCACAGAATCCCCTTTAGGATCTCCTGTAGGTCTGGTTTAGTGGTGATGAATTCCTTCAGTTTTTGTTTGTCTGGGAAAATATTTATCTCTCCTCCTATTCTGAATGACAGCCTTGCTGGATAAAGGATCCTTGGCTGCATATTTTTTTTTCCTATTCAGCACTTTGAATATTTCCTGTCACTCCCTTCTGGCATGCCAAGTTTCGGTGGATAGTTCTGCTACTACCCTTATGTGTCTAGCCTTGTAGGTTAAGGCCCTTTTGTCCCTACCTTCTTTCAGAATTCTCTCTTTATCTTTGTATTTTGCCAGTTTCACTGTTATATGTCATGCAGAAGATCGATTCCTGTTACGTCTGATGGGAGTTCTCTGTGCCTCCTGGATTTCAATGTCTGTTTCCTTCCCCAGACTGGAGAAGTTCTCAGCTATGATTTGTTCAAGTACATCTTCTTCCCTTTCTCTCTCTTCTTCTTCTTCTTCTTCTTCTTCTTCTTCTTCTTCTTCTTCTTCTTTTCTTCTTCTTCTTCTCCTGGGACTCCTATGATATGGATATTATTCTGTTTTATTGAATCACTTAGTTCTCTAATTATCCCCTCATGGTCTAGAATTTTTTAAATCTTTTTCTCAGCTTCATCTTTTTCCATAACTTTATTTCCTATTTCACTTATTCTCCCATCTGCCTCTTCAAACTTTGCTGTCACCACCTCTAGTTTATTTTGCACCTCATTTACAACGTTTTTAAATTCATCATGACTATTTGTTTAGATCCTTGATCTCTGCAGAAATAGATTCTCTGCTGTCTTCTATGCTTTTTTCAGGCCCAGTGATTAATCTTATGACTATTATTCTAAATTCTTGTTCAGTTGTATTTTTTATATCTGTTTTGATCAACTCTTTAGCTGTCATGTCTTCCTGAAATTTCTTTTGAGGAGAATTCTTCCATTTCATCATGTTGGCTAGTTTTCTGTTCCTTATGTGTTTAAAAGCTTGTTGTGTGCCCTGCACCTGCGAGCACTACTCTATTTACTGTCCAGGGCCTGGCCCTTCACGAGGTGTTTTTTTTTTTTTTTTTTTGAGTGTGTTACTTGCTCTCTGTTTTTGTGACTTTGGTTGCTTTAATCTCCCTACTCGTAGTAATGTTTTGGACCCTCCACCAGGTGTGCTTTGATTTTTTCCCTGCAGTATCCCTGGAGAGGAAAACAAACAAACCAACAAAAACCAAAAACAAACACACCAAAAGCAAAAACCCAGAAACACCAGTTACAAGTACACAACAGGGTGGAGGTGGTGCTAATGGAAGAGGCCTTATCCCATACAAAGAGAGATATGACAGGGGCGAGGAAAAAGAAAAGAACAGAAAAGAAAACTGACCAGACAGAGAAACTATATGGCTTAATCCAGAGAGAGAGAGAAAGGAAAACAAAGGAGATGTAGAACAGGTATAAAGAGAATAGATTAAATATGTCTGCTTAAACACACCAACAACCAGAATAACCAGACTAGAGGAGGGAAGAGATAAGAAAATGGAAAAAAGGGAAAAAATATATATATAATAAGAATTGTCTGATAATTAAATCAGGAAAATGCAAAACTTCTGGGTGCATTGGAACTGGTGGCAGTGCTGGTCTGGAGGAGAGGCTGTCTAGTTCCTCAGCATCAATCCCGTGCCAGTAAATACCAGTTATCAGGCACGGAGGGGCATGGATTGGTGTAGATGTGTCCCGCCTCCACTATAGGCCTGCTGTCATTCCCTGAAGCCCCACTTGTTGGTGATGGGGAGAAAAATGGCGACACCCCAGTCTCTCCTCTATGGACTGGGTGTCCCAAACTACTCTGTTCAGGCAGTCCTCACTGTGCCACTGGCTCAATCGAGGCAGTTTGTCCTGCTCCACCGACTCCGGTGCCTCCCTGGCACTTGGCTGGGATTTAAACCCCAATGTCTTAAAGGATCCCGTTCCATGCCCCAATTCCAAGGAAGTGCCACTCCATGCCACCAGTATACAGTTTGTGGCTGGTGGGCACAGGCAGTCTTTGTCCTTTGAACAGTTATATATCTTCTTCCCACAGCCCTCCAGGGAGGGGATTGCTTTCTCCCACTGTGGACTTCGCCTCTGAACTAGTTGCTGAGCCTGGGGCTGGCTCCTCTCCTCCCCAGGTGCATGAACAGGGAAGCTGGCCCCAGTCCAGAGAAAGCCCTGCAGATAGAGATTGGATGTTTCTCTGTCCCAGCTTGACATTTCAAATGGGAATAGGATCACCCTGGAAACGAGATATCCCACTTCCTTTCCTCTCTGCTCCTGGAGACCGTTTCCAGCAACCTCTGGCCCAGCATACATACAGACATTCTCCACTGGGCATCTTCCAATTTCCCAGGATTCTGGATGTTTATTTTAAAAAAATTTTTTTAATGTTTATTTATTTTTGAGACACACACACACACACACACACACACACACACACAAACAGATGGAGTGTGAGCAAGGGAGGGGCAGAGATAAAGTGAGACAGAATCTCAAGCAGGCTCCAGGCTCTGAGCTGTCAGCACAGAGCCTGATGCGGGTCTTGAACCCATGAACCGTGAGATCATGACATGAGCTGAAGCCAGATGCCTAACTGACTGAGCCACTCAGGCACCTGCAGACAATCTAGATTTTAAAATAAATACTGTGACAAGAGATGAAGAAGGGTATTATATCACAATTAAGGGGTCTATCCACCAAGAAGACCTAACAATTGTAAACATTTATGCTCCAAACGTGGTAGAACCCAAATATATAAATCAATTAATTGCACACATACAGAAACTCATTGATATTAATACCATAATAGTAGAGGACTTCAACACCCCACTTACAACAATGGACAGATCATCTAAACAGAAAATCCACAAGGAAACAGTGGTTTTGAATGACACAGTGGACCAGATGGACTTAACAGATACATTCAGAACATTTCATTCTAAAGCAGCAGGATACAAATTCTTCTCTAGTGCATGTGGAACATTCTCCAGAATAGATCACATACTGGGACACAAATCACCCCTCAACAAGTACAAAAAGATCGAGATCATAACATGCAGATTTTCAGACCACAACGCTATAAAACCAAAATCAACCACAAGAAAAAATGTGGAACGATAACAAATACTTGGAGACTAAAGAACATCCTACTAAAGAATGTATGGGCTAACCAAGAAGTTAAAAAGGAGATTAAAAAGTACATAGAAGCCGATGAAAATGAGAACATCACAGCCCAAAACCTCTGGGACGCAGCAAAGGCAGTCATAAGAGAGAAGTATATAGCAATCCAGGCCTTCCTAAAGAAGAAAGAAAGATCTCAAATACATAACCTAATCTTACACCTTAAAGAACTGGAAAAAGAACAGCAAATAAAACCCCAAACCAGCAGAAGACGGAGAATAATAAAGATTAGAGTAGAAATCAATGCTATCGAAAGAAACAAACAAACAAACAACCAAGCAAACAAAACAGTAGAACAGATCAATGAAACCAGGAGCTGGTTCTTTGAAAAAATTAACAAAATTGATATACCACTAGCCAGTTTGATCAAAAAGAAAAAGGAAAGGACCCAAATAAATAAAATCAAGAATGAAAGAGGAGAGATCACAACTGACACAGCAGAAATACAAACAATAGTAAGAGAATATTATGAGAAATTTTATGCCAGAAAAAAGAACAATCTGGAAGAAATGTACAGATTCCTAGAAACATATAAACTACCAAAACTGAAACAAGAAGAAATAGAAAATTTGAACAGATCCATAACCAGTAAAGAAATCAAATTAGTAATCAAAAGTCTCCAAAAAAATAAGAGTCCAGGGCCGGATGGCTTTCCAGGGGAATTCTACCAAACATTTAAAGAAGAGTTAACACCTATACTTTTGAAGCTGTTCCAAAAAATAGAAATGGAAGTAAAAGTTCCAAACTCATTCTGTGAAGCCAGAATTACCTTGATTCCAAAACCAAAGACCCCCACTAAAAAGGAGAACTACAGACCAATTTTCCTAATGAACATGGATGCAAAAATCCTCAACAAGACATTAGCCAATTGGATCCAACAATACATTAAAAGAATTATTCACCATGATCAAGTTGGATTTATAGCTGGAATGCAGGGATGGTTCAATATTTGCAAAACAATCAATGTGATACATCACATCAATAAAAGAAAGGACAAGAGCCACATGATCCTCTCAATAGATGCAGAGAAAGCATTTGACAAAGTACAGCATCCTTTCTTGATAAAAACCCTCAAGAATGTAGGGATAGAAGGAGTGTACCTCAAGATCATAAACATCATATATGAAAGACTCACTGCTAATATCATCCTCAATGGGAAAAAACTGAGAGCTTTCCCCCCAAGGTCAGGAACACCGTAGGGATGTCCACTCTCACCACTGTTCTTCAACGTAGTATTGGAAGTCTTAATCTCAGCAGTCAGACAACACAAAGAAATAAAGGCATCCAAATCAGCAAGGAGGAAGTCAAACTTTCACTCCTTGCAGATGACATGATGCTCTATATGGAAAATCCAAAAGATCCCACCAAAAAATTGCTAGAACTGATCCATGAATTCAACAAAGTCATAGGGTATAAAATCAATCCACAGAAATAAGTTGCATTCCTATATACCTATAATAAAGCAACAGAAAGAGAAATGAAAGAATCGAACCCATTTACAATTGCACCAAAAACCATAAACCTAGGAATAAATCTAACCAAAGAAGTGAAAAATTTATACACCAAAAACGAAAAAAAGCTTATGACAGAAATTGAAGAAGACACACAAAAAAATGGAAAAATATCCCATGTTCATGGATTGGAAGAACAAATATTGTTAAAATGTCAATACTACCCAAAGCAATATACACATTCAATACGATCCCAATCAAAATAACAGCAGCATTCTTCGCAGAGCTAGAACAAACAATCCTAAAATCTTTATGGAACCATAAAACACCCCAAATAGTCAAAACAGTCCCAAAAAAGAAAACCAAAGCTGGAGGCATTACTATCCCAGACTTTAAGATGTATTACAAGGGTGTAATCATCAAGACAGTATGGTACTGTCACAAAAACAGACACTCAGATCAATGGAACAGAATAGAAAATCCAGAAATGGACCCACAAGTGTATGGCCAACTAATCTTTGACAAAACTGGAATGAATATCCAATGGAATAAAGACAGTCTCTTCAGCAAATGGTGCTGGGAAAACTGGGCAGCGGCATGCAGAAGAATGAACCTGGACCTATTTCTTACACCATCCACAAAAATAAACTCAAAATGGATGAAAGACTTCAATGTAAGACAGGAAGCCATTGAAATCCTTGAGGAGAAAGCAGGCAAAATCTCTTTGACCTTGGCTGCAGCAACTTCTTACTCAACATGTCTTCAGAGGCAAGGGAAACAAAAGCAAAAATGAACTATTGGGACCTTACCAAAATAAAAGGCTTCTTGCACAGGTAAGGAAATAATCAGTAAAACTAAAAGGCAACTGACAGAACAGGAGAAGATATTTGCAAATGACATATCAGATAAAGGGTTAGTATCCAAAATCTATAGAGAACTTATCAAACTCAACACCCAAAAAACCAAATAATCCAATGAAGAAATGGGCAAAAGACATGAATAGACACTTCTTCAAAGAAGACATCCAGATGGCCAGCCGACACGTGAAAAAATGCTCAACATCACTCATCATCGGGGAAATAGAAGTCAAAACCACAATGAGATACCACCTCACACCTGTCAGAATGGCTAACATTAACAACACAGGCAACAACAGATGTTGGCGAGGATGCAGAGAAAGAGGATCTTTTACTGCTGGTGGGAATGCAAACTGGTTCAGTCATTCTGGAAAACAGTATGGAGGTTCCTCAAAAAACTAAAAATAGAACTACCCCATGACCCAGCAACTGCACTACTAGGTATTTATCCAAGGGATACAGGTATGCTGTTTCAAAGGGGCACATGCACCCCAATATTGATAGCAGCACTACTGACAATAGCCAAAGTATGGGAAGAGCCCAAATGTCCATCAACGAATGAATGAATAAAGAAGATGTGTTATATACAATGGAGTATTACTTAGCAATGAAAAAGAATGAAATCTCACCATTTGCAACTACATGGCTAGAACTAGAATGTATTATGCTAAGCAAAACTAGCCAGTTGGAGATAGACAAATATCATAAAACTTCACTCATATGAGGAATTTAAGATTAAAAAAATGAGCATAATGGAAGGGAAGCAAAAATAATGTAAAAACAGGGAGGGGGACAAAACACAAGAGACTCTTAAATACAGAGAACAAACTGAAGGTTAATGGAGAGGTTGTGGGGAGGATGGGCTAAATGGGTAAGGGGCATTAGGGAGGACACTTTTGGGATGAGCACTGGGTATTATACATTGGGGATGAATCACTGGAATCTACTTCTGAAATCATTATAGCACTATATGCTAACTAACTTGCATGTAAATTTTTTTTTTTAATATATGAAATTTACTGTCAAATTGGTTTCCATACAACACCCAGTGCTCATCCCAAAAGGTGCCCTCCTCAATACCCATCACCCACCCTGCCCTCCCTCCCACCCTGCCCTCCCTCCCACCCCCCATCAACCCTCAGTTTGTTCTCAGTTTTTAACAGTCTCTAATGCTTTGGCTCTCTCCCACTCTAACCTCTTTTTTTTTTTTTTTTTTTTTTTTTTCCTTCCCCTCCCCCATGGGTTTCTGTTATGTTTCTCAGGATCCACATAAGAGTGAAACCATATGGTATCTGTCTTTCTCTGTATGGCTTATTTCACTTAGCATCACACTCTCCAGTTCCATCCATGTTGCTACAAAAGGCCATATTTCATTTTTTCTCATTGCCACGTAGTATTCCATTGTGTATATAAACCACAATTTCTTTATCCATTCATCAGTTGATGAACATTTAGGCTCTTTCCATAATTTGGCTATTGTTGAGAGTGCCGCTATAAACATTGGGGTACAGGTGCCCCTATGCATCAGTACTCCTGTATCCCTTGGATAAATTCCTAGCAGTGCTATTGCTGGGTCATAGGGTAGGTCTATTTTTAATTTTCTGAGGAACCTCCACACTGCTTTCCAGAGCGGCTGCACCCATTTGCATTCCCACCAACAGTGCAAGAGGGTTCCTGTTTCTCCACATCCTCTCCAGTATCTATAGTCTCCTGATTTCTTCATTTTGGCCACTCTGACTGGCGTGAGGTGGTATCTGAGTGTGGTTTTGATTTGTATTTCCCTGATAAGGAGCGACGTTGAACATCTTTTCATGTGCCTGTTGGCCATCCGGATGTCTTCTTTAGAGAAGTGTCTATTCATGTTTTCTGCCCATTTCTTCACTGGGTTATTTGTTTTTCGGGTGTGGAGTTTGATGAGCTCTTTATAGATTTTGGATACTAGCCCTTTGTCCGATGTGTCATTTGCAAATATCTTTTCCCATTCCGTTGGTTGCCTTTTAGTTTTGTTGGTTGTTTCCTTTGCTGTGCAGAAGCTTTTTATCTTCATAAGGTCCCAGTAATTCACTTTTGCTTTTAATTCCCTTGCCTTTGGGGATGTGCCGAGTAAGAGATTGCTACGGCTGAGGTCAGAGAGGTCTTTTCCTGCTTTCTCCTCTAAGGTTTTGATGGTTTCCTGTCTCACATTCAGGTCCTTTATCCATTTTGAGTTTATTTTTGTGAATGGTGTGAGAAAGTGGTCTAGTTTCAACCTTCTGCATGTTGCTGTCCAGTTCTCCCAGCACCATTTGTTAAAGAGACTGTCTTTTTTCCATTGGATGTTCTTTCCTGCTTTGTCAAAGATGAGTTGGCCATACGTTTGTGGGTCTAGTTCTGGGGTTTCTATTCTATTCCATTGGTCTATGTGTCTGTTTTTATGCCAATACCATGCTGTCTTGATGATGACAGCTTTGTAGTAGAGGCTAAAGTCTGGGATTGTGATGCCTCCTGCTTTGGTCTTCTTCTTCAAAATTACTTTGGCTATTCGGGGCCTTTTGTGGTTCCATATGAATTTTAGGATTGCTTGTTCTAGTTTCGAGAAGAATGCTGGTAACTTGCATGTAAATTTTAAAAAATGACACATTTATCATGATGAGCATTGAGTAATGTATAGAATTATTGAATCATTATATTGTACACCTGAACCTAACATAACACTGTGTGTTAACTATCCTGGAAATAAAATAATTTTTAAAAAAGGATTTTTTTGTTTATACCTTTTTTTTTTAGTAATTAATTTTTTTTAATGCTTATTTCTTTGAGAAAGAGAGAGAGACAATGAGAGAGAGACAGACAGACTGACAGAGAATCCCAAGCAGGCTCCGTGCTGTCAGCACAGAGCTCAACTCAGGGCTCGATCTCACGAACTGTAAGATCATAACCAGGGAAAACTAAATAGTCAGACATTTAACTGACTGAACCACCCAGGCAACCCTTGTTTATTCAGTATTTTAAAGATGTTAATCGCTGCCCTCTCATGTGCATTTCTGCTAATGAGGAATCTATCAGAATCCTTGTCATTGTTCCCCTGAACCAACTGAGTTTCCTCTCCACTGGCTTTAAACTGTCTCTTTTTCTCTGCCTTAAACAATGTGGTATTCATGGGGGTTTTGTGTAGTTTTTTTCCTCTATTTCTTGTGCTTGGGGTTTTCAAGAATTTGGAGTCTGGGGGCGCCTGGGTGGCTCGGTCGGTTAAGCGTCCGACTTCGGCTCAGGTCATGATCTCACGGTCCGTGAGTTCGAGCCCCGCATCGGGCTCTGTGCTGACAGCTCAGAGCCTGGAGCCTGTTTCAGATTCTGTGTCTCCCTCTCTCTGACCCTCCCCCGTTCATGCTCTGTCTCTCTCTGTCTCAAAAATAAATAAACGTTAAAAAAGAATTTGTAGTCTGTTGGTTTTGAATTTTCATGAAATTTAGAGCATTTGTGGCAATAACTCATCAAATATTCTTGTTTACCTCCACACCTTCACTCCCTGGGAACACAATCACTTGTGTATCCATGGCTGAAGTTTCCTACACTCAGTGCTGCTCTGCTCACTTTAAAGTCTTTTTGTGCCTTTTACTCTGCAGAGTCTGTGCTGTGTTCTCAGTTTCCCTCACATGTCTCCTCCTCATGTCACCTGCTAATCTCAACCCTTGTGTTTGCAGCCTGAGATGTTGTCGTTTTCATCTCTAGAAGTTTGATTTGGATCCTTCAGTTTTCTTTTCTGTCTCCTCTTAGCATTTCTATCGTTCAGACTAAATTTGGATGAAAGTCTGCAACATCATCCTGACTTCAACCTCCAGCCTTCTGTCCTTCCTGCAGCTTCCAGACCTGCCACTCTATGATTGCATGAACCATTTCTCAATGTCATTGTCTCTCTCTCCCACTGTCTCTGTGCATCACAGATAAATATACACAGACATGCACATGATACACATTCTTTATTGGATCTATATTCTCCAGACAATACTAAGTAATGCACCTTATTAGCTATAACTCTTTGTTTATTAAACTGGTTTTATTTTAGAGGTCTCTTTAGGGTTCACAGTCCTCACCTCCTGTCTTATCAAAGTACATCCCATTGACATGACATCACTCACGTACATGATAAGGACGTCATAACATGGTCTCCTCTCCCCTATCAGTTTTGCTTCTCACTGTCAAATGTTTTATTTGTACAGCCATTACAAATCAAACATATTGCTGTTATTTTCTTTAAGCACTTATCTTTTATAGACATTAACTAATAACATTATTATTAGTTACATTTATCATGTAGTAATAATTCCTGATGTTTTTTTATATTTTTGTGTAGCTGCCCATTTCCTTTTGTCATCCTTTCCTGCTGTCCAAGGGGGAATCCTTTCCTATTGCTTGTGCTGAGGGGCTGCAGGTGACCGGTCCTGTGAGGTTTGCAGTCTGAAAATGTTTTAGGTGCTCTTCAGTTTTCAATGACGTTTTCACTGAGTAAAGATCAAAGCTGATAGTATTTTCTATGAGGATTGTGAAGACATTGCTGCCTGTTCTTTTGCTTACATGGCTGTAATGAGAAATGTGCCCCCACCATGAAGTTGGTTCCTCTATAGGGAACACATCGGTCCTCTCTGGCTGTGAGAAGGTCTGCATCATTGGTTTGTGGCAATTTCATTACAATGTGTGTTGTGCTGTCTCTCATGATCCCTGTGCCTCAGCATTGTTGAGCCTCTTGAATACATTAGTTCATGTGGTTCACCAAATTTGAAGCCTTTTGCAGATTACTTCTTAACTAGTTTGTTATTCAGTCTCGGTTCCTTCCCTGCTCTCCCTCTGCTCCTACACTGCACACCCTCTGGGTGGCGTGAAGTTGTCCTACAGGTACCTGACTTATATTCATATTTTTAAGTGTTTGGCTCTGTTTCATTTTAAGTAGTTATTTAAATTGCTTGACATCAGATTCACTCTTCTCCTCTTCTGCAGCATCCTATCTGCTGTCAATTTATCCAGTGTATTTTTAAATATCAGAGCGTTTCATTAGGGAGTTCTCAAAAGGTTTTGTCTTGAAAAATGCCATCCATATCTGCTCCTCACAATTCATTCAACCCTTCACCCACAGTAATGGAGGAAATCTAGTTCTAATGACTGTTTACGAATCCCCTGCTGATCCACACCGTGCAGAGTCTGTCTGGAGGGTGAAGAGTAAGGGGACAGACTCCAGACCTCAGATCGGGGGACCTGGGCCAGGCCTACCGATAGCTTTATGCACAGTATTCTTGGGGCAGGAGGAGAGTATGACACAGATGGGGAAGGGTTTGTGTCTCACTTCCCCATCTGCCTGTGTCACTGTGAGCATCACTACTGATGTCATAAGACTGACAGTAATAGTCAGCCTCGTCTTCGGCCTGGGCCCCGCTGATGGTCAGGGTGACTGTTTTCCCTGAACTGGAGCTAGAGAATCGGTCAGGGATCCCCGAGGGCCGCTCACTATCCTTATAAATGATCTGTATGGGGGCTTGACCTGGCTTCTGCTGGTGCCAATTGGTATATTTTTTCTCCATCATATCTCCAGAGCAGGTGATTCTAGCCGTCTGTCCCAGGGCCACTGACACTGAGGGCGGCTGAGTCACCTCACTGGAGGCCACGAATCCTGAAAAGACAAAAGAGGAGGGGTTGGCATGGGGTTCAGGGGATTATTCCAGGGACTCAATACTGAGACTGTGCCAGTCTGAGCTCAGGGTTCGGTTCAGGTACAGCTCAGGTCCTGTGGGGGCTGGGCGTGTGCAGGGCCCTGGGGACAGCACCTGTGCAAAGAGTAAGGAGGGGGAGCAGGAGAGGGGTCCAGGCCATGGTGGAGATGCCCAGAGCTCTGCCTCCTGAGACCCACAACACTGCTGGGCTCCACCCAGCCTCTCTTATTGCCTTCCAGGTCCTTGGGACTGTGATTGTTAGTACTTATGCAAATCTCCTCCATTTCTAGGGCTCCTAACTGATAAGCCACTTGTGAGGTCAGAACATGTGACTGAAGGGGGGAGCCCCAGCTTCCTCCAAACAGCTCTCAGGTCAGACCACCAGCCTTGGCCTTCAAGGTGTGGAATCACAGTCACATTCATGGAATCAGACCACATGACAATGTTCTGAAATCATCCTGCTTGGAGTCTGGGCTTGCCTCCCTCTGTGGTCTTTCGGGAGCCTGGCTGTGGGGCTGGGATGGGCGCTCTGAGGGATACAGACAACACCTGACTCAGGGCAAGGTGGTCCTGTGGCCTCAGTTTCTCCTCCTCCTGCATCATGTTTCTACTGCACCCCCCAGAGGCACTTGGCATGTCTTAGAATATGGAGCGTTATCATTAGAATGTTTGTTCATCATTTTATCTGTGAGGGTCCACTTGTTCAACAACCACCGCTGTCGGAGATTCATCACTCCTTCCAGTCTATTGTCACGTGGTACCTTCATCTCTCTGACACCCCCATCCTACAGCAGAGGAGCAATTGGCATTGTCTAGGCACTTTTTTCTTTTTTGTTTCATCAGTGTTAGATGAAATGGTACAGATTTTGTGAGAAGCCATCCCTGACTTAAAAAACCACCATCAAGCTCCGTGTCTTGTTAGGGTCCCCAGGATTATGTCTTCCCACATAATAGATATAGGATGAGCGAGAGGGGAAGAAGACGAAGGGGGGGGGGGTTGTAGAGAGTGGAGAGGAAGGGGGGTACCAGAGCTGTGGCGTCAGGTAGTGAGAATCCATTTCATTCTGGAGACGGCCTCACAGGGACACTGTGGATGCTCTTGCCCGGGACCAGGGACTCCGAGTGCCTGGCCTCCAGCCCCCTGAGACACTCCTGAGCCCGGACGCTGCAGCCCTGGGTCTGAGTGGTGGTAGGGAAGGAGAGGCAGAGAGTGAGTGGTCAGGGTGTTCTCCACATGCCTGTCACAGATGAGTCAGCTCCCTCAGGACACTGGTGGATGGGGTGGCGACCTGCATTTCCCAGGTGAGGAATTCACGGTATCAGCAATTTCATCAGTGTCCTGGGTGTCACAGTGTGTGTCAGCCTCAGAACAAGGCCCCTGCATCTTGTGGAGACAGGTCACATTGTCTGGATATCTTGTGAGGACTGAACCCTGAACACCTGCTGCCCCCCAGGCCTGGTGTCCCTGTGAGGCTCCACCTGGGCAGCCCCAGCCTCCGTCCTGCTGCTCCTGATGCAGTTCTGCTGCCCCCTGTTGGTGGAGGAGGACCCAGACCGGGAGCTTCCCTCCTGCAGGTCAGGTCACCCCACAGCACCTGTCAC
This sequence comes from Panthera onca, assembly GCF_046562875.1. Classification (NCBI taxonomy): domain Eukaryota; kingdom Metazoa; phylum Chordata; class Mammalia; order Carnivora; family Felidae; genus Panthera; species Panthera onca. Next base: position 18,791,165 of record NC_138350.1, read on the forward strand.
CTGAGAAAGGGTGTGGACCAGGGAGCCCAGCCTCCCCCAGGCAGCTGCCCCCCTGCTCTCCCCAGCCCAGCACACACAAGTCACGTACACGGTGCAGGAGGCAGGACAGGTGCGGTTCCTGTACTGGTCCCAGGGTTGAAATGCCCTGGACTAGCCCACTGTCTTCTTACAAAATGTAGAGTGCAGGGTACAGTGTAGTGCATTTGAAAAGGGTCGGTGTCCAGATAAACCTGTGTGATGTCCCATGGCCACCAGATTCCTGTGTTAAGTTCCAAGACTGATGCTTCCCCAACCCAATTAGTGCAGATTTTCGTCAGTGGGAACAGGGGATACTTCTGGCGTAAAGTTCCCTTTGTGCACCTAAATCTTTATTAGTATTATTATTTCTACTGCTGTCATTTTTATCCCAACCCACATCTCTTAGAATTTGGTGTGGGAGGATTTCTACATCAGCCCAGTTGGCAGTTGGGAGGACATTGGGAATCTGCTAATTCAGACCTGGTTCTTCAATTTCACACCATACACATCACACTTTGCTGAGTCCTTTCCATGGATTTCTGAAGAGGATGGACAAGAGACTCCCAGACCAGCTCTTACTCACAGAGACCCCACAGAGCCTCTGTTTAATGAATAAAGCTGTTAAAATTCTTTGTATCCCGTAACTCGAAACAGAAAATCATTTCTAACATCAGTATAGGCATCCTCATTTCACAGCACGTAAAGCCGAAGCCCAGAGAGACTAGGTTCCCAGAAACACAGATAAAAGTGAGGTGAGGCCAGAAGGGGAGCCCAGGTGTCCTGGATTGAGACCCTGGGCCATTTGGGTCAGAGGTTGACCAGAGGGGGTGGGAGGGAGGGTGAGGTCAAGGTAGGCAGCAGGGCTTGTGTCCCTGGACTCCCTTCCGTCCCCATCCTGACCTGGCCTATAAACGAGCCCCCTCAGCCTGCCTGTGGCGAGGTTCAGGGCGAGTGTGTCCCAGGTTAGAACTGGAGAATCTGCAGGGATGGTGGCTTTGTCTGTGCAGGGACGTGGCCTGGGTGCTGCTGGGTTTATTCTTCATTATTGCTTGGTCCTCTCTCTCCTGAGCATGTGGTAGTGACAGGGGTCTCATGGCCACTCTGCTGGGGGCTGCTAAGGTATATAGTGGACCACAGGGCTTGCAGGATCAGAAGATTATGTGGCACATTCTCAGTGATCCTGCCCCCACAGCATCCCCTGGGCTGAGCTCAGGGTCAGGGTCATGCTCAGGGTCCTGTGGGGACTGAACCTGTGAGCAGCACCTGGGCAGAGAGTGAGGAGTGGGAGCAGGAGAGGGTCCAGGTCATAGCGGGACCTTAGATTTCTGTCTCCTGAGTCCAAAGCTGAGCCTGGTCACCTCAAGCCTTCCTCATTCCCTCAGCGGTCCCTATGAAAATGCTCCTTCTCAGGCCAGTGGAGAAAATCTCTGTGCATCTGGGTGAGCTTCATGGATCTGGTTTATGTGGAGCTGTGCTCACCTCTTGGCTCTCCTAGAGGAGCTCTTGTCACTCTGCATTGGAAAATTCTTTTTTTTTTACTTTTTTAAAAATGTTTATTTATTTTTGAGAGAGAGGAAGAGACAGAGCGTGAGTAGGGGAGGGGCAGAGAGAGAGGGAGACACAGAATCCGAAGCAGGCTCCAGGCTGTGAGCTGTCAGCACAGAGCCCGACGTGGGACTCAAACTCACGAACCACGAGATCATGACCTGAGCCAAAGTTGGACACTCAGCTGACTGATCCACCCAGGTGCCCCTGCATTTGAAAATTCTTAAAATGTAGAGGAAAGGAGGGAGAGGTGAAGGGCATTTCTGTATCAATTTCTGAAAATGTATACTGTGAATAATTCTTTTCTGAGAGTGTGTGTTAAATACATGCGACATCAATTTTTTCATTCTACCTATTTGTGAGTGTTCAATTGCCTTCCCCAATACACTGTCTGTTCCCTGTGAATGTTTCATGTTCTACATTGTAGATCAGAATTGGTGGGAATTTGTTCTGAACTTACACTTGGATTTTAATGTATTTTTATTTACATTAGGATTCTTAATTGCAGCATAGAGTTGGGTGTTGCTGTTAAACTCAGTTTCACAATCTGTCTTTTCATTGTATTTAGACCATTTCCTGGATGTGATTAGTAATTATCATTTCCATATAGCATCATTGTATATAGTGTTTCTTTGTCCATATTCTCCATGTTCCTTTTTCCATTTCTGTTTTTTTTTAGTTAAAGGAGCATATTTTATGATTCCATTTTATCTCTCTCTCTCTTTTTGGCTATTAGCTGTACCTATGACTGTCATATTTTCCTGACTCATTCCCCCATGTCACACAGTGTCAGATCCTTAGTACAAACTTCTCTCTCTTCTCCGCATCTTTGCTGTAATTCACAAATGTTACTTTTACCTGTATTATAAATTCCAACATACACAGGTATTAGATTTGCGTTAGATAGTGAATTATCTTTAAAGGAGATTTAGATACTAAAAAATTCTTAGTATTTTTTCCCAGTAGTTAGCATTTGTGATTTTTAAATTTATTTTGTAGAATCAGATTCTTTCCGGAATCACTCCTTTCTTCCTGAGGGGTGTCCAGTACTATTTTTTGTATATCTGGCTGGCTGAAGATCAATCCTGCCACTTTTTGTGTGTAGGAAATTTTTTATTTAGCCTTAATTTTTAAAAGATATTTCCCTGGGTAAAGAATTAAGTTGTTTTCCTATTTTCAGTATTTTAAAGATGTTAATATGCTATCTTTTGCTTGCACTTCTACTGAGAAATTTGCTAGAATCCCTCCCTGTCTTTCCCTGAAACCTGTGTGCCTTCTCCTTCTGGCAGCTTTTAAGCCTGTCTCTTTTCCCTGCCATAAACAATTTGATATTGATGGGTGTTGGGTTTTTTGTTTGTTTTTGTTTTATTTTATTTAACTATTTCTTAGTTGAATTTTGTTGAGCTTTGAGATCTGTGGGTTTGGGTTTTCATCATATTCAGAAGATTTTTGGCCAATATTTCATCACAAATATTTCCATCCTCTGCACCCCATCTTCTTCCCTTTGGGGACACAATCACATCGTATTACATCGCTGTAAGGTCTTCCTATAGCTCGGTGATTCTCTGTTCCCTTTTTTTTAATGTTTGTTTTTATTTTTGAGAGGGTGAGAGACAAAGTTTGAACAGTGGAGGGGCACAAAGAGAGGGAGACACAGAATCCAAAGCAGGCTCCAGGCTCTGAGCTGTCAGCACAGAGCCTGACACGGAACTCGAACACTCAAAGTGTGAGATCATGACCTGAGCCGAAGTCAGATGCTTAACTCACTGAGCCACCTGGGTGCCCCAACTGTTCACTTTAAACAGAGAATCTGTTTTCCATTTTGCAGTGTCTGTGCTGTGTCTTCAGATTCCTTCAAGTGTTCTTTATCTTGTGTCTGGTGTTAATCTCAACCTTTGTATTTTTTATTTTATTATTTAAAAAATTTTTATTTTATTTTATTATTTAAAAAATTTTTAATTCTAATGAGGCTAACATACAGTGTTATATCAGTCTTAGGTGTACAATATAGTGATTCAATAATTGTACACATTACTCAGTGCTCATCCTGATAAGTGTACCCTTAATCCCCTTCACCTGTTTCATCCATCCCCTGACCCAGGTCCCCTCCGGTAACCATGTGGTTGTTCTCTACAGTTAAGAGTCTGTTTCTTCGTTTGTCTTCCCCCACTTTGTTTCTTTGTTTTGTTTCTTAAATTCCACATGAATGAAATCATATTCTACCCTTGGCTGTTTACATCATAGTTTTCATCTTACTTTGATTGGAATTTTTAATTCTTCCTCTCTGTCTTCTCTTAGCATTTCGATCATTCAGACTGAATTTCGATTAGAGTCTGCGACATGGTTCTTACTGGAATCTCCAGCCTTCTGTCCTGTCCTGTAGCGACTAGACCTGCCACCCCACAACTGCATGAGCCACTTCTCATTGTGAGTCTCTCTCCTCTGTCTCTCAATAAATGAGACATGAGTCCCACTGGATGTGTGTTCTCTGGAGATTCCTAAGTAATGCACCTTATTAGCTCTTACTCTTTGTTGTTACAATGGTGTGATTTTAATGGTTTCTTTTTGGTTTGTGGTCCTCACCTGCTAACTGGTCAAATTACCTCCCGGGGACATGACATCATTCACATGCACAATAAGGACATCATAACACAGTCTCGTCTCCCCCATCATGTCTGCTATCATTTTCATGTATTTTATTTTTGTATCTAATATAAATCACAGTATATTATTATCATTATTATTTTATTTAAACACTTGAGGATTTTCTACAGGCAGTAACCATAAAAAAGTTCTTATTTATTTATTTATTTATTTATTTTTTAATATATGAAATTTACTGTCAAATTGGTTTCCATACAACACCCAGTGCTCATCCCAAAAGGTGCCTTCCTCAATACCCATCACCCACCCTGCCCTCCCTCCCACCCCCCATCAACCCTCAGTTTGTTCTCAGTTTTTAACAGTCTCTTATGCTTTGGCTCTCTCCCACTCTAACCTCTTTTTTTTTTTTTTTAAAGTTCTTATATTTATGCCTGTACTTAGGATATCTGATACTTTATGCATCTTGTATAGTTTCACTTTCCCTCTGCTACCCTTTCCTTCTGTCCAAGGGATGTCCTTTACTGTTGCTTTGCTGAGGGTGTGTGGGTAATCAGTTCTATGAGGCTTTGCAGTCTGAAAAGGTTTAGTTTGTCTTCCCTTTTCAATGACATTTTCTATGAGTAAAAGCCAAAGTTGACAGATATTTTCTTAGGATTGTGGAGACATTGCTCCCCTGTTCTTTTGCTTACATGTCTGTAATGAGAAATGTGCTCCCACATGAAGCTGGTTCCTCTGTAGGGAACACGTCTCCTCTCTGGCTGTAAGAGTGTCTGCATCACTGGTTTGTAGCAGTTTCATCACAATGTGTGCTGTGCTGTCTCTCGTGTTCCCATGCCTGAGCTTTGCTGAGTTTCTTGTATGTATTAGTGTATGAATTTCACCAAATTTGAAGCCATTTTTGCTATGATTCTTCAGATGTGTTTTCAAGGCACCAGCTGGTCTCTAACTTCTTTCCCACAATTTCCAAGTCACACAAACTTAAGGCTGTGGGAAGTTGTTTTACACATGCTAAAATTTTATTTACTTTTTGTAGCTTTTTCCCTCTGTATTTCATTTTGAATGCTTTCTACTGCTATGACGTCAAGTTCACTGATCTCATTTTCAGCATCTAATCTGTTGCTAACCTCATCCAGTGTTGTTGTTGTTTTCTATGTCAGATCATGTTGTTTCTGTTAGGGAAGTTGTGAAGTTTTGGTCTTTGAAAAATGGCTTCTATATGTCCTTCTAACTGGTTGAGTCACATACACACCCACAGAAACCAATGAAATATATTCATAATAACTGTGTGCGTATTCTCTGCTGGTCTACCTTCTTCCATGCTACCTGGAGAGTAGAGTGGGGACTTCAGATCTGGAGACCTGGGCCAGACCCACTCATTGCTTTGTGCACAGGCCTCCTGGGGCTGCAGGAGCGTGTGACACAGATGGGGAAGGGGTTTGTGTCTCACTCCCCGTCTGTTTGTGTCCCTGTGAGCACTATCAGTGTCCCACACCTGACAGTAATAGTCACCCTTGTCCTCAGCCTGGGCCTCACTGATGGTCAGGGTGACTGTGTTCCTGGAGTTGGAGCCAGATATTTGGTCAGGGATCCCTGAGGGCCATTTGCTATCATAATAGATAATCAGCATGGGGGCTTGGCCTGGCTTCTGCTGGTACCATTGAACACTTCTACCTCCAAAGTTGTTTCCCCCACAGGTGATCCTGGCTGTCTGTGACAGAGTCACGGACACTGAGGGGGTTGCTGAGTCAGCACATAGGAGGCCACGGAACCTGCAAGAGAGAAAAGAAAGGTGGTTTTCCGGTGCTGGGTCTCATCCCCAGGAGAACCCCACCTGCCTGGCCTGAGCTCATGGAGTCTCTGGGTTTCCAGTTTCCCAAGTCCCATCATCTCAGCCCCTGATGCTCATGGACCTGGCTGGTGGATGGAGCCTTTGAACATCATCAAATTTCTCCAGGCAGGTGCAGTGCCTCAGGGTCACAGAGCCAGTGGACACTTGAGGGACTGTCACTCTCCCCCACCCCTAGCCCCTCATCCTGCAGCAAGGTCATGATCATCTTTCCCGCAACAGGCAGCCCCTTGCTTAGCTCAGAGTCAGGTCCTGGATTGCCCCAGATCCCTGGGGCTGCGGTGAATGTGAGCCTGTGGACAGCACCTGTGCAGTGAATGAGGAGGCCGAGGAAAAGAGGACTCCAGGCCATGGTGGAGGTGAAATGATTCTGTTCCTTAAGTCGCAGGCCTCGAGGCTGGCAGGACTTACCCCAGGCCTCTTTTATCCCCTTGCTAGAGAGACGTGGTGGACATGCAAATCAGCCGGGATGAGGGGGCTGCGCCCCGGGAACTCTGTGGTTTGAGAGAGGCCAGAGAGGGGAGGGACGGCCCTGCAGACCTACCCTCAGTCTGGAGATTCTGCTTCACCCTCTGATCGCATAGTCTGGGGTGCACAACTTCATTCCCCTCCATGTCCTGACCTCACTCCTGGGCTGACCTGTCCTGGCTGGGCTCAGAAGTGGAATTTGTCTGTATTTTCTGAACCCATGATAACATGTTTACTCTACAGACACTATAGGAGGTTTAAGTCAGTGGGGTTGCTGAGCTATATCTCTGTTGGGGAACACCAGAACCTAAATAAAATTCTTCCCTTGGCAAGTGCACATGGAATTTTAAGGCGTCATTGAGGTGCTGTAAGTGTCTGTCCATGGGGTGGGGGGGAAGGGGGGAGCTTCTGGGACAGGTCATAGCCTCGGTATCCACAAGGTGCACTCAGTGTCGAGGACAGATCCAGTCCTTGGGCAAGGTGTGACAGTGACTGAGTTGAGCAGAAATGAGGTGAGTGGAGAGGCGGGAAGTACTGACCTGTGTTAGAGAGAGAGGCAAATCTACACGACACAGTTCTAAGAGACATGGATGCAGAATTTTATATCAGCGTCAGAGGTGATCCTGTAGAAACCTACACCTTTTCCCTCAGGTCTCACATCCGGATAGCCAACCCTTCCTGCGTGATAGAAGCCCTGATGCCAGGCTCACCCCATCTTCAGGTGCTTTGCCAGGTGATCTCTGCTGTCCCCTGGTGGCCACTCCACACTGACTCTGGGAGGCTCGGGGAACTCCTTTGTCCAGGTGATGAAGAACCCACAGCTCAGAACCTGATTCTCTGATCCCTTGACTGCTGGCTCCAGAGGAGGAATTGCTCTTTTCTCCAATGCCCTGTCAGCCTCAAGACCAGGCAGGAGGAGATCAGATTATCCATGAAAATAAGAACAGGCTCATCTGAGGAAGACAAGGTAAGGCCCATCTGAAGTATCACTGCTCATATCTCTGGGGACACGGGTGGTCATGGGTGTGGTTCTTGGGCTTAATAGTAGGAACACAGGACCCAGCGACAGCCCCTTACTGGTGCTGGCTGCTGATGCATCAAAATAGGGCCATTCCAAAGACAGAGACAGGAGACCTCTCACCCAGAAAACATTTATCGAGACCCACTTTGGTCTGACACAATCATCCTGGGAGATAATTGTGAACAAGACACAGATCTTTCTCAGAGGTTCCTTCTTGTGGTTGGAGCAGGAGAGTGGTCACAGTGGCTCTGGTGGCACAGCAGAGTCTCCAGCCCCTTCTACCTGTATCTTATCTTCATATGCATTTAGTAGCCACACTATTGCTATTCTGGGGTCCCTCTTGACCAGGACTGACCTTGCAAGCCAGAAATGGCTCATGGTTGTGTCAGTCAGCTGGGATCCTTTCTGGGGACTTGCCGTCTTGTGAATGAGAGAAGTAGACTGGATATACAGTGCCTTTCTTCTTTACGTGGATGTGATAGCTGGAGCGGCTGCAGCCATCCTGAGGACTACAGTAGAAAAATAAAAGCAAAGCTCCATAGTAGGGATGGTGGAACAGACAGAGAGGATTTGGTGCATCATGGAACTGGTGAGTACTTGGAGGGTCAGCCTCTGATTCCAGATTTACTTTTTGTGGTAGAGAGATAGTCTCCTGACTATTTCTGCCTCTGATAGTCATGTGTCTGCTTGGCAGTAAAAAAAATTCTACCAATTAGTATGATAATTAACACAAAGAATCAGCTAAAAAGTAATAGTGGAAGGAATTTGTAGTTGTAGATGATGTGCAGAACATTAATTGAGATCAGACAGAAATGACAGGCAGGTGGTGTGTGGTGAGAAGTTGGGGGAGCAATCTCTGGAGAGGTGACTTCAGGGCTGCTCTCATTCTGGGAGGAAGGGACCCATAATAATAAGTGTGCTCACAAGAGCAGAGTCTGTGTCCTGCTGGGAAGAGTCTGGTTTGTCTGAGGATGAAGGACCAGTGAGAAAATATGTTGTTTATGATTCAAAACTAGCTCTGTTCCAAGGTGACATTTTCTCATAAGTTAAAAGTTTGGGGACAGGAGTGACGTGTTGTCAAAATCATCCCTGCTGTGGTTTCCAGGTGGGGTGAAGCATGAGGGAAGTTCCTGTGTGAAGTCCTGTGCACACAAAAGAAACAGGAGCAGTTTTGTAGGGGACAGTCATCAGGGCTTATCTGCTGGGTCACCTGGTTGAAACATGGCAGTGGCCGTGTCACAAAGGCTCCACCTTCCCCTCATCTTCCTTCAGCCTCTCTGACTCCTGGGCCACATGTGTATGTTTAGCCTGTGGAACTCCTGTGACATATCCTTTACATTATCTATGTATGTACCTACATATGAATATACTGGTGAACATGTGTGTACACGTGTACTTATGTGTATACTATGTGTGTGTATGTAGATATCCATTGCGTGTGTGTCTTCTGGAGGTTCTAGACTCTGACTTGGGACCCCAAATCGTGCCTGATGGAATCCTTTGTATGGCAGGAGCCATGTAGTTCCATTTATCACCAATGACAGTGTGGGTGAGGTAACCGTAATGAAATGGAAGCAAATTAATAATCAGACTCGTTTGACAGCCATCACTGGTGTTGGCTAGTTAATGACACTGTACCTAGAACTGACAAAGACGGGCCGCCTACCAACTACTTGTTATTTTGAATGCTACTGAATCTTAGTAGAGGCTGTATTCTGACTATGAGCCACTAAGTAACCCCATGACCTGAGTCAGCTATGTAAACTGGGTGTTATATAACCAACCATGCAGGGACTGGGCTTTCACAGCAGCTCTCCATCATCATGCAGAAGAGGTAAATTGAAGATCAGAGTTCACCAGGTCCTGAAGGCACAGGTTAATGCATGAGGAACAAGTCAGAGTGTGTCCATGACCCCATCTCCTGTTGTTATCCCACACATGACAGGAGTAGTAGCCTTGCCCTCAGTCCAGACCCTGCTGACAGTAAGGTGGCCATGATCCCTGAGTTGGAGCCAAAGCCTCAGTCAGGGGTCGTTGGGTTCCTTTGGTGTTATCACAAATGAGCATCTTGGGTTCCAGTGCACAGCATAGTATCCTACTTGTCTCTCTGGCAGGTGATGGTGGCCAGCTCTCCCAGAAACATCAAAATTGAAAACAGTCCAGTCAGCTCATGGAGGTCATAGATCCTGCAAGAAGGAGGGGAGAGGTGGGCTTGAGGAAGAAGGGCTCACTCCCAGGGGTCCCAACCTGAAGCTGTACCTGGGCTAGTTCAGGGTTTGGGGTGGGTCCACTCGGGTCCTGTGGGGGCTGAGCCTGCAAGCAGGACCTAGGGCAGCACATGTGCAGAGAGTAATAAGGGGGAGCAGGAGAGGAGCCCAGGCCATGGAGGAGATGCCCCAGAGCTCTGCATCCTGAGACCCCACAGCAGGGCAGGGCTCTCCCAGACCTTCTTATACTTCAAGGGCAGAGCCTGCCCAGCTGGAAAGCAGACCAGCCCTCATTGGCCCTCTGACGATGCCGCTGGAGGTTTTGACAGAAGTCAGGACCCAGAAAAACCGAAAGTAGCATTCCTACCCCATGTTCCTACAATCAGTGCCACAAATGACTCTCCAGGTGATGATCGCTAATTTAGGGCCTCCATGGAGGGTGTTGCTACAGCTCTGCCCTGTGACATTATCACTGGTTCAACCTTTATTCAAGCCTCTGTCCCTTCTCTGTTCTGCCCAGGATCATTGCAGACAGATCCAGCTCTGCCTAGGGGGCAATAAGTCCTTGAGTCCAGAAAAGGTCTGCTATGACAGCTCAATGTCTATCATAAGGTTCTTCTTTTGGCCCATGTCTCTATGATCGGCTTTCTCAGTGGAGGTTGGAGAGTCCATCAAGGTCCCTGAGGCTGTTGGTATTGGTAGAAATGAAAGTCAGAGACTGGCCAGGTTCTGCAGGAATGTCCTACACAGTTGGATACTGACGTTTCTGACAGTGTTCCTGGTCTGGCCTCCTCTGCAGGGCCTGGGCATGGGGCCGTGGGAGTGTCCCCCTCACCGTGGGTTGAGCTGTGGTGTAGGGTGGGCAGAGAAATGGGAGAGCCAGAAGGATCAGAGGGAGGGAAGGGGCTGCCTGAGAGAGGGAGGGAGAGGTCTGAACATGTTGGTGGAGGTGCTGGACCAGGGACGGGCCAGGCTCCGTCTCTCCCTGGAGCTCGGTCCAGCGTGGGCACCTGTTCTCTGGGCTCCCTCCATCTGCAACCTATCCCTCCACGCTCTCGGGGTGACCCCCACATGGGCAGGAGGTCCCGTAGGTCTGGTCCTCAGACACTACATCTCCCGTCCCTGCCCACGGAGAGGTCTGTGTCTTCCCTCTGGAGTTCAATGAACTTCTTCGTTTTCATTTTGTCCCTCATGTTTGGATCTGAGGACTGAGACCGCCTGTGGCAGGGTGTCTATTAGATCTAGAAATCCTTGCCCAGAAGGGTAAGGATGTAAATAATCACTCAGGGCACTGGAAAATGCATTAGGAGCTAAACAGTTTGCTCCCCTGGGCAAACATTCTCATCTGGGTAAACAGACAGCTTATTAAATAAAAGTTTACTGATCAAGATGGTTTGATGACTGCCCCCTTGAGAGGGTCCACCAGTCCTATGCTGTTATGTCACAGAAGTGACCCACGTCAGGCTGCTCCTTCCTTGAAAGACCTGTCTCACGCCCCTCATGTGCACATCCTGAAACCCTGCACACACTCCCCTCACCTGCCTGAGACGTTCCTGAGACTCTGCCTGGGGGTTTTCTCCTGAGCACTAACGGACTTGGTGCGCGGGATGAAGTGGTTTTCGGGTGATCTTTTGGGAACGGGCACCTGCCCATCAGCATGCCTGTTCAGGTTGCCATGGAGAAGACAGAGCCCGGACAGGACTGAGGACTGGCTCCATCGCTGGGGGAGTGAGGGCAGGGCCAGTCTCTGTGTGGAAGGCTCTGTCCCGCTGGGTGTGACCAGGGCGAGCTGTGTGAGCCAGGCTGGGGGAGCAGGTTTGGGTCCCCCTTCACCTGTCTGTGTCACTGTGAGTCACTGAAAACTGCTCCCACTGCCATGGTAGGTGGCAGAGTGGCAGTGAGCTTTGCCCTGGGCCTGGGCCTCGCTTATGGTCAGGATGGCCTGGTCCTTGAGTTGGAACTTGAAAATTGGTCAGGGATCCCTGAGGGCAGGTTGCTGTAATGATAGATAATTTCCAGGGGTGTCTAGCTTGGCTTCTGCTGGTGCCAGTGGACATATGTACTTCCCATGTGTTTTCCCCCACGTGTGATCCTGGCCGTCTCCTTCATAGTCACTGACAGCGAGGGGGTTGAGTCAGCTTGTAGGGGCCATGGAGCCTGTGAGAGAGAAAAGGAGAGGTGGGCTTCCAGATCTGGTCCAATCCCCAGGAGCCCCCCACCTACCTAGCCTGAGCTCCAGGGATTCTCTGCAAACCCCAGGTTTGCCCTCTCTCATCAATCTCGTTCCCAGAATCCAATGGGCCTGGCCGGTTGATGTGGCTTTTGAACAAATTGAAAAACAAGTCTTTCTCTGCATAGAGGCAGTCTGTCTGGGCTCACACGGAGCCAGTGAGCACAGTGAGGGGACTTTACCCCTGCAGCTCCTCATCCTGCAGCAGGGTCATGAGCATCCTGCCCCACAGGCAGCCCATGCTGAGCTCCGAGTCTGGGCCATGCTTGTCCATGGCCCTGAGTTGGGGTGGGTGTGAGCTGGGTGCAGCACCTGTGCAGTGGCCAAGGAGGCTGAGGAGGAAAGGTGTCTAGAACATGGTGGAGGTCTCCCGAATCTGCTCCCGAGGCCCAAGGCCGGGCAGGATTCTCTCCTGGCCTCTTATCCCTTCCTGGGAAGACCTGGAGGTTATGCATCAGCCACCTCAGGGGCTGCTACTGAGGATCTTTGTGGTTTCAGAGAAGAGCTCAGCCCCAGGGGACACAAAGAGGAGGGGGTGGCCTGTGCAGACCCACCCTTATTTCAGGGGATTCTGCTTCACCCTCTGGTATCATAGTCTGGGCCTGATATTTGCACCCCAGTTTGTGATCTGGTGTCAGTCCTGGGCTGGCCTGACCATTGAGAACTCAGAGGTGGAGTTTACCTTTATTTTTTGAACACCCTCTATGGGAAACACTATGGTGCTCACACAGGTGCAGGTCCTACCCCGGGTCATAGCTTGTGGGCCACAGAGGTAAAAAAAAAAAAAAAAAAAAAAAAAAAAAAAAAAATTCCTCCTCTATCAAGAGCACATGGATTTTCCAATGGCATCATGGTGGTGTCATATCTGCTCTTGACCAGGAGCTTCTATGGCAGGTCATAGGTGCTGTGCCTTGGTATCCCCATTTTGTAGTTAGGAGTAGGAAGAGACTAGATGCAAAAAGCAATATTGCCATATAAGAGAATGAGAGGGGGCTTCAAAGTTTAGTTACTCTTCAAGGGAATGTTTGTCACTATTAAGTTGCTTTCAGTTTGGGAAAAATTTGTAATAAACATCTGAATTTATTAATTTAGTTGAAATTAGTTTATTGAGAAAATCACCGTGTTGCAGGCACTGGGAAAGGGAAGAAGAGGATTTTTCAGTCTCCTCTCCCTTCACTGAGGGAGATAGTGGAGGGAAAAGGTGGGAGGGTCTTCCAGCAAGGAGGAGCAGCTGTGTCTGGTACGGGCTGTCAGCACAGGGTTGGAGGAAGGAGGAAACGTGTGATCACAGGGAGGACGGATGTTTGTGGACAGTGACAGGACATTAGTCTCATGAGGGTGGGCCAGGGCATGGGTTGGTGGGAGACAAAGTGCCTGAGCTGTATTGGAGAAATAGGCAATGTCTCCATGAGCAGGGTCCGTCACACACATACCCTGAAATTTATACCTGAGAGTGAAAGATGACATTGTAGGCAAACGACAAATGACCTGGTTAGAGGATCTGAAAGAACAGGACAAACCAGAGGGACCTGGGATTCTACCTGAGTTCAGGGCCAGTGTGGGGTTTCTCCTGAGGTGAACATTTCTGGGTACAGAGGGTGAGGTCAGGTATGGTAAGAGGCCATTTCCAGGTAGTAAGTCAGGTTCTCTTGGCAGCTGGTAGTCACATTGAGAGGCCTCCAGGAGGAAGATGCTGACATAGGAACAGGTTAGCCTGGGACCTCCCAGTGGGGGCTGAGGCCACTCAGGGCAGTGGTTATTATCCCTCCTCACCCCCCTAAACAATCTAAAGCCACAGGGAGACTAGGGTGCTACATGTGCCTCTGGTCCTGGTCCCCTGTCTGGGGTCCCACGTGGGTGACCTGTCACTGCTTTACCAATACCCCACAGATTGGCTGAGCTGAGCAGGAACATGTGTTAGAGGTGCACCTGACTGGGAAGGGAGGCAGGGAAATGACTGCAGGTCCCCATTCCCTGAGAGGGAGAGACAAGAAGATGGTGGCAGGTGTGAGGAAGCAACAGTCACCTGCAACAGTCACTTGCACCATGTGAGGAAGGCCACTCGGCTGAGAGGGGATGTAGGACAACCTCAGCCAGAATGTTCCAGGTTCTGAAGGAGACAGCTTCTTCCTCTCAGTTCTGGCAGGTGTCTATGGGGAATGTTGCTGTACTTGGTCATGGGACGATCTGAGGGCTAGGGAGGTGCCAGTCCATTCATTGTCATGTTGATAAGAAAGGCTTGGTGAGAATATCCAGATTATAATCCTTTAGAGGGACCTTTTGTGATCCCAACTGGAAAAAATCCCTGGAAATATGATTTCAACCATAAATCATCTTTCTCATTCATTGGGTCAATAACTAAACTTTAGATGAAATATTCCAATCATACATGCCATGCTTTTGTGAGGAGAAAAAGATTTTCAGTTCTGTGTCTCCCCACTCCATGGAGATATTGCCCTGATTCAAGGCAGAAGTGGACATGGGGGAAGCTTGTGTTTCCTTCTTAATTAATTCATCACCTGTCATTTTGACCTTATGAAATTGCTCTAAAAATCACAAGTCAAAGAATCATGAAGAGAAATTATTTATGATACAGATGTATTCAATTCTTGGAAAAGACCTCTCCCCTCCAAGTGCCAGGTAAGGCCTGAATGCAGATGAAGCCACCACACAGGGTCAGCATGGGGGGTAGGTGTGAGTACCTGTGGGTCAGACCTGAGCTAAGGGTCAGACCTGCTAGTGCAGGAGATGGGATTTGGGGCAGTGGGAGGACAGTTGTGCCAGAAGGAAGACCCCTAGGTGGGATCCAATGTAGCGTCTGCACTTTTTCCACAGTTCCTGTTAAACCTAAGGAGGGAAGGGCCTGGGGCAGCAGGGACCTGTTTCCTGCTTTATGAAGTGTCTGTCAGTCCTTAGGATGTGGGACACCTTATCCAGGAACCAGAGGAGACACAGCCTTGTGGGGCCCATCCAGGATGTCTGTTACTAAGGAGAAGAGGAATTCCCGGGACTGTGCTGTCTGAGACAGGTGTCTCCCCTCCTCAATGACATGTGATTATATCTGAGGCCCGTGTGATGTATAATGTACAATGACATCCTAAATCTTTATTATATACTATAAACCTGACTCCAGTCCCAATAGTCAGAATAGCCATCCCCCCTCACCACTGTTCATTAGGATAAACAGACCAGAGGATGGAGAACCTGCTGGATTCTCTCACCCTGGAGGGTCAGGCCAGGACCAGGGACGTCACCTGATCCTAAGGCCTGACCAGCAGCTTCTCAGAGATGTAGGGAGAATGAGGGCCAGGCCATGGCAGGAGGGTTTGTGTCCCACTGCCCATCTTTACCTATCACCTGAGTCACTGATAGGCATTCCCACCGCCACATTAGGTAGTTCAGCAAAGGTCAGTCTTGTCTTGGCCCTCAGTCCTGGTCATGCTCAGGGAGGCTATGTTCCTAAGTTCCATCCTCAGATTTGGACCCAGATGGTTGCTCATATCTGTATGTATAACCAGCTTGGGACCAGGCTTGCCTTCTGCTGGTACCAAGATGCATGTTCACGCATGAGCTTATCCCCAGAGCTGAGGATCCTGGGCTTCCCCAGGGCCACTGACAGGGATGGAGGCAGTCTCAGATCAGGGGAGGCATGGAGCTCATAAGACAGGAGAGGAGAGGGGCTTGGAGGAAGAAAGGGAGGCTGGATCAGAAGCGACTGGCCCCAGCCTGGAAGGGAGGGAACAATGTGGACACAGGTGAGTGCAGGGCCCTGACCCCATGGACCCTGGATGGGAGAGAGCAGGGCACCTGTGTCTCACATTGTGTCTCCCTGTGGGCCTCCCACCTGTGCGGGAGCAGCCAGGGAGCAGGAGTGAGGCCACACAGTGTGTGGACCTGGGACTAAGAACACTGCAGGCTCACCTGGGAGCTGTTCCACATGCAGATGCCTGGGCCCCACCCCGACCTGCTGCACCTGCAGCTACATCTTGTGGAGACGCCCCCCTCCCGCCCCATCAGGGGACTGTGTGCTCACTGAGCTTCACAAGCTGAAGTCTAGGCCACTGTGGAAAATCTCACTTCCTCTGCTTATCTCCTATTTGGCCACCTGGGACATGGGGCTTAACTGTCCTGCTCTGGTCAAGTGGGCTTGATTCAGATTCTAGATCCTGTAGTGATGTGGAAAAAATTAAAGAATAGACTATTTCACCAGCCACATGGAGTGTGTGCTGTGGATGGGCTGAGACCCCAGGGAATATGGGCTGCACGGCTCTAGTGGCAGAGAATGTGCCTTGTCTGCTTTAGGCTCCTCCTGGGGATGAATCATCAGGAAAAGTGGGGGATGCACTGCCTGGAGTGAATCATAGTGACTATTATGGAGGAGCTGAATTTCTAGTGCACAATTGGGGCAAGAAGAGTGTCTCTGGATTCAGAAGATCCCCTAATACTCCCTGGGTCTGCATTACAGTCATAAATGCACCACAACCCAATTCAGCAGGTCTGCTAATGGACTAACTTTCCAGAATGAAGGTCTAGTCCTACCAACGGGCAGCAATGGCGACTAGCTCAGGTATTTGCTGTGGGAAGGGGATATGGGGTGAGTAGAAGGAAATTATAGACACCCCTCTGAGCACAGGGTAGTCACAGAAATGAGCAGCATAGAAGTAACATGTGTTTCTTCCTAATGTTGTAGGGTGTGTTTGGATATATATTGACCATAAGTTTCTGTTCTATTCTCCTGTCTCATCCCATTATCATCTAACATCAGATGTGTTAACAATAGTTAACTTTATATCTCAATATTGAAGTTATATGATATCAAATCATCTGGAACAAAAATAAATATCCCAGCAGAGAAAAATGTATTTTGTATCCTCTTAAAGGCTGAGCACATTTGTGGGGACTGGACATGCACATTGGGGATCTGGGGGAGAAACCCTAGCTCTGTGTGTATACAGTGGCCTCTTCAGGTCTGAGAGGATCCTGTCAAGGATGCTGGCTATCCTGGATTGGGTTCCTGGAAGCTGACTCTGAGATGGAGAAATGCATGTGCAGGAGATCTGGAAGGAAGAGGGAGGTCAGAAGGAGAAGGAGAAGTGACCCACACGGAGTGAGACATCAGATGAGGCCTCATTCCTGCAGGGAGCTCCAAAGCTGGGACCTTTCAGGACATGTGAAAGTGGGGCAGGGCCTTGGCCTCTAGGCCTCAGGAGATTATTTAACTGAACCTCTCTGAGAAGGCAGTTTTCTGAAGCAAGAGTCCTTGGCAGTGAGGAGCACCCCTGTGAGCTGTCAGAGGCTCCAGGCAGTAGTGGGTGAGTGTGTGAACCCAAAAGACAGGGTGTGGGTGACCCCACGGTGTCTACTGCACTCAGGTGAAGGTGGCTCCACACATGACACCAGGGCTTCAGGACCTCAGGTGAGCTGGGAAATTTGGGGCTCTAATCCTTGTCAGTTGTGAGAGCAGTAGCCCACAGCCACCACATGGAAGTGCAGAGATAATGAGCACTGGACGAAAGTCTCCCTGTGTCTTTTCTCCACCCAGGCCCTCTGTCCTCAGTTCACACCCAGGCCCTGAGAAGCAGGGAAGCCTAGTGCTGTCAGCTGTAAATGCACTCCTGACCCTCCCTGTGCAGAGTCAGCCTTGGGAACTGGGTGGGAAGGTCTGAGGACCTCAGATCTGGGGACCTGAGCCAGACCTGCTCTGCTTTGTGCCCAGGCCTCCAGGGACTGGAAGAGAGTGTGACACAGACAGAAGGGGTTTGTGTCTCACTTCCCCATCTGCCTGTGTCACTGTGAAGATCATAGTTGCTCTCATATGACTGACAGTAATAGTCAGCCTCGTCCTCGGCCTGGGCCCCGCTGATGGTCAGGGTGGCTGTGTTCCCCGAGTTGGTGCCTGAGAATCGGTCAGGGATCCCTGAGGGCCGCTCACTATCCTTATAGATAATCAGCACAGGAGCCTGGCCTGACTTCTGCTGGTACCAGTAAGCATAATTACTTCCAATGTTGTTTCCTCCACACGTGATCCTGGCCGTCTGTCCCAGGTTCACTGACACTGTCGGGGGCTGAGTCAGCTCATAGGAGGCCACGGAGCCTGCAAGAGAGAAGGTGAGAGGTGGGTTTTCAGCCTGGGGTGTCATCCCCTGAACACTCCCACCTGCTTGGCTTAAGCTCCAGTGATTCTCTAGGCCCCAGTGTCCACTCTGTTGTCATCTTAGTCCCTGGGGCCCATGGGCCCGCCTGGTGGATGGAGCCTTTGAACCAATGAGAACCACCCCCCTCCTTTCCCTGGGCAGGTGCAGCCCTTCAGGGCTCACACAGATCAGTGAGCATGGTGGGGGGATATCACCCCACCAGCTCCCCATCTCACAGCAGGGTCTTGAGCATCCTGTCCCCACTGAGACTCCCCTGCTGAGCTCAGAGTCAGGACCAGGCTTGTCCCGGAACCCTGGGCCTGGGGTGGGTGTGAACCTGGGCACAGCACCTGTGCAGTGAGCGAGGAGGCCGAGGAGAAGAGGGGTCCAGGCCATGGTGGAGGTGCCTTGATTCTGTTCCCTGAGGTCCTGAGGCTGGGCAGAGTTCCTCCCAGGCCTGACTTATCCCCTTGCTGGAGACACCTGCTGTTCATGCAAATCAGCCAGGGTTCAGGGGCTGCTGCTGAGGGGCCTTGTGGCTTCAGAAATGGGCTCAGCCCCAAGGGACACAGAGATGGGGGAGGGGCAGCCCTTCCGATCCACTTTCAGCCCAGGGGATTCTGCTTCACCCTCTGATCCCATAATGGGGCCCACAACTGCATCCCTCTCCTTGTCCAGGCTCCTGGTTGGGTGTGGCCATAGCAGAGCTCAGAGTTGGAGTCTGTCTGAATTTTCTGAACTTATTACAGAATGTTTACTCTTTAGATGACTGGAGGAACTTAGGTCAGTGAAGTGTCCTACCCCAGGTCTGTGTTGGGGAACTTCAGAACCTGAACAAAATTTCTCTCTTGTCTAGTGCACGTGGAGTTTTGGGGGAACCATTGAGGTGTGGTAGGATTGTGTCCTGATGGAGAACTTCTGGGACAGGTTATCAATGCTATGCCTCAGTATCCCCATGGTGTACTCAGTGTCAGGGACAGACCCAGCTTGAGGAAGTTTTGATCGAGTTTACCAGGTATGGGCCGGGCTGGAGAGGCAGGAATTGCTGGATCTGTGCTAGAGACAGGAGCACATTGTACAGGAGACAAATCTGAGAGACACTGAACCAGTATTTTACACCAGAGTCAAAGGTGATGCCATAGACAACCTACACTTTTCAGTCAAGTCTCATGACTAACCCTCCCTGCATATGCCCTGTTGCCCAGACCCTCCCCATGTGCAGGGGCCTTTGCCAGGTGATCTCTGCTGCCCCCTGGTGGCCGCTCCACTTGACCGCCCGAGGCCCAGTGAAATCCTTTGTCCGGGTGGAGATTCAGAACCCAGTGCTCAGATCCTGATTCCCTGATCCGTGGACTGCTGACCCCAGGGAAGGAATTCCTCTTCTCTGAGGGGCCTCTGTCAGCCTCAAGACTAGGCAGGAGGAGGTCAGGTTATCCATGCAAGTAGGAAGAGGCTCATGTGAGGAGGAGGAGGAGGAGGAGGCAGGGCCCATCTGCGGTATCACTGCTCCTGTCTCTGGGGAGGTGGGTGGCCGTGGGAGTGGTTCTGTGGCGTGACACAAAGCTACACAGAAGCCAGGGACTGCCTCTAACTGGCACTGGCTGCTGGTGTCGCCAATAGTGTGATGACGGCTACTGCTCCCAAGACAGAGGAAAACACTCGTCCAACAAACACTAATTCAGATCCGCTTAGTCTGGGACACATTCCATCCTGGGAAATCAGTGTGAACAGGACACGGGCCCTGGGTCAGAGTTTCCATCTTAGGACTGCTGCAGCAGAGTGGAAGTCTTGCTTTGTTGGTACCGGAGACAGTCTCCAACCTCTCCTACTTGTATCTCGTCTTCCATATTCATTTAGAAACCACACTATTGCTATTGTCAAGTCTCTCTTGAGACGTCAAGATTGGCCCTGTGGCCAAGAACTGACCCCTTGAATGTGTCATTTGTTTGGGGATCTTTTGGGGGACTTTTACTCTTGTGAGGGAAGAAACAGAGTAGATTTATGCAGTGCTCTTTCCTTGTACTTGGGTGTGACAGCAGTGAAAAGCAAAGCCTCCGTAGTAGTGATGGTGGGACAGAAAGTGAGCAGATGTGGGAGCTCACAGAATTGTTGCCTACCAGGAGAAATACAGTCTGACTTCAGCCTTACTTCTGCGGGAGAAAATTAAACACCTGAGTGTTCACACCTCTGATTGAGATGTGCGTGTGTTACATTAAAAACTTCCTGACAAATTAGGATAAAAATTACCACAAAAATCAATTAATAAATAAAGTGATTATGAGAAAATATACAGTGTTGCATGGTGTGCAGATAATGAACTGAAATCGGACAAGATGAGAGGCAGGTGCTGTGTGGTGAGAGGCTGGAGGAGGCCTCTCTGGCAGAGGTGACCTTGGAGCTGCTGTCAGGATGGGAAGAAGGAACAAGAACTAAGGAGTGTGTTTGGGGTCAGTTGCTGTGGAGAAAAGTCTGGTTTGTCTGAAGATTCAGGGACAGTGAGGACCTTAGGTGTCTGTGATTCAAAATGGTTTGAGTTCCAAAGTGATATTTTTTTTTTACAAGTTAAAATTTTGAGGGGCAGGACTGATGTTCAGAATTCTCATTGTTGTATGTTTCTAGGAAAGGTGAATCACAAGAGGAATCCCTGTGGAATTTCCCTGAAAACTGAAAGGGAAGCAGGAGCCCTTTTGTAATTGACCATCCCTGTGTCTTATCTGTGGCTCACTGATATGTGTGCATGTTCTGCATGACATCAAATTCCTGCCACACATGCTTTATATTATATATTTATACACAACATGTAAGAATATATTTGTGAATATGTATGCATATATATACTAATTGGGTCTGTGTGTGTATGTTGGTAGATTGTGTGTGTGTGTGTATGTGTATGCATATTTGCCATATGTACACATATATTCTGTAGAGATTCTGATCTCTGGATTGGGTACCTAAGTTGTAGTTGATGGGATCCTTGCATTGGTATGAGGCCTGCAGTCCCATTTTATCAACAATGAGGAAGTGGATGTGGTCACTGTAATGAACAGCAGGACCAAATTAGTGTTCAGACTCATTTGGCCAAGGACATTGGTGTCAGTTAACGATGTGTTCCTATCACAAGAATAGATGCATAGCACACCATATTTTTTTTTTTACATCTGTATAAGCAGAGAGCTTCATTTGGCAAATACTTCGGCTTGCTATTGAACATAACAGGGAATGTATGCCCCTTATAAAGCACTAAAGTTACATGTGACCTGAGCTGCCTACATGAATCGGGTGTTACCTGACTAACCATGCATGGATTTGGGCATTCACAGCAGCTCTCCATCATTAAACAGAAGAGGTAAATTTGAGGTTAGGCTTCACCAGGTCATGAAGGCACAGGTGAGTTGCATGAGGAAGAGGCCAGATGCCCATGACCCCAATCCCAGCTGTATTGTCTTTTCTCTGTCTCGCACGTCTGTGGCCCAGTGGGGACAATCCTATGACCAGCTGATACAGAGAAAAAACCAGAGGGCTGGCTTACAGAGGTTCCTGTATGGTATGCAGCCAACTTTGAGAGTTAACACTGCAGCCCTAATGTGGGACCTTCCTGCACAACATGGGTGGGGAAAATTCTCAAATGTAACATTTGAGCCGAGTAGTTGGTTCATTTGTCTGGACAGAGAGAAGGTCAGAGGTGGCTTTATACTAACCTATAGGCTCTCACTCAATATTTGGCTGTATGTTCAGAGACTTGAAAGAAACACAGTAAGAAAACTGGTGAAAGATGTTTGAGGAAGAAATATGTGAGGTGAACACTCCCAGTGAACACAAAGCTGGATGCTAATTGTGTCTCATGAAAATGCCTACCATAGTGTGTCCTCAAAATGAATCAATGTGAATAATCAGTTGGGTAATGTGACACGTATGGGGAAAGTGGTCACCTTTCTTCTCCATCTACTCCTGAACTTGTTCAGTGGACTCCATAGCAAAGTGCCCATGTTGGAAGTTGGGTGGTTATTCGTGTGGATTTCACTCATTAAAGCTGACCTGGCTATGGCCACTTCTCAGGACCAGTATGCAAACAGCAGAGACCAACCCTGAGTTCCCAGTGTGAGACCATTTCCTTGGAAATCAGCCTAGAGCCTGCTGGCAGATTCATTACATTAGACTTATTATTCCATCATGGAAGAGATAGCTCTTTTGTTGGAATAGACCTCTCCTCTAGATAGGGACTTCCTTTCTTTGACTGCAATGCTTCTACCGAAAATATTACCCTTGGACTTGAAGAATGCCTCCCCCACTGTTCTAGTATTTCACTGTGACTTCTGTCCAAAGCTCTCATTTTATATCAAAAGAAGGGCTGCAACGTGCCCATGCCCATGGAATTCATTGGCTCAACCATCTTCCCCAACATTCTGAGACAGTTGGCTTGATGAATAGACTAATGGCCTCTTGAAGACTCACTCACTGTGCCAACCACATGGCAGTACCTTGTTTGGCTTGGGTAACATTGTCCGGAAGGTGATATTTGTACTAAATCTGTATCCAATATGCGGTGCTGTTTCTCCCATAGCTAACATTCATGGGTCCAGGATTTAAGAATTGGAATTGGGAATGTCTCCACTCACACATATTCTTGGTGACCTGCTACAAAATTATAACTCCCTGTCACCACGACCCTACACTCTGCTGCGCTAGAGGTATTAGTTTTAATGGATAAATGTTTCTACCCAGAGACACTGCAATGATTCTATTCAACTGAAAGCTGAGACTTCCACTTGTCACTTTGAGCTTCTTATGCCACCATGGATGTCTCTCTGTCTGCCCTTTCAGCAGGTCTTCCATCCACAACAAATACCATAGCCTAGAACATGACAGCCTCATCCTGCCTCCTGTGTATGGCACTCCTGATCCACAGGGTGCAGAGCCAGCCTGGAGGGCTGGTTTGGGAGTGAGGTCTGGGAATTGCAGATCTGGGCGGCTGGGCCAGAACTGTTCATGCTTTGTCCAAAGTCCTCCTGGGGCTGAAGGAGAGTGTGACACAGAGGGGGAAGGGATTTGTGTCTCATTTCCCTGTCTGACTCTGTCACTGTGAGCATTAATACCAGTGTCTCACACCTGACAGTGGGAGTCAGCCTCGTCCTTGGCTCTGATCCTGCTGGTGTTTAGGGTGGCCATATCTTTGAAGTTTGAGCCCAAGAACCAGTCAGGAATCCCTGAGGGAGGCTTGCTATTGTCATATATGACCAGCACAGGAGTCTGTCCTAGCTTCTGCTGGTATCACTGCACACCAAAGGTTTCTATGTTGTCTCCCTGAGAGGTGGTCATGGCCATCTGACCCCAGGGCCTCTGACAATAAGGCGACTGAGTCAGCCCACTGGAGGCCTTTCAGGAGCCTGGCTATGGGGCTGGGCTGGGCCCTTGGAGAGACACAAATGAAACCTGATTCAAGGAGAGGTGGCCCTGTGGCCTCCTGGATGACCCCTCTTGCTTCATGTCTACTCTGCCTTCCCTAGATGCACTCTGGTCCCACCTTTGTCATGTCATTAGAATGAGAAACTCTCCTTCTGATGTTTTTTCATCATGCTGCATGTGGGAGTTACTTGTTATATAAACACCTGCTGTTGGAGATTCATCATGACTTCTAGTGAATTTACATGTGGTTATTTCATCTCTGACATCCCCATCCCACAACAGACCAGCAACTGGCATGTCAACACTTTGATTCCTGTTTTTTTTTTTCACCCATGTTTCCTATAAACACGTGGAAGGTGTCAGACACCATCTCTGACTGAAGAAACCTCTTCAAGCACTGTGTCTCTGTGAGGGTCACCAGAGTCATGTCTTTGGTCACATTGTGAGCTGTGGGGACGAGATAGTCTGTGGTCACTGCAGGGAGCTGGATCCTGTTCCGGAACACTGACATCCCAGGGGCCAGAGCTGTGGTCTGAGGCTGGCAGAATCCACTTCACACTGGAGACAGTCTCACAAGGTGGCTGCAGACCCTCCCTTCGGTGACTGGAGGCTCTGATTGGCCCACCTCCTGCCCCTGAGATACTCCTGAGCAAGGATGCTGATGCTTCAGCCCTCGACCCGAGTGCACCTGTAGATGGGGAAGGAGAGGCAGACGGTGAGTGGTCAGGATAGCTCCGGATGTGCCCATCACAGAAGGGTCAACTCCTGGGACTTCTGCTGGACAGTGAGGTGACTGGAATTTCCCAGTTGAGGTAATCACTGTGTCAGAAATCCTGTCGGTGTCCTGGATGACACTGTGTGTCTGACCCTCAGAACATGGTCCCTGCAGCCTGAGAAGATAGGTTGGATCATCCCCACTTTCTTCTGATGACTGAACCCTGGACAGACACCCCCCAGGCCTGGTGTCCCTGTGAGGCTCCACCTGGGCAGCCCCAGCCTCTGTCCTGCTGCTCCTGCTGCAGCTCTGCTGCCCCCTGCTGGTGGAGGAGGACTCAGACCAGGAGCTTCCCTCCTGCAGGTCAGGTCACCCCAAAGCACCTGTCACCTGAGAAAGGGTATGGACCAGGGAGCCCAGCCTCCCCCAGGCAGCTGCCCCCCTGCTCTCCCCATCCCAACACACACAGGTCAAATACACGGGGCAGGAGGCAGGACAGGTGTGATTCCTGTACGTGTCCAAGGGTGAAGTGCCCTAGCCTGGACCTTTGTCTTGTTACAACAGGGTTAGTGCGAGTAAATTTTAGTGCATTTGGAAAGGGTCACAGTCCAGGAAACCTTTGTGACATACTATTACTACCCATTTCTCTCCATTTAGGAATCAAGTCTGATGTGTCCTGTATCCCAATGAGTGCAGTTGGGTCAGTCATAGTGGAACAGGTGATGCTTCTAGCACTAAAGTTCACGTGTGCACCTAAGTCTTCATTAGGATTATTACTATCATCTCTCCTACTGCCATTGTTATTACAGCCCTTATCACTTGTAGTTTGGGGCAGGAGTTTTTCTACACTAGCCTAGTTGGTGACCCGAATGACACAGGGAATTGGGAATTTGGAGCTGGATATGCAATTTCACATCATAAATGTCACAGTTTTGCTGAGCCCTTTTCCTTGGATTTCTGCAGAGGATGGACAAATCTGTCAGAATACCGGACCAGCACCCATTGACTGAGACCCTGCAGTCTCTCTTTCAATAATTAGACTCTGTCAATATTTTTTCTCATTCAATTTGAAAGCAATGTGATTCTGACGTCAATATAATCTTCCCCATTACATGGAACGTGAAGTTAAGGTCCAGAGAGACTAGTTTCCCAGAATACAGAGGAAAACAGTGTGATCCAGGAGTGCAGCCCAGGTGTACTGGATTCAGACTCTGGGCCCTTTGGAGCAGAGTTGTCCAGGGCATGAAGGAGGGAGGGTGAGGCCAAGCTGGGTAGTGGGGCTTCTGTCACTGGACTCACTGCAACCCCATCCTGTTCTGGCCTATAAAGGAGCCTCCTCAGCCTGCACATAGGGACAGTCAGCAGGATTGTGTCTCAGGTTAGACCTGGAGAATCTGTGGGGCTGGTGGAGGCTGTTGACTGTGTAGGGACCTGGCCTAGGTCTGTATTATTGTTTGGTTTTCTCTGTCCTCCAGGCTCGGGAAAGTGACAGAGGTCTCATGGCCACTCTAAAATGGGGCACTTGAGTCTTGCAGGGGACACAAGGCCTTCAGGTTGAGGAGACCATAGGGCTCATTCCCTGGGTCCCACCCCCTGCAGTACCCTCTAGACTGACCTCAAGGTCAGGGTCATGCTCAGGGTCCTGTGGGGACTGAACCTGTGGGTAGGGCCTGGAGGGAGCACCTGGGCAGGGAGTGAGGAGGGAGAGCAGGAAGTTCCAGGCCATGGTGGGGACCCCAGACTTCTATCTCCTGAGCCCACTCTGAGACTTGCCACTCAATGTCTCCCTCATGCCTTCACTGGTCCCCATGAAAATGCTCCTTCTCAGGCTGGTGGAGAGAATATCAGTGCTCCTGGGTGGGCTTCATGGATCTGGTTCACGTGGAGCTGTGCTCACCTCTTGGATCTCTTAGGGGAGCTCATGTCACTCTGTGTTTGAATATCAAAAACTGCAGCACAGTGAGGGGGACATGAGGGCATTTCTGTATCTTTTCTCATGAAATGTGCACTGTGATCATTTGTTTCCATTGTTGTGTTCTTTATTTTTTTTAAATTTTTTTTTTTCAACGTTTTTTATTTATTTTTGGGACAGAGAGAGACAGAGCATGAATGGGGGAGGGGCAGAGAGAGAGGGAGACACAGAATCGGAAACAGGCTCCAGGCTCCGAGCCATCAGCCCAGAGCCTGACGCGGGGCTCGAACTCACGGACCGTGAGATCGTGACCTGGCTGAAGTCGGACGCTTAACCGACTGCGCCACCCAGGCGCCCCTGTTGTGTTCTTTAAAATACACATTATATGAAATATTCCATCATAACCATTTGTAAGAGTTCATCTTCCTTGATTCTCTGTCTGTTCTGTGAATTTTTTATATCTCAACTTGTGGAAAAGAATCAGGTGGGAATATCGTCCTGAACTTGTACTTAGCGTCATTTTATTTACTGTAGGTTGTTATCTGTGTGATGTTGTTAAAGTCAATTTGACAAAATCATCTTTCAGTTGTCATGCTTGGACCATTTCCTGGCTCTGGGTAGCAACATACTTTGTTTATTGCATCCTGCTGTTTGTTTTCTCTATGCTCCATGTTTACTCTGTTCTCCTTTTACATTTATCTCTTGTTCTTGAATAATGGAACATTTTTTATGGTCCATTTCATTTCTCTTTTTAGGCTTATTATCTGTGACCCCTGACTGTCTGCATTCAGATGATATTAAACCTCGTGACAGAGAGGATCACATCCTTAGAGCACACTTCCAGCTCGCTCTCCTCAGCCCTGCGGTATGAGTGTCATCACCTCACTGTTAGCTACAGTGTAAATTCCAACATCTGCAGTTATTAGATTTCCTTTAGATGGTGATTTCTTTTTCAAAGAGAGGTAAATAATAAAGATATTCTTAATGTTTACCTCTGTAGTTATCACTTCTGACTCTTACATTCATTTTGTAGATTCAGATTCTCTCTGGAATCCATTTCTCCTATGGGAGGGAAGCCCAGTATTATTTCTTGTATTGAGGGTCTGCTGATGATCAATTCTGTCACTTTGGTATATCTGAAAAAATTTATAATATCCTTCATCAGGGAAGGATAATTTCCCTGATGAAATTATTCTTCTTCTTTATGGATAAAGAATTAAGGTTTTTCTTTTTCGTTTTTGTAAAGATGTTAATCCACTGCCCTCTCTCGTGCATCTCTGCTAATGAGAAATCTGTTGGAATCCTTATCTGTATTCCCCTGAACCAAGTAACTTTCCTCTCTGCCCTCTTTTAAAACTCTTTTTCTCTGCCTTAAACAATTGGATATTGATGGGTGTTGTGTGTAGTTTTTACCCCCATTGCTTGTGCTTGGGTTTCTCAAGAATTTGGAATCCATAGGTTTTGAATTTTCATGAATATTCTTTTCCACCTCCCCTCCTTCACTCCCTGGGGACACAATCACATGTGTATCCATTGCTGAACTTTCCTACACTCAGTGGTGCTCTAATCACTTTAAAGTCATTTTGTGCCTTTCTTTTGCAGTGTCCATGCTGCGTTCATGTTCAATCACGTGTCTGCACGTTGTGTCTGCTGCTAATCTCAGTTCTTGTGTTTGTAATCTGAGACCTGTGGGTTTCATCTCTAGTAGTTTGATTTGGTTCCTTTAATTTTCTTCTCTGTCTCCTCTTAGTATTTCTGTCATTCAGACTAGATTTGGGTTAAAGTCTGCAACATCATCCTGGCTTAAATCCAGCCTTCTGTCCTTCCTGCAGCTTCCAGACCTACCACCCCATGGCTGTGTGAGACATTTCTCAACGTCATTGTCTCTCTCTCCCATTATCTCTGTCTCGGCATCACAGATAAATATGCACAGACCCATATACGACACACATGTTCTATTGGATCTGTAGTCTCTGGACTGTGCTATGTAACACACCTCATTAGCTATAACCCTTTGTTGTTAACATAGTATTATTTTAGTGGTTTATTTTGGGTATATAGTCCTCAGCTCCTAACTATCAAAGTATGTCCCAGGCCATGGAATCATTCACACTGTAGGATAAGGATGTCATAACACGGTCTCATCTCCCTTACAATTTCATGTGTGCGTTTTTTTGTACATCCGTCATATATCACATACACTACTATAGTTTTTCTTTAAACACTTGACTATCTTTTATAAATATGAACCACTAAACTTATTTTTGTATTTACCCATGGAGTTATGATACCTGATGCTTTTTCTATCTTTGTGTGTATTCCCCTTTCCCTCTGTCACCCTTTCCTTCTGTCTGAGGGGCGTCCTTTACTGTTGCTTGTGCCGAGGGTCTGTGGGTGTTCTGAGAGGCTTGCGGTCTGAGAAAGGATTAGTGTGTCTTCCCTTTTCAATGAGATTTCCCCTGGGTAAAGGCCAAATTTTACAGGCATTTTCTATGAGGATTGTGAAGACATTGCTTCCTGTTCTCTTGCTTACATGGCTGTAATGAGAAATGTGCTTCCACCATGAAATTGGTTCCTCTGTAGGGAACACATCTCCTCTCCGGCTGTGAGAGTGTCGGCATCACTCGTTTCTAGCAATTCCCTCATGACGTGTTCTGTGCTATCTTTCATGTCCCCTGTGCCCAAGCTTCCTTTAGACTCTTGGATATATTGGTTTATGGATTTCACCAAATTTGAAGCCTTTTTATAGATTATTTCCTCACCTATGTTTTATGAACCATCAGTTCCTTCTCTTCTCTCCCTCTGTTTCTATCCTGCACACTCTCTGGGTGCCCTGAAGTTGTCCTACAGGCACTGAGCTTATATTCACTTTTTTTCTTAGGTGTTTGCTTCTGTGTTTCATTTTGAATAGTTTTAATTGCGTGACATCAAATTCACCCTTCTCTTCTTTTACAGCATCCAATCTGCTGTATTTTTAAATTTCAGAACATTTCATTACGGGAGTTTTAAAGAAGTTGGTCTTTGAGAAATGTCTTCCATGTCTGCTCCTCAACACGCAGGCATTCATTCACCCACAGTAACGGAGGAAATGTTGTTCTAATAACTGTTTATGAATCCCCTGCTGATCCACACTGTGCAGAGCCTGCCTGGTAGGTGAAGAGTAAGGGGACAGACTCCAGACCTCAGATCTGGGGACCTGGGCCAGACCTACCGATTGCTTTGTGCACAGTCCTGCTGGGACTGGAGGAGAGTGTGACATAGATGGGAAAGGGGTTTGTGTCTCACTTCCCCATCTGCCTGTGTCACTGTGAGCATCACCACTGTTATCATAGGACTGACAGTAATAGTCAGCCTCATCCTCAGCCTGGGCCCCGGTGATGGTCAGAGTGGCTGCATCCCCCGAGCTGGAGCCAGAGAATCTGTTAGGAATCCCTGTGGGCTGCTCACTATCCTCATAAATGACCAGCACGGGGGCTTGGCCTGGTTTCTGCTGATACCAGTTAATAATACTGCTTTCGAAGCTGCCTGCCTCACATGTAATCCTGGCCGTCTGTGCCAAGGCCACAGACACCGCAGGTGGCTGAGTCAGTTCAGAAGCTGCCACAGAACCTGAAAGAGAGGAGAGTGCATCTGAGAATGAGAGTCTTATTTTCAGAGAGTACGTACTCTGCAGTGTCCTCTGTTCTGAGCAGAAGGTCAAAGTCAGGCTGATCCTTGGTATCTCTTGGGGGCTGAGCTATGGGGAGAGGTACCTGTGCAGAGAATAAGGAGGGGGAGCAGGAGAGGAGTCCAGGCCATGGTGGAGATGCCCCAGGCTCTGCTTCTGAACCCACAACTGGGAATGGGGCATCAGAGCTTCTCTTAACCTCATAAAGGGGATGTCCTCATGCAAATCTACTTCCTTCTTTGTGGCCTTTTTGAATGGCTCCCTGCTAAACAGAGAATAGCTGTTACTTAATTTACATGGGCCCTAAAACCAAAGCCTGTACTCAAGATCTCCAGAACTCTCTCTAAGGTTGAGGGGAAAACACTGACCCCCTCCCTCCAAGACATGCACACACATTCAGTCTTTGTCTGGGGCTTCCTCTCTGGGCTTGTCAGGAACACCTCAGTCATCCACTGTAGTGATGAGATCCATGGGGTAGGGCTGGGAGTTCATGAAACCAGAGTTTGTAGAGACATTGGTCATACTGTTGTGTGAGAGGCCAGAATTCGATCATTTGACACAGTGAGTTGTTCATGCAGTGTTGAGGCCATTTTCTCTTTGTTTGTCTGTGTTTTATGTGTTAGAAAAATACATAGGAGAAAATCACCAGGATTCAGGGCTAGGCAAGAATTTTTTGATGAAATGTTTAGTAAAATGAAAGTTTAATAAATTGAACCTCATCAAAATTAAAATCTTCTGCTTTGCAAAAGTTTCTAAAGAGGATGAAATAAACAAGTAATAGAAAACATTTGCAAAATACATCCAACAACTAGTGTATAGAGTATACAAAGAACTATCAAGACTAAATATTAAAAAGAAACCATTTAAGAAATGGGCAAAAGAGTAAGCATTTCATCAAAGACAATACAGAGATTGAAGTAGCACAGGGAAAGATGTTCATCATTAGCCATGAGAGTCATGCAAACTAAAACCACAATAAGGTATCACTACATACCTATCAGAATGGCTAAGATAAAATATTGTGACAACCCCAAATGCTGGCAAGGATGTGAAGGAATTGCATCACTCATGCATTGCTGATAGGAATGTGAAATGGTGCAGTCACTCTGGAAAAGAGTTTGACAGCTTCTTAAAAAACTAAACTCGCACTTACCATGCAACCCAGCAACTATACTCTTGTGCATCTATTTCAGAGAAATGAAAACTTATGTTCACAGAAAAACCTGTGCACATAATTTCACAGCACCATTATCTATAATAGCCCCAACTGAGAACAATCCAGATGTTTTCCCATGGGTAGTTGATGAAACAGACTTTGGTACACTGAAACCATGGAATACTACTCAACAATGAAAAGGAAGGAACTCTTAATGCACACAACAATTTTGATGAATTTGCAGGGAATTATGAAGAATGAAAATGGCAATCCTCAAAGCTAAGTAATGTGAGATTCCCCACCCCCTTTGTTTCTTTTTCAATATCACTTCTGAACACACAATATTTTAGAAGTGGAAATGAATTATTGGATGGCATGGGTAGAAGCAGAAAAGGGAACTTGAGTGGGGAAAGATGGATGTTGTGATAAAGGAAATATAAGGGATCCTTGTGGTGATGGAGCTCTTTTGTATCTTGACTGCTCTAATGGATATACAAAGCTACACATGGGTCTAAATCACATAGACCTAAATACACAGACACACACAGACACTGAAGTACATATGAATACAAGAAAACCTGGGGAAATCTGAATGTTAAAAAAGGGTGACTATTTAATCAACCAGTTCAACAACAAGATAAAAAGATGCTGAAAAGATATTCAGTGTCATAAGTTACCAAGAAAATGAAACTTAAAAACATACTGAGACATCAGTCCAGACATACTAGAATGACTGTATAAAAACAAACTGATGGTCTTCAGTGCTAAAGGGATATGGAGCAACTTGAAATCCCATCAATGCCTGGTGATAATGAAAATGCAGGGGAGCCTCAGTCAGTTAAGTATCAGACTCTTTAGTATCAGCCCAGGTCATGATCTCGAGGTCATGAGATTGAGCCTCACATTGGACTCCAAGCTGAGGGCAGAGCCTGCTTGGGATCTCTTTCCCTCTCTCTGAAACTCCCTGTGTGCTCTCTCTCTCTCAAAATAAATAAATTAACATTAAAAAATAGAAAATGAAAAATCAAGCATTCACATTGGAAACTAGTTTAACAGTTTCATAGAGTGTTAAATATGTATCTATCATATGACCCATTAATTCCATTTCTAGTTATTTACCCTAATGAAATGAAAACTTAACATCCACAAAATAACTAAAAAATGTTTTAAATGTTTTATTTGAAATTGTCATAGAGTTGAAACTGGAAATAACCCAAATATACCTTAACTGGGGAGTGGATAAACAAACTGGTTCATCCACACAATAGACTTCTACTCAGCAATTAAAATGAAATGAACTATTAATACTTACAAAAACATAGATGGATCTCAAATGCATTATGCTTAGTGAAAGAAGTCAGAACCAAAAGGCTACCCATGTATGATCTCATTTATATGATGTACTTGCAAAGTGCAAACTGTAGGGACAGACAACAGACCAGGAGTTGCCAGGGTTTGTGACTAGAGGGAGAGTCTATTGCAAAGGGGCATTGGGAATTTATGGGTAATTGAGTGACCTGTCATATACTGCTATAGTGGAAGTGCTTACACCTCTGTGTGCAGGTTGTCAAAACTCAGAGAACTGAAATATTCACTAAAAGGATAGTTTTTAGTGTATGTAAATTGCAACTCATTTTAAAAAGGGGAGAAAAAAGAAAGGAAAGGAAAAGAAAGGAAAGAAAACAAAAAGCTGTGGTAGGCAAAGATTCCCAGGAGCAAACTCTCACTTAGAGATTAGTGTAGGAGGTCTAGACAAACCTGAGAATACAACCCAGAGTAAAGGAAAAGATGAAGAAACAGGTATGAGCAGGGAAGGACATTGGCCTGGGAGATTGTCACAGCCTGGCCTGCAGTTGAAATTGTGTGAACTCTGATACAGGGTGTGTTCTTCATTGTCCTACAGAATAGGGTGAAGCATCCAACTGTCATCCCACCTACATGCGGAGGTCACCAGATGCAGGCTGCCATCAGGAAGGGGGCATGTCGCTGGAGTGCCAGCTCTCTTCGGCACAAGTAGGTCCTGGAGCTGCAGTTGCCAACATGCCCCACCTCTGGGAAATGAAAGCTTCAATCCTGTAGGTAAAGGTCAGGGATTCTGGTTGTCACACGGGACAACTAGTACAATCACAGACTCAATATCATTATTTTTGGTGTTGTGACCATTATAGAACAAAGTCAGCAAGACAGCCAGACACACACACAAACACCCACTCTAGGACAGGAAAAAAATTTTGGAAAGAGCATATGAAAAAGGAACACACAGCATAGGATACAATGGGATGTTAGAAGAATTAAGTAGAACATGACTAATGGGGAGTACTTCAGACATCTCCAGAGAAAGAGATTGAGAGTGAGAACTTTTGATAACTAGTGAGAATGGGGAGCTGGTGAGGGGTGGAAAGGAAGAAGGGAGGGTGATGCAGAATGAGTAGGGGGGAGTGGGGAAAGGAGACTTCTTTGAACACACTCTCACTCTTGGCTCAGCATGCCTTGCCACCCCTGTCTTACCACCTACATTTTTCCTCCTGGCTCAATCTTGTGACTTGTTTCAGATGCTCCCTGAGTTAAATTGTAAATAACTTACCAGGCCCAAGAGATTCCCCAAATGAGACAATGGTACTAAAGGACTTCCTTTCTGGAGGACTCTAAAAGGCCACAAGCTACACAAGAACTTTTGACATATATTTTCATTCCTGGTCTCAGGATCTCCTAGCAATTGGTGAAGGCAAAAACCACTGATGAGGAACAATCCAAGAAGTGATATCATTTTTCACACTGGTCATTACTCATTTTCACATGACAAGAGCTGACCAGTGTCTCTTACTGAGACCCTGATCCTGCTATAAACTTGACAAATAAAAATGGCTACTCATGGAATTCTTTAACCCCTTTTAACGGATGATTTGTAGTTGTCACTCTCCCATTGGTTGGGTACCATCTAAGCATGACAGGGAATGCTCTTCATCTGCCTCCCTTTTCCATTCACTGTCTGTACTTCACGGTGTGTCCTTCTGTCTGTCCACTTAAGGCTACTGGGTCATTTCTTCCAAGTTATAAATACCAGAATTCCCCAGGAGGGCTTGGAGGTGGTATGATTCACACTACAAGTTTGGATATTATTTCTCTACCATCCTCTCTACTGCTTTTCCTCAAATGTAAGTAGTGGAAGGAAATCCCTACTAGAGGGACCTATGTGAGGCCGTTCTGGAACAAAATGACTGCAAACTCTTGGTAGAGAACAACCCTCTACATAAGTGAGTAGCATGGCCCTGTGATCCCCTGTGACTGCAGCCAGCCAAATGCTAAAAGAATTCACTGCAAGACTGAGACTTGATGTTGACCTCTTCTCTTGCTCCTCTTGCACCCTTGCCCACTCCCTCTCCAGAAAAGCCACCTTTTTTCCTCCTACTCACTTGCGAGTTGTCCATGCTGTGGGCAGTTCCTGGACTTTCCATGACTAGGGGGACCCAACCTGACTTTCTGAGATCCAGCATCAAAATCCCTCCCAACCCTGCTCAGGTCAGTGCCCATGGATGTTAACACAGTGTTAACTCAATTTTAACACAAAAGTGTGAGTGTGTGTGAAAGATGTTTGTTTCCCAGATGCCAGAAAAACCATGGAGGAAATCAATATGTCTGGTAAGTTTGCCCACCTCTCACCAAATGCACTTGAGGTGGATTACTCACAGGGCTGAGATTAAGAGGAGTCAATATATTTACCACTTTAGTGTTCCCCCTTCACCATGCCCTGCTATTGTCCCAGTAGAGGTGGTCCTGGACAGACCCTAGAAAAGTCCTGCAAGCAGGAGGTGGATTCATTCTTGGCACCAAAGCTGAGAATTGACTACAGATGGAGAATCCCAAGCCATGTTCCATGGTGGTCCTACCACAGATATCCTAACATGCACACTGTTTTTCTACTGGACCCCAGCTCTGCAACCATCATGAGTTCAAGGCTGTCTGTACTGCCTCCACTTGGTACCAAATGTTTCCTTTTGAATATTCAATATGGCAGTAGTCCCATTATACTCCATGATGAAATTGTGGTGAAGATATTCACTGAACCAACCTCCTTGGTTAACTCCAGAACCCTGTGATCTGTGTCCATCCCCTGAACAGATACCCATTATGGACAGGGTCTGATGGCTCTTGATGTCATTTCAGCCCAGCTACTATTTCAGAATCCTTTTACTGCCTGAGCTGGTCAGGTCTTTTCCAGAATTATGATGGAGGAAAGAGAATGTTGTGTTGTCATAATTACCTAAATTATGAAGTATGTCTACATCTCCATAGTGGTGTCTTGGGATAGAAGTTTGGAATGACAGGATTTGTAAGAAGAGTCAAAGATCCCAACGCCCTGGAGAGGAGCAGGCAGCAGCACCCCCTGTGTCCCCATGGGGAAGAAGAGAGAGATGGTGGGAGGTCTTCTCCTCATTTCCCCTTTGTCTGTGTCACTGTGTCATAACCATATTGGCCATCGATTGTATGGCTGTCACCACAGTAATACTCATCCTGATCCTCAGACTGGATGTCGGAGTAAGAGGTCAATCCCAGAGCTTGAACCTTAGAAGGGACTGGGGATTCCATCCCCCTTGTTGTGGCTTCCATCACTCTTAACCTCCATCACATCCTGAGGGGACCTCTCTGGTCTCTGTTTATACCATTCAAGTATGTATTTGCTGTGCTCATTGTTCAGGGTGCGGTTGAGCTTGACTGAGGCTCCAGGGGAGGCAAATGTTGATGGAGGCTGAGTTAGCACAGACAGAGCACAGAAATCAGGAAACACAAAATGTGAGAATGAGCTGAGTGTAATAGACACAGGACAGAGGTCCCTGGGGATTGTCCTTGCAAAGAAACGTCAGGGGGTTGGAACCCTGACCTATTGGGAAAATGAAGGGCAGGAGGCAAATGGGATCTCAGTCCCTGGTATGGAGTGGCTTCAATGAGCTCTGCTCTGAGGCTGCCCCACTGGGACTGAACTCTCCAAGCTCCCATATTATCCTCTTTATGGACCCCAGCTCTGCAACCATCATGGAGTTCATAAATGGAGTGCAACCATTTATGGAGTTCAAGGAAGGAGGAGCATCAAATGCAAATCTATTCTCCATTCTTCAATGTGTCTGCCTAAGCTGTTGTCTGAGCCCTGAGCTTAAAGACATCATGCCTGTAATTTCCTGAGTTCAGAAGAAGAGGAAGGTGTTGTTTTCAAGAGTGGAGAGTTGATTTTACACAAGTATCTTCAAAGGAAGCATCAGTCACACCCTTTGCACTTGAGCACAGCCCAGTGGATTTGGACTTATTGGGGTCCCAAACCAAGACCCACAGTGCCCTCTGGTGCCCCCAGGATGAATGTCATCCTACATGTATTACTAGTTCAACAAAATGACTACTTTTCTTTTTTGTTTTTGCATCTTGACAAAAATGTTTTTATTATTTATTTATTTATTTATTTATTTATTTATTTATTTTTCAATATATGAAATTTATTGTCAAATTGGCTTCCATACAACACCCAGTGCTCATCCCAAAAGGTGCCCTCCTCAATACCCATCACCCATCCTCCCCTCCCTCCCACCCCCCATCAACCCTCAGTTTGTTCTCACTTTTTAAGAGTCTCTTATGCTTTGGCTGTCTCGCACTCTAACCTCTTTTTTTTTTTCCTTCACCTCCCCCATGGGTTTCTGTTAAGTTTCTCAGGATCCACATAAGAGTGAAAACATATGGTATCTGTCTTTCTCTGTATGGCTTATTTCACTTAGCATCACACTCTCCAGTTCCATCCATGTTGCTACAAAGGGCCATATTTCATTCTTTCTCATTGCCACGTAGTACTCCATTGTGTATATAAACCACAATTTCTTTATCCATTCATCAGTTGATGGACATTTAGGCTCTTTCCATAATTTGGCTATTGTTGAGAGTGCTGCTATAAACATTGGGGTACAAGTGCCCCTATGCATCAGTTCTCCTGTATCCCTTGGGTAAATTCCTAGCAGTGCTATTGCTGGGTCATAGGGTAGGTCTATTTTTAATTTTCTGAGGAACCTCCACACTGTTTTCCAGAGTGGCTGCACCAATTTGCATTCCCACCAACAGTGCAAGAGGGTTCCCGTTTCTCCACTTCCTCTCCAGCATCTATAGTCTCCTGATTTCTTCATTTTGGCCACTCTGACTGGCGGGAGGTGATATCTGAGTGTGGTTTTGATTTGTATTTCCCTGATAAGGAGCGACGTTGAGCATCTTTTCATGTGCCTGTTGGCCATCCGGATGTCTTCTTTAGAGAAGTGTCTATTCATGTTTTCTGCCCATTTCTTCACTGGGTTATTTGTTTTTCAGGTGTGGAGTTTGGTGAGCTCTTTATAGATTTTGGATACTAGCCCTTTGTCCGATATGTCATTTGCAAATATGTTTTCCCATTCTGTTGGTTGCCTTTTAGTTTTGTTGGCTGTTTCCTTTGCTGTGCAGAAGCTTTTTATCTTCATAAGGTCCCAGTAATTCATTTTTGCTTTTAATTCCCTTGCCTTTGGGGATGTGTCGAGTAAGAGATTGCTACTGCTGAGGTCAGAGAGGTCTTTTCCTGCTTTCTCCTCTAAGGTTTTGATGGTTTCCTGTCTCACATTCAGGTCCTTTATCCATTTTGAGTTTATTTTTGTGAATGGTGTGAGAAAGTGGTCTAGTTTCATCCTTCTGCATGTTGCTGTCCAGTTCTCCCAGCACCATTTGTTAAAGAGACTGTCTTTTTTCCATTGGATGTTCTTTCCTGCTTTGTCAAAGATGAGTTGGCCATACGTTTGTGGGTCTAGTTCTGGGGTTTCTATTCTATTCCATTGGTCTATGTGTCTGTTTTTGTGCCAATACCATGCTGTCTTGATGATTACAGCTTTGTAGTAGAGCTTTCACTTTTTGCAGATGACATGATACTATACATGGAAAATCCGATAGACTCCACCAAAAGTCTGCTAGAACTGACACATGAATTCAGCAAAGTTGCAGGATACAAAATCAATGTACAGAAATCAGTTGCATTCTTATACACTAACAATGAAGCAACCGAAAGACAAATAAAGAAACTGATCCCATTCACAATTGCACCAAGAAGCATAAAATACCTAGGAATAAATCTAACCAAAGATGTAAAAGATCTGTATGCTGAAAACTATAGAAAGCTTATGAAGATAATTGAAGAAGATATAAAGAAATGGAAAGACATTCCCTGCTCATGGATTGGAAGAATAAATATTGTCAAAATGTCAATACTACCCAAAGCTATTTACATATTCAATGCAATCCCAATCAAAATTGCACGAGCATTCTTCTCGAAACTAGAACAAGCAATCCTAAAATTCATATGGAACCACAAAAGGCCCCGAATAGCCAAAGTAATTTTGAAGAAGAAGACCAAAGCAGGAGGCATCACAATCCCAGACTTTAGCCTCAAAATGACTACTTCTGAGCCCTCAATAGATGCTAGACCCTTGGTGAGAGTTTACATGCCCCACCTCAATGAGACATTACAAAAATAGTAGCTTTTTGCTTAAGGCACTTGTGGGTTGAATTATGTCCTCTAGCCCCCAAATTTATATGTTTAGATCTTAATCCTGAGTATCTATCAATGTGGTTTTATTTCAGTATAAGATCATTGAAGATACAATTAGGTAAATTAAGATGAGGTTGCACTTGGGCAGGGTGGGTCCCTAATCCAATTTGACTGGTCTTTATAAAAAGGGGAAATTTGGGGACAGATTCTGACAAGGGAGAACACCACATGAAGATAGAGGCAGAATCTACAAGCCAAGGAATGCCAAAGATTGCCAGAAAACCACCAGGAGCTGGAAGAGAGGCATGGATGAGATTCTCCTTTACAGCCTACAAAACAACATCATCCCTGCTGGCACTTTGATCTCAGACTGCTGACCTCCAGAACTGTGAGACACTACATTTCTATTATCAGCACTGCCCCTCTCCCCAGTTTGTGGTGCTGCTATCCCAGCCCTAGAAAACCAATATACTCACCCATCAGAACTCTGCTCTCAGGGCAGCAGCAGAAGCATGGCTGGGCTCCTTCCAGTTGCTTTAGTCTATTATAAAAGCACCTTGGGAGGGTCCTCCTGCCATGTGCTTTCCCTCTCTACAATGTCTGATTCTCCTCCCCAGGGGCCTGCCTCAAGTCCCCCAGACAGCAAAGATTCTATCCTATAACCTAAGGCTCCTCCTGGGATCTTGATGGAAATGGTACAAGCGGTCTCCAAGGGTCTTGTCCTGTGTCATAAGGACATTCTGTAGTTTCCAATGCAAGTTAGCAGCATGACTGTGTATATTCAGAATTACTAGTTTGTCGGAAACTGTACAAACTCTGTCTCACAGAACTGAGTCTAACAGTAACAATAGGCAATAATGAGAACACTGCAAAAGGGGAAATACAGAGTCTTATGAGAATATTTGGCAAAAGCATCTCACCTAGTCTTCAGGACTCCAGGGAGGGATAAGGAGCAGGAAGCAAAGATTCACCATGGGGTGGGAGAAAGGGATTTATGAGGATATATGGTCATAGCGATGTATACTTGTGATTCAGTTGACAATCTCTGCCTTTTAATTGGTTTGCTTACTTCGTTCACATTAATGTTCTTATGGCTGTATCTGAATTTACATCTGCCATTTTACTTTTGATTTTATATGTTGCATGGTTTTTATGTTCTTGTCTTCTTCCTTTACTGCTTTCTTTTGCATTATGTCAATATTTTCTAGTGTCATTTAAACTTTTTAATGATTGTTTTCGCTATATTTGTTAGTTTTTCTTAGTAGTTCCTTTGGAGCTTACCATATGTTCCTTAACATAACCGTATCCACATCGGATTTATACAAACTTAATTCTAGTGAGGTATAGAAACATTATTTCTGTATACTTCCATCCCACTTCTTTTTTTTCCCCCATCTTCCTCTTGAGATTCTATTATTATTGTAGGTATTATGTCTATATATGTTACAAACTTAACAACCCAATGTTTTCATAGTTATAATTTTATGTCTTTTAAAGAAGCCGAGAGATAAAAGAGAGCAAGTATCTATTGACTTTGTTATAGGTACCTTCATTTTTACCATCCATGGTTCTCTTCATTTGTCCTTTCCATTTGGAGTTACCATCCAATGTCATTATCTTACTATAGTATAGCTTTTCCCTTGCTCACCTCTTTGTGCGGTTATTGTCAAATAAAATTTATCTATACTGTTCTGTACAATTGCTTTTTAAATCAGTTTACAGAAGAAAAATGAAAAAATATGCACTTACACTATCTTTTATAATTACAGTAGTCCCCCCTTACCTGCAGAGGTTGTGTTCCAAGACCACTAGAGGATGTCTGAAACTACAGATAGTTCTGAGCCCTATATATAATTTTTCCTATAAATACATATCTATGATAAAGTTTAACTTATAAATTAGGCATAATAAGGGATTAACAATAATACCTAATAACAAAATAGAACAATTATAATAGTGTACTGTAATGAAAGTTATGTGAATGTGGTCTCTCTCAAAAACATCTTATTATAATGTACTCACTCTTCTTGTGATTATGTGAGATGATAAAATGCCTATATGATGAGATGAAGTGAGGTGAATGATGTAGGCTTTATAATGTGGTGTTGGGCTACTATTGACCTGCCAATACATCAGAAAGAGGATCATCTGTCTCTAGACTGCAGTTGACTGTGGATAACTAAAACCATAAAAAGCAAAACCATAGGTAACGGGGGCTAGTGTATATAATTACACGTATTGGTACTCTTTCATTGTTGTCATTAGTTTGTTGTTATAAATTTGATTACTCTTGAGGGTCACTTGCTTTGAACTTGAAGAACTTTCTTTAATATTTCTTTGGATGGTGGGTCTGGTAGCAATAGACTCTAATTTTTACCTGAGAATACCTTTATTTCATTTTTATTTGAATTTTCCTGGATATAAGAATCTTGAATGACAATTTTTTTTCTGTCAACACTTTTAATATATCATTCCACTGCCTTCTGACCTCCACTGTTTCTGATGAGAAGTCATATATTAATATGCTGGGGTTTCCTTATACATGATGAGTCAGTTTCATCTTGTTGCTTTCAAGATTTTCTTTTTGTTCTCCACTATGTGGATCTCTTTGCAGTTTGCCAAGCTTCTTGGACGTATATTAATGTTCATCAAATATAGATGTTTTCAACTAATTTTTTGAATATTTAAAAAATTTCTTCTTTCTTTTCTTCTTCCTTCCTTCCTTCCTTCCTTCCTTCCTTCCTTCCTTTCTTTCTGGCAATTCCATTATACTCATGCTGGTATGCTTAATGGTGTCCCACTTGTCTCTGAGGTTTCATTCATTTTGCTTCATTCTTTCCCCTCTCATATATTGGGATGGCAAACTTTCTCCATCAATATTTTTTTTAAGTTTGTTGTAGTTTTCTTCTGCTAGTTGCAATCTACCTTTCATCCCCTTTTGTGATTTTTTCATTGCAGTTATTGTTCTTTTCAAGTTCAGAATTTCCACTTGATTGCTTCTCATATTTTTTCCCTCTACTGAAATTCTCTATTTGATAAGACCAAGTCATCATAATTTTTTTACTCCTTTAAGCATGGCTCCCTCTGGCTCTTTAAACATATTTATAGGGGCACCTGGGTGGCTCAGTCAGTTAAGTGTCCGACTTCAGCTCAGGTCATGATCTCACGGTTCGTGGGTTCGAGCCCCGCATGGAGCTTTGTGCTGAAAGTTTGCCTGGAGCCTGGACCCTGCTTCGGATTCTGTGTCTTCTCTCTCTTCCCCTCCACTGCTCGTGCTCTGTCTCACTGTCTCTCAAAAATTAATAAAATAAATGTAATAAAAAAAATAAAAGAAACATTTATAATAGTTACTTTAAAGGGTTTTTTTTTCCTGCTAAATCCAATATCCTGGCCCTCTTGTGGGTAGTTCCTGCTGTTTCCACTTTTCCCCCTTGTATGGTAACACTTTCCTGTTTCATTGTATGTCTCATCAATTTTTATTGATTGTTGTGTAATTTGAGATGATATTTTGTAGCAACTCTGGGATCCCATCCC
Organism: Panthera onca; assembly: GCF_046562875.1. NCBI lineage: Eukaryota > Metazoa > Chordata > Mammalia > Carnivora > Felidae > Panthera > Panthera onca. The sequence continues at coordinate 18,833,162 of NC_138350.1, forward strand.
CTTATCCCCTTCAAGGGCTTGTTGTTGCTTCCTTATTTATTAGTTTTGTGATTTGTCTGGAATGTTTTACTGAAGTCTGTTTTCCCTTCAGCATGAAACCTCTCATTGTGCTCCTCTGATACACGAACTTGGATATGCACAGTCACCCTGGGATAACAGAGCTCTTTTTAACTGTCTTTTCTTCTGTTATCTCTGTTGTCCTCCTCTGTTGGCATCACACTCAGAAGTTAGGTTTCACTAATTGCCAGCTGAATGCTCTGTCGTTTTTGACAATGCCCTGAGCATAAGTTTCTCCACATTCTGATCCAATTATATTCAAGCCCCAATGCAATGATAGTTTTGAGGCCTGCTTTTGAGATTTACTCTGAACCCAAGAGGGATTTTCTTAGTTTTCTCTTTCTCTGGTTCTCTCTGGTAAACTAACTGGCCTATGGTTTAGCCAGTTGCTCTCATGCCTACCTCCAAGTTGTTTACCACCAAAATTTTTATGGTTTCTGAGAACATCCTTAGGTTTAATCTTTCTCACAATCTGTTCCAAATAAAGTCTGTTCCCTTGGTGAGAGTTTTGGATGTCACTGTTCTTATGGCCTACCTTTCCATAGGCAAAATCTCTTCTCCATGGGTGGAATGGGAGAAATGAGTTACCCACATATCTCAGTGACCTTCCCCCTCTTTACAAGGAGGACTCTAGGTGGGTGCAGCATCCTGAAGTCTTCTCTGTTTATCTCTCCTTATGAGTCAACTGGGGTGAGGGTGGCTGGAACCCCAGTACTCTCAGCCTGCTGGATCTAAAGTAGAGTACCTATGTTATGAGTGGGGGCTGGGTGGAGGAAGCGTATTGTCTCATCCGGAATTTAGTCTCTGCAACATGCACCTGTAAGAATGAGAAGTACTAATGGCCTGCCTCTGCAGGGAGAAATACTATAGCCCTTGACCAGGAGTTGAATAAAGAGGGAGCCCCATATTTGTGGCCACAACCAGCCTGAGTGGACCTTTTGGGGGACTGGAGAGGGAGGTAGTGAGTCAAAAAAAATGGGTTCTTGCTGCTCTTACTAAGATTTAGCAGATTTTCTTGAGTAAATCTTTATTCATTTGCTATTTTTCCATAGCACAATTTTCTGTAGACCTTTAGAGGTTGGGTTAAAAAAATAACAAATAGGGGTGATTGGGTGGCTCAGCTGGTTAAGTGTCTGACTTTGGCTCATGCCATGATCTCACAGTTAGTGAGTTGAGCCCTGCATCAGGCTCTGTGCTGACAGCTCAGAGCCTGGAGCCTGTTTTCGATTCTGTGTCTCCCTCTCTCTCTGCCCCTCCCCTGCTCGCGGTTTGTCTGTCTTTCTCTCTCTTTCTCTCTCTCTCTCTGTCTCCAAAATAAAAAATAAACCTTAAAAAATATTGATTTAAAAATTAAAAAATAACAAATAAATAAATATTAATATGTTAATATAAATTCGTTGATACAGCAAAAGGTATTCCCTGTAATGCTCTACTCAGAATTTCTCACAGAGTCATGATTCTGCTGACTTGTCAGAACAGGGCAGAAACTGTCTTAGAACTGAATAGGCTTTTAAAATAATAGCCTTGGAGAGTTCCTCCTTCTCTCTCCTGTCATCATCTGGATGATCAGCAAATTCAAAGCTCCCATTTTATCTGCTGTGATTGAAGGAGATAGAGTATATGAGGATTAACAACTTTCATGAATTAGATATGTGGAAATAACTTTGTCCATTATTGAAGTAATTTAAATTAACCAATTATAGACACATAAAATTGAATTTAATAATCAATAGCCATGGAATGTCTTTAGCAGTGTTTGGAAAAGAACCATAGTTGATGCAGAAAATAAAACAAGAATATGAAATTTGAAGTGTTTTAAAAACAGCATATCTTCCAATTAGCTAAGGTAAATCATAGTCAGAAATGATGTAGTCAAAAAAATTAATCTCTTGTATACACATGAACTATCAATTCCAATTTTGGCAATTGTGCATTCACATTTTGATGTTCAATAAAGAAATCTGCCAATCATTACCAAAAAGTGCAAATGTTTCCCACTGAACTTTCAAGTTCTCTTGCAGGGTGGAGGTATTCTTGACACTAGGAGAGAAGGATGGTCCATAAGATGTTTCCTTATACCTAAGAGAAAAGGAAAGGTTCTGCATTTATGGAAAACAATCATTTGAAACTAAGCACATTTCCACTAGTAAGCTAGTGTACTGGCAACTTGTTTGGGGGGTCTTTAGGGTTTATGATATCAAGCTTTTTTCTTTATCTGTTGTTAAATTCCAAGTTTTAAAATCTTTGTTGTTTATATAAATATCCAATGCATTTAATACTTACATTTCATTTTTTTTAATTCCATGAAACTTGAATGATCTAATTTGGTTTCTGCCTCCATTATGATCCTGATTTTATGACTCTCTTTTTCAGGGAAAGTTCTGAGCCTGCACTGGGTGACTCCAGAGTTTGGCACAAACTTGCCTTGCCCATTTGCCCCTCTCCCTCCCTCCAATTTTCTATCCAGGGGGAGCCTATTTCTGATACTGAATATTCCCAAAACTCAGAGCAAAAGGATAGAAAAAAAGTTATGAAAATGGAACATAAGTACTATCTTGGACAAACCTGAGATCCAATCAAATAAATTTTAAAAGTATTCCCTTATCCAAACAAAGACTTCCAGCTATGATATGAGGTAAAATATGCCCTTCCTAATAAAGACACCTGTACCAGAACATATACTTGTGGAGCTTTCAAACTTCAGATAACCATACAAAACAGGGATCATTAAACCACATCCAGTGGGACAAACTTGGCATCTCACATATTTTTGTATGGCTTTTGACTTCAGAAATTTTAATACTTACAAAGAGTTACATTTTAAATGGTTTTACAAGTACTTATGTAATATCTTCAAATTTGATTTTGGGCCCAACAAACCCTAAAATATTTACCATCTGGCCCCTTAAGAAAAGGTACCAACATCTGAAATATCAAGAACACAGAAACATTTGAAAAGATGCTCAACCCCAAGCATAATAGGAAAAATATAAGGCAAAACTGTATCAAAATAGCATTTTTCACCTAAGGTTGGCAAAGATCATATATTTTTTGCTGGCATTATAAATTGGCACAATCTCTGTGGAAGGGAATCTGACAATGATAGATGGACATTACAGACACGTATTCCTTTGACCCAACAGTTCTGCTTCTAGAAATGTATTGTATGATCATACATAGTCTGAGTATCATCATAGTGTTATTTGTAAGATCAGAATTAGCATTAGGGTCCAGTTGATTAAAATGTTCCTGTGGAATAATCTGCAGCCTTATAAAGAATGGAGCAGTAATATATGCCCAGCTGCTTCTGGAAAGATGTACAAGAGTTGCTATATGTGATGGTCTTTGATATGCAATACCTGGGCAGGGGACTTACTCTTCACTCTACCCTACGTAAAGTCTCATTTGGGTTCCTTGGAAGCAGAGTCTGAAAGAGGAGTGGGGGCCCATGTGATTTACTCAGGAGTGTTCTTAAAACAGGAAGGGAGAGAGGGGAGCAGGGTGGGCAAGTTAGAAAGGTAAAGTCTGGTCTCTGCCTGATCCTGTAGGGAACTCTGGAGGGTAAGGTGTACCATGGGGTGTGTTCCACTTTCAGGTGAGGGAACAAGGATTATGTGTCCCTGCACCAATCGTTGGCTACCAGACGGCGGGTGGTTACTAGACTCCTCTTCATGAGATGTCTTCAGAGGCCCATGGGCATATCGCTAGAAAAGGCCAGAACACCCTCCCTAGATGGAAGATGGTCACACCACTTGACCTGTGGCACCCAAAGCATATTACTGGTACCAGCAGAAAAATTTCTCCTGATGTGTGTATATATATCTAGTGCTCGAACTCAGATTAATTAAATTTGTTCTAAAGAATTCCATAACTTCTCACAACAAAAGTCCTATGACCCAAAAGAATGAAAATCAGACCATCTTCACACCTCTCCTGTGTTATATTGAATGCTAGTGAAACAGTGAGGCAGCATCCACAATGCTCTGGAAAACAGATTTTGTTCCAAGAATGTTATACTTAGGGCAATCACTGGCTGAGTGAATGGAAGATTGGGTTTTAATTGGGTCTCAGCCCTTGCCCAAAATGGGAGGATTTTTCTCTTTGTTCATGATCATGTTGAAATTTTTAATGCAGCATCCTTTTCAAGGTGTCGCTGTGAAGCAGGTGCATTATATCAGACTATACAGAAGTACTCAGCCTTGTCCTTGGACAGTGCCCTAGAGATGGTGAGGGCAAGCTCTGCCTGTGAGAATGAGTTGTAGAGGAGGTTGGCCAGGTTTCCTCTGGAACCATCTTGGAACATTCCCAGTCACGACATGTCCCAGACTCAGAGCAGGTAAGGATGACTGTCAGCTCAGGCATCATTATGAAGGAAGGCTCTTAGGTCACCACAGGCTGCGAGCTAGGAACTAAAGAGAACAGAGGGAGATGCACATGAGCACTGCAGTTAGGAGAGTCCTTTACAAAGCCCCTTGTTCATGCCCCTTCTCCAAAGCCCAAGGGGTCTGCCCTGACATTCTTCATCCTGCCCCATAGTGCATATTGAGAAGATCTCCCCCTCGTAGCTGTGTGTCATCCTGAAGCAGTCTCTTCATCCACAAGGATTTTTGACCTAGTGTGTTTACTAAAGAGATGGGTTCGGGGCAGAGACTCTAATCAGGGCTGACTAGTCTTTGCCAGAATGGAAATGGAAATGCCCACTCAGAATATGGGCATATTTCTATATAGTGTGAATGTTCTGATGAAACTATTTCAGTGTCCTTGTTCACACCCTGTGGAAGACATTTAAGGAGCATAAGAAAGGTGATGCTCTGGCAAAAGGTGGGAGGAAATAATTGGCGGACATGAGACTGAGGGAAGGAGAATGCATGGTAGGAGGAAGTGATAGCTGTTTTATTTGAAATGGTTGTTCATGTGTGTTTTGAACATGTATGTACTATATTACTCAGAACGAATCTAGATAATAATGTCTATTACTAAAATAATAATAAAACGGCAAGCTGTTAATGACCTTCTCATAAATCCATCACTTAGTTCTGAGGTGGAGTGAGTAGTCTTGTAGATTGGATCCTTGCCTCCTGAGATTACCATAGACAGGTTCCCTGGGAAGAGTACAGGTGTTCAACTTCTGCTTACATGGTAACATGCAAGAGCCGCCTTTTCTTCTGCTCCATGCACTGTTAGTACAAAGAGCAAACTCAGTTCCCTATGGTGCAGGAAACACTATTTTTCTTAATTCTTTTGGATTCTTGTGTCCATAAAATAAGGCATAATATTCAAATAAAGAGCAAGACTACCTCCAATGGCAGCAAACATGCCGCTTGAATATAATATGATTAATGACTAATAAAGCTAAAGCAAATAAACTAAAAATACACAAATATCAGTCCCTAAATCTTTAGGATTCAGATTGAATGAAACAAGATAGTTTCATAATTGTAGAAAGTGAAGAAGAAAAGAAAAAGTAAATTACCAGAACAGATTCAATGTAAAAGGAGTGGCACTTAACATAGAAATTCTTTGGACACATGTGTGTTCTTGCCCTAATTTCCCTGATTGTACTGAACAGAAAAACACTGGTAGATATTTTGACCATAGAAACACCTGAAGTATTTCACATTGCCTCTATTAAAAGTAACAATCTTCTCATCTTTTTATAAAAATTTTGAAATGTATATAGTCATTACTTAAGACAACCCTAGAGGCTTTTCCTATACTTTGAGACTCATATACACAAGACACAAAGGCCTTTATAGCTCTAGAAATGTCTTATTGGAAGCAATCCTGTTTACTCAATGTCTAACTTCTTTGTTTCTTGGTAATGTTTCCTAGCATAAACATAATAACCACTTTCTCCAAAGGAAATTGTCATACAGATGAGGGAAACAAAGACAAGAAGCATGTAATTTAAATTCCATCCCTTACAGCATGCAGCCCACTGATATATACCAGAGACCTGCAGCATGTAACGTTCCTCTAGGAGTTTATGGCTGCCTTAATGCCTTAAGGTTCACACTTCTTCAAAAACTGAAAGCTACCCTTAGGCAACAACTTAGGTTTGTGAGGATGTGGAGAAAGAGGATCTCTTTTGCGCTGCTGGTGGGAATGCAAACTGGTGCAGCCACTCTCCAAAACAGTATCGAGATTACTCAAAAAATTAAGACTACAACTACCATATGACCCAGACAATTGCACTACCAGGTATTTATCCAAAGGATACAGGTGTGCTCTTTCAAACGTGTACATGTACCCCAATGTTTATAGCAGCGTTATCAACAATGGCCAAAGTATGGATAGAGCCCAAATGTCCAAAGATGGATGAATGGATGAAGAAAATATGGTATATATGTGTGTATATGTACATGTACATATACATATACATATACATATACATATACATATACACACACATTGGAGTATTGCTCAGCAATCAAAAAGAATGAAACCTTGTCATTTGCAACTATGTGGATGGAACTAGAGAGTGTTGTGCTCAGTGAAATTAGCCAGTCAGAGAAAGACCAATATCATACAGCTTCACTCATATGAGAAATTTAAGATACAAAACAGATGAATATAAAGGAAGGGGAGCAAAAATAATATTAAAACAAGGAGGGGGACAAAACATAAGTGACTCTTAAATACAGAGAAGAAACTGAGGGTTGCTGGAGGGGTTGTGGGTGGGGTGATGGACTAAAGGAGTAAGGGACATTAGGGAGGACATTTGTTTGGAGGAGCACTGGGTATTATACATAGGGGATAAATAACTGAAATCTACTCCTGAAATCATTATAGCACTATATGCTAACTAACTTGGAATTAAATTAAAAATAAAGAAGTAAATTAAAAAAAAACTAAAAGCAACCTTATCTTGAGAACACCAAATCTTCAGAGTCCTGTGAGACCCTGCTTTCAGGATCCAGAAATTTCTTGGGGACTTATGTTAGCTATACATCTTCTCCCTCTGCAAACTCGAAATATATAAGTCTCTCCCTACACTTGCAACCACAGCTCTTTCTGCCCATGAGTCCTGTCTCCAGGCTTTAATAAAAATCACCTTTTTGCACCAAAGATGTCTCAAGAATTCTTTCTTAGCTGTGTGCTCATGAACCCCATTTCAATCTCCATCAATATCACCTTAAAAAGAGACACACTAGTATGGGGAATGATGACACCTGCCTTCCTATGCATTAGTAAATACTTTATAAAGAATCATGCAGGGTACCTGGTAGGCTCAGTTGGTTAAGCATCTGACTCTTAGTTTTGGCTCAGGTCATGATCTCAAGGCTTGTGAGTTAGAGCTTTGCATCCCACTCTATGCTAACAACGCATAGCCTGCTTGGGATTCTCTATCTCTGTCTCTCTGTCTCTCTGCCCCTCCCCCACTCATCCTGTCTGCCTCTCTCAAAATAAATCAATAAACTTAAAAAAATAGAATCATGCTGATGTAATTAGAGTCAGAAAGCAAGTCTCATAACAGATAATAACAAGACAGAAAATAACAAGGCAATGGCCCCTTCATGTCCTGCAGGATTTCCTCATGAGGACATATATCCTTCAGGCAGGCACAGCCTCTGATCATTCTTACACAAACATGAGGTGGTAACTCAGGACGTTATTCAGTGTCTTTCTTAGCACATGCCATGTTGCAGTTCACTTAGAACCCCTGCTAGGACTCAAGGTGTGTTGCTCTTCCAGTCTAGATGTCTGAAGCGTGAAAGTACTGACCATGTATCAGGGAAAGAAAACAAGGCATAGAGAAGATTTAGGAAATAATTCATAGAAGAACATTATGGGAGAGACTAAGATCTATTCTAAACTGAACATCCATCACCGTTTGCTCATGAATGAGGTCATTGCCAGGACATGGTACTTCCAGTGCTAAACATAGAAAGTTCTGCTCAACTGGGAAGAGACTTGGTCCTATCCTATGTTCTGAGGATTATGCTTAGGTTCGTTCAATGCACAAAGAATTCTTGGCCATTATTTATGTATATGTGTTGTTAGAAATTTTTATCGTTGGCATTTCAGCCATAAATTGGGTTTACAACCCAATCAGATATGTGGGAGGCCCCTGTGGAATGGGGACATGCCCAGCCAATAGCTCTTCCTTGTGGAAAAAAGGAGCTGTTTTGGAAAAAGCCCACCCTTGGAGCAGGCAGTCCACATGCAGGGCTGCTACCAGGACAGGGGCTCATTGGTTTCAGGGAAGGGAAGATTCTACCTATCACAGAGTCTCAAGTCACATTTTCCTCTGTTCAGGTTCCTTGGATGTGGGGTAAAAAATGAGGGGACATTGGAAAAATCACCTTCCCTTTATCCTCATTCCGTCAGCTATGTCTTCAGATCTTTTCTCAGGTGGTATTACTTCAGTCACTGACATGCAGAAGAATGGCTCACCAAGGAAGCTCATGTTGACTAGGACAAGGCAGAAAGGACTGAAAAATGTCTTATATTTCAATTTTTAAATGTGATTTATCCATACATTAGGATATATTCTGGCAGTAAAAGTAACTAAATACCAGTACATGCTACAACATGGATGTAACTTGAAAATATTCCGAGTGAAAGAAGTCATTCTCAAAAGATACCATATTGTGCAACTCCATTTATATGAAATGTCCAGACTAGGCAAAATTATGGAGACAGATTGTAGATGATTGATTGCTAGGGACTGGGTGAATTGGTGGGAAATGGGAAATGAATGCCAATAGGTATAGAGTTTCTTCCGAGGACAATTGAAATATGATGGTGGTGATGTTTCACAATTTGGAGAATGCACTCAAGGCCATTGTTTTAAATGAGTGAGTTTTATGGTATCTATATATAACTCAAAAAAGCCATGAAGAAAACGAAAACGAGTAGGTTGGAAACTGGGTTGACTAAGACAACACCAATTCTGGAAAACTGATTCTGAGCCAGCCTGCACTGGTATGTGAAATGGAGCCATTTAAAGTGAGGATTCCCTGGGAATTGCAGGAAGTGCACTGCACAGGCTCCTCCTGGTTGGAAGTTCCTGCCTTTGCAGAGTTAGAAAGAGTCACTTCTAGGACCACATCACAGAAGCAAATAGGCTCTGTCATTTATTTCCCAGACAATTCAGCAGAGTGTGTTTCATTTTACTTTATCTTGTGAAGAAAGGAGAGCAGACAGACCTGAATTCTCAAGACCATGCTGCATGAAGTCCCTCTGCACGGGAATGGAGGGAGGCTGTAAGTACAGGGAAGGTTTTGGTCTCACTTCCCCATAAAGTGGGACCACTGTGTAAATGCTACTACCAGCATATGAGGAGCAGTGATAATCAGCCTCATCTTCAGCCTGGAGCCCAGAGATGGTCAAGGAGGCCGTGTTGCCAGACTTGGAGCCAGAGAAGCGATCAGGGATCCCTGAAGGCCGGGAATTTACACTATAAATCAGGAGTCTGGGGGATGTGCCTTCGAGCTGTTGGTACCAGGAGATGTCATTATATCTCCCAATGTCATTGCTGGTGCCAGCACAGGAGATGGTGACTGTGCGTCCCAGATCCCCGGACACTGAGGGAGGCTGATTCAGGGCAGACTGGGCCCAGGACCCTGAAAAGAGAAAGAACATGTTCTAGTGAGTTCAGTGCTGGGGGCCCAAGTGAGTGTGAAGAGCAGACAAAGATCAGTCCAGATGTCCCTGTGGACTCTTCCTTGAAGGCCGCACCTGTGTCCTGAGTGAGGAGACCGAAGAGGACCAGAGCCCAGGCCATGGTGCAGATGCCCCAACAGCACTGCCTTCTGAGACCCCAACCCTGGGCCTGGCTCCCCAAGACCTCTCTTACCCCCTTCCCCTTGCTCAGAGGAGGGAGGGGCCTCCATGCAAATGTGCTTCCTGCACCTGCCTCTCTCACTCACTCTTATTTGGCTCTCTATTCTACATACTTTTGCATCCCTGGGCAGCAGAGCTAAGCTATCCAGACTTGAAAATGCTTTGACATGGGTTTTCTGAATCATGACAGACTGAACTCATGCCAGAAACTAGGCATTCAAGCCAGCCTTGGAATGTTTTTTATCTCCCAATTGGGGAAGTCCTGTTTGGGATGGGAGAGGAATCAGAACCCCTTTGCTGTGTGTGAGGAGGGTAAGAGCACCCCAGGCTGGTTGAGATTATGGGAGATTCAATTACTCCTTCCCAGGAGCACAGGCAGAGCTGGGAATCTCATTCTCCCTCAATTCTGCCTTGGTGCCCCTCAGGTTCTTGGTTTTCAAGCATCACTCTCTTCCCTGCTCTGCAGTGGTTTGAAGTTAGGAGATGTTTACTGGCACTTCAAGAAAAGGAATTATTGGGACACAACAGCTATTATATACCCCTTCCCTCATGTCCTACTAAGCAGTGGCTCCAGAAGCCACTATTTGGACTGCATACAGGACTAAACTGTTGCATCCACACGACTCCTAAAACAGAATGCTATGGGCACCAGTGACAGTTGCAACAAAGTTTATTACAATGAGAGGCAAGGCCGACAGATAGGGACCAACACTCTTGATAAGAGTGTGGCCCTGAACAGCTGGAGTACAGAGTTTTTAAAGCCGATCACATCGTTTTATCATTATCTGGGAACAGAACAGATAAACAGTTCCCAGATGAGTTAGAAACAGTTGCCAGATGAGTCAGAAACAGTTATCGAATGAGGTGATTATTTTAGACTTTCTGCCGCTAAGTTGCAACCAGTGGATCTCCTTGACCTTGTCTCTGATTCTCTTTTTTAAGCTTTTGTTTCCTTCATTGGTAAAGGCTGATTCACAAGAGTATGAAGTATGATTTACAAGAGTAAAAGCAAGGTTGTTATCTTTTGACCTTCGGTGTCAGAACAAAGTTGTTATCTTTTAAGCTAAGCATTAGCCCTACAGTACAATTTAACCCTTACAAAACAAAAAAGATTTCCTTTCCCAAATTCAGGCCCATGCTACCCCCTAGTGGCCTCAGATGATAAGTGCCGAGCGCAAAGAAAAACACTTGAGAGAAAACAGGAAACTCCAGCTCTGCTCCTCCTCCTGCCCTCCCTCCAAGCCCTCCAAGGCCCCCTGATCCCTTCTGATGCAATTCAAGATGCTTTCCTTTTGGCCTTCACTTCCTTCCCATGAAATATGGCTCTGGCAAAATCAAGTGGCCCAGATTCTCCCTCCCAGATTCATGTTGTTTATCCCCGGAAGGCCATGTCACAGGGATAGTGTATGTGAGGTGAATGTAGACTTCAGGCTGAGGAAGAATCACACCTTAAATTAATCCAACCCCAGTGGTTACCAGGATGAGAACAGCGGGACTACTAGAAAATGATAGAACTCTCAAAATGGTTAGAAAACAAGAATAATGCATGAAAGAGAGCTCAATCCAGATGGAGAAATACCTCATTGAAATCAAGAGAAAGATTCCTGTGTTTGAGCCTCCAGGAGGAGGGACTGGGGTCAGTATTGGCCTCAGGGGTCCAGGGACTTCTCACCAGGGCAAGTCTGTGTGCCACAGGGAACACAGGGTGTTCTCTGTCTCTTGTCTCTGTGTGCACAATTAGTGACCTAATATCAGAGCTGTGTGCCTTGCTGGGACAAAGTCTCTTCATCCACAAAGAGATGCTTGACCTAGTGTGTTTTTCTAGAAGGAGGTAGGCTTGGAGAAAAACGGATCAGGGTTGATCGATCCTTTCAGGAGTTCCACGGAATAGAAATGCTTTGATGACACTCTTTTCGTGTCACCTCTCATATCACATGACAGGTGTTTCCAAGAACTTCAGAACAATGTGCCCCTGGCTGAGAGCATGAGATGAGCAGAGTTGTGGCTTCTGGGAGGGGGTAAAGGAAAAGTGTGGTTGGAGAAAAGAACAGTTTGGGACTAGAGACTATTGTTTGTGTGTTTTAAACATTCAAGTACTATATTATTTAGACATTTGTTTAGGTAATGATATGTTCTTTTGAGATAATAACATGGTAACGAGATGATGATTTTGTCATAAAGCAGTTAGTGAAGCATCTGAAACTACATTCACAGCCCAGTAATTTGGATCCCTATCTCTTGGGATCACTAGGGAGAGTCTTCCTGTGAACATTCCAGGTGTCCAGAGGCTTCCTGCAAGAAACCAACCACTGATCTTCATGAGGAGCTGTGTGGCGCCTGTTCTGTCTGCTGTATTAGGGGCACCCTAAGGGACCCCAATAATACAGGAGTATGGGTTTCATGTAAAATTCTACTGGATTATTGTGCCCATACAATTACACATGACAGAAATAATAAGCTTGACTGCCACAAAAGGAGGCAAAATTAACACTTGCACATAATACGATAAGCAACCAATGAGGCTAAAGCATATAAAATTATTTTTAAAAACACAAAACTCAATACAAAACACAAAACTCAATGAGTTCTTGTTACCTATATTAAACATAGTGATCCCTTAAACAATAGCAATTTAAAAGAGAGACAGAGAAAGCAGGAGCAAATATCCATAAAGATGTAAGGCATCTGACCCAGAAAATCAATGGACAAATGAATGATAAACTCCTTCACATACTTTCTCTCACCATATAGGATAATACCAGCACTGATGGGTATATTGACCATAGGGACTTCTAAAACATTTCAAATTATTTGTATGAAAAATGCCCTTTTTCTCAACTTAAAACAATGATTTTAAGTATGTATGGTTTAATTATTTGAGAAGCCTCTCAGGAGACTGTTCCTACAGCTTGAGACATAGCATGCAACACAGAAATCTATGGCAAGTCCACAATTCTCATACTGGAGTGATCCTGTTCACTCAACATCTAGTTTGTGATTTACCTGGGGATTTTTCCCATTATGAAAATTGCAACTAATTTCTCAGAAGGGAATGTGGTCCCATCTTAAAAGTAGACACAGTTGAAGGGGTAGTGCTGGCTCCCCGCCCTCCTATGCACGTGTGAATACTTGTAGAGGTCTCCTTGATACATTATAGTCCAGGAGCAAGTGTTACACCAGAGGCCCCTGAGCACAGCTAGACAGTGTCCCCTCTGCCAACTTGTTTGTCTCCATAAAGACACGCACTCTATAGCAGACTTCCATAGACAGGCAGCCATGACTCAGGACATTATTCTGTATCTTCATAACAGATCCTCTTCCTAGTGTGTTGGGACCCAGCTGATGAGGGGTTCCATGTATGACACAGTTCCAGCCTCAATGATTCAAACATGACGGTGCTGACTGTTAGTAAGGAAAGAAAGGAGGTAGGTCATAAAAGATGTTTGAAAATAACTGATGGTGAGAACATTATGGAAAGATTGAGCTCTTGATGGGTGACTGTGTTAGTCAGAGTTTTCCAGAGAAAGAGAACTAATATGAGTTGTGTATGTGTGAGTGTGTTTTTGTTTATATTTCAAAATATATAATTACATGTATTTATATATAAATATATTTTATACATAAATATATAATATGGTTGTACATCATTATAATATATATATCTTATGAAATTTAGATTATATAAAAAACAAAAATGATATATATCAATTAAATTTTATTATCCATGTGAAATTTGATATATTTATAAATATTTGTTTATAATTGTTATTGAGGCAGGGAAGTTCTTGAACTGCAATCTGCAACCTACAGACCCAGGAAAGCCAGGGGCATAATTCTGTTGGAGCCTGAAGGCCTGAGAGTCCAGGAAGCCAGTGATGTGAACTCCTGTCCAACGACAGGAGAAGGTGAGACAAGAGTCCCAGCTCAACCAGAGATGGAAGAAGAGAGGTGAATTCCTCCATTTTTACCTTTCGTTCCACACAGGCCCTCACGGATTGGATCATGCACACACACTTTAGGGAGAACAATCTACTGTACTGAGCACACAAATTCAAATACTAAGCACAGCCAGCAAGATCCTCACAGGGACATCCAGAAACAATGTTTAATCTGGGCACGCCATGATCCTCTCATGAATTAACCATTGCAGTGACAATCTTTCCCAATTCTTCACCTGGGAATGAGGTTGTTGTGAGGACATGGCACTTCCAGTGCTAAAACTGGGAAAGTCCTGGCAACATGGAAAGAGTTGCTCATGGCCTAGGTCTTCTGATGCCTAAGCCTAATTCCATTCAGTTGTTCAAACAATTCATAAATATATTTATTAATTATTAAATTCATTTATTTACTATCAGGTAAATGGCAATTCATTGTAACTGGAATTCCAGCTAGACTTTGGGTTGGCTCATCAGGGAAAACAGATGCTTTGGCTTTTCTGAGGAAAGGTGGGCACTCCCATCAAGTATTCCTCTGTGGAAGAAAAGGAGCCATTTTAGAAAGACTTCCATGCTCATGGGAACACAGTCTCTTCATTTCTTTGTTGCTGAGTTGAAAAATTGGGAAGAGTCCCATTCTGGGACCAGAGGACAAAGGCAGAGAGGAAGCCTTCATTATATCCAAGGAAAACACCAGAGGGAGTGTTGTCTTTGGATGTTATGGTGATCAAGGGGAGAAGCTGAGAGAGAATTGAATTCCCAAGGTCTTATTGCATGAAGCCCCCTCCGCACAGGGTTGGGGAGGCAGCTTCAGGGCAAGGTGGGAGCCTGAGGACAAAGGTCAGGTTTTGATCTTAATCCCCATGAATTTGAACCACTGTGGAAAGTGCCACTACCAGCATATAAGCAGCAGTAATAAGCAGCCTCCTTCGTAGCCTAGAGGACAGAGATGGTCAGGGAGGCTGTGTGACCAGACTTGGAGCCAGAGAAGAAATCAGGAATCTCTGAGGGCTGAGTATTAGTAAAGTAAATCAATGGTTTGGGGGCTGTTCTGGGTTCTGGTGGTACCAGGATACTTCATTATAATTCCAATGTCACTGCTGCTTCCAGCACAGGAGACTGTGACACTACATCCCAGTGTCCTGAAACTAAGAGAGGCTGAGTCAGTCCTGAAACTAAGAGAGGCTGAGTCAGGCAAGACTGGGCCCAGGACCCTGAAAAGAAGAAGAACACATTCTGATCAGTTCAGGGCTGCAGGCTTAAAGAAACTGAGGAAAAGAAGACAAATAATCAGCCCAGGTGTCTCTCTGGTATCTTCCCTGGAAGCTTCTCCTGTGCCCTGAGTGAGGAAAGAAAGGAGAACCAGAGCCCAGGTCATGGTGGAGATGCCCCAAGAGCACTATCTTCTGAGATCTCAACTTTGGGCCTGGCTCCCCCAAACCTCTTTTATCCCCTCCCCCTGGCTCAGAGGAGGTAGAAGCCTCCATTCAAATGTGCTTCCTGCACCTACCTATTCTCACTCCCTCTGATCTGACCCTTCATTCTAGACACTTCTGAATTCCAGGGCAGCAGAAATTAGCTGAATGATCAAAACACATTGACGTGGATTCTCTAGGACAGAGCTCATATTAGTTCCAAGGAAATGGAGCCACTCTTGGAATGTCCCTCAGTTCCTGTTGTGGGAGTCCCCATAGAATTGATGAATAATCCCAGTACTTACACTTTATTCTGTGTGGATGGAGGGTGGGACAAGGTCTCAAAGGGCTGGAACCAGGAGAGATTCACTCGTTCCTTTGTAAGCACCAAAGACAGGGCTGGGTTTGGGTTTTTCACATCCTTCACCTCCTTTCTTTTGTCCTCACTAGGGTGGGTCCTCATGCTTCTCTCTGTCCCCTTCCTCACAAGGTTCTGATCCTGAGGCCTTGGGGGTTTTGTTGATCTTTCAAACAAAGGGTTATTGAGGCACAATAAATTTGGATCACCCCTCACACACGTCCGTCCAAAAGGAATCAGCTTTTGGAACTTCTCTAACAGGTCAGGGTAAATCACAGCCATGACCTTCCCCAATACCAGACCTTGCTGCCCCCCCCCCCACCCCCCACCGGTGGCCACAGATGGTGCATCTGAAGCCCCAGGGAAGGCAGCAGATTGAGAGCTGGAAATCTCTGCTCTGCTCCTCCTCCTTCTTCCTTCTTCCCCTCCCAGTCTGTACAGGTACCTGGATCCCTCTTAAATCTATCCAAACATATGTCTTTGTCTCCATATTCGTAAAAATTGAATGGTTCACTTACCACACTGGGTAGCTCAGACACCCTGCATCAGGACCAATTAGTTTGTCCCTAGACAGCCTTTTCACAGTCTTTGTGTTAAGGTGGCAGTTCTTAAATCAGGGCTGAGAAATGTCACAGACATAAGATAAAACCAACCCCTGAACAAAGCCAGGATGATAAAAATGGCACAAAAGATAAACTATTGCTTCTCACATTGTTGAAACAAAAAGTATTGCATGAGAGAAAGAGCTCAGTCAACATTGAGAACAACCTAAAGAAAAACAGTAGAGTTTTCCAGGGTTTGTGGATCTGGTAGAAGGGGACTGGAGTCAGGATTGCTCTAAAGGGCCCATTTTCAGGGACCTCTCATCAGAGTGCTTTTCTCTATTACATGGGACACAGGATGTTCTTGTCTTAATCTTCTTTATACAGAGTCTAATGTACCTGAAAGCTGTGTACTTTCCTGAGGTAAAGTCTTTTCCACCCACAGAGAGATGTTTGAGCCAGTGTGTTTCTTAAATTAGATGGTTTAAAGGGGAAATTTCAATCACAGCTGACTGATCCCTGCCAGAAGGGAAACATCCCCTCAAGAACAGACTAGGAATTCTATGCCATATGGATGTTCTGAAGAAACTCCTGTAGTGCCACTATTCACACGTCAAAAATGCGCATTTCTGGGGCGCCTGGGTGGCTCAGTGGGTTAAGCGGCTGACTTCGGCTCAGGTCGTGATCTCATGGTCCGTGAGTTCGAGCCCCGTGTCGGGCTCTGTGCTGACCGCTCAGAGCCTGGAGCCTGTTTCAGATTCTGTGTCTCCCTCTCTCTGACCCTCCCCCGTTCATGCTCTGTCTCTCTCTGTCTCAAAAATAAATAAACGTTAAAAAAAAAATTTTAAAAAATGCGCATTTCTAAGAGCACCAGGGAGATGACATCCTGGCCAAGGGTTGGATCAGCTACCTGGTGGCCTCAGGGATTGGGGGAGAAGGAAAGTCAGTGTTGGTGTTGATAGTTTTTGTTTTGACACAATCACAGTCATTCATGTGCATTTTAAACTTGCATGTACTATACTTTTAGACATAACTTATTTATTTTTTAAAAAATATAATTTATTGTCAAGTTAGCTCACACAGAGTGTATACAGCGTGCTCTTGGCTTGGGAGCAGAGTCCCATGATTCATCGCTTACATACAGTGCTCTTCCCAACAAGCACCCTACTCAATGCCCATCACCCATTTTCAGTTCTCCCCCGCCTCCCATCAACCCTGTTTGTTTTCTGTATTTAAGATTCTTTTATGGTTTACCTCCCTTTCTGTTTGAAACTATTGTCCCCCTTCCCTTCCCCCATGGTCTCTTGTTAAGTTTCTCAAATTCCACATATGAAAGAAAACATTATCTGTCTTTCTCTGCCTGACTTATTTCACTTAGCATAATACCCTACAGTTCCGTCCGTGTTGTTGCAAATGGCCAGATTTCATTCTTTCTCATTGCCAAGTAGTATTCCATTGTATATATAAACCATATCTTCTTTATCCATTCATCAGTTGATGGACATTTGGGCTCTTTCCATCATTTGGCTATTGTTGAAAGTGCTGCTATAAACTTTGGGGTACATGTGCTCCTATGAATCAGCACTCGTGTATCCTTTGGATAAATTCCTAGTAGTGCTATTCTTGGGTCTTAGGGTAATTCTGCTTTTAATTTTTTGAGAAACCTCCACACTGTTTTCCAGAGTGGCTGCAACAGTTTCCATTCCCACCAACAGTGCAAGGGTTCCTGTTTCTCCACATCCTCACCAACATCTTTTGTTTCCTTAGTTGTTAATTGTAGCCACTCTGACTGGTGTGAGGTGGTATCTCAGTGTGGTTTTATTTTGTCTTTCCCTGATGATGAATGATGTTGAGCATCTTTTCATGTATCTGTTGGCCATCTGATGTCTTCTTTGAAAAGTATCTATTCATGTCTTCTGTGCATTTCTTCACTGGATTATTTGTTTTTTGGGTGTTGAGTCTGGTAAGTTCTTTATAGATTTTGGATACTAACCCTTTATCTGATATGTCATTTGCAAATATCTTCTCCCATTCTGTCAGTTACCTTTTAGTTTTGTTGATTGTTTCCTTTGCAGTGTGGAAGATTTTTATCTTGATGTGGTTCCAATAGTTCACCCTTGCCTTCAGAGACGTGTTGAGTAAGAAGTTGCTGTGGCTGGGGTCAAAGAGGTTGTTGCCTGTTTACTCCTCTAGGGTTTTGATGGTTTCCTGCCTCACATTTAGGTCTTTCTCCCATTTTGAGTTAATTTTGTGTATAGTGTAAGAAAGTGGTACAATATCATTCTTATTAATGTTGCTGTCCAGTTCTCCTGGCACCACTTGCTAAAGAGACTGTCTTTTGGAGGTGCCTGGGTGGCTGAGTCGGTTGAGCATCCAACTTCAGCTCAAGTCATGATCTCGCAGTCTGTGAGTTCAAGCCCTGCATCGGGCTCTGTGCTGACAGTGCAGAGCCTGGAGCCTGCTTTGGATTCTGTGTCTCCCTCTCTCTCTGCCCCTCCCCTGCTCATGCTCTGTCTCTCTCTCTCTGTCAGAAATAAACAAGCATTAAAAATGTTTTTAAAGAGACTGTCTTTTTTTCCACTTGATACTCTTTCCTGCTTTGTCAAAGATTAGTTGGCCATACATTTGTGGGTCCAATTATGGATTCTCTATTCAATTCCCTTGACCTATGTGTCTGTTTTTGTGCCAATACCATACTGTCTTGATGATTACAGCTTTGTAGTAGAGGCTAAAGTCTGGGGTTTAAATGGGGCTAAAGTAGAGGCTTTAATGGGTTTAAATGGGTTTAAAGTAGAGGCTAAATGTGGGGGTGATACCTCCCACATTGTTTTTTTCCCCCCAACATTATTTTGGATATTCAGGGTCTTTTGTGGTTCCATACATATTTTAGGATTGTTTGTTCTAGCTCTGAGAATGCCAGTGCAATTTTGATTGGGATTGCATTGAATATGTAGATTACTTTGGGTGGTATCGACAATTTAACAATACTTGTTTTTCCAATCCATGAGATTGAGAAATGGAAGGTTCTTCCATTTCTTTATGTCTTCTTCAATTTCTTTCATGAGTTTTCTAAAGTTTGCAGCATACAGGTCTTTTACATCGTTGGTCAGGTTTATTCGTAGGTATTTTATGGTTCTCAGTGCAATTGTAAATGGGATCAATTTCTTGACTTCTCTTTCTGTTGCTTCATTATTGGTGTATAAAAATGCAACTGATTTCTATACATTGATTTTGTATACTGTGACTTTGTTGAATTCATATATCAGTTCTAGCAGCTTTTTGGTGGAGTCTTTGGGGTTTTCCATGTAGAGTATCATGTCATCTGCAAAAAGTGAGAGTTTGACTTCTTCTTTGCCAACTTGGATGCCTTTTATTTTATTTTGTTGTCTGATTGCTGAGGCTAGGACTTCCAACATTATGTTAAATAACGGTGGTGAGAGTGGACATCCCCATCACATTCCTGATCTCAGGGGGAAAGGTCTCAGTTTTCCCCCATTGAGGATGATATTAGCTGTGGGCTTTTCATATATGGCTTTTATGATGTTAAGGTATGTTCCTTTTATCCAGACTTTCTTAAGGATTTTTATTAAGAAATGATGCTATGTTTTGTCAGATGCAGAAAAAGCATGTCAGATGCAGAAAATGCATCCATTGACAGGATCATATGGCTCTTACCTTTCTTCTATTAATGTGATTGTATCACATTAATTTGATTTGCTAGTATGCTGTTGAGAATTTTTGCAGCCAGTGCCCATCAGGGATATTGGCCTGTAATTCTCCTTTTTAATGGGGTCGGTGTCTTGTTTTCGAATCAAGGTAATGCTGGCTTCATAGAATAACTCCAGAAGTTTCCTTCCATTTTGATTTTTTGGAATGCTTGAGAAGGATAGATATTAAGTCTACTTTAAATGTGTGGTAGGATTCCCCTGGTAAGCCATGTGGCCCAGGACTCTCAACTGTTGGGAGATTTTTGATCACTGATTCAATTTCTTTGCTGGTTGTGGGTCTGTTCACATTTTCTATTTCTTCAGGTTTGGGTTTTGGTATGTGGGGGTATCTAGAATTTTGTCCATGTCTTCCAGGTTGTCCAGTTGTTGGTATATAATTTTTCATAGTACTTTCTACTAATTTTATTTCTGTGGTGTTGGTTGTGATCTCCTCTCTTTCATTCGTGATTTTATCCATTTGGTTTCTTTTTGAGAAGTCTGGCTAGGGGGTTATCAATTTTGTTTATTCTTTCAAAAACCTAGCTCTTAGGGGCGCCTGGGTGGCTCAGTTGGTTAAGTGGCCGGCTTCAGGTCATGATCTCTTGGTTTGTGAGTTTGAGCCTGGCATTGGGCTCTGTTCTGACAGGTCAGAGCCTGGAGCCTGCTTCAGATTCTGTGTCTCCCCTTGATGTTTGCCCCTCCCCCCGGCTTATGCTCTCTGTCTCTCAAAACTGAATAAACATTAAAAAAAAAAAAAAGGCACAAAAATAGACACAGATCAGTGGAACAGTATAGAAAATCCAGAGATAATCCCACAATTATATAGTCAATTACTCTTTGAAAAAGCTAGAAATAATTTCCAGTGGGAAATAGAATGTCTCTCAACAAATGGTGTTGGGAAAACTGGACAGCAACATGCAAACGAATGAAATTGAACTACTTTCTTACACCATACACAAAAATAAATTAAAAGTGGATTAAAGATCAAAATATGAGACTTGAAACCATAAAAATCCTAGAAGAAAACACAGGCAGTAACTTCTTTGATATTGGCCATAACAACTTCTTTCTAAATATGTCTCCTGAGGCAAGGGAAACAAAAGCAAAAGTAAACTATTGGGACTACATCAAAATAAAAAGCTCCTTCACAGAAAAGGGAACAATCAATAAAATTAAATGACAACCTATGGAATAGAAGATATTTGCAAATGACATATTTGAAAGGATTAGTATCCAAAATATATGAGGAACTTGTCAAACTCAACACCCCAAAAATAAATAGTCCAGTTAAAAATGGGAAAAAGACATAAATATACATTTATAAAACTTTTACAAAATGTGTATTTATTTATTTTGATGGGGAGAGACAGGGAGGGAAGGATAGAATCCCAAGCAAGCTCTACACTGTTGACACAGAGCCTGACACAGGACTTGATCTCACGAACCATGAGATCATGACCTGATCCAAAATCAACAGTTGGACACTAGACCAGCTGAGCCACCCAGGCACCCCCAAATAGACATTTTTCCAGAGAAGACATACAGATGGCCAACATATACATGAAAAGGTACTCATCATAACTTATCATCAGGGAAATGTAACTTAAAACTACAATTAGATATCACCCCACACCTTTCAGAATGGTACAGCCAACAACATAAGAAACAACAGGTGTTGGCAAGGATGTAGAGAAAGGGTATCCTTCTTGCACTGTTGGTGGGAATGCCAACTGGTGCAGCCACTCTACAACACAGTATGGAGATTCCTCAAAAAGTTAAAAATAGAACTACCCTGTGATCCAGCAATTGCCCTACCAGATATTTACCCAAAGGATACAAAAATACCAATTCAAAGGGATACATGCACCCCAATGTTTATAGCAGTATTATCAACAATAGCCAGATTATGGAAAGAAACCAAATGTCCATTGACTGATGAATGTATAAAGAAGATGTGGGAGATTATATTTATATATAACCGACTGAACCACCCAGTTGCGCCAAGAGACAGACTCTTAACTGTAGAGAACAAAACTATGGTTACCAGGGGGAAGGTGGGTGGGGGGATGGGTGAAATAGGTTATGGGGATTAAGGAGTGCATTTGTTGTGATGAGCAGTAGGTAATGCATGCAAGTATTGACTCACTATATTATACACCATCTGAAGCTAATATTACACTATATATTAACCAACTGGAATTTAAATAAAAACTTAAAAAAAACCACCCCAGCTTTTAGATTCATTGATCTGTTCTACTGCTTTTTTTGGGGGGTGGGGATTCTATATTGTTTATTTCTGCTCCAATCTTTATTATTTCTGTTCTTTTACTGGCTTTGGGGTTTCATTGCTGCTCTGCTTCTAGTTTGTTTAGGTGTGTGGTTAGGTTTTGTATTTGGGATTTTTCTTGTGACTTGAGATAGGCCTGGATTGTAATGTATTTTCCTCTTATGACTGCTTTTGCTGCATCCCACAGGGTTTGGACCATCATGTTTTCATTTTCATTTGTTTCCATGTATTTTTAAATTTCCTCTTTAATTGCCTGGCTAACCCATTCATTCTTTAGTAGAATGTTCTCTAACCTCCATGCATTTGGAGGCTTTCCAACTTTTTTCTTGTGGTTGATTTCAAGTTTCATAGTGTTGTGATCTGAAAATATGCATGGTATGACCTCAATTTTTTTCTGTTTACTGAGGGCTGTTTTGTGACCCAGTATGTGATCTATCTTGGAGAATGTTCCATGTGCACTTGAGAAGAATGTGTATTCTGTTGCCTTTAGATGAAAAATTATGAGTATATCTGTCAAGTCCATCTGGTCCAGGGTATCATTCAAGGCCATTGTTTATTTATTGATTTTCTGCCTGGATGATCTGTCCATTGTTGTAAATGGAGTATTAGATTCCCTTGCAATTACTGTATTCTTATCAATAAGATTCCTTATGTATGTGATTAATTGATTTATATATTTGGGTTCTCTCAAGTTGGGGGCATAACCATTTACAATCGTTAGCTCTTCTTGGTGGGTAGAGCCCGCAATTTTGATATAATGCCCTTCTTCATCTTTTGTTACAGCTTTGGCTTAAAATGTAGACTGATATAAGTATGGGTACTCCAGCTTTCTTTTGAATCCCAGTAGCATGATAGATGGTTCTCCATCCCCTCATTTTCAATCTGTAGGTATCTTCCGGTCTAAAATGAGTCACTTGTAGACAGCATATAGAAGTACCCATTCTGATCCCCTATGTCTTTTGATTGGGGCATTTAGCCCATTTACATTCGGAGTTATTATTGAAAGATATGGATTTAGTGTCATTGTGTCTTTGCAGCATTCCACTGACAGAATCCCCCTTAGGATCTCTTGCAGGATTGGTGTAGTGGCCATGAACTTCTTCAGTTTTCGTTCATCTGGGAAAGTCTTTATCTCTCCTTCTATTCTGAATGACAACCTTGCTGGATAAAGCATTCTTGGCTGCATATATTTACTATTCAACACGTTGAATATTGCCTGCCACCCCTTTTGGCCTGCCAAGTTTCAGTGGACAGGTCTGCTACTACCCTTATGTGTCTACCTTGTAGATTAAGGCCCATTTGTTCCTAGCTGCTTTAAGAATCCTCTCTCTATTTTTGTATTTTGCCAGTTTCACTATGATATGCCATGGTGAAGACCTATTCTTGTTGAATCTGAAGCGAGTTCTTTGTGCCTCCTGGATTTAGATATCTGATTCTTTCCCCTGATTAGGAACATTCTCTTTGTCCCTTTATTCCTGTCACCGAAGAATGGGAAGATGTTAAGGAGCAAAGAGAGACTGTCATTTCACCAGACAATTCACCAGGAAATCTGTTCCATTTTGTTACATTGCAGGATGGAGAGGAGCTTAGAGAGAAGTGAATGCTCAAGGCTATATTTCACGGAGCCCCATCTGTACATGGTTGAGGTTATGGAAGCATCTTTAAAACAAGGAGGGAGCTGTGCCCCCAGGGAAGGTTTTGGTCTTACCTCCCCCATGAACTTGGGCCACTGTGTAAGTGCCACTGTCTGTATATAAACAACAGTAATAATCAGCCTTGTCCTCAGCCTGAAGCCCAGAGATGGTCAGGGTGGCTGTGTTGCCAGACTTGGAGCCAGAGAAATGATCAGGGATCCCTGAAGCCTGAGAATGTACATGATAAAACAGGAGTTTGGGGGATGTGGCTGAGAGCTGTTGGTACCAGGGGACATCCTTATAACCCTGAATGTCATTGTTGCTTCCAGAACAAGAGATGGTAATTGTCTGGCCCAGAGCCCAGACACTGAGAGAGACTGAGTCAGGGCAGACTGGGCCCAGGACCCTGAAAAAAGTAAAGCACACTCATTAGTGCAGTGCTGAAAGACTCTGATGATCCTGAGAAGGAGAGAAAGGATCAGCCCAGATGTCCCCATGGTCCCTTCCCTGGCGACCTCACCTGTGTCCTGAGTGAGGAGGGTGAGAAGGATCAGAGTCCAGGCCATGGTGGAGATGCCTCAAGAGCACTTCCTTCTGAGACTCTGATCCTGGGCCTGGCTCCCTCATGCCTCAATTATCTCCTCACCCTGCCTCGGAGAAGAGAGTGGCCTTTATGCTAATATGCTTCCTGCACCTGCCTCTCCTCAGCCCCTCAGATATGACCCTTCATTCTACATACTTCTGTATCCTTGGGCGGCAGAGCTTAGCTGAAAAGACTCAAACACTCTGACATGTTTTTTCTGGAAGTTAAGAACTTGAATGTTTTGTCAGATTTGTCCAGAAGACAATGATATCCTTATGCCCTCATAGTCATGAGCTCCAGGACCTTGTGTATTTCTTTCATGACATGACTGTGTCTCTGTGAGTATCCCAGGCCTGGGGCCCTTGCTTCTGTGTCCTCTGCTGGATGCCTACTTCTGAGGATCTCTGTACTATTAGAAATGTGTCACTGCCTGCCCCCATCAGTGGACCATGTGTTGTGAGTGGTGGTTGGTGGTGAGGTCTCCTCCAGCTGAAGGCTTGTTACCATCCTTCCCCTCTTTGTTTGTGCTGATGTATGTGCAACGTTGAAACCTGCCAGCTTATCAGTCGCCCCAGTCACTCGCTTGCATGCTACATGGAAGGTGTGGGTGAACCCCATGAAGGAAAAAGGAACATGCGCCAGGACATTCTGTACATTCCACTCATTAACATGCCAGTTGCCCTTCTTCAGCCTAAGATCCCAACCTAGAAATGAAGAATAAAGTTTACACTGTCAATGGTACATGATCTATGGAGAACTGAATTAGAATAGGGAAGTACAGGCTTGATAATGGGACATTTCTATGTTTCAGGGGGTCATTTGTTATAAGCTTTATATTATCCAGCTCTCATTCCATTTTATCTTTGATTTATTTTTCTGGCATTACTCTGTTTCCTTCACCTCACTCTGCCCAACAGTCACCATAAAACCAACCTCAGTGACCCTGGAACACCGAAGAAACAGTAGCATTTTAGAAATATTTCTTCCTATATCGTTCTTGTGAAGGTTTTAAAATTCTTTTTCAACTTTCCATTTTTTTCTAATGCCTGTTTTAAACAGATAAAATTGCCCAGATTGCAAGTACTGTTATCAGGATCAGGTTCCATTTAAGATATAGTAAGAAGACACCATGATTCCCCAATGAATGCTGCTTTAAGCCTGGAAAGAATGCAGCTATTTGAGCAGCTATGTAGGAGCTATTTGAGTCCCTAGAAAAAGATCCTACAAGGCAGATTGAGAATGACATTGACATTGCAGTAACAATCAATGCGGACCTTTCTATCTTACCTTCAGAATCCTTCAACCTCTCCTCAAGGCAGCTGGGAGGCAGCACCAGTCACCAGCTTAAGACAGAAAGAGATCCAGGAACACACCATTGTTCTGGGTTGACATGTGAGAAGGATGACTTCTAAAGCTCAAGCAAATTGGATATCCACCTTTTCTTTTCTTTTCTTTTCTTTTCTTTTCTTTTCTTCATTTTTTAAGTGTTTGTTTATTTTTGAGAGAGATAGAGAGAATGCAAGCAGGGAGGGTCAGAGAGAGGGGGAGATAGAGGGTTCGAAGCAGGCTCTGTGAGGACAGCAGGCAGTTCAATGTAGAGCTCGAACTCACAAACTGTGAGAACATGACCAGAGCCAAAGTCAGATGCTTAATTGACTGAGCTACCCAGGCGCCGCACACTTTTTCTTTTCCTTTAAATTTGATTCTCCTCCTTCTCTATGTCCCTGCCCACAGAAAGTGCTTTTGTAGTGAGAGAAATAACAGTGGTGTATTTGGGAACTTATTTTTCTCACGTTAGGATTTTGCACAAGAGACAATCCTCTCTGTCCTCGTGCAACTTGGCCCAGACATCAGCACTGTCAGGGGAAGTGCATGGCAGTGAAGATGAGCCAAGTCCTAGGTTTCTGTCCAGAAGACCAAAAGTAAGATCTACGGAACTGGAAATACTGGGGATGGGGAGATGTTGAAGAGGGAGAGGCCTGGGAAAGCAACGATGTCAATTATTGAGTCTTGGATCATCTCTGAGCTGCACTTGTGCAGTGTCTGATAGAAGAAGGATGGAATGTCATGGGGAATATAACTGAGGAAGTGGCTTCCACTAAAATCCCAGATATGACCTGTGAAGATCGTTGCGTTGTTTCCACTTAGGACAGATACAAATAGCAGAGCAAAGTGTTTGTAAACAGAACTGAAACAGAAAACACATTCAACAGAACACTGTTTGAAACTAGTAGCTTGTACACGACTGGGTAAAGTATCTGGTAAAACAAACAAACAAAAAACAAAAACAAGCAAAACCAACCCAACATCACCTGGAATTTAGAACTAGAATCACAGTTCCATAAAATAGCATTGAATAGATTCAGGATAGATGCCAAAATTACCCACTATAGGAGGAAAAATGAAAAGCTCAACCAGCGAGAAAGATGATGCTTAACCCAGTATGAAAGAAACATTGGAATTTGCTCACAAAGACTTTAAACCAGCTACTTAAAAACTAACACAAGAAAGGAGAAATTCTCTGAAAATTAGTGGAGAGACATCACATCTCAGCCAAGAAATAAAAGATATAATGAAGCACCAGTAAAAAGTACACTATGTGGAATTAACTACAGATTGGAAAATAAAAGACTAGTGACCTCAAAGTCATAGCAAGAAAATGTACAATCTAAAATACAAAGGGAAAAAAATGTTAAAGATCAATAACTATCAGTAAAGTGTGGAGTCTCATCAAATGTCCCAATATCCATACAATAGGTGATCCTCAAAAAGAAGACAGGAAACAGAAGGAGACCTGTAGATCCAGATGCTGAACAAATCCCAAGGACAACGAATATGAAGAAAACTATATTAAGGCACATTTTGCCTGATTCTATGTCGACCCCTTTCTAGACACCTCTTTGACTTCAAAACTATGCACTTACTAGTAAAATATCAACCAAGGAATTTTATTCCCTGATGATATTCAACTGGTGATGGGGGTGAGGAAAGCAAAAGTTAGAATGAGTGGAAGTTGCTACATAAGCAGGTAAATCTCCAGATCCCCTCTCCTTACTGTGCTGAGACAAATAGACCACATTCTACCTACCCCTCCCCTGATCAGATTTGTCTGGGAAGAGCATGAAACACATCTCTTGGGATCAGGGGAATCTAAGTAGAGTTGGCACTGTGGTATCATGATGACAACCTGGGTGTCATAAGAATGTTGAATCCTGTGACCACCTCCCTCAGATGATCATCCTCTTTCCAGTCTCTTTTCCTCAAGAAAGTGAAAAGCTCATTCATGAGGAAACAGACACCACTAAGGCGCTGGCCACACTAATATCAGCTCGAAATGCTTATGTGTCTCTGACCTGGATTCCTTTTGGTACTTTCCCATCTGAGCTAGGTTTTCTTGGCATGGCATAGCAGCAATGTCATGATCAGCCCTTGCAGAGAAGTGTTCTGGGACACCTCCCAGAGAAAATGCTGAGCCAGGCAGCAGAGAGCGTGGGGTCCTAACCTCTGACAATATTCCTGCTAGATACCCCGTAACTGGCCTACAGAAAGCAAGACCAGATGTTCAATTCTAAGGGTCTCTTTTTTTTCCCCTGAGCCTTGCTTGTCCCCTTCATTGGGGCTGTACTAAACTCCCAGGAAGCTCAACCAACACTGATCCTGAGGCTCTCTTAAGCTTAATGTATCCTGGGCTGTCACCAAATGGACACGTTATCCTTTCCTTTCTCAGCTAGTTTGTTGCTTTCTGCTTACTGTTTTAAATTCACGAAAGTTGGGGATGCATTGCCTAGGTGAAAACAGTGTATAAAAGATAAAAGGGATGAGTAATGCCAAATATCTCCAGGTATTAGTGAATTGTAGATTGTTCAGATGGCTGTGGTTTTTTTTAAGATGGCTATATTTGCATGGGTAATGTGGTTTCCATTAATTATTCTTTCTGAAACCATAAATATTTATTTTATGCACTCTTTCAGTTTGATAAGCTGCGTGATAAAAATTTTGTGAAACAAACTCAAGTATACCTGAGCATGTTTCCTTTACTTAACATGGAACTGACTGAGAACACATGTAGAAGAGAAAATTGTCGTGAACAACTAGAAGAAAAAGGAGAAAGCTCTGCCCTTGGGGGGATTTTGCTGTTGGTGGACACAAAATCACACAGAATCCTTGAGAAAGAAACTGGAAAAGAAAAAGAGCCAATGGCAGGAAATGCCCCTGTTTTACTGTTCTGATGAGACCGATGTCAAGGTCATGACATCCCTCCCATCTACCCCAGCATATTGAAATCCTATCTAAAAGGCAGGTAAAAAAGAAGGAATGCTGAGGCTGAATATGTACTTTTTGGAGGCTCAAAGAAGACACAAGAATATTGCCTGGCTACCTCCTAAGTAATTCCCTAAAAATGTACCTTGACAGTGTAAATGTAAATGCATATCTGAGAAATGGGATTGGAGAGGATGAAATTGTGTCTGATCAAATTAAAGGAGGCGGGAGTGTTGTTAAGATGGCAGAAGAGTAGGGTGACCTTAAGTTTGCCTCCTCCCTCAAACACAGCTAGATAAATATTAAGTCATTTTGAAAACCCAAGAAATCGATCTGAGGACTGAGAGAGCAAAATTGCACAACTAGAAGTAGAAAAACGGCCACCTGATGGAATGTAGGAGCCATGGAGAGTTGATTTGGGGGAGAAAAGAACTGGGGGTGCTGCAGGGTGGAAGGAGTCCTGGTCATGGGGAAAGGAGAGAGACAGAGAGGAAGAAAGCACACAGGGAATTGCACAACAATTGGTGGTGCTCCAGCGGATAAGGAAGGCAGAGACCTGGTTAGCAGGCAGGCAGCATAGGCTGAGGATCCCCTCGCATGGGGATAAACAGTTCCCCTGCTTGGAGTGCATTTGGGAGGGGCGGTGTGATCTCTCTGGGGACAAAAGAACTGGCAGCGTTAACATGCTGCCCGGTTCCCTAGCATGGGAACAAAGACACCTGCTGAGGGCAGCAAAACTTGGTGCAGGCTATGTGCTGCACTTTACTATAAACTCTGAACCACTGTGCAGTTGTGCCATTGCTTTTCCGGGACAAACCAGCACCGGCTACAGTGCAGCTATACTCTCCCCTAAAGGATCAGCTCCGGTCTGCCCCACGGATTTCTAAAAATAGGATTTTAGAAACACAGCCGCACACCTGAGATAAAACAAAGGCGTACCGTGCCGCCTGGCAGGCATGCAGCTCCGACACAGGCAGGGTGAAAGGCAGGGATCTAATGGAAGCAGGGGACAGAAAAGAGGTGTTTGTTTGGTCTTCCATGAGGGCTTCCTGAAGAGTGGTATCTTTGAACTCTGGGCTCTGGAATGCGAGAGCAGGGGTCCACCATTTCTGCCTGGCTCATCAGCTCTGACAGGCTCCAGTGAGCAAAACAGCGCCACCCAGTGGAGGCTAGAATCGCTTACACCATGCCTGGCTCCACTAAGCTCTACACCACTAGGCTCTGCAGGTGCATTTCCACTAGGGCAAGTCAGCCTGAGTATCAGCACGGCAGGCTCCACCTGCCTGTTGCAGAAGACCAGCAATAACCTCTGAGACGCACAAAATCTACAGATCATAGAGTGCTGCAAAGCTTCAGATCTAGCAGTGATAGGATCTAGCTTCCTACTTCTGGGGGCGGGGGATGGGGGGGCTCAGATCTGGTTTCTTTTAAGAAGAAGGCCAAAAGACAACTAAGATCTAACTTCCTTTTTTTATTAATTTTTTTGGACCTCTTCTTTTTTTATGTTTTGATTTCATCTTTTAATTTCTTAAAATGCACAACAAAATATATATTGTCATCATAATTTTTTTCAGTGTATATTTATATCTTTTTTAACACTCTAGTTTATAATAAAATACATTCTTTTCAACTCACATATTTCTTAAAAATAATTAGTAATTATTTCCATCACTTAGGGAGAATGCTATGTAACGTATTTTTAAAAACCATCTAAATATGTAATCAGCAAGTGCATGGTATAACATTTTTGAATTAATGTATATATCCTATACCTAAGAGTTCTTTGAAAGGTTCTAATTAATTAATATTCCATTTAAAAGTATGTCACCGGGAAAAAAATCATATTTCAGGAGCTAATCTTAAACTATGGCAACCTGATTATTGTTCACTTCCCCTCCAACTTCCAAATCTAAATTGTTACTGAGCCAAGCAGTTCTGGTGAATATAAGCTGACTGGGTAAGAGTTAAGCCATAGGTTGTTTGGTCCCCAGAAAGAGGACTGGGGCGCTGCTTCCTTCTCTGTGACCTGGCCAGTCCACAGAAGTGCTACAGTGGAGCTCAGGGAATGGACCCCAGCACTAACATCAGAACAAACAAGACATTCAGCTCTGTGTGGATCTAGCAAAGAGAGTGGAGACTGGTTTATTCACTGACAAAGATAAAATTAAGTTAGTTACAAATATAGAAGCTAGGTAAATGGAAAATCTATTAAAGAATACAATTCCTTACTCCAGATAACAGTCTCCCCTTGCAATATGATTCCAAAGGTCCAGGGTCCTCTTTGTCTTTCAGGAATTGCATAATTCCTGTCATTAAGAACCTACCAGTTAACAGATTTAAGCCTCAAATCAGCAAATTGAACAAAATAGCAGTCAACATGAAGGACTCCAGGAACCACACAGAAAAAAGAAATAAGTAGCACAATTAGAACATAAGCCCCTTGTACTGAATTGTCTCTCATCACCTTGGGGTCATGACTCCTTCTGGGACCTCCTCTGCATTTTAGAGCAGCTTGGAGCTGTATTTTTCAGAGTCTTCTTTCCTGTTTAGTTTTAAGAGTTTTCTCCAGGAGAACTTCAGTGAGAATGTAAAAGTGGAATGGAAGGTTGCAACCATGATATTCACAGCAGCCTCTTGGTACACACTTGACGAGTGTCTACTTCACTACCACAGACAGTAAGAAAGACCCTGCTTGGGAATTCAACTCAACACTCTTGAGAATGGCTTAATTTCCTGATTGCACTTCGGCGAACCAACTTCTTAGGTGCTTCAGGCTGAGTTCCTAAGTGTTTGCTCCCCTGACCTTCCTGCTACAGATTATCTGATTTTTTAGAGTATCTTCCTGGACCTTCATTTCTCCAGCTTTTCCAATATTCAAATAAACACTCATTCCTCTACTCTACCTTTATTCCCAAATACACATAGTGGATCTGTTCTTAGATAGAACTCAAACTGTTACACCTAGTTCTGCACTGATGGCACAGAGCCTGCTTGGGATTCTGTCACTCCCTCTCTCTGCCCCTCCAAAGCTTGTTCCCTCTCTCTCTCTCTCTCTCTCTCTCAAAATAAATAAATAAAAAAAACCTGTTACACCCAGTGAAATAAAAGATCCAAGTACAACATCACTATATATACATATATATATATATATATATATATATATATATATATATCACTATATCTGTCTATTATCTATCTATCTATCTATCTATCTATCTATCTATCTATTTTTTCTATCTATGATCATGACTGACCAGAAATAGACCCCACAAGTGGGGCAGTAGTATGGTTTTGCCAGCAGATTATCTGGTCATGCATCTGGTTAACCATATACATTATAAAGCTTAAAAATGATTTTGAAAAAAATATTCAATACATGACTTAAGGGGTGGACACTTAAGGACCTGAAAACCAAGTGCATAAAATGTCACAAAAAGAACAGTAAACATGTTGTAATACAAATACTAGAAAATAAAAGGTACTTGGAGGATATTTACATGTAGACCTAAGAGTTCAAAGAATGGCAAAGATTAAACAAGTACTCAAAGAAAAGGTCCCTTGTTTTGAAGAGGACTCCAGATCAAAAGTCATATCAAAATCTATTGAATTTGATAAACAAGTGCACACAGAGGCATATACTGATAAAAGTATTGAATTCTAAAAATAATGAAAAAATGTTGTTGTTTTTTAAACTCTCTTTCTTGTAGAAAGAGCGAGAGAGAAAAAAATCATATATTCCTTGTACTTGTCTGCCACACTGCTATCTGCCAGGTAGTACCTTCCTTCTGCAGTTTTTTCAAACATTCCATCTTCAGAGAATCTTTTACCTGGCCAAGAGGTCATCGGCTAGTCAAGGGCAAAGAAATCATTCTTCCTCAGCATTCCTAGCCTTAAATTCAACAGAAGTCTTGATAATTTGAATCTTAAACATTCTCTGAATATTTATTTATTTATTTATTTATTTATTTATTTATTTTAATTTTATTTTTTACTTTTTATTTTTTAAAATTCACATCCAAATTAGTTAGCATATAGTGAAACAATAATTTCAGGAGTAGATTCCTTAATGCCCCTTACCATTTAGCCTGTCCTCATACACCCCCTCCAGGAACCCTCTGATTGTTCTCCATATTTATGAGTGTCTTCTGTTTTGTCCCCCTCTCTATTTTTATATTATTTTTGTTTCCCTTCCCTTATGTTCATCTGTTTTGTCTCTTAAAGTCCTCCTATGAGTGAAGTCATATGATTTTTGTCTTTCTCTGACTGACTAATTTCACTTAGCATAATACCCTCCAGTTCCATCCATGTAGTTGCAAATGGCAAGATTTCATTCTTTTTGATTGCCAAGTATATACATTGTATATACATACCACATCTTCTTTATCCATTCATCCATTGAGGGACATTTGGGCTCTTTCCATACTTTGGCTATTGTTGATAGTGCTGCTATAAACATTAGGGTGCATGTGTCCCTTCGAGACAGTACACCTGTATCCCATGGATCAATGCCTAGTAGTGCACTTGCTGGGTCGTAGCGTAGTTCTATTTCTAATTTTTTGAAGAACCTCCATACTGTTTTCCAGAGTGGCTGCACCAGCTTGCATTCCCACCAACAATGCAAAAGAGATCCTCTTTCTCTGCATCCTCCCCAACATCTGTTGTTGCCTGAGTTGTTAATGTTAGCCATTCTGACAAGTGTAAGGTGGTATCTCATTGTGGTTTTGATTTGTATTTCCCTGATGATGAGTGATGTGCAGCATTTTTTCATGGGTCAGTTGGCCATCTGGATGTCTTCTTTGGAGAAGTGTCTATTCATGTCTTTTGTCCATTTCTTCACTGGATTATTTGTTTTTTTAGGTGTTGAGTTTGGTAAGTTCTTTTTTTTTTTTTTTTTTAAATTTTTTTTTTTTTCAACGTTTTTTATTTATTTTTGGGACAGAGAGAGACAGAGCATGAACGGGGGAGGGGCAGAGAGAGAGGGAGACACAGAATCGGAAGCAAGCTCCAGGCTCCGAGCCATCAGCCCAGAGCCTGATGCGGGGCTCGAACTCACGGACCGCGAGATCGTGACCTGGCTGAAGTCGGACGCTTAACCGACTGCGCCACCCAGGCGCCCCGAGTTTGGTAAGTTCTTTATAGATTTTGTAACTAACCTTTTATCTGATATGTCATTTTCAAATATCTCCTCCCATTCTGTCTATTGCCTTTTAGTTTGCTGATTGTTTCCTTCGCTGTGCAGAGGTTTTTATTTTGATGAGGTACCAGTAGTTCATTTTTGCTTTTGTTTCCCTTGCCTCCAGAGACGTGTTGAGTAAGAAGTTGCTGCAGCCAAGATCAAAGAGGTTTTTGCCTGCTTTCTCCTCTAGGACTTTGATGGCTTCCTGTCTTACATTGAAGTCTTTCATCAATTTTGAGTTTATTTTTGTGTATGGCATAAGAAAGTGGTCCAGGTTCATTCTTCTGCACGTCGCTGTCCAGTTTTCCCAGCACCACTTGCTGAAGAGACTGTCTTTATTCCATTGGATATTCTTTCCTGCTTTGTCAAAGATTAGTTGGCTATACATTTGTGGGTCCATTTCTGGGTTCTCTCTTCTGTTCCATTGATCTGTCTGTTCTTGTGCCAGTACCATACTGTCTTGATGATTACAGCTTTGTAGTAGCTTGAAGTCTGGGATTGTGATGCCTCCTGCTTTGGTTTTCTTTTTCAAGATTGCTTTGGCTATTCGGGGTCTTTTCTACTTCCAAACAAATTTTAGGATTATTTGTTCTAGCTCTGTGAAGAATGCTGGTGTTACTTTGATAGGGATTGCATTGAATATGTAGATTGCTTTGGGTAGTATCGACATTTTAACAATATTTATTCTTCCTATCCAGGAGCATGGAATCTTTTTCCAGTTTTTGTGTCTTCTTCAATTTCTTTCATAAGCTTTCTATAGTTTTCAGTGTATAGATTTTTTACCTCTTTAGTTAGATTTATTCCTAGGTATTTTATGTTTTTTTTGTGCAACTGTAAAAGGGATCGATTCCTTGATTTCTTTTTAAATTTTTTTTTCAACGTTTTTTATTTATTTTTGGGACAGAGACAGAGCATGAACGGGGGAGGGGCAGAGAGAGAGGGAGACACAGAATCGGAAACAGTCGATTCCTTGATTTCTGTTTCTGTCGCTTCATTGTTGGTGTATAGGAATGCACCCGATATCTGTGCATTGATTTTATATCCTGCAACTTTGCTGAATTAATGAATCAGTTCTAGCAGTTTTTTGGTGGAATCTTTTGGGTTTTCCATATAGAGTATCATGTCCTCTGCGAAGAGTGAAAGTTTGACCTCCTCCTGGGTGATTTGGATGCATTTTGTTTCTTTGTGTGGTCTGATTCCTGAGGCTAATACTATGTTGAATAGCAGTGGCGAGAGTGGACATCCCTGTCTTGTTCCTGACCTCAGGGGGAAAGCTCTCAGTTTTTCCCCATTGAGGAGGATATTAGCATTGGGTTGTTCTTATATGGCTTTTATGATCTTGAGGTATGATCCTTCTATCCCTACTTTCTTGAGGGTTTTTATCCAGAAAGGATGCTGTAATTTGTCAAATGCCTTCTCTGCATCTATTGAGAGGATCATGTGGTTCTTGTCCTTTCTTTTATTGATGTGATGAATCACGTTAATTGTTTTGCAGATATTGAACCAGCCCTACATCCCAGGTGTAAATCCCACTTGGTCGTGATGAATAATTTTTGTAATGTATTGTTGGATCCAGTTGGCTAATATCTTGTTGAGGATTTTTGCATCCATGTTCATCAGGGAAATTGGTCTATAGTTCTCCTTTTTAGTGGGGTCTCTGTCTGGTTTTGGAATCAAGGTAACGCTGGCTTCATAGAAAGAGTTTGGAAGTTTTCCTTCCATTTCTATGTTTTGGAACAGTTTCAAGAGAATAGGTGTTAACTCTTCCTTAAATGTTTGGTAGAATTCCCCTGGAAAGCCATCTGGCCCTGGACTCTTGTTTTTTGGCAGATGTTTGATTACTAATTTGATTTCCTTACTGGTTATGGGTCTGTTCAAATTTTCTATTTCTTCCTGTTTCAGTTTTGGTAGTGTATATGTTTCTAAGAAGTTGTCCATTTCTTCCAGATTGCCCATTTTATTGGCATATAATTGCTCATAATATTCTCTTATGATTGTTTTTATTTCTGTTGTGTTGGCTGTAATCTCTCCTCTTTCATTCTTGATTTATTTGGGTCCTTTCCTTTTTCTTCTTAATCAACTGGCTAGTGGTTTATCAGTTTGTGAATTCTTTCAAAGAACCAGCCTCTGATTTCATTGATCTGGTCTACTGTTTTTGGTTTTTTTTTTTTTTTTTGGTTTCAATAGCATTAATTTCTGTTCTGATATTTATTATTTCCTGTCTTCTGCTGGTTTTGGGTTTTATTTGCTGTTCTTTTTCCAGCTCCTTAAGGGGTAAGGTTAGGTTGTGTATCTCAGATCTTTCTTCCTTCTTTAGGAAGGCCTGGATTACTATATATTTTCCTCTTATGACCCCCTTTCCTGCATCCCAGAGGTTTTGGGTTGTGGTGTTATCGTTTTCATTGACTTCCATATACTTTTTAATTTCCTCTTTAACTTCTTAGTTAGCCCATTCATTCTTTAGTAAGATGTTCTTCAGTCTCCAAGTATTTGTTACCTTCCCAAATTTTTTCTTGTGGTTGATTTTGAGTTTCATAGCGTTGTGGTCTGAAAATATGCATGGTAGATCTCAATCTTTTTGTACTTACTTAGGGCTGATTTTTGTCCCAGTATATGGTCTATTCTGGAGAACGTTCCATGTGCACTGGAGAAGAATGTATATTCTGCTGCTTTAGGGTGGAATGTTCTGAATATATCTGTTAAGTCCATCTGGACCTCTTCTTAAGATAGCCATTACTCCCAGGAGCAAGAATAAAACAGGCTTTCTTAACACTCACACACAAATACAAAACAGTGAATCAGACAAAAGGACACAAGAGGAATTCACCGCAAAAGAAAGAACAGGAAGAAGTCACAGCAGGGATTTAACCAATACAGAAACTAGTAAGATGTTTGAGCCAGAATTTATTTTATTTTATTTTTTTAAATGTTTATTTGTTTTTGACAGAGAGAGAGAGAGAGAGAACATGGGAGGGACAGAGGGAGACTGAGACACCAAATCTGAAACAGGCTCCAGGCTCTGAACCATCAGCACAGAGCCCGTCGCAGGACTTGAAACCACAAGCTGTGAGATCATGACTTTGGCTGAAGTCAGACACTTAACTGCCTGAACCACGCAGGAGCCCCTGAACCAGAATTTAAAACAGTAATCATAAGGATCCTAGCTGGGTTTGAGAAAAGCATAGAAGACACTAGAGAATCCCTTACTGCAGAGATTAAAGAAGTAGTCAGTCTGAAATAAAAAACACTGAAACTGATATGGATGCAATGACAATGAGGATGGATGAAGCAGAGGATATAGTAGATAAAATTTTGGAAAATAATATTCTGAATATAAGTGGGTATGAAAATTATTGTATCATGAATGTAGACTTATTGACCTCAATGACTCCTTAAAGCCTAATAACATTCGTTTCATAGGAATCCCAGAAAAGAAAGATAAAGAAGCAGATGGTTTACTTAAGCAAATCATAGCTTAAAACCTCCCTAATCAGAGGAAGGAAACAGACATCAACATTTATAAGCACAGAGAATTCCCATTATATACAACAAAAGCTGGCCATCACCCAGAGGCATCAGAATCAAATTGACAAAACAAAACAAAACAAAAACAACAAACAAACAAACAAAAACCAGAAAACGATGGAATCCTGAAAACC
This sequence comes from Panthera onca, assembly GCF_046562875.1. Taxonomy (NCBI): domain Eukaryota; kingdom Metazoa; phylum Chordata; class Mammalia; order Carnivora; family Felidae; genus Panthera; species Panthera onca. Next base: position 18,870,564 of record NC_138350.1, read on the forward strand.
GCAAGGGAAAAAAAGTCCTTATCCTACAAGAGAAGACAAATCAGGTTTGCAGTAGATCTGTCCACAGAAATCTGGCAGGCCAGAAGGGAGTGCCAAAATCTATTCAACGTGCTGAATGGGAAAAATACTCAGCCAAGAATACTTTATCAGGCAAGGCTGTCATTCAGAATAGAAGGAGAAATAAAGAGTTTCCCAAACAAAAACTAAAGGAGTTCATGACACTAAACCAGCCCTGCAAGAAATAGTAAAGGGGACTCTTTGAGTGGGTAAAACAAGACCAAAAGCAACAAAGACTAGAAAGGAAAAGAGAACATCACCAGAAACATCAACTTTACAGGCAACACAATGGCATGAAATTCATGTCAATCAGTAATCACCCAGAATTTAAATGGACAAAATGCTCCAATCAAAAGACATAGGGTAACAGAATGCATTAAACAAACAAACAAAACAAAAAACAAAAAAAAAAAAACAAGACTCATCTCTATGCTGCCTTCAAAAGACTCATTTTAGACCTAAAGACATCTTCAGATGGCAAGTGAGGATATGGAGAACCATCTATCATGCTGATGGATGTTCATGTACAAATGAAATAGAGTTATGAAAATGTATTTTTCATTCTTCCTGTGAATTCTTATCATCAATGGAATTTCAGGGTCAGTTTCGATTGATGTCTTTTCTCTTCTCCTCTCTTCTCCTCTCTTCTCTTTTCTTCTCTTCTTTCCCTTCCCTTCCCTTCCCTTCCCTTCCCTTCCCTTCCCTTCCCTTCCTGTCCCTTCCCTTCTCCCCTCCTTTCCCCTCCCCTCCCCTTCCCTTCTTTCCTCCCGTCCCCTCCCCTCATCTTTTTTTTTAAATTTTTTTTTAACATTTATTTTTGAGAGACAGAGAGACAGAGCACAAGTCGGGGAAGGGCAGAGAGAGAATGAGACACAGAATCCCAAGCAGGCTCCAGTCTCTGAGCTGTCAGCACAGAGCATGATACGGGGCTCGAACTCACAAACCCTGAGATCATGACCTGAGCCAGAGTCTGTCGCCCAACCAACTGACCCATCCGGGTGCCCTACCCCTCATCTCTCCTTTCTTCTTTCTTTCTTTCTTTCTTTCTTTCTTTCTTTCTTTCTTTCTTCCTTCCTTCCTTCCTTCCTTCCTTCCTTCCTTCCTTCTTTCCTTCCTTCCTTCCTTCCCCCCCTCCTCTTTCTTTCACTTATTTTGGCTCCTATTTTCCTACTTCCTCATTGGAAAGTTTGATAGAATGCCAGACGACTATCATTATAAAGGACCAGCATGAGAGATTGGCCTGGATTCTTCTGGTACAACAGTGGATATCTCCCTGATAGTACATCTCCAGGGCAAATGATTGTTGCTATATGTCCCAAGCCCACTGACACTGAGGGTGGCTGAGTCAGCCCACTGCAGGCCACAGAGCCTGAAAAGACAGAGCAGAACAGGTTGTTGTGAGGTCCAAGGATTCATTCCCTAGGTCCCAATACTGAGGCTGTGCTGGGGCTGTGCTCATGTTTTGGGGCAGGCCTAGCTCAGATCCTGTGGGGACTGAGCATGTGGGCAGGGCCCAGGGGCAGCACTTGTGCAAAGAGTGAGGCAGGGGGGCAGGAGAGGGGTCCAGGCCATGGTGGGGAAACAAAGAGCTCTGCCTCCTGTGACCCAAACAAAGGGCACTGTTGGGTCCAGGCCCTTCCAGTGGCCTTGAGTCAATGAGTGTTCGAAATTATGCAAAGTCCCTCCACTTCAGGGACTCCTAATTGACAAACCAGTGGTGAGATCAGAACATGTGACTGAAGAGGAAGACGATAGCCTCCAGCATCCTGCAATCAGCTATCAGGTAAAAGGAAACAGCCTTGGCTTCCAATTTCTGGGATCAGTCACCTTCTTGGGGTCAGGCCACATGACAACTATCTCACACAAGTGTGTTGGAATCAGTCCTTGGCTCCCACCGTGGTCTTTCAGGTGCCTGGCTATGGGGCTGGGTCGGGTCCTCTAAGATACACAGACAACACGTGATTCAGGGAAAGGTGTTCCTGTGGCCTCATTACCTTCCTCCTTCTGCTTCATGTCTCCTCTGGCTCCGCCAGACCCATATGGTCCCAAAGTTGGCATGTCATTAGAATGTGGGACTTTATCCTTAGAATTTTCATCTGTCATTTTGTCTGTGAGATTCACTTGTTCAACAACACCTGTGCTCAGGTGCAGTAAGAGGCAATTTCCAGGTACTAAGTCAGTTTCTCTTGGCAGCCACTTGGCACACTAAGGGGCCTGCAGGAGGAAGCTGCTGAAGTAGGGACAGGTTTGTCACAGTTGTGCTCAGCCCAGGGAACTCCCCAGTTCACCTGGGGGCTGAGGCCACTCAGGGAAGTGATTGTTACCCTCCCATTCCCCCTTACCACCTAAAGCCACAGGGAGACTAGGATGCTACTTGTGGCTCTGGTCCTGGTCTCCTGTCTCGTCCCCCACGGATGACCTGTCCCTGCTTTCCTCAACGCTCCGCAGACTGGCTGAGCTGAGCAGGAACATGAGGGAGAGGTACACCTGACAGGAAAGGGAGGTTTGGAGAGGCATGCTGGTTCCCAGTCCCTGAGACGCAGAGAGAGAGCAGAGGCTGGCAGGTGCAAGGCAGCTGCACCAGGTGAAGAAGGCCACCCAGGCTGAGAGGGGATGTGGGACAACCTCAGTCAGAATGTTCCAGGTCCTGAAGGAGACAGCTTCTTCTTCTCACTTCTGCCGGATACCAGTTGTGGAGGGGGCACTGCTAAACTTGACCATGGGGCCCCCTGAAGACCAGGGAGGTGACAGCCCATTCATTGTCATGTTTTTTTTTTTTTAACTTTTTAATTTTTTTTTTTTTTTTTCAACGTTTATTTATTTTTGGGACAGAGAGAGACAGAGCATGAACGGGGGAGGGACAGAGAGAGAGGGAGACACAGAATCGGAAACAGGCTCCAGGCTCTGAGCCATCAGCCCAGAGCCTGACGCGGGGCTCGAACTCACGGACCGTGAGATCGTGACCTGGCTGAAGTCGGACGCTTAACCGACTGCGCCACCCAGGCGCCCATTTTTTTTTTTTTTTAACTTTTTAATGTTTCTTATTTTTGAGTGAGAGAGAGACAGAGCACGAGCGGGGGAGGGGCAGAGAGAGAGGGAGACACAGATCCTAAGCAGGCTCCAGGCTCCCAGCTGTCAGCACAGAGCCCGACATGGGGCTCGAACTCACAGACTGGGAGATCATGACCTGAGCAGAAGTCGGATGCTCAACCCACTCAGCCACCCAGGCGCCCTTCATTCATTGTCATGTTAATGAACACATCTAATGTGGAAATCTCCAGACTATAATTCTCTAGAGGGAACTTTTCATGATCCTTTAACCTGATAAATCCCTGGAAATATTATTTTGGTCACAGGGATTTCCATTAACATCTTCTTTGTAGTTCATCATGTCAATAAGTAAATTTTTTATAAATATTCTAATTGTACATGCCATACTTTGGTGAGGAGGAAATTATTTTTTAACCTATGTCTCCCATTGCCATGAAGGTAATGCTCTGATTCAAGCCAGAGGGGAAACTGCAGAAGCTTCTGTTTTTCCTTATTAATACCTCATTTGTAGTTTTTACCTCATACAATGGCTCTAAAAATCAATTTCAAAACCATACATCAAAGAATCATGAAGAGAAATTCAGCTTATTCATTCATCTTTCCTTTCAGAGTGACAGGCGAGGCCCAAATACAGGCACAACGTCCATGCAGGGTCAGCGTGGGCATGAGTGTGAGGCCATGTGGGTCAGGCCTGAGCTAAAGGTAAGGCCTGCCTGGTGCAGGTGATGGGATTGGGGCAGCGGGAGGACATGGCACCAGGAGAAAGACCCCAGATGGGACCCACAATGGTCTGCACTTCCTTCACGGTTTCTGTAAAATCTAAGGAAGGAAGGGCCTGGGGCAGGAGGGGCCTGGTCCCCTTTTCAAGAAGCGTCAGGCAGCCCTTGATGATGTGTGGACACCTTATCCAGGAACCAAAGGAGATGCTGCCTTGTGGCCCATTCAGGCTGTCTGTACCCAAGGGAAGAGGAATTCCTGCAGGACTGTGCCGAGACAGCTGTCTCCCCTCCTAAGTGACATGTGATTACATCTGGGGCCCATGTGATGTATAATGACATCCTAAATCTTTATCACCTACTGTAAATCCTGACTCCAGCTCCCATAGTCATACTAGCCCCCCACTCTGCCACTGTTCAGTAGGATAAACATAGAGCAGAGGACAGAGAACTGCTAGAGTCGCCCACAGTGCAGGGCCTGGGCCAGGACCAGGGAGGACACCTACCCGACCTAAGTCCTGACCAGCAGCTGCTCAGAGGACAGGTGAGAGTGAGAGCCGGGCCATGGTAGGAGGGTTTGTGTCCCATCCCCATCCTTCTGTGTCACCTTGAGTCACTGAAGACACACCCACTGCCATGGTAAGTGGCACAGCAATGGTCAGCCTTGTCCTGGCCCTTAGTTCTGGTCAAGCTCAGGGGGGCCATGTCCCAAAGTTCCATCCTCAGAATTGAACCCTGATGGTCACTCTTATCTGTCTATATAACCAGCTCAGGGACAAGCTTGGCTTCTGTCGGTACCAAGAGAGATGTTCACTCCTGAGCTCATTTGCAGAACAGGGGATCCTGGGCCTGCTTGGGGCCACTGACAGGGGGAGTCTTCCTCAGATCAGGGGAGGCATCGAGCCTGTAAGAAAGGAGAGGAGAGGGGGCTGGAGGAATAAAGGGAGGGTGAGTCAGAAATCATTGGCCCAGCCCTTAGGGGAGGGAGCGATGTGGACACAGGGGATTGCAAGGCCTGACGCCATGGACCCAGGATGGGAAGGAGAGTAGGGCACCTGTGCCTCACACTGTGGCTCCCTGTGAGCCTCTCACCTGTGCTGGGAGCAGCCAGAGAGCAGGAGTGAGGCCACCCAGAGTGTGGTCCTGGGAGGATCAGCACCACAGGCACCTGGGAGCTGTTCCATATGCAGATGCCCGGGGCCCCACCCAGACCTGCCGCGCCTGCAGCTGCATCTTGTGGAGACCTCCCCACCCCCCTCCTCAGGGGACTGTGTGCTCACTGAGTGTCACAGGCTAGAGATCTGGGCCATGGTTGAATATCTCATTTCTCTGTTTATCTCCCTGGGTCCTACCGGGCCCCCTGGGACATGGGGCATAACAGTTTTACTCTGGTCACGTAAGCTTGGTACAGATTGTAGTGATGTGTAGTGCTGTGGAGAAAATGTGTTAAGAATGGACTCTTTCACCAGCCACATGGAGTGTGTGCTGTGGATGGGGTGAGAACCCAGGGAATATGGGCTGCACGGCTCTGGAGGCCGAGAGTGTGTCTTGTCTGCTTTAGGCTTCTCCTGGAAGTGAATCATCAGGAAAAGTGCAGGGCACTGGCTGGGGTTATTCATGGTACTATCACAGGGGAGCTGCGTTTCTAGTGCACAACTGGGGCAAGAAGGGTGTGTAAGGATTCAGAAGATCCCCTAATACTCCCTGAGTCTGCATTACAGTCATAAATGCACCACAATCCAATTCAGCAGGTATGATAATGAACTAACTTTCCAGAATGCAGGTCTAGTCCTATCAATGGGCAGTGATGGCGACTAGCTCAGGTATTTGCTGTGGGAAGGAGATATGGGGTGAATAGTGAAGAAGGACATTATAGACACCCCTCTGAGCACAGGGTAGTCACAGAAATGAGCAGTATAGAAGTAACGTGCTTCTTCCTAATGTTGTAGGATGTGTTTGGATATATATTGACCATAAGTTTGTTTTGTTCTCCTGTCTCATCCCATTATCATATAACATAACATCAGATGTGTTCACAAATAGTTATATCTTAATACTGAAGCTATACGATATCAAATCATCTGGGACGAAAATAAATATCCCAGCAGAGAAAAATGTATTTTGTATCCTCTTAAAGGCTGAGCACATTTGTGGGGATTGGACATGCGCATTGGTGATCTGGGGGAGAAACCCTAGCTCTGTGTGTATACAGTGGCCTCTTCAGGTCTGAGAGGACCCTGTCAGGGATGCTGGCCATCCTGGATTGGGTTCCTGGAAGCTGACTCTGAGATGGAGAAATGCATGTGCAGGAGATCTGGAAGGAAGAGGGAGGTCAGACTGGGCAGAAGGAGAAGTGACCCACACGGAGTGAGACATCAGATGAGGCCTCATTCCTGCAGGGAGCTCCAAAGCTGGGACCTTTCAGGACATGTGAAAGTGGGGCAGGGCCTTGGCCTCTAGGCCTCAGGAGATCACTTAACTGAATCTCTCTGAGAAGGGACATAAACGTGGGGAGGCAATTCTCTGAAGCAAGAGCCCTTGGCAATGAGGAGCACCCCTATGAGCTGTCAGAGGCTCCAGGAAGTAGTGGGTGAGTGTGTGAGCCCAAAAGACAGGGTGTGGGTGACCTCACGGTGTCTACTGCACTCAGGTGAAGGTGGCTCTACACATGACACCAGGACTTCAGGACCTCAGGTGAGCTGGGAAATTTGGGGCTCTAATCCTTGTCAGTTGTGAGAGCAGTAGCCCACAGCCACCACATGGAAGTGCAGAGATAATGAGCACTGGACGAAAGTCTCCCTGTGTCTTTTCTCCACCCAGGCCCTCTGTCCCCAGTTCACACCCAGGCCCCGAGAAGCAGGGAAGCCTAGTGCTGTCAGCTGTAAATGCACTCCTGACCCTCCCCATGCAGAGCTTCCTGGAGATTGGATGGGGAGGGAGGTGGGGGGAATTCAGATCTGGGGACCTGGACCAGATCTGCTCATTGCTTTGTGTACAGGTCTCCAGGGGCTTGGAGAGAGCATGACAGAGATGGGGAAGAGGTTTGTGTCTCACTTCCCCATCTGCCTGTGTCACTGTGAGCATTATCACTGTCATCCCACACCTGACAGTAATAGTCAGCCTCGTCCTCGGCCCGGGCCCCGCTGATGGTCAGGGTGGCCGTGTTCCCCGAGTTGGTGCCTGAGAATCGGTCAGGGATCCCTGAGGGCCGGTTGCTATCCTTATAGATAATCAGCACAGGAGTCTGGCCTGACTTCTGCTGGTACCAGTAAGCATATTTATTTCCAATGTTGTTTCCTCCACACGTAATCCTGGCCGTCTGTCCCAGGTTCACTGACACTGATGGGGGCTGAGTGAGCACATAGGAAGCCACGGAGCCTGCAAGAGAGAAGGTGAGAGGTGGGTTTCCAGCCTGGGGTGTCATCCCCTGAACACTCCCACCTGCCTGGCTTAAGCTCCAGTGATTCTCTAGGCCCCAGTTTCCACTCTGCTGTCATCTTATTCCCTGCTTGGTGGATGGAGCCTTTGAACAAATGAGAACCAGACCCCACCCCTTTCCCTGGGCAGGTGCAGCCCTTCAGGGCTCACACAGATCAGTGAACACAGTGGGGGGCTATCACCCCACCAGCCCCCCATCCCACATCAGGGTCTTGAGCATCCTGTCCCCACTGAGACTCCCCTGCTGAGCTCAGAGTCAGGACCAGGCTTGTCCCAGAACCCTGGGCCTGGGTTGGGTGCGAGCCTGGGCACAGCACCTGTGCAGTGAGCGAGGAGGCCGAGGAGGAGAGGGGTCCAGGCCATGGTGGAGGTGCCTCGATTCTGTTCCCTGAGGTCCTGAGGCTGGGCAGGGTTCCTCCCAGGCCTGACTTATCCCCTTGCTGGAGACACCTGCTGTTCATGCAAATCAGCCAGGGCTAGGGGCTGCTGCTGAGGAGCCTTGAGGCTTCAGAAATGGGCTCAGCCCCAAGGGACACAGAGATGGGAGGGGCAGCCTTTCAGATCCACTTTCAGCCCAAGGGATTCTGCTTCACCCTCTGAGCCCATAGTTGGGGTCCACAACTGCATCCCTCTCCTTGTCCAGGCTCCTGGTTGGGTGTGGTCACAGCAGAGCTCAGAGTTGGAGTCTGCATTTTCTGAACTTATTACGGAATGTTTACTCTTTAGGTGACTGGAGAAACTTAGGTCAGTGAAGTGTCCTACCCCAGTTCTGTGTTGGGGAACTTCATAACCTGAACAAAATTTCTCCCTTGTCTAGTGCACGTGGAGTTTTGAGGAACCATTGAGGTACGGTAGGAATGTGTCCTGTTGGAGAACTTCTGGGACAGGTTATCCATGCTATGCCTCAGTATCCCCATGGTGTACTCAGTGTCAGGGACAGACCCAGCTTGTGGAAGTTTTGATTGAGTTTACCAGATATGGGTCGGGCTGGAGAAACAGGAATTTCTGGATCTGTGCTAGTAACACAGGCAAGTTCTATAGAAGTCAGATCTGAGAAACACTGAATCAGAATTTTACATCACTGTCAAAGCTGATACTGTAGAAACCTATCCCTTTTTCTTCTGATCTCAGATCATGGTGACCCACCTTCCCTCCTGTTAGAACACCTGATGCCCAGACCCTCCCCATGTGCAAGTGGCTTTGCCAGATGATCTCTGCTGCCCCTTAGTGACCCCTCCACATTGGCTGCTTCAGGAACAGGGAAGTCCCCTGTCCAGGTGGAGATGCAGAACCCAGTGCTCAGTCCTGTTTCCCTGATCCCTGGACTGCTGATCCCAGGGGAGGAACTGCTCCTTTCTGTAGGTCCCCGTCAGCCTCAAGACCAGGCAGGAGAAGACCAAATTATCCATGAAAATAGAAACAGCCTGATGTGAGGAGGAGAAAGCAGGGCCCATCTGAGGTATCATTGCTTATATCTTTGGGGTGATGGTTGGTCACGGGTGTGGTTCTAGGGTTTGGCACCACAGGTGACACAGCATTTAGGAACTGTGTCTTACTGGCGCCGGCTCCTGGTACACAAAATAGGGTGGTGGTGGCTACCACTCCAAAGACAGACACAGAGAACACTCACCCAGCCATCAGTTATTCAGATTCACTTGGGTTGGCACATTCTGTCCTGAGAAAGGAGTGTGAACAAGACAGAGGTCTTGCTCAGTTACCTTCCTGTGTGTGGAGCAGCACAGTGGACACATTTGGTAATGCAACAGACAGTCTCCAAACCCTTCTACCTGTATCTTGTCTCTATATTCATTTAGAAGCCACACCATTACTATTCTCAAGTCCCTCTTGTCCAAGAGTGACCTTGTGGGCCAGATTTGGCACATGGATGTGTCAGTAAGCTGGGGTCTTTTCTGGGGACTTTTCTTCTTGTGAATGATAAAGCATACCAGATATGCAGTGAGTGCCTTTCCTCTTTAACATGGGTGTGGTAGCTAGAGCTGCAGCAATCATCCCGAGGTCTGTTGTCAACATCAGTGAAAAGCAAAGCCTCCATAGCAGTAATGGTGGGACAGAACGTGGGCAGAGGTGGGACCTCACGGAATTGCTGACTACCTAGAGAAATGCTGTCTGACTTCAAAGTTGTTTCTGTGAGAGAAAAATAAGTGCCTGAATGTTCATGCCTCTGTTTGAGATGTGCATGTATTGCATTAAGAACTTTGCGACCAGTTAGGATAATTAACACAAAACTATCAGTTAATAAATATAATGTTAGGGGAACATGTGTCATGTTGGATGATGTGCAGATAATGAATTGCACTGAGACAAGGTGACAGGCAGGTGCTGGGTGGTGAGAGCCTGGAGGAGGCCTCTCTGCAGAGGTGACCTTGGAGTTGCTCAGAATGGGAAGAAGGAACAGTTTAGTTTAGAAGAACTAAAGAGTGTGTTTGGAGTCAGTCCCTGTGGAGAAGAGTCTGGTTTGTCTGAGGATGCAGGGACAGTGAGGACCTTAGGAGTCTGTGATTCAAAACTATTTGAGTTCCAAGGTGATTATTTTCTCATATTATAACCTCAGGGACAGGAGTGATGGGTTAGAATTCTCATCGCTGTATGTTGCAAATATAAGGGGACTCACAAGAGGAGTCCCTGTGTGAGCTTCCCTGCAAACTGAAAGGGAAGCAGGAGCTCTTTTGTAGCTGAGTCACTGTGGCTTATCTGCAGCTCACCCATGTGTGTGTGTTCCGCATGACATCAAATTCCTGTCACACATCCCTTCATTATTATATCTTTTATATACATACACATATATGAATATATTGTATTTGTGCCCGTATATATTAATTGTGTCTGCATTGTGTGCTTGAAGATATGTGTGTGTGTAAATGTATACATACATTTACAACATATGCACATGTATATTCTATACACTGAACTCTGAATTGGGTACCTAAGTGGTAGTTGATGAGATCCTTGAGTTTCTAGGAGACAGAGAGTTCCATTTCCTCACCAATGAGAAGTAGGTATGGTTACCACAGTGAACAGCAGGACCATATTAGTGTTCAGACTCATTTGACAGAGGACGTTAGTATCATTTAGTTAATAATGATGTTCCTAGAACTGAAATAGATAGGTAGCTATCTAATTTTTTTTTTACATGTGTATAAATAGAAAGCTATGCTTGGCAAACACTTTGGCTTCCTACTGAACTTAACAGAGATGGAATGCTCCTTAGAAGCCACTAGATTACCGTGTGATGTGAGCTGCTTGCATGACCAGGTGTTATCTGATGAACCATGCATGGAATTGGGCATTCACAGCAGCTCTCCATCATCAAACAGAAGAGATAAATTTGAGATCAGGCTTCACCAGGTTCTGAAGGCACAAGTGAGTTGCATGAGGAAGAAGCTGGGTGTCCATGACCCCAACCCCTGCAGCATTGTCTTTTCTCTGTCTCCCACAACTATGGCCTGTGCTACTATAGAGAAAATAACAGAGGGCTGACTTACAGAGGTTCCTGTATGGTATGCAGCCAACTCTGAGAGTTAAACTATTAGTACTACAGTCCTAATGTGGGACTGTCCTGCATAACATGTGTGGTGAAAATTCTCTAATAGGTAATATTTGAGCTGAGTAGTTGGTTCATTTCACCTGGAACAGAAGGACAGAGTTGGCTATATACTAACCTATGGGTTCTGACTCATAGTTTGGCTGTATGGTCAGAGATTTGGAAGGAAAAATAAGAAAATTGGTGAAAGAAGGGCACCTGGGTGGCTCAGTAGTTTGAGCCTTCACCTTCAGCTTAGGTTCTGATCTCATGATTCATGAGTTTGAGCCCCACTTCCGGCTCGCTGCTGTCAGCATAGAGCCTGCTTTGGTTCTTCTGTTCCCCTCCTTCTCTGATCACCCCCCACTTTCTCTCTGTCTCTAAAAAATAAAATAAAGCTTAAATAAAATTGATGAAAGATGTTGGAGGAAGAGACATGTGAGTAGAAACCCCTCCAATGAGTACAGTGGTGGACAAAATTTGTTTTCCATGAAAATGCCTACCATAGTGTCAAGAGGAAGTGATATTAATAATCAGGTGGATGATGTGACATGTCTGGGGACAGTGGTCAGCCTTCTTGTCCATCCACTTGTAAACTGGTCCAGTGGGCTCCATAGCACATGTTGGAAAGTGTATGGTTATTCATGAGGTGATCACTGTGGATTTCCACTCACTGAAGCTGACCTGGCCACTTCTGAGGACCAAACTGCCAACGGTAGAGACCAAGCCTTAGTTCTCAGTAGGAGATCATTCGCTTGAGAATCTGCCTGGAGCCTGCTGGCTGACTCATTACATTAGACCTCTTCCATCCTGGACAGGATAGCTCTGTTCTTCTTGGAATAGACCTTTACTGTAGGTAGAGACTTGCTTACTTTGACTGCAATGCTTCCTCCCAAACTATTACCCATGGATTTCCAGAGTGCCTCGCCCACTAATATCTCAGTGTGGTTTCTTCCCAAGGCACTCATTTCACGTGATATGAAGGGCTGCAGTGTGCCCATGCCCATGGAATTCCTTGGTTCAACCCTCTTCGCCAATACTCTGAAACAGCTGTCTTGAATGAATGGACTAATGGCCTTTGGCAGACTCAGTTACTGTGCTTGCCATGTGGAAATACCTTGTGTGTCTGGAGCAACACTTGGGGTAAATCTGTATCCAATATATGGTGGTGTTTGTCAGATAGCTAGTTGTTTGTCAGGAGTCAAGAGGTGGAACTGAGCATGTCCCTAGTCACTGATATTCCTGGAGGCCTGCTGCAAAATTATGACTGCCTGTCACCATGACCCTACACTCTGCTGCCTTAGAGGTACCAGTTCTAAATTAGATGTGCTTCCACCCAGTAACACAACAATGATTCTGTTCTACTGAAAACTAAGACTACCCCTTGTCACTTTGAGCTTGTCATGTCTCCATGGATGTCTCTGTCTGTCCTTCCAGCCAGGTCTTCCATCCACAACAAATTCCCTAGCCAAGAAAATGTGACAGCTTCATCCTGCCTTCTGCATATGCACTTCTGATCCACAGGGTGCAGAGCCTGCCTGGAGACTGGGTTGGGAGTGAGGTCTGGGAATCTCAGATCTGGGCACCTGGGGCAGACCTGCTGAATGCTTGTCCACCGTCCTCCTGGGACTGAAGGAGAGTGTGTGAAAGATGGGGAGGGAGTTTGTGTCTCACTTTCCTGTCTGCCTTTGTCACTGTGAGCATGTCTACCACTGTTTCACACCTGACAGTAATAGTCGGCCTTGTCCTCGACTCTGGTCCTGCTGATGTTTAGGGTGTCTGTGTCTTTGAAGTTGGAGCCCGAGAATCAGTCAGGAATCCCTGAGGGAGGCTTGCTATTGTCATATATGACCAGCACAGGAGTCTGTCCTGGCTTCTGCTGGTATCACTGAACACCAAAGGTTTCTACATTGTCTCCCTGAGAGGTGGTCATGGCCATCTGTCCCAGGGCCTCTGACAACAAGGGTAGCTGAGTCAGCACGCTGGAGGCCTTTCAGGAGCATGGCCATGGGGCAGGGCTGGGCCCTTGGAGAGATGCCAGCAACACCTGATTCAGGGGAAGGTGATGTGTGGCCTCACTGACTATACCTCCTGCTCATGTCCTCTTTGTGTCCTCCAGACACATTCATGTCCCGTCCTTGGCATGTCATACTCTCATTCTAATGTTTGTTCATCATGGTATATGTGGGAGTTTACTTGCACAACCACCTGCTGTTGGAGATACATCACAATTTCTAGTTGATCACCACATGTTACTTTCCTCTCCATACAGCCCACCATCCCACCACAGACCAGCAACTGGCATAGTGAAAACTTTGATTCCTTTTATTTTTTCAGCCATTTTTTATGTAAACATGTGAAAAGTGCCAGAAGCCATCCATGACTGAGAAGCCCACTTCAGGCTCTGTGACTCTGTTTGGGTTCCAGGGCCATGTCTTTACACACAGAGTGACTTCTGGGAATTGGATAGACAGTGGTCACTGCAAGGAGCTGGATCCTGTCATTTAACCAAGGACATCCCAGGGACCAGAGCTGTGGTTTAAGGCTGGGAGAATCCACTTTTCTCTGGAGAAAGTCTCACAAGGAGACTGCAGACCCTCCCTCCAGTGACCGGGGGCTCTGATTGGCTCACCTCCTGCCCCCTGAGACACTGCTGAGCAAGGAAGCCACAGCCTTGGTTTGAGTCTGCCTGGAGGTGGAAAGGGAGAGGCACAGGGAGAGTGGTCAGGGCATCGCTCATCGTGCCCATCACAGAAGGGTCAGTTCCCTGAGACTTCTGTTGGACAGTGAGGTGACTGGAATTTCCCAGATGAGGTAAGCTGTGTCAGGACTCCTGTCAGGGCCCTGGATGTCCCTGTGCGAATCTGACCTGCAGAACATTGTCCCTGCAGCCTGAGGAGATAGGGTGCATCATCGTGACTTCCTTCTGATGAGTGAACTTTGGACACCTGGTGACCCCCAGGCCGGGTGTCCCTGTGAGGCTCCACCTGGGCAGCCCCAGCCTCCGTCCTGCTGCTCCTGATGCAGCTCTGCTGCCCCCTGCTGGTGGAGGAGACTCAGACCGGGAGCTTCCCTTCTGCAGGTCAGGTCACCCCACAGCACCTGTCACCTGAGAAAGGGTGTGGACCAGGGTTACCAGCCTCTCTCAGACAGCTACCCCCCTGCCCTGCCCTGCCCTCCCCAGCCCAGCACAGCACAGTACAACACACACAGGTCACATACACAGTACAGGAGGTAGGACAGATGTGATTCCTGTCATTGTCCCAGGGTTGAAATGCCTTGTCCTGGTCCACTGTCTTCTTATAAAAAGGAGAATGCAGGGTAAAGTGCAGTGCATTTGAAAAGGGTCAATGTCCAGACAAACCTGTGTGATGTCCCTTAGCCACCAGATTCCTGCCTATTTAGGAATCAAGACTGATGCCTCCTGTATCTCTTTTAGTGTAGTTGGTCCTCAGAACAATGGGTAATTCTTCTGGCACAAGGTTCAGTTGTGCCAAATCTTTAATCTTTAATCTTATTGTTATTACTACTATCTTCACTACTTTTATTTTTTAATACAAATCACATCTCATGGAGTTTGGTGTGGGAGGATTTTAACCTGGCCTGTCCATGGTTTGGTGAAATTGGCTAATTCAGACTTGGATACAATACACATGATACAGGTCACAGTTTACCTGAAAGATTTCCCTTGGATTCCCATAAAAGAAAACAAGAGAGTCCATCACAAAGGTTAACTCACTGAGACCCCACTGAGTCACTCTCATTAATGAGACTCTTCAATGTTTTATATTATTTAATTTCAAACAAAATGTGTTTCTTACACCTGTATAAGATCCCATTTCATAGCAAGTGAAGCTAATGCCCAGAGACTAGTTTCCCAGAGAACAGAAGAAAGTAGGGTGAGTCCAGAGTGGAGCCCAGGTATCCTGGATTCAGTCCCTGAGCTCTTTGGGGTGGAACTTGTCCAGGGTGGGAGGTGGGGAGTGTGGGGCTGGCCAGTAGGGCTTCTGCCATCCCCATCCTGGTCTGGCCTAGAAAGGAGCTTCCTCGGCCTGCATGTTGGATGGTCAGCGAGGTTGTGTCCCATGTTACAGCTGGAGAATCTGTGAGGATGGTGGAGGCCGTTTGGCTGTACAGGGACATGACCTGTTGGTCCGCTCTGCATTACTGCTTGGTCCTCTCTCTCTGCTCACTTGAGCAGGTGGGAGTGACATGGGTCTCATGGCCACTCTACAAGGGACAGCTGTGTGTTGTAGGGAAACTTTAGGTTCAGGAGACTATGGGGCTCATTCTATGGGGTGTCACCCCCTGCAGCATCCCCTGGACTGAACCCAGGGTCAGAGTCCTGCTCAAGGTCCTATCCAGGGTAGGCTTGTGGGCAGGGCCAGGGAGGCAGCAACTGGACAGAGAGTGATAAGGGTGAGCAGGAGAGAGTCCAGGTCATGGTGGGGACCCCAGAGTTCCATGTCCTGAGCCCACAGCAGAGCCTGGCCTCCCCACACCTCCCTCATGCCCCCACTGGTCCCCTTGAAAATACTGCTTCTAAGGCTGGTGGAGAAAATCTCCGTGCTCCTGGTGGGGTCATGGATCTGGTTCGTGAGGAGCTGTGCTCACCTCTTGGATCCATAGCGGAGCACTTGTCACTCTGTGTTTGAAAATCTGAAAGACTAGGGGGAGAAGGGGCATGTGAGGGCATTTCTGTAGCTGTTCTCATGAAATGTGCCCTGTGGCTATTTCTTGCATCTTTGTGTGTGTTAAAGAGATAGATAAAACTTTTTATCATAAGCATTTTTGACTTTTCAATTCACCTTCCCAGATTTTCTGTCTGTTGTCTGTGAATGTTTCATGTCCCACATGGTGCAGTACAATTGGGTGTACCTTGTCCTGAACTCTTGCTTAGATCTTAGTGTCATATCCTTTACTGTGGGTTTCTTAATTGCAGTATCTACTTGGGTGTTGCTGTGAAATTCAATCTGACAATTTCTGTCTTTTAATCGTGGTGTAGACCATTTCTTGAATGTGTTAATACTCACGTTTAATAATAGTATCCATGTATTTATTATCTAGTTGTCCCATGTGCTTTTCACTTCCTCTTTCCATTTAACTGTATTTTTATATTAATGGAGAATATTCATGCCTCTGTCTTACTTTTTTTTGTGTATTAACTATAAGTTCTTGCTGTCTTATTCTCAGTAACTTGTAATAATCTACCTTCAGGTGATGAATACATGAATATCCCATGTTACATGGGGTATAAGAACCTGGTAACATACTTGTATCTCTCACCTCTCAGCATATTTGTAGGATGTTACTATATATATAATTTTGCCTATATTAGAAATTCCAACATACATAGTTATTATATTTGCTGTACACAGCACATTATATCTTAAAGAGATTTAAATAATAAAAAAGCCTTAATATTTATCCCTATAGTTAGCATTTCTGGTTTTTACATTCATTTTGTAGATTCACATTCTTTCTGCAATCACCTTCTCCAGCAGGAGTGATGTCCACTTATTGCTTGTATTATGGGTCAGCTGATGAACAATTCTGTTGGTTTTTGTTTCAGAAAACTTTCAATTTAGACTCCATATTGAAGGACATCTTCTCTAGATGAAGAAAAAGGCTTTACCTTTTCTCAGTAATTTAGAGATGTTAATCCACTGTCTCTCACTGGCATTTCCGCCAGTACAAAATCTACTGGAATCCGTCTCTTTGTTCCTCTGAGTGCAGAGTGTCTCTTCCTCTGGCTGCTTCTAAGACTGTCTTCTTTTCAGTGCTTTGGGGTTTGATATTAATGGATTTGTCATTTGTTGGGTTTTTTTTCTTATTTCTTGTGCTTGAAGTTTGTTAAGATTTTTGGACATGTTACTTTTGAGTTTTCAACAAATTTAGAAAAATTTCCCTCTAACTCTTACTATCCTCTGCACCCCACTTTATCTCCTTTTCTGACACACTCACATCCTATTATGTTGCTAAAGGTGTCCTAAAACATGGTGATTCTCTTTAAATTTAAAGATTATACATTTTTTCTGTCTCTCCCTCTGCAGGGTCTGTGCTGTGTCTGCAGATTCCCCCACGTGTTGTTCCCCTTGTCGTGTCTGCTGCTCATCTCAACCCTGGTGCTTGTGATCTGAGACGCTGCAGATTTCATCTGTAGAAGTTTGATTTGATCCTTTCATTTTCTTCTCTGTCTCCTGCTAACGTGGCAAACATTCAGACTCAATTTTGACTGAACTTTGCAACATCAGTCTTGCTTGAATGCCCAGCCCTCCTGTCTCCCTGCATCTTCCAGACCTGCTGCCCCATGACCACATGACCCAGGTCTTAAAATAACTTTCTGTTCTCTCTCTCTCTCTCTGCATATGTGTGTGTGTAACCTGTAAATATACATACTGTTGGATATGAGACACATGGTCTATTGCATCCATATTCTCTGGAGAATCCTAACGAATGTACCTTAGTAGCTCTTACTTGTTGTGGTTCAAATGGCTTCATTTTATGTCTTATTTAGGGGTGGAAGTCTTCTCTTCCTCACTTATTAATGCACCTCCTTATGACATGATGTCATTCACATGTAGAATAAGTACGTGATAACATATTCCTTCCCCCATCCTTTTTCCTATATTTTCCTTATTTTCGTATATTGTATTTTTATATTGCTTGTAAGTCATAACATATTGTTATTATATCTGCTCAAACAGTTGACTTTTATAGACATCAAGCAATAGAATCTTACTATATTTATCCATATAGTTATGATATCAGATACTTAGTCTATCTCTGTATAGATTCACATTTCCCTCTGTCACCCTCTCCTTCTGCCAGCAGGGATCCTTTACTATTGCTTGTGCTGAGGGTCTGTGGGTGAGCAGTTCTGTGAGGTTTGCAGCCTGAGAAAGGCTTATTTTGTCTTCACTTTTCAATGACATTTTTCGTGGGTGAAGATAAAGTTGACAGGTATTTTCTATTAGTATTTTGAAACCATTGCTCCCCAGTTTTCCTGCTTACACGGTTGTAATGAGAAATGTGTTTCCACCATGATGCTGGTTCCTCTGTAGGGAACAGGACTCTCTTTTCTCTGGCTGTGAGAGTATCTGCATCGCTGGTTTGTAGCAATTTCATTACGATGTGTGCTGTGCTGTCTCTCATGTTCCTGTCTCAGAGGTTTGTTGAGCTCACGGATACGTCGTCTACTAGGCTTCGCCAAATTTGGAATACCTTTTTTCTTCGAATGTTGTTGTATTAACCACCTGCTCCCCACCTTCTCTCCCTCAGCTACTCCAAATACAGACTTTAGGCTGCATGAAGCTATCCTAACCACCTTGATGATTTATTGAGTTTTCTTTCCAGCTTAGTAGTTTTTATTGCCATGAACTCAAGTTCACGAATCTCTTCTTTCCTACCATCAAATCTGCTGACAATATCACATTATGTTTCAGATCATGTAATTGTCATTTTGGGATGTTTTAAAAGATTTGTCTTTAACAACTGTCTTCCGTGTCATCTAACATGTTCAGTCATTCCTCCACCCACTGAATATAGTTACAGTAACTGTGTGCATACCCTCCCTTGACCCACCCTGTGCAGAGCCTGCCTGGTGAGCTGGGTGGGGAGGGAGGTCTGGGGATCTCATATCTGGGAGCCTGGGCTAGACCTGCTCATTGACTTGTCCACAGGCCCCCTGGATCTAGAGGAGAGTGTTACACACATGGGGAAGGGGTTTGTGTGTCACTTCCCCATCTGCCTGTGTCACTATGAGCATCATAATTGCTATCATATGACTGACAGTAATAGTCAGCCTTGTCTTCAGGCCGGGCCATGCTGATGGTCAGGGTGGCCATGTTCCCCAAGTTGGAGCCAGAGAACTGGTCAGAGATCCCTGAGGGCCAGTTGCTATCATAATAGATAATCAGCATGGAAGGCTGGTCTGTCTTCTGCTGGTACCAGTGAATGTCTTTCCCTCCAATGTTGTTTCCACTACACATGATCCAGGCTGTCTGTCCCAGGGTCACCGACATTGATGGGGCTGCATTGACACGTAGGAGACCATGGAGCCTACAAGAGAGAAAAATGAGTTGGGCTGTAAGATGAAGAACCCGTTTCCAGGAAATCCCTTATGCTGCCTGGCTGGATTGAGCTCCAGGGATTCCCTCACTCCCAGGGCACCCCTCTAATCAATCTCAGCCCTGGGGTTAATGGGGCTGGCTGGTGGATGGAATCTGAAAAATGAGAACCTATCCACACCTTTCTCTGGTCAGGACCATCCCCTTAAGGCTCACACAGAGCCACTGAGCACAGGTGTGGGGGGGATTATACCCCTCTAGTCCCTCATCCTATACAGTGTAATGAACATCTGTGCAGTGCGCCAGGACACTGAGTAGGAGAGGGGTCCAGGCCATGGTGGAGGTGCTCTGATGGTGCTACCCAGACCCAAGCTGGGCAAAGTCTCCTCTGGGCTTCTCTTCTCCCCTTCCTCAAAGGACCTACTGTTTATACAAATCAGCTGGGAGTCAGGGGCTGCTGCTGAGGAGCTTTGTGGTTTCAGGGAAGGGCTTAACCCCAAGGGGCACAGAGAGGGGAAGGGCAGCCTGGTCCCATAGTCTGGGGCCAACACCTCTATCCCAGATTAGGTTCTGGGTTCACCCCTTGCCTGGTTGGCCCTTAATACCTCAGAGGTGGAGTCTGTCTTTATTATCTGAACCCATTTTATAAGTAACACTATGAGGTTTAGTCAGGTGTTGGGTCCTACATCAGATCACACCTCATCGGCCATAGACACCAAATAAAATTCATCCTCAGTCAAACCTAATGAGAAATCAAAACCATCATGGTGCTGTAAATGTCTGCTCTGGCTGTGAGCTCCTGCAGTAGGTCAAAGGTCTGTGCTTCAGTATCCTCATATTGCAGTGAGAGGCAGGGGCAGATCAGGTGCAAAAAAGAAATATTTGCTGTATAAGAGAATGAGAGGGGGCTTCAAGATCAGTAGCTCAATTATGGTAAGCCTGCCCTTGATGAGCTCATCAAGGGCAGGCTTACCATAATTAGGCTGTCTTCAGTTTTTGGGAAAAATATATCCTAAACATCTTAATGTAGAAGATAAGTTGAAAACAGTTTAGTGAGAAAATCACTGCGTTACAGGCACTGGGAAAGGGAAGATTAGAATTTTCCAGTCCCCTCTCTCTTCCCTTGAGGGAGGTACTTGGAGGCACAAGTGAGGGGGAAGTGAGAGGAACTTCCAGGAAGGAGGAGCAGGGTCCTGAGTCTGTCAGGGCAGGGGCCTGTCAGCACAGGGGAGGGAGGAGGAAACACGTGATCACAGGGAGGAAGGGTGTTTGTGGACAGTGACAGCCCTTTGTTCCATGAGGGTGGGCCAGGGCACGGCTTGGTGGGAGGCATTTTGCCTGCACTGTATTAGAGAAATAGGCATTGTCTCCATGAGCAGGACCATAGCCTGAAGAATTTGTACTTGAGGGTGAATGATGACACTATAGACAAATGACCAATGTCAAATGACCCGAGGGTCTCAGGTCCTGCTAACTAACCCCACCCCCGTTCCTGTTAGAAGTCCTAATGCCTGGACCCTAGCATATGCAGGTGGCTTTGCCCGGTGATCTCTTCTGCCCCCTGGTGGCCACTCCAAGTGGCTGCTGGATTGCAGAGGCTTCCCTTGTAAAGTGTAGATTCATAACCTACAGCTCAGGTCCTGATTCCTGCTCCATGGACTGATGCCCCACTGTGGAGTGACTTTTCTATGCATGGATTTTTCCTGTCTCACCTTCTAGCAGGAGGGGCCCAGATCATCCATGAAAACATAAGAAGGCTCATTTGGAGGAGGAGAGCACTGGTTTCACTGAGGCATCCCTGCACCTGTCTGTGTGGTGGTGGACAATCATGCAGGTGGTACCGCAGCTTAGCACTGGGAGACACAGGACTGAGGGGATGGCTCTTATTGGTGCAAACTGTGAATGCAGGGCTTATGTGTGCTGGTGGGGGTATTGTGGGACTAATGCCCCAAAGACAGAGAGAACGTCCACCCAGCAGACATTTATCAGACCCAGTTGATCTGGCTCAAATTGCATCCTGGTAATTCTGCATGAACCATAGAGAGGCAGTATTTAAGAGGGAACTCTTGAGCTTTTCTTGGGACAGTAAGAGAAACAAGCAGTGAAATGTGTGTGGGAAGAGCCCCTTCATCCTTTCAGGTAGGGGTTGGGTGGGGTAGAAGATCTGATAGACCAGGACAAAATTGAAGGACCTGGTATTCAAAGCCATATCCAGGCTTATATGGAGTTTTCTCCTGGGGTGAACATTCTGGACACAGAGGGTATGGCCAGGTGTGGTAAGAGGCTATTTCCACGTAATAAGTCAAGTTCTCAAGGCAGCTGATGGCACACTGAGGTGTGTCTGAGAGGAAGCTGCTGACATAGGAACATCTATTGCCATAGATGTACTCAGTGCCTGGGATCTTTCCAGGTCACCTGGGTATTGAAGTCACTTAGGGCAGTGCTTATTATCCCTCGCACCACCACCACCCCCCCCCTTACCAACCTAAAGCCACAAGGAAACTAGGTGCTATATGTGCCTCTGGTCCTGGCCCCTTGTCTGGGGTCACACATGGGTGGCCTGTCACTGCTCTCTCCAACACCCTACAGACTGGCTGAACTGAGTAGGAATGTGGGAGAGGGGTGCACCTGATAGGGAGGGGAGGCCAGGAGCACTTCTCCAGTCCCTGAGAGGGAGAGAGAAGAGTGGGAGCTGGCAGGTGTAAGGCTCCAACAGTCACCTGCACAAAGTGAGGAAGGTTGCCCAGGCTGAGAGGGGATGTAGGACAATATCAGCCAGAATGTTCCAGGTCCTGAAGGAGACAGCTTCTTCCTCTCAGTTCTGGCAGCTGCCTGTGCTGGGTGATGATGCACTTGGCCAAGGGACCACCTGGGCATGGGGGTGGGAGGAAGAGGTGGTGCCAGCCCATTCATTGTTACGTTGTTGAGAAATCCTAGGGTGGGAATCTCCAGATTATAATTCTGTAGAGTGATCTTTCCATGATCCTTTCACCTGAAACATCCCTGGAAATACTATTTTGGTCATAGGGATTCCCACTAAAGATCACTTTTTTAGTTCATCAGGTCAATCAGTCATCAGGTCGATATTTTCAATGAAATATTCCAATTGCATTTGCCATGCTTTGGTGAGGAGAAAATGATTTTCTGTCCTGTGTCTCCCCACTCCCACAAAGGTATCGCTCTGATTCCAAATTGGAGTGGAAATATGGGAAGCTTATGCTTTTCCCTCTTAATAAATTCCTCATCTGTTGTTTTGACCTCATGAAAGTGCTCTAAAAATTAGTTTCAGCAATACAAGCCAACGATTCATGAAGGGAAATTCAATTTATGAAAAAAAAATTATTCATGTCTTTGAAAAGGTCTCCCTCAGAGGGATAGCTGGGGCCTGAATGCAGATGAAGCCACCACACAGGGTCAGCCTAGGGTGGCTGTGAGGCCATGTGGGTCAGTCCTGAGCTAAGGGTCAGACCTGTCTGGTCCAGGGGATGGGATTTAGGCCAGTGGGAAGACAGTGGTGCCAGAAGAAAGTCCCCAGGTGGGATCCAAGATGGTGGCTGCACTTCCTCCACAGTTTGTGTAAAATCTAAGGAAGAAGAGCCTGGGGTATCAGGGGCCTGGTCCCCTTTTCACGAAGCCACAGGTAGCTCTTTGGGATGTGGGGAAGCCCCACGCAGAACCAGAGCTGACACAGCCCCAGCGTCCATGCAGGCTGCCTATACCCAAGGAGAAGAGGAAGTCCCACAAGAGTTGCTGAGACAGCTGTCTCCCCTCCTGAGTGACGTGTGATTACATCTGGGGCCCGTGTGATATTTAATGACACCGTAAATCTTTACTATCGACCATAGAACTCAATTGTTTATAAACCATAAAACTCAATTACAATCCCGATAGTCAGAATAGCCCCCAACTCTGCCACTGTGCTGGGAGCAGCCAGGGAGCAGGAGTGAGGCCGCGCAGAGTGTGGACCTGGGACTAGGAGCACCGCAGGCTCACCTGGGAGCTGTTCCACATGCAGATGCCTGGGCCCCACCCCGACCTGCTGCACCTGCAGCTACATCTTGTGGAGACCCCCCCACCCCCACCTGAGGGGACTGCGTGCTCACTGAGCTTCACAAGCTGGAGTCTAGGCCATTGTGGAAAATCTCACTTCCTCTGCTTATCTTCTACTTGGCCACCTGGGACGTGGGGCTTAACTGTCCTGCTCTGGTCAAGTGAGTTTGATTCAGATTCCAGATCCTGTAGTGATGTGGAAAAAATTAAAGAATAGACTATTTCACCAGCCACATGGAATGTGTGCTGTGGATGGGGTGAGACCCCAGGGAATATGGGGTGCACAGCTCTGGAGGCAGAGAGTGTGCCTTGTCTGCTTTAGGCTCCTCCTGAGAGTGAATCATCAAGAAAAATGGGAGGCACTGGCTGGGGTGATTCATGGTGACTATCATAGGGAGCTGCATTTCTAGTATACAATTGGGGCAGGAAGAGTGTCTCTGGATTCAGAAGATCCCCTAATACTCCCTGGGTCTGCATTACAGTCATAAATGTGCCAAAATCCAATTCAGCAGGTCTGATAATGGACTAACTTTCCAGAATGAAGGTCTAGTCCTACCAACGGGCAGTGATGGCGACTAGCTCAGGTATTCGCTGTGGGAAGGGGATATGGGGTGAGTAGTGAAGAAGGACATTATAGACACCCCTCTGAGCACAGGGTAGTCACAGAAATGAGCAGCATAGAAGTAACATGTGTTTCTTCCTAATGTTGTAAGAATGTGTTTGAATATATACTGATCATGAGTTTCTGCTTTGTTGTCCTGTCTCATCCCATTATCATCTAACATCATTGAAGTTATAGGATAACAAATCACCTGGGACAAAAATAAATATCCCAGGAGAGAAGAATGTATTTTATATCCTCTATGGGAAAGGATGAGCATATTTGTGGTTTTACGGGATAGTTTCATCCTATCAGGCATGACAGCCAATATTCTATTTATTTGGAGGCTGTGATTTGTGGGGATGTGGGTGGATTTCATGTGGACAAGGGGGAACTTTGGTGCCTTATTTAATGTCAGCATTGACGGGCTGAACTGTTTTTCACAGAATTGTTTTCTGTTTATGTGTTTGGGTAGGGTGGGTGTGAAGGAAGAATTCTTGTGCATGATTTCTGGAGTAGAAGTGAGGCAACACCTATTTTGTGTCTCAGTCCGTCGTTGTGTATCTTCTGGTCACTTTGTAGGAGGAGGCAACTGCCCCAATGTTCCTCATTCACCCGCAGGATGGATGTGACTCTCCAACTCTCTGTCAGAACCCAGAGCACCTAGTGTGTCTGCATCTTTTCTCATTGTATAAAAATACAAGAAATGGTCCGATCTGTCTGGGGATTGGACAAGCACATTGGTAATCTGGGGGAGAAACTCCAGCTCTGTGAATAGAGTGGCTTCCTCAGGTCTGGGAGGACCCTGTCGGGGATGCTGGCCATCCTGGATTGGGTTCCTGGAAGCAGATTCTGAGATAGAGAAATGAATGTGCAGGAAATCTAGAAGGAAGAGGGAAGTCAGACTGGGCAGAAGGAGAAGTGACCCACACAGAGTGAGACATCAGATGAGGCCTCTTTCCTGCAGGGAGTTCTAAAGCTGGGACCTTCAGGACTTCTAAACATGAGGCAGGACCTTAGGACCTTGGACTCAGGACAGCATTCAACTGAACCTCTCTGAGAAGGGGCAGAATCTGGAAAGGCAGTTGTCTGAACCAAGAGCACTTCCCAGTGAGAAAGATGCCTTTGAGCTGCCAGGGGCTCCAGGCAGAGGTGAGTGTATGTGTGAGCCCAGGAGAGGGACAGCACCATAGTGGGTAATGCACTTGTCTGCTCCACTCAGAATCCCCAGCTGCCATGGTGGCAGGGCTTCAGGATCTCAGCTGAGCTGGGAAATTCTGGGCTGTAATATTGGTCAGTTTGCTGAAGGAGTGGCCCATGACCACCATATGGAAATGCAGGGATAATGAGCAGTGGATGGATGTTTCTGTTTGTCCTTCTACCCAGTCCCTTTGTTCCTGAACACACTCAGGCCCAGACAATCTCAGGAGCCCCTAAACAACCCTGATACACCCTCTGGAGGTACTGCCGGAAGGGCAGATGGATAAGGAGTTCTGGGGACCTTGGATCTGAGGAGCAGGTCCAGACCTGCTCACTGCTTTGTCCACAGGCCTCCAGGGCTGGAGGACAGAGTGACACAGATGAGGAAGAGGTTTGTATCTCACTTTCTCAACTGCCGGAGTTACTGTGAACATGACAATGTCCTCCACCTGACAGTAATGTCACCCACATCCTCAGAATGGGCCCCTTGCTGATGGTCAGCAAGGCTGTATTGCCCAAGTTGGAGCCAGAGAATTGGTCATGGATCCCTGAGGGCCAATTTCTATCACCAAGGATAATCTGCAGGGGTGCCTGGCCCATCTTGTGCTGGTACCATTGAACATCTTTCCTTCCAATGTTATTTCCCCCACAAGTGATTCTGGCCATTTGTGCCAGGGTCACAGACACTGAAGGTGACTGAGTCAGATCATAGGAAGCCACAGAACCTGCAAAAGAGTAGTTAGAGGTATGTAACTTACCTTGTGCTCTGGGTATCTCCCAAAGATACACCCACCTACCTGGCCTGAGTTCCAGGGATTCTCTGGACCCTGTTTCCACCATCCTAACATTTCAGCCCCTGATGCTCATGGCCCTGGCTGGTGGATGGAGCCTTTGAACAAAGGGACCATATTCTTTTTCTCTGGGCAGGTACAGTGTCTCAGGGACACACAGAACCAGTGAGCATTTGGTGGGATTACACCCATCCAGTCTCTCATCCTGCAGCGGGGTCATAACCATCCTTCCCCTTACAACCAGCCCCGTGCTGAGCTCAGAGTCAGGGCCTGAATTGCTGCAGATCCCTGGGGCTGCAGTGGGTCTGAGCCTGGGTGCAGCACCTGTGCAGTGAGCCAGGAGGCCGAGGAGGAGAGGGTCCAGGCCATGGTGAGGACCCCAGAGTTCTGTCTCCTGAGCCCACTGTTGAACCTGGCCTCCCCAAGCCTCCCCCACGCCCTCAATGGTGCCTGTGAAAATGCTCCTTCTCTGGCTAGTGGAGAGAATCTCTGTGCTTCTGGGCGGGCTTCATGGATCTGGCTCATGAGGAGCTGTGCTCACCTCTCGGCTCCATAGGGGAGCTCTCGTCACTCTGTGTCTGAAACAACTTAAAGCCTTGGGAAGAAGTGAGGGCGTTTCTCTAACTGTTCTCACGACACATACACTCCGATCATTTGTTTACATTTTTGTGTGTGTAGACCATGAAATATTCCATCCTAACCATTTGTAAGGTTGATTTTCTGTCTGTTCTGAAAATTTTTTATATCCTGAATTGTGCAACAGAACCAAGTGGGAATATTGTCCTGAACTTGTGCTTAGTATGAGTTTATTTACTATAGGTTTCTTACTCTTTCTTGGATGTTGCTGTTCAACTCAATTTGAAAATATCTATCTTTTATTTGTGGTATTTACACTACATTCTGAATGAGAGTAGTAATATAGTTTAGTAGATCACATCTTGCTATTTATTTTCTGAGTGTCCCATCATTTCTTTGTTACATTTTTCCTTTTAGCTCTTGTTTTTGAGTAATGGAACATTTTTAATTCTTTTAATGTTTGTTCATTTTTGAGAGAGAAAGAGAGACAGACAGAGTGCCAGCAGGGGAAGGGCAGAGAGAGAGAGAGGGAGACACAGAATCCAAAGCAGGCTCCAGGCTCTATCTGTCAACACAGAACCTGACATGGGGCTTGAACTCGTGAACCACGAGATCATGACCGGAGCTGAAGTTGGAGTTTAACCAACTGAGCCACCCAAGCGCCCACGTAATGGAACATTTTTTATGATCTATTCCATTTGTCTGTTTTGGATTATTAGCCGTAACTCCTTGCTGCCTTAGTATCTGTGACCTGTCACAGTCTGCTTTCAGGCAATATTATACCATGTGACAGAGAGGATCAGAACCTTAGATCACACTTCCAGCTCGCTCTCCTCAGCATTGCCATATGAGTGTCATCACATCAGTGTTAGCTACTGTGTGAATTCGGTTATTAGATTTGCTTGATACAATGATTTATTTTTCAAACAGATTTAAATGTTTTTATATATTTTTGAGAGAGAAAAAGAGAGAGACAGAATGTGAGCTGGGAGAGGCCCAGAGAGAGGAAGACACGGGTTCAGAAGCAGGCTCCTGGCTCTGAGCTGTCAGCACAGCTCGAACTTGTCAACCATGAGATCATGACCTGAGTGAGGTTGGACACTCAACCAACTGAGCCACCCAGGAGCTCCTCAAACAGAGTTAAGTGATCCAAACAATTGGTCATATTTATCCCTGAGTTAGCCCTTCTGACTCTTACAGTCATTTTGTAGATTCCAATTCTCTCTGGAATGACTTCCTCCTACCTGAGGGAAGTCCATTATCATTGCTTGTATTATGCATCACTTGATGATCAATTCAGTCATTTTGGTACATCTGAAAAACTATTTTATTTCACTTTAATTATTGAAGGATATTATCCCTGAAAAAAGATTGAGGTGTTTTGTTTGTTTGTTTGTTCAGTATTTTTTAAAATTTTCTTTTAATGTTTGTTTATTTATTTATTTGAGAGAGAGAGAGAGAGAGAGAGAATGAACAGGGGAGGGGCAGAGAGAGGGTGAACGAATCCCAAGCAGGCTCCGCCTATCAGCACAGAGCCCGACACGCCCTGGATCTCAAGAACCATGAGATCATAACCTGGGCCAAAATCCAGAGTCACATACTTAACCGACTGAGCCATCCAGGCACCCCTAGTTTTTTCAGTGTTTTAAATATGTTAATCCACTGTCCTTTCACATGCTGTTCTGGCTAATGAGGAATCTGTCAGAATCCATATCATTGTTCCCTGACCAAGTGTCTTTCCTCTCTGGTTGCTTTTAAAACTTTTTTTTTCTGCCTTAAACAATTTGGTATTGATAAGTGTTGTGCTTGGAGTTTCTCAAGATTTTGGAGTCTGTAGGTTTGAATTTTCATGACATTTAGAACATTTGTGGCCACAAACATCAATATTCTTTTCCACCTCCCCACCTTCACTCCCTGGGGACACAATCACATGCGTGTGCGTTGCTGAACTTTCCTACACTCAGTGCTGCTCTGCTCACTTTAGAGTTGTTTTGTGTCTTTCTTTTGCAGTGTCCATGCTGCATTCATGTTCAATCACGTGTCTGAATGTTGTGTCTGCTGCTAATCTCGATCCTTGTGTTTGTAATCTGAGACCTTGTAGGTTTCATCTCTAGTAGTTTGATTTGGGTCCCTTAATTTTCTTCTCTGTTTCCTCTTAGCATTTCTGTCATTCACTAGATTTGGGTTAAAGTCTGCAACATCGTCCTGACTTAAATCCACTTCTGTCCTTCCTGCAGCTTCCAGACCAACCACCCCATGGCTTCGTGAGCCATGTGTCAACGTCATTGTCTCTCTCTCCCACTGTCTCTGTGCATCACAGATAAATATACCCACACACATACATGACACACATTCTTTATTGGATCTGTATTCTCCAGACAAACTAAGTAATTCACCTTATTAGCTCTAACTCTTTGTTGTTAAAATGGTTTTATTTTAGTGGTCTCTTTAGGGTTCACAGTCCTCACCTGCTGCCTTATCAAAGTACATCCCAGTGACATGACATCACTCACATACAGGATAAGGAAGTCCTAACATGGTCTCATCTCCCTAATTATTTTTGCTTCTCATTGTCATAGGTTTTGTTTGTACAGCCGTTGTTTTTGCTGTTGTTTTCTTTAAGCATTTGGCTTTTATAGACATTAACCAATAACATTTGTAGTATATTTATCATGTAGTTATAATTTCTGACGTTTTTTATATCTTTGTGTAGCTGCTCCTTTCCTTCTGTCACACTTTCCTGCTGTCCAAGTGGTGTCTTTTAGTGTTGCTTGTGTGAGAGTCTGCAGATGACCAGTTCTGTGATGTTTGCAGTCTGAGAAAGGTTGTTTGTCTTCCCATTTCAATGAGATTTTTCCTGGGTAAAAACCAAAGTTGACAGGTATTTTCTATGAGGATTATGAAGACATTTCTCCCTGTTCTCTTGCTTACACAGCTGTAACGAGAAATGTGCTCCCACCATGAAGCTGGTTCCTCTGTAGGGAACACGTCACCTCTCTGGCTGTAAGAGTGTCTGCATCACTGGTTTGTAGCAGTTTCATCACAATGTGTGCTGTGCTGTCTCTCGTGTTCCCATGCCTGAGCTTTGCTGAGTTTCTTGTATGTATTTGTGTATGAATTTCACCAAATTTGAAGCCATTTTTGCTATGATTCTTCAGATGTGTTTTCAAGGCAACAACTGGTCTCTAACTTCTTTCCCACAATTTCTAAGTCACACAAACTTAAGGCTGTGGGAAGTTGTTTTACACATGCTAAAATTTTATTTACTTTTTGTAGCTTTTTCCCTCTGTATTTCATTTTGAATGCTTTCTACTGCTATGACATCAAGTTCACTGATCTCATTTTCAGCATCTAATCTGTTGCTAACCTCATCCAGTGTTGTTGTTGTTGTTGTTGTTTTCTATGTCAGATCATGTTGTTTCTGTTAGGGAAGTTGTAAAGTTTTGGTCTTTGAAAAATGGCTTCTATATGTCCTTCTAACTGGTTGAGTCACATACACACCCACAGAAACCAATGAAATATATTCATAATAACTGTGTGCGTATTCTCTGCTGGTCTACCTTCTTCCATGCTACCTGGAGAGTAGAGTGGGGACTTCAGATCTGGAGACCTGGGCCAGACCCACTCATTGCTTTGTGCACAAGCCTCCTGGGGCTGCAGGAGCGTGTGACACAGATGGGGAAGGGGTTTGTGTCTCACTCCCCGTCTGTTTGTGTCCCTGTGAGCACTATCAGTGTCCCACACCTGACAGTAATAGTCACCCTTGTCCTCAGCCTGGGCCTCACTGATGGTCAGGGTGACTGTGTTCCTGGAGTTGGAGCCAGATATTTGGTCAGGGATCCCTGACGGCCAATTGCTATCATAATAGATAATCAGCATGGGGGCTTGGCCTGGCTTCTGCTGGTACCATTGAACACTTCTACCTCCAAAGTTGTTTCCCCCACAGGTGATCCTGGCTGTCTGTGAGAGTCATGGACACTGAGGGGGTTGCTGAGTCAGCACATAGGAGGCCACGGAACCTGCAAGAGAGAAAAGAAAGGTGGTTTTCCGGTGCTGGGTCTCATCCCCAGGAGAACCCCACCTGCCTGGCCTGAGCTCAGGGAGTCTCTGGGTTTCCAGTTTCCCAAGTCCCATCATCTCAGCCCCTGATGCTCATGGGCCTGGCTGGTGGATGGAGCCTTTGAACATCATCTAATTTCTCCAGGCAGGTGCAGTGCCTCAGGTCACAGAGCCAGTGGACACTTGAGGGACTGTCACTCTCCCCCACCCCTAGCCCCTCATCCTGCAGCAAGGTCATGATCATCTTTCCCGCAACAGGCAGCCCCTTGCTTAGCTCAGAGTCAGGTCCTGGATTGCCCCAGATCCCTGGGGCTGCGGTGAATGTGAGCCTGTGGACAGCACCTGTGCAGTGAATGAGGAGGCCGAGGAAAAGAGGACTCCAGGCCATGGTGGAGGTGAAATGATTCTGTTCCTTAAGTCGCAGGCCTCGAGGCTGGCAGGACTTACCCCAGGCCTCTTTTATCCCCTTGCTAGAGAGACGTGGTGGACATGCAAATCAGCCAGTGTGAGGGGGCTGCTCCCCGGGAACTCTGTGGTTTGAGAGAGGCCAGAGAGGGGAGGGACGGCCCTGCAGACCTACCCTCAGTCCGGGGATTCTGCTTCACCCTCTGATCGCATAGTCTGGGGTGCACAACTCCATTCCCCTCCGTGTCCTGACCTCACTCCTGGGCTGACCTGTCCTGGCTGAGCTCAGAAGTGGAATTTGTCTGTATTTTCTGAACCCATGATAACATGTTTACTCTATAGACACTATAGGAGGTTTAAGTCAGTGGGGTTGCTGAGCTATATCTCTGTTGGGGAACACCAGAACCTAAATAAAATTCTTCCCTTGGCAAGTGCACATGGAATTTTAAGGCGTCATTGAGGTGCTGTAAGTGTCTGTCCATGGGGTGGGGGGGAAGGGGGGAGCTTCTGGGACAGGTCATAGCCTCGGTATCCACAAGGTGCACTCAGTGTCGAGGACAGATCCAGTCCTTGGACTGAGTTGAGCAGAAATGAGGTGAGTGGAGAGGCAGGAAGTACTGACCTGTGTTAGAGAGAGAGGCAAATCTACACGACACAGTTCTAAGAGACATGGATGCAGAATTTTATATCAGCGTCAGAGGTGATCCTGTAGAAACCTACACCTTTTCCCTCAGGTCTCACATCCGGATGGCCAACCCTTCCTGCGTGATAGAAGCCCTGATGCCAGGCTCACCCCATCTCCAGGTGCTTTGCCAGGTGATCTCTGCTGTCCCCTGGTGGCCACTCCACACTGACTCTGGGAGGCTCGGGGAACTCCTTTGTCCAGGTGATGAAGAACCCACAGCTCAGAACCTGATTCTCTGATCCCTTGACTGCTGGCTCCAGAGGAGGAATTGCTCTTTTCTCCAATGCCCTGTCAGCCTCAAGACCAGGCAGGAGGAGATCAGATTATCCATGAAAATAAGAACAGGCTCATCTGAGGAAGACAAGGTAAGGCCCATCTGAAGTATCACTGCTCATATCTCTGGGGACACGGGTGGTCATGGGTGTGGTTCTTGGGCTTAGCAGTAGGGACACAGGACCCAGCAACAGCCCCTTACTGGTGCTGGCTGCTGATGCATCAAAATAGGGCCATTCCAAAGACAGAGACAGGAGAACTCTCACCCAGAAAACATTTATTGAGACCCACTTTGGTCTGACACAATCATCCTGGGAGATGATTGTGAACAAGACACGGATCTTTCTCAGAGGTTCCTTCTTGTGGTTGGAGCAGGAGAGTGGTCACAGTGGCTCTGGTGGCACAGCAGAGTCTCCAGCCCCTTCTACCTGTATCTTATCTTCATATGCATTTAGAATATACTGATGAACATGTGTGTACATACATAGCTATGTGTATCTGCTGCGTGTGTATGTAGAGTTCTCTGTGTATGAGTGTGTTCCAGGAGTTCTAGACTCTGACTGGGTCCCCAAAACATGCTTGATGGAATTCCTGTTTGGGTGGAGTCATGTGGTTCCATTTTATCACCAATGACAATGTGGGTGCAATAACCATAATGAAATGGTCGTGCAGGCAGGACCTAGGGCAGCACGTGTGCACAGAGTAAGAAGGGGGAGCAGGAGAGGGATCCAGGCCATGGAGGAGATGCCTGAGAGATCTGCCTCCTGGGACCCCACAACAGGGCACGGCTCTCCCAGACCCTCTTATCCTTCAAGGGCAGAGCCTGCTCAGGTGGAAAAGGACCAGCCCTCATTAGCCCTCTAACCATGCCAATGGAGGTTTTGACAGAATTAGGACCCATAAAAACAGAAAATAGGGTTCCTACCCCATGTTCCCACAATCACTGCCACAAACAATTCTCCAGGTGACTGTCACTATTTTAGGGCCTCTATAGAGGGTGCTGCCAAAGCTCTTCCCTGTGACATCATCATCACTGGGTCAACATTTATTCAAGCCTCTCTCCCTCTCTGTTGTGCCCAGTGTCATTACAGACAGATGCAGCTCTGCCTAGGGGGGCAATAAATCCTTTATTCTGGGAAGAGTCTCCTATGACAGTTCAATGTCTGTCACATGGTTCTTCTTCTGGCCCATGTCTCTAGGGTTTGCTTTCTCAGCTGAGGTCAGAAGGTCCATCAAGGTCCTGAGGCTGTTAGTATTGGTAGAAATGAAAGTCACAGAGAAAGGCTGAGTTCTGCAGGAATGTTCTACACAGTTGAATGCTGAAGCTTTTGACAGTGTTCCTGGCCTGGCCTCCTCTGCAGGGCCTGGGCATGGGGCCGAGGGAGTGTCCTGGGGTATGCAGTGGGGATAGCCATGGTGCAAGGTGGGCAGAGAAAGGAGAGAGCATGGAATTGAGGGGCAGAAAAAAAGATCAGGGAGAGAGAGGGGCTGCCTGAGAGACGGAGGGAGAAGTCTGAACATGCTGGTGGAGGTGCTGGACCAGGGACGGGCCAGGCTCCGTCTCTCCCTGGAGCTCGGTCCAGCGTGGGCACCTGTTCTCTGGGCTCCCTCCATCTGCAACCTATCCCTCCACGCTCTCGGGGTGACCCCCACATGGGCAGGAGGTCCCGTAGGTCTGGTCCTCAGACACTACATCTCCCGTCCCTGCCCACGGAGAGGTCTGTGTCTTCCCTCTGGAGTTCAATGAACTTCTTCGTTTTCATTTTGTCCCTCATGTTTGGATCTGAGGACTGAGACCACCTGTGGCAGGGTGTCTATTAGATCTAGAAATCCTTGCCCAGAAGGGTAAGGATGTAAATAATCACTCAGGGCACTGGAAAATGCATTAGGAGCTAAACAGTTTGCTCCCCTGGGCAAACATTCTCATCTGGGTAAACAGACAGCTTATTAAATAAAAGTTTACTGATCAAGATGGTTTGATGACTGCCCCCTTGAGAGGGTCCACCAGTCCTATGCTGTTATGTCACAGAAGTGACCCACGTCAGGCTGCTCCTTCCTTGAAAGACCTGTCTCACGCCCCTCATGTGCACATCCTGAAACCCTGCACACACTCCCCTCACCTGCCTGAGACGTTCCTGAGACTCTGCCTGGGGGTTTTCTCCTGAGCACTAACGGACTTGGTGCGCGGGATGAAGTGGTTTTCGGGTGATCTTTTGGGAACGGGCACCTGCCCATCAGCATGCCTGTTCAGGTTGCCATGGAGAAGACAGAACCCGGACAGGACTGAGGACTGGCTCCATCGCTGGGGGAGTGAGGGCAGGGCCAGTCTCTGTGTGGAAGGCTCTGTCCCGCTGGGTGTGACCAGGGCGAGCTGTGTGAGCCAGGCTGGGGGAGCAGGTTTGGGTCCCCCTTCACCTGTCTGTGTCACTGTGAGTCACTGAAAACTGCTCCCACTGCCATGGTAGGTGGCAGAGTGGCAGTGAGCTTTGCCCTGGGCCTGGGCCTCGCTTATGGTCAGGATGGCCTGGTCCTTGAGTTGGAACTTGAAAATTGGTCAGGGATCCCTGAGGGCAGGTTGCTGTAATGATAGATAATTTCCAGGGGTGTCTAGCTTGGCTTCTGCTGGTGCCAGTGGACATATGTACTTCCCATGTGTTTTCCCCCACGTGTGATCCTGGCCGTCTCCTTCATAGTCACTGACAGCGAGGGGGTTGAGTCAGCTTGTAGGGGCCATGGAGCCTGTGAGAGAGAAAAGGAGAGGTGGGCTTCCAGATCTGGTCCAATCCCCAGGAGCCCCCCACCTACCTAGCCTGAGCTCCAGGGATTCTCTGCAAACCCCAGGTTTGCCCTCTCTCATCAATCTCGTTCCCAGAATCCAATGGGCCTGGCCGGTTGATGTGGCTTTTGAACAAATTGAAAAACA
Source organism: Panthera onca (assembly GCF_046562875.1). Classification (NCBI taxonomy): domain Eukaryota; kingdom Metazoa; phylum Chordata; class Mammalia; order Carnivora; family Felidae; genus Panthera; species Panthera onca. The sequence continues at coordinate 18,904,999 of NC_138350.1, forward strand.
AGTCTTTCTCTGCATAGAGGCAGTCTATCTGGGCTCACACGGAGCCAGTGAGCACAGTGAGGGGATTTTACCCCTGCAGCTCCTCATCCTGCAGCAGGGTCATGAGCATCCTGCCCCACAGGCAGCCCATGCTGAGCTCCGAGTCTGGGCCATGCTTGTCCATGACCCTGAGTTGGGGTGGGTGTGAGCTGGGTGCAGCACCTGTGCAGTGGCCAAGGAGGCTGAGGAGGAAAGGTGTCTAGAACATGGTGGAGGTCTCCCGAATCTGCTCCCGAGGCCCAAGGCCGGGCAGGATTCTCTCCTGGCCTCTTATCCCTTCCTGGGGAGACCTGGAGGTTATGCATCAGCCACCTCAGGGGCTGCTACTGAGGATCTTTGTGGTTTCAGAGAAGACCTCAGCCCCAGGGGACACGGGGTGGGGGGGTCTTACGCAGGCTCATCCCCAGTTCAGGGGAATCTGACTCAATCTCTGGTATCATAGTCTGGGCCTGACATTTGTGTCTGGCACGGGCTATCAGCACAGAGGATGGAGGGGGGAACTGTGATCACAGGGAGAACAGGTGTTTGTGGACAGTGACAGAACTTCAGTCTCGTGAGGGTTCGCTAAGTTCTTGCTGGTGGGAGACAAAGTGCCTGGACCCATATTAGAGAAATAAGCAGTGTCTCCATGAGCAGAGTCCATCACACATATACCCTGAAATTTGTACCTGAAAGTGAAGGATGACACTGTAAGCAAATGACAAGTGACTGAAAGTCCCAGGTCCTGGTTACTACCCCCCACTGACTATTAGAAGCCCTGATGCCCAGACCCTCCCCATCTGCAGATGGTTTTGGCGGGTGATCTCTGCTGCCCCCTGGTGGCCACTCCACTCTTGCTGCTGGAGGTGCAGGGACCTCCCTTGTAAAGTGTAGATTCAGAACCTACAGCTCAGGTGCTAATTCCTGCTCCATGGACTCTTGCCCCGGTGAGGAATGACCTTTCTATGCATGGCTCCTGCCTGCCTCATATTCTGGCATGAGGGGCCCAGAGTACCCATGAAAACATGAACAGGCTCATTTGGAGGAGGAGAGCACAGGTGTCAATGATGCGCCCCTGCACCTGTCTCTGGCTGGTGGGAGGTCATGCAGGTGGTACTGCATCTTGGAGATGGGGTCAAGGACTCAGGAGATGGCTCCTATTGGTGCCAACTGTGGATGCAGGGCTGATGTGTATGGAGGGATGGTGACTGGGTACTAATGCCCCAAAGACAGAGACAGAAGAGTATCCACCCAGCAGATACTTATTTAGACCCAAATTGGTCTGGCACATATTCCATCGTGGGAATTCTGTACGAATAAGACACAGTCTGTATTGAAGAGGGAACTCTGGAGCTGCAGGGGTCGGGGGGGGGGGAGTAACAAGAGGTGAGATGCGTGGGGGAATATTCCAGTGGGTGCAATAGAGGAGCGGCAGGCATGGTGGTTAGAGAATCTCAAAGAACAGGACAACCAGAGGGACCTGGGATTCCACCTGAGTTCAGGGAACTCAGTGTTGAGTTTCTCCTGAGGTGAGCATTCTGGGTACAGAGGCATGTGGTCAGGTGTGGTAAGAGGCCATTTCCAGGTACTAAGTCAGTTTCTCCTGGCAGTTATTGGACACATAGAGGTCTAAAGCCTTCCTAAAGCCTCAGGTAGACTAGGGTGCTACATGTGCCTCTGGTCCTGGTGCCCTGTCTGAGGTCCCACGTAGATTACCTATCACTGCTTTCTCCAACACCCCACTGCTAGCTGAGCTGAGCAGGAGCATGAAGGGGGGTGCATCTGAGAGGGAAGGGAGGCTGGGAGAGGGCATGGGTCCCCAGTCCCTGGAGAGGTAGAGAGAAGAGCAGAGGCTGGCAGGTGCAAGGCAGCAACAGTTACCTGCACCAGGTGAGGAAGGCCACCCAGGCTGAGAGGGGATGAGGGACGACCTAAGCCAGAACTTTCCAGGTCCTAAAGGAGATAGCTTCTTCCTCTCAAGTGCAGTTGCTTGTGGGGGGGTGTTGCTGCGATTGGCCACAGGGCCACTTGGGACCAAGGAGGTGCCAGCCCATTCATTGTTATGTTGATGAGAAAGGCTAAAGTGAGAATCTCCCGATTATCATTCTCCAGAGTGACCTTCTCATGATCCTTTAACCTGAAAAATCTCTGGAAATCCAACCAAAGATTGTCTTTCTAGTTCATTATGTCAATCAGTAAATTTTAGATGAAATATTCCAATGGTACTTTCCATAATTTTTGAGGAGAAAATGATGTTCTTTCCTGTGTCTCCCCACTCCCATGAACGTATCGCTCCACCAAAAGCCAGAGGTGGAAATAGTGAAAGCGTTTTCTTTTCCTTCTTAATAAATTCCTCATCTGTTCTTTTGACCTAATGCAATTGCTCTAAAAATCAGTTTCAAAACCAGAAGTCAAAGAATCAAGGAGAGAAATTCACTTCGTGATACTAATGTATTTTAATTCTTGGAAAAGTTCTGTCCCCTCATAGCGACAGCAGAGGCCCAAATTCAGATGAGGCCCTACACGGGGTCAGCATGGGGTGGGGTGAGAGGTGTGAGTCCATGGTGGGTCTGACCTCAGCTAAGGGTCAGACCTGCTTGGTGCATGTAATGGGATTTGGGACAGTGGGAGTTCAATGGTGCCAGGTGAAAGTCCCCAGGTGGGACACAAGGTAGTGTCTGCACTTTCCCCAGTTTCTGTAAAACTTGAGGATGGCAGAGCCAGGGGCAGGAGGGTCCTGGTCCTCTCTTCATGAAGCCTCAGGTAGCTCTTCAAGATGTGGGGACGTCTCATCCAGGAACTAGGGGTGACACAGCACACGGGGCCCATCCAGGCTGCCTGTACCCAGGACAAGAGGAGTGCCCGCAGGACATACTGAGACAGCTGCCTCCCCTCCTGAGTGACACGTGATTACACTGGGGCCCATGTGTTGTATAGTGACATCCTAAACCTTTATTATCTACTAAAAAACCTGACTACAGTCCTCATAGTCAAAATAGCCCCCTCTCCTTCACCACTGTTCAGTAGGATAAACACAGACAGGAGGCCAAAGAACCTACTAGAATCTCTCATGTTGCAAGGGGCTGGGCCAGGACCAGGGAGGACACCTGATCAGAGGGCAGGTGAGAGTGAGAGCCAGGCCTTGGAGGAGTGTTTGTGCACCATTCTTCTGTGTCATCTGAGTCACTGCCAGGCACTCCCACTGCCACATTATGTAGTACAGAAATGATCAGTCTTGTCGGGCCCTCCGGGGGGCCCTCGGGGGTGGCGTGTCCCTAAGTTCCATCCTCAAAATCACATTTGGAACCGCTCTTATCTGCACGTATATCCAGCTCGTGGACCTGGTTTGAATTTTGCTGGTACCAAGATGCATGTTCACGCATTAACTTATCTTCAGAGCTGGGGACCCTGTATCTGACCAGGGCCTGTGACACAGGGGGAGTCTACTTCATGTCAGGAGAGACACAGAGTCTATAAGAGAGGAGAGGAGAGGGGCCTGGAGAAAGAAAGGGAGGCTGGGTCAGTATGGACTCATCCCAGCCCTAACCAGGGTAGCAACGTGGACAGGGGTGAGGGCAGGGCCCCATCCCCACAGGCCCTGGATGGGAGACAGCAGGGTATCTGTGCCTCACACTGTGCCTCCCTGTGGGCCTCTCACCTGTGCTGGGAGCAGGGGAGCAGGCGTGAAGCCACGCAGAGTGTGGTCCTGGGAGGATCAACACCACAGGGCCCTGGGAGCTGTTCCGCATGCAGATGCCCGGACTCCACCCCGACCTGCTGCAGCTGCATCTTGCGGAGACCCCCCTCCTCAGGGGACTGTGTGCTCACTGAGCATCGCAGTCTAGGGGTCTAGGCCATGGAAAATGTCACTTCCTCTCCTGGTCTCCCCAGGTCCTTTCTGGCCACCTGGAACATGGGGCTTAACTGTCCTGACCTGGTCAAGCAAGTTCGATTCAAGGGCTAGTCCCTGTAGTGATGTGGAAGGAATGATTTAAGATTAGACTCTTTCACCAGACACATGGAGTGTGTGCTGTGGATGGGGTGATATCTCCGGGAATATGGTCTGCACAGCTCTGGAGGCAGGCAGTGTGCCTTGTCTGCTTTAGGCACCTCCTGGGGTGAATCATCAGGAAATGTGGGGGGTACTTCCTGTGGTAATTCACGGTGATTATCATGGGGAGTTGCATTTCTAGTGCACAACTGTGACAAGAAGGAGTGTGTATGGATTCTGAAGATCCCCTAATATTCCCTGGGTCTGCATTATAGTCATCAATGCACCACAATCCAATTCAGCAGGTCTGACGATGGACTAACTTTCTTGAATGAAGGCTTAGTTGTGCTAACTGGCTGGGATGTTTGCTGTGGAAAGAGGGATATCGAGTGGGTGGTGACGAAGGTAGTTATAGACACCACTCTAACCACAGGGTAGCTGTAGAAATGAGCAGGTTACATGCTCTGTCTCTCTCTGTCTCAAAAATAAATAAACGTTAAAAAAAAAATTAAAAAAAAAAAGAAATGAGCAGGTTAAATGGAACAAGTGTTTCTTCCTTATGTTGTAGGAATGTGTTTGGATATATAGTAATCGTATGTGTTCATTTTCTTCTCTGTGTCGTCTCATTATCATCTAACATCAAATGTGTGAACAGTAAGTAACTTTATATCTCAATATTGAAGTTATAGGATAGCAAATCGTCTAGGACAAAAATAAATATCCCTAGCAGACAAAAGTGTCTTTCCTATCCTGTTTAGGGGGCAGGGTGAGCATATATGTGGTTGTCATGGGATAGTTTCATCATATCAGGTGGACCATGGTTACTGATATTCCCTACGTCTACGGACTTGGTTTGCGTGCATCTGGGTGGATTTCATGTGGACAAGGGTTGACTGTGGTGGCGTATTAAGTGTCAGGCTGAACTGTATTTCACAGAAATGTTTTCTGTCTATATTTCTGGTTAGGGTGGGTATAAAGAGAGATTCCTGTGCATGATTTGGGGGGTGGAAGTGAGGCAGCACCCATTTTGTGTCTCACTCCCATGGTTGTGTATCTTCTGGTCACTTTGTAGAAGGAGGCAACCGCCCCAATGTCCCCCATTCACCCGCAGGATGGATGTGACTCTCTTACTGTCTGTCAAAACCCAGAGCATCTAGTGTGTCTGCATCTTTTCTCATTGTTTAAAATGTTTCTCATTGTTAAAAATACAAGAAACAATCCTATCTGTCTGGAGACTGGACATGCACACTGGGGTTTTGTAGAAGAAAGCCCAACTTTGTGTGTATATAGTGGCCTCCTCAGGTCTCTCAGGACCGTGTCTGGGATGCCAGCCATCCTGGATTGGGTTCCTGGAAGGAGACTCTGAGATGAAGAAGTGCATGTGTAAGAAATTGGAATAAGTGAAGCCAGACTGGGGAGTAGGAGAGCGACCCACATGGTGTGGAACATCAGATGAGGCGTCATTCCTGCAGGGAGCTCTAAAATGGGGACCCTTTAGGACATTGGAACTGAGGCAGGGCCTTGGATCTAGGCTTCAAGAGATCATTTGCCTGAACCTCTCTGAGAAGGGCCATATCCTAAGGAGTCAGTTTCTGAACCAAGAGCTCTTCCCAGGGAGGATCACCCCTATGAGCTGTCAGGGGCTCTAGGCAGCAATGGGTGGGGACATGAGCCCAGAAGGGGGGATGTGGGTAATGCCCCAGTGTCTACTGCACCCGTCTGCTCCACTCAGGTGGAAGTAGGTGCACTCATGGCATCAGGGCTTCAAGACCTCAGGTGAGCTGGGAAATTTGGGGCTCTAATTTTGGTCAGTTGCATGAGCAGTAGCCCACGACCACCCCATGGAAATGCAGAGATGATGACCACTGGACAAAAGTCTTTTGTGTCTTTTCTCCCCCTATGCTGTGACCTCAGTTCAGTCCCAGGCCCAGAGAACCAGGGAAGCCTAGTGTTGTCAGCTATACATATGTTCTGTGACCATCCCTGTCCTAGAGGGCTGTGAGGGAGGGGGCAACCTGGGGACCTCAGCTCCAGGAACTTTGACCAGACCCACTCTGCTTTGTCCACAAGCCTCCAGGGGATGGAGGAGAGTGTGACACAGATGGGGAAAGAGTTTGTGTCTCACTTCCCCATCTGCCTGTATCACTGTGAGCATCACTATTGCCACCCCACACCTGACAGTAATAGTTGGCCTCGTCCTCGGCCTGGGCCCCGCTGATGGTGAGGGTGGCCGTGTTCCCCGAGTTGGTACCTGAGAATCGGTCAGGGGTCCTTGAGGACCTTTTGCTATCATCATAGATAATCATCATCGGGGCCCGGCCTGGCTTCTGCTGGTACCAGTAAGCATATTTACTTCCAATGTTGTTTCCTCCACACGTGATCCTGGCTGTCTTTCCCAGGTTCATTGACACTGACGGGGGCTGAGTCAGCACGTAGGAGGCCATGGAGCCTGCAAGAGAGAAGGTGAGAGGTGGGTTTCCAGCCTGGGGTGTCATCCCCTGAACACTCCCACCTGCCTGGCTTAAGCTCCAGTGATTCTCTAGGCCCCAGTGTCCACTCTGCTGTCATCTTAGTCCCTGGGACCCATGGGCCCGCCTGGTGGATGGAGCCTTTGAACAAGTGAGAACCACCCCCCTCTCCTTTCCCTGGGCAGGTGCAGCCCTTCAGGGCTCACACAGATCAGTGAACACAGTGGGGGGCTATCACCCCACCAGCCCCCCATCCCACAGCAGTGTCTTGAGCATCCTGTCCCCACTGAGACTCCCCTGCTGAGCTCAGAGTCAGGACCAGGCTTGTCCCAGAACCCTGGGCCTGGGGTGGGTGTGAGCCTGGGCACAGCACCTGTGCAGTGAGCGAGGAGGCCGAGGAGGAGAGGGGTCCAGGCCATGGTGGAGGTGCCTCGATTCTGTTCCCTGAGGTCCTGAGGCTGGGCAGGGTTCCTCCCAGGCCTGACTTATCCCCTTGCTGGAGACACCTGCTGTTCATGCAAATCAGCCAGGGCTCAGGGGATGCTGCTGAGGAGCCTTGTGGCTTCAGAAATGGGCTCAGCCCCAAGGGACACAGAGATGGGAGGGGCAGCCCCTGCACACCCACCCTCAGCCCAAAGGATATGCTTCACCCTGTGATCCCATAGTCTGGGGCACACACTCCATCCCTCTCCCTGTCCTTGCCTGGCTCCTGAGTGGGTGTCAACACAGCAGAGTTCAAGGATGGAATCTGTCTACATTTTGTTTCTGTCTTTTTTATTCTAGGTTTTCTTATTTATTGAGAGAGAGAAAGAGGGAGAGAGAGCACACATCAGCAGGGGAGGTGCAGAGAGAGGGGGAGAGAGAGAGAGATAAAGGAGAGACAGAATCCCAAGCAGGCTCAACCTACAAACATGAAGCTGATGCAGGGCTTGGCCTTGTGAATTGTGAGATTCTGACCTGAGCCAAAATCAAGAGTTGGATGGTCAACCGACTGAGCTATCCAGGCACCTCTGTCTGTCTTTTGTGAACCCATTACAGAATGTTTACTCTCTAGGTGACTGGGGGAACTTAGGTCAATGCAGTGTGCTACCCCAGGTCTATGTTGAGGAACTTCAGAACTTGAAGAAATTCCTCCCTTGTCAAGTGCACATGGAGTTTCAACGAGCTATTGAAGTTCTGTAGGACTGTATCCTGAGGGAGAGCTCCTGGGGTAGGCCATCGATGCTGTGCCTCAGTATGCCTAGGGGGCTCTCAATGCCAGAGGCAGACCCACCTTGAACAGGGTTGGACAGTGGCTGAGTTAAGCAGCTGTGGACTGGGCTGGAGAGGCAGGAATTACTGGATCTGTGCTAGAGACAGGAGTACGTTCTACAGGAGACAAATCTGAGAGACATTGAACCAGTATTTTACACCAGAGTCAAAGGTGATGCCATAGACAACCTACACTTTTCAGTCGAGTCTCATGACTAACCCTCCCTGCATATGCCCTGTTGCCCAGACCCTCCCCATGTGCAGGGGCCTTTGCCAGGTGATCTCTGCTGCCCCCTGGTGGCCGCTCCACTTGACCGCCCGAGGCCCAGTGAAATCCTTTGTCCGGGTGGAGATTCAGAACCCAGTGCTCAGATCCTGATTCCCTGATCCGTGGACTGCTGACCCCAGGGAAGGAATTCCTCTTCTCTGAGGGGCCTCTGTCAGCCTCAAGACTAGGCAGGAGGAGGTCAGGTTATCCATGCAAGTAGGAAGAGGCTCATGTGAGGAGGAGGAGGAGGAGGAGGCAGGGCCCATCTGCGGTATCACTGCTCCTGTCTCTGGGGAGGTGGGTGGCCGTGGGAGTGGTTCTGTGGCGTGACACAAAGCTACACAGAAGCCAGGGACTGCCTCTAACTGGCACTGGCTGCTGGTGTCGCCAATAGTGTGATGACGGCTACTGCTCCCAAGACAGAGGAAAACACTCGTCCAACAAACACTAATTCAGATCCGCTTAGTCTGGGACACATTCCATCCTGGGAAATCAGTGTGAACAGGACACGGGCCCTGGGTCAGAGTTTCCATCTTAGGACTGCTGCAGCAGAGTGGAAGTCTTGCTTTGTTGGTACCGGAGACAGTCTCCAACCTCTCCTACTTGTATCTCGTCTTCCATATTCATTTAGAAGCCACACTATTGCTATTGTCAAGTCCCTCTTGAATCGTCAAGATTGGCCCTGTGGCCAAGAATTGGCCCCTTGAATGTATCATTTGGGTGGGGATCTTTTAGGGGACTTTTACTCTTGTGAGGGAAGAAACAGAGTAGAATTATGCAGTGTTCTCTCCCTGTACTTGGTTGTGATAGCTGGAGCTGCAGCAGCCATCTGAGGTCTGTTGTCAACAGCAATAAAAAACAAAGCCTCCGTTGTTGTGATGGTGGGGCCAAAAGTGAGCAGACATGGAGATTAAAAGAACACCTGACTGAAGAATGAATGGGTTAAATAGGAAATTAAAAGAATAAATTAAAAAAAAATACATGGAAGCAAATGAAAATGAAAACACAACAGTCCAAAACCTTTGGGATGGAGCAAAGGCAGTCCTAAGAGGGAAGTATATTGCAATACAGGTCTTCCTCAGGAAGCAAGAAGAGTTGCAAATACACAAAGTAACCTTACACCTTAAGGAGCTAGAAAAATGAACAACAAATGAAGCCTAAAGCCAGCGAAGAAAAATAATAAATATTAGAGCAGAAAAATATGATCTAGAAACAAGCTAACAAAAAAAAGTAGAGTAGACAATGAAACTAAGAGCTGGTTCTTTGAAAGAATTACTAAAACTGAGAGGCCTCTAGCCACACTTACCAAAAAGAAAAGAGAAATGACTCAAATAAATAAAATCACAAATGAAAGAGGAGAGATCACAACCAATACCACATAAGTACAAACAATTATTAAGAGAACATTATGAAAAATTATATGCCAACAAACTGAGCAATATGGAGAAATGGGCAATTTCCTAGAAACATGCAAACTACAAAAACAGGAAGAAGTAGATAATTAGAACAGACCTATATCCAGCAAAGAAATTTAATCAGTAATCAAAATCTCCCAACAAACAAAAGTCCAGGGCCAGAAAGCTTCCCAGGGGAATTCTTCCAGACATTTAAAGAAGACTTAATACATATTTTTCTCAAACTGTTCCAGAAAATAGAAATGGAAGGAGAACTTGATACTCCTTCCACAAGGCCAGCATTACATTGATTCCAAAACCAGAGAAAGACCCCACTAAAAAGGGGAATTACAGGCCAATATCCCTGATTAACATGGCTCCAAAATTTCTCGAGAAGATACTAGCAAACCAAATCAAACAGTACCTTAAAAAAATTATTCACCACGATCAAGTGAGATTTATTCGTAGGTTCCAGAAGTGGTTCAATATTCACAAATCAATCAACATGAGACACCACCTTAATAAATGGAAGGGTAAGAACCATATGATCCTCTCAATAGGTGCAGAAAAAATATTTGACAAAATACACCATCTGTTCTTGATAAAATCCTCGTCGAAGTTGATGGAACATACCTTGACATCATAAAGGCCGTATGCGAAAGGGATTGTGAAAAAAAAAATTAAGTACATTAATGTATGACAAAGACTGAGCTTTTAAACACAGTGAACAACAGTCAGGTGTGCCAGACATGGGTTGCCATGCTAAAACTGGTAAAGTGAAGGTGGTACCCTATCATGTCTCTTGAACTCAAGCCCTGTTTCAATTAGGAGTCCAACAAATTCTTGAACAGACACTTAATGTGATGTGTACATACCAATTCAGTATAAATGGAAATCTAGCTAACATTTGAGGGGACAGCTAAGGATATCAGATATCCTTTAGAATTCCAGAGGATGTATGGAATGACCCACAAAATATCCCTTGTGCAACAGAGGAGCCATTTTGGAAAGCACCCATTCTAATGAGGGGACAGAAACATGCTGGGTGGTTTCTAGGATAGGGGTCCAGGCATCTGAGCAGAGGGGGTTCAGACATCTAACTGAGCTCAATGTGTGTCACATTCCTGGATGAAATCTCTTGGATATGGGGTCAAGGATGAGGAACTCTAGACAGAAAAATAATGTCTTTTGGTCATCATTCCCTAGGCAATATCATCTGATGTTTTTTCAGATGCTTTTGCTTCAACACAAGAATAGCCCTGCAAGGAGGGCCATTTTGATTATAGCATGGTGGAGTAGAGAATAAGTCAATGACAATTTACATGACCTAAGTATAAGCTTGTCTGCACTGGTGTGGGAGATGGGATGGAGGCATTTAAAGTGAGGATTCTCCTGACAGTTATGGAAATTGCACTGAGTAAGCATTTCCTTGTGCCTCTGTTCTTTGTGGAGGAGTTGGAAAGAGCTACCTTCTGGAGCTGTAACATACAGGCAAAGAGGAAGCTGTGACTGTCCCCAGACAATTCAACAGAGAGTATTTCTATTGATCACAGGGACTTGGACATTCTTCATCCTGCCCCTTAGTGCATATTGAGAAGATCTCCCCTCGGAGCTGTGTGTCATCTTGAAATACAGCCTCTTCATCCACAAAAGGATTTTTGACCTCGTGTGTTTCCTAAAGAGATGGGTTTAGGGCAAAGACTCTAATCAGGGCTGACTACTCTTTGCCAGAATGGTAATGGAAATGCCCACTCAGAAAATGGACATATTTCTATAGAATGTGAATGTTCTTATGAAACTATTTTAGTGTCCTTGTTCATACCCTATGAAGGACATTTAAAGAACACAAGAAAAGTGATGCCCTGGCCAGAGATAGAAAGAAATAACGGGTGGATATGGGATTGAGGGAAAGAGAATGTGTAGTAGGAGGAAGTGATAGCTAGCTGTTTTATTTGAAATGATTGTTCATGTGTGTTTTGAGCCTGTATGTACTATATTACTCCAGAATGAATCTAGATAATAATGTCTATTCCTCATATAGTAATAAAATGGTAACCTGTTAATGACATTCTCATAAATCCATCATTTAGTTCTGGGGTTGAGTGAGTGGTCTTATAGATTGGGTCCTTGCCTCCTGAGATCACTAGAAAGGTTTCCTGGGAACAGTCGGAGCAACTTTTTCTTCTGCCCCATGCTCTATTAGTACAAAGAGCAAACTCAGGTCCCCATGGTGCAGGAAACACTATATTTTTTAATTATTCTGGGTTCTTTTGACCACACAATAAGGCATAATATTCAAATAAGTGGCAAGAGTATCTCCAATGACCATTTGAACATAATATGATTAATGACCAATAAAGCTAAAGCTTTCATATTGGAAGCAATCCTGTTCACTCAACATCTAGCTTCTATATTTCTTGGTAATGGTTCCTACTCTAAACATAATAACTACCTTCTCCAGAGGAAATGGTGGTCTCACCTTAAAAGGAGACACACTAGGGGCGCCTGGGTGGCTCAGTCGGTTGAGCGACCGACTTCAGCTCAGGTCATATCTCACGGTTTGTAAGTTCGAGCCCTGCGTCAGGCTCTGTGCTGACAGCTCAGAGCCTGGAGCCTGCTTTGGATTCTGTGTCTCCCTCTCTCTCTCTGCCCCTCCCCCACTTGTGCTCTGTCTCTCTCAAAAATACATTTAAAAATGTAATAAAAAAAAAGGAGACACGCTAGTAGAGGCAATGGTCACACCTGCCTTCCTATGCATTAGCAGATACTTTATAAAAAGGACACTGATGCTATTTGAGTCAGGAAGAATTTCTCATAACAGGTGCTTTAGAAACTCACAAGACAATGGCCCCTTCAGAAGGGCCTAATTCCTACAGAATTTCCACATGAGGACACATACCCTAGAGTCAAGCACAGCCTCTGATCGCCTTACACAAACATGAAGCTGTGATTCAGGAAGTTATTCTGTGCCTCTATTAGCACACGCCACCTTGCAGAGTACTTTAACCCACTGCTAGTAATCAAGGTGTGTTGCTCTTCCAGTCTAGATGACTTAAGTATGAAGGTACTGATCATTTATCAGGGAAAGAGAGAAGGTACTGAAACAGATTTTGAAAATAATTCATAGAAGAACATTATGGGAGAGAGAGACTAGGATCTATGCTAAACTGAACATCCATCCCCATTTGCCCATGAATGAGGTCATTGCCAGGATGTGGCACTTCCAGTGCTAAACATGGAAAGTTCTGCTCAACCGGGAAGAGACTTGGTCCTGACCAAAGTTCTGGAGACCATGCTCAGGTTCATTCAATGCATGAAGAATTCTTGGCCATCATTTTTGTGTATGTGTTGTTTTGCAATTTTTATCATTGGCATTTCACCCAGAAATTGGGTTTACCACCCATGGAAATCAGATGTTTTGGGGACCTCTGTGAAATGGGGACATGCATACTAGATAACTCTTCCTTGTGGAACAAAGGAGCCATTTTGGAAAGAGCCTACCCTGGGGGCAGACAGTCCACATGCAGGGCTGCTGCCAGGACAGGGGCTCATTGATTTCAGGGGAGGGAAGATTCTACCTATCACGGAGTCTCAAATCATATTCTCTCCTGTTCAGATTCCTTGGATGTGGAGTTAAAGATGAAGGGACATTGGGGAAAAAAACCCTTCCCTTTATCTTCATTCCCTCAGCTATGTCTTAGATCTTTTCTCAGGTGGTATTACTTCAGTCACTGACATGCTGAAGAATGGCTCACCAAGGAGGCTCATGTTGGCTAGGGCAAGGTAGAAACAACTGAAAAATGTCTTATATTTCAATCCTTAAATGTGAGTTATCCATACAATGGGATATATTTTGGTAGTAAAAGTAACTAAATACTAGTACATGCTAGAACATGGATGCAACTTGAAAACATCATTCTGAGTGAAAAAAGTCATTCCCAAAAGATGTCCTATTGTGCAATTCCATTTATATGAAATGTCCAAACTGGGGATGCTATGGGGACAGAGTGTAGGTCATTGATTACCAGAGGCTGAGCAAATTGGTGGGAAATGGAAGATGAATGCCAATAGTTACAGTGTTTCTTTTTAGGACAATAGAAATGTGATAGCAGTGATGTTTTCTCAATTTGGAGAATATACTAAGAGCCATTGTTTTAAACTTGTGAGTTGTATGCTATCTAAATATAACTGAAAAAAACCCTTACCGCACCCCCCCCCCAATAAACCAAAAAAGAGAAAGTTGGAAACTGGATTTAATAAGACAACATCAATTCTGGAAAACTGAATTCAAGCCAGGCTGCACTGGTGTGTGAGATGGAGCCATTTAAAGTGAGGATTCCCTGGGAATTGCAGGAAGTGCACTGCACAGGCACTTCCTGGTCCTTAGTTCCCGCCATTGCAGAGTTGGAAAGAATCACTTTCTAGGACCATATCAAAGAAGCAAATAGGCTCTGTCATTTCCCAGACAATTTGGCAGAATGTGTTTCATTTTACTTTATCTTGAGAAGGAAGAGGAACAGAGACCTGAATTCTCAAGACCATGCTGCATGAAGTCCCCTCTGCACAGGGTTGGAAGCATCTTCAGAGCAAGGAGGGAGCCTGTGAGTACAGAGAAGGTTTTGGTCTCACTTCCCCATAAACTTGAACCACTGTGGAGAGTATTACTCCTAGCATATGAGCAACAGTAATAATCAGCCTCATCTTCAGCCTGGAGCCCAGAGATGGTCAAGGAGGCCGTGTTGCCAGACTTGGAGCCAGAGAAGCGATCAGGGATCCCTGAAGGCCGGGAATTTACACTATAAATCAGGAGTTTGGGGGATGTGCCTTCGAGCTGTTGGTACCAGGAGACGTAATTATATCTCCCAATGTCATTGCTGCTGCCAGCACAGGAGATGGTGACTGTGCGTCCCAGATCCCCGGACACTGAGGGAGGCTGATTCAGGGCAGACTGGGCCCAGGACCCTGAAAAGAGAAAGAACATATTCTAGTGAGTTCAGTGCTGGGGGCCCAAGTGAGTCTGAAGAGCAGACAAAGATCAGTCCAGATGTCCCTGTGGACTCTTCCTTGAAGGCCTCACCTGTGTCCTGAGTGAGGAGACCGAGGAGGACCAGAGCCCAGGCCATGGTGCAGATGCCCCAACAGCACTGCCTTCTGAGACCCCAACCCTGGGCCTGGCTCCCCAAGACCTCTCTTATCCCCTTCCCCTTGCTCAGAGGAGGGAGGGGCCTCCATGCAAATGTGCTTCCTGCACCTGCCTCTCTTCAACCCTCTGACCTGGCTCTTTATTCTAGATACTTTTGCATCCCTGGGCAGCAGAGCTTACTCAGGACTTAAAAATCTTTAACATATTATCAGTCAGGTCATACTGAGCTCATGACAGTGCCCTGGAAATAGATCCAACCCATAGATATCCTTATATTTCCTGTGATGAGAATCTGGTGGTTCCTAAGTAAGGAATCCCAGGGCTTCTCCTCCAGATGTGTGACTCAGCTGTGGGGCCAGGATGACAAGCCGGCTGAATGAGATCCAAATGCTCCATTTCCTGGGCCTAAAGGTGGAGTTGGGGGCCATGATTCCCCCTCACCACCTTTTTATGCCCTCAGGATGGGTCCTCATGCATCACTCCATCCTATGTCTCTGTGGTGGTTTGAGACTGAGGCTGTGGCTGAAACCTGGGTTGTTTTTCAGCACTTTGAGAAGATGATATTGGGGAGGACAACACTTTGAGGCCTCAGAGGGGCTCAGTGGGAAGGAACTCTTTACATTTCATATGGACAGCTTAAGTCACAGAAAATCCCTTCTCTAAATCCAGGCCCTCGCTGCCCCCCCGAAGGTGCATTGCAGGCACCAGGGAAGGGAAGGCAGCTGGAAATCCCTCCTCTCCTCCCACTGTGGTCTTCCCTCCCCCATCCAACTCAGTACCACACCCCCTGATCCTTTCTATTCCCTGGTAGCACATTTCCTTTGGTCCAGGAACTTTCTCCAGAATGGAATGTGCCATCGGCCACACCAGGTGGCCCACCGCTCACCTCACGACTATTCAGCATGTCCCACCACAGCTTTGGCTTAGGAGTCTTGCTTGTGAGGCATCTCTGGGCTCAGGGAGGAGTCAACATTAGATGTTAAATAAACAAACCCCAGTAGAAAGGCTGAGTGAGAAAAATGAGAACAGGTAAAGATAGATTGGCTTCTCAAAATGTAGGGGAAAAAAAAATACTGTCTAAAGAAGAGAAAGCTCTGTAGGATTGAAAGCCACCTAATGGAAAGCAGAAGGTGAATTCTACTGTTTGAGGATGTGGGAAAAGGGGATCGGGTCAGGTTTGGCCTGAGGGCCCAGCTCCAGGGATCTCTCCTCAGGGCACGTTTTAGTGTCACAGGGAATATGGGACTTTCTTCCTAACGTCCTCTTTGTGCACATTGAGAAAGCCCCACTTCCAAGATATGCACCTTCCTGAGGTAAAGTTTCTTCCATAGACAGAGAGTTGCTTAATCTAGTAGTGCTTTCTAGAAAAGAATCAGTTTGGGGTAAAAACTCTAAGCAGAACTGACTAAAACTCATGTATAAACTATGGAAAATCCTCACCTCAATTCTCTTTTCATTTAGAAAATACTCACCCTCTTCACAAGGCTTTCAGTCATGATGTGATCTATCTGCTGTCCCCACAGCTTCCCATGCATCTCCCTGCTCTGAGTCTCCAGTCAACCATTGCCCAGCCCACTAGATTTCTTTCCGTTTTCATTGGCCATAGTCCCTCTACCTCAGCACCTTTACACAGGCTACTCCTCTGCCTGAAATGCCCATATCTTTATACCTCACATGTCTGGATCTTTCTGAGGACACAGAAATGTGCCCCAACAGCCCAGTTAGTAATCCTACCCGTGGAATGAATTAAGTGGGGAAGTTGAGCTAAGGTATTTGCCCAAAGAGTTTCCAGCTGCATTCAGGCAAGTTACAAAAAAATATTCCCAGCCAGGTCTGAGGAGAAGGCCACAAAATAGAACTGTAGTTTTGTTATATGTCACCCTGGCAAATGCCACACTTGGTGTTGTGCCTTTTACTCTCTTGGTTTCTTTCTGCAGTCACCCATGGCTTGGAGGAAGGCAGGGGCAGAGGACCTGCTCTTTCCCACATTACCCCTTCCCGGAAAACACAATTCTGGCTGCACAGAAGGCTGAAGACTTATTCATCCCTGCTCTGAATGAAGAGGATGACCAAAGGCTTCCAGTCTAACTGAGCTCTAGTAGCCCCTTTTCCAGAGACCAAAACCTGGCTGGGAACATGGCATTCCCTTTCCACCTCTCCTTAGGGTGGGTGCTCACACGTGTCTCTGTCCCCAGCCTCTGCAGTGGCCTGAGATTGGGTCTGGGACTAAGGTTTAGGGTTGTTTACTGTATTGTGCAGAGAAGGGACAAGAGACTTAAGAGTTTTCCCCCTTAGGAGGAAAGGGGAGAAAGAAGCTGATGCCTGGAGAAACCTCAGCAGGACTTTGGGGATGGGGTTTGGTGGGGGGATGTCATTGCAGTCCCCAAATCTAGGCTCTTGCTGCCCCCTGGTGGCTTAGCTGAGACAGCCCAAAACCAAGAATAAGGAGGAGACTAGGGAATCGGCTTCACCTCCCTTCCACCCTTTCTCCCCCTCCTTCCAAAATGGAATTTGCTCCCCACCCACCACCCCTGATGTCTGTGTAATTCACTCTATGCTCCATGGATAAGTTCCTGAAGCTCCATCTAGAGTAGAATCTGTCACCTGACACACTCCCAGCTCAGGACCACTAGCTTCCCCAGGGACCCTTGTCAGTGGATCACTACCTGGGAGGCAGGTCTCTATTCAGAGCAAGAGGAATGTGGAATAAAAATTGAAGCCAATCCTGGCAGTAGACATGCAAGAGAGAAATGGGACAAAGAGAAAACATTTTGGAGTTTTTAAATGTCTGACATAAAACTCAAGAGGGGAGAAACTGAGGAGGTTCTAGGAACCCTGGAAAAGATTTTGTGTTCTCAGCAGGTGAGGAGGAGTTGGACAGGGCTCAAAGGAGCCTCAGCCTGAGGGTCTAGCTCTAAGCACCTCCTGTCAGAGGGGAGTCCTGTCTGGGAAATCTCGGACTCTAGTTCCACCCATGAAGAGATGTGTGAGTTTTTTTTAACACAAAGTTGTATGTAGGGAATTGAGAGCTAAACTGTGGCTCTAGAGATATCAGGTGTAATCATTTACAAGTTCTGTAATTGTTATCACATTTGGGGAAAGGTCCTATACAAATATGGTTAAATTAGGATCTTGAGATGGGAAGAATGTCCTGGATTGAGATAAGAAAAGGGCCTGGATATATATCACAAGTGTTCCTATGAGAAAGACACAGGGAGATTATACACACACACACACACACACACACACACGCACATGTACACACACACGTGTGCACACACACACACACACACACACACACACACAAACACACCGGAGATGACCATATGAAGGAGAAGGCAGAAATTGGAGTGATGGAGCCACAAGCCAAGGAATTATGGCCACCACCAGCAATAGGAAAAGGCAAGGAATGGATCTACTTAGAGCCTCTGGAAGAAGTTTGGCCCCCCACTAACACGTTGATGTTGGCCCAGTGTTGGTGATTTCTGACCTCTGGCCTCCCGAACTGTGAGGGAATAAATTTCTTTTCATTATTGCTGTCCAGTCTGTGATTTGTCACAGCTGCCACAGGAAACTCATACATAAAGTCAGTACTCTACTCTGGAATGACTGGACATTGCAGATCTGGCTTCCTAAGGAGTTTGTTACTAGAGTTAGAGCTCTCAGCCTCCCAGTCTCCCTGCTCCCCTTCCTTACTTGCTCTGATCACAGGGTGGGCGGTACTTTTTTGGTGGTCCATCTGTCTTGCCCTGAGGGGCTCTGTAGTCTTGACCATTTCCAACACCCATGAAGGTCAGGCATCCTTGCTGGTACCTCTCCCTTTGCCACTCACTTGACTTCTACGTTTAAGCCTCACCAACAGGCTTCTATCACTTCCAGGTCCTGCCATCTCTATTGCTACCACAGAACCCCCTTCTTCCCTGCCTCCCCAACCTGGCCCTAGCTTAGAGGAGAGCCACCCACTGAACTTTTTGATGATCCTGGTGCTTCTCTGCCAGCACATTCCTCATTGCTCAAGTAAATGCTGTGTCTGCCAGGCCCTCCTGAGAATCATCTACCCTGGGGAGCTGTCCAGCCTTACCTGGTAGAGCCACTCCTGCCAAATGCTTCTGAAGCCATCATTTTCTCAGTCTTTCTAAGGGTCATCGTCCTGGCGGTGAGCTTGCAGATTGTCTCAACATCCTTGGCAGTTAAGAGTGCTTCTAATAGGGCTTCTAATAATAAACTCCCTTCATCCAAACTGAGTTTCTGCCCCTTGATCCTGCACCCTCACAATCCAGCCCTGTGCATGCTCTTCCAGTTCCTACCGTATATAATTGATTGGTTGTGCAGCTCCTATGCCCCTGTACACCCTCTTGTCCTGGTTTTGTGCTGACATAATCCTACTTATTGGCCCACAGGCCTGCATGACAGGAAGGGATGGATCCACTCCCCGCCGGGGGGTGGTGAATATTATTTCAGAGCACAAACTTCTGTACCATCTCCAAGCAATGGCAGGGTAGGGATGAGCCCTAAATTAAGAGGGGGTCACTTCTGTCAGCTTGTATATCTCAGGGGAATTATTGATTCAAGACTTTTGGGCGCTTGGATCCACATGGCTCCTTCTTGTGGCTCAGGACCTGTAGTTATCCATTCAGGGCCCTGACTGGCATATAGCAAAGCTGCCTGGTGGAGAGATCACTGCTTTCTGGAGGTCTGCTACTCTGAGGACTGAGTTCTGGGCCTCAGCTTCCCCCGACCTCTGCACAGGTAGGATGCCTTTTTCAACTAATAAGGAGGACTTTTGGCTTTCATTCGAGGCCTGTCCTTGCTGATTTGTACTCCCAGCCTTTTACGTTTTGCAAATTATCAATTGCACTTAGCAAGACTCTTATAACAGTGAAAGCAGTAGGGTTGTCCCCACACTCTTCAAAAGTACCCGTTTCCTTGTATTTCTCAATTGCCTGACACGTGGCCCTGCTTTTGCATATTGTCCTACAGGTAAACCACCTCTGTTCCCCTCCAGTAAAAATTTAAACAATTACATTACTCTATGTTCTCCTATCCCTAAACCCCTAGTTGGAGTCTTCATTGCTCCAGAATCTCATTTCTGTGTCTCCTTTCTCAGACATACCTGCCCCTAGAGTAGTTCAGGACTGTCCTAGTTTTAGGCCTGACTGCTCCCTGTCCTGAAATACCCATAAGTCTCAGGCAAACCAGGCTAATTAGTCACCCTCGTGATGCCACCTGTCGTGGGCCAGGTCTTCCTGGACACCGATGCTGAGGTGGAAGTGAGCACATAGAAGAGTGCTGTTGGTGTCACCCCTGCCCCATGCAAAGGAAGAGAAGAAGCAGGATCAGGGAATGAGCCCCCGTGGTGTGACACTTCAGCCCCTCCCAGGGGCACTCGCCCAGTCAGAGACGGACATGCAGAAGACAAAAGGAGGACAGTGCCTGAGAAGAATAAAGGGGAGAGAGAGCAGGAGTCAGCAAGGAGAGCCTACAGACAGCAGTGGAGATGTATCCCCTGAGAAGAGAGAAGGGTGCAGAAGGAGGATTAGAGAGTAAGAGCCTCCAAACTCAGAGCAGCAGTGAGAAAATCTCAACCTGCCCGTTGGGGAGCTCCAGAGCAGAGGTAAGCATAGAGAAATCCCAGTTTTGAGAATCGGCGAGGCCTTTCACATTGACATGCTCAGTCACTGCCAGGCAACTGCCCAGGAAGCACATCCCTTAACTAGAAAGCTAAGGCAGATCCTGAAGATACCTGTACTGACATCCTGGAGGCAGGTTTCCTTAGGCAGGCAGATCTGAAAGGCTCATCTGTGGTTGCCCTACTTGGGCTATGGTGTAGTCTTAGCCAACTCCAGGGGCGTTTCTGGAGCTGAGACAGCCCTTCGCGTGTTCCCATATTACAGCAGGACAGCCTGGACTGTATACTGGTGCATCCAACAATCACTACATGCAGGCTGCTCCGGAGAGGGACATGATTTTGAGAGGGCAAATCCCTCCTGGGAGAGAAGTTTCAGGAGAACACTGGAAGGTGAGGACTCTCTGTCCCTCCAGCATCAGGGATGACATGACTTTCATGGAATCTGGGCCACTCATCATAGCATCCGCTTCATTGGCCCAGCAGCAAATGGTCATTTTCACTTCTCTCAGTCAACAAGCTCCTATAAAGGCTAGGAATGAGAAGTCTTATGGAGCAGGGAACACACAGAACATTTCCACTATAACATACTACACATTTAAAAACTTCAAGCATGTGAACCCCTTGTTCAACTTGGGAAGCGTCTCAGGAATTGGGGGCGGGGGGAAGAGCCTGCAAAACTCATGTGTCTGTTGCTATAGGCATGTTTAGAAATCAGCATATCCTCAGAAATTGAATAACAATAAAATGCCTGTGCATAAATAACAGGGTCAGAGACCTGCCACCAGACTGGAAGTTGTGCTGGCTGGGGTGCCAACCCCCGTTGTCTGGGGTCCACAAGGCAGAGGTCCCATGGAGGTCAGTAGAAGGTACTGGATGCTTCCTGCAAGAAGTAAGCAGAGGGTTTCTCTTTAGTGATATATAACTGGTGGATTTTCAGGCACTCCAAGATACAGGAATCACTATCTTATTTAATTTGTTCAAGAATAATTTGCCCACACAATCAATCACGATGCAAACATAAGAAGTACAATGGTTTCAAATTAAGAAATAAAATGATAATTTGAATTAGACATGATTTATAACCTATAAAAACAAAGTGAATTTCCTGGATGACATTAAAAACTAATTTGCTGTACACCTGAGTTTTATCAGTGGGAGGGCATAAAACAAAGGAAGCTTGTACAGTACAAATTAAAAGGGCACAATAGTTGGGGAAGATCTCAAAATGTATGATATGCAGATGTATCACATTCTTACCATCACTATAACAATCTATCATAAGCTTAGGGGCTTAAAATAATAGAAAATTATTTTCTTACAGTTCTGGGAGCCCAGATTCCAAAATGAGGCTGACAGGACTGAAATCAAAGAGTCAGATGGGCTGGCTCCTTCTGGAGTTTCCAGGGGAACATCGGATATCTCACTCTTCCAGCTACTAGAGGCCACCAGAATTCCACGTAGCTGGTAGCTATGTGATGCTAGTTGCTGCTCTGTGGTCACCATGCTTTCTCCTTTTCCGTCCTCAGGTCTGCCTCTGAGGTCTGCCTTCCTCTTAGAAGGACACTCATGATTACATTCTGGAGCACCAGATAATCCAAGATAACGTGCCTTGACTTTCTGTTAGTCAGGGTTCTCCAGAGGAGCAGAACCAATAGGAGATACATAGATCCACATACATATATGATTATGTGATTCTGGAGGGTGGGAATTTCCACAATCTGCAAGCTTGGAGACCCAGGGAAGCTGTTGGTGTGATTCAGTCTGAGGCTGAAGATCAGAAAACCAGAAATGCCGATGTTGCAAATCCCAGTCCGAGAACAGAAAAAGATGGTGTAAGACGTTCCAGCTCAATAGTGAGACAGGAAAAAATAAAAGTCAAGTTCCTCCTTCCTCGGCCTTTTGTTCTATTCAGGCCCTCAATGGATTGGAAGGTGCCCACCCATATGGGGGAGAGCATCCCACTTTACTGAGTCCACCAGTTCAAATGCTAATCCCTGGAATTCATCTGGAGACACCCTCACAGACATACCAGAAAATCATGTTTAATTTGGTCTCCCCATGGCCAGTGAGGTCAGCATGTAAAATGAACTGACACAGTCCCTACCTCAAGATCCTTAATCACATCTGCAAAGTGCCTTTTACCGTAGAGGTAACATTCACAACTTCCAAAGGTTAGAACTGGATATCTTTGGGGGCTAATACTCAGGCCACCACACCTACTGAGGTGCATGTGCAGGAAACACTCTGAGGGGCTGTTCTCAATCTGTTTTGCACAGTCGTGCCCTAATATATTCCAGAAACGGGAGCTCTCTGCAACCAATGTTTAGAAGTCACTATTAAATGGCCTGTTGTTTTCTTTAGCTAATTCCAATACTCAGGGAAACCTGGGAGGCTATTTGTACTGTTTGAGCCTCCACAAAGGGAGAACTCCAGGAAAAGAAAAGTTCCAGAAATACCCACTGGTACAATCCTGTCCTGTTCACAGTCGAGCTCGTAGTGCTCTTGTCATTACCTAAGCAATGAGCCACCCAGCCACCCCACTTGCTATTGCTTCCATTCAAAGAAGTATTAACAGGACGTTTTCCTTACACAATTAAAGAAATTTTAGGAAATCGCCTATGTATTCTCACACTTGTCCCCAGCAGGTTTATTTTTTAAGGCTTCCATTCCTCCCATTGCAGGCATGGAGGGGTTTCCAGTGTGAAGTCCCCAGGACATCCTGGGCAGTGCCTCTCAACCTCCTGCTCCTTCCTCCTTTGATGTCTGCAAAGATGCCAGGCCCAGCCCCTGGCCAGAGTTACAGAAACAAAGGACAAAATGACCAGGATGTGATGCCACCAGGGAGAGGAGCGGCCTCTCCCGCCAGTCCCTGTGAAGTGGCTGCTTCTCCGGGAGGAGAAAATAAGAAGCATGAAGCACCACTGGAGGCCCAGATCTGTTTGCAAGTTCCCTAGTGGACTGAGCAAACATTAATGATACACGGGGATGTGCTTATTTCTTTTCTTTCATCTAGCTGGATAACTGGAATCAGGCCAGGAGAGTGGCACACCAGACAAAACCACCAGCTTTTTTTTTTTTCCACGGATGGGACAAAAGAACCAATTGGGAAATATTTCACTGAAATGAAGAGGCCAATGCATGTGCAAAGCTTGGTACAGGGACAGTGGGTTGGGGTCTGTGGGAAGGCAATTCTGTACAGAGCCCGTCCCTCTGGACAGGTCTGTCCCTCTAATTCTCCCCCATTTCTGTCCCAGGAAGTACTGTTGGAGTGTCAGGTCAAAGGATAGACCCTAAAGGGAGGGTCTCATCTATCCCCCCTTCTCTTTATTCCTTCTGCAAATCTTGAAGGCTTTCTTGTTACCAGAGCTTTGGCAATGGACTTGCAGAAGAATGACCCCAATAAAGGGCCATCTTGAACAGAATGTGGTGAAATCAAAGTTGAATACATGGGTGTCGCCTGTGATATGGACCAGTTGGTTTAGGGGGAATTTAACTATCAGTTTGTGCTTGGAGCATCTTGAATGCACCAGACAAGACTCTTTGGATCCCCTGCTCGTGACTTCCATGCATCGGATGGCATCCATATTCTGGGCCCTGTTACTCAGAAGAGATGGTCTTATTTTCCCAGAGACCTGTGACCCAGAGAGGATTCCTTGTGTCCTTCATTAAGAGCCAGAAGAAGAATTCAGAGAGAAACCCAGCCACAGAAGCAGAAATGTCCCGGTACAGAAAGAAGCAGGGATAAGAGTAGGGAAAAGTCCCATGAGCTCAGAGCAGAGTTTGCTCTCACTTCCCTGGTGGGCTAAGTACCAGCGCTCAAATATGACACATAGTCATAATCTGCCTTGTCCTCAGGGTGGAGCCTGGAGATGGTAGGGAAGCTGGGCTGCTGGATCTTGAGCCAGAGAAATGGTACGAGATTCCAGAAGGCTAAGAACTGACAGTATCAATTGGAGTTTAGAGGCAGTGCCTGGGCCTCATTGGTGCCAGGACACCTCATGATATCCCCAGGCTCACTGCTGCTTCCAGAGCTTCTGTCCCAGAGCCCTGGATGCTGAGGAACATTGAGTCAGGGCAGACTGAGCCCCAAGCTTGAAAGCAAAAACAAAGGTAGTTGGTAAGTTTAGGACCAATGCCCTAATTGAGCAAGAATAAGTTCACCCAAAAACAACAATGGAGTATTTCATTTAGAGCCCACCTCCTGAGCCCACAGCTGGGCAGGACGGCCCTGGGTGGGGTTGTTTATCCCACCAGGCTGCCCAGTTTTGGAATGGAGACTGGAGAGTGGGTTTCATGCCTATCTGCTCACCGAGCCTTGACCATTTTCACTGCCCTATCTGGTTCCAGACCCTGAGTCTGGGGCCCTCCAAAATGTTGTGCTTCCTGGGACCCTCGACAGGAAGGTATGGTTGAAAGATCTGTTTCAAAATAGATCTGAGGCAGAGTCCCAAGGGAGACAGAGCTGCTGAGCAGAGGTTACTCAAAGGAGAAGAGCTGAAACCACAGGACTCCAGAACTGTAAGTCCAAGTTCATTCAGGGGTTCCACAACAGTCCAAACAAAAGTTCATGATATATATATCTATATAGTAAGTCATTCCTTCATCTCTTTCTGTCATTGAAATCTCAGGAGCAGTTTAGAGCACCAGTGAGCCTAACCCTCACCCTCCCTAGGAGACCGGGCAGAGCCCTGGATGGTGGTGAGGGACCCTGGTGCCCAAACAAGGGCTCCTTGCTGTGTCCCTGATTGTGGCTGCATCTGCCATACAGAGGTAAACACACTGCTTACCGTGGCTTCTCCTAGGCCACAGTCCTAGCAACACTACCACCCTCTCCCCTACCCTTGGAAACGGGTTGTGTCGGACTCATCCCTGTCTTACCTGCTGTGATGCACATAATAAATAGATGCCCAGGGGCTCAATCTCCAATATGGTGGCCACTAGCCACACGTGGTTATTAAGCACTTGAAATATATCTAGTGACCCTGTGGAATTGAATTTTTAATTTAACTCGATCTAAATTTAAATTTAAAATATGACCATTCGGTTATCGTTTGGAGCAACTTGAGTATGTGAATGAATCTACTTTTTCAACCAAATTTTATGAAATCTAAATACAGATCAAGCATTACTGATGAAAATTTAGCCATGAACTGAGATTGCAATGAACTGAGAAAGATTTAGAAGACTTAGTACCAAAAGAATGAAGGTAAAATATCACAGTAATGATGTTTAAAATATTGACTATATGTTGAAATAGTAATATTTTGAATTCATTATAACCCAATATGTGTTCTACATTTAATAATAAAATATATTATTGAAATTAAAAAAGAAATTCTTGCCAGAGTCCTCCCCTTTTAGAGACCATATTCCAGACACATCATTATGCATCCAAAAGAGTGTTTGCCCATATAAATTAGGCATAATTCATTAGTCCCAGATTTTAATGCTGTGTTCATAATTCTCTGCCTCAGCACGCCCAAAGTATTATAAAGTCCATGAAAGCATTGCTAGGTAGTTATTGAATGAATAGAAGAAAATAAATATTACATATATTTATGATTGTATATGAAGAGGATTATATTGTATGTGCTTAGCTGTACTTGATTATTTTTTTTACACCTAACAGTGGAGACGTTGCAAATTTAACACGGTGCCTGAAGACTTCTTAGATATTTTTTTTCATATTTGCTTCTCTCTCATTCTTCCTAATGTCAAGGGGTCAAGATGAAGTTCCAGGTGTTACCTTTGACCCTCACTCACCCTTATGACCTGAATCCTCTCCAAAAGCAAGCCCTGCTGTTCTACCTCCAGGATGTCCTCAAAACCAGAGAGGCAAGCCAGGATCTCCCACGAGAACCACATAGCAACCATAGGGACCTTGAAATGTACCTGAGGTTATGTCATAACCCTACTCACAAACTCTGTATTAGCATGGCTTGTAGGAGATTCAATAATAATATAACTATATAAATAGAAAAGAATCACCACCAAGCATCTCACCACTTGGGAAAAGCCATGTTTTTATTGTTTTGTAAACAACTGTTCCAAGTCAGCTGTTCTCAAACTTTTTGGTTCCAGTATCTTTTTATACTCCTAAAGATTATGGAGTTACCCCCAAAGATTTTGTTCGTGTGGATAACATCTTTCAACGTTTACCAGATTAATTAAAATTGAAAAACATTTTTAAAATGTTTACTTTAATTATACATAACAATACTAAGCAAACCACAGGTAAATAAATATAATTTATACGTATTTTATTATATGCAAGTGTACCTCAGATATATTGTCAGTTCAGTTCCAGACCACTGTAATAAAGTGACTATCACTAAATTAATATCACAAATATCAATAAAGAGAGCCAAATGAATTTTTTGGTTTCCCAGTGCATATGAAAGTTATGTTTACATCATACTGTAGTCTATTAAGTGTGCAATAGCATTATGTCCAAAAAAACAATGTACATACCTTAATTAAAAATACTTTATTGCTCAAAACAGCTAACCATCATCTGAGATTTCAGTGAGTTGCAATCATTGTCGCCACAAAAATATAATAATAATGAAAAAATTTTCAATATTGTGAGAATTACCAAAATGGGGCACAGAGACACAAAGTAAGCAAATGCTATTGGAAAAATGATGTAGATAGACTTGCTCAATGCAGGGTCATCACAAACCTTCAATTTTTAAAAACAAACAAACAAAACCAAAAACCCAGTATCTGCAAAGTACAATGAAATGAAATAGGACTGTATTCAAAGACTAGAAAAAAAAAATGAGGCATTGAATTTTTTTTCCTTTCCGCAAATCTTTTTAATGTCTGGCTTACTGTAAAACTGTTGGATGTGCACATTGACTTCTGCACTAAGTCTGTTGCAACATGTTGCGTTGGTTGATGTGTATAAAGAAAAGCTTCCCTCACAGAGATTGGAGGCACAGAGGAACCCTTTGTACTGAAGCGATCCCAAGAAAGAAGTGCATGAAGGTGTGAGGCCTGGTTTTAGGGCAGTGGTCAGAGAGCAGAGGGGAGGGGCTAGTGTGGGGCAGAAGAATGGTCAGTCACCTAAATGTTCCCCTGGCTGATGCCCATGAACTAAGAGAAGTATGACAGCAGGGACACTGAAAGCTTAAGAGCAAAGTCTCCTACCTCTTGCTATTCCCATAGTGAAACTTGCTGAGCTTTCTCACAAGAGGCTTTAACAATGGATTTGAGCTTAAAAATAGGATTGGAAGTCTCCTTATTTGAGGACAGTAGAGGATGCATCCTGTGATGACTTTTGCATAATCTCTTCCCCTAGAATTTAGGAAGACCTGTGATTTGCTTCTACTCAATAAGCACTGCAAAGGTGATGAGATGTCTCTCCTTGATTAGGTTACATTAAATGGAAAACATGGCTGGATGTCACTCCTGTGATTACATTATGTGCTGTAAGATTCCCTCTTAATGAGATTTTGCTATTTACACCAGCGTGGATGAACCTAGAGGGCATTGTGCTAAGTGAAATAAGTCAGACAGAAAAAGGAAAACATCATATGATTTCACTTATACGAGGAATCTAAAAATACAAAACAAATGGAAAAAACAACAACAACAAAAAACAAAACTACAGAGAATAAGCTGGTAGTTGCTAGGTAGGGGCTAATCGGTGATGGAAAGTGGGAGGTATAGACTTCGAGTTATGGAATGCATAAGTCATGGGGATGAAATGTATAGAATAGGGAATACAGTAGGGTATTGTAAAAGTCTTGTACAGTGACAGATGGCAGTTACACTTGTAGTGAGCAGAGCAAAATGTATAGAGTCGACAAATCACTATGTTGCACACCTGAAACTAATATAACATTATGTGTAAACTACACTATGTTTAAAAATATAATATCTTATACATTACTACATATTATATGTAATATAATAAATACAAGTAATATATAATAAAAGTAGAATAATATATATTTTTAGAGATTCCATCTTAGCAAACTGGAAAGAGGTCCCCCTGCTGGTCAGGAAGAAGCAAACAGCCATGCCTATGGAGAGAGCCATGTGGCAGGATGCTGTGGGCCACCTCTAGAAACCAGAAACACCGACAGCCAAAGGCCCTCAGAAAGCCAGGGCTTCAGTCATATAGCAGCAAGGAAATGAATTCTGCCAATCAACTTGCAAGCAGATTTTTTTCTCAGTTGAGCTACTGGATAGAACGCAGCAGCCACCATACTTTCATTTCAGCTTGGAAAGACACCGAGCAGGAGACCCTGCTAAACTGATCCAGGGAAAGTGGAGTAATAAATGAGTATTGTTTCAAGCCACTAGATTCGTGGTGGTTTACTACCCAGCAATGGAAAACTGGATAATAATTCCTGGATCGTCTGGGTCACTTTGGTCTAAACCAGGTAGAGACAGGTAAGATGGAGGGAGACTTTTGTTGCTGAGTGCTGGAGTGCCCGGACCCATGGACCCATACTGAGGTGCAGAGGGATGTATTCAGGTGACATGGTCCCTGAACTGTCTCAGCCCAATGAGAAGCCCTTGTTCTTCCCATAGTCTTACCACTGAAGAGGGAGACAGTCTGCATCCCAAGGCCCAGAAGAAGGAGGGAGCTTTTATTTTTGCGAAGCTTTGTCCCCTGGGAAACTGTTTTTCTTTCCCACATCATCATAAAGAGCAACAGGAATTGTATGGGGTCCCCTTCCTGAAGCACCTACGCCCCTGGGGTGATGAGCGGAAAGGACAGGAGAAATCACAGCCTGACTGCTTGGTTGGTGTAAAGGTCTGGAACACTGCAGGTTTTAATCTTCATCTTTAATAGTTTTCATCTTTGACCTTTTAAGCTTCAATTCCCAGTGGGCTTGGAGCACCGCAGATAAATGCTATGACTATCAGTGATAATCAGCCTCGCCCGCAGGCTGCAGTCCAGCGATGGTCAAGGACCCAGTATCGCCACACCTGGAGCCTGAGAATAGAGCTGGAATCCCTGAAGGCAGAGGACTCACAGCATCCATCTGGAATATGGGGGCCATTCCCGCTCGTTGTTGGTGCCAGAAGACAGGGTTGTAGATTCCAGTATGGCTGCTGCTTCTGTGCAGGAGATGCAACAATCTGTCTCAAAGTCCCAGACACGGAGGGAGGCTGGGTCAAGGAAGAACTGGGCCCAGGACGCAGAGAGGGAGGAGAAATGCAGAGAAGGTGACCCAGGTGAACCTGGGAAGAGGCAGAGAAGCGTCAGTCCAGGTACCCACATGACCTCTTCCTTGACACTCACCTGTGTCCTAAGTGAGGCGGGGAAGGGAAGGGAAGTGGAGCCAAGGCCATGGTGAAGACACCCCAGAGCTCTTCCTCCTCAGACCCCAATACTCGGGCAGGGCACACAAGACTTTCTTATCCCCTCTGCATAGTTTGAGATGCAAGGGGGCTCTCCATACAAGTTTGCTCCTGAACTCTGGTGATTCTTAATTCCTCCTCTGCCCCAGGCCCTGAGGCTTAGCACCCAGAGGAGCATGAAGATGACCTACCCCAGGCAGGAAAGGTGTGGGGGACCTAAGTCCTCTTCCCAAGAAATTACTTTGAGGCCGGATCTGTGGGGCCTGGAGCTACAGAAGTACCACCTCCAGGGATCAGTGAGCACTTGGCCTTCTAGTGAGTTTCCCTCTATTTTTTTCGTAGTTCTAAAACAAAAATAGCTCTATTTTCATCGCTGGTCAAGAAAAAAATATGATAGAAAAAGTTCCAATAAATACAGAAAGGCATTTTAATATACCCAGTGTTATTTTAGTGACCATCTTCTGGACACCTTGGCCTGCTTATTTTGTGTGTCTCCCAGAAGGTAGAGCCCATGTAACTTTCACTTCCTCCCAGGAATACTGTAAACATTCATAAAGATTACTTGAAGCAATGAATGAATGAATGGAATATTCATGTTTTAATTTTATGTGAAGAGGACTGCATTGTATGATCAATCATGTGATCTGCATTTTGCTTTCAAATATTACAGACATCATCTCATCTTTTCAGTGTATCAATTGCAGTCAACACCAAAACAGCAATCAGGCCTCAGGGCTCCTGAGCAACTGGGAGGAGCCTGCCAGCCTTTGTAACTTTGCATACCAGCCCCTTTGTTTTCTTCAGAGAGTTAGTTACAACTTGCCACTTTAAAACAATGGTGTTCTTGTTTTGGGGTCTTTTTTTTTTTTTTTTCTTTCAGTTTTCATCCTAAACTTAATGAGCCAGAGACTGAGTATATCTGCCTGAGGGTTGCATCAGTACCACTCAAGGACAAATGTTTGTTGAACGAGTCCAGAAGACCAGAGGAAGGAGAGGCTGAGTGTCTCCAGATCCAAGCACGAAAAACTTGAGTTTTAAATGAGCTCTGTTCTAGGTGACTAACGTAGATCCAATGGGGATCAAGGTAATGACCTCATTTGCATGTACCTATGTATTCACACACTCTCTTCAGCTCTGCTATACCTCACAGGCATAGGGATATCTGGGGGAATGGCAAGGTAGACCCACAAAAACCACCCAGCCTTTACTTCCCTGTTACTCTCAGCCACCAGGACCTTCCTGCGGCCTGTGGTAACAGATTTAGGACCCTCTACATGACCAAGGCACAATGCCCGACCCTACCTCCCTTTCCAGAAAAAACACAATCTCAAAGTGTGAGGAGGTATAGTCCCTTAGGCCAGTGTGAAGGAGGCATGGGGCCGCCCCCTTGTGCTTATTTAAAAAAAAAAAAAATGTTTATTTATTTATTTAGAGAGAGAGAATGAGACAGAGGCAGAGAAAGACTCTCAAGCTGAAACGCCCAGAGTCTAAGAGACCCCCAAAAACGAACCACCAGAGTCCAGAGTCAAAGCTAAGCAGCAAGGGTCATTTATTGCAGGTTCGAACCTGGACCTCTGCACCCTCGTTGCCGGTGACGCCGAGAGGTCCTGAGAGAGGTTTTTACACCCCTTTTATAGACAGGTACAAACAAGTCATGGGGAAATCAGGAATTTTCCACAGTTACAGAGCTGCGATTGGTTGGTGTTTAAAGTTGGACACTTAACAGTATTCGATTGGTTCCTGCCTTTAGGTCAGACCACAACCGGGGGTACGGGTATCACAATGATTGATCAGGAATACACGGATGTGCCAGGCAACAATGATTGATCAGGAGTACACGGATGTGCCAAGTAACAATGGTTGATCAGGAATATACGGATGTGCCAGGCAACAATGATTGATCAGGAATACATGGGCGCGCCAAGCAATTGTACAGAAGCGGAACAAGCTGGTTAAGCTTGGTTAGGTTTCAGTTTCCCGTAACTTAAGCTTTTAGGTTTTAATTTTCTCAGGTCTCTCAAAGCAGGCTCCATACTCTCAGCATGGAGCCAGGGCTCGATCTCACGACCCTGAGATCGTGACCCGAGTCAAAATCAAGAGTCCCACACTTAACTGACTGAACCACCCAGGCACCCCTTGTACTTCCTTTTCTTTTTTTTAAAGTTTATTTATTTTGAAAGAGAAGGTGAACAGGGGAGAAGCAGAGAGAGAGAGAGAGGGAGAGAGAGAATATCGAGCGGGCTCTGTGCTGCCAGCACCAGAACCTGCAGGGCTAGATCTCACTAACCTTGAGATAATGACCGACCTGAACCGAAACCAAGAGACCAGGAGTTGGACGCTTAACGGATTGTGTCACTCAGGCGCCCCCTTCTTTTTTTAAATTGAAGTACAAGCTACCTCCGCTTTGCTCTTAACCCCCCTCTTTTCACCAGGAAAGGACCCTCAACCATCTGGGTCATGCCATCTCCCAGAAGCCCGACTTTTCTTCTCCCAAACGGACTGACCGGAAGCAGGTGCTCAAACCAGACACCGGCCTTGCAGACACAGGTCTTGGAACCATTCGGGCTGCCAGATCCCCAGTGCCCCCTGGTGGCCCCTGACGCAGAATCCCAAGGGTGAAGGGGCCACAGCGCTGAGAGACGCCGACCACAAGACCACCGGTACCGGGCGGTGCCTATCCATCCCTCCTTGGCAGCCTTGACCTCCCCGCTTCTCACGACCGCCCTCCCACATTTTCAGCCTTCTGGTCTAGTCCTGACTTTATCAAAAGTTATTTGTTGCTGAAAGAGAGGAAGCCTGCATTTAGGAGTAGTGAAAGCTGAGATCATCCAAGGACTGGGGGGAGGTAAGTAGTGCAAACCCAAGAATCTGGCTTCTGAAAAAGCTCTGGAAAACCAAATTCGGGGGGCGGGAGGGAGACTGAAGAAAGCACACCCCAGAGAGAGGACGATCTAATCAAACCCCAGCTGGGGTCTCCTCTGCCGCAGGGGTTACATAAACGGTAAAGTCCATGGAGTAGGAGGCATTGGCCTGGCCAAAGGCAAAAACATCTTTTCTAGACAAGGAGGTGGGAGTGGGGCGAGAAGCCTCGCTCAGGGCCCCGGCACCCCACATCCCGCTCCGGGGTGGGGGGGGGGTGGGGAGTTCCAGGCCTCGATCCTCTCCTCCGTCCCAAAGGCCTCCTTCATCCCACTCCAGCCCCATCCCCCACTTCCTTTACCGCATCCGACCCTCCGTACCCCGTGGAACCCACCCTAATCGTCCCCATCTCTCATCCCCCACCGCGACTCTCGTGCCCCCCACTCTCCCACCTCGCAGCCAAGTGGGCGTGGCCACAGGCACCACCCCTCCCCATCTTGCATCCTCTCTAGCTCATTAAAATAAACCCCTTCTGGACTCCCTGGACGACCCCACTCGTGATCCTAAGATCTCGTGAGATTTTGCCCTGGAAGGAAAGAGAAACCGGGATTGGTCAGATAAGGCTGTTTGCGGAGGCTGAGCTCAGTGCAGCTTGCTGAGTCATTGCGCGTCCTTTCCCTCCAGCGTCTGTGCGCAGGAGACCTCGTGGCCCAGTGCGCGGTCTGCAGAAAACGTAAGTTCAAGCCCCGGATCCTCCGCTTTCTCTTAGGGTGACCTTGGACTAATCGCTGGTTAGCACCCCCCCTCCCCCAACTCTCGCCCCTATTTTTTATCTGAAAAGTGAATTATCAAAACGGAGGGTTGGAGTGAAGACCGAACAACATGCTCTGGCTCAGGTCAGGCCACGTACGCCACCTGCTTCGTAAAAGTGGCCGTGGTTATGAGTCTCAAACGTAATAATTCATCGAACTCGGGCGTCTGCGTTTATTGTTTGATCTCATTAGATGGATGGGTATGCACTTGAAATGGGGTGGCTTTTCTAGGAATCTGGCCCCTCTGGAAGTGCCACGGTATGGGGGGACAGAAGAAGGGGCAGAAACGTGGTCTGTGTCTTCGCGGGAAGGGTTGCTTTTGACTGACCACAGGGTCTGCCACTCCAGATTGTTCTCTGGTTCAGCTCATGAGAAATTGGTAGTCGGATTTGGAGATTAGAGGGCGCCCCCGCCCCCCCCCCCCCCCCCCCCCCCGCATTGGGCAGGACCGGGTCTCAAGTATTCAATTTCTTCAGCAGTGTTCGCTGAGATTTTCATAGGGACCCGTGGCTTGCTCAATACACGTGTTAACACACAACCTCTTTGTTTCTCGAGCGTTTTGGTTCTTGCTCTCAGACTTGGGTAGATAACAGGTGACTGAGACGTTAGGAGACCAGGGCCACCAAGTATTGGAGGACCTTGAGGCCGGTCTGAGCCAGACCACAGTGGACAGAAGACGTCTTCAGGTAAGCTGCCCCCCCCCCCCCCAACCATCTTAGGTGTCTGGAAAAGCCCTGTTGTTCCCTCTGTTCTTATCTTGGAGGAGCTGGATGGAGTCTGCTCCATCTGGAGGCTGCTCAAGAGGGGAGGAAGATGCAGAAGGAGCTTTTATTTTTTTTCCAGTCATTTCCCCAGTGGAGCATTTGTCCTGTTGCTTTCTTATTAGAAGGAACTGTCTTGTGCTGGGGGCTTCATTCCCAAAGCCACGGTAATGTTCACAACCTCTGCTTGGGGGCAGGAGCAGGGCTGGCATCAGACCCTAGAGACTTGACTCCTGTTTGGTGTCAAGCAGGGACGGAGTGGGTGAGCCCAGGGAAGTTTTGGTCTCACTGCCCTGTGGGCTTGGGCCACTGGGGGTAAAGGGACACTCCTTGAAAGAGAACAATAATAGTGCCCAATTAGTGCTCCAGACAAATCCCAAGATCAGGGAGGCCTATGGTCTGACTTGAAACTGGAGAAGGGACGGAGGCCCCGGACAACCTCATGCATTGTGTCAGGCAGCACATAGGCATCCTTGATAGCAAGACGCCTGGCTTATAAGCCCAGAGTTACCGTGGCCTCCAGAGCAGGAAATGATGACCTTCCGTCCCAGAGCCACAGATACTAAGAGTGTCTGTGTCAGAACACGCTGGGACCAGGACCCTGAGAGGAGGAGGACCTGCAAAGAGGAGAGGTCAAGGTGAAAGCCATGATTCCAGAGGAGAATGGGGCAGAGGGGGAGAGAGGGGTCAGCCCCAGGCGACCAGAATGTCTCCCCTCCTTAGTGTCCCTCACCTGTGTAGAGTGCCAGGAAGATGAGCAGAGCAGAACCCAGGCCACGGTGGAGATGTCGCAGAGGTCTACTTCCTGTGGCGCCAGCGCCGCCCTGGGCCCCCCTTCTTATCCCCTGCTTCACATGTGGCAGGGACCTGCATGTGCCTCTGTACCTCAGATCCTGTGGGTGACACCCCATCAGTGAATTCTCTTACTTGCTCCTGCCGAGGGTGTGCAGGGGAGACGGGTTCTCGCAGGAGTTGTTCTGAGCCTGACTCAACCAGAGAGACAGAGCTGCTGAGCAGAGGTGCCTCTAGACAGTGAGCTCAGGCCTTTGCAGATTTCTTCCTGGGAATATTGCACCCCTCCCCAACCCGTCCTTCTGGATGCCTGACAGGGCCCACAGACTCAGCTGGTACAGACCTGCTGACCCCATGAGTGGTATGTTCCCATTCTCAGGTGACTTCTCCATGCTCAGCACAGAGCCCGACATACAAGGCTCGATCTCCCAACCGTGAGATCATGACCTGAGCTGAAAGAAAGAGATGCTTAACCCACTGAGCCGCCTAAGCATCCCGACATTTTATGTCTTGAGAAAGTAGAGGCTAGAAAAGTGAACTGCTTTGGTAACTTCCTAAGTTCTACCAAACACGAGGAATTCTTTTTACTCATCGTTGTGATTGAGAATCCAGCTTCAAGCGCACAGTGCCCATCTCCCGCAGAAGTGTAAAGGGAGATTACAGCTATGACAAAGGGTTGAAGATACCCCGGGGGAACTGATCCTGGCAAAAACCTTCACACGAAAGGAATTCTCTCAAAAATATGTCATGGCGTTGAAAACATGAAGGATAAGCTATCGGAAGCCTCCCCAAACTTAGAAGGCAGCATGATAGTTTGCCAGGGCACAGAAAAGATGCTCACTCTGTACCAAAAGTTATAGGAGAAGAACCATAAGCAATGTTAAAACCACTTTTGATACTTTTTTTTTTTACAGAGAAGGGATTTAATTTTTAGTGTTTAAAATCAGTATACTAAATAAACAGTAGTTTTACTATTTTATTCATTTCTTAACATACTTGTAACTGATAGGAAGGGAATTCTTAATGGGTTAGCAAAAAATAATTTTTAAATTGCCACAGAAAAGCCATAACTTTGCCTGTGAATTGTTAAGGTGGCTTTGCATAGTTTCATCTTGCATGGTCACTTTTATGACCCTGTTCTACCACACAAAGCAAAGTCAACCTGTGATTAACTTATTTTTCAGCTTGCTGCTTTTTCATTTGCTTACTCAATAGAATGCAAGATGCATGACCCTCAGTAAGTGTTTTTGAGTAAATCACGGATTGAGAAGAGAGCATGTGTCTGGGTATGGGGCAAGGGGCCAGCTGGTCCAGAGACATCCCTGTGAACATGCTCCAGTGCCTCCTGTCAGCCCTCAACTTACGGCATAGGGGATTTTTCCCACCAAGTGTGAGGCCAGTGTCCCTGGAACCCCGAGGATCATTGCTTCCTGTCCAGTGGAACAAATTCCAGTGGAAAGTGCCTGATAGCCTGATGCATCTGGCTTTACTGTGAGCTACCATGACCTTCTTATGGCTTGGAGTCCAAGATTTGAGGGTCATGGGGCGCCTGGGTAGCTCAGTCGGTTGAGCGTCCCAACTTCAGCTCAGGTCATGATGTCACGGCTTGTGAGTTCAAGCCCCGCGTCAGGCTCTGTGCCGGCAGCTCAGAGCCTGGAGCCTGTCTTCGGATTCTGTGTCTCCCTCTCTCTCTGACCCTTCCCTGCTTGCGCCCTCTCTCTCTCTCTCAAAAATAAATAAAACATTAACAAAAATTTTTAATAAAAATGAAAAGTAAATAAAGATTTGAGGGTCAATTTGGTGACAGGGACACAGTTCCAGACCCCATTCTCTCTCCCTCTTTCTCTCGCTGTCCCCCTGCCCCCCGCAAAGCACAAATCTCAGTCAGTTGAGCTGTGATAGGTAAGGAGGCTGAAGAGCAAAATCCCAAGGAGCAGCCCAAGGGCTGAATGCCGAGGCTGGGGCCCTCACCTTCCCTCTAAATCTGTCACCTTTGCATGCAGGAATTGGCTTGCCACTTTCTCTCCCTCTCCCCATACTCTCCATTTGTCTGATTCTGTGCCCTTGGTCTGCAGTGACATGCAGGCGTGCACATTCACACACATACACACACACACACAGCCACTGGCACCTTACTCAGGCGCACAGTGTCTCTAGGTAGTCTCAGACATGTCTCCACCCTTTAAGGGACACAGCTCTGTGGGAGCCAGAAGACCTGGCCTCCTGTTATGCTGTCATTTCCTCCTCTCCCTCCATTCTGGGCCCCACATGGGATGCTCTTGGCCTTTTCCTTTTTAGTCCCTTCTCCTGCCACCAGTCTGGAATGAGTCCTCCCCCACTGTGCCTCCAGAAACACTTCCTTAGAATTAACTGGCTAGATCCAGAGTGACCTGGACGTTGGACAGGTCCTCACTGGCAAGGAAGAAAGGAACAATCCCGTGTTTAGGTCTAGATGTCACCGGATTTGTTGAATACAGGAAGGGGCAGGGAGGGCCAAGAGAGAGACCTTTAATTTTTAAAGACACAGAGGGCAAAATATTTCAGGGTAGTAAGAGGTGTGACTCCAGGGGAAAATGTTGAAGACGTACTGGATACCATGTGGAATCTTGTCTACCCGAGGGCGTCCTCAAGAAAGCCTGAGAGGGACTGACCCCTGTATCAGGACTGGGCTCCCAGCTTCTCATTAGCCTGGCACCCCTGAAGACCAGTGGAGTTGGGGTCTTACTCTGGAACTCAGGAAGTGTCTTTTGGCATTGCTGGGGCCTCTTGCATCCAGAAAAGCAGTTGGGCTTATTTTCTTTCTTCACCTTGTGGCTTGTCATGTCCTCCAAGATAGTGCTCAGTAGAATTGAGGGAAATGCCTTGATTTCTGTTGATACCAATGGAAAGGTGTTCCCCAGCATTGTAGCCACTCCCCAGGCTCTAAGAGAGGTGGGCTCACGTGCCAGGGACACAGAGCGGGCTTGCCCAGTTGGCACAGAAGCATTCTAAAGACCTTCCAATAAGGTAGATGCTGTGGGATCCTAGTTGGAATTCTGTTGACTAGAAGGGGTGGGGGCAGGGCACCCACCCTGACGAGCCCAGGGGCTGCTCTGGCCTGTGTAGCAAATGAAGACCATGAGAACGGGTGACCAGGATGCAGTAGGAACATGCCTCAAATTCATGCCTTGGCCCTGGGAGTTGTCCGGAGCCAGTCTTGATCCTGGGCAGGAAGGACGGTCTATCTAGATGTGCTCTTGGTGCCCCTGCCTCCAACCGCACAGCGTGTCCCCTGGTCCAACAGGCTTCTATCTATGTGGAGGTGAACAGAGGAGTGTCCCTTGCTTCACAAGGGAAGAGTGTTTGGTTCATACTAAACATTGTTAGATCTGAAGGCAATGGTCACTCCTGCCCCCTTGGATCTGGATACTGGGATCCCACAGACACTTTCCAAACTTGGACTTCTGCAATTTTTCCTATTTTCCCAAGGTCCAGATGAAGTCTGTCATCAGGCCTCTCTAACATTGAGATTGTCTGATCACTTGGTGGGGCAGATCCATCCAGACCCCTCCTCTGAGGGTGTCTACCAAACTAATCCCTGTGTAGAGTTGAGTCCCGGATTCACTGGGCTAAAAATAAAATTACAGCGAACTTTAAATTTTCTGCAACAGTTATTGAGGGTACTGGATGAAATGTTCCAGAGCACCATTTCTGTGTCCAGTGACAGCTCAATAATCAGGGACATTTACGATTATCTTTGTTGCCAATCTCAGTCTCACAGCTCATTGGTAGCGGTGATTGCCTAGTGGCTAAAATGCCAAGAGAGCACATTCCAGTTTAACCCTATTTTATGCACACGGGTAATAGAAATTTGGAGAAAGCAGTCTCCATGAAGATACTAAAATGGAGAACATCGTGGAGAGAATCCCAGTCTCCTTGCCAGTAGTATATAAGAATTGTTTGGGCATCACCATGCAAGGAGTAAAGAATAGCCTGGAGAATTCTTTATGGGGGGAGATGTTCTCACTCTGTGTGTTCTGAAACCACCAATGTGTGATCCAGCGCAGCATGGGAATCATCTCTAAATTTGGCAGATCCTTAAATGTCAAATATAGCTTCAAATTTTGTAGGGAAAGGTGTTGGTATTTGTGCACGAAACCTAATATGGAGAGTGGGGGAAAGTTTTCCTGTTCCTAATGGTGCTTTCCCAGCAGAATGGGAGTAACTAAGAAGCTTAGGGGCAGAGCCAGAAGGAGCTTTTTGAAGTTGCATTTATATTAGTTGTTTCCTAGGATTGAGGAAACAGCAGTTGTCAATATATACCTGGGAAGGGGCCTTTGGAGATCACATTTAGGGCCGAGGCCCCCGTAAAATGCCTAGACCTGATTGGCCTTTGAAAAGTCAGGTTCTGGAAGAGGATACCTGAGCCTAAAGAGAAAGTCTTCTGGTGGCAGCTTCTTGATGACAAGGCTACGTGTGTTTTAGCTCACGCTTATTTCTCTCCCTGCCTCTCAGACCCCAAAGAGCCCACGGCCTTCACCCCTCAGTGGCTGTCAGAATTGGACTAGTCCTGTCCCCGGTTTGGTTGCCAGTACTGTTCAAATACCCAGCCCCTCCCTTCTTCTGGCCAACCCCTGGTTGTAATTCTGACCTGAACTCCTTCAGGGAAGCCTTGACCGTCAAAATATGGAAAACCAACAATTCTTCAATTGTACCACTGTTCCTTTGTGAATAGACACACAGTTTGTGGTTTTAGGTAATACAAAGTTTAAGTGCCTATGTGATATTCTGGAAGTTTATTTTATTTATTTTTTTCTTTTGAGACAACACCACTGTCTGCATAAAGCTGTCTTAACTCGAACATTTGGATTTTTCTGATGTGGCCAAAACTCCCCCAAGTGTACCTCCAGGTTGGTTTTCTTTCTTTTTCTTTCATGCATGGGGCATATGATTCAGTCAGTTGTATAGAGAAAGTCAGAAACCCAATCTGGATTAACTGGATGGAGAGCCAGTGATAAGATTGTGCTTTCAGTTGGAAATTGAAATGTCAGCTAGAATTTGAAAAGGGGGGTGAGGCCAGAAAGGCCTATAATATTGCATCTGAGGAGCCAGCCGAGAGACCCAGAGGTCTGGAGCAGTAGAGTGCCGCCTGAAGTCCGAGCCGATGGTCCCCTGCGCCATGCCCCATCGTGGGGAGGCGGCAGCCGCAGGCTGGGACACTGCCATCGCACTGCCCTCAGCCGTGTCGTGTGAACAAGTAGGCTTTGCTTTTGCCTCGGAATACAGTTTTGCCTTAATCTCAAACCTTTTGATTTCTGCTTTGGTGTCTAGGCCATTTTACAGACATTTACAATATTTCTTAATCAAATAGCTTTTTTTTTTTTGGGAAATGAAAGACATCCAGTTAGTTGGACTTTTTTGATGATGTTTTAAATTTTAAACATTTAGTTTGTGTTTGGGAATTATAGTTCATAAAATTTATTGTTTTGTGATTTTACTAGTTAGAGCTTTTTTTTTAGAAAAATAAACTAAAAGCTTGAAAAATATTCCGTAGGAAAAAAAAATACTCCATAGAGTATTTTTAAAAGTGGAGGCTTTGTTCTGAATATGAGCTGTAAACAAAATGTTTCTCTAAACAAAATGGTAATTTTCTTATTTGTAGGAGAGACATAATAAAATCATTTGGGGAATAGTGTATTTTTTTTATCTCCAACTACCACATGCTTTAGAACATTATGCCACTTTTACAGTTGAAAATTTTTTAAATGACGTAATGGTACTTATTGTACGGACGTTCTTTAATCTTTCCCATCTGGGTTGATTGTTAGAGCTGAGGAGGGGGTTATGCTGGGCCACGTGGCATTCCTTGTTCCTCTGTACTTTCAGTCCTCAGGTTATAATCATCAACTTTTCTCAAAAAAGGATGGGGCCAGTGGTTATCTTGTTCTCCCACCAGGGCCTGGTAAGATGCTCATTCTGGCTCCCGCACAGGCAGAACTGTGGGTTTGCGGCCACCTAGCAGAGAATGGAACTGGGGTAAACTGAGGACTCCCCAACTATTGTCAGAACAGTGATTTTGGCTTTGAATTCATTTCTCTCAAGGCTGGAGGGATAATGGGGTTGCTCATACTTATTAGCCTTGTTCCCTGGATGTTTCGCCAGGATTCTTTTCGGAGCAGATTCATCAGGATGAGCCTCCCGGCCCCACCCAGACTCGTGGATCTGGCAGGTCAGAGCCTGCTGAAGGACCAGGCCTTGGCCATCGCTGCTCTGGAGGTGCTGCCCATGGAGCTCTTCCCACCGCTGTTCACAGCGGCCTTCGCTGGGAGGTACAGTGAGACCCTGAAGGCAATGGTGCAGGCCTGGCCCTTTGCCTGCCTTCCTCTGGGGGCCCTGATGAAGGAGCAGCAGCCTCACCAGGAGATCTTTCAAGCTGCACTGGATGGACTCGACGTCCTGCTTGCCCAGGAGCCTCGGCCCAGGTGAGGGTGATCCCGTAGCTTGAGAGGGCCCTCGGGGTCCCAGCTCTTGCTTGGGGTCAGGGAGAGTACAGGGCCACAGGGTAGGCCAGAGGCTTCTGCTGGTGCCGGTGAGGAAGCTCAGAGCTGTCTTGGGGCCATCGCTGGGGTCACTCTTGGAACAGGCTGTGCATATATAGAGCTGATTGAGATGCAGAGGTGACCAAAGAAGCATGTGCCTGACCCTTCTTCATGGCACTTAAAGGTGCTACAAGTGGGGAGCGGGAAGGATCTCAGTAGCCCAAGGAGACACCGACATACAGAGTTTGGACTAAAAGTACAGGCCAGATGTCTGGGCCTCGCCTAGATTCTGAGACTCATGGTCGTATTCCCTGTTGATCTGAAAGCTTCTCGGTCTGTCTCCCATCTTCCCTGCAGGAGGTGGAAACTTCAGGTACTGGATTTACGGAAGAATGCTCATCAGGACTTCTGGACCGTGTGGTCTGGGACCAGGGCCAGTATATACTCCCTGTTGGAGCCAGAGGTGGCCCAGCCCGTGAAGAAGAGGCGAAAAGTAGATAGTTGCAGGCCAGGGCCCAAGCAGACCTTGGCTCCTGTGGAGGTGCTTATCGATCTTTGCCTCAAAGAAGGCACCCCTGATGAGTCTCTCGCCTACCTCATCCGGAAAGTCAAGCAGGGCAAAGGTCTGCTGCACCTGTGCTGTAAGAAGCTGAAGATTTTCGCCATGCCGATGCAGAACATCAAGAAGATCCTGAAAATGGTGCAGCTGGACTCTATCCAGGATTTGGAAGTGAATTGTACCTGGAAACTGTCCACCCTGGGGAAGTTTGCTCCTCACCTGGGTCAGATGGGCAATCTGCGTAGGCTCCTCCTCTCCCACATTCACATGTCTGCCCACTCCACCCCCACGAAGGAGGAACAGTGTGTCAGCCAGTTCACCTCTCAGTTCCTCAGGCTGCACTACCTTGAGGAGCTCTATTTGGACTCTATCTCCTTCCTTAAGGACCGCCTGGACCAAGTGCTCAGGTGAGGGATGGTGAGGTTTCTTGGCAGACGGGCACAAGCCCTTTTTCATTCCAGTAAACAGTAAGGGGCGTCTGCCGCATGCCTGCCGTTTGACATTGCCGGAGGGCAGGAGTCACTGAAGGTCCACACACGGCCATGATGTCCCCATGCGTGTTGTCACATAACCTCCCAGATGAAGGTTGGGGGTATGAACTAGAATACACACTCCTCGAAGGGACTCCTCACTAGGAGTCTGTATATGGGGGGTTGGGGGCAGGTGAGTGTGCCTTTGAGAATTCTTCCTGAGAAAACGATGCCTGAATGATGATGGTCAAAACTAACAAAAAAAAATAACTAAACCTGAGGGAGTTGATGAAGGGAAAGCGTATCCTGACGTGAGGTTTCAGATCGCAAGCTCTGTGCTCGGCAGCTTTGACAACGTGAGCCTCTCCCTCCAAACCTGCCTCCCATCCCTGGCAGTAAAGGGTTGCTCTGGGTTCCACGTCCAGAGGAGATGCCTGATTCTGGGCACGAGTGGGAGGGAGCAGAAATGCGGAACGGTGTCAAGTCAGATCCTTCGGGCTGCGTGCTGCCAGACCTTGCCCACGTTAGCCCTTCACGCCCATTTCCCATTGGCCTCATGCAAACGGGTCCCAGCGACGGGTCTGAGCAGCGGCCAGAAGGAAGCCTGAGTTGAAAGCATTTCTAGTCCTGTGGCCCAGTACTAGATTTCAGTGGTTCCCTTCCTTGAGACACGGGGCCGGGCTTCCTTTTTGAGTGCCTCTTGTTGCTCCATTGATCTGTGCTTACAACACCTCTGAAGGGCGTGCTGTGCTCCACTTGCCAGCAGAGGGGATGTTTGAGGTTTCGTTCACTTTGACCAAGTCACCCAGCACATAAGTGATGGAGAAAGGACTCCACTGAAATATGGATTGACTTGAGTGCCTTTTTTCCGCACTCGGCATCCTGGGGCTTGACCATCATCTGTGACGTATTGGGTTTTGGTGGAGTGGGCCTCTCTTCCCTCGAGGCCTGGGTCATCCCCACGTCCCTCCGCCTGCCACCTCCATCCTCTAGAACTAACTGCTCTGTCTCTTCCCAGCTGCCTGAAGACCCCCTTGGAGACCCTGTCAATAACTAACTGCCTGCTTTCGGAATCAGACTTGACGCATCTGTCCCAGCACCTGAACGTCAGTCAGCTGAAGGACCTGGGTCTCAGTGGGGTCAGCCTGACCTGTATGAGTGCCGGGCCCCTCCAAGTTCTGATAGAGAGAGCCTCTGCCACCCTCCAGGACCTGGACTTAGATGAGTGTGGGATCATGGACTCCCAGTTCAGTGCCATCCTGCCTGCCCTGAGCCACTGCTCGCAGCTCATGACTTTCAGTTTCTGTGGAAACCCCATCTCCATGGCTGTCCTGGAGGACCTGCTTCACCACACCGTCGGGCTGAGCAAGCTGAGTCACGTGCTGTATCCCGCCCCCCTGGAGAGTTACGAGGATGTC
This sequence comes from Panthera onca, assembly GCF_046562875.1. Lineage (NCBI taxonomy): Eukaryota > Metazoa > Chordata > Mammalia > Carnivora > Felidae > Panthera > Panthera onca. Next base: position 18,948,671 of record NC_138350.1, read on the forward strand.
CGTGGCACCCTCCACCTGGGCAGGCTTGCCCACCTGCATGCCAGGCTGAAGCAGATGCTGCAGGAGCTGGGGCGGCCTGGCATGGTCTGGTTCAGTGCCAACCCCTGTCCTCATTGTGGCGATAGGACCTTCTATGACCCGGAGCCCATTCTCTGCCCCTGTTACATGCCTGTGTAGCTGGATGCGTGTATCCTAGGCCTCGTTCTGGGCACTTGGATGCTGAAGCCCAGGTGTAAGTGTTTCTTGACGGAACACAGAAGCCACAGTTTGAGACACCTGCCCAATGTGAGCAGCTAAAGGAAAGGTGATCGGGGAGGGGGGGATGTTGACCTGGGAGTTAATGGGATCTTCGGGGAGACGCATTTAGAGCATTAGAAGTATGAATCTGAATTTCTAGAGGGAGATTCGAGTTTGGGAGGTAGATGTGGGAGTTATCCCTGAATGGATGGTTGTAAAGCAGTGGTCAGAAATAAAGAGCCTCAATGTCAACCATCTGGTGTCCTCTGTGCTACGTTAAGCTTATTCTGCAGTTTAAGCCTCGGGAATCTGCAGTTACTGATTAAACAAGAAGGTACGGCATCTGTGATGCACAAACGCTAAACTGGGTGAGGTTCGGCCCCAGGAGTTCACGGCACCATTTGTCATTCCTTCATTTGGCTCTTGTGTCTGGTGCATCTGTTACCTTCTCACTTACTTCCGTGGCTATTTAATTGGTCAACACACACACGGTGCATCCTCAGGGCCCGGAACATACTAAGTGGCCAGTAGTGCACTAGAGGAAAAGTGCTTTTCGGAGGCTCCCACTGCTCACTCTGCCAAGGCTCTGTACTCAAGCACTCCTCACCAGTGGATCCAGTGGATCCATAGTCTCCACCCCTGGCCTTTGGATGCACCAAGATACGGCTTCACTGTGCACAAGTCAGGTCCCCAGTACTAGAGGGGTCATCACCCTGAAGATGAGTCAGAGCCTTTGGGCCTCACCAGCCCATGACTGTCTTCCAAACAGGGCCAACCCTTTATAGAATTCAACTAACTGTGGTCAGTAAAAGCATCTAAATTCCTTTTAGCAAAATAAGATCATGTAGACCTATGACATTGGTTTAATATTTGTTTCCCACATTAAAAATATGACCTGTGTTTGTGGGGCTAGGTGATGTCAATGCAAGATTGACCACCTCCCCAGAAAATCTGCCTTCCTCCCCATCAAGGTGGTAAGCCAACCCTGACCAAGGAAGATGCTGTGGATTTGGGTTCCAAGAGTGAGTAAACCCTTACCAAGCCCTGGGGTGCACTTTGGTGGAAGCTGGTATATGTCTGACTTTGGAATTGGGGGTGTGCAGGGCCACCCTGTGAGATGAACCATCCAAATGAAAAGAAGATGTCCTACTGTGGGGTCAGACCCCATGCTCAATGGGCAATTGGCTCTCCAGTGAGCAAGAAGGCTCCCTGTCCTACACCCCTGCGTCCTGGCCCTAGGCTTCCTCATCTCCCTCACTGCATGGGCAAAATATTTTGGGAGGCCACACACTAAGGCCCGGGGCAGGGCTCCATCTGAACGTTTCGTTGAGTGTGAGGAAGTACTCTCTGCTCTATTCCAGTGCCTCTCATTCAGTGCTAGCACTCTGTGTGTGTGTGTGTGTGCACGCACTGCTGTCTTTGCTAGGCATCAGCAACTTCTTATTTTGCCACACACACAACTGGCCCTTCTCCATTCTCCTCCTGTAGCAGTTACCCTGTTCTGCCTTCCATCCTCCTACCCTACACCCTGTAAGAAAGAACCAGAAATGGGCCCATCAGCTTATGGGACACACTTTGCCATTTCTGAAAGAATAGAAAATGCAGAAACCCGTATAACAGTATGTTCAAAAAAAGGGGGGGTCGATAAAAGGCCTCACCTTTTCCTGACGTGCACCCTGTTTCAGCGTCCCTGACATGGACCCTGTAATTACAGGAACTATTCTCCAGAATGGGAACCAGCAGCTTTGAATTTGAGAAAAAGCATACAAAATAGACTGTCTTAGAGGAAGAGCAAAAAGCAGAGCATCACGTGACCTCAGCATTGGGTTCCTCAACCATAAAACAGAGACAGTAATACTCCATAGCAGCCTGGTGAGATTTACCTATGGGGCTAACTTAATGCAAAGCACTCATAGAAGTGCCCTGTTCATGGATAGCCCCGTGCAGGAGAGTGATATTTATAGCTGCCCAACACGGTAAAGGAAGAAAAAAGTCAACACTGCATCTTGCTTTTCTTTGTTTTTTAAAATTTTGATAGCGAGCTGGGGAGGGGCAGAGAGAGAGAGAGAGATTGAGAATCCCGAGCAGGTGCTGCACTGTCAGCACGGAGCCTGATGCAGGACTCAAACTTAAGAACTGTGAGCTCAAGACCTGAACCCAAATCAAGAGTCAGTTGCTTAACCTACTGAGCCACCCAGGTACCCACTGCATCTTGCTTTTATTTTATTTATTTATTTAAAAAATTTTTTTAATGTTTATTTTTGAGAGAGAGACAGAATGTGAGTGGGTTAGGGGCAGAGAGAGAGGGAGACACAGAAGCAGAAGCAGGCTCCAGGCTCTGAGCTGTCAGCACAGAGCCCGACACGGGGCTTGAACTCACGAGCTGTGAGATCATGACCTGAGCCGAAGTCGGACGCTCAACCGACTGAGCCACCCAGGTGCCCCTGCATCTTGCTTTTAAAGCAGGGTGCCCTACAGTCAGGACTCTGTTTGGCTTGGACACCTCATCTGAGAGATAAATCTGGCAGGATTATTTACTCAGAATTTAGACTTTGCCATAAAAATATTCAAAGAGCATAGTACCAAGGCAAAGAGGTTTTTAAAAGTTGGGTTTATCTGGAGAGAGTCCTCATTGGTAAGGATGGCCATACGAGCTGTACGGGGAGGTAGTGACTGTTGGTGGCAGGGGGCCCACATAGATGGAGGCCCCATCGGGGGACAGAGGAGTCTCCAGGTCATTAGAAAGCAAGCAGTGGGAGTATGGTGCACACAGAAGGTTCTTGGGTATTAATTCACCTCGGAGCTGTCTGCTGTGCACAGAAGGTAGATTAGATTTAGGGCAGCTGGGGAATAAGAGCATGAATGGGAAGAATGTGGACAGAAAAGAATCAGAGCACAATCTCATATAGCAAGCCTGGGAAATCATCGAGAGGCCGAAAAGATACTGAAAGACGACCCAAGGCCTAGGCAGAATGAAAGTGTCTAATAATTCTCAGAGACAGAGTTGGGGAAAAGAGCTATTTTCTAAGGCCAGCAAGAAATGTTGACTTGACCCACAATCCAGAAGAGTATTAGGGATCCAGATCATTGGTTCTACTACTAATAAGGGTAAGGATGCAGTGGCCATACAATTAGAAAGAGAGAGAAATAGCCCAGACTCTGCCACCGACATGAAATCATTGTGAAAAGCATATTTTCATCACCTGACCAATCTCATATTTTACTGGTGATCTGGGGCCATGAAACTTAAAAAAGGAATCAGCTAAGCAATGGAAGGCCCCTCAGGCTGAGCTGAATTCTGGTTTGAGATTCATTTGCTACTCCCGAGAGAGAACTTCAGCATGAAGAGGAGACAAACCTGAGGTTCTCACAGGAGGATGTTGGTCCAGACATTTAAGAGTTGGAGAGATTAATTTAGAAAGAGTAGAAGAACAAGGAGAGGTGACCTGGTATTTGGATAAGCAGAATTTAATATAAGATGACAAGGCGGGGCCTCAGAGGGCTGGAGCACAAAGCCATTGCTCACAGAACTTTCTCCAATATTTTCTTCAATAGATCTTCCAATCTCTAGAAAGAGCAGGGACACGAGTCCCTGAGTCTGTGTCATGGGCAACTGCAGACTATGGAAATATAGGCCATCAGCACTGCGTGGATCCTAAACGTGCCAGAGTAGGTTTCAAATGAGATGCACATATGCCTGATCGATCCTGGTGTCTGTCAAACCTCTGCAGGCCCTATTCACTCATGGCCCTGGTGAGCACCTGTACAGCTTTCTTCTAGTCCACAGGCTATTTGACATTTTGAAAATTAATAAAGAGACACTTCACTAAATGAGAGGTCCCCCAGAAAGGGGACCTCTCATGCCTAGCATTTCTTGGAGCCCATTGCATGCCGCAGACTCAACAGGAAGAGACCTACCTTCTAGTCCCAACAGGAAGAAGAGGATGCTTTACTACCAGCAGCAGGAGGAAGGAAGATGTTCTCCTCCCCGCCCTTCCCCATCCCCTCCCTCCCCTGAAACAGCCCAGCCAATGGGAGACAGTCCCAACTCAGACAATGAAAAGTCACTATACTTTTAACTCCTAGTTTACTCCAATGGACTTTTTGTTTATAAAAACCCTTCCCAGCACCCACCCCACATTTCCTCTATATAAGAATATTCCTCTGCTTTGTTCTCCGGACTTGCCTATCATTTCGCCACAGCATCCTTGTCCTGGATTGCAATTCTCTGCTATTCCCAAATAAACCCATTTCACTGATAAAAATAACTGTTTCTCTCCTTCCTTCCTCCCTTCCTTTCTTTCCTTTCTTTCTTAGTTTATGTATTTATTTTGAGACAGAGAGAGAGAGAGAGTACAAGCGAGGAGAGGGGCAGAGAGAGAGGAGAGATTCCCTAGCAGAGACTGACGTGGTGCTCAAACCTACGAACCATGAGATCATGACCTGAGCTGAAAGTAAGAGTCAGACTCTTAACAGACTGGACCACCCAGGCACCCTGCACTTCAGGCTGCTTGAGAAAACTTGGTTAATCATGATAAATGGTTAGTCACTTAAGTGAAAAAATTAGGCCAGTCTATAATATAAATTACATTGCTGAGTTTTGCAAGTTGAATATTCTATATGAAATATGCAATGGGCTCAATTGTGTTCCCTCAAAATTTGTATGTTGAAGTCCTAACCCCTAGTACTTCTGAGTGTAACTACATTTGGACATAAAATGATGTCATATGGGTGGGCCCTAATCCAACATGACTGATGTGTTTATAAGAAGAAAAGATTAGGGCACAGACACCCTCAGAGGAAAGACCACATGTGGACATAGTAAGAAGGCAGTCATCTGCAAGCCAACGAGAGGGGCCTCAGGACAAACCAACCCTGCTGGTCCACCTTGACCATGGACTTCTAAATCCAGAACTGTGCAAAAATAATTTTCTGTTATATAATTGATCTAATCTGTGATATTTTGTTATAGCAGCCCTGGCAAACTAATACATGATGTGTGCTGAAATGATTCAAGTCATTTCAAAAATACTAATGGGCACTTTCACCCTTACATCAAGCCAGCTTAATTCAGCAGGGGGAGAAACAGTTCAATAGACAGAATTTTGTTTCTATCACAAGGCACTGATGTGGTGGTAATGGTAATGGTAATGATGTGGTAGTGAAAACAATAATTGCATACCAAACATAACAAGTGCAGCTCTTTAGTTATCTATTGCTACAAAACACAGTATCCCAGAACTTAGTAGCTTAAAACAACTATAAATATTTCTTACTTCACACTTGCTGTGGCTTAGATAGGTGTTTCTGTCTCAGGATCTCTCATGAGGGTACACTATGAGGCCAGCATTACTTTGATTCCAAAACCAGACAAAAATCCACTAAAAAGGAGAAGTACAGACCAATTTTCCTGATGAACATGAATGCAAAAATTCTTAACAAGGTACTAACCAACTGGATCCAACAATACATTAAAAGAATTATTCACCACAATCAAGTGGGATTTATACCTGGGATGAAGGGCTGGTTCAATATCCACAAATCAATCAATCAATGTGATACATCACGTTGATAAAAGAAAGGACAAGAACCACATGTTCCTCTCAATAGATGCCAAAAAAGCATTTGACAAAATATAGCATCCTCTCTTGATAAAACCCTCAAGAAGGTAGGGATAGAAGGATCATACCTCAAGATCATAAAAGCCATATACAAAAGACCCACTGCTAATATCATCCTGCATGGGGAAAAACTGAGAGCTTTCCCCATAATGTCAGGAGCACTACAGGGATGTCCACTCTCACCACTGTTATTCAACATAGTATTGGAAGTCCTAGCCTCAGCAATCAGACAACACGAAGAAATAAAATGCATCCAAATCAGCAAGGAGGAAGTTAAACTTTCACTTTTCACAGATGACATGATACTCTATATGGAAAATCCAAAAGATTACACCAAAAAAACCCTGCTAGAACTGACCCATGAATTCAGCAAATTTGCAGAATACAAAATCAATGCACAGAAATCGGTTGCATTTCTATATAATGAAGCAGCAGAAAGAGAAATCAATGAATCGATCCATTTTACAATTGCACCAAAAACCATAAAATACCTAGGAATAAATCTAACTAAAGAGGTGAAAAATCTATATGCTGAAAACTATAGAAAGTTTATGAAAAAAAATGAACAAGACACCAAAAAATGGAAAAAGATTCCATGCTCCTGGATAGGAAGAACAAATATTGTTAAGATGTCAATACTACCCAAAGACATCTTCATTTCAATGCAATCCCTATCAAAATAACACCAGAATTCTTCACAGAGCTAGAACAAATAATCCTAAAATTTGTATGGAACCAGAAAAGACCCCGAATAGCCAAAGCAATCTGGGAAGAGAAAACCAAAGCAGCAAGCATCACAATCCTGGACTTCAAGCTGTATTACAAAGCTATAATCATCAAGACAGTATGGTACTGGCACAAAAACAGACACTCAGATCAGTGGAACAGAATAGAAAACCCAGAAATAGACCCACAAATGTGTGGCCAACTGATCTTTGACAAAGCAGGAAAGAATATCCGATGGAATAAAGACAGTCTCTTCAGCAAATATTGTTGGGAAAATTGGAAAGCAACATGAAGAAGAATGAACCTGGACCATTTTCTTATACCATACACAAAAATAAACTCAAAATGAATGAAAGACCTAAATGTAAGACAGGAAGCCATCAAAGTCCTAGAAGAGAAAGCAGGCAAAAACCTCTTTGACTTTGGCCACAGCAACTCATTACTCAACATGTCTCTGGAAGCAAGGGAAGCAAAAGCAAAAATGAACTATTGGGACCTCAACAAGATAAAAAGCTTCTGCATAGGAAAGGAAGAAATCAGCAAAATTAAAAGGCAACCAACAGAATGGGAGAAGATATCTGCAAATGACATATCAGATAAAGGGTTAGTATCCAAAATCTATAAAGAACTTATCAAATTTAACACCCAAAAAACAATCCAGTGAAGAAATGGGCAAAAGACAAGAGTAGACACTTCCAAAGACATCCAGATGGATAATGGACACATGAAAAAAATGCTCAACATCACTCATCATCAGGGAAATACAAATCAAAACCACAATGAGATACCACCTCACACCAGTCAGAATGGCTAACATTAATAACTCAGGCAACAACAGATGTTGGTGAGGATGTGGAGAAAGAGGAACACTTTTGCACTGCAGGTGGGAATGCAAATTGGTGCAGCCACTCTGGAAAACAGTATGGAGGTTCCTCAAAGAAGTAAAAATAGAACTACACTACAACCCAGCAATTGCACTACCAGGTATTTATCCAAAAGATACAGGTGTGCTGTTTTGAAGGGGCACATGCACCCTAATGTTTATAGCAGCACTCTCAACAATAGCCAAATTATGGAAAGAGCTCAAATGTCCATTGATGGATGAATGGATAAAGAAGATGTGGTATGTATGTACAATGGAGTATTACTCGGCAATCAAAAAGAATGAAGTCTTGCCATTGGCAGCAATGTGGATGGAACTAGAGGGTATTATGCTAAGCTAAATTAGTCAGAGAAAGACAAATATCATATAACTTCAGTCATATGAGGGCTTTAAGATACAAAACAGATGAACATAAGGGAAGGGAAACAAAAATAATATAAAAACAGGGAGGGGGACAAAACAGAAGAGATTCTTAAATATGGAGAACAAACTGAGGGTTGCTGGAGGGGTTGTGATTGGGGGGATGGGCTAAATGGGCAAGGGGCATCAAGGAGGACACTTGTTGGGATGAGCACTGGGTGTTCTATGTAGGGAATGAATCACTGGATTCTATTCCTGAAATCATTATTGCACTATATGCTAACTAACTTGGAGATAAACTAAAAAGAAAAAAAGATAAAAGAAAAGAAAAGGAAAGTGGTTCTTAAGGCACATTCATTACCCCTGAATATATAGTTATAAACATGCTTTTATACCACTAATATCCCCCCACATGTTTTAATTTAAAAATTAACAAAAATGTGTACAAGATAAAATATTTATTCAAATGCTGACTGAAGTGCATTTTCAATCACCAAAGAAAGAGTCACATCTGATTTCAGGATTTTGGTAGTTCTTTTAACTTGGAGATTTCCTCCTTGGCATGATTCATCTGTTGGAGTTTTTGCCTTATTCCACCTGGTAAAGGTAGCATTTCCCTAAAGGCTGCTTCTCTGCCAATCTTGCAGTGCTAAGACTTTTAACTAATTCAACTTGCCCATTAGAGGACTTTGCTATGACAGGTTCTTGGGTTTTCTTCCTTGGGGGTGTCCATTAGAATTGGAGGCTCCCTCTATCTCCCCCTTTCTTGTGACTAAAGGAGCTGGATCTAACACATAATTTATCATCTATGAATGCCCTAGAAATTAACATCTCCCTGCTTTTTGGTAAGCGGGTGATACAAATCATCATTTATTAAATCTTTTAGCGTGTCTTGTTGGTGTGCATATTGATCACTCTGTGCTCTACCCTTTCATTTAAGCTGGGAAAAACCATCCTTCTGTGATTTCTTCCTCCAGGGAAAAGGCATAATAAATGTGAGAGCAAAGGAAGCAGGAAGCCAAAGGCACTGCCACCGATTACAAAAGCCAAGTCTCTTGGGATGAAGCTCTTCCAGGGAGAGGGGAAGAGGAAAAAGCTTGTAAGAACAACGGGAGATCCATGACCCAGGCTCTCCAGGGAGATGGAGAAAGACAGCAGAGACAGACTACCCTGATTAGTGCCCTCTTGAACAGGGGTGTCTCCCTGGGCCATGCCACAGAGACCACTTTCTACATAGCTTTGGTTTACATGTAAGGAAGCCCCCCAGTCCTATGGACCTCATCTCCTGGGTACAAAGTTCATAGCTTGTCTGAGACACCCAGCCCTGGTGGTGGATAATCAAACTGACCATATATCTCCTTCACTATCATGATCTTGGGTCCCAGAGACAACGTTGTGGTCAAAAAGCTGCCTCCTTGGATCATGAGCTGGGCTTCTTTGGCCCTGAGGCTAGTTATGGAAGGAAAGGTGAGATCAGACAGTTTCCTGAGCCCAGCATGCTGCCCAGAAGTATCCTCATGTTAGCTGGTGACAGGCAGTCCCTGTGGGGACAGGCTTTGATGAAATCAAAACCAGACATTCCTTTCCCCGAATCCAGGGAATCCCTGTGCCCAGGGCTCATTTTGTGGAGGCTCCTGGAGGTGTAGAGAACTGAAGAAATAACATATTCCCTCTTTCTGGCCCTCTCTCTACTCACGTTCCTTTTTTGGCTACAGGCCTAAATTCCCTCTGATAAGTCGGTCTTCTGTCAAGCCAGTCTGCAGGAGGCATCTTGTTTTTCTCTATGGAAACCACATTGGATAAGTAGTCACTTCGCTCAGCAGACCCTCCTAGTGTGCGCAGAGCAGGTTAAACTTAAGGTCTCTGCTTATTCATAGCTTAACATTTTAAGGTCTTTCTGTATGTCAGGTGATTAGATTTCAGCCAATTCTGCTAAATGGCTACAGTTTGTTTTTCTTTCTCTTCTTAGCTACAATACGTGGCCTAGAACACAGATATTTCCCCTCACATCCGGGATGGTACAAAAATGGAACTCTCCGTGTCCTCAAGGTTCTGTCCTTCCCCATCTAGGAGACAAAGAAAAGGATGTGGGGCCAGAAGGAGTTGAGTGGGAGTCCCTACCAGCAGTGGCATCCATGAAATAGTCCAAAGGAGGAGCAGGTTGCTTCCTGGAAAATCAGGGAAGACAAGCATTTGTTTATGAGCAGGAGTCTTTTGGTTGCTGAGCTATCACCTGTATACCCCCTACCTGTCCCTGAAGTGAGCCCTCTCCATTGGCTCCTGTTCTAGAGAGCGTGTTAGTTTGCTAGGGCTGCCATTACAAAATACTGCAGGCTGGGTGGCTTCAACAACAGAAAATTATTTTCTCATAGTTCTGGAAGCTAAAGTCCAAGATGAAGGTGTTAGCAGGTTCTGCTTCTCTTGAGGCTTCTTCCCTTGGTTTCCAGATGGCCACATTCTTTTCTTTAATTTTTTTTAACTTTTTTTTAATTTTTGACAGAGAGAAAGAGAGCATGCATGAGCGGGGGAGGGCAGAGAGAGAGGGAGACACAGAATCCGAAGCAGCTCCAGATTCTGAGCTGTCAGCACAGAGAGGGACATGAGGCTCAAACTCACAAGCCTTGAGATCATGACCTGAGCTGAAGTCGGATGCTTAACTGACTGAACCACACAGGTGCCCCTATTGAAGTTTACAGAATAATTTCCTAGAAGCATGAGGCTCGTTATTTTTTTCTAGAGTGAATTATCATTTTAACGATAATATAGAATTGATGAAACAATGTAAGTATATTACACATTTTTACAAGTAATTTAAAAATTTTATTTATTTATTTAGAGAAAGACAGAGACAGCATGAGTAGGGGAGGAGGAGAGAGAGAGGGAGAAGAGAGAGAATCCCACACAAGCTCTGCACTGTCAGCAGAGAGCCCGACACAGGGCTCGACGAATTCACAAAACTGTGAGATCATGACCTAAGAGTCAGATGCTTAACTGACTGAGCCATCCAGGTGCCTCTATAGGTAATTTTTAGATGTAATAAAATCTTATTGGAAAAATAGTTCTTATTTCTACTGTAAAAAGAGAGAGAGAGAGAGAAATCTCAATATGATTTAGTTACAAGCACTTAAATTTTATTACAGTCTGTCTGCAAAAGGAGAAGTTTCAAGCAAGCCAAATCAAAGGTTCTCTCTTGTTAGGAACATTCTGAAGGAAAATAGAATAGTTAGTCATCACCATCGTTAACACCAAACCTAAAAGGATAAGATTAAATGTCAGTTATTTCACTGGCAGTCATCTCAGGGGAAGGATGACTAATTTTCAAAAATAAAATTTGGCCCTATTAAGTTTATCAGGTAACTATCTAAGCACTTTGTCAGGAATGCTAACTCTTTCTTACAAGGAGGTTGCCAAGGACATCATGCAGGGGAGTGGGACAGTTTCTTTTACCCTGGACCAGGGTTTCTCAACCCAGGCACTATCACCATTTTAGGATGGATAATTCTTTGTCGAGGGGAGGTGGGGGGCGGCATTCTGTGTATTGTAGGATGTTTGACAATATCCTTGATCTCTACCCACTAGATGCTAATAGTGAGAAATAAAATATATTGGCAATCAAAAAACATCTCCAGACATTGTCAAATGTCTGTTAGGGGTAAAATTGCCCCTTGCTGAGAATCACCACTTTAGAATGAGACAGGCTTTGCATGGATTCTACTTTGAGTTTTTCTGGAGGGAAATGCTGAAAAATATATAATAAATAAGTCCATGAGAACAGAAATGGTTTTCTTATAGCAGCTTCACTTACTCCTTTGAATGTCTTCTGGGTTATTCGCCCCAAATCAAAAGGATTGTTATGTAGTCATTAGAGGTGGCATTCTTGTTCTTACCTCTATTTCAAATTGCCCCGTTTTTTGGTGACTGTGGAGGATTTTATGCCCTGGGTCATACATGCTAAAATGAATCTGAAAAAGTGAAGGGAAATCCTTTCTCCTGTCAGGTGGAAGGGTGAAGAGGAACTCCCCAAACCACTGGCGTTTTCTCAGGTGGAGGGCACATGGCTGGTGAAGGTTTATAAAGGAACTCCCTTAAATTTTAATCTAATTGTCCAGCAGTGAGATTGGGCAGGTGAGTTCCTAAAGGTTCCCTGGGCAATTCTAATGTGTAACAGGATGGAAACAATTGGCTTAGACCTCATAGATTAAATGGCTTACAAAAGTGATAACCTAAATTATCACTTTTAAAAGTGGGGGATGGGAGGTGGGATTTGGGCTGATTCTGAGACTGAGCTATTCCTAAAATCACTAGAGAGATCTCTGTGGAGAGTCTGGGACCCTGTTATTCCACATCATCCCACCTTACATTGTACCACTGACCACGTTAGGAACTAGTGAATTATAAAATTAATATGTCTTGGGGCACCTGGCTCGTTCAGTTGGTGGAGCATGTGACTCTTGATCTTAGGGTTATGTGCAAGCCCCACGTTGGGTGTAGAGATTACTTAAAAAGAAAATCTTTTTAAAAATCAAAATTAAATTAAATTAAATTAACATGTCTCCAAACTTAAAGTGCCTAACTGACAATTCGCAGGCCAAATAACCACACAGATGAACTTTATTTGGCTTCATCACACTTTACAACTTTAAAAATGACTTTCCAACACTTTAAAAATAAGGAAACAATATAAAAACTTTACGTTTCAATGCTGTGCTTAGCAAACAATTTGGCAACTACCAGCATTGCCACCAGGCAGAAATCATATGAAACTGAGTGCCATCTAATCCTTTTGAATGGCTGAATCTATTTCTAAATCTATCCTCGTACATTTATTAAACAGATATTCTTTTTTTTTTAATTTTTTTTAACGTTTATTTATTTTTGAGACAGAGAGAGACAGAGCATGAGCGGGGGAGGGTCAGAGAGAGGGAGACACAGAATCTGAAACAGGCTCCAGGCTCCGAGCTGTCAACACAGAGCCAGATGTGAGACTGGAACTCATCAGCTGTAAGATCATGACCAGAGCCGAAGTCGGGTGCTTAACCAACTGAGCCATCCAGGCACCCCCAAGAAAGATATTTTTAAAGTCATGTCAGGTTATGGCACTTTAGAACATTTTAATTAGCAAACTGGATTTCTGTTCTAATTCTGTGACTTGGATACACTGGAGGGAGTGGGAATACAAATGTTTTTTGCCTGTCAGGGGGGCTTGAAGCCCTCCCTTTCCCCAAGAATCCATATGCAAAGAGGGCTGTTGGGAAAGCCTGAGACTAGAAGGTGCTGAGGAAAAGGCATGTGAAGGGGGGAGGGGAGAATGTGAGAGGTAGCCAGAGCAAACTGGCTTATGACCTTTGACCCTTGGAAACATTCAGAAAAGAGTTGGCTGATATGTAGCAAAAGCTCTTGGGATTAAAGTGTGGTCCCCTGGGAATCCCCCTGGGAGCTGAGTCTTCCAGTTCAGACTACCCTGCCGACTGGGGAGTGAAACCAGCCACTTTGCTACCTGGGGACACAGGAAGAGAAGGTTTTTGTTCTCTTTGGCTGGAAAACTGTGACCTGTGAGGATGTCCCAGCACTTGGAAGAATACGTGTGCCCTTTTAGTTGTCTTAACCTCAGCTTGAGCTTTGTTGGAATAGCTCAGTGGACCCCCTCCCCTTGACCCTGCTGATCCCCAATAGCTCAAGACCCAGCTAAACTGGAGATAAGGTGGTGGGGTTCTGGACAGCAGAGAGAGGAGGGGCATTTCTACCACAGGCCCCCAACCAGGCCTGCAGCTCCTGGGCCTGGCCCTGAAGCCCCACCCACATTCTTTCCTTGGTGGGGGAGATTTGAAAGGAAAGTTTTGGCAATCACTCAGGACAACAGCTGAAAATCCAAGCAGGGTAAACTTGTTGGGAAAACTGATAGAAGCCCCATCTGGATATTATAGATAGGATTATAATGGTCGTATAAAGGGGGTGGGATCTTCCGGTCAGACCTCACTTCAAAAGCCATTTAGACAGCAAGCTAAGCACTCGACTGACACAGGACATGGTGCAGCTGAACTGGAGAGAAATTTCTCTGGACTCAGAAACAAGGACGCTGCAGCTTCTCCCTCCCTTGCTGCCCAGGGTGGGAAATATTGAGGCCCACTGAATCATCTGAAACACTCCAGGGATTGGTGGGCTGATAAGTTTGGTATCTTCCATTTTGCTTCTCTTAAACCATGGGTGGACAAAATTTCCTGAAAAAAAAAGTAAATATTTTAGGTATTAGGTGACTCGCATTTTCTTTTGCAGGGCTTGACTCTGCCATAGTATCGTCAAAGCAGCCACCAACAATAGCCTTAAACCAGTGATCACTGATGTGTCCCAATAAAAGTTTATTTGTAAAGAAACTCATCGATAGTAATACCATAATAGTAGAAGACTTCAACACCCCACTCACAGCAATGGACAGATCATCTAATCAAAAAATCAACAAGGAAATAATGACTTTGAATGACACACTGGACCAGATGGACTTAACAGATATATTCAGAACATTTCATCCTAAAGCAGAAGAATATACATTCTTCTCCAGTGCATATGGAACGTTCTCCAGAATAGACCATATACTGGGACACAAATCAGCCCTAAGTAAGTACAAAAAGATCAAGATCATACCGTGCATATTTTCAGACCACAACGCTATGAAACTCAAAATCAACCACAAGAAAAAATTTGGGAAGGTAACAAATACTTGGAGACTGAAGAACATCCTACTAAAGAATGAATGGACTAACCAAGAAGTTAAAGAGGAAATTAAAAAGCATATGGAAGTCAATGAAAATGATAACACCACAACCCAAAACCTCTGGGATGCAGCAAAGGTGGTCATAAGAGGAAAGTATATAGCAATCCAGGCCTTCCTAAAGAAGGAAGAAAGATCTCAGATACACAACCTAACCTTATGCCTTAAGGAACTGGAAAAAGAATAGCAAATAAAACCCAAAACCAGCAGAAGACAGGAAATAACAAAGATTAGAGCAGGAATTAATGCTATCGAAACAAAAACAAAAACAACAACAACAACAACAACAACAACACAGTAGAACACATCAATGAAACCAGAAGCTGGTTCTTTGAAAGAATTCACAAAATTGATAAACCATTAGCCAGTTTGATCAAAAAGCAAAAGGAAAGGACCCAAACAAAAAAAATCAAGAATGAAAGAGGAGAGATCACAACCAACACCGCAGAAATAAAAACAATAATAAGAGAATATTATGAGCAATTATATGCCAATAAAATGGGTAATCTAGAAGAAATGGACAACTTCCTAGAAACATATACACTACCAAAACTGAAACAGGAAGAAATAGAAAATTTGAACAGACCCATAACCAGTAAGGAAATCAAATTAGTAATCAAACATCTGCCAAAAAACAAGAGTCCAGGGCCAGATGGCTTTCCAGGGGAATTCTACCAAACATTTAAGGAAGAGTTAACACCTATTCTCTTGAAACTGTTCCAAAACATAGAAATGGAAGGAAAACTTCCAAACTCTTTCTATGAAGCCAGCGTTACCTTGATTCCAAAACCAGACAGAGACCCCACTAAAAAGGAGAACTATAGACCAATTTCCCTGATGAACATGGATGCAAAAATCCTCAACAAGATATTAGCCAACTGGATCCAACAATACATTAAAAAAATTATTCGCCAGGACCAAGTGGGATTTATACTTGGGATGCAGGGCTGGTTCAATATCTGCAAAAAAATTAACTCATCACATCAATAAAAGGAAGGACAAGAACCATATGGTCCTCTCAATAGATGCAGAGAAAGCATTTGACAAATTACAGCATCCTTTCTGGATAAAAACCCTCAAGAAAGTAGGGATAGAAGGATCATACCCCGAGATCATAAAAGCCATATAAGAACAACCCAATGTTGGGGCATCCAGTGGCTCAGTCGGTTGAGCATCTGACTTTGGCTCAGGTCATGACCTCACAGTTTGTGGGTTCGAGCCCCGCATCAGGCTCTGTGCTGACCGCTTGCTCAGAGCCTGGAGCCTGCTTCAGATTCTGTCTCCTGTCTCCTTCTCTCTCTGTCCCTCCCCCACTCATGCTTTGTCTCACTCTGTTTCTCAAAAATAAATAAACGTAAAAAATTTTTTTTTAATTAAAACAAAAAAAGAACGACCCAATGCTAATATCATCCTCAGTGGGGAAAAACTGAGAGCTTTCCCCCTGAGGTCAGGAACAAGACAGGGATGTCCACTCTCACCACTGTTATTCGACATAGTATTGGAAGTCTTAGCCTCAGCAATCAGACAACACAAAGAAACAAAAGGCATCCAAATCGCCCAGGAAGAGGTCAAATTTCACTCTTTGCAGAGGACATGATACTCTATATGGAAAACCCAAAAGATTCCACCAAAAAACTGCTAGAACTGATTCATGAATTCAGCAAAGTTGCAGGATATAAAATCAATGCATAGAAATCGGTTGCATTCCTATACACCAACAATGAAGCGAAAAAAAGAGAAATCAAGGAATCGATCCCATTTACAGTTGCACCAAAAACCATAAAATACGTACGGATAAATCTAACCAAAGAGGTGAAAAATCTATACACTGAAAACTATAGAAAGCTTATGAAAGAAATTGAAGAAGACACAAAAAACTGGAAAAAGATTCCACGCTCCTGGATAGGAAGAACAAATATTGTTAAGATATCAATACTACCCAAAGAAATCTACATATTCAATGCAATCCCTATCAAAGTAACACCACAATTCTTCACAGAGCTAGAACAAATAATCCTAAAATTTGTTTGGAAGTAGAAAAGACCCCGGATAGCCAAAGCAATCTGGGAAAAGAAAACCAAAGCAGGAGGCATCACAATCCCAGACTTCAAGCTACACTACAAAGCTGTAATCATCAAGACAGTATGGTACTGGCACAAGAACAGACACTCAGATCAATGGAACAGAAGAGAGAACCCAGAAATGGACCCACAAATGTATGGCCAACTAATCTTTGACAAAGCAGGAAAGAATATCCAATGGAATAAAGACAGTCTCTTCAGCAAGTGGTGCTGGGAAAACTGGACAGTGGCATGCAGAAGAATGAACCTGGACCACTTTCTTACAGCATACACAAAAATAAACTCAAAATGGATGAAAGACTTCAATGTAAGACAGGAAGCCATCAAAGTCCTAGAGGAGAAAGCAGGCAAAAACCTCTTTGATCTTGGCCGCAGCAACTTCTTACTCAACATATCTCCAGAGGCAAGGGAAACAAAGCAAAACTGAACTATTGGGACCTCATCAAAATAAAAAGCTTCTGCACTGCAAAAGAAACAATCAGCAAAACTAAAAGGCAACAGACAGAATGGGAGAAGATATTTGCAAATGACATATCAGATAAAGGGTTAGTATACAAAATCTATAAAGAACTTACCAAACTCAACACCCAAAAAACAAATAATCTAGTGAAGAAATGGGCAAAAGACAGGAATAGACACTTCTCCAAAAAAGACATCCAGATGGCCAACCGACACATGAAAAAATGCTCAACGTCACTCATCATCAGGGAAAAACAAATCAAAACCACAATGAGATACCACCTCACACTTGTCAGAATGGCTAACATTAACAACTCAGGCAACAATAGATGTTGGCGAGGATGTGGAGAAAGAGGATCTCTTTTGCATTGTTGGTGGGAATGCAAGCTGGTGCAGCCACTCTGGAAAACAGTATGGAGGTTCCTCAAAAAAGTAAAAATAGAACTATGCTACGACCCAGCAAGTGCACTAGTAGGCATTGATCCATGGGATACAGGTGTGCTGTCTCGAAGGGACACATGCACCCTAATGTTTATAGCAGCACTATCAACAATAGCCAAAGTATGGAAAGAGCCCAAATGTCCCTCAATGGATGAACGGATAAAGAAGATGTGGTATACATATACAATGGAGTATTACTCGGCAATCAAAAAGAATGAAATCTTGCCATTTGCAACTACATGGATGGAACTGGAGGGTATTATGCTAAGTGAAATTAGTCAGTCAGAGAAAGACAAAAATCATATGACTTCACTCATAGGAGGACTTTAAGAGACAAAAGAGATGAACATAAGGGAAGGGAAACAAAAATAATATAAAAACAGGGAGGGGGACAAAACAGAAGAGACTCTTAAATTTGGAGAACAATCAGAAGGTTACTGGAGGGGTTGTGAGAGGGGGGATGGGCTAAATGGGTAAGGGGCACTAAGGAATCTACTCCTGAAATCATCGTTGCACTGTATGCTAACTAATTTGTATGTAAATTAAAAAAATAAAATAAAATAAAATAAACCACTTTATTTGTGGACACTGAAATTTAAATGTCAGAATTTTCACATGTCACAAAATATTCTTTTGGGTTTTTCCAACCCGAATTAAAAAAATGTAATATATACATAATAACCATTATTAGTTATTATTAGTATTAGTATAAATACTAAGAACATGCGGTTGTACTTAGCTGGTAATTTACAAAAAGAATGCACTAGAAGTTGAAGGAACCTCTTCAAGCAAAAAACAGTGATGAAATGGCAAATCTTTTCTTGTTGTGTGAGGAAAACCAAGTGCCAGAACCAGCAGAGCAGAACAGGAGAATCCAAACACAGGAATAGGGAAAATGAACATGCTGAGCTGATGATCTTAGTATGAGTGGAACATGGAAATGAAGATGCAGAAATTCTCTTCATCAGACTGGTTTCAAATTCAAAACCAGTCATTCCAAACATTTTGAAGAGAGTGACTCCGGAATGATACTCAGAACAAAGGAAGGCCACTTGAGTCAAGATCCTGCTTATGCATTGCAGCCTGCAAACCACGTGACCCATGCGACACTCAAGTGGCCACTCAATCTGAACGGAGGGCAACAGATAGTTCTATTATCTAAAAGAAATGTTTTCAATGTTTATTTTTGAGAGGGAGAGCAGGGGAGGGACAGAGAGGGGGGCACAGAGGATCAAAAGTGGGCTCTTTGTTGACAGCAGAGTGCAGAGTGCCCTAAGCAGGGCTCAAACTCAGGAACCCTAAGATCATGACCTGAACCAAAATCAAGAGTCAGATACTTAGCCAAGTGAGCCACCCAGGTGCCCCAAATAGTCTTATTATTTGGAGACTTCATCTAAACCAGATTGTAAAAGGCACGCATCACAAGTCATGTCTTACAGTCCCTCAGATTTTCTGTCTTCATATCTCAGTGTCTACTTGGAGCTATACTTTCTGTAGGAGGCAGGGTGAAAGTCCTTGAAGTTCAAAGCAACTTCCTGCTTCCAATGTAAACAGTGGAAATCCCAAAAGACCTAAATTCAGTGATGGAATCCCAGGAGGACATTCCTCAGCTGTGGCCCCTTCAGATTTCTCTCCTACAGTGAACGCAACCTTAAAATCTGTCCCATTCTCATCAAGCCATGTTTAGAATGGAACATTATTTTCTTGGGCTTATGCAAATGACAGGGCTCATTTCAATCTATGGATCTAGACACAAAAAATAGCTTGGAAAGGCTGGAAAAAAACAGACTTTTCAAGTCCAACAAGTCAAAACTAGATTATTGATCCCAAGAAGGAAAATCTGATTGTGTTATTTTGTGACTTTAACTATGGGCACCATAAAGGAGACAGGCAGCCAGAACAGAAGACTCACAGAACCTTTAAATGCCTCAGCTGCTTGAAAGTTCTAAAGAATGTCAAGTTTATGAGCTATTTGAGGAACAATTTGGAACTTGAGAAGCAGAGGGGTGACAGCTGGGAAATCCACACCACCTGCTAGCACCGTCACCCGCAATTTCTCACTCCTTCCATCTGCAATGTCACATTGAAAGTATACACACAATCTAGGAGCCCTCCACTTTCTGTAAAATTTGTGAATTGTCATTCAAAACAGATCAGATTCTCTTACAGCACAAGGAGGACAATCATAAGCCTGGCGAAATGCCCTGTGTGTGCCAGGTTTGCAATTACAGATCATCAGCCTTTGCCAATGTGGGAACATTTCAGAAAGTGCCATGAAAACACTAAGAATTTGCTTTGTCCACTCTGTCCCAACATTTTCAGAGCTGTCATACTTCATGTGAATCATTGTTGAAGGCATTGGAACAAGAGTCTTTTCAGTGTTCCAAACTCTGGCTTCGGTTTTTGACTTCAAAGGAGAAAACAGCATCAGTTCAAGAATCATCAGAAGCTTGTCTCTTCATCAGAAGAGAAGGTTTGCCTCCTGAAACAGAGGTTATGATTCAAACTCAAGTTCAAACAGGATCAAGAAGTGCAGCATCCATTATTGTGAGCAACACTAACCCCTGGCTGTCACCCATAAAATCTAAAAAGAGGATTGACACGAACTCTAGGTATTCCAGACGTTACCACAGACAGCGTTATAGCTAAAATTATGTTCTACCCACCTCCAAGAATTCTGAAGGCAGAATTGAGGCGAGGCCATCTGTATATCATGGCTGTGGATGATGGTGGTCAGCAATAGTCAGGTTTTACAGTGACAATTCTTTAGCTCTGTACTGTCAAGAAGCTCAGAAGGCTTCTTTATGCTCCTTCCCAGTCAACCTCTCCCTGCAAAGTAAACATTATTCTGATCTCTAACACCATAGAGTCTTTTTTTAAGCTTTGAGTAAATGGGATCACAATATTTTTGTCTTTGTCTTCCTTTAAGTAAGTGGGACGCATTCTTGCTGTATGCAGCCATAGCACATTCTTTTTCATTGCTGGGTAGAATCCCATTGAATGAATATGGTAGTTTTACGCATCCATTTTAATTCCCGATGAACTTTGAGGCTGATTGTTTTGCTATTTGGAATAAAACTGCTATGAGCTTGTTCATGTTTCTTGGTAGGCTTATGTAGTCATTTGTCTGGAATGTATGTATACTTATGAGAAGTGCCGGAACTACTTTGATTTAGCTTTTAAGTGCAGATTCTGCCAAATACTGTTTCAAGAGTGATTGAAATAATTTATATTTCCACCAACAATATTGAGAATTCTACAGATACAGTACTTAGTACTGTCAATCCTTTCCATTAGTGCCATTCTCTTGGAGTTGTAATGGTACCACATTATTGTTTTTATCTACATCTCCCTAATGAGTAATGATCTGGAGAATATTTTTTTCATATGATTATTGGCCACTTGAATACCATCCTCTTCTATTAAGTGTCTATTCAAGTCTTGCCCCCTCTTTTTTTTTTTTTCTTTCTTTCTTTTCTTTCTTTCTTTCTTTCTTTCTTTCTTTCTTTCTTTCTAAACTAGACTGTCAATTGGGAAGGGCATGAAGGAACTGCGGGGGTGCTGGAAATGTCCCATATTTTGACCTGGATGGTGACTTCATGGGTGTATATATGTACATTTGGGTTGGTGCTTCATGTTGCATCATACTTAAGAAATTATTGCCCACCTAGGACATAAATATATTCTTCCTATTTTCTTTTTGGAGCTTTACTGTCTAGCCTTTAGGTCTATGATTCATCTCAAATTTATTTATTTTTGTCTATGGTGTGATAAGTCAGGGTATCCAGGTTTATTTTTTCATATGCTTATTCAAATCAGCACTAAGAAGACCACTCTTTTCTCACTGTATTGCAGAGGAACCTTTGTGTAAATCTGGCAGGTGACTGTATATATATTTCTGGACTCCATTCTATCCCATTTCTTTGCTTCTCTAATCTTTTTTTTTTTTTTTTTTTTTTTAAATTTTTTTTTTTTTTTTTAACGTTTATTTATTTTTGGGACAGAGAGAGACAGAGCATGAATGGGGAGGGGCAGAGAGAGAGGGAGACACAGAATCGGAAGCAGGCTCCAGGCTCTGAGCCATCAGCCCAGAGCCCGACGCGGGGCTCCAACTCGCGGACCGCGAGATCATGACCTGAGCCGAAGTCAGCCGCTTAGCCAACTGAGCCACCCAGGCGCCCCTGCTTCTCTAATCTTATGGTAATGCCATACTGTTTCAAATACTGTAATTCTGCTTAAGTTTATGTGATAGTTAATTTTATGTGTCAACTTGACTGGGCTAAGGGATGCTTAGATAGCTAGTAAGACATTATTTCTGGGTGCATCTGTGAGGGTTTTTGGAAGAGATTAGCATTTGAATCAGCAGACTGAGACCAATCCATTGAGACCCCTAAGAGAACACAATAAAGGAAGAGAAATCTCCCTCTCTCTTTTCTTGAGATGGGACATCCATATCTCCTGCCTTTGGACAACAGAGCTTCTAGTTCTTGGGCCTTCAGACTGACTGATTTATGCCAGTAGCTTTCCTGGGTCTGTGGCTTGCCGATAGCATATGATGGGTCTTTGTCTCCATAATTGCAGAAAACCCATCTCTCTCTCTCTCTTTTTATCCTATTGGTTCTATCTTTCTAGAGAACCCTGACTAAGACAGATATCTGGGAGTTTAAGTTCTCCAGGGTTGGTGTTCAAAGTTGTCTTGGCTATTCTGGTGCTTTGTTGAACTGAAGTGATTATAGTGGAAATCCTTGTCTTGTTCTCAGATTCATATACAATAGTTCATCATTAGTCATGGTGTTAGCTGTAGGGCTTTTTGTAGCTACCCACTGACTTTGGGGAAATTGAGCTAGAAAGCAATAACAGAAAAATAATTGAGAAAAAAACCCAAAATTCAGAAATTAAGCAATATAATTGAAAATAAGACTGGGACTAGGGTGTAGGAAGCCAGGAGACAAAAGTGCAAAATACCATTCCTACACTTTCACAAATCTCTTGAATGCTGTACTCTATGCTCATTCTAGTCTTGGTTCTGCTTCTAAATAACTCAGAGCTCCTATGAGAAAATGATGTGGGAAAGGAAAATATTTGCAAGTGAATTGTATTGAAGCAGCAAAATTTGTAAGATAAAGCTAAAGTGGTTGTTAGAAGAGATTCATATTTAAGCTGCATATATTTGAAAAGAAGAAGGGTTGGGGTGGGCAAAATGGGTGAAGTGGACCCAAAGGTTCAAACTTCCAATTATAAAATAAGTCATGGGGAGGTAATAATACACAGCATGGTGACTATAGTTAAATACTGTATTGCACATTTAAAAGTTCCTAAGAGAGTAAATCTTAAAAATTCTCATCACAAGAAAAAAATTTGTAGCTTTGTTTGGTAATGGATAGATGTTCATTGGACTTATTGTGGTTATCATTTCACAATATATACAAATATTGAATCAGGACATTGACGCATGAAAGTAATAAAATGTTATATATCATTGCACTTCAATGGAGGAGAGGAAGGAGAAGAAGGAGGAGCAGAAGAATTGGAAAACTAATGATCTAAGTCAGTGCTGTTGACAGAAGTTTCTGCAGTGATAGAAATGTTCTGTATCTGCTCTAATATGCCACATGTGTCTACTGAGCCATTGAAATGTAGCTAGTATGACTGAGGTACTAAAGTTTTTATTTTATTTAATTTTGATTAATTTAAAATTAAATTTAAAGGTAGGAAAAACTAATATTCCTTACAAATGAATTCCATATTATTTCTGTACTCTGAATAATTTGTGTATCTCATAGATTCTCTCCTTTCAATGAGACTACATGTCCTTTCCTGAGGGTAGGCTGGATTTAGTGGCTTGCTTCCAAAGAGTAGGATATGGAAAGGAGAAAAAAGTAACTTTGCAGTGGAGAAATCAGTGGTAAGTCATAGGGATAGGATGTATCCCTGATGGAAGTGGTAAGGACACATCACCTCTGTGGTATAATTCCAAAAACCTATATCCCCAGCGTAACCAGGAGGAAAATACCAGACCCAAATTGAGAGACATTCTGCAAAATCTCTGACCCTTTAAGGACTCCTTAACATTGTCAGGATCATGAAAAACAAGGAAAGTTTAAGAAACTGTCAGAGACCTGAGTAGGCTAAGGAGAAACTATGACAACGTAGTGCAGTATCCTGTATGGGAATCTGGCACAGAAAAAGGACATTGGAAAAACCAGTGAAATGTGAATAAAGCCTGGACCATAGTTAATAGTAACTTACTGAAAGATATTGAAGTAATTTTGAGGCCTAAAGGAGGTCATTTCCCAAATACACATTTTAGACATCAAAATATTTTCTCTTTATCTACATCCTCTTCATTTTGACTATGGTATACTTCACTGAATAGAAATCCTCAAATGCAAAGATCAATGATATTTAGACTGTTATCTGACCATAATACAACAAGATGAGAAATTCATGAAAGAACAGCTTTTTAAAATCCCACAGATTCGGAAAACAAATACCATATTACTATATAACTCTTGTGTTAAAAAGAGAATCACTAGGGAAATTAAGACATATGTGGAATTGAATGATAATGAACATATTATGAAGCAAAAATTGTAGGACACAGTTAAATTGGTAGTTAAGTAAAATAAAGTAAATTAATAGCATTATATACAAGAGAAACAAATGAGAATTTACAAATAAACATCCCAGACATTTATCTCAAGATTGTAAAGAGTATAACATTGTATGGTGACAGAGGCTAACTACACTTAGCATGGTGAGCACTGCATTATGTATAGAATTGGAAAAATCATTACACTGTACACCTGAAACTAATATAATATTGTATGTCAACTACAATACAATTTAAATTTTTTTTTTTAAATATCGTAAGAGGAACAACAGAACCTATAGAGATACTAAGAAAGAAAACAATGAGTGGATAATATAAATGAGCTAGAGATGAATATAACATTGTTGATTAGCAAAACCAAAAGCTGTCTTTCTTTTTCCTTTCAAAAGATTACTAAACTAGACAGGCTTTCTGGCAGAAATGGGCAATTAAAAAAATTCTATAAAGGGCTAGATAGCACATATTTTAGGCTTTTGAATATGATTTCTGGAAACGAATCAACTTTGCTGTTTTAACAGGAAAGCAGCCATAGACAATACCTAAAGGAATGGGTATGTCTGTGTTCCAATAAAACTTTATTTATGGACACTGAAATTTGAATTTTATATAATTTTCAGACGTCACAAAATAATATTCTTTGTGCTTTTTTTCAAGCCATTAATAAATGTGAAGTTCATTCTTCGGTCGCTGCACACTATACAAAAATAGGTGCCAGGCTGGACTGGATTGGCCCCAGATGCAACCTCAGGAGTGTGGGCGCCAAGCCCAGTTGTGTGATCAAGGTCCCTTAAACGTGGGGCTGGCAGCTGGTGCTTTTATGAAAAAGGTAGCACACCTGAGAGGATTGTGAGAGCTAAACTCCAAGTTGACAAAAGTATCCCCTGATGGATTGGGAGCCCGCCCTTGACCTTGAACCCCGGCCCGCTCTGCAACCTCGACTTCCCAAGACATTTCCGAAGACTCGGGGTGACAGCGGCGGCGCTCATCCCCCTCACCCCGACCCTGCGCCCAGGGATCACCAGCAGAGGCGCCAGAGCGCGCGCAGGCGCGGGACCCGGCCTCGCCGCCAATCAGATCGCAGCGCCCAGAGCCGCGCCGGCCTCGGGCCCCGCACCTGGCGGCCAATCACAGATCGCAGCGGGCGCGCGTGCGGAGGCGGCGGCAGCGGCGGCGGCGGCGGCGCCTGGGCCCTGAGGAGGCGTCGTCCCCGCGGGCTTCGCCTGGGGAGCACCTCGGGGCGGTGCGCCTCCGGCTGCTCCGCGACCGCCGCGGACAGGGGCCGGTGAGGACGGGGGCGTGGCGCGGCCGTAGTGTGTTCCCAGAGGGGAGATGGGAGGGATTCCGCGGCCGCAGTCTCGCGGGCCGCTCCGCTCCCGGTCTCGCCCTGCCGGAGAGGCCTGTCCCTGCGCCGCGGCCTCTGAAGGGAGTGTCGGGTGAGCGGCCCCCGCCGCGTCCTGCGACCCCGGGTGCGCACACCCCCTCCCCCGATCTTGGCGGGCGCCTTTCAGGAGGCCTCCCCTCCCCCACGCGGGCGGGGCGCCCCATCCCCCAGGCCTGGGCCCGGCCTCGGCGTCCTGGAGAAGGGGCCTGCCCTGCTTCCTGACACCCTCCCCGCCCGCGGCCCACCTCGCCCGCCCCGCCGGGGTCGCTTCTGGAACTCAGCGCGTTTAAACCTCGCAAGCCAGCCCTCTCCCCGTTCTGGACGTCTGTGGCCCAGACCCTTTCAAGGGGATTCAAGCATTTTCAAATTCATTTATTGCTCTCTCGCCTCCCTCAGCGCCTTAGTTTTCTTGTGCGCTGTGTCTCTGCCTGGGCTCTACCTCAGACCCTTGCACGCTAACGAAGGCCCCCTGACAGCCAGGACCCGGGGTGCTTGCCAGGCTTTGGATTTGGGCGGTTGGCAGGCACAGTGCTTTCTTTACGGAGAGAGGGTAGATGGGAGGAACAGGTGTGGGAGAAAGGAACCCAGTTTTCTTTTCTGGTTAAGTGTGAGATGCTTCAGACACATCCAGATGGTAGTGTCAGATAGTCAGTGGGACGTAAAGTGTTCCTGTAACGTGGAAGTAACCCTAACCCTCCCTTCTGGTTGCCTCAAGGATGTGACCTTCTGCCTGGAGTAGCTCAAGTTCTTAGAAGTTTCAGTGCACGCCTGAGGTAAGATGAAAGGTCTTTGTAGTAACGGCCAAGATTGTGTCTTTTTTCTTCAGGATCGTAGATTTTAAGCTGTGTGAAACTGACTTTCTTTTTCCTTTACTCTGGCAGGAGGCTAAAATGGGTTGATACACATACCTAAGATTTCAGCTAAGGTAGTAAAGTACTAAAGTGGTTCCTTCAGGGTAATGTGTGTTGGTTAAGAATGGTGACATAGAGTTAGTTTTGTTCATTTCTATACCCTTTTCCTTGAGGGCTTTATTTCATGAAATAATTGAATGTGATTGGGTAGGGGAGGCCATAGGAATTCATTTCATGCCAGTAGGCACAACAATAAGTAAGTTCTAGGCCCAGGAACTTGTGTATATAGCTCAGTGAGACCCATTATATAGTTAGTTATCTATTGCTGTGTAACACATTGTCTCAAAACTTAATAATTTAAGAAATGTTTATTTCGCCGTTTGTCGTAGCGTAGGATGTAGGACTGGCTTAGCTGGGTGATTCTGGCTCAGGGTATCTTAGGAGGTTGTAGTGAAGCTTTTGGCTGGATTGGCAGTCTCTCAAGACTTGACTTTTGTTGGATGATCCATGTCTAAGCTTTCTCACCTGACTTGTAGCGAGGGGATCACTTCTTCCCTCTGGATCTCTCTACGGAGCTGCTCACGTCATGGCAGCTGGCTTCCCTCAGAGTGAGTGATTCAAGAGAAACCTTGTACCCAAGATGAAGTACAGAGCCTTTTGAAGAAGTTACAAACCAGGACTTCTGTATTTGCTTAGTCACATAGGCTAGCCCTGTGATGGTGTGGGAGAGGACTACACAAGAGTGTGAATAAATAACAGGAGGCAAGATTCACTTGGGGCCATCTTGGAGGGTGGCTCCCATACCCGTTTATCCACCATTCCAACTCTTCTCCATATTCACCTATCATTATGAGTCAATTATTTGGCTCCAGGCTAAGGGCAAAACCTCCCCTTGTGTGCTAAATCCAAGCAGTTTTTGTTTATTCAGGAATATTGTTCGAGCAAGTCTCCTCTTTGTCCTGGGTTAAGTTTTCTGTTTCTCTGGATCATTCTCATCAGCAAACAGACTGATTGTAATAGTACCTCTCATTAAAAAATCCATCTTTTGATTGCACATCCCTCATCTGCTTATTTTATTTCCTATTTTCATTATAGGAAAATTTCTCCAGAGTTGTCCATATTTGCTTCCTCCAGTTTTCCCATTCTTCTCTAAATCCACTCTTGCCAGGGTCACCAGTGAATTTCATATTGCTCAATCCAATGGTCAATTTTTAGTTTTTAATTTATGTGATCTATTGGCAGTATTTATCAGTCGTTCATTTCCTCTTCCCTGAAAATAACTTTTCATTTGGATTGCAGCATGCTTCTTTTTCTCCATTCTCCTTTACCACCTCCCCACCCCCACCCCCACCACAGTTGGCTGTAAGTAACTGTTCCCTTTTCATATCCTTTTCTGGTTTCTTCTCATGTTCCTGACCTCTAACCAATGGAATGCCTGAGGGCTTGGATATCAGACCTCTTTCCCTAGATGATCTCATTCAGTCTTGTGTTTTAAATAACATTACATGCCAAAGGCTCCAAAATCTGTGTACTTAGCCCAGGTCATTCTCTGAGTTCTGTCTCATATTTACCTGCTCAGCATCACCCCTTATATATGTCATCCTCTTCTTCACATCTCAAATCCAGTTAGTCTGTCAACAAATCTTGTGGGCCTTCAGGATTTTGATCTAGAACCTGACCCCATCTCAGTACCTTTGTCTCCTAGTACAGTCATTTTTTTTTTTTGTTTCTGTTAATTCAGTAGTCTCTTAACATGATTTCCGTCTTCCAGGAGCAGCAGAGTGATCCTGTTGAAATGAAAGATCATATCACTCCTCACTCAAAACCTCCCAGTGACCTGTCAGTAAAAACCAAAGAACTTAGAATGGCCTACATTAACGTACTACAGTGAACTCATTTTTGACCTCATTTCCTTCACATTGGCTTGCTCATTATGTTAGCCTCTTGACCGGTCCTTAAATTTGGTAAACAAGCTCTTGTCTCGGAACCTTTGTATTTGCTCTTCTTTCTGCTGGAGAATTCTTTCTCGGATCTCCATAACCATGCCATACAGATACCAGCCTGCCTCCATACTACCTGGCCCATTTCCTGTTTTATTTTCTCTGTAGTATTTATAACCATTTGAAATTCTATGCGTATGTATATACACATATAATAACATAACATTTTATATGTTTTTTGTTACATTATTTACATATCAAAATATGTAATGTGTAATACTGTAATATTACATGTGTTAACATTATATGTATATATTTTTTAAATGTATTTCCCAGTTACGTCTGTTGCAGTCAGTGTCAGCTCCCTGAAGAAAGGGTCTTTGTTTCAATCGCTACTGTATCTCCAGTACCGAGACCAGTACCTGGCACATGGTAGGCTCACCAAACACTCACTAATACTCAGATTCCTTACAAACACCCATCTTGAGCCTTCTCCCTCCCCCTTTCTCTGTGGTTAGGAGGCTGTCAGACCTGTGCAGTTATCATTCTGTTCCTGTGTCATTTCTTTGTTTCTTAGTCTTTTGTGAATAGGGGTATGTTCTAATTCTACTGATTTGGTATGTTTTATAGTTGCAGTTCATCCAAAATTGTGAACATCAGGACATTGCCAATATTATATGTATGACCACACATAGAACCTTTTAGGGTGATCTTTCCATAGAATAACAATTTCTCCCTAATTTCTTAGGGAAAAAAAGAAAGAAAAAAGAAAAACTCCCCCCTCCTCCTTTCTTTGGACCCAGGAGTTCTAATACAGCAATATTATGTTAGGGTCAATTTGATACGAAAAAAAGAATAGAAGCTTTCTTCATCTTTTGGTTTCATAACACTGAAAAAAAATGGAACACAAGTTATCTTAACCTTATCCTTTGTAAGTTCCTTATGTGTCAATGACAAGTGTTCCTAGGTGCATTCCTTATTCTTTCCTTTAAATGTATAAATCAGTCATTTGAGTAACACTGAATTATAGAGTTCTGAGAGTTCAGCTTAAGCATTAGTATTGTATATATTTGAAAACAAAATATGGATGCTCTGTGGAAGTCTTACCAGTATTATTTTCCCTGGGAGCTTCCCAATAGCAGGGAGATACATGTTATATAGCGATTCATGATAGGGCCCACCTGGCGTGCATAGAATTTGCTCTCCACTTTCACAATGTCCAGTTTCCTTATAATTAGGTTGACTAATTTATCACCTAAACGGGGATGTTTTTAAGAGTAAAAAGTGGCACTTTTAAAAAATACATAGGGACAACAGGTCAAACTGGATTGCCCTGGTCAAATTAGGATATTTAGCAATCCTAATAATAAAGTCGGTGTTCTAAGTCCTTAGTATCAGGGTGATGTCCACTCTATAAGAAGATATCCATTCATCCCTGGGAAGGTATATCCCCCACTACATATTTGTACATTGGCTCTGTGATACTAGTTTAACTCTTTTTCTTGGCTAGATTAGTTTGCATTATTACCATAATCCTAATTACCTAACTCTTGTTACATGAATGGAGTCTGGTTAGGGGCTTTGAAAATTTAGTATCACTTGTTAGGATGTGGGGGTCACACCAGCCTATTGCTAGGAATTTTTTTTCTTTAATTGAGATATAATTCACATACTATACAATTTACTCCATAGAGTGCAAAATTGAATGATTTTTACTATATTCACAAAATTGTGCAGTCTTTACTGCTACCTAATTCAAGAACATTTTATCAACCCTAAAGCCCTGTGTTAGTTTCCTGTGGCTACTATAACCAACTGCCACAAGCTTGGTGGATTAAAACAACAAAAATTTATTCCCTCTCACTTCTGGAGGCCTAAATCAAGGTGTTGGCAGGGCCATGCTACCCTTGACACTCTAGGGGAGAATCCAGTGCTGGCCTCTTTCAGTTGGCAGTCTTTGGCTTGTGGCCATGTCACTCCAGTCTTTTTACAATGCTTTCTTCTGGTGTATGTATGAAATCTCCTTCTGCCTCTCTTTTAAGGATATTTGTGATGGTATTTTGGACCCATTTGTATAATCCAGGGTAATCTCCCCATCTAAAAGACCCTTTCCAAAATTAGGTAACATATATGTGTTTCAGGGATTAGGATCTGATATTTTGGTGGGCCATTATTCAACCTACTACATTCCTCATTCTTTTTTCCTCCCAACCCGTGGCAACCAGTAGTTTGTCTCTATAGATTTACCCATTGTAGACATTTTATGAGAGGAGTCATACAGTATGTGGCCTTTCTGTGTCTGGCTTTATTCACTAGCATGTTTTCAAGGTTCGTCCATATCACACATATACAGCAGTACTTAATTCATTTTCATTGCTGAATAACATTCCATTGTATGGTTATGCCACAGTTTATCCATTTATCAGTTAATGGACATTTGGATTTTTTGTGCTTTGTGGCTTTTATTTTTAATGCTGCTGTGAACATTGTTATGCAAATTTTTGTGTTTATGCAAATTTTTGTGTAGACTTATGTTTTCAATTCTTTGGGGTATATACCTAGGCGTGAAATTGTTGGAGCATATAACTCTGTATTTAATTTTTGAGGTGCTGTCGAACTGTTCTCCAAAGTGGCTGACCATTTTATAGCAGTTTTACCAGCAACACATGAGGAATCCAATTTCTCCACATTTCTCTGCAACACTTGTTAGTGTTCCTCTTTTTGATTATAACCAACCTAGTGGATGTGAAGTTGTATCTCATGATTTTGATTTACATTTCCCTAATGACTAATTGTGTTGAGCAATATTTCTTGTGCTTATTGGCCATTTGCATATCTTTGATGAAATGTCTATTCATATTTTTTATTCATTTTTTTAAATAAATTTTTTGTCGTAAAACAGGTAACATAAATTTTATCGTCTTAACCATTTAAGTGTTAAATATATGTGCATTGTATTTTTTTCATATTGTTTTAAAACAGATCTCTAGAACTTTCCATCTTACAAAATTGAAACTCTGTATCCACCCCATTAAATAACATACTTCTTTTTTCCCTCTTTCCCTAGACCCTGGTATCCACCATTCCACTTTTTGTTTCTTTTCTGTTGCTTTGGCTCCTTTAGATACTTCATGTAAGTGAAATTGATATAGTATTTGTCTTTTTTGTGACTAGCTTTTTTCATTTAGCATAATGTCCTCAAGATTCATGGGTGTTGTCCTATGTGAAGGAATCCCTTCTTATGGCTAGATAATATCCCATAGTATGTGTGTATCACATTTTTAAAATTCATTCATCAGTTGGTGGACATTTGGGCTGCTGCCACCTTTTGGTTATCATGAACAGTGCTGCTGTGAACATGGGTGTGCAAGGATCTCTTCAAGATCCTGCTTTCATTTCTTTTGGATGTGTATCCAGAAGTGGGATTGCTGGATCATATGGTAGTTCTATTTTAATTTTTTGAGGAACCTCTGTTGTTTTCCATAGCAGTTGTGCTATTTTACATTCCAATCACAGCATATAAGGATTCTACTTTTTTTGCATCCTTGACAACAGTTGTTATTTTTTTCTTTTTTTTTTTTTAATGTTTGTTTATTTTTGAGAGAGAGAGAGTGCAAGCAGGGAAGAGGCAGAGAGAAAAGGAAACACAAAATCTGAAGCAGGCTCCGAGCTGTCAGCACAGAGCCCTATGCCCTATGCGGGGCTCAAACTCATGAACTGCAAGATCATGACCTGAGCCGAAGTCGGATGCTTAACCAACTAAGCCACCCAGGCGCCGAAAAGTTGTTATTTTCTGGTGTACTTGTTTATTTTTATATTTTTTGATAGTAGGCATTCTAAGGGGTGTGAAGTGATATATCATGGTGGTTTTGATTCACATTCCTCTGATTACTGGTATGTTGAACATCTTTTCATATACCTGGCCATTTGTTTATCATTTTTGGAGAAATCTCTATTTAATTCCCTTGCCCATTTTTTAAATTGAGTTGTCTTTTTACTCTAATGACATAAGAAGTCTTTATGTATTGTGGATATAAGTCCCTTGTCACAAATAGGATTTACAGATATTTTCTTGCATTCTTTTTTTTTTTTTTAATGTTTATTTTTGAGAGAGAGCATGAGGGAGGGAGGGGCAGAGAGAGAAGGATACACAGAATCTGAAGCAGGCTTCAGGTTCTGAGTTGTCACCACAGAGCCCAATGTGGGGCTCGAACTCACGAGCTATGAGATCATGACCTGAACTAAAATCAGATGCTTAACCAGCTGAGCCACTCAGGCACCCCTATTTTCTCCAATTCTATGGGCAGAATTTATATTTAGTTCTAATCTGTTTTATTTTTTGTGTATGGTGTGAGCAGAGGTCCAACTTCTTTCTTTTGCATATGGTTGTGTAGTTCCAGCATTTGTTGAAAAGACTTGTCTGTTCCCCACTTAATTATTTTGCTATTTTCGCTAAAAATCAGTTGACTGTTAGTGTATGGGTTTATTTCTGGACTCCGAATTGTATTCCGTTAATCTGTGTTTCTATCTGCATGTCAGTACCATATTCTTGATTACAGTAGCTTTGTAGTATATTTTGAAATCAATGTGAAATTTTCAGTTGTTTTTTCAAGATTGTTTTGGCTCTTCTGAGTCTTTTGCATTTCTATATGAGTTTCAATTTCTGTGAAGAAGCCAGCTGGGGTTTTGATAGATTAGTAGTCTTGCCATCTTAACAGTATTAAGTCTTATCCATGAACATGGGATGTGTGCATTTACTTAGATCTTCTTTAATTGCCTCAGTATTCAGTATAATTCAGTGTTTTCAATATGAAAGTCATGCAATTTTTTTGGTAAACTTATTAAGTATTTTATTCTTTCTAATGTTAGTGTACATAGAACTGTTTACCTAATTTCAGTTCAAGGTGTTTATTGCTAGTATATAGAAATATAATTGATTTTTTATATTGATCTTGTATTCTACAAGCTTGTTGAACTTGTTTATTAGTTCTAATACTTGTTTTGTAGATTTCCTATGGATTTTCTATATGTATAAAATCATGTCTTTTCCAATATAGTTTTACTTCTTTTTTCAGTCTGAATGCCTTTTTACTTTTTTTCTTGCCTAATGTCCCATTAAAGGACAATATAATATTGAATCAGAGTGGTAGAAGTGGACACCCTTGTCCTGTTCCTGATCTGACAGGGGAAGCTTTCAGTCTTTTTACCATGAAGTATGATGCTAGCTGTCAGGTTTTTACAGATGCCCTTTGTCTGAGTAAGAAAGTTCCTTTCTCTTTCCAATTGTTAAGTGCTTTTTTTTTTTTCTTCCCTCATGAAAGGGTGCTAGATTTTGTATTGTGCTTTTTTTGCAGGCAGATGTGGGTTTTTTGGCTTTTTTCTACTAAAATGGTATAATGTTGATTCATTTTCGTATAATAGACCAACTTTGCATTTCTTACGTAAATCTCAGTTGGTCATGGTCACAGTTCTTTTTATGTGTTATTGAATTGTGTTTGATAGTATTTTGTTAAGGAGTTTTACCTCTACTCATAAGAGATATTGGTATATAATGTTTTTTTGGTGTGTGAGATCTTTGTCTAATTTTGGTATGAGTAGTACTAGCCTCATAGAATGAGCTGGAAAGTTTTCTCTCCTCTGCTAATTTTTGGAAGAGTTGAAGGATTAATGTTAATTTTTCTTGAATTATTTTGGTAGAATTTGCCAGGATAGTCATCTGATCTTGGATTTCTCTTTTGGGAATTTTTTTTTTTTTTTTTTTTTTTGATTACTAACTCAGTCTCTTTATTTATTTTGGATCTATTCATATATTTTGAATCTATTCATATATTCTGGGTCAGTCCATATTTTTGGAGTCATCTATTCTGGGTCAGTTCGTACTTTTGGAGTCAGTTTGGTAATTTATGTCTTTCTAGGAATTTGCGCATTTCATCAGGCTATCTAATTTGTTGGAAGAGAATTGTTTATAGTGTTCCCTTAGATTTTTTTTTTTTAATTTCTGTGTGGTTGGTAGTAATATCCTGTCTTTATTTAAAAAAAAAATAATATGTTAAAAAAAAATAATATGTTGAGGGGCGCCTGGGTGGCTCACTCAGTTAAGTGTCTGACTCTTGATTTCAGCTTAGGTCATGATCTCATGGTTTGTGAGTTTGAGCCCTGCATCAGGCTCTGTGCTAACAGTGCAGAGCCTGCTTGGGATTCTCTCTCCCCCTCTGTCTCTGCCCTTCTTCTGCTCATGCACTTGCTCTGTCTCTCTCTCTCTCAAAAATAAATAAGCTAACTTAAAAAAAATAATATATTGAGGTAAAATTTACATAGCATAAAATCAGTCATTTTAAAGTGAAAGATTGAGTGACATTTAGAGCACTCAGTGTCATACATCTGCCGCCTATATCTAGTTCCAAAACATCTCAAACATTCCAAAGTAAAACTTTTTTTTACCATTAAGCATTTTCTGTCCATTTCCCCTTCTATCCTTCTATCCCCTGGTAACCACCAATCTGTGTTTTGATTCTGTGGCCTTACTTATTCTGGATGTTTCCTGTAGATGAAATCATAAAATATGTGAACTTTTCTGTTTGGCTTCTTTCACTTTGCATGTTCTTAGGGTTTATTCAGCATGTATCAATACTAAATTCCATTTATTGGGTATAATTGACATCTAACATATGTTTATGTCTCAGGTGTACAACATGATTTGATAGTTGTATAAATTGTGAAATGGTGCCCATAATAAGTATAGTTAACATCTGTCACCATACATAGTTAAAAATTTTTTTCTGTCTTGTGATAACTTTTAAAATCTACTCTCTTAGCAACTTTTAAATATGCAATATAGTATTATTGACTATAGTCACCATGTTATACATTACATCTCCACAACTTACTTATTTTATAACTGGAAGTTTATACCTTTTGATCCCTTTCACCCATTTTGCCCCCCTCCCTTGTCTCTGGTAATTACCAGTCTGTTCTCTGTATCTGTGAGCTTGTTGTTGTTGTTAGTATTCCACATATCAGTGAGATAATATATTTATCTTTCTCTGTTTGAATTATTTCGCTTGGCATCATGCCTTCAGGTCCATCATGTCGCAGATGACAAGATTTCATTCATTTTTTTTATGGCTGAATAATATTCCATTGTTTGTATATACCACATTTTTTTTCATCCACCAGTGGACACTTAGGTTGTTTCTGTATCTTGGCTATTGTAAATAATACAACAGTGAACCTGGAGGTGCTGTTATTCCCTTTATGATTCTAATATTCCAGTGTTTGTGTATACCGCATTTGTGTTATTTCCACCATTAAGTTATTGTGAATCGTGCTACTATAAGCATGCATGTACTTTACATGTGTTTGGGTACCTCTTTTCAAAAGATCTATATACCTGGAAGCGGACTTGTGGGGTCATATGATAATTCAGTGTTTAACTTTTTGAGAACTGCCAAACTGTCTTCCACAGAAATCCTCTGATTTTTGCAAGCCTTTGGTTAATTTCCAGGATCCAAAAAGCTTGATTTGGACAATTTTTGCTATTGTTCTCTTTGCTTTTATGACAGAGGAAATATTTGTAGTTTCTTATTCCACCATTTCCTATAGCCTCACTTTGTTGCTGGCATTTAACAAATTAACATTCTCTTTTTTTTTTAAACTTCTCTTTTTTATGGCTGTCTGCAACCTCCATTTAAATCATTCACCACTCATCTGATACTTCCAAACCCTTTCTAAACCCTCAGTCTTAGAGAAAGAACTTCTGAACTAACCACCACTTTTAGGTTGAACTGCCATTCTCATATCTACTTTGTGTATTCACTAAGATGTGTTTAACACTAACATGGTGCTCTTGGGATGAAAGGAAGAAAAAGGGAAAATGACTGAAAGTGCCTGACTGTAGTCATTCTCCTGAGTTCCAGGATTTCAAGGTTCTCACATTTGCTATAATAGTACACTTCAGGGATGCCTGTGTGGCTCAGTCGGTTAAGCATCCAACTTCTGCTCGGGTCATGATCTCACGGTTCATGAGTTTGAGCCCTGCATCGGGCTCTGTGCTGACAACTCGGAGCCTGGAGCCTGCTTTGGATTCTGTGTCTCCCTCTCTATCTGTCCTTCCCCAACTCGTGTTCTATCTTTCTCTCACTCAAAAATAAATAAACGTTAACAAAAATTTTTTAAAAATAGTACACTTCATTCGTTCCCAGACTTGAAGGAAATTGGCTGTTCCTCATATTTGAACATTTCCTACACCTTCCCTCAGCCCACCATCCTTTGTTGAATTTATATCTAACTCCTAGAAAATCATTTTCCTTTAACGAATATTTAAGACTTACGTGCCAGGACTGCTCTAGGACTTTGGGAGAAATCAGTGAACAAACAGATAAAAACAAAACAAGCTAAAAACAAAACAGAACTTTTCCAGTGGAAAGAACTGCGAGTCCAATGGAGAAAGAAAGGTAGTGAATATAATAAATACGTTCTTTGGTGATATAGAATGTGATGTTATGAAATCAGGAAGAATATAATAGAGCAGAGTCATAGGATCGAATTTTGGGTAGGTAGGAGTGTTGTACTTTTAGTTTCGGTGATCAGAACAAGTCTTATGGTAAAGGTAAGTTTGGACGTGGACTTAAAGGAGATAGAACTGTTAGCCATGAGGATATCTGGGAGATAAGAGTTTCAGGCAGAAACTGAAGGGAGCAGCAGAGAAGCCACTGTGGCTGGATTGGAGTGAATGAGTGTTAGAATAATGGGAAAAGAGGTCAGAGAGAGAGAGTGGAAATTGGTATTGAAGGTCTATAAATTATTGATTTTTCTGAGTCCAGTCTATAGAAATAATCATGTCTTTTGATAAAGAACCACCTTAGCTTAATAGTTGTTCCCTTCCTGGACTCCCAAGCTAGGTTAGACCCCATTTTTACACTCCTCCAACTATTGTGAGCTTATTTATGGACAAATATTTATGAAAAAAATTTTTTATTTTTATTCATTGCCCTAAAGTGAAATGTAAATGTCTACTGCAGTTTTAAGGATGATCCTGTGAGCCTCTCATTTCTTCTAAGGATCTGTGTTTAATGGGCATTAAATTTTAAGGCAGCAGATGTGTGGGATCAGTGGAAGAGAAGGAAAGAAGATTGGTGGGGAAGAGACATGAGTGCCGTGGGTAGGGAAAGAGTAGGGGTAGGAATTTGGAGGAGCACTAGTGGGGTGAAAAGAGTCAGGAGCAAGGGAAGATGGTGAGGATAGGTAACAGAGGAGTCCTGTTAGTCTGATCTCAAGAAGGTTCTCAAGAAAGACTTGTGCCTTAAAAAAGCTGGTGTGTGGCTATAACAAAGATCCACTAAAAGGGCTGTTGTTAAAATTCATAGGAATAACCTAGGAGATGAGTTATCTATCACCTACTGCTTTCTCTGCTATCTTTGGCATGAAATCTTCTTATTAACTCCTCCTACAGCTTTTGGCAGCTTCCTTGATGGGGGATATGAAGTGATTTTTGAGGATTAACTCCTTAGATGTAGTAGGTCTTTGGCATGTCCAGCTTTCCTACTCCAATATCTTAAGTTTCTAAATAGAAAATAAGGACACCAGAGGAGAAATGATAAGAAAATTCCCATGGTCTAATGTAATTCTTATTCTAAATGAACTCATTCATTAGTTTATTCACTTTAGGTCTGATTCTTTCTCTTAACTTTTCATCTCGAATGATTGGAAAGTTAATCAGCATGGTCAACAGCTAAAACTCCTTCCAAGATCAGTTGGGTGGAAAGTCTGGCATTGTTACTGGAACCTAGTTTATTTTTTACTTTTTTTAAACAATAGGATTTGATTTCTCATAGTTTTGGAGGCTGGAAAATTCAAGATCAAGGTGCCAGCTGATTGGCTTCCCTCCTTCTGGCTTGCAGATGGCCACCTTCTCACTCTGTCTTCACACAGTGGATGGGAGATAAAGAAGAAGCAAGTTCTCTGATAGCTCTTCTTGGCGCTAATCTCATTATGAGGGCCCCACCCTCATGATTTATCTAAACTTAATTATCTCCTGAAGTTCGCATCTCCAGAAACCATCACACTGGGGGTTAAGACTTCAACATAGAAATTTTGGAGGGACACAGTTCAGCATGTAGCATAACCTAAAATGTATTCTCTAGAATTGGAGGAATCATTTAACATGTAGGAATAATGGAGTGATATAATTACAGAGGTGTTTTAAGATTCATCTAGTGGTGGTATGGAATTGGTCATAATTTGAAGGACAGAGAGACCAGACAATTTGGAGCCTAGTGCAGATGTAAAAACATGAAGTAACCAGTGGACCTAAACATAGAAATTGTGGGGAGGTGCTTTAATAAGAATGGAAATGAAAGGTAGTTAGAAAGACTAATGCTTTAAAAGTTATTTAGAACCACTTAGAAGAAGTTTCTTTGAGTAATTTGATGGAGGTTGGGGAGATTTGAACAGTTTTTATAAAATACAAGGAGAATAAAAATGAATCCAGTGAGACTCTTTGATTCTTAGGGACTAAGCAATTAATAGCAACATCACCAGAAATTCAGACATGAATTAAGTCAGAGTTCTCATGGGGACAACACAGAACTAGAATTCAGGAATCATG
Source organism: Panthera onca (assembly GCF_046562875.1). NCBI lineage: Eukaryota > Metazoa > Chordata > Mammalia > Carnivora > Felidae > Panthera > Panthera onca. The sequence continues at coordinate 18,987,636 of NC_138350.1, forward strand.
AATTTTAATGCTGTCTCCAGACCTTACTTTAAGGTAACTTTAAGTAAAAGTATAAACTTTTCTAGGCTTTATTTTTTATTTATTTATTTTTTAAATTTTTATTTTTTTTGAGAGAGAGAGCAAGCCTGGGAGGGGCAGAGAGAGAGAGAGATACACACAGAACCCGAAGTAGGCTCCAGGCTATGAGCTGTCAGCACAGAGCCTCACATGGGCCTCAAACTCATGAATGGTGCAGTCATGACCTGAGCCCAAGTTGGATGCTTAACCAACTGAGCCATGCAGGCATCCCTCCCATAAGAACATTTTTGATTGGACATGTAGGGATTGCTACTGTCATCTAGTAAGTAGAGGTCAGGGATACTACTAAACATCCTAAATGCATGCAACAGCACTCCTCTCCCCCACAAAGAATTATCTGGTCCAGACATGTTAGTGGTGCTTAGGTTGAGAACCACTGGGTTAGGTGGCATTATCCTGGAGTTAGATGATTGAAGTTGAATATAGACATACCAAACCAATTTTCATTGATTAAAGAGCAGTGCTTTCAAACTTCTATGTTTTCGGGGCGCCTGGGTGGCTCAGTCGGTTGGGCGGCCGACTTCGGCTCAGGTCATGATCTTGCGGTCCGTGAGTTCGAGCCCTGCGTCGGGCTCTGTGCTGACAGCTCAGAGCCTGGAGTCTGTTTCAGATTCTGTGTCCCCCTCTCTCTCTGGCCCTCCCCCGTTCATGCTCTGTCTCTCTCGGTCTCAAAAATAAATAAACATTAAAAAAAAAAAAAATTTAAAAAAGAAAAAACAAACTTCTATGTTTTCTTGCATTAGCATATCTCCTAATTACACTTGGTCTCAGTTTTAAGAAATTAAGAAGGTGTGGGCGCCTGGGTGGCTCTGTTCGTTGAGCTTCCGACTTTGGCTCAGGTCATGATCTCACAGATAGTGGGTTCGAGCCCTACGTTGGGCTCTGTGCTGACAGCTGAGAGCCTGCTTTGAATCCTCTGTCTCCCTCTCTCTCTGTCCTTCCCCTACTCGCACTCTGTCTCTCTCTCTCAAAAATAAACATAAAAAAAAGAAATTAAGAAATTGTAATCACTATTCATGACACACTAGACTGTAAGCTTCATGCATTCACCACTTTTCTTCTTAGTACTTGGTAGTGTCAGACCAGACCAGGTTGGGCAAGCAAAATATAATTGTGAAATAAGTGTAGAAAAGAATAAATAATTTTTATTCTACTTAATATTCTACTTCCTTTTTGACTTATTTCCAAGTAGGTATACACATTTCAAGATTAAATATCTATGTGTTCCAAAATTATATGCTGATGTGCTGATTAAGTTAATGAGAAGTACATGACATATATTAGATGCCAGTTTAATTTTTATAGATTGGATTTGAAGTGTCCATATTGGGCTACAATGAATTCTGACATTATGTTTTCAGAAGTTGGTGAGTTTATGAATCATAATTTAAAACCAGTGTTTTTCAAACCACTGGTAGTGAGCCATTGATGAGTCATAATTGATTTTGTGGGTCATGGTCAATTAAAAAAAATAGAAAATATTAGAATAAGCATCCCATTTAGTAAAACAATTATTATTTATATGTGTGTAGTGAGATTCTGTATACATTGTTGTTTTTTTTTTTTTTTTTTTTTTTTTTTTTTTTTTTTTTACTATGGGTTGTGAGGAAAAAATGTTTGTAAAAAGCTAGCAGTTTTCAATCCTTCATTGGCCCACAGAATATCTAACATGGGCAAGGCTCTCAAACTAAATCATAGAAAATGTGGAAGTAATGGAGTACATACAGTCTGTTCTACCAAAAACGTTCTTATTAATGATAGTTACCATTAACTCATTTAACAAATTCTGTATTTGTTGAACTCCCATGTTGTACCAGGTACTGTTCTTTGTGCTGGGGGTACAGTAGTCAACAAAAGACCATCCCTGTCCTTTGGTGTTTACATTCTACTGGGTAGGCAGTAGAAAAGAACCAAGATGGATAAAGTTAATAATGTGTTAGATGGTGATAAGGACTTGAAGGTGAGGGGAATGGAAGAGAGATTGGGAATGTGAATTAGCAGCTGGTTGGATTATTTGAGAACTTCTTTGAGAAGACTTGGAACAGAAGTCTGAAGATGGTGAGGAGCCAGCCATGCAGGTATCTGGGTGATGAGCATGCATATTAGAAGGACAGCAAATGAAAGTCTCTAAGCTCAAGGTAAAGTGTTTAATATGTTTAAGAAAAAGCAAGGTGGTTAGTGTGGTTAGAGTGAGTAGATAGGGGAGGGGAGTAGGACATAACTGCAGGAGCAGTATATAGGATTGGAAGCATGGTTTTGCAGACATTGGAAGCACTTGGTCTTTTACTGAGCAAACCAGAAAGCCATTGGAGTGGTTTTTTTTTTTAATTTTTTTTTTTAACGTTTATTTATTTTTGAGACAGAGAGAGACAGAGCATGAACGGGGGAGGGTCAGAGAGAGGGAGACACAGAATCTGAAACAGGCTCCAGGCTCTGAGCTGTCAGCACAGAGCCCGACGCGGGGCTCGAACTCACAGACCGTGAGATCATGACCTGAGCTGAAGTCGGCCGCTTAACCGACTGAGCCACCTAGGCGCCCCGCCATTGGAGTGTTTTGAGCTGAGCAGTGATATAATCTGATTGAACAGAATCATTTTGCCTGCCATGTGGAGAAGAGACTTCAGTGGGGAAGTCAGGATTAGAGGGATAAATTGAGGACACATCAGTGAACAGACTATAAGGCCTTGAGGTGGGATGAGGTTATCAAGAGAGTTCATTCCTAATTTGCTAAGGCATGTGATAAGCATTTGACACTGAATTATACAATTTGTTGATTGTGTGAGGTACTCTGTTCTTTGAATTTGACACTTCTGTATTAATATTTATGAAGTTAGTATGTATGAATCAATTGAGATGTTCATTTAATATAAACTTTTCTTCAATTCTGCTACAAAAAAAGGTGCCATTGAATGGTTGATGCTTTTTAAAACGAGCTATTGCCTTAAGTCAGAGAAGTAAGAACTTTTTTTTTTTAAGTTTTTTTTATTCAGTTTTTTTTTTTTTTTTTTTTGGTAATCTCTATAGCCAGTGTTAGAACTCATGACCACAGGATCAAGAGTTGTGTGCTCCACTGACTGAGCCAGCTGGGCACCCCAGAAATAAGAATTTTTGCCTTTAGGATACAGAAACACATTTAAAAGTTTTGAACTTGCCAAAGAAAGATGCAGCTGGTTTATGGCTGACTTAGAATTTCAGCTTAATTCTTTTCTGACTCCAAAGCCCATGTTTCTATACACTGCAGAGTGGTGCCTTTATAAAGTAGTGTATCCTTTGCATGTGATTTTATCTAGAGATTAGTTATTAGAAGTTTTTCCTCTTTTTTAAATAGAAGAAATCATAATCAGCAAAGCTGTGATTCTGGAGCTGCACAGACTTGTAACAGTAGCTTTTAAGCTGTAATTTATCCTTTGAGTCTTAATGTCCTTATCTATAAAATCAGAGTGTTTATAACTACCTTAGGGTTTTGGAGAGAAATAAGGTAATGAATTTTTCTGTACTTACTGATGTGTAGTATGTTTGTACTTAGGTGGCAATTTATATAAAGAAAACACTGGGACTTGAGGCCACACCTTCAAGAATAAAAAAAAAAATTAGAAAATGGAACAACCATGTATATTATGTGAGGAAGAACAAGAGCCAGAACCGCAGCAGAACATAGAAGAAACCAAACAGGTAGATGATGAAGATGGTGAGCTGATCTTTGTTGGGGTAGAACATGTAAATGATGATGCTGAGCTGATCTTTGTTGGGGTGACTTCAAATTCAAAACCAGTCGTTTCAAACATTTTGAACAGAGTCACCCCGGGTTCATGTTCAAGGAGAAAAAAGTATGGTCACCTCAGAAAAGGTACTACTTGCAAATTGCAGCCTATAAGTCATGTGACCCCTGTGTCAGAAGCAGTGACTGCCTTGCCTGTTTCTGAATCTGAATCAAGATCAACAGAAAGTCCTATTATTATTGAGCCTTTGTCTAAACCTGATTATAAAAGTAATTCACCACAAGTCGTGCCTAATAGCTCTTCAGAGTTATGTTCTCCTTTGATTACATTCACAAATTCATTGCAGCATCCAGGTGGAGCAGCACTTTCTGTAGGAGGTATGAATAAAAGTCCTTGCATATCAAAGCAACTTTCTACTGCTGAAGTAAACAATGTAAATCCCAAAAGGCTTAAACTCAGTGATGGAATCATAGGGGGACATGCTTCAGCTTTGTCCCCTTCAGGTATCTTTCATACAGTGACTGCTGAGCAAAGCACACCCTCAAACAGTGTTCATACCTCATTAAGCCATGTTCAGAATGGAGCACCTTTTCCAACAGCTTTTCCAAAGGACAGTGTTCATTTCAAGCCTACAGATCCTGCTAAGGAAAATAGACAAGCAAAAACAGATTTTTTGAGACTAGCAAGTCAAAACCAGGTTGTTGATCCCAAGAAAGGAAGTCTGGTCATATTACTTCGTGACTTTTATTATGGGCAGCATAAAGGAGATGGACAGCCAGAACAGAAGACTCACACAACCTTTAAATGCCTCAGCTGCTTGAAAGTTCTAAAGAATGTCAAGTTTATGAATCACATGAAACACCATTTGGAACTTGAGAAGCAGAGGGGTGACAGCTGGGAAAGTTACACCACCTGCCAGCACTGCCACCGACAGTTTCCCACTCCCTTCCAGCTGCAATGCCATATTGAAAGTGTACACACTACCCAGGAGCCCTCCACTGTCTGTAGAATTTGTGAATTGTCATTCAAAACAGACCAAATTCTCTTACAGCACATGAAGGACAATCATAAGCCTGGTGAAATGCCCTATGTGTGCCAGGTTTGCAATTACAGATCATCAGCCTTTGCTGATGTGGAAACACATTTCAGAACTTGCCATGAAAACACTAAGAACTTGCTCTGTCCATTCTGTCTCAAAATTTTCAAAACTGCAACACCATACATGTGTCATTATAGGGGACACTGGGAAAAGAGTGTTCACCACTGTTCCAAATGCCGGCTACAGTTTTTAACTTTCAAGGAGAAAATGGAGCACAAGACCCAGTGTCATCAAATGTTTAAGAAGCCTAAGCAACTGGAAGGATTGCCTCCTGAAACAAAAGTTGTTATTCAAGTGTCACTGGGACCTCTTCACCCAGAATCAGTGGAAGTAGCATCCATTACTGTGAGCACGTCAGATTCTGAACCGTCACCCCCCAGGTCTAAGAGTAAAGTTTCCAAAAAACCTCGTTAATTCAAGTTTCAGTAAATGTAAAGCAGGTATTTCAATCAAAGTCAAAAACCCTATAAAAATAAAAAATACAAACCATACATTATTCAGTAGCATCAAACATAGTGAAACCAATGAGTTATTTATGAGTTTCTTTTTAAATTCATGAAATACAGTACTGTCTGATATGAATTTGAGATGTTATTTAAAATATATTACCTGGCTTTCGTGTAACTGTATCTGGCTTAACATATAAAAGGTGTTTTGTGTGTGTATGTGTGTGTGAGAGAAAAAAAGTGGAAACCTATTTATTTTGATATTTCATGTTACTTGTAAGTTTGAAAGCTCTAACTTCTGCAGATAGAATCTAGAGTTCTTTAAGTACTTAATTTTATTTTCAACTTTTTCCATGTCTTGAGGATTTCAATATTAACTCTAGTCAGACTGGAATGACTTTGTTACAACGTAGACTGTTACAACATGGTCCCATTTGCTGCTGAGCCCCTATAAGTGTCTCTCTTGTGCTGGTTTAAAATAATCGGTCTCTGAGAGCATGAGGGTGAAGTTGAAGAAGGTATGTCATGAATGGGAATCAGAAACTGGAAGATTAGTCAGTGGAGACTCATTGTTCTGGTTGAGGGAGAGGCGTGCCAGTGCACACGCGCGCGCGCGCGCACACACACACACACACACACACACACACACACACTCTCTCGCTCACTCCAGTCTGGGAGTCAAGGCAGAGAGAAAGAGCAGTCTCAGAGTGTCTTCCTAGCACAAGAACATCCAAGGAAGCAAAAGTATTAAAACGTGGACGTGGATGTTTGGCAAGGGGCTCCTGCAGACATGAAATAATTACTGTGTATCAATTGGCTTCAAATGGAGAAGAAGGGGTAATGAATAGATTGGGGGCTAGAGTCTGAAGCTCCAGTTGAGTGATCCAAAGAGGAATTCAGTTTGTTCTCGTCTGGCTGGCCTTTGGTTGGAATAAATTAGCCATATACCTCTCAGCTGCAGCAGTACAGCAAATAAAGTTTCCCCAGGGAAAGAAGCCCAGACATCCATAGTTTGAACTGCACTAGACCCATAGTTTGAACTGAAAAGAGCTAAACAAATGGTATCTACCTAGTTCAAGGACTGGGCTAAATTTAGCTCTCTTACTATTAAGTTGGAATGGGAGTTGCCCAAGAATAGTAAGTACAGTGGATAAAAGTAGTAACCCATGGTGACTGAGTAAAATTAAACCCAGTATAGGGCTTTTCCTGGTATTTTCCCATGTACATGTATCTTACCCCTGTTGAACATGTGAAATTTGCAAGTTTGTAACTTGCCTTGGACATGAATGTATTACAGCTAACAGTTACTCTCTTGTGTGTATAGTTTCCCTTTTTATCAAACTAATGTGAGTTTGGGTCTTCCTTGCCACACTCTTGTGTGCAAGAAATGTCCCATTAATTTCATTAAGTATTACGTTTTAGAGTTCCTGTCCTTCAGCTGGCTAACTGCCTAATCTGTGACTATACTGTGAACCTTTTCCCTTTGCCATTTCCAAGGACTCTTACGTAACTGGAGTGCCATCTGAGTATTGGTTCCTGAACATCAACACCCTTGACTACTTCTGTGGGTTCCCAGGATTGAGTGTCCCTGGGCATTTTCCAGTGCTGTCCCTTCTTTCTTCCACCTCTGACTCAGGTACCTACAAGCCTCTGTGCACCACTTAAGGAACCTAGGATGCTGTCTATAGACCTGAGCTGGGAGAAGTCTTTCCTGTTTTCTGTTGCTTTCTCCTCTTTCAAAGCATCTTATCTCTCCTCCCTCTTCCCTCCTCAGTCTTGTTAAATTCCCTAAGCCTTACAAAAAGCTGGGAATGGTTAGTCATCAGGGGCTTTGCATCCCTTCTAGAATTGGGGAGGAAGGACTACAGATAACAAAGTAGTTGTGAGTATACTGTCCATGTTTTAGAGAACTTCCTGAGTGTAGATTCTGTTGTATTTATTTGCTCAATGATTGATTGATTTGCACTTTGAACATTTTACTAGGCCTTTTCAGTTAGTTTGCTTGGGCCGAGGCACTTTGTTAATATTTCAGCCTGAATCTGTTTTAGGTGGAGAGAAGGAGAGAGAGAGAGAGAGAGAGAGAGAGAGAGAGTGTGTGTGTGTGTGTGTGTGTGTGTGTGTGTGTGCACGCACAGTTGTTCTAGTCTCAGGTGGAAACTTCTGTGTATAAATAGATATGCAGACCTCTGCATACTTGTCTCCCTTGTTCTGTTCGTATAACAAATTCTGTTTTTGAAAACAGTAAAAATATGAAATGTTTTAGTTCTTTGTTTTTGTGGTTGCTTGGTATTATCAACACTGTTAACTGTTGTTTGCTATTTAACTAAAGTATGCCCCTAAGTAGTACAAATTGTTATTTATTGCCAACTACAGGTTGAGTGATACGACCCCTGTCTACCTCCTCTTGCTCTTCCATTCTCTGCCATGCTACTCTACCATTTTCCCCATTGGTGCACTGTTTTTGACACATTGGCCTTGCTTTTTTTTTCAAGCAAATCATATTTTTTCCTGTTCCAAAGACTTTGCAATTGTTGCTTTCTTTCTTAGAATGCTCATCTCCTAGGCCTGCATGACTTGCTACCTCGCTTAATTGTTTGACACTTCCTTTAGTTTATTGAGCTTCACCAGTGTTCTTAAAAAATACTGACAATGAAATGATACCTTTTTCCTCCTCCCTGCTAAAGGCACTTTAAGCCTCCCCACTCCTTTCCTCTCCAATCTGGTTAAATTTCCTAGGTTTTCACAAAAAGCTAGGAAGAGATAATCATCAAAAGCTTTGCTTACCTTAGAATTGAGCTAGCTTGAGTCAATTTCTGTGCCTGCAACCAAAAGACAATGAATATAGTGAGTTGAGTTCTTTCAGGAGCTTTCTCTGTTTTTCTATTGATACCTCTATATTTTTTTAAGGCAATGTCACTTTGTTTTGTTTACAAATATATTGAATATCTGTCAAGATTACTATTTTGTTATTGCCTTTTGTGAATTTCCATGTCTATTTTGCTTGCTTGTTCTTTCAGATAAAATTTATTATTTTGTTAATGTTGCCAAAAATTGTAAGTAAAATAGCAATTATAGTAATAAAATGCTTTTTTGAAAAAAAAAAGTTTTCGTTATTTATCTTTTCACCAATAACATGGCATATTTTTAGTTTAAGTTAATTTTTATTTGATAACCACTATGTACACTCTTTGCCTTCCTGCCAATTTTAATTATTTTTAACCGTATTGCATTGGCCAGAACTTCCAAACAGTGATATGTAAATGAGCTTTCTTGTTCTTGGTTTTAGTGAGAAATGCTTTACCATTAAAGGTAATGCACATACTGCTTAATTTCTGTCTTTAGAATTTTTAAAGAAAATTGCTTAGTTTTATTGGATAGCTTACAATATCTATTGAGGCAATCATTTACATTTTCTTTACTAACCTAAGGTTTTGCTCAGCCTGATTCACACTTTTCTATCAGAAAGGTTTTGCTCAGCCTGATTCATACTTCTCTATTAGAAACCTTCCTTTCCTGAAGTAATATTTCCACTTGGGGTTGAATATTATCCTCTCTACTCAGAATCCCATTCCTTTTCTCATTTCTATTATTAAAACGTATTTCCTTTTCCCCTCATTAGATTTGCCACAGCTTTATCAGTGTTTCTGATTTACTCTTCCAAGGAACAACCCTTGATTTATTATCCCAACTAATTTTTTTTTTGTTCCCTATTTTTAAAAAAATTTTTTTTAACGTTTTATTTATTTTTGAGACAGAAAGAGACAGAGCATTAATGGGGGAGGGTCAGAGAGAGAGGGAGACACAGAATCGGAAGCAGGCTCTAGGCTCCGAGCCATCAGCCCAGAGCCCGATGCGGGGCTCGAACTCATGTACCGCAAGATCGTGACCTGAGTCAAAGTCGGACGCTTAACCGACTGAGCCACCCAGGCGCCCCTCCCTATTTTTGTCTTGATTCATTAGACACCTCTATTTTCTTTAGGATTCTTCTTTTTTTTATAAAGACATTTTAACAGCTTTATTTTTGTTTAATAAAGGATTTAAACTTTGCCTACCTTTGTTTACAGCTTTGAGTCTTAAATATTTTGATTCATACTTTCATTTTTATTAAAGTTTTCATTCTGTATACCTTTTGGTAAGTTAATTCCAAAGGTGTGAGAATTTGCAGACTGAATGTTTTAGTCTTAAATTTATAGTTTACTGTGAATTAAGTTTTCCTTGGAACTTTTAGGGTATGGGTGTGGGTACATACTAAATGACTTTGTATACATCCTTTTCAAATCACTACATGGGGTATTAAAAAAGGATATAAAAATAATGAACTTTTAATTCTAGAAATCTGTTCCCCCAAAATGAATATAGTATAAAAGGTAAAAGCATGAAAACACTCATTTGAAAGAAATTCCTAATAATAAAACTTGGAAATGTTGAAGAAAAATTATTCATGATGTTGAGAGTAGAGAATAAGAAATTTGATCAGATATCAAGGGTGATCAGATATCAATGGTGGGGAATTTTCTATAAACAGACCCAGCAAGATTCTTGTCAAAACTGGACTGAAGGCAGAGCCCAAATTTGGGGATATATTCATTGTCTATTCCTGTATAACAAATTATACCACAAAACTAACAGCTTAATTTTTTTTTTTTTTTTTTTACTCTTCCACTGTGTCTGAGAGTTGGAAATCCAGGAGCAAGTTAGTTGGGTTGTTCTGGAAATTACATGTTCTGGGTGTTCCATGAGGTTGCAGTCATCTGAAGACCTGAATGAGACTGGAAGATTTGCTTCCCAGATGGCTTACTCACATGGCTATTGACAGGAAACTCCCAATTCCTTGCTCACTGTTGGGAGAAAACCTCATACTTCCATATGAGCCTCTCTTCTGGGTTACCTAAGTATTCTCAAGACATGCCTAGCTAGCTTCTAGAACAAATATTCGAAGGAAGTGAGCAAGGAAGCTAGACTGTCTTTTATGACCTAATCTCAGACATTTTACTCTGTTGTTTCTACAATATTCTGTTCATTAGAAATGAGCCACTAAGTCTAGCACACATCAAGGGGAGGGTAATTAAGCTTTACCTTTGAAGGGAAGACTTTATGGGCATAATTTTAAACCACCAGGTTTACATACTTCCTATGTGCAAAATACATTCACCTCCTCAGAAGGCCTCCAAAAGTTGAAGTCTAGAATCTCATCATCTTAATCAGGTCTAGTTGTAGATCAAGTCCTTGGGTGGTATTCCTCATTTGCAGTATCTCAAGTACAGTTCCCTGAATCTGAAGACCTGTGAACAAAAGAGATAAGTTACCTGCTCACCTACATGCCCACCTAACAGCAGTGGGACAGGCATAGAACAACTTTCATAGACGTGCCTGTTTAGAAAGGGGAAGGGGAGATGGGAGTCACTTGTTAGTGGCAATTCTGAAATCCCACCAGGTATACATATGCTGGCAGTTCATTGATTAGGATGCAAGGCCTGGAGATTCTCTTGGCTTTGATGTCTGGATTCTTGATTCTGCCCTATGACATACTTGGTTTTATGAAAGAAAGGGTATAGCTAAATTGAAAACTGTGTGTCTCCTGTTAATCTTATTGGTGTTCATGCCAAAGAACTCCACTCCAAAGCTACAACCACACATCTCTTCAAGGTATGGATGACTCTCTTGGTTTTCTGCTGAGAATGTTGAGAGACAACACCCATAAGCTTAGTAGAAGCCCCACTGTGTGATTTGAGGTGATCTTTGAGCCACACCCTTAAACTCTATTTAGAGGGCCTTGACCTGACTGAATGGTGCTCTGAAGCATCACCTTTGATCCTTCTGAGCCTTAACAAAGAATTTTACAGCCCCACTCTCATCTTTAGATCACCTTTCTTCATTGCCCTGGGTTATGATCTTTGCTTGGTAGCCATTAATTTCAGCATCTTTTGCCATCTGAAGAGACGGAATTTTCAAAACCTGCAAGTTCTGGCTCCTGTTTTAACAGTCCTTCCCTTAACTTGTTTTTTATTTCCCTTCATATTGTACTATAACCAACAAGAAGAAGCTAGGCAGTACTTCCAGCTCTCTGGCTGGAAATCTCCTTAGCCAGATGAGTCAATTAATTAGGTACATTTTATCCTTTTATATAAACTGAAGGTGATGGTGTTACCAAACTTTCTGCCACTACATAACCCTTTTCTCAATTTTCTAATATCATGTTCCTTACTTCCTTTTAAGCCACACTGGAGCATTCTCAAAGTCCAGTTTTTGTTTTTATTAAGTCTTATACTAACACACTTCTCAAAGTCCTTCCAGCTTTAGCTGGAATATGTACACACACACACACACACACATATATTTAAGAGAGATTGCAGTAGTATGAAGGAAAACTAGCAGGATACCAATTTTTGTATACATTTGTATGATCTGAAACTTAAAGGAAAAAAAGACTAAACTAGTAACTTCTATAGTAATCTAACTTCTGAACTATTTGGTCTTCCCAGGGTAGGAAAAAACACTCCTTAAAAATATTAACAAATTTTATGCAGTGAACTTGCATTGTTTTGAAAACTTTACTTACATAAAATGAAGACCTCATTTTGTTTGCTCCAATGAGCAGTTGGAAGTATATCTTACATGCTTTTTTTTGGGGTGGGGGGAAGGGAATTGATCATAAACACTTCATGTATTACAGCTTCTATTGTGCCCTACAGATTGACAAAATTTTGGGGTTCTGTTTTTCCTAGACCCATGTCCTAAAACATTCACTGGATCATTTTAGCCCACTTCCCTTGACTTTTTTCTCTATAAGTGGCCAACATTTAGGTTTTCTGGAGAGCTAAAATATCTATCCATTTGTCAGTCAAATCAGGTTGATAAATATGTGGGCCCAGAATCAGCCAGGTGGCAGGCTTATGCCACCATTCTTCATCTGGGTCTTTCATTGTGCCAAGCACCAGGATATGCCAGCATATATGGTAGTACTCAGCTTCCTCCTTGAGCTGAGCCCCTGAGAAGGTGAGGGCAGTTTGACCCCAAGAGGAAGCCTGAGAAATGTGTGGGAGTCCCTGAGTGTTGGTTGTGTGTGTCATAAATCAGTGTTTGTCCAGACTTCTGCTGGAACCAGCGTGGATAGTTACCATTGGTGATGACTACTGTGCTGGAGCCACAGCTGACAGTAACTATCCCTCTTAGGGATGGTTGGAAGGGCTCCTGAGTCACCACAGCCTGAGAACTAGTCTCTAAAACTGAAAACAGACGCAGTGTAGGAATGAAGAACAGGATCAGGGGATCACTCCAAAGACCAGTCTTTGAAATCTCTATGAACCTAGACAATGAATGAGTAGAGAGAGGACAAAGAGAGGGATCCAGGCCATGGTGCAGATGTCCCAAGGATCTGCTGGCTTCTCAGCTGATGCTGAGCTCTCTGTTGGCTCTTTTATTCCCTCCTGAATGCCCTGGGTGAGGGATATGTGTGTGGTGTATTGTGTCAATCTGTTCCCTTTACTACTTCCTCAACTGTGTCCTTAGCTCAGAAAGCAGCACCCTCACCAGAAGACAAGTTTACCTGATGAAGCAACCTTTTACATGACCAATGAGTCCAGAGTCCTTTAAATTTTAAGCTCTGAGTTTGTTTCAGACTGTGCTTACTTCTGAGGGAATGCATAGTGCCACCTGAGGGCTTCTTCAAGACAATGTGAGTAGTGATGGGAAATAGGGAGAATGGATGGTCATCTGTTCATTCATTCAACTAACAAATATTGTTTTAATGCCTTTGATTTTTTTTTCCCCTACAACTTGTAGCTTGCCTTTCACTTTCTTACTGGTATCTTTTGATGAGCAGAAGCTTTTACTTAAAAATTTTTTTTAAACTTATTTATTGAGAGAGAAAGCAGGGGAGGGGCAGAGAGAGAAGGAAAGAGAATCCCAAGCAGGCTCTGTGCTGTCAGTGTGGAGTTTGATGCAGGGATTGATCCCACAAACTGTGAGATAATGACCTGAGTTGAAACCAAGAGTTGGATGCCTAACCACCTGAGTTACCCAGGTGCCCCAAAAATGACTCCTTGGGCTTTTTTTTTTCTTCAAATATCAGCCATTATTTCTTTTTAATTGCTTTAAAAATTTTTTTTAAGTGTATTTATTTTTGAGAGAGATGGAGAGAGTGAGTGAGAGAGAGTGTGTTCATGAGCTGGAGAGGGGCAGAGAAAGAGAGACAGAATCCTACGCAGGCTCCACACTGTTAGCTCAGAGCCTAATGCAGGGCTCAAACTTAAGAGCTGTGAGCTCATGACCTGAGCTGAAATCAAGAGTCAGGTGCTTAAGGCTCAACTGACTGAGCCACCCAGGTGACCCCTAAATTTCTCTGAAGTAAGCTTTATGCCCAATGTGGAGCTTGAACACATAGCCCTGAGACTGAGTCACATGCTCTACTGACTGAGCCAGCCAGATGCCCCAGAAGCTTTTACCTTTTATGAAGTCTAATTTATCATTTTTTTCTTGTATCCTTGGTATCTTTATGCCTTGTCTATGGTAAGGTTTTGAAAATATTCTCTCCTTTTTTTTTTTTCCCTAAAAGCTTTATTGTTTTGGTTTTCACATTTGAGCCCATAATCCATACTGAATTAATTTTGTATATGGTGTGAGGTAGAGTTAAATTTCCTTTTTACTTTTTCTAATACAAATATCTAGTTGTTCTAGTATCATTTATTTAAAAAGAACCACTTTTTCCTTTGACTTTCATTGGTGTCTTTGTTGAAGATCGAGTGACTATATAGGTTATTCATTTATTTATTTCTCCAGCTTATTGAAGTATAATTGACAAATACGATTATATATATTTAAAGTGTACAATGTGATGTTTTGATATATGTATATATTGTGAAAAGACCACAATTAAGTTCATTAATGCATCCATCAGTAGTTACTTTTGTGTGTGTGTGTCTTAAGATATACTGTCTTAGCAAATTTAAAGTATACAATAGTATAAAGTGTTGGTTTATTTTTGAAACACCCATACCACACAGTCTTAATTACTGTAGTCTTATAAAAAGTTTCAAGATTATTAGGGCTATTATAGGTCCTTCAGATTTCCATGTAACTTTAAAATAATTTAATAATTTCTGCCAACTCACTGGAATTCGGGGATTGCTTTGAATATCAATACCAATTTGAAGATACTTAATATCTTAAAAATATCGAGACAATTTTTACTTATTCCTTTCCAATTTTTATGTCCTCCCCACTTTTTTTTGGAATGAAAATTAAATCTCTGATTTAATTCAAGATTCACTTTGATGAGGAACATTAGGTCAAATTGGTCCCTTCCATAAAAATGTTTTACGGACTTTTGTTGGTAACAATGAATTTTCAAGAAGGAAGTTTCCTGTAACACATTTTACTTTTTATGCAATAATAAGTCATTAAAATATGATAGCACAAGCTGGCACTTTCCGGGAGAGGATATCTATATTTGTGGGAACAGTAGGCATGTGTTAAGTCATCAGGCTTTGGCATGTATAAGCTCTGAAAATGAATACTATTTTCTTTAAAAAAATTTTTTTTAAGTTCATTTATTTTGAGAGAGAGAGAGAGAGAGAGAGAGAGAGCAAGGAGGGGGGGCAGAGAGAGAGAGGGAGAGAGTCCCACGCAGGCTCCACACCAGCAACACTGAGCCCCATGCCAGGCTTGAACTCACAAACCATGAGATCATGACCTGAGCTGAAACCAAGAGTTGGACACTTAACCAACTGAGCCACCCAGGTGACTCATTTGTTCACGAGGTGAGCACATTTCATTGGTACATTCAAGTACTGTGAAAGCACAATTCTCATATTATTGAAAGCATAGTTATCACATAAACAGTGAGCACATGCCTAATATAAGTATCCTGTTAATGAAGGAGCAACCAGAATGGTAAAGCTGACTCAATAAGGATATACAGAAATAGGATTTATATAGTCTGGGTGGTGGGGGGATGTTGAAATAAGATAGCTAAAGTATGTTTCCTAAATTATATACAAAGCTGGTGAAAAATCCTAAAACTGTAACTCTTGGGATTATCCTTTCTTTTTTACTTCTAATTTGTTTTCTACCTGCTAATCTAAATTTATCAGTTATAAAATATCTGTACCCTAGTCAATTATTTTTTAATTTTTAATGTTTATTTATTTTTGAGAGAGAGGGAGAAAGAGTGAGCATGAGTGGGGGAGGGACAGATACAGTATCCAAAGCGGGCTCCAGGCTCTGAGCTGTCAGCACAGAGCCCGATGCAGGGCTGGAACTTGTGAACTGCGAGATCATGACTTGAGCTGAAGTCGGATGCTCAACTGACTGAGACCCCCAGGCACCCTGGACCCTAATCAATTCCTAGACAAATAAAATTTAAAAAATCTTTTAAGGTCTGGGGCGCCTGGGTGGCTCAGTCAGTAAAGCATCTGACTTTGGCTCAGGTCATGATCTCGTGGTTTGTGAGTTGGAGTCCCGCATAGGGCTCTATGTTGACAGCTTGGAACCTGGAGCTTGCTTCGGATTCTGTGTCTCCCCCTTTCTCTGCCCCTCCCATGCTCATGCTCTGTCTCTCTCTCTGTCTCTCAATAATAAATAAATGTTAAAAATTTTTTAAAAAAATAAATAAAAAATCTTTTAAGGTCAGATGGGATCATTCACTGATTTCATTCATTCATTTATTTTAAGTAATAAAAATTCATTGAGAATTCCTGGGATGGTGGTTATCACCTCCCAACCTGGAGGGAGGAACCAACACCGTAGGAAATCACTCCAAAATCACACTGTCCCAACACTTCTGGCCAGCACAGGAAGGAGGAAAATCATTCCCCCCAACATTTGTCAGGCTTTGTTAATCCAAGAACGGTTGGGGGACTGAAGCAGAAGGGACCATCACATGATACTGGGCGGTGGGATAGGGGTGTGCTGGACCCTAAACTGGCTCCTCAAAAACCAGGGGAGAAACATCCACTTCTTCTCTGGAGGTGAAGTTCCTGATCACCAGCTCATTTCTTACCCTTCATGAGGCTGCCCTGGGGAAAACTTTCATTCTGTAGGTTAATGACAGGGTTGTCAGGAGTGAGATAGATTATGGTTCTATGATATGGCAATCGTCTTGGAGATGTTCTGGGCTGCATGTGGGACCATTTAAAAAAAAATATTTAGTGTGACATTCCAGGGTCATAAATTGCCTTTTTGTTGTATTTCCAAATTTTGGATTATATTTTCTTGAAAAACATTAAAAAAATTATTTTAAAATAATCATATAGTGGGTGCCTGGCTGGCTCAGGCGGTAGAACATCCAACTCTTAATCCCAGGGTTGTAAATTCAAGCCCCACGTTGAGCATGGAGCCTACTTAAAAACAAACAAGCAAACAAATAAAATAATCATATACTCATAGGTTGTTGCAAAAATAGTACATGGAGTACTGTGTATGTACCCTTATTCCGCTTCCCACATTGGTGACATAATTGGAAACATATAATAATCAAATAATCAAATAATCAAAACCGAAACTTGATATTGGTACAGTATTGTTAACTAGACTACAGACCTGATCTACTTTTCACCATATTTTACATGCATTCATTTGTGTGTGTGTATTTCTACACAATTCTTCCTGTGTCTCCATTTGTGTAATCACCATCACAGTCAAGATACAGAACTGTTCCAGCAAGACAAAGGAATCACCTCATGCTACCCCTTTATATCTGCATAACTCTCCCATCCTTGTTCCCTGGCATCCTTAATGTGGCCTCCATCTCTATCACTTTGTCAAATAATTTTTATCATGGTAGAGACATGTTAATTGCTGATAGTGATGGAAATACACAAAGATTAAAGAAATGAAATAAACACTGAAAGCCATTCACAGGCCCTGACTACTGCCACTTTTAATGAGACCTTTTTTGAGACTTGGGTGTTAAGATATTTCGAGGAAGGCACAAAAGAAATGTTTTTCCCTAGACCCGGGATTCACATACCTGGTCCTGGACTCTTTCTTCACCCTTGTCGGCAGAGTTGCCTACTAAAACAATCGATGGGTGTACCCTGAGGGTGGAACTTTCCATTCAAGAATACATTCATGTCTGAGTTCATTCACTGGATGAAAACTCATCAGCTCCTGTACTGGAGACATTCTTCCAGGATTCTATCAGGAAGAATGTATCAGAGAGCAGAATGGCAACATATCCTGTCATGCAGGGGGTTATGGTCTAACAGCATGACCACCTCTGGACCATCTCTGAAATTACAGGTTATGATTGTTTGGATTTTCCTGGGGTACATCAGGATGATTCCAGTCATGGAGATGCTACTATGATAGAGCCTTTGGAAACTAAACAATTTTTACATTTGTTCATACATTCATTCAACTTCATAAAATTTTTATTACAAACAGAAGATGAATTGAAGACAAATTCTACCCTCTTGGAATTTAGAGTCTATTTGAGAAGAGACTGGGGAAAAAATATAGCTCAGAAAATAGGTTATTGTAATACATGAGTAAGTGGGGTAAACTTGTCTGGAGAGGTCAAGTAACTTGACTTAGCTGGACCCAAGGGTAGGGCTGAGAAGTTCGATCACAGAGGCTGAAAAGGGTTGAAAATATCTCAGTTAGGATTTTGGACGTGATGTCTTAGATTGTGTATGTGACTTTTGCAAGGAGAAAGATCAGGAGCATACTTGTAGTTTAGGAAAACAGATGAAATATGGATGCAGGGGGATGCTGGATAAAAGGAAAGGAAAAGAAGAGTGGGGTAAGCTCAGAGAGAAAGGAGGAAGAGGGTCCTGTCTTGGGACTTAAAGGAAATGATGTTTCAAGAAGGAAGATGTCAGTATTTTTAATGGATGGCGAGGGAGCAAGTTAGATGAAAAGTAAAATGCATCTATGAAGTTGCCAATTAGAAGCTGTTTCCTGACATTAAGGAGAGTACCTGAGGAGATAACAAACAAGGAAGTCCTTCTGCAGAGGTCTGAAGAATGAATGGGAGAGCCAGGGCAGGGGTGGTGGTGGTGGTGGTGTGGGGAAGGATGGGGGGTAGAATATCAAACCATAACGCCCACTCCTCCATGGAAAGACCTCAGAAGAGAGAAGCAAGCACCAATCTGTGGCAACAATGTTTTTGTTTTGTTTTGTTTACAAGAGAAGGGGGACCAGAAGGGGAATCAGGGCATAGAGTCCTTGTTTACATAGAGAAAACAGCAATTTTGGGCATAGGACTAGGGAGCCAAATTTCTTTGTGAGAGCAAAAGTTTGCAAAGCAGCTTTTGAGTTAGGCTCTTTTTTCTCCCACTTGCTTCCCTGGCTTTACCACTGAGAGATTAAGAAAGGAAACAAAACAAAACAAAACAAAACAAACCCAGCTCAGGCCAAAGTGGATTTGCAGCCTAACAAGGGGCAGCAGGCAGCGTTTAAGTATTTCTTCTTACACTCATCCTCCCCTAGGCCCTAAATTTACAAGAAAAAAAAGATCAACTGGTTGTAAAAACATCAATCTCAAGAGGAGAGAAAGGGAGATAGGGGCTGGAGTCAGTAGTCACCTAGAGGGGCAAAAACAACAGAAAAGGGTGGACTCTACTTCACTATAACCTTGCCTGGGCTCTGTTTCTGAGCAGATCACTCCTCCTTACTCAAATTCATAGAAGTAACACCATCCTGGACTTCAGTGCCTTCTCCTCTTCTTTTGTTTGTTTGTTTGTTTCTTTTTTTTTTTTTCTGAGAGAAAGGGCACAAGTGATTGAGGGGAGATACAGAGAGAGAAAGAGAGAAGGGTGGGGCTCATCCAAAGCAGGGCTTGTGTTTTTACCCCAAGCAGGGCTCATGCTCACCTGAAGTGGGGCTCCAGCTGACCCCATGTGGGACTCGAGTTCACAGATTGTGAGATCATGACCTGAACCAAAGTCAGATGCTTAATGACTGGGCACCCTCCTTGTACTTTTCTAATCTGAATAACTGATATGCCTGTAGAACGGTCAAGAAAATAAAAAGACACCTATAGAAACGTACACACTGTGTAAAAAGAGGCATCAACTCCACATTTTAACAACATGAATTAGAATTAGAACATCAAGATTGATTGATTGATTATTTGTTTGTTTGTTTAAAGTAGGCTCCACGCCCATCATGGGGTTTGAACTTAAGGCCCTGAGATCAAGAGTCGAATGCTCTACTAACTGAACCAATCAGGTGCTCCTAGAATGTCAAGATTTAAAATAAGTGTAATGTTCTCAGGGCTCCTGTAGGTTCAGTCAGTTAAGCAAATGACTCTTGATTTCGGCTCAGGTCATGATCTTGCAGTTTGTGGGTTCAAGCCCCACATTGGGCTCCGTGCTGACCGTGAAGAGCCTGCTTGGGATTCATTCTCTCCCTCTTTCTCTGTCCATCCCCTGTCCCTCTCAAAATAAATAAATAAACTTTTTAAAAATATTTAAAAAATATGTGTAATGTTCTCAAAGATACAATAAGGAAAAATAATAGAAACAAAGGATAAAGAGGATATGTTTCATCAAAAGACTTATAGTGGTCCTCAGGGCCCTGCATATCTTCCTCCTCAAGGTTTTGCACAAATATCCCCATGTCATTTTTTATTCCCATTCTCTGCTTTATTTTTTATCCATGGAACTTACTACCTTGTAACATACTACACAATATATCTCTGCTCTCTCTGAAAACATATTCTCCATGAGGTCATTGGTCTGTATCCTCAGCACCTAGAACGTGGCCTAACTCATAGTGGATATTCATAAATACTCGTTGAAATAGATCAATAAATGAAGAAGTGCAAGAGATATAGGAATTAAGGATAAGGAATTAGTTTATGGATTTATTATCAAATAAAGCAAGGGCAAAAGGCAAAAAGGATGGAAGGAAGATAGAAAGGGAGAGAGGAAGGGAAGAATGAAGGGAGGGAAGAATAAAAGAACATTTTCATATCAACCTGGATGTAAAATAATACACAATACATGTGACGTGAGGTTGTGTGGGTTGGACACTGGGAGTGGAACCAAAAAGAAATGAGAAGGGTACCTAGGTGGCTTAGTCGGTTAGGGGTCCAACTCCTGATTTCGGCTCAGGTCATGATCTCACGGTTCATGAGATTGAGCCCTGCATCGGGCTCTGTACTGATAGCTCAGAGCCTGCTTGGGATTCTCTCTCTCTCCCTCCTTCTCTGCCTCTCCAGTCCAAAATAAATAAATCAACTTACACACACACACACACACACACACCCCTGAGAACTTGCTAAAGTGCTTAGTGTTCAATTGTAGGTGAGCTGTCAGTAGGAGCCACAGACAACTGAAGGCTTGCCTGTAGCAGTAGCATCTGCTTTCTCATGGGGCTGGCTATGGGCAGGCCTTGGTTCCTTACTATGTGGTCTTCTCCATGGGGTTGTGTTGAGCAGGGTATCTTACTTCCCATAGGACAGATGATCTAAGAGAAAGCAAGAGACAGCAACCAAGTCAAGCTACTATTCTTTTTTTAATAACCTAGTATCAGAAGTCACATTCTGTCACTTCTGCATTCTACTTGTTAGAATCTAGTTGTTATGTAAATGGGTTAAAGAGGGGCTCAGTATATTGGCCCCTATGTTGTTTTCTTCTTCAGGAAGGGCTATGGCCATTACCCTGCCTGCACCAAAATTAGGTTTTACACATCCAGTGGCTTTAAATATAGATCAAATAAGCATGTATTTTGCCATTTAGAGCCTGCCTGCTTTGCCTGCCCCACGAGCCTGCATTCAACATCTGCTAGCCATAGATGAGAAAATCCTTGTACTATAAAAGATCCCAAACTGCCTTCTAGCTATCTGACCTGGAGACTCCTGGCTGTGTTGCTGAATGACATCTCCTAGACATGTAAGCCCTTCTCTGATTCCCTTTCTACCTGGGAATTCTTTACTTTACTTTTCTGGGTGTTGGCCCTGTGCCATTCTTTCTGGAAGGGTTACTGCAGTAAGGGACTTCCTGCTCACCTGACCTTTCTAAGTGCCACCCAAATAAATTTCTCTGTGTGTTACTGTCCTCTTGTTCCAGCACTTTTTGTTTGCCCTTTTCCTCAATCAGCCTGAGATCCTCAAGCTCACTAACCACATTTCTTTGATGCCAAATAATTTGAAATTGTATTTGGAACTTCATGAACATTATATTGCATTGATGTCAGACCCATTATAGTCCTCTAAGTAATTTTGATTTTTTTTTTTAGGTTTATTTATTTTTGAAAGAGAGAGAGCATGAACAGGGGAGAGTCAGAGAGAGAAGGGGACAGAGGATCTGAAGCAGGCTCCACATTGACAGCAGTGAGCCTGATGTAGGGCTCGAACCCATGAATTGCAAGGTCATGATCTGAACCAAAGTCAGACGCTCAACTGACTAAGCCACCCAGATGCCCCAATAATTTTGATTTTTTAAAGCAGGCAATAGTTTGATTGAGGTCATACTGAAGACCCTGTCTCTTGGATGGTAGGCAACTCAAATCTCAGTCAATCTTTTTCTTCATTTAGGCTTCTTGGGAACTGCCCACCACATCCCAGATTCAGAGATGAGCCAGAGATTTAGGCAGAAATTATACACAAATGTCAGTTTCCCCCTCTGCACCCTCTTCTTTATAGAATTCCCCCCTTCCTTTCCAGTGGCTCTGAAGTCTGTTGACTGTTTCTTCAAGACAGTTAGACTATGGGTTTACTTAAGGAGTTTTAGCCTTGCCAATCCATGCTAACTCCAGGCTAACAGCCATAAAAATTGGGGACTCTGTCTCACCATACCCTTAAAAAAATTTAAATTTCCATCCATTAACTCCCTGCATTTTCTTCATTGTCAGGTGTTCAGATAGTTGCTTTTTAATACTTTTTTCCCTGGAAGGCATAGTTGATATTTGCATAAGGTTCTGTCTAGGAGGAGCTCATACAGATATACCAAAAGCAGAGCTCATCTGTTTTTTAAAAGAAGACTTCCCAAAGTTCTATAGCACAGTTATATTGTACTTCATTTGCTAGGACTTTGTCACATGTCCACCAATAGCTAGGAAGAGTGGGATATACAGCCACACTTTTGTGTGACAAAGAAGGGATTATTGAGCTCTTCTTACAAAGAGCTCCTTGAGTGTGTAAGTGCATCCCAAAGGATGTGTGTGTTTTTATTTTTGAGAGAGAGAGAGAGAGAGAGCGCGCGCGCGCGCGCGCACACATTAGTGGGGGAGGGGCAGAGAGAGAAGGAGACAGAGGATCCAGAGTGGGCTCTGCACTGACAGCACAGAGTCCAATGTGGGGCTCGAATTCACTGAACCATGAAATCATGATTGAGCTGAAGTCGGACACTTAACCAACTGACCCACCCAAGTTCCCCATTACTACATTAATCTTAGGAGCTGTATATAAAATGCAGAAATATGAAGGCAAGGTTTGATAACAATTGTGGGAATATCGAGAACAAAAATTAAAGAATGCATCCAAATTTAGAAGTATAGTTATATTGATTATAGTTATATTGATATTAGTAAAGTTTTGGCATAAAGAACCTTTTTGGAAAATGGGGTAATTTTTAATACTTGGGATTTTATACATGTGTGTTGCATTAAGTGCAACCCACTTAAATACATGTTTAGTACATGCAGAGTGTTCCTTCTGTTTGCACTTGGTCAGCAAAGTGTGTCATGGAGGATGCTCCTTTTTGGAGGAAATATGTTTGATCTCATTCCTTAGATCTGATTATAATCTTCGAATTATGAAATAATTGGACTTTGTTTTTCCTGAATCAGTTCCTTCCAAATCATTCATGTTTTCCTTCCACTTTAGGGCTTAGGTAGTTATAGGAGTCAATCCAGACCCTTGCCTTCACCTTTCAATAGATGGTCCGCATTTAGGCTGCTTGAAAGTTGATGTGTCTGATCATGTGATCTTTTTTTCACAAAGGCTGGGGTGTGTTTTTGTCCTTGTTTCTTATCTGAATCTGCCACTTGCCTCAGGCCACCACTGTATACCACCCAGCAGTAGTACTCAGCATGGTCCTCAGGCTGGGCCCCGTGAGGGTCAGGGCATCTTTACCTCCAAAGAGGGACCCTGAGAACCGGCAAGGGTCCAGGAGTGTTTGCTGTTTGTGTTGTAAATCAATGTCCTGGGGGCTTAGCCAGGCTTCTGCCGAAACCAGTATGGATAGTGAGAGAATCAGTGACTGCTCCAGTGCTGGAGCCACAGGCGAGAGTGACTGTCCCTCCTGGGGACCGGTCAGTGAGGGCTCCTGAGTCACCACAGCCTGGGAACTGATCCCTGAGATGAAAATAGACACATGTTAGGAATGAAGAATAAAGGCAGAGGGATCACTTCAAAGGCTAGCTTCTGAAATCTCCATGAACGTGGGCAGTGGGGGAGGAGGGGGAGGAGGAGGAGAGGAGTCCAAGCCATGGTGCAGATGTTGGAAAGATCCCTTGCCCCAGAGCAGAGGCTGGACTCTGATGGTTCTTTATCCCCTACTGAGCGTGGTGTGTGAAAGGGGTGTGTTTGAATGTTGCGTTATGCAAATCCGAGCCCTTTATCATCCTCTTCCACTGCATAGGTCTTCAGCCCTGACAGCTACTACATGGTTAGGGTGTGGGCCAGGGGTGGCTGTGTGCTGTGGATTTACCTCTTGGGAGGAAACAGCTGCTCTGAGCTGCTCACAGGCCAGTGAGCAACTGTTCAGGGTCCATTAAATTGGAAAAACTTGGGTTTCTGCCAGTCCTCTGAGAAGATCCACAGTGTCCCCTGGTGGCCTCCTTGTGCTGAGGGTGTATGGTCTCATTCATTTAACAAATAACTATTGATTTACGTTTTTGACATTGCAACTGTATTTGACAAGCCATTGCACACTCATTGCTGTCTCTTCTTCACTCATCCTGTTTGTATTTCTTTCTCCAGTTGTTGAAGATCCCACCTCAGTGTCAATTTTATTTTATTTTATTTTATTTTATTTTATTTTATTTTATTTATTATTTTTTTAAAGATTTTATTTTATTTGAGAGAGAGAGAGTGTGGGGGGTGGGTAGGGGCAGAGAGAGAGAGAGAGAGAGAGAGAGAGAGAGAGAGAATCTTAAGCAGGCTTCATGCTCAGTGCAGAGCCCAACACAGGGATACCACAACCCTGGGATCATTACCTGAGTTGAAATCAAGAGCAGGAAGCTTAACTAATTGAGCCACCCAGGGACCCCAAGATTTTATTTTTAATTAATCTCTATACCCAACCTGGGGCTTGAACTCACAACCCTGAGATCAAGAGTCACATGCTTTGCCGACTGAGCCAGCCAGGCACCACCCACCCCACCCAGTATCAATTTTAGTGTTACATGGTCTTAATTTCTGATCTGAGTGTTCAGAGTGATTAAAGGAATTGTTTCATGACCAGGTGACTCTAAGGAAGTTATTAATTTGAACCTTACATTGAATAAACAGCTGGTTTAAGTCAGAATTATTTTAATAATTTACTTTAGAGAACTTTAAAAAAGAAGCCACTAAAGACTGAGTGTTAAAGCTTTTACTGTGAATTCATTAGAGACTAAAGTCAGCTGTGTGAATGATCTGCTAAGTCTACAGGACTAGGCATCCCGACCCAACTATGGATACCAAGGTTGGGGAAGCTTTCCTGGTTGGCAGTGCTCCATGCATAGTATCACACATTGGTGCCAGGAGAAGTTAGCACAGTCTATGACTCCACTGGGAGAAGACAAATGGAAGCTTTTGCTTGGAATTCTCTTGGACCCAGCCCATGTGCCTCTTCCTTTGGCTGATTTTAATCTGCATCTTTTTTGTGGTAATAAGCCATATCTATGGGTACATCAGGTTTCAGTGAATTATCTGAGTCCTTCTGGGGAATTATCAAAACTGAGGTGACCTGGGGGACCCCTGAATTTGCAACTGGTGTCAGAGTCGAGGGTATTTTGGGGTACCTTCAGACTTTGGGGGACTCTTCAGACTTTTCAGGGTCCAGACTCACATCAGTTTGTTTTGTGACATCTGTGACATCATTCTGGGTCACCTGTTATGAGGCAACTCCAAGTGTCTTGGCCTGTTAAGATGCTGCAGGACCAGCATAAATGGAAAGATATCCTGGACACTCAAGCACACCTTCTTAGTCTTGTATTTTTCCACTACTTTTGGAAGTAGACAAACTGCAGCAAATATAAATCTCTCTCTTACCACAATGTTTATTGTGGTAAAACATTCATAACATAAAACTTAAAATTTTAACAATTTTTAAGTGCACAATTCAGTGGCATTAGTAAATTCACTTTGTCGCACTCCATTACCATCACCACCACCCAGCTCCAGAACTTTTTATCTTCCAGAATGAAATTCCATATCAATCAAACAGTGCCTGCCCATTCTCCCCTCCTCCAGTACCTAGGAACCAGCACTCTACTTTATGTGTTGACGAATTTAACTACTCTAGAGATCTCATGTATGTAGAATGATATGGTGTTTATCCTTCTGTAACTGGCTTATTTCACTTAGCATAGTGTTTTCAATGCTCATCCACATTGTAGCATGCATCAGAATTTCCTGCATTTTTAAAAAAATTTTTTTAACATTTTTACTTATTTTTGAAAGAGAGAGACAGAGCATGAGTGGGGGAGGGGCAGGGAGAGAGGGAGACACAGAATCCGAAGCAGGCTCCAGGCTCCCAGCTGTCAGCACAGAGCCTGATGAGGGGCTTGATCCCACAAACTGTGAGATCATGACCTGAGTTGAAGTCGAACGCTCAACCAACTGAGCCACCCAGGGGCCCCCAGAATTTCCTGCCTTCTTAAGGCAGAAAAATACTCCATTGCATATATATATACCATATTTTGTTTATCCATCCATCTTTCAATGGACACTTGGATTGCTTCCACCTTTTAGTTGCTGTGAATAGTGCTTTTATGAATATGGGTGTACAAATATAAGACCCTGCTTAATATTATTTTGGGTATGTACTCAGGTGAAATTTCTGGATCATACAGTAATTTTTGGTTTAATTCTTTTTGAGGAACCGCCATACTCTCTTCCACAGTGGCTGCACAATTTTATGTTCCCACCGGCAATATACAAGGGTTCCAGTTTCTGCATATCCTTCTTAACACTTGTTAGTTTCTATTCTTTGGCAATACCATGATAATGGATGTGAAGTGGTAGATTATTGTGATTTTCATTTACATTTCCTTCATGGTTTATGGTTAATGATTTATACCATTATGCTCTAATGGCATAGAGCAACTTGTCAAATGTTTCTTGGACACTTGTATATTTTCTTTGGAGAAATGTCATTCAAGTCCATTGCCCATGCTGTAATCATTTTTATTTTGTTGTTCTTTATATAGCCTGGATATTGATCTCTGATCAGATATAAGATACACAAATATCTTCCTATTCTGTAAATTGCTTGTTCACTCTGTTGTTAGTGTCCTTTGGTGCACATACATTTTAATTTTGATAAAGTCCAATTTATCTGTTTTCTTTTTCCTTTTTTGCCTTTATTTTTGGTGTCATATCTAAGAAATCATTGCCAAATCTAATATAGGTGTATCTCAGAGATATTGCCAGTTCATTTCCAGACCACAGCTGTAAAGCGAATATCTCAGTAAAGTGAGTCAAGTGAATTTTTTGGTTTCCCAGTACATATAAAAGTTATGTTTACATGACACTGTAGTGAATTAAGCGTGCAATAGCATTATGTCTAAAAAACAACATGCATGCCTTAATTAAAAAATATGTTATTGCTAAAAAGTGCTAGCCATCATGTGAGCTTTCAGCAAGTCATCATCTTTTTGCTGGTGGAGGGTCTTGCTTCAATGTTAATGATTGCTGACCAATCAGGGAGGTGGTTGCTAAAGGTTGGGGTATGGCAATTTCTTAAAATAAGACAATAATGAAGTTTTCTGTGTTGAGTGACTTTTTTCAAGAACGATTTCTCTATAGCATGTGATGCTGTTTTGATAGCATTTTACCTTCAGTGGAATTTCTTTCACAGTTGGAGCCAATCCTTCAAAACCTGCTGCTGCTTTGTAAGTAAGCTTGTGTAACATTCTCAATCCTTTGGTGTCATTTCAACACACTGCACAAATCTTCACCAGGTTCCATCTCAAACCCGAGTAAGTTCCACCTCAAAAGCCTCAATTTCTTTGCTCATCCATAAGAAACAACTCCTCATCCGTTGAAGTTCTATCATGAGATTGTAACAATTCAGTCACATCTTCAGGCTGCACTTGTAATTCTAGTTCTGTTACTATATGTACCACATCTGCAGTTACTTCCTCCACTGAAGTCTTGAACCCCTCAATGTCATGTGTGAATGTTGGGATCTACTCCTTCTAAACTCCTGTTCATGTTGCTCTTCTGACCTCTTCCCAAGAGTCATGAATGTTTTCAACAGCATCTAGAATGGTGAATCCCTTCCAGAAAGCTGTTCATTTACTTCATCCAGATCCATCAGAGGAATCACTAGTATCTATTTGATGTCTTTAACATTTCTTCAATGATGCGACTTGAAAGTCAAATTACTCCTTGATCCATGGGTTGCAAAATGAATGTTGTGCTAGCAGGCATGAAACAACATAAATCTCATTGTACATCTCTATCAGAACTCTTGGGTGACCAGGCACATTGTCAATGAGCAGTAATATTTTGAATTTTTTTTTTTTTTTCAACGTTTTTTATTTTATTTTTGGGACAGAGAGAGACAGAGCATGAACGGGGGAGGGGCAGAGAGAGAGGGAGACACAGAATCGGAAACAGGCTCCAGGCTCCGAGCCATCAGCCCAGAGCCTGACGCGGGGCTCGAACTCACGGACCGCGAGATCGTGACCTGGCTGAAGTCGGACGCTTAACCGACTGCGCCACCCAGGCGCCCAATGAGCAGTAATATTTTGAAAGGAATCTGTTTTTCTGAGCAGTAGATCTCAACAGTGGGTTTAAAATATTCAGTAAACCATGTTGTAAACAAATGTGCTGCCATCCACTTGATGTTCCATTTGTAGAGCACAGGTAGAATAGATTTAGCATAATTCTTAAGGGCCATAGGATTTTTGGCATGGTTAATGAGCATTGGCTCCAATTTAAGTCAACAACTGCATTAGCCCTAATGAGACAGTCAGCCTGTCCTTTGAAACTTTGAGGCCAGGCACTCACTTCTCTCGAACTATGAAAATACTGGACATCATTTTCTTCCCATAGAAGGCTGTTTCATCTACATTGACAATCACTGTTTAGTGTAGTCACCTTCATGAATTGTCTTGGCTAGATCTTCTGGATCACTTATGTATTAGTGATCTTATATATTAGCAGCTTATATATTAGCTTATATATTACTTATATATTATAAGTATACTCTAAGTATACTTACATACTTCTAAGTATATTATACGTATACTATACTTATACACTATAAGTATATTATAAGTATACTATATATATTACTTATATATTAGCAGCTTATATATTAGCACTTGATAGTTTTTCTTGCACTTTTATGCTATGGAGATGGCTTCTTTCCTTAAACCTCATGAACCGACCTCCGCTAGCTTCAGACTTTTTCTTCTGCGGCTTTCTCACCTCTCTCAGCTTTCACAGAATTGAAGAGAGTTAGGGTCTTCCTCTGGATTAGGCTGTAGCTTAAAGGAATGTTGTGGCTGGTTCAATCTTCTATCCAGACCACTCACACTTTCTCCAGATGATGATAAGGCTGTTTTGCTTTCTTGTCATTTGTGTATTCACTGGAGTAGAACTTTCAATTTCCTTCAGAACTTTTTTTCCCCCATTCACAACTTGGCCAACTGTTTGGCACAAGAAACCTAGTTTTCAGTCTATCTTGACTTTTGACATGTCTTCCTCATTATGTTTAATCATTCCTAGTTTTTGATTTAAAGTGAGAGATGTGCAATTCTTTCACTTGAACATGATGAGGCCATTGTAGAGTTGTTAAGTGGCCTAATTTTAGTATTGTTGTGAATCAGGAAATAGGGAGACCCAAGGGGAGTGAGAGAGATGGGGGAATGGCTGGCTGGTGCAGCAGCCAGAACATATACGTTTTTCAATTAAGTTTGCCATCTTATATGGGCAGGGTTCGTCGTGCACCAGCACAGTTACAATAGTAATCACAGATCATCATAACAAATAAAATAATAATTAACAAGTTTGAAATTAACAAACAAAATGTGACACAGAGACATAAAGTGAGCAAATGTTGGAAAAATGGTGCCAATAAACTTGCTCAATGTAAGGTTGCCACAAAACTTCAAATTGTAAAAATGCAATATATTTGTGAAGTGTAATAAAGCCAAGTACAGTAAAATAAGTTATTCCTCTATCCTTTATTAGGTGTAGGTATGTTTCATAGGCATTTGTGACCCTCCCATAAATAAGCTGAGTATTTACTACTCATGGGGGAATGGATAGCTCATGCCATTTTCCCTATCCATTAGGACTCTGATCTCCACCTCCCCTCAGTTGGAGAGTATGTGGAGAAGCCATTCTCTGGTCCAAATTTTCTGAAATACCTGTAGTTTCTTGACTTTCAGATGACAAGATTTTCCACAAAGATTATGGGGAACTCTCCCAGGATAAGCAGATGTGGAGGAGTGAAGAAGGCATGATTGGTCAGAGGCAAAGGTTGTGATGCAGTTGCAACAAAATAGACACTACTATGATGGGCTCTAGAGTTGAGAAGTCTCCCCAGGATCCTGAAGTGCGATGAGAGGGGTAGGGCCTGGTAACTATGCATCCATCAGTCTTTGAATACAAGCTGCAGCTAGAAGAGTTAATGGCCTTGGGTGATCCCCTGCCCAAGGCTTAGTCTCATAGCATGATTCAGTGGAGACCTGTTGGCTGGTTACACTCAGTTGCTGGAGAAGGCATGGTTTAGTCCTAGAATGGGGAGTTATGACAGGGCATCACTACATCCATTATAGGTCCACCTCATATCCATGCTCAGATCCCCAGGCTTCATACAGTGAGTCTTGGGAACAATTCCTCCTGGATGTGTTTTGGTCTCTTTTCCAGATGGAAACTTGAAAGAGGTCATTCAGTGGGATGAAATGCAGTTCCTACTGCTGAAGGTGGTCTCAAGAATATAACCAATGTTAATTGTCCTCTGTCTCCACCACTCATATTTGCCTCAACTTTGGCTAGTCCAGGTGACTTCCCTGGTAGGGTTACCCAGACTCTTATTCCCGAGTGTGAACCCAATCACCATGTCTTTCTCAGGCTATATTGTTGGATCTATCTACTTATCGCCCAAATTAGACCAAGAAGACATGTTGATAGATACCATTCATGAGAGCCACAAAATTTTCTCTACTGTACCCTGATGATCAGCCTCAATTTTTCTTTCCCATTTGGTGGCTTCTTTCTTTGCCTGTTGTTCTATTGTCACAGAGGGTGTCAAGTGACCCAGAGCTGAACTTAAAGTTTATTGCAACTCTTGCTGTGTCTTCTCATGTATGCATTTATGTGTAAGAATCATGACCTCCACACCCATACAGCTCAGAGTTTTAGGGAATTAACACACATACTCCCCAAGTGGATCACCAGTTGTGATGAAGAGAGGGACTTCTACTTGTACCCTTTAGTACCAGGAACCATATGATTTTTCAATTCAGGGCAAAACACCATAAATTAATTATGCTTTAGGGTGAATATGCATTCTCAAATATGGCTCCCCAGGAGAAAGGCTGTGTCTTGAGGTTGGTATCTCTGCTGCAATGTCAACTTACCTGGCATTTATACCCTCATTGAATGTGGGACTCTTGGGGATCAGCATGTCACTCTGCAGATGAAGTTAACCCTTAAACAGCTGACAGCTTGAAGCTGAACATTGAGGCCTCACAATAGCAGGGGCAAAAAGCAATTCTTTGAAGGGGGATCTGAGTTACCTGTGCTAACATACCTGGGCCTACCCAGTGTGGTGTGTGAGGCACAATCAATAGAATATATTAATTTAGGCAAGGGACCTAAAGGTCCAACTGATCCTTATTAAAACTCTTGACCAGGGGCCTTGTTTCTTTATGATTTATACTCAGCCCTTGGGAACCTCAACCCTGTGTTCTTCTGGGATGCTGTAGTGAATACTGGCTCATAACTCATGCAGATCCTCCTTGACAGGCACAGAGATTTAAAAATTTCCATTTTGTCATATCAATTTGCAATGAGGGTCTGCTTATCTGCTTCCATTGTGTAAAATATTTTGATATATCCATTCTGCAATTATTCACCTATCCAAAACTCCTTGATATCTTATTCTTTCATAATTTTAAACCTTACCTTGCAGCTCTTTTTGAAGATATTTTTGGGGAAAGAAATAAAGATCAATCATGGGGGAAGTAGACTTGATTTAGAGAGAAATGATGCTTGCCTCTCTAACATACCTTCCCTGCAGATTCTTGCTCTGTGTCAATCCAGTCCCCAACCTTCCCATTGTCCTGCCTACCCATTAGAGCTCTTCAGTAAACACCACGGAGAACTTTGGAGTCTCTGTAGGGAACATGCACAGAGGGCAGAGTGGCCAGTGGTGGGCTGCTTTTCTTTTCTTTCTTTTTTTAATTTTTTTTAAAATTTATTTTTGATAGAAAGAGAGAGAGAGAGAGAGAGAGAGGGGGGGGAAGGGCAGAGAGAGAGGAAGACACAGAATCTGAAGCAGGGTCCAGGCTCAGAGCTGTCAGCACAGATCTCAACGTGGGCCTTGAACTCACAAGCCATGAGATCATGACCTGAGCCAAAGTTGGACGCTTAACCAACTAAGCCACCCAGGAGCCCCTGCTTTTCTTTTCTAAACTTCTTTCCTACCTCCAAGACAGAGATCAGTTTTGTAAATTGGATTAAGAGGCAGGGAAAGAAACTGCATTCCCTAGAGTATAAGTCATCTCATACTTACATTAAATTTTTGCATTTGTTACTATATTTTGGAATTGGCCCTATTGTTTTGGATTGTTTTCATTTTATTTTATTTTAGACTTTCCTTCAAGTCAGTAAGAGGGAGGTGTGATTACTTCCTTGTTTCCCTTAAGTGTCACCTTATATATTTTCCTGTTAAGTTTATCATTACACATGGAGTCACAGCTGTATAGTATGAAACTTTTCTTTTGGTAATTAAATGCTGGCTGGCCTGTATCAGAACTTGGTATGGGGGGAGAGAGAGAGAGAGAGAGAGAGAGAGAGAGAGTGTGTGTGTGTGTGTGTGTGTAAGTTTTTATTTTGCTACTTCTGTCAATAACCAGGCAATTGATGATATATATCTTTGTACTGGCTTTTATGAGTACACTATTATATAAAAAAAATAGTGGATTAAAAATGAAACATTTTGAAACTTACAACAATGTATTTGACTGCTTCCTCTGTGACCATGGAGACCAAACTCTCTGGGCCCACACTAGCCAGGTGCATCATCTGTGAACCGAAGATGGGTGACATTGGGAGCAGAGGGTGAGCCCAGGAGTTTGTGTCTCACTTCCCCATCTGCCTCTGTCTCTGTGGTAATGGTTGCTGAACCACAGAACACAGTAATACTCAGCTTCATCCTCTGACTGTGCCCCCGTGATGGTGAGGATGGCCTTCTGTCCAACCAGGGAGCCAGAGAATCGGGCAGGGACCCCTGGGTTCCGGTAGCTGGTCTCACCTATCAGACCCTGGAATCTCTGGTAGGGCTTCTGTTGGACCCAGGTGGCATAATTACTGGTGGTGACGGCCCCAGTACTGGAGCCACAGGTGAGTGTGACTGTTCCTCCAGGAGTTGTTGAGAGTGAAGTTTCCTGAGTCACTACTTCTTGGGAAGTGGCCCCTGAAAATAAGTGAGAGACCAAAGATCTGGAGAAAGGACAGGGGCATGAAGGTGCAGTGTGGCCTCTCCCACCCCCAGTCCAGAAAGTCCCCCTGACCTGTGCAGTGAGACAGAAGTGTGAACAGGAGAAGAGCCCAGGCCATGGTGTAGATGCCCCAGTGTTGAGCTTCTCAACACAGCTCAGCAGAGTCAGCTTGCTCCCATGATAACTGCTATCACCTGTGGGGGCAGGGATCTCATGTAAATGAGCTCCCCTCCCAGGAGTTCTCAGCAACAGTGTGGCCAGGTCACAGCTACTGAGCTTTTGCATGTCAGTGGAACCCTGGGCCTGAAGGACCTACAGCTAGCCCTCCTCTCTCATGTCTGCCTCCCAGCCCTCTCTGTAACTTTTTTTTTTCCCTCCTTCCCCCCACTCTGTCTCTGATTTTTCAAACCTAGTCTCTTTCTTGGTCACCTGAAAATGGGTCACAGCAGTTTTTCCAATCGTAGAATATGTGCTTCCAGGACCAGAATAGACCTAGTAAAGTGTTGTGATTCCTTTTCGAGAATGAAAATTATGAGATATAATAATAATAAATAGGTAATTAATAATAAAGTAGGTATTATCTATAACAATAAATAGGTAATAAATAAGGTATCCAAAAATGTTAAAGACTGGGGAATCCCTAGTGGACTGCTGGACTCACTGGTGTGATGGGCCCCTGGTTCTTTACAGGGTGTGTTTCCCCTCCTCAGGAGCCATGGTGTTTTTACCAAGGACTTTGATGTACTTCCCACCTTCTACTCATCTTGTTCAAATAAATCAATGTCAGCAATATAATGCATCATTGTGAGTTCTGTAGAACATGCAGATGGTCCAGTTTTCTTGGGGGATATGTTGGGTAAGAAGAAGAATAAAAATAGTCTTGGAGCAACACTTTAAGTGTACAACTGTCCACTCTATATGAGTGTGAACAGCACCTGATACTCCATATGACAACTGATAGGTATGGAAAAGTATGCATTCACCAGTTTTATGACTCTATACCATTTAACTGAAGTCATGTTAAGTAATGTGCTCTAGAAGATATACCACATCAGGCAGCTTCAACTGGGATACAACTTGACTGAGTTTATAATAATCCACCTTCATCTGGCAGAATCCATATGTTTTGGTGGTTGTTGTTTGTTGTTTTTGTTTAGAAGCCAGATTGATGAATTAAATGTCAGCATGATGGGGACAAAACACCACTGCATCATTAATAGTAACACTTTATCTCTTCTATTTTCCCACAATAATATTATTTTGTAAATTTCCATCTTGAAGAAAATGGAGCAAAGCATGGTTCTAAGGCTTTCCCTTGGTCTTCTAAACTACTAATACTCATACTTCTTGGCCTATTTTACTAGGCCAATAAACAAGCATGGAGATTTTGCTGACAATTATGGGAATGTGTTCATTGGGTGATTCTATGGACCCAATAGATCTGCTGTAAGCTATACCTCTACTAGATGGGATATGCAGTTCTCCCCACTGTAATGTAGGGCATGGTGATAATCTTGATTCCTGAGTATGAATGTCACTTGAATCATGTGTTCAACAATACTCAGAATATTAATATTAATATTAAATAAACAAAGGTCACTTTAGGGCAGCAGTGAGGAAATTATTACCATATCTGTTCGTCAAGTGGTGACTGCCTCACAGAGTCCCAGCCTAAATTTCAGTTACAAGCTTTAAGTCCTGAAAAATGGCTACTGAGCAATAAAATTTATTATTTTCTTTGGGGTGGTTGCACCTAGTCCCTTGTACATCCATTCTTTATCTTTCGGTTGTATAGATTGACAGTATCCTTGGTGGCTCCTATCTGCCCTGTCCTTTGGAATGCTGTCCCCCAGTAGCCATGCATACTACATTCTTGGACTGCTGCTCTTTGCCATAATTTAATCCATCATCTTCAAATAATAAGAGGTTTCTCTGCCCTTTAATGTTTAGGGATCATATGATTCCTGTTGCTATCAGAGAGAACAATTTAGTAATGGAATCCTACTATGAACCTGGGCCAACCAAGAACTACATGACTGAGCTATGAGGCCAATGGGAACAGAGGAGCTGACGATGCTGTTTGTACTATGAGCCCACCTGTGAAAGGCTTCAACACCCTGCAAACTAAAAACCCATGAGGGAACAGGTGAGTGGCAACAACCATACCTGTCCACATATTAACTCTCATGATTTGAGAAGTGCCTGAGAAAATATTTTGCAATGCATGGCAACATTTGCTGTGGACCAAGACCAGGTAGGGTATGCAGAGACAGGATTTCCAAAGACAGGTGCTCATTACCAAAATATCTCGGTGAAAATTCTCAAAGCAGGGTTAGGAGGTGAATGGTGAGTCAAGCCAAGGGGAGGGACATGGGTCCAGGGTGGATCAGGTGTGAGGTTTTGTCTCACTACCCATACCTGTCACACTGTGGATATACAAAACTGCTCCCACTACCATGGTTTGCTCCACAGTTGGAGTCAGTATCATCTTCCTGGATATTCTGGATGGTCAGGTACCAAACTAGGTCAGAACCAGAACCTGA
Source organism: Panthera onca (assembly GCF_046562875.1). Lineage (NCBI taxonomy): Eukaryota > Metazoa > Chordata > Mammalia > Carnivora > Felidae > Panthera > Panthera onca. The sequence continues at coordinate 19,023,301 of NC_138350.1, forward strand.
AAGCATCAATTAAGGAGGGAAAGTCCTAAAAATGACTTATTGGAAGAGAGAGAGAGACGGGAGGGGCAGGGGGGCTTTTGTCTGAACAGGAGGCATCTTTATCTGGGATATGTGGACCATGGGGTTCTTCTTCAATCAAAAAACTTTAGTTCTGTTAGGGATTTCTCTTTGGTTCTTCTCCGCAAATTACTTCCCTCTTATGCCATTCTCACAGACTTAAAAATGCAGAATCTCAGGCCTCACTCTGGACGTAGGGAATCAGAATCCAAATTTTATAAGATTCCAGATGATTCACTTGTATATTAAAGTTAGAGACTATCTGATCTAACATATGCGGAAGGATATACTTTGTTTTTGGTTACTGATCACTTCTCGTGTTTCAATCTATTCTGTTTCCAACCAACTTCTTCAGGAAATGAACTTTATCATTTTGTGAATTTTATGTCCAGAATAATGTACTTAGGGCTTCCCATTGAAAATAATAAGCATCTCCCTTTCTCTCACTACATCCACATGTGTTTTAATATGAACAGGATAATATTCACAATTTTACAACTTCACAATCTTTACAACTGGTGAACAATTGGAAATACCTAATGACTATCTTTATTATGAATGTAACTTTTAAATATTAAGCAGTAATTGTATATTTACTTCTAAACTCGGGATAAATTACTTATTTTAGCCTTTAATGACAATAGCAGTGCTTGAAACATGACCAAAAATATGAAATATAAGTGAAGCTATGATCACAATTGAGTAATAATTAAAAACCAGTTAGGGAGAAATTGTTCAAATTCAGAAATATACTGTTTGATGTATTAGGTTCCTAGGGGTGCCATAACAAAGTACCACAAGCATGGTGGCTTCAACAAGAAGTTATTGTCTCACAGATCTGGAGGCCAAAAGCCCCAGATCCATAGGGCGGGGCCATGTTCCCTCCGAAACCTGCAGGGGAACCCTTCCATGCCTTCCCATGACTGCTAGTGGTTTGAGGACAATTTTTGGAATTCCATGGTTGCAAATGCAAACTGCAAACTCTGCCTCCAGCTTCCCGCAGTGCCGTCCTTGGCTTCCTCTGGCTGTCTTATTACAAGCACACCAGACATACTGGACTAGGAGGCCACCTTCCCCCAGTATTGTCTCATCTTAACTAATGACATCTATGACAACCCTATTTTCAAATAAGGTCATATTTGTAGGTCCTAAGGGCTAACGACTTCAATATACGTTCTTTGGGAGGATACAATTTAACCCAGAGTATTATGGAAAAAGAATTCTTTCCAAAAATTGTTTTTAATTTTTAATATTAAAAAATATACAATATCCTTGCATTGCATTAAAATGCAACCGAATAAAATAAACTTTATTTATTTAAAAATAATTTTTTTAAGTTTATTTATTTATTTACATAATCTCTGCACCCAGTGTGGGGCTCGAACTCACAACCCTGAGATTAAGAGTCACATGCTCTGCCAACTGGGTCAGCCAGGTGCCCCAATAAACTTTAGAAATATACAAAATGAGGGTTTCCTCTGTTTGTCCTTAGATGACAAGGAATATTAGAGATGTTCCTTTTTTTTGGGAGGAAATGTGTTTGACCTCAGTTTTTAGTTCTGATCCAGGCACGTACCGTTCTTTGTCTAATACAAAATAATTGAAATCTGCTTTTTGTGGACCAGTTCCTCCCAAGACATTCATATATTTGCTCCACTTTAGGACTCAAACAGGAATGGGAAGCAATTCAGACTCTGCATCACTGTCTATGGATGGTCAACATTTAGGCTAACCTGAGAACTCAGGTGTCTAGTCATGGGATGCCAACATCACATGGTTTTGTTTGTACCCACGCTCTGTTAAACAAAAGTTTGTGTCTTCTTTCCTCATCTGGGTCTCCCACTGTGCCAAGCACCGCTATAGTGTAGCCCGCAGTGGTACTCAGCCTCGTTCTAGGGCTGGGCCCCTGTGAGGGTCAGGGAAGCTTTGCCCCCAAGGAGGGAGCCTAAGAACCATGCGGAGGTCCAGGAGTGTTTGCTATTTGTGTTGAAAACCAGTGTCCCGGGGGCTTGTCCAAGCTTCTGATAGAACAGTATTGATAGTGAGCATCGATAACTGCTCCAGTGCTGGAGCCACAGGTGAGAGTGACTGTCCCTCCTGGGGACCAGTCAGTGAGGGCTCCCGAGTCACCACAGCCTGAGAACTGGTCCCTGAAATGAAAACAGACACATGTTAGGAATGAAGAATAAAGGCAGAGGGATCCCTCCAAAGTCTGACCTCTGAAATCTCCATGAACCTGGGTAGTGGGTGAGGAGGGGGAAGAGGAAGAGAGGAGTCCAGGTCATGGAGTGGACTTTCCAAAGGTCCCTGGCCTTACAGCTGGTGCTAGTCTCTGGGTTGTCTCTTTTATCTCCTCCACAGCTCAGGAGTCAAGGGTACGTTTGGTGTTACGTTATTACATTATGCAAATATGAACTCCATTTGGTACTGGGTCCTCAGCCCTACTCGTAGATTTCCTACAAAGAGGATGTCTGGGGTGGTTAAGAGCTCTGAATTTGACCCTTTGGAGGAAGCAGCTGCTGTCACCTCTAACTCAGGCCAGTGGGCATGGGTGCAGGGCCCGTTCAGTTGGAACCATTTCAGTTACTTTCAGGCCTTGGCAGCTTTGAGCAGGCACACAGAGCCCCCTGGTGGCATCCTTAAGAGTCTGTTCATGGCGGTGAGAATCCTGTAGAGGGAACCTGTTCTTGCTTTCAAGAAGCAAGTGAATAATAAATAAATGTCACCCACTCTTGAGTCTCTCCAGAGAATCTTCCTTTTCAGTTTCATCTGTTGTATTTTTCAGTTCTATAAATTCCATTTGTTTTGATGACATCTATTTCAAGTCTGTATTTCTGTCTTTTCCCTTTGTTCCAAGAGTATTTGTAGCTGCTCATCAAATGAATATTATGATTGTTGCCTAAAAACATCTGTCCCATAACTTCAGCATGTGAGTCGTTTCAGTGTTGGTGACAGTAGATTCTCCTTTCTCATTCAAGGTTTGGTCTTCCTGGTTCTTGACATGACAGGTGATATATTTTTTTTTTTTTTTTAACGTTTATTTATTTTTGAGACAGAGAGAGACAGAGCATGAACAGGGGAGGAGCAGAGAGAGAGGGAGACACAGAATCTGAAACAGGCTCCAGGCTCTGAGCTGTCAGCACAGAGCCCGATGCGGGGCTCGAACTCACGGACTGTGAGATCATGACCTGAGCCGAAGTCAGACGCTTAACCGACCGAGCCACCCAGGCGCCCCGACAGGTGATATTTTTTACTAGATCCTGGATATTTGGGATATTATATCATGGGATGTTGGGTCCCTAATTATCTTCCTTCAATCATTCGGTCCTCTCATTGAGGTGCAACAGGATCTCAGGGGTTCTATGTCAGTTTCCCAGTGGCCTCAGAGGATGTGGAGTGCTCACCCCCACTGCTGTGCTGCTGACTTTGTCCTGGAAAAAGTGGGGCATTGATTGTCACCTCCCAGTTCTCATCAGGTCGGGAGTGGGACAAGCTCCCTGCTGACCCCAGGGAGGGTCACACAGGTCTGAATGGAGCTGCTTTGCTGCCTAGGATCAATGCTTAGCAGCTCACTGGGCCCCATACCCTCACTGGCACCAGGGAGGGGGAGTGGTCAACTGCAGGGCCAGCTCCCCTGCTTCCCATCCCCTTATTAGTGTGTTAATGTCAGGTGGGAGTCCACAATAAGCTCCTCACTGGCACCATGGTCACCAGCAGGGGTACAGGAGTGCTGACCAGTTCTGCCTTGTAGCACCACATTCAGTCTCCCTGCCGAGGGATGGGGTTAAAGTGAGCTCCCCCAGGACCTGGTAAAATCATGGATGGAGGAGAACCGGAGTTCTAACTAGGATATATTTTAATTCTTTTTTATTCCCCATGTGTTTGTGTGTTGAAACTTTTATTCTGTAATAATTTTATATTTACGGAAAAAATGCAAAGATTCAGAGATCTCTCAATACCCTTCACCCAGATTATTCTAATGAAAACATCGTGCATAACCATGGCATATTTAGTAAAACAAAAAGTGAACAGTGGTCCAATGATATTAATGAAACTGCAGACTTTATCCAGATCTCACAAGTCTCTGTTATTTTTATCTTTATTTTTATTTTTTGCCACTAATGTCATTCTTTGTTCCAGGGTCCACTCCAACTAACCACATGGCATTTATTCATCCTGACATACTGAAATCCTCCAATGTGTAAGGTTTTCAATCTTTCTTTGTTTTCCTGAATTTGGGAATTTTGCCTAAATGCCCACCCCAACATCACAACTGAAAGCTCAGGTACCCAGCAAAGGTTCCAAGACAGCTCGATGCCTAAAATTCTTCTTTGGCCTGTGTCCTCACATAGCATCTCACATCCTAGTGCCTTGTCTCGGGACACAGCCTCAGCCAGCCCTGAGCACAGGAGCCTGAAAGAGAAGGGAGGGTCTCTGCTCTGAACCCTGCAGGAACAGAGTCCATACTGTGGAGGACTGTCTACCTCCTGGGATGGTCCTCAGGCCCTGACCAACAAGAAACCTAAAAAAATTGTTAGCTGTCATAAAGAGAAAAAAAAAGCCAGCTCAAAAGGCTCTGATTTTTACAACTTGGATCACTAGGCAAAGTTTCTGTGTCATCGTGGGTTTTTTGTTGTCTTGGTTTTTGTTTCTCCAGAGGTCACATAGGATGCATAGGAAACTGTTAGGAAGGACATTGTGACCCACAAGCTACTTCCAAGTACGGTCAGTGTGTATTCAAGTTATTTTAAATTGCAAGAGAGTCAGTCAGTGTCCGGGGTCCTGAGCAGGCTGAGATATCTGCCCCACTTTCCCATGTGTGTGTCCCTATGAGCAGCACTGCTGTGTCAGATCTGACAGTAACAATTACCCTCGTCCTAAAGCTGGAGCCCAGAGATGAGCAGAACCCCAGCATTGGCTGAGGCATCTTTGGATCCAGAGAAGTGACTGGGGACCCCAGAGCCCTGGTATCTATATGTTCTGAGTAATAGTACAGGAGATACTAGGGAGGGTTCCTTGACTTCTGCTGGTACCATAGCATGCTATAGCTGCCAACAATGAATCCACTGCTCAGGGTGCAGGTGAGTCTGGCTGTTGTTCCCGGAGATGCAGACAGGGAGGGCGGCTGGGTCAGCACAGGCTGGGACAGGGAACCTGCAAACACAGACACTCATGGGTGATAGGGTAGAGACCAGGGTAGAGTTTTTCAGGATCTGAGCCACAGGGTCAGACACCAGCTGGAGGACTTCCCTGTGTCCCTGAGGCCTGTCCCTACCTGTGCAGTGGGAGAGGAGCACGAGGAGGACAGGAGTCCAAGCCATGGTGACACAGGCCCTGGTATCACAGTGGAATGGGCTGCCCCAGGCCTTCTTTTCTCCTCCACCCCCTGCACAGGAGGGGCAGTCCATGCAAATGGGGTCTATCCACTGACTGTCCAATTCTCCCTGAGTCCTGGTGCTGGAGCTCAGCTCACACCACACACTGAGCAGGATGGAGGTTGGCTTCACCCCTGGGGAGAGCCCAGGGAGGAAGCACCTGCTGACACAACATACAGATCCCTTCTCAGGGCACAAGCCAGGCCAGAGAGGACACAGCTGCTGAGTCCCCATCAGGGAGCACAGGGCCCAGCCCCCACCAGGCTCCTTTGAGTGTATGTTCCTCACTTAGTAGCTGTGTAGGGACCACAGGTCAGTCCCACAGCACCTCCTGCTGGTCCTGGGGTACTCATCTGGCCATGGCCCAAAGCTCTGAGTCCTGCTGATTTCTGCAGCTCACCAAGTGCCTGTGTGTTCACACATCAGTGGTCTGATCCATTGAAGGTGTGGCCCATAGTGCTGCCACTATGCTTACCCCTGTAGCATGTTTCACTCTCGGGGGTACTGGCTTGTGGGAGATGCAAACATTTACCTAAATTAAAACTTAAGTTGCTGGCACCCAGAGAAGATGAACTACATCTGTCATATCCCTCCCTTGGTATGTGATTTAGAATATGCATGTTTTGAGTATTTTAAAACTCCTTTGCATTAAAACGATGGATTCCAACTACTCTCTCATGAATTGAGTTCTTCAGTGAATTTCATCATCTTACTAATTTACAAAGTAAAGGAAAAGCAATGGATTTATCTTTGATGATGTACAATTTATCATTTTTTAATTGTATAGGTTGTGCTGTTGGTGTCTTGTCTAAACATGTTTATACAAACCTTAGATCCTGAAGATTTTCTCCCATGTGTTCTTCTAAACATTTATAGCTTTATGTTATACATTATGTCTATGATGCATTTAGTGAATTTTTTTATAAGGTGAGAATTTTAGGTGAAATTCATTTCTCCCTGTGGATATCCAATAGTTCTGTGGCTGTCTCTCCAGAAGGCCATCTTTCCTCCCCTGAAAGACTTTTGTTGCAACTTTGTCAAAAGTACTTATCAAGAGGTGCCTGGGTGGATCAGTTGGTTGAGCCTCCAACTTCAGCTCAGGTCATGATCTCACGGCTCATGGGTCTAAGCCCTGCATCGGGCTCTGTGCTGACAGTTCAGAGCCTGGAGCCTGCTTTCAGATTCTGTGTCTCGTTCTCTCTCTGCTTTTCCCCAACTTGTGCACACACACTCTCTCTCTCAAAAATAAATAAACCTTAAAAAAAAAAAATACTTACCCATAGTTTCATGGGTCTGTTTCTGGGTTTTCTGTTCTGTTACATTGACCAATGTGTCTATCCTTCCATCCATGCCACTCTGTCTTGTTGTGATAGGGGCTGAATTTAACTTTTATACAATTCAGGAAGAATTGACATCTATACTATACTGAGTCTTCTAATCCATGAACAGAATATGTCTCTCCATTGTTTTAGATCCACTTTGATTACTTTGATTACACGTACCAGGATTGTCCAGATTTCAGCATCCATGGCCTGTATGTGTTTTGTTAAATATGCACCAGAAGATTTCATTGTTGAGTGGTTTTAGTGGTATTTTAATTCAGTTTTCACATGTTTATTGCAAGTATGTACATCTAAATGATCTTTCTATGTTGATCTTGTAATATGACCTTCCTGAAATTACTTATTTTTCCTCAAATTTATATTTATATAAATATTTGTAGCTTTCTTTGTGTTTTCTCTTGTAGACCATTCTCGTCCCTGAAAATAGGGACAATGTCTCTTGTTAGTCTGTATGTCTCTCATTATTTTTCTTGCCTTATGGTTCTGTCAGGCACATCCAGTCCTCAGTTGAACAGCAGTGTTGAGACTGGACATGATTGCCTTGGTCTCTACCCGAAGAGAAAATCTTTTAGTGATTCATCTTCATGTGTTTAGCTATTGGAATTTTATAGTTTTCTTTATTAAGCTGAGGGTGTGCTCCTCTAGTTTTCATTCTCTGCGAATATTTATCGTATTCATTTAGTCATTCTCATCTATTATTATGAATAGGTTTTGAATTGTGTCATATGCTTTTTCCATATTGATTGATAAGATCATGAGATTTTTCTCCTTTAGTCTGTTAATACAGGAGATTGCATTGATTGGTTTTTGAATATAAAACAGGACTTGCATCCCTGAAATAAACTCTATTTGGTCATGACATATACTTCTTATTATAGTATATATAACTGAATTCTATTTTCTAATATTTTCTTAAGAATGGAGGGATATTCCATTTGTTTGTTTTGTGCCAGGAAGCTGTTGGCACCAGGTATTAGCTGAAAAATTTAAATTCATTACCTTAGCCAAATCCTGCATTTTGTTCCATAAGCAAGGAATATGTAGTCATGTATTCAAGTTTTCTTTCATTTCTCTTACAGTGTTTTATAGTTTTCCATGTATGTCTTCCAATTTTTCTAAATATATCCTTAAGAATTTCAAAATTACGTCATTATAAATGGCATTATTTTTATTTTTAAGTGTTGATGGTTTATTGCTTCTTTATAGACTACCATTCAGTTCTGCATGTTGGTTTTGTAACCTGAAACCCATATTGAAACACTTAGACCAGAAGCGTCTGTGAGCTGCCACTAGAACCAGAACTGGAATCAACATCTTTGGGCTTCTAACATATCTTCTGAGGAATTTTTATCTCTGTGCAAGCAAGTTTGCCTTTGAAAACATGAACACGGTCAGAATAAGTTATCAGTCTAAAAATTTAGGGGCACCTGGGTGGCTCAGTCGGTTGAGTGCCTGACTTCGGCTCAGGTCATGATCTTGTGGTTCGTGAGTTCGAGCCCTGCATCGAGCTCTGTGCTGACAGCTCGGAGCCAGGAGCCTGCTTCGGATTCTGTGTCTCCCTCTCTCTGCCCCTCCCCTGCTCATACTCTGTCTCTCTCTGTCTCAAAAATAAATAAAAAAACATTAAAAAAACATTTAAAAAGGAATTACATATGGTAGAAGGCAGGCATAGGCCCTAAAAGGCTTCTGTTGGAGCTGGCCCACAGACTGGTGAGTTCCATGTTTTCATCAGACTGACATTTGTTTGGACAAACTCTGCTGTGGGTTACAGGCTGTTGTTAAGAGGACACCATGGAAGCCAAAGCTACAAAAGTAGTGGCACAGGTCAACACTTAAAAGCTGTTTTAGTGCTTGCCGTCTCAAGAAGTCTCCTGTGTTAGTGTAAATTGTTCCAGGAACAGGTTAGATTGACACTAGGTCATCTACCAACCTCAAGAAACTTCTGTGCAATGAGGTACACCGTAAAGCACCAAACAGTCCACAGGGCATATCCCTCCTAAGTATTGGAATGGCTCGAAGAGACCAAGGCTTAGCCAGAAGAAAAATAGGATGATGATTCTTCTTTCTTTTTGTTCTATGTCCTTAAAGGGTTGGTTTGTGACCAATGAGAACATTCCTTCTGGTGTCCATCATCCAGAGGTTGCTCTTACTGGGGTGCACCTTGGTGGCCAGTCAAACAGACTGGGGATACCCCCTCCCATCTCTCTCTGTCTCTCTGTCTATCTGTCTCTGTCTCTCTGCCATGCCGGCTCTCAGGGGAGTTTGCCGTAAGACCTTGCAGCTCATAGAAACCTTTGTCATCTCAACACTCATTGCTTGTTAGTACTGGAAATTTCCATTCCTGTATCACCTGCCTGGTGTCATGGATTAGTGGGTCTGTGACTGGAGGCATATCAAGATTTTTTGGGAGATTGGACATAGCATAATCACTACATCATCCTTACTGCCATTACAATGAAGGCCTTTGCTTTCTTAGATTAACTTGAGTAAACTTTTGGATCCTGGGGCTGCATCAGCTATCCTCTCTCTGGATGCCTCTTTTGTCTTTGGTTAAGCCATTACAAGGTTTGTTGGTTTGAATTGCTGTTAATAGATCCTACTTATCAATGTGATGTTGTCAGGGCAGATCCGAAGACCCAGAGGATGCCCCTCAGACCAGCCAGCCAAGAGGATCCTTGGCTTTGAGAGGATGGAAATCAAACGTGGGCCAAAGGAGGTGAAAGCAGAGTTTATTGACGATATAAAGAGAGCAGATAACAGATGGAGTGAGTGTTTGAGAGACTCAGAAAGGAAAAGAGGAAGTCTTATGTTCGTTTGGGGGTCTGGTTTTTTTTTTTATTGGGGTTGGTGGTCTGGTGCACATGTCCTCTCATCCAGGAACTAGTTAGGTAGTCTGGAATGTGCATATGATAGCTCCCTCTGGTTATTCTCAACTGGACCTTCCTTAGAAGTTACCTAGTCTAGAGAAACCATTAACCCCTTGTCCCTGACAAGGAGGATATATGCTATTTGCAGTACAAGGCATGTGTAGAGTGGTTCTGGAAAGAATAGAAGCCTAAAAAGAAGCAAAGGAAAAAAAAAAACCCAGCTTTTTCTCTGATGAGGTCCCTTCAATTTCTCTGCCTAAAATGGCCAGACAATGGATCTTTAATTTGGCTACATTTAAAAGAAAAATTTTCTTTATAGAGAACTCTCAATTCTCTTATTAGTAAAACATTAACCTTACGGACTTCCTTGGCAAGAAAATAATAATAATAATAATAATAATAATAATAATTATAATAATAATAAAAACAAGAAAACAAAAACCAGAAATTAAACTTAAGAACAAAGTAAATGTTCACATGTAATGTAAATCCCCCTTCCTAAGACCCAGTCTCATCTTCCCGTTTCAATCACTTTTCCCTACAAGATTTACAGGGAGCACTCAGGACTAATCTCTAGGTTCAAAGTATACAAATTGCCTTGTAAATGCTGAAAGCCAGGAAATAATTTAACAAAAGCACCAGAGACTGGGAAGAAGGCTCCCTTTGCTCCTCCCTTCCAGGGTTCTGTAACCAGGCTCTTCCAGCCTCAGGCATTGCTATATGTCCTTTGGTGGTGCATCCTAGACCCTCCACCACAAAAAGCCTTTTTTCCCCCTGGAAAACAGCTGATATTTTTAGTTATAAAGTCTTTTTACCTCTACTTTTACAAGATCATCCAAATTTAGAGAGTAGCTAAAATGCTTATTTGACTATTTACAACTACCCCTTCACAGAGAAAACAGAGGACCAAAACTTATCCTAGGCTCTCCTCCAAATGATCTGTGAATGGCTAAAGGGACTAATACAAGCCAAGGTTAAAGTGTATAGTCAGAAAAAAAGTTTTTGTTAATGTACTTTATGCAGACTTTTCAAAAGCATAAATCTTTAAAAAAATTTTTTAAAACATTTTTATTTATTATTGAGAGACAAAGACAGAGCATGAGCAGGGGAGGGGCAGAGGGAGAGGGAGACACAGAATCTGAAGCAGGTTCCAGGCTCTGAGCTGTCAGCACAGAGCCCGACGCGGGGCTCAAACTCACAAACCTCGAGATCATGACCTGAGCCGACATCAGACCTTAACCCGACTGAGCCACCCAGGCACCCCTCAAAAGCATAAATCTTTTGATGCTCCTTTTAGTAAATGTCTCCCTCCTATGAAAAAGCAAATTTAGTTAAAAGTGGGTGGGGCAGTCCCTTGATATTCAGGCTAGAATCCATTTTTTTGGGGGGAGCTAGAAACAACTGTCCTTGTCTTACAAATCTCTACAAAACCAGAAATGCAACTCTAGAAACAAGCAGAACCCACCCATCCTAACCAATCCCCAAACTTTGCCTATTCCTCTCAAAACATTTGTGGATATTATTTAAGATCAGGTTATTATTTTTTTTAATATGAAATTTATTGTCAAATTGGTTTCCATACAACACCCAGTGCTCATCCCAACAGGTGCCCTCTAAGATCAGGTTATTGAAACTAAATGTTTTTGTAGTTAAGAAAAATAAGATAAATTTTAAGCAGCAATTATTCTGAAACTTGTAAAAATTTGCATTTTTCTCTATCCCTTGAAATTATAAATTTTATCATATCTTTCAAATATAAACACAACCCACAATCTTGTGATACTAGAGAAAGAATGAATGAAAGAAAGAAAGTAAGAAAGAAAGAAACAAGTCTTTAAAAAATATATATAAACCTCTAAAAAGGCTCTTTTGACCAGAACTCTGATAGCAGAGTTGCTCCAAATCTCCTCCTTAGAGAAAACTCACATACTCTCTCTGTGCTTTTGTGATGTAAATTGTTTACCCTTTTCTAGGATCTAGGAGCCATTCCTTGAAATGCAAATTTCATTGATTTTCAATGAAGATAATTTTCAAATAAGATAAAATAATGAAACATTAAATACTGACCATAGTTTATCTACTTTTGTCTTGTTACAGAGAAACTAGGGGTAAATCTAGGTCTGTCAGGAACAAGTATGTTTTATTAATAGATTGAGTATTAAAGGCACATGTTTGTAGAAATTATAAAATATGATCATAAATGTGCCAATCTAAAGAATTCTGATGTAATAGTTTACAATTTGTTACTGATGGGGTTTTGGGGTGATGGTGGGAGTTTGGAGCCAATGGCCAAGAAAGAACTCTTGAAGACGTCTTTAGTGCAAAAAGGTGGTTTTATTAAAGCATGGGGACAGGATGTGGGCAGAAAGAGCTGCACTGGGATTGTGAAAAGTGACTGATTATATACCTTCAGGTTGGGAGGGGGTTAGGAACAGCCTAAGTCTCTCAGGAATTTTGGAAACAAGGTTTCCAGGAGCTTGAGGGGCTGTTTTTAGGAAAATGTCATTTATTAATGCTTAGTAAAACCTCAGTCATGAGATCCTTCAGATGTATATTGGGTGCCATATGCTTGGGGTATAATTGCCAACATATACTCGGGGGTTTAAGATAAAGGAGGTTTGCAAAGGAATTTTTATGTGTTTAAGGAGACTCACAGGATTCTGGGGGATCAGAATAATGTTAAGCCAAGATTCCCTTTTGCCCCTAGCAAAGTGTCATCATCCAGGCAGCTGCTGCTGCTAGCGGAAGGTCATGCTTCCTGTTTCAAGGACTTGTCAATGGGCTGTAGGCAGTAAGGGAATTTGATTTTTCATTTGCCTTTGTTCTGCACATCACCATGGCAAGCACTTAACCCCCCTTACATCTTGATGAGGATGATATAACATTGATAAGATTGTCTTTTCTTTGTTCTTAGGCAGCCAGGAATGCCTGAGGAATATCACACATATTCCATGGGGCGGGGGTGGGGGTGGGGGGGTGGCACTGTTAGCCTGTGCTTGGCCCTCAGCTTGCCTTATGGTCCCTCATCAATTAGTACTTAGTTTTCACTAGAAATTAAAGTTTCTAAGAATTAAGAATTCTACTAAATGTAATTAAGACTACTGGAAATAACAAGGGGAATAACTCTATGTGAGGAGAGAAAGACACGTGTTTTTGGAAAAAAAAAGAAAGAGAGAGAAATAAACATACATTTTTGTTGAGGGGGGGGAGGTGGTTTTAACCTAAGGTAAGATTAGTTATTCAAAAAGGAAAACAAAGGACAAAATGTGAATGCAGGAAAGAAAGTCTTTAAAAGGTTTATGGGAAAGGAATCTGTGGAAAGACATTTTATATAGTCAATACTGGCTAAGATTAGGATCAATTTTAAGTGAGTAAAGAAGCTCTCTTGAACTATTAGTCTGCTCTTAATAAGAAATTATAAATAGAAGTTTTTCTTTACCTTTGAATTTATGTGCAGAAGAAAAAAATAAAAACCAAAAACTGAATCTCATTATTAAAAGTGCTAAATTTTTGGGGCACCTGGGTGGCTCAGTCGGTTAAGCGTCCGACTTCAGCTCAGGTCGCGATCTCGCCGTCCGTGAGTTCGAGCCCTGCATTGGGCTCTGGGCTGATGGCTCAGAGCCTGGAGCCTGCTTCCGATTCTGTGTCTCCCTCTCTCTCTGACCCTCCCCCGTTCATGCTCTGTCTCTCTCTGTCTCAAAAATAAATAAACTTAAAAAAATTTAAAAAAAAAAGTGCTAAATTTTGTTCACAATTATTTAACCTTCTGTATTTGCCTTTGGATTTTTTTTTTGTCACTTTGCTTAAGTGGATAGTTAAATATTGTTTCATAACGATTTGTGATCCTATTTAATCTAATGTTCAAACCTTTTGATATTTTTTGACATACTTCCCAAAATCGAATTCTAAAATGAAGAAGGTCCCTGGAATACTTCAAAGATTTTATGAAAAATTATAGTAATTAGACTTTCTTGGTATGTTAAATTACATGGGAAGGATTGCCATATAAGTGATACTAAAACCTCTTATATTATTTAGATTTTTGGATATTTTATTAAAATAAATGTTTTGGAGTGTCTGGTGGCTCAGTCAGTTAAGTGAACTACTCTTGATTTTGGCTCAGGTCATGATCTCATGGTCTGTGAGTTTGAGCCCTGAATCAGGCTCTGTACTGACAGTGCAGAGTCTGCTTCAGATTCTCTCTCTCCCTCTCTCTCTGTGCCTCCCCTGCTTGCACACGCACACACACACACACACACACACACACACACACTCTTTCTCTCTCTCTCTCTTTCTCTACATAAATAAACTTAAAATTTTAAAAATAATAAATGTTTTAAAAACTGCATGAAATTCCTAGAACTCTTCTATCCTGCTATGTTATTACCTTGAAGTGCTGTGTGTCACAAAAATAAGAAAATTTCCTTGTTAATCGTATCATAATAAACTCAAGTCAGATCTAACACATGGCCATTTTTAAGTGTTTTATCATTACAGACATCTTTTTACTCAGATTCGTTTATACAAGCTTCCTGCAAATGTGCTTCATCTTAAGTGAGATTTGTGGAAGGAATTCTGAGGACAAATTCTGATAACTTGAAGATCATAAAACTAAACTAGATAAATATTTCCAGAGCTAGTGGGAAAACTGGATTAAGCAGAACAAGGGTTAATAATATAGGAATAAATTTAACCAAGGAGGTAAAAGATCTGTACTATGGAAACTATAAAACAACGATGAAAGAAAATGAAGATGACACATCCAGTGGAATGATATTCCATGCTCATAGACTGGGAGAAAAATATTGTGAAAATGTCCATACTACTCAAAGCAATGTACAGATTTAATGCAATTCTTATCAAACTACCAACAATGTTTTTCTCAGAAATAGAACAAATAATCCTAAAATTTGTATGGAACCACAAAAGACCCCAAATAGCTAAATCAATCTTGAGGCAAAAGAACAAAGCTGGAGGAATCACAACCCAAATTTCAAGATATACTACAAAGCTGTAGTAATCAAAACAGTATGGCACAAAAATAGATACACAGATCAATGGAACAGAATAGAGTCTAGAAATAAACCCATTATTATGTGGTCAATTAATCTTCAACAATGGAGGCAAGAATATGCAGTGGGAAAAAGACAATCTCTTCAACAAATTGTGTTAGGAACACTGGACAGCTCAATGCAAAAGAAAGAAACTGGATCATTTTCTTATACCATACATAACATTAAACTCAAAATGGATTAAAGACCTAAATGTGAGACCTGAAACCATAAAAATCCTAGAAGGAGCATAGGCAGTCATTTCTCTGAATCAGAGATAGCAACATTTTTCCAGATATATCTCCGGAGGCAAGGGAAACAACAACAAAAATAAACTATTGGAACTATATCAAAATAAAAAGCTTCTGTGGTGATCAAAAAGAATGAAATCTTGCCATTTGCAACAACATGGATGGAACTAGAGTGTATTATGCTAAAGGAAATTCGTCAGAGAAAGACAAATATCATATGGCTTCACTCATATGTGGAATTTAAGATACAAAACAGATGAACATCAAGGAAGGGAAGCAAAAACAATATAAAAACAGGGAGGGGGACAAATCAAAAAAGAATCTTAAATACAGAGAACAAACAGGGTTGCTGGAAGGGTTGTGGTTGGGCGGGGAGGGGCTAAATGGATAAGAGGCATTAAGGAGGATACTTGTTGGGATGAGCACCGTGTGTTATATGTAAGTGATGAATCACTAAATTCTACTCCTGAAATCATTATTACACTATATGTTAACTAACTTGGATGTAGATTAAAAAAATAAATTAATTAAAACCAAACCAAACCAAACCAAACAAAAAAAGCTTCTTTGCAGAAAAGGAAACAATCAACAAAACTTAAAGACAACCTAAGGAATGGGAGAAGATATTTGCAAATGATATATCTGATGAAGGGTTAGTGCCCAATATATATAAAGAAATTATACAACTCAACACCAAAAAACCAACTAATCCAATTAAAACATGGGCAGAACATGAATAGACATTTCTCCAAAGAAGACACAGAAATGGCCAATAAACACATGACAAGATGCTCAATGTCACTAATCATCAGGCAAATACATATCAAAACCACAATATCACCCTATACCTGTCAGAATGGTTAATATTCAAAAACACCAGAAACAACAAGTGTTGGTGAGGATGTGAAAAAGGAGCCACTGCTGATGAGAATGCAGACTGGTACAACCACTGTGGAAAACAGTATGGAGGTTCTTTTATTCTTCAGATAAAATTATGAGGGGTGCCTGCTGGCTTAGTTGGTGTAGCATGTGACTCTTGATCTCAGAGTGGTAAGTTTGAGCTCCACATTGTGTATACAGATTACTTAAAAATAAAATCTTAAAAAATAATATAAAATATGATACCATCCAGTAATTCCACTACTGGCTATTTACCCAAGGAATATGAAAACACTAATTCAAAAAGATATATACACTCCTATGTTTACTGCAGTATTATTTACAATAACTGAATTATGGAAGCAGCCCAAGTATGTAGCAATAGATGAATGAGTAAAGAAAAAGTTGTGTATAAAAAAAAAGGAAAAGTGGTGTATATATACAATGAATATTACTCAGCCATAAAAAGAATCTCGTCATTTGCAACAACATGGATGGATCCAAAGGTATCATGCTAAGTGAAATAAATCAATCAGAGAAAGATAAGTACCATATGATTTCACTAATATGTGGATATTAAAAAACAAAACAAATTAACAAAGAAAAAAGAAACAAACAAAAAAACAAGACTCTTAAATATAGAGAACAAACTGGTGGTTACCAGAGGGGAAGTGGGTGGTAGGGATGAGTGAAAGGTGGTGGGGATTAAGAGTGCACTTATCATGATGAGCACTGAGTAATGTATAGAATTATTGAATCACTATATTGTACACCTGTAACTAATATAACACTGTATGTTAATTATACTGGAATTAAAAATTTTAAAATAAAAATAAATGATACTATTGGACTGAATAAACTAAGATAATTACAATTTTTATGACTTTTCTTAAAACATTACAGACTCAAAAAGACTTTGTTTTTATAGATTTAATAGAACTTTTTATCTTAAGCTGACTTACAGCAATTTGATCAAATACACCTTTGTGAACAAATTAAAACATCTATCTTTTCTCCCTGCTTGATCTCTCCAAAATCCAGAAACTCTCAGTAAATATGCTTATATTTTTATGGCAATATATTTATTTGCATTAATTCAATAAGAATCTGTTCTTGTAACAGGGCACAATAGCAAACATTGATTATATTACCAAGGTTTTGCTGGAATGTCACATTTGAGAGAGGCATACATAGACTCGAATATGATCAGACAGCTTTAAGGAACTAACGTTAACTTATGGAGCCAATAAAGCCCTTGGAAATATTAGCCTGCACAGTGATCCCAGCAGCATCACCGAGTAAAGAAGGTCACTTCCTGGCAGGTGCAGGAAACTCAGGATATTTTGAGAACCTCAAGAAGAGAGGAATTCATCCAAATCTATGGGTATCACAGAGGAAGTCTGATGGCAAGAATTTGGCTTGGCTTTTGGCCTTAAGAGGCTGTTATAAGTTCCATCTAGAGATTCCTCATAAAAGTTCTAGCAAAGCAGGTTTTAAAGAACTTACATGGTTAACAACCTTTCTTGTTGGAATTATGTAAATAATCAGGCCATTTTTAAAAAAATCTAGACTCATTTTGCAAACACATTATTATTAATTTGGCTATCCTTAGTAAAAATGGGGTTGATTATAGAGAAAAATATGCTTCAGTAACACACCTTTGTAGATACTAAATTTTACAATTGATCATTATAAACTGGACTAGATCCTGGATTCTTCTAGTGTCTCCTAATGCCTGGCTACAACACTTCAAGGTAAAATTTTTTATTTTTCTCTCAGTTTCTGACAACTGGAATCATTTGATAAACCAAACTTCCCTTTATTCCTGAAGCCCTGCAAAATGAATAGAAATGACTTGATGTAAACTTCAGAGAAATCCCCACAAAAGCTCATGTATAGACAATCTTCCTGCCTGTTGCTCTGTGGGCACCTCAAGAAGGTCACTAGAGACATCAAAACTGCCACCAGGGAAATCCTTCACATCACCACTGCCTGACCTATGCCATCTGAAGATGCTTCCAGTCCGACATCTAGATATCTCATTGGTAGAATTCAGGACTCAAGGTACTGGGTTTATAATTTGTTCCAACCATTAACCTACATTCTTCCTTTGTTTCCATAAGAGTGCTGCTTATCAGTTACCTGATTGCTTGCCCAATATGGGCCTAGCTTTGAGAGCCTCCTTTGAGAGCATCACCGCCTCCTGAAATGAGTTTAACTGAACTGACCTATTGTCAGATTAAGAGACTGGTTCCACAAGAGGTAACAATCTACCTGCTCAACTTCGAATGTGTGAGACTTCAGAGGTGTTTCAGAGGAGGCAACTGTAGGGGTTGAGGTCGGGTTGCCCCAAGATGGGCCCTTTTCTCATGTGGATTATTTTGAGCTGAAGTTAATCTGAGACACTTTGAGGTCAAGAGAAATGTTGGCCCTTCCTTTATCTACATAGAAGAATCCAAATTGGATGGCCTTTCCAGAATAAGTTAAATAAATATATCTGAGTAACCCATCTATATGGCAGGGCAAACAATTGTTTACCAAACATTTACTCTTTTTCATCTTCCTGTGAATTGCATTCCTTCCCTTTGAAGCCCTAGACCCCTAACCCTTCTCCTTAGTTAGAATGACATACATGTCTCTTTTTTCCTGACACTCTTTGGAATTTCTATGTATGAGTGGATTCCCTGAATGTATGCTAATAAGTTTGATTTTCTCCTCTTTATCTGTCTCTTATCAATTTGGTTCTTAGTCCAGCTAGAAGGATCTTTGAGGGGACAGGACATTCTTGTTCGCCGACAGTAATAAAGGGAATACAATAGTATACAATAGATAGGAAAAGACTCAGATTCTTCCTTTATAAGTATTTATTCTTATTAATGCCCTGGGGCATGTGCACTTGGGCTCTATTACCTCACGCATGTGTGCTCTTAGGACACCTGTGCTGTCTTAGGCTGCAGCATAATCTGTGTGTCACTGCTTCCTCCTCAAGGGCAGGTCTCAGCACAGAGAAGTCTGCCTTACAGGGGCCTCCACAGAAGCTTCTCAATAAAAGAGGCTTGGAGACAAGGTCTGTGGACCTAGGGGTTTTTGTCTCACTTCCTCCTTATCTGAGTCACCATGAGTAACAGTAGCTGCTCCCACTGCCATGATATGTAGCACAGTAATAGTTAGCCTCGTCCTCAGGCTGCGGCCAAGGGATGAGCAGAAGCCCCGCATTGGCCGAGGCATCTTTGGACCCAGAGAAGTGGCTTGGGACCCCCGAGCCCTGGTGCTTATTTGAATCTGAGTAGAACCTCAGCAGATGCCGGGGAGAACTCCCCAGTTTCTGCTGGAACCAGTATATGTGGTAGCCGCCAACACCGAAGCCACTGCTCAGTGTACAGGTGAGTCTGGCTGTTCCCCGAGATGCAGACAGGGAGACGGCTGGGTCAGCACAGGCTGGGACAGGGAACCTGATACTCATAAGTAATGGAACAAGGACAAGAGTATAGTTTCCCAGGGTCTCTGCCAGAGGGGCTGACACAAACTAGAGGGCTGCCCTGTGTCCCTGAAGCTTGTCCTTACCGGCCGAGTAAGACAGGAGCACATGGAGGACAGGAGTCCAGGCCGTGGTGATACAGCACTTAGTCCCCACAGTGGGCTGGGCTGCCCCAGGCCTCCTTTTCTCCTCTACCCTCTGCCACAAGAGGGACTGTCCATGCAAATAGGTGACAGTGACAGTCCAGCCTCTCCTTGAACCCTGGTGCTGGAGCTCAGCTCACACCACACACTGAGGAGGATGGAGGTTGGTTTCAGCCCTGAGGACAGCCCTGGGGAGAGCCCTGAGACAGCACACAGGGTCCCTGAGCAGAGGCCACCAGTCAAGCAGTCAGGTGTTGAGTACACAGCTCTGGTCTCACCCATGTGGCTCAGACATGTGCCCACAATGCCCCCGCTGGCCCCAGTACAGGTTGCACTGCATGTGAAAGGCAATGTCAGCATCCTGCCTGGGCGAGGGGCAGGCTAGGTCTGGCCAGCCCAGGCCTGGTTTCCACCACCCCCTCCTCAAAAATGAGAGGGATCCCCCCACCCCCACTCGAGCCCCTCACTAGGCCGCAACCTTCTCACCACTATGTACCCCTTAGATCCCTAGAATGGTCTCAGGTGTTGAGTTAGGGACCCTCACTCATGGGTTTTCATTAGTGGGGCTGGGGAGCCCTGTGACCTGGAGATGTGTCCTGCTGTCAGCACAGCAGAAAGAAAGAAGCCATGGACCAGCCACATCCCATCGTTTGAAAAGATGGAGAAGTTCCTTCTCCCCCTGACCCCATTTTCCATTAGAGGCATGTTCATATTCCTGGTCTCACCTTGTATTCTTCTCCTGTACATCCCTGGTGGGGTTGCAGGGGTTCCATCAACAAAGACCATGGACGAAGGGATTGAGAAGAGGCTGCTCTTCATGGACAGAAAGACAGAGGTCAGCTCCCTGGGACACATATCTCAACACAGCTGTTTCAGGAGGACCTGGGGCTGGAACCCTGACCTGAAGGTGAATGGGTCTCCATGAAGAGGGCAGAGCTTAGGGTGGAGCTGGGACCTGGTGGGAGGAGAGACTGAGGAATAAATCCAGGGGGTGAGGTCTGGGGGTCCCAGGTGACCCCAAAAGTGCGCTTTGAGTGGCTAAGCTGAGGCTAAGTGACAGAAAAGAGGGGTTTCACAAAGTCCTGTTTCCATAGGGACCCTCACATCAGAAGATGACATGGACCACCCATTAGACTGGAAAATACTTTGGTAGTGGGGTGTCCTGAGGAGGTATTCTAGGAGAGGCCTGGGGACCCACACAGCTGCCTCTGTCTGTCCCTAGCACCTACCTTCTCAAGGAAAATATTCAGAAAACTTTTCTACTTCTCTCTGTCTCTCTCTCTCTCTCTCTCAAACACATAGAGAATTGTCAAGTGAATCAGTGGTGATGGGCATGTGTACTATGACATTTCATACCATGAATGATACTGACTTTGTTGTAAACATGGTAACTGTCTCATTTTGTCCTAAAACTTCCAAGTGTCCCATAAATTCTGTGTGTGGTCATTCCCCTTCCTGTGACTAATTTTCTTGAACAAATCATAAAAATGTGTGTGACTGGGTGTCTATTTCTTACCAAAGACACACATCTTACATTTTTGGGGTTATCTAAAATATAACATTAAAAATAATTATATATAGGTATATGTCATGTAACATATAATTATTCACCGACCCATTCACCACAACAGAAATGCACTGTGAAAATATCGTGATATGTTTTTCTTAATTTCTCAGTGAAGAAGCACCTTTCATACACACAATGACAGAGAGATGGCTCGTGAGTCCATAGAGACAGAGGACACTAAGTACAGAGACTTAGCTGCACGCAGAAAAGAAGTATGTAATATCCATAATGATGAGAAGCATTTATATACATTCATAATTCTATTCTTGCATAAATATGACTAAATTTAAACTTCTAATAATGCTCCTTTTTATTAAGTGTACAATATTATTTTAATAGATTATTCTATTATTAAATAATTATGTTAATTATATAACATTAATTATTTTAAAAGTTTATTTATTTATTTTGAGATGGGAGGCGGGAAGCAGAGAGAAAGAGGGAGAGACAATCCCAGGAATGTTGCACACTGCCAGTGCAGAGCCTGATGTGGGGCTTGAATCCATGAACCGTGAGATCATGACCTGTGCCGAAACGAAGGGTCAGATCCTTAACCAACTGAACCACCCAGGCACTCCTTATCACTGATATTTTGTACCCTTTGCTCTTTTTGATTTAACCTGGAACAAATTATAAATTGTTTTAGAAGTGTCAAATGACTCAGGAGTGGTAGAAATGGATGGGTAAGGTATGTCAAGTCAAAAATGTGCCTGTGTTTATTGTCAACAAGCCAGCTTTTGTCCTCTTCACCCTGAAATTTTCTTTCTCAACCACAGTTGGAGGGCAGGTCATTTTCCGACAAATATCTTGTTTTGAAAAACAGAGAACAATAATTGTGACACTGAGATTCCCTTTTGAAACAAAATATTTAGTCTTCAATGGCACACTCCTAGATGTAGACATACAATTAAATAGACAACAGCATGTGGACCCCATAGTGTGGGGCATGTGATCACTCTGGAAATTGAGGGTGACAAGGTAGGACACAGGCTAGTTCTTACTGGGCCTGGGAAATCCCACTCACAGTGGTTTTCCTGGGTCCTGAGTGGGCTCAGCTGTAGGAAAGTCACACCCATGGGATCTACTTCACCCCTTTCCCTGGAGCAAGCTCAGAGTTTTTCCAGTGATGGTGGAGCCCCCCCATTCACCCTCTTACGTTATACAAAGTGGTTGTCTGTCCTTAGGGCCCCATACCTGACCCTCAACCCAACCTGTGCCTGACACCCCTCTCTCTGACATCCCAACTGAAGGTTCAGGCACCCTGTCAGTTTGCCAGGCCAGCTCCATGCCTGCCATTCCTCCTGGGCCTGTGTCCTCACACAGCACCTCACAATGAGTCCCTTTGTCACTGGGCCACCATCCTCCTGGACAGTGCTCAGCACAGGAGTCTGGGAAGGAAGCGAAGTGCTCTGCCCTGACCTTACAAAGAGCACACTCTATGCCCTAGAAGGTCTGTCAATTTGCTGGAATGGCCCAGGGACATCTGACCCGAGAGAAGCTTTCTTAGGGACAATTATTTTTCTTCCTATTGATTAATAATAATAATAATAATATCACTCCAGAGGTTCTGGTCGTATGAAATATGGATCAAAAAGCATAGTTTTGTTGTCATCATGAGTTTTCTTTTTGTTTTAAGTTTTCCTAAGACATCAGAACCTTAAATGGGAAATTGAGAGGAGATCCAGAGTGGATCAGAATCTACTTCCAGGTGTAGCTAATGTTAAAGGACAAACATACAACCCACTAAGTTGAAATTTCTGATTGCCTTTATTCATCCATTCAGGAGCCTGGCAACATCACATCTGACAAAGAAGGTGCTTAGAGGAGTCCTAGGAAATGGAGGCTTTCATAGGGAGAAGCTGGGCGGGACAAGGAAGGTATCAGTCAGAAAAAGGGTTGTTTCTGGCAAGGTCACCTTCCCTTAGGGGAACGGCAGGGAGTCCCATCAGGCAGATTACATCACTCGTGCTGACCGGGAAATTCCTGATGGTTTGGCTGAAAACTCAACTCCTGGAGAGACTGAAACTACAGGTAGGTTAGGTATGAAGTCCTTGTAGAACTTAATATAAGTGACTCCATTTTGGGCCTATTGTTTCTTCTTAACACTAGAATATGTCAAAGTTATTTTATTTTAAAATGGGAAAGTACCCAGAGCAGTCCGAGGATCCAAGGAGGGGCAGAGAGAGAGAGAGAGAGAGAGAGAGAGAGAGAGAGAGAGAGAAGCAGGGCTCAAGCTCACCCAAAGCAGGACTCAAACACACCCAATGTGGGACTCAGACTCAGGAGCCGTGAGATCATGACCTGAGCTGAAATCAGATGCTTAATGACTGAGCCACCAAGGCGCCCCCTAGAACAGTCTGACGTTTTTGTCCAACTTCTTCATCTACTTCTATCACTGTGTCTGTCACCAACATCAAATGACTGACAGTAATAGTCTGCCTCATCCTCTGATTGAAGCCCGGAAATGAGCAAAATCCCTGCATTGGCAGAGGCATCTTTGGATCCAGAGAAGTGGCTGGGGACCCCAGAGTCTTGATGCTTATTTGAGTCTGTTACATAGGTAAGGAGGTAACGAGGAGGGCTCCCTGGCTTTTGCTGGTACCAGAATATGGGGTAAATATCAATCCTTTCACTGTTGAGGGTGCAGGTGAGTCTGGCTGTTGTTCCCAGAGATGCAGAGAGGGAAGGCGGCTGGGTCACCACAAATTGGGAGATGGAACCTGCAAACACAGACATGCATGGGTGATGGGGCAGAAGCCTGGGTAAATGTCTTCAATGCTCTGAGTCAGAGGGGCTGATGCAGGCTGGGAACTGAGAACTTGTCCCCAAGGCCTATCCCTACATGTGCAGTGACAGAGGAGCACTAGGAGGAGAGGAGTCCAGGCCATGGTGACACAATTTCTGGTGCCCACAGTAAACCTGACTGCCCCTGGCCTCCTTTTGTCTTCTACCCTCTGCCGCAAGAGGGGCTGTCCATGCAAATAGGTTCCATCTAGTGACTGCCCAGCCCCTCCCTAAGCCCTGGTGCTGGAGCTCAGCTCACACCACACACTGAAGAGGATGGTGGTTGACTTCACCCCTGGGGAGAGCCCTGGGAAGAAGCATCTGTTGAGACAACACACAGGTCCCTCCTCAGGGAACTCTGCCACTCCAGAGAGGACATAGCTGCTAAGTTCTCAGCAGGGAGACCTGGTCCTCAGGTCCAGGCTCCTTTGAGTAAATGGTCCTTACTGAGCAGCTGTGTAGGCTGTCTCACAGAGCCACCTGCCTGTCACAGGCCCAAAGCCCTGAGAGCCCAGCTGGTTTCTGCAACTCACCAGGTCCCTATCTATTCACACATCTGTGATCTGATTTACTGATAGTGTGATTCCATAGTGCTGTCCATGATTACTGTAGTGTTTTTCACTCTCAGAAGGAGTCCTGGTCTATGTGAGATCCAAAAGTTCACCTAAATTACAACGTAAGTTGCTGGCACTCCAGAGATGATACTGCAAACATCATATCTCTCCATTTGTATGCAATTTAGAATATTGACATATGTAGGTAAGCATGTTTACACAAACTCTGGATCTTGAAGATTTTCTTCTGTTTTCTTCTGAAAGATTATAGCTTTATGTTTTACAGTTAAGTCTAGGATACATTTAATGATTTCTTTTTTTAATAAGAAGAGAGGCTTAGGTGAAATTAATTTCCCCCAATGGATATCTAATTGTTCTGTGGTCATTTGTCCAAAAGGCTATCCTTCTAAAAGATTTTTTCAACTTTGCCAAAAATAATTACCTACAAGCCAGCTTTGGACACTTTGCATGCCGGATCTCCTCCTTTTCCTGTGCTGGTTATTTGTGGTGACCATGAAGAAGACCCTGAATCCCAAAGCCAAGGTGGCCCAAGCCCAGGTGGCACAGGTGGTCAGCATCAGAGTGGGCCTGGGGCTGCAGAATGTGCTGAGGACCAGCTTGGGGCCTAAGGTAATCGTTCCCTGACCCAGTGGTGTAAGGTGGTTAGGGCAAGCCAAGGGCCCGCATCTGTTGTCTTAGGGTTAGATTGTCTATCTCATTTAGATCCCCCCTTATGCCCTTGATAATGGGGGAGGGTGCTCATAAAGGATTTTATAAAGGGAGAACCCCATCTTCTTCTTTAGCCTCCCATTTGCAGTTGCAGTCTGCCTTCCTGAAGGTCCCTTATCTCTCCCTGCCTAATGTTAACCCTTTCCCTATTTATTTCTTCCCTGGAGTAGGGCTTATAACTGCTGTTAGGGAACAGGGACGATGACCATTCTGGCTTCTTCAAGCTGATAATGGATGGTGTAGGGGTACAGCAGTTAGAGTCTACCCAAGGGTCGGTCGAGTGGCCCACAGTATGGTTTTACAGGAAGGTTGGCAGGCATGAGGCAGCATAAACATTAGCAGACACAAAGAGAAAAACACAAAGTAAAGATTATACTGGCCAACAAGATGGCATCTTAAGATAATGTGTATAGTTTATCAAACCTGTCAGACAATCTAGGAGAGACCCTGACTTTGTAAACAACATATGTCAGAGAATCTCTCATAACCCAGGTGATGGAGGAGCAGGAGCAGTAAGTAATCAATTTTCAAGAGTTTGGCCCTAATTTAATTAAAAAAATTTAAAGCGTCTAATGCTTGTGAGGTGTTATTTAGAGTCTTGCTGAGTATAAGAAGACAGTCTGCTTTATTTTGAGATGTAAAACTTTTTTAAGAGCCAGGAGTTCTACTAGAGAAAGAGTCAAAGCAGCCATTTACCACTAATTG
Organism: Panthera onca; assembly: GCF_046562875.1. Lineage (NCBI taxonomy): Eukaryota > Metazoa > Chordata > Mammalia > Carnivora > Felidae > Panthera > Panthera onca. The sequence goes on from NC_138350.1 coordinate 19,049,084, forward strand.
CAAAATTTTAGGTAATCCAAACCTGGGTATTATCTTATAAAGCAGAACTTTTATTATTTTTTGTTCCTTTTTTGTCTCACAGGAGAAGGCCTTTACGCAGTTAGTAAAAGTATCAGTCCATACCAACAGATGTTGGAATTCCTTAGACCTTGGCACGTGAGTGAAACCTAATTGTTAGTCTTTCCTGGATAGCCTCCAGTTCCTTGGGTGCCTGGGAGAGCAAGTTTGTGGTTGGAAGGATTGTTTTTAAGACATACTTTACAGACTGATACTACTTGTAGAACTGTCCTTGACAAATTTTTTTCCCAGTAAACATCCTTTGGACCATTTGATAAGTTTTGTCCCTCCCTGAATGAAAGGCCTTATGCTGTGTCTTAATGATCTTTTAGCCCTGTGAGCTTGGTAATGCTAATTGCCCTGCTCTGTTTGTAACTATTCCAAGGGCTGGAGACAGTGTCTAGGAATCAGACCCCAGTGTATTATTATTTTTTGGGGGGGAAGAGTAGGTGGGATTGAGTCTCCTTTAATAATTGATAGAGCAGGCAAACTATTTTCCTGAACCCTGGTACATACAGCCTACGATATCCAGTAATTTCCAAAAACTCATGCAATTGTTTATCTTCCCTGGAGTTAGTAGCACCACAGTCTCTAATTTAGTTATAATGTCCCTTCCTAACAAGGGAGTAAGGCCCTCTGGCATTATCAGGAAAGAATGAGAAAAATTAGGTTTCTCCATATACATCCTAGGGGCTGAGAGAAAAATTTAGTTAGAAGTTTTCTGGAGATGCCTCTAATCGTCATGCTGCATTTGGATAGTTGGTCTGGAGTGGAAAGGAGGACAGAAAAGGTAGCTCTGGTGTTAAGAAGGAAATCAACCAGTGTTCCTTCTATATTTAGAGTTACCCGAGGTTCTGGGTTTCTGATAGACAGTTGCTTCAGGGGAGCCACCGTGAAGAGCCCCAGGCCTTGGTCCCTTCCAGGGACATTGGTTATCCTAACCCTCGCAGATAAAAGTCCCCAAGGGCATTCAGATCTCCAGTGATTGTCTCCACGTTAAGGGACATGGCTTATGGGGTTTTCATTTTGGTTGTCCCCTCTGAGGACATTCTCATTTTAGTGTTCGGAATGGCTATATAAATGGCACTCAGTGCCAGGACCTCAGGAAGTCCAGTATGATGTAGTACATAAGACCACAACTAAGACCTCAGATTTTTTTTTTTTAAGCCTCCTTTTCTGTTTTTGGTTTTGTTTTTTTCTTATACCCAATTGGCAGCTCATAAGAGCTCCTCCAGGGTTCCTTCAAAGCCAACAGCCAATTTTTGCATTTTCTCTGAATATCTAGGGCTGATTGAGTGACAAATTTGTCCTGAGGGGTGTCAGGGGAGATAGCCATATATTTAATGAGAGCCTCCCTCAACCTCTCCAGGAAGGCCATTGGGCTCTCATTTTGTGTTTGTAAAATAGTGGCTAATTTAGCATAATTTAAGGGCTAAATCTTAGATTTCCTTAATTTTTTTTCAACACATCTGTCTCATTAAGAGTCTGATTTAACAAAAGCATTGTATTTTTCCAGGTCAACTCAAAAACATACATAATATTCTGAAAAGTCTTTATATACTTATCCAATCAGAAAATTTACCTAGATCTTCTTTTATCTGTCTTAAACCTTGTAATGTAAAGGTTTTTTTCTTTTGGCATTCTAGCTTCTTGTAAGGGAAACATGCCTGTTACATTACGGGGAGGGCCTGGATAAGGCGGGTAGCAGGGAGCAGAATTGTATTATTTTTTTAAATATAGATTGAGGACCCGAGGAGGAGGAGGTTGAGGTGGAAGACTTCCCTTCCTCCTTCTCTAGGTCTGTTTTGGATACAGGGACCTTAATTGTTTCCCCTCCTGATTGCTGGACTTTAGAAAGGGTTGCCATTAAATTAGGATCCACCTTACATTGCTTATATGTATCTCAATTTTTTTCTTAAGGCCCCAAAACAGTGAACATAGGGGAATCCTCCCCATTCCCCTTCACATTTGCAAAACAAGTCCAATTGTAGGATAGTATTGTCACTGATATTTCCCTCTGGTGGCCAGGCTCCTCTTCCAATTTGTATCGGGGCCAAGCCTTTGTGCAGAAGAAAATGAATCATAATGCATTCCAGTGGCCTTGGTTGGGGAATTACCCATCTATAGGAAAAAGGAAGAAAAATTGTCCCTTATCTCATTTTCCTATAGCTGGCCAGGAGAAACCTCATCTCCTGGCTCTGCATTTTGGCTAGCTATGCCACTGGCAGCCAAAAGCCCTGTCAGTCTCATGAGGTGCTGGGAGTACTCATTCTTACTCAGGCTTGACCCTACCTCTGAGAGCTGACCTGGTCTTTCCTGTTTTTGTTTTTTTTTTTTTTTTCTTACCCCTCCGTTTCCTACCTGCAAGACCTTGGAGGGTATGGTTTGTGACCAAGCAAGGTGTCATAGGATGCACTAATTTTATTTTTTTGTCCAACAATAACATATATAGTGATCATTGGCTGTTGAGGGAGGGTGTTAAAGGGCCAAAGTCAAGGTCTATTCCCCTGCCTTTTCCAACAATGCTCACATAAATATGTTTCAGCCATGTGGATGTCCATTTTTGGACTACAGTGGGCTAAGTTTAGTAACATGGCTCCCATGTATCTTAGTAAAAGTCCTCCATTTATCATCCCTCCCTCATAGGGCAGAGGCACCCATTCCTCTGCTAAACAGGAACAACACAAATGTGGAGGATTTGGAGGCCGGCACCAAGGGTATTGCCATCATTTTCCCAGCCTTTGGATAAAGGAGGAGGAATTTTAATCCTAACCCAGTGTACTTTTAAAATCCATTTATTTTAACCTTAATCTGTCCTGACTGCACATAAAATTTCTTTTTAAAGATTTCCCTTCATGAACCTTCTACAACTTTTCTTTGCATTTAGATTTTGTCCCAAGCCATTTCTCTCCAAATAACCAGTCTCATTTAGGACAAAATTACTTTCTTTTACCTTCAACAAAAATATATTTCCGTTTCTTATATCTGCTACTTTTCTACATACAGAGTTGCTTTTCTTATTTTCATCAGTTTTAACTATATTTAGCAGAATTTTAACTCTTAGAAACCTTAGCCTCCAGTGAAAACTAAATAGTAACCAATTGTGAATTCTACGTTACATCAGAATTTTTTTTAGATGGCAAACTTACGAATCCATTAAGCATAAAACATATTTCCCACAGATCCAAATATCCTTGGTTTCTCTGCAACAAGTCAGAAGCACAAACCCACATCTAGTAATTAGTGCTTTAGCTCCTTATCTCATTAGATATCCAATGAATTCAATCTCAATTTATCATGTAAGCAAAACTTTAATGTTTTAGGTTACCAAAGACTTTGAAAGCTATCTTAACAATTACCCGTGAAAGCCTTGAGACAGACCAAATTAACCATCGTTTTAAGTCACCTTTTTGCTGACAAATTGCAACAGAGATAATAAGAGTTTATTTGACCTTTAGAAACACTTAAGTAGAAAAACATTTTATGTATTTAATGCTGATAACTCTAAAGACATTTCTATTCTATTTTATTTTATTATTTAAAAAACTTTTTTCAATGTTTATTTTTGAGAGACAAAGAGAGACAGAGCTGGAGTAGGGAAGGGGCAGAGAGAGTGGGAGACACAGAATCTGAAGCAGTCTCCAGGCTCTGAACTGTCAGCACAGAGCCCCATGTGGGGCTCAAACCCCTGATCCGTGAGATCATGACCTGAGCTGGAGTCAGATGCTCAACTGACTGAACCGCCCGGGTGCCCCAAGACATGTCTATTTTAAACCAACAAATTTAAATCCATTTAAATGCCAAATATGTTCTGTCTGTGTCTATTTAAAAGTTAATAAATTTGTGTCCCACTGGGTATTTTTAACTGAGGCACCAGTGGGGAAATCTGAAGTGTGGGGTCTTCGCTCCAAGATCTCTAGGGTGGGAGGAGGAGCTGATGGTTCCTGAGGCATCGAGGAGCCTGTCACGCAGGCTGACCCCCAGGTAGTGCAGAAAAGGAGGAGCGGAAGGGAAGGCAGAAGAGGAGAGGTGGCCTCAGAAGGCAGAGAAAGAGAATTCCCTGTTTGAAATATTGTCAACTCAGACAGAGGAGCAGACTCCAGGTTTCCTTTCTTTCGTTTTGTTTTCAACTAGGGGAATCACACTGTCCATGTCAGTCCAGAGAATGCAGGGAATTTCCCTGAAACAAAAGGAGTTTTGGCAGCTGCTTGGGAATACTCCCTTAAAGTCCCCGTTCTGAGGTAGAATAACCAGAGACAGTTGGCTCTAATTATCAGAGCCACTGACCCAGGAAATGAACTAGAGACAAGTCCCCACACACAGTCACATGGTGACTCCAACCCACCGCCCAGCCCTTAGAGTTTGCGGCTTCATTCCTCATCCCTTGTGGAACTACTAGGGCAACTCTGGGCGGTGATCAGGCTCCCCTTCTGCCTCTTGGGGCAGGTCTGCCAAAACGAACCCGGGGTTCTTACCAGTCTGATGGGTGGTGCTCCCTGAGCTGGTTCCTGGGCCTCACAGGTCCTGTTGGCACACACGGGGTCCTTGCCCTGGCTCGCGGAAGGGCAAGTCTCCTGCAGATCAGCGGTCGGCTGGCACCAGGTGCGGCTCCGAGGTTTGTATCCCTGATGGCAAAGGAGGTGGAAATGCACCCTCTCTGAATCCCAGACATGAGCCCCCAAGTAATGTAGCAGGATTCTCCCACAGGGTTGTTACACCAAGGCTTTTCTTTCCAGGAAGCAACTTTATTCCTGCCGGCATCACTCAGTTGGGTTTGTACCCAAAGAACTGAGGACCGAACGCCACGTGGCATAATTTTTTTAATATATTTTTTACTTCTTATTCTCCCATACATGGTAACACACAAACATGTAGTCTGATTAAGTGGTCTCACATTACAAGGTTGAGAGGGATGTTGTCACTTATGCATATAGTCAAGTTGCCTTGAGGCTTTTTTTTGCTTTCCTTAGGGAGAGGACCCTACCAAACCTCACTTTGCCTGAGCGTCTTTGGAATTTCCATGTCTGTGTGGATTCTCTCTATGTGTGCTATTAAATCTGACTTTCTCTTGTTAATTTGTCTCATGTTAATTTGAATCTTAGTCGAGGTAGAAGGATCTTGAAATAGACAGAACATCCTTCTTTTACAACAGTGGTACAGGAGACAAAGCAGGAAGAAAAGGCTGAGGTTTTTCCTTTAAAACTATTAATTATTGTTAATATATTCCAGACCCTGAGGAACGTGCAGTTGGGATCTATTCCTTCATCTGTGTGTGTTCCTGGGACACCTGTGCTGTCTCAGGCAATAGCATAATCTCTGTGCCAGTCCTTCCTCCTCAAAGACAGGTCTCACCACAGAGGAATGTCCCCTACAGGAGCCTCCACAGAAGCTTCTCAATAAAGGAGGCTCAGAGGTTTTTGTCTCACTTCCTCCTTATCTGAGTCACTGTGAGTAACAAAAGCTGCTCTCACTGCCATGATCTGTGGCACAGTAAAAGCCTTGTGCTCAGGCTGCAGCACAGAGATGAACAGAAGTCCTGCGTTGGCTGAGGCATCCTTGGATCCAGAGAAGTGGCTGGGGACCCCAGAGCCCTGGTGTTTATTTGAGTCTGAGTGGAAGCTTGGGAGATACCTGGGAGGGCTCCCTGGCTTCTGCTGGAACCAGTTTATGTAGTAGCTGCCAATATTGAAGCCACTGCTCAGGGTGCAGGTGATTCTGGTTGTTCCCGGAGATGCAGAGAGGGAGGACAGCTGGGTCAGCACAGGCTGGGACAGGGAACTTGCAAACACAGACACTCATGGGTGATGGGCTAGGGGCCAGAGTAAAGTTTCTCAGTATCTGAGCCAGAGGGGCTGATGGAGGCTGAGAACTGTAACGTGGTACCTGAAGCCTGTTTATACATGTGCAGTGAGACAGGAGCACAAGGAGAACAGGAGTCCAGGCCATGGTGACACAGCCCCTGGTCCCCACAGTGGGCTGGGCTGCGCCAGGCCTCCTTTTCTCCTCCACCTTCTGCCACAGATGGGGCTGTCCATGCAAATGACTTCCATCCAATGACTCCCCAGTCCTGGTGCTGGAGCTCAGCTCACATCAGACACTGAAGAAGTTGGAGGTGGCTTAACCCTTGGGGAGAGCTCTGCAAGGAAGCACGTGTGAGACAACTCAAAGCCTCCAGGCCTGGCTTCCTCTGAGTGAATGGTACTCACTAAGCAGCTGTGTATGGACTGCAGGGCTGTCCCACAGAGCCCCCTGTTGATCTCATGTAGAAAAATAAAAAATGAAAAAAAAACTTGTAAGAGATAACTCCTATTAAAAGTAGATCAATACGTACCTGCTTAAGAAGATACAAAATTGGCTCTACCAGAAATACATTGGATGAATATACCAGTTTTAATAGGAAAATGGAAAATGTTCATGTCAAGTAGAAGCATGTGCTCTGAAGAACAACTGAGAACAAGGGAGAGTCCATGACCGTGGAAGTGTTGAAGCCAAAGGACTTTGAACCCCAAAAGTCGAGGAGGTAAAAAACAGTCACGCCTCCAGGAACCCACCGGGACAACCTAATGGGCCATAGGGCTACTTCAATGAACAAATCAAAGCACACCAAGTGGAGGGTCCAAAACATCACTACAAGTAGGGAGATAAAGTAATCAAAGTCACAACAACAGAGAGCAAGTAACACTCTCCAAAAAACACCTCCTGAAAGGCCAGGCCCTGGACAGTGTATGACCCCTTTTAATATAATAGTGCTTGCAGGTGCAGGACACATAACAAGCTTTTCAAACACATAAGAGACAGAAAACTAGTCTAAATGATGAAACAGAAGAATTCTCCTCAAAAGAAATTCCAGGAAAAAATGACAGCTAAAGAATTGATCAAAACAAATGTAAACAATATAACTGACCAAGAATTTATAGTAGTAATCATAAGATTAATTGCTTGGCTTGAAACAAGCATAGAAGATAGCAGAGAATCTATTGCTGCAGAGATCAAGGAACGGAAAAATAATAATGATTAATTAAGAATGCTATAAATGAGGTGCAAGATAAAATAGAGACCATCACAGCAAGGATTGAAGAGGCAGAGGGGAGGATAGGTGAAATAGATAAAATTATGGGAAAAGAGGAAGCTGAGAAAAAGAGAGATAAAAAGATTCTGGATCATGAGGGGAGAATTAGACAACTAAGTGATTCAATGAAATGGAACAATATCTGTATCATAGGCATTCCAGAAGAAGAGAGAGAAAGGGGCCAAAGGTGTACTTGAACAAATCATAGCTGAGAACTTCCCCAATCTGGAGAAGGAAACAAACATTGAAATCAGGCAGGCACAGAGAACTCCCTTCAGACATAACTTGAATCGATTTTCTGCACAACATGTCATAGTGAAACTGGCAAAATACAAAGATAAAGAGAGAATTCTGAAAAAAGCTAGGGATAAATGGGTCTTAACCTACAAGGGTAGACACATAAGGGTAGTAGCAGACCTATCTACTGAAACTTGGCAGGACAGAAAGGAGTGGGAGTAAATTTTCAATGTGATGAATAGAAAAATATGTTGCCAAGAATTCTTTATCCAGCAAACCTGTCATTCAGAATAGAAGGAAAGATAAAGATTTTCCCAAACAAACAAAAACTGAAGGAACTCATCACCAATAAAGCAGCCCTACAAGAGATCCTAAGGGGGACTCTTTGAGTGAAATTTTGCAAGGACCACAAAGAACAAGAGACATTACTACTACATTACTACTGGAGTAGTCATACTTATATCAGACAGACTACGTTTTAAACTAAAGGCTGTAACAAGAGATGAAGAAGTGCATTATATAATAATTATGGGGTCTATTCATCAAGAAGAGCTAACAATTATAAATATCTATGCACCAAATTCGAAAGCACCCAAATATATAAAACAATTAATTGCAAACATAAGCAATCTTATTGGTAAGAATGTGGTATTTGTAGGGGACTTTAATACTCCACTTACAACAATGGACAGATCATCTAGACAGAAAATCAACAAAGAAACAATGGACCTGAATGATACACTGGACCAAATGGACTTGGAAGATATATTTAGAACTTTTCATCCTAAAGCAGCAGAATATACATTCTTCTCGAGTGCACATGGAACATTCTCCAAGATGGATCACATACTGGGTCACAAAACAGCCCTCAATAAATATAAAAGAATTGAGATGCATACTTTCAGATCACAACGCTATGAAAGTTGAAATCAACCACAGGAAAAAGTTTGGAAAACATCCAAATTCTGGAGGTTAAAGAACAACCTACTAAAGAATGAATGGGTCAACCAGGCAATTAAAGAAGAAATTTAAAAATATATGGAAACAAATGAAAATGAAAACACGATGGTCCAAACCTTTTGGAATGCAGCAAAGGCAGTCCTAAGAGGAAAATACATTGCAACCCAGGCCTATCTCAAGAAAAGAAAATACAAAATCTAACAGCACACCTAAAAGAACTAGAAACAAAACAACAAAGAAACCCCAAGGCCAGCAGAAGAAGACAAATAATGAAGATCAGAGCAGAAATAAACAATATAGAATCCAAAAAAACCCAGAACAGATCAATGAAACTAAGAGTGGTTTTTTGAAAAAATAAACAAAATTGATAAACCTCTAGCCAGGCTTCTCAAAAAGAAAAGAGAGAGGACCCAAATAGATAAAAGCACAAATGAAAATGGATTTATTACAACTAATCCCTCAGAAATACAAGCAATTATCAGAATACTATGAAAAATTATATGCCAACACAGGACAACCTGGAAGAAATAGACAAATTTCTAAACACCCACACACTACCAAAACTCAAACAGGAAGAAATAGAACATTTGAACAGACCCATAAGTAGTGAAGAAATTGAATCAGTTATCAAAAATCTCCTAACAAATAAGAATCCTGGACCAGATGGCTTCCTTGGGGAATTCTACCAGACATTTAAAGCAGAGTTAATACCTATCCTTTGCAAGCTGTTCCAAAAAATAGAAATGGAAGGAAAACTTCTGGATTCATTCTATGAAGCCAGCATTACTTTGATTCTCAAACCAGACAGAGACCCCACAAAAAAGGAGAACTACAGGCCAATATCCCTGATGAACATCGATGCAAAAATTCTCAACAACATAATAGCGAATCGAATTCAACAGCATATAAAAATAATTATTCACCATGATCAAGTGGGATTCATTTCTGGGCTGCAGGGCTTGTTCAATATTCACAAATCAATCAATGTGATACATCACATTAATAAAAGAAAGGATAAGAACCATATGATCCTATCAATAGATGCAGAAAAAGCATTTGACAAAATACAGCATCCTTTCTTAATAAAAACCCTCAAGAAAGTCGGGATAAAAAGAACATACCTAAACATCGTAAAAGCCATGTATGAAAAGTCCACAGCTAATATCATCTTCAATGGGGAAAAACTGAGAGCTTTTCCCCTGAGATCAGGAACACGACAGAGGTGTCCACTGTCACCACTGTTGTTTAGCATAGTGTTGGAAGTCCTAGCATCAGCAATCAGACAACAAAATGAAATAAAATCATCCAAATTGTCAAAGAAGTCAAACTTTCACTTTTTGCAGATGACAAAATAATCTACATGGAAAACCTGAAAGACTTCACCAAAAGACTGCTAGAACTGATACATGAATTCAGCAAAGTCACAGGATACAAAATTAATGTATAGAAATTTTTATACACCAATAAAGAAGCAACATAAAGAGAAATAAAGAAATCGATCCCATTTACAATTGCACCAAGAACCACAAAATACCTAGGAATAAACCTAACCAAAGATGTAAAAGATCTGTATGCTGAAAACTATAGAAAGCTTATGAAGGAAATTGAAGAAGATATAAAGAAATGGAAAAACATTCCGTGCTCATGGATTGGAAGAATAAATATTGTTAAAATGTCAATACTACCCAAAGCTATCTACACATTGAATGCAATCCCAATCAAAGTTGCACCAGCATTCTTCTCGAAGCTAGAACAAGCAATGCTAAAATTTGTATGGAACCACAAAAGGCCCCGAATAGCCAAAGTAATTTTGAAGAAGAAGACCAAAGGGGGAGGCATCACAATCCCAGACTTTAGCCTCTACTACAAAGCTGTCATCATCAAGACAGCATGATATTAGCACAAAAACAGACACATAGACCAATGGAATAGAATAGAAACCCCAGAATTAGACCCACAAAAGTATGGCCAACTGATCTTTGACAAAGCAGGAAAGAATATCCAATGGAAAAAAGACAGTCTCTTTAACAAATGGTACTGGGAGAACTAGACAGCAACATGCAGAAGGAAGAAACTGGACCACTTTCTTACATCATTCACAAAAACAAACTCAAAATGGATAAAGGACCTGAATGTGAGACAGGAAACCATCAAAACCCTAAAGGAGAAAGCAGGAAAAAACCTCTCTGACCTCAGCCGCAGCAATTTCTTACTTGACACATCCCCAAAGGCAATGGAATTAAAAGCAAAAATGAACTATTGGGACCTTATCAAGATAAAAACCTTCTGCACAGCAAAGGAAACAATCAACAAAACTAAAAGGCAACCAACAGAATGGGAAAAGATATTTGCAAATGACATATCGAACAAAGGGCTAGTATCCAAAATCTATAAAGAGCCCACCAAACTCTACACCCGAAAAACAAATAATCCAGTGAAGAAATGGGCAGAAAACATGAATAGACACTTCTCTAAAGAAGACATCCAGATGGCCAACAGGCACATGGAAAGATGCTCAATGTTGCTCCTCATCAGGGAAATGCAAATCAAAACCACACTGAGATACTACCTCACGCCAGTCAGAGTGGCTAAAATGAACCAATCAGGAGACTAGATGCTGGGGAGGATGTGGAGAAACGGGAACCCTCTTGCACTGTTGGTGGGAATGCAAACTGGTGCAGCCACTCTGGAAAACAATGTGGAGGTTCCTCAAAAAATTAAAAATAGATCTACCCTATGACCCAGCAATAGCACTGCTAGGAATTTACCCAAGGGATACAGGAGTGCTGATGCTTAAGGGCACTTGTACCCCAATGTTTATAGCAGCATTTTCAACAATAGCCAAATCATGGAAAGAGCCTAAATGTTCATCAACTGATGAATGGATAAAGAAATTGTGGTTTATATACACAATGGAATACTACGTGACAATGAGAAACAATGAAAAATGGCCTTTTGTAGCCATGTGGATGGAACTTGAGAGTGTTATGCTAATAGAAATAAGTCATGCAGACAAAGACAGATACCATATGTTTTTATTCTTAGGTGGATCCTGAGAAACTTAACAGAAGACCATGGGGGAGGGGAAGAAAAAAAAAGAGGTTAGAGAGGGAGGGAGGCAAACCATAAGAGACTCTAAAAACAGAACAAACTGAGGGTTGATGGGGGTGGGAGGGAAGGGAGGGTGGGTAATGGGTTGAGGAGGGCACCTGTTGTGATGGACACTGGGTTTGTATGGAAACCAATTTGACAATAAATTTAATATTTAAAATAAATAAATAAAATAATATTTGACATGTCAAAAAAAAAAAGTCATTTGAGGCTGAAATCTTTAAGGGCAGATGACTTTTCTAGGTGCTCCTGGCTGGTTCAGTTGGTTAAGTGTCCCACTTTAGCTCAGGTCTCACTCTCATGATTCATGACTTTGAGTGCCACATCAGGTTCTGTGCTGACAGCTCAGAGCCAGGAACCAGCTTCAGATTCTTTGTCTCCCTCTCTCTGCCACTCCCTTGTTCATGCTCTCCCTCTCTCTCTGTCTCTCTCTCAAAAAATAAACATTAAAAAATTCTTTAAAAAATGAATGACTTCTCCTACATCCTAGAGTGATTCCTAGGAAGTAAACTCTTCTTTAATGACCCTGTGTTTTTCCACATTACTGTGGCGACAGACAGGAGATGACGGTATAGGTTCATGAACTGATTAGTGGAAAGGGGAGGAGGGATCAGGGGAAGAGTGGAATTTGGGAAAAGAAATGACCCTAGGCCTGGAGATATAACATGACATTAATGAATAAAGAAAGAACATTCAGGAGGGGCACTGACAAAGAGAGTTCCAAGTGTGGGAAAACCAGGAGAGTTCATTTCTGACTCTTAGTAGTAAGCTTTGTGTCTTTCAGAGGCAGAGTCACAGTGGAATTGGAATCAGGCAGACTGTGATCTGACTCCCTGTGACCAGGACCCTGTGAGGTGGGGACACTCAGCAATGACACAGAGGTGACTGAGGGAGCCTGAGAGCAGGAGCAGCCCTATATGAACTGTGTGGAAAAAAAGGAGTGGTTCCAGTACTGGGCCCTGAGTCTGTTTCTCACCCGACAGAGTGAGAGCAAAAGAAAAGGTCTCAGGTGCGTGGTGGTCTAGAAATGGTCACCATTAGGGTTTCTGGAAAACTTTGTACCTTCTAACAACCTCTGGGAATAGGAGGCCATCATAGTAGGATATGTTTTCTGCTTTCTATTTCTCATGGAACTGTTTGCATTGCAGGTCAGAACCTCATGCCACTGAGGGTGTGTGGGCTGCAGTTGATCTGGTGCAGGGGCATGAGAATGGTCTGGGGGCTGAGCTGTAGTTTTATGAGACAAAAGACCCTGGCCTGTGTCCCCTGTGCAGATGGTCCATAGTCTGTGCTCCAACCTGAATAACACGGAGGATGGAGGGAAGATGATACAGGTGGCTGGGACTTCTTTGGCGAAGCTTCCATCATTTTCTTCTACCTGGACCCCAACTCTCCCAACTACATGGTTAGTCAGTGAGTCCAGGTCCCACCAGACAGTCACTGTGTTACCCAAAGCAATAGGTGTCCCTTCCTTGGTTGCCATGCTGGTGTCAGTGCAGAGGGTGGCGTGGTTTGATCCAGTCATCCTGAAAGCTGGGGTTTCTTACCAGTGGGTCAGTAAGGGCCGGTCTCTGTCATCCAGACGTTATGTTGTGTGGACATTACCTGGGACTGCAGACACATTTTCCCCATGTGGGAAGTCAGTGTGAGACACAGTACATTTGGCTTATGTGTCCTCTTTCTTGCCCAAGACGGTGTCAGCTCTGTGAGCATGGGGACCCTCCCTGTCATTTCTGTATTGTGATCTGAGCCCCGAGCCCACATAGGTCATGTAGTGAAGGTTCTCTCAATGCCACACATGTAGAGCATGTTGACGGTTGACTATCCTCAGTCAGGCACAGCTATGCTCTGTGTCGCTGTTCTGTCCTGGTGCTTTGATATGGACTGAACTGTATCCCTGTAGATTCCTATATGGAAACCCACACTGTGACTTCATAGACTTTATAGAAGAGGTAGACACAGCATGGGTGAGCACACGTGGAAATGCCATGTGAGGACCCAGGACGAATGTAACCATTTGCAAGACAAGGAGAGAGACCTCAGGGGACATCAAACTTGCCCCCACCTTGAACTTGGACATTTAGCCTCCAAAACTGTGAGTAAATAAATATCTTTTGATTTGCTCACCCAGCAACCAGGAATTTCTGCTCAGTTCACATCAAACAGAAAATGTGCTCCTACAAGGATAGAGTTTGGTGTCTGAATTGAGAGGACAAGGACACATACTGAAGAGGAAGTTCACTGGTTTGGGATTCAGACCTCCGTTTTAGGGAAGCAGCTGTGTTGGCAGAAGGTGGGAGCTGCACAAGGAAAGCGCATCACTGTGGGGACAGCAGGTTTTTGTCTCACTTCCCCACGGGCCTGGAGCTCTGTGTGAGCTCTCAGACTATCATCCCATGCTGAGCAGTAATAATCAGCCTCGCCCTCAGCCTGGAGCCCAGTGATGGTCAGGGTGCCTGTGCTGCCAGACTTGGAGCCAGAGAATCGTTCAGGAACCCCCGAGGGTCTGCTATTATCCCTATAGATTATGGTTTTGGGGGTTGTGCCTGGGAGTTGTTGGTACCAGCTGACATAATTGCTACCGATGTTGGAACTGCTTTCAGTGCAGGAGATGGTGACCCTCTGGCCCAAGGAGCCTGACACCGAGGGTGGCTGAGTCAGTACAGACTGGGCCCAGGACCCTGGAAAATGGAGAGACACAGACACGGTGAAGCTGGGGTCTGGACACAAGAGGGTGGAAGCAGGGCCCATGTGTCCTCCCAGAGCCCCTTCCCCTGTCCCCACATCCAATCACCTGTGCAGTGAGCGAGGAGGGTGAGAAGGATCGGAGACCAAGCCATGGTGGAGACCATCACCGATCCTGTCTTCTGTGCCCCACAGCTGAGCAGACCTCCCCTAATCTGTCCCTTTTTCATCCACTGAGAGAGGGTGGGCCTGTCCATGCAAATGATACCCCAGCTCTCTGACCCCTCACTGGACCTGAGTCAGGTGCCTCTGCTCGTGGATGTCAGGGGGTGGGCAGAGGAATGGCTGTGTGAGGCCAGGCTGTGCAGAAGTCACAGTTATGAGTCTCAGCAGAGGGCACAGGCAGTGCAGGTGGCAGGTCTCAGGTCTCACCACCCCTGAACCCTCAGAAATGGGCCCTATGAGCCCTCTTGTGTCCAGACTCAGAAACATCATTGTGCAAAATGGTAACCAGAGCCCATAAAAGGAGCACCTGCCCCCCATTGCTTTGTCCACTGCCCCTTTACTAGGACCAGGCCAGGTATCCTTCTGGGTAGCCTCCCATATCCTCAAACCAAACTTTCTGCTCTACTCAGACTCCTCCGGAAAAGCCAGGCCATGTTTCCCTGTGTGTTTCATGGGTCAGGACTGAGGTGGTATTTCTACAAAAATGCCACTTAGATCAGAATCATGTCCGGAGCAATGATTAGTACCAATGGACACGTGGCCCCTTCTGCGTAGGATTCTGTGTTCTTTCCTATTATGTGCTTCCTCCCTGGTTTCCAGATCTCTCCTGCTCTGAGGTTCCCACAGCCTGAACAGAAGCTCTCCTTCTGTCCTCAGTGCTGTGGGAAGGAAGAACTGTGTGTATTCCTAAGGTCACTGTGCAATAAAAATCTTTGTCATCTGTCACTATGTCTGCTTATTTGAGATGACAGTTCTCCACACACTGTGGTTAGTGATTCCCTCCCAGGATCTGTCCCCCCAGCACACAGATACGAGTCTGCAGGGGTCCTGTGTGTGGCACTGAACACAGAGCCCAAAGGGCAAACCTGCAGGAAGTTCCAAGAGGGAAGGAATGACCGCAGCAGGTGCTCTGACAGGGTTCCAGTGGCATGGTTTATGTGTTAGTTACCACTTAGCCAAGTGTGCACTTTAGAAATGGGCAGAAACCATGAACAGACACTTCTGTAATGAAGACATCCAGAAGGCCGACAGGCACATGGAAAGATGCTTAACATCACTCCTCATCAGGGAAATACAAATCAAAACCTCACTGAGATACCACCTCACACCAGTCAGAGTGGCTGAAATGAACCAATCAGGAGACTATAGATGCTGGAAAGGATGTGGAGACATGGGAACTGTCTTGCACTGAGGGTTGCAAACTGGTGCAGCCACTCTGGAAAACAGTGTGGAGGTTCCTCAAAAAATTAAAAATAGATCAACCCTATGACCCTGCAATAGCACAGCTAGGAATTTACCCAAGGGATACAGGAGTGCTGATGCTTAGGAGCACTTGTACCCCAATGTTTATAGCAGCACTTTCAACAATAGCCAAATTATGGATAGAGCCTAAATGTCCACCAACTGCTGAATGGATAAAGAAGATGTGGTTTATATATAAAGTGGAATACTACTGGCAATGAGAAAGAATGAAATCTGGCCATTTGCAGCAATGTGGATGGAACTGGAGGGTATTATGTAAAGTGAAATAAATCAGTCAGAGAAAGACAGATATCATATGTTTTCACTCTTATGTGGATCCTGAGAAACTTAACAGAAGACCATGAGGGAGGAGAAGAAAAAAAAATGTTCGAGAGGGAGAGAGCCAAACCATAAGAGTCTCTGAAAAACTGAGAATAAACTGAGGGTTGATGGGGGGTGGGAGGAAGGGGAGGGTGGGTGATGGGCATTGAGAAGGGCACCTGCTGGGATGAACACTGGGTGTTGTATGGAAACCAATTTGACAATAAATTTCATATTAAAAAAATACAACAAAATAATTTTAAAAACTGAATGGGCATATGCTTGTGTATAAAAAATTTCTCTCAGTGACATTGATTGAAACTCAATGACAATGTTCTTATGAAAATGCAGATACAATCACTAGGATACTTTTCACAGATCTGTATTTACTACAGAGAAAAATAGGTAGAAATTGTGGGAACAATGTAGAAGGGATGCTTTCTCTTGGAGGTTGAATAGGAGTCGATAAAGTTTTTCAAAAATCATGTTTTCTTTGTCCTTAGTATAGCATGGTGGAATTTTTCTGCAGGTAGGAGAGCCCGACATGATGTCCAGTGAAATCCCATGAGGGACCTATTTCTATGAACTCCAGAACCATCTCTGTGATGCAATTACCAAGCACTGAGGGAGCTTCCAGGAAAGAACAATTTGGGGTCAGACTTGTCTCTGGGGTGAACACAGCTCTACCTCTGTTCTTTGTCCAGCATATTCAGGATAGAAAAAAAGCTCATTCAGACATCCATGAGTAGAGGAATGAATTTCTATTATCTGAGGCCAACTGGGCTGAAAACTTTCTGTCAAGGATTCCATATGTGACTAGTGGAGAGATGGCGATAAGGGAAACTGTGTCCGTGAGGTCACTGTCACTGTGGCCCTTGGTTGGGACAGAAGAATTTTCAGGAGAGATCCAGAAGGTGCAGGTGTCGCTGGGAAGACTGAAGCAGTGACCCCCGCATGTCCTCATGTACCTTGAGCTCCGTGGGAGCATCAGTGAAGCTGCTGTCCCAGAATCAATGAACTGATCAGCCTTGGGGGCTGGCTGGATCCCAGAGATTGTTGGGGACTGAGCTGCCCATGGGAACAGAGAGTCTCCTTGGGATTCCTGAGCATCAGCCTTGACCCAGGAGAGCGGGTGTTCAGAGCTGCTGTCCCAGAATCAATGAACTGATCAGCCTTGGGGGCTGGCTGGATCCCAGAGATTGTCGGGGACTGAGCTACCCATGGGACCGAGAGTCTCCTTGGGATTCCCAAGCATCAACCTTGTCCCAGGAGAGCAGGTGTTCAGAGCATGTGCTGGTTGCCCTTGTGACAGGACCCCAGTCACACTGGATGTTGCTGGTGTTTCTGATGATGGGGATTCTGCCTCCTGGGATTCTGACCCTGGTGGTCCTGTTTGAGTACATGTTGACTATGATTTCTGGAGAGAAAGAGAAGCTGGGAAACTGAAGAATCTAGGACACTATACACTCAGAGGAGAGATGTGTGTGTGTGTGTGTGTGTGTGTGTGTGTGCATCTGCGTGTGTGTCTGTGTGTGTGTAAGACAGACAGAGAAAGAGAGAGAGAGAGAAGAGAGAGAGAGAGAGAGAATATGCTCCATGTATCCTCAGGAAGTCTTTCCTTCAGAGGCCAACTATGTAGACAAGTGTACCCCTGTCCCTCTAATGTCCTCTCTCTGCTCCCTGAGTGTTGTTCTTCATGCAAATCCATTGCTGAGGCTGGCTCTTTAAAGAGCCTCCTGTGTTCTGGAGCTTGGAGCTAAAGAAGGCTAGTGTCTTGAAGGTCACTTCCCTTGCACAAGGATGGAATTTACACAAGGAAGAGGAATTTGGTGCAGATTAGTTCTGATAGGAATTCCATTGAATCATGAATTTGGATCTTGGGGATGGGTCTTCAGTCCATTTTCACCCCAACAGATACACATCCCATATCTGTAGGTTCAGGTCTCAGGAAGCACAGGGCAGGGGTGACAACACAGTCCCTTCCTCCTGCCCTTCACAGCACAGCCACCCCCCACTATGCTCTCAAGGTCCCTGGATGCCTCCTTGGCGGTGACCATGAAAGAGTGCCTTTTTTATTTTGGAAAAAGGCTAATACGTGAGACCTCAATGATTGGAACAAAAGTGTGTGGCTGCGTTAGTCTCCTGATGGCCTCGGAAACAAATATTCTCAAAAACAGGAAAATTTGTCATGTCTTGAACTATGTAGCCCATCCTTCCTTTGTTGGCTATGTCAACAGTTATCTTTTGTGGAACCTCAGTAAGTTTGAAGGGGGAAAAGTCATTGTACTAATGGCTTTTGTGGGCAAATACTCAAAGGCTGAATGAACCTTCATTTGTCACAAACACAATAATGTTGTTGTCAAATTACAGAGATTTACTGAGGCTGGTGGGCATGAAAACTATAAGCAGAGATGAGAGCGAAAATCAGATGATGAGGGGATTTCCTGCCAGTCCAATATCTGTGACTTCTCCTCCCTAGAGATGAACCCTAGAGAGAGGAAATTACTGTAAGATTTTACTTCTCTCTGAAATCCTAACATAGAGATGGGGTTCAGACCTGAAGAGCCATGGGGAGAGACTGAAGGCCTGAAGGAGGCAGGAGCAGAGGGGAGAAGAGGAGCCTGTGTCGGGAGGGGGAGGGGATGAGGTGAGTCTGAAGACGTTGTGACTCACTTTTTGTCAGATGGCTGAAAGAGAAAATTGTGTCTATGACCAAGGTGCTTATTAACATATCGAGTATAGATGTGTCGTCAGTAACACAAGAGTCACAGTTTCTGGCCTGAGATTTGTGGATGAACATGACTGTCTAGTTCACCTTGTCCAGTTGAGACAATCGAACTGTGTGATCTTAGGAACTATATAGGAGTCTCTGCGCCCTGGATCCTGACACAGAGTTTCTGAAATTCTTGTCATTTCCTAAGTGACAAGAGCACTAGAAGCATCTTAGTTCTAATGACATGACTCTGGGTGGGCTTCTGGATGGCTCCTGGAAGGGGCTGGTCCCCAGAAAGACCAAGCCTTGATCAGAGCCTGCAATTATTCACTCCCTCATACTTGAGACAGGGAGGGAAGACTGACAGTGCAGTTAATGTCCAATCACGTCTACCCAATTCCTCAAAAAAATCCCAAAGTAAAGTGTTTGAACAGTTTCCGGTTTGGTGAACACATCCACTCCCAGCACAGATGCACCTCAACTCCACAGGGACTGAAGCTCTGGTGCTCAAGACGCTCCCAGACCTAGCACTAGGTGTCTCTTCATTATTTGTTTACTTGATCCCTTCATCATATCTTTAATGAGCTGACAAAAGGAGTCAGTGTCTCCCTCGGTTCTGTGAGTTGATCTGGCAAATTAATGGAACTCGAAGAGGGAGTCGTGGAAATCTTCGACGTGTAGCCACGTTGGACAGAGGGTACAGGCCATCTACTAGTTGTTGTTGGCATCAAAATGGGGAGCAGCCTCCTGGTGCTGAGCCCTTCACCTGTGGATCTGACACTATCTCCCGCAGATAAACTAAGCGTTAAATTCAGTTAAACTGTAGGACACTCACTGTGTATCCCAAAGAATTTCTAGATGTGGGAAAACAGATACAAAACATATAATTGATGAACATGAGTGTGTGAAGTGAATATTCTGCGAGTAGTAAAGGAGATATGACTAGAGGGAGAGCCAGAGATTTTGGTCGTAAAATAGTTGTTCTTGCTAAGTTTCTCCAGACCCAGGGGCATGTGCAGTTGGGCTCCATTCCCTGATTCGTGTGGGCTCCTGGGACACGTGTGCTGTCTCAGGCAAGAGCATCATCTGTGTGCCCGTCCTTCCTCCTCAAGGACAGCTCTCACCATAGAGGTGTCTCCCCCACAGGAGCCTCACAGAAGCTTCCCAATAACAGAGGCTCAGACACAAGGTCTGTGGACCCAGGGGTTTATGACTCACTTTCTCCATATCTGAGTCACTGTGAGTAGCCAAAACTTCTCCCAGTGCCATGAGCTGTAGCACAGGAAAAGTCAGCCTCGTCCTCAGGCTACGGCCCAGAGAGGAACAGAAGCCCTGCATTGGCCGAGGCATCTTTGGACCCAGAGAAGCGGCTGGAAACCCCAGGGCCCTGGTGCTTATCTGAGTCTGAGTAGAATCTCAGCAGATACCTGGGAAAGGTCCCTAGTTTCTGCTGGTACCAGTATATATGGTAGCCACCAACACTGTAGCCACTGCTCAGGGTGCAGGTGAGTCTGGCTGTTGTTCCCAGAGATGCAGAGAGGGAGGGTGGTTGAGTGAGCACAAGCTGGGACAGGGAACCGGCAAACACAGATACCCTTTGCGGATTCGGCTAGAAATGGAAACCAAAGTTCAGGATTCTGAGCAGAGGGGGGGTGTTGTGGGGAGCACCCCGTGTCCATAAGGCCTGTCCCTACCTGTGCAGTGAAGGAGGAGTAGGAGGAGGAGCAGCTCCCAGGCCATGGTGACAGAACCCTGGTCCCCACACTGGGCTGGGCCGCCCCAGGCGTCCTTTCCTCCTCCACCCTCTGCCACAGGAGGGGCTGTGCATGCAAATGAGGTCCATCCAGTGACTGCCCAGCCCCTCCCTGAGCCCTGGTGCTGGAGCTCAGCTCACACCACACACTGGGGAGGATGGGGGTGGAACTCCTGCCCGGGGAGCCCTGGGAGGTAGCACCTGCTGCGACACCACAAAGCCTCCAGGTCTGGTCTCCTTTGAGTGATTGGTCCTCGCTGACCAGCTGTGTAGGGACCACAGGGCTGTCCCACAGTGCATCCTGTTAATCTCACATGGAAAAAGTAAAAATGAAGAAAAAAAACTTGTAAGTGGTACATCTTAGTAAGAATACATTAAATACATAATTTCTTAGAAGTTACAAAATTGGCTGCCCTAGAAATACATTGACTGAATAGACCAATTTCAATATAAAAATGGAAAATGTTATTACAGAACCACTCCACAAAAATACATTAGGTACAGATGTTTTCACAAGGGACATCTAACAAAACCTCAGAATTTAGATGATTCCAATTTATTTGCTTCATATTTTTTCATAATATAACACGGTATTGAATATTTCTTACTTCTTTTAAAAACGTTATAAAACTCATAAATACACTTTCAAAATACCTTTCACAAAAAGGAAAAGAATAGAACAGTATCATGAAATATTGATAGAAATATTGGGTACAAAATATTGACAAGGAGACCTCAATACCATATTTACAAATTGATAGTATCATTAAGTGTGATTGATTCCAATGATACAAATTAGGTTACATAATAAGAAAGAGTTTTATATTACACACCATATTATTACATCATGAGATATGACCATATTGCCCCAATTGGTCTCAAAAGGGCCTTTCACTAGATTTAACACCATATCCTAATAAAACCCACATAAAAATGCAAACAGATACATGTATATAATATGGTAAAACACACACTCTCGCACACACGGATGATGCAGTCCTGAGGCCCATATCTGGGTTCCTGCAGTAGTGAGGAGACGATTTCCACAAAGATCAAGAGCAGGTAAAGGAGATCTTCACTTCTTTTATTTTCAAATTATTCCTCAATAGCTAGAAAATGTAATTAAAAAGCCAAAATCAATGGTTATTACTTAGCATTGATGGCAAAGGACAAGTGGTCATTCTTGAATATCCAGATGGACATCATGGCCTTAGGTAGGCCTGTGTTGCTTTGGCCGTGACGGCAGAGAACTCCTCAGTGAGGACTAGTCGCTGACTCTGACTAGTGCTGGTGAAGCTAAGTAACAGAGACAAGATGGGTGGAGCAAGGGCAGCAGAGAGAGGTCTTGTCCCACTTGACTGGGTGAAGAGCCCTGTGCAAGGTGTGGGGCAGTGACCCCGGATCTCCTGGATCAGGGTGGGGGGATCTCCCACTTGTCCTGGGTAAGGCCTGACTTCACCTGTGCAGAGAGTGGGGAGGGTGAGTAGTAGAGAAGCCCAGGTCATAGTAGATACCCAGCTCTGTTGTGCAGACTGAGCTCCCCATAGTATATTTATAGCTACAGAAACTTCCATGGGGGTGGACTGGCTGCACTCAAGTGAACCTTTTCTGTCTGTCCAGATTCCATGCCCGGGGCTTTCACAAGTGGCAGCACACAGAGGAGGCGTTAATGAACTAATACAGCGATAGAGGTGGTCTGGGTGGTGATAATCCCCAGGTCCTGGCAGGTCAGCATCATCTAGTGAGCACACTGATGCCTGAAACCCTGGAGGCCCTGTATGGTGTCCCTGCTGGCAGGGGACAAACAGGATTGTCCTAGCCTTTTCCACATACCCTCAAACACCAAACCATTCCCCCCAAAACAAATATTCCAGTGAAGAAATGGGCAAAAGACATGAATAGACACTTTTCCAAAGAAGACATCCCGATGGTTAAAGACACATGAAAAAAGTTTCTACATCACCCATCATCAAAGAAATACAAACTAAAACCACAATGGGACATCATCTCACACCAGTCAGAACGGCTAACATTAACAACTCAGGCAAAAACAGATATTGGCAAGGATGCAGAGGAAAAGGATCTCAGTTGCACTGCTGGTGGGAATGCAAACTGGTGCAGTCACTCTGAAAAACAGTATGGAGGTTCCTCAAAAAACTAAAAATGGAACTACCCGTGGATGATGGGCATTGAGGAGAGTACTTGTTGGGATGAGCACTGGGTGTTGTATGCAAACCAATTTGACAATAAGTTATATTTTTTTAAAAAGTGAGAAAAAAGAAAAAAAAAGTACTACCCTACAACCCAGAAATTGCACTACTAGGTATTTGTCCAAGGGATACAAGTGTGCTGTTTCAAAGGGGCACAGGCAGCCCAATGTTTCTAGCAGCACTATCAACAATAGCCAAAGTATGGAAAGAGTCCAAATGTTCATCGACAGATGAATGGAAAAAGAAGATGTGGTATATATATACAATGGAGAAGTACTCGGCAATCAAAAGAATGAAATCTTGCCATTTGCAACTACGGGGATGGAACTGGAGGATATTATGCTAAGTGAAATTAGCCAGTCAGAGAAAGAAACATCCTATGACTTCACTCATATGAGCAACTTAGGATACAAACCAGATGAACATAAGGGAAGGGTAGCAAAAATAATATAAAAACAAAGAGGGAGACAAAACATAAGAGACTCTTACATATAGAGAACAAACTGAGGGTTGCTAGGGGTTGTGGGGGGGGGGGCGTGGGCTAAATGGGTAAGAGGCATTAAGGAAGACACTTGTTGGGATGAGCACTGGGTGTTTACATAGGGGATGAATCACTGGAATCTACTCCTGAAATTATTATTGGACTATATGCTAACTAATTTAGATGCAAACAGACAAATAAAGAAATAAATAATACATTAACAAAATACACAAAATACACTAAAAGCCTTCAGATCTCATAGTTTCATTTGTCTACAACCTCGTTCCACATTCACAGACAGAAAATGTATACTGTGATAACATAGAGTCTCCCACACACAGAGAACTCAGTCCCACATCCAGAAAATAAAATGAGATGGGGGTGGGGAGGACATTTCTACAAGATGAAAAGGCTAACGTGACCTAAACGCCATGTTATTCAACATCTTTCTGTAAGTAGTAGGCAATGCAAGTGAATAAGAAAATCACTGGTTGGTTCTCAGCATTGATGGGAATGGACAGGGATTCATTACAAAAGGCAAAAAAAATTGTGATTTAGTCATATATACTCTGGGGCTGGTGCTGCAGGGAGAGAAGACATCATCCCAAAGAGCCAAAAGAACAGTTATTTCTACTGAAGACTAATAAGAGGATTACATAGGTCTGGAAACTTCTAGAAATAGGTAAATGGCCAAGGATGGAGACCCTGGCTTCCTCAGAAGTCAGGTGGGAGCTGAGAACACTGGACCTATGACCGCAGTCCATGAACTTAGAGACCTTGTGTCGCAACCTGATGGGCGAGATGAGCTTTCTGTGTCCTTTGAGACCCTTTGTCTAGAAGGGGCTGCTGTGAGTGACGTTGGGGACAGAAGGGAAGGAGGAGCCCTCACTCCCAGGTGGTGCTGCTGCCTGCACCAGGGGCCATGGTGGCAGCAGCATGAGCATCAGAAGCAAAAGTCACAGGCTGAACCTGAGCAGCTGCTGGGGCCTCGCCCTCCCAGCAGATGAGAAGGGGGTTCTGCTTTCAGTTCTCATGGGCCTGGGACGCTGTGTGAGCCCACGATGCTGTCCCAGGAGGAGCAGGGACCAGAAGCCTCTTCCTCAGCCCTCAGCCCTCAGCCCAGTGAAGATCTGGGAGCCAGAGTTGCTAGACATGGAGCCAAAGAGGGAATCAGGATCCACAATGGATCCAACTATCATAATAGATGAGGATTTAGGGGCAATTAGTGGGAGCTTTTGTTACCAGGACACATAGCGGACACTCCTGATGTGTCCTGACTCAGACAGAGCTGGATTTGTGTCCCTGTTTCTGCTATGACCTGTCATGGACCCTGTCCTCAGGGCAGCCTGCCCCTGGCACCCAGGAATTTGTGCTCAGTTTGAGAACATCACAAAGTATATTGATCCCAAAGACAGGCTTCAGGGAGGAATTTCAAAGAATGTGGAAAGGCTTTGTAGTCATATTGCTTGTGGGGGGTCTCAGACCCCAGTTTGTAAGAAACAAACAAAGAAGCACTTGACTTGGCCAAAAGGTCAGAGCTGCAGAGGAAGTCCCATTGCTGTGGGGACAGCAGGTTTTTGTCTCACTTCCCCACAGGCCTGGAGCACTGTGTCAGCACCTTGAGTCATGTCAATAGACTGGCAGTAATAATCAGCCTCGTCCTCAGCCTGGAGCCCAGTGATGGTCAAGGAGCCTGTGTTGCCAGACATGGAGCCAGAAAATCGACCAGAAACCTCTGAGGGTTGAATGCTATTAGCAGAGATGAGGAATTTAGGGGCCTTTCCTGGAAGCTGTTGGTACCAGATCACACCAACAATACCGATGCTGTTGGCAGCTCCAGCGCAGGAGATGGTGACCGTCTGGCCCAGGGCCCCAGACACTGAGGGCGGCTGAATCAGCACAGACTGGGCCCAGGACCCTGGAAGGGAAGAGACAAAGAGAGCGTGATGCTGGGGTCTGGAGACCAGAGGAGAATCCAAGGCCCACATGTCCTCCCTGGACCACTTCCTCTGTTCCCTCATCTAGTCACCTGTGCAGTGGATGAGAAGGGTGAGGAGAAGAGGGAACCAGGCCATGGTGGAGGTCATCACCGACCCTGCCTTCTGTGGATCCACAGCTGAGCAGATCTCCTCTAATCCCTTCCTTCCCCTTTTCATCCTCTGAGAGAGGGAGGGCCCATCCATGCAAATCAGACCAGCAGCTCTCTGACACTTCACTGACCCTGGGTCAAGTCCCTCTGCCTGAGGATGTCAGGTGGGTTGGACGGGGAGGTGGTCTCTGGGGCCATGCCAGGAGAGGGGAGGTCACAGTTTGGAGTCCTGAGCAGAGGGCACAGGCATTGTCCACATACAGGTCCCAGCTCTAGTCATGGCCGACCTTCAGAAGCAGGTGACGATCACCCCCTGGTGTTCAGGCCCAGACACAGCATATGTGACATGGTGAGCAGATCTCATCAGAGTTCCTGCGTTCCCACTGCTCTGTCCACCCTCCCCTTCCTTCGGGACAGGCCAGGTGTCCCCTGTGTGGCCTCCCATTCCCTGAGGGCACACTGTGCTCTCCTTGGCTCCGCATAGTGAGTCTGTCCACAGCTTCCTTGGCTATTATTGACGGGGCAGGACTGACGTGGTGACTCTTGTACAACCATACAGATGATGATCAAGGCCACAGCAGCGATGGGTCCACATTGACACATGGCCAGTTCTGTGCAGGAGGCCGATTTCTTCCCCCTTCCCTGCTTCCTCTCTGGTCCCAGAGTTCTCCTTTCCCAGAAGCTCCCTCAGCACTGAGGACACAGGGAGA
This sequence comes from Panthera onca, assembly GCF_046562875.1. Classification (NCBI taxonomy): domain Eukaryota; kingdom Metazoa; phylum Chordata; class Mammalia; order Carnivora; family Felidae; genus Panthera; species Panthera onca. The sequence goes on from NC_138350.1 coordinate 19,074,947, forward strand.
CCTTTTCTCCAGGTTGTGGGTAGAAGCCCACATTCGTCGTGTGCATTCCTACAGGGTTCCACACTGAACATCTTTGTCAGCTGTCACTCTTGCCACCTCACATCACATACTGGGGACGATGGAGGTTGGCTTCACCCCTGGGGAGACCCCTGCAAGGAAGCACCCGTTGAGACAACACACATGTCCTTGCTCAAGTGGGGACTCTGCCACACCAGAAGGGACGCAGCTGCTGAGTCTCCCTCAGGAAGTACAGGGCCCAGTCCCCAGTCCAGGGTTCCTTTTAGTGAATGGTCCCCACTGAGGCCCTGTGTAGGGACGACAGGGCAGTCCCACAGCGCCCCCTCCTGGCTGAAGGGCACACAGCCCACTGTGTCCCACAACCCTGAGAGCCCAGCGGGTTTCCTCACTTCTGCTTATTCACACATCATTGAGCTGAATCTTGGATAAAGATCCTCTAGTGTTGCCCGTGATCAATGGAGCATTTTTCAGTCTCCAAAGAAGCCCTAGTCCATAGGATTTGGAGGCATTTACCTCAATTAAATGGTAAATTGCCAGTTCTTTGCAGAAGATACTCCAGACTTCATGTCCCTCCTCTGGCCTACAATTGAGACTATGTCTATCTCGTGAATGTTTGAAAACTCCTGTGCGTTAAAGCAATGGATTCCAGCCTCTGTCATTGGAATTGAGTATTATGTTAATCTATATTTTTAGGTAATTTCCTTGGCTTACTACATTAAAAAGAAAAGGAAATAACAATGAATTTATATTTGATGAAGTCCTTTTTAACAAGTCTCATTTTTTGGTTTTTGTTTTTTGTTTTTTCATGGGTTATCCTGACAATATCTTGTCTAAAAATTTTTATAGAAACCCTAGATCCTGAATATTTTCTCCTTTTTTATGTTTACAGCTTTATGTTTACATTTATGTCTATAATCCTTTTAGTGATTTTTTAATATACATAAAGTGAGTTTTATGTATGATTCATTTACTTTCAGGATATACAATTGTTCTGTGGCCATTTGTCCAAAAGTCCATCATTTCTTCTCGGAAAGGCTTCTTCAACTTTGTAAAAAAAAAATTGTTTATCCTTATTTCTGTGGGTCCATTTCTGGGTTTTATGTTCTGTTATCTTGGCCAATGTGTCTATCCTCTATCCATACCACTCTGACTTGCTAGGACAGGAACTGAATTACACTTTTATACAATTTGGGAAGAACTGGCATATTTACGATAATGAGTCTTCTAATCCATGAACAGAACATATCTTTCCATTGTTTTAGGTCCACTTTGATTACATTTACCAGCATTGTCCAGATTTTAGCACCTGTGGCCTATACCTGTGTTAATAAACATGCCCCAAACACTTCATCGAGTGGTTTTAAGGGTTTTTTTAAATTATTTTCACCGGTTTATTGCTAGTATATACACATCTATATGATATTTCTATGTTGATCTTTATTCTAAAATGTTTCCAAAATTATTTATGACTCTTTGAATTTATATATTTGCATAATTAATTGTAGCTTCCTTTGTAGTTTTCATGGAGATCATTCTCTCACCTGGAATTGGGGCAACTGTCTCTTGCTCTTCTTCATCTGTATGCCTCTCATTGTTTGTCTTGCATTATGGTTCTGACGGGCACATCCAGTCCTATGTGGAACAGCAGTGTTGAGATAGGACATGGTGCCCTTGCTCCCTACCCGTGGTGGGAAAGATTTCAGTGCTTCATCTCCGTGTGTGTTAAACAAAGGGAAAGTGTTTTATAGTTCTCTTTACCAAACTGAAGATGTACTCTTCTATATTTTGTTCTCTGAAAACTTTTATCACTCTCATTCATATATTCATTCTTTCTTTTCCTTGAGCACAAATAGGTTTTAAGCTGTGCAGGAAGTGGAAGAGAATTAAACCTACCTGAGAGAGTGAGGGAGATGCTTTCATCTGTCTTTTTTAATTTTTTAAAAGTTTATATGTATTTGAGAGAGAGAAAGACAGAACCCAAGTGGGGGAAGGGCAGAGAGAGAGAGAGAGACAGAATGGGAAGCAGGCTGGAGGCTCCGAGGTGTCAGCAGAGAACCCAACATGGCACTTGAACTCGGTAGCCATGAGAACATGACCTGAACCGAAGTCAGATATTTAACTGACGGAGCCACCCAGGGGCCCCTCAGCTGTCATTTAATACTTTTGCTATTATCACAACTGATTTATTTCTACTCCTACTTTGGTGTCAAGGAGACAAGGCAGGAGGCCTGGTGAGACAGATACCACTCCCTCTTGTCCAGTAAGAGGATGGGTGACAGGATACTTAGGACATGGAAGAAATGGCATTTTCTCTCTCCCTTTTCCTGCTGGTTTCTTCACTTCCTTATACTCCCTGTCCCTCCTCACTTTCTTAAAATCCTGGGTCATCATTAGCATGATCACAATCCATCCCACATACCCCTCGAGGTTTAGTCCCACCCGCCTCACTGACCACCCACCCCCTCAAATCCACATACTGCTCCCTCTCCAGCTGAGTCCCCCAGCTGACTGGCTGCAGGGGCACATGGCCGTGATGGCTGCTCCCGCTGTGAATGTATGAGACTCTCTTTAGGACCTCCCAAATCAGACACCCTGTGATCCTTCATTTCTCACATTCCTCTCTGTAGTCCATTGTTAGGGCTGTCCCTATCTACAGTGCACAGTCAGACTTCCTCAGTCTCCTTGAAGTGAGAAAATATCTTCCATCCAGACTCCACGCTGGAAAGTAGAAGCTAGAAGATAAGTTTCATGGCGTCACCCACTAATCGTTAACAGGCTCATGTTTTGTTTTCTTATTGACAGCAAAAGATGATGTTCACTGTGGGGGATGAGCTTAGGAGTCCCCTGGGCTTACACCAATGCGTTAATACGACATAAAGAAATACAAAGCCATAGGATGCTCACAACTGAATTTGGGCAAACCAGATTGGACCCCAAGACTAGAGGGATGTAAGGGCACCCCAGCATAGAAAGGGATGCAGAACCCCCACAATAGAGAGGAAAGGGAAAAGACCTAAAATAAGGACAGGCACAAAGGCTCCCCATACAAAGGTATATGAGGTAAGCAAGATTAGGTGTTCAGGGCAGAAGCACTCCCCAACATAGTACTATAGCAGAAAAACTGCTTTCACTGGAGGAAAGACCAAGTTAGGTAAACGGGTAAATTGAGCTACAGACCACTGCACTGCAGACAAAGCAGTCCAGAGCGGAGATGGTTAACGAAAGAAAAGGTGCCTTGTTAACCCTGAGGTTGTTCCCCCTGTCTGCCTTAGCCCCTAGGCTGGCTCCTTGCTGACAGCAGACAGGTGGACTTGGGAATTGAAATCACAAAGCAGGAGATCATGACTTGAGCGGAGGTCAGACATTTAACTAACTAAGCTGCCCAGGGCCGCTTGTTAACACAGTGTTTTTAAACTAAATACCCTGAGCCATCTGAAAGCAGAACTGAAGGGGTCCCCAGGTGGGAAAAAAAATCTCTGTATATAAAGAGGAGACAGCTTTCCTGCCCCAAGAGCACTCTTTGAAGCCCCCAGCTATTTTCTGTGGTCTGTGCCCTGCAGGTTCTACTTGCCCAGCACCCATACTGAGCACTTTCCTGGGAGGAAAAGAAAAGAGAAATGCAACAAGGTCAGGAGTTCAGGGTTTGAGGAGAACAAAGGGGATGCCAACCTACCAGTCTCCACCAGGCCAGGAAATAGCCTGAGTGCTTCAGAGACAATGACCAGAGGAAAAGTCCCAGTGCAGGAACAAAAGTAAACTTTGACCTAAAGCACATGCTTGAGTTGTTTTTGCAGGATTGAAAACTTGCCCCACAGGTTAATGAGGTTAAAAAGGTCACCAGCAGGACCCCCGCTGACACCCCTTCTTTTTCACAGGAATGTTCCCGTATTTCAGAGGCAAACAGCAGAAAGAGCCTGGGAGCCTAGACCAGTTTTATCTCCTGCAACAGCTCCACCAGTGCAGATGGACCAGGGAGTGTCCTCCAGGGACCTCTGCCTCTTTAAAATGTTGAGTCTCTGCCCTAGGAGGAGGACAAGCTTCATTGACCTACCACATGATGGGGACACAAGCTCCTGTGCTCCATATTCCTGCACAACCTCATGCCCACTCTTGCATAAGATGACAAAACTCCCTTTTCTGGGTATCCATCCTAAACCCGAACGAAAGGAACCCACTCGCCTCCACTCAGGGAGTCACAGCTTTGATAATTCTTGTCCCTGATCCCCTTATCTGTGGCAAATAAAGTTTCCTTTGGGTGACAGCATCTGCTGAAGCCTCTGCCTGTACCTCACCAAGGAGTGAACTCAAAGTAGCTCCAACACTTCTAAGTAATATATTTCATCCCTTAACTTGGAAACCTGCCTTCTCTCTACTCTCTACCTGTGGTTTTAGTGACATTTAAGTCTATTAATAAGAAATTTCAGAGAAATATTAAGTAAAAGTTTTCTTAAAATTATCTTTGTCTGCTCATTTTCACCCTTTATATCAAAGTAAGTTAGAAAAAAATGAAATAATTTTAAAGGTATCTGTTGTTAAGGGAGGTCTCCTTTTATTGTTATTAGTTTAGACTTAACAATATTTTTCATGAAAATTTCTGGGTAGCTGAAGTAATATCCACATGAGACTTATTATGTATCAACTTCTCCAACCTGGAAGTGAAAATAAATGATAAATGAACACAAAACCAGCCCAGAATCCCTGGTGGCCTCGTTCCCACGTTCACACCACAAATCATGTCAGTGGAAAGAGAAGTCAGTTCCCGAAAAGGCTGGGGTGACAGAAGGGGAAAGCTAGCCGTGGGTCTGAACCACCATCACTCGAAAAAGGCCCTGAGAGTGAAGACACAGGACAGCAAGTGGAGAGACCCAAGCCCTGACCACAGGACGGGCATCCAGGGCAAGCAATAGTGAAACGGGAGGTCTCAGATGCAGTGCTGTGGGCAGATGGGTGAGAAAGCGAAGTCAGGAGGGACGCTCTGGAAACATCTCACTAAGGAAAAAGAGGGGGAGGAGACATGTAGAGTCTGCCGGGCATGAGGGAATGGGAAAAAGAGAAAGGCCACAGAGCCCACACCCCACCACAAGGAAAGGAAAAATGTATGAGACAAAATCTTGAAATATGGACCGTAACACATAATATTATTCTTCATAATAATAAACAACACCGGCTAAACTATTGAACAAAATTGCAGTATGCAGAAATCTACAAAATAAAAAATGACAATGTGGGAAAATAGCCATCGGAAAATAAACTTTTTAAAAAAGAATCTGTGATTACACACCATCATGGAAAATAATTATGTTATTTCGACAGCCTCTATTAAAATTGCAGCCATCTAGATAGATCCTCGTGTCCTCGGCACACGATGAACCCGTCTCTAGAGGAAACGATGAAACATTCCCTGTATTTATATACGGTGCCCGTGATGTCCCTACAACAATGCACACGCTGATGCCACTGAATGGTGTGCTTCCGGGGGCACGTGGTCTGTGATTCGGCACCTGTGAAATGTGCACAACAGGAAAATCACTGCAGACAGAAAGGAATTTTTGGCTCCAAAGGGCTGATGCAGGGGGGCCATGGACTCACTGCTCGGGGGTCAGGGATTTTTTCTGCAGGTGATGGAAATGTCGTCAATTTGATCCTGATGATGTTTGCCAAACTCAGGAAACATACTACAGACCACTGAATCGTACCATTTAAATGACTGCACTTTATGCCTGTAAATTATCTTAAGAGATTTGTCTTATTTTTAGAAGAAAACAACAGGAGGGGAAGATACTGTCACTGACTCTTCATAGTTGTTCTGTGCTCAGAGAGTCAGACCCTCAGACCCTCCGGGGTGTCCACGGTCTCCCTGTTTATTTGTCACTGGCAGTGACCATGGGAAACAGGGGCACGTTGCTGTATCATTTGCCCACGGGCTTAGAGCACTGTGTCAGTAATGACCAGCCTCGTCCTCAGGCCGCAGGCCCGAGATGATCAGAGAGGCCCTGTTCTCGAGAACCCAGCTGGGATCCCGGAGGGCCTAGTGTTTCTGAGCATCTCAGCTTTGGGGACACGGTGGGGAATCTGTGGGTACCAACCCACATAATATGACCCAACATTGTTGCTGATTCCAGTGCATGTGAGGGTGACCTTCTAGCCCACAGACCCTGATAAAGAGGCTTCCTGTGTCAACACAGACAGTGCCCAGGACCCAGCAACACAGCAGTGGAGACACAGGTCAGTGTCAGGTTATTACTCACAGTGTGTTCTCAAAATGGGGGAAACAAGCAACTTAGGGGTCCCCAGAAGCAATTCTTCTGCTTTCCACAGCCAGTAACCTGAGCAGAGAGCAAGGAAGGTGAGGAGAGGAGGGGTCCAGGCCAGGGTGGAGGCATCCCAGGCTGTGCTTCTGAGCCCTCAAGGGAGAGACCTGCACAAAGCCTCTCTTATCCTCTCCCTTCCTGGAAGAGAGAGAGGAAGCCTTCATGCAAATCTCTCCCTCCCCTGGGACTGAATGTGGTGACAGCTGAGTGTGGGGTGGGTGGGACTAGGGAAACTCCTCTAGGCACAATTTTGTAGAGGGCACAAGGCAGGGCTCCAGGCCTGGGTTCTCAGCTGGGACCCCTCCCCACACAGACACCATTCAGGCACAGGCCCACAGCGCTCCCTGCTGTCTCAGTGTCCAGCCACACCCATGACTGGAAGGGACATCCTGGAGCTGTGAGAGAGAGACCAGGGCACTAAGGACTTCAGTCAGCCTGGCATACTGTCCACCCACACAGGGCCAGATCTTCTCCCTCAGGGCTTCTTCCTGTGCTGCAGGTGCCACCACACCTCAGTCCTTGCTGCAGACACAGGGCCTCCTCAGCATGAATCACCCTGGGCTCCTCCCACTGCTTAGAGACTTGTGTTGTTGGGGCCAAGACTCATCGACCGCTGGGGGATGATGTTTCCGCCCAGCGAGTCAAGATTGGAGAGCATGCACGCCCCTCAACAGCCTTTTTCGGAAGCCCTGAGGGGACAGCCCAGTTTTCTCATTTCACTTCCCATCCTGGCGGGCCAGTCCCCATTACCTCTGCACTGAACTGGATGAGGTAGATCAATGACGGTGCATGGCTATAGATCACGTGAGTATATTCTATCTCTCTATCATCTATCAAACTTTGCATTTTCTACATTACCTATAATTGGTATGGTATCAGTCCTCAAACAGACACATTTATCAATGGTACAGATTCAAAAGGCCAGAAATAGGGTGGCTCAGTCGGTTGGGTGTCAGACTCTTGATTTCAGTTCGGGTCATGATCTCCACTTCTGTGATTGAGCCCTGAGCCGGGTTCTGAGCCTACTTGGGATTCTCACTCCCTCTCTCTCTGATCCTTCCTCTCTCTCTCTCTCTCTCTCTCTCTCTCAAAATAAATAAATAAACCTAAGAATACCCAAATAATATAAATAAAAAGATCAGAAATAAGTGCAAGTTCCCCTTGACAAGCACAGAGAATGTAGACTGAAAATGAGGCCTTTCCTCAGTCTCTAGAGGAGAGCACACATGGATTTTGCAGGGAATTCAGACAAGAATAAGCATGAATCATATAGCAGATGCCTCATAGGAGGACCTCAGTTCTCACGGATGTTCCCTGACACACTTTGGGAAAGAAAGCTGGAGTTTCTGGACCCCCTGCTGCGGGCACACGGATCCCCGTGCCATGGGCTGCAGTGTGCACCCACGTGGTCATTCCGGGGTAAAAAGCACAGCCTAACGACGATCCCACCTGGGTCCGGCCACATCTGCAAAGAGCCCCATGGGAGCTGCCCTCTGCCCTCTGCTGCTTCCTGAATTGGCATGGGTTCCTGGGGCCTGGCTCCTCTGCCATTCCAGATTACCCATTACCCTGTTGGGTGCTCAGGATGATGAAAAAGCTCTGGAAATGGATAGTTGTGGTGGTTACAAAACATTGTGAGTATACTCAGTATCTCTGAATTGCACAATACAGAGTGATTAAAATAATAAATTTTGTTATGTTTATTTTCATCACTATAAATTAACAGTTCAAAATCAAAATTTATGTAAGACGCTGGACTTATACAAATATCCTTCTTGTCCTGGTATGTGTTACCCTATTCTAACTCATCGACATCAGTAAAACTGTACAGTAATTTTTAACATTATATTTCCTGTAAATTCCACATATAAATGAGATCATATAGCATTTGTCTTTCTCTGTAGGGCTGATTTCTCCTAGGGTAACATCTGGCAGGTTCGTCCATGTTGTCACAAATGGAAGAACTTCCTTCTGGAAAGACACAGGGCTGGACTTCTTTGTGCACAGATAGGGGACATCCTGCCCTGCCGCTCCATAGCCTCCCTGCTTCTTGGATCACTGATGAGCCCTGATGTCACAGGAGAAGAGAGGAGGACAGAGTCAGGGCCTGGGAGTTCAGAAAACCAACCACAGGGGTACCCAAAGTGCCTGATGGTGTCAGCTTTGGTAAATTCACATCTGTAGGATCTACTTCCCACCTTCCCAAGAGCAGACCCAGCATTTTGTAGCAATGAAGGAGTGCTGCATTTTACCTTCACAAGCACTACTGAGAGTTTTGCTGACACCTAAAGTTTCTCCCCTGGCTAACCCCCCTCCCCTGATGTCACGATTTAAGGGGAAAGTAGCTGGCCTGGTTGCCCAGCCAGCTCTGTGCCTGCTATTTTTTCTGTTGTGAGTCTTCCCTCGGCACCAATCTTATTTAGTACATCCTACCTGGAACACACAGCTATTCAGCCAGCTCTGAGCACAGGAACCTGGAGGGAAGGGAGCCTCTGCCCCAACCCCTGGAGGAACAGACTCCACATTCTGGAGGACTGTCCACCTGCTGCGATGGTCCAGACTCTGATCAGAAAACTAAGACAGTGGATGTGCCTTTGTAAAGAGAAAAAGGGCCAGCTCAACACTCTCGGAGCTTTACACTTTAACCACCAGACAAAATGTCTGCATTGTCGTGGGTTTCTTTATTGCCTGTTTGTTTGTTGGCTTGTTTGTTTTCCTGACAGTACAAAGAGGTTGAATAGGACACTGAGATGAGGAAGGGTATTGTGACCTAGAAGCTACTTCCAAAGACAGTCGGTGTGCATTCAAGTTATTTTCAACTGGAAGAGAGTCAGAGTGCAGGGATGTGAGCAGGCTGAGATATTTGTCCCACTTCCCCATGAGTTCGTGTCACTGTGACCAGCACTACTGTGCCAGATTGCACAGTAATAGTCAGCCTCGTCCTCAGGCTGCAGCCCAGAGATGAGCAGAAGCCCTGCATTGGCCGAGGCATCTTTGGACCCAGAGAAGCAGCTGGGGACCCCAGGTCCCAACTGTGTACTGGAGTCTGAGTAGTAGTACAGGAGATACCGGGGAGGGCTCCCTGGATTCTGTTGGTACCAGTATATGTAGTAGCCTCCAACATTGATGTCCCTGCTCAGGGTGCAGGTGAGTCTGGCTGTGGCTCCCAGAGATGCAGAGAGGGAGGCTGGCTGAGTCACAACAGGCTGGGACAGGGAACCTGCAAACACAGACACAGCAGAAGGAAGACAAGGGACAGGGTACATGAGATTAGGGAGCTGAGCCACAGGGATTTGACTCTGGCTGCGGGTCCACCCTGGTGCCCTGGATCCTGTCCCTACCTGTGCAGTGACAGAGGAGCACGAGGAGGATGGGGATCCAAGCCATGGTGACACACAGAGATGCCCTTCTTAGGCCACAGAGCTGGGGCTGGATTGCCCCTGGCCTGTCTTATCCCCTGTCCACAGGGTCACAGAGGAGGGGCTGCTCATGCAAATTAGACCCACCCTTCCCTCTTCTCCATGTGCACACACAGGGTCTGTGGTCTTGGACTGGAGACTTCCTGATGCACTGCGTTCCCCCTGGGTGGGCCTGGAGGCAGCAGCTGTGGGGACCACACAGGCCCAGGTCCAGGGACTCCTCCAGGTCCTGACCGGACACACCTGCCCTGGCCCCACTGGACACAAGGGGCCCAGTCCTTGCTTTCTGTCAGTGGAAGACTGCCCAGCTGGATGCCCCTGTCCTGCAGAAAACCCCAGACACAGTGTCACAGTGCCCCCTGCTGGTCTCTGGGTGAACCTCTCCTTTCCCACCTCTGGCTTCCCTGATGCCTGTGTTTCCCTAACCTGAGAATGACCCTCCTGGGAAAGAGAAAGGCCCTGCTGTGCAGGAATTTGTTCTGCTCTCAGTATAAGAGGGGTTTATATCCTTTTTCTAAAATCACTCATTTATATTGTGGGTCTAATCTTCCAGGTAGGAAAGGTCAACATCATGCCCAGTGAAACCCTTTGAGGGGTCTCTACTTAGGCACTCAGAACCATAATACTCATAAAATTACCAAAAGACAGAGCTTCTAAGGCAAAAGGATTTGGGGCTGACCACTCTCTGCAGTGGGAACAGCTACAATCCCCGCAATTTGTGTCCAGATGTTGTGTATAGAGCAATTATGTATTCAACAACCCGTGACGAGATGAATGAATTTCTAGTACCCCAGGCCACCTGGACCCCGAAGATTCTGTCAAAGCTATCTCATCTGAGTGATGGAGAGGTGGAGAAAAGTCAGGCTTTGTCCTTGAGATCACAGCCCCTGTGGCCCTGGTTTGGGACACAAGACTTTCCTTCAGAGTGCAGCCTGGATAGAGGTACCACTGCAGTGACTGAGGGAGTGACAGCCCACCCCTGACAGCACAGGGGGTTTGTGTCTGTTGTCCCCATGAGGCTTGAGCTCTGTGAGAGCAGCACTGAGGCTATGTCACAAAATCAGTGTCCTGACCAAGCGCTGAGTGGAGCCCGTAGATGGTTGGGGGATGAGCTGTCCACAGGGATAGAGACTCTCCCGGGGATTCCTGTCCATCAGCCTCAGCCCAGGAGAGCAGGTGTTCAGGGCAGAGCACGTCTCAGTGAAGACTATGATTTATCGCAAAAGGCCACCTCTGTCAACTGTATATCTGGAGCTGCAACTGTGTCTCCTGTTGTCAGACACGGCATGTGGTACCTGGAAGGACACAAAGGGTGCCCCAAGGACATACAGACGGGGATACTGCCCATGTGCATGTGCGGTGTGCATGGGGAATCGGGACAAAGAGGTCTAAGCACAGCTGTGGTATGTAAGGTGGGATCTGTAAGGTGACCCAACCGATGTCCCTGCAGAAGGGGGATAGCCATGGGTCAGAGGTCAGAACATGTGCCAAGGCCCAAGAAACAGGGGAGCGTGGGGGCTGGTGACCCTGGTGAACATGTCTCCTGGAAGGAAGAGAGATGGACCACCTGAACACATGAATTCAGCATCTCCAAATGGAACAGAAAGACCTGGAAAAATAAGTATCCATTTACTTAAACCTGAAATCTGTGTTTCCCCTTTGGGAAAGCACGTGAATGTACATATTGTCACAAAGGCCAAATAGATTCGTAATGATACTTCCCATGCACTTGCTAATTCTGCAGACCCGACCTTTTATCCTCACATTATTATGTCTTCCAATCCTGAGTGGTCCACAGGATTGTCAGCGGAAACCCAGCTCTTGTCTCTTCTGGGGCCAGTGACATGGTCTTCAGGTGATGAGTGAGGCCTGGGAGGTCAGGGTTGGGGTGTCGCTTCCCAACTGGCCTGAGCCAGTGTGCAACTCCAAGGCTGCATTTCCACGCTGAGCGGAAATAAACAGCCTCCCCCTCAGCCTGAAGACCGGGGATGTTCAGGGAAGCCAGGATGCTTGCCCTGCATCCAGAAACTCTGGAGACCCCAGAGGGCTAGATGTTTGTTCTTCCATTGAAATGAAGTTTGAGGACATGGCTCAGGTGTTGCTGAAGCCAAGCTTCTGCCTCATTGCCAGCAATGTTACTGTGTCCAGTATAAGAGAACTTGGCCATCGTTCTAGGACCTTGATCACAGACGGTGGCCGAGTCAGCCCTGCCTGGCTCACAGACACTCTAAAGGGACCCAGAGGAGTTTGAGCAGGGCAGGAGTCCACTGTGAATGAGAGTGAGGGTTTGGAGCAGAGCTGGCACATCTCCCACCCACCTTGGATGAGGTTGGCTCTCAGCTGTGTGGGGAGGGAGGGAGGAGAGGAGGAGAGGGGCCCAGGTCATGATGGACACGCAGACTCTGACCTCTAAAGCTCTGTTATGGAGACTGGGCTCCTGAAAGTCTTCTTGTATCCAGAAATTCCCATGTGGGTGGAGTTGCTGCACTCAGGTACGCCCTTGCTGTATGTCTGTCCAGCTCCCGTGCCCTGGAATTTCACCGGTGGAATGAGCCAGAGGAAGAAGAGAGGAGCTAACCTAAGGGCACAGGCAGCCTGGGTGGTGATGAGCCCCAGGTCCTATCAGGTGAGTATCCTCTAGCGAGCACACTGATGGCTGGCCCCCTGGTGGCCCTGACTTCTGTCCCTGATTGCTGGCCAAAACCACATGGATTATTCCATTCTATCCCACATACCTTCACACCCCAAAAACATCCTGTCCTCTGTGACAAAACTGGCACCCCAGTTAGAGGCCAGTTGTCTGGACCCTCGTTACTGAGCTGCTCCTGATGGCTGTCAGGTGCTGGGTCCACAGCTCTGGGCTCACCCGTGTGGTTCACACACGTGCCCACAGCACCCCTTTCTAGCCCCGTTACAGGTGACAAAGCATGTGAAAGACAATGTGAGTATCGCGCCTGGGGGAAGGGAAGGCCCTCTTGACTCCTGCCAGCTCCACGGCCCCCTCCTCAATATTGGGGGAGATCCCTCACCTCAGGGCCCATCACTAGGCGGCAACCTTCTCACCCCCACTCACCCTTCCATTCCCTACAGCAGCCTCCCCAGATCCTGACCCTCCCTCATGGGTTTACATGAGTGGAGGACAGGGTGACCAGAGACCTGGCTCCTGAGGAATGATGTGTCCTGCAGCTGGCATAGCAGGCAGACAGAAGCCTGGACCAGCCACATCCCACGGCTTGGGAAGCCTGGGGCGCTCCTCCTCCCTCTGACCCCAGATTACTGAGCAGGGTCAGACCCCCGGGCCCTCCCCTGGATTCCTCTTCTGTCTACTGCTTGTGGGAATGGGGGAGTCCATCAACAAGGACCACAAGGGAAGGGATTGGAAAGAGGCAGCTCTGCCTTGTCAGAAAGACAGAGGTGGCTCCCTGGGACCCACCTCTCAGCACAGCTCTTCCAGCAGGACCCGATCCTGGACCCCTGACCTGAGGAGGAGGGGTCTGATGGGGACACAGTCAACAGCCTATGCCTGGTCCCCTCCTCACGCTCCCCTCTGGCTCCTTGATCATCTATGCAGCACTGAGACATCATCACAGCACGTCAGATTCGGGGGTTTCCTGTCAGCCCCCCCTTCCCCAATGTTCCAGGTCCACCTCACTGCCTCACCCTTGTTCACTCTCCAGAAACATCTTATGTGTTGCTATTCATACTTCTTTGTCCTCTTTCTCTCCCAGGACATTTTCAGCAACATGAGGAGGTAGATTGTCCCTAGTGCACTCACGCCGAGCCTAAGCCCAAGGGTCATGCCTGGCACATACTTGGTGTTCACCACAGGCTGTGCAGGGACGGATCTCTGTATAGTCGTCTATCCTTATCAGGAACACATGAAACCTGCCGGGGTCTGACCCAACGGGGACTCAATTCCCAGGACAGCCTGCCCCCAGGTGTGCAGTAAATCCTGCCCAATGGAAGAAAATGAGACAATGTTTTGCAGAGTAAGGCTGGGTTTCCGGGCACAATTTGAGAGAACAAGGACACTATTTCTAGACGAAATTCCCTAGCCTTGTCTAAGACTCCACTTTTAGAAGAAACGAAGAAAGAAGCAGCTGTGTCGGCCAAGGGGTGTGAGCTTCACAGGAAGTCCATTGCTGAGGGGACAGCAGGTTTGGGTCTCCCTTCCCCACAGGCCTGGAGCAGTGTGTGAGCTTTGAGACTGTGGTCCCACACTGAGCAGTAATAATCAGCCTCATCCCCAGGCTTGAGCCTAGAGATGCTCAGGGAGGCCACGTTCCCTGACCTGGAGCCTGAGAGTCTGGACGGGATCCCCGCAGGCCGAGCACTGCTACCATAGATGACAACGTTGGGGACACTGCCTGGGAGCTGCTGGTACCAAGACACACCTCCAGCCCCAACATTGCTGCTGCTTCCGGTGCAGGAGGTGGTAACAGTCTTATTCACAGGCTAGGACACTGCAGATGGCTGAGTCACCACCGACTGGGCCCAGGACTCTGCAAGTCAGAAGAGAGACACGGGATGAGAGAGAGGGGTCAGTGGACAGGGCCCATACATGGTTCCACAGTCCTCTCGTCTCCAGCCCCGATCCCAGCCTCTAGCCACCTGTGCAGTGAGCCAGCAGTGTGAGTAGGAGAGGAGCCCAGGCCATGGTGGAGACCCCTGCTCAGCAGTGTGTCCTCAATGTCCCTCAGCCAGGCTCCCAGAGTCTCTCTTATTGCCTCCAGCAGCCCAAGGGGAGGGAGAGACCCTTCATGCAAACCAGCCCCCTCCCCCTGGCTGGCCAGCCCCAGCCTGAACCCTGAAACTGACCCTTGTCTGGAAATCTCACCCCAGGAGGTGATGGAGCGAAAGCTGTGGGGCCTGACCTGGGGCTCCCCAAGGGCCTGTGAGCACCCAGAGGCTAAGCCACAGTGAGAACCAGAGCCAGGTGGATTGATTTCTTAATTTCTCTTTCTGCGGCTTCATTATGCAACAGAGTTCTGTACATTGATTTTGTATCCTGTGACTTTACTGAATTTATTTCTTGGTTCTGACAGTTTTTTGGTAGAATCTTTAGAATTTTATATATACAGGCATGCTGTTTGGAGAAGTTGGCTGCGTAGGAGGATGCTGGGCTCACCGTATCCTGCTGATCACTTAGATTCCACCCAAATCTGCTAAATAACCCATAAAACCACCAGAAGACTAGCAGAATGGACTCTCCAGAGTCAAGTGTACACAAGTGGTCCATGGAAGAGGGTAGGAAGGGTGGAGAGGTGGTGCGCACTACACGGACTGGTGGGAGGGATCCGGGGCAGAGGGGGGGCAGTGCGCCGGGCAAGGCAGAGCCCCCAAGTGTGGCTTGCAAAAGCGGAGGGGCCGGATTCCATGAGTTCGGACAGCCAGCGGGACTTGACATCTGGAATTATAAAAGTCAACAGCCCTGCTCGGGGAGCGGGAGGGCAAAAGGACACCGGGTGGGAGAGGTGTTGAGCTCCAGAAGACAGAGCTCAGCTCCCTGGGGAACAAGGGCGCTCTCCAGTGCCATCTCCCTCTCCCATCCCCGAGCCGAACTCCCAAAGGGAACCAGTTGCCATCACTGAACTTGCATGCACCGCACAAACACCCAACGCTGTGCTTCTGTAGATCCATCCCTTGGACGGGTCTGCCTGCTTCCCTCCTGGTGCTGCAGGGCCCTTCCCAGAGGGGACCACCAACAGCAAACTGAGCTGAGCCTGCCCCTCCCTCCCTGGTGCACCTTGCGGATCCACCCTGGCTAATACGCCAGATCCCATACAAGCAGCACCGCAAGCCTGGCAGTGTGCAAGTAGCCCAGACAGGGGCCACACCACTCCACAGCGAGTCCTGCCCCAGGCAGAGGGGAAGATAAGGTACACACCAGTCTGACTGTGATGCCAGCGGTTGACTAGGAACAGACATCAGGTGTGACTGCGGCCCCGCCCACCAACACAAGTTACTCCAGACTGTACAGGGGAAGTGCCCTACAGTTCTGTGCCACCCCACAGACTATCCAAAATGACAAAATGGAAGAATTCTCCTCAAAAGAAACTCCAGGAAGGAGCGGCAGCTAACGAATTGATCAAAAACAATTTAAGCAATATCACGGAACATGAATTTAAAATAATAGTCATAAAATTAATCGCAGGGCTTGAGAAAAGCAAAGAGGACAGCAGAGAATCTATTGCTACAGATACCTTGGGACTAAGAAACAGTCATGAGGAGCTAAAAAATGCTATAAATGAGGTGCAAAATAAAATGCAGGCGACCACAGCCCAGATTGAAGAGACAGAGGAGAGAATAGGTGAGCTAGAAGATAAAATTATGGAAAAAGAGGAAGCTGAGAAAAAGAGAGATAAAAAAAATCCAGGAGTATGAGGGGAGAATTAGAGAACTAAGTGATGCGATGAAACACAACAATACCCGTATAATAGGAATTCCAGAAGAGGAAGAGAGAGACAAAGGGGCTGAAGGGGTACTTGAACAAAACATAGTTGAGAACTTCCCTGATCTGGGGAAGGAAAAAGGCAATGAAATCCAAGAGGCACAGAGAACTCCCTTCAGACGTAACTTGAATCGATCTTCTGCATGACGTATCATAGTGAAACTGGCAAAACACAAGGATAAAGACAAAATTCTGAAAGCAGCTAGGGATAAACACGCTCTAACATATAAAGGGAGACCAATAAGACTTGTGACGGATCTATCTACTGAACCTTGGCAGGCCAGAAAGGAATGGCAGGAAATCTTCAATGTGATGAACAGAAAAATTATACAGCTGAGAATCCTTTATCCAGCAAGTCTGTCATTCAGACTAGAAGGAGAGACAAAGGTCTTCCCAAACAAACAAAAGCTGAAGGAATTCATCACCACTAAACCAGCCCTACAAGAGATCCTAAAATTGAAATTGAAGAAGACACAAAGAAATCAAAAAACATTTATTTCGTGCTCATGGATTGGAAAAATAAATACTGTTAAAATGTCAATACTACCCAAAGCAATCTACAGATTCAATACAATCCTAATCAAAAACTGCACCAGCATTCTTTTCAAAGCTAGAATAATCCTAAAATTCATATGGAACTACAAAAGATCCTGAATAGCCAAAGTAATATTGAAGAAGAAAACCAAAGCAGGAGGCATCACAATCCCAGACTTTAGCCTCTACTACAAAGCTACACTCATCAAGACAGTATGGTATTGGTGCAAAAACAGACACATAGATCAATGGAATAGAATAGAGAACCCAGAATTGGACCCACAAATTTATGGCCAACTAATCTTTGACATAGCAGGAAAGAGTATTCAATGGAAAAAAGACAGTCTTTTTAGCAATGGTGTTGGGAGAACTGGACAGCAACATGCAGAAGAATGAAACTAGACCACTTTCTTACACCATACACCAAAATAAACTCAAAATGGATGAAAGACCTAAATGTGACACAGGAAACCATCAAAACCCTAGAGGAGAAAGCAGGCAACAACCTCTTTTACCTCAGCCGCAGCAATTTCTTGCTTAACGCATCTCCAAAGGAAACAGAATTAAAAGCAAAAATGAACTATTGGGACCTCATCAAGATAAAAAGCTTCTGCACTGCAAAAGAAACAATCAATAAAACTCGAAGGCAACCAATGGAATGGGAAAAGGTATTTGCAAATGACATATCAGATAAAGGGCTAGTATCCAAAACCTATAAAGAACTTGTCAAACTCCACACCCCAAAAACAAATAATCTAGTGAAAAAAATGGGCAGAAGACACGATTAGACACTTTTCCAAAGAAGACATCCAGATAGCCAACGGACATGAAATGATGCTCAACATCAGTCATCATCAGGGTTATACAAATCAAAGCCACACTGAGATACCACCTCGCACCAGTGAGAGTGGCTAAAATTAACAAATCAGGAAACTATAGATGCTGGTGAGGATGTGGGGAAATGGGAACCCTCTTGATCTGTTGGTGGGAATACAAACTGTTGCAGCTGCTCTCGAAAACAAAAAATTAAAAATAGAACTACCCTATGACCCAGCAATAGAACTGCTAGGAATTTACCCAAGGGATATAGAAGTTCTAAGTCATAGGAGCACATGTACTCCAATGTTTATAGCTGTGATTTCAACAATAGCCAAATTAGGGAAAGAGCCTAAATGTCCACCAAATGATGAATGGATAAAGAAGATGTGGTTTATATATACAATGGAATACTACTTGGCAATGAGAAAGAATGAAATCATGCCATTTGCAGTAACATGGATGGAACTGGAAGGTATTATGCTGAGTGAAATAAGTCAGTCAGAGAAGGACAGATATCATGTTTTCACTCATATGTGGATCTTGAGAAACTTAACAGAAGTCCATGGGAGAAGGGAAGGGGAAAAAATAGTTACAGTGAGGGAGGGTTTGCCTCTGTATTTAAGAGAACAAATTGAGAGTGGATGGGGGTGGGGGAGAGGGGAAAATGGGTGAAGGGTATTGAAGAGGGCACTTGCTGGAATGAGCCCTGGGTGGTGTATGTAAGCCAATTTGACAATAAATTATAGTAATAAAAAAACCCAAAACAAAAACCCAAAATCCTACAGGACAAAACAGGCAGCAACCTCTTTGACCTTGGCCACAGCAACTTCCTACTAGACATGTCTCTGGAGGCAATAAAAGCAAACATGAACTATTGGGACTTCAAGATAAAAAGCTTTTGCATGGTGAAGGAAACAATCGACAAAACTAAAAGGCAACCAACAGAATGGGAGAAGATATTTGCAAATGACATATCAGATAAAGGGTTAATATCCAAAATCTATAAAGAACTTATCAAACTCAACATCTCCCAAAAATAATCCAATGAAGAAATGGGCAGAAGACATAAATAGACAGTTTTCCAAAGAAGACATCCAGGTGGTTGACAGACACATGAAAAGATGCTCAACATCCCTCATCATCAGAGAAATACAAATCAAAACCACAATGAGATACCACCTCACAACAGTCAGAATGGCTAAATACAACAGGTGTTGGTGAGCATGTGTAGAAGGGGAACACTTTTGCACTGTTGGTGGGATTGCAGACTGATGCAGCCACTCTGGAAAACAGTAGGGAGACTCCTCAAAAAATTACAAATAGAGTTACCCTATGGCCCAGCAATTGCACTACTAAGTATTTATCCAAAAGATACAAAAACTGCTGCTTTGAAGGGGCATATGCACCTTGGTGTTTATAGAAGAACTATCAACAATCAACAAAGTATGAAAAAAGCCCAGATGTCCATCGACTGATGAATGATTAAAGAAGATGTGGTATCTATATATACAATGGAATACTACTCAGCAATCACAAAGAATGAAATCTTGTCATTTACAACAATGTGAATGGAACCAGTGTGTATTATGCTAAGTGAGACAGAGAAAGACTGATTTCACTCATATGTGGAATTTAAGTAACAGAACAGATGAACATTGGGAAGGGAAGCAAAAATAAGATAAAAACAGAGAGGGAAGAAAACCATAAAAGACTCTTAAATACATCATAAAAACTAAGAGTTGCTGGAGGAGAGGTATGTGGGGGGGATGGGCTAAATGGCTGATGGGCGTTAGGAAGGGCACTTGTTGGGATGAGCACTGAGTGTTATATGTAAGTGATGAATCACTGGGTTCTACCCCTGAAGCCAACACTACACTGCATGTTAACTAATTGAGTTTAAGTAAATAAAAAATTTTAAAAAGGTTGTTTGAGTTTTCCTTACAGGGAGACTAATGTTGCTGTATTATGAGAGTGTCCTGTTACATCCCATAACCCCCTGCACAGGTCCTGAGATTTGATGTCTGCATTTGTCATGAGACTAAAATGCTTTCAACCAAAACGTGTCTACTGTTCATGCTTCTCAGGCTGGGTTTTCACTTACCCTTTACAGTTACCCTGGGAATTCATTATTTCTTCTGTCTCTCTGACATACATATGATTCATTTTCCTTTTTATTAGTCCAGATTTATAATTGTTCTCGGTATGAGGACCGGTATAAACCATTACACTGTACAAGGGCCCTCTGTCGTCTTAGAATTTCTCCATTTCTACATGAGAGGGCCTCCAGGATAAGGTACCCAACCCATATTTAGCCTTAATCATGTTTATTTGGTAAATGCCCTAGGGATTGACCTTAAAAAGAAAACAGCATTTTATATATTTCTTTTCTGTAATCTCAAGGCCTTCTATGAAATTGAAGAATTGGTTCATAGGCTCTGTTCTCTAAAATATTCATACACAATTGACCATCACTCCAACCAAAGAGTCAGGGGAAAACCAAAGAAAGAAAAGAATTCTGACACATGCAATTAAACCTTAGTGGTCTCACCTTAGCCAATTAGATCTGCAGCAATCTCATTTCAAATAAGGTTACATCCTGAAATATAAGATTTGGGGGAACTTTTTATCATATGAATTGGTAGAGACACAGTTTAACCCATAACAATTTATTCAGATTTTCTTAGTTTTTACCTAATGTTCTTCTTCTGTTCTAAGATCCAGTTCAAGGATTCTTTGTGATGTTTAGTCATGATGTTTCCTTAAGCTTCTCTTACTGTGAAACTTTCTTAGACTCTCCTTCTTTTTTGTACCTTTGTCCATACTTACTGAGTGGGGATTATGCCTGACGTCCTTCAGGGGCAAGTATTTACACTTGTTCCTTGAAATATCTGCATGGGAATATGTCTCTTCTCCTTCCATTTATTCATTTATACAACCAGTTAACAATATGGATCATGGACAGATATTTTAGACTTTGAGTTTTAACCCCATACTATTACATTTATTTGGTTGCTCAAATCTTTCCAGTTTTGCCCAATGGGAGCCCTTTAATTTGGCTCATGAGGTCCTTGACACACCCTGTCATTGTGTGTGTGTGTGTGTGTGTGTGTGTGCGCGCGCACACACGCACACACACTTGCATGTATGTGGTGGGTGTGCATTGATGTGCTTGTGTTTGTTTTGAAGGATTCTTCACTTTCTGACACTACAGTGTACTCTATGCTCATCCTGTGTAATTCCTGACTAGGAATTAAGCACTTCTCCAAAGAAGCCTACATCTCTTCCCTGGAGAACAGTATTAGAAAGCAGTATATGGGAAAATGCATCTCATGGCTATGAGGCATCATTGCTTCCAGTCTTGTTCAGATGACAAAGGCATATATATGAGTACACTAACCCAACAATGTGCACATATTGGTGACTATTTCCATATTACACATGATTCCAAACTGCCGTCTCCAGCTCTAATCCATGACCACACACTTCACTTAAGTCTCTTCCCTTGGTTATAGCTGTGACTTTCCATTCCTAAAGTGAGCAATCTGGCCCCACCACCACCACCATTTACTTGCTTGTTCCGTTCCAGTACATAGTGCAGCCAATTCAAAATAATCTACCTGTTCCCCCATGGGATACCACCTTATCTACTAGAGTTCAGAACTTGCATGCAGTTCCTTACATCTTTACATGTAGAGGCTCCACCCATTTTCAAAGTCACACAGCTCAGCAGCTTTCTCCCAACCCCTGCACTGAGGTGGGTTCACGCATTTGTCTTGGAAGTCAATAGAATTGTCACATTCTGCATTCCATCATGGGCCCCAACTCTCTTAAATTAGTTTTTTGCATGTGCACTCTAAGGTTCTGTCATGTGGCTGTACAGTTTTCAATGAGTTCTGGCAATGCCATAGTGTCATTTCAGTGTCATTATACTATCATAGAATGATTGTATTGCTGGGAAACATTTTCCTCTCTTCATATGATCAACTTTTTTTCTACTTTCAGTCCCCCAGAAACCACAAATGTTTATACTCTCGAGAGTTTTGCCCTTTCCAGTATGTGCTATAACTCTAATCGTCCTGTGAGTCATATCCCATTTTATAAATGTACCACCTATTTGGTGGCATCTTAGTTGGTTCCAGGTTTGAGTGATTAGAGATAAACCTGGAAAAAACATCCATGTGCAGATTTCTGGTTGCTTTCAATTTTTAGTGTTTAGGAATGAAACTGCTATAGACGTTCACATGCAGTTTTTTTCCTCTGGACAAAATTTTTGGGGTTTATTTTTATAATTTTGTAATTTTAAGTTGGCATCTATTTCTCAAAACAGGAACTAAGATAAAAACTAACCAGCACCATTTATAACCAATTGGGTAAAATATCATATGCAAACAAGACTGACTTTTTCTTCAAGAAGAGCATGGGTGTAACTGAGGTCCCATGATAAGTTCAGAGGCAAAATAAAATGTTTCATTTATTTAAAAAAAAAAAAAGAAAAAAATAATATGATCCAGCCTAGAAGCAAAATACCCCAGAAAACAAAAAACAAAACAAAAACATCTGTTTCATGAAGAGTCTTTGTCTAAGAATGGTCTGCTCAGAGTGAATTTGAGAACAGAAGGGAGAATGGTCTGCTCAGAGTGAATTTGAGAACAGAAGGGACAGGAAGAGCCTCAGTCACACGAGGTGTCGCTGGATGGACCTGGGCCCAGAGTATCAGCAAAAGAATAAGGAGCATCACAGGCCTAGCTGAGCAGGCGACTGCTGGTCTGTTCCCTCTCTTTACAGATGAGAAAGCAGGTTTTTTTCTCACTTCCCCACAGGCCTGGACCACTGTGCGAGCACTGCCACTGCTGTCCCACGATGAGCAGTAATAATCGGCCTCGTCCTCAGCCTGGAGCCCAGTGATGGTCAGAGTGCCTGTGCTGCCAGACTTGGAGCCGGAGAATCGATCAGGGACCCCTGAGGGTCGGTTGCTATTACCATAGATGATGGTTTTGGGGGCCATTCCTGGGAATTGTTGGTGCCAGTTCACACCATAACCACCAATATTAGAGCTGCTTCCAGCGCAGGAGATGGTGACCCTCTGGCCCAGAGAACCAGACACTGAGGGCGGCTGAGTCAACCTAGACTGGGCCCAGGACACTGTAAAGGGGGAGAGACACAGAGAAGGTGATGCTGGTATAGACACAGGAGGAAGAAGCAGGGCCCATTTTGTCCTCCCAGGAAAGTGTGTCCCTTTCCCCTGTCCCCACATCAGTCACCTGTGCAGTGAGCGAGGAGGATGAGGAGGAGAGGAGACCAGGCCATGGTGGAGGTTATTGCGGATCCTTCCTTCCTTCTGCAGGCCCACAGCTGAGCAGACCTCCCCTAATGTCTCCCTTCCCCTCTTCATCCTCGGAGAGAGGGAGGGCCCATCCATGCAAATGAGAACCTGAGCTCTAGATCCCTCACTGGGCGTGGTCAGGTCCCTGGGCCAACAGTGAGGTCACAGCTGTGAGCCCTGAGCAGAAAGCACAGGCAGTGCCAGGTGCCAGGTCCCAGCTCTGATCACCCCTGACTCCTCTGAAACTGGCCTTGAGCTCCCCCTAATGTCCAGACACAGACACACCATTGTGTGACATGGTGACCAGAGCTCATCAGAGACAGCTCTTGCCTCCTCACTGCTCTGTCCACTGGTTCCTGCATTAGGACCAAGTCAAGTGTCCCCTTAGATGTCTTCCCATCACCTGAAGGCAGACTCTATGCTCTACTCAGATTCTTCAGGGTGAGTCTGTCCATGTCTCTCTTGGCTATTCATGGGTCTGGCCTTATGAAGTGTCTCTACACAAACTCTTCTTAGATCAGGTTCAAGTCCAAAGCACTGACAGGTCCCCATGGACACATGGCCTCTTTTGTGCAGGTCACTGCATCTTTCCTCTTATGTGATTCCTCCCTGGTTTCCAGGATTTCCTTCCTCTGAGGTTCCTGCAGCACTGAGGAGATGGGGAGAGATTCTCTCCAGGTTGTGCATAGAAGTCCTAGTGCCCATGCATAGAGGGGTTACTCACTGAACATCTTTGTAATCCATTATGATTTCCACCTGCTTAAAACAACAGTTCTGCATACATTGTGGGCAGTGATTCCCTCCTAGGATCTGTTCTCCCAGCGCACAGACAGTCTGCAGGAGCCCTGCCATGTGAGGCTGTGTGTGGCACTGACCTCAGAGCACAAAGAACAAACCTGTAGGAAGTTCTAGGAGAAAATGAATAACAATTGCAGATGCTCTGACAAGGATCTGGTGACAGAGATTATGTATTAGTCACCACTTAGCCAAACCTGCATATAAATGGGTGTGTCCTTTTACATAAAATTCATCTCATTAAGATTGATTTAATTTCGATGCTGATGTCATTGAGAAGATGCAGGTAAAATCATTAGTGTATTTTTCCCAGGTCTGTGCTTACTCCAGAGAGAATATGGATGGAGATTGTGGTTAAAATCAAGGATGGAAAAACAATGGAATAGGAATGCCTTCTGTTTTCAGGTGAATAGGAGTCTATAAAATTTTACTAAAGTAGTTTGATTTTTTATTCATTTCTTCTTATTTTTTTTTTAGTCATGAGTTTTATTATCATGGGTCTGATTTAGCAGGATGGAAAGCCCAACATGGTATCCAGTGAAACCCTATAAGGGGCCTGTTCCTTTGAATCTCAGAGCCATCTCGGTGATGGAATTATTAAACACTGAGAGAGGTTCCAGGACAAAACTATTTGGGGTCAGAATTGTCTCTGGGGTGTGCAAAGTTGTATCCCTGTGCCTTGTGTCCAGCATATTCAAGACAGAGCAAGTACTCATTCATCCACCCTTGACTAAAAGAATGAATTTCTGTTACCCAAGGCCACCTGGACCCAGAAGTTCCAGGTCATTCAAAGAACCCACATGTGAGTGGTGGAGAGGTGGAGATAAGGGGGACTGTGTCCCTGAGGTCACAAACCTTGTGGCTCTGGGTTGGAACAGTAGAGTTTGCTGTAAAAGTCCACCCTGTCTGGAGGTGTCGCTGAGGGAGTGTCAGTCCAGCCCTGACAGCAGGGGGAGATTGTGTGTCACTTCCCTATGGCCTTGGCCTCATGAGAGCAGCATTTAGGCTGCTGCTCTCGGAATCAATGTACCACACAGCCCCTCAGGTGCAGATTGGAGTCCAGAGATGGTTGTGGACTGAGCTTCCCATGGGGACAGAGACCTGCTATAGGTTTCCTGATATCGGCCTTGTCCCGGGAGAGCTGGTGTTTAGAGCACATCCTGGCTACGTGGTGACAGGACCCCAGTTACACTCACTATTCCTGGGGTTTTCTGCTAATGGGGATTCTGCCTCCCAGTTACTGAGATCCTGAGGATGGCTGGGTGAGCATAGGTTGTCCCTGACTTCTGGAGGGACAAAGAGGCCTAGAAACTGAAGAATCAAAAATAGTAGACACTCAGAGAGAGGGAAGATCCTTGTGTGTCTATGAGTGTGTGTGTGTGTGTGTGTGTGTGTGTGTGTGTGTGTTTCTGTGTGACCAAAAATGAGGCCAACTGGCCCTCAGTTCTTCTTGTGGCTTCCTCACACTGTGAAAGATGGTTCTCCATAAAAATCTATCCACAGGTGTCTCCTGGGATTGAGTAGGAGACAGAGATGGGCTAAAGCCTGTGATATAAGGGACAAGAGGAGAATGTTTCCACGGGGGATCTACTGTCCAGATAGTTCTTAAGAAAGAGATTCTGGGGCATAAGAAAAATGATTATGTATTCTGACGTTTGCAGGAAGTCTCTGGAAGAGAATCACACCCCCTGAAAGGCTAAGGGAGCCCTGCTGTCATCTAGTTTTTAATAGTTCAACTATTATCACAACCAATTTTTTTCTTGACACCTTGGTGTCAAGGTGACCAGGCAGGAGGCAGGGGGGGGAGAGATAGCACCCCCTCCTGTCCAGGGTGAAGGTGAGTGGGAGGGTTTTTGGAATAGGAAAGAAACTGCATTTTCTCTTTCCCTTTCCCTGCTGATTTCTTCACTTCCTTATACCCCTTGTCCCTCCTCACTTACATCAAGTCATGGGTCACCATTATCCCCATACTCCATCCCTCATCACCCACCAAGGATTAGTCTCCTCACCTCACTAGCCCCCTCCCCACGCCCATGGAATCCACCAGGATACTTCTTCTCCCCCTAAATCTGCCAGCTGACTGTGGCTGCAGGTGCACACGCCACGCTGACGGCTCCCACTATGGATTTATGAAACTCCCTCCAGGGTGTCCCTAGTTCAGACACTCCATGACCTTTCATTTCTCACATTCCTTTCTGTAATCCATTGTTATGTCTTTCCCTGTCTGCAATACATAGTCAGATTTTCCTCAATTTCTTTGTAGTTAGAAAATATCTTCCATTCAGACTCCACACTGGAAAACAGAAAGTAGAAAGTAAGTTATATGGCATCACCTACTAACTGTTGATGTACTCAGCTGGTTTTCTCATTCAAGACCAAAAAAAACGTTCAATTTGTTTTTCCAATTTGCTTTCATATTTTTCAGGGAGTTTGCAATTATTTTTTAAAACAGATTGCACATGTCTCAAGATGTTTACTTGGCACGTTTACCTTTTTGGTAATACCATTAGAATCACTTTCATTATCTTTAATTTATGAAGAAGTATAATTCTTCTTTAAAATGATTAAAATAAGTAATACAAGTTTTATTTTATACATTTCTAATGGTTTTACTGAATTATTTTATCAGTAAAATATTTTTAAAGTACCCTGAATTCACTATGTAATATATTTCTTCTCTCAAATAAAAACCCTGGGGTCCCTGGTTTGCTCAGTCAGTTAAGCATCTGACCCTTGATTTCAGCTCAGGTCATGATCTCACAGTTCCTGGATCAGGTTCGGAGCTGACAGTGTGGAACCTGCTTGGGATTCTCTCTCTCCCTCAATGTCTGCCCCTCCCCCCTCAGAATAAATAAATAAAATTAAAAAAAAAACTCGACTCCTTCTCATTACACTTTACTTCTCATTTTAGTTAGATTCATTTTGTATTAGTAAGAAATTGAAGAGAAATATTAAGTAGTATTGGCCATAGCAATATTCTTTGATAATTTTTACCCTTTATGTCAATGTTAGATATAAGATAAAAAATGAAATAAAAAAATTTATTTTTTATCTGCATCCAATTTTCCAAGAAGTATTCTTTTTGTTAGTGTTTTTTTATATTAAAAATATGGAAAATTTCGGTGTTAAGGTAATATCCAGCTAATGGTAATATTCCTGTTAACAGTATGTGCCACAGCCGCCAACACTGATGTCATTGGTTCAGTGTGCAGGTGAGTCTGGTGATGATTCCAGGGATTCCGAGAGGGAGGGTGGCTGGGGCAGAGAATCTGCAAACACCGGCATATCAGAATGCAGAGAAGGGACAATTTGCAGCTGTTTGGAACCCGAGCCAAAGGCATTTGTCTCAGGCTAGGGGGCTTCCCTGAGGCCCTGAGGGCTGTCTCTACTTATGCAGTGACAGTGGAGCACGAGGAGGACAGGGGTCCAGACCATGGTGACACAGCCTCTTCTTAGGCCACAGAGCTGGGGCTGGGCTGCCTCTGGCTTCTTTTATCCCCTCCCCATGGAACTCACACAGGTGGGGCTTCTCATGCACACGTGACCCATCCCTGCCTCTCCTTGTATGCACACACAGGGTCTGGAGCCTTTGGACAGGGAGCCTATCTGATGTTCCAGTTTTCCCCATGACTGGGCCTGGAGGAAGCAATTGTTGAGACCACACACAGGTCCATGTACAGGGGACTCAGCCAGGCTCAGAGAGGGCATGCCTGTCCAGTCCCCTTAGGAAGCCAGGGCCAGGCCCTGAGGCCTCCTGTCAGCTGGGACCCCTGTCCTACAGAAACCCCCAGACATGGTCTCACATCGCCCCCGGCTGGTCTCCACGAGAACCCCTCCTTCGTTCCCTTTGTGCTCAAATCTCTTTTTCTCCTGCTTCCCTGATGCTTGTGTTCCCATCAAATGAGAGTGGCCTTCCAGGAAAGGACAGAGATGCTATGCTGGTGTGCTGTCCCTGATAATGCATCCTCTGTGGATGGGAGTCAAGGGGAAGGACACAGGCAGTCCTGACCCGGGAAAGCCTGTGAACTGCTGTGGAGCTGAGGACAAGACACAGGGAACAGAGAACAGAGGGGATCTGTCCCCGGGAGGGGCTCAGAGGAGGTGGGCTGACTCTGGGGGCAGAGTGTGGACAGGAGCTCACTTAGGGGACACACACCTTCACTGAGGAGGACACACATTGTGGGAATGTGAGGCCTTTCTGGAGCAGGACAGACAGGACTCAGCAAACCCTGATGCGGCTGCTGCAGGTGTGGGGATAGAATAGGACCTGGGCAGGGCAGGGACCACTACGGCGCCATCCTGTGACCTCCACTCCATGTGCTGGGAGACTTTTAATACCAGCTATGCCTGTCATCAGTGCTGCTTATTAGAGATATAGCTCTGAGGGAAGTTCCAGGACAGAACTGGAGACAGGGATATCTGGAAGGGGACACTGGGCAGAGGGGCAGCTGGAGGAAGATGGCAGCAGAGGAAACAGGGAAGGGAGAAATGGCACAAGTCCCCGGATAGGGCATAGGGAGATGACTGACTGGGCCCTGGACTATGGGAGAGGGAGGGATGGTCCAGAGTGTCAGGTGGATGGATCGTGATACTACAGAGATACGGGTGCCCCGAATGTCACAGGTGAGGTCAGGTGGGAGAGCAGGTGGAGGGCAGGTGATGGGTCTGCTGTCCCTGTGTCACATTGAAACCATGATGTGAAGTGTGGAGAGGTGTAGAAATGTCACAGAAAATCAAGGCTGCAGGAATGCCTTTCCTCCCCTATAGGAAGAATGCAGTTGTTACAGCAACTGCCTACCTGAGAGCTTTGTCTTCATCATTCATTCATCCATTCAATCACTCACTCATTCATTCTTTAAGCAAATATATATGGAATGTCCACATGTGTCAGACTGGAAGTATAATGGGGGCAAGGACAGGGTCTAGGTCACGGCAGCAGGAGGAACTGATGATTGAGCATGATGGCGATGGTTCCATGGCTACTCCAGGGTCTGAGGACTTCACTGTGTCCCCCAGAGGTGCTGAGGGCTAAGATGTGTGAGTCTCCCACGGAGTCTTCCCTCCCAGGCATGCAGCTTGGGGCAGAGGTAGTTGTCTCTGTGCCTGCAAGGACCTGCAGGTTTACAAGGCTCTCATTCCCTGAGACACCTCAGCTTTGACCTATTTGGGGTCCAGGTGCAAGAGGAGGCAAAGGGAGGAGGTCACAGTTCCAGTCCTGAGGACACCACTGTGCACTGAGCTCTGAAAACTTCAGACTCTGTGCTCCACTATTGACAGAATCCTGGTGGCACTGAAAACCTCTCCTTTCTCCCCATCAATGGTTTTGGGGAACAGACTGTTTTGTTCAGCCCCTGCAAGTGTTTTTTCCCTTTTTCTTTGTCTCCAGCTACTTTTGCGGGGGGACTGCTTTTCTTGCATGATCCTGATGCACTGCACTCCCCCCACCTCCTTCTCTTTCTCTTTCTGTCTTCCCTCAGCGAAAATGGCTCCGTACCCTCTGCAGATTTTCTCTCCCCCAGATGACCGCTCTGCATCGCATACCTGTACAGTTCTGTGGCTCAAGTTGCACAGATTGTTGCCTTAACCCTCAGATCAATTTCCTAAGTGTTCAAAATAGCTTGGTGCTGATGTAGCTGCATTTCAGGGATATGGCAAGCTCAGGGTCTCCATGCTGCTCTGCCATCCTAACTCCTCCTCCCCCAAATCAGATTTTTATTTAGTCTTTTGAAGATGCATTTTTAAATGCTTACTTATTTTTGAGAGAGAGAGAGAAGAGAAGGGGAGGGGCAGAGAGAGACAGAGACACAGAATCTGAAGCAGGCTCCAGGCTCTGAGTGGTCAGGACAGAGGCTGATGAGGGGCTCGAACTCACGAGCTCTGAGATGATGACCTGAGCCGAAGTCAGACACTTAACCGATTGAGCCACCAAGGCGCTCCGACAATCAGGATTTTGATAAGAAAATAGAACAATCCACTTACTAACCTTTACATGAAAGTGGATAATACACAAATATGCAAAGGAGAAATGACACAGGACAAAAATCAAAAATGAAAAAAAATAATACTCTTAACCTCTCTTAATAATAAATAAAATCATACTTTACTAGGAAATAAAAATGGTTTCATTTAAAAAATAAACAAATTTCCAAAAATAAAAGCAGACCAATTTCCTTAGAAAAAGAATAGATAATTTATTAGGAACTTTTCCACAAAAAGGCATAAGATGTGATTAACTTCACAAAAAACCACTAGCAATCTTCAGAGATCATAATTTCATTTGCTTGCTTCGTATATATATATATATATATATATATATATATGAAGCATATATATATATATATATGCATATAAGCATAACATATATGAAGCATATATGTATATATGAAGCATATATATATATATATATAAATCATCAAAAAACAATGGAAAACTTAAATTCTTATGGAAAGAAATATACAGTGATACAAACACTTGGCACATAAAATACAGAAAAAGGAAAATTGTGGAATATTATGAAATATTGACATAAACATTCTAAATAAAATATCAATAGTGGGATACCCTTGTCAGACTAAAATAGTCATAGTATGACCACATGTGAGTTTTGCAAATATGGAGTGGGATTACATATGGGTGATTCCTCTAAGGTAAGAAAACAAATGAGTAAATCAACAGATGAAAATCACGTGATCTCTCTGGACTGTGAAAAGTCATTTGCATAATTGAAAGCAAAGTTTTTAAAAATTATTTTATTTATTTTTTAAAATTTGCATCCAAGTTAGTTGGCATATAATGCAATAATGATTTCAGGAGTAGAATCCAGTGATTCATCTCCTACACATAACACCCATAGCTCAACCCAAGTGTCCTCCTTAATGCCCCCTTGCCCATTTAGCCCATCCCCCCAATAACAACCACTCCAGCAACCCTCAGTTTATTCTCTGTATTATAAGAGTCCCTTATGTTTTGTCCCCCTCCCTGTTTTTATATTATTTTTACTTCCTTTCCCTTCTGTTCATCTATTTTGTATCTTAAATTCCGCACATGAGTGAAGTCATATGATATTTGTCTTTCTCTGACTAACTAATTTTGCTCAGCATAATACCCTCTAGTTCCATCCACATTATTGCAAATGGCAAGATTTCATTCTTTTTGATTGCTGAGGAATACTTCATTGTATATATGTACCACATCTTAATCCATTCATCTGTTGATAGACATTTGGGCTCTTTCCTTACTTTGGTTATTGTCAATAGTGCTTCTATAAACATTGGGGTGCATGTGGCCCTTCAAAACAGCACCCCTGTACCCTTTGGATAAATACATAGTATTGCAATTGCTGGGTCGTAGTGTAGTTCTATTTCTAATTTTTTGAGGAACCTCCATACTGTTTTCCAGAGTGGCTACACCTGTTTGCATTCCCACCAGCAATGCAAAAGTGTTCCTCTTTCTCCCCATCCTCACCAACATCTGTCTTTGCCTGAGTTTTTACTTTAGCCATTATGACAGGTGTGAGGTGGTAGCTCATTGTGATTTTGACTTGTATTTCCCTGATGATGAGTCATGTTGAACATTTTTTTCATGTGTCGGTTGGCCATCTGGATGTCTTCTTTGGAAAAGTGTCTATTCATGTCATTTCTTCACTGGATTATTTGTTTTTTGGGTGTTGAGTTTGACAAGTTCTTTATAGATTTTTGATACTAACACTTTATCTTTTATGTCATTTGCAAATATCTTTTCCCATTCGTAGGTTGCCTTTTAGTTTTGTTGATTGATTCCTTCGCTGTGCAGAAGCTTTTCATCTTGATGAAGTCCCAATAGTTCATTTTTGCTTTTGTTTCCCTTGCCTCTGGAGACATATTGAGTAAGATGTTGCTGCAGTGGAGGTCAAAGAGGTTTTTGTCTCCTACTTCCTCTAGGATTTTGAAGGCCTCCTGTCTTATGTTTAGGTCTTTCATCCATTTTGAGTTTATTTTTGTGTATGATGTGAGAAAGTCGTCCAGGTTCATTCTTCTGCATGCCATTGTCCAGTTTTCCCAACACGATTTGCTGAAGAGACTGTCTATTCCATTGGATATTTTTTCCTACTTTGTCAAAGATTAATTGGCCATACGTTTGTGGGTCCATTTGTGGGTTGTCTATTCTGTTCCATTGATCTGAATGTCTGTTTTTGTGCCAGTACCATACTGTCTTGATGATTACAGCTCTGTAACACATCTTGAGGTCTGAAATTATGATGCCTCCAGCTTTGATTTTCTTTTTCAGGATTGTTTTGGCTCTTCAGGGTCTTTTCTAGTTCCTCACAATTTTTAGGATTTGTTCGTTCTAGCTCTGTGAAGAATGCTGGTGTTATTTTGATAGAGATTTCATTGAATATGTAGATTGCTTTGGGTAGTATTGACATTTTAGCAATATTTGTTCTTCCAATACATGAGCATGGGATATTTTTCAATTTTTTTGCATCTTCTTCAATTTCTTTCATAAGCTTTCTATAGTTTTCAGTGTGTAGATTTTCACCTCTTTGGTTAGGTTTATTCCTAGGTATTTTATGGGTTTTGGTGCAGGTGTAAATGGGTTTTATACTTTGACTTCTCTTTCTGTTGTTCATTATTGGTGTATAGAAATGCAACCGATTTTTGCGCATTGATTTTATATCCAGCAACTTTGCTGAATTCATGGATCCGTTCTAGCAGTTTTTTGGGGGAATATTTTGGATTTTCCATATAGAGTGTCATGTCATCTGTGAAGAGTGAAAGGTTGACTTCCTCCCTGCATATTTGGATGCCTTTTGTGTCTTTGTGTTGTCTGATTGCTGAGGCTAGGACTTCCAATACTATGTTAAACAACAGTGGTGAGAGTGGACACCTCTGTCGTGTTCCTGACCTTAGGGGGGAAGCTCTCACTTTTTCCCCATTGAGGATGATATTAGCGGTGGGTCTTTCATATTTGGCTTTTATGATATTGAGGTATTATCCTTCTATCCTTACTTTCTTGAGGGTTTTTATCAAGAAAGGATGCTGCATTTTGTCAAATGCTTTCTCTGCATCTATTGAGAGGATCATGTGGTTCTTGTCCTTTCTTTTATTAATGTGATGTATAACATTGATTGATTTGCATATATTGAATCAGTCCTGCATGTTAGGTATAAATACCACTTGATTGTGATGAATAATTCTTTTAAAGCATTGTTGGATTGGTTGGTTAGTATCTTGTTGAGAATTTTTGCATCCATTTTCATCAGGGAAATTGGACTATAGTTCTCCTTTTTAGTGGAGTCTTTGTCTGGTTTTGGAATCAAGGTAATTCTGGCCTCATGGAATGAATTTTGAAGTTTTTCTTCCATTTCTATTTTTTAGTACAGCTTCAAAAGAACAGGAGTTACCTCTTCTTTAACTGTTTGGTAGAATTTTCCTGGAAAGCCATCCAGCCCTGGAGTCTTGTTTTTTGGGAGGTTCTTTATTACTAATTCAATTTCTTTACTGGTTATGGGTCTGTTCAAATAATCTATTTCTTCCTGTTTCAGTTTTGGTAGTTTATATGTTTCTAGGAATTTGTCCATTTCTTCCAGATTGCCCAGTTGTTGACATACAATTGCTCATAATATTCTTCTTCTTCTTCTTCTTTTTTTTTTTTTTTGTATTTCTACAGTGTTTGTGGTGAATTCTCCTTCATTTCTGATTTTATTTATTTGGGTCCTTTCCTTTTTCTTTTTGATCAAACTGGCTAGGGGTTTATCAATTCTGTTAATAATTTTAAAGAACCAGCTCCTGTTTTTATTGATCTGTTCTACTATTTTTTTGATTTCCATAGCATTGATTTCTGCTCTAATCTTTATTATTTCATGTCTTCTGCTGGTTTTGGGTTTTATTTACTGTTCTTTTTCCAGCTCCTTAAGGTGTAAGGTTAGGTTGTGTATCTGAGACCTTTCTTCCTTCTTTAGGAAGGCCTGGATTGCTATATACTTCCCTCTTATGACTGTCTTTGCTGCATGCTAGAGGTTTTGGGCTGTCAGATTATCATTTTCATTGGCTTCCATGTACTTTTTAATTTCCTATTTAACTTCTTGGTTAACCCATTCATTCTTTAGTAGGGTGTTCTATAATTTCCAGGTATTCATTGTCTTTCCAAATTTTTTCGTGTGTTTGATTTCGAGTTTCATAGCATTGTGGTCTGAAAATAAGCATGGTATGATCTCTGTCTTTTTGAACTTGCTGGTGGCTGATTTGTGACCCAGTATGTGATCTATTCTGGAGAATATTCCATGTGCACTCGAGAAGAATGTGTATTCTGCTGCTTTAGGATGAAATGTTCTGAATATATCTGTTAAGTCCATCTGGTCCAGTGTATAACTCAAAATCATTGTTTTCTTGTTAATTTTCTGTTTAGATGATCTGTTCATTGCTGTTTAGTGGGGTATTGAAGTCCCCTACTCTTATGGTATTATTATCAATGAGGTTCTGTATGTTTGTGATTAATTGATTTGTATATTTGGGTATCTACACATTGGGGATATAAATGTTTACAATTCTTAGATCTTGTGGATAGACCCCTTATTTTTAATATAATGCCCTTCTTCATCTCTTTTTACAGTCCTTATTTTACAATCTAGATTGTCTGATATAAGTATGGTTACTCTGGCTTTCTTTTGGTGACTATTAGCATGATAGATGGTTCTCCATCCCCTTACTTTCAACCTGAAGGTGTCTTTAGTTCTAAAATGGGTCTCTTGTAAACAGCATATAGATGGATCTTCTCTTCTTATCCATTCTGTTATGCTATGTCTTTTGATCGGAATGTTTAGAACTTTGACATTTAGAGTGAGTACTGAAAGATATGAATTTAGTGCCATTGTGTTGCCCGTAGAATTGGAGTTTCTGGTGGTGTTCTCTGGTCCTTTCTACTCTTTGTTGCTTTTGGACTTTTTTGGTTTTTTTGTCTTTTCTTCTCTCAGAGACTCCCTCTTAAAGTTTCTTGCAGGCTGGTTTAGTGGTCACAAACTCCTTTAGTTTTTGTTTGTCTGGGAACTTCTTTATTTCTTGCATATTTTTCCAATTCAGCACATTGAATATGTCCTGCGACTCTTTTCTGGCCTGCTAAGTTTCTGTGGATAGGTCTGCTGTGAACCTGATATGTCTTACCTTATAGGTTAAGGACTTTTTTTCCCTTGCTGTTTTCATAATTCTTTCCTTGTCTATTTGGTGAATTTGACTATGTTATGCCTATTGATAGTTGGTTTTTGTTGAATCTAATGGGAGTTCTCTGTGCTTCTTAGATTTTGATGTTTGTGTCTTTCCCCAGGTTAGGAACATTTTCCATTATGATTTGCTTGCATGAACTTTCTACTTGTTTTTCTCTCTTTTTATCTTCTGGGACTCCTATGATTTGGATGTTATTCCTTTTTAGTGAGTCACTGAGTTCTCTAATTCTTATATTGTGCTCTTTTGCCTTAGTTTCTCTCCTTTTTTCTGCTTCCTTATTCTCCATAATTGTATCTTCTATATCACTAATTTGCTTTTCTGCTTCATCCATCCTTGCAGCCATGACATCAGTTCGAGATTGCAGCTTCGTTATAGCGTTTTTAATTCCATCCTGACTAGATTTTATTTCTTTTATCTCCACAGAAAGGGATTCTATTCTTTTTTTTCAACTCCAGTTAATATTCTTATTATCATGATTCTAAATTCTAGTTAAGACATCTTACTGATATCTGTGTTGATCAGGTCTCTGGCTGTCATTTCTTCCTATTCTTTCTTTTAGCATGAATTCCTTTGTTTTGTCATTTTGGAGGAAGAAAAAGAATTAATAAAATAAAAAATAAAAATTAAAAAGATTAAAAACAAACAAAAAATCAAATAAAAGAAGCTAGATCCTTGGTATGCTTTGGTCTTGTTGTTGAAAGAAGCTTGATTGAACAGAGAAAAAAGGGAAT
Organism: Panthera onca; assembly: GCF_046562875.1. Lineage (NCBI taxonomy): Eukaryota > Metazoa > Chordata > Mammalia > Carnivora > Felidae > Panthera > Panthera onca. Next base: position 19,110,546 of record NC_138350.1, read on the forward strand.
GGAAAGAAAAGAAAAAAAAATAATGTTTAAAAATTAAGAAAATGTATGCAATAAAACAGAATAAAATGAGTTGAAGAAGGTAAAATAGAATAAAAAATAAATTTCCAAAAATTATAGTCAAAAAATTTAAAAAATTATATGAAAGTGGAAAGTAAAAAATAATTTTTTCTCTTTCTGTATCCAAGAATAAGAAAGAAGAGAAAAAAAAAAAAGAAAACACAAAACAAAGAAATGAATAGATGGACCAGCAAACAGAATGAAATCCGAATGAAATTACATCCAGTTTCCCCTACAAGTCAAACTATGAAGCACTTTATAGTCCATACCCTAAGGAGTGGGAGAGACTTGTGGTGTTCTTCTAGGGCTTGGTTGGTGCAGTTGGTCGGGGCTTGGTGTCATGGCTCCATTCTCCACTAGGTGGTGCTACTTAACTTACTGAAGTGGATTGGTGTGGCACGGTGTGCGGGATGTGTGTTGATGCATGGGAGAGGTTAAAATGGCGTCACCTAACTTTCCAGTCTCTAGATCAGAACTTTGTGCTTTATCTGACTGGCAATCAAGCACCCCTCCTAGGTCTCTGGGGTCCTTCCATTCCCCACTTCTATAGTGTCCCTGTCCAAGACATCAGCCTGCCAGGTAGCACCTCCCTCCCAAATTTTATGTCATATGGGGCTGTATTTCTAAACCCTTCACTTCTGAGGGCCCTGCCACCCGGACCCGCTCCAACTCTTTCACGGATGGTCTCCCTAGGCCATGGCCAGATGCCGGCTTGCCCCCAGGAAAGTTCCTGCTATCACGCAGCTGTAGAGACTCAGAGGTGTGGCTGGATGCCCGCCTGCCACAGAATAAGTTTGTGCGCTCGTGTAGTGGTAACATTTCAACGCAATAACAACACACTACCCACGTCAGGTTTCGCCTCACCCTGGCGTTTCTGTTCCAATACCAGCAATTGTGTTCTCCAAGGTCCGCTGGGAGCTTTGCCTGTGGGGAGTCCGTACAACCTCTACCAAATGCCCTCCTAGCAGGGTACCAGGGAAACTGCTTCTCCCATGTGGCCCGTCGATCCCTCAGACCTCACTGCCTGTCCTTGGGAATTTGGTCTTCCCACCAGCACGCCGCCAGGTATTGCGCTGCAGTGTTTCCAGTGCTGTCCTGCCCTGGTAATAGAGTCATAATGATACTAAAACCCTCTCCTTTCTGCTTTCTGCTTTCTCCCTTTCTTATTCAGGCACTTATGGGTGCTTCCACTCTTTCTCTCCAACTACTTTTGCGGGGAGTGCTTTTCCTGTATGTTCCTTCCTTTCTCTGTCCTCTGTCCCCAAATACCATTCCCTACCCTCTGTGGCTTCTCTCTCCCCCAGTTCACCTCTCCGTGCCAAGTACCTTCCAAGTTCTGTGGCTCAAGTTATGCAGATTGTTGTGTTAATCCTCAGAGCAATTTTCTAGGTGTGCTAGAAATAATGGTTTGGTGCTGATCTAGCTGCATTTTAGGGATGAAAGAAGCCTAGAACTTCCATGCTGCTCCACCATCTTGGTCCACTCCACCTGAAAGCAAAGCTCTAATAAAAACCACATAAAATGGAAGCAGACAGAGATTTTATAATGTGATAACACACTCTCTACCCACACATCAGACTCAGTCCCACAACCAGAAAATTAGCTAATGGGGTGGGGACGGGAGGACATTTCTATAAGATCAAAAGACTAATCTGAGCTAAACACCATTATTATGCAACATCTTTCTGCAAGTATTATACAATGAAAGTGAAGAAGAAAAGTCACTGGTTGGGTCTCAGCATTGATGGGAATGGACAGGGACTCATTTCAAATGACTGAAATATATGTTTCAGCTATAGGTAATCCAGGGCTTATGCTTCAGTGAGAGAAGAAATCATCCCAAAGAGCAAAAAAAGTACAGGCATTCTTATTGAAGACTAATAAGAGGATTAAATAGGTCTGGAAACTTCTAGAAATGGGTAAATGACCAAGGATGGAGACCCTGGATTCGTCAGAGGTCAGGTGAGAGTTGAGAACACTGGACCTACAACCCCCAGTCCGTGAACTTCGGTGCAAAGAAACCTCGTGTCTCAACCTGATGGGCAAGATGAGCTTCCTTGTGTCCTTTGAGACCCTTTGTCTAGGAAGGGGCTGCTGTGAGTGACGTCGGGGACAGAAGGGAAGGAGGAGCCCTCACTCCCAGGTGGTGCTGCTGCGTGCACCAGGGCCCATGGTGGCAGTAGCAGGAGCATCAGAAGCAGAAGCCACAGGCTGAGCCTGGTAAGCTGCTGGGGCCTCGCCCTCCCTGAAGATGAGAAAGGGGTTCTGTTTTCAGTTCTCATGGGCCTGGGACTCTGTGTGAGCCCAAGATGCTGTCACAGCGGGGGTGAGGGGGCAGGGAGGAGCAGCCTTATCCTCAGACCTCAGCCCTGTGATGATCTCAGAGTGAGAGTTTCCAGACACGGAGTCAAAAAATGAATCAGGGTCCCCAGAGGATCTAACCATCATAATAGATGAGGATTTAGGGACAATTTATGGGAACTGTTATTATCAGGACACATATTGGACACGCCTGATGTGTCCTGACTCAGACAGAGCTGAATATTGTGTCCCTGTGTCTGCCATGACCTGTCATGGACCCTGTCCTCAGGACAGCCTGCCCCTGGAATGCAGGAATTTGTGCCCAGTTTGAGAAAATCACACAATATCTTGCTCCTAATGAGAGGCTTCAAGGAGAAATTTCAGAGAATGTGGAAAGACTGTAGACAAAATTCCTTGAGGTGGGTCTCAGACCCCAGTTTATATCAAAAAAGCAGCAGCTCAGATGGCCAAAAAGTCAGAGATAGATGGGAAGTCCCATTGCTGAGAGGACAGCAGGTTTTTGTCTCACTTCCCCACAGGCCTGGAGCACTGTGTCAGCACCTTGAGTAATGTCAACAGACTGGCAGTAATAATCAGCCTCGTCCTCAGCCTGGAGCCCAGTGATGGTCAAGGAGCCTGTGTTGCCAGACGAGGAGCCAGAAAATCTGTCAGGGACCCCTGAGGGTCGATCGCTACTATCATAGATGAGGAGTTTAGGGGCCTTTCCTGGAAGCTGCTGGTACCAGTTCACACCAGCAATACCGATGTTGTTGGCACTTCCAGCGCAGGAGATGGTGACCGTCTGGCCCAGGGCCCCAGACACTGAGGGCGGCTGAGTCAGCACAGACTGGGCCCAGGACCCTGGAAGGGGAGAGACAAAGAGAAGGTGATGAAGAATCAGGTCACACATGTTATCCCAGGACTGCTTCCCTTGTCCCCACATCTAGTCACCTGTGCAGTGAATGAGGAGGGTGAGGAGGAGAGGGGACCAGGCCATGGTCGAGATCATCACTGATCCTGCCTTCTGTGGCTGAACAGCTGAGCAGACGTCCCCTAATCTGTTCCTTCTCCTTTTCATCCTCTGAGAGAGGGAGGGCCCATCCATGCAAATGAGACCCTCAGCTCTTCGACATTTCAATGGCACGGGGTCAGGTCCCTCTGCCTGAGGATGTCAGGGTGGAGGGAAGGGGAGGGGCTCTGTTGGGTAAGAGGGTGGTGAGGTCACAGTTGTGAGCCCTGAGCAGAGGGCACAAGCAATAGCAGGTGGCAGGTCCCAGCTCTGGTCATCTGTGACTCCTCAGAAACAAGTGATATGTGCCCCCTGGTGTCCAGGCCTGGACACAACATTATGTGACATGGTGACTAGAGCCCATCAGAGAGAGTTCCTGCCTCCTCACTGTTGTGTCCACTGTCCCATTCCTTCAGGCCAGGCCAGGTGTCCCCCTGTGTGACTTCCCATCACCTCAGGACACACTGTGTTCTACTCAGGCTCCACATAGTGAGCGTGTCCACGGCTCCCTTGGCTGTTGATGGGGCAGGACTAAGGTGGTGACTCTTGTACAACCACACAGATGAGGATCAGGGACAGAACAGTGATCGGTCCACATTGGCACCTGGCCAGTTCTTTGCAGGAGGCTGATTTCTTTCCTCTGCTTGTTTCCTTTCTGGTTTCAAAGTTATCCTTTCCCAGAAGTTCCCTCAGCACTGAGGAGACAGGGAGCCCTTTCCTCCAGGTTGTGGGTAGACGCCCTCGTGTGCCTTCCTAGGGGGGTTACACACTGACCATCTTCGTCATCTGTCACTACTTCCACCTCCGCGAAACAACAGTTCTCCACACACTGTGGTTAGTGATTCCCTCCTAGGATCTGTCCCCCCAGCACACAGACCCAAGTCTGCAGGAGCCCGAGTGTGGCCCTGACCTCAGAGCACAAAGGGCAAACCTGCAGGAAGCTCCAGGAGGGAAGGAGTGACAGCTGCGGGTGCTCTGACGGGGACCTCGTCGCAGATTCATGTGTCTGTCACCACTTGGACAACTGCTACCTCAAAATGAATGTGGGTGATTTTATACAAAATTCAGTTCAGCAAGAATTATTTAAACTCAATGACACTGTTAATGGGAAGATGCGGGTACAATCATGAGTATGTTTTCATAGATTCGTGCTTATTACAGAGAAATTATGGATTGAAATAGTAGTTGAGAAAATGGATGAAAACCTAATGGAAAAGATGTGACTTTAGTTCTTGGTTTAATCGGGGTCTTGTAAACTTGTTTCTAAATCACTTCATGCTTTTGGGCACCTGGGTGGCTTAGTTGGTTAAGCATCCAACTTCAGCTCAGGTCATGGTCTCACAGTTCATGGGTTGGAGCCCCGCATCGGGCTCTATGCTGACAGCTTGGAGTTTGGAGCCTGCTTTGGATTCTGTATCTCCCTCTCTGCCCCTCCCCCACTCATGCTCTCTCTCTCTCTCTCTCTCTCTCTCTCTCTCTCTCAAAACTAAATAAACATTATAAATTTAAGAAAAAAAATAAAAAATAAATCATTTTTATTACTGTTGTTATTATTAATTTATTTTTTAATCATGACTTTGTATATTAGGTCTGGTCCTTCAAGTAGAAGGAAAGCCCAACATGGTGTCCAGGGAAGCACCATTAGTAGCCTGTTCCTGTGAACTTCAGACTCATCTCAGTGATGGAATTTAACACAGAACTTCCAGGATGGACTGACTAGGAGTCAGACTCATCTCAGGGGTGGGTAAAACAATCGTTGCTGTGTTTTGTGTGTCCCGTATGTTCAAGATAGAGCAATTAATTGCTCATTCAGTCACCCATGACCAGAGGAATGTATTTCTATTACCCAAGGCCAATTTGACCCAGAAAATTCTTTCAAAGATCCCACATTTGACTCTGGGTGAGGTGGAGATAAGGGGCACTATGTCCCTGAGGTCACAGTCCCTGTAGCCCTTGGTTGGATCGACTTTTCAACAGAGGTCCATCCTGGCTGGAGGTGCCACTGGAGTGTCACAGGAGTGACAGTTCAGCCCTGAGAGCGCAGGGAGACTGTGTTACGTCCCCAGGGCCTTGAGCTCTGTGGGAGCAACACTGAGGCTGCTATCCCAGAATCAACGTGCTGATCAGCCTCAGGCATGGACTGGAGTTCAAAGATTATTAGGGCTGAACTGCTCACGGAGATAGAGACTTGCCCTGGGATTCCTGAGCATCAGCCTTGTCCCAGGAGAGCAGGTGTTCGCGGCATGTCCTGCCCTGGTGACAGGATCCCAGTCACACTCGATGTCCATGGTATTTCCTGCTGAAAAGATTCTGCCTCCCGGAGGTTGTGACTCTGAGGATGGCTGGGTGAGCACAGGCTGAACCTGACTTCTGGAAAGACAGAGAATCCCAGAAACTGCAGAGTCCATGACAATAGACACTGAGAGAGAGGAGAGAGCCGTGTGTGTGTGTGTGTGTGTGTGTGTGTGTGTGTGTGTATGAAAGAGAGAGAAAGAAAGAACAAAAATACGCCCCAGTGCCCTCAGGAAGACTTCCACTCAGTGGCCAAGCATGAATACAAGTGTTCCCCTGTCCGTCTCTGATTTCTCAACTCCCTGAGTGTTGATCTCCATGCAAACTGATTCCTGGGGCTGGCTCATTGCAATACACACCAGTGTCCTGAAGCTTGGAGTTAAAGAAGGTCAGTGTCCTGAGTGCTATTTCTCTTGCACAAGGATGGAATTTACACGAGGAGGAGGAATTTGGTGCAGATTAGCTCTGACAGTAATTCCACTGAATCAGAAGTTCAAGTCTTCTGGATGGAGAGACTTCTGTCCATTTTCATCCCTATAGACACAAAGCCCCGCAGCTTTGGGGTCTTCAGGTCTCAGCAGGCACAGGACCAGGGGTTACCACACATCCCCGTTATTCCCCCTCCCCCAACTCCTGCATCACAGCCATCCTCCCTGCACCTCCAGGATCTCCCGATGCCTCCCTTGTGTTGACCATGAGAGAGCATCTACTCTTATTCTGGCAAAGGGCCGATGCATGAGACTCCACTGATTGGAGCAAAGTGTGTGTGGCTGAGTGAGTGTCCTGATGGTCTTAGGAAACAAATATTTTGGGGAACAAGAGAAGTTGGCATGTATTGAAATATGCAATCAATCCTTCCTTTTTTTGACTATTTCAACAGTGACCTTTTGTGGGTCCTCACTAATTCTGAAGAAGATAAATAAGTACACCAATAGCTCCAAGTCTGGATAAGCATTCATTTGTAAGAAATACAGTAATCGTGTCGGCATATTAGAGACTGATGGAGGCTGATGCTGCATAGGAGCTACAATCTGGGGATGACAGCAGGAATCAAATGATGAAGGGATTTCATGCTGATCCAATTTCTGCGACTTCTCCCTACAGATGGACACTGCACACTGGAAACTACAGCAAGATCGTTTCCAGTGTTCTCTAAAATCGTAACCTGGAGACAGCATTCACACCTGAATAGCCAGAGGGATAGACTGAAGCCTGAGGGAAGCAGGAACAGAGGGGAGAAAAGGTGGGGTATGGTATGCGGTGGGGGGGGGAGGGTATTGTCAGTGTAAGAAACAGTTGTGACCACTTTTTTGTCTTCGGAGAAAGAGAAAATTGTGTCTGTGACCAAGGTAGGTATTAACATATCAGCTATGGATGTATCATTACTACAAAGAGTTACATTTAATGGATGAGTATGACTGTCATCATTTTCAGTTGAGACGATATTGTGAGATCTTAGAAACCGTGGGTTTCTGTCCCGATTCCTGGCATAGAGCTCCCGAAGCCTTCAGCATTTCCTAGGTGACAAGGCCACTAGGAGCATTTTTGTTTCAGTGAGGCAACCCTAGAAAGGCTCCTGGCTGGGGGTGGTCCCCAGAAAGTCTGAGCCATGACCAGACGCTTGGAATATCCAGCCTCCCCCTTGCTGGGAGGGGAGAAGAGCTGAATGTGGAGTCAATGGTTGATTACGTTTACATGAAGACTCAATAAAAATGCCAAAATATGGGATTCAAAGACTCCCACATAGGTGGACACATTCATATAGGGAAGGTGACACACCCCAACTGCACGGGGACGGGAGCTCTTGTTTGGGGGCTCCTGTCAGACCTCTACCCATGTGCTTCTTCATCTGACTGTTCATCCTACTCTTTCAGTATCATTCTGTGAACTGGCAAGTGGAAGTAAGAGATTCCCTGAGTTCTGTGAGCAGCTCTAGCAAATTAATCAAACCTGCGGAGGGTTCACGGGAACCCCTGTTTGCATCACGTTGGACAGAACTTATGGGTTAACTACTATTTGTTATCGGCGTTGGAATAGGAGTTGTCTCCTGGGACAGAGCCCCTAACCTGTGCATCTGACACCATTTCCAGGCAGATAAGTTGAGTGTTACATTTATTTAAATTGTAGAACCCGCAACTGATGCTGTAGACAATCACTTGACAAACAAAACATAGAATTGGTGACCCAAAGTGTGAGAAATAAAACATTCTGGATGAATAATAAAAGAGATACAGTGGGAGGGAAAAACTGAGGTCTTTTGCTTTTATATGATTCGTTCTTATTAATTTTCTCCACACCCTGGGGCATGTGCACTTGGGATCTATGCCCCCACCCACGTGTGCTCCTGGAACCCCTGTGCTGTCCCAGCAACAGTGTAATCTGTGTGTCACTCCTTTCTCCTCAAGGACAGGTCTCACCACAGAGTGTCTCCCCTACAGGAGCCTCCACAGAAGCTTGTCAGGAAAAATACTCAGAGACTAGGTCTGTGGGTTCAGGAGTTTTTGCCTCACATCCTCCTTATCTGAGATGCTGTGACTAATGAAAGCCGCTCCCACTCCCATGAGCTGTAGCACAGTAATAGTCAGCCTCATCCTCAGGCTGCGGCCCAGAGAGGAGCAGAAGCCCTGCCTTGGCCGAGGCATCTTTGGATCCAGAGAAGCGGCGGGGGACTCCAGATACTAACTCCTTAATTGAGTCTGAGTAGTAGTACAGGAGATACTGGGGAGGGCTCCCTGGCTTCTGCTGGAACCAGTATATGATACAGCATTAACACCAAAGCCACTGCTCAGGGTGCAGGTGAGTCTGGCTGTCATTCCCAGAGATGCAGAGAGGGAGGGCAGCTGGGTCAGCACAGGCTGGGACAGGGAACCTGCAAACACAGACACTCATGGGCGATGGGGCGGGGACCAGGGTAAAAAGTTTCCTAGTGTCTGAGCCAGGTGGGCCGAGACCACCTGGAAGGCTTCTCTGTGTCCCTGGTGCCTGTCCCTATGTGTGCATTGAGAGAGGTGTGCGAGGAGGACAGGAGTTCAGGCCATGGTGACAAAGTCCCTGGTCCCCACAGTGGGCTGGGCCGCCCCAGGCCTCCTTTTCTCCTCTACCCTCTGCCACAGGAGGGGCTGTCCATGCAAATGTGGTCCATCCAGTGACTGCCCAGCCCGTCCCTGAGCCCTGGTGCTGGAGCTCAGCTCAGACCATACACTGGGGACCATGGAGGTTGGCCTCACCCCTGTGGAGAGCCCTGGGAGGAAACACCTGCTGAGGGAACACATGTTCCTACTCGGAGGACTCTATCAGACCAGAGAGGACACAGGTTCTGAGTCTCCACCAGGAGCACAAGGCCCATCCCTGAAGCAAATCTCCTTTGAGTGAAAGAAAGGTCTTTATTGAGCAGCTGTGTATGGATCACAGGACAGTCTCACAGCATCACCTGGTGGTCCTATGTGGAAAAATGAAAAACGAAAAATCTGAGAGCCTGTATTAAGCATAGGTATAAACTAACATTTTGTTTCAACTCTGCTCCACTGGAAAAAATACACGCTTTCCTAGGAAGATACAAAACTGGCTCCAGCAGACATAAATTGAGTAAGTAGAATACTTTTATTAGAAACAATAAAAAAAATGTGATTTTAAAACCCCTCCACAGATTGTCAGAAGATACAGACATTTTCACAGGGAACATATAGAAACCACTCAGAGATCAGATGGTTCCAATTTATTTGGTTTCTATTTTTTTCCCATAGTATCTAAAGGAACAGAAAATTTCTAAGTTCTTACTGGGAACAGTGACAGCCTCCTAACTGGAATGTCACCTCAGTGGAAATCTATGATTTATTTCAAAAGGTCCGTCTCTGTCAACTGTATCCCTGGAGCTCCAAGAAGCTCTATGGGAGAACAAGAGGGCCAGGTGTTCTTTCTTCCTGTTGATTTGAAGTGTAGGGTCATGGCCCGGGTGTTGCTGCAGTCAAGCTGCTCACTTTTTGCCAATAGTGTTCCTACTTCCAGTGCAGGTGAATGTGGCCATCTTGGGTGGGCTTGGTCACTGAGGGTGGGCTTGGTCACCGACGGTGGCTGATTCAGCCCCACCTCGGTCACAGACACTGTAAGGGGACAGAGAGGAATGTGAGGAGGATGGCATCCCACTGCAGTGGAGAGTGGGGGTGTGGAGCAGAGTTGGGGGGTTCTTTCATCCACCCTAGAGAGGTCTGCCCTCATCTGTGCAGAGAGTGGGGAGGGTGAGGAGAGGAACCCAGGTCCTAAGACCCAGACTCTGACGCTAAAGCTCTGTCGTGGATACTGAGCACCCAAAGTCTCTTTACTTCTCTGGAAAGTTCCACAGGGGTGGGCTTGCTGTGCTCAGTTAAGCCCTTGCTGTCCATCTGTCCGGCCTCCCTGTCAGGGCCTCTCACAGGTGGAAGGAAACAGAGGAGGAGGTGAGGAGCTGACTCAGGGATAGAGGGGGCCCGTGTGGTGATGGCCCCTGGGTCCTGGCAGGTCAGCAATATCTAGTGAGCACACTGATACCTGAACACCCTAGAAGCCCTGAGTGCTGTCTCTGCTGGCAGGGGTGACACAGGATTGTCCCAGCCTGTCTCACAAGCCATCAGACCCCAGACACTCCCTGTCCTCTCTTGCACTCCTGTCACCCCAGTTAGAGTTCCACAGGTTGTCCTGAACCTCTTTTCTGAGCTGCTCCTGATGTCACAGAGAGACCCAGGGCATCTGGGAATTTTGAAGAAGGGGGCATCGGGCTTAAGGGAGGCCCCTCTCACTACAAAGGGGCCATAGAAAGCTTGTGTCTCAGCTGCATCAGCAGAATTTTATTATATTACCTATTCCTGATGCTTAGGATTCCTGATGATTAGATCATGTATTACAACTGTGAAAACGAGAATATTTCCGCTTGCACCTCATGCGGCCAATTGGCCAACCCTTAATACACTAACTTGTTTATACTCATCTGCAGTAACTGAGGATCCACGTGAGTTCAGAGGCTGCTGGGTTCAGCTCTAGTGCCTTCTTCATGTCTCTGTGTTTGAGACAGACTCTGAGCTCCTGCCTATGTGGACATGTCTGGGAAGAGGAGTCATCATAAGAATGTCTCAGCCTCAAGCCTGGATGGGATCAGAGGTGGGGACATTATTGAATCAACAGATATACAGAGGGTTTCAGACCTTCAGGTGCTGGTGTCATGGTGACAGCAATTTGCAAGGGTGGGAAGGTCTGATCAGGGACCCCAGAGGGTGTATTATGTTTCAATCTCTCCTGGGAACACAGCACCTTGTGGGCATTGAGGTCTCTGTCATTTGTGAGACAGTAAGAATCAACCTCATCCTCAGGTTGGAGCCCACAGATGGTCTGTGAAGCCATGTACCTATCTGACTTGGAGGCAGAAGATCAATCTAGAACCCCTGATGGCCAGGTACTTCCAAAAGCCAGTATTTGGGGGAACAACAGCACTAAGAGGTGGAACCCACACCATTATCAGATCTGGTGCTGCTGCTACTCCGAGTGTAGGTGATGGTGACGTCCTAGACCAGAGACCCCAACACTGATGGTGACTGAGTCACCAAAGACCATGCCAAAGACCCTAAAGTGAAGGACAGAGTGAGAGAGAGTCAGGGTCCCACCAACAACTCAAGATAAGGACCCAGGAGAAAGAAAAGACCCAGTTATCCCCAGAGGGACCCCCCCCTCCCCCACCACTGACGTCGGAGTTCAGTTGTCTGTGTAGTACGAGAAAGGTGAAGAGGAGAGGGGTCCAGGGCATGGTAGAGATGACCCAAGAACTTTCTCCCCATACTCCCGCTGGGATAGAGATCCCCCAGCCTCTCTTATCCCTTCCCTCACTCTGATGGGAACAGGGCCCATCATTCAGATTATTCCCCATCCCTCCGGATTGGCCCAACCTCTCCATCAACCAGGAATCAATACCCTCTGCTTCAAAGTTGTATTTAAAGAGCATGGGACTGGTGAATTTCTTCTGTGGGGACATCTAGGGCCTTGGGAGAAAGGGGCTGCTGGGCCCCAGGCATCCCTGAGCAGGGGCACCTACTAAGCAGCCAGGTGCTTGGTCTCCAGCTCTGGGCGCTACCTTGTGGTTGAGGCACGTGCCCACAGCGCCACCTGCTGGCCCTGGAGCACATTGCACCAGGTGTGAAAGGCAAGGTCACCATCCTGCCTGAGGGAGGGGCAGGCCCTCCTTGACCAGCGCCACTTCCATTGCCCCTGCCTCAGAAATGAGAAAAATCCTTCATCCAGGGGCCTTTCACGAAGCTGCAACCTCCTCAAATCACGCGTCCCTTAGTTCCCTAGAACGGCCTCCTCAAATGCTGACCCTTTCTCATGGGTTACATTAGTGGAACGGGGTAGCCCTGAGACCTAGCACCTGAAGGGAGATGTGTCCTGCTGTCAGCATATCAGAAAGACAGAGGCCTGGACCAGCCACAGCCCATGGTTTGGGAAGGCTGGGGAGCTCCTCCTCCCTCTGACCTCACTTTCCAGTGAGGCAGGGTCAGAAACCCGGCCCTGCCCCTGGATTCCTCTCCTGTCTACCGGAGGAAGACCCCGGAGGAAGGGGTTGAGAAGACGGTGCTCTGCACCTTTAGAAAGACAGAGGTCGGCTCCCTGAGACCCATCTCTTAGCACGCCTGTCCCAGTAGGACCGGGGGCTGGAGCCCTGACCTGAGGGGGATGGGTCTCCATGAAGAGAGCAGGGCCAGGGTGGAGTGGGGATACTGGTGTGAGGAGAGACTGAGGAATGAAGAGGGGTGAGGGATGAGGCTCCCAGGAGCCCCCAAAAGTAATTTTGAGTGCTTGAGCTGAGGCTAGTGACAGAAAAAGAGGATTTCAGACTGTCCTATGGCCTGTGGGGACCCTCCTGTCAGAAGGTGACAAAGACCATCCAGTAGATTGGAAGGTTCTTTGATGATGAGCTGTTCTGAAGAGGTGTCTTTGGAGAAGGCTGGAGACCTGTTCAGCTGCCTCTGACTGTCCCCAGCACCCTTCTTATGGAAAACATTCAGAAAGGCATAATGATTTCTACTCCTCTCTCTCTCTCTCTCTCTCTCTCTCTCTCTCTCTCTGTCTGTCTCTCTCTCTCTCACAAAGACATGTGGGCTGAATCAGCTGTGATGGGCATGTGTCCTGTAGCATTTCACACCATGAATGATGCTGACTTTTTTTTAAATGTGGCAGCTGTCTCACTTTTGTCCCCAAATTTTTACTTGTTCCATGAGTGCTGTGTGTAGTCACCTTCTTTCCTGTTCGAGGTGAAATGAACTGTTCATAGAATGTGTTTCATTGGGTGTTGATTTGTTAATCAGAATACATGTTTAATCTTAGATGGTTTCGATGATCTGAAAGACACTATTAGCAGAATAATTATGTGGGTGTGTATACATTCACTTTTTTTAACTCTACATATTCACAACAGAGATACACTGTGGAAATAGCATGGTATGTCTTTCTGAATTTCTCAGTAACAGGCAGCCCTTCACACACACAAAGACAGAGAAATTGCTCACAAGTTCACAGAGAGAGGTCACTAAGTACAGAGGCTTACCTCATACAACGAAGTAGTAGATGACGTATAGAGATGATGAGAAAGGAATTTACCAAATTTGATAATTTTTTGAGAGAAAAATCTGGGCTTTAAAATTCAACTTCCAATCATTTTCTCACCAACACGCTTTGAGGTATAATTAACAAATAAATAGTCTATATATAAGGTGTAAAATGTGATGGGCATGATCCCGTCATCAGGGACACATGGCCCCTTCTGTGCAGGATGCTGTGTTCTTTCCTCTGTTGTGATCTACTGGTGACCATGGCTCCCCTTCCCTGTCAACTCCCCATAGCACCGAGGGGAGAGACAGCCTTTCTGCAGGGATGGGAGGCCATGGGAAGGGACCTGGAAGACATTGCTAGTGGGTTATTCCAGGCGAATCTTCCTTGTCTGTCAACGTTCCACACACTTGGGACTACTGTCATTCATAGAGATTTTTAACACAGTGAGTCACTCCTAGGAATCTTGTCTGCAAGCACAGGACACAAGTCTGCAGGGAGCTGTGACAAATGATATTCTCTGTAGCATTTTACTTAAAACTCTAAATCCCTTGAGCAGGATGTGTTCCAGAAGAGCAAGACTTTGGTGGTGACCAAATGTTTAGGATCAACATTTCAAATGTAAAGTTTGAGAAAAATATAGTCCATATTAAAGAATGAGTGCTGTGGGAGCTAAAGAAAAATGACAACAATTTGTGTGCTTGCATCTGAAAATATATCCACTTTTCATCATGATCTTGCCAGAAACATAGACTTCAACCAAAAATGAACAGATGAAACATTGATCCCGTTTGCCAAAATAAAGTAAACAGATGTTTTTAAATTAGAAAAATCCTAGGGGGCCCCTGGGTGGCTCAGTCAGGTGGGCATCCGACTTCAGCTCAGGTCATGATCTCGTGGTTCGTGAGTTTAAGTCCCACATCGGGCTCTGTGCTGACAGCTCAGAGCCTGGAGCCTGCTTCGGATTCTGTGTCTCCCTTTCTCTCTGCTCCTCCCATCTTCTCCCTCTGTCTCTGTCTCTCTCAAAAATGAATAGACATTAAAAAATAATAAAAAAATTAAAAACATAAAAAAAGAGAAATTCTGGAATTCCACGCATCAGTCTCTGAACTGATTTGAGTCTGGGGAGAAAGAACCCCTGACCAGCCACGTGGCCAGCTCTGGGTGTGAGCAAGGTGCAAGGGGTCAGAGAAATTCCATCATGAGGAATTTATTTTCTGATTTCTAAGTCACGTGAGACTACCTAAATTCCAGATCAAACCCCGTGGGTGAGCGTGAGCCTGGCCTGGCCCGGAAATGCTCTGTGGCAGGAACATCAGAATATTCTGGAGCTAGGCTGCAGCTGGAGGGGCTGGGCTTCAGGAAGAGCGAGGGCATCACAGAGACTCAGTGGTGCCCAGCGACCCTGCTGACAGTGATTTCTTCTGAAAGGTCATCATTCAGCTGCCTGCCATCTTCACCCAAGCTCTGTAGTCACCCTGGATGTAATGGTGCTGAAGCAGGACCAAGGGATCCCTTTGTGCGTTCTTCCTCTGGGAGACTGTCCAGATCAAAGACTGTAAGACGCCTGGCTGGGAGACCCTGCAGCTTAAGCTTCTCTCTTGCTTGATGGGGACCCTGTGCCTGGCTCAGTGCACTTTCCATCACATTAGCCCACGTGTGTCGTAAATGAAAGGGCAAGTGAACTTGTGGAAAGTTATGTTTCCTTTAATGGATTTATAAACTAGTGACAACATGAAATTCTTTCCTTAAGAAATAATCTCAGAGTTTTCTCTGATTCTTCTGTAAAGCATGGCCTCAACCCTTCTTCCTCTGATCACTGCAGTGTAGGCTTTGTCTTCTTTAGGTGACTTCCCATTGGATTTCTAGTAGTTTCCTTATTTCTTCTAGACAGTGTGCCCTGGGACATAATGAGCCTGTCCTAACACTGCTTGCCAGCACATCTTTGCAAGCCCCAACCAGGGGATGACAGGGTCAGGGTGTGGACCCATCTGCCTTGATCCTGCCTGCGGGACTGCTGACCCCCTGCTCCGAGGCTGGGGTCCTGTATGGAGCTCAGCTTCAGCCTCCTTATCCGCCATGTCCTGTTGATCCCTTTTCCTCAGCAAGAAAGTGAGAAGGGTAGCCAAGTAGTCATTAACAATCTTTATTGTATGAAAGAATGCTCTGGAAACATTTAAATCCAAACCAACTACAGAACCCCAGTTCTTGAAGTTCATGTTAACTTATCTAAAGGAAATTGTGATTTTCTGTGCTTCCCTAAAGGGGAACGTTTATAACACATGGGTAGCAATGAGAATAAGGGAACTGAGCTCAGCCTCGCATGGTGTTCTTGTAACAATTCTTTGCTCTTCCAACAGGAACATTGTGAGATGAGAGTAAGCAGATATGTGCATTCCTAGAACTATGAACAAGTCACCTGGGTCACGGGTTGATCTTTCCCAGAATCAGGAGGTGGAAGTCATCCTTCATCAGAGACGGGTCCTCATGCTGTCCCAGCTGGTGGAGCCCCCTCCCTGAAATGTTGCCACACCTCCCACTTCTTTTTTCTCATCCCCATCCCCCTCCTTATTCCCTAAATCCTCTATGTCACAGGGGTCCTGACCCTCCTTCTCCACCCCACTGGCCAACCCTCGTCCAGGACCGGGTGACGTGGGCACCATCCACAGCCCCGCCTGGTCCCCACCTTCATGTTCCCCTCCTGCTCCTTCCTCGTCTGCATAGCACTGGGACCTCATCACAACACATCAGATTCTGGAGTACCCTGTCAACCGCTCCAATGCCCCGGTTCCACCCCACCGACCCCACCCATCCCCATGCTCCCAGGACATAGCTTTCCTATACATGTTTAGCTTCTGTGTCCTCTCTCTTCCCCCAAACACTGTCAATGCCCTGAGCATGGGGACCTTTCCTATGGTGTCCGTATGTGGTCCGTGTCCCTAGACTCAGGTTTCTCACATAGTAGGTATTCTCCAAATGGTGTGGATCTTCACAGTCAATTATTCAGAGTCGACACACCTGGACACTGTGTCCCTGGCTCTCCCCTGACTCCCTGATATGGACTCAATTGTGTCCCCCCTCAAAACCCTATGTTGAAGCTCCAACCCTCAATGGTATGTATTTGGATATAAGTCACTGAAGGAAGTAATTAAGGTAAATGAAGTCGTAAATAAGGGTGATGGCCTAATCAAATGGTCTTTTCATAAAAAGAAGAAGAAAAAACAGAGTTGAGCACACACAGAAAATAGGCCACAGTGAGGATCCACAAGAATGCAGCCATCTGTAAGAAAGACCTCAGGAAAGCAAACCTACGAAGACCTTGGACTGGAGACCTCCAGTCTCCACACTGAGAAAATGTGCTTCTGTTGGTTAAGCCACACAGCCTGTGTTATTACATAATGGCAGCCCAAGCAGACTGACACATCTCTCCGTGGACTCTTTCCCCAGGACAACCTGTCCCAGAATCCAGAGATTTATGTTCAATTAGAGTAAAAACAGACAATGTATTGTGGCCATCCGCAAGCTTGGGGGCAGAATTTGAGAAGATGGTTCCCATTCTTTGTAGCAAGTTCCCGGTGGATGGATCCCAGACCCTAGCTTTTGACAAAACAAACAAAGGAAGCAACTATTGTGACAGAGGGGTCGGGGCTGCACAGGGATCCCCATCATTATGAGGACAGTAAGTTTTTGTCTCACCTCCCCGCAGACCTGGAACACTATGTCAGCACTGAGATGGTTCTCACAGGCCTGGAATAATAATCAGCCCCAGCCTCAGCATGAGGCCAGTGATGGTCAAGGAGCTTGGGCTGCAAGACCTTGAGCTCTAGAGTCAATCAGGGACTGCTGAGCATCAGTCGTTAATTGTTATCATAACATATGAGAAGTCTGAGGAGCATATTCATGGGAGCCGCTGGTACCAGTAAACGCAATAAACACAACCAATGTTGTCAGTGTTTCCAGTTCAGGAGATGGAGAACCTCTGACTCAGGGCCCCAGACACTGAGGGCGGCTGAGTCAGCACAGACTGGGCCCAGGACTCTGCAAGGGGGAGAGACAAAGGAAGGATGATGCTGGGTCTAGACACAAGAGGAGGATAAAGGGCCCAAGAGTCCTCCCTGGACCACTTCCCTGTCCCTGAATCCAGTTACCTATGCAGTGAGCAAGAAGGGTAAGGAGGAGAGGAATGTAGGGCATGGGGCAGATCGTCACTGTTTCTGCTTTCTGTGGCCACCCAGCTGAGCAGAGCCTCCCCTAATCTCTCCCTTCCCCTCTTCATCTTCTGGGAGAGGGAGGGCCCATCCATGCAAATCAGACCCAAGTTCTCTGTCCCCTCACTGGCCCTGGGTCAGGTCCTTCCATCTGAGGATGTCAGGGGGGTGGTAGGGGAGTGGCTGGGTGGAGCCAGGAGTGGGGAGGCCCCAGCTGTGAGCTCTGAGCACAGGGCACAGGCAGTGCCAGGTGGCAAGTCCCAGCTCTGATCATCCCTGACCCCTCAGAAATGGAACCCATGCGCACCCTGGTCTCCAGGCCCAGACACAACATTGGGTGACATTGTGTTGATCTGAGTCCTGCATTACAGCCAGGCCAGGTTTCCGCTTATGCGGCCTCCCATCATTTCAGGACAGACTTTACATTCTACTCAGACTCCTCAGGGTGAGTGTGCGCATAGCTCTTTGGCTGTTCATGGCTCAGGATGGAGGGCACACACCTCACCATGGCCCGAAGCCCTGAGAGACCAGCTGTTTCTGTAGCTCACCGGGTCCCAGTCTATTCTAACATCCAGGTCCGATTTCTAAATGCTATTATCCTGTAATGCTGCACATGATTATTATACTTTTTTCTCACTCTTAGAAGGAGCCCTGATCTATGGGAGTGTAAACATGTATATATAGCGTCAAAATTAAAGAAAAATCTCCTTTAGAGTGTTGCTGGGAGACCAGTAGGGGAAACTCTCACGCCCACCACTCCTTAATTACAGATCAAACAAAAAAGATGTACCTTGCAAGCGATGCCAGTGGTGAAGGTGTCTTTGGTTAAGTTAGCAAAGTGACTTTTGCAAAGCAACTAAAGATAGGGGGCTGGTTGCCAGCAGTCACATTTGTGAGTAGAGGGTTGGAACTATCAATACCCCCTCGTGACCTGGGTGGGGAGGGATTAGTTTGAATCTATTGCCAATGGCTGATGATTTAACCAATCATGAGTATGTAATGAAGTCTCCACTAAAACCCAGTAGGAAGGGCACCTGGGTGGCTCAGTTGGTTGAGCATCCAACTCTTGATTTTGGCTCAGGTCATGATCCCAGGGTCGTGGGATTGAGCCCTGCATCAGTCTCAGTGCTGAGCATGGAACCTGCTTAAGATTCTCCATCTCTCTCTCTCTCTCTCTCTCTCTCTCTCCCTCCCTCTCCCCCACTTGCATGTTCTTTCTTTCTAAAAAAATTTTTTTTAAAGGAGGGGCTTCATAGAGCTTCAAGATTGGTGACCAGGTGGAGATTTGGAGCCATATCAGGCTCACAGTGGACATGGAAGCTCCATGCCCTTCCCCCATACCTGGCCCTGTGTATCTCTTCCATCTGGATGCTCCTCAGTTATACCTTTTTATAATGAATCAGTAATCTTGTCAGAAAAAAAAAGACATTTCTTTGAATTGTGTGAACCACTCTAGCAAATTAATCAAATCCCTGTAGGAGGTGATTGGAAACTGCAACCCACTTCAAGTGGGCCCAAAGCTCAGGAAACACCCAATACTTGTGATTGGCACCCCAAACGGAGGGCATTCTTGCAGGACTGAGCCCTTGCCCTGTGGGATCTGTGTAATCTCCAGCACTGAGTGTCTTGTAGTGTGAATTGAGTTGACTTGTCGGGCACCCAGCTGATGTCCCAGTATGGCTTGCTGGTGTGGGGAAATCCCTTACCACACTGGAATTGGTGACCAGAATTTCAGGTGGTTGACTCCTTCCTGGGTTTTTCCATCATAGCCGGAACCATTTTAAATTTACATAAAAATTAGTTTTTCATATATCTCATGGAAAATCTCACTTTTCTAGAATTCAGAAGTAAACTATTCATGTGTGAGGTTATTTTGTCTAACTGCTGGATGGTGCTTCAAACATCACTCTTAAGTGCATTGCATGCATAGATTATTTTCTTGGATGCTAATACGTATCTTGTTTTTTATTCTTATATCAGTATCACATTGGTTAAATTATTTTAGCTTTAACAAATGTCTCAGTATCCAACAATTTATGTCCTACTTCTTTGTCCATTCATTTGCAAAATGCTCTAGACTATTTCTGTCCTTAAAATTGTCCTTATAAATATTAGGGAAAAAGAAATCATTAAGCCAAACTACCAACAAGTTTATCTTTCTATTTATGCAAGTCCTTTTCTATCTTTTTGAAAGGATTTTTCATGTTTTCCTAGAGTTTATGCATTTTTTGTTAGGGATGGGCTGGAGTCTCTGTGGAATGTGTGGGTTCATAAAGTTGCCGCTGTGTGTTGGCAGGGAAGAAGGGGCTGCCACCATTCCTTGGTTCCCAGGGGCACCTTCTCTTCTGAGCCATGGGGAGACTTGCTGAGCCTGAAGTTTGCCTCCTGTGCTGACTAGTGAACGGCATGGTCAGGAAGAGATTCCAGAACAGGTCTGAAGTCCTGCGCGTGCCGTGCCTGGCACAGGCAGATTCCACAGGACATTCCTAACTATGGTCCTCACATCCCTCAGTCTCCCCATTCTAGTGTCTCTGAGAGAATTATCTTCCTGAGCAAGGATTTTCTGCTGTGTTCATGTGAGCAGGCTGAGCCTACAATTTCAACAATAGCTCAGACTAAAGCTCCTTAAAGTCAATGCTTCCTGGAGAGTTTCAGAGCCTAGGCTCCTGGTAATGTGATAGAAACAGTAGAGACCATGAAAAGGAGCTCAACATCCCTACTCATTAGGGAAATGAAGATCAAAACCACTTACATACCACTTCAGCTTTATGAAGAGATGGTCATCTGAAACCTCATGTATGCTAGTGGGAATGCAATCCTTTGCAGCCACATTGGAGAACAGTCTGGCACTTTATTCAGAAGTGTATAATAAAGTCATGATAGGGCCCAGGAATTCAGCTATTAGGTATCAAACCAAAAGAAACTAAAATATATGTCCACACAAACAGCTTGTATAGGAGTGTTTATGGCAGCAATATGCATAATAGACAGAAGGTGTCAATGACACAAATGTCCATCAGCTGATAAATAGATAATGAACATATGGTGCATCCATACAGTGAAATACTAGTCACCAATTTAAAAAAGTGAACTACAGAGCCAGATATAACTAGATGGACCTCAAAAACATATTACACCTAAGATTCAGCAACAGAAGGCAATCACACGTTTGTTTTGACAGCCTATGCAATAAAATTGGAACCTTCCAGATAGATTAGCATGGGCTCCACACAAGGATGATAGGCAATTAAGTGAAACATTCCATACATTTACAGATGGTGATGTTCCCACAGCAATGTGCATGCACCTAATGTGGGTGAATGGGGCACTTAAAATGGCACATGTTCAGTGTTTCAGTGCACATGAAATGCCCACAATAAATCACTGCAGACAGAATGGAATTTGTGGCTACAAAGGGCGGAGTGCAGTGGCAACAGTGACTTCACTGCTGGTAGGTCCAAGGTTTCTCTGCAGGCGATGGAAATGTGGTAAATTCAGTCATGATAGAGGTTGTCCAACTGTGTAACTATACTAAAGACCATGGAATTGTACACTGTAAATGAATGAACTTTGTGGCATGCAAATTATCTCAATAGCTTTGTTTTGCTTTGTTTTTAGAAAAAAACAATACGAGGGAGAACAACTGTGACCGACCTTTTAAGGTCGTTCTGTGCTCAGAGCAGACCCTCACACCTTCTAGGGTGTCCATGGTCTCCCTGTTTGTTTGTCACAGGCAATAATGGGGGTGACCACGAGGGGCAGGGGCAGGTTTTTGTCTTAGGTCCCCATGGGCCTGTAGCACTGTGTCAGCATTGATGCTTTCATCCCACACTGAGCAGTAATAATCAGCCTCGTCCTTAGGCTGCGGGCCCAATATGGTCAGAGAGGCTGTGTTCCCAGAGTGGGAGCCAGAGATCTGGAACTGTGAGAGCCTACTTGTCCTGAGCATCACAGTTTTGGGGCCACCGTGAGAAATCTGTTGGTACCAGCCCACATAATTTGTTCCAACATTGTTACTGTTTCCAGTGCAGGTGAGGGTGACCTTCTGTCCCACAGACCCTGATGTGTATGCTTCCTATGTCAGTGGAGACTGTGCCCAGGACCCTGTAACAGAGCAGTGGAGACACAGACAGGGGAGTCTCAAGGAAGAAGAAGAAAAAAACAGAAGAAGAAGAAGGAGAAGGAGAGGACAAAGTGGAAGAAGTAGTCAACCTGTAGTTAGCACTGCAGGATGGAGTGGATTGACTGTGGGGCCCAAGAAGGTTGGATCTCATGTTCCTGAGCCTGGGTCACTGGAGGAGCACTACGACCTTTGGGTTGTGTTGGTCAGTGATGTCTGGCTTCATTATGGATTGGAAACAAGTGCTGATGAGGTAGCATGATGTGGAGACAAAAAAGGAACCTTGGTCCCAGGGTACATGGTTGAGTCAATGATTTGGCTCAACTCTGGTTGAGTCCAGAGATTTGAGGAGATATCCCGGTAGTGATGTGTCAAAATCATGTCATTCTGTCCACTGCTGTTGCTCCTTCGGGGGGCAGTAGAGAGTGCATTTCTGTCCTGGGGTCTCTGTCCCTGATGGAGGCTGGATCAGCAGGGAGAGGTGTGGAGATCTGTGAGCACAGGGCAGGGTCAACACTTCAGAGAGTGGGGCTAGAGTAGGATCCCTGCTGGAGCTCAGGAAGCATTCATCTGGGTGGTAAGTAAGAACAGGGAGGACTAGGGGCATTCAGTCTGTGGTGGCCACGATCTGACACCTTGATCCTTAAGTCGCCAATGAGGGCACACCTGCCTCACACTTCTTACTCCATTCCACACCCTGAGGAATTGGGTCTGTGATGGTTAAATTACGTGTAGCTTGTGTAGGCCATGAGAGCCAGATGTTTGGTCTAACATGATTTTAGTAGTTTCTGCGAATATATATTTCACATGATATTAAGAAGTAAATGAGTAGGGGCACCTGGGTGGCTCAGTCAGTTAAGCAACTGACTCTTGATTTCAGATCAGGTCATGATCTCACGGTTCATAAGATTGAACTCTGCATTGGGGTCTGAGCTGAAAGCATGAAGCCTGATTGGGATTCTCTCTTCCCTTCTCTCACTGCCTCCCCCCACCCCACTGTGCTCTCTCTCTTCTCAAATAAAGGAATAAATTTTAAAAAATGGAATTAAGTCAGTAGACTTTTATTAAAGCTAATTACCATCCATAATGTGAATGTGCCTCATCCAATCAGTTGAAGGCCTTGATGTAGAAAAGACTGACCTTGCACAGAAAGAAGGGATTCTGGGAACACATTGCCCTCAGAACAAAACTACAACGTCTACACTTCCTCTCCTGGGTCTGTGGCCTTCCAGCCCACACTGTGGATTTTGGACTTGCCAACCACTACAACAATGGATAAGATTCCTTAAAATAAATATCTCAGATAGATTGATATGCACACATAGACATGCACATATACATACATTATATTACACATACATACACACATGCATCTTATTGGTTCTGTTTCTCAGGAGAACCCTAACTCATGTGCAGTCCTTTATCCAAATCTCAGTCTTATTCTTTGTTTTTTTCTAGCCCTTTGCATGGTTCAGTTCTACAGAGGGATCAAGACAGCTGATCAGGCAATGCTAAGTCTGTGCTCTAGGTCCTGCAAAGACCTTGAGAAATCATGATCACAAAGTGATCACAGGTGTCAGGTGGTGGGGAAGTGACCACCATTGAAGTTTCTTGCAACTCTTCACCTTCTTTCTACCTCTGGGAAGAGAAGGTCATCATGTGAGTAATATACTTTTTGTTTCTTTTTTTTTTTAATTTTTTTAAATGTTTATTTATTATTGAGAGAGAGAGACACAGAGTGTGAGCAGGGGAGGGATAGAGAGAGGGGGAGACACAGAATCTGAAGCAGGCTCCAGGCTCTGAGCTGTCAGCACAGAGCCTGACACGGTGCTTGAACTCACGATCTGTGAGATCATGACCTGAGCCGAAGTCAGTCGCCTAACGAACTGAGCCATCCAGGCCCCCCTATACTTTCTGCTTTCTAACTCTCATGTGAATGCCTACATTTCAAATCAACACCTCGTGCCTGGGAGTGAGTGTGTGTTGGTCTGGAATTGATCAGGTGCATGGACATCAGAATGGTCATGGGATTGAGCTATGATTTTATGAGATGGAAACAACCTGGCCCATGTCCCCTGCCCAGATGCCAGTGTCCATAGTCCATGTCCCAACTTGAATAACAAAGAGGGTAGAGGGAAGAAGAGGTGGCAGGCACGGCCATATTTGGTGAAACTTATCATTTTCTTCTCCTATTTGAACCCCAAATCCCCAACTATGTGATTAGTCAGTGACTAAGCCCAGTTCCAACCAGATAGCCACTGTATACCCAAGCCACTCGGACAATCCCCTACCTGGTCACCATGATGATTTCAGGGGAGATGGTGGAGTGATCTGGTCCAGGCAACTTGAAAACCAAAGTTTCTGGTCAATGGGTCATGGAGGGCAAATCTCTCGTCCAGAGGGTGTGTTGTATGGACCTCATTCTGGGACTGCAGGGACATTTGTCCCAATCTGGGAAGTCAGCCTGAGACACAGTATGTTTTACTTCTGTTTCTTCTCTCTACTTCCAGACACTGTCAGTTCCCTGAGCAGGTGTACCCTCCATGTGTTTCCTTTGCTGTGTCATGACCCCTTAGACCCAAGTCTGCCATGTAGCAAGGGTTCAGTAAAGGGTGTGAATGCATACCATTGGAAGAGTGGACTATCCTAAGCCAGACACAGCTGGACTCTGAGTCCTGGTTCTGTCCTGACCCCTTGATAAGGACTGAACTGTGTGCCCTCAAAACCCTATGTGGAAATCCTAACCCACATTGTGATGTTTGCAGATAAGGCATTGAAGCATGTAATTATGGATTAACGAGGTCATATGGGTGGTGTCCTAAAACATAGGGATGATGTCTTTATAAGAAGAGGTAGAGACACCAGAGGAGAAAACACAAACAAGGCCATGTGAGCACCAGGAAGAACACCACCATCTGCAAGCCAAAGAGAGAGACCTCAGGAGAAATCAAAGCTGGCAACACTTTGAACTTGGACATTCAGCATCCAGAACTGTGAGAAAATCAGTATCTTTTGGATTAGCCACACAGTCTACGGTTATGTTATGGTAGCCCTAGCAGACAGGCACAAGCCTCAGGGACTCTGTCCCCAGGGCAATATCCCAGCGTACAGGAATTTCTGCTCAGTTAGCATGAAACAGAAAATGTGTACCTGCAAGACAGGCTGCAGAGACACAATTGAGAGGACAAGGACACATATCCTAGAGAAAGTTCCCTGAGTTGGGTTTCAGACCTCAGATTTAGGTCAAACAAAAGGGGAACCGGCTATCTTGGCAGAAGATGGGGGCTGCAAAAGAAATCCCATCACTTCAGGGACAGCATGTTTTAGTCTCACTTCCCCACAGGCCTGGAGCACTGTGTGAGCTCTCAGACTATCATCCCATGCTGAGCAGTAATATCAGCCTCGTCCTCAGCCTGCAGCCCAGTGATGGTCAGCGTGCCTGAACTGCCAGACTTTGAGCCAGAGAATCTATCTGGGACCCCCGAGGGTTTGCTGTTATCCCGATAGATGACAGTTTTGGGGCCCATTCCTGGGACTTGTTGGTACCAGCTCACAGCATTACCACCCCCGATGTTGGAGCTGCTTCCGGTGCAGGAGATGGTGATCCTCTGGCCTAGGGTCCCAGACACTGATGATGGCTGAGTCAGCACAGACTGGGCCCAGGACCCTGCAAATGAGAGACACAGAGACCGTGATGCCGGGGTCTAGAGACAAGAGGAAAAAGCAGGACCCACATGTCCTCCAAGGGCCCCTTCCCTTGGCCTCACATCCAGTTACCTGTACAGTGAGCAAGTAGGGTGAGGAGAAGAGGGGTCCAGGCCATGGTGGAAGTCATCACTGTTCCTACCTTCTGTAACCCATGGTGTGCAGACCTCCCCTAATAGGTCTCTTCCCCCTTTTCATTCTCTAAGAGGGGGAGGATCTGTCCATGCAAATGAGATTCATAGCTGTCTAACACTTCACTGGCCCTGGGTCAGGTCTCTCTGTTGAGGAGGTAAGGGGATGGGTATGGGAGGGGCTGTGTGGGGCCAGGGGGTGTGGATGTCACCGCTGTGAGCCCTGAACATAGGGCACAGGCAGTTCCAGGTGGCAGGTCCCAGCTCTGATCACCTTTTAACCCTTGAAATGGGCCGTATGTGTCCCTTGGTGGTCCAGGCCCAGACACAGCATTGTGTGACATGTGACTGGAGCCAGTCAGACACACCTCCTGACATCCTACTGCTTTGTCCCCTATCCCCTGCTTTAGGGCCAGGTATCCCCTTATGTTGCCTCCCATTACCTCAAGGAAAGCTGTATACTCTACCCAGACTCTTCAAGTTCTGGCCATGGCTACCTTGGCTGTTCATGGGTCAGGGTCGAGGTGGCGTCTCGGCTCAGATTCCTTTTCAGTCAGGATCAAATCCAGAGCACTGTGCTACCCCCATGAAGACGTGTCTCTTTCTGTGCAGGACACATGTTTTTTCCTCTTATGTGATTCCTTGCTTGTTACAAATTTAGCAGTGTATCTCCAACACACAAAAAAATATTTTTTCAAAGTCCATTTTCCTGGTGAACTGTAAGTATTTTTGTTTTTTATCTGATCTTTATTCAAGATTCACCATTTTATTGGTCTTCTCACTAATAGATGAGTTGAG
This sequence comes from Panthera onca, assembly GCF_046562875.1. Taxonomy (NCBI): domain Eukaryota; kingdom Metazoa; phylum Chordata; class Mammalia; order Carnivora; family Felidae; genus Panthera; species Panthera onca. The sequence continues at coordinate 19,136,733 of NC_138350.1, forward strand.
TAACATATTTTACACTTGTTCATTTTGTATTTGTATGAGAATCAGATATTTGGCTTTTTGAGTCTGGCTAATTCTGATCCCACTCCCAGGACACAGAAAAGGTTAAATGTGTCAGTGCCTTCTGTGACCTCCCTGTGAGGTGGAGTCTCTCAGCAATGATCTTGAGGTGGCCTGGGGTGGCACTTACTGGGGACTGGAGCAGATGAGGAACCATCATGGGATGTGTACAGAGCATCTTGTGCTGGGCCTCTGGGACTGATCCTCTCCTGAGGAAGGGACAGATGGAGGAGAAAACCACAGGTGGTCATGGGATGTCTTATATTTTATAAGACATTAGAAAACTCTGGGAGTCAGAATTACAACCGTATGAGACAGAAACCCCATGGTCTGTGTCCCCTGCTCAGCTCTTAACGTACACAACACAAGACTCAAACATGAACCAGCTATGAGGGTGGAGGGCAGAGCTGGTAATAAAGAGCTGAGTGATATACAAGGTGGGGATGCTTGCACAAACCGTCTGACCTTTTCCTCTCCTATCCAGACCCACATCTTCCAGTCATGCTGTCAGAACGTGATTGATCCTGGCTCCAAATGCTGGGATGAACCTCATGTTTCTGGGAGAAATCAGATGAATTTCTTTCTGGTACCATGTTGATGGCAGGGAAGATGGTGTAAGAGATCTGGTCCAGTCCTGAAGCCTGGGATTCCTGATCAATGGGTCCAGGATGATGAGAATCTCTTATTCTGTATGGCTTGTTGTGTGGATGAAACACATGGGAATGCAGAGGCATTTTGTTCCTATTTGGGAAATCAGCTTGGGGACATGGGGGTCATGGAGAAGGGTCGTCTCAGATAACTATCAGAGAAAGAAGAGTGAGTCCTGAAGGATTTCCCTCTTGTTATCTGGAGAGGAAATATGCCTGTGTTTTATTTTCTTAAGTTTTATTTATTTATTTATTTTGAGAGAGAGAGAGAGAGAAAGAGAAAATGAGTAGGGGAGGGGCAGAGAGAGAGCGAAAGAGAATCCCAAGCAGGCTCCACACTACCAATGCAAAGCTGCCTGACGTGGGGCTTGAACTCACAAACCGTGAGATCATGGCCTGAGCTGAAATCAAGAGTCAGATGCTTAAGCGACCCAACCACCCAGACACCCCGAAATATCCCCATGTTACCACTGAACAAGACAGGGAAGTTGTTGACGCCTCCATCATGGGGGTGAACTTGGGACCTCATCTCCATACCTCTGATCAAGAATGTTCTCCCTAGGAGCTCACTCACATGCCATCCAGCTCCTAAGGGTTAGCTCCAAGCCACACCCCCTTCTTCGGTGCCTCCTTCCTCCCCAAACTTGCTGAATCTGCCCATTATCCTCTAACAGCTACCAGTGTTCCCACTGGCTTCCTTCCTCCCTCCTCCTCATTCATGTTCACTGAAACATCTGGACTTTTCTTCATAAGCTTGAATTAGATCCTGTGTCTTTTTGTCAAATGCTCCAGTGGCTCCTGTATCCACCTACAATACTCAACTCCCCTCACTCCATGGTAACAGTTTACATGTGTTTATGCTTTTCCTGGTTTGTTTTCCCTGTCCCAGATAGCGTCAGCTCCCTGAGGACAGGGGCAATCCCTGTCTTGCCTACACTGTATCCTGAGCCTCTAGACCAAGTGTGGTACCAAGTATGTTTTAGTAAATAGTGTGGGACGAAGGAGCTCTTGGTGAGTCAACTGTCCTAAGTCAAATGCAGTTGGACTCCTGTGTCTCTGGTTCCAACCTGACACTTCATGGACCTGGCCCCCAGGGAAGGCTGACCATTGCATCAAGGGATTTCTGCTCAATGTGAGACGGTATCACAATATGTGTTGCCAAGGACTGGATTTGGGGACATAGTTTGAGAGGATGAGGACAGATTGTAAATTATGTACAGTTAGATGCAATAAGTGTCCAGAGAGTGAAGGGCCCACAAGAGGAGGAGGGAGGCTGCATCTTGATTCTTCACTGATCTGGAACAGTGTTTGTCCAGATGGCCCCATGTCTGGACCCAGTGGTCAGACTTGTCTTAGGACAGGACCTAAGAAATCATGCCTTGGCAGACCTGAAGCCAGAGGTTTCATCTCAGATAACAATGAGACAAGATCTCCTCAGTCCCTATTTCTATGGCTTCCACATATGTGTTTTGTGCCAGGCCACAATTTCATCTCATGTTGCTGCTTTTTCTGCTACAGATGATTTTGTCCTTGAGATCTGACCCCAACCTCATGGATGGATGAGTCTGTAGATCCTGGAAACAGGAACCTAAATTACAGAAAATATAGGGGGCAGGGATATTTGGAGTTCCTTATTACTTGGTCCAAAGCCTAACTCACTTTGGGGATTCAGAGCACAAAGCTCGGGATGCCAGCAAGGTTAGCGAATGGGGAGGGAATGGCAGAAAAGAGAAAATAAATCTGAATACAAATTGAGAAGGAAACCCTGGGCGTTCCTCTGCTACATCGGTGCAGGAGACTTGATACACATTTGCTAAGATACACACTCATTTTAAATTTCCTCACAGATCAGTTCATTCCTTACAAGATCACGTAGATCTTGCCTTACATTGACAAGTTAGTAGAAAGAATCCATGAAAACTGTCATTGTAGACAGATGAAATTGGGAGTGGGTGCTCAAGGAGCTAGAATCTCATTTCCTCCTAGGCCTGGGACATGGGGCCTTTCATTGTGCTGGTCAGTGGGGTTCAAATTCATCCTTAAGTTGCAGTCAAGAACTTCAGCACACAAGACTTCTCCAGTAGGCATGACTTCCCACTACATATGCCTCCACAAGACCAGGCAAACAACATCCCATGTGGGGTAGGGATACACCCACATGCCTTCCAAGAGAGGCCAAGGCAGCCATTGGAGGTGACCTCTTTTTGATCAGTTTCCTCAGACTGTCTTCCCGGGAATTATGGATGCAAGTTCCACTTGTAACCCTTGAAAATACAGAGTTTCTGAGATCACATGCTGCCCTCTTCATGTGCCTGTCTTCTGGCCCCAATTCTCCAACAAGTTACAAGTCACAGGGTCCTTCGCCAGGTTGAAGTGATGAACAGAAACCATCGCCCCAGATGCACACTGTGGGGGGCACTATATAGACTCATCGCCAGGGGTCCCCAGCAACAGGCCTGTTGCACTCACACTCCGTGCTTCCGCCTTCGGACAGAGGGTCCTCTACCCGGTCTGTGTCCTTGGTTGACACTGCATGTCTGTGCTCTCACCCTGACTTGTTTCTTCTGACTTCAGACCAACTTCCTGGGCCTTATCCTCCTCAGAGACAAGCTGGCCTGAGGACACAGGGCAGGATTCTCCCAGGGCTATATTCCAGTCACATGTTTTCTTAGTGTTTCTACTTTCTTTTCTTTTTTCTTTTCTAAAATTCCCCACCATTTCAAGGACATTTTACCAAAGCTATTACAATGATTGTATTGGTCAATTCTGGGAGGATTGACATCTTTACCAAGTTGAATATTTAAGATTAAATTTTTTAAAGTTTATTTTTATTTTATTTTTGAGACAGAGAGAGACAGAGCATGAACGGGGGAGGGTCAGAGAGAGAGGGAGACACAGAATCGGAAGCAGGCTCCAGGCTCTGAGCCATCAGCCCAGAGCCCAACGTGGGGCTCGAACTCATGGACCGCGAGATCATGACCTGAGCTGAAGTCGGACGCTTAACTGACTGAGCCACCCAGGCGCCCCCAAGTTGAATATTTAGACCCATAAGCCAGATAGATTTGTACATGTATTTAAACCTTTAATCTCCCTTTGAATGGTTTATAATTTTTAGTGCATAAAATTCTCAAATTCTTTCAGATCTTTCCTTATATGTTTCATATTTTTGATGCTATTGTAGATGATATTATTTCTAATTTTCATCTTTGGAGGTTGATGCTAGAATAGATAATACAATTCCCACGTGTGTGTGGGGATTGCATCCCCACCCCAAATGGAAACACTCGGACCAGAAGCATATCTGAGTCACTCTACACTTTCCAGAGAGCATGGCCAGAATCAGCCTTTTCATTCTTATCCAATTTCTTCATTAAGAGCTATTAATCTCTGAGCATGGGATTACTTCCAGTGCAACATTAACAGGGTGAGACTATATTATCAATGGATTAATCCAAATTTTGATCTGAAGAAAAGTATGTGATACTATCAGATCAAGTGGACTGAGGAAACTCAGGTGCTGACAGAAGAAATGACAATGCCATTGACCCCCTAAGCCAGGCAGGGTAGAGCCCCTGTTGTGAAGGGCACACCAGGTCAGGAGGGTGCAGGCCAGGTTTTTGTTTCACTTCCCCATAGATCTGGAGCACAGTGGAAGTCTTTAGAAGGAGGGTAGCTGGGTCATCCCCTGCTGGCACAGGGAACCTGTAAACACAGACCCTCATGGGAAACGGGGCAGCGGAAAAGGTGAAGCTGCTTGGTGGTCTGTGACAGTGAGGGTGACACCCACTCAAGAGCTGCCATGGATCTGGAGATGTCCCTACCTGTGCAGTGAGCCAGGAGCACCAGGAGCACAAGGAGAAGGGTCCAGGCCATGATGGATGCTCCTCCTGCAGCCCCAGATCAGGGCGGGCATGTAGCGGTTTCTTTTGTCTTCTCCCTGGACTCATGGGGACCAGCTGTTCACACAGATTTCCATCCTGCCTACTAGCTGAAGTGTCAGCTTAGTCCCTTAGAAAGAGGGGGCTGATTTCCACAGAGACTCAGAGTTTGTCTCCTGGGAGGGACCAGGGAAGAAACAGCTGCTGGAAATTTCCACAGACCTGTGAGCAGGAGACCCCTCCCAGCCAGAGGGGACACAGCTGCTGAGTCCTCACTAGCACACATAGGCAAAAGTGTGGGCGCCCTAAGGGGGTTGTAGGGTACACAGCAGGGGGCCCCCAGTGTGCTCTTCCTGGGGAGGCCGACAGTGCCCCCTGCTGCCCACAGGTCAAGCTTCAGTCTGTCCCTGGAAAGGATGTCAGGGACACTGACCTGACAGCCTGGCCACTGTCAGACCACAAGCATCCACGTGCCATATGCCCTAGTGCCCAAGGTAACTCATATGAACAAACAGCCTTCCCACCAAGAATTTCTGTGTTTGTCAGAGAAAGAATTGTGGTGAATCACCACCAAGCACCGTGAATGGGGCCGCAGTGGGTTGAGAATGCAGCGGTTTCTGGAAGCACACACCTGAGCTGCTGTCTCAGGTGGGCCACATGAGGGAGGAGACTGGTTCTCTGGGTGGAGAGTTGGGACCAGGGTTCCTACAGCAGGACAAATAAAACACACTACCTTCCCAGAAGAAAGATGGAATTGGAGGTGGGTGGGGCATCAGATATGATGTGTTGAGGGGACGGAAACTACGTCATTTGACAGCAGCTTTGAGCAAATGGAATGTAAGTGCGAAAGGGGTGAGGACGTTTGACGCCTAAGTGTAAAAGTACTTCTATGTCAGAGTGAGGTGCTTGGCTTTTATTTTATTTGTATTTCTTAGAGATTGAAAACGGGAGAAATATTGTTGAAATGCAGCATATTGTTTTTATTTATTCTGTTTAACTTTTCAGCTTTTCCAAGTATAATAAAAAATCAAACATAGTATGCACTTAAGGCACAGAATGGAGATTGGATATACATTAAAATTGTGAGGTGAAACAATCAAGCTAATCAATACATTTATCACTTCATATACATGCCAGTTTTCTATTTTTATTCCTCCCTCCCTCCCTCCTTCCTTCATTCCTTTCTTCGCTCTCTCTTTTCTTCTTTCTTTCTTTCTTTCTTTCTTTCTCCTCTCTCTTTTCTTCTTTCTCTTTTCTTTCTTTCTTTCTTTCTTTCTTTCTTTCTTTCTTTCTTTCTTTCTTTCTTTTTTTATGAGAACCCTTAAGATCTATCCTGTCTGCAAATTTCAAATCTACAGTACAGTATTATTAACTAAGAAACTTATACTTTAGACAGACATTGTGGTGTCAGTTTCAACAATGTGCCTGACGACAACAGAGCAGGCAAGGCCGTGTCCGGAGGGCCTGAGGGCTGAGTATACAGGGAATCTGGAGGAGGAAGATGAGCAAGTAGGGCCCACAAGGAAGGGCATGGAGAGGTGACCGTGGCCCTGGACTGAGGGTGAGGGAAAGGATGAGCTGAGGGCTCCAGCTGTGTGCACTGTCGGGAAGGACATGAGAAGGAAAAATAAGGTTGAGGACAGTTAAAGGGGTTTGTGTCACATGTGTAAAGGTGGGCATGTGGGAACTACATGGGAACAAGAACGTGAGATATGCGAAGTCCGTCTTCCCCGTACAGTGGCCGGAGCATCGCTTCCTGCTGTGCACTAGCTCCGGGTCAGTGGTAAGGAAAGGAGAAGATAAGAGAGGGGGGAAGATGAAAAAAAGGAATAAGAAGGAAACGCAGGGAGCACCCCTGCTCACAGAACCAAGATAAAGCGTACAAATCCATTAGAAGTAAATCAGGAAATCCCTCAGTTTTTTTTTTTTTACTCCTGTCTTTATGTAATTACTTAAGCAATTACCGTTCAGATTTGTGCTCCTTTTAATTCTTCTGTTCTCTTTTTAATGTGTACTATTTTTTTTCTGTATTCATTCAGTTACTAAGACCATTGTGTTAATATCTGCAACTGTAATTGTGGGCTAGTTATTCCTCTCTTTGCTTCTATAATTTATTCTTCAGATAATTTTGCAAAGGTATGTTATTATATACTTCTCTTTTTTCTTGAATAGATTATTTTATCACTATTAAATGTGTCACTGGTTTTCTAGAAAATTTCTTCCCTTAGTCTTTGGCGTGACACTTATATAACCACATCTTTTTGTACTTTCATGGTTACAGGGTATACTTTTTTTTAAATTGTAACCATCATGCTCTGTTAGGTCAATCCATGTCTGTAACTGGAACAATTTGTCCATTTAAATGCAATATAATTTAACATCATTATGTAGTATATTAAGTTTAATATCATTTTTGTTATTTTGTTCTCTTCTTAAATCTAGATTTAGATTTAAACAATTTAAGTTCCTTTATTACTCTTTTCTTAGAAGTCTCTGTTTGTCAAAAGACTACCTGCTCTCCGCAGAGAGGTATCCACTGTATTTACTTTCCAATCTGGGTTTTGACCGGGCCTTTGTACTCAGTCTGGAATTTAATTTTCTTTTCTGGTGTACTTATGACTCATTTTCCTCTCTATTAGTCCAGTTTTGTAAGTGTTCTCAGGATGAACATTGATATAAAACATTATACAGTAAAAGGGACCTCTATCTTCTTAGAAATTCTTTCTCAGCTCATCCATTAAGGGGCATTCAGGGAAGGGAATCCCACTCACATTCATCCCTATTATATTTATTTGGTAATGTTCCATGGGTTAACAGTGAAAAGACAACAAAATGTCTGGATTTTTTCCGGTAATATCAGGGTTCTCTGGACAATGTAGGATGGGTTCATAGGCCTTTTTCTCTAAAATAGTGAGATTCCTTTCAGCATCATTCCAGACCGAGTCAGAGGGAAAACAGAGAAAGACTATGACACATGCTCTTACACTTTACTGGTCTCACCCTGGTAATTACATCTGCAACAGTCTCATTTACAAAAAGGTCTCATCCTGAAATATGAGAGTTTTTAGAACTTTTAATCACATGAATTGTTGGAGACACAGTTCAACGCGTAACAATTAATATCCACAGTTTTTTCAGATTTTCTTAGTTTTTCCCTAATGTCCTTTTTCTGTAGTAAGATCCAGTTTAAGATTCTTTGAGACATTGAGTTGTGAATTGTCCTTAAGCTTCTCTTACTGTGACACTTCTTCAGACTGTCCCTCTTGTTGGTGCCTTTGTCCATACTTACTGAGTGGGGGTTATGCCTGACGTCATTCAAGCCAAGGGATTACACCTGTTCCATGAAATCTCTGGACGGGAATGTGTCTCATCTGATCCATTTATTTATACCATCAGTTAACAATATGGACGGCAGATACATGTGTAGACACTGAGTTACAACCCAATCCTTTTATGTTCCTGTGGTTGAAATCTTTCTAGTTTTGCCTCAGGGGGGCCCTTTAGGTTGGCTTGAGAGCTCCTAGACAAACCCTGTCCTTGTGTGTGTGCTCACATGGGTATGTGTGGTGGTTGTGCGCTGATTTGCTTGCGTTTGTTTGGGAGACAATGCCAGACAATGACAGAGTGTCATTTAAGGGCCATTAGTATCATATAGAATAATCTGTGGCTCAGAGTGTTTTCCTCTGTTCACATGATTAATTCTTTTTCGGTGTTTAGCACCCCCACGACCTACAGATGTTTGCAGAGTTTTGCTTCTTCCAATGTTGGATATAATTATCAAATTATTTATAAAAGTGGCACCTCCTGGGTGACCTCTTAGTTGGTTCCTGGTTTGGGTATTTACATTTAAACTTAGAATAAGTATCCATGTGCCAAGTTTAAGTTGCTTCCAGGCCTTAGTGATTAGGAATAAGTTATTATAAGCATTGAAGTGCAGGGTTTTTCCTATGGACAAAAGTTTTGAAACTTATCTTCATAATTTTATAATTTTAAATTGGCATTTTTTCACAAATAAGAGATAACAAGACAACACTAGACACCACCAATGAGATAATAGTACCAGATGCAAATAAGGCTGACTTATTTTTCAGGTACCACATGGGTAGAGTTCAGAGGAAAAATGAAAATGCTTCATTTCTTTTTATATCAGAAGGAAAAATTGATATGATCTGGCCTAGAATAAAATACCTCAGCTGATAAAACAAGAGATTTCTCTTTCATCAAGACTCTGTGTTGGAAGGGCTTTCTGAGAGTGACTTTGAGGACAGAAAGGACAGGAGGAACCTCACTCACGGGAGGTGCCCTTGCATGGACCTGCGCCCAAGTCATCAGCCACAGAATGAGCAGAATCACAGGCTAAGCTGAGAAGGCAACTGCTGATGTGTTTCCCTCTTTACAGATGAGTAACTAGGTTTTTGTCTCACTTCCCCACAGGCCTGGACCACTGTGTAAGCTCTGCCACTGCTATACCATGATGAGCAGTAATAACCAGCCTCGTCTTCGGCCTGGAGCCCAGTGATGGTCAGGGTGCCTGTGCTGCCAGACTTGGAGCCGGAGAATCGATCAGGGACCCCTGAGGGTCGGTTGCTATTATCATAGATGATGGTTTTGGGGGCCATTCCTGGGATTTGTTGGTACCAGCCCACGTAACTACCAACTCCAGTGCAGGAGATAGTGACCCTCTGGCCCAGGGCCCCAGACACTGAGGATGGTTGATTCGGCCCCGACTGAGCCCAAATCCCTGGAAAGAGAAACAACAGAGAGGATATTCCTGGGGTCTAGAGACAAGAGGAGGAATCAGGCCCACACCTGTGCTTCCAGAACCCCTTCCCGTGTCCCCACATCGAGTCACCTGTGCAGTGAGCGAGGAGGGTGAGGAAGAGAGGGGACCAGGCCATGGCGGAGGTCAGCACCGATCCTGCCTTCTGTTGCCTCACAGCTGAGCAGAGTCTCCCTTCACCTCTCCCTTCACCTCTTGATCTGTTGAGAGGGGGAGGGCCCAACCATGCAAATGCGACCCCCCTGTTTTCTGACTCCTCACTGACTTCTATAGGTGCCTCTGCCTGAGGAGGCCAGGGGGATGAGCAAGGGAGGGGCAACTTTAGGGCAGGGGGTGGGGAGGTCACAGATGTGAGCCCTGAGCCGAGGGCACAGACAGTGGCAGGTGGCAGGACTCAGCTCTGGTCTACCATGACCCCTAAGAAACAGGGCTTGAGTGCCCCTTAGCGTCCAGACACAGACATGCCATTGTATGACGTTAGCAGAGCCCATCAGAGACCACTTCTGCCTCCCCACTGCTCTAGCCTCTGTCCTGCTTCAGGGCTAGGCCAGGTGTCCCCACATGTGGCCCCCATCACCTCAGGGCAGACTCTGTTCTACTCAAACTCCTGGGGGTGAGCCTGTCCATGGCTCCCTTGACTGTTCATGGGTCAGGCCAGAGGAGGTGTCTCTATACACATTCCTGTAAGAGTAAAGGTGTACCAATAGGGGAAGGAGTTATCTGGATATGACAGCGGAGGCAGGGCTCCAGGCATGGGTGCCTGGGAGCAGCAGAGAACAGAGGGCAGCTCCCATGGGGAAATTTGGCAGATGGACCTGACCCTGATGAGATCGTTCTTTACATGTGCTTCTTAGATGGAGTGTGTTGATTCACACTCTATCTTGGGATCTATGTGAATGTGCTCATTGTCAGACGTCTGAGTCATTCCAGTTTTCTCTCCCAAAGTGCATCAGGAAATATCAGTGAGATCCTAAGGATCCCATCTGGGGAATCTGCTCTAGGATTCATGTATACTCTTTCTGAATTCCTTCCCAAATCATGGTAGCTCTGTTCCGGAGACCTTGCAAAGGCCCGTTTCAGCCTATGCGTTCCTTGGGTGTAAGAGGAACTTGAATGACTTTCTGGTCTTTTTATTCTATGGCATCAATCTATGTGTCTCTCGAGAACAATACCACGTTGGTTTTCATGACTACAGCTTTGTTAATATAATTTCAAATGGGAAGTATGGTGTCTCGAGGTTTGTTCCTTCTCAAGATTGTTTTGGCAATTTGGGGTCTTTTCTGGTTGTATACAAATTCGGGTTTTTTTAGTTTCTGTGAAAAATGTCATTGGAATTTTTATGGGGATTGCATTGAATTTATAGAGTGCTTTGAGTAGTGTGGACATTTTAGCATTATATTTATTGTGGAGATGCCTGGATTTAGGAACTACCTGAAGGTTGTGTATGAGGTCTAAGTGTTTGTCTAAGATGACCTCCATCTCTGTGGTTAAAAATGTGGATGGATTATGATGATTCAAACGAAAGAAAAGATACTAGTTTTGGCAATAAGGTAAAGAATGTGGATATGTGCATTTTTTATTTTTATTTTTTTCACTGATGTACTCTTTTTAAATCAAAACCTTTCCTGGGCACCAGCTAAGTACCGGTAAGGTGCAGACACTTAGTGTGGGAGGACAAACAAAACTGTCAAGGTCGTGGAGCCTGTTGGGTTTTCATCTGATTCACTATGACAGACAAGGAGGAGATGTTTCTTGTGAGGTATTCAATGGGAAGCATTAAATATTTATAGGACTAGAACACACGGTTGTATGTTAACCGAGAGTTGATGACTAGAAGTGTGTATGTGTATAACTGTATCTTATGTATTATCTTTATGAAGTTTGTGTTTTATATATATATATGTGTGTGTGTGTATATATATATATGTATATGTATATATATGTATGTATATATATATATACACATATATATGTGTATATATATATACATATATATGTGTATATATATATATACATACATATATATGTGTGTATATATATATATATATATATATATATATATATATATGATATAAATCCCAGGAGATATATCCTAGATGTATTGTCATGAACAGTATAGAGAGGGATTAGATAAACCACTGGGGAAAATAATTGTGTGAATATTTACAGGAGGAGTAGAAACTTGTGTGACACAGAGAAGGACTGGAGAGGGATCTGGTGTGAGTAATTATAATACATTGCACACTGAGAAAGGAGGGCTTAGAGCACCAGGAACTTCTGGGTCATGGGACTGAGCTCCGTTGGGTAGTAAGGTCTGTCTGGATGATACCTGTTCGGGTATTTTCCTGCTGGCCTGCCTCACAGCTCAGTCTCTCAGTGCCAGTGTGAACAGGCCACCGCTGACCCCGGTCCTGGTCACCCAGCTGCTCTGATAACACACAGCATCCCTAGAGGACACTCTGACCTTTGCAGATGGATATTTGAGCTTTCAGTGCCCAAGGAAAGAGCATGATTGCATCCTCTCCTGGGTGATTGGGATGGAGACATTAATTTTCTTCGGGTCACTAACAGCGTCCAGGCTGCTCACCATGGGGCTTAGTTTACAGTGTTTATGTTCCTGGACATATTAGTGTTCCCTGACATTAGGTTTGCTTGCTGCAGGGCCCTGGCATCACTACCAGTCTCCAATCTAAATTTGTTTTAAAGTTTATTTTTTTTAAGACATAGAGAGACAGAAAGACAGAGAGAGAGAGCGAGCAGGGAGTTACAGAGAGATAGCGGGAGACACAGAATCAAGAGCAAGCTCCAGGCTCTGATTCCGTGGCACAGAGCCCAAGGCAGGGCTTCGGCTCACGAACCACGAGATCATGTACTGAGCCAAATTCCTAAACTTAACCGACTGAGCTACCCAGGCACCCCTACCAGTCTCCAATCGAAACCAATTTCAAGGCCTCATATTTCCCAGGTTCACTCCCGGTTCATACGTGATAAAAAGTCCATGGGGGTTATCCTTGAACTTTGAATTCTTTTTGCTGTTGTTGCTGTATTATGAGAATCTCCTGTTATATCCTATCACTTTCATGGTACAGGCTCTGGGGTCTGTGAAGTCTCTGTTTGTCAAAAGACTACCGGCTCTCCGCAAACAAGTACCCACTGTACTCTCTTCCCAATCTGGGTTTTGACCAGACCTTTATACTTAGTCTGGAATTTAATTTTCTTCTCTAGTATACTCATGACCCATTTGCCTCTCTATTAGTCCAGTTTTGTAAGTGTTCTCGAATGAACATTGGTATAAACCATTATACAGTACAAGAAAATCTATCTTAGAAATTTGTTCTCTGCTCATCCATTAAGGGGCATTCAGGGAACGAATCCCACTCACATTCAACCCTATTATCTTTATTTGGTAAATGTTCCATGGGTTAACGGTGAAAAGACAACAAAATGTCTAGATTTTTCCGGTCATACCAGGGTTCTCTGGACAAGGTAGGATGGGTTCATAGGCTTTTTTCTCTAAAATAGTGAGATTCCTTTCAGCATCATTGCAGGCCGAGTCAGAGGGAAAACAAAGACAGAGAAAGCCTAGAACACATGCAGTTACACTCTACTGGTCTCACCCTGGTAATTACATCTGCAACAGTCTCATTTCCAAAAAGGTCTCATCCTGAAATATGGGAGTTTTTAGAACTTTTAATCACATGAATTATTGGAGACACAGTTCAACGCGTAACAATTAATATCCACAGTTTATTCAGATTTTCTTAGTTTTTACCTAGTGTCCTTTTTCTGTTGTATGATCCAGTTTATGATTCTTTGCGACATTGAGTTGTGAATTGTCCTTAAGCTTCTCTTACTGTGACACTTCTTCAGACTGTCCCTCTTTTGGTGCTTTTGTGCATACTTACTGAGTGCGGGCTATGCCTGACGTCATTCAAGCCAAGGGTTTACACCTGTTCCATGAAATCTCTGCACGGAAATGTGTCTCATCTGATTCCATATATTTATATCATCAGTTAACAATATAGACGGCAGACATATGTGTAGACACTGAGTTACAACCCAATCCTTTTATGTTCCTGTGGTCGAAATCTTTCTAGTTTTGCCTCATGGGGGCCCTTTAGGTTGGCTCGTGAGCTCCTAGACACACCCTGTCCTTGTGTGTGTGCGCACACGGGTATGTGTGGTGGTTGTGCGCTGATGTGCTTGCGTTTGTTTGGGAGACAATGCCAGACAATGACAGAGTGTCATTTAAGTGCCATTAGTATCATATAGAATAATTCTGTGGCTCAGAGTGTTTTCCTCTGTTCACACGATTAATTCTTTTTCAGTGTTTAGCACCCCCGCGACCTACAGATGTTTGCAGAGTTTTGCTTCTTCCAATGTTGGATATAATTATCAAATTATTTATAAAAGTGGCACCTCCTTGGTGACCTCTTAGTTGGTTCCTGGTTTGGGTGATTATTTTAAACGTAGAATAAATATCCATGTGCCATGTTTAGGGTGCTTTCAGGCTTTAGTGATTAGGAATCAGTTGTTATAAACATTGAAGTGCAGGGTTTTTCCTATGGACAAAATTTATGAAACTTATCCTCATAATTTTATAATTTTAAATTGGCATTTTTTCACAAATAATAGATAAGAAGAAGAGACTAGGCACTGCCATGGAGATAATAGTACCAGATGCAAATAAGGCTGACTTATTCTTCAGGCACCACATGGGTAGAGATCAGAGAAAAAATAAAAATGCGTCATTTATTTTTATATCAGAAGGAAAAATTGATATGATCTGGCCTAGAAGTAAAATACCTCAGCTGATAAAACAAGAGATTTGTCTTCCATCAAGACTCTGTGTCGGAAGGGTTTTCTGAGATTGACTTTGAGGACAGAAAGGACAGGAGGAACCTCACTCACGGGAGGTGACTTTGCATGGACCTGTGCCCAAGTCATCAGCCACAGAATGAGCGGAATCACAGGCTAAGCTCAGGAGGCAACTGTTGATGTGTTTCCCTCTTTACAGATGAGTAACTAGGTTTTTGTCTCACTTCCCCACAGGCCTGGACCACTGTGTAAGCACTGCCACTGCTGTACCACGATGAGCAGTAATAATCGGCCTCGTCCTCGGCCTGGAGCCCAGTGATGGTCAGGGTGCCTGTGCTGCCAGACTTGGAGCCGGAGAATCGATCTGGGACCCCTGAGGGTCGGTTGCTATTATCATAGATGATGGTTTTGGGGGCCATTCCTGGGATTTGTTGGTACCAACCCACGTAACTACCAACTCCAGTGCAGGAGATAGTGACCCTCTGGCCCAGGGCCCCAGACACTGAGGATGGTTGAGTCAGCCCCGACTGAGCCCAAGACCCTGGAAGGAGAAACAAACAGAGAGGATATTCCTGGGGTGTAGAGACAAGAGGAGGAATCAGGCGCACACTTGTGCTTCCAGGACCCCTTCCCGTGTCCCCACATCGAGTCACCTGTGCAGTGAGCGAGGAGGGTGAGGAGAAGAGGAGACCAGGCCATGGCGGAGGTCAGCACCGATCCTGCCTTCTGTTGCCTCACAGCTGAGCAGAGCCTCCCTTCACCTCTCCCTTCACCTCTTGATTTGTTGAAAGGGGGAGGGCCCAACCATGCAAATGCGACCCCCCTGTTTTTTGACTCCTCACTGACTTCTTTAGGTGCCTCTGTGTGAGTATGTCAGGGGGATGGGTAAGGGAGGGGCAATTTCAGGGCAGTGGGTGGGGAGGTCACAGATGTGAGCCCTGAGCAGAGGGCACAGGCAGTGGCAGGTGGCAGTTCTCATCTCTGATCTACCGTGACCCCTCAGAAACAGAACTTGAGTGCCCCTTAGCGTCCAGACACAGACATGCCATTGTATGAGGTGAGCACAGCCCATCAGAGACCACTTCTGCCTCCCCACTGCTCTAGCCACTCTCCCCTGCCTCAGGGTTAGACCAGGTGTCCCACATGTGGCCCCCCATCACCTCAGGGCAGACTCTCTGTTCTACTCAGACTCCTGGGGGTGAGCCTGTCCATGGCTCCCTTGACTGTTCATGGATCAGGACTGAAGAGTTGTCTCTACACACATTCCTCTAACAGTAAATGTGTACCAATAGGAGAAGGAGTTAACTGGATATGACAGCGGAGGCAGGGGTTCAGGCACTCATCCCAATGCAGGAAGCAGCAGAGAGCAGAGGGCAGCTCCCATGGGGAATTTTGGCAGATGGGACCTGACCCTGATGAGATTATTCTTTACATGTGCTTCTTACCCAGGTGGAGTGTGTTGATTCACACTCTATCCCGGCATCTATGTCAATGTGCTCATTGTCAGACGTCTGAGTCATTCCAGTTTTCTCTCCCAAAGTGCATCAGGAAATATCAGTGAGATCCTAAGGATCCCATTTGGGGCATCTGCTCTAGGATTCATGTATATTCTTTCTGAATTCCTTCCCAAATCCATGGTAGCTCTGTTCCGGAGACCTTGAAAAGGTCCTGTTTTCAGCCTATGTCTTCCCTGGTGGTCAAGAGGAACTTGAATGACTTTCTGGTGTTTTTATTCTATGGCATGAATCTATGTGTCTCCTGAGAACAATACCACATTTGTTTTCATGACTACAGCTTTGTAATATAATTTGAAAGTGCAAAGTATGGTGTCTTGAGGTTTGTTCCTTCTCAAGATTGCTTTGGCAGTTTGGGGTCTTTACTGGTTCTATACGAAATTCAGGTTTTTTTTTTTATCTCTGTGCAAAACTTCATTGGAATTTTTATGGGGATTGCATTGAATTTATAGAGTGCTTTGGGCAGTGTGGATATTTTAGCATTACATTTATTGTGGAGATCCCTGGATTTAGGAATTACCTGGAGGCTGTGTGTGAGGTCTACGTGTTTGTCTAAGATGACCTCCATCTCTGTGCTTAAAAATGTGGATGGATTATCATGATTCAAACAAAAGAAGAGATACTAGTTTTGGCAATAAGGTAAAGAATGTGGATATGTGCATTTTTCCTTTTTTTCACTGATGTATTCTTTAAAAATCAAAAACCTTTCCTGAGCACCAGCGAAGTATTGGTAAGCTGCAGACACTCAGTGTTGCAAGGACAAACAAAACTGTCAAGGTCGTGGGGCATGTTGGGTTTTCATGTGACTCACTATGACAGACAAGGAGGAGATGTTTCTTGTGAGGTATTCAATGGGAAGGATTAAATATTTATACGCTAGAGCACACGGTTCTATGTTAACCAAGAGTCGATGACTAGAAGTGTGTATGTGCGCATGTAACTGTATCTTATGTTTTATTTATATGTAGTTTGTGTTTCATATATTTTTATATGTACACATATATGTACGTGTGTGTATATATATATATATATATATATATATACATATACACATATATATGTGTGTATATATATGATACAAATCCCAGGAGATATATCCTAGTTGTATTGTCATGAACAGTGCAGAGATGGATTAGATAAACCACTGGGGAAAATAATTGTGTGAATATTTACATATGAGTAGAACCTTGTGTGACACAGAGAAGGCCTAGAGAAGGATCTGGTGTGAGTAATTATAATACATTGCACACTGAGAAAGGAGGGCTTAGAGCACCAGGAACTTCTGGGTCATGGGACTGAGCTCTGTCGGCTAGTAAGGTCTGTCTGGAAGATACCTGTTCAGGTATTTTCCTTCTGGCCTGCCTCACAGCCCTGTCCTCTCAGTGCCAGTGTGAACAGGCCACCGCTGACCCCGGTCTTGGTCACCCAGCTGCTCTGACAACACACAACATCCCTAGAGGACACTCTGACCTTTGCAGATGGATATTTGAGCTTTCAGTATTCAGGGAAGGAGCATGAGTAGATCCTCTTCTGGGTGCTTGGAATGGAGACATTAATTTTCTTCAGGTCACTGACAACGTCCCGGCTGGTCAACATAGGGCTTATTTTACAATGTTTATGTTCCTGGACATATTAGTGTTCCCTGACATTGGGTTTGCTTGCTGCGGGGGCCTGGCATCGCTACCAGTCTCCGATCTAAATTTGTTTTAATGTTTATTTTTTTTTAGAGAGAGAGGACAGAGAGAAAGAAAAAAGAGAGACATAGAGAGAGAGAGAGAGAGAGAGAGAGAGAGAGAGCAGGGAGGTACAGAGAGAGAGCGGGAGACGCAGAATCAAAAGCAAGCTCCAGGCTCTGATTCTGTGGCACAGAGCCCCAGGCAGGGCTTTGGTTAATGAACCACGAGATCAAGACCTGAGCCAAAGTCTGAAGCTTAACCGACTGAGCCATCCAGGCACCCCTACCAGTCTCCAATCGAAACCAATTTCAAAGCCTCATATTTCCCAGGATCACTCCCGGTTCATATGTGATAAAAAGTCCATGGGGGTTATCCTTGAACTTTGAATACTTTTTGCTGTTGTTGCTGTATTGTGAGAGTCTCCTGTTATCCCACCACCTCCATGGTACAGGCTCTGGGGCATCTGAAGTCTCTGTTTGTCAAAAGACTACCTGTTCTCCGCAGAGAAGTATCCACTGAATTCCCAATCTGGGTTTTGACCAGGCCTTTATACTTAGTCTGGAATTTATTTTCTTCTCTGGTATACTTATGACCTGTTTGCCTCTCTATTGGTCCGGTTTTGTAAGGGTTCTCAGTGTCAACATTGATATAAACCATTATACCGTACAAGGGAATCTATCTTCTTAGAAATTTGTTCTCTGCTCATCCATTTAGGGGAATTCAGGAAAGGCAATCCCACTCACATTCAACCTTATTATCTTTATTTGGTAAATGTTCCATGGGTTAGCAGTGAAAAGACAACAAAATGTCTAGATTTTTTCCGGTAATACCAGGGTTCTCTGGACAAGGTAGGATGGGTTCATAGGCTTTTTTCTCTAAAATAGTGAGATTCCTTTCAGCATCATTGCAGGCCGAGTCAGAGGAAAAACAAAGACAGAGAAAGCCTAGAACACATGCAGTTACACTTTACTGGTCTCACCCTGGTAATTACATCTGCAACAGTCTCATTTCCAAATAGGTTCTCATCCTGAAAAATGGGAGTTTTTAGAAGATTTAATCACATGAATTGTTGGAGACACAATTCAACGCGTAACAATTAATATCCACAGTTTATTCAGATTTTCTTAGTTTTTTCCTAATGTCCTTTTTCTGCAGTAAGATCCAGTTTAAGATTCTTTGTGACATTCAGTTGTGAATTGTCCTTAAGCTTTTCTTACTGTGACACTTCTTCAGACTGTCCCTCTTGTTGGTGCCTTTGTCCATACTTACTGAGTGGGGGTTATGCCTGACATCATTCAAGCCAAGGGTTTACACCTGTTCCATGAAATCTCTGCACGGGAATGTGTCTCATGTGATTCCATTTATTTATACCATCAGTTAACAATATGGACGGCAGACATATGTGTAGACACTGAGTTACAACCCAATCCTTTTATGTTCCTGTGGTTGAAATCTTTCTAGTTTTGCCTCATGGGGGCCCTTTAAGTTGGCTCGTGAGCTCCTAGACACACCCTGTCCTTGTGTGTGTGCGCACACGGGTATTTGTGGTGGTTGTGCACTGATTTGCTTGCGTTTGTTTGGGAGACAATGACAGACAATGACAGAGTGTCATTTAAGTGCCATTAGTATCATATAGAATAATTCTGTGGCTCAGAGTGTTTTCCTCTGTCACATGATTAATTCTTTTTCAGCGTTTAGCACCCCCGCGACCTACAGATGTTTGCAGAGTTTTGCTTCTTCCAATGTTGGATATAATTATCAAATTATTTATAAAAGTGGCACCTCCTGGGTGACCTCTTAGTTGGTTCCTGGTTTGGGTGAGTATTTTAAACCTAGAATAAATATCCATGTGCCAAGCTTAGGGTGCTTTCAGGCTTTAGTGATGAGGAATCAGTTGTTATAAACATTGAAGTGCAGAGATTTTCCGATGGACAAAGGTTTTGAAACTTATCTTCATAATTTTATAATTTTAAATTGGCAGTTTTTCACAAATAATAGATAAGAAGAGGAGACTAGCCACTGCCATGGAGATAATAGTACCAGATGCAAATAAGGCTTATGTATTCTTCAGGCACCACATGGGTAGAGTTCAGAGAAAAAATAAAAATGCTTCATTTATTTTTATATCAGAAGGAAAAATTGATATGATCAGGCCTAGAAGTAAAATACCTCAGCTGATAAAACAAGAGATTTGTCTTCCATCAAGACTCTGTGTCACAAGGGTTTTCTGAGAGTGACTTTGAGGACAGAAAGGCCAAGAGGAACCTCACTCATGGGAGGTGCCCTTGCATGGACTTGCGTCCAAGTCATCAGCCACGGAATGAGCAGAATCACAGTCTAAGCTGAGGAGGCAACTGCTGATGTGTTTCCCTCTTTACAGATTAGTAACTAGGTTTTTGTCTCACTTCCCCACAGGCCTGGACCACTGTGTAAACACTGCCACTGCTGTACCACGATAAGCAGTAATAATCAGCCTCGTCCTCAGCCTGGAGCCCAGTGATGGTCAGAGTGCCTGTGCTGCCAGACTTGGAGCCGGAGAATCGATCTGGGACCCCTGAGGGTCGGTTGCTATTATTATAGATGATGGTTTTGGGGGCCATTCCTGGGATTTGTTGGTACCAATCCACGTAACTACCAACTCCAGTGCAGGAGATAGTGACCCTCTGGCCCAGGGCCCCAGACACTGAAGATGGTTGATTCGGCCCCGACTGAGCCCAAATCCCTGGAAAGAGAAACAACAGAGAGGATATTCCTGGGGTGTAGAGACAAGAGGAGGAATCAGGCGCACACTTGTGCTTCCAGGACCCCTTCTCGTGTCCCCACATCAAGTCACCTGTGCAGTGAGCGAGGAGGGTGAGGAGGAGAGGGGACCAGGCCATGGTGGAGGTCAGCACCGATCCTGCCTTCTGTTGCCTCACAGCTGAGCAGAGTCTCCCTTCACCTCACCCTTCACGTCTTGATCTGTTGAGAGGGGGAGGGCCCAACCATGCAAATGCGACCCCCCTGTTTTCTGACTCCTCACTGACTTCTTTAGGTGCCTCTGTCTGAGGATGTCTGGGGGATGGGCAGGGTGGGGGCAATTTCAGGGCAGGGGTGGGGAGGTCACAGATGTGAGGCCTGAGCAGAGGGCACAGGCAGTGGCAGGTGGCAGTTCTCATCTCTGATCTACCGTGACCCCTCAGAAACAGGCCTTGAGTGCCCCTTAGTGTCCAGACACAGACAAGTCATTGTATGACTTTAGCAGAGCCCATCAGAGACCACTTCTGCCTCCCTACTGCTCTAGCCACTCTCCTCTACCTGTTAGGCCAGGTCTCCCCACGTGGCCCCCCATCACCTCAGGGCAGACTCTCTGTTCTACTCAGACTCCTGGGGGTGAGACTGTCCATGGCTCCCTTGACTGTTCATGGGTCAGGCCTGAGGAGTTGTCTCTACACACATTCCTCTAACAGTAAATGTGTACCAATAGGGGAAGTAGTTAACTGAATATGACAGTGGACACAGGGCTCCAGGCACCCATGCCAATGCAGGGAACAGCAGAGAGCAGAGGGCAGCTCCCATGGGGAAGTTTGGCAGATGGGACCTGACCCCAATGAGATTATTCTTTACATGTGCTTCTTACCCAGGTGGAGTGTGTTGACTCACACTCTATCTCGGCATCTATGTCAATGTGCTCATTGTCAGACGTCTGAGTCATTCCAGTTTTCTCTCCCAAAGTGCATCAGGAAATATCAGTGAGATCCTAAGGATCCCATTTGGGGCATCTGCTCTAGGCTTCATGTATATTCTTTCTGAATTCCCTCCCAAATCCATGGTAGCTCTGTTCCGGAGACCTTGCAAAGGACCGTTTTCAGCCTATGTCTTCCCTGGTGGTCAAGAGGAACTTGAGTGACTTTCTGGTGTTTTTATTCTATGGCATCAACCTATGTGTCTCTCGAGAACAATACCGCATTGGTTTTCATGACTACAGGTTTGTAATATAATTTGAAAGTGCAAAGTATGGTGTCTCAAGGTTTGTTCCTTCTCAAGATTGCTTTGGCAGTTTGGGGTCTTTTCTGGTTCTATACAAAATTTGTTTTTTTTTTTAAATTTCTGTGCAAAATGTCATTGGAGTTTTATGGGGATTTCATTGAATTTATAGAGTGCTTTGGGTAGTGTGGACATTTTAGCATTATATTTATTGTGGAGATCCCTGGATAGGAATTACCTGGAGGCTGTGTGTGAGGTCTACGTGTTTGTCTAAGATGACCTCCATCTCTGTGCTTAAAAATGTGGATGGATTATGATGATTCAAATGATAGAAGAGATACTAGTTTTGGCAATAAGGTAAAGAATGTGGATATGTGTATTTTTTCTTTTTTTATTCACTGATGTATTCTTTTTAATTCAAAAACCTTTCCTGGGCACCAGCTAGGTGCCGGTAGACTGCAGACACTCAGTATTGAAAGGACAAACAAAACTGTCAAGGTTGTGGAGCCTGTTGGGTTTTCATCTGACTCACTATGACAGACAAAGAGGAGATGTTTCATGTGACGTATTCAATGGGAAGCATTAAATATTTATAGGACTAGAGCACAGGGTTCTATGTTAATCGAGAGTCGATGACTAGAAGTGTGTGTGTGTGTATAACTATCTTATGTTTTATTTATATGTAGTTTGTGTTTCATATATATATATGTATATATGTATATATATATGTATGTGTATATATACACACACACACATATGTATGATATAAATTCCAGAAGATATATCCTAGATGTAGGATCCTAGATGTTGTCATGAACAGTGCAGAGATGGATTAGATAAACACTGGGGAAAACAATTGTGTGAATATTTACAGGAGGAGTAGAACCTTGTGTGACACTCGGAAGGACTAGAGAAGGATCTGGTGTGAGTAATTATAATACATTGC
The DNA here is from genome assembly GCF_046562875.1 of Panthera onca. Classification (NCBI taxonomy): domain Eukaryota; kingdom Metazoa; phylum Chordata; class Mammalia; order Carnivora; family Felidae; genus Panthera; species Panthera onca. Next base: position 19,159,015 of record NC_138350.1, read on the forward strand.
ACACTGAGAAAGGAGGGCTTAGAGCACCAGGAACTTCTGAGTCATGGGATGAGCTCTTTCCTTACAATTCCCAAGCTTCTGCAGGTTCCCAAATATGCAGTCCCGTCTGGAAGGGAAACCCTTCTGGTGCCAGGGACCGAGTCACCTCCAGTGTCTCCCTCACCATTGGGGCTTCCTGGCTGCATCCTGGGATGACTGTGTTGCTGACTATAGCCTATGCGTGCTCTTGGGAAAAGGCAACGTGAGAGGCACATGTCCCTTGTTTCTAATTACAGTGTGTCCTTGAAGAATCTCATGTGCATTCTTGTTAATGGACCCTGCCCCATGAAGTGTGAGGATGGGGGCAGGTGCAGAGGATTATGGGGACTGGCTTGCCTGGGTGGGAAGTGTCCTGACATGACAAAGAGATGGGATGTCTCCTCAGGCCTTCCTGATACAGCCTGTGGAGTGGTGAGCCTGCCCTCTGCACTTCTTATCCCTCAGTGCAGGACACAACTTCCCTGAGGGAGTCACTCACCTGACGTCCCAACAACACAACTATCTAAGTGGTGGGGGGCACTGAGTGATTCATGCTGAGGTAGCCACAGCTCTGAAGTAAGGACTGAGATGTGGTGGTGCCTGCCACACAGGAGGTAGCACTTGGGGGATCAGAAGCCCCCGACCCTGTGTAGGGATGGGTGGGGTGCCAGGGAGGCTCAAGTCCAGAGGGTCCCTCTCTCTCCTCAACTCCAGTTCCTTCTCCCAGTCCTAAGTGAGTCTGAACTCTGAGACAGCAGGGGGCGCTGGACGTCTGTCCCTGTGCATGAGGGAGGTGCAGGGATGGCTGAGGGGTGTCTCAGCTGGGCACCCAGTCCTGGAACCCTGCCTTGTACCCTCTGCTCTATGCTCACCGGGGCCCACATTTGGCTCCCCAGTCCCCCACCCCCACCCCCCACTCAGCTGTCACCATATTCAGTGAGTAGGTTTCAGGACCCAGGAGGGGAGTGATTTTCATGAAGGATTCCTCTCTGCTCTCCAAAGTGGGGAGGGGATGAGAGAGGCTTTGTGCAGTTCTCTCACTGGTGGGCTCAGTCAGGGGCACAGCCTGGGCTGTCTCCACCTTGACCTGGACCCCTCTCCTCTCCCCCCTTGTTCTCCGCTTAGGTGACTGGCTGTGGAAAGCAAGGTGAGTGATTATGGGCTGGGGTGTGCTGGGCTCCTTCTTCCTCTCTTTTGAAGAACAAGCTGGAGGCATTCCCTCAGGACCTGCCTCTCCGTGTCTCCACTGCTCTGTTGCAGGGTCCTGGGCACAGTGTGCCCCGACACAGGAGGCCTCCCTGTCAGGGTTTCAGGGGCACAAGGTGACCCTCACCTGGACGGGAATTAGCAACAGTGTTGGAGCAAATTATGTGGGCTGCTTCCAAGAGATTTCTCTCAGCGTTACCACAACTGTGGTGCTCAGAAGAAATGGGCCCTCGGGTATCTCAGCTCGGTTCTCTGGCTCCCACTCTGGGAACAAGGCCTCTAGGACTTTCTCAGCCTGCAGCCTGAGGATGATCCTTATTGTTAGTGCTCAACATGGGGCAGAAACATCAGTTCTGACTTACTGCTGCAGGCCCATGGGGACCTGAGACAGAAAGCTGTCTCTGTCACCCCCAGGACTGCCGGTGAGAAACAGACAGGGAGGCCTTGGAGACCCTGGAGGGTCTGAGGGTCTGACTCTGAGCACAGAGGAAATTTAAAGGGTCAGTGACAGTAGTTGCCTCTCATGTTGTTTTTTCTTTCTCTCCTGTCTCTCTTTCTTTCTTTCTTTCTTTCTTTCTTTCTTTCTTTCTTTTTCTTTCTTTCTTTCTTTTCTTTCTTTCTTTTCTTCTTTCTTTCTTTCTTCTTTCTTTCATCTTTTCTTTCCTTTTGTTTGCTTTTCTTTCTCTCTCTCTCTCTTTATCTCCCTATCTCTCTCCCTTTCCTCTTTCCTTCTTTCCTCCCTTCCTTTCTTCCTTGGATAAAGAGCTTTATTTGGATTAAATGAGAGCTGGAGAAAGCAAAGGGCTTGAGACGCCTGTGAGATAGGTTCCAAAAGGGCAGGCAGAGCTTATCAACCCAATGGACTCCATTTCCCAGCAGCCTTCCAGTTAGTAGGGTCAGTAAAGTCCTGCTGGGAAATGTATTTGCCAGTAAATGACCAATGTTTGCCCACCATCACTACAATGGTAGAGTTTCTCTTTTCCATAATTAAAACTCCATATCACTTCCCACGACACCACGAAGATTGCAAAAAAGTTTAAAAAATCACATTTGACACCTCTTATACTCGTCTTCAGTAGTTAGCTGCGAAGACTCATCATCTGCCAAAAAGAGTTCTACTAAACTCATCAGCTGAAATGTCCATCCAAGTAGTGAGAAGACAGTCTTTACTAACCCATATTCATTCTTATCCAATTCCCCCGGCCAGCCATGGCTGAACAGCAGAGTAAGGCTCAGAGAGGGGTGAAGGAGGAGGGGGATGGGGCTAATTTTCCCCAGTACAAAGATGCCATCTGATTCTTGGTCGGAGAGCAGAACCAGAAAGGCTTGAGGGAAGGGTCCAGGCCCTGTACTCAGTCAGAAACAGTGCTGTAGAAGAGAAGGAGGAGAAGAAGGAGGAGGAGGAGGAGGAGGAGGAGGAGGAGGAGGAGGAATATTTGCCATGCTTGTGGTTTTGTATATCTGTAAGAACTTTCTTCATTTTCTTCCACATCTTCTTTGCATCGGCATTCCTGGTCTTACCATGCCAGGTGCCAAGGGATTCACAGGAGGGATGGCAGGAGCAGGTGGTGGGTAGGGAGCAGGTAGGGACCTAGGGGTTGGCCTCCTGGATACCCTGGTTATGGTGCAGGATGGGGGTGCACTGGGGAGAAGGCTGATTCCCCCGGGGAGCTGCTGCAGGAGATGGAGAAGGGCCTGAAGGGCAGGCAGCATGGTTAGGTGGTGGATGGCAGGATGGGCACCTTCAGGGTACCTGACGCACCAGCAGTCAGGCCATTGCCCCCTCTCTGCACTCAGCCCTTGTAACCGCCAAGTCCTTCGCTTTACGTGACACTTATATAACCACATCTTTCTGTCCTTTCATTGTTTCAAGATATACTTTTCTCTACCATTCTTTTCTTTTATTGTAGTTTAAAACTTTTTGAAGTTTATTCATCTTTGAGAGACAGAGAAAGGCAGAGTGTGAGCAAGGGGGGGCAGAGAGAGAGGGAGACACAGAATCTGAAACAGGTGCAGGCTCCGAGCTGTCAGCATAGAGCCCATCGCAGAGCCTGAACTCATGAACTAGGAGATCATGACCTGAGCCAAGGTCAGACACCTAACTGACTGAGCCATTCAGGCACCCCATTTACCATTCTTTTAAATTCATCCCATATGTATCTTTATTTGAAGAGTGGCCTTTTTGATCCGTTATGTCAATCCATGTCTGTAACTGGAACAATTGGTGCATTTAAATGTAATATAATTTAATATCCTTATGTAATATATTTAATTTAATATCATTTTTGTTATCTTATTTTGTTCTCTTCGTAAATCCAGATTTAGATTTAAAGAAGTTAAATTCCTTTCTCACTCTTTTCTTGCCTCCTGTTTCACATATTGACTATTTCACATGTTGACTGTTGTGCAGTTTTTAAATTTAGTAGCATGGATGAGGAGTAGCCTGACCTGGAACAAGAGAACTAGGAGGAGACGCTGAGGACTGGGTGTCACCGGAAACCCAACTGGGGCCTCCACCCGGGAGCTGTTAGTGCCGGCCCATGTTTTTCATGCCAAAGTTTGTTACACTTTCCCGAGCAGAAAGAAGTGACTGCCACAACCAGACTAGGCAGCCTTCTGAGTCCTCAGGACCATGAAGCCTGGACGTGAGGCTCGTCTCTGCTGTCAAAGAGCCTGTTCAGAGAAGGAGCAGGTGTCCCGGGTGGCACACTGAGTCGCTGGGGTTTGCCACGTCTTCTCCCCCGTTCTGGTCTCAGAAGGATCTGCATGGCACCCGTGCTTGTACCTGCCCACACGCTTTCTCAAAGGAAACCTAAAAAGAAGCAGTGATAAAGTGCTCGTACTACCTGTCTACTTATTGCTAAAGTTTTGAGCCAGGGTCTTTAGGAAAGAAAATATTTCACCATTTATTCAAATTACCTTTTATGTTATTACCTGAATTCAGTGATTGTTTTCTTACAGAGCCATTTGAATGTATACATCTTTATCCTAGGATCAAAAACAGTGAACACTCTGAATTCTTTTTAAAGTCTCTAAGAAAACAAAGCATTTGCTTTTATTAATGCTCTCCACCTCTCCTGGACCTGCCTCCGTTTCACATCAGCACCTTGTGCCTGGGAGTGTGTGTTGGCCTGAGCTGACCAGGTGCAGACGTCAGAATGGACAGGGGCCCGAGCTGTAGTTTTATGAGATGGGAACCACCTGGTCTTTGTCTCCTCCGCAGATGCCGGAGCCCACAGACCATGTTCCAACCTGAATTACAAAGAGGATGGAGGGAAGACGATGCATATGGTGGGGACCTGGTTGTTCAAAGTTCTATCATCTGCCTCTCTGATCTGGACCCCAAACTTCCAAGCTACGTGGTTAGTCAGGGACTGAGTTCAATTCCCACAAGACACGCACTGTGTTAACCAAATCAATCGCACAATCCCTTCCCTTGCCGCCCAATGGCGTCAGGGCAGATGGAGGGGTGATGTGATCGAGTCACGTGAAATCTGAGGTGGCTGATTGGTGGGAGACGGAGAACAAGTCTGTGTCATGCAGAGGGTGTGTCGTGTGGGTGTGACCGGAGCCTGCGGAGACATTCGGTCCTCATGTGAGAAGTCAGGGTGAGGCACAATGTATTGCTTGTGTGTTCCCTTTCTTCCCCAGACAGTGTTGGCTCCCTGAGCCTGGGGACACTCCCCGTCACTTCTGCACTGCAACTTGAGCTCCTAAACCAACAGAGATCATGTAGTGAGGGTTCAGTAAATGCCATTCATGCATATCATGTGGACAATGACTTTTCTGAGTCAGACACAGCTGTACTGTGTGTCCGGGTCTGTCCTGACACCTTGATATGAACGCATCTGTGTCCCTCAAAACCCTGTATGGAAACCTGAACCCACATTGTGACTGTTTGAGAAAAGGCATTAAAAGATGTCATCGTGGATAATGAGGTTATGAGGGTGCTGCCCCCATAAACAGGGCGGGCGTCTTTACAGAAGAGGTAGAGGCAGCATGGGTGAGCACACATGGGAATGCCACGTGAGGACCCAGGACGAATGTTACCACTTGCAAGCCAAGGAGAGTGACCTCAGGGGAAATCAATCCTGCCACCCCCTTGAACGTGGACATTTAGGCTCCAAACTGAGAGAAATTCACTATCTTTGGTGTAGGCATTCACTCTGTGGTATCGTCATATGGTAGGCGCAGCAGACAGGCACAACCCTGAGGGACACTGGTCCCCAGGACAACAGGCCCAAGCATGCAGGAATTTCTGCTCAGCTTGTATAAAACAGAAAATATGTGCCTGTAAGGACAGGCTTTGGGACAGAATTGACAGGAAAAGGACATAGACTAGAGGAGGTTCGTTGGGTTTTTTCAGGCCTCAGTTTTAGGTCAAACAAAGAGGGAAGCAGCTGTGTTGCTTCAAACAAAGAAGGAAGCAGAAGGTGGCAGCTACACAAGGAAAGCCCATCACTGTGGGGACGACAGGTTTTTGTCTCACTTCCCCACAGACCTGCAGCTCTGTGTGAGCACTGAGACTATTGTCCAATGATGCACAATAATAATCAGCCTCGTCGTCAGCCTGCAGCCCAGTGATGGTCAGGGAGCCTGAGCTGCCAGACTTGGAGCCAGAGAATCGATCGGGGACCCCAGAGGGTTGTTTGTTATTCTCATAAATCAGGAGACTGGGGGTCGTTCCTGGGACTTGTTTGTACCAGCTCACATAATTACCACCCCCGATGTTGGAGCTGCTTCCAGTGCAGGAGATGGTGACCCTCTGGCCCAGGGACCCCGACACTGAGGGCGGCTGAGTCAACACTGACTGGGCCCAGGACCCGGGAAGGGTAGACACAAAGAGAGGGTGATGCTGGGGTATGGACACAAGACAGTGGAAGCAGGATCCACATGTCCTCCCAGAGCCCCTTCCTGTGTGCCCTCATCCAGTCACCTGTGCAGTGAGCGAGGAGAGTGAGAAGGAAAGGAGACCAGACCATGGTGGTGGTCATCACCGATTCTGTCTTCTGTGCCTCACGGCTGAGCAGAGCCTCCCCTAACCTCTCCCTTCCCCTCTTCATCTTCTGAGGGAGGGAGGGCCCCCTCCATGCAAATGAGACCCCAGCTCTCTGACCCCTCCCTGGGCCTGTGTCAGTTCCCTCTGCCTGAGGATGTCAGGGGGCTGGTCGAGGGGGGGCTGTTTCAGGCCAAGGGTGAGGAGGACACAGTTGTGAGCCGTGTGCAGGGGGCACTGACAGTACAGGGGACAGGTTTCAGTTGTCATCAGCCCTGAACCCACAGCAATGGGTCCTGTGAGCCCCCTGGTGTTCAGACTCAGAGCCGCCATTGTTTCAACTGGTAGCCAAGTCCACCAGTGAGAGCTCCTGTGTCCCCATTGCACTGCCCACAGCACTCTGACAAGGGTCAGTCCAGGTGTCCCTCTAGGGAACCTCCCATAACCTAAGCCAGACTGGATGCTCTACTCAGACTCCTCAGGGAGTGTCAGTCCATGGCCGCCTGTATGGGTCATGGGTCAGGAAGGAGGTGGTGTCTCTACCAAAAGTCCACTTAGATCAAGATCATGCCCAGTGCAGTGATGAGTACCACCGGACACATGGACCCTTCTGTGTAGGATTCTGTGTCCTTTCCTGTACGTGATTTCTCCCGGGTTTCCAGAGCTCAGCTTCCTCCAAGGTTCCCACAGCACTGAGGAGAGGGGGAGAGCTTCTGTTCAGGCTGTGAGTAGAAACAGTTGTGTGTATTCCTCAGGGCATTACACAAAAAAATCTTTGTCATCTGTCACTCTGTCTGCTTGTTGAAAACAATAGCTCTCCTCATACTATGTGCAGTGATTCCTTCCAGGTACTGCTCTCCCAGCAAAGAGACCCAAGTCTGCAGGACCCTTGAGTGTGACACTGACCTCAGAGCCCAAAGACAAACTTGCAGGCCGTTCTGGGAGGGAAGGAGCGACTGCAGCAGGTGCTATGACAAGGATCCGGTGACACAGTTTATGTGTTAGTCAGCACTTAGCCCAGTCTGCCCTTTGAATGGGTGTGTGCTCCTTTACAACAAATTTGTCTTAGTAATATTTATTTCAGTCAATGACATAGTTATTATGAAAATGCAGGTACAGTCACTAGTATAGTTCTCTCAGATCTGTATTTCTTACAGAGAACACATGAAATTGTGGTTAAAAACATGGATGGAAAAACAATGCAAAAAGGATGCCTGCTATAAACTTTTTGCAAAGTCATGTTTTCTTTGCCACCAGCTTACTATGGTGGCATTGTTCTATAAGTAGGTGAGTCTGGCATGATGTCCAATGAAAGCCCAGGGGGAGTCTGTTCCTCTGAACCGCAGCCATCTCAGTGACTCAATTACTAAGCACACACAGAGCTTCTAGGAGCGAGCGATTTGGGGTCAGACTTGTCTCTGGGGTGAGCACAGCTCTACCTGCGTTCTTTGTGTCCAGCATATTCAGGAGAGAGCCATAGTTCATCCAGCCACCATGACTAGAGGAGGGAATTTCTATTCACCAAGGCTACACGAATCTTCGGTCAAAGATCCCACATGTGAGTGGTGGAGAGGTGGAGATGAGGGGTACTATGTCCCTGAGGTCACAGGCATTGTGGCCCCAGTTTGAGACAGAAGAGTTTTCATCAGAACTCCAACCTGGCTGGAGGTGTCACTGGGGGGACTGACGGAGTAACAGTCCAGCATTAAGAGCACAGGGAGGGTGTGATACATTCCCCTGGGCTTTGAGCTGTGTGGGAGCAACACTGAAGCTGCTATTCCAGAACCAATGTACTGATCAGCCTCAAGTGCTGACTGGAGCCCAAGGGGGTCAGAGGCTGAGCTGCTCACAGCGATAGAGACTCACCCTGGGATTCCTGAGCATCAACCTGTCTTAGGAGAGAAGGTGATCAGGGCAAGTCCTGGCTGCTCAGTGAGAGGACACTGGTTACACTGGATGTCGCTGGAGTTTCCTGATGATGAGAATGCTTCCTCCTGGGCTTGTGACCCTGAGGTTGGCTGGATGAGCACAGGTTGACCATGAGTTTTGGGGAGGAAGAGAAGCCAGGATGCTACAAAATCCCGAACACCATATACTCAGATACAGGAGAGATCCATGTTTGTGTGTGTCTGTGTGTGTGTGTGCGTGTGCCTGTGTGTGTGTGTGTGTGTGTGTGTGTGTGAGAGAGAGAGAGAGAGAGAGAGAGAGAGAGAGGGGGAGAGAAAGAGAGGGAGAATGGAAAACCTTTCCTTCAGAGGCCACACATGAAGACAAGTGTATCCCTGTCCCCTTATGTCCTCGCTGCATTTGCTGAGTGTTGTGTTGGTTCCCATGCAAACCCATCCCTGGGGCTGGCTCTCTGTATGACCGTCCAGCGTTCTGGAGCTTGGAACTCAAGAAGGCCAATGTCTGGAAGGCCACTTCTCTTGCACGAGTATGAAACTTACACAAAGGGGAGGAATATGGTCTGAATTAGTTCTATAGGAATTTCACTGAATCAGAATGTCAGGCCTTGTGGATGGGCCTTCTATCCATTCTCCTTCTTGTAGACACATTTCCCATAGCTGTGGGGTCTTCAGGTCTTCGGAAGCACAAGATAGGGGCTGATCACACAGCCCCTTCTTCATGCCCTTCACATCACAGCCCTCCCCCACTGTGCCTCTAGTATCCCCTGATACCTCCATTGGGTGACCGTCAGATAGTGTCTACTGTTATTTTGCAAAAGGGTTAATGCTTGACACTGCATTGCTTGGTGCAAAAGTGTGTGGCTGAGTGAGTGTCCTGATGGTCTTAGAAACCAATATTCTCAAGACCAAGAAAAGCTGTCATGTATATAAATATGCAGCCAATCCTTCCTTCGTTCACCATGGCAAAAGTTACCCTGTGTGCAGCCTCGGTCATTCTGAAGGCGGAAGTAATTGCATGAATCGCTTCTCTGTGCAAATACTCAAAGGCTGGGTGAACATTCATTTCACGGAAATACGGTAATCATGTGGTCGTATTACAGAGATTGATGAGGTTGGTGGGGCATGAAAACTACCATCAGAGATGAGAGCAGGAATCACATGAGGAAGTGATTTCCTGCTGGTCCATTTCTGCATCGTCTCTGTAGAGATGGACCCTGGAGAGTGGAAACTCTTGCAAGATTATAGTTTTCTCTGAAATCCTAACATAGAGGTGGAGTTCGGGCCTGAAGAGCCATAGAGAGAGACAGAAGGCCTGAGGGAAGCAGGAGAAGAGGGGAGACGAGCAGAGTGTGTGTGGGGGAGGGTGCAGTGAGGAGAGTCTGAAGACTTTGGGACTCACTTTTAGTCAGATAGGTGAGAGAGGAAATTGTCTCTGATCAAGGTGCTTATTAACATGTCAGATATGGTTGTGTCATCAGTAACACAAGAGACACACTTTACAGCTTGAGATTTGTGATGAATGTGAGTACCTCTGTCATCATTTTCAGTCCAGACAACAGTACTGTATGATCTCAGAAACTACACACCTGTCTCTACATCCTAGATGCTGACACCGAATTGCTGAAATTCTTGTCATTTTCTAACTGAAAAGAACACTAGAAACATCCTAGTTCTAATGATGTGACTCTGGGTGGGCTCCCTGAAGCCTCCTGGATGGGGCTGGTCCCCAGAAAGACCAAGGCTTGGTCAGAGGCTGGGAATCTTCACCCCTCATACTTGAGAGACAGGAAAAAGGCTGACAGCGTAGTTAATGTCTGATCATGTCTCCCCGAATCCTCAATAAAATCACAAAGTACAGTGTTTGAAGATCTTCTGGTTTGGCGAACACATCCACTCCCAGAAGAGATGCACCTCAACTCCCCAGGGACTGATGCTCTGGTGCTCGAGACGCTCCCAGACTTGACACTAGTGGTTCTTCATTACTTGTTCCCCTGTCCCCTTCACCATATCTTTAATGAACTGACTAAAGGAGTCAGTGTTTCCCTGAGATCTGTGAGCCCCTCAGGCGAATAAATGGAACACATCGAGGGAGTCAAAAATGTCTAGATTTTTCCGGTAATACCAGGGTTCTCTGGACAAGGTAGGATGGGTTCATAGGCCTTTTTCTCTAAAATGGTGAAATTCTTTCAGCATGATTCCAGACCGAGTCAGAGGAAAAACAAAGACAGAGAAAGCCTAGGACACATGCAGTTACACTCTACTGCTCTCACCCTGGTAATTACATCTGCAACAGTCTCATTTCCAAATAGGGTCTCATCCTGAAATATGGGAGTTTTTAGAACTCTTAATCACATGAATTGTTGGAGACACAGTTCAACTCATAACTAATATCCACAGTTTATTCAGATTTTCTTAGTTTTTCCCTAATGTCCTTTTTCTGTTGTAAGAACCAGTTTATGATTCTTTGCGACATTGAGTTGTGAATTGTCCTTAAGCTTCTCTTACTGTGACACTTCTTCAGACTGTCCCTCTTGTTGGTGCCTTTGTCCATACTTCCTGAGTGCGGGCTATGCCTGATATCATTCAAGGCAAGGGATTACACCTGTTCCATGAAATTTCTGCACGGGAATGTGTCTCATGTGATTCCATATATTTATACCATCAGTTAACAATATGGACAGCAGACATGTGTAGACACTGAGTTACAACCCAATCCTTTTATGTTCCTGTGGTTGAAATCTTTCTAGTTTTGCCTCATGGGGGCCCTTTAGGTTGGCTCATGAGCTCTTAGACACACCCTGTCCTTGTGTATGTGCGCACATGTGCATGTGTGGTGGTTGTGCACTGATTTGGTCGCGTTTGTTTGGGAGACAATGCCAGACAATGACAGAGTGTCATTTAAGTGCCATTAGTATCATATAGAATAATCTGTGGCTCAGAGTGTTTTCCTCTGTTCACATGATTAATTCTTTTTCAGCGTTTAGCACCCCCACGACCTACAGATGTTTGCAGAGTTTTGCTTCTTCCAATGTTTGATATAATTATCAAATTATTTATAAAAGTGGCACCTCCTTGGTGACCTCTTAGTTGGTTCCTGGTTTGGGTGATTATTTTAAACGTAGAATAAATATCCATGTGCCAAGTTTAGGTTGCTTTCAGGCTTTAGTGATTAGGAATCAGTTGTTATAAACATTAAAGTGCAGGGTTTTTCCTGCACTTTTTTCGTTTTCTGATACTACTAAGGTCCTCCGTACTCATCCTGCTCCATTACTGTCTGGGATAAGATTCCCCCGAGAAAGCCCTATGTCTTCCCGGGAGAACGGTATTAGAAGGTAATATCTGGTAAAATGCATCTCAGGCCTTATGGGGCATCATTGCTTCCGGTGTCACTCAGCTGACGCATGAAGGACAAATTCATGAGGAAACTAAGCCAGGACCGTGGACATATTGGTGACTGTTTCCACATGCAAGTCTCTGTCTCCATCAAACTACACACGTCGTCAGACTGCCATCTGTGGCTCTAATCCATGACCACATCCTCTCCCCAGCCTCCTCCTTTGGTTGTATCTGTGACTTTCCTTTCAAGCAACAACTGAGGCTCCAGCACCACATTCCATCCATTTACTTCATTGTTCGGTGACAGTACACAGTGCAGTCACGTCACGATCGTCAACCTGCCCCCCCCCCCACCACCACGGGACACAACCTTAGTTACTAGAGGACAGAACTTTCGTGCAGTTTCTTATGTCTTTACACATAGAGGCTCCACTCACTTTCAGCCACTCGGCTCAGCGTCTCGCTCCACCCCTGCACTGACGTGGGCTCACACATGTTACTGCAGCTACATGAGTTTTGTCACCTTCTACTTTCCATCATGTGCCCCAAATTCCTACATTTTTCTACATACTCGTTAAGTTTCTGACATGGGGCGTGTACAGTGTTCAGTGAATTCTGATGATGACAGAGTGTCATTTAAGTGCCATTAGTATGATATAGAATAATTCTGTGGCTCAGAATGTTTTACTCCGTTCACATGATTAACTCCTTTTCAGTGTTTAGCACCTTACGACCTGCAGATGTTTGCACTTTTGCGTCTTCCAATGTTTGACATAACTATCAAATTATTTATAAAAGTGGCACCTCCTGGGTGACCTCTTAGTTGGTTTCTGGTTTGGGTGATTACATTTAAACCCAGAATACATATCCATGTGCCAAGTTTAGGTTGCTTTCAGGCTTTAGTGATTCAGAATAAGTTGTTATAAACATTGAAGTGTAGGGTTTTTCCGATGGACAAAAGTTTTGAATCTTATCTTCATAATTTTATAATCTGAAATTGGCATTTTTTCACAAATAATAGATAACAAGACAAAACTAGTCACCGCCAATGAGATAATAGTACCAGATGCAAATAAGGCTGACTTATTCTTCAGGCACCACAAGGGTGGAGTTCAGAGGAAAACTGAAAATGCTTCATTTATTTTACTGTCAGAAGGAAAATTGATATGATCTGGCCTAAAAGTTAAATACCTCAGCTTATAAAAAAGAGATTTTTCTTTCATGAGGACTCTTTGTGTCAGAAGTGTTTTCTGAGAGTGACTTTGAGGACAGAGGACAGGAGGAACCTCACTCATGGGAGGTGCCCTTGCATGGACCTGGGCCAAAGCCATCAGCCATAGAATGAGCAGAATCACAGGCTGAGCTGAGAAGGCAACTGCTGATGTGTTTCCCTTCTTTACAGTTGAGTAACTAGGTTTTTGTCTCACTTCCCCACAGGCCTGGACCACTGTGCGAGCACTGCCACTGCTGTCCCACGATGAGCAGTAATAATCGGCCTCGTCCTCAGCCTGGAGCCTAGTGATGGTCAGGGTGCCTGTGCTGCCAGACTTGGAGCCGGAGAATCGATCAGGGACCCCTGAGGGTCGGTTGCTATTACGATAGATGATGGTTTTGGGGGCCATTCCTGGGATTTGTTGGTACCAACCCACGTAACTACCAACTCCAGTGCAGGAGATAGTGACCCTCTGGCCCAGGGCCCCAGACACTGAGGATGGTTGAGTCAGCCCCGACTGAGCCCAAGACCCTGGAAGGAGAAACAAACAGAGAGGATATTCCTGGGGTGTAGAGACAAGAGGAGGAATCAGGCGCACACTTGTGCTTCCAGGACCCCTTCCCGTGTCCCCACATTGAGTCACCTGTGCAGTGAGCGAGGAGGGTGAGGAGAAGAGGAGACCAGGCCATGGCGGAGGTCAGCACCGATCCTGCCTTCTGTTGCCTCACAGCTGAGCAGAGCCTCCCTTCACCTCTCCCTTCACCTCTTGATTTGTTGAGAGGGGGAGGGCCCAACCATGCAAATGCGACCCCCCTGTTTTTTGACTCCTCACTGACTTCTTTAGGTGCCTCTGTGTGAGTATGTCAGGGGGATGGGCAAGGGAGGGGCAATTTCAGGGCAGGGGTGGGGAGGTCACAGATGTGAGCCCTGAGCAGAGGGCACAGGCAGTGGCAGGTGGCAGGACTCACCTCTGATCTACTGTGACCCCTCAGAAACAGAACTTGAGTGCCCCTTAGCGTCCAGACACAGACTTGCCATTGTATGAGGTGAGCACAGCCCATCAGAGACCACTTCTGCCTCCCCACTGCTCTAGCCACTCTCCCCTGCCTCAGGGTTAGACCAGGTGTCCCCACATGTGGCCCCCCATCACCTCAGGGCAGACTCTCTGTTCTACTCAGACTCCTGGGGGTGAGCCTATCCATGGCTCCCTTGACTATTCATGGATCAGGACTGAAGAGTTGTCTCTACACACATTCCTCTAACAGTAAATGTGTACCAATAGGGGAAGGAGTTAACTGGATATGACAGCGGAGGCAGGGGTTCAGGCACCCATCCCAATGCAGGAAGCAGCAGAGAGCAGAGGGCAGCTCCCATGGGGAACTTTGGCAGATGGGACCTGACCCTGATGAGATTATTCTTTACATGTGCTTCTTACCCAGGTGGAGTGTGTTGATTCACACTCTATCCCAGCATCTATGTCAATGTGCTCATTGTCAGACGTCTGAGTCATTCCAGTTTTCTCTCCCAAAGTGCATCAGGAAATATCAGTGAGATCCTAAGGATCCCATTTGGGGCATCTGCTCTAGGATTCATGTATATTCTTTCTGAATTCCTTCCCAAATCCATGGTAGCTCTGTTCCGGAGACCTTGAAAAGGTCCTGTTTTCAGCCTATGTCTTCCCTGGTGGTCAAGAGGAACTTGAATGACTTTCTGGTGTTTTTATTCTATGGCATGAATCTATGTGTCTCCTGAGAACAATACCACATTTGTTTTCATGACTACAGCTTTGTAATATAATTTGAAAGTGCGAAGTATGATGTCTCGAGGTTTGTTCCTTCTCAAGATTGCTTTGGCAATTTGGGGTCTTTACTGGTTCTATACAAAATTCAGGGTTTTTTTTTTTATCTCTGTGCAAAACTTCATTGGAATTTTTATGGGGATTGCATTGAATTTATAGAGTGCTTTGGGCATTGTGGATATTTTAGCATTACATTTATTGTGGAGATCTCTGGATTTAGGAATTACCTGTAGGCTGTGTGTGAGGTCTACGTGTTTGTCTAAGATGACCTCCATCTCTGTGCTTAAAAATGTGGATGGATTATGATGATTCAAACAAAAGAAGAGATACTAGTTTTGGCAATAAGGTAAAGAATGTGGATATGTGCATTTTTCCTTTTTTTCACTGATGTATTCTTTAAAAATCAAAAACCTTTCCTGAGCACCAGCGAAGTATTGGTAAGCTGCAGACACTCAGTGTTGCAAGGACAAACAAAACTGTCAAGGTCGTGGGGCATGTTGGGTTTTCATGTGACTCACTATGACAGAGAAGGAGGAGGTGTTTCTTGTGAGGTATTCAATGGGAAGGATTAAATATTTATACGCTAGAGCACACGGTTCTATGTTAACCAAGAGTCGATGACTAGAAGTGTGTATGTGCGCATGTAACTGTATCTTATGTTTTATATATATGTAGTTTGTGTTTCATACATTTTTATATATACACACATATGTGTATATATATGATACAAATCCCAGGAGATATATCCTAGTTGTATTGTCATGAACAGTGCAGAGATGGATTAGATAAACCACTGGGGAAAATAATTGTGTGAATATTTACATATGAGTAGAACCTTGTGTGACACAGAGAAGACCTAGAGAAGGATCTGGTGTGAGTAATTATAATACATTGCACACTGAGAAAGGAGGGCTTAGAGCACCAGGAACTTCTGGGTCATGGGACTGAGCTCTGTCGGATAGTAAGGTCTGTCTGGAAAATACCTGTTCGGGTATTTTCCTGCTGGCTTGCCTCACAGCCCGTCCTCTCAGAGCCAGTGTGAACAGGCTACCGCTGACCCCGGTCCTGGTCACCCAGCTGCTCTGATAACACACAGCATCCCTAGAGGACACTCAGACCTTTGCAGATGGATATTTGAGCTTTCAGTACTCAGGGAAGGAGCATGAGTAGATCCTCTTCCGGGTGCTTGGGATGGAGACATTAATTTTCTTCAGGTCACTAACAGCGTCCAGGCTGTTCACCATAGGCTTAGTTTACCGTGTTTATGTTCGTGGACATATTAGTGTTCCCTGACATTGGGTTTCTTGCTGCGGGGGCCTGGCATCACTACCAGTCCGATCTAAATTTGTTTTAAAGTTTATATTTTTTAAGAGAGAGAGGACAGAGAGAAAGAAAAAAGAGAGACATAGAGAGAGAGAGACCAGGGAGGTACAGAGAGAGAGTGGGAGACGCAGAATCAAAAGCAAGCTCCAGGCTCTGATTCTGTGGCACAGAGCCCCAGGCAGGGCTTCGACTCACGAACCACGAGATCATGACCTGAGCCAAAGTCTGAAACTTAACCGACTGAGCCATCCAGGCACCCCACCAGTCTCCAATCGAAACCAATTTCAAGGCCTCATATTTCCCAGGTTCACTCCCGGTTCATATGTGATAAAAAGTCCATGGGGGTTATCCTTGAACTTTGAATACTTTTTGCTGTTGTTGCTGTATTGTGAGAGTCTCCTGTTATCCCACCACCTCCATGGTACAGGCTCGGGGGCATCTGAAGTCTCTGTTTGTCAAAAGACTGCCTGTTCTCCGCAGAGAAGTATCCACTGTACTTAATTCCCAATCTGGGTTTTGACCAGGCCTTTATACTTAGTCTGGAACTTATTTTCTTCTCTGGTATACTTATGACCCGTTTGCCTCTCTATTGGTCCAGTTTTGTAAGGGTTCTCAGTGTCAACATTGATATAAACCATTATACCGTACAAGGGAATCTATCTTCTTAGAAATTTGTTCTCTGCTCATCCATTTAGGGGAATTCAGGAAAGGCAATCCCACTCACATTCAACCCTATTATCTTTATTTGGTAAATGTTCCATGGGTTAACAGTAAAAAGACAACAAAATGTCTAGATTTTTTCCGGTAATACCAGGGTTCTCTGGACAAGGTAGGATGGGTTCATAGGCTTTTTTCTCTAAAATAGTGAGATTCCTTTCAGCATCATTGCAGGCCGAGTCAGAGGAAAAACAAAGACAGAGAAAGCCTAGAACACATGCAGTTACACTCTACTGATCTCACCCTGGTAATTACATCTGCAACAGTCTCATTTCCAAATAGGGTCTCATCCTGAAATATGGGAGTTTTTAGAACTTTTAATCACATGAATTGTTGGAGACACAATTCAACGCATAACAATTAATATCCACAGTTTATTCAGATTTTCTTAGTTTTTTCCTAATGTCCTTTTTCGGTTGTAAGATCCAGTTTATGATTCTTTGTGACATTGAGTTGTGAATTGTCCTTAAGCTTCTCTTACTGTGACACTTCTTCAGACTGTCTCACTTGTTGGTGCCTTTGTGCATACTTACTGAGTGGGGGTTATGCCTGACGTCATTCAAGCCAAGGGATTACACCTGTTCCATGAAATTTCTGCACGGGAATGTGTCTCATGTGATTCCATATATTTATACCATCAGTTAACAATATGGACGGCAGACATATGTGTAGACACTGAGTTACAACCCAATCCTTTTATGTTCCTGTGGTTGAAATCTTTCTAGTTTTGCCTCATGGGGGCCCTTTAAGTTCGCTCGTGAGCTCCTAGACACACCCTGTCCTTGTGTGTGTGCACACACGGGTATTTGTGGTGGTTGTGCGCTGATGTGCTTGCGTTTGTTTGGGAGACAATGACAGACAATGACAGAGTGTCATTTAAGGGCCATTAGTATCATATAGAATAATTCTGTGGCTCAGAGTGTTTTCCTCTGTTCACACGATTCATTCTTTTTCAGCGCTTAGCGTCCCCGCGACCTACAGATGTTTGCAGAGTTTTGCTTCTTCCAATGTTGGATATAATTATCAAATTATTTATAAAAGTGGCACCTCCTTGGTGACCTCTTAGTTGTTTCCTGATTTGGGTGATTATTTTAAACGTAGAATAAATATCCATGTGCAAAGTTTAGGTTGCTTTCAGGCTTTAGTGATTAGGAATCAGTTGTTATAAACATTGAAGTGTAGGGTTTTTCCTATGGACAAAGGTTTTGAAACTTATCTTCATAATTTTATACTTTTAAATTGGCATTTTTTCACAAATAATAGATAAGAAGATAGACTAGCCACTGTCATGGAGATAATAGTACCAGATGCAAATAAGGCTGACTTATTCTTCAGGCACCACATGGGTAGAGTTCAGAGAAAAAATAAAAATGCGTCATTTATTTTTATATCAGAAGGAAAAATTGGTATGATCTGGCCTAGAAATAAAATACCTGAGCTGATAAAACAAGAGATTGTCTTCCATCAAGACTCTGTGTCGGAAGGGTTTTCTGAGAGTGACTTTGAGGACAGAAAGGACAGGAGGAACCTCACTCACGGAGGTGCCCTTGCATGGACCTGCGCCCAAGTCATCAGCCCCGGAATGAGCAGAATCACAGGCTAAGCTGAGGAGGCAACTGCTGATGTGTTTCCCTCTTTACAGATGAGTAACTACTTTTGTCTCACTTCCCCACAGGCCTGGACCACTGTGTAAGCACTGCCACTGCTGTACCACGATGAGCAGTAATAATCAGCCTCGTCCTCAGCCTGGAGCCCAGTGATGGTCAGGGTGCCTGTGCTGCCAGACTTGGAGCCGGAGAATCGATCAGGGACCCCTGAGGGTCGGTTGCTATTACCATAGATGATGGTTTTGGGGGCCATTCCTGGGATTTGTTGGTACCAACCCACGTAACTACCAACTCCGGTGCAGGAGATAGTGACCCTCTGGCCCAGGGCCCCAGACACTGAGGATGGTTGATTCGGCCCCGACTGAGCCCAAATCCCTGGGAAGAGAAACAACAGAGAGGATATTCCTGGGGTCTAGAGACAAGAGGAGGAATCATATGCACACTTGTGCTTCCAGGACCCCTTCCCATGTCCCCACATCAGGTCACCTGTGCAGTGAGCGAGGAGGGTGAGGAGGAGAGGGGACCAGGCCATGGTGGAGGTCAGCACCGATCCTGCCTTCTGTTGCCTCAGCAGAGTCTCCCTTCACCTCTCCCTTCACCTCTTGATCTGTTGAGAGAGGGAGGGCCCAACCATGCAAATGCGACCCCCCTGTTTTCTGACTCCTCACTGACTTCTTTAGGTGCCTCTGTCTGAGGATGTCAGGGGGATGGGCAGGGTGGGGGCAATTTCAGGGCAGGGGTGGGGAGGTCACAGAGGTGAGACCTGAGCAGAGGGCACAGGCAGTGGCAGGTGGCAGTTCTCATCTCTGATCTACCGTGACCCCTCAGAAACAGGCCTTGAGTGCCCCTTAGTGTCCAGACACAAACATGTCATTGTATGACATGAGCACAGCCCATCAGAGACCACTTCTGCCTCCCCACTGCTCTAGCCACTCTCCTCTACCTAAGTGTTAGACCAGGTCTCCCCACATGTGGCCCCCCATCACCTCAGGGCAGATTCTCTGTTCTACTCAGACTCCTGGGGTTGAGACTGTCCATGGCTCCCTTGACTGTTCATGGGTCAGGCCTGAGGAGTTGTCTCTACACACATTCCTCTAACAGTAAAGGTGTACCAATAGGGGAAGGAGTTAAATGAATATGACAGCGGGCACAGGGCTCCAGGCGCCTGTGCCAATGCAGGAAGCAGCAGAGAGCAGAGGGCAACTCCCATGGGGGCCTTTGGCAATTGGGACCGTACCGGTTAGATCGTTCTTAGATGTGCTTCTTACCCAGATGGAGTGTGTTGATTCACACTCTAT
This sequence comes from Panthera onca, assembly GCF_046562875.1. Classification (NCBI taxonomy): domain Eukaryota; kingdom Metazoa; phylum Chordata; class Mammalia; order Carnivora; family Felidae; genus Panthera; species Panthera onca. The sequence continues at coordinate 19,178,434 of NC_138350.1, forward strand.
CCCGGCATCTATGTCAATGTGCTCATTGTCAGACGTCTGAGTCATTCCAGTTTTCTCTCCCAAAGTGCATCAGGAAATATCAGTGAGATCCTAAGGATCCCATCTGGGGAATCTGCTCTAGGATTCATATATACTCTTTCTGAATTCCTTCCCAAATCATGGTAGCTCTGTTCCGGAGACCTTGCAAAGGACCGTTTTCAGCCTATGTCTTCCCTGGTGGTCAAGAGGAACTTGAATGACTTTCTGTTCTTTTTATTCTATGGCATCAACCTATGTGTCTCCTGAGAACAATACCGCATTGGTTTTCATGACTACAGCTTTGTAATATAATTTCAAAGTGTGAAGAATGGTGTCTCGAGGTTTGTTCCTTCTCAAGATTGCTTTGGCAATTTGGGGTCTTTTCTGGTTATACAAAATTTATTTTTTTTTTAATTTCTGTGCAAAATGTCATTGGAATTTTTATGGGGATTGCATTGAATTTATAGAGTGCTTTGTGTAGTGTGGACATTTTAGCATTATATTTATTGTGGAGATCCCTGGATAGGAATTACCTGGAGGCTGTGTGTGAGGTCTACGTGTTTGTCTAAGATGACCTCCATCTCTGTGCTTAAAAATGTGGATGGATTATGATGATTCAAATGATAGAAGAGATACTAGTTTTGGCTATAAGGTAAAGAATGTGGATATGTGCATTTTTCCTTTTTTTATTCCCAGATGTATTCTTTTTAATTCAAAAACCTTTCCTGGGCACCAGCTAGGTGCTGGTAGACTGCAGACACTCAGTGTTGCAAGGACAAAGAAAACTGTCAAGCTCGTGGAGCCTGTTGGGTTTTCATCTGACTCACTATGACAGACACAGAGCAGATGTTTCATGGGAGGTATTCAATGGGAAGCATTAAATATTTATAGGACTAGAGCACAGGGTTCTATGTTATTCGAGATTCGATGACTAGAAGTGTGTGTGTGTGTAAAACAATATCTTATGTTTTATTTATACGTAGTATGTATATATATGTGTATATACGTATATATGTATATATATATACACATATATATGATATAAATCCCAGAAGATATATCCTAGATGTAGGATGTATCCTAGATGTAGGATCCTAGATGTTGTCATGAACAGTGCAGAGAGGGATTAGGTAAACACTGGGGAAAACAATTGTGTGAATATTTACAGGAGGAGTAGAACCTTGTGTGACACTCAGAAGGACTAGAGAAGGATCTGGTGTGAGTAATTATAATACATTGCACACTGAGAAAGGAGGGCTTAGAGCACCAGGAGCTTCTGAGTCATGGGATGAGCTCTGTCCTTACAATTCCCAAGCTTCTGCGTTTCCCAAATGTGCAGTCCCGTCTGGAAGGGGATCCCATCTGGTGCCGGGGACCCAGTCACCTTCAGTGTCTCCCTCACCACTGGGGCTTCCTGGCTGCATCCTGAGATGACTGTGTTGCTGACTATCGCTATGGGTGCTCTTGGGAAAAGGCAACGTGAGAGGCACATGTCCCTTGTTTCTAATTACAGTGTGTCCTTGAAGAATCTCATGTGTATTCTTGTTAACGGACCCTGCCCCATGAAGTGTGAGGATGGGGGCAGGTGCAGAGGATTATGGGGACTGGCTTGCCTGGGTGGGAAGTGTCCTGACATGACAAAGAGATGGGATGTCTCCTCAGGCCTTCCTGATACAGCCTGTGGAGTGGTGAGCCTGCCCTCTGCCCTTCTTATCCCTCAGTGCAGGACACAACTTCCCTGAGGGAGTCACTCACCTGACGTCCCAACAACACAACTATCTAAGTGGTGGTGGGGGGGGGGCACAGAGTGATTCATGCTGAGGAAGCCACAGCTCTGAAGTAAGGACTGAGGTGTGGTGGTGCCTGCCACACAGGAGGTAGCACTTGGGGGATCAGAAGCCCCCGACCCTGTGTAGGGATGGATGGGGTGCCAGGCAGGCTCAAGTCCAGAGGGTCCCTCTCTCTGCTCAACTCCAGTTCCTTCTCCCAGTGCTAAGTGAGTCTGAACTTGACACAGCAGGGGGCACTGGAGGTCTGTCCCTGTGCATTGGGGGAGGTGCAGGAATGGCTGAGGGGTGTCTCAGGTGGGCACCCAGCCCTGGAACCCTGCCTTGTACCCTCTGCTTTATGCTCACCAGGGCCCACATTTGGCTCCCCAGCCCCCCCCCCCCCCCCCCAGCTGTCACCATATTCAGTGAGTAAGTTTAGGGACCCAGGAGGGGAGTGATTTGCATGAAGGATTCCTCTCTGCTCTCCGAAGTGGGGAGGGGATGAGAGAGGCTTTGTGCAGTTCTCTCACTGGTGGGCTCAGTCAGGGGCACAGCCTGGGCTGTCTCCACCTTGACCTGGACCCCTCTCCTCCTCACCCGCCTTGTTCTCCGCTTAGGTGACTGGCTGTGGAAAGCAAGGTGAGTGATTATGGGCTGGGGTGTGCTGGGCTCCTTCTTCCCCTCTTTTGAAGAACAAGCTGGAGGCATTCCCTCAGGACCTGCCTGTCCGTGTCTCCACTGCTCTGTTGCAGGGTCCTGGGCACAGTGTGCCCCGACACAGGAGGCCTCCCTGTCAGGGTTTCAGGGGCACAAGGTGACCCTCACCTGGACGGGAATTAGCAACGTTGTTGGAGCAAATTATGTGGGCTGCTTCCAGATTTCTCTCAGCGTTACCACAACTGTGGTGCTCAGAAGAAATGGACCCTTGGAGATCTCAGCTCGGTTCTCTGGCTCCCACTCTGGGAACAAGGCCTCTAGGACCTTCTCAGCCTGCAGCCTGAGGATGAGCCTTATTGTTAGTGCTCAACATGGGGCAGAAGCATCAGTTCTGACATACTGCTGCAGGCCCATGGGACCTGAGACAGAAAGCTGTCTCTGTCACCCCCAGGACTGCCGGTGAGAAACAGACAGGGAGGCCTTGGAGACCCTGGAGGGTCTGAGGGTCTGACTCTGAGCACAGAGGAAATTTAAAGGGTCAGTGACAGTAGTTGCCTCTCATGTTGTTTTTTCTTCCTCTCCTTCCTCTCCTGTCTCTCTTTCTTTCTTTCTTTCTTCTTTCTTTCTTTCTTTCTTTCTTTCTTTCTTTCTTTCTTTCTTCTTTCTTTGTTTTCTTTTCTTTCTCTCTCTTTCTCTCCCTATCTCTCTCCCTTTCCTCTTTCCTTCCTTCCTCCCTTCCTTTCTTCCTTGGATAAAGAGCTTTATTTGGATTAAATGAGAGCTGGAGAAAGCGAAGGGCCCGAGACGCCAGTGAGATTAGGTTCCAAAAGAGCAGGCAGAGCTTATCAACCCAATGGACTCCACCTCCCAGCAGCCTTCCAGTTAGTAGGGTCAATAAAGGCCTGCTGGGAAATGTATTTGCCAGTAAATGACCAACGTTTGCCCACCATCACTACAATGGTAGAGTTTCTCTTTTCCATAATTAAAACTCTGTATCACTTCCCACAACACCACGAAGATTGCAAAAAAGTTTAAAAAATCACATTTGACACCTCTTATACTCGTCTTCAGTAGTCCGAAGACTCATCATCTGCCAAAAAGAGTTCTACTAAACTCATCAGCTGAAATGTCCATCCAAGTAGTGAGAAGACAGTCTTTACTAGCCCATGGTCATTCTTATCCAATTCCCCTGGCCAGTCATGGCTGAACAGCAGAGTGAGGCTCAGAGAGGGGTGAAGGAGGAGGGGGATGGGGCTAATTTTCCCCAGTACAAAGATGGCATCTGATTCTTGGTCGGAGAGCAGAACCAGAAAGGCTTGAGGGAAGGGTCCAGGCCCTGTACTCAGTCAGAAACAGTGCTGTAGAAGAGAAGGAGGAGAAGGAGGAGGAGGAGGAGGAAGAGGAGGAGGTGAAGGAGGAGGACGAGGAGGAATGCTTGCCATGCTTGTGGTTTTGTATATCTGGAAGAACTTTCTTCATTTTCTTCCACATCTTCTTTGCATCGGCATTCCTGGTCTTACCATGCCAGGTGCCAAGGGATTCACAGGAGGGATGCCAGGAGCAGGTGGTGGGTAGGGAGCAGGTAGGGACCTAGGGGTTGGCCTCCCGGATACCCTGGTTATGGTGCAGGATGGGGGTGCACTGGGGAGAAAGCTGGATTCCCCCGGGGAGCGGCTGCTGGAGATGGAGAGGGGCCTGAAGGGAAGGCAGGGTGGTCAGGTGGTGGATGGCAGGATGGGCACCTTCAGGGTACCTGACGCACCAGCAGTCAGGCCATTGCCCCCTCTCTGCACTCAGCCCCTGTAACCGCCAAGTCCTTCGCTTTACGTGACACTTATATAACCACATCTTTCTGTCCTTTCATTGTTTCAAGATATACTTTTCTCTACCATTCTTTTCTTTTATTGTAGTTTAAAACTTTTTGAAGTTTATTCATCTTTGAGAAGCAGAGAAAGACAGAGTGTGAGCAAGGGGGGGCAGAGAGAGAGGGAGACACAGAATCTGAAACAGGTGCAGGCTCCGAGCTGTCAGCATAGAGCCCATCTCAGAGCCTGAACTCATGAACTAGGAGATCATGACCTGTGCCGAAGTCAGACACCTAACTGACTGAGCCATTCAGGCACCCCATTTACCATTCTTTTAAATTCATCCTATATGTATCTTTATTTGAAGAGTGGCCCTTTTGATCCGTTATGTCAATCCATGTCTGTAACTAGAACAATTGGTGCATTTAAATGTAATATAATTTAATATCCTTGTGTAATATATTTAATTTAATATCATTTTTGTTATCTTATTTTGTTCTCTTCTTAAATCCAGATTTAGATTTAAAGAAGTTAAATTCTTTTCTCACTCTTTTCTTGCCTCCTGTTTCACATATTGACTCTTTCACATGTTGACTGTTGTGCAGTTTTTACATTTAGTAGCATGGATGATGAGTAGCCTGACCCGGAACTAGAGAACTAGGAGGAGACGCTGAGGACTGGGTGTCACCGGAAACCCAACTGGGGCCTCCACCTGAGAGCTGTTAGCGCCAGCCCATGTTTTTCACGGCAAAGTTTGTTACATTTTCCCAAGCAGAAAGAAGCAACTGCCACAACCAGACTAGGTAGCCTTCTGAGTCCTCAGGACCATGAAGCCTGGACGTGAGGCTTGTCTCTGCTGTCAAAGAGCCTGTTCAGAGAAGGAGCAGGTGTCCCGGGTGGCACACTGAGTCGCTGGGGTTTGCCACGTCTTCTCCCCCGTTCTGGTCTCAGAAGGATCTGCATGGCACCTGTGCTTGTACCTGCCCACACGCCTTCTCAAAGGAAACCTAAAAAGAAGCAGTGATAAAGTCTTGTGCAACCTGTCTACTTATTGCTAAAGTTTTGAGCCAGGGTCTTTAGGAAAGAAAATATTTCACCATTTATTCAAATTACCTTTTATGTTATTACCTGAATTCAGTGATTGTTTTCTTACAGAGCCATTTGAAATGTATACATCTTTATCCTAGGATCAAAAACAGTGAACACTCTGAATTCTTTTTAAAGTCTCTAAGAAAACAAAGCATTTGCTTTTATTAATGCTCTCCACCTCTCCTGGGCCTGCCTCCGTTTCACATCAGCACCTTGTGCCTGGGAGTGTGTGTTGGCCTGAGCTGACCAGGTGCAGACGTCAGAATGGACAGGGGCCCGAGCTGTAGTTTTATGAGATGGGAACCACCTGGCCTGTGTCTCCTCCGCAGATGCCGGAGCCCACAGACCATGTTCCAACCTGAATTAGAAAGAGGATGGAGGGAAGACGATGCATATGGTGGGGACCTGGTTGTTCAAAGTTCTATCATCTGCCTCTCTGATCTGGACCCCAAACTTCCAAGCTACGTGGTTAGTCAGGGACTGAGTTCAATTCCCACAAGACACGCACTGTGTTAACCAAACCAATCGCACAATCCCTTCCCTTGTCACCCAATGGCGTCAGGGCAGATGGAGGGGTGATGTGATCGAGTCACGTGAAATCTGAGGTGGCTGATTGGTGGGAGACGGAGAACAAGTCTGTGTCATGCAGAGGGTGTGTCGTGTGGGTGTGACCGGAGCCTGCGGAGACATTCGGTCCTCATGTGAGAAGTCAGGGTGAGGCACAATGTATTGCTGTGTGTTCCCTTTCTTCCCCAGACAGTGTCGGCTCCCTGAGCCTGGGGACACTCCCCGTCACTTCTGCACTGCAACTTGAGCTCCTAAACCAACAGAGATCATGTAGTGAGGGTTCAGTAAATGCCATTCATGCATATCATGTGGACAATGACTTTTCTGAGTCAGACACAGCTGTACTGTGTGTCCGGGTCTGTCCTGACACCTTGATATGAACGCATCTGTGTCCCTCAAAACCCTGTATGGAAACCTGAACCCACATTGTGACTGTTTGAGAAAAGGCATTAAAAGATGTCATCGTGGATAATGAGGTTATGAGGGTGCTGCCCCCATAAACAGGGCGGGCGTCTTTACAGAAGAGGTAGAGGCAGCATGGGTGAGTACACATGGGAATGCCACGTGAGGACCCAGGACGAATGTCACCACTTGCAAGTCAAGGAGAGTGACCTCAGGGGAAATCAATCCTGCCACCCCCTTGAACGTGGACATTTAGGCTCCAAACTGAGAGAAATTCACTATCTTTGGTGTAGGCATCCAGTGAGTGGTATCGTCATATGGTAGGCCTAGCAGACAGGCACAACCCTCAGGGACACTGGTCCCCAGGACAACCTGCCCCAGCACCCAGGAATTTCTGATCAGCTTGTATGAAACAGAAAATGTGTGCATATAAGGACAGGCTTTGGGGACAGAATTGACAGGAAAAGGACAGGTACTAGAGGCGGTTCATTGGGTTTGGTTTCAGGGTCAGTTTTAGGCTAAACAAAGAGGGAAGCAACAGTTTTGACAGAAAGTGGGGCTGAAGAAGGAAAGCCCTTCACTGTGGGCACAGCAGGTTTTTGTCTCACTTTCCCACAGGCCTGGAGCTCTGTGTGAGCACTGAGACTATCGTCCCATGATGCATAACAATAATCAGCCTCGTCATCAGCCTGCAGCCCAGTGATGGTCAGGGAGCCCGAGCTGCCAGTCTTGGAGCCAGAGAATCGATCAGGGACCCCGGAGGGTCGTTTGTTATTCTCATAAATCAAGAGACTGGGGGTCGCTTCTGGGACTTGTTGGTACCAGCTCACATAATTACCACCCCCGATGTTGGAGCTGCTTCCAGTGCAGGAGATGGTGACCCTCTGGCCCAGGAACCCTGACACTGAGGGCGGCTGAGTCAACACTGACTGGGCCCAGGAACCTGGAAGGGTAGAAACACAGAGAGGGTGATGCTGGGGTATGGACATAAGACAGTGGAAGCAGGACCCACATGTCCTCCCAGAGCCCTTTCCTGTGTGCCCTCATCCAGTCACCTGTGCAGTGAGCGAGGAGAGTGAGAAGGAAAGGAGACCAAGCCATGGTGGTGGTCATCACCGATTCTGTCTTCTGTGCCTCACGGCTGAGCAGAGCCTCCCCTAACCTCTCCCTTCCCCTCTTCATCTTCTGAGGGAGTGAGGGCCCCCTCCATGCAAATGAGACCCCAGCTCTCTGACCCCTCCCTGGGCCTGTGTCAGTTCCTTCTGCCTGAGGATGTCTGGGGGCTGGTCGAGGGGGGGCTGTTTCAGGCCAAAGGGTGAGGAGGACACAGTTGTGAGCTGTGTGCAGGGGGCACTGACAGTACAGGTGGCAGGTTTCAGTTGTCATCAGCCCTGAACCCACAGCAATGGGTCCTGTGAGCCCCCTGGTGTTCGGACTCAGAGCCGCCATTGTTTCAACTGGTAGGCAAGTACACCAAAGACAGCTCCTGTGTCCCCATTGCACTGTCCATTGCACTCTGACAAGGGTCAGTCCAGGTGTCCCTCTAGGGAACCTCCCATAACCTAAGCCAGACTGGATGCTCTACTCAGACTCCTCAGGGAGAGTCAGTCCATGGCCGCCTGTATGGGTCATGGGTCAGGAATGAGGTGGTGTCTCTACCAAAAGTCCATTTAGATCAAGATCATGCCCAGTGCAGTGATGAGTACCACTGGACACGTGGACCGTTCTGTGTAGGATTCTGTGTCCTTTCCTGTTACATGATTTCTCCCGGGTTTCCAGAGCTCACCTTCCTCCAAGGTTCCCACAGCACTGAGGAGAGGGGAAGAGCTTCTGTTCAGGCTGTGAGTAGAAATAGTTGTGTGTATTCCTCAGGGCGTTACACAAAAAAATCTTTGTCATCTGTCACTCTGTCTGCTTGTTGAAAACAATAGCTCTCCTCATACTATGTGCAGTGATTCCTTCCAGGTACTGCTCTCCCAGCAAAGAGACCCAAGTCTGCAGGACCCTTGAGTGTGACACTGACCTCAGAGCCCAAAGACAAACTTGCAGGCCGTTCTGGGAGGGAAGGAGCGACAGCAGCAGGTGCTCTGACGAGGATCCGGTGACACAGTTTATGTGTTAGTCAGCACTTAGCCCAGTGTGCCCTTTGAATGGGTGTGTGCTCCTTCACACAAAATTTCTCTCAGTAATATTTATTTCAGTCAATGACATCGTTATTATGAAAATGCAGATACAATCACTAGTATAGTTTTCATACAACGGTATTTATTGCAGAGCAAAGATGGATAGAAATTGTAGGTAAAAACCTGGATGGAAAAACAATGCAAAAAGGATGCCTGCTATAAACTTTTTGCAAAGTCATGTTTTCTTTGCCACCAGCTTACTATGGTGGCATTGTTCTATAAGTAGGTGAGTCTGGCATGATGTCCAATGAAAGCCCAGGGGGAGTCTGTTCCTGTGAACCACAGCCATCTCAGTGACTCAATTACTAAGCACACACAGAGCTTCTAGGAACGAGCGATTTGGGGTCAGACTTGTCTCTGGGGTGAGCACAGCTCTACCTGCGTTCTTTGTGTCCAGCATATGCAGGAGAGAGCAATAGTTCATCCAGCCACCATGACTAGAGGAGTGAATTTCTATTCACCAAGGCTACATGAATCTTCGGTCAAAGATCCCACATGTGAGTGGTGGAGAGGTGGAGATGAGGGGGACTATGTCTCTGAGGTCACAGGCATTGTGGCCCCAGTTTGAGACAGAAGAATTTTCATCAGAACTCCAACCTGGCTGGAGGTGTCGCTGGGGGGACTGAGGGAGTAACAGTCCAGCATTAAGAGCACAGGAAGGGTGTGATACATCACCCTGGGCTTTGAGCTGTGTGGGAGCAACACTGAAGCTGCTATTCCAGAACCAATGTACTGATCAGCCTCAAGTGCTGACTGGAGCCCAAGGGGGTCAGAGACTGAGCTGCCCACAGCGATAGAGACTCACCCTGGGATTCCTGAGCATCAACCTGTCTTAGGAGAGAAGGTGATCAGGGCAAGTCCTGGCTGCTCAGTGACAGGACACTGGTCACACTGGATGTCGCTGGAGTTTCCTGATGATGAGAATGCTTCCTCCTGGGCTTGTGACCCTGAGGTTGGCTGGATGAGCACAGGTTGACCATGAGTTTTGGGGCGAAAGAGAAGCCAGGAAGCTACAAAATCCAGAACTCCATATACTCAGATAGAGGAGAGATCCGTGTGTGTGTGTGTGTGTGTGTGTGTGTGTGTGTGTGTATGTGAGAGAGACAGAGGGAGAGAAAGAGAGAGAGAATGGAAAACCTTTCCTTCAGAGGCCACACATGAAGACAAGTGTATCCCTGTCCCCTTGTGTCCTCTCTGCATTTGCTGAGTGTTGTGTTGGTCCCCATGCAAACCCATCCCTGGGGCTGGCTCTCTGTATGACCGTCCAGCGTTCTGGAGCTTGGAACTCAAGAAGGCCAATGTCTGGAAGGCCACTTCTCTTGCACGAGTATGAAACTTACACAAAGGGGAGGAATATGGTCTGAATTAGTTCTATAGGAATTTCACTGAATCAGAATGTCAGGCCTTGTGGATGGGCCTTCTATCCATTCTCCTTCCTGTAGACACATTTCCCATAGCTGTGGGGTCTTCAGGTCTTCAGAAGCACAAGATAGGGGCTGATCACACAGCCCCTTCTTCATGCCCTTCACATCACAGCCCTCCCCCACTGTGCCTCTCGTATCCCCTGATACCTCCATTGGGTGACCGTCAGATAGTGTCTACTGTTATTTTGCAAAAGGGTTAATGCTTAACACTGCATTGCTTGGTGCAAAAGTGTGTGGCTGAGTGAGTGTCCTTGTGGTCTTAGAAACCAATATTCTCAAGACCAAGAAAAGCTGTCATGTATTGAAATATGCAGCCAATCCTTCCTTCGTTCACCATGGCAAAAGTTACCCTGTGTGCAGCCTCGGTCATTCTGAAGGCGGAAGTAATTGCATGAATCGCTTCTCTGTGCAAATACTCAAAGGCTGGGTGAACATTCATTTCACGGAAATACGGTAATCATGTGGTCGTATTACAGAGATTGATGAGGTTGGTGGGGCATGAAAACTACCATCAGAGATGAGAGCAGGAATCACATGAGGAAGTGATTTCCTGCTGGTCCATTTCTGCATCGTCTCTGTAGAGATGGACCCTGGAGAGTGGAAACTCTTGCAAGATTATAGTTTTCTCTGAAATCCTAACATAGAGATGGAGTTCGGGCCTGAAGAGCCATAGAGAGAGGCGGAAGGCCTGAGGGAAGTAGGAGAAGAGGGGAGACGAGCAGAGTGTGTGTGGGGGAGGGTGCAGTGAGGAGAGTCTGAAGACTTTGGGACTCACTTTTAGTCAGATGGGTGAGAGAGGAAATTGTCTCTGACCAAGGTGCTTATTAACATGTCAGATATGGTTGTGTCATCAGTAACACAAGAGACACAGTTTACGGCTTGAGATTTGTGGATGAATGTGAGTACCTCTGTCACCATTTTCAGTCCAGACAACAGTACTGTATGATCTCAGAAACTACACACCTGTCTCTACATCCTAGATGCTGACACCGAATTGCTGAAATTCTTGTCATTTTCTAACTGAAAAGAACACTAGAAACATCCTAGTTCTAATGATGTGACTCTGGGTGGGCTCCCTGAAGCCTCCTGGATGGGGCTGGTCCCCAGAAAGACCAAGGCTTGGTCAGAGGCTGGGAATCTTCACCCCTCATACTTGAGAGACAGGAAAAAGGCTGACAGCGTAGTTAATGTCTGATCATGTCTCCCCGAATCCTCAATAAAATCACAAAGTACAGTGTTTGAAGATCTTCTGGTTTGGCGAACACATCCACTCCCAGAAGAGATGCACCTCAACTCCCCAGGGACTGATGCTCTGGTGCTCGAGACGCTCCCAGACTTGACACTAGGTGGCTCTTCATTACTTGTTCCCCTGTCCCCTTCATCATATCTTTAATGAACTGACTAAAGGAGTCAGTGTTTCCCTGAGATCTGTGAGCCCCTCAGGCGAATAAATGGAACGCATCGAGGGAGTTGTGGGAACCTCCAATTTGTCACACGTTGGACAGAGGTTACAGGTGAGCTACTAGCTGCTGTTGACATCAAAATGGGGAGCAGCCTCCTGGTGCTGAGCCCTTCACCTGTGCACATGTCACCTTTCCTGGCAGATAAACCTCGGTGTGAAATTCAGGTAAATTTGAGGACACTCTCCACATGTCCCAGAGAGTTCCTTGTTGTGGGAAAACACATAAACAGACAAACATATAATCAATGACAAGGAGTGTGTAAAGTGAATTATTCTGAGAGTAGTAAAGGAGAGACAACAAGAGAGAGAGAGACTGAGGTTTATGCTGTAAAAGTATTTATTCTCCAGACCCCATAGGCCTGTGCCATCGGGCCTATTCCTTCACCTGTGTGCGCTCCTGGGACACCTGTGCTGTCTCAGGCAACAGCATGATCTGTGTGTTATTCCTTCTTCCTCAAGGACACGTGACCCCTCAGAGGACTCCCTCCTACAGGAGCGTCCACACAAGTGTCTCAGTACAGGATGCTCAGAGACAAGGCTTTCAGCCCCAAGTGTTTTGGTCTCACTCGCTCTTCCTCTAAGACACTGTAAGGAAAGCTGCTTCCACTGCCAGGATCTGTAGCACAATAGAAGCTTCGTGCTTAGGCTGCTCATCAGAGATGAGCAGAATTCCTGCATTGGCCCAGGCATCTTTGGATTCAGAGAAGCAACTGGGGACCCCGGACCCTGGTGCTTATTTGAGTGTGAAGAGAACCAAAGAAGATACCAGGGAGGGCTCCCTGGCTTCTCTGGAACCTGTCTATGTAGTAGCTGCAAACACAGAATCCACTGTTCATGGCCCAGGTGAGTCCGGCCATTGCTTCTGGAGATGCAGGGATGGAGGACGGCTGGGTCAGCACAGGCTGGGATAGGGGACATGCGAACACAGACACTCAGGGGGGATGGGGCTAGAAAGGAAAAAGAAAAAGCATCTCTCAGGTCACTGAGGACAGAAAGAGTGATTTGGAGCCCACCCTGTGTCCACAAGGCCTGTCCCTACCTGTGCAGTGCGGGAGGCGCTTAAGGAAGACAGGAGTCCAGGCCATGGTGGCACAGCCTCTGGTCCCCACACTGGGCTGGGCTGCCCCAGGCTCTCATTTGCCCTCCACCCCTGACACAGGAGGGGCTGTCCATGCACATGGGTCCCATTCAGTGACAGTCCAGCCCCTCCCTGAGCCCTGGTGCTGGAGCCCAGCCCACACCACACACTGAGGAGGGTGCAGTTTCCACTAAACCCCAGGAAGAGCTCTGGAACAAGCACATGCTGACATAGCTCAAAGCCTCCAGGTTGGGCTCCTTTGGGTGATTGGTCGTCACTGACCAGCACTGTAGGGTCCACAGGGCTGTTGCAAGCACATCCTATTGAACTCATGTTGAAACACGAAAAATGAATGGAAGCAACTTGTGAGAGATAGCTCCTATTAAGAATACATTGAATGCATACTTTCTCAAAAAGTTACAATTTGGCTATACTAAAAATATACTGAGTGTATAGACCAACTTTAATTGAAAAATGGGAAATGTTTTTCTAGAAGCACTCCATAGAAATGCATAAGATACAGATGTTTTCACAGGGGACAACTAACAAAACTTCAGAATTGAGAAGAATATTTTTTATTTGCTCCTTGTTATTTCATAATATCAAAAGGTATATAATATTTCTTAGTTCATTTACAAGGGTTATAAAACTCAAAAGTACACTTTCAAAAACATTGCCCAAAAAGGAAAATTACAGACCATTATTATTAAATAGTGATAGAAATACTCTGTATAAAATATTAACAAAGAGACCTCAATACCATATTAATAAATTGATACACAATTATTAAGTGTGATTTATTCCAATGATACAGTTGGATCACATAGTAAGAAAATCTTTACTTACATACCATCTTATTACATTAAGAGATACGATCATATTGCCCCAACTGGTCTCAAAGAGTCTTTGGCCAAATGTCACACCAAATCCTAATAAGAGCCACATAAACACAAAAACAGATCCATTTATGACATGGTAAAACACACACTCTCACACACTTATGATGTGGTCCTGAGGCCGGCATCCTTGTTCATGGAGTAGCGAGGGGACCAGTTCCACAAGGATCAAGAACTTGCAAAGGGAATCTTCACGTCCATTATTTTGCAACATTATTCCTCACGTGTTAGACAATGTAACTAAAAAGCCAAATCGATGGTTACTACTTTGCATGGATGGGAAAGGAAAGTGGTCACTCTTGAAGTCCCAGATGGATGTCATGGCCTTAGATAGGGCCGTGCTGTGGCAGCAGTGACAGCAGAGATCTTAGTGAATGATTAGTCACTGTTGGTGACTTACTGGTGACACTTGGTACCAGAGACACGATGGGTGGAACAAACGCAGCAGAGAAGAGGTCTTGTCCCACGTGACCAGGTGAAGAGCCCTTTGCAAGGTGTGGGGCAGTGACCCTGGATCTGAAGTGATTATTTCCTCCCACTCAGGCTGCATCCTATACGATGTCAAGCTTCACATTGATGGGGCATCTGTCCCACACCCAGAATAGTGCATATTGCAGAGGTTTCCAGTGGGGACCTTGGCTCAAGTGACCAGTTTACTAAGAGACGGGTTGTGAGTCTGGTATTGCTGCCCCTGCTCCTTGATGAACTGAGGAGAGAGCATGTCCTGTGTGACCTCAGGGACTGCTTTCCATAAAATCTGTCAAAGGCTCCCTGTATAAAGGACTGAAGGAGACACTCCAGGACATGGTGGAGACTACACAGAGCTCTGTTCCCTGAGGTTCCATTGGAGGGATTCTGCCCACAAGCTACCTTATCCTCTGGGCAGGTCCTGAGAGCCTACTTCCTCCTAGGAAATGTGCTCTGTCTATTCCTTGTGTATAAGCCTGATATTTCCAGACGCCAGAGGGAACAAGGAAGAAGTGGTCCACGTTGGAAGCAATGTGGTGACGCAGCCAGATGCAGGGGCTCACAGGGCAATGGACGCTCTCAGGTGGAGGCAGGTCACATAGCACTGAGGCTCCAGTGTGCCTACTGCCCCCCAGGCAGCTTAGCTGCTGACCCTCACTCTACAGGCCCCTGTTCGCTCTGCTCCCCTGCTGCCCTAAGCACCATGTCCTCTAGCTGCTGTGATCCCCTCTGCACACCAAGCAGAATGTTCATTTGGACAGCAGTCATACTGATGTTGTGACCCATGGGAGCGGAGTACGAAAGGGCCTTTCTGGGTCCCTTATTGGAACCATGACACTCTCACGTTTGGAAATGTATCTCAGTGGAAGCTTGTGATTTGGTTCAAAATGTCCATCTCTGCCAACAGTATCCCCAGAACTGCTCTGTGTCTCCTGTTTACAGATGCTGCACGTGGTAAATGTAAGGACAGCGAAGGGGTGTCACTGGGACACACATATGGGGACACGGCCCGTGTGCATGTGCGGCGTGCAGGGGAGCTGGGACAAAGAGGTCTTTACAGAGCTGTGGTACGTAAGGGGGGAACTGTAGAGTGAGCCAAGGGATGTCCCTGAGAGGAGGAGCCCTGGGTCAGAGGTCAGGGCATGTGTCAAGGCCCGAGAAAGAGGGGTGGCTGTTTGTCGATGACTCTAGTGGACATCTACTGGAGGTCTAAGAGGTAGGCCAACTGACCACCTGAATCCAGCATCTCCAAATGGAATTGAAAGGCAAACCTAGGAAGAGAAATATACCTTCCTTAACCCTGAAATCTGGTTTGACTCGTTGTGCATGTGTGTGAATGTACATATATTCAAGGGCCACAATATATGAATACTTCACGTAAAACATCTATCCTTGTCTTTCATAGTGAGTCAGGTGATGACCCAACATGCTCCATGACCTTGAGAGTTTAGTTTGTCTTTTGCAGCACTAAGTGTCTGCAGCTTACTGCTACGTCCTTGGTGCTCAGGAAATGCCTTTGAATTAAAAAGAATACATCAGTGAATTAACAAAGGAAAAAATACCAGTCTCCACATTCTTTACCTTATGTCTAAAACTGGCATCGGGTCTTTCTTTTGGGCCATCATCATCCATTCAAATTGGTAACCACAGACACGGGTGTCATCTTGGACACATCCTTCGACCTCACACACAGCCTCCAGGTAATTCCTACATCCAGCGTTTTCCAAACCAAAAGCCATGTTACAATGTACACAGCGCCCAAAGCAATCTATAGACTCCATGCAATTCCCATGAAAATTCCAGAGACAGTTTTCACAGAAATGGAAAAAATCTCCTGACTTTTATACACAACCAGAAAGACCCCAAATTGCCAAACAATATTGAGAGAGTAGAACAAAGCTCGAGGGACCAGACTTCCTGCTTTTGAGTTATATTACAAAGCTATAGTAATGAAAACCAGCAGGGCATTGGCCTAGAAAGAAACACATGGATTGATGCGACAGAATAAAAAGAGCAGAAGAATAAAACAAGACCCCTCTTCCCCACTTTTCTAGTAGTCACCTCCCTGACTGTGGTCCCGCTCAAGATTCTTCCTGCAAACGTTTTTGTTCTGTGCGATGGCCCAGACGTCTGTGCCTGGCCTCAGGCCTGGGGAAGGGTGCCATGGGGTTGGAGGGAGAAAGGTGATGTAAGGGAGTGAGTCAGAGCTGAGCACTCCCGGGGCCCCTGAGCCCAGGTGAGGGACAGTCACACTGCAGTGTGGACCGTGTTTGCCTTACTAGATGAGAGCCATTCGAGTATTTTCCTGCTGGCCTGGCCCAGAGCCCAGTCCTCTCAGGGCAGTCTGAGCAGCCCACCGATGACCCCTGTCCTGGTCACCCAGCTGCTCTGACAACACACAGCATCCCTAGAGGACGCTCTGACCTTTGCAGATGGATATTTGAGCTTTCAGTGTCCAGGGAAGGATCATGAGTGGATCCTCTCCTGGGTGCTTGGGATGGAGACATTAATTTTCTTCAGGTCACTAACAGCATCCAGGCTGCTCACCATAGGGCTTATTTTACAGTGTTTATGTTCCTGGACATATTAGTGTTCCCTGACATTGGGTTTGCTTGCTGCAGGGCCCTGCCATCACTACCAGTCTCCAATATGAATTTGTTTTAATGTTTATTTCTTTTTAAGAGAGAGAGGACAGAGAGAGAAAGAGAGAGAGGACAGAGAGAGAAAGAGAGAGAGAGAGAGAGGCAGAGAGAGAAAGAGAGGGAGAGAGAGCAGGGAGGTACAGAGAGAGAGCGGGAGACGCAGAATCAGAAGCAGGTTCCAGGCTCTGAGTTAGTGGCACACAGCCCAAGGCAGGGCTTCGGCTCACGAACCACGACATCATGACCTGAGCCGAAGTCTGAAGCTTAACTGACTGAGGCACCCAGGCACCCCTACCAGTCTCCAGTCGAAACCAATTTCAAGGCCTCATATTTCCCAGGATCACTCCCGGTTCATATGTGATAAAAAGTCCATGGGGGTTATTCTTGAACTTTGAATACTTTTTGCTGTTGCTGCTGTATTATGAGAATCTCCTGTTATATCCCATCACCTCCATGGTACAGGCTCTGGGGCCTTTGAAGTCTCCGTTTGTCAAAAGACTACCTGGTCTCCGCAGAGAAGTATCCACTGTACTTAATTCCCAATTTGGGTTTTGACCGGGCCTTTATACTTAGTCTGGAATTTAGTTTTCTTCTCTGGTATACTTATGACTCATTTGCCTCTCTAATAGTTCAGTTTTGTAAGTGTTTTCAGGATGACCATGATGTAAACCACTATACAGTACAAGGGAATCGATCTTCTTAGAAATTCGTTCTCTGCTCATCCATTAAGGGACATTCAGGGAAGGGAATCCCACTCACATTCAACCCTATTATATTTATTTGGTAAATGTTCCATTGGTTAAGAGTGAAAAGACGACAAAATGTCTAGATTTTTTCTGGTGATACCAGGGTTCTCTAGACAATGTAGGATGGGTTCATAGGCCTTTTCTCCAAAATAGTGAGATTCCTTTCAGCAGCATTCCAGACCGAGTCAGAGGAAAAACAAAGACAGAGAAAGCTTAGAACAGATGCAGTTACACTCTACTGGTCTCACCCTGGTAATTACATCTGCAACAGTCTCATTTCCAAATAGAGTCTCATCCTGAAATATGGGAGTTTTTAGAACCATTAATCACATGAATTGTTGGAGACACAGTTCAACGTGTAACAATTAATATCCACAGTTTATTCAGGTTTTCTTAGTTTTTACCTAATGTCCTTTTTCTGTAGTAAGATCCAGTTAAGATTCTTTGTGACATTGAGTTGTGAATTGTCCTTAAGCTTTTCTTACTGTGACACTTCTTCAGACTGTCCCTCTTGTTGGTGCCTTTTTCCATACTTACTGAGTGGGGGTTATGCCTGACGTCATTCAAGCCAAGGGTTTACACCTGTTCCATGAAATCTCCACACGGGAATGTGTCTCATCTGATTCCATTTATTTATACCATCAGTTAACAATATAGACGGCAGATACATGTGTAGACACTGAGTTACAACCCAATCCTTTTATGTTCCTGTGGTTGAAATCTTTCTAGTTTTGCCTCATGGGGGCCCTTTCAGTTGGCTCGTGAGCTCCTAGACACAACCTGTCCTTGTGTGTGTGCTCACATGTGTATGTGTGGTGGTTGTGCGCTGATTTGCTTGCGTTTGTTTTGGAGACAATGCCAGACAATGACAGAGTGTCATTTAAGGGCCATTAGTATCATATAGAATAATTCTGTGGCTCAGAGTGTTTTCCTCTGTTCACACGATTCATTCTTTTTCAGCGTTTAGCACCCCCACGACCTACAGATGTTTGCAGAGTTTTGCTTCTTCCAATGTTGGATATAATTATCAAATTATTTATAAAAGTGGCACCTCCTGGGTGTCCTCTTAGTTGGTTCCTGGTTTGGGTGATTATTTTAAACCTAGAATAAATATCCATGTGCCATGTTTAGGGTGCTTTCAGGCTTTTGTGATTAGCAATCAGTTGTTATAAACATTGAAGTGCAGGGTTTTTCCTATGGACAAAGGTTTTGAAACTTATCTTCATAATTTTACAATTTTAAATTGGCATTTTTTCACAAATAATAGATAAGAAGAAAAGACTAGCCACTGCCATGGAGATAATAGTACCAGATGCAAATAAGGCTGACTTATTCTTCAGGGACCACATGGGTAGAGTTCATAGAATAAATAAAAATGCTTTATTTATTTTTATATCAGAAGGAAAAATTGATATGATATGGCCTAGAAGTAAAATACCTGAGCTGATAAAACAAGAGATTTTTCTTCCATCAAGACTCTGTGTCGGAAGGGTTTTCTGAGAGTGACTTTGAGGACAGAAAGGACAGGAGGAACCTCACTCACGGAGGTGCCCTTGCATGGACCTGCGTCCAAGTCATCAGCCACGGAATGAGCAGAATCACAGGCTAAGCTGAGGAGGCAACTGCTGATGTGTTTCCCTTCTTTACAGATGAGTAACTAGGTTTTTGTCTCACTTCCCCACAGGCCTGGACCACTGTGTAAGCACTGCCACTGCTGTACCACGATGAGCAGTAATAATCAGCCTCGTCCTCGGCCTGGAGCCCAGTGATGGTCAGGGTGCCTGTGCTGCCAGACTTGGAGCCGGAGAATCGATCAGGGACCCCTGAGGGTCGGTTGCTATTATCATAGATGATGGTTTTGGGGGCCATTCCTGGGATTTGTTGGTACCAGTACACGTAACTACCAACTCCAGTGCAGGAGATAGTGACCCTCTGGCCCAGGGCCCCAGACACTGAGGATGGTTGAGTCAGCCCTGACTGAGCCCAAATCCCTGGGAAGAGAAACAACAGAGAGGATATTCTTGGAGTCTAGAGACAAGAGGAGGAATCAGGCTCACACCTGTGCTTCCAGAACCCCTTCCCGTGTCCCCACATCAAGTCACCTGTGCAGTGGGCGAGGAGGGTGAGGAGGAGAGGTGACCAGGCCATGGTGGAGGTCAGCACTGATCCTGCCTTCTGTTGCCTCACAGCTGAGCAGAGCCTCCCTTCACCTCTCCCTTCACCTCTTCATCTGTTGAGAGGGGGAGGGCCCAACCATGCAAATGCAACCCCCCTGTTTTTTGACTCCTCACTGACTTCTTTAGGTGCCTCTGTCTGAGGATGTCAGGGGGATGGGCAGGGTAGGGGCAATTTCAGGGCAGCGGGTGGGGAGGTCACAGATGTGAGGCCTGAGCAGAGGGCACAGGCAGTGGCAGGTGGCAGTTCTCATCTCTGATCTACCGTGACACCTCAGAAACAGGCCTTGAGTGCCCCTTAGTGTCCAGACACAGACATGCCATTGTATGACATGAGCAGAGCCCATCAGAGACCACTTCTGCCTCCCCACTGCTCTAGCCACTCTCCTCTAAGTGGTAGACCAGGTCTCCCAACGTGGCCCCCCATCACCTCAGGGAAGACTCTCTGTTCTACTCAGACTCCTGGGGGTGAGCCTGTCCATGGCTCCCTTGACTGTTCATGGATCAGGACTGAAGAGTTGTCTCTACACACATTCCTCTAACAGTAAATGTGTACCAATAAGGGAAGGAGTTAACTGGATATGACAGCGGAGGCAGGGGTTCAGGCACCCATGCCAATGCAGGAAGCAGCAGAGAGAAGAGGGCAGCTCCCATGGGGAACTTTGGCAGATGGGACCTGACCCTGATGAGATTATTCTTTACATGTGCTTCTTACCCAGATGGAGTGTGTTGATTCACACTCTATCACGGCATCTATGTCAATGTGCTCTTTGTCAGACGTCTGAGTCATTCCAGTTTTCTCTCCCAAAGTGCATCAGGAAATATCAGTTAAATCCTAAGGATCCCATTTGGGGCATCTGCTCTAGGATTCAAGTATATTCTTTCTGAAACCCTTCCCAAATCCATGGTAGCTCTGTTCCGCAGACCTCGCAAAGGACCGTTTTCAACCTATGTCTTCCCTGGTGGTCAAGAGGAACTTGAATGACTTTCTGGTCTTTTTATTCTATGGCATCAACCTATGTGTCTCTTGAGAACAATACCACGTTGGTTTTCATGACTACAGATTTGTAATATAATTTGAAAGTACAAAAAATGGTGTCTCAAGGTTTGTTCCTTCTCAAGATTGCTTTGTCTATTTGGGGTCTTTTCTGGTTCTATACAAAATTTGTGTGTTTTTTTTTTATATCTGTGCAAAACGTCATTGGATTTTTTATGGGGATTGCATTGAATTTATAGAGTGCTTTGGGTAGTGTGCACATTTTAGCATTATATTCATTGTGGAGATCCCAGGATTTAGGAATTACCTGGAGGCTGTGTGTGAGGTGTAAGGGTTTGTCTAAGATGACCTCCATCTCTGTGCTTAAAAATGTGTATGGATTATGATGATTCAAACGAAAGAAGAGTTACTAGTTTTGGCAATAAGGTAAAGAATGTGGATATGTGTATTTTTTCTTTTTTTATTCACTGATGTATTCTTTTTAATTCAAAAACCTTTCCTGGGCACCAGCTAAATACCAGTAGGCTGCAGACACTCAGTGCCTCAAGGACAAACAAAACTGTCAAGGTCGTGGAGCCTGTTAGGTTTTCATCTGACACACTATGACAGACAAGGAGGAGATGTTTCATGTGAGGTATTCAATGGGAAGCATTGAATATTTATAGGACTAGTGCACACGGTACTATGTTAACCGAGAGTCGATGACTAGAAGTGTGTGTGTGTATAACTGTATCTTATGTATTATTTATACGTATTTTGTGTTATATATGTATATATGTATATATGTATACATATATACATATATATGCATATATGTGTGTATATACATATATATATATATATATATGTATATACACACATATATGATATAAATCCCAGGAGATATATCCTAGATGTATTGTCATGAACAGTGCAGAGATGGATTAGATAAACCACTGGGGAAAATAATTGTGTGAATATTTACAGTAGGAGTAGAACCTTGTGTGAGACAGAGAAGGACTAGAGAGGGATCTGATGTGAGTAATTATAATACATTGCACACTGAGAAAGGAGGGCTTAGAGCACCAGGATCTTCTGGGTCATGGGATGAGCTCTGTCCTTACAATTCCCAAGCTTCTGCAGGTTCCCAAATGGGCAATCCCGTCTGGATGGGGGCCCCATTCTGGTGCAGGTGACCCAGTCACCTCCAGTGTCTCTCCTCAGCGCTGGGGCTCCCTGGCTGCATCTAGGGATGACTGTGTTGTTGACCATCACCTATGGGTGCTCTTGGGAAAAGGCAACGTGAGAGGCACATGCCCCTTGTTTCTAATTACAGTCTGTCCTTGAAGAATCCCATGTGCATTTTTGTTAACGTACCCTGCCCCATGAAGTGTGAGGATGGGGGCAGGTGCAGAGAATTATGGGGACTGGCTTGCCTGGGTGGGAAGTGACCTGGCATGACAAAGAGATGGGATGTCTCCTCAGGCCTTCCTGATACAGCCTGTGGAGTGGTGAGCCTGCCCTCTGCACTTCTTATCCCTCAGTGCAGGACACAACTTCCCTGAGGGGGTCCCTCACCTGACGTCCCAACAACACAACTATCTAAGTGGTGGTGGGGGGGGGGGGGCACAGAGTGATTCATGCTGAGGAAGCCACAGCTCTGAAGTAAGGACTGAGGTGTGGTGGTGCCTGCCACACAGGAGGTCGCACTTGGGGGATCAGAAGCCCCCGACCCTGTGTACGGATGGATGGGGTGCCAGGCAAGCTCAAGTCCAGAGGGTCCCTCTCTGCTCAACTCTAGTTCCTTCTCCCAGTCCTAAGTGAGCCTGAACTCTGAGACAGCAGGGGGCGCTGGAGGTCTGTCCCTGTGCATTGGGGGAGGTGCAGGGATGGCTGGGCTGTGTCTCAGCTGGGCACCCAGTCCTGGAACCCTGCCTTGTACCCTCTGCTCTATGCTCACCGGGGCCCACGATTGGCTCCCCAGCCCCCCCCCCCAACTCAGTTGTCACCATATTCAGTGAGTAGGTTTAGGGACCCAGGAGGGGAGTGATTTGCATGAAGGATTCCTCTCTGCTCTCCAAAGTGGGGAGAGGATGAGAGAGGCTTTGTGCAGTTCTCTCACTGGTGGGCTCAGTCAGGGGCACAGCCTGGGCTGTCTCCACCTTGACCTGGACCCCTCTCCTCCTCACCCCCCTTGTTCTCCGCATAGGTGACTGGCTGTGGAAAGCAAGGCGAGTGATTTTGGGCTGGGGTGTGCTGGCCTCCTTCTTCCCCTCTTTTGAAGAACAAGCTGGAGGCATTCCCTCAGGACCTGCCTGTCCGTGTCTCCACTGCTCTGTTGCAGGGCCTGGGCACAGTGTGCCCCGATACAGGAGGCCTCACTGTCAGGGTTTCAGGGGCACAAGGTGACCCTCACCTGTACGGGAATTAGCAACAGTGTTGGAGCAAATTATGTGGGCTGCTACCAAGAGATTTCTCTCAGCGTTACCACAACTGTGGTGCTCAGAAGAAATGAGCCCTCGGGGATCTCAGCTCGGTTCTCTGGCTCCCACTCTGGGAACAAGGCCTCTAGGACCTTCTCAGCCTGCAGCCTGAGGATGAGCCTTATTGTTAGTGCTCAACATGGGGCAGAAGCATCTGTTCTGACATACTGCTGCAGGCCCATGGGGACCTGAGACAGAAAGCTGTCTCTGTCACCCCCAGGACTGCCAGTGAGAAACAGACAGGGAGGCCTTGGAGACCCTGGAGGGTCTGAGGGTCTGACTCTGAGCACAGAGGAAATTTAAAGGGTCAGTGACAGTAGTTGCCTCTCATTTGTTTTTTCTTCCTTTCCTGTCTCCCTTTCCTGTCTCCCTTTCCTGTCTCTCTTTCTTTCTTTCTTTTCTTCTCTCTCTTTCTCCCTCTATCTCTCTCCCTTTCCTCTTTCCTTCCTTCCTCCCTTCCTTTCTTCCTTGGATAAAGAGCTTTATTTGGATTAAATGAGAGCTGGTGAAAGAGAAGGGCCCAAGACTCCAGTGAGATTAGGTTCCAAAAGGGCAGGCAGAGCTTATCAACCCAATGGACTCCATTTCCCAGCAGCCTTCCAGTTAGTAGGGTCAATAAAGGCCTGCTGGGAAATGTATTTGCCAGTAAATCACCAACGTCTGCCAACCATCACTACAATGGTAGAGTTTCTCTTTTCCATACTTAAATCTCCACAACACCTCCCATGACACCACAAATATTACAAAAAATGTTTTAAAAAATCGCATTTGACAGATCTTGTACTCGTCTTGAGTAGTTAGCTCCAAAGTCTCATCATCTTCCAAAAATAGTTCTACTAAACTCATCGGCTGAAACGTCCATCCATGTAGTGAGAAGACAGTCTTTGCTGGCCCATGGTCATTCTAATCCAATTTCCCCAGCCAGTAGGGCTGCATAGCAGAGTAAGGCTCAGATTGGGGGTGAAGGGGGAAGGGACGGGGCTAATTTTCTCCAGTATAAGTTCGCATCTAAAGCTTGGTGGGAGAGCAGAACCAGAAAGGCTTGAGGGAAGGGTCCAGGCCCTGTACTCGGTCTGAAGAGAAGGAGGAGGAGGAGGAGGTGGAGGAGGAATGCTTACCATGCTTGTTGTATTTGTATATCTGTAAGAACTTTCTTCATTTTCTTCCATGTTTTCTTTTCCATCTGTTTTCCATGCCAGGTGCCAAGGGATTCACAGGAGGAATGCCAGGAGCAGGTGGTGGGTAGGGAGCAGGTAGGGACCTAGGGGTTGGCCTCCCGGATGCCCTGGTTATGGTGCAGGATGGGGGTGCACTGGGGAAAAGCTGGATGCCCCCGGGGAGCTGCTGCAGGAGATGGAGAGGGGCCTGGAGGGCAGGCAGGGTGGTCAGGTGGTGGATGGCAGGATGGGCACCTTCAGGGTACCTGACGTCAGTAGATCTGGATTTGGACCTGGCTGCTTGGCATTGGGATTCCACATGTTCAGGTGTTTCCTCCAGCCTTTACACACACCACCACCCGGGCTTGACTCACCCTGCCTCTCACCTCAAGTTCTTTTTCCTAAAAATAAAACAAATCTAGTGAGATAATTTGCATGTCACCGAGTTCACTCATTCAAGTATACAACCCAGCAGTCTGTAGTATATTTACGGAGTTGTGCAAACATCATCATGATCGAATCGACAACATTTCCATCACCTGCGGAAAAAGCGCTGACCCACTAGCAGTCATGCCATTGCCCCTCTCTGCACTCACCCCTTTGTCACCACCGGTTCCTTCCTGTCTGCAGTGACTTCCCTCTTGCGCACATTTCACAGGTGCTGAATCACAGAACAGGTGCCACTGTAAGCACTTCACTCACTGGCATTAAGAATGTGTGCATTGTTGCGGGAACATCAACACCACCATCTGTAAATATATGGATTGCTTCACTTGGTTGCTTGTCACTCTTGTGCAGCGACCATGCCGATCTATCTGTATGGTTCCAGTTTTAATGGCATCGGCTGTCAAAACAGTAATCACTTACTTTTCCTTAGTGGTTTATACAATAATTAAGGATTTCATTCTTTTTCAATTTTTATCTTCCAATATCAATTCACCCCTTCCATGATTTATGTTATATATTTGTACATACTTCTTTTTGTTCAACAATTTAGCCAGTAGTTGCTGTATTCTGTTATGAAAAATAATACTGTGTGTTATGAGACTGTTTTTTTGGTTTTGGTGTCATGCATTTTTGCTTTACCCTTGGAGAGGATGCAGGCTGTGTCTCCTTTCCCTGGTTCCTATTCCCTCGTGCCTGGTGGATGCCAAATGTTCTTGCCCTCATTTCCCTTGACTGAGGTGTTTCCAGAGTCCCTTCCTGACTTTCTCACCCCCTGTGCCCACAGCTCTGCAACTGAGACCTCCTGTCTCCCTCTTGCTCTTCCTGGATGCATGTCCCGTGGTCAGGGCTCAGGTCTCCCCACATGCCGGCCTGTGTCTTCACATTCAAGGGACTTTCTCCTCTCATGCTGGTTCAGGCCACTAGTCGCCTTCCCTTTCTGTCTCCTACAGCTTTTTCTGGAACTCACTTTTCTTCCCACTGATGCTCCTGACTTGTAGTGTGAGCACGGGAGTGAAGCCGCCAGGGTTTCCAGTCTGAGCGCTTATTTATTTGCTGATTTTCACTTCCGGGTTGTGCGAAGTTGCAACTCGGTCCATCTCATGCTTTACGGAAGGTGTGAATTTTGTGTAGTTTCCTCTGTCTTCTTAATTGTTGGTGTGTTTTTAACAGCTGTCATGGGTATTTCCAATTTCTTTGTTGGATATTACCTGAGCACCAGAATTTTCCATATTTTTAATATAAAAAATAATAACAAAAGAATACCTCCTAAAATGGTTGATGCAGATGTAAAAAATAAATTATTTTATTTCATACTTTATCTAATATCTAACATTGACATAAAAGGAAAAGTTATCAGAGCTAAGTGCTATGACCAATACACTTCATATTTCTCTTCAACTTCTTACGAATACAAAAAGAATGTAACTAAAAACAGCAGTAAAGTGTAATAAGAAAGAATAAGATTTTTATTTGAGAAATGAAATATGTTATATAAAAGGCTCAGGGCATTTAAATTTAAAAATATTTTACTGAAAAAAACAATTCAGTAAAATCATCAGAAGTATGTAAAATAAAACGTATTATTTTAATAAAATTTTAAATAAGAGTTTTACTTTTTTAAATCCCTCATTTTTTTTTACTCATGTCTTTAATTATTTAAGCAATTACTGTTCACATTTGGACTTCTTTTAAGTTAATTCTTCTGTTCTCTTTTTTATGTGTACTATTTTTTTCTATATTCATTTAGTTTTTCATAAGTTAAAAATAATGAAAATAGTCCTAATAAGATTACCAAAAAAAGTTAAAGTGCTGAATAAACATGTTGAGATGTGTGCAATTTGTATTTTAAAGGAAATTGTAAAATTCCCTGAAGTATATGAAAGCACATTTGAAAAAACTGGCGAATGTTTACTTTTGTCTTCAATAAGAAAACTAACCATAAACATGTTAACCTTTTTAGCTGGTGATCTCATTTCTATCTTCTATGTTTTACTTTGGAGTCTGGATAGAAGATACTTTCTAACTTCAAGGAAGTTGAGGGCAATCTGACTATGTATTGAAGACAGGGCAAGACATACCAATGAGTTACGGAGAGAATGTGGGAAGTGAAGGGTCATGGGGCGTCTGAACTAGGGACACCCCAGAGGGAGTTTCATAAATCCATAGTGGGAGCCGTCAGCATGGCGTGTGCACCTGCAGCCATAGTCAGCTGGCAGATTTAGGGGGAGAAGAAGCATCCTGGTGGATTCCATGGGCGTGGGGAGGGGGCTAGTGAGGTGAGGAGACTAATCCTTGGTGGGTGATGAGGGATGGAGTATGGGGATAATGGTGACCCATGACTTGATGTAAGTGAGGAGGGACAAGGGGTATAAGGAAGTGAAGAAATCAGCAGGGAAAGGGAAAGAGAAAATGCAGTTTCTTTCCTATTCCAAAAACCCTCCCACTCACCTTCACCCTGGACAGGAGGGGGTGCTATCTCTCCCCCCCTGCCTCCTGCCTGGTCACCTTGACACCTTGCTTGTCATAATTGTCACAAAAAATTGGTTGTGATAAAAGTTGATCTATTAAAAACTAGATGACAGCAGGGCTCCCTCAGCCTCTCAGGAGGTGTGATTCTCTTCCAGAGACTTCCTGCAAACTTCAGAATATAGAATCATTTTTCTTATGCCCCAGAATCTGTTTCCCAAGAACTATCTGGACAGTAGATCCTCCAGAGAAACATTCTCCTCTTGTCGCTTATGTTCTAGGCTTTAGCCTTTTCCACTGAAAGTCATCACAGTGGACACCTGGGGACACAGGGGACTGTGGGATGGCTGTGGTGTGGGGGCAGGAGGGCTCTCCTGGAACAAGGCCAATGACCAAGCATCCCAGGTTGAGTCTCTGTCCCCGTGGGCAGCACAGTCCCCAACCATCTCTGGGCTCCAATCTGCAGCTGATACTGTTTGGTACATTGATTCTGGGAAAGCAGTCTCAGTGCTGCTCTCACAAGGCCAAGGCCCGTAAGAATGTGACATATAATCTCCCTCTGCTCTCAGGGCTGGGCTGTCACTCCCTTAGTGACACCCTCAGGCAGGGAGGGGGAACCTTTACAGCGAACTTTTTTATTCCAACCCAGAGCTACAAGGCTTGTGACCTCAGGGACACAGTCCCCCTTATCTCCACCTCTCTACCACTCATATGTGAGTTCTTTGATGGGAACTTCCGGTCCAGGTGACCTTGGTAATATCATCTTGTGCAAAGTGTCTGGTAATGTTTTTGACTTATTTTCTATTCAGGTTGTTTGTTTTCCTGTACCTTGTTTGTTTGAAAAGTTCATTGTATGGTTCCTTCCTTCCTTCCTTCCTTCTTTCTTTCCTTCCTTCCTTCCTCCCTCCCTCCCTCCCATCTATCCTTCCTCATTTCTTTCCTCCCTTCCTTCCTTCCTTCCTTCCTTTTTTCCTTCCTTCCTTCCTTTTTTCCTTCCTTCCTTCATTCCTTCCTTCCTTCCTCCCTCCCTCCCTTCTTCCCTACTTCCTTCCATCCTTTTTTCTTTCTTTCCTTTCTCATACACATTTATTTGTGCATTTATTTTGTACTGATCAACTGTACAGAAGTTTGACAATTGATCTGAAATAAATTCTGTTTCTGGTTTATTGGTTTTCACTATTAGATTTTATTTTTGTCATTACTCTGGAGAAATGGTACACATCTTCTCTTATAGTATAGACACTGAGTATCAGATTTTCCAGTCAGTCAGCTCATACTACATATGAGTCATGGGCCGGGTGCTCTCCATCTGCTACAATGCTCCTGAACCCTCTGTGATCTTCTCTCATAGTCATTGCCTTTGAAGTTGGCCAAATATGCCAGTGCTTCTAATAACTTGGGGAAAAGGAAAGAAACTTTGCTCTGGAGCGACTACCAGCATTGGTAGAAAAAGTCCTTGTGAGGATTCCATCTGGAGGCCTGAGGAACACATGCCCTGAGCCCACACATGCCGGAAACCAGCTGCCAAACGGGAGATTTTGTTCAGATACAAGGGATTCAGGACAGAACCAAGGTGTTCAGGTCTCATTCCTCCCGTCTGCTTGTCACCTCTACAGATATTCCACATAATCTGGCAGTGAGTTGGCTTCTGGCAGGTGCCTTGGGTGATTAACAATCTAGGATTATCTAAAAACAGACATTAAGCATGTAATGACCCAGACTGACCTATAAGTTCACCCATCATTACAGCTGGCATGGGTTTCCCTTACAGATTCTCTTACATGTTACTGTTGTGCCAAATGTGTTGCAGCTGTTGTTTTGTGAGGGTCTCCTGATAGGTTCCCTCAATCCCAGGGGACAGGCCCTGGCCTCTAACATCGGTCTGTACATGAAAATACAATACTGGTGGGGAAAGTATTTTCTGCCCTTGCACCCTACTCTGGGTTTTAATGTACTTATTGGTATTTTCTTGGCAATTCGTAGTTTTCTTCTGATGCAGTGATGTATCTATTGCCTTTCAGCCTATTTTAAAATTGCTCTGCACATTAGGACTGATATAAAAAGAACACTGTATATAAATAAAGTGTATCAATGGACCCTTGCCTTTATTACAGATTCTTCCACTGCTGGATGAGGACCCCCATGGCCTGTTATCTCCAACAACCTGGGCCCCGATTCACTGTACTGGGAAATACCCTGCTTGCTTTTTTTCATTTCTTTAGACTCCCTGTTCCTCCTCACTTACTTTAAAATCACGGATCATCCTTATCATCATAATGTATTCTTTGTAACCACCGACATTAGTCTTGCCTGCCTCGCTAACAGCCCCCACAGAACCCACTATGCCACTTCCTCCCCAGCTGCCTGTGGCTGCAGGTGCACGTGGCCGTGCTGACTGTTCTCGCTCTGAATTTATGAGACTCCCTCTAGGGAGACCCTAGCTCAGCCACTCTGTGATCCTCCATTTCTCCCATCCCTCTCTGTAATCCATTGTTACGTCTTTCCCCGTCCACAGTACATAGTCAGACTTTTCTCAATTTCCTTGAAGTTAGAATGTATCTCCCATCCAGACCCCAAATTGGAAACAGAAGCTAGAAGATAGTTGCAGGAGCTCACCTGTGAACTGTTACAATGCTTATATTTTGTTTTCTTCTTAAAGACAACAATATGTTCACCACTTTTTTCAAACGTGCTTTCACATTCTTCAGGGAGTTTTACAATTCCCCGTAATATACAGATTGCACACATCTCAGGATATTTGCTCTTACTGTAATAGCGCTCCCACTGGTCTTTTTTTAAGATTTAAAAACAATTTTTTACATTTATTTTCAGAGGCGGGGGAAGGGGCAGAGAGAGGGAGAGAGAGAATCCCAAGCAGGCTCCACCCTGTCAGAACAGAGCCCAATGTGAAAACCATGAGATCACAAACCATGAGATCATGACCCGAGCCGAAATAAAGAGCCAGACGCTTAACCGAGCCACCCATGCGCCCCAGCACTCCCACTATTCTTAAAATAAAACTTGCTTCAAGCTTATGCATTCTTCATTTGCTGACCAAAGTTTTTTGGCCTATAGCAGAACTATCCTACTTTCCTTCAGATTTGCAGACCACTGGCCTGAGGAGTGAAGGACCAAACGTTCCCAGAGGATAAGTCAAACAGCAGATGTCAGTAAGTGTGTGCAGAGTCATGTCTTCATATGGTTTATGGTCTGGGCACCTGCTTCTCCTGCACAGAGCCCCTACCGTTTTGACACCTTCCCGTGGTGAACCCTCTGGCTTCACCTGGACAAGAAAGATGGGTTTTGAGACATCTGTCCATAGTCTTCCCAGGTTGCCGGCTTCCTTTCTCACCATCACTCGTCTCTCCAGCACTGATTTTTCAGTGACTATAGCAGAACCCGACTTTGGAACTGGTTCTTTGTCCAGTAACATTAGCACTTTTATTTTGTTCGTAATAACATTAAAATCATTTTCATTATTATTTTTTTGAGAGGGAGGAATGGAGAGAGAGAGAGAGCGACTGCAGGGGAGGGGCAGAGGGAGAAGGAGAGGGAGCATCTCAAGCAGGCTCCATGCCTGGCAACAGGCTGACCTGGGGCTCGATCTCACGACCGTGATCCTAACCTAAGATGAAATAAGCAGTCAGTCACTTAACAGATGAGTGACCCAGGCATCCCTTCATTATTTTTTAAAAAGTGTTAATGTTTATTGGGGCACCTGGGTGGCTCAGTCGGTTGAGCGTCCGACCTTGGCTCAGGTCATGATCTCATGTTCTGTGAGTTCGAGCCCCGTGTCGGGCTCTGTGCTGACACCTCAGAGCCTGGAGCCTGCTTTGGATTCTGTGTCTCCCTCTCTCTCTGCCCCTCGCCTGCTCATTCTCTCTCTCTCTCTCTCTGTCTCTCTCTCTCTCTCTCTCTCTGTCAAAAACAAATAAACATTAAAAAAATTTTTAAAAGGTTTTAATGTTTATTTATTTTTGAGAGAGAGAGACAAACAGATACAGACACAGAGAGACAGAGTGCAAGTGGGGGAGGGGCATAGAGAGGTAGACACAGAATCTGAAACAGGCTCAAGGCTCTGAGCTGTCAGCACAGAGCCCAAGGCAAGGGTTCAAACTTGGGAATGATGAGATCATGACCTGAGCCAAAGTCGAATGTTTAATAACTGACTGAGCCACCTAGGAGCCCCATCCCTTCATTATTTTTAACTTATGAAAAAGTATCATTATTTAAAGATTATTGAAATAATTAATAGAAACTTTAATTTATATTTCTGATGACTTCACTGAATTTTCTTATCAGTGCGATATTTTTAATCTAAATACCTTGAGCTTTCTATAAGCAGAAAGTTTGGAGGTCCCTAGAACAAAACCAAAACAAAAGAAATATAAAAACAGAAAAAGAGGAGACAGCTTTCCTGACCCAAAAGCAATAATTTCAGCCCCCAGCTGTTTTCTGGAATCCATACCCTGCAGGCTCTACTTGCCCAGTACACATCTTGCAGAACCTTCTAGGAAGCGTTGGAACAAATAAATACAACAACCTGGTCATAGAAGATTTTAAGGAAACAAAGGGAATGCGAAAACTAAGTCTCTACGAGGTCAGGAAACAGTCTGACCACATCAGAGACAAAAACTCAGTGGTGTAACACCCAGTGTTGTTTCAAAAGTAAAGCTGACCTAAAGCACATTCTTGAGTTGTTTTTGCAGGGTTCAAACCGCACCCCAAAGGGTTAATGAGGTTAGACCTGTCCCCAGCAGGACCTGCACTGACACCCCTTCTTTTTTCACAGGAAAGTCAACCTTCTGTTTCAGAGGCAAACAGCAGGACGGGCTTGGCAGCCTAGACCAGTTACATCCTCCACCAACTCCACCTGCTCAGATGGACCCCGGCGTGTCCTCCAGGGACCTCCGCCTCAGGATGATGTTCAATCTCCGCTCTCGGAGGAGCACAAGCTTCAGCTAACACCTCACAGGATACACACACAGGCCCGTGCTCTCAGGACCCCTGCACAACCTGGTGCCACCTTACGTGGGATGGCAAAACTCCCTCTTCTGGGTCTCCATCCTAACCCTGAATCAAAGGAACCCACTCCCCTCCACTCAGGGAGTCACAGCTTTGGAAGTTACTCCCCTGATCTCCTTATTGGCTGCAGATCAAGATTCCTTTGTGTGACGTCTAGTGCAGCCTCTCCCCCTGTGACTCACCAAGGAGTGAACTCATGGTGGTTCTGTGACACTTGGACCTGATACATTTCATCCCTTAACAAGAAAACCTGGCTTATTCTCCCTACTCTACCTGTGGTTTTAGTCACATTTATTGAATGTATTAATAAGAAATTGCCAATACATATAAACTAAATATATTTGATCGTTTTTACTCCTTATATCAACGTTAGAATCCAGTAAAAAATAAAAACAGTAATTAACTTAAGAAGTATTCTTTAAAGGAGGTTCCCTTTTGATATGATTTTTTCACATTTAAACAAAATTTTCATGAGAATTTCCGGATAGCTGAGGTGAAATATCCATGACAGCTCTTAAAAACACCTGCATAATTAAGAAGGCAGAAGAAACTACACAAGACTCACACTCTTTTAACACATGAGACAGACCATGCATCATCTTCACACAACATGGAAGTGAAATAAATGAGGAAGTAAATGCAAATGCAAAAGTAAATGCAGGGACCCTGGTGGCCTTGCTCGCACGCTCACACCACAAGTCATGAGCTTTAGTGGAAAGAGAAGTCAGTTCCAGAAACATCTGTGAAGAGAGAAGGAGAAAGTTAGCAGCGGCCTGAACCACCCTCAGAAGAGAAAGTCCCCTGAGTGTGAAGACACAGGACAGAGTGCGGGGAGACCTGACCCTGACCACAGGATGGGCATTCAGGGCGAGCAGGAGGGAGATAGGAGGTCTCAGATGCACTGTTGTGAGCAGATGGGCAAGAAAGTTGGGAGAGCAGCTCTGGAAACACCTCAGTGATGGGAAAAGAGGGGGAAGGAGACAGTAAGCACCTGCCAGCCACGAGGGATAAGAAAGAAGAGAAAAGAGAAACAGCCCACCTCCCTACCACAAGGAAAGCAAAAATGTATGATACAAAAACTAGAAAAATTGTCTAATAATCACATAATAATTTTCATAACAGAATGGAAGAGTCACTGGCTAAAGTTTTGAACAAAAATGGAATCTTCAAAAGTATACACAGTTTAAAAATGACAAGGGGTAACAGATATTGGAAAATAAAAATTAAAAAAATGAAATCTGTAATTACTTCATAGAGCGCTAAAGAAAAATAAATTATGCTTATTTAGACAGCCTCTTATTAAAATGGGAATCTTCCAGATCAGTTAGCATGGCATCCATACAAGGGTGGTTTGCAAATAAGTGAAGAGGGGTCCATGCCATGGAGGATAGGCACCAGGTTCTGCTTCTGAGCACACAAGTGAGACACCTGCACAAACCTCTCGCTCCCCTCCTGGGACAGCAGAGTGGAACCCTTCATGCAAGTCATTCCATCCCCTGGGGTGCCGGAACTGAATTTGGGGAAAGCTGGATGTGAGTTGGGGCTGGGAGGCCTCTCCGGGGCTGCAGTGAGCACAGAGCAGAGGGCACAACGTAGGGCCCCAGGCCTGGGTTTCGAGCTTAGACCCCCACAGACTATCAGGGAGAATGTGACCTGAGCACAAGGGCAGAGGGCACATACGCCCCTCCACAGCATCTATGTGGGAGGCCTGAGGGGAAAGCCAATCTCTCTCTCAACTCAAGACATTTCCCACTCTTGCAGTTCATTCCCTATAACCCTGTGCCCTGACCTTCCTTGTGTGTGTGTATGTATGATTTAAGTATATATATGTGTGTGTGTATGTGTGTGTGTGTGTGTGTGGTCATACATATGAAACACAAATTACTTACATGAAATATTAGATATGGATATACATATATACACACTTCTAGCCAACCACTCTCACTTAACATAGAACTGTATGCCCTATTCCTACAAACGCTTACTGTTTCTCTCTGAACTTCACATAAAACATCTGATCACTGTCTTTCATAGTGAGTTAGATGAAAACCCAACAGATGTCCATGACCTCACAATTCTGTTTGTTCCTTATAGCACAGTATGTGGAGCTTGTTGATACTTAGCTGGTGCTCAGTCAATATTTTTAAATTAAAAAATAAATCAGTGAATAAAAAAAGAAAAAAATATACACATATCACTTTCTTTAACTTATGGCTAAAACATATATCTCCATTTTATTTTGGGCCATCATTATCCACCCAGATTCTTACCCCCAGGCATGGGTGTCATCTTAGACACATCCTTATACCTTACTCATAACCTCCAGGTAATTCCTAAATCCGGTGCTTTTCACAGCAAAAGTAACTTTAAAATGTCCATGCTACCCAAATCAATCTATAGATTAAATACAATTTCTATGAAAAGTCCAACGACATTTTTTCACAGAAATAGAAAAAAGTCCCGAAGTTTGTATCGAGTCAGAAAAGCCTCCAGGGGCCAAAGCAATCTTGAGAACGAACTGTCGCAGGGTGTATGGCCAGAGTCACAAAAGATGAGTCCGCAAACGAAGTGCCGTTAAGTGAAGGTCCTCATACTCGAGTCGGGATGAGGCCCCAACTCTAGAATGAAGCTTCTTTTTATTAGGATAATTGCTAAAGACTATGTACATAAAGTCAGCTAAGCAAGTGTGTTACTCAACCTAACGGTCTAGCTTTTCAAGGTTGAATTTCCAGTTAACTGGTTTCTGTATCACTAGGAAGGGTCAGATGTGAAGGAGGATCCACCTTGGACACGTTCAGCTATGTAAACATGTCCTAAAGCCTTGCACCTTCTCCAGCCCTTCCCTTTTGAAGTCTTTTCCTTGGAGGCTTCTCTCCTGCATCTCCCACAAAGAACAAAGCTGGAGTCATCATACTTTCTGCTTTCAAATTTTGTAGTCATGAAAACAGTGTGGTACTGGTGTAGAATGAGACACATAGATAGATGCCACAGGAAAAAAAGAGACCAGAAATAAAGGCAAGTTCCCCTTGACCACCAGGGAGGATGTAGGCTGAAAACAAGGACTTTGCACGGTCTCTGGAAGAGAGCTAACGTGGATTTTGAAGGGGATTCAGCCAGGAATGTGCGTGAATCATACCGCAGATGCCCCACATGAGATCCTCAGGTTCTCACTGGTGTTTCCTGACACATTTTGGGAGAGACAGCTGGAAATGCCGGACCCCGTGCAATGGGACACATTGATACTCATGCCATGGTGGGCAGCGTGCATCCACATGGTCAATCTGGGGTAAGAAACGCAGCCCAAAGGACGCTTTCAGCTGGGTCAGGGCACACCTGCCAAGAGCCGCTGCAGGAGCTGCCCTCTTTTCTCTGCTGCTTCCTGCGTTGGCACGGGGTCCTGAGCCCTGGTTCCGCTGCCATTCCAGGTTACCCATTCCCCTGCTGGTGCACTGTTACTTTGGGGAATGATGAAAAGGTCCTAGAAATGGATAGTTGTGACGGTTACATAACACTGCAAATACACTTAGCGTCTCTGAGAATGATTAAACTAGTAAATTTACCGTTATGTGTATTTTCGTAATTATTAACTAAAAGTTGAAAATCAAAATTATATTTAAGAAGCTATAGTCAAACAAATACCCTTGCCACCCTTATATGTGCTCCCCTATTGTAACTCACCCCAGCACTAACAAGTTACAGCAATTAAAAAATTTGTTTTCTTGCTGCAGATTCCACACGTAAAGGAGATGGCACAGTATTTCTCTTTCTCCGCTGGGCTTATTTCACGTAGGGCAATGTCCTGCAGATTCGTCCAAGCTGTCACTAATGACAGGACTTCCTCCTGGAAAGACCCATGGGGTTGACTTCCTTTGTGCACACATGGGGGAGATCCTGCTCCTGGTACCCCACCGCCTTCCTACTACTGGGATCACTGATGAGGAGAGGAGAATAGGACACAGTCAGTGCCTTGGGGGCTCAGGGCGCCAGCCACAGGGGTGCCCATTGGGCCCTGGTGGTGGCAGCTGTGGGAAACTCACATCTGAGGGGTCTACTTCACCCACCTTCCCGAGAGCAGGCTCAGCATTTTGGAGCAATGGTGGCACTTCCTCTTCACCCTCATAAGCCCCACTGGGAGGTTTGCTAACCTGACACCCAAAGCTCCTCCCAGGGCTAATCGCCATCTCCTGACTTCACACCTGAAGGGCAGGTACCCAGCCAGTGCGCCAGGCCAGCGGAAACACACAGCGACTCAGTCAGCCCTGAGCACAGGAGCCTGGAGGGAAGGGAGGGCCTCGGCTCTGACCCCAGGAGATACAGAGTACATATTGTGGAGGACTGTCCACCAGCCAGGATGGTGCCTGCACTCTGAAAACTAATTTGATGTGCCTTTGTGAAGAGAACAAAAGCCAGCTCAATAGGCTCTGATATTTACACGTGGCTGACCAGACAAAGTGTCTGTGTTATCATCGTTATTTTGTTGCCTTTTCTGTTTCTAATTTCCCTGAGAGTTCTGATACATTGCATAAGAAACTGGGAAGAAGTCATTCAGATCCAGAAGCCACTGACAGGTACAGTCAGTGTGTATGCAAGTTATTTCAAACTTCAGGAGAGTCAGAATGCAAGGGTCTGACAATTAATGAAATGGGTATAGGACATTGGGCAGGTGTCATTATGGCTGGTGGTCACAGCGGAGGGTCCAGCTCCTCCCAGGCAAAGGCTGCCATAAATGCTCGTGCAATACAGGGTCCTTAGGAAGGTTTAGCCTGCACCCCAAGATATCTCAGGAGAACATGGTGTGTGCCTGAGACCCCTGTGGCTGGATAGTGTGGAGAAAGGGAGGGAGAGGAGAGGTCACCCGGGGTGCTCTGGGCCCCATGGAGGGAAGAACTCTTTTAACAAATGTGAATTTATCCATTCTTCTTAAGCTGGTAGATACAGGGGCTGAGACCCAAAGCCGCTACTCCTCAGCTCCTTCCCTCGCCTTCCTGTCCCCAGGCCTAGAGGTCTATCAGTGACAGCCAAGGCCAGTCCAGGGGTCCTGGGTCACAGAAGCATGGACTGCATGGTGGTCTTGGGAAAGGAGGGGATGAGGTCACTGGAGAGGGAGCTGCAGGTCAGGAATATGACCTCAGGGAAAAGAATCTGGAAGGATAGACAAAATCTGAGTGAACCATTGATTAGAGAAGTCTTCCTCCTTCCTGCCTTCCTTCCTTCTCCTGTGAGAACTGGGCATGGATATCCTCTTGTGTATTTCCTTATTTTTAATGAGAATTTCATTCTCCACAGGGATCACTGCTGGGATCCCTGCTATTCCCTCCATTTGTCTCAGACTTTTAATCCCAGGTGTGCCTCTGGTCAATGCCACTCATTAGACATTTAGCTACACAGCAAATCCTAGGACAGAACTTGGGACAAGGAGACCTGGAAGATGTCACTGGGGGTCAGCTGGACAAAGATGACAACAGAGGAAACAGGGAAGGGGGAATGACACATGTCCCCGGGTGGGACACAGGGAGGTGACAGAGTGGACCCTCAGCTATGGGAGATGGAGGGATGTTCCAGAGGGTCTTGTGGAAGGAGGCTGATGCCCAGAGAGACAGAGATGCCCTGACTGACACAGGTGAGGTCAGGTGGGAGGGCAGGTGAGGGGTCTGCTGTCCCCGCGTCACATGGCAACCATGATTTAGATAAGTGTGGAAACATCACAGACGACCAGGGCTGAAGGATGCCTTTCCTCCCCCATAGGAAGGATGGGGGTGTTACTGTAACTCCTTGACTGAGGGCTTAGTCTGCACCATTCATTCGTTCATTCATTCATTCAATTCATTCATTCATTCTTTCATTCAACCCACATTAAAGTAATTTCCGCAAGTGTAAGATCAGTGCTCATCACACTGTGAAATAAAATATGATTTTTATTCATTTCAGAGTTGTGGTACACTGTCTGTTTCATATGATGTGCATGGTTGCTGTTTGCCTTTCTCCTTCTCTGTATTTGACAGCCAATTTATATTACCCAAAGGTTCCTACCCAATCGATTTGTCTATTTATCAAAGGAATCCTTGATACACTGGGAAAAAAAGGATACAATTGTATATGCACCAAATGTAAAATATAAGGAGTATCTAAAACTTAAGACAAAAGGAAGAATCAAAAAGAGTAATTGACACATCTGAAAAATACAATGTCAGCTTCCATAAGTCACCATGAAATATAGAAATAATTGACGAATATCATATTGCTTAGAAATAGCAACTGAAATGGTAGCAGTTTGAAAACTAATGAATTTATTCTTTATTTATCATAATAAACTGGGGAGTCACACTAATCAGCCAGGATCCCTGACCTTGAAGGGAGCCCTGAGCCAACCCAAGAAACTCTCAGATATTCTTAAGGCACCCCAAGTCAGAAAATCCTTCCCTGCTGGGAAGGCCTGTGTTTCAGGAAGGATTGGAAAACTGGATGTGGGAGAAGAACCCAGGTCCCTGGAGTCCCTCACGAAGTTGGAAGGGACAGAAAGATCCAGCTAACCCCTAGTGGCTTTTAACATGAGTCAGAATTACAAACAAATGCAACAACACATCAGTAATTAAGGGTTTTTAAGGGAACAAAGGGAATACAAAGGTTAACAATCTCCACCAGGCCAGGAAAGTGCTTCACCACATCAGAGACAACACAGCAGAGGGCAAACTCCCAGCGCTGTGTCAGAGGAAGCAAGGCCCTGCATTCCTTTCCCCAGGTCAGGAGCCCAAACCTCCTCCAGTTTATACTGGCTCTGGGAGCAGGCCCCTGGCCCCTTCCCCTTGAAGGACGGTTACTTCTGCTTCGTTATAATGTCAGTCTCCACACGAGGAGGAGCGCAAGCTGCACGGACATAACCTAGGATGCAGGTAGGGTCCTGTTTTCTAAGTGCGCCCGTGAGACACGATGGCCACCTTTCGCAGGGTGACAAAGTCCCCTTTCTGAATATCGATCCCGATGACTAAATAAGAAGAACCTGCTCACTCCTGCTCTGAGACTCAAGGCTTTGCAAGTTATTCCTCGTGATCTCATTATTTTGCTGCAAATCCAGTTTCCTCTGTGAGACCACACAGCTGGCAGTCTCTAAATTTCACTCTGGGTGGAAAGAACTCAGCTTAGTTCCGAGACAGCAACTTCATTTTCCTCTCCCTCTCTCTCTAAGTTCTATTACTTAAATATATAAATTATAATATATGATATGTAAATTGCAACATGGAACATACATATAATGTGTATATGCAATCTGTAGTGTTTTATATTATATAAGATACCTATATTTAATAGTTATATAATACAGTTACACATGTAATAATTCAACATAACATATTACACATATTTAAAATGTGTTTATATATTGCTTCTATATTATACATAATTTTGTAATATGTAGTATTTATTTATAATAAATATTATATATATATATATATTTATATATATATATATATATTTATTTCTTTTTGCCCCTATCAAGGACCCAGATGCCCTGGATGACAAAGTAGCACAGTCTGACAGAGGCCCTTGAAGGAAAGCTGGAGGCTACAAGGTGAGAAAGAATGGGGGTGATGACCAGCCATGCACAGATGATGGAAAGAAAGCCACTCGAATACTTTCAGGGGAGGTTGCTCCCCTACCTGCCAACCCAGCATCTTTTCTCTTCAGCCCTAAAGCTAACTCCCTGTCTGTGAGAGGAGGTAAAGAAAGAAATCAGGACAGGCCAAGGAAGCCCCAAGTTCTGCTGGCTGAGGACATGTTGCTGGAATTCCCATCCTCCCCTCCCCAGGGGTCCCTTGCTCTAGAACCAGAGAATATTGCAGGTGATTTTTTCATTATGCAAACTTCTCCAGGTGTGGGATTACCTGTCCTTACCTGAACACCACCTGGGCATTGACTCCTTGGGGTTGGAGGATGAAACATGGGAGTGAGGGAGTCAGAGCTGAGGGCTCATGTGGGTCCCTGCAGGGTCACACTGCCGTGAGGACACTGCCTGACGAGTGTGCGAGAATTATTAGAGTGGTTCCCTAGTTGGTCAGCTCCAGAAGCCTGTCCAAACAGGACAGGTCCCACAGTGCCACCTGCTGGGCTTAGACACTAAGTGGTCTAGTCCTTCTGACACCTCCCAACACCCCTGGAATGGTGTCCAGACTTTTGCAATGGGATCTAGAATGGTGCCATTGACGAGTGCAGAGGGATGAAGAGGTGCCCTCTGTGCTTTTTTAGGACTGGTTGTATTTTTTCCGGGTCACTAATGACCTCCATGTGGCTAAATACATGGTGTATCGATTGCACAGTGTTAATGCTACCAGGTATTACCTGACATCAGAGTTTGCCTCTTCGAGGTGCCTGGGGTCATAACCAGTCTAGTGTCATCTTGAACCTAATGAAAGACTTAAAGTTCTTAGAGTTCCAAGGTGGTTCACGCCTCAGAATAATTCTACTTGGACTTGCCTTCCAGTTTGACCATTGTTGTTGTGGGTTTAGATTCTCCTGCTAGGTCCCTTCAACCCACACCGCAAGGACTTCTGATGCTTGTCTTTGCCATGAGGATAGAATGCTGTCAGAGAAATGTGTCTTCTGTTCCTGATAACTTTTCTGGGTTCAAATTTCCCTTGAACTTTAGCCTGACAAATGCTTATAAATTTGACACTCTAATATACCTGATATATCAGTTTTATAATTTTATTCAGTATGAGTACTGGCATAAACAAAACGTTAATATAAATGGAGCCCTCTTCCCTTCTGAGGGGTTCTCCACTTCTCTTTCACTGAAAAGGTTGGAGTAGTAATGACCTGTTGCTCTACATGCATTGGACCCTAACCAAGATTTTTTGTTCAGCACTCCATGGAATTCATGAGGGTTGGGTGTTTAACATCTCAGTCCAAAGAACAGACATTTATCCAACATCTTTCCAAACAAAGAACCAGAGGGGGTGAGCAGTAGACCTCTTTGGATTGTACTGGGGGCAGTAAGCACTTGGCGAGACATCACTGAATGTGGAGATGGATTTGGATGGTGTTGGTTATATCTTCACAATATTAAGTCATCCATCTTATGGACGTGCTGTCTTCCCATATATGTAAGTCTGCTTAATATGTTCAGTAATCTTTTGTAGCTTTCCGATTCCAAGGCTTTTGACCATTTGGTTAAGTTCACTCCTAAACGTCTTGTTCTTTTTGATGCTGTCCTGAGTGGAGTAATTTTGTAGTATCCTTATGGGCTTCATCAATGTTGGTGTAGAGAAAGCCACCTGAGTAGTCTAGAGAATTACTACTTGAACTTTTGTAGGAGATGCTACATAGATAGCATTTAGGTTTATAATAGGAGTTTGTTTCCTATGTGGGAACAGTAGGAACAAGTAATGAAGCAGAAGGGAATGAGAAAGTGATGCTCTGCCTCCATGACCATGAAATGAGCAATCTCACATGGCAGACACTGTGCACACGAGGAGGTAAATAACCAGATAGAAGCCAGGCCATCTCCACTCATGATGGAAACTGAAAATTCTAAAGCCTTACTTCCTTTCAAGTTTGAGAAACACTTCATTTCTATGTTCCAGAACTTTTTAGCTATTTGTGAAACATAGATTTCGTAAGCACCAACTATTCTCTGACGGGTACAATGGGGGAGTAACACGGAGGGTCAGGGAGGAGCCGGCTCTGTGTTCCTGTCTCCTGTGTTCCTGACCCAGTGGTTCTATCAGGACTGAGAGGAGAGCTCTGCTTCCAGAACTCTGCTTCCTCAGGGTTTGGCCCCTGGGAGAGGACATCAGACCTCCCAGCACCCAGCGCCTCTCCGCTGGCTGGCCAGTTCTCACTCCTTCCTTCAGCCTCCAGCATCTCCCCACACTTCCTCTCTGAACCCTTATTCCTCTTCTCTTAGATCAACATCATCTAAAAGAAGCCCTCTAGCCTTGACACCCACCTTGGACTGTTGGATTATTTGAAGGTGGAGACAAAAAACATATTCCACTCCAGTTATTCATCTTTTCTTTTATATTTACAGTGGGATTATGCACTTAGTTACCTATAAATTTTAAATTACAAGTTATTCCCAGATAATTGTACTTTTATTTTATTGACTCATGTGCTGCATTACTGAGACATCTTCAATTACAATTTAACAAGTTATAGAAATCATTCAGTATTTGTCCTCTATAAGTAAAAGACCAATAAAGTGCAATTTTCAAATACAAGATCGTATTTGAAATGTATGTTAATATCTAAAATACGTAGGTGTCAGTAGGGTATGACATGTGCACAGACAAAAGTTCAGGGTATTTCATGTTGAGGGGTCATGGAGACCACTTATGTGAATCCTTAGGAGAGGAGGTTGCCAAATATCATCAGTCCTTCCTGAGATATGTGGGTCTGTCCCACCTAGGGATGACAAGTGATTAGAGTGAAAGGAAATGGGTCAGTCACCAGATGGGAAGGAGCTCAAAGATTTGGGGATGCCCTGGAGAGGAGAGAAGGTGAAACAAGGAAGTGAAGGGGGAGGGAGGAACCTCTAAGGCAGAGAGAAAGGACCCCCTCTGCCTGGTTCATCCCACACTCTCCACACAGAGCCCCTGCCCCTCCACAGGAGAGCTGTCTGAGGAGCCTGCAGAATATGGTGAAAGGAAGGGCTGAGGGCATGAAGAAGCTGGACGGGCACAGAGAACCTGCAAGAAGATTGATCCAGTCACTGCTCAGGCTACTCTCAGGTCAGAGATGCCCTTGTGAGCTGAACAAGCTGTCATCTGTCACTTACCTTGTGTCTCCCATTTTGAAGGACTTCCACCTCCTCACTCCTCTCAGGACACCCTACAGCCTCTCTTCCCATCAGAAGTTTCCCGTCCCCACCTGCCCTCCCTG
Source organism: Panthera onca (assembly GCF_046562875.1). Classification (NCBI taxonomy): domain Eukaryota; kingdom Metazoa; phylum Chordata; class Mammalia; order Carnivora; family Felidae; genus Panthera; species Panthera onca. Next base: position 19,221,240 of record NC_138350.1, read on the forward strand.
ACATTTGGTCACCTGGGCAGGGACCGTAATTGTGCTGACTTTGCAGCTCCTGCTGCTCTGGATTCCAGAGTAGGAGCAGATGGCAGTTCTGGAATAGTGAATAGGGTGGGCTCGGTCCGGGGCGGGGGGGGACCACCTTCTGCAAGTGAGGGCAGGAGCTCCTCTCTGAGCGGCACTTGGGTAGCAAGGAGTGTTCTCATACGCATTGTATTTTGCAAAGTAACATGGAGCCGTATCGGAAATATGACAGTACAGCCTCCTGAGGGCCACCCTGGGGACTGGGGACAGGATCCCATTCCTTTTTTCCTTTCATTCTTGGGAACGGAGTCATTCATGCAAATGGGGGGCTGCCATTCCCCGTGCTGGTCCCTGCGTCACTCTGTGCTGGTGATGGTTCTAGTCACAGAGAGAAGGAATAGATGACCAGGTTTCCGAAGGGCTGAGGTAGGACCAGCATCTGGTTTCTCCATGGGTTACAGGAGTCACAGTGCAGAAGAGTCACACATGGGTGGGGTCATTGTTCCCAGTCCCACTGAAGCAGGCTCAGGCTCTTCTCATGTATGGGAGAGGTGGGCATCAGTCCCTGCTCTCTTGTCAGGCACAGCACCCCCTAGTCTCCCCGGAATCATAATCTGTATATAAATCTAATCGGTACTGCAAAATCAGGTTTTTAAATGAGGGAACAATTCACTTACTAACCGTTGCATGAAAATGGATAATACACAAGTATGGGAATGAGAAATGGCATGTGGACAAAAATCAAAAGTGAAAAAATCATACTGTTAATGTCTAATAAGAATAATTTGAAAGTGTACTTTACTAGGAAGTAAAAATGGTTCCATTAAAAAAATGAAAAGCAGACCACTTTCCTTAGAATAAAATAGACAACATTATTAGGAACTCTTCCACAAAAATGTGTAAGATGTGGTTAACTTCACGAAAAACACCAACAACCTTCAGGGACCATAGTTTCATTTGATATATATCAAACAAACAAATATATATATATATATATATATATATATATATATATACACACACACACACACACACACACACACACACACACATATATGTATATATATATCATGAATAACAAAGGACAATTTAAATTACTATAGAAAGAAGTGTCGCAATGATCCATACACTTGACATACAAAATACAGAAAAATGAAAATTGTGGAAATTATCAAATATGGAAGCAAATCCTCTAAGTAAAATATCAGCAGTGAGATTCCATTATCAGACTAAAATAATCTTACATTGGGACCATATGTGATTTATTGCAAACATAGAGTGGAATTATATGTTGATAAATCCTCTAAGACATCGTATTTGTAAATCAACAGATGAAAATCATTATCTCACTAGAACACGAAAGATCCTTTACAAAATTGAAAGAAAAGTCCTGATAGAAAACACATAAAATGGCAACAGAGACATTTATACTGTGATAAGACACTCTCTCCCACACACATAGAACTCAGTCCCACAGCCAGGAAATTACCTAATGGGGTGAGGGTGGGAAGGACATTTCTACAAGGTGAATAGGCTAACGTGACCTAAACACCATTATCATTCAACATCCTTCTGCAAGTAAGTATTAACAATGCAAGTGGATAACAAAAATCACTGGTTGGATCTCAGCACTGATGGGAACGGACAGGAACTCATTTCAAAAGACCGCAAAACACAATTCACCCATAGATACTCCAGGGCTGGTGCAACAGTGACAGAAGAAATCACCCCAAAGAGCAAAAAGAACAGGCATTCCTAGTGGAGATTAATAAGAGGATTACACAGGTCTGGAAACTTCCAGAAATAGGTAAATGGCCAAAGATGGAGATGCTAGATCCTGAGAGGTCAGGTGGGAAAGGGGCACACTGGACCCCAGTCCATGAACTTTAGTGAAAAGAGACCTGTGTCTCAACCTAATGGGTGAGATGAGTTTTCTGTGTCCCTTGAGTCCCTTTGTCTAGGAAGGGGCTTAAGGAAAGGCAGAGCCCTCACTCCCAGGTGGCGCTGCTGTGTGCACCTGAGCCCATGGCGGCAGCAGCAGGAGCATCAGAAGCAGAAGTCACAGGCTGAACCTGAGCAGCTGCTGGGGCCTCGCCCTCCCAGCAGATGAGAAAGGGGTTCTGCTTTCAGTTCTCATGGGCCTGGGGCTCTGTGTGAGCCCGAGATGCTGTCCCAGGAGGGGCAGGGAGGAGCAGGGTCCCTAGAGGGTCTAACCATCATAATAGATGAGTATTTGGGAGCACATTCGCGGTAGCTGTTGTTACCAGGACACGTATTGGACTCTCCTGATGTGTCCTGGCTCAGACCGAGCTGCATTTGGTGTCCCTATTTCTGCCCTGACCTGTCACGGACTCTACCCTTAAGGCAGCCTGCCAGTGACATCCTGGACTATATGCTAAATTTGAAAAAAATCACACAATATTGCTTCCAAGGACAGGCTTCAAGCCGAAATTTAAAAGAATGTGGAAAGACTTTGTAGACAGACATATTCCCTGGAGCGGGTCTCAGACCCCAGTTTATATCAAACAAAGAAACAGCTGACTTGGCCAAAAAGTCAGGGTTGGATGGCAAGTCCCATTGCTGTGGGACAGGTTTTTATCTCACTTCCCCACAGGCCTGGAGCACTGGATGAACCCTGATACAGTAGTCAAAAGACTGGCAGTAATAATCAGCCTTGTCCTCAGCCTGGAGCCCAGTGATGGTCAGAGAGTCTGAGTCATCAGACCTGCAGCCAGAAAATCAGTCACGGAGCCCTGAGAGTCGTTTGCTATTATCATAGATGAGGAGTTTGAGGCAGCCTTTCTTGGGAGCTGTTGGTACCGGCTCACACCAAGAATACCGATGTTGTTGGGGCACCTGGGTGGCTCAGTCGGTTAAGCGTCCAACTTCGGCTCAGGTCATGATCTCGCGGATTGTGGGTTCGAGCCCCACGTCGGGCTCGGTGCTGACAGCTTGGAGCCTGGATCCTGCTTCAGATTCTGTGTCTCCCTCTGTCTCTGTCTCTCCCCCACTTGTTCTCTGTCTCTCTGTGTCTATCAAAAATAAATAAACATAAACAAAAATTTAAGAATACGATGTTGTTGGCACTTCCAGTGCAGGAGATGGTGACTGTCTGGCCCAGGGACCCAGACAAACAATGAGGCTGGCTGAGTCAGCATAGACAGGGCCCAACGTCTTCCCAGGACCCTAGGAGTGGGAGAGACAAAGAGAGGGGGATGCTAGGATCTGGAGGCAAGAGGGGGATCAGGGTCCATGTGTCCTCCCAGGACCCCTTCCCCGTCCCTGCATACAGTTACCTGTGCAGAGAGTGAGGAGGGTGAGCAAGACAGGTGACCAGGCCATGGTGGGGGTCATCACTGATCCTGCCTTTTGTGGTCTCACTGCAGAAGAGCCGCCCCCAATATCTCCCTTCCAGAGGGCCCATCCATGCAAATGAGACCCCAGCTCTCTGCCCCCTAACTGGTCCTGCTTTAGGTGCCTCTGCCTGAGGATGTCCGGGGGGTGAGCAAGAGAGGTGCTATGTAGAGCTAGGAGTGGGAACGTCACAGCTGTGACCCATGATCAGAGGGCACAGGCAGTGGCAGGTGGAAACTCCCAGCTCTGGCCATCCCTGACTCCTCAGACACGTGATGAGCACCCCCTGGTGTCCAGGCCTGGACACAGCGTTATGTGGCATGGCGACCAGAGCCCATCAAAGAGAGCTCCTGCCTCCCCACTGCTCTGTCCACTGTCCCATTCCTTCAGGCCAGGCCGGATGCCCGCTATGTGACCTCCCATCACCTCAGGGTGCACTTTGCTCTACTCAGGCTCCACGTAGTGAGTCTGTCCACGGTTCCCTTGGCTGTTGATGGGGCAGGACTGAGGTGGTGACTCTGGCACAGTCACACAGATGTGGATCAGGGCCAGAGCAGCGACGGGTCCACATTGACACATGGCCAGTTCTGTGCAGGAGGCTGATTTCTTCCCTCTTCCCTGGTTCCTCTCTGGGCTCAGAGTTCTCTTTCCCAGAAGCTCCCTCAGCACTGAAGAGACAGGGAGCCCTTTTCTCCAGGTTGTGGGTAGACGCCCTCGTGTGCCTTCCTAGGGGGGTTACACTGACCATCTTCGTCGTCTGTCACTACTTCCACCTCCATGAAACAACAGTTCTCCACACACTGTGGTTAGTGATTCCCTCCTAGAATCTGTCCCCCAGCACACAGACCCAAGTCTGCAGGAGCCTGAGTGTGGCCCTGACCTCAGAACACGAAGGGCAAACCTGCAGGAAGCTCCAGGAGGGAAGGAGTGACAGCCGCAGGTGCTCTGACGGGGACCTCGTCGCAGACTTCATGTGTCTGTCACCATTTGGACAACTGTTAGCTCAAAATGAACGTGGGTGATTTTATACAACATTCAGCTCAGTAAGAATATTTAAACTCAACGACACTGTCAACGGGAAGATGCAGGTATTTAATCACCAGTGTATTTTCACAGATTCGTGCTTATTGCTGAGACAGTATGGACTGAAATAGTAGTTGAAAAAAGATGGATGAAAAAATAATGAAATGATATGACTTTTGGTTCTCGGTTGAATAGAGGTCTATAAACTTGTTTCTAAATCATTTCACCTATTATTGTTTTTATTATTATTATTTTAATTGTGAGTTTTGTACACTAGGTCTTGTCCTGCAAGTAGGAGTAGGAAAGCCCAACGCGGTGCCCAGGTAAACACCATGAAGAGCTAGTTCCTGTGAACTTCAGACCCACCTCAATGATGGAATTAACACACAGAGCTTCCAGGATGGATGCTTAGGGGTCAGACTCATCTCAGGGGTGGGTAGAACAATAGTCACTGTATCTTGTGTCCAGCAAGTTCACAATAGAGTAATAACTCAGTTTCCGGTGACTAGAGGAATGAATTTCTATTACCCAAGACCAATTTGACCCAGAAAATTCTTTCAAAGATCCCGTATGTGACTCCAGGTGAGGTGGAGATAAGGAGCGCTGTGTCCCTGAAGTCACAGTCCCTGTGGCCCTCAGTTGGGACAGACTTTTCAGTACAGGTCCATTCTGGCTGGAGGTTCACTGGAGTGTCTGGGGGAGTGAAGCCAGCCCTGAGAGTACAGGGAGGGCCTGTGTTATGTCCTCATGAGCCTTGAGCTCCATGGGAGCAGCACTGACTCTGCTGTCTCAGAATCAATCTACTGATCAGCCTCAGGCAGTGACTGGAGCCCAGAGATGGTTGAGGGGTGAACTGCCCAATGGATGGAGACTTGCCCTGGGATTCCTGAGCATAAACTTGTCCCAGAAAGCAGATGATCAGGGCACATCCTGCCCTGGTGACAGGACCTCAGTTACACTCGATGTCACTGGGTTTCATGCTGGTTGGGGTTCTGCCTCCTGGAGGCTGTTTTACTGAGAATGGCTGGGTGAGCTCAGGTTGACCATGACTTCTGGAGAGACAAAGAAGCCCAGAAATTGCAGAGTCCAGGACAATATAGCCTCAGGAGGGAGTTCTGTGTGTGTGTGCACGCACGCGCGCGCGTGTGTGTGTGTGTGTTTGTACGTGGGCGCGTGCATGCACATATGTGACCAAAAATGAGGCCAAGTTGCCCTTAAATCCTCTCAAGGCTTCTCCACACACTGAGGGATGGCTCTCCATCTGAGGGCCCAGGATTTTTAATTTGAAAGTCAGTTTGTTAAAGCCATTTCTACTGGAGGAGGATTTATTAGGCAATTGTGGCTCCTTTGAGAGCAGACCTTTTAACGCTTCCCTCAATCAGAAGTCTGGGCCTTGTCAAGTGACAGAAGCAGGAAGGAGAATATGAGAGGATTCACACAGCTCTATCTTCTGGTCATTCTCCTCCCTAGAGTTGGGCCCTGGAGACTGGAAAACTACAGCAAGATCATTTCCAGTTCCCTCTGAAATCCTAACATGGAGACGGAGTTCCTACCTGAAGAGCCAGATGGAGAGACTGAAGGCCTAAGCCTGAGAGATGAGGGAGCAGAGAGGAGAAAAGAAGGGAGGGTGTGGGGAGTGTTATCAGGAAGAGTCTGTAGAGTCTGGTCCAAGTTCAAGTGTAGCTGATTCAGAGAGAGGAGACTGTGTCTATGACCAGGGTTATTGTCAATATGTCAGCTGTGGATGCGTCAGTAGTGACACAAGGTCACACTTTATGGAATGAGATGGTGGAACTGATGTGTGGATGAATGTTTGCTGGGTAGCACGTTCAGTTACAGATGCAGTATTTATTCGTGTTTATCATCCAGACCCCACGGGGACGTGAAGTTGGGCTGTGTTACGTCAATGTCAGTGTCTTCCTGGGATGCCCTGTGCTGTCCCGCGTTGCAGGCATAACCTGGGTATGTCTCTTTCCTCGGTTCAAGGACAGATCTTCCTGAAGTTATGTAACCCCTGCTTGTGCCTCCACATAAGTTTCTCAATGAAAAGAGGCTGAAGCCGAGGTCTGTGGATCCAGGGGTCTTACATCACTTCCTCCTTACCTGAGACGCTGTGAGTAACGATAGCCGTTCCCACTGCCATGAGCTGTAGCACAGTAATAGTCAGCTTCGTCCTCAAGCTGCAGCCCAGACGTGGGCAAAATTTCTGTATTAGTGGAGACATCTTTGGATCCAGAGATATGACTGGAGACCCCAGGTCCCAGCTGCTTGTATGAGTCTGAGTAGTAGAACAGAAAGACCGGAGAGGGCTCCCTGCCTCCTGCTGGTACCAGAAGATGTTATAACCACCAACACTCCTGTCTCTGCTCAGGGTTCAGCCGAGTCTGGCAATTGTTTCTGGAGATGCGGAGAGGGAGAGCAGCTGGGTCAGCACAGGCTGGGACAGGGAAGTATAAACACAGACACATCAGAATGAGGAGAAGGGACAGAGTATAGACACTGGAGGATGTGAGCCAGAGGATTCTGACTCAGGCTGGAGGCCAACCCTAGAGTGCTGAGGTCTGTCCTTACCTGCGCAGTGACAGAGGAGCATAAGGGGGACATGGGTCCAGGCCATAATGACACAGACCCTTATTAGGCCACAGGGCTGGGACTGGGATGTCCCAGGCCTCTCTTATCTGCTACCTGTGGCCTTCTCAGAGAGGCTTCACATGCAACTGAGACCACCCCTGCCTCTCCCCCATGTGCCTTCACCATGCCTGAAGCCCTTGGAAAGGGAGTCTGCCTTATGCAGCTGTTTTCCCCATGAGTGGGCCCGGAGGAAGCAGTTCCTAGGACTAGACACAGGCCCCTGTGCAGGGGACTCTGCCAGGCCCAGAGAGAACAATCTTTCCCAGTCCCCACGGAAAGTAAAAAGCCCAGTCTTTGGGCCTACCGTCAGTGGAGGGCTGCCCAGCTGGGAGCACGTGGCCTGCAGAAACCTCTAGACACCATCTCACAGCACCTCCCGCGGTTCTCTGGGCAAACCTCTCCTTTTTACCTGCTCCCCCCAAACCCCTCCTTCATCCACTTCCCTGATGGCTGTATTTCTACCAGATGAGAGTGATCTTCCAGGGAAGGACGGAAGTGCAGTCCCGGTGAGCCTTCCCTGACTGGGCTTCCTCTGTGGACAGGGGACTAGCGGGAGGGACGTGATCAGACCTGACCAAGGGGAGCCTGTGAACCACTGTGGAGCTGAAGAAAGGACAAAGGGAGCAGACAGCAGAAGGGATCTGTCCCCGTGACAGGCTCAGAGGAGGCAAGCTGCCTCTGGGAGTAGAGTGTGAACAGGAGTTCGCCTAGGGACACACACCTTCACAGAGGAGGACACAGAGTGTGAGGATGTGAGGCCCGTCTGGAGCAGGGCAGACAGGACTCAGCAAATTCAGATGAGGCTTTTGCAGGTGTGAGGACAGAGCGGGGCCTGAGCATCCAGCAGGGACCTCTATGGAGCCATCATGTGATCTCCCCTCCATGTTCCCAGAGACTTTTTATCCAGGCTTTGCCTGCCGTCAGCGCTGCTCATTAGAGATTTTGCTCTGTGGGAAGTCCTAGGGCAGAATTTGTGACAGCGAGAGCTGGTTGGGGACACTGAAGGGACAGCTGTGGCACAGCACAGGACGCGGAAGGGTGTGTCCCCACGTGGGACACAAGGAGGTGATTGACTGGACCTCAGGCTATGAATTTTCATCCTCAGAACAGAAAATGAGAAAATAAACCTTGAACTACATAGGATAAAACAAGTACTGAATGAAGTGACCAGAGTCTGAACAGATACCAAATTAGACATCAGGGTAGAAAGGAACAGAGGGAACCAAATTGTATTCATTGAAGAAAGGAAGCTGCTGGAAATGAGGACAGAAACAGCGGCATCACATGTCCAGCAACATGAGACTGTCACCCAGGCAAACAGGGAGATCACACTGAGGTCACCGGCCTCAAAGCCACGCTGGAGTCACAAGAGCTCGATAACATTAAATATTTAGCAGGGTCTGTATTTTATAGCCTGTGAATATAATATAGCATCGGTTTAAAGAGACTCTGATTCCGGACTTCAAGCTGGATTACAGAGCTGGAGTCATCAGGACGGTATGGTCCTGGCACAGGACAGGCACAGAGATCAATGGAACAGAATAGAAAACCCAAATATATGGCCAGTTCATGTCCGACAAACCAGGAGAGAATATCCAATGGAAAAAAGACAGTCTTTTCAACAAATGGCATGGGGTAAACTGGACAGAAACATGTGGAAGAATAGAACTGGACCACTTTCTTACACTTATTTTTCTATACAAAAATAAAATCAAAATGAATGCAAGGCCTAAATGTGAGACGGGAAACCATCAAAATCCTAGAGGAGAACACAGGCAGCAACGTTTTGACCTTGGCCTTAGCAACTTTTTACTAGAACTGCAGGGCACAAGGCAGGCCGCCCCTGGATGGGCCACACTGACATGAAGATTATCATGAGTTAAAAAGCAGTTGATGCCCATACACTCAGGAAAAGCTCTTCATGTCTCTTCAACTGACTGAAACATTCAGGGGGGGCAGCTGCCCCAGGAAGACAGCTGGCACCACAGACAACTGCACTGGATATGAACGAGGTGGGGCAGACAGGGACCCAGCAAAGCCTGTTTGGTCACAGTCCTCTGTGTCCCATCGTTTCCCAGGGGCCCTGCACACATTGTTTATGAAACATCTACTCTACTCTTCTTCTTCTGTCTGTGAAGTGCATTTCTTTGCATTGAATACTAGACCCCTACCTCCTTCCATGTAATTCAGAAAAACATAGATCTCATTTTGCCTGCGTGTCTTTTGACTTTCTAGGTCTATGTTGACTCCCATATGTTCACTATTAAATTTCTTGTGTGTCACTTCAACCTCCTCAAGGACAGGTCTCACCACAGAGGACTCTCCCCTATAGGATCCTCCACAGAAGCTTCTCAATAAAAGAGGCTTGGAGACAAAATCTGTGGACCCAGAGGTTTTTATCTCACTTCCTCGTTATCTGAGTCACTGTGAGTAACACTGCCATGATATGTAGCACAGTAATAGTCAGCCTCGTCCTCAGGCTGTGGCCCAGAGATGAGCAGAAGCCCCGCATTGGCCGAGGCATCTTTGGACCCGGAGAAGCGGCTGGGGACCCCGGGGCCCTGGTGCTTATCTGAGTCTGAGTAGTAGTACAGGAGATACCGGGGAGGGCTCCCTGGCTTCTGCTGGAACCAATTTATGTAGTAGCTGCCAACATTGTAGCCACTGCTCAGGGTGCAGGTGAGTCTGGCTGTTGTTTCCGGAGATGCAGACAGGGAGGGCGGCTGGGTCAGCACAGGCTGGGACAGGGAACCTGCAAACAGATAATCATGGGTGATGAAGCTAGAAATGGAAAAAGGAATTCTCAGGACTCTGAGCACAGGAATAGAGATTTGGGGGCTCCCTGTGTCCCCGGGCCTGTCCCAACCTGTGCAGTGAGACAGGAGCATGAGGAGGAGAAGAGTCCAGTCCATGGTAGCACAGCTTCTGGTCCCCACAGTGGGCTGGGCTGCCCCAAGCCTCCTTTTCTCCTCCACCCTCTGCCACAGGAGGGGCTGTCCATGCAAATGGGTCCCATCCAGTGACTGCCCAGCCCCTCCCTTGTGCTGGAACTCATCTCATACCACATACTGAGATGAATGGAGCTTGCTTTCAACCCCAGAGATAGGACTGGGAGGAAGCACCTGCTGAGGCAACACACAGGTCCCTGCTCAGGGGACTCTTCTAGGCTGGAGGGGACACAGCTGCTGAGTCCCCTCAGGTCCCCCCCTTCCCTGAGTCCCCTCAGGTCACACAGGGCCCTGCCTCCAGGCCCAGAGTCTTGAGTGAATGGCCCTCACCAAGCAACTGTGTAAGGACCACGGGGCAGTCCCACAGCTCCCCCTGCTGGTCACAGGGCACAGACTTCACGATGCCCAAAGCCCTGTGAGCCCAGCGGGTTTCTGTGACTCACCAGGTCCCTGTCTATCTCCACACATCAGTGTCTGGTTCACAGATAGGGTTCCATCTCCTGTGTATTAAAGCCATGGGTTCTAAATACTCTCATATCGATTTATTTGTGTTTTAATCTACCATCATTACCTAATTTATTTATTGTACCAGTGACACATTAAAGAAGCATGACATGGGAATGCAAACTGCACAGTAGTGCAGCCGCTCTGGAAAACAGTATGGAGGTTCCTCAAAAAATTAAAAATAGAACTGCCCTATGGCCCAGCAATTGCACTACTAGGTATTTGTCCAAAGGATACAGGTGTGCTGTTTCGAAGGGACACATGCACCCCCATGTTTATAGCAGCACTATCAACAATAGCCAAAGTATGGAAAGAGCCCAAATGTCCATCAACAGATGAATGGATAAAGAAGATGTGGTATGTATATAGATACAATGGACTATTACTCAGCAATCAAAAAGAATGTAAGCTTGCCATTTGCAACCATGTGGATGGAATTAGAGGGTACAATGCTCAACGAAATTAGTCAGTCAGAGAAAGACAAATATCATATGATTTCACTCATATGAGGATTTTAATATACAAAACAGATGAACACAAGGGAAGGGAAGCAAAAAAATATAAAAACAGGGAGGGGACAAAACATAAGAGACTCTTAAATACGGAGAAGAAACAGAGGGTTACTGGAGGGGTTGTGGGAGGGGGGATGGGCTAAATGGGCAAGGGGCATTAAGGAATCTACCCCTGAAATCATTGTTGCACTATATGCTAACTAACTTGGATGTAAATTAAAAAAAATAATTTACCAAAATGTGAAGTATAAAAAGTCCAGCCAAAAATAAAAGCATTTGATGTGGTTCTGGTACAGACTATTTGGTACCATGGAGACATATGTAAGACACATGAGAGAGAAAGTAGTCTTTTCCCCTAATTGTCAATGGCCTAACTGGACTAGAGCCAAGAAGAAGTAAACAGAAAGAACTCAGGCTGCCATGCTTCCAACTGGGTCAGACCTATTTGATGTTAGATCTTATTGACAAAACAAACCAACAACCCAAAATGTCTCTTCTCAGTTGCTCATTAATTTCACCTCTAGTGTAGTTTGATTAATCTTGTCAGAGACAATAGTTCTAAATTTTTACTTATTAATACACTTGTGTAGCATCATGGGCTTTGAAATTCTCCAGTGAAGGGTATCATAGAGGCGCCAGGTAACAAGAGATACAGTATAAATCTTGACTGAATGTTTCCAAGTCTAGAATTTCATGCCTTTCTTCTCCCGTCTTGTGCTCTAATCCTGCCCCTGAGAAACAAAGCATCGGGGGCACTTCATAGTGTGGTGCAGAAAATATAAATGAAACTTAAAAAAAATCTCTTCTTCAGTAGGTCTGCACCCACTGAAGTCATGCCAGCCTGTGAATTACAGTTTGCTGAGGCTGTAGAAATGAGGGTAAAATTGCAGGATATCGTATCCCATGTGAAATGAAGAAATGTTTCTCCTTGTATGCATGCCATATAACAAACCAATACTCTGACCTAAAGTGATGTATTTTCTAAAATACTCTATGTTTCGCGGCCTCCGACATCTTTCATCCATATTCATCAATCTGTTGTGCAAGTTTTATAACATTCAAGCTACAGACCGAACATGGTACCGACCACAGTTTCTGGGTGTGGTTCCAGCCTGACCCAAGAGCATATGCATTTCAAGCTTAAGAAAGAGAAACAATTGTAGCAAGTTAGAATTTACTCATTTGTTTTCTCCCTGGAACCTGTTACTACATTAGTTGCTAAATGTATGTTGTGGGTCTTACAGACTCTGAACTTAAATGAATGATATAAAAACACGGTACCCTGAAATCTCTGCTAATGGTATCATAAACAATTTCTTGGATTAAAAAAAAATGAAATTGTAAAGGTGTCAGTTGCAAAAAAAAAAAAAAAAGGAAGAAGAAGCACGACAAATGGTTATATGTTCTTCAGTGAAATGATATCAGACAATCACCCAGATCACCTAGGTCACCATGGTTTGTGCTTTATATGCTCCTGGAGGTTGTCTCCTGTGCTCAAAATTTGACTCTTGGCCACCTCCTCCCTGTCGTTTTCTTACTGAGTAGCCGGAAGCACATCATGTCTGTCTCCATGTTCTGCAGTGATGAGGCTGGGACCTAGGTCCATGTGAGAGGGCCTGGATCTTGGATTTACAGGGGGACCAGTTTCTGGGGACCATGGGGAAAGGGCTAGTGTCTGGGTCCGTGGGGGCTGGCCTGGGGCTGAACTGGGCTGAGAATCTGGATTTGGGTGAGCCTGTGGGGAGTTTGGGTCCACGGGTTCCAACCTCACACTGGGTCAGGCCAGGAGCTTGTTTCTAAGAGAGCCAGTCTGGAGACTAAGTCCATGAGGGTCAGCCTGGCACTCAGGTGGATCTGAGATTGGGCGTGAACCTGGGGCTGCAGGCCTTGGGCTGGTACTTTGGCAGGTGGGATCCTGGGTCTGATGGGGCCCTCCTGTCCCCTGGGTGCATGTAGCTAGCCTGGCATGGGAGCTAGCCGTGGTCAGTGGTTTAGAGTCTAGGTCTGTGGAAACTGGCTTCCCCATAACTGGTCTGGTCTGGAACCATGCAAGAGCCTGTGTTCACTATAGCCCAGATGGGGCTTGGTTCTGTGGGAAAGGGTGGGAAGCCTAGGACCTCAGGAACTGCTTAGGCTTCAAAGGATGCTGGGGCACAGGGGTGATCCAAGAGCCATGGAATGTGGGAGCCAGGGTTCGTGGGAGCTGGCCTGTCCCTGGTGTGGGCAGGACCTGTGGTCCGTGGTCAGGTTAGGTTCTCATGTAACTCTGCCTCCCAGGGGAAGGACTTTTCTCTGAGCTGGGCCCTGGGCCTGGGGAAGGGCTTATGGGCATCATGTGAAACTCTTTCCTTACCTCTTTTGTCATATTTTCATATTTGTTGTTTCACCCAGGTGCTCTACTGACTTGCCTGGAACCCTTACCTATCACAGAGGTGTTTATGCATGTGAATCATTGTTCAAATTGATGTTTCTGGAAGGAGAAGAACACTGGAAACTCTTCTACACTATCTTCCTACTGATGCCACTCTGCTCCCTTAATGCAATGTCAGTGCAGTGGGACATGAGGACCTTACTGTCACTGCTGTTCTGATGGATCCTGAGGCACAAGATGTTGAACTTCCTGCTACCACCACCCATTCAAGACTGTCGCCACCTCAGGGGATGGGTCACCAGATCTTAGCTGCTCATCTGCTTGTGGGACCGATGTCCCACTCGGAGGACCTGGGTTCTTGAGTTCTTTGCCTTCTCATGGCATTGACGCTGCCATTGCACATCACCCACAGTTAGGACTGGAGGTCCCCAGACCCGCCAGGGCGGGGTCTGCTCGGTATGGTGCCCTCCGTGATTGCCAGTGATTTCCCAGCACTTGCATGCTCTTGTCTGGGTGTCTTGTGAACAAAGAGGAGGATTCCCACATGGACCCCTTTCATCCCAAGCTTGATGGCACACAACAGCCCAGCCACCCACTGAGGCAGCTGTGGACTCTTCTGGCCTCTACATGCTCAGGTGCCTCTCATGCTGAAGTGGATGAGGAGCCATCCTTGGCATAATGGGGGTCAGGGAAGCAGAAGGGGAGACCCAGGATTGGGGTGAGCATGGGCTCTTAACACTTTGTCCACAAGCAGCACAAGATTCCTCTCACTGTATCTGTGGCCAAAGCAAGTGACAGCAGGTGACGACTAACCACAAAGGGACAAGAGTTTATAATCTGTCACAGAAAAACAATGACCACAGAGAAACAATCATGCAATCTGCACACACTCCTAGTTCAGAGGCCCTGTCCACACTGCCCGCCCCCCCACCCCACCCCAGGACAAGCTTGTTCAGCATAACAGGCTGGTGTATTTGTTAACATATCTCAATGAACAACAGCCCGGGGATTGAAAAGAACTCAAGAGTCAGGTTCATGGGTAAATTCAGGGCATTCCTACAGACCAATATTCTACCCTGGGGAGGCTCTCTGGAGCAAGATGGAAAGAATCTCCCAGTGGTTCTCCCCCATGGGCCCACAGAGGCCCAGAGCAAGCACCACATTCCTCCCCACATTTGGTGGCTGTGGAGAACGAGCCCCCAGTTCTCTTCTACCGCAGACCATCTTGAACTTATGGGCCATCTGTTCTAGGTTTCCCACAGGTCTATTCACCATACTCCCAACATGCTGGAATCTGTGAATGTCCCAGGAGCTCCCTGCTGGCTTTTGAGTGAGGGGTACTAGACCCACAGGGAATGGGGGTCAATCAGGCACCTATTGCATCTCCAGAAGGTGTTTTACCTATGAGCTCCTTCAGCCTTGACCTTTTGTGTCTCTGAGTGGACCTGAGGGTGACGACCCCAACTGCATGCTCAGCATCTCCTTTGTAGTCCTGTTTAGCGGGCCTTGGTCTCTCCCTGGGAGACAGAGGATTTGACACGTGTCTATAGAACAACTGAGGACAGAGAGGGGCTGTGTCATGACAGCACCTTGCCAGGCCACGGAGCCTCTGCCACCACTGTCCCCAGCATGGTTCTCAGCTTCACAATCTTCATATTCATATTGGGTGCACAAGGAGGTGCAGAGAGGACAAGCCCAAGGAAGCATGAGTGCAGGTGGATCAGGGGCCAGGTGTGTGTGTGTGTGTGTGTGTGTGTGTGACTCAGATCTATCCTTTGAGGAGACACCTTAGCATATGAAGAGAGAGAAAGAGAATCCTCCGCTGTCCCTGCCTGTCCCCTGTGCATAAAGTGGGGAGCACTGGGAAGAGATGGGTTCAGGTCAGTGTGCAGCCAACCCTGAGTTCTGCACCCAGAGATCTTCAGATCTGCTGGGGCTCCCCCCCAGTCTCCCTCACGGCCATTCCACATCCCTGATGCAGGGGCTCCTCAGGTCCATCCAATCCCCAATCCCTGGAGCAGCCCTACAGCTGCAGGAGTCCACGGTCAAGGTTTGAGCATAGGAGTCAATAAAACACAAACAAGCTGGAAAAATAAATAAGCAATACACTTCTTTAAGAAAATGCTCAAAGTTCACCAAAGAAGATACAGTGAAGGGAAATAAGTGCATGAACAGATGCTCAATATCATTTGTCATTAGGGAATGAAGTATTCCTACATATGTATTGGCAGGAAGAAACAACAAATAAAAATGAAAAATACTAAAAGAATAATTGACCAAAACATATAAAGCCTGCCTGGTAATTTCCCATCATGGTACTAATATAGAAAATGAATACTGAACCCATGTCTCAACCCGAATTCCAGTTTTTAATAAATGAATTGTTTTAGAAGAAAACAGCGGGGCACCTGGGTGGTGAGTTGGTTAAGCCCTGGACTCATAGTTTTGACTTAGGTCATGATCTCCCAGTTGGTGGGTTCAAATCCTGTATCAGGCTCTGTGCAGACAGTGCAGAGCCCGCTTGGGATTCTCTCTCCCTTTCTCTCTGCCCCTACCCCATGCTCTCTCTCTCTCTCTCTCTTAAAATAGATAAATAAACTCATGGGGCGCCTGGGTGGCTCAGTCGGTTGGGCATCCAACTTCCGATCAGGTCATGATCTCACAGTCTGTGAGTTCAAGCCCCGTGTCAGGCTCTGTGCTGGCAGCTCAGAGCCTGGGGCCTGCTTCAAATTCTGTGTCTCCCTCTCTCTCTGCCCCTCCCCTGCTCATGCTTTGTCTCTCTCTGTCTCAAAAATAAATAAAAACATTTAAAAAAAGAAATTTAAAAAAAATATTAAAAAAATAAAATAGGGACTTAAGTATTAAAATAATAAAGACTGATTTGGGGCACTCAGTTAGCTAGTGTGGTGTTGACAGTCAGCTGAACCCCAGGTGTGGATCGCCACATTGTCACTTTCATCTGTTGATTATTGCAGGAGAAACCCCTTGCATGAGAATTTTAGCAACGATTACTAAGTCTCTCTTCTTTGGATGAAGCACAGTTGCAGGTTCTAGGATGAGTGAACTGAACACTTTTAAAAGGAGCCAGGGTGCATGGGTGGCTCAGTCGGTTGATCATCTAATGATCTCTCAGTTCGTGAGTTCAAGCCCCACATGGGACTCTGTGCTGACAGCGTGAAGCCTGGAGCCTGCTTCAAGTTCTGTGTCTCCCTCTCTCTGCCCCTCCTCACTCACCCCTATCTCTCTCAAAATTAAACATTAAAAAAAGTTTTAAAAAAATTAAACAAATAAAAGGAGCCCAATCTTTCTTTTTTTTTCAATATATGAAATTTATTGTCAAATTGGTTTCCATACAACACCCAGTGCTCATCCCAAAAGGTGCCCTCCTCAATACCCATCACCCACCCTTCCCTCCCTCCCACCCCCATCAACCCTCAGCTTGCTCTCAGTTTTTAAGAGTCTCTTATGCTTTGTCAAGAGGATTTAATATTGCCACAAAAACAAACTAAAACATTGCTGTATTTTAATTAGAAACTAAGAGCATGCTTCAAGAAGACCTCACAAGGAGCAGGAAACTTACCCTGTGATGCAAAGTACAGTGAGGTACCTTTTAAAGAAACACACAAACACACAAAATTGATAAACACAACTTTTATTTTACAGGAAAAGGTTACTGCCCATCGAAGGGGTCCTGGGTATTCTGTGACCCTCAGGGATGGGTGGGTTGACTCTAAAGCAAAGGGGAGAAAACAAAAACAGAAAGAAACGATAACACCCTGTGTGAGTGCCTTCTGTAGAACTACCAGGGCAGTTGCATAGTTGACGGAGAGATGGCAGTTTATTTCACAAGCAGCACATTCACCCAATGCATTTTCTAAGCTCCTGGCTGCTTGTGGTTCTGGGCGGGAAAAAACGCTGATCTCCCATGAAATCTCTGTTATGGAGGAAGGATCCTCATTAGGTTCGGCGGTTTCCTTGGCTTTCTCATTTGGAGGCAAAAGCAACCCCTGGGGGCTGGGATAAGCTGCAGGTTACAGTCTGTCTTGAAATTATATGTATGGAATCTTTCCAAAGACATATTATGATATTGGGTGCTGTTACCTGGGTGAACTTCACTGTCCATTCTACACATCTTTCACTAGTGGGAACTTACTAGTAACATTAGTGTTTCTTAGTACTGATATAGATTTTTGTTTGTTTGTTTGTTTGTTTGAAATTTTAGAGTCTCCATGAGTATCATGTGTAAGAAAAGGAAACAGTTATAGTGGGACGCCATTTTGAACCAGAATCCCCAGGGCTTAAGTTCTGGTGATATTATCAAAGGCAACAGCAGGTTTAAGTGTCTCACTTCCCCCAGGCCTGGAGCTCTGTGTGAGCATTGAGACTTTTGTCCCACACTGACCTGTAATAATCAGCCTCGTCTTCAGCCTGGAGTCCAGCGATGCTCAGAGAGGCCATGTTCCCTGACCTGGAGCCCAAGAATCTGGCTGGGACCCCCAAGGGTCTAGCAGTGCTGTTAGAGATGACAAGTTTGGGGGCGCCTCTGCCCGGGAGCTTCTGGTACCAAGATACACCTCCAGCCCCAACATTGCTGCTGCTTCCAGTGCAGGGGATGGTGACAGTCTGACCCACAGGCTTGGACACTGCAGATGACTGAGTCAGCACACACTGGGCCCAGGACCCTGGATGTCAGGAGAGAGGCACGGGGTGAGAGAGAGGGGTCAATGGACAGGGCTCATAGATGGTTCCATAGTCCTCTCATCTCCAGCCCTGACCCCAGCCTCCAGCTGCCTGTACAGAGAGCCAGCAGTGTGAGCAGGAGAGGAGCCCAGGCCATGGAGGAGACCCCTGCTCAGCAGAGTGTTCTGAATGTCCCATAGTTGGGTCTGGCCTCCCTGTGTCTCTCTTATTGTCTCCAGGAGCCCAAGAGGCAGGGTGGGGTGGGGAACACTTCATACAAACCAGCCGCCTCCCCCTGACTGACCAGCCCCAGCCTGAACCCTGAATCCGACCCCTGCCTAGAAAGTTCATTGTGGGAGCTGGTGGAGATAGAGCATTGGGGCCTGGCCTGGGGCTCCCCAGGAGCCTGTTGGCACCTGGATGCTAAGCCCTGGTGAGAACCAGAGCCAGGTGGCTCCCAGAAGGGACAGAGCACACAGCGCTCAGAGTAAACCACAGCGCCCCCTGCTGCCCGAGGCCCAGAGTTGCCCATATGTTTGGTCTTGTCCACTGAATACTTAAAAACAGCAGTAGAATTTACGTTTTATAGAAATTTGAAAGTCACAGAAAAACCTAGTGTAAATTACAGAGTTCCCACACGCACCAACCCCCTCATCCACCTCTGTCTTTCCCATTGTCCTCCTCCAGCACCAGTGTGGTCACTTGTTTTGACCCATGAGCCAACATCAACAAGTCACTGTGACCCAAAGTCTATACCTTATGACAGCAAGGCTCACTTTTGGTGTGTACATTTGAGAAGTTTAAGACACGTACAGTGATATATGTTCATTTTGGTCTCACACAGAGAGCTCCCTCCCACTGCCCTAAAACTCTTCTGTGCTCCAGCTGTGCATCCCTTCCTACCTCCAACCCCTGGCACCACTTAATACTTTTATTTTCAAATAGATCTGCCTTTCCTGACAATGTTATATTCCGGGAGTCGTACAGCGTGCGGCCATTTCAGGTTGGCTTCTTTCACCTAGCAACGTGCATCTAAATGTCCTCTCTGTCTTCTCATGGCTTCATGGCGCAGATCCTTCTAGTGTTGATCAATATTCCATTCATTGTTTGCATGCACCATAGT
Source organism: Panthera onca (assembly GCF_046562875.1). Taxonomy (NCBI): domain Eukaryota; kingdom Metazoa; phylum Chordata; class Mammalia; order Carnivora; family Felidae; genus Panthera; species Panthera onca. The sequence continues at coordinate 19,240,404 of NC_138350.1, forward strand.
TTATTTATTCATCACCTAGTGAAAGGCATCCCAGCTGGCTGCTTCCAGATTTGGGCAGTTATGAACAAAGCCACGGTAAATGTCCTTGTGTTTGTTTGTTTTTTTTATTTTGTTCATACTGTTTTCAACTCCTTTTGGTAAATACCAAGGGCCATGTTGCCGGATGTTAATGTAAGGAGATACATACTTTTAAAAGAAAACTGCCAAACTCTTTTTTGAAAGTGACTGTACTATCCTGTGTTCCCTCCAGCACCGAAAGGGAGTTCCAGCTCCACATCCTGGCCAGCATGTGATGCCATCTGTGTTGTTGAACTTGGCCATTCTAATACGTGTGCTATGCTATTTCATTGCTGTATTATTTTACACTTTTCTAATGTTATGTGATGTTGAACATCTTTTCTCAAGCTTATTTGCCATCTGTGTATTATCTTTCTTCATATCCTTCACATTTTTAATTAGATTTTTTGTTTCTTTATTACTGAGAAAACTTCTCTTTTAAACACCTAGAGGGGTGCCTGGGTGGCTCAGTCGATTAAGTGTCTGACTTTGGCCCAGGTCATGATCTCGCAGTTTGTGAGTTCAAGCCCCTCATCGGGCTCTGGGACGACAGCTCAGAGCCTGGAGACTGCTTCGGATTCTGTGTCTCCCTCTCTGTCTGCCCCACCCCGCTTGCACTCTGTTTCTCTCAAAAATGAAATAAACATTTAAAAAATTTTTAATAAAATAATTAATTAATTAATTAATTAAAAACTGGATATTTCCTCAAATCACCTTAAATTTGCAGTAGAAACAAATATGCATAAAGAAGTCTGACTTGGGGCTCCTGGACCCCTGGCTCAGTCAGTTATGCGTCAGACTCTTGAGCCTGGCCCAGGTCATGATCTCAAGGTTCATGGATCAGCCGTGAGTTCTCCGGCTCTGAGCTGACAAGTGCTGAGCCTGCTTGGGATTCTCTCCCTCCTTCTTCCTCTGTCCCTCCTCCGTTTGGGTGCACGTGTTCTCTCTCTCTCTCTCTCTCTCTCTCTCTCTCTCTCAATAATTAAATAAACTTAAAAAAATAAAGAAGTCTCTGCCTCAATTTTCCTCATTATTTCAATCCTTTGTTAGATGCTGATATGTGTCACAGGTATTTTGTGACTTCTCTGAAATAAAGCGAGACTTCTTCAAGCCGAGTGCTTACTCCACACATCCACACAGGTGGTGAGTATCGCTCTCCCTGCCCCTAAGGTCTCGCTCAACAACCCAGCCAGAACTTCACTCTTCATGGGATAGTCATTCTTCAGCCTACATCCCTGTATCAGATTTTCCTCATTCTTATAATTTTCCTGAGCTGCAGTCACTGAAATGGAGATTTTGTCCGCAGAGATGATGGGGCACCCTCTCAGGGTCACCAGCTTTTCAGGACTGAGGAATGAATGGGTAATGGAACTGAGGAAAGACTTGCGCCGTGATACTGTTGCAACAAGCTCAGTCACTCTCGTGGTGAGTCTGGCGCTGCGATGGCCTTTGCGTCCTGGTGGGAGATCAGAGGGCAAACTCAGGGAGCCACGCATCTGTTAGTCATTGCAGGTAGGCTGCCTTTGGAAGAGTTAGTGAACTTGAGTGATCCCTTACCCAAGGACATAGGAGACTTGTTGGTTATTGACACAGCTACTGGGTGGGCACCATTGTATGACGACAGTGCATGCCTTCCACTGCTCAGGTCGTCCAGCTTCGTAGAGTGAGTCCTGGGAACAGCTCCTCCTGGATGCTCTTTGACCACTTTCAGTGCTGGAAGCTTCCAAGACACCATTCAGCGGTGTGAACGACAGGCCCAGCTGCTGAAGTGTATCTCTAGGACACAGACAATGCACATAATCCTGCTCTGCTACCCATTGTAGATTTGCTTCGGATTCAGTGAACCCCCGACTTCCTCAATCCCCATACCTGAAAAGCCTGAGCCCATTCACCTTGTCTTCTTGGAGCTGTTTTGTTGGATCCCATGGAGGTCAACCACATTGTACTGACACCGCAAAGACTGACCTAGGTAACAGCACCAGGCTTCCTGATGTAATTAGCACAAGTGACATGGAAGCTGAACATGAGAAGGTGTGGGTCATAGACAGGGAAAGGCAGGAGATGGATCTGGTAAGGGGAATAGAGGACAGATTATTCTATCACGTCTTAATGAAGACACTTGGACTTTGAGCTGGTGATTTTCTAGTTGTGGCAAAATATGCATAAATGTAAGCTTCTAAACTTTAATCACTTTAGCTGTACAATTCAGTGGCTCTATGCACACTCACGATACTGTGCACCACCACCACTGTCCATTTCCAGTCCTTTCATAATTCCAAACAGGAACTGTGTACCCATGGAACACACCCCCTTTTCTCCTTATCCAGGAGTGAATAGTAGATTCTACAAACTGGGAGTTACAGAAGAATCCAGGGTTCCAGGAGCCCGTGAGGATGCAGGAAGCAGCAGAAAGAAGAGAGTAACTCCCCTTGTGGCCTTTGGAAATGTGGCCAGACCCAGGTAAGAGTTCTGTTTGGTCTGTGCTTTTTATTCAGAATTACCACGTTGTTTGCTGCCCACCCTGGGCTAGAATGGCATTGTGTCTTTTGTCAGTGTGCCCAGTATCCCCATCTTTCTCTCCCAAAGTGTCTCAGGAACCGACAGTGAGAGCCCGAGAATCTTACTAGGGCGTTGGACATATGACCCATTGTTTCTTCTTGTCTGCAGCCCCTCCTCAATCCCTGTACTCTCCCCTCCAGAGACCCTGCAAGGGCCCTGCTTTCAGCCTAATTCCTCCCTGGAGGTCAAAGGGAATTGTACCAATGATGATGGATTCTTTTTGTCCATATGCTCAGGACTCTGCATCTATGTGAAAACATTGGAATATCCGAGAATTTTCATATCTCATATTGCTCATGTTGGATCGTGCACCATGGATTTTTTAGGATTAGAAATGAGTTTGGGTCATGTGCTCTCTATTTAAAAGTTTTTGGAAGTTTTCTTGCATGTTTGTTAGCAGTCTCTCATGATGTTTTCTGCCTTGCTCTTATTTTGAGTAAAGATATTTTTAAAATTTAATTAATTAATTTAGAGTGAGCATACGAACATACAAGTAGGGGAGGGGCAGAGAGAGAGAGAGAGAGAGAGAGCAGGCTCCACACTGATAGACAGATGTCTTTCTCATGAACCATGAGATCATGACCTGAGCCAAAATCAAGAGTTGGACGCTTAACAGACTGAGCCACCCAGGTGTCCTGAATGAAAATATTTTATTACTGATTCGAAACTGTACGTTATATTTGATATATACATATTATATAGACACATCAATGTATTAACATAAAATATAATAAATATTATATATGCTCATCCATGCATATATACATACACACATATAGTTACATTTTTATTTTCATAACCAGATACAAAATGACTGACCATTTATGCTGAATGCCAGGAGGAAAAGTGGTAAAAATGTGTCCCACACATCCTTTCATTTGCTCTGAAAAATCTCCTTGGCCAGTGATTGATGAAGAGGGTGAAGGGCAGAATGATCCAGGCCAGGGGGAGATTTCTCCAGAATTCAGCTGCTGAGACCTCACTTTTAGCCTCGAGATCCCTCTTCCCCAGTTTTTTACTATTCTCTTCCCTGAGGGTCTTCCTGCTCAGGATTCTTCATACAAACGTGTTTGTTCTGTGCAATGGCATATCTCTTCCTGTAATGTTTATCATATCAGATTTGGGTTGAGTCGCTTCTTAAAAATATAGCTCAGAAACCCCACCTAACTGGTCAGGTTGTTGTCAAAACAAGTCTTATCTATGGGCACTTATGCTAAATGAATGTGGAAATTGTAGGTAAGTGAGGTCATTCTCACACCAAGAATCAGAACATTCAAACAAACTTTTAATATCTTGTTTTTATTCTTGAGTTCCTAACAGGATCTCCTGGAGCTAACATTGGCCCGTGTTCCCTGCTCACAGTCTAATTAATTTTGCTTATGTGTAAATCTCATTCTGTAGACTGGAGTAGCCAGTGTTTTTAAAAAAGCAAAAAACACATAACAAATTAAAGAAATGAAATGAAATGAAATAATAAAATATTATAAACTATGAGCTGCACTTCAGCATCACTCAAACAAAATCAGAGGAAAACCAAAGAGAGAAAAGGAATATGACACCTGCCAGTACATCTCACTGCTCTTGCCTTCAGCTGATTACATCTGCATCAACCCTATTTCCATGCAAGGTCACATCCTGAAACATTTTATCATAGAAATAGGTGGAGACACAGTTTAAACCATAATAATTAATGTCCACAGTTTATTCACATTTTCTTGGTTTTTACCTAATGTCCCTTTTTCTGTTCTCAGATCCAGTTCAAAATTCCTTGCTACATTTAGATGTGATGTCTCCATAAGCTTCTCTTTCTGTGATGCTTTCTCTGAATCTCCTTGTTTTGATGTCTTTGTCCACACTTACTGAGAGGGGATTATTCTTATCACTCTTCAGGGCCAAGACTTTGTTCCTTGAACTATCTGCATGGGAATGTGTCTCTTCTCCCTCCATTTATTCATTTGTATAACCAGTTAACAATATGAATCATGGACAGATATTTTAGACTTTGAGTTTTAACCCAATGCCATTACACATAATTGGTTGTTCAAGTCTTTCCAGTTTCACCCAACGGGAGCCCTTTAAGTTGCCTCATGAGCTCCTAGACAAACGTTGTCATTGTGTGTATGTGTGTGCACACATGGGTGTGTGTGGTGGGTTTGCGTTGATATGCTTGTGTTTGTTTGGAAGGAGTCTTCAGTTTCTGATCCTACAAGGTGCTATGTGCTCACCCTGTGTAATTCCTGATTTGGGAATTAAGAATTTCTCCAAAGAAGCCTACATCTCTTCCCTGGAGAACGGTATTTGGAAGCAGTATGTGGGAAAATGCATCTCCTTTAGTTTTTGTTTGTCTTGGAAACTTTTTATCTCTCCTTCTACTTTGAACGACAGCCTTGCTGGATAAAGAATTCTTGGCTGCATATTTTTCTGATTCAGCACATTGAATTTATCCTGCCACTCACATCTGGCCTGCCAAGTTTCTGTGGATAGGTCTGCTGCAAACCTGATCTGTCTTCCCTTGTAGGTTAAGGACATTTTTCCCTTGCTGCTTTCATAATTCTTTTCTTGTCTGTGTATTTTGTGAATTTGACTACGGTATCCCTTATTGATGGTTGGTTTTTGTTGAATCTAATGGGAGTTCTCTGTATTCCTGGATTTTGATATTTGTGTCTTTCCTCAGGTTAGGAAAGTTTTCTGCTATGATTTGCCCACATAAACCTTCTACCCCCTTTTCTTTCTCTTCATCTTCTGGGGCCCCTATGATTTGGATGTTATTCCTTTTTAATGAGTCACTGAGTTTTCTAATTCTTATATCAAGCTCTTTGTTTTAGTTTCCTTCTTTTTTTCCTGCTTCATTATTTTCCATAAGTTTGTCCTCTAAGTCACTGATTCACTGCTCTGATTCATCCATCTTTGCCTCTGCAACATCCATTCGAGATTGCATCTCAGTTATAGCATTTTTAATTTTGTCCTGACTAGCTTTTACTGATTTTATGTCCACAGAAAGGAATTCTATGTTTTTTTCAACCCCAGCTAGTATTCTTATTATTGTGATTCTAAATTTTGGTTCAGACATCTTGCTTGTAAATGTGTTGATTAAGTCCTTGGCTGTCATTTCTTTGTGTTCTTTCTTGAGGTGAATTCCTTTATTTTGTTATTCTGGAGACAGAAAAAGAACTAATAAAATAAATAATAAAAATTAAAAAAACACAAAAAATCAAATAAAGAATGTTAGATCCTAGGTGTGTTTTGGTCTGGTTGTTGAAAGAAGCTTGATAGAATAGAGGAAAAAGGGAAAGAAAAGAAAAGAAAAATGCTGGAAGCCGAGCTATCCCAGCCTGAGTGGCAAGGCCTGGACTGTGGACGGATTGGTGACTGCAAGGCAGCCCACAGACAGGGAAGCTTCTTGTACTCCTGCTTTTAGGTAATTTGGCCTTAAGTACTTGGGGTATTGTCTGTTGGGGAATTGCCCTCGGCAGACCCCCTGGGAAAAGAACCATTAGGGTAGAAAACAAGTTTCCGCAAGATATTGTGTGGCCTTACGTTTAGCCCTTGCCATCCCCTATGGAGACTCCTCTACTTACAGGAAGGATAGCCTCATGCATTTGCCAGCAGAGGCAGCCAACAAAGGAGAGACATATGGATTTGAAAGCCCCACTCCGGCAACTAAGGAGTATATCTCTGGGCACAGGTGACTTCAACCCCTAGGCCCACCTGGCCCCCCGGAGGCATTCCAGATGATGACTGAACCTAGTCAGTTTTGGTACAGAATGGTTCACTAATTCCTAGGTGCATTGTCTCTGTGAGAAGGTGTGAGGCATGGGTTTCTAAGGCCCTATCGGCCCCTTCCTGGCACCTCAGACCAAGGCAAACACATTGTTCTTCTGGCCTCATGTGGGTAGGAGGTCGTGTCCCTGTAACTGTTCCACTTGAGGTGTTGAGAAATGGATGGCCTTTCATGAGAACAGCAAAGCAAATGCTTTATCGACTGTAGATAATTACAGATAAACGCAGATGCATAATGGATTAATGTAAGAAATTAATCAATAATCAAAGGGTATGTGGGAACATTACCTGAAAATCGCCATGTAATTTCTTAAAGGTTCATTACACATAGGAACATTTTCAAAATTAGGTAATGTTAGAAAAACATAGATGACGTATGTTACAAGGAAACCACTAGCATATATAATGCCACGTTTGCTACAATAAATCAGCCAGTTCAACACACTGCTGTTGTCTGTGTCCATTTTTATTTTTTATTTTTATTTTAGTTTTTTATTTTTAATTTTTTATTTTAGTTTTGTTTTATTTTCACTGACGCCATCCATCCTTCGGGAACTGCTGGACCTGCTGGAGCTGGACTCCAGCAGAAAAAAGTAGGAAAAAATGGAAAATGTTCAAAAACTTTAAAAAAATGAATACCATAAAATAGAATGAAATGATGAAAGTAAAATAGAATTTAAAAATTTTACAAAACAGTAAAAAAAAAAACTAGAAAAGCTTAAAGAACAATCTTTTATTAAAATGGAAAATAAAAGCAAATTTTTTTCTCTTTCGGTATTCCATAATAATAAGAGAAAAGGAAAAGAAATTAAATAGATGGCCCAGTGAACAGAGTGAAATATGATTGACATTACATCCATTTTCCCCTAGAAGTGAAATATGAAGCACTTTATATTCCCTACACTACGCAGGCAGAGAGACTTGTTTTGATCCTCTAGAGCATGGTTAGCACAGTTGGATGGCGCTTGGTGTAACGATTCCATTCTCCACTAGATGGTGCTGCTTAGTTTACTGGGGTGGATCTTTGTGGCTCATGTATGCATGTATGTGCATATGCGAGAGAGGTGAAAATGGCGTCACCCAGCCACCCAGTCTCTGGTATCAGAACTCTGTGCTCTTGCCGACTGGCAATCAAGCCCCCTCCTTTGCCTCCAGCCTCTTTCCACTGCCCACTTCTACCCTGTCTGTGACCAAGTTGTCAGCCTGCCAGGTGGCACCTCCCTCCTGAGTTTTATCCCAGATGGGGCTGTGTTTCCAAACCCCTCACTTCTGAGTGCCCTACGGCTGACCCACTCAGACCCTTTGGGGGATGGTCTCGCCAAGCAATGGCCGGGTGCCAGCCTGTCCCTGAAAAAGTTCGTGCTATTGTGTAGCAGCAGTGTTTCAGGGATTATGGTGAATCACAACACACATCTGGAGCCAGGCTTCACTGCCTCTTAACATCCTTGTTCCAACACCGTCAAAGGTGGCTGTTCTTCTCGTCTGCTGGGACCTCTGCCTGTGGGGAGGCCACACAGCCTCTACTAAATATCTTCTCAGCATGGAAACCACTTCTGCCCACGTGACCTAAAGACCACTTGGACTTTGCTGTATGTTCCTGGGGATTCGTCTTTCCCACCAGAGCTCCACCAGGTATAGAGCTATGAAGCTTCAGACTCTACATTTCCTGTTCGTATAGTATTAATGGTATCTGAACCCTTTCCTTTGTCCTTTCTCCCTTTTGTCTTAATTCCTTTATGGGTGTTTCCTCTCTTTCTCTTTCTCTTCAGCTGTTTTTGGGGGGAATGCTTTTCCTGTACTCCCCCCACTTCTCTGTCCTCTCTCCAGCAAGCAAAAACAGCTCCCTACCCTCGCGGCTTCTCTCTCCCCCAGTTCACCTCTCCGCGCCACGTACCTGAGGATTTCTGTGGTTCAAGTTGTGCAGATGATGAGTTAATCCTCAGATCAATTTTCTAGGTGCGCAAGATGGCTTGGTGTCGATCTAGCTGCATTTCAGGGATGAGAAACACAAAAAACTTTCATTCTGCTCTGCCATCTTGGCCCCTCCTCACGATTTTTTTTTTAAATACATACAGATTGCACATGTCTCAAAATGTATACTCAGAACCTTTACCTTTTTGGTAATATCATTGGGATCACTTTCATTATTTTTAACTTACGAAAAAGCATATTTCTTCTTTAAATTATTATGAAAAATAATAAATAAAACTTTTATTTTATGTATTTCTAATGATTCTACTGAATCAGCAAAATATTTTTAAACTAAATACCCTGAGCTCACTATGTAATATATATTTCTTCTCCCAAATAAAAAAAAAAATGGGGGCCTGGGTGGCTCAGTAGTTTAAGTGGCTCACTCTAGATTTTGGCTTAGGTGATAATCTCATGGTTTGTGGGATTGAGCCCCGAGTTGGGCTCTGTGCTGACAGCTCAGAGAGTTCCTGGTATTCTCTCCCTTTCTTTTCTCTTTGACCCTCCATTGCTTTCTCTCTCTCTCTCTCTCTCTCACACAAAATAAATAAATAAACTTAAAAAAGTAAAACCTGTATCCTTCTCATTACACTTTACTTCTCCCTTTAGTTCCATTCATTTTGTATTGATAAGAAGTTGAAGAGGAATATTAAGTAGTATTGGTCACCAACATTCTTTGATAATTTTTACTGTTTATGTCAATGTTAGATACAAGGTAAAAAAATGAAATAAAACAATTTATTTTTTTAAACTTGCATCTAAGTTTTCAAGAAGTGACTTTTAGTATGGTTTTTTTTTTGATATTTACAAATATGGAAAATTCTGGTGCTAAGGTAATACCCAGCAATGAAATTAGAAATACCCATCACAGCTCATAATTATGTGTCTACATAAACAATTAACGACAAAGAAGAAACTGCAAAATTCACACCTTCAGTAAAGCATGATGCAGATCATGTACCAAATTCATACAACCTAGAAGTGAAAACCTATTAATAAATCATTATAAATGGATGAATAACTCCATTATAAAAATGGATTACAGAATCCTTACAGACTGGTTCTCATGTTCACACCGTAAGTGATGAGCTTTAGTGGAAAGAAGAGTCAGGACAAAAAAGTCTGTGGGAGACAGAAGGGGAAAACTAGCAATGGCCTGAACCACCATCACAGGAGAAAGTCCCCTGAGGTGTGAAAATACAGGACAGCGCATAGGGACCCCTGAGCCCTGCCAATTGGATGGCAATCCAGGGAGAGCAGGAGGGAGACAGGATGTTTCAGATGCAGTGCTGTGGGCAGATGAGGTGATAAAGTTAAGAAGGGAGTCTGGAAACAATTCAGTGATGGTAAAAAAGGGGAAAGGATACACTTAGCATCTTCCAGACACAAAGGAATAGGAAAAAGGGAAAGAAGACATAGCCCATTTCTCACCATAAGCAAAAGTATATGAGATGAAAACAGGAAAAACGGACTAATTAATACATAATATTACTTTTCATAAGAGTAAAACAGTACTGGCTAAATTACTGAACCAAAATGGAGGATGCAGAAATATAAAAAATTAAAACTGACAATGGTGGTAATAGACATTGGAAAATACAAATTAAAAAAAAGGAAATTGTAATTACTTTATACACCACTATAGAAAAATAGTTCTGCTATTTCAATAGGCTCTGTATTAAAGTTGGAGACATCTAGATAGTTTAGCATGGACTCTGTACAAGATGGACATGTCTATACATGAAGCATTCCCTATATTTACAGAGGTGGTGGTGAAGTCCCCACACATTGCCCACACTCCTAATGCCAGTGAATGGAGAACTTGGAATGGCACCTGCTGTGTGATTCAGCACCTATGAAACGTGCACAATAGGAAGATCACTGCAGACAGGAAGGATTGGTGGCTGCAAAGGGTTGACTGCAAGGGTGGGGGGGGGGGCGCGGGGGGGAGGGCAATGGCCTGACTGCTGGTGGATTATTTCTGCAGGTGATGGAAATGTTCTCAATTTGATCATGATGGTGGTGGCCAAACTCAGTAAATATACTACAGACTGCTGAATTATACAATTTAAATGATTGAACTTTATGGCATGTAAATTATCGTAATAGACTTGTTTTGTTTTTAGAAAATACAACATGAGAAGAAGCTTCTATCACTAACTCCTTAAAATTCCTCTGGGCTCAGAGTCAGACCCTTCAGGGTCTCCACAGTGTCCCTGTTTGTCACAGGAAGTCATGGGGGTGACCATGGGGAACAGGGGCAGGTTTTTGTCTCAGGTCCCCATGGGCCTGCAGCTCTGTGTCCGCTTTGATGCTTTTGTCCCACGTTGAGCAGTAATAATCAGCCTCATCCTCAGGCTGCAGGCCCGAGATAATCAAAGAGGCCGTGTTCCCAGAGTCAGAGCCAGAGAACTGAGCTGGGATCCCTGAGGGTCTAGTACTTCCGAGCATCACAGTTTTGGGGACACCGTGAGAAATCTGTTGGTACCAGCCCACATAATATGACCCAACATTGTTGCTGTTTCCAGTGCAGGTGAGGGTGACCTTCTGTCCCACAGACCCTGACATGGAGGCTTCCTGTGTCAGCGTAGGCTGTGCCCAGGATCCTGCAACAGAGCAGTGGACACACATACAGGTGAATCTCATGGTATTGCCCACAGCATGTTCTCAAAAAGAGGGGGCAAGAAGAAGAACAGTGATAGCCCATAATCACTCCCCCTGCTTTCCACAGCCAGTCACCTGAGCAGAGAGCAAGGACAGTGAGGAGGAAAGGGGTCCAGGCCATGGTGGAGATGCCCCAGGCTGTGGTTCTGAGCCCACAAGTGACAGACCTGCACAAAGCCTCTCTTATCCTCTCCCCTCTTGGGAAAGCAGCGAGGAAGCCTTCATGCAAATCACTCTTTCCGCTGGGGTCTCTAGGGCTGAATTTGGTGACAGCTGAGTGTTGGGTGGGACTAGGTAGCCTCCCCAGGACCCCAGTGAGCACAGAGCACAGGGTACAAGGCAGGGTTCCAGACCTGGGTGCTCAGTTGAGATCCCTCCCCCACATAGACCCTCAAGGGCAGGCCCACAGTGCCCCCTGCTGTCTCAGTCTCCAGACTCACCTATGACTGGATGACTCCAGGATGTCCCTGGAGCTGAGCAGAGAGGGAATCTCTGGACTTCAGACAGCCTGTCATTCTGTCCACCCACCTCTACACAAGTTATAAAATATGATATGGTTACATAAATGTATATATACTGCAACAACTCTCAACATAGAACTGGATTTCCTATTCCTACAAATGATTAATGCTTCCCTTTGAACTTCACATAACACATCTGATCACTATCTTTCCTAGTGAGTCAGAAAAAAATCCAGCATGTGTCCATCACCTGCACAATTTTTTTTGCTCCTTGCAGCACTATCTGGAGCTTGCTGATAATACTTAGTTGGTGCTCGGCAAACAATTTTGAATTAAAAAATACATCAGCAAAGGAAACAAGAAAAAAATACAAATATCTCCTTTCTTACTCTATGGCTAAGCATGTATCTCTTCTTTCCTTTGGGCCGTCATCATCCATCTAAATTCTTAACCACAGACACAGGTGTCATCTTAGACACATCCTTATGCCTCACACACAACCTCCAGGTAATTCCTAAATCCAGTGTTTTCCACCACAAAAATAACCTTAATATGTCTATGCTACCCAAAACAATCTATAGATTCAAGGCAATTCCTATGAAAATTCCTATGACATTTTTCACAGAAATAGCAAAAAAAAAAAAAAAAACAAAAAAAAAACCAACAAAAAAACCCAAAAACCCTGAATTTTATAGAGCCAGAAAAGACCTCAAACTGCCAAAGCAATCTTGAGAAAGAAGAACTAAGGTGGAGGCAACATACTTCTTCCTTTAAATTATACAACAAAGCTATAATATTGAAAACAGTATGGTAGTGACCTAGAAAGGCACACATAGAGAGATGCCACAGAATAAAAAGACCAGAAAGTAATGCAAGTTCCCCTTGATCACCAGGGAGCAAGTGAGCTGAAAACAGGGCCTTTGTGACATCTCTGGAAGACAGCTGACATGGAGTTTGGTGTGGATTCAGATAAGAATATGCATGACTCATACAGAAGATGACCCAAATTCTCAGGTTGTCACTGAAGTGTCTTGACACACTTTGGGAGAAAAAGCTGGAAGTGCTGGACCCCCTGTAATGGGACACGTTGATACCTGTGCATGGAGGGCAGCGTGCATCCACATGGTTAATCTGGGGTAAGAAGCACAGCCCAAAGAATGCTTTCACATGAGTCAGGCACACCTGCCAAGAGCCCCCAAGGGAGGTGCCTTCTTCTCTCTGCTGCTTCTTGCATTGGCATGGGCTTCTGGAGCCCTGGCTCCTCTGTCATATCCAGGTTACCCATTCCCCTGCTGAGTGCTGGGAATAATGAAAAAGTTCTGGAAATGGAAAGTCGTGATGGTTACAAAACACTCACTGTGCAGATGCTTAGTGCCTCTGAACTGTACTTTAAAGTGTGATTAAAATAGTAAATTTTGTTGTTTATTTTCATAATTATAAATTATGAGTTGAAAATAAAATATATTTAAGAAGCTGTCCTCATGCAAATATCCTCCCCACGCTTATATGTTACCCTATTCTAACTCATCATCATCAGTAAAATTTTACAGTAATTTTTAAAACTATTTTCTCCTGTAGATTCTACATATAAATGAGATCATGCAGCATTTGCCTTTTTTGTAGGACTTATTTCTCTTAGGGTAACATCTTCCTTTGTGCACAGATGGGGGAGATCTTTCTCATGATGCCCCACAGCCTTTCTACTGCATGGATCATCGATGAGAACCGATGCAGCAGGAAAGGAGCTCACAATCAGGGTCTGTGAGCTCAGGAAACCAGCCACAAGGTGCCCCCAGGGCATGATGGTGGCAGCTGGGGGAAACTCACATCTGTGGGATCCACTTCACCCACCTTCACGAGAACAGGCTCAGGATTTTGTAGCAGTGGTTGAGCCTCCTCCTTACCCTCACAAGCCCCACTGGGAGGTTTGCTAACCTGACACCCAAAGCTCCTCCCAGGGCTAAGCACCATCGCCTGATACCACAACCGAAGGGCAGGTAGCTAGCCCCGGTGCCAGGCCAGCCCTGTGCCTGGGATTCCTCCTCTTCTTAGTCCTTACTCAGCACCAATCTTAGTACTTTGTGCTTGGCACACAGAGCTACTCAACCAGCCCTGAGCACAGGAGCCTGGAGGGAAGGGAGGGTCTCTGCTCTGACTCCTGGAGGAACAGAATCCATTCTGTGGAGGACTGTCCAACGGTCCGCAGGCTCTGGCCGAGAAAACTAAGGAAAGTTGACTTGCCTTTGTAAAGAGAAAAAAAAGCCAGTTCAACAAGTTCTGATTTTTACACCTGGATCACCAAAGTCTCTGCATCATCATGGTTTTTTTGTTGTTGTTGCTTGTATTTTGTTGTTGTTGTTGTCGTTGTTGTTGTTTTCCTGAGACTACAAAGAGGTTGAATAGGAAAGTGGGAAGAAGGACATTGTGATCTAGAAACCATTTCCAAGTACAGTCAGTGTGCCTTCCAGTTATTTTTTTAAGTTTATTTATTTATCTGGAGAGAGAGAGCAGGAGCATGAGTGGGGGAGGGGCAGAGAGAGAGGGAGAGAGAGAATCCCAAACAGGCTAAATGCTGTCAGTGCAGAGCTTGGCTTGGGACTCAATCTCACTAACCAGGAGTCATGATGTGAGCTGAGATCAAGAGTCAGACACTAAATCGGCTGAGCCACCCAGGCCCCCCTCCAGTTATTTTAAACGGGAAGAGAGTCAGAGACCAGGGGTCTGAGCAGGCTGAGGTATTTGTCCCACTTTCCCATGTGTCTGTGTCACTGTAACCAGCACCACTGTGCCAGTTTGCACAGTAATAGTCAGCCTCGTCCTCAGGCTGCAGCCCAGAGGTGAGCAGAAGCCCTGTGCTGGCCGAGGCATCATCAGATCCAGAGAAGCGGCTGGCGATCCTGGAGCCCTGGTGTTTATCTGAGTCTGCGTAGAACCTTCAGCAGATACTGGGGAGGGCTTCCTGGCTTCTGCTGGTACCAGTATGTGCTATAACCACCAACACTGATGTCACTGCTCAGGTGCATTTGATTCTGGCTGTTCTAGGAGATGCATTGAGGGAAGGTGGCTGGGTCAGCACAGGGAGGGACCGAGAATCTATAACAGAGACACTCATAAGTGATGGGACTAAAAATGGAAAAAGTGGGAAAAAAATTTCTTAAAATGCTGAGCATGGGAAGAATCATTTGGGGCTACCTTGTGTCCCTGAGGCCAGTCCCTACCTGTGCAGTGAGACAGGAGCATGAAGAGGAGAGGAGTCCAGGCCATGGTGACACAGCCTCTGGTCCCCACAGTGGGGTGAGCTGCCCCTGGCCTCCGTTTCTCCTCCACCCTCTGCAACAGGAGGGCTGTCCATGCAGATATGGTCCATCCAGTGACTGCCCAGCCCCTCGCTGAGCCCTGGTGCTGGAGCTCAGCTCACATCACACACTGGGGAGGATGAGGGTTGGCTTCACCCCTGGGGAGAACACTAGGAGGAAGCACCTGCTGAGACAACCCACATGTCCCTGCTCAGGGGATTCTGTCAGGCCTGAGAGGACACAGCAGCTGAGTCCCTATCAGGGGCACAGGGCTCAGTCCCCAGGCCCAGGCTCCTTTGAGTTCAAGATCGTCACTGAGCCTCTGTGTAGAGATCACAGGGCAGTCCCACAATGCCCCCTGCTGGCTGAAGGGCACACACCTCACTGTGTCCCACAGCCCTGAGAGCCCAGCTGGTTTCCTAAGCTCACCAGGTCTCTTGTCTATTCACACATCAGTGATCTGAATCATGGATAATGTGATCTCATAGCACGTCTATGGTTACTGCAGTGATTTTCACTCTCAGAATGAGTCCTTCTAACGTGAGATGCAAACATTTACCACAATTAAGTGGTAAATTGTTGGCGTCTGGCAGAAAATACTACAGACATCATACCACTGTATTGGTATACAATTTAGAATATGCCTGCCTTGTGAATGTTTTACAACTTCTGTGCATTGTATCAATGAATTCCAACTACTGTCCAATAAATTGAGTTTTATTTTAATCTATTTTGTAGCTAATTTTATTGCTTACTAATTTACAAAGTTAAGGAAAAACAATGAATTTATCTTTGGTGAAGGCCAACTGATCAGTTTTTTATTATGATTTTTGCTGATGGGGTCTTGTCTAAACCTTAGTATCCTGAAGATGTTCTCCATTTTTTAATGTTTATAACTTTATATTTTACGGTTAGGTCTATAATCCATTTATTGAATTTTTTTTTATTTTTTCTTTTTTATTTTCAAGTTTCTTTATTTACTTTGAGAGAGAGAGAGAGAGAGCGCGCGCTCCAGAGGGGAAGGGGGAGAGAGAGAGGGACAGAGGGAATCCCAAGCAGGCTCTGTGCTGTCAGTGCAGGGTCTGAGGTTCTAGGTGGGGCTCCATCCCACAAACCATAAGGACATGACCTGAACTGAAAGAAGAATTGGAAGTTTAACCGACTGAGTCACCCAGGGGTCCCTAGTGATTTTGTTTTATAAAGTGAGAGTTTTAGGTAAGATTAATTCCCTTCTATGGATATCCAATTGTTCTGTGGCCATTTGTCCAAAATGCCATCCTTTCTCCTCTGGAAGTCTTCTGCAATTTTGTCAAAAATACTTATCCATACTTTTATGAGTTTGTTTCTGGGTTTTCTGTTCTGTTCCATTGGCCAATGTATCTACCCTCCATCCATAGCAATCTGTATTGTTGTGATAGGAATTGACTTACGCTTTTATAGAATTTGGGAAGAATTTTCATCTTTAGTAGATTTCATCTTCTAATCCTTGAACACAACATATCTCTCCACTGTTTTAGATCCACTTTGAGTACACTTCCCAGGATTGTCCAGATTTCAGCACCAATGGCCTGTACATATTTTTTTTTAATTTTTTTTGACATTTATTTATTTTTGAGACAGAGAGAGACAGAGCATGAATGGGGGAGGGTCAGAGAGAGGGAGACACAGAATCTGAAACAGGCTCCAGGCTCTGAGCTTTCAGCACAGAGCCTGACGCGGGGCTCAAACCCACGGACTGTGAGATCATGACCTGAGCCGAAGTCGGCCGCTTAACCGACTGAGCCACCCAGGCGCCCCTGTACATATTTTTTTAAATATGCACCCAAATACATCATCATTGAGTGGTTTTAAGTGTTCTTTTAAATTACTTATCACGTTCTTATTGCTAGTGTATACACATCTAAATGATCTTTCTATGTTGCTCTTGTATTCTTCAACATTCCCAAAATTCTTTATTACTCTTTAAATGTATATATTTATGATCATATTTGTAGCTTCCTAGGCATTTTTCCTTAGGTCCCCTATTTTTCATTCTCTGAGAACTTTTATCATTTGCATTCATTTATTCATTTATTCTTGTCCATTATAATGAATTGTGCAAAATGTTTTTCTGTAATGGTTGGTAAGATCAGGGTTTCTCTCCTTTAGCCTGTTAATATAGGAGATATATATATGTATATAGATATATATGTATATATATATCTATATATATATAGATATGTATATATATATCTATATATATATATCTATATATATATAGATATGTATATATATATCTATATGTATATATATATGTAGATATATATATGATTGAATACTGTTTCTAGTATTTTCTTTGGAATTTTTGTGTCCCTATTTGTGAAAGATACTCCATTTTTTGTTTGTTTTCTGCCTGGGAGCTATTGACACCAACTACTGACAGAAAATTTTGGGAAGAATCCTTACCTTAGCCAAATTCAACATATTGATCCACAAGCAAAGAATATCTATTCATTTATTCAACTTTTCTCTAATTTCTCTGAAATGTTTTGTAATTTTCCATATACAAGATTTCCATTTTTTCTAAAATATATCCTTAAGAATTTCATAATTATGTCATTATAAATGGCATTGACTTTACTTACTAATTTTTTTCTTTGAGAGAGAGAGAGGGCACAAGTGAGTGAGAGGCGAGGCTGCAGCTCAGGGACCTTGAGATCACGACCTGAGCTGAAGTCTCATGCTTAACCAACTGAGCCACCCAGGTGCCCCAGATTTTATTTTTATGTGTTGATAGTTTACTGCCTCTATATAGACCACCATTTGTTTCCACATGCTGTTTTTGTAACCTGAAGCCCAGATTTGAAGCAATCAGACCAAAAACTATCTATGATCCACCCCTAGATCCAGAGTTGGAATCAACAACTTTTGTCCTGTAACATCTCCACAGAGTAATTTTTACCTTTCAGCAATGTAGTTTGCCTTTGAAAACATGAACAAGGTGAGAATAGGTTATCAATCTAAAAAATTAACTGAAAGAAGGAATATGACACTGTTAAATCATCTCATTTCAGGACAACAAAGAGTCTGTTGAAAATCTGATAACAGAAATCACTCCTGAACCACCTAAGGGGTGATGTCACCAGGCCCAGAGAATGGAGGGAGATTCTGTCTCACTTTCCTATGGATCTAAAGCACTGCATAAGCATTAGCACTATCTTGGCATATATGACCATAATAGTCACCCTGGTTTTACTTTGTCCTCATTCTAGAGTCCAGACATATTGGAATAACTTAATTGATCAAAGCATCTTTGGATTCAGAAAATGACAGGGGACCCAGGATCCCTGATGTATATAGGATCCTGAGTGGAATCTCAGGAGAAACTAGGGAGGGATCTCTGGCTTCTGCTTGTGCCAGTATGTTTTTTTTTAATTTTTTTTATTTTTTGCCAACAATGGTGTTGCTTCTCAGGGTCAGATGAGTCCTGCAGATTCTTCCAGGGACACCCAGAAGAGGGTGGCTGAGTCAGCACTGGCTGTGGTGGGAATCTGCAAACACAGACCTTCATGGTAATGGGGTAGGGATGGAGGTAAAGCTGCTTGTGGGTGTGATCCAAAGCGGTTGACCTAGCCTCGGGGATGCCCCAGACGTCTGAGTTTAGTTCTTACATATGCAGCAAGAGGGGAACACAAGAAGGAGAAGAGTCCACACCATGATGGACACAGCCTTGCAAAGACTCCGAGGCTGGAGCTGGGCTGACCCAGGCATCTGTGATGCCTTTCATTGGTCTCTGGGAGGAGGAGCTGTTCCTCTAAATTTGTTTCCCTTGTTGGTGAACTCTGCTTCACTCTGAGAACCAGCTCAGGTATGGACTCAGGTTTTAGACATAGGGGACTGATGGGTGAGTCTCACAGTGTGTCCCCTGAGAGTGACTAAGGAGGAAGCAGCTGCTGGGACCTTCCACAAACCTGTGAGCAGAAGACTCTGCCCAGCCTAGAGGTGGGACAGACACTGAGTCCCTGTCACCAGACACAGGCACAGATAACACAGCCATGGGGTATTTGGGTGATTTGGGAGAATTACACAGAAGTCAACACCAGTGCAGACATGAGGGAAAGACCGACAGTGTCCCGTGCTGCCCACTGGCCAAATATCACTCTCTCAGTGGATGTAATGTGTTGAGGACACTGGACTGACAACATGATCACTGTCTGTTCTCAGATACCCACGGGCAACCGCACCTGAAATGTCCCCAGGTAACTGATATTAATAAACACCCTTTTCCATTATGGGAACTCCTAGAATTCCAGGAGAAAGATATGTGGGAATATAACCCTGTGCAGGGTGAGTGGGAACACAGGGAGGTGGGAAGGGGTAAGCCTGGGGGCAAATGCCTGAGCCTCTTCTTCAGCACAGCCACATGAGGGGCCTCTCATGACCTGGTCTGATGCAGGCTGCATGTCCTGCTGCAGGGCAAAGAAAGAAACAGATTCCTGGAAGGAGAGCAGGGTTCTTAGCAGCAGTAACAGAAGGTACAGATACATTAGCCACAGACACTGATGACAGGAAGACAAATGCTATGGGGTGACCACTGCATGGAGATGTCTGGACTGTGAGGGTGTTCACGGACAGATAGTAAGACAGACATTTTCATTTTGAAGAGATTTGAAACTGTTTACAACAGTTTTATTGAACTACAAGTGACTTAGAATCAACTATACATACTTAAACTTTTCAACTTGATACATTTTAAGAGGTGTATAGACACATGAAGCCATCACCACAGTCAAGTTGACGATGTGGGGCCAAGGGCAGGCTGTCCCAAGATGGGCATCTTTGGCATGAAAATTATTTTCAGTTAAAAACGTTCACAATTCAATCAATCCAAAGTAAAAGCTCTTTATTCCTCCCTCTACCGCCTGCTTGAATCAAGAACAGAGCTGTTAACAGAGATTTCTCTGTACCTAAGAAACATATCTGCATAACAGTGCAATCTTTCTTTTCCATACATCTCTTCACACTTTCCTGCTGACGGTCTCATTCCCATTTGTGTCCCCAGACCCCTATCCCTGTCCTTTCCTCAGGATGTCCGAGAAGCTTTCTGTTGTATGACTGTCTTTGAAATTTCAGGTGTATGTGGATTCCCCATCAGTATGAAACTAAATTTGATTAATGTCCTATTAGTCTTTCCCATGTTGATTTGATTTTTAGTCCATAGGAACTTCTTCCTCCATGACGGACGTCAGAGAGGGCAGGACATGTGAACTTGATTAAATGTGATGCAGCAGCTGACATCCTGGGACATGTGACATACAGTCAGCAAAGGTGATTTCTTACCATGTGAGCCCCACACAATCTGTGTCTGCGGAGTCCAATGGAGCAAGAGTAGTATGAGGACATTTTTCTCTCTACATTTCAATTAGCGGAAGAAAATATTGTGGCGCTAGTTCCTTGGGCTCAGCAAATCTTAGTAAAAATACAACAAAACAAATTTTAGTTATTGATCCATTTCTTCCCAGAGATGATCTTTGTTTTCCTTTGTGTCTTTAGTGTTCTATGCCCTAAAAAGAAATTACTATGGGACAGACAGCAAACATAGGCCCTAGAAGATTTCTTCTGGAGTCAGTCCCACAGATTGGTGAGTCCACGGTTCTCCTCAGACTGGGGTCAGTTTGGATAAAATCTGATGTGGGTTACAGACTGTTGCTAAGGGGCATCTTGGAAGCCAAAGTGCAAAATTAGTGGTGCAGGTCAAGCACTTAAAAGCTGTTAAAATGTTCACTTCCAAAAACTCAGTTCAAGGGCTAAGTTGTTCAGGGAACATGTTAGACTGATACTAGGTCATTCACCAACCTCAAGAAGACTTCCATTAAATGAAGTAACCATGAAGCCCCACAGTCCCCAGCCCCATGGTCTATTTCTCCTAGATATTAGTGTGGCTACAAGAGGCTTAGCCAGAAAAAAAATTGATGAGCATTTTCTTTCTTATCATTCTACATTTTAATAGCTTGGATTTTGACCAGTGAGACCATTCTCTCTGGTCTCTACCCTCTGGAATGTACTTACCAGGGTGGAAGTTGGTGGCCATAGAAACAGAGTAGGAACCCAAGTCTCTCTGTCTGTCTGTCTGTCTTTCTCTGTCTGCCTGCCTGCCAGTAACTGATGGACAAATCCTATGTAGTTCCACTCATATGAATATTCTAAGTAGGGAAACTCTTACTAAAAGCATAGAACAGTGGTTGCCCGGGACTGAGAGCAGAAATGGAAAACTGTTGCTCAGTGAGTAGAAAGTTTTGGTTAT
Organism: Panthera onca; assembly: GCF_046562875.1. Classification (NCBI taxonomy): domain Eukaryota; kingdom Metazoa; phylum Chordata; class Mammalia; order Carnivora; family Felidae; genus Panthera; species Panthera onca. The sequence continues at coordinate 19,261,475 of NC_138350.1, forward strand.
GCAGGATAAATAGGCTCCAGAGATGTGTGATACAACATAGGATCTCTAGTTAACAATATGGTATTCTGTACTTTAGAATGTGTTAAGGAAATAGATCAGGTCATGTGTTCTTGCAACAACAACAAAAAGACATATATACATATTTTGAGGGGATAGATAAGTGTAGTATGTAGATTGTGTTGATAGTATCACAGGTGACCCATATGTCCAAACTCACCAAGATGTATATATTCAGGGGCGCCTGGGTGGCTCAGTTGGTTAAGCGACCAACCTCAGCTCAGATCATGATCTTGCAGTTCTTGAGTTCAAGCCCTATATCGGGCCCTGAACTGTCAGTGGAAAGACTGCTTGGTATTCTCTCTCTCTCTGTCTGTCTGTCTCTCTCTCTCTCTCTCTCTCTCTCAAAATAAATAAATAAACTTAAAAGAAAAGATGTAAAGGGGCACGTGGGTGACAGTCAATTGAGCAAAGACTCTTGGTTTTCGTTCAGGTCATGATCTCATGGTTCGTGGGATCAGGGCTGATGTCTAGCTTTGTGCTTGCTTGGTATTCTCTCTCTCTCTCTCTCTCTCTCTCTCTCTCTCTGTCCCTCTCAACATAAATATAAACATAAGTAAAGAAACATTAAAAAATATGTATGTATTCAATAGGCAGTATTTTTGTATACACTATTCTACAACAAAGCTAAAAGTAAAACGACTAAGAGAAAAACCATTAACTTTCTATGTTTCTGCTTTTCTCCAACATTTTAAATTCATGCTGCTACTTATACGTTCCCAGACTATTGTCCTCAATGTTCTTGCAATCTTTTTTTCTGAAAACTTCTATTTGGACTCATTTTTGAATTCTTTACAAAAGTGTACTTCTCTTTGCATAAAATCTTTTCATGTTTAAATTGATGTCTTCAAATCTTATATGATTTATGATATTAATCAGTCAGTGACTCCCAATATGCAGATTTTGAACTCCAGTGGTAAAGTCATTTAAACCAACCTGGGCCTCAGGTTGCAGTTACTGAGTACTCTGTAACAAAACAAAACAAAACAAAACAAAACAAAACAAAACATATTTTTGACCTAAGTACTCAGAATGGTACATACAAAACAAACATAATATGACACAAAACAGCACATCCAAACACTATATTGGTGTATATGCAGATTTTAAAGTTTTTTTCTTGCTAATTCCATTCAGCTACTTTTACAGCTATCTCAAGTAAACAGTTTCATATGGGTATCTTTTCAGACTTTCCCCTCATTCTTCAATAAATATATATATTATCAAATGCATGCCATCTCTACACAAGTGTGCTTAAGTGATATTATGTATATATGTATATATATATATATATATATATATACACACACACATATATATGTATGCATACACATATATACATATGTATGTGTTTTTGTGTATATATATTTTCTGTCTTCTTCTACATTTACCAAGTATACAATGAGGGCATCTTTCAAAGTTCACAATACACCTACCTCACTCATTTGAATAGATTCTCAGTGTCACAATGGACTGCAATGGATAGAAATACATGGTGAGTCTTTTTTTTCTTTTACAACTTTGCTAAGTGACAATCCTCTATGTGTTTATTTCCAACACGCAGAAGTTTCTGTGGATGAGGTTCCTAGAAGTGGGGATCTGGGTGTGGTTTGGAAAGAATCTAGATGGAGGGGTGTCCTGGGTGAAGGAAGATATAGTGGGTGATAATGCCCAAGGTCACAAGACAGCAGAGCCTGTGGGAGGAATATACAAGTCTGTGATATCTGACCATGAAGAAGAAAGGAAGGAAGTTGGTTGGAGAGCATGCAGGCTTGAGGGAGAACAGAGACCATGAGAGTTTTGGAGGAAATATTACACGGGGAAATCAGGAGGAGGGCATGAATCAAAACATAATCATTAGTGAGATCATCCAGGAGAGGTAACCAGCAAGGCCTCTGGGGATGAGGGATGGAGAAGTAATGATGACATATGGAGTCTCTATTGGATGATGATGTCAATGCAGTCATTTGGTTTCATAACTTTTATAGAATTGATTCAATTTCCTCCTTTTCAAAAATGTGGAGTATATAAGGAATTATGTGTAGATAAAAATGGTTCAGGTCAATATTTGGCAATAGAAGGTGGGGGCCATCCATGAATGCTTGTAGCGAATCAACAAATGGGGTGGGTGGGGATATCAGGAGGGGAGTGGACTCACTGGTGGAGGACGTGTGGAATTAGAAGAACGGGGGAAACCACATTCAATAAGGAGGAAGTGGAAGAAAATCAAACCTACCTGAGAATGTGAGGGAGCCCGCTATCATCTGACATTTTAATACTTTGGCTGTTATCACAATTGATTTATTTCTACTTCTACTTTGAAATCAAGGTGACAAGGCAGGAGTCAGGGTGAGGGGATAATCATGACATGGAAGAAATGGCATTTTCTCTCCCCCTTACCCTGCTGGTTCCTTCACTTCCTTATTTATACTCCCTGTTCCTCCTCACTCACAGACATAAAATCATCGGTCAGCATTATCATCGTCACAGTCCATACACCCCTCTAGGGTTAGTCCCACTCACCTCACTAATCACCCGCCTCCGTGGAATCCACCATGCTCCTTCTTCCCCAGTTGAATCCCCCAGTGGACTGTGGCTGCAGGTGCACATGGCCATGCTGACTGCTCCCGCTGTGAATTTAGGAGACTTACTCTAGGGCGTCCCTACTTCAGACACTGTGTGATAATTCATCTCTCATGTCTCTCTCTATAATCCATTCTTACGTTTTTCTCTGTCTGCAATGTGTGGTCAGACGTTCCTCAGTTCCCTTGAAGTGAGAAAGTATCTTCCATCCCGACTCCCAACTGGAAAATAGAAGCTAGAAGATAAGTTGCATGGGATCACCTACTAACTGTTAACAATGCTTATCTTTTGTTTTCTTGTTGATGACACAAATAAGATGTTCACAATTTTTTTCAAATATGCTTTCACATTCTTCAGGGAATTTTACATTGTCCTTTAATATGCAGATTGCACACAGTCTCAGGATATTTGCTCTTAGTGTAACAGCACTCCCACCGGTCTTAAGGATGAACTTGCTTCAAATTTATACACTCCTTGTTTGCTGACCTAAGTCCCTTGGTCTTCAGCAGAATTAACCTAATTTCCTTGAAATTTGCATACCACTGGCCTTGAGTAATGAAGGAACGAACTTTTCCAGAGGAGAAGACCTGACCACATTTGAAACAGCTGCAAATGATGCCAGCAAGTCCGTTCAGGGTCATGTCCGTATAGGATTAGCCGATTGCACACTTGTTTCTCCTACATGGAGCCCACACCATTTCCTGCACCTTCCTCTATAAAACTATAGGGCTTCTCCTGGATGGGGAAGAAGGTCTCTGAGACATTTGTTCACCATCTTCCCAGGTTGCTGGCTTCCTGAGTAAAGCACACATTCCTTTCCAACCATCCCTTGTCTCTCAAGTATTGACTTTCCAGCGGCAACTAGCAGAATCTGAGTTAGGAACCAGTTCTCTGATAGTATTAGCATTTTTACTTTGTTGGTAGTATTTAAGAACAATTTTCATTATGTTTAGCATATTAAAAAGTATCATTGTTATTTAAATTATTGTTGAAATAATAGAAACTTCATTTTACATATTTCTCATGACTTTAGTGAGTGCAATATTTTTAAACTAAATACCCTGAGGCATCTGCAAGCAGAAAATTAGGGGTCCCCAGGGAAGAAACAATATAAAGAGGAGACAGCTTTCCTGCCCCAAGAGCACTCATTTGAGGCCCCCAGCTATTTTCTGTGGTCTGTGCCCTGCAGGTTCTACTTGCCCAGCACCCATACTGAGCACTTTCCTGGGTGGAAAAGAAAAGAGAAATGCAACAAGGTCAGGAGTTCAGGGTTTGAGGGGACCAAAGGGGATGTCAACCTACCAGTCTCCAGCAGGCCAAGAAATAGCCTGAGTGCTTCAGAGACAATGACCCAGAGGGAAAAGTCCCAGCCCAGGAACAAAAGTAAACATTGACCTAAAGCACATGCTTGAGTTGTTTTTGCAGGATTGAAACCTTGCCCCACAGGTTAATGAGGTTAAAACAGTCACCAGCAGGACCCCCACTGACACCCCTTCTTTTTCACAGGAATGTTCATCTATTTCAGAGGCAAACAGCAGAAAGAGCCTGGGAGCCTAGACCAGTTTTATCTCCTGCAACAGCTCCACCAGTGCAGATGGACCAGGGAGTGTCCTCCAGGGACCTCTGCCTCTTTATAATGTTAAGTCTCTGCCCTAGGAGGAGGACAAGCTTCACTAACATACCACAGGGTGCAAACACAAGCTTATGTTCCCAGTACCTCTGCACAACGTTATGCCCACCCTTACATGGGATGACAAAAGTCACCTTACTGAGCATTCATTCTAACCCTGAATGAAAGAAAGGAACCCACTCACCCTAACTCAGGGAGTCACAGCTTTGGAAGTTATCCCCCCTGATTTCCTCATTTGCCACAGATCAAATTTACTTTGTGTGGCAGCATCTGGTGGAGCCTCTCCCTGTGACTCACCAAGGAAGGAACTCGCAGTAGTTCCCAGACATCTCTACATGATATATTTCATTCTTAAGTACAAAAGCTGACTCTTTCTCCCTATTGTTTACCTGTGGTTTTAGCTATATTTATTGAATGTATTAATAAGAAACGGTGGAGAAATATTAAGTAAAAATTGTGATAGCAATTATCTTTCATCACTTCTGCCTTTTATAGCAATGTTAGATCCAAGTAAAAAATAAAACACAGTAGGGGTGCCTGGGTGGCTCAGTCGGTTGAGCGGCCGACTTCGGCTCGGGTCATGATCTCACGGTCCGTGAGTTCGAGCCCCGCGTCGAGCTCTTTGCTGGCAGCTCAGAGCCTGGAGCCTTCTTCTGTTTCTGTGTCTCCCTCTCTCTCTGCCCCTCCCCCATTCGCGCTCTGTCTCTCTCTGCCTTTCAAAAATGAATAAATGTTAAAAAAAATTAAAAAAAAAATAAAACACAGTAATTAATTTAGAAAGTATCTATTTTCAAAGGAAATCATGATTTATTATGATTTTTTTTACATAAATGAGTTTTTCAAAAACAATTCTGGGTAGCTGAAATGATATCCACCCAGAAAAACCAAAATACCTATTAAAGCTCTTAAAAACACCAACACAATTAAGACGACAGGAAACTACACAAGACTTACATCCTGTTAACATAAGACAGGTTATGTACCAACTTCTCACAACCTGTTAGTGAAAATAAATGAATAAATAAATGCGGCACTAATGACTGAATCCTGGCAGCCTCACTCCCATGCTCACACCACAAGACATGAGCTTCAGTGGAAAGAGAAGTCAGTTCCAGAAAAGGCTGTGGGAGATGGAAGGGGAGAGCTAGCAGCAGGCATGAACCACCGCCAGAGGAAGAAAGTCCCTTGAGTGTGAAGACACAGGACAGCCTGTGTGGAGACCTGAGCCCTGACCACACAACTGGCATCCAGGACGAGCAGGAGGGAGACAGGACGTCTCAGATGCACAACTGTGGGCAGATGGGGTGAGAAAGTTGGGAGGGGAGCTCTGTGAATATCTCAGTGGAGGTAAAATTGGGGGAAGGAGGCATTTAGCATCTTCCAGACACAAGGGAGTAGAAAAAAAGGGAAAGGAGACACAGTCCACCTCCCCACCACAAGTAAAGCAAAAACATATGAGACAAAAACTAGAAAAATTAATTAACACATAATATTCTTTTTCATAACCCAATAGAACAACTGGCTAAAATATTGAGGAAAATGTTTGTGTGCACAAATGCGCAAAATAAAAAGTGACAAGAGAATAATAGACATCGGAGAATAAATTTTTTTCTAAAAACCGAAATTCCTAATTATCTTATAGGCCACTATGGAAAAATAAACAATGATCATTTTGACAGCCTGTGCATTAAAATTGGAGCCATACAGAAGCTAGCATGGCCTTCGCACAAGGGTGACAAGCAAGTAAGTGAAGCCTTCCGTGTATTTCCAGATGGTGGTGGTGATGCTCCTACAACGATGCCAGTGAATGGAGCGCTTACAATGGTACATGTTCTGTGATTCGGCACCTGGGGAATGTGCTCAGTAGGGAAATCACTACAGACAGGAAGGAATTATTGGCTCCAAAGGGCTGAGTGCAGGGGGACAATGGCCCCGCTGCTGGTGGGTCAGGGTTTTCTCTGAAGGTGATGGAAATGTTGTCAATTTAATCATGACGGTGGTGGCCAAAGCCTCTACGTATACCTACAATTATTGAATATTTATACTTTTTAAATTTTCCACAGACCCTGTGTCATGGGAAGTTGGGCTCTATTCCCTCACCTGCATGTGCTCTTGTGACATCTGTGATCATCTTGTGTCTTCACACAATAGCATCATCTGTGTGTCACTCCTTCCTCCTCAAGGACAGGTCTCACCACAGAGGTGTCTCCCCTACAGGAGCCTTCACAGAAGCTTCTCAATAAAAGAGACTCAGAGACAAGGTCTGTGAGTTCAGGGGTTTTTGTCTCACTTCCTCGTTATCTGTGACACTGTGAGTAAAGGTAGCTGCTCCCACTGCCATGAGCTGTAGCACAGTAATAGTCAGCCTCGTCCTCAGGCTGCGGCCCAGAGATGAGCAGAAGCCCCGCATTGGCCGAGGCATCTTTGGACCCGGAGAAGCAGCTGGGGACCCCAGGGCCCTGGTGCTTATTTGAATCTGAGTAGTAGTACAGGAGATACCGGGGAGGGCTCCCTGGCTTCTGCTGGAACCAATTTATGTAGTAGCTGCCAACATTGTAGCCACTGCTCAGGGTGCAGGTGAGTCTGGCTGTTGTTCCCGGAGATGCAGACAGGGAGGCCGGCTGGGTCAGCACAGGCTGGGACAGGGAACCTGCAAAGAAACAGGGAGAAATTTCTCAAGATTCCGACTTCAGGAGGAGTGATTTTGAGGGCTGCCCAGTTTCCATGAGGCCTTTCCCCACCTGCACAATGGGAGAGGAGCATGAGGAGGACAGGAGTCCAGGCCATGGTGATATAGATCCTGGTCCCCACAGCTGGCGGGGCTGCCCAAGGCCTCCTTTTCTCCTCCACTATCTGCCAGAGGAGGGCCGTCCATGCAAATGAGGCACATCTGGTGACTGCCCAGCCCCTCCCTCGGCCCTGATGCCGGAACCGGCCAGACACCACACACTGAGGAGGATGGAGGTTGGCTTCACCCCTGGGGAGATCCCTGGGAGGAAGCACCTGCTGAAACAACACACAGGTCCCTCCTCAGGGGACTCTGCCAGGCCAGAGAGGACGCAACTGCTGAGTCCCCATCAGGAGCACAGGGCTCAGTCCCCGGGTCAGGTGCCCTTGACTGAATGGTCCTCGCTAAGCAGCTTTGTAGGAAGCACAAGACAGTCCCACAGCACCCCTCCTGGTCACAGGGTACAGCACTCACTGTGTCTCAAAGCCCCGAGAGCCCAGCTGGTTTCTGCAGCTCACCAGGTCCCTGTCTTTGCACACATCCGTCGTCCAATCCTTAGCACATGTTCCCCCTGCTATCTGAAAGTACATCACCCCTAAGAATCTTAGCCACAAACGGAAGAAGGCAAAGAAGCCATTAACATTACTTTATATGGACAATTGGTTGCATGTTTCCTGACTCAAAAAGCAACCTTTCCTAGGCTCCTCTAATACCTATGGACACATCTTGTTCTCAGATGCACAAAATGTATGGAGAGTAAGAGCACATAACGTACACAGTTCAAAGCTCTGGTGCCCTGGTGCTGAGATGCTGTGTGTGCAGTTCTCAGGAGAGGAGCTAGATGGCACCCTTGATGCTGCTTGATTGTGCCCTGTCTCTGTAGAGGCTTCCTGCAAAACAAAGGCTGGATGCTATTTTGGTTCTTCTTCCTTTGTAAAACTGAAAATCCTCCTCAGATTTCTTTTAGCAGCAAAGACAGGTACTAATGTAAATGTTTCCTAGAAGGTAAGTGGCTTAAACAGAACTTTCAAAAGGTAAAGATACCTGTACCATGATTCTGATCCTTGTGCTTAATTATTGTAACTTCTCCCTCCAGGAGAAGCCCTGTGCATATATAATTAATTACAGGATGTTCTAGACAAAGCTGAATGACCCAGGTGTGCATCAGGTCAGGTGTCAGAGAAGAGGGGACACTTGAGCTGCTTGGAAGAAATTGTAGAGGTTGTTCCCAGGAAAGGAATAGAAAGAGAATTTTGTAGGAATACACTCACCTAGTGGCATATTCCAAAGAGGATAATTCAGCCAACATCTCAAAAAATTGAACTGAATGTGTTGCTAATAATTACATTTGATTTATTGATCAGTAGATAAATACATACATACATACATACATACAATAGCTTTGGTTAGCTTCACATTTACCAGTGAAGAGTGTCCCATACTTTTTAATCTTAGGAGTTGACTTTATATTCCCCAAATTTGTAGGTTCTGCATATCTGTGTCATGTATCTCTTGTCAGGAGTTTATTTTGGTGTCATAACATTTCCTTATGTTAAAAGAAAATTCCCTACCTGTATTTTATTACACATTGTCTTAGTTTAATAGAGGTTAAATGTGAGACTTTAATGTTTTTCAGATGTGTTCAATGTCTGAGCATTTGCTTCCATAAACCCTCACTTTCTCATTGCACCATGGATCCACCTCAACTTTCACTGTGCAAATGATTCCCACACTTCTCGACTCAAAGCCCTTTTTAGTAAATTTCTGTGACCAGAAACACCCACCTCCTTAAGACAGTTTGTCTCAAGGCAGTCAGAGGGATCTTCCTCGTCGAACTCAGACAGGTCCTTCAGTGCTCTTGGCATAAAACCCAAAGTCTTTCCTACCCAAGGTGTTCATTATGGTCTGCCCCCGCCCCCAACTTCTCCACTCCCTGAACAGCCACGCCCCTTGATCTCTACCTCCAACTTCCCTTCTTTCCTATTACTTAAAATCCTGAATTCCCATCTCTTCCAAGGTCTCCAAGCTGCCTCTTCCTCAGCCTGTTGGGAGGAGACGCGAGATAACCTCAGATCGTGGATGAAACACATATTTTGGCAACTCTGAGTAGAACTTTATTTATAGCAGGATATGCATACATCATCCCTCATAAGAAAAAAGCTAGAGGTGGAAAGATAGATAGATGATAGATAGATAGATAGATAAGTAGATTATAGATATAGATATAGATATAGATATAGATATAGATATAGATATAGATAGATCATGGCCCTGTTCAAGTTGAAAAACAATAAACAAAAGTGTAAAGAATAGCCTGCATCCATGTCCAACCACAAGGTCTCACTTTGCTGACTCTTCCACCTTTCTTTGTCCCTCATCCTCCTCCCTTCCTGAACATAAAACAAATCCAAACACTCCATCATCAGTATGGCTTTCACTGATGTATGAACTTTGAGAGATTTAGCACGTTACCTTCATGTTCAGTGTTCCAGAGTTCTTGTACATTAAAGCAATGGGTTCCAACTACTCTCACATTACATGTATCTGTGTTGTCATTTCCTACATCTCAGGAGAAAGAAAGGGATGACTGTGTTCTCCACATGAGCTCACAGAAGGGAAAATCAAAACAGGGCATGAAGTTGCTCTAACCATGATGGGATGTGACTTCACAGAGTGGAGAAACCATCTGGTGACGTTGTGGACCAGGGGTCAGAGGGTGGACACGGCAGGGCAAGACCTAGGAAACTATGTGGTCCAGGGAGAGCAACTGAGACAGGAGAACAGGAGGTGGAGACACAGGAGGCTGTGCTCACAGGAGACGCTCAGGACTGTGAGGCAGAAGGAACTCGGGGAGAGAAGGAGGAAGAGGATAGTGTGAACTGGGGGTTCCTGCTCTGACTGACCCGTCAGATGGTGCTGCCTTTGACTGCAGGCAAGCATTAGATAAGGAGATGGTTCTCTATTAAGAAACTAGTTGAAGACCTGGGAAACAAGTAGAAATAGTGAATTTCAAGCTCATAAATGGTGGACCCTGACCTTGGTGGCAGCAAACAGTGACTGTGCCTGAGGCTGGTGTCCAGGCGTGGTGAGCAGTCTCCACCCAGGTGTGGATGTGTAAGAAGGACAGGAGCCTGGGACAGAACCCAGGGTACCATACCCCTGTACAGAATGGGTGAGAGGATCCCCCATGAGTCCCTAAGTCCAGGCTGGCTCTGGTACCCAGTCCCTTCATCATTCGTGTGGCATGTGTGTATTAATGATGTCCTACCTTCTGGTGAGCCGGGGGTAGGTTTGTCTTTCCCAGGTTGATGCCCAGGGAGGGCTGGTGACAGTGAAAATATGATTGGTGGTAATGTTTGCAGACCTGTAGACTCAAGGGTGAGTTTGGGACAGGTCATGAGAGTCCGTGAGGGTGGAGCATCCAAGATCAGACTGAAATGCCTGGGACAGTGGGCATCATGAAGTGGGGCTGAAGAACAGGAACCTCTCACCCCACCTGCACATCCCCAGGACCTCCAACCACAGGGAGGCAGACCTACAGGATCTTTCTCAACCCCCTCAGCTCCCAGGGGAAGGGGCACTTCATTCTGGTCACTGCTCCCCACCCCCACTTCCTCTTCTCTTTCTCTGCCCAGGACCTCAGTCTGTAGCCCCAAGTGTGCTGTGTAGTTTCCAGGTCTTGTAAGTAATAAACCCGTATTTTTCAAAGATTCCTGATGGTTGTAGCTGAAGAATACCTCGTAGGCATAATAAGAACCACAAGGGTGGGTCTGGCCACCACTTCGATTACGGACAAACTAAGACCCCCATAAAACATTAGCATCCATTCCTGAAGAGAGAACACTGCCTCCCACCATCTGCAACCATTGACTTCATTGTTCATTTCCAGTGCACAGCCCAGACACATCACGATTATTGACTACTCAGCCCATGGGATACAACTCCATCAACTGGAGTGATGGAGTTACATCAGCCAAACTTACATGTGGTTTCTTTTGTCTCTGAACATACAGGCTCCCCTCCTTTTCAAAGTCCCTCAGGTCAGCACCCTTTCGCCCCGCCCCTTCGGCGAAGCAGGTTCACGCCCTCGCAGCAGTAGATTGGATGATGTCACACTGTGCACCCTATTCGAGACCCGAGACTTCCTAGATGACTTTACATGCATGCCCTAAGGTGCTGTTATTGTGCTGCAGAGTATAGTGATCTGTGACAACACAGCAGTACGGTGTGGCTGCCATCACGGTGTCCCGTACGAGAGTGTCACCACCATAAATGCAATGCCGTGCTTCACACATTCACCCTCCTGCTCCTTCCTCCACCTCCTGTCGATCACTGACCTTCAAACACTCCAGAGTCGTGCCTTTTCTAAAATGTAATCCAATCACAATTGTGTTATGCAGCACTTTAAATGTTCTCCTTTCTGGAGAAATATGTATTTACAATTGGTGTATGTTACTGTGACGTCAGAGGTCATTTGTTTTACAGCTGGCTAAGTTCCCAGTGTACAATGTACAGCCTACTGGAGGAAATCTGTGTCACGTCAAGTCTTGGAGATTATGTAAAAAGCTGGTATAAACATCCGTGTGCAGAGTTTTCATTGCTTTTACATGTGATGGGTATGAAGAAAGCTTCTACAGACATTCACATTCAAGATTTGCTCTGGGCAGATTGTTTTTATTTCACCTTTTCAATTTGAAGTTCGGCACGTTTCCTGTATTCCCCACAAATATCAGCATACAAGCGAAACTAGTCATCTGGTTAAAGCTAAGCAAAATGGTACCAGATGCAAAGAGAGTTGATTTGTCCATCTAGCAGAGCAGGGACAGTGCTGAGGCCCCATCGAGAGGCTCAGAACAGGGAAGATGTTTCACTCATTGAAAGATCAGAAGACAATAAATGAATATAAACTAGCATGGAAGTAAATTGTCATAGTTCATGAGGACAAGGACTTTCTGGTACCATAGCGACCATCTGTCTATGAATGAACTAATCTGAGTGACCTTGAGGAGAGAAGGCAGAGGAGGAGCCTCACTCCTATGGCGTGCAACTGGATGGAGCGGGACACAGGGCATCAGCCAAAGAATAAGCAGAACTTACAGACTAAGCTGAGCACGCAGCTGCTGGGTTATTCACGCTCTTCACAAATGAGTAACTAGGTTTTTGTGTCACTTCCCCACAGGTCTGGAGCACTGTGTGAGCACTGAGACTGCTGTCCCACGCTGAGCAGAAATAATCAGCCTCGTCCTCAGCCTGGAGCCCAGTGATGGTCAAGGAGCCTGTGCTGCCAGACTTGGAGCCAGAAAATCAATCTGGGACCCCCGAGGGTCGATTGCTATTACCATAGATGAGGAGTTTGGGAGCTGTTCCTGAGAGTTGTTGGTACCAGTTCACATATTCACCACGCCCGATGTTGGAGCTGCTTCCAGTGCAGGAGATGGTGACCCTCTGGCCCAGGGCCCCAGACACTGAGGGCGGCTGAGTCAGCACAGACTGAGCCCAGGACCCTGGAAGGGGGAGAGACACAGAGAGGATGATGATATGGTCTAGAGACAAGAGGAAGAAGCAGGGCCCATTTTGTCCTCCCAGGAAAGTGTGTCCCTTTCCCCTGTCCCCACATTCAGTCACCTGTGCAGTGAGCGAGGAGTGTGAGGAGGAGAAAGGACCAGGCCATGGTGGAGGTCAGCACGCATTCCTGCCTTCTGTGGCCCCACAGCTGAGCAGAGCCTCCCCTAATCTCTCCCTTCCCCTCTTCATCCTCTGAGAGAGGGAGGGCCCTTCCATGCAAATGAGACTCCCAGCTCTCTGACCCCTCACTGGCCCTGGGTCAAAGGCCTCTGACCGATGATGTCAGGAGGGGTGGGGATGGGAGGGGCTGTGTAGAATCAGGGTATGGGGAGGTCCCAGTTTTGAGCCCTGAGCAGAGGGCACAGTCAGTGCCAGTTCTGCAGTCACAGCTCTGATCATGGTTTACCCCTCAGAAACAGGACCGGTGCACCCCCTGGTGTCAAGACCCAGACCCATCATAGTGTGCATGGTGAGGAGAGGACACAGAAATAGCTCATGCCTCCCCATTGCTCTGATTCCTGTCCCCTGCATTAGGGCCAGACCAAGTGTCCCCTTAATATGGCTTCCCATCATCTCAGGGGAGACTATCCTCTACTCAGACTCCTCAGGCTGAATGTGTCTAGGGCTCCCTGGCTGTTCATGGGGCTTTATACAAACTCGTCTTAGATCAGGGTCATGTCCAGATCAGTGACTAGTCCCCACGGATACATGTCCCCATTGTGCATTGTGTTAGGTGTTTCCTGTGGTGTGATTATTCCCCCCTTTACAGACGTCTCATTACCCTGAGGTTCCCACAACACCAAGGAGACTGGCAGCAATTCTCTGCATTGTGTGAGCAGAAGCCCTCGTGTGTAACCCTAGAGGGGTTACACACTGAACATCTTTGTCATCTGTCACTACTTCCACCTGTTTGACATAACAGTTCTCCACACACTATGGGCAATGGTTCCTCCTAGGATTCCTTTTCCCAGCACACAGACACAAGTCTGAAGGATCCCTGCCAGGAGAGGTTGTGTGTGGCATTGGCCTTAGGGCACAAGGGGAAAATATGTGGGAAGATCCAGGCGGGAACGTGACAGCTGCAGATGCTCTGACAGGGATCCAGTGACACAGTTTGCGTATTTGTCACCACTTAGCCAACTTGGCACATAAAAACGGATGAGTGTTCTTTTACATGAAATTCGTCTCAATAGGATTGATTAAAACTCAAAGATAACGCCCTTGTGAATCACTAGTACATTGTTCACAGATCTGTGCTTCTCGCAGGGAGAATATGGATGGAAATTATGGTTTAAAAATTTGGTGGAAAAACAAAGGAGAAGGAATGACCCCTGTTCTCATTTAATAGAGTTCCATAAACATTTTGTGAAATCATGTGATGTTTTTCTCTTGAGTTTGTTTTTTTTTTAATCATTGCTTTGGCCCTGCAGGCAGGAAAGATTGACGCGGTGCCCAGTAAAACTCCAAGAGGGGCCTGTTCCTATGAGCTTCAGAGCCATTTCAGTGATGGGATTCAAACACAGAGCTTCAAGGAACGAGCCGTTGGGGTCAGATTTGTCTCTTGGGTGGGCACAGCTGTAGCCCTCTACCTTGTGTCCAGCATGTTCAGGACAGAGCATTTATTCATGCAACCGCCCATGACTAGAGGAATGAGTCCCTATTATCCAAGTTCACCTGGACCCAGAAGTTTCTGTCAAAGGTCCCACACCTGAATAGTGGAGAGGCAGAGACAAGGGGGCCTCTGTCCCTGACATCACAGGCCCTGAGGCCCTGGGTTTGGGAAGAAGACATTTCAGCAGAGGTCAGCCTGTTTGTAGGTATCACTGGGGTGACGGAGGGAGCAACAGCCCAGCTCTGAGAACCAGGTGAGGCTGTGACTCACATCCCGATGAGCCTGGAACTCTATGGGAGCAGAACTCAGGCTGCTGCTCCCAGAATCAATGTACTGATCAGCCTCAAGCACTGACTGGAGCCCAGAGATGGTTGGGGACTGAGCTGTTGATGGGGACAGACACTTGCCCTGGGATTCCTGAACAACAGCCTCGTCCCAGGAGATCAGGTGTCCAGAACATGTCCTGGCTGCCCTGGTGACAGGGCCCCAGTCACCCTCAATGTCCCTGTTGCTTTCTAGTGATGGAGAATCTGACACTGAGGATGGCTGGGTAAGCAGAGTTTGACCCTGACTTCTGGAGGGACAGAGACACCTGGAAACTACAGAATCCAGGACACTATACCCTCAGAGAAAGGAGAAGGTTGTGTGTGTGGTTTTGTGTGTGTGTGTGTGTGTGTGTGTGTGTGTGTGTGTCTGGGTGTGTGACCTAAAATGAAACCAGGTGGCCTTACATCCCTCTTATTCCTTCTCTACATCCTGAGAGATATTTGCCCATCTCCAGGGTCATAGACCTTGCATTTAAAGGCAGATATCTCAAATACCAGTTCCCTGGGGGAGGAATTATTTAGTCAGTGAGGATTCATTGGAGAGAAGACTTGTTAACACTTCCCTGGATCAGAAGTCTTGTTGAGTGACAGCAGGAAGGAGAATATGAGGGTTTTCATGCAGCTCTATTATCTGGTCATTCTCCTCCCTAGAGATGGGTCCCAGAAATGGGAAACTGCAGCAAGATCATTCCCAGCTTTCTCTGAAATCCTAACTTGGAGACAGAGGTCAGACCTGAAGAGCCAGAGGGACTGAAGCCTGAGGGACAAAGGAGAAGAGGGGGGAAGAGGTGAGAGGGTGTGGGGGCTGTTGTCATGGAGAGTCTGTAGAATCTGGTCCAAGTTCATGTCTAGCTTGTTCAGAGAGAGGAGACTGTGTCTCTGACCAGGGTTATTGTCACTATATCAGCCGTGGATGCATCCGTACTGACACAAGGTCACAGTCTATGGAATAAGGTGGTGGAACTAATGTGTGGATGAATGTTGGCTGGGCAGCACGTTCAGGTGCAGGCACAGTATTTACTCCTGTGCATCTTCTCCGGACCTCGTGGGGACGTGCAGTTGGGCTCTGTTACCTCATCTGTCAGTGTCTTCCTGGGATGCCCAATTTCCTCTCACTTTACATTCAAACAAGAGTGTCCCTCTTTTGCCTTTTCAAGGACAGATGTTTCTGCAGATGATCCCTTCTACATGTGTCTCTACATGAGCTCCTCACTGAAAAGAGATTCAGAAACAAGGTCTGGGGGACCAAGAGTTCTTGTCTCACTTCCTCATTATCTGAGACACTGTGAGTAACGGTAGCTGCCCCCACTGCCATGACATAGAGCACAGTAAGAGTCAGCCTCAGGCTGCAGCCCACAAGTGAGCAGAATCCCTGCATTGGCTGAAGCATCTTTGGATCCAGATAAGCAGCTGGGAAATGCAGATCCGAACTCCTTGATTCTGAGTAATAACACGAGACTTACCAGGGCTCCTTGGTTTCTAATGAAACCAGCTTATGCCATAGCTACCAACTCTGAAGCCACTGCCCAAGGTGCAGGTGAGCCTGGTTATTGTTCTCACGGATGCCGAGAGAGAGAGAGTGGGTGGGTCAGCACTGCCTGGGACAAGGGTAAAGTTTCCCACTGTCTGAGACTGAGTGACTGATGCAGGCTGGAGGGCTACCCTGCATCCCCAAGGCCTGTCCCTACCTGTGCACTTAAAGAGCACTAGAAGGATTGGAGTCCAGGCCATGATGACACAGACCCCGGTCCCCACACTGGGCTGGGGCTCCCCAGGCCTCCTTTTCTCCTCCACTCTCTGCCACAGAAAGGGCTATCCATGTAAATGGGGTCCATCCAGGGACTGCAAAGCCTGTCCATGAACCCTGGTGCTGAAGCTCAGTTCACATCACACACTAAAGAGGATGGAGGTTGGCTTCAACCCTGGGGAGACGAAGTGTATTCAGTGACAATATAAAGTCTCTGACAATTATGTTAAAAATAAATACATAAGACAGACATTACTGAAACTGTAAGAAAAAAAGACATTGTATAAGTGTATGAGGATAATTTAACCAAACGATGTAATTGGGTACCTTTAATAAAGAAATGTATTCTTTGGAAAGCCAAACCAAAGCAAACAATATACAGTCTCTGCTCAGGGGACTCAGTCAGACCGGAGGGAACTCAACTGCTGAGTCCCCATCAGGGAGCACTGGGCCCAGTCCCAGCTCTGTATCTTCTTTGGGTGGGGAATGGGCCTCACTGAGCTACTGTGTTAGGGGTCACTGGGGGTTGTATGTAAGCGATGAATCACGGGAAACTACCCCCAAAACCAAAAGCACACTGTATACACTGCATGCTAGCTAACTTGACAATAAATTTTAAAAAATTAAAAAAAAAATTCTCCAATAAAGAAATAAATAGCAAAAAAAAAGAAAATAAATACAAAAAATAAATGCTGTACATTCAGAGAATGCAGTTGCTAAACTCCAGGTTTGGTAAACAAACACTGCTTTTTGGTGAAATCTTTACCTTGGAGGAGAGGGTCATCATAAGTTCTATCTATTTAGTTGGCTTTCTTATTTGGAGGCAAAAGCACACCCCAGGGCCTGGGATAAGTGCAGGTTACCCTCTGTCTTGAAAATATACATGTCAATGTAAAGTTTCATAAAACATAGTATGATCGTGTGTGCCGTCATCTGGATGGATTTCATGTTCTGCTCTACCCATGTTTTGCAAGCTGAAAATATAGTAGTGATGTTAACATTTATTAGTATTAATATACATTTTGTTTAACTTTTTAGAGGCTCCATGGGTACTGTGTGTAAGAAACGGCAAGAGTTACAGATTTCAGGCCAGAAACCCCAGGGAATATGTTCTATTGCTATTTTGCTAGTAAAGGTACTAATCATCTCAATAATTGTTTCACATCTCGGAACCTAAGGCCTCAGGGTTTCATCCACCTTCTCATGTGTCTCTGTCACTGTGATAAACACCACTGTCCTACACTTGACAGTGAGTTCCACAGAAGCTTCCCAATGAAGAGGACCAGGGACAAGGAGCCAGGGGTTTTGTCTCACTTCCTCGTTATCTGTGACTCCGTAAGTAACGGTAGCCACTCACACCGATGTGATCTGTACCACAGAAATTCTCAGCCTCGTCTTCAGGCTGCAGCCCAGAGATGAGCAAAATTGCTGTGTTAGTGGAGGCATCTTTGGATCCAGAGACACGATTGGGGACCCCAGGTCCCAGCTGCTTTTCTAAGTCTAAGTATTACAGGAAATACCAGGGATGGCTCCCTGCCGTCTGCTGGTACCAGTACATGTTTTGACCACCAACACTGAAGCCACTGCTCAGGGTGCAGGTGAGTCTGGCTGTTGTTCCCAGAGATGCAGACAGGGAGGTCGGCTGGGTCAGCACAGGCTGGGACAGGGAACCTGCAAACACAGACACAGCAGAATGAAGAGAAGGGACAGGGTGCATGTGATTGGGGAGCTGAGCCAGAGGGATTTGACTCAGGCTATGGACCCACCCTATGGACTGAGGCCTAGCTTTATCTGTGCAGTGACAGATGAACAGGAGAAAGACAGGGGTCCAGACCATGGTGACACAGCCCCTACTTTAGCCACAGTGCTAGGGCTGGGCTGCCCATAGTCTCTCCTGTCCTCTCCCTGCAGGCCTCACCGAGGAGGGGCTGCTCATGCAAATATGACCCCCCTCTGCCTCTCCCTCCTGTGCACTCACAGGTCTGTGGCCCTTGGACAGGGAGACTTCCTGATGCACTAGTTTCCCCCTGGGTGGGCCTGGAGGAAGTAGCTGCTGGCATCACACTCAGGCCCAGGTTCAGGGACTGGTCCAGGCCTAGATAGGACACATTTGCCCTGTCCCCACTGGAAGGAGGGGCCCAGCCCCAGGGCCTCTTGTCATTGGAGGGCTGCCAGCTCGAATCCCCTTTCCTGCAGAAACACACACACAATGCCACATCACCTCCTGCTGGTCTCTGGGAGAAGCTCTCCTTCTTGCCCAAGGATGGCAATCTTCCCCTTCACCTGCTTCCCTGATGCCTGAGTTTCCACCATGTGTGTGCAGCACTCCAGAGAAGGACAGAAGTCCTCCTGTGCTGTCCCTGATCACGTTTCCTCCGTGGATGGGAGGAATGTCTATCAGGAGGAACACGTGCAGTCCTGACCCAGTGGAGCCTGTGAACTTCTGTGAAGCTAAGGATAAGACACAGGGAACAGAGAGCAGGGGGGGATCTGTCCACGTGGCAGGGCTCAGAGGAGGCAGGCTGACTCTGGGAGCCAAATGTGAACTGGGCTCGCTGAGGGGACACACACCTTCACCGAGGAGGACACACAGTGTCAGAATGCTGGGCCCTTCCAGAGCCAGGCAGACAGGGCACAGCAAACTCTGATGAGGCTGTTGCATGTGCGGAGACTGAAATAAACCTCTGGGTCTAGTAGGGAACACTGCTGGGCCATCCTGTGACCTCGTCTCCATATTTCTGGTACTTTTAATTCCAGCTGTGCCTCTGCAATGCTGCTCGTTAGAGACCTACCTCCACAGCAAGTCCTAGGACTGAACTTGAAATAAGAAGACCTGGAAGGAGTCACTGGGGGTCAACTGGAGAAAGATGAGAACAGAAAGATGAGAAAGATGTCCCCAGGTGGGACACAGTGAGGTGACTGGCTGGACCCCGGGCTGTGGGAGATGGAGGGATGGTCCAGAGTGTCAGGTCAGGAGGGAGGGTGATGCCCACAGATACGGGGATGCCCTGACTGACACAGGTGAGGTGAGATGGGAACCAGGTGGGAGGCAGGGTGATGGGGTCTGTTGTCCCTGTGTCCCATGGCAACCATGGTGTGACATGTGGAGAGTTGTGGAAACATCACAACAGGCATGAGGGAGGCCTTTCCTCCCCCATAGGAAGGATGTGGGAGTTACAGTAACTGCTTGACTGGCAGCTTAGTCTGCATCATTCATTCATTCGTTCGTTCACTCATTCATTCCTTACATACACATTTAAGTATTGTCCACACATGTCAGATCAGCACTCATCACAGCATGAAAGAAAATCTGATTTTTATTCATTTCAGAATCGCTGGTACGTTGTCTGTTTCATATAATTTGCATGGTTACTGTTTGCCTTTCTCATTGTCTGTGTTTGGCAGTCCAACTTATATCACACAAAGGTTCCTACTAAATCAGTTAGTGCTTCTTTATCAAAACATTCTTTGATATACTGGGGAAAAGTATGCAATTGTATATGCACCAAATTTGAAGATAAAGAGTATCTATCTATAACTTAAGACAAAGGGGAAGAATTAAAAAGAGTAATTGACACATCTGAAAAATACAAAATCAGCTTCCATTAGTCACCATGTAATATAGAAGTAAATGACCAATATCATATTGCTTAGAAATAGCAACTGAAATCATAGCAGTTTGAAAACTAATGAATTGATTATATATTCATTCTAATAAATGGCAGAGTCACAGTAATCAGCCAGGATCCCTGACAGTGAAGGGAGCCCTGAGTCAACCCAAGAAACTCTCAGATAGGTTCAAGGCACCATGGGTGAGAAGAATCCTTTCCTGCTGGGAAGGCCTGGAGTCAGTGGAGCAAAGAAGGATTTAAAAACTGGATGTGGGAGAAGAACCCAGGGCCCTGGAGTCCCTCACGAAGTTGGAAGGGACAGAAAGATCCAGCTAACCCCTAGTGGCTTTTAACATGAGTCAGAATTACAAACAAATGCAACAACACATCAGTAATTAAGGGTTTTTAAGGGAACAAAGGGAATACAAAGGTTAGCAATCTCCACCAGGCCAGGAAAGTGCTTCACCACATCAGAGACAACACAGCAGAGGGCAAACTCCCAGCGCTGTGTCAGAGGAAGCAAGGCCCTGCATTCCTTTCCCCAGGTCAGGAGCCCAAACCTCCTCCAGTTTATACTGGCTCTGGGAGCAGGCCCCTGGCCCCTTCCCCTTGTGGGACGGTTACTTCTGCTTCGTTATGATGTCAGTCTCCACACGAGGAGGAGCGCAAGCTGCATGGACATAACCTAGGATGCAGGTAGGGTCCTGTTTTCTAAGTGTGCCCGTGCGACACGATGGCCACCTTTCGCAGGGTGACAAAGTCCCCTTTCTGAATATCGATCCCAACGACTAAATAAGAAGAACCCGCTCACTCCTGCTCTGAGACTCAAGGCTTTGCAAGTTATTCCTCGTGATCTCATTATTTTGCTGCAAATCCAGTTTCCTCTGTGAGACCACATACCTGGCAGAGTCTCTAAATTTCACTCTGGGTGGAAAGAACTCAGCTTAGTTCCGAGACAGCAACTTCATTTTCCTCTCCCTCTCTCTCTAAGTTCTATTACTTAAATATATAAATTATAATATATGATATGTAAATTGCAACATGGAACATACATATAATGTGTATATGCAATCTGTAGTGTTTTATATTATACAAGATACTTATATTTAATAGTTATATAATACAGTTACATATGTAATAATTCAATATAACATATTACACATATTTAAAATATGTGTTTATATATTGTTTATATATTATACATAGCTTTGTAATATGTAATATTTATTTATAATAAATATCATATATATATATATATATATATTTTTTTTTTTTTTTTTTTCTTTTTGCCCCTATCAAGGACCCAGATGCCCTGGATGACAAAGTAGCACAGTCTGACAGAGACCCTTGAAGGAAAGCTAGAAGCTATAAGGTGACAGAAAGAATGGGGGTGATGACTGCCATACAGAGATGACGGGAACAAAGGAGTGCAAATGCCCCCCCACCCCCGCCCTCCACCACCCCAGCATCTTTTCTCTTCAGCCCTAAAGGGATCTCCTTGTCTGTGAGGCAGGAGGTGAGGAGAGGACTCAGGACAGGACAGAGAAGTCCCATCCTCCCCTCCCCAAGGGTCTTTTACCCTAGACGCAGGTAGCATGGCAGGTGATTTGTTCATTGTGCGAACTTCTCCAGGTGTGGGATTGTCTGTCCCTACCTGAACACCACCTGGGCACTGACTCCATGGGGTTGGAGGATGAAACATGGAGCGAGGGAGTGAGTCAGAGCTGAGGGCTCATGTGGCTCCAGGGGCACAGGGGCTGCAGAGTCACACTGCCGTGGGGACACTGCCTGATGAGTGTGCGGGAATTATTAGAGTAGTTCCCTAGTCGGTCAGCTCTAGAAGCTTGTCCTCACAGGACCGGTCCCACAGTGCCACCTGCTGGGCTTAGACACCAAATCGTCCAGTCATTCTGAAACTTCCTAGCACTCTTGGAATGATGTCCAGACTTTTGCAATTGGATCTAGAATGGCTTCATTCCCAAATGCAGTAGGATGAAGAGATGCCCTCTGTCTATTTTAGGAATGGTTGCAATTTTTCTGGGTCACCGATGACCTCCGTGTGGTTAAATACATGGTGTATTGATTGCACAGTGCTAACGCTACCAGGTATTACCTGACATTGGGGTTTGCCCTTCCAGGTGCCTAGGGTCAAAACCAGTCTAGTGTCATCTTAAACTTAATGAAAGCCTTAAAGTTCTCAGGTTCAAACTGATGGTTTGATGGTTCAAACTGATGGTTTGATGGTTCAAACTCATAATAGTTCTCTTGGACGCGTCCTCTAGTTTAACCTTTGTTGTGGTGGGGGGTTTAGATTCTCCTGACAGATCCCTTCAGCCCACACTGCAAGGACTTTTGATGCCTGTCTTTGCCATGAGGACAGGATGCTGTCAGGGAAATGTGTCTTTTGCTCCTTATTTTTCAGCATTCACGTTTTCCCTTGAAGTTTAGCCTGGCAAGTGCTTATATATTTGACACTCTGATATACTTCATATATCAGTTTGTAATTAAAATTTTTTTTAATATTTATTTATTTTTGAGAGAGAGAGAGAGAGAGAGAGAGAGAGGCAGAGAGAGAGAGGCAGAGAGAGAGAGAGACTCAGAATCCAAAGTAGCTTCAGGTTCTGAGCTGTCAACACAGAGCCCAATGTGGGGCTTGAACTCACAGACTGCTAGATCATGACCTAAGTTGCAGTCAGACGCTTAACCGACTGAGTCACCCAGGCACCCCCATTTTGTAATTTTCATCAGTATGAGGATAGGTATAAACAGAACATTACTATAAATGGAGACCTCCTCCCTTCTGAGGGGTTTTTCTATCTCTCTTGGACCGCAAACACTCATGACCTATTACTCTATGTAATTCATGGGGGTTGGGTGTCTAAGATCTGGGTCCGCAGAACAGATGTATACCCAACATCTTCCCAACAAAGGAACCAGAAGGAGTGAGCAGTAGATATTGAGGGATTAAACTGGGGGCAGCAAGCTCATGGCAGGATGGCACTGAATATCGACATGGATTTGGACCTTGTTGGTTACACCTTCACATATTAAGTCACCCAATCCACGGTCACAGTGTTCTCTCACGTATTTAATCTTTTTAATGTTTTCAGCAATCTTTTGCAGGTTTCAGTTTGCAAGTCTTTTGCTACTTGTTTATTTTGCCTCCTGAAATTATTATTATTCTTTTTGATGCTATCCTACATGGAATTGGTTTTAAATGTCCTTTGGGGCTTCTTGTAGGCATAGAGAAAACCACCCGAGTGTTGTAGGGAATTACTATGTGAACTCCTGTAGGAGATCTTAGACAGACCCAGGTTTGGGGTGATGATAGAGTTTGCTCCCCATTTTGGAGCAGGAGGGAGTATGAGCGGGGAGCTCTGTGTGCCTGACCATGAAATGAGCGATCTCACAGGGCAGACTCTGAGCATAGGATGGCTTTAAGAACTAAGTGGATCCTGTGCTGCCTCCGTTTCTTATAGGGAAACAGAAAAGCATAAAGATTTTTTTTTGTTTGGGAAATAATAACTCATTTATATATTTCAGAACTTGTATAGTTATTTGTGAAACATATATTTCATAAGCACCAACTAATCTCTGGCTGGTACAATGAGGGAGTAACACGAAGGGTCAGGAAGGAGCCGTCTCTGTGTTCCTGCCCCAGTGGTTCCGTCAGGACTGAGAGGAGAGCTCTGCTTCCAGAACTCTGATTCTTCAGGGTTTGGCCCCTGGGAGAGGACACCAGACCTCCCAGCACCCAGCGCCTCTCTGCTGGCTGGCCAGTTCTCACTCCTTCCTCCAGCCTCCAGCATCTCTCCACACCTCCTCTCTGAACCCTTATTCCTCTTCTCTTAGGTCAACATCATCTAAAAGAAGCCCTCTAGCTTTGACACCCACCTTGGACTGTTGGATTATTTGAAGGTGGAGACAAAAAACGTATTCCACTCCAATTATTCGTCTTTTCTTTTATATTTACACAGGGATTGTGCAGTTAGTAACCTATAAGTTTCTGATTATAAATTATTCCCTGGTAATTATACTTTTATTTTATCGATTCATTGCTACATTACTGAGGCATTTTTCAATACCCTTTAACAAGTTATAGAAATCATTAAGTATTTGTCCTCTATAGTAAAAGACCAGTAACCATAAAGTGCATATTTTCAAATACAAGATAGTATTTGACATGTGTGTTAATGTCAAGTGTACATAGGTATCAGTAGCATATGACACATACATGGACAAATGTTCAAGGATGTTCACCAGAGGGTAGTTTATGTTCAGGGTTCATGGGGACCATCTATATGAATCCGTAGGGAAGGAGGTTGCCAAAAACCATCAGTCCTTCCTATGATGTGTGGGCCTATCCCACCTCTGGGAATGACAGGTGATGAGAGTGAGGGGAAATGAGTCAATCATGAGATGGGAAGGAGCTCAAAGATTTGGTGGATGCCCTGGAGAGGAGAGAAGGTGAAGCAAGGAAGTGAAGGGGGGGATTAGGAGAATATCTAAAGCAGAGAGAAAGGACCCCCTCTGCCTGGTTCATTGCAGTTTCCCCACGCAGAGCCCCTGCCCCT
This sequence comes from Panthera onca, assembly GCF_046562875.1. Classification (NCBI taxonomy): domain Eukaryota; kingdom Metazoa; phylum Chordata; class Mammalia; order Carnivora; family Felidae; genus Panthera; species Panthera onca. Next base: position 19,285,908 of record NC_138350.1, read on the forward strand.
CCACAGAGGAGTGTCTGAGGAACCTGCAGAATGTGGCGGAATGAATGTCTGAGGGCATAAGGAAGATGGACAGGCACAGAGAACCTGTAGGAAGATTGATCCAGTCACAGCTCAGGCCACTCTCAGGTTAGAGACGCCCCTGTGAGCTGAACAAGCTGTCATCGGTCACTCACCTGTGTCTCCCATTTTGGGAGATTTCCACCTCCTGACTCCTCTCAGGACAACTTACAGCCTCTCTTCCCATGGGAAGAGTCCCGCCCTCACCTGCCCTCCCTGACATTTGGTCACCTGGGCAGGGACCGTAATTTTGCTGACTGCAGCTCCTGCTGCTCTGGATTCCAGAGTAGGAGCAGATGGCAGTTCTGGAATCCTGCATGGGGTGGGGCTGGGGGGGGGGTGGGAAAACCACGTTCTGCAAGTGAGGGCAGGAACTTCTCTCTGAGCTGCACTTGGGTAGCAAGTAGTGTTCTCATATGCATTGTATTTTGCAAATTAACATGGAGCCATACAGGAAATATGACAGCAGAGCCTCCTGAGGGCCACCATGGGGACTGAGGACAGGATTTCTCTCCTTCTTTCCCTTCATTCTTGGGAATGGAGTCATTCATGCAGATATGGGGCATGTCTGGCCCCTGCATCACTCTGGGCTGATGATGGTTCTAGTCAAGGGAAAGGAAGAGATGGTCTGGGTTTCCTATGGGCTGAAGGAAGATCAGCACCCGGTTTTCCCATGGGATTAGATGGGTCACAGTGCAGGAGAATCATACTTGGGGAAAGGGTCATTGCTCCCATTCCTATTGAAGCAGGCTCGGGCTCTTCCCATGTGTAAGAGAGGGGGGCATCAGTCTCTGCTCTCTTGTCAGGCCACAGCGCCCCCTGGTGTCCACAGAATCATAACGTGTATTTGAATCTAATTAGTACTTCAAAATCAGGTTTTTAAATGCAGAACAACCCACTTACTAGCTTTTGCATGGAAGTGAATAATACACAGGTATGCAAATGGGAAATGGCATGTGCACAAAAATAAAAAGTGGAAAAATCATACTGTCAACCTCTTTTAATAATAAATTAAAAACATAATTTAAGAAGAAGTAAAAATGGTTCCATTAAAAAAATGAATAAACAGACCAATTTCCTTAGGAAAAAAAGACAATATTATTAGGAACTATTCCATAAACATGCATAAGATGTGGTTAACTGCACAAAATACACTAACAACTTTCAGAGCTCATAGTTTCATAGTTTCATTTGTTTGCACTTCTCTCTCTCTCTCTCTCTCTCTCTATGTACATATATATATATATTATTATAGAAAGAAATATATATATTCTTATAGAAATAAATACATACACTTGATATATAAAATACAGAAAAAGGGGGGGGTGCCTGGGTGGCTCACTTTGTTGAGTGTCTGACTTTGGCTGAGGTCATGATCTCAAGGCTTGGCTCTTGAGTTTGAGCCCCACATCCCGCTGTGACCTAACAGGTCAGAGCCTGGAGCCTGCTTCAGACTCTGTCTCCCTCTATCTTTGCCCCTCTCGTGCTCACGCTCTGTGTCTCCCTCTGTCATGAAGTAAAATTAAAATTTGTTTTAAAAGTACAGAAAAAGGAAAATTGTAGAATATTATGAAATATTGATGCAAATGTTCTAAATATAAGATATCAATAGTGAGAATCCATTATCAGACTAAAATAGTCATATAAAGTGACTATACGTGATTTATTGCAAATATAGAGTGGGATTCCGTATTAATAAATCTTCTAAGATAAGGCATCATATTAGTAAACAAACAGATGAAAATCCCATGATCTCAGTAGACCTTGAAAGATTCTTTGAAAAATTGAAAACAAAGTCCTAATAAAAACCACATAAAATGGAAACAGATAGAAGCATTTATATTGTGACAGCACATTCTCTCCTACACATATAGAACTCACTCCCACAACCAGGGAATTAAATAATGGGGTGGTGGAGGGGAGGACATTTCTACACGGTGAACAGGCTAATGTGACCTAAACACCATTATCATTCAACATCCTTCTGCAAGTAAGTATTAACAAAGTGAATAACAAATAGCAAGTGGATACCAAAAGTCACTGGTTGGATCTCAGCACGGATGGGAACGGACAGGGACTCATTTCAAAAGACCCAAATGTACGAATCAGCCATAGATACTCTGGATTTTGTGACCCTGTTTCTGCCCTAACGTGACATGGTCACTGTCCTCAGGGTGGCCTGTTTCTGGCACCCAGGAATTTGCGCTCAGTTTGAGAAAATCAGAAAATATCTTGCTCCCCAGGACAGGCTTCAAGGAGAAATTTAAGAGGATGTGGAAAGATTTGTAGACAAATTCTTTGAGGCGGGTGACAGACCTCAGTTGATATCAAACAAAGAAACAGCCGATGGGGCCAAAATATCAGGGCTACACAGAAAGTCCCATTTCTGTGGGGACAGCAGGTTTTTGTCTCACTTCCCCATGAGCCTGGAACATTGTGTAATCACTGACAGTTAAGTGAATGGTCTGGCAGTAATAATCAGCCTCATCCTCAGCCTGGAGCCCAGTGATGGTCAAGGAGCCTGTGCTGCCAGACTTGGAGCCAGAAAATTGATCTGGAACCCCCGAGGGTCGATTGCTACTACCATAGATGAGGAGTTTAGGGGCCTCTCCTGGGAGCTGTTGGTACCAGTTCACACCATAAATACCGATGCTGTTGGTGCTTCCACTGCAAGAGATGGTGACCCTCTGGCCCAGGGCCCCAGACACTGATGGCGGCTGAGTCAGCATAGACTGGGCCCAGGACCCTGGAAGGAGGAGAGACAAAGAGAGGGTAAAGCTGGGGTCTGGAGACAAGAGGAGAAATTAAGGCACAAGTGTCCTCCCAGGAACGCTTCCCCTGTCCCCACATCTAGTCACCTGTGCAGTGAGCAAGGAGGGTGAGGAGAAGGGACCAGGCCATGGTGGAGGTCATCACCGATCCTGCCTTCTGTGGCCCCACAGCTGAACAGGGCCTCCCCTAATCTGTTCCTTCCCCTTTTCATCCTCTGACAGAGGGAGGACTCATCTATGCAAATGAGATCCCCAGCTCATAGACACTTCACCGCCTTGGGTCAGGTCCCTCTGTGTAAGGATGTTAGGGTGGTGGGTAGGGGAGGGGCTCTGATAGGCTAGGGGGTTGGGCAGGCAGAGGGCATAGGCAGCGTCAGGTGGCAACTTCCAGCTCTGATCATCCCTGACTCCTCAGAAAAAGGCGACGTGTGCCTCCTGATGTCCAGGCCTGGACACAGCATATGTGACATGGTGACCAGAGCCCATCAGAGAGGGTTCCTGCCTCCTCACTGCTCTGCCCACTGTCCTCTTCCTTCCGGCCAGGCTGGATGTCCCCTATGTGACCTCCCATCACCTCAGGGTGCACTTTGCTCTACTCAGGCTCCACGTAGTGAGTCCATCCATGGTTCCCTTGGCTGTTGATGGGGCAGGACTGAGGTGGTGACTCTGGCACAGCCACACAGATGAGGATCAGGGCCAGAACTGTGATGGGTCCACATTGGCACCTGGCCAGTTCTGTGCAGGAGGCTGATTTCTTTCCTCTGCTTGTTTCCTTTCTGGTTTCAAAGTTATCCTTTCCCAGAAGTTCCCTCAGCACTGAGGAGACAGGGAGGCCTTTTCTCCAGGTTGTGGGTAGACGCCCTCGTGTGCCTTCCTAGGGGGGTTACACACTGACCATCTTTGTCGTCTGTCACTACTTATACCTCCGCGAAACAACAGTTCTCCACACCCTGTGCTTAGTGCTTCCCTCCTACGATCTGTCCCCCAACACACAGACCCAAGTCTGCAGGAGACCGAGTGTGGCCCTGACCTCAGAGCACGAAGGGCAAACCTGCAGGAAGCTCCAGGAGGGAAGGAGTGACAGCTGCGGGTGCTCTGACGGGGACCTCGTCACAGACTTTATGTGTCTGTCACCACTTGGACAACTGCTACCTCAAAATGAATGTGGGTGATTTTACACAGAATTCAGCCCTGTAAGAATGATTTAAATCGACTGACATTGTCATTGTGAAGATGTAGGTACAATCACCAGTGTATTTTCACAGATTCGTGCTTATTGCTGAGACAATATGGACTGAAATAGTAGTTGAAAAAATAGATGGCAAAATGATGGAAAGTAAGTGTCATCTAGTTCTCGGTTGAATAAGGGTGTTTCGAAATTATTTGATGTATCGTCATCATCACCATCACCATCACCATCATCATCATCATCATCATCAACATGCATTTTATATAGTTGGTCTTGTCCTGCAAGTAGAAGGAGGAGGGCCCAACATGGTGTCCAGGGGAACACCACGAGGAGCCTGTTTGTCTGAACTACAGAGCCATCTCTGTGATGGAATGACTAAACACAACTTCCAAGATGGACTGAGGAGGGGTCAGACTCATCTCTGAGGTGTGCACAGGTCTGGGTTCTCTTCTTTATGTCCAGTATGTTCAACATAAATCGTCCATTCACCCACCCATGACTAGAGGAATGAATTTCTATTCCCCAAGGCCAACTTGACCCAGAAGTTTCTGTCAAAGATCCCACATGTGAATCTAGGTGAGGTGGAGATAAGGGACACTGTGTCCCTGAGGTCACAGGCCCTGCGGCCCTCCATTGGAACAGATTTTCCAAAAGAGGTCCATCCTGGCTGAGGGGTTACCGGAATGTCTGGGGGAGTGACGACACTGGTAAATGTTTGCTGGGCAGCAGGTTCATTTGAGACACAGTTTTCATTCCTGTTCATCTTCTCCAGACTCCATGGGGACGTGCGGTTCTGTTCTGATACGTCCTCATCCATCAGCGTCTTCCTAGGACGTCCTGGGCTGTGTCACTTTACAGGCATAGCATGTGTGTTTGTCCTTCTTTTGTTCAAGGAGAGATCTTTCCATAGAAGGGTCCCCACTGTAGGTCTCCAGGTAAGTTTATCAATGAAATGAGGCTCAGACACAAGGTCTGTAGACCAACTGGATTTTGTCCAATTTTCCTCATTATCTGAGACACTGTGCGTAAGCATAGCTGCTCCCACTGCTACCTTCTATTACACAGTAACAGTCAGCCTCGTCCTCAGCCTGGAGCCCAGAGATGGGCAGAAGCCCTGCATTGGCCGAGGCATCTTCGGATCCAGAGAAGCGGCTGGGGACCCCAGAGCCCTGGTGCTTATTTAAATGTGAGTAGAACCTATGCAGATAGGGAGGGAGGGCTCCCCAGTTTCTGCTGGTACCAGTATATGTGGTAGCTGCCAACACTGAAGCCACTGCTCAGGGTGAGAGTGGGTGAGTCTGGCGGGTGTTTCAGGAAATGCAGACAGGAATGGTGGCTGGGTCACCACAGGCTGGGACAAGGAACCTGCAAACACAGATGCATCAGAATGAAGAGACCAGACAAGTAGCTGTTGCTTAGGGACCTGGGCCAGAGGAATTTGACTCAGGCTGGGGGCCGCCCACCTTAGGGGACTGGGTCCTGTCCCTACCTGTGCAGTGACAAAGGAACACAAGGAGGACAGGGGTCCAGACCGTGGTGACACAGCCCCTCCTTAGACCACATTGCTGGGGCTGGGCTGCCCTGGGTATCTCTTATCCCCTGTCCACAGGCCTCACGGAGGAGGGGCTGTTCATGCAAATGGGACCCACCCCTGCCCCTTCTCCATGTGCACACACAGGGTGTGTGGCCCTTGGACAGGGAGTGGGGCCCTTGACACTTGACACTTGACACTTGACACTAGTGTTCCCAGGGGTGGGCCTGGAGGCAGCAGCAGCTCGACCACTCACAGGCCCGTGTCCAGCGGACTCCACCAGGCCCCAAGAGGACATGCCTGCGCTGTCCCCACAAGAAACAAGGGCCCCAGACTTGGGGCCTCCTGTTAGTACAGGGCTGCCAGCTGGAAGCCCCCATCCTGCAGAGACCCCCAGACCTGGTCTCACAGCACCCCCTGCTGCTCTCTGGGCAAATGACTCATTTTTTCCCATTGCTTCCAAAGCTCTCCTTCACCTGCTTCCCCCATGCCTGTTTCCATCACGTGAGAAAAACCCTCCAGGGAGGATAGAGGTGCAGTCCTGGCGCATTTGCCCTGATCGGGGTTCTTCCTTGTGTGGGGCTGTAGCGGGAGGGACAGGTGCCATCCTGACCAGACAGCCTATGATTCCCTGTGCAGCTGATGACAAGACACAGGGAACAGAGAGCAGAGGGGATCTGCCCCCGCAGGGGGCTCAGATGAGGCGGGCTGACTCTGGGTGATGAGCGTGAACAGGAACTTGCTGAGTGGTCACAAATCTTCACAGAGGAGGACACACAGATTGTGAAAATCTGGGCCCTTCCAGAGCCAGGCAGATAGGACACAGCAAACTCTGCGGAGGCTGCGACAGGTGTGGGGACAGTGCAGGGCAGCGAGTCCAGGGGGACCACTGTGAAGCCATCCTGCGACTTCCTCTCCATGTGCTGGGAGATTTTTAATCACGCCTGTGCCTCTGGTCAGTACTGCTCATGAGAGATTTAGCTCCAAGTTTAAGACAGAATTTGACACAGGGAGGCCTACAAGGGGACATTGGGGGTCAGCTGGAGGAAGATGACAGCAAAGGAAACAAGGAAGGGAGAAATGGTACTTGTCCCCAGGTGGGACACAGGGAGTGGACCTACTGGGCCCCAGGCTTTGGGAGAAGGAGGGATGGTCCAGAGGTCAGGTTAAGGGAGGGTGATGCCCACAGAGACATGCCTTGATTGACACAGGTGACGTCAGGTGAGAGAGCAGGTGGAGGGCAGGTGATGGGTCTGTTGTCACTTGTCATATGACATCCATGCTGTGACATGTGACAAGGTGTGGAAACATCACAGACAACCAGGGATGAGGGACACCTTTCCTTCCCTGTAGGAAGGATGTGGGCATTATATTAACTCCCTGCTTGAGGACTTAGTCTGCATCATCCATCCATCCATCCATTCATTCCTTCATTCACTCACTTATTCATTTTTAATGTGTTTTATTTTAGAGACAGAGAGCACATGGGAGTGGGGGAGAGGGGCCGAGGGAGGAGAGAATCTTAAGCAGGCTCCATTCTCAGTGAAAACCCAACGTGGGGCTCAATCCCACAACCCTGGGATCAGGACCTGAGCCAAAATCAAGAGTCAGGTGCTGAACCAACTGAGCCACCCACGCGTCCTATTCCTTCACTCTATAAACAGATTTACATGGAATGTCTACATGTGTCAGGCAGTGGGAATATAATGGGGTCAAGGACAGGGCCCAGTCACTGGAGCAGAAGGAACCAGGGTAACAAACATGCTGGAGATGGTCCAATGGGTACAGAGAGTTTGAGGACTGTTTTATGTTCCGAGAAATGCCGAATGTTAAGAGGTGCGAACCTCCCAAAAAGTATTCCCTCCCAGCACGCAGCTGGGGGCAGAGGTAGTTGTCTCTGTGTCTGCAGGGACCTGCAGGGGACAAAGGCTCTAATGTCCTCAGACACCTTAGCTGTGACTTAATTGCGGTCCAGATGGAAGAGGATGCAGAGGGAGGAGGGCACGGCCCCTGTCCTGGGGATGGCACACTGCAAATGGCGGTGGCGGTGGCCCTGGAGGTGCAGACTTCGGTGACTCCCACCCCAGGAGACCCTGCAGGGAGGACACCAGGTGACTGACAGACCCACTGCCCCTGGGCAGCTCCAGGCAAGCATGAGCTCAGAGGTTTCTGAGCCAGGCCTTTCCTGGGGGAGGCAGACTTCTCTAATGTCCCCAGGCCCCAGGACCTTCGTCATCCCTGCTGACATGCTCAGACCTCTGGTCCCAGACACTCCCTACCTGCTCCTTCCTCCCTTGTCTCCTTTCGTGATTTAGACTTACGCGTGCGGGTTCTTCTTCCCACTCCAGCTCCTTCCCCGGTGATCCGACACCAGCATCCCTGCCTGACAATCATGTTCTTGTCTAATCCTTCCCATCACCTGATTGTCACAGGGCCAAGCTCAGGTCTCTGAGGCTTGTTCCTGTGTGACCAGTGAGAGGGCAGCATGAGGAGGACAGCAGACCAGGTGATGGGGACACTGCTGTCCTGAGATCCAAGCTGGGGCTCGGTGACCAGGCCTCTTTTGTCTTCTCCGGTGACCTGAAAGGGGAGCACTGCTCACATGAACTTTTTCCTGTTAGACAATCTGCTCTGTCCTGAGCATGAGGTGAAGTCTGAGCTTAGTTCTTAGATAGACTCGAGTCCGAGGGAGAGTCTCAGAGTTCGTCCCATGAGAGGTGCCAAGGAAAAAGCAGCAGCTGGGATCTTCCACAGACCTGAGAGCAGGACGCTCTGCCCAGCCAGAGGGGACACAGCTGCTGAGACCCCACTGGCCCGCATGGACACCAATGCCCCAACCCTGGCAAATTTTGGGGATTACACAACAGATGGACCCCACTGTCCTGACCCGAGGGAGGCCCACATCACCTCCTATGCCCACTAGTCAAACTGCAGCTCTGGGTAGAAATGATGTTGGGGTCAGTTCAGACAGCCTGCTCACTGTTAGTCCTCAAACACCCATGCACTTGGGTGACCCAAGTTCCTGACATACATTGATTGCTTTCTCAGATATAAAATCCTTCCCAAATGAGTAAGTAATTTTTTATTCTACCATAGTGTGAATATTAGGTTTTGAGAAGTTTTTACTTTGCACCATTAAAAAGGCATATCCTGTCACAGAAAATTAAATTATTCTCCAAAGCGGAAGACGTGAAAAGTGTGGGTAGCTCAGACAACAGTAACACACGAACTCTCCCACCTGTTTCTCTCCTTCATGATCTTCATTGCACACACACTAGAAGCATCTGGCATGTGCTGTGGATCCAGCTCCTGTCTTTTCAGATGAAGAAATATTCAATATTAATTTGGTCTCTGTAATCAAATTAATAAATGAGACCATGGCTGTTAATGCTATTTGAATAAGAAGTATGTCACAAGGAGCAATGAGGTCTCAGGGACTCATTGCTGGTTCACACATTTGGGAGGTGGATGCCCTCTCCATCACTACAGGCAGAGAAGAAAGAAGGAAGCACAATCTTGTAGCGTGACACTGGGAAATGGACTCACCCTGACACAAGGGGGATGGGGGCATGTGGTCATGAACCACTGGACACAAGTATGGAACCAGGGAGCCTCTTTTCCTTGGTGGTGTTGACTACTCCCCCCGCCATAATTTTCTCCACTGCCTCTAAGGGCTGAGCCAGTCTGAGCCCATGAGGAGGTTCTGGTTGTAATATCCCGTAGATTTAGATCCTTGTGGGATGCCACTATCCATATACAGCATGCAGGGACAGCCTCATCTTCAGGCGAGGCTCCTGAGAAGTGAGGGTGGCTTTGTTCCTAGAGATGGACCTGGAGAAGCCATCATGGGCCCCAAGTGGGTGGGTGGTTGTCTGGTAGAGACTGATCCAGAGCGAAAGGCACAGGTAAGTGTGGCCATCCGTCCTGGAGACCCTGCCAGTGAAAGCTCCTGGGTCACCACAGTCTAAGAATCCACCCTCAAAACCATCAGGAGAAACCAGTATATTTATGAGAGACAAAAGTCATTTGAGTTTGAAATCTTTAAGGGCAGAATGACTTTTCTTGGGGCTCCTGGCTGGTTCAGTTGGTTAAGCGTCCGACTTTAGCTCAGGTCACACTCTCACGGTTCATGAGTTTGAGCCCCACATCAGTCTCTGTGCTGACAGCTCAGAGCCTGGAACCTGCTTCAGATTCTGTGTCTCCCTCTCTCTGCCCCTCCCTTGTTCATGCTCTCTGTCTCTCTCTCAATAAATAAATAAACATTAAAAAATTCTTTAAAAAATGCATGACTTCTCTTACATCCTGGAGTGATTCCTAGGAAGTAAACCCTTCTTTAATGACCCTGTGTTTTTCCTGCAATGCACCCCACATTACCGTGGCGACAGACAGGAGATGACAGTATAGATTCATGAACTGATTAGTGGAAAGGGGAGGAGGGATAAGGGGAAGAGTGAAATTTGGGAAAAGAAATGACCCTGGGCATGGAGATATAACATGACATTAATGAATAAAGAACATTCAGGTGGGACACTGACAAAGAGAGTTCCAAGTGTGGGAAAACTAGGAGACTTCATTTGTGACTCTTAATAGTAAGCTTTGTGTCTTTCAGAGGCAGAGTCACAGTGGCATTGGAATCAGGCAGACAGTGATCTGACTCCCTGTGACCAGGACCCTGGGAAGTGGAGACACTCAGCAATGACACAGAGGTGACTGAGTGAGCCTGAGAGCAGGAGTAGTCCCATATGGAGTGTGTGGAAAAAAAGGAGTGGTTCCTGTACTGGCCCTTGAGTCTGTTCCTCACCCGACAGAGTGAGAGCAAAAGAAAAGGTCTCAGGTGCATGGTGGTCTAGAAATGGTCACCATTAAAGTTTCTGGAAAACTTTTACCTTCTAAAAACCTCTGGGAATAGGAGGCCATCAGAGTAGGAATATGTTTTCTGCTTTCTACTTCTCATGGGACTGTTTGCATTTCAGGTCAGAACCTCATGCCTCTGAGGGTGTGTTGGGCTGGAGTTGATCTGGTGCAGGGGCATGAGAATGGTCTGGGGGCTGAGCTGTAGTTTTATGAGACATAAAGACCCTGGCCTGTGTCCCCTGTGCAGATTGTCCATAGTCCGTGCTATGACCTGAACAACACGGAGGATGGAGGGAAGGTGATACAGGTGGCTGGGACTTCTTTGGCGAAGCTTCCATCATTTTCTTCTACCTGGACCCCAAATCTCTGAACTACACGGTTAGTCAGTGAGTCCAGGTCCCACCAGACAGTCACTGTGTTACCCAAAGCAATAGGTGTCCCTTCCCCAGTTGCCATGCTGGTGTCAGCGCAGAGGGTGGGGTGGTTTGATCCAGTCATCCTGAAAGCTGGGGTTTCTTACCAGTGGGTCAGTAAGGGTCTCTGTCATCCAGACGTTATGTTGTGTGGACACTACCTGGGACTGCAGACACATTTTCCCCATGTGGGAAGTCAGTGTGAGACACAATACATTTGGCTTATGTGTCCTCTTTCTTGCCCAAGACGGTGTCAGCTCTCTGAGCATGGGGACCCTCCCTGTCATTTCTGTACTGTGATCTGAGCCCCGAGCCCACATAGGTCATGTAGTGAGGGTTGTCTCAATGCCACGCATGTAGAGCATGTGGACAGTTGACTATCCTGAGTCAGACACAGCTATGCTCTGTGTTGCTGGTTCTGTCCTGGGGCTTTGGTATAGACTGAACTGTGTCCCCATAGCTTCCTATATGGAAACCCACACTGTGACTTCATAGACTTTATAGAAGAGGTAGACACAGCATGGGTGAGCACACGTGGAAATGCCACGTGAGGACCCAGGACGAATGTAACCATTTGCAAGCCAAGGAGAGAGACCTCAGGGGACATCAAACCTGCCACCACCTTGAACTTGGACATTTAGCCTCCAAAACTGTGAGAAAATAAGTATCTTTTGATTTGCTCACCCAGTGGGTGGCATTATGTTATGGCAGCCCCAGCAGGCAGGCACAATCCTCAAGGACTCTGTCCCCAGGGCAACCTGTCCCATCATCCAGGAATTTCTGCTCAGTTCACATCAAACAGAAAATGTGCTCCTACAAGGACAGGGTTTGGTGTCTGAATTGAGAGGACAAGGACACACACTCAAGAGAAAGTTCACTGGTTTGGGTTTCAGACCTCCGTTTTAGGGAAGCAGCTGTGTTGGCAGAAGGTGGGAGCTGCAGAAGGAAAGCGCATCAGTGTGGGGACAGCAGGTTTTTGTCTCACTTCCCCACGGGCCTGGAGCTCTGTGTGAGCTCTCAGACTATCATCCCATGCTGAGCAGTAATAATCAGCTTCGTCCTCAGCCTGGAGCCCAGTGATGGTCAGGGTGCCTGTGCTGCCAGACTTGGAGCCAGAGAATCGTTCAGGAACCCCCGAGGGTCTGCTATTATCCCAATAGATTATGGTTTTGGGGGTTGTGCCTGGGAGTTGTTGGTACCAGCTGACATAATTGCTACCGATGTTGGAACTGCTTCCAGTGCAGGAGATGGTGACCCTCTGGCCCAAGGAGCCTGACATTGAGGATGGCTGAGTCAGTACAGACTGGGCCCAGGACCCTGGAAAATGGAGAGACACAGACAGGGTGAAGCAGGGGTCTGGACACAAGAGGGTGGAAGCAGGGCCCACGTGTCCTCCCAGAGCCCCTTCCCCTGTCCCCACATCCAATCACCTGTGCAGTGAGCGAGGAGGGTGAGAAGGACCGGAGACCAAGCCATGGTGAAGACCATCACCGATCCTGTCTTCTGTGCCCCACAGCTGAGCAGACCTCCCCTAATCTGTTCCTTTTTCATCCACTGAGAGAGGGCGGGCCTGTCCATGCAAATGATACCCCAGCTCTCTGACCCCTCACTGGACCTGAGTCAGGTACCTCCGCCCGTGGATGTCAGGGGGTGTGCAGAGGAATGACTGTGTGGGGCCAGACTGTGCAAAAGTCACAGTTATGAGTCTCAGCAGAGGGCACAGGCAGTGCAGGTGGCAGGTCTCAGGTCTCATCACCCCTGAACCCTCAGAAATGGGCCCTGTGAGCCCCCTTGTGTCCAGACTCAGAAACATCATTGTGCAAAATGGTAACCAGAGCCCATAAAAGGAGCTCCTGTCCCCCATTGCTTTGTCCACTGCCCCTTTCCTAGGGCCAGCCAGGTATCCTTCTGGGTAGCCTCCCATATCCTCAAACCAGACTTTCTGCTCTTCTCAGACTCCTCCGGAAAAGCCAGGCCATGTTTCCCTGTATGTTTCATGGGTCAGGACTGAGGTGGTATTTCTACAAAAACGCCATTTAGATCAGAATCATGTCCGGAGCTGTGGTGAGTACCAAAGGACACGTGGCCCCTTCTGCGTAGGATTCTGTGTTCTTTCCTATTATGTGCTTCCTCCCTGGTTTCCAGGGCTCTCCTGCTCTGAGGATCTCACAGCCTGAACAGAAGCTCTCCTTCTGTCCTCAGTGCTGTGGGAAGGAACAACTGTGTGTATTCCTAAGGGCACTGTCCACTAAAAATCTTTGCCATCTGTCACTATGTCTGCTTATTTGAAACGACAGTTCTCCACACACTGTGGTTAGTGATTTCCTCCCAGGATCTGTACCCCCAGCACACAGATACAAATATGCAGGGGTCCTAGTGTGGCACTGAACACAGAGCCCAAAGGGCAAACCTGCAGGAAGTTCCAAGAGGGAAGGAGTGACCGCAGCAGGTGCTCTGACAGGGTTCCAGTGACACGGTTTATGTGTTAGTCACCACTTAGCCAAGTGTGCACTTTAGAAATGAGCAGAAACCATGAACAGACACTTCTCTAACGAAGACATCCACAAGGCCGACAGGCACATGGAAAGATGCTTAACATCACTCCTCATCAGGAAAATACAAATCAAAACCACACTGAGATATCACCTCATGCCAGTCAGAGTGGCTGAAATGAACCAATCAGGAGACTATAGATGCTGGAGAGGATGTGGAGACATGGGAACTGTCTTGCACTGAGGGTTGCAAACTGGTGCAGCCACTCTGGAAAACAGTGTGGAGGTTCCTCAAAAAATTAAAAATAGATCTACCTATGACCCTGCAATAGCACTACTAGGAATTTACCCAAGGGATACAGGAGTGCTGATGCTTAGGAGCACTTGTGCCCCTATGTTTATAGCAGCACTTTCAACAATGGCCAAATTATGGAAAGAGCCTAAATATCCACCAAGTAGTGAATGGATAAAGAAGATGTGGTTTATGTATACAATGGAATACTACTTGGCAATGAGAAAGAATGAAATCTGGCCATTTGCAGCAATGTGGATGGAACTGGAGGGTATTAGGCAAAGTGAAATAGGTCAGTCAGAGAAAGACAGATATCGTATGTTTTCACTCATATGTGGATCCTGAGACACTTAACAGAAGACCATGAGGGAGGAGAAGGAAAAAAAAAAGTTTGAGGGAGAGAACTCGAGGGAGAGAGCCAAACCATAAGAGACTCTGAAAAACTGAGAATAAACTGAGGGTTGATGGGGCGGTGGGAGGAAGGGGAGGGTGGGTGATGGGCATTGAGAAGGGCACCTGCTGGGATGAGCGCTGGGTGTTGTATGGAAACCAACATGACAGTAAATTTCATATTAAAAAAATACAATAAAATAATTTTAAAAACTGAATGGGCATATGCTTGTGTATAAAAAATTTCTCTCAGTGACATTGACTGAAACTCAATGACAATGTTCTTATGAAAATGCAGATACAATCACTAGGATACTTTTCACAGATCTGTATTTACTACAAAGAAAAACAGATAGAAATTGTGGAAACAATGTAGAAGGGATGCTTTCTCTTGCAGGTTGAATAGGAGTCGATAAAGTTTTTCAAAAATCATGTTTTCTTTGTCATTAGTATAGCATGGTGGAATTTTTCTACCGGTAGGAGAGACATGATGTCCAGTGAAATCCCATGAGGGACCTATTTCTATGAACTCCAGAACCATCTCTGTGATGCAATTACCAAGCACTGAGGGAGCTTCCAGGAAAGAGTGATTTGGGGTCAGACTTGTCTCTGGGATGAACACAGCTCTACCTCTGTTCTTTGTGTCCAGTATATTCAGGATAGAAAAAAGCTCATTCACACATCCATGAGTAGAGGAATGAATTTCTATTATCTGAGGCCAACTGGGCTGAAAACTCTCTATCAAAGGTTCCATATGTGACTGGTGGAGAGATGGCGATAAGGGGAACTGTGTCCCTGAGGTCACTGTCACTGTGGCCCTTGGGTGGGACAGAAGAATTTTCAGGAGAGATCCAGATTGGTGCAGGTGTCGCTGGGAAGACTGAAGCAGAGACCCCCGCATGTCCTCATGTACCTTGAGCTCCGTGGGAGCATCACTGAAGATGTTGTCCCAGAATCAATGAACTGATCAGCTTTGGGGGCTGGCTGGATCCCAGAGATTGTCGGGAACTGAGCTACCCATGGGACAGAGAGTCTCCTTGGGATTCCCGAGCATCAATCTTGTCCCAGGAGAGCAGGTGTTCAGATAATGGGCTTGTTGCCCTTGTGACAGGACCCCAGTCACACAGGATGTTGCTGGTGTTTCTGATTTTGGGGATTCTGCCTCCTGGGATTCTGACCCTGGTGGTACTGTTTGAGTACATGTTGAGTATGATTTCTGGAGAGAAAGAGAAGCTGGGAAACTGAAAACTCTAGGACACTATACACTCAGAGGAGAGATGTGTGTGTGTGTGTGTGTGTGTGTGTGTGTGTGTGTGTATCTGCGTGTGTGTCTGTGTGTGTGTAAGACAGACAGAGAAAGAGAGAGAGAGAAGAGACAGAGAGAAAATGCTTCATGTATCCTCAGGAAGTCTTTCCTTCAGAGGCCAACTATGTAGACAAGTGTACCCCTGTCCCTCTAATGTCCTCTCTCCACTCCCTGAGTGTTGTTCTCCATGCAAATCCATCGCTGGGGTTGGCTCTTTAAAAAGCCTCCTGTGTTCTGGAGCTTGGCGCTAAAGAAGGCTAGTGTCTTGAAGGTCACTTCCCTTGCACAAGGATGGAATGTACACAAGGAAGAGGAATTTGGTTCAGATTAGTTCTGATAGGAATTCCATTGAATCATAAATATGGATCTTGGGGATGGGTCTTCAGTCCATTTTTACCCAACAGATACATATCCCACATGTGTGGGTTCAGGTCTCAAGCACAAGACAGGGGTGACAACACAGTCCCTTCCTTCTGCCCTTCACAGCACAGCCACCCCCCACTATGCCTCCAAGGTCCCTGGATGCCTCCTTGGCGGTGACCATGAAAGAGTGCCTTTTTTATTTTGGAAAAAGGCTAATACATGAGACCTCAATGATTGGAACAAAATTGTGTGGCTGCGTTAGTCTCCTGATGGCCTCGGAAACAAATATTCTCAACAACAGGAAAAGTTGTCATGTCTGGAACTATGTAGCCCATCCTTCCTTTGTTGGCTATGTCAACAGTTACCTTTGGTGGAACTTCAGTAAGTTTGAAGGGCAAAAAGTCATTGTACTAATGGCTTTTGTGGGCAAATACTCAAAGGCTGAATGAACCTTCATTTGTCACAAACAGAATAATATTGTTGTCATATTACAGAGATTTACTGAGGCTGGTGGGCATGAAAACTACAAGCAGAGATGAGAGCAAGAATCAGATGTTGAGTGGATTTCCTGCCAGTCCATTTTCTGCGACTTCTCATCACTAGAGATGAACCCTAGAGAGTGGAAATTACTGTAAAATTTTACTTCTCTCTGAAATCCTAACATAGAGCTGGGGTTCAGACCTGAAGCACCATAGGGAGAGACTGAAGGCCTGAGGGAGGCAGGAGCAGAGGGGAGAAGAGGAGCCTGTGTCGGGAGGGGGAGGGGTGAGGTGAGTCTGAAGAAGTTGTGACTCACTCTTTGTCAGATGGGTGAAAGAGAAAATTGTGTCTATGACCAAGGTGCTTATTAACATATCGAGTATGGATGTGTCGTCAGTAACACAAGAGTCACAGTTTCTGGCCTGAGATTTGTGGATGAACATGACTATCTAGTTCACCTTGTCCAGTTGAGACAATACTACTGTGTGATCTTAGGAACTATATACGAGTCTCTGCACCCTGGATCCTGACACAGAGTTTCTGAAATTCTTGTCGTTTCCTAAGTGACAAGAGCACTAGAAGCTTCTTAATTCTAATGACATGACTCTGGGTGGGCTTCTGGATGGCTCCTGGATGGGGCTGGTGCCCAGAAAGACCAAGCCTTGATCAGAGGTTGCGAATATTCACCCCCTCATACTTGAGACAGGGAGGGAAGACTGACAGTGCACTTAATGTCCAATCATGTCTACCCGAATCCTCAATAAAAATGCCAAAGTACAGGGTTTGAAGAGCTTCCAGTTTGGCTAACACATCCACTCTCAGAACAGATGCACCTCAACTCCACAGGGACTGAAGCTCTGGTGCTTGAGACGCTCCCAGACCTAACACTAGGTGTCTCTTCATTATTTGTTTATGTGACCCCCATCATCATATCATTAATGAGCTGACAAAAGGAGTCAGTGTCTCCCTCGGTTCTGTGAGTTGATCTGGCAAATTAATGGAACTCGAGGAGGGAGTCGTGGAAACCTTCAACGTGTAGCCACGTTGGACAGAGGGTGCAGGCCATCTACTAGTTGTTGTTGGCATCAAAATAGGGAGCAGCCTCCTGGTGCTGAGCCCTTCCCCTGTGGATCTGACACTATCTCCCCACAGACAAACTAAGCATTAAATTCAGTTAAATTGTAGGACACTCAATTGTGTGTGTGTCCCAAAGAATTTCTAGATGTGGGAAAACAGATACAAAACGTATAATTGATGAACATGAGTGTGTGAAGTGAAGTATTCTGCGAGTAGTAAAGGAGATATGACTAGAGGGAGAGCCAGAGATTTTGGTTGTAAAATAGTTGCTCTTGTTACTTTTCTCCAGACCCAGGGGCATGTGCAGTTGGGCTCCATTCCCTGATTCACGTGGGCTACTGGGACACGTGTGCTGTCTCAGGCAAGAGCATCATCTGTGTGTCAGTCCTTCCTCCTCAAGGACAGCTGTCACCATAGAGGACTCTCCCCTACAGGAGCCTCCACAGAAGCTTCCCAATAACAGAAGCTCAGACACAAGGTCTGTGGACCCAGGGGTTTTTGTCTCACTTTCTCCGTATCTGAGTCACTGTGAGAAGCCAAAGCTTCTCCCACTGCCATGAGCTGTAGCACAGGAAGAGTCAGCCTTGTCCTCAGGCTGCGGCCCAGAGAGGAGCAGAAGCCCTGCCTTGGCCGAGGCATCTTTGGACCCAGAGAAGCGGCTGGGGACCGCATTGGTGTTTATTTGAGTCTGAGTAGTAGTACAAGAGATACAGAGGAGGGCTCACTGGCTTCTGCTGGAACCAATGTATGTAATAGCTGCCAACACTGAAGCCACTGCCCAAGGTGCAGATGTCTGGCAATTTTCCCGGAGATGCAGACAGGGAGAGCGGCTGGGTCAGCACAGGCTGGGACAGGGAACCTGCCAACACAGACACCCTTTGGGAATGCGGCTAGAAATGGAAACCAAAATTCAGGATTCTGAGCAGAGGAGGAGTGACGTGGGGAGCACCTGAGTCCATAAGGCCTGTCCCTACTTGTGCAGTGAAGGAAGAGTAGGAGGAGCAGCAATATCCAGGCCATGGTGACACAACCCCTGGTCCCCACACTGGGCTGGGCCACCCCAGGCCTCCTTTCCTCCTCCACCCTCTGCCACAGGAGTGGCTGTGCATGCAAATGAGGTCCATCCAGTGACTGCCCAGCCCCTCCCTGAGCCCTGGTGCTGGAGCTCAGTTCACACCACACACTGGGGAGGATGGGGGTGGAACTCCTGTCCAGGGAGCCCTGGGAGGTAGCACCTGCTGCGACACCACAAAGCCTCCAGGTCTGGTCTCCTTTGAGTGATTGGTCCTCGCTGACCAGCTGTGTAGGGACCACAGGGCTGTCCCACAGCGCATCCGGTTAATCTCACATGGAAAAAGGAAAAATGAAGAAAAACATCCTGTAAGTGGTAAACCTTATTAAGAATAGATTAAATACGTAATTTCTTAGAAGTTACAAAACTGGCTGTCCTAGAAATACATTGAGTGAATAGACGAATTTCAATATAAAAATGGAAAAGGTTATTACTGAAGCACTCCACAGAAATACATTAGGTACAGACGTTTTCACAAGGGACATCTAACAAAACTTCAGAATTTAGATGATTCCAATTTATTTGCTTCATATTTTTTCATAATATAACACGGTATTGAATATTTCTTGCTTCTTTTAAAAATGTTATAAAACTCAAAAATACACTTTCAAAATACCTTTCACAAAAAGGAAAAGAATAGAACAGTATCATGAAATATTGATAGAAATATTGGGTACAAAATATTGACAAGGAGACCTCAATACCATATTTACAAATTGATAGTATCATTAAGTGTGATTGATTCCAATGATACAAATTGGGTTACATAATAAGAAATAGTTTTATATTAAACACCATATTATTACATCATGAGATATGACCATATTGCCCCAATTGGTCTCAAAAGGGCCTTTCACTAGATTTAACACCATATCCTAATAAAACCTACATAAAAATACAAACAGATACATGTATAATATGGTAAAACACACACTCTCGCACACACGGATGATGTAGTCCTGAGGCCCACATCTGGGTTCCTGCAGTAGTGAGGAGATGATTTCCACAAAGATCAAGGGCAGGTAAAGGAGATCTTCACTTCTTTTATTTTCAAATTATTCCTCAATAGCTAGAAAATGTAATTAAAAAGCCAAAATCAATGGTTATTACTTAGCATTGATGGCAAAGGACAAGTGGTCATTCTTGAATATCCAGATGGACGTCATGGCCTTAGGTAGGCCTGTGTTGCTGTAGCCGTGACGGCAGAGATCTCCTCAGTGAGGACTAGTTGCTGACTCTGACTAGTGCTGGTGAAACTAAGTAACAGAGACAAGATGGGTGGAACAAGGGCAGCAGAGAGAGGTCTTGTCCCACTTGACTGGGTGAAGAGCCCTGTGCAAGGTGTGGGGCAGTGACCCCGGATCTCCTGGATCAGAGTGGGGGGATCTCCCACTTGTCCTGGGTAAGGCCTGCCTTCACTTGTGCAGAGAGTGGGGAGGGTGAGTAGTAGAGAAGCCCAGGTCATGGTAGATACTCAGCTCTGTTGTGCAGACTGAGCTCCCCATAGTATATTTATGGCTACAGAAACTTCCATGGGGGTGGACTGGCTGCACTCAAGTGAACCCTTTCTGTCTGTCTGTCCAGATTCCATGCCCGGGGCTTTCACAAGTGGCAGCACACAGAGGAGGCGTTAATGAACTAATACAGTGATAGAGGTGGTCTGGGTGGTGATAATCCCAGGTCCTGGCAGGTCAGCATCATCTAGTGAGCACACTGCTGCCAGAAACCCAGGAGGCCCTGAATGGTGTCCCTGCTGGCAGGGGACAAACAGGATTAGCCAGCCTTTCCCCACATACCCTCAAACACCAAACCATTCCCCCCAAAACAAATATTCCAGTGAAGAAATGGGCAAAGACATGAATAGACACTTTTCCAAAGAAGACATCCCGATGGTTAAAGACACATGAAAAAAGTTTCTACATCACCCATCATCAAAGAAATACAAATTGAAACCACAATGAGATAGCATCTCACACCAGTCAGAAGGGTTAACATTAACAACTCAGGCAAAAACAGATATTGGCAAGGATGCAGAGAAAAAGGATCTCTCTTGCACTGCTGGTGGGAATGCAAACTGGTGCAGTCACTCTCAAAAACAGTATGGAGGTTCCTCAAAAAACTAAAAATGGAACTACCCATGGATGACGGGCATTGAGGAGGGTACTTGTTGGGATGAGCACTGGGTGTTGTAGCAAGCCAATTTGACAATAAGTTATATTTTTTTAAAAAGTGAGTGAGAAAAAAGAAAAAAAAAGTACTACCCTACAACCCAGAAATTGCACTACTAGGTATTTGTCCAAGGGATACAAGTGTGCTGTTTCAAAGGGGCACAGAAACAGGCTGTTTCTAGCAGCACTATCAACAATAGCCAAAGTATGGAAAGAGTCCAAATGTTCATCGACAGATGAATGGAAAAAGAAGATGTGGTATATATATACAATGGAGAAGTACTCAGCAATCAAAAGAATGAAATCTTGCCATTTGCAACTACGGGGATGGAACTGGAGGATATTAGGCTAAGTGAAATTAGCAAGTCAGAGAAAGTGAAACATCCTATGACTTCACTCATATGAGCAACTTAAGATACAAACCAGATGAACATAAGGGAAGGGTAGCAAAAATAATATAAAAACAAAGAGGGAGACAAAACATAAGAGACTCTTACATATAGAGAACAAACTGAGGTATGCTGGCGGGGTTGTGAGGGAGGCGTGGGCTAAATGGGAAAGAGGCATTAAGGAAGACACTTGTTGGGATGAGCACTGCGTGTTTACATAGGGGATGAATCACTGGAATCTACTCCTGAAATTATTACTGGACTATATGCTAACTAATTTAGATGCAAATAGACGAGTGAAGAAATAAATAATACACTAACACAATAAACAAAATACAGTAACGACCCTCAGAGATCATAGTTTCATTTGTCTACAACCTCGTTCCACATTCACAGACAGAAAATGTATACTGTGATAACACAGAGTCTCCCACACACAGAGAACTCAGTCCCACACCCAGAAAATAAAATGAGATGGGGGTGGGGAGGATATTTCTACAAGATGAAAAGGCTAACGTGACCTAAACGCCATGTTATCCAACATCTTTCTGTAAGTAGTAGGCAATGCAAGTGAATAAGAAAATCACTGGTTGGTTCTCAGCATTGATGGGAATGGACAGGGATTCATTACAAAAGGCAAAAAAAAAAATGTGATTTAGTCATATATACTCTGGGGCTGGTGTTGCAGGGAGAGAAGACATCATCCCAAAGAGCCAAAAGAACAGTTATTTCTACTGAAGACTAATAAGAGGATTACATAGGTCTGGAAACTTCTAGAAATAGGTAAATGGCCAAGGATGGAGACCCTGGCTTCCTCAGAAGTCAGGTGGGAGCTGAGAACACTGGACCTATGACAGCAGTCCATGAACTTAGAGAACTTGTGTCGCAACGTGATGGGCGAGATGAGCTTTCTGTGTCCTTTGAGACCCTTTGTCTAGGAAGGGGCTGCTGTGAGTGACGTTGGGGACAGAAGGGAAGGAGGAGCCATCACTCCCAGGTGGTGCTGCTGCCTGCTGCGGGGCCCATGGTGGCAGCAGCAGGAGCATCAGAAGCAAAAGTCACAGGCTGAACCTGAGCAGCTGCTGGGGCCTCGCCCTCCCAGCAGATGAGAAAGAGGTTCTGCTTTCAGTTCTCATGGGCCTGGGACTCTGTGTGAGCCCACGATGCTGTCCCAGGAGGGGCAAGGACAAGAAGCCTTCTCCTCAGCCCTCAGGCCTCAGCCCAGGGAAGATCTGGGAGGCACAGTTGCTAGACCTGGAGCCAAAGAGGGAATCAGGATCCACAATGGATCCAACTATCATAATAGATGAGGATTTAGGGGCAATTAGTGGGAGCTTTTGTTACCAGGACACATAGCGGACACTCCCGATGTGTCCTGACTCAGACAGAGCTGGATTTGTGTCCCTGTTTCTGCTGTGACCTGTCATGGACCCTGTCCTCAGGGCAGCCTGCCTTTGGCACCCAGGAATGTGCTCAGTTTGAGAAAATCACACAGTATATTGATCCCAAAGACAGGCTTCAAGGAGGAATTGCAAACAATGTGGAAAGACTTTGTAGACTTATTGCTTGTGGAGGGTCTCAGACCCTAATTTGTACAAAACAAACAAGGAAGCACATGACTTGGCCAAAAAGTCAGCCCTGCACAGGAAGTCCCATTGCTGTGGGGACAGCAGGTTTTTGTCTCACTTCCCCACAGGCCTGGAGCACTGTGTCAGCACCTTGAGTAATGTCAGCAGACAGGCAGTAATAATCAGCCTCGTCCTTGGCCTGGAGCCCTGTGATGGTCAAGGAGCCTGTGTTGCCAGACGTGGAGCCAGAAAATCTGTCAGGAACACTTGAGGGTCGTCTGTTATTAGCATAGATGAGGAGTTTAGGGGCCTTTCCTGGAAGCTGTTGGTACCAGTTCACACCAATTCTACCGATGTTTGTTGGCACTTCCAGCACAGGAGATGGTGACTGTCTGGCCCAGGGCCCCAGACACTGAGGGCGGCTGAGTCAGCACAGACTGGGCCCAGGACCCTGGAAGGGAAGAGACAAAGAGAGCATGATGCTGGGATCTAGACACCAGAGGAGAATCCAAGGTCCACGTGTCCTCCCCAGACCACTTCCTCTGTTCCCTCATCTAGTTACCTGTGCAGTGGATGAGAAGGGTGAGGAGAAGAGGGAACCAGGCCATGGTGGAGGTCATCACCGACCCTGCCTTCTGTGGATCCACACCTGAGCAGATCTCTTCTAATCCCTTCCTTTCCCTTTTCATCCTCTGAGAGAGGGAGGGCCCATCCATGCAAATCAGACCAGCAGCTCTCTGACACTTCTCTGACCCTGGGTCAAGTCCCTCTGCCTGAGGATGTCAGGTGGGTTGGACGGGGAGGTGGTCTCTGGGGCCATGCCAGGAGAGGGGAGGTCACAGTTTGGAGTCCTGAGCAGAGGGCACAGGAATTGTCCAGGTGCAGGTCCCAGCTCTAATCATGGCCGACCCTCAGAAGCAGGTGACGACCACCCCCTGGTGTCCAGGCCCAGACACAGCATATGTGACATGGTGAGCAGATCTCATCAGAGTTCCTGCCTTCCCACTGCTCTGTCCACCATCCCCTTCCTTCGGGACAGGCCAGGTGTCCTCTGTGTGGCCTCCGATCCCCTGAGGACACACTGTGCTCTCCTCTGGCTCTGCATAGTGAGTCTGTCCACAGCTTCCTTGGCTATTATTGACGGGGCAGGACTGACGTGGTGACTCTTGTACAACCACACAGATGAGGATCAGAGCCACAGAGCGACGGGTCCACATTGACACATGGCCAGTTCTGTGCAGGAGGCCGATTTCTTCCCCCTTCCCGGCTTCCTCTCTGGTCTGAGAGTTTTCCTTTCCCAGAAGCTCCCTCAGCACTGAGGACACAGGGAGACCTTTTGTCCAGGTTGTGGGTAGAAGCCTACATTCGTCGTGTGCATTCCTACAGGGTTCCACACTGAACATCTTTGTCAGCTGTCACTCTTGCCACCTCACATCACATACTGGGGACGATGGAGGTTGGCTTCACCCCTGGAGAGACCCCTGCAAGGAAGCACCTGTTGAGACAACACACATGTCCTTGCTCAAGTGGGGACTCTGCCACACCAGAAGGACGCAGCTGCTGAGTCTCCCTCAGGAAGTACAGGGCCCAGTCCCCAGTCCCAGGTTCCTTTTAGTGAATGGTCCCCACTGAGGTCCAGTGTAGGGAGACAGGGAAGTCCCACAGTGCTCCATCCTGGCTGAAGGGCACACACCCCACTGTGTCCCACAGCCCTGAGAGCCCAGTGGGTTTCTTCACTTCTGTTTATTCACACATCATTGAGCTGAATCTTGGATAATGTGACCCTATAGTGCTGCCCATGTTCAATGTAGCATTTTTCAGTCTCCAAAGAAGCCCTAGTCCTTAGGATTTGGAGGCATTTACCTCAATTAAATGGTAAGTTGCCAGTTCTTTGCAGAAGATACTCCAGACCTCATGTCCCTCCTCTGGCCTACAATTGAGAATATGTCTATCTTGTGAATATTTGAAAACTCCAGTGCATTAAAGCAATGGATTCCAGCTACTTTCCATTAAATTGAGTATTATGTTAATCTTCCATATTTTTAGGTAATTTCCTTGGCTTACTACATTAAAACAAAAGGAAATAACAATGAATTTATATCTGATGAAGTCCTATTTAGCAAGTTTCATTTTTTGTTTTTCTTTTTTTGTTTTTTCATAGGTTACCCTGACAGGGTCTTATTTAAACAAATTTATAGAAACCCTAGATCCTGAATATTTTCTCCTTTATAATGTTTGTAGCTTCATGTTTTACAGTTATGTCTATAATCCTTTTAGTGATTTTTTAATATATAAAAAGTGAGTTTTAAGTATGATTCATTTCTCTCTCAAGATATCCAATTGTTCTGTGGCCATTTGTCCAAAAGTCCATCCTTTCTCCTCAGAAAGGCTTCTTCTACTTTGTAAAAGAAAAAAATCATTTATCCTTCATTCAGTGGGTCCGTTTCTGGGTTTTATGTTCTGTTACACTGACCAGTGTGTCTATCCTCTATCCATAGCACCCTGACTTGCTAGGACAGGAACTGAATTACACTTTTATACAATGTGGGAAGAACTGGCATATTTACTATAATGAGTCTTCTAATCCATGAACGGAACTTATCTTTCCTTGTTTTAGATCCACTTTGATTACATTTACCAGCATTGTCCAGACTTCAGCACCTGTGGCCTACACTTGTTTTGTTAAATATGCCCCTAAATCGTTCATCGAGTGGTTTTAAGGTTTTTTTTTTATTATTTTCACCTGTTTATTGCTAGTATGTATACATATATATGATCTTCTATGTTGATCTTTATTCTAAAATGTTTCCAAAATTATTTATGACTCTTTGAATTTATATATTTGCATACCTAATTGTAGGTTCCTTTGTAGTTTTCCTGTAGGTCATTCTCTCACCTGAAATGGGACAATTGTCTCTTGATCTTCTTCATCTGAATGCCTCTCATTGTTTGTCTTGCCTTATGGTTCTGACAGACACATCCAGTCCTATGTGGAACAGCAGTGTTGAGATAGGACATGGTGGCCTTGCTCCCTACCCGAGGTGGGAAAGCTTTCAGTGCTTCATCTCTGTGTGTGTTCACTGAAGGGAAGGCATTTTATAGTTTTCTTTACCAAACTGAAGATGTACTCTTCCATATTGTGTTCTCAGAAAACTTTTATCACTCTCATTCATATACTCATTCATTCTTTTCCATGAGCACAAATAGGCCTTGAGCTGTGCAGGAAGTGGAAGAGAATTCATCCTACCTGAGAGAGTGAGGAAGACGCTTTCATCGGTCTTTCTTTTTTAATTTTTTTAATGTTTATACATATTTGAGAGAGAGACAGACGGAACACAAGTGGGGGAAGGGCAGAGAGAGAGGGAGACCGAATGGGAAGCAGGCTGGAGGCTCCGAGTTGTCAGCAGAGAGCCTGACATGGGACTTGAACTCAGTAGGCATGAGATCATGACCTGAACCGAAGTCAGATATTTAACTGACGGAGCCACCCAGGGGCCCCTGGGGTGGGCCTCTGCAGTCCCTGATTGCTGGCCAAAACCACATGGATTATTCCATTCTATCCCACATACCTTCGCACCCCAAAAACATCCTGTCCTCTGTGACAAAACTGGCACCCCAGTTAGAGGCCCGTGGTTGTCTGGACCCTCGTTACTGAGCTGTTCCTGATGGCTGCCAGGTGCTGGGTCCACAGCTCTGGGCTCACCCGTGTGCTTCATACACATGCCCACAGCACCCCTTTCTGGCTCCGTTACAGGCGACAAAGCACGTGAAAGGCAATGTGAGTATCGCGCCTGGGGGAAGGGAAAGCCCTCTTGACTCCTGCCACTTCCACGGCCCCCTCCTCACTACTGGGGGAGATCCCTCAGCTCAGGGCCCATCACTGGGCTGCAACCTTCTCACCCGCACCCACCCCTCCATTCCCTACAGCAGCCTCCCCAGATCCTGACCCTCCCTCATGGGTTTACATGAGTGGAGGACAGGGTGACCAGCGACCTGGCCCCTGAGGAATGATGTGTCCTCGGCTGGCACAGCAGACAGACAGAAGCCTGGACCGGCCACATCCCACGGTTTAGGAAGGCTGGGGTGCTCCTCCTCCCTCTGACCCCAGATTACTGAGCAGGGTCAGACCCCGGGCCCTCACCTGGATTCCTCTCCTGTCTACTGCTTTTGGGAATGGGGGAGTCCATCAACAAGGACCACAGGGGAAGGGATTAGAAAGAGGCAGCTCTGCCTTGTCAGAAAGACAGAGATGGCTCCCTGGGACCCACCTCTCAGCACAGCTCTTCCAGCAGGACCCGAGCCTGGACCCCTGACCTGAGGAGGAGGGGTCTGATGGGGACACAGTCAACAGCCTCTGCCTGGTCCCCTCCTCACGTTCCCCTCTGGCACCTTGATCATCTATGCAGCACTGAGACATCATCACAGCACATCAGATTCGGGGGTTTCCTGTCAACCCCTCCAATGTTCCAGGTCCACCTCACTGCCTCACCCTTGTTCACTCTCCAGAAACATCTTATGTGTTGCTATTCATACTTCTTTGTCCTCTTTCTCTCCCAGGACATTTTCAGCAACATGAGGACGTAGATTGTCCCTAGCGCACTCACGCCGAACCTAAGCCCAAGGGTCATGCCTGGCACATACTTGGTGTTCACCAGAGGGTGTGCGGGGACGGATCTCTGTACAGTCGTCTATCCTGATCAGGAACATATGGAATCTGCCTGCTTCCGACCCAACGGGGACTCAATTCCCAGGACAGCTTGCCGCCAGGTGTGCAGTAAATCCTGCCCAACGGAAGAAAATCAGACAATGTTTTGCAGAGTAGGGCTGGATTTAGGGGCACAATTTGAGAGAACAAGGACACTATTTGTATACGAAATTCCCTAGCCTTGTCTAAGACTCCACTATTAGAAGACAATAACAAAGAAGCAGCTCTGTCGGCCAAGGGGTATGAGCTTCACAGGAAGTCCCATTGCTGAAGGGCAGCAGGTTTGGGTCTCACCTCTCCACAGGCCTAGAGCAGTGTGTGAGCTTTGAGACTGTGGTCCCACACTGAGCAGTAATAATCAGCCTTATCCTCAGCCTGGAGGCTAGAGATGCTCAGGGAGGCCACATTCCCTGACCTGGAGCCTGAGAGTCTGGACGGGACCCCCGCAGGCCGAGCACTGCTACCATAGATGACAACGTTGGGGACACTGCCTGGGAGCTGCTGGTACCAGGACACGCCTCCAGCCCCAACGTTGCTGCTGCTTCCTGTGCAGGAGGTGGTAACAGTCTTATTCACAGGCTAGGACACTGCAGATGGCTGAGTCACCACCGACTGGGCCCAGGACCCTGCAAGTCAGAAGAGAGACACGGGGTGAGAGAGAGGGGTCAGTGGACAGGGCCCATACATGGTTCCACAGTCCTCTCATCTCCAGCCCCGATCCCAGCCTCCAGCCACCTGTGCAGTGAGCCAGCAGTGTGAGCAAGAGAGGAGCCCAGGCCATGGTGGAGACCCCTGCTCAGCAGAGTGTCCTCACTATCCCTCATCCGGGCTCCCAGAGTCTCTCTTATTGCCTCCAGCAGCCCAAGGGGAGGGAGAGACCGTTAGTGCAAACCTCCCCCTGGCTGGCCAGCCCCAGCCTGAACCCTGAACCTGACCCTTGTCTGGAAATCTCACCCCAGGAGGTGATGGAGCGAAAGCTGTGGGGCCTGACCTGGGGCTCCCCAAGGGCCTGTGAGCACCCAGAGGCTAAGCCACAGTGAGAACCAGAGCCAGGTGGCTCCCAGCTGGGATCACAGCACACAAGGCTCAGAGACAGGCCACAGCGCCCCCTGCTGCCCGAGACCCAGACATGCCCATATGTTTGGTCTTGCCCACTGAATACTTAAAAACATCAATAGACTTTATGATTTATTGTCACAGAAGAATTTAGTAGAATTTCCAGAGTTCCCAAATACACCAACCCCCTCCACCACCTTGTCTTTCCCATCATCCAACTCTAGCATGAGTGTGGTCACTTGTTATACACCATGAACCAACACTGACAAGTCATTGTCACCCAAAGTCTATATTTATAACAGCAAAGCTCACTCTTGACGTTGTTCATTCAATAGGTCAAGAGCTATACACTGATATATGTCCATTTTAGAACCACAAAGAACACTTCCACTCCCACAAAAAACCTCTGTGCTCCAGTTGTGCATCCCTCCCTATGCTCAACCCCTTGCAACCACTGATTCTTTTATTGTCTACATAGATTCGTCTTTTTGGAGAATGTTACATCCTTGGAGTCACACAGCGTGCAGCCATTACACGTTGGCTGCTTTCATTTAGCAACGTGCAACAAAATGTCTTCTGTGTCTTTTTATGTCTTGGTGCCTCATATCTTTGTAGCTCTGATCAATATTCTATCATTGGGGTTTACTCACCTGTCACCTCCTGAAAGGCATTGAGATTGGCTGCTGCCAGGTGTGGGCAGTTATGCATAAAGCCACTGTCCACATACTTGTGCAGGGTTTTTTTGTACACATTGTTTTTAACTCCTTTAGGTAAATGCAAAGATGCATGATCCCTGGATTTTAAAGCAAGACAATGATCCGGGGTTTTGTTTGTTTGGTTTTTCTTTTTTGGGTTTAAAAAAAATGTTTTTCCATTATATCCAAGTTAGTTAGCAATAATCATGATTGGGGAGTAGGATCCAGCGGTTCATCCCTATATAGAACAGGCCGTGCTCATCCCAACAAATGTCTTCTTAATGCCCCTTGTCCATTTAGCCTATCCCCCCCTCCCACAACACCTCCAGCAACCCTTAGGTTGTTCTCTATTTTTAAGAGCCTCTTATTTTTTGTCTGCCTCCCTGTTTTTATATTATTTTAGCTTCCCTTCCCTTGTGTTCATCTGTTTTGTATCTTACATTCCCCATATGAGTGAAATCATTTTATATTGGTGATTCTCTGGCTAATTTCACTTAGCATACTACCCTCTAGTTCCATCCACGTTTGTTGCAAATGGCAAGAATTCAGAGAATCTTCAGTTTTAAAAGAAATTGCCAAACTCTTTTCCAAAGTAGCTGTACCATCCTGAATTCCCCTCACCAATGAAATAGAGTTCCGTTGCTCCACATCCTGGCCAGACGTTGGTGTCATCTTGGTTTTGATTTTGGCCATTCTAATGGGTATGTAATACTATGTCATTGCTGTGTTTTTCTGCAATTTCTTACTGACATATGATGTTGAACAGCTTTTCTCAAGCTTATTTATATCACACGAACATCACCTTTGTTGAGATAATCTGCATTTTTAAAATTGAGATTGTTTCTTTACTATTGTGAAGTCTTATCTTTTAAATTAAAAACAAATAGTTCTCTCCTTAAATCACCTTCCATTTGCAGTAGAAAGGAATATGTATAAAGAAGTCTATGCCCTACATTTCCTCGTTATTGCAATCGTTTGTTAGATGCAAATATATGTCATATGTATTTTGTGACTTCCCTGAAATAAGAAGAGATGTATCCAAAGGGAGTCCTTACTCCCCATCATGGATGGTGAACATCTTCATGGATGGTGAACATCTACCGAAGGACTCTCAAAACACCCTGAACAGAGTTTCAGAGTAGATGGAGGAGCCATTCTCCAGCCTACATTCTTATAAGTATCAGACTTTCCTCGTCCCCATCACTTTCTGAGCAGCAGTCACTGAAATGGAGATGTTGCCCACAGAGAATATGGGGGCCCTCACAGGGTCACCAGCTGCTCAAGAGGAAAAATGAATAAAGGTGAAGAGGGAGAACTTTTGTTGTAATACAGGAGAAACAAGTTCATCCCCTTTTATGGTGAGCCTGGGACCGGGAAGGCCTTTTAGATTCTGAGAGGGGGTCAGAGGGAAAAATCATGGAACCATGAATCAGTCCGCCATTGCATGCAGGCTTCCTTTGCAAAAGTTATGACCTTGACTAATCCCATTCAACAGGTTTCCTTCTACTTCTGTCGATTTTTTTCTTCACTCTGCGGAAGCTTTTTATTTTGATGTAGTCCCAATAGTTTATTTTTTTCTTTGATTTCCCTTGCCTGAGGAGATATCCCCAGAATAATGTTGCTACGGCCAAAGTCAGAGAGATAACTGCCAGTTCTCTCTAGAATTGTTATGGTTTCAGGCCTCACATGTAGGTCTTTAATCCACTTTGTGTTTATTTTTGTGTATGGTGAAAGAAAGTGGTCTGGTTTCATTCTTTTACCTGTAGCTGTCCAGTTTTCCCAGCACCATTTGTTGACAAGACTGTCTTTTTCCCATTGCTTATTCTTGCCTACTTTGTCAAACATTGATTGGTCATATTATTTGGGCTTATTTCTGGGTTTTCTATTCTGTTTCATTTATTTTGTTGTCTTGTTTTGTGCCAGTACCGTACGGATTCCATTACTACAGTGTTCTAATATAAATGGAAATCTGGAATGATGATACCTCCAGTTTTGGTTTTCTTTTTCAAGACTGTTTCACTATTTGGGAACTTTTGTGGTTTCACACAAATTTTACGACTGTTCTAGTTCTGTGAAAAAAGGCTTTTGGCATTTTGATAGGAATTGCCTTCAATCTATAGATCGATTTGGGTAGTATAAACATTTTAACAATATTTGTTCTACCAATCCATGAGCAGGGATGTTTGTTCATTTCTTGTGTCATCTTCAATTTCTTTCATCAATGCTTTAGAGTTTTCATGGTAAAAGTCTTTCACCCCTTCGGTTAAGTTTCTTCTTGGGTATCTTATTATTCTTGGTTCAATTTTCAATGGGATTGACTTCTTAATTTCTCTTTCTGTGGCTTCATTATCAGTGTATAGAAATGCACCAGAGTTCTGTATATTGATTTTGTATCCTGTGACTTTACGGACTTTATTTCTTGGTTCTGACAGTTTTTTGGTGGGATCTTTAGAACTTTATATATACAGGCAGGCTGTTCACAGAAGTTGGCTGCGTAGGAAGATGCTGGGCTCACCGTGTCCTGCTGATCACTTAGATTCCACCCACATCTGCTAAATAACCCATAAAACGACCAGAAGACTAGCAGAATGGACTCTCCAGAGTCAAGCGTATACAAGTGGGTCACGGAAGAGGGTAGGAAGGGTGGAGAAGTGGTGCGCACTACACGGACTGGTGGGAGGGATCCGGGGCAGATTGGGGACAGCGCGCCTGGCAAGGCAGAGCCCCCAAGTGTGGCTTGCAAAAGCAGAGGGGCCGGATTCCATGAGTTCTGACAGCCAGCCGGACTTGACATCTGGAATGTTAAAAGTCAACAACCCTGCTCGGAGAGCGAGAGGGCAAAAGGATACCAGGAGGGAGAGGTGTTGAGCCCCAGAAGACAGAGCTCAGCTCCGCAGGGAACAAATGCTCTGGCCAGCGCTATCTCCCTCTCCCATCCTCAGCCGAACTCCCAAAGGGAACCTGTTGCATCACAGAACTTGCTTGCACCAGGCAAACACCCAATGCTGTGCTTCTGTGGGTCCATCCCTTGGACGGGTCTGCCTGCTTCCCTCCTGGTGCTGCAGGGCCCCTCCCGCAGGGGATCACCGACAGCAAACTGAGCTGAGTCTGCCCCTCCCACCCTGGTGCACCTAGCAGATCCACCAGGGCTAATGCGCCAGATCCCATACAAGCAGCACCGCAAGCCTGGCAGTGTGCAAGTAGCCCAGACGGGGGCCACACCACTGCACAGTGAGTCCTGCCCCAGGCAGAGGGGAAGATAAGGTACAAACCAGTCTGATTGTGATGCCAGCAGTTGGCTAGGAACAGACATCAGGTGTGACTGCGGCCCCGCCCACCAACACAAGTTACTCCAGACAATACAGGGGAAGTGCCCTGCAGTTCTGTGCCACCCCACAGACTATCCAAAATGGCAAAATGGAAGAATTCTCCTCAAAAGAAACTCCATGAAGGAGCAGCAGCTAACGAATTGATCAAAAACGATTTAAGCAATATCACGGAACATGAATTTAAAATCATAGTTATAAAATTAATCCTAGGGCTTGAGAAAAGCAAAGAGGACAGCAGAGAATCTATTGCTACAGATACCTTGGGACTAAGAAACAGTCATGAGGAGCTAAAAAATGCTATAAATGATGTGCAAAATAAAATGGAGGCGACCACAGCCCGGATTGAAGAAACAGAGGAGAGAATAGGTGAACTAGAAGATATAATTATGGAAAAAGAGGAAGATGAGAAAAAGAGAGATAAAAAAATCCAGGAGTATGAGAGGAGAATTAAAGAACTAAGTGATGCAATGAAACACAACAATATCCGTATAATAGGAATTCCAGAAGAGGAAGAGAGAGACAAAGGGGCTGAAGGGGTACTTGAACAAAACATAGCTAAGAACTTCCCTGATCTAGGGAAGGAAAAAGGCACTGAAATCCAAGAGGCACAGAGAACTCCCTTCAGACGTAACTTGAATTGAGCTTCTGCACGACGTATCATAGTGAAACTGGCAAAATACAAGGATAAAGACAAAATTCTGAAAGCAGCCAGGTATAGACACGCTCTAACATATTAAGGGAGTCCGATAAGACTAGTGACAGATCTATCTACTGAACCTTGGCAGGCCAGAAAGGAATGGCAGGAAATCTTCAATGTGATGAATAGAAAAAATATGCAGCTGAGAATCGTTTATCCAGCAAGTCTGTCATTCAGGCGAGAAGGAGAGATAAAGGTCTTCTTAAACAAACAAAAGCTGAAGGAATTCATCACCACTAAACCAGCCCTACAAGAGATCCTAAGGGGGATTCTGTGAGTGAAATGTTGCAAGGACCACAAAGTACCAGAGACATCACTCCAAGCATGAAACCTACAGACATCACAATGACTCTAAACCCTTATGTTTCTATAATGACATTGAAAGTAAATGGACTAAATGCTCCAACCAAAGACATAGGGTATCAGAATGGATAAAAAAACAAGACCCATCTATTTGCTGTCTACAAGAGTCTCATTTTAGACCTGAGGACACCTTCAGATCGAAAGTGAAGGGATGGAGAACTATCATGCTACTGGAAGTCAAAAGAAAGCTGGGATAGCCATGCTTATATCAGACAAACTAGACTTTAAATTAAAGGCTGTAACAAGAGATGAAGAAGGGCATTATATTATAATTACAGAGTGTATACATCAGGAAGAGCTAACAATTATAATTGTCTATGCACTGAACACGGGAGCCCTCAAATATATAAAACAATTCATCACAAACATAAGCAACCTAATTGATAAGAATGTGGCAATTGCAGGGGACTTTAATACTCCACTTACAACAATGGATAGATCATCTAGACACAGGATCAATAAAGGAACAAGAGCGCTGAATGATACATTGGATCAGATAGACTTGACAGTTATATTTAGAACTCTGCAAAAGCATGGCGGTTAAGACCAACCTACTAAAGAATGAATGGGACAACCAGGCAATTAGAGAAGAAATTTAAAAATATATGGAAGCAAATGAAAGTGAAAATACAACAATCCAAACGCTTTGGGATGCAGCAAAGGCAGTCTTGAGAGGAAAATACATTGCAATCCAGGCCTATCTCCACAAACAAGAAAAATCCCAAATACAAAATCTAACAGCACACCTAAGGGAAATAGAAGCAGAACAGCAAAGACACCCCAAACCCAGCAGAAGAAGAGAAATAATAAAGATCAGAACAGAAATAAACCATACAGAATCTAAAAGAACTGTAGAGCAGATCATTGAAACCAAGAGTTGTTTTTTTGAAAAAATAAACAAAATTGGTAAGCCTCTAGCCAGGATTCTCAAAAAGAAAAGAGAGATGACCCAAATAGATAAAATCATGAATGAAAATGGAATCATGACAACCAATCCCTTAGAAATACAAGCAATTATCAGGGAATACTATGAAAAATTGTATGCCAACAAACTGGACAATCTGGAAGAAATGGGCAAATTCCTAAACACCCACACACTTCCAAAACTCAAAAAGGAAGATATAGAACATTTGAACAGACCCATAACCAGCGAAGAAATTGAATCGCTTATCAAATATCTCCCAACAAATAAGAGTCCAGGAGCAGTTAGCTTCCCAGGGGAATTCTACCAGACATTTAAAGCAGAGATAATACCTATCCTTGTCAAGCTATTCCAAAAAATAGAAAGGGAAGGAGAACTTCCAGACTCATTCTATGCAGCCAGCATTACTTGGATTCCTAAACCAGAGACCCAGCAAAAAAAGAGAACTACAGGCCAATATCCCTGATGAATATGGATGCAAAAATTCGAAACAAGATACTAGCAAATTGAATTCGAAAGCATATAAAAAGAATTATACAGCATGATCAAGTGGGATTCATTCCTGGGCTGCAGGGCTGGTTCAACATTTGCAAATCAATCAATGTGATACATGACATTAATAAAAGACAAGATAAGAACCATATGACCGTGACAATCGATGCAGAAAAAGCATTGGACAAAATTCAGCATCCTTTCCTAACAAAAACCCTTGAGAATGTCGGGATAGAAGGAACGTACTTAAACATCATAAAAGCCATTTATGAAAAGCCCACAGCTAATATCATCCTCAATGGAGAAAAACTGAGAGCTTTCTCCCTGAGATCAGGAACACGACAGGGATGTCCACTCTCACTGCTGTTGTTTAACATAGTGTTGGAAGTGCTAGCATCAGCAATCAGACGACAAAAGGAAATCAAAGGCATCAAACTGGCAAAGACGAAGTTAAGCTTTCACTTTTTGCAGATGACATGATATTATACATGCAAAACCCGATAGACTCCACCAAAAGTCTGCTAGAACTGATACATGAATTCAGCAAAGTCTCAGGATACAAAATCAATGTACAGAAATCAGTTGCATTGTTAGACACTACTAATGAAGCAACAGAAAGACAAAGAAAGAAACTGATCCCATTCACAATTGCACCAAGAAGCATAAAATACCTAGGGATAAACCTAACCAAAGATGTAAAAGATCTGTGTGCTGAAAACTATAGAAAGCTTATGAAGGAAATTGAAGAAGATATAAAGAAATGGAAAAACATTCCGTGCTCAGGGCCCAGAAGAATACATATTGTTAAAATGTCAATACTACCCAAAGCTATCTACACATTGAATGCAATCCCAATCAAAATTGCACGAGCATTCTTCTCGAAACTAGAACAAGCAATCCTAAAATTTGTATGGAACCACAAAAGGCCCCGAATAGCCAAAGTAATTGTGAAATAGAAGACCAAATTGGGAGGTGTCACAATCCCAGACTTTGGCCTCTACTACAAAGCTGTCATCATCAAGACAGCATGGTATTGGCACAAAAACAGACACATAGACCAATGGAATAAAATAAAAACCCCAGAATTAGACCCACAAAAATATGCCCAACTAGTCTTTGACAAAGCAGGAAAGAATATCCAATGGAAAAAAGACAGTCTCTTTAACAAATGGTGCTGGGAGAACTAGACAGCAACATGCAAAAGGAAGAAACTAGACCACTTTCTTACACCATTCACAAAAACAAACTCAAGATGGATAAAGGACCTGAATGTGAGACAGGAAACCATCAAAACCCTAGAGGAGAAAGCAGGAAAAAACCTCTCTGACCTCAGCCGCAGCAATTTCTTACTTGACACATCCCCAAGGCAAGGGAATTAAAAGCAAAAATGAACTATTGGGACCTTATCAAGATAAAAACCTTCTTCACAGCAAAGCAAAAAGTCAACAAAACTAAAAGGCAATCAATGGAATGGGAAAAGATATTTGCAAATGACATATCGAACAAAGGGCTAGTATCTAAAATCTATAAATAGCCCACCAAACTCCACACTCGAAAAACAAATAATCCAGTGAAGAAATGGGCACAAAACATGAATAGATACTTCTCTAAAGAAGACATCCAGATGGCCAACAGGCACATGGAAAGATGCTCAACGTCGCCCCTCATCAGGGAAATGCAAATCAAAACCACACTCAGATACCACCTCAAGCCAGTCAGGGTGGCTAAAATGAACCAACCAGGAGACTACAGATGCTGGAGAGGGTGTGGAGAAACGGGAACCCTCTTGCACTGTTGGTGGGCATGCAAACTGGTGCAGCCTCTCTGGAAAACAGTGTGGAGGTTCCTCAAAAAATTAAAAATAGATCGACCCTATGACCCTGCAATAGCACTGCTAGGAATTTATCCAAACGATACAGGAGTGCTGATGCTTAGGGGCACTTGTACCCCAATATTTATAGCAGCATTTTCAACAATAGTCAAATCATGGAAAGAGTCTAAATGTTCATCAACTGATGAATGGATAAAGAAATTGTGGTTTATATACACAATGGAATACTACGTGACAATGAGAAAGAATGAAAAATGGCCTTTTGTAGCCATGTGGATGGAACTGGAGAGTGTTATGATAAGTGAAATGAGTCATGCAGACAAAGACAGATACCATATGTTTTTATTCTTAGGTGGATCCTGAGAAACTTAACAGAAGACCATGGGGAAGGGGAACAAAAAAAAAAGAGGTTAGAGAGGGAGGAGGCAAACCATAAGGGACTGTAAACTGAGAACAAAGTGAGGGTTGATGGGGTGGGAGGGAGAGGAGGGTGGGTGATGGGTATTGAGGAGGGAACATGTTGGGATGGGCACTGGGTGTTGTACGGAAACCAATTTGACAATAAACTTAATATTTAAAATAAATAAATAAAATAATATTTGACATGTCAGAAAAAAAGTCATTTGACGCCGAAATCTTTAAGGGCAGATGACTTTTCTAGGTGCTCCTGGCTGGTTCAGTTGGTTAAGTGTCCCACTTTAGCTCTGGTCTCACTCTCACGATTCATGACTTTGACCGCCACATCAGGTTCTGTGCTGACAGCTCAGAGCCTGGAACCGGCTTCAGATTCTTTGTCTCCCTCTCTGCCCCTCCCTTGTTCATGCTCTCTCTCTCTCTCTCTCTCTCTCTCTCTGTCTCTCTCTCAATAAATAAATAAACATTAACAAATTCTTTAAAAAATGAATGACTTAGGGGCGCCTGGGTGGCTCAGTCGGTTAAGCGGCCGACTTCCGCTCAGGTCGTGATCTCGCGGTCCATGAGTTCGAGCCCCGCGTCGGGCTCTGTGCTGACAGCTTGGAGCCTGGAGCCTACCTCGGATTCTGTGTCTCCCTCTCTCTGACCCTCCTCTGTTCATGCTCTGTCTCTCTCTGTCTCAAAAATAAATAAACATTAAAAAAATTTTTTTTTTAAATGAATGACTTCTCTTACATCCTGGAGTGATTCCTAGGAAGTAAACCCTTCTTTAATGACTCTGTGTTTTTCCACATTACTCTGGCGACAGACAGGAGATGACAGTATAGGTTCATGAACTGATTAGTGGAAAGGGGAGGAGGGATAAGGAGAAGAGTGGAATTTGGGAAAAGAAATGACCCTAGGCCTGGAGATATAACATGACATTAATGAATAGAGAAAGAACATTCAGGTGGGACACTGACAAAGAGAGTTCCAAGTGTGGGATAACCAGGAGAGTTCATTTGTGACTCTTAATAGTAAGTTTTGTGTCTTTCAGAGGCAGAGTCACAGTGGCATGGGAATCAGGCAGACTGTGATCTGACTCCCTGTGACCAGGACCCTGTGAGGTGGAAACACTCAACAATGACACAGAAGTGACTGAGGGAGCCTGAGAGCAGGAGTAGCCCCATATGGAGTGTGTGGAAAAAAAGGAGTGGTTCCTGTACTGGCCCCTGAGTCTGTTCCTCACCCAACAGAGTGAGAGCAAAAGAAAAGGTCTCAGGTGCGTGGTGGTCTAGAAATAGTCACCATTAAGGTTTCTGGAAAACTTTTACCTTCTAACAACCTCTGGGAATAGGAGGCCATCAGAGTAGGAATATGTTTTCTGCTTTCTATTTCTCACGGGACTGTTTACATTTCAGGCCAGAACCTCGTGCCTCTGAGGGTGTGTTGGGCTGGAATTGATCTGGTGCAGGGGCATGAGAATGGTCTGGGGGCTGAGCTGTAGTTTTATGAGACATAAAGACCCTGGCCTGTGTCCCCTGTGCAGATTGTCCATAGTCCGTGCTCCGACCTGAATAACACGGAGGATGGAGGGAAGATGATACAGGTGGCTGGGACTTCTTTGGTGAAGCTTCCATCATTTTCTTCTACCTGGACCCCAACTCTCCCAAATACATGGTTAGTCACTGCGTCCAGGTCCCACCAGACAGTCACTATGTTACCCAAAGCAATAGGTGTCCCTTCCCCGGTTGCAATGATGGTGTCAGGGCAGAGGGCGGGGTGGCTTGATCCAGTCATCCTCAAATCTGGGGTTTCTTACCAGTGGGTCCGCAAGGGCCAGTCTCTGTCATCCAGACGTTATGTTGTGAGGACATTACCTGGGACTGCAGACACATTTTCCCCATGTCGGAAGTCAGTGTGAGACACAATACATTCGGCTTATGTGTCCTCTTTCTTGCCCAAGACGGTGTCAGCTCTCTGAGCATGGGGACCCTCCCTGTCATTTCTGTACTGTGATCTGAGCCCCGAGCCCACATAGGTCATGTAGTGAGGGTTGTCTCAATGCCACGCATGTAGAGCATGTGGACAGTTGACTATCCTGAGTCAGACACAGCTATGCTCTGTGCTGCTGGTTCTGTCCTGGTGCTTTGATATGGACTGAACTGTGTCCCCGTAGATTCCTATATGGAAACCCACATTGTGACTTTATAGACTTTATAGAAGTGGTGGACACAGCATGGGTGAGCACACGTGGAAATGCCACGTGAGGACCCAGGACGAATGTAACCATTTGCAAGCCAAGGAGAGAGACCTCAGGGGACATCAAACCTGCCCCCACCTTGAACTTGGACATTTAGCCTCCAAAACTGTGAGAAAATAAATACCTTTTGATTTGCTCACCCAGTGGGTGGTATTATGTTATGGCAGCCCCAGCAGGCAGGCACAATCCTCAAGGACTCTGTCCCCAGGGCAACCTGTCCCATCATCCAGGAATTTCTGCTCAGTTCACATCAAAAAGAAAATGTGCTCCTACAGGGACAGGGCTTGGTGTCTGAATTGAGAGGACAAGAACACATACTCAAGAGAAAGTTCACTGGTTTGGGTTTCAGACCTCCGTTTTAGGGAAGCAGCTGTGTTGACAGACGGTTGGGGCTGAACAAGGAAAGTG
This sequence comes from Panthera onca, assembly GCF_046562875.1. Classification (NCBI taxonomy): domain Eukaryota; kingdom Metazoa; phylum Chordata; class Mammalia; order Carnivora; family Felidae; genus Panthera; species Panthera onca. The sequence continues at coordinate 19,325,474 of NC_138350.1, forward strand.
CATCAGTGTGGGGACAGCAGGTTTTTGTCTCACTTCCCCACGGGCCTGGAGCACTGTGGCAGCACTTTCTACAGAGTCAGCAGACATGCAGTAATAATCAGCCTCGTCCTTGGCCTGGAGCCCTGTGATGGTCAAGGAGCCTGTGTTGCCAGACGTGGAGCCAGAAAATCTGTCAGGAACACTTGAGGGTCGTCTGTTATTAGCATAGATGAGGAGTTTAGGGGCCTTTCCTGGAAGCTGTTGGTACCAGTTCACACCAATTCTACCGATGTTGTTGGCACTTCCAGCACAGGAGATGGTGACTGTCTGGCCCAGGGCCCCAGACACTGAGGGCGGCTGAGTCAGCACAGACTGGGCCCAGGACCCTGGAAGGGAAGAGACAAAGAGAGCATGATGCTGGGATCTAGACACCAGAGGAGAATCCAAGGTCCACGTGTCCTCCCCAGACCACTTCCTCTGTTCCCTCATCTAGTTACCTGTGCAGTGGATGAGAAGGGTGAGGAGAAGAGGGAACCAGGCCATGGTGGAGGTCATCACCGACCCTGCCTTCTGTGGATCCACACCTGAGCAGATCTCTTCTAATCCCTTCCTTTCCCTTTTCATCCTCTGAGAGAGGGAGGGCCCATCCATGCAAATCAGACCAGCAGCTCTCTGACACTTCTCTGACCCTGGGTCAAGTCCCTCTGCCTGAGGATGTCAGGTGGGTTGGACGGGGAGGTGGTCTCTGGGGCCATGCCAGGAGAGGGGAGTTCACAGTTTGGAGTCCTGAGCAGAGGGCACAGGCATTGTCCAGGTGCAGGTCCCAGCTCTAATCATCAGCATATGTGGCATGGTGAGCAGATCTCATCAGAGTTCCTGCCTTCCCACTGCTCTGTCCACCATCCCCTTCCTTCGGGACAGGCCAGGTGTCCCCTGTGTGGCCTCCCATTCCCTGAGGACACACTGTGCTCTCCTCTGGCTCCGCATAGTGAGTCTGTCCACAGTGCCCTTGGCTATTATTGACGGGGCAGGACAGACGTGGTGACTCTTGTATAACCACACAGATGAGGATCAGGGCCACAGAGCGATGGGTCCACATTGACACATGGCCAGTTCTGTGCAGGAGGCCGACTTCTTCCCTCTTCCCTGCTTTCTCTCTGGTCTGAGAGTTTTCCTTTCCCAGAAGCTCCCTCAGCACTGAGGACACAGGGAGACCTTTTGTCCAGGTTGTGGGTAGAAGCCCACATCTCTCGTGTGCATTCCACAGGGTTCCACACTGATCATCTTTGTCAGCTGTCACTCTTGCCACCTCACATCACATACTAGGGAAGATGGAGGTTGGCTTCACCCCTGGGGAGACCCCTGCAAGGAAGCACCTGTTGAGACAACACACATGTCCTTGCTCAAGTGGGGACTCTGCCACACCAGAAGGGACGCACCTGCTCAGTCTCCCTCAGGAAGTACAGGGCCCAGTCCCCAGTCCCAGGTTCCTTTTAATGAATGGTCCCCACTGAGGCCCTGTGTAGGGACGACAGGGCAGTCCCACAGCGCCGCCTCCTGGCTGAAGGGCACACAGCCCACTGTGTCCCACAACCCTGAGAGCCCCAGCGGGTTTCCTCACTTCTGTTTATTCACACATCATTGAGCTGAATCTTGGATAATGATCCTCTAGTGTTGCCCGTGATCAATGTAGCATTTTTCAGTCCCCAAACAAGCCCTAGTCCATAGGATTTGGAGGCATTTACCTCAATTAAATGGTAAATTGCCAGTTCTTTGCAGAAGATACTCCAGACCTCATGTCCCTCCTCTGGCCTACAATTGAGAATATGTCTATCTCGTGAATGTTTGAAAACTCCTGTGCGTTAAACCAATGGATTCCAGCTACTGTCCATTAAATTGAGTATTATGTTAATCTTCTATATTTTTAGGTAATTTCCTTGGCTTACTACCTTAAGAAGAAAAGGCAATACAATGAATTTATATTTGATGAAGTCGTATTTAACAAGTGTCATTTTTTGTTTTTCTTTTTTTGTTTTTTCATGGGTTATCCTGACAGTGTCTTGTCTACACTTTTTTATAGAAACCCTACATCCTGAATATTTTCTCCTTTTATGTTTACAGCTTTATGTTTACAGTTATTTCTATAATCCTTTTAGTGATGTTTTAATATATATAAAATGAGGGTTTTTTTTAATGTTTTTATTAATTTTTGCAACAGAGAGAGACAGAACATGAGCAGGGGAGGGCCAGAGAGACAGGGAGACACAGAATCGGAAGCAGGCTCCAGGCTCTGAGCTGTCAGCACAGAGCCCGATGTGGGGCTTGAACCCACAGACTGTGAGATCATGACCTGAGCCGAAGTTGGACGCTCAACCGACGAGCCAGCCACCCAGGCGCCCCTATAAAATGAGTTTTAAGTATGATTCATTTATCTCTCAGGATATCCAATTGTTCTGTGGCCATTTGTCCAAAAGTCCATCCTTTCTCCTCGGGAAGGCTTCTTCACTTTGTCAAAAAAAAATTGTTTATCCTTATTTCTGTGGGTCCGTTTCTGGGTTTTATGTTCTGTTATCTTGGCCAATGTGTCTATCCTCTATCCATACCACTCTGACTTCTAGGACAGGAACTGAATTACACTTTTATACAATTTGGGAAGAACTGGCATATTTACGATAATGAGTCTTCTTTTTTTTTTTTTATTTTTTTTATTTTTTTTTTATTTTTGGGACAGAGAGAGACAGAGCATGAACGGGGGAGGGACAGAGAGAGAGGGAGACACAGAATCGGAAACAGGCTCCAGGCTCCGAGCCATCAGCCCAGAGCCCGACGCGGGGCTCGAACTCACGGACCGTGAGATCGTGACCTGGCTGAAGTCGGACGCTTAACCGACTGCGCCACCCAGGCGCCCCACGATAATGAGTCTTCTAATCCATGAACAGAACATATCTTTCCATTGTTTTAGGTCCACTTTGATTACATTTACCAGCATTGTCCAGATTTTAGCACCTGTGGCCTATACCTGTGTTAATAAACATGCCCCTAAACACTTCATCGAGTGGTTTTAAGGGTTTTTTAAAAATTATTTTCAGAGCTCTCGGGAAGATGGCGGCGTAGGAGGACGCGGGGCTCACAGCGCGTCCTGCCGATCACTTAGATTCCACCTACACCTGCCTAAAGAACCCAGAAAACCGCCAGAGGATTAGCAGAAGGGAGTCTCCAGAGTCAAGCGCAGACTAGAGGCCCACGGAAGAGGGTAGGAAGGGTGGCGAGGCGGTGCGCGCTCCACGGACTGGCGGGAGGGAGCCGGGGCGGAGGGGCGGCTCCCCGGCCAAGCAGAGCCCCCGAGTCTGGCTGGCAAAAGCGGAGGGGCTGGACAGACTGTGTTCCGACAGCAAGCGCGACTTAGCGTCTGGGAGGTCATAAGTTAACAGCTCTGCTCGGAAAGCGGGAAGGCTGGAGGACCAAGGGAGGGAGAGCTGCTGAGCCCCCGGACTACAGAGCTCAGTTTGGTGGGGAACAAAGGCGCTCACCAGCGCCATCTCCCTCGCCCATCCCCCAGCCAAAATCCCAAAGAGAACCAGTTCCTGCCAGGGAACTTGCTCGCTCCGCCCAAACACCCAACTCTGTGCTTCTGTGGAGCCAAACCTCCGGCAGCGGATCTGACTCCCTCCCGCTGCCACAGGGCTCCTCCTGAAGTGGATCACCTAAGGAGAAGCGAGCTAAGCCTGCCCCTCCAGCCCCCGTGCACCTTGCCTACCCACCCCAGCTAATACGCCAGATCCCCAGCAACACAAGCCTGGCAGTGTGCAAGTAGCCCAGACGGGACACGCCACCCCACAGTGAATCCCGCCCCTAGGAGAGGGGAAGAGAAGGCACACACCAGTCTGACTGTGGCCCCAGCGGGGGGCTGGGGGCAGACATCGGGTCGGACTGCGGCCCCGCCCACTAACTCCAGTTATACACCACAGCACAGGGGAAGTGCCCTGCAGGTCCTCACCACGCCAGGGACTCTCCAAAATGACCAAACGGAAGAATTCCCCTCAGAAGAATCTCCAGGAAATAACAACAGCTAATGAACTGATCAAAAAGGATTTAAATAATATAACAGAAAGTGAATTTAGAATAATAGTCATAAAATTAATCGCTGGGCTTGAAAACAGTATACAGGACAGCAGAGAATCTCTTGCCACAAAGATCGAGGGACTAAGGACCAGTCACGAGGAGCTGAAAAACGCTTAAAACGAAATGCAAAACAAAATGGAAACCGCGATAGCTCGGCTTGAAGAGGCAGAGGAGAGAATAGGTGAACTAGAAGATAAAGTTATGGAGAAAGAGGAAGCTGAAAGAAAGAGAGATAAAAAAATCCAGGAGTATGAGGGGAAAATTAGAGAACTAAGTGATACACTAAAAAAAAATAATATACGCATAATTGGTATCCCAGAGGAGGAAGAGAGAGGGAAAGGTGCTGAAGGGGTACTTGAAGAAATTATAGCTGAGAACTTCCCTGAACTGGGGAAGGAAAAAGGCATTGAAATCCAAGAGGCACAGAGAACTCCCTTCAGACGTAACTTGAATCGATCTTCTGCACGACATATCATAGTGAAACTGGCAAAATACAAGGATAAAGAGAAAATTCTGAAAGCAGCAAGGGATAAACGTGCCCTCACATATAAAGGGAGACCTATAAGACTCGTGACTGATCTCTCCTTTGAAACTTGGCAGGCCAGAAAGGCTTGGCACGAAATCTACAGTGTGCTAAACAGAAAAAATATGCAGCCGAGAATCCTTTATCCAGCAAGTCTGTCATTTAGAATAGAAGGAGAGATAAAGGTCTTCCCAAACAAACAAAAACTGAAGGAATTTGTCACCATGAAACCAGCCCTACAAGAGATCCTAAGGGGGATCCTGTGAGACAAAGTACCAGAGACATCACTACAAGCATAAAACATACAGACATCACAATGACTCTAAACCCATATCTTTCTATAATAACACTGAATGTAAATGGATTAAATGCGCCAACTAAAAGACATAGGGTATCAGAATGGATAAAAAAACAAGACCCATCTATTTGCTGTCTACAAGAGACTCATTTTAGATCTGAGGACACCTTTAGATTGAGAGTGAGGGGATGGAGAACTATCTATCATGCTCCTGGAAGCCAAAAGAAAGCTGGAGTAGCCATACTTATATCAGACAAACTAGACTTCAAATTAAAGGCTGTAACAAGAGATGAAGAAGGGCATTATATAATAATCACAGGGTCTATCCACCAGGAAGAGCTAACTATTATAAATGTCTATGCGCCAAATACCCGAGCCCCCAGATATATAAAACAATTACTCATACATAAGCAACCTTATTGATAAGAATGTGGTCATTGCAGGGGACTTTAACACCCCACTTACAGAAATGGATAGATCATCTAGACACACGGTCAATAAAGAAACAAGGGCCCTGAATGATACATTGGATCCGATGGACTTGACAGATATATTTAGAACTCTGCATCCCAAAGCAACAGAATATACTTTCTTCTCGAGTGCACATGGAACATTCTCCAAGATAGATCATATACTGGGTCACAAAATAGCCCTTCATAAGTTTACAAGAATTGAAATTATACCATGCATACTTTCAGACCACAATGCTATGAAGCTTGAAATCAACCACAGGAAAAAGTCTGGAAAACCTCCAAAAGCATGGAGGTTAAAGAACACCCTACTAACGAATGAGTGGGTCAACCAGGCAATTAGAGAAGAAATTAAAAAATATATGGAAACAAACGAAAATGAAAATACAACAATCCAAACGCTTTGGGATGCAGCGAAGGCAGTCCTGAGAGGAAAATACATTGCAATCCAGGCCTATCTCAAGAAACAAGAAAAATCCCAAATACAAAATCTAACAGCACACCTAAAGGAAATAGAAGCAGAACAGCAAAGGCAGCCTAAACCCAGCAGAAGAAGAGAAATAATAAAGATCAGAGCAGAAATAAACAATATAGAATCTAAAAAAACTGTAGAGCAGATCAACGAAACCAAGAGTTGGTTTTTTGAAAAAATAAACAAAATTGACAAACCTCTAGCCAGGCTTCTCAAAAAGAAAAGGGAGATGACCCAAATAGATAAAATCATGAATGAAAATGGAATGATTACAACCAATCCCTCAGAGATACAAACAATTATCAGGGAATACTATGAAAAATTATATGCCAGCAAATTGGACAACCTGGAAGAAATGGACAAATTTCTAAACACCCACACTCTTCCAAAACTCAATCAGGAGGAAATAGAAAGCTTGAACAGACCCATAACCAGCGAAGAAATTGAATCGGTTATCAAAAATCTCCCAACAAATAAGAGTCCAGGACCAGATGGCTTCCCAGGGGAGTTCTACCAGACATTTAAAGCAGAGATAATACCTATCCTTCTCAAGCTATTCCAAGAAATAGAAAGGGAAGGAAAACTTCCAGACTCATTCTATGAAGCCAGTATTACTTTGATTCCTAAACCAGACAGAGACCCAGTAAAAAAAGAGAACTACAGGCCAATATCCCTGATGAATACGGATGCAAAAATTCTTAATAAGATACTAGCAAATCGAATTCAACAGCATATAAAAAGAATTATTCACCATGATCAAGTGGGATTCATTCCTGGGATGCAGGGCTGGTTCAACATTCGCAAATCGATCAACGTGATACATCATATTAACAAAAAAAGAGAGAAGAACCATATGATCCTGTCAATCGATGCAGAAAAGGCCTTTGACAAAATCCAGCACCCTTTCTTAATAAAAACCCTTGAGAAAGTCGGGATAGAAGGAACATACTTAAAGATCATAAAGGCCATTTATGAAAAGCCCACAGCTAACATCATCCTCAACGGGGAAAAACTGAGAGCTTTTTCCCTGAGATCAGGAACACGACAGGGATGCCCACTGTCACCGCTGTTGTTTAATATAGTGCTGGAAGTTCTAGCATCAGCAATCAGACAACAAAAGGAAATCAAAGGCATCAAAATTGGCAAAGATGAAGTCAAGCTTTCGCTTTTTGCAGATGACATGATATTATACATGGAAAATCCGATAGACTCCACCAAAAGTCTGCTAGAACTGATACATGAATTCAGCAAAGTTGCAGGATACAAAATCAATGTGCAGAAATCAGTTGCATTCTTATACACTAACAATGAAGCAACAGAAAGACAAATGAAGAAACTGATCCCATTCACAATTGCACCAAGAAGCATAAAATACCTAGGAATAAATCTAACCAAAGATGTAAAAGATCTGTATGCTGAAAACTATAGAAAGCTTATGCAGGTAATTGAAGAAGATATAAAGAAATGGAAAGACATTCCCTGCTCATGGATTGGAAGAATAAATATTGTCAAAATGTCAATACTACCCAAAGCTATCTACACATCCAATGCAATCCCAATCAAAATTGCACCAGCATTCTTCTCGAAACTAGAACAAGCAATCCTAAAATTCATATGGAACCACAAAAGGCCCCGAATAGCCAAAGTAATTTTGAAGAAGACCAAAGCAGGAGGCATCACAATCCCAGACTTTAGCCTCTACTACAAAGCTGTCATCATCAAGACAGCATGGTATTGGCATAAAAACAGACACATAGACCAATGGAATAGAATAAAAACCCCAGAACTAGACCCACAAACGTATGGCCAACTCATCTTTGACAAAGCAGGAAAGAACATCCAATGGAAAAAAGACAGTCTCTTTAACAAATGGTTCTGGGAGAACTGGACCGCAACATGCAGAAGGTTGAAACTAGACCACTTTCTCACACCATTCACAAAAATAAACTCAAAATGGATAAAGGACCTGAATGTGAGACAGGAAACCATCAAAACCTTAGAGGAGAAAGCAGGAAAAGACCTCTCTGACCTCGGCCGTAGCAATCTCTTACTCGGCACATCCCCAAAGGCAAGGGAATTAAAAGCAAAAGTGAATTACTGGGACCTTATGAAGATAAAAAGCTTCTGCACAGCAAAGGAAACAATCAACAAAACTAAAAGGCAACCAACGGAATGGGAAAAGATATTTGCAAATGACACATCGGACAAAGGGCTAGTATCCAAAATCTATAAAGAGCTCATCAAACTCCACACCCGAAAAACAAATAACCCAGTGAAGAAATGGGCAGAAAACATGAATAGACACTTCTCTAAAGAAGACATCCGGATGGCCAACAGGCACATGAAAAGATGTTCAACGTCGCTCCTTATCAGGGAAATACAAATCAAAACCACACTCAGATACCACCTCACGCCAGTCAGAGTGGCCAAAATGAAGAAATCAGGAGACTATAGATGCTGGAGAGGATGTGGAGAAACAGGAACCCTCTTGCACTGTTGGTGGGAATGCAAATTGGTGCAGCCGCTCTGGAAAGCAGTGTGGAGGTTCCTCAGAAAATTAAAAATAGACCTACCCTATGACCCAGCAATAGCACTGCTAGGAATTTATCCAAGGGATACAGGAGTACTGATGCATAGGGGCACCTGTACCCCAATGTTTATAGCGGCACTCTCAACAATAGCCAAATTATGGAAAGAGCCTAAATGTCCATCAACTGATGAGTGGATAAAGAAATTGTGGTTTATATACACAATGGAATACTACGTGGCAATGAGAAAAAATGAAATATGGCCTTTTGTAGCAACATGGATGGAACTGGAGAGTGTGATGCTAAGTGAAATAAGCCATACAGAGAAAGACAGATACCATATGGTTTCACTCTTATGTGGATCCTGAGAAACATAACAGAAACCCATGGGGGAGGGGAAGGGAAAAAAAAAAAAAAAAAAAAAAGAGGTTAGAGTGGGAGAGAGCCAAAGCATAAGAGACTGTTAAAAACTGAGAACAAACTGAGGGTTGATGGGAGGTGGGAGGGAGGGCAGGGTGGGAGGGAGGGCAGGGTGGGTGATGGGTATTGAGGAGGGAACCTTTTGGGATGAGCTCTGGGTGTTGTATGGAAACCAATATGACAGTAAATTTCATATATTAAAAAATAAAAAAAAAATTATTTTCACCAGTTTATTGCTAGTATATACACATCTATATGATATTTCTATGTTGATCTTCATTCTAAAATGTTTCCAAAATTATTTATTACTCTTTGAGTTTATACATTTGCATAATTAATTGTAGCTTCCTTTGTAGTTTTCATGGAAATCATTCTCTCACCTGGAATTGGGGCAACTGTCTCTTGCTCTTCTTCATCTGTATGCCTCTCATTTTTTGCCTTGCATTATGGTTCTGACGGGCACCTCCAGTCCTATGGAACAGCAGTGTTGACATAGGACATGGTGGCCTTGCTCCCTACCCGAGGTGGGAAAGCTTTCAGTGCTTCATCTCCATGTGTGTTCAACGAAGGGAAAGTGTTTTATAGTTCTCTTTACCAAACTGAAGATGTACTCTTTTATAGTTGGTTCTCTGAAAACTTTTATCACTCTCATTCATATATTCATTCTTTCTTTTCCATGAGCACAAATAGGTTTTAAGCTGTGCAGGAAGTGGAAGAGAATTAAACCTACCTGAGAGAGTGAGGGAGATGCTTTCATCTGTCTTTCTTTTTTAATTTTTTAAAAGTTTATATATATTTGAGAGAGAGAAAGACAGAACCCAAGTGGGGGAAGGGCAGAGAGAGAGGAAGACAGAATGCGAAGCAGGCTGGAGGCTCCGAGGTGTCAGCAGAGAGCCCGACATGGCATTTGAACTCGGTAGCCATAAGATCATGACCTGAACCCAAGTCAGATATTTAACTGACGGAGCCACCCAGGGGCCCCTCAGCTGTCATTTAATACTTTGGCTTTTATCACGACTGATTTATTTCTACTTCTACTTTGGTGACAAAGAGACAAGGAAGGAAGCCTGCTGAGACAGATACCATTCCCTCTTGTCTGATATGAGGGTGGGTGAGAGGATACTTATGACATGGAAAAAATGGCATTTTCTCTCGCCCTTCTCCTGCTGGGTTCTTCACTTCCTTAGACTCCCTGTCCATCCTCACTTTCTTAAAATCCTGAGTCATCATTTTCATGATCACAATCCATCCCACATACCCCTCCCCTCAAGGTTTAATCCCACCCGCCTCACTAACCACCCACCCCATCAAATCCAAATACTGCTCCCTCTGCAGCTGAGCCCCCAGCTGCCTGGCTGCAGGTGCACATGGCCATGATGACTGACCCTGCTGCTCTTTGGGGCATCCCAAGTCAGACACCCTGTGATCCTTCATTTCTCACATTCCTGTCTGTCATCCATTGTTAGGGCTGTCCGTATCTACAGTGCACAGTCAGACTTCCTCAGTCTCCTTGAAGTGAGAAAATATCTTCCATCCAGAATCCACACTGGAAAGTAGAAGCTAGAAGATAAGTTTCATGGCATCACCCACTAATTGTTAACAGGCACATGTTTTGTTTTCTTATCGACAACAAAAAATGATATTCACTGTGGGGGATGAGCTTAGGAGTCCCCTGGGCTTACACCAACGGGTTCATATGACATAAAGAAACACAAAGCCACAGGATGCTCACAACTGAATTTGGGCAAACCAGATTGGCACCCCAAGACTAGGGGGATGTAAAGGCACCCCAGAATAGAAAGGGGTGCAGAACCCCCACAGTAGAGAGGAAGGGGAAAAGGCCTAAAATAAGATCAGGCACAAAGGCTCCCCATACAAAGGTATATGAGGTAAGCAAGATTAGGTGTTCAGGGCAGAAGCACTCTCCAACTTAGTACTATAGCAGAAAAACTGCTTTCACTGGAGGAAAGGACCAAGTTAGGTAAAGAGGTAAATTGAGTTACAGACCTCTACACTGCAGGCAAAGCAGCCCAGAGCAAAGATGGTTAACAAAAGAAAAGGTGCCTTGTTAACGCTGAGGTTGTTCCCCCTGTCTGCCTTAGCCCCTAGGCTGGCTCCTTGCTGACAGCAGACAGGCGGACTTGGGAATTGAAATCACAAACCAGGAGATCATGACTTGAGCTGAGGTCAGACATTTAACTGACTAAGCCGCCCAGGGCCGCCTGTTAGCACAATGTTTTTAAACTAAATACCCTGAGCCATCTGAAAGCAGAACTGAAGGGGTCCCCAGGTGGGAAAAAAATCTCTGTATACAAAGAGGAGACAGCTTTCCTGCCCCAAGAGCACTCATTTGAGGCCCCCAGCTATTTTCTGTGGTCTGTGCCCTGCAGGTTCTACTTGCCCAGCACCCATACTGAGCACTTTCCTGGGAGGAAAAGAAAACAGAAATGCAACAAGGTCAGGAGTTCAGGGTTTGAGGGGACCAAAGGGGATGCCAGCCTACCAGTCTCCACCAGGCCAGGAAATAGCCTGAGTGCTTCAGAGACAATGACCAGAGGAAAAGTCCCAGTGCAGGAACAAAAGTAAACTTTGACCTAAAGCACATGCTTGAGTTGTTTTTGCAGGATTGAAAACTTGCCCCACAGGTTAATGAGGTTAAAACAGTCACCAGCGGGACCCCCGCTGACAACCCTTCTTTTTCACAGGAATGTTCCCGTATTTCAGAGGCAAACAGCAGAAAGAGCCTGGGAGCCTAGACCAGTTTTATCTCCTGCAACAGCTCCACCAGTGCAGATGGACCAGGGAGTGTCCTCCAGAGACCTCTGCCTCTTTATAACGTTAAGTCTCTGCCCTAGGAGGAGGACAAGCTTCATTAACCTACCACATGATGGGGACACAGCTCCTATTCTCCATATTCCTGCACAACCTCAGGCCCACTCTTGCATAAGATGACAAAACTCCCTTTTCTGGGTATCCATCTTAACCCCGAACGAAAGGAACCCACTCGCCTCCACTCAGGGAGTCACAGCTTTGATAATTCTTGTCCCTGATCCCCTTATCTGTGGCAAATAAAGTTTCCTTTGGGTGACAGCATCTGCTGAAGCCTCTGCCTGTACCTCACCAAGGAGTGAACTCAAAGTAGCTCCAACACTTCTAAGTAATATATTTCATCCCTTAACTTGGAAACCTGCCTTCTTCTCTCTACTCTCTACCTGTGGTTTTAGTGACATTTAAGTCTATTAATAAGAAATTTCAGAGAAATATTAAGTAACAGTTTTCTTAAAATTATCTTTGTCTGCTCATTTTCACCCTTTAGATCAAAGTAAGTTAGAAAAAAATGAAATAATTTTAAAGGTATCTGTTGTTAAGAATCCCTGGTGGCCTCGCGCCTGGGCTCACACCACAAATCATGAGCGTCAGTGGAAAGAGAAGTCAGTTCCCGAAAAGGCTGGGGTGACAGAAGGGGAAAGCTAGCCGTGGGTCTGAACCACCATCACTCGAAAAAGCCCCTGCGAGTGAAGACACAGGACAGCAAGTGGAGAGACCCAAGCCCTGACCCCAGGACGGGCATCCAGGGCGAGCAATAGTGAAACGGGAGGTCTCAGATGCAGTGCTATGGGCAGATGGGAGAGAAAGCGAAGTCAGGAGGGACGCTCTGGAAACATCTCACTAAGGAAAAAGAGGGGGAGTAGACATGTAGAGTCTGCCGGGCATGAGGGAATGGGAAAAAGAGAAAGGCCACAGAGCCCACCTCCCCACCACAAGGAAAGGAAAAATGTATGAGACAAAAACTTGAAAAATGGACCGTAACACATAATACTATTTTTCATAATAATAAACAACACCGGCTAAATTATTGAACAAAATTTCAGCATGCAGAAATCTACAAAATAAAAAATGACAGTGGGGGACAATATTCATCGGAAAATAAACTTTTAAAAAAGAATCTGTCATTACACACCATCATGGAAAATAATTCTGTTATTTCGACAGCCTCTATTAAAATTGCAGCCATCTAGATAGATCCGCGTGTCCTCGGCACAAGATGAACACGTCTCTAGAGGAAACGATGAAACGTTCCCTGTATTTAAATATGGTGCCCGTGATGTTCCTCCAACAATGCACAGGCTGATGCCATGAAAGGTGCGCTTCCGGGGGCACGTGGTCTGTGATTCGGCACCTGTGAAATGTGCACAACAGGAAAATCACTGCAGACAGAAAGGAATTTTTGGCTCCAAAGGGCTGATGCAGGGGGGCCATGGACTCACTGCTCAGGGGTCAGGGTTTGTTCTGTAGGTGATGGAAATGTTGTCAATTTGATCCTGATGATGTTCGCCAAACTCAGGAAACATACTACAGACCACTGAATCGTACCATTTAAATGACTGCACTTTATGCCTGTAAATGATCTTAAGAGATTTGTCTTATTTTTAGAAGAAAACAACATGAGGTGAAGCTACTGTCACTGACTCTTCATAGTTGTTCTGTGCTCAGAGAGTCAGACCCTCAGACCCTCCAGGGTGTCCACAGTCTCCCTGTTTATTTGTCACTGGCATTGACCATGGGAAACAGGGGCACGTTGCTGTATCATTTGCCCACGGGCTTAGAGCACTGTGTCAGTAATGACCAGCCTCGTCGTCAGGCTGCAGGCCCGAGATGATCAGAGAGGCCCTGTTCTCGAGAACCCAGCTGGGATCCCAGAAGGCCCAGTGCTTCTGAGCATTTCAGATTTGGGGACACGGTGGGGAATCTGTGGGTACCAGCCCACATAATACGACCCAGCATTTTTGCTGATTCCAGTGCAGGTGAGGGTGACCTTCTAGCCCACAGACCCTGATGAAGAGGCTTCCTGTGTCAACACAGACAGTGTCCAGGACCCAGCAACACAGCAGTGGAGACACAGGTCAGTGTCAGGTTATTACTCACAGTGTGTTCTCAAAATGGGGGAAACAAGCAACTTAGGGGTCCCCCGAAAGCAATTCTTCCGCTTTCCACAGCCAGTAACCAGAGCAGAGAGCAAGGAAGGTGAGGAGGGGAGAGGTCCAGGCCAGGGTGGAGATACCCCAGGCTGTGGTCCTGAGCCCTCAAGGGAGAGACCTGCACAAAGCCTCTCTTATCCTCTCCCTTCCTGGAAGAGAGAGAGGAAGCCTTCATGCAAATCTCTCCCTCCCCTGGGACTGAATGTGGTGACAGCTGAGTGTGGGGTGGGTGGGACTAGGGAAACTCCTCTAGGCACAATTTTGTAGAGGGCACAAGGCAGGGCTCCAGGCCTGGGTTCTCAGCTGGGATCTCTCCCCACACAGACACCACTCAGGCACAGGCCTACAGCGCCCCCTGCTGTCTCAGTGTCCAGCCGCACCCAGGACTAGAAGGGACATCCTGGAGCTGTGAGAGAGAGACCAGGGCACTAAGGACTTCAGTCAGCCTGGCATACTGTCCACCCCCACACAGGCCAGATCTTCTCCTCCCTCAGGGCTTCTGCACGTGCCACCACACCTCAGTCCTTGCTGCAGACACAGGGCCTCCTCAGCATGAATCACCCTGGGCTCCTCCCACTACTTAGAGACTTGTGTTGTTGGGGCCAAGACTCATCGACAGCTCTGGGATGATGTTTCCGCCCAGTGAGCACAAGAGCAGAGAGCATTCACTCCCCTCCACAGCCTCTTTTGGGAGCCCTGAGGGGACACCCCAGTTTTCTCATCTCATTTCCCATTCTGGCAGGCCAGTCCCCATTACCCTCTGCACTGACCTCGATGAGGTAGATCAATGACGGTGCATGGCTATAGATCACGTGAGTATATTTTGTCTATCATCTATCAAACTTTGCATTTTCTACATTACCTATAATTGGTATGGTATTGGCCCCAAAAGAGACACATATATCAATGCTACAGATTCAAAAGGCCAGAAATAGGGTGGCTCAGTCGGTTGGGTGTCAGACTCTTGATTTCAGTTCAGGTCATGACCTCAACTTCTATAATTGAGCCCTGAGCCGGGTTCTGAGCCTGCTTGGGATTCTCTCTCCCTCTCTCTCTGCTCCTTCCTCTCTCTCTCTCTCTCTCTCTCTTAAAATAAATAAATAAACCTAAAAATACCCAAATAATATAAATAAAAAGACCAGAAATAAGTGCAAGTTCCTCTTGACAAGCACAGAGAATGTAGACTGAAAATGAGGCCTTTCCTCAGTCTCTGGAGGAGAGCACACATGGATTTTGCAGGGAATTCAGACAAGAATAAGCATGAATCATATAGCAGATGCCTCATAGGAGGACCTCAGTTCTCACGGATGTTCCCTGACACACTTTGGGAAAGAAAGCTGGAGTTTCTGGATCACCTGCAGCGGGCACACGGATCCCCATACCATGGGCTGCAGCGTGCACCCACGTGGTCATTCCGGGGTAAAAAGCACAGCCTAACGAATGATCCCACCTGGGTCAGGCCACATCCACAGAGAGCCCCCATGGGAGCTGCCCTCTGCCCTCTGCTGCTTCCTGCATTGGCATGAGCTCCTGGGGCTCTGGCTTCTCTGTACACCCAGCTGACCCATTCCCTTCCTGGGTGCACAGTTACTGTTTGGGATGATAAAAAGCTTTGAGAAATGGAGAGTCGTGATGGTCACCCAACATGGCGAATATATTTCATATCTCTGAATTGCACAAGAAAGTGATGAAAAGAGTAAATTTCCTGTTGTGTGTATTTTCATAATTAAAAATTACTAGATGAAAATCCAACTTATGTTAAGGAAGTTGCACTCACACCAATCTCTTTCCCATCTTTATATGTGTTACCCTATTCTAACTCATCCTCATCACTAAAAATTGACAGGGATTTTATTATCTTTTTCCTGTAGGTTCCACATATAAATGAGATAAAAAAGCATTTGCCTTTCTGTGTAGGCCTTATTTCTCTCAGGGTCATGTCCTGCAGGTTCGTCCATGTTGTCGCAAATGACAAGACGTTCTCCTGGAAAGTCTCAGGGGATCGACTTCCTTTATGCAACCTGGTGCCCCGCAGCCCCTCTACTGCATGGATCATGGACAACCCCGATGCGGCAGGATAGGAGAGGAAGACACAGTCCATTCTTCTGGGCTGCAGAAACCAGCCACATGCTGCCCATGGGCCCTGATGGTGTCAGCTGTAGGGAAGTCACGTCAGTGAAATCTCCCAAGCAGACTAAAAATTTTGCTGCACTGGTGGCACTCCCACCTGTCCCTCACAAGCCCCACTGAGAAGTTTGCTGACTGGCACACACAGTTTCTCCCAGGGGCAGTCACACTCTCCCGACATCACAAATGAAGGGCAGGTACCCAGCCAGTGGGCCAGGCCAGCTCTGCGTCTGTGATTCTTAGTGTCTCCTGGCTGGGACACAGAGCTACTCAGTCAGCCCTGAGCACAGGAGCCTGGAGGGAAGGGAGGGCCTCTGCTCTCACCCCTGGAGGAACACAGGCCATGCTGTGGAGGACTGTCTGCCTCAGGCACGGTCTGTAGACTCTGACCAGAAACCTAAGGCAAGTTGATGGACCCTTGTGAAGAGAAAAAAAGCCAAATCCACAGGCTCTAATTTTTACGTGTGAACCACTAGGCGAAATTTCTGCATCATTATAACTTTTCTGTTGTCTTTGGTTTGCTTTATTGTTGTTGTCATTTTTCTTTTCTTTTTTTCTTTTATTCGTAGAGTTCATACAGGTTTGATAGGAAATTGGGAAGAAGGACATTCAGATCCAGTAGCTACACCCAAGTATAGTAACTGTGCATTCAATTTACATTAGACTTCAGAGATTCAGACTACAGTGGTCTAAGCAGGCTGGGTATTTGTCCCACTTCCCCATGTGTCTGTGTCACTGTGACCAGCACTACTAGGCCAGATTGCACAGTAATAGTCAGTCTCATCCTCAGGTTGCAGCCCAGAGATGAGCAAAAGCCCTGCATTGGCCGAGGCATCTTTGGACCCAGAGAAGCGGCTGGGGACCCCGGGCCCCTGGTGCTTATCTGAGTCTGAGTAGTAGTACAGGAGATACCGGGGAGGGCTCCCTGCCATCTGCTGGAACCAGTATATGTTATAGCTTCCAACATTGATGTCCCTGCTCAGAATGCAGGTGAGTCTGGCTGTTGTTCCCAGAGATGCAGAGAGGGAGGCTGGCTGAGTCACGACAGGCTGGGACAGGGAACCTGCAAACACAGACATAGCAGAGGGAAGAGAAGGAACAGTGCACATGGAATTAGGGAGCTGAGCCACAGGGGTTTCATTCTGGCTGCAGGCCCACCCTGGGACACTGGGTCCTGTCCCTACCTGTTCAGTGGCAGAGGAGCACGACGAGGACGGGGATCCAGGCCATGGTGACACACGCCCTTCCTAGACCACAGAGCCGGGACTGGGCTGCCCTGGGCCTCTCTTATCCCCAGTCCACAGAGCTCAAAAGGAGGGGCTGCTCATGCAAATGGGACCCACCTCTCCTGCTTGCTCCTGTGCACTTAGAGGTCTGCAGCCCGTTGACAGGAAGACTATGTGATGCACTAGTTTCCCCCTGGGTGGGCCTGGAAGAAGCAGCTGTTGGGACCACACACAGGCCCAGGTTCAGGGACTCCTCTAGGAACAGAGAAGAAGATACCTGCACTGTCCCCACTGGAAACAAGGGGTCCAGCCCTGGGGCTTTCTACTCTGGAGGGCTACTCAGCAGGGAGCCCCCATCCTGCAGAAAGCCCCAGACCTTGTCACCGTGCCCCCTGCTGCTGACTGGGTGACCCTCTCCTTTCCCAGTGCAGGCTTCCCTGGTGCCTGTGTTTCCACCACCTGAGAGTAACCCTCCAGGGAAAGAGAAAGGTCCTTCTGTACATCAGGTATCTTCCATGGATGGGGTCTGATGAGAGGGACACATGCAGTCCTAACTCAGTACAACCTGTGAACCACTATGGAGCTGAGGACAAGACCCACAAAAGAGGGAATAGAAACCATCTGTCCCAATGGTACAGCTCAGACGATGCATGCTGGCTCTGGGTGCCGGATGTGGACAGGAGCTCACCTAGGGGACACACACTCACGCAGGAGGACATGTAATGTGGGCATGCCGGGTCCCTCCAGAGCAGGGGAGACAAGACACAGCAAACCCTGATGAGGGTGCTACAGGTGTGGGGACAGAGCAGGGCTGGGCATCCAGCAGGGACCACTGCAAGGCCATCTTGCGACCTCACCTCCGTGTTCTGGGAGACTTGCAATCCTGTCTGTGCAAATCATCAAGAGCACCTGCTAGACACAAGGAGAGGGAACCTGCCAGCTGAGGGATTGGGGGAGCACCAGTGCCGTCTGGTAGACACAGGATGCACCGTGACCCAGGGCCTGGAGCTGGGGCCTGGGTCCCTGCCCCTCATCCCCCCTACTCACTGCTGCAGACTCTTCACAGTGGATTCTGACACTAACACATATGCATGGAAGTTTCATCCATGTGTTTTGTGGCCTGATAACTCATTTCTCTCTCCTGCATCCTATTCCATGTGTGGACATACAGATATTGTTTATCCATTCTAAAGGGTGCGTTGGTCACTTTCGAGTCTTGGCAATCATAAATAAGACAGCAACAAACATTTAGGTGCATATTCTAGTTGCACACAAGAACCTCATATAGAGTAATCCGTAGGACTGTTCTTTTTGCATTATATCCTTAAGGCTTTGTTTGCCATGGAAGACACTGCCAAGGAATCTTCCCAAGTGATGGGGCTTTTCGCACTCCCACCAGCAGTGAATGAGAGTTCCTGCTGCCCCACATCCTCGGTAGTATTGGTGCTGGCACTGTATTGAACTTTAGCCATGGTCACGGGAGGCCTCTGGTACGTCCTTGTTCAATTTGTAATACCACAATGACATATGAAGTTGGAAATCACTTTGCATGTGTAATAGTCATTTTGTCTATCTTCCTTGTTAAGGGATCTGTTCAGATCTGCTCATTGGGAAGGCACTGCCCAGCACCAGGGAATTCAGGAGATCAGCAGAGCTCTATCACAGGAAAAGGGGAGAAAGTGAGTGTGGAGTCTGACGCAGGACTCAATCCCAACACCCTGGGATCATGACCTGAGCTGAAATCAAAGAGTTGGACGCTCAACCAACTGAGCCACCCAGGTGACCCTCAACAGTTTATTTTGAAGTAACCTCTGTACCTAAAGTGGGGCTTGAACTCACGAACCCAAGGTCAACAGTTGCATGCTCTAACCACTGAGATAGCCAGGCTCTCCTTCACTGAGTCATTTGTAACTCTGAACAAGCTAGTTTGCCTTCGAAAATATGAACACAGGTGAATAAGGATCACTCTGAAGATATAACTGAAGGAAGGGATATGGCACTCTCAGATCATCTTATTCCCAGACAACAAATAATTTTTTGGAAGATCTGACAACAAAAGTCACTCCTGGAACCTCTTGACAGGGGATGCCACCAGGTCTAGAGAGTGGAGGGAGATTTTCTCTCACTTCCCTATGGATCTAAAGCACTGTGTAAGCATTGGTACTATCTTGGCATATAGGACACTAAGAGTCACTTCCTTGCACACGAGATTCCAGAGACGTCAGAACATATGCATTGGTCAAAACATCTTTGGATCCAGAAAACGACAGGGCACTGGGATCTCTGGTGTGGTATTTGACCCTGCCTTGAATCGCAGGAGATACCGCCGAGGGTTCCATGGCTTCTACGGGCACCATTATGCATATTTCTTAAAACAACAATGATGTCACTTCTCAGGGTGAAAATGAGTCTATTTGATTCTTCAGAGATGCGGAGAAGGAGGGGGTCTGAGTCTGCACAAGCTGGCAGAAAGAACTTGCAAACACAGACACTCATGGGTGATGGGGCAGGGATGGAGGTGAAGCTGCTTGGAGGTCTGATCCATAGGTGTCGACATAGGCTCAGAGGCTGCTTTGGGTCACCGAGGACCGTCCTTACCTGTATAGTAAGAAGAGAACACAAGGAGAAGAGGTTACACCATGGTGGTCACAGTCCTCCTGAGACCCCATGGCTAGAGCTAGGCTGTCCCAGGCATTTCTTATCTCCTTCAGTGGCCTCTGGGAGATGCGGTTGTACTTAGGGTTGCATTTTCTTTCTTGATAGTATCTTTGGGTGTACAAAAATAGGAACTTTTGAGAAGCCCAATTGATGATCATCCCCCCCCTTTTTTGGGTGTTTCTTATGATACCCTATGTGAAGAATCTCTTGCCAAGCTCAAAAATCATGGGGATTTTCTTCTTGTTTTCTCCTAAGATCTTTATAGTTTTAGCTCTAAAATTTAGATCTTTGATCCATTTTACATCCATTTTTGTTTATAGTGTGTGGTAAGAGTCTAACTTCATACTTTTGTGTGTGAATATCTAGTTGGTCCAGCACCTTTGGTTGGAGAGACCTTTTTTTTTCAGAGTACATTCTCTGAGCATCCTTTTGAAAATCAATTGACCATAGATGAATGATTTCTTTCTGGCCTCTGAGATATGTTTTACTTATCCCTATGTCTATCCTTAGGCGGGTACCACATTCATGTTGACTATAGTTTCATAAGTGAGTTTTAGTGAGTTTTGAAATCTAAGAAAAAAATTTTTTAATGTTTATATATTTTTGAGAGAGAGAGAGATGGACACAGAGTGCGAGCAGGGAAGGAGCGGAGAGACAGGGACACACAGAATCTGAAGCAGGCTCCAGGCTCCGAGCTTTCAGCACAGAGCCCAATGTGGGGCTCGAACTCATGTGAGAACATGACCTGAGCAGAAGTTGGATGCCAAACCAACTGAGCCACGCAGGTGCCCCAGTGAGTTTTGAAATCTAGAATTGTCAGTCCTGAAAATGTGTTCTTCTTCAGGATTTTTTGCATGGTCTGAGTCCCTGCAATTCCACAGAAATTTTAAGATCATTTTTTCTTAGAGTGCAAAATAGGCATGTGGGCATTTGATAGGGATTGCATTTAATCTACTAATTGCTACGGAGAGTATAGCTTCCTAACAATTGTAGTTCTTTATGTTTTGTAAGATAAATAAGATAAAATAGTAAAACATTTAAGTATGAACCATCTGTTTATCTACTTTTGTCTTAGTACAGAAAAACTATAAAGATAAATGTGGGTCCATTAGTAAACTTGGGTTGTTATTTATTTAAATATTTTATTATGTTTCTAGAAATTGTGAAAGGCAGTCATAAATTTGCTAATCTAAAGAATACTGGCATAGCAAACAGTTCACAGTTGCTTCCTATTTAATTTTCACTAGAAAACTAAGGTCTCTAGAGTTAGGAATTCTAATAAATATAACTTAGGCTACTAAAAACAATAAGGAAAACAGCTATGTGCTCCAGGAAAGTAAGACGTGTGTTTTTTGAGGGGGAAAAGTATGAAGAAAGGGAATACATTTTGTGTTGAAGGAAAAGAAAAATAATATTGTCCTAACATGAGTCCGGTTATTCAAAGAATCCTTAGATCAAGATCTAAATGTATAAGAGAAAGCTGTAGTAGGATTTTGGAAAAGAAACCTGGAAAGGAATTTTAAGTGTGGTCAGTACTGGTTAAATTTTAAAGATATTCAGTAAATAAATGAGGTTTCATATCAAAATACATGGATGAAAAATTAAAATTGTGTTTTCTCTGGGTTAAAAGGTCAAAATTCTCTTGAACTATTGGTCTGCTCTTATTAAAAATGGAAACAAAAGGTTTATTCACTTTTAACCTTATCTGCCTAGAATACAAGCACTCTGTTTTACCAAAATACTTCCTATGTTTATCAGAAATGTCATTCATTGAAAACAAATTGTTTATAATATTTCAGAAGTCTTACATGTTGCTTATAACTAGGTAACTTTCTCTACTTGCCTTTAAAATGTGTTTGTGTTGTGTGTCACAGGAATAAACCCATTTTCTTGTCAATTGCATCGTAATGAACTCTACTCACGTCTTTGGCCATGACTACTTTTAAGGCTTCTCATGTACAGTGATCATGTTACTCCCATGCTCCTGCAATGTGTTTCATCATCAAGGATATTCATGGAGAGGACTTTTGACAACCTTCCTTTACAACATGTTTAGCTTCTGTGTCTTCTCTCTTCTCCCAGACACTGTCGACTCCCTGAACATGGGGACCCTTCCTGTCACGTCCACAGGGACCCACATCCCTAGAGTCATTTGTGGCACACACTAGGTGTTCAGGAAGTGCTATGGATGCACATTATCTGGGAAGCACTGTATCAACACTCAGACATACCTGGACTCTTTGTTCCTGGCTCTGTCCTGACCTGTCACGGACTCTGTCCCCAGGACAGCTGGCCCCTGACACCCGGGAATTTCTCCTCGGTAGGAGAATCTCCTACAATGTCTTCCAACCGGGGACAGGCTTGGGGGCCTGAAGTTAATAGAATATGGATTATTTGCTAACCAAAGTTCCTTGACATTGTTCTCACACTACAGTTTACCCCAAACGAAGGAAGCAGCTGACTTGGCCAAAGGGAGGAGGCTGCAAGAGGACCCCCGTTGCTGGGAAAACAGCAGATTTTTGTCTCACTTCCCCAAAGGACTGGGCACTGCATAAGCAATGAGTTTCTTGTCCCACGGTGAGCCGTGATCATCAGCCTCGTTATCCGCCTGGAGACCAGGGATGGTCAAGGAGCCTGTGTTGCCAGACTTGGAGCCAGAAAACTGGTCTGGGACCCCCGAAGACCAAGTGTTCTCATGGAGAATGGCTTTAGGGGTCATTCCTGGGAACTGTTGGTACCAAAACACACAATAACCGGCCCCAGTGTTGGCTGGGCTTCCAGTGCAGGAAATGGTGAGCGTCTGGCCCAGGGACCCAGACACTGAAGATGGCTGAGTCAGCACAGACTGGGCCAAGGACTCTGGAAGAAGAAAAGACAGAGAGGATGAGGCTGGGGTCTAGAGACAAGAGGAGGAAGAAGGGCCCCTTCCCCTGTCTCTGCATCCAGTCACCTGTGCAGTGAGCAAGTACGATGAGGAAGAGAGAGACCCAGGCCATGGTGGAGGCCCGTTCCTCATGACTGCTCCTGCTCTCTG
This sequence comes from Panthera onca, assembly GCF_046562875.1. Taxonomy (NCBI): domain Eukaryota; kingdom Metazoa; phylum Chordata; class Mammalia; order Carnivora; family Felidae; genus Panthera; species Panthera onca. The sequence continues at coordinate 19,348,310 of NC_138350.1, forward strand.
TGACCCCACAGCTGAGCAGACCTTCCCTAACCCCTCCTTCCCCTCTTCATCCTCTGAGAGAGGGAGGGCCCATCCATGCATGAGACCCCCAGCTCTCTGACCCTTCACAGGCCCCGGTTGGTCCCTCATCCTGAGGAGGTCAGGGGTGGGCAGGGCAGGGGCTGTGTGGGGCCAGGGGGTGGGGAGGTCCCAGATGGGAGCCCTGAGCAGAAGGCAAAGGCAGTGCCAGGTGGCAGATTCAAGTCTCAATAACCCTGACCCCTCAGAACCAGGCCCTGAGTGACCCGTAGTGTCCAGTCACAGACACACCATTGTGTGACATGGTGACCAGAGCCCATCAGAGAGACAGCTCCAGCCTCCCCACTGCTCCCTTGCTTGTTCATGGTCAAGACTGAGCTGGTATCTCTGGGATACACTCCTTTGAGATCATGATCAAGTTCAGAACAGTGACAGGTCTCCATGGACAGGTGTTCCCTTCTGTCCAGGAGGCTGACCGTTCCTCTTATGGGATTCCTCCCTGGTTTCCGGAACTCCCCTTCCACTCGTGTTCACACAGCCCTGAGGACTTGGGGAGCACTCCTTTCTGGGTTGTGTAGAAGCTCTCGTGTCTGTTCCTAGAAGGGTTAAGCCCTAAAAGCCTCAGTCATCTGTCACTATTTCCACCAGTTTAGAAAACAGTCCTCCTCACGCTGTGGGCACGGAATCCCTATTATCTGTTCTGTAAACACATAGACCCAACTCTGCAAGAGCCCTGCCAAGTGAGGCTGTGTGTGGCATTGACCTCAGAGCACAAAGGGCAAACCTGCAGGGAGTTCTGGGAGGGAAGGAGTGACAGCTGCAGGTGTTCTGACAGGGACCTCCTTGCAGACTTCATGTGTTAATCACCTATTAGACAGCAGTTACCTTAAAATGAATGTGTGTCATTTTTTCCAAAAACTCAGCTCCGAAAGAGTGATTTAAACTCAGTGACAGTTTCAATGGGAAGGTACAGGTTCAATTGCGAGTGTGTTTCCCCGGACCCATGTTTATTGCAGACAGAATATGATTTAAAATAGTGGTTGCCAAATGCATGAAAACATAACGGAAAATACGTGACATTTAGTTCTTGGTTGAATAGGGGCCAATTCCTTGCTTAAATCACTTGATTCATTATTGTTATTACTATTATTATTTTAATAACAATTCTGCATATTAGGGCTGGACTAACAGGTAAAGTAGGAAAGCCCAACATGGTTCTCGGGGAAACATCATGAGGAGCCTGTTCCAGTGAACTTCACACTGATCTCTCTGGTGGAATGGTCAAACACAGAGTTTGCTGCATGGAACGATAAGGGGTCAGACTCCTCTCAGGGTGGGTAAAGCAATAGTCACTGTGTCTTGTGTTCACCGTGTTCAGGATAGAAAAATTGCTCATTCAGCCGCTGCTGATTAGAGGAATAATTTTCCACTATCTAAGGCCAATTTGACCCAGAAAATTCTTTCAAAGATCCCATACTGACTCCAGCTGAGGTGGAGATAAGGGGCACTGTGTCTCTGAGGTCACAGGCCCTGTAGCCCTGAGACAGACGTTTCAGCAGAGGCCTATCCTGGCTGGAGGTGTCTCTGGAGTGTCTGAGGGTGACAGTCCAGCCCTGAGAGGATGCAGAGTGTGCCTCGTGTCCCCGTGGGCCTTGAGCTCCAAGGGAGCAACACTGAGGCCGCTGTCCCAGAATCCATGCACTGATCAGCTTCAGGCGCTACCTGGAACCCAGACATGGTTGGGGGCTCAGCCGCCCATGGGGACAGAGACTCACCCAGGGATCCCTGCGCATCAGCCTCATCCCAAGAGAGCAGGTGTTCAAAGCAAGTCCTGCCCTGGTGTTAGGACTCCTGTGACACTTGCTGTCACTGGGCTTCCTGCTCATGGGGATTCTGTTTCCTGGATTGTGACGCTGATGAAGGCTGGGTGAGCACAGGTTGACAATGACTCCTGGGGAGACAGAGGAACCTGGAAAGTGTCAAGTCCAGGACACTATACACTAGCTCATGCTGGACAAAGCAGGAAAGAATATCCAATGGGAAGAAGACAGTGTCTTCCACAAATGTGTGGAGTAAACTGGACAGCAACGTGCAGAAGAACGACCGCACCACTTTCTTATACCATATACAAAAATAAACTCAACATGGATGAAAGACCCACGTGTGAGACAGGGAGCTGTTAAAATCCAAGAGAAGTGCGCAGAGAGCAAACTTTAACCTTGACCATAGCAAATTCTTACTGGAACTGCAGGACACAAGGGCAGGCCTCCCCTCGATGAGCCACTGGGCATGAAGTTTTTTTATTTATTATTTTTTAAAAATGTTCGCGTGTTTACTTACTTTTGAGACAGAGAGCAACAGAGCATCGGTGGGGGAGGGGCAGAGAGAGAGGGAGACACAGAATCTGAAGCAGCTTCCAGGCTCCAAACTGTCAGCACAGAGCCCCACGCAGGGCTCCATCCCACGAACCATGAGACCATCACGCGAGCAGAAATTAGACGCTTAACAGACAGAGCCACCCAGGCGCCCTGGCATGACGGTCATTTTGAGTTAAAAAGCAGTCAATGCCCATACACTCAGGAAAAGCTCTTCATGTCTCTTCAACTGACTAAAAATTCAGTGGTAGCACCTGTTCCGGGAAGACAGCTGGCACCACAGACAACTGCCCTAGGATATGGATGAGGTGGGGCAGACGGGGCAAAGGGGTAGTAAGGCCTGTTTAGTCACAGTCCTCTGTGTCCCATCGCTTCCCAGGGGCCCTGCACATATTGTTTATGAAACGTCTACTCTACTCTTCTTCTTCTGTCTGTGAAGTGTATTTCTTTGCATTGAATACTAGACCCCTACCTCATCCATGTAATTCAGAAAAACATAGACCTCATTTTTGCCTGAGTGTCTTTTGAATTTCAAGATCTATGTTGATTCCCATATGTTCTCTATTAAATTTCTTGTGTGTCACTTCAACCTCTTCAAGGACAGGTCTCACCATAGAGGACTCTCCCCTAAAGGAGCATCCACAGAAGCTTCTCAATAAAAGAGGCTCAGAGACAAGGTCTGTGGACCCAGGGGTTTTGGTCTCACTTCCTCGTTATCTGAGTCACTGTGAGTAAGGTAGCTGTTCCCACTGCCATAACCTGTAGCACAGTAATAGTCAGCCTCATCCTCAGGCTGTGGCCCAGAGATGAGCAGAAGCCCTGCATTGGCCGAGGCATCTTTGGTTCCAGAGAAGTGGCTTGGGACCCCAGGGCCCTGGTGCTTATCTGAGTCTGAGTAGTAGTACAGGAGATACCGGGGAGGGCTCCCTGGTTTCTGCTGGAACCAATTTATGTAGTAGCCTCCAACACTGAACCCGCTGCTCAGGGTGCAGGTGAGTCTGGCTGTTGTTCCCGGAGATGCAGACAGGGAGGGCGGCTGGGTCAGCACAGGCTGGGACAGGGAACCTGCAAACACAGACACTCGTCAGTGATGGAACCAGAAATGGGGGGAAAATGTCCCAAAAGGCTGAGCATGGGAAGTATCCTTTGAGGCCCCCCTGTGTCCCTGAGGCCAGTCCCTACCTGTGCAGTGAGACAGGAGTATGAGGACGAGAAGAGGCCAAGCCATGGTGACACAGACCCTGGTACCCACACTGGGCTGGGCTGCCCCAGGCCTCCTTTTCTCCTCCACCCTCTGCCACAGGAGGAGCTGTCCATGCAAATGAAGTGCATCTAGTGACTGCCCAGCCCCTCTCTGAACGCTGGTGCTTCAGCCCAGCTGAAGGACACACCCTGGGGACGATGGAGGTTGGCTTCACCACTGGGGAGACCCCTGGGAGGAAGCACTGCATGCACAACTCACAGGTCCCTGCCCGGGGGAACTTGCCACACCAGAAGGGACACACATGCTGACTTCCCATCAGGGAGCCCAGAGCCCAGTCCCCAGGCCCAGGCTCTGAGCAGTTGTGAAGACACCACAGGGTACTCCCACAGTGCCCCCTCTTGGCTGACAGGCACATACCTCACTGTGTCCAACAGCCCTGAGAGCCCAGCTGGCTTCCTCAGCTCCTTTTGTTCACACATCCTTGAGCTGAATCATGGCCAACGTGATCCTATAATACTGCCCGTGATGACTGCAGTGTTTTGCACGCTCAGAAGGAGTCCTGGTCTCTGTGAGATGCAAACATTACCTCCCATTAGTGGTAAGTTGTTGACATCTGGCAGAAGATGCTGCAGACTTCATATCCCTGCACTGGTGTGCGAGGTAGCATCTGTAAACCTTGGGAATGTTTTTCAGCTCCTATGCACTGTAACGATGGATGCCAACGAGTGTCCAATAAATTGGGTTTTGTTTTAATCTGCGATTTTTTCGCTCATTTATTGGCTAAGTGATTTATCAAGGAAAGGGAAAACAATGAATTTATCTTTGATGAAGTCCAATGTATCAGTTTTTTTATGGCTTGTGCTAATGAGGTCTTATCTAAACATGTTTATACAAACCCTAGAGCCTGACTTTTTCCACTTTTATGTTTTCAACTGTATACTTTACAGTATGTCAATAATCCTTTTAGTGAATTTTTTTATGAAGTCAGAGTTTTCGGTGAGATTCATTTCTCTCGATGGATATCCAGTGGTTCTGTGGACATTTGTTCAAAGGCCATCCTTCCTCCTCTGAAAGGCTTCTGCAACCTTGTCAATAAGGTTTTGTTATCCATAAGTATCCATAAGTATTTCTTATCCATGCTTTTGTGAGTTTGGTTCTGAATTTTCTGTTCTGTCACATTGGCCACTGTGTCTACCTTCCATCCATATCACTCTGTCTTGTTGCGATAGGAATTGAATTACACTTCTCTACAAGTTGGGAAGAATTGTCATCTTTACTATATTGACTCTTCTATTCCTTGAACACAACATATCCCTCCACGGTTTTAGATCCACTTTGATTACATTTCCCAGCATTGTCAAAATTTCAGCATCCATGACCTGTACATGTTTTGTTACATATTCACCCAAATATTTCATCATGGAGTGGTTTGAAGTGTGATTTTTACATTGTTTTTCACAAGGTTACTGCTTGTATATACGCAACTAAATGATCTTTCTATATTGATCTTGTGTTCCACCACCTTCCCGAAATTGCTTATTACCCTTTCTTTTTTTTTTTAAAGTTTTTTTTTTAACGTTTATTTATTTTTGAGACAGAGAGAGACAGAGCATGAATGGGGGAGGGTCAGAGAGAGGGAGACACAGAATCTGAAACAGGCTCCGGGCTCTGAGCTGTCAGCACAGGGGCCCGATGCGGGGCTCGAACTCACAGACTGCGAGATCGTGACCTGAGCCGAAGTCAGCGCTCAACCGACTGAGCCACCCAGGCGCCCCTACCCTTTCAATTCATATATTTACACACAATTCATAGCTCCCTTTGCATTTTTCCCCTATATCATCCTGTGGCCTGAAATCAGGGACAATTGCCTCTTGTTCTCCTTAGTCTGTATGCCTCTCATTGTTTGACTTGCCTTATGGTTTGGTCAGGCACATCCAGTCCCATGGCCAACACCAGTATTGAGACTGGACATGATGATCTTGGTGGCTACCCTGGGGGGAAAGTTTTCAGTGCTTCACTTCAGTGTGTGTAAGTTGTGGTGTTTCATCATTTTCGTTATCAAGCTGAGGATGTGCTCCTCTACTTTCATTCTCTGAGAAACGTTGCCTTTTCATGCATTCATTCATTCATTCATTCTTGCTCTTTGTCCTTAATAGGTTTTGAATTGTGTAAAATGCTTTTTCTGTATTGATTGATACAATCAATACAGGTCCTCCAGGTCCTCCAGGTCCTGATTGGACACACCTGCCATATCCCCACAGGAAACAAGGGGGCCCAGACCTGGGGCCTCCTGTCAGTGCAGGGCTGGCAGCTGGATCCCCCGTCCTGCAGAAACCCTTAGACATGATCACACAGCAGCCCCTGCTGCTTTCCGGGCAAATGTCTCACTCTTTCCCACTTTCTTGTTCTTTCCCACTGCTACCAATGCTCTCCTTTACCTGCGTCCCTGATGTTTGTGCTTCCACCACGTGAGACAGACCCTTCAGAGAAAGATGGTGGTGCAGTCCTGGTGCACTCTCCCTGAACCGGGTTCTTCCTTGGGCGGGGCTATTGTGGGAAGGACAGGAGCAATCTTGACCCAGGACAGTCTAGGAATCCCGGTGGAGCTGATGACAAGATGCAGGGAACAGAGAGCAGGGGATATGCCCCCACAGGGGGCTTCTAGGGTGCAGGCTGACTCTGGGTGATGAGTGTGAACAGGAACTTCCTGAGCGGTCACAAACCTTCACAGAGGAGGACACATAGATTATGGAAATCTGTGCCTTTCTGGAGCATGGCAAAAAGGACTCCACACACTCTGATGAGGCTGCTGAGGGTATGGGGACAGAGCAGGGCCCGGGAGTCCAGTAGGACCACTGCGGGGCCATCCTGCAACCTCCCATCCCTGTGCTGGGAGTCTTTTCATTCCAGCTGGGCTTCTCCTGGTCAGTGCTGCTCATTAGAGATTTAGTTCTGCAGGAAGTCTAAGACAGATTTTGGGGCAAGGAGAAATAGAAGGCAACCCCGGGGAATGGTTGGAGGAAGATGACAGCAGAGAAAACAGGAAGGGTAAAATGGGTTGTGTCCCCAAGTGGAACAGAGGGAGGTAACTGAATGGACCCCAAGCTGTGGGAGAGGGAGGGATGGTCCAGAGAGTTAGGTGGCTAGAGGGTGATGACCACAGAGACAGGAATGCCTTGACTGACACAGGGGAAGTCAGGTGGGAGAGCAGATGGAGGGCAGATGATGGGTCTGTTGTCCCCGTGTCAAACTGAGACCACGGTGTGACATGTTGAGAGGCCTGGAAACATCACAGACAACCAGGGCTGCAGCAACGCCTTCTGTCCCCCATAGGAAGGATGTGGGTATTACAGTATTTGCCTGACTGACGACTTGGCCTGCATAACTTATTCAGTTAGTCTCCATCAGCAGATTAGTGAATGACAACATGGCTCTTAATGTCATTTGAATAAGCATCTCACAGGGAGCAGGTTGCTGAGGTTGCTGACTCTGACCATTTGTTGATATATTTAGGTGCTGAACCCCCTCCCCTTCATTATATGTGCAGATGTGGAAAGGAAGCCCAGTCTTGGGGTCACACTGGTGAGATGGACACACACTGGGAGAGATGGGATGGGCACATCAGGATGAACCACTGCACAGCAGAATCAGGCTAGGGAGCCTCCCTTCCCATGGTGGTGTTGACCATCCTCCCCCTCGCTTGCTCCCCTGCTGCTCAGGGCTGAGACATTCTGAGCCCTGCTTGCACTTCTCCATAGATTGAGATCACTGTGGAATGCCACTACCCGGAGACAGCATACAGTGCTAATCTGCCTCATCCTCAAGCTGGCCCCTGTGATGGTGAGGACGGCTTTGTTCCTGGAGATGGACCTGGAGAAGTGATCAAAGACCCGAGACAGGTGATTGTTTGTGGTAGATAAGGGGGTGGGCACCCCTGCCTGGAGTCTGTTGGTACCAGCCAGGGAAGTTACTGATAGATACTGACCCAGAGCTAAAGTCACAGGTGAGTGTCACCATGCCTCCTGCAGACACTGACTGTGATGGCTCTTGGATAACCACAGTATGAGAATTGGTTCCTAAAACCAAAAGGAGGCACATGTGTTATTAGGAGAGGCAAGGGTCACCCTGAAACCTTGATTTTATGTGCCCTCCAAGAAAGCAGGGTCTCTTCCCCTGACCTGAACCATAAGCAAGGAACCTGAGAAGAAGCACCATCCAGGCCATGGTGGGGATCCTCACAGGTCTTGCCTCCTCAGGTTCTTGGGTTGGGTTGGGGTCTCCTCTGGGCCTTTTCATGCCTGCAGACCTATGAGGAGGAGAGGTGCTTCATGCAAATTAACTTCCTCTCTTTTACTGCCCCTTGGTCACCCTGATGTCGCCTGGGGGAGACCTTGAAAGAGGCATATATTGGGACTACACAGAATCAATGACTGCAGGGAGCCTGGGACACTGAGTGACAGGGTGACATCTTGCCCCGAGTCATCTCCTCCATGTCCCTGGTGGCCTCAGTCCCAAGTTTCTTCCCTGGAAATGCAGACTGAGGGCATGCATCTGCTTCTCATATCCTAGCCATGCTTCTAGTTCATTCCACATGTACCCCATCCCTGGGAATATTTTCTGCCCTCCCCAGTGAAATGGCCTCTTGTCTCTTTGGAGAAACTTAGTGGTCAGTCCTCCAGGAGTGAGTCCACTGGAAATTTCAAAGCCCGCGCTGGGTATGAACAAACAGGGTCTCTTCTGACTCAGTCCTAGTCCCTGTCTCCTGATAGCCATGGGGCAGAAGACCAGAGGTGGGGGAGTCTACACCAGAGGCACCCCAGGCTGTGGAAGGCATCCTCATTTGCTCTTGGAAGCCATCTATTATCTGAAGTAGCAACAATGTAACTGCTGGTTTTGAGGGGAAGGTAATCATATCACCATTAAATTATGAGATTTCTCCAAACATCAGGGAAAAAAAGAATGAGAAGGAAAATGGCACTGTCTGAAAACATTGTGTGACCATCCCGAGGCATTATAAAATACCCTTGCCTTGTGTAGTCGCTATGCAGCAGAAAGAACCAAAAGGGTGGCCGCGGAAATGGAAAAACATACAATTTCTGGAGTAATAGGTGAAAGAAAAGCCACAAAATTGGACTTCATCCCACTGTGGAATAAGAATGTGATCCAATGCTCATTTCTGAATGGTTAGTAGATTGTTTCGTGATACGTATACGACCATTGCTTTCTTTGCCATCAACTGTGTTCAGAGACTTAACTCACATCAGACGTAAAGATTTATAGTAAATTCGGGGCACCTGGGTGTCTCAGTCCGTTAACCATCTGACTTTCGATTTCAGCTCAGGTCGTGATCTCACAGTCCCTGAGTTCAAGCCCTGCATCGGACATTCTGCTATCAATGCCAAGCCTGCTTCTGTTCCTCTGTTTCCCTCTCTCTCTGTATCCCCTCAAAAATAAATAAATGTCAAAAAAAGATTCATATTAAATCCAATTCTATTAGCCAAATTTATTCTTGAGACAGTGGTTAATGTGTAATTATATGCATCAGATTTCAAGATGAAGAAGAAGACCTAAAACTTAAGAGAAAAGTTATCAATTCACATCCGTCACTATAAAATGCTGAAGCACATGAGAAGTCACAGAATAATCTGAATCTTATCTGTGACTATTGCAGATAATGGAAGCTGTGTGTATTATGTATTTCATCCAGAATTCCGATATCCAGTGTTTTCCACAACAAAAGTAACCTTAAAATGTCCATACTACCCAAAACAATCTATAGATTCAAGGCTTCCTATGAAAATTCCTATGATATTTTTCACAGAAATAGAAAAAAAAGTCCTGACTTTTGTATAGAGGCAGAAAAAGACCTAAAATTGCCCAAGCTTTCTTGAGAAAGAAGAATAAATATCTAGAGGCACCATACTTCCTGCTTAAATTTATAACAAAGTTCTAGGAATACAAACAGTATGAAACTGGCCTAGAAAGCCACACATAGATAGATGCCACAGAATACAAAGACCAGAGGGTAATGCAAGTTCCCCTTGACCACCAGGGAGCAAGTACACTGAAAACAGGGCCTTTGCAAGGTTCCTAGAGGAGAAGTGACACGGAGTTTGGAGGGGATTCAGATAGGCATATACATGAATCATACAGCAGGTGACCCAATCGAGATCCTAAGGTTCTCACTGGTGTTCCTGACACACTCTGGGAGAGAAAGCTGGTATTCTTGGACACCTTGCAATGGGACACGTTGGTACGCATGCCGTGGTGGTCAGCATGCATCCACATGGTCAATCTGGGGTAAGAAGCCCAGCCTAAAGACTCTCTCAGCCGCGTCAGGCCACATCTGCCAAGAGCCCCCATGGGAGCTGCCCTCTGCCCTCTGCTGCTTCCTGCATTGGCATGGGTTCCTGGGGCCTGGCTCCTCTGCCATTCCAGATTACCCATTCCCCTGTTGGGTGCTCGGGATGATGAAAAAGTTCTGCAAATGGACAGTTGTGGTGGTTACAAACATTGTGAGTATACTCAGTATCTCTGAATTGCACAATACAGAGTGATTAAAATAATAAATCTTGTGTTTATTCTCATCACTATAAATTATCAGTTCAAAATCAAATTATATGTAAGAAGCTGTACTTATACAAATATCCTTCTTGTCCTGGTATGTGGTACCCTATTCTAACTTATCATCATCAGCAAAACTTGACAGTAATGTTTAAAATTATTTTTCCTATAGAATCCACATATAAATGAGATCATATAGCATTTATTCTTTCTCTGTAGGGCTTATTTCTCCTAGGGTAATATCTGGCAGGTTCATCCATGTTGTCACAAATGGAAGAACTTCTTTCTGGAGAGACATAGGACTGGACTTCTTTGTGCACAGATAGGGGACATCCTGCCCTGTCGCCCCACAGCCTCCCTGCTGCTTGGATCACTGATGAGCCCTGATGTCACAGGAGAAGAGAGGAGGACAGAGTCAGGGCCGGGAATTCAGGAAACCAACCACAGGGGTACCCAAAGTGCCTGATGGTGTCAGCTTTGGTAAATTCACATCTGTAGGATCTACTTCCCACCTTCCCAAGAGCAGACTCAGCATTTTGTAGCAATGATGGAGCCCTGCATGTTGCCTTCACAAGCACCACTGAGAGTTTTGCTGACAACTAAAGTTTCTCCTCTGGCTAACCCCCCTCCCTCAACGTCACAATTTAAGGGGCAAGTAGCTGGCCTGGTTGCCCAGCCAGCTCTGTGCCTGCTATTTCTTCTGTTGTGAGTCTTCCCTGGGCACCAATCTTATTTAGTACATCCTACCTGGAACACACAGCTATTCAGCCAGCTCTGAGCACAGGAGCTTGGAGGGAAGGGAGCCTCTGCCCCAATCCCTGGAGGAACAGAGTCTACATTCTGGAGGACTGTCCACCTGCTGCGATGGTCCAGACTCTGATTAGAAAACTAAGACAGTGGATGTGCCTTTGTAAAGAGAAAGAGGGCCAGCTCAACATTCTCTGAGCTTTACACTTTAACCACCAGACAAAATGTCTGCAATGTCGTGGCTTTCTTTGTTGCCTGTTTGTTTGTTGGCTTGTTTGTTTTCATGACAGTACAAAGAGTTTGAATAGGACACAGATGAGGAAGGGTATTGTGACCTAGAAGCTACTTCCAAAGACAGTGAGTGTGCATTCAAGTTATTTTCAACTGGAAGAGAGTCAGAGTGCAGGGATGTGAGCAGGCTGAGATATTTGTCCCACTTCCCCATGAGTTCGTGTCACTGTGACCAGCACTACTGTGCCAGATTGCACAGTAATAGTCAGCCTCGTCCTCAGGCTGCAGCCCAGAGATGAGCAGAAGCCCTGCATTGGCCGAGGCATCTTTGGATCCGGAGAAGCGGCTGGGGACCCCAGGTCCCTACTGTGTACTGGAGTCTGAGTAGTAGTACAGGAGATACCGGGGAGGGCTCCCTGGATTCTGTTGGTACCAGTATATGTAGTAGCCTCCAACATTGATGTCCCTGCTCAGGGTGCAGGTGAGTCTGGCTGTGGCTCCCAGAGATGTAGAGAGGGAGGCTGGCTGAGTCACGACAGGCTGGGACAGGGAACCTGCAAACACAGACACAGCAGAGGGAAGACAAGGGACAGGGTACATGAGATTAGGGAGCTGAGCCACAGGGATTTGATTCTGGCTGCGGGCCCACCCTGGTGCCCTGGATCCTATCCCTACTTGTGCAGTGACAGAGGAGCACGAGGAAGACGGGGATCCAGGCCATGGTGACACACCCCCTTCTTAGGCCACAGAGCTGGGGCTGGACTGCCCCTGGCCTGTCTTATCCCCTGTCCACAGGGCCACAGAGGAGGGGCTGCTCATGCAAATGAGACCCACACCCGCCTCGTCTCCATGTGCACACACAGGGTCTGTGGACCTTGGACACAGAGACTTACTGATGCACTGGGTTCCCCCTGGGTGGGCCTGGAAGCAGCAGCTTTGGGGAACACACACAACCCCAGGTCCAGGGACTCCTCCAGGTCCTGACCGAACACACCTGCCCTGGCCCCACTGGAGGCAAGGGGCCCAGTCCTTGCTTTCTGTCAGTGGAGGACTGCCCACCTGGATGCCCCTGTCCTGCAGAAAGCCCCAGACACAGTGTCACAGTTCCCCCTGCTGGTCTCTGGGTGAACCTCTCCTTTCCCACCTCTGGCTTCCCTGATGCCTGTGTTTCCATAACCTGAGAATGACCCTCCTGGGAAAGAGAAAGGTCCTGCTGTGCAGGAATTTGTTCTGTTCTCAGTATAAGAGGTGTTTATATCCTGTTTCTAAAATCACTTATTTATATTGTGGGTCTAATCTTCCAGGTAGGAAAGGTCTACATGATGCCCAATGAAACCCTTTGAGGGGTCTCTACTTAGGCACTCAGAACCATAATACTCATAAAATTACCAAAAGACAGAGGACATACATACAGGGGTACTGCCCATGTGCATGTGCGGTGTGCACGGGAATCGGGACAAAGAGGTCTGAGCACAGCTGTGGTATGTAAGGTGGGATCTTGTAAGGTGACCCAACTGATGTCCCTGCAGAAGGGAGATAGCCCTGGGTCAGAGGGCAGAACATGTGCCAAGGCCCAAGAAACAGGGGAGGGTGGTGGCTGGTGACCCTGGTGAACATGTCTCCTGGAGGGAAGAGAGATGGACCAGCTGAACACATGAATTCAGATCTCCAAATGGAACAGAAAGACCTGGAAAATAAGTATCCATTTACTTAAACCCGAAATCTGTGTTTCCCCTTTGGGAAAGCACGTGAATGTACATATTGTCACAAAGGCCAAATAGATCCATAATGATACTTCCCATGCACTTGCTAATCCTGCATATCTGACCTTTTATCCTCACGTTATTATGTCTTCTAATCCTGAGTGGTCCACACGATTGTCAGCGGAAACCCAGCTCTTGTCTCTTCAGGGACCAGTGACATGGTATTCAGGTGATGGGTGACGCCTGGGAGCTCAGGGTTGGGGTGTCACTAACCAACTGACCTGAGGCACTGTGCAACTCCAAGGCTACTTTTCCATGCTGACCGGGAATAAACAGCCTCCCCCTCAGCCTGAACCAGGGATGTTCAGGGAAGCCAGGCTGCTTGCCCTGCATCCAGAAACTCAGTGGAGACCCCAGAGGGCTAGATGTTTGTTCTTCCATTGAAATGAAGTTTGAGAACATGGCTCAGGTGTTGCTGAAGCCAAGCTTCTGCCTCATTGCCAGCAATGTTACTGTGTCCAGTATAAGAGAACTTGGCCATCGTTCTAGGACCTTGATCACAGACGGTGGCCGAGTCAGCCCTGCCTGGCTCACAGACACTCTAAAGGGACCCAGAGGAGTTTGAGCAGGACAGGAGTCCACTGTGAATGAGAGTGAGGGTTTGGAGCAGAGCTGGCACATCTCCCACCCACCTTGGATGAGGCTGGCTCTCAGCTGTGTGGGGAGGGAGGGAGGTGAGGAGGAGAGGGGCCCAGGTCATGATGGACACGCAGACTCTGACCTCTAAAGCTCTGTTACAGAGACTGGCCTCCCTAAAGTCTCCTTGTATCCAGAAATTCCCATGTGGGTGGAGTTGCTGCACTCAGATACGCCCTTGCTGTACGTCTGTCCAGCTCCCGTGCTCTGGGATTTCACAGGTGGAATGAGCCAGAGGAAGAAGAGAGGAGCTAACCTAAGGGCACAGGCAGCCTGGGTGGTGATGAGCCCCAAGTCCTATCAGGTGAGTATCCTCTAGCGAGCACACTGATGGCTGGCCCCTGGTGGCCCTGACTTCTGTCCCTGATTGCTGGCCAAAACCACATGGATTATTCCATTCTATCCCACATACCTTCACACCCTGAAAACATGCTGTCCTCTGTGACAAAACTGGCACCCCAGTTAGAGGCCCGTGGTTGTCTGGACCCTCGTTACTGAGCTGTTCCTGATGGCTGCCAGGTGCTGGGTCCACAGCTCTGGGCTCACCCATGTGCTTCATACACATGCCCACAGCACCCCTTTCTGGCTCCATTACAGGCAACAAAGCACGTGAAAGGCAATGTGAGTATCGCGTCTGGGGGAAGAAAAGGCCCTCTTGACTCCTGCCAGCTCCACGGCCCCCTCCTCAATATTGGGGGAGATCCCTCACCTCAGGGCCCATCACTAGGCTGCAACCTTCTCACCCCCACCCACCCTTCCATTCCCTACAGCAGCCTCCCTAGATCCTGACCCTCCCTCATGGGTTTACATGAGTGGAGGACAGGGTGACCAGAGACCTGGCCCCTGAGGAATGATGTGTCCTGCGGCTGGCATAGCAGGCAGACAGAAGCCTGGACCGGCCACATCCCACGGCTTGGGAAGGTTGGGGCACTCCTTCTCCCTCTGACCCCAGTTTGCTGAACAGGGTCAGACCCCACGGCCCTCCCCTGGATTCCTCTTCTTCTACTGCTTGTGGGAATGGGGGAGCCCATCAACAAGGACCACAGGGGAAGGGATTAGAAAGAGGCAGCTCTGCCTTGTCAGAAAGACAGAGGTGGCTCCCTGGGACCCACCTCTCAGCACAGCTCTTCCAGCAGGACCCGAGCCTGGACCCTTGACCTGAGGAGGAGGGGTCTGATGGGGACACAGTCAACAGCCTATGCCTGGTCCCCTCCTCACGCTCCCCTCTGGCTCCTTGATCATCTATGCAGCACTGAGACATCATCACAGCACGTCAGATTCGGGGGTTTCCTGTCAGCCCCCCATCCCCCAATGTTCCAGGTCCACCTCACTGCCTCACCCTTGTTCACTCTCCAGAAACATCTTATGTGTTGCTATTCATACTTCTTTGTCCTCTTTCTCTCCCAGGACATTTTCAGCAACATGAGGACGTAGATTGTCCCTAGTGCACTCACGCCGAGCCTAAGCCCAAGGGTCATGGCTGGCACATACTTGGTGTTCACCACAGGGTGTGCAGGGACGGATCTCTGTACAGTCGTCTATCCTAATCAGGAACACATGAAACCTGCCAGGGTCTGACCCAACGGGGACTCAATTCCCAGGACAGCCTGCCCCCAGGTGTGCAGTAAATCCTGCCCAACGGAAGAAAATGAGACAATGTTTTGCAGAGTAGGGCTGGGTTTCCGGGCACAATTTGAGAGAACAAGGACACTATTTCTAGACGAAATTCCCTAGCCTTGTCTAAGACTCCACTTTTAGAAGAAACGAAGAAAGAAGCAGCTGTGTCGGCCAAGGGGTGTGAGCTTCACAGGAAGTCCATTGCTGAGGGGACAGCAGGTTTGGGTCTCCCTTCCCCACAGGCCTGGAGCAGTGTGTGAGCTTTGAGACTGTGGTCCCACACTGAGCAGTAATAATCAGCCTCATCCCCAGGCTTGAGCCTAGAGATGTTCAGGGAGGCCACGTTCCCTGACCTGGAGCCTGAGAGTCTAGACGGGACCCCGCAGGCCGAGCACTGCTACCATAGATGACAACATTGGGGACACTGCCTGGGAGCTGCTGGTACCAGGACACACCTCCAGCCCCAACATTGCTGCTGCTTCCAGTGCAGGAGGCGGTAACAGTCTTATTCACAGGCTAGGACACTGCAGATGGCTGAGTCACCACCGACTGGGCCCAGGACTCTGCAAGTCAGAAGAGAGACATGGGATGAGAGAGAGGGGTCAGTGGACAGGGCCCATACATGGTTCCACAGTCCTCTCGTCTCCAGCCCCGATCCCAGCCTCCAGCCACCTGTGCAGTGAGCCAGCAGTGTGAGCAGGAGAGGAGCCCAGGCCATGGTGGAGACCCCTGCTCAGCAGTGTGTCCTCAATGTCCCTCAGCCAGGCTCCTAGAGTCTCTCTTATTGCCTCCAGCAGCCCAAGGGGAGGGAGAGACCCTTCATGCAAACCAGCCCCCTCTCCCTGACTGGCCAGCCCCAGCCTGAACCCTGAAGCTGACCCTTGTCTGGAAATCTCACCCCAGGAGGGGATGGAGCGAAAGCTGTGGGGCCTGACCTGGGGCTCCCCAAGGGCCTGTGAGCACCCAGAGGCTAAGCCACAGTGAGAACCAGAGCCAGGTGGATTGATTTCTTAATTTCTCTTTCTGTGGCTTCATTATCAGTGTATAGAAATGCAACAGAGTTCTGTACATTGATTTTGTATCCTGTGACTTTACTGAATTTATTTCTTGGTTCTGACAGTTTTTTGGTAGAATCTTTAGAATTTTATATATACAGGCAGGCTGTTTGGAGAAGTTGGCTGCGTAGGAGGATGCTGGGCTCACCTATCCGGCTGATCACTTAGATTCCACCCAAATCTGCTAAATAACCCATAAAACCACCAGAAGACTAGCAGAATGGACTCTCCAGAGTCAAGTGTACACAAGTGGTCCATGGAAGAGGGTAGGAAGGGTGGAGAGGTGGTGCGCATTACATGGACTGGTGGGAGGGATCCGGGGCAGAGGGGGGGCAGCGCGCCGGGCAAGGCAGAGCCCCCAAGTGTGGCTTGCAAAAGCGGAGGGGCCGGATTCCATGAGTTCGGACAGCCAGCGGGACTTGACATCTGGAATTATAAAAGTCAACAGCCCTGCTCGGGGAGCGGGAGGGCAAAAGGACACCGGGTGGGAGAGGTGTTGAGCTCCAGAAGACAGAGCTCAGCTCCCCGGGGAACAAGGGCGCTCTCCAGTGCCATCTCCCTTTCCCATCCCCGAGCTGAACTCCCAAAGGGAACCAGTTGCCATCACTGAACTTGCATGCACCGCACAAACACCCAACGCTGTGCTTCTGTAGATCCATCCCTTGGACGGGTCTGCCTGCTTCCCTCCTGGTGCTGCAGGGCCCTTCCCAGAGGGGACCACCGACAGCAAACTGAGCTGAGTCTGCCCTTCCCTCCCTGGTGCACCTTGCGGATCCACCCTGGCTAATACGCCAGATCCCATACAAGCAGCACCGCAAGCCTGGCAGTGTGCAAGTAGCCCAGACAGGGGCCACACCACTCCACAGCGAGTCCTGCCCCAGGCAGAGGGGAAGATAAGGTACACACCAGTCTGACTGTGATGCCAGCGGTTGACTAGGAACAGACATCGGGTGTGACTGCGGCCCCGCCCACCAACACAAGTTACTCCAGACAGTACAGGGGAAGTGCCCTACAGTTCTGTGCCACCCCACAGACTATCCAAAATGACAAAATGGAAGAATTCTCCTCAAAAGAAACTCCAGGAAGGAGCGGCAGCTAACGAATTGATCAAAAACAATTTAAGCAATATCACGGAACATGAATTTAAAATAATAGTCATAAAATTAATCGCAGGGCTTGAGAAAAGGAAAGAGGACAGCAGAGAATCTATTGCTACAGATACCTTGGGACTAAGAAACAGTCATGAGGAGCTAAAAAATGCTATAAATGATGTGCAAAATAAAATGCAGGCGACCACAGCCCAGATTGAAGAGACAGAGGAGAGAACAGGTGAGCTAGAAGATAAAATTATGGAAAAAGAGGAAGCTGAGAAAAAGAGAGATAAAAAAAATCCAGGAGTATGAGGGGAGAATTAGAGAACTAAGTGATGCAATGAAACACAACAATACCCGTATAATAGGAATTCCAGAAGAGGAAGAGAGAGAGAAAGGGGCTGAAGGGGTACTTGAACAAAACATAGCTGAGAACTTCCCTGATCTGGGGAAGGAAAAAGGTATTGAAATCCAAGAGGCACAGAGAACTCCCTTCAGACGTAACTTGAATCGATCTTCTGCACGACGCATCGTAGTGAAACTGGCAAAACACAAGGATAAAGACAAAATTCTGAAAGCAGCTAGGGATAAACATGCTCTAACATATAAAGGGAGACCAATAAGACTTGTGACGGATCTATCTACTGAACCTTGGCAGGCCAGAAAGGAATGGCAGGAAATCTTCAATGTGATGAACAGAAAAATTATACAGCTGAGAATCCTTTATCCAGCAAGTCTGTCATTCAGACTAGAAGGAGAGATAAAGGTCTTCCCAAACAAACAAAAGCTGAAGGAATTCATCACCACTAAACCAGCCCTACAAGAGATCCTAAAATTGAAATTGAAGAAGACACAAAGAAATGGAAAAACATTTATTTCGTGCTCATGGATTGGAAAAATAAATACTGTTAAAATGTCAATACTACCCAAAGCAATCTACAGATTCAATACAATCCTAATCAAAAACTGCACCAGCATTCTTTTCAAAGCTAGAATAATCCTAAAATTCATATGGAACTACAAAAGATCCTGAATAGCCAAAGTAATATTGAAGAAGAAAACCAAAGCAGGAGGCATCACAATCCCAGACTTTAGCCTCTACTACAAAGCTACACTCATCAAGACAGTATGGTATTGGTGCAAAAACAGACACATAGATCAATGGAATAGAATAGAGAACCCAGAATTGGACCCACAAATTTATGGCCAACTAATCTTTGACATAGCAGGAAAGAGTATTCAATGGAAAAAAGACAGTCTTTTTAGCAATGGTGTTGGGAGAACTGGACAGCAACATGCAGAAGAATGAAACTAGACCACTTTCTTACACCATACACCAAAATAAACTCAAAATGGATGAAAGACCTAAATGTGACACAGGAAACCATCAAAACCCTAGAGGAGAAAGCAGGCAACAACCTCTTTTACCTCAGCCGCAGCAATTTCTTGCTTAACGCATCTCCAAAGGAAACGGAATTAAAAGCAAAAATGAACTATTGGGACCTCATCAAGATAAAAAGCTTCTGCACTGCAAAAGAAACAATCAATAAAACTCGAAGGCAACCAATGGAATGGGAAAAGGTATTTGCAAATGACATATCAGATAAAGGGCTAGTATCCAAAACCTATAAAGAACTTGTCAAACTCCACACCCCAAAAACAAATAATCTAGTGAAAAAAATGGGCAGAAGACATGATTAGACACTTTTCCAAAGAAGACATCCAGATAGCCAACAGACATGAAATGATGCTCAACATCAGTCATCATCAGGGTTATACAAATCAAAGCCACACTGAGATACCACCTCGCACCAGTGAGAGTGGCTAAAATTAACAAATCAGGAAACTATAGATGCTGGCGAGGATGTGGAGAAATGGGAACCCTCTTGAACTGTTGGTGGAAATACAAACTGTTGCAGCTGCTCTCGAAAACAAAAAATTAAAAATAGAACTACCCTATGACCCAGCAATAGAACTGCTAGGAATTTACCCAAGGGATATAGAAGTTCTAAGTCATAGGAGCACATGTACTCCAATGTTTATAGCTGTGATTTCAACAATAGCCAAATTAGGGAAAGAGCCTAAATGTCCACCAAATGATGAATGGATAAAGAAGATGTGGTTTATATATACAATGGAATACTACTTGGCAATGAGAAAGAATGAAATCATGCCATTTGCAGTAACATGGATGGAACTGGAAGGTATTATGCTGAGTGAAATAAGTCAGTCAGAGAAGGACAGATATCATGTTTTCACTCATATGTGGATCTTGAGAAACTTAACAGAAGTCCATGGGAGAAGGGAAGGGGAAAAAATAGTTACAGTGAGGGAGGGTTTGCCTCTGTATTTAAGAGAACAAATTGAGAGTGGATGGGGGTGGGGGAGAGGGGAAAATGGGTGAAGGGTATTGAAGAGGGCACTTGCTGGAATGAGCCCTGGGTGGTGTATGTAAGCCAATTTGACAATAAATTATAGTAATAAAAAAACCCAAAACAAAAACCCCAAATACTACAGGACAAAACAGGCAGCAACCTCTTTGATCTTGGCCACAGCAACTTCCTACTAGACATGTCTCTGGAGGCAATAAAAGCAAACATGAACTATTGGGACTTCAAGATAAAAAGCTTTTGCATGGTGAAGGAAACAATCGACAAAACTAAAAGGCAACCGACAGAATGGGAGAAGATATTTGCAAATGACATATCAGATAAAGGGTTAATATCCAAAATCTATAAAGAACTTATCAAACTCAACATCTCCCAAAAATAATCCAATGAAGAAATGGGCAGAAGACATAAATAGACAGTTTTCCAAAGAAGACATCCAGGTGGTTGACAGACACATGAAAAGATGCTCAACATCCCTCATCATCAGAGAAATACAAATCAAAACCACAATGAGATACCACCTCACAACTGTCAGAATGGCTAAATACAACAGGTGTTGGTGAGCATGTGTAGAAGGGGAACACTTTTGCACTGTTGGTGGGATTGCAGACTGGTGCAGCCACTCTGGAAAACAGTAGGGAGACTCCTCAAAAAATTACAAATAGAGTTACCCTATGGCCCAGCAATTGCACTACTAAGTATTTATCCAAAAGATACAAAAACTGCTGCTTTGAAGGGGCATATGCACCTTGGTGTTTATAGAAGAACTATCAACAATCAACAAAGTATGAAAAAAGCCCAGATGTCCATCGACTGATGAATGATTAAAGAAGATGTGGTATCTATATATACAATGGAATACTACTCAGCAATCACAAAGAATGAAATCTTGTCATTTACAACAATGTGAATGGAACCAGTGTGTATTATGCTAAGTGAGATAGAGAAAGACTGATTTCACTCATATGTGGAATTTAAGTAACAGAACAGATGAACATTGGGAAGGGAAGCAAAAATAAGATAAAAACAGAGAGGGAAGAAAACCATAAAAGACTCTTAAATACATCATAAAAACTAAGAGTTGCTGGAGGAGAGGTATGTGGGGGGATGGGCTAAATGGCTGATGGGCGTTAGGAAGGGCAGTTGTTGGGATGAGCACTGAGTGTTATATGTAAGTGATGAATCACTGGGTTCTACCCCTGAAGCCAACACTACACTGCATGTTAACTAATTGAGTTTAAGTAAATAAAAAATTTTAAAAAGGTTGTTTGAGTTTTCCTTACAGGGAGACTAATGTTGCTGTATTATGAGAGTGTCCTGTTACATCCCATAACCCCCTGCACAGGTCCTGAGATTTGATGTCTGCATTTGTCATGAGACTAAAATGCTTTCAACCAAAACGTGTCTACTGTTCATGCTTCTCAGGCTGGGTTTTCACTTACCCTTTACAGTTACCCTGGGAATTCATTATTTCTTCTGTCTCTCTGACATACATATGATTCATTTTCCTTTTTATTAGTCCAGATTTATAATTGTTCTCGGTATGAGGACCGGTATAAACCATTACACTGTACAAGGGCCCTCTGTCATCTTAGAATTTCTCCATTTCTACATGAGAGGGCCTCCAGGATAAGGTACCCAACCCATATTTAGCCTTAATCATGTTTATTTGGTAAATGCCCTAGGGATTGACCTTAAAAAGAAAACAGCATTTTATATATTTCTTTTCTGTAATCTCAAGGCCTTCTATGAAATTGAAGAATGGGTTCATAGGCTTTGTTCTCTAAAATATTCATACACAATTGACCATCACTCCAACCAAAGAGTCAGGGGAAAACCAAAGAGAGAAAAGAATTCTGACACATGCAATTAAACCTTAGTGGTCTCACCTTAGCCAATTAGATCTGCAGCAATCTCATTTCAAATAAGGTTACATCCTGAAATATAAGATTTGGGGGAACTTTTTATCATATGAATTGGTAGAGACACAGTTTAACCCATAACAATTTATTCAGATTTTCTTAGTTTTTACCTAATGTTCTTCTTCTGTTCTAAGATCCAGTTCAAGGATTCTTTGTGATGTTTAGTCATGATGTTTCCTTAAGCTTCTCTTACTGTGAAACTTTCTTAGACTCTCCTTCTTTTTTGTACCTTTGTCCATACTTACTGAGTGGGGATTATGCCTGACGTCCTTCAGGGGCAAGTATTTACACTTGTTCCTTGAAATATCTGCATGGGAATATGTCTCTTCTCCTTCCATTTATTCATTTATACAACCAGTTAACAATATGGATCATGGACAGATATTTTAGACTTTGAGTTTTAACCCCATACTATTACATTTATTTGGTTGCTCAAATCTTTCCAGTTTTGCCCAATGGGAGCCCTTTAATTTGGCTCATGAGGTCCTTGACACACCCTGTCATTGTGTGTGTGTGTGGGGTGGGGCGCACACACGCACACACACTTGCATGTATGTGGTGGGTGTGCACTGATGTGCTTGTGTTTGTTTTGAAGGATTCTTCACTTTCTGACACTACAGTGTACTCTATGCTCATCCTGTGTAATTCCTGACTAGGAATTAAGCACTTCTCCAAAGAAGCCTACATCTCTTCCCTGGAGAACAGTATTAGAAAGCAGTATGTGGGAAAATGCATCTCATGGCTATGAGGCATCATTGCTTCCAGTCTTGTTCAGATGACAAAGGCATATATATGAGTACACTAACCCAACAATGTGCACATATTGGTGACTATTTCCATATTACACATGATTCCAAACTGCCGTCTCCAGCTCTAATCCATGACCACACACTTCACTTAAGTCTCTTCCCTTGGTTATAGCTGTGACTTTCCATTCCTAAAGTGAGCAATCTGGCCCCACCACCACCACCATTTACTTGCTTGTTCCGTTCCAGTACATAGTGCAGCCAATTCAAAATAATCTACCTGTTCCCCCATGGGATACCACCTTATCTACTAGAGTTCAGAACTTGCATGCAGTTTCTTACATCTTTACATGTAGAGGCTCCACCCATTTTCAAAGTCACACAGCTCAGCAGCTTTCTCCCAACCCCTGCACTGAGGTGGGTTCACGCATTTGCCTTGGAAGTCAATAGAATTGTCACATTCTGCATTCCATCATGGGCCCCAACTCTCCTAAATTAGTTTTTTGCATGTGCACTCTAAGGTTCTGCCATGTGGCTGTACAGTTTTCAATGAGTTCTGGCAATGCCATAGTGTCATTTCAGTGTCATTATACTAACATATAGAATGATTGTATTGCTGGGAAACATTTTCCTCTCTTCATATGATCAACTTTTTTTCTACTTGCAGTCCCCCAGAAACCACAAATGTTTATACTCTCGAGAGTTTTGCCCTTTCCAGTATGTGCTATAACTCTAATCGTCCTGTGAGTCATATCCCATTTTATAAATGTACCACCTATTTGGTGGCATCTTAGTTGGTTCCAGGTTTGAGTGATTAGAGATAAACCTGGAAAAAACATCCATGTGCAGATTTCTGGTTGCTTTCAATTTTTAGTGTTTAGGAATGAAACTGCTATAGACGTTCACATGCAGTTTTTTTCCTATGGACAAAATTTTTTGGGTTTATTTTTATAATTTTGTAATTTTAAGTTGGCATCTATTTCTCAAATCAGGCACTAAGACAAAAACTAACCAGCACCATTTATAACCAATTGGGTAAAATATCATATGCAAACAAGACTGACTTTTTCTTCAAGAAGAGCATGGGTGTAACTGAGGTCCCATGATAAGTTCAGAGGCAAAATAAAATGTTTCATTTATTTAAAAAAAAAAAGAAAAAAATAATATGATCCAGCCTAGAAGCAAAATACCCCAGAAAACAAAAAACAAAACAAAAACATCTGTTTCATGAAGACTCTTTGTCTAAGAATGGTCTGCTCAGAGTGAATTTGAGAACAGAAGGGACAGGAAGAGCCTCAGTCACACGAGGTGTCGCTGGATGGACCTGGGCCCAGAGTATCAGCAAAGGAATAAGGAGCATCACAGACCTAGCTGAGCAGGCGACTGCTGGTCTGTTCCCTCTCTTTACAGATGAGAAAGCAGGTTTTTGTCTCACTTCCCCACAGGCCTGGACCACTGTGCGAGCACTGCTGTCCCATGATGAGCAGTAATAATCGGCCTCGTCCTCAGCCTGGAGCCCAGTGATGGTCAGGGTGCCTGTGTTGCCAGACCTGG
The DNA here is from genome assembly GCF_046562875.1 of Panthera onca. NCBI lineage: Eukaryota > Metazoa > Chordata > Mammalia > Carnivora > Felidae > Panthera > Panthera onca. The sequence continues at coordinate 19,372,223 of NC_138350.1, forward strand.
AGCCGGAGAATCGATCTGGGACCCCGGAGGGTCGATTGTTATTACTATAGATGATGGTTTTGGGGGCCATTCCTGGGAATTGTTGGTGCCAGTTCACACCATAACCACCAATATTAGAGCTGCTTCCAGCGCAGGAGATGGTGACCCTCTGGCCCAGAGAACCAGACACTGAGGGCGGCTGAGTCAACCTAGACTGGGCCCAGGACACTGTAAAGGGGGAGAGACACAGAGAAGGTGATGCTGGTATAGAGACAGGAGGAAGAAGCAGGGCCCATTTTGTCCTCCCAGGAAAGTGTGTCCCTTTCCCCTGTCCCCACATCAGTCACCTGTGCAGTGAGCGAGGAGGATGAGGAGGAGAGGAGACCAGGCCATGGTGGAGGTTATCGCGGATCCTTCCTTCCTTCTGCAGGCCCACAGCTGAGCAGACCTCCCCTAATGTCTCCCTTCCCCTCTTGATCCTCGGAGAGAGGGAGGGCCCATCCATGCAAATGAGAACCTGAGCTCTAGATCCCTCACTGGGCGTGGTCAGGTCCCTGGGCCATCAGTGAGGTCACAGCTGTGAGCCCTGAGCAGAAAGCACAGGCAGTGCCAGGTGCCAGGTCCCAGCTCTGATCACCCCTGACTCCTCTGAAACTGGCCTTGAGCTCCCCCTAATGTCCAGACACAGACACACCATTGTGTGACATGGTGACCAGAGCTCATCAGAGACAGCTCTTGCCTCCTCACTGCTCTGTCCACTGGTTCCTGCATTAGGACCAAGTCAAGTGTCCCCTTATATGTCTTCCCATCACCTGAAGGCAGACTCTATGCTCTAGTCAGATTCTTCAGGGTGAGTCTGTCCATGTCTCTCTTGGCTATTCATGGGTCTGGCCTGATTAAGTGTCTCTACACAAACTCTTCTTAGATCAGGTTTAAGTCCAAAGCACTGACAGGTCCCCATGGACACATGGCCTCTTTTGTGCAGGTCACTGCATCTTTCCTCTTATGTGATTCCTCCCTGGTTTCCAGGATTTCCTTCCTCTGAGGTTCCTGCAGCACTGAGGAGATGGGGAGAGATTCTCTCCAGGTTGTGCATAGAAGTCCTAGTGCCCATGCATAGAGGGGTTACTCACTGAACATCTTTGTAATCCATTATGATTTCCACCTGCTTAAAACAACAGTTCTGCATACATTGTGGGCAGTGATTCCCTCCTAGGATCTGTTCTCCCAGCGCACAGACAGTCTGCAGGAGCCCTGCCATGTGAGGCTGTGTGTGGCACTGACCTCAGAGCACAAAGAACAAACCTGTAGGAAGTTCTAGGAGAAAATGAATAACAATTGCAGATGCTCTGACAAGGATCCGGTGACAGAGATTATGTATTAGTCACCACTTAGCCAAACCTGCATATAAATGGGTGTGTCCTTTTACATAAAATTCATCTCATTAAGATTGATTTAATTTCGATGCTGATGTCATTGAGAAGATGCAGGTAAAATCATTAGTGTATTTTTCCCAGGTCTGTGCTTACTCCAGAGAGAATATGGATGGAGACTGTGGTTAAAATCAAGGATGGAAAAACAATGGAATAGGAATGCCTTCTGTTTTCAGGTGAATAGGAGTCTATAAAATTTTACTAAAGTAGTTTGATTTTTTATTCATTTCTTCTTATTTTTTTTTTAGTCATGAGTTTTATTATCATGGGTCTGACTTAGCAGGATGGAAAGCCCAACATGGTATCCAGTGAAACCCTATAAGGGGCCTGTTCCTTTGAATCTCAGAGCCATCTCGGTGATGGAATTATTAAACACTGAGAGAGGTTCCAGGACAAAACTATTTGGGGTCAGAATTGTCTCTGGGGTGTGCAAAGTTGTATCCCTGTGCCTTGTGTCCAGCATATTCAGGATAGAGCAAGTACTCATTCATCCACCCATGACTAAAAGAATGAATTTTTGTTACCCAAGGCCACCTGGACCCAGAAGTTCCAGGTCATTCAAAGAACCCACATGTGAGTGGTGGAGAGGTGGAGATAAGGGGGACTGTGTCCCTGAGGTCACAAGCCTTGTGGCTCTGGGTTGGAACAGTAGAGTTTGCTGTAAAAGTCCACCATGTCTGGAGGTGTCGCTGAGTATCAGCCCAGCCCTGACAGCAGGGGGAGATTGTGTGTCACTTCCCTATGGCCTTGGCCTCATGACAGCAGCATTCAGGCTGCTGCTCTCGGAATCAATGTACCACACAGCCCCTCAGGTGCAGATTGGAGTCCAGAGATGGTTGTGGACTGAGCTTCCCATGGGGACAGAGACCTGCTATAGGTTTCCTGATATCGGCCTTGTCCCGGGAGAGCTGGTGTTTAGAGCACATCCTGGCTACCTGGTGACAGGACCCCAGTTACACTCACTATTCCTGGGGTTTTCTGCTAATGGGGATTCTGCCTCCCAGTTACTGAGATCCTGAGGATGGCTGGGTGAGCATAGGTTGTCCCTGACTTCTGGAGGGACAAAGAGGCCTAGAAACTGAAGAATCAAAAATAGTAGACACTCAGAGAGAGGGAAGATCCTTGTGTGTCTATGAGTGTGTGTGTGTGTGTGTGTGTGTGTGTGTGTTTCTGTGTGACCAAAAATGAGGTCAACTGGCCCTCAGTTCTTCTTGTGGCTTCCTCACACTGTGAGAGATGATTCTCCATAAAAATCTATCCACAGGTGTCTCCTGGGATTGAGTAGGAGACAGAGATGGGCTAAAGCCTGTGATATAAGGGACAAGAGGAGAATGTTTCCATGGGGGATCTACTGTCCAGATAGTTCTTAAGAAAGAGATTCTGGGGCATAAGAAAAATGATTATATATTTTGACGTTTGCAGGAAGTCTCTGGAAGAGAATCACACCCCCTGAAAGGCTAAGGGAGCCCTACTGTCATCTAGTTTTTAATAGTTCAACTATTATCACAACCAATTTTTTTCTTGACACCTTGGTGTCAAGGTGACCAGGCAGGAGGCAGGGGGGGAGAGATAGCACCCCCTCCTGTCCAGGGTGAAGGTGAGTGGGAGGGTTTTTCGAATAGGAAAGAAACTGCATTTTCTCTTTCCCTTTCCCTGCTGATTTCTTCACTTCCTTATACCCCTTGTCCCTCCTCACTTACATCAAGTCATGGGTCACCATTATCCCCGTACTCCATCCCTCATCACCCACCAAGGATTAGTCTCCTCACCTCACTAGCCCCCTCCCCACGCCCATGGAATCCACCAGGATACTTCTTCTCCCCCTAAATCTGCCAGCTGACTGTGGCTGCAGGTGCACACGCCATGCTGACGGCTCCCACTATGGATTTATGAAACTCCCTCCAGGGTGTCCCTAGTTCAGACACTCCATGACATTTCATTTCTCACATTCCTTTCTGTAATCCATTGTTATGTCTTTCCCTGTCTGCAATACATAGTCAGATTTTCCTCAATTTCTTTGTAGTTAGAAAATATCTTCCATTCAGACTCCACACTGGAAAACAGAAAGTAGAAAGTAAGTTATATGGCATCACCTACTAACTGTTGATGTACTCAGTTGGTTTTCTCATTCAAGACCAAAAAAAATGTTCAATTTGTTTTTCCAATTTGCTTTCATATTTTTCAGGGAGTTTGCAATTATTTTTTAAAACAGATTGCACATGTCTCAAGATGTTTACTTGGCACGTTTACCTTTTTGGTAATACCATTAGAATCACTTTCATTATCTTTAATTTATGAAGAAGTATAATTCTTCTTTAAAATGATTAAAATAAGTAATACAAGTTTTATTTTATACATTTCTAATGGTTTTACTGAATTATTTTATCAGTAAAATATTTTTAAAGTACCCTGAACTCACTATGTAATATATTTCTTCTCTCAAATAAAAACCCTGGGGTCCCTGGTTTGCTCAGTCAGTTAAGCATCTGACCCTTGATTTCAGCTCAGGTCATGATCTCACAGTTCCTGGATCAGGTTCGGAGCTGACAGTGTGGAACCTGCTTGGGATTCTCTCTCTCCCTCAATCTCTGCCCCTCCCGCCTCAGAATAAATAAATAAAATTTAAAAAAAAAGCTCGACTCCTTCTCATTACACTTTACTTCTCATTTTAGTTAGATTCGTTTTGTATTAGTAAGAAATTGAAGAGAAATATTAAGTAGTATTGGCCATAGCAATATTCTTTGATAATTTTTACCCTTTATGTCAATGTTAGATATAAGATAAAAAATGAAATAAAAACATTTATTTTTTATCTGCATCCAATTTTCCAAGAAGTATTCTTTTTGTTAGTGTTTGTTTATATTAAAAATATGGAAAATTTCGGTGTTAAGGTAATATCCAGCCAATGGTCATATTCCTGTTAACAGTATGTGCCACAGCCGCCAACACTGATGTCATTGGTTCAGTGTGCAGGTGAGTCTGGTGATGATTCCAGGGATTCCGAGAGGGAGGGTGGCTGGGACAGAGAATCTGCAAACCCCGGCATATCAGAATGCAGAGAAGGGACAATTTGCAGCTGTTTGGAACCCGAGCCAAAGGCATTTGTCTCAGGCTAGGGGGCTTCCCTGAGGCCCTGAGGGCTGTCTCTACTTATGCAGTGACAGTGGAGCACGAGGAGGACAGGGGTCCAGACCATGGTGACACAGCCTCTTCTTAGGCCACAGAGCTGGGGCTGGGCTGCCTCTGGCTTCTTTTATCCCCTCCCCATGGAACTCACACAGGTGGGGCTTCTCATGCACATGTGACCCATCCCTGCCTCTCCTTGTATGCACACGCAGGGTCTGGAGCCTTTGGACAGGGAGCCTATCTGATGTTCTAGTTTTCCCCATGACTGGGCCTGGAGGAAGCAATTGTTGAGACCACACACAGGTCCATGTACAGGGGACTCAGCCAGGCTCAGAGAAGGCATGCCTACCCAGTCCCCTTAGGCAGCCAGGGCCAGGCCCTGAGGCCTCCTGTCAGCTGGGACCCCTGTCCTACAGAAACCCCCAGACATGGTCTCACATCGCCCCCGCTGGTCTCCACGAGAACCCCTCCTTCGTTCCCTTTGTGCTCAAATCTCTTTTTCTCCTGCTTCTCTGATGCTTGTGTTCCCATCAAATGAGAGTGGCCTTCCAGGGAAGGACAGAGATGCCACGCTGGTGTGCTGTCCCTGATAACGCATCCTCTGTGGATGGGAGTCAAGGGGAAGGACACAGGCAGTCCTGACCCGGGAAAGCCTGTGAACTGCTGTGGAGCTGAGGACAAGACACAGGGAACAGAGAACAGAGGGGATCTGTCCCCGGGAGGGGCTCAGAGGAGGTGGGCTGACTCTGGGGGCAGAGTGTGGACAGGAGCTCACTTAGGGGACACACACCTTCACTGAGGAGGACACACATTGTGGGAATGTGAGGCCTTTCTGGAGCAGGACAGACAGGACTCAGCAAACCCTGATGCGGCTGCTGCAGGTGTGGGGATAGAATAGGACCTGGGCAGGGCAGGGACCACTACGGCGCCATCCTGTGACCTCCACTCCATGTGCTGGGAGACTTTTAATACCAGCTATGCCTGTCATCAGTGCTGCTTATTAGAGATATAGCTCTGAGGGAAGTTCCAGGACAGAACTGGAGACAGGGATATCTGGAAGGGGACACTGGGCAGAGGGGCAGCTGGAGGAAGATGGCAGCAGAGGAAACAGGGAAGGGAGAAATGGCACAAGTCCCCGGATAGGGCATAGGGAGATGACTGACTGGGCCCTGGACTATGGGAGAGGGAGGGATGGTCCAGAGTGTCAGGTGGATGGATCGTGATACTACAGAGATACGGGTGCCCCGAATGTCACAGGTGAGGTCAGGTGGGAGAGCAGGTGGAGGGCAGGTGATGGGTCTGCTGTCCCTGTGTCACATTGAAACCATGATGTGAAGTGTGGAGAGGTGTAGAAATGTCACAGACAATCAAGGCTGCAGGAATGCCTTTCCTCCCCTATAGGAAGAATGCAGTTGTTACAGCAACTGCCTACGTGAGAGCTTTGTCTTCATCATTCATTCATCCATTCAATCACTCACTCATTCATTCTTTAAGCAAATATATATGGAATGTCCACATGTGTCAGACTGGAAGTATAATGGGGGCAAGGACAGGGTCTAGGTCACGACGGCAGGAGGAACTGATGATTGAGCATGATGGCGATGGTCCCATGGCTACTCCAGGGTCTGAGGACTTCACTGTGTCCCCCAGAGGTGCTGAGGGCTAAGATGTGTGAGTCTCCCACGGAGTCTTCCCTCCCAGGCATGCAGCTTGGGGCAGAGGTAGTTGTCTCTGTGCCTGCAAGGACCTGCAGGTTTACAAGGCTCTCTCATTCCCTGAGACACCTCAGCTTTGACCTGTTTGGGGTCCAGGTGCAAGAGGAGGCAAAGGGAGGAGGTCACAGTTCCAGTCCTGAGGACACCGCCATGCACTGAGCTCTGAAGACTTCAGACTCTGTGCTCCACTATTGATAGAATCCTGGTGGCACTGAAAACCTCTCCTTTCTCCCCATCAATGGTTTTGGGGAACAGACTGTTTTGTTCAGCCCCTGCAAGTGTTTTTTCCCTTTTTCTTTGTCTCCAGCTACTTTTGCGGGGGGACTGCTTTTCTTGCACGATCCTGATGCACTGCACTCCCCCCACCTCCTTCTCTTTCTCTTTCTGTCTTCCCTCAGCGAAAATGGCTCCGTACCCTCTGCAGATTTTCTCTCCCCCAGATGACCGCTCTGCATCACATACCTGTACAGTTCTGTGGCTCAAGTTGCACAGATTGTTGCCTTAACCCTCAGATCAATTTCCTAAGTGTTCAAAATAGCTTGGTGCTGATGTAGCTGCATTTCAGGGATATGGCAAGCTCAGGGTCTCCATGCTGCTCTGCCAACCTAACTCCTCCTCCCCCAAATCAGGTTTTTATTTAGTCTTTTGAAGATGCATTTTTAAATGCTTATTTATTTTTGAGAGAGAGAGAGAGAAGAGAAGGGGAGGGGCAGAGAGAGACAGAGACACAGAATCTGAAGCAGGCTCCAGGCTCTGAGTGGTCAGGACAGAGGCTGATGAGGGGCTCGAACTCACGAGCTCTGAGATGATGACCTGAGCCGAAGTCAGACACTTAACCGATTGAGCCACCCAGGTGCTCCGACAATCAGGATTTTGATAAGAAAATAGAACAATCCACTTACTAACCTTTACATGAAAGTGGATAATACACAAAAATGCAAAGGAGAAATGACACGTGGACAAAAATCAAAAATGAAAAAAAATAATACTCTTAACCTCTCTTAACAATAAATAAAAGCATACTTTACTAGGAAATAGAAATGGTTTCATTTAAAAAACAAACAAATTTCCAAAAATAAAAGCAGACCAATTTCCTTAGAAAAAGAATAGATAATTTATTAGGGACTTTTCCACAAAAAGGCATAAGACGTGATTAACTTCACCAAAAACCACTAGCAATCTTCAGAGATCATAATTTCATTTGCTTGCTTCATATATATACATATATATGAAGCATATATATATATATGCATATAAGCATAACATATATGAAGCATATATATATATATGAAGCATATATATATTTAAATCATCAAAAACAATGGAAAACTTAAATTCTTATGGAAAGAAATATACAGTGATACAAACACTTGGCACATAAAATACAGAAAAAGGAAAATTGTGGAATATTATGAAATATTGACATAAATATTCTAAATAAAATATCAATAGTGGGATACCCTTGTCAGACTAAAATAGTCATACTATGACCACATGTGAGTTTTGCAAATATGGAGTGGGATTACATATGGGTGATTCCTCTAAGGTAAGACAACAAATTAGTAAATCAACAGATGAAAATCACGTGATCTCTCTGGACTGTGAAAAGTCATTTGCATAATTGAAAACAAAGTTTTTAAAAATTATTTTATTTATTTTTAAAAATTTGCATCCAAGTTAGTTGGCATATAATGCAATAATGATTTCAGGAGTAGAATCCAGTGATTCATCTCCTACACATAACACCCATAGCTCAACCCAAGTGTCCTCCTTAATGCCTCCTTGCCCATTTAGCCCATCCTACCAATAACAACCACTCCAGCAACCTTCAGTTTATTCTCTGTATTATAAGAGTCCCTTATGTTTTGTCCCCCTCCCTGTTTTTATATTATTTTTACTTCCTTTCCCTTCTGTTCATCTATTTTGTATCTTAAATTCCACACATGAGTGAGGTCATATGCTATTTGTCTTTCTCTGACTAACTAATTTTGCTCAGCATAATACCCTCTAGTTCCATCCACATTATTGCAAATGGCAAGATTTCATTCTTTTTGATTGCTGAGTAATACTTCATTGTATATATGTACCACATCTTAATCCATTCATCTGTTGATAGACATTTGGGCTCTTTCCTTACTTTGGCTATTGTCAATAGTGCTTCTATAAACATTGGGGTGCATGTGCCCCTTCAAAACAGCACCCCTGTACCCTTTGGATAAATACATAGTATTGCAATTGCTGGGTCGTAGTGTAGTTCTATTTCTAATTTTTTGAGGAACCTCCATACTGTTTTCCAGAGTGGCTACACCTGTTTGCATTCCCACCAGCAATGCTAAAGTGTTCCTCTTTCTCCCCATCCTCACCAACATCTGTCTTTGCCTGAGTTTTTATTTTAGCCATTATGACAGGTGTGAGGTGGTAGCTCATTGTGATTTTGACTTGTATTTCCCTGATGATGACTCATGTTGAACATTTTTTTCATGTGTCGGTTGGCCATCTGGATGTCTTCTTTGGAAAAATGTCTATTCATGTCATTTCTTCACTGGATTATTTGCTTTTTGGGTGTTGAGTTTGACAAGTTCTTTATAGATTTTTGATACTAACACTTTATCTTTTATGTCATTTGCAAATATCTTTTCCCATTCGTAGGTTGCCTTTTAGTTTTGTTGATTGATTCCTTCGCTGTGCAGAAGCTTTTCATCTTGATGAAGTCCCAATAGTTCATTTTTGCTTTTGTTTCCCTTGCCTCTGGAGACATATTGAGTAAGATGTTGCTGCAGTGGAGGTCAAAGAGGTTTTTGTCTGCTACTTCCTCTAGGATTTTGAAGGCTTCCTGTCTTATGTTTAGGTCTTTCATCCATTTTGAGTTTATTTTTGTGTATGATGTGAGAAAGTCGTCCAGGTTCATTCTTCTGCATGCCATTGTCCAGTTTTCCCAACACGATTTGCTGAAGAGACTGTCTATTCCATTGGATATTTTTTCCTACTTTGTCAAAGATTAATTGGCCATACGTTTGTGGGTCCATTTGTAGGTTGTCTATTCTATTCTGTTCCATTGATCTGAATGTCTGTTTTTGTGCCAGTACCATACTGTCTTGATGATTACAGCTCTGTAACACATCTTGAGGTCTGAAATTATGATGCCTCCAGCTTTGATTTTCTTTTTCAGGATTGTTTTGGCTCTTCAGGGTCTTTTCTAGTTCCTCACAATTTTTAGGATTTGTTCGTTCTAGCTCTGTGAAGAATGCTGGTGTTATTTTGATAGAGATTTCATTGAATATGTAGATTGCTTTGGGTAGTATTGACATTTTAGCAATATTTGTTCTTCCAATACATGAGCATGGGATATTTTTCAATTTTTTTGCGTCTTCTTCAATTTCTTTCATAAGCTTTCTATAGTTTTCAGTGTGTAGATTTTCACCTCTTTGGTTAGGTTTATTCCTAGGTATTTTATGGGTTTTGGTGCAGGTGTAAATGGGTTTTATACTTTGACTTCTCTTTCTGTTGTTCATTATTGGTGTATAGAAATGCAACCGATTTTTGCGCATTGATTTTATATCCAGCAACTTTGCTGAATTCATGGATCCGTTCTAGCAGTTTTTTGGGGGAATATTTTGGATTTTCCATATAGAGTGTCATGTCATCTGTGAAGAGTGAAAGGTTGACTTCCTCCCTGCATATTTGGATGCCTTTTGTGTCTTTGTGTTGTCTGATTGCTGAGGCTAGGACTTCCAATACTATGTTAAACAACAGTGGTGAGAGTGGACACCTCTGTCGTGTTCCTGACCTTAGGGGGGAAGCTTTCAGTTTTTCCCCATTGAGGATGATATTAGCAGTGGGTCTTTCATATTTGGCTTTTATGATATTGAGGTATTACCCTTCTATCCCTACTTTCTTGAGGGTTTTTATCAAGAAAGGATGCTGCATTTTGTCAAATGCTTTCTCTGCATCTATTGAGAGGATCATGTGGTTCTTGTCCTTTCTTTTATTAATGTGATGTATAACATTGATTGATTTGCAGATATTGAATCAGTCCTGCATGTTAGGTATAAATACCACTTGATTGTGATGAATAATTCTTTTAATGCATTGTTGGATTGGTTGGTTAGTATCTTGTTGAGAATTTTTGCATCCATTTTCATCAGGGAAATTGGACTATAGTTCTCCTTTTTAGTGGAGTCTTTGTCTGGTTTTGGAATCAAGGTAATTCTGGCCTCATAGAATGAATTTTGAAGTTTTTCTTCCATTTCTATTTTTTAGTACAGCTTCAAAAGAATTGGAGTTACCTCTTCATTAACTGTTTGGTAGAATTTTCCTGGAAAGCCATCCAGCCCTGGAGTCTTGTTTTTTGGGAGGTTCTTTATTACTAATTCAATTTCTTTACCGGTTATGGGTCTGTTCAAATAATCTATTTCTTCCTGTTTCAGTTTTGGTAGTTTATATGTTTCTAGGAATTTGTCCATTTCTTCCAGATTGCCCAGTTGTTGACATACAATTGCTCATAATATTCTTCTTCTTCTTCTTTTTTTTTTTTTTATTTCTACAGTGTTCGTTGTGACTTCTCTTTCATTTCTGATTTTATTTATTTGGGTCCTTTCCTTTTTCTTTTTGATCAAACTGGTTAGGGGTTTATCAATTCTGTTAATAATTTTAAAGAACCAGCTCCTGTTTTTATTGATCTGTTCTACTATTTTTTTGATTTCCATAGCATTGATTTCTGCTCTAATCTTTATTATTTCATGTCTTCTGCTGGTTTGCGGTTTTATTTACTGTTGTTTTTTCAGCTCCTTAAGGTGTAAGGTTAGGTTGTGTATCTGAGACCTTTCTTCCTTCTTTAGGAAGGCCTGGATTGCTATATACTTCCCTCTTATGACTGCCTTTGCTGCATCCTAGAGGTTTTGGGCTGTCAGATTATCATTTTCATTGGCTTCCATGTACTTTTTAATTTCCTATTTAACTTCTTGGTTAACCCATTCATTCTTTAGTAGGGTGTTCTATAATTTGCAAGTATTCATTGTCTTTCCAAATTTTTTCGTGTGTTTGATTTCGAGTTTCATAGCATTGTGGTGTGAAAATAAGCATGGTGTGATCTCTGTCTTTTTGAACTTGCTGGTGGCTGATTTGTGACCCAGTATGTGATCTATTCTGGAGAACATTCCATGTGCACTCGAGAAGAATGTGTATTCTGCTGCTTTAGGAAGAAATGTTCTGAATATATCTGTTAAGTCCATTTGGTCCAGTGTATAACTCAAAATCATTGTTTTCTTGTTGATTTTCTGTTTAGATGATCTGTTCATTGCTGTTTAGTGGGGTATTGAAGTCCCCTACTCTTATGGTATTATTATCAATGAGGTTCTGTATGTTTGTGATTAATTGATTTATATATTTGGGTATCTACACATTGGGGATATAAAGGTTTACAATTCTTAGATCTTGTGGATAGACCCCTTATTTTTAATATAATGCCCTTCTTCATCTCTTTTTACAGTCCTTATTTTACAATCTAGATTGTCTGATATAAGTATGGTTTCTCTGGCTTTCTTTTGGTGACTATTAGCATGATAGATGGTTCTCCATCCCCTTACTTTCAACCTGAAGGTGTCTTTAGTTCTAAAATGGGTCTCTTGTAAACAGCATATAGATGGATCTTCTCTTCTTATCCATTCTGTTATCCTATGTCTTTTGATCAGAATGTTTAGAACTTTGACATTTAGAGTGAATACTGAAAGATATGAATTTAGTGCCATTGTGTTGCCTGTAGAATTGGAGTTTCTGGTGGTGTTCTCTGGTCCTTTCTACTCTTTGTTGCTTTTGGCCTTTTTTGTTTTGTTTTGTCTTTTCTTCTCTCAGAGACTCCCTCTTAAAGTTTCTTGCAGGCTGGTTTAGTGGTCACAAACTCCTTTAGTTTTTGTTTGTCTGGGAACTTCTTTATTTCTTGCATATTTTTCCAATTCAGCACATTGAATATGTCCTGCGACTCTTTTCTGGCCTGCTAAGTTTCTGTGGATAGGTCTGCTGTGAACCTGATATGTCTTACCTTATAGGTTAAGGACTTTTTTTCCCTTGCTGTTTTCATAATTCTTTCCTTGTCTATTTGGTGAATTTGACTATGTTATGCCTATTGATAGTTGGTTTTTGTTGAATCTAATGGGAGTTCTCTGTGCTTCTTAGATTTTGATGTTTGTGTCTTTCCCCAGGTTAGGAATATTTTCCATTATGATTTGCTTGCATAAACTTTCTACTTGTTTTTCTCTCTTTTTATCTTCTGGGACTCCTATGATTTGGATGTTATTCCTTTTTAGTGAGTCACTGAGTTCTCTAATTCTTACATTGTGCTCTTTTGCCTTAGTTCCTCTCCTTTTTTCTGCTTCCTTATTCTCCATAATTGTATCTTCTATATCACTAATTTGCTTTTCTGCTTCATCCATCCTTGCAGCCATGACATCACTTCGAGATTGCAGCTTAGTTATATCGTTTTTAATTCCGTCCTGACTAGATTTTATTTCTTTTATCTCCACAGAAAGGGATTCTATTCTTTTTTTTCAACTCCAGTTAATATTCTTATTATCATGATTCTAAATTCTAGTTAAGACATCTTACTGATATCTGTGTTGATCAGGTCTCTGGCTGTCATTTCTTCCTATTCTTTCTTTTAGCATGAATTCCTTTGTTTTGTCATTTTGGAGGAAGAAAAAGAATTAATAAAATAAAAAATAAAAATTAAAAAGATTAAAAACAAACAAAAAAATCAAATAAAGGAAGCTAGATCCTTGGTATGCTTTGGTCTTGTTGTTGAAAGAAGCTTGATTGAACAGAGAAAAAAGGGAATGGAAAGAAAAGAAAAAAAATAATGTTTAAAAATTAAGAAAATGTATACAATAAAACAGAATAAAATGAGTTGAAGAAGGTAAAATAGAATAAAAAATAAATTTCTAAAAATTATAGTCAAAAAATTTAAAAAATTATATGAAAGTGGAAAGTAAAAAATAATTTTTTCTCTTTCTGTATCCAAGAATAAGAAAGAAGAGAAAAAAAAAAAGAAAACACAAAACAAAGAAATGAATAGATGGACCAGCAAACAGAATGAAATCCGAATGAAATTACATCCAGTTTCCCCTACAAGTCAAACTATGAAGCACTTTATAGTCCATACCCTAAGGAGTGGGAGAGACTTGTGGTGTTCTTCTAGGGCTTGGTTGGTGCAGTTGGTCGGGGCTTGGTGTCATGGCTCCATTCTCCACTAGGTGGTGCTACTTAACTTACTGAAGTGGATTGGTGTGGCACGGTGTGTGGGATGTGCGTTGATGCATGGGAGAGGTTAAAATGGCGTCACCTAACTTTCCAGTCTCTAGATCAGAACTTTGTGCTTTATCTGACTGGCAATCAAGCACCCCTCCTAGGTCTCTGGGGTCCTTCCATTCCCCACTTCTATAGTGTCCCTGTCCAAGACATCAGCCTGCCAGGCAGCACCTCCCTCCCAAATTTTATGTCATATGGGGCTGTATTTCTAAACCCTTCACTTCTGAGGGCCCTGCCACCTGGACCCGCTCCAACTCTTTCACGGATGGTCTCCCTAGGCCATGGCCAGATGCCGGCTTGCCCCCAGGAAAGTTCCTGCTATCACGCAGCTGTAGAGACTCAGAGGTGTGGCTGGATGTTGGCCTGCCACAGAATAAGTTTGTGTGATCGTGTAGTGGTAGCATTTCAACGCAATAACAACACACTATCCACGTCAGGTTTCGCCTCACCCTGGCGTTTCTGTTCCAATACCAGCAATTGTGTTCTCCGAGGTCCTCTGGGAGCTTTGCCTGTGGGGAGTCCGTACAACCTCTACCAAATGCCCTCCTAGCAGGGTACCAGGGAAACTGCTTCTCCCATGTGGCCCGTCGATCCCTCAGACCTCACTGCCTGTCCTTGGGAATTTGGTCTTCCCACCAGCACGCCGCCAGGTATTGCGCTGCAGTGTTTCCAGTGCTGTCCTGCCCTGGTAATAGAGTCATAATGATACTAAAACCCTCTCCTTTCTGCTTTCTGCTTTCTCCCTTTCTTATTCAGGCACTTATGGGTGCTTCCACTCTTTCTCTCCAACTACTTTTGCAGGGAGTGCTTTTCCTGTATGTTCCTTCCTTTCTCTGTCCTCTGTCCCCAAATACCATTCCCTACCCTCTGTGGCTTCTCTCTCCCCCAGTTCACCTCTCCGTGCCAAGTACCTTCCAAGTTCTGTGGCTCAAGTTATGCAGATTGTTGTGTTAATCCTCAGAGCAATTTTCTAGGTGTGCTAGAAATAATGGTTTGGTGCTGATCTAGCTGCATTTTAGGGATGAAAGAAGCCTAGAACTTCCATGCTGCTCCACCATCTTGGTCCACTCCACCTGAAAGCAAAGCTCTAATAAAAACCACATAAAATGGAAGCAGACAGAGATTTTATAATGTGATAACACACTCTCTACCCACACATCAGACTCAGTCCCACAACCAGAAAATTAGCTAATGGGGTGGGGACGGGAGGACATTTCTATAAGATCAAAAGACTAATCTGAGCTAAACACCATTATTATGCAACATCTTTCTGCAAGTATTATACAATGAAAGTGAAGAAGAAAAGTCACTGGTTGGGTCTCAGCATTGATGGGAATGGACAGGGACTCATTTCAAATGACTGAAATATATGTTTCAGCTATAGGTAATCCAGGGCTTATGCTTCAGTGAGAGAAGAAATCATCCCAAAGAGCAAAAAAAGTACAGGCATTCTTATTGAAGACTAATAAGAGGATTAAATAGGTCTGGAAACTTCTAGAAATGGGTAAATGACCAAGGATGGAGACCCTGGATTCGTCAGAGGTCAGGTGGGAGTTGAGAACACTGGACCTACAACCCCCAGTCCGTGAACTTCGGTGCAAAGAAACCTCGTGTCTCAACCTGATGGGCAAGATGAGCTTCCTTGTGTCCTTTGAGACCCTTTGTCTAGGAAGGGGCTGCTGTGAGTGACATCGGGGACAGAAGGGAAGGAGGAGCCCTCACTCCCAGGTGGTGCTGCTGCGTGCACCAGGGCCCATGGTGGCAGTAGCAGGAGCATCAGAAGCAGAAGCCACAGGCTGAGCCTGGTAAGCTGCTGGGGCCTCGCCCTCCCTGAAGATGAGAAAGGGGTTTTGCTTTCAGTTCTCATGGGCCTGGGACTCTGTGTGAGCCCAAGATGCTGTCACAGTGGGGGTGAGGGGGCAGGGAGGAGCAGCCTTATCCTCAGACCTCAGCCCTGTGATGATCTCAGAGTGAGAGTTTCCAGACACGGAGTCAAAAAATGAATCAGGGTCCCCAGAGGATCTAACCATCATAATAGATGAGGATTTAGGGACAATTTATGGGAACTGTTATTATCAGGACACATATTGGACACGCCTGATGTGTCCTGACTCAGACAGAGCTGAATATTGTGTCCCTGTGTCTGCCATGACCTGTCATGGACCCTGTCTTCAGGACAGCCTGCCCCTGGAATGCAGGAATTTGTGCCCAGTTTGAGAAAATCACACAATATCTTGCTCCTAATGAGAGGCTTCAAGGAGAAATTTCAGAGAATGTGGAAAGACTGTAGACAAAATTCCTTGAGGTGGGTCTCAGACCCCAGTTTATATCAAAAAAGCAGCAGCTCAGATGGCCAAAAAGTCAGGGATAGATGGGAAGTCCCATTGCTGAGAGGACAGCAGGTTTTTGTCTCACTTCCCCACAGGCCTGGAACACTGTGTCAGCACCTTGAGTAATGTCAACAGACTGGCAGTAATAATCAGCCTCGTCCTCAGCCTGGAGCCCAGTGATGGTCAAGGAGCCTGTGTTGCCAGACGAGGAGCCAGAAAATCTGTCAGGGACCCCTGAGGGTTGATCGCTACTATCATAGATGAGGAGTTTAGGGGCCTTTCCTGGAAGCAGCTGGTACCAGTTCACACCAGCAATACCGATGTTGTTGGCACTTCCAGCGCAGGAGATGGTGACCGTCTGGCCCAGGGCCCCAGACACTGAGGGTGGCTGAGTCAGCACAGACTGGGCCCAGGACCCTGGAAGGGGAGAGACAAAGAGAAGGTGATGAAGAATCAGGTCACACATGTTATCCCAGGACCGCTTCCCTTGTCCCCACATCTAGTCACCTGTGCAGTGAATGAGAAGGGTGAGGAGGAGAGGGGACCAGGCCATGGTCGAGATCATCACTGATCCTGCCTTCTGTGGCTGAACAGCTGAGCAGACATCCCGTAATCTGTTCCTTCTCCTTTTCATCCTCTGAGAGAGGGAGGGCCCATCCATGCAAATGAGACCCTCAGCTCTTCGACATTTCAATGGCACGGGGTCAGGTCCCTCTGCCTGAGGATGTCAGGGTGGAGGGAAGGGGAGGGGCTCTGTTGGGTAAGAGGGTGGTGAGGTCACAGTTGTGAGCCCTGAGCAGAGGGCACAAGCAATAGCAGGTGGCAGGTCCCAGCTCTGGTCATCTGTGACTCCTCAGAAACAAGTGATATGTGCCCCCTGGTGTCCAGGCCTGGACACAACATTATGTGACATGGTGACTAGAGCCCATCAGAGAGAGTCCCTGCCTCCTCACTGCTGTGTCCACTGTCCCATTCCTTCAGGCCAGGCCAGGTGTCCCCCTGTGTGACTTCCCATCACCTCAGGACACACTGTGCTCTACTCAGGCTCCACATAGTGAGCGTGTCCACGGCTCCCTTGGCTGTTGATGGGGCAGGACTAAGGTGGTGACTCTTGTACAACCACACAGATGAGGATCAGGGCCAGAACTGTGATGGGTCCACATTGGCACCTGGCCAGTTCTGTGCAGGAGGCTGATTTCTTTCCTCTGCTTGTTTCCTTTCTGGTTTCAAAGTTATCCTTTCCCAGAAGTTCCCTCAGCACTGAGGAGACAGGGAGCCCTTTTCTCCAGGTTGTGGGTAGATGCCCTTGTGTGCCTTCCTAGGGGGGTTACACACTGACCATCTTCGTCGTCTGTCACTACTTCCACCTCCGCGAAACAACAGTTCTCCACACACTGTGGTTAGTGATTCCCTCCTAGGATCTGTCCCCCCAGCACACAGACCCAAGTCTGCAGGAGCCCGAGTGTGGCCCTGACCTCAGAGCACAAAGGGCAAACCTGCAGGAAGCTCCAGGAGGGAAGGAGTGACAGCTGCGGGTGCTCTGACGGGGACCTCGTCGCAGATTCATGTGTCTGTCACCACTTGGACAACTGCTACCTCAAAATGAATGTGGGTGATTTTATACAAAATTCAGTTCAGCAAGAATTATTTAAACTCAATGACACTGTTAATGGGAAGATGCGGGTACAATCATGAGTATGTTTTCATAGATTCGTGCTTATTGCAGAGAAATTATGGATTGAAATAGTAGTTGAGAAAATGGATGAAAACCTAATGGAAAAGATGTGACTTTAGTTCTTGGTTTAATCGGGGTCTTGTAAACTTGTTTCTAAATCACTTCATGCTTTTGGGCACCTGGGTGGCTTAGTTGGTTAAGCATCCAACTTCAGCTCAGGTCATGGTCTCACAGTTCATGGGTTGGAGCCCCGCATCGGGCTCTATGCTGACAGCTTGGAGTTTGGAGCCTGCTTTGGATTCTGTATCTCCCTCTCTGCCCCTCCCCCACTCATGCTCTCTCTCTCTCTCTCTCTCTCTCTCTCTCTCTCAAAACTAAATAAACATTATAAATTTAAGAAAAAAAATAAAAAAATAAATCATTTTTATTACTGTTGTTATTATTAATTTATTTTTTAATCATGACTTTGTATATTAGGTCTGGTCCTTCAAGTAGAAGGAAAGCCCAACATGGTGTCCAGGGAAGCACCATTAGTAGCCTGTTCCTGTGAACTTCAGACTCATCTCAGTGATGGAATTTAACACAGAACTTCCAGGATGGACTGACTAGGAGTCAGACTCATCTCAGGGGTGGGTAAAACAATCGTTGCTGTGTTTTGTGTGTCCTGTATGTTCAAGATAGAGCAATTAATTGCTCATTCAGTCACCCATGACCAGAGGAATGTATTTCTATTACCCAAGGCCAATTTGACCCAGAAAATTCTTTCAAAGATCCCACATTTGACTCTGGGTGAGGTGGAGATAAGGGGCACTATGTCCCTGAGGTCACAGTCCCTGTAGCCCTTGGTTGGATCGACTTTTCAACAGAGGTCCATCCTGGCTGGAGGTGCCACTGGAGTGTCACAGGAGTGACAGTTCAGCCCTGAGAGCGCAGGGAGACTGTGTTACGTCCCCAGGGCCTTGAGCTCTGTGGGAGCAACACTGAGGCTGCTATCCCAGAATCAACGTGCTGATCAGCCTCAGGCATGGACTGGAGTTCAAAGATTATTAGGGCTGAACTGCCCACAGAGATAGAGACTTGCCCTGGGATTCCTGAGCATCAGCCTTGTCCCAGG
Source organism: Panthera onca (assembly GCF_046562875.1). Lineage (NCBI taxonomy): Eukaryota > Metazoa > Chordata > Mammalia > Carnivora > Felidae > Panthera > Panthera onca. The sequence continues at coordinate 19,390,894 of NC_138350.1, forward strand.
AGAGCAGGTGTTCGCGGCATGTCCTGCCCTGGTGACAGGATCCCAGTCACACTCGATGTCCATGGTATTTCCTGCTGAAAAGATTCTGCCTCCCGGAGGTTGTGACTCTGAGGATGGCTGGGTGAGCACAGGCTGAACCTGACTTCTGGAAAGACAGAGAATCCCAGAAACTGCAGAGTCCATGACAATAGACACTGAGAGAGAGGAGAGAGCCGTGTGTGTGTGTGTGTGTGTGTGTGTGTGTATGAAAGAGAGAGAAAGAAAGAACAAAAATACACCCCAGTGCCCTCAGGAAGACTTCCACTCAGTGGCCAAGCATGAATACAAGTGTTCCCCTGTCCGTCTCTGATTTCTCAACTCCCTGAGTGTTGATCTCCATGCAAACTGATTCCTGGGGCTGGCTCATTGCAATACACACCAGTGTCCTGAAGCTTGGAGTTAAAGAAGGTCAGTGTCCTGAGTGCTATTTCTCTTGCACAAGGATGGAATTTACACGAGGAGGAGGAATTTGGTGCAGATTAGCTCTGACAGTAATTCCACTGAATCAGAAGTTCAAGTCTTCTGGATGGAGAGACTTCTGTCCATTTTCATCCCTATAGACACAAAGCCCCGCAGCTTTGGGGTCTTCAGGTCTCAGCAGGCACAGGACCAGGGGTTACCACACATCCCCGTTATTCCCCCTCCCCCAACTCTTGCATCACAGCCATCCTCCCTGCACCTCCAGGATCCCCCGATGCCTCCCTTGTGTTGACCATGAGAGAGCATCTACTCTTATTCTGGCAAAGGGCCAATGCATGAGACTCCACTGATTGGAGCAAAGTGTGTGTGGCTGAGTGAGTGTCCTGATGGTCTTAGGAAACAAATATTTTGGGGAACAAGAGAAGTTGGCATGTATTGAAATATGCAATCAATCTTTCCTTTTTTTGACTATTTCAACAGTGACCTTTTGTGGGTCCTCACTAATTCTGAAGAAGATAAATAAGTACACCAATAGTCCAAGTCTGGATAAGCATTCATTTGTAAGAAATACAGTAATCGTGTCAGCATATTAGAGACTGATGGAGGCTGATGCTGCATAGGAGCTACAATCTGGGGATGACAGCAGGAATCAAATGATGAAGGGATTTCATGCTGATCCAATTTCTGCGACTTCTCCCTACAGATGGACACTGCACACTGGAAACTACAGCAAGATCGTTTCCAGTGTTCTCTAAAATCGTAACCTGGAGACAGCATTCACACCTGAATAGCCAGAGGGATAGACTGAAGCCTGAGGGAGGCAGGAACAGAGGGGAGAAAAGGTGGGGTATGGTATGCGGTGGGGGGGGGGAGGGTATTGTCAGTGTAAGAAACAGTTGTGACCACTTTTTTGTCTTCAGAGAAAGAGAAAATTGTGTCTGTGACCAAGGTAGGTATTAACATATCAGCTATGGATGTATCATTAGTACAAAGAGTTACATTTAATGGATGAGTATGACTGTCATCATTTTCAGTTGAGACGATATTGTGAGATCTTAGAAACCGTGGGTTTCTGTCCCGATTCCTGGCATAGAGCTCCTGAAGCCTTCAGCATTTCCTAGGTGACAAGGCCACTAGGAGCATTTTTGTTTCAGTGAGGCAACCCTAGAAAGGCTCCTGGCTGGGAGTGGTCCCCAGAAAGTCTGAGCCATGACCAGACGCTTGGAATATCCAGCCTCCCCCTTGCTGGGAGGGGAGAAGAGCTGAATGTGGAGTCAATGGTTGATTACGTTTACATGAAGACTCAATAAAAATGCCAAAATATGGGATTCAAAGACTCCCACATAGGTGGACACATTCATATAGGGAAGGTGACACACCCCAACTGCACGGGGACGGGAGCTCTTGTTTGGGGGCTCCTGTCAGACCTCTACCCATGTGCTTCTTCGTCTGACCATTCATCCTACTCTTTCAGTATCATTCCGTGAACTGGCAAGTGGAAGTAAGAGTTTCCCTGAGTTCTGTGAGCAGCTCTAGCAAATTAATCAAACCTGCGGAGGGTGCACGGGAACCCCTGTTTGTATCACGTTGGACAGAACTTATGGGTTAACTACTATTTGTTATCGGCGTTGGAATAGGAGTTGTCTCCTGGGACAGAGCCCCTAACCTGTGCATCTGACACCATTTCCAGGCAGATAAGTTGAGTGTTACATTTATTTAAATTGTAGAACCCGCAACTGATGTTGTAGACAATCACTTGACAAACAAAGCATAGAATTGGTGACCCAAAGTGTGAGAAATAAAACATTCTGGATGAATAATAAAAGAGATACAGTGGGAGGGAAAAACTGAGGTCTTTTGCTTTTATATGATTCTTTCTTATTAATTTTCTCCACACCCTGGGGCATGTGCGCTTGGGATCTATGCCCCCACCCACGTGTGCTCCTGGAACCCCTGTGCTGTCCCAGCAACAGTGTAATCTGTGTGTCACTCCTTTCTTCTCAAGGACAGGTCTCACCACAGAGGTGTCTCCCTTACAGGAGCCTCCACAGAAGCTTGTCAGGAAAAATACTCAGAGACTAGGTCTGTGGGTTCAGGAGTTTTTGCCTCACATCCTCCTTATCTGAGATGCTGTGACTAATGAAAGCTGCTCCCACTGCCATGAGCTGTAGCACAGTAATAGTCAGCCTCATCCTCAGGCTGCAGCCCAGAGAGGAGCAGAAGCCCTGCCTTGGCCGAGGCATCTTTGGATCCAGAGAAGTGGCGGGAGACTCCAGATACTAACTCCTTAATTGAGTCTGAGTAGTAGTACAGGAGATACTGGGGAGGGCTCCCTGGCTTCTGCTGGAACCAGTATATGATACAGCATTAACACTAAAGCCACTGCTCAGGGTGCAGGTGAGTCTGGCTGTCATTCCCAGAGATGCAGAGAGGGAGGGCAGCTGGGTCAGCACAGGCTGGGACAGGGAACCTGCAAACACAGACACTCATGAGCGATGGGGCGGGGACCAGGGTAAAAAGTTTCCTAGTGTCTGAGCCAGGTGGGCCGAGACCACCTGGAAGGCTTCTCTGTGTCCCTGGTGCCTGTCCCTACGTGTGCATTGAGAGAGGTGCGCGAGGAGGACAGGAGTTCAGGCCATGGTGACAAAGTCCCTGGTCCCCACAGTGGGCTGGGCCGCCCCAGGCCTCCTTTTCTCCTCTACCCTCTGCCACAGGAGGGGCTGTCCATGCAAATGTGGTCCATCCAGTGACTGCCCAGCCCGTCCCTGAGCCCTGGTGCTGGAGCTCAGCTCAGACCATACACTGGGGACCATGGAGGTTGGCCTCACCCTTGTGGAGAGCCCTGGGAGGAAACACCTGCTGAGGGAACACATGTTCCTACTCGGAGGACTCTATCAGACCAGGGAGGACACAGGTTCTGAGTCTCCAACAGGAGCACAAGGCCCATCCCTGAAGCAAATCTCCTTTGAGTGAAAGAAAGGTCTTTATTGAGCAGCTGTGTATGGATCACAGGACAGTCCCACAGCATCACCTGTGGTCCTATGTGGAAAAATGAAAAACGAAAAATCTGAGAGCCTGTATTAAGCATAGGTATAAACTAACATTTTGTTTCAACTCTGCTCCACTGGAAATAATACACGCTTTCCTAGGAAGATACAAAACTGGCTCCAGCAGACATAAATTGAGTAAGTAGAATACTTTTATTAGAAACAATAAAAAAAATGTGATTTTAAAACCCCTCCACAGATTGTCAGAAGATACAGACATTTTCACAGGGAACATATAGAAACCACTCAGAGATCAGATGGTTCCAATTTATTTGGTTTCTATTTTTTTCCCATAGTATCTAAAGGAACAGAAAATTTCTAAGTTCTTACTGGGAACAGTGACAGCCTCCTAACTGGAATGTCACCTCAGTGGAAATCTATGATTTATTTCAAAAGGTCCGTCTCTGTCAACTGTATCCCTGGAGCTCCAACCGTGTCTCCTGCTGCATGTGGTACCTGGAAGGACAGAAGGGGGTGCGGCAGGGGCACACATATGGGGATACTGCCTGTGTGCATGTGGGGTTCACATGGGCAGCTGGGACAGAGGAGTCTGAGCACAGCTATGGTATGTAAGGTGAGATCTGTAGGGTGAGCTGAGTGAAGTCCCTGAAGAAGTGGAGGAGCCCTGGGTCAGAGGTCAGGGCATGTGTCAAGGCTGGAGAAATGGTGGGGGAAGGGGGCTGGTGGCTGGTGACCCTGGCGGATATGTACTCAAGGTCATAGGGATGGACCAGCTGAGCACATGAATCCAGCATCTCCAAATGAAATAGAAAGAAAGACCTAGGAAAGTAAATATCCTTTCACTTAAACCTGAAGTCTGTTTTTACTCTTTGTGAAAGCACGTGAGTGTACATGTATTCATAAAGGCCAAATAGAGTTGTAATGAAGCTGTCCATATGCACTTGCTAATTCTGCAGATCCAGCCTTTTTTTTCTTGACGTTATTATTTCTTATAATCCTGAGTAGTCCACACAACTGTCAGGTCGAACCCAGCCCTTGTCTCTTTGTGGGCCGGTGACATGGTGCTCTACGAAGGCCCTGCGTGCCAGTGAGGCCTGGGAGCTCAGGGTTGGTGTCTCACTTCCCCACTGGCCTGAAGTGCTGTGCAAACTCCAAGGTTGCATTTCCATGCTGAGTAGGAGTGGTCAGCCTCGTCCTCAGCCTGGGACTCAGGGGTGGTCAGAGAGGCCAGCCTGCTTGACTTGCATCCAGAAGCTCTATGGGAGAACAAGAGGGCCAGGTGTTCTTTCTTCCTGTTGATTTGAAGTGTAGGGACATGGCCCGGGTGTTGCTGCAGCCAAGCTGCTCACTTTTTGCCAATAGTGTTCCTACTTTCAGTGCAGGTGAATGTGGCCATCTTGGGTGGGCTTAGTCACTGAGGGTGGGCTTGGTCACCGACGGTGGCTGATTCAGCCCCACCTCGGTCACAGACACTGTAAGGGGACAGAGAGGAATGTGAGGAGGATGGCATCCCACTGCAGTGGAGAGTGGGGGTGTGGAGCAGAGTTGGGGGGTTCTTTCATCCACCCTAGAGAGGTCTGCCCTCATCTGTGCAGAGAGTGGGGAGGGTGAGGAGAGGAACCCAGGTCCTAAGACCCAGACTCTGACGCCAAAGCTCTGTCGTGGATACTGAGCACCCAAAGTCTCTTTACTTCTCTGGAAAGTTCCACAGGGGTGGGCTTGCTGTGCTCAGTTAAGCCCTTGCTGTCCATCTGTCCGGCCTCCCTGTCAGGGCCTCTCACAGGTGGAAGGAAACAGAGGAGGAGGTGAGGAGCTGACTCAGGGATAGGGTGGCCCGTGTGGTGATGGCCCCTGGGTCCTGGCAGGTCAGCAATATCTAGTGAGCACACTGATGCCTGAACACCCTAGAAGCCCTGAGTGCTGTCTCTGCTGGCAGGGGCCACACAGGATTGTCCCAGCCTGTCTCACAAGCCATCAGACCCCAGACACTCCCTGTCCTCTCTTGCACTCCTGTCACCCCAGTTAGAGTTCCACAGGTTGTCCTGACCCTCTTTTCTGAGCTGCTCCTGATGTCACAGAGAGACCCAGGGCATCTGGGAATTTTGAAGAAGGGGGCATCGGGCTTAAGGGAGGCCCCTCTCACTACAAAGGGGCCATAGAAAGCTTGTGTCTCAGCTGCATCAGCAGAATTTTATTATATCACCTATTCCTGATGCTTAGGATTCCTGATGATTAGATCATGTATTACAACTGTGAAAACGAGAATATTTCCGCTTGCACCTCATGCGGCCAATTGGCCAACCCTTAATACACTAACTTGTTTATACTCATCTGCAGTAACTGAGGATCCACGTGAGTTCAGAGGCTGCTGGGTTCAGCTCTAGTGCCTTCTTCATGTCTCTGTGTTTGAGACAGACTCTGAGCTCCTGCCTATGTGGACATGTCTGAGAAGAGGAGTCATCATAAGAATGTCTCAGCCTCAAGCCTGGATGGGATCAGAGGTGGGGACATTATTGAATCAACAGATATACAGAGGGTTTCAGACCTTCAGGTGCTGGTGTCATGATGACAGCAATTTGCAAGGGTGGGAAGGTCTGATCAGGGACCCCAGAGGGTGTATTATGTTTCAATCTCTCCTGGGAACCCAGCACCTTGTGGGCATTGAGGTCTCTGTCATTTGTGAGACAGTAAGAATCAACCTCATCCTCAGGTTGGAGCCCACAGATGGTCTGTGAAGCCATGTATCTATCTGACTTGGAGGCAGAAGATCAATCTAGAACCCCTGATGGCCAGGTACTTCCAAAAGCCAGTATTTGGGGGAACAACAGCACTAAGAGGTGGAACCCACACCATTATCAGATCTGGTGCTGCTGCTACTCCGAGTGTAGGTGATGGTGACGTCCTGGACCAGAGTCCCCAACACTGATGGTGACTGAGTCACCAAAGACCATGCCAAGGACCCTAAAGTGAAGGACAGAGTGAGAGAGAGTCAGGGTCCCACCAACAACTCAAGATAAGGACCCAGGAGAAAGAAAAGACCCAGTTATCCCCAGAGGGACCCCCCCTCCCCCACCACTGACGTCGGAGTTCAGTTGTCTGTGTAGTATGTGAGAAAGGTGAAGAGGAGAGGGGTCCAGGGCATGGTAGAGATGACCCAAGAACTTTCTCCCCGTACTCCCGCTGGGATAGAGATCCCCCAGCCTCTCTTATCCCTTCCCTCACTCTGATGGGAACAGGGCCCATCATTCAGATTATTCCCCATCCCTCCGGATTGGCCCAACCTCTCCATCCACCAGGAATCAATACCCTCTGCTTCAAAGTTGTATTTAAAGAGCGTGGGACTGGTGAATTTCTTCTGTGGAGACATCTAGGGCCTTGGGAGAAAGGGGCTGCTGGGCCCCAGGCATCCCTGAGCAGGGGCACCTACTAAGCAGCCAGGTGCTTGGTCTCCAGCTCTGGGCGCTACCTTGTGGTGGAGGCACGTGCCCACAGCGCCACCTGCTGGCCCTGGAGCACATTGCACCAGGTGTGAAAGGCAAGGTCACCATCCTGCCTGAGGGAGGGGCAGGCCCTCCTTGACCAGCGCCACTTCCATTGCCCCTGCCTCAGAAATGGGAAAAATCCTTCATCCAGGGGCCTTTCACGAAGCTGCAACCTCCTCAAATCACGCGTCCCTTAGTTCCCTAGAACGGCCTCCTCAAATGCTGACCCTTTCTCATGGGTTACATTAGTGGAACGGGGTAGCCCTGAGACCTAGCACCTGAAGGGAGATGTGTCCTGCTGTCAGCATATCAGAAAGACAGAGGCCTGGACCAGCCACAGCCCATGGTTTGGGAAGGCTGGGGAGCTCCTCCTCCCTCTGACCTCACTTTCCAGTGAGGCAGGGTCAGAAACCCGGCCCTGCCCCTGGATTCCTCTCCTGTCTACCGGAGGAAGACCCCGGAGGAAGGGGTTGAGAAGACGGTGCTCTGCACCTTTAGAAAACAGAGGTCGGCTCCCTGAGACCCACCTCTTAGCACGCCTGTCCCAGTAGGACCTGGGGCTGGAGCCCTGACCTGAGGAGGATGGGTCTCCATGAAGAGAGCGGGGCCAGGGTGGAGTGGGGATACTGGTGTGAGGAGAGACTGAGGAATGAAGGGGGGTGAGGGATGAGGCTCCCAGGAGCCCCCAAAAGTAATTTTGAGTGCTTGAGCTGAGGCTAGTGACAGAAAAAGAGGATTTCAGACTGTCCTATGGCCTGTGGGGACCCTCCTGTCAGAAGGTGACAAGGACCATCCAATAGATTGGACGGTTCTTTGGTGATGAGCTGTTCTGAAGAGGTGCTGTTGGAGAAGGCTGGAGACCTGTTCAGCTGCCTCTGACTGTCCCCAGCACCCTTCTTACGGAAAACATTCAGAAAGGCATAATGATTTCTACTCCTCTCTCTGTCTGTCTGTCTCTCTCTCTCTCACAAAGACATGTGGGCTGAATCAGCTGTGATGGGCATGTGTCCTGTAGCATTTCACACCATGAATGACGCTGACTTTTTTTTAAATGTGGCAGCTGTCTCACTTTTGTCCCCAAATTTTTACTTGTTCCATGAGTGCTGTGTGTAGTCACCTTCTTACCTGTTCGAGGTGAAATGAACTGTTCATAGAATGTGTTTCATTGGGTGTTGATTTGTTAATCAGAATACATGTTTAATCTTAGATGGTTTCGATGATCTGAAAGACACTATTAGCAGAATAATTATGTGGGTGTGTATACATTCACTTTTTTTAACTCTACATATTCACAACAGAGATACACTGTGGAAATAGCATGGTATGTCTTTCTGAATTTCTCAGTAACAGGCAGCCCTTCACACGCACAACGACAGAGAAATTGCTCACAAGTTCACAGAGAGAGGTCACTAAGTACAGAGGCTTACCTCATACAACGAAGTAGTAGATGACGTATAGAGATAATGAGAAAGGAATTTACCAAATTTGATAATTTTTTGAGAGAAAAATCTGGGCTTTAAAATTCAATTTCCAATCATTTTCTCACCAACACGCTTTGAGGTATAATTAACAAATAAATAGTCTATATATAAGGTGTAAAATGTGATGGGCATGATCCCGTCACCAGGGACACATGGCCCCTTCTGTGCAGGACGCTGTGTTCTTTCCTCTGATGTGATCTACTGGTGACCATGGCTCCCCTTCCCTGTCAACTCCCCATAGCACCAAGGGGAGAGACAGCCTTTCTGCAAGAATGGGAGGCCACGGGAAGGGACCTGGAAGACATTGCTAGTGGGTTATTCCAGGCGAATTTTCCTTGTCTGTCAACGTTCCACACACTTGGGACTACTGTCATTCATAGAGATTTTTAACACAGTGAGTCACTCCTAGGAATCTTGTCTGCAAGCACAGGACACAAGTCTGCAGGGAGCTGTGACAAATGATATTCTCTGTAGCATTTTACTTAAAACTCTAAATCCCTTGAGCAGGGTGTGTTCCAGAAGAGCATGACTTTGGTGGTGACCAAATGTTTAGGATCAACATTTCAAATGTAAAGTTTGAGAAAAATATAGTCCATATTAAGGAATGAGTGCTGTGGGAGCTAAAGAAAAATGACAATAATTTGTGTGCTTGCATCTGAAAATATATCCACTTTTCATCATGATCTTGCCAGAAACAGACTTCAACCAAAAATGAACAGATGAAACATTGATCCCATTTGCCAAAATAAAGTAAACAGATGCTTTTAAATTAGGAAAATCCTAGGGGGCCCCTGGGTGGCTCAGTCAGGTGGGCATCCGACTTCAGCTCAGGTCATGATCTCGTGGTTCGTGAGTTTAAGTCCCACATCGGGCTCTGTGCTGACAGCTCAGAGCCTGGAGCCTGCTTCGGATTCTGTGTCTCCCTTTCTCTCTGCTCCTCCCATCTTCTCCCTCTGTCTCTGTCTCTCTCAAAAATGAATAGACATTAAAAAATAATAAAAAAATAAAAACATAAAAAAAGAGAAATTCTGGAATTCCACGCATCAGTCTCTGAACTGATTTGAGTCTGGGGAGAAAGAACCCCTGACCAGCCACGTGGCCAGCTCTGGGTGTGAGCAAGGTGCAAGGGGTCAGAGAAATTCCATCATGAGGAATTTATTTTCTGATTTCTAAGTCACGTGAGACTACCTAAATTCCAGATCAAACCCCGTGGGTGAGCGTGAGCCTGGCCTGGCCCGAAAATGCTCTGTGGCAGGAACATCAGAATATTCTGGAGCTGGGCTGCAGCTGGAGGGGCTGGGCTTCAGGAAGAGCAAGGGCATCACAGAGACTCAGTGGTGCCCAGCGACCCTGCTGACAGTGATTTCTTCTGAAAGGTCATCATTCAGCTGCCTGCCATCTTCACCCAAGCTCTGTAGTCACCCTGGATGTAATGGTGCTGAAGCAGGACCAAGGGATCCCTTTGTGCGTTCTTCCTCTGGGAGACTGTCCAGATCAAAGACTGTAAGACGCCTGGCTGGGAGACCCTGCAGGTTAAGCTTCTCTCTTGCTTGATGGGGACCCTGTGCCTGGCTCAGTGAACTTTCCATCACATTAGCCCATGTGTGTCGTAAATGAAGGGGCAAGTGAACTTGTGGAAAGTTATGTTTCCTTTAATGGATTTATAAACTAGTGACAACATGAAATTCTTTCCTTAAGAAATAATCTCAGAGTTTTCTCTGATTCTTCTGTAAAGCATGGCCTCAACCCTTCTTCCTCTGATCACTGCAGTGTAGGCTTTGTCTTCTTTAGGTGACTTCCCATTGGATTTCTAGTAGTTTCCTTATTTCTTCTAGACAGTGTGCCCTGGGACATAATGAGCCTGTCCTAACACTGCTTGCCAGCACATCTTTGCAAGCCCCAACCAGGGGATGACAGGGTCAGGGTGTGGACCCATCTGCCTTGATCCTGCCTGCGGGACTGCTGACCCCCTGCTCCGAGGCTGGGGTCCTGTATGGAGCTCAGCTTCAGCCTCCTTATCCGCCATGTCCTGTTGATCCCTTTTCCTCAGCAAGAAAGTGAGAAGGGTAGCCAAGTAGTCATTAACAATCTTTATTGTATGAAAGAATGCTCTGGAAACATTTAAATCCAAACCAACTACAGAACCCCAGTTCTTGAAGTTCATGTTAACTTATCTAAAGGAAATTGTGATTTTCTGTGCTTCCCTAAAGGGGAACGTTTATAACACATGGGTAGCAATGAGAATAAGGGAACTGAGCTCAGCCTCGCATGGTGTTCTTGTAACAATTCTTTGCTCTTCCAACAGGAACATTGTGAGATGAGAGTAAGCAGATATGTGCATTCCTAGAACTATGAACAAGTCACCTGGGTCAGGGGTTGATCTTTCCCGGAATCAGGAGGTGGAAGTCATCCTTCATCAGAGACGGGTCCTCATGCTGTCCCAGCTGGTGGAGCCCCCTCCCTGAAATGTTGCCACACCGCCCACTTCTTTTTTCTCATCCCCATCCCCCTCCTTATTCCCTAAATCCTCTATGTCACAGGGGTCCTGACCCTCCTTCTCCACCCCACTGGCCAACCCTCGTCCAGGACCGGGTGACGTGGGCATCATCCACAGCCCCGCCTGGTCCCCACCTTCATGTTCCCCTCCTGCTCCTTCCTCGTCTGCATAGCACTGGGACCTCATCACAACACATCAGATTCTGGAGTACCCTGTCAACCGCTCCAATGCTCCGGTTCCACCCCACCGACCCCACCCATCCCCATGCTCCCAGGACATAGCTTTCCTATACATGTTTAGCTTCTGTGTCCTCTCTCTTCCCCCAAACACTGTCAATGCCCTGAGCATGGGGACCTTTCCTATGGTGTCCGTATGTGGTCCGCGTCCCTAGACTCAGGTTTCTCCCATAGTAGGTATTCTCCAAATGGTGTGGATCTTCACAGTCAATTATTCAGAGTCGACACACCTGGACACTGTGTCCCTGGCTCTCCCCTGACTCCCTGATATGGACTCAATTGTGTCCCCCCTCAAAACCCTGTGTTGAAGCTCCAACCCTCAATGGTATGTATTTGGATATAAGTCACTGAAGGAAGTAATTAAGGTAAATGAAGTCGTAAATAAGGGTGATGGCCTAATCAAATGGTCTCTTCATAAAAAGAAGAAGAAAAAACAGAGTTGAGCACACACAGAAAATAGGCCACAGTGAGGATCCACAAGAATGCAGCCATCTGTAAGAAAGACCTCAGGAAAGCAAACCTACGAAGACCTTGGACTGGAGACCTCCAGTCTCCACACTGAGAAAATGTGCTTCTGTTGGTTAAGCCACACAGCCTGTGTTATTACATAATGGCAGCCCAAGCAGACTGACACATCTCTCCGTGGACTCTTTCCCCAGGACAACCTGCCCCAGAATCCAGAGATTTATGTTCAATTAGAGTAAAAACAGACAATGTATTGTGGCCAACCGCAAGCTTGGGGGCAGAATTTGAGAAGATGGTTCCCATTCTTTGTAGCAAGTTCCCAGTGGATGGATCCCAGACCCTAGCTTTTGACAAAACAAACAAAGGAAGCAACTATTGTGACAGAGGGGTCGGGGCTGCACAGGGATCCCCATCATTATAAGGACAGTAAGTTTTTGTCTCACCTCCCCACAGACCTGGAACACTATGTCAGCACTGAGATGGTTCTCACAGGCCTGGAATAATAATCAGCCCCAGCCTCAGCATGAGGCCAGTGATGGTCAAGGAGCTTGGGCTGCAAGACCTTGAGCTCTAGAGTCAATCAGGGACTGCTGAGCATCAGTCGTCAATTGTTATCATAACATATGAGAAGTCTGAGGAGCATACTCATGGGAGCCGCTGGTACCAGTAAACGCAATAAACACAACCAATGTTGTCAGTGTTTCCAGTTCAGGAGATGGAGAACCTCTGACTCAGGGCCCCAGACACTGAGGGTGGCTGAGTCAGCACAGACTGGGCCCAGGACTCTGCAAGGGGGAGAGACAAAGGAAGGATGATGCTGGGTCTAGACACAAGAGGAGGATAAAGGGCCCAAGAGCCCTCCCTGGACCACTTCCCTGTCCCTGAATCCAGTTACCTATGCAGTGAGCAAGAAGGGTAAGGAGGAGAGGAATGTAGGGCATGGGGCAGATCGTCACTGTTTCTGCTTTCTGTGGCCACCCAGCTGAGCAGAGCCTCCCCTAATCTCTCCCTTCCCCTCTTCATCTGGGAGAGGGAGGGCCCATCCATGCAAATCAGACCCAAGTTCTCTGTCCCCTCACTGGCCCTGGGTCAGGTCCTTCCATCTGAGGATGTCAGGGGGGTGGTAGGGGAGTGGCTGGGTGGAGCCAGGAGTGGGGAGGCCCCAGCTGTGAGCTCTGAGTACAGGGCACAGGCAGTGCCAGGTGGCAAGTCCCAGCTCTGATCATCCCTGACCCCTCAGAAATGGAACCCATGCGCACCCTGGTCTCCAGGCCCAGACACAACATTGGGTGACATTGTGTTGATCTGAGTCCTGCATTACAGCCAGGCCAGGTTTCCGCTTATGTGGCCTCCCATCATTTCAGGACAGACTTTACATTCTACTCAGACTCCTCAGGGTGAGTGTGCGCATAGCTCTTTGGCTGTTCATGGCTCAGGATGGAGGGCACACACCTCACCATGGCCCGAAGCCCTGAGAGACCAGCTGTTTCTGTAGCTCACCGGGTCCCAGTCTATTCTAACATCCAGGTCCGATTTCTAAATGCTATGATCCTGTAATGCTGCACATGATTATTATACTTTTTTCTCACTCTTAGAAGGAGCCCTGATCTATGGGAGTGTAAACATGTATATATAGCGTCAAAATTAAAGAAAAATCTCCTTTAGAGTGTTGCTGGGAGACCAGTAGGGGAAACTCTCACGCCCACCACTCCTTAATTACAGATCAAACAAAAAAGATGTACCTTGCAAGCGATGCCAGTGGTGAAGGTGTCTTTGGTTAAGTTAGCAAAGTGACTTTTGCAAAGCAACTAAAGATAGGGGGCTGGTTGCCAGCAGTCACATTTGTGAGTAGAGGGTTGGAACTATCAATACCCCCTCGTGACCTGGGTGGGGAGGGATTAGTTTGAATCTATTGCCAATGGCTGATGATTTAACCAATCATGAGTATGTAATGAAGTCTCCACTAAAACCCAGTAGGAAGGGCACCTGGGTGGCTCAGTTGTTTGAACATCCAACTCTTGATTTTGGCTCAGGTCATGATCCCAGGGTCGTGGGATTGAGCCCTGCATCAGTCTCAGTGCTGAGCATGGAACCTGCTTAAGATTCTCCATCTCTCTCTCTCTCTCTCTCTCTCTCTCTCTCTCTGCCTCCCTCTCCCCCACTTGCATGTTTTTTCTTTCTAAAAAATTTTTTTTTAAAGGAGGGGCTTCATAGAGCTTCAAGATTGGTGACCAGGTGGAGATTTGGAGCCATATCAGGCTCACAGTGGACATGGAAGCTCCATGCCCTTCCCCCATACCTGGCCCTGTGTATCTCTTCCATCTGGATGCTCCTCAGTTATACCTTTTTATAATGAATCAGTAATCTTGTCAGAAAAAAAAAAAGACATTTCTTTGAATTGTGTGAACCACTCTAGCAAATTAATCAAATCCCTGTAGGAGGTGATTGGAAACTGCAACCCACTTCAAGTGGGCCCAAAGCTCAGGAAACACCCAATACTTGTGATTGGCACCCCAAACGGAGGGCATTCTTGCAGGACTGAGCCCTTGCCCTGTGGGATCTGTGTAATCTCCAGCACTGAGTGTCTTGTAGTGTGAATTGAGTTGACTTGTCGGGCACCCAGCTGATGTCCCAGTATGGCTTGCTGGTGTGGGGAAATCCCTTACCACACTGGAATTGGTGACCAGAATTTCAGGTGGTTGACTCCTTCCTGGGTTTTTCCATCATAGCCGGAACCATTTTAAATTTACATAAAAGTTAGTTTTTCATATATCTCATGGAAAATCTCACTTTTCTAGAATTCAGAAGTAAACTATTCATGTGTGAAGTTATTTTGTCTCACTGCTGGATGGTGCTTCAAACATCACTCTTAAGTGCATTGCATGCATAGATTATTTTCTTGGATGCTAATACGTATCTTGTTTTTTATTCTTATATCAGTATCACATTGGTTAAATTATTTTAGCTTTAACAAATGTCTCAGTATCCAACAATTTATGTCCTACTTCTTTGTCCATTCATTTGCAAAATGCTCTAGACTATTTCTGTCCTTAAAATTGTCCTTATAAATATTAGGGAAAAAGAAATCATTAAGCCAAACTACCAACAAGTTTATCTTTCTATTTATGCAAGTCCTTTTCTATCTTTTTGAAAGGATTTTTCATGTTTTCCTAGAGTTTATGCATTTTTTGTCAGGGATGGGCTGGAGTCTCTGTGGAATGTGTGGGTTCATAAAGTTGCCGCTGTGTGTTGGCAGGGAAGAAGGGGCTGCCACCATTCCTTGGTTCCCAGGGGCACCTTCTCTTCTGAGCCATGGGGAGACTTGCTGAGCCTGAAGTTTGCCTCCAGTGCTGACTAGTGAACGGCATGGTCAGGAAGAGATTCCAGAACAGGTCTGAAGTCCTGTGCGTGCCGTGCCTGGCACAGGCAGATTCCACAGGACATTCCTAACTATGGTCCTCACATCCCTCAGTCTCCCCATTCTAGTGTCTCTGAGAGAATTATCTTCCTGAGCAAGGATTTTCTGCTGTGTTCACGTGAGCAGGCTGAGCCTACAATTTCAACAATAGCTCAGACTAAAGCTCCTTAAAGTCAATGCTTCCTGGAGAGTTTCAGAGCCTAGGCTCCTGGTAATGTGATAGAAACAGTAGAGACCATGAAAAGGAGCTCAACATCCCTACTCATTAGGGAAATGAAGATCAAAACCACTTACATACCACTTCAGCTTTACGAAGAGATGGTCATCTGAAACCTCATGTATGCTAGTGGGAATGCAATCCTTTGCAGCCACATTGGAGAACAGTCTGGCACTTTATTCAGAAGTGTATAATAAAGTCATGATAGGGCCCAGGAATTCAGCTATTAGGTATCAAACCAAAAGAAACTAAAATATATGTCCACACAAACAGCTTGTATAGGAGTGTTTATGGCAGCAATATGCATAATAGACAGAAGGTGTCAATGACACAAATGTCCATCAGCTGATAAATAGATAATGAACATATGGTGCATCCATACAGTGAAATACTAGTCACCAATTTAAAAAAGTGAACTACAGAGCCAGATATAACTAGATGGACCTCAAAAACATATTACACCTAAGATTCAGCAACAGAAGGCAATCATATGTTTGTTTTGACAGCCTATGCAATAAAATTGGAACCTTCCAGATAGATTAGCATGGGCTCCACACAAGGATGATAGGCAATTAAGTGAAACATTCCATACATTTACAGATGGTGATGTTCCCACAGCAATGTGCATGCACCTAATGTGGGTGAATGGGGCACTTAAAATGGCACATGTTCAGTGTTTCAGTGCACATGAAATGCCCACAATAAATCACTGCAGACAGAATGGAATTTGTGGCTACAAAGGGCGGAGTGCAGTGGCAACAGTGACTTCACTGCTGGTAGGTCCAAGGTTTCTCTGCAGGCGATGGAAATGTGGTAAATTCAGTCATGATAGAGGTTGTCCAACTGTGTAACTATACTAAAGACCATGGAATTGTACACTGTAAATGAATGAACTTTGTGGCATGCAAATTATCTCAATAGCTTTGTTTTGCTTTGTTTTTAGAAAAAAACAATACGAGGGAGAACAACTGTGACCGACCTTTTAAGGTCGTTCTGTGCTCAGAGCAGACCCTCACACCTTCTAGGGTGTCCATGGTCTCCCTGTTTGTTTGTCACAGGCAATAATGGGGGTGACCACGAGGGGCAGGGGCAGGTTTTTGTCTTAGGTCCCCATGGGCCTGTAGCACTGTGTCAGCATTGATGCTTTCATCCCACACTGAGCAGTAATAATCAGCCTCGTCCTTAGGCTGCGGGCCCAATATGGTCAGAGAGGCTGTGTTCCCAGAGTGGGAGCCAGAGATCTGGAACTGTGAGAGCCTACTTGTCCTGAGCATCACAGTTTTGGGGCCACCGTGAGAAATCTGTTGGTACCAGCCCACATAATTTGTTCCAACATTGTTACTGTTTCCAGTGCAGGTGAGGGTGACCTTCTGTCCCACAGACCCTGATGTGTATGCTTCCTATGTCAGTGGAGACTGTGCCCAGGACCCTGTAACAGAGCAGTGGAGACACAGACAGGGGAGTCTCAAGGAAGAAGAAGAAAAAAACAGAAGAAGAAGAAGGAGAAGGAGAGGACAAAGTGGAAGAAGTAGTCAACCTGTAGTTAGCACTGCAGGATGGAGTGGATTGACTGTGGGGCCCAAGAAGGTTGGATCTCATGTTCCTGAGCCTGGGTCACTGGAGGAGCACTACGACCTTTGGGTTGTGTTGGTCAGTGATGTCTGGCTTCATTATGGATTGGAAACAAGTGCTGATGAGGTAGCATGATGTGGAGACAAAAAAGGAACCTTGGTCCCAGGGTACATGGTTGAGTCAATGATTTGGCTCAACTCTGGTTGAGTCCAGAGATTTGAGGAGATATCCCAGTAGTGATGTGTCAAAATCATGTCATTCTGTCCACTGCTGTTGCTCCTTCGGGGGGCAGTAGAGAGTGCATTTCTGTCCTGGGGTCTCTGTCCCTGATGAAGGCTGGATCAGCAGGGAGAGGTGTGGAGATCTGTGAGCACAGGGCAGGGTCAACACTTCAGAGAGTGGGGCTAGGGTAGGATCCCTGCTGGAGCTCAGGAAGCATTCATCTGGGTGGTAAGTAAGAACAGGGAGGACTAGGGGCATTCAGTCTGTGGTGGCCACGATCTGACACCTTGATCCTTAAGTCGCCAACGAGGGCACACCTGCCTCACACTTCTTACTCCATTCCACACCCTGAGGAATTGGGTCTGTGATGGTTAAATTACGTGTAGCTTGTGTAGGCCATGAGAGCCAGATGTTTGGTCTAACATGATTTTAGTAGTTTCTGCGAATATATATTTCACATAATATTAAGAAGTAAATGAGTAGGGGCACCTGGGTGGCTCAGTCAGTTAAGCAACTGACTCTTGATTTCAGATCAGGTCATGATCTCACGGTTCATAAGATTGAACCCTGCATTGGGGTCTGAGCTGAAAGCATGAAGCCTGATTGGGATTCTCTCTTCCCTTCTCTCACTGCCTCCCCCCACCCCACTGTGCTCTCTCTCTTCTCAAATAAAGGAATAAATTTTAAAAAATGGAATTAAGTCAGTAGACTTTTATTAAAGCCAATTACCATCCATAATGTGAATGTGCCTCATCCAATCAGTTGAAGGCCTTGATGTAGAAAAGACTGACCTTGCACAGAAAGAAGGGATTCTGGGAACACATTGCCCTCAGAACAAAACTACAACATCTACACTTCCTCTCCTGGGTCTGTGGCCTTCCAGCCCACACTGTGGATTTTGGACTTGCCAACCGCTACAACAATGGATAAGATTCCTTAAAATAAATATCTCAGATAGATTGATATGCACACATAGACATGCACATATACATACATTATATTACACATACATACACACATGCATCTTATTGGTTCTGTTTCTCAGGAGAACCCTAACTCATGTGCAGTCCTTTATCCAAATCTCAGTCTTATTCTTTGTTTTTTTCTAGCCCTTTGCATGGTTCAGTTCTACAGAGGGATCAAGACAGCTGATCAGGCAATGCTAAGTCTGTGCTCTAGGTCCTGCAAAGACCTTGAGAAATCATGATCACAAAGTGATCACAGGTGTCAGGTGGTGGGGAAGTGACCACCATTGAAGTTTCTTGCAACTCTTCACCTTCTTTCTACCTCTGGGAAGAGAAGGTCATCATGTGAGTAATATACTTTCTGTTTCTTTTTTTTTTAATTTTTTTAAATGTTTATTTATTATTGAGAGAGAGACACACAGAGTGTGAGCAGGGGAGGGATAGAGAGAGGGGGAGACACAGAATCTGAAGCAGGCTCCAGGCTCTGAGCTGTCAGCACAGAGCCTGACACGGTGCTTGAACTCACGATCTGTGAGATCATGACCTGAGCCGAAGTCAGTCGCCTAACCAACTGAGCCATCCAGGCGCCCCTATACTTTCTGCTTTCTAACTCTCATGTGAATGCCTACATTTCATATCAACACCTCGTGCCGGGGAGTGAGTGTGTGTTGGTCTGGAATTGATCAGGTGCATGGACATCAGAATGGTCATGGGATTGAGCTATGATTTTATGAGATGGAAACAACCTGGCCCATGTCCCCTGCCCAGATGCCAGTGTCCATAGTCCATGTCCCAACTTGAATAACAAAGAGGGTAGAGGGAAGAAGAGGTGGCAGGCACGGCCATATTTGGTGAAACTTATCATTTTCTTCTCCTATTTGAACCCCAAATCCCCAGCCATGTGATTAGTCAGTGACTAAGCTCAGTTCCAACCAGATAGCCACTGTATACCCAAGCCACTCGGACAATCCCCTCCCTGGTCACCATGATGATTTCAGGGGAGATGGTGGAGTGATCTGGTCCAGACAACTTGAAAACCGAAGTTTCTGGTCAATGGGTCATGGAGGGCAAATCTCTCGTCCAGAGGGTGTGTTGTATGGACCTCATTCTGGGACTGCAGGGACATTTGTCCCAATCTGGGAAGTCAGCCTGAGACACAGTATGTTTTACTTCTGTTTCTTCTCTCTACTTCCAGACACTGTCAGTTCCCTGAGCAGGTGTGCCCTCCATGTGTTTCCTTTGCTGTGTCATGACCCCTTAGACCCAAGTCTGCCATGTAGCAAGGGTTCAGTAAAGGGTGTGAATGCATACCATTGGAAGAGTGGACTATCCTAAGCCAGACACAGCTGGACTCTGAGTCCTGGTTCTGTCCTGACCCCTTGATAAGGACTGAACTGTGTGCCCTCAAAACCCTATGTGGAAATCCTAACCCACATTGTGATGTTTGCAGATAAGGCATTGAAGCATGTAATTATGGATTAACGAGGTCATATGGGTGGTGTCCTAAAACATAGGGATGATGTCTTTATAAGAAGAGGTAGAGACACCAGAGGAGAAAACACAAACAAGGCCATGTGAGCACCAGGAAGAACGCCACCATCTGCAAGCCAAAGAGAGAGACCTCAGGAGAAATCAAAGCTGGCAACACCTTGAACTTGGACATTCAGCATCCAGAACTGTGAGAAAATCAGTATCTTTTGGATGAGCCACACAGTCTACGGTTATGTTATGGTAGCCCTAGCAGACAGGCACAAGCCTCAGGGACTCTGTCCCCAGGGCAATATCCCAGCGTACAGGAATTTCTGCTCAGTTAGCATGAAACAGAAAATGTGTACCTGCAAGACAGGCTGCAGAGACACAATTGAGAGGACAAGGACACATATCCTAGAGAAAGTTCCCTGAGTTGGGTTTCAGACCTCAGATTTAGGTCAAACAAAAGGGGAACCGGCTATCTTGGCAGAAGATGGGGGCTGCAAAAGAAATCCCATCACTTCAGGGACAGCATGTTTTAGTCTCACTTCCCCACAGGCCTGGAGCACTGTGTGAGCTCTCAGACTATCATCCCATGCTGAGCAGTAATATCAGCCTCGTCCTCAGCCTGCAGCCCAGTGATGGTCAGCGTGCCTGAACTGCCAGACTTTGAGCCAGAGAATCTATCTGGGACCCCCGAGGGTTTGCTGTTATCCCAATAGATGACAGTTTTGGGGCCCATTCCTGGGACTTGTTGGTACCAGCTCACAGCATTACCACCCCCGATGTTGGAGCTGCTTCCGGTGCAGGAGATGGTGATCCTCTGGCCTAGGGTCCCAGACACTGATGGTGGCTGAGTCAGCACAGACTGGGCCCAGGACCCTGCAAATGAGAGACACAGAGACCGTGATGCCGGGGTCTAGAGACAAGAGGAAAAAGCAGGACCCACATGTCCTCCAAGGGCCCCTTCCCTTGGCCTCACATCCAGTTACCTGTACAGTGAGCAAGTAGGGTGAGGAGAAGAGGGGTCCAGGCCATGGTGGAAGTCATCACTGTTCCTACCTTCTGTAACCCATGGTGTGCAGACCTCCCCTAATAGGTCTCTTCCCCCTTTTCATTCTCTAAGAGGGGGAGGATCTGTCCATGCAAATGAGATTCATAGCTGTCTAACACTTCACTGGCCCTGGGTCAGGTCTCTCTGTTGAGGAGGTAAGGGGATGGGTATGGGAGGGGCTGTGTGGGGCCAGGGGGTGTGGATGTCACCGCTGTGAGCCCTGAACATAGGGTACAGGCAGTTCCAGGTGGCAGGTCCCAGCTCTGATCACCTTTTAACCCTTGAAATGGGCCGTATGTGTCCCTTGGTGGTCCAGGCCCAGACACAGCATTGTGTGACATGTGACTGGAGCCAGTCAGACACACCTCCTGACATCCTACTGCTTTGTCCCCTATCCCCTGCTTTAGGGCCAGGTATCCCCTTATGTTGCCTCCCATTACCTCAAGGAAAGCTGTATACTCTACCCAGACTCTTCAAGGTCTGGCCATGGCTACCTTGGCTGTTCATGGGTCAGGGTCGAGGTGGCGTCTCGGCTCAGATTCCTTTTCAGTCAGGATCAAATCCAGAGCACTGTGCTACCCCCATGAAGACGTGTCTCTTTCTGTGCAGGACACATGTTTTTTCCTCTTATGTGATTCCTTGCTTGTTACAAATTTAGCAGTGTATCTCCAACACACAAAAAAATATTTTTTCAAAGTCCATTTTCCTGGTGAACTGTAAGTATTTTTGTTTTTTATCTGATCTTTATTCAAGATTCACCATTTTATTGGTCTTCTCACTAATAGATGAGTTGAGTAACATATTTTACACTTGTTCATTTTGTATTTGTATGAGAATCAGATATTTGGCTTTTTGAGTCTGGCTAATTCTGATCCCACTCCCAGGACACAGAAAAGGTTAAATGTGTCAGTGCCTTCTGTGACCTCCCTGTGAGGTGGAGTCTCTCAGCAATGATCTTGAGGTGGCCTGGGGTGGCACTTACTGGGGACTGGAGCAGATGAGGAACCATCATGGGATGTGTACAGAGCATCTTGTGCTGGGCCTCTGGGACTGATCCTCTCCTGAGGAAGGGACAGATGGAGGAGAAAACCACAGGTGGTCATGGGATGTCTTATATTTTATAAGACATTAGAAAACTCTGGGAGTCAGAATTACAACCGTATGAGACAGAAACCCCATTGTCTGTGTCCCCTGCTCAGCTCTTAACGTACACAACACAAGACTCAAACATGAACCAGCTATGAGGGTGGAGGGCAGAGCTGGTAATAAAGAGCTGAGTGATATACAAGGTGGGGATGCTTGCACAAACCGTCTGACCTTTTCCTCTCCTATCCAGACCCACATCTTCCAGTCATGCTGTCAGAACGTGATTGATCCTGGCTCCAAATGCTGGGATGAACCTCATGTTTCTGGGAGAAATCAGATGAATTTCTTTCTGGTACCATGTTGATGGCAGGGAAGATGGTGTAAGAGATCTGGTCCAGTCCTGAAGCCTGGGATTCCTGATCAATGGGTCCAGGATGATGAGAATCTCTTATTCTGTATGGCTTGTTGTGTGGATGAAACACATGGGAATGCAGAGGCATTTTGTTCCTATTTGGGAAATCAGCTTGGGGACATGGGGGTCATGGAGAAGGGTCGTCTCAGATAACTATCAGAGAAAGAAGAGTGAGTCCTGAAGGATTTCCCTCTTGTTATCTGGAGAGGAAATATGCCTGTGTTTTATTTTCTTAAGTTTTATTTATTTATTTATTTTGAGAGAGAGAGAGAGAGAAAGAGAAAATGAGTAGGGGAGGGGCAGAGAGAGAGCGAAAGAGAATCCCAAGCAGGCTCCACACTACCAATGCAAAGCTGCCTGACGTGGGGCTTGAACTCACAAACCGTGAGATCATGGCCTGAGCTGAAATCAAGAGTCAGATGCTTAAGCGACCCAACCACCCAGACACCCCGAAATATCCCCATGTTACCACTGAACAAGACAGGGAAGTTGTTGACGCCTCCATCATGGGGGTGAACTTGGGACCTCATCTCCATACCTCTGATCAAGAATGTTCTCCCTAGGAGCTCACTCACATGCCATCCAGCTCCTAAGGGTTAGCTCGAAGCCACACCCCCTTCTTCGGTGCCTCCTTCCTCCCCAAACTTGCTGAATCTGCCCATTATCCTCTAACAGCTACCGGTGTTCCCACTGGCTTCCTTCCTCCCTCCTCCTCATTCATGTTCACTGAAACATCTGGACTTTTCTTCATAAGCTTGAATTAGATCCTGTGTCTTTTTGTCAAATGCTCCAGTGGCTCCTGTATCCACCTACAATACTCAACTCCCCTCACTCCATGGTAACATTTTACATGTGTTTATGCTTTTCCTGGTTTGTTTTCCCTGTCCCAGATAGCGTCAGCTCCCTGAGGACAGGGGCAATCCCTGTCTTGCCTACACTGTATCCTGAGCCTCTAGACCAAGTGTGGTACCAAGTATGTTTTAGTAAATAGTGTGGGACGAAGGAACTCTTGGTGAGTCAACTGTCCTAAGTCAAATGCAGTTGGACTCCTGTGTCTCTGGTTCCAACCTGACACTTCATGGACCTGGCCCCCAGGGAAGGCTGACCATTGCATCAAGGGATTTCTGCTCAATGTGAGACGGTATCACAATATGTGTTGCCAAGGACTGGATTTGGGGACATAGTTTGAGAGGATGAGGACAGATTGTAAATTATGTACAGTTAGATGCAATAAGTGTCCAGAGAGTGAAGGGCCCACAAGAGGAGGAGGGAGGCTGCATCTTGATTCTTCACTGATCTGGAACAGTGTTTGTCCAGATGGCCCCATGTCTGGACCCAGTGGTCAGACTTGTCTTAGGACAGGACCTAAGAAATCATGCCTTGGCAGACCTGAAGCCAGAGGTTTCATCTCAGATAACAATGAGACAAGATCTCCTCAGTCCCTATTTCTATGGCTTCCACATATGTGTTTTGTGCCAGGCCACAATTTCATCTCATGTTGCTGCTTTTTCTGCTACAGATGATTTTGTCCTTGAGATCTGACCCCAACCTCATGGATGGATGAGTCTGTAGATCCTGGAAACAGGAACCTAAATTACAGAAAATATAGGGGGCAGGGATATTTGGAGTTCCTTATTACTTGGGCACACCAAGTCAGGAGGGTGCAGGCCAGGTTTTTGTTTCACTTCCCCATAGATCTGGAGCACAGTGGAAGTCTTTAGAAGGAGGGTAGCTGGGTCATCCCCTGCTGGCACAGGGAACCTGTAAACACAGACCCTCATGGGAAACGGGGCAGCGGAAAAGGTGAAGCTGCTTGGTGGTCTGTGACAGTGAGGGTGACACCCACTCAAGAGCTGCCATGGAGGGGCGCCTGGGTGGCGCAGTCAGTTAAGCGTCCGACTTCAGCCAGGTCACGATCTCGCGGTCCGTGAGTTCGAGCCCCGCGTCAGGCTCTGGGCTGATGGCTCGGAGCCTGGAGCCTGTTTCCGATTCTGTGTCTCCCTCTCTCTCTGCCCCTCCCCCGTTCATGCTCTGTCTCTCTCTGTCCCAAAAATAAATAAAAAACGTTGAAAAAAAAATTAAAAAAAAAAAAAGAGCTGCCATGGATCTGGAGATGTCCCTACCTGTGCAGTGAGCCAGGAGCACCAGGAGCACAAGGAGAAGGGTCCAGGCCATGATGGATGCTCTTCCTGCAGCCCCAGATCAGGGCGGGCATGTAGCGGTTTCTTTTGTCTTCTCCATGGACTCATGGGGACCAGCTGTTCACACAGATTTCCATCCTGCCTACTAGCTGAAGTGTCAGCTTAGTCCCTTAGAAAGAGGGGGCTGATTTCCACAGAGACTCAGAGTTTGTCTCCTGGGAGGGACCAGGGAAGAAGCAGCTGCTGGAAATTTCCACAGACCTGTGAGCAGGAGACCCCTCCCAGCCAGAGGGGACACAGCTGCTGAGTTCTCACTAGCACACATAGGCAAAAGTGTGGGCGGCCTAAGGGGGTTGTAGGGTACACAGCAGGGGGCCCCCAGTGTGCTCTTCCTGGGGAGGCCGACAGTGCCCCCTGCTGCCCACAGGTCAAGCTTCAGTCTGTCCCTGGAAAGGATGTCAGGGACACTGACCTGACAGCCTGGCCACTGTCAGACCACAAGCATCCACGTGCCATATGCCCTAGTGCCCAAGGTAACTCATATGAACAAACAGCCTTCCCACCAAGAATTTCTGTGTTTGTCAGAGAAAGAAATGTGGTGAATCACCACCAAGCACCGTGAATGGGGCCGCAGTGGGTTGAGAATACAGCGGTTTCTGGAAGAACACACCTGAGCTGCTGTCTCAGGTGGGCCACGTGAGGGAGGAGACTGGTTCTCTGGGTGGAGAGTTGGGACCAGGGTTCCTACAGCAGGACAAATAAAACACACTACCTTCCCAGAAGAAAGATGGAATTGGAGGTGGGTGGGGCATCAGATATGATGTGTTGAGGGGACGAAAACTACGTCATTTGATAGCAGCTTTGAGCAAATGGAATGTAAGTGCGAAAGGGGTGAGGACGTTTGACGCCTAAGTGTAAAAGTACTTCTATGTCAGAGTGAGGTGCTTGGCTTTTATTTTATTTGTATTTCTTAGAGATTGAAAACGGGAGAAATATTGTTGAAATGCAGCATATTGCTTTTATTTATTCTGTTTAACTTTTCAGCTTTTCCAAGTATAATAAAAAATCAAACATTGTATGCACTTAAGGCACAGAATGGAGATTGGATATACATTAAAATTGTGAGGTGAAACAATCAAGCTAATCAATACATTTATCACTTCATATACATGCCAGTTTTCTATTTTTATTCCTCCCTCCCTCCCTCCTTCCTTCATTCCTTTCTTCGCTCTCTCTTTTCTTCTTTCTTTCTTTCTCCTCTCTCTTTTCTTCTTTCTCTCTTTCTTTCTTCTTTCTTTCTTTCTTTCTTTCTTTCTTTCTTTCTTTCTTTCTTTCATGAGAACCCTTAAGATCTATCCTGTCTGCAAATTTCAAATCTACAGTACAGTATTATTAACTAAGAAACTTATACTTTAGACAGACATTGTGGTGTCAGTTTCAACAATGTGCCTGACGACAACAGAGCAGGCAAGGCCGTGTCCGGAGGGCCTGAGGGCTGAGTATACAGGGAATCTGGAGGAGGAAGATGAGCAAGTAGGGCCCACAAGGAAGAGCATGGAGAGGTGACCGTGGCCCTGGACTGAGGGTGAGGGAAAGGATGAGCTGAGGGCTCCAGCTGTGTGCACTGTCGGGAAGGACATGAGAGGGAAAAATAAGGTTGAGGACAGTTAAAGGGGTTTGTGTCACATGTGTAAAGGTGGGCATGTGGGAACTACGTGGGAACAAGAACGTGAGATATGCGAAGTCTGTCCTCCCCGTGCAGTGGCCGGAGCATCGCTTCCTGCTGTGCACTAGCTCCGGGTCAGTGGTAAGGAAAGGAGAAGATAAGAGAGGGGGGAAGATGAAAAAAAGGAATAAGAAGGAAACGCAGGGAGCAACCCTGCTCACAGAACCAAGATAAAGCGTACAAATCCATTAGAAGTAAATCAGGAAATCCCTCAGTTTTTTTTTTTTTTACTCCTGTCTTTATGTAATTACTTAAGCAATTACCGTTCAGATTTGTGCTCCTTTTAATTCTTCTGTTCTCTTTTTAATGTGTACTATTTTTTTTCTGTATTCATTCAGTTACTAAGACCATTGTGTTAATATCTGCAACTATAATTGTGGACTAGTTATTCCTCTCTTTGCTTCTATAATTTATTCTTCAGATAGTTTTGCAAAGGTATGTTATTATATTTGAGCTTCTTTTTTTTCTTGAATAGATTATTTTATCACTATTAAATGTGTCACTGGTTTTCTAGAAAATTTCTTCCCTTAGTCTTTGGCGTGACACTTATATAACCACATCTTTTTGTACTTTCATGGTTACAGGGTATACTTTTTTTTAAATTTTAACCATCATGCTCTGTTAGGTCAATCCATGTCTGTAACTGGAACAATTTGTCCATTTAAATGCAATATAATTTAACTCATTATGTAGTATATTAAGTTTAATATCATTTTTGTTATTTTGTTCTCTTCTTAAATCTAAATTTAGATTTAAACAATTTAAGTTCCTTTATTACTCTTTTCTTAGAAGTCTCTGTTTGTCAAAAGACTACCTGCTCTCCGCAGAGAGGTATCCACTGTATTTACTTTCCAATCTGGGTTTTGACCGGGCCTTTGTACTCAGTCTGGAATTTAATTTTCTTTTCTGGTGTACTTATGACTCATTTTCCTCTCTATTAGTCCAGTTTTGTAAGTGTTCTCAGGATGAACATTGATATAAAACATTATACAGTAAAAGGGACCTCTGTCTTCTTAGAAATTCATTCTCAGCTCATCCATTAAGGGGCATTCAGGGAAGGGAATCCCACTCACATTCATCCCTATTATATTTATTTGGTAATGTTCCATGGGTTAACAGTGAAAAGACAACAAAATGTCTGGATTTTTTCCGGTAATATCAGGGTTCTCTGGACAATGTAGGATGGGTTCATAGGCCTTTTTCTCTAAAATAGTGAGATTCCTTTCAGCATCATTCCAGACCGAGTCAGAGGGAAAACAGAGAAAGACTATGACACATGCTCTTACACTTTACTGGTCTCACCCGGGTAATTACATCTGCAACAGTCTCATTTCCAAAAAGGTCTCATCCTGAAATACGAGAGTTTTTAGAACTTTTAATCACATGAATTGTTGGAGACACAGTTCAACGCGTAACAATTAATATCCACAGTTTTTTCAGATTTTCTTAGTTTTTCCCTAATGTCCTTTTTCTGTAGTAAGATCCAGTTTAAGATTCTTTGAGACATTGAGTTGTGAATTGTCCTTAAGCTTCTCTTACTGTGACACTTCTCCAGACTGTCCCTCTTGTTGGTGCCTTTGTCCATATTTACTGAGTGGGGGTTATGCCTGACGTCATTCAAGCCAAGGGATTACACCTGTTCCATGAAATCTCTGGACGGGAATGTGTCTCATCTGATCCATTTATTTATACCATCAGTTAACAATATGGACGGCAGATACATGTGTAGACACTGAGTTACAACCCAATCCTTTTATGTTCCTGTGGTTGAAATCTTTCTAGTTTTGCCTCAGGGGGGCCCTTTAGGTTGGCTTGAGAGCTCCTAGACAAACCCTGTCCTTGTGTGTGTGCTCACATGGGTATGTGTGGTGGTTGTGCGCTGATTTGCTTGCGTTTGTTTGGGAGACAATGCCAGACAATGACAGAGTGTCATTTAAGGGCCATTAGTATCATATAGAATAATCCGTGGCTCAGAGTGTTTTCCTCTGTTCACATGATTAATTCTTTTTCGGTGTTTAGCACCCCCACGACCTACAGATGTTTGCAGAGTTTTGCTTCTTCCAATGTTGGATATAATTATCAAATTATTTATAAAAGTGGCACCTCCTGGGTGACCTCTTAGTTGGTTCCTGGTTTGGGTATTTACATTTAAACCTAGAATAAGTATCCATGTGCCAAGTTTAAGTTGCTTCCAGGCCTTAGTGATTAGGAATAAGTTGTTATAAGCATTGAAGTGCAGGGTTTTTCCTATGGACAAAAGTTTTGAAACTTATCTTCATAATTTTATAATTTTAAATTGGCATTTTTTCACAAATAAGAGATAACAAGACAACACTAGACACCACCAATGAGATAATAGTACCAGATGCAAATAAGGCTGACTTATTTTTCAGGTACCACATGGGTAGAGTTCAGAGGAAAAATGAAAATGCTTCATTTCTTTTTATATCAGAAGGAAAAATTGATATGATCTGGCCTAGAATAAAATACCTCAGCTGATAAAACAAGAGATTTCTCTTTCATCAAGACTCTGTGTTGGAAGGGCTTTCTGAGAGTGACTTTGAGGACAGAAAGGAGAGGAGGAACCTCACTCATGGGAGGTGCCCTTGCATGGACCTGCGCCCAAGTCATCAGCCACAGAATGAGCAGAATCACAGGCTAAGCTGAGGAGGCAACTGCTGATGTGTTTCCCTCTTTACAGATGAGTAACTAGGTTTTTGTCTCACTTCCCCACAGGCCTGGACCACTGTGTAAGCTCTGCCACTGCTATACCATGATGAGCACAGTAATAATCAGCCTCGTCTTCGGCCTGGAGCCCAGTGATGGTCAGGGTGCCTGTGCTGCCAGACTTGGAGCCGGAGAATCGATCAGGGACCCCTGAGGGTCGGTTGCTATCATAATAGATGATGGTTTTGGGGGCCATTCCTGGGATTTGTTGGTACCAGCCCACGTAACTACCAACTCCAGTGCAGGAGATAGTGACCCTCTGGCCCAGGGCCCCAGACACTGAGGATGGTTGATTCGGCCCCGACTGAGCCCAAATCCCTGGAAAGAGAAACAACAGAGAGGATATTCCTGGGGTCTAGAGACAAGAGGAGGAATCAGGCGCACACTTGTGCTTCCAGAACCCCTTCCCGTGTCCCCACATCGAGTCACCTGTGCAGTGAGCGAGGAGGGTGAGGAAGAGAGGGGACCAGGCCATGGCGGAGGTCAGCACCGATCCTGCCTTCTGTTGCCTCACAGCTGAGCAGAGTCTCCCTTCACCTCTCCCTTCACCTCTTGATCTGTTGAGAGGAGGAGGGCCCAACCATGCAAATGCGACCCCCCTGTTTTCTGACTCCTCACTGACTTCCATAGGTGCCTCTGCCTGAGGAGGCCAGGGGGATGAGCAAGGGAGGGGCAACTTTAGGGCAGGGGGTGGGGAGGTCACAGATGTGAGCCCTGAGCCGAGGGCACAGACAGTGGCAGGTGGCAGGACTCAGCTCTGGTCTACCATGACCCCTAAGAAACAGGGCTTGAGTGCCCCTTAGCGTCCAGACACAGACATGCCATTGTATGAGGTTAGCAGAGCCCATCAGAGACCACTTCTGCCTCCCACTGCTCTAGCCTCTGTCCTGCTTCAGGGCTAGGCCAGGTGTCCCCACATGTGGCCCCCATCACCTCAGGGCAGACTCTGTTCTACTCAAACTCCTGGGGGTGAGCCTGTCCATGGCTCCCTTGACTGTTCATGGGTCAGGCCAGAGGAGGTGTCTCTATACACATTCCTGTAACAGTAAAGGTGTACCAATAGGGGAAGGAGTTATCTGGATATGACAGCGGAGGCAGGGCTCCAGGCATGGGTGCCTGGGAGCAGCAGAGAACAGAGGGCAGCTCCCATGGGGAAATTTGGCAGATGGACCTGACCCTGATGAGATCGTTCTTTACATGTGCTTCTTAGATGGAGTGTGTTGATTCACACTCTATCTTGGGATCTATGTGAATGTGCTCATTGTCAGACGTCTGAGTCATTCCAGTTTTCTCTCCCAAAGTGCATCAGGAAATATCAGTGAGATCCTAAGGATCCCATCTGGGGAATCTGCTCTAGGATTCGTGTATACTCTTTCTGAATTCCTTCCCAAATCATGGTAGCTCTGTTCCGGAGACCTTGCAAAGGACCGTTTTCAGCCTATGCGTTCCCTGGGTGTAAGAGGAACTTGAATGACTTTCTGGTCTTTTTATTCTATGGCATCAATCTATGTGTCTCTCGAGAACAATACCACGTTGGTTTTCATGACTACAGCTTTGTTAATATAATTTCAAAGTGGGAAGTATGGTGTCTCGAGGTTTGTTCCTTCTCAAGATTGCTTTGGCAATTTGGGGTCTTTTCTGGTTGTATACAAAATTCGGGTTTTTTTAGTTTCTGTGAAAAATGTCATTGGAATTTTTATGGGGATTGCATTGAATTTATAGAGTGCTTTGAGTAGTGTGGACATTTTAGCATTATATTTATTGTGGAGATGCCTGGATTTAGGAACTACCTGAAGGTTGTGTATGAGGTCTAAGTGTTTGTCTAAGATGACCTCCATCTCTGTGGTTAAAAATGTGGATGGATTATGATGATTCAAACGAAAGAAAAGATACTAGTTTTGGCAATAAGGTAAAAAATGTGGATATGTGCATTTTTTATTTTTATTTTTTTCACTGATGTACTCTTTTTAAATCAAAACCTTTCCTGGGCACCAGCTAAGTACCGGTAAGCTGCAGACACTTAGTGTGCGAGGACAAACAAAACTGTCAAGGTCATGGAGCCTGTTGGGTTTTCATCTGATTCACTATGACAGACAAGGAGGAGATGTTTCTTGTGAGGTATTCAATGGGAAGCATTAAATATTTATAGGACTAGAACACACGGTTGTATGTTAACCGAGAGTTGATGACTAGAAGTGTGTGTGTGTATAACTGTATCTTATGTATTATCTTTATGAAGTTTGTGTTTTATATATATATATGTGTGTGTGTGTGTGTATATATATATGTGTATATTTATATATATGTATATATATATACACACATATATATGTGTATATATGTGTATATTTATATATATACATACATATATATGTGTTTGTGTATATATATATATGTATATATATATATATGATATAAATCCCAGGAGATATATCCTAGATGTATTGTCATGAACAGTATAGAGAGGGATTAGATAAACCACTGGGGAAAATAATTGTGTGAATATTTACAGGAGGAGTAGAACCTTGTGTGACACAGAGAAGGACTGGAGAGGGATCTGGTGTGAGTAATTATAATACATTGCACACTGAGAAAGGAGGGCTTAGAGCACCAGGAACTTTTGGGTCATGGGACTGAGCTCCGTTGGGTAGTAAGGTCTGTCTGGATAATACCTGTTCGGGTATTTTCCTGCTGGCCTGCCTCACAGCTCAGTCTCTCAGTGCCAGTGTGAACAGGCCACCGCTGACCCCGGTCCTGGTCACCCAGCTGCTCTGATAACACACAGCATCCCTAGAGGACACTCTGACCTTTGCAGACGGATATTTGAGCTTTCAGTGCCCAAGGAAAGAGCATGATTGCATCCTCTCCTGGGTGATTGGGATGGAGACATTAATTTTCTTCGGGTCACTAACAGCGTCCAGGCTGCTCACCATGGGGCTTAGTTTACAGTGTTTATGTTCCTGGACATATTAGTGTTCCCTGATATTAGGTTTGCTTGCTGCAGGGCCCTGGCATCACTACCAGTCTCCAATCTAAATTTGTTTTAAAGTTTATTTTTTTTAAGACATAGAGAGACAGAAAGACAGACAGAGAGAGAGAGAGAGCAGGGAGTTACAGAGAGATAGCGGGAGACACAGAATCAAGAGCAAGCTCCAGGCTCTGATTCCGTGGCACAGAGCCCAAGGCAGGGTTTTGGCTCATGAACCACGAGATCATGCACTGAGCCAAAGTCCTAAACTTAACCGACTGAGCTACCCAGGCACCCCTACCAGTCTCCAATCGAAACCAATTTCAAGGCCTCATATTTCCCAGGTTCACTCCCGGTTCATACGTGATAAAAAGTCCATGGGGGTTATCCTTGAACTTTGAATTCTTTTTGCTGTTGTTGCTGTATTATGAGAATCTCCTGTTATATCCTATCACTTCCATGGTACAGGCTCTGGGGCCTGTGAAGTCTCTGTTTGTCAAAAGACTACCGGCTCTCCGCAAACAAGTACCCACTGTACTCTCTTCCCAATCTGGGTTTTGACCAGACCTTTATACTTAGTCTGGAATTTAATTTTCTTCTCTAGTATACTCATGACCCATTTGCCTTTCTATTAGTCCAGTTTTGTAAGTGTTCTCGAATGAACATTGATATAAACCATTATACAGTACAAGAAAATCTATCTTAGAAATTTGTTCTCTGCTCATCCATTAAAGGGCATTCAGGGAACGAATACCACTCACATTCAACCCTATTATCTTTATTTGGTAAATGTTCCATGGGTTAACGGTGAAAAGACAACAAAATGTCTAGATTTTTCCGGTCATACCAGGGTTCTCTGGACAAGGTAGGATGGGTTCACAGGCTTTTTTCTCTAAAATAGTGAGATTCCTTTCAGCATCATTGCAGGCTGAGTCAGAGGGAAAAAAAAGACAGAGAAAGCCTAGAACACATGCAGTTACACTCTACTGGTCTCACCCTGGTAATTACATCTGCAACAGTCTCATTTCCAAAAAGGTCTCATCCTGAAATATGGGAGTTTTTAGAACTTTTAATCACATGAATTATTGGAGACACAGTTCAACGCGTAACAATTAATATCCACAGTTTATTCAGATTTTCTTAGTTTTTACCTAGTGTCCTTTTTCTGTTTTATGATCCAGTTTATGATTCTTTGCGACATTGAGTTGTGAATTGTCCTTAAGCTTCTCTTACTGCGACACTTCTTCAGACTGTCCCTCTTTTGGTGCTTTTGTGCATACTTACTGAGTGCGGGCTATGCCTGACGTCATTCAAGCCAAGGGTTTACACCTGTTCCATGAAATCTCTGCACGGAAATGTGTCTCATCTGATTCCATATATTTATATCATCAGTTAACAATATAGACGGCAGACATATGTGTAGACACTGAGTTACAACCCAGTCCTTTTATGTTCCTGTGGTCGAAATCTTTCTAGTTTTGCCACATGGGGGCCCTTTACGTTGGCTCGTGAGCTCCTAGACACACCCTGTCCTTGTGTGTGTGTGCACACGGGTATGTGTGGTGGTTGTGCACTGATTTGTTTGCGTTTGTTTGGGAGAAAATGCCAGACAATTACAGAGTGTCATTCAAGTGTCATTAGTATCATATAGAATAATTCTGTTGCCCAGAATGTTTTATTATGTTCACATGATTAATTGTTTTTCAGCCTTTAGCACCCCGCGACCTACAGATGTTTGCAGAGTTTTGCTGCTTCCAATGTTGGATATAATTATGAAATTATTTATAAAAGTGGCACCTCCTTGGTGACCTCTTAGTTGGTTCCTGGTTTGGGTGATTATTTTAAACCTAGAACAAATATCCATGTGCCAAGTTTAGGTTTCTTTCAGGCTTTAGTGATTAGGAATAAGTTGTTATAAACATTAAAGTGCAGGGTTTTTCCTATGGACAAAATTTATGAAACTTATCCTCATAATTTTATAATTTTAAATTGGCATTTTTTCACAAATCATAGATAATAAGAAGAGACTAGGCACTGCCATGGAGATAATAGTACCAGATGCAAATAAGGTTGACTTATTCTCCAGGCACCACATGGGTAGAGTTCAGAGAAAAAATAAAAATTCTTCATTTATTTTTATATCAGTGGGAAAAATTGATATGATCTGGCCTAGAAGTAAAATACCTCAGCTGATAAAACAAGAGATTTCACTTTCATGAAGACTCTTTGTGTAGAAGGGTTTTCTGAGAGTGACTTTGAGGACAGAAAGGACAGGAGGAACCTCACTCATGGGAGGTGCCCTTGCATGGACCTGTGTCCAAGTCATCAGCCATGGAATGAGCAGAATCACAGGCTAAGCTCAGGAGGCAACTGTTGATGTGTTTCCCTCTTTACAGATGAGTAACTACTTTTTGTCTCACTTCCCCACAGGCCTGGACCACTGTGTAAGCACTGCCACTGCTGTACCACGATGAGCAGTAATAATCAGCCTCGTCCTCGGCCTGGAGCCCAGTGATGGTCAGAGTGCCTGTGCTGCCAGACTTGGAGCCGGAGAATTGATCAGAGACCCCTGAGGGTCTGTTGCTATCATCATAGATGATGGTTTTGGGGGCCATTCCTGGGATTTGTTGGTACCAGCCCACGTAACTACCAACTCCAGTGCAGGAGATAGTGACCCTCTGGCCTAGGGCCCCAGACACTGAGGATGGTTGATTCGGCCCCGACTGAGCCCAAATCCCTGGAAAGAGAAACAACAGAGAGGATATTCCTGGGGTCTAGAGACAAGAGGAGGAATCAGGCCCACACTTGTGCTTCCAGAACCCCTTCCCGTGTCCCCACATCAAGTCACCTGAGCAGTGAGAGAGGAGGGTGAGGAGGAGAGGGGACCAGGCCATGGCGGAGGTCAGCACCGATCCTGCCTTCTGTTGCCTCACAGCTGAGCAGAGCCTCCCTTCACCTCTCCCTTCACCTCTTGATTTGTTGAGAGGGGGAGGGCCCAACAATGCAAATGCGACCTCCCTGTTTTTTGACTCCTCACTGACTTCTTTAGGTGCCTCTGTCTGAGGATGTCAGGGGGATGGGCAGGGTGGGGCCAATTTCAGGGCAGGGGTGGGGAGGTCACAGATGTGAGCCCTGAGCCAAGGGCACAGACAGTTGCAGGTGGCACTTCTCAGCTCTGGTCTACCGTGACCCCTCAGAAACAGGCCTTGAGTGCCCCTTAGCGTCCAGACACAGACATGCCATTGTATGAGGTGAGCAGAGCCCATCAGAGACCACTTCTGCCTCCAACTGCTCTAGCCACTCTCCCCTGCCTCAGGGCTAGACCAGGTGTCCCCACATGTGGCCCCCTATCACCTCAGGGCAGACTCTCTGTTCTACTCAAACTCCTGGGCGTGAACCTGTCCATGGCTCCCTTGACTCTTAATGGGTCAGGCCTGAAGAGTTGTCTCTATACACATTCCTCTAACAGTAAAGGTGTATCAAAAGGGGAAGGAGTTATTGGATATGACAGTGGAGGCAGGGCTCCAGGCGACCATGCCAATGCAGGAAGCAGCAGAGAGCAGAGGGCAGCTCCCATGGGGGCCTTTGGCAGATGGGACCTGACCCTGGTGTGATTGTTCTTTACATGTGCATCTTACCCTGATAGTTGTCTTGATTCACACTCTATCCTGGCATCTATGTCAATGTGCTCTTTGTCAGACGTCTGAGTCATTCCAGTTTTCTCTCCCAAAGTGCATCGGGAAATATCAGTGAGATCCTAAGGATCCCATTTGGGGCATCTGCTCTAGGATTCATGTATACTCTTTCTGAATTCCTTCCCAAATCCATGGTAGCTCAGTTCTGGAGAGATTGCAAAGGACTGTTTTCAGCCTATGTCTTCCCTGATGGTCAAGAGGAACTTGAATGACTTTCTGGTCTTTTTATTCTATGGCATCAATCTATGTGTCTCTTGAGACCAATACCATATTGGTTTTCATGACTACAGCTTTGTAATATAATTTGGAAGTACAAAGAATGGTGTCTCGAGGTTTGTTCCTTCTCAAGATTGCTTTGGCAATTTGGGGTCTTTTCTGGTTCTATACAAAATTCAGGGCTTTTTTTTTTATTTCTGCGCAAAACTTCATTGGAATTTTTATGAGGATTGCATTGAATTTATAGAGTGCTTTGAGTAGCGTGGACATTTTAGCATCATATTTAATGTAGAGATCCCTGGATTTAGGAATTACCTGGAGGCTGTGTGTGAGGTGTAAGGGTTTGTCTAAGATGACCTCCATCTCTGTGCTTAAAAATGTGGATGGATTATGATGATTCAAACAAAAGAAGAGATACTAGTTTTGGCAATAAGGTAAAGAATGTGGATATGTGCATTTTTCCTTTTTTTCACTGATGTATTCTTTAAATATCAAAAACCTTTCCTGAGCACCAGCTAACCGGTAAGCTGCAGACACTCAGTGCTGCAAGGACAAACAAGACTGTCAAGGTCGTGGAGCATGTTGGGTTCATGTGACTCACTATGACAGACAAGGAGGAGATGTTTCATGGGAGGTATTCAATGGGAAGCATTGAGTATTTATAGGACGGAACACACGGTTCTATGTTAACCGAGAGTTGATGACTAGAAGTGTGTGTGTGTATATAACTATATCTTATATTTTATTTATACGTAGTTTGTGTTTCATATATATATATATATATATATATATATATATATGGTAAAAACCCCAGGAGATATATCCTAGATGTATTGTCATGAACAGTGCAGAGAGGGATTAGATAAACCACTGGGGAAAATAATTGTGTGAATATTTACAGGAGGAGTAGAACCTTGTGTGACACAGAGAACGACTGGAGAGGGATCTGGTGTGAGTAATTATAATACATTGCACACTGAGAAAGGAGGGCTTAGAGCACCAGGAACTTCTGGGTCATGGGACTGAGCTCTGTCGGGTAGTAAGCTCTGTCTGGAAAATACCTGTTCGGGTATTTTCCTGCTGGCCTGCCTCACAGCCCATCCTCTCAGTGCCAGTGTGAACAGGCTACCGCTGACCCAGGTCCTGGTCACCCAGCTGCTCTGACAACACACAGCATCCTTATAGGACACTCTGACCTTTGCAGACGGATATTTGAGCTTTCAGTGCCCAAGGAAAGAGCATGATTGCATCCTCTCCTGGGTGATTGGGATGGAGACATTAATTTTCTTCAGGTCCCTAACAGCGTCCAGGCTGCTCACCACAGGGCTTAATTTACAGTGTTTACGTTCCTGGACATATTAGTGTTCCCTGACACTGGGTTTGCTTGCTGTAGGGCCCTGGCATCACTACCAGTCTCCAACCTAAATTTGTTTTAATGTTTATTTTTTAAGACATAGAGAGACAGAAAGACAGAGAGAGAGAGAGAGCAGGGAGTTACAGTAAGAGAGCAGGAGACACAGAATCAGAAGCAGGCTCCAGGCTCTCATTTCGTGGCACAGAGCCCAAGGCAGAGCTTCGGCTCATGAACCACGATATCATGACCTAAGCCAAATTCCTAAGCTTTACCGACTGAGCCACCCAGGCACCCCTACCAGTCTCTAATCGAAACCAATTTCAAGGCCTCATATTTCCCAGGTTCACTCCCGGTTCATATGTGATAAAAAGTCCATGGGGGTTATTCAAAGTCTTTGAACTTTGAATACTTTTTGCTGTTGTTGCTGTATTATGAGGATCTCCTGTTATATCCCATTACCTCCATGGTACAGGCTCTGGGGCCTTTGAAGTCTCTGTTTGTCAAAAGATTACCGGCTCTCCACAAACAAGTACCCAGGGTACTCACTTCCCAATCTGGGTTTTCACCAGGCCTTTATACTTAGTCTGGAATTTAATTTTCTTCTCTGGTATACTCATGACCCATTTGCCTCTCTATTAGTCCAGTTTTGTAATTGTTCTCGGATGAACATGATAGAAACCCTTATACCGTGCAAGGGACCTCTATTTTCTTAGAAATTCTTTCTCTGCTTATCCATTAAGGGGCATTGAGGAAAGGGAATCCCACTCACATTCAACACTATTATCTTTATATGGTAAATATTCCATAGGTTAAGAGTGAAAAGACAACAAAATGTCTAGATTTTTCCGGTAATACCAGGGTTCTCTGGACAAGGTAGGATGGGTTCATAGGCCTTTTTCTCTAAAATGGTGAAATTCTTTCAGCATGATTCCAGACAGAGTCAGAGGAAAAACAAAGACAGAGAAAGCCTAGGACACATGCAGTTACACTCTACTGGTCTCACCCTGGTAATTACATCTGCAACAGTCTCATTTCCAAATAGGGTCTCGTCCAGAAATATGGGAGTTTTTAGAACTCTTAATCACATGAATTGTTGGAGACACAGTTCAACTCATAATTAATATCCACAGTTTATTCAGATTTTCTTCGTTTTTACCTAATGTCCTTTTTCTGTTGTAAGAACCAGTTTAGGATTCTTTGCTACATTGAGTTGTGAATTGTCCTTAAGCTTCTCTTACTGTGACACTTCTTCAGACTGTCCCTCTTGTTGGTGCCTTTGTGCATACTTACTGAGTGGGGGTTATGCCTGATGTCATTCAAGCCAAGGGTTTACACCTGTTCCATGAAATCTCTGGACGGGAATGTGTCTCATGTGATTCCATATATTTATACCATCAGTTAACAATATGGACGACAGACTATGTGTAGACACTGAGTTACAACCCAATCCTTTTATGTTCCTGTGGTTGAAATCTTTCTAGTTTTGCCTCATGGGGGCCCTTTAAGTTGGCTCGTGAGCTCCTAGACACACCCTGTCCTTTTGCGTGTGAGCACACGGGTATGCGTGGTGGTTGTGCGCTGATGTGCTTGCGTTTGTTTGGGAGACAAAGACAGACAATGACAGAGTGTCATTTAAGTGCCATTAGTATCATATAGAATAATTCTGTGGCTCAGAGTGTTTTCCTCTGTTCACATGATTAATTCTTTTTCAGTGTTTAGCACCCCCGCGACCTACAGATGTTTGCAGAGTTTTGCTGCTTCCAATGTTAGATATAATTATCAAATTATTTATAAAAGTGACACCTCCTTGGTGACCTCTTAGTTGGTTCCTGGTTTGGGTGATTATTTTAAACCTAGAATAAATATCCATGTGCCATGTTTAGGGTGCTTTCAGGCTTTAGTGATTAGGAATCAGTTGTTATAAACATTGAAGTGCAGGGTTTTTCCCATGGACAAAATTTATGAAACTTATCCTCATAATTTTATAATTTTAAATTGCCATTTTTTCACAAATAATAGATAAGAAGAAGAGACTAGCCACTGCCATGGAGATAATAGTACCAGATGCAAATAAGGCTGACTTATTCTTCAGGCACCACATGGGTAGAGTTCAGAGAAAAAATAAAAATGCGTCATTTATTTTTATATAAGAAGGAAAAATTGATATGATCTGGCCTAGAAGTAAAATACCTCAGCTGATAAAACAACAGATTTGTCTTCCATCAAGACTCTGTGTCGGAAGGGTTTTCTGAGAGTGACTTTGAGGACAGAAAGGACAGGAGGAACCTCACTCACGGAGGTGCCCTTGCATGGACCTACGTCCAAGTCATTAGCCACAGAATGAGCAGAATCACAGGCTAAGCTGAGGAGGCAACCGCTGATGTGTTTCCCTCTTTACAGATGAGTAACTAGGTTTTTGTCTCACTTCCCCACAGGCCTGGACCACTGTGTAAGCACTGCCACTGCTGTACCATGATAAGCAGTAATAATCAGCCTCGTCCTCGGCCTGGAGATCAGTGATGGTCAGAGTGCCTGTGTTGCCAGACTTGGAGCCGGAGAATCGATCAGGGACCCCTGAGGGTCGGTTGCTATTACCATAGATGATGGTTTTGGGGGCCATTCCTGGGATTTGTTGGTACCAGTACACGTAACTACCAACTCCAGTGCAGGAGATAGTGACCCTCTGGCCCAGGGCCCCAGACACTGAGGATGGTTGATTCAGCCCCGACTGAGCCCAAATCCCTGGAAAGAGAAACAACAGAGAGGATATTCCTGGGGTCTAGAGACAAGAGGAGGAATCAGGCGCACACTTGTGCTTCCAGGACCCCTTCCCGTGTCCCCACATCAAGTCACCTGTGCAGTGAGCGAGGAGGGTGAGGAGGAGAGGGGACCAGGCCATGGCGGAGGTCAGCACCGATCCTGCCTTCTGTTGCCTCACAGCTGAGCAGAGCCTCCCTTCACCTCTCCCTTCACCTCTTGATCTGTTGAGAGGGGGAGGGCCCAACCATGCAAATGCGACCCCCCTGTTTTTTGACTCCTCACTGACTTCTTTAGGTGCCTCTGCCTGAGGATGTCAGGGGGATGGGCAGGGTGGGGTCAATTTCAGGGCAGGGGTGGGGAGGTCACAGATGTGAGCCCTGAGCAGAGGGCACAGGCAGTGGCAGGTGGCAGTTCTCATCTCTGATCTACCGTGACCCCTCAGAAACAGGCCTTGAGTGCCCCTTAGTGTCCAGACACAGTCATGCCATTGTATGACATGAGCAGAGCCCATCAGAGACCACTTCTGCCTCCCCACTCCTCTAGCCACTCTCCTCTATCCAAGTGTTAGACCAGGTATCCCCACGTGGCCCCCCATCACCTCAGGGCAGACTCTCTGTTCTACCTAGACTCCTAGGGGTGAGACTGTCCATGGCTCCCTTGACTGTTCATGGGTCAGGCCAGAGGAGTTTTCTCTACACACATTCCTCTAACAGTAAAGGTGTACCCATAGGGGAAGGAGTTAACTGAATATGACAGCAGAGCCAGGGCTCCAGGCGCCCATGCCAATGCAGGAAACAGCAGAGAGCAGAGGGCAGCTCCCATGGGGAACTTTGGCAGATGGGACCTGACCCTGATGAGATTATTCTTTACATGTGCTTCTTACCCAGATGGAGTGTGTTGATTCACACTCTATCCTGGCATCTATGTCAATGAGCTCATTGTCAGACGTCTGAGTCATTCCAGTT
The DNA here is from genome assembly GCF_046562875.1 of Panthera onca. Taxonomy (NCBI): domain Eukaryota; kingdom Metazoa; phylum Chordata; class Mammalia; order Carnivora; family Felidae; genus Panthera; species Panthera onca. Next base: position 19,431,490 of record NC_138350.1, read on the forward strand.
TTCTCTCCAGAAGTGCATCAGGAAATAGCAGTGAGATCCTAAGGATCCCATTTGGGGCATCTGCTCTAGGATTCATGTATATTCTTTCTGAATTCCCTCCCAAATCCATGGTAGCTCTGTTCCGCAGACCTCGCAAAGGACCGTTTTCAGCCTATGTCTTCCCTGGTGGTCAAGAGGAACTTGAATGACTTTCTGGTCTTTTTATCTATGGCATGAATCTATGTGTCTCTCGAGAACAATACCACATTGGTTTTCATGACTACAGCTTTGTAATATAACTTCAAAGTGTGAAGAATGGTGTGTGGAGGTTTGTTCCTTCTCAAGATTGCTTTGGCAATTTGGGGTCTTTTCTGGTTCTATACAAAATTTGTTTTTTTTTTTTTAATATCTGTGCAAAACATCATTGGATTTTTTATGGGGATTACATTGAATTTACAGAGTGCTTTGGGTAGTGTGGACATTTTAGCATTATATTTATTGTGGAGATCCCTGGATTTAGGAATTACATGGAGGCTGTGTGTGAGGTCTAAGGGTTTGTCTAAGATGACCTCCATCTCTGTGCTTAAAAATGTGGATGGATTATGATGATTCAAATGAAAGAAGAGTTACTAGTTTTGGCAATAAGGTAAAGAATGTGGATATGTGTATTTTTTCTTTTTTCTTTTTTTTCAACGTTTTTTTATTTTTACTTTTGGGACAGAGAGAGACAGAGCATGAACGGGGGAGGGGCAGAGAGAGAGGGAGACACAGAATCGGAAACAGGCTCCAGGCTCCGAGCTATCAGCCCAGAGCCTGACGCGGGGCTCGAACTCATGGACAGCGAGATCGTGACCTGGCTGAAGTCGGACGCTTAACCGACTGCACCACCCAGGCGCCCCTATTTTTTCTTTTTTAATTCACTGATGTATTCTTTTTAGTTCAAAAACCTTTCCTGGGCACCAGCTAAGTGCCGGTAGACTGCAGACACTCAGTGTTGAAAGGACAAACAAAACTGTCAAGGTCGTGGAGCCTGTTGGGTTTTCATGTGACTCACTATGACAGACAAGGAGGAGATGTTTCATGGGAGGTATTCAATGAGAAGCATTAAATATTTATAGGACTAGAGCACAGGGTTCTATGTTAATCGAGAGTCGATAACTAGAAGTTGTGTGTGTGTGTATAACAATACTTCATGTTTTATTTATACGTAGTTTGTGTTTCATATATATATGTATATATATACACATATATATATGATATGAATCCCAGAAGATATATCCTAGATGTATTGTCATCAACAGTGCAGAGATGGATTGGATAAATACTGGGGAAAACAATTGTGTGAATATTTACAGAAGGAGTAGAACCTTGTGTGACACACAGAAGGACTAGAGAAGGATCTGGTGTGAGTAATTATAATACATTGCACACTGAGAAAGGAGGGCTTAGAGCACCAGGAACTTCTGGGTCATGGGATGAGCTCTGTCCTTACAATTCCCAAGCTTCTGTGTTTTCCCAAATATGCAGTCCCGTCTGGAAGGGAAACGCATCTGGTGCCAGGGACCGAGTCACCTCCAGTGTCTCCCTCACCACTGGGGCTTCCTGGCTGCATCCTGGGATGACTGTGTTGCTGACTATCGCCTATGGGTGCTCTTGGGAAAAGGCAACGTGAGAGGCACATGTCCCTTGTTTCTAATTACAGTGTGCCCTTGAAGAATCTCATGTGCGTTCTTGTTAACGGACCCTGCCCCATCAAGTGTGAGGATGGGGGCAGGTGCAGAGGATTATGGGGACTGGCTTGCCTGGGTGGGAAGTGTCCTGACATGACAAAGAGATGGGATGTCTCCTCAGGCCTTCCTGATACAGCCTGTGGAGTGGTGAGCCTGCCCTCTGAACTTCTTATCCCTCAGTGCAGGACACAACTTCCCTGAGGGGTCACTCACCTGACGTCCCAACAACACAACTATCTAAGTGGTGGTGGGGGCACCGAGTGATGCATGCTGAGGAAGCCACAGCTCTGAAGTAAGGACTGAGGTGTGGTGGTGCCTGCCACACAGGAGGTCGCACTTGGGGGATCAGAAGCCCCCGACCCTGTGTAGGGATGGGTGGGGTGCCAGGCAGGCTCAAGTCCAGAGGGTCCCTCTCTCTGCTCAACTCCAGTTCCTTCTCCCAGTCCTAAGTGAGTCCCCCTAACTCTGAGGCAGCAGGGAGCGCTGGAGGTCTGTCCCTGTGCATTGTGGGAGATGCAGGGATGGCTGAGGGGTGTCTCAGCTGGGCACACAGTCCTGGAACCCTGCCTTGTACCCTCTGCTTTATGCTCACCGGGGCCCACATTTGGCTCCCCAGCCCCACCCCCCCTCAGCTGTCACCATATTTAGTGACTAGGTTTAGGGACCCAGGAGGGGAGTGATTTGCATGAAGGATTCCTCTCTGCTCTCCCAAGTGGGGAGGGGATGAGAGAGGCTTTGTGCAGTTCTCTCACTGGTGGGCTCAGTCAGGGGCACAGCCTGGGCTGTCTCCACCTTGACCTGGACCCCTCTCCTCCTCTCCCCCCTTGTTCTCCGCTTAGGTGACTGGCTGTGGAAAGCAAGGCGAGTGATTATGGGCTGGGGTGTGCTGGGCTCCTTCTTCCTCTCTTTTGAAGAACAAGCTGGAGGCATTCCCTCAGGACCTGCCTGTCCGTGTCTCCACTGCTCTGTTGCAGGGTCCTGGGCACAGTGTGCCCCGACACAGGAGGCCTCCCTGTCAGGGTTTCAGGGGCACAAGGTGACCCTCACCTGGACGGGAATTAGCAACAGTGTTGGAGCAAATTATGTGGGCTGCTTCCAAGAGATTTCTCTCAGAATTACCACAACTGTGGTGCTCAGAAGAAATGGGCCCTCGGGGATCTCAGCTCGGTTCTCTGGCTCCCACTCTGGGAACAAGGCCTCTAGGACTTTCTCAGCCTGCAGCCTGAGGATGATCCTTATTGTTAGTGCTCAACATGGGGCAGAAACATCAGTTCTGACTTACTGCTGCAGGCCCATGGGGACCTGAGACAGAAAGCTGTCTCTGTCACCCCCAGGACTGCCGGTGAGAAACAGACAGGGAGGCCTTGGAGACCCTGGAGGGTCTGAGGGTCTGACTCTGAGCACAGAGGAAATTTAAAGGGTCAGTGACAGTAGTTGCCTCTCATGTTGTTTTTTCTTCCTCTCCTTCCTCTCCTGTCTCTCTCTCTTTCTTTCTTTCTTTCTTTCTTTCTTTCTTTCTTTCTTTCCTTTCTTTCTTTCTTTCTTTCTTTCTTTCTTTCTTTCTTTCTTTCCTACTTCTGTCCTTTGTTTTCTTTTCTTTCTCTCTCTTTCTCTCCCTATCTCTCTCCCTTTCCTCTTTCCTTCCTTCCTCCCTTCCTTTCTTCCTTGGATAAAGAGCTTTATTTGGATTAAATGAGAGCTGGAGAAAGCGAAGGGCCTGAGACGCCAGTGAGATTAGGTTCCAAAAGGGCAGGCAGAGCTTATCAACCCAATGGACTCCATTTCCCAGCAGCCTTCCAGTTAGTAGGGTCAGTAAAGTCGTGCTGGGAAATGTATTTGCCAGTAAATGACCAACGTTTGCCCACCATCAGTACAATGGTAGAGTTTCTCTTTTCCATAATTAAAACTCCATATCACTTCCCATGACACCACGAATATTGCAAAAAAGTTTAAAAAATCACATTTGACACCTCTTATACTCATCTTCAGTAGTTAGCTGTGAAGACTCATCATCTGCCAAAAAGAGTTCTACTAAACTCATCAGCTGAAATGTCCATCCAAGTAGTGAGAAGACAGTCTTTACTAACCCATGGTCATTCTTATGCAATTCCCGCGGCCAGCCATGGCTGAACAGCAGAGTAAGGCTCAGAGAGGGGTGAAGGAGGAGGGGGATGGGGCTAATTTTCCCCAGTACAAAGATGGCATCTGATTCTTGGTCGGAGAGCAGAACCAGAAAGGCTTGAGGGAAGGGTCCAGGCCCTGTAGTCAGTCAGAAACAGTGCTGTAGAAGAGAAGGAGGAGGAGGAGGAGGAAGAGGAGGAGGTGAAGGAAAAGGAGGAGGAGGAGGAGGAGGAGGAGGAGGAGGAGGAGGAGGAGGAATGCTTGCCATGCTTGTGGTTTTGTATATCTGTAAGAACTTTCTTCATTTTCTTCCACATCTTCTTTCCATCAGCATTCCTGGTCTTACCATGCCAGGTGCCAAGGGATTCACAGGAGGGATGGCAAGAGCAGGTGGTGGGTAGGGAGCAGGTAGGGACCTAGGGGTTGGCCTCCCGGATACCCTGGTTATGGTGCAGGATGGGGTGCACTGGGGAGAAAGCTGGATTCCCCCGGGGAGCTGCTGCAGGAGATGGAGAGGGGCCTGGAGGGCAGGCAGGGTGGTCAGGTGGTGGATGGCAGGATGGGCACCTTCAGGGTACCTGAAGCACCAGCAGTCAGGCCATTGCCCCCTCTCTGCACTCAGCCCTTGTAACCACCAAGTCCTTCGCTTTACGTGACACTTATCTAACCACATCTTTCTGTCCTTTCATTGTTTCAAGATATACTTTTCTCTACCATTCTTTTCTTTTATTGTAGTTTAAAACTTTTTGAAGTTTATTCACCTTAGAGAGACAGAGAAAGACAGAGTGTGAGCAAGGGGGGGGGGGCAGAGAGAGAGGGAGACACAGAATCTGAAACAGGTGCAGGCTCCGAGCTGTCAGCATAGAGCCCATCGCAGAGCCTGAACTCATGAACTAGGAGATCATGACCTGAGCCAAAGTCAGACACCTAACTGACTGAGCCATTCAGGCACCCCATTTACCGTTCTTTTAAATTCATCCTATATGTATTTTTATTTGAAGAGTGGCACTTTTGATCCGTTATGTCAATCCATGTCTGTAACTGGAACAATTGGTGCATTTAAATGTAATATAATTTAATATAATTTAATAGTGTAATATATTTAATTTAATATCATTTTTGTTATCTTATTTTGTTCTCTTCTTAAATCCAGATTTAGATTTAAAGAAGTTAAATTCCTTTCTCACTCTTTTCTTGCCTCCTGTTTCACATATTGACTATTTCACATGTTGACTGTTGTGCAGTTTTTACATTTAGTAGCATGGATGATGAGTAGCCTGACCCGGAACAAGAGAACTAGGAGGAGACCCTGAGGACTGGGTGTCACCGGAAACCCAACTGGGGCCTCCACCCGGGAGCTGTTAGTGCCGGCCCATGTTTTTCACGCCAAAGTTTGTTACACTTTCCCGAGCAGAAAGAAGTGACTGCCACAACCAGACTAGGCAGCCTTCTGAGTCCTCAGGACCATGAAGCCTGGACGTGAGGCTTGTCTCTGCTGTCAAAGAGCCTGTTCAGAGAAGGAGCAGGTGTCCTGGGTGGCACACTGAGTCGCTGGGGTTTGCCACGTCTTCTCCCCCGTTCCGGTCTCAGAAGGATCTGCATGGCACCTGTGCTTGTACCTGCCCACACGCCTTCTCAAAGGAAACCTAAAAAGAAGCAGCGATAAAGTGCTTGCGCAACCTGTCTACTTATTGCTAAAGTTTTGAGCCAGGGTCTTTAGGAAAGAAAATATTTCACCATTTATTTAAAATACCTTTTATGTTATTACCTGAATTCAGTGATTGTTTTCTTACAGAGCCATTTGAAATGTATACATCTTTTTCCTAGGATCAAAAACAGTGAACACTCTGAATTCTTTTTAAAGTCTCTAAGAAAACAAAGCATTTGCTTTTATTAATGCTCTCCACCTCTCCTGGACCTGCCTCCGTTTCACATCAGCACCTTGTGCCTGGGAGTGTGTGTTGGCCTGAGCTGACCAGGTGCAGATGTCAGAATGGACAGGGGCCCGAGCTGTAGTTTTATGAGATGGGAATCACCTGGCCCGTGTCTCCTCCGCAGATGCCGGAGCCCACAGACCATGTCCCAACCTGAATTACAAAGACGATGGAGGGAAGACGATGCATATGGTGGGGACCTGGTTGTTCAAAGTTCTATCATCTGCCTCTCTGATCTGGACCCCAAACTTCCAAGCTACGTGGTTAGTCAGGGACTGAGTTCAATTCCCACAAGACACGCACTGTGTTATCCAAACCAATCGCACAATCCCTTCCCTTGTCGCCCAATAGCGTCAGGGCTGATGGAGGGGTGATGTGATCGAGTCACGTGAAATCTGAGGCTGCTGATCGTTGGGAGACAGAGAACAAGTCTGTGTCACGCAGAAGGTGTGTCGTGTGGGTGTGACCGGAGCCTGCAGAGACATTCGGTCGTCATGTGAGAAGTCAGGGTGAGGCACAATGTATTGCTTGTGTGTTCCCTTTCTTCCCCAGACAGTGTCGGCTCCCTGAGCCTGGGGACCCTCCTTGTCACTTCTGCACTGCGACTTGAGCTCCTAAACCAACATACGTCATGTAGTGAGGGTTCAGTAAATGCCATTCATGCATATCATGTGGACAATGACTATCCTGAGTCGGACAGCTGTACTGTGTGTCCGGGTCTGTCCTGACACCTTGATATGAACTCATCTGTGCCCCTCAAAACCCTGTATGGAATCCTGAACCCACATTGTGACTGTTTGAGAAAAGGCATTAAAAGATGTCATCGTGGTAATGAGGTTATAAGCTTGCTGCGCCCATAAACAGGCCTGGCATCTTTACAGAAGAGGTAGAGGCAGCATGGGTGAGTACACATGGGAATGCCACGTGAGGACCCAGGACGAATGTCACCACTTGCAAGTCAAGGAGAGTGACCTCAGGGGAAATCAATCCTGCCACCCCCTTGAACGTGGACATTTAGGCTCCAAACTGAGAGAAATTCACTATCTTTGGTGTAGGCATCCAGTGTGTGGTATCGTCATATGGTAGGCGTAGCAGACAGGCACAACCCTCAGAGACACTGGTCCCCAGGACAACCTGCCCCAGCATCCAGGAATTTCTGATCAGCTTGTATGAAACAGAAAATGTGTGCATGTAAGGACAGGTTGGGGACAGAATTGACAGGAAAAGGACAGATACTAGAGGCGGTTCATTGGGTTTGGTTTCAGGGTCAGTTTTAGGCTAAACAAAGAGGGAAGCAACAGTTTTGACAGAAAGTGGGGCTGAAGAAGGAAAGCCCTTCACTGTGGGCACAGCAGGTTTTTGTCTCATTTTCCCACAGGCCTGGAGCTCTGTGTGAGCACTGAGACTATCATCCCACTATGCACAATAATAATCAGACTCGTCGTCAGCCTGCAGCCCAGTGATGGTCAGGGAGCCTGAGCTGCCAGACTTGGAGCCAGAGAATCGATTGGGGACCCCGGAGGGTCGTTTGTTATTCTCATAAATCAGGAGACTGGGGGTCGTTCCTGGGACTTGTTGGTACCAGCTCACATAATTACCACCCCCGATGTTGGAGCTGCTTCCAGTGCAGGAGATGGTGACCCTCTGATCCAGGGACCCCGACACTGAGGGCGGCTGAGTCAACACTGACTGGGCCCAGGAACCTGGAAGGGGTAGAAACACAGAGAGGGTGTTGCTGGGGTCTGGATACAAGGGAGTGGAAGCAGGACCCACATGTCCTCCTAGAGCCCTTTCCTGTGTGCCCTCATCCAGTCACCTGTGCAGTGAGCGAGGAGAGTGAGAAGGAAAGGAGACCAGGCCATGGTGGTGGTCATCACCGATTCTGTCTTCTGTGCCTCACGGCTGAGCAGAGCCTCCCCTAACCTCTCCCTTCCCCTCTTCATCTTCTGAGGGAGGGAGGGCCCCCTCCATGCAAATGAGACCCCAGCTCTCTGACCCCTCCCTGGGCCTGTGTCAGTTCCCTCTGCCTGAGGATGTCAGGGGGCTGGTCGAGGGGGGGCTGTTTCAGGCCAAAGGGTGAGGAGGACACAGTTGTAAGCTGTGTGCAAGGGGCACTGACAGTACAGGTGGCAGGTTTCAGTTGTCATCAGCCCTGAACCCACAGCAATGGGTCCTGTGAGCCCCCTGGTGTTCGGACTCAGAGCCGCCATTGTTTGAACTGGTAGGCAAGTCCACCAAAGACAGCTCCTGTGTCCCATTGCACTGTCCACTGCACTCTGACAAGGGTCAGTCCAGGTGTCCCTCTAGGGAACCTCCCATAACCTAAGCCAGACTGGATGCTCTACTCAGACTCCTCAGGGAGAGTCAGTCCGTGGCCGCCTGTATGGGTCATGGGTCAGGAAGGAGGTGGTGTCTCTACCAAAAGTCCACTTAGATCAAGATCATGCCCAGTGCAGTGATGAGTACCACCGGATATGTGGACCTTTCTGTGTAGGATTCTGTGTCCTTTCCTGTTACGTGATTTCTCCCGGGTTTCCAGAGCTCACCTTCCTCCAAGGTTCCCACAGCACTGAGGAGAGGGGGAGAGCTTCTGTTCAGGCTGTGAGTAGAAAGAGTTGTGTGTATTCCTCGGGGCGTTACACAAAAAAATCTTTGTCATCTGTCACTATGTCTGCTTGTTGAAAACAATAGCTCTCCTCATACTATGTGCAGTGATTCCTTCCAGGTACTGCTCTCCCAGCAAAGAGACCCAAGTCTGCAGGAGCCTTGAGTGTGACACTGACCTCAGAGCCCAAAGACAAACTTGCAGGCCGTTCTGGGAGGGAAGGAGCGACAGCAGCAGGTGCTCTGATGAGGATCCGGTGACACAGTTTATGTGTTAGTCAGCACTTAGCCCAGTGTGCCCTTTGAATGGGTGTGTGCTCCTTTATACAAAATTTCTCTCAGAAATATTTATTTCAGTCAATGACATCTTTATTATGAAAATGCAGATACAATCACTAGTATAGTTTTCATACAACGGTATTTATTGCAGAGCAAAGATGGATAGAAATTGTAGGTAAAAACCTGGATGGAAAAACAATGCAAAAAGGATGCCTGCTATAAACTTTTTGCAATGTCATGTTTTCTTTGCCACCAGCTTACTATGGTGGCATTGTTCTATAAGTAGGTGAGTCTGGCATGATGTCCAATGAAAGCCCAGGGGGAGTCTGGTCCTGTGAACCGCAGCCATCTCAGTGACTCAATTACTAAGCACACACAGAGCTTCTAGGAGCGAGCAATTTGGGGTCAGACTTGTCTCTGGGGTGAGCACAGCTCTACCTGCGTTCTTTGTGTCCAGCATATGCAGGAGAGAGCCATAGTTCATCCAGCCACCATGAGTAGAGGAGTGAATTTCTATTCATCAAGGCTACATGAATCTTCGGTCAAAGATCCCACATGTGAGTGGTGGAGAGGTGGAGATGAGGGGGACTATGTCCCTGAGGTCACAGGCATTGTGGCCCCAGTTTGAGACAGAAGAATTTTCATCGGAACTCCAACCTGGCTGGAGGTGTCGCTGGGGGGACTGAGGGAGTAACAGTCCAGCATTAAGAGCACAGGGAGGGTGTGATACATCCCCCTGGGCTTTGAGCTGTGTGGGAGCAACACTGAAGCTGCTATTCCAGAACCAATGTACTGATCAGCCTCAAGTGCTGACTGGAGCCCAAGGGGGTCAGAGGCTGAGCTGCCCACAGCGATAGAGACTCACCCTGGGATTCCTGAGCATCAACCTGTCTTAGGAGAGAAGGTGATCAGGGCAAGTCCTGGCTGCTCAGTGACAGGACACTGGTCACACTGGATGTCGCTGGAGTTTCCTGATGATGAGAATGCTTCCTCCTGGGCTTGTGACCCTGAGGTTGGCTGGATGAGCACAGGTTGACCATGAGTTTTGGGGAGAAAGAGAAGCCAGGAAGCTACAAAATCCAGAACTCCATATACTCAGATAGAGGAGAGATCCGTGTGTGTGTGTGTGTGTGTGTGTATGTGAGGGAGACAGAGGGAGAGAAAGAGAGAGAGAATGGAAAACCTTTCCTTCAGAGGCCACACATGAAGACAAGTGTATCCCTGTCCCCTTGTGTCCTCTCTGCATTTGCTGAGTGTTGTGTTGTTCCCCTTGCAAACCCATCCCTGGGGCTGGCTCTCTGTATGACCGTCCAGCGTTCTGGAGCTTGGAACTCAAGAAGGCCAATGTCTGGAAGGCCACTTCTCTTGCACGAGTATGAAACTTACACAAAGGGGAGGAATATGGTCTGAATTAGTTCTATAGGAATTTCACTGAATCAGGATGTCAGGCCTTGTGGATGGGCCTTCTATCCATTCTCCTTCCTGTAGACACATTTCCCATAATTGTGGGGTCTTCAGGTCTTCGGAAGCACAAGATAGGGGCTGATCACACAGCCCCTTCTTCATGCCCTTCATATCACAGCCCTCCCCCACTGTGCCTCTCGTATCCCCTGATACCTCCATTGGGTGACCGTCAGATAGTGTCTACTGTTATTTTGCAAAAGGGTTAATGCTTGACACTGCATTGCTTGGTGCAAAAGTGTGTGGCTGAGTGAGTGTCCTGATGGTCTTAGAAACCAATATTCTCAAGACCAAGAAAAGCTGTCATGTATTGAAATATGCAGCCAATCCTTCCTTCGTTCACCATGGCAAAAGTTACCCTGTGTGCAGCCTCGGTCATTCTGAAGGCGGAAGTAATTGCATGAATCGCTTCTCTGTGCAAATACTCAAAGGCTGGGTGAACATTCATTTCACGGAAATACGGTAATCATGTTGTCGTATTACAGAGATTGATGAGGTTGGTGGGGCATGAAAACTACCAACAGAGATGAGAGCAGGAATCACAAGAGGAAGTGATTTCCTGCTGATCCATTTCTGCATCGTCTCTGTAGAGATGGACCCTGGAGAGTGGAAACTCTTGCAAGATTATAGTTTTCTCTGAAATCCTAACATAGAGATGGAGTTCGGGCCTGAAGAGCCATAGAGAGAGGCGGAAGGCCTGAGGGAAGCAGGAGAAGAAGGGAGACGAGCAGAGTGTGTGTGGGGGAGGGTGCAGTGAGGAGAGTCTGAAGACTTTGGGACTCACTTTTAGTCAGATGGGTGAGAGAGGAAATTGTCTCTGACCAAGGTGCTTATTAACATGTCAGATATGGTTGTGTCATCAGTAACACAAGAGACACAGTTTACGGCTTGAGATTTGTGGATGAATGCGAGCACCTCTGTCGCCATTTTCAGTCCAGACAACAGTACTGTATGATCTCAGAAACTACACACCTGTCTCTACATCCTAGATGCTGACACCGAATTGCTGAAATTCTTGTCATTTTCTAAATGAAAAGAACACTAGAAACATCCTAGTTCTAATGATGTGACTCTGGGTGGGCTCCCTGAAGCCTCCTGGATGGGGCTGGTCCCCAGAAAGACCAAGGCTTGGTCAGAGGCTGGGAATCTTCACCCCTCATACTTGACAGACAGGAAAAAGGCTGACAGTGTAGTTAATGTCTGATCATGTCTCCCCGAATCCTCAATAAAGTCACAAAGTACAGTGTTTGAAGAGCTTCTGGTTTGGGGAACACATCCACTCCCAGAAGAGATGCACCTCAACTCCCCAGGGACTGATGCTCTGGTGCTCGAGACGCTCCCAGACTTGACACTAGGTGGCTCTTCATTACTTGTTCCCCTGTCCCCTTCACCATATCTTTAATGAACTGACTAAAGGAGTCAGTGTTTCCCTGATATCTGTGAGCCCCTCAGGCGAATAAACGGAACGCATCGAGGGAGTTGTGGGAACCTCCAATTTGTCGCACGTTGGACAGAGGGTACTGGTGAGCTACTAGCTGCTGTTGGCATCAAAATGGGGAGCAGCCTCCTGGTGCTGAGCCCTTCACCTGTGCACATGTCACCGTTTCCTGGCAGATAAACCTCGGTGTGAAATTCAGGTAAATTTGAGGACACTCTCCACATGTCCCAGAGAGTTCCTTGTTGTGGGAAAACACATAAACAGACAAACATATAATCACTGACCAGGAGTGTGTAAAGTGAATTATTCTGAGACTAGTAAAGGAGAGACAACAAGAGAGAGAGAGACTGAGGTTTATGCTGTAAAAGTATTTATTCTCCAGACACCATAGGCCTGTGCCATCGGGCCTATTCCCTCACCTGTGTGCGCTCCTGGGACACCTGTGCTGTCTCAGGCAACAGCATGATCTGTGTGTTATTCCTTCTTCCTCAAGGACACGTGACCCCTCAGAGGACTCCCTCCTACAGGAGCGTCCACACAAGTGTCTCAGTACAGGATGCTCAGAGACAAGGCTTTCAGCCCCAAGTGTGTTTGTGTCACTCGCTCCTTGTCTGAGACACTGTAAGGAAAGCTGCTCCCACTGCCAGGATCTGTAGCACAATAGAAGCTTCGTGCTTAGGCTGCTCATCAGAGATGAGCAGAATTCCTGCATTGGCCCAGGCATCTTTGGATTCAGAGAAGCAACTGGGGACCCCGGACTCTGGTGCTTATTTGAGTGTGAAGAGAACCAAAGAAGATACCAGGGAGGGCTCCCTGGCTTCTCTGGAACCTGTCTATGTAGTAGCTGCAAACACAGAATCCACTGTTCATGGCGCAGGTGAGTCCGGCCGTTGCTTCTGGAGATGCAGAAGCATCTGGAGATGCAGATGCAGCTGGGTCAGCACAGGCTGGGATAGGGGACATGCGAACACAGACACTCAGGGGGGATGGGGCTAGAAAGGAAAAAGAAAAAGCATCTCTCAGGTCACTGAGGACAGAAAGAGTGATTTGGAGCCCACCCTGTGTCCACAAGGCCTGTCCCTACCTGTGCAGTGCGGGAGGCACTTAATGAAGACAGGAGTCCAGGCCATGGTGGCACAGCCTCTGGTCCCCACACTGGGCTGGGCTGCCCCAGGCTCTCATTTCCCCTCCACCCCTGACACAGGAGGGCTGTCCATGCACATGGGTCCCATTCAGTGACAGTCCAGCCCCTCCCTGAGCCCTGGTGCTGGAGCCCAGCCCACACCACACACTGAGGAGGGTGCAGTTTCCACTAAACCCCAGGAAGAGCTCTGGAACAAGCACATGCTGACATAGCTCAAAGCCTCCAGGTTGGGCTCCTTTGGGTGGCTGGTCGTCACTGACCAGCACTGTAGGGTCCACAGGACTGTTGCAAGCACATCCTATTGAACTCATGTTGAAACATGAAAAATGAATGGAAGCAACTTGTGAGAGATAGCTCCTATTAAGAATACATTGAATGCATACTTTCTCAAAAAGTTACAATTTGGCTATACTAAAAATATACTGAGTGTATAGACCAACTTTAATTGAAAAATGGAAAATGTTTTTCTAGAAGCACTCCATAGAAATGCATAAGATACAGATGTTTTCACAGGGGACAACTAAAAAAACTTCAGAATTGAGAAGAATATTTTTTATTTGCTCCTTGTTTTTTCATAATATCAAAAGGTACATAATATTTTTTAGTTCGTTTACAAGGGTTATAAAACTCAAAAGTACACTTTCAAAAACATTGCCCAAAAATGAAAATTACAGACCATTATTATTAAATAGTGATAGAAATACTCTGTATAAAATATTAACAAAGAGACCTCAATACCATATTAATAAATTGATACACAATTATTAAGTGTGATTTATTCCAATGATACAGTTGGGTCACATAGTAAGAAAATCTTTACTTACATACCATCTTATTACATTTAGAGATACGATCATATTGCCCCAACTGGTCTCAAAGAGTCTTTGGCCAAATTTCACACCAAATCCTAATAAGAGCCACATAAACACAAAAACAGATCCATTTATGACATGGTAAAACACACACTCTCACACACTTATGATGTGGTCCTGAGGCCGGCATCCTTGTTCATGGAGTAGCGAGGGGACCAGTTCCACAAGGATCAAGAACTTGCAAAGGGAATCTTCACGTCCATTATTTTGCAACATTATTCCTCACGTGTTAGACAATGTAACTAAAAAGCCAAAATCGATGGTTACTACTTTGCATGGATGGGAAAGGAAAGTGGTCACTCTTGAAGTCCCAGATGGATGATGTCATGGCCTTAGATAGGGCCGTGCTGTGGCAGCAGTGACAGCAGAGATCTTAGTGAATGATTAGTCACTGTTGGTGACTTACTGGTGACACTTGGTACCAGAGACAGGATGGGTGGAACAAACGCAGCAGAGAAGAGGTCTTGTCCCACGTGAGCGGGTGAAGAGCCCTTTGCAAGGTATGGGGCAGTGACCCCGGATCTGAAGTGATTATTTCCTCCCACTCAGGCTGCATCCTATACGATGTCAAGCTTCACATTGATGGGGCATCTGTCTCACACCCAGAATAGTGCATATGGCAGAGGTTTCCAGTGGGGACCTTGGCTCAAGTGACCAGTTTACTAAGAGACGGGTTGTGAGTCTGGTATTGCTGCCCCTGCTCCTTGATGAACTGAGGAGAGAGTATGTCCTGTGTGGCCTCAGGGACTGCTTTCCATAAAATCTGGCAAAGGCTCCCTGTATAAAGGACTGAAGGAGACACTCCAGGACATGGTGGACACCACACAGAGCTCTGTTCCCTGAGGTTCCATTGGAGGGATTCTGCCCACAAGCTGCCTTATCCTGTGGGCAGGTCCTGAGAGCCCACTTCCTCCTAGGAAATGTGCTCTGTCTATTCCTTGTGTATAAGCCTGAAATTTCCAGACGCCAGAGGGAACAAGGAAGAAGTGGTCCACGTTGGAAGCAATGTGGTGACGCAGCCAGATGCAGGGGCTCACAGGGCAATGGACGCTCTCAGGTGGAGGCAGGTCACATAGCACTGAGGCTCCAGTGTGCCTACTGCCCCCCAGGCAGCTTAGCTGCTGACCCTCACTCTACAGGCCCCTGTTCGCTCTGCTCCCCTGCTGCCCTAAGCACCATGTCCTCTAGCTGCTGTGATCCCCTCTGCACACCAAGCAGAATGTTCATTTGGACAGCAGTCATACTGATGTTGTGACCCATGGGAACGGAGTACGAAAGGGCCTTTCTGGGTCCCTTATTGGAACCATGACACTCTCACGTTTGGAAAAGTATCTCAGTGGAAGCTTGTGATTTGGTTCAAAATGTCCATCTCTGCCAACAGTATCCCCAGAACTGCTCTGTGTCTCCTGTTCACAGATGCTGCCCGTGGTAAATGTAAGGACAGCGAAGGGGTGTCGCTGGGACACACATATGGGGACACGGCCTGTGTGCATGTGCGGCGTGCAGGGGAGCTGGGACAAAGAGGTCTTTACAGAGCTGCGGTACGTAAGGGGGGAACTGTAGAGTGAGCCAAGGGATGTCCCTGAGAGGAGGAGCCCTGGGTCAGAGGTCAGGGCATGTGTCAAGGCCCGAGAAAGAGGGGTGGCTGTTTGTTGATGACTCTAGTGGACATCCACTGGAGGTCTAAGAGGTAGGCCAACTGACCACCTGAATCCAGCATCTCCAAATGGAATCGAAAGGCAAACCTAGGAAGAGAAATATACCTTCCTTGACCCTGAAATCTGGTTTGACTCGTTGTGCATGCGTGTGAATGTACATATATTCAAGGGCGACAATATATGAATACTTCACATAAAACATCTGATCCTTGTCTTTCATAGTGAGTCAGGTGATGACCCAACATGCTCCATGACCTTGAGAGTTTAGTTTGTCCTTTGTAGCACTAAGTGTCTGCAGCTTACTGCTACGTCCTTGGTGCTCAGGAAATGGTTTTGAATTAAAAAGAATACATCAGTGAATTAACAAAGGAAAAAATACCAGTCTCCACATTCTTTACCTTATGTCTAAAACTGGCATCGGGTCTTTCTTTTGGGCCATCATCATCCATTCAAATTGGTAACCACAGACACGGGTGTCATCTTGGACACATCCTTCGACCTCACACACAGCCTCCACGTAATTCCTACATCCAGCGTTTTCCAAACCAAAAGCCATGTTACAATGTACACAGCGCCCAAAACAATCTATAGACTCCATGCAATTCCCATGAAAATTCCAGAGACAGTTTTCACAGAAATGGAAAAAATCTCCTGACTTTTATACACAACCAGAAAGACCCCAAATTGCCAAACAATATTGAGAGAGAAGAACAAAGCTGGAGGCACCAGACTTCCTGCTTTTGAGTTATATTACAAAGCTATAGTAATGAAAACCAGCAGGGCATTGGCCTAGAAAGAAACACATGGATTGATGAGACAGAATAAAAAGAGCAGAAGAATAAAACAAGACCCCTCTTCCCAGTTTTCTAGTAGTCACCTCCCTGACTGTGGTCCCGCTCAAGATTCTGCCTGCAAACGTTTTTGTTCTGTGCGATGGCCCAGACGTCTGTGCCTGGCCTCAGGCCTGGGGAAGGGTGCCATGGGGTTGGAGGAAGAAAGGTGATGTAAGGGAGTGAGTCAGAGCTGAGCACTCCCGGGGCCCCTGAGCCCAGGTGAGGGACAGTCACACTGCAGTGTGGACCGTGTTTGCCTTAGTATATGAGAGCCATTCGAGTATTCGAGTATTTTCCTGCACTTTTTTCGTTTTCTGACACTACTAAAGTCCTCCGTACTCATCCTGCACCATTGCTGTCTGGGATAAGATTCCCCCGAGAAAGCCCCATGTCTTCTCGGGAGAACGGTATTAGAAGGTAATATCTGGTAAAATGCATCTCAGGCCTTATGGGGCATCATTGCTTCCGGTGTCACTCAGCTGACACATGAAGGACAAATTCATGAGGAAACTAAGCGAGGACCGTGGACATATTGGTGACTGTGTCCACATGCAAGTCTCTGTCTCCATCAAACTACACACGTCGTCAGACTGCCATCTGCGGCTCTAATCCATGACCACATCCTCTCCCCAGCCTCCTCCTTTGGTTGTATCTGTGACTTTCCTTTCAAGCAACAACTGTGGCTCCAGCACCACATTCCATCCATTTACTTCATTGTTCGGTGACAGTACACAGTGCAGTCACGTCACGATCGTCAACCTGCCCCCCCCCCCACCACCACCACGGGACACAACCTTAGTTACTAGAGGACAGAACTTTCGTGCAGTTTCTTATGTCTTTACACATAGAGGCTCCACTCACTTTCAGCCACTCGGCTCAGTGGCTCGCTCCACCCCTGCACTGACGTGGGCTCACACGTGTTACTGCAGCTACATGAGTTTTGTCACCTTCTACTTTCCATCATGTGCCCCAAATTCCTACATTTTTCTACGTACTCGTTAAGTTTTTGACATGGGGCGTGTACAGTGTTCAGTGAATTCTGACAATGACAGAGTGTCATTTAAGTGCCATTAGTATCATATAGAATAATTCTGTGGCTCAGAATGTTTTCCTCCGTTCACATGATTAACTCCTTTTCAGTGTTTAGCACCTCCACGACCTGCAGATGTTTGCAGTTTTGCGTCTTCCAATATTTGACATAACTATCAAATTATTTATAAAAGTGGCACCTCCTAGGTGACCTCTTAGTTGGTTTCTGGTTTGGGTGATTACATTTAAACCCAGAATACATATCCATGTGCCAAGTTTAGGTTGCTTTCAGGCTTTAGTGATTCAGAATAAGTTGTTATAAACATTGAAGTGCAGGGTTTTTCCGATGGACAAAAGTTTTGAATCTTATCTTCATAATTTTATAATCTGAAATTGGCATTTTTTCACAAATAATAGATAACAAGACAAAACTAGTCACCGCCAATGAGATAATAGTACCAGATGCAAATAAGGCTGACTTATTCTTCAGGCACCACAAGGGTGGAGTTCAGAGGAAAACTGAAAATGCTTCATTTATTTTACTGTCAGAAGGAAAATTGATATGACCTGGCCTAAAAGTTAAATACCTCAGCTTATAAAACAAGAGATTTCTCTTTCATGAGGACTCTTTGTGTCAGAAGTGTTTTCTGAGAGTGACTTTGAGGACAGAGGACAGGAGGAACCTCACTCATGGGAGGTGCCCTTGCATGGACCTGGGCCAAAGCCATCAGCCATAGAATGAGCAGAATCACAGGCTGAGCTGAGAAGGCAACTGCTGATGTGTTTCCCTTCTTTACAGTTGAGTAACTAGGTTTTTGTCTCACTTCCCCACAGGCCTAGAGCATTGTGTGAGCTTTTAGACTATAGTCCCACGATGAGCAGTAATAATCAGCCTCGTCCTCAGCCTGGAGCCCAGTGATGGTCAGAGTGCCTGTGCTGCCAGACTTGGAGCCGGAGAATCGATCAGGGACCCCTGAGGGTCGGTTGCTATCATAATAGATGATGGTTTTGGGGGCCATTCCTGGGATTTGTTGGTACCAATCCACGTAACTACCAACTCCAGTGCAGGAGATAGTGACCCTCTGGCCCAGGGCCCCAGACACTGAGGATGGTTGAGTCAGCCCTGACTGAGCCCACGACCCTGGAAGGAGAAACAAACAGAGAGGATATTCCTGGGGTGTAGAGACAAGAGGATGAATCAGGCGCACACTTGTGCTTCCAGGACCCCTTCCCGTGTCCCCACATCGAGTCACCTGTGCAGTGAGCGAGGAGGGTGAGGAGAAGAGGAGACCAGGCCATGGCGGAGGTCAGCACCGATCCTGCCTTCTGTTGCCTCACAGCTGAGCAGAGCCTCCCTTCACCTCTCCCTTCACCTCTTGATTTGTTGAGAGGGGGAGGGCCCAACAATGCAAATGCGACCTCCCTGTTTTTTGACTCCTCACTGACTTCTTTAGGTGCCTCTGCCTGAGGATGTCAAGGGGATGGGCAAGGGAGGGGCAATTTCAGGGCAGGGGGTGGGGAGGTCACAGATGTGAGCCCTGAGCAGAGGGCACAGGCAGTGGCAGGTGGCAGGACTCACCTCTGATCTACCGTGACCCCTCAGAAACAGGCCTTGAGTGCCCCTTAGCGTCCAGACACAGTCATGCCATTGTATGACATGAGCAGAGCCCATCAGAGACCACTTCTGCCTCCCCACCGCTCTAGCCACTCTCCCCTGCCTCAGGGCTAGACCAGGTGTCCCCACATGTGGCCCCCCATCATCTCAGGGCAGACTCTCTGTTCTACTGAGACTCCTGGGCGTGAGCCTGTCCATGGCTCCCTTGACTCTTAATGGGTCAGGCCTGAAGAGTTGTCTCTACACACATTCCTCTAACAGTAAAGGTGTATCAAAAGGGGAAGAAGTTAATTGGATATGACAGCAGACACAGGGCTCCAGGCGCCCGTGCCAATGCAGGAAGCAGCAGAGAGCAGAGGGTAACTTCCATGGGGGCCTTTGGCAATTGGGACCTGACCCTGGTGAGATCGTTCTTAGATGTGCTTCTTACCCAGATGGAGTGTGTTGATTCACACTCTATCACGGCATCTATGTCAATGTGCTCTTTGTCAGACGTCTGAGTCATTCCAGTTTTCTCTCCCAAAGTGCATCAGGAAATATCAGTGAGATCCTAAGGATCCCATTTGGGGCATCTGCTCTAGGATTCATGTATACTCTTTCTGAATTCCTTCCCAAATCCATGGTAGCTCTGTTCCAGAGACCTTGCAAAGGTCCTGTTTTCAACCTATGTCTTCCCTGGTGGTCAAGAGGAACTTGAATGACTTTCTGGTGTTTTTATTCTATGGCATGAATCTATGTGTCTCCTGAGAACAATACCACATTTGTTTTCATGACTACAGCTTTGTAATATAATTTGAAAGTGCGAAGTATGGTGTCTCGAGGTTTGTTCCTTCTCAAGATTGCTTTGGCAATTTGGGGTCTTTACTGGTTCTATACAATTCAGGTTTTTTTTATCTCTGTGCAAAACTTCATTGGAATTTTTATGGGGATTGCATTGAATTTATAGAGTGCTTTGGGTAGTGTGGACATTTTAGCATTATATTAATTGTGGAGATCCCTGGATTTAGGAATTACCTGGAGGCTGTGTGTGAGGTCTACGTGTTTGTCTAAGATGACCTCCATCTCTGTGCTTAAAAATGTGGATGGATTATCCTGATTCAAATGATAGAAGAGATACTAGTTTTGGCAATAAGGTAAAGAATGTGGATATGTGCATTTTTCCTTTTTTTCACTGATGTATTCTTTAAAAATCAAAATCTTTCCTGAGCACCAGCGAAGTATCGGTAAGCTGCAGACACTCAGTGTTGCAAGGACAAACAAAACTGTCAAGGTCGTGGAGCATGTTGGGTTTTCATGTGACTCACTATGATAGACAAGGAGGAGATGTTTCTTGTGAGGGATTCAATGGGAAGGATTAAATATTTATACGCTAGAGCTCACGGTTCTATGTTAACCAAGAGTCGATGACTAGAAGTGTGTATGTGTGTATGTAACTGTATCTTATGTTTTATATATATGTAGTTTGTGTTTCATACATTTTTATATATACATATATATGTATGTATATATATATATATATATATATATATATATATATATATGTGTGTGTGTGTGTGTGTGTGTGTGTATGATACAAATCCCAGGAGATATATCCTAGTGGTATTGTCATGAACAGTGCAGAGATGGATTAGATAAACCACTGGGGAAAATAATTGTGTGAATATTTACATATGAGTAGAACCTTGTGTGACACAGAGAAGGCCTAGAGAAGGATCTGGTGTGAGTAATTATAATACATTGCACACTGAGAAAGGAGGGCTTAGAGCACCAGGAACTTCTGGGTCATGGGACTGAGCTCTGTCGGATAGTAAGGTCTGTCTGGAAAATACCTGTTCGGGTATTTTCCTTCTGGCCTGCCTCACAGCCCAGTTCTCTCAGTGCCAATGCGAACAGGCCACCGCTGACCCTGGTTTTGGTCACCCAGCTGCTCTGACAACACACAGCATCCCTAGAGGACACTCTGACCTTTGCAGATATATATTTTAGCTTTCAGTACTCAGGGAAGGAGCATGAGTAGATTCTCTTCTGGGTGCTTGGGATGGAGACATTAATTTTCTTCAGGTCACTAACAACATCCAGGCTTGTCAACATAGGGCTTATTTTACAATGTTTATGTTCCTGGACATATTAGTGTTCCCTGACATTGGGTTTGCTTGCTGCGGGGGCCTGGCATCACTACCAGTCTCCAATCTAAATTTGTTTTAATGTTTATTTTTTTTAAGAGAGAGAGGACAGAGAGAAAGAACAAAGAGAGACAGAGAGAGAGAGAGAGAGAGAGAGAGAGAGAGAGAGAGAGAGCAGGGAGGTACAGAGAGAGAGCGGGAGACGCAGAATCAAAAGCAAGCTCCAGGCTCTGATTCTGTGGCACAGAGCCCCAGGCAGGGCTTCGGCTCACGAACCACGAGATCATGACCTGAGCCAAAGTCTGAAACTTAACTGACTGAATCATCCAGGCACCCCTACCAGTCTCCAATCGAAACCAATTTCAAGGCTTCATATTTTCCAGGTTCACTCCCGGTTCATATGTGATAAAAAGTCCATGGGGGTTATCCTTGAACTTTGAATACTTTTTGCTGTTGTTGCTGTATTGTGAGAGTCTCCTGTTATCCCACCACCTCCATGGTACAGGCTCTGGGGCATCTGAAGTCTCTGTTTGTCAAAAGACTCCCTGTTCTCCGCAGAGAAGTATCCACTGTACTTAATTCCCAATCTGGGTTTTGATCAGGCCTTTATACAGAGCCTGGAATTTATTTTCCTCTTTGGTATACTTATGACCTGTTTGCCTCTCTATTGGTCCAGTTTTGTAAGTGTTCTCAGGATGAACATTGATATAAACCATTATACAGTACAAGGGAATCTATCTTCTTAGAAATTTGTTCTCTGCTCATCCATCAAGGGGAATTCAGGAAAGGGAATCCCACTCACATTCAACCCTATTATCTTTATTTGGTAAATGTTCCATGGGTTAACAGTGAAAAGACAACAAAATGTCTAGGTTTTTTCCGGTAATACCAGGGTTCTCTGGACAAGGTAGGATGGGTTCATCGGCTTTTTTCTCTAAAATAGTGAGATTCCTTTCAGCATCATTGCAGGCCGAGTCAGAGGAAAAACAAAGACAGAGAAAGCCTAGAACACATGCAGTTACACTTTACTGCTCTCACCCTGGTAATTACATCTGCAACAGTCTCATTTCCAAATAGGGTCTCATCCTGAAATATGGGAGTTTTTAGAACTTTTAATCACATGAATTGTTGGAGACACAGTTCACCACGTAACAATTAATATCCACAGTTTATTCAGAATTTCTTAGTTTTTCCCTAATGTCCTTTTTCTGTTGTATGATCCAGTTTATGATTCTTTGCGACATTGAGTTGTGAATTGTCCTTAAGCTTCTCTTACTGTGACACTTCTCCAGACTGTCCCTCTTGTTGGTGCCTTTGTCCATACTTACTGAGTGGGGGTTATGCCTGACGTCATTCAAGCCAAGGGTTTACACCTGTTCCATGAAATCTCTGCACGGGAACGTGTCTCATCTGATTCCATTTATTTATACCATCAGTTAACAATATGGACGGCAGACATATGTGTAGACACTGAGTTACAACCCAATCCTTTTATGTTCCTGTGGTTGAAATCTTTCTAGTTTTGCCTCATGGGGGCCCTTTCAGTTGGCTCGTGAGCTCCTAGACAAACCCTGTCCTTGTGTGTGTGCTCACACGGGTATGTGTGGTGGTTGTGCACTGATTTGCTTGCGTTTGTTTGGGAGAGAATGACAGACAATGACAGAGTGTCATTTAAGTGTCATTAATATCATATAGAATAATTCTGTTGCTCAGAGTGTTTTCTTCTGTTCACATGATTAATTCTTTTTCAGCGTTTAGCACTCCCGTGACCTACAGATGTTTGCAGAGTTTTGCTTCTTTCAATGTTTGATATAATTATCAAATTATTTATAAAAGTGGCACCTCCTTGGTGACTTTTTAGTTGGTTCCTGGTTTGGGTGATTATTTTAAACCTAGAATAAATATCCATGTGCAAGTTTAGGGTGCTTTCAGGCTTTAGTGGTTAGGAATCAGTTGTTATAAACATTGAAGTGCAGGGTTTTTCCCATGGACAAAATTTATGAAACTTATCCTCATAATTTTATAATTTTAAATTGGCATTTTTCACAAATAATAGATAAGAAGAAGAGACTAGCCACTGCCATGGAGATAATAGTACCAGATGCAAATAAGGCTTACATATTTCAGGCACCACATGGGTAGAGTTCAGAGAAAGAATAAAAATACTTCATTTCTTTTTATATCAGAAGGAAAAACTGATATGATCTGGCCTAGAAGTAAAATACCTGAGCTGATAAAACAAGAGATTTGTCTTCCATCAAGACTCTGTGTCGGAAGGGTTTTCTGAGAGTGACTTTGAGGACAGAAAGGACAGGAGGAACCTCACTCATGGGAGGTGCCCTTGCATGGACCTGTGTCCAAGTCATCAGCCACGGAATGAGCAGAATCACAGGCTAAGCTCAGGAGGCAACTGTTGATGTGTTTCCCTCTTTACAGATGAGTAACTACTTTTTGTCTCACTTCCCCACAGGCCTGGACCACTGTGTAAGCACTGCCACTGCTGTACCATGATGAGCAGTAATAATCAGCCTCGTCCTCGGCCTGGAGCCCAGTGATGGTCAGAGTGCCTGTGCTGCCAGACTTGGAGCCGGAGAATCGATCAGGGACCCCTGAGGGTCGGTTGCTATTACTATAGATGATGGTTTTGGGGGCCATTCCTGGGATTTGTTGGTACCAGCCCACGTAACTACCAACTCCAGTGCAGGAGATAGTGACCCTCTGGCCCAGGGCCCCAGACACTGAGGATGGTTGATTCAGCCCCGACTGAGCCCAAATCCCTGGAAAGAGAAACAACAGAGAGGATATTCCTGGGGTCTAGAGACAAGAGGAGGAATCAGGCACACACTTGTGCTTCCAGGACCCCTTCCCGTGTCCCCACATCAAATCACCTGTGCAGTGAGCGAGGAGGGTGAGGAAGAGAGGGGACCAGGCCATGGCGGAGGTCAGCACCGATCCTGCCTTCTGTTGCCTCACAGCTGAGCAGAGTCTCCCTTCACCTCTCCCTTCACCTCTTGATCTGTTGAGAGGAGGAGGGCGCAACCATGCAAATGCGACCCCCCTGTTTTCTGACTCCTCACTGACTTCTATGGGTGCCTCTGCCTGAGGATGTCAGGGGGATGGGCAAGGGAGGGGCAATTTCAGGGCAGCGGGTGGGGAGGTCACAGATGTGAGCCCTGAGCCGAGGGCACAGACAGTGGCAGGTGGCAGGACTCAGCTCTGGTCTACCGTGACCCCTCAGAAACAGTCCTTGAGTGCCCCTTAGTGTCCAGACACAGACATGCCATTGTATGACATGAGCAGAGCCCATCAGAGACCACTTCTGCCTCCCCACTGCTCTAGCCACTCTCCTCTACCTAAGCGTTAGACCAGGTCTCCCCACGTGGCCCCCCATCACCTCAGGGCAGACTCTCTGTTCTACTCAGATTCCTGGGGGTGAGACTGTCCATGGCTCCCTTGACTGTTCATGGGTCAGGCCTGAGGTGTTGTCTCTACACACATTCCTCTAACAGTAAATGTGTACCCATAGGGGAAGGAGTTAACTGGATATGACAGCGGAGGCAGGGCTCCAGGCGTCCGTGCCAATGCAGGAAGCAGCAGAGAGCAGAGGGCAGCTCCCTTGGGGAACTTTGGCAGATGGGACCCGACCCTGATGAGATCATTCTTTACATGTGCTTCTTACCCAGATGGAGTGTGTTGATTCACACTCTATCCCGGCATCTATGTCAATGTGCTCTTTGTCAGACGTCTGAGTCATTCCAGTTTTCTCTCCCAAAGTGCATCAGGAAATATCAGTGAGATCCTAAGGATCCCATTTGGGGCATCTTCTCTAGGATTCATGTATATTCTTTCTGAAATCCTTTCCAAATCCATGGTAGCTCTGTTCGGGAGACCTTGCAAAGGACCGTTTTCAGCCTATGTCTTCCCTGGTGGTCAAGAAGAACTTGAATGACTTTTCTGGTCTTTTTATCTATGGCATCAATCTATGTGTCTCCTGAGAACAATACCACGTTGGTTTTCATGACTACAGCTTTGTAATATAATTTCAAAGTGTGAAGAATAGTGTCCCGAGGTTTCTTCCTTCTCAAGATTGCTTTGGCAATTTGGGGTCTTTTCTGGTTCTATACAAAATTTGTGTTTTTTTTTTAATATTTGTGCAAAATGTCATTGGATTTTTTAAGGGGATTGCATTGAATTTATAGAGTGCTTTGGGTAGTGTGGACATTTTAGCATTATATTCATTGTGGAGATACCAGGATTTAGGAATTACCTGGAGGCTGTGTGTGAGGTGTAAGGGTTTGTCTAAGATGACCTCCATCTCTGTGCTTAAAAATGTGTATGGATTATGATGATTCAAATGAAAGAAGAGTTACTAGTTTTGGCAATAAGGTAAAGAATGTGGATATGTGTATTTTTTCTTTTTTTATTCACTGATGTATTCTTTTTAATTCAAAAACCTTTCCTGGGCACCAGCTCAGTACCGGTAGGCTGCAGACACTCAGTGCTGAAAGGACAAACAAAACTTTCAAGGTTGTGGAGCATGTTGGGTTTTCATCTGACTCACTATGACAGACAAGGAGGAGATGTTTCATGGGAGGTATTCAATGGGAAGCATTGAATATTTATAGGACTAGAGCACAGGGTTCTATGTTAATTGAGAGTCGATGACTAGAAGTGTGTGTGTGTGTATAAGAATATCTTATGTTTTATTTATACGTAGTTTGTGTTTCATATATATTTGTATATATATACATATATATGTATATATGTATGTATATATATACATGTATATGTATATATATATGTGTGTATATATTTATATATACACACATATATATGATATAAATCCCAGAAGATATATCCTAGATGTAGGATGTATCCTAGATGTAGGATCCTAGATGTTGTCATGAAGAGTGCAGAGATGGATTAGATAAACACTGGGGAAAACAGTTGTGTGAATATTTACAGGAGGAGTAGAACCTTGTGTGACACTCAGAAGGACTAGAGAAGGATCTGGTGTGAGTAATTATAATACATTGCACACTGAGAAAGGAGGGCTTAGAGCACCAGGATCTTCTGGGTCATGGGATGAGCTCTGTCCTTACAATTCCCAAGCTTCTGCGTTTCCCAAATGTGCAGTCCCGTCTGGAAGGGAAACCCATCTGGTACCGGGGACCCAGTCACCTCCAGTGTCTCCTTCACCACTGGGGCTTCCTGGCTGCATCCTGGGATGACTGTGTTGCTGACTATCGCCTATGGGTGCTCTTGGGAAAAGGCACCATGAGAGGCACATGTCACCTGTTTCTAATTACAGTGTGTCCTTGAAGAATCTCATGTGCATTCTTGTTAACGGACCCTGCCCCATGAAGTGTGAGGATGGGGGCAGGTGCAGAGGATTATGGGGACTGGCTTGCCTGGGTGGGAAGTGTCCTGACATGACAAAGAGATGGGATGTCTCCTCAGGCCTTCCTGATACAGCCTGTGGAGTGGTGAGGCTGCCCTCTGCCCTTCTTATCCCTCAGTGTAGGACACAACTTCCCTGAGGGGGTCCCTCACCTGACGTCCCAACAACACAACTATCTAAGTGGTGGGGGGGGCACAGAGTGATTCTTGCTGAGGAAGCCACAGCTCTGAAGTAAGGACTGAGGTGTGGTGGTGCCTGCCACACAGGAGGTCGCACTTGGGGGATCAGAAGCCCCCGACCCTGTGTAGGGATGGGTGGGGTGCCAGGCAGGCTCAAGTCCAGAGGGTCCCTCTCTCTGCTCAACTCCAGTTCCTTCTCCCAGTCCTAAGTGAGTCCCCCTAACTCTGAGGCAGCAGGGAGCGCTGGAGGTCTGTCCCTGTGCATTGTGGGAGGTGCAGGGATGGCTGAAGGGTGTCTTAGCTGGGCACCCAGCCCTGGAACCTTGCCTTGTACCCTCTGCTCTATGCTCACCGGGGCCCCCAATTGGCTCCCCAGCCCCACCCCACTCTCAGCTGTCACCATATTCAGTGATTAGGTTTAGGGACCCAGGAGGGGAGTGATTTGCATGAAGGATTCCTCTCTGCTCTCCAAAGTGGGGAGGGGATGAGAGAGGCTTTGTGCAGTTCTCTCACTGGTGGGCTCAGTCAGGGGCACAGCCTGGGCTGTCTCCACCTTGACCTGGACCCCTCTCCTCACCCGCCTTGTTCTCCGCTTAGGTGACTGCCTGTGGAAAGCAAGGCGAGTGATTATGGGCTGGGGTGTGCTGGGCTCCTTCTTCCCCTCTTTTGAAGAACAAGCTGGAGGCATTCCCTCAGGACCTGCCTCTCCGTGTCTCCACTGCTCTGTTGCAGGGTCCTGGGCACAGTGTGCCCCGACACAGGAGGCCTCCCTGTCAGGGTTTCAGGGGCACAAGTTGACCCTCACCTGGACGGGAATTAGCAACAGTGTTGGAGCAAATTTTGCGGGCTGCTTCCAGGAGTTTTCTCTCAGCGTTACCACAACTGTGGTGCTCAGAAGAAATGGGCCCTCGGAGATCTCAGCTCAGTTCTCTGGCTCCCACTCTGGGAACAAGGCCTCTAGGACCTTCTCAGCCTGCAGCCTGAGGATGAGCCATATTGTTAGTGCTCAACATGGGGCAGAAACATCAGTTCTGACATACTGCTGCAGGCCCATGAGGACCTGAGACAGAAAGCTGTCTCTGTCACCCCCAGGACTGCCGGTGAGAAACAGACAGGGAGGCCTTGGAGACCCTGGAGGGTCTGAGGGTCTGACTCTGAGCACAGAGGAAATTTAAAGGGTCAGTGACAGTAGTTGCCTCTCATGTTGTTTTTCTTCCTCTCCTGTCTCCCTTTCTTTCTTTCTTTCTTTCTTTCTTTCTTTCTTTCTTCTTTTCTTTCCTTTTGTTTTCTTTTCTTTCTCTCTCTTTCTCTCCCTATCTCTCTCCCTTTCCTCTTTCCTTCCTTCCTCCCTTCCTTTCTTCCTTGGATAAAGAGCTTTATTTGGATTAAATGAGAGCTGGAGAAAGCGAAGGGCCTGAGACGCCAGTGAGATTAGGTTCCAAAAGGGCAGGCAGAGCTTATCAACCCAATGGACTCCATTTCCCAGCAGCCTTCCAGTTAGTAGGGTCAGTAAAGTCGTGCTGGGAAATGTATTTGCCAGTAAATGACCAACGTTTGCCCACCATCAGTACAATGGTAGAGTTTCTCTTTTCCATAATTAAAACTCCATATCACTTCCCATGACACCACGAATATTGCAAAAAAGTTTAAAAAATCACATTTGACACCTCTTATACTCATCTTCAGTAGTTAGCTGTGAAGACTCATCATCTGCCAAAAAGAGTTCTACTAAACTCATCAGCTGAAATGTCCATCCAAGTAGTGAGAAGACAGTCTTTACTAACCCATGGTCATTCTTATTCAATTCCCCAGTCAGTCATGGCTGAACAGCAGAGTGAGGCTCAGAGAGGGGTGAAGGAGGAGGGGGATGGGGCTAATTTTCCCCAGTACAAAGATGGCATCTGATTCTTGTTCGGAGAGCAGAACCAGAAAGGCTTGAGGGAAGGGTCCAGGCCCTGTAGTCAGTCAGAAACAGTGCTGTAGAAGAGAAGGAGAAGAAGAAGGAGGAGAAGAAGGAGGAGGAGGTGGAGGAGGAGAAGGAGGAGGAGGAGGAAGAATGTTTGCCATGCTTGTGGTTTTGTATATCTGTAAGAACTTTTTTCATTTTCTTCCACATCTTCTTTGCATCGGCATTCCTGGTCTTACCATGCCAGGTGCCAAGGGATTCACAGGAGGGATGCCATGAGCAGGTGGTGGGTAGGGAGCAGGTAGGGACCTAGGGGTTGGCCTCCCGGATACCCTGGTTATGGTGCAGGATGGGGGTGCACTGGGGAGAAAGCTGGATTCCCCCGGGGAGCTGCTGCAGGAGATGGAGAGGGGCCTGGAGGGCAGGCAGGGTGGTCAGGTGGTGGATGGCAGGATGGGCACCTTCAGGGTACCTGACGCACCAGCAGTCAGGCCATTGCCCCCCTCTCACTCAGCCCTTGTAACCGCCAAGTCTTTCGCTTTACGTGACACTTATATAACCACAGCTTTCTGTCCTTGCATTGTTTCAAGATATACTTTTCTTTACCATTCTTTTCTTTTATTGTAGTTTAAAACTCTTTGAAGTTTTTTCATCTTTGAGAGACAGAGAAAGACAGAGTGTGAGCAAGTGGGGGGGAGCAGAGAGAGAGGGAGACACAGAATCTGAAACAGGTGCAGGCTCCGAGCTGTCAGCATAGAGCCCATCGCAGAGCCTGAACTCATGAACTAGGAGATCATGACCTGAGCCAAAGTCAGACACCTAACTGACTGAGCCATTCAGGCACCCCATTTACCGTTCTTTTAAATTCATCCTATATGTATCTTTATTTGAAGAGTGGCCCTTTTGATCCGTTATGTCAATCCATGTCTGTAACTAGAACAATTGGTGCATTTAAATGTAATATAATTTAATATCCTTGTGTAATATATTTAATTTAATATCATTTTTGTTATCTTATTTTGTTCTCTTCTTAAATCCAGATTTAGATTTAAAGAAGTTAAATTCCTTTCTCACTCTTTTCTTGCCTCCTGTTTCACATATTGACTATTTCACATGTTGACTGTTGTGCAGTTTTTACATTTAGTAGCATGGATGATGAGTAGCCTGACCCGGAACAAGAGAACTAGGAGGAGACCCTGAGGACTGGGTGTCACCGGAAACCCAACTGGGGCCTCCACCCGGGAGCTGTTAGTGCCGGCCCATGTTTTTCACGCCAAAGTTTGTTACACTTTCCCGAGCAGAAAGAAGTGACTGCCACAACCAGACTAGGCAGCCTTCTGAGTCCTCAGGACCATGAAGCCTGGACGTGAGGCTTGTCTCTGCTGTCAAAGAGCCTGTTCAGAGAAGGAGCAGGTGTCCCGGGTGGCACACTGAGTCGCTGGGGTTTGCCACGTCTTCTCCCCCGTTCCGGTCTCAGAAGGATCTGCATGGCACCCGTGCTTGTACCTGCCCACACGCCTTCTCAAAGGAAACCTAAAAAGAAGCAGTGATAAAGTGCTTGCACAACCTGTCTACTTATTGCTAAAGTTTTGAGCCAGGGTCTTTAGGAAAGAAAATATTTCACCATTTATTCAAATTACCTATTATGTTATTACCTGAATTCAGTGATTGTTTTCTTACAGAGCCATTTGAATGTATACATCTTTATCCTAGGATCAAAAACAGTGAACACTCTGAATTCTTTTTAAAGTCTCTAAGAAAACAAAGCATTTGCTTTTATTAATGCTCTCCACCTCTCCTGGACCTGCCTCCGTTTCACATCAGCACCTTGTGCCTGGGAGTGTGTGTTGGCCTGAGCTGACCAGGTGCAGATGTCAGAATGGACAGGGGCCCGAGCTGTAGTTTTATGAGATGGGAACCACCTGGCCCGTGTCTCCTCCGCAGATGCCGGAGCCCACAGACCATGTCCCAACCTGAATTACAAAGACGATGGAGGGAAGACGATGCATATGGTGGGGACCTGGTTGTTCAAAGTTCTATCATCTGCCTCTCTGATCTGGACCCCAAACTTCCAAGCTACGTGGTTAGTCAGGGACTGAGTTCAATTCCCACAAGACACGCACTGTGTTATCCAAACCAATCGCACAATCCCTTCCCTTGTCGCCCAATAGCGTCAGGGCTGATGGAGGGGTGATGTGATCGAGTCACGTGAAATCTGAGGCTGCTGATCGTTGGGAGACAGAGAACAAGTCTGTGTCACGCAGAAGGTGTGTCGTGTGGGTGTGACCGGAGCCTGCAGAGACATTCGGTCGTCATGTGAGAAGTCAGGGTGAGGCACAATGTATTGCTTGTGTGTTCCCTTTCTTCCCCAGACAGTGTCGGCTCCCTGAGCCTGGGGACCCTCCTTGTCACTTCTGCACTGCGACTTGAGCTCCTAAACCAACATACGTCATGTAGTGAGGGTTCAGTAAATGCCATTCATGCATATCATGTGGACAATGACTATCCTGAGTCGGACAGCTGTACTGTGTGTCCGGGTCTGTCCTGACACCTTGATATGAACTCATCTGTGCCCCTCAAAACCCTGTATGGAATCCTGAACCCACATTGTGACTGTTTGAGAAAAGGCATTAAAAGATGTCATCGTGGTAATGAGGTTATAAGCGTGCTGCGCCCATAAACAGGCCTGGTATCTTTACAGAAGAGGTAGAGGCAGCATGGGTGAGTACACATGGGAATGCCACGTGAGGACCCAGGACGAATGTCACCACTTGCAAGTCAAGGAGAGTGACCTCAGGGGAAATCAATCCTGCCACCCCCTTGAACGTGGACATTTAGGCTCCAAACTGAGAGAAATTCACTATCTTTGGTGTAGGCATCCAGTGTGTGGTATCGTCATATGGTAGGCGTAGCAGACAGGCACAACCCTCAGAGACACTGGTCCCCAGGACAACCTGCCCCAGCATCCAGGAATTTCTGATCAGCTTGTATGAAACAGAAAATGTGTGCATGTAAGGACAGGTTGGGGACAGAATTGACAGGAAAAGGACAGATACTAGAGGCGGTTCATTGGGTTTGGTTTCAGGGTCAGTTTTAGGCTAAACAAAGAGGGAAGCAACAGTTTTGACAGAAAGTGGGGCTGAAGAAGGAAAGCCCTTCACTGTGGGCACAGCAGGTTTTTGTCTCATTTTCCCACAGGCCTGGAGCTCTGTGTGAGCACTGAGACTATCGTCCCATGATGCACAATAATAATCAGCCTCGTCATCAGCCTGCAGCCCAGTGATGGTCAGGGAGCCTGAGCTGCCAGACTTGGAGCCAGAGAATCGATTGGGGACCCCGGAGGGTCGTTTGTTATTCTCATAAATCAGGAGACTGGGGGTCGCTCCTGGGACTTGTTGGTACCAGCTCACATAATTACCACCCCCGATGTTGGAGCTGCTTCCAGTGCAGGAGATGGTGACCCTCTGATCCAGGGACCCCGACACTGAGGGCGGCTGAGTCAACACTGACTGGGCCCAGGACCCTGGAAGGGGTAGAAACACAGAGAGGGTGATGCTGGGGTATGGACACAAGACAGTGGAAGCAGGACCCACATGTCCTCCCAGAGTCCCTTCCTGTGTGCCCTCATCCAGTCACCTGTGCAATGAGTGAGGAGAGTGAGAAGGAAAGGAGACCAAGCCATGGTGGTGGTCATCACCGATTCTGTCTTCTGTGCCTCACGGCTGAGCAGAGCCTCCCCTAACCTCTCCCTTCCCCTCTTCATCTTCTGAGGGAGGGAGGGCCCCCTCCATGCAAATGAGACCCCAGCTCTCTGACCCCTCCCTGGCCCTGTGTCAGTTCCCTCTGCCTGAGGATGTCTGGGGGCTGGTCGAGGGGGGGCTGTTTCAGGCCAAAGGGTGAGGAGGACACAGTTGTAAGCTGTGTGCAAGGGGCACTGACAGTACAGGTGGCAGGTTTCAGTTCTCATCAGCCCTGAACCCACAGCAATGGGTCCTGTGAGCCCCCTGGTGTTCAGACTCAGAGCCGCCATTGTTTGAACTGGTAGGCAAGTCCACCAAAGACAGCTCCTGTGTCCCCATTGCACTGCCCACAGCACTCTGACAAGGGTCAGTCCTGGTGTCCCTCTAGGGAACCTCCCATAACCTAAGCCAGACTGGATGCTCTACTCAGACTCCTCAGGGAGAGTCAGTCCATGGCCGCCTGTATGGCTCATGGGTCAGGAATGAGGTGGTGTCTCTACCAAAAGTCCACTTAGATCAAGATCATGCCCAGTGCAGTGATGAGTACCACCGGACACGTGGACCCTTCTGTGTAGGATTCTGTGTCCTTTCCTGTTACATGATTTCTCCCGGGTTTCCAGAGCTCACCTTCCTCCAAGGTTCCCACAGCACTGAGGAGAGGGGGAGAGCTTCTGTTCAGGCTGTGAGCAGAAACAGTTGTGTGTATTCCTCGGGGCGTTACACAAAAAAATCTTTGTCATCTGTCACTCTGTCTGCTTGTTGAAAACAATAGCTCTCCTCATACTATGTGCAGTGATTCCTTCCAGGATCTGCTTTCCCAGCAAAGAGACCCAAGTCTGCAGGAGCCTTGAGTGTGACACTGACCTCAGAGCCCAAAGACAAACTTGCAGGCCGTTCTGGGAGGGAAGGAGCGACAGCAGCAGGTGCTCTGACGAGGATCCGGTGACACAGTTTATGTGTTAGTCAGCACTTAGCCCAGTGTGCCCTTTGAATGGGTGTGTGCTCCTTCACACAAAATTTCTCTCAGAAATATTTATTTCAGTCAATGACATCGTTATTATGAAAATGCATATACAATCACTAGTATAGTTTTCATACAACAGTATTTATTGCAGAGCAAAGATGGATAGAAATTGTAGGTAAAAACATGGATGGAAAAACAATGCAAAAAGGATGCCTGCTATAAACTTTTTGCAAAGTCATGTTTTCTTTGCCACCAGCTTACTATGGTGGCGTTGTTCTGTAAGTAGGTGAGTCTGGCATGATCCAATGAAAGCCCAGGGGGAGTCTGTTCCTGTGAACCGCAGCCATCTCAGCGACTCAATTACTAAGCACACACAGAGCTTCTAGGAGCGAGCGATTTGGGGTCAGATTTGTCTCTGGGGTGAGCACAGCTCTACCTGCGTTCTTTGTGTCCAGCATATGCAGGAGAGAGCCATAGTTCATCCAGCCACCATGACTAGAGGAGTGAATTTCTATTCACCAAGGCTACACGAATCTTCGGTCAAAGATCCCACATGTGAGTGGTGGAGAGGTGGAGATGAGGGGGACTATGTCCCTGAGGTCACAGGCATTGTGGCCCCAGTTTGAGACAGAAGAGTTTTCATCAGAACTCCAACCTGGCTGGAGGTGTCCCTGGGGGGACTGAGGGAGTAACAGTCCAGCATTAAGAGCACAGGGAGGGTGTGATACATCCCCCTGGGCTTTGAGCTGTGTGGGAGCAACACTGAAGCTGCTATTCCAGAACCAATGTACTGATCAGCCTCAAGTGCTGACTGAAGCCCAAGGGGGTCAGAGGCTGAGCTGCCCACAGTGATAGAGACTCACCCTGGGATTCCTGAGCAACAACTTGTCTTAGGAGAGAAGGTGATCAGGGCAAGTCCTGGCTGCTCAGTGACAAGACACTGGTCACACTGGATGTCGCTGGAGTTTCCTAATGATGAGAATGCTTCCTCCTGGGCTTGTGACCCTGAGGTTGGCTGGATGAGCACAGGTTGACCATGTGTTTTGGGGAGAAAGAGAAGCCATGAAGCTACAAAATCCCAAACACCATATACTCAGATAGAGGAGAGATCCGTGTTTGTGTGTGTGTGTGTGTGTGTGTGGGTGCGTGTGTCTGTGTGTGTGAGAGAGAGAGAGAGAGAGAGAGAGAGGGAGAGAAAGAGAGGGAGAATGGAAAACCTTTTCTTCAGAGGCCACACATGAAGACAAGTGTATCCCTGTCCCCTTGTGTCCTCTCTGCATTTGCTGAGTGTTGTGTTGGTCTCCATGCAAAACCATCCCTGGGGCTGGCTCTCTGTATGACCGTCCAGCGTTCTGGAGCTTGGAACTCAAGAAGGCCAATGTCTGGAAGGCCACTTCTCTTGCACGAGTATGAAACTTACACAAAGGGGAGGAATATGGTCTGAATTAGTTCTATAGGAATTTCACTGAATCAGGATGTCAGGCCTTGTGGATGGGCCTTCTATCCATTCTCCTTCCTGTAGACACATTCCCCATAGCTGTGGGGTCTTCAGGTCTTCGGAAGCACAAGATAGGGGCTGATCACACAGCCCCTTCTTCATGCCCTTCACATCACAGCCCTCCCCCAATGTGCCTCTCGTATCCCCTGATACCTCCATTGGGTGACCGTCAGATAGTGTCTACTGTTATTTTGCAAAAGGGTTAATGCTTGACACTGCATTGCTTGGTGCAAAAGTGTGTGACTGAGTGAGTGTCCTGCTGGTCTTAGAGACCAATATTCTCAAGACCAAGAAAAGCTGTCATGTATTGAAATATGCAGCCAATCCTTCCTTCGTTCACCATGGCAAAAGTTACCCTGTGTGCAGCCTTGGTCATTCTGAAGGAGGAAGTAATTGCATGAATCGCTTCTCTGTGCAAATACTCAAAGGCTGGGTGAACATTCATTTCACGGAAATACGGTAATCATGTGGTCGTATTACAGAGATTGATGAGGTTGGTGGGGCATGAAAACTACCATCAGAGATGAGAGCAGGAATCACATGAGGAAGTGATTTCCGGCTGGTCCAATTTCGGCAACGTCTCTGTAGAGATGGACCCTGGAGAGTGGAAACTCTTGCAAGATTATAGTTTTCTCTGAAATCCTAACATAGAGATGGAGTTCTGGCCTGAAGAGCCATAGAGAGAGACGGAAGGCCTGAGGGAAGCAGGAGAAGAGGGGAGACGAGCAGAGTGTGTGTGGGGGAGGGTGCAGTGAGGAGAGTCTGAAGACTTTGGGACTCACTTTTAGTCAGATGGGTGAGAGAGGAAATTGTCTCTGACCAAGGTGCTTATTAACATGTCAGATATGGTTGTGTCATCAGTAACACAAGAGACACAGTTTACGGCTTGAGATTTGTGGATGAATGTGGGTACCTCTGTCACCATTTTCAGTCCAGACAACAGTACTGTATGATCTCAGAAACTACACACCTGTCTCTACATCCTAGATGCTGACACCGAATTGCTGAAATTCTTGTCATTTTCTAAATGAAAAGAACACTAGAAACATCCTAGTTCTAATGATGTGACTCTGGGTGGGCTCCCTGAAGCCTCCTGGATGGGGCTGGTCCCCAGAAAGACCAAGGCTTGGTCAGAGGCTGGGAATCTTCACCCCTCATACTTGACAGACAGGAAAAAGGCTGACAGCGTAGTTAATGTCTGATCATGTCTCCCCGAATCCTCAATAAAGTCACAAAGTACAGTGTTTGAAGATCTTCTGGTTTGGCGAACACATCCACTGCCAGAAAAGATGCACCTCAACTCCCCAGGGACTGATGCTCTGGTGCTCGAGACGCTCCCAGACTTGACACTAGGTGGCTCTTCATTACTTGTTCCCCTGTCCCCTTCACCATATCTTTAATGAACTGACTAAAGGAGTCAGTGTTTCCCTGATATCTGTGAGCCCCTCAGGCGAATAAACGGAACGCATCGAGGGAGTTGTGGGAACCTCCAATTTGTCGCACGTTGGACAGAGGGTACTGGTGAGCTACTAGCTGCTGTTGGCATCAAAATGGGGAGCAGCCTCCTGGTGCTGAGCCCTTCACCTGTGCACATGTCACCGTTTCCTGGCAGATAAACCTCGGTGTGAAATTCAGGTAAATTTGAGGACACTCTCCACATGTCCCAGAGAGTTCCTTGTTGTGGGAAAACACATAAACAGACAAACATATAATCACTGACCAGGAGTGTGTAAAGTGAATTATTCTGAGACTAGTAAAGGAGAGACAACAAGAGAGAGAGAGACTGAGGTTTATGCTGTAAAAGTATTTATTCTCCAGACACCATAAGCCTGTGCCATCGGGCTCTATTCCCTCACCTGTGTGCGCTCCTGGGACACCTGTGCTGTCTCAGGCAACAGCATGATCTGTGTGTTATTCCTTCTTCCTCAAGGACACGTGACCCCTCAGAGGACTCCCTCCTACAGGAGCGTCCACACAAGTGTCTCAGTACAGGATGCTCAGAGACAAGGCTTTCAGCCCCAAGTGTGTTTGTGTCACTCGCTCCTTGTCTGAGACACTGTAAGGAAAGCTGCTCCCACTGCCAGGATCTGTAGCACAATAGAAGCTTCGTGCTTAGGCTGCTCATCAGAGATGAGCAGAATTCCTGCATTGGCCCAGGCATCTTTGGATTCAGAGAAGCAACTGGGGACCCCGGACTCTGGTGCTTATTTGAGTGTGAAGAGAACCAAAGAAGATACCAGGGAGGGCTCCCTGGCTTCTCTGGAACCTGTCTATGTACTAGCTGCAAACACGGAATCCACTGTTCATGGCGCAGGTGAGTCCGGCCGTTGCTTCTGGAGATGCAGAAGCATCTGGAGATGCAGATGCGGCTGGGTCAGCACAGGCTGGGATAGGGGACATGCGAACACAGACACTCAGGGGGGATGGGGCTAGAAAGGAAAAAGAAAAAGCATCTCTCAGGTCACTGAGGACAGAAAGAGTGATTTGGAGCCCACCCTGTGTCCACAAGGCCTGTCCCTACCTGTGCAGTGCGGGAGGCGCTTAATGAAGACAGGAGTCCAGGCCATGGTGGCACAGCCTCTGGTCCCCACACTGGGCTGGGCTGCCCCAGGCTCTCATTTCCCCTCCACCCCTGACACAGGAGGGGCTGTCCATGCACATGGGTCCCATTCAGTGACAGTCCAGCCCCTCCCTGAGCCCTGGTGCTGGAGCCCAGCCCACACCACACACTGAGGAGGGTGCAGTTTCCACTAAACCCCAGGAAGAGCTCTGGAACAAGCACATGCTGACATAGCTCAAAGCCTCCAGGTTGGGCTCCTTTGGGTGGCTGGTCGTCACTGACCAGCACTGTAGGGTCCACAGGACTGTTGCAAGCACATCCTATTGAACTCATGTTGAAACATGAAAAATGAATGGAAGCAACTTGTGAGAGATAGCTCCTATTAAGAATACATTGAATGCATACTTTCTCAAAAAGTTACAATTTGGCTATACTAAAAATATACTGAGTGTATAGACCAACTTTAATTGAAAAATGGAAAATGTTTTTCTAGAAGCACTCCATAGAAATGCATAAGATACAGATGTTTTCACAGGGGACAACTAAAAAAACTTCAGAATTGAGAAGAATATTTTTTATTTGCTCCTTGTTTTTTCATAATATCAAAAGGTACATAATATTTTTTAGTTCGTTTACAAGGGTTATAAAACTCAAAAGTACACTTTCAAAAAACATTGCACAAAAATGAAAATTACAGACCATTATTATTAAATAGTGATAGAAATACTCTGTATAAAATATTAACAAAGAGACCTCAATACCATATTATAAATTGATACACAATTATTAAGTGTGATAGTAAGAAAATCTTTACTTACATACCATCTTATTACATTAAGAGATACGATCATATTGCCCCAATTGGTCTCAAAGAGCCTTTGGCCAAATTTCACACCAAATCCTAATAAGAGCCACATAAACACAAAAACAGATCCATTTATAACATGGTAAAACGCACACTCTCACACACTTATGATGTGGTCCTGAGGCCGGCATCCTTGTTCATGGAGTAGCGAGGGGACCAGTTCCACAAGGATCAAGAAATTGCAAAGGGAATCTTCACGTCCATTATTTTGCAACATTATTCCTCACGTGTTAGACAATGTAACTAAAAAGCCAAATCGATGGTTACTACTTTGCATGGATGGGAAAGGAAAGTGGTCACTCTTGAAGTCCCAGATGGATGTCATGGCCTTAGATAGGGTCGTGCTGTGGCAGCAGTGACAGCAGAGATCTTAGTGAGTGATTAGTCTCAGTGTTGGTGACTTACTGGTGACACTTGGTACCAGAGACACGATGGGTGGAACAAACGCAGCAGAGAAGAGGTCTTGTCCCACGTGAGCGGGTGAAGAGCCCTTTGCAAGGTGTGGGGCAGTGACCCCGGATCTGAAGTGATTATTTCCTCCCACTCTGGCTGCATCCTATACGATGTCAAGCTTCACATTGATGGGGCATCTGTCTCACACCCAGAATAGTGCATATTGCAGAGGTTTCCAGTGGACACCTTGCCTCAAGTGACCAGTTTACTAAGAGATGGGTTGTGAGTCTGGTATTGCTGTCCCTGCTCCTTGATGAACTGAGGAGAGAGCATGTCCTGTGTGACCTCAGGGACTGCTTTCTGTAAAATCTGGCAAAGTCTCCCTGTATAAAGGACTGAAGGAGACACTCCAGGACACGGTGGACACCACACAGAGCTCTGTTCCCTGAGGTTCCGTTGAAGGGATTCTGCCCACAAGCTGCCTTATCCTGTGGGCAGGTCCTGAGAGCCCACTTCCTCCTGGGAAATGCGCTCTGTCTATGCCTTGTGTATAAGCCTGCAATTTTCCAGACGCCAGAGGGAAAAAGGAAGAAGTGATCCATGTTGGAAGCAATGTGGTGACGCAGCCAGATGCAGGGGCTCACAGGGCAATGGACACTCCCAGGTGGAGGCAGGTCACATAGCCCTGAGGCTCCAGTGTGCCTACTGCCCCCCAGGCAGCTTAGCTGCTGACCCTCACTCTGCAGGCCCCTGTTTGCTCTGCTCCCCTGCTGCCCTAGGCAACATGTCCTCCACCTGCTGTGATCCCCTCTGCACACCAAGCAGAATGTTCATTTGGACAGCAGTCGTACTGATGTTGTGAGCCATGGGAGCGGAGTACAAAAGGGCCTTTCTGGGTCCCTTATTGGAACCATGACACTCTTATGTTTGGAAAAGTATCTCAATGGAAGCTTGTGATTTGGTTCAAAATGTCCATCTCTGCCAACAGTATCCCCAGAACTGCTCTGTGTCTCCTGTTCACAGATGCTGCCCGTGGTAAATGTAAGGACAGCGAAGGGGTGTCGCTGGGACACACATATGGGGACACAGCCCGTGTGCATGTGCGGCGTGCAGGGGAGCTGGGACAAAGAGTTCTTTACAGAGCTGCGGTACGTAAAGGGGGAACTTTAGGGTGAGCCAATGGATCCCTAAGAGGAGGAGCCCTGGGTCAGAGGTCAGGGCATGTGTCAAGGCCCGAGAAAGAGGGGTGGCTGCTTGTTGATGACTCTAGTGGACATCCACTGGAGGTCTAAGAGGTAGGCCAACTGACCACCTGAATCCAGCATCTCCAAATGGAATCGAAAGGCAAGCCTAGGAAGAGAAATATACCTTCCTTAACCCTGAAATCTGGTTTGACTCGCTGTGCATGTGTGTGAATGTACATATATTCAAGGGCCACAATATATGAATACTTCACGTAAAACATCTGATCCTTGTCTTTCATAGTGAGTCAGGTGATGACCCAACATACTCCATGACCTTGAGAGTTTAGTTTGTCCTTTGTAGCACTAAGTGTCTGCAGCTTACTGCTACGTCCTTGGTGCTCAGGAAATGCCTTTGAATTAAAAAGAATACATCAGTGAATTAAAAAAGGAAACAATGAAAATATCCACATTCTTTACCTTATGGCTAAAACTGGCATTGGGTCTTTCTTTTGGGCCATCATCATCCATTCAAATTGTGAACCACAGACACGGGTGTCATCTTGGACACATCCTTCGACCTCACACACAGCCTCCACGTAATTCCTAAACCCAGCGTTTTCCAAACCAAAAGCCATGTTACAATGTACACACTGCCCAAAGCAATCTATAGACTCCATGCAATTCCCATGAAAATTCCAGAGACAGTTTTCACAGAAATGGAAAAAATCTCCTGACTTTTATACACAACCAGAAAGACCCCAAA
Source organism: Panthera onca (assembly GCF_046562875.1). NCBI lineage: Eukaryota > Metazoa > Chordata > Mammalia > Carnivora > Felidae > Panthera > Panthera onca. The sequence continues at coordinate 19,471,763 of NC_138350.1, forward strand.
TTGCCAAACAATATTGAGAGAGAAGAACAAAGCTGGAGGCACCAGACTTCCTGCTTTTGAGTTATATTACAAAGCTATAGTAATGAAAACCAGTAGGGCATTGGCCTAGAAAGAAACACATGGATTGATGCGACAGAATAAAAAGAGCAGAAGAATAAAACAAGACCCCTCTTCCCCAGTGTTCTAGTAGTCACCTCCCTGACTGTGGTCCCGCTCAAGATTCTTCCTGCAAACATTTTTGTTCTGTGCAATGGCCCAGACGTCGGTGCCTGGCCTCAGGCCTGGGGAAGGGTGCATGGGGTTGGAGGGAGAAAGGTGATGTAAGGGAGTGAGTCAGAGCTGAGCACTCCCGGGGCCCCTGAGGCCCAGGTGAGGGACAGTCACACTACAATGTGGACCCTGTTTGCCTTAGTAGATGAGAGCCATTCGAGTATTTTCCTGCTGGCCTGGCCCAGAGCCCAGTCCTCTCAGGGCAGTCTGAGCAGCCCACCAATGACCCCTGTCCTGGTCACCCAGCTGCTCTGACAACACACAGCATCCCTAGAGGACGCTCTGACCTTTGCAGATGGATATTTGAGCTTTCAGTGTCCAGGGAAGGATCATGAGTGGATCCTCTCCTGGGTGCTTGGGATGGAGACATTAATTTTCTTCAGGTCACTAACAGCATCCAGGCTGCTCACCATAGGGCTTATTTTAGAGTGTTTATGTTCCTGGACATATTAGTGTTCCCTGACATTGGGTTTGCTTGCTGCAGGGCCCTGCCATCACTACCAGTCTCCAAAATGAATTTGTTTTAATGTTTATTTCTTTTTAAGAGAGAGAGGACAGAGAGAGAAAGAGAGAGAGAGAGAGAGAGGCAGAGATAGAGAGAGAGGGAGAGAGAGCAGGGAGGTACAGAGAGAGAGCGGGAGACGCAGAATCAGAAGCAGGTTCCAGGCTCTGAGTTAGTGGCACACAGCCCAAGGCAGGGCTTCGGCTCATGAACCACGATATCATGACCTGAGCCGAAGTCTTAAGCTTAACCGACTGAGCCACCCAGGCACCCCTACCAGTCTCCAATCGAAACCAATTGCAAGGCCTCATATTTCCCAGGATCACTCCCGGTTCATACGTGATAAAAAGTCCATGGGGGTTATCCTTGAACTTTGAATACTTTTTGCTGTTGCTGCTGTATTATGAGAATCTCCTGTTATATCCCATCACCTCCATGGTACAGGCTCTGGGGCCTTTGAAGTCTCTGTTTGTCAAAAGACTACCAGGTCTCCGTAGAGAAGTATACACTGTACTTAATTCCCAATTTGGGTTTTGACCGGGCCTTTATACTTAGTCTGGAATTTAGTTTTCTTCTCTGGTATACTTATGACTCATTTGCCTCTCTAATAGTCCAGTTTTGTAAGTGTTTTCAGGATGAACATGATGTAAACCACTGTACAGTACAAGGGAATCGATCTTCTTAGAAATTCGTTCTCTGCTCATCCATTAAGGGACATTCAGGGAAGGGAATCCCACTCACATTCAACCCTATTATCTTTATTTGGTAAATGTTCCATTGGTTAAGAGTGAAAAGACGACAAAATGTCTAGATTTTTTCTGGTGATACCAGGGTTCTCTAGACAATGTATGATGGGTTCATAGGCCTTTTCTCCAAAATAGTGAGATTCCTTTCAGCATCATTCCAGACCGGGTCAGAGGAAAAACAAAGACAGAGAAAGCCTAGAACAGATGCAGTTACACTCTACTGGTCTCACCCTGGTAATTACATCTGCAACAGTCTCATTTCCAAATAGAGTCTCATCCTGAAATATGGGAGTTTTTAGAACTCTTAATCACATGAATTGTTGGAGACACAGTTCAACGTGTAACAATAATATCCACAGTTTATTCAGATTTTCTTAGTTTTTACCTAATGTCCTTTTTCTGTAGTAAGGTCCAGTTAAGATTCTTTGCGACATTGAGTTGTGAATTGTCCTTAAGCTTCTCTTACTGTGACACTTCTTCAGACTGTCCCTCTTGTTGGTGCCTTTGTGCATACTAACTGAGTGGGGGTTATGCCTGACGTCATTCAAGCCAAGGGTTTATACCGGTTCCATGAAATTTCTGCACGGGAACGTGTCTCATCTGATTCCATTTATTTATACCATCAGTTAACAATATAGATGGCAGATACATGTGTAGACACTGAGTTACAACCCAATCCTTTTATGTTCCTGTGGTTGAAATTGTTCTATTTGCCTCATGGGGGCCCTTTAGGTTGGCTCGTGAGCTCCTAGACACAACCTGTCCTTGTGTGTGTGCTCACATGGGTATGTGTGGTGGTTGTGTGCTGATTTGCTTGCGTTTGTTTGGGAGATAATGCCAGACAATGACAGAGTGTCATTGAAGGGCCATTAGTATCATATAGAATAATTCTGTGGCTCAGAGTGTTTTCCTCTGTTCTCATGACTAATTCTTTTTAAGCATTTAGCACCCCCACGACCTACAGATGTTTGCAGAGTTTTGTTTCTTCCAATGTTGGATATAATTATCAAATTATTTATAAAAGTGGCACCTCCTGGTGACATCTTAGTTGGTTCTTGGTTGGGTGATTACATTTAAACGTAGAATAAATATCCATGTGCCACGTTTAGGTTGCTTTCAGGCTTTTGTGATTAGGAATAAGTTGTTATAAACATTGAAGTGCAGGGTTTTTCCTATGGACAAAGGTTTTGAAACTTATCTTCATAATTTTATACTTTTAAATTGGCATTTTTTCACAAATCAGAGATACCAAGAAGAAACTAGCCACTGCCATGGACATAATAGTACCAGATGCAGATAAGGCTAACTTATTTTTCAGGCACCACATGGGTAGAGTTCAGAGGAAAAATGAAAATGCTTCATTTCTTTTTATATCAGAAGGAAAAATTGATATGATCAGGCCTACAAGTAAAATACCTGAGCTGATAAAACAAGAGATTTCTCTTTCATGAAGACTCTTTGTGTCGGAAGGGTTTTCTGAGAGTGACTTTGAGGACAGAAAGGACAGGAGGAACCTCACTCATGGGAGGTGCCCTTGCATGGACCTGTGCCCAAGTCATCAGCCACAGAATGAGCAGAGTCACAGGCTAAGCTGAGGAGGCAACTGCTGATGTGTTTCCCTGTTTACAGATGAGTAACTAGGTTTTTGTCTCACTTCCCCACAGGCCTGGACCACTGTGCGAGCACTGCCACTGCTGTCCCATGATGAGCAGTAATAATCGGCCTCGTCCTCAGCCTGGAGCCCAGTGATGGTCAGAGTGCCTGTGCTGCCAGACTTGGAGCCGGAGAATCGATCAGGGACCCCTGAGGGTCGGTCGCTATTACCATAGATGATGGTTTTGGGGGTCATTCCTGGGATTTGTTGGTACCAACCCACGTAACTACCAACTCCAGTGCAGGAGATAGTGACCCTCTGGCCCAGGGTCCCAGACACTGAGGATGGTTGAGTCAGCCCCGACTGAGCCCACGACCCTGGAAGGAGAAACAAACAGAGATGTTATTCCTGGGGTCTAGACACAAGAGGAGGAATCAGGCGCACACTTGTGCTTCCAGGACCCCTTCCCGTGTCCCCACATCGAGTCACCTGTGCAGTGAGCGAGGAGGGTGAGGAGGAGAGGGGACCAGGCCATGGTGGAGGTCAGCACCAATCCTGCCTTCTGTTGCCTCAAGCTGAGCAGAGCCTCCCTTAACCTCTCCCTTCACCTCTTCAACTGTTGAGAAGGGGAGGGCCCAACCATGCAAATGCGATCCCCCTGTTTTCTGACTCCTCACTGATTTCTATAGGTGCCTCTGCCTGAGATTGTCAGGGGGATGGGCAAGGGAGGGGCAATTTCAGGGCAGTGGGTAGGGAGGTCACAGATGTGAGCCCTGAGCCAAGGGCACAGACAGTTGCAGGTGGCAGGACTCAGCTCTGGTCTACCGTGACCCCTCAGAAACAGGCCTTGAGTGCCCCTTAGTGTCCAGACACAGTCATGCCATTGTATGAGGTGAGCACAGCCCATCAGAGACCACTTCTGCCTCCCCACTGCTCTAGCCACTCTCCCCTGCCTCAAGGTTAGACCAGGTGTCCCCACATGTGGCCCCCTATCACCTCAAGACAGACTCTCTGTTCTACTCAGACTCCTGGGCGTGAGCCTGTCCAATGGCTCCCTTGACTCTTAATGGGTCAGGCCTGAGGAGTTGTCTCTACACACATTCCTCTAACAGTAAAGGTGTATCAAAAGGGGAAGGAGTTAATTGGATATGACAGTGGAGGCAGGGCTCCAGGTGACCGTGCCAATGCAGGAAGCAGCAGAGAGCAGAGGGCAACTCCCATGGGGGCCTTTGGCAATTGGGACCTGACCCTGGTGAGATTGTTCTTTACATGTGCATCTTACCCAGATGGAGTATCTTGATTCACAGTCTGTCTTGACATCTATGTCAATGTGCTCATTGCCAGACGTCTGAGTGATTCCAGTTTTCTCTCCCAAAGTGCATCAGGAAATATCAGTGAGTTCCTAAGGATCCCATTTGGGGCATCTTCTCTAGGATTCATGTATATTCTTTCTGAAACCCTTCCCAAATCTATGGTAGCTCTGTTCTGGAGACCTTGCAAAGGACCGTTTTCAGCCTATGTCTTCCCTGGTGGTCAAGAGGAACTTGAATGACTTTCTGGTCTTTTTATTCTATGGCATCAATCTATGTGTCTCTTGAGAACAATACCACATTGGTTTTATGACTACAGCTTTGTAATATAATTTGAAAGTGCGAAGTATGGTGTCTCGAGGTTTGTTCCTTCTCAAGATTGCTTTGGCAATTTGGGGTCTTTTCTGGTTCTATACAAAATTCAGGTTTTTTTTTTTAATTTCTGTGCAAAACATCATTGGAATTTTTATGGGGATTTCATTGAATTTATAGAGTGCTTTGAGTAGCGTGGACATTTTAGCATTATATTTAATGTGGAGATCCCTGGATTTAGGAATTACCTGGAGGCTGTGTGTGAGGTCTAAGGATGTGTCTAAGATGACCTCCATCTCTGTGCTTAAAAATGTGGATGGATTGGGTGCCTGGGTGGCTCAGTCGGTTAAGCGTCCGACTTTGGCTCAGTCATGATCTCACTGTCCGTGAGTTCGTGCCCCGCGGCGGGCTCTGTGCTGACAGCTCAGAGCCTGAAGCCTGTTTCAGATTCTGTATCTCCCTCTCTCTCTCACCCTCCCCCGTTCATGCTCTGTCTCTCTCTGTCTCAAAAATAAATAAAAACGTTAAAAAAATTAAAAAAAAATGTGGATGGATTATGATGATTCAAACAAAGAAGAGATACTAGTTTTGGCAATAAGGTAAAGAATGTGGATATGTGCATTTTTCCTTTTTTTTACTGATGTATTCTTTAAATAACAAAAACCTTTCCAGAGCACCAGCTAACCGGTAAGCTGCAGACACTTAGTGCTGCAAGGACAAACAAAAGTGTCAAGGTCGTGGAGCATGTTGGGTTTTCATGTGACTCACTATGACAGACAAGGAGGAGATGTTTCATGGGAGGTATTCAACGGGAAGCATTAAATATTTATAGGGCTGGAGCACACGGTTCTATGTTAACCGAGAGTTGATGACTAGAAGTGTGTGTGTGTGTGTGTGTGTGTGTATAACTATATCTTATATTTTATTTATACGTAGTTTGTCTATCCCAGGAGATATATCCCAGGAGATATATCCCAGGAGATAAATCCCAGGAGATATATCCTAGATGTATTGTCAAGAACAGGGCAGAGAGGGATTAGATAAACCACTGGGGAAAATAATTGTGTGAATATTTACAGGAGGAGTAGAACCTTGTGTGACACAGAGAAGGACTGGAGAGGGATCTGGTGTGAGTAATTATAAAACATTGCACACTGAAAAAGGAGGGCTTAGAGCACCAGGAACTTCTGGGTCATGGGACTGAGCTCTGTCGGGTAGTAAGCTCTGTCTGGAAAATACCTGTTCGGGTATTTTCCTGCTGGCCTGCCTCACAGCCCTGTCCTCTCAGTGTCAGTGTGAACAGGCTACCGCTGACCCAGGTCCTGGTCACCCAGCTGCTCTGACAACACACAGCATCCCTAGAGGACACTCAGACCTTTGCAGATGGATATTTGAGCTTTCAGTACTCAGGGAAGGAGCATGAGTAGATCCTCTTCTGGGTGCTTGGGATGGAGACATTAATTTTCTTCAGGTCCCTAACAGCGTCCAGGCTGCTCACCATAGGGCTTAGTTTACAGTGTTTACGTTCCTGGACATATTAGTGTTCCCTGACATTGGGTTTGCTTGCTGCAGGGCCCTGGCATCACTACCAGTCTCCAATCTAAATTTGTTTTAATGTTTATTTTTTTTGAGACATAGAGAGACAAAAAGACAGAGAGAGAGAGAGAGAGCAGGGAGTTACAGTGAGAGAGCGGGAGACACAGAATCAGAAGCAGGCTCCAGGCTCTGATTCCGTGGCACAGAGCCCAAGGCAGAGCTCAGCTCACGAACCACGATACCATGACCTAAGCCAAATTCCTAAGCTTAACCGACTGAGCCACCCAGGCACCCCTACCAGTCTCTAATCAAAACCAATTTCAAGGCCTCATATTTTCCAGGTTCACTCCCGGTTCATATGTGATAAAAAGTCCATGGGGGTTATCCTTGAACTTTGAATACTTTTTGCTGTTGTTGCTGTATTATGAGGATCTCCTGTTATATCCCATCACCTCCATGGTACAGGCTCTGGGGCCTTTGAAGTCTCTGTTTGTCAAAAGACTACCGGCTCTCCGCAAACGAGTACCCAGGGTACTCACTTCCCAATCTGGGTTTTGACCAGGCCTTTATACTTAGTCTGGAATTTAATTTTCTTCTTTGGTATACCCATGACCCATTTGCCTCTCTATTAGTCCAGTTTTGTAATTGTTCTCGGATGAACATGATAGAAACCCTTATACCGTGCAAGGGACCTCTATTTTCTTAGAAATTCTTTCTCTGCTTATCCATTAAGGGGCATTGAGGAAAGGGAATCCCACTCACATTCAACACTATTATCTTTATATGGGAAATGTTCCATGGGTTAACAGTGAAAAGACAACCAAATGTCTAGATTTTTCCGGTAATACCAGGGTTCTCTGGACAAGGTAGGATGGGTTCATAGGCCTTTTTCTCTAAAATGGTGAAATTCTTTCAGCATGATTCCAGACCGAGTCAGAGGAAAAACAAAGACAGAGAAAGCCTAGAACACATGCAGTTACACTCTACTGGTCTCACCCTGGTAATTACATCTGCAACAGTCTCATTTCCAAATAAGGTCTCATTCTGAAATATGGGAGTTTTTAGAACTCTTACTCACATGAATTGTTGGAGACACAGTTCAAATCATAATTAATATCCACAGTTTATTCAGATTTTGTTAGTTTTTACCTAATGTCCTTTTTCTGTAGTAAGATCCGGTTAAGATTCTTTGTGACATTGAGTTGTGAATTGTCCTTACGCTTCTCTTACTGTGACACTTCTTCAGACTGTCCCTCTTGTTGGTGCCTTTGTGCATACTTACTGAGTGGGGGTTATGCCTGACGTCATTCAAGCCAAGGGTTTACACCTGTTCCATGAAATTTCTGCAAGGAAATGTGTCTCATGTGATTCCATATATTTATACCATCAGTTAACAATATGGACGGCAGACATATGTGTAGACACTGAGTTACAACCCAATCCTTTTATGTTCCTGTGGTTGAAATCTTTCTAGTTTTGCCTCATGGGGGCCCTTTAGGCTGGCTCGTGAGCTCTTAGACACACCCTGTCCTTGTGTATGTGCGTACATGTGCATGTGTGGTGGTTGTGCACTGATTTGGTTGCGTTTGTTTGGGAGACAATGACAGACAATGACAGAGTGTCATTTAAGTGCCATTAGTATCATATAGAATAATTCTGTGGCTCAGAGTGTTTTCCTCTGTTCACATGATTAATTCTTTTTCAGCGTTTAGCACCCCCACGACCTACAGATGTTTGCAGAGTTTTGTTTCTTCCAATGTTGGATATAATTATCAAATTATTTATAAAAGTGGCACCTCCTGGGTGACCTCTTAGTTGGTTCCTGGTTTGGGTGATTATTTTAAACCTAGAATAAATATCCATGTACCAAGTTTAGGTTGCTTTCAGGCTTTCGTGATTAGGAATCAGTTGTTTTAAACATTAAAGTGCAGGGTTTTTCCTGCACTTTTTTCGTTTTCTGACACTACTAAGGTCCTCCGTACTCATCCTGCACCATTGCTGTCTGGGATAAGATTCCCCCGAGAAAGCCCCATGTCTTCTCGGGAGAACGGTATTAGAAGGTAATATCTGGTAAAATGCATCTCAGGCCTTATGGGGCATCATTGCTTCCGGTGTCACTCAGCTGATGCATGAAGGACAAATTCATGAGGAAACTAAGCCAGGACCGTGGACATATTGGTGACTGTTTCCACATGCAAGTCTCTGTCTCCATCAAACTACACACGTCGTCAGACTGCCATCTGCGGCTCTAATCCATGACCACATCCTCTCCCCAGCCTCCTCCTTTGGTTGTATCTGTGACTTTCCTTTCAAGCAACAACTGTGGCTCCAGCACCACATTCCATCCATTTACTTCATTGTTCGGTGACAGTACACAGTGCAGTCACGTCACGATCGTCAACCTGCCCCCCCCCCCCCCACCACGGGACACAACCTTAGTTACTAGAGGACAGAACTTTCGTGCAGTTTCTTATGTCTTTACACATAGAGGCTCCACTCACTTTCAGCCACTCGGCTCAGCGTCTCGCTCCACCCCTGCACTGACGTGGGCTCACACGTGTTACTGCAGCTACATGAGTTTTGTCACCTTCTACTTTCCATCATGTGCCCCAAATTCCTACATTTTTCTACGTACTCGTTAAGTTTCTGACATGGGGGGTGTACAGTGTTCAGTGAATTCTGATGATGACAGAGTGTCATTTAAGTGCCATTAGTATGATATAGAATAATTCTGTGGCTCAGAATGTTTTACTCCGTTCACATGATTAACTCCTTTTCAGTGTTTAGCACCTCTACGACCTGCAGATGTTTGCAGTTTTGCGTCTTCCAATGTTTGACATAACTATCAAATTATTTATAAAAGTGGCACCTCCTAGGTGACCTTTAGTTGGTTTCTGGTTTGGGTGATTACATTTAAACCCAGAATACATATCCTTGTGCCAAGTTTAGGTTGCTTTCAGGCTTTAGTGATTCAGAATAAGTTGTTATAAACATTGAAGTGCAGGGTTTTTCCGATGGACAAAAGTTTTGAATCTTATCTTCATAATTTTATAATCTGAAATTGGCATTTTTTCACAAATAATAGATAACAAGACAAAACTAGTCACCACCAATGAGATAATAGTACCAGATGCAAATAAGGCTGACTTATTCTTCAGGCACCACAAGGGTGGAGTTCAGAGGAAAACTGAAAATACTTCATTTATTTTACTGTCAGAAGGAAAATTGATATGATCTGGCCTAAAAGTTAAATACCTCAGCTTATAAAAAAGAGATTTCTCTTTCATGAGGACTCTTTGTGTCAGAAGTGTTTTCTGAGAGTGACTTTGAGGACAGAGGACAGGAGGAACTTCACTCATGGGAGGTGCCCTTGCATGGACCTGCGCCAAAGCCATCAGCCATAGAATGAGCAGAATCACAGGCTGAGCTGAGAAGGCAACTGCTGATGTGTTTCCCTTCTTTACAGTTGAGTAACTAGGTTTTTGTCTCACTTCCCCACAGGCCTGGACCACTGTGCGAGCACTGCCACTGCTGTCCCACGATGAGCAGTAATAATCGGCCTCGTCCTCAGCCTGGAGCCTAGTGATGGTCAGGGTGCCTGTGGTGCCAGACTTGGAGCCGGAGAATCGATCAGGGACCCCTGAGGGTCGATTGCTATTACTATAGATGATGGTTTTGGGGGCCATTCCTGGGATTTGTTGGTACCAATCCACGTAACTACCAACTCCAGTGCAGGAGATAGTGACCCTCTGGCCCAGGGCCCCAGACACTGAGGATGGTTGAGTCAGCCCCGACTGAGCCCAAGACCCTGGAAGGAGAAACAAACAGAGAGGATATTTCTGGGGTGTAGAGAGAAGAGGAGGAATCAGGCCCACACTTGTGCTTCCAGAACCCCTTCCCGTGTCCCCACATCGAGTCACCTGTGCAGTGAGCGAGGAGGGTGAGGAGAAGAGGAGACCAGGCCATGGCGAGGGCAGCACCGATCCTGCCTTCTGTTGCCTCACAGCTGAGCAGAGCCTCCCTTAACCTCTCCCTTCACCTCTTGATTTGTTGAGAGGGGGAGGGCCCAATCATGCAAATGCGACCCCCCTGTTTTTTGACTCCTCACTGACTTCTTTAGGTGCCTCTGTGTGAGTATGTCAGGGGGATGAGCAAGGGAGGGGCAATTTCAGGGCAGCGGGTGGGGAGGTCACAGATGTGAGCCCTGAGCAGAGGGCACAGGCAGTGGCAGGTGGCAGGACTCACCTCTGATCTACTGTGACCCCTCAGAAACAGAACTTGAGTGCCCCTTAGCGTCCAGACACAGACATGCCATTGTATGAGGTGAGCACAGCCCATCAGAGACCACTTCTGCCTCCCCACTGCTCTAGCCACTCTCCCCTGCCTCAGGGTTAGACCAGGTGTCCCCACATGTGGCCCCCCATCACCTCAGGGCAGACTCTCTGTTCTACTCAGACTCCTGGGCGTGAGCCTGTCCATGGCTCCCTTGACTGTTCATGGATCAAGACTGAAGAGTTGTCTCTACACACATTCCTCTAACAGTAAATGTGTACCAATAGGAGAAGGAGTTAACTGGATATGACAGCGGAGGCAGGGGTTCAGGCACCCATCCCAATGCAGGAAGCAGCAGAGAGCAGAGGGCAGCTCCCATGGGGAACTTTGGCAGATGGGACGTGACCCTGATGAGATTATTCTTTACATGTGCTTCTTACCCAGATGGAGTGTGTTGATTCACACTCTATCCCAGCATCTATGTCAATGTGCTCATTGTCAGACGTCTGAGTCATTCCAGTTTTCTCTCCCAAAGTGCATCAGGAAATATCAGTGAGATCCTAAGGATCCCATTTGGGGCATCTTCTCTAGGATTCATGTATATTCTTTCTGAATTCCTTCCCAAATCCATGGTAGCTCTGTTCCGGAGACCTTGAAAAGGTCCTGTTTTCAGCCTATGTCTTCCCTGGTGGTCAAGAGGAACTTGAATGACTTTCTGGTGTTTTTATTCTATGGCATGAATCTATGTGTCTCCTGAGAACAATACCACATTTGTTTTCATGACTACAGCTTTGTAATATAATTTGAAAGTGCGAAGTATGGTGTCTCGAGGTTTGTTCCTTCTCAAGATTGCTTTGGCAGTTTGGGGTCTTTACTGGTTCTATACGAAATTCAGGTTTTTGTTTTTTATCTCTGTGCAAAACTTCATTGGAATTTTTATGGGGATTGCACTGAATTTATAGAGTGCTTTGGGCAGTGTGGATATTTTAGCATTACATTTATTGTGGAGATCCCTGGATTTAGGAATTACCTGGAGGCTGTGTGTGAGGTCTACGTGTTTGTCTAAGATGACCTCTATCTCTGTGCTTAAAAATGTGGATGGATTATCATGATTCAAACAAAAGAAGAGATACTAGTTTTGGCAATAAGGTAAAGAATGTGGATATGTGCATTTTTCCTTTTTTTCACTGATGTATTCTTTAAAAATCAAAAACCTTTCCTGAGCACCAGCGAAGTGTTGGTAAGCTGCAGACACTCAGTGTTGCAAGGACAAACAAAACTGTCAAGGTCGTGGGGCATGTTGGGTTTTCATGTGACTCACTATGACAGACGAGGAGATGTTTCTTGTGAGGTATTCAATGGGAAGGATTAAATATTTATACGCTAGAGCACACGGTTCTATGTTAACCAAGAGTCGATGACTAGAAGTGTGTATGTGCGCATGTAACTGTATCTTATGTTTTATTTATATGTAGTTTGTGTTTCATACATTTTTATATATACACATATATGTATATGTGTGTGTGTATATATATATATGTGTATATATATGATACAAATCCCAGGAGATATATCCTAGTTGTATTGTCATGAACAGTGCAGAGATGGATTAGATAAACCACTGGGGAAAATAATTGTGTGAATATTTACATATGAGTAGAACCTTGTGTGACACAGAGAAGGACTAGAGAAGGATCTGGTGTGAGTAATTATAATACATTGCACACGGAGAAAGGAGGGCTTAGAGCACCAGGAACTTCTGGGTCATGGGACTGAGCTCTGTCGGGTAGTAAGGTCTGTCTGGAAGATACCTGTTCGGGTATTTTCCTTCTGGCCTGCCTCACAGCCCTGTCCTCTCAGTGCCAGTGTGAACAGGCCACTGCTGACCCCGGTCTTGGTCACCCAGCTGCTCTGACAACACACAACATCCCTAGAGGACACTCTGACCTTTGCAGATGGATATTTGAGCTTTCAGTATTCAGGGAAGGAGCATGAGTAGATCCTCTTCCGGGTGCTTGGGATGGAGACATTAATTTTCTTCAGGTCACTGACAACGTCCCGGCTGGTCAACATAGGGCTTATTTTACAATGTTTATGTTCCTGGACATATTAGTGTTCCCTGACATTGGGTTTGCTTGTTGCGGGGGCCTGGCATCGCTACCAGTCTCCGATCTAAATTTGTTTTAATGTTTATTTTTTTTTAGAGAGAGAGGATAGAGAGAAAGAAAAAAGAGAGACATAGAGAGAGAGAGAGAGCAGGGAGGTACAGAGAGAGAGCGGGAGACGCAGCATCAAAAGCAAGCTCCAGGCTCTGATTCTGTGGCACAGAGCCCCAGGCAGGGCTTCGGCTCACGAACCACGAGATCAAGACCTGAGCCAAAGTCTGAAGCTTAACCGACTGAGCCATCCAGGCACCCCTACCAGTCTCCAATCGAAACCAATTTCAAAGCCTCATATTTCCCAGGTTCACTCCCGGTTCATATGTGATAAAAAGTCCATGGGGGTTATCCTTGAACTTTGAATACTTTTTGCTGTTGTTGCTGTATTGTGAGAGTCTCCTGTTATCCCACCACCTCCATGGTACAGGCTCTGGGGCATCTGAAGTCTCTGTTTGTCAAAAGACTACCTGTTCTCCGCAGAGAAGTATCCACTGAATTCCCAATCTGGGTTTTGACCAGGCCTTTATACTGAGTCTGGAATTTATTTTCTTCTCTGGTATACTTATGACCCGTTTGCCTCTCTATTGGTCCGGTTTTGTAAGGGTTCTCAGTGTCAACATTGATATAAACCATTATACAGCACAAGGGAATCTATCTTCTTAGAAATTTGTTCTCTGCTCATCCACTTAGGGGAATTCAGGAAAGGCAATCCCACTCACATTCAACCCTATTATCTTTATTTGGTAAATGTTCCATGGGTTAACAGTGAAAAGACAACAAAATGTCTAGATTTTTTCCGGTAATGCCAGGGTTCTCTGGACAAGGTAGGATGGGTTCATCGGCTTTTTTCTCTAAAATAGTGAGATTCTTTTCAGCATCATTGCAGGCCGAGTCAGAGGAAAAACAAAGACAGAGAAAGCCTAGAACACATGCAGTTACACTCTACTGGTTTCACCCTGGTGATTACATCTGCAACAGTCTCATTTCCAAATAGGGTCTCATCCTGAAACATGGGAGTTTTTAGAAATTTTAATCACATGAATTGTTGGAGACACAATTCAACGCGTAACAATTAATATCCACAGTTTATTCAGATGTTCTTAGTTTTTTCCTAATGTCCTTTTTCGGTTGTAAGATCCAGTTTATGATTCTTTGTGACATTGAGTTGTGAATTGTCCTTAAGCTTCTCTTACTGTGACACTTCTTCAGACTGTCCCTCTTGTTGGTGCCTTTGTGCATACTTACTGAGTGGGGGTTATGCCTGACGTCATTCAAGCCAAGGATTTACACCTGTTCCATGAAATTTCTGCACGGAAATGTGTCTCATGTGATTCCATATATTTATACCATCAGTTAACAATATGGACGGCAGACATATGTGTAGACACTGAGTTACAACCCAATCCTTTTATGTTCCTGTGGTTGAAATCTTTCTAGTTTTGCCTCATGGGGGCCCTTTACGTTGGCTCGTGAGCTCCTAAACAAACCCTGTCCTTGTGTGTGTGCGCACACGGGTATGTGTGGTGGTTGTGCGCTGATGTGCTTGCGTTTGTTTGGGAGACAATGACAGACAATGACAGAGTGTCATTTAAGTGCCATTAGTATCATATAGAATAATTCTGTGGCTCAGAGTGTTTTCCTCTGTTCACACGATTCATTCTTTTTAAGCGTTTAGCACCCCCACGACCTACAGATGTTTGCAGAGTTTTGCTTCTTCCAATGTTGGATACAATTATCAAATTATTTATAAAAGTGGCACCTCCTTGGTGACCTCTTAGTTGGTTCCTGGTTTGGGTGATTATTTTAAACCTAGAATAAATATCCATGTACCAAGTTTAGGTTGCTTTCAGGCTTTAGTGATTAGGAATCAGTTGTTATAAACATTGAAGTGCAGGGTTTTTCCTGTGGACAAAGGTTTTGAAATCTTCATAATTTTAAATTTTAAATTGGCATTTTTTCACATATAATAGTTAAGAAGAAGAGACTAGCCACTGCCATGGAGATAATAGTACCAGATGCAAATAAGGCTTATGTATTCTTCAGGCACCACATGGGTAGAGTTCAGAGAAAAAATAAAAATGCTTTATTTATTTTTATATCAGACGGAAAAATTGATATGATTAGGCCTAGAAGTAAAATACCTGAGCTGATAAAACAAGAGATTTGTCTTCCATCAAGACTCTGTGTCGGAAGGGTTTTCTGAGAGTGACTTTGAGGACAGAAAGGACAGGAGGAACCTCACTCACGGAGGTGCCCTTGCATGGACCTGCGCCCAAGTCATCAGCCACGGAATGAGCAGAATCACAGGCTAAGCTGAGGAGGCAACTGCTGATGTGTTTCCCTCTTTACAGATGAGTGACTAGGTTTTTGTCTCACTTCCCCACAGGCCTGGACCACTGTGTAAGCACTGCCACTGCTGTACCACGATGAGCAGTAATAATCAGCCTCGTCCTCAGCCTGGAGCCCATTGATGGTCAGGGTGCCTGTGCTGCCAGACTTGGAGCCGGAGAATCGATCAGGGACCCCTGAGGGTCGGTTGCTATTATTATAGATGATGGTTTTGGGGGCCATTCCTGGGATTTGTTGGTACCAGTGCACGTAACTACCAACTCCAGTGCAGGAGATAGTGA
Organism: Panthera onca; assembly: GCF_046562875.1. Classification (NCBI taxonomy): domain Eukaryota; kingdom Metazoa; phylum Chordata; class Mammalia; order Carnivora; family Felidae; genus Panthera; species Panthera onca. The sequence continues at coordinate 19,487,094 of NC_138350.1, forward strand.
CCCTCTGGCCCAGGGCCCCAGACACTGAAGATGGTTGATTCGGCCCCGACTGAGCCCAAATCCCTGGAAAGAGAAACAACAGAGAGGATATTCCTGGGGTCTAGAGACAAGAGGAGGAATCAGGCCCACACTTGTGCTTCCAGGACCCCTTCCCGTGTCTCCACATCAAGTCACCTGTGCAGTGAGCGAGGAGGGTGAGGAGGAGAGGGGACCAGGCCATGGTGGAGGTCAGCACCAATCCTGCCTTCTGTTGCCTCACAGCTGAGCAGAGCCTCCCTTCACCTCTCCCTTCACCTCTTGATCTGTTGAGAGGGGGAGGGCCCAACCATGCAAATGCGACCCCCCTGTTTTCTGACTCCTCACTGACTTCTTTCGGTGCCTCTGTCTGAGGATGTCAGGGGGATGGGCAGGGTAGGGGCAATTTCAGGGCAGCGGGTGGGGAGGTCACAGATGTGAGCCCTGAGCAGAGGGCACAGGCAGTGGCAGGTGGCAGTTCTCATCTCTGATCTACCGTGACCCCTCAGAAACAGGCCTTGAGTGCCCCTTAGTGTCCAGACACAGACAAGTCATTGTATGACTTTAGCAGAGCCCATCAGAGACCACTTCTGCCTCCCTACTGCTCTAGCCACTCTCCTCTACCTAAGTGTTAGGCCAGGTCTCCCCACGTGGCCCCCCATCACCTCAGGGCAGACTCTCTGTTCTACTCAGACTCCTGGGGGTGAGACTGTCCATGGCTCCCTTGACTGTTCATGGGTCAGGCCTGAGGAGTTGTCTCTACACACATTCCTCTAACAGTAAATGTGTACCAATAGGGGAAGTAGTTAACTGAATATGACAGTGGACACAGGGCTCCAGGCACCCATGCCAATGCAGGGAACAGCAGAGAGCAGAGGGCAGCTCCCATGGGGAAGTTTGGCAGATGGGACCTGACCCCAATGAGATTATTCTTTACATGTGCTTCTTACCCAGATGGAGTGTGTTGATTCACACTCTATCCCGGCATCTATGTCAATGTGCTCATTGTCAGACGTCTGAGTCATTCCAGTTTTCTCTCCCAAAGTGCATCAGGAAATAGCAGTGAGATCCTAAGGATCCCATTTGGGGCATCTGCTCTAGGATTCATGTATATTCTTTCTGAATTCCCTCCCAAATCCATGGTAGCTCTGTTCCGGAGACCTTGCAAAGGACCGTTTTCAGCCTATGTCTTCCCTGGTGGTCAAGAGGAACTTGAATGACTTTCTGGTGTTTTTATTCTATGGCATCAACCTATGTGTCTCTTGAGAACAATACCGCATTGGTTTTCATGACAACAGCTTTGTAATATAATTTGAAAGTGCAAAGTATGGTGTCTCGAGGTTTGATCCTTCTCAACATTGCTTTGGCAATTTGGGGTCTTTTCTGGTTCTATACAAAATTTGTTTTTTTTTTTTAATTTCTCTGCAAAATGTCATTGGAGTTTTATGGGGATTTCATTGAATTTATAGAGTGCTTTGGGTAGTGTGGACATTTTAGCATTATATTTATTGTGGAGATCCCTGGATAGGAATTACCTAGGCTGTGTGTGAGGTCTACGTCTTTTTCTAAGATGACCTCCATCTCTGTGCTTAAAAATGTGGATGGATTATGATGATTCAAATGATAGAAGAGATACTAGTTTTGGCAATAAGGTAAAGAATGTGGATATGTGTATTTTTTCTTTTTTTATTCACTGATGTATTCTTTTTAATTCAAAAACCTTTCCTGGGCACCAGCTAGGTGCCGGTAGACTGCAGACACTCAGTATTGAAAGGACAAACAAAACTGTCAAGGTTGTGGAGCCTGTTGGGTTTTCATCTGACTCACTATGACAGACAAAGAGGAGATGTTTCATGTGACGTATTCAATGGGAAGCATTAAATATTTATAGGACTAGAGCACAGGGTTCTATGTTAATCGAGAGTCGATGACTAGAAGTGTGTGTGTGTGTATAACAATCTTATGTTTTATTTATATGTAGTTTGTGTTTCATATATATATATATATGTATATATGTATATATATATGTATGTGTATATATACACACACACACATATGTATGATATAAATTCCAGAAGATATATCCTAGATGTAGGATCCTAGATGTTGTCATGAACAGTGCAGAGATGGATTAGATAAACACTGGGGAAAACAATTGTGTGAATATTACAGGAGGAGTAGAACCTTGTGTGACACTCGGAAGGACTAGAGAAGGGTCTGGTGTGAGTAATTATAATACATTGCACACTGAGAAAGGAGGGCTTAGAGCACCAGGAACTTCTGAGTCATGGGATGAGCTCTTTCCTTACAATTCCCAAGCTTCTGCAGGTTCCCAAATATGCAGTCCTGTCTGGAAGGGAAACCCTTCTGGTGCCGGGGACCGAGTCACCTCCAGTGTCTCCCTCACCATTGGGGCTTCCTGGCTGCATCCTGGGATGACTGTGTTGCTGACTATCGCCTATGCGTGCTCTTGGGAAAAGGCAACGTGAGAGGCACATGTCCCTTGTTTCTAATTACAGTGTGCCCTTGAAGAATCTCATGTGCGTTCTTGTTAACGGACCCTGCCCCATCAAGTGTGAGGATGGGGGCAGGTGCAGAGGATTATGGGGACTGGCTTGCCTGGGTGGGAAGTGTCCTGACATGACAAAGAGATGGGATGTCTCCTCAGGCCTTCCTGATACAGCCTGTGGAGTGGTGAGCCTGCCCTCTGCACTTCTTATCCCTCAGTGCAGGACACAACTTCCCTGAGGGGTCACTCACCTGACGTCCCAACAACACAACTATCTAAGTGGTGTGTGTGTGTGGGGGGGGGGCACAGAGTGATTCATGCTGAGGTAGCTACAGCTCTGAAGTAAGGACTGAGGTGTGGTGGTGCCTGCCACACAGGAGGTAGCACTTGGGGGATCAGAAGCCCCCGACCCTGTGTAGGGATGGGTGGGGTGCCAGGCAGGCTCAAGTCCAGAGGGTCCCTCTCTCTCCTCAACTCCAGTTCCTTCTCCCAGTCCTAAGTGAGTCTGAACTCTGAGACAGCAGGGGGCGCTGGACGTCTGTCCCTGTGCATGAGGGAGGTGCAGGGATGGCTGAGGGGTGTCTCAGCTGGGCACCCAGTCCTGGAACCCTGCCTTGTACCCTCTGCTCTATGCTCACCGGGGCCCACATTTGGCTCCCCAGTCCCCCCCCCCCCCCCCCCCCCAGCTGTCACCATATTCAGTGAGTAAGTTTAGGGACCCAGGAGGGGAGTGATTTGCATGAAGGATTCCTCTCTGCTCTCCGAAGTGGGGAGGGGATGAGAGAGGCTTTGTGCAGTTCTCTCACTGGTGGGCTCAGTCAGGGGCACAGCCTGGGCTGTCTCCACCTTGACCTGGACCCCTCTCCTCCTCTCCCCCCTTGTTCTCCGCTTAGGTGACTGGCTGTGGAAAGCAAGGCGACTGATTATGGACTGGCGTGTGCTGGGCTCCTTCTTCCCCTCTTTTGAAGAACAAGCTGGAGGCATTCCCTCAGGACCTGCCTGCCCGTGTCTCCACTGCTCTGTTGCAGGGTCCTGGGCACAGTGTGTCCTGACACAGGAGGCCTCCCTGTCAGGGCTTCAGGGGCAGAAGGTGACCCTCACCTGGACGGGAATTAGCAACAGTGTTGGAGCAAATTATGTGGGCTGCTTCCAAGAGATTTCTCTCAGCGTTACCACAACTGTGGTGCTCAGAAGAAATGGGACCTCGCAGATCTCAGCTTGGTTCTCTGGCTCCCACTCTGGGAACAAGGCCTCTAGGACCTTCTCAGCCTGCAGCCTGAGGATGAGCCTTATTGTTAGTGCTCAACATGGGGCAGAAGCATCAGTTCTGACTTACTGCTGTAGGTCCATGGGGACCTGAGACAGAAAGCTGTCTCTGTCACCCCCAGGACTGCCGGTGAGAAACAGATAGGGAGGCCTTGGAGACCCTGGAGGGTCTGAGGGTCTGACTCTGAGCACAGAGGAAATTTAAAGGGTCAGTGACAGTAGTAGCCTCTCATGTTGTTTTTTCTTCCTCTCCTGTCTCTTTTTTCTTTCTTTCTTTCTTTCTTTCTTTCTTTCTTTCTTTCTTTCTTTCTCTTTCTTTCTTTCTTTCTTTCTTTCTTTTCTTCTTTCTTTCTTTCTTCTTTCTTTCATCTTTTCTTTCCTTTTGTTTGCTTTTCTTTCTCTCTCTTTATCTCCCTATCTCTCTCCCTTGCCTCTTTCCTTCTTTCTTCCCTTCCTTTCTTCCTTGGATAAAGAGCTTTATTTGGATTAAATGAGAGCTGGAGAAAGCAAAGGGCCTGAGACGCCTGTGAGATAGGTTCCAAAAGGGCAGGCAGAGCTTATCAACCCAATGGACTCCATTTCCCAGCAGCCTTCCAGGTAGTAGGGTCAGTAAAGTCCTGCTGGGAAATGTATTTGCCAGTAAATGACCAATGTTTGCCCACCATCACTACAATGGTAGAGTTTCTCTTTTCCATAATTAAAACTCCATATCACTTCCCACGACACCACGAAGATTGCAAAAAAGTTTAAAAAATCACATTTGACACCTCTTATACTCGTCTTCAGTAGTTAGCTGTGAAGACTCATCATCTGCCAAAAAGAGTTCTACTAAACTCATCAGCTGAAATGTCCATCCAAGTAGTGAGAAGACAGTCTTTACTAACCCATGGTCATTCTTATCCAATTCCCCCGGCCAGCCATGGCTGAACAGCAGAGTAAGGCTCAGAGAGGGGTGAAGGAGGAGGGGGATGGGGCTAATTTTCCCCAGTACAAAGATGGCATCTGATTCTTGGTCGGAGAGCAGAACCAGAAAGGCTTGAGGGAAGGGTCCAGGCCTTGTACTCAGTCAGAAACAGTGCTGTAGAAGAGAAGGAGGAGGAGGAGGAGGAAGAGGAGGAGGTGAAGGAAAAGGAGGAGGAGAAGGAGGAGGAGGAGGAGGAGGAGGAGGAGGAATGCTTGCCATGCTTGTGGTTTTGTATATCTGTAAGAACTTTCTTCATTTTCTTCCACATCTTCTTTGCATCGGCATTCCTGGTCTTACCATGCCAGGTGCCAAGGGATTCACAGGAGGGATGGCAGGAGCAGGTGGTGGGTAGGGAGCAGGTAGGGACCTAGGGGTTGGCCTCCCGGATACCCTGGTTATGGTGCAGGATGGGGGTGCACTGGGGAGAAGGCTGATTCCCCCGGGGAGCTGCTGTAGGAGATGGAGAGGGGCCTGAAGGGCAGGCAGGGTGGTCAGGTGGTGGATGGCAGGATGGGCACCTTCAGGGTACCTGACGCACCAGCAGTCAGGCCATTGCCCCCTCTCTGCACTCAGCCCTTGTAACCACCAAGTCCTTCGCTTTACGTGACACTTATCTAACCACATCTTTCTGTCCTTTCATTGTTTCAAGATATACTTTTCTCTACCATTCTTTTCTTTTATTGTAGTTTAAAACTTTTTGAAGTTTATTCACCTTAGAGAGACAGAGAAAGACAGAGTGTGAGCAAGGGGGGGCAGAGAGAGAGGGAGACACAGAATCTGAAACAGGTGCAGGCTCCGAGCTGTCAGCATAGAGCCCATCGCAGAGCCTGAACTCATGAACTAGGAGATCATGACCTGTGCCGAAGTCAGACACCTAACTGACTGAGCCATTCAGGCACCCCATTTACCGTTCTTTTAAATTCATCCTATATGTATTTTTATTTTAAGAGTGGCCCTTTTGATCCGTTATGTCAATCCATGTCTGTAACTAGAACAATTGGTGCATTTAAATGTAATATAATTTAATATCCTTGTGTAATATATTTAATTTAATATCATTTTTGTTATCTTATTTTGTTCTCTTCTTAAATCCAGATTTAGATTTAAAGAAGTTAAATTCTTTTCTCACTCTTTTCTTGCCTCCTGTTTCACATATTGACTCTTTCACATGTTGACTGTTGTGCAGTTTTTACATTTAGTAGCATGGATGAGGAGTAGCCTGACCTGGAACTAGAGAACTAGGAGGAGACCCTGAGGACTGGGTGTCACCGGAAACCCAACTGGGGCCTCCACCAGAGAGCTGTTAGCGCCAGCCCATGTTTTTCACGGCAAAGTTTGTTACATTTTCCCAAGCAGAAAGAAGCAACTGCCACAACCAGACTAGGCAGTCTTCTGAGTCCTCAGGGCCATGAAGCCTGGACGTGAGGCTTGTCTCTGCTGTCAAAGAGCCTGTTCAGAGAAGGAGCAGGTGTCCCGGGTGGCACACTGAGTCGCTGGGGTTTGCCACGTCTTCTCCCCCGTTCCGGTCTCAGAAGGATCTGCATGGCACCTGTGCTTGTACCTGCCCACACGCCTTCTCAAAGGAAACCTAAAAAGAAGCAGTGATAAAGTCTTGTGCAACCTGTCTACTTATTGCTAAAGTTTTGAGACAGGGTCTTTAGGAAAGAAAATATTTCACCATTTATTCAAATTACCTTTTATGTTATTACCTGAATTCAGTGATTGTTTTCTTACAGAGCCATTTGAAATGTATACATCTTTATCCTAGGATCAAAAACAGTGAACACTCTGAATTCTTTTTAAAGTCTCTAAGAAAACAAAGCATTTGCTTTTATTAATGCTCTCCACCTCTCCTGGACCTGCCTCCGTTTCACATCAGCACCTTGTGCCTGGGAGTGTGTGTTGGCCTGAGATGACCAGGTGCAGACGTCAGAATGGACAGGGGCCCGAGCTGTAGTTTTATGAGATGGGAACCACCTGGCCTGTGTCTCCTCCGCAGATGCCGGAGCTCACAGACCATGTCCCAACCTGATTTACAAAGAGGATGGAGGGAAGACGATGCATATGGTGGGGACCTGGTTGTTCAAAGTTCTATCATCTGCCTCTCTGATCTGGACCCCAAACTTCCAAGCTACGTGGTTAGTCAGGGACTGAGTTCAATTCCCACAAGACACGCACTGTGTTAACCAAACCAATCGCACAATCCCTTCCCTAGTCGCCCAATGGCGTCAGGGCAGATGGAGGGGTGATGTGATCGAGTCACGTGAAATCTGAGGTGGCTGATTGGTGGGAGACGGAGAACAAGTCTGTGTCATGCAGAGGGTGTGTCGTGTGGGTGTGACCGGAGCCTGTGGAGACATTCGGTCCTCATGTGAGAAGTCAGGGTGAGGCACAATGTATTGCTGTGTGTTCCCTTTCTTCCCCAGACAGTGTCGGCTCCCTGAGCCTGGGGACTCTCCCCGTCACTTCTGCACTGCAACTTGAGCTCCTAAACCAACAGAGATCATGTAGTGAGGGTTCAGTAAATGCCATTCATGCATATCATGTGGACAATGACTATCCTGAGTCAGACACAGCTGTACTGTGTGTCCGGGTCTGTCCTGACACCTTGATATGAACGCATCTGTGTCCCTCAAAACCCTGTATGGAAACCTGAACCCACATTGTGACTGTTTGAGAAAAGGCATTAAAAGATGTCATCGTGGATAATGAGGTTATGAGGGTGCTGCCCCCATAAACAGGGCGGGCGTCTTTACAGAAGAGGTAGAGGCAGCATGGGTGAGTACACATGGGAATGCCACGTGAGGACCCAGGACGAATGTCACCACTTGCAAGTCAAGGAGAGTGACCTCAGGGGAAATCAATCCTGCCACCCCCTTGAACGTGGACATTTAGGCTCCAAACTGAGAGAAATTCACTATCTTTGGTGTAGGCATCCAGTGAATGGTATCGTCATATGGTAGGCCTAGCAGACAGGCACAACCCTCAGGGACACTGGTCCCCAGGACAACCTGCCCCAGCACCCAGGAATTTCTGATCAGCTTGTATGAAACAGAAAATGTGTGCATATAAGGACAGGCTTTGGGGACAGAATTGACAGGAAAAGGACAGGTACTAGAGGCGGTTCATTGGGTTTGGTTTCAGGGTCAGTTTTAGGCTAAACAAAGAGGGAAGCAACAGTTTTGACAGAAAGTGGGGCTGAAGAAGGAAAGCCCTTCACTGTGGGCACAGCAGGTTTTTGTCTCACTTTCCCACAGGCCTGGAGCTCTGTGTGAGCACTGAGACTATCGTCCCATGATGCATAACAATAATCAGCCTCGTCATCAGCCTGCAGCCCAGTGATGGTCAGGGAGCCCGAGCTGCCAGTCTTGGAGCCAGAGAATCGATCAGGGACCCCGGAGGGTCCTTTGTTATTCTCATAAATCAAGAGACTGGGGGTCGCTCCTGGGACTTGTTGGTACCAGCTCACATAATTACCACCCCCGATGTTGGAGCTGCTTCCAGTGCAGGAGATGGTGACCCTCTGGCCCAGGGACCCCGACACTGAGGGCGGCTGAGTCAACACTGACTGGGCCCAGGAACCTGGAAGGGGTAGAAACACAGAGAGGGTGATGCTGGGGTATGGACACAAGACAGTGGAAGCAGGACCCACATGTCCTCCCAGAGCCCCTTCCTGTGTGCCCTCATCCAGTCACCTGTGCAATGAGCGAGGAGAGTGAGAAGGAAAGGAGACCAAGCCATGGTGGTGGTCATCACCGATTCTGTCTTCTGTGCCTCACGGCTGAGCAGAGCCTCCCCTAACCTCTCCCTTCCCCTCTTCATCTTCTGAGGGAGGGAGGGCCCCCTCCATGCAAATGAGACCCCAGCTCTCTGACCCCTCCCTGGGCCTGTGTCAGTTCCCTCTGCCTGAGGATGTCTGGGGGCTGGTCGAGGGGGGGCTGTTTCAGGCCAAAGGGTGAGGAGGACACAGTTGTGAGCTGTGTGCAGGGGGCACTGACAGTACAGGTGGCAGGTTTCAGTTGTCATCAGCCCTGAACCCACAGCAATGGGTCCTGTGAGCCCCCTGGTGTTCGGACTCAGAGCCGCCATTGTTTCAACTGGTAGGCAAGTACACCAAAGACAGCTCCTGTGTCCCCATTGCACTGTCCACTGCACTCTGACAAGGGTCAGTCCAGGTGTCCCTCTAGGGAATCTCCCATAACCTAAGCCAGACTGGATGCTCTACTCAGACTCCTCAGGGAGAGTCAGTCCGTGGCCGCCTGTATGGCTCATGGGTCAGGAATGAGGTGGTGTCTCTACCAAAAGTCCATTTAGATCAAGATCATGCCCAGTGCAGTGATGAGTACCACTGGACACGTGGACCGTTCTGTGTAGGATTCTGTGTCCTTTCCTGTTACATGATTTCTCCCGGGTTTCCAGAGCTCACCTTCCTCCAAGGTTCCCACAGCACTGAGGAGAGGGGAAGAGCTTCTGTTCAGGCTGTGAGTAGAAATAGTTGTGTGTATACCTCAGGGCGTTACACAAAAAAATCTTTGTCATCTGTCACTCTGTCTGCTTGTTGAAAACAATAGCTCTCCTCATACTATGTGCAGTGATTCCTTCCAGGTACTGCTCTCCCAGCAAAGAGACCCAAGTCTGCAGGAGCCTTGAGTGTGACACTGACCTCAGAGCCCAAAGACAAACTTGCAGGCCGTTCTGGGAGGGAAGGAGCGACAGCAGCAGGTGCTCTGACGAGGATCCGGTGACACAGTTTATGTGTTAGTCAGCACTTAGCCCAGTGTGCCCTTTGAATGGGTGTGTGCTCCTTCACACAAAATTTCTCTCAGTAATATTTATTTCAGTCAATGACATCGTTATTATGAAAATGCAGATACAATCACTAGTATAGTTTTCATACAACGGTATTTATTGCAGAGCAAAGATGGATAGAAATTGTAGGTAAAAACCTGGATGGAAAAACAATGCAAAAAGGATGCCTGCTATAAACTTTTTGCAAAGTCATGTTTTCTTTGCCACCAGCTTACTATGGTGGCATTGTTCTATAAGTAGGTGAGTCTGGCATGATGTCCAATGAAAGCCCAGGGGGAGTCTGTTCCTGTGAACCGCAGCCATCTCAGTGACTCAATTACTAAGCACACACAGAGCTTCTAGGAGCGAGCGATTTGGGGTCAGACTTGTCTCTGGGGTGAGCACAGCTCTACCTGCGTTCTTTGTGTCCAGCATATGCAGGAGAGAGCAATAGTTCATCCAGCCACCATAACTAGAGGAGTGAATTTCTATTCACCAAGGCTACACGAATCTTCGGTCAAAGATCCCACATGTGAGTGGTGGAGAGGTGGAGATGAGGGGGACTATGTCTCTGAGGTCACAGGCATTGTGGCCCCAGTTTGAGACAGAAGAATTTTCATCAGAACTCCAACCTGGCTGGAGGTGTCGCTGGGGGGACTGAGGGAGTAACAGTCCAGCATTAAGAGCACAGGGAGGGTGTGATACATCACCCTGGGCTTTGAGCTGTGTGGGAGCAACACTGAAGCTGCTATTCCAGAACCAATGTACTGATCAGCCTCAAGTGCTGACTGGAGCCCAAGGGGGTCAGAGACTGAGCTGCCCACAGCGATAGATTCTCACCCTGGGATTCCTGAGCATCAACCTGTCTTAGGAGAGAAGGTGATCAGGGCAAGTCCTGGCTGCTCAGTGACAGGACACTGGTCACACTGGATGTCGCTGGAGTTTCCTGATGATGAGAATGCTTCCTCCTGGGCTTGTGACCCTGAGGTTGGCTGGATGAGCACAGGTTGACCATGAGTTTTGGGGCGAAAGAGAAGCCAGGAAGCTACAAAATCCAGAACTCCATATACTCAGATAGAGGAGAGATCCGTGTGTGTGTGTGTGTGGGGGGGGTGTGTGTGTGTGTGTGTGTGTGTGTATGTGAGAGAGACAGAGGGAGAGAAAGAGAGAGAGAATGGAAAACCTTTCCTTCAGAGGCCACACATGAAGACAAGTGTATCCCTGTCCCCTTGTGTCCTCTCTGCATTTGCTGAGTGTTGTGTTGGTCCCCATGCAAACCCATCCCTGGGGCTGGCTCTCTGTATGACCGTCCAGCGTTCTGGAGCTTGGAACTCAAGAAGGCCAATGTCTGGAAGGCCACTTCTCTTGCACGAGTATGAAACTTACACAAAGGGGAGGAATATGGTCTGAATTAGTTCTATAGGAATTTCACTGAATCAGAATGTCAGGCCTTGTGGATGGGCCTTCTATCCATTCTCCTTCCTGTAGACACATTTCCCATAGCTGTGGGGTCTTCAGGTCTTCGGAAGCACAAGATAGGGGCTGATCACACAGCCCCTTCTTCATGCCCTTCACATCACAGCCCTCCCCCACTGTGCCTCTCGTATCCCCTGATACCTCCATTGGGTGACCGTCAGATAGTGTCTACTGTTATTTTGCAAAAGGGTTAATGCTTGACACTGCATTGCTTGGTGCAAAAGTGTGTGGCTGAGTGAGTGTCCTTGTGGTCTTAGAAACCAATATTCTCAAGACCAAGAAAAGCTGTCATGTATTGAAATATGCAGCCAATCCTTCCTTCGTTCACCATGGCAAAAGTTACCCTGTGTGCAGCCTCGGTCATTCTGAAGGAGGAAGTAATTGCATGAATCGCTTCTCTGTGCAAATACTCAAAGGCTGGGTGGACATTCATTTCACGGAAATACGGTAATCATGTGGTCGTATTACAGAGATTGATGAGGTTGGTGGGGCATGAAAACTACAATCAGAGATGAGAGCAGGAATCACATGAGGAAGTGATTTCCTGCTGGTCCATTTCTGCATCGTCTCTGTAGAGATGGACCCTGGAGAGTGGAAACTCTTGCAAGATTATAGTTTTCTCTGAAATCCTAACATAGAGATGGAGTTCGGGCCTGAAGAGCCATAGAGAGAGGCGGAAGGCCTGAGGGAAGTAGGAGAAGAGGGGAGACGAGCAGAGTGTGTGTGGGGGAGGGTGCAGTGAGGAGAGTCTGAAGACTTTGGGACTCACTTTTAGTCAGATGGGTGAGAGAGGAAATTGTCTCCGACCAAGGTGCTTATTAACATGTCAGATATGGTTGTGTCATCAGTAACACAAGAGACACAGTTTACGGCTTGAGATTTGTAGATGAATGTGAGTACCTCTGTCACCATTTTCAGTCCAGACAACAGTACTGTATGATCTCAGAAACTACACACCTGTCTCTACATCCTAGATGCTGACACCGAATTGCTGAAATTCTTGTCATTTTCTAACTGAAAAGAACACTAGAAACATCCTAGTTCTAATGATGTGACTCTGGGTGGGCTCCCTGAAGCCTCCTGGATGGGGCTGGTCCCCAGAAAGACCAAGGCTTGGTCAGAGGCTGGGAATCTTCACCCCTCATACTTGAGAGACAGGAAAAAGGCTGACAGCATAGTTAATGTCTGATCATGTCTCCCCGAATCCTCAATAAAATCACAAAGTACAGTGTTTGAAGATCTTCTGGTTTGGCGAACACATCCACTCCCAGAAGAGATGCACCTCAACTCCCCAGGGACTGATGCTCTGGTGCTCGGGACGCTCCCAGACTTGACACTAGGTGGCTCTTCATTACTTGTTCCCCTGTCCCCTTCATCATATCTTTAATGAACTGACTAAAGGAGTCAGTGTTTCCCTGAGATCTGTGAGCCCCTCAGGCGAATAAATGGAACGCATCGAGGGAGTTGTGGGAACCTCCAATTTGTCACACGTTGGACAGAGGGTACAGGTGAGCTACTAGCTGCTGTTGACATCAAAATGGGGAGCAGCCTCCTGGTGCTGAGCCCTTCACCTGTGCACATGTCACCTTTCCTGGCAGATAAACCTCGGTGTGAAATTCAGGTAAATTTGAGGACACTCTCCACATGTCCCAGAGAGTTCCTTGTTGTGGGAAAACACATAAACAGACAAACATATAATCAATGACAAGGAGTGTGTAAAGTGAATTATTCTGAGAGTAGTAAAGGAGAGACAACAAGAGAGAGAGAGACTGAGGTTTATGCTGTAAAAGTATTTATTCTCCAGACCCCATAGGCCTGTGCCATCGGGCCTATTCCTTCACCTGTGTGCGCTCCTGGGACACCTGTGCTGTCTCAGGCAACAGCATGATCTGTGTGTTATTCCTTCTTCCTCAAGGACACGTGACCCCTCAGAGGACTCCCTCCTACAGGAGCGTCCACACAAGTGTCTCAGTACAGGATGCTCAGAGACAAGGCTTTCAGCCCCAAGTGTTTTGGTCTCACTCGCTCTTCCTCTAAGACACTGTAAGGAAAGCTGCTTCCACTGCCAGGATCTGTGGCACAATAGAAGCTTCGTGCTTAGGCTGCTCATCAGAGATGAGCAGAATTCCTGCATTGGCCCAGGCATCTTTGGATTCAGAGAAGCAACTGGGGACCCCGGACCCTGGTGCTTATTTGAGTGTGAAGAGAACGAAAGAAGATACCAGGGAGGGCTCCCTGGCTTCTCTGGAACCTGTCTATGTAGTAGCTGCAAACACGGAATCCACTGTTCATGGCCCAGGTGAGTCCGGCCATTGCTTCTGGAGATGCAGGGATGGAGGGCGGCTGGGTCAGCACAGGCTGGGATAGGGGACATGCGAACACAGACACTCAGGGGGGATGGGGCTAGAAAGGAAAAAGAAAAAGCATCTCTCAGGTCACTGAGGACAGAAAGAGTGATTTGGAGCCCACCCTGTGTCCACAAGGCCTGTCCCTACCTGTGCAGTGCGGGAGGTGCTTAAGGAAGACAGGAGTCCAGGCCATGGTGGCACAGCCTCTGGTCCCCACACTGGGCTGGGCTGCCCCAGGCTCTCATTTCCCCTCCACCCCTGACACAGGAGGGGCTGTCCATGCACATGGGTCCCATTCAGTGACAGTCCAGCCCCTCCCTGAGCCCTGGTGCTGGAGCCCAGCCCACACCACACACTGAGGAGGGTGCAGTTTCCACTAAACCCCAGGAAGAGCTCTGGAACAAGCACATGCTGACATAGCTCAAAGCCTCCAGGTTGGGCTCCTTTGGGTGATTGGTCGTCACTGACCAGCACTGTAGGGTCCACAGGGCTGTTGCAAGCACATCCTATTGAACTCATGTTGAAACACGAAAAATGAATGGAAGCAACTTGTGAGAGATAGCTCCTATTAAGAATACATTGAATGCATACTTTCTCAAAAAGTTACAATTTGGCTATACTAAAAATATACTGAGTGTATAGACCAACTTTAATTGAAAAATGGAAAATGTTTTTCTAGAAGCACTCCATAGAAATGCATAAGATACAGATGTTTTCACAGGGGACAACTAACAAAACTTCAGAATTGAGAAGAATATTTTTTATTTGCTCCTTGTTATTTCATAATATCAAAAGGTATATAATATTTCTTAGTTCGTTTACAAGGGTTATAAAACTCAAAAGTACACTTTCAAAAACATTGCCCAAAAAGGAAAATTACAGACCATTATTATTAAATAGTGATAGAAATACTCTGTATAAAATATTAACAAAGAGACCTCAATACCATATTAATAAATTGATACACAATTATTAAGTGTGATTTATTCCAATGATACAGTTGGGTCACATAGTAAGAAAATCTTTACTTACATACCATCTTATTACATTAAGAGATACGATCATATTGCCCCAACTGGTCTCAAAGAGTCTTTGGCCAAATGTCACACCAAATCCTAATAAGAGCCACATAAACACAAAAACAGATCCATTTATGACATGGTAAAACACACACTCTCACACACTTATGATGTGGTCCTGAGGCCGGCATCCTTGTTCATGGAGTAGCGAGGGGACCAGTTCCACAAGGATCAAGAACTTGCAAAGGGAATCTTCACGTCCATTATTTTGCAACATTATTCCTCACGTGTTAGACAATGTAACTAAAAAGCCAAATCGATGGTTACTACTTTGCATGGATGGGAAAGGAAAGTGGTCACTCTTGAAGTCCCAGATGGATGTCATGGCCTTAGATAGGGCCGTGCTGTGGCAGCAGTGACAGCAGAGATCTTAGTGAATGATTAGTCACTGTTGGTGACTTACTGGTGACACTTGGTACCAGAGACACGATGGGTGGAACAAACGCAGCAGAGAAGAGGTCTTGTCCCACGTGAGCGGGTGAAGAGCCCTTTGCAAGGTGTGGGGCAGTGACCCTGGATCTGAAGTGATTATTTCCTCCCACTCAGGCTGCATCCTATACGATGTCAAGCTTCACATTGATGGGGCATCTGTCCCACACCCAGAATAGTGCATATTGCAGAGGTTTCCAGTGGGGACCTTGGCTCAAGTGACCAGTTTACTAAGAGACGGGTTGTGAGTCTGGTATTGCTGCCCCTGCTCCTTGATGAACTGAGGAGAGAGCATGTCCTGTGTGACCTCAGGGACTGCTTTCCATAAAATCTGGCAAAGGCTCCCTGTATAAAGGACTGAAGGAGACACTCCAGGACATGGTGGAGACTACACAGAGCTCTGTTCCCTGAGGTTCCATTGGAGGGATTCTGCCCACAAGCTACCTTATCCTCTGGGCAGGTCCTGAGAGCCTACTTCCTCCTAGGAAATGTGCTCTGTCTATTCCTTGTGTATAAGCCTGATATTTCCAGACGCCAGAGGGAACAAGGAAGAAGTGGTCCACGTTGGAAGCAATGTGGTGACGCAGCCAGATGCAGGGGCTCACAGGGCAATGGACGCTCTCAGGTGGAGGCAGGTCACATAGCACTGAGGCTCCAGTGTGCCTACTGCCCCCCAGGCAGCTTAGCTGCTGACCCTCACTCTACAGGCCCCTGTTTGCTCTGCTCCCCTGCTGCCCTAAGCACCATGTCCTCTAGCTGCTGTGATCCCCTCTGCACACCAAGCAGAATGTTCATTTGGACAGCAGTCATACTGATGTTGTGACCCATGGGAGCGGAGTACGAAAGGGCCTTTCTGGGTCCCTTATTGGAACCATGACACTCTCACGTTTGGAAATGTATCTCAGTGGAAGCTTGTGATTTGGTTCAAAATGTCCATCTCTGCCAACAGTATCCCCAGAACTGCTCTGTGTCTCCTGTTTACAGATGCTGCACGTGGTAAATGTAAGGACAGCGAAGGGGTGTCACTGGGACACACATATGGCGACACGGCCCGTGTGCATGTGCGGCGTGCAGGGGAGCTGGGACAAAGAGGTCTTTACAGAGCTGTGGTACGTAAGGGGGGAACTGTAGAGTGAGCCAAGGGATGTCCCTGAGAGGAGGAGCCCTGGGTCAGAGGTCAGGGCATGTGTCAAGGCCCGAGAAAGAGGGGTGGCTGTTTGTCGATGACTCTAGTGGACATCTACTGGAGGTCTAAGAGGTAGGCCAACTGACCACCTGAATCCAGCATCTCCAAATGGAATTGAAAGGCAAACCTAGGAAGAGAAATATACCTTCCTTAACCCTGAAATCTGGTTTGACTCATTGTGCATGTGTGTGAATGTACATATATTCAAGGGCCACAATATATGAATACTTCACGTAAAACATCTATCCTTGTCTTTCATAGTGAGTCAGGTGATGACCCAACATGCTCCATGACCTTGAGAGTTTAGTTTGTCTTTTGCAGCACTAAGTGTCTGCAGCTTACTGCTATGTCCTTGGTGCTCAGGAAATGCCTTTGAATTAAAAAGAATACATCAGTGAATTAACAAAGGAAAAAATACCAGTCTCCACATTCTTTACCTTATGTCTAAAACTGGCATCGGGTCTTTCTTTTGGGCCATCATCATCCATTCAAATTGGTAACCACAGACACGGGTGTCATCTTGGACACATCCTTCGACCTCACACACAGCCTCCAGGTAATTCCTACATCCAGCGTTTTCCAAACCAAAAGCCATGTTACAATGTACACAGCGCCCAAAGCAATCTATAGACTCCATGCAATTCCCATGAAAATTCCAGAGACAGTTTTCACAGAAATGGAAAAAATCTCCTGACTTTTATACACAACCAGAAAGACCCCAAATTGCCAAACAATATTGAGAGAGTAGAACAAAGCTCGAGGGACCAGACTTCCTGCTTTTGAGTTATATTACAAAGCTATAGTAATGAAAACCAGCAGGGCATTGGTCTAGAAAGAAACACATGGATTGATGCGACAGAATAAAAAGAGCAGAAGAATAAAACAAGACCCCTCTTCCCCACTTTTCTAGTAGTCACCTCCCTGACTGTGGTCCCGCTCAAGATTCTTCCTGCAAACGTTTTTGTTCTGTGCGATGGCCCAGACGTCTGTGCCTGGCCTCAGGCCTGGGGAAGGGTGCCATGGGGTTGGAGGGAGAAAGGTGATGTAAGGGAGTGAGTCAGAGCTGAGCACTCCCGGGGCCCCTGAGCCCAGGTGAGGGACAGTCACACTGCAGTGTGGACCGTGTTTGCCTTAGTAGATGAGAGCCATTCGAGTATTTTCCTGCTGGCCTGGCCCAGAGCCCAGTCCTCTCAGGGCAGTCTGAGCAGCCCACCGATGACCCCTGTCCTGGTCACCCAGCTGCTCTGACAACACACAGCATCCCTAGAGGACGCTCTGACCTTTGCAGATGGATATTTGAGCTTTCAGTGTCCAGGGAAGGATCATGAGTGGATCCTCTCCTGGGTGCTTGGGATGGAGACATTAATTTTCTTCAGGTCACTAACAGCATCCAGGCTGCTCACCATAGGGCTTATTTTACAGTGTTTATGTTCCTGGACATATTAGTGTTCCCTGACATTGGGTTTGCTTGCTGCAGGGCCCTGCCATCACTAACAGTCTCCAATATGAATTTGTTTTAATGTTTATTTCTTTTTAAGAGAGAGAGGACAGAGAGAGAAAGAGAGAGAGAGAGAGAGAGGCAGAGAGAGAGAGAGAGGGAGAGAGAGCAGGGAGGTACAGAGAGAGAGCGGGAGACGCAGAATCAGAAGCAGGTTCCAGGCTCTGAGTTAGTGGCACACAGCCCAAGGCAGGGCTTCGGCTCACGAACCACGACATCATGACCTGAGCTGAAGTCTGAAGCTTAACTGACTGAGGCACCCAGGCACCCCTACCAGTCTCCAGTCGAAACCAATTTCAAGGCCTCATATTTCCCAGGATCACTCCCGGTTCATATGTGATAAAAAGTCCATGGGGGTTATTCTTGAACTTTGAATACTTTTTGCTGTTGCTGCTGTATTATGAGAATCTCCTGTTATATCCCATCACCTCCATGGTACAGGCTCTGGGGCCTTTGAAGTCTCCGTTTGTCAAAAGACTACCTGGTCTCCGCAGAGAAGTATCCACTGTACTTAATTCCCAATTTGGGTTTTGACCGGGCCTTTATACTTAGTCTGGAATTTAGTTTTCTTCTCTGGTATACTTATGACTCATTTGCCTCTCTAATAGTTCAGTTTTGTAAGTGTTTTCAGGATGACCATGATGTAAACCATTATACAGTACAAGGGAATCGATCTTCTTAGAAATTCGTTCTCTGCTCATCCATTAAGGGACATTCAGGGAAGGGAATCCCACTCACATTCAACCCTATTATCTTTATTTGGTAAATGTTCCATTGGTTAAGAGTGAAAAGACGACAAAATGTCTAGATTTTTTCTGGTGATACCAGGGTTCTCTAGACAATGTATGATGGGTTCATAGGCCTTTTCTCCAAAATAGTGAGATTCCTTTCAGCAGCATTCCAGACCGAGTCAGAGGAAAAACAAAGACAGAGAAAGCCTAGAACAGATGCAGTTACACTCTACTGGTCTCACCCTGGTAATTACATCTGCAACAGTCTCATTTCCAAATAGAGTCTCATCCTGAAATATGGGAGTTTTTAGAACCATTAATCACATGAATTGTTGGAGACACAGTTCAACGCGTAACAATTAATATCCACAGTTTATTCAGGTTTTCTTAGTTTTTACCTAATGTCCTTTTTCTGTAGTAAGATCCAGTTAAGATTCTTTGTGACATTGAGTTGTGAATTGTCCTTAAGCTTTTCTTACTGTGACACTTCTTCAGACTGTCCCTCTTGTTGGTGCCTTTTTCCATACTTACTGAGTGGGGGTTATGCCTGACGTCATTCAAGCCAAGGGTTTACACCTGTTCCATGAAATCTCCACACGGGAACGTGTCTCATCTGATTCCATTTATTTATACCATCAGTTAACAATATAGACGGCAGATACATGTGTAGACACTGAGTTACAACCCAATCCTTTTATGTTCCTGTGGTTGAAATCTTTCTAGTTTTGCCTCATGGGGGCCCTTTCAGTTGGCTCGTGAGCTCCTAGACACAACCTGTCCTTGTGTGTGTGCTCACATGTGTATGTGTGGTGGTTGTGCGCTGATTTCCTTGCGTTTGTTTTGGAGACAATGCCAGACAATGACAGAGTGTCATTGAAGGGCCATTAGTATCATAGAGAATAATTCTGTGGCTCAGAATGTTTTCCTCTGTTCACATGACTACTTCTTTTTCAGCGTTTAGCACCCCCACGACCTACAGATGTTTGCAGAGTTTTGCTTCTTCCAATGTTTGATATAATTATCAAATTATTTATAAAAGTGGCACCTCCTGGGTGTCCTCTTAGTTGGTTCCTGGTTTGGGTGATTATTTTAAACCTAGAATAAATATCCATGTGCCATGTTTAGGGTGCTTTCAGGCTTTTGTGATTAGCAATCAGTTGTTATAAACATTGAAGTGCAGGGTTTTTCCTATGGACAAAGGTTTTGAAACTTATCTTCATAATTTTACAATTTTAAATTGGCATTTTTTCACAAATAATAGATAAGAAGAAAAGACTAGCCACTGCCATGGAGATAATAGTACCAGATGCAAATAAGGCTGACTTTCTTCAGGGACCACATGGGTAGAGTTCATAGAATAAATAAAAATGCTTTATTTATTTTTATATCAGAAGGAAAAATTGATATGATATGGCCTAGAAGTAAAATACCTGAGCTGATAAAACAAGAGATTTGTCTTCCATCAAGACTCTGTGTCGGAAGGGTTTTCTGAGAGTGACTTTGAGGACAGAAAGGACAGGAGGAACCTCACTCACGGAGGTGCCCTTGCATGGACCTGCGTCCAAGTCATCAGCCACGGAATGAGCAGAATCACAGGCTAAGCTGAGGAGGCAACTGCTGATGTGTTTCCCTTCTTTACAGATGAGTAACTAGGTTTTTGTCTCACTTCCCCACAGGCCTGGACCACTGTGTAAGCACTGCCACTGCTGTACCACAATGAGCAGTAATAATCAGCCTCGTCCTCGGCCTGGAGCCCAGTGATGGTCAGGGTGCCTGTGCTGCCAGACTTGGAGCCGGAGAATCGATCAGGGACCCCTGAGGGTCGGTTGCTATTATCATAGATGATGGTTTTGGGGGCCATTCCTGGGATTTGTTGGTACCAGTGCACGTAACTACCAACTCCAGTGCAGGAGATAGTGACCCTCTGGCCCAGGGCCCCAGACACTGAGGATGGTTGAGTCAGCCCTGACTGAGCCCAAATCCCTGGAAAGAGAAACAACAGAGAGGATATTCTTGGAGTCTAGAGACAAGAGGAGGAATCAGGCTCACACCTGTGCTTCCAGAACCCCTTCCCGTGTCCCCACATCGAGTCACCTGTGCAGTGGGCGAGGAGGGTGAGGAGGAGAGGTGACCAGGCCATGGTGGAGGTCAGCACTGATCCTGACTTCTGTTGCCTCACAGCTGAGCAGAGCCTCCCTTCACCTCTCCCTTCACCTCTTGATCTGTTGAGAGGGGGAGGGCCCAACCATGCAAATGCAACCCCCCTGTTTTTTGACTCCTCACTGACTTCTTTAGGTGCCTCTGTCTGAGGATGTCAGGGGGATGGGCAGGGTAGGGGCAATTTCAGGGCAGCGGGTGGGGAGGTCACAGATGTGAGGCCTGAGCAGAGGGCACAGGCAGTGGCAGGTGGCAGTTCTCATCTCTGATCTACCGTGACACCTCAGAAACAGGCCTTGAGTGCCCCTTAGTGTCCAGACACAGACATGCCATTGTATGACATGAGCAGAGCCCATCAGAGACCACTTCTGCCTCCCCACTGCTCTAGCCACTCTCCTCTAAGTGGTAGACCAGGTCTCCCAACGTGGCCCCCCATCACCTCAGGGCAGACTCTCTGTTCTACTCAGACTCCTGGGGGTGAGCCTGTCCATGGCTCCCTTGATTGTTCATGGATCAGGACTGAAGAGTTGTCTCTACACACATTCCTCTAACAGTAAATGTGTACCAATAAGGGAAGGAGTTAACTGGATATGACAGCGGAGGCAGGGGTTCAGGCACCCATCCCAATGCAGGAAGCAGCAGAGAGCAGAGGGCAGCTCCCATGGGGAACTTTGGCAGATGGGACCTGACCCTGATGAGATTATTCTTTACATGTGCTTCTTACCCAGATGGAGTGTGTTGATTCACACTCTATCACGGCATCTATGTCAATGTGCTCTTTGTCAGACGTCTGAGTCATTCCAGTTTTCTCTCCCAAAGTGCATCAGGAAATATCAGTTAAATCCTAAGGATCCCATTTGGGGCATCTGCTCTAGGATTCAAGTATATTCTTTCTGAAACCCTTCCCAAATCCATGGTAGCTCTGTTCCGCAGACCTCGCAAAGGACCGTTTTCAACCTATGTCTTCCCTGGTGGTCAAGAGGAACTTGAATGACTTTCTGGTCTTTTTATTCTATGGCATCAACCTATGTGTCTCTTGAGAACAATACCACGTTGGTTTTCATGACTACAGATTTGTAATATAATTTGAAAGTACAAAAAATGGTGTCTCAAGGTTTGTTCCTTCTCAAGATTGCTTTGTCTATTTGGGGTCTTTTCTGGTTCTATACAAAATTTGTGTATTTTTTTTATATCTGTGCAAAACGTCATTGGATTTTTTATGGGGATTGCATTGAATTTATAGAGTGCTTTGGGTAGTGTGCACATTTTAGCATTATATTCATTGTGGAGATCCCAGGATTTAGGAATTACCTGGAGGCTGTGTGTGAGGTGTAAGGGTTTGTCTAAGATGACCTCCATCTCTGTGCTTAAAAATGTGTATGGATTATGATGATTCAAACGAAAGAAGAGTTACTAGTTTTGGCAATAAGGTAAAGAATGTGGATATGTGTATTTTTTCTTTTTTTATTCACTGATGTATTCTTTTTAATTCAAAAACCTTTCCTGGGCACCAGCTAAATACCAGTAGGCTGCAGACACTCAGTGCCTCAAGGACAAACAAAACTGTCAAGGTCGTGGAGCCTGTTAGGTTTTCATCTGACACACTATGACAGACAAGGAGGAGATGTTTCATGTGAGGTATTCAATGGGAAGCATTGAATATTTATAGGACTAGTGCACACGGTACTATGTTAACCGAGAGTCGATGACTAGAAGTGTGTGTGTGTATAACTGTATCTTATGTATTCTTTATACGTATTTTGTGTTATATATGTATATATGTATACATATATATATGTATACATATATACATATATATGTATATATGTGTGTATATACATATATATATATATATATATATATATATATATATACACATATATGATATAAATCCCAGGAGATATATCCTAGATGTATTGTCATGAACAGTGCAGAGATGGATTAGATAAACCACTGGGGAAAATAATTGTGTGAATATTTACAGTAGGAGTAGAACCTTGTGTGAGACAGAGAAGGACTAGAGAGGGATCTGATGTGAGTAATTATAATACATTGCACACTGAGAAAGGAGGGCTTAGAGCACCAGGATCTTCTGGGTCATGGGATGAGCTCTGTCCTTACAATTCCCAAGCTTCTGCAGGTTCCCAAATGGGCAATCCCGTCTGGATGGGGGCCCCATTCTGGTGCAGGTGACCCAGTCACCTCCAGTGTCTCTCCTCAGCGCTGGGGCTCCCTGGCTGCATCTAGGGATGACTGTGTTGTTGACCATCACCTATGGGTGCTCTTGGGAAAAGGCAACGTGAGAGGCACATGCCCCTTGTTTCTAATTACAGTCTGTCCTTGAAGAATCCCATGTGCATTTTTGTTAACGGACCCTGCCCCATGAAGTGTGAGGATGGGGGCAGGTGCAGAGAATTATGGGGACTGGCTTGCCTGGGTGGGAAGTGACCTGGCATGACAAAGAGATGGGATGTCTCCTCAGGCCTTCCTGATACAGCCTGTGGAGTGGTGAGCCTGCCCTCTGCACTTCTTATCCCTCAGTGCAGGACACAACTTCCCTGAGGGGGTCCCTCACCTGACGTCCCAACAACACAACTATCTAAGTGGTGGTGGGGGGGGGGGGGGCACAGAGTGATTCATGCTGAGGAAGCCACAGCTCTGAAGTAAGGACTGAGGTGTGGTGGTGCCTGCCACACAGGAGGTCGCACTTGGGGGATCAGAAGCCCCCGACCCTGTATAGGGATGGGTGGGGTGCCAGGCAGGCTCAAGTCCAGAGGGTCCCTCTCTCTGCTCAACTCCAGTTCCTTCTCCCAGTCCTAAGTGAGTCTGAACTCTGAGACAGCAGGGGGCGCTGGAGGTCTGTCCCTGTGCATTGGGGGAGGTGCAGGGATGGCTGGGCTGTGTCTCAGCTGGGCACCCAGTCCTGGAACCCTGCCTTGTACCCTCTGCTCTATGCTCACCGGGGCCCACGATTGGCTCCCCAGCCCCCCCCCCCCAACTCAGTTGTCACCATATTCAGTGAGTAGGTTTAGGGACCCAGGAGGGGAGTGATTTGCATGAAGGATTCCTCTCTGCTCTCCAAAGTGGGGAGGGGATGAGAGAGGCTTTGTGCAGTTCTCTCACTGGTGGGCTCAGTCAGGGGCACAGCCTGGGCTGTCTCCACCTTGACCTGGACCCCTCTCCTCCTCACCCCCCTTGTTCTCCGCATAGGTGACTGGCTGTGGAAAGCAAGGCGAGTGATTTTGGGCTGGGGTGTGCTGGCCTCCTTCTTCCCCTCTTTTGAAGAACAAGCTGGAGGCATTCCCTCAGGACCTGCCTGTCCGTGTCTCCACTGCTCTGTTGCAGGGTCCTGGGCACAGTGTGCCCCGATACAGGAGGCCTCCCTGTCAGGGTTTCAGGGGCACAAGGTGACCCTCACCTGTACGGGAATTAGCAACAGTGTTGGAGCAAATTATGTGGGCTGCTACCAAGAGATTTCTCTCAGCGTTACCACAACTGTGGTGCTCAGAAGAAATGAGCCCTCGGGGATCTCAGCTCGGTTCTCTGGCTCCCACTCTGGGAACAAGGCCTCTAGGACCTTCTCAGCCTGCAGCCTGAGGATGAGCCTTATTGTTAGTGCTCAACATGGGGCAGAAGCATCTGTTCTGACATACTGCTGCAGGCCCATGGGGACCTGAGACAGAAAGCTGTCTCTGTCACCCCCAGGACTGCCGGTGAGAAACAGACAGGGAGGACTTGGAGACCCTGGAGGGTCTGAGGGTCTGACTCTGAGCACAGAGGAAATTTAAAGGGTCAGTGACAGTAGTTGCCTCTCATTTGTTTTTTCTTCCTTTCCTGTCTCCCTTTCCTGTCTCCCTTTCCTGTCTCTCTTTCTTTCTTTCTTTTCTTCTCTCTCTTTCTCCCTCTATCTCTCTCCCTTTCCTCTTTCCTTCCTTCCTCCCTTCCTTTCTTCCTTGGATAAAGAGCTTTATTTGGATTAAATGAGAGCTGGTGAAAGAGAAGGGCCCAAGACTCCAGTGAGATTAGGTTCCAAAAGGGCAGGCAGAGCTTATCAACCCAATGGACTCCATTTCCCAGCAGCCTTCCAGTTAGTAGGGTCAATAAAGGCCTGCTGGGAAATGTATTTGCCAGTAAATCACCAACGTTTGCCAACCATCACTACAATGGTAGAGTTTCTCTTTTCCATAATTAAATCTCCACAACACCTCCCATGACACCACAAATATTACAAAAAATGTTTTAAAAAATCGCATTTGACAGATCTTGTACTCGTCTTGAGTAGTTAGCTCCAAAGTCTCATCATCTTCCAAAAATAGTTCTACTAAACTCATCGGCTGAAACGTCCATCCATGTAGTGAGAAGACAGTCTTTGCTGGCCCATGGTCATTCTAATCCAATTTCCCCAGCCAGTAGGGCTGCATAGCAGTGTAAGGCTCAGATTGGGGGTGAAGGGGGAAGGGACGGGGCTAATTTTCTCCAGTATAAGTTCGCATCTAAAGCTTGGTGGGAGAGCAGAACCAGAAAGGCTTGAGGGAAGGGTCCAGGCCCTGTACTCGGTCTGAAGAGAAGGAGGAGGAGGAGGAGGTGGAGGAGGAATGCTTACCATGCTTGTTGTATTTGTATATCTGTAAGAACTTTCTTCATTTTCTTCCATGTTTTCTTTTCCATCTGTTTTGCATGCCAGGTGCCAAGGGATTCACAGGAGGAATGCCAGGAGCAGGTGGTGGGTAGGGAGCAGGTAGGGACCTAGGGGTTGGCCTCCCGGATGCCCTGGTTATGGTGCAGGATGGGGGTGCACTGGGGAAAAGCTGGATTCCCCCGGGGAGCTGCTGCAGGAGATGGAGAGGGGCCTGGAGGGCAGGCAGGGTGGTCAGGTGGTGGATGGCAGGATGGGCACCTTCAGGGTACCTGATGTCAGTAGATCTGGATTTGGACCTGGCTGCTTGGCATTGGGATTCCACATGTTCAGGTGTTTCCTCCAGCCTTTACACACACCACCACCCGGGCTTGACTCACCCTGCCTCTCACCTCAAGTTCTTTTTCCTAAAAATAAAACAAATCTAGTGAGATAATTTGCATGTCACCGAGTTCACTCATTCAAGTATACAACCCAGCAGTCTGTAGTATATTTACGGAGTTGTGCAAACATCATCATGATCGAATCGACAACATTTCCATCACCTGCGGAAAAAGCGCTGACCCACTAGCAGTCATGCCATTGCCCCTCTCTGCACTCACCCCTTTGTCACCACCGGTTCCTTCCTGTCTGCAGTGACTTCCCTCTTGCGCACATTTCACAGGTGCTGAATCACAGAACAGGTGCCACTGTAAGCACTTCACTCACTGGCATTAAGAATGTGTGCATTGTTGCGGGAACATCAACACCACCATCTGTAAATATATGGATTGCTTCACTTGGTTGCTTGTCACTCTTGTGCAGCGACCATGCCGATCTATCTGTATGGTTCCAGTTTTAATGGCATCGGCTGTCAAAACAGTAATCACTTACTTTTCCTTAGTGGTTTATACAATAATTAAGGATTTCATTCTTTTTCAATTTTTATCTTCCAATATCAATTCACCCCTTCCATGATTTATGTTATATATTTGTACATACTTCTTTTTGTTCAACAATTTAGCCAGTAGTTGCTGTATTCTGTTATGAAAAATAATACTGTGTGTTATGAGACTGTTTTTCTGGTTTTGGTCTCATGCATTTTTGCTTTACCCTTGGAGAGGATGCAGGCTGTGTCTCCTTTCCCTGGTTCCTATTCCCTCGTGCCTGGTGGATGCCAAATGTTCTTGCCTCTCATTTCCCTTGACTGAGGTGTTTCCAGAGTCCCTTCCTGACTTTCTCACCCCCTGTGCCCACAGCTCTGCAACTGAGACCTCCTGTCTCCCTCTTGCTCTTCCTGGATGCATGTCCCGTGGTCAGGGCTCAGGTCTCCCCACATGCCGGCCTGTGTCTTCACATTCAAGGGACTTTCTCCTCTCATGCTGGTTCAGGCCACTAGTCGCCTTCCCTTTCTGTCTCCTACAGCTTTTTCTGGAACTCACTTTTCTTCCCACTGATGCTCCTGACTTGTAGTGTGAGCACGGGAGTGAAGCCGCCAGGGTTTCCAGTCTGAGCGCTTATTTATTTGCTGATTTTCACTTCCGGGTTGTGCGAAGTTGCCACTCGGTCCATCTCATGCTTTACGGAAGGTGTGAATTTTGTGTAGTTTCCTCTGTCTTCTTAATTGTTGGTGTGTTTTTAACAGCTGTCATGGGTATTTCCAATTTCTTTGTTGGATATTACCTGAGCACCAGAATTTTCCATATTTTTAATATAAAAAATAATAACAAAAGAATACCTCCTAAAATGGTTGATGCAGATGTAAAAAATAAATTATTTTATTTCATACTTTATCTAATATCTAACATTGACATAAAAGGAAAAGTTATCAGAGCTAAGTGTTATGACCAATACACTTCATATTTCTCTTCAACTTCTTACGAATACAAAAAGAATGTAACTAAAAACAGCAGTAAAGTGTAATAAGAAAGAATAAGGTTTTTATTTGAGAAATGAAATATGTTATATAAAAGGCTCAGGGCATTTAAATTTAAAAATATTTTACTGAAAAAAACAATTCAGTAAAATCATCAGAAGTATGTAAAATAAAACGTATTACTTTAATAAAATTTTAAATAAGAGTTTTACTTTTTTAAATCCCTCATTTTTTTTTTACTCATGTCTTTAATTATTTAAGCAATTACTGTTCACATTTGGACTTCTTTTAAGTTAATTCTTCTGTTCTCTTTTTTATGTGTACTATTTTTTTCTATATTCATTTAGTTTTTCATAAGTTAAAAATAATGAAAATAGTCCTAATAAGATTACCAAAAAAAGTTAAAGTGCTGAATAAACATGTTGAGATGTGTGCAATTTGTATTTTAAAGGAAATTGTAAAATTCCCTGAAGTATATGAAAGCACATTTGAAAAAACTGGCGAATGTTTACTTTTGTCTTCAATAAGAAAACTAACCATAAACCTGTTAACCTTTTTAGCTGGTGATCTCATTTCTATCTTCTATGTTTTACTTTGGAGTCTGGATAGAAGATACTTTCTAACTTCAAGGAAGTTGAGGGCAATCTGACTATGTATTGAAGACAGGGCAAGACATACCAATGAGTTACGGAGAGAATGTGGGAAGTGAAGGGTCATGGGGCGTCTGAACTAGGGACACCCCAGAGGGAGTTTCATAAATCCATAGTGGGAGCCGTCAGCATGGCGTGTGCACCTGCAGCCATAGTCAGCTGGCAGATTTAGGGGGAGAAGAAGCATCCTGGTGGATTCCATGGGCGTGGGGAGGGGGCTAGTGAGGTGAGGAGACTAATCCTTGGTGGGTGATGAGGGATGGAGTATGGGGATAATGGTGACCCATGACTTGATGTAAGTGAGGAGGGACAAGGGGTATAAGGAAGTGAAGAAATCAGCAGGGAAAGGGAAAGAGAAAATGCAGTTTCTTTCCTATTCCAAAAACCCTCCCACTCACCTTCACCCTGGACAGGAGGGGGTGCTATCTCTCCCCCCCTGCCTCCTGCCTGGTCACCTTGACACCTTGGTTGTCATAATTGTCACAAAAAATTGGTTGTGATAAAAGTTGATCTATTAAAAACTAGATGACAGCAGGGCTCCCTCAGCCTCTCAGGAGGTGTGATTCTCTTCCAGAGACTTCCTGCAAACTTCAGAATATAGAATCATTTTTCTTATGCCCCAGAATCTGTTTCCCAAGAACTATCTGGACAGTAGATCCTCCAGAGAAACATTCTCCTCTTGTCGCTTATGTTCTAGGCTTTAGCCTTTTCCACTGAAAGTCATCACAGTGGACACCTGGGGACACAGGGGACTGTGGGATGGCTGTGGTGTGGGGGCAGGAGGGCTCTCCTGGAACAAGGCCAATGACCAAGCATCCCAGGTTGAGTCTCTGTCCCCGTGGGCAGCACAGTCCCCAACCATCTCTGGGCTCCAATCTGCAGCTGATACTGTTTGGTACATTGATTCTGGGAAAGCAGTCTCAGTGCTGCTCTCACAAGGCCAAGGCCCGTAAGAATGTGACATATAATCTCCCTCTGCTCTCAGGGCTGGGCTGTCACTCCCTTAGTGACACCCTCAGGCAGGGAGGGGGAACCTTTACAGCGAACTTTTTTATTCCAACCCAGAGCTACAAGGCTTGTGACCTCAGGGACACAGTCCCCCTTATCTCCACCTCTCTACCACTCATATGTGAGTTCTTTGATGGGAACTTCCGGTCCAGGTGACCTTGGTAATATCATCTTGTGCAAAGTGTCTGGTAATGTTTTTGACTTATTTTCTATTCAGGTTGTTTGTTTTCCTGTACCTTGTTTGAAAAGTTCATTGTATGGTTCCTTCCTTCCTTCCTTCCTTCTTTCTTTCCTTCCTTCCTTCCTCCCTCCCTCCCATCTATCCTTCCTCATTTCTTTCCTCCCTTCCTTCCTTCCTTCCTTCCTTCCTTCCTTTTTTCCTTCCTTCCTTCCTTTTTTCCTTCCTTCCTTCCTTCATTCCTTCCTTCCTTCCTCCCTCCCTCCCTTCTTCCCTACTTCCTTCCATCCTTTTTTCTTTCTTTCCTTTCTCATACACATTTATTTGTGCATTTATTTTGTACTGCTCAACTGTACAGAAGTTTGACAATTGATCTGAAATAAATTCTGTTTCTGGTTTATTGGTTTTCACTATTAGATTTTATTTTTGTCATTACTCTGGAGAAATGGTACACATCTTCTCTTATAGTATAGACACTGAGTATCAGATTTTCCAGTCAGTCAGCTCATACTACATATGAGTCATGGGCCGGGTGCTCTCCATCTGCTACAATGCTCCTGAACCCTCTGTGATCTTCTCTCATAGTCATTGCCTTTGAAGTTGGCCAAATATGCCAGTGCTTCTAATAACTTGGGGAAAAGGAAAGAAACTTTGCTCTGGAGCGACTACCAGCATTGGTAGAAAAAGTCCTTGTGAGGATTCCATCTGGAGGCCTGAGGAACACATGCCCTGAGCCCACACATGCTGGAAACCAGCTGCCAAATGGGAGATTTTGTTCAGATACAAGGGATTCAGGACAGAACCAAGGTGTTCAGGTCTCATTCCTCCCGTCTACTTGTCACCTCTACAGATATTCCACATAATCTGGCAGTGAGTTGGCTTCTGGCAGGTGCCTTGGGTGATTAACAATCTAGGATTATCTAAAAACAGACATTAGGCATGTAATGACCCAGACTGACCTATAAGTTCACCCATCATTACAGCTGGCATGGGTTTCCCTTACAGATTCTCTTACATGTTACTGTTGTGCCAAATGTGTTGCAGCTGTTGTTTTGTGAGGGTCTCCTGATAGGTTCCCTCAATCCCAGGGGACAGGCCCTGGCCTCTAACATCGGTCTGTACATGAAAATACAATACTGGTGGGGAAAGTATTTTCTGCCCTTGCACCCTACTCTGGGTTTTAATGTACTTATTGGTATTTTCTTGGCAATTCGTAGTTTTCTTCTGATGCAGTGATGTATCTATTGCCTTTCAGCCTATTTTAAAATTGCTCTGCACATTAGGACTGATATAAAAAGAACACTGTATATAAATAAAGTGTATCAATGGACCCTTGCCTTTATTACAGATTCTTCCACTGCTGGATGAGGACCCCCATGGCCTGTTATCTCCAACAACCTGGGCCCCGATTCACTGTACTGGGAAATACGCTGCTTGCTTTTTTTCATTTCTTTAGACTCCCTGTTCCTCCTCACTTACTTTAAAATCACGGATCATCCTTATCATCATAATGTATTCTTTGTAACCACCGACATTAGTCTTGCCTGCCTCGCTAACAGCCCCCACAGAACCCACTATGCCACTTCCTCCCCAGCTGCCTGTGGCTGCAGGTGCACGTGGCCGTGCTGACTGTTCTCGCTCTGAATTTATGAGACTCCCTCTAGGGAGACCCTAGCTCAGCCACTCTGTGATCCTCCATTTCTCCCATCCCTCTCTGTAATCCATTGTTACGTCTTTCCCCGTCCACAGTACATAGTCAGACTTTTCTCAATTTCCTTGAAGTTAGAATGTATCTCCCATCCAGACCCCAAATTGGAAACAGAAGCTAGAAGATAGTTGCAGGAGCTCACCTGTGAACTGTTACAATGCTTATATTTTGTTTTCTTCTTAAAGACCACAACAATATGTTCACCACTTTTTTCAAACGTGCTTTCACATTCTTCAGGGAGTTTTACAATTCCCCGTAATATACAGATTGCACACATCTCAGGATATTTGCTCTTACTGTAATAGCGCTCCCACTGGTCTTTTTTTAAGATTTAAAAACAATTTTTTACATTTATTTTCAGAGGCGGGGGAAGGGGCAGAGAGAGGGAGAGAGAGAATCCCAAGCAGGCTCCACCCTGTCAGAACAGAGCCCAATGTGAAAACCATGAGATCACAAACCATGAGATCATGACCCGAGCCGAAATAAAGAGCCAGACGCTTAACCGAGCCACCCATGCGCCCCAGCACTCCCACTATTCTTAAAATAAAACTTGCTTCAAGCTTATGCATTCTTCATTTGCTGACCAAAGTTTTTTGGCCTATAGCAGAACTATCCTACTTTCCTTCAGATTTGCAGACCACTGGCCTGAGGAGTGAAGGACCAAACGCTCCCAGAGGATAAGTCAAACAGCAGATGTCAGTAAGTGTGTGCAGAGTCATGTCTTCATATGGTTTATGGTCTGGGCACCTGCTTCTCCTGCACAGAGCCCCTACCGTTTTGACACCTTCCCGTGGTGAACCCTCTGGCTTCACCTGGACAAGAAAGATGGGTTTTGAGACATCTGTCCATAGTCTTCCCAGGTTGCCGGCTTCCTTTCTCACCATCACTCGTCTCTCCAGCACTGATTTTTCAGTGACTATAGCAGAACCCGACTTTGGAACTGGTTCTTTGTCCAGTAACATTAGCACTTTTATTTTGTTCGTAATAACATTAAAATCATTTTCATTATTATTTTTTTGAGAGGGAGGAATGGAGAGAGAGAGAGCGACTGCAGGGGAGGGGCAGAGGGAGAAGGAGAGGGAGCATCTCAAGCAGGCTCCATGCCTGGCAACAGGCTGACCTGGGGCTCGATCTCACGACCGTGATCCTAACCTAAGATGAAATAAGCAGTCAGTCACTTAACAGATGAGTGACCCAGGCATCCCTTCATTATTTTTTAAAAAGTGTTAATGTTTATTGGGGCACCTGGGTGGCTCAGTCGGTTGAGCGTCCGACCTCGGCTCAGGTCATGATCTCATGTTCTGTGAGTTCGAGCCCCGTGTCGGGCTCTGTGCTGACAGCTCAGAGCCTGGAGCCTGCTTTGGATTCTGTGTCTCCCTCTCTCTCTGCCCCTCACCTGCTCATTCTCTCTCTCTCTCTCTCTCTCTCTCTCTCTCTCTCTCTCTCTCTGTCAAAAACAAATAAACATTAAAAAAATTTTTAAAAGGTTTTAATGTTTATTTATTTTTGAGAGAGAGAGACAAACAGATACAGACACAGAGAGACAGAGTGCAAGTGGGGGAGGGGCATAGAGAGGTAGACACAGAATCTGAAACAGGCTCCAGGCTCTGAGCTGTCAGCACAGAGCCCAAGGCAAGGGTTCAAACTTGGGAATGATGAGATCATGACCTGAGCCAAAGTCGAATGTTTAATAACTGACTGAGCCACCTAGGAGCCCCATCCCTTCATTATTTTTAACTTATGAAAAAGTATCATTATTTAAAGATTATTGAAATAATTAATAGAAACTTTAATTTATATTTCTGATGACTTCACTGAATTTTCTTATCAGTGCGATATTTTTAATCTAAATACCTTGAGCTTTCTATAAGCAGAAAGTTTGGTGGTCCCTAGAACAAAACCAAAACAAAAGAAATATAAAAACAGAAAAAGAGGAGACAGCTTTCCTGACCCAAAAGCAATAATTTCAGCCCCCAGCTGTTTTCTGGAATCCATACCCTGCAGGCTCTACTTGCCCAGTACACATCTTGCAGAACCTTCTAGGAAGCGTTGGAACAAATAAATACAACAACCTGGTCATAGAAGATTTTAAGGAAACAAAGGGAATGCGAAAACTAAGTCTCTACGAGGTCAGGAAACAGTCTGACCACATCAGAGACAAAAACTCAGTGGTGTAACACCCAGTGTTGTTTCAAAAGTAAAGCTGACCTAAAGCACATTCTTGAGTTGTTTTTGCAGGGTTCAAACCGCGCCCCAAAGGGTTAATGAGGTTAGACCTGTCCCCAGCAGGACCTGCACTGACACCCCTTCTTTTTTCACAGGAAAGTCAACCTTCTGTTTCAGAGGCAAACAGCAGGACGGGCTTGGCAGCCTAGACCAGTTACATCCTCCACCAACTCCACCTGCTCAGATGGACCCCGGCGTGTCCTCCAGGGACCTCCGCCTCAGGATGATGTTCAATCTCCGCTCTCGGAGGAGCACAAGCTTCAGCTAACACCTCACAGGATACACACACAGGCCCGTGCTCTCAGGACCCCTGCACAACCTGGTGCCACCTTACGTGGGATGGCAAAACTCCCTCTTCTGGGTCTCCATCCTAACCCTGAATCAAAGGAACCCACTCCCCTCCACTCAGGGAGTCACAGCTTTGGAAGTTACTCCCCTGATCTCCTTATTGGCTGCAGATCAAGATTCCTTTGTGTGACGTCTAGTGCAGCCTCTCCCCCTGTGACTCACCAAGGAGTGAACTCATGGTGGTTCTGTGACACTTGGACCTGATACATTTCATCCCTTAACAAGAAAACCTGGCTTATTCTCCCTACTCTACCTGTGGTTTTAGTCACATTTATTGAATGTATTAATAAGAAATTGCCAATACATATAAACTAAATATATTTGATCGTTTTTACTCCTTATATCAACGTTAGAATCCAGTAAAAAATAAAAACAGTAATTAACTTAAGAAGTATTCTTTAAAGGAGGTTCCCTTTTGATATGATTTTTTCACATTTAAACAAAATTTTCATGAGAATTTCCGGATAGCTGAGGTGAAATATCCATGACAGCTCTTAAAAACACCTGCATAATTAAGAAGGCAGAAGAAACTACACAAGACTCACACTCTTTTAACACATGAGACAGACCATGCATCATCTTCACACAACATGGAAGTGAAATAAATGAGGAAGTAAATGCAAATGCAAA
Source organism: Panthera onca (assembly GCF_046562875.1). Lineage (NCBI taxonomy): Eukaryota > Metazoa > Chordata > Mammalia > Carnivora > Felidae > Panthera > Panthera onca. The sequence continues at coordinate 19,520,779 of NC_138350.1, forward strand.
AGTAAATGCAGGGACCCTGGTGGCCTTGCTCGCACGCTCACACCACAAGTCATGAGCTTTAGTGGAAAGAGAAGTCAGTTCCAGAAACATCTGTGAAGAGAGAAGGAGAAAGTTAGCAGCGGCCTGAACCACCCTCAGAAGAGAAAGTCCCCTGAGTGTGAAGACACAGGACAGAGTGCGGGGAGACCTGACCCTGACCACAGGATGGGCATTCAGGGCGAGCAGGAGGGAGATAGGAGGTCTCAGATGCACTGTTGTGAGCAGATGGGCAAGAAAGTTGGGAGAGCAGCTCTGGAAACACCTCAGTGATGGGAAAAGAGGGGGAAGGAGACAGTAAGCACCTGCCAGCCACGAGGGATAAGAAAGAAGAGAAAAGAGAAACAGCCCACCTCCCTACCACAAGGAAAGCAAAAATGTATGATACAAAAACTAGAAAAATTGTCTAATAATCACATAATAATTTTCATAACAGAATGGAAGAGTCACTGGCTAAAGTTTTGAACAAAAATGGAATCTTCAAAAGTATACACAGTTTAAAAATGACAAGGGGTAACAGATATTGGAAAATAAAAATTAAAAAAATGAAATCTGTAATTACTTCATAGAGCGCTAAAGAAAAATAAATTATGCTTATTTAGACAGCCTCTTATTAAAATGGGAATCTTCCAGATCAGTTAGCATGGCATCCATACAAGGGTGGTTTGCAAATAAGTGAAGAGGGGTCCATGCCATGGAGGATAGGCACCAGGTTCTGCTTCTGAGCACACAAGTGAGACACCTGCACAAACCTCTCGCTCCCCTCCTGGGACAGCAGAGTGGAACCCTTCATGCAAGTCATTCCATCCCCTGGGGTGCCGGAACTGAATTTGGGGAAAGCTGGATGTGAGTTGGGGCTGGGAGGCCTCTCCGGGGCTGCAGTGAGCACAGAGCAGAGGGCACAACGTAGGGCCCCAGGCCTGGGTTTCGAGCTTAGACCCCCACAGACTATCAGGGAGAATGTGACCTGAGCACAAGGGCAGAGGGCACATACGCCCCTCCACAGCATCTATGTGGGAGGCCTGAGGGGAAAGCCAATCTCTCTCTCAACTCAAGACATTTCCCACTCTTGCAGTTCATTCCCTATAACCCTGTGCCCTGACCTTCCTTGTGTGTGTGTATGTATGATTTAAGTATATATATGTGTGTGTGTATGTGTGTGTGTGTGTGTGTGGTCATACATATGAAACACAAATTACTTACATGAAATATTAGATATGGATATACATATATACACACTTCTAGCCAACCACTCTCACTTAACATAGAACTGTATGCCCTATTCCTACAAATGCTTACTGTTTCTCTCTGAACTTCACATAAAACATCTGATCACTGTCTTTCATAGTGAGTTAGATGAAAACCCAACAGATGTCCATGACCTCACAATTCTGTTTGTTCCTTATAGCACAGTATGTGGAGCTTGTTGATACTTAGCTGGTGCTCAGTCAATATTTTTAAATTAAAAAATAAATCAGTGAATAAAAAAAGAAAAAAATATACACATATCACTTTCTTTAACTTATGGCTAAAACATATATCTCCATTTTATTTTGGGCCATCATTATCCACCCAGATTCTTACCCCCAGGCATGGGTGTCATCTTAGACACATCCTTATACCTTACTCATACCCTCCAGGTAATTCCTAAATCCGGTGCTTTTCACAGCAAAAGTAACTTTAAAATGTCCATGCTACCCAAATCAATCTATAGATTAAATACAATTTCTATGAAAAGTCCAACGACATTTTTTCACAGAAATAGAAAAAAGTCCCGAAGTTTGTATCGAGTCAGAAAAGCCTCCAGGGGCCAAAGCAATCTTGAGAACGAACTGTCGCAGGGTGTATGGCCAGAGTCACAAAAGATGAGTCCACAAACGAAGTGCCGTTAAGTGAAGGTCCTCATACTCGAGTCGGGATGAGGCCCCAACTCTAGAATGAAGCTTCTTTTTATTAGGATAATTGCTAAAGACTATGTACATAAAGTCAGCTAAGCAAGTGTGTTACTCAACCTAACGGTCTAGCTTTTCAAGGTTGAATTTCCAGTTAACTGGTTTCTGTATCACTAGGAAGGGTCAGATGTGAAGGAGGATCCACCTTGGACACGTTCAGCTATGTAAACATGTCCTAAAGCCTTGCACCTTCTCCAGCCCTTCCCTTTTGAAGTCTTTTCCTTGGAGGCTTCTCTCCTGCATCTCCCACAAAGAACAAAGCTGGAGTCATCATACTTTCTGCTTTCAAATTTTGTAGTCATGAAAACAGTGTGGTACTGGTGTAGAATGAGACACATAGATAGATGCCACAGGAAAAAAAGAGACCAGAAATAAATGCAAGTTCCCCTTGACCACCAGGGAGGATGTAGACTGAAAACAAGGACTTTGCACGGTCTCTGGAAGAGAGCTAACGTGGATTTTGAAGGGGATTCAGCCAGGAATGTGCGTGAATCATACCGCAGATGCCCCAAATGAGATCCTCAGGTTCTCACTGGTGTTTCCTGACACATTTTGGGAGAGACAGCTGGAAATGCCGGACCCCGTGCAATGGGACACATTGATACTCATGCCATGGTGGGCAGCGTGCATCCACATGGTCAATCTGGGGTAAGAAACGCAGCCCAAAGGACGCTTTCAGCTGGGTCAGGGCACACCTGCCAAGAGCCGCTGCAGGAGCTGCCCTCTTTTCTCTGCTGCTTCCTGCGTTGGCACGGGGTCCTGAGCCCTGGTTCCGCTGCCATTCCAGGTTACCCATTCCCCTGCTGGTGCACTGTTACTTTGGGGAATGATGAAAAGGTCCTAGAAATGGATAGTTGTGACGGTTACATAACACTGCACATACACTTAGCGTCTCTGAGAATGATTAAACTAGTAAATTTACCGTTATGTGTATTTTCGTAATTATTAACTAAAAGTTGAAAATCAAAATTATATTTAAGAAGCTATAGTCAAACAAATACCCTTGCCACCCTTATATGTGCTCCCCTATTGTAACTCACCCCAGCACTAACAAGTTACAGCAATTAAAAAATTTGTTTTCTTGCTGCAGATTCCACACGTAAAGGAGATGGCACAGTATTTCTCTTTCTCCGCTGGGCTTATTTCACGTAGGGCAATGTCCTGCAGATTCGTCCAAGCTGTCACTAATGACAGGACTTCCTCCTGGAAAGACCCATGGGGTTGACTTCCTTTGTGCACACATGGGGGAGATCCTGCTCCTGGTACCCCACCGCCTTCCTACTACTGGGATCACTGATGAGGAGAGGAGAATAGGACACAGTCAGTGCCTTGGGGGCTCAGGGCGCCAGCCACAGGGGTGCCCATTGGGCCCTGGTGGTGGCAGCTGTGGGAAACTCACATCTGAGGGGTCTACTTCACCCACCTTCCCGAGAGCAGGCTCAGCATTTTGGAGCAATGGTGGCACTTCCTCTTCACCCTCATAAGCCCCACTGGGAGGTTTGCTAACCTGACACCCAAAGCTCCTCCCAGGGCTAATCGCCATCTCCTGACTTCACACCTGAAGGGCAGGTACCCAGCCAGTGCGCCAGGCCAGCGGAAACACACAGCGACTCAGTCAGCCCTGAGCACAGGAGCCTGGAGGGAAGGGAGGGCCTCGGCTCTGACCCCAGGAGATACAGAGTACATATTGTGGAGGACTGTCCACCAGCCAGGATGGTGCCTGCACTCTGAAAACTAATTTGATGTGCCTTTGTGAAGAGAACAAAAGCCAGCTCAATAGGCTCTGATATTTACACGTGGCTGACCAGACAAAGTGTCTGTGTTATCATCGTTATTTTGTTGCCTTTTCTGTTTCTAATTTCCCTGAGAGTTCTGATACATTGCATAAGAAACTGGGAAGAAGTCATTCAGATCCAGAAGCCACTGACAGGTACAGTCAGTGTGTATGCAAGTTATTTCAAACTTCAGGAGAGTCAGAATGCAAGGGTCTGACAATTAATGAAATGGGTATAGGACATTGGGCAGGTGTCATTATGGCTGGTGGTCACAGCGGAGGGTCCAGCTCCTCCCAGGCAAAGCCTGTCATAAATGCTCGTGCAATACAGGGTCCTTAGGAAGGTTTAGCCTGCACCCCAAGATATCTCAGGAGAACATGGTGTGTGCCTGAGACCCCTGTGGCTGGATAGTGTGGAGAAAGGGAGGGAGAGGAGAGGTCACCCGGGGTGCTCTGGGCCCCATGGAGGGAAGAACTCTTTTAACAAATGTGAATTTATCCATTCTTCTTAAGCTGGTAGATACAGGGGCTGAGACCCAAAGCCGCTACTCCTCAGCTCCTTCCCTCGCCTTCCTGTCCCCAGGCCTAGAGGTCTATCAGTGACAGCCAAGGCCAGTCCAGGGGTCCTGGGTCACAGAAGCATGGACTGCATGGTGGTCTTGGGAAAGGAGGGGATGAGGTCATTGGAGAGGGAGCTGCAGGTCAGGAATATGACCTCAGGGAAAAGAATCTGGAAGGATAGACAAAATCTGAGTGAACCATTGATTAGAGAAGTCTTCCTCCTTCCTGCCTTCCTTCCTTCTCCTGTGAGAACTGGGCATGGAAATCCTCTTGTGTATTTCCTTATTTTTAATGAGAATTTCATTCTCCACAGGGATCACTGCTGGGATCCCTGCTATTCCCTCCATTTGTCTCAGACTTTTAATCCCAGCTGTGCCTCTGGTCAATGCCACTCATTAGAGATTTAGCTCCACAGCAAATCCTAGGACAGAACTTGGGACAAGGAGACCTGGAAGATGTCACTGGGCGTCAGCTGGAGAAAGATGACAACAGAGGAAACAGGGAAGGGGGAATGACACATGTCCCTGGGTGGGACACAAGGAGGTGACAGAGTGGACCCTCAGCTATGGGAGATGGAGGGATGTTCCAGAGGGTCTTGTGGAAGGAGGCTGATGCCCAGAGAGACAGAGATGCCCTGACTGACACAGGTGAGGTCAGGTGGGAGAGCAGGTGGAGGGCAGGTGAGGGGTCTGCTGTCCCCGCGTCACATGGCAACCATGATTTAGACAGGTGTGGAAACGTCACAGACGACCAGGGCTGAAGGATGCCTTTCCTCCCCCATAGGAAGGATGGGGGTGTTACTGTAACTCCTTGACTGTGGGCTTAGTCTGCACCATTCATTCGTTCATTCATTCATTCAATTCATTCATTCATTCTTTCATTCAACCCACATTAAAGTAATTTCCGCAAGTGTAAGATCAGTGCTCATCACAGTGTGAAATAAAATATGATTTTCTATTCATTTCAGAGTTGTGGTACACTGTCTGTTTCATATGATGTGCAAGGTTGCTGTTTGCCTTTCTCCTTCTCTGTATTTGACAGCCCAACTTATATTACCCAAAGGTTCCTACCCAATCGATTTGTGTCTATTTATCAAAGGAATCCTTGATACACTGGGAAAAAAAGGATACAACTGTATATGCACCAAATGTAAAATATAAGGAGGATCTAAAACTTAAGACAAAAGGAAGAATCAAAAGGAGTAATTGACACATCTGAAAAATACAGTGTCAGCTTCCATAAGTCACCATGAAATATAGAAATAATTGACGAATATCATATTGCTTAGAAATAGCAACTGAAATCGTAGCAGTTTGAAAACTAATGAATTTATTCTTTATTTATCATAATAAACTGGGGAGTCACACTAATCAGCCGGGATCCCTGACCTTGAAGGGAGCCCTGAGCCAACCCAAGAAACTCTCAGATATTCTTAAGGCACCCCAAGTCAGAAAATCCTTCCCTGCTGGGAAGGCCTGTGTTTCAGGAAGGATTGGAAAACTGGAGGTGGGAGAAGAACCCAGGTCCCTGGAGTCCGTCACGAAGTTGGAAGGGACAGAAAGATCCAGCTAACCCCTAGTGGCTTTTAACATGAGTCAGAATTACAAATAAATGCAACAACACATCAGTAATTAAGGGTTTTTAAGGGAACAAAGGGAATACAAAGGTTAACAATCTCCACCAGGCCAGGAAAGTGCTTCACCACATCAGAGACAACACAGCAGAGGGCAAACTCCCAGCGCTGTGTCAGAGGAAGCAAGGCCCTACATTCCTTTCCCCAGGTCAGGAGCCCAAACCTCCTCCAGTTTATACTGGCTCTGGGAGCAGGCCCCTGGCCCCTTCCCCTTGCGGGACGGTTACTTCTGCTTCGTTATGATGTCAGTCTCCACATGAGAGCGCAAGCTGCACGGACATATCCTAGGATGCAGGTAGGGTCCTGTTTTCTAAGTGTGCCCGTGAGACACGATGGCCACCTTTCGCAGGGTGACAAAGTCCCCTTTCTGAATATCGATCCCGATGACTAAATAAAAAGAACCTGCTCACTCCTGCTCTGAGACTCAAGGCTTTGCATGTTATTCCTCGTGATCTCATTATTTTGCTGCAAAACCAGTTTCCTCTGTGAGACCACACACCTGGCAGTCTCTAAATTTCACTCTGGGTGGAAAGAACTCAGCTTAGTTCTGAGACAGCAACTTCATTTTCCTCTCCCTGTCTCTCTAAGTTCTATTACTTAAATATATAAATTATAATATATGATACGTAAATTGCAACATGGAACATACATATAATGTGTATATGCAATCTGTAGTGTTTTATATTATATAAGATACCTATATTTAATAGTTATATAATACAGTTACACATGTAATAATTCAACATAACATATTACACATATTTAAAATGTGTTTATATATTGCTTATATATTATACATACTTTTGTAATATGTAATATTTATTTATAATAAATATATATATATATATATATATATATATATATATATATATATATATATTTCTTTTTGCCCCTATCAAGGACCCAGATGCCCTGGATGACAAAGTAGCACAGTCTGACAGAGGCCCTTGAAGGAAAGCTGGAGGCTACAAGGTGAGAAAGAATGGGGGTGATGACTAGCCATGCACAGACGATGGAAAGAAAGCCACGTGAATACTTTCAGGGGAGGTTGCTCCCCTACCTGCCAACCCAGCATCTTTTCTCTTCAGCCCTAAAGCTAACTCCCTGTCTGTGAGAGGAGGTAAAGAAAGAAATCAGGACAGGCCAAGGAAGCCCCAAGTTCTGCTGGCTGAGGATATGTTGCTGGAATTCCCATCCTCCCCTCCCCAGGGGTCCCTTGCTCTAGAACCAGAGAATATTGCAGGTGATTTTTTCATTATGCAAACTTCTCCAGGTGTGGGATTACCTGTCCTTACCTGAACACCACCTGGGCATTGACTCCTTGGGGTTGGAGGATGAAACATGGGAGTGAGGGAGTCAGAGCTGAGGGCTCATGTGGGTCCCTGCAGGGTCACACTGCCGTGAGGACACTGCCTGACGAGTGTGCGAGAATTATTCGAGTGGTTCCCTAGTTGGTCAGCTCCAGAAGCCTGTCCAAACAGGACAGGTCCCACAGTGCCACCTGCTGGGCTTAGACACTAAGTGGTCTAGTCCTTCTGACACCTCCCAACACCCCTGGAATGGTGTCCAGACTTTTGCAATGGGATCTAGAATGGTGCCATTGACGAGTGCAGAGGGATGAAGAGGTGCCCTCTGTGCTTTTTTAGGACTGGTTGTATTTTTTCCAGGTCACTAATGACCTCCATGTGGTTAAATACATGGTGTATCGATTGCACAGTGTTAATGCTACCAGGTATTACCTGACATCAGAATTTGCCTCTTCGAGGTGCCTGGGGTCATAACCAGTCTAGTGTCATCTTGAACCTAATGAAAGACTTAAAGTTCTTAGAGTTCCAAGGTGGTTCACGCCTCAAAATAATTCTACTTGGACTTGCCTTCCAGTTTGACCATTGTTGTTGTGGGTTAGATTCTCCTGCTAGGTCCCTTCAACCCACACCTTAAGGACTTCTGATGCTTGTCTTTGCCATGAGGATAGAATGCTGTCAGAGAAATGTGTCTTCTGTTCCTGATAACTTTTCTGGGTTCAAGTTTCCCTTGAACTTTAGCCTGACAAATGCTTATAAATTTGACACTCTGATATACTTGATATATCCGTTTTATAATTTTATTCAGTATGAGTACTGGCATAAACAAAACGTTAATATAAATGGAGCCCTCTTCCCTTCTGAGGGGTTCTCCACTTCTCTTTCACTGAAAATGTTGGAGTAGTAATGACCTGTTGCTCTACATGCATTGGACCCTAACCAAGATTTTTTGTTCAGCACTCCATGGAATTCATGAGGGTTGGGTGTTTAACATCTCAGTCCAAAGAACAGACATTTATCCAACATCTTTCCAAACAAAGAACCAGAGGGGGTGAGCAGTACACCTCTTTGGATTATACTGGGGGCAGTAAGCACTTGGCGAGACATCACTGAATGTGGAGATGGATTTGGATGGTGTTGGTTATATCTTCACAATATTAAGTCATCCATCTTATGGACGTGCTGTCTTCCCATATATGTAAGTCTGCTTAATATGTTCAGCAATCTTTTGTAGCTTTCCGATTCCAAGGCTTTTGGCCATTTGGTTAAGTTCACTCCTAAATGTCTTGTTCTTTTTGATGCTGTCCAGAGTGGAGTAATTTTGTAGTATCCTTATGGGCTTCTTCAATGTTGGCATAGAGAAGGCCACCTGATTAGTCTAGAGAATTACTACTTGAACTTTTGTAGGAGATGCTACATAGATAGCATTTAGGGTTATAATAAGAGTTTGTTTCCTATGTGGGAACAGTAGGAACAAGTAATGAAGCAGGAGGGAATGAGAAAGTGACGCTCTGCCTCCATGACCATGAAATGAGCAATCTCACATGGCAGACACTGTGCACATGAGGAGGTAAATAACCAGATAGAACCCAGGCCATCTCCACTCATGATGGAAACTGAAAATTCTAAAGCTTTACTTCCTTTCAAGTTTGAGAAACTCTTCATTTCTATGTTCCAGAACTTTTTAGCTATTTGTGAAACATAGATTTCGTAAGCACCAACTATTCTCTGACGGGTGCAATGGGGGAGTAACACGGAGGGTCAGGGAGGAGCCGGCTCTGTGTTCCTGTCTCCTGTGTTCCTGACCCAGTGGTTCTATCAGGACTGAGAAGAGAGCTCTGCTTCCAGAACTCTGCTTCCTCAGGGTTTGGCCCCTGGGAGAGGACACCAGACCTCCCAGCACCCAGCGCCTCTCTGCTGGCTGACCAGTTCTCACTCCTTCCTTCAGCCTCCAGCATCTCCCCACACTTCCTCTCTGAAACCTTATTCCTCTTCTCTTAGATCAACATCATCTAAAAGAAGCCCTCTAGCTTTGACACCCACCTTGGAGTATTGGATTATTTCAAGGTGGAGACAAAAAACGTATTCCACTCCAGTTATTCATCTTTTCTTTTATATTTACAGTGGGATTATGCACTTAGTTACCTATAAATTTTAAATTACAAGTTATTCCCAGATAATTGTACTTTTATTTTATTGACTCATGTGCTGCATTACTGAGACATCTTCAATTACAATTTAACAAGTTATAGAAATCATTCAGTATTTGTCCTCTATAAGTAAAAGACCAATAAAGTGCAATTTTCAAATACAAGATCGTATTTGAAATGTATGTTAATATCTAAAATACGTAGGTGTCAGTAGGGTATGACATGTGCACAGACAAAAGTTCAGGGTATTTCATGTTGAGGGGTCATGGAGACCACTTATGTGAATCCTTAGGAGAGGAGGTTGTCAAATATCATCAGTCCTTCCTGAGATATGTGGGTCTGTCCCACCTAGGGATGACAAGTGATTAGAGTGAAAGGAAATGGGTCAGTCACCAGATGGGAAGGAGCTCAAAGATTTGGGGATGCCCTGGAGAGGAGAGAAGGTGAAACAAGGAAGTGAAGGGGGAGGGAGGAACCTCTAAGGCAGAGAGAAAGGACCCCCTCTGCCTGGTTCATCCCACACTCTCCACACAGAGCCCCTGCCCCTCCGCAAGAGAGCTGTCTGAGGAGCCTGCAGAATATGGTGAAAGGAAGGGCTGAGGGCATGAAGAAGCTGGACGGGCACAGAGAACCTGCAAGAAGATTGATCCAGTCACTGCTCAGGCTACTCTCAGGTCAGAGATGCCCTTGTGAGCTGAACAAGCTGTCATCTGTCACTTACCTTGTGTCTCCCATTTTGAAGGACTTCCACCTCCTCACTCCTCTCAGGACACCCTACAGCCTCTCTTCCCATCAGAAGATTCCCGTCCCCACCTGCCCTCCCTGACATTTGGTCACCTGAACAGGGACCGTAATTGTGCTGACTTTGCAGCTCCTGCTGCTCTGGATTCCAGAGTAGGAGCAGATGGCAGTTCTGGAATAGTGAATAGGGTGGGGCTCGGTCGGGGGGCGGGGACCACCTCCTGCAAGTGAGGGCAGGAGCTCCTCTCTGAGCGGCACTTGGGTAGCAAGGAGTGTTCTCATACGCATTGTATTTTGCAAAGTAACATGGAGCCATATCGGAAATATGACAGCACAGCCTCCTGAGGACCACCCTGGGGACTGGGGACAGGATCCCATTCCTTTTTTCCTTTCATTCTTGGGAACGGAGTCATTCATGCGAATAGGGGGCTGCCATTCCCCGTGCTGGTCCCTGCGTCACTCTGTGCTGGTGATGGTTCTAGTCACAGAGAGAAGGAATAGATGACCAGGTTTCCGAAGGCCTGAGGTAGGACCAGCATCTGGTTTCTCCATGGGTTACAGGAGTCACAGTGCAGAAGAGTCACACATGGGTGGGGTCATTGTTCCCAGTCCCACTGAAGCAGGCTCAGGCTCTTCCCATGTATGGGAGAGGTGGGCATCAGTCCCTGCTCTCTTGTCAGGCACAGCACCCCCTAGTGTCCCCGGAATCATAATCTGTATATAAATCTAATCGGTACTGCAAAATCAGGTTTTTAAATGAGGGAACAATTCACTTACTAACCGTTGCATGAAAATGGATAATACACAAGTATGGGAATGAGAAATGGCATGTGGACAAAAATCAAAAGTGAAAAAATCATACTGTTAACGTCTAATAAGAATAATTTAAAAGCCTACTTTACTAGGAAGTAAAAATGGTTCCATTAAAAAAATACATATATATATATATATGTATACATGTATATATGTATATATGTATATATATGTATATATATATATGTATATATACATGTATATGTATATGTATATATATATGTATATATATATATCATGAATAACAAAGGACAATTTAAATTACTATAGAAAGAATTGTCGCAATGATCCATACACTTGATATACAAAATACAGAAAAATGAAAATTGTGGAAATTATAAAATATGGAAGCAAATCCTCTAAGTAAAATATCAGCAGTGAGATTCCATTATCAGACTAAAATAATCTTACATTGGGACCATATGTGATTTATTGCAAACATAGAGTGGAATTATATGTTGATAAATCCTCTAAGACATCGTATTTGTAAATCAACAGATGAAAATCATTATCTCACTAGAACACAAAAGATCCTTTACAAAATTGAAAGAAAAGTCCTGATAGAAAACGCATAAAATGGCAACAGAGACATTTATACTGTGATAAGACACTCTCTCCCACACACATAGAACTCAGTCCCACAGCCAGGAAATTACCTAATGGGGTGAGGGTGGGAAGGACATTTCTACAAGGTGAATAGGCTAACGTGACCTAAACACCATTATCATTCAACATCCTTCTGCAAGTAAGTATTAACAATGCAAGTGGATACCAAAAATCACTGGTTGGATCTCAGCACTGATGGGAACGGACAGGAACTCATTTCAAAAGACCGCAAAACACAATTCACCCATAGATACTCCAGGGCTGGTGCAACAGTGACAGAAGAAATCACCCCAAAGAGCAAAAAGAACAGGCATTCCTAGTGAAGATTAATAAGAGGATTACACAGGTCTGGAAACTTCCAGAAATAGGTAAATGGCCAAAGATGGAGATGCTAGATCCTGAGAGGTCAGGTGGGAAAGGGGCACACTGGACCCCAGTCCATGAACTTTAGTGAAAAGAGACCTGTGTCTCAACCTAATGGGTGAGATGAGTTTTCTGTGTCCCTTGAGTCCCTTTGTCTAGGAAGGGGCTTAAGGAAAGGCAGAGCCCTCACTCCCAGGTGGCGCTGCTGTGTGCACCTGAGCCCATGGCGGCAGCAGCAGGAGCATCAGAAGCAGAAGTCACAGGCTGAACCTGAGCAGCTGCTGGGGCCTCGCCCTCCCAGCAGATGAGAAAGGGGTTCTGCTTTCAGTTCTCATGGGCCTGGGGCTCTGTGTGAGCCCGAGATGCTGTCCCAGGAGGGGCAGGGAGGAGCAGGGTCCCTAGAGGGTCTAACCATCATAATAGATGAGTATTTGGGAGCACATTTGCGGTAGCTGTTGTTACCAGGACACGTATTGGACTCTCCTGATGTGTCCTGACTCAGACCGAGCTGCATTTGGTGTCCCTATTTCTGCCCTGACCTGTCACGGACTCTACCCTTAAGGCAGCCTGCCAGTGACATCCTGGACTATATGCTAAATTTGAAAAAAAATCACACGATATTGCTTCCAAGGACAGGCTTCAAGCCGAAATTTAAAAGAATGTGGAAAGACTTTGTAGACAGACATATTCCCTGGAGCGGGTCTCAGACCCCGGTTTATATCAAACAAACAAAGAAACAGCTGACTTGGCCAAAAAGTCAGGGTTGGATGGCAAGTCCCATTGCTGTGGGACAGGTTTTTATCTCACTTCCCCACAGGTCTGGAGCACTGGATGAACACTGATACAGTAGTCAAAGGACTGGCAGTAATAATCAGCCTTGTCCTCAGCCTGGAGCCCAGTGATGGTCAGAGAGTCTGAGTCATCAGACCTGCAGCCAGAAAATCAGTCACGGAGCCCTGAGAGTCGTTTGCTATTATCATAGATGAGGAGTTTGAGGCAGCCTTTCTTGGGAGCTGTTGGTACCGGCTCACACCAAGAATACCGATGTTGTTGGGGCACCTGGGTGGCTCAGTCGGTTAAGCGTCCAACTTCGGCTCAGGTCATGATCTCGCGGATTGTGGGTTCGAGCCCCACGTCGGGCTCGGTGCTGACAGCTTGGAGCCTGGATCCTGCTTCAGATTCTGTGTCTCCCTCTGTCTCTGTCTCTCCCCCACTTGTTCTCTGTCTCTCTGTGTCTATCAAAAATAAATAAACATAAACAAAAATTTAAGAATACGATGTTGTTGGCACTTCCAGTGCAGGAGATGGTGACTGTCTGTCCCAGGGACCCAGACAAACAATGAGGCTGGCTGAGTCAGCACAGACAGGGCCCAACGTCTTCCCAGGACCCTAGGAGTGGGAGAGACAAAGAGAGGGGGATGCTGGGATCTGGAGGCAAGAGGGGGATCAGGGTCCATGTGTCCTCCCAGGACCCCTTCCCCGTCCCTGCATACAGTTACCTGTGCAGAGAGTGAGGAGGGTGAGCAAGACAGGTGACCAGGCCATGGTGGGGGTCATCACTGATCCTGCCTTTTGTGGTCTCACAGCTGAAGAGCCCCCCCCAATATCTCCCTTCCAGAGGGCCCATCCATGCAAATGAGACCCCAGCTCTCTGCCCCCTAACTGGTCCTGCTTTAGGTGCCTCTGCCTGAGGATGTCCGGGGGGTGAGCAAGAGAGGTGCTATGTAGAGCTAGGAGTGGGAACGTCACAGCTGTGACCCATGATCAGAGGGCACAGGCAGTGGCAGGTGGAAACTCCCAGCTCTGGCCATCCCTGACTCCTCAGACACAAGTGATGAGCACCCCCTGGTGTCCAGGCCTGGACACAGCGTTATGTGGCATGGCGACCAGAGCCCATCAAAGAGAGCTCCTGCCTCCCCACTGCTCTGTCCACTGTCCCATTCCTTCAGGCCAGGCCGGATGCCCGCTATGTGACCTCCCATCACCTCAGGGTGCACTTTGCTCTACTCAGGCTCCACGTAGTGAGTCTGTCCACGGTTCCCTTGGCTGTTGATGGGGCAGGACTGAGGTGGTGATTCTGGCACAACCACACAGATGAGGATCAGGGCCAGAGCAGCGACGGGTCCACATTGACACATGGCCAGTTCTGTGCAGGAGGCTGATTTCTTCCCTCTTCCCTGGTTCCTCTCTGGGCTCAGAGTTCTCTTTCCCAGAAGCTCCCTCAGCACTGAAGAGACAGGGAGCCCTTTTCTCCAGGTTGTGGGTAGACGCCCTCGTGTGCCTTCCTAGGGGGGTTACACACTGACCATCTTCGTCGTGTCTCACTACTTCCACCTCCATGAAACAACAGTTCTCCACACACTGTGGTTAGTGATTCCCTCCTAGAATCTGTCCCCCAGCACACGGACCCAAGTCTGCAGGAGCCCGAGTGTGGCTCTGACCTCAGAACACGAAGGGCAAACCTGCAGGAAGCTCCAGGAGGGAAGGAGTGACAGCCGTGGGTGCTCTGACGGGGACCTCGTCACAGACTTCATGTGTCTGTCACCATTTGGACAACTGTTAGCTCAAAATGAACGTGGGTGATTTTATACAACATTCAGCTCAGTAAGAATATTTAAACTCAACGACACTGTCAACGGGAAGATGCAGGTATTTAATCACCAGTGTATTTTCACAGATTCGTGCTTATTGCTGAGACAATATGGACTGAAATAGTAGTTGAAAAAAGATGGATGAAAAAATAATGAAATGATATGACTTTTGGTTCTCAGTTGAATAGAGGTCTATAAACTTGTTTCTAAATCATTTCACCTATTATTGTTTTTATTATTATTATTTTAATTGTGAGTTTTGTACACTAGGTCTTGTCCTGCAAGTAGGAGTAGGAAAGCCCAACGCGGTGCCCAGGTAAACACCATGAAGAGCTAGTTCCTGTGAACTTCAGACCCACCTCAGTGATGGAATTAACACACAGAGCTTCCAGGATGGATGCTTAGGGGTCAGACTCATCTCAGGGGTGGGTAGAACAATAGTCACTGTATCTTGTGTCCAGCAAGTTCACAATAGAGTAATAACTCAGTTTCCGGTGACTAGAGGAATGAATTTCTATTACCCAAGACCAATCTGATCCAGAAAATTCTTTCGAAGATCCCACTTGTGACTCCAGGTGAGGTGGAGATAAGGAGCGCTGTGTCCCTGAAGTCACAGTCCCTGTGGCCCTCAGTTGGGACAGACTTTTCAGTACAGGTCCATTCTGGCTGGGGGTTCACTGGAGTGTCTGGGGGAGTGAAGCCAGCCCTGAGAGTACAGGGAGGGCCTGTGTTATGTCCTCATGAGCCTTGAGCTCCATGGGAGCAGCACTGACTCTGCTGTCTCAGAATCAATCTACTGATCAGCCTCAGGCAGTGACTGGAGCCCAGAGATGGTTGGGGGGTGAACTGCCCAATGGATGGAGACTTGCCCTGGGATTCCTGAGCATAAACTTGTCCCAGAAAGCAGATGATCAGGGCACATCCTGCCCTGGTGACAGGACCTCAGTTACACTCGATGTCACTGGGTTTCATGCTGGTTGGGGTTCTGCCTCCTGGAGGCTGTTTTACTGAGAATGGCTGGGTGAGCTCAGGTTGACCATGACTTCTGGAGAGACAAAGAAGCCCAGAAATTGCAGAGTCCAGGACAATATAGACTCAGGAGGGAGTTCTGTGTGTGTGTGCGTGCGCGTGCGCGCGTGCGTGTGTGTGTGTGTTTGTACGTGGGCGCGTGCATGCGCATATGTGACCAAAAATGAGGCCAAGTTGCCCTTAAATCCTCTTAAGGCTTCTCCACACACTGAGGGATGGCTCTCCATCTGAGGGCCCAGGATTTTTAATTTAAAAGTCAGTTTCTTAAAGCCTTTTCTACTGGAGGAGGATTTATTAGGCAATTGTGGCTCCTTTGAGAGCAGACCTTTTAACGCTTCCCTCAATCAGAAGTCCGGGCCTTGTCAAGTGACAGAAGCAGGAAGGAGAATATGAGAGGATTCACACAGCTCTATCTTCTGGTCATTCTCCTCCCTGGAGTTGGGCCCTGGAGACTGGAAAACTACAGCAAGATCATTTCCAGTTCCCTCTGAAATCCTAACATGGAGACGGAGTTCCTACCTGAAGAGCCAGATGGAGAGACTGAAGGCCTAAGCCTGAGAGATGAGGGAGCAGAGAGGAGAAAAGAAGGGAGGGTGTGGGGAGTGTTATCAGGAAGAGTCTGTAGAGTCTGGTCCAAGTTCAAGTGTAGCTGATTCAGAGAGAGGAGACTGTGTCTATGACCAGGGTTATTGTCAATATGTCAGCTGTGGATGCGTCAGTAGTGACACAAGGTCACACTTTATGGAATGAGATGGTGGAACTGATGTGTGGATGAATGTTTGCTGGGTAGCACGTTCAGTTACAGATGCAGTATTTATTCGTGTTTATCATCCAGACCCCACGGGGACGTGAAGTTGGGCTGTGTTACGTCAATGTCAGTGTCTTCCTGGGATGCCCTGTGCTGTCCCGCGTTGCAGGCATAACCTGGGTATGTCTTTCCTCTGTTCAAGGACAGATCTTCCTGAAGTTATGTAACCCCTGCTTGTGCCTCCACATAAGTTTCTCAATGAAAAGAGGCTGAAGCCGAGGTCTGTGGATCCAGGGGTCTTACATCACTTCCTCCTTATCTGAGACGCTGTGAGTAACGATAGCCGTTCCCACTGCCATGAGCTGTAGCACAGTAATAGTCAGCCTCGTCCTCAAGCTGCAGCCCAGACGTGGGCAAAATTTCTGTATTAGTGGAGACATCTTTGGATCCAGAGATATGACTGGAGACCCCAGGTCCCAGCTGCTTGTATGAGTCTGAGTAGTAGAACAGAAAGACCGGAGAGGGCTCCCTGCCTCCTGCTGGTACCAGAAGATGTTATAACCACCAACACTCCTGTCTCTGCTCAGGGTTCAACCGAGTCTGGCAATTGTTTCTGGAGATGTGGAGAGGGAGAGCAGCTGGGTCAGCACAGGCTGGGACAGGGAAGTATAAACACAGACACATCAGAATGAGGAGAAGGGACAGAGTATAGACACTGGAGGATGTGAGCCAGAGGATTCTGACTCAGGCTGGAGGCCAACCCTAGAGTGCTGAGGTCTGTCCTTACCTGCGCAGTGACAGAGGAGCATAAGGGGGACATGGGTCCAGGCCATAATGA
This sequence comes from Panthera onca, assembly GCF_046562875.1. Taxonomy (NCBI): domain Eukaryota; kingdom Metazoa; phylum Chordata; class Mammalia; order Carnivora; family Felidae; genus Panthera; species Panthera onca. Next base: position 19,537,918 of record NC_138350.1, read on the forward strand.
CACAGACCCTTATTAGGCCACAGGGCTGGGACTGGGATGTCCCAGGCCTCTCTTATCTGCTACCTGTGGCCTTCTCAGAGAGGCTTCACATGCAACTGAGACCACCGCTGCCTCTCCCCCATGTGCCTTCACCATGCCTGAAGCCCTTGGAAAGGGAGCCTGCCTTATGCAGCTGTTTTCCCCATGAGTGGGCCCGGAGGAAGCAGTTCCTAGGACTAGACACAGGCCCCTGTGCAGGGGACTCTGCCAGGCCCAGAGAGAACAATCTTTCCCAGTCCCCACGGAAAGTAAAAAGCCCAGTCTTTGGGCCTACCGTCAGTGGAGGGCTGCCCAGCTGGGAGCACGTGGCCTGCAGAAACCTCTAGACACCATCTCACAGCACCTCCCGCGGTTCTCTGGGCAAACCTCTCCTTTTTACCTGCTCCCCCCAAACCCCTCCTTCATCCACTTCCCTGATGGCTGTATTTCTACCAGATGAGAGTGATCTTCCAGGGAAGGACGGAAGTGCAGTCCCGGTGAGCCTTCCCTGACTGGGCTTCCTCTGTGGACAGGGGACTAGCGGGAGGGACGTGATCAGACCTGACCAAGGGGAGCCTGTGAACCACTGTGGAGCTGAAGAAAGGACAAAGGGAGCAGACAGCAGAAGGGATCTGTCCCCGTGACAGGCTCAGAGGAGGCAAGCTGCCTCTGGGAGTAGAGTGTGAACAGGAGCTCGCCTAGGGACACACACCTTCACAGAGGAGGACACAGAGTGTGAGGATGTGAAGCCCGTCTGGAGCAGGGCAGACAGGACTCAGCAAATTCAGATGAGGCTTTTGCAGGTGTGAGGGCAGAGCGGGGCCTGAGCATCCAGCAGGGACCTCTATGGAGCCATCATGTGATCTCCCCTCCATGTTCCCAGAGACTTTTTATCCAGGCTTTGCCTGCCGTCAGCGCTGCTCATTAGAGATTTTGCTCTGTGGGAAGTCCTAGGGCAGAATTTGTGACAGCGAGAGCTGGTTGGGGACACTGAAGGGACAGCTGTGGCACAGCACAGGACGCGGAAGGGTGTGTCCCCACGTGGGACACAAGGAGGTGATTGACTGGACCTCAGGCTATGAATTTTCATCCTCAGAACAGAAAATGAGAAAATAAACCTTGAACTACATAGGATGAAACAAGTACTGAACAAAGTGACCAGAGTCTGAACAGATACCAAATTAGATATCAGGGTAGAAAGGAACAGAGGGAACCAAATTGTATTCATTGAAGAAAGGAAGCTGCTGGAAATGAGGACAGAAACAGCGGCATCACATGTCCAGCAACATGAGACTGTCACCCAGGCAAACAGGGAGATCACACTGAGGTCACCGGCCTCAAAGCCACGCTGGAGTCACAAGAGCTCGATAACATTAAATATTTAGCAGGGTCTGTATTTTATAGCCTGTGAATATAATATAGCATCTATTTAAAGAGACTCTGATTCCGGACTTCAAGCTGGATTACAGAGCTGGAGTCATCAGGACGGTATGGTACTGGCACAGGACAGGCACAGAGATCAATGGAACAGAATAGAAAACCCAAATATATGGCCAGTTCATGTCCGACAAACCAGGAGAGAATATCCAATGGAAAAAAGACAGTCTTTTCAACAAATGGCATGGGGTAAAACTGGACAGAAACATGCGGAAGAATAGAACTGGAACACTTTCTTACACTTATTTTTCTATACAAAAATAAAATCAAAATGGATGCAAGGCCTAAATGTGAGACGGGAAACCATCAAAATCCTAGAGGAGAACACAGGCAGCAACGTTTTGACCTTGGCCTTAGCAACTTTTTACTAGAACTACAGGGCACAAGGCAGGCCACCCCTGGATGGGCCACACTGACATGAATACTATCATGAGTTAAAAAGCAGTTGATGCCCATACACTCAGGAAAAGCTCTTCATGTCTCTTCAACTGACTGAAACATTCAGGGGGGGCAGCTGCCCCAGGAAGACAGCTGGCACCACAGACAACTGCACTAGGATATGAACGAGGTGGGGCAGACGGGGACCCAGCAAAGCCTGTTTGAGCAAAGCCAGCAAAGCCTGATGAGACACAGTCCTCTGTGTCTCATCGTTTCCCAGGGGCCCTGCACACATTGTTTATGAAACATCTACTCTACTCTTCTTCTTCTGTCTGTGAAGTGCATTTCTTTGCATTGAATACTAGACCCCTACCTCCTTCCATGTAATTCACAAAAACATAGATCTCGTTTTGCCTGCGTGTCTTTTGACTTTCTAGGTCTATGTTGATTCCCATATGTTCACTATTAAATTTCTTGTGTATCACTTCAACCTCCTCAAGGACAGGTCTCACCACAGAGGACTCTCCCCTATAGGATCCTCCACAGAAGCTTCTCAATAAAAGAGGCTTGGAGACAAAATCTGTGGACCCAGAGGTTTTTATCTCACTTCCTGGTTATCTGAGTCACTGTGAGTAACACTGCCATGATATGTAGCACAGTAATAGTCAGCCTCGTCCTCAGGCTGTGGCCCAGAGATGAGCAGAAGCCCCGCATTGGCCGAGGCATCTTTGGACCCGGAGAAGCGGCTGGGGACCCCGGGGCCCTGGTGCTTATCTGAGTCTGAGTAGTAGTACAGGAGATACCGGGGAGGGCTCCCTGGCTTCTGCTGGAACCAATTTATGTAGTAGCCGCCAGCATTGTAGCCACTGAGTCTGGCTGTTGTTCCCGGAGATGCAGACAGGGAGGGCGGCTGGGTCAGCACAGGCTGGGACAGGGAAACTGCAAACAGATAATCATGGGTGATGAAGCTAGAAATGGAAAAAGGAATTCTCAGGACTCTGAGCACAGGAATAGAGATTTGGGGGCTCCCTGTGTCCCCGGGCCTGTCCCAACCTGTGTAGTGAGACAGGAGCATGAGGAGGAGAGGAGTCCAGTCCATGGTAGCACAGCTTCTGGTCCCCACAGTGGGCTGGGCTGCCCCAAGCCTCCTTTTCTCCTCCACCCTCTGCCACAGGAGGGGCTGTCCATGCAAATGGGTCCCATCCAGTGACTGCCCAGCCCCTCCCTTGTGCTGGAACTCATCTCATACCACATACTGAGATGAATGGAGGTTGCTTTCAACCCCAGAGATAGGACTGGGAGGAAGCACCTGCTGAGGCAACACACAGGTCCCTGCTCAGGGGACTCTGCTAGGCTGGAGGGGACACAGCTGCTGAGTCCCCTCAGGTCCCCCCCCCTCCCTGAGTCCCCTCAGGTCACACAGGGCCCTGCCTCCAGGCCCAGAGTCTTGAGTGAATGGCCCTCACCGAGCAACTGTGTAAGGACCACGGGGCAGTCCCACAGCTTCCCGTGCTGGTCACAGTGCACAGACTTCACGATGGCCAAAGCCCTGTGAGCCCAGCGGGTTTCTGTGACTCACCAGGTCCCTGTCTATCTCCACACATCAGTGTCTGGTTCACAGATAGGGTTCCATCTCCTGTGTATTAAAGCCATGGGTTCTAAATACTCTCATATCGATTTATTTGTGTTTTAATCTACCATCATTACCTAATTTATTTATTGTACCAGTGACACATTAAAGAAGCATGACATGGGAATGCAAACTGCACAGTAGTGCAGCCGCTCTGGAAAACAGTATGGAGGTTCCTCAAAAAATTAAAAATAGAACTGCCCTATGACCCAGCAATTGCACTACTAAGTATTTGTCCAAGGGATACAGGTGTGCTGTTTCGAAGGGACACATGCACCCCCATGTTTATAGCAGCACTATCAACAATAGCCAAAGTATGGAAAGAGCCCAAATGTCCATCAACAGATGAATGGATAAAGAAGATGTGGTATGCATATATATATACAATGGACTATTACTCGGCAATCAAAAAGAATGTAATCTTGCCATTTGCAACCATGTGGATGGAATTAGAGGGTACAATGCTCAACGAAATTAGTCAGTCAGAGAAAGACAAATATCATATGATTTCACTCATATGAGGATTTTAATATACAAAACAGATGAACACAAGGGAAGGGAAGCAAAAAAATATAAAAACAGGGAGGGGACAAAACATAAGAGACTCTTAAATACGGAGAAGAAACAGAGGGTTACTGGAGGGGTTGTGGGAGGGGGGATGGGCTAAATGGGCAAGGGGCATTAAGGAATCTACCCCTGAAATCATTGTTGCACTATATGCTAACTAACTTGGATGTAAATTAAAAAAAATAATTTACCAAAATGTGAAGTATAAAAAGTCCAGCCAAAAATAAAAGCATTTGATGTGGTTCTGGTACAGACTATTTGGTACCATGGAGACATATGTAAGACACATGAGAGAGAAAGTAGTCTTTTCCCCTAATTGTCAATGGCCTAATTGGACTAGAGCCAAGAAGAAGTAAACAGAAAGAACTCAGGCTGCCATGCTTCCAACTGGGTCAGACTTATTTGATGTTAGATCTTATTGACAAAACAAACCAACAACCCAAAATGTCTCTTCTCAGTTGCTCATTAATTTCACCTCTAATATAGTTTGATTAATCTTGTCAGAGACAATAGTTCTAAATTTTTACTTATCAATACACTTGTGTAGCATCATGGGCTTTGAAATTCTCCAGTGAAGGGTATCATAGAGGCTCCAGGTAACAAGAGATACAGTATAAATCTTGACTGAATGTTTCCAAGTCTAGAATTTCATGCCTTTCTTCTCCCGTCTTGCGCTCTAATCCTGCCCCTGAGAAACAAAGCAACCGGGGGCACTTCATAGTGTGGTGCAGAAAATATAAATGAAACTTAAAAAAAATCTCTTCTTCAGTAGGTCTGCACCCACTGAAGTCATGCCAGCCTGTGAATTACAGTTTGCTGAGGCTGTAGAAATGAGGGTAAAATTGCAGGATATCATATCCCATGTGAAATGAACAAATGTTTCTCCTTGTATGCATGCCATATAACAAACCAATACTCTGACCTAAAGTGATGTATTTTCTAAAATACTCTATGTTTCGCGGCCTCCGACATCTTTCATCCATATTCACCAATCTGTTGTGCAAGTTTTATAACATTCAAGCTATGGACCGAACATGGTACCGACCACAGTTTCTGGGTGTGGTTCCAGCCTGACCCAAGGGCATATGCATTTCAAGCTTAAGAAAGAGAAACAATTGTAGCAAGTTAGAATTTACTCATTTGTTTTCTCCCTGGAACCTGTTACTACATTAGTTGCTAAATGTATGTTGTGGGTCTTACAGACTCTGAACTTAAATGAATGATATAAAAACACGGTACCCTGAAATCTCTGCTAATGGTATCATAAACAATTTCTTGGATTGAAAAAAAATGAAATTGTAAAGGTGTCTGTTGCAAAAAAAAAAAAAAAAAGGAAGAAGAAGCACGACAAATGGTTATATGTTCTTCAGTGAAATGATATCAGACAATCACCCAGATCACCTAGGTCACCATGGTTTGTGCTTTATATGCTCCTGGAGGTTGTCTCCTGTGCTCAAAATTTGACCCTTGGCCACCTCCTCCCTGTCGCTTTCTTACTGAGTAGCCGGAAGCACATCATGTCTGTCTCCATGTTCTGCAGTGATGAGGCTGGGACCTAGGTCCATGTGGAAGGGTCTGGATCTTGGATTTACAGGGGGACCAGTTTCTGGGGACCATGGGGAAAGGGCTAGTGTCTGGGTCCGTGGGGGCTGGCCTGGGGCTGAAATGGGCTGAGAATCTGGATTTGGGTGAGCCTGTGGGGAGTTTGGGTCCACGGGTTCCACCCTCACACTGGGTCAGGCCAGGAGCTTGTTTCTAAGAGAGCCAGTCTGGAGACTTAAGTCCATGAGGGTCAGCCTGGTACTCAGGTGGATCTGAGATTGGGCGTGAACCTGGGGCTGCAGGCCTTGGGCTGGTACTTTGGCAGGTGGGATCCTGGGTCTGATGGGGCCCTCCTGTCCCCTGGGTGCATGTAGCTAGCCTGGCATGGGAGCTAGCCGTGGTCAGTGGTTTAGAGTCTAGGTCTGTGGAAACTGGCTTCCCCATAACTGGTCTGGTCTGGAACCATGCAAGAGCCTGTGTTCACTATAGCCCAGATGGGGCTTGGTTCTGTGGGAAAGGGTGGGAAGCCTAGGACCTCAGAAACTGCTTAGGCTTCAAAGGATGCTGGGGCACAGGGGTGATCCAAGAGCCAGGGAATGTGGGAGCCAGGGTTCGTGGGAGCTGGCCTGTCCCTGGTGTGGGCAGGGCCTGTGGTCTGTGGTCAGGTCAGGTTCTCATGTAACTCTGCCTCCCAGGGGAAGGACTTTTCTCTGAGCTGGGCCCTGGGCCTGGGGAAGGGCTTATGGGCATCATGTGAAACTCTTTCCTTACCTCTTTTGTCATATTTTCATATTTGTTGTTTCACCCAGGTGCTCTACTGACTTGCCTGGAACCCTTACCTATCACAGAGGTGTTTATGCATGTGGATCATTGTTCAAATTGATGTTTCTGGAAGGAGAAGAACACTGGAAACTCTTCTACACTATCTTCCTACTGATGCCACTCTGCTCCCTTAATGCAATGTCAGTGCAGTGGGACATGAGGACCTTACTGTCACTGCTGTTCTGATGGATCCTGAGGCACAGGATGTTGAACTTCCTGCTACCACCACCCATTCAAGACTGTCGCCACCTCAGGGGACGGGTCACCAGATCTTAGCTGCTCATCTGTTTGTGGGACCGATGTCCCACTCGGAGGACCTGGGTTCTTGAGTTCTTTGCCTTCTCATGGCATTGACGCTGCCATTGCACATCACCCACAGTTAGGACTGGAGGTCCCCAGACCCGCCAGGGCGGGGTCTGCTCGGTATGGTGCCCTCCGTGATTGCCAGTGATTTCCCAGCACTTGCATGCTCTTGTCTGGGTGTCTTGTGAACAAAGAGGAGGATTCCCACATGGACCCCTTTCATCCCAAGCTTGATGGCACACAACAGCCCAGCCACCCACTGAGGCAGCTGTGGACTCTTCTGGCCTCTACATGCTCAGGTGCCTCTCATGCTGAAGTGGATGAGGAGCCATCCTTGGCATAATGGGGGTCAGGGAAGCAGAAGGGGAGACCCAGGATTGGGGTGAGCATGGGCTCTTAACACTTTGTCCACAAGCAGCACAAGATTCCTCTCACTGTATCTGTGGCCAAAGCAAGTGACAGCAGGTGACGACTAACCACAAAGGGACAAGAGTTTATAATCTGTCACAGAAAAACAATGACCACAGAGAAACAATCATGCAATCTGCACACACTCCTAGTTCAGAGGCCCTGTCCACACTGCCCGCCCCCCACCCCACCCCAGGACAAGCTTGTTCAGCACAACAGGCTGGTGTATTTGTTAACATATCTCAATGAACAACAGCCCGGGGATTGAAAAGAACTCAAGAGTCAGGTTCATGGGTAAATTCAGGGCATTCCTACAGACCAATATTCTACCCTGGGGAGGCTCTCTGGAGCAAGATGGAAAGAATCTCCCAGTGGTTCTCCCCCATGGGCCCACAGAGGCCCAGAGCAAGCACCACATTCCTCCCCACATTTGGTGGCTGTGGAGAACGAGCCCCCAGTTCTCTTCTACCGCAGACCATCTTGAACTTATGGGCCATCTGTTCTAGGTTTCCCACAGGTCTATTCACCATACTCCCAACATGCTGGAATCTGTGAATGTCCCAGGAGCTCCCTGCTGGCTTTTGAGTGAGGGGTACTAGACCCACAGGGAATGGGGGTCAATCAGGCACCTATTGCATCTCCAGAAGGTGTTTTACCTATGAGCTCCTTCAGCCTTGACCTTTTGTGTCTCTGAGTGGACCTGAGGGTGACGACCCCAACTGCATGCTCAGCATCTCCTTTGTAGTCCTGTTTAGCGGGCCTTGGTCTCTCCCTGGGAGACAGAGGATTTGACACGTGTCTATAGAACAACTGAGGACAGAGAGGGGCTGTGTCATGACAGCACCTTGCCAGGCCACGGAGCCTCTGCCACCACTGTCCCCAGCATGGTTCTCAGCTTCACAATCTTCATATTCATATTGGGTGCACAAGGAGGTGCAGAGAGGACAAGCCCAAGGAAGCATGAGTGCAGATGGATCAGGGGCCTGGTGTGTGTGTGTGTGTGTGTGTGTGTGTGTGTGTGTGTGACTCAGATCTATCCTTTGAGGAGACACCTTAGCATATGAAGAGAGAGAAAGAGAATCCTCCGCTGTCCCTGCCTGTCCCCTGTGCAGAAAGTGGGGAACACTGGGAAGAGATGGGTGCAGGTCAGTGTGCAGCCAACCCTGAGTTCTGCACCCAGAGATCTTCAGATCTGCTGGGGCTCCCCCCCAGTCTCCTTCACGGCCATTCCACATCCCTGATGCAGGGGCTCCTCAGGTCCATCCAATCCCCAATCCCTGGAGCAGCCCTACAGCTGCAGGAGTCCACGGTCAAGGTTTGAGCATAGGAGTCAATAAAACACAAACAAGCTGGAAAAATAAATAAATAAGCAATACACTTGTTTAAGAAAATGCTCAAAGTTCACCAAGGAAGATACAGTGAGGGAAAATAAGTGCATGAACAGATGCTCAATATCATTTGTGTTAGGGAATGAAGTATTCCTACATATGTATTGGCAGGAAGAAACAACAAATAAAAATGAAAAATACTAAAAGAATAATTGACCAAAACATATAAAGCCTGCCTGGTAATTTCCCATCATGGTACTAATATAGAAAATGAATACTGAACCCATGTCTCAACCCGAATTCCAGTTTTTAATAAATGAATTGTTTTAGAAGAAAACAGCGGGGCACCTGGGTGGTGAGTTGGTTAAGCCCTGGACTCATAGTTTTGACTTAGGTCATGATCTCCCAGTTGGTGGGTTCAAATCCTGTATCAGGCTCTGTGCAGACAGTGCAGAGCCCGCTTGGGATTCTCTCTCCCTTTCTCTCTGCCCCTACCCCATGCGCTCTCTCTCTCTCTCTCTCTCTTAAAATAAATAAATAAACTCATGGGGCGCCTGGGTGGCTCAGTCGGTTGGGCATCCAACTTCCGATCAGGTCATGATCTCACAGTCTGTGAGTTCAAGCCCCGTGTCAGGCTCTGTGCTGGCAGCTCAGAGCCTGGAGCCTGCTTCAAATTCTGTGTCTCCCTCTCTCTCTGCCCCTCCCCTGCCCATGCTTTGTCTCTCTCTCTGTCTCAAAAATAAATAAAAACATTAAAAAAAAGAAATTTAAAAAAATATTAAAAAAATAAAATAGGGACTTAAGTATTAAAATAATAAAGACTGATTTGGGGCACTCAGTTAGCTAGTGTGGTGTTGACAGTCAGCTGAACCCCAGGTGTGGATCGCCACATTGTCACTTTCATCTGTTGATTATTGCAGGAGAAACCTTGCAGGAGAAACCTCTCCTTTTTACCTGCTCCCCCCAAACCCCTCCTTCATCCACTTCCCTGATGGCTGTATTTCTACCAGATGAGAGTGATCTTCCAGGGAAGGACGGAAGTGCAGTCCCGGTGAGCCTTCCCTGACTGGGCTTCCTCTGTGGACAGGGGACTAGCGGGAGGGACATGATCAGACCTGACCAAGGGGAGCCTGTGAACCACTGTGGAGCTGAAGAAAGGACAAAGGGAGCAGACAGCAGAAGGGATCTGTCCCCGTGACAGGCTCAGAGGAGGCAAGCTGCCTCTGGGAGTAGAGTGTGAACAGGAGCTCGCCTAGGGACACACACCTTCACAGAGGAGGACACAGAGTGTGAGGATGTGAGGCCCGTCTGGAGCAGGGCAGACAGGACTCAGCAAATTCAGATGAGGCTTTTGCAGGTGTGAGGGCAGAGCGGGGCCTGAGCATCCAGCAGGGACCTCTATGGAGCCATCATGTGATCTCCCCTCCATGTTCCCAGAGACTTTTTATCCAGGCTTTGCCTGCCGTCAGCGCTGCTCATTAGAGATTTTGCTCTGTGGGAAGTCCTAGGGCAGAATTTGTGACAGCGAGAGCTGGTTGGGGACACTGAAGGGACAGCTGTGGCACAGCACAGGACGCGGAAGGGTGTGTCCCCACGTGGGACACAAGGAGGTGATTGACTGGACCTCAGGCTATGAATTTTCATCCTCAGAACAGAAAATGAGAAAATAAACCTTGAACTACATAGGATGAAACAAGTACTGAACAAAGTGACCAGAGTCTGAACAGATACCAAATTAGATATCAGGGTAGAAAGGAACAGAGGGAACCAAATTGTATTCATTGAAGAAAGGAAGCTGCTGGAAATGAGGACAGAAACAGCGGCATCACATGTCCAGCAACATGAGACTGTCACCCAGGCAAACAGGGAGATCACACTGAGGTCACCGGCCTCAAAGCCACGCTGGAGTCACAAGAGCTCGATAACATTAAATATTTAGCAGGGTCTGTATTTTATAGCCTGTGAATATAATATAGCATCTATTTAAAGAGACTCTGATTCCGGACTTCAAGCTGGATTACAGAGCTGGAGTCATCAGGATGGTATGGTACTGGCACAGGACAGGCACAGAGATCAATGGAACAGAATAGAAAACCCAAATATATGGCCAGTTCATGTCCGACAAACCAGGAGAGAATATCCAATGGAAAAAAGACAGTCTTTTCAACAAATGGCATGGGGTAAAACTGGACAGAAACATGCGGAAGAATAGAACTGGAACACTTTCTTACACTTATTTTTCTATACAAAAATAAAATCAAAATGGATGCAAGGCCTAAATGTGAGACGGGAAACCATCAAAATCCTAGAGGAGAACACAGGCAGCAACGTTTTGACCTTGGCCTTAGCAACTTTTTACTAGAACTACAGGGCACAAGGCAGGCCACCCCTGGATGGGCCACACTGACATGAATACTATCATGAGTTAAAAAGCAGTTGATGCCCATACACTCAGGAAAAGCTCTTCATGTCTCTTCAACTGACTGAAACATTCAGGGGGGGCAGCTGCCCCAGGAAGAGAGCTGGCACCACAGACAACTGCACTAGGATATGAACGAGGTGGGGCAGACGGGGACCCAGCAAAGCCTGTTTGAGCAAAGCCAGCAAAGCCTGATGAGACACAGTCCTCTGTGTCTCATCGTTTCCCAGGGGCCCTGCACACATTGTTTATGAAACATCTACTCTACTCTTCTTCTTCTGTCTGTGAAGTGCATTTCTTTGCATTGAATACTAGACCCCTACCTCCTTCCATGTAATTCACAAAAACATAGATCTCGTTTTGCCTGCGTGTCTTTTGACTTTCTAGGTCTATGTTGATTCCCATATGTTCACTATTAAATTTCTTGTGTATCACTTCAACCTCCTCAAGGACAGGTCTCACCACAGAGGACTCTCCCCTATAGGATCCTCCACAGAAGCTTCTCAATAAAAGAGGCTTGGAGACAAAATCTGTGGACCCAGAGGTTTTTATCTCACTTCCTGGTTATCTGAGTCACTGTGAGTAACACTGCCATGATATGTAGCACAGTAATAGTCAGCCTCGTCCTCAGGCTGTGGCCCAGAGATGAGCAGAAGCCCCGCATTGGCCGAGGCATCTTTGGACCCGGAGAAGCGGCTGGGGACCCCGGGGCCCTGGTGCTTATCTGAGTCTGAGTAGTAGTACAGGAGATACCGGGGAGGGCTCCCTGGCTTCTGCTGGAACCAATTTATGTAGTAGCCGCCAGCATTGTAGCCACTGAGTCTGGCTGTTGTTCCCGGAGATGCAGACAGGGAGGGCGGCTGGGTCAGCACAGGCTGGGACAGGGAAACTGCAAACAGATAATCATGGGTGATGAAGCTAGAAATGGAAAAAGGAATTCTCAGGACTCTGAGCACAGGAATAGAGATTTGGGGGCTCCCTGTGTCCCCGGGCCTGTCCCAACCTGTGTAGTGAGACAGGAGCATGAGGAGGAGAGGAGTCCAGTCCATGGTAGCACAGCTTCTGGTCCCCACAGTGGGCTGGGCTGCCCCAAGCCTCCTTTTCTCCTCCACCCTCTGCCACAGGAGGGGCTGTCCATGCAAATGGGTCCCATCCAGTGACTGCCCAGCCCCTCCCTTGTGCTGGAACTCATCTCATACCACATACTGAGATGAATGGAGGTTGCTTTCAACCCCAGAGATAGGACTGGGAGGAAGCACCTGCTGAGGCAACACACAGGTCCCTGCTCAGGGGACTCTGCTAGGCTGGAGGGGACACAGCTGCTGAGTCCCCTCAGGTCCCCCCCCCTCCCTGAGTCCCCTCAGGTCACACAGGGCCCTGCCTCCAGGCCCAGAGTCTTGAGTGAATGGCCCTCACCGAGCAACTGTGTAAGGACCACGGGGCAGTCCCACAGCTTCCCGTGCTGGTCACAGTGCACAGACTTCACGATGGCCAAAGCCCTGTGAGCCCAGCGGGTTTCTGTGACTCACCAGGTCCCTGTCTATCTCCACACATCAGTGTCTGGTTCACAGATAGGGTTCCATCTCCTGTGTATTAAAGCCATGGGTTCTAAATACTCTCATATCGATTTATTTGTGTTTTAATCTACCATCATTACCTAATTTATTTATTGTACCAGTGACACATTAAAGAAGCATGACATGGGAATGCAAACTGCACAGTAGTGCAGCCGCTCTGGAAAACAGTATGGAGGTTCCTCAAAAAATTAAAAATAGAACTGCCCTATGACCCAGCAATTGCACTACTAAGTATTTGTCCAAGGGATACAGGTGTGCTGTTTCGAAGGGACACATGCACCCCCATGTTTATAGCAGCACTATCAACAATAGCCAAAGTATGGAAAGAGCCCAAATGTCCATCAACAGATGAATGGATAAAGAAGATGTGGTATGCATATATATATACAATGGACTATTACTCGGCAATCAAAAAGAATGTAATCTTGCCATTTGCAACCATGTGGATGGAATTAGAGGGTACAATGCTCAACGAAATTAGTCAGTCAGAGAAAGACAAATATCATATGATTTCACTCATATGAGGATTTTAATATACAAAACAGATGAACACAAGGGAAGGGAAGCAAAAAAATATAAAAACAGGGAGGGGACAAAACATAAGAGACTCTTAAATACGGAGAAGAAACAGAGGGTTACTGGAGGGGTTGTGGGAGGGGGGATGGGCTAAATGGGCAAGGGGCATTAAGGAATCTACCCCTGAAATCATTGTTGCACTATATGCTAACTAACTTGGATGTAAATTAAAAAAAATAATTTACCAAAATGTGAAGTATAAAAAGTCCAGCCAAAAATAAAAGCATTTGATGTGGTTCTGGTACAGACTATTTGGTACCATGGAGACATATGTAAGACACATGAGAGAGAAAGTAGTCTTTTCCCCTAATTGTCAATGGCCTAATTGGACTAGAGCCAAGAAGAAGTAAACAGAAAGAACTCAGGCTGCCATGCTTCCAACTGGGTCAGACTTATTTGATGTTAGATCTTATTGACAAAACAAACCAACAACCCAAAATGTCTCTTCTCAGTTGCTCATTAATTTCACCTCTAATATAGTTTGATTAATCTTGTCAGAGACAATAGTTCTAAATTTTTACTTATCAATACACTTGTGTAGCATCATGGGCTTTGAAATTCTCCAGTGAAGGGTATCATAGAGGCTCCAGGTAACAAGAGATACAGTATAAATCTTGACTGAATGTTTCCAAGTCTAGAATTTCATGCCTTTCTTCTCCCGTCTTGCGCTCTAATCCTGCCCCTGAGAAACAAAGCAACCGGGGGCACTTCATAGTGTGGTGCAGAAAATATAAATGAAACTTAAAAAAAATCTCTTCTTCAGTAGGTCTGCACCCACTGAAGTCATGCCAGCCTGTGAATTACAGTTTGCTGAGGCTGTAGAAATGAGGGTAAAATTGCAGGATATCATATCCCATGTGAAATGAACAAATGTTTCTCCTTGTATGCATGCCATATAACAAACCAATACTCTGACCTAAAGTGATGTATTTTCTAAAATACTCTATGTTTCGCGGCCTCCGACATCTTTCATCCATATTCACCAATCTGTTGTGCAAGTTTTATAACATTCAAGCTATGGACCGAACATGGTACCGACCACAGTTTCTGGGTGTGGTTCCAGCCTGACCCAAGGGCATATGCATTTCAAGCTTAAGAAAGAGAAACAATTGTAGCAAGTTAGAATTTACTCATTTGTTTTCTCCCTGGAACCTGTTACTACATTAGTTGCTAAATGTATGTTGTGGGTCTTACAGACTCTGAACTTAAATGAATGATATAAAAACACGGTACCCTGAAATCTCTGCTAATGGTATCATAAACAATTTCTTGGATTGAAAAAAAATGAAATTGTAAAGGTGTCTGTTGCAAAAAAAAAAAAAAAAAGGAAGAAGAAGCACGACAAATGGTTATATGTTCTTCAGTGAAATGATATCAGACAATCACCCAGATCACCTAGGTCACCATGGTTTGTGCTTTATATGCTCCTGGAGGTTGTCTCCTGTGCTCAAAATTTGACCCTTGGCCACCTCCTCCCTGTCGCTTTCTTACTGAGTAGCCGGAAGCACATCATGTCTGTCTCCATGTTCTGCAGTGATGAGGCTGGGACCTAGGTCCATGTGGAAGGGTCTGGATCTTGGATTTACAGGGGGACCAGTTTCTGGGGACCATGGGGAAAGGGCTAGTGTCTGGGTCCGTGGGGGCTGGCCTGGGGCTGAAATGGGCTGAGAATCTGGATTTGGGTGAGCCTGTGGGGAGTTTGGGTCCACGGGTTCCACCCTCACACTGGGTCAGGCCAGGAGCTTGTTTCTAAGAGAGCCAGTCTGGAGACTTAAGTCCATGAGGGTCAGCCTGGTACTCAGGTGGATCTGAGATTGGGCGTGAACCTGGGGCTGCAGGCCTTGGGCTGGTACTTTGGCAGGTGGGATCCTGGGTCTGATGGGGCCCTCCTGTCCCCTGGGTGCATGTAGCTAGCCTGGCATGGGAGCTAGCCGTGGTCAGTGGTTTAGAGTCTAGGTCTGTGGAAACTGGCTTCCCCATAACTGGTCTGGTCTGGAACCATGCAAGAGCCTGTGTTCACTATAGCCCAGATGGGGCTTGGTTCTGTGGGAAAGGGTGGGAAGCCTAGGACCTCAGAAACTGCTTAGGCTTCAAAGGATGCTGGGGCACAGGGGTGATCCAAGAGCCAGGGAATGTGGGAGCCAGGGTTCGTGGGAGCTGGCCTGTCCCTGGTGTGGGCAGGGCCTGTGGTCTGTGGTCAGGTCAGGTTCTCATGTAACTCTGCCTCCCAGGGGAAGGACTTTTCTCTGAGCTGGGCCCTGGGCCTGGGGAAGGGCTTATGGGCATCATGTGAAACTCTTTCCTTACCTCTTTTGTCATATTTTCATATTTGTTGTTTCACCCAGGTGCTCTACTGACTTGCCTGGAACCCTTACCTATCACAGAGGTGTTTATGCATGTGGATCATTGTTCAAATTGATGTTTCTGGAAGGAGAAGAACACTGGAAACTCTTCTACACTATCTTCCTACTGATGCCACTCTGCTCCCTTAATGCAATGTCAGTGCAGTGGGACATGAGGACCTTACTGTCACTGCTGTTCTGATGGATCCTGAGGCACAGGATGTTGAACTTCCTGCTACCACCACCCATTCAAGACTGTCGCCACCTCAGGGGACGGGTCACCAGATCTTAGCTGCTCATCTGTTTGTGGGACCGATGTCCCACTCGGAGGACCTGGGTTCTTGAGTTCTTTGCCTTCTCATGGCATTGACGCTGCCATTGCACATCACCCACAGTTAGGACTGGAGGTCCCCAGACCCGCCAGGGCGGGGTCTGCTCGGTATGGTGCCCTCCGTGATTGCCAGTGATTTCCCAGCACTTGCATGCTCTTGTCTGGGTGTCTTGTGAACAAAGAGGAGGATTCCCACATGGACCCCTTTCATCCCAAGCTTGATGGCACACAACAGCCCAGCCACCCACTGAGGCAGCTGTGGACTCTTCTGGCCTCTACATGCTCAGGTGCCTCTCATGCTGAAGTGGATGAGGAGCCATCCTTGGCATAATGGGGGTCAGGGAAGCAGAAGGGGAGACCCAGGATTGGGGTGAGCATGGGCTCTTAACACTTTGTCCACAAGCAGCACAAGATTCCTCTCACTGTATCTGTGGCCAAAGCAAGTGACAGCAGGTGACGACTAACCACAAAGGGACAAGAGTTTATAATCTGTCACAGAAAAACAATGACCACAGAGAAACAATCATGCAATCTGCACACACTCCTAGTTCAGAGGCCCTGTCCACACTGCCCGCCCCCCACCCCACCCCAGGACAAGCTTGTTCAGCACAACAGGCTGGTGTATTTGTTAACATATCTCAATGAACAACAGCCCGGGGATTGAAAAGAACTCAAGAGTCAGGTTCATGGGTAAATTCAGGGCATTCCTACAGACCAATATTCTACCCTGGGGAGGCTCTCTGGAGCAAGATGGAAAGAATCTCCCAGTGGTTCTCCCCCATGGGCCCACAGAGGCCCAGAGCAAGCACCACATTCCTCCCCACATTTGGTGGCTGTGGAGAACGAGCCCCCAGTTCTCTTCTACCGCAGACCATCTTGAACTTATGGGCCATCTGTTCTAGGTTTCCCACAGGTCTATTCACCATACTCCCAACATGCTGGAATCTGTGAATGTCCCAGGAGCTCCCTGCTGGCTTTTGAGTGAGGGGTACTAGACCCACAGGGAATGGGGGTCAATCAGGCACCTATTGCATCTCCAGAAGGTGTTTTACCTATGAGCTCCTTCAGCCTTGACCTTTTGTGTCTCTGAGTGGACCTGAGGGTGACGACCCCAACTGCATGCTCAGCATCTCCTTTGTAGTCCTGTTTAGCGGGCCTTGGTCTCTCCCTGGGAGACAGAGGATTTGACACGTGTCTATAGAACAACTGAGGACAGAGAGGGGCTGTGTCATGACAGCACCTTGCCAGGCCACGGAGCCTCTGCCACCACTGTCCCCAGCATGGTTCTCAGCTTCACAATCTTCATATTCATATTGGGTGCACAAGGAGGTGCAGAGAGGACAAGCCCAAGGAAGCATGAGTGCAGATGGATCAGGGGCCTGGTGTGTGTGTGTGTGTGTGTGTGTGTGTGTGTGTGTGTGACTCAGATCTATCCTTTGAGGAGACACCTTAGCATATGAAGAGAGAGAAAGAGAATCCTCCGCTGTCCCTGCCTGTCCCCTGTGCAGAAAGTGGGGAACACTGGGAAGAGATGGGTGCAGGTCAGTGTGCAGCCAACCCTGAGTTCTGCACCCAGAGATCTTCAGATCTGCTGGGGCTCCCCCCCAGTCTCCTTCACGGCCATTCCACATCCCTGATGCAGGGGCTCCTCAGGTCCATCCAATCCCCAATCCCTGGAGCAGCCCTACAGCTGCAGGAGTCCACGGTCAAGGTTTGAGCATAGGAGTCAATAAAACACAAACAAGCTGGAAAAATAAATAAATAAGCAATACACTTGTTTAAGAAAATGCTCAAAGTTCACCAAGGAAGATACAGTGAGGGAAAATAAGTGCATGAACAGATGCTCAATATCATTTGTGTTAGGGAATGAAGTATTCCTACATATGTATTGGCAGGAAGAAACAACAAATAAAAATGAAAAATACTAAAAGAATAATTGACCAAAACATATAAAGCCTGCCTGGTAATTTCCCATCATGGTACTAATATAGAAAATGAATACTGAACCCATGTCTCAACCCGAATTCCAGTTTTTAATAAATGAATTGTTTTAGAAGAAAACAGCGGGGCACCTGGGTGGTGAGTTGGTTAAGCCCTGGACTCATAGTTTTGACTTAGGTCATGATCTCCCAGTTGGTGGGTTCAAATCCTGTATCAGGCTCTGTGCAGACAGTGCAGAGCCCGCTTGGGATTCTCTCTCCCTTTCTCTCTGCCCCTACCCCATGCGCTCTCTCTCTCTCTCTCTCTCTTAAAATAAATAAATAAACTCATGGGGCGCCTGGGTGGCTCAGTCGGTTGGGCATCCAACTTCCGATCAGGTCATGATCTCACAGTCTGTGAGTTCAAGCCCCGTGTCAGGCTCTGTGCTGGCAGCTCAGAGCCTGGAGCCTGCTTCAAATTCTGTGTCTCCCTCTCTCTCTGCCCCTCCCCTGCCCATGCTTTGTCTCTCTCTCTGTCTCAAAAATAAATAAAAACATTAAAAAAAAGAAATTTAAAAAAATATTAAAAAAATAAAATAGGGACTTAAGTATTAAAATAATAAAGACTGATTTGGGGCACTCAGTTAGCTAGTGTGGTGTTGACAGTCAGCTGAACCCCAGGTGTGGATCGCCACATTGTCACTTTCATCTGTTGATTATTGCAGGAGAAACCTTGCAGGAGAAACCTCTCCTTTTTACCTGCTCCCCCCAAACCCCTCCTTCATCCACTTCCCTGATGGCTGTATTTCTACCAGATGAGAGTGATCTTCCAGGGAAGGACGGAAGTGCAGTCCCGGTGAGCCTTCCCTGACTGGGCTTCCTCTGTGGACAGGGGACTAGCGGGAGGGACATGATCAGACCTGACCAAGGGGAGCCTGTGAACCACTGTGGAGCTGAAGAAAGGACAAAGGGAGCAGACAGCAGAAGGGATCTGTCCCCGTGACAGGCTCAGAGGAGGCAAGCTGCCTCTGGGAGTAGAGTGTGAACAGGAGCTCGCCTAGGGACACACACCTTCACAGAGGAGGACACAGAGTGTGAGGATGTGAGGCCCGTCTGGAGCAGGGCAGACAGGACTCAGCAAATTCAGATGAGGCTTTTGCAGGTGTGAGGGCAGAGCGGGGCCTGAGCATCCAGCAGGGACCTCTATGGAGCCATCATGTGATCTCCCCTCCATGTTCCCAGAGACTTTTTATCCAGGCTTTGCCTGCCGTCAGCGCTGCTCATTAGAGATTTTGCTCTGTGGGAAGTCCTAGGGCAGAATTTGTGACAGCGAGAGCTGGTTGGGGACACTGAAGGGACAGCTGTGGCACAGCACAGGACGCGGAAGGGTGTGTCCCCACGTGGGACACAAGGAGGTGATTGACTGGACCTCAGGCTATGAATTTTCATCCTCAGAACAGAAAATGAGAAAATAAACCTTGAACTACATAGGATGAAACAAGTACTGAACAAAGTGACCAGAGTCTGAACAGATACCAAATTAGATATCAGGGTAGAAAGGAACAGAGGGAACCAAATTGTATTCATTGAAGAAAGGAAGCTGCTGGAAATGAGGACAGAAACAGCGGCATCACATGTCCAGCAACATGAGACTGTCACCCAGGCAAACAGGGAGATCACACTGAGGTCACCGGCCTCAAAGCCACGCTGGAGTCACAAGAGCTCGATAACATTAAATATTTAGCAGGGTCTGTATTTTATAGCCTGTGAATATAATATAGCATCTATTTAAAGAGACTCTGATTCCGGACTTCAAGCTGGATTACAGAGCTGGAGTCATCAGGATGGTATGGTACTGGCACAGGACAGGCACAGAGATCAATGGAACAGAATAGAAAACCCAAATATATGGCCAGTTCATGTCCGACAAACCAGGAGAGAATATCCAATGGAAAAAAGACAGTCTTTTCAACAAATGGCATGGGGTAAAACTGGACAGAAACATGCGGAAGAATAGAACTGGAACACTTTCTTACACTTATTTTTCTATACAAAAATAAAATCAAAATGGATGCAAGGCCTAAATGTGAGACGGGAAACCATCAAAATCCTAGAGGAGAACACAGGCAGCAACGTTTTGACCTTGGCCTTAGCAACTTTTTACTAGAACTACAGGGCACAAGGCAGGCCACCCCTGGATGGGCCACACTGACATGAATACTATCATGAGTTAAAAAGCAGTTGATGCCCATACACTCAGGAAAAGCTCTTCATGTCTCTTCAACTGACTGAAACATTCAGGGGGGGGCAGCTGCCCCAGGAAGAGAGCTGGCACCACAGACAACTGCACTAGGATATGAACGAGGTGGGGCAGACGGGGACCCAGCAAAGCCTGTTTGAGCAAAGCCAGCAAAGCCTGTTGAGACACAGTCCTCTGTGTCTCATCGTTTCCCAGGGGCCCTGCACACATTGTTTATGAAACATCTACTCTACTCTTCTTCTTCTGTCTGTGAAGTGCATTTCTTTGCATTGAATACTAGACCCCTACCTCCTTCCATGTAATTCACAAAAACATAGATCTCGTTTTGCCTGCGTGTCTTTTGACTTTCTAGGTCTATGTTGATTCCCATATGTTCACTATTAAATTTCTTGTGTGTCACTTCAACCTCCTCAAGGACAGGTCTCACCACAGAGGACTCTCCCCTATAGGATCCTCCACAGAAGCTTCTCAATAAAAGAGGCTTGGAGACAAAATCTGTGGACCCAGAGGTTTTTATCTCACTTCCTGGTTATCTGAGTCACTGTGAGTAACACTGCCATGATATGTAGCACAGTAATAGTCAGCCTCATCCTCAGGCTGTGGCCCAGAGATGAGCAGAAGCCCCGCATTGGCCGAGGCATCTTTGGACCCGGAGAAGTGGCTGGGGACCCCGGGGCCCTGGTGCTTATCTGAGTCTGAGTAGTAGTACAGGAGATACCGGGGAGGGCTCCCTGGCTTCTGCTGGAACGAATTTATGTAGTAGCCGCCAACATTGTAGCCACTGCTCAGGGCGCAGGTGAGTCTGGCTGTTGTTCCCGGAGATGCAGACAGGGAGGGTGGCTGGGTCAGCACAGGCTGGGACAGGGAAACTGCAAACAGATAATCATGGGTGATGAAGCTAGAAATGGAAAAAGGAATTCTCAGGACTCTGAGCACAGGAATAGAGATTTGGGGGCTCCCTGTGTCCCCGGGCCTGTCCCAACCTGTGCAGTGAGACAGGAGCATGAGGAGGAGAGGAGTCCAGTCCATGGTAGCACAGCTTCTGGTCCCCACAGTGGGCTGGGCTGCCCCAAGCCTCCTTTTCTCCTCCACCCTCTGCCACAGGAGGGGCTGTCCATGCAAATGGGTCCCATCCAGTGACTGCCCAGCCCCTCCCTTGTGCTGGAACTCATCTCATACCACATACTGAGATGAATGGAGGTTGCTTTCAACCCCAGAGATAGGACTGGGAGGAAGCACCTGCTGAGGCAACACACAGGTCCCTGCTCAGGGGACTCTGCTAGGCTGGAGGGGACACAGCTGCTGAGTACCCTCAGGTCCCCCCCTCCCTGAGTCCCCTCAGGTCACACAGGGCCCTGCCTCCAGGCCCAGAGTCTTGAGTGAATGGCCCTCACCGAGCAACTGTGTAAGGACCACGGGGCAGTCCCACAGCTCCCCGTGCTGGTCACAGGGCACAGACTTCACGATGGCCAAAGCCCTGTGAGCCCAGCGGGTTTCTGTGACTCACCAGGTCCCTGTCTATCTCCACACATCAGTGTCTGGTTCACAGATAGGGTTCCATCTCCTGTGTATTAAAGCCATGGGTTCTGAAAGGGCGGGCCTACGCTGGCCGACTCCATCTTGTTCTGTGTTCTCCACCTTGAGTGACTATGTCCCCGACATGACCCCTTTTCCGGGAAAATCACAGAAACCTCAGACCGCGCCTCCTCCCCTTGAGTAACCTCCCGCTCACCCGTTCAAACTTCCTGGTCAAAACACGCCCAGCGACCTGCGTAACAGGACTCCGACCCTTCCCCAGCCAATCGGCTGAGGCCACAGCCATTACCTCACCAACTGCCCCTAGACCCCTATAAAACCTTTGTGCTTTTGAAACTCGCTCTCTCTCCCTGGTATCTCACCGCTGCGTCGGTGCAGGTAGGGGATTGAGCTCGAGCTAGCTCGAATAAAGGTTCTTTTGCTTTTGCATCGGACTCGGCTCCCTAGTGGTCTTTGGGGATCACGAATTCTGGGCATAACATTTGGGGGCTCGTCCGGGATCCCCAAGACCCCCGAGGGACCCCCGACCCGGAGAGCCTGACTGGCCACGGTTAGTATCTGTCTGTTTGTTCTGTCTTTTCTGTGTGAGCTCACTTCTGGAATTCTGGTAGTGCCCGACGCGGTCTAAGTGGACGCACTGGAGGACCACGGGCCGGGAGTTTCGGAAGACGTTCCGATTCTCCCTTCTGGAGGGACGTGGAATCCCCTCAAAGGTCTGAGACGAGGCGGGTTGCTCCCGCTGGTCGGCGTGAGGCCGTCGTCTTTGGAGGGACGTGGAATCCCCTCATCGGTTTTGGAGGGACGTGGAATCCCCTCAAATGTCTAAGCTAGCTTTCAGTTTTGCTTCCATGGAGTTGGAAGATTTTCTAGGGGCCCTGTGTTTGTCTGTTTTTGTGTTTCTCTGTTTTGTTCTGTGGACTTACTGGACGGACGTTATGGGACAGACTCAGACTACTCCTCTAAGTATTATGATTGATCACTTTAAGGATGTGAGGGGAAGAGCTAACAACCTCAGTGTGGAAGTCCGAAAGGGTCAGTGGCAGTTTTTTTGTTCTAGCGAGTGGCCAACTTTCAATGTCGGATGGCCACCAGAGGGGACCTTCGACCTCCCTACCATCCACCGAGTCAGGAGTATCATCTCTCAGCCTAAGACGGGCCATCTTGATCAGCTCCCTTACATTATCACTTGGCAGGACCTTGTAGAAGACCCACCCTCTTGGCTTAAGCCCTTCCTAGCCCGCTCCCTCCGGAGCCAAAACCCATTCTTGCTTTGCAGGGGACAAAGAAGAAGAAAAGTCTTATCCAGCCTTCAGCACCCCTCTACCCTGTCTTACAGGGGGGTACTGAAGAAGAATTTTTTCCTCCCTCGTATAACCCCTCTAGGATGCTGGAAGAACACCATCCTCCCCCTCCGGGGGAGGCAGACGCTGTTCCGAGAGCGGGAGGCAGAAACGCTCCAGTGGGAAGCCCGCCCTTCACCAGACAAAGGGCTCAGAGGGAGCAATCCGCCTCCGCTGCCGACTCCACTATTCTGCCCCTGCGAGCCACCGGACCCCCAGATGCGGAGGGGAACCAGCCCCATCACTATTGGCCTTTCGCCACTAGTGACCTCTACAATTGGAAAGCTCAGAATCCTAAGTTTTCCGAGAAACCGGCAGGGCTTATTGATTTATTAGACTCTGTTCTTTTTACCCATCAGCCCACGTGGGACGATTGCCAGCATCTTTTGCAGGTCCTGTTCACGACTGAAGAAAGAGAAAGAATCCTCAATGGGGCCCGAAAACTAGTTCCGGGCACAGACGGGAATCCCACCACCAACCAGGCTCAGATAGATGCCTCCTTCCCCTTAAATCGGCCCCAGTGGGATTTCAACACGGCAGAAGGTAAGGAGAGGCTCCGGGTCTACCGCCAGACTCTAATGGGGGGTCTCCGAATGGCTGCTAGAAAGCCAACCAATTTGGCCAAGGTAGGAAATGTACAACAGGGAAAAGATGAATCTCTGGCTGCCTTTTTAGAACGGATCATGGAGGCATTCCGTACCTATACCCCCATGGATCCAGAGGCTCCGGAAAGCAAGGCAGCTGTTATCATGGCCTTTGTAAACCAAGCGGCCATAGACATTAGGAGAAAATTACAGAAAATAGATAGACTAGGAGAAAAAAGTCTGCAGGACTTACTGGTGGTAGCCGAAAAGGTATATAATAACCGGGAGCTTCCTGAGGACAAGCAGGCTCGCGCCATGGCGGCTGCCAGCAGTAAGCAGACTCGAGACCTGGCGAGAATACTACTAGCTACCACTGCTGACTCCCCTGAGGAACGAGACCGCCGTCTCCGGCAGCTGGCAGACGACGCAAGAAAAGGTAAAAGAACCACCAAGGGGGGGAAGCAGAGGCTGCAGAAGGATCAGTGCGCATACTGCAAGGAGATAGGGCATTGGGCCCGAGATTGTCTGAAAAGGGCCGGCGGGAAAGGAAGCAAGACTGATCGAGTAAAAGTCCTAGAGCTAGATGAACTAAGTGATTAGGGGAGTCGGGGTTCGGACCCTCTCCCCGAACCCAGGGTAACTCTTAAAGTGGAGGGGACCCCTGTTGACTTCCTTGTCGACACCGGAGCACAACATTCGGTCCTCCGCACCCCACAAGGAAAACTAGCCAGCAAGAAGTCCTGGGTACAAGGGGCAACTGGTATGAGCCAGTATTCATGGACTACCCGAAGAACAGTAGATTTGGGAACGGGCCGGGTATCCCACTCCTTTATGGTAATACCAGAATGCCCCTACCCGCTGTTAGGACAGGACTTACTGACCAAGATTGGAGCTCAGATAACTTTCAGACAAGGGGGGCCTCAGGTCACCGATGGCAAGGGCCACCCCATCCAGGTACTGACCATGAAACTGGAGGATGAATACCTCCTCCACCAGGAGGCGCTCCCGAGAGAGGATAATATAGACAGATGGCTACAAGAATTCCCCTCAGTTTGGGCAGAGACTGGTGGGGGGATGGGACTAGCCGCTCACAGGACCCCAGTCCTGGTAGAGCTCAAGCCAGGAGAGAGTCCGGTAAGGATCAAACAATACCCCATGTCACAGGAGGCCCGGAAGGGGATCCAGCCACACATCCGGAGACTACGAAGCCTAGGGGTACTAGTTCCTTGCCAGTCTGCCTGGAACACCCCCTTACTGCCGGTCAAAAGGCCTCACACAAATGACTACCGACTGGTACAAGACCTCCGGGAAGTAAATAAGAGGGTCGCGGACATATACCCAACTGTTCCCAACCCATATACTCTCTTGAGCTCCTTGGCGCCCTCCAGGGTCTGGTATACTGTACTAGATTTAAAGGACGCCTTCTTCAGTCTGCCGCTGGCACCCCAGAGCCAACCCCTGTTCGCCTTCGAGTGGCATGATCCGGAGGAGGGCTACAGTGGGCAACTCACCTGGACACGGCTACCTCAGGGATTCAAAAATTCACCCACCATCTTCGACGAGGCACTACACGAGGACCTGGGTGAGTACAGAAGGGAGCACCCTGGCCTCACCCTTCTACAGTACGTAGATGACATCCTGATTGCTGCCGACACGGCCAAAGACTGTGAGCGAGGGACCCAGGACCTGCTGGCTACCCTGGGGGCTTTAGGGTAGCGGGCATCCGCGAAGAAGGCTCAGATATGCAGGGAGAGGGTAAGTTACCTGGGATATATCCTGGAGGGCGGACAGCGGCGGTTATCAGATGCCAGAAAAGAAACTGTCCTAAAGATCCCTACTCCCACCTCCCGAAGAGAAGTGAGGGAATTCCTAGGATCAGCCGGCTACTGCCGCCTCTGGGTTCCAGGTTTTGCTGAGATCGCCAGGCCCCTATATGAAGCTACCAAAGAGGGGAAAACATTTAAATGGACTGAAAAAGAAGAAATTGCCTTTAATCGGTTAAAAAAGGCCCTCCTAAGTGCCCCAGCCCTGGGCCTACCAGACATTACGAAACCCTTCCACCTCTTTGTAGACGAACATAAGGGAATAGCAAAAGGGGTTCTAACTCAAGCCTTAGGCCCCTGGAACCGCCCAGTGGCTTACCTGTCTAAGAAACTAGACCCAGTGGCTGCCGGCTGGCCGCCATGCCTAAGAATTATTGCGGCGACAGCACTCCTAGTCAAGGATGCAGACAAACTGACCCTAGGACAGGAGATCTGGATCACGACCCCACACGCCATTGAAGGGATCCTGAAACAGCCTCCTGATAGATGGATGAGCAATACATGTATGACTCATTACCAGAGCCTCCTACTCAACCCTCCACAAGTGCGGTTCCACCCCAGTGCAGCCCTCAATCCTGCAACCCTGCTGCCCGACCCTGACCTAGGTGCTCCACTACATGACTGTGCGGGAATCCTGGAACAAGTACATGGATTCCTGATGGACCTGACCGACCAGCCCCTCCCCGATGCCGAGGCTACTTGGTTCACTGATGGCAGCAGCTTTGTGCGAGACGGACACAGGTATGCGGGTGCAGCGGTGGTCACCGAAACGGACACCGTATGGGCGGAGGCTCTACCCTCCGGAACGTCAGCCCAGCGAGCGGAGCTCATAGCCCTCACCAAGGCGCTGATGCTGGGAGCTGGAAAACGGCTTAACATCTACACAGACAGCCGTTATGCATTTGCCACAGCTCATATTCATGGGGGAATTTATCAGGAGAGGGGTTACTGACGGCAGAAGGACGGACTATAAAAAATAAGCAGGAGATACTTAACCTACTTACGGCCTTATGGCTTCCTGCCAAGCTAGCCATTATCCACTGCCAAGGGCACCAAAAAGCTGATAACCCAGTAGCTAGAGGTAATCGAAAGGCTGACCAGGCAGCCAAGGCAGTAGCCCTTACTCCAGTCCCCACCATGACCATACAACTACCGGACCCGGGAGACCCAGTTTTACCAGACCAGCCCAAATACTCCCAGGAGGAGTTACAGCGGATCAAGAAACTCCCCATGGCCCAGGAGATAAAGGGATGGTGGTATACACCTAACAAGGAGCTCGTGCTGCCAGACCGGCTCGGAGTCTCAATATTAGAGCACATGCATCGGTCTACTCACATGGGGGCCCGAAAATTAAAAGACTTAATCCGACATGCTGGAATCAAGATTCACCAACAGGACACCAAAATAGAGCAAGTTGTATCTGCCTGCAAGACCTGCCAACTCACCAACGTGAGAGCCACATCAAATAAAAAAGGAACCAGGCTCAGAGGCACCAGACCGGGAGCCCAATGGGAAGTCGACTTCACTGAAGTCAAACCAGGAAAGTATGGTTATAAATATCTTTTAGTATTTACAGACACCTTCTCTGGCTGGGTGGAGGCATACCCAACCAAGCATGAAACGGCTCAGACGGTGGCTAAGAAACTACTAGAAGACATCTTACCCAGGTATGGTTTTCCTGCCATGGTAGGATCAGACAATGGACCAGCTTTTATCTCTCAGGTAACACAGGCAGTAGCCAAGGCGGTGGGGGCAAACTGGAAATTACATTGTGCTTATAGGCCCCAGAGCTCAGGACAGGTAGAAAGAATGAATAGAACCCTAAAAGAGACCCTTACCAAATTAACCATGGAGACTGGCGGGGACTGGGTGACTCTCCTACCGTACACCCTTTACCGGGTTAGAAACACTCCTTACACTCTGGGTTTTACTCCCTACGAGATCATGTTTGGCAGGCCACCCCCTGTTATTCCCAGCCTTCGAGCTGAACTTCTTGCAGAGTTTAAAGATCAAGAACTTTTTCTTTCCTTGAGAGGGCTCCAGAGGGCGCACGAGGACATTTGGCCGCGCCTCCGTGCCATCTACGAGGCTGGCCCGACCCCGACACCTCATCAGTACAAGCCGGGAGACTGGGTCTATGTCAACAGGCACCACCGAGAGACTCTCGAGCCACGCAGGAAGGGACCCTACATTGTAGTACTGACAACCCCCACCGCTCTCAAAGTAGACGGCATCGCGACCTGGGTCCATCACACCCACATTCGGCCAGCGGACCCCTCCTCAATCCGGAAGGACTTCGTCAAGCGATGGGCCATCAGTCGGGACCAACACAACCCGCTCAAGCTCAAGCTACAGCGCATTCGACCCACCTAATATTGGTAACTCTGTTAACTCTGCTTGTCATTGCTCATGCTGCCGGGAGTCCCCACGTCCCCCAAAACATCACCTGGCAGATCATAGATACCAGCTCGGGGACAATACTTAATCAGACCTCCCAGAGCCACCCCAGGGACACAGGCTTCCCAGAACTTAGCGTAAACTTCCAAACTCTGTTCCCCTTGTCACCATAAATGCAGCCGGTCCCATGATTGGGTCCGTAAGTTACATGACAAGGGGGGAATGAAAGGGCGGGCCTACGCCGGCCGACTCCATCTTGTTCTGTGTTCTCCACCTTGAGTGACTATGTCCCCGACATGACCCATTTTCCGGGAAAATCACAGAAACCTCAGACCGCGCCTCCTCCCCTTGAGTAACCTCCCGCTCACCCGTTCAAATTTCCTGATCAAAACACGCCCAGCGACCTGTGTAACAGGACTCCGACCCTTCCCCAGCCAATCGGCCGAGGCCACGACCCTTCCCCAGCCAATCGGCTGAGGCCACAGCCATTACCTCACCAACTGCCCCTAGACCCCTATAAAACCTTTGTGCTTTTGAAACTCGCTCTCTCTCCCTGGTATCTCACCGCTGCGTCGGTGCAGGTAGGGGATTGAGCTCGAGCTAGCTCGAATAAAGGTTCTTTTGCTTTTGCATCGGACTCGGCTCCCTAGTGGTCTTTGGGGATCACGAATTCTGGGCATAACAGTTCTAAATACTCTCATATCGATTTATTTGTGTTTTAATCTACCATCATTACCTAATTTATTTATTGTACCAGTGACACATTAAAGAAGCATGACATGGGAATGCAAACTGCACAGTAGTGCAGCCGCTCTGGAAAACAGTATGGAGGTTCCTCAAAAAATTAAAAATAGAACTGCCCTATGACCCAGCAATTGCACTACTAAGTATTTGTCCAAGGGATACAGGTGTGCTGTTTCGAAGGGACACATGCACCCCCATGTTTATAGCAGCACTATCAACAATAGCCAAAGTATGGAAAGAGCCCAAATGTCCATCAACAGATGAATGGATAAAGAAGATGTGGTATGTATATATATATACAATGGACTATTACTCAGCAATCAAAAAGAATGTAATCTTGCCATTTGCAACCATGTGGATGGAATTAGAGGGTACAATGCTCAACGAAATTAGTCAGTCAGAGAAAGACAAATATCATATGATTTCACTCATATGAGGATTTTAATATACAAAACAGATGAACACAAGGGAAGGGAAGCAAAAAAATATAAAAACAGGGAGGGGACAAAACATAAGAGACTCTTAAATACGGAGAAGAAACAGAGGGTTACTGGAGGGGTTGTGGGAGGGGGGATGGGCTAAATGGGCAAGGGGCATTAAGGAATCTACCCCTGAAATCATTGTTGCACTATATGCTAACTAACTTGGATGTAAATTAAAAAAAATAATTTACCAAAATGTGAAGTATAAAAAGTCCAGCCAAAAATAAAAGCATTTGATGTGGTTCTGGTACAGACTATTTGGTACCATGGAGACATATGTAAGACACATGAGAGAGAAAGTAGTCTTTTCCCCTAATTGTCAATGGCCTAACTGGACTAGAGCCAAGAAGAAGTAAACAGAAAGAACTCAGGCTGCCATGCTTCCAACTGGGTCAGACTTATTTGATGTTAGATCTTATTGACAAAACAAACCAACAACCCAAAATGTCTCTTCTCAGTTGCTCATTAATTTCACCTCTAGTGTAGTTTGATTAATCTTGTCAGAGACAATAGTTCTAAATTTTTACTTATCAATACACTTGTGTAGCATCATGGGCTTTGAAATTCTCCAGTGAAGGGTATCATAGAGGCGCCAGGGAACAAGAGATACAGTATAAATCTTGACTGAATGTTTCCAAGTCTAGAATTTCATGCCTTTCTTCTCCCGTCTTGCGCTCTAATCCTGCCCCTGAGAAACAAAGCAACCGGGGGCACTTCATAGTGTGGTGCAGAAAATATAAATGAAACTTAAAAAAAATCTCTTCTTCAGTAGGTCTGCACCCACTGAAGTCATGCCAGCCTGTGAATTACAGTTTGCTGAGGCTGTAGAAATGAGGGTAAAATTGCAGGATATCATATCCCATGTGAAATGAACAAATGTTTCTCTTTGTATGCATGCCATATAACAAATCAATACTCTGACCTAAAGTGATGTATTTTCTAAAATACTCTATGTTTCGCGGCCTCCGACATCTTTCATCCATATTCACCAATCTGTTGTGCAAGTTTTATAACATTCAAGCTATGGACCGAACATGGCACCGACCACAGTTTCTGGGTGTGGTTCCAGCCTGACCCAAGAGCATATGCATTTCAAGCTTAAGAAAGAGAAACAATTGTAGCAAGTTAGAATTTACTCATTTGTTTTCTCCCTGGAACCTGTTACTACATTAGTTGCTAAATGTATGTTGTGGGTCTTACAGACTCTGAACTTAAATGAATGATATAAAAACACGGTACCCTGAAGTCTCTGCTAATGGTATCATAAACAATTTCTTGGATTAAAAAAAAATGAAATTGTAAAGGTGTCAGTTGCAAAAAAAAAAAAAAAAAAAGGAAGAAGAAGCACGACAAATGGTTATATGTTCTTCAGTGAAATGATATCAGACAATCACCCAGATCACCTAGGTCACCATGGTTTGTGCTTTATATGCTCCTGGAGGTTGTCTCCTGTGCTCAAAATTTGACCCTTGGACACCTCCTCCCTGTCGCTTTCTTACTGAGTAGCCGGAAGCACATCATGTCTGTCTCCATGTTCTGCAGTGATGAGTCTGGGACCTAGGTCCATGTGGAAGGGCCTGGATCTTGGATTTACAGGGGGACCAGTTTCTGGGGACCATGGGGAAAGGGCTAGTGTCTGGGTCCGTGGGGGCTGGCCTGGGGCTGAAATGGGCTGAGAATCTGGATTTGGGTGAGCCTGTGGGGAGTTTGGGTCCACGGGTTCCAACCTCACACTGGGTCAGGCCAGGAGCTTGTTTCTAAGAGAGCCAGTCTGGAGAGTAAGTCCATGAGGGTCAGCCTGGCACTCAGGTGGATCTGAGATTGGACGTGAACCTGGGGCTGCAGGCCTTGGGCTGGTACTTTGGCAGGTGGGATCCTGGGTCTGATGGGGCCCTCCTGTCCCCTGGGTGCATGTAGCTAGCCTGGCATGGGAGCTAGCTGTGGTCAGCGGTTTAGAGTCTAGGTCTGTGGAAACTGGCTTCTCCATAACTGGTCTGGTCTGGAACCATGCAAGAGCCTGTGTTCACTATAGCCCAGATGGGGCTTGGTTCTGTGGGAAAGGGTGGGAAGCCTAGGACCTCAGGAACTGCTTAGGCTTCAAAGGATGTTGGGGCACAGGGGTGATCCAAGAGCCATGGAATGTGGGAGCCAGGGTTCGTGGGAGCTGGCCTGTCCCTGGTGTGGGCAGGACCTGTGGTCCGTGGTCAGGTCAGGTTCTCATGTAACTCTGCCTCCCAGGGGAAGGACTTTTCTCTGAGCTGGGCCCTGGGCCTGGGGAAGGGCTTATGGGCATCATGTGAAACTCTTTCCTTACCTCTTTTGTCATATTTTCATATTTGTTGTTTCACCCAGGTGCTCTACTGACTTACCTGGAACCCTTACCTATCACAGAGGTGTTTATGCATGTGGATCATTGTTCAAATTGATGTTTCTGGAAGGAGAAGAACACTGGAAACTCTTCTACGCTATCTTCCTACTGATGTCACTCTGCTCCCTTAATGCAATGTCAGTGCAGTGGGACATGAGGACCTTACTGTCACTGCTGTTCTGATGGATCCTGAGGCACAAGATGTTGAACTTCCTGCTACCACCACCCATTCAAGACTGTCGCCACCTCAGGGGACGGGTCACCAGATCTTAGCTGCTCATCTGCTTGTGGGACCGATGTCCCACTCGGAGGACCTGGGTTCTTGAGTTCTTTGCCTTCTCATGACATTGACGCTGCCATTGCACATCACTCACAGTTAGGACTGGAGGTCCCAGACCCGCCAGGGCGGGGTCTGCTCGGTATGGTGCCCTCCGTGATTGCCAGTGATTTCCCAGCACTTGCATGCTCTTGTCTGGGTGTCTTGTGAACAAAGAGGAGGATTCCCACATGGACCCCTTTCATCCCAAGCTTGATGGCACACAACAGCCCAGCCACCCACTGAGGCAGCTGTGGACTCTTCTGGCCTCTACATGCTCAGGTGCCTCTCATGCTGAAGTGGATGAGGAGCCATCCTTGACATAATGGGGGTCAGGGAAGCAGAAGGGGAGACCCAGGATTGGGGTGAGCATGGGCTCTTAACACTTTGTCCACAAGCAGCACAGGATTCCTCTCACTGTATCTGTGGCCAAAGCAAGTGACAGCAGGTGATGACTAACCACAAAGGGACAAGAGTTTATAATCTGTCACAGAAAAACAATGACCACAGAGAAACAATCATGCAATCTGCACACACTCCTAGTTCAGAGGCCCTGTCCACACTGCCCGCCCCCCCACCCCACCCCAGGACAAGCTTGTTCAGCACAACAGGCTGGTGTATTTGTTAACATATCTCAATGAACAACAGCCCGGGGATTGAAAAGAACTCAAGAGTCAGGTTCATGGGTAAATTCAGGGCATTCCTACAGACCAATATTCTACCCTGGGGAGGCTCTCTGGAGCAAGATGGAAAGAATCTCCCGGTGGTTCTCCCCCATGGGCCCACAGAGGCCCAGAGCAAGCACCACATTCCTCCCCACATTTGGTGGCTGTGGAGAACGAGCCCCCAGTTCTCTTCTACCGCAGACCATCTTGAACTTATGGGCCATCTGTTCTAGGTTTCCCACAGGTCTATGCACCATACTCCCAACATGCTGGAATCTGTGAATGTCCCAGGAGCTCCCTGCTGGCTTTTGAGTGAGGGATACTAGACCCACAGGGAATGGGGGTCAATCAGGCACCTATTGCATCTCCAGAAGGTGTTTTACCTATGAGCTCCTTCAGCCTTGACCTTTTGTGTCTCTGAGTGGACCTGAGGGTGACGACCCCAACTGCATGCTCAGCATCTCCTTTGTAGTCCTGTTTAGCGGGCCTTGGTCTCTCCCTGGGAGACAGAGGATTTGACACGTGTCTATAGAACAACTGAGGACAGAGAGGGGCTGTGTCATGACAGCACCTTGCCAGGCCACGGAGCCTCTGCCACCACTGTCCCCAGCATGGTTCTCAGCTTCACAATCTTCATATTCATATTGGGTGCACAAGGAGGTGCAGAGAGGACAAGCCCAAGGAAGCATGAGTGCAGGTGGATCAGGGGCCAGTTGTGTGTGTGTGTGTGTGTGTGTGTGTGTGTGTGTGTGTGACTCAGATCTATCCTTTGAGGAGACACCTTAGCATATGAAGAGAGAGAAAGAGAATCCTCCGCTGTCCCTGCCTGTCCCCTGTGCATAAAGTGGGGAGCACTGGGAAGAGATGGGTGCAGGTCAGTGTGCAGCCAACCCTGAGTTCTGCACCCAGAGATCTTCAGATCTGCTGGGGCTCCCCCCCCAGTCTCCTTCACGGCCATTCCACATCCCTGATGCAGGGGCTCCTCAGGTCCATCCAATCCCCAATCCCTGGAGCAGCCCTACAGCTGCAGGAGT
Source organism: Panthera onca (assembly GCF_046562875.1). Lineage (NCBI taxonomy): Eukaryota > Metazoa > Chordata > Mammalia > Carnivora > Felidae > Panthera > Panthera onca. The sequence goes on from NC_138350.1 coordinate 19,571,064, forward strand.
CCACGGTCAAGGTTTGAGCATAGGAGTCAATAAAACACAAACAAGCTGGAAAAATAAATAAATAAGCAATACACTTGTTTAAGAAAATGCTCAAAGTTCACCAAGGAAGATACAGTGAGGGAAAATAAGTGCATGAACAGATGCTCAATATCATTTGTGTTAGGGAATGAAGTATTCCTACATATGTATTGGCAGGAAGAAACAACAAATAAAAATGAAAAATACTAAAAGAATAATTGACCAAAACATATAAAGCCTGCCTGGTAATTTCCCATCATGGTACTAATATAGAAAATGAATACTGAACCCATGTCTCAACCCGAATTCCAGTTTTTAATAAATGAATTGTTTTAGAAGAAAACAGTGGGGCACCTGGGTGGTGAGCTGGTTAAGCCCTGGACTCATAGTTTTGACTTAGGTCATGATCTCCCAGTTGGTGGGTTCAAATCCTGTATCAGGCTCTGTGCAGACAGTGCAGAGCCCACTTGGGATTCTCTCTCCCTTTCTCTCTGCCCCTACCCCATGCTCTCTCTCTCTCTCTCTCTCTCTCTCTCTCTCTTAAAATAAATAAATAAACTCATGGGGTGCCTGGGTGGCTCAGTCGGTTGGGCATCCAACTTCCGATCAGGTCATGATCTCACAGTCTGTGAGTTCAAGCCCCGTGTCAGGCTCTGTGCTGGCAGCTCAGAGCCTGGAGCCTGCTTCAAATTCTGTGTCTCCCTCTCTCTCTGCCCCTCCCCTGCCCATGCTTTGTCTCTCTCTCTGTCTCAAAAATAAATAAAAACATTAAAAAAAAGAAATTTAAAAAAATATTAAAAAAATAAAATAGGGACTTAAGTATTAAAATAATAAAGACTGATTTGGGGCACTCAGTTAGCTAGTGTGGTGTTGACAGTCAGCTGAACCCCAGGTGTGGATCGCCACATTGTCACTTTCATCTGTTGATTATTGCAGGAGAAACCCCTTGCATGAGAATTTTAGCAACGATTACTAAGTCTCTCTTCTTTGGATGAAGCACAGTTGCAGGTTCTAGGATGAGTGAACTGAACACTTTTAAAAGGAGCCAGGGTGCATGGGTGGCTCAGTCGGTTGATCATCTAATGATCTCTCAGTTCGTGAGTTCAAGCCCCACATGGGACTCTGTGCTGACAGCGTGAAGCCTGGAGCCTGCTTCAAGTTCTGTGTCTCCCTCTCTCTGCCCCTCCTCACTCACCCCTATCTCTCTCAAAATTAAACATTAAAAAAAGTTTTAAAAAAATTAAACAAATAAAAGGAGCCCAATCTTTCTTTTTTTTTCAATATATGAAATTTATTGTCAAATTGGTTTCCATACAACACCCAGTGCTCATCCCAAAAGGTGCCCTCCTCAATACCCATCACCCACCCTCCCCTCCCTCCCACCCCCCATCAACCCTCAGCTTGCTCTCAGTTTTTAAGAGTCTCTTATGCTTTGTCAAGAGGATTTAATATTGCCACAAAAACAAACTAAAACATTGCTGTATTTTAATTAGAAACTAAGAGCATGCTTCAAGAAGACCTCACAAGGAGCAGGAAACTTACCCTGTGATGCAAAGTACAGTGAGGTACCTTTTAAAGAAACACACAAACACACAAAATTGATAAACACAACTTTTATTTTACAGGAAAAGGTTACTGCCCATCGAAGGGGTCCTGGGTATTCTGTGACCCTCAGGGATGGGTGGCTTGACTCTAAAGCAAAGGGGAGAAAACAAAAACAGAAAGAAACGATAACACCCTGTGTGAGTGCCTTCTGTAGAACTGCCAGGGCAGTTGCATAGTTGACGGAGAGATGGCAGTTTATTTTACAAGCAGCACATTCACCCAATGCATTTTCTAAGCTCCTGGCTGCTTGTGGTTCTGGGCGGGAACAAACGCTGATCTCCCATGAAATCTCTGTTATGGAGGAAGGATCCTCATTAGGTTCGGCAGTTTCCTTGGCTTTCTCATTTGGAGGCAAAAGCAACCCCTGGGGGCTGGGATAAGCTGCAGGTTACAGTCTGTCTTGAAATTATATGTATGGAATCTTTCCAAAGATATATTATGATATTGGGTGCTGTTACCTGGGTGAACTTCACTGTCCATTCTACACATCTTTCACTAGTGGGAACTTACTAGTAACATTAGTGTTTCTTAGTACTGATATAGATTTTTGTTTGTTTGTTTGTTTGTTTGAAATTTTAGAGTCTCCATGAGTATCATGTGTAAGAAAAGGAAACAGTTATAGTGGGACGCCATTTTGAACCAGAATCCCCAGGGCTTAAGTTCCGGTGATATTATCAAAGGCAACAGCAGGTTTAAGTGTCTCACTTCCCCCAGGCCTGGAGCTCTGTGTGAGCATTGAGACTTTTGTCCCACACTGACCTGTAATAATCAGCCTCGTCTTCAGCCTGGAGTCCAGCGATGCTCAGAGAGGCCATGTTCCCTGACCTGGAGCCCAAGAATCTGGCTGGGACCCCCGAGGGTCTAGCAGTGCTGTTAGAGATGACAAGTTTGGGGGCGCCTCTGCCCGGGAGCTTCTGGTACCAAGATACACCTCCAGCCCCAACTTTGCTGCTGCTTCCAGTGCAGGGGTGGTGACAGTCTGACCCACAGGCTTGGACACTGCAGATGACTGAGTCAGCACACACTGGGCCCAGGACCCTGGATGTCAGGAGAGAGGCACGGGGTGAGAGAGAGGGGTCAATGGACAGGGCCCATAGATGGTTCCATAGTCCTCTCATCTCCAGCCTTGACCCTAGCCTCCAGCTGCCTGTACAGTGAGCCAGCAGTGTGAGCAGGAGAGGAGCCCAGGCCATGGAGGAGACCTCTGCTCAGCAGAGTGTTCTGAATGTCCCATAGTTGGGTCTGGCCTCCCTGTGTCTCTCTTATTGTCTCCAGGAGCCCAAGAGGCAGGGTGGGGTGGGGAACACTTCATACAAACCAGCCGCCTCCCCCTGACTGACCAGCCCCAGCCTGAACCCTGAATCCGACCCCTGCCTAGAAAGTTCATCGTGGGAGCTGGTGGAGATAGAGCATTGGGGCCTGGCCTGGGGCTCCCCAGGAGCCTGTTGGCACCCGGATGCTAAGCCCCGGTGAGAACCAGAGCCAGGTGGCTCCCAGAAGGGACAGAGCACACAGCGCTCAGAGTAAACCACAGCGCCCCCTGCTGCCCGAGGCCCAGAGTTGCCCATATGTTTGGTCTTGTCCACTGAATACTTAAAAACAGCAGTAGAATTTACGTTTTATAGAAGTTTGAAAGTCACAGAAAAACCTAGTGTAAATTACAGAGTTCCCACACACACCAACCCCCTCATCCACCTCTGTCTTTCCCATTGTCCTCCTCCAGCACCAGTGTGGTCACTTGTTTTGACCCATGAGCCAACATCAACAAGTCACTGTGACCCAAAGTCTATACCTTATGACAGCAAGGCTCACTTTTGGTGTGTACATTCGAGAAGTTTAAGACACGTACAGTGATATATGTTCATTTTGGTCTCACACAGAGAGCTCCCTCCCACTGCCCTAAAACTCTTCTGTGCTCCAGCTGTGCATCCCTTCCTACCTCCAACCCCTGGCACCACTTAATACTTTTATTTTCAAATAGATCTGCCTTTCCTGACAATGTTATATTCCGGGAGCCGTACAGCGTGCGGCCATTTCAGGTTGGCTTCTTTCATCTAGCAACGTGCATCTAAATGTCCTCTCTGTCTTCTCATGGCTTCATGGTGCAGATCCTTCTAGTGTTGATCAATATTCCATTCATTGTTTGCATGCACCATAGTTTATTTATTCATCACCTAGTGAAAGGCATCCCAGCTGGCTGCTTCCAGATTTGGGCAGTTATGAACAAAGCCACGGTAAATGTCCTTGTGTTTGTTTGTTTTTTTTATTTTGTTCACACTGTTTTCAACTCCTTTTGGTAAATACCAAGGGCCATGTTGCCGGATGTTAATGTAAGGAGATACATACTTTTAAAAGAAAACTGCCAAACTCTTTTTTGAAAGTGACTGTACTATCCTGTGTTCCCTCCAGCACCGAAAGGGAGTTCCAGCTCCACATCCTGGCCAGCATGTGATGCCATCTGTGTTGTTGAACTTGGCCATTCTAATACGTGTGCTATGCTACTTCATTGCTGTATTATTTTACACTTTTCTAATGTTATGTGATGTTGAACATCTTTTCTCAAGCTTATTTGCCATCTGTGTATTATCTTTCTTCATATCCTTCACATTTTTAATTAGATTTTTTGTTTCTTTATTACTGAGAAAACTTCTCTTTTAAACACCTAGAGGGGTGCCTGGGTGGCTCAGTCGATTAAGTGTCTGACTTTGGCCCAGGTCATGATCTTGCAGTTTGTGAGTTCAAGCCCCTCATCGGGCTCTGGGACGACAGCTCAGAGCCTAGAGACTGCTTCGGATTCTGTGTCTCCCTCTCTGTCTGCCCCACCCCGCTTGCACTCTGTTTCTCTCAAAAATGAAATAAACATTTAAAAAATTTTTAATAAAATAATTAATTAATTAATTAAAAACTGGAAATTTCCTCAAATCACCTTAAATTTGCAGTAGAAACAAATATGCATAAAGAAGTCTGACTCGGGGCTCCTGGACCCCTGGCTCAGTCAGTTATGCGTCAGACTCTTGATCCTGGCCCAGGTCATGATCTCAAGGTTCATGGATCAGCCGTGAGTTCTCCGGCTCTGAGCTGACAAGTGCTGAGCCTGCTTGGGATTCTCTCCCTCCTTCTTCCTCTGCCCCTCCCCCGTTTGGGTGCACGTGTTCTCTCTCTCTCTCTCTCTCTCTCTCTCTCTCTCTCTCTCTCAATAATTAAATAAACTTAAAAAAATAAAGAAGTCTCTGCCTCAATTTTCCTCATTATTTCAATCCTTTGTTAGATGCTGATATGTGTCACAGGTATTTTGTGACTTCTCTGAAATAAAGCGAGACTTCTTCAAGCCGAGTGCTTACTCCACACATCCACACAGGTGGTGAGTATCGCTCTCCCTGCCCCTAAGGTCTCGCTCAACAACCCAGCCAGAACTTCACTGTTCATGGGATAGTCATTCTTCAGCCTACATCCCTGTATCAGATTTTCCTCATTCTTATAATTGTCCTGAGCTGCAGTCACTGAAATGGAGATTTTGTCCGCAGAGATGATGGGGCGCCCTCTCAGGGTCACCAGCTGTTCAGGACTGAGGAATGAATGGGTAATGGAACTGAGGAAGGACTTGCGCCGTGATACTGTTGCAACAAGCTCAGTCACTTCCGTGGTGAGTCTGGCGCTGCGATGGCCTTTGCGTCCTGGTGGGAGATCAGAGGGAAACTCAGGGAGCCACGCATCAGTTAGTCATTGCAGGTAGGCTGCCTTTGGAAGAGTTAGTGAACTTGAGTGATCCCTTACCCAAGAACATAGGAGACTTGTTGGTTATTGACACAGCTACTGGGTGGGCACCATTGTGTGACGACAGTGCATGCCTTCCACTGTTCAGGTCATCCAGCTTCGTAGAGTGAGTCCTGGGAACAGCTCCTCCTGGATGCTCTTTGACCACTTTCAGTGCCGGAAGCTTCCAAGACACCATTCAGCGGTGTGAACGACAGGCCCAGCTGCTGAAGTGTATCTCTAGGACACAGACAATGCACATAATCCTGCTCTGCTACCCATTCTAGATTTGCTTCGGATTCAGTGAATGCCCGGACTTCCTCAATCCCCATACCTGAAAAGCCTGAGCCCATTCACCTTGTCTTCTTGGAGCTGTTTTGTTGGATCCCATGGAGGTCAACCACATTGTACTGACTCCGCAAAGGCTGACCTAGGTAACAGCACCAGGCTTCCTGATGTAATTAGCACAAGTGACATGGAAGCTGAACATGAGCAGGTGTGGGTCATAGATAGGGAAAGGCAGGAGATGGATCTGGTAAGGGGAATAGAGGACAGATTATTCTATCACGTCTTAATGAAGACACTTGGACTTTGAGCTGGTGATTTTCTAGTTGTGGCAAAATATGCATAAATGTAAGCTTCTAAACTTTAATCACTTTAGCTGTACAATTCAGTGGCTCTATGCACACTCACGATACTGTGCACCACCACAGTGGGCTAGAATGGCATTGTGTCTTTTGTCAGTGTGCCCAGTATCCCCATCTTTCTCTCCCAAAGTGTCTCAGGAACTGACAGTGAGAGCCCGAGAATCTTACTAGGGCGTTGGACATATGACCCATTGTTTCTTCTTGTCTGCAGCCCCTCCTCAATCCCTGTACTCTCTCCTCCAGAGACCCTGCAAGGGCCCTGCTTTCAGCCTAATTCCTCCCTGGAGGTCAAAGGGAATTGTACCAATGATGATGGATTCTTTTTGTTCATATGCTCAGGACTCTGCATCTATGTGAAAACATTGGAATATTCGAGAATTTTCATATCTCATATTGCTCATGTTGGATCGTGCACCATGGATTTTTTAGGATTAGAAATGAGTTTGGGTCATGTGCTCTCTATTTAAAAGTTTTTGGAAGTTTTCTTGCATGTTTGTTAGCAGTCTCTCATGATGTTTTCTGCCTTGCTCTTATTTTGAGTAAAGATACTTTTTAAATTTAATTAATTAATTTAGAGTGAGCATACGAACATACAAGTAGGGGAGGGGCAGAGAGAGAGAGAGAGAGAGAGAGAGAGAGCAGGCTCCACACTGATAGACAGATGTCTTTCTCATGAACCATGAGATCATGACCTGAGCCAAAATCAAGAGTTGGAAGCTTAACAGACTGAGCCACCCAGGTGGCCTGAATGAAAATATTTTATTACTGATTCGAAACTGTACGTTATATTTGATATATACATATTATATAGACACATCAATGTATTAACATAAAATATAATAAATATTATATATGCTCATCCATGCATATATACATACACACATATAGTTACATTTTTATTTTCATAACCAGATACAAAATGACTGACCATTTATGCTGAATGCCAGGAGGAAAAGTGGTAAAAATGTGTCCCACACATCCTTTCATTTGCTCTGAAAAATCTCCTTGGCCAGTGATTGATGAAGAGGGTGAAGGGCAGAAGGATCCAGGCCAGGGGGAGATTTCTCCAGAATTCAGCTGCTGAGACCTCACTTTTAGCCTCAAGATCCCTCTTCCCCAGTTTTTTACTATTCTCTTCCCTGAGGGTCTTCCTGCTCAGGATTCTTCATACAAACGTGTTTGTTCTGTGCAATGGCACGTCTCTTCCTGTAATGTTTATCATATCAGATTTGGGTTGAGTCGCTTCTTAAAAATATAGCTCAGAAACCCCACCTAACTGGTCAGGTAGTTGTCAAAACAAGTCTTATCTATGGGCACTTATGCTAAATGAATGTGGAAATTGTAGGTAAGTGAGGTCATTCTCACACCAAGAATCAGAACATTCAAACAAACTTTTAATATCTTGTTTTTATTCTTGAGTTCCTAACAGGATCTCCTGGAGCTAACATTGGCCCGTGTTCCCTGCTCACAGTCTAATTAATTTTGCTTATGTGTAAATCTCATTCTGTAGACTGGAGTAGCCAGTGTTTTTAAAAAAGCAAAAAACACATAACAAATCAATGAAATGAAATGAAATGAAATGAAATAATAAAATATTATAAACTATGAGCTGCACTTCAGCATCACTCCAACAAAATCAGAGGAAAACCAAAGAGAGAAAAGGAATATGACACCTGCCAGTACATCTCACTGCTCTTGCCTTCAGCTGATTACATCTGCATCAACCCTATTTCCATGCAAGGTCACATCCTGAAACATTTTATCATAGAAATAGATGGAGACACAGTTTAAACCATAATAATTAATGTCCACAGTTTATTCACATTTTCTTGGTTTTTACCTAATGTCCCTTTTCTGTTCTCAGATCCAGTTCAAAATTCCTTGCTACATTTAGATGTGATGTCTCCATAAGCTTCTCTTTCTGTGACGCTTTCTCTGAATCTCCTTGTTTTGATGTCTTTGTCCACCCTTACTGAGAGGGGATTATTCCTATCACTCTTCAGGGCCAAAACTTTTTTCCTTGAACTATCTGCATGGGAATGTGTCTCTTCTCCCTCCATTTATTCATTTGTATAACCAGTTAACAATATGAATCATGGACAGATATTTTAGACTTTGAGTTTTAACCCAATGCCATTACACATAATTGGTTGCTCAAGTCTTTCCAGTTTCACCCAACAGGAGCCCTTTAAGTTGCCTCATGAGCTCCTAGACAAACGTTGTCATTGTGTGTATGTGTGTGCACACATGGGTGTGTGTGGTGGGTTTGCGTTGATATGCTTGTGTTTGTTTGGAAGGAGTCTTCAGTTTCTGACCCTACAAGGTGCTATGTGCTCACCCTGTGTAATTCCTGATTTGGGAATTAAGAATTTCTCCAAAGAAGCCTACATCTCTTCCCTGGAGAATGGTATTCGGAAGCAGTATGTGGGAAAATGCATCTCCTTTAGTTTTTGTTTGTCTGGGAAACTTTTTATCTCTCCTTCTACTTTGAACGACAGCCTTGCTGGATAAAGAATTCTTGGCTGCATATTTTTCTGATTCAGCACATTGAATATATCCTGCCACTCCCATCTGGCCTGCCAAGTTTCTGTGGATAGGTCTGCTGCAAACCTGATCTGTCTTCCCTTGTAGGTTAAGGACATTTTTCCCTTGCTGCTTTCATAATTCTTTTCTTGTCTGTGTATTTTGTGAATTTGACTACGATATGCCTTATTGATGGTTGGTTTTTGTTGAATCTAATGGGAGTTCTCTGTGTTCCTGGATTTTGATGTCTGTGTCTTTCCTCAGGTTAGGAAAGTTTTCTGCTATGATTTGCCCACATAAACCTTCTACCCCCTTTTCTTTCTCTTCATCTTCTGGGGCCCCTATGATTTGGATGTTATTCCTTTTTAATGAGTCACTGAGTTTTCTAATTCTTATATCATGCTCTTTTTTTTTAGTTTCCTTCTTTTTTCCTGCTTCATTATTTTCCATAAGTTTGTCCTCTAAGTCACTGATTCACTGCTCTGACTCATCCATCTTTGCCTCTTTAACATCCATTCAAGACTGCATCTCAGTTATAGCATTTTTAATTTTGTCCTGACTAGCTTTTACTTATTTTATGTCCACAGAAAGGAATTCTATGTTTATTTCAACCCCAGCTAGTATTCTTATTATTGTGATTCTAAATTTTGGTTCAGACATCTTGCTTGTAAATGTGTTGATTAAGTCCTTGGCTGTCATTTCTTTGTGTTCTTTCTTGGGGTGAATTCCTTTATTTTGTTATTCTGGAGACAGAAAAAGAACTAATAAAATAAATAATAAAAATTAAAAACAACACAAAAAATCAAATAAAGAATGCTAGATCCTAGGTGTGTTTTGGTCTGGTTGTTGAAAGAAGCTTGATAGAATAGAGGAAGAAGGGAAAGAAAAGAAAAGAAAAATGCTGGAAGCCGAGCTATCCCAGCCTGAGTGGCAAGGCCTGGACTGTGGACGGATTGGTGACTGCAAGGCAGCCCACAGACAGGGAAGCTTCTTGTACTCCTGCTTTTAGGTAATTTGGCCTTAAGTACTTGGGGTATTGTCTGTTGGGGAATTGCCCTCGGCAGACCCCCTGGGAAAAGAACCATTAGGGTAGAAAACAAGTTTCCGCAAGATATTGTGTGGCCTTACGTTTAGCCCTTGCCATCCCCTATGGAGACTCCTCTACTTACAGGAAGGATAGCCTCATGCATTTGCCAGCAGAGGCAGCCAACAAAGGAGAGACATATGGATTTGAAAGCCCCACTCCGGCAACTAAGGAGTATATCTCTGGGCACAGGTGACTTCAACCCCTAGGCCCACCTGGCCCCCCGGAGGCATTCCAGATGATGACTGAACCTAGTCAGTTTTGGTACAGAATGGTTCACTAATTCCTAGGTGCATTGTCTCTGTGAGAATGTGTGAGGCATGGGTTTCTAAGGCCTTACCGACCCCTTCCTGGCACCTCAGACCAAGGCAAACACATTGTTCTTCTGGCCTCGTGTGGGTAGGAGGTCATGTCCCTGTAACTGTTCCACTTGAGGTGTTGAGAAATGGATGGCCTTTCATGAGAACAGCAAAGCAAATGCTTTATCGACTGTAGATAATTACAGACAAATGCAGATTCATAATGGATTAATGTAAGAAATTAATCAATAATCAAAGGGTATGTGGGAACATTACGAGAAAATCGCCATGTAATTTCTTAAAGGTTCATTACACATAGGAACATTTTCAAAATTAGGTAATGTTAGAAAAACATAGATGACGTATGTTACAAGGAAACCACTAGCATATATAATGCCACGTTTGCTACAATAAATCGGCCAGTTCAACACACTGCTGTTGTCTGTGTCCATTTTTATTTTTTATTTTTATTTTAGTTTTTTATTTTTTATTTTTTATTTTAGTTTTGTTTTATTTTCACTGACGCTGTCCACCCTTCGGGAACCCCTGGACCTGCTGGAGCTGGACTCCAGCAGAAAAAAGTAGGAAAAAAGGGAAAATGTTCAAAAACTTTAAAAAAATGAATACCATAAAATAGAATGAAATGAAATGAAATGATGAAAGTAAAATAGAATTTAAAAATTTTACAAAACAGTAAAAAAATACTAGAAAAGCTTAAAGAACAATCTTTTTTATTAAAATGGAAAATAAAAGCAAATTTTTTTCTCTTTCAGTATTCCATAATAATAAGAGAAAAGGAAAAGAAAATAAATAGATGGCTCAGTGAAAAGAATGAAATACGATTGACATTACATCCATTTTCCCCTAGAAGTGAAATATGAAGCACTTTATATTCCCTACACTACGCAGGCAGAGAGACTTGTTTTGATCCTCTAGAGCATGGTTAGCACAGTTGGATGGCGCTTGGTGTAACGATTCCATTCTCCACTAGATGGTGCTGCTTAGTTTACTGGGGTGGATCTTTGTGGCTCATGTATGCATGTATGTGCATATGCGAGAGAGGTGAAAATGGCGTCACCCAGCTACCCAGTCTCTGGTATCAGAACTCTGTGCTCTTGCCGACTGGCAATCAAGCCCCCTCCTTTGCCTCCAGCCTCTTTCCACTGCCCACTTCTACCCTGTCTGTGACCAAGTTGTCAGCCTGCCAGGTGGCACCTCTCTCCTGAGTTTTATCCCAGATGGGGCTGTGTTTCCAAACTCCTCACTTCTGAGTGCCCTACGGCTGACCCACTCAGACCCTTTGGGGGACGGTCTCGCCAAGCAATGGCCGGGTGCCAGCCTGTCCCTGAAAAAGTTTGTGCTATTGTGTAGCAGCAGTGTTTCAGGGATTATGGTGAATCACAACACACATCTGGAGCCAGGCTTCGCTGCCTCTTAACATCCTTGTTCCAACACCGTCAAAGGTGGCTGTTCTTCGGCGTCTGCTGGGACCTTTGCCTGTGGGGAGGCCACACAGCCTCTACTAAATGTCTTCTCAGCAGGGAAACCACCTTCTGCCCACGTGGCCTAAAGACCACTTGGACTTTGCTGTCTGTTCCTGGGGATTCGTCTTTCCCACCAGAGCTCCACCAGGTATAGAGCTATGAAGCTTCAGACTCTACATTTCCTGTTCGTATAGTATTAATGGTATCCGAACCCTTTCCTTTGTCCTTTCTCCCTTTTGTCTTAATTCTTTTATGGGTGTTTCCACTCTTTCTCTTTCTCTTCAGCTGCTTTTGAGGGGAATGCTTTTCCTGTACTCTCCCCCCTTCTCTGTCCTCTCTCCAGCAAGCAAAAACAGCTCCCTACCCTCGCAGCTTCTCTCTCCCCCAGTTCACCTCTCCACGCCACGTACCTGAAGATTTCTGTGGTTCAAGTTGTGCAGATGTTGAGTTAATCCTCAGATCAATTTTCTAGGTGTGCAAGATGGCTTGGTGTTGATCTAGCTGCATTTCAGGGACGAGAAACACAAAAAACTTTCATGCTGCTCTGCCATTTTGGCCCCTCCTCACGATTTTTTTTTTTTAATACATACAGATTGCACATGTCTCAGAATCTATACTCAGAACCTTTACCTTTTTGGTAATATCATTGGGATCACTTTCATTATTTTTAACTTATGAAAAAGCATATTTCTTTTTTTTTTAATTTTTTTTTTAAATTTATTTATTTTTGAGACAGAGAGAGACAGAGCATGAACGGGGGAGGGTCAGAGAGAGGGAGACACAGAATCCGAAATAGGCTCCAGGCTCTGAGCCGTCAGCACAGAGCCCGATGCGGGGCTTGAACCCACGGACAGTGAGATCGTGACCTAAGCCGAAGTCGGACGCCCAGCCGACTGAGCCACCCAGGTGCCCCCATATTTCTTCTTTAAATTATTATGAAAAATAATAAATAAAACTTTTATTTTATGTGTTTCTAATGATTCTACTGAATCAGCAAAATATTTTTAAACTAAATACCCTGAGCTCACTATGTAATATATATTTCTTCTCTCAAATAAAAAAAAAAAATGGGGGCCTGGGTGGCTCAGTAGTTTAAGTGGCTCACTCTAGATTTTGGCTTAGGTGATAATCTCATAGTTTGTGGGATTGAGCACCGGGTTGGGCTCTGTGCTGACAGCTCAGAGAGTTCTTGGTATTCTCTCCCTTTCTTTTCTCTTTGACCCTCCATTGCTTTCTCTCTCTCTCTCTCTCTCTCTCTCTCACAAAATAAATAAATAAACTTAAAAAAGTAAAACCTGTATCCTTCTCATTACACTTTACTTCTCCCTTTAGTTACATTCATTTTGTATTGATAAGAAGTTGAAGAGGAATATTAAGTAGTATTGGTCACCAACATTCTTTGATAATTTTTACTGTTTATGTCAATGTTAGATACAAGGTAAAAAAATGAAATAAAACAATTTATTTTTTTAAACTTGCATCTAAGTTTTCAAGAAGTGACTTTTAGTATGTTTTTTTTTGATATTTACAAATATGGAAAATTCTGGTGCTAAGGTAATACCCAGCAATGACATTAGAAATACCCATCACAGCTCATAATTATGTGTTTACATAAACAATTAACGACAAAGAAGAAACTGCAAAATTCACACCTTCAGTAAAGCATGATGCAGATCATGTACCAAATTCATACAACCTAGAAGTGAAAACCTATTAATAAATCATTATAAGTGGATGAATACCTCCATTATAAAAATGGATTACAGAATCCTGACAGACTGGTTCTCATGTTCACACCGTAAGTGATGAGCTTTAGTGGAAAGAAGAGTCAGGATAAAAAAGTCTGTGGGAGACAGAAGGGGAAAACTAGCAATGGCCTGAACCACCATCACAGGAGAAAGTCCCCTGAGGTGTGAAAATACAGGACAGCGCGTAGGGACACCTGAGCCCTGCCAATTGGATGGCAATCCAGGGAGAGCAGGAGGGAGACAGGATGTTTCAGATGCAGTGCTGTGGGCAGATGGGGTGAGAAAGTTAAGAAGGGAGTCTGGAAACAATTCAGTGATGGGAAAAAAGGGGAAAGGATACATTTAGCATCTTCCAGACACAAAGGAATAGGAAAAAGGGAAAGAAGACATAGCCCATTTCTCACCATAAGCAAAAGTATATGAGATGAAAACAGGAAAAACGGACTAATTAATACATAATATTACTTTTCATAAGAGTAAAACAGTACTGGCTAAATTATTGAACCAAAATGGAGGATGCAGAAATATAAAAAATTAAAACTGACAATGGTGGTAATAGACATTGGAAAATACAAATTAAAAAAAAGGAAATTGTAATTACTTTATACACCACTATAGAAAAATAGTTCTGCTATTTCAATAGGCTCTGTATTAAAGTTGGAGACATCTAGATAGTTTAGCATGGACTCTGTACAAGATGGACATGTCTATACATGAAGCATTCCCTATATTTACAGAGGTGGTGGTGATGTCCCCACACATTACCCACACTCCTAATGCCAGTGAATGGAGAACTTGGAATGGCACCTGCTGTGTGATTCAGCACCTATGAAACGTGCACAATAGGAAGATCACTGCAGACAGGAAGGATTGGTGGCTGCAAAGGGTTGACTGCAAGGGTGGGGGGGGGGGGGGCGCGGGGGGGAGGGCAATGGCCTGACTGCTGGTGGATTATTTCTGCAGGTGATGGAAATGTTCTCAATTTGATCATGATGGTGGTGGCCAAACTCAGTAAATATACTACAGACTGCTGAATTATACAATTTAAATGATTGAACTTTATGGCATGTAAATTATCGTAATAGACTTGTTTTGTTTTTAGAAAATACAACATGAGAAGAAGCTTCTATCACTAACTCCTTAAAATTCCTCTGGGCTCAGAGTCAGACCCTTCAGGGTCTCCACAGTGTCCCTGTTTGTCACAGGAAGTCATGGGGGTGACCATGGGGAACAGGGGCAGGTTTTTGTCTCAGGTCCCCATGGGCCTGCAGCTCTGTGTCCGCTTTGATGCTTTTGTCCCACGTTGAGCAGTAATAATCAGCCTCATCCTCAGGCTGCAGGCCCGAGATAATCAAAGAGGCCGTGTTCCCAGAGTCAGAGCCAGAGAACTGAGCTGGGATCCCTGAGGGTCTAGTACTTCCGAGCATCACAGTTTTGGGGACACCGTGAGAAATCTGTTGGTACCAGCCCACATAATATGACCCAACATTGTTGCTGTTTCCAGTGCAGGTGAGGGTGACCTTCTGTCCCACAGACCCTGACATGGAGGCTTCCTGTGTCAGCGTAGGCTGTGCCCAGGATCCTGCAACAGAGCAGTGGACACACATACAGGTGAATCTCATGGTATTGCCCACAGCATGTTCTCAAAAAGAGGGGGCAAGAAGAAGAACAGTGATAGCCCATAATCACTCCCCCTGCTTTCCACAGCCAGTCACCTGAGCAGAGAGCAAGGACAGTGAGGAGGAAAGGGGTCCAGGCCATGGTGGAGATGCCCCAGGCTGTGGTTCTGAGCCCACAAGTGACAGACCTGCACAAAGCCTCTCTTATCCTCTCCCCTCTTGGGAAAGCAGCGAGGAAGCCTTCATGCAAATCACTCTTTCCGCTGGGGTCTCTAGGGCTGAATTTGGTGACAGCTGAGTGTTGGGTGGGACTAGGTAGCCTCCCCAGGACCCCAGTGAGCACAGAGCACAGGGTACAAGGCAGGGTTCCAGACCTGGGTGCTCAGTTGAGATCCCTCCCCCACATAGACCCTCAAGGGCAGGCCCACAGTGCCCCCTGCTGTCTCAGTCTCCAGACTCACCTATGACTGGATGACTCCAGGATGTCCCTGGAGCTGAGCAGAGAGGGAATCTCTGGACTTCAGACAGCCTGTCATTCTGTCCACCCACCTCTACACAAGTTATAAAATATGATATGGTTACATAAATGTATATATACTGCAACTCTCAACATAGAACTGGATTTCCTATTCCTACAAATGATTAATGCTTCCCTTTGAACTTCACATAACACATCTGATCACTATCTTTCCTAGTGAGTCAGAAAAAAATCCAGCATGTGTCCATCACCTGCACAATTTTTTTTGCTCCTTGCAGCACTATCTGGAGCTTGCTGATAATACTTAGTTGGTGCTCGGCAAACAATTTTGAATTAAAAAATACATCAGCAAAGGAAACAAGAAAAAAATACAAATATCTCCTTTCTTACTCTATGGCTAAGCATGTATCTCTTCTTTCCTTTGGGCCGTCATCATCCATCTAAATTCTTAACCACAGACACAGGTGTCATCTTAGACACATCCTTATGCCTCACACACAACCTCCAGGTAATTCCTAAATCCAGTGTTTTCCACCACAAAAATAACCTTAATATGTCTATGCTACCCAAAACAATCTATAGATTCAAGGCAATTCCTATGAAAATTCCTATGACATTTTTCACAGAAATAGCAAAAAAAAAAAAAAAAACAAAAAAAAAACCAACAAAAAAACCCAAAAACCCTGAATTTTATAGAGCCAGAAAAGACCTCAAACTGCCAAAGCAATCTTGAGAAAGAAGAACTAAGGTGGAGGCAACATACTTCTTCCTTTAAATTATACAACAAAGCTATAATATTGAAAACAGTATGGTAGTGACCTAGAAAGGCACACATAGAGAGATGCCACAGAATAAAAAGACCAGAAAGTAATGCAAGTTCCCCTTGATCACCAGGGAGCAAGTGAGCTGAAAACAGGGCCTTTGTGACATCTCTGGAAGACAGCTGACATGGAGTTTGGTGGGGATTCAGATAAGAATATGCATGACTCATACAGAAGATGACCCAAATTCTCAGGTTGTCACTGAAGTGTCTTGACACACTTTGGGAGAAAAAGCTGGAAGTGCTGGACCCCCTGTAATGGGACACATTGATACCTGTGCATGGAGGGCAGCGTGCATCCACATGGTTAATCTGGGGTAAGAAGCACAGCCCAAAGAATGCTTTCACATGAGTCAGGCACACCTGCCAAGAGCCCCCAAGGGAGGTGCCTTCTTCTCTCTGCTGCTTCTTGCATTGGCATGGGCTTCTGGAGCCCTGGCTCCTCTGTCATATCCAGGTTACCCATTCCCCTGCTGAGTGCTGGGAATAATGAAAAAGTTCTGGAAATGGAAAGTCGTGATGGTTACAAAACACTCACTGTGCAGATGCTTAGTGCCTCTGAACTGTACTTTAAAGTGTGATTAAAATAGTAAATTTTGTTGTTTATTTTCATAATTATAAATTATGAGTTGAAAATAAAATATATTTAAGAAGCTGTCCTCATGCAAATATCCTCCCCACGCTTATATGTTACCCTATTCTAACTCATCATCATCAGTAAAATTTTACAGTAATTTTTAAAACTATTTTCTCCTGTAGATTCTACATATAAATGAGATCATGCAGCATTTGCCTTTTTTGTAGGACTTATTTCTCTTAGGGTAACATCTTCCTTTGTGCACAGATGGGGGAGATCTTTCTCATGATGCCCCACAGCCTTTCTACTGCATGGATCATCGATGAGAACCGATGCAGCAGGAAAGGAGCTCACAATCAGGGTCTGTGAGCTCAGGAAACCAGCCACAAGGTGCCCCCAGGGCATGATGGTGGCAGCTGGGGGAAACTCACATCTGTGGGATCCACTTCACCCACCTTCACGAGAACAGGCTCAGGATTTTGTAGCAGTGGTTGAGCCTCCTCCTTACCCTCACAAGCCCCACTGGGAGGTTTGCTAACCTGACACCCAAAGCTCCTCCCAGGGCTAAGCACCATCGCCTGATACCACAACCGAAGGGCAGGTAGCTAGCCCCGGTGCCAGGCCAGCCCTGTGCCTGGGATTCCTCCTCTTCTTAGTCCTTACTCAGCACCAATCTTAGTACTTTGTGCTTGGCACACAGAGCTACTCAACCAGCCCTGAGCACAGGAGCCTGGAGGGAAGGGAGGGTCTCTGCTCTGACTCCTGGAGGAACAGAATCCATTCTGTGGAGGACTGTCCAACGGTCCGCAGGCTCTGGCCGAGAAAACTAAGGAAAGTTGACTTGCCTTTGTAAAGAGAAAAAAAAGCCAGTTCAACAAGTTCTGATTTTTACACCTGGATCACCAAAGTCTCTGCATCATCATGGTTTTTTTGTTGTTGTTGCTTGTATTTTGTTGTTGTTGTTGTCGTTGTTGTTGTTTTCCTGAGACTACAAAGAGGTTGAATAGGAAAGTGGGAAGAAGGACATTGTGATCTAGAAACCATTTCCAAGTACAGTCAGTGTGCCTTCCAGTTATTTTTTTAAGTTTATTTATTTATCTGGAGAGAGAGAGCAGGAGCATGAGTGGGGGAGGGGCAGAGAGAGAGGGAGAGAGAGAATCCCAAACAGGCTAAATGCTGTCAGTGCAGAGCTTGGCTTGGGACTCAATCTCACTAACCAGGAGTCATGATGTGAGCTGAGATCAAGAGTCAGACACTAAATCGGCTGAGCCACCCAGGCCCCCCTCCAGTTATTTTAAACGGGAAGAGAGTCAGAGACCAGGGGTCTGAGCAGGCTGAGGTATTTGTCCCACTTTCCCATGTGTCTGTGTCACTGTAACCAGCACCACTGTGCCAGTTTGCACAGTAATAGTCAGCCTCGTCCTCAGGCTGCAGCCCAGAGGTGAGCAGAAGCCCTGTGCTGGCCGAGGCATCATCAGATCCAGAGAAGCGGCTGGCGATCCTGGAGCCCTGGTGTTTATCTGAGTCTGCGTAGAACCTTCAGCAGATACTGGGGAGGGCTTCCTGGCTTCTGCTGGTACCAGTATGTGCTATAACCACCAACACTGATGTCACTGCTCAGGTGCATTTGATTCTGGCTGTTCTAGGAGATGCATTGAGGGAAGGTGGCTGGGTCAGCACAGGGAGGGACCGAGAATCTATAACAGAGACACTCATAAGTGATGGGACTAAAAATGGAAAAAGTGGGAAAAAAATTTCTTAAAATGCTGAGCATGGGAAGAATCATTTGGGGCTACCTTGTGTCCCTGAGGCCAGTCCCTACCTGTGCAGTGAGACAGGAGCATGAAGAGGAGAGGAGTCCAGGCCATGGTGACACAGCCTCTGGTCCCCACAGTGGGGTGAGCTGCCCCTGGCCTCCGTTTCTCCTCCACCCTCTGCAACAGGAGGGCTGTCCATGCAGATATGGTCCATCCAGTGACTGCCCAGCCCCTCGCTGAGCCCTGGTGCTGGAGCTCAGCTCACATCACACACTGGGGAGGATGAGGGTTGGCTTCACCCCTGGGGAGAACACTAGGAGGAAGCACCTGCTGAGACAACCCACATGTCCCTGCTCAGGGGATTCTGTCAGGCCTGAGAGGACACAGCAGCTGAGTCCCTATCAGGGGCACAGGGCTCAGTCCCCAGGCCCAGGCTCCTTTGAGTTCAAGATCGTCACTGAGCCTCTGTGTAGAGATCACAGGGCAGTCCCACAATGCCCCCTGCTGGCTGAAGGGCACACACCTCACTGTGTCCCACAGCCCTGAGAGCCCAGCTGGTTTCCTAAGCTCACCAGGTCTCTTGTCTATTCACACATCAGTGATCTGAATCATGGATAATGTGATCTCATAGCACGTCTATGGTTACTGCAGTGATTTTCACTCTCAGAATGAGTCCTTCTAACGTGAGATGCAAACATTTACCACAATTAAGTGGTAAATTGTTGGCGTCTGGCAGAAAATACTACAGACATCATACCACTGTATTGGTATACAATTTAGAATATGCCTGCCTTGTGAATGTTTTACAACTTCTGTGCATTGTATCAATGAATTCCAACTACTGTCCAATAAATTGAGTTTTATTTTAATCTATTTTGTAGCTAATTTTATTGCTTACTAATTTACAAAGTTAAGGAAAAACAATGAATTTATCTTTGGTGAAGGCCAACTGATCAGTTTTTTATTATGATTTTTGCTGATGGGGTCTTGTCTAAACCTTAGTATCCTGAAGATGTTCTCCATTTTTTAATGTTTATAACTTTATATTTTACGGTTAGGTCTATAATCCATTTATTGAATTTTTTTTTATTTTTTCTTTTTTATTTTCAAGTTTCTTTATTTACTTTGAGAGAGAGAGAGAGAGAGCGCGCGCTCCAGAGGGGAAGGGGGAGAGAGAGAGGGACAGAGGGAATCCCAAGCAGGCTCTGTGCTGTCAGTGCAGGGTCTGAGGTTCTAGGTGGGGCTCCATCCCACAAACCATAAGGACATGACCTGAACTGAAAGAAGAATTGGAAGTTTAACCGACTGAGTCACCCAGGGGTCCCTAGTGATTTTGTTTTATAAAGTGAGAGTTTTAGGTAAGATTAATTCCCTTCTATGGATATCCAATTGTTCTGTGGCCATTTGTCCAAAATGCCATCCTTTCTCCTCTGGAAGTCTTCTGCAATTTTGTCAAAAATACTTATCCATACTTTTATGAGTTTGTTTCTGGGTTTTCTGTTCTGTTCCATTGGCCAATGTATCTACCCTCCATCCATAGCAATCTGTATTGTTGTGATAGGAATTGACTTACGCTTTTATAGAATTTGGGAAGAATTTTCATCTTTAGTAGATTTCATCTTCTAATCCTTGAACACAACATATCTCTCCACTGTTTTAGATCCACTTTGAGTACACTTCCCAGGATTGTCCAGATTTCAGCACCAATGGCCTGTACATATTTTTTTTTAATTTTTTTTGACATTTATTTATTTTTGAGACAGAGAGAGACAGAGCATGAATGGGGGAGGGTCAGAGAGAGGGAGACACAGAATCTGAAACAGGCTCCAGGCTCTGAGCTTTCAGCACAGAGCCTGACGCGGGGCTCAAACCCACGGACTGTGAGATCATGACCTGAGCCGAAGTCGGCCGCTTAACCGACTGAGCCACCCAGGCGCCCCTGTACATATTTTTTTAAATATGCACCCAAATACATCATCATTGAGTGGTTTTAAGTGTTCTTTTAAATTACTTATCACGTTCTTATTGCTAGTGTATACACATCTAAATGATCTTTCTATGTTGCTCTTGTATTCTTCAACATTCCCAAAATTCTTTATTACTCTTTAAATGTATATATTTATGATCATATTTGTAGCTTCCTAGGCATTTTTCCTTAGGTCCCCTATTTTTCATTCTCTGAGAACTTTTATCATTTGCATTCATTTATTCATTTATTCTTGTCCATTATAATGAATTGTGCAAAATGTTTTTCTGTAATGGTTGGTAAGATCAGGGTTTCTCTCCTTTAGCCTGTTAATATAGGAGATATATATATGTATATAGATATATATGTATATATATATCTATATATATATAGATATGTATATATATATCTATATGTATATATATATGTAGATATATATATGATTGAATACTGTTTCTAGTATTTTCTTTGGAATTTTTGTGTCCCTATTTGTGAAAGATACTCCATTTTTTGTTTGTTTTCTGCCTGGGAGCTATTGACACCAACTACTGACAGAAAATTTTGGGAAGAATCCTTACCTTAGCCAAATTCAACATATTGATCCACAAGCAAAGAATATCTATTCATTTATTCAACTTTTCTCTAATTTCTCTGAAATGTTTTGTAATTTTCCATATACAAGATTTCCATTTTTTCTAAAATATATCCTTAAGAATTTCATAATTATGTCATTATAAATGGCATTGACTTTACTTACTAATTTTTTTCTTTGAGAGAGAGAGAGGGCACAAGTGAGTGAGAGGCGAGGCTGCAGCTCAGGGACCTTGAGATCACGACCTGAGCTGAAGTCTCATGCTTAACCAACTGAGCCACCCAGGTGCCCCAGATTTTATTTTTATGTGTTGATAGTTTACTGCCTCTATATAGACCACCATTTGTTTCCACATGCTGTTTTTGTAACCTGAAGCCCAGATTTGAAGCAATCAGACCAAAAACTATCTATGATCCACCCCTAGATCCAGAGTTGGAATCAACAACTTTTGTCCTGTAACATCTCCACAGAGTAATTTTTACCTTTCAGCAATGTAGTTTGCCTTTGAAAACATGAACAAGGTGAGAATAGGTTATCAATCTAAAAAATTAACTGAAAGAAGGAATATGACACTGTTAAATCATCTCATTTCAGGACAACAAAGAGTCTGTTGAAAATCTGATAACAGAAATCACTCCTGAACCACCTAAGGGGTGATGTCACCAGGCCCAGAGAATGGAGGGAGATTCTGTCTCACTTTCCTATGGATCTAAAGCACTGCATAAGCATTAGCACTATCTTGGCATATATGACCATAATAGTCACCCTGGTTTTACTTTGTCCTCATTCTAGAGTCCAGACATATTGGAATAACTTAATTGATCAAAGCATCTTTGGATTCAGAAAATGACAGGGGACCCAGGATCCCTGATGTATATAGGATCCTGAGTGGAATCTCAGGAGAAACTAGGGAGGGATCTCTGGCTTCTGCTTGTGCCAGTATGTTTTTTTTTAATTTTTTTTATTTTTTGCCAACAATGGTGTTGCTTCTCAGGGTCAGATGAGTCCTGCAGATTCTTCCAGGGACACCCAGAAGAGGGTGGCTGAGTCAGCACTGGCTGTGGTGGGAATCTGCAAACACAGACCTTCATGGTAATGGGGTAGGGATGGAGGTAAAGCTGCTTGTGGGTGTGATCCAAAGCGGTTGACCTAGCCTCGGGGATGCCCCAGACGTCTGAGTTTAGTTCTTACATATGCAGCAAGAGGGGAACACAAGAAGGAGAAGAGTCCACACCATGATGGACACAGCCTTGCAAAGACTCCGAGGCTGGAGCTGGGCTGACCCAGGCATCTGTGATGCCTTTCATTGGTCTCTGGGAGGAGGAGCTGTTCCTCTAAATTTGTTTCCCTTGTTGGTGAACTCTGCTTCACTCTGAGAACCAGCTCAGGTATGGACTCAGGTTTTAGACATAGGGGACTGATGGGTGAGTCTCACAGTGTGTCCCCTGAGAGTGACTAAGGAGGAAGCAGCTGCTGGGACCTTCCACAAACCTGTGAGCAGAAGACTCTGCCCAGCCTAGAGGTGGGACAGACACTGAGTCCCTGTCACCAGACACAGGCACAGATAACACAGCCATGGGGTATTTGGGTGATTTGGGAGAATTACACAGAAGTCAACACCAGTGCAGACATGAGGGAAAGACCGACAGTGTCCCGTGCTGCCCACTGGCCAAATATCACTCTCTCAGTGGATGTAATGTGTTGAGGACACTGGACTGACAACATGATCACTGTCTGTTCTCAGATACCCACGGGCAACCGCACCTGAAATGTCCCCAGGTAACTGATATTAATAAACACCCTTTTCCATTATGGGAACTCCTAGAATTCCAGGAGAAAGATATGTGGGAATATAACCCTGTGCAGGGTGAGTGGGAACACAGGGAGGTGGGAAGGGGTAAGCCTGGGGGCAAATGCCTGAGCCTCTTCTTCAGCACAGCCACATGAGGGGCCTCTCATGACCTGGTCTGATGCAGGCTGCATGTCCTGCTGCAGGGCAAAGAAAGAAACAGATTCCTGGAAGGAGAGCAGGGTTCTTAGCAGCAGTAACAGAAGGTACAGATACATTAGCCACAGACACTGATGACAGGAAGACAAATGCTATGGGGTGACCACTGCATGGAGATGTCTGGACTGTGAGGGTGTTCACGGACAGATAGTAAGACAGACATTTTCATTTTGAAGAGATTTGAAACTGTTTACAACAGTTTTATTGAACTACAAGTGACTTAGAATCAACTATACATACTTAAACTTTTCAACTTGATACATTTTAAGAGGTGTATAGACACATGAAGCCATCACCACAGTCAAGTTGACGATGTGGGGCCAAGGGCAGGCTGTCCCAAGATGGGCATCTTTGGCATGAAAATTATTTTCAGTTAAAAACGTTCACAATTCAATCAATCCAAAGTAAAAGCTCTTTATTCCTCCCTCTACCGCCTGCTTGAATCAAGAACAGAGCTGTTAACAGAGATTTCTCTGTACCTAAGAAACATATCTGCATAACAGTGCAATCTTTCTTTTCCATACATCTCTTCACACTTTCCTGCTGACGGTCTCATTCCCATTTGTGTCCCCAGACCCCTATCCCTGTCCTTTCCTCAGGATGTCCGAGAAGCTTTCTGTTGTATGACTGTCTTTGAAATTTCAGGTGTATGTGGATTCCCCATCAGTATGAAACTAAATTTGATTAATGTCCTATTAGTCTTTCCCATGTTGATTTGATTTTTAGTCCATAGGAACTTCTTCCTCCATGACGGACGTCAGAGAGGGCAGGACATGTGAACTTGATTAAATGTGATGCAGCAGCTGACATCCTGGGACATGTGACATACAGTCAGCAAAGGTGATTTCTTACCATGTGAGCCCCACACAATCTGTGTCTGCGGAGTCCAATGGAGCAAGAGTAGTATGAGGACATTTTTCTCTCTACATTTCAATTAGCGGAAGAAAATATTGTGGCGCTAGTTCCTTGGGCTCAGCAAATCTTAGTAAAAATACAACAAAACAAATTTTAGTTATTGATCCATTTCTTCCCAGAGATGATCTTTGTTTTCCTTTGTGTCTTTAGTGTTCTATGCCCTAAAAAGAAATTACTATGGGACAGACAGCAAACATAGGCCCTAGAAGATTTCTTCTGGAGTCAGTCCCACAGATTGGTGAGTCCACGGTTCTCCTCAGACTGGGGTCAGTTTGGATAAAATCTGATGTGGGTTACAGACTGTTGCTAAGGGGCATCTTGGAAGCCAAAGTGCAAAATTAGTGGTGCAGGTCAAGCACTTAAAAGCTGTTAAAATGTTCACTTCCAAAAACTCAGTTCAAGGGCTAAGTTGTTCAGGGAACATGTTAGACTGATACTAGGTCATTCACCAACCTCAAGAAGACTTCCATTAAATGAAGTAACCATGAAGCCCCACAGTCCCCAGCCCCATGGTCTATTTCTCCTAGATATTAGTGTGGCTACAAGAGGCTTAGCCAGAAAAAAAATTGATGAGCATTTTCTTTCTTATCATTCTACATTTTAATAGCTTGGATTTTGACCAGTGAGACCATTCTCTCTGGTCTCTACCCTCTGGAATGTACTTACCAGGGTGGAAGTTGGTGGCCATAGAAACAGAGTAGGAACCCAAGTCTCTCTGTCTGTCTGTCTGTCTTTCTCTGTCTGCCTGCCTGCCAGTAACTGATGGACAAATCCTATGTAGTTCCACTCATATGAATATTCTAAGTAGGGAAACTCTTACTAAAAGCATAGAACAGTGGTTGCCCGGGACTGAGAGCAGAAATGGAAAACTGTTGCTCAGTGAGTAGAAAGTTTTGGTTATGCAGGATAAATAGGCTCCAGAGATGTGTGATACAACATAGGATCTCTAGTTAACAATATGGTATTCTGTACTTTAGAATGTGTTAAGGAAATAGATCAGGTCATGTGTTCTTGCAACAACAACAAAAAGACATATATACATATTTTGAGGGGATAGATAAGTGTAGTATGTAGATTGTGTTGATAGTATCACAGGTGACCCATATGTCCAAACTCACCAAGATGTATATATTCAGGGGCGCCTGGGTGGCTCAGTTGGTTAAGCGACCAACCTCAGCTCAGATCATGATCTTGCAGTTCTTGAGTTCAAGCCCTATATCGGGCCCTGAACTGTCAGTGGAAAGACTGCTTGGTATTCTCTCTCTCTCTGTCTGTCTGTCTCTCTCTCTCTCTCTCTCTCTCTCTCTCAAAATAAATAAATAAACTTAAAAGAAAAGATGTAAAGGGGCACGTGGGTGACAGTCAATTGAGCAAAGACTCTTGGTTTTCGTTCAGGTCATGATCTCATGGTTCGTGGGATCAGGGCTGATGTCTAGCTTTGTGCTTGCTTGGTATCTCTCTCTCTCTCTCTCTCTCTCTCTCTCTCTCTGTCCCTCTCAACATAAATATAAACATAAGTAAAGAAACATTAAAAAATATGTATGTATTCAATAGGCAGTATTTTTGTATACACTATTCTACAACAAAGCTAAAAGTAAAACGACTAAGAGAAAAACCATTAACTTTCTATGTTTCTGCTTTTCTCCAACATTTTAAATTCATGCTGCTACTTATACGTTCCCAGACTATTGTCCTCAATGTTCTTGCAATCTTTTTTTCTGAAAACTTCTATTTGGACTCATTTTTGAATTCTTTACAAAAGTGTACTTCTCTTTGCATAAAATCTTTTCATGTTTAAATTGATGTCTTCAAATCTTATATGATTTATGATATTAATCAGTCAGTGACTCCCAATATGCAGATTTTGAACTCCAGTGGTAAAGTCATTTAAACCAACCTGGGCCTCAGGTTGCAGTTACTGAGTACTCTGTAACAAAACAAAACAAAACAAAACAAAACAAAACAAAACATATTTTTGACCTAAGTACTCAGAATGGTACATACAAAACAAACATAATATGACACAAAACAGCACATCCAAACACTATATTGGTGTATATGCAGATTTTAAAGTTTTTTTCTTGCTAATTCCATTCAGCTACTTTTACAGCTATCTCAAGTAAACAGTTTCATATGGGTATCTTTTCAGACTTTCCCCTCATTCTTCAATAAATATATATATTATCAAATGCATGCCATCTCTACACAAGTGTGCTTAAGTGATATTATGTATATATGTATATATATATATATATATATATATACACACACACATATATATGTATGCATACACATATATACATATGTATGTGTTTTTGTGTATATATATTTTCTGTCTTCTTCTACATTTACCAAGTATACAATGAGGGCATCTTTCAAAGTTCACAATACACCTACCTCACTCATTTGAATAGATTCTCAGTGTCACAATGGACTGCAATGGATAGAAATACATGGTGAGTCTTTTTTTTCTTTTACAACTTTGCTAAGTGACAATCCTCTATGTGTTTATTTCCAACACGCAGAAGTTTCTGTGGATGAGGTTCCTAGAAGTGGGGATCTGGGTGTGGTTTGGAAAGAATCTAGATGGAGGGGTGTCCTGGGTGAAGGAAGATATAGTGGGTGATAATGCCCAAGGTCACAAGACAGCAGAGCCTGTGGGAGGAATATACAAGTCTGTGATATCTGACCATGAAGAAGAAAGGAAGGAAGTTGGTTGGAGAGCATGCAGGCTTGAGGGAGAACAGAGACCATGAGAGTTTTGGAGGAAATATTACACGGGGAAATCAGGAGGAGGGCATGAATCAAAACATAATCATTAGTGAGATCATCCAGGAGAGGTAACCAGCAAGGCCTCTGGGGATGAGGGATGGAGAAGTAATGATGACATATGGAGTCTCTATTGGATGATGATGTCAATGCAGTCATTTGGTTTCATAACTTTTATAGAATTGATTCAATTTCCTCCTTTTCAAAAATGTGGAGTATATAAGGAATTATGTGTAGATAAAAATGGTTCAGGTCAATATTTGGCAATAGAAGGTGGGGGCCATCCATGAATGCTTGTAGCGAATCAACAAATGGGGTGGGTGGGGATATCAGGAGGGGAGTGGACTCACTGGTGGAGGACGTGTGGAATTAGAAGAACGGGGGAAACCACATTCAATAAGGAGGAAGTGGAAGAAAATCAAACCTACCTGAGAATGTGAGGGAGCCCGCTATCATCTGACATTTTAATACTTTGGCTGTTATCACAATTGATTTATTTCTACTTCTACTTTGAAATCAAGGTGACAAGGCAGGAGTCAGGGTGAGGGGATAATCATGACATGGAAGAAATGGCATTTTCTCTCCCCCTTACCCTGCTGGTTCCTTCACTTCCTTATTTATACTCCCTGTTCCTCCTCACTCACAGACATAAAATCATCGGTCAGCATTATCATCGTCACAGTCCATACACCCCTCTAGGGTTAGTCCCACTCACCTCACTAATCACCCGCCTCCGTGGAATCCACCATGCTCCTTCTTCCCCAGTTGAATCCCCCAGTGGACTGTGGCTGCAGGTGCACATGGCCATGCTGACTGCTCCCGCTGTGAATTTAGGAGACTTACTCTAGGGCGTCCCTACTTCAGACACTGTGTGATAATTCATCTCTCATGTCTCTCTCTATAATCCATTCTTACGTTTTTCTCTGTCTGCAATGTGTGGTCAGACGTTCCTCAGTTCCCTTGAAGTGAGAAAGTATCTTCCATCCCGACTCCCAACTGGAAAATAGAAGCTAGAAGATAAGTTGCATGGGATCACCTACTAACTGTTAACAATGCTTATCTTTTGTTTTCTTGTTGATGACACAAATAAGATGTTCACAATTTTTTTCAAATATGCTTTCACATTCTTCAGGGAATTTTACATTGTCCTTTAATATGCAGATTGCACACAGTCTCAGGATATTTGCTCTTAGTGTAACAGCACTCCCACCGGTCTTAAGGATGAACTTGCTTCAAATTTATACACTCCTTGTTTGCTGACCTAAGTCCCTTGGTCTTCAGCAGAATTAACCTAATTTCCTTGAAATTTGCATACCACTGGCCTTGAGTAATGAAGGAACGAACTTTTCCAGAGGAGAAGACCTGACCACATTTGAAACAGCTGCAAATGATGCCAGCAAGTCCGTTCAGGGTCATGTCCGTATAGGATTAGCCGATTGCACACTTGTTTCTCCTACATGGAGCCCACACCATTTCCTGCACCTTCCTCTATAAAACTATAGGGCTTCTCCTGGATGGGGAAGAAGGTCTCTGAGACATTTGTTCACCATCTTCCCAGGTTGCTGGCTTCCTGAGTAAAGCACACATTCCTTTCCAACCATCCCTTGTCTCTCAAGTATTGACTTTCCAGCGGCAACTAGCAGAATCTGAGTTAGGAACCAGTTCTCTGATAGTATTAGCATTTTTACTTTGTTGGTAGTATTTAAGAACAATTTTCATTATGTTTAGCATATTAAAAAGTATCATTGTTATTTAAATTATTGTTGAAATAATAGAAACTTCATTTTACATATTTCTCATGACTTTAGTGAGTGCAATATTTTTAAACTAAATACCCTGAGGCATCTGCAAGCAGAAAATTAGGGGTCCCCAGGGAAGAAACAATATAAAGAGGAGACAGCTTTCCTGCCCCAAGAGCACTCATTTGAGGCCCCCAGCTATTTTCTGTGGTCTGTGCCCTGCAGGTTCTACTTGCCCAGCACCCATACTGAGCACTTTCCTGGGTGGAAAAGAAAAGAGAAATGCAACAAGGTCAGGAGTTCAGGGTTTGAGGGGACCAAAGGGGATGTCAACCTACCAGTCTCCAGCAGGCCAAGAAATAGCCTGAGTGCTTCAGAGACAATGACCCAGAGGGAAAAGTCCCAGCCCAGGAACAAAAGTAAACATTGACCTAAAGCACATGCTTGAGTTGTTTTTGCAGGATTGAAACCTTGCCCCACAGGTTAATGAGGTTAAAACAGTCACCAGCAGGACCCCCACTGACACCCCTTCTTTTTCACAGGAATGTTCATCTATTTCAGAGGCAAACAGCAGAAAGAGCCTGGGAGCCTAGACCAGTTTTATCTCCTGCAACAGCTCCACCAGTGCAGATGGACCAGGGAGTGTCCTCCAGGGACCTCTGCCTCTTTATAATGTTAAGTCTCTGCCCTAGGAGGAGGACAAGCTTCACTAACATACCACAGGGTGCAAACACAAGCTTATGTTCCCAGTACCTCTGCACAACGTTATGCCCACCCTTACATGGGATGACAAAAGTCACCTTACTGAGCATTCATTCTAACCCTGAATGAAAGAAAGGAACCCACTCACCCTAACTCAGGGAGTCACAGCTTTGGAAGTTATCCCCCCTGATTTCCTCATTTGCCACAGATCAAATTTACTTTGTGTGGCAGCATCTGGTGGAGCCTCTCCCTGTGACTCACCAAGGAAGGAACTCGCAGTAGTTCCCAGACATCTCTACATGATATATTTCATTCTTAAGTACAAAAGCTGACTCTTTCTCCCTATTGTTTACCTGTGGTTTTAGCTATATTTATTGAATGTATTAATAAGAAACGGTGGAGAAATATTAAGTAAAAATTGTGATAGCAATTATCTTTCATCACTTCTGCCTTTTATAGCAATGTTAGATCCAAGTAAAAAATAAAACACAGTAGGGGTGCCTGGGTGGCTCAGTCGGTTGAGCGGCCGACTTCGGCTCGGGTCATGATCTCACGGTCCGTGAGTTCGAGCCCCGCGTCGAGCTCTTTGCTGGCAGCTCAGAGCCTGGAGCCTTCTTCTGTTTCTGTGTCTCCCTCTCTCTCTGCCCCTCCCCCATTCGCGCTCTGTCTCTCTCTGCCTTTCAAAAATGAATAAATGTTAAAAAAAATTAAAAAAAAAATAAAACACAGTAATTAATTTAGAAAGTATCTATTTTCAAAGGAAATCATGATTTATTATGATTTTTTTTACATAAATGAGTTTTTCAAAAACAATTCTGGGTAGCTGAAATGATATCCACCCAGAAAAACCAAAATACCTATTAAAGCTCTTAAAAACACCAACACAATTAAGACGACAGGAAACTACACAAGACTTACATCCTGTTAACATAAGACAGGTTATGTACCAACTTCTCACAACCTGTTAGTGAAAATAAATGAATAAATAAATGCGGCACTAATGACTGAATCCTGGCAGCCTCACTCCCATGCTCACACCACAAGACATGAGCTTCAGTGGAAAGAGAAGTCAGTTCCAGAAAAGGCTGTGGGAGATGGAAGGGGAGAGCTAGCAGCAGGCATGAACCACCGCCAGAGGAAGAAAGTCCCTTGAGTGTGAAGACACAGGACAGCCTGTGTGGAGACCTGAGCCCTGACCACACAACTGGCATCCAGGACGAGCAGGAGGGAGACAGGACGTCTCAGATGCACAACTGTGGGCAGATGGGGTGAGAAAGTTGGGAGGGGAGCTCTGTGAATATCTCAGTGGAGGTAAAATTGGGGGAAGGAGGCATTTAGCATCTTCCAGACACAAGGGAGTAGAAAAAAAGGGAAAGGAGACACAGTCCACCTCCCCACCACAAGTAAAGCAAAAACATATGAGACAAAAACTAGAAAAATTAATTAACACATAATATTCTTTTTCATAACCCAATAGAACAACTGGCTAAAATATTGAGGAAAATGTTTGTGTGCACAAATGCGCAAAATAAAAAGTGACAAGAGAATAATAGACATCGGAGAATAAATTTTTTTCTAAAAACCGAAATTCCTAATTATCTTATAGGCCACTATGGAAAAATAAACAATGATCATTTTGACAGCCTGTGCATTAAAATTGGAGCCATACAGAAGCTAGCATGGCCTTCGCACAAGGGTGACAAGCAAGTAAGTGAAGCCTTCCGTGTATTTCCAGATGGTGGTGGTGATGCTCCTACAACGATGCCAGTGAATGGAGCGCTTACAATGGTACATGTTCTGTGATTCGGCACCTGGGGAATGTGCTCAGTAGGGAAATCACTACAGACAGGAAGGAATTATTGGCTCCAAAGGGCTGAGTGCAGGGGGACAATGGCCCCGCTGCTGGTGGGTCAGGGTTTTCTCTGAAGGTGATGGAAATGTTGTCAATTTAATCATGACGGTGGTGGCCAAAGCCTCTACGTATACCTACAATTATTGAATATTTATACTTTTTAAATTTTCCACAGACCCTGTGTCATGGGAAGTTGGGCTCTATTCCCTCACCTGCATGTGCTCTTGTGACATCTGTGATCATCTTGTGTCTTCACACAATAGCATCATCTGTGTGTCACTCCTTCCTCCTCAAGGACAGGTCTCACCACAGAGGTGTCTCCCCTACAGGAGCCTTCACAGAAGCTTCTCAATAAAAGAGACTCAGAGACAAGGTCTGTGAGTTCAGGGGTTTTTGTCTCACTTCCTCGTTATCTGTGACACTGTGAGTAAAGGTAGCTGCTCCCACTGCCATGAGCTGTAGCACAGTAATAGTCAGCCTCGTCCTCAGGCTGCGGCCCAGAGATGAGCAGAAGCCCCGCATTGGCCGAGGCATCTTTGGACCCGGAGAAGCAGCTGGGGACCCCAGGGCCCTGGTGCTTATTTGAATCTGAGTAGTAGTACAGGAGATACCGGGGAGGGCTCCCTGGCTTCTGCTGGAACCAATTTATGTAGTAGCTGCCAACATTGTAGCCACTGCTCAGGGTGCAGGTGAGTCTGGCTGTTGTTCCCGGAGATGCAGACAGGGAGGCCGGCTGGGTCAGCACAGGCTGGGACAGGGAACCTGCAAAGAAACAGGGAGAAATTTCTCAAGATTCCGACTTCAGGAGGAGTGATTTTGAGGGCTGCCCAGTTTCCATGAGGCCTTTCCCCACCTGCACAATGGGAGAGGAGCATGAGGAGGACAGGAGTCCAGGCCATGGTGATATAGATCCTGGTCCCCACAGCTGGCGGGGCTGCCCAAGGCCTCCTTTTCTCCTCCACTATCTGCCAGAGGAGGGCCGTCCATGCAAATGAGGCACATCTGGTGACTGCCCAGCCCCTCCCTCGGCCCTGATGCCGGAACCGGCCAGACACCACACACTGAGGAGGATGGAGGTTGGCTTCACCCCTGGGGAGATCCCTGGGAGGAAGCACCTGCTGAAACAACACACAGGTCCCTCCTCAGGGGACTCTGCCAGGCCAGAGAGGACGCAACTGCTGAGTCCCCATCAGGAGCACAGGGCTCAGTCCCCGGGTCAGGTGCCCTTGACTGAATGGTCCTCGCTAAGCAGCTTTGTAGGAAGCACAAGACAGTCCCACAGCACCCCTCCTGGTCACAGGGTACAGCACTCACTGTGTCTCAAAGCCCCGAGAGCCCAGCTGGTTTCTGCAGCTCACCAGGTCCCTGTCTTTGCACACATCCGTCGTCCAATCCTTAGCACATGTTCCCCCTGCTATCTGAAAGTACATCACCCCTAAGAATCTTAGCCACAAACGGAAGAAGGCAAAGAAGCCATTAACATTACTTTATATGGACAATTGGTTGCATGTTTCCTGACTCAAAAAGCAACCTTTCCTAGGCTCCTCTAATACCTATGGACACATCTTGTTCTCAGATGCACAAAATGTATGGAGAGTAAGAGCACATAACGTACACAGTTCAAAGCTCTGGTGCCCTGGTGCTGAGATGCTGTGTGTGCAGTTCTCAGGAGAGGAGCTAGATGGCACCCTTGATGCTGCTTGATTGTGCCCTGTCTCTGTAGAGGCTTCCTGCAAAACAAAGGCTGGATGCTATTTTGGTTCTTCTTCCTTTGTAAAACTGAAAATCCTCCTCAGATTTCTTTTAGCAGCAAAGACAGGTACTAATGTAAATGTTTCCTAGAAGGTAAGTGGCTTAAACAGAACTTTCAAAAGGTAAAGATACCTGTACCATGATTCTGATCCTTGTGCTTAATTATTGTAACTTCTCCCTCCAGGAGAAGCCCTGTGCATAT
This sequence comes from Panthera onca, assembly GCF_046562875.1. Lineage (NCBI taxonomy): Eukaryota > Metazoa > Chordata > Mammalia > Carnivora > Felidae > Panthera > Panthera onca. Next base: position 19,603,973 of record NC_138350.1, read on the forward strand.
ATAATTAATTACAGGATGTTCTAGACAAAGCTGAATGACCCAGGTGTGCATCAGGTCAGGTGTCAGAGAAGAGGGGACACTTGAGCTGCTTGGAAGAAATTGTAGAGGTTGTTCCCAGGAAAGGAATAGAAAGAGAATTTTGTAGGAATACACTCACCTAGTGGCATATTCCAAAGAGGATAATTCAGCCAACATCTCAAAAAATTGAACTGAATGTGTTGCTAATAATTACATTTGATTTATTGATCAGTAGATAAATACATACATACATACATACATACAATAGCTTTGGTTAGCTTCACATTTACCAGTGAAGAGTGTCCCATACTTTTTAATCTTAGGAGTTGACTTTATATTCCCCAAATTTGTAGGTTCTGCATATCTGTGTCATGTATCTCTTGTCAGGAGTTTATTTTGGTGTCATAACATTTCCTTATGTTAAAAGAAAATTCCCTACCTGTATTTTATTACACATTGTCTTAGTTTAATAGAGGTTAAATGTGAGACTTTAATGTTTTTCAGATGTGTTCAATGTCTGAGCATTTGCTTCCATAAACCCTCACTTTCTCATTGCACCATGGATCCACCTCAACTTTCACTGTGCAAATGATTCCCACACTTCTCGACTCAAAGCCCTTTTTAGTAAATTTCTGTGACCAGAAACACCCACCTCCTTAAGACAGTTTGTCTCAAGGCAGTCAGAGGGATCTTCCTCGTCGAACTCAGACAGGTCCTTCAGTGCTCTTGGCATAAAACCCAAAGTCTTTCCTACCCAAGGTGTTCATTATGGTCTGCCCCCGCCCCCAACTTCTCCACTCCCTGAACAGCCACGCCCCTTGATCTCTACCTCCAACTTCCCTTCTTTCCTATTACTTAAAATCCTGAATTCCCATCTCTTCCAAGGTCTCCAAGCTGCCTCTTCCTCAGCCTGTTGGGAGGAGACGCGAGATAACCTCAGATCGTGGATGAAACACATATTTTGGCAACTCTGAGTAGAACTTTATTTATAGCAGGATATGCATACATCATCCCTCATAAGAAAAAAGCTAGAGGTGGAAAGATAGATAGATGATAGATAGATAGATAGATAGATAGATAAGTAGATTATAGATATAGATATAGATATAGATATAGATATAGATATAGATAGATCATGGCCCTGTTCAAGTTGAAAAACAATAAACAAAAGTGTAAAGAATAGCCTGCATCCATGTCCAACCACAAGGTCTCACTTTGCTGACTCTTCCACCTTTCTTTGTCCCTCATCCTCCTCCCTTCCTGAACATAAAACAAATCCAAACACTCCATCATCAGTATGGCTTTCACTGATGTATGAACTTTGAGAGATTTAGCACGTTACCTTCATGTTCAGTGTTCCAGAGTTCTTGTACATTAAAGCAATGGGTTCCAACTACTCTCACATTACATGTATCTGTGTTGTCATTTCCTACATCTCAGGAGAAAGAAAGGGATGACTGTGTTCTCCACATGAGCTCACAGAAGGGAAAATCAAAACAGGGCATGAAGTTGCTCTAACCATGATGGGATGTGACTTCACAGAGTGGAGAAACCATCTGGTGACGTTGTGGACCAGGGGTCAGAGGGTGGACACGGCAGGGCAAGACCTAGGAAACTATGTGGTCCAGGGAGAGCAACTGAGACAGGAGAACAGGAGGTGGAGACACAGGAGGCTGTGCTCACAGGAGACGCTCAGGACTGTGAGGCAGAAGGAACTCGGGGAGAGAAGGAGGAAGAGGATAGTGTGAACTGGGGGTTCCTGCTCTGACTGACCCGTCAGATGGTGCTGCCTTTGACTGCAGGCAAGCATTAGATAAGGAGATGGTTCTCTATTAAGAAACTAGTTGAAGACCTGGGAAACAAGTAGAAATAGTGAATTTCAAGCTCATAAATGGTGGACCCTGACCTTGGTGGCAGCAAACAGTGACTGTGCCTGAGGCTGGTGTCCAGGCGTGGTGAGCAGTCTCCACCCAGGTGTGGATGTGTAAGAAGGACAGGAGCCTGGGACAGAACCCAGGGTACCATACCCCTGTACAGAATGGGTGAGAGGATCCCCCATGAGTCCCTAAGTCCAGGCTGGCTCTGGTACCCAGTCCCTTCATCATTCGTGTGGCATGTGTGTATTAATGATGTCCTACCTTCTGGTGAGCCGGGGGTAGGTTTGTCTTTCCCAGGTTGATGCCCAGGGAGGGCTGGTGACAGTGAAAATATGATTGGTGGTAATGTTTGCAGACCTGTAGACTCAAGGGTGAGTTTGGGACAGGTCATGAGAGTCCGTGAGGGTGGAGCATCCAAGATCAGACTGAAATGCCTGGGACAGTGGGCATCATGAAGTGGGGCTGAAGAACAGGAACCTCTCACCCCACCTGCACATCCCCAGGACCTCCAACCACAGGGAGGCAGACCTACAGGATCTTTCTCAACCCCCTCAGCTCCCAGGGGAAGGGGCACTTCATTCTGGTCACTGCTCCCCACCCCCACTTCCTCTTCTCTTTCTCTGCCCAGGACCTCAGTCTGTAGCCCCAAGTGTGCTGTGTAGTTTCCAGGTCTTGTAAGTAATAAACCCGTATTTTTCAAAGATTCCTGATGGTTGTAGCTGAAGAATACCTCGTAGGCATAATAAGAACCACAAGGGTGGGTCTGGCCACCACTTCGATTACGGACAAACTAAGACCCCCATAAAACATTAGCATCCATTCCTGAAGAGAGAACACTGCCTCCCACCATCTGCAACCATTGACTTCATTGTTCATTTCCAGTGCACAGCCCAGACACATCACGATTATTGACTACTCAGCCCATGGGATACAACTCCATCAACTGGAGTGATGGAGTTACATCAGCCAAACTTACATGTGGTTTCTTTTGTCTCTGAACATACAGGCTCCCCTCCTTTTCAAAGTCCCTCAGGTCAGCACCCTTTCGCCCCGCCCCTTCGGCGAAGCAGGTTCACGCCCTCGCAGCAGTAGATTGGATGATGTCACACTGTGCACCCTATTCGAGACCCGAGACTTCCTAGATGACTTTACATGCATGCCCTAAGGTGCTGTTATTGTGCTGCAGAGTATAGTGATCTGTGACAACACAGCAGTACGGTGTGGCTGCCATCACGGTGTCCCGTACGAGAGTGTCACCACCATAAATGCAATGCCGTGCTTCACACATTCACCCTCCTGCTCCTTCCTCCACCTCCTGTCGATCACTGACCTTCAAACACTCCAGAGTCGTGCCTTTTCTAAAATGTAATCCAATCACAATTGTGTTATGCAGCACTTTAAATGTTCTCCTTTCTGGAGAAATATGTATTTACAATTGGTGTATGTTACTGTGACGTCAGAGGTCATTTGTTTTACAGCTGGCTAAGTTCCCAGTGTACAATGTACAGCCTACTGGAGGAAATCTGTGTCACGTCAAGTCTTGGAGATTATGTAAAAAGCTGGTATAAACATCCGTGTGCAGAGTTTTCATTGCTTTTACATGTGATGGGTATGAAGAAAGCTTCTACAGACATTCACATTCAAGATTTGCTCTGGGCAGATTGTTTTTATTTCACCTTTTCAATTTGAAGTTCGGCACGTTTCCTGTATTCCCCACAAATATCAGCATACAAGCGAAACTAGTCATCTGGTTAAAGCTAAGCAAAATGGTACCAGATGCAAAGAGAGTTGATTTGTCCATCTAGCAGAGCAGGGACAGTGCTGAGGCCCCATCGAGAGGCTCAGAACAGGGAAGATGTTTCACTCATTGAAAGATCAGAAGACAATAAATGAATATAAACTAGCATGGAAGTAAATTGTCATAGTTCATGAGGACAAGGACTTTCTGGTACCATAGCGACCATCTGTCTATGAATGAACTAATCTGAGTGACCTTGAGGAGAGAAGGCAGAGGAGGAGCCTCACTCCTATGGCGTGCAACTGGATGGAGCGGGACACAGGGCATCAGCCAAAGAATAAGCAGAACTTACAGACTAAGCTGAGCACGCAGCTGCTGGGTTATTCACGCTCTTCACAAATGAGTAACTAGGTTTTTGTGTCACTTCCCCACAGGTCTGGAGCACTGTGTGAGCACTGAGACTGCTGTCCCACGCTGAGCAGAAATAATCAGCCTCGTCCTCAGCCTGGAGCCCAGTGATGGTCAAGGAGCCTGTGCTGCCAGACTTGGAGCCAGAAAATCAATCTGGGACCCCCGAGGGTCGATTGCTATTACCATAGATGAGGAGTTTGGGAGCTGTTCCTGAGAGTTGTTGGTACCAGTTCACATATTCACCACGCCCGATGTTGGAGCTGCTTCCAGTGCAGGAGATGGTGACCCTCTGGCCCAGGGCCCCAGACACTGAGGGCGGCTGAGTCAGCACAGACTGAGCCCAGGACCCTGGAAGGGGGAGAGACACAGAGAGGATGATGATATGGTCTAGAGACAAGAGGAAGAAGCAGGGCCCATTTTGTCCTCCCAGGAAAGTGTGTCCCTTTCCCCTGTCCCCACATTCAGTCACCTGTGCAGTGAGCGAGGAGTGTGAGGAGGAGAAAGGACCAGGCCATGGTGGAGGTCAGCACGCATTCCTGCCTTCTGTGGCCCCACAGCTGAGCAGAGCCTCCCCTAATCTCTCCCTTCCCCTCTTCATCCTCTGAGAGAGGGAGGGCCCTTCCATGCAAATGAGACTCCCAGCTCTCTGACCCCTCACTGGCCCTGGGTCAAAGGCCTCTGACCGATGATGTCAGGAGGGGTGGGGATGGGAGGGGCTGTGTAGAATCAGGGTATGGGGAGGTCCCAGTTTTGAGCCCTGAGCAGAGGGCACAGTCAGTGCCAGTTCTGCAGTCACAGCTCTGATCATGGTTTACCCCTCAGAAACAGGACCGGTGCACCCCCTGGTGTCAAGACCCAGACCCATCATAGTGTGCATGGTGAGGAGAGGACACAGAAATAGCTCATGCCTCCCCATTGCTCTGATTCCTGTCCCCTGCATTAGGGCCAGACCAAGTGTCCCCTTAATATGGCTTCCCATCATCTCAGGGGAGACTATCCTCTACTCAGACTCCTCAGGCTGAATGTGTCTAGGGCTCCCTGGCTGTTCATGGGGCTTTATACAAACTCGTCTTAGATCAGGGTCATGTCCAGATCAGTGACTAGTCCCCACGGATACATGTCCCCATTGTGCATTGTGTTAGGTGTTTCCTGTGGTGTGATTATTCCCCCCTTTACAGACGTCTCATTACCCTGAGGTTCCCACAACACCAAGGAGACTGGCAGCAATTCTCTGCATTGTGTGAGCAGAAGCCCTCGTGTGTAACCCTAGAGGGGTTACACACTGAACATCTTTGTCATCTGTCACTACTTCCACCTGTTTGACATAACAGTTCTCCACACACTATGGGCAATGGTTCCTCCTAGGATTCCTTTTCCCAGCACACAGACACAAGTCTGAAGGATCCCTGCCAGGAGAGGTTGTGTGTGGCATTGGCCTTAGGGCACAAGGGGAAAATATGTGGGAAGATCCAGGCGGGAACGTGACAGCTGCAGATGCTCTGACAGGGATCCAGTGACACAGTTTGCGTATTTGTCACCACTTAGCCAACTTGGCACATAAAAACGGATGAGTGTTCTTTTACATGAAATTCGTCTCAATAGGATTGATTAAAACTCAAAGATAACGCCCTTGTGAATCACTAGTACATTGTTCACAGATCTGTGCTTCTCGCAGGGAGAATATGGATGGAAATTATGGTTTAAAAATTTGGTGGAAAAACAAAGGAGAAGGAATGACCCCTGTTCTCATTTAATAGAGTTCCATAAACATTTTGTGAAATCATGTGATGTTTTTCTCTTGAGTTTGTTTTTTTTTTAATCATTGCTTTGGCCCTGCAGGCAGGAAAGATTGACGCGGTGCCCAGTAAAACTCCAAGAGGGGCCTGTTCCTATGAGCTTCAGAGCCATTTCAGTGATGGGATTCAAACACAGAGCTTCAAGGAACGAGCCGTTGGGGTCAGATTTGTCTCTTGGGTGGGCACAGCTGTAGCCCTCTACCTTGTGTCCAGCATGTTCAGGACAGAGCATTTATTCATGCAACCGCCCATGACTAGAGGAATGAGTCCCTATTATCCAAGTTCACCTGGACCCAGAAGTTTCTGTCAAAGGTCCCACACCTGAATAGTGGAGAGGCAGAGACAAGGGGGCCTCTGTCCCTGACATCACAGGCCCTGAGGCCCTGGGTTTGGGAAGAAGACATTTCAGCAGAGGTCAGCCTGTTTGTAGGTATCACTGGGGTGACGGAGGGAGCAACAGCCCAGCTCTGAGAACCAGGTGAGGCTGTGACTCACATCCCGATGAGCCTGGAACTCTATGGGAGCAGAACTCAGGCTGCTGCTCCCAGAATCAATGTACTGATCAGCCTCAAGCACTGACTGGAGCCCAGAGATGGTTGGGGACTGAGCTGTTGATGGGGACAGACACTTGCCCTGGGATTCCTGAACAACAGCCTCGTCCCAGGAGATCAGGTGTCCAGAACATGTCCTGGCTGCCCTGGTGACAGGGCCCCAGTCACCCTCAATGTCCCTGTTGCTTTCTAGTGATGGAGAATCTGACACTGAGGATGGCTGGGTAAGCAGAGTTTGACCCTGACTTCTGGAGGGACAGAGACACCTGGAAACTACAGAATCCAGGACACTATACCCTCAGAGAAAGGAGAAGGTTGTGTGTGTGGTTTTGTGTGTGTGTGTGTGTGTGTGTGTGTGTGTGTGTGTCTGGGTGTGTGACCTAAAATGAAACCAGGTGGCCTTACATCCCTCTTATTCCTTCTCTACATCCTGAGAGATATTTGCCCATCTCCAGGGTCATAGACCTTGCATTTAAAGGCAGATATCTCAAATACCAGTTCCCTGGGGGAGGAATTATTTAGTCAGTGAGGATTCATTGGAGAGAAGACTTGTTAACACTTCCCTGGATCAGAAGTCTTGTTGAGTGACAGCAGGAAGGAGAATATGAGGGTTTTCATGCAGCTCTATTATCTGGTCATTCTCCTCCCTAGAGATGGGTCCCAGAAATGGGAAACTGCAGCAAGATCATTCCCAGCTTTCTCTGAAATCCTAACTTGGAGACAGAGGTCAGACCTGAAGAGCCAGAGGGACTGAAGCCTGAGGGACAAAGGAGAAGAGGGGGGAAGAGGTGAGAGGGTGTGGGGGCTGTTGTCATGGAGAGTCTGTAGAATCTGGTCCAAGTTCATGTCTAGCTTGTTCAGAGAGAGGAGACTGTGTCTCTGACCAGGGTTATTGTCACTATATCAGCCGTGGATGCATCCGTACTGACACAAGGTCACAGTCTATGGAATAAGGTGGTGGAACTAATGTGTGGATGAATGTTGGCTGGGCAGCACGTTCAGGTGCAGGCACAGTATTTACTCCTGTGCATCTTCTCCGGACCTCGTGGGGACGTGCAGTTGGGCTCTGTTACCTCATCTGTCAGTGTCTTCCTGGGATGCCCAATTTCCTCTCACTTTACATTCAAACAAGAGTGTCCCTCTTTTGCCTTTTCAAGGACAGATGTTTCTGCAGATGATCCCTTCTACATGTGTCTCTACATGAGCTCCTCACTGAAAAGAGATTCAGAAACAAGGTCTGGGGGACCAAGAGTTCTTGTCTCACTTCCTCATTATCTGAGACACTGTGAGTAACGGTAGCTGCCCCCACTGCCATGACATAGAGCACAGTAAGAGTCAGCCTCAGGCTGCAGCCCACAAGTGAGCAGAATCCCTGCATTGGCTGAAGCATCTTTGGATCCAGATAAGCAGCTGGGAAATGCAGATCCGAACTCCTTGATTCTGAGTAATAACACGAGACTTACCAGGGCTCCTTGGTTTCTAATGAAACCAGCTTATGCCATAGCTACCAACTCTGAAGCCACTGCCCAAGGTGCAGGTGAGCCTGGTTATTGTTCTCACGGATGCCGAGAGAGAGAGAGTGGGTGGGTCAGCACTGCCTGGGACAAGGGTAAAGTTTCCCACTGTCTGAGACTGAGTGACTGATGCAGGCTGGAGGGCTACCCTGCATCCCCAAGGCCTGTCCCTACCTGTGCACTTAAAGAGCACTAGAAGGATTGGAGTCCAGGCCATGATGACACAGACCCCGGTCCCCACACTGGGCTGGGGCTCCCCAGGCCTCCTTTTCTCCTCCACTCTCTGCCACAGAAAGGGCTATCCATGTAAATGGGGTCCATCCAGGGACTGCAAAGCCTGTCCATGAACCCTGGTGCTGAAGCTCAGTTCACATCACACACTAAAGAGGATGGAGGTTGGCTTCAACCCTGGGGAGACGAAGTGTATTCAGTGACAATATAAAGTCTCTGACAATTATGTTAAAAATAAATACATAAGACAGACATTACTGAAACTGTAAGAAAAAAAGACATTGTATAAGTGTATGAGGATAATTTAACCAAACGATGTAATTGGGTACCTTTAATAAAGAAATGTATTCTTTGGAAAGCCAAACCAAAGCAAACAATATACAGTCTCTGCTCAGGGGACTCAGTCAGACCGGAGGGAACTCAACTGCTGAGTCCCCATCAGGGAGCACTGGGCCCAGTCCCAGCTCTGTATCTTCTTTGGGTGGGGAATGGGCCTCACTGAGCTACTGTGTTAGGGGTCACTGGGGGTTGTATGTAAGCGATGAATCACGGGAAACTACCCCCAAAACCAAAAGCACACTGTATACACTGCATGCTAGCTAACTTGACAATAAATTTTAAAAAATTAAAAAAAAAATTCTCCAATAAAGAAATAAATAGCAAAAAAAAAGAAAATAAATACAAAAAATAAATGCTGTACATTCAGAGAATGCAGTTGCTAAACTCCAGGTTTGGTAAACAAACACTGCTTTTTGGTGAAATCTTTACCTTGGAGGAGAGGGTCATCATAAGTTCTATCTATTTAGTTGGCTTTCTTATTTGGAGGCAAAAGCACACCCCAGGGCCTGGGATAAGTGCAGGTTACCCTCTGTCTTGAAAATATACATGTCAATGTAAAGTTTCATAAAACATAGTATGATCGTGTGTGCCGTCATCTGGATGGATTTCATGTTCTGCTCTACCCATGTTTTGCAAGCTGAAAATATAGTAGTGATGTTAACATTTATTAGTATTAATATACATTTTGTTTAACTTTTTAGAGGCTCCATGGGTACTGTGTGTAAGAAACGGCAAGAGTTACAGATTTCAGGCCAGAAACCCCAGGGAATATGTTCTATTGCTATTTTGCTAGTAAAGGTACTAATCATCTCAATAATTGTTTCACATCTCGGAACCTAAGGCCTCAGGGTTTCATCCACCTTCTCATGTGTCTCTGTCACTGTGATAAACACCACTGTCCTACACTTGACAGTGAGTTCCACAGAAGCTTCCCAATGAAGAGGACCAGGGACAAGGAGCCAGGGGTTTTGTCTCACTTCCTCGTTATCTGTGACTCCGTAAGTAACGGTAGCCGCTCACACCGATGTGATCTGTACCACAGAAATTCTCAGCCTCGTCTTCAGGCTGCAGCCCAGAGATGAGCAAAATTGCTGTGTTAGTGGAGGCATCTTTGGATCCAGAGACACGATTGGGGACCCCAGGTCCCAGCTGCTTTTCTAAGTCTAAGTATTACAGGAAATACCAGGGATGGCTCCCTGCCGTCTGCTGGTACCAGTACATGTTTTGACCACCAACACTGAAGCCACTGCTCAGGGTGCAGGTGAGTCTGGCTGTTGTTCCCAGAGATGCAGACAGGGAGGTCGGCTGGGTCAGCACAGGCTGGGACAGGGAACCTGCAAACACAGACACAGCAGAATGAAGAGAAGGGACAGGGTGCATGTGATTGGGGAGCTGAGCCAGAGGGATTTGACTCAGGCTATGGACCCACCCTATGGACTGAGGCCTAGCTTTATCTGTGCAGTGACAGATGAACAGGAGAAAGACAGGGGTCCAGACCATGGTGACACAGCCCCTACTTTAGCCACAGTGCTAGGGCTGGGCTGTCCATAGTCTCTCCTGTCCCCTCCCTGCAGGCCTCACCGAGGAGGGGCTGCTCATGCAAATATGACCCCCCTCTGCCTCTCCCTCCTGTGCACTCACAGGTCTGTGGCCCTTGGACAGGGAGACTTCCTGATGCACTAGTTTCCCCCTGGGTGGGCCTGGAGGAAGTAGCTGCTGGCATCACACTCAGGCCCAGGTTCAGGGACTGGTCCAGGCCTAGATAGGACACATTTGCCCTGTCCCCACTGGAAGGAGGGGCCCAGCCCCAGGGCCTCTTGTCATTGGAGGGCTGCCAGCTCGAATCCCCTTTCCTGCAGAAACCCCCACACACAATGCCACATCACCTCCTGCTGGTCTCTGGGAGAAGCTCTCCTTCTTGCCCAAGGATGGCAATCTTCCCCTTCACCTGCTTCCCTGATGCCTGAGTTTCCACCATGTGTGTGCAGTGCTCCAGAGAAGGACAGAAGTCCTCCTGTGCTGTCCCTGATCACGTTTCCTCCGTGGATGGGAGGAATGTCTACCAGGAGGAACACGTGCAGTCCTGACCCAGTGGAGCCTGTGAACTTCTGTGAAGCTAAGGATAAGACACAGGGAACAGAGAGCAGGGGGGGATCTGTCCACGTGGCAGGGCTCAGAGGAGGCAGGCTGACTCTGGGAGCCGAATGTGAACTGGGCTCGCTGAGGGGACACACACCTTCACCGAGGAGGACACACGGTGTCAGAATGCTGGGCCCTTCCAGAGCCAGGCAGACAGGGCACAGCAAACTCTGATGAGGCTGCTGCATGTGCGGAGACTGAAATAAACCTCTGGGTCTAGTAGGGAACACTGCTGGGCCATCCTGTGACCTCGTCTCCATATTTCTGGTACTTTTAATTCCAGCTGTGCCTCTGCAATGCTGCTCGTTAGAGACCTACCTCCACAGCAAGTCCTAGGACTGAACTTGAAATAAGAAGACCTGGAAGGAGTCACTGGGGGTCAACTGGAGAAAGATGAGAACAGAAAGATGAGAAAGATGTCCCCAGGTGGGACACAGTGAGGTGACTGGCTGGACCCCGGGCTGTGGGAGATGGAGGGATGGTCCAGAGTGTCAGGTCAGGAGGGAGGGTGATGCCCACAGATACGGTGATGCCCTGACTGACACAGGTGAGGTGAGATGGGAACCAGGTGGGAGGCAGGGTGATGGGGTCTGTTGTCCCTGTGTCCCATGGCAACCATGGTGTGACATGTGGAGAGTTGTGGAAACATCACAACAGGCATGAGGGAGGCCTTTCCTCCCCCATAGGAAGGATGTGGGAGTTACAGTAACTGCTTGACTGGCAGCTTAGTCTGCATCATTCATTCATTCGTTCGTTCACTCATTCATTCCTTACATACACATTTAAGTATTGTCCACACATGTCAGATCAGCACTCATCACAGCATGAAAGAAAATCTGATTTTTATTCATTTCAGAATCGCTGGTACGTTGTCTGTTTCATATAATTTGCATGGTTACTGTTTGCCTTTCTCATTGTCTGTGTTTGGCAGTCCAACTTATATCACACAAAGGTTCCTACTCAATCAGTTAGTGCTTCTTTATCAAAACATTCTTTGATATACTGGGGAAAAGTATGCAATTGTATATGCACCAAATTTGAAGATAAAGAGTATCTATCTATAACTTAAGACAAAGGGGAAGAATCAAAAAGAGTAATTGACACATCTGAAAAATACAAAATCAGCTTCCATTAGTCACCATGTAATATAGAAGTAAATGACCAATATCATATTGCTTAGAAATAGCAACTGAAATCATAGCAGTTTGAAAACTAATGAATTGATTATATATTCATTCTAATAAATGGCAGAGTCACAGTAATCAGCCAGGATCCCTGACAGTGAAGGGAGCCCTGAGTCAACCCAAGAAACTCTCAGATAGGTTCAAGGCACCACGGGTGAGAAGAATCCTTTCCTGCTGGGAAGGCCTGGAGTCAGTGGAGCAAAGAAGGATTTAAAAACTGGATGTGGGAGAAGAACCCAGGGCCCTGGAGTCCCTCACGAAGTTGGAAGGGACAGAAAGATCCAGCTAACCCCTAGTGGCTTTTAACATGAGTCAGAATTACAAACAAATGCAACAACACATCAGTAATTAAGGGTTTTTAAGGGAACAAAGGGAATACAAAGGTTAACAATCTCCACCAGGCCAGGAAAGTGCTTCACCACATCAGAGACAACACAGCAGAGGGCAAACTCCCAGCGCTGTGTCAGAGGAAGCAAGGCCCTGCATTCCTTTCCCCAGGTCAGGAGCCCAAACCTCCTCCAGTTTATACTGGCTCTGGGAGCAGGCCCCTGGCCCCTTCCCCTTGCGGGACGGTTACTTCTGCTTCGTTATGATGTCAGTCTCCACACGAGGAGGAGCGCAAGCTGCATGGACATAACCTAGGATGCAGGTAGGGTCCTGTTTTCTAAGTGTGCCCGTGCGACACGATGGCCACCTTTCGCAGGGTGACAAAGTCCCCTTTCTGAATATCGATCCCAACGACTAAATAAGAAGAACCCGCTCACTCCTGCTCTGAGACTCAAGGCTTTGCAAGTTATTCCTCGTGATCTCATTATTTTGCTGCAAATCCAGTTTCCTCTGTGAGACCACATACCTGGCAGAGTCTCTAAATTTCACTCTGGGTGGAAAGAACTCAGCTTAGTTCCGAGACAGCAACTTCATTTTCCTCTCCCTCTCTCTCTAAGTTCTATTACTTAAATATATAAATTATAATATATGATATGTAAATTGCAACATGGAACATACATATAATGTGTATATGCAATCTGTAGTGTTTTATATTATACAAGATACTTATATTTAATAGTTATATAATACAGTTACATATGTAATAATTCAATATAACATATTACACATATTTAAAATATGTGTTTATATATTGTTTATATATTATACATAGCTTTGTAATATGTAATATTTATTTATAATAAATATCATATATATATATATATATATTTTTTTTTTTTTTTTCTTTTTGCCCCTATCAAGGACCCAGATGCCCTGGATGACAAAGTAGCACAGTCTGACAGAGACCCTTGAAGGAAAGCTAGAAGCTATAAGGTGACAGAAAGAATGGGGGTGATGACTGCCATACAGAGATGACGGGAACAAAGGAGTGCAAATGCCCCCCCACCCCCACCCTCCACCACCCCAGCATCTTTTCTCTTCAGCCCTAAAGGGATCTCCTTGTCTGTGAGGCAGGAGGTGAGGAGAGGACTCAGGACAGGACAGAGAAGTCCCATCCTCCCCTCCCCAAGGGTCTTTTACCCTAGATGCAGGTAGCATGGCAGGTGATTTGTTCATTGTGCGAACTTCTCCAGGTGTGGGATTGTCTGTCCCTACCTGAACACCACCTGGGCACTGACTCCATGGGGTTGGAGGATGAAACATGGAGCGAGGGAGTGAGTCAGAGCTGAGGGCTCATGTGGCTCCAGGGGCACAGGGGCTGCAGAGTCACACTGCCGTGGGGACACTGCCTGATGAGTGTGCGGGAATTATTAGAGTAGTTCCCTAGTCGGTCAGCTCTAGAAGCTTGTCCTCACAGGACCGGTCCCACAGTGCCACCTGCTGGGCTTAGACACCAAATCGTCCAGTCATTCTGAAACTTCCTAGCACTCTTGGAATGATGTCCAGACTTTTGCAATTTAATCTAGAATGCCTTCATTCCCAAATGCAGTAGGATGAAGAGATGCCCTCTGTCTATTTTAGGAATGGTTGCAATTTTTCTGGGTCACCGATGACCTCCGTGTGGTTAAATACATGGTGTATTGATTGCACAGTGCTAACGCTACCAGGTATTACCTGACATTGGGGTTTGCCCTTCCAGGTGCCTAGGGTCAAAACCAGTCTAGTGTCATCTTAAACTTAATGAAAGCCTTAAAGTTCTCAGAGTACCGAGATGGTTCAAACTCATAATAGTTCTCTTGGACGCGTCCTCTAGTTTAACCTTTGTTGCGGTGGGGGGTTTAGATTCTCCTGACAGATCCCTTCAGCCCACACTGCAAGGACTTTTGATGCCTGTCTTTGCCATGAGGACAGGATGCTGTCAGGGAAATGTGTCTTTTGCTCCTTATTTTTCAGCATTCACGTTTTCCCTTGAAGTTTAGCCTGGCAAGTGCTTATATATTTGACACTCTGATATACTTCATATATCAGTTTGTAATTAAAAATTTTTTAATATTTATTTATTTTTGAGAGAGAGAGAGAGAGAGAGAGAGAGAGAGAGGCAGAGAGAGAGAGGCAGAGAGAGAGAGAGACTCAGAATCCAAAGTAGCTTCAGGTTCTGAGCTGTCAACACAGAGCCCAATGTGGGGCTTGAACTCACAGACTGCTAGATCATGACCTAAGTTGCAGTCAGACGCTTAACCGACTGAGTCACCCAGGCACCCCCATTTTGTAATTTTCATCAGTATGAGGATAGGTATAAACAGAACATTACTATAAATGGAGACCTCCTCCCTTCTGAGGGGTTTTTCTATCTCTCTTGGACCGCAAACACTCATGACCTATTACTCTATGTAATTCATGGGGGTTGGGTGTCTAAGATCTGGGTCCGCAGAACAGATGTATACCCAACATCTTCCCAACAAAGGAACCAGAAGGAGTGAGCAGTAGATATTGAGGGATTAAACTGGGGGCAGCAAGCTCATGGCAGGATGGCACTGAATATCGACATGGATTTGGACCTTGTTGGTTACACCTTCACATATTAAGTCACCCAATCCACGGTCACAGTGTTCTCTCACGTATTTAATCTTTTTAATGTTTTCAGCAATCTTTTGCAGGTTTCAGTTTGCAAGTCTTTTGCTACTTGTTTATTTTGCCTCCTGAAATTATTATTATTCTTTTTGATGCTATCCTACATGGAATTGGTTTTAAATGTCCTTTGGGGCTTCTTGTAGGCATAGAGAAAACCACCCGAGTGTTGTAGGGAATTACTATGTGAACTCCTGTAGGAGATCTTAGACAGACCCAGGTTTGGGGTGATGATAGAGTTTGCTCCCCATTTTGGAGCAGGAGGGAGTATGAGCGGGGAGCTCTGCGTGCCTGACCATGAAATGAGCGATCTCACAGGGCAGACTCTGAGCATAGGATGGCTTTAAGAACTAAGTGGATCCTGTGCTGCCTCCGTTTCTTATAGGGAAACAGAAAAGCATAAAGATTTTTTTTCGTTTGGGAAATAATAACTCATTTATATATTTCAGAACTTGTATAGTTATTTGTGAAACATATATTTCATAAGCACCAACTAATCTCTGACTGGTACAATGAGGGAGTAACACGAAGGGTCAGGAAGGAGCCGTCTCTGTGTTCCTGCCCCAGTGGTTCCGTCAGGACTGAGAGGAGAGCTCTGCTTCCAGAACTCTGATTCTTCAGGGTTTGGCCCCTGGGAGAGGACACCAGACCTCCCAGCACCCAGCGCCTCTCTGCTGGCTGGCCAGTTCTCACTCCTTCCTCCAGCCTCCAGCATCTCTCCACACCTCCTCTCTGAACCCTTATTCCTCTTCTCTTAGGTCAACATCATCTAAAAGAAGCCCTCTAGCTTTGACACCCACCTTGGACTGTTGGATTATTTGAAGGTGGAGACAAAAAACGTATTCCACTCCAATTATTCGTCTTTTCTTTTATATTTACACAGGGATTGTGCAGTTAGTAACCTATAAGTTTCTGATTATAAATTATGCCCTGGTAATTATACTTTTATTTTATCGATTCATTGCTACATTACTGAGGCATTTTTCAATACCCTTTAACAAGTTATAGAAATCATTAAGTATTTGTCCTCTATAGTAAAAGACCAGTAACCATAAAGTGCATATTTTCAAATACAAGATAGTATTTGACATGTGTGTTAATGTCAAGTGTACATAGGTATCAGTAGCATATGACACATACATGGACAAATGTTCAAGGATGTTCACCAGAGGGTAGTTTATGTTCAGGGTTCATGGGGACCATCTATATGAATCCGTAGGGAAGGAGGTTGCCAAAAACCATCAGTCCTTCCTATGATGTGTGGGCCTATCCCACCTCTGGGAATGACAGGTGATGAGAGTGAGGGGAAATGAGTCAATCATGAGATGGGAAGGAGCTCAAAGATTTGGTGGATGCCCTGGAGAGGAGAGAAGGTGAAGCAAGGAAGTGAAGGGGGGGATTAGGAGAATATCTAAAGCAGAGAGAAAGGACCCCCTCTGCCTGGTTCATTGCAGTTTCCCCACGCAGAGCCCCTGCCCCTCCACAGAGGAGTGTCTGAGGAACCTGCAGAATGTGGCGGAATGAATGTCTGAGGGCATAAGGAAGATGGACAGGCACAGAGAACCTGTAGGAAGATTGATCCAGTCACAGCTCAGGCCACTCTCAGGTTAGAGACGCCCCTGTGAGCTGAACAAGCTGTCATCGGTCACTCACCTGTGTCTCCCATTTTGGGAGATTTCCACCTCCTGACTCCTCTCAGGACAACTTACAGCCTCTCTTCCCATCGGAAGAGTCCCGCCCTCACCTGCCCTCCCTGACATTTGGTCACCTGGGCAGGGACCGTAATTTTGCTGACTTTGCAGCTCCTGCTGCTCTGGATTCCAGAGTAGGAGCAGATGGCAGTTCTGGAATCCTGCATGGGGTGGGGCTGGGGGGGGGGGGGGTGGGAAAACCACGTTCTGCAAGTGAGGGCAGGAACTTCTCTCTGAGCTGCACTTGGGTAGCAAGTAGTGTTCTCATATGCATTGTATTTTGCAAATTAACATGGAGCCATACAGGAAATATGACAGTACAGCCTCCTGAGGGCCACCATGGGGACTGAGGACAGGATTTCTCTCCTTCTTTCCCTTCATTCTTGGGAATGGAGTCATTCATGCAGATATGGGGCATGTCTGGCCCCTGCATCACTCTGGGCTGATGATGGTTCTAGTCAAGGGAAAGGAAGAGATGGTCTGGGTTTCCTATGGGCTGAAGGAAGATCAGCACCCGGTTTTCCCATGGGATTAGATGGGTCACAGTGCAGGAGAATCATACTTGGGGAAAGGGTCATTGCTCCCATTCCTATTGAAGCAGGCTCCGGCTCTTCCCATGTGTAAGAGAGGGGGGCATCAGTCTCTGCTCTCTTGTCAGGCCACAGCGCCCCCTGGTGTCCACAGAATCATAACGTGTATTTGAATCTAATTAGTACTTCAAAATCAGGTTTTTAAATGCAGAACAACCCACTTACTAGCTTTTGCATGGAAGTGAATAATACACAGGTATGCAAATGGGAAATGGCATGTGCACAAAAATAAAAAGTGGAAAAATCATACTGTCAACCTCTTTTAATAATAAATTAAAAACATAATTTAAGAAGAAGTAAAAATGGTTCCATTAAAAAAATGAATAAACAGACCAATTTCCTTAGGAAAAAAAGACAATATTATTAGGAACTATTCCATAAACAGGCATAAGATGTGGTTAACTGCACAAAATACACTAACAACTTTCAGAGCTCATAGTTTCATAGTTTCATTTGTTTGCACTTCTCTCTCTCTCTCTCTCTCTCTCTCTCTCTATGTACATATATATATATTATTATAGAAAGAAATATATATATTCTTATAGAAATAAATACATACACTTGATATATAAAATACAGAAAAAGGGGGGGTGCCTGGGTGGCTCACTTTGTTGAGTGTCTGACTTTGGCTGAGGTCATGATCTCAAGGCTTGGCTCTTGAGTTTGAGCCCCACATCCCGCTGTGACCTAACAGGTCAGAGCCTGGAGCCTGCTTCAGACTCTGTCTCCCTCTATCTTTGCCCCTCTCGTGCTCACGCTCTGTGTCTCCCTCTGTCATGAAGTAAAATTAAAATTTGTTTTAAAAGTACAGAAAAAGGAAAATTGTAGAATATTATGAAATATTGATGCAAATGTTCTAAATATAAGATATCAATAGTGAGAATCCATTATCAGGCTAAAATAGTCATATAAAGTGACTATACGTGATTTATTGCAAATATAGAGTGGGATTCCGTATTAATAAATCTTCTAAGATAAGGCATCATATTAGTAAACAAACAGATGAAAATCCCATGATCTCAGTAGACCTTGAAAGATTCTTTGAAAAATTGAAAACAAAGTCCTAATAAAAACCACATAAAATGGAAACAGATAGAAGCATTTATATTGTGACAGCACATTCTCTCCTACACATATAGAACTCACTCCCACAACCAGGGAATTAAATAATGGGGTGGTGGAGGGGAGGACATTTCTACACGGTGAACAGGCTAATGTGACCTAAACACCATTATCATTCAACATCCTTCTGCAAGTAAGTATTAACAAAGTGAATAACAAATAGCAAGTGGATACCAAAAATCACTGGTTGGATCTCAGCACGGATGGGAACGGACAGGGACTCATTTCAAAAGACCCAAATGTACGAATCAGCCATAGATACTCTGGATTTTGTGACCCTGTTTCTGCCCTAACGTGACATGGTCACTGTCCTCAGGGTGGCCTGTTTCTGGCACCCAGGAATTTGCGCTCAGTTTGAGAAAAATCAGAAAATATCTTGCTCCCCAGGACAGGCTTCAAGGAGAAATTTAAGAGGATGTGGAAAGATTTGTAGACAAATTCTTTGAGGCGGGTGACAGACCTCAGTTGATATCAAACAAAGAAACAGCCGATGGGGCCAAAATATCAGGGCTACACAGAAAGTCCCATTTCTGTGGGGACAGCAGGTTTTTGTCTCACTTCCCCATGAGCCTGGAACATTGTGTAATCACTGACAGTTAAGTGAATGGTCTGGCAGTAATAATCAGCCTCGTCCTCAGCCTGGAGCCCAGTGATGGTCAAGGAGCCTGTGCTGCCAGACTTGGAGCCAGAAAATTGATCTGGAACCCCCGAGGGTCGATTGCTACTACCATAGATGAGGAGTTTAGGGGCCTCTCCTGGGAGCTGTTGGTACCAGTTCACACCATAAATACCGATGCTGTTGGTGCTTCCACTGCAAGAGATGGTGACCCTCTGGCCCAGGGCCCCAGACACTGATGGCGGCTGAGTCAGCATAGACTGGGCCCAGGACCCTGGAAGGAGGAGAGACAAAGAGAGGGTGAAGCTGGGGTCTGGAGACAAGAGGAGAAATTAAGGCACAAGTGTCCTCCCAGGAACGCTTCCCCTGTCCCCACATCTAGTCACCTGTGCAGTGAGCAAGGAGGGTGAGGAGAAGGGACCAGGCCATGGTGGAGGTCATCACCGATCCTGCCTTCTGTGGCCCCACAGCTGAACAGGGCCTCCCCTAATCTGTTCCTTCCCCTTTTCATCCTCTGACAGAGGGAGGACTCATCTATGCAAATGAGATCCCCAGCTCATAGACACTTCACCGCCTTGGGTCAGGTCCCTCTGTGTAAGGATGTTAGGGTGGTGGGTAGGGGAGGGGCTCTGATAGGCTAGGGGGTTGGGCAGGCAGAGGGCATAGGCAGCGTCAGGTGGCAACTTCCAGCTCTGATCATCCCTGACTCCTCAGAAAAAGGCGACGTGTGCCTCCTGATGTCCAGGCCTGGACACAGCATATGTGACATGGCGACCAGAGCCCATCAGAGAGGGTTCCTGCCTCCTCACTGCTCTGCCCACTCTCACTCAGCCCATCAGAGAGGGTTCCTGCCTCCTCACTGCTCTTCCTTCCGGCCAGGCTGGATGTCCCCTATGTGACCTCCCATCACCTCAGGGTGCACTTTGCTCTACTCAGGCTCCACGTAGTGAGTCCATCCATGGTTCCCTTGGCTGTTGATGGGGCAGGACTGAGGTGGTGACTCTGGCACAGCCACACAGATGAGGATCAGGGCCAGAACAGTGATGGGTCCACATTGGCACCTGGCCAGTTCTGTGCAGGAGGCTGATTTCTTTCCTCTGCTTGTTTCCTTTCTGGTTTCAAAGTTATCCTTTCCCAGAAGTTCCCTCAGCACTGAGGAGACAGGGAGGCCTTTTCTCCAGGTTGTGGGTAGACGCCCTCGTGTGCCTTCCTAGGGGGGTTACACACTGACCATCTTTGTCGTCTGTCACTACTTCTACCTCCGCGAAACAACAGTTCTCCACACCCTGTGCTTAGTGCTTCCCTCCTACGATCTGTCCCCCAACACACAGACCCAAGTCTGCAGGAGACCGAGTGTGGCCCTGACCTCAGAGCACGAAGGGCAAACCTGCAGGAAGCTCCAGGAGGGAAGGAGTGACAGCTGCGGGTGCTCTGACGGGGACCTCGTCACAGACTTTATGTGTCTGTCACCACTTGGACAACTGCTACCTCAAAATGAATGTGGGTGATTTTACACAGAATTCAGCCCCGTAAGAATGATTTAAATCGACTGACATTGTCATTGTGAAGATGTAGGTACAATCACCAGTGTATTTTCACAGATTCGTGCTTATTGCTGAGACAATATGGACTGAAATAGTAGTTGAAAAAATAGATGGCAAAATGATGGAAAGTAAGTGTCATCTAGTTCTCGGTTGAATAAGGGTGTTTCGAAATTATTTGATGTATCGTCATCATCACCATCACCATCACCATCATCATCATCATCATCATCAACATGCATTTTATATAGTTGGTCTTGTCCTGCAAGTAGAAGGAGGAGGGCCCAACATGGTGTCCAGGGGAACACCACGAGGAGCCTGTTTGTCTGAACTACAGAGCCATCTCCATGATGGAATGACTAAACACAACTTCCAAGATGGACTGAGGAGGGGTCAGACTCATCTCTGAGGTGTGCACAGGTCTGGGTTCTCTTCTTTATGTCCAGTATGTTCAACATAAATCGTCCATTCACCCACCCATGACTAGAGGAATGAATTTCTATTCCCCAAGGCCAACTTGACCCAGAAGTTTCTGTCAAAGATCCCACATGTGAATCTAGGTGAGGTGGAGATAAGGGACACTGTGTCCCTGAGGTCACAGGCCCTGCGGCCCTCCATTGGAACAGATTTTCCAAAAGAGGTCCATCCTGGCTGAGGGGTTACCGGAATGTCTGGGGGAGTGACGACACTGGTAAATGTTTGCTGGGCAGCAGGTTCATTTGAGACACAGTTTTCATTCCTGTTCATCTTCTCCAGACTCCATGGGGACGTGCGGTTGTGTTCTGATACGTCCTCATCCATCAGCGTCTTCCTAGGACGTCCTGGGCTGTGTCACTTTACAGGCATAGCATGTGTGTTTGTCCTTCTTTTGTTCAAGGAGAGATCTTTCCATAGAAGGGTCCCCACTGTAGGTCTCCAGGTAAGTTTATCAATGAAATGAGGCTCAGACACAAGGTCTGTAGACCAACTGGATTTTGTCCAATTTTCCTCATTATCTGAGACACTGTGCGTAAGCATAGCTGCTCCCACTGCTACCTTCTATTACACAGTAACAGTCAGCCTCGTCCTCAGCCTGGAGCCCAGAGATGGGCAGAAGCCCTGCATTGGCCGAGGCATCTTCGGATCCAGAGAAGCGGCTGGGGACCCCAGAGCCCTGGTGCTTATTTAAATGTGAGTAGAACCTATGCAGATAGGGAGGGAGGGCTCCCCAGTTTCTGCTGGTACCAGTATATGTGGTAGCTGCCAACACTGAAGCCACTGCTCAGGGTGAGAGTGGGTGAGTCTGGCGGGTGTTTCAGGAAATGCAGACAGGAATGGTGGCTGGGTCACCACAGGCTGGGACAAGGAACCTGCAAACACAGATGCATCAGAATGAAGAGACCAGACAAGTAGCTGTTGCTTAGGGACCTGGGCCAGAGGAATTTGACTCAGGCTGGGGGCCGCCCACCTTAGGGGACTGGGTCCTGTCCCTACCTGTGCAGTGACAAAGGAACACAAGGAGGACAGGGGTCCAGACCGTGGTGACACAGCCCCTCCTTAGACCACATTGCTGGGGCTGGGCTGCCCTGGGTATCTCTTATCCCCTGTCCACAGGCCTCACGGAGGAGGGGCTGTTCATGCAAATGGGACCCACCCCTGCCCCTTCTCCATGTGCACACACAGGGTGTGTGGCCCTTGGACAGGGAGTGGGGCCCTTGACACTTGACACTTGACACTTGACACTAGTGTTCCCAGGGGTGGGCCTGGAGGCAGCAGCAGCTCGACCACTCACAGGCCCGTGTCCAGCGGACTCCACCAGGCCCCAAGAGGACATGCCTGCGCTGTCCCCACAAGAAACAAGGGCCCCAGACTTGGGGCCTCCTGTTAGTACAGGGCTGCCAGCTGGAAGCCCCCATCCTGCAGAGACCCCCAGACCTGGTCTCACAGCACCCCCTGCTGCTCTCTGGGCAAATGACTCATTTTTTCCCATTGCTTCCAAAGCTCTCCTTCACCTGCTTCCCCCATGCCTGTTTCCATCACGTGAGAAAAACCCTCCAGGGAGGATAGAGGTGCAGTCCTGGCACATTTGCCCTGATCGGGGTTCTTCCTTGTGTGGGGCTGTAGCGGGAGGGACAGGTGCCATCCTGACCAGACAGCCTACGATTCCCTGTGCAGCTGATGACAAGACACAGGGAACAGAGAGCAGAGGGGATCTGCCCCCGCAGGGGGCTCAGATGAGGCGGGCTGACTCTGGGTGATGAGTGTGAACAGGAACTTGCTGAGTGGTCACAAACCTTCACAGAGGAGGACACACAGATTGTGAAAATCTGGGCCCTTCCAGAGCCAGGCAGATAGGACACAGCAAACTCTGCGGAGGCTGCGACAGGTGTGGGGACAGTGCAGGGCAGCGAGTCCAGGGGGACCACTGTGAAGCCATCCTGCGACTTCCTCTCCATGTGCTGGGAGATTTTTAATCACGCCTGTGCCTCTGGTCAGTACTGCTCATGAGAGATTTAGCTCCAAGTTTAAGACAGAATTTGACACAGGGAGGCCTACAAGGGGACATTGGGGGTCAGCTGGAGGAAGATGACAGCAAAGGAAACAAGGAAGGGAGAAATGGTACTTGTCCCCAGGTGGGACACAGGGAGTGGACCTACTGGGCCCCAGGCTTTGGGAGAAGGAGGGATGGTCCAGAGGTCAGGTTAAGGGAGGGTGATGCCCACAGAGACATGCCTTGATTGACACAGGTGACGTCAGGTGAGAGAGCAGGTGGAGGGCAGGTGATGGGTCTGTTGTCACTTGTCATATGACATCCATGCTGTGACATGTGACAAGGTGTGGAAACATCACAGACAACCAGGGATGAGGGACACCTTTCCTTCCCTGTAGGAAGGATGTGGGCATTATATTAACTCCCTGCTTGAGGACTTAGTCTGCATCATCCATCCATCCATCCATTCATTCCTTCATTCACTCACTTATTCATTTTTAATGTGTTTTATTTTAGAGACAGAGAGCACATGGGAGTGGGGGAGAGGGGCCGAGGGAGGAGAGAATCTTAAGCAGGCTCCATTCTCAGTGAAAACCCAACGTGGGGCTCAATCCCACAACCCTGGGATCAGGACCTGAGCCAAAATCAAGAGTCAGGTGCTGAACCAACTGAGCCACCCACGCGTCCTATTCCTTCACTCTATAAACAGATTTACATGGAATGTCTACATGTGTCAGGCAGTGGGAATATAATGGGGTCAAGGACAGGGCCCAGTCACTGGAGCAGAAGGAACCAGGGTAACAAACATGCTGGAGATGGTCCAATGGGTACAGAGAGTTTGAGGACTGTTTTATGTTCCGAGAAATGCCGAATGTTAAGAGGTGCGAACCTCCCAAAAAGTATTCCCTCCCAGCACGCAGCTGGGGGCAGAGGTGGTTGTCTCTGTGTCTGCAGGGACCTGCAGGGGACAAAGGCTCTAATGTCCTCAGACACCTTAGCTGTGACTTAATTGCGGTCCAGATGGAAGAGGATGCAGAGGGAGGAGGGCACGGCCCCTGTCCTGGGGATGGCACACTGCAAATGGCGGTGGCGGTGGCCCTGGAGGTGCAGACTTCGGTGACTCCCACCCCAGGAGACCCTGCAGGGAGGACACCAGGTGACTGACAGACCCACTGCCCCTGGGCAGCTCCAGGCAAGCATGAGCTCAGAGGTTTCTGAGCCAGGCCTTTCCTGGGGGAGGCAGACTTCTCTAATGTCCCCAGGCCCCAGGACCTTCATCATCCCTGCTGACATGCTCAGACCTCTGGTCCCAGACACTCCCTACCTGCTCCTTCCTCCCTTGTCTCCTTTCGTGATTTAGACTTACGCGTGCGGGTTCTTCTTCCCACTCCAGCTCCTTCCCCGGTGATCCGACACCAGCATCCCTGCCTGACAATCATGTTCTTGTCTAATCCTTCCCATCACCTGATTGTCGCAGGGCCAAGCTCAGGTCTCTGAGGCTTGTTCCTGTGTGACCAGTGAGAGGGCAGCATGAGGAGGACAGCAGACCAGGTGATGGGGACACTGCTGTCCTGAGATCCAAGCTGGGGCTCGGTGACCAGGCCTCTTTTGTCTTCTCCGGTGACCTGAAAGGGGAGCACTGCTCACATGAACTTTTTCCTGTTAGACAATCTGCTCTGTCCTGAGCATGAGCTGAAGTCTGAGCTTAGTTCTTAGATAGACTCGAGTCCGAGGGAGAGTCTCAGAGTTCGTCCCATGAGAGGTGCCAAGGAAAAAGCAGCAGCTGGGATCTTCCACAGACCTGAGAGCAGGACGCTCTGCCCAGCCAGAGGGGACACAGCTGCTGAGACCCCACTGGCCCGCATGGACACCAATGCCCCAACCCTGGCAAATTTTGGTGATTACACAACAGATGGACCCCACTGTCCTGACCCGAGGGAGGCCCACATCACCTCCTATGCCCACTAGTCAAACTGCAGCTCTGGGTAGAAATGATGTTGGGGTCAGTTCAGACAGCCTGCTCACTGTTAGTCCTCAAACACCCATGCACTTGGGTGACCCAAGTTCCTGACATACATTGATTGCTTTCTCAGATATAAAATCCTTCCCAAATGAGTAAGTAATTTTTTATTCTACCATAGTGTGAATATTAGGTTTTGAGAAGTTTTTACTTTGCACCATTAAAAAGGCATATCCTGTCACAGAAAATTAAATTATTCTCCAAAGCGGAAGACGTGAAAAGTGTGGGTAGCTCAGACAACAGTAACACACGAACTCTCCCACCTGTTTCTCTCCTTCATGATCTTCATTGCACACACACTAGAAGCATCTGGCATGTGCTGTGGATCCAGCTCCTGTCTTTTCAGATGAAGAAATATTCAATATTAATTTGGTCTCTGTAATCAAATTAATAAATGAGACCATGGCTGTTAATGCTATTTGAATAAGAAGTATGTCACAAGGAGCAATGAGGTCTCAGGGACTCATTGCTGGTTCACACATTTGGGAGGTGGATGCCCTCTCCATCACTACAGGCAGAGAAGAAAGAAGGAAGCACAATCTTGTAGCGTGACACTGGGAAATGGACTCACCCTGACACAAGGGGGATGGGGGCATGTGGTCATGAACCACTGGACACAAGTATGGAACCAGGGAGCCTCTTTTCCTTGGTGGTGTTGACTACTCCCCCCGCCATAATTTTCTCCACTGCCTCTAAGGGCTGAGCCAGTCTGAGCCCATGAGGAGGTTCTGGTTGTAATATCCCGTAGATTTAGATCCTTGTGGGATGCCACTATCCATATACAGCATGCAGGGACAGCCTCATCTTCAGGCGAGGCTCCTGAGAAGTGAGGGTGGCTTTGTTCCTAGAGATGGACCTGGAGAAGCCATCATGGGCCCCAAGTGGGTGGGTGGTTGTCTGGTAGAGACTGATCCAGAGCGAAAGGCACAGGTAAGTGTGGCCATCCGTCCTGGAGACCCTGCCAGTGAAAGCTCCTGGGTCACCACAGTCTAAGAATCCACCCTCAAAACCATCAGGAGAAACCAGTATATTTATGAGAGACAAAAGTCATTTGAGTTTGAAATCTTTAAGGGCAGAATGACTTTTCTTGGGGCTCCTGGCTGGTTCAGTTGGTTAAGCGTCCGACTTTAGCTCAGGTCACACTCTCACGGTTCATGAGTTTGAGCCCCACATCAGTCTCTGTGCTGACAGCTCAGAGCCTGGAACCTGCTTCAGATTCTGTGTCTCCCTCTCTCTGCCCCTCCCTTGTTCATGCTCTCTGTCTCTCTCTCAATAAATAAATAAACATTAAAAAATTCTTTAAAAAATGCATGACTTCTCTTACATCCTGGAGTGATTCCTAGGAAGTAAACCCTTCTTTAATGACCCTGTGTTTTTCCTGCAATGCACCCCACATTACCGTGGCGACAGACAGGAGATGACAGTATAGATTCATGAACTGATTAGTGGAAAGGGGAGGAGGGATAAGGGGAAGAGTGAAATTTGGGAAAAGAAATGACCCTGGGCATGGAGATATAACATGACATTAATGAATAAAGAACATTCAGGTGGGACACTGACAAAGAGAGTTCCAAGTGTGGGAAAACTAGGAGACTTCATTTGTGACTCTTAATAGTAAGCTTTGTGTCTTTCAGAGGCAGAGTCACAGTGGCATTGGAATCAGGCAGACAGTGATCTGACTCCCTGTGACCAGGACCCTGGGAAGTGGAGACACTCAGCAATGACACAGAGGTGACTGAGTGAGCCTGAGAGCAGGAGTAGTCCCATATGGAGTGTGTGGAAAAAAAGGAGTGGTTCCTGTACTGGCCCCTGAGTCTGTTCCTCACCCGACAGAGTGAGAGCAAAAGAAAAGGTCTCAGGTGCATGGTGGTCTAGAAATGGTCACCATTAAAGTTTCTGGAAAACTTTTACCTTCTAAAAACCTCTGGGAATAGGAGGCCATCAGAGTAGGAATATGTTTTCTGCTTTCTACTTCTCATGGGACTGTTTGCATTTCAGGTCAGAACCTCATGCCTCTGAGGGTGTGTTGGGCTGGAGTTGATCTGGTGCAGGGGCATGAGAATGGTCTGGGGGCTGAGCTGTAGTTTTATGAGACATAAAGACCCTGGCCTGTGTCCCCTGTGCAGATTGTCCATAGTCCGTGCTATGACCTGAACAACACGGAGGATGGAGGGAAGGTGATACAGGTGGCTGGGACTTCTTTGGCGAAGCTTCCATCATTTTCTTCTACCTGGACCCCAAATCTCTGAACTACACGGTTAGTCAGTGAGTCCAGGTCCCACCAGACAGTCACTGTGTTACCCAAAGCAATAGGTGTCCCTTCCCCAGTTGCCATGCTGGTGTCAGCGCAGAGGGTGGGGTGGTTTGATCCAGTCATCCTGAAAGCTGGGGTTTCTTACCAGTGGGTCAGTAAGGGTCTCTGTCATCCAGACGTTATGTTGTGTGGACACTACCTGGGACTGCAGACACATTTTCCCCATGTGGGAAGTCAGTGTGAGACACAATACATTTGGCTTATGTGTCCTCTTTCTTGCCCAAGACGGTGTCAGCTCTCTGAGCATGGGGACCCTCCCTGTCATTTCTGTACTGTGATCTGAGCCCCAAGCCCACATAGGTCATGTAGTGAGGGTTCTCTCAATGCCATGCATGTAGAGCATGTGGACAGTTGACTATCCTGAGTCAGGCACAGCTATGCTCTGTGTTGCTGGTTCTGTCCTGGGGCTTTGGTATAGACTGAACTGTGTCCCCATAGATTCCTATATGGAAACCCACACTGGGACTTCATAGACTTTATAGAAGAGGTAGACACAGCATGGGTGAGCACACGTGGAAATGCCACGTGAGGACCCAGGACGAATGTAACCATTTGCAAGCCAAGGAGAGAGACCTCAGGGGACATCAAACCTGCCACCACCTTGAACTCGGACATTTAGCCTCCAAAACTGTGAGAAAATAAGTATCTTTTGATTTGCTCACCCAGTGGGTGGCATTATGTTATGGCAGCCCCAGCAGGCAGGCACAATCCTCAAGGACTCTGTCCCCAGGGCAACCTGTCCCATCATCCAGGAATTTCTGCTCAGTTCACATCAAACAGAAAATGTGCTCCTACAAGGACAGGGTTTGGTGTCTGAATTGAGAGGACAAGGACACACACTCAAGAGAAAGTTCACTGGTTTGGGTTTCAGACCTCCGTTTTAGGGAAGCAGCTGTGTTGGCAGAAGGTGGGAGCTGCAGAAGGAAAGCGCATCAGTGTGGGGACAGCAGGTTTTTGTCTCACTTCCCCACGGGCCTGGAGCTCTGTGTGAGCTCTCAGACTATCATCCCATGCTGAGCAGTAATAATCAGCTTCGTCCTCAGCCTGGAGCCCAGTGATGGTCAGGGTGCCTGTGCTGCCAGACTTGGAGCCAGAGAATCGTTCAGGGACCCCCGAGGGTCTGCTATTATCCCAATAGATTATGGTTTTGGGGGTTGTGCCTGGGAGTTGTTGGTACCAGCTGACATAATTGCTACCGATGTTGGAACTGCTTCCAGTGCAGGAGATGGTGACCCTCTGGCCCAAGGAGCCTGACACCGAGGGTGGCTGAGTCAGTACAGACTGGGCCCAGGACCCTGGAAAATGGAGAGACACAGACAGGGTGAAGCAGGGGTCTGGACACAAGAGGGTGGAAGCAGGGCCCACGTGTCCTCCCAGAGCCCCTTCCCCTGTCCCCACATCCAATCACCTGTGCAGTGAGCGAGGAGGGTGAGAAGGACCGGAGACCAAGCCATGGTGAAGACCATCACCGATCCTGTCTTCTGTGCCCCACAGCTGAGCAGACCTCCCTTAATCTGTTCCTTTTTCATCCACTGAGAGAGGGCGGGCCTGTCCATGCAAATGATACCCCAGCTCTCTGACCCCTCACTGGACCTGAGTCAGGTACCTCTGCCCGTGGATGTCAGGGGGTGTGCAGAGGAATGACTGTGTGGGGCCAGACTGTGCAAAAGTCACAGTTATGAGTCTCAGCAGAGGGCACAGGCAGTGCAGGTGGCAGGTCTCAGGTCTCATCACCCCTGAACCCTCAGAAATGGGCCCTGTGAGCCCCCTTGTGTCCAGACTCAGAAACATCATTGTGCAAAATGGTAACCAGAGCCCATAAAAGGAGCTCCTGTCCCCCATTGCTTTGTCCACTGCCCCTTTCCTAGGGCCAGCCAGGTATCCTTCTGGGTAGCCTCCCATATCCTCAAACCAGACTTTCTGCTCTTCTCAGACTCCTCCGGAAAAGCCAGGCCATGTTTCCCTGTATGTTTCATGGGTCAGGACTGAGGTGGTATTTCTACAAAAACGCCATTTAGATCAGAATCATGTCCGGAGCTGTGGTGAGTACCAAAGGACACGTGGCCCCTTCTGCGTAGGATTCTGTGTTCTTTCCTATTATGTGCTTCCTCCCTGGTTTCCAGGGCTCTCCTGCTCTGAGGATCTCACAGCCTGAACAGAAGCTCTCCTTCTGTCCTCAGTGCTGTGGGAAGGAACAACTGTGTGTATTCCTAAGGGCACTGTCCACTAAAAATCTTTGCCATCTGTCACTATGTCTGCTTATTTGAAACGACAGTTCTCCACACACTGTGGTTAGTGATTTCCTCCCAGGATCTGTACCCCCAGCACACAGATACAAATATGCAGGGGTCCTAGTGTGGCACTGAACACAGAGCCCAAAGGGCAAACCTGCAGGAAGTTCCAAGAGGGAAGGAGTGACCGCAGCAGGTGCTCTGACAGGGTTCCAGTGACACGGTTTATGTGTTAGTCACCACTTAGCCAAGTGTGCACTTTAGAAATGAGCAGAAACCATGAACAGACACTTCTCTAACGAAGACATCCACAAGGCCGACAGGCACATGGAAAGATGCTTAACATCACTCCTCATCAGGAAAATACAAATCAAAACCACACTGAGATATCACCTCATGCCAGTCAGAGTGGCTGAAATGAACCAATCAGGAGACTATAGATGCAGGAGAGGATGTGGAGACATGGGAACTGTCTTGCACTGAGGGTTGCAAACTGGTGCAGCCACTCTGGAAAACAGTGTGGAGGTTCCTCAAAAAATTAAAAATAGATCTACCTATGACCCTGCAATAGCACTACTAGGAATTTACCCAAGGGATACAGGAGTGCTGATGCTTAGGAGCACTTGTGCCCCTATGTTTATAGCAGCACTTTCAACAATGGCCAAATTATGGAAAGAGCCTAAATATCCACCAAGTAGTGAATGGATAAAGAAGATGTGGTTTATGTATACAATGGAATACTACTTGGCAATGAGAAAGAATGAAATCTGGCCATTTGCAGCAATGTGGATGGAACTGGAGGGTATTAGGCAAAGTGAAATAGGTCAGTCAGAGAAAGACAGATATCGTATGTTTTCACTCATATGTGGATCCTGAGACACTTAACAGAAGACCATGAGGGAGGAGAAGGAAAAAAAAAAGTTTGAGGGAGAGAACTCGAGGGAGAGAGCCAAACCATAAGAGACTCTGAAAAACTGAGAATAAACTGAGGGTTGATGGGGCGGTGGGAGGAAGGGGAGGGTGGGTGATGGGCATTGAGAAGGGCACCTGCTGGGATGAGCGCTGGGTGTTGTATGGAAACCAACATGACAGTAAATTTCATATTAAAAAAATACAATAAAATAATTTTAAAAACTGAATGGGCATATGCTTGTGTATAAAAAATTTCTCTCAGTGACATTGACTGAAACTCAATGACAATGTTCTTATGAAAATGCAGATACAATCACTAGGATACTTTTCACAGATCTGTATTTACTACAAAGAAAAACAGATAGAAATTGTGGAAACAATGTAGAAGGGATGCTTTCTCTTGCAGGTTGAATAGGAGTCGATAAAGTTTTTCAAAAATCATGTTTTCTTTGTCATTAGTATAGCATGGTGGAATTTTTCTACCGGTAGGAGAGACATGATGTCCAGTGAAATCCCATGAGGGACCTATTTCTATGAACTCCAGAACCATCTCTGTGATGCAATTACCAAGCACTGAGGGAGCTTCCAGGAAAGAGTGATTTGGGGTCAGACTTGTCTCTGGGGTGAACACAGCTCTACCTCTGTTCTTTGTGTCCAGTATATTCAGGATAGAAAAAAGCTCATTCACACATCCATGAGTAGAGGAATGAATTTCTATTATCTGAGGCCAACTGGGCTGAAAACTCTCTATCAAAGGTTCCATATGTGACTGGTGGAGAGATGGCGATAAGGGGAACTGTGTCCCTGAGGTCACTGTCACTGTGGACCTTGGGTGGGACAGAAGAATTTTCAGGAGAGATCCAGATTGGTGCAGGTGTCACTGGGAAGACTGAAGCAGAGACCCCCGCATGTCCTCATGTACCTTGAGCTCCGTGGGAGCATCACTGAAGATGTTGTCCCAGAATCAATGAACTGATCAGCTTTGGGGGCTGGCTGGATCCCAGAGATTGTCGGGGACTGAGCTACCCATGGGACAGAGAGTCTCCTTGGGATTCCCGAGCATCAATCTTGTCCCAGGAGAGCAGGTGTTCAGATAATGGGCTTGTTGCCCTTGTGACAGGACCCCAGTCACACAGGATGTTGCTGGTGTTTCTGATTTTGGGGATTCTGCCTCCTGGGATTCTGACCCTGGTGGTACTGTTTGAGTACATGTTGAGTATGATTTCTGGAGAGAAAGAGAAGCTGGGAAACTGAAAACTCTAGGACACTATACACTCAGAGGAGAGATGTGTGTGTGTGTGTGTGTGTGTGTGTGTGTGTGTATCTGCGTGTGTGTCTGTGTGTGTGTAAGACAGACAGAGAAAGAGAGAGAGAGAAGAGACAGAGAGAAAATGCTTCATGTATCCTCAGGAAGTCTTTCCTTCAGAGGCCAACTATGTAGACAAGTGTACCCCTGTCCCTCTAATGTCCTCTCTCCACTCCCTGAGTGTTGTTCTCCATGCAAATCCATCGCTGGGGTTGGCTCTTTAAAAAGCCTCCTGTGTTCTGGAGCTTGGCGCTAAAGAAGGCTAGTGTCTTGAAGGTCACTTCCCTTGCACAAGGATGGAATGTACACAAGGAAGAGGAATTTGGTTCAGATTAGTTCTGATAGGAATTCCATTGAATCATAAATATGGATCTTGGGGATGGGTCTTCAGTCCATTTTTACCCAACAGATACATATCCCACATGTGTGGGTTCAGGTCTCAAGCACAAGACAGGGGTGACAACACAGTCCCTTCCTTCTGCCCTTCACAGCACAGCCACCCCCCACTATGCCTCCAAGGTCCCTGGATGCCTCCTTGGCGGTGACCATGAAAGAGTGCCTTTTTTATCTTGGAAAAAGGCTAATACATGAGACCTCAATGATTGGAACAAAATTGTGTGGCTGCGTTAGTCTCCTGATGGCCTCGGAAACAAATATTCTCAACAACAGGAAAAGTTGTCATGTCTGGAACTATGTAGCCCATCCTTCCTTTGTTGGCTATGTCAACAGTTACCTTTGGTGGAACTTCAGTAAGTTTGAAGGGCAAAAAGTCATTGTACTAATGGCTTTTGTGGGCAAATACTCAAAGGCTGAATGAACCTTCATTTGTCACAAACAGAATAATATTGTTGTCATATTACAGAGATTTACTGAGGCTGGTGGGCATGAAAACTACAAGCAGAGATGAGAGCAAGAATCAGATGTTGAGTGGATTTCCTGCCAGTCCATTTTCTGCGACTTCTCATCACTAGAGATGAACCCTAGAGAGTGGAAATTACTGTAAAATTTTACTTCTCTCTGAAATCCTAACATAGAGCTGGGGTTCAGACCTGAAGCACCATAGGGAGAGACTGAAGGCCTGAGGGAGGCAGGAGCAGAGGGGAGAAGAGGAGCCTGTGTCGGGAGGGGGAGGGGTGAGGTGAGTCTGAAGAAGTTGTGACTCACTCTTTGTCAGATGGCTGAAAGAGAAAATTGTGTCTATGACCAAGGTGCTTATTAACATATCGAGTATGGATGTGTCGTCAGTAACACAAGAGTCACAGTTTCTGGCCTGAGATTTGTGGATGAACATGACTATCTAGTTCACCTTGTCCAGTTGAGACAATACTACTGTGTGATCTTAGGAACTATATACGAGTCTCTGCACCCTGGATCCTGACACAGAGTTTCTGAAATTCTTGTCGTTTCCTAAGTGACAAGAGCACTAGAAGCTTCTTAATTCTAATGACATGACTCTGGGTGGGCTTCTGGATGGCTCCTGGATGGGGCTGGTGCCCAGAAGGACCAAGCCTTGATCAGAGGTTGCGAATATTCACCCCCTCATACTTGAGACAGGGAGGGAAGACTGACAGTGCAGTTAATGTCCAATCATGTCTACCCGAATCCTCAATAAAAATGCCAAAGTACAGGGTTTGAAGAGCTTCCAGTTTGGCTAACACATCCACTCTCAGAACAGATGCACCTCAACTCCACAGGGACTGAAGCTCTGGTGCTTGAGACGCTCCCAGACCTAACACTAGGTGTCTCTTCATTATTTGTTTATGTGACCCCCATCATCATATCATTAATGAGCTGACAAAAGGAGTCAGTGTCTCCCTCGGTTCTGTGAGTTGATCTGGCAAATTAATGGAACTCGAGGAGGGAGTCGTGGAAACCTTCAACGTGTAGCCACGTTGGACAGAGGGTGCAGGCCATCTACTAGTTGTTGTTGGCATCAAAATAGGGAGCAGCCTCCTGGTGCTGAGCCCTTCCCCTGTGGATCTGACACTATCTCCCCACAGACAAACTAAGCATTAAATTCAGTTAAATTGTAGGACACTCAATTGTGTGTGTGTCCCAAAGAATTTCTAGATGTGGGAAAACAGATACAAAACGTATAATTGATGAACATGAGTGTGTGAAGTGAAGTATTCTGCGAGTAGTAAAGGAGATATGACTAGAGGGAGAGCCAGAGATTTTGGTTGTAAAATAGTTGTTCTTGTTACTTTTCTCCAGACCCAGGGGCATGTGCAGTTGGGCTCCATTCCCTGATTCACGTGGGCTACTGGGACACGTGTGCTGTCTCAGGCAAGAGCATCATCTGTGTGTCAGTCCTTCCTCCTCAAGGACAGCTGTCACCATAGAGGACTCTCCCCTACAGGAGCCTCCACAGAAGCTTCCCAATAACAGAAGCTCAGACACAAGGTCTGTGGACCCAGGGGTTTTTGTCTCACTTTCTCCGTATCTGAGTCACTGTGAGAAGCCAAAGCTTCTCCCACTGCCATGAGCTGTAGCACAGGAAGAGTCAGCCTTGTCCTCAGGCTGCGGCCCAGAGAGGAGCAGAAGCCCTGCCTTGGCCGAGGCATCTTTGGACCCAGAGAAGCGGCTGGGGGCCGCATTGGTGTTTATTTGAGTCTGAGTAGTAGTACAAGAGATACAGAGGAGGGCTCACTGGCTTCTGCTGGAACCAATGTATGTAATAGCTGCCAACACTGAAGCCACTGCCCAAGGTGCAGATGTCTGGCAATTTTCCCGGAGATGCAGACAGGGAGAGCGGCTGGGTCAGCACAGGCTGGGACAGGGAACCTGCCAACACAGACACCCTTTGGGAATGCGGCTAGAAATGGAAACCAAAATTCAGGATTCTGAGCAGAGGAGGAGTGATGTGGGGAGCACCTGAGTCCATAAGGCCTGTCCCTACTTGTGCAGTGAAGGAAGAGTAGGAGGAGCAGCAATATCCAGGCCATGGTGACACAACCCCTGGTCCCCACACTGGGCTGGGCCACCCCAGGCCTCCTTTCCTCCTCCACCCTCTGCCACAGGAGTGGCTGTGCATGCAAATGAGGTCCATCCAGTGACTGCCTAGCCCCTCCCTGAGCCCTGGTGCTGGAGCTCAGTTCACACCACACACTGGGGAGGATGGGGGTGGAACTCCTGTCCAGGGAGCCCTGGGAGGTAGCACCTGCTGCGACACCACAAAGCCTCCAGGTCTGGTCTCCTTTGAGTGATTGGTCCTCGCTGACCAGCTGTGTAGGGACCACAGGGCTGTCCCACAGCGCATCCGGTTAATCTCACATGGAAAAAGGAAAAATGAAGAAAAACATCCTGTAAGTGGTAAACCTTATTAAGAATAGATTAAATACGTAATTTCGTAGAAGTTACAAAACTGGCTGTCCTAGAAATACATTGAGTGAATAGACGAATTTCAATATAAAAATGGAAAAGGTTATTACTGAAGCACTCCACAGAAATACATTAGGTACAGACGTTTTCACAAGGGACATCTAACAAAACTTCAGAATTTAGATGATTCCAATTTATTTGCTTCATATTTTTTCATAATATAACACGGTATTGAATATTTCTTGCTTCTTTTAAAAATGTTATAAAACTCAAAAATACACTTTCAAAATACCTTTCACAAAAAGGAAAAGAATAGAACAGTATCATGAAATATTGATACAAATATTGGGTACAAAATATTGACAAGGAGACCTCAATACCATATTTACAAATTGATAGTATCATTAAGTGTGATTGATTCCAATGATACAAATTGGGTTACATAATAAGAAAGAGTTTTATATTACACACCATATTATTACATCATGAGATATGACCATATTGCCCCAATTGGTCTCAAAAGGGCCTTTCACTAGATTTAACACCATATCCTAATAAAACCCACATAAAAATACAAACAGATACATGTATAATATGGTAAAACACACACTCTCGCACACACGGATGATGTAGTCCTGAGGCCCACATCTGGGTTCCTGCAGTAGTGAGGAGACGATTTCCACAAAGATCAAGAGCAGGTAAAGGAGATCTTCACTTCTTTTATTTTCAAATTATTCCTCAATAGCTAGAAAATGTAATTAAAAAGCCAAAATCAATGGTTATTACTTAGCATTGATGGCAAAGGACAAGTGGTCATTCTTGAATATCCAGATGGACGTCATGGCCTTAGGTAGGCCTGTGTTGCTGTAGCCGTGACGGCAGAGATCTCCTCAGTGAGGACTAGTTGCTGACTCTGACTAGTGCTGGTGAAACTAAGTAACAGAGACAAGATGGGTGGAACAAGGGCAGCAGAGAGAGGTCTTGTCCCACTTGACTGGGTGAAGAGCCCTGTGCAAGGTGTGGGGCAGTGACCCCGGATCTCCTGGATCAGAGTGGGGGGATCTCCCACTTGTCCTGGGTAAGGCCTGCCTTCACTTGTGCAGAGAGTGGGGAGGGTGAGTAGTAGAGAAGCCCAGGTCATGGTAGATACCCAGCTCTGTTGTGCAGACTGAGCTCCCCATAGTATATTTATGGCTACAGAAACTTCCATGGGGGTGGACTGGCTGCACTCAAGTGAACCCTTTCTGTCTGTCTGTCCAGATTCCATGCCCGGGGCTTTCACAAGTGGCAGCACACAGAGGAGGCGTTAATGAACTAATACAGTGATAGAGGTGGTCTGGGTGGTGATAATCCCAGGTCCTGGCAGGTCAGCATCATCTAGTGAGCACACTGCTGCCAGAAACCCAGGAGGCCCTGAATGGTGTCCCTGCTGGCAGGGGACAAACAGGATTAGCCAGCCTTTCCCCACATACCCTCAAACACCAAACCATTCCCCCCAAAACAAATATTCCAGTGAAGAAATGGGCAAAGACATGAATAGACACTTTTCCAAAGAAGACATCCCGATGGTTAAAGACACATGAAAAAAGTTTCTACATCACCCATCATCAAAGAAATACAAATTGAAACCACAATGAGATAGCATCTCACACCAGTCAGAAGGGTTAACATTAACAACTCAGGCAAAAACAGATATTGGCAAGGATGCAGAGAAAAAGGATCTCTCTTGCACTGCTGGTGGGAATGCAAACTGGTGCAGTCACTCTCAAAAACAGTATGGAGGTTCCTCAAAAAACTAAAAATGGAACTACCCATGGATGACGGGCATTGAGGAGGGTACTTGTTGGGATGAGCACTGGGTGTTGTAGCAAGCCAATTTGACAATAAGTTATATTTTTTTAAAAAGTGAGTGAGAAAAAAGAAAAAAAAAGTACTACCCTACAACCCAGAAATTGCACTACTAGGTATTTGTCCAAGGGATACAAGTGTGCTGTTTCAAAGGGGCACAGAAACAGGCTGTTTCTAGCAGCACTATCAACAATAGCCAAAGTATGGAAAGAGTCCAAATGTTCATCGACAGATGAATGGAAAAAGAAGATGTGGTATATATATACAATGGAGAAGTACTCAGCAATCAAAAGAATGAAATCTTGCCATTTGCAACTACGGGGATGGAACTGGAGGATATTAGGCTAAGTGAAATTAGCAAGTCAGAGAAAGTGAAACATCCTATGACTTCACTCATATGAGCAACTTAAGATACAAACCAGATGAACATAAGGGAAGGGTAGCAAAAATAATATAAAAACAAAGAGGGAGACAAAACATAAGAGACTCTTACATATAGAGAACAAACTGAGGTATGCTGGCGGGGTTGTGAGGGAGGCGTGGGCTAAATGGGAAAGAGGCATTAAGGAAGACACTTGTTGGGATGAGCACTGCGTGTTTACATAGGGGATGAATCACTGGAATCTACTCCTGAAATTATTACTGGACTATATGCTAACTAATTTAGATGCAAATAGACGAGTGAAGAAATAAATAATACACTAACACAATAAACAAAATACAGTAACGACCCTCAGAGATCATAGTTTCATTTGTCTACAACCTCGTTCCACATTCACAGACAGAAAATGTATACTGTGATAACACAGAGTCTCCCACACACAGAGAACTCAGTCCCACACCCAGAAAATAAAATGAGATGGGGGTGGGGAGGATATTTCTACAAGATGAAAAGGCTAACGTGACCTAAACGCCATGTTATCCAACATCTTTCTGTAAGTAGTAGGCAATGCAAGTGAATAAGAAAATCACTGGTTGGTTCTCAGCATTGATGGGAATGGACAGGGATTCATTACAAAAGGCAAAAAAAAAAAAATGTGATTTAGTCATATATACTCTGGGGCTGGTGCTGCAGGGAGAGAAGACATCATCCCAAAGAGCCAAAAGAACAGTTATTTCTACTGAAGACTAATAAGAGGATTACATAGGTCTGGAAACTTCTAGAAATAGGTAAATGGCCAAGGATGGAGACCCTGGCTTCCTCAGAAGTCAGGTGGGAGCTGAGAACACTGGACCTATGACCGCAGTCCATGAACTTAGAGAACTTGTGTCGCAACGTGATGGGCGAGATGAGCTTTCTGTGTCCTTTGAGACCCTTTGTCTAGGAAGGGGCTGCTGTGAGTGACGTTGGGGACAGAAGGGAAGGAGGAGCCATCACTCCCAGGTGGTGCTGCTGCCTGCAGCGGGGCCCATGGTGGCAGCAGCAGGAGCATCAGAAGCAAAAGTCACAGGCTGAACCTGAGCAGCTGCTGGGGCCTCGCCCTCCCAGCAGACGAGAAAGAGGTTCTGCTTTCAGTTCTCATGGGCCTGGGACTCTGTGTGAGCCCACGATGCTGTCCCAGGAGGGGCAAGGACAAGAAGCCTTCTCCTCAGCCCTCAGGCCTCAGCCCAGGGAAGATCTGGGAGGCACAGTTGCTAGACCTGGAGCCAAAGAGGGAATCAGGATCCACAATGGATCCAACTATCATAATAGATGAGGATTTAGGGGCAATTAGTGGGAGCTTTTGTTACCAGGACACATAGCGGACACTCCCGATGTGTCCTGACTCAGACAGAGCTGGATTTGTGTCCCTGTTTCTGCTGTGACCTGTCATGGACCCTGTCCTCAGGGCAGCCTGCCTTTGGCACCCAGGAATGTGCTCAGTTTGAGAAAATCACACAGTATATTGATCCGAAAGACAGGCTTCAAGGAGGAATTGCAAACAATGTGGAAAGACTTTGTAGACTTATTGCTTGTGGAGGGTCTCAGACCCTAATTTGTACAAAACAAACAAGGAAGCACATGACTTGGCCAAAAAGTCAGCCCTGCACAGGAAGTCCCATTGCTGTGGGGACAGCAGGTTTTTGTCTCACTTCCCCACAGGCCTGGAGCACTGTGTCAGCACCTTGAGTAATGTCAGCAGACAGGCAGTAATAATCAGCCTCGTCCTTGGCCTGGAGCCCTGTGATGGTCAAGGAGTCTGTGTTGCCAGACTTGGAGCCAGAAAATCTGTCAGGAACACTTGAGGGTCGTCTGTTATTAGCATAGATGAGGAGTTTAGGGGCCTTTCCTGGAAGCTGTTGGTACCAGTTCACACCAATTCTACCGATGTTGTTGGCACTTCCAGCACAGGAGATGGTGACTGTCTGGCCCAGGGCCCCAGACACTGAGGGCGGCTGAGTCAGCACAGACTGGGCCCAGGACCCTGGAAGGGAAGAGACAAAGAGAGCATGATGCTGGGATCTAGACACCAGAGGAGAATCCAAGGTCCACGTGTCCTCCCCAGACCACTTCCTCTGTTCCCTCATCTAGTTACCTGTGCAGTGGATGAGAAGGGTGAGGAGAAGAGGGAACCAGGCCATGGTGGAGGTCATCACCGACCCTGCCTTCTGTGGATCCACACCTGAGCAGATCTCTTCTAATCCCTTCCTTTCCCTTTTCATCCTCTGAGAGAGGGAGGGCCCATCCATGCAAATCAGACCAGCAGCTCTCTGACACTTCTCTGACCCTGGGTCAAGTCCCTCTGCCTGAGGATGTCAGGTGGGTTGGACGGGGAGGTGGTCTCTGGGGCCATGCCAGGAGAGGGGAGGTCACAGTTTGGAGTCCTGAGCAGAGGGCACAGGCATTGTCCAGGTGCAGGTCCCAGCTCTAATCATGGCCGACCCTCAGAAGCAGGTGACGACCACCCCCTGGTGTCCAGGCCCAGACACAGCATATGTGACATGGTGAGCAGATCTCATCAGAGTTCCTGCCTTCCCACTGCTCTGTCCACCATCGCCTTTCTTCGGGACAGGCCAGGTGTCCTCTGTGCGGCCTCCCATCCCCTGAGGACACTCTGTGCTCTCCTCTGGCTCCGCATAGTGAGTCTGTCCACAGCGCCCTTGGCTATTATTGACGGGGCAGGACTGACGTGGTGACTCTTGTACAACCACACAGATGAGGATCAGAGCCACAGAGCGACGGGTCCACATTGACACATGGCCAGTTCTGTGCAGGAGGCCGATTTCTTCCCCCTTCCCTGCTTCCTCTCTGGTCCCAGAGTTCTCCTTTCCCAGAAGCTCCCTCAGCACTGAGGACACAGGGAGACCTTTTGTCCAGGTTGTGGGTAGAAGCCTACATTCGTCGTGTGCATTCCTACAGGGTTCCACACTGAACATCTTTGTCAGCTGTCACTCTTGCCACCTCACATCACATACTGGGGACGATGGAGGTTGGCTTCACCCCTGGAGAGACCCCTGCAAGGAAGCACCCGTTGAGACAACACACATGTCCTTGCTCAAGTGGGGACTCTGCCACACCAGAAGGGACGCAGCTGCTGAGTCTCCCTCAGGAAGTACAGGGCCCAGTCCCCAGTCCCAGGTTCCTTTTAGTGAATGGTCCCCACTGAGGTCCAGTGTAGGGAGACAGGGAAGTCCCACAGCGCTCCATCCTGGCTGAAGGGCACACACCCCACTGTGTCCCACAGCCCTGAGAGCCCAGTGGGTTTCTTCACTTCTGTTTATTCACACATCATTGAGCTGAATCTTGGATAATGTGACCCTATAGTGCTGCCCATGTTCAATGTAGCATTTTTCAGTCTCCAAAGAAGCCCTAGTCCTTAGGATTTGGAGGCATTTACCTCAATTAAATGGTAAGTTGCCAGTTCTTTGCAGAAGATACTCCAGACCTCATGTCCCTCCTCTGGCCTACAATTGAGAATATGTCTATCTTGTGAATATTTGAAAACTCCAGTGCATTAAAGCAATGGATTCCAGCTACTTTCCATTAAATTGAGTATTATGTTAATCTTCCATATTTTTAGGTAATTTCCTTGGCTTACTACATTAAAACAAAAGGAAATAACAATGAATTTATATCTGATGAAGTCCTATTTAGCAAGTTTCATTTTTTGTTTTTCTTTTTTTGTTTTTTCATAGGTTACCCTGACAGGGTCTTATTTAAACAAATTTATGGAAACCCTAGATCCTGAATATTTTCTCCTTTATAATGTTTGTAGCTTCATGTTTTACAGTTATGTCTATAATCCTTTTAGTGATTTTTTAATATATAAAAAGTGAGTTTTAAGTATGATTCATTTCTCTCTCAAGATATCCAATTGTTCTGTGGCCATTTGTCCAAAAGTCCATCCTTTCTCCTCAGAAAGGCTTCTTCTACTTTGTAAAAGAAAAAAATCATTTATCCTTCATTCAGTGGGTCCGTTTCTGGGTTTTATGTTCTGTTACACTGACCAGTGTGTCTATCCTCTATCCATAGCACCCTGACTTGCTAGGACAGGAACTGAATTACACTTTTATACAATGTGGGAAGAACTGGCATATTTACTATAATGAGTCTTCTAATCCATGAACGGAACTTATCTTTCCTTGTTTTAGATCCACTTTTATTACATTTACCAGCATTGTCCAGACTTCAGCACCTGTGGCCTACACTTGTTTTGTTAAATATGCCCCTAAATCGTTCATCGAGTGGTTTTAAGGTTTTTTTTTATTATTTTCACCTGTTTATTGCTAGTATGTATACATATATATGATCTTCTATGTTGATCTTTATTCTAAAATGTTTCCAAAATTATTTATGACTCTTTGAATTTATATATTTGCATACCTAATTGTAGGTTCCTTTGTAGTTTTCCTGTAGGTCATTCTCTCACCTGAAATGGGACAATTGTCTCTTGATCTTCTTCATCTGAATGCCTCTCATTGTTTGTCTTGCCTTATGGTTCTGACAGACACATCCAGTCCTATGTGGAACAGCAGTGTTGAGATAGGACATGGTGGCCTTGCTCCCTACCCGAGGTGGGAAAGCTTTCAGTGCTTCATCTCTGTGTGTGTTCACTGAAGGGAAGGCATTTTATAGTTTTCTTTACCAAACTGAAGATGTACTCTTCCATATTGTGTTCTCAGAAAACTTTTATCACTCTCATTCATATACTCATTCATTCTTTTCCATGAGCACAAATAGGCCTTGAGCTGTGCAGGAAGTGGAAGAGAATTCATCCTACCTGAGAGAGTGAGGAAGACGCTTTCATCGGTCTTTCTTTTTTAATTTTTTTAATGTTTATACATATTTGAGAGAGAGACAGACGGAACACAAGTGGGGGAAGGGCAGAGAGAGAGGGAGACCGAATGGGAAGCAGGCTGGAGGCTCCGAGTTGTCAGCAGAGAGCCTGACATGGGACTTGAACTCAGTAGGCATGAGATCATGACCTGAACCGAAGTCAGATATTTAACTGACGGAGCCACCCAGGGGCCCCTGGGGTGGGCCTCTGCTGTCCCTGATTGCTGGCCAAAACCACATGGATTATTCCATTCTATCCCACATACCTTCGCACCCCAAAAACATCCTGTCCTCTGTGACAAAACTGGCACCCCAGTTAGAGGCCCGTGGTTGTCTGGACCCTCGTTACTGAGCTGTTCCTGATGGCTGCCAGGTGCTGGGTCCACAGCTCTGGGCTCACCCGTGTGCTTCATACACATGCCCACAGCACCCCTTTCTGGCTCCGTTACAGGCGACAAAGCACGTGAAAGGCAATGTGAGTATCGCGCCTGGGGGAAGGGAAAGCCCTCTTGACTCCTGCCACTTCCACGGCCCCCTCCTCACTACTGGGGGAGATCCCTCAGCTCAGGGCCCATCACTGGGCTGCAACCTTCTCACCCGCACCCACCCCTCCATTCCCTACAGCAGCCTCCCCAGATCCTGACCCTCCCTCATGGGTTTACATGAGTGGAGGACAGGGTGACCAGCGACCTGGCCCCTGAGGAATGATGTGTCCTCGGCTGGCACAGCAGACAGACAGAAGCCTGGACCGGCCACATCCCACGGTTTAGGAAGGCTGGGGTCCTCCTCCTCCCTCTGACCCCAGATTACTGAGCAGGGTCAGACCCCGGGCCCTCACCTGGATTCCTCTCCTGTCTACTGCTTTTGGGAATGGGGGAGTCCATCAACAAGGACCACAGGGGAAGGGATTAGAAAGAGGCAGCTCTGCCTTGTCAGAAAGACAGAGATGGCTCCCTGGGACCCACCTCTCAGCACAGCTCTTCCAGCAGGACCCGAGCCTGGACCCCTGACCTGAGGAGGAGGGGTCTGATGGGGACACAGTCAACAGCCTATGCCTGGTCCCCTCCTCACGTTCCCCTCTGGCACCTCGATCATCTATGCAGCACTGAGACATCATCACAGCACATCAGATTCGGGGGTTTCCTGTCAACCCCTCCAATGTTCCAGGTCCACCTCACTGCCTCACCCTTGTTCACTCTCCAGAAACATCTTATGTGTTGCTATTCATACTTCTTTGTCCTCTTTCTCTCCCAGGACATTTTCAGCAACATGAGGACGTAGATTGTCCCTAGCACACTCACGCCGAACCTAAGCCCAAGGGTCATGCCTGGCACATACTTGGTGTTCACCAGAGGGTGTGCGGGGACGGATCTCTGTACAGTCGTCTATCCTGATCAGGAACATATGGAATCTGCCTGCTTCCGACCCAACGGGGACTCAATTCCCAGGACAGCTTGCCGCCAGGTGTGCAGTAAATCCTGCCCAACGGAAGAAAATCAGACAATGTTTTGCAGAGTA
The DNA here is from genome assembly GCF_046562875.1 of Panthera onca. Lineage (NCBI taxonomy): Eukaryota > Metazoa > Chordata > Mammalia > Carnivora > Felidae > Panthera > Panthera onca. The sequence continues at coordinate 19,647,543 of NC_138350.1, forward strand.
GGGCTGGATTTAGGGGCACAATTTGAGAGAACAAGGACACTATTTCTATACGAAATTCCCTAGCCTTGTCTAAGACTCCACTATTAGAAGACAATAACAAAGAAGCAGCTCTGTCGGCCAAGGGGTATGAGCTTCACAGGAAGTCCCATTGCTGAAGGGCAGCAGGTTTGGGTCTCACCTCTCCACAGGCCTAGAGCAGTGTGTGAGCTTTGAGACTGTGGTCCCACACTGAGCAGTAATAATCAGCCTTATCCTCAGCCTGGAGGCTAGAGATGCTCAGGGAGGCCACATTCCCTGACCTGGAGCCTGAGAGTCTGGACGGGACCCCCGCAGGCCGAGCACTGCTACCATAGATGACAACGTTGGGGACACTGCCTGGGAGCTGCTGGTACCAGGACACGCCTCCAGCCCCAACGTTGCTGCTGCTTCCTGTGCAGGAGGTGGTAACAGTCTTACTCACAGGCTAGGACACTGCAGATGGCTGAGTCACCACCGACTGGGCCCAGGACCCTGCAAGTCAGAAGAGAGACACGGGGTGAGAGAGAGGGGTCAGTGGACAGGGCCCATACATGGTTCCACAGTCCTCTCATCTCCAGCCCCGATCCCAGCCTCCAGCCACCTGTGCAGTGAGCCAGCAGTGTGAGCAGGAGAGGAGCCCAGGCCATGGTGGAGACCCCTGCTCAGCAGAGTGTCCTCACTATCCCTCATCCGGGCTCCCAGAGTCTCTCTTATTGCCTCCAGCAGCCCAAGGGGAGGGAGAGACCGTTAGTGCAAACCTCCCCCTGGCTGGCCAGCCCCAGCCTGAACCCTGAACCTGACCCTTGTCTGGAAATCTCACCCCAGGAGGTGATGGAGCGAAAGCTGTGGGGCCTGACCTGGGGCTCCCCAAGGGCCTGTGAGCACCCAGAGGCTAAGCCACAGTGAGAACCAGAGCCAGGTGGCTCCCAGCTGGGATCACAGCACACAAGGCTCAGAGACAGGCCACAGCGCCCCCTGCTGCCCGAGACCCAGACATGCCCATATGTTTGGTCTTGCCCACTGAATACTTAAAAACATCAATAGACTTTATGATTTATTGTCACAGAAGAATTTAGTAGAATTTCCAGAGTTCCCAAATACACCAACCCCCTCCACCACCTTGTCTTTCCCATCATCCAACTCTAGCCTGAGTGTGGTCACTTGTTATACACCATGAACCAACACTGACAAGTCATTGTCACCCAAAGTCTATATTTATAACAGCAAAGCTCACTCTTGACGTTGTTCATTCAATAGGTCAAGAGCTATACACTGATATATGTCCATTTTAGAACCACAAAGAACACTTCCACTCCCACAAAAAACCTCTGTGCTCCAGTTGTGCATCCCTCCCTATGCTCAACCCCTTGCAACCACTGATTCTTTTATTGTCTACATAGATTCGTCTTTTTGGAGAATGTTACATCCTTGGAGTCACACAGCGTGCAGCCATTACACGTTGGCTGCTTTCATTTAGCAACGTGCAACAAAATGTCTTCTGTGTCTTTTTATGTCTTGGTGCCTCATATCTTTGTAGCTCTGATCAATATTCTATCATTGGGGTTTACTCACCTGTCACCTCCTGAAAGGCATTGAGATTGGCTGCTGCCAGGTGTGGGCAGTTATGCATAAAGCCACTGTCCACATACTTGTGCAGGGTTTTTTTGTACACATTGTTTTTAACTCCTTTAGGTAAATGCAAAGATGCATGATCCCTGGATTTTAAAGCAAGACAATGATCCGGGGTTTTGTTTGTTTGGTTTTTCTTTTTTGGGTTTAAAAAAAATGTTTTTCCATTATATCCAAGTTAGTTAGCAATAATCATGATTGGGGAGTAGGATCCAGCGGTTCATCCCTATATAGAACAGGCCGTGCTCATCCCAACAAATGTCTTCTTAATGCCCCTTGTCCATTTAGCCTATCCCCCCCTCCCACAACACCTCCAGCAACCCTTAGGTTGTTCTCTATTTTTAAGGGCCTCTTATTTTTTGTCTGCCTCCCTGTTTTTATATTATTTTAGCTTCCCTTCCCTTGTGTTCATCTGTTTTGTATCTTACATTCCCCATATGACTGAAATCATTTTATATTGGTGATTCTCTGGCTAATTTCACTTAGCATACTACCCTCTAGTTCCATCCACGTTTGTTGCAAATGGCAAGAATTCAGAGAATCTTCAGTTTTAAAAGAAATTGCCAAAATCTTTTCCAAAGTAGCTGTACCATCCTGAATTCCCCTCACCAATGAAATAGAGTTCCGTTGCTCCACATCCTGGCCAGACGTTGGTGTCATCTTGGTTTTGATTTTGGCCATTCTAATGGGTATGTAATACTATGTCATTGCTGTGTTTTTGTGCAATTTCTTACTGACATATGATGTTGAACAGCTTTTCTCAAGCTTATTTATATCACACGAACATCACCTTTGTTGAGATAATCTGCATTTTTAAAATTGAGATTGTTTCTTTACTATTGTGAAGTCTTATCTTTTAAATTAAAAACAAACAAATAGTTCTCTCCTTAAATCACCTTCCATTTTCAGTAGAAAGGAATAGGTATAAAGAAGTCTATGCCCTACATTTCCTCGTTATTGCAATCGTTTGTTAGATGCAAATATATGTCATATGTATTTTGTGACTTCCCTGAAATAAGAAGAGATGTATCCAAAGGGAGTCCTTACTCCCCATCATGGATGGTGAACATCTTCACGGATGGTGAACATCTACCGAAGGACTCTCAAAACACCCTGAACAGAGTTTCAGAGTAGATGGAGGAGCCATTCTCCAGCCTACATTCTTATAAGTATCAGACTTTCCTCGTCCCCATCACTTTCTGAGCAGCAGTCACTGAAATGGAGATGTTGCCCACAGAGAATATGGGGGCCCTCACAGGGTCACCAGCTGCTCAAGAGGAAAAATGAATAAAGGTGAAGAGGGAGAACTTTTGTTGTAATACAGGAGCAACAAGTTCATCCCCTTTTATGGTGAGCCTGGGACTGGGAAGGCCTTTTAGATTCTGAGAGGGGGTCAGAGGGAAAAATCATGGAACCATGAATCAGTCCGCCATTGCATGCAGGCTTCCTTTGCAAAAGTTATGACCTTGACTAATCCCATTCAACAGGTTTCCTTCTACTTCTGTCGATTTTTTTCTTCACTCTGCGGAAGCTTTTTATTTTGATGTAGTCCCAATAGTTTATTTTTTTCTTTGATTTCCCTTGCCTGAGGAGATATCCCCAGAATAATGTTGCTACGGCCAAAGTCAGAGAGATAACTGCCAGTTCTCTCTAGAATTGTTATGGTTTCAGGCCTCACATGTAGGTCTTTAATCCACTTTGTGTTTATTTTTGTGTATGGTGAAAGAAAGTGGTCTGGTTTCATTCTTTTACCTGTAGCTGTCCAGTTTTCCCAGCACCATTTGTTGACAAGACTGTCTTTTTCCCATTGCTTATTCTTGCCTACTTTGTCAAACATTGATTGGTCATATTATTTGGGCTTATTTCTGGGTTTTCTATTCTGTTTCATTTATTTTGTTGTCTTGTTTTGTGCCAGTACCGTACGGATTCCATTACTACAGTGTTCTAATATAAATGGAAATCTGGAATGATGATACCTCCAGTTTTGGTTTTCTTTTTCAAGACTGTTTCACTATTTGGGAACTTTTGTGGTTGCACACAAATTTTACGACTGTTCTAGTTCTGTGAAAAAAGGCTTTTGGCATTTTGATAGGAATTGCCTTCAATCTATAGATCGATTTGGGTAGTATAAACATTTTAACAATATTTGTTCTACCAATCCATGAGCAGAGATGTTTGTTCATTTCTTGTGTCATCTTCAATTTCTTTCATCAATGCTTTAGAGTTTTCATGGTAAAAGTCTTTCACCCCTTCGGTTAAGTTTCTTCTTGGGTATCTTATTATTCTTGGTTCAATTTTCAATGGGATTGACTTCTTAATTTCTCTTTCTGTGGCTTCATTATCAGTGTATAGAAATGCACCAGAGTTCTGTATATTGATTTTGTATCCTGTGACTTTACGGACTTTATTTCTTGGTTCTGACAGTTTTTTGGTGGGATCTTTAGAACTTTATATATACAGGCAGGCTGTTCACAGAAGTTGGCTGCGTAGGAAGATGCTGGGCTCACCGTGTCCTGCTGATCACTTAGATTCCACCCACATCTGCTAAATAACCCATAAAACGACCAGAAGACTAGCAGAATGGACTCTCCAGAGTCAAGCGTATACAAGTGGGTCACGGAAGAGGGTAGGAAGGGTGGAGAAGTGGTGCGCACTACACGGACTGGTGGGAGGGATCCGGGGCAGATTGGGGACAGCGCGCCTGGCAAGGCAGAGCCCCCAAGTGTGGCTTGCAAAAGCAGAGGGGCCGGGTTCCATGAGTTCTGACAGCCAGCCGGACTTGACATCTGGAATGTTAAAAGTCAACAACCCTGCTCGGAGAGCGAGAGGGCAAAAGGATACCAGGAGGGAGAGGTGTTGAGCCCCAGAAGACAGAGCTCAGCTCCGCAGGGAACAAATGCTCTGGCCAGCGCTATCTCCCTCTCCCATCCTCAGCCGAACTCCCAAAGGGAACCTGTTGCATCACAGAACTTGCTTGCACCAGGCAAACACCCAATGCTGTGCTTCTGTGGGTCCATCCCTTGGACGGGTCTGCCTGCTTCCCTCCTGGTGCTGCAGGGCCCCTCCCGCAGGGGATCACCGACAGCAAACTGAGCTGAGTCTGCCCCTCCCACCCTGGTGCACCTAGCAGATCCACCAGGGCTAATGCGCCAGATCCCATACAAGCAGCACCGCAAGCCTGGCAGTGTGCAAGTAGCCCAGACGGGGGCCACACCACTGCACAGTGAGTCCTGCCCCAGGCAGAGGGGAAGATAAGGTACAAACCAGTCTGATTGTGATGCCAGCAGTTGGCTAGGAACAGACATCAGGTGTGACTGCGGCCCCGCCCACCAACACAAGTTACTCCAGACAATACAGGGGAAGTGCCCTGCAGTTCTGTGCCACCCCACAGACTATCCAAAATGGCAAAATGGAAGAATTCTCCTCAAAAGAAACTCCATGAAGGAGCAGCAGCTAACGAATTGATCAAAAACGATTTAAGCAATATCACGGAACATGAATTTAAAATCATAGTTATAAAATTAATCCTAGGGCTTGAGAAAAGCAAAGAGGACAGCAGAGAATCTATTGCTACAGATATCAAGGGACTAAGAAACAGTCATGAGGAGCTAAAAAATGCTATAAATGATGTGCAAAATAAAATGGAGGCGACCACAGCCCGGATTGAAGAAACAGAGGAGAGAATAGGTGAACTAGAAGATATAATTATGGAAAAAGAGGAAGATGAGAAAAAGAGAGATAAAAAAATCCAGGAGTATGAGAGGAGAATTAAAGAACTAAGTGATGCAATGAAACACAACAATATCCGTATAATAGGAATTCCAGAAGAGGAAGAGAGAGACAAAGGGGCTGAAGGGGTACTTGAACAAAACATAGCTAAGAACTTCCCTGATCTGGGGAAGGAAAAAGGCACTGAAATCCAAGAGGCACAGAGAACTCCCTTCAGACGTAACTTGAATTGAGCTTCTGCACGACGTATCATAGTGAAACTGGCAAAATACAAGGATAAAGACAAAATTCTGAAAGCAGCCAGGTATAGACACGCTCTAACATATTAAGGGAGTCCGATAAGACTAGTGACAGATCTATCTACTGAACCTTGGCAGGCCAGAAAGGAATGGCAGGAAATCTTCAATGTGATGAATAGAAAAAATATGCAGCTGAGAATCGTTTATCCAGCAAGTCTGTCATTCAGGCGAGAAGGAGAGATAAAGGTCTTCTTAAACAAACAAAAGCTGAAGGAATTCATCACCACTAAACCAGCCCTACAAGAGATCCTAAGGGGGATTCTGTGAGTGAAATGTTGCAAGGACCACAAAGTACCAGAGACATCACTCCAAGCATGAAACCTACAGACATCACAATGACTCTAAACCCTTATGTTTCTATAATGACATTGAAAGTAAATGGACTAAATGCTCCAACCAAAGACATAGGGTATCAGAATGGATAAAAAAACAAGACCCATCTATTTGCTGTCTACAAGAGTCTCATTTTAGACCTGAGGACACCTTCAGATCGAAAGTGAAGGGATGGAGAACTATCATGCTACTGGAAGTCAAAAGAAAGCTGGGATAGCCATGCTTATATCAGACAAACTAGACTTTAAATTAAAGGCTGTAACAAGAGATGAAGAAGGGCATTATATTATAATTACAGAGTGTATACATCAGGAAGAGCTAACAATTATAATTGTCTATGCACTGAACACGGGAGCCCTCAAATATATAAAACAATTCATCACAAACATAAGCAACCTAATTGATAAGAATGTGGCAATTGCAGGGGACTTTAATACTCCACTTACAACAATGGATAGATCATCTAGACACAGGATCAATAAAGGAACAAGAGCGCTGAATGATACATTGGATCAGATAGACTTGACAGTTATATTTAGAACTCTGCAAAAGCATGGCGGTTAAAGACCAACCTACTAAAGAATGAATGGGACAACCAGGCAATTAGAGAAGAAATTTAAAAATATATGGAAGCAAATGAAAGTGAAAATACAACAATCCAAACGCTTTGGGATGCAGCAAAGGCAGTCTTGAGAGGAAAATACATTGCAATCCAGGCCTATCTCCAGAAACAAGAAAAATCCCAAATACAAAATCTAACAGCACACCTAAGGGAAATAGAAGCAGAACAGCAAAGACACCCCAAACCCAGCAGAAGAAGAGAAATAATAAAGATCAGGACAGAAATAAACCATACAGAATCTAAAAGAACTGTTGAGCAGATCATTGAAACCAAGAGTTGTTTTTTTGAAAAAATAAACAAAATTGATAAGCCTCTAGCCAGGATTCTCAAAAAGAAAAGAGAGATGACCCAAATAGATAAAATCATGAATGAAAATGGAATCATGACAACCAATCCCTTAGAAATACAAGCAATTATCAGGGAATACTATGAAAAATTGTATGCCAACAAACTGGACAATCTGGAAGAAATGGGCAAATTCCTAAACACCCACACACTTCCAAAACTCAAAAAGGAAGATGTAGAACATTTGAACAGACCCATAACCAGCGAAGAAATTGAATCGCTTATCAAATATCTCCCAACAAATAAGAGTCCAGGAGCAGTTGGCTTCCCAGGGGAATTCTACCAGACATTTAAAGCAGAGATAATACCTATCCTTGTCAAGCTATTCCAAAAAATAGAAAGGGAAGGAGAACTTCCAGACTCATTCTATGCAGCCAGCATTACTTGGATTCCTAAACCAGAGACCCAGCAAAAAAAGAGAACTACAGGCCAATATCCCTGATGAATATGGATGCAAAAATTCGAAACAAGATACTAGCAAATTGAATTCGAAAGCATATAAAAAGAATTATACAGCATGATCAAGTGGGATTCATTCCTGGGCTGCAGGGCTGGTTCAACATTTGCAAATCAATCAATGTGATACATGACATTAATAAAAGACAAGATAAGAACCATATGACCGTGACAATCGATGCAGAAAAAGCATTGGACAAAATTCAGCATCCTTTCCTAACAAAAACCCTTGAGAATGTCGGGATAGAAGGAACGTACTTAAACATCATAAAAGCCATTTATGAAAAGCCCACAGCTAATATCATCCTCAATGGAGAAAAACTGAGAGCTTTCTCCCTGAGATCAGGAACACGACAGGGATGTCCACTCTCACTGCTGTTGTTTAACATAGTGTTGGAAGTGCTAGCATCAGCAATCAGACGACAAAAGGAAATCAAAGGCATCAAACTGGCAAAGACGAAGTTAAGCTTTCACTTTTTGCAGATGACATGATATTATACATGCAAAACCCGATAGACTCCACCAAAAGTCTGCTAGAACTGATACATGAATTCAGCAAAGTCTCAGGATACAAAATCAATGTACAGAAATCAGTTGCATTGTTAGACACTACTAATGAAGCAACAGAAAGACAACGAAAGAAACTGATCCCCTTCACAATTGCACCAAGAAGCATAAAATACCTAGGGATAAACCTAACCAAAGATGTAAAAGATCTGTGTGCTGAAAACTATAGAAAGCTTATGAAGGAAATTGAAGAAGATATAAAGAAATGGAAAAACATTCCGTGCTCAGGGCCCAGAAGAATACATATTGTTAAAATGTCAATACTACCCAAAGCTATCTACACATTGAATGCAATCCCAATCAAAATTGCACCAGCATTCTTCTCGAAGCTAGAACAAGCAATCCTAAAATTTGTATGGAACCACAAAAGGCCCCGAATAGCCAAAGTAATTGTGAAATAGAAGACCAAATTGGGAGGTGTCACAATCCCAGACTTTGGCCTCTACTACAAAGCTGTCATCATCAAGACAGCATGGTATTGGCACAAAAACAGACACATAGACCAATGGAATAAAATAGAAACCCCAGAATTAGACCCACAAAAGTATGCCCAACTAATCTTTGACAAAGCAGGAAAGAATATCCAATGGGAAAAAGACAGTCTCTTTAACAAATGGTGCTGGGAGAACTAGACAGCAACATGCAAAAGGAAGAAACTAGACCACTTTCTTACACCATTCACAAAAACAAACTCAAGATGGATAAAGGACCTGAATGTGAGACAGGAAACCATCAAAACCCTAGAGGAGAAAGCAGGAAAAAACCTCTCTGACCTCAGCCGCAGCAATTTCTTACTTGACACATCCCCAAGGCAAGGGAATTAAAAGCAAAAATGAACTATTGGGACCTTATCAAGATAAAAACCTTCTTCACAGCAAAGCAAAAAGTCAACAAAACTAAAAGGCAATCAATGGAATGGGAAAAGATATTTGCAAATGACATATCGAACAAAGGGCTAGTATCTAAAATCTATAAAGAGCCCACCAAACTCCACACTCGAAAAACAAATAATCCAGTGAAGAAATGGGCACAAAACATGAATAGATACTTCTCTAAAGAAGACATCCAGATGGCCAACAGGCACATGGAAAGATGCTCAACGTCGCCCCTCATCAGGGAAATGCAAATCAAAACCACACTCAGATACCACCTCAAGCCAGTCAGGGTGGCTAAAATGAACCAACCAGGAGACTACAGATGCTGGAGAGGGTGTGGAGAAACGGGAACCCTCTTGCACTGTTGGTGGGCATGCAAACTGGTGCAGCCTCTCTGGAAAACAGTGTGGAGGTTCCTCAAAAAATTAAAAATAGATCGACCCTATGACCCTGCAATAGCACTGCTAGGAATTTATCCAAACGATACAGGAGTGCTGATGCTTAGGGGCACTTGTACCCCAATATTTATAGCAGCATTTTCAACAATAGTCAAATCATGGAAAGAGTCTAAATGTTCATCAACTGATGAATGGATAAAGAAATTGTGGTTTATATACACAATGGAATACTACGTGACAATGAGAAAGAATGAAAAATGGCCTTTTGTAGCCATGTGGATGGAACTGGAGAGTGTTATGATAAGTGAAATGAGTCATGCAGACAAAGACAGATACCATATGTTTTTATTCTTAGGTGGATCCTGAGAAACTTAACAGAAGACCATGGGGAAGGGGAACAAAAAAAAAAGAGGTTAGAGAGGGAGGAGGCAAACCATAAGGGACTGTAAACTGAGAACAAAGTGAGGGTTGATGGGGTGGGAGGGAGAGGAGGGTGGGTGATGGGTATTGAGGAGGGAACATGTTGGGATGGGCACTGGGTGTTGTACGGAAACCAATTTGACAATAAACTTAATATTTAAAATAAATAAATAAAATAATATTTGACATGTCAGAAAAAAAGTCATTTGACGCCGAAATCTTTAAGGGCAGATGACTTTTCTAGGTGCTCCTGGCTGGTTCAGTTGGTTAAGTGTCCCACTTTAGCTCTGGTCTCACTCTCACGATTCATGACTTTGACCGCCACATCAGGTTCTGTGCTGACAGCTCAGAGCCTGGAACCGGCTTCAGATTCTTTGTCTCCCTCTCTGCCCCTCCCTTGTTCATGCTCTCCCTCTCTCTCTCTCTCTCTGTCTCTCTCTCAATAAATAAATAAACATTAACAAATTCTTTAAAAAATGAATGACTTAGGGGCGCCTGGGTGGCTCAGTCGGTTAAGCGGCCGACTTCCGCTCAGGTCGTGATCTCGCGGTCCATGAGTTCGAGCCCCGCGTCGGGCTCTGTGCTGACAGCTCGGAGCCTGGAGCCTACCTCGGATTCTGTGTCTCCCTCTCTCTGACCCTCCTCTGTTCATGCTCTGTCTCTCTCTGTCTCAAAAATAAATAAACATTAAAAAAAAATTTTTTTTAAATGAATGACTTCTCTTACATCCTGGAGTGATTCCTAGGAAGTAAACCCTTCTTTAATGACTCTGTGTTTTTCCACATTACTCTGGCGACAGACAGGAGATGACAGTATAGGTTCATGAACTGATTAGTGGAAAGGGGAGGAGGGATCAGGGGAAGAGTGAAATTTGGGAAAAGAAATGACCCTGGGCCTGGAGATATAACATGACATTAATGAATAGAGAAAGAACATTCAGGTGGGACACTGACAAAGAGAGTTCCAAGTGTGGGATAACCAGGAGAGTTCATTTGTGACTCTTAATAGTAAGTTTTGTGTCTTTCAGAGGCAGAGTCACAGTGGCATGGGAATCAGGCAGACTGTGATCTGACTCCCTGTGACCAGGACCCTGTGAGGTGGAAACACTCAACAATGACACAGAAGTGACTGAGGGAGCCTGAGAGCAGGAGTAGCCCCATATGGAGTGTGTGGAAAAAAAGGAGTGGTTCCTGTACTGGCCCCTGAGTCTGTTCCTCACCCAACAGAGTGAGAGCAAAAGAAAAGGTCTCAGGTGCGTGGTGGTCTAGAAATAGTCACCATTAAGGTTTCTGGAAAACTTTTACCTTCTAACAACCTCTGGGAATAGGAGGCCATCAGAGTAGGAATATGTTTTCTGCTTTCTAATTCTCATGGGACTGTTTGCATTTCAGGCCAGAACCTCGTGCCTCTGAGGGTGTGTTGGGCTGGAATTGATCTGGTGCAGGGGCATGAGAATGGTCTGGGGGCTGAGCTGTAGTTTTATGAGACATAAAGACCCTGGCCTGTGTCCCCTGTGCAGATTGTCCATAGTCCGTGCTCCGACCTGAATAACACGGAGGATGGAGGGAAGATGATACAGGTGGCTGGGACTTCTTTGGTGAAGCTTCCATCATTTTCTTCTACCTGGACCCCAACTCTCCCAAATACATGGTTAGTCACTGCGTCCAGGTCCCACCAGACAGTCACTATGTTACCCAAAGCAATAGGTGTCCCTTCCCCGGTTGCAATGATGGTGTCAGGGCAGAGGGCGGGGTGGCTTGATCCAGTCATCCTCAAATCTGGGGTTTCTTACCAGTGGGTCCGCAAGGGCCAGTCTCTGTCATCCAGACGTTTTGTTCTGTGGACATTACCTGGGACTGCAGACACATTTTCCCCATGTGGGAAGTCAGTGTGAGACACAATACATTCGGCTTATGTGTCCTCTTTCTTGCCCAAGACGGTGTCAGCTCTCTGAGCATGGGGACCCTCCCTGTCATTTCTGTACTGTGATCTGAGCCCCGAGCCCACATAGGTCATGTAGTGAGGGTTGTCTCAATGCCACGCATGTAGAGCATGTGGACAGTTGACTATCCTGAGTCAGACACAGCTATGCTCTGTGCTGCTGGTTCTGTCCTGGTGCTTTGATATGGACTGAACTGTGTCCCCGTAGATTCCTATATGGAAACCCACATTGTGACTTTATAGACTTTATAGAAGTGGTGGACACAGCATGGGTGAGCACACGTGGAAATGCCACGTGAGGACCCAGGACGAATGTAACCATTTGCAAGCCAAGGAGAGAGACCTCAGGGGACATCAAACCTGCCCCCACCTTGAACTTGGACATTTAGCCTCCAAAACTGTGAGAAAATAAATACCTTTTGATTTGCTCACCCAGTGGGTGGTATTATGTTATGGCAGCCCCAGCAGGCAGGCACAATCCTCAAGGACTCTGTCCCCAGGGCAACCTGTCCCATCATCCAGGAATTTCTGCTCAGTTCACATCAAAAAGAAAATGTGCTCCTACAGGGACAGGGCTTGGTGTCTGAATTGAGAGGACAAGAACACATACTCAAGAGAAAGTTCACTGGTTTGGGTTTCAGACCTCCGTTTTAGGGAAGCAGCTGTGTTGACAGACGGTTGGGGCTGAACAAGGAAAGTGCATCAGTGTGGGGACAGCAGGTTTTTGTCTCACTTCCCCACGGGCCTGGAGCACTGTGGCAGCACTTTCTACAGAGTCAGCAGACATGCAGTAATAATCAGCCTCGTCCTTGGCCTGGAGCCCTGTGATGGTCAAGGAGCCTGTGTTGCCAGACGTGGAGCCAGAAAATTTGTCAAGAACACTTGAAGGTCGTCTGTCATTAGCATAAATGAGTTTGGGGGCCTTTCCTGGAAGCTGCTGGAACCAGTTCACACCAACAATACCAATGTTGTTGGCACTTCCAGCGCAGGAGATGGTGACCGTCTGGCCCAGGCCCCCAGACACTGAGGGCGGCTGAGTCAGCACAGACTGGGCCCAGGAACCTGGAAGGGGAGAGACAGAGCATGATGCTGGGGTCTAGAGACCAGAGGAGAATCCAAGGCCCACGTGTACTCCCTGGACCACTTCCTCTCTTCCTTCATCTAGTCACCTGTGCAGTGGATGAGAAGGGTGAGGAGAAGAGGGAACCAGGCCATGGTGGAGGTCATCACCGACCCTGCCTTCTGTGGATCCACAGCTGAGCAGATCTCCTCTAATCCCTTCCTTCCCCTTTTCATCCTCTGAGAGAGGGAGGGCCCATCCATGCAAATCAGACCAGCAGCTCTCTGACACTTCTCTGACCCTGGGTCAAGTCCCTCTGCCTGAGGATGTCAGGTGGGTTGGACGGGGAGGTGGTCTCTAGGGCCATGCCAGGAGAGGGGAGGTCACAGTTTGGAGTCCTGAGCAGAGGGCACAGGCATTGTCCAGGTGCAGGTCCCAGCTCTAATCATGGCCTACCCTCAGTAGCAGGTGACGACCACCCCCTGGTGTCCAGGCCCAGACACAGCATATGTGGCATGGTGAGCAGATCTCATCAGAGTTCCTGCCTTCCCACTGCTCTGTCCACCATCCCCTTCCTTCGGGACAGGCCAGGTGTCCCCTGTGTGGCCTCCCATTCCCTGAGGACACACTGTGCTCTCCTCTGGCTCCGCATAGTGAGTCTGTCCACAGTGCCCTTGGCTATTATTGACGGGGCAGGACTGACGCGGTGACTCTTGTATAACCACACAGATGAGGATCAGGGCCACAGAGCGATGGGTCCACATTGACACATGGCCAGTTCTGTGCAGGAGGCCGACTTCTTCCCTCTTCCCTGCTTTCTCTCTGGTCTGAGAGTTTTCCTTTCCCAGAAGCTCCCTCAGCACTGAGGACACAGGGAGACCTTTTGTCCAGGTTGTGGGTAGAAGCCCACATCTCTCGTGTGCATTCCACAGGGTTCCACACTGATCATCTTTGTCAGCTGTCACTCTTGCCACCTCACATCACATACTAGGGAAGATGGAGGTTGGCTTCACCCCTGGAGAGACCCCTGCAAGGAAGCACCTGTTGAGACAACACACATGTCCTTGCTCAAGTGGGGACTCTGCCACACCAGAAGGGACGCACCTGCTCAGTCTCCCTCAGGAAGTACAGGGCCCAGTCCCCAGTCCCAGGTTCCTTTTAATGAATGGTCCCCACTGAGGCCCTGTGTAGGGACGACAGGGCAGTCCCACAGCGCCGCCTCCTGGCTGAAGGGCACACAGCCCACTGTGTCCCACAACCCTGAGAGCCCCAGCGGGTTTCCTCACTTCTGTTTATTCACACATCATTGAGCTGAATCTTGGATAATGATCCTCTAGTGTTGCCCGTGATCAATGTAGCATTTTTCAGTCCCCAAACAAGCCCTAGTCCATAGGATTTGGAGGCATTTACCTCAATTAAATGGTAAATTGCCAGTTCTTTGCAGAAGATACTCCAGACCTCATGTCCCTCCTCTGGCCTACAATTGAGAATATGTCTATCTCGTGAATGTTTGAAAACTCCTGTGCGTTAAACCAATGGATTCCAGCTACTGTCCATTAAATTGAGTATTATGTTAATCTTCTATATTTTTAGGTAATTTCCTTGGCTTACTACCTTAAGAAGAAAAGGCAATACAATGAATTTATATTTGATGAAGTCGTATTTAACAAGTGTCATTTTTTGTTTTTCTTTTTTTGTTTTTTCATGGGTTATCCTGACAGTGTCTTGTCTACACTTTTTTATAGAAACCCTACATCCTGAATATTTTCTCCTTTTATGTTTACAGCTTTATGTTTACAGTTATTTCTATAATCCTTTTAGTGATGTTTTAATATATATAAAATGAGGGTTTTTTTTAATGTTTTTATTAATTTTTGCAACAGAGAGAGACAGAACATGAGCAGGGGAGGGCCAGAGAGACAGGGAGACACAGAATCGGAAGCAGGCTCCAGGCTCTGAGCTGTCAGCACAGAGCCCGATGTGGGGCTTGAACCCACAGACTGTGAGATCATGACCTGAGCCGAAGTTGGACGCTCAACCGACGAGCCAGCCACCCAGGCGCCCCTATAAAATGAGTTTTAAGTATGATTCATTTATCTCTCAGGATATCCAATTGTTCTGTGGCCATTTGTCCAAAAGTCCATCCTTTCTCCTCGGGAAGGCTTCTTCACTTTGTCAAAAAAAAATTGTTTATCCTTATTTCTGTGGGTCCGTTTCTGGGTTTTATGTTCTGTTATCTTGGCCAATGTGTCTATCCTCTATCCATACCACTCTGACTTCTAGGACAGGAACTGAATTACACTTTTATACAATTTGGGAAGAACTGGCATATTTACGATAATGAGTCTTCTTTTTTTTTTTTTATTTTTTTTATTTTTTTTTTATTTTTGGGACAGAGAGAGACAGAGCATGAACGGGGGAGGGACAGAGAGAGAGGGAGACACAGAATCGGAAACAGGCTCCAGGCTCCGAGCCATCAGCCCAGAGCCCGACGCGGGGCTCGAACTCACGGACCGTGAGATCGTGACCTGGCTGAAGTCGGACGCTTAACCGACTGCGCCACCCAGGCGCCCCACGATAATGAGTCTTCTAATCCATGAACAGAACATATCTTTCCATTGTTTTAGGTCCACTTTGATTACATTTACCAGCATTGTCCAGATTTTAGCACCTGTGGCCTATACCTGTGTTAATAAACATGCCCCTAAACACTTCATCGAGTGGTTTTAAGGGTTTTTTAAAAATTATTTTCAGAGCTCTCGGGAAGATGGCGGCGTAGGAGGACGCGGGGCTCACAGCGCGTCCTGCCGATCACTTAGATTCCACCTACACCTGCCTAAAGAACCCAGAAAACCGCCAGAGGATTAGCAGAAGGGAGTCTCCAGAGTCAAGCGCAGACTAGAGGCCCACGGAAGAGGGTAGGAAGGGTGGCGAGGCGGTGCGCGCTCCACGGACTGGCGGGAGGGAGCCGGGGCGGAGGGGCGGCTCCCCGGCCAAGCAGAGCCCCCGAGTCTGGCTGGCAAAAGCGGAGGGGCTGGACAGACTGTGTTCCGACAGCAAGCGCGACTTAGCGTCTGGGAGGTCATAAGTTAACAGCTCTGCTCGGAAAGCGGGAAGGCTGGAGGACCAAGGGAGGGAGAGCTGCTGAGCCCCCGGACTACAGAGCTCAGTTTGGTGGGGAACAAAGGCGCTCACCAGCGCCATCTCCCTCGCCCATCCCCCAGCCAAAATCCCAAAGAGAACCAGTTCCTGCCAGGGAACTTGCTCGCTCCGCCCAAACACCCAACTCTGTGCTTCTGTGGAGCCAAACCTCCGGCAGCGGATCTGACTCCCTCCCGCTGCCACAGGGCTCCTCCTGAAGTGGATCACCTAAGGAGAAGCGAGCTAAGCCTGCCCCTCCAGCCCCCGTGCACCTTGCCTACCCACCCCAGCTAATACGCCAGATCCCCAGCAACACAAGCCTGGCAGTGTGCAAGTAGCCCAGACGGGACACGCCACCCCACAGTGAATCCCGCCCCTAGGAGAGGGGAAGAGAAGGCACACACCAGTCTGACTGTGGCCCCAGCGGGGGGCTGGGGGCAGACATCGGGTCGGACTGCGGCCCCGCCCACTAACTCCAGTTATACACCACAGCACAGGGGAAGTGCCCTGCAGGTCCTCACCACGCCAGGGACTCTCCAAAATGACCAAACGGAAGAATTCCCCTCAGAAGAATCTCCAGGAAATAACAACAGCTAATGAACTGATCAAAAAGGATTTAAATAATATAACAGAAAGTGAATTTAGAATAATAGTCATAAAATTAATCGCTGGGCTTGAAAACAGTATACAGGACAGCAGAGAATCTCTTGCCACAAAGATCGAGGGACTAAGGACCAGTCACGAGGAGCTGAAAAACGCTTAAAACGAAATGCAAAACAAAATGGAAACCGCGATAGCTCGGCTTGAAGAGGCAGAGGAGAGAATAGGTGAACTAGAAGATAAAGTTATGGAGAAAGAGGAAGCTGAAAGAAAGAGAGATAAAAAAATCCAGGAGTATGAGGGGAAAATTAGAGAACTAAGTGATACACTAAAAAAAAATAATATACGCATAATTGGTATCCCAGAGGAGGAAGAGAGAGGGAAAGGTGCTGAAGGGGTACTTGAAGAAATTATAGCTGAGAACTTCCCTGAACTGGGGAAGGAAAAAGGCATTGAAATCCAAGAGGCACAGAGAACTCCCTTCAGACGTAACTTGAATCGATCTTCTGCACGACATATCATAGTGAAACTGGCAAAATACAAGGATAAAGAGAAAATTCTGAAAGCAGCAAGGGATAAACGTGCCCTCACATATAAAGGGAGACCTATAAGACTCGTGACTGATCTCTCCTTTGAAACTTGGCAGGCCAGAAAGGCTTGGCACGAAATCTACAGTGTGCTAAACAGAAAAAATATGCAGCCGAGAATCCTTTATCCAGCAAGTCTGTCATTTAGAATAGAAGGAGAGATAAAGGTCTTCCCAAACAAACAAAAACTGAAGGAATTTGTCACCACGAAACCAGCCCTACAAGAGATCCTAAGGGGGATCCTGTGAGACAAAGTACCAGAGACATCACTACAAGCATAAAACATACAGACATCACAATGACTCTAAACCCATATCTTTCTATAATAACACTGAATGTAAATGGATTAAATGCGCCAACTAAAAGACATAGGGTATCAGAATGGATAAAAAAACAAGACCCATCTATTTGCTGTCTACAAGAGACTCATTTTAGATCTGAGGACACCTTTAGATTGAGAGTGAGGGGATGGAGAACTATCTATCATGCTCCTGGAAGCCAAAAGAAAGCTGGAGTAGCCATACTTATATCAGACAAACTAGACTTCAAATTAAAGGCTGTAACAAGAGATGAAGAAGGGCATTATATAATAATCACAGGGTCTATCCACCAGGAAGAGCTAACTATTATAAATGTCTATGCGCCAAATACCCGAGCCCCCAGATATATAAAACAATTACTCATACATAAGCAACCTTATTGATAAGAATGTGGTCATTGCAGGGGACTTTAACACCCCACTTACAGAAATGGATAGATCATCTAGACACACGGTCAATAAAGAAACAAGGGCCCTGAATGATACATTGGATCCGATGGACTTGACAGATATATTTAGAACTCTGCATCCCAAAGCAACAGAATATACTTTCTTCTCGAGTGCACATGGAACATTCTCCAAGATAGATCATATACTGGGTCACAAAATAGCCCTTCATAAGTTTACAAGAATTGAAATTATACCATGCATACTTTCAGACCACAATGCTATGAAGCTTGAAATCAACCACAGGAAAAAGTCTGGAAAACCTCCAAAAGCATGGAGGTTAAAGAACACCCTACTAACGAATGAGTGGGTCAACCAGGCAATTAGAGAAGAAATTAAAAAATATATGGAAACAAACGAAAATGAAAATACAACAATCCAAACGCTTTGGGATGCAGCGAAGGCAGTCCTGAGAGGAAAATACATTGCAATCCAGGCCTATCTCAAGAAACAAGAAAAATCCCAAATACAAAATCTAACAGCACACCTAAAGGAAATAGAAGCAGAACAGCAAAGGCAGCCTAAACCCAGCAGAAGAAGAGAAATAATAAAGATCAGAGCAGAAATAAACAATATAGAATCTAAAAAAACTGTAGAGCAGATCAACGAAACCAAGAGTTGGTTTTTTGAAAAAATAAACAAAATTGACAAACCTCTAGCCAGGCTTCTCAAAAAGAAAAGGGAGATGACCCAAATAGATAAAATCATGAATGAAAATGGAATGATTACAACCAATCCCTCAGAGATACAAACAATTATCAGGGAATACTATGAAAAATTATATGCCAGCAAATTGGACAACCTGGAAGAAATGGACAAATTTCTAAACACCCACACTCTTCCAAAACTCAATCAGGAGGAAATAGAAAGCTTGAACAGACCCATAACCAGCGAAGAAATTGAATCGGTTATCAAAAATCTCCCAACAAATAAGAGTCCAGGACCAGATGGCTTCCCAGGGGAGTTCTACCAGACATTTAAAGCAGAGATAATACCTATCCTTCTCAAGCTATTCCAAGAAATAGAAAGGGAAGGAAAACTTCCAGACTCATTCTATGAAGCCAGTATTACTTTGATTCCTAAACCAGACAGAGACCCAGTAAAAAAAGAGAACTACAGGCCAATATCCCTGATGAATACGGATGCAAAAATTCTTAATAAGATACTAGCAAATCGAATTCAACAGCATATAAAAAGAATTATTCACCATGATCAAGTGGGATTCATTCCTGGGATGCAGGGCTGGTTCAACATTCGCAAATCGATCAACGTGATACATCATATTAACAAAAAAAGAGAGAAGAACCATATGATCCTGTCAATCGATGCAGAAAAGGCCTTTGACAAAATCCAGCACCCTTTCTTAATAAAAACCCTTGAGAAAGTCGGGATAGAAGGAACATACTTAAAGATCATAAAGGCCATTTATGAAAAGCCCACAGCTAACATCATCCTCAACGGGGAAAAACTGAGAGCTTTTTCCCTGAGATCAGGAACACGACAGGGATGCCCACTGTCACCGCTGTTGTTTAATATAGTGCTGGAAGTTCTAGCATCAGCAATCAGACAACAAAAGGAAATCAAAGGCATCAAAATTGGCAAAGATGAAGTCAAGCTTTCGCTTTTTGCAGATGACATGATATTATACATGGAAAATCCGATAGACTCCACCAAAAGTCTGCTAGAACTGATACATGAATTCAGCAAAGTTGCAGGATACAAAATCAATGTGCAGAAATCAGTTGCATTCTTATACACTAACAATGAAGCAACAGAAAGACAAATGAAGAAACTGATCCCATTCACAATTGCACCAAGAAGCATAAAATACCTAGGAATAAATCTAACCAAAGATGTAAAAGATCTGTATGCTGAAAACTATAGAAAGCTTATGCAGGTAATTGAAGAAGATATAAAGAAATGGAAAGACATTCCCTGCTCATGGATTGGAAGAATAAATATTGTCAAAATGTCAATACTACCCAAAGCTATCTACACATCCAATGCAATCCCAATCAAAATTGCACCAGCATTCTTCTCGAAACTAGAACAAGCAATCCTAAAATTCATATGGAACCACAAAAGGCCCCGAATAGCCAAAGTAATTTTGAAGAAGACCAAAGCAGGAGGCATCACAATCCCAGACTTTAGCCTCTACTACAAAGCTGTCATCATCAAGACAGCATGGTATTGGCATAAAAACAGACACATAGACCAATGGAATAGAATAAAAACCCCAGAACTAGACCCACAAACGTATGGCCAACTCATCTTTGACAAAGCAGGAAAGAACATCCAATGGAAAAAAGACAGTCTCTTTAACAAATGGTTCTGGGAGAACTGGACCGCAACATGCAGAAGGTTGAAACTAGACCACTTTCTCACACCATTCACAAAAATAAACTCAAAATGGATAAAGGACCTGAATGTGAGACAGGAAACCATCAAAACCTTAGAGGAGAAAGCAGGAAAAGACCTCTCTGACCTCAGCCGTAGCAATCTCTTACTCGGCACATCCCCAAAGGCAAGGGAATTAAAAGCAAAAGTGAATTACTGGGACCTTATGAAGATAAAAAGCTTCTGCACAGCAAAGGAAACAATCAACAAAACTAAAAGGCAACCAACGGAATGGGAAAAGATATTTGCAAATGACACATCGGACAAAGGGCTAGTATCCAAAATCTATAAAGAGCTCATCAAACTCCACACCCGAAAAACAAATAACCCAGTGAAGAAATGGGCAGAAAACATGAATAGACACTTCTCTAAAGAAGACATCCGGATGGCCAACAGGCACATGAAAAGATGTTCAACGTCGCTCCTTATCAGGGAAATACAAATCAAAACCACACTCAGATACCACCTCACGCCAGTCAGAGTGGCCAAAATGAAGAAATCAGGAGACTATAGATGCTGGAGAGGATGTGGAGAAACAGGAACCCTCTTGCACTGTTGGTGGGAATGCAAATTGGTGCAGCCGCTCTGGAAAGCAGTGTGGAGGTTCCTCAGAAAATTAAAAATAGACCTACCCTATGACCCAGCAATAGCACTGCTAGGAATTTATCCAAGGGATACAGGAGTACTGATGCATAGGGGCACCTGTACCCCAATGTTTATAGCGGCACTCTCAACAATAGCCAAATTATGGAAAGAGCCTAAATGTCCATCAACTGATGAGTGGATAAAGAAATTGTGGTTTATATACACAATGGAATACTACGTGGCAATGAGAAAAAATGAAATATGGCCTTTTGTAGCAACATGGATGGAACTGGAGAGTGTGATGCTAAGTGAAATAAGCCATACAGAGAAAGACAGATACCATATGGTTTCACTCTTATGTGGATCCTGAGAAACATAACAGAAACCCATGGGGGAGGGGAAGGGAAAAAAAAAAAAAAAAAAAAAAGAGGTTAGAGTGGGAGAGAGCCAAAGCATAAGAGACTGTTAAAAACTGAGAACAAACTGAGGGTTGATGGGAGGTGGGAGGGAGGGCAGGGTGGGAGGGAGGGCAGGGTGGGTGATGGGTATTGAGGAGGGAACCTTTTGGGATGAGCTCTGGGTGTTGTATGGAAACCAATATGACAGTAAATTTCATATATTAAAAAATAAAAAAAAAATTATTTTCACCAGTTTATTGCTAGTATATACACATCTATATGATATTTCTATGTTGATCTTCATTCTAAAATGTTTCCAAAATTATTTATTACTCTTTGAGTTTATACATTTGCATAATTAATTGTAGCTTCCTTTGTAGTTTTCATGGAAATCATTCTCTCACCTGGAATTGGGGCAACTGTCTCTTGCTCTTCTTCATCTGTATGCCTCTCATTTTTTGCCTTGCATTATGGTTCTGACGGGCACCTCCAGTCCTATGGAACAGCAGTGTTGACATAGGACATGGTGGCCTTGCTCCCTACCCGAGGTGGGAAAGCTTTCAGTGCTTCATCTCCATGTGTGTTCAACGAAGGGAAAGTGTTTTATAGTTCTCTTTACCAAACTGAAGATGTACTCTTTTATAGTTGGTTCTCTGAAAACTTTTATCACTCTCATTCATATATTCATTCTTTCTTTTCCATGAGCACAAATAGGTTTTAAGCTGTGCAGGAAGTGGAAGAGAATTAAACCTACCTGAGAGAGTGAGGGAGATGCTTTCATCTGTCTTTCTTTTTTAATTTTTTAAAAGTTTATATATATTTGAGAGAGAGAAAGACAGAACCCAAGTGGGGGAAGGGCAGAGAGAGAGGAAGACAGAATGCGAAGCAGGCTGGAGGCTCCGAGGTGTCAGCAGAGAGCCCGACATGGCATTTGAACTCGGTAGCCATAAGATCATGACCTGAACCCAAGTCAGATATTTAACTGACGGAGCCACCCAGGGGCCCCTCAGCTGTCATTTAATACTTTGGCTTTTATCACGACTGATTTATTTCTACTTCTACTTTGGTGACAAAGAGACAAGGAAGGAAGCCTGCTGAGACAGATACCATTCCCTCTTGTCTGATATGAGGGTGGGTGAGAGGATACTTATGACATGGAAAAAATGGCATTTTCTCTCGCCCTTCTCCTGCTGGGTTCTTCACTTCCTTAGACTCCCTGTCCATCCTCACTTTCTTAAAATCCTGAGTCATCATTTTCATGATCACAATCCATCCCACATACCCCTCCCCTCAAGGTTTAATCCCACCCGCCTCACTAACCACCCACCCCATCAAATCCAAATACTGCTCCCTCTGCAGCTGAGCCCCCAGCTGCCTGGCTGCAGGTGCACATGGCCATGATGACTGACCCTGCTGCTCTTTGGGGCATCCCAAGTCAGACACCCTGTGATCCTTCATTTCTCACATTCCTGTCTGTCATCCATTGTTAGGGCTGTCCGTATCTACAGTGCACAGTCAGACTTCCTCAGTCTCCTTGAAGTGAGAAAATATCTTCCATCCAGAATCCACACTGGAAAGTAGAAGCTAGAAGATAAGTTTCATGGCATCACCCACTAATTGTTAACAGGCACATGTTTTGTTTTCTTATCGACAACAAAAAATGATATTCACTGTGGGGGATGAGCTTAGGAGTCCCCTGGGCTTACACCAACGGGTTCATATGACATAAAGAAACACAAAGCCACAGGATGCTCACAACTGAATTTGGGCAAACCAGATTGGCACCCCAAGACTAGGGGGATGTAAAGGCACCCCAGAATAGAAAGGGGTGCAGAACCCCCACAGTAGAGAGGAAGGGGAAAAGGCCTAAAATAAGATCAGGCACAAAGGCTCCCCATACAAAGGTATATGAGGTAAGCAAGATTAGGTGTTCAGGGCAGAAGCACTCTCCAACTTAGTACTATAGCAGAAAAACTGCTTTCACTGGAGGAAAGGACCAAGTTAGGTAAAGAGGTAAATTGAGTTACAGACCTCTACACTGCAGGCAAAGCAGCCCAGAGCAAAGATGGTTAACAAAAGAAAAGGTGCCTTGTTAACGCTGAGGTTGTTCCCCCTGTCTGCCTTAGCCCCTAGGCTGGCTCCTTGCTGACAGCAGACAGGCGGACTTGGGAATTGAAATCACAAACCAGGAGATCATGACTTGAGCTGAGGTCAGACATTTAACTGACTAAGCCGCCCAGGGCCGCCTGTTAGCACAATGTTTTTAAACTAAATACCCTGAGCCATCTGAAAGCAGAACTGAAGGGGTCCCCAGGTGGGAAAAAAATCTCTGTATACAAAGAGGAGACAGCTTTCCTGCCCCAAGAGCACTCATTTGAGGCCCCCAGCTATTTTCTGTGGTCTGTGCCCTGCAGGTTCTACTTGCCCAGCACCCATACTGAGCACTTTCCTGGGAGGAAAAGAAAACAGAAATGCAACAAGGTCAGGAGTTCAGGGTTTGAGGGGACCAAAGGGGATGCCAGCCTACCAGTCTCCACCAGGCCAGGAAATAGCCTGAGTGCTTCAGAGACAATGACCAGAGGAAAAGTCCCAGTGCAGGAACAAAAGTAAACTTTGACCTAAAGCACATGCTTGAGTTGTTTTTGCAGGATTGAAAACTTGCCCCACAGGTTAATGAGGTTAAAACAGTCACCAGCGGGACCCCCGCTGACAACCCTTCTTTTTCACAGGAATGTTCCCGTATTTCAGAGGCAAACAGCAGAAAGAGCCTGGGAGCCTAGACCAGTTTTATCTCCTGCAACAGCTCCACCAGTGCAGATGGACCAGGGAGTGTCCTCCAGAGACCTCTGCCTCTTTATAACGTTAAGTCTCTGCCCTAGGAGGAGGACAAGCTTCATTAACCTACCACATGATGGGGACACAGCTCCTATTCTCCATATTCCTGCACAACCTCAGGCCCACTCTTGCATAAGATGACAAAACTCCCTTTTCTGGGTATCCATCTTAACCCCGAACGAAAGGAACCCACTCGCCTCCACTCAGGGAGTCACAGCTTTGATAATTCTTGTCCCTGATCCCCTTATCTGTGGCAAATAAAGTTTCCTTTGGGTGACAGCATCTGCTGAAGCCTCTGCCTGTACCTCACCAAGGAGTGAACTCAAAGTAGCTCCAACACTTCTAAGTAATATATTTCATCCCTTAACTTGGAAACCTGCCTTCTTCTCTCTACTCTCTACCTGTGGTTTTAGTGACATTTAAGTCTATTAATAAGAAATTTCAGAGAAATATTAAGTAACAGTTTTCTTAAAATTATCTTTGTCTGCTCATTTTCACCCTTTAGATCAAAGTAAGTTAGAAAAAAATGAAATAATTTTAAAGGTATCTGTTGTTAAGAATCCCTGGTGGCCTCGCGCCTGGGCTCACACCACAAATCATGAGCGTCAGTGGAAAGAGAAGTCAGTTCCCGAAAAGGCTGGGGTGACAGAAGGGGAAAGCTAGCCGTGGGTCTGAACCACCATCACTCGAAAAAGCCCCTGCGAGTGAAGACACAGGACAGCAAGTGGAGAGACCCAAGCCCTGACCCCAGGACGGGCATCCAGGGCGAGCAATAGTGAAACGGGAGGTCTCAGATGCAGTGCTATGGGCAGATGGGAGAGAAAGCGAAGTCAGGAGGGACGCTCTGGAAACATCTCACTAAGGAAAAAGAGGGGGAGTAGACATGTAGAGTCTGCCGGGCATGAGGGAATGGGAAAAAGAGAAAGGCCACAGAGCCCACCTCCCCACCACAAGGAAAGGAAAAATGTATGAGACAAAAACTTGAAAAATGGACCGTAACACATAATACTATTTTTCATAATAATAAACAACACCGGCTAAATTATTGAACAAAATTTCAGCATGCAGAAATCTACAAAATAAAAAATGACAATGGGGGACAATATTCATCGGAAAATAAACTTTTAAAAAAGAATCTGTCATTACACACCATCATGGAAAATAATTCTGTTATTTCGACAGCCTCTATTAAAATTGCAGCCATCTAGATAGATCCGCGTGTCCTCGGCACAAGATGAACACGTCTCTAGAGGAAACGATGAAACGTTCCCTGTATTTAAATATGGTGCCCGTGATGTTCCTCCAACAATGCACACGCTGATGCCATGAAAGGTGCGCTTCCGGGGGCACGTGGTCTGTGATTCGGCACCTGTGAAATGTGCACAACAGGAAAATCACTGCAGACAGAAAGGAATTTTTGGCTCCAAAGGGCTGATGCAGGGGGGCCATGGACTCACTGCTCAGGGGTCAGGGTTTGTTCTGTAGGTGATGGAAATGTTGTCAATTTGATCCTGATGATGTTCGCCAAACTCAGGAAACATACTACAGACCACTGAATCGTACCATTTAAATGACTGCACTTTATGCCTGTAAATGATCTTAAGAGATTTGTCTTATTTTTAGAAGAAAACAACATGAGGTGAAGCTACTGTCACTGACTCTTCATAGTTGTTCTGTGCTCAGAGAGTCAGACCCTCAGACCCTCCAGGGTGTCCACAGTCTCCCTGTTTATTTGTCACTGGCATTGACCATGGGAAACAGGGGCACGTTGCTGTATCATTTGCCCACGGGCTTAAAGCACTGTGTCAGTAATGACCAGCCTCGTCCTCAGGCTGCAGGCCCGAGATGATCAGAGAGGCCCTGTTCTCGAGAACCCAGCTGGGATCCCAGAAGGCCCAGTGCTTCTGAGCATTTCAGATTTGGGGACACGGTGGGGAATCTGTGGGTACCAGCCCACATAATACGACCCAGCATTTTTGCTGATTCCAGTGCAGGTGAGGGTGACCTTCTAGCCCACAGACCCTGATGAAGAGGCTTCCTGTGTCAACACAGACAGTGTCCAGGACCCAGCAACACAGCAGTGGAGACACAGTTCAGTGTCAGGTTATTACTCACAGTGTGTTCTCAAAATGGAGGAAACAAGCAACTTAGGGGTCCCCCGAAAGCAATTCTTCCGCTTTCCACAGCCAGTAACCAGAGCAGAGAGCAAGGAAGGTGAGGAGGGGAGGGGTCCAGGCCAGGGTGGAGATACCCCAGGCTGTGGTCCTGAGCCCTCAAGGGAGAGACCTGCACAAAGCCTCTCTTATCCTCTCCCTTCCTGGAAGAGAGAGAGGAAGCCTTCATGCAAATCTCTCCCTCCCCTGGGACTGAATGTGGTGACAGCTGAGTGTGGGGTGGGTGGGACTAGGGAAACTCCTCTAGGCACAATTTTGTAGAGGGCACAAGGCAGGGCTCCAGGCCCGGGTTCTCAGCTGGGATCTCTCCCCACACAGACACCACTCAGGCACAGGCCTACAGCGCCCCCTGCTGTCTCAGTGTCCAGCCGCACCCAGGACTAGAAGGGACATCCTGGAGCTGTGAGAGAGAGACCAGGGCACTAAGGACTTCAGTCAGCCTGGCATACTGTCCACCCCCACACAGGCCAGATCTTCTCCTCCCTCAGGGCTTCTGCACGTGCCACCACACCTCAGTCCTTGCTGCAGACACAGGGCCTCCTCAGCATGAATCACCCTGGGCTCCTCCCACTACTTAGAGACTTGTGTTGTTGGGGCCAAGACTCATCGACAGCTCTGGGATGATGTTTCCGCCCAGTGAGCACAAGAGCAGAGAGCATTCACTCCCCTCCACAGCCTCTTTTGGGAGCCCTGAGGGGACACCCCAGTTTTCTCATCTCATTTCCCATTCTGGCAGGCCAGTCCCCATTACCCTCTGCACTGACCTCGATGAGGTAGATCAATGACGGTGCATGGCTATAGATCACGTGAGTATATTTTGTCTATCATCTATCAAACTTTGCATTTTCTACATTACCTATAATTGGTATGGTATTGGCCCCAAAAGAGACACATATATCAATGCTACAGATTCAAAAGGCCAGAAATAGGGTGGCTCAGTCGGTTGGGTGTCAGACTCTTGATTTCAGTTCAGGTCATGACCTCAACTTCTATAATTGAGCCCTGAGCCGGGTTCTGAGCCTGCTTGGGATTCTCTCTCCCTCTCTCTCTGCTCCTTCCTCTCTCTCTCTCTCTCTCTCTCTCTCTTAAAATAAATAAATAAACCTAAAAATACCCAAATAATATAAATAAAAAGACCAGAAATAAGTGCAAGTTCCTCTTGACAAGCACAGAGAATGTAGACTGAAAATGAGGCCTTTCCTCAGTCTCTGGAGGAGAGCACACATGGATTTTGCAGGGAATTCAGACAAGAATAAGCATGAATCATATAGCAGATGCCTCATAGGAGGACCTCAGTTCTCACGGATGTTCCCTGACACACTTTGGGAAAGAAAGCTGGAGTTTCTGGATCCCCTGCAGCGGGCACACGGATCCCCATACCATGGGCTGCAGCGTGCACCCACGTGGTCATTCCGGGGTAAAAAGCACAGCCTAACGAATGATCCCACCTGGGTCAGGCCACATCCACAGAGAGCCCCCATGGGAGCTGCCCTCTGCCCTCTGCTGCTTCCTGCATTGGCATGAGCTCCTGGGGCTCTGGCTTCTCTGTACACCCAGCTGACCCATTCCCTTCCTGGGTGCACAGTTACTGTTTGGGATGATAAAAAGCTTTGAGAAATGGAGAGTCGTGATGGTCACCCAACATGGCGAATATATTTCATATCTCTGAATTGCACAAGAAAGTGATGAAAAGAGTAAATTTCCTGTTGTGTGTATTTTCATAATTAAAAATTACTAGATGAAAATCCAACTTATGTTAAGGAAGTTGCACTCACACCAATCTCTTTCCCATCTTTATATGTGTTACCCTATTCTAACTCATCCTCATCACTAAAAATTGACAGGGATTTTATTATCTTTTTCCTGTAGGTTCCACATATAAATGAGATAAAAAAGCATTTGCCTTTCTGTGTAGGCCTTATTTCTCTCAGGGTCATGTCCTGCAGGTTCGTCCATGTTGTCACAAATGACAAGACGTTCTCCTGGAAAGTCTCAGGGGATCGACTTCCTTTATGCAACATGGTGCCCCGCAGCCCCTCTACTGCATGGATCATGGACAACCCCGATGCGGCAGGATAGGAGAGGAAGACACAGTCCATTCTTCTGGGCTGCAGAAACCAGCCACATGCTGCCCATGGGCCCTGATGGTGTCAGCTGTAGGGAAGTCACGTCAGTGAAATCTCCCAAGCAGACTAAAAATTTTGCTGCACTGGTGGCACTCCCACCTGTCCCTCACAAGCCCCACTGAGAAGTTTGCTGACTGGCACACACAGTTTCTCCCAGGGGCAGTCACACTCTCCCGACATCACAAATGAAGGGCAGGTACCCAGCCAGTGGGCCAGGCCAGCTCTGCGTCTGTGATTCTTAGTGTCTCCTGGCTGGGACACAGAGCTACTCAGTCAGCCCTGAGCACAGGAGCCTGGAGGGAAGGGAGGGCCTCTGCTCTCACCCCTGGAGGAACACAGGCCATGCTGTGGAGGACTGTCTGCCTCAGGCACGGTCTGTAGACTCTGACCAGAAACCTAAGGCAAGTTGATGGACCCTTGTGAAGAGAAAAAAAGCCAAATCCACAGGCTCTAATTTTTACGTGTGAACCACTAGGCGAAATTTCTGCATCATTATAACTTTTCTGTTGTCTTTGGTTTGCTTTATTGTTGTTGTCATTTTTCTTTTCTTTTTTTCTTTTATTCGTAGAGTTCATACAGGTTTGATAGGAAATTGGGAAGAAGGACATTCAGATCCAGTAGCTACACCCAAGTATAGTAACTGTGCATTCAATTTACATTAGACTTCAGAGATTCAGACTACAGTGGTCTAAGCAGGCTGGGTATTTGTCCCACTTCCCCATGTGTCTGTGTCACTGTGACCAGCACTACTAGGCCAGATTGCACAGTAATAGTCAGCCTCGTCCTCAGGTTGCAGCCCAGAGATGAGCAAAAGCCCTGCATTGGCCGAGGCATCTTTGGACCCAGAGAAGCGGCTGGGGACCCCGGGGCCCTGGTGCTTATCTGAGTCTGAGTAGTAGTACAGGAGATACCGGGGAGGGCTCCCTGCCATCTGCTGGAACCAGTATATGTTATAGCTTCCAACATTGATGTCCCTGCTCAGAATGCAGGTGAGTCTGGCTGTTGTTCCCAGAGATGCAGAGAGGGAGGCTGGCTGAGTCACGACAGGCTGGGACAGGGAACCTGCAAACACAGACATAGCAGAGGGAAGAGAAGGAACAGTGCACATGGAATTAGGGAGCTGAGCCACAGGGGTTTCATTCTGGCTGCAGGCCCACCCTGGGACACTGGGTCCTGTCCCTACCTGTTCAGTGGCAGAGGAGCACGACGAGGACGGGGATCCAGGCCATGGTGACACACGCCCTTCCTAGACCACAGAGCCGGGACTGGGCTGCCCTGGGCCTCTCTTATCCCCAGTCCACAGAGCTCAAAAGGAGGGGCTGCTCATGCAAATGGGACCCACCTCTCCTGCTCGCTCCTGTGCACTTAGAGGTCTGCAGCCCGTTGACAGGAAGACTATGTGATGCACTAGTTTCCCCCTGGGTGGGCCTGGAAGAAGCAGCTGTTGGGACCACACACAGGCCCAGGTTCAGGGACTCCTCTAGGAACAGAGAAGAAGATACCTGCACTGTCCCCACTGGAAACAAGGGGTCCAGCCCTGGGGCTTTCTACTCTGGAGGGCTACTCAGCAGGGAGCCCCCATCCTGCAGAAAGCCCCAGACCTTGTCACCGTGCCCCCTGCTGCTGACTGGGTGACCCTCTCCTTTCCCAGTGCAGGCTTCCCTGGTGCCTGTGTTTCCACCACCTGAGAGTAACCCTCCAGGGAAAGAGAAAGGTCCTTCTGTACATCAGGTATCTTCCATGGATGGGGTCTGATGAGAGGGACACATGCAGTCCTAACTCAGTACAACCTGTGAACCACTATGGAGCTGAGGACAAGACCCACAAAAGAGGGAATAGAAACCATCTGTCCCAATGGTACAGCTCAGACGATGCATGCTGGCTCTGGGTGCCGGATGTGGACAGGAGCTCACCTAGGGGACACACACTCACGCAGGAGGACATGTAATGTGGGCATGCCGGGTCCCTCCAGAGCAGGGGAGACAAGACACAGCAAACCCTGATGAGGGTGCTACAGGTGTGGGGACAGAGCAGGGCTGGGCATCCAGCAGGGACCACTGCAAGGCCATCTTGCGACCTCACCTCCGTGTTCTGGGAGACTTGCAATCCTGTCTGTGCAAATCATCAAGAGCACCTGCTAGACACAAGGAGAGGGAACCTGCCAGCTGAGGGATTGGGGGAGCACCAGTGCCGTCTGGTAGACACAGGATGCACCGTGACCCAGGGCCTGGAGCTGGGGCCTGGGTCCCTGCCCCTCATCCCCCCTACTCACTGCTGCAGACTCTTCACAGTGGATTCTGACACTAACACATATGCATGGAAGTTTCATCCATGTGTTTTGTGGCCTGATAACTCATTTCTCTCTCCTGCATCCTATTCCATGTGTGGACATACAGATATTGTTTATCCATTCTAAAGGGTGCGTTGGTCACTTTCGAGTCTTGGCAATCATAAATAAGACAGCAACAAACATTTAGGTGCATATTCTAGTTGCACACAAGAACCTCATATAGAGTAATCCGTAGGACTGTTCTTTTTGCATTATATCCTTAAGGCTTTGTTTGCCATGGAAGACACTGCCAAGGAATCTTCCCAAGTGATGGGGCTTTTTGCACTCCCACCAGCAGTGAATGAGAGTTCCTGCTGCCCCACATCCTCGGTAGTATTGGTGCTGGCACTGTATTGAACTTTAGCCATGGTCACGGGAGGCCTCTGGTACGTCCTTGTTCAATTTGTAATACCACAATGACATATGAAGTTGGAAATCACTTTGCATGTGTAATAGTCATTTTGTCTATCTTCCTTGTTAAGGGATCTGTTCAGATCTGCTCATTGGGAAGGCACTGCCCAGCACCAGGGAATTCAGGAGATCAGCAGAGCTCTATCACAGGAAAAGGGGAGAAAGTGAGTGTGGAGTCTGACGCAGGACTCGATCCCAACACCCTGGGATCATGACCTGAGCTGAAATCAAAGAGTTGGATGCTCAACCACCTGAGCCACCCAGGTGACCCTCAACAGTTTATTTTGAAGTAACCTCTGTACCTAAAGTGGGGCTTGAACTCACGAACCCAAGGTCAACAGTTGCATGCTCTAACCACTGAGATAGCCAGGCTCTCCTTCACTGAGTCATTTGTAACTCTGAACAAGCTAGTTTGCCTTCGAAAATATGAACACAGGGTGAATAAGGATCACTCTGAAGATATAACTGAAGGAAGGGATATGGCACTCTCAGATCATCTTATTCCCAGACAACAAATAATTTTTTGGAAGATCTGACAACAAAAGTCACTCCTGGAACCTCTTGACAGGGGATGCCACCAGGTCTAGAGAGTGGAGGGAGATTTTCTCTCACTTCCCTATGGATCTAAAGCACTGTGTAAGCATTGGTACTATCTTGGCATATAGGACACTAAGAGTCACTTCCTTGCACACGAGATTCCAGAGACGTCAGAACATATGCATTGGTCAAAACATCTTTGGATCCAGAAAACGACAGGGCACTGGGATCTCTGGTGTGGTATTTGACCCTGCCTTGAATCGCAGGAGATACCGCCGAGGGTTCCATGGCTTCTACTGGCACCATTATGCATATTTCTTAAAACAACAATGATGTCACTTCTCAGGGTGAAAATGAGTCTATTTGATTCTTCAGAGATGCGGAGAAGGAGGGAGTCTGAGTCTGCACAAGCTGGCAGAAAGAACTTGCAAACACAGACACTCATGGGTGATGGGGCAGGGATGGAGGTGAAGCTGCTTGGAGGTCTGATCCATAGGTGTCGACATAGGCTCAGAGGCTGCTTTGGGTCACCGAGGACCGTCCTTACCTGTATAGTAAGAAGAGAACACAAGGAGAAGAGGTTACACCATGGTGGTCACAGTCCTCCTGAGACCCCATGGCTAGAGCTAGGCTGTCCCAGGCATTTCTTATCTCCTTCAGTGGCCTCTGGGAGATGCGGTTGTACTTAGGGTTGCATTTTCTTTCTTGATAGTATCTTTGGGTGTACAAAAATAGGAACTTTTGAGAAGCCCAATTGATGATCATCCCCCCCTTTTTTGGGTGTTTCTTATGATACCCTATGTGAAGAATCTCTTGCCAAGCTCAAAAATCATGGGGATTTTCTTCTTGTTTTCTCCTAAGATCTTTATAGTTTTAGCTCTAAAATTTAGATCTTTGATCCATTTTACATCCATTTTTGTTTATAGTGTGTGGTAAGAGTCTAACTTCATACTTTTGTGTGTGAATATCTAGTTGGTCCAGCACCTTTGGTTGGAGAGACCTTTTTTTTTCAGAGTACATTCTCTGAGCATCCTTTTGAAAATCAATTGACCATAGATGAATGATTTCTTTCTGGCCTCTGAGATATGTTTTACTTATCCCTATGTCTATCCTTAGGCGGGTACCACATTCATGTTGACTATAGTTTCATAAGTGAGTTTTAGTGAGTTTTGAAATCTAAGAAAAAAATTTTTTAATGTTTATATATTTTTGAGAGAGAGAGAGATGGACACAGAGTGCGAGCAGGGAAGGAGCGGAGAGACAGGGACACACAGAATCTGAAGCAGGCTCCAGGCTCCGAGCTTTCAGCACAGAGCCCAATGTGGGGCTCGAACTCATGTGAGAACATGACCTGAGCAGAAGTTGGATGCCAAACCAACTGAGCCACGCAGGTGCCCCAGTGAGTTTTGAAATCTAGAATTGTCAGTCCTGAAAATGTGTTCTTCTTCAGGATTTTTTGCATGGTCTGAGTCCCTGCAATTCCACAGAAATTTTAAGATCATTTTTTCTTAGAGTGCAAAATAGGCATGTGGGCATTTGATAGGGATTGCATTTAATCTACTAATTGCTACGGAGAGTATAGCTTCCTAACAATTGTAGTTCTTTATGTTTTGTAAGATAAATAAGATAAAATAGTAAAACATTTAAGTATGAACCATCTGTTTATCTACTTTTGTCTTAGTACAGAAAAACTATAAAGATAAATGTGGGTCCATTAGTAAACTTGGGTTGTTATTTATTTAAATATTTTATTATGTTTCTAGAAATTGTGAAAGGCAGTCATAAATTTGCTAATCTAAAGAATACTGGCATAGCAAACAGTTCACAGTTGCTTCCTATTTAATTTTCACTAGAAAACTAAGGTCTCTAGAGTTAGGAATTCTAATAAATATAACTTAGGCTACTAAAAACAATAAGGAAAACAGCTATGTGCTCCAGGAAAGTAAGACGTGTGTTTTTTGAGGGGGAAAAGTATGAAGAAAGGGAATACATTTTGTGTTGAAGGAAAAGAAAAATAATATTGTCCTAACATGAGTCCGGTTATTCAAAGAATCCTTAGATCAAGATCTAAATGTATAAGAGAAAGCTGTAGTAGGATTTTGGAAAAGAAACCTGGAAAGGAATTTTAAGTGTGGTCAGTACTGGTTAAATTTTAAAGATATTCAGTAAATAAATGAGGTTTCATATCAAAATACATGGATGAAAAATTAAAATTGTGTTTTCTCTGGGTTAAAAGGTCAAAATTCTCTTGAACTATTGGTCTGCTCTTATTAAAAATGGAAACAAAAGGTTTATTCACTTTTAACCTTATCTGCCTAGAATACAAGCACTCTGTTTTACCAAAATACTTCCTATGTTTATCAGAAATGTCATTCATTGAAAACAAATTGTTTATAATATTTCAGAAGTCTTACATGTTGCTTATAACTAGGTAACTTTCTCTACTTGCCTTTAAAATGTGTTTGTGTTGTGTGTCACAGGAATAAACCCATTTTCTTGTCAATTGCATCGTAATGAACTCTACTCACGTCTTTGGCCATGACTACTTTTAAGGCTTCTCATGTACAGTGATCATGTTACTCCCATGCTCCTGCAATGTGTTTCATCATCAAGGATATTCATGGAGAGGACTTTTGACAACCTTCCTTTACAACATGTTTAGCTTCTGTGTCTTCTCTCTTCTCCCAGACACTGTCGACTCCCTGAACATGGGGACCCTTCCTGTCACGTCCACAGGGACCCACATCCCTAGAGTCATTTGTGGCACACACTAGGTGTTCAGGAAGTGCTATGGATGCACATTATCTGGGAAGCACTGTATCAACACTCAGACATACCTGGACTCTTTGTTCCTGGCTCTGTCCTGACCTGTCACGGACTCTGTCCCCAGGACAGCTGGCCCCTGACACCCGGGAATTTCTCCTCGGTAGGAGAATCTCCTACAATGTCTTCCAACCGGGGACAGGCTTGGGGGCCTGAAGTTAATAGAATATGGATTATTTGCTAACCAAAGTTCCTTGACATTGTTCTCACACTACAGTTTACCCCAAACGAAGGAAGCAGCTGACTTGGCCAAAGGGAGGAGGCTGCAAGAGGACCCCCGTTGCTGGGAAAACAGCAGATTTTTGTCTCCATGGACAGGTGTTCCCTTCTGTCCAGGAGGCTGACCGTTCCTCTTATGGGATTCCTCCCTGGTTTCCGGAACTCCCCTTCCACTCGTGTTCACACAGCCCTGAGGACTTGGGGAGCACTCCTTTCTGGGTTGTGTAGAAGCTCTCGTGTCTGTTCCTAGAAGGGTTAAGCCCTAAAAGCCTCAGTCATCTGTCACTATTTCCACCAGTTTAGAAAACAGTCCTCCTCACGCTGTGGGCACGGAATCCCTATTATCTGTTCTGTAAACACATAGACCCAACTCTGCAAGAGCCCTGCCAAGTGAGGCTGTGTGTGGCATTGACCTCAGAGCACAAAGGGCAAACCTGCAGGGAGTTCTGGGAGGGAAGGAGTGACAGCTGCAGGTGTTCTGACAGGGACCTCCTTGCAGACTTCATGTGTTAATCACCTATTAGACAGCAGTTACCTTAAAATGAATGTGTGTCATTTTTTCCAAAAACTCAGCTCCGAAAGAGTGATTTAAACTCAGTGACAGTTTCAATGGGAAGGTACAGGTTCAATTGCGAGTGTGTTTCCCCGGACCCATGTTTATTGCAGACAGAATATGATTTAAAATAGTGGTTGCCAAATGCATGAAAACATAACGGAAAATACGTGACATTTAGTTCTTGGTTGAATAGGGGCCAATTCCTTGCTTAAATCACTTGATTCATTATTGTTATTACTATTATTATTTTAATAACAATTCTGCATATTAGGGCTGGACTAACAGGTAAAGTAGGAAAGCCCAACATGGTTCTCGGGGAAACATCATGAGGAGCCTGTTCCAGTGAACTTCACACTGATCTCTCTGGTGGAATGGTCAAAC
Organism: Panthera onca; assembly: GCF_046562875.1. Lineage (NCBI taxonomy): Eukaryota > Metazoa > Chordata > Mammalia > Carnivora > Felidae > Panthera > Panthera onca. The sequence goes on from NC_138350.1 coordinate 19,683,100, forward strand.
ACAGAGTTTGCTGCATGGAACGATAAGGGGTCAGACTCCTCTCAGGGTGGGTAAAGCAATAGTCACTGTGTCTTGTGTTCACCGTGTTCAGGATAGAAAAATTGCTCATTCAGCCGCTGCTGATTAGAGGAATAATTTTCCACTATCTAAGGCCAATTTGACCCAGAAAATTCTTTCAAAGATCCCATACTGACTCCAGCTGAGGTGGAGATAAGGGGCACTGTGTCTCTGAGGTCACAGGCCCTGTAGCCCTGAGACAGACGTTTCAGCAGAGGCCTATCCTGGCTGGAGGTGTCTCTGGAGTGTCTGAGGGTGACAGTCCAGCCCTGAGAGGATGCAGAGTGTGCCTCGTGTCCCCGTGGGCCTTGAGCTCCAAGGGAGCAACACTGAGGCCGCTGTCCCAGAATCCATGCACTGATCAGCTTCAGGCGCTACCTGGAACCCAGACATGGTTGGGGGCTCAGCCGCCCATGGGGACAGAGACTCACCCAGGGATCCCTGCGCATCAGCCTCATCCCAAGAGAGCAGGTGTTCAAAGCAAGTCCTGCCCTGGTGTTAGGACTCCTGTGACACTTGCTGTCACTGGGCTTCCTGCTCATGGGGATTCTGTTTCCTGGATTGTGACGCTGATGAAGGCTGGGTGAGCACAGGTTGACAATGACTCCTGGGGAGACAGAGGAACCTGGAAAGTGTCAAGTCCAGGACACTATACACTAGCTCATGCTGGACAAAGCAGGAAAGAATATCCAATGGGAAGAAGACAGTGTCTTCCACAAATGTGTGGAGTAAACTGGACAGCAACGTGCAGAAGAACGACCGCACCACTTTCTTATACCATATACAAAAATAAACTCAACATGGATGAAAGACCCACGTGTGAGACAGGGAGCTGTTAAAATCCAAGAGAAGTGCGCAGAGAGCAAACTTTAACCTTGACCATAGCAAATTCTTACTGGAACTGCAGGACACAAGGGCAGGCCTCCCCTCGATGAGCCACTGGGCATGAAGTTTTTTTATTTATTACTTTTTAAAAATGTTCGCGTGTTTACTTACTTTTGAGACAGAGAGCAACAGAGCATCGGTGGGGGAGGGGCAGAGAGAGAGGGAGACACAGAATCTGAAGCAGCTTCCAGGCTCCAAACGGTCAGCACAGAGCCCCACGCAGGGCTCCATCCCACGAACCATGAGACCATCACGCGAGCAGAAATTAGACGCTTAACAGACAGAGCCACCCAGGCGCCCTGGCATGACGGTCATTTTGAGTTAAAAAGCAGTTAATGCCCATACACTCAGGAAAAGCTCTTCATGTCTCTTCAACTGACTAAAAATTCAGTGGTAGCACCTGTTCTGGGAAGACAGCTGGCACCACAGACAACTGCCCTAGGATATGGATGGGGTGGGGCAGACGGGGCAAAGGGGTAGCAAGGCCTGTTTAGTCACAGTCCTCTGTGTCCCATCGCTTCCCAGGGGCCCTGCACATATTGTTTATGAAACGTCTACTCTACTCTTCTTCTTCTGTCTGTGAAGTGTATTTCTTTGCATTGAATACTAGACCCCTACCTCATCCATGTAATTCAGAAAAACATAGACCTCATTTTTGCCTGGGTGTCTTTTGAATTTCAAGATCTATGTTGATTCCCATATGTTCTCTATTAAATTTCTTGTGTGTCACTTCAACCTCTTCAAGGACAGGTCTCACCATAGAGGACTCTCCCCTACAGGAGCATCCACAGAAGCTTCTCAATAAAAGAGGCTCAGAGACAAGGTCTGTGGACCCAGGGGTTTTGGTCTCACTTCCTCGTTATCTGAGTCACTGTGAGTAAGGTAGCTGTTCCCACTACCATAACCTGTAGCACAGTAATAGTCAGCCTCATCCTCAGGCTGTGGCCCAGAGATGAGCAGAAGCCCTGCATTGGCCGAGGCATCTTTGGTTCCAGAGAAGTGGCTTGGGACCCCAGGGCCCTGGTGCTTATCTGAGTCTGAGTAGTAGTACAGGAGATACCGGGGAGGGCTCCCTGGTTTCTGCTGGAACCAATTTATGTAGTAGCCTCCAACACTGAACCCGCTGCTCAGGGTGCAGGTGAGTCTGGCTGTTGTTCCCGGAGATGCAGACAGGGAGGGCGGCTGGGTCAGCACAGGCTGGGACAGGGAACCTGCAAACACAGACACTCGTCAGTGATGGAACCAGAAATGGGGGGAAAATGTCCCAAAAGGCTGAGCATGGGAAGTATCCTTTGAGGCCCCCCTGTGTCCCTGAGGCCAGTCCCTACCTGTGCAGTGAGACAGGAGTATGAGGACGAGAAGAGGCCAAGCCATGGTGACACAGACCCTGGTACCCACACTGGGCTGGGCTGCCCCAGGCCTCCTTTTCTCCTCCACCCTCTGCCACAGGAGGAGCTGTCCATGCAAATGAAGTGCATCTAGTGACTGCCCAGCCCCTCTCTGAACGCTGGTGCTTCAGCCCAGCTGAAGGACACACCCTGGGGACGATGGAGGTTGGCTTCACCACTGGGGAGACCCCTGGGAGGAAGCACTGCATGCACAACGCACAGGTCCCTGCCCGGGGGAACTTGCCACACCAGAAGGGACACACATGCTGACTTCCCATCAGGGAGCCCAGAGCCCAGTCCCCAGGCCCAGGCTCTGAGCAGTTGTGAAGACACCACAGGGTACTCCCACAGTGCCCCCTCTTGGCTGACAGGCACATACCTCACTGTGTCCAACAGCCCTGAGAGCCCAGCTGGCTTCCTCAGCTCCTTTTGTTCACACATCCTTGAGCTGAATCATGGCCAACGTGATCCTATAATACTGCCCGTGATGACTGCAGTGTTTTGCACGCTCAGAAGGAGTCCTGGTCTCTGTGAGATGCAAACATTACCTCCCATTAGTGGTAAGTTGTTGACATCTGGCAGAAGATGCTGCAGACTTCATATCCCTGCACTGGTGTGCGAGGTAGCATCTGTAAACCTTGGGAATGTTTTTCAGCTCCTATGCACTGTAACGATGGATGCCAACGAGTGTCCAATAAATTGGGTTTTGTTTTAATCTGTGATTTTTTCGCTCATTTATTGGCTAAGTGATTTATCAAGGAAAGGGAAAACAATGAATTTATCTTTGATGAAGTCCAATGTATCAGTTTTTTTATGGCTTGTGCTAATGAGGTCTTATCTAAACATGTTTATACAAACCCTAGAGCCTGACTTTTTCCACTTTTATGTTTTCAACTGTATACTTTACAGTATGTCAATAATCCTTTTAGTGAATTTTTTTATGAAGTCAGAGTTTTCGGTGAGATTCATTTCTCTCGATGGATATCCAGTGGTTCTGTGGACATTTGTTCAAAGGCCATCCTTCCTCCTCTGAAAGGCTTCTGCAACCTTGTCAATAAGGTTTTGTTATCCATAAGTATCCATAAGTATTTCTTATCCATGCTTTTGTGAGTTTGGTTCTGAATTTTCTGTTCTGTCACATTGGCCACTGTGTCTACCTTCCATCCATATCACTCTGTCTTGTTGCGATAGGAATTGAATTACACTTCTCTACAAGTTGGGAAGAATTGTCATCTTTACTATATTGACTCTTCTATTCCTTGAACACAACATATCCCTCCACGGTTTTAGATCCACTTTGATTACATTTCCCAGCATTGTCAAAATTTCAGCATCCATGACCTGTACATGTTTTGTTACATATTCACCCAAATATTTCATCATGGAGTGGTTTGAAGTGTGATTTTTACATTGTTTTTCACAAGGTTACTGCTTGTATATACGCAACTAAATGATCTTTCTATATTGATCTTGTGTTCCACCACCTTCCCGAAATTGCTTATTACCCTTTCTTTTTTTTTTTAAAGTTTTTTTTTTAACGTTTATTTATTTTTGAGACAGAGAGAGACAGAGCATGAATGGGGGAGGGTCAGAGAGAGGGAGACACAGAATCTGAAACAGGCTCCGGGCTCTGAGCTGTCAGCACAGGGGCCCGATGCGGGGCTCGAACTCACAGACTGCGAGATCGTGACCTGAGCCGAAGTCAGCGCTCAACCGACTGAGCCACCCAGGCGCCCCTACCCTTTCAATTCATATATTTACACACAATTCATAGCTCCCTTTGCATTTTTCCCCTATATCATCCTCTGGCCTGAAATCAGGGACAATTGCCTCTTGTTCTCCTTAGTCTGTATGCCTCTCATTGTTTGACTTGCCTTATGGTTTGGTCAGGCACATCCAGTCCCATGGCCAACACCAGTATTGAGACTGGACATGATGATCTTGGTGGCTACCCTGGGGGGAAAGTTTTCAGTGCTTCACTTCAGTGTGTGTAAGTTGTGGTGTTTCATCATTTTCGTTATCAAGCTGAGGATGTGCTCCTCTACTTTCATTCTCTGAGAAACGTTGCCTTTTCATGCATTCATTCATTCATTCATTCTCGCTCTTTGTCCTTAATAGGTTTTGAATTGTGTAAAATGCTTTTTCTGTATTGATTGATACAATCAATACAGGTCCTCCAGGTCCTCCAGGTCCTGATTGGACACACCTGCCATATCCCCACAGGAAACAAGGGGGCCCAGACCTGGGGCCTCCTGTCAGTGCAGGGCTGGCAGCTGGATCCCCCGTCCTGCAGAAACCCTTAGACATGATCACACAGCAGCCCCTGCTGCTTTCCGGGCAAATGTCTCACTCTTTCCCACTTTCTTGTTCTTTCCCACTGCTACCAATGCTCTCCTTTACCTGCGTCCCTGATGTTTGTGCTTCCACCACGTGAGACAGACCCTTCAGAGAAAGATGGTGGTGCAGTCCTGGTGCACTCTCCCTGAACCGGGTTCTTCCTTGGGCGGGGCTATTGTGGGAAGGACAGGAGCAATCTTGACCCAGGACAGTCTAGGAATCCCGGTGGAGCTGATGACAAGATGCAGGGAACAGAGAGCAGGGGATATGCCCCCACAGGGGGCTTCTAGGGTGCAGGCTGACTCTGGGTGATGAGTGTGAACAGGAACTTCCTGAGCGGTCACAAACCTTCACAGAGGAGGACACATAGATTATGGAAATCTGTGCCTTTCTGGAGCATGGCAAAAAGGACTCCACACACTCTGATGAGGCTGCTGAGGGTATGGGGACAGAGCAGGGCCCGGGAGTCCAGTAGGACCACTGCGGGGCCATCCTGCAACCTCCCATCCCTGTGCTGGGAGTCTTTTCATTCCAGCTGGGCTTCTCCTGGTCAGTGCTGCTCATTAGAGATTTAGTTCTGCAGGAAGTCTAAGACAGATTTTGGGGCAAGGAGAAATAGAAGGCAACCCCGGGGAATGGTTGGAGGAAGATGACAGCAGAGAAAACAGGAAGGGTAAAATGGGTTGTGTCCCCAAGTGGAACAGAGGGAGGTAACTGAATGGACCCCAAGCTGTGGGAGAGGGAGGGATGGTCCAGAGAGTTAGGTGGCTAGAGGGTGATGACCACAGAGACAGGAATGCCTTGACTGACACAGGGGAAGTCAGGTGGGAGAGCAGATGGAGGGCAGATGATGGGTCTGTTGTCCCCGTGTCAAACTGAGACCACGGTGTGACATGTTGAGAGGCCTGGAAACATCACAGACAACCAGGGCTGCAGCGACGCCTTCTGTCCCCCATAGGAAGGATGTGGGTATTACAGTATTTGCCTGACTGACGACTTGGCCTGCATAACTTATTCAGTTAGTCTCCATCAGCAGATTAGTGAATGACAACATGGCTCTTAATGTCATTTGAATAAGCATCTCACAGGGAGCAGGTTGCTGAGGTTGCTGACTCTGACCATTTGTTGATATATTTAGGTGCTGAACCCCCTCCCCTTCATTATATGTGCAGATGTGGAAAGGAAGCCCAGTCTTGGGGTCACACTGGTGAGATGGACACACACTGGGAGAGATGGGATGGGCACATCGGGATGAACCACTGCACAGCAGAATCAGGCTGGGGAGCCTACCTTCCCATGGTGGTGTTGACCATCCTCCCCCTCGCTTGCTCCCCTGCTGCTCAGGGCTGAGACATTCTGAACCCTGGTTGCACTTCTCCATAGATTGAGATCACTGTGGAATGCCACTACCCGGAGACAGCATACAGTGCTAATCTGCCTCATCCTCAAGCTGGCCCCTGTGATGATGAGGACGGCTTTGTTCCTGGAGATGGACCTGGAGAAGTGATCAAGGACCTGAGACAGGTGATTGTTTATGGTAGATAAGGGGTGGGCACCCCTGCCTGGAGTCTGTTGTTACCAGCCAGGGAAGTTACTGATAGATACTGACCCAGAGCTAGTCACAGGTGAGTGTCACCATGCCTCCTGCAGACACTGACTGTGATGGCTCTTGGATAACCACAGTATGAGAATTGGTTCCTAAAACCAAAAGGAGGCACATGTGTTATTATGAGAGGCAAAGGTCACCCTGAAACTTTGATTTTATGTGCCCTCCAAGAAAGCAGTCTCTTCCCCTGACCTGAGCCATAAGCAAGGAACCTGAGAAGAAACACCATCCAGGCCATGGTGGGGATCCTCACAGGTCTTGCCTCCTCAGGTTCTTGGGTTGGATTGGGGTCTCCTCTGGGCCTTTTCATGCCTGCAGACCTATGTGGAAGAGAGGTGCTTCATGCAAATTAACTTCCTCTCTTTTACTGCCCCTTGGTCACCCTGATGTCCCCTGGGGGAGACCTTGAAAGAGGCATATACTGGGACTACACAGACTCAATGACTGCAGGGAGCCTGGGACACTGAGTGACAGGGTGACATCTTGCCCCGAGTCATCTCCTCCATGTCCCCGGTGGCCTCAGTCCCAAGTTTCTTCCCTGGAAAGGCAGACTGAGGGCATGCATCTGCTTCTCACATCCTGCCCATGCTTCTAGTTCATTCCACATGTACCCTATCCCTGGGAATATTTTCTGCCCTCCCCAGTGAAATGGCCTCTTGTCTCTTTGGAGAAACTTAGTGGTCAGTCCTCCAGGAGTGAGTCCACTGGAAATTTCAAAGCCCGCACTGGGTATGAACAAACAGGGTCTCTTCTGACTCAGTCCTAGTCCCTGTCTCCTGATAGCCACGGGGCAGAAGACCAGAGGTGGGGAGTCTACACCAGAGGCACCCCAGGCTGTGGAAGTCACCCTCATTTGCTCTTGGAAGCCATCTATTATCTGAAGTAGCAACAATATAACTGCTGGTTTCGGGGGGAAGGTAATCATATCACCATTAAATTGTGAGATTTCTCCAAACATCAGGGAAAAAAAGAATCAGAAGGAAAATGGCACTGTCTGAAAACATTGTGTGACCATCCCGAGGCATTATAAAATACCCTTGCCTTGTGTAGTCGCTATGCAGCACAAAGAACCAAAAGGGTGGCCAGGGAAATGGAAAAACATACAATTTCTGGAGTAATAGGTGAAAGAAAAGCCACAAAATTGGACTTCATCCCACTGTGGAATAAGAAAGTGATCCAATGCTCATCTCTGAATGGTTAGTAGATTGTTTCATGATACGTATACGGCCATTGCTTTCTTTGCCATCAACTGTGTTCAGAGACTTAACTCACATCAGACGTGAAGACTTATAGTAAATTCGGGGCACCTGGGTGTCTCAATCCATTAACCATCTGACTTTCGATTTCAGCTCAGGTCGTGATCGCACAGTTCCTGAGTTCAAGCCCTGCATCGGACTTTCTGCTATCAATGCCAAGCCTGCTTCTGTTCCTCTGTTTCCCTCTCTCTCTGCACCCCCTCAAAATTAATAAATGTCAAAAAAAGATTCATATTAAATCCAATTCTATTAGCCAAAATTATTCTTGAGACAGTGGTTAATGTGTAATTATATGCATCAGATTTCAAGATGAAGAAGAAGACCTAAAACTTAAGAGAAAAGTTATCAATTCACATCCGTCACTACAAAATGCTGAAGCACATGAGAAGTCACAGAATAATCTGAATCTTATCTGTGACTATTGCAGATAATGGAAGCTGTGTGTATTATGTATTTCATCCAAAATTCCTATATCCAATGTTTTCCACAACAAAAGTAATATTAAAATGTCATACTACCCAAAACAATATAGATTCAAGGCTTCCTATGAAAATTCCTATGATATTTTTCACAGATATAGAAAAAAAAGTCCTGACTTTTGTATAGAGGCAGAAAAAGACCTAAAATTGCCCAAGCTATCTTGAGAAAGAAGAATAAATCTGGAGGCACCATACTCCCTGCTTAAATTTATAACAAAGTTCTAGGAATACAAACAGAATGAAACTGGCCTAGAAAGCCACACATAGATAGAAGCCACAGAATAAAAAGAGCAGAAGGTAATGCAAGTTCCCCTTGACCACCAGGGAGCAAGTACACTGAAAACAGGGCCTTTACAAGGTTCCTAGAGGAGAAGTGACATGGAGTTTGGAGGGGATTCAGATAGGCATATGCATGAATCATACAGCAGGTGACCCAATCGAGATCATAAGGTTCTCACTGGTGTTCCTGACACATTCTGGGAGAGAAAGCTGGTATTCTTGGACACCTTGCAATGGGACACATTGGTACGCATGCCATGGTGGTCAGCATGCATCCACATGGTCAATCTGGGGTAAGAAGCCCAGCCTAAAGACTGTCTCAGCCGCGTCAGGCCACATCTGCCAAGAGCCCCCATGGGAGCTGCCCTCTGCCCTCTGCTGCTTCCTGCATTGGCATGGGTTCCTGGGGCCTGGCTCCTCTGCCATTCCAGATTACCCATTCCCCTGTTGGGTGCTCGGGATGATGAAAAAGCTCTGCAAATGGACATTTGTGGTGGTTACAAAACATTGTGAGTATACTCAGTATCTCTGAATTGCACAATACAGAGTGATTAAAATAATAAATCTTGTTGTGTTTATTCTCATCACTATAAATTATCAGTTCAAAATCAAATTATATGTAAGAAGCTGTACTTATACAAATACCCTTCTTGTCCTGGTATGTGTTACCCTATTCTAATTCATCGTCATCAGTAAAACTTTACAGTAATTTTTAAAATTATTTTTTCTTGTAAATTCCACATATAAATGAGATCATATAGCATTTGTCTTTCTCTGTAGGGCTTATTCCTCCTAGGGTAATATCTGGCAGGTTCATCCATGTTGTCACAGATGGAAGAACTTCCTTCGGGAAAGACACAGGGCTGGACTTCTTTGTGCACAGATAGGGGACATCCTGCCCTGTCGCCCCACAGCCTCCCTGCTGCTTGGATCACTGATGAGCCCTGATGTCACAGGAGAAGAGAGGAGGACAGAGTCAGGGCCTGGGAGTTCAGGAAACCAGCCACAGGGGTACCCAAAGTCCCTGATGGTGTCAGCTTTGGTAAATTCACATCTGTAGGATCTACTTCCCACCTTCCCAAGAGCAGACCCAGCATTTTGTAGCAATTAAGGAGCGCTGCATGTTACCTTCACAAGCACTACTGAGAGTTTTGCTGACACCTAAAGTTTCTCCCCTGGCTAATCACCCTACCCTGACATCACAATTTAAGGGGCAAGTAGCTAGCCTGGATGCCCAGCCAGCTCTGTGCCTGCTATTTCTTCTGTTCTGAGTCCTCCCTCGGCACCAATCTTATTTAGTACATCCTACCTGGAACACACAGCTATTCAGCCAGCTCTGAGCACAGGAACCTGGAGGGAAGGGAGCCTCTGCCCCAACCCCTGGGGGAACAGAGTCCACATTCTGGAGGACTGTCCACCTGATGCGATGGTCCAGACTCTGATCAGAAAACTAAGACAGTGGATGTGCCTTTGTAAAGAGAAAAAGGGCCAGCTCAACACTCTCTGAGTTTTACACTTTAACCACCAGACAAAATGTCGGCATTGTCGTGGGTTTCTTTGATGCCTGTTTGTTTGTTGGCTTGTTTGTTTTCCTGACAGTACAAAGAAGTTGAGTTGGACACTGGGAGGAGGAAGGGTATTGTGACCTAGAAGCTACTTCCAAAGACAGTCAGTGTGCATTCAAGTTATTTTCAACTGGAAGAGGTCAGAGTGCAGGGATGTGAGCAGGCTGAGATATTTGTCCCACTTCCCCATGTGTCTGTGTCACTGTGACCAGCACTACTGTGCCCGATTGCACAGTAATAGTCAGCCTCGTCCTCAGGCTGCAGCCCAGAGATGAGCAGAAGCCCTGCATTGGCCGAGGCATCTTTGGACCCAGAGAAGCAGCTGGGGACCCCAGGTCCCAACTGTGTACTGGAGTCTGAGTAGTAGTACAGGAGATACCGGGGAGGGCTCCCTGGATTCTGTTGGTACCAGTATATGTAGTAGCCTCCAACATTGATGTCCCTGCTCAGGGTGCAGGTGAGTCTGGCTGTGGCTCCCAGAGATGCAGAGAGGGAGGCTGGCTGAGTCACAACAGGCTGGGACTGGGAACCTGCAAACACAGACACAGCAGAGGGAAGACAAGGGACAGGGTACATGAGATTAGGGAGCTGAGCCACAGGGATTTGACTCTGGCTGCGGGTCCACCCTGGTGCCCTGCATCCTGTCCCTACCTGTGCAGTGACAGAGGAGCACGAGGAAGACGGGGATCCAGGCCATGGTGACACACCCCCTTCTTAGGCCGAAGAGCTGGGGCTGGACTGCCCCTGGCCTGTCTTATCCCCTGTCCACAGGGTCACAGAGGAGGGGCTGCTCATGCAAATTAGACCCACACCCACCTCTTCTCCATGTGCACACACAGGGTCTGTGGCCCTTGGACACGGAGACTTCCTGATGCACTGCGTTCCCCCTGGGTGGGCCTGGAAGCAGCAGCTGTGGGGACCACACACAACCCCAGGTCCAGGGACTCCTTCAGGTCCTGAGCGGACACACCTGCCCTGGCCCCACTGGAGGCAAGGGGCCCAGTCCTTGCTTTCTGTCAGGAGAGTACTGTCCAGCTGGATGCCCCTGTCCTGCAGAAACCCCCAGACACAGTGTCACAGTGCCCCCTGCTGGTCTCTGGGTGAACCTCTCCTTTCCCACCTCTGGCTTCCCTGATGCCTGTGTTTCCATAACCTGAGAATGACCCTCCTGGGAAAGAGATAGGTCCTGTTGTGCTGTCACTGATCAGGTTTCCCCTCTGAAGGGGGGGGGGCGCATCTAACGGGAGGGACACATGCAGTCCTGACCCAATGGAGCCTGTGAATCTTGGTATTGGCTCAGGTCATGATCTCAGAGTCTTGGGATCCAGACCCAAATTGGACTCTGCACTGAGCAGGGAGATGCTTGGGACTCTCTCTCCCTCCCTCTCTCTTTCTCTCTCTCTCTCTCTGCAACCCCCTCTCAGAGAGAAATAAATAGGGGCTCCTGGCTGGCTCAGTGGGTTAAGTGTCCGACTTTGGCTCAGATTATGACCTCACAGTTCCTGAGTTGGAGTCCTACCGAGGGCTCTGTGCTGACCACTCAAAGCCTAGAAGCTGCTTCGGATTCTGTGTCTCCCGCTCTCTGCCTCTTCCTCACTCTGTCTCTCAAAAATGAATAAACGCTTAAAAAATTTGTAATAAAAAATGAAAATAAATGAACAAACTTTAAAAATCTAAATGTAGAAGAGAACGTTGTACTAGGATTTTGGAAAAGGAATCCGGAATGGAATTTGATAACGTGGTTAGTACTGGTTAAAATTCAGAACCTTCAAGTGAATAAGTGAATTTTAATGTCAAGATACATGGATGTAAAATTAAAATTGCTTTCACTTGTTTAAAAGGACTAAACGGTCTTGAACTCTTGGTCTGCTATTACCAAAAAATGGTAAACAAACAATTTTATTCACTTTTGACATTATCTGCCTAGAAAACAAGCACTGTGTTTTGCCAAAATATTTCCTATGCTTATCAGGACTTTGGTTCATTGAACAAAAGTTGTGTTTGTTTGTTTTTGTCTATTTTACAATTTGTATTAAATGATGCATTTGAAATAATGTCATTTAACAGAAAAATTGCCAGAATATAAAGAGCTCTCACATTCCCTCGACCAGATTGCCCAATTAACGTGTTTCCACATTTGCTCTCCCCCCCACCATCACATTACACACACTTGCACTCGTACATTCATTATCCTTTAGCAATATCATAATTTAAACTCAGGAACTGCTTTATAATTTGATCCAATCTTTAACCATCATTTTTGTTTGTTTCCATAGAAGTGCCTCCTAATACCTGATTTCTTGAAGCACAGGCCTTACTTGGAGAACGCACTCGCATCACCCCCTCCTGAAATGAGTTTAACTAAACTGGCCTGTTGTCGGGGAAGGTTCAAGAAACTGAGCAATCTACCAGCCCAACCTTTAACATGTGAAATCTCAGGGAAGTTTCAGACAAGGGAGGAAACTGGCCAGGAATAGGCTGCCCCAACATGGGTTTTGCCCCAAGATGGGTCATTTTGGCATGAGCATTATTTCAAGTTAAAAGCAAATAAAACTCAGCATATTTAGGAAAAGTTCTATACCTTCCCCCAAACTGCCCGCTTGTATCAGGAAGAGAACTATCAACTCGTGTTCCTCTTTACCTATGACATGTACGTCAATAGTAGAGTGGGTCCCTAAGTGTCTCATTTAGTTCAGTGGGCTACTCTTGATTCCAGATAAAGTCATGATCTTGCTGTTCATGAGATTGAGCCCCACAGTGGGCTCGGCACTGACAGTGTGGAGCCTGCTTGAGATTCTCTCTCTCTCCCTCTTTCTCTGTCCTCTCCTTCTCTCTCTCTCTCTCTCTTAAAATAAATAAATAAGCTTTTAAAACTTAATATAAATAAATAGATGATAGACAATAGACAGATAGATGATAGATAGATTGATCGGTTGATAGATAGATGATAGATGATAGATACATAGCTAGATAGAGAGATAAGATAGAGAGATGCAGAGATAGAGAGATAGATGAGATGGATAGAAGAGATAGATAGATGAGATAGATAGATAGATAGATAGATAGATAGATAGACAGATAGATAGAGGAGCAATCTATCTTTGTTTTCCCGACATCTCCTCTGGCCTTCCTGTGAAAAATGGTCTTTCTCCTCTTTGAACCTGAGACCCCTACCTCCTTTATTCATATAAGTGTCATGTTGCCTGTCTTTGGAATCTTCCGTGTCTTTGTGGATTCCCTTTATGTAGGCTATTAAATTTCATTTTCTCCAGCTAATTTGCCAAATGTAAATGTGATTCATATTCCAGCTAGAAGGACCCTGAAGAACTCAGGAAATACTCTCCCCCCCACCAACAATAGGCCCACATGAAGTTTCATGAAGGGTCAGACAAGAGTAAGCAAACATGTGAATTCCTAGGACTCCTGATGTACAGTTCCCTATGTCAGGGGCTGATCCTATTTCCTGGAAACATGAGGTGGAAGTCCTCCTTCATCAGAGATAGGTTCCCACACTGTTCCAGCTGATGGAGACCCCCCCACACACACACACAGTTCCCAAGCCCCCTACCAGGTTCCCCTCCTTCAAATCCCTATCCTCAGTCCCTGCTTCTTCCAAGTCATGAGGACCCTGACTTTCATCCCCACTGAATCCCTTGTCCAGTACTCGTAGTCTGACTGGGACAGACTCCACAGCCCCTGCTGGGTCACAGCTTCATGCTCCCCTCCTGTCCCTTTATCATCTATGCGGAACTAGGATGTCATTACCAAACATCAGGTTCTGGGGTTCCCTGTTCACCCCTCCAATGCTCCAGCTCCACTGAACCGACCTCAACCCTCCTCATGCTGCTGGGACATAGCTTTCCTTGAAGACATGTTTAACTTCTGTGTCCTCTCTTCCCCCAGACACTGTCAGCTCCCTGAGCATGGGGACCCTTCCTGTCATGTCCAGATGTGTCCCACATCCTAGACTCAGGTGTAACATATATTAGGTGTTCAGAAAGTGGTATGGATGCACAATATCTGGACAGTGCTCTACCCTCAGTTAGACATAGGTGGACGCTGTGTCTCTGGTTCTATCCTGATCTGTCACAGACTCTGTCTTCAGGGCAGCCTGCGCCCGGCACCCTGGAATCACTCCTTAATATGAGAAAATCCTACAATGTTTCCCCACCAGGAATAGGATTGAGGGGGCTGAATTTAAGAGAATGTGGATGATTTTGTAGCCAAACTTTCCTGAGATTGGTCTCAAAGCACAGTTTACCTTTTTTATTTATTTTCGTGATTTTGGCTTTATTTAATTTTTTAAATTTTTTTCATTTAAATTTTAGGTAGTTAAGATACAATGCAATATTAGTTTCAGGAGTAGAATTCATTGATTTCATCACTTACATACAACACCCAGTGCTCATCACAAGTGCCCTGCTTAATACCCATCACACATCTAGCCCATCTCCTACCTACTTCCCTCTGTCAGCTCCTACTTTGTTCTCTATCATTGAGAGGTTGGTTTCCCTCTCTTCTATTCACCCCCTTCCCCATATGTCCATCTGGTTTGTTTCTTAAATTCCACATACGAGTGAAATCATGCAGTATTTTTCTTTCCCTGATTCACTTATTTCACTCAGCATGAAACATTCTAGCTCCATCCATGTCATTGCAAATGACAAGATTCCATTTTTTTTGATGGATGAGTAATATTCCTTTGCAGATACAGACCGTGTCCTTATCCATTTATCAGGTGATGGACATTTGAGCTCTCTCCGTAGTTTGGCTATTGTTAATAAAGCTACTATAAACATTGGGGTGCATGTACCCCTTTCAACCTATACTTTTGTATCTTTTGGGTAAAGAACTAATAGTACAATTGCTGGATCATAGGGTATTCCTATTTTTAGTTTCTTGAGGAATATCCGTACTCTTCTCTAGAGTGACTACACCAGTTTGCATTCCCATAAACAATGCAAGAGGGTCCCCTTTCTCTGCATCCTTGACAACACCTGTTATTCCTTGTGTTTTTAATTGTAGCCATTCTGACAGGTATGAGGTGGATTCTCATGTGGTTTTCATTTTTATATCCCTGAGGACGAGTGATGTTGAGTATCTGTTAGCCATCTGGATGACTTCTTTGTAAAAGTGTCTATTCGTGTCTTCTGCCCATTTCTTAAATGGGTTATTTGTTTTTGGGGTGTTGAGGTTGAAAAATTCTTTATGGATTTTGGATACTAACCTATTATCAGATATGTTTTTTGCATATACCTTCTCCCATCCTCTAGGCTGCCTTTTCATTTTGTTGATTGTTTGCTGTGCAGAAGCGTTTTGTCTTGATGAAGTCCCAGTAATTCATGTTTGCGTTTGCTTTCTTGCCTTCAGCAATGTGTCTCATAAGAAGTTTCTCCAGCCAAGGTCAAAGAGTTTAGGCCTGTGTTCTCTTCTAGGATTTTGATGGTTTCCTGTCTCACATATAGTCTTCCATACATTTTGGATTTATTGTTGTGTATGGTGCAAGAAAGAGATCCAGTTTCATTCTTCTGCATGTTGCCATTCAGTTCTGCTGGACCCCTGACCTGAGGAGGAGGGGTCTGATGGGGACACAGTCAACAGCCTCTGCCTGGTCCCCTCCTCACGCTCCCCTCTGGCTCCTTGATCATCTATGCAGCACTGAGACATCATCACAGCACATCAGATTCTGGGGTTTCCTGTCAACCCCTCCAATGTTCCAGGTTCACCTAACTGCCTCACCCTTGTTGACACTCCAGAAACATCTTATTTGTGTTGCTATTCATACTTCTTTGTCCTCTTTCTCTCCCAGGACATTTTCAGCAACATGAGGACATAGATTGTCCCTAGCGCACTCACGCTGTACTTAAGCCCAAGGGTCATGCCTGGCACATACTTGGTGTTCACCAGATGGTGTGGAGGGACAGATCTCTGTACAGTCACCTATCCAGAACAGGAGCACATGGGATCTGCCGGGGTCTACCCAACGGGGACTCAATTCCCAGGACAGCCTGACACCAGGTGTGCAGTAAATCCTGCCCAACGGAAGAAAATCAGACGATGCTTTGCAGAGTAGGGCTGGGTTTACGGGCACAATTTGAGAGAACAAGGACATTATTTCTAGACAAAATTCCCTAGCCTTGTCTAAGACTCCACTATTACAAGAAACGGGCAAAGAAGCAGCTGTGTTGGCCAAGGGGTGTGAGCTTCACAGGAAGTCCCATTGCTGAGGGGACAGCAGGTTTTGGTCTCCCTTCCCCACAGGCCTGGAGCAGTGTGAGCTTTGAGACTGTGGTCCCACACTGAGCAGTAATAATCAGCCTCATCCTCAACCTGGAGGCTAGAGATGCTCAGGGAGGCCACCTTCCCTGACCTGGAGCCTGAGAATCTAGATGGGACCCAAGCAAGCCGAGCACTGCTACCATAGATGACAACGTTGGGGACACTGCCTGGAAGCTGCTGGTACCAGGACACACCTCCAGCCCCAACATTGCTGCTGCTTCCAGTGCAGGAGGCGGTAACAGTCTTATTCACAGGCTTGGACACTGCAGATGGCTGAGTCACCACCGACTGGGCCCAGGACGCTGCAAGTCAGAAGATAGACACGGGGTGAGTGAGAGGGGTCAGTTGACAGGGCCCATACATGGTTCCACAGTCCTCTCGTCTCCAGCCCTGATCCCAGCCTCCAGCCACCTGTGCAGTGAGCCAGCAGTGTGAGCAGGAAAGGAGCCCAGGCCATGGTGGAGACCCCTGCTCAGCAGTGTGTCCTCAATGTCCCTCAGCCAGGCTCCCAGAGTCTCTCTTATTTCCTCCAGCAGCCCAAAGGGAGGGAGAGACCCTTCATGCAAACCAGCCCCCTCCCCCTGGCTGGCCAGCCCCAGCCTGAACCCTGAAGCTGACCCTTGTCTGGAAATCTCACCCCAGGAGGGGATGGAGCGAAAGCTGTGGGGCCTGACCTGGGGCTCCCCAAGGGCCTGTGAGCACCCAGAGGCTAAGCCACAGTGAGAACCAGAGCCAGGTGGCTCCCAGCTGGGATCACAGCACACAAGGTTCAGAGACAGGCCACAGCGCCCACTGCTGCCCAAGACCCAGACATGCCCATATGTTTGGTCTTGCCCACTGAATACTTAAAAACATCAATAAACTTTATGATTTATTGTCACAGAAGAATTTAGTGGAAATTCCAGAGTTTCCAAATACACCAACCCCCTCCACCACCATGTCTTTCTCATCATCCAACTCTAGCCTGAGTGTGGTCACTTGTTATACACCATGAAGCAACACTGACAAGTCATTGTCACCCAAAGTCTATATTTACAACAGCAAAGCTCACTCTTGACGTTGTTCACTTTAGGTTCAAGACCTGTACCCTGATATGTGTCCATCTTAGAACCACAAAGAACACTTCCACTCCCACAAAAAACCTCTGTGCTCCAGTTGTGCATCCTTCCCTATGCTCAACCCCTTGCAACCACTAATTCTTTTATTGTCTAAATAGATTTGTCTTTTTGGAGAATGTTACATCCTTGGAGTCACACAGCATGCAGCCATTACGCTTTGGCTGCTTTCATTTAGCAACGTGCAACAAAATGTCCTCTGTGTCTTTTTATGTCTTGGTGCCTCATATCTTTGTAGCCCTGATCAATATTCTATCGTTGGGGTTTACTCACCTGTCACCTCCTGAAAGACATTGCGATTGGCTGCTGACAGGTGTGGGCAGTTATGCATAAAGCCACTGTCCACATACATGTGCAGGGTTTTTTTGTACACATTGTTTTTAACTCCTTTAGGTAAATGCAGAGATGCATGATCCCTGGATTTTAAAGCAAGACAATGATCCGGGGTTTTGTTTGTTTGGCTTTCATTTTTGGGTGTAAAAAAATTTTTTTTAATTACATCCAAGTTAGTTAGCAATAATCATGATTTAGGGAGTAAGGTCCAGTGGTTTATCCCTATATAGAACAAGCCGTGCTCATCCCAACAAATGTCTTCTTAATGCCCCGTGTACATTTAGCCTATCCCCCCTCCTACAACACCTCCAGCAACCCTTAGGTTGTTCTCTATATTTAAGAGCCTCTTATGTTTTGTACCCCTCCCTGTTTTTATATTATTTTAGCTTCCCTTCCCTTGTGTTCATCTGTTTTGTATCTTACATTCCCCATATGAGTGAAATCATTTTATATTGGTATTCCCTGGCTAATTTCGCTTAGCATACTAACCTCTAGTTCCATCCATGTTCGTTGCAAATGGCAAGAATTCAGAGAATCTTCAGTTTTAAAATAAATTGCCAAAATCTTTTCCAAAGTAGCTGTACCATCCTGAATTCCCCTCACCAATGAAATAGAGTTCCGTTGCTCCACATCCTGGCCAGACGTTGGTGTCATCCTGGTTTTGATTTTGGCCATTCTAATGGGTATGTAATACTATGTCATTGCTGTGTTTTTGTGCAATTTCTTACTAACATATGACGTTGAACAGCTTTTCTCAAGCTTATTTATATCACATGAATATCACCTTTGTTGAGATAATCTGCAGTTTTTAGATTGACATTGTTTCCTTACTATTGAGAAGTCTTATCTTTTAATTAAAAAAAAAACCCAAATAGTTCTCTCCTTAAATCACCTTCCATTTTCAGTAGAAAGGAATATGTATAAAAAAGACTATGCCCCAAATTTCCTCCTTATTGCAATCGTTTGTTGGCTGCAAATATATGTCACATGTATTTTGTGACTTCCCTGAAATAAGAAGACATGTATCCAAATGGAGTCTTTACTCCCCATCAAGGATGGTGAACATCCTTCTCCTTGTACCTAAGGGCTCTCAAAACACCCTGAACAGAGCTTCAGGGTAGGTGGAAGAGCCATTCTCCAGCCTACGTACTTATAAGTATCAGACTGTCCTCGTCCCCATCACTTTCTGAGCAGCAGTAACTGCAATGGAGACGTTGTCCACAGAGATGATGGGGGGCCCTCACAGGGTCACCAGCTACTCAAGACGAAAAATGAATAAAGGTGAAAAGGGAGAACTTCTGTTTTAATACAACAGCAATGAGTTCCTCCCCTGTTATGGTGAGTCTGGGACTGGGAAGGCCTTTTACATTCTGAGAGGGGGTCAGAGGGAAAAATCATGGAACCACCCATCAGTGAGCTAGTGCATGTAGGGTTCCTTTGCAAAAGTTAGTGACCTTGAATAATCCCATTCAACAGGTTTCCTTCTAGTTCTGTCGATTTCTTTCTTCATTCTGCAGAAGGTTTTTATTTTGATGTAGTCCCAATAGTTTATTTTTTCTTGATTTCCCTTGCCTGAGGAGATACCCCTAGAATAATGTTGCTACAGCCAATGTCAGAGGGATAACTGCCTGTTCTCTCTAGAATTGTTATGGTTTCAGGCCTCACATTTAGGTCTTTAATCCACTTGGAGTTCATTTTTATTTATGGGGGAAGAAAGTGGTCTGGTTTCACTCTTTACATGTAGCTGTCCAGATTTCCCAGCACCATTTGTTGACAAGACTGTCTTTTTCCCATTCCGTAATCTTGCCTCCTTTGTCAAACACTGACTGGTCATATAATCTTGGGCTTATTTCTGGGATTTCTATTCTGTTTCATTTTTTTGGTCTGTTTTTGTGCCATTACCATACGGTTTCGATTACTATAGTTTCCTAATATAAATGGAAATCTGGAATGGTGATACCTCCAGTTTTGGTTTTCTTTTTCAAGACTGTTTCACTCTTTGGGAACTTTTGTGGTTCCATACAAATTTTAGGACTGTTTGTTCTAGTTCTGTGAAAAAGGCTTTTGGCATTTTGATAGGAATTGCCTTAAATCTGTAGATTGATTTGGGTAGTATAAATAATTTAACAATATTTGTTCTACCAATCCATGAGCAGGGATGTTTGTTCATTTCTTGTGTCATCTTCAATTTCTTTCATCAATCCTTTATAGTTTTCATAGTAAAAGTCTTTCACCCCTTCGGTTAAGTTTATTTTTGGGTATCTTATTATTCTTGGTTCAATCTTCAATGAGATTGATTTCTTAATTTCTCTTCCTGTGGCTTCATCATCAGTGTATAGAAATGCAACAGAGTTCTGTACATTGATTTTGTATCCTGTGACATTATTGAATTAATTGTCGGTTCTGAGAGTTTTTTGGTAGAATCTTTAGAATTTTGTATTTGTAGGCAGGCCGATCAGAGAAGATGGCCACATAGGAGGATGCTGGGCTCACCGCGTCCTGCTGATCACTTAGATTCCCCCCACATCTGCCTAAATAACCCAGAAAACCGCCAGAAGGCTAGCAGAATGGACTCTCCGGAGTCAAGCATAGACAAGAGGCCCATGGAAGAGGGTAGGAAGGGTGGAGAGGCAGTGTGCCCTACACAAACTGGTGGGAGGGAGCTGGGGCGGTGGAGGGGCAATCAGCCCACCCAGCAAAACAGAGCCCCCGAGTCTGGCTTGCAAATTGGAGGGGCCGGATTCCATGAGTTCTGACAGCCAGCGGGACTTGACATCTGGAATGTTAAAAGTCAACAGCCCTGCTCTCGGCCAGTGGGGAGGGCAGGAAGACACCAAGAGGGAGAGTTGTTGAGCCCCAGCAGACAGAGTTCACCTCCCGGGGAACAACAGCTCTGGCCACCGCCATCTCCCTCTCCCATCCCCAGTCAAACTCCCTAATGGAACCAGTTCCTGTCACCAAACTTGCTTGCACACGCAAACACCCAAGGCTCTGCTTCTGTGGATCCATCCCTTTGATGAGTCTGCCTGCTTCCCTCCTGGTGTTGCAGGGACCCTCCTGCAGGGGACCACCCACAGCAAACTGAGCTGAGCCTGTCCCTTCCGCCCTGGTGCACTTTTCGGATGCACCCGGGCTAATACACCAGATCCATTCTAAGCAGCACCGCTAGCCTGGCAGTGTGCAAGTAGCCCAGTCAGGAGCCACAGCTCTCCACAGAGAGTCCTGTCCGTGGGAGAAGGGCAGATAAGGTACACATCAGTCTGACTGTGGCCCCAGCGGAGGGCTGGGGGCAGACATCAGGTCTGACTGTGGCCCCGCCCACCAAACAGGTTACTCCAGACAGTACAGAGGAAGAGCCCTGCAGTTCCACACCACTCCAGGGACTATCCAAAATGATGAAATGGAAGAATTCTCCTCAAAAGAAACTCCAGGAAGTAGCGACAGCTAACAAATTGATCAAAAACTGTTTCAGCAATATAACGAAACATGAATTTAAAATAATAGTCATAAAATTAATCTCTGGGCTTGAAAAAGGCATACAGGACAGCAGAGAATCTATTGCTACAGAGATCAAGGGACTAAGAACCAGTCATGAGGAGCTAAAAAGTGCTATAAATGAGGTGCAAAGTAATATGCAGGTGACCACAGCTCGGAATGAAGAGGCACAGAGGAGAATAGGTGAATTAAAAGATAAAATTATGGAAAAAGAGGAAGCTGAGAAAAAGAGAGATAAAAAAAATCCAGGAGTGTGAGGGGGAGAATTAGAGAACTAAGTGATGCAATGAAACACAACAATCTCCGTATAATAGGAATTCCAGAAGAGGAAGAGAGAGAGAAAGGGGCTGAAGGGGTACTTGAACAAAACATAGCTGAGAACTTCCCTGATCTGGGGAAGGAAAAAGGCACTGAAATCCAAGAGGCATAGAGAACTCCCTTCAGACGTAATTTGAATCGATCTTCTGCACGACGTATCATAGTGAAACTGTCAAAATACAAGGATAAAGACAAAATTCTGAAAGCAGCTAGGGATAAACACACTCTAACATATAAAGAGAGTCCGATAAGACTACTGACGGATCTATCTACTGAACCTTGGCAGGCCAGAAAGGAATGGCAGGAAATCTTCAATGTGATGAATAGAAAAAATATACAGCTGAGAATCCTTTATCCAGCAAGTCTGTCATTCAGACGAGAAGGAGCGACAAAGGTCTTCCCAAACAAACAAAAGCTGAAGGAATTCATCACCACTAAACCAGCCCTACAAGAGATCCTAAGGGGGATTCTGTGAGGGAAATGTTGCAAGGACCACAAACTACCAGACACATCACTCCAAGCATGAAATCTACAGATATCACAATGACTCTAAACCCATATCTTTCTGTAATGACATTGAATGTAAATGGACTAAATGCTCCAACCAAAAGACATAGAGTATCGGAATGGATAAAAAAACAAGAGCCATCTATTTGTTGTCTACAAGAAACTCATTTTTGACCTGAGGACACCTTGAGATTGAAAGTGAATGGATGAAGACTATCTATCATGCCACTGGAAGTCAAAAGAAAGCTGGAGTAGCCATGCTTATATCAGACAAACTAGACTTTAAATTAAAGGCTGTAACAAGAGATGAAGAAGGGCATTATATAACAATGACAGGGTCTCTCCATCAGGAAGAGCTAACAATTATAAAAGGCCATGCACTGAAGACGGGAGCCCTCAAATATATGAAACAATTCATCACAAACATAAGCAAACTTATATTTTTTTAACTTTATTTATTTTTGAGACAGAGAGACAGAGCATGTATGGGGGAGGGTCAGAGAGAGTGAGACACAGAATCCGAAACAGGCTCCAGGCTCTGAGTGGTCAGCACAGAGCCCGACGTGGGGCTCGAACTCACGGACCACGAGATGATGACCTGAGCTGAAGTCGGACGCTTAACTGACTGAGCCACCCATGCGCCCCAAGCAACCTTTTTGATAAGAATGTGGCAGTTGCAGGGGACTTTATTACCCCCCTTACAACAATGGATAGATCATCTAGACACAGGATCAATAAAGAAACAAGGGTACTGAATGACACATTAGATCAGATGGACTTAAATATATTTAGAACTCTGCATCCCAAAGCAACAGAATATACTTTCTACTCAAGTGCACATGGATCATTCTCCAAAATAGATCACATACTGGGTCACAAAATGGCCCTTCATAAGTATAAAAGAATTCAGATCATACCATGCATACTTTCAGACCATAATGCTATGAAGCTTGAAATCCACCACAGGAAAAAGTCTGGAAAACCTCCGAAAGCATGGAGGTTAAAGATCACCCTACTAAAGAATCCCTAGAAATAAACCTAACCAAAGATGTACAAGATCTGTATACTGAAAACTATAGAAAGCTTATGAAGGAAATTGAAGAAGATATAAAGAAATGGAAAAACATTCCGTGCTCAGGGACTGGAAGAATACATATTGTTAAAATGTCAATACTACCCAAAGCTATCTACACATTGAATGCAATCCCAATCACAATTGCACCAGCATACTTCTCAAAGCTAGAACAAGCAATCCTAAAATTTGTATGGAACCACAAAAGGCCCCGAATAGCCAAAGTAATTGTGAAGAAGAAGACCAAAGCGGGAGGCATCACAATCCCAGACGTTAGCCTCTACTACAAAGCTGTAATCATGCAGACAGCATGGTATTGGCACAAAAACAGACACTTAGACCAATGGAATAGAATAGAAACCCTAGAATTAGACCCACAAAAGTATGGCCAACTGATCTTTGACAAAGCAGGAAAGAATATCCAGTGGAGAAAAGACAGTCTCTTTAACAAATGCTGGGACAACTGGACAGCAACGTGCAGACGGAGGAAACTAAGCCACTTTCTTCCACCATTCACAAAAACAAACTCAAAATGGATAAAGGACCTGAATGTGAGACAGGAAACCATCAAAACTCTAAAGGAGAAAGCAGGAAAAAACCTCTCTGACCTCAGCCGCAACAATTTCTTACTTGACACATCCCCAAGGCAAGGGAATTAAAGGCAAAAATGAACTACTGGGACTGCATCAAGGTAAAAAACGTCTGTACAGCAAAGGAAACAGTCAACAAAACTAAAAGGCAACCAATGGAATGGGAAAAGATATTTGCAAATGACATGTCGAACAAAGGGCTAGTATCCAAAATCTATAAACAGCTCACCAAACTCCACACCCGAAAAACAAATAATCCAGTGAAGAAATGGGCAGAAAACATGAATAGACACTTCTCTAAAGAAGACATCCAGATGGCCAACAGGCACATGGAAAGATGCTCAACGTTGCTCCTCATCAGGGAAATACAAATCAAAACCACACTCAGATACCACCTCACGCCAGTCAGGGTGACTAAAATGAACCAATCAGGAGACTATAGATGCTGGCGAGGGTGTGGAGAAACGGGAACCCTCTTGCACTCTTGGTGGGAGTGCAAACTGGTGCAGCCACTATGGAAAAGAGTGTGGAGGTTCCTCAAAAAATTAAAAATAGATCGACCCTATGACGCTGCAATAACACTGCTAGGAATTTACCCAAGGGATACAAGAGTGCTGATGCTTAGGGGCACCTGTACCCCAATGTTTATAGCAGCACGTTCAACAACAGCCAAATCATGGAAAGAGCCTAAATGTCCATCAACTAATGGATGGATAAAGAAATTGTGGTTTATATACACAATGGAATATGATGTGGCAATGAGAAAGAATGAATTACGGCCTTTTGTAGCACTGTGGATGGAAATGGAGAGTGTTATGCTAAGTGAAATAAGTCATGCAGAGAAAGACAGATACCATATGTTTTCATTCTTAGGTGGATCCTGAGAAAATTAACAGAAACCCATTGGGGAGGGGAAGAAAAAAAAAGAGTTTAGAGAGGGAGGGAGCCAAAACATAAGAGACTCTTAAAAATTGAGAACAAACTGAGGGTTGATGGGGGTGAGAGGGAGGAGAGGGTGGGTGATGGGTATTGAGGAGGGCACCTGTTGTGATGGGCACTGGATGTTGTATGGAAACCAATTTGACCATAAGTTTCATATTTAAAAAAATTAAAAAAATACATAAAATAATATTTGACATGTAAAAAAAAAGTCATTTCAAGCTGAAATCTTTAAGTGCAGAATGACTTTTCCTGGGGTCTGCCTGGCTCAGTAGGTTAACTGTCCGACTTTCCCTCAGGTCACACTCACTGTTCATGACTTTGAGCCCCGCTTCAGGTTCTGTGCTGACAGCTCAGAGCCTGGAACCGGCTTCAGATTCTGTGTCTCCCTCTGTCTGCCCCTCCCTTGTTCATGCTCTCCCTCTCTCTCTGTCTCTCTCTCAAAAAATAAATAAACATTTCAAATTCTTTAAAAAATGAATGACTTCTCTTACATCCTAGAGTGATTCCTAGGAAGTAAACTCTTCTTTAATGACCCTGTGTTTTTCCTGCAATGCACCCCACATTACTGTGGCAACAGACAGGAGATGACGGTATAGGTTCATGAACTAATTAGTGGAAGGGGAGGAAGGAAAAAGGGAAGAGTGGAATTTGGGAAAAGAAATGACCCTAGACCTGGAGATATAACATGACATTAATGAATAGAGAAAGAACATTCAGGAGGGACACTGGCAAAGAGTGTTCCAAGTGTGGGAAAAACAGGAGAGTTAATTTCTGACTCTTTTTTTTTAACTTTTTTTAATGTGTATTTATTTATTTTTGAGAGAGAGAGAGAGAGAGCAGGGGAGGGGCAGAGAGAGGGAGACAGAATCCCAGGCAGGCTCCATGCTGTCAGCACAGAGCTTGATGTGGGGCCTGAACCCATGAACCATGAGATCATGACCTGAGCCAAAACCAAGAGTTGGACGCCTAACCAATTGAGCCACCCAGGCGCCCCTTCTGACTCTTAATAGTAAGCTTTGTGTCTTTCAGAGGCAGAGTCACAGTGACACTGGAATCAGGCAGACAGTGTTCTGACTCCCTGTGACCAGGACCCTGGGAAGTGGGGACACTCAGCAATGACACAGAGGTGACTGAGGGAGCCTGAGAGCAGGAGCAGCCCAATATGGAGTGTGTGGAATAAAAGGAGTGGTTCCTGTACTGGCCCCTGAGTCTGTTGCTCACCTGACAGAGTGAGAGCAAAAGAAAAGGTCTCAGGTGCATGGCAGTCTGGAATGGTCACCATTAAGGTTTCTGGAAAACTTTGTACCTTCTAACAACCTGTGGGAATAAGAGGCCATCAGAGTAGGAATATGTTTTCTGATTTTTACTTCTCATGGGACTGTTTGCATTTCAGGGCAGAACCTCGTGCCTCTGAGGGTGTGTTGGGCTGCAGTTGATCTGATGCAGGGGCATGAGAATGGTCTGGGGGCTGAGCTGTAGTTTTATGAGACATAAAGACCCTGGCCTGTGTCCCCTGTGCAGATGGTCCATAGTCCGTGCTCCGACCTGAATAACACGGAGGATGGAGGGAAGATGATATAGGTGGCTGGGACTTCTTTGGCAAAGCTTCCATCATTTTCTTCTACCTGGACCCCAACTCTCCCAACTACATGGTTAGTCAGTGAGTCCAGGTCCCACCAGACAGTCACTGTGTTACCCAAAGCAATAGGTGTCCCTTCCCCGGTTGCCATGATGGTGTCAGGGCAGAGGGTGGGGTGGTTTGATCCAGGCATCCTCATATCTGGGGTTTCTTCCCAGTGGGTCCGTAAGGGCCAGTCTCTGTCATCCAGACGTTATTTTGTGAGGGCATTACCTGGGACTGCAGACACATTTTCCCCATGTGGGAAGTCAGCGTGAGACACAGTACATTTGGCTTATGTGTCCTCTTTCTTGCCCAAGACGGTGTCAGCTCTGTGAGCATGGGGACCCTCCCTGTCATTTCTGTACTGTGATCTGAGCCCCGAGCCCACATAGGTCATGTAGGGATGGTTCTCTCAATGCCACGCATGTAGAGCATGTGGATGATTGACTACCCTGAGACAGACACTGGTATGCTCTGTGTCGCTGGTTCTGTCCTGGTGCTTTGATATGGACCGAAATGTATCCCCGAAGATTCCTATATGGAAACCCACACTGTGACTTCATAGACTTTATAGAAGTGGCGGACACAGCATGGGTGAGCACATGAGGAAATGCCACGTGAGGACCCAGGATGAATGTAACTATTTGCAAGCCAAGGAGAGAGACCTCAGGGGACATCAAGCCTGCCCCCACCTTGAATTTGGACATTTAGCATCCAATACTGTGAGAAAGAAAGTATCTTTTGATTTGCTCACCCACTGGGTGGTATTATGTTATGGCAGCCCCAGCAGGCAGGCACAATCCTCAAGGACTCTGTCCCCAGGGCAATCGGCCCCAGCATCCAGGAATTTCTGCTCAGTTCACATCAAACAGAAAACGTGCTCCTACAAGGACAGGGTTTGGTGTCTGAATTGAGAGGACAAGGACACATACTCAAGAGAAAGTTCACTGGTTTGGCTTTCAGACCTCCATTTTAGAGAAGCAGCTGTGTTGGCAGAAGGTGGGGGCTGCACATGGAAAGTGCATCACTGTGGGGACAGCAGGTTTTTGTCTCACTTCCCCACAGGCCTGGAGCACTGTGTCAGTACGTTGAATAATGTCAGCAGACAGGCAGTAATAATCAGCCTCGTCCTCAGCCTGGAGCCCAGTGATGGTCAGGGTGCCTGTGCTGCCAGACTTGGAGCCGGAGAACCGATCAGAGACCCCTGAGGGTCGATTGCTATTACGATAGATGAGGAGTTTGGGAACTGTTCCTGAGAGTTGTTGGTACCAGTTTACTTAATTGCTGCCGATGTTGGAGCTGCTTCCAGTGCAAGAGATGGTGACCCTCTGGCCCAAGGAGCCTGACACCGAGGGTGGCTGAGTCAGTACAGACTGGGCCCAGGACCCTGGAAAATGAAGAGATACAGACAGGGTAAAGCCGGGGTCTGGACACAAGAGGGTGGAAGCAGGGCCCACGTGTCCTCCCAGAACCCCTTCCCCTGTCCCCACATCCAATCACCTGTGTAGTGAGCAAGGAGGGTGAGAAGGACCGGAGACCAAGCCATGGTGGAGACCATCACCGATCCTGTCTTCTGTGCCCCACAGCTGAGCAGACCTCCCCTAATCTGTCCCTTTTCATCCACTGAGAGAGGGCAGGCCTGTCCATGCAAATGATACCCCAGCTCTCTGACCCCTCACTGAACCCGAGTCAGGTGCCTCCGCCCGTGGATGTCAGGGGGTGGGCAGAGGAATGGCTGCGTGGGGCCAGGCTGTGCAGAAGTCACAGTTATGAGTCTCGAGCAGAAGGCACAGGCAGTGCAGGTGGCAGGTCTCAGGTCTCATCACCCCTGAACCCTCAGAAATGGGCCCTGTGAGCCCCCTTGTGTCCAGACTCAGAAACATCATTGTGCAAAATGGTAACCAGAGCCCATAAAAGGAGCTCCTGTCCCCCGTTGCTTTGTCCACTGCCCCTTTCCTAGGGCCAGGCCAGGTATCCTCCTGGGTAGCCTCCCATATCCTCAAACCAGACTTTCTGCTCTTGTCAGACTCCTCCAGAAAAGCCAGGCCATGTTTCCCTGTATGTTTCATGGGTCAGGACTGAGGTGGTATTTCTACAAAAATGCCACTTAGATCAGAATCATGTCCGGAGCTGTGACGAGTACCAAAGGACACGTGGCCCCTTCTGAGTAGGATTCTGTGTTCTTTCCTATTATGTGCTTCCTCCCTGGTTTCCAGATCTCTCCTGCTCTGAGGTTCCCACAGGCTGAACAGAAGCTCTCCTTCTGTCCTCAGTGCTGTGGGAAGGAACAACTGTGTGTATTCCTAGGGGCACTGTCCACTAAAAATCTTTGCCATCTGTCACTATGTCTGCTTATTTGAGACAACAGTTCTCCACACACTGTGGTTAGTGATTCCCTCCCAGGATCTGTCCCCCCAGCCCACAGACACAAGTCTGCAGGGGTCCTGTGTGTGGCACTGAACCCAGAGCCCAAGGACAAACCTGCAGGAAGTTCCAAGAGGGAAGGAGTCACCGCAGCAGTTGCTCTGACAGGGTTCCAGTGACACGGTTTATGTGTTAGTCACCACTTAGCCAATTGTGCACTTTAGAAATGGACAGAAAACATGAACAGACACTTGTCTAACGAAGACATCCAGATGGCCGACAGGCACATGGACGATGCTTAAAATCACTCCTCACCAGGAAAATACAAATCAAAACCACACTGAGATACCACCTCACGCCAGTCAGAGTGGCTAAAATGAACCAATCAGGAGACTATAGATGCTGGAGAGGATGTGGAGAAACAGGAACCCTCCTGCACTGAGGGTTGCAAACTGGTGCAGCTGCTCTGGAAAAGAGTGTGGAGGTTCCTCAAAAAATTAAAAATAGATCTACCCTATGACACAGCAATAGCACTGCTAAGAATTTACCCAAGAGATACAGGAGTGCTGATGCATAAGGGCACTTGTACCCCAATGTTTATAGCAGCACTTTCAACAATAGCCAAATATGGAAAGAACCTAAATGTCCACCAACTGCTTAATGGATAAAGAAGATGTGGTTTATATATACAATGGAATACTACTTGGCAATGAGAAAGAATGAAATCTGGCCATTTGCAGCAATGTGGATGGAACTGGAGGGTATTATGTAAAGGGAAATACTTTAGTGTATGTATGAAATACTTTAGTGTATGTATGAAATACATAAAGCGTAAAGTCAGTCAGAGAAAGACAGATATCATCTGTTTTCACTCTTATGTGGATCCTGAGAATTGTAACAGAAGACCATGGGGGAGGGGAAGGAAAAAAAGAAGTTCGAGAGGGAGAGAGCCAAACCATAAGAGACTCTTCAAAACTGAGAATAAACTGAGGGTTGGTGGGAGGCTGGGAGGAAGGAGAGGATAGGTGATGGTTATTGAGGAGGGCACCTGTTGGAATGAGTACTGGGTGTTGATGGAAACCAATCTGACAATAATTTTCATATTAAAAAAAAAAATAATAATAATAATAATAATAAAATAAATGGGCATGTGCTTCGGTATACATAATTTCTCTCAGTAACATAGATTGAAACATTCTTGAAATTGGTTGAAATGTTCTTATGAAAATGCAGATAGAATCACTAGATTGTATTTATCTATTACAAATCACAGATCTGTATTTATTGCAGAAAAAATAAATAGAAATTGTGGGAACAATGGAGAAGGGAATCCCTTTGTTGGAGGTTGAAGGAGTCGATAAAGAGTTTCGAAAATCATGTTTTCTTTGTCATGAGTATAGCATGGTGGAACTTTTCTGCAAGTAGGAGAGCCCGACAAAATGCTAGTGAAATCCCATGAGGGGCCTATTTCTATGAATTCCAGAACCATCTCTATAATGCAATTACCAAACACTGAGAGAGCTTCCAGGAAAGAGCGATTTGGGGTCAGACTTGTCTCTGGGGTGAACACAGCTCTACCTCTGTTCTTTGTGTCCAGCATATTAAGGATAGAAAAAAGCTCATTCACACATCCATGAGTAGAGGAATGAACTTCTATCATCTGAGGCCAACGGGGCTGAAAACTTTCTGTCAGAGGTTCCATATGTGAGTGGTGGAGAGATGGCAATAAGGGGAACTGTGTCCGTGAGGTCACTGTCGCTGTAGCCCTTGATTGGAACAGAAGAATTTTCAGCAGAAGTCCAGATTGCTGCAGGTGTCACTGGGAAGACTGAAGCAGTGACAGCCCCGTTCTGAGAGCATGCACAGATTTTGTCGCGTGTCCTCATGTACCTTGAGCTCCGTGGGAGCATCAGTGAAGCTGCTGTCCCAGAATCAATGAACTGATCAGCCTTGGGGGCTGGCTGGATCCCAGAGATTGTTGGGGACTGAGCTGCCCATGGGGACAAAGAGTCTCCTTTGGATTCCCGAGCATCAGCCTTGTCCCAGGAGAGCAGGTGTTCAGAGCGTGTGCTAGTTGCACTTGTGACAAGACCCCAGTCACACTGGATGTTGCTGGTGTTTCCTGATGATGGGGATTCTGCCTCTGGGGATTCTGATCCTGGGAGTACTGGTTGAGTACATGTTGACCATGATTTCTGGAGACAAAGGGAAGCTGGGAAACTGAAGACTCTAGGACACTATACACTCAAAGGAGAGTTGTGTGTGTTTGTGTGTGTGTGTATGTTTGTGTCCATCTGCGTGTGTGTCTGTGTTTGTGTAAGACAGATAAAGAGAGGGAGAGAGACAGAGAAACAGAGAGAGAAAGAGAGAATATGCTCCATGTATCCTCAGGAAGTCTTTCCTTCAGAGGCCAACTATGTAGACAAGTGTACCCCTGTCCCTCTAAGGTCCTCTCTCCGCTCCCTGAGTGTGGTTCTCCACACAAATCCATCACTGGGGCTGGCCCTTTAAAGAGCCTCCTGTGTTCTGGAGCTTGGAGCTAAAGAAGGCTAGTGTCTTGAAGGTCACTTCCCTGCACAAGGATGGATTTTACACAAGTAAGAGGAATTTGGTGCAGATTAGTTCTGATAGGAATTCCACTGAATCATAAATTTGGATCTTGGAGATGGGTCTTCAGTCCATTTTCACCCCAACAGATACATATCCCACATGTGTGGGTTCAGGTCTCAGGAAGCACAAGACAGGGGTGACAACACAGTCCCTTCCTCCTGCCCTTCACAGCACAGCCACCCTCCACTGTGCCCCCAAGGTCCCTGGATGCCTCCTTGGCGGTGACCATGAAAGAGTGCCTTTTTTATCTTGGAAAAAGGCTAATACATGAGACCTCAATGATTGGAACAAACTTGTGTGGCTGCATTAGTCTCCTGATGGCCTCGGAAACAAATATTCTCAAAAACAGGAAAAGTTGTCATGTCTGGAACTATGTAGCCCATCCTTCCTTTGTTGGCTATGTCAACAGTTACCTTTGGTGGAACCTCAGTAAGTTTGAAAGGGGAAAATTCGTTGTACTAATGGCTTTTGTGGGCAAATACTCAAAGGCTGAATGAACCTTCATTTGTCACAAACAGAATAATATTGTTGTCATAATACAGAGATTTACTGAGGCTGGTGGGCATGAAAACTACGAGCAGAGGTGAGAGCAAGAATCAGATGTTGAGCGGATTTCCTGCCAGTCCATTTTCTGCGACTTCTCATCACTAGAGATGAACCCTAGAGAGTGGAAATTACTGTAAAATTTTACTTCTCTCTGAAATCCTAACAAAGAGTTGGAGTTCAGACCTGAAGCACCATAGGGAGAGACTGAAGGCCTGAGGGACAGGAGCAGAGGGGAGAAGAGGAGCCCGTGTCGGGAGGGGGAGGTGTGAGGTGAGTCTGAAGACGTTGTGACTCACTTTTTGTCAGATGGGTGAAAGAGAAAATTGTGTCTATGACCAAGGTGCTTATTAACATATCGAGTATGGATGTGTCATCAGTAACACAAGAGTCACAGTTTACAGCCTGAGATTTGTGGATGAACATGACTATCTAGTTCACCTTGTCCAGTTGAGACAATCGTACTGTGTGATCTTAGGAACTATATAGGAGTCTCTGCGCCCTGGATCCTGACACAGAGTTTCTGAAATCCTTGTCATTTCCTAAGTGACAAGAGCACTAGAAGCTTCTTAATTGTAATGACATGGCTCTGGGTGGGCTTCTGGATGGCTCCTGGATGGGGCTGGTGCCCAGAAAGACCAAGCCTTGATCAGATGCTGCGAATATTCACCCCCTCATACTTGAGACAGGGAGGGAAGACTGACAGTGCAGTTAATGTCCAATCACGTCTACCCGAATCCTCAATAAAAATGCCAAAGTACAGGGTTTGAAGAGCTTCCGGTTTGGTGAACACATCCACTCTCAGAACAGATGCACCTCAATTCCACAGGGACTGAAGCTCTGGTGCTCGAGACGCTCCCAGACCTAACACTAGGTGTCTCTTCATTATTTGTTTATGTGACCCCTTCATCATATCATTAATGAGCTGACAAAAGGAGTCAGTGTCTCCCTCGGT
Organism: Panthera onca; assembly: GCF_046562875.1. NCBI lineage: Eukaryota > Metazoa > Chordata > Mammalia > Carnivora > Felidae > Panthera > Panthera onca. The sequence continues at coordinate 19,715,696 of NC_138350.1, forward strand.
TCTGTGAGTTGATCTGGCAAATTAATGGAACTCGAGGAGGGAGTCGTGGAAACCTTCGACATGTAGACACATTGGACAGAGGGTGCAGGCCATCTACTAGTTGTTGCTGGCATCAAAATGGGGAGCAGCCTCCTGGTGCTGAGCCCTTCCCCTGTGGATCTGACACTATCTCCCCACAGATAAACTAAGCGTTAAATTCAGTTAAATTGTAGGACACTCAATTGTGTGTGTGTCCCAAAGAATTTCTAGATGTGGGAAAACAGATACAAAATGTATAATTGATGAACATGAGTGTGTGAAGTGAAGTATTATGCGAGTAGTAAAGGAGATATGACTAGAGGGAGAGCCAGAGATTTTGGTTGTAAAATAGTTGTTCTTGTTACTTTTCTCCAGACCCAAGGGCATGTGCAGTTGGGCTCCATTCCCTGATTCACGTGGGCTCCTGGGACACATGTGCTGTCTCAGGCAAGAGCATCATCTGTGTGTCCGTCCTTCCTCCTCAAGGACAGCTGTCACCATAGAGGACTCTCCCCTACAGGAGCCTCCACAGAAGCTTCCCAATAACAGAGGCTCAGACACAAGGTCTGTGGACCCAGGGGTTTTTGTCTCACTTTCTCCATATCTGAGTCACTGTGAGAAGCCAAAGCTTCTCCCACTGCCATGAGCTGTAGCACAGAAAGAGTCAGCCTTGTCCTCAGGCTGCGGCCCAGAGAGGAGCAGAAGCCCTGCCTTGGCCGAGGCATCTTTGGACCCAGAGAAGCAGCTGGGGACCGCATTGGTGTTTATTTGAGTCTGAGTAGTAGTACAAGAGATACAGAGGAGGGCTCACTGGCTTCTGCTGGAACCAATGTATGTAATAGCTGCCAACACTAAGCCACTGCTCAAGGTGCAGATGTCTGGCAATTTTCCCGGAGATGCAGACAGGGAGAGCGGCTGGGTCATCACAGGCTGGGACAGGGAACCTGCAAACACAGACACCCTTTGGGAATGCGGCTAGAAATGGAAACCAAAATTCAGGATTCTGAGCAGAGGAGTGATGTGGGGAGCACCTGAGTCCATAAGGCCTGTCCCTACCTGTGCAGTGAAGGAAGAGTAGGAGGAAGAGCAATGTCCAGGCCATGGTGACACAACCCCTGCTCCCCACACTGGGCTGGGCCATCCCAGGCCTCCTTTTCTCCTCCACCCTCTGCCACAGGAGTGGCTGTGCATGCAAATGAGGTCCATCCAGTGCCTGCCCAGCCCCTCCCTGAACCCTGGTGCTGGAGCTCAGCTCACACCACACAGTGGGGAGGATGGGGGTGGAACTCCTGCCCGGGGAAGCCCTGGGAGGTAGCACCTGCTGCGACAACACAAAGCCTCAAGGTCTGGTCTCCTTTGAGTGATTGGTCCTCACTGACCAGCTGTGTAGGGACCACAGGGCTGTCCCACAGCGCATCCTGTTAATCTCACATGGAAAAAGGAAAAAAGGAGAAAAACATCCTGTAAGTGGTAAACCTTATTAAGAATAGATTAAATATGTAATTTCTTAGAAGTTACAAAACTGGCTGTCCTAGAAATACATTGAGTGAATAGACGAATTTCCATATAAAAATGGAAAAGGTTATTACTGAAGCACTCCACAGAAATACATTAGGTACAGACGTTTTCACAAGGGACATCTAACAAAACTTCAGAATTTAGATAATTCCAATTTATTTGCTTCATATTTTTTCATAATATAACACGGTATTGAATATTTCTTGCTTCTTTTAAAAATGTTATAAAACTCAAAAATACACTTTCAAAATACCTTTCACAAAAAGGAAAAGAATAGAACAGTATCATGAAATATTGATACAAATATTGGGTACAAAATATTGACAAGGACACCTCAATACCATATTTACAAATTGATAGTATCATTAAGTGTGATCGATTCCAATGATACAAACTGGGTTACATAATAAGAAAGAGTTTTATATTACACACCATATTATTACATCATGAGATATGGCCATATTGCCCCAATTGGTCTCAAAAGGGCCTTTCACTAGATTTAACACCATATCCTAATAAAACCCACATAAAACTACAAACAGATACATGTATAATGTGGTAAAACACACACTCTCGCACACACGGATGATGTAGTCCTGAGGCCCACATCTAGGTTCCTGCAGTAGTGAGGAGACGATTTCCACAAAGATCAAGAGCAGGTAAAGGAGATCTTCACTTCTTTTATTTTCAAATTATTCCTCAATAGCTAGAAAATGTAATTAAAAAGCCAAAATCAATGGTTATTACTTAGCACTGATGGCAAAGGACAAGTGGTCATTCTTGAATATCCAGATGGACGTCATGGCCTTAGGTAGGCCTGTGTTGCTTTGGCTGTGACGGCAGAGATCTCCCCAGTGAGGACTAGTCGCTGACTGTGACTAGTGCTGGTGACACTAACTAACAGAGACAAGATGGGTGGAACAAGGGCAGCAGAGAGAGGTCTTCTCCCACTTGACTGGGCGAAGAGCCCTGTGCAAGGTGTGGGGCAGTGACCCTGGATCTGAAGTGATTATTTCCTCCCACGCTGGCTGCATTCTACATGATGTCAGTCATCACATGTATGGGGCTTCTGCCCCAGACCCACAATAGTACATATTGCAGAGGTTTTCAGTGCAGAAATTGGGGACCTTGGCTCAAGTGACCCGTTCACCAACAGATGGATTGTGAGTCTGATGTCACTGCACCTGCTCCTTGATGAGCTGAGGAAAGGGCAGGTCCTGTGTGATCTCAGGGACTCCTTTTGTAAAATCTGGCAAAGGCTTCCTGTTTAAAGGTTTGAAGGAGAGACTCCAGGACATGGTGGAGACCCCACAGAGCTCTGTCTTCTGAGGTTCCATGAGGGGATTCTGCCCACAAGCTCTTTCATCCTCTGGGCAGACTCTCCTGAGAGCCCACTTTCTCCTTGGAAACACATTCTGCTCGTGGTTCTCTATCAGCCTCAAACTTACCAGATGCCATAGACAAAAAGACATGATCCACATTGGAATCGGTGTTGGGAAACAGCCAGATCCAGGAGGGTACAGGGCATTGGGGCTCACAGGTGGAAGCAGGTCACACATCAGTGAGGGTACAGTTTGCCTCCTGCCCCTCCAGCCAGCTGAGTGGTTTCTCAGTTGTCTGGCTCAGCCCCTCCCCTCTGCAGGCCCCTGCCACACTGCTCCCCTGCTGCTCTCAGCACCATGTCCTCCAGCTGCTGTGATCCCCTCTGCCCACCAAGCAGAATGTTCATTTAGGCAGCAGTCTTACTGACGTTGTGACCCGAGACTGGAGTAAGAAACGGCCTTTCTAGGTCTCTTATTGGAATGATGACATTTTCACATTTGGAAATGTATCTCACTGGAAAACTCTGATTTATTTCAAGATGTCCATCTCTGCCCAAAATATCCCTGGAACGCACAGTGTGTCTTGTGTTTGCAGACACTGCATGTGGTAAATGTAAAGATGGTGAAGGGGTGTCGTTGGGCACATATGAAGATAGTGCCCAAGTCCATGTGGGGTGTGCATGGAAATTTGGGACAAAGAACTTCCATCAGAGCTGTGGTACCTACGGTGGGGACTATATGGTGAGTCAAGTGGTGTCCCTGCAGAGAGCTGGGGGACCCGTGGGTCAGAGGTCAGGGCATGTGCCAAGGCCAGAAAAAGAGAGGAGGCTGGTTGTAGGTGACTCTAGTGAATATCCACTCAGAGGGTCAAACAGATGGACCAATGTGCACATGAATCCAACATCTCCAAATGGAATTGGAATGGAAATTCGGAAAATAAACATACCTAGACTAAAACCTGAAATGGTTTTTACTTATTGTGAATGCACGTGAATGCACATATATTCATATGCCACAATTATAATCACAACAATGCTACCCATGTGCACGTGCTAATTCTACAGGACCAGACTTTTCCCCTCACATTATTATTCCTTATAATCCTGAGAGGTCCTTAGGAACGTCAGGGGAAACTGAGCCCTTGTCTCTTCACGGGCTCGTGACATGGTGCTCTGTGAGGTTCCGGGTGCCGGTGAGGCAGGGATCTCAGGGTTGGTGTGCACTTCCCCACTGGCCCGAAGCACGGCACAAGCTCCAAGACTGCTGCCCCATGCTGAGAGGGGATAATCAGCTCTGTCCTCAGCCCGAAGACCAGGAATGGGCAGGATGGCAGCCCAGTGTGAAAGAGAGAGCCGTGTGGAGAAGGGTGGGGGGATCTCCCACTTGTCCTGGGCAAGGCCTGACTTCACCTGTGCAGGGAGTGGGGAGGGTGAGTAGTAGAGGAGCCCAGGTCATGATAGATACCCAGCTCTGTTGTGCAGATTGAGCTCCCCATGGTATATTTGTAGCTCCAGAAACTTCCATGGGGGTGGAGTTGCTGCACTCAAGTGAACCCTTGCTGTCTGTCTATCCAGCTTCCCTGCCCAGGGCTTTCACATGTGGGAGCACACAGAGGAGGAGTTAATGAACTAACCCAGAGATACAGGTGGTCTGGGTGCTGATGATCCCCAGGTCCTGGCAGGTCAGCGTCGTCTAGTGAGCACACTGATGCCTGAAACCCTGGAGGCCCTGAATGGTGTCCCTGCTGGCAGGGGACAAACAGGATTGTCCCAGCCTTTCCCACATACCCTCAAATACCCAACCATTCCCCCAAAAAACAAATATTCCAGTGAAGAAATGGGCAAAAGACATGAATAGACACTTTTCCAAAAAAGACATCCAGATGGTTAAAGACACATGCAAAAAATGTTCTACATCACCCATCATCAAAGAAATACAAATTCAAACCACAATGAGATACCATCTCACACCAGTCAGAATGGCTAAAATTAACAACGCAGGCAAAAACAGACATTGGCAAGGATGTGGAGAAAAAGGATCTCAGTTGCACTGCTGGTGGGAATGCAAACTGGTGTAGTAACTCTCAAAAACAGTATGGAGGTTCCTCAAAAATCTAAAAATGGAACTACCCATAGATGATGGGCATTGAGGAGGGCACTTGTTGGGATGAGCACTGGGTGTTGTATGCAAACAAATTTGACAATAAGTTATATTTTTTAAAAAAGTGAGTGGGAAAACAGAAAAAAAAGTACTACCCTACAACCCGGAAATTGCACTGCCAGGTATTTGTCCAAGGGATACAATTGTGCTGTTTCAAAGGGGCACAGGCACCCCAATGTTTCTAGCAGCACTATCAACAATAGCCAAAGTATGGAAAGAGTCCAAATGTTCATCGACAGATGATGGAAAAAGAAGATGTGGTATATATATACAATGGAGAATTACTCGGCAATCAAAAGAATGAAATCTTGCCATTTGCAACTACGGGGATGGAACTGGAGGATATTATGCTAAGTGAAATTAGCCAGTCAGAGAAAGTGAAACATCCTATGACTTCACTCATATGAGCAACTTAAGATACAAAACAGATGAACATAAGGGAAGGGTAGCAAAAATAATATAAAAACAAAGAGGGAGACAAAACATAAGAGACTCTTACATATAGAGAACAAACTGAGGGTTGCTAGGGGTTGTGGGGGGGGGGGGCGTGGGCTAAATGGGTAAGAGACATTAAGGAAGACACTTGTTGGGATGAGCACTGGGTGTTATACATAGGGGATGAATCACTGGAATCTACTCATGAAATTATTATTGGACTATATGCTAACTAATTTAGATGCAAATAGACGAATAAAGAAAAAAATAATACATTAACAAAATACACAAAATACACAAAAGGCCTTCAGATCTCATAGTTTCATTTGTCTACAACCTCGCTCCACATTCATAGACAGAAAATGTATACTGTGATAACAGCGTCTCCCACACACAGAGAACTCAGTCCCACACCCAGAAAATTAGATAATGAGATGGGGGTGGGGAGGACATTTCTACAAGATGAAAGGGCTAACGTGACCTAAACAACATTATTATTCACCATCTTTCGGTAAGGTTTAGGCGCTGCAAGTGAATAAGAAAATCACTGGTTGGCTCTCAGCATTGATGGGAATGGACAGGGACCCATTTCAAAAGACAAAAGTTTATGATTTAGTCATATATCCTCTGGGGCTGGTGCTGCAGGGAGAGAAGACATCATCCCAAGAGCCAAAAGAACAGTTATTTCTACTGAAGACTAATAAGAGGATTACATAGGTCCGGAAACTTCTAGAAATAGGTAAATGGCCAAGGATGGAGACCCTGGCTTCCTCAGAAGTCAGGTGGGAGCTGGGAACACTGGACCTACGACCCCCAGTCCATGAACGTAGAGACCTTGTGTCTCAACATGATGGGCGAGATGAGCTTTCTGTGTCCTTTGAGACCCTTTGTCTAGGAAGGGGCTGCTGTGAGTGACTTTAGGGACAGAAGGGAAGGAGGAGCCCTCACTCCCAGGTGGTGCTCCTGCATGCACCAGGGCCCATGGTGGCAGCAGCATGAGAATCAGAAGCAAAAGTCACAGGCTGAACCTGAGCAGCTGCTGGGGCCTCGCCCTCCCAGCAGATGAGAAAGGGGTTCTGCTTTCAGTTCTCATGGGCCTGGGACTTTGTGTGAGCCCACGATGCTGTCCCAGGAGGGGCAAGGACCAGAAGCCTCCTCCTCAGCCCTCAGCCCTCAGCCCAGTGAAGATCTGGGAGCCAGAGTTGCTAGACATGGAGCCAAAGAGGGAATCAGGATCGATCCACAATGGATCCAACTATCATAATAGATGAGGATTTAGGGGCAATTAGTGGGAGCTTTTGTTACCAGGACACATAGCGGACACTCCCAATGTGTCCTGACTCAGAGTTGGATTTGTGTTCCTGTTTCTGCTGTGACCTGTCATGGACCCTGCCCTCAGGGCAGCCTGCCTTTGGCACCCAGGAATGTGCTCAGTTTGAGAAAATCACACAGTATATTGATCCGAAAGACAGGCTTCAAGGAGGAATTGCAAACAATGTGGAAAGACTTTGTAGACTTATTGCTTGTGGAGGGTCTCAGACCCTAATTTGTACAAAACAAACAAGGAAGCACATGACTTGGTCTAAAAGTCAGAGCTGCACAGGAAGTCCCATTGCTGTGGGGACAACAGGTTTTTGTCTCACTTCCCCACAGGCCTGGAGCACTGTGTCAGCACCTTGAGTAATGTCAGCAGACAGGCAGTAATAATCAGCCTCGTCCTCAGCCTGGAGCCCAGTGATGGTCAAGGAGCCTGTGTTGCCAGACTTGGAGCCAGAAAATCTGTCAGGAACACTTGAGGGTCGTCTGTTATTAGCATAGATGAGGACTTTAGGGGCCTTTCCTGGAAGCTGTTGGTACCAGTTCACACCAACAATACCGATGTTACTCCTGCTTCCAGTGCAAGAGATGGTGACCGTCTGGCCCAGGGCCCCAGACACTGAGGACGGCTGAGTCAGCACAGACTGGGCCCAGGACCCTGGAAGGGGAGAGACAAAGAGAGCATAATGCTGGGTTCTAGAAACCAGAGGAGAATCCAAGGTCCATGTGTCCTCCCTTGACAACTTCCTCTGTTCCCTCATCTAGTCACCTGTGCAGTGGATGAGAAGGGTGAGGAGAAGAGGGAACCAGGCCATGGTGGAGGTCATCACCGACCCTGCCTTCTGTGGATCTACAGCTGAGCAGATCTCCTCTAATCCCTTCCTTCCCCTTTTCATCCTCTGAGAGAGGGAGGGCCCATCCATGCAAATCAGACCAGCAGCTCTCTGACACTTCACTGACCCTGGGTCAAGTCCCTCTGCCTGAGGATGTCAGGTGGGTTGGACGGGGAGGTGGTCTCTGGAGCCATGCCAGGAGAGGGGAGGTCACAGTTTGGAGTCCTGAGCAGAGGACACAGGCATTGTCCAGGTGCAGGTCCCAGCTCTAATCATGGCTGACCCTCAGAAGCAGGTGACAACCACCCCCTGGTGTCCAGGCCCAGACACAGCATATGTAACATGGTGAGCAGATCTCATCAGAGTTCCTGCCTTCCCACTGCTCTGTCCACCCTCCCCTTCCTTCGGGACAGGCCAGGTGTCCCCTGTGTGGCCTCCGATCCCTGAGGACACACTGTGCTCTCCTACAGCTCCGCATAGTGAGTCTGTCCACAGCTTCCTTGGCTATTATTGACGGGGCAGGACTGACGTGGTGACTCTTGTACAACCACACAGATGAGGATCAGGGCCACAGAGTGATGGGTCCACATTGACACATGGCCAGTTCTGTGCAGGAGGCTGACTTCTTCCCCCTTCCCTGCTTCCTCTCTGGTCCCAAAGTTTCCTTTCCCAGAAACTCCCTCAGCACTGAGGACACAGGGAGACCTTTTGTCCAGGTTGTGGGTAGAAGCCCACATCTCTCGTGTGCATTCCACAGGGTTCCACACTGATCATCTTTGTCAGCTGTCACTCTTGCCACCTCACATCACATACTGGGGACGATGGAGGTTGACTTCACCCCTGGGGAGACCCCTGCAAGGAAACACCTGTTGAAACAACACACATGTCCTTGCTCAAGTGAGACTCTGCCACACCCGAAGGGACGCAGCTGCTGAGTCTCGCTCAAGAAGTACAGGGCCCAGTCCCCAGTCCCAGGTTCCTTTTAATGAATGGTCCCCACTGAGGCCCTGTGTAGGGACGACAGGGCAGTCCCACAGCGCCCCCTCCTGGCTGAAGGGCACACACCCCACTGTGTCCCACAACCCTGAGAGCCCCAGCGGGTTTCCTCACTTCTGTTTATTCACACATCATTGAGCTGAATCTTGGATAATGATCCTCTAGTGTTGCCCATGATCAATGTAGCATTTTTCAGTCCCCAAACAAGCCCTAGTCCATAGGATTTGGAGGCATTTACCTCAATTAAATGGTAAATTGCCAGTTCTTTGCAGAAGATACTCCAGACCTCATGTCCCTCCTCTGGCCTACAATTGAGAATATGTCTATCTCGTGAATGTTTGAAAACTCCTGTGCATTAAAACAATGGATTCCAGCTACTTTCCATTAAACTGAGTATTATGTTAATCTTCTATATTTTTAGCTAATTTCCTTGGCTTACTACCTTAAGAAGAAAAGGGAAAACAATGAATTTATATTTGATGAAGTCATATTTAACAAGTGTCATTTTTTGTTTTTCTTTTGTTTTTTAAAACCCAAGATCCTGAATATTTTCTCCTTTTATGTTTACAGCTTTTTGTTTACAGTTATTTCTATTATACTTTTAGTAATTTTTTAATATATATAAAGAGATTTTTAAGTATGATTCATTTCTCTCTCAGGATATCCAATTGTTCTGTGGCCATTTGTCCAAAAGTCCATCCTTTCTCCTCAGGAAGGCTTCTTCTACTTTGTAAAAGAAAAAAAATGTTTATCCTCATTCTGTGGGTCCGTTTCTGGGTTTTATGTTCTGTTATCTTGGCCAATGTGTCTATCCTCTATCCATACCACCCTGACTTGCTAAGACAGGAACCGAATTACACTTTTATACAATTTGGGAAGAACTGGCATATTTACTATAATGAGTCTTCTAATCCATGAACGGAACTTACCTTTCCTTTTTTTAGATCCACTTTGATTACATTTACCAGCATTGTCCAGATTTCAGCACCTGTGGCCTGTACTTGTTTTGTGAAATATGCCCCTAAATAGTTCATCGAGTGGTTTTAAGGGTTTTTTTTTATTATTTTCACCTGTTTATTGCTAGTATGTATACATCTATATGATCTTTCGATGTTGATCTTTATTCTAAAGTGTTTCCAAAATTATTTATTACTCTTTGAATTTATATATTTGCATAATTAATTGTAGCTTCCTTTGTAGTTTTCCTGTAGGTCATTCTCTCACCTGAAATGGGACAATTGTCTCTTGTTCTTCTTCATCTGAATGCCTCTCATTGTTTGTCTTGCCTTATGGTTCTGACAGACACATCCAGTCCTATGTGGAACAGCAGTGTTGAGATAGGACATGGTGGCCTTGCTCCCTACCCGAGGTGGGAAAGCTTTCAGTGCTTCATCTCTGTGTGTGTTCACTGAAGGGAAGGTGTTTTATAGTTTTATTTACCACACTGAAGATGTACTCTTCTATATTTTGTTCTCTGAAAACTTTTATCACTCTCATTCATATACTCATTCATTCTTTTCCATGACCACAAATAGGCCTTGAGCTGTGCAGGAAGTGGAAGAGAATTCATCCTACCTGAGAGAGTGAGGAAGACGCTTTCATCGGTCTTTCTTTTTTAATTTTTAATGTCTATACATATTTGAGAGAGAGACAGATGGAACACAAGTGGGGGAAGGGCAGAGAGAGAGGGAGACAGAATGGGAAGCAGGCTGGAGGCTCCGAGTTGTCAGCAGAGAGCCCAACATGGGACTTGAACTCAGTAGGCATGAGATCATGACCTGAACCGAAGTCAGATATTTAACTGACGGAGCCACCCAGGGGTCCCTGGGGTGGGCCTCTGCTGTCCCTGATTGCTGGCCAAAACCACATGGATTATTCCATTCTATCCCACATACCTTCACACCCCGAAAACATCCTGTCTTCTGTGACAAAACTGGCACCCCAGTTAGAGGCCCGTGGTTGTCTGGACCCTCGTTACTGAGCTGTTCCTGATGGCTGCCAGGTGCTGGGTCCACAGCTCTGGGCTCACCCGTGTGCTTCATACATGTGCCCACAGCACCCCTTTCTGGCTCCGTTACAGGCGACAAAGCACGTGAAAGGCAATGTGAGTATCGCGCCTGGGGGAAGGGAAGGCCCTCTTGACTCCTGCCACTTCCACGGCCCCCTCCTCACTACTGGGGGAGATCCCTCACCTCAGGGCCCATCACTGGGCTGCAACCTTCTCATCCGCACCCACCACTCCATTCCCTACAGCAGCCTCCCCAGATCCTGACCCTCCCTCATTGGTTTACATGAGTGGAGGACAGGGTGACCAGAGACCTGGCCCCTGAGGAATGATGTGTCCTCAGCTGGCACAGCAGGCAGACAGAAGCCTGGACCGGCCACATCCCACGGTTTGGGAAGGCTGGGGCGCTCCTCCTCCCTCTGACCCCAGATTACTGAGCAGGGTAAGACCCCCGGGCCCTCACCTGGATTCCTCTCCTGTCTACTGCTTGTGGGAATGGGGGGAGTCCATCAACAAGGACCACAGGGGAAGGGATTGGAAAGAGGAAGCTCTGCCTTGTCAGAAAGACAGAGGTGGCTCCCTGGGACCCACCTCTCAGCACAGCTCTTCCAGCAGGACCTGAGCTTGGACCACTGACCTGAGGAGGAGGGGTCTGATGGGGACACAGTCAACAGCCTCTGCCTGGTCCCCTCCTCACGCTCCCCTCTGGCTCCTTGATCATCTATGCAGCACTGAGACATCATCACAGCACATCAGATTCTGGGGTTTCCTGTCAACCCCTCCAATGGTCCAGGTCCACCTCACTGCCTCACCCTTGTTGACTCTCCAGAAACATCTTATTTGTGTTGCATACTTCTTTGTCTTCTTTCTCTCCCAGGACATTTTCAGCAACATGAGGATGTAGATTGTCCCTAGCACACTCACACCAAACCTAAGCCCAAAGGTCATGCCTGGCACATACTTGGTGTTCACCAGAGGGTGTGCAGGGACGGATCTCTGTACAGTCGTCTATCCTGATCAGGAACACATGGAATCTGCCTGCTTCCGACCCAACGGGGACTCAATTCCCAGGACAGCCTGCCCCCAGGTTTGCAGTAAATCCTGCCCAATGGAAGAAAATGAGACAATGTTTTGCAGAGTAGGGCTGGGTTTAGGGGCACAATTTGAGAGAACAAGGACACTATTTCTAGACAAAATTCCCTAGCCTTGTCTAAGACTCCACTATTAGAAGACAGGAACAAAGAAGCAGCTCCGTCGGCCAAGGGGTGTGAGCTACACAGGAAGTCCCATCGCTGAGGGGACAGCAGGTTTGGGTCTCACCTCTCCACAGGCCTGGAGCAGTATGTGAGCTTTGAGACTGTGGTCCCACACTGAGCAGTAATAATCAGCCTCATCCTCAACCTGGAGGCTAGAGATACTCAGGGAGGCCACGTCCCTGACCTGGAGCCTGAGAGTCTGGACAGGATCACCGCAGGCCGAGCACTGCTACCATAGATGACAATGTTGGGGACACTGCCTGGAAGCTGCTGGTACCAGGACACACCTCCAGCCCCAACGTTGCTGCTGCTTCCGGTGCAGGAGATAGTAACAGTCTTATTCACAGGCTAGGACACTGCAGATGGCTGAGTCACCACCGACTGGGCCCAGGACTCTGCAAGTCAGAAGAGAGACACGGGACGAGAGAGAGGGGTCAGTGGACAGGGCCCATACATGGTTCCACAGTCCTCTCGTCTCCAGCCCCGATCCCAGCCTCCAGCCTCCTGTGCAGTGAGCCAGCAGTGTGAGCAGGAAAGGAGCCCAGGCCATGGTGGACACCCCTGCTCAGCAGTGTGTCCTCAGTGTCCCTCAGCTGGGCTCCCAGAGTCTCTCTTATTGCCTCCAGCAGCCCAAGGGGAGGGAGAGACATTTCATGCAAACCAGCCCCCTCCCCCTGGCTGGCCAGCCCCAGCCTGAACCCTGAACCTGACCCTTGTCTGCAAATCTCACCCCAGGAGGGGATGGAGCGAAAGCTGTGGGGCCTGACCTGGGGCTCCCCAAGGGCCTGTGAGCACCCAGAGGCTAAGCCACAGTGAGAACCAGAGCCAGGTGGCTCCCAGCTGGGATCACAGCACACAAGGCTCAGAGACAGGCCACAGCGCCCCCTGCTGCCCGAGACCCAGACATGCCCATATGTTTGGTCTTGCCCACAGAATACTTAAAAACATCCATAGACTTTATGATTTATTGTCACAGAAGAATTTAGTAGAATTTCCAGAGTTCCCAAAAACACCAACCCCCTCCACCACCTTGTCTTTCCCATCATCCAACTCTAGCCTGAGTGTGGTCACTTGTTATATATCATGAACCAACACTGACAAGTCATTGTCACCCAAAGTCTATATTTACAACAGCAAAGCTCACTCTTGACGTTGTTCATTCAATAGGTCAAGAGCTATACACTGATATATGTCCATTTTAGAATCATACAGAGCACTTTCACTGCCACAAAAACCTCTGTGCTCCAGTTGTGCATCCCTCCCTATGCTCAACCCCTTGCAACCACTGATTCTTTTATTGTCTACATAGATTCGTCTTTTTGGAGAATGTTACATCCTTGGAGTCACACAGCGTGCAGCCATTACACGTTGGCTGCTTTCATTTAGCAACGTGCAACAAAATATCTTCTGTGTCTTTTTATGTCTTGGTTCCTCATATCTTTGTAGCTCTGATCAATATTCTATCGTTGGGGTTTACTCACCTGTCACCTCCTGAAAGACATTGCGATTGGCTACTGCCAGGTGTGGGCAGTTATGCATAAAGCCACTGTCCACATACTTGTGCAGGGTTTTTAGGTACACATTGTTTCTAACTCCTTTAGGTAAATGCAAAGATGCATGATCCCTGGATTTTAAAGCAAGACAATGATCCAGGGTTTTGTTTGTTTGTTTGTTTTTGGGTAAAAAAAAAAATTTTTTTTTCATTACATCCAAGTTAGTTAGCAATAATCATGATTTGGGGAGTAGGATCCAGTGGTTCATCCCTATATAGAACAAGCCGTGCTCATCCCAACAAATGTCTTCTTAATGCCCCTTGTCCATTTAGCCTATCCCCCCCTCCCACAACACCTCCAGCAACCCTTAGGTTGTTCTCTATTTTTAAGAGCCTCTTATTTTTTGTCTCCCTCCCTGTTTTTATATTATGCTTGCTTCCCTTCCCTTGTGTTCATCTGTTTTGTATCTTACATTCCCCATATGAGTGAAATCATTTTATATTGGTGATTCTCTGTCTAATTTCGCTTAGCATACTACCCTCTAGTTCATTACACGTTTGTTGCAAATGGCAATAATTCAGAGAATCTTCAGTTTTAAAAGAAATTGCCAAACTCCTTTCCAAAGTAGCTGTACCATCCTGAATTCCCCTCACCAATGAAATAGAGTTCCGTTGCTCCACATCCTGGCCAGACGTTGGTGTCATCTGTGGTTTTGATTTTGGCCATTCTAATAGGTATGTAATACTATGTCATTGTTGTGTTTTTGTGCAATTTCTTACTGACATATGATGTTGAACAGCTTTTCTCAAGCATATTTATATCACATGAATATCACCTTTGTTGAGATAATCTGCATTTTTAAAATTGAGATTGTTTCTTTGCTATTGTGAAGTCTTATCTTTTAAATTAAAAACAAACAAATAGTTCTCTCCTTAAATCACCTTCCATTTGCAGTAGAAAGGAATATGTATAAAGAAGTCTATGCCCTACATTTCCTCTTTATTGCAATCGTTTGTTAGATGCAAATATATGTCATATGTATTTTGTGACTTCCCTGAAATAAGAAGAGATGTATCCAAAGGGAGTCCTTACTCCCCATCATGGATGGTGAACATCTTCACGGATGGTGAACATCTACCGAAGGACTCTCAAAACACCCTGAACAGAGTTTCAGAGTAGATGGAGGAGCCATTCTCCAGCCTACATTCTTATAAGTATCAGACTCTCCTCGTCCCCATCACTTTCTGATCAGCAGTCACTGAAATGGAGATGTTGCCCACAGAGAATATGGGGGCCCTCACAGGGTCACCAGCTGCCTAAGAGGAAAAATGAATAAATGTGAAGAGGGAGAACTTTTCTTGTAATACAGGAGCAACAAGTTCATCCCCTTTTATGGTGAGCCTGGGACTGGGAAGGCCTTTTAGATTCTGAGAGGGGGTCAGAGGCAAAAATCATGGAACCATGAATCAGTCCGCCATTGCATGCAGGCTTCCTTTGGAAAACTTAGTGACCTTGACTAATCCCATTCAACAGGTTTCCTTCTAGTTCTGTCGATTTTTTTTCTTCACTCTGCGGAAGCTTTTTATTTTGATGTAGTCCCAATAGTTTATTGTTTTCTTTGATTTCCCTTGCCTGAGGAGATATCCCCAGAATAATGTTGCTAAGGCCAAAGTCAGAGAGATAACTGCCAGTTCTCTCTAGAATTGTTATGGTTTCAGGCCTCACATGTAGGTCTTTAATCCACTTTGTGTTTATTTTTGTGTATGGTGAAAGAAAGTGGTCTGGTTTCATTCTTTTACCTGTAGCTGTCCAGTTTTCCCAGCACCATTTGTTGACAAGACTGTCTTTTTCCCATTGCTTATTCTTGCCTACTTTGTCAAACATTGATTGGTCATATTATTTGGGCTTATTTCTGGGTTTTCTATTCTGTTTCATTTATTTTGTTGTCTTGTTTTGTGCCAGTACCATACGGATTCCATTACTACAGTGTTCTAATATAAATGGAAATCTGGAATGATGATACCTCCAGTTTTGGTTTTCTTTTTCAAGACTGTTTCACTATTTGGGAACTTTTGTGGTTGCACACAAATTTTAGGACTGTTCTAGTTCTGTGAAAAAGGCTTTTGGCATTTTGATAGGAATTGCCTTCAATCTGTAGATCGATTTGGGTAGTATAAACATTTTAACAATATTTGTTCTACCAATCCATGAGCAGGGATGTTTGTTCATTTCTTGTGTCATCTTCAATTTCTTTCATCAATGCTTTAGAGTTTTCATGGTAAAAGTCTTTCACCCCTTCGGTTAAGTTTCTTCTTGGGTATCTTATTATTCTTGGTTCAATTTTCAATGGGATTGATTTCTTAATTTCTCTTTCTGTGGCTTCATTATCAGTGTATAGAAATGCAACAGAGTTCTGTATATTGATTTTGTATCCTGTGACTTTACGGACTTTATTTCTTGGTTCTGACAGTTTTTTGGTGGAATCTTTAGAATTTTATATATACAGGCAGGCTGTTTGGAGAAGTTGGCTGCGTAGGAAGATGCTGGGCTCACCGCGGCCTGCTGATCACTTAGATTCCACCCACATCTGCTAAATAACCCATAAAACGACCAGAAGACTAGCAGAATGGACTCTCCAGAGTCAAGAGTACACAAGTGGCCCATGGAAGAGGGTAGGAAGGGGGGACAGGTGGTGCACACTACACGGACTGGTGGGAGGGATCCGGGGCAGATTGGGGGCAGCGCGCCTGGCAAGGCAGAGCCCCCAAGTGTGGCTTGCAAAAGCAGAGGGGCCGGGTTCCATGAGTTCTGACAGCCAGCCGGACTTGACATCTGGCATGTTAAAGGTCAATAACCCTGCTCTGAGAGCGAGAGGGCAAAAGGATACCGGGAGGGAGAGGTGTTGAGCCCCAGAAGACAGAGCTCAGATCCGCAGGGAACAAATGCTCTGGCCAGCGCCATCTCCCTCTTCCATCCTCAGCCGAACTCCCAAAGGGAACCAGTTGCCATCACTGAACTTGCATGCACCACGCAAACACCCAACGCTGTGCTTCTGTGGGTCCATCCCTTGGACGGGTCTGCCTGCTTCCCTCCTGGTGCTGCAGGGCCCCTCCTGCAGGGGATCACTAACAGCAAACTGAGCTGAGCCTGCCCCTCCCACCCTGGTGCACCTTGCAGATCCACCCGGGCTAATACGCCACATCCCATACAAGCAGCACCGCAAGCCTGGCAGTGTGCAAGTAGCCCAGACAGGGGCCACACCACTCCACAGTGAGTCCTGCCCCAGGCAGAGGGGAAGATAAGGTACACACCAGTCTGGCTGTGAT
This sequence comes from Panthera onca, assembly GCF_046562875.1. Classification (NCBI taxonomy): domain Eukaryota; kingdom Metazoa; phylum Chordata; class Mammalia; order Carnivora; family Felidae; genus Panthera; species Panthera onca. The sequence continues at coordinate 19,732,375 of NC_138350.1, forward strand.
GCCAGCGGTTGACTAGGAACAGACATCGGGTGTGACTGCGGCCCCGCTCACCAACACAAGTTACTCCAGACAGTACAGGGGAAGTGCCCTGCAGTTCTGTGCCACCCCACGGACTATCCAAAATGACAAAATGGAAGATTCTCCTCAAAAGAAACTCCAGGAAGGAGTGGCAGCTAACAAATTGATCAAAAACAATTTAAGCAATATAATGGAACATGAATTTAAAATACTAGTCATAAAATTAATTGCAGGGCTTGAAGAAAGCAAAGAGGACAGCAGAGAATCTATGGCTACAGACATAAAGGGACTAAGAAACAGTCATGAGGAGCTAAAAAATGCTATAAATGAGGTGCAAAATAAAATGGAGGCGACCACAGCCCGGATTAAAGAGGCAGAGGATAGAATAGGTGAATTAGAAGATAAAATTATGGAAAAAGAGGAAGCTGAGAAAAAGAGAGAAAAAAAATCCAGCAGTATGAGGGGAGAATTAGAGAACTAAGTGATGCAATCAAACGGAACAATATCCATATAATAGGAATTCCAGAAGAGGAAGAGAGAAAGGGGCTGAAGGTGTACTTGAACAAAACATAGCTGAGAACTTCCCTGATCTGGGGAAGGAAAAAGGCATTGACATCCAAGAGGCACGGAGAACTCCCTTCAGACGTAATTTGAATCGATCTTCTGCCCAACTTATCATAGTGAAACTGGCAAAATACAAGGATAAAGAGAAAATTCTGAAAGCTGCTAGAGATAAACACACTCTAACATATCAATGGAGACCAATAAGACTAGTGACAGATCTATCTACTGAACCTTGGCAGGCCAGAAAGGAATGGCAGGAAATCTTCAATGTGATGAACAGAAAAAATATGCAGCTGAGAATCCTTTATCCAGCAGGTCTGTCATTCAGAATAGAAGGAGAGATAAAGGTTTTCCCAAACAAACAAAAACTGTAGGAATTCATCACCACTAAACCAGCCCTACAAGAGATCCTAAGGGGGATTCTGTGAGAGAAATGTTGCAAGGACCACAAAGTACCAGAGACATCACTCCAAGCATGAAACCTACTGACATCACAATGACTCTAAACCCTTATCTTTCTATAATGACATTGAATGTAAATGGACTAAATGCTCCAACCAAAAGACATAGGGTTTCAGAATGGATAAAAAAACAAGACCCATCTCTTTGCTGTCTACAAGAGTCTCATTTTAGACCTGAGGACACCTTCAGATTGAAAGTGAAGGGATGGAGAACTATCATGCTGCTGGAAGTCAAAACAAAGCTGGAGTAGCCATGCTTATATCAGACAAACTAGACTTTAAATTAAAGGCTGTAACAAGAGATGAAGAAGGGCATTATATTATAATTACAGAGTGTATACATCAGGAAGAGCTAACAATTATAAATGTCTATGCGCTGAATACGGGAGCCCCCAAATATATAAAACAATTCATCACAAACATAAGCAACCTAATTGATAAGAATGTGGTAATTGCAGGGGACTTTAATACTCCACTTACAACAATGGATAGATCATCTAGGCACAGGATCAATAAAGGAAAAAGGGCGCTGAATGACACATTGGATCAGATGGACTTGACAGATATATTTAGAACTCTGCATCCCAAAGCAACAGAATATACTTTCTACTCAAGTGCACATGGAACATTCTCCAAGATCTATCACATAATGGGTCACAAGATGGCCCTTCATAAGTATAAAAGAATTCAGATCATACCATGCATACTTTCAGACCACAATGCTATGAAGCTTGAAATCCACCACAAGAAAAAGTTTGGAAAACCTCCGAAAGCATAGAGGTTAAAGAACAACCTACTAAAGAATGAATGGGTCAACCAGGCAATTAGAGAAGAAATCAAAAAATATATGGAAGCAAATGAAAATGAAAATACAACAATCCAAATGCTTTGGGATGCAGCGAAGGCAGTCCTGAGAGGAAAATACATTGCAATCCAGGCCTATCTCCAGAAATAAGAAAAATCCCAAATACAAAATCTAACAGCATACCTAGGGGAAATAGAAGCAGAACAGCAAACACAGCCCAAACCCAGCAGAAGAAGAGAAATAATAAAGATCAAAACAGAAATAAGTGATACAGAATCTAAAAGAACTGTAGAGCAGATCAATGAAACCAAGAGTTGGTTTTTTTGAAAAATAAACAAAATTGATAAGCCTCTAGCCAGGATTCTCAAAAAGAAAAGAAAGATGACCCAAATAGATAAAATCATGAATGAAAATGGAATTATTACAACCAATCCCTCAGAAATGCAAGCAATTATCAGGGAATACTATGAAAAGTTGTATGCCAACAAACTGGACAATCTGGAAGAAATGGACACATTCATAAGCACCCACATACTTCCAAAACTCAAACAGGAAGATTGAACATTTGAACAGACCCATAACCAGCGAAGAAATTGAATCACTTATCAAAAATCTCCCAACAAATATGAGTCCAGGAGCAGATGTCTTCCCAGGGGAATTCTATCAGACATTTAAAGCAGAGATACTACCTATCCTTCTCAAGCTATTCTAAAAAATAGAAAGGGAAGGAAAAATTACAGACTCATTCCATGAAGCCAGCATTAATTGGATTCCTAAACCAGAGACCCAGCAAAAAAAGAGAACTACAGGCCAATATCCCTGATGAAGATGGATGCAAAAATTGTCAATAAGGTACTAGCACATTGAATTCGAAAGCATATAAAAAGAATTATACACCATGACCAAGTGGGATTCATTCCTGGGCTCCAGGGCTGGTTCAACATTTGCAAATCGATCAATGTAATACATGACATTAATAAAAGAAAAGATAAGAACCATATGATCCTGTCAATCGATGCAGAAAAAGCATTTGAGAAAATTCAGCATCCTTTCCTAACAAAAACCCTCGAGATGCTGGGATAGAAGGAACATACTTAAACATCATAAAAGCCATTTATGAAAAGCCCACAGCTAATATCATCCTCAATGGGGAAAAACTGAGAGACTTTCCCCTGAGATCAGGAACGTGACAGGGATGTCCACTCTCACTGCTGTTGTTTAACATAGTGTTGGAAGTGCTAGCATCAGCAATCACACAACAAAAGGAAATCAAAGGCATCAAAACTGCCAAAGACGAAGTCAAGCTTTCACTTTTTGCAGATGACATGATATTATACATGCAAAACCCGATAGACTCCACCAAAAGTCTGCTAGAACTGATACATGAATTCAGGAAACTCGCAGGATACAAAATCAATGTACAGAAATCAGTTGCATTGTTAGACACTAATAATGAAGCAACAGAAAGACAAAGAAAGAAACTGATCCCCTTCACAATTGCACCAAGAAGCATAAAATACCTAGGGATAAATCTAACCAAAGATATAAAAGATCTGTATGCTGAAAACTATAGAAAGCTTATGAAGGAAATTGAAGAAGATATAAAGAAATGGAAAAACATTCCGTGCTCAGGGACTGGAAGAATAAATATTGTTAAAATGTCAATACTATCCAAAGCTATCTACACATTGAATGCAATCCCAATCAAAGTTGCACCAGCATTCTTCTCGAAGCTAGAACAAGCAATCCTAAAATTTGTATGGAACCACAAAAGGCCCCGAATAGCCAAAGTAATTGTGAAGAAGAAGACCAAAGCGGGAGGTATCACAATCCCAGACTTTAGCCTCTACTACAAAGCTGTAATCATGCAGACAGCATGGTATTGGCACAAAAACAGACACTTAGACCAATGGAATAGAATAGAAACCCCAGAATTGGACCCACAAACGTATGGCCAACTCATCTTTGACAAAGCAGGAAAGAATATCCAATGGAAAAAAGACAGTCTCTTTAACAAATGCTGGGACAACTGGACAGCAACGTGCAGATGGAGGAAACTACACCACTTTCTTACACCATTCACAAAAACAAACTCAAAATGGATAAAGGACCTGAATGTGAGACAGGAAACCATCAAAACCCCAAAGAAGAAAGCAGGAAAAAACCTCTCTGACCTCAGCCGCAGCAATTTCTTACTTGACACATCCCCAAAGTCAATGGAATTAAAAGCAAAAATGAACTATTGGGACCTTATCAAGATAAAAAACTTCTGCACAGCAAAGGAAACAATCAACAAAACTAAAAGGCAACCAATGGAATGGGAAAAGATATTTGCAAATGACATATCGAACAAAGGGCTAGTATCCAAAATCTATACAGGGCTCACCAAACTACACACCTGAAAAACATGTAACACAGTGAAGAAATGGGCAGAAAACATGAATAGACACTTCTCTAAAGAAGACATCCAGATGGCCAACAGGCACATGGAAAGATGCTCAACGTCATTCCTCATCAGGGAAATGCAAATCAAAACCACATTCAGATACCACCTCACGCCAGTCAGGGTGGCTAAAATGAACCAATCAGGAGACTATAAATGCTGGCGAGGATGTGGAGAAACGGGAACCCCCTTGCACTGTTTTGGGAATGCAAACTGGTGCAGGCTCTCTGAAAACAGTGTGGAGGTTTCTCAAAAAATTAAAAATAGAACTACCCTATGACCCTGCAATAGCACTGCTAGGAATATACCCAAGGGATACAGGAGTGCTGATGCTTAGGGGCACTTGTACCCCAATGTTTATAGCAGCATTTTCAACAATAGCCAAATCATGGAAAGAGCCTAAATGTTCATCAACTGATGAATGGATAAAGAAATTGTGGTTTATATACACAATGGGATATTACGTGGCAAAGAGACAGAATGAAAAATGGCCTTTTGTAGCCATGTAGATGGAACTGGAGAGTGTTATGCTAAGTGAAATGAGTCATGCAGACAAAGATACCATAAGTTTTTATTCTTAGGTGGACCCTGAGAAACTTAACAGAAGACCATGGGGAAGGGGAAGAAAAAAAAAGGGTTAGAGAGGGAGGGAAGCAAACCATAAGGGACTCTAAACACTGAGAACAAAGTGAGGGTTGATGGGGTTGGGAGGGAGAGGAGGGTGGGTGATGGGTATTGAGGAGGGAACATGTTGGGATGGGCATTGGGTGTTGTAAGGAAACCAATTTGACAATAAACTTAATATTTAAAATAAATAAATAAAATAATATTTGACATATAAAAAAAAGTCATTTGAGGCTGAAATCTTTAAGGGCAGAATGACTTTTCTAGGTGCTCCTGGCTGGTTCAGTTGGTTAAGTGCCCCACTTTAGCTCAGGTCTCACTCACGATTCATGACTTTGAGCCCCACATCAGGTTCTGTGCTGACAGCTCAGAGCCTGGAACCGGCTTCAGATTCTTTGTCTCCCTCTCTCTGCCCCTCCCTTGTTCATGCTCTCCCTCTCTCTCTGTCTCTCTCTCAATAAATAAATAAACATTAAAATATTCTTTAAAAAATGAATGACTTCTCTTATATCCTAGAGTGATTCCTAGGAAGTAAACCCTTCTTTAATGACCCTGTGTTTTTCCTGCAATGCACCCCACATTACTGTGGCGACAGACAGGAGATGACGGTATAGGTTCATGAACTGATTAGTGGAAAGGGGAGGAGGGATAAGGAGAAGAGTGGAATTTGGGAAAAGAAATGACCCTAGGCCTGGAGATATAACATGACATTAATCAATAGAGAAAGAACATTCAGGTGGGACACTGACAAAGAGAGTTCCAAGTGTGGGATAACCAGGAGAGTTCATTTGTGACTCTTAATAGTAAGCTTTGTGTCTTTCAGAGGCAGAGTCACAGTGGCATTGGAATCAGGCAGACTGTGATCTGACTCCCTGTGACCAGGACCCTGTGAGGTGGAAACACTCAGCAATGACACAGAGGTGACTGAGGGAGCCTGAGAGCAGTAGTCCCATATGGACTGTGTGGACAAAAGAGTGGTTCCTGTACTGGCCCCTGAGTCTGTTCCTCACCCGACAGAGTGAGAGCAAAAGAAAAGGTCTCAGGTGCGTGGTGGTCTAGAAATGGTCACCATTAAGGTTTCTGGAAAACTTTGTACCTTCTAACAACCTCAGGGAATAGGAGGCCATCATAGTAGGAATATATTTTCTGCTTTCTATTTCTCATGGGACTGTTTGCATTGCATTGCATACTCGTGCCACTGAGGGTGTGTTGGGCTGGAGTTGATCTGATGCAGGGGCATGAGAATGGTCTGGGGGCTGAGCTGTAGTTTTATGAGATATAAAGACCCTGGCCTGTGTCCCCTGTGCAGATTGTCCATAGTCCGTGCTATGACCTGAACAACACGGAGGATGGAGGGAAGATGATACAGGTGGCTGGGACTTCTTTGGTGAAGCTTCCATCATTTTCTTCTACCTGGACCCCAACTCTCCCAACTACATGGTTAGTCAGTGAGTCCAGGTCCCACCAGACAGTCACTATGTTACCCAAAGCAATAGGTGTCCCTTCCCCGGTTGCCATGATGGTGTCAGGGCAGAGGGTGGGGTGGTTTGATCCAGTCATCCTCAAATCTTGGGTTTCTTACCAGTGGGTCCGTAAGGGCCAATCTCTGTCATCCAGACATTATGTTGTGTGGACATTACCTGGGACTGCAGACACATTTTCCCCATGTGGGAAGTCAGTGTGAGACACAGTACATTTGGCTTATGTGTCCTTTTTCTTGCCCAAGACGGTGTCAGCTCTGTGAGCATGGGGACCCTCCCTATCATTTCTGTACTGTGATCTGAGCCCTGAGCCCACATAGGTCATGTAGTGAGGGTTCTCTCAATGCCACGCACATAGAGCATGTGGACAGTTGACTATCCTGAGTCAGACACAGCTATGCTCTGTGTCACTGGTTCTGTCCTGGTGCTTTGATATGGACTGAACTGTGTCCCCGTAGATTCCTATATGGAAACCCACACTGTGACTTCATAGACTTTATAGAAGAGGTACACAGCATGGGTGAGCACACGTGGAAATGCCATGTGAGGAACCAGGATGAATGTAACCATTTGCAAGACAAGGAGAGAGACCTCAGGGGACATCAAACCTGCCACCACCTTGAATTTGGACATTTAGCCTCCAAAACTGTGAGAAAATAAGTATCTTTTGATTTTCTCACCCAGTGTGTGGTATTATGTTATGGCAGCACCAGCAGACAGGCACAATCCTCAAGGACTCTGTCCCCAGGGAAACCGGCCCCAGCATCCAGGAATTTCTGCTCAGTTCACATCAAACAGAAAATGTGCTCCTACAGGGACAGGGTTTGGTGTCTGAATTGAGAGGACAAGGACACATACTCAAGAGAAAGTTCACTGATTTGGGTTTCAGACTTCTGTTTTAGGGAAGCAGCTGTGTTTGCAGACAGTGGGAGCTGAACAAGGAAAGCGCATCAGCGTGGGGAGAGCAGGTTTTTGTCTCACTTCCCTATGGGCCTGGAGCACTGTGTCAGCACTTTCTACAGAGTCAGCAGACATGCAGTAATAATCAGCTTCGTCCTCGGCCTGGAGCCCAGTGATGGTCAAGGAGGCTGTGTTGCCAGACGTGGAGCCAGAAAATCGACCAGAAACCCCTGAGGGTTTATTGCTATTAGCAGAGATGAGGAGTTTAGGGGCCTTTCCTGGAAGCTGCTGGTACCAGTTCACACCAACTATACCAATGTTGTTGGCACTTCCAGCGCAGGAGATGGTGACCATCTGGCCCAGGTCCCCAGACACTGAGGGCGGCTGAGTCAGCTCAGACTGGGCCCAGGACCCTGGAAGGGGAGAGACAAAGAGAAGGGGATGCTGGGATCTAGACACCAGAGGAGAATCCAAGGCCCACGTGTCCTCCCTGGACCACTTCCTCTGTTCCCTCATCTAGTCACCTGTGCAGTGGATGAGAAGGGTGAGGAGAAGAGGGAACCAGGCCATGGTGGAAGTCATCACCGACCCTGCCTTCTGTGGATCCACAGCTGAGCAGATCTCCTCTAATCCCTTCCTTCCCCTTTTCATCCTCTGAGAGAGGGAGGGCCCATCCATGCAAATCAGACCAGCCGCTCTCTGACACTTCACTGACCCTGGGTCAAGTCCCTCTGCCTGAGGATGTCAGGTGGGTTGGACGGGGAGGTGGTCTCTGGAGCCATGCCAGGAGAGGGGAGATCACAGTTTGGAGTCCTGAGCAGAGGGCACAGGCATTGTCCAGGTGCAGGTCCCAGCTCTAATCATGGCCAACCCTCAGAAGCAGGTGACGACCACCCCCTGGTGTCCAGGCCCAGACACAGCATATGTGACATGGTGAGCAGATCTCATCAGAGTTCCTGCCTTCCCACTGCTCTGTCCACCATCCCCTTCCTTCGGGACAGGCCAGGTGTCCTCTGTGTGGCCTCCCATCCCCTGAGGACACACTGTGCTCTCCTCTGGCTCCGCATAGTGAGTCTGTCCACAGCTTCCTTGGCTATTATTGACGGGGCAGGACTGACGTGGTGACTCTTGTACAACCACACAGATGAGGATCAGGGCCACAGCACCGATGGGTCCACATTGACACATGGCCAGTTCTGTGCAGGAGGCCGATTTCTTCCCCCTTCCCTGCTTCCTCTCTGGTCTGAGAGTTTTCCTTTCCCAGAAGCTCCCTCAGCACTGAGGACACAGGAACACCTTTTCTCCAGGTTGTGGGTAGAAGCCCACATTCGTCGTGTGCATTCCTACAGGGTTCCACACTGAAAATCTTTGTCAGCTGTCACTCTTGCCAACTCACATCACATACTGGGGACGATAGAGGTTGCCTTCACCCCTGGGGAGACCCCTGCAAGGAAGCACCTGTTGAGACAACACACATGTCCTTGCTCAAGTGGGGACTCTGCCACACCAGAAGGGACGCAGCTGCTCAGTCTCCCTCAGGAAGTACAGGGCCCAGTCCCCAGTCCCAGGTTCCTTTTAGTGAATGGTCCCCACTGAGGCCCTGTGTAGGGACGACAGGGCAGTCCCACAGCGCCCCCTCCTGGCTGAAGGGCACACACCCCACTGTGTCCCACAACCCTGAGAGCCCAGCAGGTTTCCTCACTTCTGTTTATTCACATATCATTGAGCTGAATCTTGGATAATGATCCTCTAGTGTTGCCCTTGATCAATGTAGCATTTTTCAGTCTCCAAACAATCCCTAGTCCATAGGATTTGGAGGCATTTACCTCAATTAAATGGTAAATTGCCAGTTCTTTGCAGAAGATACTCCAGACCTCAGGTCCCTCCTCTGGCCTACAATTGAGAATATGTCTATCTCTGAATGTTTGAAAACTCCTGTGCGTTAAACCAATGGATTCCAGCTACTGTCCATTAAATTGAGTATTATGTTAATCTTCTATATTTTTAGGTAATTTCCTTGGCTTACTACCTTAAGAAGAAAAGACAATACAATGAATTTATATTTGATGAAGTCGTATTTAACAAGTGTCATTTTTTGTTTTTCTTTTTTCATTTCTTCATGGGTTATCCTGACAGTGTCTTGTCTACACTTTTTTATAGAAACCTTAGATCCTGAATATTTTCTCCTTTTTGTGTTTACAGCTTTATGTTTACAGTTATTTCTATAATCCTTTTAGTGATTTTTTAATATATATAAAATGAGGGTTTTTTTAATGTTTTTATTTATTTTTGTGACAGAGAGAGACAGAACATGAGCAGGGGAGGGCCAGAGGGAGAGGGAGACAAGAATCGGAAGCAGGCTCCAGTCTCTGAGCTGACAGCACAGAGCCTGATGCGGGGCTCGAACCCACAGACTGTGAGATCATGACCTGAGCCGAAGTCGGACGCTCAACTGACGAGCCACCCAGGCGCCCCTATAAAATGAGTTTTAAGTATGATTCATTTATCTCTCAGGATATCCAATTGTTCTGTGGCCATTTGTCCCAAAGTCCATCCTTTCTCCTCGGAAAGCCTTCTTCACTTTGTAAAAAAAAAAATTGTTTTTCCTTATTTCTGTGGGTCCGTTTCTGGGTTTTATGTTCTGTTATCTTGGCCAATGTGTCTATCCTCTATCCATACCACTCTGACTTCTAGGACAGGAACTGAATTACACTTTTATACAATTTGGGAAGAACTGGCATATTTACGATAATGAGTCTTCTAATCCATGAACAGAACATATCTTTCCATTGTTTTAGGTCCACTTTGATTACATTTACCAGCATTGTCCAGATTTTAGCACCTGTGGCTTATACCTGTGTTAATAAACATGCCCCTAAACACTTCATCGAGTGGTTTTAAGGGTTTTTTAAAAATTATTTTCACCAGTTTATTGCTAGTATATACACATCTATATGATATTTCTATGTTGATCTTCATTCTAAAATGTTTCCAAAATTATTTATTACTCTTTGAGTTTATATATTTGCATAATTAATTGTAGCTTCCTTTGTAGTTTTCATGGAGATCATTCTCTCACCTGGAATTGGGGCAACTGTCTCTTGCTCTTCTTCATCTGTATGCCTCTCATTGTTTGCCTTGCATTATGGTTCTGACGGGCACATCCAGTCCTATGGAACAGCAGTGTTGACATAGGACATGGTGGCCTTGCTCCCTACCTGAGGTGGGAAAGCTTTCAGTGCTTCATCTCCGTGTGTGTTCAACGAAGGGAAAGTGTTTTATAGTTCTCTTTACCAAACTGAAGATGTACTCTTTTATAGTTGGTTCTCTGAAAACTTTTATCACTCTCATTCATATATTCATTCTTTCTTTTCCATGAGCACAAATAGGTTTTAAGCTGTGCAGGAAGTGGAAGAGAATTAAACCTACCTGAGAGAGTGAGGGAGATGCTTTCATCTGTCTTTCTTTTTTAATTTTTTAAAAGTTTATATATATTTGAGAGAGAGAAAGACAGAACCCAAGTGGGGGAAGGGCAGAGAGAGAGGAAGACAGAATGCGAAGCAGGCTGGAGGCTCCGAGGTGTCAGCAGAGAGCCCGACATGGCATTTGAACTCGGTAGCCATAAGATCATGACCTGAACCCAAGTCAGATATTTAACTGACGGAGCCACCCAGGGGCCCCTCAGCTGTCATTTAATACTTTGGCTTTTATCACGACTGATTTATTTCTACTTCTACTTTGGTGACAAAGAGACAAGGAAGGAAGCCTGCTGAGACAGATACCATTCCCTCTTGTCTGATATGAGGGTGGGTGAGAGGATACTTATGACATGGAAAAAATGGCATTTTCTCTCGCCCTTCTCCTGCTGGGTTCTTCACTTCCTTAGACTCCCTGTCCCTCCTCACTTTCTTAAAATCCTGAGTCATCATTTTCATGATCACAATCCATCCCACATACCCCTCCCCTCAAGGTTTAATCCCACCCGCCTCACTAACCACCCACCCCATCAAATCCAAATACTGCTCCCTCTGCAGCTGAGCCCCCAGCTGCCTGGCTGCAGGTGCACATGGCCATGATGACTGACCCTGCTGCTCTTTGGGGCATCCCAAGTCAGACACCCTGTGATCCTTCATTTCTCACATTCCTGTCTGTCATCCATTGTTAGGGCTGTCCGTATCTACAGTGCACAGTCAGCCTTCCTCAGTCTCCTTGAAGTGAGAAAATATCTTCCATCCAGAATCCACACTGGAAAGTAGAAGCTAGAAGATAAGTTTCATGGCATCACCCACTAATTGTTAACAGGCTCATGTTTTGTTTTCTTATCGACGACAAAAGATGATATTCACTGTGGGGGATGAGCTTAGGAGTCCCCTGGGCTTACACCAACGGGTTCATACGACATAAAGAAACACAAAGCCACAGGATGCTCACAACTGAATTTGGGCAAACCAGATTGGCACCCCAAGACTAGGGGGATGTAAAGGCACCCCCGAATAGAAAGGGGTGCAGAACCCCCACAGTAGAGAGGAAGGGGAAAAGGCCTAAAATAAGATCAGGCACAAAGGCTCCCCATACAAAGGTATATGAGGTAAGCAAGATTAGGCGTTCAGGGCAGAAGCACTCTCCAACTTAGTACTATAGCAGAAAAACTGCTTTCACTGGAGGAAAGGACCAAGTTAGGTAAAGAGGTAAATTGAGTTACAGACCTCTACACTGTAGGCAAAGCAGCCCAGAGCAAAGATGGTTAACAAAAGAAAAGGTGCCTTGTTAACGCTGAGGTTGTTCCCCCTGTCTGCCTTAGCCCCTAGGCTGGCTCCTTGCTGACAGCAGACAGGCGGACTTGGGAATTGAAATCACAAACCAGGAGATCATGACTTGAGCTGAGGTCAGACATTTAACTGACTAAGCCGCCCAGGGCCGCCTGTTAGCACAATGTTTTTAAACTAAATACCCTGAGCCATCTGAAAGCAGAACTGAAGGGGTCCCCAGGTGGGAAAAAAATCTCTGTATATAAAGAGGAGACAGCTTTCCTGCCCCAAGAGCACTCATTTGAGGCCCCCAGCTATTTTCTGTGGTCTGTGCCCTGCAGGTTCTACTTGCCCAGCACCCATACTGAGCACTTTCCTGGGAGGAAAAGAAAACAGAAATGCAACAAGGTCAGCAGTTCAGGGTTTGAGGGGACCAAAGGGGATGCCAACCTACCAGTCTCCACCAGGCCAGGAAATAGCCTGAGTGCTTCAGAGACAATGACCAGAGGAAAAGTCCCAGTGCAGGAACAAAAGTAAACTTTGACCTAAAGCACATGCTTGAGTTGTTTTTGCAGGATTGAAAACTTGCCCCACAGGTTAATGAGGTAAAACAGTCACCAGCGGGACCCCCGCTGACAACCCTTCTTTTTCACAGGAATGTTCCCGTATTTCAGAGGCAAACAGCAGAAAGAGCCTGGGAGCCTAGACCAGTTTTATCTCCTGCAACAGCTCCACCAGTGCAGATGGACCAGGGAGTATCCTCCAGAGACCTCTGCCTCTTTATAACGTTAAGTCTCTGCCCTAGGAGGAGGACAAGCTTCATTAACCTACCACATGATGGGGACACAGCTCCTATTCTTCATATTCCTGGACAACCTCAGGCCCACTCTTGCATAAGATGACAAAACTCCCTTTTCTGGGTATCCATCTTAACCCCGAACGAAAGGAACCCACTCGCCTCCACTCAGGGAGTCACAGCTTTGATAATTCTTGTCCCTGATCCCCTTATCTGTGGCAAATAAAGTTTCCTTTGTGTGACAGCATCTGCTGAAGCCTCTGCCTGTACCTCACCAAGGAGTGAACTCAAAGTAGCTCCAACACTTCTAAGTAATATATTTCATCCCTTAACTTGGAAACCTGCCTTCTTCTCTCTACTCTCTACCTGTGGTTTTAGTGACATTTAAGTCTATTAATAAGAAATTTCAGAGAAATATTAAGTAACAGTTTTCTTAAAATTATCTTTGTCTGCTCATTTTCACCCTTTAGATCAAAGTAAGTTAGAAAAAAATGAAATAATTTTAAAGGTATCAGTTGTTAAGAATCCCTGGTGGCCTCGTGCCCGGGCTCACACCACAAATCATGAGCGTCAGTGGAAAGAGAAGTCAGTTCCCGAAAAGGCTGGGGTGACAGAGGGGGAAAGCTAGCCGTGGGTCTGAACCACCATCACTCGAAAAAGCCCCTGAGAGTGAAGACACAGGACAGCAAGTGGAGAGACCCAAGCCCTGACCACAGGACGGGCATCCAGGGCGAGCAATAGTGAAACGGGAGGTCTCAGATGCAGTGCTGTGGGCAGATGGGAGAGAAAGCGAAGTCAGGAGGGACGCTCTGGAATCATCTCACTAAGGAAAAAGAGGGGGAGTAGACATGTAGAGTCTGCCAGGCATGAGGGAATGGGAAAAAGAGAAAGGCCACAGAGCCCACCTCCCCACCACAAGGAAAGGAAAAATGTATGAGACAAAAACTTGAAATATGGACCGTAACACATAATACTATTTTTCATAATAATAAACAACACCAGCTAAATTATTGAACAAAATTTCAGCATGCAGAAATCTACAAAATAAAAAATGACAATGGGGGACAATATTCATCGGAAAATAAACTTTTAAAAAAGAATCTGTCATTACACACCATCATGGAAAATAATTATGTTATTTCGACAGTCTCTATTAAAATTGCAGCCATCTAGATAGATCCGCGTGTCCCCTGCACAAGATGAACCCGTCTCTAGAGGAAACGATGAAACGTTCCCTGTATTTAAATATGGTGCCTGTGATGTTCCTAGGACAATGCACACGCTGATGCCACTAAAAGGTGCGCTTCCGGGGGCACGTGGTCTGTGATTCGGCACCTGTGAAATGTGCACAACAGGAAAATCACTGCTGACAGAAAGAAATTTTTGGCTCCAAAGGACTGATGCAGGGGGGCCATGGACTCATTGCTGGGGGGTCAGGGGTTTTTTCTGCAGGTGATGGAAATGTTGTCAGTTTGATCCTGATGATGTTCGACAAACTCAGGAAACATACTACAGACCACTGAATCGTACCATTTAAATGACTGCACTTTATGCCTGTAAATGATCTTAAGAGATTTGTCTTATTTTCAGAAGAAAACAACATGAGGTGAAGCTACTGTCACTGACTCTTCATAGTTGTTCTGTGCTCAGAGAGTCAGACCCCCAGACCCTCTGGGGTGTCCTCAGTCTCCCTGTTTATTTGTCACTGGCAGTGACCATGGGAAACTGGGGCACGTTGCTGTATCATTTGCCCACAGGCTTAGAGCACTGTGTCAGTAATGAGCAGCCTCGTCCTCAGGCCGCAGGCCCGAGATGATCAGAGAGGCCCTGTTCTCGAGAACCCAGCTGGGATCCCAGAGGTCCCGGTACTTCTGAGCATCTGAGTTTTGGGGACACGGTGGGGAATCTGTGGGTACCAGCCCACATAATACGACCCAACATTGTTGCTGATTCCAGTGCAGGTGAGGGTGACCTTCTAGCCCACAGACCCTGATGAAGAGGCTTCCTGTGTCAACACAGACAGTGCCCAGGACCCAGCAACACAGCAGTGGAGACACAGTTCAGTGTCAGGTTATTACTCACAGTGTGTTCTCAAAATGGGGGAAACAAGCAACTTAGGGGTCCCCCGAAAGCAATTCTTCCGCTTTCCACAGCCAGTAACCTGAGCAGAGAGCAAGGAAGGTGAGGAGGGGAGGGGTCCAGGCCAGGGTGGAGATACCCCAGGCTGTGGTCCTGAGCCCTCAAGGGAGAGACCTGCACAAAGCCTCTCTTATCCTCTCCCTTCCTGGAAGAGAGAAAGGAAGCCTTCATGCAAATCTCTCCCTCCCCTGGGACTGAATGTGGTGACAGCTGAGTGTGGGGTGGGTGGGCCTAAGGAAACTCCTCTAGGTGCAATTTTGTAGAGGGCACAAGGCAGGGCTCCAGGCCTGGGTGCTCAGCTGGGACCCCTGCCCCCACACACACCCCTCAGGAACAGGCCCACAGCGCCCCCTGCTGTCTCAGTGTCCAGCCGCACCCATGACTGGAAGGGACATCCTGGAGCTGTGAGAGAGTGACCAGGTCAGTAAGGACTTCAGTCTGCCTGGCATACTGTCCACCCCCACACAGGGCCAGATCTTCTCCTCCCTCAGGGCTTCTTCCTGTGCTTCAGGTGCCACCACACTTCAGTCCTTGCTGCAGACACAGGGCCTCCTCAGCATGAATCACCCTGGGCTCCTCCCACTGCTTAGAGACTTGTGTTGTTGGGGCCAAGAGTCATCGACCACTGGGGGATGATGTTTCCGCCCAGTGAGTCAAGATTGGAGAGCATGCACGCCCCTCAACAGCCTTTTTCGGGACTCCTGAGGGGACAGCCCAGTCTTCTCATCTCACTTCCCATTCTGGCGGGCCAGTCCCCATTACCCTCTGCACTGACCTCGATGAGGTAGATCAATGACGGTGCATGGCTATAGATCACGTGAGTATATTCTATCTCTCTATCATCTATCAAACTTTGAATTTTCTACATTACCTATAATTGGTATGGTATCGGCCCCAAAAGAGACACATATATCAATGCTCCAGATTCAAAAGGCCAGAAATAGGGTGGCTCAGTCGGTTGGGTGTCAGACTCTTGATTTCAGTTCAGGTCATGACCTCAACTTCTATAATTGAGCTCTGAGCCGATTTCTGAGCCTGCTTGGGATTCTCTCTCCCTCTCTCTCTGCTCCTTCCTCCCTCTCTCTCTCTTAAAATAAATAAATAAAGCTGAAAGTACCCAAATAATATAAATAAAAAGACCAGAAATAAGTGCAAGTTCCCCTTGACAAGCACAGAGAATGTAGACTGAAAATAAGGCCTTTCCTCAGTCTCTGGAGGAGAGCACACATGGATTTTGCAGGGAATTCAGACAAGAATAAGCATGAATCATATAGCAGATGCCTCATAGGAGTAACTCAGGTCTCACGGATGTTCCCTGACACACTTTGGGAAATAAAAGTGGAGTTTCTGGACCCCCTTCAGTGGGCACATGGATCTGCATGCCATGGGCTGCAGCGTGCACCCACGTGGTCATTCTGGGGTAAGAAGCACAGCCTAACGAACGATCCCACCTGGGTCAGGCCACATCGGCAAAGAGCCCCATGGGAGCTGCTCTGTGCCCTCTGCTGCTTCCTGCATTGGCATGGGCTCCTGGGGCTCTGGCTTCTCTGTACACCCAGCTGACCCATTCCCTTCCTGGGTGCACAGTTACTGTTTGGGATGATAAAAAGCTTTGAGAAATGGAGAGTCGTGATGGTCACCCAACATGGCGAATATATTTCATATCTCTGAATTGCACAAGAAAGTGATGAAAAGAGTAAATTTCCTGTTGTGTGTATTTTCATAATTAAAAATTACTAGCTGAAAACGCAAATTATGTTTAAGAAGTTGCACTCACACCAATCTCTTTCCCATCTTTATATGTGTCACCCTATTCTAACTCATCCTCATCACTAAAAATTGACAGTGATTTTATTATCTTTTTCCTGTAGGTTCCACATGTAAATGAGATAAAGCATTTGCCTTTCTGTGTAGGCCTTATTTCTCTCAGGGTCATGTCCCGCAGGTTCGTCCATGTTGTCATAAATGACAAGACTTTCTCCTGGAAAGGCTCAGGGGGTCTACTTCCTTTATGCAACATGGTGCCCCGCAGCCCCTCTACTGCATGGATCACAGACAACGCCGACGTGGCAGGAGAGGAGAGGAGGACACAGTCTGTTCTTCTGGGCTCCAGAAACCAGCCACAAGGCTGCCCGTGGGCCCTGATGGTGTCAGCTGTAGGAACCTCACGACTGTGAAATCTCCCAAGCCGACTGAGAATTTTGCTGCAATGGTGGCACTCCCCACTTTCCCTCACAAGCCCCACGGAGAAATTTGCTGACTGGCACACACAGTTTCTCCCAGGGGCAGTCACCCTCTCCCGACATCACAAATGAGGGGCAGGTACCCAGCCAGTGGGCCAGGCCAGCTCTGTGTCTGTGATTCTGTAGTGTCTCCACGCTGGGACACAGAGCTACTCAGTCAGTCTGAGGACAGGAGCCTGGAGGGAAGGGAGGGCCTCTGCTCTGACTCCTAGAGGAACATAGGCCATGCAGTGGAGGACTGTCTGCCTGGGGGATGGTCTGTAGACTCTCACCAGAAATCTAAGGCAAGTTGATGTACCCTTGTGAAGAAAAAAAAAGCGAAATCCACAGGCTCTAATTTTTACATGTGAATCACAAGGCAAAATTTCTGCATCATTATCACTTTTTTGTTGTCTTTGGTTTGCTTTATTATTGTTATTCTTTGTCTTTCTTTGTTTTCCTATTTTCCAGAGAGTTCACACAGGTTTGATAGGAAACTGGGAAGAAGGACAGTCAGATCCAGTAGCTACACCCAAGTATAGTAACTGTGCATTCAATTTACATTAGACTTGAGAGACTCAGACTACAGTGGCCTAAGCAGACTGGGTATTTGTCCCACTTCCCCATGTGTCTGTATCACTGTCACTAGCACTACTGGGCCAGATTGCACAGTAATAGTCAGCCTCATCCTCAGACTGCAGCCCAGAGATGAGCAGAAGCCCTGCATTGGCCGAGGCATCTTTGGACCCGGAGAAGCGGCTGGGGACCCCAGGTCCCAACTGTGTACTGGAGTCTGAGTAGTACAGGAGATACCGGGGAGGGCTCCCTGGATTCTGTTGGTACCAGTATATGCTATAGCTTCCAACATTGATGTTCCTGCTCAGGGTGCAGATGAGTCTGGCTGTTGTTCCCAGAGATGCAGAGAGGGAGGCTGGCTGACTCACGACAGGCTGGGACAAGGAACCTGCAAACACAGACACAGCAGAGGGAAGAGAAGGAACAGCGCACATGGGATTAGGGAGCTGAGCCACAGGGGTTTCACTCTGGCTGCAGGCCCACCCTGGGACACTGGGTCCTATCCCTACCTGTGCAGTGGCAGAGGAGCACGAGGAGGATGGGGATCCAGGCCATGGTGACACACGCTCTTCCTAGACCACAGAGCCAGGGCTGGGCTGCCCTGGGCCTCTCTTATCCCCAGTCCACAGAGCTCAAAAGGAGGGGCTGCTCATGCAAATGGGACCCACCCCTGCTGCTCGCTCCTGTGCGCTTAGAGGCCTGCAGCCCGCTAACAGGAAGACTGTGTGATGCACTAGTTTCCCCCTGGGTGGGCCTGGAAGAAGCAGCTGCTGGGACCACATACAGGCCCAGGTTCAGGGACTCCTCCAGGAACAGCGAAGACACACCTGCCCTGTCCCCACTGGAAACAAGGGGTCCAGTCTTGGGGCTTTCTGTCCTGGAGGGCTACTCAGCAGGGAGCCCCCATCCTGTAGAAAGCCCCAGACCTTGTCACCGTGCCCCCTGCTGCTGTCTGGGTGAACCTCTCCTTTCCCAGTGCAGGCTTCCCTGGTGCCTGTGTTTCCACCACCTGAGAGTAACCCTCCAGGGAAAGAGAAAGGTCCTTCTGTACATCAGGTATCTTCCATGGATGGGGTCTGATGAGAGGGACACATGCAGTCCTAACTCAGTACAACCTGTGAACCACTATGGAGCTGAGGACAAGACACACGGAAGAGGGAATAGAAACCATCTGTCCCAATGGTACAGCTCAGACGATGCATGCTGGCTCTGGGTGCCGGATGTGGACAGGAGCTCACCTAGGGGACACACACTCACACAGGAGGACATGTAATGTGGGCATGCTGGGTCCCTCCAGAGCAGGGGAGACAAGACACAGCAAACCCTGATGAGGGTGCTACAGGTGTGGGGACAGAGCAGGGCTGGGCATCCAGCAGGGACCACTGCAAGGCCATCTTGCGACCTCACCTCCGTGTTCTGGGAGACTTGCAATCCTGTCTGTGCAAATCATCAAGAGCACCTGCTAGACACAAGGAGAAGGAACCTGCCAGCTGAGGGATTGGGGGAGCACCAGTGCCATCTGGTGGACACGGGATGCACAGTGACCCAGGGCCTGGAGCTGGGGCCTGGGTCCCTGCCCCTCATCCCCCCTGCTCACTGTTGCAGACTCTTCACAGTGGATTCTGACACTAACACATATGCATGGAAGTTTCACCCATGTGTTTTGTGGCCTGATAACTCATGTCTTTCTCCTGGTCTTATTCCATGTGTGGACATACAGATATTGTTTACCCATTCTAAGGGTGCGTTGATCACTTTTGAGTCTTGGCAATCATAAATAAGACAGCAACAAACATTTAGGTGCATATTCTTGTTTGCACAGAAGAACCTCATTTAGAGTAAGCTGTAGGACTCTTCTTTTTGCATTATATCGTTAAGGCTTTGTTTGCCGTAGAAAACACTGCCAAGGAATCTTCCCAAGTGATGGGGCTTTTCGCACTCCCACCAGCAGTGAATGAGAGTTCCTGCTGCCCCACATCCTCGGTAGTATTGCTGCTGTCACTGTATTGAACTTTAGCCATGGTTATGGGAGGCCTCTGGTACGTCCTTGTTCAATTTGTAATACCACAATGACATATGAAGTTGGAAATCACTTTGCATGTGTAATAGTCATTTTGTCTATCTTCCTTGTTAAGGGATCTGTTCAGATCTGCCCATTGGGGAGGCACTGCTCAGCACCAGGGAATTCAGGAGTTCAGCAGAGCTCTATGTCAGCAAAAAGGGAGAAAGTGAGTGTGGAGTCTGACACAGGACTCGATCCCAACACCCTGGGATCATGACCTGAGCTGAAATCAAAGAGTTGGACACTCAACCAACTGAGCCACCCAGTTGACCCTCAACAGCTTATTTTTAAGTAACGTCTGTACCTAAAGTGGGGCTTGAACTCATGAACCCAAAGTCAAGAGTTGCATGCTCTAACCACTGAGATAGCCAGGCTCTCCTCCACTGAGTCATTTGTAACTCTGAACAAGCTAGTTTTGCCTTTGAAAATATGAACACAGGACAGATAAGAATCACTCTGAAGACATAACTGAAGGAAGGGATATGGCACTCTCAGATCATCTTATTCCCAGACAACAAATAATCTTTTGGAAGATCTGACAACAAAAGTCACTCCTGGAACCTCTTGACAGGGGATGCCACCAGGTCTAGAGAGTGGAGGGAGATTTTCTCTCACTTCCCTATGGATCTAAAGCACTGTGTAAGCATTGGTACTATCTTGGCATATAGGACACTAAGAGTCACTTCCTTGCACACTGGATCCCAGAGATGTCAGAACATATGCATTGGTCAAAACATCTTTGGATCCAGAAAACGACAGGGCACTGGGATCTCTGGTGTGGTATTTGACCCTGCCTTGAATCGCAGGAGATACCACCGAAGGTTCCATGGCTTCTACTGGCACCATTATGCATATTTCTCAAAACAACAATGATGTCACTTCTCAGGGTGAAAATGAGTCTATTAGATTCTTCAGAGATGTGGACAAGGAGGGTGTCTGAGCCAGCACGGGCTGGCAGAAAGAACTTGCAAACACAGACACTCATGGGTGATGGGGCAGGGATGGAGGTGAAGCTGCTTGGAGGTCTGATCCAAAGGTGTGGACATAGGCTCAGAGGCTGCTTTGGGTCACCGAGGACCGTCCTTACCTGTGCAGTAAGGAGAGTACACAGGAGAAGAGGTTACACCATGGTGGTCACAGTCCTACTGAGAACCCATGGCTGGAGCTGGGCTGTCCCAGGCATTTCTTATCTCCTTCAGTGGCCTCTGGGAGATGGGGTTGTACTTAGGGTTGCATTTTCTTTCTTGATAGTATCTTTGGGTGTACAAAAAAAGTAACTTTTGTGAAGCCCAATTGATGATCACCACCCCCCCCCCTTTTTTGGGTGTTTCTTATGATATCCTACGTGAAGAATCTCTTCCCAAGCTCAAAAAGCATGGGGATTTCCCTCTTGCTTTCTTCTATGATCTTTATAGTTTTAGCTCTAAAATTTAGATCTTTGATCCATTTTACATCCATTTTTGTTTATAGTATGTGGTAAGGGTCTAACTTCATACTTTTGTGTGTGGATATCTAGTTGGTCCAGCACCATTGGTTGGAGTGACCTTTTTTTCAGACTACATTCTCTGAGAACCCTTTTGAAAATCAATTGACCATAGATGAATGATTTCTTTATGGCCTCTGGGATATGTTTAATTTATCTCTATGTCTGTCCATAGGCCGGTACCACATTGGTCTTGACTGTAGCTTCGTAAGTTAGTTTTGTGACTTTTGAAATCTAAAAAAATTTTTTTTAATGTTTATATATTTTTGAGAGAGAGACAGATGGACACAGAGTGTGAGCTGAGGAGGAGCAGAAAGAGAGGGAGACACAGAATCCGAAGCAGGCTCCAGGCTCCGAGCTTTCAGCACAGAGCCCAATGCGGGGCTCAAACCACCAGCTGTGAGAACATGACCTGAGTAGAAGTTGGACGCCCAACCAACTGAGCCACCCAGGTGCCCCAGTGAGTTTTGAAATCTAGAGTTGTCAGTCCTGAAAATGTGTTCTTCTTCAGGATTTTTTGCATGTTCTGAGTCCCTGCAATTCCACAGAAATTTTAAGATCATCTTTTCTTAGAGTGCAAAATAGACATTTGGACCTTTGATAGGGATTGCATTTAATCTACCAATTGCTACGGAGAGTGTAGCTTCCTAACAATTGTTGTTCTTTATTTGTTTTGCAAGGTAAATACGATAAAATAATAAAACATTCATACTAACCATGTCTTTATCTACTTTTGTCTTAGTACAGAAAAACTATAAAGATAAATATGGGCCCATTAGTAAACTTGGGTTGTTCTTTATTTAAATATTTTATTATGTTTCTAGAAATTGTGAAAGGCAGTCATAAATTTGCTAATCTAAAGAATACTGGCATAGCAAACAGTTCACACCTGCTTCCTATTTAATTTTCACTAGAAAACTGAGGTATCTAGAGTTAGGAATTCTAACAAATATAATTTAGACTACTAACAATAATAAGGAAAACGACTATGTGTTCCAGGAAAGTAAGACATGTGGTTTTTGGGGGAAAAAGTATGAAGAAGGGGAATACATTTTGTGTTGAAGGAGAAGAAAAGTAATTTTGTCCTAACATTGACTTTATGGATACAATGCAGCTTCTTGGAAGTATCAGCCTGCCACCTGCTTACAGAGTTCCCAACAACTCTTCCAGTGCGTCAAGCAGGACATTTTCTAGAAGGTGCAGGAAACTTGGGATATACTGGGACCCTGAGCACAGAGAAATTACCCACTTCTGTAGGCGTTGCAGGCTAAGTCTGATGGCAGGTTTTTGGCACCAGTTTGGCTGGACTTTTGGCCTGCAGGGGCTGCTAAATGTTCACCGTAGAGCTTTCTTATAAAAGTCCCAGCAAAGCAGGTTTTAAAGAGTGTATATGGTCAACAGTTATTTTTCTGTAGTTAGGTAAATAATAATCACACCAAGTTCTTTTTGAAACCACATTTATTTTGCAAACAAATGAATGTCCATTTGGCTGTAAGGAGTAAAAACAAGGGTGGTTGTAGAGGAAAAAAATGTTTTCGATAAACACATGGGTAAATACTTGATTCTAACCCTGTTCATTAAAACCTGGACTAGAACCTGATTTCCATAGCTTCCTACAAAGTCTGGCTATAAGTCTCAAACCTAACATTTTGACTTTTGTCCCACCAACTGAGCTGGACTAACACTGCCCTTTTCCCAGGATTCATGCAAAGTAAATCTGAACAACTTCAGAGAAAGTTGATGTAACTCCACAGCAGCTCACACAGAGGCAGTCTTCATGTTCTTCCTCTCTTTCCCCTCACCATCCTCAGCCCCTGATTCCTTCCCGTCCTGAGGCCCCTGACCTTCCCCAACCCTCCACCTCTTATCCGGAGCCCCAAACCTGACTATGGCTCAGTCCACAGCCCCTGCCAAGTCACACCTTCTTGCGCCCCTGCTAATCCTTCCTAATCTGTGCACAACTGGGATGTCATTTCTGGGCATCGGGTCTGGGGTTCACTATCAAACTCTACAGTGCTCCAGCTCTAACCCCAAAGACCTCACCCCTCCTCAAGATCCTGGGACACAACCTTCTTTACAACACGTTTAGGTTCTGTGTCCTCTCTCTTCTCCCAGACACTGTCAACTCCCTGAACATGGGGACCCTTCCTGTCACGTCCACATGGGTTCCACATCCCTAGAGTCATTTGTGGCACACACTAGGTGTTCAGGAAGTGCTATGGATGCACATTATCTGGGCAGCACTGTATCAACACTCAGACACACCTGGACTCTTTGTTCCTGGCTCTGTCCTAACCTGTCACAGACTCTGTCCCCAGGGCAGCTGGCCCCTGGCACCCAGGAATTTCTCCTCAGAAGGAGAATCTCCTACAATGTATTCCTGCTGAGGACAGGCTTGGAGACCTGAAGTTAACAGAACATGGATGATTTGGTAACCAAAGTTCCTTGAAATTGTTCTCAGACTACAGTTTACACCAAAAGAAGGAAGCAGCTGACTTGGCCAAAGAGGGGAGGCTGCAAGAGGACCCCCATTGCTGGGGAAACAGCAGATTTTTGTCTCACTTCCCCAAAGGACTGGGCATTGCATAAGCAATGAGTTTCTTGTCCCACACTGAGCCGTGATAATCAGCCTCGTCGTCTGCCTGGAGCCCAGTGATGGTCAAGGAGCCTGTGTTGCCAGACCCGGAGCCAGAGAACCGGTCTGGAACCCCCACAGGCCAAGTGTGCTCATGGAGAATGGCTTTAGGGGTCATTCCTGGGAGCTGTTGGTACCAAAACACACAATAACCGGCCCCAGTGTTGGCTGGGCTTCCAGTGCAGAAAATGGTGAGTGTCTGGCCCAGGGACCCAAACACTGAAGATGGCTGAATCAGCACAGACTGGGCCAACGACCCTGGAAGAAGAAGAGACAGAGAGGATGAGGCTGGGGTCTAGAGACAAGAGGAGGAAGCAGGGCCCCTTCCCCTGTCTCTGCATCCAGTCACCTGTGCAGCGAGCAAGTAAGATGAGGAGGAGAGAGAACCAGGCCATGGTGGAGGTCATCACCTTTCCTGCCCTGTGTGACCCCACTGCTGAGCAGATCTTCCCTAACCCCTCCTTCCCCTCTTCATCCTCTGAGAGAGGGAGGGCTCATCCATGCATGTGACCCCCAGCTCTCTGACCCTTCACAGACCCCGGTTGGTCCCTCATCCTGAGGAGGTCAGGGGTGGGCAGGGCAGGGGCTGTTTGGGGCCAGGGGGTGGGGAGGTCCCAGATGGGAGCCCTGAGCAGAAGGCAAAGGCAGTGCCAGGTGGCAGATCCCAAGAGTCAATAACCCTGACCCCTCAGAACCAGGCCCTGAGTGACCCCTAGTGTCCAGTCACAGACACGCCATTGTGTGACATGGTGACCAGAGCCCATCAGAGAGACAGCTCCAGCCTCCCCACTGCTCCCTTGCTCCTTCATGGGTCAAGACTGAGCTGGTGTCTCTGGGATACACTCCTTTGAGATCATGATCAAGTTCAGAACAGTGACAGGTCTCCATGGACAGGTGTTCCCTTCTGTCCAGGAGGCTGACCGTTCCTCTTATGGGATTCCTCCCTGGTTTCCGGAACTCCCCTTCCACTCATGTTCACACAGCCCTGAGGAGTTGGGGAGCACTCCTTTCCGGGTTGTGTAGAAGCCCTCGTTTGTTCCTAGAAGGGTTAAGCCCTAAAAAACTCGGTCATCTGTCACCATTTCCACAAGCTTAGAAACAGTCCTCCGCACACTGTGGGCACGGATTCCCTCCTAATATCTGTTCTGCAAGCACATAGACCCAACTCTGCAAGAGCCCTGCCAAGTGAGGCTGTGTGTGGCATTGACCTCAGAGCATAAAGGGCAAACCTGCAGGGAGTTCTAGGAGGGAAGGAGTGACAGCTGCAGGTGTTCTGACAGGGACCTCCTTGCAGACTTTATGTGTTAATCACCTATTAGACAACTGTTACCTTAAAATGAATGTGTGTCATTTTTTCCAAAAACTCAGCTCCGAAAGAGTGATTTAAACTCAGTGACAGTTTCAATGGGAAGGTACAGGTTCAACTGCGAGTGTGTTTCCCCGGACCCGTGTTTATTGCAGACAGAATATGATTTAAAATAGTGGTTGCCAAATGCATGAAAACATAATGGAAAATACGTGACATTTAGTTCTTGGTTGAATAGGGGCCAATACCTTGCTTAAATCACTTGATTCATTTTTGTTATTATTATTATTTGAATAACAATTCTGCATGTTAGGGCTGGTCTAACAGGTAAAGTAGGAAAGCCCAACATGGTGCCCTGGGAAACACCATGAGGAGCCTGTTCCAGTGAACTTCACACTGATCTCGCTGGTGGAATGAACAAACACAGAGTTTGCTGCATGGAACGATAAGGGGTCAGACTCCTCTCAGGGTGGGTAAAGCAATAGTCACTGCGTCTTGTGTTCACCGTGTTCAGGATAGAAAAATTGCTCAGTCAGCCACCGCTGATTAGAGGAATGATTCCACTAGCTAAGGCCAATTTGACCCAGAAAATTCTTTCAAAGATCCCATATTGATGCCAGCTGAGGTGGAGATAAGGGGCACTGTGTCTCTGAGGTCACAGGCCCTGTAGCCCTGACTTGAGACAGATGTTTCAGCAGAGGCCTATCCTGGCTGGAGGCGTCACTGGAGTGTCTGAGGGTGACAGTCCAGCCCTGAGAGGATGCAGAGTGTGCCTCGGGTCCCTGTGGGCCTTGAGCTCCAAGGGAGCAGCACTGAGGCTGCTGTCCCAGAATCAATGTGCTGATCAGCTTCAGGCACTACCTGGAGCCCAGACATGGTTGAAGGCTCAGCCGCCCATAGGGACAGAGACTCACCCATGGATCCCTGAGCATCAGCCTCATCCCAGGAGAGCAGGTGTTCAAAGCAAGTCCTGCCCTCCTGATGGGACTCCAGTGACACTCGCTGTCACTGGGTTTCCTGCTCATGGGGATTCTGTTTCCTAGATTGTGACGCTGATGAAGGCTGGGTGAGCACAGGTTGACAATGACTCCTGGGGAGACAGAGGAACCTGGAAAGTGTCAAGTCCAGGACACTATACACTAGCTCATGCTGGACAAAGCAGGAAAGAACATCCAATGGGAAGAAGACAGTGTCTTCAACAAATGGTGTGGAGTAAACTGGACAGCAACGTGCAGAAGAACGACTGCACCACTTTCTTACACCATATACAAAATAAGCTCAACATGGATGAAAGACCCATGTGTGAGACAGGGAACCGTCAAAATCCAAGAGAAGCGCGCAGACAACAAAGTTTGACCTCGGCCATAGCAAATTCTTACTGGAACTGCAGGACACAAGGGCAGGCCTCCCCTCAATGAGCCACTGGGCATGAAGTTTTTTTATTTATTATTTTTTAAAAATGTTCGTGTGTTTATTTACTTTTGAGACAGAGAGCAACAGAGCATGAGTGGGGGAGGGGCAGAGAGAGAGGGAGACACAGAATCTGAAGCAGCTTCCAGCCTCCGAACTGTCAGCACAAAGCCCCATGCAGGGCTCGATCCCACGAATCGGGAGACCATGACCCGAACAGATAGACAATGACTGAGCCACCCAGGCTCCCTGGGATGAAGATTATTTTGAGTTAAAAAGCAGTCAAGGTCCACACACACAGGAAAAGCTCTTCATGTCTCTTCAACTAACTAAAAAATTCAGTGCGAGCACCTGCTCTGGGAAGCCAGCTGGCACCACAGACAACTGTACTAGATATGGACATGGTGGGGGAGACCGTGGGGGGGGGGCAGTCCTCTGAGTCCCATCATTTCCCAGGGGCCCTGCACACATTGTTTTCCCAACATCTACTCTATTCTTCTTCAGTCTGTGATGTGCATTTCTTTGCATTGAATACTAGACCCCTACCTCCTTCCATGTAATTCAGAAAAACACAGATCTCATTTTGTCTGCGTGTCTTTTGACTTTCTAGGTCTCTGTTGATTCCCATATGTTCTCTATTAAATTTCTTGTGTGTCACTTCAAACTCCTCAAGGACAGGTCTCACCATAGAGGACTCTCCCCTACAGGAGCCTCCACAGAAGCTTCTCAATAAAAGAGGCTCGGAGGCAAGGACTGTGGACCCAGGGGTTTTGGTCTCACTTCCTCGTTATCTGTGTCACTGTGAGTAACGGTAGCTGCTCCCACTGCCATGATATGTAGCACAGTAATAGTCAGCCTCGTCCTCAGGCTGCGGCCCAGAGATGAGCAGAAGCCCTGCCTTGGCCGAGGCATCTTTGGACCCGGAGAAGCGGCTGGGGACCCCAGGGCCCTGGTGCTTATTTGAATCTGAGTAGTAGTACAGGAGATACCGGGGAGGGCTCCCTGGCTTCTGCTGGAACCAATTTATGTAGTAGCCGCCAACATTGTAGCCACTGCTCAGGGTGCAGGTGAGTCTGGCTGTTGTTCCTGGAGATGCAGACAGGGAGGACAGCTGGGTCAGCACAGGCTGGGACAGGGAACCTGCAAACACAGACACTCATCACTGATGGAACTTGAAATGCAGGCAAAATGTACCAGGATGCTGAGCATGGCAAGCACCCTTTGAGATCCCCCTGTGTCCCTGAGGCAAGCCCCTACCTGTCCATTGAGACAGAAGCATGAGGACTAGAAGAGTCCAAGCCATGATGACATAGACCGTAGTACCTACACTGGGCTGGGCTGCCCCGGGCCTCCTTTTCTCCTCCACCCTCTGCCACAGGAGGAGCTGTCCATGCAAATGAAGTCCATCTAGTGACTGCCCAGCCCCTCCCTGAGCCCTGGTGCTTCAGCCCAGCTGAAGGACACACCCTGGGGACTATGGAGGTTGGCTTCACCACTGGGGAGACCCCTGGGAGGAAGCACTGCATGCACAACGCACAGGTCCCTGCTCGGGGGAACTTGCCACACCAGAAGGGACACACGTGCCAACTTCCCATGAGGGAGCCCAGAGCCCAGTCCCCAGGCCCAGGTTCTGAGCAGTTGTGAAGACACCACAGGGTACTCCCACAGCGCCCCCTCTTGACTGACAGGCACATACCTCACTGTGTCCAACAGCCCTGAGAGCCCAGCTGGTTTCCTCAGCTCCGTTTGTTCACACATCCTTGAGCTGAATCATGGCCAACGTGATCCCATAATACTGCCCTTGATGACTGCAGTGTTTTGCATGCTCAGAAGGAGTCCTGGTCTCTGTGAGTTGCAAACATTACCTCCCGTTAGTGGTAAGTTGTTGACATCTGGCAGAAGATACTGCAGACATCATTTCCCTGCACTGGTGTGCGAGGTAGCATCTGTAAACCTTGGGAATGTTTTTCAGCTCCTATGCATTGTAGCGATGGATGCCAACGAGTGTCCAATAAATTGGGTTTTGTTTTAATCTGCGATTTTTTAGCTCATTTATTGGCTAAGTGATTTATCAAGGAAAGGGAAAACAATGAATTTATCTTTGATGAAGTCCAATGTATCAGTTTTTTTATGGCTTGTGCTAATGAGGTCTTATCTAAACATGTTTATACAAACCCTAGAGCCTGATGACTTTTTCCATTTTTATGTTTACAACTGTATACTTTACAGTATGTCAATAAGCCTTTTAGTGAATTTTTTTATGAGGTCAGAGTTTTTGGTGAGATTCATTTCTCTCGATGGATATCCAGTGGTTCTGCGGACATTTGTTCAAAGGCCATCCTTCCTCCTCTGAAAGGCTTCTGCACCCTTGTCAATAAGGTTTTCTTATCCATAAGTATCCATAAATATTTCTTATCCATGCTTTTGTGAGTTTGGTTCTGAGTTTTCTGTTCTGTTACATTGGCCACTGTGTCTATCTTCCATCCATACCACTCTGTCTTCTTGTGATAGGAATTGAATTACTGTTCTCTACAAGTTGGGAAGAATTGTCATCTCTACTATATTGACTCTACTAATCCTTAAACACAACATATCCCTCCACGGTTTTGGATCCATTTTGATCACATTTCCCTGCATTGTCGAGATTTCAGCATCCATGTCCTGTAGATGTTTTGTTAAATATTCACCCAAATACTTCATCATGGAGTGGTTTGAAGTGTTATTTTTACCTTGTTTTTCAAAACTTTATTGCTCGTATAGACGCAACTAAATGATCTTTCTACGTTGATCTTGTGTTCCGCCACATTCCCGAAATTGCTTATTACCCTTTGAATTCATATATTTACATACATATTCATAGCTCCCTTTGTATTTTTCCCGTATACCATCCTCTGGCCTGAAAATAGGGACAATTGGCTCTTGTTCTCCTTAGTCTGTATGCCTCTCATTGTTTGACTTGCCTTATGCTTTGGTCAGGCACATCCAGTCCTATGGCTAACAGCAGTGTTGAGACTGAACATGATGACCTTGGTTGCCACCCTGGGGGAAAAGCTTTCAGAGCCACACCTCAGTGTGTGTTAGCTGTGGTGTTTCATCATTTTCTTTATCAAGCTGAGGATGTGCTCCTCTATTTTCATTCTCTGAGAAATGATGTCTTTTTCATTCATTCATTCATTCATTCATTCATTCTCATTCTTTGTCATGAATAGGTTTTGCATTGTGTGAAATGCTTTTTCTGTATTGATTGATAAGACCAGGTTTATTTAAAATAATTTTTAAAATTCACTGTATTCATTTATTTATTTAGAGAGAGAATGATAGCTTGAGCTGGGGATGGGGAGAGAGAAGAGGAGAGAAAGGATCTCAGGCAGGTTCCATGTTGTCAGCGTGGAGCCCCATGGAGCACTTGACCTCAGGAACCCTGAGGTCATGACCTGAGCTGAAATCAAGAGTCCTATGCTTAACTGAGCCAAATTGGTGCCCCAGGGTTTTTTTCTTATTTAGCCTGTTAATATTGGAGATTACATTGACTGATTGTTTAATATAAAACTGGCCTTGCATCCCCACAATACACCCCATTTCATCGTTGTGTGTATTTCTTGTGATACATGTATATAACTGAATACTGTTTTTTTAAATATTTTCTTTGAAATAGTTTTCTGCTTATTTGTGTGACATATTCCATTTTTTGTCTGTTTTGTGGACACCAGCTACTGAATGACAATTTTAGAAATAATGATTTCTGGGGCACCAGGGTGGCACAGCGTACTATTCATGATTTCTGCACACGTTGTGGTCTCACGGTTCATGGCATCGAGCCCATCAGAGGGTTCTGTGCTGACAGTGCAGAGTCTGCTTGGGTTTCTCTCTCTCTCTTCCCCTCTTTCTTTCTCTCTCCCTCTCAAAAACAAACTTGAAAAAAAAGAAAGAATTCTTACCTTAACCCAATTCAGCATATTGATCCACAAACAAGGAATATCTATTCATTCATTCCAGTTTTCTCTAATTTCTCTTATGATGCTTTGTAGTTTTCCATATACAAGGCTTTCAATTTTTCCAAAATACATCCTTAAGAATTGAATAATTATATCACTATAAATGGAACTGCTTTTATTTTTATATATTGATGGTTTATTGCCTCTATATAGACTACCATTTATCTCCTCATTCTGTTTTTGTAACCAGAAGGCCAGAATTGAACCAATCAGACCCAAACCATCTGCGACTGAGCCCTAGAGCTGATTGGGAATCAACACCTTTTGTTCTCGGACATCTCCACTGAATATTTTTTTTATCTCTCAGCAACAAAGTTTGCATTTGAAAACATGAACATGGTGATAATGGGTCGTCAGTGTAAAAATATAACTGAAGGAAAGGATATGACAGTGTCACATCATCTGTCTCTGGGACAACAGAGGGTCTGTTGAAGATCTGAGCACAGAAGTCACCCCCTGAGCCACCTGAAGGGTAACGTCACCAGACCCAGAGAGTGAAGGGAGATTTTGTCTCACTTCCCAATGGGGCTGACGCACTACATAAGCATTAGCACTATCGTGGCATATGAGACAGTAATAGTCAGCTTCTCCTCATGCTGGAGTCCAGAGATATCAGAAAACCTGAACTGGTCAAAGCATCTTCGGATCCGGAAAATGATAGGAGACCCAAGATCCCTGGAGTGCATCTGACTCTGATTTGAATCTCAGCAGAAACCAGGGATGGCTCTTTGCCTTCTGCCAGTGCCTATATATGGTGTCACTTCTCAGGGTGCAGATGTGGGTCAGCACAGGCTGGGAGAGGTTTGCTTCTTCCAAACACAGACACTCCTGTGTAATGGGGCAGGAATGGAGGTGAAGCTGCTTGGGGGTCTGATCCAAAGGGGTTGACAGAGGGGCAGGGGACTCCCCAGTTGTCCGAGAACCGGAAGGGAATGTGAGGGGACTACATGCAGCTGTATGTTCTGTCCATTTTCCTCCCGAGGGATGGACCCTGGAGATAGGAAACTACAGCAAGGTCACTTCTAGTTTCCTCTGAAATCCTAACATGGAGATGGAGGTCAGACCTGAAGAGCCAGAGGTAGAGACTGAGCGTCTGAGGGACACGGGAACAGATGGGAAAACAGGAGGGAGGGTTTGCGGGGTGTTGGCAGGGAGAGTCTGTAGGATCTGGTCCAGATTCACAATAGCTGGTTCAGACAGAGGGCACTTTGACTATGACTAGGGTTATTGTCCATATATCACCTGTGGGTACATCAGTAGTGACACAAAGCCCTTTAAGGACCACATGGTGACACTGATGTGTAGATGAATGTTTGCTGGGCAGCACGTTCAGGTGCAGACACAGTATTTATTTCTGTGCATCTTCTCCAGACCCCGTGGGGACGTGCGGTTGGCCTCTGTTATGTCAACTGTCAGTGTCTTCCCGGGATGCCCAATTTTTTCTCACATTACATTCAAACATGAGCATTTCTATTTTCCCTGTTCAAGGAAAGATCTTTCTGCAGAAGAATCCCATGTGCATGTGTCTCCAGGTAAGTTTCATACTGAAAAGATGCTCAGAATCATGATCTTTGTGCACAGGTATTTTCTCTACCTTGCTCGCTATCTGAGACGCTGTGAGCAATGAAAGCCGCTCCCACTGCCATGAGCTGTAGCACAGTAATAGTCAGCCTCGTCCTCAGGCTGCGACCCAGAGAGGAGCAGAAGCCCTGCCTTGGCCAAGGCATCTTTGAATCCAGCGAAGAGGCTGGGCACCCTGGAGTCTTCTCCATTCTGAGTCTCTCCCTTAAAATTTCTTGCAGGATTTGTTTAGTGGTCACAAATTCCTTTAGCTTCTGTTTCTCTGTTAACTCTTTATCTCTCCTTACATTCTGAATGACAGTCTTCCTGGAGGAAAGATTCTTGGCTACATATTTTTCCTATTCAGCCCATTGAGTATATCCTGACATTCCTTTCTGGCCTTCCAAATTTCTGTGGACAGATCTGCTGCGACCTTGATCTGTCTTCCCTTAGAGGTTAAGGACCTTTTCCCCCATGCTGCTTTCATGACTCTTAGTTTTTCTGTGCATTTTGTGAATTTGGCTATGATATGCCTTGGTAATGGTCATTATTTGTTGAATCTAATTTGTGCTCTCTGTCCTTTTGGATTTTGATGTCTGTACCTTCCCTAGATTAGGGAACTTTTCAGCTATAATTTGCTCACATATATGTTCTCCCCCTTTTTCTCTCTCTTCATCTTCTGGGACGCCCATGATATGAACGTATTCCTCTTAGTAAGTCCCTGAGTTCTCTAAATCCTGTATTGTGATCTTTTGCCTTTGTTTTTCTCTTTTTTTCGGCATTATTATTTTCCAGAATTTTATCTTCCATAACACTGATTGTGCTCTGTTTCATCCATCCTCACTGTCATGGCATCCATTCAAGATTGCATCTCAGTTATAGCATTTACAACTTGGGCTTGACTAGATTTTAGTTCTTTTATCTCTGCAAAAAGGGATTCTCAGGGGTCTACTATGTTTTTTTCAACCTCAGCTAGTATTCTTATAATCATGGTTTTAAATTCTAATTTAGACATCTTACTTATATCTGTGTTGATTACATCCCTGCACATCATTTCTCCTTTTACGTTCTTTTGGGGTGAATTTCTCCATCTTGTCACTTTGGGGAAAAATAAGAATAAATTAAAATTAAAAATTAAAATTAAACAAATTTTTAAAAATAAGCAAAGAAAGGAAGCTAGATGCTAGATGTGTTTTTGTCTGCTTGATAAGAGATACTTGATGGAAAAGAGAAAAAAGAGAAAAGAAAAACAGTTTACAAATTTACAATATTTTTTAAAAATTAAAGTTATACAAAATGAAGAAAATAAAATAGGGTAAAAAGTTTTGCTCTTTTTTTATCCAAGAAAGAAAAGAAATAAAAACAACAACAAAAACTGGAGCAAACAAAAGAACAAAAGAACAAGCAAACAAAATGAAATTGAAAGAAGCTAGATCCAGTTTCTCCTAGAACTGAAACTTTGTAGCACAATATGGTCCCCAGATTCAGCAGATGGAAGGGGTTTGTGCTGTTCTGGGGGATGTGCCCAGAGGTTGCAGATGGATAGGGCTCTGTGTAATGGCTCCATTCTCCATTTGGTGGTGCTGCTTCGCTCACTGGGGTGGGTAAGTGTGGGTCGGCTACAGGCTAAAATGGCTGCATCCTGCTCTCTAGTCTCCTGAGCAGAAAAATTTCACACCCTCTTGGTTGCGCACCCTGTCACCTCTCCTTTGTCTCAGGCTTCTGTCCATTCCCCACCTTCACACTCTCTGTGTTTAATTATTTATTTATTTTGAGAGAGAGAGAGAGAGACAGAGTGTGAGCGGGGGAGGGGCAGAGAGAGAGATGGAGACACAGAATTGGAAGCAGGCGCCAGGCTCTCAGCTGTCAGTACAGAGCCCTATATGGGGTCGAACCCATGAACCATGAGATCATCACCTGAGCCAATGGTGTATGCTTAACCAACTGAGCCATCTAGTTCCCCAGAGCTTAGGTATTCAAAGCATTTAGAGCACTCAGCACTTCAAGAAGACACCTGTGTTAGTATAAATTGGTCGCGGAATAAGTTAGATTGATACTAGATAATCTGTCAATCTCAGGAAAACTTCCATGAAAGAAGGTATACTGTAAAGCACCCCTCAGTTCCCAACCCCATGCCACATCCCTCCTAGGGATTAGTGTGGCTGCAAGAAACCAAGGCCTAGCCAGAATAAACTAATAATAATAATAATTATTATTATTATTATTATTATAAACGGATGTGGATTTCTCTTTCATCTTGTATGACCTTAATATCTTGGCTTTATGACTAGTGAGCATATTCTGCCTGGTGTTCACAATCTGGAAAATGTACCTTTTTGGGTGCAACTTTTTGGCCAACCAAACAGACTGGAGAACATTCTCCCTCTGTCTGTCTATGCCTCTGTCTCTCTCTTGGTCCAGATGGGCCTGCTGTTGGGGGAGTTAGTCATGAGAGTTTCCAGACCCTAGGAAACATCTGTCACCTCAACCTTCAAGTTTGTGCTGGAAAGTCTATTCCAGGAGCACCAGCCCAGTGTCCCAGTTTAGTGGGCTTGTGGCACCGTTGTGTCATAATTACCCGTGAGACTGGGGATGCCATTTTCACTACAGCCTCCTTACCACCTGTGCAAAAAAGGTTTTTGCTTTCTTAGACTAATTTAGGAGTAAACTTTGGATTGTTGGGCAACCCATTCAGGTGTAGGCCAGCAGCATGGGTGGTGAAAGAATTCACCCAAGCAGAGCAAAGGAGATAGAAGTTTAGAGAATACACTGTAAGGGAACAGCAGGCAGGACAGCAAAGCAGAGATGGTCTCCCAGGAGGCAGCGGTAGGGGCTCTGGTCAAGAGGGGAAGGTAAGGTGGTGTGAACTATTTGGCTTTTTTTTTCCTTTTTTGGTACCTGTGTCTGGGTAGGAGTCAGCTAGGGCTTATAGATATTTTGAGGTGACTTGTCTAATGGGCCTGTTTGCATCCAGCCCACTCGTCACTGTGGGACCTTCTACCATACTCAGGTGACCATTGCTCAAGTCTGTCGCCTAAAACTGGCCTCTATGTTACTGCTTGCTAGATCAACAATGGCAAATCCTTGCCGTTTGGGCAGAGATCTCATCTTCAGTAGCGGCTCATGTTGAACAGTGGGGGTGTGCTGTCCATACATAAACTTGTCTGTCCGTCTGGGGTTCTGTGCAGTTATAGACCAGAGCATGGTATTATACTAACATGCTGACAGGTGATTTGAATGAAATTCCTTGGTGGCCTGGTCCATGGGATTTAGGAGGAGGGGATCCTCTGGTGCCCCGGGCTGGAATCCTTGTTGAACCATCATTCATATATGGAATTGTTGCATTCTGGGAGACACAAACTTAAAAAGTGGATTGAACTGGGCGGGGGGTGGGGGCAACAATTAGGCATATGTGTATTGAAGCCACAGGTCCTAAGAGAGAAAGAAGGCAGCGTAGCCATGACCAGGTTTCTTTCCAGGAAAACCATCCTTATGTTGCCCAGTCCCAGGGGGAGGAAGGTCGTTCAATCAAACCGTAGACTTTTTTTTATGTTCCCTGATTGACCCTTTAGCAGGACACAGATACCCTCTGGGCTTCAGCTAGGAGATCTAAACTCAGTCATTTCTGCAAACCTAATGTGACTAAAACCTCCAACTGGGTTTGTATAATCATAAAGGGTCTACATTTTGTAGACCCTGGGGCATGTGTATTGGGCTCTACTCCCTCACCTGTGTGCACTCCTAGGATGCCTGTGCTGTCTCAGGCAATAACACTGTGTCACTCCTTCCTCCTCAAAGACAGGTGTTCCCACAGTGGAGTGTCCCATACACAAGCCTCCACAGAAGCTTCCACAATAAAAGAGATGCAGGGGTTTTTGTCTCACTTCCTGCTTATCTGAATCACTGTGAGTAACGATAGCTGCTCCCACTGCCATGATATATAGCACAGTAATAGTCAGTCTCGTCCTCAGGTTGCAGCCCAGAGATGAGCAGAAGCCCTGCATTGGCCGAGGCATCTTTGGATCCGGAGAAGCGGCTGGGGACCCCAGGTCCCAACTGTGTACTGGAGTAGTAGTACAGGAGATACCGGGGAGGGCTCCCTGGATTCTGTTGGTACCAGTATATGTTATAGCTTCCAACATTGATGTCCCTGCTCAGGGTGCAGGTGAGTCTGGCTGTGGCTCCCAGAGATGCAGAGAGGGAGGCTGGCTGAGTCACAACAGGCTGGGACAGGGAACCTGCAAATACAGACACAGCAGATGGAAGACAAGAGACAGGGTACATGAGATTAGGGAGCTGAGCCAGAGGGAATTGACTCTGGCTGCGGGCCCACCCTGGTGCCCTGCATTCTGTCCCTACCTGTGCAGTGACAGAGGAGCACGAGGAGGATGGGGATCCAGGCCATGGTGACACACCCCCTTCTTAGGCCCAGAGCTAGGGTTTGTCTGCCCCGGGACTCTCTTATCCCCTGTGCACAGGCCTCAGAGAGGAGGGGCTGCTCATGCAAATGGGACCCACCCCTGCCTCTTCTCCATGTGCACACACAGGGTCTGTGGCCCTTGGACACGGACACTTCCTGATGCACTGCGTTCCCCCTGGGTGGGCCAGGAGGCAGCAGCTGAGGGGACCACACACAGGCCAAACTCCAGGGGATTCCACCAGGCCCTGATGGGACACACCTGCCCTGTCCCCACAGGAAACACGGGGGCCCTGACCTGGGGCCTTTTGTCAGTGCAGGACTGCCAGTGGATCCCCCGTCCTGCAGAAACCCTTAGACATGATCTCACAGCAGGCCCTGCTGCTCTCTGGGCAAACGTCTCATTCTTTCCACTTTCTCGTTCTTTCCCACTGCTTCCAATGCTCTCCTTTACCTGCGTCCCTAATGTTTGTGCTTCCACCATGTGAGACAGACCCTTCAGAGAAGGATGGAGGTGCAGTCCTGGTGTTCTCTCCCTGAACCGGGTTTTTCCTTGGGTGGGGCTATTGTGGGAAGGACAGGAGCAATCTTGACCCAGGACAGTCTAGGAATTCTGGTGGAGCTGATGACAAGATGCAGAGAACAGAGAGCAGGGGATCTGCCCCCACAGGGGGCTCCTAGGGGGCAGGCTGACTCTGGGTGATGAGTGAACAGGAACCTGTGAGCGGTCACAAACCTTCACAGAGAAGGACACAGATTATGGAAATTTGTGCCTTTCTGGAGCATGGCAGAAAGGACTCCACAAACTCTGATGAGGCTGCTGAGGGTATGAGGACTGAGCAGGGCCCGGGAGTCCAGTAGGACCACTGCGGGGCCATCCTGCAACCTGCCATCCCTGTGCTGGGAGTCTTTTCATTCCAGCTGGGCTTCTCCTGGTCAGTGCTGCTCATTAGAGATTTAGTTCTGCAGGAAGTTCTAAGACAGATTTTGGGGCAAGGAGAAGTAGAAGGCAACCCCGGGGGATGGTTGGGGGAAGATGACAGCAGAGAAAACAGGAAGGGTGAAATGGGTTGTGTCCCCAAGTGGGACAGAGGGAGGTAACTGAATGGACCCCATGCTGTGGGAGAGGGAGTGATGGTCCAGAGAGTTAGGTGGCTAGAGGGTGATGCCCACAGAGACAGGAATACCCTGACTGACACAGGGGAAGTCAGGTGGGAGAGCAGATGGAGGGGAGGTGATGGGTGCACCTGGGTGTCTCAATCCGTTAACCATCTGACTTTCTATTTCAGCTCAGGTCGTGATCGCACAGTTCCTGAGTTCAAGCCCTGCATCGGACTTTCTGCTATCAATGCCAAGCCTGCTTCTGTTCCTCTGTTTCCCTGTCTCTCTGCACCCCCTCAAAAATAAATAAATGTCAAAAAAAGATTCATATTAAATCCAATTCTATTAGCCAAAATTATTCTTGAGACAGTGGTTAATGTGTAATTATATGCATCAGATTTCAAGATGAAGAAGAAGACCTAAAACTTAAGAGAAAAGTTATCAATTCACATCTGTCACTACAAAATGCTGAAGCACATGAGAAGTCACAGAATAATCTGAATCTTATCTGTGACTATTGCAGATAATGGAAGCTGTGTGTATTATGTATTTCATCCAGAATTCCGATATCCAGTGTTTTCCACAACAAAAGTAACCTTAAAATGTCATACTACCCAAAACAATCTATAGATTCAAGGCTTCCTATGAAAATTCTTATGATATTTTTCACAGAAATAGAAAAAAAAGTCCTGACTTTTGTATAGAGGCAGAAAAAGACCTAAAATTGCCCAAGCTATCTTGAGAAAGAAGAATAAATCTGGAGGTACCATACTTCCTGCTTAAATTTATAACAAAGTTCTAGGAATACAAACAGTATGAAACTGGCTTAGAAAGCCACACATAGATAGATGCCACAGAAGACAAAGACCAGAAGGTAATGCAAGTTCCCCTTGACCACCAGGGAGCAAGTACACTGAAAACAGGGCCTTTGCAAGGTTCCTAGAGGAGAAGTGACACGGAGTTTGGAGGGGATTCAGATAGGCATATACATGAATCATACAGCAGGTGACCCAATCGAGATCCTAAGGTTCTCAGTGGTGTTCCTGACACACTCTGGGAGAGAAAGCTGGTATTCTTGGACACCTTGCAATGGGACACATTGGTACGCATGCCATGGTGGTCAGCATGCATCCACATGGTCAATCTGGGGTAAGAAGCCCAGCCTAAAGACTGTCTCAGCCGCGTCAGGCCACATCTGCCAAGAGCCCCCATGGGAGCTGCCCTCTGCCCTCTGCTGCTTCCTGCATTGGCATGGGTTCCTGGGGCCTGGCTCCTCTGCCATTCCAGATTACCCATTCCCCTGTTGGGTGCTCGGGATGATGAAAAAGCTCTGGAAATGGACAGTTGTGGTGGTTACAAACATTGTGAGTATACTCAGTATCTCTGAATTGCACAATACAGAGTGATTAAAATAATAAATTTTGTTGTGTTTATTCTCATCACTATAAATTATCAGTTCAAAATCAAATTATATGTAAGAAGCTGTACTAATACAAATATCCTTCTTGTCCTGGTATGTGGTACCCTATTCTAACTTATCATCATCAGTAAAACTTGACAGTAATGTTTAAAATTATTTTTCCTATAGATTCCACATATAAATGAGATCATATAGCATTTTTTCTTTCTCTGTAGGGCTTATTTCTCCTAGGGTAATATCTGGCAGGTTCGTCCATGTTGTCACAAATGGAAGAACTTCTTTCTGGAGAGACATAGGACTGGACTTCTTTGTGCACAGATAGGGGACATCCTGCCCTGTCGCCCCACAGCCTCCCTGCTGCTTGGATCACTGATGAGCCCTGATGTCACAGGAGAAGAGAGGAGGACAGAGTCAGGGCCTGGGAATTCAGAAAACCAGCCACAGGGGTACCCAAAGTGCCTGATGGTGTCCGCTTTGGTAAATTCACATCTGTAGGATCTACTTCCCACCTTCCCAAGAGCAGACCCAGCATTTTGTAGCAATGATGGAGCCCTGCTTGTTACCTTCACAAGCACCACTGAGAGGTTTGCTGACAACTAAAGTTTCTCCCCTGGCTAACCCCCTCCCCCGACGTCACAATTTAAAGGGCAAGTAGCTAACCTGGTTGCCCAGCCAGCTCTGTGCCCGCTATTTCTTCTGTTCTGAGTCCTCCCTCAGCACCAATCTTATTTACTACATCCTACCTGGAACACACAGCTATTCAGCCAGCTCTGAGCACAGGAGCTTGGAGGGAAGGGAGCCTCTGCCCCAATCCCTGGAGGAACAGAGTCCACATTCTGGAGGACTGTCCACCTGCCGCGATGGTCCAGACTCTGACTAGAAAACTAAGACAATGGATGTGCCTTTATAAAGAGAAAAAGGGCCAGCTCAACACTCTCTGAGTTTTACACTTTAACCACCAGACAAAATGTCTGCATTGTCGTGGGTTTCTTTGTTGCCGGTTTGTTTGTTGGGTGGTTTGTTTTCATGACAGTACAAAGAGTTTGAATAGGACACAGATGAGGAAGGGTATTGTGACCTAGAAGCTACTTCCAAAGACAGTGAGTGTGCATTCAAGTTATTTTCAACTGGTAGAGAGTCAGAGTGCAGGGATGTGAGCAGGCTGAGATATTTGTCCCACTTCCCCATGAGTTCGTGTCACTGTGACCAGCACTACTGTGCCAGATTGCACAGTAATAGTCAGCCTCGTCCTCAGGCTGCAGCCCAGAGATGAGCAGAAGCCCTGCATTGGCCGAGGCATCTTTGGATCTGGAGAAGCGGCTGGGGACCCCAGGTCCCAACTGTGTACTGGAGTCTGAGTAGTAGTACAGGAGATACCGGGGAGGGCTCCCTGGATTCTGTTGGTACCAGTATATGCTATAGCCTCCAACATTGATGTCCCTGCTCAGGGTGCAGGTGAGTCTGGCTGTGGCTCCCAGAGATGTAGAGAGGGAGGCTGGCTGGGTCACGACAGGCTGGGACAGGGAACCTGCAAACACAGACACAGCAGAGGGAAGACAAGGGACAGGGTACATGAGATTAGGGAGCTGAGCCACAGGGATTTGACTCTGGCTGCGGGCCCACCCTGGTGCCCTGGATCCTATCCCTACCTGTGCAGTGACAGAGGAGCACGAGGAGGATGGGGATCCAGGCCATGGTGACACACAGAGACGCCCTTCTTAGGCCACAGAACTGGGGCTGGACTGCTCCTGGCCTGTCTTATCCCCTGTCCACAGGGCCACAGAGGAGGGGCTGCTCATGCAAATTAGACCCACACCCACCTCTTCTCCATGTGCACACACAGGGTCTGTGGACCTTGGACACAGAGACTTCCTGATGCACTGCGTTCCCCAAGGGTGGGCCTAGAAGCAGCAGCTGTGGGGACCACACACAGCCCCAGGTCCAGGGACTCCTCCAGGTCCTGACCGGACACACCTGCCCTGGCCCCACTGGACGCAAGGGGCCCAGTCCTTGCTTTCTGTCAGTGGAGGACTGCACAGCTGGATGCCCCTGTCCTGCAGAAAGCCCCAGACACAGTGTCACAGTGCCCCCTGCTGGTCTCTGGGTGAACCTCTCCTTTCCCACCTCTGGCTTCCCTGATGCCTGTGTTTCCATAACCTGAGAATGACCCTCCTGAGGAAGAGATAGGTCCTGTTGTACTGTCACTGATCAGGTTTCCCCTGTGAAGGGAGGGGGGGCGCTTCTAACGGGAGGGACACATGCAATCCTGACCCAATGGAGCCTGTGAATCTTGATATTGGCTCAGGTCATGATCTCAGAGTCCTGGGATCCAGACCCAAATTGGACTCTGCACTGAGCAGGGAGTTGCTTGGGACTCTCTCTCCCTCCCTCTCTCTCTCTCTCTCTCTCTCTCTCTACAACCCCCTCTCAGAGAGAAATAAATAGGGGCTCCTGGCTGGTTCAGTGGGTTAAGTGTCCGACTTTGGCTCAGATTATGACCTCACAGTTCCTGAGTTGGAGTCCTACCGAGGGCTCTGTGCTGACCACTCAAAGCCTAGAGCCTGCTTTGGATTCTGTGTCTCCCGCTCTCTGCCTCTTCCTCACTCTGTCTCTCAAAAATGAATAAACGCTTAAAAAATATGTAATTAAAAAATGAAAATAAACGAACAAACTTTAAAAATCTAAATGTAGAAGAGAAGGTTGTACTAGGATTTTGGAAAAGGAATCCGGAATGGAATTTGATATGTGGTTAGTACTGGTTAAAATTCAGAACATTCAAGTGAATAAGTGAATTTTAATGTCAAAATACATGGATGTAAAACTAAAATTGTTTTCACTTGTTTAAAAGGACTAAACGGTCTTGAACTCTTGGTCTGCTATTACCAAAAAATGGTAAACAAACAATTTTATTCACTTTTGACATTATCTGCCTAGAAAACAAGCACTGTGTTTTGCCAAAATATTTCCTATGCTTATCAGGACTTTGGTTCATTGAACAAAAGTTGTGTTTGTTTGTTTTTGTCTATTTTACAATTTGTATTAAATGATGCATTTGAAATAATGTCATTTAACAGAAAAATTGCCAGAATATAAAGAGCTCTCACATTCCCTTGACCAGATTGCCCAATTAACATGTTTCCACATTTGCTCTCCCCCCCCCCACCATCACATTACACACACTTGCACTCGTACATTCATTATCCTTTAGCAATATCATAATTTAAACTCAGGAACTGCTTTATAATTTGATCCAATCTTTAACCATCATTTTTGTTTGTTTCCATAGAAGTGCCTCCTAATACCTGATTTCTTGAAGCACAGGCCTTACTTGGAGAACTCACTCACATCACCCCCTCCTGAAATGAGTTTAACTAAACTGGCCTGTTGTCGGGGAAGGTTCAAGAAACTGAGCAATCTACCAGCCCAACCTTTAACATGTGCAATCTCAGGGAAGTTTCAGAGGAGGAGGAAACTGGCCAGGAATAGGCTGCCCCAACATGGGTTTTGCCCCAAGATGGGTCATTTTGGCATGAACATTATTTCAAGTTAAAAGCAAATAAAACTCAGCATATTTAGGAAAAGTTCTATACCTTCCCTCAAACTTCCCGCTTTTATCAGGAAGAGAACTATCAACTCCTGTTCCTCTTTACCTATGACATGTACCTCAATGGTAGAGTGGGGTGCCTAAGTGGCTCATTTAGTTCAGTGGGCTACTCTTGATTCAGATAAAGTCATGATCTTGCTGTTCATGAGATTGAGCCCCACAGTGGGCTCGGCACTGACAGTGTGGAGCCTGCTTGAGATTCTCTCTCTCTCCCTCTTTCTCTGCCCTCTCCTTCTCTCTCTCTCTCTCTTAAAATAAATAAGCTTTTAAAAACTTAATATAAATAAATAGATGATAGACAATAGACAGATAGATGATAGATAGATTGATGATAGATAGATAGATAGATAGATAGATGATAGATGATAGATACATAGCTAGATAGATAGATAGATAAGATAGAGAGATGCAGAGATAGAGAGATAGATGAGATGGATAGAAGAGATAGATAGATGAGATAGATAGACAGATAGACAGATAGATAGATAGAGGAGCAATCTATCTTTGTTTTCCCGACATCTCCTCTGGCCTTCCTGTGAAAAATGGTCTTTCTCCTCTTTGAACCTGAGACCCCTACCTCCTTTATTCATATAAGTGTCATGTTGCCTGTCTTTGGAATCTTCCGTGTCTTTGTGGATTCCCTTTATGTAGGCTATTAAATTTCATTTTCTCCAGCTAATTTGCCAAATGTAAATGTGATTCATATTCCAGCTAGAAGGACCCTGAAGAACTCAGGAAATACTCTCCCCCCCACCAACAATAGGCCCACATGAAGTTTCATGAAGGGTCAGACAAGAGTAAGCAAACATGTGAATTCCTAGGACTCCTGATGTACAGTTCCCTATGTCAGG
Organism: Panthera onca; assembly: GCF_046562875.1. Lineage (NCBI taxonomy): Eukaryota > Metazoa > Chordata > Mammalia > Carnivora > Felidae > Panthera > Panthera onca. The sequence goes on from NC_138350.1 coordinate 19,775,996, forward strand.
GGCTGATCCTATTTCCTGGAAACATGAGGTAGAAGTCCTCCTGCATCAGAGATAGGTTCCCACACTGTTCCAGCTGATGGAGCCCCCCCCCACACACACACACACACAGTTCCCAAGCCCCCTACCAGGTTCCCCTCCTTCAAATCCCTATCCTCAGTCCCTGCTTCTTCCAAGTCATGAGGACCCTGACTTTCATCCCCACTCAATCCCTTATCCAGAACTCATAGTCTGACTGGGACAGACTCCACAGCCCTTGCTGGGTCACAGCTTCATGCTTCCCTCCTGTCCCTTTATCATCTATGCGGAACTAGGATGTCATTACCAAACATCAGGTTCTGGGGTTCCTTCACCCCTCCAATGCTCCAGCTCCACTGCACCGACCTCACCCCTCCTCATGCTGCTGGGACATAGCTTTCCTTGAAGACATGTTTAACTTCTGTGTCCTCTCTCTTCCCCCAGACACTGTCAGCTCCCTGAGCATGGGGACCCTTCCTGTCATGTCCAGATGTGTCCCACATCCTAGACTCAGGTGTAACATATATTAGGTGTTCAGTAAGTGGTGTGGATGCACAATATCTGGACAGTGCTCTACCCTCAGTTAGACATAGGTGGACGCTGTGTCTCTGGTTCTATCCTGATCTGTCACAGACTCTGTCTTCAGGGCAGCCTGCGCCCGGCACCCTGGAATCACTCCTTAATATGAGAAAATCCTACAATGTTTCCCCACCAGGAATAGGATTGAGGGGGCTGAATTTAAGAGAATGTGGATGATTTTGTAGCCAAACTTTCCTGAGATTGGTCTCAAAGCACAGTTTACCTTTTTTATTTATTTTCGTGATTTTGGCTTTATTTAATTTTTTAAATTTTTTTCATTTAAATTTTAGGTAGTTAAGATACAATGCAATATTAGTTTCAGGAGTAGAATTCATTGATTTCATCACTTACATACAACACCCAGTGCTCATCACAAGTGCCCTGCTTAATACCCATCACACATCTAGCCCATCTCCTACCTACTTCCCTCTGTCAGCTCCTACTTTGTTCTCTATCATTGAGAGGTTGGTTTCCCTCTCTTCTATTCACCCCCTTCCCCATATGTCCATCTGTTTTGTTTCTTAAATTCCACATACGAGTGAAATCATGCAGTATTTTTCTTTCCCTGATTCACTTATTTCACTCAGCATGAAACATTCTAGCTCCATCCATTGCATTGCAAATGAAAAGATTTCTTTTTTTTTTTTTTTTTGATGGATGAGTAATATTCCTTTGCAGATACAGACCACGTCTTTATCCATTTATCAGGTGATGGACATTTGAGCTCTCTCCGTAGTTTGGCTATTGTTAATAAAGCTACTATAAACATTGGGGTGCATGTACCCCTTTCAACCTATACTTTTGTATCTTTTGGGTAAAGAACTAATAGTACAATTGCTGGATCATAGGGTATTTCTATTTTTAGTTTCTTGAGGAATATCCGTACTCTTCTCTAGAATGACTACACCAGTTTGCATTCCCATAAACAATGCAAGAAGGTCCCCTTTCTCTGCATCCTTGACAACACCTGTTGTTCCTTGTGTTGTTAATTGTAGCCATTCTTACAGGTGTGAGGTGTATTCTCTGTGGTTTTCATTTTTATATCCCTGAGGACGAGTGATGTTGAGTATCTGTTAGCCATCTGGATGACTTCTTTGTAAAAGTGTCTATTCGTGTCTTCTGCCCATTTCTTAAATGGGTTATTTGTTTTTGGGGTGTTGAGGTTGAAAAATTCTTTATGGATTTTGGATACTAACCTATTATCAGATATGTTTTTTGCATATACCTTCTCCCATCCTCTAGGCTGCCTTTTCATTTTGTTGATTGTTTCCTTTGCTGTGCAGAAGTGTTTTGTCTTGATGAAGTCCCAGTAATTCATGTTTGCGTTTGCTTTCTTGCCTTCAGCAATGTGTCTCATAAGAAATTTCTCCAGCCAAGGTCAAAGCGTTTAGGCCTGTGTTCTCTTCTAGGATTTTGATGGTTCCTATCTCACATATAGTCTTTCATACATTTTGGATTTATTGTTGTGTATGGTGCAAGAAAGAGATCCAGTTTCATTCTTCTGCATGTTGCCATTCAGTTCTGCTGGACCCCTGACCTGAGGAAGAGGGGTCTGATGGGGACACAGTCAACAGCCTCTGCCTGGTCCCTCCTCACGCTCCCCTCTGGCTCCTTGATCATCTATGCAGCACTGAGACATCATCACAGCACATCAGATTCTGGGGTTTCCTTTCAACCCTTCCAATGGTCCAGGTCCACCTCACTGCCTCACCCTTGTTGACTCTCCAGAAACATCTTATTTGTGTTGCTATTCATACTTCTTTGTCTTCTTTCCCTCCCAGGACATTTTCAGCAACATGAGGACATAGATTATCCCTAGCGCACTCACGCTGTACTTAAGCCCAAGGGTCATGCCTGGCACATACTTGGTGTTCACCAGATGGTGTGGAGGGACAGATCTCTGTACAGTCACCTATCCAGAACAGGAGCACATGGGATCTGCCGGGGTCTACCCAACGGGGACTCAACTCCCAGGACAGCCTGACACCAGGTGTGCAGTAAATCCTGCCCAACGGAAGAAAATCAGACGATGCTTTGCAGAGTGGGGCTGGGTTTATGGGCACAATTTGAGAGAACAAGGACACTATTTCTAGACAAAATTCCCTAGCCTTGTCTAAGACTTCACTATTACAAGAAACGAACAAAGAAGCAGCTGTGTTGGCCAAGGGGTGTGAGCTTCACAGGAAGTCCCATTGCTGAGGGGACAGCAGGTTTGGGTCTCACCTCTCCACAGGCCTGGAGCAGTGTGAGCTTTGAGACTGTGGTCCCACACTGAGCAGTAATAATCAGCCTCATCCTCAACCTGGAGGCTAGAGATGCTCAGAGAGGCCACGTTCCCTGACCTGGATCCTGACAATCTAGATGGGACCCCCGCAGGCTGAGCACTGCTACCATAGATGACAACGTTGGGGACACTGCCTGGGAGCTGCTGGTACCAGAACACACCTCCAGCCCCAACATTGCTGCTTCCCATGCAGGAGATGTTAACAGTCTTATTCACAGGCTTGGACACTGCAGATGGCTGAGTCACCACCGACTGGGCCCAGGACCCTGCAAGTCAAAACAGAGACACGGGGTGAGAGAGAGGGGTCAGTGGACAGGGCCCATACATGGTTCCACAGTCCTCTCGTCTCCAGCCCTGATCCCAGCCTCCAGCCACCTGTGCAGTGAGCAGCAGTGTGAGCAGGAAAGGAGCCCAGGCCATGGTGGAGACCCCTGCTCAGCAGTGTGTCCTCAATGTCCCTCAGCCAGGCTCCCAGAGTCTCTCTTATTTCCTCCAGCAGCCCAAGGGGAGGGAGAGACCCTTCATGCAAACCAGCCCCCTCCCCCTGGCTGGCCAGCCCCAGCCTGAACCCTGAAGCTGACCATTGTCTGGAAATCTCACCCCAGGAGGGGATGGAGCGAAAGCTGTGGGGCCTGACCTGGGGCTCCCCAAGGGCCTGTGAGCACCCAGAGGATAAGCCACAGTGAGAACCAGAGCCAGGTGGCTCCCAGCTTGGGATCACAGCACACAAGGTTCAGAGACAGGCCACAGCGCCCCCTGCTGCCCGAGACCCAGACATGCCCATATGTTTGGTCTTGCCCACAGAATACTTAAAAACATCCATAGACTTTATGATTTATTGTCACAGAAGAATTTAGTAGAATTTCCAGAGTTCCCCAAAACACCAACCCCCTCCATCACCTTGTCTTTCCCATGATCCAACTCTAGCCTGAGTGTGGTCACTTATTATACACCATGAAGCAACACTGACAAGTCATTGTCACCCCAAGTCTATATTTACAACAGCAAAGCTCACCGATGACATTGTTCACTCAATAGGTTCAAGAGCTATACGTTGATATATGTCCATTTTAGAACCACAAAGAGCACTTCCACTCCCACAAAAAACCTCTGTGCTCCAGTTGTGCATCCCTCCCTATGCTCAACCCCTTGCAACCACTAATTCTTTTATTGTCTAAATAGATTTGTCTTTTTGGAGAATGTTACATCCTTGGAGTCACACAGCGTGAAGCCATTACACTTTGGCTGCTTTCATTTAGCAACATGCAACAAAATGTCCTCTGTGTCTTTTTATGTCTTGATGCCTCATATCTTTGTAGCTCTCATCAATATTCTATCGTTGGGGTTTACTTACCTGTCACCTCCTGAAAGGAATTGCAATTGGCTGCTGCCAGGTGTGGGCAGTTATGCATAATGCCACTGTCCACATACTTGTGCAGGGTTTTTTTGTACACATTGTTTTTAACTCCTTTAGGTAAATACAAAGATGCATGATCCCTGGATTTTAAAGCAAGACAATGATCCGGGGTTTTGTTTGTTTGGTTTTTCTTTTTGGGTGTAAAAAAATTTTTTTTTATTTATATCCAAGTTAGTTAGCAATAATCATGATTTGGGGAGTAGGATCCAGTGGTTCATCCCTATATAAAACAAGCCGTGCTCATCCCAACAAATGTCTTCTTAATGCCCCTTGTCCATTTAGCCTATCCCCCCTCCCACAACACCTCCAGCAACCCTTAGGTTGTTCTCTATATTTAAGAGCCTCTTATGTTTGGTACCCCTCCCTGTTTTTATATTACGTTTGCTTCCCTTCCCTTGTGTTCATCTGTTTTGTATCTTAAATTCCACATATGAGTGAAGTCATATTATACTCGTCTTTCTCTGACTAATTTCGCTTAGCGTACTAACCTCTAGTTCCATCCATGTTCATTGCAAATGGCAAGAATTCAGAGAATCTTCAGTTTTAAAAGAAATTGCCAAAATATTTTCCAAAGTAGCTGTACCATCCTGAATTCCCCTCACCAATGAAATAGAGTTCCGTTGCTGCACATCCTGGCCAGACGTTGGTGTCATCCTGGTTTTGATTTTGGCCATTCTAACGGGTATGTAATACTATGTCATTGCTGTGTTTTTGGGCAATTTCTTACCGACATATGATGTTGGACAGCTTTTCTCAAGCTTATTTATATCACATGAATATCACCTTTGTTGAGATAATCTGCAGTTTTTAGATTGACATTGTTTCCTTACTATTGAGAAGTCTTAATTTTTAAATTAAAAAAAAAAAACCCAAATAGTTCTCTCCTTAAATCACCTTCAATTTGCAGTAGAAAGGAATATGTATAAAGAAGACTATGCCCCAAATTTCCTCCTTATTGCAGTCCTTTGTTGGATGCAAATATATGTCACATGTATTTTGTGACTTCCCTGAAATAAGAAGACATGTATCCAAACAGAGTCTTTACTCCCCCTCACGGATGGTGAACATCCTTCTTGTAACTAAGGGCTCTCAAAACACCCTGAACAGAGCTTCAGGGTAGGTGGAAGAGCCATTCTCCAGCCTACATGCTTGTAAGGATCAGACTCTCCTCGTCCCCATCACTTTCTGAGCGGCAGTAACTGCAATGGAGACGATGTCCACAGAGATGATGGGGGTGACCCTCACAGGGTCACCAGCTGCTCAAGAGGAAAAATGAATAAAGGTGAAAAGGGAGAACTTTTGTTGTAATACAGCGGCAACGAGTTCATCCCCTGTTATGGTGAGTCTGGGACAGGGAAGGCCTTTTACATTCTGAGAGGGGGTCAGAGGGAAAAATCATGGAACCAACCATCAGTCAGCTAGTGCATGTGTGGTTCCTTTGCAAAAGTTAGTGACCTTGACTAATCCCATTCAACAGGTTTCCTTCTGGTTCTGACGATTTCTTTCTTCATTCTGCAGAAGCTTTTTATTTTGATGTAGTCCCAATAGTTTATTTTTTCTTTGATTTCCCTTGCCTGAGGAGATACCCCTAGAATAATGTTGCTACCGCCAATGTCAGAGAGATAACTGCCAGTTCTCTCTAGAATTGTTATGGTTTCAGGCCTCACATTAAGGTCTTTAATCCACTTGGAGTTCATTTTTATGTATGGGGGAAGAAAGTGGTCTGGTTTCACTCTTTACATGTAGCTGTCCAGATTTCCCAGCACCATTTGTTGACAAGACTGTCTTTTTCCCATTGTGTATTCTTGCCTCATTTGTCAGACATTGACTGGTCATATAATCTTGGGCTTATTTCTGGGATTTCTATTCTGTTTCATTTTTTTGGTCTGTTTTTGTGCCATTACCATACGGTTTCGATTACTATAGTTTCCTAATATAAATGGAAATCTGGAATGGTGATACCTCCAGTTTTGGTTTTCTTTTTCAAGACTGTTTCACTCTTTGGGAACTTTTGTGGTTCCATACAAATTTTAGGACTGTTTGTTCTAGTTCTGTGAAAAAGGCTTTTGGCATTTTGATAGGAATTGCCTTAAATCTGTAGATTGATTTGGGTAGTATAAATAATTTAACAATATTTGTTCTACCAATCCATGAGCAGGGATGTTTGTTCATTTCTTGTGTCATCTTCAATTTCTTTCATCAATCCTTTATAGTTTTCATAGTAAAAGTCTTTCACCCCTTCGGTTAAGTTTATTTTTGGGTATCTTATTATTCTCAGTTCAATCTTCAATGAGATTGATTTCTTAATTTCTCTTCCTGTGGCTTCATCATCAGTGTATAGAAATGCAACAGAGTTCTGTACATTGATTTTGTATCCTGTGACATTACTGAATTTATTTGTCGGTTCTGACAGTTTTTTGGTAGAATCTTTAGAATTTTATATATGGAGGCAGGCCGATCAGAGAAGATGGCCACATAGGAGGATGCTGGGCTCACCGCATCCTGCTGATCACTTAGATTCTGCCCATATCTACCTAAATAATCCAGAAAACCACCAGAAGGCTAGCAGAATGGACTCTCCGGAGTCAAGCATAGACAAGAGGCCCATGGAAGAGGGTAGGAAGGGTGGAGAGGCGGTGTGACCTACACCAACTGATGGGAGGGAGCTGGGGCGGTGGAGGGGCAGCCAGCCCACCCAGCAAGACAGAACCCCCGAGTCTGGCTTGCAAATTGGAGGGGCCAGATTCGGTGAGTTCTGACAGCTAGCAGGACTTGACATCTGGAATGTTAAAAGTCAACAGCCCTGCTCTCGGCCAGTGGGGAGGGCAGGAAGACACCAAGAGGGAGAGTTGTTGAGCCCCGGCAGACAGAGTTCACCTCCCGGGGAACAAAGGCTCTGGCCACCGCCATCTCCCTCTCCCATCCCCAGCCGAACTCCCTAATGGAACCAGTTCCTGTCACCAAACTTGCTTCCACCACGCAAACACCCAGCGCTGTGCTTCTGTGGATCCATCCCTTTGATGAGTCTGCCTGCTTCCCTCCTGGTGCTGCAGGGACCCTCCTGCAGGGGACCACTGACAGCAAACCGAGCTGAGCCTGTCCCTTCTGCCCTGGTGCACTTTTCGGATGCACCCGGGCTAATACGCCAGATCCCATCTAAGCAGCACCGCTAGCCTGGTAGTGTGCAAGTAGCCCAGTCAGGGGCCACACCACTCCACAGTGAGTCCTGTCCCTGGGAAAAGGGCAGATAAGGTACACATCAGTCTGACTGTGGCCTCAGGGGTGGGCTGGGGGCAGACATCAGGTCTGACTGCAGCCCCGTCCACCAACACAAGTTATTCCAGACAGCACAGAGGAAGAGCCCTGCAGTTCCACACCACTCCAGGGACTATCCAAAATGATGAAATGGAAGAATTCTCCTCAAAAGAAACTCCAGGAAGGAGCGACAGCTAACGAATTGATCAAAAACTGTTTCAGCAATATAACGAAACGTGAATTTAAAATAATAGTCATGGGGCGCCTGGATGGCGCAGTTGGTTAAGCGTCCGACTTCAGCCAGGTCACGATCTCGCGGTCCGTGAGTTCGAGCCCCGCGTCAGGCTCTGGGCTGATGGCTCGGAGCCTGGAGCCTGTTTCCGATTCTGTGTCTCCCTCTCTCTCTGCCCCTCCCCCGTTCATGCTCTGTCTCTCTCTGTCCCAAAAATAAATAAAAAACGTTGAAAAAAAAATAAAAAAAAAATAAAATAATAGTCATAAAATTAATCGCTGGGCTTGAAAAAGGTATACAGGACAGCAGAGAATCTATTGCTACAGAGATCAAGGGACTAAGAAACAGTCATGAGGAGCTAAAAAGTGCTATCAATGAGGTGCAAAGTAATATGCAGGTGACCACAGCTCGGATTGAAGAGGCACAGGAGAGAATAGCTGACTTAAAAGATAAAATTATGGAAAAAGAGGAAGCTGAGAAAAAGAGAGATTAAAAAAAAAAAAATCCAGGAGTGTGAGGGGGAGAATTAGAGAAGTAAGTGATGCAATGAAGCACAACAATATCCGTATAATAAGAATTCCAGAAGAGGAAGAGAGAGACAAAGGGGCTGAAGGGGTGCTTGAACAAAACATAGCTGAGAACTTCCCTGATCTGGGGAAGGAAAAAGGCACTGAAATCCAAGAGGCACAGAGAACTCCCTTCAGACATAATTTGAATCGATCTTCTGCATGATGTATCATAGCAAAACTGGCAAAATACAAGGATAAAGACAAAATTCTGAAAGCAGCTCGGGATAAACACACTCTAACATATAAAGGGAGTCCGATAAGACTACTGACGGATCTGTCTACTGAACTTTGGCAGGCCAGAAAGGAATGGCAGGAAATCTTCAATTGACGAATAGAAAAAATATGCAGCTGAGAATACTTTATCCAGCAAGTCTGTCATTCAGACGAGAAGGAGAGACAAAGGTCTTCCCAAACAAACAAAAGCTGAAGGAATTCATCACCACTAAACCAGCCCTACAAGAGATCCTAAGGGGGATTCTGTGAGAGAAATGTTGCAAGGACCACAAAGTACCAGACACATCACTCCAAGCATGAAATCTACAGATATCACAGTGACTCTAAACCCATATCTTTCTGTAATGACATTGAATGTAAATGGACTAAATGTTCCAACCAAAAGACATAGGGTATCAGAATGGATAAAAAACCAAGAGCCATCTATTTGCTGTCTTCAAGAAACTCATTTGAGACCTGAGGACACCTTCAGATTGAAAGTAAATGGATGGAGAACTATCTATCATGCCACTGGAAGTCAAAACAAAGCTGGAGTAGCCATGCTTATATCAGACAAACTAGACTTTAAATTAAAGGCTGTAACAAGAGATGAAGAAGGGCATTATATAACAATGACAGGGTCTCTCCATCAGGAAGAGCTAACGATTATAAATGGCCATGCACTGAAGACGGGAGCCCTCAAATATATAAAACAATTCATCACAAACATAAGCAAACTTATATTTTTTTAACTTTATTTATTTTTGAGACAGAGAGAGACAGAGCATGAATGGGGGAGGGTCAGAGAGAGGGAGACACAGAATCTGAAACAGGCTCCGGGCTCTGAGCTGTCAGCACAGGGGCCCGATGCGGGGCTCGAACTCATGGACCGCGAGATCGTGACCTGAGCCGAAGTCAGCGCTCAACCGACTGAGCCACCCAGGCGCCCCTACCCTTTCAATTCATATATTTACACACATGTTCATAGCTCCCTTTGCATTTTTCCCTATATCATCCTCTGGCCTGAAAACAGGGACAATTGCCTCTTGTTCTCCTTAGTGTGTATGCCTCTCATTGTTTGACTTGCCTTATGGTTTGGTCAGGCACATCCAGTCCCATGGCTAACAACAGTATTGAGACTGGACATGATGACCTTCGTTGCTATCCTGGGGGGAAAGTTTTCAGTGCTTCACTTCAGTGTGTGTAAGCTGTGGTGTTTCATCATTTTCGTTATCAAGCTGAGGATGTGCTCCTCTACTTTCATTCTGTGAGAAACGTTGCCTTTTCATGCATTCATTCATTCATTCATTCTTGCTCTTTGTCCTTAATAGGTTTTGAATTGTGTAAAATGCTTTTTCTGTATTGATTGATACAATCAATACAGGTCCTCCAGGTCCTCCAGGTCCTGATTGGACACACCTGCCATATCCCCACAGGAAACAAGGGGGCCCAGACCTGGGGCCTCCTGTCAGTGCAGGGCTGGCAGCTGGATCCCCCGTCCTGCAGAAACCCTTAGACATGATCACACAGCAGCCCCTGCTACTTTCCGGGCAAACGTCTCATTCTTTTCCACTTTCTTGTTCTTTCCCACTGCTCCCAATGCTCTCCTTTACCTGCATCCCTGATGTTTGTGCTTCCACCACGTGAGACAGACCCTTCAGAGAAAGATGGAGGTGCAGTCCTGGTGCACTCTCCCTGAACCGGGTTCTTCCTTGGGCGGGGCTATTGTGGGAAGGACAGGAGCAATCTTGACCCAGGACAGTCTAGGAATCCCGGTGGAGCTGATGACAAGATACTGGGAACAGAGAGCAGGGGATCTGCCCCCACAGGGGGCTTCTAGGGTGCAGGCTGACTCTGGGTGATGAGTGTGAACAGGAACATGCTGAGTGGTCACAAACCTTCACAGAGGAGGACACATAGATTATGGAAATCTGTGCCTTTCTGGAGCATGGCAGAAAGGACTCCACAAACTCTGATGAGGCTGCTGAGGATGGGGACTGAGCAGGGCCCGGGAGTCCAGTAGGACCACTGCGGGGCCATCCTGCAACCTGCCATCCCTGTGCTGGGAGTCTTTTCATTCCAGCTGGGCTTCTCCTGGTCAGTGCTGCTCATTAGAGATTTAGTTCTGCAGGAAGTTCTAAGACAGATTTTGGGGCAAGGAGAAATAGAAGGCAACCCCGGGGGATGGTTGGAGGAAGATGACAGAAGAGAAAACAGGAAGGGTAAAATGGGTTGTGTCTCCAAGTGGAACAGAGGGAGGTAACTGAATGGACCCCATGCTGTGGGAGAAGGACTGATGGTCCAGAGAGTTAGGTGGCTAGAGGGTGATGCCCACAGAGACAGGAATGCCTTGACTGACACAGGGGAAGTCAGATGGGAGAGCAGATGGAGGGCAGATGATGGGTCTGTTGTCCCCGTGTCAAACTGAGACCACGGTGTGACATGTTGAGAGGCGTGGAAACATCACAGACAACCAGGGCTGCAGCGACGCCTTCTGTCCCCCATAGGAAGGATGTGGGTGTTACAGTATTTGCCTGACTGACGGCTTGGCCTGCATAACTTATTCAGTTGGTCTCCATCAGCAGATTAGTGAATGACAACATGGCTCTTAATGTCATTTGAATAAGCATCTCACAGGGAGCAGGTTGCTGAGGTTGCTGGCTCTGACCATTTGTTGATATATTTAGGTGCTAAACCCTCTCCCCTTCATTATATGTGCAGATGTGGAAAGGAAGCCCAGTCTTGGGGGTCACACTGGTGAGATGGACACACACTGGGAGAGATGGGATAGGCACATCGGGATGAAACACTGCACAGCAGAATCAGGCTGGGGAGCCTCCCTTCCCATGGTGGTGTTGACCATCCTCCCCCTCGCTTGCTCCCCTGCTGCTCAGGGCTGAGACATTCTGAACCCTGGTTGCACTTCTCCATAGATTGAGATCACTGTGGAATGCCACTACCCGGAGACAGCATACAGTGCTAATCTGCCTCATCCTCAAGCTGGCCCCTGTGATGATGAGGACGGCTTTGTTCCTGGAGATGGACCTGGAGAAGTGATCAAGGACCTGAGACAGGTGATTGTTTATGGTAGATAAGGGGGTGGGCACCCCTGCCTGGAGTCTGTTGGTACCAGCCAGGGAAGTTACTGATAGATACTGACCCAGAGCTAAAGCCACAGGTGAGTGTCACCATGCCTCCTGCAGACACTGACTGTGATGGCTCTTGGATAACCACAGTATGAGAATTGGTTCCTAAAACCAAAAGGAGGCACATGTGTTATTAGGAGAGGCAAGGGTCACCCTGAAACCTTGATTTTATGTGCCCTCCAAGAAAGCAGGGTCTCTTCCCCTGACCTGAACCATAAGCAAGGAACCTGAGAAGAAGCACCATCCAGGCCATGGTGGGGATCCTCACAGGTCTTGCCTCCTCAGGTTCTTGGGTTGGGTTGGGGTCTCCTCTGGGCCTTTTCATGCCTGCAGACCTATGAGGAGGAGAGGTGCTTCATGCAAATTAACTTCCTCTCTTTTACTGCCCCTTGGTCACCCTGATGTCCCCTGGGGAAGACCTTGAAAGAGGCATATACTGGGACTACACAGACTCAATGACTGCAGGGATCCTGGGACACTGAGTGGCAGGGTGACATCTTGCCCCGAGTCATCTCCTCCATGTCCCTGGTGGCCTCAGTCTCAAGTGTTTTCCCTGGAAAGGCAGACTGAGGGCATGCATCTGCTTCTCACATCCTGCCCATGCTTCTAGTTCATTCCACATGTACCCCATCCCTGGGAATATTTTCTGCCCTCCCCAGTGAAATGGCCTCTTGTCTCTTTGGAGAAACTTAGTGGTCAGTCCTCCAGGAGTGAGTCCCCTGGAAATTTCAAAGCCCACGCTGGGTATGAACAAATAGGGTCTCTTCTGACTCAGTCCTAGTCCCTGTCTCCTGATAGCCACGGGGCAGAAGACCAGAGGTGGGGGAGTCTACACCAGAGGCACCCCAGGCTGTGGAAGTCACCCTCATTTGCTCTTGGAAGCCATCTATTATCTGAAGTAGCAACAATGTAACTGCTGGTTTTGAGGGGAAGGTAATGATATCACCATTAAATTATGAGATTTCTCCAAACATCAGGGAAAAAAAGAATCTGAACGAAAATGACACTGTCTGAAAACATTGTGTGACCATCCCGAGGCATTATAAATACCCTTGCCTTGTGTAGTCGCTATGCAGCAGAAAGAACCCAAAGGGTGGCCGGGGAAATGGAAAAACATACAATTTCTGGAGAATAGGTGAAAGAAAAGCCACAAAATTGGACTTCATCCCACTGTGGAATAAGAATGTGATCCAATGCTCATCTCTGAATGGTTAGTAGATTGTTTCGTGATACGTATACGGCCATTGCTTTCTTTGCCATCAACTGTGTTCAGAGACTTAACTCACATCAGACGTGAAGATTTATAGTAAATTCGGGGCACCTGGGTGTCTCAGTCCGTTAACCATCTGACTTTCGATTTCAGCTCAGGTCGTGATCGCACAGTTCCTGAGTTCAAGCCCTGCATCGGACTTTCTGCTATCAATGCCAAGCCTGCTTCTGTTCCTCTGTTTCCCTGTCTCTCTGCACCCCCTCAAAAATAAATAAATGTCAAAAAAAGATTCATATTAAATCCAATTCTATTAGCCAAAATTATTCTTGAGACAGTGGTTAATGTGTAATTATATACATCAGATTTCAAGATGAAGAAGAAGACCTAAAACTTAAGAGAAAAGTTATCAATTCACATCCATCACTGCAAAATGCTGAAGCACATGAGAAGTCACAGAATAATCTGAATCTTATCTGTGACTATTGCAGATAATGGAAGCTGTATGTATTATGTATTTCATCCAGAATTCCGATATCCAGTGTTTTCCACAACAAAAGTAACCTTAAAATGTCCATACTACCCAAAACAATCTATAGATTCAAGGCTTCCTATGAAAATTCCTATGATATTTTTCAACAGAAATAGAAAAAAAAGTCCTGACTTTTGTATAGAGGCAGAAAAAGACCTAAAATTGCCCAAGCTATCTTGAGAAAGAAGAATAAATATCTGGAGGCACCATACTTCCTGCTTAAATTTATAACAAAGTTCTAGGAATACAACAGTATGAAACTGGCCTAGAAAGCCACACATAGATAGATGCCACAGAATACAAAGACCAGAAGGTAATGCAAGTTCCCCTTGACCACCAGGGAGCAAGTACACTGAAAACAGGGCCTTTGCAAGGTTCCTAGAGGAGAAGTGACACGGAGTTTGGAGGGGATTCAGATAGGCATATACATGAATCATACAGCAGGTGACCCAATCGAGATCCTAAGGTTCTCAGTGGTGTTCCTGACACACTCTGGGAGAGAAAGCTGGTATTCTTGGACACCTTGCAATGGGACACATTGGTACGCATGCCATGGTGGTCAGCATGCATCCACATGGTCAATCTGGGGTAAGAAGCCCAGCCTAAAGACTGTCTCAGCCGCGTCAGGCCACATCTGCCAAGAGCCCCCATGGGAGCTGCCCTCTGCCCTCTGCTGCTTCCTGCATTGGCATGGGTTCCTGGGGCCTGGCTCCTCTGCCATTCCAGATTACCCATTCCCCTGTTGGGTGCTCGGGATGATGAAAAAGCTCTGGAAATGGACAGTTGTGGTGGTTACAAACATTGTGAGTATACTCAGTATCTCTGAATTGCACAATACAGAGTGATTAAAATAATAAATTTTGTTGTGTTTATTCTCATCACTATAAATTATCAGTTCAAAATCAAATTATATGTAAGAAGCTGTACTAATACAAATATCCTTCTTGTCCTGGTATGTGGTACCCTATTCTAACTTATCATCATCAGTAAAACTTGACAGTAATGTTTAAAATTATTTTTCCTATAGATTCCACATATAAATGAGATCATATAGCATTTTTTCTTTCTCTGTAGGGCTTATTTCTCCTAGGGTAATATCTGGCAGGTTCGTCCATGTTGTCACAAATGGAAGAACTTCTTTCTGGAGAGACATAGGACTGGACTTCTTTGTGCACAGATAGGGGACATCCTGCCCTGTCGCCCCACAGCCTCCCTGCTGCTTGGATCACTGATGAGCCCTGATGTCACAGGAGAAGAGAGGAGGACAGAGTCAGGGCCTGGGAATTCAGAAAACCAGCCACAGGGGTACCCAAAGTGCCTGATGGTGTCCGCTTTGGTAAATTCACATCTGTAGGATCTACTTCCCACCTTCCCAAGAGCAGACCCAGCATTTTGTAGCAATGATGGAGCCCTGCATGTTGCCTTCACAAGCACCACTGAGAGTTTTGCTGACAACTAAAGTTTCTCCCCTGGCTAACCACCCCCCGCCCGACGTCACAATTTAAGGGGCAAGTAGCTGGCCTGGTTACCCAGCCAGCTCTGTGCCTGCTATTTCTTCTGTTGTGAGTCTTCCCTCGGCACCAATCTTATTTACTACATCCTACCTGGAACACACAGCTATTCAGCCAGCTCTGAGCATAGGAGCTTGGAGGGAAGGGAGCTTCTGCCCCAATCCCTGGAGGAACAGAGTCCACATTCTGGAGGACTGTCCACCTGCTGCGATGGTCCAGACTCTGACTAGAAAACTAAGACAGTGGATGTGCCTTTGTAAAGAGAAAGAGGGCCAGCTCAACACTCTCTGAGCTTTACACTTTAACCACCAGACAAAATGTCTGCAATGTTGTGGCTTTCTTTGTTGCCTGTTTGTTTGTTGGGTGGTTTGTTTTCATGACAGTACAAAGAGTTTGAATAGGACACAGATGAGGAAGGGTATTGTGACCTAGAAGCTACTTCCAAAGACAGTGAGTGTGCATTCAAGTTATTTTCAACTGGAAGAGAGTCAGAGTGCAGGGATGTGAGCAGGCTGAGATATTTGTCCCACTTCCCCATGAGTTCGTGTCACTGTGACCAGCACTACTGTGCCAGATTGCACAGTAATAGTCAGCCTCGTCCTCAGGCTGCAGCCCAGAGATGAGCAGAATCCCTGCATTGGCCGAGGCATCTTTGGATCCGGAGAAGCGGCTGGGGACCCCAGGTCCCAACTGTGTACTGGAGTCTGAGTAGTAGTACAGGAGATACCGGGGAGGGCTCCCTGGATTCTGTTGGTACCAGTATATGTTATAGCTTCCAACATTGATGTCCCTGCTCAGGGTGCAGGTGAGTCTGGCTGTGGCTCCCAGAGATGTAGAGAGGGAGGCTGGCTGAGTCACGACAGGCTGGGACAGGGAACCTGCAAACACAGACACAGCAGAGGGAAGACAAGGGACAGGGTACATGAGATTAGGGAGCTGAGCCACAGGGATTTGACTCTGGCTGCGGGTCCACCCTGGTGCCCTGGATCCTATCCCTACCTGTGCAGTGACAGAGGAGCATGAGGAAGACGGGGATCCAGACCATGGTGACACACCCCCTTCTTAGGCCACAGAGCTGGGGCTGGACTGCCCCTGGCCTGTCTTATCCCCTGTCCACAGGGCTACAGAGGTGGGGCTGCTCATGCAAATGAGACCCACACCCACCTCTTCTCCATGTGCACACACAGGGTCTGTGGACCTTGGACACAGAGACTTACTGATGCACTGGGTTCCCCCTGGGTGGGCCTGGAAGCAGCAGCTTTGGGGACCACACACAACCCCAGGTCCAGGGACTCCTCCAGGTTCTGACCAGACACACCTGCCCTGGCCCCACTGGACGCAAGGGGCCCAGTCCTTGCTTTCTGTCAGTGGAGGACTGCCCAGCTGGATGCCCCTGTCCTGCAGAAAACCCCAGACACAGTGTCACAGTGCCCCCTGCTGGTCTCTGGGTGAACCTCTCCTTTCCACCGCTGGCTTCCCTGATGCCTGTGTTTCCATAACCTGAGAATGACCCTCCTGGGAAAGAGAAAGGTCCTGCTGTGCAGGAATTTGTTCTGTTCTCAGTATAAGAGGTGTTTATATCCTTTTTCTAAAATCATTTATTTATATTGTGGGTCTAATCTTCCAGGTAGGAAAGGTCTACATGATGCCCAATGAAACCCTTTGAGGGGTCTCTACTTAGGCACTCAGAACCATAATACTCATAAAATTACCAAAAGACAGAGGACATACATACAGGGATACTGCCCATGTGCATGTGCGGTGTGCACGGGAATCGGGACAAAGAGGTCTGAGCACAGCTGTGGTATGTAAGGTGGGATCTTGTAAGGTGATCCAACTGATGTCCCTGCAGAAGGGAGATAGCCCTGGGTCAGAGGGCAGAACATGTGCCAAGGCCCAAGAAACAGGGGAGGGTGGTGGCTGGTGACCCTGGTGAACATGTCTCCTGGAAGGAAGAGAGATGGACCAGCTGAACACATGAATTCAGATCTCCAAATGGAACAGAAAGACCTGGAAAATAAGTATCCATTTACTTAAACCTGAAATCTGTGTTTCCCCTTTGGGAAAGCACGTGAATGTACATATTGTCACAAAGGCCAAATAGATCCATAATGATACTTCCCATGCACTTGCTAATCCTGCAGATCTGACCTTTTATCCTCACGTTATTATGTCTTCTAATCCTGAGTGGTCCACACGATTGTCAGCGGAAACCCAGCTCTTGTCTCTTCAGGGACCAGTGACATGGTCTTCAGGTGATGGGTGATGCCTGGGAGCTCAGGGTTGGGGTGTCACTAACCAACTGACCTGAGGCACTGTGCAACTCCAAGGCTACTTTTCCATGCTGACCGGGAATAAACAGCCTCCCCCTCAGCCTGAACCAGGGATGTTCAGGGAAGCCAGGCTGCTTGCCCTGCATCCAGAAACTCAGTGGAGACCCCAGAGGGCTAGATGTTTGTTCTTCCATTGAAATGAAGTTTGAGAACATGGCTCAGGTGTTGCTGAAGCCAAGCTTCTGCCTCATTGCCAGCAATGTTACTGTGTCCAGTATAAGAGAACTTGGCCATCGTTCTAGGACCTTGATCACAGACAGTGGCCGAGTAAGCCCTGCCTGGCTCACAGACACTCTAAAGGGACCCAGAGGAGTTTGAGCAGGACAGGAGTCCACTGTGAATGAGAGTGAGGGTTTGGAGCAGAGCTGGCACATCTCCCACCCACCTTGGATGAGGCTGGCTCTCAGCTGTGTGGGGAGGGAGGGAGGTGAGGAGGAGAGGGGCCCAGGTCATGATGGACACGCAGACTCTGACCTCTAAAGCTCTGTTACGGAGACTGGGCTCCCTAAAGTCTCCTTGTATCCAGAAATTCCCATGTGGGTAGAGTTGCTGCACTCAGATACACCCTTGCTGTACGTCTGTCCAGCTCCCGTGCTCTGGGATTTCACAGGTGGAATGAGCCAGAGGAAGAAGAGAGGAGCTAACCTAAGGGCACAGGCAGCCTGGGTGGTGATGAGCCCCAGGTCCTCTCAGGTGAGTATCCTCTAGCGAGCACACTGATGGCTGGCCCCTGGTGGCCCTGACTTCTGTCCCTGATTGCTGGCCAAAACCACATGGATTATTCCATTCTATTGCACATACCTTCACACCCTGAAAACATCCTGTCCTCTGTGACAAAACTGGCATCCCAGTTAGAGGCCCGTGGTTGTCTGGACCCTCGTCACTGAGCTGCTCCTGATGGCTGTCAGGTGCTGGGTCCACAGGTCTGGGCTCACCCATGTGCTTCATACACATGCCCACAGCACCCCTTTCTGGCTCCATTACAGGCGACAAAGCACGTGAAAGGCAATGTGAGTATCGCGCCTCGGGGAAGGAAAGGCCCTCTTGACTCCTGCCAGCTCCACGGCCCCCTCCTCAATATTGGGGGAGATCCCTCACCTCAGGGCCCATCACTAGGCTGCAACCTTCTCACCCCCACCCACCCTTCCATTCCCTACAGCAGCCTCCCTAGATCCTGACCCTCCCTCATGGGTTTACATGAGTGGAGGACAGGGTGACCAGAGACCTGGCCCCTGAAGAATGATGTGTCCTGCGGCTGGCATAGCAGGCAGACAGAAGCCTGGACCGGCCACATCCCACGGCTTGGGAAGGCTGGGGCACTCCTTCTCCCTCTGACCCCAGTTTACTGAGCAGGGTCAGACCCCACGGCCCTCCCCTGGATTCCTCTTCTGTCTACTGCTTGTGGGAATGGGGGAGCCCATCAACAAGGACCACAGGGGAAGGGATTGGAAAGAGGCACCTCTGCCTTGTCAGAAAGACAGAGGTGGATCCCTGGGACCCACCTCTCAGCACAGCTCTTCCAGCAGAACCCGAGCCTGGACCCCTGACCTGAGGATGAGGGGTCTGATGGGGACACAGTCAACAGCCTCTGCCTGGTCCCCTCCTCATGCTCCCCTCTGGCTCCTTGATCATCTATGCAGCACTGAGACATCATCACAGCACATCAGATTCGGGGGTTTCCTGTCAACCCCTCCAATGTTCCAGGTCCACCTCACTGCCTCACCCTTGGTGACTCTCCAGAAACATCTTATTTGTGTTGCTATTCATACTTCTTTGTCCTCTTTCTCTCCCAGGACATTTTCAGCAACATGAGGACGTAGACTGTCCCTAGCGCACTCACGCAGAACTTAAGCCCAAGGGTCATGCCTGGCACATACTTGGTGTTCACCAGAGGGTGTGCAGGGACGCATCTCTGTACAGTTGTCTATCCTGATCAGGAACACATGGAATCTGCCTGCTTCTGACCCAACGGGGACTCAATTCCCAGGACAGCCTGCCCCCAGGTGTGCAGTAAATCCTGCCCAACGGAAGAAAATCAGACAATGTTTTGCAGAGTAGGGTTGGGTTTACGGGCACAATTTGGGAGAACAAGGACACTTTTTCTAGACAAAATTCCCTAGCCTTGTCTAAGACTCCACTATTAGAAGAAATGAACAAAGAAGCAACTCTGTCAGCCAAGGGGTGTGAGCTGCACAGGAAGTCCCATTGCTGAGGGGACAGCAGGTTTGGGTCTCCCTTCCCCACAGGCCTGGAGCAGTGTGTGAGCTTTGAGACTGTGGTCCCACACTGAGCAGTAATAATCAGCCTCATCCTCAGCCTGGAGGCTAGAGATCCCCAAGGAGGCCATGTTCCATGACCTGGAGCCTGAGAGTCTGGACAGGACCCCCGCGGGCCGAGCACTGCTACCATAGATGACAACGTTGGGGACACTGCCTGGAAGCTGCTGGTACCAGGACACACCTACAGCCCCAACATTGCTGCTTCCAGTGCAGGAGATGGTATCAGTCTTATTCACAGGCTAGGACACTGCAGATGGCTGAGTCACCACCGACTGGGCCCAGGACCCTGCAAGTCAGAAGAGAGACACGGGGTGAGAGAGAGGGGTCAGTGGACAGGGCCCATACATGGTTCCACAGTCCTCTCATCTCCAGCCCCGATCCCAACCTCCAGACACCTGTGCAGTGAGCCAGCAGTGTGAGCAAGAGAGGAGCCCAGGCCATGGTGGAGACCCCTGCTCAGCAGTGTGTCCTCAGTGTCCCTCATCTGGGCTCCCAGAGTCTCTCTTATTGCCTCCAGCAGCCCAAGGGGAGGGGGAGACCTTTCAGGCAAACCAGCCCCCTCCCCCTGGCTGGCCAGCCCCAGCCTGAACCCTGAACCTGACCCTTGTCTGGAAATCTCACCCCAGGAGGGGATGGAGCGAAAGCTGTGGGGCCTGACCTGGGGCTCCCCAAGGGCCTGTGAGCACCCACATGCTAAGCCACAGTGAGAACCAGAGCCAGGTGGCTCCCAGCTTGGGATCACAGCACACAATGCTCAGAGACAGGCCTCAGTGCTCCCTGCTGCCTGAGACCCAGACATGCCCATATATTTGGTCTTGCCCACTGAATACTTAAAAACATCAATAGACTTTATGATTTATTGTCACACAAGAATTTAGTGGAAATTCCAGAGTTCCCAAATACACCAACCCCCTCCACCACCATGTCTTTCCCATCATCCAACTCTAGCCTGAGTGTGGTCACTTGTTATACACCATGAAGCAACACTGACAAGTCATTGTCACCCAAAGTCTATATTTACAACAGCAAAGCTCACTCTTGACGTTGTTCACTTAATAGGTTCAAGAGCTATACACTGATATATGTCCATTTTAGAACCACAAAGAACACTTCCACTCCCACAAAAAACCTCTGTGCTCCAGTTGTGCATCCTTCCCTATGCTCAACCCCTTGCAACTACTAATTCTTTTATTGTCTAAATAGATTTGTCTTTTTGGAGAATGTACATCCTTGGAGTCACACAGCGTGCAGCCATTACACTTTGGCTGCTTTCATTTAGCAACATGCAACAAAATGTCCTCTGTGTCTTTTTATGTCTTGGTGCCTCATATCTTTGTAGCTCTGATCAATATTCTATCGTTGGGGTTTCCTCACCTGTCACTTCCTGAAAGGCATTGCAATTGGCTGCTGCCAGGTGTGGGCAGTTATGCATAAAGCCACTGTCCACATACTTGTGCAGGGTTTTTTTGTACACATTGTTTTTAACTCCTTTAGGTAAATACAAAGATGCATGATCCCTGGATTTTAAAGCAAGACAATGATCCAGGGTTTTGTTTGTTTGGTTTTCATTTTTGGGTGTAAAAAAATTTTTTTTTCTTTTTTTTTTTTTTTTTTTTTTTAAATTTTTTTTAACGTTTATTTATTTTTGAGACAGAGAGAGACAGAGCATGAATGGGGGAGGGTCAGAGAGAGAGGGAGACACAGAATCGGAAGCAGGCTCCAGGCTCTGAGCTGTCAGCACAGAGCCCGACGCGGGGCTCGAACTCACGGACCGTGAGATCATGACCTGAGCCGAAGTCGGACGCTTAACCGACCAAGCCACCCAGGTGCCCCTAAAAAAATTTTTTTTATTTACATCCAAGTTAGTTAGCAATAATCATGATTTGGGGAGTAGGATCCAGTGGTTCATCCCTATATAGAACAAGCCGTGCTCGTCCCAACAAATGTCTTCTTAATGCCCCTTGTCCATTTAGCCTATCCCCCCTCCCACAACACCTCCAGCAACCCTTAGGTTGTTCTCTATATTTAAGAGCCTCTTAGGTTTTGTACCCCTCCCTGTTTTTATATTATGCTTGCTTCCTTTCCCTTGTGTTCATCTGTTTTGTATCTTAAATTCCACATATGAGTGAAGTCATATTATACTCGTCTTTCTCTGACTAATTTCGCTTAGCGTACTAACCTCTAGTTCCATCCATGTTCATTGCAAATGGCAAGAATTCAGAGAATCTTCAGTTTTAAAAGAAATTGCCAAAATATTTTCCAAAGTAGCTGTACCATCCTGAATTCCCCTCACCAATGAAATAGAGTTCCGTTGCTGCACATCCTGGCCAGACGTTGGTGTCATCCTGGTTTTGATTTTGGCCATTCTAATGGGTATGTAATACTATGTCATTGCTGTGTTTTTGGGCAATTTCTTACCGACATATGATGTTGGACAGCTTTTCTCAAGCTTATTTATATCACATGAATATCACCTTTGTTGAGATAATCTGCAGTTTTTAGATTGACATTGTTTCCTTACTATTGAGAAGTCTTATCTTTTAAATTAAAAAAAAAAACCCAAATAGTTCTCTCCTTAAATCACCTTCAATTTGCAGTAGAAAGGAATGTGTATAAAGAAGACTATGCCCCAAATTTCCTCCTTATTGCAGTCCTTTTTTGGATGCAAATATATGTCACATGTATTTTGTGACTTCCCTGAAATAAGAAGACATGTATCCAAACGGAGTCTTTACTCCCCCTCACGGATGGTCAACATCCTTCTTGTAACTAAGGGCTCTCAAAACACCCTGAACAGAGCTTCAGGGTAGATGGAAGAGCCATTCTCCAGCCTACATGCTTATAAGTATCAGACTCCCCTCGTCCCCATCACTTTCTGAATAGCAGTAACTGCAATGGAGACATTGTCCACAGAGATGATGGGGGGCCCTCACAGGGTCACCAGCTGCTCAAGAGGAAAAATGAATAAAGGTGAAAAGGGAGAACTTTTGTTGTAATACAGCGGCAACGAGTTCATCCCCTGTTATGGTGAGTCTGGGACTGGGAAGGCCTTTTACATTCTGAGAGGGGGTCAGAGGGAAAAATCATGGAACCAACCATCAGTCAGCTAGTGCGTGTAGGGTTCCTTTGCAAAAGTTAGTGACCTTGACTAATCCCATTCAACAGGTTTCCTTCTGGTTCTGTCGATTTCTTTCTTCATTCTGCAGAAGCTTTTTATTTTGATGTAGTCCCAATAGTTTATTTTTTCTTTGATTTCCCTTGCCTGAGGAGATACCCCTAGAATAATGTTGCTACAGCCAATGTCAGAGAGATAACTGCCAGTTCTCTCTAGAATTGTTATGGTTTCAGGCCTCACATTTAGGTCTTTAATCCACTTGGAGTTCATTTTTATGTATGGGGGAAGAAAGTGGTCTGGTTTCACTCTTTACATGTAGCTGTCCAGATTTCCCAGCACCATTTGTTGACAAGACTTTTTCCCATTCCGTATTCTTGCCTCCTTTGTCAGACATTAATTGGTCATATAATCTTGGGCTTATTTCTGGGATTTCTATTCTGTTTCTTTTTTTGGTCTGTTTTTTTGCCATTACCATACAGTTTCGATTACTATAGTTTCCTAATATAAATGGAAATCTGGAATGATGATACCTCCAGTTTTGGTTTTCTTTTTCAAGACTGTTTCACTCTTTGGGAACTTTTGTGGTTCCATACAAATTTTAGGACTGTTTGTTCTAGTTCTGTGAAAAAGGCTTTTGGCATTTTGATAGGAATTGCCTTAAATCTGTAGATTGATTTGGGTAGTATAAATAATTTAACAATATTTGTTCTACCAATCCATGAGCAGGGATGTTTGTTCATTTCTTGTATCATCTTCAATTTCTTTCATCAATCCTTTATAGTTTTCATAGTAAAAGTCTTTCACCCCTTCGGTTAAGTTTATTTTTGGGTATCTTATTATTCTCAGTTCAATCTTCAATGAGATTGATTTCTTAATTTCTCTTCCTGTGGCTTCATCATCAGTGTATAGAAATGCAACAGAGTTCTGTACATTGATTTTGTATCCTGTGACGTTACTGAATTTATTTGTCGGTTCTGACAGTTTTTTGGTAGAATCTTTACAATTTTATATATGTAGGCAGGCCGATCAGAGAAGATGGCCACATAGGAGGATGCTGGGCTCACCACGTCCTGCTGATCACTTAGATTCCCCCCACATCTGCCTAAATAACCCAGAAAACCGCCAGAAGGCTAGCAGAATGGACTCTCCGGAGTCAAGCATAGACAAGAGGCCCATGGAAGAGGGTAGGAAGGGTGGAGAGGCAGTGTGCCCTACGCAAACTGGTGAGAGGGAGCAGGGGCGGTGGAGGGGCAGCCAGCCCACCCAGCAAGACAGAGCCCCCGAGTCTGGCTTGCAAATTGGAGGGGCCGGATTCCGTGAGTTCTGACACCCAGCAGGACTTGACATCTGGAATGTTAAAAGTCAACAGCCCTGCTCTCGGCCAGTGGGGGGGGGGGGGGGGCAGGAAGACACCAAGAGGGAGAGTTGTTGAGCCCCGGCAGAGTTCACCTCGGGAACAAAGGCTCTGGCCACCGTCATCTCCCTCTCCCATCCCCAGTCGAACTCCCTAATGGAACCAGTTCCTGTCACCAAACTTGCTTGCACCACGCAAACACCCAGCGCTGTGCTTCTGTGGATCCATCCCTTTGATGAGTCTGCCTGCTTCCCTCCTGGTGCTGCAGGGACCCTCCTGCAGGGGACCACTAACAGCAAACCGAGCTGAGCCTGTCCCTTCTGCCCTGGTGCACTTTTCGGATGCACCCGGGCTAATATGCTAGATCCCATCTAAGCAGCACCGCTAGCCTGGCAGTGTGCAAGGAGCCCAGTCAGGGGCCACACCACTCCATAGTGAGTCCTGTCCCTGGGAGAAGGGCAGATAAGGTACACATCAGTCTGACTGTTGCCTCAGGGGTGAGCTGGGGGCAGACATCAGGTCTGACTGCGGCCCCACCCACCAACACAAGTTACTCCAGACAGTACAGAGGAAGAGCCCTGCAGTTCCACACCACTCCAGGGACTATCAAAAATGATGAAATGGAAGAATTCTCCTCAAAAGAAACTCCAGGAAGGAGCGACAGCTAACGAATTGATCAAAAACTGTTTCAGCAATATAACGAAACATGAATTTAAAATAATAGTCATATGGGGCGCCTGGGTGGCGCAGTCGGTTAAGCGTCCGACTTCAGCCAGGTCACGATCTCGCGGTCCATGAGTTCGAGCCCCACGTCAGGCTCTGGGCTGATGGCTCGGAGCCTGGAGCCTGTTTCCGATTCTGTGTCTCCCTCTCTCTCTGCCCCTCCCCCGTTCATGCTCTGTCTCTCTCTGTCCCAAAAATAAATAAAAAACGTTGAAAAAAAAATTTAAAATAATAGTCATAAAATTAATCGCTGGGCTTGAAAAAAGTATACAGGACAGCAGAGAATCTATTGCTACAGAGATCAAGGGACTAAGAAACAGTCATGAGGAGCTAAAAAGTGCTATCAATGAGGTGCAAAGTAATATGCAGGTGACCACAGCTCGGATTGAAGAGGCACAGGAGAGAATAGCTGACTTAAAAGATAAAATTATGGAAAAAGAGGAAGCTGAGAAAAAGAGAGACAAAAAAAATCCAGGAGTGTGAGGGGGAGAATTAGAGAAGCAAGTGATGCAATGAAACACAACAATCTCCATATAATAGGAATTCCAGAAGAGGAAGAGAGAGAGAAAGGGGCTGAAGGGGTACTTGAACAAAACATAGCTGAGAACTTCCCTGATCTGGGGAAGGAAAAAGACACTGAAATCCAACAGGCACAGAGATCTCCCTTCAGACGTAACTTGAATCGAT
Source organism: Panthera onca (assembly GCF_046562875.1). Classification (NCBI taxonomy): domain Eukaryota; kingdom Metazoa; phylum Chordata; class Mammalia; order Carnivora; family Felidae; genus Panthera; species Panthera onca. The sequence continues at coordinate 19,801,447 of NC_138350.1, forward strand.
CTTCTGCACGACGTATCATAGCGAAACTGGCAAAATACAAGGATAAAGACAAAATTCTGAAAGCAGCTCGGGATAAACACACTCTAACATATAAAGGGAGTCTGATAAGACTACTGACGGATCTATCTACTGAACCTTGGCAGGCCAAAAAGGAATGGCAGGAAATCTTCAATTGATGAATAGAAAAAATATGCAACCGAGAATCCTTTATCCAACAAGCCTGTCATTCAGACGAGAAGGAGAGACAAAGGTCTTCCCAAACAAACAAAAGCTGAAGGAATTCATCATCACTAAACCAGCCCTACAAGAGATCCTAAGGGGGATTCTGTGAGGGAAATGTTGCAAGGACCACAAAGTACCAGACACATCACTCCAAGCATGAAATCTACAGATATCACACTGACTCTAAACCCATATCTTTCTGTAATGATATTGAATGTAAATGGACTAAATGCTCCAACCAAAAGACATAGGGTATCAGAATGGATAAAAAACCAAGAGCCATCTATTTGCTGTCTTCAAGAAACTCATTTGAGACCTGAGGACACCTTCAGATTGAAAGTGAATGGATGGAGAACTATCTATCATGCCACTGGAAGTCAAAACAAAGCTGGAGTAGCCATGCTTATATCAGACAAACTAGACTTTAAATTAAAGGCTGTAACAAGAGATGAAGAAGGGCATTATATAACAATGACAGGGTCTCTCCATCAGGAAGAGCTAACGATTATAAATGGCCATGCACTGAAGACGGGAGCCCTCAAATATATAAAACAATTCATCACAAACATAAGCAAACTTATATTTTTTTAACTTTATTTATTTTTGAGACAGAGAGAGACAGACCTGAATGGGGGAGGGTCAGAGAGAGAGGGAGGCACAGAATCCGAAACAGGCTCCAGGCTCTGAGTGGTCAGCACAGAGCCTGACAAGGGGCTCAAACTCACAGACCGCGAGATCATGACCTGAGCTGAAGTCGGACGCTTAACCAACTGAGCCACCCAAGCGCCCCAAGCAACCTTATTGATAAGAATGTGGCAATTGCAGGGGACTTTATTACCCCCTTACAACAATGGATAGATCATCTAGACACAGGATCAATAAAGAAACAAGGGCGCTGAATGACACATTGGATCAGATGCACTTGACAGACATATTTAGAACTCTGCATCCCAAAGCAACAGAATATATATTCTACTCAAGTGCACATGGATCATTCTCCAAGATAGATCACAAACTGGGTCACAAAATGGCCCTTCATAAGTATAAAAGAATTCAGATCATACCATGCATACTTTCAGAACATAAGGCTATGAAGCTTGAAATCCACCACAGGAAAAAGTTTGGAAAACATCCAAAAGCATGGAGGTTAAAGATCACCCTACTAAAGAATGAGTGGGTCATCCAGGCAATTAGAGAAGAAATTTAAAAATATATGGAAGCAAATGAAAATGAAAATACAACAATCCAAATGCTTTGGGATGCAGCAAAGGCAGTCCTGAGAGGAAAATACATTGCAATCCAGGCCTATCTCCAGAAACAAGAAAAATCCCAAATACAAAATCTAACAGCACACCTAAGGGAAATAGAAGCAGAACAGCAAAGACACCCCAAACCCAGCAGAAGAAGAGAAATAATAAAGATAAGGACAGAAATAAACCATACAGAATCTAAAAGAACTGTTGAGCAGATCAATGAAACCAAGAGTTGGGTTTTTTTTGAAAAAATAAACAAAATTGATAAGCCTCTATCCAGGCTTCTCAAAAAGAAAAGGGAGATGACCCAAATAGATGCAATCATAAATGAAAATAGAATTATGACAACCAATCCCTCAGGAATACAAGCAATTATCAGGGAATACTATGAAAAATTATATGCCAACAAACTGGGCAACCTGGAAGAAATGGACAAATTCCTAAGCACCCACACACTTCCAAAACTCAAACGGGAAGAAATAGAACATTGAACAGACCCATAACCAGTGAAGAAATTGAATCACTTATCAAAAATCTCCCAACAAATAAGAGTCCAGGAGCAGATGGCTTCCCAGGGGAATTCTACCAGACATTTAAAGCAGATATACCACCTATCCTTCTCAAGCTATTCCAAAAAATAGAAAGGGAAGGAAAACTTCCAGACTCATTCTATGAAGCCAGCATTACTTGGATTCCTAAACCAGACAGAGACCCAGCAAAAAAAGAGAACTACAGGCCAATATCCCTGATGAATATGGATGCAGAAATTCTCAACAAGATACTAGCAAATTGAATTCGAAAGCATATAAAAAGAATTATACACTAAGATCAAGTGGAATTCATTCCTGCCTTGCAGGGCTGGTTCAACATTCACAAATCAATCAATGGGATACATCACATTAATAAAAGACAAGATAAGAACCATATGATCCTGTCAATCGATGCAGAAAAAGCATTTGACAAAATTCAGCAGCCTTTCCTAACAAAAACCCTGGAGAATGTCGGATAGAAGGAACATACTTAAACATCATAAAAGCCATTTATGAAAAGCCCACAGCTAATATCATCCTCAATGGGGAAAAACTGAGAGCTTTCTCCGTGAGATCAGGAACACGACAGGGATGTCCACTCTCACTGCTGTTGTTTAACATAGTGTTGGAAATGCTAGCATCAGCAATCACACAACAAAAGGAAATCAAAGGCATCAAAACTGGCAAAGACGAAGTCAAGCTTTCACTTTTTGCAGATGACATGATATTATACATGCAAAACCCGATAGACTCCACCAAAAGTCTGCTAGAACTGATACATGAATTCAGGAAACTCGCAGGATACAAAATCAATGTACAGAAATCAGTTGCATTGTTAGACACTAATAATGAAGCAACAGAAAGACAAAGAAACAAACTGATCCCCTTCACAATTGCACCAAGAAGCATAAAATACCTAGGAATAAACCTAACCAAAGATGTAAAAGATCTGTATGCTGAAAACTATAGAAAGCTTATGAAGGAAATTGAAGAAGATATAAAGAAATGGAAAAACATTCCGTGCTCAGGGACTGGAAGAATACATATTGTTAAAATGTCAATACTACCCAAAGCTATCTACACATTCAATGCAATCCCAATCAAAATTGCACCAGCATGCTTCTCAAAGCTAGAACAAGCAATCCTAAAATGTGCATGGAACCACAAAAGGCCCAAATAGCCAAAGTAATTGTGAAGAAGAAGACCAAAGCGGGAGGCATCACAATCCCAGACGTTAGCCTCTACTACAAAGCTGTAATCATGCAGACAGCACGGTATTGGCACAAAAACAGACACTTAGACCAATGGAATAGAATAGAAACCCCAGAATTAGACCCACAAAAGTATGGCCAACTGATCTTTGACAAAGCAGGAAAGAATATCCAGTGGAGAAAAAGACAGTCTCTTTAACAAATGCTGGGAGAACTGGACAGCAACGTGCAGAAGGAGGAAACTAAACCACTTTCTTACACCATTCACAAAAACAAACTCAAAATGGATAAAGGACCTGAATGTGAGACATGAAACCACCAAAACCCTAGAGGAAAAAGCAGGAAAAAACCTCTCTGACCTCAGCCACAGCAATTTCTTACTTGACACATCCCCAAGGCAGGGGAATTAAAGGCAAAAGTGAACTATTGGGACCGCATCAAGATAAAAAGCTTCTGCACAGCAAAGGAAACAATCAACAAAACTAAAAGGCAACCAATGGAATGGGAAAAGATATTTGCAAATGACATATCGAACAAAGGGCTAGTATCCAAAATCTATAAACAGCTCACCAAACTCCACACCCGAAAAACAAATAATCCAGTGAAGAAATGGGCAGAAAACATGAATAGACACTTCTCTAAAGAAGACATCCAGATGGCCAACAGGCACATGGAAAGATGTTCAACGTCGCTCCTCATCAGGGAAATGCAAACCAAAACCACACTCAGATACCACCTCACGCCAGTCAGGGTGGCTAAAATGAACCAATCAGGAGACTATAGATGCTGGAGAGGATGTGGAGAAACAGGAACCCTCTTGCACTGTTGGTGGGAATGCAAACTGGTGCAGCCACTCTGGAAAAGAGTGTGGAGGTTCCTCAAAAAATTAAAAATAGATCGACCCTATGACCCTGCAATAACACTGCTAGGAATTCACCCAAGGGATACAAGAGTGCTGATGCTTAGGGGCACCTGTACCCCAATGTTTATAGCAGCACGTTCAACAACAGCCAAATTATGGAAAGAGCCTAAATGTCCATCAACTAATGGATGGATAAAGAAATTGTGGTTTATATACTCAATGGAATATGATGTGGCAATGAGAAAGAATGAATTACGGCCTTTTGTAGTACTGTGGATGGAACTGGAGAGTGTTATGCTAAGTGAAATAAGTCACGCAGACAAAGACAGATACCATACGTTTTTATTCTTAGGTGGATCCTGAGAAACTTAACAGAAGACCATGCGGGAGGGGAAGAAAAAAAAAAGAGGTTAGAGAGGGAGGGAGCCAAAACATAAGAGACTCTTAAAAATTGAGAAAAAACTGAGGGTTGATGGGGTGAGAGGGAGGAGAGGGTGGGTGATGAGTATTGAGGAGGGCACCTGTTGTGATGGGCACTGGATGTTGCATGGAAACCAATTTGACCATAAGTTTCATATTTAAAAACATAAAAAAATACATAAAATAATATTTGACATGTAAAAAAAAGTCATTTGAAGCTGAAATATTTAAGGGCATAATGACTTTTCCTGGGGTCTGCCTGGCTCAGTAGGTTAACTATCCGACTTTCCCTCAGGTCACACTCACTGTTCATGACTTTGAGCCTTCAGGTTCAGGTTCTGTGCTGACAGCTCAGAGCCTGGAACCGGCTTCAGATTCTGTGTCTCCCTCTGTCTGCCCCTCCCCTGTTCATGCTCTCCCTCTCTCTCTGTCTCTCTCTCAAAAAATAAATAAACATTAACTAATTCTTTAAAAAAATGAATGACTTCTCTTACATCCTAGAGTGATTCCTAGGAAGTAAACTCTTCTTTAATGACCCTGTGTTTTTCCTGCAATGCACCCCACATTACTGTGGCAACAGACAGGAGATGACGGTATAGGTTCATGAACTAATTAGTGGAAGGGGAGGAAGGAAAAAGGGAAGAGTGGAATTTGGGAAAAGAAATGACCCTAGACCTGGAGATATAACATGACATTAATGAATAGAGAAAGAACATTCAGGAGGGACACTGGCAAAGAGTGTTCCAAGTGTGGGAAAAACAGGAGAGTTCATTTCTGACTCTTTTTTTTAAATTTTTTTAATGTTTATTTATTTATTTTTGAGAGAGAGAGAGAGAGCAGGGGAGGGGCAGAGAGAGAGGGAGACAGAATCCCAGGCAGGCTCCATGCTGTCAGCACAGAGTTTGACGTGGGGCTTGAACCCATGAACTATGAGATCATGACCTGAGCCAAAACCAAGAGTTGGATGCTTAACCAACTGAGCCACCCAGGCGCCCCTTCTGACTCTTAATAGTAAGCTTTGTGTCTTTCAGAGGCAGAGTCACAGTGGCATTGGAATCAGGCAGCCTGTGATCTGACTTCCTGTGGCCAGGACCCTGTGAGGTGGAAACACTCAGCAATGACACAGAGGTGACTGAGGGAGCCTGAGAGCAGGAGCAGCTCAATATGGAGTGTGTGGAAAAAAAGGAGTGGTTCCTGTACTGGCGCCTGAGTCTGTTCCTCACCCGACAGAGTAAGAGCAAAAGAAAAGGTCTCAGGTGCATGGCGGTCTGGAAATGGTCACCATTAAGGTTTCTGGAAAACTTTGTGCCTTCTAACAACCTCTGGGAATAGGAGGCCATCAGAGTAGGAATATGTTTTCTGCTTTCTACTTCTCATGGGACTGTTTGCATTTCAGGCCAGAACCTCGTGCCTCTGAGGGTGTGTTGGGCTGGAGTTCATCCAATGCAGGGGCATGAGAATGGTCTGGGGGCTGAGCTGTAGTTTTATGAGACATAAAGACCCTGGCCTGTGTCCCCTGTGCAGATTGTCCATAGTCCGTGCTACGACCTGAACAACACGGAGGATGGAGGGAAGATGATACAGGTGGCTGGGACTTCTTTGGTGAAGCTTCCATCATTTTCTTCTATCTGGACCCCAAATCTCCCAACTACACGGTTAGCCAGTGAGTCCAGGTCCCACCAGACAGTCACTGTGTTACCCAAAGCAATAGGTGTCCCTTCCCCGGTTGCCATGATGGTGTCAGGGCAGAGAGCGGGGTGGCTTGATCCAGTCATGCTCAAATCTGGGGTTTCTTACCAGTGGGTCAGTTAGGGCCAGTCTCTGTCATCCAGATGTTATGTTGTGTGGACATTACCTGGGACTGCAGACACATTTTCCCCATGTGGGAAGTCAGTGTGAGACACAGTACATTTGGCTTATGTGTCCACTTTCTTCCCCAAGACAGTGTCAGCTCTGTGAGCATGGGGACCCTCCCTGTCATTTCTGTACCGTGATCTGAGCCCCGAGCCCACATAGGTCATGTAGTGAGGGTTCTCTCAATGCCACGCATGTAGACCATGTGGATGGTTGACTATCCTGAGTCAGACACAGCTATGCTCTGTGTCGCTGTTCTGTCCTGGTGCTTTGATATGGACTGAACTGTATCCCCATAGATTCCTATATGGAAACCCACACTGTGACTTCATAGACTTATAGAAGAGGTACACAGCATGGAGCACACGAGGAAATGCCATGTGAGGACCCAGGACGAATGTAACCATTTGCAAGCCAAGGAGAGAGACCTCAGGGGACATCAAACCTGCCCCCACCTTGAATTTGGACATTTAGCCTCCAAAAGTGTGAGAAAATGAGTATCTTTTGATTTTCTCACCCAGTGTGTGGTATTATGTTATGGCAGCCCCAGCAGGCAGGCACAATCCTCAAGGACTCTGTCCCCAGGGCAACCGGCCCCAGCATCCAAGAATTCCTGCTCAGTTTGCATAAAACAGAAAATGTGCTCCTACAGGGACAGGGTTTGGTGTCTGAATTGAGAGGACAAGGACACATACTCAAGAGAAAGTTCACTGGTTTGGGTTTCAGACCTCCGTTTTAGGGAAGCAGCTGTGTTGGCAGAAGGTGGGGGCTGCACAAGGAAAGCGCATCAGTGTGGGGACAGCAGGTTTTTGTCTCACTTCCCCACGGGCCTGGAGCACTGTGTGAGCACTGAGACTGTTGTCCCATGTTGAGCAGTAATAATCAGCCTCGTCCTCAGCCTGGAGCCCAGTGATGGTCAGGGTACCTGTGCTGCCAGACTTAGAGCCAGAGAATCGATCTGGGATCCCCGAGGGTCGATTGCTATTACGATAGATGAGGAGTTTGGGAACTGTTCCTGAGAGTTGTTGGTACCAGTTCACATAATTGCTACCGATGTTGGAGCTGCTTCCAGTGCAGGAGATGGTGACCCTCTGGCCCAAGGAGCCTGACACCGAGGGTGGCTGAGTCAGTACAGACTGGGCCCAGGACCCTGGAAAATGAACAGATACATACAGGGTAAAGCCGGGGTCTGGACACAAGAGGGTGGAAGCAGGGCCCACATGTCCTCCCAGACCCCTTCCCCTGTCCCCACATCCAATCACCTATGCAGTGAGCAAGGAGGGTGAGAAGGACCGGAGACCAAGCCATGGTGGAGACCATCACCGATCCTATCTTCTGTGCCCCACAGCTGAGCAGACCTCCCCTAATCTGTCCCTTTTCATCCACTGAGAGAGGGCAGGCCTGTCCATGCAAATGATACCCCAGCTCTCTGACCCCTCACTAACCTGAGTCAGGTGCCTCCACCCATGGATGTCAGGGGGTGGGCAGAGGAATGGCTGTGTGGGGCCAGACTGTGCAGAAGTCACAGTTATGAGTCTCGAGCAGAAGGCACAGGCAGTGCAGGTGGCAGGTCTCAGGTCTCATCACCCCTGAACCCTCAGAAATGGGCCCTGTGAGCCCCCTTGTGTCCAGACTCAGAAGCATCATTGTGCAAAATGGTAACCAGAACCCATAAAAGGAGCTCCTGTTCCCAGTTGCTTCATCCACTGCCCCTTTCCTAGGGCCAGGCCAGGTATCCTCCTGGGTAGCCTCCCATATCCTCAAACCAGACTTTCTGCTCTACTCAGACTCCTCCGGAAAAGCCAGGCCATGTTTCCCTGTATGTTTCATGGGTCAGGACTGAGGTGGTATTTCTACAAAATGCCACTTAGATCAGAATCATGTCCGGAGCTGTGACGAGTACCAAAGGACACGTGGCCCCTTCTGAGTAGGATTCTGTGTTCTTTCCTATTATGTGCTTCCTCCCTGGTTTCCAGATCTCTCCTGCTCTGAGGTTCCCACAGGCTGAACAGAAGCTCTCCTTCTGTCCTCAGTGCTGTGGGAAGGAACAACTGTGTGTATTCCTAGGGGCACTGTCCACTAAAAATCTTTGCCATCTGTCACTATGTCTGCTTATTTGAGACAACAGTTCTCCACACACTGTGGTTAGTGATTCCCTCCCAGGATCTGTCCCCCCAGCACACAGACACAAGTCTGCAGGGGTCCTGTGTGTGGCACTGAACCCAGAGCCCAAGGACAAACCTGCAGGAAGTTCCAAGAGGGAAGGAGTGACCACAGCAGGTGCTCTGACAGGGTTCCAGTGACACGGTTTATGTGTTAGTCACCACTTAGCCAAGTGTGCACTTTAGAAATGAGCAGAAAACATGAACAGACTCTTGTCTAACGAAGACATCCAGAAGGCCGACAGGCACATGGACGATGCTTAAAATCCCTCCTCACCAGGGAAATACAAAGCAAAACCACACTGAGATACCACCTCACGCCAGTGAGAGTGGCTAAAATGAACCAATCAGGAGACTATAGATGCTGGAGAGGATGTGGAGAAACAGGAACCCTTCTGCACTGAGGGTTGCAAAGTGGTGCAGCCACTCTGGAAAAGAGTGTGGAGGTTCCTCAAAAAATTAAAAATAGATCTACCCTATGACCCAGGAATAGCACTGCTAAGAATTTACCCAAGGGATACAGGAGTGCTGATGCTTAGGGGCACTTGTACCCCAATGTTTATAGCAGCACTTTCAACAATAGCCAAATATGGAAAGAGCCTAAATGTCCACCAACTGCTTAATGGATAAAGAAGATGTGGTTTATACATACAATGGAATACTACTTGGCAATGAGAAAGAATGAAATCTGGCCATTTTCAGCAATGTGGATGGAACTGGAGGGTTTATGTAAAGTGAAATAAGTCAGTCAGAGAAAGACAGATACCATATGTTTTCACTCTTACGTGGATCCTGAGAATTGTAACAGAAGACCATGGGGGAGGGGAAGGAAAAAAAGAAGTTCGAGAGGGAGAGAGCCAAACCATAAGAGACTCTTCAAAACTGAGAATAAACTGGGAGGAAGGAGAGGATAGGTGATGGTTATTGAGGAGGGCACCTGTTGGAATGAGTACTGGGTGTTGATGGAAACCAATCTGACAATAATTTTCATATTAAAAAAAATAAAATAAAATAATAAAAAAATAAATGGGTGTGTGCTTCTGTATACAAAATTTCTCTCAGTAACATAGAGTGAAACATTCTTGAAATTGATTGAAATGTTCTTATGAAAATGCAGATACAATCCTAGGATACTTTTCACAGATCTATATTTATTGCAGAGAAAAATAAATAGAAATTGTGGGAATAATGGAGAAGGGAATCCCTTTGTTGGAGGTTGAATAGGAGTCAATAAAGTGTTTCGAAAATCATGTTTTCTTTGTCATGAGTATAGCATGGTGGAACTTTTCTGCAAGTAGGAGAGCCCGACATGATGCTCAGTGAAATCCCATGAGGGGCCTATATCTATGAACTCCAGAACCACCTCTGTAATGCAATTACCAAACACTGAGAGAGCTTCCAGGAAAGAGCGATTTGGGGTCAGACTTGTCTCTGGGGTGAACACAGCTCTACCTCTGTTCTTTGTGTCCAGCATATTAAGGATAGAAAAAAGCTCATTCACACATCCATGAGTAGAGGAATGAACTTCTATCATCTGAGGCCAACGGGGCTGAAAACTTTCTGTCAGAGGTTCCATATGTGGGTGGTGGAGAGATGGCAATAAGGGGAACTGTGTCCCTGAGGTCACTGTCACTGTGGCCCTTGATTAGGACAGAAGAATTTTCAGCAGAAGTCCAGATTGCTGCAGGTGTCACTGGGAAGACTGAAGCAGTGACAGCCCCGTTCTGAGAGCACGCACAGATTTTGTGGCATGTCCTCATGTACCTTGAGCTCCGTGGGAGCATCAGTGAAGCTGCTGTCCCAGAATCAATGAACTGATCAGCCTTGGGGGCTGGCTGGATCCCAGAGATTGTTGGGGACTGAGCTGCCCATGGGGACAAAGAGTCTCCTTTGGATTCCCGAGCATCAGCCTTGTCCCAGGAGAGCAGGTGTTCAGAGCGTCTGCTGGTTGCACTTGTGACAGGACCCCAGTCACACTGGATGTTGCTGGTGTTTCCTGATGATGGGGATTCTGCCTCCTGGGATTCTGATCCTGGGGGTACTGGTTGAGTACATGTTGACCATGATTTCTGGAGACAAAGGGAACCTGGGAAACTGAAGACTCTAGGACACTATACACTCAAAGGAGAGTTGTGTGTGTGTGTGTGTGTGTGTCCATCTGCGTGTGTGTCTGTGTTTGTATAAGATAGAGAAAGAGAAGGAGAGAGACAGAGAAACCGAGAGAGAAAGAGAGAATATGCTCCATGTATCCTCAGGAAGTCTTTCCTTCAGAGGCCAACTACGTAGACAAGTGTACCCCTGTCCCTCTAATGTCCTCTCTCTGCTCCCTGAGTGTGGTTCTCTACGCAAATCCATCGCTGGGGCTAGCTCTTTAAAGAGCCTCCTGTGTTCTGGAGCTTGGAGCTAAAGAAGGCTAGTGTCTTGAAGGTCACTTCCCTTGCACAAGGATGGAATTTACACAAGGAATAAGAATTTGGTACAGATTAGTTCTGATAGGAATTCCATTGAATCATAAATTTGGATCTTGGGGATAGGTCTTCAGTCCATTTTCACCCCAACAGATACATATCCCACATCTGTGGCTTCAGGTCTCAGGAAGCACAAGACAGGGGTGACAACACAGTCCCTTCCTCCTGCCCTTCACAGCACAGCCACCCCCCACTATGCCTCCAAGGTCCCTGGATGCCCCCTTGGCAGTGACCATGAAAGAGTGCCTTTTTTATTTTGGAAAAAGGCTAATGCATGAGACTTCAATGATTGGAACAAAAGTGTGTGGTTGCATTAATCTCCTGATGGCCTCGGAAACAAATATTCTCAACAACAAGAAAAGTTGTCATGTCTGGAACTATGTAGCCAATCCTTCCTTTGTTGGCTAGGTCAACAGTTACCTTTTGTGGAACCTCAGTAAGTTTCAAGGGGGAAAAGTCATTGTACTAATGGCTTTTGTGGGCAAATACTCAAAGGCTGAATGAACCTTCATTTGTCACAAACACAATAAAACTGTTTCATATTACAGAGATTTACTGAGACCGGTGAGCATGGAAACTACAGAGATGAGAGCAAGAATCAGATGATGAGTGGATTTCCTGCCAGGCCAATATCTGTGACTTCTCCTCCCTAGAGATGAACCCTAGAGAGTGGAAATTACTGTAAAATTTTACTTCTCTCTGAAATCCTAACATAGAGATGAGTTCAGACCTGAGGAGCCATGGGGAGAGACTGAAGGCCTGAGGGAGGCAGGAGCAGAAGGGAGAAGAGGAACCTGTGTTGGGAGGGGGAGGGGGTGAGGTGAGTCTGAAGAAGTTGTGACTCACTTTTTGTCAGATGGGTGAAAGAGAAAATTGTGTCTATGACCAAGGTGCTTATTAACATATCGATTATGGATGTGTCGTCAGTAACACAAGAGTCACAGTTTACAGCCTGAGATTTGTGGATGAACAAGACTATCTAGTTCACCTTGTCCAGTTGAGACAATCGTACTGTGTGATCTTAGAAACTATATAGGAGTCTCTGCGCCCTGGATCCTGACACAGAGTTTCTGAAATTCTTGTCATTTCCTAAGTGACAAGAGCACTAGAAGCATCTTAGTTCTAATGACATGACTCTGGGTGGGCTCCTGGATGGCTCCTGGGTGGGGCTGGTCCCCAGAAAGACCAAGCCTTGATCAGAGGCTGCGAATATTCACCCCCTCATACTTGAGACAGGGAGGGAAGACTGACAGTGCAGTTAATGTCCAATCACGTCTACCCGAATCCTCAAAAAAAAATGCCAAAGTACAGGGTTTGAAGAGCTTCCGGTTTGGCGAACACATCCACTCTCAGAACAGATGCACCTCATCTGCACGGGGACTGAAGCTCTGGTGCTCGAGACGCTCCCAGACTTGACACTAGGTGTCTCTTCATTACTTGTTCACCTGTCCCCTTCATATCTTTAATGAGCTGACAAAGGAGTCAGTGTCTCCCTGAGTTCTGTGAGTTGATCTGGCACCTTAATGGACCTGAGGAGGGAGTTGTGGGAACCTTCGACGTGTAGCCACGTTGGACAGAGGGCGCAGGCAATCTACTAGTTGTTGTTGGCCTCAAAATGAAGAGCAACCTCCGGGTGCTGAGCCCTTCCCCTGTGGATCTGACACTATCTCTGTGCAGATAAACTAAGCCTTAAATTCAGGTAAATTGTAGGACACTCACCGTGTGTCCCACAGAATTTCTAGATATGGGAAAACAGATACAAAACGTATAATTGATGAACATGAGTGTGTGAAGTGAAGTATTATGCGAGTAGTAAAGGAGATATAACTAGAGGGAGAGACAGAGATTTTGGTCGTAAAATAGTTGTTCTTGTTACTTTTCTCCAGACCCAGGGGCATGTGCAGTTGGGCTCCATTCCCTGATTCGCATGGGCTCCTGGGACACGTGTGCTGTCTCAGGCAAGAGCATCATCTGTGTGTCCGTCCTTCCTCCTCAAGGACAGCTCTCAGCACAGAGGTGTCTCCCCCACAGGAGCCTCCACAGAAGGTTCCCAATAACAGAGGCTCAGACACAAGATCTGTGGACCCAGGGGTTTTTGACTCACTTTCTCCATATCTGAGTCACTGTGAGTAGCCAAAGCTGCACCCACTGCCATGAGCTGTAGCACAGGAAGAGTCAACCTCATCCTCAAGCTGCGGCCCAGAGAGGAGCAGAAGCCCTGCATTGGCCAAGGCATCTTTGGACCCAGAGAAGTGGCTGGGGATCCCAGGGCCATGGTGCTTAGTTGAGTCTGAGTAGTAGTACAGGAGATAGAGGAGGGCTCACTGTCTTCTGCTGGAACCAATGTATGTAATAGCTGTCAACATTGAAGCCACTGCTCAAGGTGCAGATGTCTGGCAATTGTTCCCGGAGATGCAGACAGGGAGAGCGGCTGGGTCAGCACAGGCTGGGAGATACCTGTGGATCTCCCAGGGAGATACCCTTTGGGGATGCAGCTGGAAATGGTAACCAAAATTCAGGATTCTGAGCAAAAGAGGAGTGATGTGGGGACCACCCTGTGAGCATAAGGCCTATCCCTACCTGGGCAGTGAGAGAGGAGGAGGAGGAGCAGCGCCCAGCCATGGTGACACAACCCCTGCTCCCCACACTTGGCTGGGCCACCCCAGGCCTCCTTTTCTCCTCCACCCTCTGCCACAGGAGGGGCTGTGTATGCAAATGAGGTCCATCCAGTGACTGCCCAGCCCCACCCTGAGCTCTGGTGCTGGAGCTCAGCTCACACCACACACTGGGGAGGATGGGGGTGGAACTCCTGCCCGGGGAGCCCTGGGAGGTAGCACCTGCTGTGACACCACAAAGCTTCAAGGTCTGGTCTCCTTTGAGTGATTGGTCCTCACTGACCAGCTGTGTAGGGACCACAGGGCTGTCCCAGAGTGCATCCTTTTAATCTCACATGGAAAAATGAAAAATGAATAAAAAGAACTTGTAAGTGGTACATCCTAGTAAGAATACATTAAATACAGAGTTTCTTAGAAGTTACAAAATTGGCTGTCCTAGAAATACATTGGCTGAATAGACCAATTCCAGTAAAAACATGGAAAAAAAAAAACATGGAAAAGTTTATTATAGAAGCACTCCACAGAAATACATTAGGTACAGACGTTTTCAAAAGGGACATCTAACAAAACTTCAGAATTTAGATGATTCCACTTATTTACTTCATATTTTTTCATAATTTAACACGGTATTGAATATTTCTTACTTCTTTTAAAAACGTTATAAAACTCATAAATACACCTTCAAAATAGCTTTTACAAAAAGGAAAATAGTAGAACAGTATCATGAAATATTGATAGACTTGTTGGGTACAAAATATTAACAAAGAGACCTCAATACCATATTAATAAATTGAAATACTATCATTAAGTGTGATTTATTCCAATGATACAAGTTGGATTACATAATAAGAAAGAGTTTTATATTAAACACCATATTATTACATCATGAGATATGACCATATTGCCCCAGTTCGTCTCAAAAGGGCCTTTCACCACATTTAACACCATATCCTAATAACACCCACATAAAAATACAATCAGATACATCTATAATATGGTAAAACACACACTCTCGCACACACTGATGATGTAGTCCTAAGGCCCACGTCTTACTTCCTGCCGTAGTGAGGAGACGATTTCCACAAAGATCAAGAACAGGTAAAGGAGATCTTCACTTCTATTATTTTTAAATTATTCCTCAATAGTTAGAAAATGTAAAGTCAGGGAAGATGGCGGCGTAGGAGGACGCGGGGCTCACAGCGCGTCCGGCCGATCACTTAGATTCCACCTACACCTGCCTAAAGAACCCAGAAAACCGCCAGATGATTAGCAGAAGGAAGTCTCCGGAGTCAAGCGCAGACTAGAGGCCCACAGAAGAGGGTAGGAAGGGCGGCGAGGCGGTGCGCACTCCACGGACTGGCGGGAGGGAGCCGGGGCGGAGGGGAGGCTCCCCGGCCAAGCAGAGCCCCCGAGTCTGGCTGGCAAAAGCGGAGGGGCCGGACACACTGTGTTCCGACAGCAAGCGCGACTTAGCGTCTGGGAGGTCATAAGTTAACAGCTCTGCTCGGAAAGCGGGAAGGCTGGAGGACAAAGGGAGGGAGAGATGCTGAGCCCCCGGACGGCAGAGCTCAGCTTGGCGGGGAACAAAGGCGCCAGCGCCATCTCCCCCGCCCATCCCCCAGCCAAAATCCCAAAGGGAACCAGTTCCTTCCAGGGAACTTGCTCGCTCCGCGCAAACACCCAACTCTGTGCTTCTGCGGAGCCAAACCTCCGGCAGCGGATCTGACTCCCTCCCGCTGCCACAGGGCTCCTCCTGAAGTGGATCACCTAAGGAGAAGCGAGCTAAGCCTGCCCCTCAAGCCCCCGTGCACCTTGCCTACCCACCCCAGCTAATACGCCAGATCCCCAGCAACACAAGCCTGGCAGTGTGCAAGTAGCCCAGACGGGACACGCCACCCCACAGTGAATCCCGCCCCTAGGAGAGGGGAAGAGAAGGCACACACCAGTCTGACTGTGGCCCCAGCGGTGGGCTGGGGGCAGACATCGGGTCGGACTGCGGCCCCGCCCACTAACTCCAGTTATACACCACAGCACAGGGGAAGTGCACTGCAGGTCCTCACCACGCCAGGGACTCTCCAAAATGACCAAACAGAAGAATTCCCCTCAGAAGAATCTCCAGGAAATAACAACAGCTAATGAACTGATCAAAAAGGATTTAAATAATATAACAGAAAGTGAATTTAGAATAATAGTCATAAAATTAATCGCTGGGTTTGAAAACAGTATACAGGACAGCAGAGAATCTCTTGCCATAAAGATCGAGGGACTAAGGAACAGTCACGAGGAGTTGAAAAACGCTTTAAACGAAATGCAAAACAAAATGGAAACCACAATGGCTCGGCTTGAAGAGGCAGAGGAGAGAATAGGTGAACTAGAAGATAAAGTTATGGAGAAAGAGGAAGCTGAAAGAAAGAGAGATAAAAAAATCCAGGAGTATGAGGGGAAAATTAGAGAACTAAGTGATACACTAAAAAAAAAATAATATACGCATAATTGGTATCCCAGAGGAGGAAGAGAGAGGGAAAGGTGCTGAAGGGGTACTTGAACAAATTACAGCTGAGAACTTCCCTGAACTGGGGAAGGAAAAAGGCATTGAAATCCAAGAGGCACAGAGAACTCCCTTCAGACGTAACTTGAATCGATCTTCTGCACGACATATCATAGTGAAACTGGCAAAATACAAGGATAAAGAGAAAATTCTGAAAGCAGCAAGGGATAAACGTGCCCTCACATATAAAGGGAGACCTATAAGACTCGTGACTGATCTCTCCTTTGAAACTTGGCAGGCCAGAAAGGCTTGGCACGAAATCTACAGTGTGCTAAACAGAAAAAATATGCAGCCGAGAATCCTTTATCCAGCAAGTCTGTCATTTAGAATAGAAGGAGAGATAAAGGTCTTCCCAAACAAACAAAAACTGAAGGAATTTGTCACCACGAAACCAGCCCTACAAGAGATCCTAAGGGGGATCCTGTGAGACAAAGTACCAGAGACATCACTACAAGCATAAAACATACAGACATCACAATGACTCTAAACCCATATCTTTCTATAATAATACTGAATGTAAATGGATTAAATGCACCAACTAAAAGACATAGGGTATCAGAATGGATAAAAAAACAAGACCCATCTATTTGCTGTCTACAAGAGACTCATTTTAGATCTGAGGACACCTTTAGATTGAGAGTGAGGGGATGGAGAACTATTTATCATGCTACTGGAAGCCAAAAGAAAGCTGGAGTAGCCATACTTATATCAGACAAACTAGACTTTAAATTAAAGGCTGTAACAAGAGATGAAGAAGGGCATTATATAATAATCACAGGGTCTATCCACCAGGAAGAGCTAACTATTATAAATGTCTATGCGCCAAATACCCGAGCCCCCAGATATATAAAACAATTACTCATAAACATAAGCAACCTTATTGATAAGAATGTGGTCATTGCAGGGGACTTTAACACCCCACTTACAGAAATGGATAGATCATCTAGACACACAGTCAATAAAGAAACAAGGGCCCTGAATGATACATTGGATCCGATGGACTTGACAGATATATTTAGAACTCTGCATCCCAAAGCAACAGAATATACTTTCTTCTCGAGTGCACATGGAACATTCTCCAAGATAGATCATACACTGGGTCACAAAACAGCCCTTCATAAGTTTACAAGAATTGAAATTATACCATGCATACTTTCAGACCACAATGCTATGAAGCTTGAAATCAACCACAGAAAAAAGTCTGGAAAACCTCCAAAAGCATGGAGGTTAAAGAACACCCTACTAACGAATGAGTGGGTCAACCAGGCAATTAGAGAAGAAATTAAAAAATATATGGAAACAAACGAAAATGAAAATACAACAATCCAAACGCTTTGGGACGCAGCGAAGGCAGTCCTGAGAGGAAAATACATTGCAATCCAGGCCTATCTCAAGAAACAAGAAAAATCCCAAATACAAAACCTAACAGCACACCTAAAGGAAATAGAAGCAGAACAGCAAAGGCAGCCTAAACCCAGCAGAAGAAGAGAAATAATAAAGACCAGAGCAGAAATAAACAATATAGAATCTAAAAAAACTGTAGAGCACATCAACGAAACCAAGAGTTGGTTTTTTGAAAAAATAAACAAAATTGACAAACCTCTAGCCAGGCTTCTCAAAAAGAAAAGGGAGATGACCCAAATAGATAAAATCATGAATGAAAATGGAATGATTACAACCAATCCCTCAGAGATACAAACAATTATCAGGGAATACTATGAAAAATTATATGCCAGCAAATTGGACAACCTGGAAGAAATGGACAAATTTCTAAACACCCACACTCTTCCAAAACTCAATCAGGAGGAAATAGAAAGCTTGAACAGACCCATAACCAGCGAAGAAATTGAATCGGTTATCAAAAATCTCCCAACAAATAAGAGTCCAGGACCAGATGGCTTCCCAGGGGAGTTCTACCAGACATTTAAAGCAGAGATAATACCTATCCTTCTCAAGCTATTCCAAGAAATAGAAAGGGAAGGAAAACTTCCAGACTCATTCTATGAAGCCAGTATTACTTTGATTCCTAAACCAGACAGAGACCCAGTAAAAAAAGAGAACTACAGGCCAATATCCCTGATGAATATGGATGCAAAAATTCTTAATAAGATACTAGCAAATCGAATTCAACAGCATATAAAAAGAATTATTCACCATGATCAAGTGGGATTCATTCCTGGGATGCAGGGCTGGTTCAACATTCGCAAATCGATCAACGTGATACATCACATTAACAAAAAAAAAGAGAAGAACCATATGATCCTGTCAATCGATGCAGAAAAGGCCTTTGACAAAATCCAGCACCCTTTCTTAATAAAAACCCTTGAGAAAGTCGGGATAGAAGGAACATACTTAAAGATCATAAAGGCCATTTATGAAAAGCCCACAGCTAACATCATCCTCAACGGGGAAAAACTGAGAGCTTTTTCCCTGAGATCAGGAACACGACAGGGATGCCCACTCTCACCGCTGTTGTTCAATATAGTGCTGGAAGTTCTAGCATCAGCAATCAGACAACAAAAGGAAATCAAAGGCATCAAAATTGGCAAAGATGAAGTCAAGCTTTCGCTTTTTGCAGATGACATGATATTATACATGGAAAATCCGATAGACTCCACCAAAAGTCTGCTAGAACTGATACATGAATTCAGCAAAGTTGCAGGATACAAAATCAATGTGCAGAAATCAGTTGCATTCTTATACACTAACAATGAAGCAACAGAAAGACAAATGAAGAAACTGATCCCCTTCACAATTGCACCAAGAAGCATAAAATACCTAGGAATAAATCTAACCAAAGATGTAAAAGATCTGTATGCTGAAAACTATAGAAAGCTTATGCAGGTAATTGAAGAAGATATAAAGAAATGGAAAGACATTCCATGCTCATGGATTGGAAGAATAAATATTGTCAAAATGTCAATACTACCCAAAGCTATCTACACATTCAATGCAATCCCAATCAAAATTGCACCAGCATTCTTCTCGAAACTAGAACAAGCAATCCTAAAATTCATATGGAACCGCAAAAGGCCCCGAATAGCCAAAGTAATTTTGAAGAAGAAGACCAAAGCAGGAGGCATCACAATCCCTGAATTTAGCCTCTACTACAAAGCTGTCATCATCAAGACAGCATGGTATTGGCATAAAAACAGACACATAGACCAATGGAATAGAATAGAAACCCCAGAACTAGACCCACAAACGTATGGCCAACTCATCTTTGACAAAGCAGGAAAGAACATCCAATGGAAAAAAGACAGTCTCTTTAACAAATGGTGCTGGGAGAACTGGACAGCAACATGCAGAAGGCTGAAACTAGACCACTTTCTCACACCATTCACAAAAATAAACTCAAAATGGATAAAGGACCTGAATGTGAGACAGGAAACCATCAAAACCTTAGAGGAGAAAGCAGGAAAAGACCTCTCTGACCTCAGCCGTAGCAATCTCTTACTCGGCACATCCCCAAAGGCAAGGGAATTAAAAGCAAAAGTGAATTACTGGGACCTTATGAAGATAAAAAGCTTCTGCACAGCAAAGGAAACAACCAACAAAACTAAAAGGCAGCCAACGGAATGGGAAAAGATATTTGCAAATGACACATCGGACAAAGGGCTAGTATCCAAAATCTATAAAGAGCTCATCAAACTCCACACCCGAAAAACAAATAACCCAGTGAAGAAATGGGCAGAAAACATGAATAGACACTTCTCTAAAGAAGACATCCGGATGGCCAACAGGCACATGAAAAGATGCTCAACGTCGCTCCTTATCAGGGAAATACAAATCAAAACCACACTCAGATACCACCTCACGCCAGTCAGAGTGGCCAAAATGAAGAAATCAGGAGACTATAGATGCTGGAGAGGATGTGGAGAAACAGGAACCCTCTTGCACTGTTGGTGGGAATGCAAATTGGTGCAGCCGCTCTGGAAAGCAGTGTGGAGGTTCCTCAGAAAATTAAAAATAGACCTACCCTATGACCCAGCAATAGCACTGCTAGGAATTTATCCAAGGGATACAGGAGTACTGATGCATAGGGGCACCTGTACCCCAATGTTTATAGCGGCACTCTCAACAATAGCCAAATTATGGAAAGAGCCTAAATGTCTATCAACTGATGAATGGATAAAGAAATTGTGGTTTATATACACAATGGAATACTACGTGGCAATGAGAAAAAATGAAATATGGCCTTTTGTAGCAACATGGATGGAACTGGAGAGTGTGATGCTAAGTGAAATAAGCCATACAGAGAAAGACAGATACCATATGGTTTCACTCTTATGTGGATCCTGAGAAACATAACAGAAACCCATGGGGGAGGGGAAGGAAAGAAAAAAAAAAAAAAAAAAAAGAGGTTAGAGTGGGAGAGAGCCAAAGCATAAGAGACTGTTAAAAACTGAGAACAAACTGAGGGTTGATGGGGGGTGGGAGGGAGGGCAGGGTGGGTGATGGGTATTGAGGAGGGCACCTTTTGGGATGAGCACTGGGTGTTGTATGGAAACCAATTTGACAGTAAATTTCATATATTAAAAAAAAAACAAAAAAACAAATAAAATACAAGTTTGAAATAAAATATATATATATATACCATCTAATTCAAAAAAAAAAAAAAAAAAGATTTTCAGAATGCAGTGTCACAATACTTTATAATGCCAGTAGGGATGAAAGTCAGGTTGACACAATATGAAGAACTGTGGACTCATCTGGTTATAGGATTCATTCTCTTCCTTCCATCATTCTCCCTCAGCCACTGAATGTCAGTAAGATCCACACAAAAGTAACTCTATCATTTCTAGGAACCCTGGCAATTTGCTAGCTTCCTTTCAGTAATAAGCATGAAAACATGTATCTCTTTTTAAGAAAGAGGTCTCTTACTCTTTGATTCCCTACGTATTTTAAGATTGACTTCAGCGATTTTTATCCAAAGAATTCACAAACTGCTTATATACATGCAGAGATGCATACACACATAATTTCGATGATGATGTCAGGATACTTATAGAATTATTTTTAAATTACTGGCAGAATAAATATTTTTAAGCACAGCTGTATTAACCTCACCAGTATTTTTATTGACATCTTCATTGTTGTAAAAACATGTATTTTCATATAATTATCGTTAACCTGCAAACAATAACCTTCTGCGTGTTTAAAAAAAAAAAAAAAGTTAGAAAATGTAATTAAAAAGCCAAAATCAATGGTTAATACTTAGCATTGATGGCAAAAGACAAGTGGTCATTCTTGGATATCCAGATGGACGTCATGGCCTTAGGTAGGCCTGTGTTGCTTTGGCCGTGATGGCAGAGATCTCCTCAGTGAGGACTAGTCGCTGACTGTGACTAGTACTGGTGACACTAAGTAACAGAGACAAGATGGGTGGAACAAGGGCAGCAGAAAGAGGTCTTGTCACACTTAACTGGGTGAAGAGCCCTGTGCAAGGTGTGGGCCAGTGACCCTGGATCTGAAGTGATTATTTCCTCCCACTCTGGCTGCATTCTACATGATGCCAGTCATCACATTCATGGCGCTTCTGCCTCAGACCCACAATAGTACATATTGCAGAGGTTTTCAGTGCAGAAATTGGGGACCTTTGCTGAAGTGACCGGTTCACCAACAGATGGACTGTGAGTCTGATGTCACTGCACCTGCTCCTTGATGAGCTGAGGAAAGGGCAGGTCCTGTGTGATCTCAGGGACTCCTTTTGTAAAATCTGGCAAAGGCTTCCTGTTTAAAGGTTTGAAGAAGAGACTCCAGGACATGGTGGAGACCCCACAGAGTTCTGTCTTCTGAGGTTCCATGCGGGGATTCTGCCCACAAGCTCTCTTATCTTCGGGGCAGACTCTCCTGAGAACCCACTTCCTCCTTAGAAATACATTCTAGCCGGTCGTTGTCTATCAGCCTCAAACGTACCAGATGCCATAGAGAAAAAGGACATGATCCACATTTGACTCTATGTGGTGAAGCATCCAGATCCAGAAGGTCACAGAGCAATGGGAGCTCACAGGTGGAAGCTGGTCACACATCAGTGAGGATACAGTTTGCCTCCTGCCCCTCCCACCAGCTGAGTGGTTTCCCAGTTGTCTGGCTCAGCCCCTCCACTCTGCAGGCCCCTGCCACACTGCTCCCCTGCTGCCCTCAGCACCATGTCCTCCAGTTGCTGTGGTCCCCTCTACACTCCAAGCAGAATGTTCATTTAGGCAGCAGTCTTACTGACGTCGTGACCCAAGAGAGTGGAGTAAGAAAGGGGCTTTCTAGGTCTCTTAATGGAATGATGACACTCTCACATTTGGAAATGTATCTCAATGGAAAACTATGATTTATTTCAAAATATCCATCTCTGCCCAAAATATCCCTGGAATGCACAGTGTGTCTTGTGTTTGTAGGCACTGCATATGGTAAATGTAAACATGGTGAAGGGGTGTCGTTGGGGCACATATGGAGATAGTGCCCAAGTTCATGTGGGGTGTGCATGGAAATTTGGGACAAAGAACTTCCAACAGAACTGTGGTACATACGGTGGGGACTATATGGTGAGTCAAGTGGTGTCCCTGCAGAGAGCTGGGGGACCCGTGGGTCAGAGGTCAGGGCATGTGCCAAGGTCAGAAAAAGAGAGGAGGCTTGTTGCAGGTGACTCTAGTGAATATCCACTCAGAGCCAAACTGATGGACCAATGAGCACATGAATCCAACATCTCCCAATGGAATTGGAAGGGAAACATGGAAAATAAACATACCTACATGAAAACCTGAAATGGTTTTTACTCATTGTGAATGCACATATATTGATATGCCACAATTATAGTCACAACAATGCTACCCATGCTTACTTGCTAATTCTACAGGACCAGCCTGTAGACACTTCCATGGGGGTGGAATTTCTGCACTCGAGTGAACCCTTGCTGTCTGTCTATCCAGCTTCCCTGCCCAGGGCTTTCACAAGTGGGAGCACACAGAGGAGGAGTTAATGAACTAACCCAGAGATACAGGTGGTCTGGGTGCTTATGCTCCCCAGGTCCTGGCAGGTCAACATCGTCTAGTGAGCACACTGATGCCTGAAACCCTGGAGGCCCTGAATGGTGTCCCTGATGGCAGGGGACAAACAGAATTGCCCCAGCCTTTCCCACATGCCCTCAAACACCAAACCATCCCCCCAAAAAACAAATATTCCAGTGAAGAAATGGGCAAAATACATGAATAGACACTTTTCCAAAGAAGACATCCAGATGGTTAAAGACACATGAAAAAAGGTTCTACATCACCCGTCATCAAAGAAATACAAACTAAAACCACAATGAGACATCATCTCACACCAGTCAGAATGGCTAAAATTAACAACTCAGGCAAAAACAGATATTGGCAAGGATGCAGAGGAAAAGGATCTCAGTTCCACTACTGGTGGGAATGCAAACTGGCACAGTAACTCTCAAAAACCATATGGCGGTTCCTTAAAAAACTAAACATGGAACTACCCATGGATGATAGGCATTGAGGAGGGCACTTGTTGGGATGAGCACTGGGTATTGTATGTACAGAAAACAAAAAGTACTACCCTACATCCCAGAAATTGCACTACTAGGTATTTGTCCAAGGGATACAAGTGTGCTGTTTCAAAGGGGCACAGGCACCCCAATGTTTCTAGCAGCACTATCAACAATAGCCAAAGTATGGAAAGAGTCCAAATGTTCACTGACAGATGAATGGATGAAGAAGATGTGGTATATATATATATACAATGGAGTATTCCTTGGCAATCAAAAGAATGAAGTCTTGCCTTTTGCAACCATGTGGATGAAACTAGAGTGTGGTATGCTAAGTGAAATTAGCCAGGGAGAGAAAGAGAAATATTATATGACTTCACTCATATGAGCAATTTAAGATACAAAATAGATTAACATAAGGGAAGGGTAGCAAAATTAATATAAAAACAAAGAGGGAGACAAAATATAAGAGACTCTTACATATAGAGGACAAACTGAGGGTTGCTAGGGGTTGTGGGGGAGGCGTGGGCTAAATGGGTAAGAGGCATTAAGGAAGACACTTGTTGGGATGAGCACTGGGTGTTATACATAGGGGATGAATCACTGGAATCTACTCCTGAAATTATTATTGGATTATACGGTAACTAATTTAGATGCAAATAGACAAATAAATAAGTAAATAATACACGAGCAAAATACACAAAATATGGTAACAGCATTCAGAGGTCATAGTTTCAGTTGTCTACAACCTCCTTCAGCATTCACAGACAGAAAATGTATACTGAGATAACACACAGTCTCCCACACACATAGAACTCAGTCCCACACCCAGAAAATTAGATAATGAGATGAGGGTGGGGAGGATATTTCTACAAGATGAAAAGGCTAACGTGACCTAAACACCATTATTATTCAACATCTTTCTGTAAGTGTTAGGCAATGCAAGTGAATAAGAAAAACCACTGCTTGGATCTCAGCATTGATGGGAATGGACAGGGATTCATTTCAAAAGGCAAAAAAAAAAAATTGTGATTTAGTCATATATACTCTGGAGCTGGTGCTGCAGTGAGAGAAGACATCATCCCAAAGAGCCAAAAGAACAGTTATTTCTACTGAAGACTAATAAGAGGATTACATAGGTCTGGAAACTTCTAGAAATAGGTAAATGGCAAAGGATGGACACCCTGGCTTCCTCAGAAGTCAGGTGGGAGCTGAGAACACTGGACCTACGACCCCCAGTCCATGAACTTAGAGACCTTGTGTCGCAACCTGATGGGCGAGATGAGCTTTCTGTGTGCTTTGAGAACTTTTGTCTAGGAAGGGGCTGCTGTGAGTGACTTTGGGGACAGAAGGGAAGGAGGAGCCCTCACTCCCAGGTGGTGCTGCTCCCTGCAGCGGGGCCCATGGTGGCAGCAGCAGGAGCATCAGAAGCAGAAGATACAGGCTGAACCTGAGCAGCTGCTGGGGCCTCGCCCTCCCAGCAGATGAGAAAGGGGTTCTGCTTTCAGTTTTCATGGGCCTGGGACTCTGTGTGAGCCCACGATGCTGTCCCAGGAGGGGCAAGGACCAGAAGCCTTCTCCTCAGCCCTCAGCCCTCAGCCCAGGGAAGATCTGGGAGCCACAGTTGCTAGACCTGGAGCCAAAGAGGGAATCAGGATCCACAATGGATCCAACTATCATAATAGATGAGGATTTAGGGGCGATTAGTGGGAGCTTTTGTTACCAGGACACATAGCGGACACTCCCGATGTGTCCTGACTCAGACAGAGCCGGATTTGTGTTCCCGTTTCTGCTGTGACCTGTCATGGACCCTGTCCTGAGGGAAGCCTGCCTTTGGCACCCAGGAATGTGCTCAATTTGACAAAATCACACAGTATATTGATCCGAAAGACAGGCTTCAAGGAGGAATTGCAAAGAATGTGGAAAGACTTTGTAGACATATTGCTTGTGAAGGGTCTCAGACCCCAGCTTGCACAAAAAAACAAAGAAGCACTTGACTTGGCCAAAAAGTCAGAGCTACACAGGAAGTCCCATTGCTGTGGAGACAGCAGGTTTTTGTCTCACTTCCCCACAGGCCTGGAGCACTGTGTCAGCACCTTGAGTAATGTCAGCAGACAGGCAGTAATAATCAGCCTCATCCTCAGCCTGGAGCCCAGTGATGGTCAAGGAGCCTGTGTTGCCAGACTTGGAGCCAGAAAATCTGTCAGGGACCCCTGAGGGTCAATCGCTACTACCATAGATGAGGAGTTTAGGGGCCTTTCCTGGAAGCTGTTGGTACCAGTTCACACCAGCAATACCGATGTTGCTTCTGCTTCCAGTGCAAGAGATGGTGACCGTCTGGCCCAGGGCCCCAGACACTGAGGGCGGCTGAGTCAGCACAGACTGGGCCCGGGACCCTGGAAGGGGAGAGACAAAGAGAGCATGATGCTGGGATCTAGACACCAGAGGAGAATCCAAGGTCCACGTGTCCTCCCTGGACCACTTCCTCTGTTCCCTCATCTAGTCACCTGTGCAGTGGATGAAAAGGGTGAGGAGAAGAGGGAACCAGGCCATGGTGGAGGTCATCACCGACCCTGCCTTCTGTGGATCCACAGCTGAGCAGATCTCCTCTAATCCCTTCCTTCCCCTTTTCATCCTCTGAGAGAGGGAGGGCCCATCCATGCAAATCAGACCAGCAGCTCTCTGACACTTCACTGACCCTGGGTCAAGTCCCTCTGCCTGAGGATGTCAGGTGGGTTGGACGGGGAGGTAGTCTCTGGGGTCATGCCAGGAGAGGGGAGGTCACAGTTTGGAGTCCTGAGCAGAGGGCACAGGCATTGTCCAGGTGCAGGTCCCAGCTCTAATCATGGCCAACCCTCAGAAGCAGGTGACAGCCACCCCCTGGTGTCCAGGCCCAGACACAGCATATGTGACATGGTGAGCAGATCTCATCAGAGTTCCTGCCTTCCCACTGCTCTGTCCACCATCGCCTTCCTTCAGGACAGGCCAGGTGTCCTCTGTGCGGCCTCCCATCTCCTGAGGACACTCTGTGCTCTCCTCTGGCTCCGCATAGTGAGTCTGTCCACAGCGCCCTTGGCTATTATTGACGGGGCAGGACTGACGTGGTGACTCTTGTACAACCACACAGATGAGGATCAGGGCCACAGAGCGATGGGTCCACATTGACACATGGCCAGTTCTGTGCAGGAGGCCAATTTCTTCCCCATTCCCGGCTTCCTCTCTGGTCTGAGAGTTTTCCTTTCCCAGAAGCTCCCTCAGACCTGAGGACACAGGGAGACCTTTTGTCGAGGTTGTGGGTAGAAGCCCACATTCCTCGTGTGCATTCCTACAGGGTTCCACACTGAAAATCTTTGTCAGCTGTCACTCTTGCCACCTCACATCACATACTGGGGACGATGGAGGTTGGCTTCACCCCTGGGGAGACCCCTGCAAGGAAGCACCTGTTGAGACAACACACATGTCCTTGCTCAAGTGGGGACTCTGCCACACCAGAAGGGACGCAGCTGCTTAGTCTCCCTCAGGAAGTACAGGACCCAGTCCCAGTCCCAGGTTCCTTTTAGTGAATGGTCCCCACTGAGGCCCTGTGTAGGGATGACAGGGCAGTCCCACAGCGCCCCCTCCTGGCTGAAGGGCACACACCCAACTGTGTTTTCACAGACCTGAAAGCCCAGCGGGTTTCCTCACTTCTGTTTATTCACATATCATTGAGCTGAATCTTGGATAATGTGACCCTATAGTGCTGCCCATGTTCAATGTAGCATTTTTCAGTCTCCAAAGAAGCCCTAGTCCATAGGATTTGGAGGCATTTACCTCAATTAAATGGTAAGTTGCCAGTTCTTTGCAGAAGATACTCCAGACCTCATGTCCCTCCTCTGGCCTACAATTGAGAATATGTCTATCTCGTGAATGTTTGAAAACTCCTGTGCGTTAAAGCAATGGATTCCAGCCTCTGTCCATGGAATTGAGTATTATGTTAATCTTCCATATTTTTAGGTAATTTCCTTGGCTTACTACATTAAAAAGAAAAGGAAATAACAATGAATTTATATTTGATGAAGTCCTATTTAGCAAGTGGTATTTTTTGTTTTTCTTTTTTTGTTTTTTCATGGGTTACCCTACAGTGTCTTATTTAAACATTTTTATAGAAACCCTAGATCCTGAATAGTTTCTCCTTTTTTATGTTTGTAGCTTTCTGTTTTACAGTTATGTCTAAAATCCTTTTAGTGATTTTTTAATATATATAAAGTGAGTTTTCATTCTCTCATTCATTTCATTAATTTCTCTCTCAGGATATCCAATTGTTCTGTGGCCATTTGTCCAACAGTCCATCCTTTCTCCTCGGAAAGGCTTCTTCTACTTTGTAAAAGAAAAAAAAGTGTTTATCCTTCATTCTGTGGGTCTGTTTCTGGGTTATATGTTCTGTTACATTGGCCAATGTGTCTATCCTCTACCCATACCACCCTGACTTGCTAGGACAGGAACTGAATTACACTTTTATGCAATTTGGGAAGAACTGGCATATTTACTATAATGAGTGTTCTAATCCATAAACGGAACATATCTTTCCTTGTTTTAGATCCACTTTGATTACATTTACCAGCATTGTCCAGATTTCGGCACCTGTGGCCTATACTTGTTTTGTTAAATATGACCCTAAAAAGTTCATCGAGTGGTTTTAAGGGTTTTTTTTTTTAATTTTCACCTGTTTATTGCTAGTATGTATGCATCCATATGATCTTTCTATGTTGATCTTTATTCTGAAATGTTTCCAAAATTATTTATGACTCTTTGAATTTATATATTTGCATAATTGATTGTAGGTTCCTTTGTATTTTTCCTGTAGGTCATTCTCTCACCTGAAATGGGACAATTGTCTCTTGTTCTTCTTCATCTGAATGCCTCTCATTGTTTGTCTTGCCTTATGGTTCTGACAGACACATCCAGTCCTATGTAGAACAGCAGTGTTGAGATAGGACATGGTGGCCTTGCTCCCTACCTGAGGTGGGAAATCTTTCAGTGCTTCATCTCTGTGTGTGTTCACTGAAGGGAAGGTGTTTTATAGTTTTATTTACCATACTGAATGTGCTCTTCTATATTTTGTTCTCTGAAAACTTTTATCACTCTCATTCATACACTCATTCATTCTTTTCCATGAGCACAAATAGGGCTTGAGCTGTGCAGGAAGTGGAAGAGAATTAAACCTACCTGAGAGAGTGAGGGAGACTCTTTCATCGGTCTTTCTTTTTTAATTTTTTTAATGTTTATACATATTTGAGAAAGAGAAAGACGGAACCCAAATGGGGGAAGGGCAGAGAGAGAGGGAGACAGAATGGGAAGCAGGCTGGAGGCTCCGAGGTGTCAGCAGAGAGCCCGACATGGGACTTGCACTCAGTAGCCATGAGATCATGACCTGAACCGAAGTCAGATATTTAACTGACGGAGCCACCCAGGGGCCCCTCAGCTGTCATTTAATACTTTGACTATTATCACAACTGATTTATTTCTACTTCTCCTTTGGTGTCAAGGAGACAAGGCAGGAGGCCTGGTGAGACAGATACCACACCCTCTTGTCCAATATGAGGGTGGGTGAGAGGATACTTATGACATGGAAGAAATGGCATTTTCTCTCTCCGTTTTCTTGCTGGTTTCTTCACTTCCTTAGACTCCCTGCCCTCCTCACTTTCTTAAAATCCTGGGTCATCATTACCATGATCACAATCCATCCCACATACCCCTCGAGGTTTAGTCCCACCCACCTCACTGACCATCCACCCCATCAAATCCACGTACTGCTCCCTCTCCAGCTGAGTCCCCCAGCTGACTGGCTGCAGGTGCACATGGCCATGATGGCTGCTCCCGCTGTGAATGTATGAGACTCTCTTTAGGGCCTCCCAAGTCAGACACCCTGTGATCCTTCATTTCTCACATTCCTCTCTGTAGTCCATTGTTAGGGCTGTCCTTATCTACACTGCACAGTCAGACTTCTTCAATCTCCTTAAAGTGAGAAAGTATCTTCCACCCAGACTCCACACTGGAAAATAGAAGCTAGAATGTAAGTTTCCTGGCATCACCCACTAATTGTTAACAGGCTCACGTTTTGTTTTCTTATTGATGAAAAAAGATGTTCACTGTGGGGCATAGGCGTAGGAGTCTCCCGGGCTTACACCTAGGGGCTAACAAGGCATAAAGAAATACAACGACATAGAATGCTCACAACTGAGTGCTGGAAGCCGAGCTCTCCCAGCCTGAGTGGCAGGCCCCGGGCTGTGGACGGATTGGTGACTGCAGGGCGGCCCGCCGACAGTGAAGCTTCTTGTACTCCTGCTTTTACGTAACTTGGCCTTAAAAGTACCTGGGATATTGTCTGTTGGGGAATTGCGCTCGGCAGGCCCTCTGGGAAAAGAACCATTAGGGAAGAAATTAAGGTACTGCAAGAAATTGTCTGGCCTTATGGTTAGCCCTTGCCATCCCCTATGGAGACTCCTCTACTTGCAGGAAGGATAGCCTCATGCGTTTGCCAGCAAAGAGGGCCTGTAAGGAGAGACATACGGATCTGAAAGCCTCACTCCGGCAACTAAGGAGTGTATCTCTGGGCACCGGTGACTTCAACCCCTAGGCCCACCTGGCCCCCCGGAGGCATTCCAGATGGTGGCTGAACCTAGTCGGTTAAGCTACAGAATGGTTCATTGGTTCCTAGGTGCATTGTCTCTCTGAGAATGTATGAGACATGGGTTTCTAAGGCTTTTTCAGCCCCTTTCTGCCAGCTCTGACCGAGGCAAACACATTGTTCTTCTGGCCTCATGTGGTTAGGAGGTCATGTCCCTATAACTGTTCCAATTGAGGTGTTAAGAAATGGAGGGCCTTTCACGAGAACAGCAAAGCAAATCCTTTGTAGATTATAGATAAACGCAGATGCATAATGGAATAATGTAAGAAATTAATCTATAATCAAAGGGTATGCGGGAAAGTTAGGGCAAAATCACCATGTTATTTCTTAAAGGTTGTTTACACATAGGAATATTTTCAAAATTAGGTAATGTTAGAAAAACATAGTTGAAGTATGCTACAAGGAAATCACTAGCATATATAATGCCACATTTACTGCAATAAATCGGCTGGTTCAACACACCGCTGTTGTCTGTGTCCATTTTTATTTTTTGTTTTTATTTTAGTTTTTTAATTTATTTTTGTTTTATTTTCACTTTTTCGCCAATGCCGTTCATCCTTCGGGAACCCCTGGATCTGCGGGAGCTGCACTCCGGCAACTGAGTTTGGGCAAACCAGATTGGCACCCCAAGACTAGGGGGATGTAAAGGCATCCCAAGAATAGGGAGGTGCAAAGGCACCCCAGAATAGAAAGGGGTTGCAGAGCCCCCAGAATAGAGAGGGAGGGGAAAAGTCCTAAAATAAGAACAGGCACAAAGTCTCCCCATACAAAGGTATATGAGGTAAGCCAGATTAGGCATTCAGGGCAGAAGCACTCTCCAACTTAGTACTATAGCAGAAAAGCTGCTTTTACTGGAGGAAAGGACCAAGTTAGATAAACAGGTAAATTGAGCTACAGACCGCTGCACTGCAGGCAAAGCAGCCCAGAGCAGAGATGGTTAACAAAAGAAAGGTGCCTTGTTAACCTTGAGGTTGTTCCCCCTGTCTGCCTTACCCCCTAGGCTGGCTCAGATAAACAGACATGGTGCCGGTGCCATTAACAACCATGGTAACAACCATCTGTCCATCTGCCCAGTACCAGGATTTTGTTGTATATTGACCAAAACCCCAAACGCTGTATATCTTCAAAATCCCTTTTCCCTCACATCCCCAAGTGAATGCTCACAATTTCCTTGTCTCTTTGTGCACGCTCATCAAATCTGTAAGCCTTCTGATCTTGATAAACACAGGGCAAGGACCCTTGTTTGGGGCTCTTGTCTTTTCCTGGACATTAGCCATCTCTCACTTTTCATCCAGCATCCCGCTGTCTTGTTCAACAAGAGAGAATTCTAGACATAGAGTCTAACACAGTTCACCATTTCAAATATGCTTTCACATTCTTCGGGACAGTTTACAATTCCCTTAATACATACATTTCACACATCTCAGCGTAACAGCTCTCCTTCTGGTCTCTCCAGTGAACTTGTTTCAAGCATAGTCTCTCTTTGTGCACTGACCTAAGACCCTTGATCTGCAACAGAACTACCCTACTTTCTTGTGATTTGCAGGCCACTGTCCCTGAGGAAGGAGTGAAGGACTGACCTTTCCCAGAGGCGAAGGCCTGACCACATTTGGAGCAGCTGCCAATGATGCCAACAGATCTGGCAATGACAGGCTCATGTCCACAGAGAACTAGCCACGTGGACACTTGCTTCTGCCCCATGGAGAGCCACCACGATTCCCTGCACCTTCCCGTACGAAAGTGCAGGACTTCTCCTAGACAGAGAAAATGATCTTTGAGACATTTATCCACATCTCCCCAGGCTGTTGACTTCCTGAGGAAGCACCCATTCCTTTCCCACCATCCCTTGTCTCTCAAGTATTGAATGAATTTCTAGTGGCAAACAGCAGAGCCTGAATTCAGAACCAGCTCTCTGTTCAATAATATTAGCATCTTGACATTGTTGGCAATATGATAAGAGTCCTTTTTGGTTTAGCATATAACAAGGTCTCGTTATTACAGAAATTTTTATTGAAATAATTAATACAAACTTTATTTTATACATGTCTCATGACTTTCCTGAATTACTTTATTAGGACCATATTTTTTAATTTTTATTTATTTTTGAGAGAGAGAGCGCAAGAGGGAAGGGTTAAGGCAGGGAGAGAGGGGATGAAGGATCCAAAGCAGGCTCCTTGCTGACAGCAGACAGGTGGACGTGGGAATTGAAATCACAAAGTAGGAGATCATGACTTGAGCTGAGGTCAGACATTTAACTGACTAAGCCGCCCAAGGCTGCTTGTTAGCACAGTGTTTTTAAACTAAATACCCTTAGCCTTCTGAAAGCAGAACTGAAGGGGTCCCCAGGTGGGAAAAAAATCTCTGTATATAAAGAGGAGACAGCTTTCCTGCCCCAAGAGCACTCATTTGAGCCCCCCAGCTATTTTCTGTGGTCTGTGCCCAGCACCCATACTGAGCACATTCCTGGGAGGAAAAGAAAAAAGAAATGCAACAAGGTCAGGAGTTCAGGGTTTGAGGAGAACAAAGGGGATGCCAACCTACCAGTCTCCACCAGGCCAGGAAATAGCCTGAGTGCTTCAGAGACAGTGACCCGAGGAAAAGTCCCAGTGCAGGAACAAAAGTAAACTTTGACCTAAAGCACATGCTTGAGTTGTTTTTGCAGGATTGAAACCTTGCCCCACAGGTTAATGATGTTAAAACAGTCACCAGTAGGACCCCCACTGACACCCCTTCTTTTCACAGGAATGTTCCCATATTTCAGAGGCAAACAGCAGAAAGAGCCTGGGAGCCTAGACCAGTTTTATCTCCTGCAACAGCTCCACCAGTGCAGATGGACCAGGGAGTGTCCTCCAGTGACCTCTGCCTCTTTATCATGTTAGGTCTCTGCCCTAGGAGGAGGACAGCTTCATTGACCTAGCACATGAATGGGAACACAAGCTCCTGTTCTCCATATTCCTGCACAACCTCATGCCCACTCTTGCATAAGATGACAAAACTCCCTTTTCTGGGTATCCATCCTAACCCCAAACGAAAGGAACCCACTTGCCTCCACTCAGGGAGTCACAGCTTTGATAATTCTTGTCCCTGATCCCCTTATCTGTGGCAAATAAAGTTTCCTTTGTGTGACAGCATCTGCTAAAGCCTCTGCCTGTACCTCACCAAGGAGTGAACTCAAAGTAGCTCCAACACTTCTAAGTAATATATTTCATCCCTTAACTTGGAAACCTGCCTTCTTCTCTCTACTCTCTACCTGTGGTTTTAGTGACATTTAAGTCTATTAATAAGAAATTTCAGAGAAATATTAAGTAACAGTTTTCTTAAAATTATCTTTGTTTGCTAATTTTCACCCTTTATATCAAAGTAAGTTAGAAAAAAATGAAATAATTTTAAAGGTATCTGTTGTTAAGAATCCCTGGTGGCCTCGTGCCCAGGCTCACACCACAAATCATGAGCGTCAGTGGAAAGAGAAGTCAGTTCCCGAAAAGGCTGGGGTGACAGAAGGGGAAAGCTAGCCGTGGGTCTGAACCACCATCACTCGAAAAAGCCCCTGAGAGTGAAGACACAGGACAGCAAGTGGAGAGACCCAAGCCCTGACCCCAGGACGGGCATCCAGGGTGAGAAATAGTGAAACGGGAGGTCTCAGATGCAGTGCTGTGGGCTGATGGGTGAGAAAGCCAAGTCAGGAAGGACACTCTGGAAACATCTCACTAAGGAAAAAGAGGGGGGAGGAGACATGTAGAGTCTGCCAGGCATGAGGGAATGGGAAAAGGAGAAAGGCCACAGAGCCCACCTGCCCACCACAAGGAAAGGAAAAATGTATGAGGCAAACACTTGAAAAATGGACCGTAACACATAATATTATTCTTCATAATAATAAACAACACCGGCTAAATTATTGAACAAAATTGCAGTATGCAGAAATCTACAAAATAAAAAATGACAATGTGGGAAAATAGCCATCGGAAAATAAACTTTTTAAAAAAGAATCTGTGATTACACACCATCATGGAAAATAATTATGTTATCTCGACAGCCTCTATCAAAATTGCAGCCATCTAGATAGATCCGCGTGTCCTCTGCACAGATGAACCCGTCTCTAGAGGAAACGATGAAACGTTCCCTGTATTTAAATATGGTGCCCATGATGGTCCTACAACAATGCACACGCTGATGCCACTGAAAGGTGCGCTTCCGGGGGCACATGGTCTGTGATTCGGCACCTGTGAAATGTGCACAACAGGAAAATCACTGCAGACAGAAAGGAATTTTTGGCTCCAAAGGGCTGATGCAAGGGGGCCATGGACTCACTGCTCGGGGGTCAGGGGTTTTTCTGCAGGCGATGGAAATGTTGTCAAGTTGATCCTGATGATGTTTGCCAAACTCAGGAAACATACTACAGACCACTGAATCGTACCATTTAAATGACTGCACTTTATGCCTGTAAATGATCTTAAGAGATTTGTCTTATTTTCAGAAGAAAACAACATGAGGTGAAGCTACTGTCACTGACTCTTCATAGTTGTTCTGTGCTCAGAGAGTCAGACCCTCAGACCCTCCGGGGTGTCCTCGGTCTCCCTGTTTATTTGTCACTGGCAGTGACCATGGGAAACTGGGGCACGTTGCTGTATCATTTGCCCACGGGCTTAGAGCACTGTGTCAGTAATGACCAGCCTCGTCCTCAGGCCGCAGGCCCGAGATGATAAGAGAGGCCCTATTCTCGAGAACCCAGCTGGGATCTGGGAGGGCCCGGTACTTCTGAGCATCTGAGCTTTGGGGACACGGTGGGGAATCTGTGGGTACCAGCACACATAATACGACCCAACATTGTTGCTGATTCCAGTGCAGGTGAGGGTGACCTTCTAGCCCACAGACCCTGATGAAGAGGCTTCCTGTGTCAACACAGACAGTGTCCAGGACCCAGCAACAGAGCAGTGGAGACACAGGTCAGTATCAGGTTATTACTCACAGTGTGTTCTCAAAATGGGGGAAACAAGCAACTTAGGGGTCCCCCAGAAGCAATTCTTCAACTTTCCACAGCCAGTAACCTGAGCAGAGAGCAAGGAAGGTGAGGAGGGGAGGGATCCAGGCCAGGGTGGAGATACCCCAGGCTGTGGTCCTGAGCCCTCAAGGGAGAGACCTGCACAAAGCCTCTCTTATCCTCTCCCTTCCTGGAAGAGAGAGGAAGCCTTCATGCAAATCTCTCCCTCCCCTGGGACTGAATGTGGTGACAGCTGAGTGTGGGGTGGGTGGGACTAGGGAAACTCCTCTAGGCACAATTTTGCAGGGGGCACAAGGCAGGGCTCCAGGCCTGGGTGCTCAGCTGGGACCCCTGCCCCCACACACACCCCTCAGGGACAGGCCCACAGCGCCCCCTGCTGTCTCAGTGTCCAGCTGCACCCATGACTGGAAGGGACATCCTGGAGCTGCGAGAGAGAGACCAGGGCAGTAAGGACTTCAGTCAGCCTGGCATACTGTCCACCCCCACACAGGGGCCAGATTTTCTCCTCCTTCAGGACTTCTTCCTGTGCTGCAGGTGCCACCACACCTCAGTCCTTGCTGCAGACACGGGGCCTCCTCAGTATGAATCACCCTGGGCTCCTCCCACTACTTAGAGACTTGTGTTGTTGGGGCCAAGACTCATTGACAGCTCGGGGATGATGTTTCCGCCCACTGAGCACAAGAGCAGAGAGCATTCACTCCCCTCCACAGCCTCTTTTGGGAGCCCTGAGGGGACACCCCAGTTTTCTCATCTCATTTCCCATTCTGGCAGGCCAGTCCCCATTACCCTCTGCACTGACCTCGATGAGGTAGATCAATGACGGTGCATGGCTATAGATCACGTGAGTATATTTTGTCTATCATCTATCAAACTTTGCATTTTCTACATTACCTATAATTGGTATGGTATTGGCCCCAAAAGAGACACATATATCAATGCTACAGATTCAAAAGGCCAGAAATAGGGTGGCTCAGTCGGTTGAGTGTCAGACTCTTGATTTCAGTTCAGGTCATGACCTCAACTTCTATAATTGAGCCCTGAGCCGGGTTCTGAGCCTGCTTGGGATTCTCTCTCCCTCTCTCTCTGCTCCTTCCTCTCTCTCTCTCTCTCTCTTAAAATAAATAAATAAACCTAAAAATACCCAAATAATATAAATAAAAAGACCAGAAATAAGTGCAAGTTCCTCTTGACAAGCACAGAGAATGTAGACTGAAAATGAGGCCTTTCCTCAGTCTCTGGAGGAGAGCACACATGGATTTTGCAGGGAATTCAGACAAGAATAAGCATGAATCATATAGCAGATGCCTCATAGGAGGACCTCAGTTCTCACGGATGTTCCCTGACACACTTTGGGAAAGAAAGCTGGAGTTTCTGGATCCCCTGCAGCGGGCACACGGATCCCCGTGCCATGGGCTGCAGCGTGCACCCACGTGTTCATTCCAGGGTAAAAAGCACAGCCTAACGAACGATCCCACCTGGGTCAGGCCACATCCGCAAAGAGCCCCCATGGGAGCTGCCCTCTGCCCTCTGCTGCTTCCTGCATTGGCATGAGCTCCTGGGGCCCTGGCTTCTCTGTACACCCAGCTGACCCATTCCCTTCCTGGGTGCACAGTTACTGTTTGGGATGATAAAAAGCTTTGAGAAATGGAGAGTCGTGATGGTCACCCAACATGACGAATATATTTCATATCTCTGAATTGCACAAGAAAGTGATGAAAAGAGTAAATTTCCTGTTGTGTGTATTTTCATAATTAAAAATTATGAAAATCCAACTTATGTTAAGGAAGTTGCACTCACACCAATCTCTTTCCCATCTTTATATGTGTTACCCTATTCTAACTCATCCTCATCACTAAAAATTGACAGGGATTTTATTATCTTTTTCCTGTAGGTTCCACATATAAATGAGATAAAAAAGCATTTGCCTTTCTGTGTAGGCCTTATTTCTCTTAGGGTCATGTCCTTCAGGTTCGTCCATGTTGTCACAAATGACAAGACGTTCTCCTGGAAAGGCTCGTGGGATCGACTTCCTTTATGCAACATAGTGCCCCGCAGCCCCTCTACTGCATGGATCACGGACAACCCCGATGCGGCAGGAGAGGAGAGGAAGACACAGTCCATTCTTCTGGGCTGCAGAAACCAGCCACATGCTGCCCATGGGCCCTGACGGTGTCAGCTGTAGGGAAGTCACGTCAGTGAAATCTCCCAAGCAGACTAAAAATTTTGCTGCACTGGTGGCACTCCCACCTGTCCCTCACAAGCCCCACTGAGAAGTTTGCTGACTGGCACACACAGTTTCTCCCAGGGGCAGTCACCCTCTCCCGACATCACAAATGAAGGGCAGGTACCCAGCCAGTGGGCCAGGCCAGCTCTGCGTCTGTGATTCTTAGTGTCTCCTCGCTGGGACACAGAGCTACTCAGTCAGCCCTGAGCACAGGAGCCTGGAGGGAAGGGAGGGCCTCTGCTCTCACCCCTGGAGGAACACAGGCCATGCTGTAGAGGACTGTCTGCCGCGGGCACGGTCTGTAGACTCTGACCAGAAAACTAAGGCAAGTTGATGGACCCTTGTGAAGAGAAAAAAAGCCAAATCCACAGGCTCTAATTTTTACGTGTGAACCACTAGGCGAAATTTCTGCATCATTATAACTTTTCTGTTGTCTTTGGTTTGCTTTATTGTTGTTGTCATTTTTCTTTCTTTTTTTTTCTTTTTTTCGTAGAGTTCACACAGGTTTGATAGGAAATTGGGAAGAAGGACATTCAGATCCAGTAGCTACACCCAAGTATAGTAATTGTGCATTCAATTTACATTAGACTTCAGAGATTCAGACTACAGTGGTCTAAGCAGGCTGGGTATTTGTCCCACTTCCCCATGTGTCTGTGTCACTGTGACCAGCACTACTAGGCCAGATTGCACGGTAATAGTCAGTCTCGTCCTCAGGTTGCAGCCCAGAGATGAGCAAAAGCCCTGCATTGGCCGAGGCATCTTTGGACCCAGAGAAGTGGCTGGGGACCCCGGGGCCCTGGTGCTTATCTGAGTCTGAGTAGTAGTACAGGAGATACCGGGGAGGGCTCCCTGCCATCTGCTGGAACCAGTATATGTTATAGCTTCCAACATTGATGTCCCTGCTCAGAGTGCAGGTGAGTCTGGCTGTTGTTCCCAGTGATGCAGAGAGGGAGGCTGGCTGAGTCACGACAGGCTGGGACAGGGAACCTGAAAACACAGACACAGCAGAGGGAAGACAAGGGACAGGGAACATGGGATTAGGAAGCTGAGCCAGAGGGGTTTCACTCTGGCTGCAGGCCCACGCTGGGACACTGGGTCCTGTCCCTACCTGTGCAGTGGCAGAAGAGCAGGAGGAGGACCGGGATCCAGGCCATGGTGACACACTCCTTTCCTACACCACAGAGCCGGGGCTGGGCTGCCCCAGGCTTGTCTTAACCCCAGTCCACAGAACTCACAAGGAGGGGCTATTCATGCAAATGGGACCCACCCCTGCTCCTTGCTCCTGTGCACTTAGAGGTCTGCAGCTCCTTGACAGGAAGACTATGTGATGCACTAGTTTTCCCCTGGGTGGGCCTGGAAGAAGCAGCTGTTGGGACCACACACAGGCCCAGGTTCAGGGACTCCTCCAGGAACAGAGAGGACACACCTGCCCTGTCCCCACTGGAAACAGGGGTCCAGTCTTGGGGCTTTCTGTCTTGGAGGGCTACTCAGCAGGGAGCCCCCATCCTGCAGAAAGCTGAAGACCTTGTCACCATGTCCCCTGCTGGTGTCTGGGTGAACCTCTCCTTTCCCAGTGCAGGCTTCCCTGCTGCCTGTGTTTCCACGACCTGAGAGTGACCCTCCAGGGAAAGAGAAAGGTCCTGCTCTACATCAGGCATCATCCATGGATGGGGTCTGATGAGAGGGACACATGCAGTCCTGACTCAGTACAACCTGTGAACCACTATGGAGCTGAGGACAAGACACATGGAAGAGGGAATAGAAACCATCTGTCCCAATGGTACAGCTCAGATGATGCATGCTGGCTCTGGGTGCCAGATGTGGACAGGAGCTCACCTAGGGGACACACACTCACACAGGAGGACACGTAGCATGGGCATGCCGGGTCCCTCCAGAGCAGGGGAGACAAGACACAGCAAACCCTGATGAGGGTGCTACAGGTGTGGGGACAGAGCAGGGCTGGGCATCCAGCAGGGACCACTGCAAGGCCATCTTGCGACCTCATCTCCGTGTTCTGGGAGACTTGCAATCCTGTCTGTGCAAATCATCAAGAGCACCTGCTAGACACAAGGAGAGGGAACCTGCCAGCTGAGGGATTGGGGGAGCACCAGTGCCGTCTGGTAGACACAGGATGCACCGTGACCCAGGGCCTGGAGCTGGGGCCTGGGTCCCTGCCCCTCATCCCCCCTAATCACTGCTGCAGACTCTTCACGGTGGATTCTGACACTAACACATATGCATGGAAGTTTCCCCCATGTGTTTTGTGGCCTGATAACTCACGTCTTTCTCCTGCGTCCTATTCCATGTGTGGACATACAGATATTGTTTAACCATTCTAAAGGATGCGTTGGTCACTTTCAAGTCTTGGCAATCATAAATAAGACAGCAACAAACACTTAGGTGCATATTCTAGTTGCACACAAGAACCTCACTTAGAGTAATCCGTAGGACTATTCTTTTTGCATTATATCGTTAAGGCTTTGTTTGCCGTGGAAGACACTGCCAAGGAATCTTCCCAGTGATGGGGCTTTTTGCACTCCCACCAGCAGTGAATGAGAGTTCCTGCTGCCCCACATCCTCGGTAGTATTGGTGCTGGCACTGTATTGAACTTTAGCCATGGTCATGGGAGGCCTCTGGTACGTCCTTGTTCAATTTGTAATACCACAATGACATATGAAGTTGGAAATCACTTTGCATGTGTAATAGTCATTTTGTCTATCTTCCTTGTTAAGGGATCTGTTCAGATCTGCCCATTGGGGAGGCACTGCCCAGCACCAGGGAATTCAGGAGTTCAGCAGAGCTCTATGTCAGCAAAAAGGGAGAAAGTGAGTGTGGAGTCTGACACAAGACTCGATCCCAACACCCTGGGATCATGACCTGAGCTGAAATCAAAGAGTTGGACACTCAACCAACTGAGCCACCCAGGTGACCCTCAACAGTTTATTTTGAAGTAACCTCTGTACCTAAAGTGGGGCTTGAACTCACGAACCCAAGGTCAAGAGTTGCATGCTCTAACCACTGAGACAGCCAGGCTCTCCTCCACTGAGTCATTTGTAACTCTGAACAAGCTAGTTTGCCTTCGAAAATATGAACACAGGGTGAGTAAGGATCACTCTGAAGATATAACTGAAGGAAGGGATATGGCACTCTCAGATCATCTTATTTCCAGACAACAA
This sequence comes from Panthera onca, assembly GCF_046562875.1. Classification (NCBI taxonomy): domain Eukaryota; kingdom Metazoa; phylum Chordata; class Mammalia; order Carnivora; family Felidae; genus Panthera; species Panthera onca. Next base: position 19,842,145 of record NC_138350.1, read on the forward strand.
TAATCTTTTGGAAGATCTGACAACAAAAGTCACTCCTGGAACCTCTTGACAGGGGATGCCACCAGGTCTAGAGAGTGGAGGGAGATTTTCTCTCACTTCCCCATGGATCTAAAGCACTGTGTAAGCATTGGTACTATCTTGGCATATAGGACACTAAGAGTCGCTTCCTTGCACACAAGATTCCAGAGACGTCAGAACATATGCATTGGTCAAAACATCGTTGGGTCCAGAAAATGACAGGGCACTGGGATCTCTGGTGTGGTATTTGACCCTGCCTTGAATCGCAGGAGATATCACGGAGGGTTCCATGGCTTCTACTGGCACCATTATGCATATTTCTTAAAACAACAATGATGCCACTTCTCAGGGTAAAAATGAGTCTATTTGATTCTTCAGAGATTCGGATAAGGAGGGAGTCTGAGTCAGCACAAGCTGGCAGAAAGAACTTGCAAACACAGACACTCATGGGTGATGGGGCAGGGATGGAGGTGAAGCTGCTTGGAGGTCTGATCCAAAGGTGTGGACATAGGCTCAGAGGCTGCTTTGGATCACTGAGGACCGTCCTTACCTGTGTGGTAAGAAGAGAACACAAGGAGAAGAGGTTACACCATGGTGGTCACAGTCCTCCTGAGAACCCATGGCTAGAGCTAGGCTGTCCCAGGCATTTCTTATCTCCTTCAGTGGCCTCTGGGAGATGCGGTTGTACTTAGGGTTGCATTTTCTTTCTTGATAGTATCTTTGGGTGTACAAAAATAGGAACTTTTGAGAAGCCCAATTGATGATCTCCCCCCCCCCTTTTTTGGTGTTTCTTATGATATCCTACATGAAGAATTTCTTGACAAGCTCAAAAATCATGGGGATTTCCATCTAAGATCTTTATAGTTTTAGCTCTAAAATTTAGATCTTTGATCCATTTTACATCCATTTTTGTTTATAGTATGTGGTAAGAGTCTAACTTCATACTTTTGTGTGTAGATATCTAGTTGGTCCAGCACCATTGGTTGGAGAGACCTTTTTTTTCAGAGTACATTCTCTGAGCACCCTTTTGAAAATCAATTGACCATAGATGAATGATTCATTTCTGGCCTCTGAGATATGTTTTACTATTCCCTATGTCTATCCTCAGGCAGGTACCACATTCATGTTGACTATAGCTTCATAAGTGAGTTTTAGTGAGTTTTGAAATCTAAAAAAAATTTTTTTAATGTTTATATATTTTTGAGAGAGAGAGAGATGGACACAGAGTGCGAGCAGGGGAGGAGCGGAGAGACAGGGACACACAGAATCCGAAGCAGGCTCCAGGCTCTGAGCTTTCAGCACAGAGCCCAATGTGGGGCTCCAACTCATGTGAGAACATGACCTGAGCAGAAGTTTGATGTCCAACCAACTGAGCCACGCAGGTGCCCCAGTGAGTTTTGAAATCTAGAATTGTCAGTCCTGAAAATATGTTCTTCTTCAGAATTTTTTGCATGTTCTGAGTCCATGCAATTCCACAGAAATTTTAAGATCGTCTTTTCTTAGAGTACAAAATAGGCATGTGGGCATTTGATAGGGATTGCATTTAATCTACTAATTGCTACGGAGAGTATAGCTTCCTAACAATTGTAGTTCTTTACATTTTGTAAGGTAAATAAGATAAAATAATAAAAAATTTCAGTATGAACCATCTGTTTATCTACTTTTGTCTTAGTACAGAAAAACTATAAAGATAAATGTGGGGCCATTAGTAAACTTGGGTTGTTATTTATTTAAATATTTTATTATGTTTCTAGAAATTGTGAAAGGCAGTCATAAATTTGCTAATCTAAAGAATACTGGCATAGCAAACAGTTCACAGTTGCTTCCTATTTAATTTTCACTAGAAAACTAAGGTCTCTAGAGTTAGGAATTCTAATAAATATAACTTAGGCTACTAAAAACAATAAGGAAAACAGCTATGTGCTCCAGGAAAGTAAGACGTGTGTTTTTTGAGGGGGAAAAGTATGAAGAAAGGGAATACATTTTGTGTTGAAGGAAAAGAAAAATAATATTGTCCTAACATGAGTCCGGTTATTCAAAGAATCCTTAGATCGAGATCTAAATGTATAAGAGAAAGCTGTAGTAGGATTTTGGAAAAGAAACCTGGAAAGGAATTTTAAGTGTGGTCAGTACTGATTAAATTTTAAAAATATTCAGTAAAGAAATGATGTTTCATATCAAAATACATGGATGAAAAATCAAAATTGTGTTTTCTCTGGGTTAAAAGGTCAAAATTCTCTTGAACTATTGGTCTGCTCTTATTAAAAATGGAAACAAAAGGTTTATTCACTTTTAACCTTATCTGCCTAGAATACAAGCACTCTGTTTTACCAAAATACTTCCTATGTTTATCAGAAATGTCATTCATTGAAAACAAATTGTTTATAATATTTCAGAAGTCCTACATGTTGCTTATAACTAGGTAACTTTCTCTACTTGCCTTTAAAATGTGTTTGTTTGGGTGTCAGAGGAATAAACACATTTTCTTGTCAATTGCATCGTAATGAACTCTACTCACATCTTTGGCCATGACCACTTTTACAGCTTCTCATGCACAGTGACCATGTTACTCCCATGCTCCTGCAATGTGTTTCATCATCAAGGATATTCATGGAGAGGACTTTTGACAAACTTCGGGTTTTGATACCATTAGGATAGTAACACCGAGGTGTAAATTCCAAGAACTAATAGGAAAACTGGATTCAAATGGCACAAAACTTAATACCATGGCACTGAATGTACAGAGAAGGATAAATAAAATTTTCGTGACATTTTCTTTAAAACATTGCTGCCTTTTAAAAACAGTTTCTTTCCTTCAGATTCAAGGAACTTCTTTTAAGCACACTTACGTATAATGACATGATGAAATCTACCTGTGTCAACCAATGAAGCCATTTAGTTTTCTCCCTACCTGATCCTTCCAGAACTCATAAAGTGTCAGTGACTCTCTCATATTTTTATGGCGATACATTTATTAGCACAAGTTTGATAAGATTCCATTTTTCTTGTAACAGACTACAATTGGAAACATTGGTTGTATTACCAAGATATTGACTAGAATGTCATATTTGAAAGGGATATGCAGATGCAAATACTCCACATCACCAGACAGCTTTACATACCTAACATTAACTTTATGGTTCCAATGCAGCTTCTTGGAAGTATCAGCCTGCCACCTGCTTACAGAGTTCCCAGCAACTCTTCCAGTGCGTCAAGCAGGACATTTTCTGGAAGTTGCAGGAAACTTGGGATTGCTGGGACCCTGAGCACAGAGAAATTGCCCACTTCTATAGGTGTTGCAGGCTAAGTCTGATGGCAGGTTTTTGGCACCAGTTTGGCTGGACTTTTGGCCTGCAGGGGCTGCTAAATGTTCACTCTAGAGGTTTCTTATAAAAGTCCCAGCAAAGCAAGTTTTAAAGAGTCTATATGGTCAACAGCTATTTTGCTGTAGTTAGGTAAATAATCATCACACCAAGTTCTTTTTGAAATCACACTTATTTTGCAAACAAATGAATGTCCATTAGGCTGTAAGGAATAAAAACAAGGGTGGTTGTAGAGGAAATAATTTTTTTCAATAAACACATGGGTACATACTTGATTCTAATCCTGTTCATTAAAACCTGGACTAGAACCTGATTTCCATAGCTTCCTACAATGTCTGGCTATAGGTCTCAAACCTAACATTTTGATTTTTCTCCCATCAAATGAGCTGGACTAACACTGCCCTTTGCCAGGTGTCATGCAAAGTAAATCCGAACAACTTGCTGTAACTTCAGAGAAAGTTGATGTACCTTCACAGCAACTCACACACAGGCAGTCTTCATGTTCTTCCTCTCCTTCCCTTCCCCATCCTCAGCCCCTGATTCCTTCCCGTCCTGAGGCCCCTGACCTTCCCCAACCCTCCACCTCTCATCCAGAGCCCCAAACCTGACTATGGCTCAGTCCACAGCCCCTGCCAAGTCACACCTTCCTGCTCCCCTCCTGCTCCTTCCTTATCTGTGCACAACTGGGATGTCATTACGGGGCATCAGATCTGGGGTTCACTGTCAAACTCTACAGTGCTCCAGCTCTAACCCCAAAGACCTCACTCCTCCTCAAGATCCTGGGACACAACCTTCCTTTACAACACGTTTAGGTTCTGTGTCCTCTCTCTTGTCCTAGACACCGTCAACTCCCTGAACATGGGGACCCTTCCTGTCACGTCCACATGGGTCCCACATCCCTAGAGTCATTTGTGGCATACACTAGGTGTTCAGGAAGTGCTATGGATGCACATTATCTGGGCAGCACTGTATCAACACTCAGACACACCTGGACTCTTTGTTCCTGGCTTGGTCCTGACCTATCACAGACCTGTCCCCAGGACAGCTGGCCCCTGACACCCAGGAATTTCTCCTCAGTAGGAGAATCTCCTACAATGTGTTCCTGCCAAAGATAGGCTTGGGGGCCTGAAGTTAATAGAATATGGATCATTTGCTAACCAAAGTTCCTTGAAATGGTTCTCACACCACAGTTTACACCAAACGAAGGAAGCAGCTGACTTGGCCAAAGAGAGGAGGCTGCGAGAGGAGCCCTGATGCTGGGGAAACAGCAGATTTTTGTCGCACTTCCCCAAAGCACTGAGCACTGTGTAAGCAGTGAGATTCTTGTCCCACGCTGAGTTGTAATAATCAGCCTCGTCTTCCGCCTGGAGCCCAGTGATGGTCAATGAGCCAGAATTGCCAGACCCAGAGCCAGAGAACTGGTCTGGGACCCCCAAAAGATGAGTGTTCTCATAGATGATGGTTTTAGGGGTCATCCTTGGGAGCTGTTGGTACCAAAACACACAATAACCGGCCCCAATGGTGGCTGGGCTTCCAGTGCAGAAAATGGTGAGCGTCTGGCCCAGGGACCCAGACACCGAAGATGGTTGAGTCAGCACAGACTGGGCCAAGGACCCTGGAAGAAGAAGAGACAGAGAGGATGAGGCTGGGGTCTAGAGACAAGAGGAGGAAGCAGGGCCCCTTCCCCTGTCTCTGCATCCAGTCACCTGTGCAGTGAGCAAGTACGATGAGGAAGAGAGAGACCCAGGCCATGGTAGAGGCCCGTTCCTCATGATTGCTCCTGCCCTCTGTGACCCCACAGCTGAGCAGACCTTCCCTAACCCCTCCTTCCCCTCTTTGTCCTCTGAGAGAGGGAGGACCCATCCATGCATGAGACCCTCAACTCTCTGACCCTTCACTGGCCCCAGTTGGTCCCTCATCCTGAGGAGGTCAGGCGTGGGCAGGGCAGGGGCTGTGTGGGGCCAGGGGGTGGGGAGGTCCCAGATGGGAGCCCTGAGCAGAAGGCAAAGGCAGTGCCAGGTGGCAGATCCCAAGTCTCAATAACCATGACCCCTCAGAACCAGGCCCTGAGTGACCCCTAGTGTCCAGTCACAGACACGCCATTGTGTGACATGGTGACCAGAGCCCATCAGAGAGACAGCTCCAGCCTCCCCACTGCTCCCTTGCTCGTTCATGGGTCAAGACTGAGCTGGTATCTCTGGGACACACTCCTTTGAGATCATGATCAAGTTCAGAACAGTGACAGGTCTCCATGGACAGGTGTTCCCTTCTGTCCAGGAGGCTGGCCGTTCCTCTTATGGGATTCCTCCCTGGTTTCTGGAACTCCCCTTCCACTCGTGTTCACACAGCCCTGAGGAGTTGGGGAGCACTCCTTTCCGGGTTGTGTAGAAGCACTCGTGTCTGTTCCTAGAAAGGTTAAGCCCTAAAAGCCTCGGTCATCTGTCACTATTTCCACCAGCTTAGAAAACAGTCCTCCTCACGCTGTGGGCACAGATTCCCTCCTATTATCTGTTCTGTAAACACATAGACCCAACTCTGCAAGAGCCCTGCCAAGTGAGGCTGTGTGTGGCATTGACCTCAGAGCACAAAGGGCAAACCTGCAGGGAGCTCTAGGAGGGAAGGAGTGACAGCTGCAGGTGTTCTGACAGGGACCTGTTTGCAGACTTCATGTGTTAATCACCTATTAGACAACAGTTACCTTAAAATGAATGTGTGTCATTTTTTCCAAAAACTCAGCTCCAAAAGAATGATTTAAACTCAGTGACAGTTTCAATGGGAAGGTACAGGTTCAACTGCGAGTGTGTTTCCCCGGACCCATGTTTATTGCAGACAGAATATGATTTAAAATAGTGGTTGCCAAATGCGTGAAAACATAATGGAAAATATGTGACATTTAGTTCTTGGTTGAATAGGGGCCAATACCTTGCTTAAATCACTTGATTCATTATTGTTATTACTATTCTTATTATTATTTTAATAAAGATTTTGCGTATTAGGTCTGGTCTAACAGGTAAAGTAGGAAAGCCCAACATGGTTCTCGGGGAAACATCATGAGGAGCCTGTTCCAGTGAACTTCACACTGATCTCTCTGGTGGAATGAACAAACACAAAGTTTGCTGCATGGAACGATAAGGGGTCAGACTCCTCTCAGGGTGGGTAAAGCAATAGTCACTGTGTCTTGTGTTCACCGTGTTCAGGATAGAAAAATTGCTCAGTCAGCCGCCACTGATTAGAGGAATGAATTGCCACTAGCTAAGACCAATTTGACCCAGAAAATTCTTTCAAAGATCCCATATAAATGCCAGCTGAGGTGGAGATAAGGGGCACTGTGTCTCTGAGGTCACAGGCCCTGTAGCCCTGAGTTGAGACAGACGTTTCAGCAGAGGCCTATCCTGGCTGGAGGTGTCACTGGAGTGTCTGGGGGTGACAGTCCAGCCCTGAGAGGATGCAGAGTGTGCCTCGTGTCCCTGTGGGTTTTGAGCTCCAAGGGAGCAGCACTGAGGCTGCTGTCCCAGAATCAGTGCACTGATCAGCTTCAGGCGCTACCTGGAATCCAGACATCGTTGGGGGCTCAGCCGCCCATGGGGACAGAGACTCACCCAGGGATCCCTGAGCGTCAGCCTCATCCCAGGAGAGCAGGTGTTCAAAGCAAGTCCTGCCCTCCTGATGGGACTCCAGTGACACTCGCTGTCACTGGGTTTCCTGCTCATGGGGATTCTGTTTCCTCGATTGTGACGCTGATGAAGGCTGGGTGAGCACAGGTTGACAATGACTCCTGGGGAGACAGAGGAACCTGGAAAGTGTCAAGTCCAGGACACTATACACTAGCTCATGCTGGACAAAGCAGGAAAGAATATCCAATGGGAAGAAGACAGTGTCTTCAACAAATGGTGTGGAGTAAACTGGACAGCAACGTGCAGAAGAACGACTGTACCACATTCTTACACCATAATCAAAAATGAACTCAAAATAGATGAAAGACCCACGGGTGAGACAGGGAACCATCAAAATCCAAGAGAAGCACGCAGACAGCAACGTTTGACCTCGGCCATAGCAAATTCTTACTGGAACTGCAGGACACAAGGGCGGGCCTCCCCTCGATGAGCCACTCGGCATAAAGTTTTTTTTATTTATTTAAAAATTTTCGTGTGTTTATTTACTTTTGAGACAGAGAGCAACAGAGCATCGGTGGGGGAGGGGCAGAGACAGAGGGAGACACAGAATCTGAAGCAGCTTCCAGGCTCCGAGCTGTCAGCACAAAGCCCCATGCAGGGCTCAATCCCACGAACCGGGAGACCATGACCCGAACAGAAAAGGACACTTAATGACTGAGCCACCCAGGCTCCCTGGGATGAAGATTATTTTGAGTTAAAAAGCAGTCAAGGTCCACACACACAGGAAAAGCTCTTCATGTCTCTTCAACTGACTAAAAAACTCAGTGCGAGCACCTGCTCTGGGAAGCCAGCTGGCACCACAGACAACTGCACTAGGATATGGACATGGTGGGGGAGACCGTGGGGGGGGGGGGGAGGAGGGGCAGCCAGCAAGCCCTGTTTGGTCACAGTCCTCTGTGTCCCATCATTTCCCAGGGGCCCTGCACACATTGTTTTCCCAACATCTACTCTAGTCTTCTTCTTCTCTGTGATGTGCATTTCTTTGCATTGAATACTAGACCCCTACCTCGTCTATGTAATTCAGAAAAACATAGATCTCATTTTGTCTGCGTGTCTTTTGACTTTCTAGGTCTCTGTTGATTCCCATATGTTCACTATTAAATTTCTTCTGTGTCATTTCAGCCTCCTCAAGGACAGGTCTCACCATAGAGGACTCTCCCCTACAGGAGCCTCCACAGAAGCTTCTCAAAAAAAGAGGCTTGGAGACAAGGTCTGTGGACCCAGGGGTTTTGGTCTCACTTCCTCATTATCTGAGACACTGTGAGTAACCAAAGCTGCTTCCACTGCCATGTGCTATAGCACAGTAATAGTCAGCCTCGTCCTCAGGCTGCAGCCCAGAGATGAGCAGAAGCCCTGCATTGGCCGAGGCATCTTTGGACCCAGACACTCGATTGGGGACCCCGGGTCCCAGCTCATTGCTGGAGTCTGAGTAGTAGTACAGGAAATACCGAGGAGGGCTCCCTGGCTTCTGTTGGTACCAGTATATGCTTTTACTACCAACACTCACGTCCCTGCCGAGGATGCAGGTGAGTCTGGCTGTTGCTCCCAGAGATGCAGAGAGGGAGGCTGGCTGAGTCACGACAGGCTGGGACAGAGAACCTGCAAACACAGACACAGCAGAGGGAAGAGAAGGAACAGCGCACATGGGATTAGGGAGGTGAGCCCAAGTGATTTGACCCTGGCTTCAGGCCTACCCTGGGGCACTGGGTCCTGTCCCTACCTGTGCAGTGGCAGAGGAGCACGAGGAGAGCATGGGTCCAGGCCATGGTGACACAGCCCCTTCCTAGACCACAGAGCTGGGGCTGAGCTGCCCTGGGCCTGTCTTATCCTGGTCCGCAGAGCACACAAGGAGGGGCTGCTTATGCAAATGGGACCCACCTCTGTTTCTCCCTCCTGTGCACTTAGAGATCTGCAGCCCATTGACAGGAAGGCTATGTGATGTACTAGTTTTCCCCTGGGTGGGCCTGGAAGAAGCAGCTGTTGGGACTACACACAGGCCCAGGTTCAGGGACTCCTCCAGGAACAGAGAGGACACACCTGCCCTGTCCCCACTGGAAACAAGGGGTCCAGCCCTGGGGCTTTCTGTCCTGGAGGGCTACTCAGCAGGGAGCCCCCATCCTGCAGAAAGCCGCAGACCTTGTCACCGTGTCCCCTGCTGGTGTCTGGGTGAACCTCTCCTTTCCCAGTGCAGGCTTCCCTGGTGCCTGTGTTTCCACGACCTGAGAGTGACCCTCCAGGGAAAGAGAAAGGTCCTGCTGTACCATCAGGTATCGTCCATGCATGGGGGGTCTGTGAGAAGGAAACATGCAGTCTTGACCCAGGAGAACCCATGAACCACTATGGAGCTGAGGACAAGACACATGGAAGAGGGAATAGAAACCATCTGTCCCAATGGTACAGCTCAGATGATGCATGCTGGCTCTGGGTGCCAGATGTGGACAGGAGCTCACCTAGGGGACACACACTCACACAGGAGGACACGTAGCATGGGCATGCCGGGTCCCTCCAGAGCAGGGGAGACAAGACAAGGCAAACCCTGATGAGGGTGCTACAGGTGTGGGGACAGAGCAGGGCTGGGCATCCATCAGGGACCGCTGCAAGGCCATCTCGTGACCTCACCTCCGTGCTCTGGGACACTTGCAATCCCATCTGTGCAAATCATTAGGAGCACCTGCTAGACACTGTGGGGACCTTCCAGCTAAGGAACTGGGGGAGCACCAGCGCCCTCTGGTGGTCACGGGACGCACAGTGACCCAAGGCCTGGAGCTGGGGCCTGGGTCTCTGCCTCTCATCCCCCCTACTCACTGTTGCAGACTCTTCACGGTGGATTCTGACACTAACACATATGCATGGAAGTTTCCCCCATGTGTTTTGTGGCCTGATAACTCACGTCTTTCTCCTGCGTCCTACTGCATGTGTAGACATATTAGCTATTGTTTACCCATTTTAAAGGATGTGTTGGTCACTTTCGAGTCTTGGCAATCATAAATAAGACAGCAACAAACACTTAGGTGCATATTCTAGTTTGCACACAAGAACATCATTTAGAGTAATCCGTAGGACTGTTCTTTTTGCATTATATCGTTAAGGCTTTGTTTGCCGTGGAAGACACTGCCAAGGAATCTTCCCAGTGATGGGGCTTTTTGCACTCCCACCAGCAGTGAATGAGAGTTCCTGCTGCCCCACATCCTCGGTAGTATTGGTGCTGGCACTGTATTGAACTTTAGCCATGGTCATGGGAGGCCTCTGGTACGTCCTTGTTCAATTTGTAATACCACAATGACATATGAAGTTGGAAATCACTTTGCATGTGTAATAGTCATTTTGTCTATCTTCCTTGTTAAGGGATCTGTTCAGATCTGCTCATTGGGAAGGCACTGCCCAGCACCAGGGAATTCAGGAGCTCAGCAAGAGCTCTATGTCAGGAAAAGGGAGAAAGTGAGTGTGGAGTCTGACACAGGACTCGATCCCAACACCCTGGGATCATGACCTGAGCTGAAATCAAAGAGTTGGACACTCAACCAACTGAGCCACCCAGGTGACCCTCAACAGTTTATTTTGAAGTAACCTCTGTACCTAAAGTGGGGCTTGAACTCACGAACCCAAGGTCAAGAGTTGCATGCTCTAACCACTGAAACAGCCAGGCTCTCCTCCACTGAGTCATTTGTAACTCTGAACAAGCTAGTTTGCCTTCAAAAATATGAACACAGGGTGAGTAAGGATCACCTTGAAGATATAACTGAAGGAAGGGATATGGCACTCTCAGATCATCTTATTTCCAGACAACGATAATCTTTTGGAAGATCTGACAACAAAAGTCACTCCTGGAACCTCTTGACAGGGGATGCCACCAGGTCTAGAGAGTGGAGGGAGATTTTCTCTCACTTCCCCATGGATCTAAAGCACTGTGTAAGCATTGGTACTATCTTGGCATATATGACACAGAGTCACTTCCTTGCACACGAGATTCCAGAGACGTCAGAACATATGCATTGGTCAAAACATCTTTGGATCCAGAAAACGACAGGGCACTGGGATCTCTGGTGTGGTATTTGACCCTGCCTTGAATCGCAGGAGATATCACGGAGGGTTCCATGGCTTCTACTGGCACCATTATGCATATTTCTTAAAACAACAATGATGCCACTTCTCAGGGTGAAAATGAGTCTATTAGATTCTTCAGAGATGCGGACAAGGAGGGTGTCTGAGCCAGCATGGGCTGGCAGAAAGAATTTGCAAACACAGACACTCATGGGTGATGGGGCAGGGATGGAGGTGAAGCTGCTTGGAAGCTGATCCAAAGTTGTGGACATAGGCTCAGAGGCTGCTTTGGATCACTGAGGACCGTCCTTACCTGTGTGGTAACAAGAGAACACAAGGAGAAGAGATTACACCATGGTGGTCACAGTCCTACTGAGAACCCATGGCTGGAGCTAGGCTGTCCCAGACATTTCTTATCTCCTTAAGTGGTCTCTGGGAGATGGGGTTGTACTTAGGGTTGCATTTTCTTTCTTGATAGTATATTTGGGTGTTCAAATATAGTAACTTTTGAGAGGCTCAATTGATGATCTCCCCCCCTTTTTTTGCTGTTTCTTATGATATCCTATGTGAAGAATCTCTTGCGAAACCCAAAAATCATGGGGATTTCCTTCTTGTTTTCCTCTAAGATCTTTATGGTTTTAGCTCTAAAATTTATATCTTTGATCCATTTTACATCCATTTTTGTTTATAGTATGTGGTAAGGGTCTAACTTCATTCTTTTGTTTTTTTGTGTGTGGATATCTAGTTGGTCCAGGACCATTGGTAGGAGAGAACTTTTTTTCACACTACATTCTTTGAGAACTCTTTTGAAAATCAATTCACCATAGATGAATGATTTCTTTCTGGCCTCTGAGATAAGTTTAATTTATCCCTCTGTCTATCCTTAGGCCGGTACCACATTCATCTTGACTATAGCTTTGTAAGTGAGTTTTGAAATCTAAAAAAAAATTTTTTTAATGTTTATATATTTTTGAGAGAGAGAGAGATGGACACAGAGTGCGAGCAGGGGAGGAGCGGAGAGACAGGGACACACAGAAGCCAGCTGGCACCACAGACAACTGCACTAGGATATGGACATGGTGGGGGAGACCGTGGGGGGGGGGGAGGAGGGGCAGCCAGCAAGCCCTGTTTGGTCACAGTCCTCTGTGTCCCATCATTTCCCAGGGGCCCTGCACACATTGTTTTCCCAACATCTACTCTAGTCTTCTTCTTCTCTGTGATGTGCATTTCTTTGCATTGAATACTAGACCCCTACCTCGTCTATGTAATTCAGAAAAACATAGATCTCATTTTGTCTGCGTGTCTTTTGACTTTCTAGGTCTCTGTTGATTCCCATATGTTCACTATTAAATTTCTTCTGTGTCATTTCAGCCTCCTCAAGGACAGGTCTCACCATAGAGGACTCTCCCCTACAGGAGCCTCCACAGAAGCTTCTCAAAAAAAGAGGCTTGGAGACAAGGTCTGTGGACCCAGGGGTTTTGGTCTCACTTCCTCATTATCTGAGACACTGTGAGTAACCAAAGCTGCTTCCACTGCCATGTGCTATAGCACAGTAATAGTCAGCCTCGTCCTCAGGCTGCAGCCCAGAGATGAGCAGAAGCCCTGCATTGGCCGAGACATCTTTGGACCCAGAGAAGCAGCTGGGGACCCCAGGGCCCTGGTGCTTATCTGAGTTTGAGTAGTAGTACAGGAAATACTGGGGAGGGCTCCCTGGCTTCTGCTGGACCAATTTATGTAGTAGCCTCCAACACTGAACCCGCTGTTCAGGGTGCAGGTGAGTCTGGCTGTTGTTCCCAGAGATGGCAGACAGGGAGGGCGGCTGGGTCAGCACAGGCTGGGACAGGGAACCTGCAAACACAGACACTCGTCAGTGATGGAACCAGAAATGCGGGGAAAATGTCCCAAAATGCTGAGCATGGGAAGCATCCTTTGAGGCCCACCTGTGTCCCTGAGGCCAGTCCCTACCTGTGCAGTGAGACAGGAGTATGAGGATGAGAAGAGGCCAAGCCATGGTGACACAGACCCTGGTACCCACACTGGGCTGGGCTGCCCCAGGCCTCCTTTTCTCCTCCACCCTCTGCCACAGGAGGAGCTGTCCATGGAAATGAAGTCCATCTAGTGACTGCCCAGACACTCCCTGAGCCCTGGTGCTTCAGCCCAGCTGAAGGACACACCCTGGGGACGATGGAGGTTGGCTTCACCACTGGGGAGAACCCTGGGAGGAAGCACCTGCATGCACAATGCACAGGTTCCTGCTCAAGGGACCTTGCCACACCAGAAGGGACACACATGCTGACTTCCCATCAGGGAGCCCAGAGCCCAGTCCCCAGGCCCAGGCTCTGCACAGTTGTGAAGACACCACAGGGTACTCCCACAGCATCCCCTCTTGGCTGACAGGCACATACCTCACTGTGTCCAACAGCCCTGAGAGCCCAGCTGGCTTCCTCAGCTCCTTTTGTTCACACATCCTTGAGCTGAATCATGGCCAACGTGATCCAATAGTACCGCCTGTGATGACTGCAGTGTTTTGCACTCTCAGAAGGAGTCCTGGTCTCTGTGAGACGCAAACATTACCTCCCATTAGTGGTAAGTTGACATCTGGCAGAAGATGCTGCAGACATCATATCCCTGCACTGGTGTGCGAGGTAGCATCTGTAAACCTTGGGAATGTTTTTCAGCTCCTATGCATTGTAGCGATGGATGCCAACGAGTGTCCAATAAATTGGGTTTTGTTTTAATCTGCGATTTTTCAGCTCATTTATTGGCTAAGTGATTTATCAAGGAAAGGGAAAACAATGAATTTATCTTTGATGAAGTCCAATGTATCAGGTTTTTTATGGCTTGTGCTAATGGGGTCTTATCTAAACATGTTTATACAAACCCTAGAGCCTGACGACTTTTTCCATTTTTATGTTTACAACTGTATACTTTACAATTATGTCAATAATCCTTTCAGTGAATTTTTTTATGAAGTCAGAGTTTTCGGTGAGATTCATTTCTCTCGATGGATATCCTGTGGTTCTGTGGACATTTGTTCAAAGGCCATCCTTCCTCCTCTGAAAGGCTTCTGCAACCTTGTCAATAAGGTTTTCTACTCCATAAGTATCCATAAGTATTTCTTATCCATACTTTTATGAGTTTGGTTCTGAGTTTTCTGTTCTGTTACATTGGCCACTGTGTCTATCTTCCATCCATACCACTCTGTCTTCTTGTGATAGGAATTGAATTACACTTTTCTACAAGTTGGGAAGAATTGTCATCTCTACTATATTGACTCTTCTAATCCTTAAACACAACATATCCCTCCACGGTTTGGGATCCACTTTGATTACATTTCCCAGCACTGTCGAGATTTCAGCATCCATGACCTGTACGTGTTTTGTTAAATATTCACCCAAATACTTCATCATGGAGTGGTTTGAAGTGTTATTCTTACATTGTTTTTCACAAGTTTATTGCTCATACAGACGCAACTAAATCATCTTTCTACGTTGTTCTTGTGTTCTGCCACCTTCCCGAAATTGCTTATTACTCTTTGAATTCAAATATTTACATACATATTCATAGCTCCCTTTGTATTTTTCTCTTATATCATCCTCTGGCCTGAAAATAGGGGCAGTAACGTCTTGTTCTCCTTAGTCTGTACGCCTCTCTTTGTTTGACTTGTCTTATGGTTTGGTCAGGCACATCCAGTCCTATGGCTAACAGCAGTGTTGAGACTGGACATGATGACCTTGGTAGCTGCCCTGGGGGGAAAGCATTCAGAGCTTACCTCAGTGTGTGTTAGCTGTGGTGTTTCATCATTTTCTTTATCAAGGTGAGGATGTGCTCCTCTATTTTCATTCTCTGAGAAATGTTGTCTTTTTCATTCATTCATTCATTCATTCATTCTCATTCTTTGTCATGAATAGGTTTTGCATTGTGTGAAATGCTTTTTCTGTATTGATTGATAAGACCAGGGTTTTTGATTTTGTAAGTAATTTTTAAAATTCAGTGTATTCATTTATTTATTTAGAGAGAGAATGATAGCTTGAGCTGGGGATGGGGAGAGAGAAGAGGAGAGAAAAGATCTCAAGTAGATTCCACGTTGTCAGCATGGAGCCCCATGGAGCGCTTGACCTCAGGAACCCTGAGATCATTACCTGAGCTGAAATCAAGTGTCCTATGCTTAACTGTGCCAACCTGGTGCCCCAGGATTTTTCTTATTTGTCCTCTTAATATTGGAGATTACATTGACTGATTGTTTAATATAAAACTAGCCTTGCATCCCCACAATACACCCCATTTCATCGTTGTATTTCTTGTGATACATATATATAAGTGAACACTATTTTTTAATATTTTCTTTGAAATAGTTTTCTTGTTATTTGCGTGAGGTATTCCATTTTTTGTCTGTTTTGTGCTAGGGTGCTATTGACACCAGCTACTGAATGACAATTTTAGAAAGAATGATTTCTGGGGCATCAGGGTGGCACAGCGTACTATTCATGATTTCTGCACACGTTGTGGTCTCACGGTTCATGGCACCGAGCCCATCAGAGGGTTCCGTGCTGACAGTGCAAAGTCTGCTTGGGTTTCTCTCTCTCTTTCCCTCTTTCTTTCTCTCTCTCTCTCTCTCTCTCTCTCTCTCTCTCAAAAACAAACAAACTTAAAAGAAAAGAAAGAATTCTTACCTTAACTCAATTCAGCATATTGATCCACAAGCAAGGAATATCTATTCATTCATCCCAGTTTTCTCTAATTTCTCTTACAATGCTTTGTAGTTTTCCATATACAAGACTTCCAATTTTCCCAAAATATATCCTTAAGAATTACATAATTATATCACTATAAGTGGAACTGCTTTTATTTTTATATATTGATGGTTTATTGCCTCTATATAGACTACCATTTATCTCCTCATTCTGTTTTTGTAACCAGAAGGCCAGAATTGAACCAATCAGACCCAAACCATCTGCGACTGAGCCCTAGAGCTGATTGGGAATCAACACCTTTTGTTCTCGGACATCTCCACTGAATATTTTTTTTATCTCTCAGCAACAAAGTTTGCCTTTGAAAACATGAACACGGTGAGAATGGGTCGTCAGTGTAAAAATATAACTGAAGGAAAGGATATGACAGTGTCACATCATCTGTCTCTGGGACAACGGAGGGTCTGTTGAAGATCTGAGCACAGAAGTCACCCCCTGAGCCACCTGAAGGGTAACATCACCAGACGCAGAGGGTGAAGGGAGATTTTGTCTCACTTCCCAATGGGACTGACGCTCTACATAAGCATTAGCACTATCCTGGCATATGAGACAGTAATAGTCAGCTTCTCCTCATGCTGGAGTCCAGAGATATCAGAAAACCTGAACTGGTCAAAGCATCTTCGGATCCGGAAAATGATAGGAGGCCCAAGATCCCTGAAGTGCACCTGACTCTGATTTGAATCTCAGCAGAAACCAGGGATGGCTCTTTGCCTTCTGCCAGTGTCTATATATGGTGTCACTTCTCAGGGTATAGATGTGGGTCAGCACAGTCTGGGAGAGGTTTGCTTCTTCCAAACACAGACACTCCTGTGTAATGGGGCAGGGATGGAGATGAAGCTGCTTGGGGGTCTGATCCAAAGGGGTTGACAGAGGGGCAGGGGACTCCCCAGTTGTCCAAGAACCAGAAGGGAATGTGAGGGGACTACATGCAGCTGTATGTTCTGTCCATTTTCCTCCCGAGGGATGGACCCTGGAGATAGGAAACTACAGCAAGATCACTTCTAGTTTCCTCTGAAATCCTAACGTGGAGATGGAGGTCAGACATGAAGAGCCAAGGGAGAGACTGAAGGTCTGAGGGACCCAGGAACAGATGGGAAAAGAGGAGGGAGGGTTTGGGGGTGTTGGCAGGGAGAGTCTGTAGGATCTGGTCCAGATTCACAATAGCTGGTTCAGACAGAGGGTACTTTGACTATGACTAGGGTTATTGTCAATATATCATCTGTGGGTACATCAGCAGTGACAAAAGGTCCTACTTTAAGGAATCACATGGTGACACTGATGTGTGGACGAATGATTGCTGGGCAGCACGTTCAGGTGCAGACACAGTATTTATTCCTGCGCATCTTCTCCAGATCCCGTGGGAACATGCGGTTGGGCTCTGTTACGTCAACTGTCAGTGTCTTCCCGGGATGCCCAATTTTCTGTCACATTACATTCAAACATGAGCGTTTCTATTTTCCCTGTTCAAGGAAAGATCTTTCAGCAGAAGAATCCCATGTGCATGTGTCTCCAGGTGTTTCATACTGAAAAGATGCTCGGAATCATGATCTTTGTGCACAGGTATTTTCTCTCGCTTGCTCGCTGAGACGCTGTGAGCAATGAAAGCCGCTCCCACTGCCATCAGCTGTAGCACAGTAACAGCCTCGTCCTCAGGCTGCGGCCCAGAGAGGAGCAGAAGCCCTGCCTTGGACAAGGCATCTTTGGATCCAGTCAACAGGCTGGGTACCCTGGAGTCCTGCTGCTTATCTCAGTGGGTGTGATAGGATAGGTTGTACCAGGGAGGGCTGCCTGAGTGAACGCTCCTCAAGCAGCTGTGCAAGGACCACAGTGCAGTCCCACAGTGCACCCTGCTGGTCATGGGGCATTCACCTGGCCATGGCCCAAATCCCTATGCATCCTGCTGATTTTTGCAGCTCACAGGATCCCTGTGTATTCACACATCAGTGATCTGATCCACAGATAGTGTCATCCCGTTGCATTGCCCATGATTACCGTAGTGGTTTTCACTCTCAGAGGGAGTCCTGGTTGATGGAAGATGCAAGCATTTACCACAACTCCAAGTGAATCTGTGGGCACCCTAGAGAAGGTACTGCAAAAATCACATCCCTCCCTTGGTATGCAATGTTGAATATACCTACATTTGGAGTGTTAATAACACATGTGCATTGAAGCAATGGATTCCAAATACACTCCCATAAATTCAGCTTTATTTTATTCTGCGATGTTGCAGCTCATTTCATTGTCTTACTGATTTACTAAGTAAAGGAAAAACCATGAGTTTATCTTTGATGAAGTCCAATTTATCAGGTTTTTTTTACTTTATGGGTTGTGCTGATGGTGATTTGTCTCAACATTCTGGTTCAAATCCTAGATCCTAACGATTTTCTCCTCCATGTTTTCTCAAAGTTTACAACTTTATGTTGCACAGTTATGTCTAGGATCCATTTTAAAATTTTTCAGAAGGTAAGAATTTTAGTTGAGTTTCATTTCTCTCTATGGATATCCAAATTTTCTATGGCCATTTGTCCAAAAGGCCTTCTTTCCTCCTTTGAAAAGCTTCTGAAAGTTTATCAAAAATACTCTTCCACACTTTTGTCAGTCTGTTTTTCTGGTCTTTATTGGATTACATTGACAAATGTGTCTACCTTTCCATCCATATCAATCTGTCTTGTTATGATAGCAGTGGATTAACATTTTATACAATTTGAGAATAACATATTTTAGAAATTTATTTATTTTGAAAGAGTGAGAGTGGGAGAGGGGCAGAAAGAGAGGGAGAGAGAGAGAAAGAATTCCAAGCAGGCTCCCCACTGTCAGCACAAATGCTGATGTGAAGCTTAAACTCACGAACTGTGAGATCATGACCTAAGCCAAAGACAAGACCAGTTCGCTTAACTGACTGAGCCACCCAGGCATCCCAGGAAGAATGACATCTGCACTATGAGCCTTCCATACCACCAATAGGTCATGTCTCTCCATTCTTTTAGTTTGAATTTGATTTATCAGCATTGTCCACTTTTCAGCCTCCATGGCCTGTACATGTGTTGTTAAATATGCATCTAAATATTTCATTATTGAGTGGTTTTATGTGGTAATATAACCCAGATTTACATGTCCATTGCTGTATATACACATCTAAATGATCTGTATATATTGATCTTGTATTGTATGACCTTCCTGAAATTGTTTATTACTCTTTGACTTTATATATTTACATACATATTTGTATCTTCTTTTGTAGTTTTCCTTTAGATCATCCTTTCACCTGAAAAGAGGGATGTTTATGTCTTCTTTGTTGTCTGTATGCTTTTCATTTTTTTCTTGCTTTATGGTTCTGTCCCTGGGGTGGGGGGGGATCTTTCAGCGCTTCCCCTCCATGTATATTAGCTGAAGGCCTTTTATAGTTCCTTTATCAAGCTGAGGATGTGCTCCTCTATTTTTTGTTCTCTGATAATTTTTGTCATTTTTACTAACTGTCACTCATTCATTGTCTTTTATTATCATGAATCGATTTTGAATGGGGTGAAATGGCTTTTCTGTATTGATTGATAAAATAATGGATTTTTTTTTTGTCTTTAGTCTTTTAATACAAGACATTACATGGATTGATTTTTGACCTCCAGGTATTTGCGATCTTTCCCGTTTTGTTCTTGTGGTTGACTTCAAGTTTCATAGCATTGTGGTACGAAAATACGCATGGTATGATCTCAACCTTCTTATACTTGTTGAGAGCTGATTTGTGACCTAGTTTGTGATCTATTCTGGGAATGTTCCCTGTACACTTGAGAAGAATGTGCATTTTTCTGCTTTAGGGTGAAATGTTCTGAATATATCTGTTAAGTTCATCTGGACTAGTGTGTCATTCATATCCATTTTTCCTTATTGATTTTCTGCCTAGATGATCTGTCCATTGCTGTAAGTGGTTGTGAAAGTCCCCTACTACAGGTGTATTACTATCAATGAATTTCATCATGCTTGTTATTAACTCATTTATATATTTGGGGGCACACAAACACACAAATATGGACACTTGTTTGATTTTCTTCATGCATAGACCCCTTAATTATGATATAATGTCAATCTTCATCTCTTTACATTCTTTGTTTTGAAATCTAGTACGTCTGATATAAGCATGGCTGTTCTGGCTCTCTTTTGACATCCATTAGCATGATAGGCAGTTCTTCATTCTCTCACTTTCTTTTCCTTTAATTTTTTGATGTTTATTTATTTTTGAGAAAGAGAGAGAGAGGAGGGACAGAGAGAGAGGGAAACAGAGAATCCAAAGTGGCCTCCTCACTGTCAGCACAAAGTTGACTCAAACCCATGAACCATGAAATCATGACCTGAACCAAAAGTGGGACACTCAACCCTTGAGCCAGCCAAGCACCCATCCATCCCCTCATTTTCAATTCGCAGGTGTCGCCAGCTCTAAAATGAGTCTCTTGTAGGCAGCATATATATGGATACTGTTTTTTTTTTATTAATTCTGATACCTTACATCTTTTGATTGGAGCATTTAGTGCATTTACAGAGCGATTATTGAAAGATATGACCTTAAAAAAAGGGGGGGGGCGTGCCTGGGTGGCTCAGTCGGTTAGTGAAGTGCTTAGAAGAAAACCTACCACTCTAGTAACAATTAAAAATGTTAATTTCTAGGGGCGTCTGGGTGGCTCAGTCGGTTAAGTCTCCGACTTCGGCTCAGGTCATGATCTTGAGGTCCGTGAGTTCTAGCCCCGTGTCAGGCCTTGTGCTGACAGCTCAGAGCCTGGAGCCTGCTTCATATGCTGTGTATCCCTCTCTCTGACCCTCCCCTGTTCATGCTCTGTCTCTCCCTGTCTCAAAAATAAATAAACGTTAAAAAAAAAAAAAGAAAGATATGAATTTAGTGCCATTGTGTTGCCTGTAGAGTTGGTGTTTCTGGTGATATTCTCTGGTCCTTTCTACTCTTTGTTGCTTTGGCCTTCTTCTCCTCCTCCTCCCCCTCCTCCTCCCCCTACCTCCTCCTCCTCCTGCTCCTCTTCTTCTTCTTCTCCTCCTCCTCCTCCTGCCTCTCCTCCTTCTTCTCCTTAATCTCCTCCTCCTCCTCCTCCCCCTCCTCTCCTTCCTCTTCTCCTTCTCCTTCTTCTTCTTCTTCTTCCTCCACTCAGTGTCTCCCCCTAAAAATTTCTTGCAGGGTTGGTTTAGCAGTCACAAAGTTCTTTAGCTTTTGTTTCCCTGGTTAACTCTTTTCTCTCCTTACATTCTGAATGACAGCCTTGCTGGAGGAAGGATTCTTGGCTACATATTTTTCTCATTCAGCCCATTGAGTATATCCTGACACTCCTTTCTGGCCTTCCAAATTTCTGTGGGCTGATCTGCTGTGACCTTGATCTGTCTTCCCTTATAGGTTAAGGACCTTTTCCCCCATGCTGCTTTCATGACTCTTTCTTTCTCTGTGTATTTTGTGAATTTAGCTATGATATGCCTTGGTCATTATTTGTGGTTTCTAATTTGTGCTCTCTGTCCTTGTGGATTTTGATGTCCGTGACCTCCCCTAGATTAGGGAATTTTTCAGCGATAATTTGCTCACATGAATGTTCTACCACTTTTCTCTCTCTTCATTTTCTGGGACGCCCATGATATGAACATATTCCTCTTAGTAAGTCACTGAGTTCTCTAAATTCTGTAGTGTGATCTTTTGCCTTTGTTTTTCTCTTTTTTTCAGCATCATTATTTTCCATAATTTTATCTTCCGTAACACTGATTGTGCTCTGTTTCATCCATCCTCACTGTCATGGCATCCATTCAAGATTGCATCTCAGTTATAGCATTTACAATTTGGGCCTGACTAGATTTTAGTTCTTTCATCTCTGCATAAAGGATTCTCAGGTATCTTCTATGTTTTTTTCAACCTCAGCTAGAATTCTTATAATCATGGTTTTAAATTCTAATTTAGACATCTTACTTATCTGTGTTGATTAAATCCTTGCCCATCATTTGTCCTTGTACTTTCTTTAGGGGTGAATTTCTCCATCTTGTCACTTTGGAAGAAAAAATAATAATGAATTAAAATTAACAATAAAATTAAAATTTTTTTTCAAAAAAAGCAAATAAAGGAAGCTAGATGCTAGATGTGTTTTGGTCTGCTTGATAAGACATCGTTGATGGAAAAGAGAAAAAAGAGAAAAGAAAAACAGTTTACAAATTTACAATATTTTTTAAAATTAAAATTATACAAAATGAAGAAAATAAAATAGAGTAAAAAGTTTTGCTCTTTTTTTATCCAAGAAAGAAAAGAAATAAAACAACAAAAACTGGAGCAAACAAAAGAACAAGTGAACCAGCAAACAAAATGTAACTGAATAAAGCTAGATCCAGTTTCTCCTAGAACTGAAACTTTGTAGCACAATATGGTCCCCAGATTCAGCCCATGGAAGGGGTTTGTGTTGTTCTGGGGGGGATGTGCTCAGAGGTTGCAGATGGATAGGGTTCTGTGTAATGGCTCCATTCTTCTTTTGGTGGTGCTGCTTCGCTCACTGGGGTGGGTAAGTGTGGGTTTGCTACAGGCTAAAATGGCTGCGTGCTGCTCTCTAGTCTCCTGAGCAGAAAAATTTCACACCCTCTTAGATGTGCAACCTGTCACTCCTCCTTTGTCTCAGGCTTCTGTCCATCCCCACCTTTACACTGTCTGTGTTTATTTATTGATTTGGAGAGAGAGAGAGAGAGAGAGAGAGAGAGCAGGGGAGGGGCAGAAGGAGAGATGGAGACACAGAATTGGAAGCAGGCACCAGGCTCTCAGCTGTCAGCACAGAGCCCGATATGGGGTCGAACCCATGAACCATGAGATCATCACCTGAGCCAACGTGGGAATGCTTAACCAACTGATCCACCCAGCTCCCCAGAGCTTAGGTCTTCAAAGCATTTAGAGCACTCAGCACTTCAAGAAGACACATGTGTTAGTACAAATTGGTCGTGGAATAAGTTAGATTGATACTAGGTAATCTGTCAATCTCAGGAAAACTTCCATAAAACAAGGTATACTGTAAAGCACCCCTCAGTTCCCAACCCCATGCCACATCCCTCCTGGGGATTAGTGTGGCTGCAAGAAACCAAGGCCTAGCCAGAATAAACTAATAATAATAATAATAATGGTAATGATAATAATAATATAACAATGTGGATTTGTTTTTCATCTTCTATGACCTTAATATCGTGGTTTTATGACTAGTGAGCATATTCTTCCTGGTGTCCACAATCCAGAAATTGTACTTGTTGGGGTGCAACTTTTTGGCCAACCAAAAAGACTGGAGAACTTTCTCCCTCCGTCTATGCCTCTGTCTCTTTCTTGGTCCAGATGGGCCTGCTGTTGGGGGAGTTAGTCATGAGAGTTTCCAGACCCTAGGAAACATCTGTCACCTCAACCTTCAAGTTTGTTTGTGCTGGAAAGTCTATTCCAGGAGCACCAGCCCAGTGTCCCAGTTTAGTGGGCCTGTGGCACCATTGTGTCATAATTACCTGTGAGACTGGGAATGCCATTTTCACTACAGCCTCCTTACCACCTGTGCAACAAAGGTTTTTGCTTTCTTAGACTAATTTAGGAGTAAACTTTTGGATTGTTGGGCAACCCAATCAGGTGTAGGCCAGCAGCATGGGTGGTGAAAGAATTCACCCAAGCAAAGCAAAGGAGATAGAAGTTTAGGGAATACACTGTAAGGGAGCAGCAGGCAGGACAGCAAAGCAGAGATGGTCTCCCAGGAGGCAGTGGTGGGGGGCTATAGTCAAGAGGGGAAGGTAAGGAGGTGTGAAATTAGTGGGTTTTTTTTTTTCCTTTTTTGGTACCTGTGTCTGGGTAAGAGTCAGCTAGAGCTTATAGATATTTTGAGGTGAGTTGTCTAACGGGCCTGTTTGCATACAGCCCACTCGTCACTGTGGGACCTTCTACCATACTCAGGTGACCATTGCTCAAGCCTGTTGCCTAAAACTGGCCTCTATATTCCCACTTGATAGATCAACAATGAAATCCTTGGCATTTGGGCAGAGGTCTCATCTTCAGTAGCAGCTCGTGTTGAACAGTGGGGGTGTGCTGTCCATACATAAACTTGTCTGTCCGTCTGGGGTTCTGTGCAGTTATAGACCAGAGCATGGTATTATACTAACATGCTGACAGGTGATTTGAATGAAATTCCTTGGTGGCCTGGTCCATGGGATTTAGGAGGAGGGGATCCTCTGGTGCCCCGGGCTGGAATCCTTGTTGAACCATCATTCATATATGGAATTGTTGCATTCTGGAGGACACAAAGTTCAAAAGTGGATTAAATTGGCGGGGGGAGGGGGCAACAATTAGGCATATGAGTATTGAAGCCACAGGTCCTAAGAGAGAATGAAGGCAGAGTAGCCATAACCAGGTTTCTTTCCAGGAAAACCATCCTTATGTTGCCCGGTCACAGGGGGAGGAAGGTCGTTCAATCAAACCGTAGACTTTTTTTTATGTTCCCTGATTGACCCTTTAGCAGGACACAGATACCCTCTGGGCTTCAGCTAGGAGATCTAAACTCAGTCATTTCTGCAAACTGAATGTGACTAAAACCTCCAACTGGGTTTATACAATCATAAAGGGTCTACCTATTGTAGACCCTGGGGCATGTGTACTGTGCTCTGTTCCCTCACCTGTGTGCACTCTTAGGATGCCTGTGCTGTCTCAGGCAATAACACTGTGTCACTCCTAACTCCTCAAAGATAGCTGTTCCCACAGTGGAGTGTCCCATACACAAGCCTCCACAGAAGCTTCCACAATAAAAGAGATGCAGGGGTTTTTGTCTCACTTCCTGCTTATCTGAATCACTGTGAGTAACGATAGCTTCTCCCACTGCCATGATATATAGCACAGTAATAGTCAGCCTCGTCCTCAGGCTACAGCGCAGAGATGAGCAGAAGCCCTGCATTGGCTGAGGCATCTTTGGATCCAGAGAAGTGGCTGGGGACCCCAAGTCCCAACTGTGTACTGGAGTCTGAGTAGTAGTACAGGAGATACCGGGGAGGGCTCCCTGGATTCTGTTGGTACCAGTATATGTTATAGCTTCCAACATTGATGTCCCTGCTCAGGGTGCAGGTGAGTCTGGCTGTGGCTCCCAGAGATGCAGAGAGGGAGGCTGGCTGAGTCACAACAGGCTGGGACAGGGAACCTGTAAACACAGACACAGCAGAAGGAAGACAAGGGACAGGGCACATGAGATTAGGGAGCTGAGCCACAGGGATTTGACTCTGGCTGCGGGCCCACCCTGGTGCCCTGCATCCCGTCCCTACCTGCGCAGTGACAGAGGAGCACGAGGAGGACGGGGATCCAGGCCATGGTGACACACCCCCTTCTTAGGCCCAGAGCTAGGGCTTGTCTGCCCCGGGTCTCTCTTATCCCCTATGCACAGGCCTCAGAGAGGAGGGGCTGCACATGCAAATGGGACCCACCCCTGCCTCTTCTCCATGTGCACAAACAGGGTCTGTGGCCCTTGGACACGGAGACTTCCTGATGCACTGCGTTCCCCCTGGGTGGGCCTGGAGGCAGCAGCTGCTGGGACCACACACAGGCCCCAGATCCAGGGACTCCTCCAGGTCCTGACCGGACACACCTGCCCTGGCCCCACTGGAGGCAAGGGGCCCAGTCCTGGCTTTCTGTCAGTGGAGGACTGCCCAGCTGGATGCCCCTGTCCTGCAGAAACCCCCAGACACAGTGTCACAGTGCCCCCTGCTGGTCTCTGGGTGAACCTCTCCTTTCCCACCTCTGGCTTCCCTGATGCCTGTGTTTCCATAACCTGAGAATGACCCTCCTGGGAAAGGGAAACGTCCTGCTGTGCTGTCACTGATCAGGTTTCCCCTGTGAAGGGGGGGGGGGGGGGAGGCGCTTCTAACGGGAGGGACACATGCAGTCCTGACCAAATGGAGACTGTGAATATTGATATTGGCTCAGGTCATGATCTCGCAGTCCTGGAATCCAGACCTAAATCGGACTCTGCACTGAGCATGGAGCTACTTGGGATTCTGTCTCTCTCTCTCTCTCTCTCTCTCTCTCTCTCTCTCTGCAACCCCCTCTCAGAAATAAATAAATAGGGGCTCTTGGCTGGCTCAGTGGGTTAAGTGTCCAACTTTGGCTCAGATTATGACCTCACAGTTCCTGAGTTGGAGCCCTACCTAGGGCTCAGTGCTGACAACTCAAAGCCTAGAGCCTGCTTTGGATTCTGTGCCTCCCGCTCTCTGCCTCTTCCCCACTCTGTCTCTCAAAAATGAATAAACGCTTAAAAAATTTGTAATAAAAAAATGAAAATAAACGAACAAACTTTAAAAATCTAAATGTAGAAGAGAAGGTTGTACTAGGATTTTGGAAAAGGAATCCGGAATGGAATTTGATATGTGGTTAGTACTGGTTAAAATTCAGAACATTCAAGTGAATAAGTGAATTTTAATGTCAAAATACATGGATGTAAAATTAAAACTGTTTTCACTTGTTTAAAAGGACTAAACGGTCTTGAACTCTTGGTCTGCTATTACCAAAAAATGATAAACAAACAATTTTATTCACTTTTGACATTATCTGCCTAGAAAACAAGCACTGTGTTTTGCCAAAATATTTCCTATGCTTATCAGGACTTTGGTTCATTGAACAAAAGTTGTGTTTGTTTGTTTTTGTCCATTTTACAATTTGTATTAAATGATGCATTTGAAATAATGTCATTTAACAGAAAAATTGCCAGAATATAAAGAGCTCTCACATTCCCTTGACCAGATTGCCCAATTAACATGTTTCCACATTTGCTCTCCCCCCCCACCATCACATTACACACACTTGCACTCGTACATTCATTATCCTTTAGCAATATCATAATTTAAACTCAGGAACTGCTTTATAATTTGATCCAATCTTTAACCATCATTTTTGTTTGTTTCCATAGAAGTGCCTCCTAATACCTGATTTCTTGAAGCACAGGCCTTACTTGGAGAACGCACTCACATCACCCCCTCCTGAAATGAGTTTAACTAAACTGGCCTGTTGTCGGGGAAGGTTCAAGAAACTGAGCAATCTACCAGCCCAACCTTTAACATGTGCAATCTCAGGGAAGTTTCAGAGGAGGGAGGAAACTGGCCAGGAATAGGCTGCCCCAACATGAGTTTTGCCCCAAGATGGGTCATTTTGGCATGAACATTATTTCAAGTTAAAAGCAAATAAAACTCAGCATATTTAGGAAAAGTTCTATACCTTCCCCCAAACTGCCCACTTATATCAGGAAGAGAGCTATCAACTGGTGTCCCTCTTTACCTAAGACATGTGTCTCAATAGTACGGGGGGGGGGGGGGGGGGGGTTGCCTAAGTGGCTCATTTAGTTCAGTGGCCTACTGAAAGGAACAGCTTTGAATCCCAATGACAGCCCCGCCTTAGTTTAAAGCTAGGTTCTCTTTTCTGCTTATTATGGATGTTTGATAAGAAATACAATTGCTGAGAAGTTTGTTTTGCTTGATGTTTGCTATGAGCATTGTGAGACCTTTCCTGATTGTAACCCACTGTAGAATGGGCTGTAAAACTTCCTAAATGTAGTCTGATATGTAATGGAATGAGTGATTGTATACAAACTAACCGGCATTTCTCGCTTCTGTAAACCTGCTTGCTTAGCACATTCCTCACCTACCCCCTTCCCCCTTTCTTCCTCTCGCCACAAGTAAAAACCTCCCCTGTGCTATTTGTCTCTGTCTATAAAAACGCTATACCAACCCTAATTGTGGCCTCTTGTGTCACCGGCGACGAGTGCGCAGAGGACCAGGTTCGAACCTGCAATAAACGACCCTTGCCGCTTGGCTTTGACTTACGACTCTGGTGGTCTTTTGTGGGAGGTTTTGGAACTTCAGGCATTACACTACTCTTGATTCCAGGTAAAGTCATGATCTCCCATTCATGAGTTTGAGCCCCACACTGGGCTTGGCACTGACAGTGTGGAGCCTGCTTGAGATTCTCTGTCTCCCCCTCTTTCTCTGACTTCTCCTTCTCTCTCTCTCTCTTAAAAAAAATAAATAAGCTTTTAAAAGTTAACATAAATAAATAGATAATAGATGATAGATAGATGATACATAGATAGATGAGATAGATATATGATAGATAGATAAATAGGTAGATGAGATAGATGAATAGATAGATATATGATAGATGATAGATACACAAGATAGATAAGATAGATAGAGATGAGATAGATGATAGATAGATAGATAGATAGATGAGAAACAGGATAGATAGATAGATAGATAGAGAGATAGGGAGATAGATAGTTAGATATAGATAGATAGATAGATAGATAGAGATAGAGGAGCAACCTTTGTTTTCCAGACATCTCCTCTGGCCTTCCTGCGAAAAATGGTCTTTCTCCTCTTTGAACCTGAGACCCCTACCTCCTTTATTCATGTGTCATGTTGCCTGTCTTTTGAATCTTCCATGTCTTTGTGGATTCCCTTTATGTAGGCTATTAAATTTCGTTTTCTCCAGCTAATTTGCCAAATATAAATTTGATTCATATTCCAGCTGGAAGGACCCTGAAGAACTCAGGAAATACTCTCCCCACCCCCCCAACAACAGGCCCACATGAAGTTTCATGAAGGGTCAGACAAGAGTAAGCAAATATGTGAATTCCTAGGACTCCTGATGTACAGTTCCCTATGTCAGGGGCTGATCCTATTTCTTGGAAACATGAGATAGAAGTCCTCCTGCATCAGAGATAGGTTCTCACACTGTTCCAGCTGATGGGGCCCCCTCTCCACCAGTTCCCAAGCCCCCTACCAGGTTCCCCTCCTTCAAATCCCTATCCTCAGTCCCTGCTTCCTCCAAGTCATGAGGACCCTGACTTTCGTCCTCACTCAATCCCTTGTCCAGAACTCCTAGTTTGACTGGGACAGACTCCACAGTCCCTGCTGGGTCACAGCTTCATGCTCCCCTCCTGTCCCTTCATCATCTATGCAGAACTAGGATGTCATTACCAAACGTCAGATTCTGGGGTTCCCTGTTCACCCCTCCAATGCTCCAGCTCCACTGCACCGACCTCACCCCTCCTCATGCTGCTGGGACATAGCTTTCCTTGAAGACATGTTTAACTTCTGTGTCCTCTCTCTTCCCCCAGACACTGTCAGCTCCCTGAGCATGGGGACCCTTCCTGTCATGTCCAGATGTGTCCCACATCCTAGACTCAGGTGTAACATATATTAGGTGTTCAGTAAGTGGTGTGGATGCACAATATCTGGACAGTAGTCTACCCTCAGTCAGACACAGGTGGACTCTGTGTCTCCGGTCTTTCCTGACCTGTCACATACTCTGTCCTCAGGGCAGCCTGTGCCTGGCACCTTGGAATTTCTCTTTAATATGAGAAAATCCTACAATGTTTTCCTGACAAGAATAAGTTTGGGGGAGCTGAATTTAAGAGAATGTGGGTGATTTTGTAGCCAAAGATTCCTGAGAATGGTCTCAAATTACAGTTTATCTTATTTATTTATTTTTGTGATTTTGGCTTTATTTAATTTTTTAAATTTTTTTCATTTAAATTTTAGGTAGTTAAGATACAATGCAATATTTGTTTCAGGAGTAGAATTCATTGATTCATCACTTACATACAACACCCAGTGCTCATCACAAGTGCCCTCCTTAATACCCATCACACATCTAGCCCATCTCCTACCTACTTCCCACTGTCAGCTCCTACTTTGTTCTCTATCACTGAGAGGTTTGTTTCCCTCTCTTCTCTTCAACCCCTTCCCCATATGTCCATCTGTTTTGTTTCTTAAATTCCACATACGAGTGAAATCATGCAGCATTCTTCTTTCCCTGATTAACTTACTTCACTCAGCATGAAACATTCTAGCTCCATCCATTGCATTGCAAATGACAAGATTTCATTTTTTTTTGATGGATGAGTAATATTCCTTTGCAGATACAGACCACGTCTTTATCCACTAATCAGTTGATGGACATTTGAGCTCTCTCCGTAGTTTGGCTATTGTTAATAAAGCTACTATAAACATTGAGGTGCATGTACCCCCTTGAATCTATACTTTTGTATCTTTTGGGTAAAGAACTAATAGTACAATTGCTGGATCATAGGGTATTTCTATTTTTAGTTTTTTGAGGAACATCTGTACTCTTCTCTAGAGTGACTACACCAGTTTGCATTCCCACCAACAATGCAAGAGGGTTCCCCTTTCTCTGCATCCCTGACAACACCTGTTGTTCCTTGTGTTGTTAATTGTAGCCATTCTGACAGGTGTGAGGTGGATTCTCATCGTGGTTTTCATTTTTATTTCCCTGAGGATGAGTGATGTTGAGTATCTGTTAGCCATTTGGATAACTTCTTTGTAAAAGTGTCTATTCGCGTCTTCTGCCCATTTCTTAAATGGGTTATTTGTTTTAGGGGTGTTGAGGTTGAAAAGTTCTTTATGGATTTTGGATATTAACCTATTATCAGATATGTTTTTGCATATACCCTTCTCCCATTCTGTAGGCTGCCTTTTCATTTTGTTCATTGTTTCCTTTGCTGTGCAGAAGCGTTTTAACTTGATGAAGTCCCAGTAATTCATGTTTACATGTGCTTTCTTGCCTTCAGCAATGTGTCTCATAAGAAGTTTCCCCAGCCAAGGTCAAAGAGTTTACACCTGTGTTCTCCTCTAAGATTTTGATGATTTCCTGTCTTCCTGTCTAGTCTTCTGTACATTTTGGATTTATTGTTGTGTATGGTGCAAGAAAGAGATCCAGTTTCATTCTTCTGCATGTTGCCATTCAGTTTTGCTGGACCCCTGACCTGAGGAGGAGGGGTCTGATGGGGACACAGTCAACAGCCTCTACCTGGTCCCCTCCTCACGCTCCCCTCTGGCTCCTTGATCATCTATGCAGCACAGAGACATCATCACAGCATGTCAGATTCGGGGGTTTCCTGTCAACCCCTCCAATGTTCCAGGTCCACCTCACTGCCTCACCCTTGTTCACTCTCCAGAAACATCTTATTTGTGTTGCTATTCATGCTTGTTTCTCCTCTTTCTCTCCCAGGACATTTTCAGCAACATGAGGACATAGATTGTCCCTAGCACACTCAAGCTGTACTTAAGCCCAAGGGTCATGCCTGGCACATACTTGGTGTTCACCAGAGGGTGTGGAGGGACTGATCTCTGTAGTCATCTATCCTGATCAGGGACACATGGAACCTGCCTGCTTCTGACCCAATGGGGACTCAATTCCCAGGGCAGCCGGCCCCCAGGTGCACAGTAATCCTGCCCAATGGAAGAAACTCAGACAATGTTTTGCAGAGTAGGGTTGGGTTTACGGGCACAATTTGAGAGAACAAGGACACTTTTTCTAGAAAAAATTCCCTAGCCTTGTCTAAGACTCCACTTTTAGAAGAAACAAACAATGAAGCAGCTGTGTTGGCCAAGGGGTGTGAGCTGCACAGAAAGTCCCATTGCTGAGGGGACAGCAGGTTTGGGTCTCACTTCCCCACAGGCCTGGAGCAGTGTGTGAGCTTTGAGACTGTGGCAGTAATAATCAGCCTCATCCTCAGCCTGGAGGCTAGAGATGCTCAGGGAGGCCACATTCCCTGACCTGGAGCCTGTGAATCTGGGCGGGACCCCCGCAGGCCGAGCACTGCTACCATAGATGAGAACTTTGGGGACACTGCCTGGGAGCTGCTGGTACCAGGACACACCTCCAACCCCAACATTGCTGCTGCTTCCCGTGCAGGAGATGGTAACACTCTTATTCACAGGCTTGGACACTTCAGATGGCTGAGTCACCACCGACTGGGTCCAGGACCCTGCAAGTCAGAAGAGAGACATGGGGTGAGAGAGAAGGGTCAGTGGACAGAGCCCATACATGGTTCCACAGTCCTTTCCTCTCCAGCCCTGATCCCAGCCTCCAGCCACCTGTGCAGTGAGCCAGCAGTGTGAGCAAGAGAGGAGCCCAGGCCATGGTGGAGACCCCTGCTCAGCAGTGTGTCCTCAATGTCCCTCAGCTGGGCTCCCAGAGTCTCTCTTATTGCCTCCAGCAGCCCAAGGGGAGGGAGAGACATTTCATGCAAACCAGCCCCCTCCCCCTGGCTGGCCAGCCCCAGCCTGAACCCTGAACCTGACCCTTGTCTGCAAATCTCACCCCAGGAGGGGATGGAGCGAAAGCTGTGGGGCCTGACCTGGGGCTCCCCAAGGGCCTGTGAGCACCCACATGCTAAGCCACAGTGAGAACCAGAGCCAGGTGGCTCCCAGCTGGGATCACAGCACACAAGGCTCAGAGACAGGCCACAGTGCCCCCTGCTGCCCGAGACCCAGACATCCCCATATATGTGGTCTTGACCACTGAATACTTAAAAACATCAATAGACTTTATGATTTATTGTCACAGAAGAATTTAGTGGAAATTACAGATTTCCCAAATACACCCCCCTCTACCACCTTGTCTTTCCCATCATGCAACTCTAGCATGAGTGTGGTCACTTGTTATAAACCATGAACCAACACTGACAAGTCATTGTCACCCAAAGTCTATACTTTACAACAGCAAAGCTCACTCTTGACTTTGTTCATTCAATAAGTTCAAGAGCTATACACTGATATATGTCCATTTTAGAATCACACAGAACACTTCCACTGCCACAAAAAACCTCTGTGCTCCAGCTGTCCATCCCTCCCCATGCTCAAACCCTTGCAACCACTATTCTTTTATTGTCTAAATAGATTTGTCTTTTTGGAGAATGTTACATCCTTGGAGTCACACAGCGTGCAGCCATTACACGTTAGCTGCTTTCATTTAGCAACGTGCAACAAAATGTCCTCCGTGTTTTTTTATGCCTTGGTGCCTCATATCTTTGTAGCTCTGATCAATATTCTATCGTTGGGATTTACTTACCTATCACCTCCTGAAAGGCATTTCGGTTGGCTGCTGACAGGTGTGGGCAGTTATGCATAAAGCCACTGTCAACATACTTGTGCAGGGGTTTTTTGTACACATTGTTTTTAACTCCTCTAGGTAAATGCAAAGATGCATGATCCCTGGATTTTAAAGCAAAACAATGTTCCAGGGTTTTGTTTGTTTTTTGGTTTTTTGGGGGTTTAAAAAATTTTTTTTTAATTTACATCCAAGTTAGTTAGGAACAATCATGATTTTGGGAGTAGAATCCAGTGATTCACCCCTACATATAACAGGCCGTGCTCATCCCAACAAATGTCTTCTTAATGCCTGTTGCCCATTTAGCCCATCCCCCCTCCCACAATCCCTCCAGCAACCCTCTGTTCTCTATATTTAAGAGCCTCTTATGTTTTGTCCCCTCCCTGTTTTTATGTTGTTTTCTTTTCTTCCCTTGTGTTCAACTGTTTTGTATCTTAAATTCCACATATGAGTGAAGTCATATTATATTGGTCCTCTCTGACTAATTTTGCTTAGCATACTACCCTCCAGTTCCATCCACATTTATTGCAAATGGCAAGAATTCAGAGAATGTTCAGTTTTAAAAGAAATTGCCAAAATCTTTTCCAAAGTAGCTGTACCATCCTGAATTCCCCTCACTAATGAAATAGAGTTCCATTGCTCCATATCCTGGCCAGACGTTGGTGTCATCTGTGGTTTTGATTTTGGCCATTCTAATGGGTATGTAACAGTATGTCATTGCTGTGTTATTGTGCAGTTTCTTACTGACATGATGTTGACCAGCTTTTCTCAAGCTTATTTATATCACATGAATATTACCTTTGTTGAGATAATTTGCAGTTTTTAAATCGGCATTGTTTTTACTATTGAGAAGTCTTATCTTTTAAATTAAAAAAAAACAAATAGTTCTCTCCTTAAATCACCTTCCATTTGCAGTAGAAAGGAATATGTATAAAGAATTCTATGTCCCAAATTTCCTCCTTATTTCAATCCTTTGTTAGATGCAAATATATGTCATATGTATTTTGTGACTTTCTTGAAATAAGAAGAGATGTATCCAAACGGAGTCTTTACTCCCCATCACGGATGGTGAACATCCTTCTCCTTGTACCTAAGGGCTCTCAAAACACCCTGAACAGAGCTTCAGGGTAGATGGAGGAGCCATTCTCCAGCCTACATTCTTGTAAGTATCAGACTCTCCTCGTCCCCATCACTTTCTGAGCAGCAGTCACTGAAATGGAGATGTCCACAGAGATGATGAGGGGCCCTCACAGGGTCACCAGCTGCTCAAGAGGACAAATGAATAAAGGTGAAGAGGGAGAACTTTTGTTGTAATACAGTGGCAACTTCATCCCCTTCCATGGTGAGTCTAGAACTGGGAAGCCCTTTTAGATTCTGAGAGGGATCAGAGGGAAAAATCATGGAACCTCGCATCAGTCCGCCATTGCATGCAGGCTTCCTTTGCAAAAGTTAGTGACCTTGACTAATCCCATTCAACAGGTTTCCTTCTAGTTCTGTCGATTTTTTTCTTCACTCTGCAGAAGATTTTTATTTTGATGTAGTCCCAATAGTGTATTTCTTCTTTTATTTCCCTTGCCTGAGGAGATATCCCCAGAATAATGTTGCTACAGCCAATGTCAGAGAGATAACTGCCAGTTCTCTCTAGAATTCTTATGTTTTCAGGTCTCACATTTAGGTCTTTAATCCAATTTGAGTTCATTTTTGTGTATGGCGGAAGAAAGTGGTCTGGTTTCGTTCTTTTACATGTAGCTGTCCAGTTTTCCCAGCACCATTTGTTGACAAGACTGTCTTTTTCCCATTCCGTATTCTTGCCTCCTTTGTCAAACATTGATTGGTCATATACTCTTGGGCTTATTTCTGGGCTTTCTATTCTGTTTCCTTTTTTTTTTTTTTTTTTGTCTGTTTTTGTGCCATTACCATATGGTTTCGATTACTACAGTTTTCTAATATAAATGGAAATCTGGAATGGTGATACCTCCAGTTTTGGTTTTCTTTTTCAAGAATGTTTCACTATTTGGGAACTTTTGTGGTTCCACATAAATTTTAGGACTGTTCTAGTTCTGTGAAAAATGCTGTTGTCACTTTGATAGGAATTGCCTTAAATCTGTAGATTGATTTGGGTAGTATAAACATTTTAACAATATTTGTTCTTCCAATCCATGACAGGGATGTTTGTTCATTTCTTGTGTCATCTTCAATTTCTTTCATCAATCCTTCATAGTTTTCATAGTAAAAGTCTTTCACCCCTTCGGTTAAGTTTATTCTTGGGTATCTTATTATTCTTGGCTCAATTGTCAATGAGATTGATTTCTTAATTTCCCTCTCTGTGGCTTCATTATCAGTGTATAGAAATGCAACAGAGGGGCGCCTGGGTGGCGCAGTCGGTTAAGCGTCCGACTTCAGCCAGGTCACGATCTCGTGGTCCGTGAGTTCGAGCCCCGCCTCAGGCTCTGGGCTGATGGCTCGGAGCCTGGAGCCTGTTTCCGATTCTGTGTCTCCCTCTCTCTCTGCCCCTCCCCCGTTCATGCTCTGTCTCTCTCTGTCCCAAGAATAAATAAAAAAATTAAAAAAAAAAAAAAAAAAGAAATGCAACAGAGTTCTGTACATTGATTTTATAACCTGTGACTTTATTGAATTTATTTATTGGTTCTGGTAGTTTTTTGTTGGAATCTTTAGAATTATATATATATATATATATATATATAGTACCATGTCCTTTGCAGTATGATATAATTCCTTACCAATTTGGATACTTTTAATTTCTTTTTGCTTTCTGATTGCTGTGGCTAAGACTTCCAGTACTAGGTTGAATAAAAGTGGTGAGAGTAGGGGCGCCTGGGTGGCTCAGTCGGTTAAGCGGCCAACTTCAGCTCGGGTCATGCTCTCACGGTCTGTGGGTTCGAGCCCCGCATTGGGCTCTGTGCTGGCGGCCCGGAGCCCGTTTCGGATTCTGTGTCTCCCTCTCTCTCTGACCCTCCCCTGTTTATGCTCTGTCTCTCTCTTTCTCAAAAATAAATAAACGTTAAAAAATAAAATAAAATAAAATAATAAAAAAAGTGGCGAGAGCAGACATCCTTGTCTTGTTCCTGACCTTAGGGGAAAACTCTCAACTTTTCTCCACTATGATTACTGTGGGGTTTTTATATATGGCCTTTATTATGTTGTGGCATGTTCCCTGTAAACCTACATTGTTGAGGATTTTTATCGTGGATGGATATTGTACTTTACCAAATTGTTTTTTCTGCATCTATTGAAATCATCGAATGGTTTTTATCTTTTCTCTTATTGATGTGTAGTATCATATTGATGGATTTTCAAATTTAAATCGCCCTTGCATCCCATAAATAAATCCCATTAGATCATGTTAAATGATTTTCTTAATGTATTGTTGGATGAATTTGCTAGTATTTTGTGGAGGTATTGGCATATGTCCATCAGAGATATTGGCCTGTAGTTCTCTTTTCCTGTGGTATCTTTATCTGGTTTTGATATCAAGGTAATGCTGGCCTGATAGAATTAATTTGGAAGTTTTCCTTCCTCTTCTATTTTGAAATAGTTTGAGAAGAATAAGTATTAACTCTTCTTTAAACATGTGATAGAATTTGCCTATGAAGACTTTTGGTTCTGGATGTTACTGGGAGTTTGTTGATTACTGATTCCATTTCATTGTTTTAATATATTACTTCTTTTTTAATATTTATTTATTTTTGAGAGAGAGAGAGAGACAGACTGCAAGTGGGGGAGGAACAGAGAGAGAGGGAGACAATTGATCTATAGATCAATTGGGAAGCACTCACATCTTGAAAATAGTGAGTGTTCCTATCCACAGACATGGAACATTTCTCAATGTATGTAGTTCTTCTTTGATTTGGCTCATCAGAATTTTCTGGTTTTTCTTACATAGATCTTGTATGTATTTTGCTCAATTTATACCTAAGCATTTCCATTTTTGGAGTGCTAATGTAAGTGAAATTGTGTTTTCATTTCAAATTCCACTCATTCAATGATAGTTTATAGGAAAGCACTTGAATCTTACATTATCATTGTCCTACAACTTTGCTGTAATCTCTTATTAGTTCTAAGATTTTCTTTCTTCTTTCTTTCTTTCTTTCTTTCTTGATGGTAATTCTATTCAATTTTCTTCATAGATATTTATGTCATCTAAGAATAGTACTGTTTTAGTTTTCCCTTCTCAATCTGTATATCTTTAAATGAATGCTTTCTAATGGATGTTGGTGCTTTGTAATACTTAAGAAAAAAAGGAAAGTGGGGTGCTTGGATGGCTCAGTCAGTTAAGCATCCACCTCTTGATTTTGGCTCAAGTCATGATCTCTCAGTTTTTGAGATCAAGCCCAGTGTTGGGCTCTCTGCGGACATCGTGAATCCTGCTTGTGATTCTCTCTCTCCTTCTCTCTCTGCCCCTCCCACGTGTACACTCTCTCTCTCTCTCTCTCAAAATAAATAAACTTTTAAAAAAAAAGGAAAAGGAAGAATTTGGTAATAATTGAAATATCTGAATGGCACAATATCAGTTTCTGTAAGTCATTATAAAGTATAGAAATAAATGACATATTTCTTACAAATAAGCCAAATCATGACAATTTGAACACTAATGCATTCAGTGTATATTTCATAGTGAGGAAACTGAGAAGTCTCAATCATCAGCCTGGATCCCTGACTTCTGAAGGGAGGCCTGAGCCAACCCTAAAGAAGGGAGCCCCTGGCCCAGGGAAGAACTATCTCTGGGTTGTGCATTTCATCTCTGAAGCACCAGACTGATGCAAACTGCTCACTGGGGGTAAGGTATCATTTCAGTGGGTCCATGACTTCATATTCCTCTCCCACAGTGTGTCAGTACCATATTTCTGGAAGCTCACAAGCTCTCTCTGATCAGGGCCTCTAACATAGGACTCAGTGTGTCTTCCTATCTGCTCTCCCACACCCTCTGTTCTCATCAACAAGAGGTTTCAGTTGCCCAGTCTCAGCCTGGATCCTCTCTGGGGTCAGGGTAAATGCTTCCCTATATAACATGGATTCTACATGTACCTATCAGCTGTGTTCATTGGATGCTCTTCCTGTTGATTTGGGTTTTATTGTTTTCATAGAATCAGAAAATGAGTTTACACTACATTCCCATGTCCAGCTGTCTCTAGCATCTGTAATTTATAACATATGTATTATGTAAAATGTATATGTGATACATACCATATCAAAATATATGATATCATACATATAAAAAGTATATATGAAATATATAACATTTATAATGTATATATGATATACAGATATTATTTAATTTATATAATATATATAAATTGCAACATGTAACATGTGTACATATATTATGTAACAGAATATTAATAAATACAATGCAGTATTTCATGTTATATATGCTATGTATTAAATTACAATATATCAATAAACCCTACAATAGTATAGCAGATGGCACATATGTAATATATATTTATATATAAAATCATTATATATAAAGATTTTATGGTAAATATATATCACATTCATTTATAATAAATACAACTTCTATTCTGTCTTTATTTAATGAAATCCAGATGGTGTGGGTGGCAGCATCAGCACAATCTGACTCAGGAGACTGGAAGGAAAGCTGCAGGGCTACAAGACGATTAAAAGTCTCACGATAGTTCATTTCACTCTTTGATATGGTTAATATAGTTGTAGTCTAGTTTTGCTATTTTACTCAGTATGAAGACTGACATAAAAAGAACATTACTATAAATGGAGCTCTCAACTTTCTGAGAGGTTCTTCCTCCTCTCCTGCACTGAAAACTCTCATGACCTATTACACTACATGCATTGGGCACTAACCAAGATTTTTTGGTAAAAGCTCCATGGAATATGTTGTGGTTGGGTGTCTAAGATTTAGTTCCAAAGAACTGGCATTTATCCCAACATTATAGGATTAAACTGGGGGCAGTGAGCACATGGCCGGATGGCACTGAATGTGTACGTGGACTTGAGAGCTATTGATTGTACCTTCACAATATTAAGTCATCCAGTCAATCCATGGAGTGGCATCTGTTCTCTTCTTTAAATCTTCCTTAATTTTTTTCAGCAATGTTTTGTAGTTTTCAATTTACAAATTTTTTGCCTACTTGGTTAAGTTCACTCCTGAATGCTTTGTTCTCTTTTTACGTGGCGGGTAGGGCTCAGTCCATTGAGAGTCTGGCTCTTGGTTTGGCTCAGGTTGTGCTCTCACGGTTCGTGAGTTCGAGCCCCACATCAGGCTCTTTGCTGGAAGTCCGGAGCCTGCTTGAGATTTTCTCTCTCTCCCTCTCTTCCTGCCCCTCCCCCACTCTCAAAGTAAGTAAATAAAAACTTAAAAAAATAAATTTTGTTCTTTTCTATGCTGTCTTAATGGAATTGTTTTCTCAATATCCTTCTGGCTTCTTCATTGTTGGCATAGAGAAAACCACCTGATGATTGCAGGGAATCACTACGTGAACTCCTGTAGGAGATACTAGATAGA
The DNA here is from genome assembly GCF_046562875.1 of Panthera onca. NCBI lineage: Eukaryota > Metazoa > Chordata > Mammalia > Carnivora > Felidae > Panthera > Panthera onca. The sequence goes on from NC_138350.1 coordinate 19,881,375, forward strand.
TTCAGGCTAGGGTTGATGATAGAGCCTGTTTCCGTATTTTGGAGGAGTAGGAACAAGTAATGAAGCAGGAGGGAGTATGAGAGGGAAGCTCTGCCTCCATGACCATGAAATGAGCGATCTCACAGGGTAGACTCTGAGCACAGGATGGGCTTAAGAACGAAGGAACCCATGCTGCCTCCACTTTTTATGGGAGAAACAGAAAAGTATAAAGCTTTTTTTTTAGTTGGAGAAATAATTCATTTATATGTTCCAGAACTTATGTAATTATTCATGAAACACATATTTTAAAAGCACCAAGTATTCTCTGATGGGTGCAGGTGAGGGAGTAGTATGAAGAGTCAGGGAGGAGCCGTCTCTGTGTTCCTGACTCAATGGTTCTGCCAGGACTGAGAGGAAGGCTCTCCAGCTCCCTGCTTCCTCAGCGTTGGCCCCGGGGAGAGGACACCAGACCCTCTGCTCACACAGCCCCTCTCTGCTAGTTGACCAGTTCTCACTCCCTCTTCCACCCTCCAGCATTTCCCTGAACTCTTCACTGAACCCCATTTCCTCCTTCTTAAAGAAGGTCAATGACACCAAAAGAGAATCCCTGAAGCTTTAACATCTACCTTGGTCTGTTGGATTATTGGAAGTTGGACACAAAAGAAATGTACCCCCCTCCACTGATTTATGCCATCTTTCAAATTTACACCTGAATTGTGCAAATATTAACCTGTAAGTTTCTGACTATAAATTACTCCTCAATATATATATTTTTATTTTGTTGCTTACTATGCTCCATTACTGAAACATTTTCAATTACATTTGTACAATTTACAGTAACTTGGGTATTTATCTTCCTTAGTAAGAGCAAGAGATTAAAAAACTGTACAATTTTCAAATGCAAGAAGGTGCTTGAAATGTTTGTTACCATCTAAAATAACACATGGTAAAGGCATCAGTAGGATGTGACATGTGCACAGACAAAAGTTCAGGGATGTTGACCAGAGGATAATTCATATTGAGGGGTATTGGAACCACCTAAGTGAAACCCTAGGGGAGAAAGTTGCCAAGGGCCATCAGTCCTCTCCCATATGTGTGTCTGGCCCACCTCTGAGTTTCCCATGTGACGAAGGAACTGAATGAGGAAGCTTGGGAAGACACATGAACCTTAAACAGAACATTGGCTCCGTTAGGATAATGCATTTTTTTTCTATGGTGTAGTTGTTTATTTCCATACATCTATTCCATATATGTGCCCCTTCTCTGTTTCTGGTCTTGGACAAAGGCAGTTAGGAGAAGCAGACGGTGAAAACAGAAATAAGGAACAGATTATCAGGAGGCACATAGAGAAATGTGGTCCAGGGAAGGGCTCTACCTGTGGCAGGTGAATAAAAGGGGAAGATTATTCTGCAGAATCCCCAGTGAGGGTGGGATTTTTTTCCCTGTCCTCTGAGAATGACAAGTGTAATAACGTGGGGAGGAATAAATTACCCTGATGGGGAGGAGCTCAAATGTCTGAAGGTGCCCTGGAGAGGAGAGAAGGTGAAACAAGGAAGAGCAGGGGGAGAGAGGAGAATCTGAGGCAGAGAAAAAGGCCCCCATCTTCCCAGTTCATCGTGGGTTCCCCACTCAAAACCCCTGCCTCTCCACAGACGAGCTCTCTAAGGAACCTGAAGAATGTGGTGGAATGAATGGCTGAGGGTGTGAGGATGCTGGATGGACACAGGAAACCCGTGGGAAGAGTGATCCAGTCATAGCTCAGGCCATTCTCAGCTCGGAGAAGCCCAAGTGAGCTCAGGCACTGTCATCTGTCACCCACATTGTGTGCTCCAGTTTGAGGAAATGCACCTCTTACCTCCTCTCAGAATACCCCTCAGACCTTCTTCCCATCAGAAGAGCCCTGCCCCCCATGGGATCCCTGGTATTTGGTCATCTGGCCAGGGGCCTTAATAGTGCTGACATTTCTACTGCTGTGACTTCTGCCTCCAGAGTGAGAGCAGGTGGCAGTTCTGTAATCCCGCATGGAGTGAGGTGTCATCTCCTGCAGGTGAAGGCAGGGACTCCTCTCCGAGCTGTACTTGGGCAGCAGGCAGTAATCTGACATAGATTGTGTGGTGCAAATTAACATAGGACCGTGTAGGAAACATGACAGCACAGCTTTGTGAGGGCGAATGGGGATACTGAGTCTTGCTCCCTCCTCCCCCTCAATCTTGAGAATAGAGTTATTCATGAAAATACAGTGCTGTCTCTCCCCATGTACAGCCCCCACATCACTCTAGGCTGGGTGATGCTTCTAGTCACAGGGTGAGAGAAGACATGATCTCAACTCCGTGTGGACTGAGGGAGGACATTTATCATCCAGTTTCTCCATGGCATTAGAGGGGTCACAGTGTAGGAGAGTCACACATAGGTGGGGAGGGTCATGCTTGCCTGTACTGGAGCAGTCTCGGGGTCTTCCCACGTGGGAGGGGGGTGGGCATCAGTGTCCACTCTGGTGTCGAGCCACAGCGCCCTCTGGTGGCCAGAGCATCACAACATGTATGGAAACAACAGCTGGCCCTCTAAGTGGTGACCCGCTTCTGATAGCTTTTCCTACATCTCCAGTAGGAAGACTGGGTGTTGGAACCAGTGATTCCCCAGGTCTTCTCTCTGTGGGGTCCCCATAGCCTAGAGGAATTCCCAGTTGTCCTGCCTCATCTCTCACCTTACTCCTGCTATGTCTCCAGACATATCAGTGGTCCCTACTCTTACTAGGTCGTGGTTTTCACTCTCCATTGGGGGATTCTGCATGCTTGTCTCACAAATTCATGAATTATATTTTTGTTAAATATTCAAAAAATTATTATATTTTGGGTTTGTAAGACATTTACTACAGAATTCCTGATTAACACTTCTTAACTATAATTGACAACGCAGAATCATTTTGGTGAATAAATCTCCTGTGCCAGCTAAAAGTCCAAATTATCTCATGTTGTTACCCTGTTGTGATTTTATGTTCTGAACATGATAATTGTTGCCACATAGAGATGAAAAGTCTCTACTATCCTATTAGCAATACGGCAGAAATTCTCTAAGTGACATCTGCATGTGGGGCACCAATAGCTGGTGTTATCACATGATGCTGGCTTTTGTCACAAGCAAGTAAGACCTAGTGACAGCCCAGGCAGCACAAGCAGAGGGATTTGCCTCCCCTTCGCACTGACCTGGAGCTCAATGTGTGAGGTAACGCTGTCAACCCGTATCTGAGAGTATTGGCCATTTTCAGGTCCAACATGAAGGCCACAATTTAGCAAATATCCCGAGCTCATCAAGGCATCTTTGGTCCTTCAGAAACACTTAGGATCCAAGAATCCTCTGGTTACTTGAGACTGAGTAGAATCTCAGAAGTTGTTGGGAAAGTGCCCTTTCAGTGACAACAAAAGAACATTGTTTGTCATGAACTTTGGAAAATCTCTGCAAGTTCCACTCAAATTCACTATAAATCTAAAACTTCTCTTAATATTAAAGTCTATTCAATAAAAAAGAGAGTAAGAGCTCTGTGAAAATCATATAGCAAAGAAAAAAAAGAGGAACAATTTAAATTTCTAGCAGGCATGAGGAAATGAAAAAGACAAATAAGAAACCAACTTCCCATCATAATAAATGAAACAGTACAACAAAGAGATCATTGGAACACCTGGGTGTTTTAGTCACTTAAGTATCTGACTCTTGATCTCAGTTCAGGTCTTGATCTCAGGATTGTGAGTTCAAACCCCACACTGGGTTCTGTGCTGAGTGTGATGCTTACTTAAAAAAGGCAGGGGGGGTCACAGAAGAACTGTATCTAATTGGCACATCAAAATCTTGTTTGTAAATGACAGAGTAGTTCAAGCAACTATAAAGTTTTGAATGAAAATGGATAATGTATATACATACAAAATAAGAAATGACAAAAATGAAAAACAATCTTACTGTTAACACCTATTAATAATAGATAAAAAGGATAATTTCCTAGCAATTGTAATGCCTGAAGTTCCAAAACCTCCCACAAAAGACCACCAGAGTCGTAAGTCAAAGCCAAGCGGCAAGGGTCGTTTATTGCAGGTTCGAACCTGGTCCTCTGCGCACTCGTCGCCGGTGACACAAGAGGCCACGAATAGGGTTGGTATAGCGTTTTTATAGACAGAGACAAATAGCACAGGGGAGGTTTTTTACTTGTGGTGGGAGGAAGAAAGGGGGAAGGGGGTAGGTGAGGAATGTGCTAAGCAGGCAGGTTTACAGAAGCGAGAAATGCCGGTTAGTTTGTATACAATCACTCATTCTATTACATATCAGACTACATTTAGGAAGTTTTACAGCCCATTCTACAGCGGGTTACAATCAGGAAAGGTCTCACAATGCTCATAGCAAACAGCAAGCAAAACAGACTTCTCAGCAATTGTATTTTTTATCAAAGATCCATAATAAGCAGAAAAGAGAACCTAGCTTTAAACTAAGGCAGGGCTGTCATTTGGATTCAAAGCTGTTCCTTTCACAATATAAAAAAAATTCTACCAGAAAGCAATGGATAATCAGACCAATTTCTGAGGGAAAAAAGTGAAACATTATTGTGGAACTATTCTAGAAAATGACATAAGATCCAGTTAGTTTCACAGAAAAAGCAAACAGGCCTTCTGAGATCAGGTGATTCCATTTCTTGGCTTCACATTATATATTTTTCAAAACATTGAAAAGCTAGGAAAATTAAATTTGGTAGAAAGCATGTATAATAGTAAAAACTACACTTGATAAATAAAATACAAAGAAAATTACAGACTAATATTATGAAATATTGATGTAAATATTCTAAATTAAATACCAACAAAGAGATTCCAGTATTACGTTAATATATGGATATACCAGGGTCATATGTGATTTATTCCAGATATACAGTTGGGTTCAATATTGATAGATCTTTTAATAGAGACATTATATTAATAGATGAGTAGATACAATTTTATTTCCTCAGTAGAATTTGGAGGAGACTTTACCAATCTAAAATGAATCTCTTATTTAAAAAAACACATAAATAGAAATAGTCAAATACATTTGCAGTATGGTGACACTTTCTTTCCCACACACATGTAGTTACTGTCACAGCCAGCACCTTAGCTAATGGGGTGCAGGGCAAGAATATTCCACAAGATCAGAAACAGGCAAATGTGACCTTTAAATCCATTATTATTCAGCCTCCTTCTGCAAGTATTAGACCATGCAATTAGACAAGAAAAATCACTTGCTAAATGGATCTTAGCATTGATGGGAGTGGACACGTAGTTCTTCCAAAAGAATCAAAGATACAATTCAGTGATAGATACTCCAGGGCTGGCGCAGCAGTGGCAGAAGAAATCTCCCCAAGGAGCACAAACAACACTGAGAACTAAAGAGAGAATGCCGCAGCTCTGGAATCTTCTAGAGGTAGGTAAATGACCAAGGACTGAGATGCAGGATTCCTCAGCATTAGGGTGGGAATTGAGCACAGTTGGACCTGCCACCCAGAATCCATGAACTTCAGTGCAAAGAGATTCTGTCTCCCAACCTTATGGGAGAGATAGCATTTCTGTGTCCTTTGAGATCTTTTGTCTAGGAAGGGGCTGCTGTGAGTGACGTTGGGAACAGAAAGGAAGGAGAAGCCTTCACTCCCAGGTGATGCCCCCAGAGGGACCTGGGCCCATGGTGGCAGCAACAGGAGCAGCAGAAGCAGAAGCCTTAAGATGAGGCTGAGCAGCTGGTGGGGCCTCTGCTTCCCAGCAGATGACAAAGGTGTTTGACCTTAGTTCCCATGAGCCTGGGGCTCTGAGTGAGCCCTGAGATGCTGTCACAAGATGGTCAGTAAGGAGCAGCCTCGTCCTCAGTTCTCAGCCCAGTGATGGTCATGGAGCCAGAGTTGCTAGACATGGAGCCAGAGGACAGATCAGGGTCCCCAGAGGGTCTAATCATCACAATAGATGAAGATTTAGGGTCCCCTTCATGGGAGCTGTTAGTACCAGGACACATACAGTACACTGTGGGTGTGTCCTGACCCAGACATGGCTGGATTCTGTGTCCCTGGTTCTTCTCTGGCTCACCATGGACTCTGTCCCCTGGGCAGCCTTCCACTGACACCCAGGTATTTCAGCTGGATTTGAGAAGAATCACACAATCTACTGCTGCCAGAAACAGGCTTAGGGGGCAGAATTTCTAAAAAGTGATAAGATTTTGTGGATAAAGTACCCTGAGATGGCTCTCAGACCACAGTTCAGGCCAAACAAATAAAGGGAACAGTTGAGTCGGCTGAAAATTTGGGGCTGCTCACAGGAAGTCCATCGCTGTCGGGACAACAGGATTTTGTCTCACTTCCCCACAGGCCTGCAGCATTGTCTAATGACTCTGTCATCAAAGTATTGGCAGTAATAATCAGCCTCATCCTCAGGCTGGAGCCCAGTGATGGTCAGAGAGTGGGAGTTGCCAGACTTGGAGCCAGAAAATTGACTGGGGACCCCAGAAGGACGATTGTTGTTACCATAGATGAGGAGTTTGGGGGCCGCTCCTGGGAGTTGCTGGTACCAGTGTATAAATTCACCACCCCAAAAACTGGAGTCACTGACAGTGCATGAAATAGTGACGGTCTGCCCCAGAGCCCCAGACGCCAAGGGAGGCTGAGTCAGCACAGACTGGGCCCAGGATCCTGAAAGGGGGAGAGACACAGAGAACATGATGCCAAGGTCTAGAGGCAAGAGGAGGATGTGGGGCCCCACCTGTCCTCCCAGAACCCCTTCCCCTGTGCCCATATCCAGTCACCTGTGCAGTGAGTGAGGAGGGTGAAGAGGAAAGGGGACCAGGCCATGGTGGACACCATCACTGATCCTGCCTTCTGTGGCTCCCAGCTGAGCAGAACTCCCCTAATCTGTCCCTTCTTCATCCTCTGAGATAGGGAGGGCCCATCCATGCAAATGATACCCCAGCTCTCTGGACCCTCACTGGTCCTGGGTCCCTCTGTCTGAAGGTGTCACGGAGGTGGGCAGGGGAGGGGCTGTGTGGGGCCAGAGGGTGGAGAGGTTACAGCTGTGAGTCTTGAGCAAGACACAGGTAGTGCCAGGTGGTAAGTCCTAGCTCTGATCACCTTTGGCACCTCAGAAACATGCCCTGATTGCCCCCTGTGTCCAGGCTCAGACACACCACTGTGTGATGTGGTAACCAGAGCCAGACACAGTTCCTGCCTTCCCTCTGTCCACTGTCTCATACCTTAGGGCCAGTCCATGTGTCTCTTATACAAACTCTTCTTAGATCAGGATCAACTGCAGAGAAGTGATGGGTCCCCATGGACACATGACCCTTTCTGCACAAGATGCTAGGTCTTTCCTCTTATGTGATTGCTTCCAGGTTTCCAGAGCCCTCCTTCCTCTGAGATTCCCACAGCACTGTGGAGATCAGGAGCTCTTCTTTTCAGGTTGTTAGTAGAAGCCTTCATGTGCACTCCTAGAGGGGTTACACCCTGACAATCTTTGTTGTCTCTCAGTATTTCCATCAGGTTGAAACAGTTCTCCACACACTGTGGGCAGTGAATCCCTCCTAGGATATGTTCTCCCAACACACAGACACAGTCTGCAGGAGCCCTGCCAGGTGAGGCTGTGTGTGGCACTGACCTCAGTGCCAAAGGATCCACTGTCTAAAAATTCCAGGTGGGATGGAGTGAAAGTAGCAGATACTCTGACAGAATGTATGTGTTAGTCACCACTTAGCCAACCGTGCACATCAAATATATGTATATTATTTTTATAGAATTTAACTCAAAATTGATTTAATCTCAATGTTCATATCATTGTGAATATGCAAGTACAGTCACTAATACACTTTTCCCACACCTGTGTATACGGCAGAAAGAACATGAATGGAAATTGTGATGAATAACATGGGTGGGACCACAATGGAAAGAATGTCTTCTTTTCTTGTTCCAGTAGGAATTCATGTACTTTTACTAAAATGGCTTGATTTCTTCTTATTTATTTATTTATTCTTTTTACTTATAAGTTTTGGATCCAGGGTCTGTTCCTCCAGGAAGGAAAGCCCACCACTTTGCCCAATGAAACCCCCTGAGGGGCCTGTTCCTGAGGACTTCACAGCCATCTCAGCGATGGAATTACCAAACCCAGAGCTTCCAGGATGGAGGGATTTGGGGTCAGACTCTTCTCTGGGGTAGGCAGAGCCCTAGTCCCTGTGCCTTGTGACCAGCATGTTCAGGATAAAGCAATTGTCCATTCAGCCATCCATGAGTAGAGGAATGAATTCCTGTTACCCAAGGTCATCTGCACCAGACATTTCTGTCAAAGGTCCCACATGTGAGTGGAGGAGAGGTGAAGGTAAGGGGGACTGTGTCCCTGAAGTCACAGGCACTGTGACCCTGGGTTGGAAGACTTTTCCCAGATGTCCAGCCTGACAGGAGGTGTCAGTGGAGAGACTGAGTGAGTGACAACCAGCCCTGACAGCACAAGGAGGTTGCATCTCGTGTCCCAATGGGCCTTGACCTCCATGGGAACAGCACTGGGTCTGCTGTCCCAGAATCAGTGTATTGATCAGCTTCAGGCACTGACTGAAGTCCAGAAACTCCACCTGGGATTCCTGAGCATCAGCCTTGTCCCAGGAGAGCAGATGTTCAGAACACGTCCTGGTTGCCCTGTGACAGGACCCCAGTTACACTCAATGTCACCAGTTGTTTCCTGCTGATGCAGATTCTGCCTTTTGGAATTTGTGACACTGAGGACAGCTGAGTGAGCACAGGCCAACCCATACTTGTGGAGGAACAGACAAGCCCAGAACCTGCAGAGTCCAGAACGGTATTCACTCAGAGAGAGGAGAGAGCCATGTGTGTGTGTGTGTATGTGTGTCCCAAATGAGGCTAGGAGGCCCCCTGTCCCTCATATGGCATGTAAACACCCTGAGGAATGGTTCTCTGGAAAATCTACCCATGAAGCTGATTCTCTTTAATAACACCCAGGGTCCTGGACCCTGAATCTAAAGGTAAGCATGTTAAGATTTTTACGGCGAAAAGAATTATGTAGGCCAGGAAAACTCACTTGAGAACAGACCTGTTAATTCACTGAATCAGAAGTCCAAGTCTTGTTGAGTTGGGGGGGGGGGGGGTTTATCTCTGCAGACACAAGAGTGACGGCTCCGGGATCTTCAGGAGTCAGGAAGTATAGGGCAGGGTTCAGCACACAGCTCCTCCTTCCTGCCACCACAGCACAGCCAGCACCACAGTCCCCTGTGTCCCCAGGTGAGAACAGGGAATGAGAAGAACACAGTGCTGACATGTCTTGTGAAAACAAAACCACTACAACCTGGAACTTTATGTGCTGTAGAAAAAATGTTTCTGCACTGCATCTACTATACAGAGAATTCTTAGAAATCAGTATCTGGAGCATAAGAAAAACAATGACATATTTTATTTTATTTTTTTTAATTTTTTTTTTTTCAACGTTTTTTATTTTATTTTTGGGACAGAGAGAGACAGAGCATGAACGGGGGAGGGGCAGAGAGAGAGGGAGACACAGAATCGGAAACAGGCTCCAGGCTCCGAGCCATCAGCCCAGAGCCTGACGCGGGGCTCGAACTCACGGACCGCGAGATCGTGACCTGGCTGAAGTCGGACGCTTAACCGACTGCGCCACCCAGGCGCCCCCAATGACATATTTTAAAATATGCAGGTGATCCTTTGTCTGTGTATTCCTCCAAGGCCCCCCATGGGAGGGGCATCGGTTAATTCTGAAGTGGGTAAAAATCAATAAGTTCCATGTGCAAATGCCTGGAAGTTAGTTGAACATATCCTTTTTAGAAAAATGTAATAACTTTACTTTCATATTAAGAAGAATGACAAGGCATGTTGGGAACAAAAAATGGGGCCTGAGAGTGAGAGCAGGAAGGAGAATGTGAGGGGTTTCATGCAGCTCTATTTTCTGCTCATTCTCCTCCCTAGAGATGGACACTGGAGACTGCAAGCTGCAGCAAGATCACTTCCAGTTTTCTCTAAATCCTAATGTGGATAGTGGATACGGAGGTCAGACCTGAAGAGCCAGAGGGAGAGATTGAAGTCTGAGGGACTCGGGGCAGAGGGGAGAAAAGGAGGGAGTGTGTGGGGGGTGTGGTCAGAGAGAGTGTATGATCTGGTCCAAGATTACATGTAGCTTGTTCAGAGAGAGGGGACTGTGTCTATGACCAGGGTCATTGTCAATATATCAGCTGTGGATACATCAGTACTGACACAAGGTTACACTTTATGGAATAAGATAATGGAGCTGATGTGTGGATGAATGTTTGATGGGTGGCATGTTTAGTTTCAGACGCAGTATTTACTCCTGTTCATCTTCTCCAGACCCCAGGGGGATATGCAGTTGAGCTCTGATAGGTCATCTGTCCCTGTCTTCCTGGGATGCCCTGTGCTGTCTCACGTTACATTCAAACATGCATGTCTCTCTTTCCCCAGTTTAATAACAGATCTTTCTGCAGAACAGTGCCGCCCAAATGTGTCTCCACATAAATTTCTCACTGAAAAGAGACTCAGAGATAAGGTCTGTGGGACCAAGACCTTTTGTCTCACTTCCTCATCTGCCTGTGTCACTGTGAGAAGCATAATTATGTCCAATCAGACAGTAATAGTCTCGCCCTCAGGTTGCAACCCAGAGATGCCCTGCATTGGCCAAGGCATCTTTGGATCCAGAGAAGCGGCTGGAGACCCCAGAGCCCTGATGCTTATTAGAGTCTGAGTAGTAGTACAGGAGATACTGAGGAGGGCTCCCGGGCTTCTGTTGGTACCAATTTATGTAGTAGCTGCCGACATTGAATCCACTGCTCAGGGTGCAGCTAAGTCTGACAGTTGCCCCCAGAGATGCAGAGAGGGAAGGAGGCTGGGTCAGCACAGACTGGGACAGGGAACCTGCAAACACAGACACTCGTGGATGATGGATCAGGGACCAGGATAAAGTTTCCCAGGCTCTGATCCAGAGGGACTAATTTATTTGAGAAGTCTTCCCTGGGTCCCAGAGAACAGTCCCTACCTGTGCAGTGAGACAGGAGCAGAAGGAAGATAGGAATCTAAGCCATAGTGACACAGCCCCAAGTCCCCACAGTGGTCTGGGCTGCCCCAGGCCTCTTTTTCTCCTCCACCCTCTGTCACAGGAGGGGCTGTCCATGCAAATGAGTTCTATCCAGTGGCTGCCCAGCCCCTCCCTGACCCCTGGTCCTGGAGCTCAGCTTACACCACACATTCAGGAAGATGGAGGTTGGCTTCAGCCCTAAGGAGAGCCCTGGGGGGAACACCTGCTGAGACAACATAAAGGTCCCTGCTCAGGGGACTGTGCCAGGCCAGAGGGGACAGAGCTGCTGAATCCCCATCAGGAAGCTCTGGGAAGCTCCTTTGACTAAGTGGTCCTCATTGAGCAGCTGAGTAGGGACCACAGGGAAGTCCCACAACACACCTTTCTGGTATTAAGTGGAAAAATGAAAATATCCTAAGAGAACTCCTATTGAAAAGAGATATAACACATAATTTCCTAAGAAGATTAAAAAATGGCTCTACTAGAAATAAATGGAGTAAATAGACCAATTTTATTTTTTTTTAATTTTTTTTTTTTAATGTTTATTTATTTTTGAGACAGAGAGAGACAGAGCATGAACGGGGGAGGGTCAGAGAGAGGGAGACACAGAATCGGAAACAGGCCCCAGGCTCCGAGCTGTCAGCACAGAGCCCGACGCGGGGCTCGAACCCACGGACCGCGAGATCATGACCTGAGCCAAAGTCGGCCGCCCAACCGACTGAGCCACCCAGGCGCCCCAAATAGACCAATTTTAAAATGAAAGTGGAAAATGTTATTATCAACCACTTCCCCTGAAGGCAGAAGATATAGACATTTTCACAGGAAACATCTAACAAAACTTCAGAACAGATGGTTCCACTTTGTTTACTTCATATTTTTCCATAATATCTAGAAGGATGGATTATTTCTTAGTTGTTTAAAAAAGGCTGTAACACTGGAATACTACTTGGCAATGAGAAAGAATGAAATCTGGCCTTTTGTAGCAACATGGATGGAACTGGAGAGTGTTATGTTAAGTGAAATAAGTCACGCAGAGAAAGACAGCTACCATATGTTTTCACTCATATGTGGATCCCGCAAAACTCAACAGAAGACCGGCTGGGAGGAGAAGGGGGGGGAAAAAGTTACAGGGAGGGAAGGAGGCAAACCATAAGAGACTCTTAAATACGGAGAATAAACTGAGGGTTGATGGGGAGTGGGGGGGAGGGGAAAGTGGGTGATGGGCATTGAGGAGGGCACCTGTTGGGATGAGCACTGGGTGTTGTATGGAAACCAATTTGACAATAAATTTCATATTAAAAAAATAAATTAAATAAACAAATAAATAAAAAGGCTGTAACAAAAATAAACAAAAGAGCTATAACAGTGATAAATCCACCTTCCAAATAAATTTCACGAAATGGAAAATTACAGACCAATAACATTAAATATTGTTATAAATATTATAAATAAAATATTAAAAGATATTGTCATTGTAATAGGTCAACTTATAAGATATCAGAAAGCTTATTGTATATAAGTTTGGCTTAAACTCACCTTTCATGAATAATTGAGATAAAAGGCTTATGTAGTTCCCCTATTAGCGTTATCAGAAATTACTAACCACCCTATCTCGCTTCTGTGACCTTGCCTGCTTGCTAAATAGATAACTTAGGATGCAAAACGCTCCCCCACCCCTTCTACCAAGATCTGGCCCAGGCAAGACCAACATGTAAAAAGTCATGTACTCACTGCCCCACGGCATCTTAGGTGTCTAACTATGATTGGTTATTTTAAACCCTCTTAGGGCAAAGACCTTTAAATTGATAGGTTCCTGCCAAAACTAACGTCTGTGTGTCACAGTATAATCGGCTACCATGAAATGTTGTAAATTGTAATTGGTTAATTCTGAATAATGACGTATTCTGACTTGCTAAAATCCCTATAAACTCACTGCTACCTTTGTTCGGGGCCATTCTCTGCACTTTTCTCCTTAAGATCAGGAGATCAGGTTTGGCCCAGCCATGAATAAAATCTTGCCTTGCTTCTATTCAGCATCTGGTGTTTTTTTTTGACATCACCCTGTTTCAGTCATACCATAATAATAAATTGACACACCATTACCAGTGTGACTAATTCCAAAGGTATAAGTCAGGTTCCATATTGAGAAATATTTTAATATTCCACACCATATTATTATATCAAAAGATACGCTCTATTGTCCCAACTGGTCTTGAAAGAGCCCTTGAGAAAATTTAACACTAAATCTTAATAAAAACCACAGAAAAATTCAAACAGATACATTTATAATGTGGTAATACACACTCTGTGTCTCATACTTGTGATGTAGTCCTGAGGTCAGCATCTGAGTTCATGGAGTAGTGAACAGGATCATTCCCACAAAGTTCAGGAAGAGGCAAAGGTGATCATTACTTCTGTTATCATTCAACATTACTCTACAAGTATTAGAAAATGCAATTAAAAGAAGTAAAATCAATGATTTTGAGTTATCTTTAAGGGGAAAGAACAAGTGGTCATACTTAAGATCCAAATGGATATTGTAGCCTCAGATAGGTCAGTCAGGGAGGAAGTTAATGCAGAGATCTCCCCAATGAGTGATTAATCATTAAATGTGCCTAGTACTGGTGACACTTAGTGACAGAGGCATGACAAGTGGAACAAGGGCAGCAGAGAAGAGGTCTTGGCCCACTTGCCCTGGGGTGAAGAGTACTATGGAAGGTGTGAAGAGGAGCCCCCAGATCCAAAGTGATCATCTGCCTCCCACTCAGGCTGCATCTAAGTGATGTCAATCATCACATTTATGGGGCTTCTGTCTCACATTTCTGAGACTTGCAGGGAAAAAATTGTGGACCTTTGTTGGTGTAACCAGTACACTGAGACATGGGTTGTGAGCCTTGTGCCACTGCATCTGTTTCTTGATGCAGTAAGGAGACGGCAGATCCTGTGTTACCTCAGGATCTCCTTCTCCTAAAATCTGGCAAAGAATCACTACATAACAGACTGAAGGAGAGATTCCAGGACATGATGGAGACTCCACAGAGCTCAGTCTCCTGAGGTTCCATTGTGGGGATTCTGCCTACAAGATCTTATTCTCTGGGTAGACTTTCCTAAGATCCCACTTTCTCCTTGGAAATGCATTCTGCCTTGTCTATCAACTCCAGTACTACCAGACCCCTTAGAGAAAAGAGAATAGACAACCCAAGTCTGAAACAATGTAGTAAGGGAGCCCAACCCCGGAGCTCACAGGGCAATGGGGGATCCCAGGTGAGGGCAAGTCTTACAACAGTGAGGACACAGTTTGCTCAACACCCCTCCAGGCAGCTCAGTGATTTATTAGCTGTCTGCCTAGCACCCTACAGCTCTGCAGGCCCCTGTGTACATTGTTCCTCAGCTGGCCACAGTGCACACATACTCCAGCCACTATGATACCTCTCAGCACACCAAACACAGTGATCTTTCTGACAGTAGTTATACTCATGTTATAACCCAAGATATTGAAAAAGGGCCATTCTAGGTCCATTATTGGAGCAGTGACATTCTCATACATGAGATCTTCTCTCAGTGGAAAACTATGACTTATTTCAAAACATAATCTCTGTCAACTATCCCTAGAGCTCCAACCATATCTTCTGCAGTCACACATTGCACGTGGTACATGGAAGAGCAGTAAGGGGTGCCACGGGGACACACAGATGGGGATACTGCTCATGTGTGCCCATGTACACTTGTTAATTCTGCAAGTCCAGCAATTTTTCCTTACGTTACCATTTCTTATTATTGTGGATAGTCCATGTGACGGTCAGGTGGACAGTCCTTGTCTCTTCCAGACCTTGTCTCTTCATGCTCCCAGTGACATGGTGCTCTGTGAGGTCCCCATAGTGCTGGGTGAGAATGGAGGAAGCTCAGACTTGTGTGTCATTTCCCCACTGGCCTGAAGCCAGTGTAAGCTTTGAGGCTCGAAGACAAGGTCTGTGGGATCAAGAGTTTTTGTCTCACTTCTTCATTGTCTGAGACACTGTGAGTAACGGTAGCTGCTCCCACTGTCACGAGCTGCAGCACAGTAATAGTCTCATCCTCAGGCTGCAGCCCAGAAATGAGCAGAATTCCTGCATTGGCCGACACATCTTTGGATCCAGAGAATTGGCCGGGGACTCCAGAGCCCTGGTATTTATTTGAGTCTGAGAAGAACTACAGGAGATACCAGGGAGGGCTCCCTGGCTTCTGCTGGAACCAAGTTATAGAATAGCTGCCAACACTGAAGCCACTGCTCAGGATGCACGTGAGTCTGGCTGATGATCCCAGGTTTGCAGACATGGAAGGTGGCTGAGTCATTACAAGCTGGGTCAGGGAACCTGCAGACACAGACACTCATGGGTGATGGTGTGAGAAACAGTGGAAATTTCCACAAAACTTGTGGCAGTACTGCTCACACAAGCTAGAAGGCTTCCCTGTGTCCCCAAAGCCTGTCTCCACCTGTGCCCTGACAGAGGAGCAAGAGGAGGACTGGAGTCCAGGCCATGGACACCCAGCCTATGGTCTCCACAGTGGGTTGAGCTGCCCCAGGCCTCCTTTTCTCCTCCACTTTCTGCCACAGAAGGGGCTGTGCATGCAAATAAGTTCCATCCAGTGACTGCCCAGCCCCTCCCTGAGCCCTTGTGCTAAAGCTCAGCCCACATCACACACTGAGGGAGATGGGGTTGGCTTCACTACTGGGTAGAGCTCCGGGAGGGAGGAAGCACCTGCTGAGACAACACACGGGTCCCTGCCCAGGAGAGTCTGTCAGGACAGGGAGGACACAGCTATGGGAGCAGAGTGCCCAACACACAAGCCTGGGCTCCTGTGAGTGAATCATCCTCAGTAAGCAGTTGACTGGGGACCACAGGGCCATACCACAGTGCCCCCTGCTGGTTGCAGTGTACACACCTCACCAAGGCCTTAAATCCTGAGAGCCCAACCTGGTTTCTGTAACTAATCAGGTTCCTGTCTATTCATACATCTGTGGTCTGATTTCTAGATATGGTGGTTTCAGTACACTGTATCCGATTATTTTAGTGTCCCACTCCCGGGAGGAACTCCCATCTTTGGGAGGTCCAAGAATTTTCATCCATGTCAACTTAAGATGTTTTCACTCCAGAGAAAATAGTGCAAATATTGTATCACTTCATCGGTATGTGATTTAGGTTATACATTCATTGTTAGTTTCCCATGTATTATGTATTAAAATAAGAGTTTTTACCCACTGTCACATAAATTGCATTGTGTTTCAGTCCTCCATTTCAGTGCAAAATAAGTAGTTGCACTAATTGGTATTGTTGACAGAAGCATCATGTGATGAGGGAGCATAAGGCAAGCTGATAGGCTGTAAACACCTCCCCCCAACACCTTCCCCCACCCCCAGGTGGGATATGTGTGATATTCCTCAGGCACTCCTTGATGCCCAAGAACAAAGGAAAGGGGAAAAACAAAAGGTTAACTGATAAGAGCTCATAGTCCTGCAAGCTCTAAGTCTCCATCACTCCTTCATAGTAATGTGGGAAACAAAGGCAGAAGGAAATGGCAGATAGAACTAAATTTCCTTATAACCTGCAGCCCATAGACAAATACTTGAGGCCGGCAGAGTAAAAAGTTTCTGCAGGAACTAATGCTTTGCTAGAGGGAAAACAACCTTAGCCCTACAATAGCTAGGCCTCTAGTATCCTGTGAGTCTTCTTTAGCATATGAAAATCTCACTAAAAACTTCCCTTGGACTTGACCTCCCCTGTGGCAGGATTCTCGCACAGAGAGTCTTACGAGGCTTTTCTTTCCAGGAAGCAACTTTATTCCTGCCGGCACCATTCAGTTGGGTTTGTACCCAAAGAACTGAGCCCCGACCACCACATGGCCACATGGCGTAGTTTCTTTATTTATTTTTTACTTCTTTGTCTCCCATATATGGTAACACACAAACATGCGGTCTGATTAAGTGGTCTCATGTTATAAGGTCATGAGGGATGTTGTCATGTAAGGGGATAACCAAGTTGCTTTGAAGGTTTTTTTTTTTCCCTTTCCTTAGGGAGGAGACCCTACCACACCCCAACCCCACAATATATAACCAATCTCTCCTCATGGTTCCCAGGCATCTCATTCTGCCTACGGGTCCTGTCCCTGTGCTTCAATAAAAGATGTCTTTTGCACCAAAGATGTCTTCAAGTGAAAGGAACAGCTTTGAATCCAAATGACAGCCCCGCCTTAGTTTAAAGCTAGGTTCTCTTTTCTACTTATTATGGATCTTTGATAAGAAATACAATTGCTGAGAAGTTTGTTTTGCTTGCTGTTTACTATGAGCATTGTGAGACCTTTCCTGATTGTAACCCACTGTAGAATGGGCTGTAAAACTTCCTAAATGTAGTCTGATATGTAATGGAATGAGTGATTGTATACAAACTAACCGGCATTTCTCGCTTCTGTAAACCTGCTTGCTTAGCATATTCCTCACCTACCCCCTTCCCCCTTTCTTCCTCTCGCCACAAGTAAAAACCTCCCCTGTGCTATTTGTCTCTGTCTATAAAAACGCTATACCAACCCTATTCGTGGCCTCTTGTGTCACCGGCGACGAGTGCGCAGAGGACCAGGTTCGAACCTGCAATAAACGACCCTTGCCGCTTGGCTTTGACTTACGACTCTGGTGGTCTTTTGTGGGAGGTTTTGGAACTTCAGGCATTACACAAGAATTCTTTCATGGTTGTCAGCTCCAGATGCCACGAAACCCACTGTCACCCCAAAGACTTCATCATCATGTATGTCATTTTGCAGTAGCTGTGTTCACAGCATGTTATACTATGAAAAAAATTAAGTGCATGGAGGGAATAAAATCTCAGACATTCATTTTCTGGCTTCTTTCTTCCACTTCTCCATGTGAAGAACATACTCGTGTCAACACTGAATTCACGCACCGTAATTCTTCAATAGATTTGCCAGTATGGGATCTTTTCAAGGAATTTTAGTTGAGGAGGTAAATATTAGAATTTCTTGATCATATTATAAGTTTTACTTAATTCAACATTCTGTAGACAAATGACAATCTTACTGGTACTTAGTTAACTGAAACACTAGCAGATATTCATACGGCTGACCTATACGCTGCAGTTTATTTGCTCATGGATCTTCATTTCTGTGCTCAGAAGCTTCTCCATGATCCAGATGTTCCCTGTTTTTTCACTCCATAGCTGGAGGCTAATCATTGTCATACACTCTGGGCCTGGAGTTCTCTCTTGTCCATCAAGAGAGCAGACACAGGATTGAAATGCAAGAGAAGCTAATGTCAGGGAGGAGACAAGAGTGCTGAAAAAGGGTCCTTGCTCCATTTTTATTAAGATCATAAGGCTTACAAGTGTGATGGACGTGCACAAACAGACAATGAAACTGTAAACATTAGCTCATGGGTGTGAGGGAAAGGGGATTTCAAAAATAAGTGGTGTTCTGAGTTTGGGTCAATACAAAACAAGTCCTGGCACCAGGCAGATGGCAGGCATGAGGGGTTACCTGTGCTTACCTAAACTTGCCTAGGGGACAAGAAAGACAGAGCATGCTACCTCAGGGTCAACAAGGCAATTTCCATTTGCTAATCAGCTCTGCTCTGGGCAGAGCTCTGCTCTTTGCTCTGCTGCTAAAGTCCTGTTTTCCTGTTTTTGTCCTTCCTTCCTGTGAAAGCCCCTTTCTGCTATTGTACTAAATTGGAGGGCGTTTCCACCCTGAATACTTAGTCTTGTTTACTTAATGTTTGGATTCTTTCATCCTGAGATTTCCTATTCCTATATCTTTGTCCTACACTGGGGGCCTTTGCCCTATTTACCTAATCTTGGATGTGTTCATCCTGTGGCTTTCTATTTCTTTATGCCTTGTTAATCCATCAGTGCAAACTCAGGGAATTCCTAAACTAATTCCTCACAAATCATGTCCTTTTCTTCTTTCCTGCATGAACCCATGGAATCCAGTCCATGGTACCGTCACCTTCCCAAAGGATGAAGTTATGATTTTCTTTTGTCCTCTATCCAAATATCAAGTGCCTAGTCCACATCTCCTCTCCAATCATAAAAAGGTCCACATGCAGAAATCACCTTTGCCTCAGATCTACTCCTCTTCATGGAATTCTTATTAAGGTGAATTCACACATTCATTCAGCAAACCAGTTTTGAAGTCTTCTTTGGTGCCAGGCTGTTTTGAGCTTTGTAGATACAGTAACACACCCGCATGTGTGCACACACACACAACAAAATTCAAGTGTTGGACACATAGTGAAGTCAGTCACAGAGAAATGTCTCCATGCAGGTGATGACACACAACCAGTGAACACCCTGGGAATCTGGACCCCACTGCTGGATGCTGAGGGCCCCTCACCTCCCATAGGACACCAACCCTTAACTTCCCCATGTTCTGTCCACAGCCTGCCCTTGGTCTTCACACCTTCCTGCCCCATTCCAAGTGCCCAAGTTCAGACGCCACCCTCTCGGGAGCTTCCCAGGTATGATATGAAATTAGTCCCTGTTCTCAGAGAGCAGGAAAAGTCCAAAGCAAGAGTCAGGACACTCTAGAATAGTAGGTGGAAGTTTCAATAAGCAAAGGGGACTTACCATACATGGCTTGCCTTGGGTGGCAGCATGACAAATGGATTCTCACACCCTCCCACTACATCTTAAGTTTATGAAGAGGGCTTTACTGGGCTCAGGAAGGTATACATCACATCAACACCACATTACTATCTCAAGGCTACATCCTTGAAACAGACTCTGGGAGCAGCAAAGGCACGTACCCACATTCCACAGACAAGGGAAGGGGTGAGGAGACTCAAAGGGCTTGGGTCCAGCTCCTGGGTCAATCTGTGATTACAAATTCTTTATGACATTCCACAGCACCTGGCCATGCAGAGTTCCTCCTGTTCCTGTCCATGATTTTCTCATTTTAAATTCTTATTAGGAATTTCTTATTAGGGCTTAAGTTGGGAGACAGGTGATAAGCTGTTTGAGGGGATGGGACAGAGGTAGGGACTGGGAAGTATTGGTCCCTGAGGATACAGTGACCACTCCTTTCACATGACATGTGATGGCATGGAGAAGGGTGAGGAGGACCCAGGCCATGGTGGAAACACAAGTTCTAAGTTCTTCAGGCCCAAAATCAAGGCTGGGCTCCCAGGCCTCTGTCCCTTCAGCGCAGTGCAGAGCAGGGCTTGCCCCTGTGTGCACATCTGCTCCCTGCAAGGTTGGTATTTAACCAGGATGGAGGTGCAGACTGAGAGGACAGTTCTCATGGGTTTCACAGATTGTGTTTCCCCCTCACTGGCAGTAACTTCATCCCTTGGGACACACAGGGCCTCCCCAGGTCCCTGTGTCACAGTCTGTTGGTGTAGCTCAAGTGCATGTCTTCAAAAGTCCTCAGGCCCCACTTTTGATTTCTCAGGTGTCCCCATAGGACTCCTGCACCTCTACTGTCCTGCCATGAAATGCAGACACTGAGTCCATTATCCTGGAGCCTGTCCCAGGGCCTGTCTCAGCTCTCATCTTCCATGGCAGAATCCTTCAACTCTCATTCAGCACACCTACCATGTGCCTTCCTAAGACCAGTCCTCATCCTTGTCTCTGGAGTGAGAGGAGAAGGACTGACTTATTTCACTTAGCATTATACCCACCAGTTCCATCCACATTGCTGCAAGTAGCCAGATTTCATTCTTTCTCATAGTATTCCATTGTATATATAAACCACATCTTTATCCATTCATCAGTTGATGGACATTTAGGCTCTTTCCATAATTTGACTATTGTTGCAAGTGCTGCTATAAACATTGGGGTACATGTGCCCCTATAAATCAGCACTCTTGTATCCTTTGGATAAATTCCTAGTAGTGCTATTGCTGGGTCATAGAGTAGTTCTATTTTTAATTTTTTGAGGAACCTCCACACTTTTCCAGAGTGGCTGCACCAGTTAGCATTCCCACCAACAGTGGAAGAGGGTTCCCATTTCTCCACATCCTTGCCAGCAAATGTTTCCTGAGTTGTTAATTTTAGCCACTAGGACTGGTGTGAGCCACTCTGACTGGAGCCATTGGTATCTCAATGACACACCTGAGATTTCTGAACAGGGCTCAGTCCCACACAGGTCTATGGTGACACTTCCCATCCCTCAGTATCTTGACCTTCCCAAGCTAACACTGCTACCTGGTCACCATAAAAGTGTTCATTCAGCCTGGAAGGATTCAGGCTTTGACACCAGAGCCTGGTCCTGCCTTCTGCAAACACCATTATCCTTCCAGGACTGTGGATCACAGTTTCAAATGTGAGGCATCCCATGGACTTGGTCTGCAAGAAAGTTCAGTTAGAAAAGGCGGCTGTGGTAGGTGAGGGCAAGTTGTGAACAGGCCTGAGATTCATAGGGAATCAGGGAAACATGAATTTCGCTAAAGGAAAAATATCACTATCACTGCTGATGACATCATTCTTAAAAAAAAAAGAAGACTCACGTTGTCTAAACTTATGTTTGAAAATAATAATAATCACAGAAGGATAAATGATGTGGTCTGTCAGGGCTGCCATAAGAAAATTATTGTTCACACGTTCAACTCTTTTTCTTCCTTTAGCCCCCCAGAAACAGCAGATGTTTGTCCTCTCTCCAGAATTTTACTGCTTCTAAAATGTGATATAATTATGATCATAGTATGAAAAATATCCTGTTTTATAAATGTGCCCCCTAGTGACACCTTAGTTGGTTCCAGGTTTGGGGGATTATATATAATCCTGGAATAAACATCCATGTGCAGATAGATGTTGGGTTCCCTTCAGTTTTTAGTCATTATAAATAATCTACTATACCCATTCACATACAGGTTTTCCTATGGACCAAAGTTTTTAATTTTTTTAAATTTTAAGTTGGCAAATATTTCAAAAACATCAGAAAATAAGACAAAAGTAGCCAGCACTGGAGGTTCTGGAAGATGGCAGCGTAGGAGGACGCTGGGCTCACCGCGCGTCCTGCTGATCACTTAGATTCCACCTACACCTGCCTAAAGAACCCAGAAAACCGCCAGAGGATTAGCAGAACGGAGTCTCCGGAGCCAAGCGCAGACGAGAGGCCCACGGAAGAGGGTAGGAAGGGCGGCGAGGCGGTGCGCGCTCCACGGACTGGCGGGAGGGAGCCGGGGCGGAGGGGCGGCTCGCCGGCCAAGCAGAGCCCCCGAGTCTGGCTGGCAAAAGCGGAGGGGCCGGACGGACTGTGTTCCGACAGCAAGCGCGACTTAGCGTCTGGGAGGTCATAAGTTAACAGCTCTGCTCAGAAAGCGAGAAGGCTGGAGGACAAAGGGAGGGAGAGCTGCTGAGCCCCCGGACGGCAGAGCTCAGCTTGGCGGGGAACAAAGGCGCTCGCCAGCGCCATCTCCCCCGCCCATCCCCCAGCCAAAATCCCAAAGAGAACCAGTTCCTGCCAGGGAACTTGCTTACTCCGCGCAAACACCCAACTCTGTGCTTCTGCTGATCCAAACCTCCGGCAGCGGATCTGACTCCCTCCCGCTGCCACAGGGCCCCTCCTGAAGTGGATCACCTAAGGAGAAGCGAGCTAAGCCTGTCCCTCCTGCCCCCGTGCACCTTGCCTACCCACCCCAGCTAATATGCCAGATCCCCAGCACCACAAGCCTGGCAGTGTGCAAGTAGCCCAGACGGGCCACGCCACCCCACAGTGAATCCCGCCCCTAGGAGAGGGGAAGAGAAGGCACACACCAGTCTGACTGTGGCCCCAGCGGTGGGCTGGGGGCAGACATCGGGTCGGACTGCGGCCCCGCCCACCAACTCCAGTTAGACACCACAGCACAGGGGAAGTGCCCTGCAGGTCCTCACCACTCCAGGGACTCTCCAAAATGACCAAACGGAAGAATTCCCCTCAGAAGAATCTCCAGGAAATAACAACAGCTAATGAACTGATCAAAAAGGATTTAAATAATATAACAGAAAGTGAATTTAGAATAATAGTCATAAAATTAATCGCTGGGCTTGAAAACAGTATACAGGACAGCAGAGAATCTCTTGCCACAGAGATCAAGGGACTAAGGAACAGTCACGAGGAGCTGAAAAACGCTTTAAACGAAATGCAAAACAAAATGGAAACCACAACGGCGGATTGAAGAGGCAGAGGAGAGAATAGGTGAACTAGAAGATAAAGTTATGGAGAAAGAGGAAGCTGAAAGAAAGAGAGATAAAAAAATCCAGGAGTATGAGGGGAAAATTAGAGAACTAAGTGACACACTAAAAAGAAATAATATATGCATAATTGGTATCCCAGAGGAGGAAGAGAGAGGGAAAGGTGCTGAAGGGGTACTTGAAGAAATTACAGCTGAGAACTTCCCTGAACTGGGGAAGGAAAAAGGCATTGAAATCCAAGAGGCACAGAGAACTCCCTTCAGACGTAACTTGAATCGATCTTCTGCACGACATATCATAGTGAGACTGGCAAAATACAAGGATAAAGAGAAAATTCTGAAAGCAGCAAGGGATAAACGTGCCCTCACA
Organism: Panthera onca; assembly: GCF_046562875.1. NCBI lineage: Eukaryota > Metazoa > Chordata > Mammalia > Carnivora > Felidae > Panthera > Panthera onca. The sequence goes on from NC_138350.1 coordinate 19,904,965, forward strand.
TATAAAGGGAGACCTATAAGACTCGTGACTGATCTCTCCTTTGAAACTTGGCAGGCCAGAAAGGCTTGGCACGATATCTACAGTGTGCTAAACAGAAAAAATATGCAGCCGAGAATCCTTTATCCAGCAAGTCTGTCATTTAGAATAGAAGGAGAGATAAAGGTCTTCCCAAACAAACAAAAACTGAAGGAATTTGCCACCACGAAACCAGCCCTAGAAGAGATCCTAAGGGGGATCCTGTGAGACAAAGTACCAGAGACATCACTACAAGCATAAAACATACAGACATCACAATGACTCTAAACCCGTATCTTTCTATAATAACACTGAATGTAAATGGATTAAATGCACCAACCAAAAGACATAGGGTATCAGAATGGATAAAAAAACAAGACCCATCTATTTGCTGTCTACAAGAGACTCATTTTAGATCTGAGGACACCTTTAGATTGAGAGTGAGGGGATGGAGAACTATTTATCATGCTACTGGAAGCCAAAAGAAAGCTGGAGTAGCCATACTTATATCAGACAAACTAGACTTTAAATTAAAGGCTGTAACAAGAGATGAAGAAGGGCATTATATAATAATCACAGGGTCTATCCATCAGGAAGAGCTAACAATTATAAATGTCTATGCGCCGAATACCGGAGCCCCCAGATATATAAAACAATTACTCATAAACATAAGCAACCTTATTGATAAGAATGTGGTCATTGCAGGAGACTTTAACACCCCACTTACAGAAATGGATAGATCATCTAGACACACAGTCAATAAAGAAACAAGGGCCCTGAATGATACATTGGATCAGATGGACTTGACAGATATATTTAGAACTCTGCATCCCAAAGCAACAGAATATACTTTCTTCTCGAGTGCACACGGAACATTCTCCAAGATAGATCATAGACTGGGTCACAAAACAGCCCTTCATAAGTTTACAAGAATTGAAATTATACCATGCATACTTTCAGACCACAATGCTATGAAGCTTGAAATCAACCACAGGAAAAAGTCTGGAAAACCTCCAAAAGCGTGGAGGTTAAAGAACACCCTACTAACGAATGAGTGGGTCAACCAGGCAATTAGAGAAGAAATTAAAAAATATATGGAAACAAACGAAAATGAAAATACAACAATCCAAACGCTTTGGGACGCAGCGAAGGCAGTCCTGAGAGGAAAATACATTGCAATCCAGGCCTATCTCAAGAAACAAGAAAAATCCCAAGTACAAAATCTAACAGCACACCTAAAGGAAATAGAAGCAGAACAGCAAAGGCAGCCTAAACCCAGCAGAAGAAGAGAAATAATAAAGATCAGAGCAGAAATAAACAATATAGAATCTAAAAAAACGGTAGTGCAGATCAACGAAACCAAGAGTTGGTTTTTTGAAAAAATAAACAAAATTGACAAACCTCTAGCCAGGCTTCTCAAAAAGAAAAGGGAGATGACCCAAATAGATAAAATCATGAATGAAAATGGAATTATTACAACCAATCCCTCAGAGATACAAACAATTATCAGGGGATACTATGAAAAATTATATGCCAACAAATTGGACAACCTGGAAGAAATGGACAAATTCCTAAACACCCACACTCTTCCAAAACTCAATCAGGAGGAAATAGAAAGCTTGAACAGACCCATAACCAGCGAAGAAATTGAATCGGTTATCAAAAATCTCCCAACAAATAAGAGTCCAGGACCAGATGGCTTCCCAGGGGAGTTCTACCAGACGTTTAAAGCAGAGATAATACCTATCCTTCTCAAGCTATTCCAAGAAATAGAAAGGGAAGGAAAACTTCCAGACTCATTCTATGAAGCCAGTATTACTTTGATTCCTAAACCAGACAGAGACCCAGTAAAAAAAGAGAATTACAGGCCAATATCTCTGATGAATATGGATGCAAAAATTCTCAATAAGATACTAGCAAACCGAATTCAACAGCATATAAAAAGAATTATTCACCATGATCAAGTGGGATTCATTCCTGGGATGCAGGGCTGTTTCAACATTCGCAAATCAATCAACGTGATACATCACATTAACAAAAAAAAAAGAGAAGAACCATATGATCCTGTCAATCGATGCAGAAAAGGCCTTTGACAAAATCCAGCACCCTTTCTTAATAAAAACCCTTGAGAAAGTCGGGATAGAAGGAACATACTTAAAGATCATAAAAGCCATTTATGAAAAGCCCACAGCTAACATCATCCTCAACGGGGAAAAACTGAGAGCTTTTTCCCTGAGATCAGGAACACGACAGGGATGCCCACTCTCACTGCTGTTGTTTAATATAGTGCTGGAAGTTCTAGCATCAGCAATCAGACAACAAAAGGAAATCAAAGGCATCAAAATTGGCAAAGATGAAGTCAAGCTTTTGCTTTTTGCAGATGACATGATATTATACATGGAAAATCCGATAGACTCCACCAAAAGTCTGCTAGAACTGATACATGAATTCAGCAAAGTTGCAGGATACAAAATCAATGTACAGAAATCAGTTGCATTCTTATACACAAACAATGAAGCAACAGAAAGACAAATAAAGAAACTGATCCCCTTCACAATTGCACCAAGAAGCATAAAATACCTAGGAATAAATCTAACCAAAGATGTAAAAGATCTGTATGCTGGAAACTATAGAAAGCTTATGCGGGTAATTGAAGAAGATATAAAGAAATGGAAAGACATTCCCTGCTCATGGATTGGAAGAATAAATATTGTCAAAATGTCAATACTACCCAAAGCTATCTACACATTCAATGCAATCCCAATCAAAATTGCACCAGCATTCTTCTCGAAACTAGAACAAGCAATCCTAAAATTCATATGGAACCACAAAAGGCCCCGAATAGCCAAAGTAATTTTGAAGAAGAAGACCAAAGCAGGAGGCATCACAATCCCAGAATTTAGCCTCTACTACAAAGCTGTCATCATCAAGACAGCATGGTATTGGCATAAAAACAGACACATAGACCAATGGAATAGAATAGAAACCCCAGAACTAGACCCACAAACATATGGCCAACTCATCTTTGACAAAGCAGGAAAGAACATCCAATGGAAAAAAGACAGTCTCTTTAACAAATGGTGCTGGGAGAACTGGACAGCAACATGCAGAAGGTTGAAACTAGACCACTTTCTCACACCATTCACAAAAATAAACTCAAAATGGATAAAGGACCTGAATGTGAGACAGGAAACCATCAAAACCTTAGAGGAGAAAGCAGGAAAAGACCTCTCTGACCTCAGCCGTAGCAATCTCTTACTCGGCACATCCCCAAAGGCAAGGGAATTAAAAGCAAAAGTGAATTACTGGGACCTTATGAAGATAAAAAGCTTCTGCACAGCAAAGGAAACAACCAACAAAACTAAAAGGCAACCAACGGAATGGGAAAAGATATTTGCAAATGACATATCGGACAAAGGGCTAGTATCCAAAATCTATAAAGAGCTCATCAAACTCCACACCCGAAAAACAAATAACCCAGTGAAGAAATGGGCAGAAAACATGAATAGACACTTCTCTAAAGAAGACATCCGGATGGCCAACAGGCACATGAAAAGATGCTCAACGTCGCTCCTTATCAGGGAAATACAAATCAAAACCACACTCAGATACCACCTCACGCCAGTCAGAGTGGCCAAAATGAAGAAATCAGGAGACTATAGATGCTGGAGAGGATGTGGAGAAACAGGAACCCTCTTGCACTGTTGGTGGGAATGCAAATTGGTGCAGCCGCTCTGGAAAGCAGTGTGGAGGCTCCTCAGAAAATTAAAAATAGACCTACCCTATGACCCAGCAATAGCACTGCTAGGAATTTATCCAAGGGATACAGGAGTACTGATGCATAGGGGCACCTGTACCCCAATGTTTATAGCGGCACTCTCAACAATAGCCAAATTATGGAAAGAGCCTAAATGTCCATCAACTGGTGAATGGATAAAGAAATTGTGGTTTATATACACAATGGAATACTACGTGGCAATGAGAAAAGATGAAATATGGCCTTTTGTAGCAACGTGGATGGAACTGGAGAGTGTGATGCTAAGTGAAATAAACCATACAGAGAAAGACACATACCATATGGTTTCACTTTTATGTGGATCCTGAGAAAGGTAACAGAAACCCATGGGGGAGGGGAAGGAAAAAAAAAAAAAAAAAAAGAGGTTAGAGTGGGAGAGAGCCAAAGCATAAGAGACTGTTTAAAACTGAGAACAAACTGAGGGTTGATGGGGGGTGGGAGGGAGGGCAGGGTGGGTGATGGGTATTGAGGAGGGCACCTTTTGGGATGAGCACTGGGTGTTGTATGGAAACCAATTTGACAGTAAATTTCATATATTAAAAAATTAAAAAAAAAAAAAGTAGCCAGCACTGGATATAGTCATGTACATGATAATATCAGATGCAAAAAACACTGACTTATTCTTCAAGCACGTGGGTAGAGCTGAGATCCCATGATATTTTCAAGGTCAAAAGAAATTGTTTCATTTAATTTAAATCAGGAAGAAGGCAATGAATACAAACTACCGCAGAAGTAAACTGTCCCCAGCTGATAAAGACAAGACATTTCTATTTTCAAGTAGACTCTTTGTCCAGGAATTGGCAGCTCAGAGTGACACTGAGGACAGAAGGGAAAGGAGGAGTCTCACTCATAGGCAGTGCCCTTAGATGGACTTGGGCTCAGGTCATCAGCAAAAGAATAGGTAGAATCACAGACTAAACTGAGCAGATAGTTGCTGGTGTATTCCCCCTCTTCACAGTTGAGTAAGTAGGTTTCTGTGTCACTTCCCCACACCCTGGAGCACTGTGTGAGCTCTGAGACTATTGTCCCATGCTGAACAGTAATAATCAGCCTCATCCTCAGCCTGGAGCCCAGTGATGGTCAGAGTGCCTGAGCTGCCAGACTTGGAGCCAGAGAATCGATCAGGGACCCCAGAAGGTCTCTTGTTATCACAATAGATGATGAGTTTGGGTGCCATTCCTGGGATCTGTTGGTACTAGTACACATAATATCCACCCCCAATGTTGGAGCTGCTTCCAGTGCAGGAGATGGTGACCCTCTGCCCCAGGGCCGCAGACACTGAGGATGGCTGAGTCAGCACAGACTGGGCCCAGGACCCTGCAAGGGGGAGGGAGAGACACAGAGAGGGTGATGCTGGAGTCTAGAGATAAGAGGAGGAAACAAGCTCCATGTATCCTCCCAGAGCCCCCTCCCCTGCCTCCACATCCAGTCACCTGTGCAGTGAGCCAAGAGGGTGAGGAGGAGAGGAGACCAGGCCATGGGGGAGGTCAGCACTGATCCTGCCTTGTGTGGCCACACAACTGACCAGAGCCTCCCTTAATCTCTTCTTTCCCCTCTTCATCCTTTGAGAAAAGGAGGGCCCATCCATGCAAATGAGACCTCAGCTCTCACTGAGCTTGGGTCAGATTCTTCTGTCTGAGGATATCAGGGGTGTAGGGAGGTCGCAGCTGTGAGCCCTGAGCAGAGGACATAGGCAGTGCCAGGTGACATGTACTGCTCTGATCACCGTTGACCCTCAGAAAATGTCCCTGAGAGCCTCCTGGAGTCCAGGCCCAAACACACCTTTGGGTGACATTGTGACCAGAACCCACCGCAGACTGCTCCTGACTCCCCCCTGCACTGTCCACTGTCCTTTGCCTTAGGGCCAGGCCAGTTGTCCTCTTATGTCACCTCTCCTCACCTCAGGACAGACTGTATGCTCTACTCAGACTCCATGGCTCCCATGGCTGCTCATGGGTCAAGACTCAGGGGGTGTCTCTACATAAACTCCTCCTAGAACAGGATCAAGTCTGGAGCAGTGACAGGTCCCCATGGACACATGGCCCCTTCAGTGCAAGATGCTGGTTTTTTTTTTTCTCTAATGTGATCCCTCCCTTGGTAGAAATTCAGCAATGTGTCTCCAAACCCTAAAAATAGGACTTCATTTCTTTTTTTTATGTTTATTTATTTTTCAGAGAGAGAAAGAGACAGAGCATGAGTGGGGGAGGGGCAGAGAAAGAGGGGGACACAGAATCCAAAGCAGGCTTCAGGCTCTGAGCTGTCAGCACAGAGCCGGATGCAGAGCTCAAACTCATGAACCATGAGATCATGACCTGAGCCAAAGTCAGACGCTCAACCAACTGAGCCACCCAGGCACCCTCAAAAATAGAACTTCAAAAGTTCTTTCAAAATGGCTTATAAATACATTGTTCTTTGATCTACTCCCTGGCCAAGTTTCATTTTACCGGTCTCTTCATCAATGCACGAGTTGTTAAACTATTTCACATTTGTTCAGTCTCTATAAAAGAGTCACGTATTTGCCTTAAATCATCCAGGCTACCTCTGATCCCAGCTTCAGGGACACAGAAGAGGGATGTGTCTGTGATAATGTCTCCTGTGGGCACAACTCCATAAGGTAGGAATTCTCAAAAATGACCTTGGTATGACTTGGGGACAGTAGACTGGGGGATTGGAAAAGAAGGGGCCAGACATGGAGTGTGTGTCTGGAGGGTACTGCACTGGGCCTCTGGGCTGGTCCTCACCAGAGGGAGAGACAGGTGGAGAAGAGGAACATGGGTGGTGGTGGGCTATATTCAGGAGAGAGTTTTTTTGAGCCTCTTTCATCTTTCTTACTCTGTCAAGGAAGTGGAGCCATCATATGAATATTTTTATTGCTTTTTGTATATCCTGAGACTGCTGAATTTCAGATCAATACCTGGTGGATAGAATTGGGTATCAACTTTCCATAAGTCATGGCTTCACTTAAGTTGGTGGCTTGAAAACTTAAGCTACAGATAGGGACAAAGCATTTGCAATATCTATGAGGACAGATTGATATTTAGAAAATATCAAGATTTAGGTCAGTAAAGAGAGAAGCAACACAATTAAAAATCACCAAATGATATGGATTATTAATTTCCCAAAGAAGATATGTAAATAGCCAATAAGCACATTAATTATACATAATACCATGATGCAAAAAAAAATTAAGTCACAATAATATCCTCATTTCAGAAACACAAGAATGGCTTAGAGAAAGCAGATCCCCCCAGTGGGGGGGCAGCAGATAGATGGGTGCCCGGGGCCAGGACTGGGGGCAGACTGACTGAGAAGTGCAGGAGGGAAGTTAATGGGTGCTGGTGATGTTTTATATCTCTGCTGTGGGATCCATTAAAGAGCTCATACATTTGTGCTCCTCAACAAACTTGTGCTTGAAATACATTTATGTTATTTTATTAAAAAATTCACCTCAGTAAATTTGATGTAAAAACCCAATGCAATTTTGACAGTGAAAGTACAATCAGTAGTATACTTTTCAGAAGTCATGACTATTGCAAAGAGAATGTTGATGAAATTATGGTTGAAAAGATGAAAAAGGGGGGCACCTGGGTGGCTCAGTTGGTTAAGTGTCCAATTTCAGCTCAGGTCATGATCTCATGGTTTGTGGGTTTGAGCTCCACATTGGGCTCTGTGTTAACAGCACAGAACCTGGAGCCTGCTTCAGATTCTGTGTCTCCCCTCACTCTGTCCCTCCCCCTTTTGTGCTCGCTCTCTCTCTCTCTCTCAAATAAACATTAAAACTTTTTTTTAAATAAAAAGATGAAAAAATAAGAAACTAACGCCTTCTGCTTTAGGTTAAATACAGTAATTACATTTATTTTCCTAAACTCACTTGATCTTTCTTTCTTTCTTTTTTTCTTTCTTTCTTTCTTTCTTTCCCTCTCTCTCTCTCCCCCTTTTTCTTTCTTTCATCTTGAGTTTTCTATGGGATCTGGATCTGCAGATTTGAAAGCCCTCACTTGTTGCCCAGTGATTTCCCATGACAGGCCTGTTCCTATGAATTTCAGAGCCATCTCACTGATGGAATTACCAAACACAGACAGCGTGTCCTTCCAGGACAGAGTGACTTGGAGTCAGACTTGTCTCAGGGTTGGGCACAGCTATAGTTGCTTTGTGTTCAGAATGTTCAGGATCGAGCAAGTGCTCATTCAGCCACCCATGAATGATGAATAAATTGCTATTACACAAATTCACCTGGAAACCAAAAGTTTCTGTCGAAGGTCCCGCATCTGAGTGGAGGAGAGGTGGATATAAGGTCCATGAGGTCACAGATTCTATAGCCCTGGTTTGGGTCAGAAGATTTTTCAGCAGAGGTTCAGCCTGACTGGACATGTCACTGCCGTGACTGAGAGAGTGACAGCCCAGCTCTGAAAGCACAGGCAGGTTGTGTCTTACATGTCCATGGGACTTGAGTTCTGTGGGAGCAGCACTGAGGCTGTTGTCTGAGAATCAATGTCATGATCAGCCTCAGGTACTTAACGGAGCCCCGAGATGGTTGGGAGCTGAGATGCCCACAGAGATAGAGACTCACCCTAAGATTCCTGAGCATTATCATAGTTCCAGGAAAGATATTCAAGGCTCATCCTGGCTGCCTGGATGTCCTACGCTTAATGTCCCTGATGTTTCCTACTGATGGAGACTGTGCCTCCTGTAGATGGAGACACGAAGGACAGCTGGGTGAGCACAGGTTGACCTTGACTTCCAGAGAGACAGAGAATTCTGGAAACTGCAGAGTCCAAGACACTATACACTCAGAGAGAGGAGACAGCTGTGTGTGTGCGTGTGTGTGTGTGTGTGTGTGTGTGTGTGTGTGTGTGTTAGACCAAAAAAGAGGCCAAATGGCCTCCTGTCCCTCCTATGTCTTCTTCTGTGGGATGGTTCTCCATGAAGCTGATTTGGATTTAAAAAGCAAGTATCCCAAAGAACTTTTTCCTGGAGGGTAATTTGTTTTAGGCAGCAAGGACTCACATGAGAACAAATTTGTTAACCTTACTGAATTTACTGACCCAGAAGACAAGGTCTTGTCGAGGGACATAAATCTGTCCATTTTATCTCATCTAACTGCCATCTAATAATTGGCATAAGAACTCAAAGCAAAGACTGCCTAATAGTTGAAAATATGTGATTTGACCCAGTGGATCTCAACCTAAGTCTGTTTTGCTCCTCAGAGATATTTGGAAATCACTTGTGAAATGAGGACAGTGATGAGCAGTAGAGCCTAGGCCATAGTAGAGATTGCCCAGACTCTGCTTGCTGAGCCCCACAGCCAGGCCTGACCCAACCAGCCCTTCTTATGCGTCTCCCTGTGTAATGCCTGAAGTTCCTAAACCTCCCACAAAAGACCACCAGAGTCGTAAGTCAAAGCCAAGCGGCAAGGGTCATTTATTGCAGGTTCGAACCTGGACCTCTGCGCACTCGTTGCCGGTGACGCTAAGAGGCCACGATCAGGGTTGGTATAGCGTTTTTATAGACAGAGACAAATAGCACAGGGGAGGTTTCAAATTATGAGGGGCCTGATTAGTTGATTTTAAAGTAAGGACATTTGTTGTTCTCTGATTGGGCGTCCTCTGTCTGTCCTTTGGCGGGAAGGCTTTGTCCGTTACTTGTGGTGGGAGGAAAAAAGGGGGAAGGGGGTAGGTGAGGAATGTGCTAAGCAAGCAGGTTTACAGAAGCGAGAAATGCCAGTTAGTTTATGTACAATCACTCATTCCATTACATATCAGACTACATTTAGGAAGTTTTACAGCCCATTCTACTACACAGCGGGTTACAATCAGGAAAGGTCTCACAATGCTCATAGCAAACAGCAAGCAAAACAGACTTCTCAGCAATTGTATTTCTTATCAAAGATCTATAATAAGCAGAAAAGAGAACCTAGCTTTAAACTAAGGCAGGGCTGTCATTTGGATTCAAAGCTGTTCCTTTCACCTGATGCTCTGGATGGGGTTCTACATGCAAATCCTCCCCTTTCCTGAGGCCATGCAAGCCTTTCCTTTACCTTACACCTGGGGTCCTGCTGAGCAAAGAGAGTGTAGGAATGAGGGGACTTCACCCCAGGGATGACACAGGAGCACCTGCAAGAGGCAGGGAGACAGGAGCTCCCAGCTGAGGAACTGGGGAGCACCAGTGCCCTCTGGTGAATTCAGGAAGCATGTGAACCCTGGGCTGGAGCTGGAACCCAGGGCTCTTGTTTCCCCATCCACCAGTGCCCACAGTTCTAGCCTCTTCAGGTTTGCGTCTTTCTCTTAGAAATATACATGAAAGTTTTCTCTGTCTCCTTTTCTGGCTTGATAACTTCTGTCTTTTCTTTTTTTTTAATTTTTTTAACGTTTATTTATTTTTGAGACAGAGACAGAGCATGAACGGGGGAGGGTCAGAGAGAGGGAGACACAGAATCTGAAACAGGCTCCAGGCTCTGAGCTGTCAGCACAGAGCCTGACACGGGGCTCGAACTCACGGACCACAAGATCATGACCTGAGCCAAAGTCGGCCGCTTAACCGACTGAGCCACCCAGGCGCCCCGATAACTTCTGTCTTTTCATCACTGAATCATATTCTAGGTATGGACCTACCAGAGTTTATATACTCATTCACCTATGGGAGGACATATTGGTTGCTTTCAAGTCTTGACAATCGTATGTAAAATAACAATAAACACATATATGTATATCCTTTGTAGACACTAATAACTTGTTTAGGAAAATAGTTAGGAGTGTGCTTTCTGTATTATCATTAAGACTTTGTTTAGCTTTGTAAGAAACTTCCAAGGCATGTTCCAAAGTGGCTGGGACACTGCATTTCCTCACATCAATGAATGAGAGTTCCTGTTGCCCTACATCTTGGACAGCATCTAATGTTGTCATTGTATTGAATTTTAGCTATCCTAAATGGAAGTCTAGTGGTACCTCACTGTTTTTTTAATACTCCAGTGACTTATTATGTTGGATATCTTGTCACATGTGTAATAGTCATTTGTGTACCTTCCTTGGTAAGGGGTCTGTTCTGATCTGCTCACTGGGGAGGCATTGTCCAACATCCTGGAACTCAAGAACTCAGCAAAGTTCCAATCTCAAAGAGAAAGGGAGAAACTGAGTATCTTTAAGCTTTCTGAACTCAGGAATTCTCAATAAAGCCCAAAATGGTACAAGAGGACATGTAGGGGGTTGGGCAGAGGGCCACCTAGTTCTCCCAGGTCACACATCCTGCACTACTACCAGTCCTGTCATTCCAACCCAGCAAATGTGGAGGCCATTTTGCTTCTGGAAACACAGTAACTATTTTTGCATTAGGAGGGCAACCCAGAGGTGGTTAAAGAGCTTTTGTCAACACACATGGATCTGGACAATCAGGCTTGAGCAACTGGATGGTCCCTTACCACTGTCCTAGGTCACAATGTAAGGGCTCTGACTGAAAGCCTTGACACCATTGCAGTTGTAACCCCCAGTGTTTCTGCTGTTCCTGTAGTAGGAAATGACCTGGAATCTGGGGTCATCAACAGCTTCTCCAGGGGAGTGACACATGCACATATGAGGGAGTTCTTGCTCTAGACATTCCACAGCTCCCCAGTCCCTGGATTGTGGCAAAGTTCCAATGCAGTCTAAGAGGAGAGCAAGACATAGTCAGTACCTGTGGGCTCAGGACATCCCTCATGGGAGTCCCCATGGGCCCCAGTGCCAGCTGTAGCAGAACCTGATCCATGGACCTACTACATCCACTTCCCTGGGGCAGGCTTAGCATTTTCCCAGCAACTGTAGAGCATCCCCTAAACTCTCATGGCCCATAAAGAGATTCCTGGCCTCAGGCCCCAAATTTACCCTTTGACTAACCCCCCTCTTCCTGACTTCACAACTGAAGGCTCAGCTTCCCAGTGAAGGATCCAGGCCAACTCTGAGCCTGCAATTCCCCCACAAGCCCATATTCTCAAATAGCATCTCACATCCTCATGTCTTCTCCCTGGATCCAGGAAGCCTTGGCTTCTCCTGAGCACAGAAGGCTGTGAGGAAAGGGGAGGTCTCCGCTCTGAACCCTGGAAGGGCAAGTCTATGCTGCAGAGGAATGTCCGACTGCTGGGATGGTCCTGGGCCTCTGAAGGGGATGAAGTCAAAGAAAGGCTCATTTTCCTCATTTCAGGAGAAAAAAGGCAGCTGCGCAGACTCTGGTTCTATGACATGTGGATATCCAGGCAACATCGGTGTTATCATGACACTGAATTATTTTGTTTCCTTTTTGTTTTGTTTTTCCTGAGGCCACAGAAACAATGAATGGATAATGGAGAGTAGACTCAATGTGAACCAGGTGGTATTTGCAGGTACAGTGTGTGTATAAACTACTTATTTTTAAAAGTTTTAAATTGTCATTGAACAGGACTCTGAGTTGGTCAAGGATTTTATCCTACTTTCTCATCTGCCAGTGTCACTGTGAGAAGCATAATTATTTACAATGAGACGGTAATAGTCAGCGTCATTCTCAGGCTTGCAGCCCAGAGATGAGCAGAAACCTGCATTGGTCGAGGCATCTTTGGATCCAGAGAAGTGGTTGGAGATACAAGATCCCAATTGTGTACTTGAGTCTGAGTAGTAGTACAGGAGAAGTAGTACCGGGGAAGGCTCCTTGGCATCTTCTGGTACCAGAATATGCTCTTGTTGCCAATACTCATGTCACTGCTCAGGGAACAGGTGAGTCTGGCTGTTGTTCCAAGCGATGAAGAGAGAGAGGGTGGCTGGGTCAGCACAGGCTGGGACAGGGAACTTGCAAACAGAGACACTCATGGTTGATAGGGCAGGGAACAAGGGCAGGGAACAGGGTGAGACTTCTCAGGTGCTGAACCAGAGGGACTGAATCAGGCTGGGTGGGGGAGGTTGCCCTATGTCCCCAAGGCCGGTCCATACTTGTGCAGTGAGAGAAGATCACGAGAAGGACAGCAGTCCAGGCCATGGTGACACAGCCCTTGGTCCCCACAGTGAGCTGGGCTGCCCCAGGCCTCCTTTTCTTATTCACCCTCTGTCACAAGATGTGCTGTCCATGCAAATGAGGTCTATCCAGTGACTGCCAAGCCCCTCCCTGAGCCCAGGTGCTGGAGCTCAGCTCATACCACACCCTGAAGAGGATGGAGGTTGGCTTCATGCCTGGGGAGACCCTTGGGAGGATGCACCTGCTGAGACAACACACAGGTCCCTGATCAGGGGACTCTGCCAGGCCAGAGAGGACACAGCTTCTGAGTCCCCATCCAGGAGAACAGGGCCCTGCCCCCAGGTCCAGGATCCTTTGAGTAAATGGTCTACACTGAACAGTAGTGTAGGGACCCTAGTCCCACACCACCCTCTTCTGGTCACAGGGCACACAGCTCGCACATAGCTCACCTTGGCCCAAAGCCATGAGAGCCTTGGGTTTTGCAGTTCACCAGGTCCATGTCTATTCCAATATCAGTGATTTTATTCAGAGATAGTGTGATACCAAAGCACCATCCATGTTTGCTGTAGTGTTTTTCCACTCTCACAAAGAGTCTTGGTCTATGGGAGATGCAAACATTTATCACAATTACAACTTAAGTTGTGTGCATCCCAACAAAGATACTGCAAACATCATATCCCTCCATCGGTACATGAATTGGAAATGCATATATTTTGAGTGTTTTATAACTCATGTACATTAAAGCAATGGATTCCAACTACTCTCCCATAAATTAGTTGTATACTAATCTGCTATTTTTTTAGCTAATTTAATTCTTAATAATTTATAAAATAAAGAAAGAATTATGAATTTATCTCTGATGAAGTTCAGTTTAATTTTTTTTTTTCTGGATTGTGCTCTTGGTGTCTTATCTAAACATGTTCAGATACAAACCTAGATCCTGAAGATTTTCTCCTATGTTTCCTTCTAAAAGTTGTATCCATTTAGTGAATGGTTTTATAAAGCAGGATGGTTAAGTGAGATTCATTTCCCCCTACAGCTATCAAATTTTTCTGTGGCCATTTGTCCAAAAGGCCATCCTTCCTTCTCTGAAAGACTGTTGTACTTTTGTTAAAAATAATGATCCATACTTTTGTTTCTGGGTTCTCTGTTCTGTTACATTGGCCAATGTGTCTATTCTCTATCCATACCGCTCTGTCTTCCTGTGATAGGAAATGAATTAAACTTTTATACAATTTGGGGAGAATTGACATGTTTATTATATGGAGTCTTTTAATCCATGAACAGCACATGTTTTTCCCATTGTTTTAGATCCACTTTGATTACACATACCAGCATTGTCCAGTATTCGGCATCCATGGCCTACAAGTGTTTTTTTAACATGCACTTAAATATTTCATTGTTGAGTGGTTTTAAGTGATATTTTAATTCAGTTTTCATATGTTTATTGCTAGTGTAATCACATCTAAATGTTCTATGCTGATCTTGTATTATAAGATTTTCCTGAAATTACATATTACTCTTGGAATTTATATATTTGTAGGTATATTTACAGTGTCCTTTGGATTTTTCATGTAGACCATTCTTTCACCTGAAAATGGGGACAGCTGTCTCTTTTTCTTCTTATTCAGTATGCCTTTCATTATTTTTCTTGCCTTATGGCTCTTTCTGGAACATTCAGTCTTATGTTGAATTATAGTGGTGGGATTGGACATGCTTGCCTTGGTCTCTACCCTAGGGAGAAAGTTTTCAGTGTTTCACCTCCACGTGCGTAAGCTGTATCTGTTTTATAATTTCATTTATCAAGTGCACAATGTTCTCTATTTTTTTATTCCCTGAGAATATTTGTCACAATAGGTTTTGAATTGTGTCAAATGCCTGTTCTATATTGATTGATGAGTTTATGAGATTTTTCTCCTTTAGCTTGTTATTACAAGAGATTATGTTGATTGATTTGAATATTGAACCTGTCCTGCATCTCTGCAATAAACCCCATTTGGTCATGGTGTGTACTTCTTGTCATATATTACTAAATTTGAAACTATGCCCCATAAGGTTAATAACATTGAAACTAGCAGAAAATTTAAGCCTTGTTTTTCAGGGAACTGCTTCCTCCTAATTAGCTATTTTTTTTTTCTTCTTAGACTCCACTAATAAATCCACTAGTTGTCTCTCCAGATGAACAAATAAATGGCTCTGCATTCTTCACCCCAGATAAGGAGCCCAGGACCTCATCCAGTTTATACCAGCTTTTGGAGTCTGTGCACAGCCCTTGCCCTTGTCAGACAGTTATCTTTGCCTCATTATAATGTTGAATCTCCACCCTACAAGGAGCAAAAGCTGCATTAACATAACATTGGATGTGCATACAGGCACTATGCTACCTATGCCCAGATAGAGATGACATGTGAAAACAAAGCTCCCCTTTCTGAATATTACATGCAATGACAAAGTTCCCCTTTCTGAATATTCATCCTAAATCCTAAATAAAAAGAACCAACTCACCCTGCTATGGCAGTCACAGCTTTGGAAGTTATTCCCCATGATCTCCTTATTTGCTGCACACACAGCTTCCTTTGTGTGACAACTCCACCCGGTGCAGTGTCTACCTGTAACTCACCAAGCAGCGAACTCACGTTAGTTCAATTACAAATTCTGTTTTCCAACACTTTCATAAGAATTGTGAGTGTCTGCTTGGGAGGGATATTCAGTTTCTTTGATTTGTGCCAGGAAGCTGTTGGCAATAGTCATTGATTGAAAAATTTAGGAAGAATCATTGTCTTAGCCAAATCCAGCATTTTGAACCACAAGTAAGGAATATCTAGTCATTCATTCAAGTTGCCTTTCATTTCCCTTGCGATGTTTTGTTGTTTTCCAGTAATAAGACTTTTAATTTTTCTCAGTTTTATCCTTAAGAATTACATAATTATGGAATTTAAAGTGGCATTGCTTTTATTTTTTAGATGTTGATTATGTATTGCTTTTATATAAAATACCATTTATTTCTGCATGTTGGTTTTGAAACCTGAAGCCTAGATTGAACTACTTAGACCAGAAGCATCTAGAGCCACCGCTAGAGTCAGAGCTCAAATCAACACCTTTTGCCTCTGACAAATCCACTGAATAATTTTTATCTCTGAGCAAGCTAGTTTGCCTTTGAAAACATGAAAACACTGAGAATAGGTTATCAATCCAAAAAAGTAACTGAAGGAAAGGATGTGACATTGTCAAATCTACTGGTTCCAGGAAAATTAGGAATCAGTTGAAGATCCAACAACAAGAAGTCACATCCAGAGCCACCAGAGTGATGATGTCACCAGGCCTGGAGAGTGGAAGAAGACTTTGTCTAACTTCCTCATAAGTCTGGAGCATGGTATGCATTGGTGCTATTGTGCCATATACAACAGTAGTAGTCACCTCATCTTTGCACTGGTCTCCAGAGATGTGCAGAGCCCCTCAGCTCATCAATGCACTTTTGGATGCAGAAAAGCAAACTGGTGCCCAGATCCCTGGTGTTAATCTGAGTCTGAATTGAATCTTATGAGATATCAGGGACAGCTTCCTGGCTTCTGCTGATACCTGATTACATACTTTTTTTTTCCAACAATGATGTCACTTCTCAGGGTGCCGGAAAGATTCTCCCAGGGATGCAGAGAAAGAAGGCAGCTGAGATAGCACAAGCTAATTCATGCTGGGAGAGACAACTTGAAAACACAGACATGTACAGGAGGCAGGGCAAAGACCAGAGTAAAAGCTCATGGGGATGTGAGTCAAGGTATTGACACAGACTGAGAACTGAGACCTTGTCCCCAAGGCCTATCCCTACTTGACCAAAGAAAGAGAATCATGAAGAGAAGAGGAATCCAGACCATGGTGACACAACTCCTGACCACACTCTGGAGATGGGGTGTCCCTGTCTTTTCATATCCTCCCTACTGCTCCCAGGGAAATAAGGAGCTGTTTATGCAAGTTTGCACCTCTCTTTCTGGCTTTCTCAGACCCTACCCACCAGACCACTGATTCATGAGCCTGAGAAAGGACCTGAGGACAGAGGAAGCTGAGGTCAGGGCCTACTCCAAGTAAGACCCAGGAGGGAATGCAGGGAGCAGCTGTGGGAACAACCACAGGACCCTGCCCAGGAACTTTTGCCAGGCCTGAAGACACCTGGCTGCTGGGTCTCACCTGGAAGCGCAGGGAGCAACTCAGCCTGTGCCCAGCCCTGAGGCCAAAGGGCTCCCCCTAGCAGTGAGTGTCTCCCTTCCAGGCCCAGGGCAGATGCACAGTGCCCCCTGATGTTTACATACTGACCTGCGGGGTTCTCAGTCTCCTGAGGTTAATGTCCAGAACTGTGTCACCATCACAAACAGTGACAGACGTATCTTCCGGAAGCTCTGTGGTCACCTCCAGTAGATAATATGTCCTAAGTGCAGAGGTGGGTATAGGTTTAAGACAGACCAACCCCTCTTTCTCTTCCCAAGCTAATGTTACAGGAAGTTCTGAAGACTTAGAAGAGGCTTTTGGTGGAGACATTTGCAGAACTTCACATCCAGAAAAGCTCTGGGATAGGTCATGATGGGGCATGAGTGTGTAGCATCCAAGGTCAGGCTGAAGTGCCTAGACAGTGGTCATAATGAGAGGTGGGGATGGAGGAAAACCTGGACTTCTTGTGAGATGAGGTAGGATGTTCACCCTCTCTGGACTTTCCTCCTCTCCTCAAGTGTGTTCTTTCTCCTCCTTACAATGGCTGCTTTGCAAACTCCTCTGTCCCTTGTTTCCCCCAGTCCCCTGCCCATCAGAAGAGACCCCTCCCCACCTGTCCTCTCTGAAGTTTGGCCACCTTGGCAGAGACTTTAATTGTGCTGACTTTGCCACTGTTGCTTATAAATAGGTCTCCAGAGAGGTGCAGGTGACAATTCTGGAATCCCACATGGGGCGGGGTTGGGTGGGCGGCACCTCCTGCAGGTGAAGTCAGGGACTCCTCTCTGAGTTGCACTTGGGTAGCAGGTAGTGATCTCACATGGATTGTACATTGTAAATGGACATGGAGTCATGTGGAAAACCTAACAGCACAGCCAATCAAGGGCCACCATGAGTGCTAGGGACACTGAGTCTCACTCATTTTTCCCTTTCATTCTAGTGAATGGAGTCAATTCATGCAAACACGGTGCTGCCATTCTCCATGTCCAGTCCCCACATCACTCTGGATGGTTCTAGTCACAAGGAGAAGGAAGAATGAAATGGGTTCCTCATGGGCTGAGGGACACCATGAGCCAGTTTCTCTATGGGATTGGAGGGTCAGAGCTGCAGAACAGTCACACATGGGTGGGGGTCATTTCTCCCAGTCCCACTCAAGCAGGCTCAGGCTCTTCCCATGGGTAAATGGTGTGGGCATCTGTCTCCATTCTCTTGTTGGGTTCACAGTGCACCCTGGTGTCCACAGAATCACAATCAGTATTCAAATTACACAGCTGGATCTCTAATCAGGTAACCTGTTTCTGATATTTTCCTCCCTAGATGTAAGATGGTTCTGAGACCAGCGATGGCCCAGGTCCTCTCTCTGTGGGGTCACCATGGTCTGGAGCAATCCCCAGTTGGCCTGATTCATACCCACCATACTCCTGCTTTTACCTTCAGACACATCACTGTCCCCACTGTCAATAGGTTATGATTTTCACTTTCCATTGGGGATTCCAGATACTCAGCTCACAAATTCATAAAGTTTCTCTTTGGCAAATAGTTACTAAATTATCCTATCTTAAGCCTGTCAGATATGTCATGCAGGATCTCTGATAAATACTTCTTAATTTGCTTTTACTTTTTATTATTATTATTTTTTTAATTTACATCCAGGTTAGTTAGCATATAGTGCAATAATGATTTCAGGAGTTGAATCCAGTGGTTTATCCCCTACATATAACACCCTATGCTCATCCCAATAAATTTCCTCCTTGATGCCCTGCCGCTTTAACTCATTCCCACCCACAACCCCTCCAGCAACCCTCAGTTTGTTCTCTATATTTAAGTCTCTTATGTTTTGTCCCCTCCCTGTTTTTATATTATTTTTGCTTCATTCCCCCTATGTTCATCTGTTTTGTGTCTTAAATTCCACATATGAGGAAGTCATATGATATTTGTTCTCTGGCTAATTTTGCTTAGCATAATGCACACTAAGTTCCATCTACGTTGTTGCAAATGGCAAGACTTCATTCTTTTTTATTGCTGAGTAATACTCCATTGTTTATATATACCACATCTTCTTTACCCATTCATCTGTCGATGGACACAGGGGCTTTTTCCATACTTTGGCTATTGTCAATAGCGCTGCTATAAACATTGGGGTGCGTGTGCCCCTTCAAAACAGCACATCTGTATCCATTTGGTAAGTACCTAGTTGTACAATTGCTGGATCACAGAGTAGTTCTATTTTTAATTTTTTTCAGGAACCTTCATACTGTCTTCCAGAGTGGCTGCACAGTTTGCATTTTCACCAGCAGTGCAAAAAAGATCCTCTTTCTCTGCATCCTTGCCAACATCTGTTGTTGCCTGAATTGTTAATGTTAGCCATTCTGACAGGTGTGAGGTGGTAGCGCATTGTGGTTTTGATTTGTATTTCCCTCATGATGAGTGATATTGAGCATTTTTTCATGTGTCTGTTAGCCATCTGGATGTCTTCCTTGGAAAAGTGTCTGTTCATGTATTTTGCCCATTTCTTCACTGAATATTTGTTATTTGGGTGTTGAGTTTGAAAAATTATTTATAGGGGCGCCTGGGTGGCTCAGTCGGTTAAGCGGCCGACTTCAGCTCAGGTCATGATCTCGCGGTCCGTGAGGGCTGTGAGTTCGAGCCCCGTGTCGGGCTCTGTGCTGACAGCTCAGAGCCTGGAGCCTGTTTCAGATTCTGTGTCTCCCTCTCTCTGACCCTCCCCTGTTCATGCTCTGTCTCTCTCTGTCTCAAAAATAAATAAATGTTAAAAAAAAATTTTTTTTTTAAAGAAAAATTATTTATAAATTTTGGAATCTAATCTTTTATCTGATATGTCATCTGCAAATATATTCTCCCATTCCATCAGTTGCTTTTTAGTTTTGCTGATTGTTTCCTTCCCTGTGCGGAAGTTTTTTATCTTGATGAGGTTCCAAAATTCATTTTTTGCTATTGTTTCCCTTGCCTCTGGAGATATGTTGAGTAAGAAGTTGATACAGCCAAGGTCAAAGAGGTTTTTGTCTGCTTTCTCCTCTAGGATTTTGATGGCTTCCTGTCTTATGTTTAAGTCTTTCATCCATTTTGAGTTTATTTTTGTGCATGGTGTAAGAAAGTCATCCAAGTTCATTCTTCTGCATGTTATTGTTCAGTTTTCCCAGCACCATTTGCTGTAGAGACTATCTTTATTCCTTTGGATATTCTTTCCTGCTTTGTCAAAGATTAGTTGGCCATATGTTTATGGGTCCATTTCTAGGTTCTCTATTCTGTTCCATTGATCTATGTGTCTGTTTTTGTTCTAGTAGTAGACTGTCTTGATAATACAACTATCTAATACAGCTTGAAGTCCAGAATTGTGATGCCTCCAGCTTTGGTTTCAGGATTGCTTTCAGCTTTTGTTTCAGGATTGCTTTTGCTATACAGGATCTTTTCTGGTTTCATACAAATTTTAGGATTGTTTGTTCTAGCTCTGTGAAGAATGCTGATGTTATTTTGATAGGGATCGCATTGAATATGTAGATTGCTTTGAGTAGTATCGACATTTTTAACAATATCTGTTCTTCTAATCCAGAAGCATGGAATATTTTTCCTTTTTTTGTGTGTCTTCCATTTCCTTCATAAGCTTTCTATATAGTTTTCAGTATATAGATTTTTCATCTCTTTGGTTAGGTTTATTCCTAGCTATTTTATGGGTTTGGGTGCAATTGTAAATGTGATCAATTTCTTGATTTCTCTTTCTGCTGCTTTTATTGGTATATAGAAAGGCAACCAATTTCTCTGCATTGACTTTATATCCTGCAACTTTGCTGAATTCATGAATCAGTTCTAGAAGTTTTTTGGTGGATCTTTTGGGTTTTCCATATAGAGTATCATGTCATCTGTGAAATGTGAAAGTTTGACTTCCTCCTCACCAGTTTGGATGCCTTTATTTCTTTGTGTTGTCTAATTGCTGAGGCTAGGACTTCCAATACTATGTTGAATAACAGTGGCAAGAATGGACATTCCTGTCATTTTCCTGACATTAGGGGGAAGGCTCTCAGTTTTTCCCTATTGAGGATGATATTAGTGGTGGGTCTTTTGTATATGGCTTTTATGATCTTGAGGTATGATCCTCTATTGCTACTTTATTGAGGATTTTTATCAATAAAGAATGCTGTATTTTGTCAAATGCTTTCTCTGCATATATTGAGAGGATCGTGTGGTTCTTATCCTTTCTTTTATTGATGTGATGAATCACATTGATTGTTTTGTGGATATTGAACCAGCCCTGCATCCCAGGTATAAGTCCCCCTTAGTCGTGGTGAGTAATTTTTTTACTGTATTGTTGGATCCTGTTGGCTAATATCTTGTTAAGGATTTTTGCATCCATGTTCATCAGGGAAATTAGTCTTTAGTGCTACTTTTTAGTGGTCTTTGACTGGTTTTGGAATCAGGGTAATTCTGACCTCATAGAATGAGTTTGGAAGTTTTTCTTACATTTCTATTTTTTGAAACAGCTTCAAAAGAATAGGGTTAACTCTTCTTTAAATATTTGGTAGAATTCTTCTGGAAAGCCATTTGGCCCTGGCCTCTTGTTTTGGGGGAGATTTTTGATTACTGATTCAATTTCTTTACTGGTTATGGGTCTGTTCAAATTTTCTACTTCTTCCTGTTTCAGTTTTGGTAGTTTATATGTTTCTAGAAATTTTTCCATTTCTTCCAGATTGCCCAGTTTATTGGCATATAATTGCTCATAATATTCTCTTATGATTGTATTTCTGCAGTGTTGGTTGTGATCTCTCCTCTTTCATTTTTGATTTCATATTTATTTGGGTCCTTTCCTTTTTCTTTTTCATCAAACTGGCTAGGGGTTTATCAATCTTGTTAATTCCTTCAAATATCCAGCTTCTGGTTTCATCAATCTGTTCTACTGTTTTTGTTTTTGTTGTTTTTTTTTTATAGCATTGACATCTGCTCTAATCCTTATTATTTCCCATCTTCTCCTTGTTTGGGGTTATATTTGCTGTTCTTTTTCCAACTCTTTAAGGTATAAGGTTAGGTTGTGTATCTAAGACCTTTCTTCCTTCTTTAGGAAGGCTGGGATTGCTATATACTTTCCTCTTATGACTGCCTTTGCTGTGTCCCAGAGGTTTTGGGCTGTGGTTTTATCATTTTCATTGGCTTCCATGTACTTTTTAATTTCCTCTTTAACTTCTTGGTTAGCCCATTCATTCTTTAGTAGGATGTTCTTTAGTCTCCCAAATTTTTCTTGTGGTTGATTTCGAGTTTTACAGCATTGTGGTCTGAAAATATACATGGTATGATCTCAATTTTTTTTTACTTGTTGAGGTCTGATTTGTGTTCCAGTATATGATCTATTCTGGGGAATGTTCTATGTGCACTCAAGAAGAATGCATATTCTGCTGCTTCAGGGTGAAATGTTCTGAATATATCTGTTAAGTTCATCCCATCCAGCATGTCAAATAAAGCCATTGTTTCCTTGTTGATTTTCTGCTTAGATGATCTGTCCATCGTTGTAAGTGGGGTGCTGAAGTCCTCTACTATTATGGTATTATTATCAATGAGTTTCTTTATGTTTATGATTAACTGATGTATATATTTGTGTGCATCCACGTTGGGGGCATAAATGTTTATAATAGTTAGATCTTCTTGGTGGATAGAATCCTTAATTATGATATAATGCCCTTCTTCATCTTTTGTTACAGTCTTTATTTTAAAGTCTAGATTGTCTGCTATAAGTATGGCTACTCTGGCTTTCTTTTGGAGACCATTAGCATGATAGATGTTCTCCATCCCCTTACTTTCAATTTGAAGGTGTCTTCAGGTCTAAAGTGAGTCTCTTGTAAATAGCATATAGATGGATTTTTTTTTTATTCTGTTACTCTATGTCTTTTGTCCGTTGACATTTAGAGTGAGTACAGAAAGATGTGAATTTATTACCATTGTATTCCCTATAGAGCTGGAGTTTCTGGTGGTGTCTTCTAGTCCTTTCTAGTCTCTGTTGTTTGGCTTTATTGTTTTGTTTCATGTTTTTTCCCTCAGAGATTCCCCTTAAAACATCTTGAAGGACTGGTTTAGTGGTCACGAACTCCTTTAGTTTTTGTTTGTCTGGGAAACTCTTTATCTCTCCTTCTATTTTGAATGACAGCCATGCTGTATAAAAGAATTCTTGGCTGCATATTTTTCCAATTCAACACTTTGACTATATCCTGCCACTTTTTTCTGGCTTACCAAATTTCTGTGGATAGGTCTGCCACGAACCTGATCTGTCTTCCCTTATAGGTTAAGGACTTTTTTTTTTCCCTTGCCGCTTTCATAATTCTTTCCTTGTCTGTGTATTTTGTGAATTTGACTATGATATGTCTTGTTGATAGTTGGTTTTTGTTGAATCTATGGGAGTATTCTGTGCTTTTTGGATTTTGATGTCTGTGTCTTTCCCTGGGTTAGGAAATTTTTCTGCTATGATTTGCTCACATAAACCTTCTACCCCTTTTTCTCTCTCTTCATCTTCTTGAACTCCTATGATTCAGATGTTATTCTTTTGTAATGAGTCACTGATTTCTCTAATTCTTAAATCATACTCTTTTGCCTTAGTTTCTCGCTTTTTTTCCTCTTCATTATTCTCTATTAGTTTGTCTTCCATATAGCTATTTGCTACTCTGGTTCATCCATCCTTGCCCCCATGGCATCTATTCAAGATTGCATCTCAGTTATAACGTTTTTAATTTCATCCTGACTAGATTTTACTTGTTTTATCTTTGCCAAAAGGTATTCTATGCTTTTTTCTTTTTTCTTTTTTTTTTTTTAATATATGAAATTTACTGTCAAATTGGTTTCCATACAACACCCAGTGCTCATCCCAAAAGGTGCCCTCCTCAATACCCATCACCCACCCTGCCCTCCCTCCCACCCCCCATCAACCCTCAGTTTGTTCTCAGTTTTAAACAGTCTCTTATGCTTTGGCTCTCTCCCACTCTAACCTCTTTTTTTTTTTTTTCCTTCCCCTCCCCCATGGGTTTCTGTTACGTTTCTCAGGATCCACATAAGAGTGAAACCATATGGTATCTGTCTTTCTCTGTATGGCTTATTTCACTTAGCATCACACTCTCCAGTTCCATCCACGTTGCTACAAAAGGCCATATTTCATCTTTTCTCATTGCCACGTAGTATTCCATTGTGTATATAAACCACAATTTCTTTATCCATTCATCAGTTGATGGACATTTAGGCTCTTTCCATAATTTGGCTATTGTTGAGAGTGCTGCTATAAACATTGGGGTACAAGTGCCTCTATGCATCAGTACTCCTGTATCCCTTGGATAAATTCCTAGCAGTGCTATTGCTGGGTCATAGGGTAGGTCTATTTTTAATTTTCTGAGGAACCTCCACACTGCTTTCCAGAGCGGCTGCACCAATTTGCATTCCCACCAACAGTGCAAGAGGGTTCCTGTTTCTCCACATCCTCTCCAGCATCTATAGTCTCCTGATTTCTTCATTTTGGCCACTCTGACTGGCGTGAGGTGGTATCTGAGTGTGGTTTTGATTTGTATTTCCCTGATAAGGAGCGACGTTGAACATCTTTTCATGTGCCTGTTGGCCATCCGGATGTCTTCTTTAGAGAAGTGTCTATTCATGTTTTCTGCCCATTTCTTCACTGGGTTATTTGTTTTTCGGGTGTGGAGTTTGATGAGCTCTTTATAGATTTTGGATACTAGCCCTTTGTCCAATATGTCATTTGCAAATATCTTTTCCCATTCCGTTGGTTGCCTTTAGTTGTGTTGGTTGTTTCCTTTGCTGTGCAGAAGCTTTTTATCTTCATAAGGTCCCAGTAATTCACTTTTGCTTTTAATTCCCTTGCCTTTGGGGATGTGCCGAGTAAGAGATTGCTACGGCTGAGGTCAGAGAGGTCTTTTCCTGCTTTCTCCTCTAAGGTTTTGATGGTTTCCTGTCTCACATTCAGGTCCTTTATCCATTTTGAGTTTATTTTTGTGAATGGTGTGAGAAAGTGGTCTAGTTTCAACTTTCTGCATGTTGCGGTCCAGTTCTCCCAGCACCATTTGTTAAAGAGACTGTCTTTTTTCCATTGGATGTTCTTTCCTGCTTTGTCAAAGATGAGTTGGCCATACGTTTGTGGGTCTAGTTCTGGGGTTTCTATTCTATTCCATTGGTCTATGTGTCTGTTTTTGTGCCAATACCATGCTGTCTTGATGATGACAGCTTTGTAGTAGAGGCTAAAGTCTGGGATTGTGATGCCTCCTGCTTTGGTCTTCTTCTTCAAAATTACTTTGGCTATTCGGGGCCTTTTGTGGTTCCATATGAATTTTAGGATTGCTTGTTCTAGTTTCGAGAAGAATGCTGGTGCAATTTTGATTGGGATTGCATTGAATGTGTAGATAGCTTTGGGTAGTATTGACATTTTGACAATATTTATTCTTCCAATCCATGAGCAGGGAATGTCTTTCCATTTCTTTATATCTTCTTCAATTACCTGCATAAGCTTTCTATAGTTTTCAGCATACAGATCTGTTACATCTTTGGTTAGATTTATTCCTAGGTATTTTATGCTTCTTGGTGCAATTGTGAAGGGGATCAGTTTCTTCATTTGTCTTTCTGTTGCTTCATTGTTAGTGTATAAGAATGCAACTGATTTCTGCACATTGATTTTGTATCCTGCAACTTTGCTGAATTCATGTATCAGTTCTAGCAGACTTTTGGTGGAGTCTATCGGATTTTCCATGTATAATATCATGTCATCTGCAAAAAGCAAAAGCTTGACTTCATCTTTGCCAATTTTGATGCCTTTGATTTCCTTTTGTTGTCTGATTGCTGATGCTAGAACTTCCAGCACTATATTAAACAACAGCGGTGAGAGTGGGCATCCCTGTCGTGTTCCTGATCTCAGGGAAAAAGCTCTCAGTTTTTCCCCGTTGAGGATGATGTTAGCTGTGGGCTTTTCATAAATGGCCTTTATGATCTTTAAGTATGTTCCTTGTATCCCGACTTTCTCAAGGGTTTTTATTAAGAAAGGGTGCTGGATTTTGTCAAAGGCCTTTTCTGTATCGATTGACAGGATCATATGGTTCTTCTCTTTTTTTTTGTTAACGTGATGTATCACGTTGATTGATTTGCGAATGTTGAACCAGCCCTGCATCCCAGGAATGAATCCCACTTGATCATGGTGAATAATGCTTTTTATATGCTGTTGAATTCGGTTTGCTAGTATCTTATTGAGAATTTTTGCATCCATATTCATCAGAGATATTGGCCTGTAGTTCTCTTTTTTTACTGGGTCTCTGTCTGGTTTAGGAATCAAAGTAATACTGGCTTCATAGAATGAGTCTGGAAGTTTTCCTTCCCTTTCTATTTCTTGGAATAGCTTGAGAAGGATAGGTATTATCTCTGCTTTAAACGTCTGGTAGAACTCCCCTGGGAAGCCATCTGGTCCTGGACTCTTATTTGTTGGGAGATTTTTGATAACCGATTCAATTTCTTCGCTGGTTATGGGTCTGTTCAAGCTTTCTATTTCCTCCTGATTGAGTTTTGGAAGAGTGTGGGTGTTTAGGAATTTGTCCATTTCTTCCAGGTTGTCCAATTTGTTGGCATATAATTTTTCATAGTATCCCCTGATAATTGTTTGTATCTCTGAGGGATTGGTTGTAATCATTCCATTTTCATTCATGATTTTATCTATTTGGGTCATCTCCCTTTTCTTTTTGAGAAGCCTGGCTAGAGGTTTGTCAATTTTGTTTATTTTTTCAAAAAACCAACTCTTGGTTTCGTTGATCTGCTCTACAGTTTTTTTAGATTCTATATTGTTTATTTCTGCTCTGATCTTTATTATTTCTCTTCTTCTGCTGGGTTTAGGCTGCCTTTGCTGTTCTGCTTCTATTTCCTTTAGGTGTGCTGTTAGATTTTGTATTTGGGATTTTTCTTGTTTCTTGAGATAGGCCTGGATTGCAATGTATTTTCCTCTCAGGACTGCCTTCGCTGCGTCCCAAAGCGTTTGGATTGTTGTATTTTCATTTTCGTTTGTTTCCATATATTTTTTAATTTCTTCTCTAATTGCCTGGTTGACCCACTCATTCGTTAGTAGGGTGTTCTTTAACCTCCACGCTTTTGGAGGTTTTCCAGACTTTTTCCTGTGGTTGATTTCAAGCTTCATAGCATTGTGGTCTGAAAGTATGCATGGTATAATTTCAATTCTTGTAAACTTATGAAGGGCTGTTTTGTGACCCAGTCTATGATCTATCTTGGAGAATGTTCCGTGTGCACTCGAGAAGAAAGTATATTCTGTTGCTTTGGGATGCAGAGTTCTAAATATATCTGTCAAGTCCATCTGATCCAATGTATCATTCAGGGCCCTTGTTTCTTTATTGACTGTGTGTCTAGATGATCTATCCATTTCTGTAAGTGGGGTGTTAAAGTCTCCTGCAATGACCACATTCTTATCAATAAGGTTGCTTATGTTTATGAGTAATTGTTTTATATATCTGGGGGCTCCGGTATTCGGCGCATAGACATTTATAATTGTTAGCTCTTCCTGATGGATAGACCCTGTGATTATTATATAATGCCCTTCTTCATCTCTTGTTACAGCCTTTAATTTAAAGTCTAGTTTGTCTGATATAAGTATGGCTACTCCAGCTTTCTTTTGGCTTCCAGTAGCATCATAAATAGTTCTCCATCCCCTCACTCTCAATCTAAAGGTGTCCTCAGATCTAAAATGAGTCTCTTGTAGACAGCAAATAGATGGGTCTTGTTTTTTTATCCATTCTGATACCCTATGTCTTTTGGTTGGAGCATTTAATCCATTTACATTCAGTGTTATTATAGAAAGATACGGGTTTAGAGTCATTGTGATGTCTGTATGTTTTATGCTTGTAGTGATGTCTCTGGTACTTTGTCTCACAGGATCCCCCTTAGGATCTCTTGTAGGGCTGGTTTCGTGGTGACAAATTCCTTCAGTTTTTGTTTGTTTGGGAAGACCTTTATCTCTCCTTCTATTCTAAATGACAGACTTGCTGGATAAAGGATTCTCGGCTGCATATTTTTTCTGTTTAGCACACTGTACATATCGTGCCAAGCCTTTCTGGCCTGCCAGGTTTCAAAGGAGAGATCGGTCACGAGTCTTATAGGTCTCCCTTTATATGTGAGGGCACGTTTATCCCTTGCTGCTTTCAGAATTTTCTCTTTATCCTTGTATTTTGCCAGTTTCACTATGATATGTCGTGCAGAAGATCGATTCAAGTTACGTCTGAAGGGAGTTCTCTGTGCCTCTTGCATTTCAATGCCTTTTTCCTTCCCCAGTTCAGGGAAGTTCTCAGCTATTATTTCTTCAAGTACCCCTTCAGCACCTTTCCCTCTCTCTTCCTCCTCTGGGATACCAATTATGCGTATATTATTTCTTTTTAGTGTATCACTTAGTTCTCTAATTTTCCCCTCATACTCCTGGATTTTTTTTATCTCTCTTTCTTTCAGCTCCTCTTTTTCCATAACTTTATCTTCTAGTTCACCTATTCTCTCCTCTGCCTCTTCAAGCTGAGCCGTCGTGGTTTCCATTTTGTTTGCATTTCGTTTAAAGCGTTTTTCAGCTCCTCGTGACTGTTCCTTAGTCCCTTGATCTCTGTGGCAAGAGATTCTCTGCTGTCCTGTATACTGTTTTCAAGCCCAGCGATTAATTTTATGACTATTATTCTAAATTCACTTTCTGTTATATTATTTAAATCCTTTTTGATCAGTTCATTAGCTGTTGTTATTTCCTGGAGATTCTTCTGAGGGGAATTCTTCCGTTTGGTCATTTTGGAGAGTCCCTGGAGTGGTGAGGACCTGCAGGGCACTTCCCCTGTGCTGTGGTGTCTAACTGGAGTTGGTGGGCGGGGCCGCAGTCCGACCTGATGTCTGCCCCCAGCCCACCGCTGGGGCCACAGTCAGACTGGTGTGTGCCTTCTCTTCCCCTCTCCTAGGGGCGGGATTCACTGTGGGGGTGGCGTGGCCCATCTGGGCTACTTGCACACTGCCAGGCTTGTGTTGCTGGGGATCTGGCATATTAGCTGGGGTGGGTAGGCAAGGTGCAGGGGGGCTGGAGGGGCAGGCTTAGCTGGCTTCTCCTTAGGTGATCCACTTCAGGAGGGGCCCTGTGGCAGCAGGAGGGAGTCAGATCCGCTGCCGGAGGTTTGGCTCAGCAGAAGCAGAGTTGGGTGTTTGCGCGGAGCGAGCAAGTTCCCTGGCAGGAACTGGTTCCCTTTGGGATTTTGGCTGGGGGATGGGCGGGGGAGATGGCGCTGGCGAGCGCCTTTGTTCCCCGCCAAGCTGAGCTCTGCCGTCCGGGGGCTCAGCAGCTCTCCCTCCCTTTGTCCTCCAGCCTTCCCGCTTTCTGAGCAGAGCTGTTAACTTATGACCTCCCAGACGCTAAGTCGCGCTTGCTGTCGGAACACAGTCCGTCTGGCCCCTCTGCTTTTGCCAGCCAGACTCGAGGGCTCTGCTTGGCCGGCGGGCCGCCCCTCCGCCCTGGCTCCCTCCCGCCAGTCTGTGGAGCGCGCACTGCCTCGCCGCCCTTCCTACCCTCTTCCGTGGGCCTCTCATCTGCGCTTGGCTCCGGAGACTCCGTTCTGCTAATCCTCTGGTGGTTTTCTGGGTTCTTTAGGCAGGTGTAGGTGGAATCTAAGTGATCAGCAGGACCCGCGGTGAGCCCAGCGTCCTCCTACGCCGCCATCTTCCAGAACCTCCTCTATGCTTTTTTCAAACCCAGCTAGTGTTCTTATTATCATGAGTATAAATTCTGATTCAGACATATTGCTTGTATCTGTGTTGATTAAGTCCCTGGCTGTCATTTCTTCCTGTTCTTTTTTGGGAGTGAATTCTTTCATTTTCTCATTTTGGAGGAAGAAAAAGAATTAATAAAATTAAAATTAAAAAGTTAAAAACAACACAATCAAATAAAAAAGCTAATTTTAGGTGTGATTTGGTTTCATTGTTGAAAGAAGCTTGATAGAATAGGAAAGAAAGAAAAGAAAAGAAAAGAAGCAAGAAAACGTTTAAAAATTAAAACAAATATACACAATAAAATAGAATAAAATGAAATAAAGAAAATAAAAGGGAATAAAAAATATTTACAAAAATATAAAATATAGTAAAAATTTTAAAAGAGACAAACTTTCATAAAAACAGAAAGTAAAAATAATTTTTTTCTCTTTCTATATCCAAGAATAAGAAAAGAAAAGAAAAAGAAGAAAGAAAAAAAAAAAGAACAGATGGACCAGCAAACAGAATGAAATCTGAATGAAATTACATCCAGATTCCCCTAGAAGTCAAACTATGAAGCACTTTATAGTACATACACTAAGCAGGCAGAGACTTGTGGTGGTCCTCTAGGCTTGGTTGGCGTATTTGGGCAGGGCTTGGTGTAATGGTGTAGTGGTGTAATCTCCACTAGGTGGCGCTGCTTAGCTTACTGGAGTGGATAGGTGTTGCCTGCATGTGCATGCACAGGTATGTGCACGCACAGGTATGTGCACGCACAGGTATGTGCACGCATGGGGGAGATGAAAATGGCTTTACCCAGATTCCCAGTCTCTGGCATAGGAACACTGCACTCTCACCTACCAGCAATCAAGCATTCCCCCTTTGTCTCCAGCTTCCATCCACTCCCCATTTCTCCCCATTTCTACACTGTCGATGACCAAGCTGGCAGCCTGCCAGGAGGCACACCTCCTGACTTTTATCTCAGATGGGACTGTGTTTCCAAACCCCTCACTTCTGAGAGCCCTACAGCTTGGACCCACTCTGACCCTCTGGGGGAGGGTCTCACTGAGCAATGGCCAGTTGCTGGTTTGCTCCCAGGAACATTCGTGTGATCATGCTGCTGCAGAGGTTCAAGATTGTGGCTGGGTGCTGGCTTGCCCCAGAAAAAGTTCGTGCAATCACGCAGCATCAGAGGTTCAGGGATTATGGTAAATCACAACACACAACCAGAGCCAGGTTTCACTATACCCTGGCATCTTTGTTCCAATGCCAACAAGAGTGGCTGTCTCCAGGGTCCACTGGGACCTTTGCCTGTGGGGAGGCCATGGGCCTCTACCAAATGTCCTCTTGGTAGGGAACTTCTCCCTGTGTGGCCCACAGACCCCTCAGACCTCACTGCCTGCTCCTGGGGATTTGCCCTTCCCACCAGAGCACTGCCAGGTATTGAGCTGCAGAATTTCCAACTCTGATTATAGAGACCTAATGGTATTTGAGACCCTCTCCTTTCTCCTCTCTCTCTTTCTTGTTCAGTCATTTGTGGGTGTTTCCACTCTTTCTCTTTCTCTCCAGCTACTTTCAGGAAGAGTGTTTTTCCTGTACTTGCCACCCTTTCTCTGTCCTCTCTCCACAAAAATAGCTCCTTACCCTCCATGCCTTCTCTCTCCTCAAGTTCACCTCTCCATGCCATGTACCTACCAAGTTCTATGGCTCGAGTTATGCAGATTGTTGTGTAAATCCTCAGATCAATTTTCTAGGTGTGTAAAATGGTTTGGTGCTGATCTAGCTGCATTTCAGGGATGAGAGAAGCAGAGAACTTCCATGCTGCTCTGCCATCTTGGCCCCTCCTGTTTAGTCTACTTCTTGATTTTTAATTGACCACAACAGTATAATTTTGGTGAATACATCTCCTGTGCTACCTAAGAATCTACATTATCCCCTATAGTCACACTAGCATGATTCTATGACCTGGAAAATGATTTGATGCCGTGTAGAGATGAAAAAGCTCAGAATGTCCAATTAGCAATATGGCAGACATTCTCTAAGTGATAGCTGCATGTCAAGCTATTGACTAGCTGTATGAAGCTGGTTGTTGTCACTGGCACTGAGCACCTAGTGAGAACCTAGGCAGCACAAGCAGAGGGGTTTGCCCCCCTTCCCCAGTGACCTGGAGCTCAGTGTGAGCAGTGTTCTTGTCACCCCATACCTGACAATATTGATCAGTTTTGTCACCAGGATGAAGACCACAATTTAACAAATGTCTTCAGTTCTTCAAAGCATCGTTGGATGCAGAGAAACAGCTTGGATCCCAGGACCCTGCTGCTTACTTGAGACTGAGTAGAATCTCAGAAGATATTAGGAAGTGTTCCCAGGAGTTGGTGCTAACACAAGATCATTTTTCCAGCCAACATTTGGGAAATCTATGCACTTTTTATTCAAATTTGCCATAAACTTAAAATTTATCTTAAAAATAAAGCCTATTTTTTAAAAATGAGAGAATAAGAGCTTTGCAAAATCCATATGGTAAAGAGAACAATCAAGAGGGAGAATTTAGAATTCTTCCAAAGTTAAGAAACTAAAAAAAAAAAACAAAAAAGAAACATTTCCCATCCTAATGAACAAAATTATAAAAGAGGGAGATCATCAAGGAATAGTGGGTCTAACTGGCACACATCAAAATCATGTTTACCAATGATAGAATAGAACAACCACTTACTAATTTTTGAATGAAAATGGCCCTTGCACAAATATACGAAATAAGAAATGATATCTGAAAAAAATGAAAAAGTTATTACTGGTAACCTCCAGTAAAAATAGATTTAAGGGGTGCCTGGGTGGCTCAGTCAGTTAAGCATCTGACTTTGGCTCAGGTCATGATCTCATAGTTCGTGGGTTCAAGCCCTGCATTGGGCTCCCTGCTGACCACTCAGAGCCTGGAACCTGCTTCAGATTCTGTGTCTTCCTCTCTCTCTCTGCCCCTCCCCTGTTCACTCTCTCTCTCTCTCTCTCTCTCTCTCTAAAAAATAAATAAACTTAAAAAAATTTTTAATAGATTTAAGCAATCCCTATCAAAATAACACCAGCATTCTTCACAGAGCTAGAACAACCAATCCTAAAATTTGTATGGAACCACACAGAAACCTGAATAGCCAAAGCAATCCTGAAAAAGAAAACCAAAACTGGAGGCATCACAATCCCAGACTTCAAGTTGTATTACAAAACAGTAATCATCAAGACAGTATGGTAGTAGCACAAAAAACAGACACTCAGATCAATGGAACATAATAGGGAACCTAGAAATGGACCCACAAATGCATAGCCAACTAATCTTTGACAAAGCAGGAAGGAATATCCAATGAAATAAAGACAGTCTCTTCAGCAAATGGTGCTGGGAAAACTGGACAGCGACATGCAAAGAAATGAACCTGAACCACTTTCTTACACCATACACAAAAATAAACTCAAAATGGATGAAAGACCTAAATGTAAGACAGGAAACCATCAAAATCCTAGAGGAGAAAGCAGGAAAAACCTCTGTGACCTCAGCCACAGAAACTTCTTACTTAACTGTCTCTAGATGTATGGGAAACAAAAGCAAAAATGAACTATTGGAACCTCATCAAGATAAAATCTTCTGCACAGCAAAGGAAACAATCAACAAAACTAAAAGGCAACCGATGGAATGGGAGAATATATTTGCAAATGACATATCAGATAAAGGGTTAGTATCCAAAATCTATAAATAACTTATCAAATAACACCCAAAAACAAATAACACCCAACACCCAAAAGAAAAATCCAGTGAAGAAATAGGCAAAAGACATGAATAGACACTTCTCCAAAGAAAACATCCAGATAGCTAACAGACATATGAAAAAATGCTCACCATCACTCATCATCAGGGAAATACAAATAAAACCAAAATGAGATACCACCTTACACCTGTCAGAATGGCTAACATTAACAATTCAGGAAACAACAGATGTTGGTGAGGATGCAGAGAAAGAGGAACCCTTTTGCACTGCTAATGGGAATGCAAACTGGTGCAGCCACTCTGGAAAACAGTATGAAAGTTCCTCAAAAAATTAAAAATAGAACTACCCTATGACCCAGCAATTGCACTACTAGATATTTACCCAAGGAATACAGGTGTGCTGTTTCAAAGGGGTACATACGCCCCAATGTTTATAGCAGCACTATCGACAATAGCCTAAGTATGGAAAAGGCCCAAATGTCCATCAATAGATGAATGGATAAAGAAGACATGGTGTGTGTGTGTGTATATATATATATATATATATATATATATATATATAAACATAGTATTACTTGGCAATCAAAAAGAATGAAATCTTGCCATTTGCAACAATGTAGATGGAACTTAGAGTGCATTATGCTAAGCAAAATTAGTCAGAGAACGACAAATATCATATGACTTCACTCATATGAGGAATTTAAGATACAAAACAGATGAACATAAGGGAAGGGAAGCAAAAATAATATACAAATGGGGGGGACAAAATATAAGAGACTCTTAAATACAGAGAACAAACTGAGGGTTGCTGGAGGGATTGTGGTGGGGGAATGGGTCAAATGGGTAAAGGGTAAAGCCTGGAGCCTATTTCAGATTCTGTGTCTCCCTCTCTCTCTACCCTTCCCCTGCTCACACTCTGTGTCTCTCTGTCTCTCAATAATAAATAAATGTTAAAGAAAAAAATTAAAAAAAGAAAATTGCAGAC
The DNA here is from genome assembly GCF_046562875.1 of Panthera onca. Taxonomy (NCBI): domain Eukaryota; kingdom Metazoa; phylum Chordata; class Mammalia; order Carnivora; family Felidae; genus Panthera; species Panthera onca. Next base: position 19,939,399 of record NC_138350.1, read on the forward strand.
TAATATTATGAAATATTGATGTAAATATCTCAAAATATATCAACAAAGATATTCCAATATCATATTAATAAATTGATATATCATGAACATATGTGGTTTATTCCAGGTATACGAGTTTGGTTCCATATTGTAAACTCTATTTTTTTCATACTGAAAACTCCTTAAAATAAAACATCATTTTAACACAAATAAATAAAGCATATGATCTGAATAGATCCTGAAAGAGCCATTGACAGAATTTAAAACAAATTCTTGTAACAAACACATAAAATAGAAACATACAGAGACATTTATAACGTATTAATATAATCTCTCCCACAAACATGACTCAGTTCCTCAGCCAGCACCTTAACTACTAGAGGGATTGTGGGAGGACATTTCCACAAGATCAGGAACAGGAAAAAGTAACCTTTAATTCCATTATTACTCAACCTTATTCTTCAAGTATTAGAAACACAATTAAGTAAGAAAAAAATCCATAATTAGATTTCAGAATTAATGGTAATGGACAAGGAGTCATTCCAAAAGACCTAAATTTATGCTTGAGTCAAAGATATTCTGGGACTGGTGCAGCAGTGGCAGAAGAAATCTCTCCAATGAGCAGAAACAACAGGCATTCCTGTTGAGGACTAGTGAGAGGATACTATAGTTCTGGGTTTCTAGAAATAGGTAAATGACCAAGGATAGAGACCCTGGATTCCTCAGAGGTCAGGTGCGAGATGAACACAGTGGACCTGCCACCCCCAGTCCATGAACTTCAGTGCAAAGAGACCCTGTGTCCCAACCTGATAGGAGAGGTTGCCTTTCTCTTGCTTTGAGACCGTTTGTCTAGGAAGGGGCTGCTGTGAGTAACTTGGAGACAGAAGGAAAGGAGTAGACCTCACTCCCAGGTTGTGACCCTCAATGGACCTAGACCCTTGGTGGCAGCAGCAGGAGCATCAGAAGTAGAAGCCACAGGTTGATCCTGAACTGCTGCTGGGGCCACCCACCCAGCAAATGAGAAAAGGGTTCTGATCTCAGTTCCCATAGGCTGGAGGCTCTGTGTGAGCCGAAAATATTGTCATGGGAGACTATGAGGAGCCACATTATCCTCACTCCTTAGTCCAGTGTTATTCAGGGAGACAGAGTTGCCAGACATGGAGCCAGAAAAGCGATTGGGGACCCTCCAGGGTTGATTGCTATTACCTTACAAAGTACATTTGGGGGCCATGCCTGGGAGCTCTTGGTACTCATTCACACCATTACCACCAATGTTGGAGCTGCTCCAAGTGCAGAAGATGGTGACACTCTGGCCTAGGTACCCAGATACTGAAAGTGGCTGAGTCAGCACAGAATGGGCCCAGGACCCTGCAAGGGGGAGAGACACAGAGAGGGTGATGTTGGGGAAATGAGAAAAGAGGAAGAAGAAGAACCACACATGTCCTCCCAGGGCCCCTTCTCTTGTCCCCCCATCTAGTCAAAGTGCAGTGATTGAGAAGGGTGAGATGGAGAGGGGACCAAGCCATGATGGAGACCATCACTGATCCTGCCTTCTGTGGCCCCACAGCTGAACATAACCTCCCCTAATGCCTCCCTTCTCTTCAATCTCTGACAGAGAGAGGGCCCTTCCATTCAAATGAGACCCCAGCTCTCTGACCCCTCACTGGCCTGGGTCAGGTCCCTCTGCCTGAAGATGTCAAGGGAGTGGGCAGGGAAGGAGCTGTGTGGGTCCAGGGGGTGGGGAGGTCTCAGCTGTGAACCCTGAGCAGAGGGTACAGGCAGTGCTAGGTGGCAGCTTCCAGCTATGATCATCCCTTAAACTTAATAAACAGGACTGAGTGCCATCCAATGTCCATTCCCGGCACACTGTTGTGTGATATGGTAACCAGAGCCTATAAGAGACAGCTCCTACCTCCTCACTGCTCTTTCCACTGTCCCCTGCACTAAGGCCATATCTTATGTGACCTCCCATCATCTCAGGGTAGATTTATGCTCTACTCAGACTCCTCAGGATCAGTGTGTCCATGGTTCCCTTGAGTGTTTTTGGGTCAAGACTGAGGTGATGTCTCTACACAAATTCCTCTTAGATTAGGATCAAGTCCAGAGCAATGATGGGTCTTCATGACCACGTGGCCTCTTCTGTGCAGGATGCTACATTGTTTTCTCTCATGTGAGCCCCTTCTGACCATGGCTCCCCTTCCCTGGACATATGCCCCCACACCACTGAGAGGAGAAGGAGCCTCTCTCTAGGGATAAAAAGTTAAGGGAAGGCCCCAGGTGGGCATCCTCAGTGGTTGATGCCAAGTGAATCTTACTCGTCAATATCTCACACACTTGAGCACTACCATCATCCACTTAGTTTTTTTACAAATCGTTTTTAACACAGTGACTCATTCTTAGGAATCACTTCTGCAAGCACAGGACACAGGGGTGTGACAAATAACGTTCTCTGCAGCATTTTACTTAAAACTCTGAATTCCTTGAGCAGTATCTGTTCCCAGGAGACTGAGATGTGGTGAATGTTAGAATCCACATTCCAAATAGAGGGTGTAAAAAAGAATTGCCCATAGTGAGTGTTATGGGGGGGGGGGGTCAATTTATATGCTTTTGTGTGAAAATATGCCCGTTTTACATATGACTTTGCCAGGAAGATAGATGTTAGCCAAAAAAGAAAAGAAAAGAAAACAAACCCATAAAACCATTAGTCCCATTTACCAAAATATCATAAACAGATATTTAATAACTAGAAAAATTCTAGAATAGTATGCACAAGAGTCTTAACTGATTTTAGTTCCAGGGTTTGCTTGGAATGGAAAAGAACAAACTGTCAGTGTGTTCAGTTGTATGTGAGTGTGGTACAGAGAAGTTGTGTTACTTTGAGATTCTAAATGCACCAACATATTTAAACTGATAAGTGAAAATCTAAGATTATAATTTCAACAAAATTATTCCATGAATTTAACTAAAAGAAAACCTATGCTCTATATAATTTTGCCTTTACAAGGGTTTTATCTTCTGAAATATCCTTTTCTTTGAAAGCTTTGTTTTTTTAAAGACTATTTTTTATTAAAAAATAATAGGCATTCTGTGCAGTGTTGTTCATTAATAGTAGAAATACTAATAATAGCCAAATTATGGAATGAGCCCAAATGTCCATCAACTGATGAATGGATAAAGAAGATGTGGTACGTATATACATATACATACAATGGAATATTACTCAGCAATCAAAAAGAATGAAATTTTGCCATTTGCAACAACATGGATGGAACTAGAGTATATTATGGTAAGAGAAATAAGTCAGTCAGAGAAATACAAATACTATATGATTTCACTCATATGTGGAATTTAAGAAACAAAACAGATGAACATAGTGGAAGGTAAGGAAAAATAAAATAAGATAAAAACAGAGAGGGAGACAAACCACTAGACACTCTTAAATACAGAGAACAAACAGGGTTGCTGGAGGGGAGATGGATGGGGGAGGGGCTAATGATGGGCATTAGGGAGGGCACTCGTTGGGATGAGCAATGGGTGCTATATGTAAGTGATGAATCACTAAATTCTACTCCTGAAACCAATACTGTATTCTATGTTAACTAACCTGAATTTAAATTAAAAAAAAAAAAAAAGGTGATACTAGGGTCTGGAGACAAGAGGCAGAATAGGTCCAAGTATTCTCCCAGGGACCATTCCCCTGTTTTTGCATCCAGTCACCTGTATAGTGAGCAAGGAGGGTGAGGAGAGGGGACCAGGCCATGGTGGAGCTTATCCCAATCCTTCTTTCTGTGGCCCCACAGCTGAGCATAACCTCCCCTAAATTCTCCCTTCTCCTCTTCAATCTCTGACAGAGAGAGGGCCCTTCCATGCAAGTGAGACCCCTCACTGGCCCTGGGTCAGGCCCCTCTGCTGAGGATGTCAAGGTGGTGGACAGGGGAGGGACTGTGTGGGACCAGGAGGTGTGGAGGTTATAGCTGTGTGCCTTAGGCAGAAGGCGCAGGCAGTGCCTGGTAGCACATCTTAGTGCTAATCAGTCCTGACTCCTCAAAAGTGGTTCCTTCGAGTTCTTGGTGTCCAGGCCCAGACACACTTATTGTGTGACATGGTGGCCAGAGCCCATCAGATACATCTCCTGCTTCCCTACCACTCTGTGCACTGTCTCCTGACATAGGGCCAGGCCAGATGTCCCCTTATGTGGACTCCCATCACCTCAGGAAAGACTGTATGCTCTTCCCAGACTCTTCAGGATGAATTTGTTCACAGCTCCCTTGCTGTTCATGGATCAGAACTGAGGAGGTGTCTCTACTCAGATTCCTAAGTTCAGAGCAGTTGACCTATCCCCATGTAGACATGTTCTCTTCTGTTCAGGACACAGATGTTTTCCTCTTATGTGATTCTTCTCCTATTAAAAATTTAGCAGTGTATCTCCAACACACAGAAATATTTCTTCAAAGCTCATTTTCCTGGTGAACTGTAAGTACTTTGGTTTTTGATATGCTCTAATCAAGCTTCACCATTTTACTAGTCTCCTTACAAATATATGAGTTGAATAAAATATTTTACACTTGTTCATTATTTATTTGTATGAGAGTCAGATGTTTGGCTTTCTGAGTTGGGCTAACTCTGATCCCACTCCCAGGACACAGAAGAAGGTGAGTGTGAGAGCACCTCCTGTGACCAGGACCCTGTGAGATGGAGACTATCAGCAATGCACCTGAGGTGACCTGGGGTAGCACTTACTGGGGATGGGAGAAGAAGGGGACTCATCCTGAGATGTGTGCAGAGAATCTTGTGCTGAGTCTCTGGGTCTGCTTCTCAGCTAAGGGACAGATGGAGGAGAGGAGCACAGGTGGTCAGGGAGCATCTTGTGTTTTATAAGACATTGGAAAGTTCTGGGAGTAAGAAATAAAACTTTGTGAGACAGCAGCCCCCTGATCTCTGTCCCTTGCCCTGCTCTCAGTATCCACAGTACAAAACCCAATGTGAACTAGCTATGAAGGTGGAGGGCAGAGTTGGTAGAGAGCTGCATGATGTCCATGGTGAGGACACTTGAGGAAACCTTCTGACCTTTTCCTCTCCTATCTGTATCCACATCTCCTAGCCAGGTGGTCAGCATGTGATTGACACCAGCTCCAAACCCAGGGATGAGTCTTGTGTTTCCCAAAGAAATAAAATAATTCCTTTTCTTTTAAAAAATGCTTATTTACTTACTTTGAAAGAGAGAGAGAGAGAGAGAGAGGGAGAGAGAGAACATGAGTGGGAGAGGGGCAGAGAGAAAGGGAGAGAGAGAGAATTCCAAGTAGGCTCCAAGAGCAGTGCCTGACAGGGGGCTCAAACTCATGAACTGTGGGATCATGACCTGAGCCAAAATCAAGAGTCGGATGTTAACTGATTGAGCCATCCAGATGCCCCAGATGATTCGCTTTCTGAGAACCATGCTGATTTGAGGGAAGATGGTGTGGGTGGTCTGGTCCAGTCCTCCTGAAGGCTGGGATTCCTGATCAGTGGGTCCAGGAGGACAACCCTTTCTCATTCTGGAGGGCTTGTTCTGTGGATGTGATACTTGGGAATGAAGAGTATTTTATCCCTATGTGGAAATCAGCTTGGGGCCATGAGGGTAATGGAGAAGAGACATCTTGGATAACTATCAGAGAAGAAAGAGTGAAGCCCTGAAATATTCCCCACTTGTCATCTGGAGAGGAAATATCCCCATGTCACCACTGAGCAAGGCAGGGAGGCTGTTGATGCTTTCATCATGAAAATGAGCTTAGGGTCTCATCTCTCCACCCTTTCCCATGAAGCTTCTTTCCAAGGGCTCACTCATATCCCATCCAGTTCCTAAGAGCAGCCTTGAAGCCACACCCCATTCTTCAGTACCTCCTTCCTCCCCAAACTTGCTGAGTCTGCCCATTCTCCTCCAACAGCCACAGCCCTTCTCCGTTGCCTCCCTCTTTCCTCCTGCTCATTCTTGTTCACTGAAGCGTCTGGACTTTTCTTCATAAGCTTGAATCAGATCCTTCTTGTCAAACCCTCTAGTGGTTCCTATACTCACGCTACCATGCTGACCTCTCTTCACAGTAACATTTTATGTGTTTTGATACTTTTACTGGCTTGTTGTCTCTTCCCCAGACAGCATCATCACCCTTAGGACAGGGACCATTCCTATCTTATCCCTTCTCTATCCTGAGCCCCTAGAACCAAGTGTGACACTGAGTACATGTTAAGTAAATAGTATGGAATGAAGGACCTCTTGGTCAGCCAACTGTCCTGAGTCAGCTCATCTGAACTCTGTATCACTGGTTCTGCCCTGACCCTATCATGGACCTGGTCCCCAGGGCAGGCTGACGCTAGCATCAAGGGATTTCTGCCCAATGTGACACACTATCACAATATGTTGTCACAAAGGACTGGATTTGGGGACATAATTTGAGAGGATGAGGACAGATTGTAGATGATGCACAGCTAGATGCAGTAAGTGTCCAGAGAGTGAAGAGCCCACAAGGGGAGGAGGGAGGCTGCATCCTGTGCTTCACAGATCTGGAACACTGTGTCCAGATCATCCCATGTCTGGTCCCAGTGGTCAGGCTTGTCTTAGGACAGGATCTAAGAGACCCCATGGAAACATTCCTTGACAGACCTGAAGTCAGAGGTTTCATTTCAGATGCCAATTAGACAAGAACCCCAGGTTCACATTTCCAAGGCTTCTGCCTGCATGTTTTGTTTGCAGACCATACTGTTCATCTCTGTGTTGCTGCTTTTTCTGCTATACATGGTGGTGTTCTTGAGATCTGATCCCAACATCATGAATGGATGTGTCTGTACAGCTTGGAAACAGGAACCTAAATGATAAAATATAGATAGATAGATAGATAGATAGATAGAGGAGACATTTAGCATCCTGCTCACTTTGTCCAAAGCCTAACTCACTTGAGAATTCAGAACACAAATCTTGAGACTGCCAATGAGGTTGGTAAGTGGGAAGGGAAGTGCAGAAAGGAGAGAGTCATCAAGGATGGGAGCCCCAAATCTTAATATAAGCTAAGGAGAAATCCCTGGCTGTTCCTAAGGGTAAGGGACTTGAAGAAGCCCAGATACAAACATATTTTTCATTTCCTCACTGGATCAGATGAGGAACACTAACAAGAAAAGGAGAAAGATCTAAAATTGTCACTGTAGACAGATGAAATTGGTTGTGGGTGCTCAAGGAGCTTGAATCTCATTTTCTCCAGGCCTGGAGCACTGGAGAGGCACTGGGACCTCTTCATTTTGCTGCTCAGTGATGTTCACCTTCATCCTTAAGTTGCAATCAAGATCTTCAGCTATACAGTGACATGGAGACGACCAAGAGGACCAACATCACACGAATATGTGGTTGTTTCAATGGGTCCAGAGTTTTGATGAAATATCTCAAGTGCTAATGTGTCAAAATTATACCCTTCAAGCCACTGTTTTTGCTTCTTCCAGTACAGTAGACATTGGCTTTCACTCCTGGGGTTCCAGTCCCTTAGAGAGCCCAAATCAGCAGGGAAAGGTGTTGTGAACACAGGACAAGTCTACACAGTGGAGGGAGTGGGGAAGAGCTGAAGAAGGATACCTGCATAAGCATGAATGTCAGCATACTTGAACTGTGTCATTTCAGGGACAATGAGGAGGGGGGAAATCCAGAATGTGGTGTAGACAATCCACAATTCTGTTCCTAAGGCCGTCAAACTAAGACACATCTTTCTCAATCTCATGTTGTACTCCATATCTACATCATAAGCTCTATTTCATGGACTCTTTGTGGGTTCTGTTCTGTGGAATAATCTATGGTAAGTGTTGGAGGATGGGGGGAATCTGTGTCCTGAGTCCAACAAAGGCCCTGAGAAGTCTGGGTTTCAAGGAAGCCTGTGTCAGAGAACATAAGATTTCCCCAGTAGGCATGACTTTCCACTACATACACACCCACAAGATCAAGCAAACAACACCCTATATGTTGCAGGGATACAACCACATCCCTTCCAAGACAGGTCAAGGCAGGTATTGGAGGTGATCTATTCTATGACCACTTTCCTCAGACTGTCTTCCCAGGAATTATGGATGCAAGTTCCATTTGTAACCCTTGGAAGTACTGTCAGAGTTTCTGAATCACACGGTGCCCTCTTTAATAAAGCACCTGTATGGCCACAATTCTCCTCCAACAGGTTACAAGTTGCAGGGTCCTTCTCTGGGTTGAGGTGATGAACAGAAACTCATCACCCCATATGGACATTGGTGGTAACCACACAGGCTTAGTGCCCAGGAGCCCCCACCCCTAGCCCTGTTGCACCCACACTCTGTTCATCAGCCCTCAGGACACTAGGTCCCTTACCTGGTGTATGTTGCTGACGGAAGCTGCATGCCTGTGCCCCGTCCTGATTTGTTTCCTCTAACTTCAAACCAACTTCCTATACCTCATCCTCCATAGATACAGGCATACCCTGTGAATGCAGAGCAGGATTCTCCCAGGGCTAAAAGTCTGTGTACACTTTTTTTATTGTTTCTTTTTTTTTTTTCTGGGATTCCACAGCATTACAAGGACATTTTACCAAAACTTATTGCAACAATTGTATTGGTCAAGTCTGAGAGAATTGACATCTTCACCACATTAAATATTTTGACCCATAAGCCAGATATACCTACAGATTTATTTAAATATTTAATCTCTCTCATGAATGGTTTATAGTTTTTAGTGTATAAAATTTTCAAATTCTGTCAGATTTATCCTTGTATTTCATATTTAATATTTTGGTGCTATTGTAAATGGTATTATTTCTAACTTTTAATTTTAAAAAAAATTTAATGTCTATTTATTTTTTTATTTTTTTATTTAAAAAAAATTTTTTTTGTAATGTTTATTTATTTTTGAGACAGAGAGAGACAGCGCATGAACGGGGGAGGGGCAGAGAGAGAGGGAGACACAGAATCGGAAGCAGGCTCCAGGCTCTGAGCCATCAGCCCAGAGCCCGACCCGGAGCTCGAACTCACGGACGGTGAGATCGTGACCTGAACTGAAGTCGGACGCTTAACCGACTGAGCCACCCAGGTGCCCCTAATGTCTATTTATTTTTGAGAGAGAGACAGTGATAGCCAGGGAGGAGCAGAAAGAGAGAGAGGGAGACACAGAATCTGAAACAGGCTCCAGGCTCTGAGCCGTCAGCACACAGCCCAATGCGGGGCTCGAACTCATGAACCGGGAGATCATGACATGAGCCAAAGTTGGATGCTTAACCGACTGAGCCACCCAGGCACCTAACTTTTAATTTTGATGGTTGATTGCTTTTGATGGAGAATACAATTCCAAGCAGCATGTGGAGACTGCATTCCAACCCTAAATTGAAACTCTCAGACCAGAAGTATCTCTGAGTCACTCTACACTCTTAGGAGGGCATAACCTGAATCAACATTTTTGGCCTCATTCAGTTATTTCATTAAGAGCTATTAATCTCTAAGCATGGGATTACCTCCAATGCAACATTAACAGAGTGAGCCTATACTAGCAATAGATTAATCCAAATTTTGATCTGAACAACAGTATGAAATATTGTCAGGTCAAGTGGTCTAAGGCAAATCAGGTACTGACAAAAGAAATGACAATGGAAACCAACCCCTGAGTTGGACTTGGTCAGAGCCCCTGCTGTGGGTGGTGCACCAGGTCAGGAAGTTGCAGGTGAGGTTTTTGTCTCACTGCGTCATGAGTCTGGAACACAGTGTAAGACTTAGAGTTGCCATGCCATGTGCTACAGTAATAGTCAGCCTCATCCTCAGGCTGCAGCCCAGAGATGAGCAGAAGCCCTGCATTGGCCGAGGCATCACTGGATCCAGAGAAGCGGCTGGGGACCCCGGAGCCCTGGTGTTTATCTGAGTCTGAGTGGTAGTACAGGAGATACCGGGGAGGGTTCCCTGGATTCTGCTGGTACCAGTTTATCCAGAAATCACCAACTCTGAAGCCACTGCTCAGGGTACAGGTAAGTCTCACAGAAGTTCCCAGAGATGCAGAGAGGGAGGGTGGCTGGGTCAGCACCGGCTGAGACAGGGAACCTGCAAACACAGACACTCATGAGACTAGGCAGGGGACAAGGTTAAGCTGCTTGGAGGCCTGTGACAGTGAGGGTGACACCCACTCAAGAGCTGCCATGGATCTGGGGATGTCCCTACCTGTGCAGTGAGCCAGGAGCACAAGGAAGAAAGGGGTCCAAGCCATGTCGGAGACTCCACCTGTGGCCCCAGATCAAGCCTGGGATGTGCCAAGTCCCTTTTATCTTCTCCAGGGCCTGAAAGGGGAGGGACCATTCAGAAAAATTTGTTTCCTGCCTTCTAGATGAAGTCTCAGCTTTGTTCCTGAGAGGGCTGATTTCCACAAAGGCTCAGAGTTTGTCCCCTGGGAGGGACCAGGGAGGAAGCAGCTGCTGGGGCCTTCCACAGACCTGTGAGCAGGAGACCCCTCCCAGCCAGAGGGGACATAGCTGCTGACACATAGGCAATAGTGCCCCAGCCCTGGGGGGGTTGGCCAGTACACAGCTGGAGATCCCCACTGTGTAGACCCTGGAGATTCCCATAGCACCCCCTGCTGCCCACTAGTCAAACTTCAGTCTGTCACTAGAAAGGATGTCAGTGACACTGACCTGACAGCCTGGCCACTGTCAGTCCACAAGCATACATGTGTCACATGCCCTAGTGCCCAAGATAACTAATATTAACAGACTTCCCACTGAGGACTTTTGGCTTTGTCAGAGAAGAACATGGGGTTGATTCACCACCACACACCATGCATGAGACTACAGTGGATTGAGAAAGCAGAAGGCTGGGGAAACACACCTGAGCTGCTCTCTCAGCAGGGCCACATGAGGGAGGAGGCTAGTTCTCTTCATGTGGAGTGGAGGCCAGGTGTCCTACATCAGGACAGATAAGGCACACCACCTTTGCAGAAGAAAGGTGGACTTTGGGGGGAGAGTAGGACATTAGTCATGATATGTTGAGGGGATGAAACACTACATGATTTGATAGTAACTTTGAGAAAATAGAATATAAGTGACAAAATAGTCGAGGAAATTTGAAGCCTAAATATAAAAGTACTTCTATGTCAGGGTGAGGTGCTTGTATTTTTATTTCATTTGGGCATGTTAGAGTTTGAAAATAGGAGAAATGATTGATGAAATATATATTTTATTTATAAAAATATTCCAGCTTTGTCAGAGTATAATTGACAATCACAAATTGTATGCACTTTTAAGGTACAACATGAAGATTGGATATACATAAAAATTGTGAAGTAATCACCACAATCAAGCTAATTAATATATCCATCTCCTCATATACATACCATTTCTTCCTTCCTTTCCTCCTTTTTCCTCTTTCTTTCTTTCTTTCTTTCTTTCTTTTCTTATCCTTTTTTGTAGTGAGAACACTTAAGGTCTACCCCGTCAACAAATTTCAAGTATACAATACAGTATTATTAACTAAGAAAGGTATACCTTAGAACATATACCTCATCCTGGTGTCAGTTTCAACAATGTGCCTGAAGACAACACAGCAAGTAAGGCCATGTCAAGAAGGCTTGAGGGCTGATGATACAGGGAATCTGGAGGAGGAAGATGAGTGCACAATGCCCAGGATGAAGAACACGGGGAGTTGACTGTGGTCCTAGACTGAGGATGAGGGAAAGGATGATGGTGAACTTGAGGGCTCCAGTTAGGTTGATCAGGTGAATTTTATTGTCATTCACTGTCATACAGGTAATGAGAAAGAGAAAGAGGAGGTTGAGGGGAAATAAAGGGGCTTTGTGTTATATTTGTAAACCTGGGGTATGTAGGAAATACCCAGGAATGGGAACATGGGATGTTGCCAAATCAGTCATTCACATTCCAGCGATAGGAGCATCCTTGCATGATCTGCATCAGTTCTGGTGAGAGTGCTAAGAAAAGAATAAGATAAGAAACATGATAAGATGATTTTTTTAAGTGTAAGTATGAACACCAAGAGCTACTCCTACTCACAGAACCAAGATAAAGAATAAAAATCCATTTGAAATAAATAAGGAAATCCCTCATTTCTTTCATCATGTGTTTTAATTATTTAAGCAACTACTTTTCAGATTGGGCCTCCTTTTAAGGTTGATTTGGTTATTGTGCTGCTGTCTTTTTTTAATGTGTGCAATTGTTTTTTGTTTATTCATTCAGTTACGAAGAGTATTGTATTAATAACTGCAACTGTGATTGTGGATTATTTTTCTCATTGCTTCTGCTAATTTATGCTTCATGTGATTTGATAAGGTATGTTATAAGAATATGTCATGTTTATTAAGAGCTGAGTCTTGAACATGTCAATATAATTCCCCAAAGTTCCTTTGCCTTGAAGAAAGGGTTTTAGAAAGCATATGAATAGCAGTCACATCCACAATGGGAATGCCATTCTGACAAATGACAAAAAAAGTAAATGTTTATTGGAAACGACTTGTTCACTCAAAATCCAACAACAATTATGATACGATTTTTTAAATAAATCTTATTCCTCTAAGTTTGGAAATCAAAATCACACAGACTGGAAGTTCAAGTACTATCATTCCCACAACTAGTGAAGTAAGCACAGAGGAAATCTATGACATTTTAGAATCATAATTTGTTTGCAATAGTACCTTCATGCTTTTTATATATTCAAAAACAAAGGGAGGAATGAATTTAATGTGAACAGTGACTTGCTGTTTCAAGACCATTCCTTCCTTCACTGAAGAAATTCCAGCACTTTCTCATGGTGATTAATTTCAATGTATAATTGAGTTTACAACAGAAGTGAGCTGTATTTCTCTCCTTTACATGCTATATTTTCATTTTAAATTTTATTCAATAACATGTATCATCAAGTTTTGATAACAAAGTGGAGGGTATAATTAGAGATTAAGAGGCCAGCAAAGTTTGGTATCTTACAAACTTTAGCAGACATGGGAAACTTGTATCTAGAGTGGGCAGTGGAATCAAGGAATACCCTCCTCATACACCCTGGACTCTCCTTGACCCCGTAAACTAATGGATATCAAAATCTGTCATTTCCAACCCCCACTGCTGTAGTCTTGTTATTTTTGCCTCCTGCACCCATCTTCACAACTGAATTTTAGTCCTTAGTGTTACATTTCCCAGAATGCCGTGGGAAAGTTCATACCTGGAGCTGTCCCAGCTGGCAGCCTGACGGGTGGGGGAGGGGGGGCTGTGGGGGTGGGGGGGCAGAGTGTCTTCCTTGGGGCTGACCTGGGGTCTCTGAGACATGAAGGAGGCCCTGGGGGAAAGACCACAGGTCTGCTCACTTTATGACTGGATGCAATTCTTCACTGCAGGCAGCTCTTTGAGTGCCATGGACCTTCAGGTCCACATGTAGTTTAGCAGCAGAAATTCACCTCGGATTCTATAGAGTAATTGTGTCTGAGAACTATTTTTCTGAGTCTGTATATTTATTTGGTAAAAAAAAATGGAGAGAATTTCTCAGTGGAGTTATAAGAGTTTGTTTTTTATACTAGCACAGGTGTATTTCAACATCAACAAAGTGAAAGTCATAGGTCAGCACTAGTGGTGCTTGGGGTTTATGTCCCACTTCTCCATCACCCTGTGTCACTGTGACCAGCACCACTGTGCATAGTCAGACAGTAATAGTCAGCCTCATCCTCAGTCTGGAGCCCAGAGATGAGCAGAAGCCTTGAAACTGGCTGCGGCATCTTTGGACCCAGAGAAATGGCTGGGGACTCTGGAGCCCTTGTGCTTATTTGAGTCTGAGTGGAACCTGAGGAGATGCCAGAGAGGTGGCTTCTTGTATGGGATCTCCAGAAACGATTTCATGATGTCCCCAGTGACTTATGTAAAACTTTAGTCTCTCCCACAGGTTCTGAGTCCCTGGCATTCACCTTTTAACTGTAATTCCACACATACAAATTGAGACACTGTGAGCCAAAAACTAGGGGTAGCTCATTTTTACAAATACTAACTGATCAATAACAAAGTGAATATAAAGTTATTTTCCCACTTCCATTTTACACAGGTGACAACTTAGTGAAACATATGCCAATGAATGAAATGGAAAACTACGTCTGCAACTTTCATAACCACTCTACTCAATTGTCCACTGCCAAACACAAATACCAATGTTGAATATTACATTATTTTTGTTACTTCAGCACCCCTACTTCTGATTCTAATCCCTACAGCAGTCATGATAAGCTAAATTATGCTGGTGTAAGAAATGATACCAATATCTCAGTGTCATATAAGAGTAAAAGTTTATTTCTCACTTACATATCATTTCCAACCCTGACTATCTGTGACTCTGGTCCACTTCATCTTCATCCCAGGATATAGCTGAGAGAACATTGCTTATCTCATATCAGAAAGACAAGAGAACTTGGCAAAGAACATTCTAGTTCTTATGTCTCTGCTCTGAAATTACACTTGTCCCTTCTGCTCATTTCATTGTCCAAAACCAGTTAAATGACCACACCTGAGTTGAGTAGGGTGGGAGGTATAGCATAATACTCCCACAAAGAGGAGTATTGGGAGTTGCGACAGTATTAGAGTTTTTAGAGTTTTAGGCTTCCCATTTTATAGGTGAGGAAACACACTTAAGTGTTAAGTAAATGGTCCAAGTCAGCACTGTCCAATAGAATTTCCTCTGTGTTAAAAATTTTCCACATATTCACTCTCAAATATGGTAGCCATGGGGCACATTGTTGAAGGGCAGCAAACATAAGTTAGAAATAGAATTTTTAATTTTAATTACTTTTAATTAACTTAAATATAAATATCCACATTCTGTTGCTGCTAGAAACTATACTGGACTGTAGAGGTCCAAGGACCAAAATTTGAACAAAGAAAACTAGAAGTAGAGTCTAAATTTTAACCCAGACAGTCTGGTTTAAAAAAGGACATTATTAAACATTCATCTATGGTGCTGTTCTTACCTATTTTCTGATACCCATCTTAAAATGTAAATTGTGAGAGTACCCAACCTTGTCATGTCTTTCTTCATCTTTGTATTCCATGCTTGAAAAACACTCCCTGAGAGAATAAATAAAAATAAATTTATTATATTTTCATAAAGATTAAAATTACAAATCGCACACTTCGTCTGTCCAAAAATTGTGCTCCACACTTGGGTTGGGAGGAGATTCCATGTGATTAGGTAACAGATTCTCTAACCTCAGGTGCTTAGAATGCTATTCATCCATCAGAACAGTTATATGAATTGTGTGTTATTGATCAATATAAGATGGGAAAGCAGAAACACAGACAGATGATACATCTAGCCTTACATCCAGATGAACAGCATAAACAGGATTCAAAGCTAATGCTTCCTCTTAATAGCTAACATGCTCTTTTATTTTATTTTTTCCCACAAAGAAATATATATTTTTTCCTTATAATTTGGCTCAGAGCAGTAACATACAAATATTTACACTAAAATAAATTAATGTGTGATTATTTAACTGTATGTAATAATTATGTTGGAATATATTAGCCTTTCCATGAATTTAGTAAAAACTAAGATTTCATTTTAGATTTCGTACCTTCCTTCCAAATATTTGGTATGAAACCTGGTAGCAATGCAACCATTTGGTGTACACAGCAGTAACAGATTTCGCCAAGGAACAACTGGTATCCCTTCACAGAACACCATCTCGCCCCAGATGCTGATGCCAAGCAGACTAGCTTCCTTCCTAGGAATCACTGTGGAATTTTTCAACAATAACCAGGACCTGGAGATTATTTAAGGGCTGGTGAAGTTCTTGGAATCAACTAACCTGATTCACATTAACCCACCAGGAAGGAAGTAGTTCAAATGCAATATTAATTCTTTCACACTTTATTTTATATGCTAACACTGAAACAATAGAAACCTTTTGGTTTTCCTAAAATAAGAATCTGAAAAACATGCATATGCTTTTTTAGATCATCTGAAAGTACCCATAAAAGCCTGTCACTAAACCAAATATTGTATTGGCAAAATGTCCACAGCAGAAAGGAATATTTGATTAAGTTTATCATTGAGGGACAGCATCAAACACAAATTGAGTCATCTGCTAATGAGACAGTCTTATTAAAGCTGTTGGTAGTCTGAAGTAAATTAGGATATATTTACCTTCTGCAATGTTTTTATTTGAAAGGTTGTGTGGCTTAACAGAAAAGCACAGATGGACCTGGGGACCAAATCCTATTTCTGAGACTCACTAGCCACACGGCTTTAGGTGGCATCACTTAAATGCACCAAGACTTAATTTGCAATTCTATAAAAAGAAAATTAAAACATCTACCTCCCAGGTTGTCAGAATTTAGAATAATGTATATGGAGCACCTAGTTCAGAACCTGGCACACAGTAGGCAGTTAATAAATAGTGGGTATTAGTATTTCTTCCAGGTTGAAATTGATAGCAAGAACCCTGACCTTGGTATCTTGACACCAATGAAAGCATGGAATCTTATTTTGCCAGAATCCAGATTTACAGATACAGGCTCTACAAACACTGCCTTAGGAAATTGTCCAGGCTTATTATACTCAACATTAGTATGAAAAGTTATTGAAGGGAGAGGTGTCTGTCAGTAGCAAAGATCCTTTGGGGATAGTTAATCTCCTTTCAGAGGCTGTAAATCCTAGTGGCTTCTCAGCTGTCCTTAAGAAGTTAAGGACAAGGTCACCAAAGCCATTGTAATTCAGATCCCTTAAAGTTGCTCAAGACTCTCCAAGAGTAATAACAAATAACATCTTTAAGCAAATAACATTTGGGGGTGACAGGTATATCCAATGCCTTGATTGTGATTTTGAACTACACAACTCACAGGATCTGCTAGGTCTCCCAGGAAGGGACATGGACTGAGACTCAGAGCTTCTTTGTGGAATCAGGTTGTCTTTTAGATGAGCATTTCTTAAAAAGCAAATTCGGTATTTTGCAGGTGACTTCAGCAGTTAAACTTTTGCTTTTGGTCTCCTTTTCCAAAGTCACCTTTCCCAACCCATTTTTGTAGATGCTGCTCTTTCTGGGGTCATTTTAGCTCAAACCCTGTAAGTACCAGTCACAATTTTCTGTGCTAAAGCAGCTCTGATAGTAGACAAGGAAGCTTCAGGACTCTGTTCACTGGACGTACCACTTAGACCTGCAGACCTTGTTTGAGATGGGACCTTGATACTGGAGTTTAGATTATTAATCCTTCCTCCTTTGACCCTAAACTCAGATTGCAGAAAGGGGTCCAGTCAGGAAACAGAAGGAAATCTCACCGTGAAAAGCTAAGTAAACTTTTTTAAAAACAGCTTTACTGAGGTATTTTTAGAAGTGTACAATTTGATAAGCTTTGACGTATATATAACATGTTCTTTTAAATGTGGAGCTTAGACCACCTGGGTGGTTCAGTTGGTTAAGCACCCAGCTCTTGATTTTGGCTCAGGTCATGATCTCATGGTTGGTGAGATTGAGCCTTAGGTCAGGCTCTACCCTGGGCTCTGCCCAGGTTCTGCCCAGAACCTACTTAGGATTCTTCTCTATCTCTCTCTCTGCCCTTCTTCCAATCACGTGTGGGTGCTCTATTTCTCCCTCTCTCCCCCCCCCAAAATAAATAAGCAAAACATTAAAAAAAAAACCTGTAGTGCTCAAACTGGGGTAATTCAAGCCCCTCAGGAGAATATTTGGAAATGTCTAAAGATTTCTTTGTGTGTTACGACTTGGAGAGTAGAGTGCTACTGGCATCTGAGGTATGGAGCCCAAAAACGCTTCTGAACGGTCCTGCACAGAGCAGCCTCAATCACAAGGAATGATCCATCCTGCTTTGTCAGTAGTGCCTATGTTCAGAAACCCTGTTTTTAACTAAATCTCCTCCATAAAGTGATTGCAATGAATTAGGAGATCATCCATCAAGACATGAGAGGGAAAAAAATCATAATTTGGAAAGAAAATAAAGAAACTCATGAAACTTTCAACTCTAGCTTGTGCAAATAGACAGGAAAGAGTACATTTTCCTGGTGGGGATGAGTTGAGGGCAGAGAGGCTTGGGGAAGTGTGGGTCTCACTTCCCCATGGGTCTGGAACACTGTGCCCTTGTTGTTGTCATAACCAGACTGGCAGTAAGTCAGCCTGGTGATGGTCAGATAAGCGGTATTGGAGGAACTGTCAATGGAGCCAGAGAACCTATCTGGAACCCCCGAGGGTCTTTGGTTGTCATTGTAGATCACAATGGTAGGGGCCCTTCTTGGATGCTGCTGGTACTAGTGCATATAGTAGTCAATAAAGCTGCCACTACTGTGGCAGGAGATCGTGGCTTTCTGCCCCAGCGACCCTGACACAGAGTGGGGCTGAGTCAGCACAACCTCAGCCCAAGACCCTGCAAGGAGGGAGAGAAACAGAGATCAGTGAGTATAGGGCAGACTCTGTTCCCAGGGGTAAGAGGGAGGTCATAATCCCAGGTGACAGTTACCCTCTCACAATTCCAAGTGAGCAGCCAGCCACCTGTGCAATAAGTGAGGAAAGTGAGGAGTAGAACCCAGGACATGATGAAGACGTCCCCAGACTCTGCCTCCTAAGCCCTGCAACCAGGCTGGAGCCCACTGATCCCTCTTATGTGTCCTCCTGATCCTCAGGGATCTCGCAAATCTACCCCTTTATGGAGGCTGTGCAAACACCTCCTTCAACTGTAGGCTTCTCTCCACCTGAGGAAAAGAGACTGTAAGAGGTGTATGTTATTCACCGCTGTGAGGTCACAGAAACACCTCCAAAGGAGGAGGAAATGGCTGGAAAACTGGGAGCTGGAAAAGCAGGTGCAGAGGCCACTGCACCCTCTGGTGGATGCAGAGCACATGTCGACCCTGGGTTCATGCTGGTTCAGGACCCCTGACCTCCCCAATCTACACCCTTCACAATTCCAGTCACAAGTCTGAAGCGTTTCTGCACAGCATCCTGTGACCACACTACCTTTAAATCTTCACAACTATCTGGATGGACTAAGGGCCACTACTCTGTTCCAGACAGAGCATTTTATGTTATTGGAGGTGATAAATATCGTGGAAAAAGATAGAAAAAATGAGGAGGCAAGGACTCTGCTTTCCCAAGAGGGAAAATGGGGTGGGTTTCTGCGCAATTCACTGAAAGGAGCCCACGCATTCAGGCAGGAAGAGAGAGGAATTGGGATTGGGACCAGATTTCAGCATCAAAAGCACCTGGAGAGGGAAAAGACTTTGAGGTCAGGGAGGGGAGGTGCCAGATGTGAATCAGGGGTCAATTCAGTCATAATAAGTTCTATGAAAGTTAGAAACAAGACATTTAGAATGAAAAGTCAATAGTACTGGGTGAATTTGAAAGAGGTTTCGAGAGAGAATCTACATGATAAGTGATCAATTGGATGTCTGGATAAGATAGGGAGAAGAGTTCATATAAATTTGAGGTTTCTCATTTTGTGGAACCCAAATAGGTATTACCTACTTGTATTTTTGTGTTGAAAATTTTAAGCCCAATTTGATTCTCTTTATTAAGGCAATTATATGGTTAGAGTTAGTGATTCAAGGAGGATGAGTTTAAACAGTATATGGAGATTCTATGATCCCCATGGATATTTTATGAAAAATTTTGTGACTTTCATTGGTGGCATGGTCACAGCCAGTGCTGCCAGAGCTGTGGTTTTTCACTAGAAGCCCAGGAGGATGAACATGGTGTTCTGTAGCACAAGGTGAGTGAAAATGTAGATGGTATTTCTTCTTATCAGCGTTCACACACTCTGGCTTCCATCTATATAATCCATGCCTATGCTTCAGCAGCTCCCCTGATCTCTGGTCTGACTTATTTTTTAAATTATTATTTTGCTAAGAAACTCATATTATAAAACTTACTATTTTAGCCATTTTTAGGTATACGGTTCAGTAGTGTTAATTGTATTGGCATTGCTGTGCTGTGGATCTCCAGAACTTTTTCATCTTAAAAAATTGAAATTATATATTCATTAAATATCAATTCTCCATTTCCCTCTCCCCTAAGGGCCTGAAAACTATCATTCTACTTTCTGTTTCCATGCATTTAGCTACTTTAAATGCCTCATATAAATGGAATCATACAGTATTTGTCTTTTTGTAACTGGCCTATGTCACTTAACATAATGTCCTCAAAACTCATCCATGTTGTGGAATGTGACAAGATTTGCTTCCCTTTAAGGCTGAATAATATTCCATTGTATGTATATACCACACTTTGTTTATCTAGCCATCTGTCAATCAACATTTGGGTTGTTTCCACCCCATGGCTATTAAGAATATTGCTCCTATGAATATGGGTGTGCAAATATATCCTCAAGATCCTGCTTTGAATTCCTTTGAGTATATACACAAAAGTGAGATTGCTGGATCAAACAATAATTCTATTTTTAATTTTAGAGGAACCTCTATACTGTTTTCCATAGAAGATGCACCAGTTGACATTCCTATCAACAGTGCACAGGGTTCCAATTTCCACACATCCTTGCTAACACTTGTTTTTTTTTTCTGTTTGGTTTTTTAAATAGTATCCATCCTATAATGATATCTCATTATAGTTTAGATTTGCATTTATCTAATGATTATGATGTGGAGCATTTTTTCATATCCTTGGTAGTCATTTGTATATCATCTTTAGAGAAACATGTATTCAACTCCTTTGCTCATTTTTTAATCAGGTTATTTGTGTTGTTGACTTTTAGGAGTTCCTTATACATTCTATATATTAATTCCTTATCAGATATACATTTTGCAAGGATTTTCTTGCATTCTGTAGGTTGCTTTTCACTCTGTTGATTTTGTCCTTTCAGGGACAAAAGTTTCCAAGTTTGACATAGTCCCATTTGTCTATTTTTGGTTTAGTTTACTGTGCTTTAAGTGTCATATCCAAGAGGGGCACCTGGTTATCTCAGTCCGTTGAGCTACCAACTTTGGCCCAGGTCATGATCTTTCAGTTTGTGGTTCAAGCCCCACGTCAGGCTCTGTGCTGACCACTCAGAGCCTGGAGCCTGCTTCAGATTCTGTGTTTCTCTCTCTCTCTCTCTCTCTCTCTCTCTCTCTCTCTGACCCTTCCCCTGTTTTCACTCTGTCTCTCTTTCTCTCTCAAAAATAAATAAACATTAAAAAAAATTTTAAGTGTCATATCCAAGAAATTATTGTCAAATACAATGTCATAAAGGTTTCCACCTATGTTTTCTTCTAGAATTTTTATCGTTTTGGGTCTTATATTTAGATCTTCAACTCAGTTTGAGCTAATTTTTTATGATGTTCAGTAACATGTAGATAACCAATTTTCTCAACACCACCTGTTGAAGAGAATGTTCTTTCCCCATTGAGTGTGTTTTTGGCATACTTGTTGAAGATTATTTGACCACATATTTGAGCGTTTATATCTGGTTTATTCTATCATATTGGTCCATATGTCTGTATTTATGCCAGTGTCTCATGGTTTGGATTACTGTTTTCCATAAAGGCTGTACCAATATAAATTGTCACCAACATGTACAGAGGTTGCCTTTTCTCCACATTCTCAACACTTGTTATCTTTTGTCTTTTTGATAATAGTGATTCTAACAGATGTGAAGTGATACCTTATTGTGGTTATTGTTTGCACTTTCCTGATAATGAGTGATGTTTAACACCTTTTCATATGCCTGTTCAGATATTTTTATAAAAACATCTACTAAAGACCTTTGCCCACTTTAAAATCAGGTTATTTGATTTTTTGCCATTGATTTGTTTGAGTTCTTTATATATTTTGGATATTAACCTCTTATCAGATGTATGCTTTGCAAATATTTGATCTCATTTTAAAGGTTTCTCTTCACTCTGTTTATTGTTTCCTTTTCTGTGCAAATTATTTTTTTTTTGTTTGATGCAATTCCATTTGTCTATATTTTTGGTTTTGTTGTTTATACCACATATTCTTTATCCATTCATCAGTTGATGAACATTTGAACTCTCTCCATAGTTTGGCTTTTTTTAATGTTTATTTATTTATTTATTTTGAGGGGGGATGGGGCGGGGGGGGGGGTGCAGAGAGAGAATCCTAAGCTGACAGTGCAGAGCCTGACAAGGGGCTTGATCTCACAAACTGTGACCTGAGCCAAAATTTAGAGTCAGATTTTTAACCAACGGAGCTACCCAGGTGCCCATAGTCTGGCTATGGTTGATAATGCTACTATAAACATTTGGGTGCATGTATCCCTTCAAAGCTGTATTTTTGTATCCTTTGGGTGAAAGACCTAAATGTGAGACAGGAAACCATCAGAATCCTACAGGAGAACATAGGCAGCAACCTCTTTGACCTTGGCCCTAGCAACTTCTTACTAGACACATCTCTGAAGGCAAGGAAAACAAAAGCATAAATGAACTATTGGGACTTCATCAAAATAAAAAGCACAATAAAGGAAACAATCAACAAAACTAAAAGGCAGGCGATGGAATGGGAGAAGATATTTACAAATGACCTATCAGATAAAGGGTTAATGCTCAAAATTGATAAAGAACTGAGCAAACTCAACACCCAAAAAACAAATCTAGTGAAGAAATGGGCAGAAGACATGAATAGACACTTTTTCAGAGGGCTAGCAGACACATGAAAAGATGCTCAACAGCACTCATTGTCATTGAAATACAAATCAATACCACAATGAGATACCACTTCATACCTGTCAGAATGGTTAAAATTAACAACAGAAGAGACAACAGATGCTGGCAAGGATGCAGAGAAAGGAGAAACCTCTTGTGCTGTTGGTGGGAATGAAAATGGTGAGCCACTCTGGAGAACTTATGGAGGTTCCTCAAAAATTTAAAAATAGAACTACCTTATTTATGATCCAGCAATTGAACTACTAGATATTTACCCAAAGGGTACAGAAATAGTATTGAAATCTTAACAATAGTAATTCTTCCAACTCATGAACACAGAATACCTTCTTTTAATTTGTATCTTTTTTAATTTCTTTCATCAATGTTTTGTAATTTTCAACATACAGACCTTTCCCCTCCTTGGTTAAATTTATTCCTGAGTATTTTACTCTTTTTGATGCTATTGTAAGTGGAATTTTTTTTCATATTTTTTTGTCAAATAGTTTATTGTTAGTATATAGAAACACACACTGATTTTTGTATGTTGATTTTGTATCTGAAAACTTCACTAAATTTGTTTATTAGTTCTAACACTTCTTTAGTGGAGTCTTTAGGGTTTCTACATCTAAGATCATGTCATCTGCAATACAGATAATTTTTCTTCTTCTTTTCCCATATGTATGCCTTTTGTTTCTTTTTATTGCCTAATTGCTCTGGTTAGGGGTTCCAGTATCTTTTGAATAGAAGATGTGAGAATGGGCATCCTTGCCTTGTTTTTGATCTTAGAGCAAAAGCTTTTTCTTCGAATATTCAATATGATGTCTGCCATAAACTTGTCATATATGCTGTTTATCGTATTGAAGTAAGTTACTTCTATACCATTTTTTCCAGAGTTTTTTTTTTTTTTTATCATGAAAGGACGTTGAGTTTTGTTGGATGTTTTTTCTACATCTATTAAAATGATCATATAATTTTCATCTTTCATTCTGTTAATGTGGTGTGTGCCATTCATTGATTCGTGTATGATGAACCATCCTTGTATCCAAGGGATAAATTCTACTTGATTGGGGTGAATGGTTCTTTTAATTTGCTGTTGAAATCAGTTTTCTAATATTTTGTTGAAGACTTATGCATCTATGTTCTTCAGGGATATTGGTCTGTAATTTGCTTTTCTTGTAGTGTCCTTGTATGTTTTTGGTAAGAAAGTAATGCTGGCCTTGTAAAATGAGTTTGGGAGTATCCTTTCCTCTTCAATTTTTTGGGAAGATTTTAAGAAGTATTGGAATTAATTCTTCTTTATTTTTTTTAGATACTGGTCTTTGTTTTTATTTATTTTTATTTTTTTAATATGAAATTTATTGTCAAATTGGTTTCCATACAACACCCAGTGCTTATCCCAACAGGTGCCCTCCTGAATGATCATCACCCACTTTCCTCTCCTTCCCACCCCCCCATCAACCCTCAGTTTATTCTCAGTTTTTAACAGTCTCTTATGGTTTGCCTCCCTCCCTCTCTAACTTTTTTTTCCCCTTCTCCTCACCTATGGTCTTCTGTTAAGTTTCTCAGGATCCACATAAGAGTGAAATCATATGGTATCTGTCTTTCTCTGTATGACTTATTTCACTTAGCATAACACTCTCCAGTTCCATCCACGTTGCTACAAAGGGCCATATTTCATTCTTTCTCATTGCCAAGTAGTATTCCATTGTATATATAACCACAACTTCTTTATCCATTCATCAGTTGATGGACATTTAGGCTCTTTCCATAATTTGGCCATTGTTGAAAGTCCTGCTATAAACATTGGGGTACAAGTGTCCCTATGCATCAGCATGCCTGTATCTCTTGGGTAAATTCCTAGCAGTGCTATTGCTGGGTCATAGGGTAGATCTATTTTTAATTTTTTGAGGAACCTCCACACTCTTTTCCAGAGTGGCTGCACCAGTTTGCATTCCCACCAACAGTGCAAGAGGATTCCCATTTCTCCACATCCTCACCAGCATCTATATAATGATTTGTTCATTTTAGCCACTCTGACTGGCATGAGGTGATATCTCAGCATGGTTTTGATTTGTATTTCCCTGATAAGGAGTGACATTGAGCATCTTTTCATGTGCCTGTTGACCATCTGGATGTCTTCTTTAGAGAAGTGTCTATTCATGTTTTCTGCCCAATTCTTCACTGGATTATTTGTTTTTCAGGTGTGGAGTTTGGTGAGTTCTTTATAGATTTTGGATACTAGCACTTTGCCTGATATGTCATTTGCAAATATCTTTTCCCATTCCATCGGTTGCCTTTTAGTTTTGTTGATTGTTTCCTTTGCAGTGTAGAAGGTTTTTATCTTCATGAGGTCCCAGTAGTTCATTTTTGCTTTTAATTCCCTTGTCTTTGGAGATGTGTCGAGTAAGAAATTGCTGCGGCTGAGGTCAGAGAGGTTTTTTCCTGCTTTCTCCTACAAAGGTAGACACATAAGAGTAGTAGCAGACCTATCTACTGAAACTTGGCAGGCCAGAAAGGAATGGTAGGAAATCTTCAGTGTGATGAACAGAAAAAATATGCAGCCAAGAATCCTTTATCCAGAAAGTCTGTCATTCAGGATAGAAGGAGAGATAAAGTTTTCCCAAACAAACAAAAGATGAAGGAATTCATCACCACTAAATCAGCCCTACAAGAGATCCTAAGGTGGACTCTGTGAGTGAAATGTTGCAAGGACCACAAAGGACCAGAGACATCACTCCAAGCATGAAACCTACAGACATCACAATGACTCTAAACCCATATCTTTCTATAATAACATGGAATGTAAATGGACTAAATGCTCCAACCAAAAGACATAGGGTATCAGAATGGATAAAAAAACAAGACCCATCTATTTGCTGTCTATAAGAGACTCATTTTAGACCTGAGGACACCTTCAGATTGAAAGTGAGGGGATGGAGAACTATCTATCATGCTACTGGAAGTCAAAATAAAGCTGGAGTAGCCATCCTTATATCAGACAAACTAGACTTTAAATTGTTCTTTAATACTTAGTAGAATTACCAATTATTTCAAATGACCTATCTTCAAGTTCATTAATTCTTTCTTCTGTATGATTGAGTCTGATGTTGACACTCCCTTCTGTATTTTTCAATTCAATCATTGTATTCTTCAGTTTCAGGATTTCTTTTTTTAATGTTTCCATTTGCTTATTAAATTTCTTGTTTTGTTCATGTATTGTTTTCCTGATTTTGTTTAGTTCTTTACCTTTGTTCTCTTATAGTTCATTGAGTTTTGTTAAAATGATTATTTTGAAATATTAGTCAAGCAGTTCACTAAATTTCATTTCCTATGGACAATCACTGGAACTTTTTTTTAATCTCCTTTGGTGGTGTCATATTTCCTGATTCTTCATGATCCCTCTAGCCTTGCATTGGTGTCTGTGCATTTGAAAGATCACATGACTCTTCTAATATTTATAGTCTGATTTTGGCAAATAAAGACTTTTTCTGCTGGATTTCTGAACTGATGGGGCTACCTCTAGGATTGTGGTCTAGTGAGACTGAAGCCCAAACTCATGACTGTTGCCAAGTCCACAGGTGGATCCATGATTGGCAGGCCTGTTGCCAGGGGCACAGTCACATGTGCTCCCATAAGGTCACTGGACTGGTCCCTAGCTGGGCAGGACTACCTCTGGACCACAGTAGAGCAAGACTAGAGTGGGGTCATGAGACTACTTCAGAAAGTCCAGCTTGATAAGCCTGTTACCAGGAGTGCCTATGTGTGTGGCTTCTGCCAAGTCCCTTGGGTCAGTCCATGGGTGGACAAAACTGCCTCAGACCACAAGAGTAGGGCTGATCCAGGTGCTGGGACTGTTTCAGGGACTGCAGTCAGGTCCAACCTCAGTAGGCCTGTTCCTAGGAGCACCTATAGTCAAGGTTCTTCCTTGTTGGAAGGGGCTGGTGACAAGACTACAGACAAGTGGAGCTGGACCTAAGTCCCCACGGGGATGGGCCTGCTTCTGGTTTTTACCTGGACCATAATCAGCAGTCCTGCCACTGTTATGTGGATCTTCCATCTCAAATTGGCCTTCCTTGGTCAGGGTCCACCAGGTTTTGCAACCTCCCACCTGGATCCCACAGCTCCCCAAAGGCCGTTTTGTCTCTGAATGGCTGCCAAACATTTGTTCCTGTGGGGTGACATGGGATAGAGACCAACCATTCTCCCATGTTGCTGATGTCACTCTCTTTTTTTTCCAAAATGTAGAATAGAAAATTCTGGAATACTGAGATAATGTCCACCAAGAAAATTTAAAGTAACTACCACATCTTTTCAAAAATCCATACCCAGCTTAAAAGAAGAAAGAAAGAAAGAAGAAAGAAAGAAAGAAAGAAAGAAAGAAAGGCAAATGAAACCACACAAAACCTACACTCCCAGTAAAACAATAAGACAAAAAATGTCCAAACTTCAAATAACATGTGAGTGAAAATAAATAAACAAGCACACAAATTACCAAATCCCAGCAGGCTCTCTCTCATTCTTCCATCAACAGCCAAAGTTTAAGCAGAAAACAAGGTCAGTCAAGACAGCTTTGTGAATGACAGAAAAGGAAAGCTAGCAGTGGGTCTGATATGAATCTAAAACCACTGGTAGAAATAGAAAACCCTTACAAGTATGAAGATATCAAGAAAGACTGCAGGGAGGCCAAAGCCCTGGTTCTGGTAAAGGGACATTTTAAAAAGAACTTCTAAGAATGATAATGTTTTGGGGAAAAAGATAATTAAAAAGAAAGCTGAGGAGTTCCATGGGAACCATCCTGTGAAGGAAAAAACAAGCAAGGGGGAGAACTTTAAAGTTCTGCCTTGTATAAGAAAATTAAAAAGATAAGCAAGAGACAATCCATTTCTTTATCACCGTGAAAGCAACAGATAATGTGGCAGAGAATTTTAAAAAGTCAACCTAATTAGCACATCAAAATCTTTTTCTAGTGACAAAAGAGGAAAACCACTTACCAACTTATTCAATGAAAATGGATAATGCCAAATTGCCAAATATGTAGAAATTATTGAAAAATGAAAAACAAATTGCTAAAAGAAAACCCCTACTTAAAAAAAACTGAAAGAAATACATACTTTCCTTGGAAAATACAAAGTTGGTCCCATTAAAGATAGAACATTTAAACAGAGCAATTTCCTTAGGAAAAAAATAGAGAATGTTATCATGACAATGCTCCACAGAAAGGCATTAGGCCCAGATAGTTTAACAGGAAACTTCTAACAAATCTTCAAAGAACAGAAGATGATTCCAATTTGTTTGCTTCATAATTTTTTCCAAAGCTTGAGAAAGAGAAAATTTCCCTGTTCTCATAGAAAGCAGTTATAACTCTGACAGTTAAACCTGACAAAGAAATACACAAAAATGGCTATTACAGACCAAATCATTGAATATTGATTTAACAAAATTTCTAAATAGAATATTAACAAACAATTCAATACTAGATTAATAAATTAATATACTATTACCAAGTGGGATTTATTTCACAAACAAAATTTGGATCAATATTAAGAAATCTTTTGGGAAGCCTGGGTGGCTCAGTCGGTTAAACATTGGACTTCAGCTCAGGTCATGACCTCGCAGTCTGTGAGTTGGAGCCCTATGTAAGGCTCTGTGTTGACAGCTCAGAGTTTGGAACCTGCTTCAGATTCAGTGTCTCCCTCTCTCTCTCGGCCCATCCTCCGCTCATGCTCTGCTCTCTCTCTCTCAAAAATAAAAAAACATTAAATAAATAAATAAGCAGAAAAATTAAAACATAAACTAAAATAAAAACAAAAAAAGAAAACTTTTAATATAATATGCCATGTTAATAAGCCAAAAGATAAGATCATATTGTCTCAATAGATTCTGAGTCTTTCACCAAATTTAATAACTATTCCTAATTTTTTTAAAAAAAGGTAAGAAAATAAAAACAGACAGATACATTTATAATATGAAATACATTCTCTCACAAACACATATAATTTAGTCCCAAAGTTAGCATCTTACTTAATAGAGGCATCTCCACAAAAATCAGGAAAAAAGAGGGTTGCTCATTACCTCCATTATTATTCAACATTGTTCTATAACTATTAGACAATGCAATTTTTAAAAGTGCAATCAATGATTAGGTCTAAGCCTTGACAGAACCACATGAGTAGACATTGCTAAAGACCTAAATGCCTTAGATCTTCCCGTGTTGATGGCAGAAATGACAGCAGAAACATCCCCAGTGAGCTAGTGTTAGTCACAGGTTGTGATAGGGGAGTAAATGGGTAGGCAAAGGAGGCTGAGAGGATGCCACGGCCCCTTCTGTAGGGCCAAGAACACAGTACAATCTCTGAAGAGGCTATAATTCCAGGTCTGACCCTCAGGCTACCATAAGGGAACAACAATCATCACATTCATAGTGCTTCAAGTTGACAGCTATTGATGCAAGATTGCATTAAAATTACCCACACTTTTAAGGCTTCCACTGAAGAAGTTGGAGACCTTCCGTCCAAGTGACCAATACACTGAGACAGAGGGTTGTGAGTCTAGTATCACAGCACACCTGATTCTTGGAGGCCAGAGGAAAAAAAGCAGATCCTGTGTGACCTTAAAGAACCCTTCACCTAAACCTCTGGCAAATTCTCCATTTACAAAAGACTGAGGAGAAAAAGCTCCGGGGCATGCTGGAGATGCCTCAGAGCTCTGTCTTCTGAAACTCCACTGTGGGGATAATGCCAACAAACTGTCATAGCCCCCAGCCAGACTCTCACAAGAGCAGACTTACTCTGTCCCCATATATTCTGGGTCTTTATTGTCTATCAGCCCTTTCTAGACAGATTTGAGTGAAGACTTTGCAAAAGAAAAGGATACGACCCAAATCTGAATCAGTAGGAAAGCCAGACCCAGAAGCTCATGGGATGATGGGGGATTGGCATCACAGGTGGAGGAAAGTCACACATCAGTGAGGACACAGTTTGCCCAAATTCTCTAGAGCCGGCTGAGTGGTTTACCAGCTATCTGGCATATTTTAAGACGTCACACAGCACCCCCAGCTGGCCACAGTGCCCACATTCTCCAGTCACTGTGGTAACACTGTGGTAAGCACAAGGGACAGTGTCTTTGCCCTGTATTTTTTCCTGGTGTCACTACCCAAGACAACAGAATGAGAAGAGACCTCAGTATGTCCACCATTGGAATAGTGATACTCTAACACCTAGATTTTTACCTTGATGGAAAACTATCATTTTTTTTTTTCAAACTCTCAGTCTCTGCCAACTGTATCCCTATAGCTCCAATTCTGCCTGCTCTTTCCAGACACGCTGCATATGGTATGTGAAAAGACAGTTTAATTAAGGGTGCAACAGAAACACAAATATGGGGACATTTCTCTATGTGCATATTGATAGGTACAGAAAGTTGAGTCAAAAAATCTCAAAAAGAGGGGAGGCTGGTTGTTGGTGACTCTGTAGAAAGGCCACTTGAGGTTGCAGAGTTGAACAATCTGAGCATGTGAATCCAGCACCTCCAAGTGGAATAGAAAAGAAAAATCTGGAAAAAAAAATATTCCGTTAGTTTAAATCTTGTATTCCTTTTTATCAATTTTAAATACATGTGAATGTACATACCTTTAAATTGCCATAAATATATTCACAATGATGTTTCCTATATATATTTGCCAAATGTGTAGGTCCAGTCATTTTAACTCATTATTTTTTAAAGTACTTTGTGATGGTAAGATCTTGCTTTTTAAGTTTATTTATTTATTTTTGAGAGAGAGAGCACCAGCTGGGGGGGAGGAGAAAGAAAGAGGGAGACACAGGATCCAAAGCAGGCTCCAGGCTCCAGGCTCCAAGCTGTTAGCACAGAGCCCGATGCAGGGCTCAAACTCACAAACCAGGAGATCATGACCTGAGCTGAAGTCAGACACTCAGCTGACTAAGCCACCCAGGTGTCCCTCATATTATTTTTAATACTTTTGAATAGTACACTCTGCTGTCACTTGGAACTCAGCCTTATCTTTTCATGGGTCCAAGCTCAAATGGTGCTCTGTGAGTTCCCAATGCACTGGGTGAGGTTAAGAGAGCTCAGGTTTTGTGTCTTACTTCCCCACTGGCCTGAATCACTGTGTAAGTGCTGAAGCTGCTGTCCCCATGCTGAGCAGTAATAATCAGCCTCATCATTAGGCTGGAGCCCAGACATGGTCAGGGAAGCCATGCTGCCTGAACTGGAGCAGGAGAATCAGCTTGATATATGATACAATTATGATATGATATGATATGATATGATATGATATGATATGATAATAATATTATCATGATGCATTTGGGGAATCAAAGAAAGAAAATTCTGAACCACAGAACCAAGCTGCTTATTTTAGAACTGAAGACTTAGGAAAAACCTAGTAAGGCTACCAAACTTCTGCTGGAATTATTCATGCTTCTGCTGAATAATTCATAGATATCTCCTATGACTCTATCAATGCCCTTCCTCAGGGTAATGACAGCTGTGAAGTCACCAACAGTAAGAAGTCTCCACCTTTAACATTGGGGTTCATCCAGCTGGCAAGCGCTAAGAGCAGATTATCCATGATTAGTCCCACAGCACCCCCAGCTAGTCCAAGCCAAACCCCCTCTCCTCCAAGACCTGATCGTCCTGGAGCTTTCCTTGTTTTAACTGGTTTCCTAGAGTTTGCAATGCACATTTTTTACATGACTCCAGTGTGCCAGGCACTATCCTAGGCCTTAATATTAGAACAACTAACATAGTCCCTTACTGTGTGACTCTTTATATTTGGGTCTCCCAGAGGAGTTGGAACGTGTTCTAGTTCCAAAGGGCTAGCAGAAAGGACATTGTAAGAAATGGAAATAGAAAGCCTACAACCCCTGCAGCATTCAAGATCCGGGACATCCAGGAGGTGTCAGGAATCTGCCTGTGGGTGCCAACTGGAGATAGTGGTGAGGTGGAGAAGGGCTAAGCAGATAAAGAAACAAGATAGACTTGTGGTGAGGGAAGCCAGAAAAGTGCTTTATATGCCATCTTTGGGACTTAGGGCTTCAATTACTTGAAAGGACACTGAAAAGTTTAAACACTGCAGTGACGTTTTCAGGTTTCCATATATGAAACTTTTAAAAACATAGCATAAAATAGAGAAACACAGCAAGAAGAGAGTATGGCTGTGTGATAGCGTTCCTGGCATGAAAATCAAGAAGAGACGAGTTTGGAATGTGATTAGGAGTAGAATCTACCCAGCTGGTGACTACATGGATCTGGTGGGTGAGAAAAAGCTAATTAAGTTTGAAGTTAACTAAGGTGGTGGGTTTGAGTGACTGTGTCAATGACTCTAAACCAGAGGTGATTTTGTCCCCCAGGGGACTTTTGACAATGATCATAGACATTTTTGGCTGTCATGCTTGGGGGTAGGAGGAGGGGTTGCCAATGGCATCCAGTGGATAGTAGCTGGGAATGCTGTTAACATCCCACAATACACAGGGCAGCCTCCCACAACAAAAAATTATCCAGCCCAAAATATCAATAGTGGTGAGGTTGTGAGATCATGACTGATATGGGAAACATTTGGGAAACAGTAAAATTGAGAAAGTCAGTGATGAGTCTGGTTTTGTACTTGTTGATTTATGGAACCTGGTAGCATTCAGTGGAAATATGGGAGTAAAACTCAGGGAAAGATCAGGGCTGCAGGGACTCTATTTTCTCCTCCTATGGGAAAGGTGTGAAAATAGCCCACTTTCCAGGGTTCTTAGCATTCATTAATTCAGTAAGTAATTGTTTAAGAAATGTCTAGTATATACCAGTGATAGGACAGGTGACAGACAGAAGGCCACTGTAGCTGTAGCAGGGAGATGAGGACACAGGAGGTGGATGGAACCATCCCCAAATGCTAACCCAAAGTCACACATATGCAAAAATAGTTTTCAAACCAACTCTTCCATATAGATCTCCCAAGGAAAGCAGAAGAATTTGCTTTTCTTTTGGATGGCCCAAAGATTACTTTATTAATTTTTCAGTCTGATCAACAGGAACTATAGACCTGAAGGTCTCTGAGGTCTCTTCATATCAGATTCTCTCCTCCTCCTTCTTCCCTCTGGCCTTGGGCCTGAGATGAGAGTATATAAGTATGTGAATGCACAATGGTGGGAACGAGGGAGGCTGAAGCCACATAGTCTGGAGTAGCAAAGGCTTCAAAAGGCAGGGAAGCTACACCTTCAGACTCCACTCTTCCCCCAGGATAAAGTGGGGGCCCAAATGATCAAAACTCCAGGCCTTTAGGTGGAAGGCGATGTGTACCCAACAGAAACTTCTTACTCAGACAGAAAAAATGATCTAAAGGAAACCATTGCTTTCTTTCAACAAAGTTAATTTAATGGGTTAACTTGATGGGTAAATGGAAGTTATTAATATGCATCAATTTATGAGAGCTTACCACATCTTTTATTTCTTGTGGATTTTCTCACCTCACATGAAGGTTTCAGACCCTGGGCTCTTAGGGTCTCTAAAAAGTGACATATTCTTGCCTTATTCTGAAGCCAAGCTTAATTTTTTTTCTAGTGAAACAGAATTGGGCAGGAGCTTCTTCTGTGTTAAAATAAGCGTTAGATAATTTAGCTCTACTCTTATTCTCCTGAATCAGGATCTATTCGATTTTCCACTCGGCTCTTATTGAGGCTTACATTTCCTCAGTCTTACACCTTATCCTGAATTTAAATGGTCAGAAATGGACCTAGGGAGGAGTTAAGATGGGGAATAGTAAGAGGACCCTGGGTTTTTCTTGTCCCTCAAACACAGCTAGATCAACATCAAAACATTTTGAACACCTAGGAAATTGATCTGAAGATTAACAGAAAAATCTGCATAATTTGAGAGAGATAATGTGGCAGGTATGGGGTGCAGAGAGGTAAAATGGGAGAGAGGAGCCCTGGTGCCACGGAGTTGGGGGAGCCCTTTTCACGGAAAGGAGAAAGAGGGAGGGGGAGATTGAGCAGGTCATCTGGTCCATGCAAGAAAAAGACTCCCCCTGAAAGTAGTTAGAAAGAGTGAAAACAAGTGCAGGGATGCACAAGAAAACTTTTCCCCCAAACCACTGGCAGAGAGAAAGGAAAAGGTTTCAATACTTCCAGTTTTTTGGCAAACTGAAGTTTTGGAGTGCAGAGTCTGAAGTTTTGGAGGTCAGCACCTGGCAGTGCTACAGTGACAGAATGGGGAGCATGGTCTGAAGATCCCCCTAGGTCACCCAGTGAGAAGTGGTTCCTCTGCTTAGAGTGCATTTGGTAGGGGTGATATGGCCTCCCCACAGGCAAAAGAATAGTGAGCACCATAGAGCTGCCCCATTTATCCATATAGGAACAAAAATGCAGCTCAGGACAGCAAACCCTGGCACCAGCTGTCTCTTTTGATTTGCCAAAGTGTGGGGTTTTGAAACACAGCCACACCTGAGATAAAACTCTGGAGGGAGGCACCACCTGGCAGGTGGACAGCTCAGACACTGACAGAGGGAAGGTGGGGAGCTGATGGAAGCCAGGGACACAGGAAGGGTGATGGATCACAGGTCTGTATGAACTTCCCACTCTAGAGACTAGAGACTGGGACAAAGCCATTTTCACCCCTAACCCAACAGCACTGATCCACCCCAGTGAGTTAAGCAGTGCTACCAAATGGAAGAGGAGATGTTACACCAAGCCACACCTCGCTGAGCCCTCTAGGTACCTCTCCATTAAGGAAGGTCCCCCTGAGAATCAGAGCAGCAGACTCCTTCCCCAGAACCAGCACAAACCCCTTCCATGCACTAAGCTTACTGATCATCGAGTGCTGCAAAGTTTCAGCTCTAGGGGAAACTGGATCTAGGTTTATTTGGGACTGTTTGTTTGTTTGTTTGTCTGGGGTTTTTTGTTTGTTTTGTTTTGTTTTATTTTTTCTTCTGTTTTTTTTTTCTGTTGTGTTTTGTGGTTTTTCTTCTTCGATACAGAAAAAGCAAATTTTTTAATTTAATTTAATGTTACTTTTATTTATTTTATTTCTTTTGCTCTTTTCTCTTTTTCCTATCAAGCTTCTCTTAACAAACAGACCAAAACACATCTAATATCTAGTTTCCTTTATGTTTTTTTAAATTTTTATTTCATTTTATTACTTTTTTCTCTCTTCTTCCAAAATAACAAGATGAAGAAATTCACCTCAAAAGAAAGAAAAGGAAGAAATGATGGCCAGGGTTTTAATCAAGATAGTTAAAGGTAAGATGTCTGAACTAGAATTTAAAACAATTATAAGAATTCTAGCTGGGCTTGGAAAAAGCATAGAGCACAGTACAGAATCCCTTACTGCAGAGATGAAAACTAAAATCTAGTCAAGCCAAAATTCTATAACCAAGATGCAAATGGGAATGGATGCCATGACAGTGAGGATGGACAAAGGAGAGGAGTGAATTAGTGATATAAGAGATAAAATTATGGAAAATAATGAAGCTGAAAAGAAGAAGGAAAAAAAGGTAATGGATCCCAAAGATAGACTTAGGGAACTCAGTGACTTATTAAAATGAAAAAAACATTCATATCATAGGTGTCCCAGAAGATGAAGAGAGAGAAAAGGGGGCAGAAGGTTTGTGTGAGAAAATTATAGCTGAAAACATCCCTAATCTATGGAAGGACACAGACATCAAAATCCAAGAAGCATAGAGAACTCCCATTAAATTCAACAAAAAGCAGCCATCACCAAGACATATCATAGTCAAATTCACAAAATACAAAGATTAGGAAAGGATCCTGAAAGTAGCAAGGGAAACAAGTCTTTAACCTACAAGGGAAGACAGATCAGTTTCACAGCAGATTTGTCCACAGAAACTTGTCAGGCCAGAAGGGAGTGGCAGGATATACTCAATATGCTGAATGGGAAAAATATGCAGCTCAGAATTCTTTATCCAGCAGACTGTCATTCAGAATAGAGGAGAGATAAAGAGTTTCCCAGACAAACAAAAAACTAAAAGAGTTTATGATCACTAAACCAGCCCTGTAAGAAATATTAAAGGGGAACCCTTTGACTGGGAGGGGAAAAAAAGACCAAAAGGAACAGAGAACATCACCAGAAACACCAAATTTATAGGTAATGCTATGGCACTAATCACCCTGAATGTAAATGGACTAAATGCTTGAATCAAAAGGCATAGGGTATCAGAATAGATTGAAAAAACAAGACCATATATATGCTGCCTGCAAGAGACTCATTTTAGACATAAGCACATTGGCAGGTTGAAAGGGAGGAGATGGAGAGCCACCTATCATGCTAATGGACAGCAAAAGAAAGCCAGAGGAACCATACTTATATCAGACAAACTAGATTGTAAACCCAAGACTATAACAAGACAAAGAAGGGCATTATATCATAATTAAGGGGTCTATGGATCAAGAAGATAAAAACTATTTTTTTGAAAGAATAAACAAAATTTATAAACCTCAATTGTAAATATTTATGCCCCATCTTGGGCCACCCAAATATATAAATCAATTAATAACAAACATAAATAAACCCATGACAGTAATACAATAATAGTAGGGGACTTTTTTTAACGTTTATTTATTTTGAGAGACAAAGCATGCACGGAGGAGGGGCAGAGAGACAAGGAGACCCAGAATCCAAAGCAGGCTCCAGGCTCTTAGCTGTCAGCACAGGGCCCAACAGGGGGCTCAAACCCATGAACCATGAGATCATGACCTTAGCTGAAGTTGGACGCTTAATCGACTGAGCCACCCAAGTACCCCAATATTAGGGGACTTTAACACCCCATTAACAGCAATGGACAGATCATCTAAGCAGAAAATCAACAAGGAAACAATGGCTTTGAATGACACACTGGACCAGATGGACTTAACAGATATATTCAGAACATTAATCTTAAAGCAGCAGAATACACATTATTCTCAAGTGCATATGGAACATTCTCCAGAATAGATCATATGCTGGCTCACAAATCAGCCCTCAACAGATACAAAAATATTGAAATCATACCATGCATAATTTCAGAATACAACACTATGAAACTTGAAGTCAACCACAAGAAAAAAAATTGGAAAGCCCTCAAATACATGGAAGTTAAAGAACATCATACTAAAGAATAAATGGGTTAAACAAAAAATTAAAGAAGAAATAAAAAATACAGAGAAGCCTATGAAAATAAAAATATGACAGTCCAAACCCTTTGGAATACAGCAAAGGCAGTCCAAAGAGGAAAGTATATTGCAATTTAGGCCCATCTCAAGAAGCAAGAAAGGTCCGCAAAACACAACTTAACCTTAAACCTAAAGGAGTTAGAAAAGGAACAGCAAATAAACCCAAAAGCCAGCAGAAGAAGAGAAATAATAAAGATCAGAGCAGAAATAAACAATAGATGGAGAAACAACAAAAACAAACAAACAAAAACCAGTAGAACAGATCAATGAAACTAGGAGCTGGTTTTTTGAAAGAATAAACAAAATTTATAAATTCCAAACCAGACTTATCAAAAAGAGAAAATAACCCAAATAGATAAAATCATGAATGAATGAATGAATGAATGAATGAAAGAGGAGAGATCACAACCAACACCACAGTATAAAAACATTTGTAAGAGAATACTATGAAAATAACATGCAAACAAACTGGGCAATCTGGAAGAACTGGACAAATTCCTAGAAACTCACAACTACCAAAACTGAAACAGGCAGAAATAGAAAATTTGAACAGATCCATAATCAGCAAAGAAATTGGAACACTGAGCAAGAATCTCCCAACAGTTAAGAGTCCTGGGCCAGATGGCTTCCCAGGGGATTTCTACCAGACATTTAAAGAGTTAATACCTATTCTTCTCAACGGTTCCAAAAAAAATACAAATAGAAGGAAACTTTCAAACTCATTCTACACAGCCAGCATCACCTTGATTCCAAAACCAGACAAAGACCCCACAAAAAAGGAGAATTACAAGGCAATATCCCTAATGAACATGGTTGCAAAAATTCTCAACAAAATACTAGAAAATGGAATTCAACAATACTTTAAAAGAGTTATTCACCATGATCAAGTGGGATTTACTCCTGGGCTTCAGGGGTGGTTCAATATTTGCAAATAAATCAATGTGATACACCACATTAATAAAAGAAAGGATAAGAACCATATGATCCTCTCAATAGATGCAGAAAAAGCATTTGACAAAATACAGCAACCACTCTTGATAAAAACCCTCAAGAAAGTAGGGATAGAAAGACCCCCCTAAGTTCAGGAGCATGACAGGGATATCCACTCTCACCACTGTTGTTCAACATAGTACTGGAAGTCCTAGCCTCAGCAATCAGACAACAAAAAGAAATAAAAGGCATCCAAATTGGTAAGGAAGAAGTCAAATTTTCACTCTTCCCAGACAAACAATACTCTATGTGGAAAACTCAAATGACTCCACCAAAAAACTGCCAGAGCTGATACATAAATTCCACAAAGTCTCAGGATATAAAATCAACATATAGAAATCAGTTGCATTTCTATACATCAATAATGAAGCAGCAGAAAGAGATATCAAGGAATTAATCCCATTTATAATTGTACCAAAAACCATAAGATACTTAGGAGTAAACTTAACAAAAGCGGTAAAAGATCTGTATACTGAAAACTATAGAAAGCTTATAAAGAAATTGAAGAAGACACAAAATATGGAAAAAACAATCCATGCTCATGGATCTGAAGAAGAAATATTATTAAAATGTCTAGGGGCACCTGGGTGGCTCAGTCGGTTGAGCGTCCAACTTCGGCTCAGGTCATGATCTCACAGCTCGTGAGTTCAAGCCCCGTGTCAGGCTCTGTGCTGACAGCTTGGAGCCTGGAACCTGCTTCGGATTATGTGTGTGTGTGTCTCTCTCTCTGCCCTTAACCCACTCACATTCTGTCTCTGTCTCTCTCAAAAATAAATAAGAATTAAAATTTTTTTAATAAAATGTCATATTACCCAAAGGAATCTATGTATTCAATACAATACATATGAAAATAATACCAGCATTCTTCACAGAACTAGAACAATTCTAAAATTTGATGAAACCAGAAAAGACTCCAAATAACCAAAGTAATGTTAAAAAAGAAAACCAAAGCTGGAGGCATCACAGTTCCAGACTTCAAGCTGTGTTACAAAGCTGTAGTCATGAAGACAGTATGATACTGGCACAAAAATGACACATAGATCAATGGAACAGAACATAAAACCCAGAAATGGACCCACAAATGTATGGCCAACTAATATTCAGCAAAGCCGGAAAGAATATCCAATGGAAAAAAATACAGTCTCTTCAGCAAATGATGCTGGGAAAACTGGACAGTGACATGCAGAAGAATGATACTGGACCACATTCTTATACCATACAAAAAATAAATTCAAAATGGATTAAAGACTTAAATGTAAGACAAAAAAATCATCAAAATCCTACAGGAGAAAACAGGCAGCAACCTTTTAGACCTCAACCACAGCAATTTCTTACTAGACATGTCATTGGAGGCAAGAGAAACAAAAGCAAAAATGAACTATTGGGATCTCATCAAGATAAAAACCTCTTCAGGGTGAAGAAAACAATCAACAAAACTAAAAGGCAGCCAGTGGAATGGGAGAAGATATTTGCAAATGACATATCAGATAAAGGGTTGGTATCCACAATCTATAGAGAACTGAGAAAACTCAACACCCAAAAACAAAAAATCCAGTGAAGAAATGGGCAGAAGACATGAATAGACACTTTTCCAAAGAAGACACCCAGAAGGCTAGCAGACACATGAAAAGATGCTCAACATCACTCATTGTCAGAGAATACTAATCAAAAGCACAATGAGATATCACCTCACACCTGTTAGAATGGCTAAAATTAACAACTCAGGAAACAACAGATGTTGGCAAGGATGTGGAGAAAGAGGAACATTTTTGCACTGTTAGTGGGAATGCAAACTGTTGTAGCCACTCTGAAGAACAGTATGAAGGTTCCTCAAAAAATTTTAAATAGAACTACCCTATGACTCAGCAATTGCACTACTAAGTATTTCTCCAAAGAATACAAAAATGTTGATTCAAAGGGGCACATGCACCCCAATGTTTATAGCAGCACTATCAACAATAGCCAAATTATGGAAAGAGCCCAAATGTCCATTGACTGATGAATAGGTAAAGAAGATGTGGTATATATATACAATGGAATATTGCTCAGCGATCAAAAAGAATGAAATCTTACCATTTGCAACAACATGGATGCAACTAGAGTGTATTAGGCTGAGTGAAATAAGTCAGTCAGAGAAAAACAAATATAGTATGATTCCATTCATATGTGGAATTTAAGAAACAAAACAGATGAATATAGGGGAAGTGAAGGAAAATTAAGATAAAAATAGAGAGAGGCAGATCATAAGAGATTCTTAAATACAGAGAACAAACTGAGGGTTCATGGAGAGGGGGTGGGTGGGAGGAGGGGCTAAATGGGTGATGTCATTAAGTAGGGCACTTGGGATGAGCACTTGGTGTTATATGTAAGTGATGAATCACTATGTTCTACTCCTGAAACCAATACTACACTGTATGTTTACTAGAATTTAATTTTTTTTAGTTTACTTATTTTTGACAGAGTATGAGCATGAGCGGGGGGAGGGACAGAGAGAGAGAGAAGGAGACACAGAGTCAGAAGCAGGCTCCAGGCTCCAAGCTCCAAGCTGTCAGCACAGAGCCTGATGCGGGGCTCAAACTCAC
This sequence comes from Panthera onca, assembly GCF_046562875.1. Classification (NCBI taxonomy): domain Eukaryota; kingdom Metazoa; phylum Chordata; class Mammalia; order Carnivora; family Felidae; genus Panthera; species Panthera onca. The sequence goes on from NC_138350.1 coordinate 19,979,708, forward strand.
AAACTGTGAGATCATGACCTGGGCCGAAGTCAGATGCTTAACTGACTGAGCCACCCAGATGCCCCTAAAAGAAAGAGGAAACAAACCATGAAAGATTCTTAAAGATAGAGAAGTGGGGAACTTGGGTAGCTCAGTCTGTTAAGGCTCAGACTCTTGATATCAGCTCAGGTCATGATTTCATGGTTTGGTTTGTGGATTTGAGCCCCACATGGGGCTCCACGCTGGTGGTGCAGAGCCTGCTTGGGATTCTGTCTCTCCCTCTCTCCCTGCCTCTCTCAAAATAAATAAATAAACTTTAAAAGGGAGACCTTGGAGGTCTCACACTTTGTGATTTCAAAACTTACTACAAACCCACCTACAGTAATCAAAACAATGTGGTACTGGCTTAAGAACAAACATACAGAACAATAGAAAAGAAAAAGATCCCAGGGGAAAAGAGAAAAAAAAAAACCTTGTTTGTGGCACTAAATTATTTTTTATAAGGGTAAAAGGTCACTCAACAGGGGAAAAAAAAGTCTTCAATAAATAATGCTCAAAAACTGGATATGCACATGAAATTGGACCCTTGCCTTACATCATGTTCAAAAATTAGATCATATTCTAGATCTAAGAACTAGAACTATAATACATAGGGTAAAATTTTTGTCATTGGCTTGGTGATGATTTCTTGAATATGACACTAATAGCACAAGCAAAAAAAGAAAAAAATAAGAAAAACTGAACTTCACTATAATTAAAAATTTTGTGCAAAAGACACTATCATAGGAAATAAAATACAATCCATGGAATGGGAAAAAACTGCTTTCAAACTCTCTGATGAGAGATTAACATCCAGAATATCTAAAGAACTCCTACATTTTCAACAACAAAAACAAAAACAAACAATCCAATTCTAAAATGAGCAGAAGACTTGAATAAACATTTCTTCAAAAATATATACAAATAGCCAATAAGCACATGAAAAGATGTTCAACATCATTATTGTTGCACTAATAGTAGAAATCAAAACCACAATGAGATACCACTACACACCTACAAGGATGGCTATAATTTTAAAAACTGAAAATAACACATGTTGGTGAGTTTATGGAGAAATTGGAAATCTTGTGCATTGCTGCTGGGAAAGTTAAATGATGTGTAAAAAAAAAAAGCATGGTGGTTCCTTAAAATGTTAAATATAGAATTATCATAAAACCCGGTGATTCTAGGGGCGCCTGGGTGGCTCAGTCGGTTGGGCAGCCGACTTCGGCTCAGGTCACGATCTCGCACTCCGTGAGTTCGAGCCCCGCGTTGGGCTCTGTGCTGACAGCTCGGAGCCTGGCGCCTGTTTCGGATTCTGTGTCTCCCTCTCTCTGACCCTCCGCCGTTCATACTCTGTCTCTCTCTGTCTCAAAAATAAATAAACGTTAAAAAAAATTAAAAAAAAACTGTGATTCTAATTCTAGGTGTGTACTCAAAAAATTGGATGTAGGCACTCAAACAGATACTTGTACACCAAGTTCATAGCAGTAGTATTCACAATATCTAAAAGGTACAAATAACACAAATGTTCCTTAACAGATATTATTCAGCTTTGCAAAGGAATCCAGTGCTGATACATGCTACAGCATGGATGAATCTTGAAAACATAATGCTAAGCAAAATAAATCCAACACATAAAGGCAAATATTATAAGATTCCACTTATTTGAGGTACCTAGAACAGGCTAATCTACAGAAGGTAGAACAGAGGTTACCAGAGGCTGGGAATAGGGAGGAATGAGTTTTATTTATTAGGTGCTGAACTTCTGTTAGGGATGATTACAAGTTCTGAAAATGATAGTGGTGATGGTTGCACAACATTGAGAATGTACTTAACACCACTGAATTATACACTTAAAATATGACAACAGTGGGGACCCCTGGATGGCTCAGTCAGTGGAGCATGCAACTCTTGATCTCGTGGTTGTGAGTTCAAGCCCCACATTGGGCATGGAGCTTGCTTTTAAAAAATGGCAACAGGGGCGCCTGGGTGGCGCAGTCGGTTAAGCGTCCGACTTCAGCCAGGTCACGATCTCGCGGTCCGTGAGTTCGAGCCCCGTGTCAGGCTCTGGGCTGATGGCTCGGAGCCTGGAGACTGTTTCCGATTCTGTGTCTCCCTCTCTCTCTGCCCCTCCCCCGTTCATGCTCTGTCTCTCTCTGTCCCAAAAATAAATTAAAAACGTTGAAAAAAAAATGGCAACAACGGCAAATTTTATATTATCCATATCTTACCACATTATTTTACCAAAAAATATGGAGGGAAAAAAATAAAATAATTTACTTTTAACTTTAAGCAGTCAGTAGGGTCCTGGGTCCCCAGATAAACAAAATATGGTATATACATGCAATGGAATATTATTCAGCCTTGAGAAGGAATTCATTAGAAATACAAGTCACTTGTCAAAACCGGCCCAGTCCCACAACAGCCCTGCTTGTAGAGCCACTTCCCTTTCCTACATGGGCCACCATGATCCTAATGTGTCATATAAAGCCCACTTAGATTACCTGTTCAAAGAAATATAGGCTTTGAAACCCATGAAATGCACAATTAACTTCATTTTCAAGGGATATAATTCCTTGGTCAGGAATCGTCTGTTCCATGAAAGACTCTCACCCCATCCTTCTTGGCTCTTTTCTTGACCTTTCACTCTGTCCTTCTTTTCTTGTCCCTTTCGTCTCTCCTTAATCCCCACTCAACCTGGTCAAATCTTAAAAACCCATCTTTACTTTCAGTGAACTCCCCACTCTTGACCTGCAATTCTTATCCCATTTCTTATCTTTCACTGCTTATTCCCACTTTCCATAAGACTTAGGTCAATATTGACTGCTGGAAGACCAGGGTCTCAGAGTTTCAAAGAAGAGGTTTAAAGGTCTCCCATGCCCAGGAGTTTGTTCTGATAGCGTGCCCCACCTGCTCAAGGCTGATTATTAACCCAGAGCTTATATAAAGAAAGGGCCATCCCTGGGATGGGAAAGTACCATGGCCATGGCCAGCACGTTAAGCCCCAGCACCATGACTGGGACCCTGGGTCCTCCTGAGATGTCAGAGCGCATCCAAAATGCTGCTGACATCTCTGTCATTGTCATCTATTTCATGGTGGTGATGGCTGTCGGGCTGTGGGTATGTAGGAGTCCAATGGGGTGTTCTGGGTGGGCACCAAGTTTGGGGTTAAAATGTCTAAGGGAGGGAAGGGTGTGGTATAACAATGTGACAATGCTGAGAAAACACTAACAGCTGTCAGATTTCATTATCCTTTTCTCAGAACCATTGTCTCATGTGTGACGTAAATAATATTTACTCAGTTAATTTGTTCTCCTACCAACACCATCATTTGAACAGAGCCAGCAGTGAGAACTTCAGACATATTCTGTTTGGCGTGTCCAGTGCCTGGCATAATGAATAAGGATGTTATTTGCATTATCTCACATCTTTTATTTTCCTTTGTTTTTTGCTCACTTTCTTTTTTCAAATTTTTATTTAAACTCTAGTTAGTTAACATCTAGTGTAACATTGATTTCAGGAGTAGAATTTTGCTCACTTTCTAAATGAGTCAGTTGGATGCCTAATTCATTACACTCATTCTTTCTATTTAGTAATGAGTGTAAGGCTGCAAAATTACTTCCAAGCACAGATTTACTGATACCTTGCATTGTTTTTATAAATGTAAATAAACAGAGCAATTAGGACAGATGTTGAGGAATATGATTTCTTAAAGTCCCTCCATTTCGATGAAACTATGATTTTCAAGTCCTTTTAAAATTGATGCTATATCACAGTTTCTAAGAAAATGTTTCTCTTTAAGAGTGTTGAAAAAGTGACTACTATGAACATTCTGACCAGAGCATCTGTAACATCCTGGGTGAATTTGCGGTGTTTGACTCTCACATGTCTTCCTTTCTGCTTAGGCAATGCTGAAGACCAACCGGGGCACTGTTGGAGGCTTCTTCTTGGCTGGTCGAGATATGACCTGGTGGCCGGTGAGTGCGCCAGGGTTTTCCAGAGATAAATTTCCTATGTGTGTGTTTAAGAGTAAATAAAGAAGACACTGGGAATGCTGATAGTTTCTGAAGTGCATTGGTTGCCTACTTGCTGGTGTCTCTTCCTAAATCCCTGACCCCAGAGTTCTATTCTGCCATTCCAGTAAATGATAGTACATCACCTATTATGAGAGCAAGTATAGTGTGGCATTTGAGAAGCCTCAGTTAATCTCTGTGTCATATTCTTTTTCCCCGGTCCTCATTAAGAATCTTCTGCCTTAAGCTCCTTACCATCCCCAGCACATTCCTTCTTTGCTCCCAAACCCGAACTAGTGCCACCCCTCTTGTTTGGATGAACATCCCCCTCTCTGCTCTCCTCCTTCAACACCCAACTCAAGCCCTGCTTCATCTGAGAAGTCTCACCCTGCATTCCAGCCTGTCTAGTCCTTATAATCCATGCAGTTATGATAGTGGATGTGTGTGTTCTCTATGATGTTGTGTATGGTGGTATCTCTGACTCTTGCCCAGTTGATCTCTTCCTTTCTGGGTTTTTATGTCTGGCCTCCTTGGCAAGAGTCCCATTGCACCAAAGAGTGCATCTTCTTCTCTGAATCCATACTGTGTCAGCAGTCAGTTGGGTATACAGTGGATGCTTAGTACATTCTTCCTTCATGAATCTGCTGACTAAATAGTATGAATGGAAGCAGAGACTGGGAAATGACCTGGCAAGAGTGGTTGAAGCAGACCACCTCCAAGCTTGAAATGGATTTTAATTGGAATGTCCAATCAAGCATTGCCTTCTAAGGATTGTTTCTGTGAAACATTCAAGACTCAACCAATCCTATAGCCAAAAATGAGTTCAATTCCAACCTCTAGCTCCAAATGTCTGAATAGAAAAGATGACTTTACAGAGGGCTGAAAAGATGCGAATAGAAAAGTGGGCATTGCAGTAACCCTACACCCCAATTGTGCTTTGTGAGGACTAGAGCTCATCCCTGCCTACTCGAGAAATTTCTCTTGATCTTTGAGACTTAAGAACAGTTGACAATGTGATATAAAAGGAGGTGGGTGAGAAAAGAGTCCTTAAGGCCAGAATTATTCATAGGAACTTCTTCCTACCCAACTTTGCAGTCCTTGAGGATGACTGAAGGGGCCAACAGGAGCTCTGGCAGTTCCTAGCCAAGGACAGGCTCAACCCAGAGCACCCAGGTAGATAAATTAAAATTCCCCTAAAGCAGGGGTCAGCAAGCTTCTCTGTAAAGTGCCAGACTGTAAGTATTTTAGTTTATGAGCCATACAGTCCATTGCAACCACACAACTCTGCTGTTGTAGCACAGAAGCAGCCATAGTGAATATGTAAAACCAACAAGCATAACTGTGTTCCAATGAAACTATTCATGAACACTGAAACTTGAATTTCATATAATTTCACACATCACAAAATATTAGTCTTCCTTATATATTTTTAACCATTCAAAAATTAAAAAAAAATTTTTTTTTAGCTTACCAACCACACAAAAACTGGTAATTGGCTGGATTTAGCCCACAGGATTCCTGCCTTAAAGAGGTATGATGGAAAATCTCAACATTTACCTGCTTTAAAGAAATCTGATTTGGGTCTTTTAACTCTGATCCTAGTCTGTTCCCTTGGATTGCAGATGGGCGCCTCTCTCTTCGCCAGTAATATCGGCAGTGGCCACTTTGTGGGGCTGGCTGGGACGGGAGCAGCTTCAGGAATCGCCACTGCAACATTTGAATGGAATGTAAGTGACATAATAAGCTTTTTCCTTTAAATCCAAACTCTGTCCAGGTATGTTCTTCTGGGAGTCTGTATAGGGTATATCTTTCTTTGATTTCTAGTTTTCCTTCTAACCAACCCCTAGTTTGAAACTGAGTCTTCTCTGAATGTGGCTCCATTCTGCCTGCCTGGGACAATCCAGTCTCATTCTCTACTTCTGAGATTTTGCTCAAGCAGTATTCCCACCAGGAATATCATTTCTATATGATTGAATCCCCACTTTCACTTGACCTCCTTGATCATTTTTAGTTCTCACTTGTTTCTTTCCTTCCTGAGCTATTACACTACGTGTCCGGCTCTGAATTAGATGCACAGAATAAAAACATGTAAAAGCAATGATCCCTTCTTTTGAGAAGCTTATATCCCAGTGGGAAAGACAGATACACATTCACTATGGTGTAGGAAGTACAAGGAGAGAAGCACACATTGAGTGTTGGGAGAGCTCACACAGGAGGGAATCTATCCTAGATGAAGGATGAGACTTGGCACATGTTAAGGGAGATGGCACTCATCCATTCAGATAGATGAATAGAAATTGACCAAGTGGGACTTGGCTAAGGACATGAGACCTGAGTAAGGAGTAAATGATTTAAAGATAGTAGATAGAATCTAAAAGACTTTGTGTTTGAGTTCTTAATTGTTCTACTGCCATTTCACCAGTAGAAGCTGTGTCCCCTTAATTAGACACTAAGTCCTTTAAGGGCAGGGATCAATTCCTCTCATATCACCTCATTGTCTAGCCCTTGTCTGGGTACATGCATTAATATTTCTTGGGGTGCCTGAGCTTTTTCTGTTCTTGTATCCCTTCTGGTGTTTGCAAATACACATTATGCATTTCGGTCAGAGGAAGATGTTTATGTGGAAACAAGTCAGATCACAGTGAAAGTATAAAACAGACCATGCCTGGATAGACTCAGGAAATGACCTTGAGTCATCCAAAAATACCTGTACCCATCCCTTGTTGAAGATTTTCCCCTTAGCTTTGCTTTAGTAGTATCAGGGACTCCAGAATGTACCCTGTCTCCAGACATGCCCTATGGCCCATGTTTTGTTTTGATAGTGCCATAAACTGGGCAAGATGCCCTATGGCCCCAGTGGGTGTGATTATCAGGTTGCCAAGGGTCTAGCTCTTTTAGCCTGTGACCTTGGGCTTCCTTAATCTCTGTGAGGCTCAGGTTCCCCCTCCATAAAACAGGAATAACTACTTACCTTATCTGCTTCATCTGGTTGTTATGAGGACAACACAAGTGATATATGTGAAGACTTTGTATATATTAACATTAATGCAAGATTATACTATTACCATTATTATATGTGGCATGACTTGGGAGACAGTAGGAATATTCTTCTTTCATCAAACTGCTTTCTTATTGCTTTGTCACTCTATATATAACTTCTCCCTTTCAAGAATTATTCCTGTTGGGGGCACCTGAGTGGCTCAGTCAGTTAAGCATTTGACTCTTGGTTTCAGCTCAGTTCATGATCCTAGGGCCATGGGATCAAGCTTCACATAGGGCTCTGAGTTAAGCATGGAGCCTGCTTAGGAGTCTCTCTCTCTCTCTCTCTCTCTCTCTCTCTCTCTCTTTATCTCTCTCTCCCTCTGCCTCTCTCCCCCACCCATGCTCTCTCTCTCTCTCTCTCTCAAAACAAATAATAATAAATTAAAAATAAAATAAAAACTATTTTTAAAAAGAATTATTCCTTTTGGCAAAAATAATATGAACTTCCTGGGTCCAGCTGGGCTCAGATCTCTTACCTTCTGTATCTAAATTACAGAAACAGAGGGAAAGAATCTGTAGCTGTCTTGGGCTCATAATTGGTTGAGTGGGACAGCATCCATGCAAACTTACTTTGTTTTCTGATTCAGAGGTCATGAAGTGATAAGTCCCACAAGCCAAGCCCCTCGAACTTCACACTGTTTTCTGGGATTTTGTAGGCTTTGCTGCTGTTGCTGGTTCTAGGATGGTTCTTTGTCCCCATATACATCAAGGCAGGGGTGAGTACCTGAAGGTGTTCTCAGTTCTCATCTGTCAGGCATTCATTTATTCACTCATTCTTTCTGCTCAATCATGAAACCTGGGTAATATCACTTGTCCCAGGATTTCTGGGCTTACATTTACATAAATCCACTAAATGCTACCAGATTGCTCTTGAAAGTGGCTGCAGTCAGCTGTCCTCTTTCCTATGACTATTGTGAGGGTTCCCATTTTCCCACATCCTCACCAACACATGTTATTTTTCTTCATTCTAATTTTTGTCATTCTGAGATTTATAGTTTCTTTTTTTAATTAGGAGTGGGATATACCATAGCTCTGTGAGCTCCCCTTCAACCCAGGTATCACCAACCACTGTTCTGCCTTTCCAAGCAGACCTCCCACATTTATTCTTCTACTGCTGGTACTCAGACCATGGAGTGCTATATCCTGGAATAATTCTTGGGATTAGGGTGTTCAGGGGCAAGCCTTCTGGCTCATACCTTTGCAGGTCACCATATATTCTCCTTTTGCTCATCCTGGGTCCCTTCTAGTACCAGGTTTGAACAATTTCTGTAGAATGATGCTCTCCTTGGTAAAAGGATCAATGCCACAGAACTCATGCATGTGTTTTTGGAAGTGGTTTACCATGTTTGAGGTTTCTGAGCCACCAAGAGTTATCCTTTTTGTTTTTGATATTATATAAATATTTATTTAATGTTCTTTTATATTGGAGGAAATTAAATCATAAGCTTAATCTGCTATAAAAACTAGCAAGCTGCACCTTTTATAATACACATCACATAGTTGATCTCATATTTCAGTAATAACCTCAGACTTTTTTCTAATTAGAGATTTAATTTAACTCTCTTCTTTTCAATAAACATAATCACATATATACCCAAATAAGTGCAAACCTGTGCAGCCACTCTGGAAAACAGTGTGGAGATTCCTCAAAAAATTAAAAATAGAACTACCCTACAACCCAGCAATTGCACTACTAGGTATTTATCCAAGGGATACAGGTATGCTGTTTTGAAGCGGCACATGCACCCCAATGTTTATAGCAGCACTATCAACAATAGCCAAAGTAAGGAAAGAGCCCAAAAGTCCATCGATGGATGAATGGATAAAGAAGATGTGGTATATATATAGTGAAGTATTACTTGGCAATCAAAAAGGATAAAATCTTGCCATTTGCAACTACGCGGATGGAACTAGAGGGTATTATGCTAAGCAAAATTAGTCAGTCAGAGAAAGATAAATATCATACAGCTTCATTCATATGAGGACTTTAAGACACAGAACAGGTGAACACAAGGGAAGGGAAGCAAAAATAATGTAAAATCAGTGAGGGGGACAAAACATAAGAGACTCTTAAATGTGGAAAGCAAACAGAGGGTTTACTGGAGGGATTGTGGGAGGGGGGATGGGCTAAATGGGTAAGGGACATTAAGGAATCTACTCCAGAAATCATTGTTGCACTATATGCTAACTTGGATGTAAATTAAATATATATATATATATATACACACGCACACACATATATATATATACCCAAATAGAGGTGGATGGGAGATAGGCTAGATGGGTAATGGGTAGTAAAGAGGGTAACTGTGATGAGCATCGGGTGTTGTACATAAGTGATTAATCACTGAATTCTACTCCTGAAACCAATATTGCACCATATGTTAACTAACTAAAACTTAAATTTAATATATACATATATGCCAAATATATATTTCCAATTTGTTTTATTATCAATTTATTATGTAACCATTAATTGTGGTTCATTATTTTTAAGTAATATTGTTTTTACTGGCTTGCAAAATTATTGATGAAAATAATAAAAATTATTTGTTGAACATCTATCTACCATGCATTTGGTGGTGTTGTGGGTATTTTACATATACCTTCATATTAAATCCCTACTTTACAGATGAGAAAAAGGAGGTTTGGAGAAATTGTCAATTTCCAAAGGTCTCACTTGTAGTAAATGTCAGATCTGGGAATGGATCCTAAGATTGTCTGATTCCAATGCCTGTGTTTATTCCAGGCTTTCTGCTCTCCCAAGGGACTGCGTTTTACTCACCTCTGTATTCCTAAGGTACCAGGTACAGTTACAGAAGTGCAGATGCACATAAGTACTTAGTAAGTGTTGAATAATCTGAATGCGCTGGGCTCTGAAGGTGAATCCCTGTCGATGTCTGTCTCTGCAGGTGATGACTATGCCAGAATATCTGAGGAAGAGGTTTGGTGGAAAGCGACTCCAGATCTACCTCTCTGTCCTCTCCCTCTTCATCTGTGTGGCTCTGAGAATCTCAGTGAGTTCAGTGCACCTGGCATTCTTGCTTCTTGCAATTACCTTGGTGAGGTTAGAATACTAGAATCAGAGAAATGAGTGTATAGACTATCGATTGCCCTGATAGGTCTAGCCATATGGATATCTTAAACTAGCTAGGGCCTTTCTACTAAGGAGTTTTAGAAACCCTAAATTCAGTTACAAGTCATGAGAGACTCCAGAGTATAAACCACCTTTTCATTAAGGATATGAAAAAACAATGTACAGGAGGAACAAAATGTTTCATTCAAGTAACACAGTTATTAAGTAGTAGAAAGGAGGAGGATTCTCTAGTCCCCTGCCTTTCTATATACAATAACCTCTTTATTTTCTTTGTTGGAAAGATTTATATTTATATTTTCATTTCATTGATTACCTGGCACATGAACCAGAAGGAAAGTGCTTTGTATTATTATAATGACTTCTTAAATTTACTCTATTTTATCTAAGACTGTCCCTATAGCACAGATGTCACAAATAAATGTCAGAAGATTTCTAAAGTTGTTGGAAAGTTAAATTCCTTGGAGATAATCATTGAGGAGAAAAGAAAGAAATTTGAAGAGTCAGCAATACATGTAGAAAACAAAGAGTAACATTTGATCCTCATGTATTGGTGACTAACGAAATAATTTTCTCCAAGTTTATAGTCTAGGCAGTTCATGAAAGAAGAAGCTGAAGTGCATTTTTGTTTTTCTGTTGAGTCATTCTTGTAAATAAACCAGTTGCTCTGATTAGATGTCATAAGCTTCTTAATACAACGTGAGCATTTTCCAGCACTCACTGTATATTATTGAGTATCTGTACTAGAGGTAATAAAGATTCTTATGCACTAGGAGTTCACTATATGGTTAAGAATATAAGAATTATAGGGACACCTGGATGGCTCAATCAGTTAAGTGTCTGACTTTTTATCTCAGCTCATGTATTGATCTCAGGGTTGTAAGTTCAGACCATATTGGGCTCTGCACTGGGTGTGAAGCCTACTTTAAAAAAAAAGAATATAAGAATTATACACATGAAATCATTAGCACTTTATGACGGTATATGAAAATATATTAAGATGTGAACTGGAACAGACTGTGTGGACAAGCATAGGAGACATTCTAGGGACACCCAGGAAATGGAGTGGTCCCTGCTGGGTGGAAATAGAGGCATGGTGGGGCGGGGGGTGCTCAAACAAGTCCTCAAGATAAGAAACTTAGGAGAGGCCAAGCAAAGCAGAGAAGCCTATATATTCCACAAGTGGGTGGGATTCAGTGATCTCCCGTTTTTCCTCTGGCTCTGACATGTACAGCTTTCACATCCTAAAGAATGTGAACAAGGTGCTGGAGCAAAATGGGACCCTGAGGAATACAATCTCCTGAAGTGGAAGGTTCCTAGTGGCAGGGAAGGGATGGATTCTTGGGGAGCTGGATGGAGGAGCAGGAAAGGCAAAGAACATGTGTGTAACTTAGCTGGAAAGACACAGTGGCAGCAGTCCATTCTTACCTACGAGGCTATGTTTCAAGTGATATTAATAGTAATTAATCTTAGACATGACCTTTTGTGTATTATTACACTTTGATAGCAGAGTCTGTCCTAGTTATTCATTAAACAGCTCATTATGAGGAGTTAAAACAGGGTAACTTTCAGTCTCCCCTGCATCAGGTTTGAAAGAGATCATTTTATTCACTGGTTCTCAACCTCCACTAATGCCTATACTGAGAATCATAGCAGACCTCGTGCATCTTGATCCCTAAATATTTCAGTCTGAATGCCTTACACACACTGATATTCTTTTAGAAAACCACACTGCAAATTTTTAAGATCAGGAACTTAATCTTGATACAAACATATATAACCTACAGACTTTATTCAGATATGACAATTGTCTTAATAATATCTTTTAACAGCAAAAGAAAATCCTGTAGCATTAAATGCCTTCCTTTCACGAGAAATATTTTATGATCATTGTAAATGTAATTAATTCCATTGAATTGGACATGCAAAAATGGCAAGTTTTATGTTATTTATCTTGCCACCATAAAAAAATCATTGGTAATATGTTTATATATCATTTTGTAAATATTAATTTAATGCTTTCATTGTACTATATAAGAGAGAAGAAAGTCAAGAAACTCATAATATGATAATATGTGTTTTCATATGTAAATGATTCAGCATGAATATACAAGCCCTAATGCTGTGGTTGAATAACTCCCCACTATGTAAATCTGTATGAACATGACAGCTATAAATGCAGACAAATGCAGGTGTGTTTTATGGCAATTGAAATGCAATGAGTGACATCTCAGTAGGTGATATCTATTCTAAAATGGTAAATAATTTCTTTGCAAATATCCGATTTATAAAAAGTTAAATCTTGCTTCAATTTACATAGTGGTTGAACTCCTTGTAAACCCAGTGATAAAGTTGCAGAAAGTACTTTGGGTTTGTAACTCAGCGTTAGGTTCAAGAATAGGCTTTTCACCCATACAAATAGCTACTGGGATGATAAAACATTAGGTTTTATTTCAAATATTAGGGGGGAAAGTTAACCATATACTGTGACACCACTTCCAAATTCATGTTCTACAAAGAAACCTACCTCTAATTCTTCTAATTCTGAATCCTGATATCCTTTCTCTCACCTCACTCATGCTTTCCTTTTTCTTCAATTCCATCCTTATAATCACTCTTTGGCACATAGCCTCAATTTCTTTGCATGTCTTTCCTTTCATTGAACTCCCCTAGAAAAACTCCAAACCTGGTTTAATCCAGCTTCCCACTTACTCTGCATGCACCCAGGGATTTTACTCCTGTGTTTCTAACTAACATGCTTATGTGATGTTTCTAGGGTTTTGGTTTGGTTTGGAGGTTTTGATATGGAATCTGGGAGGATCAGAGTTGAAGGGGCAGATCCAAGTGGGGCTAGCACAAGTTTGTGTTGAAGATCCAGGAGGCTGGAAAGCACACTTTGGGACACAGGGATCCAGGTAGTGCAGGGTGCACATGATCTTACATCTTAAGGTCTCTCTGTAAGACCCTTTCCTGGCCTCTAAACCTCAACCAATAATCCTTTTATTGTATTTCTTTATGATTTTTCTCTGGTGCTCTCAATAACTGTCCTAAATGATCCACAACCTTTTTTAGCTACTAGTCCTCTGCCTCTTATCAAAACATCTCATCTCCCTTTTTATCTAGAAAATTTAAGCATGAACCACTCATCCCCCACTTAAAAAGTCTACATTTGCCTCATTCTTTCCTTCTTTACACCAGTCTGAAGATGAAGAGTCTTCCTTTTTGTAAAAGGCTAACACTTGACCCTATGCCTATTCTTTTTTTTTTTTTTTTAATTTTTTTTCAACGTTTTTTATTTATTTTTGGGACAGAGAGAGACAGAGCATGAACGGGGGAGGGGCAGAGAGAGAGGGAGACACAGAATCGGAAACAGGCTCCAGGCTCCGAGCCATCAGCCCAGAGCCCGACGCGGGGCTCGAACTCACGGACCGCGAGATGGTGACCTGGCTGAAGTCGGACGCTTAACCGACTGCGCCACCCAGGCGCCCCAGACCCTATGCCTATTCTTGATCCCATCTCTTCTCAATGTTTCTGGCATTTGCTTCATAATTACCCCCTCTATCATATTTTCCTGTTATTTTCTACTAACCTAAGTGTGCTCAAGTATCTTCCTCCTTAACAGAAACCATTGCTTTACTGTCTCATACTACTCTACTTTTAATCATTGTTTCTCTGCTGACAATCATGAAAGAGTAGTCTATACAAGCTATAGCATAGACATTTCTTACTTTCTGTTCACTCACCCATTGTTTCTATCTATGATCAGTCCAATAATTAATCCCCTGAGGATTAGATCTGGCTTCCAAGGAGTTCATAATTGTATTGCAGAGATGTCATGTATAGATACAGCAAATATTAGTGGGAAATCATCACTAAAGAGCTAAATGATGTGGTGCATGTTTCTTTCCCATCCTAACTATTCCCTTTTTAGTCAGACATATTTTCTGGAGCCATATTCATCAAGCTGGCCTTGGGATTGGACCTTTACCTGGCAATCTTCATCCTCTTGGCTATAACTGCTATTTACACGATCACTGGTGAGTTTGCTGCCAGTTTAGCTCAGTCATGCTGTCGTCTGCTGATCTCACACCAACCTGCAATTAACAACCTCAGTGTTACCACCAAGGTTATGGCTATCCCTTTATTCCCACTATGAGAGTCAGGCACAGGCCCAGAAGCACAACTAGAGCAAAGCAAACAGAATCCTCAGTATTATAGAGTGACAGAATCAGCTTAAAAAACAAGACTCATCTATATGCTGCCTGCAAAAACTCATTTCAGACCTAAAGACACATGCATATTGAAAGTGAGGAACTAAAGAAATATTTATCATGAAAATGGATATCAAAAGAAAGCCAGAGTAGCAATACTTATATTGGGTAAAATAGACCTTAAAACAAAGACTGTAAAAAGAAGCAAAAAAGGACACTATATAATAATAAAGGACACAATCCAACAAGAAGATATAATAATTGTAAATATTTGTGCACCCAACATAGAAGTGTCCAAACATATAAAACAGTTAAAAACAGGGGCGCCTGGGTGACTCAGTCGGTTAAGCGTCCAACTTCAGCTCAGGTCATGATCTCGCGGTCCATGAGTTCGAGCCCAGCATCGGGCTCTGGGCTGATGGCTCAGAGCCTGGAGCCTGCTTCTGATTCTGTGTCTCCCTCTCTCTCTGCCCCTCCCCTGTTCATGCTCTGTCTCTCTCTGTCTCAAAAATAAATAAACGTTAAAAAAAAACTTTAAAAAAAAAACAGTTAAAAACAAACATAAAGGAACTAAATTAACCCATTGTAATACAATAATTGTAGGAGACTTTAACACCCCACTTACATTGATGGACAGATCATCTAAACAGAAGAACATAAGGAAACTGTGACTTTGAATGATTCACTGGACCAAATGAATTTAACAGATATTCAGAACTAAAACAACTAAAACAGCAGAATACACATTCTTTTCAAGTGTACATGGAAAATTCTCCAGAATAGATCACATGCTAGGTCATAAATCAGGCCTCAACAAATACAAAAAGATTGAAATAATACCATGCATCTTTTCTGACCACAACACTATGAAACCAGAAGTCAACCACAAGAAAAATATTTGGAAAGACCACAAATACATGGGGGTTAAACCACATCCTACTAAACAATGAATGGGTCAACTAGGAAATCAAGAAGAGGAAAGAAAGAAAGAAAGAAAGAAAGAAAGAAAGAAAGAAAGATACAGGAGGGGCTGGGTGGCTCAGTCAGTTAAGCATCCAACTTCAGCTCAGGTTATGATCTCACAATTCGTGGGTTCAAGCCACTGGTTGGGCTCTGCGTTGACAGCTCAGAGCCTGGAGCCTGCTTCAGATTCTGTGTCTCCCTCTCTATCTGCCCCTTCCCCACTTGCTCTCTGTCTCTCTGTCTCTCAAATATAAATAAAGCATTAATTTTTTTAAAAAAAATACATGTAAACAAGTGGAAATGAATGACAGTCCAAAACCTTTGGGATGCAGGAAAAGCAGCCCCAAGAAGGAAGTAAATAGAAATATAAGCGTACGTCAAAGCAAGAAAAATCTCAAACAACTAACCTTACACTTAAATGACCTAGAAAAAGAACAAACAAAACCCAAAACCAGCAGAAGGAAGGAGATAATAAAGATTACAGGAGAAATAAATGATTTAAAAAAATAGAACACCTCAAAGAAACGAGGATCTGGTTCTCTGAAAAGATTAACAAAATAGATCAACCTCTAGCCAGACTCATCAGAGAGAGAGAGAGAGAGAGAGAGAATTCAAATAAAAAAAAAACAAAAACAAAAGAGGAAAAATAACAACCAACAACACAGAAATACAAACAATTGTAAGAGGACATTATGAAAAACTGTATGCCTACTTATTAGACAACTTAGAAGAAATGGATAAATTCCTAGAAA
This sequence comes from Panthera onca, assembly GCF_046562875.1. NCBI lineage: Eukaryota > Metazoa > Chordata > Mammalia > Carnivora > Felidae > Panthera > Panthera onca. The sequence continues at coordinate 19,995,804 of NC_138350.1, forward strand.
CATATAAACAACAAAAACTGAAGCTGAAAGAAATAGAAAATGTGACCAGACCAATTACCAGTTATAAAATTGAATCAGTAATCAAAAAACTCCCAACAAACAAAAGTCCAGGACCAGATGGCTTCACAGGCAAAATCTACCAAACATTTAAAAAACAGTTAATAACTATTCTTCCCAAACTATTTCTTTTTTTTTCAATATATGAAGTTTATTGTCAAATTGGTTTCCATACAACACCCAGTGCTCACCCCAAAAGGTGCCCTCCTCAATACCCATCACCCACCCTCCGCTCCCTCCCACCCCCCATCAACCCTCAGTTTGTTCTCAGTTTTTAACAGTCTCTTATGCTTTGGCTCTCTCCCACTCTAACCTCTTTTTTTTTTCTTCCCCTCCCCCATGGGTTTCTGTTGAGTTTCTCAGGATCCACATAAGAGTGAAACCATATGGTATCTGTCTTTCTCTGTATGGCTTATTTCACTTAGCATCACACTCTCCAGTTCCATCCATGTTGCTACAAAGGGCCATATTTCATTCTTTCTCATTGCCACGTAGTACTCCATTGTGTATATAAACCACAATTTCTTTATCCATTCATCAGTTGATGGACATTTAGGCTCTTTCCATAATTTGGCTATTGTTGAGAGTGCTGCTATAAACATTGGGGTACAAGTGCCCCTATACATCAGTATTCCTCTATCCCTTGGGTAAATTCCTAGCAGTGCTATTGCTGGGTCATAGGGTAGGTCTATTTTTACTTTTTTGAGGAACCTCCACACTGTTTTCCAGAGAGGCTGCACCAATTTGCATTCCCACCAACAGTGCAAGAGGGTTCCCATTTCTCCACATCCTCTCCAGCATCTATAGTCTCCTAATTTGTTCATTTGGCCACTCTGACTGGTGTGAGGTGATATCTGAATGTGGTTTTGATTTGTATTTCCCTGATGAGGAGCGACGTTGAGCATCTTTTCATGTGCCTGTTGGCCATCCGGATGTCTTCTTTAGAGAAGTGTCTATTCATGTTTTCTGCCCATTTCTTCACTGGGTTATTTGTTTTTCGGGTGTGGAGTTTGGTGAGCTCTTTATAGATTTTGGATACTAGCCCTTTGTCCGATATGTCATTTGCAAATATCTTTTCCCATTCCGTTGGTTGCCTTTTAGTTTTGTTGGTTGTTTCCTTTGCTGTGCAGAAGCTTTTTATCTTCATAAGGTCCCAGTCGTTCATTTTTGCTTTTAATTCCCTTGCCTTTGGGGATGTGTCAAGTAAGAAATTGCTATGGCTGAGGTCAGAGAGGTCTTTTCCTGCTTTCTCCTCTAGGGTTTTGATGGTTTCCTGTCTCACATTCAGGTCCTTTATCCATTTTGAGTTTATTTTTGTGAATGGTGTGAGAAAGTGGTCTAGTTTCAACCTTCTGCATGTTGCTGTCCAGTTCTCCCAGCACCATTTGTTAAAGAGACTGTCTTTTTTCCATTGGATATTCTCTTCCCAAACTATTTCAAAAAAATAAAAGAAGAAGGAAAATTTCCAAGTTTATCCTATCAGACCAGTATCATCCTGACATCAAAACCAGATAAAGACATTACCAAAAAAAAATAATAAATAAATAAATAAATAAATAATAAATAAACAGAACTTTAGGCCAATATCTCTAACAACCATAAATGCAAAAATCCTCAACAAAATACAAGTAAACTGAATCCAACAAAATATATTTTAAAAATCATTCACAATGATTAAGTGGGATTTATTCCTGGGTTGCAAATATGGTTCAATATTCGCAAATCAGTCAACATCACATCAATAAAAGAAAGGATAAAAACCATGTGATCATTTTAGTAGATGGATGCAGAAAAAGCATTTTACAAAGTATGACATCCATTCTTGGTGAAAAACCGTCAACAAAATAGGTTTAGAGGGAACATATTATAACATAATAAATGCCATATGTGAAAAACCCACAGCGAACATCACACTCAATGGGGAAAAAGTGAGAGCTTTCCCCCCAAGGTCAGGAACAAGACAAGGATGTCCACTCTCACCACTTTTATTCAACATAGTACTGGAAGTCCTAACCACAGCCTTCAGACATTGAAAAGATATAAAAGGCATCCAAATCAATAAAGAAGAAGTAAAACTTTTACTATTTACAGAATGACATGATACTGCACAAAAAAAACCCTAAAGACTCCACCAAAAATCTTCTAGAACTTATAAATGAATTCAGTAAAATCACAGGATACAAAATAAGTGTATGAAAATCTGTATTTCTATACACCAAAAATGAAGCAGTAGAAAGAGAAATTAAGAAATGAGTCCCACGGGCACTGGGTGGCTCAATCTGTTAAGCATCTGACTATGGCTCAGGTCATGATCTTGCGATTCTTGGGTATGAGCCCACCGTCGGTCTCTGTGCTGACAGCTCAAAGCCTGGAGCCTGCTTTGGATTCTGTGTGTGTGTGTCTCTCTCTGCCCCTCCCCCATTCATGTTCTGTCTCTCAAAAATAAGTAAATGTTAAAAATTAAAAAAGAAAAAAGAAATGAATCCCATTTACAATTGCACCAAAAATAATATGATATGTAGGAATAAGCCTAGCCAAAGAGGTGAAAGACCTGTATTCTGCAAACTATAAAACACTGATGAAAGGAAAGAAAGACAACACAAAGAAATGGAAAGACATTCCATATTCATGGATCAGAAGGATGAATATTGTTAAAATGTCTATACTACCCAAAGCAATCTACATATTTAATATAATCTCTATCAAAATACTAAAAGCATTTTTCACAGAGCAGGAACAAACAATCCTAAAATTTGTATGGAACCTGAAAAGACCTCAAATAGCCAAAAGAATTTTGAAAAAGAAAAATCAAAGCTGGAGAAATCACAATTCTGGATTTCAAGTTACATCACAAGGCTGTAGTCATCAAGACAGTATGGTACTGGCACACCAATAATACATAGATCAATAGAACAGAATAGAAAACCCAGAAATAAACCCACAATTATATGATCATTTAATCTTTCACAAAGCAGGAAAGAATATCCAATGAGAAAAAGACAGTCTCTTCAGCCAATGGTGTTGGGAAAACTGGATGGTGAACATACAGAAGAATGAAACTGGACCACTTACACCACACACACACACACACACACACACACACACACACACACAAATCAAAATGGATGAAAGACTTAAATGTGAGACTGGAAACAATAAAAATACTTAAAGAGAGCATAGGCAGTAATTTCTCTGACATTGGCCATAGCAACTGCTTTCTAGATGTCTCCTGAGGCAGTGGAAATAAAAACAAAAATAAACTATTGGGACTTCATCAAAATAAAAACCTTCTGCACAGCAAAGGAGACAACCAATAAAACTAAAAGGGAACCTACCAACTGGGAAAAAAAATATCTGTAAATGATATATTCTATAAAGGGTTAGTATCCAACATATATAAAGAATTTATCCAACTCAACACCAAAAAAAATAAATAAATAAAAAATAATCCAGTTAAAAAATGGGCAGAAGACATGAACAGACATTTCTCCAAAGAAGACGTACAGATGGCCAACAGACACATGAAAAGATGTTCACCATCACTCACTATCAGGAAAATTCAAATCAAAATTACAATGAGATTCACCTCACACCTGTCAGAATGGCTAAAATCAACAACACAAGAAGCAAGTTTTGGCAAGGATGTAAAGAAAAAGGAACCCTTGTGCACTGTTTGTGGTAATGCAAACTGGTGCAACCACTGGAAAGCAGTATGGGGTTTACTCAAAAAGTTAAAAATAGAACTACCCTATGATCCAGTAATCACACTGGGTATTTACTCAAAAAAAGACAAAAAACAAAAAACAAAAACTAATTTGGAGGGATACATGCACCCATATGTTTATAGCAGCGTTATTTACAATAGCCAAATTATGGTAGCAGCCCAAGTGTCCTTTGATAGATAAATGGATAAAGATTATGTTGATACACACACACACACACACACACACACACACACACACACACACACCATGGAATATTATTCAGCCATAAAAAAGAATGAAACCTTGCCATTTGCAGCAACACGGATGGAGCTAAGGAGTATAATGCTAAGTGAAATAAATTAGTCAGAAAAGACAAATACCATATTATTTCACTCATATGTGGAATTTAAGAAACAAAACAAATGAGCAAAGGAAAAGAAAAGAGAGAGAGAGACAAACTAAGAAACAGCCTCTTAACTATAGAGAACAAAGTGATAGTTATCAGAAGGGAGGTGTGTTGGGAATGGGTGAAATAGGTGGTGGGGCTTAAGGAGTGCACTCATTGTGATGAGCAATGGGTGATGTATGGAATTATTGAATCCTATGTTGTACAACTGAAACTAATATAACACCATAAGTTAACTATATTGGAATTAAAATTTTTAAAAGTTAATTACTAAACTGAGAAGGAAGCATTTGACTCTGCATATCCAGAACATTTCCATTTCAAAAAAAAAATCCTCACTATTAGGTGTAAGCACCTTGACCGAAGGTAATGATGTGGTAGGTACAGTGGGGAAATGATGATTTGTCTCAGCTTTTTGTTTAGGGCCCAGATTGCCATTTGGAATCCAGCATAGCATACACATGGAAAGTCAAAATGAAATAGCAGCTCAGACATGGGATTGACAAATCCAAGGTAGCGCCCAAATAAGTACAGGATGCCTGGGCTCTGAAAGGCAGAATCAGGAGAGAAGAACTGGAGCAGTGAGTTGGTTGTTGGGATAAAGTATGTGGCAATGGTCCAAGCAGGCTCTCATGGGCCTAGCATCCAACACTTACTAACTTATGAAAATGAAACTATACAAGTTTAGTTGGACAAAATAAAGAAAAATAACAGCTGGGACAATCAAGATAGTTCTAGAGCAATTTTCATACATATAGCATATGTTTCAAAATAAATGAAAGATGAAGACATAAGTCTTCTATCTACGATCAGCCTTGTTTTCCCATGATACTCTTAGAAGGAAATAGCTTGTTGGCTGAGAGTCTAGCAAGTCTAGAGTTGAAAAAGAAGTTGCTGTTTGCATAACACTTGAGCAAAACACAAGTCAACAGCTATATCTGGCATTCAACTTATGAAACAATGATATGTTCCAATACTAGAGCAAAAATTGCTTTGCCCTATTTTTTGAGAACTAGTATACTGTGCTAAATGGAGTGAATTGAGAGGTAGTTAAAGGAAAAACTTTCATGATAATGAAGTATTGCCTTTTCTTTCTTTTAATTTTTTTTTTTCAATTCAAGTTAGTTAGTATATATTGTAATAATGGTTTTAGGAATAGAATTTAGTGATTCATCACTTATAACATATAACACCCAGTGCTCATCCCAGCAAGTGCCCTCCTTAATGCCAATCGCCAGTTTAGCCCATCCCCCCACTCAACTCACCTCCAGCAACCTCAGTTTGTTCTCTATATTTAAGAGTCTCTTACGGTTTGCCTCCCTCTCTGTTTATATATTATTTCATTTTTCCTTCCCTCCACTATGTTCATCTGTTTTGCTTTTTAATTATGAGCAAAATCATATGGTATTTGTTTTTGACTAACTTATTTCACTTAGCATAATATACTCTGGTTCCAAAAGTTTTGCCTTTTCTGCTATTTGGTATTCAAAAACTCACATAAGGGTGAAATTCCAGTATAATTCATAGAAACTTTGAGTCAAGGCAAGATAAGGGAGACAAGAGGGTTAATGTGACACATAAATACTAAGGAGATAATGATGCCAAGAGGAGCTTGCGGCCCAGTCAAGAACTTTTCATATATTCTTTGCTGAGTTTCTAGAGTTTGGTTTGAGGAAAACCTAAAAGTGAAGGCAAAGAGATGAGAGTACAGGGAAAAAATATCCTGATTCTTTTCTTTCTCTACACAGGGGGCTTGGCCTCAGTTATTTACACAGACACCCTCCAGACCATCATCATGCTGATCGGTTCCTTTATTCTCATGGGGTATGGTAAGTGATGACAGTGGGAGCAGTTCCCTGGGGCTGGAAATCATGAGATTTGTGTCTGTTCAGTCGCTCTTTACTACTGCCTCCCTGTTCTACCTGGTCACACTTTTCGACATACATATAATACATCATTGAAGCATCTGCCTAACTTCTTGCTGTACTATCTCAGCATAAGAAAATGAGGGGGGAAGAACTTTACTTTCTTTAAAAAATTATTCCTCAGTTTTAATCTTAATATGTTTGTGTTTGAAATAGACAAAATCAGTGTCACTGGGTTGATAATTTTACACAACTATTGGTGCACTGGATTCAATGCACATAAACCATTATGTAGAATCTTCATAAAAATAAGTATTAAATAGTAAGAACAGTTTAAGACAACTGACTATTAACTTCACTGTGACTGTTTCAGATGGAAATTATTAATGTTATCCCTCTATTGTTAGAATATACAAACACAGTTTGTATATTTCTCTTAAGTCATGCAGCAAGCACTACTGATGAATTTAACTTATAGCTTGCCTATTTTTGTTTTCTTTTATTATGCTACTTATTTAACTTTGGACAGGAAATCCATGCATACAGTAAAAAGGATATAAGATTAAAATAAGTGTCTTTTCATCTCTCCTCTGTCCTGCAGCCACCATATTCCATCCACTCAAGCTGCACTGAATACAGTTGTGAATATTCATGAACCCTAATCACAGGGCTTGGAGATAATATGAAGCAAAAACTGACAGAACTGCAAAGACAACAAATGCACAAAAAGAGTTGATGATTTTGACACAAAATGAATGCGATTGGTCACATATGACTAAATTCAAAAACAATAAAAAATAAATTAATCAAAATGTAAAATTCAGTTTCTGATTTGCCTAGCCATATTTCAAGTGCTCTATATATAGCTAGTAATTTTCATATTTGACAGCACAGATATAGAATATATAGAATTCTATCATTACCGAAAGTTCTATCATTACTGAAAGTGCTGCTCCAGAGGCCATTGCTAGGACCAATTCTTTACAAACTTTCTATTTAGTTAACCAGGACTTCTTTGATATTCTTATTTATGGTTCTTTGGTGTCTGGCTTTGGTGATGGACCTCTGGCATCAACCTCTCTAAGCCTTCTCCCATCCTTAGGATGGAATCTCTCATCTTCTAGCATTCTTCATGTATTGTTGTCACAAACAATATTCCCCTTAACAGAACAATTTCCTTGTATTGTCTGTATCCTCCTTTGTATTGAGATCCTGCCTTGTACATTCATTTTGCATATAATCCCATCACAATGTTTGGCACATGCAAACATTGTTGATGCTAAATGAAATAAGTAATGAAAAAGTAAAATAATGTCAACCTCAACTCTACAGATATATGATACTCAGATGAATTTTGCACTATTTGAAACTATACTAAGTGGGCTGAGAAGCCTGGGCTCATCCTTCTTCTTTCTAAGGTTTCCATCCATTATGGTTCTTTTTTTTAGTTAATTAATTAATTAATTTATTCTGAAAGAGAAAGTGCAGAGAGAGAATCCCAAGCAGGCTCCACACTGCCAATGCAGAGCCTGATGTGGAGCCCGATCCCACAAACCATGAGATCATGACCTTAGCCGAAATCAAGAGTCAGACACTTAACTGACTGAGCCACCCATACATTCTCATTATCGTTCTTTTCTACACCTGCCTTGCCTTTCCAGCCCCACCCCCACCCCCCGGAGGCTGAGCCTCACCATTTCACCTCACCATACATAAACTGCTGCCTCTAATTTCTGCTCCTTATCTTCCCATTTTTTGTTGTAACATAGAAAGAATACAGTCAGTATTGCACCAAAAAACAGACTGTGCATAAAGTCAAAACAGCCAGACTTTGTATCAGGAACAGAGACCATTACTTCTGGTCCATTCAGAGGAGTAGGGGCTTTCTGATGGCTAATTGTTAGGCTCACTCTGTTACCTCATCTTCATGTTTTATCTCTTTTCTAGATGGTTGTGAGATATCAATATCAGTCTGTTGGATAACAATTTTTATTTTTACCATAAGTATAGACACTAAAAATTTTCAAGAGAAGAGGAAAATTTTCAATAAGAAGAAAAGTTAAAGGGTGATTTGCTTCCTGTACATTGTGAAAGCATGATAGCATTACCAATGCCAGTGGTATTAGAAAGACATGAGTCCTCTGAGAACACTAAGGATTTGACCAGGCTGATTGGAGATGATTGGACACTTCCACCACAAAGGAATAATTATGAACAACAGATGTCTTAGATTTGTGTATAACATTTCATTTTATCCAATACCTTTGCAGCATTTGCTAAAGTGGGAGGCTATGAGAGTTTTACAGAGAAGTACATGAATGCCATCCCATCCATAGTTGAGGGGGACAACCTGACAATCAATCCCAAGTGCTACACTCCTCAGGCTGACTCCTTTCACATCTTCCGAGATGCTGTCACTGGAGATATTCCATGGCCAGGAATGATATTTGGAATGACCATTGTTGCTGTGTGGTACTGGTGCACAGATCAGGTGAAGTATGTGTGTGGTGTGCAAATATGTTTATGTTGTTCTTTTTCTCCTCATAGAAAAGCATCTAGTTTCTATTTTGTACACATATATACACATACACATGCACAAACACACATCATTTAAAGAGTCAAACACTTCTACAAGTCTTGTTATGATAAATAGTTGTCTGGTGTCCTGCTCTCTACTCATTTCTTGACTCTCAAAAGCAAACATTATTGACTCCTTCAGTTAGGTATTTTGGTATGTATGTTTCTTCTCTAAATCCTTGTACTCAATGCATGGCCTGTGTACCATTGGAGTGAATGTCACCTTGAAGCTCATTAGAAATAACTGTTCTCAGATGCTACCCAGACCCACTGAATCAGAATTTGCTTGTAAATTTGTTCCCCAGGTGATTTAAATAAATGTTTCTATTGATCCCTTTTGGTTTTCCAGTTTTAGGATTTTTACACTGGCTTCCAATAATGAAAGATGAAGGTTTAGCTCTTTCTTTTCTTTTTTTTTTTCTTTTTTTTTTTAATGTTTTTATTATTTATTTTTGAGAGAGAGACACAGACAGAGTGTGAGCAGGGAAAGGGCAGAGAGAGAGGGAGACACAAAATCCAAAGCAGGCTGCAGGCTATGAGCTGTCAGCACAGAGCCCAACGCGGGGCTCAAATTCACAAACTGTGAGGTCATGATCTGAGCCGAAGTCAGATGCTTAACTGAGCCACCCAGGCGCCCCTAGCTCTTTCAATTTTTTATCTTCAATCCTCCATCTTCCAGTAAAACTAATTCACAATTTTGGTGAGATCAGCATTCAGTGCTACCATTTTTGTGACTACATAAATATAATCCACAGCTAAGCCACATGATATTCTCTGATTTTTCTTTAGCTTTTTCTTTTCTCTAGAATAAATAAGTCTTATTTTTTGTGTTTTAAATTTTCTTGGTAATTATTACTCATTAAACACCAAGCTCTCTGCAGATTTCCTAAATCTCCTTGATGTGTACTTGCAAACACATCAAATATCCTACCAACTCTTTATCTCATTTTCTCTTAAAACCTTTGGCCTCTCACAAACTGCTGGGTTGTTCTCTGTGCCTAGTGCCCATCCTAATCCAGGACCCCCTTTACTACCATATTTGGGGTTCTCTTTGGCTCATCCTTGGATTATATATCTTATTTCAAGTATCCCACATCATCTTCTTTCTTGGTTTACTTCTTTCAGGGCAATTGAATTCTCCAGTAAGTTCCTGAGAAACACAGGAGATACATCTATTGTGAATTTGTCTTCATGTTTGAAGATGTCTTCACTCCAACTTTTCCCAAATTGATCCTCTGGCCATGTACACATTTCTAGGCTTTAAATAATTTTCCAGCCATAAATTACCATCTTTTGACTTCCACCATTGCTGTTGAAAAGCCTGAAGTTATTCTTGATCCTTTGGATGTAACGTGTCTTTTCTCTCTGGAAGTTTATCTTGCCTTTGTCCTCAGTGTTCTGAAATTTCATACAATGTGTTATTGTGTGTAGGTCTTTTTTTGTTCACTGTGATGGGCTACTGTGAACAAGTTTAATATAGTAATGGATGTCTTTAATGAATTGATGGAATTCTTTGATTTCTTGCATTTTGTTTTCCTTTGGAGAACTTCCACTTTGGGTGTTGGTCTTCCTCAACTGGTTTTCTAGTGTTCTTATCTTTCCTCCACATCTACCATATCTTGGTCTTTTTGCTCTATTTTCTAGGAGATTACCTCAATATTATCCTTCAGTTTTTCTGCCTTTGTATTTATGACCCTCAAGATCTTATTCTTGGTTTTCTGTATGTTCCTTTTTATAGCATGTAAGTTTGTTTTGTTTTCTGTTTTGAAGTTTTCTTCACCCCAAATAGTCTCTGTCAAGTCAAACTTAAAATTTCACATTTTGGAATCAATGGTCCAAAATGGACTATCTTGGATCAATGGTCACTTGTATCAGTGTGAGATAATTTTTCTTTTTCTCTATATAATAAACTGATTTTATCAACATGTCTCCCAAAGAATGTACTCTTTCACTGATTTGTGCAAAAATCTTTATTGTTTATATTTTGCCACTGACCACATGACTTATCTCCTATATTTAGGTGGCCTCATATTAACCCTTAGATCTGATACCCGGACCCTGCTTATTTTCTGACAGGAATCCCCTGTTTTACATATAATTTGTATTGTCCCTCCAACTTTCTGCTTCAAGCTTTCTGTCTAAGGATAGCACCTGCTCCCCCAGCACTGAGTGACATTGTTGCTATCCCTAATAGATTTGTCTCTCCAAAGAAAAGTAAGCAGAAAAAGTCATCGCCATTTCCTGACATTCCTTGAGAAGAAAAATGTTAAGAAGCAATGGCATTATGGGTAGAAATCCTGTTTTTCTAGAAAATTCTTAGTCAAGAGATTACACAACTTAAGTGGAAATTATGAGATTATATGCATTGAATTTCCCAGGACCACAATATTTTATTCATAACTGATTCATATCTAGAGATGAATGTCTCAAGGTTCTCTTCTGATGGCTGCCTGACTCTGTTGTTTCTATGGCAATGGGCTTGATTTTCCAAATGGACAGTTGATCCCTAACAGTAGAGAGATACTGATGAGTATGTGGCTTATTTGGTGCCTACAACATTAAATGCACAACTTAAACACACAACTTGTGGCAAAGATCAGTAGTGACAGCTTTGTACCTGGACAAGTACATGGTCATTGTTGCAATGCAGCCTAGGAGCTGCAAACATTTTGATAGTAGTGATGGGTATTGACTTCTATGTACCAAGAGTCTTACAAACATTATACCAAATATTCAGAATATCCTACCAGAGATAACCCTCTTAAAGATGAGAAAGCTGAGTCTCACAAAGTCAAATACTCATGTAAGAGGAGCAGGGATTAGAGTTCTTATTTTACTCTGAAGCTGATTATTTTCCACTACTCATGATCCCATATCTTATTGTAACATTAATCCTTGAAAAGAGGCACTCCCCTTCTTTGGATCATCCTCTAGTTGCTTCATGACTATGTCATGTTCTTCTGGCAGGTTATTGTGCAGCGCTGCCTATCAGGCAAGAACATGTCTCATGTGAAAGCTGCCTGCATCATGTGTGGGTACCTGAAGCTGCTGCCTATGTTCCTCATGGTAATGCCAGGAATGATCAGCCGCATCCTATACACAGGCAAGCCATTGATTCATAAATCCTCTTTCTTGTATGCTTGAATTCTAAATACTGGTTTTAATATGTATTAAAACCTTGATAAGCTAGAAAACCCATTATGTACGGAAGTTAAAACACAAATCCAGGTGAAGAGAACAGATTTTGCAGAATGTCAGAAGCAGGAAAATTTGGCATATTTGACACATATATATCCAACTAATAAGGAATGGCCAAAGAAATTATTAAATACCCCCTTTATGGAAAATTACACGTAAGGACTGAAGACTTTCTCAAATTTTGGTCAAATGCTGAAGTTATTATGTTTAAGGGTAAAAAGCAGACTACAAAATATTATCTCAACAATTGCCATAGTTATTCAAAAAGACATTTCTCTCTGGAAAAAGATTAGAAAGGAATAAAAAAACTAAAAGAAGCTAATGTGTTAAGGTGTCAGTATTCTATGGGATTTTTTAAATCATTTTTTGCTATCTGTTGTCATAATATTGTTTAAGTAAAAAAAAATCAACAAGGTATTGTACAACTGCCACAGTGAAGGGAGGCCTCATCCCACATGAGCAATCACCCCAATAATGATCACAAATGACACTTCTTAGCTGTAGGTAGAAAACACTGAACTAAATGACTAGACACAAAACTAATTTCCATTTTGTTGTTGTGGCTGTTGTGATTGTTTCATCTGGAGTTCTGTGCCTCTGGGAGAATTTATGTTCTTGCAGCTTTTCTGGAAGATGGAATCAGCTCCCCCTAATTGCTCTAATGCAATAGCTGGGCCACATCCCAAAGAGGAGCCCTGCCCCTTAGGTCAGTGCAAGGGGAGGTACACGTATGAGACACTTAGGAAGTCATATTCTGGATGAAGAGGGACCAGATCTATGGTATGGAGTTCAAGGTTGAATCTCCAATTTCCAAGCAAATGTCTCTCCTCTTACTTATAATCTTACAACTTGTCTCTATGTCAAATGGTTATAGATCTTACCTGTTTGGGCCCCACTCACTGAACCCACTTATCTGAATTCCCCCCTCAGAGAAGGTGGCCTGTGTTGTACCTTCTGAATGTGTGAAACATTGTGGCATTGAAGTCGGTTGTACTAACTATGCCTACCCAGTGATGGTGCTGGAACTGATGCCTGATGGTAAGAAAAGGTCCACACTCAAATGAATGGAGAAAATGTGATGAGAGTTAGATAGATAGATAGATAGATAGATAGATAATAAGTAGATATAGATATAGATAATGGAATATCATTATCTATTAATGTCAGCCTTTAAAAAAAATGAAAATCTGCCAAGTGCAACAACAATATAGATGAACCTGGAAGACATTATGCTAAGTGAGATAAACCGGATACAGAAAGACAAAAAAGCACACAATGTCGCTTATATGTGGAATCTAAACAAGTGGAACTCACACAAGCAGAGAGTACAATGGTGGTTTCCAGGGGCTGGGGGTGGGGGAAATTGGAAGATTTCAAAGGGTACAAACTTTGTTATAAGATGAATAAGTTCTGGAGAACTAATGTACAGTAGGGAGATTATAGTTAATAAGAATGTATGTTTAAAGTTTGCTAAGAGAATAGATCTCAAGTATTCTCACCACAAAACAAGAAAACTGTAACTATGTGAGGTGATGGTTATGTTAACTAGCTTGATTATGGTAATCATTTCACAATGTATACATGTATAAAAACATCACATTATACATCTTAACTATATACAATTGTTATTTGTCAGTCATACCTCAATAAAGCTGGAAAAAATATGTTCATGCTGGGACTGCCTCAGAGACCTAGTGTATAAATGGTCCATGAGGAAAGATTATGGTGTAATCCTTAATAATCCTAACTTTCATTAATTCAGTTGGCTTCATCAGACATTTCTTGAGCACTTTCCATAGGCTACCAGTCCGGTGCTGAGCCTGGGGAATACAGAGATGAATCAGATATAATTCCTATTAGAAGAATCCTTACTCCTTTAGATTCAAGATTGTCTTCCAAGACAATCAAGAGCATTTAAGTGATGGATTTGTCAATAAAAGAGTTGCATAAACACAAACTTACAAACTCAGAAAACTAGATGTTAATGATTTAGCCTGCTTTCTCTAGACCAGTTATACCCAAATAATATGCCTCAATATATTTAATTTACAGCTATTTATTGAGTGCCTACTATGTGCCAGAGCCTGCCCTGGTGCTTAGAAAACATCAGTGAGGTGCACCTGGGTGGCTCAGTCGGTTAAGTGACTGACTTCAGCTCAGGTCATGATCTCGCCATTTCCGAGTTCAAGCCCCATGTTGGGCTCTCTGCTGATGGCTCAGAGCCTGGAGCCGGTTTAGATTCTGTGCCTCCCTCTCTCTCTCTCTCTCTCTACCCCTTCCCCACTTATGTTCTGTCTTTCTCTCTCAAAAATAAATAAACATTTAAAAAATTAAAAAAGAAAAGAAAACATCAGTGAAATAAGCACAAAATCCCCTATACCTTGGAACTCACATTCTAGTTTCATGAGATATAAAATAAATGACACATGTGGCAAAAGTAAATTATTAGGATGCTAGAAGGTGATCTGTGTGGTCAGTAACAGAGCAGAGTATGGGGCTCAGGAACAACCAGGTGATCTTATACCTTCAAAGGTCAGCTAATACTTCTTCAATCTTTCTCCTCCCTGACACACATGAGCATTGTCAGGAAGAAGGGAACATGACCCACAAGTGACATCACCCATCCATCTCATTCCACACTTTGTCTTAGGAGTTTTAGGGGCATTATTAATAAGCAGAGGGAAGTGGAGGATGAAGTTACCATAATATCCCAAAACTCTTTGCTTTTCCCAACAAAAACTTCTTTAACAGAACTGCTTACTAGGCTTTTCCCTCTCTAGTTCTCTAAGTCTTCAGGAAGCCAAGAGGTTCTCCCCAAAGAAAGATGGTACAACACTGTTCTTGTCTCCCAAATTTAGGTTCCAGCAAATGATCTCTAAGTTTACATTTAAAACTAAAATTCTGTACTGGATCATTCTCAAATCACCAGGAAATTTGCAGGAAATGCTACATGATGATATGCGTTGACAGGCACATCAGTTGGTAAATGTTCCAGGTGACACTTTTGAATGACTCTGGTTTAGCAAGGCCCTCATAAATCATGGAGTCCAATTCCTAACTAATGTTTACACTCTCATCTGGCCCCAGGACTGCGAGGTCTGATGCTGTCAGTCATGTTGGCCTCTCTCATGAGCTCCATGACCTCCATCTTCAACAGTGCTAGCACCCTCTTTACCATGGACCTGTACACCAAGATTAGGAAACAGGCATCAGAGAAAGAGCTTCTTATAACAGGACGGTGAGAAAATCCTGGTTTCTGTCTAAAATTTCTCTGGAAAGCACAGAAATGCAAGTGAACTAGAACCTTCTCCTTCTTGGGTTCAGTGAAACAAATAATAGAATTCTAGAGTGGGAAAGGGATATTAAGAGGATATTTAATCCAACTTTATTTCTTTCCAGATAGGAAACTTGAGGCCATACTTTTTTTTTTAAGGTTTATTTATTTTTGAGAAAGAGAGACACAGAGTGCGAGTGGGGGAGGGTCAGAGAGAGAGGGAAACACAGAATCCAAAGCGGGCTCCAGGCTCTGAGCTGTCAGCACTGAGCTTAACACGGGGCTTGAACTCAGGAACAGTGAGATCAGACCTGAGCCAAAGTTAGATGCTCACCTGACTGAGCCACCCAGGCACCCCAGGGTCATACTTTTAAACGAAATAGTTGCTTTTAAGGGTTTTCAAATGCCTCTGATTGTCTCTTATTTCTTCCTCCCCTCACACTCTCTTCCAACCATATCTTCATGAAACTCCAGTGGTTCTCATGGGGTATAAAGTTTCATGGGGTTAAAGCAGTCTCTAGAAGTTTCCATGTATATCACATGAAGGAAGTCACAGATTAAGTCATCCACACACTACTACACAGTAGTTTATCAACTGCACTCATTAAGATATGGAGTATCAAGAGGGGGCACCTGCGCGGCTCAGTCAGTTAAGTATCTGATTTCAGCTCAGGTCATGATCTCATTGTTCCTGAGTTCAAGCCCCGTGTTAGGCTCAGTACTGATAGCTCAGAGCCTGGAGCCTGCTTTGGATTCTGTGTCTCCCTCTCTTCCTGCCCCTCCCCTACTCATGCTCTGTCTTTCTCTGTCTCTCAAAACTAAATAAATGCTAAAAAATTTTAAAAAAAAAGAAATGGAGTATCAAGAGAACCTGACTGCCTATGTAAAAGATACTGCTTTGCTGAAGACAGTAACAATCACTTAGTAAATTAAACATTTGCAAGGAAAATTCCAAGGGCTCACTTGGTCCAGATCTTCACTCTGGACATTATAGGAGAGGAAGAGCAGTAAAGCATCTGTGTTTCTGTAGTAGAGAAAGTGTTGGACCTGAATTCAGTAAGCCCAGGATGCAGAAGTCTACCAATAGGCATATGATCTTGGGTATGAATACCCTTTAAGTCTCTATTTTAAATTAATGAGTTTCTCTCTCTCTCTCTCTTATTAAAAGCCTTCTATATCCCAGAATACAAATATGGAAAAGGACATATATGTAAAAAATAATTTCCTGCTTTGTGGGATTTACACCTTTGTTGGCAAGACAATTAATAAATATGTTCTATATCTGATGGCAAAAGTGGCAGGGAGAAAATTAAAGTGAGATTAAATATGGGGGTTACTTAAGACAGGGGTTCAGGGAGTCTTCCCTGAGAAGGTGGCCTTTATGCACAACCATCAGGGAAGTGTGGGAATGAGCCCCATGGCTCTGTGGGGATGGAACAGTAAGTGCTGAATTCTTACAACAGTCATATGTGTGGTGTGAGGACAGCAGGAGTGAGGTTGTCACATACAAGCAAGTGGAAGAGTGATAAGAAACATGATCTGAAAGATAGCTAGAGGTGAAATTATGTAGGGCCATTTAAACCATAACAAGATTTTGGATTTTATTCCACATATGATAGAAAACAACTGAAGATAAGCAAGCAAGGGAGGTACATGACAAGGACAGTGGGTTTTACTTATTGAATCCTTATTATACTCTACCCATCATGCTCAGACTTTCCATGGTTTATCACATTTAATTATTACAAGGTTGCAAAAGTTTTGTGAACTTTCAATGAGACACTTGTGCCTCAGTCTCCTGCCCAAATGCCTGTCCCCCATTTCTCCCAGTCCCCACCTCTCTGTTTCAGATAAGCACAGAGAAGTAATGACCTTTTGCAGACAGTCCAGTAAATTATGTGTGTTTCTTCGCACAATAAGTACAGAATATTGAGCTTATTCTCCCTGGACCACAGGACCTGTAAAAAGTTTTTTTACTAACTCCTTCTACCTGCCAAACTACTCAGGTAGTAAAATGCACAAATTAGCATTTCTGGCCAATTCACTCAGTATTCTAGGAGAAAGGATATTTTAATTCCAACCTGTGAAAACTGACTTAGTTCCTCTCAAGCTAGGAAAAAAAAGATCAAAATGGGGATCTGCTTTCTTTATCATACAAATGATTACTTACTCATAGAAACAGTGTGGTGTTTTTTCCTGACACATTACATAAATTGCACTAGAAAATTATTAACCAGTTGCTGACATTTGAACTGTTTTATGAATGGATATTTAACCTCACAGTTGAAGCTATTTACAGAGAAGCAATTGCTTTATTGGCATTTTACTAACCTATGGTCATTAAGCATTCCATGGCTTCATGTGAGGTCAAGGAGTGTGATTTTATTTGGAAAATCAATGAATGGCCACAAGAATCAAGAACTGTAAAGCACAGTGGAAGTGCCAATAATGCTTTTGTTTAATATTTAAATCATTTTGCTTTCTCTCCAGGCTATTTATCATTCTATTAATTGCCATCAGCATTTTGTGGGTCCCATTAGTGCAGGTATCTCAAAATGGACAACTATTCCATTATATAGAATCAATTTCTAGCTACCTTGGGCCTCCAATTGCGGCTGTCTTCCTGCTTGCCATCTTCTGTAAAAGAGTCAATGAACAGGTAAGTAAAAAATCGGAAAACTTCTTCCCTGCTGGAGTGAGAATATTTTCTTTCACTGGTAGGAAAATGCATTCTTTCCACCCTGTTTATATAACTCAAAGCCCATCTCAATTTTAATTGTATTGAATCCTTATTATACTATAATATAGTATAATATATATAGTATATAATATATATATATTATATATATATATAATATATATAATCAGCTATAATTCCTGATTCTCATTAAAGTGTGTAAATACATAGGGCACACTTATAGTACAGTCTGTATATTTCTTACAAAATATATACATATATGACACAATACTAAGGAACACAAGTTTTGGAGTAAGACTGACAGAATCCAATCCTGGCTCTATCAATCCTTTGATCTTAAGCAAACCATTTGATTCTGTGTAGAATGAAGATAATCACAGTGCCTACTTTAGAGGATTGCTGTGAAGATTAAAAGGGATTTATTTTAATTTTTTTATGTTTATTTATTTTTGAGAGTGAAAGCAAGAGAGAACATGAGTCGGGGAGGAGCAGAGAGAGAGGGAGACACAGAATCCAAAGCAGGCTCCAGGCTCCAAGCTGTCAGCACAGAGCCCAACACGGGGCTGGAACCCACAAACTGTGAGATCATGATCTGAGCGGAAGTCGGACACTCAACTGAGCCACCCAGGGGATTTATCACCCCAAAAGGGATTTATTTTAATGTGAAGTGCTTAGAAGAAAACCTACCACTCTAGTAACAATTAAAAATGTTAATTTCTAGGGGCGTCTGGGTGGCTCAGTCGGTTAAGCCTCCGACTTCGGCTCAGGTCATGGTCTCGCGGTCCGTGAGTTTGAGCCCTGCGTCAGGCTCTGTGCTGACAGCTCAGAGCCTGGAGCCTGCTTCAGATTCTGTGTCTCCCTCTCTCTCTGACCCTCCCCCGTTCATGCTCTCTCTCTGTCTCAAAAATAAATAAACATTAAAAAAATTTTTTAAATGTTAATTTCTGTTATAATATATGTAACTGATTATTTTGGATCATGGGCATTTAATCCCTTAATTGTTTCCAACTGTTAACTTTATTATAATTTTGAAATTAAGAATAGGTACAGAGAGGTTATTATCTTATGTGCTTTTCAAATGTTATTTAGTATTAGTAAGTAGTATTTTGGGATTCAGATTCAGGTCTTCCTCCAACTAAAGCTCATGCTTTTAATGTCTATGCAATACCATTTCCCCTTGAACATAACATCTTGATCAGAGGACTAGAGGACATATGTTTCCAAGCCCACCAGCTTCTCAGAGAATACAGATGCTCTTAATTGCCAAAAGCTTAATAGAACTATCATAACTATCTAATATCAACTCTGTAAATTGTGTAACATAAGCCATAGTTCTATTTATTCTATAAAATAAGCCACAACTTATAAAATCTATATATAAAATAAAATTCAAGGTAAACTTAAGCTTGGGTCAGAGTGTACAGTAGTGCCCTGAAGTAGTGTCTGATGCAATGAAATTTCAGTATCACTAAATAAACACATGTATTTGTACCTTTTTCTTGCTTTGGTGACTTTATGCTCAGGGTTAGCCATTATTGGTTCTTAATGGAGAAAGTAGGTAGGATGATAATTGTTACCTGCTCAAATGAGCTTCTCATCTTTTCTAAGTACTCTGATTTTATTCTTGTTTCTTTTGCAGGGAGCCTTCTGGGGTCTAGTCATTGGACTTGTGATTGGCCTTATTCGCATGATTGCAGAGTTTGCCTATGGAACAGGAAGTTGCTTGGCTGCCAGTGACTGTCCCAAGGTCATCTGTGGAGTGCACTATCTGTACTTTGCCATCATCCTCTTTTTCGTTTCCATACTAGTTGTCCTGGGAATTTCCCTGTTAACAAAACCCATTCCTGATGTACATGTGAGTACTCATTTTAAAATAAGAGTTCTTGGTGTGCCTGGGTGGCTCAGTCAGTTAAGCAACAGACTCTTGATTTTGGCTTAGGTCATGATCCCAGCGTCATGAGATCAAGCTCCGTGTCAGGCTCTGCACTGGGCATGGAGCTTGCTTGGGGTTCTCTAAATAAATAAATAAATAAATAAGGGTTCTTTGCCTTCTGGGGTATTAGGAAATGGGCTTCACCCTCCAAAAACTTCACAATGCACTTAGTAGGTAAATCTTTATCTTTGTTATAGGATACCAGAAAGAGAGTAATTAGTGTTGCCTAAGAGATTGGAAAACACTTCACAGCAGAGTTGCAATCTGGCCTGGGACTATTTGGGGATGAGTAGAATTTCATACACGATACAAATACACCAATACAGAGATTTAAAAAAATAAAAGTATATGGTACCAGGTGGCAGGAAAAAGACAAATAGAATGAGATGCCTTTCAAATTGGCAAAAAAGTTTAATATGAATATGTCTAATGTTGGTAAGAATGTTGGGGAATGTCCACACTCCAAAATCATTGGTGAATGGATGAATTTTATAATTTGTAGAAAGGCAATTGGGGAGTATTTATCAATTAAAATTAAAATTCTCATACCTTATGAACCAACATCCCCTTTTCTAGGAACTTATTGTGTAGAAATACTTCTACAAGTAGGAAATATATATATAAATTTTCTCTGCAAAGGTTTCTAGTAGAAAAAGATGGAGACAACCCAAATTTCCATTGCTAGTGGAATGGATACACAATAATAGTACACTAAATATTATGCATCTGTTCAAAACCCAGAGGAGCTCAATCATTTCCTTTTTAAATGTCCATGACATGGGTAAGTGGGGAAAAAACGCTTGCAGAATATAGTATTATAAAATATCACTTTTTGAAAATAAAACACACGCACAAAATGTATATATATATTTGTCTAACAATGGAAAAAATACCTTAAAGCATATACACCACAAACTTTCAATAAAAGGTATCTCTGGGGGAAACATTATAGAGGACCAGCAAATATTAGTCTTTTTTTTTTTCATGAAATTTATTGTCAAATTGGTTTCCATACAACACCCAGTGCTCATCCCAAAAGGTGCCCTCCTCAATTCCCATCACCCACCCTCCGCTCCCTCCCACCCCCCATCAACCCTCAGTTTGTTCTCAGTTTTTAACAGTTTCTTATGCTTTGGCTCTCTCTCACTCTAACCTCTTTTTTTTTTTTTCTTCCCCTCCCCCATGGGTTTCTATTGAGTTTCTCAGGATCCACATAAGAGTGAAACCATATGGTATCTGTCTTTCTCTGTATGGCTTATTTCACTTAGCATCACACTCTCCAGTTCCATCCACGTTGCTACAAAAGGCCATATTTCATTTTTTCTCATTGCCACGTAGTATTCCATTGTGTATATAAACCACAATTTCTTTATCCATTCATCAGTTGATGGACATTTAGGCTCTTTCCATAATTTGGCTATTGTTGAGAGTGCTGCTATAAACATTGGGGTACAAGTGCCCCTATGCATCAGTACTCCTGTATCCCTTGGATAAATTCCTAGCAGTGCTATTGCTGGGTCATAGGGTAGGTCTATTTTTAATTTTCTGAGGAACCTCCACACTGCTTTCCAGAGCGGCTGCACCAATTTGCATTCCCACCAACAGTGCAAGAGGGTTCCCGTTTCTCCACATCCTCTCCAGCATCTATAGTCTCCTGATTTCTTCATTTTGGCCACTCTGACTGGCATGAGGTGATATCTGAGTGTGGTTTTGATTTGTATTTCCCTGATAAGGAGCGACGTTGAACATCTTTTCATGTGCCTGTTGGCCATCCAGATGTCTTCTTTAGAGAAGTGTCTATTCATGTTTTCTGCCCATTTCTTCACTGGGTTATTTGTTTTTCGGGTGTGGAGTTTGGTGAGCTCTTTATAGATTTTGGATACTAGCCCTTTGTCCGATATGTCATTTGCAAATATCTTTTCCCATTCCGTTGGTTGCCTTTTAGTTTTGTTGGTTGTTTCCTTTGCTGTGCAGAAGCTTTTTGTCTTCATAAGGTCCCAGTAATTCGCTTTTGCTTTTAATTCCCTTGCCTTTGGGGATGTGTCGAGTAAGAGATTGCTACGGCTGAGGTCAGAGAGGTCTTTTCCTGCTTTCTCCTCTAAGGTTTTGATGGTTTCCTGTCTCACATTCAGGTCCTTTATCCATTTTGAGTTTATTTTTGTGAATGGTGTGAGAAAGTGGTCTAGTTTCAACCTTCTGCATGTTGCTGTCCAGTTCTCCCAGCACCATTTGTTAAAGAGACTGTCTTTTTTCCATTGGATGTTCTTTCCTGCTTTGTCAAAGATGAGTTGGCCATACGTTTGTGGGTCTAGTTCTGGGGTTTCTATTCTATTCCATTGGTCTATGTGTCTGTTTTTGTGCCAATACCATGCTGTCTTGATGATGACAGCTTTGTAGTAGAGGCTAAAGTCTGGGATTGTGATGCCTCCTGCTTTGGTCTTCTTCTTCAAAATTACTTTGGCTATTCGGGGCCTTTTGTGGTTCCATATGAATTTTAGGATTGCTTGTTCTAGTTTCGAGAAGAATGCTGGTGCAATTTTGATTGGGATTGCATTGAATGTGTAGATAGCTTTGGGTGGTATTGACATTTTGACAATATTTATTCTTCCAATCCATGAGCAGGGAATGTCTTTCCATTTCTTTAAATCTTCTTCAATTACCTTCATAAGATTTCTATAGTTTTCAGCATACAGATCTTTTACATCTTTGGTTAGATTTATTCCTAGGTATTTTATGCTTCTTGGTGCAATTGTGAATGGGATCAGTTTCTTTATTTGTCTTTCTGTTGCTTCATTGTTAGTGTATAAGAATGCAACTGATTTCTGTACATTGATTTTGTATCCTGCAACTTTGCTGAATTCATGTATCAGTTCTAGCAGACTTTTGATGGAGTCTATCGGATTTTCCATGTATACTATCATGTCATCTGCAAAAAGTGAAAGCTTGACTTCATCTTTGCCAATTTTGATGCCTTTGATTTTCCTTCTGATTGCTGATGCTAGAACTTCCAGCACTATGTTAAACAACAGCGGTGAGAGTGGGCATCCCTGTCGTGTTCCTGATCTCAGAGAAAAAGCTCTCAGTTTTTCCCCGTTGAGGATGATGTTAGCTGTGGGCTTTTCATAAATGGCTTTTATGATCTTTAAGTATGTTCCTTCTATCCCGATTTTCTCAAGGGTTTTTATTAAGAAAGGGTGCTGGATTTTGTCAAAGGCCTTTTCTGCATCGATTGACAGGATCATATGGTTCTTATCTTTTTTTTTGTTAATGTGATGTATCACGTTGATTGATTTGCGAATGTTGAACCAGCCCTGCATCCCAGGAATGAATCCCACTTGATCATGGTGAATAATTCTTTTTATATGCTGTTGAATTCGGTTTGCTAGTATCTTATTGAGAATTTTTGCATCCATATTCATCAGAGATATTGGCCTGTAGTTCTCTTTTTTTACTGGGTGTATGTCTGGTTTAGGAATCAAAGTAATACTGGCTTCATAGAATGAGTCGGGAAGTTTTCCTTCCCTTTCTATTTCTTGGAATAGCTTGAGAAGGATAGGTATTATCTCTGCTTTAAACGTCTGGTAGAACTCCCCTGGGAAGCCATCTGGTCCTGGACTCTTATTTGTTGGGAGATTTTTGATAACCGATTCAATTTCTTCGCTGGTTATGGGTCTGTTCAAGCTTTCTATTTCCTCCTGATTGAGTTTTGGAAGAGTGTGGGTGTTTAGGAATTTGTCCATTTCTTCCAGGTTGTCCAATTTGTTGGCATATAATTTTTCATAGTATTCCCTGATAATTGTTTGTATCTCTGAGGGATTGGTTGTAATCATTCCATTTTCATTCATGATTTTATCTATTTGGGTCATCTCCCTTCTCTTTTTGAGAAGTCTGGCTAGAGGTTTGTCAATTTTGTTTATTTTTTCAAAAAACCAACTCTTGGTTTCGTTGGTCTGCTCTACAGTTTTTTTAGATTCTACATTGTTTATTTCTGCTCTGATCTTTATTATTTCTCTTCTTCTGCTGGGTTTAGGCTGCCTTTGCTGTTCTGCTTCTATTTCCTTTAGGTGTGCTGTTAGATTTTGTACTTGGGATTTTTCTTGTTTCTTGAGATAGGCCTGGATTGCAATGTATTTTCCTCTCAGGACTGCCTTCGCTGCGTCCCAAAGCGTTTGGATTGTTGTATTTTCATTTTCGTTTGTTTCCATATATTTTTTAATTTCTTCTCTAATTGCCTGGTTGACCCACTCATTCGTTAGTAGGGTGTTCTTTAACCTCCATGCTTTTGGAGGTTTTCCAGACTTTTTCCTGTGGTTGATTTCAAGCTTCATAGCATTGTGGTCTGAAAGTATGCATGGTATAATTTCAATTCTTGTAAACTTATGAAGGGCTGTTTTGTGACCCAGTATAGGATCTATCTTGGAGAATGTTCCATGTGCACTCGAGAAGAAAGTATATTCTGTTGCTTTGGGATGCAGAGTTCTAAATATATCTGTCAAGTCCATCTGATCCAATGTATCATTCAGGGCCCTTGTTTCTTTATTGACCGTGTGTCTAGATGATCTATCCATTTCTGTAAGTGGGGTGTTAAAGTCCCCTGCAATTACCACATTCTTATCAATAAGGTTGCTTATGTTTATGAGTAATTTTTCTAGATATTTGGGGGCTCCGGTATTCGGCGCATAGACATTTATAGTTGTTAGCTCTTCCTGGTGGATAGACCCTGTAATTATTATATAATGCCCTTCTTCATCTCTTGTTACAGCCTTTAATTTAAAGTCTAGTTTGTCTGATATAAGTATGGCTACTCCAGCTTTCTTTTGGCTTCCAGTAGCATGATAAATAGTTCTCCATCCCCTCACTCTCAATCTAAAGGTGTCCTCAGATCTAAAATGAGTCTCTTGTAGACAGCAAATAGATGGGTCTTGTTTTTTTATCCATTCTGATAGCCTATGTCTTTTGGTTGGAGCATTTAATCCATTTACGTTCAGTGTTATTATAGAAAGATACGGGTTTAGAGTCATTGTGATGTCTGTATGTTTTATGCTTGTAGTGATGTCTCCGGTACTTTGTCTCACAGGATCCCCCTTAGGATCTCTTGTAGGGCTGGTTTCGTGGTGACAAATTCCTTCAGTTTTTGTTTGTTTGGGAAGACCTTTATCTCTCCTTCTATTCTAAATGACAGACTTGCTGGATAAAGGATTCTCGGCTGCATATTTTTTCTGTTTAGCACACTGAAGATATCGTGCCAAGCCTTTCTGGCCTGCCAAGTTTCAAAAGAGAGATCAGTCACGAGTCTTATAGGTCTCCCTTTATATGTGAGGGCACGTTTATCCCTTGCTGCTTTCAGAATTTTCTCTTTATCCTTGTATTTTGCCAGTTTCACTATGATATGTCGTGCAGAAGATCGATTCAAGTTACGTCTGAAGGGAGTTCTCTGTGCCTCTTGGATTTCAATGCCTTTTTCCTTCCCCAGTTCAGGGAAGTTCTCAGCTATAATTTCTTCAAGTACCCCTTCAGCACCTTTCCCTCTCTCTTCCTCCTCTGGGATACCAATTATGCGTATATTATTTCTTTTTAGTGTATCACTTAGTTCTCTAATTTTCCCCTCATACTCCTGGATTTTTTTATCTCTCTTTCTCTCAGCTTCCTCTTTTTCCATAACTTTATCTTCTAGTTCACCTATTCTCTCCTCTGCCTCTTCAATCCGAGCCGTCGTGGTTTCCATTTTGTTTTGCATTTCGTTTAAAGCGCTTTTCAGCTCCTCGTGACTGTTCCTTAGTCCCTTGATCTCTGTAGCAAGAGATTCTCTGCTGCCCTCTATACTGTTTTCAAGCCCAGCGATTAATTTTATGACTATTATTCTAAATTCACTTTCTGTTATATTATTTAAATCCTTTTTGATCAGCTCATTGGCTGTTGTTATTTCCTGGAGATTCTTCTGAGGGGAATTCTTCCGTTTGGTCATTTTGGATAGTCCCTGGAGTGGTGCGGACCTGCAGGGCACTTCCCCTGTGCTGTGGTGTCTAACTGGAGTTGGTGGGCGGGGCCGCAGTCCGACCTGATGTCTGCCCCCAGCCCACCGCTGGGGCCACAGTCAGACTGGTGTGTGCCTTCTCTTCCCCTCTCCTAGGGGCGGGATTCACTGTGGGGTGGCGTGGCCCATCTGGGCTACTTGCACACTGCCAGGCTTGTGGTGCTGGGGATCTGGCGTATTAGCTGGGGTGGGTAGGCAAGGTGCACGGGGGCAGGAGGGGAAGGCTTAGCTCGCTTCTCCTTAGGTGATCCACTTCAGGAGGGGCCCTGTGGCAGCGGGAGGGAGTCAGATCCGCTGCCGGAGGTTTGGCCCCGCAGAAGCACAGAGTTGGGTGTTTGCGCGGAGTGAGCAAGTTCCCTGGCAAGAACTGGTTCTCTTTGGGATTTTGGCTGGGGGATGGGCAGGGGAGATGGCGCTGGCAAGCGCCTTTGTTCCCCGCCAAGCTGAGCTCTGTCATCAGGGGGCTCAGCAACTCTCCCTCCCTTTGTCCTCCAGCCTTCCCACTTTCTGAGCAGAGCTGTTAACTTATGACCTCCCAGACGCTAAGTCGCACTTGCTGTGGGAACACAGTCCGTCTGGCCCCTCCGCTTTTGCCAGCCAGACTCGGGGGCTCTGCTTGGCCGGCGAGCCGCCCCTCCTCCCCAGCTCCCTCCCGCCAGTCCGTGGAGCGCGCACCGCCTCGCCGCCCTTCCTACCCTCTTCCGTGGGCCTCTCGTCTGCGCTTGGCTCCGGAGACTCCATTCTGCTAATCCTCTGGAGGTTTTCTGGGTTATTAGGCAGGTGTAGGTGGAATCTTAGTGATCAGCAGGACGCGCGGTGAGCCCAGCATCCTCCTATGCCGCCATCTTCCCTCAGAAATTATTAGTCATTTTTTTAACTCAAATACTGCTTATATACTAACACTGTTTGAATGTATTACTAACATGTATAACTTTTATTTATTTTGCATGTATCACTCGATCTTTGAAGCAATATTTATTTGCATATTCCTGTAAAAAGTAGTAAATATTATTTGTGGATGGGGAAACCTGAAACACAGAATGGTTCAAATTACTTTTCTAAAGACATGTCACCAGAAGTAACAATGAAATATTTGTGTTGAATATTGGGAGTTGAATGAAAAAAAAAAAAAAAACACTAGAAAATATGTTATATTTTTCAAGGAAATATAAATATTAAGCTTTTTATGGCAATAAAAATAATATAATTTATTATTGATTTTTTAAATGTGTCTAAAGGACAAATAAGACCATTTATCTAATTTATGTTTATGTTTCATAAATATACTGTGAGGTGTGAATTTTCAAAATCAACTGATAAATATCAATAGTCCTGTCAGAGAAGGTCAGGAGTAGTGTTGTGGATCTAACCTAGCTGTGCAGTAAAAAGAAATCTCAGGGGGTGCATGGAAATATTAATCATATTTGCAGAAAACAATTAAATTCTATAAAGCTTATAACAGTTTTAAAATAATGATACAGTTGACAAAAGCTTGGAGGTTGGCTGGAAAATGGATGTATAAGGGCACAAATTGTTATCATAACTTAATAGTAGTACATAGATATTATCTAAACATGATGGATCCAGAAATGGAGCTAAAGAAGATATTTTAAAATTTACAAAGGTACCCACTAGACAAACTGAAAGTAATAATAATGCAACTAATAACAGCTGAATGATAAGGACAATGAGTGAAGCAGAGGTATATGTAAGTTAGATAAATATTTGACTTTTATGAAATTATAAATCCAGAAGTAAGAGTTTTAAGAATATTGCTTAAGATGGGGCACCTGGGTGGTTCAATCACCTCATGGTTTGTGGGTTCGAGCCCTGCGTCAGGCTCTATGCTGACAGCTCAGAGCCTGGAGCCTGCTTCAGATTCTGTGTCTTCCTCTCTCTCTGCCCCTACCCCGCTCATACTCTGTCTCTCTCTGTCTCTCAAAAATGAATAAAGGTTAAAAAAATTTAAGGAATATTACTTATGAGTGTTTAATAACAACTGGAAGAGTTAAAAACATAAATAATTCTAAATGGTTAGTGTGTTTTTGTGAATTTGTGTGGTAGAAGACTATACATATACTATGTAATGTCATTTGATTTTCTTGCACTATACAATAAATGAATGTACCATCGTATTATTTAAACATTTGCTCCATCACTAATGTGCTTGTCTATGGTCTTTGTGTAGCTGTATCGTCTGTGCTGGGCTCTTCGGAATAGTACAGAGGAACGAATTGATTTAGATGCAGAAGAGAAAAGACATGAGGAAGTTGATAATGATGTTGATGAAGGTAATATCTGGTTTACATTTGGTTTTCATGTAGAAATTCTGTGTACCTGAACTGGTTTCATGTTTGCTTAATTTTTTTAATGCCACTAAATTCAGTTTCTGAAAAAGCTGTTAGATTTATGGTAAACTGAAACTTTAAAATCTTATCTTCCCCAAAGCTAAAGATAATTCATTACAAATGAAATATCCCCATTCATCCACCTGTCCATCAGTCTGTCTGTCCAGTCAACCATCATTTATCCATGGAACTGTGTACCAGCTCTAACATGAAAATCAATCCAGTGTCTCCTATTCCTAGTCACATATTAAATGTTCGACAAATCAATCTTGATTGATAGTGATTAAGCATCTAGCATCTAGTCCTACCTTTTTCTTCAACTTTTTTTTCTCACTATTCTCTCCAATATACCATCCATTCCAGCCAGGCAGATTTCTTCACCTTCCTGCCATGTATACCAAGCTCTTAGAATATTTCTACTTCCTCTCTGAGAGAGAAAAAGTTGCCTATTCTTTGACACTAGGTTCTAATTTCATTGCCTTCATTGAAACTTCTCTAGCATCCACCTCATAGCTCTTTGTTTACCTGGCATTTTTTTTAACTTATTTTATTTTATTTTTGAGAAACACACAAAGAGAGAGAGAGACAGAGAGAGAGAGCACACACTAGTGGGGAGGGGCAGAGACAGAGAGGGAGACAGAGGATCTGAAGCAGGCTCTGTAATGACAGCAGAGAGCCTGATGTGGGGCTCAAACCTATGAACCGTGAGATCATGACCTGAGCCAAAGTTGGATGCTCAACCGACTGAGCCACCCAGGCGCCCCTACCTGGAATTTTTAAAACCATTGACAAAGTTTACCACTTCAGGATATGTTGTCTGGAACTCCACACTAATTGTTTCATTTGATTTGGCTTGGGATCTTCAACTTGAAGGAAGGATGAATGCCTTCTACTGCTTTTGGATTTTTATATCAGTATTCCTGAGTAAGACTGGACTACATAGTTTTCCTTTTTTGTACTTTATCTGGTTTTGGTATTAAGATCATAGTGTTCTTGGGGCATTTAGGTGGCTCAGTCAGTTAAGTGTCCGACTCCAGATTTTGGCTCAGGTCATGATCTCAGGGTTATGGGATGGAGCCCCGCATTGGGCTCTGCACTGGGCTCCACGCTGAGCTCCACACTGGGCATGGAGCCTGCTTAAGATTCTCTCTTTCTTCCTCTACTGCTCTCTCTCTCTCTCCCAAAAATAGATCTTAGTGTTCTCATAGAATGAATTGGAGATATTTCAATAAGAGTAGAATGATATCTGCATCAAAATTTTGGTATTTTGCCAATAACAGCATTAGGCATTGGGGGGCTGGTGAGTGTGTGTGTGTGTGTGTGTGTGTGTGTGTGAGAGAGAGAGAGAGAGAGAGAGAGAGAGAGACTTTTAAACTGATTAAATTTGTGTTTAATCAATGCCTATAGAGCTATTAAAGTTTCCATTTCTTGGATAATCAGTTTGGGAAAATTATGTTTCCTAGGATTGTGTCTATTTAATACACACTTTAAATATAATTACATGAAGTTATTTATACTATTTATTGGCTTTTCTATCCCTACTACCTCTGTAGTTATGCCTTCCCTTTTATTCTTTATGTAATTATTTATGATGTCTCTTTTTTCTTGATAAATTTCACTAAAGACTAGCCTATTTTACTTCTCTTAAAGGACCAACTTGGACTTTGTTATTTTTCTCTATTGTTACCCTTCTTTTCTATTTTATTACTTTCTGTCTCATTTGTATACCCTTCCATTTACTTTATTTGGGTTTATTGTTATTTTTTTCTAACTTAAATTGAATATTATTTCATTAATTTTCAGTCTCCCTTCTTATATAATGTAAATAAGTAAGGCTACACATTTTTCTCAGAGTGATGTTTTTACTACATCTCACTTCTTTTATTTTGTAGAATTTTCTTTACCATTCATTTATAAGAATAGTCTCACATTCATTATGGTTTTTTCATGGAAATTTGAACTTGGAAGTATGTTTTAAATTTTCTAATGCACAAATAGCATTGTACTTAGAGCTTTTGTATTTTTGCCAATTTATCTTCAGGACAGACTTTGAGAAGTTTGAGTTTGGGGTCAAAGAGCTAATGCCAATGCAATTTTGCTGTACACTGCCAAATTCCTTTCCATGAGAGTTGAACCATGCTTTCCTAGCAACAATGTGTGAGAGTACCTGCTTCCACCCAGACTAACATAGTATATTGTGAAACTTATTTTTAGTGTTTTATTTATTTTTGAGACACAGAGAGAGAGAGACAGAGAGAGAGAGAGAGACAGAGCACGAGAAGGCAAGGGGCAGAGAGAGATGGAGACAAAGAATCCAAAGCAGGCTCCAGGCTCTGAGCTGTCAGCACAGAGCCTGACGTGGGGCTCGAGCCCATGAACTGCGAGATCATGACCTGAGCCAAAGTCAGATGCTTAACCAACTGAGCCACCCAGGCATCCCATTGTGAAACTTTTTAACTTTTGTCATGGACAAATGAGTAGTAGTATCTCAATGTCATTTTTCTTCAAATTTCTCTTTTTTGAGTAAATTTAAAAACTGTTTATTGATGTATGTATATATGTCTGCATGGAGTTGTTGGTAGTCTTTTATTCTCTACTTCAAAAGCTCATTGTACATTAAGGATATTAAACCCCTTGTAGTATAAGATGCATATATTTTTCCTCAGTTTGTCACTTGTTTTTACTTTGTTTATTGTATTTTTACTTTGTTGTATTGTGTTGTATTGTATTGACATAAGTCATGCAAAAGTTTTCTATTGTTATATAATCAAAGTTATCTATATTTTTCTCAGAGATTCCTCCAACACTTAAAAGTGTTTGTAAGTTTTTTCAGTTTTTTTTAAGTTTTTATGTATCAGTTTCTTTTATTTTTTTTATTATATTAAACTTATTGTCAAATTAGTTTCCATACAACACCCAGTGCTCATCCTAAAAGATGCCCTCTTCAATGCCCATCACCTACCCTCCCCTCCCTCCCACCCCCCATCAACCCTCAGTTTGTTCTCAGTTTTTAAGAGTCTCTTATGCTTTGGCTCTCTCTCCCACTCTAACCTCTTTTTTTTCTTTTTTTTTTCCTTCCCCTCCCCCATGGGTTTCTGTTAAGTTTCTCAGGATCCACATAAGAGTGAAAACATATAAAAAAAAAAAAAAAAAAACTTAAAAAAAAGTGATTGTAATCATCCTTTACAGTCATCTGTACTCCATTGGCAGGGATATTATTTCCCATGTTTTGTGATCATTCATTTATCTTTCTTTGTTTCATATAATCCTGAGGAACCTCATGGATGTCTCAAGAAGGCTTATGACTTATTCTGTGGTTTGCAGAAGAAAAGCCCCAAGTTGAGCAGAGAGGAGGAAGAAGCCCAAAAAAAGAAGTTGACAGACACATCTGAGAAGCCTTTATGGAGGGCTATAGTGAATGTCAATGCCATTCTTCTCCTGGCAGTGGCTGTCTTTGTCCATGGGTATTTTGCCTGAACTCTATCTAAGCCACTAAATATTTATTAAGCAAAGGATAATTTTATTGATTTTTTCACTTTTAGAGTTTGTTGTGTTTCAGAAGGGAGATAATTTCAAAAGGGATGAAGCAGTGGGTAATTTTATCATATGAGATGACTAGACTATAGACCTGATTTTTAGTTTTTGTTGTTCTTTTATGTCAATTAAAAAAAGAGTTGATAATTTAGAAAGCCAGGGAGCTGACTCTATATTTTTGTGTAAACTAGAAGCATTGTGTCTAAATTTTTTTTATAGCTCACCAGGTAGATTTCCC
Organism: Panthera onca; assembly: GCF_046562875.1. Lineage (NCBI taxonomy): Eukaryota > Metazoa > Chordata > Mammalia > Carnivora > Felidae > Panthera > Panthera onca. Next base: position 20,027,670 of record NC_138350.1, read on the forward strand.
TACCTTACATTTGCTTTCTATTCCCGAGATTTCCATGTAGAAGGAATGCCTCTCCCAACTCTGCCTCACATAGTAACCTCCTCATCTATAAAACAGTGACCTTTTCCTCTCAACTTCACTTCACTGACCTCAAGGAAAATAGGAATATTTCCTAAGAGTTGAGGGGAGGTGAGCTAGAAATGTCTGTTGTAAATATTTTTATGAATTTACTGGAAATTATTACCTTCGGTCTTAAATAAAACCATTCCAGTAAATGTTAGCATATTAAGCCATTGATTTCTTAAGCTACTTTATAAAAATATAATTCACATACCATAAAATGCACCTACTTACAGTGTACAATTCAGTGTATTTTAGAATATTCACAGTTATTCAACAATTACCACAATCTAATTTCATATACTAACATTAATTTGTTTATTGACATTGTTATTTGGGAATATATATTTCTCTGTATTTCTGTGTTATTTTGACATTCTGAATGACAGTTATCTTTTTGTAGGATTATATGTAGTTTTAAAACACACCTTTTTAGAAGTAAATCAGCACATGAAAATGTTTTTAAAAAATTGCGTAAGAAACATCTATCATAGGTTTGAGTGGAAGAGAGCCAAAGCATAAGAGACTCTTAAAAACTGAGAACAAACTGAGGGTTGATGGGGGGTGGGAGGGAGGGGTGGGTGGGTGATGGGTATTGAGGAGGGCACCTTTTGGGATGAGCACTGGGTGTTGTATGGAAACCAGTTTGACAATAAACTTCATATATTGAAAAAAAAAGAAAGATCTATCATATTGCTACAAAATTCAAACAATTCTTTGTTCTGTGGAATTAAATATAATACTCTCCACTGACAATCTATCACTCCCATCTACTCCCACTAACTTTACAGAAGAATAACTGTTAATAGTTTAGAGCATATGTTAAAGTAATTTTTCTATTTTTACACATATTTTCACACTCTGCAATCTTATTCTATATGTTGTACTGTGACTGGCTTTGCCATATAAAATTTATCTTGGAGATCTCTGCCTGTTAATACATATGGGTACAGCTCCTTTTTAATAGTTGCACATTATTCCATGAAATCATTTGCCACAACTTGACCATTTTTCTACTGAAAACCATGCATGTTGTTTTCAATTATTTACTATTATCAATGATACTCTACCATATGTACCTGTATATTCATCTTTTGGTACATTAACAGCTTTGTTTTCTTTAATAATTGATTCTTAGGAAAGGAATACTGGAACAAGGGGTATGAACATTTAATAATTTGATAAATATTCAAAAGTTATGTTCCAAAAATGATTCACCAATTTATATTCTCACCATCAGTGTATGAAAATTCCTATTTATTCACACCCTTAATTACAGAGTATGTTATCAATTTTAATTCATTTTTGTCAATTTGATGAGTGAAAAATAATTTAATTTTTTAAATTTATGTTTCTCCACTTAATGAGATTTTATGTATTTACACATATTTGTTAGCTATTTGTGTTTTTTTCTTCTGTGAATTTCTTGATATATTTTACCAATTTTCTAATTCATTTATAGATATTCTTTAGTCTATATACTTATTAGTTGCATTTGAATTGCAAATATTTTTTCTTGAAGTCTTGCCTTTTAATTTTATGCTGTTCTTGAGTATACAGAAGCTCTAATTTTTATTTAGTAAGATATATTCATCTTTTCCTTATAGCTTCTGGGTTTTGTGGCTTATTCTCAGTGGCTTACTTTGTCCTTTGGGAGTTTTTTGTCACTGTTTTGTTATGTTGTAAAGAATGTTGTCGCACCCTACTCTATGTTGCAATTTATTTTTCTCTCTTTATAATATGTGGTGGACTAAATTAAACCCAACTAATGTAAATTACAAGAATTCATTTTAATTTCTGCCTAATAACATTACATTAAATGCATTCTATTTCCTTAACAATGTCCCCTTTGGATGGATATCCTAAATATTCTAAATATCTTTTCCACCACAAATAATGTTGCAATAATTACCCTTATACATAGATCCCCACTGATGATTTTGTAAGACAGAATCCTCAAAGTAGTATAATTGAGCAATTGAGATAGTTATTTATATTTTATTTTTTTTAATTTTTTTTAACGTTTATTTTATTTATTTTTGAGACAGAGCATGAATGGGGGAGGGGCAGAGAGAGAGGGAGACACAGAACAGGAAGCAGGCTCCAGGCTCTGGGCCATCAGCCCAGAGCCTGATGCAGGGCTCGAACTCACGGACCGGACCGTGAGATCGTGACCTGAGCTGAAGTCAGACGCTTAACCGACTGAGCCACCCAGGCGCCCCAGTTATTTATATTTTAATAGATATTGGCAAATAACTTTCAAATTTTGAAGCAATTCACATTCCTATCAACAACAGGGAATGAGTAGGCTAAGTAGTGCAAAAAGTTGTTGCTTTTTGAAAAATTGCTGATCAGTCCGGCTGGTAAAAAATCTTATAGAAGCTCTAATTAATCATATATTTTCACTTCAGTGAGTTGCCTATTTATAACCTTTTTCTGGTTTTCTATCTGGTGGTTTTTGATGGGAAACATTCTAAAGCAAAACAGGAAACCTAGAAACCACAAGAGATGAAAATACATATTTAACTAAACAAATCGTTGAATTTTTTATATCAGAAGGTAGTCCAAACAGAAGTTAACATATGGAGCCAAAAGGACATTGCAACACAAGAAAAAGAAAGAACTCCCATAAATAAATGAGAAGACAGCTAACAAGCCTGATTGTGGCACTGTATCTGGAAGGAAAGATACAGAGTTGGGCTTCTCTGCATGTCATGTAATTCTGATAGTCTAGAAAGCAGTCTACAATGGTCAATAGTACATGCCCAAGGAAGCTATTTTCACAAATTATTCCAAGAGATTTACTCCTTTGGTGAGTGATGTTTGTTTATCCTTGATTTAAATGGAGCTCTTCTAATGTGAAATCAATAAGAATTATTTAGGTTTATAAAATTTTATCTTATTATATTAAGGAAGTTCTTTTTAAATTCCCAATTTGCTAAGAGGTTGTTTTAAAATCACAAACGGGTGTTGAACTTTAACAAAAACGTATTGAGTTAATAATGGGTTTTCTTTCTTTAAATGAATCATTGAATTACTGTCTTGAAATAAAGAACACTGACAACTGCTTCACACTACATGCAAAAAGTAATTTCATTCAAATCACAGTCCTAAATATAAAAACTAAAACCATAAGAAATCTAAAAAAGTATAAAAGAATATTTTTGTGTCCTTGGAACAGATAATGTCTTCATAGAGAGGACATTGAAATACTGACCATAAGAGAAAAACTGATACATTAGACTACAACAAAATTAAAAACTTTTTTCCAGCTTTATTCAGATAAAAACAATATATAATATTGTGTAAGTTTAAGATGTAAAGTGTTATCATGAGATTGTGACCTGAACTGAAGTCAGCTACTCAACCGAGCCACCCAAGTGCCCCTCAAGATAGTGATTTCATCTTCTTCAGATATATACTCACAAGTGGGATTTTGGGGTCATATGATAATTCTGTTTTTAATTTTTTTAGGAACCTCCAAATATATTTCCCATGTGGCTGGACCAATTTATATTCCCACTAGCAGTGCACAAGGGTTCCATTTTCCCCGTATCATTGCCAGAATTTATTATCTCATCTTTTTCATAGCCATTCTAACAGTTTTGACCAATATCTCATTGTGGTTTTGACTTGTGTTTCCTTGATGATTAGTGTTGTTGGGTAACTTCATGTACGTGTTGGCCATATGTATGTGTTCTTTGGAAAAATGTCTGTTCGAGTCCTCTGCTATTTTTTTTAACTGGATTGTTTGGGTTTTTGCTGGTGAGTTGTATGAGTTCCTTGTATTTTGGAATGTTAACCCCTAATCAGACAAAAGATTTATAAAATTTTCTTTCATTCCACAGGCTGTCTTTTCATTTTGTTTATTGTTTCTCTTGCTGTGCAAAAGTAAAGAGTTTTAGTTTAATGTGGTCCCACTGGGTTTTGGCTTTTTTCTTGTGCTTTAGGTATCATACCCAAAAAATCACTTCCAAGATCAATGTCAAGGAGGTTTTTCCTGTTTTCTTCTAGGAGTTCTATGGTTTCAGGCCTTATATTTAAGTCCTTAATCCATTTTGAGTTAGTTTTTGTGAGTGCTGTAACAAGAGTCAAATTTCATTCTTTTGCATGTGGATATCCAATTTTCCCAGCACCATTTATTGAAAAGACCATTTATCCCCAAGTGAATATTCTTGGCTCCCTCAACAAATATTAGTTGACTATTTATGCATCGGTTTATTTCTGGGCTCTCAATCCTGTTTAATTTATCTCTGTTCTGTGTTTATACTAGTACCATACTGTTCTGATTACTATAGCTTTATGGTAGCTTGAAATCAGGAAGTGTGAAGTTTCTAGCTTTGTTCTTCTTGCTCAAAGTTTCTTTGGCTATTCAGGGTCTTTTGTGTTTCCATATGAATTTTAGCATTATTTACTCTATTTGTATGAAAAATGCCATTGGGGAGGGGGCCAAGATGGTGGAACATCATGGAAGTTTTTCTTGCATCTCTTATCCCTGAAATGCAGCCAGATCAACATCAAACCATCTTGTCATCTTGCACACCTAGAAAACTGATTTGAGGATAGCAGCAAAGGCAGTCATAAGACGTAAGTATATAGCTATCCAGGCCTTCCTAAAGAAGGAAGAAAGGTCTCAGATACACAACCTAACCTTAAACCTTAAAGAGATGGAAAAAGGACAGCAAATAAAACCCAAAAACAGCTGAAAACAGGAAATAATAAAGATTAGAGCAGAAATCAATGCTATCAAAACAAACAAACAACAACAACAACAACAACAAAAACAGTAGAATAGATCAATGAAACCAGGAACTGGTTCTTTGAAAGAATTAACAAAATTGATAAACCAATAGCCAGTTTGATAAAAAAAAAAAAAAAGAAAAAGGAAATAAATAAAATCAAGAATGAAATCAAGAACCCAAATAAATAAAATCAAGAATGAAAGAGGAGAGATCACAACCAACACAGCAGAAATACAAACAATAATAAGAGAACAGTATGAGCAATTATATGCAATTGGGCAATTTGGAAGAAATGGACAAATTCCTAGAAACATATAAACTACAAAAACAGAAATAAGAAGAAATAGAAAATTTGAACAGACCCATAATCAGTAAAGAAATAGAATTAGTAATCAAAAATCTCCCAAAAAAACAAGAGTCCAGGGCCAGATGACATTCCAGGGGAATTCTACCATACATTTAAAGAAGAGTTAATACCTATTCTTTTGAAGCTGTTCCAGAAAATATAAATGGAAGGAAAACATCCAAGCACATTCTATGAAGCCAGCATTACCTTGATTCCAAAACCAGACAAAGACCTCACTAAAAAAGAGAACTACAAACCAATTTCCCTGATGAACATGGATGCAAAAATCCTCAACAAGACACTAGCCAACCGGATCCAACAATACATTAAAAGAATTACTGGGGCGCCTGGGTGGCCAGTCGGTTGAGCGTCCAACTTCGGCTCAGGTCATGATTGTGGTCCATGAGTTTGAGCCCCGCATTGGGCTCTGTGCTGACAACTCAGAGCCTGGAGCCTGTTTCAGATTCTGTGTCTCCCTCTCTCTGACCCTCCCCCGTTCATGCTCTGTCTCTCTCTGTCCCAAAAATAAATTAAAAAAAAAAAAAAAAAAAAGTTGAAAAAAAAAAAAAAAAGAAAAAAAATTTTTAAAAATAATAATTATTCACCACAACCAAGTGGGATTCATACGTGGAATGTAGGGCTTGTTCAATATCTACAAAATAATCCATGTGATACATCACATCAATAAAAGAAAGGACAAGAACCATATGATCCTCTCAATAGATGCAGAGAAAGCATTTGACAAAATACAGCATCCTTTCGTGATAAAAACCCTCAAGAAAGTAGGGATATAAAGATATACCTTAAGATCATAAAAGCCATATATGAAAGACCCACTGCTAATATCATCCTCAACTGGGGAAAAACTGAGAGCTTTCCCCCTAAGGTCAGGAACAAGACAGGGATGTCCACTCTCACCACTGTTATTCAACATAGTATTGGAAGTCTTAGCCTCAGCAATCAGACAACGCAAAGTAATAAAAGGCATCCAAATTGGCAAAGAGGTAGTCAAACTTTCACTCTTCTCAGATGACATGATACTCTATGTGGAAAACCCAAAAGGTTCTACCAAAAGACTGCTAGAACTGATCCATGAATTCAGCAAAGTCACGGGATGTAAAATCAATGCACAGAAATTTGTTGCATTCCTATACACCAATAATGAAGCGACAGAAAGAGAAATCAAGGAATCAACCCCATATACAGTTGCACAAAAAAACATAAAATACTTAGGGATAAATCTAACCAGAGAGGTAAAAAGTCCATACACTGAAAACTATAGAAAGCTTGTGAGAGAAATTGAAGAAGACACAAAAAAAAAAATGGAAAAAGATTCCATGCTCCTGGATTGGAAGAACAAATATTGTTAAAATGTCAATACTACCCAAAGCAATCTACATATTCAATGCAATCCCTATCAAAATAACACCAGCATTCTTCACAGAGCTAGAACAAACAATCCTAAAATTTGTATGCAACCAGAAAATACCCCAAATAGCCAGAGCAATCTTGAAAAAGAAAACCAAAGCAGGAGGCATCACAATCCTGGACTTCAAGCTATATTACAAAGCTGTAACCATCAAAACAATATGGCACAAAAAACAGACACTCAGATCAATGGAACAGAATAGAAAACCCAGAAATTGACCTACAAATGTATCTTTGACAAAGCAGGAAAGAATATCCAGTGGAATAAAGACAGTCTCTTCAGCAATGGTGCTGGGAAAACTGGACAGCAACATGCAGAAAAATGAACCTGGACCACTTTCTTACACCATACACAAAAATAAACTCAAAATGGCTGAAAGACATAAATGTAAGAGAGGAAGCCATCAAAATCCCCGAGGAGAAAGCAGGCAAAAACCTCTTTGACTTCAGCCGCAGCAACTTCTTACTCAATATGTCTCAGGAGGCAAGGGAAACAAAAGCAAAAATGAACTACTGAGACTTCATCAAGATAAAAAAAAAAACCTGCACAGTGAAGGAAACAATCAGCAAAACTAAAAGACAACCAACTGAATGGGAGAAGATATTTGCAAATGACATATCAGATAAAGGGTTAGTATCCAAAATCTACAGAGAACTTATCAAACTCAACACCCAAAAAACAAATAATCCAGTGAAGAAATGGGCAAAAGACATGAATAGACACTTCTTCAAAAAATACACCCAGATGATGAACAGACACATGAAAAAATGCTCAATCACTCATCATCAGGGAAATACAAATTAAAACCACAATGAGATACCACCTCACACCAGTCAGAATGGCTACAATTAACAACTCAGGGAACAACAGATGTTGGTGAGGATGCAAAGAAAGAGGATCTCTTTTGCACTGCTAGTGGAAATGCCAAGTGGTGCAGCCACTCTGGAAAACAGTATGGAGGTTCCTCAAAAAATTAAAAATAGAACTCCCTATGACCCAGCAATTGCACTACTAGGTATTTATCCAAGGGATACAGGCGTGCTGTTTCAAAGGGGCACATGCACCTCAATGTTTATAGTAGTGCTATCAACAATAGCCAAAGTATGGAAAGAGCCTAAATCTCCATTGATAGATGAATGGATAAAGAAGATGTGGTATGTATGTGTGTGTGTGTGTGTGTGTGTGTGTGTACACACATGCACAATGGAGTATTACTTGGCAATCAAAAAGAATGAAGTCTTGCCATTTGCAACTACATGGATGGAACTAGAGGGTACTATGCTACGTGAAATTAGTCAGTGAAAGATAAATATATGACTTCACTCATATGAGGAATCTAAGATGCAAAACAGATGAATATAAGGGAAGGGAAGCAAAAATAATATAAAAACAGAGAGGGAGACAAAACATAAGAGACTCAAATATAGAGAACAAACAGAGGGTTGCTGGAGGGTTGTGGGAGGGGAGGATGGGCTAAATGGGCAAGGGGCATTAAGGAAGACACTTGTTGGGATGAGCACTGGGTATTATACATAGGGGATAAATCACTGGAATCTACTCCTGAAATCATTGTTATACTATATGCTAACTAACTTTGATGTGAATTTAAAAATGAATAAAATATATTTAAAAAAGAAAGAAAAACGCCATTGGAACTGTGATAGAGATTGCAGTGAAACATAGGTTGCTTTGGTAGTATAATATTTTGGGTAAAATTTTGAGTAAAATATTAATTTTTCTGATCTATGGGCATAAGATATCTTTCCACTTATTTGCATCTTTTTCAATTTATTTCATCAGTGTCTTACAGTTTTTGTTGGATAGATCTTTCACTTTTTGGTTAAATTTATCCGTATTATATTGATTTGATGCTGTCATAAATGATATTATTTTCTTTATTTCTTTTTCAGATTTATTGTTTATTGTACACAGTTTATTGTTACTGTGTACAAATACAACTGATTTTGTATCTTGATTTTCTATCCTTAAACTTTTACTAGATTTTTTTATTAGGCCTAAGAGTATTTTGGAGGAGTCTTTCAAATTTTCTATATACAAAATCATGTCATCAGCAAACAAAAATATATTTATCTCTTCCTTTCCAATCTGCATGACTTTTATTTCTATTTCTCACCTAAACACTCTCGCTAGAACTTTCAGTACTATGTTCAATAGGAGTGGTGAGGGGAGGAACCCTTATTTTGTCCCTGATCTTAGAGAAAAAGCTTCAAACTTTCACCATTCAGTATAATGTTAGCTATGGGCTTGTCATAGATGGTGCTTTATACTCGGAGAGATTTTTTTCATGAAATAATGTTGAATTTTGTTAAATGCATTTTCTACGTATATTGAGATGATCATAGGATTTTTGTCTTCATTCTATTAATGTAATGTATCACATTTATAGGCTTATGTGTGTTGAACCATCCTTGCATCCAGGAATAAATCCCACTAAAAGGATATGATCTTTTTAGTGTACTATTGAGTTCAATTTGCTAGTATTTTGCTGAGAATTTTTGAAACTATATTCATCAGTGATGTTGGCCTGTAGTTTGCTTTTCTTGTAGTATCTTTATTTGGCTTTGGCATCAGGATAATGCTGGCCTTATGTAGGAGTGTTCCCTCCTCTTCGACTTCTTGCAAGAGTTTGAGAAGAATTGGCATTAATTCTTTTTTAAATATTTGGTAGAATTCACACAGGAAGCCATCTGGTTCTGAACTTTTCTTTGTTGGAAGGTTTTTGGTTAATGATTAAATCTCCTTGTTATTGCTCAATCTCCTTACTTGTTACCTATAACAAGTAAATTACTCTTTATGATTCAGACTTAGTAGGTTGTATATTTCTAGGAGTTTATTAATTTCTTCTAGGCTGTCAAATTCGTTGGCATATAATTGTTCATAGTAGCGGCTTATGATCCTTTGTATTTCTGTGGTATAAATTTTAATATCTCCTATTTCTGTTATTATTTTATTTGAGTTATCTCTTTTTTTCTTTGTAAGTCTAGCTAAAGGTTTGTCAGTTTTGCTTTCTCTTCAAAAAATCAACACTTAATTTTATTGATCTTTTCTATTGTTTTTCTATTCTCTATTTCATTTATTTCTCCTCTGACCTCCATCCTTCTACTAACTTTGTTTGTGTTTTTCTGGTTCTTTGGGGTGTAAAATTAGATTGATTATTTGAGATATTACTTTTTTCTTATTGTAGGCATTTATAAACTTTCCTCTTTGCCCTGCTTTTGCTGCATCCCATAAGTTTTGATATATTGTGTTTCCATTTTCATTTAAGATTTTTTTTTTAATTTCCTTTTGATTATATCTTTGATCCATTGGTAGTTCAGGAATGTGTTGTTTCATTTCCTCCTATTTGTGAATTTTCCAATTTTCCTCCTGTTACTGATTTCTAGTTTCATTCCATTTTGGTAGGAAAAGATAGTGATTCAATAATTTCAATCTTTTTAAAATAGCTACAACTCATTTTCGTGACTTAACATGTGATTTATCCAGAGAATGTTTCATGTGCACTTGAGAAGAATGTATATTCTGCTGCTGTTGGATGGCATGTTCTATATATGTCTCTTAAGTCCATTTAGTCTAAATTGTTATTCAAGTCCCATGTTTCCTTATTGATTTTTAGTCTAGATGATCTATCCATTGTTGGAAGTGGGGTATTGAAGTCCTCTACTATTATTGTATTTTTGTTGATTATTCCCTCAGATCTGTTAGTATTTGCTTAATATATTTATGTGTTCCAATGTTGGGTGTGTGTATATTTAGTTATTATATTCTCTCTTATTTTTAAATTTTTATTTAAATTCTAGTTAGTTAACATACAGTATGATATTAGTGTCAGGTGTACAATAAAGTGACTTGACACTTTAATACAACATTTGTTGCTCATCACAAAAAGTGCACTCCTTATTCCCCATCACCTATCTAACCCATCCCCTCACCTACTTCCCCTCTGGTAACCATCAGTTTGTTTCTCTATAGTTAAGAGTCTGTTTATTCATTTGCCTCTCTGTCTTTTTGCCCTTTACTTGTTTGTTTCTTGAATTCCACATAAGAGTGAAATAATACAGTATTTTTTTCTCTGACTGACTTTATTATCATTCTATTGTTGTTTCTGGATATTTTCTCTGATCCTTTCTTGTCTTTGTCACTTTTGCTCTTTCCTTTCTACTCAGAGTCCCCTTTAATATTTCTTGCAGGTCTCATTTAGCGGTCATGAACTCCTTTAGTTTTTGTTTGTTGGGGAAACTCTTTATCTTTCCTTCCATTCTGAATGATAGTCTTGCTGGATAGAGTATTATTGCCTGCGGATTTTCCCCATTCAGCACTTTGAATATACCATGCCACTCCCTCTGGCCTGCCAAGTTTCTGTTGAAAATCTCCTGCTAGACTTATGGGTCTTCTCTTGTAAGTGAAGGATTTCTTTTGTCTTGCCACTTTTAAGATTTTTTTCTTTATCACTACTTTTTGCAAATTTAATCACAATGTCTTGGTGTTGTCTTGCTTTTGTTGATTTTGATAGGAGTTCTCTGCCCCTCCTGGATCTGGATGTCTGTTTTCTTCCCCAGATAAGGAAGTTTTCAGCTATCATTTCTTCAAATAACTTTTCTGTCCCCTTTTCTCTCTTCTGTGATCTCTATAATATGAATGTTATCATAGTCAATGGAGTCACTGAGTTCCTTAAGTCTGTTCTCATCTTGCATAATTCTTCTTTTTCTCTTTTGTTCAGCTTTATTATTTTCTATTATTTTGTCTTCTAAATAAATAATTCATTCCTCTGCTTCTTCCAGTCTAATGTTCATTGCATTAATCCTGCTTCCAATCTCATTTATTGCATTCTTCATCTCTGATTGATTCTTATTTTTAACACTTTTATCTCTGTGGTGAGGGCCTCCCTGATGTCTTCTATTGTCTCAAGCCCAGTGAGTATCCTTATGATTTTTGCTTTAAATTCTCCATCATGTATGTTATTTATATCTGCTTTGCTTAGATCTCTGGCTATGGCCATATATTGTTTTTTCATCTTGTCTAAGTTTCTGCCTTCTGTGTGTTAGAAAAGCCAGTTATGTTTCCTGGTCCTGAAGGTAATGGCTTTATGAAGGAGAGATCATGTAGTGTTCAGGGCCTGGTGCTTCAGTAAATGTCTGTACTGTGTGCTGTGTGCACTCTGCTGTTGTGTTTTGGTTACTTTATCCTTCGGGTTACTTTTCTAAGAGACTCTCCTTGCCTGCTATGGGCATTGTTTTGTCTCTGGACTGAATGTAGTGAGTTTTAACTAGATGTGCTCTGGTCTGCTTGTGAAATGAGACCTGCTACTACCTCCACTAGAACTGAAGCCCTGCAGAACTCTCTGGTTGGAAGACATGGTGTTGGCAAGGGTTTGTGCTGGTTTTCTGGGGGAGGGGCCACCACGCTGAGACTGAGGAAAGCTTGACTGAGATTGAGGCAAGCTTGACTGAGAAGGGCAGTCAGGCCAGAGCATGGGCAGTGGAGGGTGAGGGGGGCTTGGTTTAAGCAAGTTAGGCAACCTGTGTTGGGGCTGTGCTGCTTCCCACAGGTGGCTCTGTGTTTATTCCGAGGGCCAGGGGAGGGAAATGGTGCTGGCCAGCTCCTTTGTCCCAGAGAGGTGTCCCTCCATGAATGCTGCCTCTCATGGAAGCATTTCAAGAAGAGAAAATAATCTAACTCCTGTGTGCCCTAGGCATTCTTCAAATCCTTGTTTCCACATCATTTGCCCCTGGTTTTTGCCTGCCCTCTCTCTGTCCTAGACAAACTTATTGACCTTTAAAACCCCAGGGTTTAAGCCCCACTGGTTGCAAGAACTTACAAATTTATTTTCAAATCCAATGGCTTTGGAGAAATATTCTCCTTGTGCAGCCCCCTGAGTGCTCTACTCTCTCTCACCCTTCTCCATGAACCATGGCTCCCTCACCTCTGCAGCACCCATGACCTATTTCTCCCTAAACCATGTCTCTGTACTTCCTACTTTCTTCAATGTGGCCTCTTCTCTCCCTTCAGTTGTGGAGTTTGTTCTGTCAGTCTTCAGGTTGATTAATGGGGTATTTAGGATGATTTGATAGTTATCTAGTTGTGTTTGTGGGACAAGACAATCCTAGGGTCCTCCTACTCCACCACCATCTTCCCTTTAGATCTACAATTGTTGTATTCTTTTGATAAATTGACTTGTTTATCTTTATATAATGAATTTCTTTGTCTCTTATTACAGTTTATGACTTAAAGTCTATTTGATATGAGTATAGCTACCCCTGCTTTCTTTTGGTTTCCACTTGATATAATGGTTTTTCCCTTCACTTTGAACCTATGTGTGTCCTTCAAGTTGAAGTGTGTCTCTTATAGGCAGAATATATTTAGGTCTTGGTCTTTATCCAGTTAGACACTCTATGTCTTTTGATTGGAGAATTTAATCCATGTATATTAAAAGCAAAAAGCATAAACACACTGGCAGCTGTGAAAGCCCTAGTTACTCACCTATTCTACTGTGACTGCTAGGTTTAATCATGGTCACATGCAAGTGAAAGCTGGTGTCAAGTCAAACTGGGGGTGGACAGGTGCACAGATGGAGGGGCTAGCTGCCATTAGGTAAGCAGTAGGTAAGCCCACTGCTGCAGGCCAGTGATAGAAGACAGGACCTGATTCAGGCCTGCGATCAGCTGAGAGAGTCCTGGCTATTAGCAAGCCATTCTGTGGCTCCAGGATCTTCCCACAGATGTGTACACAGCAGTGGAGGCAGGTGATGGGTGTCAGGCCAATGGCATGCAGATACACAGCTGGGGAAGGGAGGAGCTAGCCCCCAAGTGCACACATGGTAGTAAGGATCATCTGAAAGGGTCTAGACTGACAGCTTGCACTTGTGTGGAGTCACAGAGGACTATGCTGGCTGCCCAGTGTGAGTCCTGGACTCCAGTGGGGGTGAGGTGGGTGGGTGGAGGGAGCCAGGAGAGACCCAGGTGGCTGGCATCAGCAAACATGAATACCAGAAGGGCAAAAACTGGTGAAATCTGCAGGAAGTCCATGGCAGCTGTGCTGGCCATGCAATGGGAAAAGCTGCTGAGGTTCTATGCAGACAAGGTCACTGGGTACCACGGTTGCTACAACAGCATGCCTGATACTGGCAGGTTTTGCTTTTCTTCCTTGTTCTTAGCTATCTCTACACCCCTCAGTTTTGTGGGTCTTTAGATAGGATGAAACCAAAATGCGTCCTTCACGCAGTGCCCCAAAGGCTGGAAAAGATTTCGGTTTGGCTACTGTGCTTTTCAGAATTTCCATTTAGTTTCTTTTTATAATTCCTATTCCTTAATTGATCTTCTTATTTTGTTCACACATTGTTTTCCTGATTTCCTTTAGGTATTTTTTGTTGTTGTTCATGTCTTCCTTTAGTTCTTTGAGTATATTTAAGGTAGTTGTTTTAAAGCTTATAGATGATATAATTCTGACATCTGGACTTCCTCACAGAAGGCATTTATTTTTTTCCTTTGAATGGGTCACACTTTCCAAGGTTTTTTTGTATGTCTTATGGCTTCTTTTGTGAAAACTAAACATTTGACTACTATAATATGGTAACTCTGGAAATCAGATTCTTCCCCTTCCCTGGCTTTGCTCATTTATTGGTTGTTAAAGGTTGTAGTAGTGACCTTTCTGAACTATAACTGGAAAGACTACATTGTCAATGTAGTCACAGGAGTCTCTAATCCTTAGCTTTTGTTCAGCTGCTGTTTTGATAGAAATTTCCTTGAATTCCAGAAGCCCTCTCAGTCTTTGCAAACTAACTCTGTCCTGGGGCCCTCCTTTAACACCTAGCCAGGTTTGCACTAAGCCTAGGAATCAGACCAAGATGAAAGCCCAGAGTCTTCTCAGGTCTTTTCTGAGCATGTGTCTTGACCTGGTCATGCACATCGCTTTCCAAATTCCCCAGTATATATAGTTGCTTTCAGATGCTCTGATTTCCCAAAGACACTTACTCTAGATTTTGCCTAAGGCAGTCTATTGTAGGTTTTGACTATAATCTTAGGTGTCTGAAGCTTGTTAATTTGGCTTGCAGTGTTTTCAAGCTTTTCCAGTCTGAGTTCAGAGTTAGGTGAAATAGAGGGGAGCACATTGTGTCAGTTCTTCAGGTATCCCCCAGACAGGTTAGAACAGGCATACACAATTATTTGTGAATGTGGTCTTCTCTGCTCCCCTGGAACCAAGGAAATGGTTTCACAGGGGGAACACAGCTGTCCCCACTTTAAGAGTGACACTTTATGACTGCTGCTCCTTTAAGACTGTCACCACACTAGAGAGAGAGCGACAGTCATTATTTTGTTTATAGTCAACCTTTGGTAATGTCTTTTTCTTGATTCAGTGCTTGTTTGATTCAGTGCTTGATTCAGTGCTATAAACTTTTGACTATTTTCCTGAGTTCTCCAAAAATTGGTTCTGACAGCTTCTGTTCATTGTTCAACGGAGGTGAAAGCTTAGAGTGACCCACTCCACAATTTTGCTGGTGTCACCATTTTTATGATGTCATCCTGATTTATTTCTCTTTGAAGACTTTTTATATTCTTTGTCCATCTTTCTCCTAATGGTTTCCTCCTGTCTTTTTCTGTTGATTCACATAAATCCCTTGAATAGTCTGGCTATCATTTTCTGGCTTTCTTTGTATCACTTTCTCTCTTCATGTTCTACCTTTCTCTTTTTCTGGCCCTTTGGTGAGATGGATGTTAGACTGCCCAGGTCATATCTTTCAAGTTTTATTTCACTGTTTCTATCACTTTGCCTCTTTTTAATACATTTTAGGATAATTCCTGGGCTTCATATTTCTATCCACTAAGTTCAGTTCTAACCATTCTGCCATTTAGCCCATCCTCCAAGTATTCTATTTCCACAAGTTAAATTTTCCTTTTCAACATCTTTGGGTAGACAGTATAGTGCAGTATTTAAGAACTAGAACTCTGGAGTGAGGACCCTGGCCCTGAAGTGGTCAGAGCTGGCATATGAAAATGAGAGACAAGGAGTGTGAACCTGTAAAAAGAGCTTGTGTTAACTCACATCAAGGATATGGTGCTGAAAATGCCTTTTTTATAATTATAGATTGAGAAACTTGGCTATTTGAAATTATATAAGTGAGAATAAAATATTTCACTCATCCCTGGATGCTCTGAGTCATGTGGTTCACTGACAGAGAAGCAGCTTCAGTTTCTAACCAAGATGCTGAGCTTTAGATAAGGGGTTTTTAGACATAGCATTCCATATTTCTCTTAATTTTGAATTTTTGAGATAACAGGAACTCTGGATCTGCTTCTTAAACCAGCCTGACTATTAATCCCTTTATACACACTCTCTACTTTACTTGGTGCCTAACAACTAGAAAACATCATTATCCATATCCTGAGAGTCTTGAAAGAGCCCTCATGGAAGAACAGAAGCCACTTTGACAGAAAAGATATATTCCTGTCACTATTTGGTCAGGAGGAGATATCCATCTAAACCAAAACTAGGAGTACAGGTTCTAGAGACAGACCCATCATGAACAAAACAATCAACTTCCCTGAACCTTCACTGTTCATCTGAAAACAGAAATAGAAATGCTTAACTCACAGGTTCAAGTGTTATAAATTTATAACATTTATAATATAAATATGTACGTGCTCAATAGATATTGGTGCCCTGACTTGTCCACATCCCACCCCATTCCAGGATATTCAGAATTCAAGGAGAAACATTGTGTTACCATTGGAAGGTTGCCTTGGGAAATTCTGTGGCAGGGAGAGGAGACTGTCAACCCCTAGGCCGTGACCACCAAGGTCCATTGAAGGTCCCTGGATAAGTCCCTAAGTCTCTAAACTGCAGTTTCCTTCAAATTACTTCATGGAACTGTTGTAAAGATTAGGTGGGGTCATTTGATACTACCTACAAGGTCTGGCCCATACAAGATGCCCAATAAATGTTAGTGCTTTTTCCTCTCATGCCTCTCCCCACCATCTGCAAAATATTCTACCTGTGAAAATAAGTTTCAGGGACAACATGTATATGGTACATGATGAGTGTGAAATATAAAATAAAATAAAAGTCAAGCTGGTAAAGTGTCAAGCCTTGGCACCTAGGGAGGAGACAAGAATTAAGCAGGTAGGTCTTAAAGGTAAGAAAGGGTGGTTTCTGTACCTTGGCATTGTAACGTGCCTCAGCCATACCCACACAACTTTGGTTTCAGAAAAGAGTTTTTGCCCTAATACATCAATAAAAATCTCAAAATAAAGCCTGGGAAAGAGGCTTTTTCAGTTCTACCTTGCTGATGAAATGAATCCCCTTTGGAAATTAACTCTAAGTTGGAATTAACTCTAAGTAAACTGTTTTCAAAATGTGGTCCACAGACCAGTAGCAACAAAATCATCTGGGAACTTGTTAGAAATGCAAATTCTGTTGGGGCGCCTGGGTGGCGCAGTCGGTTAAGCGTCCGACTTCAGCCAGGTCACGATCTCGCGGTCCGTGAGTTCGAGCCCCGCGTCAGGCTCTGTGCTGACAGCTCGGAGCCTGGAGCCTGTTTCCGATTCTGTGTCTCCCTCTCTCTCTGCCCCTCCCCCGTTCATGCTCTGTCTCTCTCTGTCCCAAAAATAAATAAAAAAACGTTGAAAAAAAAATTAAAAAAAAAAAAAAAAAAGAAATGCAAATTCTCAGGCCCCACTTCAGACCTACTAAATCATAAACTCTGGAAGTAGCCCCAATAATCTGTGTTTTAACGAACCCTCCCGGGGATTCTTATATAAGCTATTTTGATAATCACTGCTCTAAACTCTTTATCTGATTCCTAAATACCTATGTACACACTGCCAGCACTTATATCAGGTGGGCAATTGCCACCAGTTTTTCAAGCAGGGGATGAATTGTATAAATTACGTATTCTTTGGGGCGCCTGGGTGGCGCAGTCGGTTAAGTGTCCGACTTCGGCCAGGTCATGATCTCGCGGTCCGTGAGTTCGAGCCCCACGTCAGGCTCTGGGCTGATGGCTCAGAGCCTGGAGCCTGTTTCTGATTCTGTGTCTCCCTCTCTCTCTGCCCCTCCCCCGTTCATGCTCTGTCTCTCTCTGTCCCAAAAATAAATAAAAAATGTTGAAAAAAAAATTTTTTAAAAAAATTACGTATTCTTTGAATTACTCTTAGGATTACAAAAGCTGACTTGGTCAGGAATTCAATATGGAGCTCTGAAACTAAGCAACACTCACCTGAACCTCCCAGTGCCAGCCAAGCAACAATAGTGCCATTAACCTCATCCACAGCTCTCTAATTCCATATTACCAATACATTAAGGCAATGGTACCTCATTCAAATAATTTCATTTACCAAAATTAAATGAAGGAGTTTTCTTGGGGCTAGATTGGGAGGAAAGTTAAGAAACTTCTCTTCACCAACTAACTGCACATGTTTCTCTCCCATGGTTTTCTTTTGTAAAGAAGGACAAGCTGCAATGCATCTTTTAGGAGATGGTGATTCCCACATCAGGGAAGAGTAGGTTCCAGTGACTTCCAAAGGTAGAATTTCTCTAAGTGAACACCAATGCCTGACTCAATTACATAAAAGTAAGCAATGCTCCCAGGTAAATCAAAGGCCCCCAGACGAAATTCACTCTGCAGGGAAGGAGGCCTGTCTTTTCATTTGAGGATATTCTTTTTAAAATAGTGATCTAAATTTAAAGAATCTTTTTTTGCCTGGTTGGACCTGATTTTCCAGTTCTATAAACTGACCATAACAAGAAGTCACTCTGTCCCCAAATACTCATCTTTCATTTGAAATAAAAAATAGTTGTCTATACTCCTGCAATTATTCTAGCACAATTTATCACTTACTGGCCCTTGGTTACCCACATGATTTAGTCTGTCCTAAAAAGACATTATGTATTGAAAGTAGTTACCTCATGTTTACTAGATGTTTTGAAGTTGAAATCATCTCCTTTGCTACTTTTTATTCAAGTTGCTAGATTCTATTTTCAACTGTCTTGGCTCCTTTTTCCTAATCCACGTCTTATGCCAACTAAAGCTCTCCACGTAGTATTTCTTTAGAATATCTAGAAAACAGAAAACCTGATGTTACAGTTTTTTTATGTTTTTATTATTATCAAAGTAATACATTTTAATTTATGGGACAAATGCTGTTTAATATAACATCTGCTTGGTATCTTTCATGTATGTATCTGTCATCCCCTTTACAAAGTGACCTAGTCACACCCAGAGGAGGTAGGTAGATGCTATAAGCACCAAGGTCCCCATTTTTCAAACAGAAAAATACACAGTTAAGACAAAATAATTTATCACAATATACACAGTGAATCATTGACAATGCCAGAAACTGAATCTAGGACAAACTAGATATGTTGTGCCCACTTCATCCACTAGCTTTCAATCCTCTCCCTTTATTATCCCAATCCTCTCCCTTTATCATCCCTTTATCATCATACCACAAACTCCATATGAAACTGAGTCTGCTGAGTAATGCCAGACATGTGAAATTCCCCACGTTCCCCTCTTCTCTGCCTCACTTAAAGGCAATATGAGGTTGTATCAAATAGTGACCTTCCTTCCACAAGAACAAGATATCCCTTTGCCTGTTGAACCATTTTTACACCTAGGAGCTGTTCCACAGCACCTCAGTTCCCAGCTCTTTCCTAAGCTAGTTTGAAATCAGGCAATACTAACATCATGACTTTTTCTTAACTTCAAAGAGTACATACTACAACATAATTGAGATTTCACAGGTGGGACTAAAAGAATTAAATTTAATTAATTATATTTAAATTACATTTTAAACACTTCTCCCTAGGAAACAGGTTCAACAAGAAATACACTCCTGTCAGCTAAAAGTGTTGAGTGCTACCACTCAGGACAGAGACCACTCTGTCCTAACTTTGGTCAGTGGATGATCACCAACCAAGACACCCCAAAAAAGAAGGGCTGTGGTCACATTTACTCATGGGGAAGAGAATTGGGTTAATTGTTTACATGTTTCAAGAGAGTGTGGCTTATTTGAGATGACGGATGTCCCAAAAGGTATAATTGCTCTATTCTGTGACATAGATCAGCTTCTAAGCTCATATGTCAACATCTGCACCATAAGGAAGAGTGGCCTCTGGAAAATGCATTCCAATTGATGAAAGTCATCAGAGTGTGTACTTTGTGCAGCCACACACACACACACACACACACACACACACACACACACACAATGTTTAACCAAGGGCCAGGCTTACGTAAAAATAAAGCAAGTATTTATAAATAAATTCCCAAATCATCCATTCAGTCCATAAGCATTACTGAGTGCCTAAGACATTCCAGATACAGGAAATGACAAAATAAGTCAAATCTCAAACATGAGGAACTCACAATGGACATCTTAAAAAAAAAAACCGGAAAATCCCTTGACTCAAGATTA
This sequence comes from Panthera onca, assembly GCF_046562875.1. Taxonomy (NCBI): domain Eukaryota; kingdom Metazoa; phylum Chordata; class Mammalia; order Carnivora; family Felidae; genus Panthera; species Panthera onca. Next base: position 20,047,713 of record NC_138350.1, read on the forward strand.
TCCACTTTCCCCACATATCTGAGACTATTTCCTGGGTCTTTCCCTTTGGGGTAAGTCTTGCCATCCCTAAGCTTTCCCTTCAAAGAGAAAACACCAAGAGCAGGGACTTGATCAAGCTCCCAGCTTCAGCTTCCATGCATTTATCAGTTTATCAGATTGATTTCTTTGTGCCAAGAAAAAACTTGACAGGGATGTGAGAGGGCAAATTTTTCTCTTAAAAAAAAAAATGAGGGGAAAAAAAAGAAAAAAAAATGAGGGGAAGGTCATATAGGGAAAATGGCATGAACCAGAGAGACCACAGCTCTTAAAGTAATAATATTCAAGGATCACAACATTGATACACTGAATCTACCTGAGACAAATTTGCATCAGACATTGCAGAGCTTCTCTTTCTTAGTCCATCTTTTCCTGGACATGACTGAGTTGGACTTTCCTTCTGCAGCTCTAATATGTACAGCTGACAATATCACACTGGCCTCAAATACATAAGTTAAGAGCAAATTAATGATTTTTCTTCAGCTAACCTGCAATTACACCTGTACACATTTATCATTTGGGCAAAATTTACAACTGGCTGGTTTACTTTAATACCACAGAATGGTACTAAAGGAGGCAGAGTAAAAGTCTGGCCTTCCCAAACACAGCCTATAGCAGAAGGCAAGGCTCAGGCAAAAAATGCATGGCAGAAAACAGCCACGGCAAGAAGGATGATGCCATTGATATTAACTATTGTTCTCCACAAAGGCTTCTCAGAGGTGTCTGTCATCTTCAGCTTCATTGCCGCCTCCTCTTCCTTTGTCATCTTGGGGCCCTTCTGTTGGTCCAGGCCACAAAACAGGTCATAGGCTCGCCTGAAACATCCTTTTTTCTCCTCAGGAACTTCTGTGTCAGGGGAAAGATAAAAAGAGAGAGAGAGAGAGAGAGAGAGAGATGATTGGGTATAGAAGCAGGAGGCACAGGGAAAGGTTTCAGGGGAGATGTCATGAAATGGAACATCTACCATTCTACAGACTTTTCCCAATTTTCTTGTTTGCAGGAAAGGAAATGGTACAAATGTTTAAGTGAACTTATTAATTATAAGATGATGGTAATAGATGAATTCTACATCTTTATGATCAAATAAATTATATTTTATCTCTATCAGGCCAATTAAAATAAATTTTGATTTAGGTAAGTCATAATCAAGCAGGAAATAATACTTTGTGAGAAAAAGTGTTAACAATGGGCTTGGAAATATGACATATGAACAACATGGAAAACCCACCTCTGAAACACATAAGCTCATATCTGTTTACCACATCACTGGAAAGCAGTGAGACTGGCATGACTCAGGAGCATATTGGCTACACCTGAAAGTTCCAAAGTTTTACAACATATCCAGCCGTGTGGTAATAATTGGTCTGAATACTCCCTGATACAGGGCAGCAACAATCAACACTTCCAGGGCTTAATGTCTGCTCTTGCATATAAACACTGTTGAATCAAACCACCCAACTGGCCCTGTCATTCAAAGCAGATGCCCACCAAGGGAACTGATTCTCTCCTCTGAGCCAGTGTGTGACACTGAAGATACACAGACCTGGATTAGAATCCCAGATCCATGGCTCACTAGATATGAAATCAAGCACACTGTGTTTTCAACATGATGGTCAGAGACTACTCCTCTCCACTCTCATTTTTTAAGAGTTACAAACTTTTAGAATTGCAAATAACCTTAGTGATTAAGCACATACATGTGTCAGAACTGGAACCAAAACTCGGGTTTATGGTTTTGCTAATTCACCTGTCTTATCTTCAAGTGTGTGTAAAATTGGATAAATAACACCTTCATTATAAGATTTTATAAGAGAATTCCCAGAGTGTAGTTGATATCAAGAAGAAATAGTCTCCTTCTATTCTTTTCTCTCATGCGTATAAGAAAGATTCCAGTCTCCTTGCACCCATTCTTTGGTTCACTCCACCAAAATAGGAGAATGGAGAGGGAGTAACAAAAGTTGGGCTCACTGACCAACCCAAGTAAGAAATTCATGGTGATCTGGATCAATAAAAAGTTGGGCAGCCTCGAGAAAATCTCTATATCTCATTTTCCTTATCTGTAAAGTTGAAAGAATTATATTTTTATTATCTTCTTAAAAGTATGATATGGTGCTAAAATGAATCTAGAGTAAGGTATTCATAATTAAAATATGTCATGATCATATTATCAGTCATGATGACAATAATGGTGATGATGACAAGATAGGTTCATGCTGCTGTTGCTCAGAGAATGGTGACAGTGACATATATTATCTATAAAAGCCCTCAAGAGATCTTAATTTATTTTACTACAATAAGTCAGGGTCATGTGTTTTCACCACGAGTTCTTCAAGAAAAAACAGAATTCAAGGTTGCCATGAACCTTAGAAGTCATTAAGCCAATTCTCTAGGCAGTGTGGGAGTCTCCACTATGGAATTCTTGATAGATGCACACTTTCTGCTTACCCCTTTCTTGACCAATTCAGTTAGAAAATTCTTCCTTAACAGAAATCAAGATGGTGATATCTATAGCCAATTCTTATAATGGAGCATTATCTCATTCAATGTTTCCAACAATGATATAAAGGTATAGTCTATCATTTAGAATACTTTTATATAAAGAATATAAGCTTTAGAAAAAATGTAATCACTTGCACAAGGAGTAAGTAGAGAGGTAAGAATTCAACCCCAGTTCTTATTGAATCCAAATCCCACACTATGTCTCTGCACTATACGGCCTCCTCACTTTGAGTTAAAATTGGATGAGTTCTATTCTGGTGAACAGGGGACATTGCACTGCAGGGCACTACAGGACCTCTTCCTTATACTTTCAAGAACAGGAGACATAGCTGACTTTCCTAACACATAGAAACAGACAGAGGGGCGCCTGCATGGCTCATTTGGTTAAACATCCAACTCTTGATCTCAGCTCAGGTTGTGATCTTGCAGTTCTTGTGTTCGAGCCCTGCATTAGGCTCTGCACTAATGATGCAGAGCCTGCTTGGGATTCTGTCTCTCCTTCTCTCTGCCCCACTTGTTCTCTCTGTCTCTTTCTCTCTCTCTCTGCCTCACTCAAAATAAATAAATAAACATTTAAAACATTTTGAGACATAGAGACAAAATGAGGAGACAGAGGAATATGTCCCAAAAAAGACAAAAAAAAAAAAAAAAAAAACAAAAACAGCAAGAGATCTAAGCAAAAGAGACAAGTAATATGCCTGATAGAGAATTTAAGGTAATGGTCATAAAGATACTCACTGGACTTAAGAAGAAAGTGGGGGACCTCAGTAAGACCCTTAACAAAGAGACAGAAAAAATGAAAAAGAGCCAATCAGAAATGAAGAACTCAATAACTGAAGTTAAAGGTACCCTGGATGGAATAAATAGTAGACTAGAGAAAGCAGAAGAACAGATCAGCAACCTGGAGGACAGTGTAATGGAAAGCAATCAAACTGAACAGGAGAGAGGAAAAATAATAATTATAAATGAAAATAGACTTAGGAAACTCAGCAATACTCTCAAGCATAATAACATTTGCATTATAAGGATCCCAGAAGGGGAAGAAAGGAAATGGGGCAGAAAATTTATTCAGCACTTGTTGGTATGAGCACAGCATGTTGTATGTAAGCCAATTTGACAATAAATTATATTTTTAAAAATAATAAATATATTTCTGCAATATCAAAAAAAGAAAAAAATATTCAAAGAAATAGTAACTGAGAGTCCCCAAATCTGGGGAAGGAAACAGAAATTTAGATCCAGGAGACACAGCAAGCCCCCAAAAATCAACCCAAGGAGGTCCACATCAAGACACATAGTACTTAAAATGGTAAAAAAGTGGCACCTGGGTGGCTCAGTAGGTTAAGCATCCAACTCTTCTTTTCAGTTCAGTTCATGATCTTGAAGTTTCATGAGTTCAAGCCCTGCATCAGGCTCTGCAGTGGCAGCACAGAACTCACTTGGGATTCTCTCTCTCCCTCTCTTTCTGCCTCTCCCCCACTGGCACTGTCTCTGTCTCTCTCAAATAAATAAATAAACATTTTACAAAATTATAAAATGGCAAAAAGTAGTGATAAAGAATTTTTAAAGCAGAAAGAAAAAGAAAAGAAAATGGTTACATACAAGGGAAACCGCATAAGGCTATCAGCTGATTTTCAGCAGAAACTTTGCAGGCCAAAAGGGAGTGGCATGATATACTCAAAGTGCTGAAAGGAAAAACAAACAAACAAACAAACAAACCTGCAGCCAAGACTATTCTATTCAGCAAGGCCATCATTCAGAATATAAGGAGGGATAAAGAGTTTCCCAGACAAACAAAAATTAAAGGAATTAATGTCCATGAAACCAGCCCTACAAGCTGGTTAAAGCTGTTAAAGGGGACTCCTTGAGTGGAAAGGAAAGTAGGAGTAAGAAAAATAAGAAACACAAAAGCAGTAAAAAACAAATATATTTATGAATATTAGTCAAGAGAGTCACAAAATAAAAGGATGTAAAGTAGGACACCATTTACCTAAAACATAGAGGAGAGAGGAGTAAGGAATGGGTTCAAGTTTAAGCGACCATCACTTAATATAGACTGCTATATGCATAAGATATTATATATAAACCTAATGGTAACCGTGAATGAAAAACCAGTAATAGATATGCAAAAAATAAGAGAAAGGAATCCAAATATATCACTAAAGAAAACCATGGAAGAAGAGAGCAAGAGAAGAAACAGAAGAACTACAAAAACAACCATAAAATAAATAACAAAATGGCAATAAGTACATTCTTATCAATAATTACTCTGAATGTAAATGGATTAAATGTTCCAATAAAAAGACATAGGGTGACATAATGGATTAAGAGGCAAGACCCCCCCCAAAAAAAAGCAAGACCCATCTATACACTGCCTACAAGAGACTCATTTCAGACCTAAAGACACATGCAGATTGAAAGTGAAGTGGGCGACTGATGAATGGATAAAAAAGATATATAAGCGATCCAGTTAAGTAATATATATGTATATATACATATACATATATATATACATATACATACACATGTATATATATATATATATATATATATATATATATATATATATAGTGGAAATAAGCATTATATATATATAATGGAAATAAATTAGAAAAAGACAAATACCATATGATTTCACTCATATGTGATATTTAAGAAACAAAACAGGGGCGCCTGGGTGGCTCAGTCAGTTAAGTGTCCGACTTCAACTCAGGTCACGATCTCGCGGGCCGTGAGTTCAAGCCCCGCGTCGGGCTCTGGGTTGATGGCTCAGAGACTGGAGCCTGCTTCGGATTCTGTGTCTCCCTCTCTCTCTGCCCCTCCCCCGTTCATGCTCTGTCTCTCTCTGTCTCAAAAATAAATAAACGTTAAAAAAAATTTTTTAATAAAAAAAAAAAAGAAACAAAACAAATGAACATAGGGAAGAGAAAAAAGAGAGGGAAGCAAAGTCTTAATTATAGAGTCTTAATTATAGAGAACAAACTGAAGGTTGCTGGGGAAGTGGATGGGGGGATGAGCTAAATGGGTGATGGGTTTTAAGGAGGGCACTTGGGCTGAGCACAGGGTGTTACATGTAAGTGATGAATCACTAAATTCTACTCCTGAAACCAATACTACACTATATGTTAACTAACCAGAATTTAACAAAAATTTGAAGAAAAAAAAAGTAAAGGGATGGAAAAGATTTATCATGCAAATGGAAGTAAAAAGAAAGCCAGGGTAGCAATCAGACAAAACTGACTTTAAACCAAATACCATAGATAGATAATAAATAAATAAATAAATAAATAAATAAATACATACATACATACATACTTGTAACAAGAGACAAAGGACACTATATAATCATAAAGGGCACAAACAAGAAGATAATAAGAGTTATATTTATGCCCCCAACTTGGAGACACCCAAATACATAAAGCAGCTAATAACAAACATAAAGGAAGTAATTGATAGTAATACAATAATAGTAGAGGACTTTAACACCCCATTTACATCAATGTATAGATCACTTAAACAGAAAAATCAACAAATAAACAGTGGCTTTGAAGACACATTAGCCCAAATGGACCTAACAGATATATTCAAAACATTCATCCTAAAACAACAGAATACACATTCTTCTCAAGTACAAGTGAACATTCTACAGAACAGATTCACATATTAAGCCACAAAACAAGCCTCAACAAATTCAAAAATATCCAAGTCATATTCTGCATCTTTTTAAACACAATGCTATGAAATTGGAAATCAACCATAAGAAAAAATCTAGATAAAACACAAATACATGGAGGTTAAATAACATGCTACTAAACAATGAGTGGGTCAACCAAGAAATCAAGGAGGAAATCAAAAAATAAATGGAGACAAAGAAACAAACAAACAAAAAATACAATGGTCCAAAAGCTTTGTGATGTAGCAACAGTTGTTCTAAGATGGAATTATATAGCAATATAGTCCTACCTCAAGAAGCAAGAAAAATCTCAAATAAACAACCTAACCATGCACCTAAAGGAACTAGAAAAAGAACAAACAAAACCCAAAACCAGCAGAAGGAAGGAAAAATAATGATTAGAGAAGAAACAAACAAAATAAATACTAAACACACACACACACACACACACACACACACACACACACAGTGGAACAGATCAATGAAACAGGAGCCAGGTTTGTTGAAATGAGGTTTGTTGAAAAGACCAACAAACTTGATATACCTTTAGCCAGACTCATCAAAAAGAGGGAGAGAGTTAGAGAGAAGACTCAAGTAAGGAAAATCAGAAATAAAAGAGGAAAAATAACAACCAACACCACAGAAATACAAAGAATTATAAAAGAATATTATGAAAAAATCTATGCCAGCAAATTGAACAACCTACAAGAAATGGATAAATTCCTAGAAACATATAAACTTCCAAAACTGAATCAAGGAGAAATAGAAAATTTGAACAGACCAATGACCAGTAATGAAACTGAATTAGTAATAAAAAAAAAAAAACCTCCCTGGGAATGCAAGCTGGTGTAGCCACTCTGGAAAACAGTATGAGGGTTCCTCAAAAAACTAAAAATAGAACTACCCTACAACCCAGCAACTGCACTACTAGGCATTTATCCACAGGATACAGGGGTGCTGTTTCAAAGGGACACATGCACCCCCATGTTTATAGAAGCACTATCAACAATGGCCAAAGTATGGAAAGAGCCCAAATGTCCAACGATGAATGAATGGATAAAGAAGATGTGGCATATATATATATACAATGGAGTATTAGTTGGCAATCAAAAAGAATGAAATCTTGCCATTTGCAACTACGTGGATGGAACTGGAGGGTATTATGCTAAGTGAAATTAGTCAGAGAAAGACAAAAATCATATGACTTCACTCATATGAGGACTTTAAGAGACAAAACAGATGAACATAAGGGAAGGGAAACAAAAATAATATAAAAACAGGGAGGGGGACAAAACAGAAGAGACTCATAAATATGGAGAACAAACTGAAGGTTACTGGAGGGGTTGTGGGAGGGGGGATGGGCAAAATGGGTAAGGGGCACTAAGGAATCTACTCCTGAAATCATTGTTGCACTATATGCTAACTAATTTGGATGTAAAATTTAAAAAGAAAAAATAAAATTAAAAAAAAGAAAAAAGAAAAAAACTGCCAACAAACAAAAGTTGAGGAACATATTTCTTCACAGATGAATTCTACCAAACATTTAAAGAGTTAATACCTATTCTCAAACTATTCCCAAATATATAAAAGAGGAAGGAAAGCTTCCAAACTCATTCAATGAGACCACTCATCCTGACACCAAAAACATTTTAAAAAATACAAAAAAAAAGAGAACTACAGGGCAATATCCCTGATGAACATAGATGCAAAAATCCTCAACAAAATATTAGCAAACCAAATCCAACAATACATGAAAAAAAAGCATTCAACACAATCAAGTGGGATTTATTCCTGGGGTGCAAGGGTGGTTCATTATTCAAAAATCAATCAACATAATATATCATATCAATAGGAGAAAACACAAAAACCATATGATCATTTCAATATATCAATAGATACAGAAAAAGCATTTGACAAAGTACAGCATCCATTCTTGAATTAAAAAAAAACAAAAAACAACAACAAAAAAACCTCAATAAAGTAGGTTTAGAGGGAACATACCTCAACAGAATAAAAGCCATATATGAAAAACCCCCACAGTGGACATCACACTCAGTGGGGAAAAACTGAGACCTTTCCCCCTAAGGTCAGGAACAAGACAGGATGTCCACTCTCACCACTTTTATTCAACATGGTACAGGAAGTCCTAGTCACAGAAATTAGATCATGAAAAGATTAAAAAGGCATCCAAATTGGTAAGGAAGAAGTAAAACTTTTACTATTCACAGATTACATGGTACTATATACAGAAAACCCTAAAAGACTTCACAAAAAAACTACTAGAACTGATAAATGAATTCAGTAAAGTTGTGGGATGTAAAATCAATACACAGAAATCCATTGCATTTCTATACACTAATAATGAAGTAGCAAAAAGAGAAATCAAGAAAACATTTCAATTTCACCAAAAGTAATAAAATACCTAGGAATAAACCTAACCAAGGAGGTGAAAGACCTGTACTCTGAAAACTATAAAACATTGATGAAAGAAATTGAAGACAACACAAAGAAATGTAAAGATAGTCTAAACTCATCCATACTACCTAAAGCAACCCACAGATTTAATGAAATCCCTATCAAAAATACCAACAGCATGTTTCACAGAACTAGAAAAAATAATCTTAAAATTTGTATGGAACCACAAAAGACCTCAAATAGCCAAAGCAATTTTGAAAAAGAATAAAACTGAAGCATCACAACCCCATATTTTAAGATATACTACAAAGCTGTAGTAATCAAAACATGGTATTGACACAAAAATACAAGAATATGCAATGGGAAAGAGTCTCTTCAAAAAATGGTGTTGGGAAAACTGAGCAAAAGAATGAAACTAGATTACTTTCTTACACCATATACAAAAATAAACTCAAAACGGATTAAGGACCTAACTGTGAGACCTGAAACTATAAAAATCCTAGGAAAGTACAGGCAGTCATTTTTCTGACATCAGCCATACCAATATTTTTCTAGATTACATCTCCTGAGACAAGGAAAACAAAAGCAAAAATAAACTATTGAGACTTCATCAAAATAAAAACTTCTGCACAGCAAAGGAAACAATCAATGAAACTAAAAGGCAACCTATGGAATGGGAGAAGATATTTGCAAATGACATATCTGATAAAGGGTTAGTATCCAGAATATATTAAAAATTTATACAACTGAACACAAAAAAAAAAAAACCCCAAATAATCCAATTTAAAAACAGACAGAAGACATGAACAGACATTTCTCCAAAGAAGACATCCAGATGGCCAACAGACATGAGAAGATGTTCAATATCATTCGTCGTCAGGGAAATGCATATCAAAACTACAATGACTACTTAACACTTGTAACAGTGGCTAAAATCAAAAACACGAGAAACAAATAGCATTGGTGAAGATGTGGAAAAAAAGGAACTCTTGTGCACGGTTGGTGGGAATGCAAACTGGTGCAGCCACTGTGAAAAACAGTACAGAGGCTCCTCAAAAAATTAAAAATCAAATTACCATATGATACAGTAATCACACTACTGGGTATCTACCCCAAAATATGAAAACACTAATTCATAGGGGTACCTGGGTAGCTCAGTCAGCTAGGCATCCAACTTCAGCTCATGTCATGATCTCATGTGTCATGGGCTCAGGCCTTACATTAGGCTCTGTGCTGATAGCTCAGAGCCTGGAGCCTGCTTTGGATTCTGTGTCTCCCTCTTTCTCTGCCCCTCCCCTGCACACACTCTGTCTCTCTCTATCTCTCAAAAATAAATAAACATTTAAAAATTTTAAGAAAGAAAACACTAATTCATAAAGATATATGACCCTTATGTTTATTGCAGCATTACTTACAATAGCTAATTTATTGAAGTAGCCCAAGTGTCCATCAATAGATGAATGGATAAAGAAGATGTGGTATATAGATACAATAGAATATTACTTAGCCATAAAAAAGAATAAAATCTTGCCATTTGCAACAACAGGGATGGACCTAGAGGTACTTCTAAGTGAATAAGTCAGTCAGAGAAAGACAAATACCATATGATTTCACTCATATGTGGAATTTAAGCAACAAAACAAACAGACAAAAAAAGACTCTTATCTATATAGAATACACTGATGGTTACCAGAGGAGAGGTGGGGTGATAATAAATTAGGTGAAGGGGATTAAGAGCACACTTACCTTAAGGAGCACTGAATAAAGTATAGAATTGTTAAATCACTATATTATACACATGAAACTAATGTAACACTGTATGCTAACCACACTGGGATTAAAATAAAAAATAAAAATAAAATGGTGCTAGGGCAACTGGATAATCATATAAAAAATAAAAATAAAAATAAAATAAAATAAAATAAGATTCCACTCATCAGTCTTAAATTTGCCCTCTGGTACATAACTAACCTCTTCTTCTACATTAAAACATGCAAAAGACTTCTCATCCATGTCCCTTTTAAATCTATGATATTCTTACTCAGTGTGGAGACATTTTTGGAAGTGGGAGAAGCAGGTAGCATGTCCATGTCTCCCTGCTCCAAGGAAGCAGAAAATGTCTACCTTTTTCAACAACATGGTCAACTGCTTGTGGCTCTAGATTCTTTCCAGTACATGCAGAATCACAGGTTTCAAAACTAAAAGGTCTTTAGAGACCAAGAGAAGATTGTATCAGAGCTGGGATAATAGGCAAAGCCACTTCCTTCCTGACTCTCAATTCACATGTCCATAAAATAAGGCCATAAGACCAAATGATATCTAGAGCCCTTTCCAGAGCTAGGGTTATATATTTCTGATGGCCATATTCAGAACTTATTCTGCTGCATCTGTGCTCCCCTTCAGATGGAGTGATGTGACTTCCAGTCCAGCACCAGATAAAGCACATATGATCTTGCACTCCCACACCTCTACATACCATACATCTCCACAACCATCCTAAATGTGTGCACCACTCCCAAGTAGGGAGAAAAAGCTCCGATATATAAGCTGAGGAAAGCATTTCCCCATGATCAGGATAAGTCTCTAAACACTGACTATGCATTATCTTACTGGACTTCAGGGAAATTTGATTTTCTAAATCTGATGTGGTAAGCTGATGAGACATAAGACCCCAAGAGCCTCTCACCCATCTTCCTGATGTCACTAGAACTAACCATAGCTTAGGTTCCAACTGCTTTCAGTTCACAAGCTCTGATTCTTCCCTTGTCCTTGGCCATGCCCCAAATCAAGTCAGGGTGGCAAATACCCAACCCATACTTACATAGTTCACACTGTGAACTATGAGACATAATGAGGCTGGGATTGTTCTGCACCTCTCTCTTCCCCTTGACCAGGCCTCAGAGTGAATTTCCCATCCATTCCATCTCATTCCCCACCTCACTCCCTACTCCCTTCCAGAAGAGAGATCTGAGCTTTGATGAAGACATTTCATAAATGCTTCAGTACAGTGGCCTTGCTATTGGAGGAGTAACTTTTTAGGGCTTGGAACTAGGTTCTGAATCACAAATCACCTATTTCAATGGTCTCCTCTGGGGTTTCTTGGATGTCCTCCTCTCCTGCATCCAAGTCAATACGTTCCTCTTTGCTGTTGCGCAGGCTCCAACACAGACGATAGAGCTATGGAGAAAGCAAAACAGGTTAGCAGAAAGATCCAAATAGTGTCTTGGGTCAAGAAGTTGGAGAACAAAGATATGTGCTCAAGAAAGGAAAAGGTACATCACTTCCTGAAAGGTGTCAGTGGATAGCTAGCCATTGCTCTAGAATACAGTGGGCATTGGAGGCACTCCCAGTGAGACATTCACTTTGCCAGTGTTTGCTCAATGAAACTCAATAAAAAATGAAAACAACAACAAAAAAAGAGGTATCGTAGTTTCTCAGTACCAACAAAAACATAGATTAACAGTTCCATCTACAACATTATTTCTAAATATGGATACTTCGATGTGAATTATACACATGAATTCACATTGTGTGATATTATATTCAGAGACTAAGAGACTGCCTTGAATAAAGAAATTTTTGTTGAATGAATGAACTCTTCTCACCTATGATAACCAAATTGTTCCTTTACACTTATTTGTCTAGACCAACAGTATAAGAGTAGAGTTTTATACTATGTGTTTGTTACCTTATAAGGACATAATCTGTAGAATTATGAGCCATATTAGAATAGAGTAGAGCTGGAGACACAGCTTCTATGGACATGAAACCAGAAACTCGTAGAAGTCTGAAAATCAATTTAATGTGTTCATTCTACCCATGACCTCTTTTGGTGACTACCTTCCTTTCTCTACTTCAAGAGGAATCATGGAGCTAAATGTGCTTGGGGCTGCAATACTTGCAAACACTGAGACATCAGGAAGCATTAAAAACAACACAAAGAAAGCCAGTTGACAGATTCAGCAAAAAAACATAATGGCGGTTCTTCTGCTATAAAAGCAGTCTTTGTTTTACATCAAGATTGGTCACAGCTTTGAAAAATTCATAATGAGGTTGAAGGTCTCTTAGGGATTCCATAAGTCCCTGTGACTAAAAAGTCACTTTCTCTTTCTCTATGGGCAAAAATGACCTTGGCTAACTCTCTAGCTCTGTTCCTAAGAAACCTTAAAAAGGTAAAATGTCAGCTGTACTGAGCTACCAGACTATACTGCTTATGGTAAAAATGACCCATAATGGGAAATCTTCATCTGCATTAGGAGGGCTGTGAATAAATCTTAAACCAAGGGTGACATCTAGAGTTAAAGGAGAGTATTTACTATTTTTGGAGTCTTGAATCAATTGGACTTTGATATTGTTTGAAATTTCTCAAACTATACGGGTAATTGTTTGGAAGCTTAATTGGAAAAAATTAAGGGAATATCATACTTCAAATTTCCCTGAGTGTGGTGATTTTTGTAACTAAGTATATCCCTTGCTGGGACCCCTGGAAGTCATGCCATGGGACTATTAGAAAAAATCTAAGTTCCTATTTGAGATATGAGCATCTCAGCCAGGGTAGCCCCTGTGCTCACCCATGTGATCTCATGCCCTTGTGTTGTGCTGTCACTCAGGGTAAAGGATCCAGAGAATACCCTTTCAACTGAAATTTGAACTACTATGAAAACTTCTGCCAAAGACACATGCTTGATACTGCTTTGCTGGCACACCATGTTTTCTGTTCTGTGTCTTTCTACGTAAAACAAATTGCAAGCATGGGCTATTTTAGTCATATGAGTGCAAATGTCTAATTGAGCAAAGGGCAACCAAGGTGGGTGTTGCAGCATGAACATGAAACAAGGGCAGGACACCTCCCCAAAATGGATACTCACATGTACATCTGGAATGGGTTTGGTGAAGAGAGACACAACCACAATGACGATGATAGAAATGACAAAAAGGATGATGGCAAAATACAGGTAGTGCACACCACAGATAATTTTGGGACAGTTGCTGGGCTTCATGCAGCTCCCAGTTCCATAGGAAAATTCAGCCACCATACGGGACACCCCAATCAGAAATCCTATGATCAGTCCCCAAAAGGCTCCCTGTGAAAGAAAACCCTGGGTTAACCAATACCGAACACACAAAACAGCTGGGCATTCCTAGGGGGACAGAGGCAAAGGAACAAAAATGAAACAAATGATATCTTCAGGCCATCTGAAGCCAGAACACTGGAGTTCAGAATACGGCTAGGAGTGTGATGTCAGGCCTAAGCCTTTCAGCAGGTGTGTTTATCATGTTTCAGTGATGTGATTTTACCTGGGTCTTAAAATGAGGATTCATAATATAATGGGGTACAGTGTCTAATAACTGGTGTTGAATGTCAATCCAAAGATTTAATTCCAAAAATTCCCTTTAATTTTAAAAGTAATTTGAATCTCTCTCCCTGTAGCTACTACCACCATCAGCTTCCAGATTTAGCCATGTTCAGATGCAACGTAATTACTTGTGAAGTAATATGTATTCCTTGAATACACTGAAAAAAAAAAATTGGGTCTTTTGGAGATGGAAGAGAAAGGAATGTTTCCATCAAGATATAAATACTACTTTCTTCATTAACCTCTTTTAAGATCCAAAGTCACTGTTTTTAATTTGAGAACATAAAACTATACTATGTGTTTTTACATTAAGCTTTGGGTTTTCATATTAGAAATATGGAAAACTTTAAGAGACTAGAATTATTGGGGGACAATTTCTCAGGGTTTTTTTTTTAACCCTTTCCACCCTTCCTTCCTTCCTTCTCTCTTACCTTCCTTCCTTCCCTCTACCCACTCCCCCTTTTTTTGGTCAGTCCTCACCTAGAGAACCAGGTCTGAATCTAGACACCCACATTTTAAAAGGAGCAGTGACAAAGTAGAGTGAATTCATAGAAAGGTGGGAAGAAAGAGCCTTCATGTCAAAGGTTGATTCTTGAACTCTGCTAGCCACAGGTACCCCTGCACTTTATATCCCAGATGTTCTGCATTATCATGTCATGAGTATTTATGTCCTGGGTCTTTGCACAGGTCATTATATCTGGGAAAGCATAGGCTCTTCCCTTCCTAGTAACCTTGTTCTCACTTAAATGTCCCCTCTCGCCCTCCCAAGACAGAATTGGGCAGGCCCATCCTCCTTGCTGTGACTGCACTGTAGGCACACCTCCATGCCAACACTGATCCCACTGCTATGGAATCATTCATTCACTTACTTCTCTTTCTCCCCATCTGAACTGAGAAGTTGCCCAGAGAAGGAAACAGAACTTATTCCCTTTGTGTTGCTAGTGCCTATTTCTATGTCTGGCATCTGGAAGTATCAGATAGATAGATAGATAGATAGATAGATAGATAGATAGATGATAAGCAAAAAGAAAAAGACATTCCCCATTAACCCCCCATACACTTATTCATTCAAAAAAATATGTTTTTACTTTAGTTTGTATAAATAATATTGATAAAATCTGCTCTAGAGCTTTCCTTCTCTCTTGGCAATTAGCCTGTTCCTGTTCTTTTAGTCTTATTTGCAAGAGGCCCTTGAAAAATCTGGGAAATCTTTGACATTTTCCTCAAGATTTAGAGTCACCCTCATCAAACACAATCTCTGACCTGTCCTGAGAATCACTTTGCAGTCTCTACATGTTACTCTCCAGAGACTCTAGGCAAGGGTTTTTCACCCTCAGCACTGTGACATTTGGGCTTGAAAATTCTTTTGGGGGTGGGAGGTGAGCATGGGAGAAGCTGTCTTGTGCACTGTAGAAAGTTTAGCGGCATCCCTGGCCTCCACTCACTAGACAGCAACCCAAATCATAGCAATCCACCCAAATCATAGCAATCAAAACTATTTGCCAGACATCGCCAAATATCCCCTGGGGAAAGGGCAAAATCACCCCCAGTTGAGAACCATTACACTGTATCCCAATTCTTAGCCTTATTTTTTGAATGCCCCAGTCCTTTGTTGAATTGAATCTGTTTTTGGTTCGTGGCAATACCCAACTGGGCTTTTAGCCATACTTTACTAACTTACATTTTAGAAATCTCTCAGCTTCTGCCAATATCTATTGAAATATATCCTAAGATTGTACCCATTTTTCTAACCTGTCATAACTTGCAGGTTTTTTTCTTATTTTTCAAGGGTGTTTATCTGTGCATGCAGTTTTGTGATACCAGCAAATCTGGACTATGTTCCTAATGGCAAATGTTGAAGGAAGAGAGGCACATGTGGTAATTTTATACTTCATATCTGGGTCACTCCAGTGAGGTATTTGTTTCTGTCCTATTGGGAGAAAGAATTTATCTCTAACCAAAAATATATCATCATTTATACTGCTTCAGACAATAAGCTACATAGTCAACACCCCATTCCATCCCAGCCTTCCTCAGACATGTAGGCGGTTTGATACAGAGAGAGCTGAGCAACACTTCAGTCAGAAGGCATATCCAAAGACATCCTTTTCATGGTTCAAAACCTGTGACAGCACTCCACTGAAAATCCAAACTCTTTAGCCTGGCTTTCAAAGGAGCCATTCCTTTTTTCCCCAAAAACTTTTATTTAAAGGTTGTTCTTTCTTTTTTTTTTTTCTTTGAGAGAGAGAGAAAGAGAGACAGAGAGAGAGAGAGAGAAAGAGAGAGAGAGAGTGTGTGTGTGTGTGTGTGTGTGTGTGTGTGTGTGTGCGTGTTTGAGCAGGGAAGGGGCAGAGAGAGAGAGAGAGAGAGAGAGAGAGAGAGAGAGAGAGAGAGAATCCCAAGCAGGCTCCATGCTGTCCAGCACAGAGCCTGACACAGGGCTCAAATTATGAGATCATGACCTGAACTGAAACCAAGAATTGAATGTTTAACCAACTGAGCCACCCAAGCACCCCCCAAATTTTTATTTAAATTCTAGTTAGTTAACATATAGTATAATATTGGTTTCAGGAATAGAATTCAGTGATTCATCACTTACATACAACACCCAGTGCTCATAACAAGTGCCCTCCTTAATACTCATCACCTAGCCCATCCCCACTTACCTGCCTCCATCAACCCTCAGTTTGTTCTCTATCATTAAGCATCTGTTATGGTTTGCTTCCCTCTTTTTTTCCTTCCCATATGTTCATCTGTTTTGTTTCCTAAATTCCACATGAGTGAAATTATATGGTATTTGTCTTTATCTGATTGACTTATTTCATTTAGCATAATACACTCTAGCTCCATCCACATTGTTACAAATGGCAAGATTTCACTATTTTTTATAGCTAACTAATATTTCATTGTGTGTGTATATATACTATATATATATATATATATACATATATATATATGTATATATATATATATATATATATATATATATATATATATTCATCAGTCAATGGACACCTGGGCTCTGCTCTTTTTATAGTTTGGATATTGTTGATAATGCTGTTATAAACATTTGGTTACATGTACTCCTTCACATCTGTATTTTTGTATCCTTTGGGTAAATACCTAGTAATGTAATTGCTGAGTCTCAGGGAATTTCTATGTTGGGCTTTTTGAGGAACCTCCATACTGTTTTCTAGAGTGTTTGCAACTAGTTTCATTCCCATCAACATTCCCATTTCTCCACATCCTCACCAACAACTGTTGTTTCTTGTGTTGTTAATTTTAGCCATTCTGACAGGTGTGCAGTAGAATCTCATCATGGTTTTTTGTATTTCCTGATGATGTATGATGTTGAGCATCTTTTCATGTGTCTGTTAGCTATCTGGATGTCTTCTTTGGAAAAGTGACTATTCATGTCTTTTGCCCCTTTTCTTAACTGGGTTGTTTGGTTTTTGAGTGTTGAGTCTGATAAGTTCTTTATAGATTTTGGATACTAACTCTTTATCAGATATGTCATTTGCAAATATCTTCTCCCATTCCACAGGCTACCTTCAGTTTTGTGCATAAGCTTTTTATCTTGATGAAGTCCCAGTAGTTCATTTTTGCTTTCATTTCCCTTGTCTCTGGCAACATGTCTAGTAAGAAGTTGCTGCAGCCGAGGTCAAAGAGGTTGCTGCTTTTTTCTCCTGTAGGATTTTGATGGCTTCCTGTTTCACATTTAGGTCTTTCATCCATTTTGAATTTATTTTTGTGTATGGTTCAAGAAAGCAGTCCATGTTCATTCTCCATGTTGCTGTCCAGTTTTCCCAAAACCATTTGTTGAAAGGACTGTCTTTTTCCCATTGCATATTCTTTCCTGCTTTTCAGAGATTAGTTTACCATATAGTTGTGGGTCCGTTTATGGGTTTTCTGTTTTGTTCCATTGATCTGTGTGTCTGTTTTTGTGCCAGTACCATACTGTCTTGATGACTACAGATCTGTAATATAGCTTGAAGTCCAGAATTGTGACGCCTCCAGCATTGATCTTCTTTTTCAACATTACTTTGGCTATTGTGGTTCCATACAAATTTTAGGATTGTTTGTTCTAGCTCTGTGAAAAATGCTGGTGGCATTTTGATAGGTATTGTATTGAATATGTAGATTTATTTGGGTAGTTTAAACATTTTAACATTTGTTCTTCCAGTGCATGAGCATGGAATTTTTTCCCATTTTTTTGTGTGTGTCTTCTTCAATTTCTTTCATAAGTGTTCTATAGTTTTCAGAGTACAGATCTTTTACCTCTTTGGTTAGGTTTATTCCTAGGTATCTTACTGTTTGTGGTGCAATTGTAAATGGGATTGATTTATTGATTTCTATTTTCTGCTGCTTCATTATTGGTGTATAGAAATTCAACAGATTTCTGTACATTGATGCTATATCTTGTGATTTTTCTGAATTCATGTATTAGTTCTAGCAATTTTTTGGTGGGGTCTTTACAATTTTCTACATAGAGTATCATGTCATTTGCAAATAGTGAAAGTTTGACTTCTTCCTTACCAATTTGGATATCTTTTATTTCTTTTTGTTGTCTGATTGCTGAAGCTAGGACTTCCAACACTGTTAAATAGTAATAGTGAGAGTGGGCATCCCTCTCTGGTTCCTGATCATAAAGGAAAAGCTCTCAGTTTTCCCCCATTGAGGATTATATCAGCTGTGGGTCTTTCATATATGGCCCTAATGATGTTGAGGTATGTTCCATCTATCCCTACTTTGTTGAGGGTTTTATCAATAATTTTAAGTTTTGTCAAATCCTTTTCTGCATCTATTGAGAGGATCATATGGTTCTTACCCTTTGTTTTATTAATATGGTATATCATGTTGACTGATTTGCAAATATTGAACCACCCCTGCAGCCCAAGAATAAATCCCACTTGATCATGGTGAATAATGTACTTTTGGATTCGATTTGCTAGTATCCTGTTAAGAATTTTTGCATCCATGTTCATCAGGGATATTGGCCTATAATTTTCCATTTTAGTGGGATTTTGCCTGGCTTTGGAATCAAGGTGATGTTGGCCTCATAGAATAAGTCTGGAGGTTTTCCTTCCATTTCTATTTTTTTTTTTTTTTTGGAACAGTTTGAGAAGAATAGGTATTAACTCTTCCTTAAATGTCTGGTCAAATTCCCTTAGGAAGCCATCTGACCCTAGACTTTTGTTTGTTGGAGACTTTTAATTACTGATTCATTTCTTTGCTGGTTATGGGTCTGTTCAATTTTCTATTTCTTCCTGTTTCAGTTTTGGTAGTTTGTATGTTTCTAGGAATTTGTCCATTTTTTCCAGATTGCCCAGTTTGCTGGCATATAATTTTTCATAATATTCTCTTATAACTGCTTGTATTTCTATGGTGTTGGTTGTGATCTCTCCTCTTTCATTTGTGAATTTATTTGGGTCCTCAAAGGAGCCATTCCTAATTTAACTCTAACCTGTCTTTCTAGCATGTCTTCCATTATCCATACATACAAACTTTCTCTCAAGCCAGGTGAGATTCCTTTCAAGCCCCTGACCCTCACCCTTACCTTTGCACTTCCACCTCTGAGCCTCAGGAAGGTGCTGTTCTCTCTGCTTTGAATGCCCTCTCTTCCCTCTCAGTTTCAGTTCATGTTGATATAGCCTGAGAATCCTTTCTTATGTTCTATGCCATATTTTATCCCTCAATTACTATCTACCTTATGCTATTTTGCATATAAACTGCTTGAGCACCAGGACTTCATCCTTCACTGGGCCCTGAGAGTTACCAGCTGGAAAGCCAAGCTCACTGAAGAACCACTGAAGGTAGCCTATGTTAAGACTTGCTCCTGAGCTGCTTACCCAGGGGCTACAAACTTCCTAGGGAGTGTCATGTTGTCAGGTCAAAATCACCAAGATTACATGGAAAATGTACATCATTAGTTGGGAATGAGTTTGGAAGCTGCAGCAAGGAGGAGTGGGAGTCCAAAAGAATGTGAACCTAGGAGAGCCCTGAAGCCTTTCCCATACAAACCCTCAGCAGCACATCTTCCTGCTTGAGATCTGTGGGAAATAGAATCCCTCTCACAGAGAATATATCAATCTGGGTGGGAATTTCTGTGTCAGAGTGGTTTTTCGGGGCATGCATAAATGATACCTACCTGTTCATTGACTCTCTTGCAGAAAATAGCAAGCAGGAAGACAGCTGCAATGGGCGGTCCCAAGTAACTGGTAATGGACTGGATGTAATCAAAGAGCTGCCCACTTTGCGCTGACTGCACAATGGGCACCCAGGCAATGCTGATGCCAGTCAGCACCAAGATGAACAACCTGAAATCAAAGCCCCCACAACAGAATGTCAATAAATGGCTCTGTGTGAATAAATATATATCTCTATGTATCAGGTGTGTGTGTGTGTGTATACACAGATATATAGGGAGATAGATAGATAAATGTATATATTTATATATGTGTATATGTAATTTCATTTATTATATATCATATATACATGGTGTGTGTATGTGTGTGTGTGTGTGTGTGTGTGTGTGTGTGTAATATGATCATGGCAAGGAAAAATAATTAGCAAATTCATTCTTGAGGCTTTTTTCCTCTGTATGCTGCCTCCTTGGGAAAGTCATCTGTGCCTATGAATAACTGAAATGCACTTGACTTTCAATAGTAACCTAAACCAGCCACTGGCATAAAAGAATCACACTTTGACAAGCAGTAGTGTATAGGAATAAATGTATGGATTACATTTATCCAGACAATCCTGGATTCACATGATTTTCTCTCTGCAACAAAGGACACCTTGCTTAACCTCTCTGAGTCTCAATTTCTCCATTTGTGAATTTGGAATAATATGACTGACCTTGCTATTTTGGAATAAGGATCAACTATAGTAGAACACCTAGCAAACAGTAACCACTCAATAAATAGTAAAGACTATAATTTTTATTTTCTTCTTCTCCTCCTTCTCCTTTTCCTCCTCTTCTTTGTAATAAAATGAAAACCACAAGCCAAAAAGAGTTTATAAAGGAATGGACACTACCAAGTATTTCCGATTCTCCTCTCCTTGAGTTTCACTTCAAGTCTTGAAGAGATTGGAGGATTCCCTTAAAAGCTCCTCTTACTTGTGCTCTTGATTTAATTAGAAAGAGGGCTATGATTCCCTTCCCTTACTTACATGAATTTAAGGCAAGAGTCTTAAACTAACCTTCGTAAAGCAGTGTTTTCACTCATATATTTCTCCCTCTGGAATGTCCTTCCACTGCCCCCCATTTACCCACTACCCACCATTTTGGACTTAGTTCAGGTCTCCCTCCTCCAGGAGATTTCCTCAAGTACTGCATGCCATGCTTACCTCTCCCTTCTCTGAGCTCTTGATTGCTCTTACAGTCCCCATAGCAAAGTTTGGGATTGTTTCCTGTAAGCCTGTCTAGGGCAAGGATAAGCCCCAGGGCAGCAGTCATGGAATACACAAAAATGTGAGCTCCAACAATCTCAGAGCCAAGCAGGCCAGCCCTGCTTTGGCCAACCCAAAACAAAACAAAAAAAAAGGTTCTCTTTCCATGTTCATCTTGAGCCTTATAGATAACAGGAAAAAAATTATGAAGTCGTTTCTAAGGGAAAAACCATTCAGGGTGATAGTGCTGCCTTCTGTGAAGCAAAGTAGTAGACTCTGGCCTGGTCAGATCTCCCCTGGGTGCCAGGTATTTCATCACCTGAGAGTGGCCTGTCATTTTCCCTTTCCTTCCTTTGCCCTAATCTTACTGATGAGACCTATGAGATGGCAGCCCATACCCCTTCTGCACTCACTGTGAAACTTTCCCTTGACTGATATCACACAGACTTGATCCTCCTGATCTGAAGAAGTTGACCTGCCATAGCCCCACAAAGAGGCATTGCAGAGCTTTGGTTAGTACTCTATCCAGAGCAGCCACTCTATGAATTATGAGCACCTCCGACCCATGTACCAACTCTTCTGGCTTTCAGTATCCTATTGTGTCCATTATCCCATTTGGCAATAACGAATGTACACATAGTATTGTGCTTTAGACTTTACAGAGCATGTTCTCAAGCATACTATCACTTGACCTTCATAATGGTCTAGCAAAATGTTGCAGCAAAGGGTCAAGGCATCAGAGGCATCTGGGCCTCAGAGATGGCCCATATGAAAAGCTATAGTGTAGGACTGAGGGGGGTCACATGGGAAAGGATAATGAGCCTTGGACAAGGACTCAGTTGGTCTGAGTTCCAATCCTGGCTCTGCCACTGTCCAGACTGCCTGGATTTAGGCAAGATGAGCCTCATTTTTTTGTTGATAAACTGAGGGTTAGACTAGATGATTTCTGATGCCACATCTTACTCCAAACAGGCATTGTTTGATGATCTTCAATTTAAAATTAAATGCCACTGACATGCAAATATAACTAGCTACAGAGGTTACTCTCATTCTACCCAGGTATGTACCAATCTTCCCTAGCATGGGAGGCGGGGGGTGGGTACATTCAAGCTTTCATGGTGGGTGACAAGAAGAAGCTGCACTTACCTTCCTGCAATCATGAGTTCTTTTTCAGATGCTCGTTTTCGGATCTTGGTGTAGATGTCCATGGTAAAGAGGGTGCTGGCACTATTGAAGATGGAAGTTAGGGAGCTCATGAGAGAAGCCAACATGACTGACAGCATCAGGCCTCGCAGTCCTGGAAGAGAAGGAGGTTCTGAGTGGTACACAGAGTACCTCAGCTCTTTTGTACTTGGAAATTGTGAGGACTCAAGATTTGTCTGCCTTCTGAAACCATGCCATATTCTTTGATTTATCTCTCCAGAAAGGCTAGACATTTTAAGGAATGGACAATGGCTTTAACTTATATTGTTAGCCCAAAGCAATCAACAAAGAGATAGGGACAAAATATATATGAGGTAAATAGTTTGCAAATGAATGATGATGGTATGTGTGTGTGTTTCCATCTAAGAGGACTTTTATAAGGTCTTTTACTCAAAAAATTCATGGCATGGCAGAAAGATTCAAACTAGGATTCCAAAAATGAGGTTTTTGAGAAAGTGAAAAGTACGTAGAATAGAAGGAAATATTGCAATTCATATATCTAATAAGAGTCTAGTATGCAGAATATATGCATAAAATGTGTAACTGAATATTAAAAAGACAAAAAATCCAATTAAAAATGGACAAAGGACTTGAATAGAGATTTCTCCAAAGAGTTTCTCAAAAAATTAAAAATAGAACTATCTTATGACCAGCAATAGCACTACTAGGAATTTATCCAAAGGATACAGGAGTGCCGATTCATAGGGACACATGTACCCCAATGTTTATAACAGCACTTTCAACAATAGCCAAATTATGGAAAGAGCCTAAATGTCCACCAACTGCTGAATGGATAAAGAAGATGTGGTTTATATATACAATGGAATACTACTTGGCAACAAGAAAGAATGAAATCTGGCCATTTGCAGCAATGTGTATGGAACTGAAGGGTATTATGCAAAGTGAAATAAGTCAGTCAGAGAAAGACAGATACCATATGTTTTCACTCATATGTGGAACTTGAGAAACTTAACAGAAGACCATGGGAGAAGGGAAGGGGAAAAAATAGTTTCAAACAGAGAGGGAGGCAAACCATAAGAGATTCCTAAATACAGAGAACAAACAGAGGGTTGTTGGGGAAGGGGGTGGGAAAGAGGGGGGAGATGGGTGATGGGCATTGAGGAGGGCACTTGTTGGGATGAACACTGGGTGTTGTATGTAAGCGATGAATCATGGGAATCTACCCCCCAAACCAAGAGCACACTGTATATACTGTATGTTAGCCAATTTGACAATAAATTATAATTTAAAAAAAGAAAGAAAGAAATTTCTCCAAAGAAGATAAACAAGTAGCTAATAATCACATGAAAATATGCTCAACATCAAGGAAGTTCAAATCAAAACCACAATAAGATACTACTCTGTATCCACTAGGGTGGCTGTAATAATAATTTTTAAAAAGGACAGATAATAACAAGTGTGGGTGGAGATGTGAAGAAATAGGAGCTTCATACATTGTTGACAGTAAGGTAAAAGGGCATAGCCACTGTGCAAATAATCTTGCAGTTTCTCAAAATAAACATGCAGTTACCATATGACCCATTAATTTCACTCCTAGGTGTCTGCCCAAAAGAAATAAAAACATATGTCCACATAAAAACTTGAACATGAATGTTCACAGTGGTATTATTTATAATAGCCAAGTAGAAACAGTACAATGTCCATCAACTGATAAATGGATAAACAAAATGTGATATGTCCATGCAATGGAATATTATTTATCAATAAAAAGGAAGGAAGTATTTACACATGCTATGACATGGATGAACCTTGAAAACATTATGCTAAGTGACAGAAGCAAGACAAAAAGGACAACTATTGTATAATCCCACTTATATGAAATTCTCAGAGTAAGCAAATTCATAGAGACAGGGAGTATACCAGTGATTGCCTAGGGCTAAGGAGTTTGGGGTGAAATATGGGATGATTGCTAATAGGTACAGGATTTCTTTTGGAGATGATAAAAATTGTCTGTAATTGTGGTGATGGTTGTACAACTCTGTGAATATACTTAAAAAAACCACTGAATTGTATACCTTAAGTGGTTAATTATGTGGTATGTGAATTATAATTCAGTAAAACTGTCATCAAAAAAAAAAAGACAAGGGTGTGTTTCCAACTCTGACCCCAAGCAAGTTATGCCAATCTCTAGGCCTCATCTCCTAATATGTTAAATGGGGATAATACTACACTTGCCCAAATCAGAATAAGAGATTGTTCTTAAATTTTTCCCAATCATGGCAAGCATGGTTGGCTATAATCTCTATTACTACTTCCATACCAAGGAGAGCATAAAGTTATCCCTGCTAGGTTGGAAGGCCAGGTCATGCTGAGAGCCCATCATAGAGAGTACAGTCTTAGAAGTAAAAGTAACCTTAGAGGTCACCTAGGCCTATCATCCATTGGTAGAATCCCTTCTACATTCTATCTGCCCAAACTCTCTAGCATTAGGAGATCTACTACCCCACAGGGAGTCTGCTCCCTCTTGGGCAGTCCTAACCAGGCTGTTATCTGCCTCTTTGTGGCCTTAGACACAGTCCTTATGCTACCCAACCAGAGAGGTCTTATCTTTCATCCACTTTACCATCTTTCATATATTCAAAGATAACTCGTGTCTTCTTGAACTCTCTCTTCTCCACACTAAAGATCCTCAGTTTCTTATAATACTCTTTATAATTGGGTTTGGGGGACCCAAATATACAGAACTTGACATATTACCTCTATTAAACTTTAGCTTATTACATTTGAGTCAACATCCCTGCCTCTTGAGATCTTTTTGGAAATGATTCTATCATTCCTCTAGATTTGTATCTATAAATAATTTTATAGTTGTTTTTATCTACAGCCTTGCAAGAAGAAAAATAAAGGCTGTCTCCTTCAATTATTTTGTCATTTGTTGGGAATTTTTTAATCGTCCTTCCTGAGTTTGTACCACATGGACCACAGACTATTGGAGCTATAGAAGGAGTTATAAAGATCCGCTAGTCTAATTCCCTCACTTTTCAGTTGGTAAAACAAAAGTGCATTTCGGGGCACCTGGGTGGCTCAGTCAGTTAAGCATCTGATGCTTAATTTCAGCTCAGGTCATGATTTTACAGTTTGTGGGATGGAGCCTCACATCAGGCTCCATGCTGACAGCGTGAAGTCTGCTTGGGATTCTCTCTCCCTCTCTCTCTGCTCTTCCCCCGTTTGCATGCACATGTGCACACACGTGTTCTCTCTCTGTGTCTCTCAAAAGACATAAGTAAAAACATTTAAACAAAGGTCCCTTTCAAGGAGTTAGTAGGTAGGGCTTCAAGCCTAGTTCTGCCATTTGTTCAGGGTTTCTTCACCAGTTAATTGTTAAGCTGGGATAGAGCTCTCCCCTTTGTACTCTTATCAAACTATTTTTCACTCAATAAATATTTGTTGAACATAATTTTACAGTGGTCCGGGCATGAAATAATGGTATATCAGTGTAGGGTGATACTACACTGGAAAGAGATAGATGAATATAAGAGATATTTAGGCAGCAAAATGGACAGAATTTAGTGACAGACTGGTGGGACAACATTTACTGGCCAAGTGGAGGAGACTGAATCTTCAAATGAGACAAAAAGTTGCAGCCTAAAGGATAGGGGTAAAAAGACAAATAGGAGAACATAGTATTATGGCATCCAAGAGAAGAGAATAACATAAGAAAGATGAGTGATCAATAATGCTGAATGCTACTGAGGGGTCAAATAAGATAAAGAATGAAAAATATCTATTTAATCTAGTACAGGCAGGTCATTGTCGATTTCAGTGTTTACAGAAGCCAGATTCCAGCTGAAGGTTAATGAATGGCAATGATACATGTAAACACACAGCATTTTGTTGTCTTGCATGCCATGCATCTTTCTGTCATGTACAATTCACTCGCATACAGTGTTCAGAAATACCTACAGTCCTCACCAAGGATCTGCCAATCTAAAGAAATAACATAAACAGGGGTGCCTGGCTGTCTCTGTTGGTGGAACATGTGACTCTTGATCTCAGGGTTGGGAGTTCAAGCACATTGGGTGTAGAGATTACTTTTAAAAAAAAGTTTTTTAGCCTTAAAAAAAAGAAAAGAAATAACATAAACACCCCCCACATAGGCCAATGTAATCCAAATCAGAACTCTAAAAGAGCCAGCCGTGTGACTCTTCTAATTGCAACCTTAATTAATAAGCAGCCTGGCTCAGTTGAATAGTTAATGATTACCCCCATTTTTTTATAATTTTAATGCAAATGGTTTACCCAATCATACATCCAGTATGTGATTGAAAAAAAATTATTCAATTCCAGCCTTGAGCAGAGTTAAGCAAGCCAGACACTGAGTTGTTGTGTGGCCTTGGAAAAAATCATTTTCCTTCTGTAGGCCTCAGTTTCCTCAACTATAAAATGAAAAGGTTTGACTAAATAGTCTCTAGGTTTCCTCTCAGTAACAAAATTTTTAAGTTTCTTCTAAAACCTGATCAATACCTTTGAATTTCTGGTCTCCTGAAACCCGCTAACCTAACAAGATTTGCATCCCTTGAGCCAGAAATATATTTTTCTTAACATGAAACATGAACAGTAGTCCTACAGGTCTACACCAAAACTCTAACTATTCTGGACTCCAAGTACTCAATCTTTTAGTATAACACACTTCTCTGTAGTGAGAAGCCCCCTGGTGGCCCATCCATCTACTGTCTCCAACTTCTTCATTTAAAGCTAAAAATCACTCTGCATTTCTTTCCAGGTTTTTTCTTAGAACATCAATTCATTCCACAGGAAAAACTCCACTTAGTTCAAGCTTTCATGTTAATGTCTGTTGGAGAGCTAGAAAGACCATCTAGATAGCATGGAAAAGTCGTGATTTTCGCTAGCCCATTTTCAGTTCACCTCTTTTCCAAGATTGACTGATGGACACATGCCAGGTCTCATAGAGCTCAACCAAGTCATAAGCTGACTTCCACTGAGGGAAGACATGTTCAAAACCTGAGGACACCCAGAGGGAGGTGTCCTACTCGGCCCCAAGGCTCAGAAATGGCTTTTCCCCAGAGGGCTGCAGAAATCTACACTAAGTATAAGTCCAATCAGCCTCCAAAGAAAGACCCTGCCAGCAAGGTGACTCTCACCATTGGGCATGAGCTCCACTACCAAGGTCGGGTAAGCCATGTTGGTACAGCCAACTTCAGTGCCACAATATTTCTTACATTCCGAGGGGACGGTGCAGGCAACTTTTTCTGGAGAAAGATGAAAAGCCAGGTCAGTAAGTAGACATTGGGGAAATACTTCCAAGATTCGCTTTCTTAAAACAAGGCTTCAAACAAGACATTCCTGCCCATGGTCCTGAATTGGTTCCACAGAGAGTGCAGCTCCAAATTGAGCCCTTCTATGCCATGCCCCTGCCCCGCTGGTATGACTGTCTCCAAGATCTTACTGGGGAGAAAAAGGTTCTTAGGCAGAGGAAGGGGGAAGCAAAGCAATGCTCAGAGTAGGAAGTGAGGGGGCACAATCTTTAGCCTGGAACTCTCTACAGCTTAGCAGTAACTATTGTCTTGTTTCTCCTGAAAATCACAATGAAACTGTGGCTCCTAATTTTGAAGTTTATTTGAAGTAGCTTTTACAAGTAGGATTGAACACCAGATGACTGAGGGAATTCCTCACTAGGAATGCTGTTGGGTAGTACTTCTAAGATGTGAAAAATCTGGAGTGGAGAGAGACAGGAGGTAGTCTGGAAAGGGAAGGGGACATGATTTAGAAGCTTAGGGAAAATTTTAGTAACTTCTTTAGAATTAAAACAACAAACATTTATTATGTACCTACTATAGGTATATCCTTTAGTGCTGTTCCGTAGAGCACTGATTCATTATAGCACTGCCTCAAATATTAAGTGTGTTATATCTATTATATCATAAATTATTCAGTTAAGAATATTATTCTCATGACAGGTGAGCTAGTATAGGAGTATGAGATCACTATTAGGAGCATGATTAACAGCCAATGGCAGCAAGTACCCCCAGACTGTCCTGTCTTCAATTTGGAGAGAGCTTACCAAAGTTTCGCTCCATGGTGCTCTCTTTTTTGCCATTATTTCATATTCCAGGAAACAGTTTTGACCTATTATGGCTGACCCAAAAAAGCAAATGGAAATCTGGAGAAGCCTCAAAAGGGTCAAGAAAGACTCTATCACCCTAGATAGCAAAGTACAAGACTCGGGGCTCTTCAAGGAAATGGTCCAAGAAACAGGGCTCTGAGCACCAAGCAATTAGAGCCTGGGCAGGGTTCTTTGCCATTAAAGACACACCACCACGGCCTGAGTAAGACTGAGCAAAAAGTTAGTAAATATTAGCTGGAAGAAGCTACAGCTAGAGGTGTATCATGACTTCAGAGAATTTGGAAAAGGGAAGAAAGTAATTGTCAATGTAAGGAACCAGAAAGACAACCCCACAGGCTCTGCGACCTTAAGTTGTTTGCTATCTAAAGGGGGAATAATAATGCCTGGTAATTGTGGCAAGAAAAAAAAGAAGATGGCAGAAAAGAAAGAGAAGAGAGTTACAGGGCTTTAGAAGTTACACAGAGCCTGGAAAATGGAAGAGAGTGGCTGCTGAGTCTAGCAAAAGGCATCACCTGTGTACAGGATGCGGCTGATCATTCCCGGCATCACCATGAGGAACATAGGCAGCAGCTTCAGGTACCCACACATGACACAGCCGGCCTTCACATGAGACATGTTTTTGGCTGAGAGGCAGCGTTGCACAATGACCTGACAGAGAAAGCAGTGAGAGTGGGGTGCAGGCCAGAGACCCCTCAATGCCCTCTGGCTACTCCTAGCAACACTCCTACATGTCCTCGGCCCTTGGCCTGGCACCTCCTTGTCAGTAAGGCTCAGTGACCCCAGACCACATGAGCCCTGTTCTACCTTACCCACTACCACAAGCCACAGACAGGAGTCCCTGTAGAGACCTGGGAACACCCCGTCCACTCCACACATCCAGCATAGGTACCTGATCTGTGCACCAGTACCACAGGGCAAGGATGGACAACCCAAAGGTGAGCCCAGGCCATGGCAGGTCTCCAGTGAGGGGGTCTCGGAAGATGTGGAAAGAGTCAGCTCTCGGTGTATAACATTCTTTCTTGATGGTGATGTTTCCATCAGAAATCACAGTTGGAATGGCTTTCATGTACTTTATCATGAAGGTATCATACCCTCCCACTTCATGAAAAGCTGGAAAACATCAGCAACAAACATCCTGAAACTCTCAACTCTTAATTCAAGTTTCTTCCTGTGAATGCCTGAGAAATCACCCTCGCAGTGTGGTCTTGGGCAAGTCATTTTCCCAACCTGGGCTTCAACCTTCTCATCCACAGAATGGGATTATTAACCCTGCCCAACCTCCTTGTGGGGCTACTGTGAGGGTCCAAAACAATAACCTGTAAAAGTATTTCAACCATAAACCTTTTTAAAAAGAGAAAGGATTTGGGGCACCTGGGTTGAACGTCTGACTCTTAATTTCGGCTCAGGTCATGATCTCATGGCTCATGAGTTTTGCTAGTGCAGAGCCTGCCTGGGATTCTCTGTCTACCTCTTTCTCTGCCTCTCTCTCTCTCTCTGTCTCTCAAATATAAATAAATAAACATTAAAATTTTTTTAATTAAAAAAGGGAAAATACTTGAATTATTAAAAGAAAGACCTTGGTTTTGAAGATTCAAGGCCTCTTTTCCCCTCCCTTTTGCTGTCAGCAGCAGCCTTTAAAATCCTGCACAGATTTTACAGCAATGTGGTAAGACAGACAGAGAAAGGGTAAGGAGTAAGGAGAAAGGGTAAGGAGCCCTACCACCTCTTGGCTGTGTGTCCTTGAATAAGGTATTCCAGCCTCTGCCCTGCTGAACCCCATGGACCACTGGGGGGAAACCAAATAGAAGCTCTTGGAAAGAAGAGAACAGAGAGTGGATAAGAGGCTTCACAGGACACACAGAGAGTACAGGCCCTCTTAAAAACAAAACGCATTTATATTCTCCCATAACAAGTACCTCTATATCTAGGGTCTCCAGTTTTGTCTTTAGGATTTCACAGACAAATAAAATTTCAAAATTGGAGTCAGGGGACAACACACAATGGCTAATTTTTAAAATTTTATCAAATAAGGACATAAACAAGAAAATGATCACTTATTGTCATTAATTCATAAAAGAAAGGATATTTAAGATTTGAATATATTTAGCCTGCTGGGTATTTAGCCTTATCCTTTTTTTTTTTTTTTTTTTTTTTTTTTGTCCAGTTTTTCTGTGGAGAGCAGACCATGACATCAGAGGCCCACATTGGGAACCACTGGCTCAGTCCATCTAGAGAGAGCAGTAGGGAATCCAGGTATTGTCTGGGCCAGGCCTAGTCTGAGATCTCCAGGGCTGAGGAAGGTGCCCCCTGTACACCCACAGTGATGGCCAATCTAGGCTGGACCACTCCCCTAGAGAGGGCAGAGGGTACCGGGCTTACTTCCCGGACCAGCAATAGGCAGGGAGGCTAGGCTTGCTTTTCTTTCCCTGGGCCTCTTACTCTGCCACCCCACCTCCCCAGTCTGCCCCAGTCCCACTTACCAAACCCGGTCAAGATAAAAGACCCCACCAGCATGATCACTGTCTGCAAGGTGTCCGTGTAAATCACAGCTGCCAGGCCCCCTAAGCAGGCAAAGGAGACAATATGTCTGACCTCATATAGGAGGACAACCTGTCAGCCTACCTCCTTTGCCCACTGCCTGCCCCTCTCCCTCTGCACACCCTCTGAGCACACCCCTCAGTCACCTGCCTAACTTTCCTTCCCTCTCTTGTTCTTTTACAGTAGTCTGCTACCCTGCATGTTCCCACACCTCCACTTTTCACAACGCTGGGAAGGCCTTGGAAATTGAATATTTCTCCCTGCTTGAGGAGGAAGAGTTTGATGCAACCATTTGAAGGTAGGAGATGGCTCAAAGGAGATGGTTATGGTAAGAAGCGTCTTCCACAGGGGCGCCTGGGTGGCTCAGTCCATTAAGTGTCTGACTTCAGCTCAGGTCATGATCTCACCACTCCTGAGTTCAGACCCTGTATCGGGCTCTGTGCTGACAGCTCAGAGCCTGGAGCCTGCTTTGGATTCTGTGTCTCCCTCTCTCTCTGCGCATCCTCCCCTCGTGCTCTCTCTGTCTCTCAAAAATAAATAAACATTAAAAAAACATGTCTTCCACAAACAAAGACAGGGAAGAGCAAGGAGTAGACATCTCTACAAGGTGTCTGGGGACTTTACTGAATCAACACATTTCAAAGGGCCACTAGCATGTCTGCTCTCTCTTTACTCAGACCATCTAAGTAACTTTTTTCTTCTTTCATAATTGAGTTTTTATTTGTTGTTCTGAGGATCAGTACAGACGATTCAATTTGTACACAATTCTTAACGTATGTACTGAAAACCTAAAAAAAACCATGTAGCTGTGGTTCTTTTCTCAAAGTTATTACAGTGAACTTCCAGCTTAAAATTGGAGGCAAATTTCCCTTAACAGTATATCAAGTACTGGTATCTTCAAATGTTGATATGCTGTTACACTGTTAAGTCCCATTAATTCACAATTTAATGTCATATACACTACATACTCAAATTTTCAATCTTGCACAAGACATTAACGAGGTTACTAGGAAACTGGACTACCACAACCAACATGTTACAGAATGCACAAAATTCTGACAGGGAGAGCCAAGATCAAGGAGTGGTTTTCTTTAGGAAACAATTCTAGCATAAACAACATGGGAATAGAAGTAATTTAAAATGTCCAAGACATATTAAATGCACGACTGACTCCAAGTTGCCATTTAGTATGCTTGGTATTATAGGATATAAAAACTACCCCATCTATGAATGTTAAGCTGACACCCAAGACGATCAAAGCCTCCCATATTCAATATCCCACTATTTTCTGGTTGTGCCAAAAAATAAACAGCGGCAAATGATTTCACCTCTTTAAAAAAAAAAAAAAAAAAAAAAAAAAAAAAAAAAAAAAGCATTTACACTTAAAAAATGGGATGAGGTGGGATTTCCTCCTTCTTAAAAATGTTTCTAGAGCTACTAAAAAACTTGCATTTACAAAATAGTTGATAAAAATATTCCTCTGGATTGTACAAGAAGGGAGACAGGGACCACTGGTAAGACATGGGATATGATACTAATCAGACTTGGCTTCTTTCTCTCCTACTTCATCAGAGGCTGGACTCTCCTCGTTTTTAGTTTCTCCGTTTTCTGCAGGTAAGAAGTCTTCTTTTGTTTCTTGGTTAGCCACTTCAGCCTGTTTTCCCTTTGCTCCCCTTTTCCCCTTTGTTTGCACTCTTTTGTCTGAAGATTTCTCCTTTCCCGCCGCCTTTTTTGGCTTCGCTTCCATTTTTGCAAAAGCAGGTTTAGCTGACCTCCTCTTGGGCTCCTTCTTCGCCGCCCCCTCGGCGGAGCTGACCTTCCTCTTGGGCATCGTGGCGGCGGGGCGGGCACGTGCTGGCTGCCTGGAGGCCGCCGCGCACCGAAAGCCTTCACGAAGCTGGGCTGCCTGGCCGCTACCACTCCTCCCGCCGCCCGAGCTGCTCTAAGTAATTTCTTGTCCCAAAAGCTGTGGGACTCCAGCTACACAGCAAACTTCATTACTGACCCAGCCCCCTCCCCAACCTAGAACAGAGTAACACTTCCGAAAAGGTGTCCCCAATTGCTCTTCCTGTCACTAGCTTCTCCATTCATCTCTTTAGTCTTCTTCTAAAATCTCTGTATGTGTCACTCCCTCCCTTCCTGCCTACAGTGCCTCCCAGTGGCTGTCACATCAAACCCAAAGCCTCCTTCTGGCTTCCAGGACCCTTGCACTGTGGCCTCATTTGAACTATCAGGACTTATCACCCACACACATACCCCAGGTACCTCCCATTGACCACCCATCTCCAGCCAAACACATCTACTTGCTCACACTGCCCCAAACGCATGCCATGCCCATTCCTGACTCCATTCCCTGCTCTCCCCTATCCCTGCACCTGGCACTCCCTCTCTAATTCTCCCAACTTCTATCCACAACCTGGAAGGCCAGGCCCTGCCCCACTTCCTAGAAGAAGCTGTCCTGACTATTCCACCCAACACTGGAGTTTTCTGGGGCCCCCGTATAACTTGTTAGGGCCTGAGAGTGGGGACTAAGCAAACACTCCATCCTAAAACTGTGTCCTGGGTGTATCTCTCTTTATTGAGAGAAGAAGCTATGTCTCCTAGGTCCTCCTCCTTTCCTGGGCTTCAGTTGAGTCATTTGTAGGACTCACCTGTGATCGTATAAAGACCAGTGATTGCCAATAAAAGAAAGATGGCCAAATACAGATCCAGACCCAAGGCCATGTTGATGAATATGGCCCCAGAGAAGATGTCTGCCTGGAAGGAGAGGAGAGACAGAGTTAGGAATGAGGGAAGCCAGCTGGCTGCAAGTTGCACCCAGGGTCTGACTGAGGCACTTCAGCTGCAGGGACAGAGAGGCAAACTTGAAAGGGGTAGCAGAAAGTGTTTCCTTAGTAATGTCAATGCTTGTGATTTCTGCAGCCCAATGTTAGACCACACATCCCTTGCCCTTTGGCTAAAATCCCCCAATTAGAGGTTCATGTTTTTATCCCTGGTTCAGAATATAAAAGACAAGTACTGCACATTTCCACATATATATGATATCTAAAATATGCAAATTTATAAAATCAAAGACTAGAATAGTGATTACCACAAAGGGGGGTTGGGGGACAGGGAAATGGGGAGTTATTAATCAACGGGCACAAAGTTTCAGTTAAGTAAGATGAATAAGTTCTAGAGATCTGCCATACAACATTGTGCCTATAGTCAACAATAATGTATTTTACACTTAAAATTTGTCAAAAAGATAGATGGCATGTTAAGTGTTCTTAACACAACAAAATAAAAAATAAAAAAATATTAACACTTCAGGATCATACTATATTTCTAGGTTTCTCGACAAGCTTTATTCAAGATGATAGTAGACATCCCACGGGAAGAAAAGATTCCCTGGTCAAAAAAGTCTATGAAATGCTGGATTAAACAAATTAAGGCAGTTTCTTTACTACACAATTTCTCTAAGCCTTTAAAATACAGCATGTACTGTGAATCCCCAGGAGAGGACCATGGGAAATGACCCTTCACAAACTTAATTAACTATGGAACTCTGTTTGCCAAGGAATAACTATTAACACCTTGAGGTTTGCCCAACCCACCTGTGGACTGCTGCTCTAAGCTATTATCCATCATTTACACCTCAGTGTGCAAAGGCTTATCAAATCTATTCCCAAAAGCAAGTTTGAGTGCTAGAGAGTCCATGAGAGGGAAACCCCACCCACACTCTGGAGCAGAGAGAAACTTTAGCAATATCATAATTTCATCTTCTCAGCCCAGATGGAGTCCGCCTTGACTCAAACACAACCAGAACATCACCAAGAATCTCTTGCATGGCAGGCTTGCTTCTAGGTGGTTTTATCTAGATTATCTCATGTAGCTTTAGGGAAAAGTGTTCCCTCTTCACCCCCAAATTCACCAGTTATGTTCTTGATGCTGTTCTCTTTCTCCTCCCTGCCTCATTTAGCCCCATAAAGAATCTTCTACCTGGCTGTATGGTGCAATTCCTAATTTTAACCAACAGAGAGCACTGGAGTCACCCAAAATGAATTTTTCATGGCAGCTCCAAAATACTACCAGGAAGGATAGGATTAAGGGATTTCTTAGTGAACCTTTTTTTCAAATCACTCGGTGTGAATGAAATTAGACCTCCCTTAGAAGCAATGCATGAGCTGTTTCATTGCATAAAACCTAATGTATTTCAGGGTGTGTAAAGGGCCACCCAGTCACAACCCTGGAAATGGTGCCCTTGCGTCTCCTCTCCATTCTTGGCTTCCCCACTTCCACCTCCTTACAGCTCCAGTGGTTCATCTCCCTGCCAAGCAAATCTCCTAGTCCCTGCCTCTATTACTTGGCAGAGAGCTTGTCTCACACCAACTCCAAGCATATGTGCAACTCTCCCTCCCAAGATGGGTCTCCTGAGTACTGGTGCCTTAGTTCCCCTGCAGATTCTCTAGCCCCAGGGGACCTAATATCATTGTCATTCCTGGTGGATGAGGAGAAGTAGAGTCAGAAATCCCACATAAACAAAGGCTGGTGGTCAGAGGACCTGGGTTTTAACACCAGTGCTGCCATTGTAGGCCTGAGTAACTTTGGATAAAACATTTCACCTCTCCACGTCTCTGTGTTCTCATTTTTAAAGTAAGCTCTGACTCTGAAGGTTTATGATTCACAGTGACTGGAAGTGGGAAAGTCCTGCAACCAAAGAAAGCATCCCCGCCCCCCCCCCAGGTCCTGGACCTGTTCCACCCAGTCCTCTAATGCCAAAGAGGAAGAAAGAGCCCCTGGCTGCACATTAGCCTAGCTAAAGGTGAAACGGCCACTTCTTCCTGACCCTGCACATTAACCCACTGGAATAATGATGAGTATTCATAATGCTGGACCCTCCCCTCCCATGCCTCTATATCATTACACAAAGTTATATCAGTTGAAGGGGCCCCATTCATTGATTACATAGGAGTGCTAGTAAGTGCATACATTTTTGTTTGGTGGATTAGCTAATAAGCATACGTGAGCAATAAAAAGATTCCAAGGCTGTTACTGCCTTAAAAATGCCTTTGGTTGGTTTGTTTTTCAGAGTAGTTCATTTGTAATGCTTTATGACAACATGCCATAGAAGACTGTGTTACCCTCATTAATATGTGCCTTCCTATCTTCAGTCACAAATAAGTAACACACAACTCCTAAGATAATGCTATAACTAAAGTCTACAAAGACTTATGGGAAGTGTTAGGCTAATGGAAATCTTGTCTTTATGATACTCTATTTCCAGCTAACAGGGCAGATAAAGAATTCCAAGAACACATTCCTCATGAATTGAAGAAACCTAAGACAAATTCTATCTCCCATGAGTCACTCCTAATTTCAGAAATGAATTCTGCCCTTTGAACCCTGAAAGCCAGCAGGAGTGCCTCCAGATGCCATGCCATACCTGAGCTCACATTAGTCCAGGCACTCTGACATTAGTCTTTGAATCCTAGGTACCCAAATTTTATGTGCTTTACTAGGGTTTTTTTTTTTCTCCATATCTAGGGAATTTTATAGTTTACCAAGTGCTTTCAGATACATTCATTGTTTTAATCTCCAAAACAAGGTAATAGGACAATATATTGGCTCCACTTTATAGATAAGAGAGACCAAATTTATGACATGCTCAAGAGCTAAAATCCAGTTTTCTGTCTCCAAGTTCAGTGACTTTGCCACAACATTAAGAGGTAAGGGCTTTTTTTTCTAGATTATTTTCTGCAGAGAGCAAGATATTTTATCATTTAAAAAAATTGTTTTACCTACTTTTAAGGTAAAATAATTTACGGGTATGGTTGGGAAAAAACAGCACAGAAAGCTATACACTGAAAAGTAAAAATGTCCCTACTTCCATGATTTGGACCAAAGGTGACCACTGTCAAGAGCTTTTGGTCCGCCAGAGGATTTCTAAATAGCTTGCTGAAAACTATGTCAACAGTTATGTTCCACAGTCCCCAAAATAATAATTATGAATGGGGCGCCTGGGTGGCTCAGTTGGTTAGGCGGCCGGCTTCGGCTCGAGTCATGATTTCATGGTCCGTGAGTTCAAGCCCTGCGTCAGGCTCTGTGCTGACAGCTCAGAGCCTGGAGCCTGTTTCAGATTCTGTGTCTCCCTCTCTCTGACCCTCCCCCGTTCATGCTCTGTCTCTCTGTCTCAAAAATAAATAAACGTTAAAAAAAAATTTAATAATAATTATGAGGATTGAAACATGAAAAATGTATACAGTTTGATAATAAGATGGAGAAGAAAGATGACAAAATGCTATGCACATTCCAACTGCAATTCTGTAAAGGATAGCACACATATGGGTGAGGCCACAATATGAAATATATGTATTAAAGCCATGGGATTATGGGTGCTTTCTCCTCCAGATTTTCTTAAATACCATTGTTTCATTTTTCTTACAGTTCAAAAGTAGGGGGAGCAGAAATTTAAAAACACATTATATTCTTTATGGGATATATAAATGTACATATATATGTAGTAAAAATATTAAAACAGACCAGAAGAAAACATACCAAGTTTAAAACATGTGCAACTTTTCAGAAGGAAGAAAACAAGGTCAAGAAAGATAGAGATAAGACTTCCATAATATCTGTAATATTTTATTTCTTTTCTGTAAAAATGACTGATTTTTTGAGATCTATAGAATCTGAGTGGTGGTCTTTGCTATATTAGTCTTTTTACTTTTTTGTATGTTTGAAGTATTTCATTACTTTTTTAATTTATAAAAGTAGAGGAATGAATAGGTAAATATACCACCAGCACTAGTAGAAAAGAACTCTCCTGTAATCCTATGGGATCATTTGTTTCTCAGCTCTTCCCAGATTGCTCCTTCTCTAAACTACTCTTAGCCCTTAATAAAGGGGGGGGAGAAAATAGAAGAAAGGAAGGAAAAAAGCAAATTTCCCCAATGCTGCTAAGCAAAACCAAATTGAAGTAAAATAAAAAACTATCACACTCTAGACCAGGGGTCAGCAAACTTTTTCTGTAAAGGATCAGGTAATAAGTGTTTCATGTTTTGTAGGCCATACAGTATCTGTCTAACCTGCTCAACTCTGCAGTCAAAGCATGAAAGCAGCTATGGACAACACAATATTGGCCATGATCCAATAAAACTATATTTACAAAAACAAGGAGTTAGATTCAGCTCAAAAGCTTTGTTCCTGTCGCTTTGAAAATTTGACTGAACCACGTCCATGGGATTCATGGGGAATAATAAAATTAAAGATTCAGTTGGGAAAACCTCTTGAGTTTTTTTCATAGGAGTTTTTTCATAGGAAAACCTATGAGTCTCTGACCATGAGCCTTGGGCAGATTACTTCATCTCAGCTCAGATGCTTTGAGATCCTG
Source organism: Panthera onca (assembly GCF_046562875.1). Classification (NCBI taxonomy): domain Eukaryota; kingdom Metazoa; phylum Chordata; class Mammalia; order Carnivora; family Felidae; genus Panthera; species Panthera onca. The sequence continues at coordinate 20,086,304 of NC_138350.1, forward strand.
TGATTCTATATGTGTGCTTTTGCTGCCCATTCTGGTCCGAGTTGTATCTGAGCCCCCAATAAATCCTGCCTGGCAACGACATTTGAGATGAAAATCCCCATTGCTCAAATTTCTCTTTTCATTTGTGAAAGTGAATGGCTCAGGTAATAAGTATTCAAACTTTAAGCAAAATCCAAAGCTCTTATTTTCACTCAAGGATCCAAAATGGCCAGTGGAGTTGCTGTAAAAGTTTACTGCAGTCATGTTAATAGCCCCAGGAAACATAAATAGGGACATTCAGTCATCATGTGTAATGCATAAAGTCTGAGGCTTATCTCAAATGATTGTGCACACGTGAATAAGGTATGTGATACTAGGAAATTTTACAGAGCAGAACACTTCTCAGAACTTGATAAGTCAGGGTGCTCAGGAGGGGGACAGTGGGGAGCCAATACGATTCAGTGGAGTGCATGGAGGAATAATCAAATCCAGGTCTCAAAGCCCAAAATCTGGCCACAAGACAGTAGCCATAGTCAAGATTCCACACTACTGCTACTCAGTGGCCTGGATCACAACTGGACCCTGCACCTGAAATGCTTTTTCTCTCCTATCAATTACACACTCACTGGATCCCTATGTCCTCCCCAAGCCTTCCTGGCATGTCTCTAGTTGTTCTCTATGTGGACTTGGATCTCACAAGACCCCTTCTCTTCTCACCCATCACACACAATGCCTCTACACACACACAACAAAATTGATTAATCTTTGTGTGTAATGTAAATAAACACCTATCTTACTTTATTAACTAACAATTCTTTTCTTTTGTCCATGAACTTGAAACTCATGTGTATCTTAATGTGAACTCCTAGAAGGTACATTCAACATCAGCATAATTATTTTAATGACTTCATGTTCTACGATTCATGGTGAACCTGAAGTCAGCCAAATGTATAGAGACAAAGCCTCATCTGTCTGACCCTTCCCCGCCCCTCCACTCTGCCTAAATGTCCTTCCTTCAGACCCTTCATACAAGTGTGTAGTCAATGTTCTCTCCTCATAGTCCTCTGAAATCCGACTCTTGGAAACTTGTTCATAGTTATTTAACAGGCTATCTTAATTTTTCCCAAGGTTTTGAATTTTAACTGACTCTGTACAGAAGAAATGAAAGACTTATAGGGCAGGGACCAGGGGTGCCTGGGTGGCTCAGTCAGTTAAGCATCCAACTCTTGATTTTGGCTCACAGTCGTGAGACAGAGCCCTACATCGGGCTCTGCACTGTCAGCAGAGTCTGCTTGGGATTCTCTCTCTCTCTCTCTCTCTCTCTCTCTCTCTCTCTGTCTCTCTCTCTCTCTCTCAAAATAAATAAATAAACTTAAAAAAAAAAAGGCAGGGACTACATAATGCCAAAGGTTTGGATTCAATAACAGGGATACTACTGCTCATCCTAAAATTCTGCTACTTTTTAACTCCACAGAGTCCCTTCCCTTCTTGAGAACTGTTTCCCCATCTATAAAATGAGAGCATAGGACATAGAACTAGATGATCTATCCCATTCCATCACACTATGCTTTCATCCCATCCCAGCACAGAGTAGAACTGTGAGAACACAGACTCTGAAACTAGAGAGACCTGGGTGCCAATCTTGGTTTTGCCATACACTTCCTATGTGATTTGGGATAAATTACCTAACTTCTCTGAAACTCAGTTATCACTCCTACAAAGTGGAAAATAAAACAGAAATCCTTACCCATGCAGCACTGTTATGTGAACTGGAGATGGAATAAGTAAAGCCCCTATTGGAATCTAAGCAAGAGACTGACACTAAATAAAGGGCAACCCTCATCCTTCCTACATATTATTCAAGGAATTACTGCCTCTGGGCAGCAGGTGGAGCAGGTAGGATGTTGGGCAAGGCCTCCAGCAAGAAGCCCCAGAAATCATACAGAGAGGGAGCAGCCTATACCAAGTACTATTCAAAAACAAAAATCAGAAAAAGCTGACTGCTGGGGAATAGGTTCCATCAGGACTTGAGCTGAGTGAGACTGCCCCTCAGCTACCTGGGGGCTCCCAAGTCAAAAGAGTTTAATCAGTAACCTGAACAGTAAGTGTTTGGAAGGCAAGGAGAGAGGTTGGGCATCTAGTTTATTTATATGACTACCCCACACCAGCTCCAAGGGCAAAGAGTACCCTTTCCATGGCAACCACAGTCAACAGACTTTTACCCGCTTGAACTGTGGACTTGAAGGTTTGGTTCCAAGACAGAGAATCCCAGTGCCCTCCTCTCAATGCTCATTAGACAGGTGCCACCTCACAAGCTAAACTAAGGAGCAGGTCCTTTGTCAACCCCACCCCCAGCTCCAGGGTGACCTCCTTTCCCTCCCTGCTTACATTCCTTTTTCTCCTCCTATATCTGCTCTTCCCTCCCTCAGGAAGCCTGATCTCTCCACCCCTCCCAGCATTTCCAGTCTAGGCTCTGCACTGATATCTAATGGTGTAGGATTGAAAAGCCCAGGGTCTTCATCTTATAACTAAAAACTAACCCTGAGGAGAGGAGGAGAATGTAAAGGTGGTGAAATCATCACAATGGTGGCAAAACACAAAGAGACCAGTCAAAGGCAATAGCAGTTTGAGTCAGGAAGCTGGGCAGGGAGAGAACAGTGTTCTGGGCATCAGTCTTAACTCCAAGACAAAGCCCTATCAGCCCTATAGGCAACAGCATGTTTTCATTGAGTTGTATAAAAATGTATGTGCAAGACCATTCAATTAGGAAATAATAGTCTCTACAACAAATGGTGCTGAAAGATTTGGACATACACATGCAGAAGAGTGAAGCTGAACCCCCACCTCACATCATATACAAAAAAATAACTCAAAATGGATCAAAAACCTTAATGTAAGAGCTAAAAATATAAAATCCTTCAGAGAAAACATAGGGATCAATCTTCATGATCTTGGATTTGACAATGGATTCTTAGAAATTACAGCAAAAGCATAAGCAAATAAATAAACTAAAAATAGATAAACTGAACTTCATCAAGATTTAAAACTTTTGTGCCTCAAAGGACATTATCAAGAAAAGGAAAAGACAACCTACAGAAAGGGGGATATTTGCAAATCCTATATCCGATAAAGGTCTAGAACCTCTAAAGAACTCTTTCAACTCAACAAAAGAAAAAGACAAACAATCCAATTTTTTTAAAAAAGTGTGTTAATGTAGGCCAGGACTAGGGCTGGAGGGTAATGATATAAAACTGAAAAATAATTACAGTAAGCTGAAGATATAGATATAGGTATTTCCTTTAAAGAAAGTATAGTCAAATACAATGTATAGACTTCATTTGGATTCTGGTTCAAACAAATCAACTGTAAGAAGAAAATTTTTATATAATCAGGAAAATCTGAATATGAACAGGTATTAAACTTCCTAAATTAAGAAATTCCTATGGATTTTTTGTGTGATAATAGCACAAGGGTTATGTTTTTGTTTGTTTGTTTGTTTGTTTGTCTGTTTTAAGTCAAAGATGAGCCACCTGGGTTGCTCAATCAGTTAAGTCTCCCACTCTTGATTTCAGTTCAGGTCATGATCTCACAGTTCGTAAGTTTAAGCCCTGAGTCAGGCTCTACGCTGACAGAGTAGAGCCTGCTTGGGATTCCCTCTCTCTCTCTCTCTCTCTCTCTCTCTCTCTCTCTCTCTATCTCTCTCTCTCTCCTCCCTCTCTCTCTCTGTTTCTCTGTACGTGTCTCAAAAACAAATAAATAAATACATTTTTTAAAGTCAAAGGTATATTCTGAAGAATTCACAGTTAAATGACATAATATCTAGGACTTGACTTAAAATACTTCTGGAAAAAAAGTTAGAAGAGATAGGTGAACAAGAATGGCAAAATTATTATCATTGTTAAAGCACAGTGATGAGATTTAGTTCCACAAATGCTCATTGTACTATTCTTTCTCTGGGTATGTATGTTTGAAATTTTCCAAAATAAAAAAAAAAATTACAAATGTGATTTAATATTGTAGTCATCTTGGCTTTAAGAAACCAGGAAAATAAAAGCTCTAGCAGCTATTTTTTAGCACCCCACCTAGCTAGAGCAGAAGGCTTATTTCACATGCAACCTGACTCAAATTTCAACAAATTTTTGCAAGATGCTGAGATTGGTCTAATCTTACCTTTGGTGCTGGATAGGGAAGGACAAGAAAAAGGAGGAAAACTGATCATACTCAATGAGAAAACTCCTCTGATAGAGCAGTGAGCACTTTGTAACTGCTGACCAACAGGAAAAGCTACAACCGCTCCCTATGTGGTCTCAGAAAATGCCACTTCTCTCTCTACCTCCAGATTTAGCAATGGATTCTTAGAAATGACACAAAAATATGAGCAACATAAGAAAAACAGATCTAAAAAAACAGACAAGAAGCCTCATGCAATGAAAAGAACAGTGAGATGGAGCCAGAGGTCTGGGTTCTACTTTTGATTCAGGATCCTGAGCAAGTTTTCTCTAATCCCAGTTTTCACTTCCCTGTCCATAAAAGAAGAGGGAGAATTTCTGAGGTCACTTCAAGAGTTGCCACTGACTGCCTATGTTTAAGTGTATTAGAAACATCACCTAGAGCCAAATTCTGATCCCTCCAGACACAAAGACTCACAGCTAACTCTAAGGTTAGAACTAGCCCTTAGATATTCTGAAGTTCCTTTCAGTCTTCTATTAAGAACAGTTTTCACTGAAACTTCTTGAATCTGTTTATGTTTTTAACCTTCCACATAGTGAAGGGTAAGGAATTCCATGTGTTGGCTCTTTGATGCATGAAATAGGACTTTACTCCTTAGAATAAGAAGACTAAGGGACCAAGTTAATAGAAACAAATATTGTTGTCCCTTGGTGGGCCAGGATGTACTAAGAAGAGGGAGCGGGCAGGTTCTAAGATAGCCAATGACCGTCCCCGGGGCAGTAGACTCACCGAGATCTTGGTGAAAATGTAGAGTAACAGGGACAGAATAGAGAGGTAGATCTGGATCCTCTTGCCTCCAAATCGCTTCCTCAGGTACTCTGGCATCGTCACCACCTGCATGGGATGTAATGGAGGTCGCCATCAATCAGAGTGACCAGAAGATCCAGAGCAAGCAGAGCAGTGGCATTCACATGGCATCAGATATATGCTCAAAAGTTAAGCATATATAACCCCTCGTGGGTCAGAGAAGTCTGTGATGTAGCCAGATGGCCCCTATTCTCCAGCCATTTGCTCATCTCTTTCCCACATGCCCTACCACTGCAGGGGTAGCTGGGTATTGTCCCAGAACATTTAAGGTGCCCAATAAATACTTTTTTAAATGAACACATGACTGTACATAACCAAGAAAGCAGATCTTTGCCCTGGAAGAGGAAGTGATAGATATATATCCCTATACAACATGCCTACTATGAACAATACACTATAACAAAATAAATAAACATTAAAAAAATTGCTTTTAAGTAGTCAAAATTTTTTTTAAAAAGTAGTCAAAAGTTTATAACCTGGAAAAGAAAGCCAAAACACAAGTCATTCTCTGTCACTTATTCCATAAAGCCTCCTCTGCTTTCAGGAGGATGGAGCTCATATTATATATGTGTGTGTGTGCATATATGTGTATACATATGTAAACATATATAAATATACATTATTGGCAAGACATGGAATAACAGAGCAGATACTTACCCCAGCCTTAATGTAAATGGGAACAAACACCCAGCCTAAGACAACCACCCAAATCAGGGCCTGAAACAGACAAAAAAAAAAAAAAAAAAAAAAAAAAAAAAAAAAAAAAGCACATAAAGTCATACCAGGAGGAACCTTAACTCACCCTGCTGCCTGCAGGACCCTCAACTACTATAGGACAATCAGCAAGCATTTTCTCCTGGGGTTCTGGGGACAACTCCCTTAAGTGGCCATCAGAAACTGAAAGAGGCTTTTGCTGCTCAGTTGGCCCATGGGAACAGCAGTAGGGCATTAGTGGAGGAGACACCAGGGGGCTGCCCACAGACATCCCAGCTCCTCTTGCCTCTTCTCTGATTACAAGGAGTAAAATACCATTTAGAGAACTTTTAAGTAATAATAATTAATAATAATAATAATAATAATAATAAATAATGGGAATCTGGTGGTAAGAATTTCCAAACCTCCAATATGGCCGAAAGGGTACAGGAGGGCTTGGATTTTTTTTAATTTTTAAACAATTTTTTAAAATTTATATATTGTTTAATTTACATCCAAGTTAGTTAGCATATAGTACAACAATGATTTCAGGAGTAGATTCCTTAATGCCTCTTATCCCTTTAGCCCATCCCCCCTCCTAAAACCCCTCCAGCAACCCTCTCTTTGTTCTCTATATTTAAGAGTCTCTTTTGTTTTGTCCCCCTCCCTGTTTTTATATTCTTTTTGCTTCCCTTTCCTTATGTTCATCTGTTTAGTATCTTAAATTCCTCATATGAGTGAAGTCATATGATATTTGTCTTTCTCTGACTAATTTTGCTTAGCCTAATAGGAGGGCTTGGATTTTTAAAGAAAAAAACACTATTGCCATCATATCTGTAGTTTTCTCATGTTACTCTGGTAGAAGAGCAGCAGGACCCTGGGGCTCCTGAAGCTGTGCCCCTCTTCTATCTGCATCCAAGGGTGTCCCTGGTTGGTTCCCTAACACTCAGAGCATCTCTAAACATAGACTGAAGTGGCTGACTGGCTGACTGCTAAAACTCCTTCCAGCTCCAGGACACAGTGTCTCTGATGTTACTCACATTCCATTCAAAGCCCCCAGTGGCGATGCCTGCTGCAGCTCCTGTCCCCGCCAGCCCCACAAAGTGGCCACTTCCAATGTTACTGGCAAAGAGAGATGCTCCAACCTGGAAACACAAAGAGAAAATCTGGTAAGAACTCTATGGTCCAGGACACTCAGAGGTAGACCAAAGAGAGAAGAGACATGTCACCCAAGAGAAGGACAAGAAATAGCAGAGGCAGGCTGGGAACTTGACTGTGTGTTCATTGGGACCACAGGTTCACAAGATGGATGTGGGGTCTTGGGTAATAGTGAAGATGAAAAGGAAAGGATGGAAGAAAAGGCAATGTGTATCCCCAAATCAGATCAAATCTGATACAAACCTGTGGGGTTTTTTGTCAGCCCAATGCCAAAGAGTGAAGAAAATATGGGCAACCCCACAGTTCACTAAGCCTCCCTTATAAGTCTTCCAAAAGGCTGTCAGCTGAAAAGCAGGGCCTGTGCCATTCATCCCTGTGTCCTCCAACAGTTGACCAGTACCTTGACCAAGGACCTTGACCAATACTGGCTTTCAGTAAATGCAGACAGTTTTGATAAAAGAAATCATTTAAAGGAAGCCTCTGGGCATCAGCCCTCTCACTTAACCAGAGAAGTCAGGGGGTAGAGCCTATACTTCCCAATGATTCTTAACTATTAAATTCTATGATCCCATGTGCTCCCAAGAAACATGAGATGCTACTAATAATAACTCCCTAAATCAGTATAGTATTTCTATTTTTTATTTTTTACAAAGGTCTCATAGACCCCATGGACACATACACAAAACACATGTATTTTTCAAGGACATACATATGTCTAAATACATAGGTAGAAGACAGATTGGAAGGATATATATTAAAAACCCAAGATTGGAAGCCTGGAAGGAAAAAGGAGAATGAGATTGTGAATGGGAGATGGAAGAGAAAACATCAGATAAAACAAGAGAAGGATCTTGCACTAACTAATCATAATACTGTGCCATCAACTCAATTGCATCTAAGCTCCAAGAGAACCCCAGGAAGTTTTAGAGTCCTTCTGTACCCAGGAGGAGAGGCATAGCACCATTTGATAATTATCAAACTAGTATAATTATCCCCATTATTGCTTAGCAATGGGGGAAAGCTGGTAGTTATTAGTCTATTATCCCTAAGATGGTCCAGATCTGGAACAAAACAAAGAAAAGTATTTCACAAAAGACAAATTACTCCAAGAAACTGTCCTAGCTACATCAGTCCCTACCTCCAATATAAGGTAATGGTTGCTTAGTACCAAATAGTTAAGTCAGAGAGGAGGGCGTTCCCTGAAGGCCAGGTCAGAAAGTCTCTGGAATGATGCAATAACGATATAAAAGTACACTCATTCATTCACTCAGTGAATATTAATTTAGCATCAACTCAATGTAACATGCACTATTCTAGACCCTGGGGACTCCAATGTGAATAGCACAGACAAAATCCCTACTCTCCAGAATCTTATATTCTAACCAACATAAATAAACATAAATAAAATTTTTTAAAAGAGAGATCAGAGAATGGTCAGTGCTGTAAAGAGAACAGAGAGGGTATGATAGAGTGACTAGTTCCAATTGGAGAGTCAAGAAAGGTCCCTCTGTGTAGATGCCCTCTACGTTAAGATTGAAGTGATAAAAGAAGTCCAATGTGTCAAATCAGAAGGAAAGTAGTTGTAGTTAAGAAGCAAAAAGAAGGGCAGACTGGCTGGAGTGTTGTAGGCAAGGAGGAGGGTGGTATGAGATGAGGCTGGGAAGCTGGGCAGGGATATATCAGGAAGGTCCTAGCAGGCAAGGAGGATAGGAGGTTTGAATTTTATTCTAAGTGTGGGAAAACACTGGTGGGAGTGGGGGGCAGTTAATCAGTGGAGAGAAAGGACTGAATTTGCTTTTTAAAGATTGTTTTCAAGTACATGGAGAAGATAGTGTTGGGGGCAAGGGAGAAAACATAAAAATGTAGAGGAGGCTATTGCTGTATCTACATAAGAAGACAGTGGCTCGGTCTCTGGTGCTAGCTAGTCAAGACAAGGGCAAGTGTAGAGATTGGAGTGTGTTTTAGAAGCAAGTTGACAGGAGTCCTGAATCTAAGAGTTACCCTTGAAGGATCAGATGTGGGAAATGAGAGAAAGAGTAATCAAGGGTAACTCCTAGACTCAGGACTTGAGTAGGTGGATGCCATTTATTAAAAAGGGGAAAATGGATCCAAAGATGGGTGGATAAAGAAGATGCAGTAATATATATACAGTGGCATATATTACTTAGCCATACAAAAGAATGTAATCTTGCCATTTGCAACAACAATAGACCTAGAGGGTATGATGCTAAGTGAAGTAGGTCAATCAGAGAAAGACAAATACCATATAATATCATTCATCTGTGGAATTTAAGTAACAAAACAAAACAAACAAAGAAAAAAGAGATTAAAAAAAAAAAAACTCTTAAATGCAGAGAATAAGCTGGTGATCACCAGAGGGGAGGTTGCAGGGGGGTGTGAAATAGATAAAAGGGATTAAGAGTACACTTATCCTGGGGCGCCTGGGTGGCTCAGTCGGTTAAGCCGCCGACTTCAGCTCAGGTCATGATCTCGCGGTCCATGAGTTCAAGCCCCGCGTGGGGCTCTATGCTGACAGCTCAGAGCCTGGAGCCTGTTTCAGATTCTGTGTCTCCCTCTCTCTGACCCTCCCCTGTTCATGCTCTGTCTCTCTCTGTCTCAAAAATAAATAAACATTAAAAAAAAAAAAAGAGTACACTTATCCTGATGAGCACTGAGAATTGTACATAATTGTTGAATCATATTGTACACCTAAAATTAATATAACATTGTATGTTAATTATACTTAAATTTTAAAAAAAGAAGAAGGGGAAATTGGGAGGAAAGCAGGCTGTTCAGAGATATTCACCTCTTTCTCCTCAAAGTTGGATGGAGATAACAGTCCACTTTTAATCAGAATTACCTTTGTCATGTAGCCTGCCTTCCATGATCCATTATCTTTTCATTTATCATCTCTCACTTGATAAATTATTAAGCCTAATGTTGTACTATTAAGGGCATAATTACCAGTAATGATTAACTGCATTAGATTAACCTTAAGTTCAAGAAGTCCTCTCCAAAGGGAAACATTGAACTTTAAGAAGTTGCTGGCTTTCCTGAGGTACCCCCTTACTGTCTGATGGAATAGGGGCCAGGAGAGCTTTGCCTTGCACAGATTTACTTAATTTCTGTCATAGTCACTACTCTTCTCCAAGTCACTTGCCTTGGCCTCATTCTGGACTCCCTCCCTTCACCCCATGGCCTTCACTCAATCATTTATCAAAACCCTGACTCTGCCTCCACAATGTCAAAGGCATCTAGCACTTCTTATACTGCCCTTGTACAGGCTGTGATTATCTCTCAACAGGCTTCTAGATAATTTCCAGTCTCCCCCTACACACATGGCCAGTTCCCCAAAGCACAACTCTGATCAACCCACTTCCCTATTCAGAGAACCTCCTCAACATCCAAATGGGCCTGCCAAGTAGTCTTCCTGGAAGTTCCAGGTTTAAAGACATAGTCCTAAGAATTCAGAAAGATTTCAGGTTAGAGTCCCCTCCAGTGAGAAGGAAGTATGAAAATAAAAATTAGAGTTTGAATACTTTCTTAACCTCTTACTATCTGGGTGATCATAACATCTGTGAGCCTCAATCTTCTCTCATGACAGGTTGTTCAGAAGTCAAATGAGATTATGAATCAGTAATGATTGACATTTTACTGACCCTCAGAGTCCTTTTTCTCCTCCAAGAGGATAATCACTTCATCCTCAAAGACAATTCACAAGAGCTACAATGGACACAGTTGGAGTCTGAATTGTGTTCCCCCAAAATTCATGTGTGGTAGTCCTAACTTCCTAATGTGACCTTATTTTGGAGATAGGGTATTTAGGGAGGTAATTAAGGTTAAATTAGGTCATAAGGGTGGGGCCCTAATCTATTTGATAGGACTGGTCCTTATAAGAAAAAGAAAATGACATCGTCTCTCTCATTCTCTCTCATTCTCTCTCTCTCACTCATTTTTTACTCAGAAAAGAGACCATGTGAATGCACAGACAAAAGGCAGTCATCTACAATCCAGAAAGAGAGGTCTCGCCAGAAACCAACCCTGACAGCACCTTGATCTTGAGCTTCCAGCCTCCAGAACTGTGAAAAAATAAATCTCTCTTGTTTAAGGCTACCAGTCTATGGTATTGTGTTATGGAAGCCCAAGCAAGCTAATACAGACACCATTGCTTTATCACCTCCATTCCCCTGCCAGGTTTTCATTCTGCCCTTCCTCTCACTGAAGCTCATTAACAATGCTTTCATCATTCTAATTTCCCAAACTCTCCCTCTGTCTACCCCTCACCCACATTCATGCCCATTTGGGAATCATGCCCCATCCAGGGAGTGATCCAGTGACATGAATCATCATGTCCTTCTCTGTAATCTCCTCCCACATTGCCTCTGAGTTCAGGGTTTTAGACTTCATCTAAAATTTCCCCAGCTTGACCTTGCTTTTGACTAACGTCTTTCCAAGCCTTCCTCATCCCCTGATGGGGCTCAGGAAGCTATTATAAGTATTTAGATGGCTTTACTGTAACTGTGCAAGATGAGCTGGGTCAGACAACACCCAACAGGTTTGATAGCATGGTAATCAGGGAAATAACATAATGTGACATCACAAATGGAAAAAAAAAAAAAAACACTACATTTTCCTTTGAATTTGGAGGAATTCATAATCATACTTTACTACCTAAACTTCTTACCCTAGAAAGTTGGCAGGATGGGAAATACTTGGAGAAATTATAGAATCACAGAGTCTTAAAGAGTTATATGGACCCACAAATGTCACAGTTTGAATCCCTTCTGCAATACCCACCCCCCCCCCCCAAGTGATGGTTGGTTTCTGGATGCCATGCTTCTAGTGACAGAGAACTTGCCCAATTTACAAGGCAGCTGAATCCATAGAGGAACAATTCTAATGGTTAAAAAGTCCTTCTTTACCTTGAGGTGAAATCTACCCATTTGTCTATTCTGCCTTCTGGAGTGATACAGAACAAGTCAAATCTCTCTCCCACAAGCTAGCTCTTCCAAGGTCTAAGGAAAGGGATTATGCCCACCCTCAAATCTTCTCCAGGCTAAGTTTCCTCTTCTCATGTGTCTGCTCCTCACTGGCCATGGAATTGAATCTCACCATCTGTGTTACTATCTGCTGCCCTCAGTTTTAACAGTGTCCACCAGATGGGCCTCAGGCCCAAATGAACCACTTTAGACATGGGCCATCCAGAGTGAAACAGGCTGCCCTTCCTGACTTCCCATACGGTTTTAACATTATATGGCTTCAAATCCTCTTTTAAATCTGTCACTCAGCCATGAGTGCCTGGTGGTAGTAAGGACTAAGCCAGTCCCTCTAATTCTCATCACTGTCAGAAAATCTGCCTCTAAATTATTTGGACCATTTAACAAGAACAGATTCCCTCTCATTGCAGTTTAGATTCCTGATAATACCAATTTGGTTTACCTCAACAATACAGTGGCTCTAACACTTAAAATTTTTTCACTTCGATTCTTCCAGGGTTTGGCACAAATATGATATTCTCCCATAAGCCTTACCTAAAGAGAAAACCACTTAAACTACAAAGGAAAATAATCTGGCCAAATTAATTTCTCCCTACCAACTATTAACGTCAGAAGTTGGAAGCTAGCAGGGATTGCATCTATTCCTCGAAAAAAGGCAGACATTAGTCTCTTCAATGATCACTTCTTCAGTTCTTATCACAGCCCTACAAATGGACTTCCTGAACCCATGCTACTCACAGAGTGTTCCACGGGCCAGGAGCATCAGCTTCACCTGTGAGCTTATGAGAACGACAAATCCTCTGCCCCCACCCCAGACCTATTGAATCAGAGTAGTAAGCTCTTCAAGTGATTCTCATGTACAATAAAGTTTGAGAAATCTACCTACACTGTACTAAATGTCACTGTTATCTCCACAAACTTGTTTGACCTCTCTTCAGGAAAAAGAGCACAGGGACTAACTACAAAATTAGGATGTTAAGGTGTGAAGGACAAAAACTTTGGGGTGAAAGGGACTTTCTCCAAAATTCTCTACTTAACCTCCAGAGTTTCAAAGGTCTGTTACCATGGTACTCATGCTTCCCAGTGGGAGACACTGTCTCTTCAACCACATGCCAACACAAGCATGTGGACTGAAAGAATTTTTGACCAATCTCACAGGTAAAACCTCAGAACTGGCTGGTTCAGTCAAATAAAGACTTCCAGAATATCCTCACACTGCAGCAAAATTATCAAGACATTTCAAATGGAAATCCACAGATACCACTCAAAGGCTTTGTGGGAAATCCTACAATTTTTCTCCTCAAGAGATTGGGTTATAAGAATTCCCAGAGGGTAATCTCCACCACCAGAAGCAACAAACATTGCTGATTGGAGGACTCCTCTGCCATGATATGACACTGGGAAGAGGAATTACAGGCTTTCAAGACTTTCTGCAATACAGCCCCCTCCTCTTTCTCCACTCCCAGCAGCCTCTCCATACCCTTTCACATCCCCTGCACTCCAGCTAAATTATACTAACTCAGTCTCCTAGATATGCTCTGGGCATTCCTGCCTTCTGAATTTATTTATGCCATTTCCCTCTGCTTCAACCTCCTCTCCATCAACTCTTATGCCCCTAAAACACTGACCCAGTCTTCAAAAGGAATCCCAGTCTCATCTCTCCACTGACACCATTCAGAGCTGATTTCTTACCCCTCTGGTCTCTCACCTGCAATCCTCATCTGTTGTACTCTCCAGGGGCATGACACTGCTTCTGTCCAAGTGTTATTCCCCACAAACCTTCTAGCCCTCAAAGAGGATTTCTGCTTCTGCTGAGCATAGGACCTTTCTTGCACATGACAAGCATGCAGTAAAAGTCTGCTGAGTGAGTGAGTGGACTGGTGTATCAAATCCTTGGATGGTAGCAACTGAATGCCTTAGAGCTATACTTATTTCCACTGGTTACAGAGAGTTAAGACTCTTCCCAGGGACATGTCAAGGATGGCTCTCTCTTGAGGAAGAGGCAATAAACTTGGCCTGCTAGGCCTAGATGGGGCCCAGCAGAATAATGGGGTGTGCTAGGATTATGCACTACTCTGAGATGTTAATATGGTGACCTATAAGATCAGTGTTAGTAAGAACAAGACCTCAAGTGGAATCTGACCTCCTGGGTTAGTCCATCAGGCAAGTAAATACGTTCTCCCATATATTTCTGATAGAAATGCAATTCTGGAAAGCAGTTGTTGGTACATATCAAAATCTCATCTCCTTCCACCATATGATCCTACTTTTTAGTACCTTAAGAAAATTATCAGAAATGCAGACAGGGGCGCCTGGGTGGCTCAGTCGGTTAAGCGTCCGACTTTGGCTCAGGTCATGATCTCGCGGTCTGTGAGTTCAAGCCCTGCGTCGGGCTCTGTGCTGACTGCTCAGAGCCTGGAGCCTGTTTCACATTCTGTGTCTCCCTCTCTCTCTGACCCTCCCCCATTCATGTTCTGTCTCTCTCTGTCTCAAAAATAAATAAACGTTAAAAAAAAATTTTAAAGAAATGCAGACAAAGTCTTATACATGAGTTTCATTAGTATGTCCATTGCCATGTTATTTACAACACAGGAAAGTTGGAATCAACATAAATGCCCAACCACAGGAAGACAACTGGATAAATTAAGGTACATACTTGTGATCGAATATTATGCAGCCATTAAAATCATAGCTTTGAAGAATATGTTATGGTGGGAAGGTGATAGTGATAAAATCCCAAATAAAAAAAGAATATACAGTTTTTTATAGACATAGACATAGTCATAGACATAGACAGAGACAGAGACATAGAGTTATATCTCCAAATTTAACAGTGGTTATCTTTGAAAGAGAAAACAATGAGCGTGTTTTCATACTTTTCCAATATTCCCACAATGAATTTGTGTAACTTTATAAGCAGAACACAATTCATCAAAACCTTTAACAATAAAGGGAAATCATTCCAGAGCTGTCTCAGATTCACTTTCAGAGCCTAAGAACAAAGTATGTAAGGAAGTCATGTGTTTGTTGGGGGCAATACAGAAAAAGACATGAAATGTCATTGAATGCTACCTAAAAATTATGTTTTGTGTGACAGGAAAAAGGAAATAGGAAATATATGGTACAGCCTGTTTATTTACCAATATCCAGTCATCTCATATTGGAGCTAGAATTAACTTGGAAATGATTAAGGTTGACCTTGTCATTTTCAAATGAAAACAAAATTATAGCCCAAAGGAAGAAAGTGATTCAAATTTATGCATTAATTCTATCTTTACTTCCACACCCTTAGGAAAGTAAAATAGTATGCGTACACTCTGAACCATTAACCCAAGAGTCAAGAATTGCCTAAGGCAGTGGACAACTACCTGTGTATGTCCTCCTCAGACAATGGTTCTCAAACTATAGCATGCATCAGAATCTACAGTAAAAATACACAAAACCAGCAAAATCTGAATGATAAACACATTCAGTTTTAATAAAATTATGTTCAAATATTGCATGAAACATACAAACACTACAAAAGTATTCATTGTTTGTCTGAAATTCAGATTTAACTGGCCATCCTTTATTTTTATTTGCTGAATCTGGCAACACTAATTACAATCACCTAGATTTGTTAAACCACAGATGTTTGAACCGCATTCCTTCAACTTTCTGATTCAATGTTTGGGTTGAGGCTGGAAATTTTGCCTTTCTAACTAGAGCTCAGGTCTTGCTGGTGCTGCTGGGGTGGGTACACTTTGAGAGGCCTGTCCTGGGAAAATAAGAAAGGGAGAAGGGATGACTTTTACAGTGCCTCCTGTTGGCCAAGTGTCGGGACAGGCACTTCATTCACTTCATCTTACATCGTGCTTACTACAGTCTGTGAGGTAGGGATTATTCTCATTTTCATTTTACAGGTAAGAAGACTGAAGACCAGAGCAGTCATTTGCCCACAGTCCTACAGTCTAACATGACCAATGTCCAAGGGACAGAAAGGGAGGCCACAGTGCCACTCTGACTTTCTTCCTCCTTCCCCAGACATTTCTTTCTCAACTTCCCTGAAGGAGCACAGTCGGGTCAGGCCTCCCTACCCATTTCATTGTAAATTTAGGAACAGCATGTATATATCTGCATCATGCTTGTATTTCAGATTCTTCCCTCATCCTCTGAGGAACTGGTCTTTAACCTGAATTACTATTTTGATTTCATTCATAAGGTATCTTTTCATAGGGGAGATTTGGAGAGATTTAACCTTTGACTTTTGCCATCTCTTGAAGATCACAATTCCTGGACTGGGACAGAAGAGAAGGTGGGACTCATATATTCAGACCATTTTATTTCTGAGATTCTGGTAAATGTTTAGACACAGGTCTTGCTCCAGAGCCATCATAATCTCTGTTTACATTAGCTCATGCACTCCATAAACAATGGTGGCCTTTCACTCATTATCTTCACAAATCTCTCTCCTTGTTCTAAGAGCCAAAAGGGCAGGAAATCAGGAAACCACTGCCAAGGCTGGCATTTTCCCACAGGTTGTTGGCACAAAACACAGGTGAGGTCTTCTCTTGGCATTTATAGGTCAAGGAGGCTAGAGACCAACCAACCCTCTCACCAATTCAGATAGGTTCATCCTTGGGATCATCAACTTGCAGTCCCTCACTCAGAGGGCCTGACTGAAATGCATTATCTACCCCTACACTGGCCTCCTTTCAGTTCCTCAAATATCCCAAGATCCTTCCCTCCTCAGGCCTTTGACTATTCTGTCCCTTCTGCTTGGATTGCTCTTCCCCCAATCTTCAAATGGCTGCCTCCTTCTGATTCCTCACATCTCAGCCTAAATGCTCAATTCTCAGAAAGATCTTTCCTGATTCTCTTATGTAGTTTGAGAAACACCCCTTTTCTTCCCTCCCACCCTTGACTCAAATACACTTTCTTAAGACCACTATTTGTAATTTTGGATATATATATAATTTTGGATTATATAATTTTGTAAGAATGTGTGTGTGTGTCTCTCTCTCACACACATACACACACACTAATATATGCCAGCACCTAACACAGAATGTGGCATATAATAAGTAATCAACATGTAAATGTAGAATAAAGTAATAGCAATGCATCAATGGATAAATGATTGAATTCACAGTTTAAGAAGGAGGAGCTAAAGATGAGATACAATAATAATAATGATGATGGGAGCACTTGGATGACTCAGTAGAGCATAAGACTCTTGACCACAGGGTCATGAGTTTGAGCCCTACATTGAGTGTAGAGATTACTTTAATAAAAAAGTGATGATGATGACGATAATGATATTAAGAATAGCCAGTTTGGGTAGGACTAATTACATACTATTGTAAATGATTTACATATTTATCTAATTGAATCCTCAAAACAACTCTCTAAGATAGATGCTATGGGGATGCCTGGGTGGCTCAGTCAGTTAAGCGGCCAACTTCTGCCCAGATCATGATCTCATGGTTTGTGAGTTTGAGCCCCATGTCAGGCTTTGTGCTGATAGCTTGGAGCCTGGAGTCTGCTTCGGATTCTGTGTCTCCCTCTCTCTCTGCCCCTTCCCAGCTCATGCTCGCACTCTGTCTCTGTCAAAAATAAATAAACTTAAAACAAAATTTTAAAAAAAGATAGGTGCTATGATCTCTATTTTTCAGTTGAGGAAACTGAAACACAGAAAGGTTGAATAACTCACCCAAGGCCACAAAGCTAGGAAGGGGGATCTGGGGTTCTAAACAAGGCAGAGTGACTTCAGAGTCTCTAGTCTTAACCCTAACTCTAAATCACCTCCCTAATATAAAATTTACCCAAAGTAAAACATATAGGTCTCAGTGACTCAAAATGTGCCACGCAAATGGTAGAAAGGAAAAGCCCAGACACATTTATTTTTTTAGGGTTTTTTTTGTAATGCTTATTTATTTTTGAGAGAGAGACAGACAGAGTGCAAGTTGGGGAGGGACAGAGAGAGAAGGTGACACAGAATCTGAAGCAGATTCCAGGCTCTGAGCTGTCAGCACAGAGCCCAATGCAGAGCTTGAACCCACATACCGTGAGATCATGACCTGAGCCGAAGTCAGATGTCACCCAGGTGCCCTAACCCAGATACATTTCTAACATGAATAATCCAAAGACTTCATCATAGCTGATAGTTTCAGCATTCTTCTGACTTCAACCAACTAGAAATGTTGATTATAGTTTACTTTTTCCTTTCTCTGTCTGGGGAAGCACTAACATGTTAGAAAATATTGGGAAGGTATCCAGAGTGAAAGAAGAAAGCAGGAGCTTATACACCAAGTATATGACAGGAAATTGGCTACACACCCATCAACTGATGCCTAAGAACACAAAGAATACATGGGGTGGTGAGTGGCTGTGCATTAATCAGTGAAACTCTTCAGAGGAGACTAAGCCATGAAGAGTGGCAGGGAAATAGCCCTGACAAAAAAAGAGAGGGCAAGAAGGACAAGGGAGAGAGGATGAGGGAAGGAAGAGAAGAAATAGGGGAAGGAGGAGGTGGTGATAGAGGAAGAGGAAAAGGAGAAGAGAGAGGAGAGGCCATTCAAGAGCAAGGCAGCAACTGGCATGTTAAGCAAAAAACTCTCACCACAAAAGAGATACATATCTATGGGAATAGCCAAGTTTTGCAAAATCTTGTCTCAGCCTTAAAAAAAAAAATGTTTTTGATAGTAAGGAAGCATAGTCACACCAGCCTTTTTTTCCCCAAGGGATCCAATGAGAGCTAAAATCAGGCACTCTGATTGGGGCCAGGATTGCTTTTCCAGTTTTACTACCACGAACCTTAAAAAAAAGAAGTCTAAAGGAAAAAAAAAAGTTCTCTGTACATAGAAACAGAAATGTGGAACACTGCTAGAGAAAGGCTTTGACTTGGACCCAGCACTTTCCTAACCTCCTGAATTCTTACCACTGCCTACACTCTGTGGCCACTGCTCCAGAGAGCAGAATGCAGGCTGAGGTCTTAGGTGACATCAACAAGGGGATCCAGCATGAGAGTCTGAGGACATGTCCCTTTCCTCCCTCCTTTTTCTTTAATTTAGCACGTATTTCTCAAATTCCCAGTAGATGCAAGGTCCTGGACTAGGTATTGGAAGAAAAAAAAGATTAAGAAAAACATAGGCTCTGCCCTGGGATAAATGAAAGCACACATAGCCATATGGAAGTAGAAGACAACCAGCAGGAAGAAAGGGTCAACTGGACTTGGCAGTCACTTCCACTCAACCTTATGAAAGTCAAGTACTTGTTGGTCCTTCATCTCACATTTTCCTGAGCTTTGTTCCCTTGGTGACCTTTCTACCTCTCCTATGTCCATTCCCCTAGTTCATGCTCTTTCTCTCTCATGTCCTATGTTCCCAGGTCTTAGATCTACCAGACTCTTCCAGGATGCACCCCAGTAGTATCCTAAGTGGATGAACTTTGATTTGATCATTGGGATTTACAGACTTAAATATCAAATCAGATATATTTTACTCAAGAAAGTTTAGTAAGTATGAAGAGCTATCTTCTTTCCTTGGGGAAAATATTCAAGGGGGTCTCTGGTTAGCCCTAACTGAAAGAATTTCTTGGTTTTCAGGTAACCCTCTAGACTACATCTATTGATCTCAAATTTCCATCTCAAAAGATAAGAAAGAGACCTGAATAACAGAAAAATAGAGAGAGTCCTAGCTCTGTCATTATCTTGTGTGAACTTGGGCAACCCATGGGGTTAATCTCCATTCTTGCTGGATCACTAAGGATTCAATCAAATACAGGATATAATAGTCCTTCAAAAGTTTTCAGCTGAAAAAAGAAAAACAAGAGCTAAACCTGAGAATTTGCTGAGTGCCAGGCACTGTTCTGAGACTGTGCATATGTCCACACAACAATCTCAAGGAAGTACTGTTATCCCCATTATAGAGATAACAAATGTAAGACACAGAGATGTTTAGTAACTCACACAGCTAGTAATGGGGAGAAGCTGGATTTGAACCCAAGCAGCCTGACTCCAGAGCCTAGGCCTGAACAAGGTGTCAACGAACTAGGACCTATAAGCCAAATCTGGTCCTCAGCCTCTTTTAGTAAATAAAGTTTTATTGGAATACAGCCAGGCCCATCCATTTATGTACTGCCCATGGCTGATTTCATGATACAACAGCAGAGTTGAGTAGTTGTGACAGAGATCATATAGCCTACAAAGCAAAAATATTTGCTATCTTGCCCTGTAAAGAGAAAGTTTGTCAACCCTTGCCCTAAGTCACTGTGACATACACCTCTCTGATGATTCTCTAATAATAAAAGAAGGAAAGGAACTGTGGCTATTGAGAGACACACAGCCATTCAATTTTCAAGACCCTCGTTGGCAATAGACTGGCTAGCATGCCCACACCCATTCTTGTTTCCTCCTCTGTGGAAGAAATTTTAGTCCTGGAAGACCTTTGAGATGCTCAATCTGACTGTTCCTCATTACAGAGGAGACTGAGACCCAGAGAAGTTAATGATTTGCCCGATGTCACAAAGCTGGGACAACCCAAGTCCTTTGGTTCTTTGTGAGGTTCCTATTCCCTCTGGAATGTTTACTTCTTCATTTAAGGGGGTTTTCAAAGGGTTGACTCAACCCCATTGTACCCCACCCATTTCCTTGGAGCTGACTCTGGTAAGTGTGACCAAACTCTCCTCCAAAAAAGAATTCTCCACTGGGCTGTGTATCTGGGGCCCAGCCTATCTGAGTAATTTCTGCTACCAATAGACAAGGAGTGGGGAATTTTCCCTTCAATGCTCACATTCCTGCTTTCCCATCTCCCACATACCCACATAACCATTACAACATAGCACACAGCTGTTTGTTAAAGCTTCCAACTACAGAAGGGAATCCTGGGCCACGAACCAACCCACAGTTACAAAAGGTAATATCATGGTTTCATGTTACTCAGTTGGCTTGGCTTGCTCACCCGTGACTCAGACTTCTGGGGGCCTCCCTGCCTGGCTGCCTGTGTAATCTGTCTCCTCTGTAACCCAGCCCTGGAATCCTTGCTCTTCCTTTTTAATTATCTCTCACTTCTACACCCAGGCCAAGGTGCATATGATTTCTCTCTCTCTCTCAGCCTCATTAACTTTTTAGGAATGGAGTCGTTTACCAGGGCTCCTAAATTTTCACCTGTTGCAGGTCATAACTGCTCCTTTCAAAGTCCCCTAAGACCCAGGAATGTTCCCAACTGGCCTCTCTGTTCAATCTCCTTTTGGACTTTTCAAGATCCAGTTTCCTCCTATTTTTTTTTTGAGGGTGAATACTCAAGTCCCCCAAGTCTCTGATGTATTGATCCAAGGTCCTTCCTCCTAAAATACTCTAGGACTCTTTCCCAGAGCTTCTCTTGTTGCTCACTCCTCCTACAGCACAAAGCGACAGGGCTAAAGGCAGATGGAGAGGGAAAAGTGTCCATTAGGGGGTTTCTGACAGAGATGTGAGCTCCAGAAAGACTGTAGCCCTGTGATGTTCTCCTCGGGCCTGCACATTTGAGAATTGATATTCCAATTATGAACTTCCAGGCCCGACAGACAGGATTAAATTGACTTTGTATTTTAATACAAAGAGAAATTTAGATGTATAGGTTTAATATAGTTTAAACTCTTTTTCAGTTTTGGAGGAAAAATACTTAGATTTGCATTTTCTCACATGCTATATTTTCCTTTACTCCTTCTTTCAAGTGTGTATTGCAATAGTGCTTTAAAACCATTTTAAGGGCACCTGGGTAACACAGTTAAGCGTCCGACTCTTGATTTCGGTTCAGGTCATGATCTCACAGTTCATAAGATAGAGCCCTACATCAGGCTCTGCACACTGACCGTATGGAGCCTGCTTGGGATTCTCTCAGCACAGAGCCTGACGCGGGGCTCTAACCCACAAGCAGTAAGATCATGGCCTGAGCTGAAGTTGGACACTTAACCGACTGAGCCACCCAGGTGCCCCTACAGTCAACATATTTTTAAAACTCACTATTTTAGAATATAACCATACTTTATTGAATCTAAGACACCAACTACTGTAAGACATACCATGTAGCACAAAGAAAGAAAAAACATTAGCATTTAAACTGTGGCTGCCACTGATTGATTATAACACATAAGCCAATCTCAGAGTTGTTAAAATGTGG
Source organism: Panthera onca (assembly GCF_046562875.1). NCBI lineage: Eukaryota > Metazoa > Chordata > Mammalia > Carnivora > Felidae > Panthera > Panthera onca. The sequence continues at coordinate 20,108,307 of NC_138350.1, forward strand.
TCATTGTGGTCCTATAAATCATTGATGATTTATAGCAATATAAATAAACATACATATAAACCATGTTCATTTATTCACATGGTTGATCTGAAAGTTAAATTTAAGTGAAGTGGCAGTACTAGCTTCACATAAATATTAGTTTTCATTTACTAGGTGCTACTAAGTCCTATGCCCCAGACAAGTGTCAACTGGGAGGTTGCCTTGTCACTCCCATCTTCCTTATACTTCTTAATATTTTCATTTACTGAGTAGTTCCCAAGTGCTGAGTGCAGTACATGAATTATCTCATTGAATCCTGACAAGAACACTCCAAAGCAGGTACTATTCTCCAACTTTATAGAGGTAGAAATTGAAGCTCTGGGAGGTTCAGTGACTTGACCAAAGTCACACAATTAGTAAATGTGGCAGATCAGATATACTGACTTCAAAGCTAGAATGTTCTAGCATAAAAGCATTCTCAAAGTTGAAAGGGACTTAGAAGTCATTGCTCCTCCATTCAAGAATCTCCTTCTCTAGCATCCCTACCAGATAGTGACAGTTTCAGTATATCTGACCAGATAGATAAGCATCTATCCAAACCAGTAATTATCAAACCTGCCTGATAATCAAAAGCATCTGGGAAGCTTTTTATAAATTCAAATTCCTGGAGCACCTGACTGACTCAGTCAGTTGAGCATCTGACTCTCGATTTCAGCTCAGGCCATGATTCCAGGGTCGTGGGATCAAGCCCCACATCAGGCTCTGTGCTGAGTGTGGAGCCTGCTTGAGATTCTTTCTCCCTCCGCCCCTCTCCCTGTCTCTCTCTCTGTCTCTCTCTCTCTCTCTGTCTCTCTCTCTCTCTCTCAAAATAAAAATAAAAATAAATAAAAAGCAAGTTCCTGGGACTCTTTTCCAAGTTTTTTTTTCTTTAAGAGGTCTTGAGTGAGGCCTAGAAATCTGTATGTTTGGAAAGCATATCCAGGTGATTCTGATGAAGCAAGTTTACAAACCATTAATATAATCTCACAAAGTCTTAGGTAGAAACCATTGTTGGGAGAAGAAGTTGAATATCAGCCCCATCAAGGAAGTAGTGACTTCTGCGCAAAAGAAGAATGATGCCATGCTTCTCCATTGGTTAGAATAATCCAACACTGAGACATGAGTAAGGTAAACAATACCCACAGGAAACTCCACATGAACCATTGAACCCTACATGTTTTGGGTGGGCTAAATCCTTTTACCAACTAAATCTCAGCCCAGACCCACTCGCAGGTGCTATCAGGAAGAAAGACATCATTGCTAGTTAAGATGTGATGTGTTCCCAGGCCTAGCCCAAAATGCGTATCTCCTAAGAATGGTTCTGCCCCAAACCACCCCCTCACTGCTCTCATTGGCTTCTCCATGACCCAGAGATTAGAAGTTGAGGTCTTATCCCCAATAAAGCAGCCCTAGAAATTTTACATGAAGAGGTATGAGAGTTTCCTATCATAGTAGGGGGAGGAGGTCTGGATGCAAACCGAAGGCAAATAAGCACTTGGCAGGCATACTGTAGGGAGCAGTGAAGCATTAGATGGGGTGGAAGGTGCACTGCTTCCAAAATAAATAAACCTCCTATTCAGCTCTTTAATTCAACAAATCTCAAGTCCACTAAGATTTCATCCAGCCTTGGCTCTGAAATCTGTACAGCACACTGTCCAATAGAACTTTCTACAATGGGGGAAACATTCTAGATCTATACTATGTAATATGGCAGACACTATCCACATGTAGCTATTAAGCACTTGGAATATGGCTAGTGTGGGAAGAAATTTTTAATTTTTAAATTTTATCTAACTTTAATTTCAATTTAAATAGCCCATGTGAGGGTGCCTGGGTGGCTCAGTCAGTTGGGCGGCCAACTACAGCTCAGGTCATGATCTTGCGGTCTGTGAGTTTGAGCCCCATGTCAGGCTCTGTCCTGAGTGCTCAGAGCCTGGAGCCTGCTTCCGTTTCTGTGTCTCCCTCTCTCTCTGCCCCTTCCCTGCTTGCTCTCTGTCTCTCTCTCTCTCAAAAATAATAAACAATAAAAAAACAAAAATAAATAAAAATTAAAAATAGCCCACGTGATTAGTGGCTACCATACTAGGCAGTGCAGTTCTAGAGGGACTGACCCAGCCTCATCTTGAACTTTGTGATCAGAGCTGCCTATTCAACACCAGCTTTTAGGAAAGCACCAAAGTACAATGCTCGAGAAGATAAAATATGTCAGGAGGGAGCACCATGATGGGGCCACCAAAGAAATCAGCATCTGCCCAATATTTCTAGCCACCTTAAGGGTAAGGCAGAAATGACTTCAGGGATAGCCCAAGCAACTGTGAAGATGCCAGTTATTAAAACCCATCCCAAAACAGCTGATCAAAGGCCAACTTCAGGGTGTGATGTGATTTCCTTGCAATTTCTTTTATGCTCTGCATATGACAGTGACAATTTTTACTTTCTTGTTTCTCTTCCTCCAATCAACTCAGTGCTGTCACTTTCTTTTCATTGTTTCTATGCTTCATTAGCCACCTCTTTCACCAGCTAGTCTTGCTTATATCTTTAGTCCAAAAAAAAATTCCACAACTTGGCTAATTTAGTCAACCAGTCATTTTGGTGAGAACTCTGGGTTGAGATGGTCATTGGACTTAACTGGTAAGCCAGCCAGAGCCCTGTGCTGATAGGATGGAAGGGGCCTCCCAGTTTCTCTTCCACCCACACACGTGTCCTTTAACTGGGATAGTTCCACCCATGTACGAATATCAGGAAAAATACCTCTCAAATATACAACAAATATACAACATACAAAATCCTCCAAGAGTTGAAAAAAAACTGTAGGAACAGTAGGGGCTCCTCTCCATCTGTTCTATGAGTACTTATTGAGGTTCCTTTGTGTATCAGGCATTGCTTTCAGCTCCCAAGGTAAGACAAATAAAGTCTCTCTTTCATGGGACTTAACATAACAAAAAGGTAGTAAAAGAGTTATTATTTATTGAGCTTCCACCCCATAAGAGGTACCCATTTCTCATAACACTCCTGGAAGATAAATACTATCATCCCCATTTTATAGATACAAAGGTGGAAGTTCAGGTTTTCCCAAGATCACTTCAGTCTGTGTGTTCTTTCTGCTTCTCCACACCATCTGCTTGTGTAGTCTCTTCCTCTACTTACACAGTAAAGGATTCCAAGCACATTTATTTAAAGGCTATTCCCTTACCACAAGAGATTAAGTTCATCCAGATTAAGACCTGGTGAGCAGAAGACCCATTATCAGGGATTTAAGGCAGGAAGGAAGAATCACTGCCACCCAAAGCCAAGAAGAATAGGGCCTTCTATGGGGAATTTTGTAGTTAAGCAAATAGTTTTCAGAGAAAACTTACCGGCCACCACACCATACTTCGTCCTGCCAGGAAGAAGCCTCCAACAGTCCCACGATTAGTGGAAAACATAGCCTGAAGAGGAAAGGTCAAAAATTTAGTATAAAACTAGAACAGAGCAACTTTGCCTGCCAAAAGGACATACCTCTCCCACTCCCATATACTTGTACTTTCTTTTACTGTCTTTATTTCTGAAGCACTTCCACATTCCTTACTCCCCTAGAACTCCACTGTACTTAGATGAAGGAGCAGGGACCTACATATGACAGACAAGAAGACTGAAGCTCAGGTTTAAAAACCTTTCCCTGGTGCAGCTCTGCAATGAGTTCACAGTGTGGCTTCAAGCAAGTCACTCCACCTGAATGTTTGTTAAATAAGGAAAATGGAACTTTTCATACCATTTTTACAAGCATACTCAAGGTGCCTAATGAAATGTCATTCTTTTTGGGGTGCCTGGCTGGATCAATAGGATAAGCATCTGGCTCTTGGTTTCAGCTCAGGTCATGATCTCACAGTTCGTGAATTCAAGCCCTGCACCAGTCTGTGTGGTGACAGCACAGAGCCTGCTCAGGATTCTCTCTGTGCTCCTCCCCTGCACACGTGCTCGCTCTTTCTCTCTTCAAATAAGTAAATAAACATAAAAAAAATTTAAGAAATATTCTTTTTAAAAGCATTATACAGTGGTGCACCTGGGTGACTCAGTTTATTAGGTGTCAGACTCTTTTTTTTTAAATATTTATTTATTTTTGAGAGAGAGAGAGAGAGAGAGAGAGCAAGCTGGGGAGGGGCAGAGAGAGAGGAGACACAGAATCGGAAGCAGGCTCCAGGCTCTGAGCTGTCAGCACACAGCCTGACGCAAGGTTGGAACTCACGAACCATGAGATCATGACCTGAGCCGAATGCTTAACCAACTGAGCCACCCAGGTGCCCCAAGAGTCAGACTCTTAATCTCAGCTCAGGTCATGACCTTGCAGTTGGTAAGTTCGAGCCCCACATTGGGCTCTGTGCTAATGGCACAGAGCCTACTTAGGATTCTGTCTCTCCTTCTCTCTGCCCCTCCTCTGCTTGTGCTATAAATAAATAAATAAATAAATAATAAATAAACTAAAAAAAAATTTACTAAATAAATGAAAGCACTATACAAGGGACATTAAGGAGGACACTTGTTGGGATGAGCACTGGGTGTTCTATGTAGGAGATGAATCAGTGGATTCTATTCCTGAAATCATTATTGCACTATATGCTAACTAACTTGGATGTAAATTAAAATAAGTAAATACATACATACAAACATACATACAAATATACATACATAATAAGCACTATACAGTATTTGAATTATATTTCAGTAATGTTATTATCAAAACAAAAAAATGAAAAATGCTAGAGGAATGCATGGTGTTCTTATTAAATACATTAAAGATGGACCATTCAAACTCAGTTCAAAACTTTCTGAGATGTAGGTAGAAGCTTGCTGGAAACATTACTTTTCAACATATTATGAGTACTGCAGAATGATTATTGTTATGAATACAGAAGGAGGAGATTCCTTCTGACTGGGGTGTCAGGAAAGGCTTCACAGAGGGAGCAGCACTTCAGCAAGTCTTGAAGATAGAGTGGGATTTATTAGTGAAAGAAAAGAAGGAAAGGACATTTCAGACTGTGGGAACAACATGAGCAATAACCCAGAGATAGAACTGCAGTGTGGGGAGGAAGGGAACGGTGAATAGCATTACCTGGAGAACCTGGCTGAGGCATATGAATGAGGAGAATGGACTGCAGACCATCAAATGCCAAGCTAAAAAATATAGGCTTTATTCCATAGGCAGTAGGGAGCCACTGAAGGTTTATGAATGCATTTTCAGTAAATGACCACCAGACCCTCCTTCTTACAGAACCCTTGGAATGTTGCCTCTGAACCTTCAGCTAATTCCTGGTCCAGCTCAGGCCCAGGCCCAGTCCTCCAGCTCAAAACTGGGACAGTATCTCTGCTAGTGTTCTCCTCCTCCCTCCCTTTATGTCAATGGCCTTCCCTTAGCTGATGGCTTGCTAATGTCTCTGAAAATACTAATAACTGATAATGACTGAGCCCTGTTAAAGCTGGTTGCATCGTGACCCCTGAGGCTTAAAAGCATCACTGGTGCAAAGGAATTAACCTCAGATGGTGACATTTCAGACACTTAGAAATTCAGTTTATTCAGCAAACATGCCTACTATTGATAGCATATTGCGAAGTGCTCAGATTCCAGAGATTGACCAGACTCAGTCCTTTAGGAAGCAGCGTCATTCATACATCCAACAATCAACATAAATTGATTGTTGTGTGCCAGGCAGTTCCAGGGAGAGCACAGCTCAGATCTTTCTGGACTCGTGGCAGGGTCCTCCCTCCCATAGGACATACTCTTAGGGATTCTGTGGTGTTTTTTCTAGGAATAGCAAGAGGACTAACAAACACAAGGAGCAAAGAAGGTAGCCAGGGCTGAACAAAAATATGGTCCAAGGACTCAGATTCTAGTAGTTTTCCAGGGAAAGGCCATTCTGAAAGTGATTCTGATGTCAAAGCAGGTTGATATGCCCCAGTTGGTATTGGAGGGACACAAAAAGTGGGTTTGGGGCCCAGATACAACATTTCCAAGTTGGTCTCAGAAACGAAGAGTTTAGAGGAAGGATGTGACAGTCAAAACTAGAATGGGGAACTGGATAATTCAGGAAAGATGTTGGGGATGGATAAAAGGCAAGGACAGGTGTATCTACACCAGGCCTTCTCTTCTCTGGAATGTTTATCCCCTCATCTCCACAAGCCCAGACCCAGCAGACCCATCCTTCAAGGCTCCTCAAATGTTATTTTCCCCATGAAACTTTACCTGACACTCCACCACAGAAACTTCCTCCTCTACTATGGCCTCTCCCCTTCACAAACAAAAAATAATCTCTCTCTCCTGTGAGCATCTAGAGATTTTCTATAGATGTTCTATGTTTCTATACCTCATTCACAGCCCTTACACTTTTTTCCTTTATGTTGCCATATTATAATTTTTTTCCAGCTTTATTGAGGTATATGGACAAATTAAAAATTGTTTATATTTAAGGGATACAATGTGATATTTTGAAATACATATTCATTGCCAAGGGCTGCCTGGTGGGAGAAATGGAGAGATGCTGATCAAAAGGTACAAAGGTAAAATTATAAGATGATTTCTGGAGATCTAAATTACATCATGGTGACCATAGTCCATAATACTGTATTGTATAGTTAAGTTTGCTGAAAAAGTAGATCTTAAGTGCTCTCACCACACACAAAAAGCATTGTAACTGTGTGAGATAATGGATATGTTAATTAACTTGATTGTGGTAACCATTTTACAAGTTTTTAATCCCCTGTAATGCTTAGTATAATGCTTAGTACATGGTACACATTCAATAAAATGTTGGATAAAGGGGTTTCTCAGCGCCTTCTGCCTCCACTCTTCCCCCATATCCCACCCCCGAACACTCCTTCTGGAAATGAGCAACGCCCTTCCAGGCTGGCATTTTGCAGACTGCCAGCAACATTCAGTAGGTGCTACCAGTAGGTGTTATTACTATAACTCGTGTACCCTGCCTCCTTCTTCCCTGCTGTTTATTCCCTACAATGGAAAGACACTGTCTCCATGAGCAAAGGATGCTCAAAGGAAAGCTCTAACGTTCCAACACCACTTTGTAAAACATGGCATTAAATTTGCCTGTCCACCCTGCAACTAGAAGAGAATGATTTCACAAGTGCAAGCCAGAGGAGCAAAAGAAACACAACTACTGACCCATATTTTTTTTTCTTAATGGATTAAAAATATCACTGAACAAAAGGAAGGCGCTTCAGACCTTTGCTTAAAGCTTAAGAAACTGGGGATGTTGGGCCTGGAGTACAGAAGACTCCAGTGTGGCCTACCATCTTCTGAGGTAAAGCGAGACAGCGTGGTCTGCATAAGGCACAACCAAATACAATGGAGAAGCTTCAGGACATCAGATCTGGGCTCCATACCAGGAAGATTTTCCTCACTATTAGAGCTGTGTAGAGATGGAAGTGGTGCCACTGGGGAGAGTCTTGGCCAGAAATATTCAAGTGAAGGGTGGACAATTGTTCAAGATATTTTGGTCAAGTGGTTTAAGAATAGACTCTAGCACAGGATGAAGAGGGTTCAAACTGAATAAACTTTAGGCCTTCACTTTATGAAAATATGTCAGGAAAGAAGGAATTCCACACCACCAGGACACTGTCACAGCAATGCAAATGGTGGTAAGGATCATGGAGAGAGTATTGCCAGAAAGGATGCTGTCTTAGGGAAGGGAAGGTGAGACAGTAGAAAAAACATGCCTTTGTTATCTAATCCCAGCTCTGGCACAGATTCATCTGACTGACTTCTTGTCACCATCTGATCCTCACCTATAAAATTCAAAGGCTGAGCTTCCCCAGGGGCAATTGCTACTCAGACATCCAATGATGCTATTAGTGCAAATGATTGCATAAGGCAGGGATCAGTAAATTTTTCCTGTAAAGAAAAATGTCCAGATCATAAGTTATTTAGGTTTTGTGGGACACACATGATCTCCACTGGACACTCTTCCTCTTTTATTTTTTACAACTCCTTAAAAGTGTAAAAACACATTTGTAACTTGTGGGCCATACAAAAACAGGCGGTGGGCCAGATTTGCCCTGTGAACTATAGTTTAACAACCCCTAGCATAAGGGGGTTCAGGATAGCTTAAATGAAATCTTCCAGAAAAAATAAAGTTAGAGATTTAGCCTAAAATGATACAAAATCCCCCAAGAAACAGAGAGGTGGTGAAAGAAAAATGGAAATATACAGTGAAGAATAAGCTCAAACCCAAATATGATTGGAAGAGGGTAAAACAGAACAAAATAATGTTGGAAGAGATGTGGATGGTGATAGAGGGACATTGGCTATGGATGTCTTTTCTAAGATGAAGAAGCACCATAAGCCAGGATCACTCTGTCTGTGCAGCCCAGAGATCACTCAGGAGTCAGGATGCCTATCCCCAAACCAAGCCACTCTTGATGCTCCAGTAGAAAAAAAAGGAATGTAAACTGGAAGAAATCCAGCACGTTAAATAATCAGGGTCCAGAGGCACTGACTAATGGGGAAAATTAAATGTAGACAAATATTAGCAGGCTCATTAAGTAGCATTTAACAGGACAAGTGATACTGATTCACAGATATTTGAAAAGCATAAACACCATAATCAGCAGGACTGGCAGGGGCTAAAATAAGATTGTTAGGGGAACAGAGATTATCGGTGATTTTCTGGGAAATAGGCAGTATGGCATAGCTAGCAAATGATGAATTCACATCCAAGTGTTAGGCACTTAGAAGCTGGGGAAGGGTGTGGGGAGAAAGGCAGGCAAAGTGGCAAAGCCCCTGGTACTCTGGAAAACCAAGAGTCAAAAGATCTGAGTTCCAGGAAAATTTCATGTACTGCAACCTTAGGTAAACCACAACAACATGGGGCTTCAGTTTCCTTTTCTGTAAAATAGGGATTCGTATTCCTGCCCTCCTTATGTTGAGGCATTTTGTGAAGATGCCCTATCCAGTTGACTGCGTTTGCCCATTTTACTTAAAAGGACAAAAACAATTCAGGGCATGGCTCATACCTTGGAGGGCAAATGACAATATTATTTAAAAAGACTCCTAGACTCCATAAAGAATTTTCAGATTCATGTCTGCAGATCCTCACAACAATCTTGGGGAGTCATAAGAATAGGTAAGATTGTACCTATGCACACTTGAGTAAACTGAGGCTGAGGCAGGTTGCCTGAGGTCGCATAGCTAGAACCATGTCAAAGCCAGTAGTAAACCTGAGAATCCTGGCCCCTGGTTGGACACTTCTGGGAAGGTGAGCATATTGGGGAAGAGTTAGTAACACTGACCCCTTGTGACACTTGGAAAAGCTTTCAGTCATATCTAGTTTCTATAATTACTTAACAAACAAACCAAAAAAAAAAAAATGCTTCCTTCTATCCCTAAAAAACAAAACAAAACAAAATAAAAAACTCTGTGGCCATGGAAGGGTTAATATCCACCCTGCCCCACCACACCACCCTCTAAATCAAGAAAGAGTTCAACCACCTGCTGCCATCACAGCCTCCTGGTCCAACCCTACCCACAACCAAAGCTTTTGAGAATGTCTGCAATATGTGAACATTTAAAACACCTCATCTTCTAGTTGCTGGGTGTGCCAGAGTCTGTCATAGTGAAATTTCCAAGTTCCAAGTTCCAAGGCTGCGAAGAACAAGTTTCTCTGGTTTGGTGTGTCCCCAGTACCCAAGGGGAGCCACGTGCATTTCCCCAGCACCAGGCCACCCTCCAAGGCTTCCTCCTCCTCCTCCTCCACCCAAGCTTTGCCAACTCTCACTCATTCCAGTCCCTGGGCCTACAGGTCAGCCTTTCCCAGGGGGACACCAGCAGCACCCCTCCATTTGGGGCTGCCCCACAGCCCCTGCACCTGGCAGAGGCTTTGTGTCCTTCCTGCACTAAATTGTTTATTTTCCATCCAAAACTGTATGACTAAGAAGAAACAGGACAGTCCTAGTCTCCTTGGGGCTTATCTTCCAAGCCCAGAGATCTTCCCTGAAGCCCTAAGCTGTCCCTCTCCTGCCCCTCGCACTAGCCCCCAGCCTCTCCAATCTCTGCCTCCTTCTCTGCTCACAGGCCAGGGGTATTCTCCTTGGACCTTCCTGGCCAGCTCCCCTCAGAACCCCCCTCCCTTCTGCTCATCCTTGCTTGCCCCCCTCACTTCACACTGTGCCCCCCTGAATTCCTCTCAAGGGCTTCCAAGTTATTTCCATTCGGCTCCACAGACCTTTAAACCCACCCTTTGCTCTTCACAGCTCACGGATGCAGTGGCTCCCCGGTGCAGCCCCGCCCCCCTTGTCCCTGCTGGTGGCTCTTGCCCCTTCACCCCACGTCTCAGAGCCCTCACATACCCACAGCCCGACGGCCATCACCACCACAAAGTAGACAACGATGACAGAGATGTCGGCCGCATTGCGGATGCGCTCGTGTGGCGCAAGGGGTGAGGTAGTGTCGGTCGTGGGGCTCCAGGTGGTAGTGTCCATGGCGGCGGTGGCGATGCGTCCCTCCCGCCCAGGCCACTCGCTCCTTATACCGCCTCCGGGTTAATAATCAGCCCCGAGGGAGGGCGCCCGCGAAGTCGCGCGGTGCGGCTCCTGCGCTGCACCGTCGGGGAGCAGCTTTGGACGCAGAGAGCGCTGAAGGAGGAGCAGGTGGAGCTGTTGGCAGAAAGGGTGGCAGGCTGGCAGGTAAGGGTTGTTCCTTGAGTGGGGAGGGGCCATCCAGGGGGTGGTGCCCGCCTGGCACAAAGGCCGGCTGTGTTCCCGGCAGGGTAGCCTCGCCTGCTCTGCCAGGGGCAGAGAGGGTGCGGCTCCATTGAGGAACCAGGCTACCTGAGGCCAGGGGCCTAGAGGCTTCAGGTCGCCTGCCACCTGCCCTTGGACCAGTACTGAGGCTTCTGCAGACTCCGGTTCTCCATGTGTAAAACGGGTACAAGACTGTTCCCAGGATTCAGCCAAGTTCTTGGTCTCTGTGGAGAAAATTCTGGGGAAGACCACTTGTTGGGTATTGCTGGCAAGAAATTCAGAACAATTTCTTGGCCATGGGGACAGCCACCCACCTACCTACATTTCTGGTGCCCCTGCAGCCCCCAGAGGCACTGTTACTGCCACTGTGAGGAGGAAAAAAGAGAGATGAGGAGAAGGGATCCCACTGGGAGTTTTTCTTTGCCCTGTGCCTCACCCAGTAATTGATCTGGGGCCCTTCTGGGGCAGATAGAAGTAAGGATACTAGAGAATCCCTTCCATGGAGCTCATCATATGTTGACCCTTCCTGGGGATTCAGCCTGCCCATCTGGAGACACATGTCTAAGTTGAAAGTCAGGGCTCAGCACAGAGATGACTGAGAAAAGAGGCATGACTCACCCAAGGTCACACAGTGAGCTAGTGACAGAGCTGGTCCTACAACGTAGACCAGGGTAGGCCTAGTTCAGAGGAAGGTTGGAGATGCTCTCAGGTGCTAGCACTAGGGAGCTTTGCTGGAGTGATGAGGTACAGGGAGGGGGAAGGACCACATAAACCCTGCCCGGACTCTGTTCTGCCTCAGGTCCTCCCTGCCCACCACCAGACAACCATCCACTGCCCAAATGCCAACAACTGATTTATTTGCACCTCACTGTCTCTGAGGTCCACTCCCCTCCTCCCTCATCAGCACTTGCTCTTCCTACTGAGGCTGCAGTCAAAGAATCATTATTTGGACTGCATCCATGTAGGTCTTCCCCATTTCCCCCCACCCACTCCCCTAAACTGAGTAAGGTTATGCCCAGGGCCCAACATAATGCCTGGCCACCAGGAACAGGAATTCCTCTTCTGGGGAACCCAGAAGCAGGGGATCTTCAACATGGATGTCCTTCAAAATTTCAGGCTGAGCCATCAGCCACAGCTTGGAGCAATTGACCTTTCATCTATAGCCATCTGTTCCCGAATTCAGCAGAGCATTTCCACCTGGCTCCGCCCAAGCAGAGCCCCTGCCCTCAGGAAACTTCCAGTGTGATCTGGAAATGAGCTCATCCACAGCAAAAGTTCAGCCCTGAACCCCCAGCTGCAGGCATCCAGCCTGTGCCAATTTCCAAAAGTGAAGTCTGGCAATGAGCAAATCCGAAAAGTGAGCAGGAGGAAGGACCTGAAGTACTATAGGACCTCAATGGAGGGAATAAACCATTCTTTGATCTTTCTCAGATAGCAAAACATGGATGGCTAGAGAAGGAAAGGATGGCAGCCTGGAAGAGACCAGAAAATGCATTCATTCATTCATTCATTCATTCACTCATTATACATTCATTCATTCTTGCAACACAAGAACTACTTCTATGTGCCAGGTCATGTGTGCCAACCCTGGGGATATAGCTGTGCACAAGATTCACAGGGTTCTTGCCCTCACAAGGCTTCCAACCCAGTGGGAGAGATAGACCATCATCAAAAATGAGACAAATACCTATAAAATTAGCATTGTGATATGTGCTTTGAAAGAGACATAGTAATGCTCCAAATGTGTAGCAAGGATTTTAACATGGAGATGAGGTAAAGCTGGGGGAAGGCCTCGGAAGGTCCGGTTTGAACAGGACCTTAAAAGAAGAACGAGCAAGGTAAGATGGGAGTGAGGGATGTAGCAGGAGAGGGCAAGCTGGGGCTAAAAATAAAAAATAAATTAAAAAACATGTCAGTACCAAGTATTCCCCTACCATGGCAGGGTGGCAGGGGGAGTCCAGGATACCTGAGGCCCTTTTGCAATTTCTGTTCCTCACTGGTCTCCTCTAAAAGGACAATTTATACCCAAGAAAACAGCACAGAGATTCCTCAAAAAATTAAAAATAGAATTACTCTGTGATCCAAGAATCCCATTTCTGGATTATATATCCAAAGGCAATGAAATCAGTATCTTGAAGAGATACCAGCACTCCCATGCTCATTAAAGCATTATTCAGAATATCCAAGTTGGAAACAGTTTAAAGTGTCCATGAGCAGATGAATGGATAAAGGAAATGTGGTGTATATATATACATACCACATTTATGTATATGTCTATGTGATGGAGTATTATTCAGCCATAAAAAAGGAAATCCTGCCCTTGGCACCACCATGGATGAATCTAAAGGACATTATGCAGACAGATAAAGACAAATACTGTTTGATCTCATCTATATGCACAGTCTAAAAAAGTCAAACTCAAAATGAATTACTGGGACCTCATCAAAATAAAAATCTTCTGCACAGTGAAGGAAACAATCAGCAAAACTAAAAGACAACCGACAAATGCAAAATTTGTCATATTTGCAAATGACATATCAGATAAAGGGTTAGTATCCAAAATCTATAAAAAACTTATCAAACTCAACACCTGAAAAACAAATAATCCAGTGAAGAAATGGGCAAAAGACATGAATAGACACTTCTCCAAAGAAGACATCCAGATGGCCAACCGACACATGAAAAAATGCTCAACTTTACTCATCATCAGGGAAATACAAATCAAAACCACAATGAGATACCACCTCACACCAGTCAGAATGGCTAACATTAACAACTCAGGCAACAACAGATGTTGGTGAGGATGTGGAGAAAGAGGAACACTTTTGCATTGTTGGTGGGAATGCAAATTGGTGCAGCCACTCTGGAAAACAGTATGGAGGTTCCTCAAAGAAGTAAAAATAGAACTACGCTACGACCCAGCAATTGAACTACTAGGCATTTGTCCATGGGATACGGGGGTGCTATTTCGAAGGGACATATGCACCCCCATGTTTATAGCAGCACTATCAACAATAGCCAAAGTATGGAAGGAGCCCAAATGTCCATCAATGGATGAATGGATAAAGAAGATGTGGTATGTATATATACAATGGTGTATTAGTTGGCAATCAAAAAGAATGAAATCTTGCCATTTGCAATTATGTGGATGGAACAGGAGGCTATTATGCTAAGTGAAATTAGTGAGTCAGAGAAAGACAAAAATCACATGACTTCACTCATATGAGGACTTTAAGAGACAAAACAGATGAACATAAGGGAAGGGAAACAAAAATAATATAAAAACAGGGAGGGGGACAAAACAGAAGAGACTCATAAATATAGAGAACAAACTGAGGGTTGCTGGAGGGGTTGTGGGAGGGGGGATGGGCTAATGGGTAAGGGGCACTAAAAAATCTATTCCTGAAATCATTGTTGCACTATATGCTAACTAATTTGGATGTAAATTTTAGAAAATTAAAAATAAAAAAAATAAAAAAACCAAACTCATAGAACCAGAAAACAGAATGATGATTGCCAAGGGCTAGGGAGGGGGTGGGAGAAATGGGGAGATGTTGGGCAAAGGTTACAAACTTCAAGTTATAAGATGCAGTGTATGATGACTAGATCTAATGCAGTGTATAATGACTATAGTAAACAACATTGTATGTATACTTGAAAGTTGCTAAGAGATTAGATTTTAAGTGTTCTCACCACAAACACACACACACACATACACACAATGGTAACTATGTAAGGTGCTGGGTGCTGGATATGTTAGTTAACTTAATTGTGGTAATTCTATCCCACTGTATGCATATATAAATTAAATCATCACATTGTACGCCTTTTAAAAAATCATGCTGTACAACCCAGGTTTTTAAAAAAAATAATTATTTTCTCTACACAGATGCTTCCAGGAAACACAGTATGATACACCACCTGCCCCCCACAGCTGGCCAGAGCTGCTGGACCACTGCTCACTGGTAAAGATCCTGTTGGCCTCTCTCCTGCCCTCCCTGGTGCCAACAAAAATCAGGCTCTGGTCACAAAAAAGAACCTTCTTACCAGAACCCCAAGGGAAATAAAAAAGCTACCCAAACAGCCAGACCAGGGGGAAGATGGGGCTGATGAGGAAAGACAGACATAAAAGCAAGAAGCAGACCCCATCTGAGTTCACAATCTCAGGTCAGATTGGGGTCCTAAGTTTGAAAAACCAGATGCCCACAGATTCACAGCTAAACCTGACTGTTGAGAGAATACTATTCAAATGACTCAATATCTACAGATGGCAGGGGAGGAACCCAGATTTGGAGTGTAATGCCTCACCACTATGTGGGAATTCTCCTGTTGCCTCTTCTCTGCCTTCCTTCCACACTACTCAGGTGTCTAGGTCCCACAGGAGTCCTACCTGCTTCTACCAGCCCAGGAGCTCTTCCTCAGCAGGCCTCGAATGTGCAGTGTCCACCTCTTACTGGCCAAACTGTGCTCCTAAACTCTTGTCACACAGTGAAATAAACAGCCTAGGTGCAGAGGCTGTGAGTTTGGGAAGTTGCCTGGGGAGGGGAAACCACATAACTAGTTTGAATCATAGCACAGCCATCATCCAGCAGCAGACCGTGGATAGTTCATTTGACATCCGTGATTCTCCATTTGAACATCTGTAAAATGGCATAGACAAGGACTGTCTTGTGAACCTGTGAGGTCCAAATGAGATGAAAATGCAAAGGAGCCTCACTGACAATAAAAAAGGCAAAGGTGACGTACTGCTATGATTTTCTCTTTTTTCCTTTCCCTTGTTGCAAGCTCAGTTGTGGGAAGCAGACTGTTGATCAGTGTTATTTGTTTCCTGAGGGTGCTGTTAACAAATTATCACAAATTTGACAACTCAAAAGAACAGAAATGTATCCTCTCGTGGTTCTGGAAGGCAGAAGTCCAAAATTGGTTTCAATGGGCTGAAATCCAGGTTTCAGCAGGGCTGCATTGCTCCAGTTTTAAGCAGGATCCTTCCCTGCCTCTTCCAGCTTCTGGTGGTGCCAACAGTCCTTGGCTTGTGGTCACATCACTCCAATCTCTGCCTCTATCTTTGTGTGTATGTGTGGTAAAATATACATAACATAAAACTTCCCATCTTAATTATTTTTAAGTGCACAATTCAGTGGCATTAATATATTCACAATATTGTGCTACCATCACTACTATCTATATCCCAAGACTTTTTCATCATCCCACACACTCTCTATCCCTGAAACACTAACTTCTTATGTTCCCCTGGAAACCATCATTCAGCTTTCCATCTCTATGAATTTGACTATTCTAGGTACCTTTAGCCAAGAGGAATCATACAATCTACCTCCGTCTTCACAATGCTTTCTCTTCTGTCTGTCAAATCTTCCTCTGTCACTAAGGACATTTGTGATGGTATTTAGGGTCCACCAGGGTAATCCAGGATCATCTATCCTCATCTTAAGATCCTTAACTTAACATGTGCAAAGACCCTTCTTCTAAATAAGGTAGCATTTACAAGTTCCAACAATTAGGACCTGATATCAGATGGCCATTATTCAGCTACTGCAGTGATGGTGAAGGAGTCCGAATATGGAAAGATTTGTTGGAAGAATCAGGATTGGAGCTGCTTTGGGAAAGGTGGAGTGGGGAAGAAGACACTGCTGGAGGGGGTGAGTCTAGGCCAAAAGGGGTAAAAGCCCAAAAGCTTCCAGGCAAAGAGGAAGTGAGAATAAGTGAGAAGGGCCAGGAGAGGGAAACAATGAGTTGGCCCCAGGCTGCCTGCCCTTCTTCCCCAAGCCCCAAGCTGGTATCTGGGCATGAAAGGAGTAAAGGAAAGGACAGAAAGCTAAGAAGAACAAAATGCTCCTGGCCCTCCCTCTAAAGCTGAAGTCAATAGTAGTTGACCTTGGTGGTCTCTATGCAATCATCTGAACCCTAGCTAGGCCTCTGTCATGCTGGGTCACCTTGGGCAAGCCCCTTATGCTCACTGAGAACCACCTCTACAGTGGGGATTGAATCTGAACTAACAAAGGCTTGCTGAGTACCCACCATGCATATCAGTTTTGGGCTGGGACCAAAACCCAGGTTGCTTAATGGTAGGCTGTAGCTCTTTCCTCTACATTCCAAATCCCAGACAGGCTTCAGGAAGAAGCTGCAGGGTGAGATGCTGCAAGGTGTCTTAGCCTACCTCTCCTAGAGCTCTTCACAGGGTACTGCCTCAGCCCCAGGCCTTAGGCTGGGGCAACAGGAATAACACATGGATGATGGATGGCCCAGAATCAAGAGACCTGAATTCAGGTACTGGTTACTCTGCCAAGTGGCCTTAGATAAGTCACTTTTCCCCTTTAATACTGTTTTCTCACCTACCAAATTGGCAGAATTTGACCAACTGGTCCCTTAAGAAAGATGCTGGTACCATTCTATGACTCTAATCAGGTCCCTGAATTTCCCTGATCTTCTATCTCTCATTTATAAACTGGGGACATTAAGCCCTGGACAGTTGCATGTCACAAGCATGTCAATTCTACTTCATCCTAAATCTCACCCCTCACTATGTCTGCTGGCCCCAGGGCTCACATTTTCTACTGCTCACCACCATTTCTAAAATTGGAAAGGGTGACTATGACCCTCCCTACACAGTCCTCACCCAATGAGCTTGGCAGCTCTAAAGCAGTGTGGGAAGCAGACCTGGTTGGAA
The DNA here is from genome assembly GCF_046562875.1 of Panthera onca. NCBI lineage: Eukaryota > Metazoa > Chordata > Mammalia > Carnivora > Felidae > Panthera > Panthera onca. The sequence continues at coordinate 20,125,735 of NC_138350.1, forward strand.
TTGTGCCTCATATGTAAAACACTTCAGCACACTGCCAAGCACATATTCAGTTTTCAATAAAATGTTAACTTTAATCTTCATCTTCATCTCCTATCTAGACTCAAAGTCATGGGGCCTGGGGCCCTGCCCTCAAAGAGCAGAAGACAGATATGAAAAAGAAAACCTATACTGTGTGTTGAGACAAATGATACAACTTTAATCTTCACAATGGTCCTATTGTTTTTCCATTTTATGGATGGATCACTGAAACAGTGGTTAAGTAACTTGTCCAAACTGGTAAATGGCCATGCTGGCACTCAAAGTCATGCATGTATAATACCAAAGCCTGTATTTTAACTACTGGAAAAGAGGGTAGGGAGAGAAGGGGAGATGAAGGAAGAGTGAAGCTCTAGCCCTGATTCTAAGCCTACTCCCCAGCCAGCATCCCTGTATTCCTCCCCTGCCTCATCCCTGGGTTGGCATTTGGCCCCAGCTACCTGTAGGTGTGAGACATTTCACTGAATGACTAATTATAACAGATGCAGGCAAGAGTCAGCAGCATTACTATCTTCTGCCAAACACCCTGGTTTCTTGATAACCCACAGCTCAGGATTAGAGTAGGTAAAGTAGCAGAGTTAACTGTCACTCAAGTTCTGACATTGTAACTGTCACCCATGTGTTCTAACTCCCTCTGTAAGATGAGACAGAGAAGCAGCTCCTGACAGGAGGTAGCCAGAGGCCTGCTGGGATTGGCTAAGGAACTCATCAGAGCTCTCACCTGTGAATCTTACCCCACACAGCCAATGCCACCAATCCATCAACCCACACTGAGAAAACCAAGCTCAAAAATCCTTGGGCAACTGAAAAACCCATGAAGGTAACAGTGGGAACGGCAAGTCATTCATATATTCAACAAATATCAGTTGTGCATCTGTCAAGGCTTTAGGGGTACAAAGTGAACAAGATAAATGTAGCCCCTTTCTTTGAGGAACCTAAAACTCATGCATGTGCTTAATGGGTATTGGGTTTCCTTTTGGGATGATGACAATGTTTTGGAACTAACAGTTGCATGCACTTAATCCCATGAAATTGTTCACTTTAAAATGATTAATTTATATATGTGAATTTCACCTCAATTAAAAAATAAAAAATAAAAACCATAACCATGCATAAGGCATCAGGCCTGGAGACAATAAAAATTTAATTCCCACCCAGATGATTTCTTCCCAACTTGTTGACTGATCCTAAAATTTCATGAGTTTCATTCATTTGTTCAACTAATCATTTGAGGAGAATGAAAAGGTGAATTTGTTTCACCATCAAAAGAATATCTTCTCCCATGTAATGGCTGGTCCTGATAATTCTATATTAAGAAATGTCACTCGTTCATTCATTTAGAGTATCCATTCTACACCAGGTACTGGGGTTACAAACTTGAATAAGACACAATCTTCGCAATGAATATAAAAGTGCAGCTATCTCTTCAAGATACTGATTTCAATTCCTTGGTATATATACTCAAAAGTGGGATTGCCAGATCATATAGTTCTACTTTTATTATTTTTTATCTTTTTAAAAATACTTCCATTTGGGCATAGTTAACACAGTTTCAGGTGTACAACATAGTGATTCAGTATCTCTATTCCTTATTCTATGCTTACCACAGTGTAGCTATCATCTGTCCTGATATGTTACAATATCATTGACTGTATACCCTATGCTGTGCTTTTTATTCTTGTGACTTACTCGTTCCATAACTGGAAGCCTGTACCTCCAACTCTTCATCACTCATTTTGCCACCTCCCCACCCTCCTTCCCCCTGGCAACCATCAGTTTGTTCTCTGTATTTATAGATCTGATTCTGCTTTTTGTTTGTTTATTTATTCATTTGTTTTGTTTCTTAGATATGGAAACAACCTAAATGTCCATAGAGAGACAAATAGATAAGGAATATGTGGTACGCACGTACACGCACGCACGCACACACACACACACGCACACATACAGAGGGGGGGAATATTACACAGCCATAAAAAAGGATGAGATCTTGCCATTTGCAACAACATGGATGGACCTAGAGAGTATTATTCTAAGTGAAATAAGTCAAACTGAGAAGAACAAATACTATATTATTTCACTCATGTGTGGAATCTATTCTTCCTGTGTGTGTGTGTGTGTGTGTGTGTGTGTGTGTGGAATCTATTCTTAATTTTTTGAGGAAACTCCATGTCTTTCATAGTGGTTGCACCAATTTACATTCCCACCAACAGTTCCCAAGGTTCCTTTTTCTTCATATCCTCACCAACACTTATCTCTTGTCTTTGTGATAATAGCCATTTTAAAAAGCATGAGATGATATTTCATTGTGTTCTTTTGATTTCTACAATGATTAGTGATGTCAATCACTCTTTGTGTATCTGTTGACTTTTCATATATTGTATCAGTTCCTTATATTTTTTGGATATTAAAAAATGGTAACTATGTGAAGTGATGAATGTATCAACTTGACTGTAGTAGTCATTTTAATATATATCATATATATTAAATATATATATATAATCATCACATTATATACCTTAAATACATGTAATTTTGTCAATTACATATCAATAAAGCAAAAGGGGAGGAAAGAATAAAATACACACTAGCCAAAAAAAAAGACACATTCTCTGCCTTGGGGCCCTTCCAGTTCATCAAGGAAAGTTTACATCTGATATGCACGTGCTATTCCCTATGCAAGGACACTTTCTCCCCTGCTCTTTGCCTGGCTAACTATCATAATCCTGTCAACTTAATTTTTTCCAAGAAGATTTCTGAACTGCACCCTACTCCTAGCCAAGCCCTATTCTCATCTTTCCTGTCTCATTTTTTAATTCACATTTAGTTGCATAGTTATATTTAATGCCTATGGACCCCACTGGACTATAAGCATCATGAGAGAAGTGCCAGTGTCTCTTGGCCATCACTATGCCTAGTACTGCGGCTGGCATATAGTAGATGCTCAATAAATATTATATGGGTGCATAAATGAATTAAAATAATGAACACAGGGATGCGTGGGTGGCTCAGTTGGTTAAGCATCCGACTTCAGCTCAGGTAATGATCTCGTGGTTCGTGAGTTCAGGCCCCATGCTGACAGCTCAGAGCCTGGAGTCTGTTTCGGATTTTGTGTGTGTCTCTCTTTCTACCCCTCCCCTGCTCATGCTCTGTCTCTCTCTCTCTCTCTCTAAAATATACATTTTAAAAAATTTAAATAATGAACACAAACAATTATGCTGTGATAGATGCTCTAACAGTGAGGGAAGATGAGACAAAACACGCCTTACTTCGTCTCTCTAAGGAATATAGAGAGAGGGGCAAAAGAAATAATCATTAAGAGGGGATATTTGCACTGAATCTTTAGGGATAATACCAGTTCCTGAAGTAACACAGCTGAGATGAGCTTTTGAGATATGAGAGCACACAGTATGCATATTCAGAGACAGTAAGTGGTTGTGGTCTGCATGACTGGACGGAACAGCAGGAGATAAGACCAGAGATGTGGGCAGAAATTAGCCCACAGGAGATCTTGTGTGACATACTAAGCATCCTGGAATTCATCCCATAGAACACTGGAAAGCCAGTAAACAGGGGTTCCTGACCTTAGACTCATAGGCCCCTCAGAGGTGGGTTTTGAACATCCAAGGATTCTAAAATTGTATGTACAATTGTGGTCAGATTTGTGATTTCAGTTCTTAGATTCTCGGAAAGATCCGTGACTCCAAAAAAGTTTAAGAACCACCACCTTCCCTGACCACCCTAACTAAAACAGCCCCCGTACCCCCACCCCAGTTTACTGACTTTCATAGTAGTTATAACAAAATGTAAGTATCTTGTTAATTTCTTTGCTACTTGCTTACTGCCTATTTCTCCTCTGACAGAGCAGGGAATTTGTCTTGTTCAAGGTTCTATCTCCAGTGCCTATCATACATGACCTGGAACATAGATAGCTCAATAAATATCTGTTGACTAAGTAAATCTAACTGTAGGTGTTTTTTTTAACTGTGGTAAAATAATATATAATATATAATATATAATATAAACATAATATAAAATTTACCATCTTAACTATTTTTAAGTGTGTGGTTTAGTGGCATTAAATACATTCACATTGTTGTACAGCCATCACCCCCATCCATCCACAGAATTCCTTTCACCTTGCAAAACTAAAACTCTTTATACCCATTAAATAATAACTCCTCAGCCCCTGGCAACCATCATTCTACTTTCTGTCCCTATGGCATTGACTACTCCAGGTACCTAATATAAGTGGAATCATAGAATCTGTGTCCTTTTGTGACTGGCTTATTTCACTTAGCATAATGTCCTCAAAGTTCATCCATGTTGTAACATGTCTTATAATTTCCTTTTTAAGGCTAAACAATTCCACTTTGTATATCATATTTTGTTCATTCATTCACTCAGTGATGGACACTTAGATTGCTTCCACCTTTTAGCCATTGTGAATAATGCTGTTATGAACATGATGTGTACGTATTTTCTTAGTCCTTTTTGAAATAAGAGTAGTCACAGGATGGGTGAGTGGATGAATGGATAATGATGGATGGATGGATGGATGGATGGATGGGTGGATGGATAGATAGATACATTAAAACACCTGAACTGAGAGTCAGGAGATCTGTTTACTGTCCTAACTATGACATTTCCCATCTACATGACACACCAGACATCAGGGATACTATGAAGTAACACTTATGCCCATTGTAACAATGGCAGCAGTATTAATGGGAATTTCAAAATATTCATAAAGATGAGTAACTCTGTGCTATTTCATGATCACAGTTGTAATGCGTCAGTAAAAGGATTATGTACTAGATTTAAAGGTGTTGCTGACTATGAAGAATGGGGTTTCCCAGAGTGGTAACCCTGAGAAGAAAGGTAGTGATTCCAGCTGGGTAAAAAATCACATTTAGTATCAAATATGAAACAAGCATAACATGAGTCAAAACAGCAAAATCAGAGTCACCAAAAATTCAGGACCTTGAGCCAAAAGATACTGGCAGCAAACAGATTCAAATGCCAAAGAAATGTGTATAAATGAAAGGTACAGAGAGAGGAGATTTTGAAGATATTGAGCTCTGCTCTGAACTGGCCTACAGGATTTGCTCATCCATGATCTCACCATCCATGGCAACTGTAAGAAACAACCCCAAGAAAAAAATGAACAAAAAATATGTAGGTAGTCCAAATATATATAAATATAATTATTATAAACAGTCTATATAAAAGGAAATACTAATGACATATAAACATATTAAAAGATGTCCAATCTCTCTCTAATATGGCAAATGCAAAACTACAGTGAGATACTATTTTTTTTACCTATCAGACTGGAAAAGATCACAAATTGATAATATATCATGTTATAAGAGAAAACAGGTACTCACACATTACTGGTGGAAGCATAAATTGGTACCACCTCTAAGAGAGTAATTTGAGAACATCCATCAAAATTATATCAAGAGAATGAGAAGACAAGCTGCAGAATGAGAGAAAATACTTACAAAAGACAAATCTGATAAAGGACTGTTAACCAAACTATCAAAGAACTCTTAAAACTCAACAATAAGAAAATGAGTAATCCAACTAAAAAGTAGGCACAAGATCTGAACAGACACCTCATCAAAGACATACAGATATCTTTTGATATGCAAAAGATATGCAAATAAGCATATGAAAAGATATTCCACATCATATGCCATTAGAGAATTACAAATTAAAACAACAAGATGTCACTACATACCTATTAAAATAACCAAAACCCAAAGCACTGACAACACCAAATGCTGGCAAGGATGTGGAACAATAGGGACTCCCATTCATTGCCGATGCAAACAAAAAGTACAGCCACTTTGGATGACAGGCAGTTTCTTATGAAACTAAACATATTCCTTCCTACCATATGATCCAGCAGTTGTGCTCTATAGTATTTACTCAAAGGAGTTGAAAGCATGTTTGCACAAAAACATGCATACAGATGTCTATAGCAGCTTTATTCATAATTGCCAAAACTTGGAAGCAACCAAAATATCCACCGGTAGGTGAATGAATAAATAAACTGTGTACATGCAGAAAATGGAATATTATTTGATGATGAAAGGAAGTAAGCTATCAAGTCATGAAAAGACATGGAGGAATGTTAAAGGGACACTAATAAGTGAAAAAAGCCAATCTGAAAAAGCTATATACTATGTAATTCTAACTATATGACATTTCATAAAAGGCAAAACTATGGAAGCAGTAAAATGATTCATGGTTGCCAGGAGTTAGAGAGGAAAAGGAGATGAATACATGAACACAGAGAATGTTTAGAGTAGTGAAATTATTCTGTATGATATTATAATGATGGATATATTTGTGTCCATTATACATTGGTCAAAACTCATAGAACGTACAACACCAAGAGTGAACCCTAATGTAAATTATAGACTTTGGATGATAATGAGGTATATCCATCAATTATAACAAACGTACCACTCTGGTGGAGGATATTGATAGTGACAGAGGATGAGAATAGGGGTAGTGGGTGGTAATATGGGAAATCTATTCAGTTTTTCTGTAACCTAACGCTGCTCTGAACTGGCCTACAGGATTTGCTCATCCATAATCTCACCATTAATAACAACTGTAGGAGCCAACCCCAACAGAAAAATGAACAAAAAATATAAACAGTCCAAATACACATAAATATATAATATATATATAAAGTTATACACATTATAACTTTTGACCCAATAATTTTACTTCTAAGGATTTATGCTACAGATAGACTTACATAAAGGTAAATGATCTATGTTCAAAGTTATTTATTGCAGCACTATTTATAATAGAAAAAGACTAGAAGCAACCTAAAAGCCCATTCATAAACAACTGGTTAAATATATTATGTTTTATCCACTTAATGCAGCCATTAAAAAAAAAAGAAAAGAAAACTCTTGAGTATAAATATGGATTGATCTCAAGGTGATTTTGTTAGGTTAAAAAATCAAAGTGGGACACCTGGGTGGCTCAATCTGTTAAGCATCGGACTCTTGGTTTTGGCTCAGGTCATGATCTCACAGTTCAAGAGTATGAGCCCTGCATTGGGCTCCGCACTGATAGTGCAGAGCCTGCTTGAGATTCTCTTCCTCTCCCTCTCTCTCTGCCCCTCCTTCACTCTCTCTTTCAAAAATAAATAAACTGTGAAAAAAAATCAAAATGTGCAGAACAATATATAGTATGCTACCATTAGTGTAAAATGGGGGGTAGGAAAAGAATATACACACAGGTCTGCTTATGTGTACATTAAAAATCTCTTGGGGTGCCTGGGTGGTTCAGTCAGTTGAGTGTTTGACTTTGGCTCAGATCATGATCTCACAGTTCATGAGTTTGAGCCCCAAGGAAGGCCCTGCACTGACAATGTGGAGCCTGCTTTGGTTTTTCTCTCTCTCCCTCTGGCTCTCTGCCCCCCTCGAAAATAAACAAACAAACAAACTTTTTAAAAAAAATCTCTTGTATACACAGGAAGCTGGCAAAATTGGTTGGTTTCAGGAAGAAAATTTCGATGGCAGGGAAGCTTTCTCTATATACACTTATGTACTTTATGAACCATGGAAATGTATTGTTTACTAAATCAATAGATAGCAGGAGGAAGGAAGGGAGGGAAGGAAGACGAGGGAGAGGAGGAGAATAAATACTACACTAGGATCACTGAATATCCTAATGTAGACTGTGGACCCAAGCACGGGGCCTCATTTTTAATGGAGAGCCACTATAAAGTCCATTTGCACTGCTCTCTGGCAAGTAGTTGTCATTCCAGGTCCCAGTGTCAGTGTCTTACTTTGACTCATTCTGAGTCACACCCTACTTGTTTCCCACTTCCACTCCTTGGGAAAGCACCTGGGCTGGGAGGGCTTCCTTAAGTATTCACCAAAGTCATGGTCCCATGTGGAAGAGCTGTGAGCTCTTTGGGACAAAGACCTCTTTGAATACAACTGTCATTAACATGATTACACCCACAAAACCCTGATATGGGAAGACTCTTTGTGCCTTCTGGAGCATAGGATGCTGCTGGTGAGTAGCCTGAAGAGCCAGTTTTTTAATGCCTGAATCAGTCATGTGTCAGGTTTTCAATTTAAATGATAGACTCTTTGACTGAAAAGAGTTAAGAGCATTCAACTGACCCCCTCATTCTATAGTGGAAATTGAGACCCAAAGAGGAAGGTTACTTGTCCAAAGCCACAGCATGGCCTCTGAATTCCTAATCCAATGCTCTGTCTTCTCCAAAAACATTGTTCAAAACAAACTTATAATTTCTTATAAAGTTAAAGCCATACCTTGTAATTTCACTTTTAAATATTTATTCAAGAGAAGTGAAAGCATATGCTATGCTCGGAATGTGTCCCCACCAAAGTTCATATGTTGACTCCTAAAACCCAAAGGCAATAGTATTGAAAGTGGAGTCTTTGGGAGGTAATTAGGTCATGAGGGTGGAGCCTCACAAATGAGATTATTGCCCTAAAAAAGAGGCCCCAAAGAGCTCTCTAGCCCCTTCTACCAGGTGAAGACACAGTGAGAAGTCATGAGCTATGAACCCAGATGAGGGCACTTGCCAAAACTTGACCATGCTGGCTCTTTGATGTTGAACATTCTCATCTCTGAAACCATGAGAAATAAATTTCTGCTGTTTATAAGCTACAACATCAGTGGTGTTGTGTTATAGCAGCCTGGTCCAACTAAGGCAACATATATCCACAAGAAGTCTAGTATATGAATGTTCACAGCAGCTTTATCTATAATAGCCAGAAAGTAGAAACAACCCAAAAATCCATTAAAAGGTAAATGGCAGCACCTGGGTGTCTCAGTCAGTTAAGCATCTGACTCTTGATTTCAGCTCAGGTCATGATCTCGCAGTTTCATGAATTTGAGCCCAGCACCAGGCTCTGCGTTGGCAGTGTGGAGCCTGCTTGGGATTCTTTTTCTCTTTCTCTTTCTCTTTCTCTTTCTCTTTCTCTTTCTCTTTCTCTTTCTCTTTCTCTTTCTCTTTCTCTTTCTCTCTGTCTCTCTCTCTCTCTCTCTTTCTCTGTCCCTCCCCCATTTGTGCTATCTCTGTCTCTCTCAAAACAAATAAATAAACTTTAAAAAAAACTTTAAAACAGAGAGGTGCCTGGGTGGCTCAATTAGTTGAGCAACTGACCTTGGCTCAGGTCATGATATCATGGTTTGTGAGTTTGAGCCCCGCATCAGGCTCTGTGCTGACAACTCAGAGCCTGGAGTCTGCTTCAGATTCTGTCTCCCTCTCTCTCTTCCCCTCCCCTGCTTGCACTCTGCTGTCTCTCTCAAAAAAATAAAAAATAAACATTAAAAAAAAATCTTTTAACTTTAAAAAAAGAGGTAAATGGATAAACAATTTGTGGTATATTTATTCAATGAAATGCTACTCATCAATAAAAAGAAACAAACTACCAATCCAGAGAGCAACATAGATGAATCTCATAGACAATGAATTGAGAAAAGAGGGCGAACATAAAATTACCTATTGTATTATTCCATTTGTACATAGTTCTAGAGCATGCTCTACGGTGATAGAAAATAGAACAGGGGCACTTGGGTGGCTCAGTCAGTTAAGCAACTGACTTCAGCTCAGGTCATGTTCTCACAGTTCATGAGTTCAAGCCCTGCGTCGGGCTTGAGCAGGAGCCTGGAGCCTACTTCATATCTTCTCTCTCTCTCTCTCTCTCTCTCTCTCTCTCTCTCTCTCAAAAATAAATAAAACATTTTAAAGCTAATCATTAAAAAAAAAAAGAAAATAGTACATAGCTGTCTGGGACAGGAAAGGGATGAATGGCTGCAGAGGGGTATGAGAGAACTTTTTGGGTATTGTCAATATTCCATAACTTGATTGAGATGGTAGTTACATGGGTATAAACATTTGTCAAAATTCACCAAACTATGGTTACAGATGATGACTACACTTAGCATGGTAAGCATTAAGTAATGTATAGAATTGTTGACTCAATGTATTATACACCTGAAACTAATATAACATTGTGTTAATTATATTTAGATAAAAATTATATATTTTTTAAATTCATCAAATTTGTATACTTAAAATCTGTGTATTTCATTGTATGTAAATTGTACCTTAAAAGAGTTAATTAATTAAAAAAGGGAAAAACAAGCCTTTATATGTATATGTATATCACTCTTTCCTATTTACAGAGCACTTTCTCACCTCTTTTTTATAATGCCTTATATAGAGAAAGGTTTAACATAAGTACATCTACATAAGTACAGGTGTGGCAAAAGATGATCCTAGCAGGTGATTTTCAATTCTGAGTTTAACACAGATCTATTAGTATCTTTGAGGAATCAAGAAAGGCTTTACAGAGAAGGCAACATAAAAATACCTATTTAAAAGTCAGACAGAGAAAGACAAATACCATATGATCTCATTTATATGTGGAATGTAAAAAGAAGACTCTATAGATACAGAAAACAGACTGGTAGTTGCAAGAGGCAGGAGTGAGGGGGGTGGTCAAAAGATACAAAATTCCAGTTATAAAATTAATAAGTCCTGGGGATGTAATAAACAACATTGGGACTATAGTTAATAATACTGTATTATATAGTTGAAAGTTGCTAAGAGAGTATTTCTTAAAAGTTCTCATCACAAGGAAAAAAATTCTACGTATATATGGTGATATATGTTAACTAGACTTATTGTGATGATCATTTTGTAATATATACATATATAAAATTATTACATTATACACCTGAAACTAGCATGATGTTATATGCCACTTATACCTCAGTAAAAAAGGAAGAAAGAAACTTATCTAATGTAAAAATACCTATTTAATGTATAAATCTTGTCCAGCATAACAGGGAACTGCATGGGCAAAAGCTAGGGAACAGGAATAGTCAGTTTGGAGGGAAACTTTCTGTATCTGTTCATATAAATTAATAAATTTGTTATTGAATACTTTCTATGTGCCACACACACTGCTCTGGGCATTGGAGGTACCACTATCCTTATTCACATTCTAGTTGTGGAAGATAAATTTTAAAAAAACAAGCAAATAGTGCATATAATATATCAGGCTATGATAAGTGCTGCAAAGGAAAATAAAGCAGAATATGGAGATAAAGATGGTCAGAAAAAGGCAGGGTGATCAAGTAGGACCCCTTACAAACCATATAGAAGGAATGAGGGACTAAGCCACATGATGCCTGGGAGAAGGCCCTCCCAGGTAAAGAGAAAATGCAAGGCCCCTGAAAGGTGAGCATGAAGAGAATAAGAATGAAAGTTTGAGAGACAGACTCAGGACTATGTTATTAAAGGCCTTGGATGCCACTTAATCCAGTAGCAGGAATTCTTCCAGGAATTTAACATAAGGCAAGAGCACTGGACTAGGAATCAAGATTCCTAGATTCAAGTACTGAGTCTGCTTCTAATTTGCTTTTTGACCTTGAGCTAGTGACTTCAACTCTCTGGGATTCAGTTTCCACAGGCATTACATCCCATCTTCAGGGGAGGCTCAAAGGAAGGCAGAAGTAGGACCCCTTAAATTTAATTAATTTAATACCTTTTTAAAAGGTATTAAATGAGGAAGTCCATTGCCCTAAAAGTTGGAAGGAAGAGGTAACATGGATATCCCCAAAATCACTTTGGAGGCCCTCCTCAAGGCCAGAGTGCAGGACTCAGAGAGTATGAGAGAGACCTCTTTGGAAACTACCTACAAAAAATGCTTACGTGACCTGAGGTGGTCTGAAGCCCTCAAGATTTCTGACATCATATGTGTGCATGTTAGGGGATCATCACAGCCAGGACAAGTCCTAATCTGTAGGAGAAAGGAGATAAAGTGTTCAGGCCAGGGAACATGACCGGAAAAAAGGGTGAAGTTCAAGGCCTTGCACCAAACCCCCACTCTTGTAGACCCAGGTAATGATTCTCTGGAGACCATTGTTAGAATAATAACAAAAGAAGTGTCATTTAGCAATGGCTTGCTATCATTTATTGACTACTATAACAAGTGCTTTACAAACATTATCTTCCTCTTTAATCCTTACAACACTACTATATGATAGGTGCTATCATCCTCGATTTGTAGATAAGAACACCGAAAATTAGATTAAGTAACTCATAAAGGACAGAACTAGAATTTAAATCCATTACTCTTAACCACACATTAAAAATGTGCTCACAAAGCATACATATATCAAATCATTGCAATGTACCCTTTAATATATGCCATTGTAAAAAATAAATTAAAATATATATACATATAATTGTATTTGTCAATTATACCTATATAATATACCTATATAAAAGGAAAATTAAAAGGTGCCCAGAGAGGGTGTCCTGGGAAGAAGAAAAAAAAAAAAAAACCTCAGCAGGAACTCAGAATGTCAGCTTCCAGTCCCTGCTCCACTCCTCATTCACCACGTCATCCCAACAAATCTCTTCTCCTCTCTGACCTACAGGTCCTCTGTGAAACCATGAGATTCTCAGCAACCCAGTTCCACCAGTATCTCTCTGCCTCCTGGGCCCTTTGGCCTCCTTCATCTTCTCAGAGATCCCAACATCATGCTAGCACACCTTTTCCCACATTTCCAGCTGTGCCAGACCAAGGTTCTGACAGAGGCCAAAAGTCTTGATGGCCTATGGGTTGAGCATTGGAGAGGAGACTCCAGGAAGCTCTGCTCAGCTCAGGACCCTTGGCTCTTTCCCTGCAACCTTTAGCAAGGCTCATAACTTGAGCCTTATCGCATAATGAGGCTAGTACTTTCGGAGGCCAATAAACCACACACTCCCCCTCAGAAGGTACACAATTTACACAATAACCTAAGTCATGCCAACATACCTCTACTGCAAAAATGTTTAACAGGAGCAGAGTCTCAAATACTGTTATCACAGTATTTATATGTGTTATATCACATATAACAAAGCCATCATGGCTCCTCAGCTACCTCACTAAAGAGCCCAGAGCTAAAGACTTGGCGAAGCCAGCTCACTGCACCCAGAAAGCCAACTGGTCTGCATTTCTAAATCTGCTCTCCTCAGCTGCAACTTGCTAAGCTCCTTTGGAAGACCTGGAAATTAGATAGCTTGAATGTGGGCCCTGAAAAGTTCACTAGAGATGGCATAATCCATTCTCCACCTTTCACAGATGGAACACTGAGGCCCAGTGAGGCCTCCTGGCTCAGCTGGAACCAGAACTCAAGCCTTCTGCCCCCATCCTGCCACCTTGATACTTGCCTTCATTTTATCCTTTAGCCAGTTTGATAAGTCATAAGTGCTATGACAAAAACACCCACATGATGCTCTAGAGATTTCAGATAAGGCATCGAATGAAGGCTGTGTCCTCAGAGGCAGGGGGTCAGAGAAAATTCCCCAAGATATGAGCAATGTCACAAAAGATCAGTGGTAATGATCCAGGGGAAAGGAGCTAACTGGGCTAGACAGAAAGAAGACACAGAATGAGACTAGGAGCATAGAGGCAAGTTGGAGCACCACTGCATCCTGCACACAGCTGGTGCTCAATAAGTATTTACCAAATAAGAGGCAGCCTGGGATCAAGGGCAGAGCCCTGGGATTCTCTGCCCTTGTCATGGCATATGAACTTGGGTAAGTCTTGCTTCTGCCCTGAGCTCACTGTTGTCACATGATCCATAAGGCAGCCCCAGTTCCAAGATGCTGAGATTTGGAAAGAAACACTATGTTTTGGGATGGTACTCCTTCATTCCTCCAGCTGAGTCAGGCAGGGGCATGTTTTTAACCTGCTTAATTCAGGACGAGTTTGACCTAAGAGGCTGGCACCACCCTCTTCAGGTCACACCTGTCTCTGAAACAACAAACACTAATCACCTTATGAGCACTGTCACACCCTCTTTCTGGGAAATTTTCCTTTTCACAGCTGGGGGTGGGGGGTAGCCCAGATATTTTAGGGAGCTACTTGGCCTCAGAGTCTATCCACAGAACACCAGAAGTGGAACAGGGTCAATCATTGAATTCAAGGCAAAAAATAAACAACTTCAGTGAGTGTAAATTTGATTAAGCTGGTGAGAAGTAAATAAATTATATTTTAATACAATAATTTTGAAGGAAAAGTATTAATTTATATAAACTAGTCAACTTTATCAATTCAGTATTTTTTCCAGTTTTATTGAGATATAATTGACATATAACATTGCATAAGTTTAAGATATACAACATGATGGTTTGATACATGTATATATTGCAAAATGATAACCATAATAAGGTTGGTTAACACCTCCATCACTCATAATTACCGTTTGTGCTGTGCAGAGAACAAAAGTAGATTTAAGATCTACTCTCTTAGCAACTCTCAAGTATATAATACAGTATTGTTAACTATAGTTCTATTCAGTATTAAATTAGCTACTTAGAAAAAAAGGCCTTTGTGTTTGGTGAAAAACTCCATCTGAATTATTTGCATCATATAACCCAAAAAATCTGGTTTGTTCTTTCCATTTATTAACCGGTTCAGTATTACATGTAGTCCTAGAGAAGGAGTGATAGATCAGATCTCAACCACAGCTCACCTTATGCTTGACAAATGCAAGAGTAGCATCTTGAATATCCAACTGCCCCAAGAAGGAAGAGGGGTGAAAGTAGGGGTGGGCACCTGTATAGTTTCCTATAGCTGCTGTAACAAATTACCACAAACTTGGTAAACTAAAACAACACACAAATTTGATTCAAGTGATAAAACCCAGGTTAAACCTAAACAAGGCAGGGGCACCTGGGAGGCTCAGTCAGTTAAATGTCCACCTCCAGATTTCAACTCAGGTCATGACCTCATGGCTCAAGCCCCACATCAAGCTCTGCACTGGCAGGACAGAGCCTGCTTGGGATTCTCTCTCTCCCTCTCTGTCTGCCCTCCCCTGCTCAGGCTCTGTCTCTCTGTCTCTCTCTCTCTCTCAAAATAAATAGATAAACATGAAAAAATTGTTTTAATAAATAAATAAATAATTTTTAAAATCCTATATAAGGCAAAACAAAACAAGCAGAAAACAACGTGAGAGTGACATATTTGTATATTCAACATAATCACGGGAAGGGCCAAATAGGGAGTTAGATTTATATATGACTGGATACAGAAACCCAAATGATATCAAGATTCCTTTCTTCTTAAAACAAAAATTCCTTGTTCTGTGTATCTTGTCTTTTTTTGTTCTATGTTGACTATCAAACTGTAACTGAGCATTTCCATATGGTATGGAACATGATTGCTATTGAAAAGTATTTTTAAGTCATCCAGCATCCAGAGATAAACTCTCTAACCATTTTCCTTAAAGGTATTATTTATGTTATTGTATGCACATATAACACCCCTTGCAACATACATGCACACACACACACACACAGGCATACATAATCATAATTATTTGGGGATCAAACTGTGTACATATAATTGCGTAGCCTGCTTTTGTTACTCAGAATTTTTTAATGAAATTTTTCTGGGGTACCTGTATGGCTGACTAGGTTAAGTGGCCAACTTCAGCTCAGGTCATGAGCTCTCATAATTCATGGGTTCGAGTTCCCCATTGGGCTCTGGGCTGACAGCTCAGAGCTGGGAGCCTGCTTGAGATTCTGTGTCTCCCCTCTCTCTCTGCCCCTCCCCCACTCATGCTTTTTGTCTCTCTCTCTCTCAAAACTAAACATTAAGTTTTGTTAAAAAGAAAAGTTTTCTTGTTATTAGATTATATCTGTAAATGAAACACATACACACATCTGTTCTCTTACAGTGAGTCTAAAATCATTTTCACTGGGATGAAATCAAGCTATCAACAGGACTGCACTTCCTCTAGTGGCTCTAGAAGAGAATCTGCTTGCCTGCCTTTTCTGGCTTCTAGAACTGCATTCCTTGAAGCTCATTGCCCCTTTTCCCAATTTCAAAGCCAACAATTTTGAAGTATCTTGCTTCAGTGATCACATTGCCCACAAAAGACCATTGCAACCACAAAAGACCCCAAAAAGTTAAGGCAATTTTGATCAAGAACAATAGAGCCGGAGGCATTACATTTCATGGATTCAAAATATTACAAAACTACAGAAATAAAAATAGTATGGTATTGACAAAGAAATAGACATATAGGCCAATGGAACAGAACAGAAAGTCCAGAAATAAACCCAAATGTATATAGTCAATTGATCTTTGACAAGGTTGTCAAAAATACACAATGGAAAAAGGATAGTCTCTTCAATAAATGGTACTGGGAAGACTACATACCTACATCCAAAATAATAAAATTGAACACTTATCTTTCACCATACACAAAAACTAACCGAAAATAAATTAGATTTGAACATAAGATTTGAAACCAAAAAACTCCTATAAAAAATATAGGGGAAAATCCTCTTGACATCGGTCTCAGCAATGATTTCTTAGATATAATGCCAAAAGTACAGGCAACAAAAGTAAAAATAGATAAGTGGGACGAAATCAAACGAAAAATCGTCTGCACGCCAAAGAAAACAATCAGAATGAAAAAAGTAACCTGTGGAATGAGAGAAAATATTTGCAATCCATATATCTGATAAAGGGTTAATATCCAAAATATATAAGGAAGTCCTACAACTCAATAGCAAAAAGCAAAACAAACAAACAAATAAACTCTGACTTACAGGATCTTTTTTTTTATGTTTTATTTTATCTATTTGAGGGGGGGGGGGCACAGCAGAGAGAGAGAGAGAGACAGAGAATCTGAATGAGGCTCCATGCTACCAGCACAGAGCCCAATGTGGGCTCCAACACACAAACTGTGAGATCATGACCTGAGCCAAAGTTGGATGCTTAACTTACTGAGCCACCCAGGCACCCCAAAACCTGACTTTAAAACATTCAAATGGAGAGGCGCTTGGGTGGCTCAGTCAGTTAAGTGTCTTGACTTCAGCTCCAGTCATAATCTCCCAGTTTGTGGGTTCAGGCCCCATGTCGGGCTCTGTGCTGACAGCCCAGAGCCTGGAGCCTGCTTCAGATTCTGTGTCTCACTTTCTCTCTGCCCCTCCCCCACTCTCACTCTGTCTCTCTCTCTCTCAAATAAACATTAAAAAAGACTTTTTTTTATGTTCAAATGGGGTGCCTGGGTGGCTCAGTCGGTTAGGCGTCTGACTCTTGGTTTGGGCTCAGGTCACGATCTCATGGTTTCATGAGTTCAAGCCCCATATCGGCCTCTGTGCTGGCAGCATGGAGCCTGCTTGGTATTCTCTCTCTCCTTCTCTCTCTGCCCCTCCCCCACTCACACTGTCTCTGTCTCTCTCAAAAATACACTTTAAAAAATATGTTGAAAGGATCTAAACATTTTTCCAAAGAAGCTAGGCAAATCACCAAAAGGTATATGAAAAGACACTCAACATCACTAATCATCAGGGAAATGCAAATCAAAACCATAATGAGACATCACTTCACACCTGTTAGGATGGCTATTATTTAAAAATAAATAAATAAAAAGTGTTAGGTCATGGAGATATCAAAACCCTTGTACACTTGGTAAGAATGTAAAATGTTATAGCCGCTATGGAAAACAGTATGGAGGTACTTCAAAAAATTGAAAATATGGGAATGCAAGCTGGTGTAGTCACTTTGGAAAACAGTATGGAGGTTCCTCAAAAAATTAAAAATAGAACTACCCTACGACCCAGCAATTGCACTACTAGGCATCCAAGGGATGCCTAGGGATCCAAGGGATACAGGTGTGTTGTTTTGAAAGGACACATGCACCCCCATGTTTACAGCAGCACTATCAACATTAGCCAAAGTATGGAAAGAGCCCAAATGTCCATCAATGGATGAATGGATAAAGAAGATGTGGTATATATATACAATGGAGTATCACTCTGCAATCAAAAAGAATGAAATCTTGCCATTGGCAACTACATGGATGGAACTGGAGGGTATTATGCTAAGTGAAATTAGTCAGATAAAGACAAAATTCACATGACTTCACTCATTTGAGGACTTTAAGAGACAAAACAGATGAACATAAGGGAAGGGAAACAAAAATAATATAAAAACAGGGAGGGGGACAAAACAGAAGAGACTCATAAATATGGAGAACAAACTGAAGGTTACTGGAGGGGTTGTGGGAGGGTGGATGGGCTAAATGGGTAAGGGGCATTAAGGAATCTACTCCTGAAATCATTGTTGCACTATATGCTAACTAATTTGGATATAAATTTAAAAAAATAAAATTAAGTATTATGTTGGGAAAAAATTGTGATGAAAAGAGTGGAAGGAAATGTGTATCTTAGTAGCATAAACCATTATACTTAACTGTAATAAATATAATTAAATGTATATTTTTTAATGTAAAAAAACTGAAAATAGAACTACAATATGATCCAAAAATCCTACTTTTGGGTATAAATCCAAAAGAAATCAGGGTCTCAAAAAGATATCTTTATTCCCATGTTCATTGTAGCATTATTCACAATAGCCAAAATATGGAAACAACCCAAGTGTGTCCATCAACAGACGAATAAAGACAATGTACACACACATATACGCACACTGAAATATTATTCTGTCTTTAAAAAGAAGGAAAATCCAGCCACTTGGGGCAACATGGATGAACCGGAAGGACAATGTGCTAAGTGAAATAGTCATGGAAGGACAAATACTATATGATTCCTCTTATATTAAGCATCTAAAAGAGTCCAAGATATAGAAGTAGACAATAAAAATACTAGGCTACCAGGGAATAGGGGGAGGGAGATATGGGGAGTTGTTGTTCAATGAGCATAAAGTTACAGTTACACAAGTTGAGTAAGTTCCAGAGAACATCATGCCTATAGTTAACAAGGCATTGTATACTTTAAAATTTGTTACAAGGGCCAATCTCACATTCAGTGCTCTTACCCAAAAAAAAGAGGAGTAGGGGACACAATGAAACTTTTAGAGGTGATGAATATGTTTATTATGTAGATGGTGGTGATGGAAACACAGGTGTATATGTCCAAACTCACCAAACCGTATACATTAATTTTGTGCAGTTTTTTGTATACCAATTTTAACTCAATAAAGCTGGGGGCGCCAGGGTTGGGGGCAACTATCTGAGGACTCTGAAAAGTAAAGCAAAAAGAATGTAAAAGAAAGTCAAGATCCAAAGAATGACCAAAACAGTGGTGGTGAATTTCCTTGGATTTTTTTCTTCCTTTACCTCCTTGCTTTGACACAGGGCAAATCAAGTTGGAAAACCACAAAGTGCTCACAGAGAGAAAAAAAACTCCATGAAAAAGAATCATCTTTCTGACCAAAGGATTAGGGAAAAGGGACTTCACAAGCTGAAGACTGTGGGAAGAATCCTTGTTATTGGTGGTTTCTTTTACTCTCTCCTGGCTCTGCTTACAGCATAGCCCTAGTTAGTAGCTGCACGCTGCTTCAGTAGCACCCTGAGAACTTAAAAACTTCAAGAGAAAACCTGTCCCTCTTAATAGATGAACAAAAGAAAGGAGGCTCTATTATATACAGAGTGTATATGAAAGCTCTGTTATGTTTATCCCTCACTTTTCTCCTACTGCTTTGCCCTGAGGTTGGACCCAGAAGCACAGAATTGCATGGCAATAATGATGGCTACAATTCCAAAAGAAATACCTGTATTTTTTGCAAGAGGACGGGCATAGGGGTTCCTGGGATCTGGAGAGTGTGGGGAAAATCTCACAGAAGAGAGAGCAGGAAAAGGAGATACCCTAATTCCATATAAATCAGTGCAGGTTTCTTGGCTTACCCTTCAGCTATGCATGCACAACCAAAGAAGTATAACAAAAGCTTCGAGAGCTGAACTACAATACCAGTGACCACTCAAGTTCCAAACCACTCCTGCTTGTGCATGCAGGGAACAGACCAAAACAACAGAGCAAAGACTTCAAAAACTTGACTGATATTAGAATCACCTCCCACAGAAAGTGAAATGGAATTTGTGTTCTGAACCTAAATAGGGTTAATTGTCAGCTAAAATAAAATTAACATTATCCAAAAGATTTTAACAAGACTCATAGTCTTACAACATAATATACAAAATGATTAGACTACAATCCAAATATACTCAACATATTAAGAACCAATAAAATCTGACCAATTTCCAAAGGAAAAGACAATCAACAGATCCAACCCTGAGATCACTCAAATGTTTAAATTATAAGACAAAGACTTTAAAGCAATTATTATAACCATACTCTATTAGGTAAAGAACAAACACCCTTGAAATGAATGGAAAGACAGAAATATTGACAGAAAGATAGAAAATATTGGAAAAATAAGCCAAATAGAAAATTTAGAACTGAAAAATAAAATATTTGTAATAAAAAAAATCACTGGGTGGCCTCAATAACAAAATTAAGATGTAGAGAAAATAGTCAGAAAATTTGAAGATTTATCAATAAAAATGATCCAATCTGAAGAACAAAAAGAAAAAAATTGAAAAAATTAACAAAGCCTCGGGACTTGTGGAACAATATCAAAAATTCTGGCATTCATGTCATTAGAGTCCCTGAGGAAAAAAAAGAGATTGGTTCAGGAAAAATAATAATAATGGAGAAATAATGACTGAAATTTTCCCTAATTGGGGGAAGATATAAGTTTACAGGTTAAAGAACCTCAGAAATCTCCAAACAGGATAAACTCAAAGAAAACCATGTCCAAATACATAACATTCAAACTAAAAGCCCCAAAAAAGCTTCCAAAAATCTTGAAAACAGGCAGAGAAAAACAACACATTGCATATAGGGGAAACACAGTTTGAGTGACAAGTTTCTCATCAGAAATCACGGAGGAGTGGTGCCTGGGTGGCTGAGTTGGTTGAGCGTCTGACTTCAGCTCAGGTCATGATCTCGTGGTTGACCAGTTTGAGCCCCAAGTTTGGCTCTGTACTGATAGCTCAAAGCCTGGAGCCTGCTTCAGATCCTTTGTCTCCCTCTCTGCCCCTCCCCCACTCATGCTCTGTCTCTCTCTGTCTCAAAAATAAATATAAAACATTTAAAAAGAATATTTTTAAAGAAAAGAAATCACAGAGGCTAGGTGCACCTGGGTGGCCCAGTCGGTTAAGTGCCTGATTTTGGCTCAGATCGTGATCTCACAGTCCATGGCATTGAGCCCCATTGTCAGCAGAACCTGCTTGGGATTCTCTCTCCCTCTCTGACCCTCCCCTGCTGGTGCTCGTTCTCTCCCTGTGTGTGTGTCTCTCTCTTAAAATTGGTAAATAAACATTTTTTCACAGGGGCTAGAAAACGGTAAAACCACATTTTAAATTGTTGAAAGAAAAGAACCATCAACCCAGAATTGATATCCAGTGAAAATACCCTATTAGAAGAAGGTAAAACAGGGGTTTTACTCTTGATTTTGGCTCAGGTCAGGATCTCACAGTTCATGAGTTTGAGCCCTACTCCTCTGTTCTCTCTCTCTCTCTCTCTCTCTCAGAAAACAAATAAACTAATAAAAAAAATTTTAAGTATTAAAAAAAAGAAGGTAAAACAAAAACATCCTCAAATTAAACTAAGAGAAATTTGACAGCAGACAGACCTGCTCTAAAAGAAATACTAAAGGAAACTCTTTAAGTTGAAGAGAAGCAACCCCAGAGGAAAACTTAAAATTTCAGGAATAAAGAAAAAGTAACAGATATGGTAAATATTGGGGTAAATGTAATAAAACCCTGTTCCTCTCTTAAGTTATTTAAATATGTATGACTTTTTTGGAGACAGGGAGAGAGAGAGAGTGAGGTGGGAAGAGAGAGAGAGAGAGAGAGAGAGAATCTTAAGCCCAACACAGGGCTTGATCCCATGACCTTGGGAACACGACCTGAGTCAAAATCAAGAGTCAGATGCTCAACCAACTGAGCCACCCAGGTGCCCCAGTATGTATGACTTTTGAAAGCAAAAATTATAATAACGTCTGGGGGAGTTTCAATGTATATATATTTAATACAGATGACATCTATAATATAAAGGGGAGAAAGTAACAGAATCTATATAGTGGTCAGGTTTCTATATTTTTCTAAAATAAAACAGACTGTGAAGAGTTGGTATGTATGTTATAATCCCTAGAACAATCAATTAAAAAATACAAGGAGATAAAGTCAAAAAGTCAATAGATAAATTAAAATCTATGTTTATTAGTTAGAAGATTCAACATAGTAAAGATGTCAGTTCTCCCAAAAATTTATTTCACTTTATTCTATTTTTAAGAAAAAGAGAGTATATGCATGTGTTATTGGGGGAGGGGCAGAAAGGGAGAGAATCTCAAGCAAGCTCTGCACTGAGTGGGGAGCCCCAACATGGGGCTTGATCTCACAACCGACTGTGAGATCATGACCTAAGCCAAAATCATGAGTCAGACACTTAACTGACTGAGCCACACAGGTGCTCCCAAAATTTATCTATATGTTTAATATACTTCCTGCCAAAATCCCTACAAGGTTTTTTGTAGACATAAACAAGTTCATTCCAAAATTTATATGGAAGGGCATAGACCCCAGAATAGGGTCTTGAAAGAGAAAAGTGAGAGAAATCACTCTACCAGATATTGAGGCCTACTATATAGCTATAATAAATCAAGAGAGTGTGGTCCTGGCAGAGGGATAGTACACACTGGTCAATGGAATAGAATAGTGAACTAGATATGGATCCATATAAATATACCCAACTGATTTTTCACAAAAGTGTAAAAGAAGGAAAGATAGCCTTTTGCACCTTTCAACAAATGGTGCTGAAGGAACTAATAAGCAATTAGATCAAAGTTTCAGGATACATGGTTAACATACAAAAATCAATGAATTTCCTATATACCAGCAATGGACAAGTGGAATTTGACATTAAAAACTCAACATTTACATTAGCACCCCAAAAAATGAAATACTTAAGTATAAACTTACCAAAATATATACAAGATTTACATTAGGAAAACTACAAAACTGTGATGAGGAAAATGAAAGAAGAGCTAAATAAATGGAGAAATATTACATGTTCACATGTAGGAAGACTCAATATTGTCAAGTTGTTCATTCTTCTGAGCTTGATCTATAGATTCAATGCAATACTGATCAAAATCCCAGTAAGTTATTTTGTGGATATTGACAAACTGAGTCTAAGGTTTATATGGAGGCAAAAGACCAAGAATAGCCAACACAATATTGAAGTTGAAGAACAAAGTTGAAGAACTGATACTACCTGACTTCAGAATTTACTCAAAGCTACAGTAAGAAAGACAGTGTGATACTTGTGAAAGTAAAGACAAGACAAGTAAATGGAACAGAATAGAGAGCCCAGAAATAGAACCATGTAAACATAATCAACTGATCTTTGACAAAGAAACACAGGCAATACAATAGAGAAAGATAGTCTTTTCAACAAATGGTGCTAGAGCAATTAGACATTCAAACACAAGAAAAATAAACTTCAACCTAAACCTCACGCCTTATATAAAAACTCAAAATAGACCATAGTTGTAAATGTAAAACTTTAAAACATAGGAGACACTCTTCAGTATCCAGGGTGAGGCAAAGAGCTCTTGACACCAAAAGCATTCATAAAAATAAAAGTTGATAAGTTAGTCCTCATCAAAGTTAAAAACTGCTCTGCAGACTCTGTTAAGATGAAAAGATAAGCCACAGACTGAGAGAAAATATTTGCAAACCACATATCTGACAAAAGACCAGTATCTAGAACTCATAAATCAATAATAAAAACAAACAACTTATTGGCAAATGGGCAAAAGACATGAAGACGCATTTCACCAGGATATGCAAAATGCAAATAAGCACATGCAAAGATGTTCAACTTCATTAGTCATTAGAGAAATGCAATTTGAAACCACAGTGATCTATCACTGCACACCTACCGGAATGGCTAAAATTAAAAATGGCAAAAACACTGAATGATGGCAAGGATGCAGAGAAACTGAATCAAAATACATTGCTGGGGTGGGGGAGAGGGCACCTGGGTGGCTCAATCAGTCAGTTAAGTATCTGACTCTTGATTTCAGCTCAGGTCATGATCTCACAGTTGTGAGGTTATAGAGCCTGCTTAAGATTCTCTCTCTCCCTCTCCCTCTGCTCCTCCCCTTCTCACGCTCTCCCTCTCTCAAAAAAAATTTTTTTTCTAAAAAAAAATACATTTCTGGTGGAAACTTAAATGGTACATGCATTGTAGAAAACAGTTTATTTCGTTTTTAAGAAAAATACTAAAATTAACATGCAACTACCATAGTACCCAGCAATTCACTCTTGGAAATTTATCCCAAAGAAATGGAAATTTATATTTACAGAAAAATCTGTACATAAATGCTCGTAGAAACTTTATTTGTAAAAGCCAAAAAGTGGAGATAACCCAGATGTCTTTCAATAAGTGAATGGTTAAACAAACTATGGTATATCCATTCTACAGAATACTATTCAGCAAGAAAAAGGAACACATTATTGATAAACACAACAACAATTCTTTTGAAGCTCAAAAGAATCATGATGCATGAAAACAACCAATCCCCAAAATTAAATACTGTATAGTTGCATTTATATAACATTCTTGAGATGACAAAATTACAAAAATAAAAGAACAGATTCATAATTGCCAAAGGATAGGGCCAAGAAAGGGAAGGAGGGGGGTTATAAAAAGGCAACATAAGGGATCCTTGTGGTGATGAAACTGTTCTGTAGTTTAACTTGTGTCAAGGTCAATATCATACTATAGTTTTGCAAGATATTACCATTGGGAGAATCTGGGTAAAGCGTCCATGGACTGTCTGTATTATTTCTTACAACTACATTGTGAACCTACAATTATATTTAAAGCTTACTTTTAAAATTTGTGGAATGCAGGTAAAACAGTGCTTAGTTGGAAATTCCTAGAGTAAGTGCTTATATTAGAAAAGAAAAAAAGGTCTAAAATCAATATTCAACACCTCCCTCCTAAGAAATTAGAAAGAGAAGAGCAAATTATACACCAAAATAAGAAATAACATAATAAATATAGGAGAAAAAAGAAACTAAATATAGAAAAATAGAAAAAAATCAATGAAAGCAAACCTGGATTTTTAAAAGATAAATAAAATTAAGCCTTTAGCCAAGTCAACCAAAAAAAGAAGAAAAGACACAAATTACCAATACTGGAAATAAAAGAGAGGATATCACTAAAGATATTAGTGGTGTAATTAATGGTGTAAGACATTTAAGGTGTAATAAGAGACAACTATTAATTATACACACACATTTTTAACAACTGTGACAAAACAGAACATTTCCTTGAAAGAGAAAAACTACCAAAACTAAAACAAGAAAGAGATAACCCAGGGGCGCCTGGGTGGCTCAGTTGGTTAAGCATCCAACTTTCGGCTCATGTCATGATCTCACAGCTTATGAGGTCATGATCTCCCAGTTCATGAGTTCAAGCCCCACATCAGACTGTGCTGACAGCTCAGAACTTGGAGCCTGCTTCAGATTCTGTGTCTCCCTCTCTCTCTGCCCCTACCCTGCTCATACTCTGTCTCTCTCTCTCTCAAAAATAAATAAGCATTAAAAAAGAAAAGAAAGAGATAACCTGAATAGTCATTTATCTGTTGAAAACAATTAAATTTGTAGTTTTAAAACCTTCCAACAAAGAAAACTCCAGGCCCATACGGTTTCATATGGTTTCATAATTCTACCAAACTAATTTAAGGGAGAAATAATATCAATTCTACAAAACTGCTCCAGAAAACTGAAGAGACAGGAACACTTCCCAATTCATTTTATGAAGCCAACAGTATTTTAACACCAAAACCAGACAAAGACATTACAACAAAAGAAAACTCCAGACCAATATCCCTCATGAACATAAATATAAAAATCCTCCATAAAATACTAGCAGATCAAATCCAACAACATATTAAAAAAAAAAAGGATATTACATCACACAGAGTAGGATTTATACTGGGAAGACTGATTTCACATTTGAAAAAATCAATCAGTGTAATTCTCCATATTAGTAGACTAAAGAAGAAAAACCATATGATGACCTCAGCAGGTGGAGAAAAAGAATTAGACAAAACTCAACTTCCATTAATAATTTTTTTAAAAGTCTAAGCAAACTAAGATAGAAGGGAATTTCCTTAACCTGATAAAAGGCATCTACCAAAATCCTACAGCTAACAATTTACTTAATGGTAAAAGGCCAAACGCTTTCCCCCTAAGATCAGAAAAAAGGCAAGGATGTCCATTTTCACTAATCCTATTCACCACTGTCCTGGCAAGCACAATGAGGGGTGGGATGGAGGGAGGGGTAGAAGAGAAGAAAAGGAAGGAAAAGAAGGAGGGAGAAAAGTTATAAAGATTAATTGGAAAAGAAATAAAACTCTCTATTCTTAAATAATTGAAAAAGTTGAAATATTATTTTTAACATATAAAATCTCATGAAGTCGGGAAGCCTGGGTGGCTCAGTCAGTTAAGCATCTGACTTCAGCTCAGGTCATGATCTCACGGTTCCTGGGTTCGAGCCCCACGTTGGGCACTGTGCTGACAGCCAGAGCCTGGAGTCTGCTTCGGATTCTGTGTCTCCCTCCCTCTCTGCCCCTCCCCCACTCGTGCTCTGTCTGTCTCTGGCTCTCTCTCTCTCTTTCTCAAAAATAAATAAACATCAAAAAAACTTTTTTAATGAAATGCTAAGGTATGAATCTGACAAAATATGTGCAGGATCTGTATGCTGAAAACTACTAAACACTGATGAAATAAATGATAAATGGAGAAATAGATCAGGTTTGCTAAAAACACTAAATTTAACTGAGTGAATTTAAGGATCTAACTGGCTTTATTCCACAATTCATGAAGCTCTCACCTAGCAGAAGCTCCAAGGAGCTGTACAAAATGAAAATGGAATTCTTCCACTTTTATACGCAGAAAGGGGTGGAACAAGAAAGTTACTTGCAAAGAGTGGATTTCTTCAGGCAAGGTCATCTTCCTTTAGAAGAAGACAGGGGGTCTGTCAGTCAGATTACCTCACTAGTGCTAACCAAGGAGTTACAGACTGATTGGTTAAGGTTGCATTCCTGGAAGAAACTGAAACTGCAATTAGGTATTGAGTCTCAGTATGGCAATGTGGGCTTAGCACAAGTGACTCCAATTTGTGTCTGTTTTCTCTCTTTTTTTTTTAATTTTTTATGTTTATTTATTTTTGAGAGAGAGAGAGAGTGTGAGCAGGGAAGGGGCAGAGAGAGAGGGAGACACAGAATCCAAAGCAGGCTCCAGGCTCTGAGCTGTCCGCACAGATCTCGACGCAGGGCTCGAACCCACAAACCGCGAGATCATGACCTGAGCCAAAGTCAGACGCTTAACCGACTGAACCACCCAGGCACCCCCTGTTTTGTCTTTTTTAACAGGTTCATGGATTAAAAACCTCAATATTGTTAAAAAGTCAATTCTTCCCAAATTAATCTATGGATTCACTACAATCATAGTCAAAAATCCCAGAGAGATTTTTTTCTAGGTATTGACAAGATCATTTTATAATTTAGAAAGGCAAAGGAATATGAATAGCCGAAGCAATTTTGAGGTAGAATAACGAAGTTGGAGAATTTACATTGTTTCAAGACTTACCTTATAGGGGCACCTGCCTGGCTCAGTCAGAAGAGCATGCAACTCTTGATCTCAGGGTTATGAATTTGAGCCCCAGACTGGGTGTAGAGATTACTTAAAAATAAAATATTTTTTAAAAAAAGACTTAACTTATAAAAAGCTACAGTAATCAAGACAGTATTGGTGAAAGAAGATAGATGATAGATAGATTAGATAGATAGATAGATAGATAGATAGATAGATAGATAGATAGAGATAGAAGAAAAAAAAAGAAGTCTAGAAATAGACCCATGCAAATATGGTGAATTCATTATGTTTTTAATTAATAGATTTATTTCCTATAGAAGTTCTAGGTTTGCAGAAAAATTGAGCAGAAAGTACAAAGAGTTACCATATACTCCCTCTCCCCTCATCCCAATTTGCCCCATTATTAGTATCTTGCATTAGTGTGGTATTTGTTACAACTGATACATTATCATTAACTAAAGTCCATAGTTTACATTACGGTTCACTCTTTGTGTTGTATAATTCTATGAGTTTTGTGAAAGGCATAATATCATGTATCCACCATTACAGTATCATGCAAAATAGTTTCACTGCCCTAAAAATCCCATATTCTACTATTCATAACTCTCCCATCTCCCCAACCTGTGACAACTATTAACCTTTTTACTGTCACTATAGTTTTGCCTTATCTAGAATGTCAAATAGTTGGAATCATATAGTATGTAGCCTTTACAGGTGGGTTTTTTCAGTTGGCAATATGTATTTAAGTTTCTTCCATGTCTTTTCATGACTTCATTGCTCATTTTTTTAATTACTGTATAATATTCCATTGTATGGATGTACCAGTTTCTTTATCCACCTATTGAAGGATGACATCTTGGCTGATTCCAATTTTTGGCAATATGAATAAATCTGCTATAGACATTTGTGTGCAGATTTTTGTGTAGACATAAGTTCTTTACCCATTTGTGTAAATATCTAAGGAGAACGATTGCTGGATCCTATGGTAAAACTATGGCTAGCTTTATAAGAAACTTCTAAACTGTCTCCCAAAGTATCTGTACCATTTTACATTCCTACAAGCAGTGAATGAGTGTGCCTTTTGCTCCACATCCTCATTAGTTTTTAGTGCTATTCATGTCCGCTTGAATTTTTTTAATGTTTATTTATTTCTGAAACAGAGAGACAGAGCATGAGTGGGGGAGGGGCAGAGAGAGAGGGAGACACAGAATCAGAAGTAGGCTCCAGGCTCTGAGCTGTCAGCACAGAGCCCAACGCGGGGCTCGAACTCACAAACCGTGAGATCATGACCTGAGCCAAAGTCGGTTGCTCAACCGACTGAGCCACCCAGGCGTCCCCCGCTTGAATTTTTTTAAGATTTTATTTGTAGGTAATCTCTACACCCAAGATGGGGCTCAAACCTACAGCCCCAAGACCAAGAGTCTCATGCTCTACTGACTGAGCCAGGCAGGCACCCTCCATTTGATTTTTTAATTAAGCAACAAAGGCAATTCAATGGAGAAACAATAGGACTTTCAACACGTGGTACTGGAAAAATTGACCATCCATATTCAAAAGAAAGAACTTCAACTTATATCTCAAACCTTATACAAAGAAAAAAAAAAAGCTCTAAATGGATCATAGACCTAAATGTAAAAGTAATAAACCTTCGAAAGAAATCAAAAGAGAAAATCTTTGTGATCTTTCTTTAGGCAAAGAGTTCTTAGCTATGACCCAAAAGCACAGTCTAAAAGAAAAATTGATAAAATAGGATTTTTCAAAATTTTAAATTTTGTTTTCTAAAGACACCCATAATTTAGGAGAAAATATTAGCAAATCACATCATCTGACAAGGGATTTAGTTGTATCTAGAATATATTTCTAAACTCAAGAATAAGAGAACAAACTCAATTTTTTTAATGACAAAAGATTTCAACAGACTCTTCATCAAAGAAGATACAGAAGCAAATAAGCACGTGAAAAGATGCTCAACATCACTAGTCGTTAGTGATGCAAAATAAAACCACAGTGAGATACCACTACAAACCCGTTAGAATGATTTTTTCAAAAAATTGACAATACCATGTGTTGGAGAGGATTTGGAGCAACTGGAACTCTCATACATTGCTGGTGGGAATGTAAAATGGTACAGCCACTCTAGAAAATAGCTTAGTGGTTTCTTATAAAATTAAACATATAATTAGCATGTGACTCAGAAATCCCCTTCATACCTATTTACTCAAGAGAAATGAAAACCTATGTTCACACAAAAACCTATACATGCCAAAATTGGACACAGTGTCCCTCAACTATGGAAAAAATAAACAAACAATAGTATATTCATAAGATGGATTGTTATTTCATCAATAAAAATTAACAAAATACTATCGATATATGCAAAAACATTAAAGATCTCAAATGTGTTATGCTAAGTGAACGACATCAGAGCCCAAAGGCTATATACTGAATTATTTCAGTTATATGACATTCTAGAAAACACATAACTATAGTAATGAAGAACAAGTCAGCAGTTGCCAGTGGCTGGGGGTGGGGGTTTACTACAAATGGACAGAAGTGGGGACGAGGGTGATGGAAGTTTTCTGTATCTTGATTGTGGTGATAGTTACATGACTCCATGTTTTTATCAAAACTCATAGAACTAAACAACCAAAAAGTGAATTTTAGCACATGTATATTAAGAATAATTTTTAGGGGTGCCTGGCTGGCTCAATCAGTAGAGCATGTGACTCTTGATCTTAGGGTTATAAGTTTGAGCCCCGTGTTGGGTGCAGAGATTACTTAAAAATAAAATCTTAAAAAATAATAATAATAACTTTTGAAATACAGTGAAAGATCTGTGATTTATAGCAAAAGTGAATTAACAAACTACCATTTCTTTACAGTTTAAGAAGAGAAAAACTCCCCCAGGTGGTTTTAATATGCAATAAAGTTTAAAAACCATAGCCCAAGGCAGTTATTTTCCCACAAGTGTATATAGATCCCCTAGGGCTACTTTTTCTTCCCAGGTTCCCCAAGAAAATAAGTCTCCCCTCCCACTTCAGGAGTCAGTAACAAAGACTCATTGACTTGGAAAAGGTGATCCGTGAATGCCTTAAAATGAAAGTGGAGGTTGACTGCACTAGAAATGTTTCATTTGGGGAAAAGGAGTCTTAAAACACACAAAGTTATTGTCTTTAGGTATTTGAAAGGTGATCAGGTGGAAAGAACAGATATATTTTGTGTTTCTAGTGGGCAGACAGGAAACAATGGGTGGAAAGGGCACAGAGCCCAATATAAGAAAGAGATTTCTAACAATAGTTAATCTGCAAATAGAATGGGATGCCTAATGAAGGAATGAGCTTCAAAGACTAAACAGCAGAATGGGTTAACCACTTATCTAAGATTTTTACAGGGGATTTGAGCACTGGGTGAAAGATTAGATCCAGTGGCCCCTTAGGTCTGCATCTATTCTAAAATTCATGAAATTCCAAGCACTGCACAGAGAAAGCTGAATTCCCCTAGACTCTTCAGCTGAATAAACTTTTTAGAGATTCAGATCCCACAGGTCCTACCTGCCCAAAACCTCTCCTCTGCCTGAAATTCCGTTTCACTTCCACAAACGCTAAATAATGCTCAAAAAGTAGAAAGTACTGGGCAGAAAAATTGTTATTTGGGAGATAAAAAGAAGATATGGCTCAGTTCCCCAACTGGCTACCTCATCCCCCTAGATCTCAGATTAAATGTCACTTCTGGGAATCCTCCCACTTCCCCTGAAATCTGGTTTAAGTGCCATCCCCATACACCTTTAGCCCTGTGTACTTCTCATAGCACCCTTTAAACTCCATTGCCTATTCTCTTCATTTGACTGTGAAGTCTGTGAGGACAGAGAATAAACATGCACAAAAACAAACATCCAGAATATATAAAGAGTTTTTATAATTCAATAAGAAAAAAATGACCCAATGAGGAGAAAGGTGGTAAAGGATATGAAGAAGCAATTCAAAATGAGGAGGGATTCCTTGGTGGCTCAGTCAGTTGGGCAGCCAACACTTGATTTCCACTAGGGTCATGATCTCATGGTTCATCGGTTTGAGCCCCACGTCAGGGTCCATGGGGACAGTGTAGAGCCTGCTTGGGATTCTCTCTTTCTCCCTCTCTCTGGCCCTCCCCTGGTCTAAATAAATAAATAAATAAATAAATAAATAAATAAATAAACTTTTAAAAAATGAGGAAACCTAGAGGGACAAAAATCATATAAAAGATGCTCCACCTCAATAATAAGAGAAATACTTTTTTTAACTTTATTTATTTATTTTGAGAGACAGACAGAGAGCACGAGCAGGGGAGGGGCAAAGAGAGAGGAAAAGAGAGAGAATACCAAGCAGTCTCCATGCTGTCAGCACAGAGCCTGATGGAATTTATAATTTACCTCGAGATCATGACTTGAGCCAAAATTAAAAGTCAGATGCTTAACCCAGGCACCCAGACACCCCAAAACTTCATTCTATACCTATCTGATCGGCCAATAAGAAAAAAGGCTGGCAACAAGAGCAGGTATTAGAAAGTATGTGAAGTGTGAGTTTTAGTGCATTACAGATGGGAGCATAAATTAGTACAAATATTTTGGATAAAATCTGATCATACATAGTGAAGGTAAAGATATGCATACAGCTTTAAGCACTTCCAC
The DNA here is from genome assembly GCF_046562875.1 of Panthera onca. Classification (NCBI taxonomy): domain Eukaryota; kingdom Metazoa; phylum Chordata; class Mammalia; order Carnivora; family Felidae; genus Panthera; species Panthera onca. The sequence continues at coordinate 20,158,007 of NC_138350.1, forward strand.
CTCTAGGTACCTACCCTAAAGAAACTCTTACATCTTACACATATGCACAAAGGGATAGACATAAGAATGCTCATTGCAGGTCTGTTTGTAGTAACAAAAAAATAAAAGCAAAACATAACTGTAAATCAGTTATCCTTAGAAGGGAATATCAAATAACCATAATATATGTTGGCATGGATAAATTTCAAAAACCGAATATTGAGTGAGAAAGACAAGGTTGCAAAGAATCTTACAGTATGCTTCCATTTATATGTATTTTTTTCAGGGTTTGTTTTTTTTTTTTTTGTAATCTCTACACCCAACATGGGCTTGAACTCATGACCCCAAGATCAAGAGTCACATGCTCTTCTAACTGAGCCAGCCAGACACCCCCATATGTATTTTATTTTTTTTTTTTTATTTTTTAATATATGAAATTTACTGTCAAATTGGTTTCCATACAACACCCAGTGCTCATCCCAAAAGGTGCCCTCCTCAATACCCATCACCCACCCTGCCCTCCCTCCCACCCTGCCCTCCCTCCCACCCCCCATCAACCCTCAGTTTGTTCTCAGTTTTTAACAGTCTCTTATGCTTTGGCTCTCTCCCACTCTAACCTCTTTTTTTTTTTTTTTTTTCCTTCCCCTCCCCCATGGGTTTCTGTTATGTTTCTCAGGATCCACATAAGAGTGAAACCATATGGTATCTGTCTTTCTCTGTATGGCTTATTTCATTTAGCATCACACTCTCCAGTTCCATCCATGTTGCTACAAAAGGCCATATTTCATTTTTTCTCATTGCCACGTAGTATTCCATTGTGTATATAAACCACAATTTCTTTATCCATTCATCAGTTGATGGACATTTAGGCTCTTTCCATAATTTGGCTATTGTTGAGAGTGCCGCTATAAACATTGGGGTACAGGTGCCCCTATGCATCAGTACTCCTGTATCCCTTGGATAAATTCCTAGCAGTGCTATTGCTGGGTCATAGGGTAGGTCTATTTTTAATTTTCTGAGGAACCTCCACACTGCTTTCCAGAGCGGCTGCACCAATTTGCATTCCCACCAACAGTGCAAGAGGGTTCCTGTTTCTCCACATCCTCTCTAGCATCTATAGTCTCCTGATTTCTTCATTTTGGCCACTCTGACTGGCGTGAGGTGATATCTGAGTGTGGTTTTGATTTGTATTTCCCTGATAAGGAGCCACGTTGAACATCTTTTCATGTGCCTGTTGGCCATCCGGATGTCTTCTTTAGAGAAGTGTCTATTCATGTTTTCTGCCCATTTCTTCACTGGGTTATTTGTTTTTCGGGTGTGGAGTTTGATGAGCTCTTTATAGATTTTGGATACTAGCCCTTTGTCCGATGTGTCATTTGCAAATATCTTTTCCCATTCCGTTGGTTGCCTTTTAGTTTTGTTGGTTGTTTCCTTTGCTGTGCAGAAGCTTTTTATCTTCATAAGGTCCCAGTAATTCACTTTTGCTTTTAATTCCCTTGCCTTTGGGGATGTGCCGAGTAAGAGATTGCTACGGCTGAGGTCAGAGAGGTCTTTTCCTGCTTTCTCCTCTAAGGTTTTGATGGTTTCCGGTCTCACATTCAGGTCCCTTATCCATTTTGAGTTTATTTTTGTAAATGGTGTGAGAAAGTGGTCTAGTTTCAACCTTCTGCATGTTGCTGTCCAGTTCTCCCAGCACCATTTGTTAAAGAGACTGTCTTTTTTCCATTGGATGTTCTTTCCTGCTTTGTCAAAGATGAGTTGGCCATACGTTTGTGGGTCTAGTTCTGGGGTTTCTATTCTATTCCATTGGTCTATGTGTCTGTTTTTATGCCAATACCATGCTGTCTTGATGATGACAGCTTTGTAGTAGAGGCTAAAGTCTGGGATTGTGATGCCTCCTGCTTTGGTCTTCTTCTTCAAAATTACTTTGGCTATTCGGGGCCTTTTGTGGTTCCATATGAATTTTAGGATTGCTTGTTCTAGTTTCAAGAAGAATGCTGGTGCAATTTTGATTGGGATTGCATTGAATGTGTAGATAGCTTTGGGTAGTATTGACATTTTGACAATATTTATTCTTCCAATCCATGAGCAGGGAATGTCTTTCCATCTCTTTATATCTTCTTCAATTACCTGCATAAGCTTTCTATAGTTTTCAGCATACAGATCTTTTACATCTTTGGTTAGATTTATTCCTAGGTATTTTATGCTTCTTGGTGCAATTGTGAATGGGATCAGTTTCTTCATTTGTCTTTCTGTTGCTTCATTGTTAGTGTATAAGAATGCAACTGATTTCTGCACATTGATTTTGTATCCTGCAACTTTGCTGAATTCATGTATCAGTTCTAGCAGACTTTTGGTGGAGTCTATCGGATTTTCCATGTATAATATCATGTCATCTGCAAAAAGCGAAAGCTTGACTTCATCTTTGCCAATTTTGATGCCTTTGATTTCCTTTTGTTGTCTGATTGCTGATGCTAGAACTTCCAGCACTATATTAAACAACAGCGGTGACAGTGGGCATCCCTGTCGTGTTCCTGATCTCAGGGAAAAAGCTCTCAGTTTTTCCCCGTTGAGGATGATGTTAGCTGTGGGCTTTTCATAAATGGCCTTTATGATCTTTAAGTATGTTCCTTCTATCCCGACTTTCTCAAGGGTTTTTATTAAGAAAGGGTGCTAGATTTTGTCAAAGGCCTTTTCTGCATCGATTGACAGGATCATATGGTTCTTCTCTTTTTTTTTGTTAATGTGATGTATCACGTTGATCGATTTGCGAATGTTGAACCAGCCCTGCATCCCAGGAATGAATCCCACTTGATCATGGTGAATAATTCTTTTTATATGCTGTTGAATTCGATTTGCTAGTATCTTATTAAGAATTTTTGCATCCATATTCATCAGGGATATTGGCCTGTAGTTCTCTTTTTTTACTGGGTCTCTGTCTGGTTTAGGAATCAAAGTAATACTGGCTTCATAGAATGAGTCTGGAAGTTTTCCTTCCCTTTCTATTTCTTGGAATAGCTTGAGAAGGATAGGTATTATCTCTGCTTTAAATGTCTGGTAGAACTCCCCTGGGAAGCCATCTGGTCCTGGACTCTTATTTGTTGGGAGATTTTTGATAACCGATTCAATTTCTTCACTGGTTATGGGTCTGTTCAAGCTTTCTATTTCCTCCTGATTGAGTTTTGGAAGAGTGTGGGTGTTTAGAAATTTGTCCATTTCTTCCAGGTTGTCCACTTTGCTGGCATATAATTTTTCATAGTATTCCCTGATAATTGTTTGTATCTCTGAGGGATTGGTTGTAATCATTCCATTTTCATTCATGATTTTATCTATTTGGGTCATCTCCCTTTTCTTTTTGAGAAGCCTGGCTAGAGGTTTGTCAATTTTGTTTATTTTTTCAAAAAACCAACTCTTGGTTTCGTTGATCTGCTCTACAGTTTTTTTAGATTCTATATTGTTTATTTCTGCTCTGATCTTTATTATTTCTCTTCTTCTGCTGGGTTTAGGCTGCCTTTGCTGTTCTGCTTCTATTTCCTTTAGGTGTGCTGTTAGGTTTTGTATTTGGGATTTTTCTTGTTTCTTGAGATAGGCCTGGATTGCAATGTATTTTCCTCTCAGGACTGCCTTCGCTGCATCCCAAAGCGTTTGGATTGTTGTATTTTCATTTTCGTTTGTTTCCATATATATTTTAATTTCTTCTCTAATTGCCTGGTTGACCCACTCATTCGTTAGTAGGGTGTTCTTTAACCTCCATGCTTTTGGAGGTTTTCCAGACTTTTTCCTGTGGTTGATTTCAAGCTTCATAGCATTGTGGTCTGAAAGTATGCATGGTATAATTTCAATTCTTGTAAACTTATGAAGGGCTGTTTTGTGACCCAGTATATGATCTATCTTGGAGAATGTTCCATGTGCACTCGAGAAGAAAGTATATTCTGTTGCTTTGGGATGCAGAGTTCTAAATATATCTGTCAAGTCCATCTGATCCAATGTATCATTCAGGGCCCTTGTTTCTTTATTGACCGTGTGTCTAGATGATCTATCCATTTCTGTAAGTGGGGTGTTAAAGTCCCCTGCAATGACCACATTCTTATCAATAAGGTTGCTTATGTTTATGAGTAATTGTTTTATATATCTGGGGGCTCGGGTATTTGGCGCATAGACATTTATAATAGTTAGCTCTTCCTGGTGGATAGACCCTGTGATTATTATATAATGCCCTTCTTCATCTCTTGTTACAGCCTTTAATTTAAAGTCTAGTTTGTCTGATATAAGTATGGCTACTCCAGCTTTCTTTTGGCTTCCAGGAGCATGATAAATAGTTCTCCATCCCCTCACTCTCAATCTAAAGGTGTCCTCAGATCTAAAATGAGTCTCTTGTAGACAGCAAATAGATGGGTCTTGTTTTTTTATCCATTCTGATACCCTATGTCTTTTGGTTGGAGCATTTAATCCATTTACATTCAGTGTTATTATAGAAAGATATGGGTTTAGAGTCATTGTGATGTCTGTATGTTTTATGCTTGTAGTGATGTCTCTGGTACTTTGTCTCACAGGATCCCCCTTAGGATCTCTTGTAGGGCTGGTTTCATGGTGACAAATTCCTTCAGTTTTTGTTTGTTTGGGAAGACCTTTATCTCTCCTTCTATTCTAAATGACAGACTTGCTGGATAAAGGATTCTAGGCTGCATATTTTTTCTGTTTAGCACACTGTAGATATCGTGCCAAGCCTTTCTGGCCTGCCAAGTTTCAAAGGAGAGATCAGTCACGAGTCTTATAGGTCTCCCTTTATATGTGAGGGCACGTTTATCCCTTGCTGCTTTCAGAATTTTCTCTTTATCCTTGTATTTTGCCAGTTTCACTATGATATGTCGTGCAGAAGATCGATTCAAGTTACGTCTGAAGGGAGTTCTCTGTGCCTCTTGGATTTCAATGCCTTTTTCCTTCCCCAGTTCAGGGAAGTTCTCAGCTATAATTTGTTCAAGTACCCCTTCAGCACCTTTCCCTCTCTCTTCCTCCTCTGGGATACCAATTATGCGTATATTATTTTTTTTTAGTGTATCACTTAGTTCTCTAATTTTCCCCTCATACTCCTGGATTTTTTTATCTCTCTTTCTTTCGGCTTCCTCTTTCTCCATAACTTTATCTTCTAGTTCACCTATTCTCTCCTCTGCCTCTTCAAGCCGAGCCATCGTGGATTCCATTTTGTTTTGCATTTCGTTTAAAGCGTTTTTCAACTCCTCGTGACTGTTCCTTAGTCCCTCGATCTTTGTGGCAAGAGATTCTCTGCTGTCCTGTATACTGTTTTCAAGCCCAGCGATTAATTTTATGACTATTATTCTAAATTCACTTTCTGTTATATTATTTAAATCCTTTTTGATCAGTTCATTAGCTGTTGTTATTTCCTGGAGATTCTTCTGAGGGGAATTCTTCCGTTTGGTCATTTTGGAGAGTCCCTGGAGTGGTGAGGACCTGCAGGGCACTTCCCCTGTGCTGTGGTGTATAACTGGAGTTAGTGGGCGGGGCCGCAGTCCGACCCGATGTCTGCCCCCAGCCCACTGCTGGGGCCACAGTCAGACTGGTGTGTGCCTTCTCTTCCCCTCTCCTAGGGGCGGGATTCACTGTGGGGTGGCGTGTCCCGTCTGGGCTACTTGCACACTGCCAGGCTTGTGTTGCTGGGGATCTGGCGTATTAGCTGGGGTGGGTAGGCAAGGTGCACGGGGGCTGGAGGGGCAGGCTTAGCTCGCTTCTCCTTAGGTGATCCACTTCAGGAGGAGCCCTGTGGCAGCGGGAGGGAGTCAGATCCGCTGCCGGAGGTTTGGCTCCGCAGAAGCACAGAGTTGGGTGTTTGCGCTGCGCGAGCAAGTTCCCTGGCAGGAACTGGTTCCCTTTGGGATTTTGGCTGGGGGATGGGCGGGGGAGATGGCGCTGGCGCCTTTGTTCCCCACCAAGCTGAGCTCTGCCGTCCGGGGGCTCAGCAGCTCTCCCTCCCTTTGTCCTCCAGCCTTCCCGCTTTCCGAGCAGAGCTGTTAACTTATGACCTCCCAGACGCTAAGTCGTGCTTGCTGTCGGAACACAGTCTGTCCAGCCCCTCCGCTTTTGCCAGCCAGACTCGACCCCCATATGTATTTTAAAGCACCCAAAACTATATGTGTGTGTATGCGGAGACAGACAGACACTGAGAGACAAAAAGAAAAAGTTTATAGGTACATATACATGTAGAAACAAAGTATAAAAATAAACATAGGAATAATAAATGACAACTTTGAGATAGTGATTACCTCTGGAAAAGCAGGAAGAAAGGTTGAAGAGCAGAGTTTTAGTTGAAGCTACACAATTTAATTATTATTTTAATTTTTAATGTTTATTTATTTCTGAGAGATAGAGCATAAGTGGGGGACGGGCAGAGAGAGAGGGAGACACAGAATCTGAAGCAGGCTCCAGGCTGAGCTGTCAGCACAGAGCCCAATGCGGGGCTCAAACTCATGAACCGCGAGATCATGGCGTGAACTGAAGTCTGATGCTTAACCGACTGAGCCACCCAGGTGCCCCTTAATTGTTTTTTAAAAAGACAAAGAGATGTGAACCAAAGAAACACACACAAAGAGAGAGTTTGATAATATCAAAACATGCCAAGAGCTACAACAAAAGAAAGATTTGTGAGCCTGGGAAGCTCCGGAAAGACTTCATGGAGGGGACTGCTTAGAGCCTGGCCTTGAAGGATGGGTAGGATTCCACAGCCTGAGAGGATGAGGGAAAGCATGAGCAAAGGCATAGAGATGTGAACAGTAAAGGAGACTGGGGAAAGCCAGGTCACCCCAAGCAGCTGAGGTGAAGAAATGGGAGAGAATGATAGGATTCTTCCAGTAGGTGAGGGTAATGTTTATTTATGTATTTACTTATTTTGCTGGAAAATTCTCCAGGCTGTATGAGCAACTTGAGCGCCAAACTCTGCTTTTTCATAGCCTCACTACATATATGATAGTATCTTGCATATACCAAACACATATTCAACCAATAAAAGGATAGAATGAAAGCAGTGTCATCTAAGAGGCCTAAGACCCCTAGAGTTTTGCAAGAGGAAGGAAGGACTAGATTATTGCCTCCATTTTGCCTCTTTTTCAAAGAACTTATAGAAAGAAACCTAGGGTATAGCAGAAAGTTCTGGAAAGTCCATATGTGCAAGGTTAGAGTTAGGGTTTAGAGCCCCCACCCTTTGTAGTGTAACACACTGCCATTATCTTAAAAGCACAGCAAAGAAACAAAAATATTTTTAACCATCTGAAACCTGATAGAACTTGAAATAGAATAGTCAATTAAATCATCTATTTAATTCGAGAAACTGATCATTAGTCAGTTCTATTCGTTGAGTAGTGTGCAAATTTAAACATTTTCCTTCAAGGTAGAAACTGAAAGCAAAGGAAGCTACAGCGCCACCTTGTGGTGATACCCAGCATTTCCCTGAGATGGTTCCCCCAAGGCTCTTCAGTGGAGCTGTGCATTATTTGAGTCCGGATTCATTAGATGTGGGTGGGACTCAGCAGAAGCTAAGAACTAGAATAAACAATAGACATGACCAGGAGTCAGGAGGCTCTGTTCTGGGGCTCCCTTGAAGTACTGGAAGCCTCCCTTCTTCCTAACATACTTCTGGCATGATCAGAACAGCCAACATCAGAAAGCCTGAAAGGCTATTGAAATGGGGCAGACAGAAGGAATAGTGTAATACCATTGACATTCCTTTGTGGCAGAATGAGCTTGTATTGATTATTTATGAGCCTCAGACCCTCTTGAAAAATAAATTGAACTTTTTTCTATAAATAACTGCCTGATATCAGAAGCAGGGATTACCAGCTGCAGATGGCCAACAGCCTTCATCTCAAGTGTCAACTTCAACTACATGATGGCTGCATTAAGTAGGATTCTGAGACAGAGTTTAAGTTCAGTGGAAAGAAGACCACTAATGATTAACATCTGTCTCATGTATGGGAGGGAGGAATAACAATACACCTACTCTAGGTAAGGTTCTGTTGCTGTAGATCTCTACATAGCTCTACCTTCTCCAAGTCTCAGTTTTTCTCATTATAAAATGAGGGTAATTTATGGCTTCCAGGCCTACTTCACAAAAAAAAAAGACCATGGATTTGAAGGGTCTTAAAAATCTAAGACTATATATGAGTATGAGATAATACAAGTATTTCTGTTGACCTCTCTAGATGAACAAGAAAGCTGATGACTCCAGAGTTGCTAGTTGCCTTCTCTTACCTAAACACCACTGAAGGAACCAAAGGACATTGTTTGAAAAATGTTAGGGGCCTGACCAGATCATAACACTAAGTCAAACAAATTGGGTAAGCTGGGGTCTAAAGAGTTTAAATCACTAGCTGGGAGGCTTTATTCAGGGCCAGAGAATGGGAAAAAAATGAAATCAAACAGCATCACTGAAGAACCCTTATTCACCCAACAATTACTTATTAAGTAGCCACTCATTTGCTGATTTTACAGATATTTATTGAACACCTATTATGTGCCATTTCTGTGCTAAGGCTAGGGATAGAGTTGAAGATAAAACAGTTAGGTACCTGCTCAAATGGAGTTTACAGACTAGTGGTAAAGGCTGTAATAAATAATTACCATAAAATGGTAATTGTTATGAAAGGAGAATGTGGGATGCCAGGAGAGCCTTAGGAAGGGGATTTACATATCTGTAGGCCAAAGATTGCAAATTCATGGTGCCTGGGACAAATTCAACCACAGACACTTGTTTTGGCCAGCACCATGTTTTTAATAGCTTCAGTAGGACGTATACTCTCTGCTTTACCACAGTGGTAAGAACCACTTCATATTGAGTTCTGCTCATTACTCTTACACATCAGGGAAGTCTGGACCATGAAAAACATTCCATGAGGAGAGAATCAGGTAAATGGAGCAGGAAATGGGGTGAGGGATTGTTCCAGGTGGGCAAATGCCCACAGAGAGAGACTGTGGTGCATCTGGGATATTGGAAGGTCCATGTGGCCAAAGCATGGAAGAAACCAGAGGTTTCACCTCCCTTGTGTTATATATGAGGAAACTGATGCCCAGGGAGAAGGGACTTTGCTCAAGTCACAAACTACCAATGCAAGCAACAGACTCAGATCCAAACCCAATACTCCTGCTCTCCAATGACCAATTGTTTCCATGCAACGCTTTCTTCCTTACCCATTAGGCCTACTAATCCCTAGTGAATCCCAGGGAATGTCCAGGAATCCAGGCCTATTCGTACCATCTGTCACAGATATTCAGACCAATCAAGTGCAGAGCTCTCAGAGATTGCTCCACGATGTCCTCCACCACTTCCTTGAGTGTGAGTCAGGGCTAAACTCAAGTGCTGGCAAGTTTCAGGGGCTGGGTTCAGACCCACCTTATCTGTACTTTCCTAGGTGGCATGATGACAGGGAAATACCTCTCCCAACCACATAAGGAAGCCTAGCATTCCACTGTCAGCCCTTCCTTCCCCAGGACTAAGGTTCTATTCTATTTTTAAATGCAAATACTCTTGGAAGAGTAACACTGTCACCTTAGTGTGAGAATAGCATCCAATCTGGAACACCAAAACTGGAACAAAACCGAAATATTAGCCAAACCAAACTTCTTACAATACAAGAACATAAGCCCAGATTGAAGAGACTGACCCATGATCATCCAGTGTCAAAGTTAGGGTGAAACCCTTGTCTCCTGATTCCTAGTCCAGGGCTCTTTCCACACTGTTTCTCATTAGGTCCTGCTCTAAGAATGTTTTCTTGGAGGAACAGAGGCGGGAAAGAAAAGGAGCATAATAAAAGTAAAGAAAGGTACCAGTAAAAAAAAAAAAAAAAAAAAAAAAAATAGAAGGAAACTTGGCTTGACTTTATAATCTTTCAACTCTAGCTCATTCTTTGATTCAACAAATATTTCTTGAGGGTCTTCGATGTTCCAGGCACTGTACTAGAAGCTGAGGGTAAGACAGTGTAGTCCCTATCCTTGAGAACTTCCAGGTTAGGCTTCCAAATGACCTTCTTGCTCAGGTTCTACACACACACAACCTCCAGCCCCTTTGCTAAGCCAATCAGAAAGCTCATAAAAATCACTTAACTTGATGCTTTTTTTTCTCTTTCAGGGCACTTTATATTCATTGCCTCATTAATTTTCACATACACAACATGACAAAAACATTATCACCCATTTTACAGATGAGGACACTAAAGCTTAGCCTTTCCTTGGTTCAAGTTTCCTTGCCTCTCTCTCACTTGAACTATCTTCCCCAAACTCCTAGTTGGTTTTAAAAAGGAGAGGGGAGGGGCACCTGGGTGGCTCAGTCAGTTAGGTGTCTGACTTCAGCTCAGGTCATGATCTCATGGTTCATGGGTTCGAGCCCCACGATGGGCTCTGTGCTGACAGCTCAGAGCCTGGAGCCCTGCTTTGGGTCCTGTGTCTCCCTCTCTCTCTGCTCCTCTCCCACTCATGCTCTGTCTCTCAAAAATAAATTAAAAAGTTGAATGAAAGAAAGAAAGAGGAGAGGAGAAAATACCTCACCAAAGAGGAGAGGAGAAAATACCTCACCACCTTCTCCCCTAAACCTCTTCCCTCCTCCAGCTCACAAGTCTGAAGCAAGAAGGACAACCTATCTTCCCATACCTTTTCTAGGAAAATTTGAATGCTGGGGCCTGAGAATGGGTACCTTCAGTGAATAAAACTGGAGAGGTCCAGGGGCACCTTAGTGGCTCAGTCAGTTAAGTGTCTGACTTCAGCTCAGGTCATGATCTCACAGTTTGTGGTTTTGAACCCGGCATCAGGCTCTGTGCTGACAGCTTAGAGCCTGGAGCCTGCTTCAGATTCTGTCTTTCTCTGCCCCTCCCCCGCTTATGCAGTGTCTCTCTCTCTCCCAAATATAAATAAACATTTAAAAAAAAATGAGAGGTCTTGATCCTCAAAACAACATTCCCTGTAGTAGTATCCTCTGTAGATGGAAATCAGGGCTCAATGATGAGAAATGTCATAAATCACATAGTGAAGAATGAGGGAGCCAGACTGAAGACCTCCTTTTCTGATGCTATTTTCACTACATCACACTGACTTCTTTGTACCCTCAGGCAACCTCAGGCAAGAGTCAAGTTCTTGACCAGACCCTCCCAATTCCTAAGAAAAACCTACCAGGGTTGCAGCAAGGAATAGTGCAGAGGCTGTTTGGAGCGAAGACCTCAGCCAGACATCCAGGGAAAAGCCTGGGTGTCCATCTTGGGACCATCCTTATTCATGAAGGCATTCCCCAAACCTCCTGAATTCCTCTTTCTAACCAGTTCAGGAATGTTCATCCAGGCTGTGTCCAAACCCACAGTGAACCTGCTTGAGTTTCCAACTACAGCATCACTTTGGGATAATGTTCGCCATGTGAACTCTTTGCCCAGTAAAAGAAGACATCTTTCTGGCATTTTATTTATCTTCAAGATGTTCCTTCTAATTCTGATACATGCTACTACATAGGTGAATCTTGAAAACATTCAACATTATGTGAGGTACCTAGAATTAGCAACTTTGTAGAAACAAAGTAGAATAGTGGTTATCAAGAGGCTAGGGAGGAGGAGTTAAGGGAAATTTAATTGTTTAGTGGATACAGAGTTTCTGTCTGGGATAATGAAAAAGTTCTGGAAATAGATAGTGGTCAGGCATCTGGGTGGCTCAGTTGGTTAAGCGTCTGACTCTTGATTTTGGCTCAGGTCATGATCTCACTGTTTGTGAGATCAAGCCCACTCAAGCCTGCTTAGGATTCTCTCCCTCCCTCTCTCTCTCTGCCTCTCCCCGACTCGTGGGCTCACTCTCTCTCTCTCAAAATAAATAAACTTTTAAAAAAATACATAGTGGTGATGGTTGCACAACTTCATGACTGTCCCTAATGCCATTGAATTATACACTTAAAAAATGATTTAATAGGCTAATTGTACATTCTGTATATTTTATCACAATGTTGTTGTTTTTTTTTTAATAGCTGCTTCTTGGGACACCTGGGTAGTTCAGTCAGTCAAGTGTCTGACTCTTGATTTCAGCTCAGGTCACAATCCCAGGGTCGTGGGATCGACCCTGGGTCAAGCTCTGCACTGAACATGGAGCCTGCTTAAGATTCTCTCTCTCTCCCTCTGCCCTTCTCCCTAGCTCATGCTCTCTCTCAAATAAAAATCAAAATAAAATAAATAAAAATAAGATAAAATAGCAGCTCCTTCTAAGCTGAAGATGATGACTATGGAAGATGTCTCATGCTGCTATGCAGTAAAAATTAATGACATGTTTCTTCTCCCTGTCCCTGTCATGGAAATACAGACTGATAAGATCTTACTGGTTAAGAACAAAGGTTTTGTAGTCAGAACAGAGCTGCATTCAATGTTTGCTTCTATGATTTACTAGTTGTGTGACCTTGAGCAACTTATACCACAAGGTTTCCAAATTTTGTTGTGCATACAATCCCTTGGGGCATCCAAACTTTTCCAGAGCCTCAGTCTCCTTGTGGAAAACAAGGGGATGCTGACAGCTATGGTCAGCTCCATTGGCCATGCCCTTGTTGTGAAAATTAGGTGAGATAGTATATGTAAAGTGCTGAACTTCATCCCCAGCACTCAGTGAGCACTCAAAATGAATGGAAACTAATATTCTTATTATTTTTCTACTTAGCCTTATCCTTCCAAACTTAAGAGTCATCTGATGGTTTGTGTGTGTGTGTCTGCCTATATGTGTAGTTATTTTGGGTTTTGCTACATATGCACAATTGGATAGATGAGAGCCCTTGCACACGCAGCAAGTTCCTTACAAGGTTGTGTTCCCGGGAGTATATGGACACATGTCTTGAAAGACATGTGTTTGCAGCTGAGCCATATATACATGTATATCTGTGTATATATAAAACAGTTTCCTTATAAGACTTTGCTGTCAATGAGGTAATTCAAAAGCCATTTCCCCTTACTTATCACGATGCCAACCAAGGTTAGTGAGTGGAAAGATAATTAGATTGATTGGTCAAAGGGAAAGATTGTATTTTAACTGAAATCTCTTATCCAAACCAAAGGTTTAGATATTGGAGAGAAATGTGATGACTAGTTATAAACATTCCAGTCTATAGGTTGGTAAGGGTCACAGGCTATAACTGCCATGAGGTCTCCCAAGTTCCCTGCACAGACTTCCCAGTTAAAGGTAAGAAGACTGATCTTGGGGTATTCCTTGTGTTAAGATGGGCTTTCTGTTGCTCTTCCACAGAGGCCCTCTGCAAACACAAGATAGCTAACATCTAGAAGACAGAATCCCAGAGTTCTGATCAGCCACTGCAGCCTGCTCCCTTGACCACACCAGAATTCCAGGATCACCCTGTAGAGGTACAGTGTGGTACAATGGTTAATGCACCTGCATTAAAGTCAAAGAAACCTGGGCTTGCCTCCCAGTGCCTCCACCGCCTAGCTGGTAAATGTATGACAAGTGAATTCCTCTTCCTGAGCCTCCATTTCCTCCACTATGGAAACTATTTTTGAAAAGTACAATTCCTCGTCAGGCTCTGGGCTGATGGCTCGGAGCCTGGAGCCTGTTTCCGATTCTGTGTCTCCCTCTCTCTCTGCCCCTCCCCCGTTCATGCTCTGTCTCTCTCCGTCCCAAAAATAAATAAAAAACGTTGAAAAAAAAATTTAAAAAAAAAAAAAGGGGCGCCTGGGTGGCGCAGTCGGTTAAGCGTCCGACTTCAGCCAGGTCACGATCTCGCGGTCCGTGAGTTCGAGCCCCGCGTCAGGCTCTGGGCTGATGGCTCGGAGCCTGGAGCCTGTTTCCGATTCTGTGTCTCCCTCTCTCTCTGCCCCTCCCCCGTTCATGCTCTGTCTCTCTCTGTCCCAAAAATAAATAAAAAAGTTGAAAAAAAAAAAATTTTTTTTTAAAAAGTACAATTCCTATTTCACCAGGTTATTGGAGAAATTCATTAAGAACTTGCATTGATGGGGCACCTGGGTGGCTCAGGCAGTTAAGCGTCCAACTCTTGATTTTGGCTCAGGTCATGATCTCACCATCATGAGATCGAGCCCCGCATTGGACTCCACACCCAGCATGGAGCCTGCTTAAGATTCTCTCTCTCCCTCTCCTTTTCCCTGGCTTGTACTAAAAAAGAAGGAAGGAAGGAAGGAAGGAAGGAAGGAAGGAAGGAAGGAAGGAAGAGAGAGAGAGAAAGGAAGGAAGAGAGAGAGAGAGAGAAGGAAGGAAGAGAGAGAAAGAAAGAAAGAAAGAAAGAAAGAAAGAAAATACACAGACTGTATTAAAAGAACTTGCATTGAAAGTCTTGAGGATAGTTCCTAATATAAGGTAATGTTCACTTGATAATAACAGCTACTATTTATTGAACACTTACTCTGTGCCTGTCTACACAGGCATCATCTCATTTAATCCACACAACAATCCAGATGGTAGTTACCATTATTATGCCCAATTTACAGATGAGAAAACTGAGGCACCACCCCAAGGCCATAAAGCTAGTAAGAGGAGAATTTGAACACAAGCTCTTCCTGACACTATTATTTTTAATATTTTTGTTATCAAAACAATAATAACAGAAAGGATTCCATTATCTCCCCTCCAACTGTAGAAAAAATTGCTTTGCCCAAAGATTCCTCTAAGATTCCTTTAATATTAATGTGCATCCTTTCCCCCTGTTTCATTCCCTGACTTTAGCTATGGTTCACTTATTCATTCAACAAACATTAACTGAGCAGCTACAAACATTTATTGAGCAGATCTGTGCTTGGCCCTGAGGATACAGCACTGAACAGAACAGTCAAGATGCCTGTCTTCATGGAGCTGAGGAGCCAGCTGAGGATGAGAAGCTGAAGAATGAGAGAAGCCAGCCATGGAGAAAAGCAGAGGAAGAGTGAAATGAAAGTGGGAAGGTGGGAATGACTTCGGCTGGCATGATCTAAGAAGTGACAGAAGGGCAGTGTGGCTGGAGCAATGAACAGAAGGAGATGACATGAGACGATCCCTGCCCCTCTCTGGAGCTCCAGATCTGTATAGTTCACAAGCTGACTGCACAGACTTGCCTGGGTGGTACCCAGACCCCCTAATGCAGTATGTCTAAAAGAAGTCATTACCCTTTCCAGCCAAACTCCCCTCCTCTTCACTGACCAGCCACTGCACAACCAAACACCCAGTGGCCCACACTAAAAACTTGTTAAGTATCTCCAGAATTTGTCCTCTCTCTATTGCCATGACTCCTGCCTTGGTTCAGACCTCATCACCACTGGCCTGAGCTGTTGGACTGGATCCTAACTGTTCACCCTGTCTCCAGCCCCTTCACATCCAACACCAGCACCTCTGACAGGTTGCTGTCAGAGAGATCCCCAAAACAAACATGCAAACACGTAACTCCCCCAGTGCAAAACCCCTCATGGTTCCTCCTTTGTCTCAGGATGAAGTTTAAACTACTTGGCCTGCCAGGGTGCCTGGGTGGCTCAGTCAATAAGCATCTGACTTCGGTTCAGGTTATGCTCTCACAGTTCACAAGTTCGAGTCCCACATCAGGTGAGCACGAGCCCCACATCAGGTGAGCCCGAGCCCCACTTGCAGTAAACACAAGCCCTGCTTCCAGTGAGCCCTGCTTTTCTCTCTTCCTTCCTCTCTTTCTCTCTCTCTCTCTCTTCCCCTCTCTCTCTCACTACCCCTTGCTCACTTGTGCCCTCTCTCTCTAAATAATAATAATAATAATAATTTCCTTAAAAGTAAATAAATGAACTACTTCGCCTGGCAAATTCTTCATGGTGAGGTCTGAAGTCATATTTCCAGCTTTGTCTCCCACTACCCGTCCACATGTCTCAGAGCACCAGCCATATCAAATTACTCTTCCCTACTACCAGGAACAGCACTAGCTGTTCCCTCTACTTAGAATTCCTCTTCTGGCCCTCTCTCCCTATAGAACTACTGTTCGATCTTTAAGATATAGTTCATTTCCTTGCTAAAGCCTTCCCTGCCACCAGACAGAATCGTCCATCTCACTCTCCTAAGGACCCACAGCACATGACAATTACAACACAGCTACAGTCCTCAACAAATGTGTTTCTGATTATATGGTTATATATCTATATCCCTGCCAGACTGAGCTCAGAAAGTCTGGGACCCTGTCCCATTGAATACAATGCCTGGTACACAACAGATGCCCAACAAATGTTTGATAGATTAATTATTGAAAAATTGATAAAGCACAGAAAAAAAGTCAATGAGTCCCTCACAAACCAAATTCCCCAACCTTGATCTCATTAGCACAGATCAAAGTTCAAAAAGACAGCATAGAAGCTGAGACTTAACCAAAAATTAAACTTGTCTTGCCACCTGGGAATCATAGATTGCCAGAAATAACCAAACACTTGGGGATACTAAGGTCTCAAGATAGTGATTTATCCAAAATCCCCAGTCTGATGTCAACAGAGCAGAACTGGAAGACAAAACTTCTGCCTCCTCAGTTCCCATCTAGGACAGCTTCTGTCAAAAGTTCAAGGGCAAGAGAAGCAAGGTCTTCTTGTACACAGGGCCTCCAAGAAGATACCCTTTGGCTCTTGCCAAATGCACAGTCAAGCTCTGCTATGTGTTGAATTGTGTCCCCTCCAAAATTCATATGTTGAAGTCCTAACCTCCAGTAGCTCAGAATGTTATCTTATTTGGAGATAGGGTCTTTGCAGAAGTAATCAAGTTAAAATGAAGCCATTAGGGTGGGCCCTGACTCAATATGAGTAGTGTCCTTATAAAAGGAGAAGTTTGGACATGGAGATATATATACAAGAAGAATTCCATGAGAACATGAAGACCGCCATCTATAAGCCAAGGAGAGAGGCCTGGAGCAGATCCTTTCCACGCAGCTCTCAGAAGGAACCAACACTGCTGACACCTTGGTTTCAGACTTCTAGCCTCCAGAACTGTGAGACAATAAATTTCTGTGTTTTAAGACTCCCAGTTTGTGGTACTTTGTATGGCAACCATAGAAAACTAACAGAAGCCTTCTACAGCAGTGGTTTTCAAAGTGTGGTCCCTGGAAAAGCAGGTCAGCATCACCTGGGATTTGTCAGACAGGCAAGACTTATGAATCAGAAACTCTGGGGATGGGGCCCAGTAATATTTGTCTCAGTAAAGCCCTCCAGGTGATTCTGATGCATACTATACTTGAGAACCACTCTTTAGAGCTATTCTATCTATGCTGGTCTGATTAGTGTTCCCCCAAAATTCATGACCACCCAGAACCTCAGAATGTGACCTTATTTGGAAACAGAGTTTTTTTGCAGATGTAATCAGTTTAGGTCATACTGGATTAGGGTGGACCCTAAATCCAGTGACTAGTAGCAGCATTATAAACAGAGAAAAGGAAACAGAGACATAAACACATAGGGAGAACACTATGTGACAACAGAGGGGGAGATACATCTACAAGTCAAGGGATGCCAAGGATTACCAGGAGTCACTGGAAGCTAGCAGAGAAGCAAGAAAGAATTTTTCTCTAGAACCTTCAGAAGCAGTATGACCCTTGATTAACACCTTGACTTTAGACTTCTAATCTCCAGAACCGTGAGACAATAAATTTCTGTTGTTTTAAGCAACCCAGTTTGTGGCAATTTGTTAGAGCAGCCCTCAGAAAATAATACCCTGTCCAACAAAAGTCATAAGCCAAATGTAGCTATTTAAATTTAATTTAGTTAAGGGGCACCTGGGTGGGTCAGTTGGTTGAGCGTCCAACTCTTGATTGCAGCTCAGGTCATGATCTCATGGTTGGTAAGTTTGAGCCCTGAATTGGGTTCTGTGCTGACTGACAGCTCAGAGCCTAGAGTCTCCTTTGGATTCTGTGTCTTCCTCTCTCTCTACCCTTCCCTTGCTCATGATCTGTCTCTCTATCTCTCTCAAAAATAAATAAACATTTAAAAAGTTGTTTAAGATTCTCTCTTTCCCTCTGCCCCTCTCCCCTGCTTGCGCTCTCTCTTTCTCTAAAAAGAAAAAAAGAAAAAAAATTCAGTACCTGAGTTGCACTGGTCATGTTTCAAGTGCTCAGTAGCACATGTGGTTCATTGTTACAGTATTTGACAGCACTAACATAGAACAATCACATCAGAGTGAAAACTTCTATTGGATACAACTATTCTAGAGGCCCATGAGCTAAATCCAGCCCACCACCTGTTTTGATATGGCCCAGAAGCTAAGAATGGTTTCTAAATTTTTAAATGGTTGAAAAATTAAAAGAGTATTTTGTGACATGTAAAAATTATATGAAAGGCAAATTTCAGTGTCTCTAAATAAGGTATTTTTGGAACAGCCACACCATTCATTTACATACTGTCCATGACTGTTTTAATGCTACCACAGCAGAGTCAAGTACTTGTCTGACAGAGACTATATGGCCCATAAAACAAGATATTTGCTCTCTGACCTTCTACAGAAAAAGTTTGCCAAACCCCTACTCTGGGTAATGAAGAATGACAAGGAGAAGATATTAGAACAAACTGGCATCACGGTTAAGCAGAAAGGGATCTGATTTGAGATGTCCATAGGCATGTACTTCCCAGAACATAGTGAAATCAAGGTGAATATGTATTATCTCTTATCTATATGCATATAGTGTACATATACAGCTGACCCTTGAACAACACAGGTTTGAATTGTGTGGATCCACTTACACATAGATTTTTTTTTCAACAAATACAGTACAGTATTATAAATGTATTTTCTCTTCCTTATGATTTTCTTAATAGCATTTACTTTTCTCTAGCTGACTTTATTGTAAGAATACAGTATATAATACATATAACACATAAAATATGTGCTAGCTGACTGTTATACTGGATTTTCAACTGTGCAGGTTTGGAATTAGGTTTGGCCTAACCCCAGCACTGTTCAAGAATCAACTGTAAATAATATCCACATATATACACTTCCACATGCACACAAAATAGGCATAGAGAAGGCACTGGAGGAACATATACCTAGATATTAATGATGGTCACCTAAGGGGGAAGGGGTGAATGAGACTGGAGTTTATGCCTTCTGTTGTCATCACCCTCCATGTTTCTGATTCTTCTGTAAGGGGATATTGCTTTTTTAATGGGGGGCAGGGAGGGCATGGAGAAACCTGCTTGATTCTAAAACAGAGCTCCTAACCTCTAGACTAGATTATGAGGGCTGGGCTTCCCAGGCTGCCTTTATCTTTATGTAGTTCTGAATACCCTCATGCTTTCTTTCCCCATTGATATTAGCTCTCAGGAAAGGATCTGTTCGGCCCATTTACACTGAGTTATTGTCAATTGAGTCACAGATTACTGTGTACGTTCTTCCTCCCAGAGCAAAACAGCCTTTCGAGAAAGATCAAAGCCTAGAGCTGTGGACATAAAGGTCTGCTAGTGGAATGTTAGCTATCAGTTAACCAGGTAGGAACACAGAGGGCTTTCTGGCTACCCTTGAAATCCCCAAGCAGAGGAAACAGCCTACATCAGTTACTTGCAGGAGCCTAGCCAGTGTGAAATCTTGGCCTCTGCAACCAGAAAAAATTAACAAATACATAGAGCTACACTTACAAAGCAGGATCCAAACTTGCAGGCTTAACCAACACTAGGCAAAAGCCTCCCAAACCCAGCCCACTTTTAAGACCCAGGTGATGACAACTTAGACTCAGGAGATCTGAGTTCAAATCCCTGCTCTGCCAGTGACTCCTTAGGAAACCTCAGTCCCTCTCTTTGTCCTCTCTTGGCCTCAGTTTTGCCCCTGGAAAAGAGCCAGACTTGGACAAGCTGACTTCGAAATTCCACCTCAGCTCTGCTCTGGGCCACTCTGGATCCTCCAACTGTGTGTATGTATGCCTGGGACAGGGTCCAAGTAATTCCTAAAGGGTCAAACGATAAACCATTGAGCTGGGTTAGTTCCAGAAAGTATTCAAAAATTAACCTGGTTATTCCTGTTTTCTCTTTTAATCTTTACCATTAGTAACTCTGGTGAGCATTGGCCCTCTCCAGCCTCCATGGTCCATGTGCTATCACCTGGTCCTCGACCCAGAGTGCTCAGTTTCCCCCTCCCAACTTCCTTTTCCCCCTGACTAAATTCTGTCAATCCTCACTTCCTCCATGAAACCTTTTCTGATTCCCCAAGGCCCCATGATCACACCCTCCTCTGATCACCTCACTATACAATACTATATCCCAGTATAATGCACTTAGCACCGACTATCAGGGGGGTTAGTGACATCTCTTATAGATACTTCTTCCTAGTTGGCTACTCCCCTTGGGAGTAGACACTATACTTAGCTAAGATTTTATACAGGGGATTCCAGCACTGAATGAAAGATTAGATCCAATGGCCTCTTAGGTCTAGATCAATTCTAAAATTCATGAATGCACAGGTTCATTGGTTGAGGGTGCTGGAACACTTGAAATGCTTTTCACCAAGCTGAGAAGCCCTGACCACTAAGAAATGTTCTTAGTGCTCTTCAAAGCACTGGTAAGCTCTCCTAGCTCCTTAGATCCTCACAAGAACCCTGTGAGGCAGGTGACCACTAAACTGGAGTGTGAAGCACCTAACATGGAGATGAAGCAATCTCCTTAAGGCTAGCTGGCAAGTTGGTGGTAGAGCCCGAACCACACACCAGAGTTCTTGACCACCATTCTTGAGCTTTAGGATATGTAGCACACAGTGAAACCATGGCCACACTCTCTTTTTGGGAAACTGCAGGCTATTGTCACCTCATATCAACATATGAACACATATGCACTTTATAAGCACCTTCATGCTGGCTCCAGCCTGTTGGGCCTTCACCTCTTTAAACCTAGGGCTGTTTTTCTGCCCTCATTTATCATCATTCTCTAAGGGAAAAACAGCCCAGTGCAGTTCCCAGCCAGATAAATATATTTTCTCAAAGAGATTACAAGAGGCCAGAAGACACTGAACTTGAACCTACTTACTCTAGTACGTTCCCCCTCATGCCCTACCCTCCCCCCCACTGTGTTCCAGGGAAGAAGAGGTGGGTGAAAGCTTTTAGTGTGGACAATCATCCCAATACACAACTTGGAGATGAGCTTCCCATCCAAAATATCATCTTTGCCCTGTTCAGCACCGGTGGAACCATATTCTCTCATAATAGCCACCTGTGCTGTTTAGCAGGGTCATTCAGAAATCTGTA
Organism: Panthera onca; assembly: GCF_046562875.1. Classification (NCBI taxonomy): domain Eukaryota; kingdom Metazoa; phylum Chordata; class Mammalia; order Carnivora; family Felidae; genus Panthera; species Panthera onca. The sequence goes on from NC_138350.1 coordinate 20,179,149, forward strand.
AATATATGCACAAATTCATATACATATGGCTATTAGGTGTAGGTGTGTATGGAAAGGTGCATTTATGCTACTGTGTTATGTTTTAGTGTGTGTGTTGTGTTGATATAATGTGAACATCCACGTATGTCTAGATACCTTCCTGAAAATGTGTATATGTGCAGATGAGTATGTGAGTGGGCATAAATATTTGCTCATTCACCCATCAGTTCAACAAAGATGTATTGATGTTGCAGGCACTGTGCAAGGTTCTGGTCATGAATAAGACACAGAATGGAGGGGAATACACAACAATGCATGAGTGGTAGACGTGTTTTTCAGTACTATGTAGCTGTCTATGAAATCACTACGCATATGTATGTGTACATCAGGGCCCACATCAAGCTAGGGGAGTTCCTGATCTATAAGTGAGAGCACATCAACTTTTAGTGCTGAAAAATGCTGCTGTGTTCTCTCCCCAAGTCCCAAGGATCAGATTTAAACAGACCTCACCTGAGTCTTGGGCAATAGAGGCATCTTCTAAACTCTGCTCTGCCAGGGTGGAAGGCTGAAGTACTTGGCTGCATCATTCCAGCCAGACACTCCACCCTCCCCACCCATAGCGAAGTGAGGCAGCACCTAATAACAGGGCACTGAGTCCAGCCTGCTGAAAGCCACCTGAGTTCCACGTGTATTTATGGCTTCACAGTTAATGTTTGGCCCTGGGTTATTTCTAGTTATTTCTAGGTAAGCCAGAAAAGGCAGGGGAGAGATGAGGGCAGGGAAGATAAGATGCCAGGTCACCTGTTGGAGTCATCTGCTCTGACAGCCTCCACTGGCACTGCAGGGTTCCAGGTCCTACCAAAGGAGGAAGGCACCGAAACAGGAGAGGACAAGGGCTTTTGGGAACAGGGGTAAAAAAAGAGAGCCCTTGCAAAATATTCCTTAGGAGCCCAGCATCCCCACTGCAGCCTTCTAAGAGATCCAAAAAGCCTCTCTAACAACAAATCAGCCAGCCTCACAGGGCATGAGGAGCTCACTTACCTCCAAGATGCTCTCTTAAAAATTTATCTTTTATATTAGGACAAAACTCTACCTCCTGGCAACCTCCACTCATTAGTCCTACTTTCCCTTTCAAAAAAATTAATCTTCCTCGGCATAACTGTCTTTCGTTAATGCCTCCAGAAGGTCCCTGTTTCAAATGCTAATACAGAAGCTGGAAAAAATATAGCATTATTCTATTTTTTTAATGTTTATTTTTGTTTTTGAAAGAGAGAGCGTGAGCAGAGGAGGATCAAAGAAAGAGAGGGACAGAGAATCCAAAACAAGCTCTTCGCTGACAGCACCAAGCCCAGCACAGGGCTCAATCTTATCAACTGTGAGATCACGACCTGAGCTGAAGTTGGACACTCAACCAACTAAGCCCCCCAGGTGCTCCATAGGTATTATTTTATAGTTTAGTTGAGTAATTTTCCCTCCTATTTGAAGTGTTTAAACTCCTTAAGAGTAGGGAGGTTTTACATATATATGCTGTGTACATATTTTATATGTATATACTGTGGGTGTATATATAATACATTTTATATGTATATAATGTATGTACCAGCATTTAATTCATGTTTACCATATTAGACACCATGCTTAGTATGCATACTATCTTATTAAATCTCCACAACACTATAGAGCTCTATTATTCCTATTTTACCAAAGAGAAAACTGAGAGGTTAAATACCTTAAGTGAGGTATTAAGTGATGGAATTCAAATTCAAACCCAAACCATTCTGATTTTAGTCCTGACTATTAAGCACCACACTATAATCTTGCATATGCCTTGTATATAGTAAACCAAATTAAATACTAGATGAGTGGATTAGTTATTTAATTGACTAACCCATCCATTCCCAGTAACAGAATGAGTGAGTTTCTCACATCAGTTGGCTACCTCTAGAGCAGGTGGGATATAGGACAAATGAACTCATGTGGGAGGCCAAGAGACAGTCTGGGGCCTGGGCCACTTCTCTGGAAGACGGGGTCTCTTGACTTCAAGGTTTCCCCAGTACAGCTGAAGAGAGAGACACAGAAAGGAAATGCATTGGGCTTCTGAGCTTCTCCCAGAATCATACTTGATGTGAATCTATGCAAAGAATCCTTGAGTTCTTTACCTTGAGTTCTCCCCTATAGTAGCCTCTCCCCCTTCAGGACCCAGCTCAAATGTCACCTTTTCCCTGAAGCTCAAGCTACCCAATCTTTCTCTCAAGGCAAAAGTATTCCTCCTTCAGTTATTCCCACTGTATGTCACACACACACACCTCAACTATAACCCACATCACATCATATTGCATTTATATGTTTGTCTATCTCCCTAAATTATGAGGTCCTCAAATGCTGAGCTTTATAGTCTCTGGGCCTAGCACAGTGCCTTGCAGAGATGGCACTCAGAAAACATATGTTGAATGTGAGTGAGTGAGAGATCAGAGAATGTGAGAGCCATCTTACAGAAAAAAGGAACCTCTGAGCCCCAACTGAACCACCCCACAAATGACATACATTTTGTCATCATAGTCATGCTCCTACCATGAGGGTTGAGATGGTGACCTCCTCCTACTCCACAGCCAGGGCACTCCAGAGACCTCCTTACCATTTCTGGTGAGAAATTAAGTATGAATCATCTGCCACCCTGACACCCAGCCAGTCTCCCACTTTTCTTCTAGCTGTGCCAAAGCAGGAGGGCCCCCCACATTGGAAAGTTGGTCATCCCAGTCTACCCAGGACTAAGCGAGAGTCTAGGAAACCTTGGAGGCCAAGGTTATCTAAGTTATCTAAGATAACTGGGAATGAGTAGGCAGTGAAGAAAATAATTCAATGAGGCCAAAGTGGACATACATCGGCTACAGTGGATAAGCTTCAGATAAACAAGCAATAAAGAATCTGTCAGAGCAAAGGAGAAGAGCTCCCACAGACACAACTATTACCCCTTGAGAATGGTGTAGCCAGAAGAAAAGGCCCAAAGCCTGAGGCAAGGACTGGGATGAGGCCAGGTAGAGAAGGGGTTACCAGGATACAGGAAAGGCACTTAAACTCCACATTTAATGTCTAAGTCTCGCTCTTCCCCAGAGCCCTTTAGGGAACTCAGACAGAGCAAGGTTCTCCTATAGCACCTGGCAGAGACTTCACCAAACTAATATCAAAAGAATTCTAACCTATACTACAGGCACATCTAAGAAACAACTCTGGATGATATAGTTCTATCCATCAGGTCTTGACGCAGCTCAAGACTAGTGTGGAACAGGTGATGAAAAGATGAAAAGGTGTTCAACAGAGGTGCCTGGTTGGCTCAGTCGGTTAAGCGTCTGATTTCAGTTCAGGTCATGATCTCAGGTTCATCAATTTGAGCCCCGCATCAGGTTCTCTGCTGTTAGCACAGAGCCTGCTTCGGATCCTCTGTCTGTCCCCAATCTCTGCCCCTCCCCCCGCTCAAAAATAAACATTAAAAATAAAAAAATAAATTAAAAAATAGAAAAAAGAAAAGATGTTCAACATCACTAGTCATTAGGGAACCACAAATCAAAACTACAATTAGATACCATTTCACACCCACTAGGATGGCTATAATCATAAATAAATAAGTAAGTGTTGGTGAGGATATGGAGAAATCAAACTCTTGTATGTTACTGGTAGATCACTTCTCAGCCTTTTGGCTAAGATCAAGTGTTACTGGCAGGAACATAAAATGATATAGCCAGTGTGAAAAATAATTTGGTGGCTCCTCAAAAAGTTAAACATAGAATTACCATGTGATCCAGCAATTGTACTCCTAGGTATATACCCCAAAGAGTTGAAAACATTCATATACACAAAAACTTGCACACAAATATTCATAGCAGCACTATTCATAACACTCAAAAGATGAAAATAACCCAAATGTCCATTAATTGATGAAAGAATAAGCTAAATGTGGTATATCCATATGATAGAATGTTATTTAGCCACAAAAAGCAGTGAAGTACTGATACATGGTATAATATTGATGCACCTTGAAAATATTGTCCTGAGTGAAACCAGACACAAAAGACCACATATTTGTGATCCCACATACATGAAATGTCCAGAACAGACAAATCCATAAAGACAGAAAGTAAATTCTTGGTTGGCAGGGATTGAGGGAAGGGAGAATGAAAGTGACTGCTAACAGATACAGAGTTTCTTTTAGGAATAGTAAAAATGTTCTAGAAATAGATACTAGTGGTGTTTGCAAAACTTTTCAAATATACTAAAAACCAATGAGATGTATATTTCAAAGGGTCAATTTTACACTGTATAAATTATATCTCAATTTTTAAAAAGTAAAATTAATTGTGGTTATGGTTGTATGAGTCTACAAATATACCAAACACCATCAAATTGTATATTTTAAATGAGTGAATTGTGGGGCGCCTGGGTGGCTCAGTCGGTTGAGTGTCTGACTTTGGCTCAGGTCATGATCTCACAGTCTGTGAGTTCAAGCCCTGCATTGGGTTCTATGCTGACAGCTCAGAGCCCGGAGCCTGCTTCAGATTCTGTGTCTCCCTCTCTCTCTGCCCCTCCCCTGCTCATGCTCTGTCTCTCTCTGTCTCAAAAATAAATAAAAAATTTTTTAAAAATTTAAATGAGTGAATTGTATGGTATATGAATTATATCTCAATAAAGCTACTACCAAAAAAAATTGCAAGACTACAGTTCAAATCCAGGTCTTTCCATGTCCAAAACTAAGGCTTTTAACCATTACACCACACTGTCTTATTTGCAAGGTAATCCCAGAAGGGCTCTTTGCGTCTCTCCTTTCCTCAAACAAACTCTCCTTGCCTTGTCCTGCTCTCTGAGCCTCAAAAGCTCCAGGCAAGTTTTTGTAGCAACATGGATGGAACTGGAGAGTGTGATGCTAAGTGAAATAAGCCATACAGAGAAAGACAGATACCATATGGTTTCACTCTTATGTGGATCCTGAGAAACTTAACAGAAACCCATGGGGGAGGGGAAGGAAAAAAAAAAAAAAGAGGTTAGAGTGGGAGAGAGCCAAAGCATTAGAGACTGTTAAAAACTGAGAACAAACTGAGGGTTGATGGGGGGTGGGAGGGAGGGCAGGGTGGGAGGGAGGGCAGGGTGGGTGATGGGTATTGAGGAGGGCACCTTTTGGGATGAGCACTGGGTGTTGTATGGAAACCAATTTGACAGTAAATTTCATATATTAAAAAATAAAAAATAAAAAAAAATAAAAAATAAAAAAAAAAAAGCTCCAGGCAAGTGTTTTCTTCTCCCTCAGCACAACATTGTCCAGCTCATTCCCACTGCAATAACCACCAAGTGTCTACAATCTAAAGCCAAATCTCCTTAACCTGGAAGTCAAGGCCTCTCAAGATCTACCTCCAACTTTCTTTTCCTAGGACTCTGCTCCACATGCCAACATCCTAGCCAAATATTTCTCCCTGCCCTTTCCTGAATCATGCCCTTTCCTGCTGTCCAATGTGCCAAAAATCCTTTCTCCACCCTTCCACTGCATAGCCAAATCCTGTCCCTCTGCTCTGATACCACCTGGCACTTTCTCTGAGTTCAAAGTCACACACACACACACACACACACACACACACACACACACACACGCCTCAATTTTGCTTCCTCTGAGCTCTTGTGCATCTCTATTTCTCCATGCATTTGTCCCTATATGAAGGTATTTGGACATATATTCTTTAAGGACAGCACATAAAACAACCCAAAGCACCCAGCACAGCATCTGGCACACAGTGGTACTCACAAAAGTCACATCAAACTAACTTAAGTGAATTCAATCTCTTGTCATCTTACTGCTCTTTTCCACTAATGGCAGTTATCCTGCCAACTAGAAACACTATGGGCAGTTTGAACAAGGTGTTTAGAATGTTAATAGATGAAAATGGGTTGCAGCCACATTCGTTTCATATAAATTATAAATGAGTTTTATGGCCTTGGTTGCCTTGACTACCCAGCTATTGGTTGGCATACCCTGCTCAGCCCAGGGGGTAGAAATGTTCCCGTAGCAGGGTGATGTGAGGCAGGGGTGACATGAAGGGGAAAAGAATTCAGTATTTGAGGTACCAGCACCCTCTGAATCCTTCATACTGTCACCATATTGGGAACCCTTCTGCCCCTTCCTCAACTCTGAGACAGGCAAGGGGGTGGGAAGTCCAGAGGGGTGTGCTGCAGTTCTGCTCTCACAAGGTCACAGGAAGAACCAGACCAATAGGCCCCACACTGGGTTTTATGTAGGATTGTTCTCTTTGAAGGTGCCCTTCAATTTCCTAACCACTGCTGCCCCCTGGTGTCCTGACCAGCCACAGCCTACAATGTCCCACCAGCCCTACCCTCTAGAGCAGCACAGCCCAATAGATATATTTTGTGAGCCACAAGTGTAATTTTAAATTTCTGGTAGCCATATTAAAAAAGGTAAGAGGGGCACCTGGGTGGCTCAGTCAGTTGAATGTATGACTTTGGATCAGGTCATGATCTCACAGTTCGTGAGTTTGGGCCCTACGTCAGGCTCTGAACGGACAGCACGGAGCCTGCTTAGGATTCTCTTTCTCCCTCTCTCTCCCTGTCCCTCCCCCACTAATCCCCGTCTTCCAAAATAAATAAATAAACTTTTTTTAAAGGTAAAAATAAACAGGTGAAATTAATTTTAATAATATATTTTATTTAATCCAATAGGTCCAAAATATTAGCATTTCAACATGTAATCAAAAAAAACTCTTAATGAGAGTTTTATATTCTATATTCCTTTTCTATAGTCTATATAGTCTTTATAGTCTATATAGTCTTTATAGTCTATATAGTCCTTTATAGTCTATATTCCTTTTCTATACTAAATCCTCAAAAACTGGTGTGTATTTTACACTTGCAGGTCACCTCAATTCAGACAAGCCATATGTCAAGTGCCAACAGCCACATATGGCCAGTGGCTACTATACTGGACAACTTAGCTCTAATGCCTTGAACAGCACTGCCCCTGCTGGCCTGACCAGTGCTGTCCTGGGCCCCAAGCCAAATACTACCTTTAGACTAATCCTCTCCCCTGAGCTCCAGGCTCTTCCCAGCTGCTTGCTTGTCATCTTCACTTGCCTAACAGAAATCTTTGCAAGGTCTGCAAAACTGCATTCTCATTTTCTATCCCAAAATCTATCCTTACAACCCACTCCAACTCAGTCAGTGCCATCACCACCCATCTAGTTGCTGGAATTAACATCCAAAGAGTCATCCTTTTCCTTCACCTCTGCCCTGCATCCAGTCAGCAAATCCTTTCAATACAGCCCATAGATATATCTGTTTGCTTACCTCCATCTCCACAGCTACTACCCTAGGCCGATAATATCTTGCCTGGACAATTAGAGTAACTTCTTAACTGCTTCCACTCTTCCCCTTGTACCACCTCACTCCACAACCACACAGAGCAGCCAGAGGATCAGATTTCTCCCCTGCCCACATCCCTCCACCAGTTTCCCAGTGCCTTCTAATAAATCCACCTCCTCACTTAGCTTTGCCATGTCCTTCATTACCTGCTCCCTCCACCTCACTTTCCCAGCAGCCATTTGTTTCAAACCTGTTTAACTCATTCCCACTTCCTGGTCCGTCTGGAATGTTCTTCCTCCAGACCTTTGCATGGCTGGCTCTTTCTCACCATTGAGGTCTCTGCGTGGCCTTCCCTTACCACCCTATCTGTCATAGTCCCTCATCCTTAGTTATTTTCTATCCCATAACCTTGTTTTCATTTTCTTCATAGCATTCATCACTCCCTGAAATTGTTTTGTTTTCTGTCTCCTTCCACTATAACATAAGTTCTATGAGAGAAAGGATTTCCTTCTATTGTTCATCTCTCTTCCTCTAGCAACTAGAACAATACCTGAGAGAGAGTAACATACAAATAAATGAATGAGTACTATTCCCTCAGTCTGGAACACTCTCTCCACTCCATGGCTGGCTCCTTCTCCCTCAGGTCTTACATTAAGTGTCATTTTCCCAGAGAACCTCCCAGACTGCTATACTTATTTTCTATCTCAGCATCCTCATTGCTACACTCATAACACATTTTTAACTATAGCCAATTTGACTTTTTTTTCCTTCTTTTTTGTCTTCCTTGGACTGCTTTTTTTTTTTTTTTTTTTTTTTTTTTTTTTTTTTTTTGAGAAAGAGAGAGAGAGAGAGAGCAGGGGAGAGGGGCAAAGGGAGAGGGAGAGGGAAAGAGAGGATCTAAGCAGGCTCCACACCCAGCACAGAGCCTGACATGGGGCTCAATCTCATGACTGTGAGATCATGACCTGAGCAGAAATCAAGAGGCAGATGCTCAACTGACAGAGCCACCCAGGCACCCCTTCTTGAGACTGCTCTTAATACTACTCTGTACTCTGTACTTCAGAAACAGAGACAACATCTGTGCAGTTCACTCTTGTCACCCACCACCCAGCACAAGCCTGACATGTGATGGATGCCCAATATACCTGTTGAATGAATACCCAACACTTCCTGGTGGCTCCCAGCCCTGCCCAGGTAAGCGACCTAGTAGGGGTATCCTACCAGATCCCTATAAGAAGCCTGCCTTACCTGGTCTTCTCCGGCTTCCAGGAACTGCATCTCCTACCTTACTGGACCACTGAGGAAGCCTGGGCATGATATGATCTGGGTACCCAACTTTGAAGTAAGGGGAGAGACTGGAGCCAAAAGAATGAAGCTGTCCCTAGAGTATGGCTAAGGCTTGTCCATTTCCTTCCCTCCCTCTCCCAGGGTCAGCAGAGCCTTCCTCCCAACGAGGGTCCCAAGAGCTCACCATGCTGGGCAGAGGGAAGGTTTCTGACTCCTGAAACCCAGCTACCACCCTCCCAAGTACCTACTCCCACCCCCAGCAGTCTGAACATATGGCCAGGCACTTTTAACCCTTCCATTTACCAGAACAAAAAGCAACAGGGTCTGTTCCCAATCCCCACACTACGGCTGGTCATAATTCCACAGTGTCCTTGCGGGAGCTCCCCACTCAGGAATTTTACTTCCACTCAAGTGTCAGGCCTTGGAGGTCATGGAATCCAAGCTCCTCATCTTACAAGAGCCCAGAGAGGAGCAGGGACTTGCCCAGAGTCACAAACCCAAGGCCAGAACCCTGGGCTCCACTGTAACCCAACGGTTCAGGCCACCTCCGCTCTTCTTTCTTCCACACCCCCTCCCTCACCTCAAAAAACAACGTGACCTCTTCACACCCGGGCTTTCACCTCCTCTGTCTCATCTCCAACCCACAGTATGGAGTAGAGTTGGGAGTCGGTGGTGGGGTACAGAGATTGTTTCCCCCACTTGAGAGAGGTGCACAGTAACACTGAGCCCAGAATGGTTACGTGGCTCCCACAAGGACACACAGCGAGGCAGAAGCAACACCACGACCGGAAGCCAGGAATCCTCTCCCCACTCAGGGCCGGGCCCCACTGCCGCTGAGCCTTCTGGAAGGCAGATTCGGGGCCACCCTAGGCGCGCTCCGAAGTCCGAGGAGGCGAGCGGGTTAGGCCGCAAGCGCCGCCTCTCCCGGGTCAGACGCCGCCGTCTGCACGGAAAGGGCCGAACTCGGAGGCGTCTCCAGCTCAGCCACCTGAGCGCGGGCCTGGCCCTTCCACTGGAGCTCCGCGAGCGCCCCGCGAGCGCCACGGCACTCAGGACCCTCGCCCCGCCACGGGCCACTCCTCCCCGAGGGCCTGGAAGAGCCGAGGCCCAGGGTCCGCACGCTTCCTTCCTCACCACCCTCACCGTGCACGGGGCCAGCACACCAGGACACGGGAGACAAGGACACCGTGAGGGCCCTCTCGCTGCCCAGCAGGACACTCAACAACTGATGGAGGGACCGACGGAGACACTGGCTGTGACTCGACCGCCTGCCGATGGACTCACCGGACTGGCTGACAGGATAGCAGATGGGATTGACAGACTGACAGGATTGACTGACCGGCTGACTGACAGCCTGACTGGCAGCCTGACTGACTGACTGGCTGACTGACTGGCTGACTGGCTGACTGAGTGACAGCCTGACTGGCAGGATTGACTGACTGGCTGACTGGCTGACTGGCGGGCTGCTTGTACTGGCTGACAGGATGGTCGACGGGAATGACAGCCTGACTGACTGGCGGGCTGACTGGCGGGCTGACTGGCTGACAGGCTGACTGGCGGACTGCTTGTACTGGCTGACAGGCTGGCTGTAGTGACGGGCCGGCCATCTAGACTGACTGGCAGGTTGGCGGCTGCGAGCGTCGTGGGTTGTCTCAGTCTCGCCCTCCACCTCTCGTTCACTTCACGCCAGCTCACGGCGCCGCTTCTACCGCCACCGACCTGTTCCTAAACCAAAGAGCTTGGAGCTTGACGGACGCTACTCTCTCCTCCGCCGGAGCCACGCGCGGCTTGGAGACCCGCAATGGTGGGAGAGGCGGGGACGGGGCGGGACTTGGGTGGGAGGGGCCGAGCGGCGGGAAGGGGTGTGACCCGGCGCTCCAGAACCCGCTTTTCCGGATCTCAAACCCCCTTGGTTCTCCCGCTGGGTCTCCTTCTCCTCCTTCCCAGTCGGGGTAGCCGGGCCCCCTCTGGACCCTGCGTCGCACTGCGGACCCGTCCGGTGACCTGATGGGGCGAGAGAAGTTCACGGCTGCCCCTTAGATCCCCTAGAAGCCTGGGCATCCCCACCGCTGCAGAGCCCCGCTGGGGCGGGGGACCGCGGGACGCTTCCGGGGCCAGACGGGCAGCAGAGCACGTCAAGGGTAGAAACCCCCTACTACCCCCGGGCCCCCAGAAATCTTTGAGGACTCTACATCGCCCTGGGGAGGAACTGAGCAAGCGGGGGGGAGAACCAGTGAAATTTGCAATGTCTCTGTTACTAGGCCCAAAATTGCCCCTCTTCCCCACTTGCCCCCTCCTGCCATCCGCCTAGACCTCAGGGGCTCGTGTGCAAACCCACCTACCTTCCAGAGGGCCATTTCTGGAGCATGGTGAACACTATCGAGCCCCTAGGTGGCAGCAAAGGCCCGGGAAAGTTGTCCCAAAAAGGTCCCTTCGTTCCGCTCTAATCCCAGAAAGGCTGGGAAGGATGGAGTCACTTCTAAGAGGAGAAAATTGAAGTCCAGTGCGTCAGGAACATGCTCACGTCACGCAGCGATTTGAACTCTAACTTCCTGCCCCAGAAGAAGAGGAGACAAGGCAGAAACAGGAGAGACTAACAGGGAGAGTCCATAGAAAGTGATGGCTCAGAGCACAAAAGCACTGAGATCTGCCGTCCCAACGGTGTGACAGTGGAAGCCTCCTCACGTCTCTGAGGCTCTATTTCCTTATCTGTAGAATTAGGGACAAGAAGGACCCCTGCTTCATCGTTTGTTTTGAGGATTAATGAGATGCTGCATGGAAATCACTTTGCACAGTGCCTGGCAACTATTAAGTGCTCAGTAAATAGTCAATGATTTAATAAAGTAAAGCAGCGTTCCACAGGCCACCAAGACAACACATAGCCAGGATCTGAGTGTGATGTTCTTTTTTAATGTATCAACTCGGCCAAGTTACACTCCTGTTATTCAATCAAGCACTAATCTAGATATTGTGATGAAGGTATTTTGTAGATATAATTAAATAAATCGACTTTAAGGGAGATTATTCTAGATAATCTTGGTAGGGCTGATTTAATCAGTTAAAAGACCATAAGATCAGAGCTGAGGGTTCCCTGAGGAAGAAATTCTGCCTGTGGACAGCACCTTTTGCCACTGCAAGAGTTCCAGCCTGTACCTAATGATTTCAGACTTGCCTAGCCAGCCCCACAGTCATGAGCCAACTCCTTGCAATAAATGTCTTCATATGCATCTCCTACTAGTACCATTGTTTTTGTTGAATGCTGACTAATATCCAGAGGAAGTGAGGGGTGTGTGTGTTGTGTGTGTGTGTGTGTGTGTGTGTGTGTGTGTGTGTGTGTGTGTGTTGTATGTGTTTGCGCGCACAGGCACATGCTGGGATCACAGAGCCTAGTCTTCATGTTTATTCTCTCCTTTTTAAGCTCAGGGTGGTTTGTGCCTTTTGGAGTCTTGGAGTTGGAGGCTGTAGCAAAACCAACTTGGTTGTTTAATGATAGGGCTAGAGTGTGGATGGGGATGGAGGGCCCAGGTGTAGGCTCCTTACTCCCTTCCACCAGCCCTGCCCCAGGCTTCTGCCTTATGGATGTGACCTGCTTGCTTCTGGGTTTTCTCTACAGTCCCCTTTCCCCAGGGGAGACCAGACGACGACTCCTCCTCCTCCTCCTCCTCCTCCTCCTCCTCCTCCTCCTCCACCTCACCCTAAGCAGGTGTAGGATCAGGAATAAGGGGTACAACCATGCTGTCTCACTGGGAGCCAGCTGGTGAGGAGGAGGCTTCTCCCTCAGCAACCAACTGGCCCACATGTCGCTGTACCCTGTCTCTCCCGCCTCCATCCACAGGCCATGTGTCATGTACACACCCACACTCCTGCCCTCCCGCCCTGATTCTAACAGCCACTAACATTCATCAATTACAATCTATGCTGGAGCATCAGGCCAGGCGCTTTCCTCATCTCTTTTAACCTCAGCACCAACCTATGGTGTGGGAATTAACACTGTCATTATCCCCATTTTACAGAGAAGGAGGCTGAGGCACAGAGTCATGTTCTCAGCCTCACATCTGTTCCTCCTCCTGGGGAGACATGCCCAGGGCAGATCCTTAAAGGTCAGCTGAGAACAGCTGTGGCGGAGAGAAAGTGACTCTGATGGCGAAACTCCACTGAGCTGCAGGGTCTCATCACTTCTCAGACCCTCTGCTCCCCAGCACAAAAGGGGTGGTGAAGATCAAGGAGCTGGCTGGCCTGAAAGCACTTGGTTTTCCTCCCTCTGTTCCTTCCTTCCTCCTTCTCTTCCTCCCTCCCTTCCTTCCTTCTCTCCTCTCTTCCTTCCTTCCTTTCCTCCATCCTTCCTTCCTTCCTTCCTTCCACCAGGAAACTGGAGAGGCTGGTAAACATGGTCTGGGGGAAAGAGAATAGGCTTAGGAGTCAGCAACCCTGAGTCTGAGGTTTGGTGCAGCCACTTGTAAACTGCAAGACCTTCAGCAGGTCCTAGAGTCAATATGAGCCTTGGTTTCCTCATCTGTGAGGAGCTCCCTCACCAGATTCCTGTGGGGACAGTCAAGCAGCTGGCATGCATTGGCACTCAGGCCTCAGGCCCACAGCCTTCTGTCTCCACATTTATTAGGGGGTTGGTGAAAATGAAGGCTCCATGCTATAAACACAAGAGATTGTTTTTATTACTGCTCCACAGACGTGGTCCCCCACCCCCTAAAAAAACAAAACAAAATAAACCCTGCTATTTCCAGGGCTCAGCATTTAAGGAGGCATTTCTTTTTTTTTTCTATTTTATTTATTTTTTAAGTTTACATTCCAGTTAGTTGGCATATAGTGCAATAATGATTTCAGTAGTAAAATCCAGTGATTCATCCCCTACATTATAACACCCAGTGTTCATCCCAACAAGTGTCCTCCTTAATGCCCCTTACCCATTTAGGCCATCCTGCCACCCACAACCCCTCCGGAAAACTTCAGTTTGTTCTCTGCATTTAAGAGTCTCTTATGTTTTGTCCCCCTCCCTGTTTTTATGTTATTTTTGCTTCCCTTCCCTATGTTCATCTGTTTTGTGTCTTAGATTCCACATATGAGCAAAGTCATATGATATTTGTCTTTCTCTAATTTTGCTTAGCATAATACACTCTCTAGTTCCATCCACATTGTTGCAAATGACAAGATTTCATTCTTTTTGATTGCTGAGTAATATTCCACTGTGTATATATACCACATATTCTTTATCCATTCATCTGTCAATGGACATTTGGGCTCTTTCCATACTTTGGCTATTGTTGATAGTGCTGCTATAAATACTGGGGTACATGTGCCCCTTTGAAACAGCACCCTTGGATCCCTTGGGTAAATACCTAGTAGTGCAATTGCTGGGTCATAGGGTAGTTCTATTTTTAATTTTTTGAGGAACGTCTATGTTGTTTTCCAGAGTGGCTACACCAGCTTGCATTCCCACCAGCAGTGCAAAAAGGTTCCTCTCTCTCTGCATCCTCACCAACATCTGTTGTTGCCTGAGTTGTTAATGTTAGCCATTCTGACAGGTGTGAGATGGTGTCTCATTGTGGTTTTGATTTGTATTTCTCTGATGATGACTGATGTTGAGCATTTTTTCATGTGTCTGTTAGCCATCTGGATGTCTTCTTTGGGAAAGTGTCTATTCATGTCTTTTGCCCATTTCTTCACTGGATTATTTGTTTTTTGGGTGTTGAGTTTGATAAATTCTTACAGATTTTGGTTACTAATGCTTTATCTGATATGTCATTTGCAAACATCTCCCATTCCATCAGTTGCCTTTTAGTTTTGTTGACTGTTTCCTTCACTGTGCAGAAGCTTTTTATCTTGATGAGGTCCCAATAGTTCATTTTTGCTTTTGTTTCCCTTGCCTCCAGAGACATGTTGAGTAAGAAATTGTTGTGGCCGAGATCAAAGAAGTTTTTGAAGGAGGAATTCCTTTTAAAGGCTGTCCTTGACACTGCATGCCTCCTTATATGTTGCACCTTGAGCTCCTCTCTTGCCTACTCTGCTTCCTTCTTTGAGAGAAAACAGAGCTACACCCGCAACCCAAGTCACTCGTGCCGTCCCAACTGTCATCCCAAGTCCTTCCTCACCCTCACATATTATCTAGTCCTTCAGCAAATCCTGTCAGCTCTACCTCCAAAACATACCCAACATGTCTCTCCATCACATTGCCACCACCCAGGTCCCCACCACCCAGTATTCCTCCTGGGCAACCTGCTCTCCCACTCTGTCCCACACAAAAGCAAGGGCAAGATTTTTCAAATGCAAACAGGATCATGTTTCCCACTCCTCAAAACACTTCCATGGGGCTTCCCGGTACTCCAAGGGCCCATGAAGCCTGGTCCTTGACACCCTCTCTATCATCACTGCCCACCCAAGCTCCCTCCAATTCTACATTGGCTATTTGGCCTCCTTGCAGTTCCCAGTGCTCTGCACACTCTCTTTGCACATGCTGTTCCCCACACTTCTCCCCACCCCATCCCAATCCCCCTTAGTGAACTCCCCTCCTGTCCTGGCTGCTTTGTGTACTTTTGTTAAACATGTCCCTGGTGTTCTGTGCCTTTCCTTCCCAGTACTGCACTGTCCGCACCCCAGCATTCATTGGGTGACTGAAGGCTTATTGCCAGCTCCAGAATACACACCACTGTGAGCTCCATTAGGCCAGGGATCCAGGCTGGTTTTGCTCACTTTGACTTCCCCGGTGCCCACACTGAGTTGAATCAATGCTTGTTGGATGAACAACAAGGGGAGGGAGTAAGGTTAGGCACCTGTCAGATTATGGGTGGGGGCCACATTCCCTGGTTTTCTTAGGGAGACCCAGTGTTCGTCTGTTATTTGGGCATACTAAAATAATGGTGCCCATGTTCCAATGGTGCCCAAGTGCCCCAGTTTGGTCAGTCTAATTATTGAAAAAAAGAGGTTCACCCCAGAATTTCTGCTTTTTCCCAGCCCCACACTGGTTTCCCACTTTTCCCCTACAAGCCCAAAGCTTTTCCTTGTTGCTCCTGAAATGTTTTTCTTCTTTTAATAATCTCCCTGCATTGCTCTAACCCCCAGAAATACATAAGAATTCTGTTTGCCCATTTCACTGCAGAACTGTCCTCCTGGAGGGTTGCCATGGCAGTTGAATGATGTCACTGCCCTGGAAACAGTTGCCTAGGAGATGAGTGATGTCACTTCCCGGAGGTGATTGCCATGGCAACCATCTCAGTGAAACTAGGGGTGGCCAGGAAAGTGAAGGGGGGTGGAGGGCGGATACAGAAGGGACAAATGTGAAGGGCGGAAGGAAGGGGGGGGCGGGGAGTACAGGAAAAACGGCCAGGAAGAGGATGGGGACCATCCCAGAGCAGTTGAAAATAACAGAAAATCAGAAATGGAAAAGCACGCAAAGACCACCAAAAGCACCCACCTCATTTTTAGAGGCTGCTGACAGGCCAGAACTTGCTCAAGGTCACACTGCCAATTTACAAGTGATGTTAGAACAAAGCCCAAGGCATAATTCCCATTTCTTATGTGGCTCATCAGTAGACTTGGGTGGTGAAATAAAGGATTCTTTTGGTCATTTCTTATTAAAAATTCTGGTCTCAAATCAATTGTTCATGAATTCAACAAATTCTTGTGAACTGTGTGCTAGGCCCAGAGAAAAACCTGAATGACATTTTCAGGGTTATTTATGTTTATCGTACCCCCTCCCCACTAGAGTGTTAGCCCCATGACAACGGGCAATGCACCCTGCCCAGTCTACCTGTGTTTGTTGGGTGACTGAAGGTGATGTGCCATTGTGTGGTACAGACCCATAGTACTAGAATCCAGAGAGAAGGTCATGGTTAGCTGTCAGGGAGAAGATGGAATTTCACAGATAAGATTTGAATAGGCCAAGAGAAGAAAGCCATTCCAGAAAGGAAGGAAGAGTAATGGCTTAAGCCAAAATGAGAGCTGGCTGAACAGTTTGGGTCCAGCTGCATAGAGATTTCACCTAGTGGTGCTTTGGTTACCTCTTAGGGTCATACTGTTGCTATAGCACCGATAGGCATCTCCTCTTCTGGAAGAATGAGCTCCAAGGATTAGGAGGAAGAAAGGCATTAAACTCCATGTTGCTGAATATTGCTGGAGGTGGGGGCGGGGCAGAGACTGATCTGAAGAGGCGAGTGTAAAGAAAGTAAACTGAGAGAAATCCGGCTGATAAGGAAGGAAAGGGTCTCATCAAGAAAGACCTGAAATGTCAGGCTTCCAGCCTCTACCTGAAAGCAACATACTCATGAAAAGAACAAAGACTTTGGAACCCTGCACAAGGTCATGTGCTGTCACTTCTTAGCTGTGTGACTATATGCAAGTCTGTTTTCTCTCTGAGCCTCTCGATTATAGCTACAAACTCGTTCATGGGATTTGGGTTTTATTTTTTAAGTGTATGTAAAGCCCCATTTAGGGGCTCCTGGGTGGCTCAGTCGGTTAAGTGTCCAACTCTCGATTTTGGCTCAGGTCATGATCTCGAAGTTCGTGGTTGTTGTTGTTTTTTAATTTACATCCAAATTAGTTAGCATATAGTGCAACAATGATTTCAGTAGATTCCTTAGTGCCCCTTACCCATTTAGCCCATCCCCCTCCCACAACCCCTCTAGTAACCCTCAGTTTGTTCTCCGTATTTATGAGTCTCTTCTGTTTTGTCTCCCCGTTTTTATATTATTTTTGTTTCCCTTCCGTTCATCTGTTTTGTCTCTTAAAGTCCTCATATGAATGAAGTCATATGATTTTTGTCTTTCTCTAATTTCACTTAGCATAATACCCTCCAGTTCCATCCACGTAGTTACAAATGGCAAGATTTCATTCTTTTTGATTGCTGAGTAATACTCCATTGTATATATATGCCACATCTTCTTTATGCATTCATCCATCGATGGACATTTGGTCTCTTTCCATACTTTGGTTATCGTTGATAGTGCTGCTATAAACATGGGGTGCATGTGTCCCTTCGAAACAGCACACCTGTATCCTGTGGATAAGTGCCTAGTAGTGCAATTGCTGGGTCATAGGGTAGTTCTATTTTTAGTTTTTTGAGAAACCTCCATACGTTTTCCAGAGTGGCTGCACCAGCTTGTATTCCCAATAAATAAAAATGTTTTTAAAAATTTAGAATAATAATGCAAAGTCTGACCCAAAGTCACCAGGCAGGAGGCTCCCAGACAGATGAGAGGTTTCAGATGAGACAGTATTTCATTAGGCCTTGATTTGGGTGGGACGTTGGATAGATTGAATAAGGAAGAAGAGAGACCAGAGAGGCAGGGAGGCAAACTATTGTAACTTTTCTGGGACTCCTTTTCTCCAGATAGGGATCAAAAAACCCATGGTGTACTGGAAAGAGCCTTGGAGGACTGCCCCAGTTTTGATCTCAGTGTTATTACTCTTACTAGCTATGTACCTCATACCACTTGATAACCTGGTTTTCTCGTCTGTCAAAAAGACTATCATTCCTACCTTCCAGGGATGCTGTAAAGATCTAGAGACCACACATCTGAAGTGCGAACAAAGTAGATATTTGAAATGGTTGTTTTCATCAGTCTAATTACTGGGCTTTATAATAGAAGATGATGTTAAGTCCCAGCCAGCTGTGAATCCATTTTTATGCTTCCCTGATGGAGGGTCTCCTGAGAACTGAGTACACTCTTGGTCTCTTGAATGGCAAGAAGTCTGTAAGGACGTATAGGGGGTATGGAGGGCCCAACATTCGGAATGCAACCTAGTTCATTTTATAAGCTAAGAGGCATCCCAAACTCCCCAGTCTGAAGAGATTTAAGACAGCCAAGTATTTACCCGACAATAGCTCTATTACCAAGAGCCCGGAAGCAGCCTAAGTGTCCAATTGATGAATGGATAAAGAAAATGTGGCTTATATATATAGTGGAATATTATTCATCCATAAAAAATGAAATCTTAGCATTTGCAATGGCATGGATGGAGCTAGAGATTATAATGCTAAGTGTAGTCAGTCAGAGAAAGACCAATACTGTATGATTTCACTCATATGTGGAATCTAAGAAACAAAACAAACAAGCAAAGGGAGAAAGACAAACCAAAAAACAGACTGTTAACTGTAGAGAACAAACTGATGATTACCAGTTGGGGAGGTGGGTGGCAGGGATGGGTGAAATCGATGATGGGGATTAAGGAGGGCACTTGTCACAATAAGCACTAGATGATTAAAATAAAAACTTGAAAAAAAGAATCCTATACCCTTTCCACCAACTGAAACAAATGATTTTTGAGCAGTTTGAGTTACTGAAAATCTGCAGCAAGCACCAATAAATTTAAACATCCAAGTATAATCCCTTCAACTCTAAGTGAAAATATTAAAAGCACTGAAGGTGTCCCCAGAATGGGATGTGTGCCACATCCATTTTTTTCTTCTCAATCCCAAGAGCATAGTAGTGTAAAGAACCATGAACAAAAATTTAAAGAATCTGAATGCTAGTCTAGGTTCTGTTACCAATTTTCCAGTAACTCTGGAAAAGCCATCTCATTTCCCTGAAGTTTAGTTTCCCCTGCTGTAACATTGAGATGACCCTGTCATTTCATAAGCTTATCTTGACAAATTTTAAAACATGAGTGTACAAAACTGGAAAGTAAGCTTTAAGATTATGCAGTAGAGAAGCCTTCCAGGTCTATGGCACATGTAATTTGTAGCTCCCTGAGGTGCTCTCAAAGAATCCCACTAACCACTTATGGGGCTAAAATTTAATTGTGTGTGTCTTTGCATCCCCATTCCCCATTCCCAGACCAAAGATGCCTTACACAGAGTACTTTGAGTTGAATGAAAACAATACAAATCCTACACTTAATAAAAACTGAGAGACGCTAAGTCTCAAAAAGTTATGTGGCTTGGCAAGGCTGCCTGGAGCATGGCACTGCCAGACCCCCAAGAGAGGGCAGTTAGAACTCTGGATGGATTAGAAGCCGTAGACAGGCTGTCCTCTGGGACTTAACAGCTGTGTGAACCCCAGAGGTCCACAACCTCATTGGTTTCCTCATTTGCAAGGTGGGGACAAAACCCTTCATAAGCCAGCTATGTAATGAAAATGTGACTCTTCCTAAAGCTCTTCCTGTAAAGGGCATTTCAAATTTATAAAGTTCTAATGTCTACATGTTTATCAAGCCAAGTGTCTTGGCCACATAAAGCTGGTTACTTTAAGATACCTGACTTACTGGGGCGCCTGGGTGGCGCAGTCGGTTAAGCGTCCGACTTCAGCCAGGTCACGATCTCGCGGTCCGTGAGTTCGAGCCCCGCGTCAGGCTCTGGGCTGATGGCTCGGAGCCTGGAGCCTGTTTCCGATTCTGTGTCTCCCTCTCTCTCTGCCCCTCCCCCGTTCATGCTCTGTCTCTCCCTGTCCCAAAAATAAATAAAAAACGTTGAAAAAAAAAAATTTTAAAAGATACCTGACTTACTAACTGAAGTGAAAGTCAATAACCACTTTAGCTAGCAATTAGGTCAACCTGCAACAGTATTTTAGGAGCACAAGGGTCATACCTCTACTTCAGAAAGAGAAAACAGGTTAAACTTCCAAGCTAAAAAGGTCTGTGCCTCCACCACAACGGAAGTTCAAGGACAGAGACTGGGTGATGGCATTTCTCACCAGTCTAGTGTCAAGCTTAGTCAGGATTAAGGTATCCTAAGACCTATGTGTTACAGAACCAATCCACTTAACAAGCACTTTGAGTCCTGGACACCAAGCTGCAGGTGGTAAAACCTGTGAGGGGCTCAAGTCCACATCACCAGAGAATGAGTGTAGCTGGGGATGCTAAGCCTCAAGAGAAGCCTTGGGGTGAAGACAGATGAAATAGCTTAAGGGGTCTGGCCTTTTCCTTCTTTAAACTCAGAGGGTTGGTTTTTTTTTTCTCTATTTTAAAGAATACTCAAAGCTTTCTTAGTAATAATCACTAGATTATTTCAGGGATCCAGGTTGTGCCCTGAATTAACATTTTATTATATCTAATACAGTAAGGGTATTCAGAAAATTTGAGGACAGGTATAAGCTCAATATCTACTTTGGTTAAATATCAACCAACACTCCAGTCGGGTAGGTCAAGCTACACCCTCCCAGGTTAAACACAGACCTGACCTTTCAGTGGTCAGGTGCTACACTGAGGAAGACAGCATTTTGGTCTGTTCAACTCCCATACAACCACTCGGTGTCAGGAAGAGTGGGTCAGAGGGACTATGCTGACTAGGTTCACAGAAAACAATTTAAAATTCATGAGTCTTATGTATATACTGCAAAATGTTATAATGGAATCAGAGAGCGAGAAAACTTACTGTGCTAGGGGCACCTGGGTGGGGTCCAACTCTTCATCTGAATTCCAGCCCTGAACTGATAGCACAGAGCCTGCTTTGGATTCTGTCTCTCCCTCTCTCAAAATAAATAAACTTAAAAAAACAAACAAAAAAAAACCTGTTTTTAAAAATGCTTCAGTGGTTGAGAGACTAAAACCAGAATTCAAAATGGTAACCTATTAAATAGCTCCTTCAGAAGGGGAAAAATGAAAAACACATATGTAGACAAGAATATCCCCAAAGCAGCATTTATTTACCCATTGAATTCCAAAACATTTAATTTAGAAGTCTGGCATTTCATAATCACCCATCTTGATTGACATGGGCTGACACATGGTGCTGTCAGGATACACAGGACAATAGCCAAAGAGTTACAAAAAATAAATCCATGATTCTTAAAACAATCGCAACCAAAAAAAAAAAAAAAAAAAAAAAAGTTACAGGTATCAAAACTTTAGATGCATTGCATTGAAAAAGAAGGTTTGTGCACATCATAATTTAAAGAGGCAAAACAAGGCGCTACTGAAACCTCACGTTAAACAGTTCATTAAGAAGCTGATGGAAAGGAGAGAGGTCTCTGTAATCAGCTTCCCTTAACAGTTTTCCATTAGCTGAAGAAAGAGGTGGGAGGGGTGAATTCATTTTTTGCATGCACAAGATGTACTGCTTAACAAAACACTATCAGCTTGTTTTAAATGGATCATTTAAATATCAACTGTAGCCTGTGTTGGCTAATTCTCCTTTCTAAACTTCCCCAATACTTTTGCTTGGATTTCACATACATTAATAGGCACAGAATGCCTCATTCAGAACCCACTTGTCTGCACAATTCGGAAAGGGAGCCCCTGTGGGCTTAAAGCAACCATCAATCCAGCAATGCCCATGAAGATTTATCTGAAACTGCTTCCCAAGGGGCAGGAGAGCAGATCTTAGTAGCTGTGCTGCCAATACAGATAGGTTTAGCACTAGATATTTAGTGATTGTGGCAAGGAAGAATCAGTGATGATGGGGGTGGTGGGTGAAGGAAGGGCCAGGGACCCAAAGACTCTTCAGTTGCCTTCTCCTGCTTCTTCATCCTGCTGGTCGCTCGTCCAGAGGGTGAGGTTGTCTCGCAGCAACTGCATGATGAGCGTGGAGTCCTTATAGGAATCCTCGTTTAGTGTGTCCAGCTCAGCTATGGCATCATCAAAGGCTTGTTTGGCTAAGAGGCAGGCCTGCTCAGGTGCATTCTGGATCTCATAGTAGAACACAGAGAAGTTGAGGGCCAGACCCAGCCGGATGGGGTGCGTTGGCTGCATGTGCTCTTTGCTGATTTCAAAGGCTTCCTTGTAGGCAGCCTCAGAAGCTTCGACCACACTGTTTTTCTTCTCTCCGGAAGCTACCTCTGCCAAGTAGCGGTAGTAATCACCTTTCATTTTCAGGTAAAATACCTTGCTTTCATACTGGAAATCATTGCAGTTCTTGATGAGGAACTTGTCAAGCAGAGCCAGGACATCATTGCACACTGTTTCCAGCTCCTTCTCAATCTTCTCCCGGTAAGCTTTAACTTTCTCTAATTTCTTTTCATTTCCATCAGCCATGGTTTTCTGCTCAATGCTGCTGATGACCCTCCAGGAAGATCGCCTGGCACCAACCACATTCTTGTAGGCCACAGAGAGGAGGTTTCGATCTTCATTGGAGAGAGGTTCATTGAGCTCTGTCACCTGCAAAAAAAATCCCAAAAAGATAAACACTGAGATCTGAATCCAAAAATATTAGAAATCTTCCTTTGAATCTAATCAACAACACTTCCTCAAAAACAGGATCATGGACAAGCCACACTCATATAAACAGAATACTTGAAATAAAATATTCAGTGATAAGGGATATGAGAAATTCATATTTAAGATGTTGCCTTAGTCTTGGTAGAGATATAGAGATAAAGGTAATCATGGAAAGACTGTGGTGGTACACAGTGGTGGATGAAAAAGTCCTGAGGTTCAGCTATTCTGCAAAAAGTATTGTCAACAATGAGATCAAACAACTCCTTTGCCAAATGTTCAAGGATTATAGACTGGAAGTACATTCCAGATTCTGCTTCCAATTGTATATTCTAAAAAGAACCAATCACACCTCCCTCAAACACATTATTAATAGGTAAGAGCTTCACCTATGAGATCAAACACAGATCAAGTGGCCAGAGTTTTGCCCTGAGTGGTTACACAGAGAATCCCACTGGTACACCCAGACCTCCCCCAATCCAAATGGATGCATGAGTGACAGTAATGTGCCCCAGCCTCTGCTAAAAGGAAACACAGTTACTCAGCAGTAAGCTCTACTTTGACTTACCTGACAGGAAACCCTGACTGGCCATCGAGGATGGAAGCACCAATTATTTTAAGTGGAAATGTTAAACTTCACAAGCTGTAGCTTTCTTTAGGTAGTTCTCCATGATGCCAACTCTAAGCAAGCCAGCTTATGTAGTTAGTAGAAAGAGCACCGGACTTTTGTGTTGTTGAATTGTGTCCCCTTAAGTTATGTTGAAGTCCTAACCTCTGGTACCTATGAATGTGACCTTATTGGGAAACAGAACCTCTACAGATGTAATCAAGTCAAGATGAGATCATACTGTATTAGGGTGGATCCCAAATCCAATGACTGGTGCCCTTAAAAGGAGTGGGAGATTTGGAGAGACCTATGGAGAACACCATATGATGATGGAGGCAGAGACTGGAGTGATGTGTCTACAAGCCAAGGAAGGCCAAGGACTGCCAAGACACACCAAAAGTTAAAAGAGAGGCTAGGAAGGATTTTTCCCCAGAGCCTTCAGGAGCACGGCCCTGCTGACACCTTAATCTTGGACTTCTAACCTTCCCAACTGCAACAAAATAATTTGTTTTAAGCTATCCAGCTTGTGGTACTTTGTTTGGCAGCCCAAGGAAACTAATACAGATGTGGAATCAGAAAACTTTGGTCTGGGTCCCCCAAAGCTGCTAATTTGCTAAATCAGGCTCTTTTAAAAAGTAGGGGGATTCCTTAATTATATGACTTACTGGTAAAAGTCTTTAATTTTCAGAAAAAAGGAAAAACACTTAGGAAACCATAAAACACTAAGCAAAGAAAAATATTACTTAAACCATAAGGAGAGAACTCCTGTAAGTGAGGGGAAGGGGGAAAGGCCAGGGGCAAAGGAGAAAGTTATTAACAGCATATTAAAACAGACAGGCTTTAACACGGATTGAACAGACTCAGCAGTGGAGAACCAGAAATTCTAAAAAAGAACCAAAACATTAACTCAAGAACGTAAGCACAAATATAATCATTATGTGTAAAATTAGAAAACTTGTGCCAAGTTCTTCATTGTCTACCAGCAACTCCTCCCCACCAACATACCCTGGACAAGATAAAAATACCAACTCTGTCTTCTAATTTCCCCATTCCCGTCCCCATTACCCATACTCTTTTGCTACAGACCCCCAGCCCGAGATTGTCTCTCCTCCTCTGACTACTTAATCAACCCAACTCCACTTTTTTCTTCACTGTGGCCTTTGGTTACAGGCTGCCTCTGCCCTTCAGTAGGATGGCTGCCTGCAAACCAGGCTCCTCATTCCTCCTCACAGACATGAGTGGTCTCCACACTTTTCTCAATGATCCGCCTCAGTCCAGGGCAATCTTCTCTCTACTAATCCAAAATCCATACTCCCTTCGAATCCATTTGAAGACCTGTAACCCCACCAGTTTTCTCCTCCAGTGAGTTCCTTTAAACACATACATTAGTTCATTAGAAATATAAAGAGACTTTATATTTGTTAATTTAGTCTTTTAAGGAAGCAACCCTTATAAATCAAAATTCCATCTTGAATCCTCTGAAAAATCTCAGAATGTCTGAATCTTCTTGAATGACTCACTTTTTCAGGGCAATATTCAGTGAAACAAATATGAGGTAAGCACAGAATTTGAGCTCCTTAGATCCTGAAGTAAATCTAAGGCACTTGACATTAAAATGCAAACGATATCCAAAAAAATTTTTAAATAAAAATAAGATTCAACAATATCCAAAGAGTCACTATATACTTCACCCTGTGGCTAATAAAGATGCTATTAAGACTGCCACAAAGACCCAAGTTAACTCCCCAGAATGTATCGTTAAAACTGAGTGCATGTGAAATATGTTTATATATCACACACGGTGTTTGTACAATGGACAGTATCATTACTAAAAAACAAAACCACCATAAGACATCTGGAGTTTAGCCTGAGCTAGCTGTGTGACCTTGCCTGGGAATCAAAAGTAAAACAAGGGGCATCAGCCTAAATGATTTCCAAGGGCCTCTTCAGCTCTAATATTCTAGGATTCCATTTTTCCTGAGCAACAATAAGAGGTGTGGAAAGGCACAAGGTTGATAATATTAGTTTAAAAGAAATTTGGGTGTATCCACAGGTTTCTGGAATTCATGCAGCTCTTCTCCATCAGGAATAAACTGCCCAAAAAGGTACTGGGCAATATTTATCACACCTTCACAAGCAAAACCATTTACTAGGATTATTAGTGTTTATATAACAATCATCTGGTTTCCTGCCAGTCTGAATGAATCACTATCAGCATCAGCTGAGTGTGACTAACAGCTAAGCAAGCATTGTTCTTAGAACCCCAGCCAGGGCCTAACTAGGAAATAACTGGATATGTTTAAATATGGTATTTTTTTATGCTCCTGGGTTACAACTCAGTTACGAAAGGGAAACTTATGGAAGGAAGATCGTTTTATTACTTGATTGGATAACTAAAGGAAACTAAGCTTCCCCCACACTGGAAAATGATAGAGCAAAATGCAATCAAATGGCCTATTCAAATACACAGGATTTACAGCCAGTCTTGTTTGGTGACACATACTGCAAATAACCTTCATTAATGTTAGCACCAGTTCCCAATATTTTAAATTCTAGACTACTGGAGGCAGGAGAGCTAAGGCAAGTCTGGTGATATGCTAAGAGAAGCAGACACTGGGAGGCAATGTAGTATAAGGAAAGGAAAAGAGCTACTAGTCCCAACCACAGCCAGATGGTCATCTGCATGCATATTCTATGCAGATGATTTAGTGCAGCTCTACAATTATAAGTTTCCAAATGGCTTCTAACTGGGAACATGAAGCAAAGACACAGAATTTTCAAGATAAAGAGACCTGCACAATGGTTCTCAACCTGCTTTCTACTCCAGTCAGTTTCAACACACCCTCATTTCTGCCACACATCAGCTGCCTTCAGGGTAGCCATTCCAGACACTAAGTCTTCATGTGGCTCCACCACATCTAAGGGGCTCCTCAACTCTGCACACAGCCTCTCTGCCTTCCTGTTCTGTCCACCTCCCACTCCACTTAATCCTACTTACACTCCTTCTGAAAACCTTAAATTGGTGGACCATTCCCATTTATTATAAAGGCCCATGTCTCCATCTCCCTTAAGGATTGGACTCCAGGCCAGCCATTTGACTGATGGCCTTACCATACTGCCATGGCTGTGCCAACCCCAGCCCAGGGCACTCACTTCCACCCCATTTTCTCCGCTCTGGGACTACACAGCAGTACTAGAAGTTACAAATAAGCCGGCAGGCTACTAACTCATTTATCTTCCTATGACACCATTTGCTTACTCAAAAATTCCTAAGGGCCTCCTCCCACTAACTCACCAGGCAATAAACTATGTGTTTGTGAGTAAAAATAGATCCACTGCCAAAAATAGCACAGGGACTATTTGGGAAAACTTAAAGTTCTTAATCTGGGAAACATCCAACCTCAAAAGTAATACTGAGCAAACAAAAAATGCCACCCCATGGACTGCCAGGCCACATTGCCGAAGTCAGGGTAAACGTTATTTCTCCTGAAGGGCACTCCCATCCTTCAGAGCTACATGCACACACTACTATCCCATCTTTTATAGTTACCCACACCCACTTGCTACCAACAAGCTTGCTTTTGATAAAAGAGTTTACAACAGGAAAAAACGACTCTCATGTATAATTAAGTAAAAATAACCACATCATAAAATCTTTAAGCTTCTTTGGCAGAACCTTGTATGTATTTTAAAAAAAGAAAAGAAAAAGAAAAAAAAGATGAGCCAGAGGAATGAAAGGTTTTTTGGCTGACTCTTCCCCAAGTTACTGTTCTCAAAGTGAGGATTCTGGCTGGTCCCAAGCTGATAAAGCACCCACCTGTCACCACTTGCCCAGGCCTGGAAAGACCACTCCCTGTCCTCACCAGGGCAAGGCTGCAGTCCTAGATGGCCAAAGAGAAGCTAAACTTCAAGCTCAGAGCAGATGAGTTCAGGTAGTTAATATCCACTTGAAGCTTAAATTAGTCAAAATAGCTACCTCTGTATCATGGAGAGACTGCCTTTTTCTTGCTCTTGACATAACTGAACATTTTTGTAGGGATTGGCAAGGATTAAATACAACCCATCTGAATGGTTACTGCATGCTACTATCCCTGGAGGCACCAGTGCTGAAAGCTTCAGAAGCTGTGCCAAGTTCCGATCGCAGGGAAGTGCCAACACCCACCACCACAGGGGAAAGCTGCTGCAGCCAGGAGTGGGAAGAGCACCCAAACCATGGGGCAGAAGATGGGTGGCCTCAACCAGGACACTAAGAGGAATTTTACCAATAACCTAGACAATGAAATTTTAGGGCCTATAGGCTTATAAAATATACTAAAAGCCATGTGTAGAAACAACTGGTACCAAGGATATGAAACAATTTCTTAAAATACCACAAGTATAATTTAACAGAGTCCTGCACTTCTTAATTCATAGCAGGAATTCAAATTCAATTAAAACTTTGTTTCTTACACTAAAAACCCCTCCTGGTCTTCAGAACAAGCAAGATCCAGATGTGTGAGTTTGCCTTTTATGTTCCCCTGCTATAGCTAAGACCCATAGGCAGTAGATTGTTTTTAATCAAATTTGGCAAAAATGGCTTACATCTGATAGATGAAATTATTTGTTCACTAAACCCACTTGTGTAAAGGGCCTAGAAGTCAGTCACCAATGATGACTAGTATACTAGAATGTATACTAGAGATATTATCCCTGGGCCATTATTATACAGTGGTTAAAGTTACAGTTCTACTTTCCAGAGTTCAATTCTTGGCTTTACAACTTGACCTCGAAAAAATTAACCTCTTTAAATCCCTTTGTAAAATGGAGTTAACAACTATCCAGAGTTAATCCATCTGGAGTTGTTATGAAAACTAAATGAAAATGTACACATGGGAGTAACAGCTAACCATTTACTGAATGCCTAATTAGTAAAATGGTAAGTTCCATAAACTTGGTGAATTGCAACACAGAAAACATATTTGGGGTACCTCCTCCTAAACCATATTTCTGGAAGCGTGACACTGCATTCTAATACTAATATGAAATTCCAGACAAAGCTCTGTGAACTGTTCACCATCTGAAATCCTTTTAATTCAGGCTACTGCAAGAATCCAGAACCTTCTCTTCTTCCTCAGCCAAAATATGGCAAAGCAATAATTACATTACAAATGAGCACTTAGTGGGAAAGAGGACTCTCTAGTTTATTTCATATTCCAAACTACAGTACTGATGTGTGACTTTAAGATTTCACACTAACCACAATTTTGGTATACCTCAAAATCATCTTTAGTTTTAATACCTGCAACACAGCATTATGTCTCACCCTGAGCCACTCAGCCGAGCTCTCCTTTTATATACCACCTGCTCATTCCTCCACTTCCCATAATCTCACAGCTGTTGGAATAAGAGCCTTTTGCCCCTGGTTGGGCCAAGTGCCTCTTCCTCTCAGACTGTTTCTTTAAGCTGCAGCTTTGTTTCCTACACTTAAGATTTTTATAGATATTCAAGTCCTTCAGACTTTCTCTGTCCTTTGTCAACCTTGTAATCAACTATGTAAAAATGTTAAAACCCACCATGCTATCCCAAATATTTTGATGTTTTTTAAATTCACAATTACTACTTCTATGTTTTAATATAAAATAGATGACTTACAGCAATAAGAGACATGAATGAATCACGTCTATCCATGAGTACTCACCAGAAATCTGGTTATTTACCCTCTTTCCTTAAATCATTCAGTCTAATGCACTGACATTTTTTTATCCTCCTTTATAGGTTTATTTTACTTTCTCTTAAGATTTTATAATACCTATTTTTCAGAGGTTACGATTTCTGTAAGGTCGTTCCAACCCCCGCCTGGAAAGGACCTGGGTTCTACAATGTTTCACAATGCTTCTTCCCACTGTTGCATTCTTTGCAAGCTGCTAGGTATGTATGAGATGAGGAGATCTTGAAGATGCTCCTTTACTTCAGAAGCATTTCTTGCCTCTTCACATTATGGGGTGAGGCAGGGAACTGCCTTGATTTGAGGCAACACCACTGTTTCCAATATTTTTCTTAAAGCTTTTCTTAAAGCATGATTTTTCTTAAAGCTTACCGACACCATCCTCCAGGTGACGCTGGTAGCACAAGGAACATCAATGATTACAGACAGGCATTATTAGGTGATCATTTAAATTATAAAGAAAACAGAAAACAAGTTAGAATGAAGACTGAAAACTGACCTGATATTAATACCAACATTACTAGTTTTACATTTCAAAGGACTTGAAGCAAAGTGATGTTAGGTTTCAAAATTACAAGAGTGGTGGCATCAGAACATCTCCTCACTCAGGGTCTACCCGCGAGCAGTCTACTTACCTGCCCTTCCACCACCCGAAGAAATCCCACATAAATCCAGAGGGTTACTAGAATTCTCTTTTTCCAGAAGCTCTACTTTAGGTCTACAATATTAATAAAATGGGACTGAGTCTTTTCCCAATAACATTAAGTATTTAACGCACAAATACCAAAAGATAAAACATTAAGAAATGGTCTTCCACTGACCCCTGCCAAGTCCTTTCCAAAGAATATATTCCATTAATTTAGATGACAAAAAAAAACTTGGATTTTTTAAAAGGAGTTACCTTGAGGGAATGGTTTATCACAATTCTCAGATGACATAATGAGAGCTTGGATTGATTTTTAAATGCTGGATGGCTTATCCAACCCATCAATCATTTAAGATACAGCTATTACAGATTCCCAACACATGGAAGGGTCCATGAGTTTGCAAAATGCTACCTTAAAAGTCTCAGAAAAAAACTGTGAACACAAGTTTCTAGCTAGCTGCAGGAAAGCATTATTCGAGACTGCTTACAAAAAGCAGAAAACCAATCTTTTTCTCTCCCCAAATAGTTTATTTCATTCTGGTTACATCTCTCAATCCTTTCCTTACTTTCCACTTCACGTTGCCTCAGATTTCCCAGAGCTCCAGAATGTTCTTTGTAGTCATTTTTCCTTAACCTCAATTCACCTTTATTCAAGACCAACTCCTTTATTCCCAAAGGGCTCCTAACACTGAGGTCTTCAAGCCCCACTCACAAGGTGAACGAGGACCTCACTAAAATGTCCAGAGAGGCCTCAACCTGCACAATCCCAGTACTACTCTGTTACTGGGGAGAAGAGGCTCACTCAAGTGTGACTTGTGTGGACAGAAGTGACTTTCTTATCCCAAAGAAAATTAAGCTCAGAATTCCTTCAGAGGAAATGGATTCCGTTGTTTCTGTAAAACCTGCAAAATTAATAGATTTTACATTTGTGTCCTTAAAGAGGTCCCCCTAAATTACAAAGACTTCAGATCCCAGACCTAGATTGTCCCTGGTTTAAGACTATCTAGCCTGTGACAGCATGCCAGTGCTCAAATCGGGATCACCAATGAATCAACAAATGAGTGGTAGTGGTGTTTTTCAAACACACTTAGGGCAAGGTGTAACAAGAATAGTACAGGAAAGATACCTCTTCAACTGTCTTTCTTAGCTGGATACTTCTAAACATTGACCTCAACAATGCATTTCATATGATATTAATATCAAAAGCCTGAAAAGGTTTTCAAATGATTCTGAAATTTTAGGGAGTCTCTCCATTAGTAGATTTCTAAGAAATCTCACAAGTCCAGCAAAAGGACAAATGAGCCATAATTCAGGCCAGTAATTGTCAAGCTTCAGCCCGCTAAAAATTGCCATGAGCACTGGTTAAGGTGCATTTCTGAGTCCCAATCCTAGAGTTGCAGAATCTTTATGTCTAAGGCGGATCCTCCCAGGTCTCCGGAGGATGTACACTGGATGAACATAGCAGGCTGGGGGCCGTAGCTGTACCACTATGTGACCTTGACGCAGAGAAGTATCGTTCATTTAGAAAAAAACGTAAAATAATGTTAGGAGGCAGGGACAGTGCGAGGATAACCGGAACTCTTAGTCTCAGAAATGCAGGTGGTGTCTAATCCACGGTATTTGCTAGGGTGTGGCTGGGCACGACTCTTTCACCGGAAATCAAGCTGCAGAATCAATCTATAAGGATCTATGAGGATCTCGGGAAGGCAAAGGCATACAGTTCTGTCTCGCCAACAAGTCACGTCTCATTTTAATCTCCAGGCAGATGCTCCCCACGTCAAACCTGGTAATCGGGCCCCACACACCCCGCCCTCCCGCCTGCGTCCACGTCTAGACCGCAGGGTGGGGGGGTCTTCGCACACAAAGCCAGACCCCGGGTATGGGAAGATGGAACGAGAATGATCCCGGCGAGCAGGGCAAAACAGATCGGAATCAGACACACTTCAGGTAGTGGCAGAGAAAACCAGGAGAGACAGGGCGCCGCTCACTAGGTGATTCTTTATTACAAGTTGGGGTATGGAGGAAGGCGAAAGGAAGGTGTGCCCCTAAGTTGAGCAGAACAGTCTAGAACGAGGAATGCGGCTCTCACGTTTCCTCGAGCACCCCCTCCCCCAACCCAAGGCTCCAAGCTGGGATGCCGCGACCCCTGCCCGCCCGAAAGGGGGCACTATCCCCCGCCCGCAGGAGGGTACTGTCACCCACCCGTCCCCGTGGGGCTCCATTCCTCCCCGGAGACCCCACCCGGGCCCGGCCGCAGGAAGTGGCGGGGCGGGCGCGGGAAGCGCGGGCTGCCGGCGGGCGGCCGCGCCCAGCGAGGTCGAAGGGTCGCCCCAGGCCCGGAGGGAGACGCCGCCCGGCCGCCCATCCCTCCCCTACGCCGGGCCCCCCAGCCGGCCGCCCGGCCTCCCGGCGCGCTCACCGCCTTCATGGCGGAGGCCATGTCGTCGTAGCGCTCCGCCTGCTCGGCCAGCCGCGCCCGCTGCAGCAGCTGCTCTCGGTCCCCCATGTCGCTCGTGGCTTGGCCTCGCCTCACTCCCGCACCACTCGCCCACTCGCCCGCTCGCCCGCCCGTGCGTCCGCTCCCTGGTCGCCGCGGAGGCCGCCGCCGCGCACGCGCACTGGCTCGCCGGCCGGCCGGAGGCTGCAGGCTGCAGGCAGCGCAGCCGCTCGCGCCTTCTCGCTGGCTCGTCCCGCACGCTGTGGCTCGCGCCACCGACGCCGCCAAGGGAGGAGAGGCGGCCGCGCGGGGCGGGGGGATGGGAGGACGGAGGACGCCTGCGCAGTGAGAGCAACCAGGCCTGGCGGCGGAGAGCTGCGGGAGTGGGAGGGGGGGAAGGGCGGGCCGGCCCTAACGGTCTATTTCAAGGTGACGTCACCTACTATAAATAGCTGCCGCCGCCACGGCCCCGCCCGAGAGCTGCGCAGGCGCCCTGTGAGTGCTGCATTTTACCGCCGCATAGGTGGAGGTGGGAGAAGGGAGAATGGGGTGGGGACTGCGGATCCCTAGGAGGGGGCGCGGTGATGCGGTTGCGTAGGTAGCTCAGTGTCACAGCTCCTCCTTGAAGCGTGCCTCTGAGGCCAGGTTGGAGATCTGGCTTGAGAAGTTCCCAAAAAGCAAATAACCCTACTGTCCGGAAAAGCCAGGAGGCCGTGTGCCCCGAGGGGCGGGCCGAGACCGCCCTCCTCGAGCCCCCAGGCTGGTGGACCGAGCCTTGGGACACACCTTGCGCTTGGGTCTGCACTGCCCAGGGCCGGATCAGATCCGTACTTTGGGGACAGCACCTCTCCCGCCACCCCCAAATACACATTCACATACAGCGGGCTTCAGAGCTGCGCTCCCACCTTGAGAAGTGACTTTGGGTATACTGTGCCTTCCATGAGAGGAGGGACAGAGTAGTCTGGCTGTGATTAGTAACATTCAGCACATACCTACTAGGAGCCAGCCCACTGCTAAGCCTGTATAGACATAAACATTTAATCCTCACAACCCACCTCACAGGTGGGCACAGTTGGTCTCCCCATTTTTCAGAGTCAGATTAGTGACTCCAGGTTACACATCCTGTAAGCGGTGGGGCAGATCTGAGTTCAAACCCAGACTGAACATCCTTCTGTGGCAAAGGGGGGTGGGGTGGGGTGGATGGGCTGGCTGCTCACTAAGTTCATCCCAGTTGTGGCATTCCGTGCCTGAGGGTCCCTCATACCAGGCCTGTGGCTGGGCGTTGGACAAACTAGGAAAATTCCAATGGCTAAAACACAGCCCCACTTAAGTACAAATGCCAAGGGCAGCACGGTAGAGAGGACCTTAGGTTCTCTGAGAATTTTATTGCATGCTCAGCATAGGGGGAAGGAGTAACTATAGAATAAGTAAGATACATTCTCTTGTCTCATAAGGTAGATCTAAATACGTGTAAGTACAGTTTAGCTGGACCCTGAGGAAGATGAGAGTCAGGGAAAAGGTATTAGGAGTGGGGTCCAGCAGACAAAGGCTTGGCAGCAAGGATAGAAACAAAATCAAAGATGGCGAGAAGACAGGCCTGGCAGTGGGCAATGAGGCTGGGCAAAACAAGATCATGGAGTGTTTTAAATGCCAGCCTGATTATTTGAATCATTATCCTTAGGTAACGGGGAACCAGGAGATGTGGAAGCCATATTTCAAGCCAAGAATCTTACTCTGGGGAGTAAGATGCATTTGAAGGGAGAAGGGAGGGACTGATTGGACCTTAGTTTTACCATCTGGAAATTGGACTCGAAGGACTGTCAAATGCATTGTAGAATAGAAATCCTGAAATGCTCGAGATGGCAGGACACTTAGAGTCACTGTTATCCAACCCTTTATCCCACATAAGGAGAAACAGAGCTCTGAGGAGGAGAGGCTAGCCCCAGTTTGCACAGTGAATGAGCAGAGATGGGTCCTCCATACCAGTTCTCCTGCCTCTGGGCCTTTTTCTCCCTGCTGTGATTCTAAAATGAGGACCTTGGTATCCATGAAACAGGATTTGAATGTGAATTTGGGAGAAGGCCTCCCACCCCAGGTTCCACCATGCTTTGAAGTGTCACCTTTGCTGACTACAAATGGAATTGAGGTTAACAAACCAGGCTGATCTTTCCCCTGGTGGATATCTTTACAGAGCATGGTAGATAGTAATTAATTGTCCACCCCGCCCTCCATGAAAATGGGGTTCCAGTGAGAGGTGGGAGGAGGGCCAGCGCTGGGGGGATTTCTATGATTCCTTCCAGCTCTTAGAGAAATTAGAGCCTTTCTAGCTTTTCTGATCATTTTGGACTCAGATTGATTTCAAAACAGTGAAAATTAGGTAGACTAGAGCATTCTACTTCTAATTTATAAATGTCAAATGGGAGATACTTTGGTTCTCCCATGAAGCTTTTCTCTCCTTCTCACCAAAAAGTTCAGTGTCTCCACTTCCTCACCTCCCACCCACCTCTGAGCCCAGTGCACTCTGGCTCTGCCCCTATTCCTTCACCTAGGCAGCTCTCATTGTGGCCACTAGTGGCCCACTGTTGTCAAATTCAAGGTCATTTTATAGTCCTCACCTTCCTGGCCCATGTGACTGCTCTGCGCACAACTGCTCATCCCTCCTAGACAGGCTCTCCTCTAAGGTTCCATGACCCTGCATCCTCCTGGCTTCGCTCTGCTGCTCTGCTGCTCCTCTTCTCTGGTCTGCTGTATGCGCTTGTCTTCTTGGCCTACCCTGAAATATTGGGGTACTAGAGGACTCTGCCCCAGGCCCTCTGCTCTTCTTACTCTGTCCTATCCTGGGCAACCTCATCCATGCCAGCTCTTAAGGGAACATATGCCACATTCCCAGCTCTGGCTAAGGAGCTTTGCAGGAATGGGTATATTTTTTTCTCCTCAAGATTCCCCTGTAAAGTAGGTACAATTTCCATCCCCCTCTTACAGATGAGGAAACTGGCTCAAAAATGTCCCAGGATTTAAAAAAAAAAAAAAAAAGTTCCAGGATTTGAATAGTCCACAGCTGGTAATCAGTGGAGTCAGGATTTGAACTCAGGTCTGTCAGACTCCCAAACCTGATGGCCCAACACTTCCCTGTGGTGTCAGCTGAAAAGGGCTCAAGGTGTGACTCCCTTTCAGGGTCATTCTGCTTGTAAAAAGTACACATAAACCTCGCTACCTGTAGGCTACGCTCTGACCAGCACCCATCTTCACCCTTTGGAAAGGGCTGCCAACTTCCATAGCCTCATAAATAAAACCCAGGGCAACCGCCTTGGACAGAACATCTGCTCCCAGAGCTCTAAGTCCCATCAATAAATGTCACCTTTGAACAACTCCAAAGAGAGTCCCTGAACCAGGTAAAGGGGACTAATGATTAAGGCCAAACACACTGGTTGCCCAGAGCTCAGAGCAAATCCTCAGTGCAAGGGCCAGGTCTGCTGCATCTACATCTGGTACAGGGTCTCACTCAGACCAGAGTGTCCCTGGCTACCTGAGGACATGTGAGTGCTGTGATGAGGAAGGATCTGGACTTAATTTCAAATTCTACTCTATCAGTTACTAGCTGAGTGCCACTGGGCAATGGCTAATCATTGGGCCCAGGACTAATCACACCTATTTCTTAGGGTTGCAGATCAGCAAGAGTTCGTATGTTTCTCACCTTCACAGGGCCAACACACGGGAGGCACCAGCCATCACAACCATACAATAAATAATTCCTTGCTGCATCCCAGCCTGAGCCAGGGGTAAGGACTGCTCCTCCTTAAAGGACTGGATTTCCAAAGCAATGCCAGAACCCTCCTCCAGAGCCCAGTGAATAGGTGACCCAGAAAAGGCACGTCCTGGTTTTTTTTTCCTTGGGTACTCTGGGACACTCTGAGCTTCCTGAGAAGTCTGGACACCAAGGGACATACTACAGAGGAGACCTGGGTATTGTTCTGGAGAGATGGCTTTCACACTGTTACCATCTTGAGCAGGAGGGGCTGCCTGCCTACAGATAATCTGCCTACAGATTAGTGTCAGCCAGATAGAATTTTAGGGTTTTTTTCTCCAAATTCAGGCCTCCTGCTGCCCAGGTAACCTTGCTGATTCTGAGCCAATGATAACACCAGCAGCAGCAGCAGCAGCAGCAGCAGCAGCAGCAGCAGGTGCTCTTGGCCAAAGGTCAACACTTTACCCCCATATGTTATCTCACCAAATCCTTACAACTCTTGGAAAGAGGTTGTTATCCCCATTATATGGATGAAGAAAATGAGACTTAGAAAGGTCACCCACATCACTCATGCCTACATTCTGCCACTTGCTGTGGCCCCAGTGTCCTTTTGCTGATACCAAATTCCACCCCAACCCTTCCCCCCCACCCCACCCTGTTACAAGATCAGCCTGAGCCCACAGGTTTCAGGATCATCCAGAGTCCTCCATCACTTTGCCAAAGCCCACTTTGGGAGCAGATCAGCTCCCAAAGGCAGCTTTTGGCATTACAAAGAATGAAAGTGTCTTGGTAGCTGCAGTCTGTGAGCCGGTGGAGCTCAGAGCCCATTCTTAGCACCCGTCCCCCTCAAGCTTGTGCAGAGGAGCTCAGCTCTGAAGGAAGAAGGCAAAGCTGTCACCCATGGAACCGCAGTTAGAATAAGGGCAAAAAGGCTTCAGTCATGCAGGTGGTCAAGGAGCTTGTGTTTCTTAGCCATAATTTTCTAGATCCTTTTGCTGGAACCATCTAGGTAATTGCTTCAAGCTTCTGTGTGATTCCCACTTAGGTGGAACCAGGTGGGTTGGGCTGTGTGGCCTGGGAAAGCTGGAGGGCAAAGCGTTAGAGTGCTGTGACTTCCCCTCTCTGAGCCCTGGATTTCTTATCTGTGAAACAAGAGGCTGCATTAATGGCTGGCAGCATTCCTTCTTTCTTTTAGCTCTGAAGGTCCAGGATATTTCACCATGGGAGGTTCGGCAAACAACGGCATGGCAACTCAAGAGGATAAAACAGGGATGCTTCAGAGGATCAGTGTTTGGATCCCATGTCAAAACGTGGAGTGGAAGAGGGTAACAAGGAGCTACTCCATAGCAGGCCACAGGGCAGTGTTTGCCAGCACACTTCCACTTGTTTAAGGTAAGGTCAGTATTGTTCCAATTTTACAGATGAGGAAACTGAGGCCCAGAGAGATTAAGTGTCTTACTCAACTGCAACACAGACAACAGGGGGTGGGAGCCAGGATCAAGACCTACTCCACCTTCACCATTCTTTTCACTGCTGTCCCTAACCTTCTGAGAGTCTTTTGGTTATTAGGCTCTGAGCATAACTGTCCTCAGTTGTGGCTGAAGCCATACCTTGGGAAGTAAGGGAGAGGGTAGCTGAGTTTCTATCCAGGTTTCCTGACAGTCAATTGTATTAAAAAACATCTTTTCCTGGGGCACCTGGGTGGCTCAGTAGGTTGAGTGTCTGACTTCAGCTCATGTGATGATCTTAAAGTTCATGAGTTTGAGCCCCGCATCAGGCTTGCTGCTGTCAGCTTGGAGCCCACGTCGGATCCTCTCTCCCCCTTCCCCTCTAGTTCTCTCTCTCAAAATAAATAAATAAACTTGAAATAAAAATCAATAAATGGATGGGGGAACTAAAGCTCACTCACGTACACAAGAGTATGTAGCTAGTAGGGGCAGAGTCGGGATGTGAACCTAGGTCTTTCTATCAAGTTCACGCTCTTTGTCACTTATACCACCTGCTTCCCACTTTCTTAGGGAGTTGCCATTTCCTTTTCAGAATGTAAACAGTGGGGAATCATTCCTCATCTGGAGTGCTGAATTGAATCTGATCACACCTTGTGCATACTGCAGAAATTCTGTTGCTAGAGCCCTCTTTGTGAGTGGCAAGGTCATTCAGGAGGTGGAACACTTTTAATTGGCTGACAGCTAACTGACTAATTGACAGCTAAGTGGAAGATAAGATAAGGGAGAGAGCAAGGGGGAGTTTGCAAGGAGGCCAGAGGAGGCTGAAAGGCAAGGGAGGGCTCCTGGGTTGAATTTGAGAGTCACTCAGACTCTCCTCAAATCCTGGCTCTTCCACAGTAGCTGGAGAAGCCTGGGAAAGTTGGCTGTACCTCTCTGAGCTTCAGTTTCCTTGTTCATAAGATGGGCCTCTTGCAACAGCTAGACCTCCTGGTGAATAAGGTTGTGCTGAGGGAGAGAGTAGGTGCTGCCTACTGTGACAGTTGGAGGATCAGCCACCCTAAAATGCCCTCCCCATGAAATAACTGTGCCCTGAAGGCCTGGGGGCAGCAAGGAACTCACAGGATCAGAGACCCACAATAAAAGTCTTCGAGACAACTCAGGTTGGCTCTCTCACTCTGAGAGACAGCACAGGGTAGTGGAATGGTAGCCAGCTCTGCCAGCAGTTGGGCCTGACTCCAAATCCAGCCCCCACTTGCTGTGTAGCCTCATATGTGTCACTTTGCCCCTCCCAGACTGGTTCCTCATCTTTAATATGGAATTAAACATAATGCCTTTGCCATAGCTCTGCTGAGAGGATCAAAGATCCAGGCAATGACAGCCAGTATTAACTGTGGGACACTGAGACTCAGAGAGGGAAAGTAATTCACTCATGGTCACACAGCAAGTTAGCAGCAGAACCAGGTCTATGCCCAGACCTCCCAAAACCAAGACCTGAGCTTATCCTTGGACAGCTGCAGCCTTACCTCAAAAGGCCAAACTGGGCTTTGGAAATGCAGCTGAGGACCTTACTGGGATCACTGGTGAGATTCTATGTCTCACTGAGCTGAGACAACTGCTTGCATTGCCAATGGCTGGCAAATGGCAAAAAGCCTGGGGTCATGTGTCTCACCTGGGGTCTAATCCACAATATAACCCTGAGGATGTCAGGTTGCCCCTCTGAGCCTCAGTTTCCATATTCACCAAATGGAGGTAAGGATTCCTGGCAGAGCAAAGGGATTACATAAAGGCACGGGGCTCTTTTCCTAACGGCTACCCCTGAGCTCACATGATGCCCCGAGCCCTGTGCTATGATCAGCCATGGTTTCACTTAGTCTTCACAGTGTCCCTGTGAGGTGGGAACTCCATTTGCAGATAAATGGCTGGGGAGGGTTGGAACCAGGGTCTGAGCTCTGATCCTGATCCCTCTGCCTGAGACACTTACCCCCTTTCCATACCTAACTGGGGATCCTTCCTCAGGTTTCAGTATAACCTTCTCTGGAAGGATCCCTCAGCCTCAGGCTGGGGAGGGCCCCTGCATTGAGACTACTTCTCCCTCTCCTCCTCCAGCTGGGAAGTCTCATGATGCAAGGACCTTGTCAGGATTACAGCTGTATCCCCGGAGCCTAGTACTGTGCTTGGCATACAACAGGTGCTCAATCAATACTTGCCAAATGACTGAATGCATCCTGTCAGTATCAGGATGCCACCCAGGCCCTGAGGGAGCCAGGGCATGGGAGGAAAACGTTTGGACTCCTGCCATGCCTTACATTAGCAGCATCTTCTCTGAGCCCTGACAGCCAGCCCCCTGGGACGCTATTTGAGCCAGCTGAATTCCGGTCACTGTTTCACCTTGGAAAGGCAACCGCAGCCCTCACCAAGCAGCCCAGTAACTGACGTCACAGCAGTGCCAGGAGCTGCCCCGTTAATATTTAATGTAGACTCCACTGCGGCAGAGCTGCAGGCTAGAAGAGCTGGAGGGGGCTGTGCACCATCTCCATGGGGTCGTGAGGAGGGCACAGATGGAAAACGGCTTCATAAACCGGAAAGCCCCCAGCAGATGAGCATTACACTGGCCCGTTTTAGTCCCTGGCTTAACTCAGAAAGAGCCAGAACAGCATGTGCCTGCAGTAGGACAAGGAGACTGCTGACTGAGCCCAAGTGATAAATATATGCGGGATTAGGGGCTCCGAGGGAGATTTCCTGAAGACTGTGGGAGGGTGAGCACTGGCGCCAGCCAGACCTGGACTCTACTCCAGGTTTGCACAGTGCAGCTGTGTGACCGGGTAGCAACTGTACTACTGAGCCTCAGTTCTCTGATCTGTGAGATGGGCATAATACCTTCCTTGAGGGGCTGTTGTGAGGATTAAATAAAACAAGTGATGGAGAGGACTCAGCTCAGTACTTACTAGGACCTCACTAAATGCTTCTCCAAACCTCAGGGGCCTGAGGTTAGAGAGAGGAGATGTGAAAGTGCTTCATGCATTCACTGGCCAGGATGACAGGAAGAGAGGGGCCCTTGTGGACCATCTCTTCTGATCATCTGACCCCTTCATTAGACAGACAAGGATGCTGAGGGCCCAGGAGGGGACAGAGGCTCACACAGCAGAGCTGAGGTGACCTGGTCTGCAGTTGCCTGCCAGCCTTCCCCACCAGTGATGATGATGAGATGCCCCCATTGATGATGGATGCCTCTGCCTCTCTGACCTGGACAAAGCAGGACCCTCATCCTCCACCCCTTCCTTGTCTCCCTCTGGTATGTTTCCCCACAAATCCTGGCAGCTTCCCAAAATGTAAATCCGAACCAAGGCAGCCCCTGCTTAAAACCCTTCTGTGGTCTCACATTTAGCATTGCCAGAGAAAATACAGGAGGCCCAGTTAAAACTGAATTTCATATAAAGAACAAATGATTCTTCAGTATAAGAATGTTCCAGGGACTCCTGGGTAGCTCCGTCGGTTGAGCGTCTGACTTCAGCTCAGATCATTATCTCACGGTTTGTGAGTTCGAGCCCCATGTTGGGCTCTGTGCTGACAGCTCAGAGCCTGGAGCCTGTTTCAAGTTTTGTGTCTCCCTCTCTCTCTGTCCCTCCCCAGCTCGTGCTCTCTCTCTCTCTCAAAAATAAATAAACATTAAAAAAAATTTTTAAAAGAATGTTCCAAATAATGCATGCATTATTACACTAAAAAATTATTCATTGTTTATCTGAAATTCCAAGTTAACCAGACAACCTGTATTTTTATTTGCTAAATCTGGCAATCCTACACAAACAGCCTTTAGGAAAAAGGTCAGAGGTCCATTTTAGCCCAGACCTCCTCCTTTGCCTCTCTTCCACAGAACTCTCTGCTTCAGACAAAACTTGTTGCCTTTTCTGGAGAATCCCAAGCTCTCCCTCCCACTGGCCTTTGCAGATGCTGTAGTTCCACTGGGAACTTCTTGGTAAGGCACCTCTTCCTCCTTCACTGCCCCACTTGTGCTTGGCCTGACCCATCCTAAAGCTTCTGAAGCATTGCTTTTCTCCTGGAAGGCTCCCTGGCTCTCCAAGCTCGGATGATGCCTCCTCTAGGTTCTCACTGGACCTTGGGCAGGTCCTCTGCCTGTCTTGTTCACTTGGTACAGAACAGAAGTTCAGCAAACATTTATTGCATTGAATTGCTAAATTCTACAGCCCCTTGCATCTCCACTATCAATAGTTTCCCTCCTTCAGCTGAATCCTACATGCCTTCCAAGGCCCTGCTGGAATCCTACCTCCTCTGGGCCTTCCCCAGGGCCCAATCCTGCCAGTTCAGTCATCATCCATCACAACAAGCAATCTTTTCAACCCATAAGCTCAGCAAGATCAGCACCCCTCAGGCTCTCCTATGACCTGCAGTGCCCAGCACTGTGCCTTCCTGCCAGATGGTGATCAAAAAATGCCAGTGAGTTTGGAGGATGCTAAACCAAGCTCCTGTGTTTAATTCTACTCCAAGTCAGAGATTAACCAAAATCCTAACCTTGCCCTGAAATATCTTTGAGGGCATCTGTAGTTCCCACCTGACAGAACAGCAAACAGAGGAAATGGAGGAACCCAATTGTTTCTGGTTCAGTTGTCTTGATTCCATTCTACCTCAGGGCCTTTGTACCTGCTCTTCCCTCTGTCCAAAGCACTCTTCCCAAAGATCTTCACTTGGATGATGTAGCAAATTAAAGATGGCCACAAATCCTTTGTGTCTTGCCCCTTCAAGAGGTGGCAAGTCTCTCCCCGCCCCTTGAATCTAGGCTGGCCTTGTGACTTGCTTGGACAACAGAATGTGGCAGAAGTGACCCTTTAGGAGTTCAGAGCCTAGACCTAAATAGGCCATGCAGCTTTTGTCGCCACCCTCTTAGAATGCTGCCCCTAGATCACCATGTAAGGCAGCTGGTGTTGCAAACTGCAGGATGAGAGGCTGGGTGATGGGTAGCTGAGTTCCCTAACCAATAGCCAGCACCAACTACTAGATGACTGAGAAGCCTTCTTGGACCTTCCAGCCCAGTTGTGTCTCCAGCTACATGCTAGAGAAATGGGCAGAGGAACCACCCAGGCCAACCACAGACTCATGAGAAATAATAAACGGCTGTTGTAAATCACAAAGTTTTGGGGTTTGTTATCCAGTTTGGGTTTATTACATGGACATCAATAACTGATATAGCTGCTTTCTCTTCATTTATCTGCTCAGATGTCACCTCCTCAGAGAGTCCTTTCCTGGCCATTCCGGCTAAAACAGCATACTCCCCACCAATCGCTCTCTATCTCATTATCCTGTTTCATCCTGTCCTAGGCGTGTATTACTAACTGAAATCATGATGTACTCATCCATGGGTTTATTGTTCATCTCCTCCACTAGGCAGCAGGTCCCATGAGGTCAGGGGCCATAATGGTCTGTTCCCTGCCGTCTCCCTAGCACCTGCGTGAGGTCTGGCACAGGGAAGATGCCACACGTTGGTGGTGGTGGTGAAATCGTGTGCTTGCCCCTTGCTGGTATGGCACTTAGTGGGGCAGAATGGCAGGCATGAGCTCCCACCTTGCCGTATCCTCCAAAACCCATGCTCTTGGGAGGGCAGGAAGGCTGGCCAGGTGGCTGGACTGTGTCTCAGGGGCAAGAGCTTCAGGGAGCCCGAGTTGAGCAGAAAGGAGAGGAAACTGCCAAAACATTCATTTCCAGCAGGGGATGAGATTCAGACCAAGGAGATCACCGTTTTCTCCTCCTTTGCCAATTCCCAGCAGCCCAGCCATGTTCTCCTGAAAGATCACAAAGTGAGAATCCAGGCAATGGGACCCAGTGTTGAGGACACCAAGTCACTCCTCAGGGGCCAAGCATTTCTGAGTCCCTAACACAAAACAGATCCTCTGAGCCTGCTTTCTCCAGTGCCAAGAATTAGGGAAAGCCACAGACTCAACTGAGGAAAAAAT
Source organism: Panthera onca (assembly GCF_046562875.1). NCBI lineage: Eukaryota > Metazoa > Chordata > Mammalia > Carnivora > Felidae > Panthera > Panthera onca. The sequence continues at coordinate 20,222,415 of NC_138350.1, forward strand.
GCACACCCAACAGCTAAGGAATCTGCTCTCAGATGCCTCTTCAAGCTACCATTCTGCATCACCACTGTCCAAACCAGGCTGCTTTCAAGCCAGGTGGTCTCAGGTTGAAATTCTGGCTGCTTTGCCAAGTAGCCGTGTGACTTTGGCATGCTCCCTAACCTTACTGGGCACAAGCTTCTGCATCTATAAATGGTGGACAATGAAGACCTAACATCTAAGGTTGTGATGATGAGTCACACTCAACACAGCTTCAAGCACACAGAAATGTTAAATGGATTATAGTTCAGCTTATTCAGAGTGTTTTTTTACCTGTGTGCTGGCAGGGGTAGGGTTGGAGAGACCATGGTGTGCAGAGCAAGGTTTGAGTGAAACACAGACCCTTCCTGGGGACTAGAGCCACATTTAGGGGTTGCCTGGCAGGGAGTAGGGGATACAGTGCAAAACCCTTGGTCCAGGCTGGAAACATTAGAATGCCTGGTTCTACTCAGCATCATTATCTAGCCTTAGGAGAGGACCCCTCAGAGCAGCTCTCCACTCCTCCTGGAGGCCTTCTGGTATAGATTAGGCAATGGTTTGGAGCCCTGATAAGGATTCAGGAGGTCTGGGTTGGAGGCCCAGCTCTGGCACTAATAAGCTGTGTGACATGGAATAAATCACTTGACTTCTCTGGGCTCTAGTGTCCTCATCTATGAAATGGGTCATTCATCCCTGAAGTACCAACTCATAGGGTGGTTGGGAGGATCAGATAATGATTGGGATACTTCATCCCTGAAGTACCAACTCATAGGGTGGTTGGGAGGATCAGATAAGGATCAGAGGCAAGAGTGCTTTGGAAAACATTAGCTGTTTGATGAATAAAACTATTAAAACTGGAAGGAATATGGGAAATGTCTGTACCTTCTGTTCAATTTTGCTGTGAACCTAAAACTGCTCTAAAATATAAAGTCTTTTTAAAAAAACTGGATTCTCCAGCAAAAACCCTCTAAAGCTTTTAAAATTAAGTAATATAATATGGGTTCAAATTCTAGCTTGCAATTTGCATGATTCAGGGCAAACAAGTTAACTTCTGGCACTGCTAGGGGCTTGTTGTGTTTTTTGTTTTTTTTTTTCTGCAGGTGACAAGAGCACTGGGGCAAGAGAAGGGTTGGGAAGATGCTGTAAGATGTAAGATAGATGTGATAAAGAGATGAAGCCCACCAGCCTCCCAAACCCCTGGACAACCCATGGAGAAGGGTTCCCCACCTGACTGTGAGCTGAGGTGGGGGCTACCTGTTCCCTTTGCATCCCCTGCAAGCGCCCCTCTGGATCTCAGCTCCACCCCAGGTAGATGGTGACTCAAGTCGTTCTGCAGAAACTGGTCCCTCTGCCCCTGTTGCCATGGCGCTGCAGCACAACCTGGCCAATCAGGAAGGAGATGGGTATCTGAGCCTCTGTTGCTAAAGCTGGAGCAGGACGCCTGGCCAATGGGAAGAGCAGCAGAGTGGGGCCACCATGGAAACCTCAGCCCCGAGGTTCCAACTGCGTTTTGTCTCCATGCCTTGTTTGCAGGGGGTAGGCTGGGTTTTCTGCATTCCTTTTTGGCAAAGAGCGTCTTGCAGCCCCAGGAGGACATTCAGGAGTCATAATAGGGGTTCACGACAAGAGGCATCTTCAAAGAGTCAGAAAGGACCCCAGCTTAGCACATCATGGCTTCAGCTGTTCCCTTCGTTATGCTTTCCCCAGATGCTCAGCATCACTTGTCTTTGATCTTAGCCCATCCCCACAGATCTACCTAGCCCCATCTGTCCTAAGAAATGGCTGTAGGCTGCAGAAAAAAAAACAAAAAAAACAAAAAAAAACCACCCAAGGTAGAGAAAAGGAACATGGGGATGACCTACAAAGGATGCTATTCTGCCCTGTAGCTTTGTGGCTTTGCACAAACTGCCCCTCTTCTTCCCCCAGGTACAGGGTGTGGAGGAGGATAGAGATAAAGGTCAAGCACAGGTGCTGCCTGTCTCTGTGAACTTTGAAGATTGGGCAAATGGGCTCTATGATTCCTTTCAGATCTCACATTCTAGACTTTATTCTATTTCAATCTTCAGGCTCTGGAAAAGTGTATCTACAAGGAATAACTTTCCAAGGGGGAGCCCTGTAAATAGTGACAGTGGACACAAATAAGATTCAAGCTGCTTTGTGCCCTTAAAATGCCAGACCAGCAAGGCCATCGGTTTTAGATCTGAGGCCCAGAGGGGTGAAGCTGCCCCCTCAAGGTCACATAGCTAGCTGGATGCAGAGCCAAAGCTAGAAGCCCTAACTCACAGGCCCAGCTCTTCAGCTTGCAATGTGTGACCTTCTTAAACCAGCATTTTCACCCCTGTGCGAGCAACCAGGGAGCTCTGTATGCCCATGCTCCCATACCCCTTATTTGGCAAACACAGGCATAACAACTTCAAGGAAAAGTGTGTCCAACCCTTTCCCCCTCTCTCCGGTCCGTCACTCTTTTGCCTAGCAACAGTTATATCTAGAAACTTAGGTGTCATCCTAGACTCCTCTCTCACCCTCATCCATTCCCACTAAACCCACTGTATAATCATTTTATCTCCAAAATGGCCTTTGAATCGTCCACTACACCCTTCCTCTCCTCCTCCCTCCACTGCTTTCTCCATCCGAGGTTCCATCATGAATTTCCTGGATGACTATTGGCTTCTCACAGGCTTCCTGCTTTTGCACTTGCTCATCCCATCCCCTGCTTCCATTTTCTTTAGCCACAGCCAGGCAATATTTTAAAAATACAAATCTGATCATGTTACCTGAGGCTTTCTCAGAGCCTTAAGTATAATAATCAACATCCTAATAAGCCCCAGAGGCCTGCATCATCAGACCGACACCCCCAATTTCATCTTGCCCTTCCATGTATTCTGCTCTGTCTGGAACATTCTGACCGCCACCACACCCCCAATTCTACTAGTTACTCCTACTCACCCTTTGGCTCTTGGTTCAATGGCCACTTTCTTGAACTTGAGGAGCCCTCTTAACCTCCTTGAATCGGTCAAATTCCCATTTCTGGCTCTCCTGGCACGATGTATGACTTTCATCTGTAGCACATATCACAGTTACAGTTTTACACTTATCCACATAATTATTTGATTCATATCTGTAAGCCTTAGGGGCCCCACTTGATATAAACTTCATAAAGGCAGTGACTTTATCTTGTTCTATGCCTTAAATATACAGATGGGTGGATGGATGAATGGATGAACAGGTGTATATATGGGTGGGTGGGTGAATGGATGGATGGATGGATGGATGGATGGATGGAAGGAGTATAGGTGGATGGGAGTATGGATGAATGTGCAATGGATGAATGGGTGCAGGAAAAGATGGCTGAATGGATGGGTGACTGGGTTGGCATATATATGTAAGTAGGTATTATTGGATGATAGATGAGTGTATAGATGGGTGAGTAGATAAATGGGTGAAAGGATACTCTAATTTTCCCCAGCTTACTTAGACCTAATCATTTCTCCCTCTACTAGTCAATCTTCCCCCTATTTATTCAACATACACCAAGCATGTCTGATGTGCCAGGAATGTGCCCACAGTGCTGTCAGAGCCCAAGGAAAGAGGGATCACCAGGTCCTTGAAATTTAGATAATAGCTACTTCCAGTTAACACTACTGTGTGCCAGAGACCATCGTATGCTCTCCTCCTAGGAAGCATACTTCTTCCTCTCTACTTATCCAGAGCCTAGCAGTGTCTCAAGGGTTAATGTAGGTATTACTTCCTTCAAGAATTCTTCCTTGATCATCCAGCCTGGGCCTGATTTCCTGTCCTCAGAACTGCCCAGCACATAAGCTTTCCTGGTCTTTGTTCATAAACTACATCATGTTATCCTTTTTCTGTGAGTCTCTTCCACTCTACCAGACTCTAAGTAAGCTTCCTGGGCATAGGCTTCACATCACAGGGAAGGCCAATCTGTGGGCTGGGCATTGTACACACACCCCCTTACATAACTCTTACAGGAGCCTGAGGGAGTCATGATTACCTTATTTTATTTTCTATATATATATTTTTTAATGTTTATTTAAAATTTTTTTTTAACGTTTATTTATTTTTGAGAGACAGAGCATGAGTGGGGAAGGGGCAGAGAGAGAAGGAGACACAGAGCCCCACGCGGGGCTCGAACCCACAAACCACGAGATCATGACCTGAGCCGAAGTCAGACTGACTGAGCCACCCAGGCACCCCTACCCTATTTTCAATTGAAGGAAACTCTCTTGCCTGAGTTCACACAGATAGTAAGTGGTAAAGCCAGTGCTGCTAGGTGGGTTTGAATCAAAGGCCAAGGTCCTTAATTAGAACTTACCCCCAGCCTGAATATTTTCTCCAACAGCGGATGTAGCAGCTCCACCTGTGCCTGAATACTACTGGAGTGGGGAAGCCCCGGCCAACTGTTGAATACTCACCTCTCAGAAACTTTATTCTAAGCCAGAGTGAAGTTTGGGGTCACTGGGTAGCAGTTTCAGACGGGCACATTTTGACTTTGAAACTGCTACCCAGTGACCCCAATAATGCCCCCTGTGCAACCAGAACAAGCATGTCCCCTCTTCCACATGGCTGCTTGTCAATAATTTACAACCAGCTCTCATGTCTCCCCTACATCTTACTGTCTCCAGGGAGGAGCTTCAGAGAGAGAGTGCTGGAACTAGTCTCTGGAAGTAGAGAGCCTGTGTTCTTAACCTGGCTCAGCCACTGTCCACAGACCAGTACATTTCAAAACAAAATTAAGTAGGTGATTTGACAAGCAAGGGCATTAAAAAAAAAAACCAAAAAACCTTATCACCACCTCTCATCACCCTTGTTTCATAAAAGAAAGGGCATCCTGACACATGAAAAGTAGGGCAATTGAGAACTAATTTAGCTTTATGAAAACTCCCTACATTGTCCCTATTTCCCTCATTTCACCGTGTCCTGGTACAGACCCTGTGGGGGACTGGCCCAGGTCTGCAGGCTGCAAGGACCTCTGCTCCAACCAATTAAAGAAAACACCATCAGCCAGAAAAACCAGAACAGGGCACTCTGCCATCAGGACACCATATTACCCTATTTCAAGAAGGAAGGAAAAGCTGAGTGTGTCTGGCATGGTGAGGTGGCTGAGCTCAGGAAACAAGACAGACTTCTCCATTGTGTCACAGCGTCACGTCCAGTTTCTATCTTGGATTAGATGAGCAAAGCCTTTTCCTACTCTTGTAACTCTATAGGCACCCTGAAAGCAGCTCAGCAGACAGGAGCTGCCCAGGACCACATCACTCCCAAGTGGAATGTACTGGAAGTCAGGAGGACTGTTCTGGCTCAGTGGCAGAAGGCCAGTTTAAAAGCCTGGTCAGTTATGCAAAGACAGCAGATTTTCTTTTGGGGGCAGTTTTGTGCTTGATCTGATCAAAGCCTCTAACCCAAAGGCTTCCCGAATTCGTTTAATGTTCATGGAAGGCCTACTGCACGCAAACACTGGGCTCGCATTTGGAGTGCAAAGGTGGGCAAAGAATGACTTGGTCTCTGTCTTCATGGAGCTCAGAGTCTATTACGAAAGACAGATAGTAACCCAAGTGTAAGGGATAGGTGCAAACTTACAACTGTGACAGGTGCTAGGGCAGAGGCATGTGTTGCCCCGAGAGCATGAAATAAGGGAATTCCCCTAGTCAGTGGTCACGGAGGCTAGGACGGTAGTGACGAAGCTGAGATGGGAATGAAGAGCCAGCATTGACTAGGTGAAGAAGGAGGGAAAGCAACTTGCAGGCCAAGTGCCTGATGTAGGATGAGCATCCACCACATGAAGAACTGAAATAAGGCCAGTGTGACCACAGAGGGGAAAGCAATGGAAAAGAAAGCTGTGCAAGAAGATGAGGCTAGAGAGGTAGGTGGGGGGCTCATAGACTCCTTAAAGGCACTTGGTCTTCTTCTTTTTTTAATTAATTAATCTATTTATTTTTTTTTATTGCACTTGGTCTTTTTCTTAAGTGAAATAGGAAACCAATAGAGGATACTGAGCAGGCAAAGTGGCACAAGGTAAGTATTATTACTCAACAGCAGAGAGGCAAACTGGGGATGTCTGTTAACCAGACTTTGTGCTGATCACTTCACATCATATACATATATTGAACCATCATATTGTATGACTGAAACTAATATGATGTTATATATCAAGTATATCTCTTTATATTTTTAATAAATATTTTGAGAGAGAGAGAATGCATGCAGGAGAGGGGCAGAGAGAGAGAGAGAGCGATAAAGAGAGAGAATCTCAAGCAGGCTCCAAGCCATCAGCATGGAGCCGGATGTGGGGTTCAATCCCACGAACGATGAGATCATGACCTGAGCCAAAATCAAGAGTCGGACGCTTAACCGACTTAGCCATCCAGGTACCCATCAAGTATATCTCAATTTGAGAAATGGATGATGATGGTGGTGGTGGTGATAATAATACTGATAAAAATAATAATAGAGCTAATGTTCCTGAATGCTACATCCCATGCACTGCTTTAAGTATGCTTCAGTCTTCATGTTTGCCCTGTGAGACAGCCACTGTTAAGATCCCCATTTAACAGCTGGAAAAACTGAGGCACAGAAAGAATAAGTAACTTGTTAGCTTTAGGTGGTAGAGTTGGCAGATAAGGGAGTGAACTTTGAGCACCTAAAGAAATTACTCTCTTAAAGAAGTCAAAGGAGGGGCGCCTGGGTGGCTCAGTCGATTGAGCATCCGACTTCGGCTCGGGTCATGGTCTCATGGTCTGTGGGTTCATGCCCCGCGTTGGGCTCTGTGCTGACAGCTCAGAGCGTGGAGCCTGCTTCGGATTCTGTGTCTCCCTCTCTCTCTGCCCCTCTCCCGCTCGTGCTCTGTCTTTCTCTCTCTCTCTCTGTCAAAAATAAATAAACATTAAAAAAAAAAAAGAAGTCAAAGGACAGGGAAATGCTGTCCTATGCAAGAGAGCTCTGGGGACAGCAACCTGGAATAAACTTGATTTGTAACTTGGGCCTCCAGTCCATGTGGCTGGTTCTGTGAACAAGCACTCATCACGCACCTACCATGTGCTATGCACGTGTGGTAAGGACTGAGGACTTGGCAGGGACAAAAACAGTCCCAGAACTTACTACATCCCAGTGTGGACAAATGACAATGCATAAGTGGGCAAACAACGCAGATGATGTCAGGTGACAAAAAGGGCTATAAAGGAGAGACAACAAGGTAATGTGATGGGCAGTGACAGGCAGAGGGGTGGTACCTCTCTAGACAAGGTGGTCAGGGAAGGCCTTGCTGAGAAGGCAGCAAGTGACACCAACAATGAGAAAGCAATTGAGCCATGATCTTAGGAAGGGGGTTCCAAGCAGAGGGAAGAGTCGTGCAAAGGCCCTGAGGCAGGGGCAACCTTGGGGTGTTCATGGAGCAGAAAGAGGAGATGCTGCATCCTTCTGAGTGAGAAGGAAGAGATGAGAATGGAGACAGATGCTTCCAGAAACCCAGGCCCCTAGAGCCTTGTACTGGGATTTCATCCCGAGTTGATGGGAAGTCACTGGAGGGTTTCAAGCAGGAGAATGACACAGCTTGTTCTATGTTTAAAAGGGAGTGCACTGGCTGCGTGAGAATATGTTCTTCAAGGCAAAAGAGGATGCAGCAGGACCAGTCAGGTTGTGGCTGCATCAGATGAAGGTGGAGGTGGTGAGAAGGGTCAGATTACAATATATTTTTGCTAATGGATTAGGCGTGGGTGGGTTGAGGGAAGGGTTGAGGGGAGGAAATACAGGATAACTCCAAGGCTTCCAGCCTGAAAAACAGGGTAGATGATGGTGCAGTGACTAAAATGGGGAAGACTGTGGGAGGAGAAGGTTTGGGTGGGAGCTGGGAGGACACAGCTAAATCAGGAGTTGTGTTGTACATATATCCAGTTTGTTACTCTCTGAGATCACTAAGAAGAGGCCAACAAGGCAGCTGGACAGACAGGTTGGAGCTCAGAGCTGGCGTCAGGGCCAGAGAGCTCAGGTTGAGACACACAGGCATGGTAATTAGATGGTGATTAGAATTACGGGACTGGGTCGCTGGAGGAAGGAAATGCAAAAAAAAAAGGTCCAGGGCCCACAGACTGGGATCCTCCAGTGTGTGGAGACTGGGCAGAGGCATGGAGGCCAGCAAGGGAGGGTGAGGAAGGTGGCTAGAGAAGCAGTCTGCAAGGAGAATCTGGCCTGGCCCAGCTCTCTGCTGACAAACATGACACGTCATCTCAGGCAGCTTTTTCCCCATCTCTAGGACTCAGTTTCCTTTTTGTAAACAGGGATGGGGGGTGGCCCTACCCATCGCTGAGGTAGCTCCCCCTAGATCATTCTGTATACTCTTGTAGCCACTTGCCAGATGAAGAAATCAAAGCTCAGGGGTGCCTGGGTGGCTCAGTCAGTTGAGCCTCTGACTTTGGCTCAGGTCATGATCTCTTACAGCTCGTGGGTTCAAGCTCCACGTCAGGCTCTGTGCTGACAGCTAAGAGCCTGGAGCCTGCTTCAGATTCTGTGTCTCCCTCTCTCTCTGTGCCTCCCCACTTGCTCTGTCTCTCTCTCAAAAATAAGTAAACATTAAAAAAATTTAAAAAATTAAAAAAAAGAAAAATCAAAGCTCAGGCCTGACCACTTTGTTTCCAGGCCTCTTACAACAGGCTCATGCTGGGTGAAATACAAAATACAACAAAACATAGCCCAATGGCCCACTACCAAGGGGCCCAGGGCAGGGCAAGGGTATGGGACCTGGCATAGAATCCAGATCTTGCCACTTGCCAGTTTGATGACCTCGGGTGACTTTGGGCAATCCTGATCCTTAACAGTCACTTATCTGTAAAAGGCAGCCAATAATACCCACTGTGAGGGGCTGTTGCTAGAAATAAGTCAGGCAGCAAGCAAAGCACCCCACACAGCTCCAGGCATCTGGTCAATGCCACTTCCTTTCTCCTTCAGGAAGATTTCTTCCATGAATCAGAAGAAAAGGATTCTAGGGTGGCTCGACCCTTGCAAAACAACGCAGTTCTGCTGCCGCTCAGCCCTGGGGCTGCCAGCTCTGTGCCACCCCCGCCCCGCACCTGCATGGCAGGTGGAGTCTGCAAAGACTGACTAGTCAACCAGCAGGAGCCTGGGGCCCTGTGGGTCTGGGAGGCAGGACAGGGGCATCTGCCTCTACCGCTGGCCATAGCTGTAGACTGGAGCCTCTTCCCAGGGTGCATTAACTTGGCTGGCAAAGGGCCATGATAGGACAGTAGGGAGATACTGCAACAGAAAGCAAGTTGGAGCTTGGGCCAATGTGTTTGGCCCCGGTGACCTGGCTCCATGTCTCCTAGAAGCTGCCCTGGGGATAAGGCAGCCACTGGAGTCGGGGAGCTGGGCCTGGAGACTGGATTCCTAGCCCGGCTCTGCAACAATTAGACTAACAGCAACACTCATCGGGCACCTCCACTGTGCCAGACACCGAACTAGTGCTTTACCTAAGGGCTCTTCAGGCATCCTGCATGGATGGTGAATCTGTTCCTGTTGAAAAGATGAGGGAACTGAGGTCCAGAGAAGAGAAAGCCTTGCCTAAAGTCACCAGGCCTTCCGGATACTTCTCCTGAAGACATGTCAAACAGGAGGGACCCTGTTTGTAGCCTTATGTAGCCTGTATCTTGTGTGATCTGGTCTCTGCTTCCTTCTCCAGCCACACGGGCCCCCGGCCTCTCCCCAGTCTCAGGGTCTTCAGCCAGGAACTATACCGCAGCTTTCCATAGAAATGCCCAGAAAGCCTTCCCTGAGTCCTAGACTAGGTTGGGGTCTCCCCTTTAACCCCCTACAGTGAACTCTCTGTGGCCTTTGCTGCACTTTTCATGACTAATTACTTCACAACCATAACAATAGTGATCTGTGTAATATTTTGTTTGCCATCCTTCTCCTTCCTGTATCTGCACGATGCTTGGCACAGAGATGGTTCTTAATATGTTCGTTGATGGGAGAACAACCAAATGTGTGAACAATGAATGAGAGTATGAGCCACAAATGAATCTCCCTCTTGCAGAGAGGAGCTGGCTGTGATCCGGCCAGGAGACAGAACATTTGTATAAAGGGCCATCTCGCTCGGAATCTAAATCACAGAAACTGATAGAAACAGTATCTTCCAATCATGTGGACACTGCCCAAGGAGGCTTGTGTGAAGAGACCCCAAACTGTGTGCTGAGAGGTAGATACCCAGCTGCCAGCATGAGTTAGGTCCCCAGACCAAGCTGGCTTCTCTGTGCCCCCAACCCCCAATCTCAGACCCCAGCAGTGGCAGCCAGTCTTTGGGTTCCTGCAGGAGATGGTGACGAGGGGGCAGTGGTCAGACTTGCCTCTTGTGTTGCAAGGGGAAGTGCGCCCTGTTTCACTTCTGCTTTGAGGCGAGACACATCCTGTGTGTCAGACCACCCAGAGTGCTCCTGTCCTCCTGGAGCCAACCACCAACAGCAGCCAGTGTGGAGATCAGGCACTGGAGAGCCTGGGAACATGGCCCTCATCGCCACGCAGGGAGCCCAGGCCCCAAGCCCTGTCCTTCCTCCTTCCAGGACGTGGGTGACCCACCATGGAAGCCACGTTTAGTGGGCTTCTTTCTCCCATGCCCCACCTCTTTCTAAGGGAAGAGTCCTGGGGGTGGAGAATCCCTGAATTCAATCCTTCCCCTGCCATGTGTGTGCTCAGCAACCTTGGGTAAGTTGCTCCACTTCCCTAAGACTCAGTTTCTTCTCTGAGGAGTGGGGTACCACCACCTATCCACCTCCCTCAGGGCTATTCTCAGACTTCTAGAACTAGGACAATGGGTGCACACTTGCTTGGGGTTCAGAGTAAGAGCTCTTGTTATTCTGCTTTCTTTCTCTCCCTTCCCAGGCTTCAGACTAGCTGGTGCTGGACTAGGTTCCTGGCGAGCCTGCCAGACACATTCAAAACAGAAGGTTTGGGGGCGCCTGGGTGGCTCAGTCAGTTAAGCATCCGACTTCAGCTCAGGTCACGATCTCATGGTTCATGAGTTCAAGCCCTGCATCGGGATCACTGCTGTCAGCACAGAGCCTGCTTCAGATCCTCTGTCCCTGACTTTCTCTGCCCCTCCCCTGCTTGCACGTGCATGTGTGCACGCTCTCTCTCTCTCTCTCTCTCTCAAAAACAAATAAAACATTAAAAAATAAGACAGAATGTTTGGTTTCCATTAGGGGAGTGTTTACATGGCTGCCTTAAAGTTATGGAATTTTTTTACATCACTCAAACCACTTTGCAAAGCTGATGGCATTGGATCCTCAACTGTGACCCCTTGAAGGAGGCAGAAGAAACACTGTCATTGTCCCACCCCCAAACCTGAGGTCCAGTGGGGTGAACAGACTTGCTCAGGATCAGGATCGCACAGGTAGTCAGCATTAAAGTCAAACAAGAACTGTAGTGACTTCACCTGATTGTGCAAGGTCTCAAAATATTCTGTAACACTTATCCCCTGGGGTCTCACACCAATCCCCCAGACTCAGTGTGCTTTCGGAAGCTTGGGCAGGGTCACACAAAGGAAGAAATGGCAGGCTGAACCTGGAAGCAGGGTTTTGGATCACTGAAGAGAAAGAGGACAATGAAAAAGGATCATTCCCTGTCTGCCCCATCTGAGAGGCCTGCCACCACCTTGAAGCCTGGTACATTTAAAGCCTGTTCTACCCAGGGGCACCTGGGTGGCTCAGTCAGTTAAGCATCCGACTTCAGCTCAGGTCATGATCTCATGGTTCATGAGTTCAAGCCCCACGTCGGACTCTGTGTTGACAGCTCAGAGCCTGGAGCCTGCTTCAGATTCTGTCTCTCCTGCTCTCTCTGCCCCTCCCCTGCTTGTGCTCACTTGCTCTTTCTCTCAAAAATAAATTTTAAAAAAGCATTAAAAACAAAAAAAAAGCCTGTTCTACCCAGATCCAGGACCAGGAAGAACAAAGCCAGACAGGTGAGCAAGGTGTCGAGGCTCTGTCCCTCCACCAACCCCTCTTGCCCCCCACCCGGGGTGCAGCCCCAGAGTCCAGGCTGGCACAGGGCTTCCAGACAATGGACCATTTGTCACTCTGGTTTATACACTGGAACTTGACAACACCAACATACCTCCCTCTGGAAATCAGTTGTTGAAAATTCGGCCTTAGTAGGGCAGGTTTGGAGAAATTGCTCTCCAGTTTTCTCCCCCATCAGGTTTTAGGCAGTCATGTTCTCTTGTTTGGTCTGGTGACAAAGCCCTCCAGACCTCCAGAATCCCTTCTCTAACCCATCCTCCTCACCTACCCAGAACTCTTACACAACCTTCAAATCCCAGCCCAAATGCCCCTTTCTCCAGTCTTCCAGTTGCCCTACATAGAATTAGCTCCCCACCTCTATTTCTGTAGTGCTTTACCTGTTTCCCTCCACCAAGAATGAAAGACCGACATTGATTTGGCTTTGCATAAAGCCAAAGCTTTGCATTCAGCTTTGGTCAGCTGAATGAATGAATTCAACCAATTCTAAATAAGCACCTACGTGTGATGGGCACTTACAGTGGAGGACGCAAGGATGAGCAAGATGTGCTCTCTGCCCTCAAGGAGATCATATGTTATTGGAGAGCCTAGCTATATGTACAAGGAAAGAGAAACACAAGAGCAGTGCCACAGCATGTAAACACTAAATATGACCAGGATTCTAATCCTGGTTCTGTCCACAACTTGTAGTGTGGCCCTAAGCAGTTCTCTTAGCCACTCTGGCCTTGGCACCTAGAAAGAGTAATGGCTATAGGAGATTGGGAATGGGGCTGCCATCAAGAAAGGATTTAAAATCCATAACCAGGGGCAAGTGGCATCTATCTTCTCTTCCAAAGTCACAGGAAAGAGGGGCTCGCCATCCAGACCTTTTACCCAATCAGCATCTGGTTCAGGTTGTCTCAACCTTGACACTAATGACATGTGGGGCTGAATAATCCTTTTTGTAGGGGCTGTCCTATGCATTATAGGGTGTTTAAAAGCACCAAGGAGATGCTTACCACAGTTGTGACAACCAAAAGTGTCTTCCAACATTGCCAAATGTCCTTCAGATGGGGGCTAGTTGGGTACCACTAGCTAGCTCCTGGTTCTCCTCCAGTGCTATATCCAAGGACCTGGAAAAGGGGTGGGGGTTTTGGAACAGCATCTGGACGAAAGTCTCACAGGCTTGCCTCTGGCAGACCCCTGCCAACCCTCTCAAGCTTGTGTCTGTTCAGCTTCTGAGGACACTCAGGATGAGGACAGGCAGGACATTTCACCTTGTAAAGTGGCGTCTTTCCTAGGACAGTACATGGTCACACCTATCTGATGCTCCCAGAGTGTGGAGAGGAGAAGAACCCAAAATGTGAGCTACTAGGATTGGATGAACAACAAAGACATTAGGGAAATGTTTCTCTTCCAGGATGCCCTGGGCTTAAAAATAAAATTCTCTGGGGTTGCCTTGTTGGCTCAGTTGATTGTCTGACTTTGGCTCTGGTCATGATCTCACGGTTCATAGGTTCGAGCCCCATATCAGGCTCTCTGCTGTCAGTGTGGAGTCTGCTTTGGATCCTCTGTCTCCCTCTCTCTCTGCCCCTCCCCTGCTTGCTCACTCTCTCTCTCTCTCTCTTTCTCTCTCAAAAATAGATGAACTTTAAGTTAAAAAACAATTTTTTAAAAACTCTCTGTCTCTTTAAGAGACACCTGAAGATTAACAGGGAGAAAGTGAGCATGGATAAGCAGTCTGACATAATCCACAGTGCACAGAGAGGAGGTAAGAGACTCAGCTCCTATCACAGCTGTCACCAGCTGCCTGAAAGACTGACAGGGACCTTCATTCCCTCTTGGCACTCAGCATTCCTGTTGGTCAAGGAGGACAAAGATCTGAAATTTTGTGATTCCTAAGGTTTCTCCCAGATTCATTGCCAGAGGAATTCAGATGAAAATGCCAGGGCTCAGAGAGAGGGGTGTGCTTGCTGATGGTCACACAGCAACTCCCCATACCCCCTCCCCCTTATCACCAGGGTGGGAAGAGATTTTCTTCCTGGAAGGACTATGTGCTGATTCACTGAGGAAACAGATGAATCTTGCTGCAGCCAGAGAAGCAGATGGAGAACAAATCTGAAGACTGGTAGGAATGAGTTCTTGGCACCTGCTTTGCCCCCCACCACCCATGCATTCCAGGCCAGGCTTCAGGCAAGTGTGTGGCATGGCCTGAGGTCCAGGAGCTGCCGGACACACTTGCAGGCTGAAGTCAGAGGCTGCGGGCCGGAAGGGAAGGAGCAGACAGTGCCTTCCAGATAGGAGCCTGGGGGAGAGGAAAAGCCACTGGCACCCGCTCAAAGTCTCTGCATTTTCCCACCAGAGCACCTGTATGTGAGGCTGTTCACATGCTACATGCATCTGCACACCAGTAGGGCTGTACCACACACACACATTACAGTCAACTGAATGGAATAAGGGGCCCCTGGCCAGAGGTCCAGGTTAGAGCAGTGGTGATGCCTCACTGACCCAGCACCACCAGGAGGTGATGGGGACAGCACAGTGAATGGGGGCTGGGCTCTGGGGTCTCCCAGACCTGATTCCCAGCCTCGCTGTTAGCTGTGTGGCCCTGGACTCCACTGCCTGGGCTTTCCACTCTCATCTGGTATGACAGTGGTTGATAAGATTACATGATGCAGTGGCATATAATGTACGCTACATTGCCCAGAACACAGGAAACACTCAAGAAATGAAGTGACTGTTATTATATGTACCTGAAATGTTCAGGATAACTATAAATTGGCTTCTATTCATCTTTCTGTCCCACTATTTTCTATTGTGTGCACATGCATACTATTTTCTATTTTCTGCACATGCACACTATTTTCTATTTTCCATCCATGTTAGCAAAGCCACACAGACTTCCTTAGGGTCTTAGGTGTAAGTCATGTACTTCTTCCTTGTAATACCCGAAGTTTCCATTTTAATTATTTTTGACGGATCTCTTCCTACAAAAGGGGATATGGGCTTCCATACCTATTCAATGTAGTACTTGGCAGTTGCTGGCCCAGCTGCATAGCCTTGGGCGGCCTGTGTAGCTCTCAGTCTGCTCCCACTGCCATCTTGCTGTCAATTGTCATTTTACTCAGCTGTCAAGTTCTCTGCCTCTACTGTGTTGCTTTTTGGTGAGAATCATATTTCCAGGGTGGTTACACTGGATATAAAGTACTCAGTAAGAAACCCAGAGAAGAAATCTGGAACAGGGTTTCTCAAATGGACCATGGATAGCAGTGTTTATAGTGCAGAGTCCCAGACCTCATGAATCAGAATCTCTGGGAGAAGCTCTGGAATCTGCAAATTATGTGAGCTCTTTTACATAGGAGCATTGGAGAACCACAGGTGGGGGCCTAAGACAGCTACTACTTCTGCTTTGAGGCCTCCCTGGCTTATTTCCATTCCTTTGGTAGAGGGTAAGGGCGTTACTCTATCTCATTTCTTTTCCCACTGGGTTTTTCTGCATCTCACACTCTGTGTGGTTCTCCACCCCAAATTTGTTTCTCATTCAGGAGGCCAACTGGTGCTGCCCCAAGTGTACTAGGGCCTGGGCACACCCCAGCACAACCACAAAACCGAGAAATGTCTCCAGAGCTGCTCAGCTTCAGGCAACAACCCTGTTCATGATGAGGAGTCAGGACAGCATGGTCAGAAGGCCCTCTTCCTGCTCTTGGCAATGTGTCACCTCTGCCAACAGCAAAAACTTCCCAGCAGAGGTTCTTTGGGACCTAGATAAGGCAGCATGACCACAGCAGCTAGTGGTGTACAAGCCCTCTGGCCCAAGTAGGACACTGGGCTCAGCCTCTTGAACACTCTGACTCCTATACATCCCACAAGGCCCAAGGCTACTTCCTCTTTGAAGACTAGCCTGTCCACTCCAGCCCTCTGATTATTCCCTTCTCTAAACTCCTGGGGTTCACAGAGTCTGGGGTAATCATCATAACAGCTGATGTTTAAGGAGGGGCACAATGTTCCAGGCACTGTCCACACTCTTTACCCACATTTTCTCCCGTGGTTTCAAGACCCTGTGAGGTGGTACTAGTGTCTCATTTTACAGATGAGGAAACCGAGGTTCTGAGAGGTACAGTAACTTACTCAGATGCACATGCCAGCAAGTGGCTGTGCCTGAATCTGAATCCAGACACTGGCCTCCTGTGTCTGCCCCCTTAACTGCCACACTACTGACTGTAACCAAATGCCTGGAAAAACACTGGGCCTGGGAACCAGAGGACCTGGTCCTCATCCCAGTTCCACCTAGACCCTGGAGCAGCTCACTCCATGTTTCCTTAACTAGGAGAGTATGAAAGGGTTGGACTAGATCACCAAGAACCCCTCTGCTCTAAGGCTCTTGTCTTACGGGACCACCCTCATCCTCTCCTACACTGGGGTGACCCAAGTATGTCATGCACATGTCTGGGTTTTGATGGCCTATTTCTCAACATGAATAAGTGCCCTCCATGACTTAATTTAGGGAAAGAGATTGACGATCCCATGAAGATCTTCCTTACAGTCCATGTGTTCCTCCTTTGGGCCGGGCCCTGTGAGGGGCTCTGCCATGTGCATCTGCTCCCTTGGTCTCACCAGCTCATTCACTCAATTCTCATTGACTGGAGAGTGTGCCAAAGAAATTCTCAACCTAGGATGCTAAAAGGGGTCAGCAAATAATTGCATTGTCACAAGCACAGAAGAAGAGCAACACTCAAGGGAAGTATATGTGGGGGGGGGGAGGGGCGGGGGTTGGGAAGAAAGGTGAGGCTATGTCATCTCTATTTAACAGGTGAGGAACCACACTTGGGAGGCAGAACATTCCTAGCTCTCACAGTGAAGAAATGGCAGGACTGGAATTTAAACCTGGGTCCTCTTAGCCCCAAGTTTCCTGCCCTTCTCTCTCCACTGAGGAATGGTTATTCACATTTATACACCTGGTGTGAGGCTTCCAATATGCATGCACACATCCCTCATGTCTAACCAAACCACACACTTCCTCAGGCCAGGCTTTCTCTGCACCTGGGCAGCAGGCATGGAGGGAGATGGACAGGCCTGAGGGGCAGATGGGGAGGACTAGGATGGAGCTGGAGGGGGACTGAGTTCTACTCCCAGATTCTGGCTTGGATGAGTGGGTGGAAGGAGGTGCTGGTCAGAGAAAGGAAGAATTTGGGGGAACTGGGGTTCAAGGGCATGAATATTTCAGGCTCAGTTCTGAAGGGTGAGTGGCTAGCATTCTAGCTTCTTCTAGCCACCTCTTCTTCCACCAAATCACTCTCTGGGCCTTCTTTTCCCAGGTCATCTTTGTGGGTTTTTTGGGTTTTTTATTTATTTATTGAGAGAGAGAGAATCCCAAGCAGGCTCCATACTGTAAGCACAGAGCCTGACACAGGGCTTGAACTCACGAACCATGAGATCATGACCTGAGCTTCAGTCAAGAGTCAATGCTTAACCAACTGAGCCACTCAGGCACCTCGCTCAGGTCATCTTTGGAAGAGAGGAGGAAAGTAGGATACTGAGGACCACACATGACTATGCCACATGATCCAATCTGAACAGACCAGTGGCTGCCGTGTCCAGCAACATCATGCAGGAAGCTGGTTCAGAAACATGGCAGAGGATTTCGCATCTGGGAATGTCAGAACAGCTGATATTTGTTTACAGCCTGCTAGGTAATAAGTGCTTTCATATACATCTATCTTCTGGTCCTCCCACAATCCTAGCAGACAGCCTCCCATAAATGAAGGACACTGACGCTTGAAAAACAGTAAAGGTTTGTCGGAGGGAAGGAAAGGTGAGAAAGGGAAAGAAAATGGATTTTTATCAAGGACCTGTTCCTCACCAGGAATCAACCTCTGTGTTTTCACATGTATTAACAGATCTATTCTCTCAAAATCTCTACATGTACTATTAATAGCTCCAATTTACAGATGAGGAAATGCCTCCATTAAGTAATTTAAGAACCCAGTGCAGAGAGATTCAGATGCAACGCCCAGTGCCAGGCTCTCGAGTCCAGAGTTCATTCATTCACTCCACATATTCAGCTGATACCTTTTCTCCAGCATCTATTATTATGCTGCACATTTAGGAACAAAGAGGTAAACAAAACAGGCAAGCTTCTGTCATGCTAGATTGTAAATGTACCAAGCGTTGCCAGAGAAGTACAAGGTGCTGAGGGAAGACCTGACAGGTAGCCAACTGTGCTTCCCTGGAGAAGCATTTGAGCAAAGAGCAGATGAACAATGACCAGGAGTTAGCAGGGCAGAGTGAGCCTGGAAAGGAGGAGTGTTCTAAGCAGATGGAACAGCATGTGCAAAGGATCTGAGCTGCTAAAGAGTTTATGATGCTCCGGGTGGTTAGAGGAATAATAGCCTGGGACCAGGTAAGTGGTGGGCATGATCAGAGTAGTTTTTTTTTCTTTTCTTTTTTCTTTTCTTTTTCTTCCTTCCTTCCTTTTCTCTTTCTTTCTTTCTAGTTTATTTTGAGACAGAGAGAGAGATAGTGTGTGTGTCTGTGTGCACGCATGCCCATGTGAGCAGGAGAGGGGCAGAGAGAGTGGGAGAGAGAAAGAGATCCCAAGTAGGCTCTGTGCTGCAAGCTGACACAGGGCTCTATCCCACGAACCATGAGATCACGACCTGAGTCAAGATCAAGAGTGGGACACTTAACCGACTAAGCCACCCAGGCACCCCCAGAGTGGTTTTTAAATAAGACTCTAACTGCTAAGTGGAGGATGGCCTGGAGGGAAAGCAGAGGTGGGTTAGGGGGCTCTCCTAGCCACGTGAGAGGAAAAGGAAGATGAAGAAGGGCTGGGCCGGGAGTGGTAGCAGAGGACTTGGGAAGAAGTGAGTAGATTTGAAAGCTACTGAGGAGGTAAATCCACAGGGCTTGTGTGGAGAGATGGAGGGGGAGGCAGTGGCAGTACCTGTCAGGTACCCCCAGGCTTGCAGCCCCTCACCCCTACTATCAGGGCAAGGTGCTGCAGTTGAGGCACCATGCTAGATCTTATCTCTGTAAGAAGTGGGTTCTAAACCTTGGAGTCAATAGAGACTTTGTTTTTTTTGGAATGCCATGACATCCATGTGCCACACCTGGGCTCACCCACTTAGCAACATTCACTCCAACAGCACAAGCCTGCAATTGCGTATGGTATTATTTGCTCATTAAGTCTGAAAGAAACTATTTTACTCCTGCCCAAAGGCCTGTAAAAAGACATCTTTCAGTAAATCCACCACCAGACTCTCCAAGACAGTGAATTCTCCTCACCTTCTGTGGCTGCCTCATTTGCCACTACGTCCCTGGCGACGGGGCCCGACTGCCCAGCCAAGGATGGGGTCGCTGCTGCCAGGAACCAGGCTGGGCCAGAGACGCCGCACATGGCACTTTATTCCTGCTTCTGATATATACAGGTATGTACAGTTGGTGTGAGCCTATGGTACACTATTTCACAAAATTATCTTACATCCTGTGCACACTTCTGGGCGGGAAGTGGCAGACTGCTCTGAAAAGCCCACGGCTAGTGGAGGGAAAGGATGCTCACTGGAGCCACCCCCACTCCAAAGACATTCACGGGGGCTGCACGCCCCCTTCCCCAGTACTGAGGCCCTCCCACGGACCATCTGGACCTCCCACCTGCTCTCAGCGCTAGTTTCTTCCTGAGTCTTTCTCCTCGAGTGGAAGAACATTTTGTGGGGGAGGAGGAAGCAGCAGCAATGGCTCCCACTCACCGACGGTGGCCCTGCTGCCTGCCACCCAGAGCCTGACTGCCGCTATTGGACGTGGACAGCAGGAGTGGAATCCTCCCCGTGCTGTGGGCCCTGGTGCACCCTGGCCTCACGGGGCGCTAGCATGCATCTTCTCCAGGCAGCTCATCCAGAACGTGACCAGCCGGTTGTCTCGGTTGATGCAGAAGTCCGTGAAATCCCTGAGCAGCCGATCAGCAAACTTCTCATCCCCTGTGGCACTAGATCGCCACGTCTTGGTCAGCATGGTGTTGTAGGCCCAGTTGTAGCCAACCCGCTCCTCACAGAACATGTTCTGGTTAGTGGAGCTGGTGGAGTTTCGCCGACGTCGCTGCTGCCCCGAGAACTTTCGCCTGGAGTAGGGCAGCTGCAGGAACACCGTTCCTGAGAAGCAAGATGCCCTGTGTCACCACCACCACGGGGAGGGTTCCCAGGGCAGATGTGGTGGCTCTGCAACCATAGGCTCAATCAAGAGAAGAAGCCCCCAAGCATAGGCTCCTGCCACAGGGACCCACCTGCCCCACGTTTTGCCTGCAGGGTCTCACCTGTAACATGGATGTACTGAGGCTTGTTCTCGGCAGGAAAGTTAAAAGCAGAAGCAGAATATTTATCTTGTACAAACCCAAACCTAAGGGAAGGACGGGAAGACACACAGATTAGGGCCTCCTCAGCTAAAGGGACAAGGGGAACAAATGTGACTAAGAGGACTGACAGCCTGAGCTAGAGGGGCCTGGAAAGATCTCTTTCAAGATGGAACATTCAAGGGGCGCCTGCATGGCTCAGTCAGTTAAGTGTCCGACTTTGGCTCAGGTCATGATCTCGCAGTTTGCGGGTTTGAGCCCCGTGTTGGGCTCTGTGCTGGCGGCTCAGAGGCTGGAGCCTGCGTCAGATTCTGTGTCTCCCTCTCTCTCTGCCTCTCCCCCACTCATGCTCTGTCTTTCTCTCTCTCTCTCTCTCTCTCTCTCAAAAATAAACATTAAAAAAAAAAAAAAAAAAGATGGCTGCTTCTTTTCTCCCATCCCGTACCTCTTCTCTGCCTCTCACTGGAATCCACATCACGCCCTATGTGGGGCAAGGTGCCCATCCACATGCTTGAGAGGGGAAGGTCCTTATCTTAATTCACCTAGCCACACCTCTTTCCCTTAGTTCTCCCAGACAAACACATAGTAGGCCCTCGAACAAGGCTCTGAATTAAAATAGAATAAATTATCTTAACTGAAATCCTCTTCTTAAAAATGAGGCACACGATTCTAGGGCTCTCTGCTTTGCTGTGTTCTAGAAATGGGCAAGAGGAGCCACTTTTCATCTATGACTTATTAGATTCTGCTTCTCATCTATGGCTTGTTCTATTCCGGGTTTTTCTATTTCCATCACACACATTTATTACAGCTCTACCTGCTAAGTGCTGTAAAGGACACGTTAACAGATGTGGCTCTCGCCCTGAGTCTGAGAGGTTTATGTAATGAAGGCAGCAATGTAGGTAGAACTAAAGGAGGTAAAACACCTGTCTCCTTTTCACTGCATCCTCTATATAAGCTGTCAGCTTTACACTGACATTCACTAATTATTTATCAAAGAACACATGAAATCAAATATGCAAGTTAAATGGACAAGCTAATGTGCACTCAAAGCTCTGTCATGTATAGGCTGACCCTATCATGTGTAGGAATGGCTCTGGATTTTGCCTTTCTTCCTCTCCATTTTCCAATTAAGGCTATTTATTTACTAGCATAGATCAGCCTGACCAGACTCTTGCCTCATTTCTTCTTTAGATCACGAGGAAGACCTTTAAGTTTAAAAAGGCAATTTAAACACATGGTGCTTGGCCCCCTCACTGTCCACTTGGGGAGCACATGAGCCAGGACTATGGTGAGGGCGGGGCGGGGGGGGTGCTCAGTCCCACCCAGACAAAAATAAAGGAGGAGCTGGGGAGCCACAGCAGGGGTAGGATGGATGGATCAGCTTCTCTGGACCCATCTCTAACTCCATCCGAGATGAATCTTATGGATGGGCTAATGTTTCCTTTTGGAGCCACATTCCAACCTAGAGTTCCATTCTGTGCAAAAGCTATTCTGGGCAAGGCACATTGCCTTGGTGCGTAAACGGAAACAAAAATGAGAAAAATGCATACCCTTGTCCCCCAGGGACCCCTGAACTAGTGTAATAGATGGATAGAGTGTATTGGAAAAAAAGGAGGGATTTAGAGAGGAGAGACCTGAGAATCTGTGGTGGAACAAGACTGACAGGTGTAGAACAGGGGTGGGGGCTTAGGGGAGAAGGTTTAGTGGGTAAGGTGGGTCTGGGTGGAGAAGGGGGAGCAGGGTGAGGTGGGGAAGGGGGAGCATGTTTAGGTATAGGGACACACAGTAGAGTCCATGCAGTGATACACAGAATAGAAGACGTGAAGAGTCTGAAGGCTGAAAAAGCACTCTGAAGAGGACAGGGCAAAGTTTAGATATGACTAGGATCTAGATGAGTTTGGATCAGGAGGGGAATGCTGTGAAGAAAAAAGCACATCTGACAAATAAAGGCCATGTCCTGAGTGACATCTAGTCACCAAAATCCAACGACCACCCAATGATATCCATGGGAAGCATCAGACCTGCTTATAAACTTGTCAGTTGGCTGGGGTCTTCCTAATAATACCTACTGCCTACCAAGAGCTTCTTAGGTGCTCGGAACTCCAGAGAACCCTCCCGACAACCCAGTGAAGGGTGAGAAAATGAAGGTGAAGCAGTTCCAAAACTTGTTCACGGTTCCTCAGCCAGATGCTGGTGGAGGCGGAGGTGCACCAGGCTTGTCTGCTTCCTGCATCGAGGCCCTTTGCCACCAATCCACTGTACTCCCCACCTTTTGCCCCCAATCAGCACCCACTCCTGCTGAAAGAAGCAGCCAGTCTATGGTGGGCAGGGGGCAGGAGGGAGGTTCGTGGTGGGGTGGTAACAGCTTAAGATGTTTGAATAAGATGACAGGACACTGAAGAAGGTGCAGAGAGAGGATTATGGAAGCAGGAACAGAGGACTTACTTCTGCCATGATTAACATGAAGTGGACATTGCCTAGTGCATTCTGGAGACAAAGCTGGACTGGTTTGAGGGGTAGACAGCTAAGCCCAGGAAAGCCCTTTCCTGGCACACATATTAGGCGCCAGTAAAAACCTATGGACTTATCTATTGCTTTTTAACCCTTCATTATCTTTTCAACGTGTGTCTAGGGGCTTGAAACACGTTTTACAGTTTTTCATCTATGTCATCTCCTGGACAGCTTGGACCAGGGTCTTGTTGGAGGCTAAGGAGGGAGCTCTACGCTCTCCCTTCAACTGGAAGAAAATAATGAGGTCCGAAAAACAATAGCTACAGGAACTGACAGGTAATGCTTATCTCTGAAACCAAGGCAAAGGGTCCTGTTGGAGGTCAGCAGCAAGGCTGTCATTGGTGGGCCAGATCCGTTTCCCCAGAAATGAAACAAACTGGGTTTGGGTTTGGTAATTGCTGGATAGTCACTGATGCCCTCCCACTATACCTTCTTGCTCAGGGACCAACCTGTGTGCAATGGCTTCCTGGAAAAGGTGCATTCGATCCCAGTATGTTTCCGGTTCAAAGCCTAAAAGGAGAAAAGAATAAAAGCAGGGGTGTGATTCCAAGGTTTGTAATTCTTCCTGGCTTTGGCCTTCTGTAAACTTCACTTCTCTTGGCCATTTCTCCCCTGTCCTTAAGCACGCTTTTCCACACTACCTGCTTTTGAAAGACCAGCCTCTGTCCCAAGGACCAATTGTGTTTTCTCACCATCCCTTCCCCAAAGCTCTATCAGGTTCTGAAAGGCACTCGTTGCTCACACTCAGCAACGAGTGTGAGCTACCGGAACTTGATGTAAGCCTCGTTCTAATGACTCCCTATACCAAAAGTGGAAAGGAACATGATGTTAAAGTACAAACAAAAGATAAGCTTTACATGCGTGTTATCTGCTTCTAAGGAGAAAAAAAAATTTTTTTATTACCAATGTTCCATTTCCCTACAAGGAAAGACAATATTATAAGCTCCATTTTAGGAATGGGGAAATTGAAGCAAATAAATACGAAAATTATTTTTGGAAAAGTGATAGGCTGGGGAGGGCAGGAGGGCACAGAGGTGCCTTTTCTCCATTGCCCGCATCATTGCTCCAGCCTCGCTTCTTCTGCACAGCTGGTGTGAAGACTGAGAGCTGATGAGGAGGTGGAGGCTGAGGCCAGGTGTCACACAGCAACAGGCAATGGACCAGCACTGCTCTTGGGACCAAGATGCTGACGGCTGGAGGTGCAACTTCACGAGACATGAAAACAGGGGCTCTGTACGTTTTGGAATTTTCTATCTAGGATACATTTGAAGGTTCTAGGCAACTAAAGAGCAAAAAAGAAAGAAAAAAGGCTTTGGCTTTAATAGGAAAAACACGTACAGCAGCTTCCTCATCAGATGTTTAAGATTTTGTATCCACTGTTATTGGAAGGGGAGATAATAGGAAGAGAGTAGCACAGAAGCAAGAAAATCGACTTTTAGATTTAAGCCCTTATTCCTTTAAACTAGGCCTCCTTTCTTCAGCGGTAACCATGTAACCATGGCAACCAACAGAGGATGCTGGTCTTAAAGCCTGGGTTACAACTGGCAGGGAAAACCATCAGCTCACACAAAAAATGTCCTCCAATGCCAGCCTTGCCAGCAATCCTGTGCTGTTACAGTGAAGGTGGAAAACCCCAGAAGAATCTCTGGCTGGTGTGGGGGAAGTGTCTCCTGAGCATATTAAAAACAGTAGCATGAGGCAGTTGCCTGGCTTGAAATCATCAGATACGAATATAATCATGTGGCATTTCAGGACTGTAATGGTCCTCTTAGCTGCTGTGAGGTTAGAGAATGTGTGTGTATGTGTGTGTGTGTGTGTGTGTGTGTGTGTGTGCTCGCGTGTGTGTATGTGTGTGTGAAGAGCACTCTGTCAACTCTAAGGATCACAGATCTATGCCCTCTAGTGGCTCTGTGGGGCCCACCTGGAACCCCAGCCATCACTGGAAACACTGTGTCTACATAAAAATGTCTTCTGAGATGTAAACAAAGAATATACAGACAGGCCTTTGGAACACAAGCTGTTTGTACCACCGGGGCAGCCTGTCACGAAAGGTGCAGGGACACTTAGTGTGGTCTCCCTGACCTGGAGGGACCTCTCACCCCTGGGCTGTTCTCTTCCACCAACCATGATGCAGACTTACATGGACAAAAGAAGAAACCACTTCCCTTACACCAGAAGTTTTTCCATTCACACTTACAATTTCTACATCTGAGAAACCAAAGGGCTACTGGTTTTTTTTTAACTTTTCATTTTAAAAAAGGTCATCTGTGAGTTCACCAAGAGCTCTGGAGGAGCTCTTTATACGTTCATCACAATGGGCAACTAATTGGTGATAAAAAGTTCTGTGCTGTGTGAAGTAAGTCTTGTTCCTTCTGTCTGTCCTACACCTGCCCTCAGAGATCGGCTGGGCTCAGGTGGAGCAGCAGGGTGCCTCAGCCCACTGTCTCCCCACGTTTAGATTGACAGCCCTCTCAGGGGAAGGGCTCAGAGCCCTGCTGTCCTCCTATGAGCCCCCTCCTGCTCTGTCTTCCTTGCGACGCAGGACTCGAGCCACATGTAGTGTTCCAGGTGCTGACACAGTACAGCTTTGCAAAATAGGACGCTGTATCCTGTTCTGCTTTCAATGCCTCCCTTAAGGTTCAAATTCCCACAGCCCAAGCCAGTAAGGCTGGAGCACAGAAAGGAGAGTGTGGGGAGAATACCAGTGCCACTCGTGATTTACAGTGTATCATACCTTCTCCCACTCACCATCTGCTCCAGGTCTCACAAGGGTCTTCCTGAGTTGGCAAGGCAGCTTTAAACTTTATGTGCTCTCATTTGAGGGATAAGGAATTTGAAGCTCAGAGACATTAAGTGACTTACCCAGGGTTACCCAGCCACTAAGTGAAAAACCAGCTTTAAACTTAGATCATTTTGATCCCTTGTCCAAAGGCTCCCTCTGTGCACTAGGCTGTGTCAATTAGACACCTAGAGAGGTGGCCTTACTCATGGAGATAGAACCTCCAGAGGGGAGTATCTCTTACTATCGAACAGATGCTCACTGCCCTCCTTGAGCAGGCAGCTGATGTTGAGTGGGATGAAGAGCTGAGCTCGAAGTGGATCGCCATACAGGTAACTGGGCAGCGCAAAGGGACCCTCCAAAACGGGGACCAACAGAAAGCCGCAGGAAGTAGCTTTTCGATGCCAGCCTTGGACCTGGTGGGAAGCACAGAAACAGTGTCATCTCCAAGTTAATTCAGACAAGAGAAAATACTTCCCAAGGAGCGAAGCCGCCACAGTGGCGGCATACATATTGATTGGCATGTTCATTTATTAATGTTCACTGGATCCAAACCAATCCTGGTCAGGAAAATGCACAGTTTAACCTCCTGACAAATACCTGAAAAACTGTGAGTTAAGCACACAGCTCGTCCTCACAGCTTTATGCAACTTAAGTGTTTCTTCTGGAAGGAAGAGACTGGAGAGAGCTATTTCTTGCCTCCTAAATCGCCTTCTCATTCTACAGGATGTTGTAGGAAGGTCACAGGATATAAGTTAAGTCCTTCTAATTATGTCCTTTATCAAAAATTTACTAAGTCCAAAGTATCAAATAGGAAAACAATCCACTCAAGCTGGCTGAAAGGGACATGACGCAGGGTGCGAGATGACTGTGGTGGCCTCTGGCCAAAAGCGATAAGCCCTGACCTGGCAGAATGAGAGCCACTCTCCCACAAACTCCCAAAAGCTGTCTGTCCAAAGATTGACTGAGAACAAAAGTTAACTGTGGCAGCAAGACAAACCTCCCCATCAATAACATTTTCTCAGAGAAAAGTGGCAATTTTCTACATTTTAAGATATTTTTTTAACCATAAAACTGTGTATATTTAAAAAAAAAAAAAGTTGGTGCACATGGCTCTGGCATACAGAAGAGATTTGTGTTAAATGTTATTTCAAAAAAATCTAGTTTGAGCCATAACTTGACTTAAACAAATATGAGTATGTCAAAAATTGAAGGGGACCACTCTTAGCTGTTTTCCCAGAAACACCTGTAACAACAACAATATATCAACAACAAAAACCAAGATCTCTGTTCAACCAAAATAACTTTTTTTAAGATTTTATTAAAAAAAATTTTTTTTTAAGTTTATTTTGAGAGAGAACACAAGTGGAGAGGGGGCAGAGAGAGAGAGGGAGACAGAGGATCCAAAGTGAGCTCTGTGCTGACAATAGAGAGCCTGATGTGGGGCTCAAACTCACAAACCGTGAGATCATGACCTGAACTAAAGTCAGACACTTAACACTAAGGCTCTTTTTATTTTATGTAATATTTTTAAATGTCATATTTTATATTATAAATATGCATTATAATATTATAAACATTATATAATATAAATATGTGCATAATATTTACCCTAATAAAATGTGATTTATAACAAATTTGGACACTACCTTAAAATAATAATTAATCTACAGTGCGCCTGGGTGGCTAAGTCAGTTAAGCATCCGACTTCAGCTCAGGTCATGATTTCACAGTTCATGGGTTCGAGCCCCGCGTCTGGTTCTGTGCTGACAGCTCAGAGCTTGGAGCCTGCTTCAGATTCTGTGTCTCCCTCTCTCTCTGCCCCTCCCCTACTCATGTTCTCTGTGTCAAAAATAAATAAAAAAACCTTAAAAAAAATTTTTTTTAATAATAATTAATCTACACTAGAGATTTCTAAAAACCTAACAACCTAACAAAATATAGTTGACTCTTGAACAACATGGGGTTAGGGATGCCACCACCCCATGCAGTAAAAAATCTGAATATAACTTTTGGCTCCCAAAAAACTTATGCTTACAATAAAATTAGAAAAAAGAAAACATTATTAAGAAAATCATAAGAGAAAATACATTTATAGTCCTGTCCTGTACTTCTAAAAAAAAAAAATCCACATATAAGTGGATCCATGCAGTTCAAACCTGTGTTGTTCAAGGCTCAAAACTGTAATGATAAAGGGATTAGCAGCTTTCCGTGGGTTTTACATGAATTGGTGTGAAAAGTGTATTTTGAAAAGACTGTTGCCATATTCCCCTGAGGAGATAAATACTCTTCTTTCTTCCAAACTGTGACTATATGTGCATGTCCATGAATGTTATGGTCATGTTCTGAGATAGGACTATCAGTAGGGCTTCCAAGGAGAATGCTTAGCCTATTGGGTCAGAGGGTTAGTTCTGCCTGGAGGGAGTGGTCATCCCAGTGATGACTGGCTGGGGAAGTGCCAGTGACTTCTATAAGCTGAACCAGACAGGTGGCTTGGTGTCTTTTTTGATTTGGACCTTAAGTATGTTCCAGTGTTCCAGGGGAGGGGTCCTCAGGGGCACTAAGGCCATGTGCAGGCAGACTGGGGCTGGACAGACAGAGACCCAGACAAACCTCTTCCCCAGGATATCATGTCTTGTGGGACAAAACTAGGCCTCTGAGCCCTGGACAGAAAAACTATATGCTGGCAGCTGATGTTGTGCTCACTCTCTTTGGCCATCTCCTAGCTTTCCATAAAGTCTTTCTGAACTTTCTGGCTGCTCTCAGCTCCGTGATGAGATGTTTGAGCCAGTGTGGGAGGAGAGCGGGACCCTGTTAAAGCTTGAGAAAAACATTCCTTTGGATTGAAGGGGAGAGTGTATAAAGTGAGTGGCAGACTGCAAAGATGGTTAAAGAGAGCACCTGGAAGATACTGACAGCTTGGCTACGGAGTATCTGTTCCACAGGTGCTGGGACTGAGGGTGGGGAGTGGCCTGAGTGTGGGCAATGAGTGACCTGATTAGACAGGCCAGGGAAGACTGGAGGAGGAAAGACAGGCAGAAGACCAATTAAAAGAGGGCTTCTGAGCTCTGGCACTCATGACATCTGGGCTGGTTAATTCTTTGCCCTAGAGACTGTCCTATGAGATGCATTGTAGGATGATGCACAACATCCTTGGCCTGTACCCACTAGATGCCAGTGGGTGCACTCTTCTACCATTTCTGCCAAGTAAAACTGTTTCCAGATATTACCAAATGCTCCCACAGGGGCAAAATTGCACATTCGCCCAACCCCTGTTGAGAGGTAGGGTTAAAAGCAGTCATGTTCATTGATAGGGACTGGTTAAGTAAACGATGATACAAACAATGAGGCAAAACAAAAACAAAAACAAAAACAAAAACACAACGATGAGGCAGACTTATTTTTGCTGATACTGAGGATATATAATAGGACAAAACAAAATGCAACACTAGTTGCACTTGAACCTTGAACAACACTAGTTTGAAATGCTTAGGTCCACTTATATATGAGTTTTTGTTTTTGTTTTTGTTTTTTTAATAAATATGGAAGAGTACTATAAAGGTATTATCTCTTCCTTATGACTTCCTTTAAAAAAGGAAATCTTACTTTATTGTAAGAACACAGTATGTAATACATATATATAGCATACAAAATATGTGTGACTTGACTGTTTAAGTTATCATTAAGGCTTCAGTTTAACAATAGGCTATTAGTAGTTAAGTTTTTGGGAAGTCAAAAGCTAGACTTGAATTTTTTACTGCATGGAAGGTCGGCATCCCCAGACCCTCCATTGTTCAAGTGTCAACTAAGTATGTAGTCCAAGCTACCATATGTTAAAAAAAAAAAAAAAAAAAAGGCAACAAAGCTTTGTATATGCATATAATCTCTCTAGAAGTACACTCAATAAAGTGGTAGGGTATTGCTTTTATTTTTATTTTTTTTTAATATTTTATTTAATCTTTAAACCCAGTGTGGGGCTTGAACCCACGACCTCAAGATCAAGAGTTGCATGCTCTACTGACTGAGCCAGCCAGGTGCCCCGGGTGGTTGCTTTTAGATGGGAGTCCCAGGGAACAGGATAGGACAAGGCTGGGAGAGGGACTTTTCACTCTAGACCAGTGATTCTCAACTGGGGGCAATACTCCTCTTCCCTGGGGACATGTAGCAATACCTGCAGACGTTTTGTTTGTCACAAGGAGGGTGTGTTACTGGCATTTAGGGTAGAGGCCACAGATGCTGCCCAAAATCCTACAATGCACAGGACAGCCCCCCCACAAGAGAAAATAATCTGGCCCTAGATATCAAGAGTGCCAAGGCTGAGGGGCACCTGGGTGGCTCAGTCAGTTGAGTTGCCGACTTCAGCTCAGGTCATGATCTCATGGTTCGTGAGGTCGAGCCCCACATCAGGTTCTGGGCTAATAGCTCAGAGCCTGGAGCCTGCTTTGGAATCTGTGTCTCTCCCGCTCTCCCACTCACACTCTATTTCTCTCTCTCTCAAAAGTAAATAAACATTAAAAAAAATTTTTTTTAATAAACAAATAAAGTAAAAAAAAAGAGTGCCAAGGCTGAGAAATCCCAACCTATTCCCTTTAAGCTGTTTGAATTTTTTACTGTGTTTAAATTTTTTGTATGAGGCTATTCCAGCAGTGTAGGTAAAAGGTAACTGGAGCCTGAACTAAAGAAAACAAAAAGTGACGTGAATCTCTACCAAGCATCCACTGTCCCCCTCTGCAAGGTGAGCCAAGGCCCTGACCACAGCATGAGGAGGTTCTCACCATCTCGAAGAGGACGGCGGCGGTCACCGCCATCCAGTGGAGCTTGATCTCGAAGGCTGCATTCAGGGAGAAGTTGCCATGATAATAACAGCTGCACCACTCTAACCGGTCTGTGCGGTTGTTCACATCCACGTCCAGGGTCACAGTCCTCTGCTCCGGGACAGTGGCAGCTATGTCAGAGCATTGGAGGGGTCCCAAGAGAGAGAGGGAAAAGAAGGAGCGGGATGAAGAGGAAGAACAAAATGCAGAATTACCTAACAGAAAATCACAGATTCTAGAAGCTTCCTGAAAATCATCTAGTCTGGGGGTCGGCCAGCTTTTTCCATAAAGGGACAGATAATATTTTAGGTTTCACAGGCTATGTGCTCCCTGTTTCAGCTACTCAACTCTGTCATCATAGTGCACAGCAGCCAGAGATGTTATGTAAATGAATAGGTTGGGCTGTGTTCCAGTAAAACTTTATTTACAAAAACAGAAGGATTTTTTTTTAGGGCAGTGAAACTATTCTGTATGATACTACAATGGTGGATACCTGTCATTACATATCTGTCTAAACCCGAGATGTACACACCAAGAGTGAACTCTAATGGAAACCTTGGGTGGTGGCATGTTAATGTAGGTTCAATTGTAACAAATGCCCTGTTCTGGAGCAGGGCATTGATAGAGCGTGTGTTGGGGCAGGAAGTATATGAAAACTCTGTACTTTCTACTCAATTTTGCTGTGAGCCAAAAAGTGCTCTAAAAATAAAAATTATTATACAACAAACAAACAGATGGTAGTCCAGATTTGGCTGGTTAATAATGCCACAGTTTGCCTCCCCCAGTCTGATCCAACTCCTTCACTTACAGATGAGGAAGTAGTAGTAGCCCATGGAAGGGAAATGCCTTGCCCAAGACCAGAGTCAGAGCTTCAGCTTCAGGCTGAACTCCAGATCTTCTTATTCCAGTGACCCACAGAAGGACACAATGGGACAGACAGCACAGACCACAGTGAGGAGGAAGTCTTGATTTTCTGGTTTCAACCCAGGAAGGCAATAGTTCTACAATATGTTCTCAAGAAATGAAACCTCATAATGAAGCTCAACACCCTGTTCCATTGACTGTGTTGCTTTCAGATCCCAGGTCGGTTTCAGACTAGCTCATCCTGTCTGGAACTCCTGCTCAGAAATCATACTCAAACCCAAGATAGGGGTGTTTTAGAGATGGATCAATCAAGCTCCTGACCAGACTAATAGCACTAAACAGGCTCAGAAGTAATGAAAAGATCAGGGCTCTGCTCTGCCTGACTGGGCAGTGCTAGACCTAGGGTTTCTACAAACCATTATCAGCTCCTTTCGCCCCCGCCCCCGTGAATCCAATGGTATCTCTTTATCTGAAGCTGTCAGCTTAGTTCTGCATTTGGCAGGTAGAAGCCCTGAGTGGCTTTTATCACTGACAAGGACAAAACAGCTCTTGAGTCAGCAATTTTCATGAACTTCTGTTGGGAGGCAGTGGAGCCATGGCTTAGGATGGTGAATGGGTATACAGCTTATCATTCTCTCAAAACCAGAACATGTAAAATGGGAAATGTTCTTGATGTCGAGTTGGAAAATCTGAGCTCTGCCATTTAGCCGTGTGCCCGAGAACATTCTTCAATTCCCTGGTTTAGTTCCTCGTTTGCAAACTGAGATGGTGCCCGCCCAGCTGCTTCACAGAGTAGGGGTGAGGATCAAGTAAAACATGGCTGCCAAGGGGTCACAGATTACCTCCTGCTTTCTCCTTTAGCCACCTCACTTGCAGCTCTCGTGTTCTTCCCTCCTCCCCATTTAGGCTACAAGCTCACCAGTGCTCAATCTGAGGCCTGTCAATGACTCCCATGGATACTGCTTAGCCATCTGTGACACTTCAGGCTAAAGAACATGGCAACTCCAATGCTAAAAGTCTCATCAAAACTAATTTTTATCTCTGCCTTGTGTTCCTGATTCATAGCCCAACCACAGTAGCCTTTCACTTAATAGCCTCAATCAAGGGAGGAAAGCTTTGTTCTCTGGTCTTTGACAGTATATTCCTCCCCCGTGTGAAAAGTCCAGGTCACAAAAGAAAGGGCACTCGACAAACACCAGCAGTGATCTCGCACATCTCTTTTCTCCCATCTGGCATATTCAGTTCAGAACAGGCTGGTGTGAGGAACCCCAAGGAAGTATATTGTTCAGCCAAGTAAACAGTTATAGGCTCAAGATACCACTGGCTTCATACTTCAGGAGTGATATCTGACAGTATGGATGCGGCCAGCAGGCGATGTTGGTAAGGGTGTAAGCCCCAGCCAAGTTGCAGCTTTCAGCGCCTTTTCTGAATCACTCCTTACTTCCATAAGAACAGACTTATTCACCTTGGGACAGTGAGATATAGTGAGTCCCAGTAAATAAGTACAAACCCAGAGAAGGAGCAGACTGAGCATCCTTTACCAGGGTCACAGCGAGGGGGCTAGCAATGACCTGGGCAGAGGATCAGTGCCACTGGAGGAAAGAGTGCAGTCTCAGGTAGGACACTGGAGATCAACGTTAACAACCGGAGCTGCCCAATAACAGGAAGAGTAGTCACAAGAGTGAGTGTCCTGTTGAGAGTTTTCAGGGAGCAGCTGGCTCCCCACTTATTAGGAGTGGGATGGAAAATATTCACACGTCAGGGTTTGGACCAAGATGCTCAGCAGCCTCTTCTGACCCTGAGACCTAGTGGGGTTATCAAGAAAAAGCTGAGAAGTAAAAGGTATCTGCGTGGGCTTAAGGGACTTGGTGCTGCTTCTTCCAGAGTCTCAGATGCCCCTATGGCTTCATAGCTCAGTGACACAGGGTGACATGAGTGGGGGAGTGGGAGTCACCACAGGCCAGGGCAGATAGGACTGTGCAGCACCATCAGGCATATTAAAACAGCTTTCTGCTGAGAAAGACAGCTTTCCAGTTAAGAATCAGAAATGTTTAAAGAGGAACATGTCAAAACAAACAAAAAAGGGAGCAGGTCATAAATGATACATAGGCCCTTTTCCCCCTATAAATCATGTTAATTTTTTTCCTGAGGAAAAACCCCAACACTGAAGACAGTCCAATTCAAAAACAACTCATCTTTCTCACTTAGGTAAATGACACAGCAGAAGTCTATATTCTAATCTGAAAAAAAAAGATGGGGAAAAGTATCTCATATTTTAACACAAAGGTCTGAGGGGTGTTACCAGATAGAATTAGCAGTAATAATGCTGTGTCAGGTTTAAAAGGACAAGAAACTCACTTCCTGTTGGAGGGGTGATGGGAAAAGAAGCAGATGAGTGAAATTCCCCTGTAACAATCATGGGAGCCACTGGAAAGCTAATAAAGGGATATCTTCAAGAAAATATGCATGCATGTGAGACTGTCTAGTTTCAGAATCAATGCTGACCCCCTAATGCCCATGTGCAGACACCAGTGAAGAATGCCTGCTTAATAAACTACCTGCCAAAGACATAAATCCTCTCTTCTCCCTTACTCTCCCTATGTTTTGGACAGATGACTTATTTTTCCATATGCTGCTCCTCTTTATGTGCAATTTTCTGAAGTAAACTGGTTAAAAGTATCTTTTAACCAAAGCTAAACTGAAATGATTTGAATCTCATCTTGAGCCTGGGACTATGGTGGGCAAGAGAGAGTTCTACCAGCCTGCTGGAGGAGACTCTGGAAATGAGGATGTTCATACAGAAACTGTCAAGATAGCCTCCAGAACCAGGGTGATGACGCAAAGGGAAAAGTTCCTAAGCATTTTCCAGGAGCAGTAACTCAGACCAAGGAGTAAGCAGGGACGTTGGGCAATGTCAGGAGATATTCTGTCACACTTGAGGGTGGGGTGCTACTGGTAACTAGCAGGTAGGGAGTATGTGGCCTCTTTGTTTCCAAAAGATTTCAAGAAGGTGGAGAATTAGAAATGCAAAACAAGGCAGAGGGGAAGGCGTGACTACCTGGGGGACAGAGGAGCCACTCTCTTCAGTTTTGTCTTCTCCATGCCCCAGTTCTCACAGTGCTGGGGTGAGGCTATAAGGTGAGGTCAAAGCTGTCTGGATCCAAGTGAATCTGAGGATCTGGAAACTGTAATACCTATTAACATTTCCATTCTAGCAGCTGGGCACCGCCAGGCAAACTAAGTAGAAGGTGCTATTTCACTGCAGTCTAGTCTAAGTTACATTTCCTTCCTTTCTTCCTTCTAGAGGCCTTTTAGGATCTCTCTCTCTAACCTGCTATTGAGACAAACCTCATGACACCCTGCCTAGAGCACACATTATGCCAACCCGTCAGTCCAGTCCTTGAGAACAGGGGTCCCATTTCCTACCAGAGGCCACCACCATTCAATAAGTGGGTGTTTTGTCCCTATCTTGGAGCTGCAGGGACCAAAGAAAGGCAGGAAGACTCCTAGTTTACATTCCTCAATGTGGTAAGTACATTTGGGGAGGAAGGGCAGAGGGCAGATTTGCACTCAGCCTGAGTGTTTAGAATGGATAAACTTCAAGGTTCCTTCTTCTTCAGAGATCCTAGGACACTAAGATCCTAGGAAGGCCTGTGGCGGGTACTAAACCAGAAGCGAGCACCAGCTCATATCCCCTGTATTCTGGATGCTTCTTAGGAAAAATGGCCACATTGTCTATTCTCTCCTATTTGTGCAGGGTTAGCACTGTGCCCTGATTTAAGAACTGTCTAACACTGTTTATTGGTTGAGACAATGAGCTTGACCCATGCAGCCAGTGGGAGCTAGTGCAGGAGCCCACCATGCGGACGAACAGAGTACCAGTATGACAGCTGCAGTGGCTCTAATCCTGGTCCACACAGCATTGTTCCCTTGGCTGGCTGCCACTCTCCCTCAGCCACCCACCAGCACATCCCCAGGTCCCATCTGGGTCGAGCATCTACCTAAAAGTGCAGCTGCCTGGCTCCGCCCCCCAAAGCTTCGGCTGAAAGAGCTGTGTCTGCTTGCATAGGAGGCTGGCCGGCTGGGCAGCCAGGGCAAGAGGAAAGCAGGAATCTCGGAGTGCAAGAGTTCTTCAGCTACAAAGGCCACCTCAAACCACTTGCGCTGGAAGCTGGCGAAGTCATCCACTGCTGTCGTGTGCCAGGTAGTGGGCTGCTGCATGGCCACTGGGAAAAGCAAAGGGGAGAGAAAGTGCTTATTTTCTTGATGCAAGGCTGAACCTTGAAAACACTATGCCAAGTAAAAGTAGCCATACACAAGAGGTCACATATTACACGATACTACTTAAATGAAATGTCCAGAATAGGCCAATCCTTAGAGACTGAAGGCAGATTGGTGGTGGCCAGGGGCAGTGGGGAAGAGAAGTTTGGCAGTGACTGTTAACATGCACAAGGTTTCCTTGGAAACGATCTGGACCTAGACAGAGGTGGTGGTGGTTGCACAACACTGGGAATGTACTAAATGCCAGTGTTCACTTGAAAATGGTTAATTTTATGTTACATGAATTTTACTTCAGTTAAAAAAATATGTTA
This sequence comes from Panthera onca, assembly GCF_046562875.1. NCBI lineage: Eukaryota > Metazoa > Chordata > Mammalia > Carnivora > Felidae > Panthera > Panthera onca. The sequence continues at coordinate 20,258,324 of NC_138350.1, forward strand.
TATCCTCAGTTTCAGACCTCTACTTTCAGAGCAGGTAATAGTAACCAGGTTTTTTTCTACTTGAAGGTAAAAGAGGTATCTATTGGCCAAACTGGGAACATAAGGGAAGAGGTGGCAGCAGACATATCAGTGGCTACCAGAAAAACACCTGCACAGATCCACTTCTGACACGTTCTTGGATAAGAGAGCATAGAGAGAGGGCACTAGCTGCTTCATCTGATGCATGTATGATTCCTGAAACCCAGAGGCTGAGAAGCCATTTGTCTGCAGGAGGGGGTCACTTCCAGCCAAGGTCCTGGTGGGCAATGGCTGGACTGGACAAGCGAGTGTCTCCAGCTCTGACCTTGCTGGAATTGGTCCCCCTCTTGGGAATTGTTTTCTCATTAAAAGGAAAAAAAAAAAAAAAAAAAAGACTTAAATTGTATCTTAGAAAGCATGCTAGGATTTAATAGTCTTTCTGGGGTAAGAAATGGAGTCTAACAAGTAAAAAGTGCTGTAAGTTACTGATTAGAGCCTGGCATGTTATACTCAGAACCACCTGTACTGGATGGGTGGAGAGGGGCACTGTAATTAAAAGGGGTAACCAAAAAATGGCCCGTGGGGATTTCCTCACATCAGATCCCTTGGCCTCTTTTAGGTTTATCTTCCATCCACACTGCTGTGACGAAGAACATAGTATAGCTTTAAGAAATACTTGTCACTCCGATTATGCTTAAATTAAGTACAAATGCTCAGGAAGCTGACAGATCTGTCTTCTTAGAATACAAAGTCACACAAGGAATTCAAGAAGCACCATCACTTTAAAGAGCAAGCCAACAGGAAAAACACTTGCCCCTTTGGGCAACAGCATTCGCCTCATCTCTGACCTCGGTCAGGTTCTTTGTCCATGACTATCTTGTAGAAATAGAAGCCGTAGATGAAGGTCCGCCAGACTTCACCAGATGCGTGTGTGATGAGCTGCTCTTCCAGCATTTTCTAGAAGGAGAGACATTGAAACTCTAAAATTCCTGTGGAGGGACATCTTAGAGGTATAGCCCTCATTTATACGCTGGAGTCAAGGGAGTGACAAAACATCGAGGAGACCCTACCCATCACCCCTCATCAGCCATGATGATTGCTCTATGATAAATGTTGTTCCTGACGTGAATTATATTACACAATGCAAATACATATTATAATACCATCAATTATTTCAAACATACGAAAAATATAAAGAAGATCCAGGTACACCACCACACAACTCGAACAAAGTGAACATTTTGCTTATATTGACTTCAGATCTTTTCTTTCTTTCTTTCTTTTTTTTTTTGTTCATTTTATTTATTTTAGAATGAAAGAGACAGAGAGTGGGGAAGTGGGGAAGAGGGAGAGAGAGAATCTTAAGCAAGCTCTACAATCAGCATGGAGTCTGACCTCAGGCATGATCCCACAAATCTGGGATCATGACCTGAGCTGAAATCAAGAGTCAAACACTCAACTGATTGAGCCACCCAGGTGCCCTGACTTCAGATATTTTTATAAAAAAAGAAAGGGGGAGAGGGGTGGCTCAGTCAGTTGAGCACCAGACTCTTTGTTTTGGCTCAGGTCATGATCTCACAGTTCATGAGTTTGAGCCCTGCGTGGAACCTGTGCTGACAGCATGGATCCTGTTTGGGATTCTCTCTCTTCCTCTCTCTCTGCTCCCCCTCCCCCCACTCTTCCTCTCTCTCTCTCAAAAATAAACTTAACTATGGACTCTAATATGTCCCATTCCTCCTCCTCTCTCACCAAACCACCAAATAAGTGGTTAGTGTAATGTTGCATTAGTGTAATGTAGTATAATGTTATTCTCATGCAGGTTTTAATAATTTTATTATATAGACATGTATTGATAAAGAATATGAGGTATTTTCATGAGATTTTAAATGTTAAATAAAGGACATAATACTATTGTTATTTTGTATATTGGATTTTCACTCAACATCATGCTTCAGACATTTATCCATGTTGACATGTGTCCCTCCAGCTCATTCCTTCTAACTGCTGTAGAAACATTCCAATGTGCAAATAAGAAAATTCAATTCTTAGAGAGACAGGAGTATATGTAATAAGGCACAGGCCATGCAAAACTGCCTATTACGACGCCCAAAGAGACAACTGAGGATTGCATGCTTATTTTTTTTAATTTTTTTTAATGTTTATTTTTTTATTTTTGAGGGAGACAGAGAGAGAGAGAGAGAGAGAGAGAGAGAGCGCACGCAAGTGTGAGCAGGGCAGGGGCAGAGAGAGGGAGACACAGAATCCAAAGTAGGCTCCAGGCTCTGAGCTGTCAGCACAGAGCCAGAGACTGCATACATATTTAAGTCAGTTACTGATTTTACATTTCAGTGATGACAAGCCAGCTGGTCAGCATGGTAGTTATTTCTAGTGGGGTGCTCTGTGTGGACAGAATGGTGTGAACCACATCAGCCAACTTGACCTTTCCTATTTTTTTCCTCTCGAGCTTAAACAATGTCATTAAATTCAGCAAGTGTTTGCTACATGCCTACACCATGTGCCAAACAGCATGATGATATGCAAATGGACAAGAAGAGGTAGCTCTGCCCTCAAGAAGTCTGGTCAAGGTGGGAGACAAATGAAATGAGATAGAATTTTCCTTCTGTTGTGCTAAGTGCTATGACAGAGTAAATACAGGGCACCAGAAGGTCCATGAGGCAGAGCCTTGGATCCTGAATGAGCAGGAGTTGACCAGGGGGGAAATAGGGGCTCAAGGTCAGAGGGAAGGCATTTCCTGGGAATCTTTTACAGAGATTCCTCCAAGGTTCAAAAGTGCAGACTCCATCCAGAACATTTCAGCTCATGATAAATTCTGACAGATCTTTAAGTCAAGGTATAGTGTCTTTCAAATCAAAACCTGTGGGTTCATTGATTCCAGACAGGCCTCACACTTACTAAAAACAGAGCTTCACCCCAACCTACAGATCACATTACTGAAAAGGGCAGCTGCTTCAGAGACCAGCTCTGATTTCATGGGGGTCTGAGCAGACAGTTCTGTGGGTCCTGCCCACACTCTCTCACCTGCATGATGTCGATGGCCATTGCCTGCGTCTGGACACCCTCCACATTGTTCACCAGCCAGTGCACCACCTCCGCACTGATGAAGCAGCATGGCGAGAGGCCCTTCTGTTCCGAGAGCAGCTGGACTCCTGTCCTGAATTCCAACGTGGCAGGCAGGAAGCAGGGTATGTATGCACAAGGGCAACAAGCAGAAAGAGAACATGAAAAAGAAGGGACTCCCACTAAAGCATTGAATATCTGAAGGAAGGACCTGTGCAGCACAATTTCTCTACACTATTCCTAAACCCACAGAAATCCGCAAGACAGAACAAAAGGTGTTATAGGGGGAAAAGGAAAAGAGGAAGGAAGAAGGATCTGACATTCAGAGCATTACCTATATTTGTCAGGCATTATAGTAGGTAACTTACATAATTATTTCATTTAGTCCTTATATCAAACCTGTGACTTAGCCACTAGTATCCCATTTTACAAACAAGATAACAGAGGCTGAGAGAGGTCAAGTAACCTGTGCAAGGTCTCGCAGCTGGTGAGCAATACAACCAGGTATGAATCCACCAAATCACACTGCCTGTGCATCACCATGGCTCAGGCCTGTGGGATCCTCCCGCCCTTGCACTCACACACATGATGAGCCACTTACGAGGGGTGCTTCATGGCTTCTAGGATCTCCGTCAGGGTGGAGGATGAGGTTAAGGAGCTTGCTGCCAACTGCTGAGAGCTGTAAACAGAGTGTCCAGTCAGCAAAGCAAAAAGGCACATTCACGGTCATAAGCATGAACCTTAGGAACTACTCCCTCTACTTCTTACAGAGCTAGAGGCCAAAGATGACATTGATACTGATGGTGTTCAAGCAAATGCTAGACAGCTACATCCTTAGGGATATCTCAGAGGGGTTCCTGCTTTCAAAGCGTACACATTAAGATAAAAAAAAAAAATCAAAGTGGTTTTGTGTTCAGACTTGCTTCCCTTAATAAGCACCTCCCCTTTTAATAATGCCTCAGGCACTTCCAAGAGATCTCCGTGGACTGTTCTGATTTTGCCCCCAAGGCCCTCCCCATCATTTAACCTCACCAGAGAGTGCCAGGTAATGAGGTAAGAGCATGGGGACAGAAGCCCAGTATCTTCACTTACCAGCTGGAGGGGCTCTAACTTTTCTTGGCCTAAGTTTCCTCATCTGAAGAGGGGAATGATACTATTCCTAGATTTCAGTGTTGTTGTGAGGCTAATGCATGTAAAATAGCATGTCTAGGGCTGATACCCACAAAACCCTAAAAGGTAAACATTACTGAATATAATAACAACAACCTTTTGAAACTCAGATTAAAGGAGCAGATGAAGGTCAAAGAGCTGAGAGGTATCAGGGTCCAGGTTTGAATCCAGGTCTGACTGCTTCCAGGGCCCGTATCTTTCTACCACCTATTGCCTGAGTTCTTCCTCAATGGGCTGATGGTACCTTTATTTTTTATTTATTTTTTATTATTTTTTTTAATGTTTATTTATTTTTGAGACAGAGAGAGACAGAGCATGAACGGGGGAGGGTCAGAGAGAGAGAGGGAGACACAGAATCTGAAGCAGGATCCAGGCTCTGAGCTGTCAGCACAGACCCTGACGCGGGGCTCGAACTCACGGACCGTGAGATCACGACCTGAGCCGAAGTCAGACGCTCAACCGACTGAGCCACCCAGGCGCCCCTATTTATTATTTTTTAAAATGTCTATTTATTTATTTTTGAGAGAGAGTGAGGGAGGGGCAGAGAGAGAGGGAGACAGAGAATCCCAAGCAGGCTCCGCATTGTCAGCACAGAGCCTGACGTGGGGCTCAAACTCACGAACCATGAGATCATGACCTGAGCTGAAATCAAGACTCGGATGCTTAACCAACTGAGCCACCCAGACTCCCCTGGGCTGATGGTACCTTTAAACATGCTTAATACTCAGCAGCTGAGCCCAATTCACTGGGTGTGGGACATTCATGCCACGTACTATACTAAATCTGGGGCTTGTTCCAGAAGCTCAAGTCCATAAAACTTCTCTCTTTCCTCAGCCTCAGCCTTCTCCTATTTGGAGGGTCCAGGACTCAGTGGAACATTTCAGGATCTCAAGTTAAAAAAAGCCTGTGAAGGGACACCTGGGTGGCTCAGTCAGTTAAGCATCTGACTTCGGCCCAGGTCAAGATCTCACAGTTCATGAGTTCAAGCCCTGCATCAGGTTCTGTGATGCCAGCACAGAGTCCACTTCAGATCCTCTGTCCTGCTCTCTCTCTGCCCCTGGCCCACTTGCTCTCTCTCTCTCAAAAAAGAAATAAAAACTTGGGACCTCATCAAAATAAAAAGCTTCTGCACAGCGAAGAAAACAATCAGCAAAACTAAAAGGCAACTGACAGAATGGGAGAAGATATTTGCAAATGACATATCAGATAAAGGGTTAGTACCCAAAATCTATAAAGAACTTATCAAACTCAAAACCCAAAAAACAAATAACCCAGTGAAGAAATGGGCAAAAGACATGAATAGACACTTCTCCAAAGAAGACATCCAGATGGCCAACCGACACATGAAAAAATGCTCAACATCACTCATCATCAGGGAAATACAAATCAAAACCACGAGATACCACCTTACACCTGTCAAAATGGCTAACATTAACAACTCAGGCAACAACAGATGTTGGCGAGGATGCAGAGAAAGAGGATCTCTTTTGCATTGTTGGTGGGAATGCAAGCTGGTGCAGCCACTCTGGAAAACAGTATGGAGGTTCCTCAAAAGATTAAAAATAGAACTACCCTATGACCCAGCAATTGCACTACTAGGCATTTATCCACGGGATACAGGGGTGCTGTTTCGAAGGGACACATGCACCCCCATGTTTATAGCAGCACTATCAACAATAGCCAAAGTATGGAAAGAGACCAAATGTCCATCGATGGATGAATGGATAAAGAAGATGTGGTATATATATACAATGGAGTATTAGTTGGCAATCAAAAAGAATGAAATCTTGCCATGTGCAACTACGTGGATGGAACTGGAGGCTATTATGCTAAGTGAAATTAGAGAAAGAGAAAAATCATATGACTTCACTCATATGAGGACTTTAAGAGACAAAACAGATGAACATAAGGGAAGGGAAACAAAAATAATATAAAAACGGGGGGGGGGACAAAACAGAAGAGACTCATAAATATGGAGAACAAACTGAGGGTTACTGGAGGGGTTGTGGGAGGGGGGATGGACTAAATGGGTAAGGGGCACTAAGAAATCTACTCCTGAAATCATTGTTGCACTATATGCTAACTAATTGGGATGTAAATTTTAAAAAATAAAAAATAAAAATAAATAAATAAAAATTTAAACAACAAAACAAAAACTGTGAAGACCACTCCCCTCTCCTCTCCCTGCCCGGAAGTGAACTTCCTTCTAATGCCTGCCTGAGTTCCCACTACAACAGCCTGGACAAGAGGCTATCCTGTCTGTGTGAATGTCTTCAACAGCAGAGAATGTAGCTCCTCTATGCAGTCCATTTCCCTGAAGCAGTATCAACCACTAGTCAGTTCTTTATCATGAAATGGGACCTGTTCTTTGTAATTTTCGTCATTGGTCCTGATTCGTGTCATTTTTGGCCTTCTCACCTCCAGCCTAAGCATCCCCAGTTCCCCTTCTCTTCCAAAAGCAGAACAAAACCTGCTGCTCAATGAGGAAGCAGAGAAATGCACTCCCTCCCTGTGCACCAGGCAGCCCCTCCAATCTCCTCCACATCCAGAGCTGAAAAATCAGCTGGACTTGATGGGAATGCAGGCCTGGGGGGACAAAAGAGACTACAGAAGTCCAGGCTGCCTGCTGCCTCTGAAGTGATCATCATCCCCAGAGTAAGCGAGGTGCAGTGCACTAGATGCAGGTAAAACTGACACAGACTGAGTGACAGAAAGGAAACTGAGTGACTGCTGGCAAGGGCCAGGCAGGCAAGGTGTCACAGGGGGCCTTGTGCTCTCAAATGAAGACAAGCCAAAGTCAAATCTGAGAACATTCAGCTAAGGACAGCTCAGTCAGTAGGACAGTGAGGCAACAAGACCAGATTGGGCAGAATATTATAAGCTAACACAGCTGGGAAGGAATTAAAAAAGAAGTTTTTCAGATTTGACAAATGGCATTAAAAGCTGGAGCTCTTTCTCAAGTAAACAAGGTCCAAGTAGCTTCTTTTTCCTCTGGATACTCAGGAGTAGGAAAGAACAGCCATGTTTGGGCACAACCAGCAACTCATTTGCTGTTCGTTCATTTCCTTAAGTGGCAGATACTGACTGCCTGCAATCATGTGCCAGGCAGTATGCCAGATGCCACAGAGAACAGGATAGACTCTGTCCGGGCCCCCTTCCCAAAGCCTCCTCCTGCACATGCCTGATACTTTTCTGTGTCTCTGTGGGCACCTTTTAGCTATTCTGGAAGGAAGGCAGGACACAGATCATTAGCCCTATCAAACAGGTGCTGGCAAGGCCTGAGTGGCCCAGGCTCCCAGGCAGAAGTCACAGCCACGTAAGAATTTGGGCCTGGGACTCTGGCCTCCCAAGCTCCGTAGCCTTTGAGGCCAGACAATCCCCACTGTCCAGAAGCATGAGTTCGGCCATACTGAACCTCACCTGCTGTCACTGGAGTTTGCAGAGAGGAAGCTCTGTTCCCCTGAATTCTGGGAGTTCCCAAAGGCCTGGCTGCTGCCTCTGTCCACAGACTGGCCTGTGCTTACCCCCAGACTGGTGCTGTCCAACACCGGGGTGGCTGTCTGGTCCACAGATACCTGTAGGAGATTTGAAAATGAACAAAAACAAAATTCTTTAAGGTTATTTACATACATGTAAACGACTCCATTCTTCTCTCCTTCCCAGGCCTCAGTGAGCCCTGGTGGACCAGAGCAATAAGAATTTGTGCACCCCACACAAAGGCTGACAGGAAACCACCATTCACAGTGAAATCCCCAGAGCCAAAGAAATGGCACCAGCACCTAACTCAAACCACAGATTTAAACTAAAGAAAATTCTCTACAGAAAGAGTAAGGGAGTCAGAATCATTCCTGTGAGACTGAGAAATAGGAAAGAAGGAACACAACTAGAGACAAATGGGTGAAGATCCCAACAAATGCCTTCGCTTACCATGGGGCATCCTTTTCCACTCTAACTCTCCTTTCCCATAGCTGTCAGTCAAACAGTCTTCTAAGCACCCAGGTCCAAACCTAAGGGGCACCTGAGAGCTCCTTTCCTTCTCCAGTTTCACCTCTAAAGAGAGGCCTAGTCCTGTGGCCTCCCCTCAGCTGACTCACATGTATCTCCAAGTGACACTCTTCCCACCAGGGGAAGGCTGTAACAGCCTCCTAACCGACTGCCTTGACTGCAGCCTCTCCCCTGAAGACCCTACCTGCCAGCCACCTCCCTTTTTCATCCTCCTAAAAAGACAGTTCTAATCCCACCACTCCATGACTCTGAAATCTTTCAGGTCTCCCCATAAGGCTCACAGGCTCACAGGGTCTTGCAAGTCCAGCAAAAACAGCCCTGACCTGTGATCACTCCACACTGCCAGCCACTCACCCACATACACATTCCCAGCCAAATCAAACCCTGTGTGTTTAATCCTGTCTGTATGTTCCCCCAACCTGAGGTGCCCTTCCCTACAACTACAGGCTAAAAACCCATCAGTCTTGAGGACCATTTCAAATGCTGCTGTCTTCGTAAAATGTTTTCTGACTCACTTCACCCCAGCCCCCAAATGAAAATCATCTCTCTCTGTCTGTCTACTTTGGACCTCTATAACCCCTCTCCTGGAAGCTGCCAGGTTTTGCTTCATGTAATGGTATTATATTGGTCTCATTCCCTTTAAACATCTAAGAGCACAAGACCATGACCTGCTCACCTAGAAAAGTTGCACTGCACAGCAAATATCTGTGGAGAGAATAGCAAGACTTCCAGAGCACTTCAAGAAAAATGACTTAGTCCCTCTTACATGGGGCTCTTGAGTACTTCAGAATAGAGTCTTATATTATCAAATATTTTGTTGGGTATCATAAAAATCACTCCTTCTAAAACAGAGTGTCTAAACCTTGGCACTATTGCCATTAGCAGCCAGATAAGTCTTTCTTGGTGGTGGTGGTGGGGGGGGGGGGGGGGCCTGTCCTGTGCCTTATAAGATGTTGAGCAGGGATGCCTGGGTGGCTCAGTCAGTTGAGCATCCGACTTTAGCTCAGGTCATGATCTCACAGCTCATGGGTTCAAGCCCAGTGTCGGGCTCTGTGCTGACACCTCGAAGCCTGGAGCCTGCTTCAGATTCTGTGTTTCTCTTTTCTGCTCCTCTCCCGTTCATGCTGTTTTTGTCTCTGTCTCTCTGTCTCTCTCTCTCTCTCTCTCAAAGTAAATAAACATTTAAAAAAAATTTTTTTAAATAGATGTTGAGAAGCATCCTTCACCTTCTAGATGCCAGTAACACCATCCCCCCATCACTGCCCCCCATTTCCAGCTGTGACAATTAAAAAAATATCTCCAGATACAACCAAATGTGCCCCAGGAGAGACAAAGTTGTCCCCAGTTCTTAAAGAACCATCTCCTACATCAGACTCAATGATTTGCAAAAAGAGGCCCAGACAGACTTTGCTAGCACCATAAATACATGGAGAAATGCAGCAAGCAGCAGCTTGCAATTACCAATCACCATCTGCCCCTAACTAGCAAGACTTAGGAACAGGTACTATGCCACAATATTAAATGAGAAGTTAATTGAGGGAAGCTAGACCCAATTCTTAGGTGCTGCCTTCCAGACCACTGTAGTGGGGTCATCTCTCATCTATGGCACCTGAGAATTGCCCCATCAGCCTAAACTGCCAGAAATCTACATGATTCCTACAGCTTTCTTTTAGCAGGGATGTGGTTAAGGAGTCCCTTCTAATTCAGAAATTGGCAAATATTTTTTGTAAAGGAGCAGAGGGTAACTACTTTAGGCTATGTGGGCTAGATGGCCTGTTAAAACTACTCAAATCTGGGGCACCTGGGTGGCTCAGTCAGTTAAGTGTCCAACTGTGGCTCAGGTCATGATTTCATGGTTTGTGGGTTCGAGCCCTGTGTTGGGCTCTGTGTTGACAGCTCGGAGCCTGGAGCCTGCTTCAGATTCTGTGTCTCATTCTCTCTTTGCCCCTCCCCCACTTATGCTCTGTCTCTCTCAAAAATAAGTAAATTTTTATTAAATTAAAAAAAATTTAAATTAAATTAAAATTAAAAATTAAATTAAATTAAAAATTAAAAAACAAAAAGGCAACTACTCAAATCTGCTTGAAGGATGGAAGCAGCCAGACAACGTAAATGAATGGGCATGGCTCTGTTCCAATAAGAATTCTTTCTTTTCTTTTCTTTTCTTTATTTTGAGAGAGAGAGAGAAAGAGAGAAAGAGGGAGAGGGGCAGAGAGAGAGGGAGAAAGAAAGAGAATCTTAAGCAGGCTCCATGCTGTCAGCGCAGAGCCCAACACGGGGCCCGAACTCACAAACCACGAGATCATGACCTGAGCTGAAATCAAGAGTCGGACACTTAACCGACTGAGCCATCTAGGCACCCCATCTTCCAATAAGAATTATGTATAAAAGCAGATGGTGAGTCAGATTTGCCCGTTTCCTGACCTCACTTTTATATCATACAATGTTCATCTTTTAAGAGGCTGCTTAGATCTTAATACCAGGAAAGGTTATGCTTCTTCCAAGCGAATGGTTTGTCTTTTTATCTTATTACCACTCTGAATCCTGGAACAGATGTTTCCCACTTTTCTTTGGCTCCCAGATAGTACAGGACTGAATTTAGCACAAAACTCTAGATACTTTATAAGTCCTCAAATAATGTAGTATCTTGTATTTTTCTTTTATTTCCCCATCTAGTCACATTTTATTTTGGAGGTTCCATTTACTTCCATAATCCACCTGAATTAACTTTTCAGAATAAACAAAATGACAAGAAAAGCTGGATAGACTGAATTGCAGTCTTTGTGCAGAGGCCTGGAAAGAGGCAAGTGGAGGGAGGTGCTTGGTGTTGGATGCAATTCCATTCATTTTTTTAAGATCTTATTTTTTGGGGCACCTGGGTGGCTCAGTTGGTTGAGAGTCCGACTTCAACTCAGGTCATGAACTCGTGGATTGTGAGTTCGAGCCCCACGTCGGGCTCTATGCTGACAGCTCAGAGCCTGGAGCCTGCTTCGGATTCTGTGTCTCCCTCTCTCTCTGCCCCTAACCCACTCGCATTCTGTCTCTGTCTCTCTCAAAAATAAATAAACATTAAAAAAATTAAAAAAAAAAAAAAGATCTTATTTTTAAGTCACCTCTATAGCCAAAGTGGGGCTCGAACTCAACCTCGAGGTCAAGAGTCACATGCTCTACTGACTGAGCTAGCCTGGCACCCCAGATGCAACTCCATTTTAAGAGCCTTGTCCAAAATCCTCCTTCCAGAAGGATTCCATGTAACCTGCATAGATACCCTGCTTCCAGCAGCTGCAGTTGAATCTCTCCCTCTTTTCAGTAGGTTACAGTTAGGGACTTGCTTCCAAAGAACAGAGTATAGCAAGGGTAAAACAGTAACTTCATAATGGAGACAGCTGGCAAATACCGCATCACGTGCTGTTCACGTGACCGGCGATGTTGTATGGGTCCCATATACCAGCTATTATGTAGTGATAAGGAGCATGCTTTACCGCTGAGGTATTCTTGTCAAAAACCCACAACTCTACCATGAGAAAAACATCAAACCTACCCAGATTCAGAGGCATTCTTCAGGATATCTAGCCTGGGAGCCTCAAGACTCTCAAAGTCATAAAAATAAATAAAAACAAAAACAAAAACAAAAAACAAGTAAAGACTGAGAAAACTGTCACAGACCAGAGGGCACTGGGGAGACATGAAAACTAAATGCAACATGGTGCCCTGAATTGGATCCGGGAACAGAAAAAGGGCATTCATAGAAAACTGGTGAAACCCAAATAAAGTCTGGTATTTAGTCAATTAAACAAAGAAACCCTCTTCAGCAACAGCAATCCCCAGTCTCCTTCTCTTTTCCTATACACCCAAAGCCATGGGAGAAGATGAGGGGGGGAGCTCTGCCAGGGATGCCTTACAGATTAATACCGTCCACAACAGGCACCTCCTAGGACCCTCCAACTCATGTGCCTGTCAGAGCCCTACTTTCTTAGGCTGGAGGACAATCAGCCACAAGGAAGCTGCCAGCCCAGCTCTCCAACTATACCTTGAGGGTGGTAGACAGAACACATTGCTTTGTCTTACCTGGAGACAAAATGAGCTAAGTGGTGTTCCTGGATTCCCCTCACCTGACTCCTTTAGGGCATTTAGAGGCAACATAAAGGGACCCATGACAGAATCTCATATTCAGACAGCTTGGGAATAACTCCCAGCTCCATAGCCAGGAGGTTTCCCAAGGTTTATAATATCAGAGAAGGACAGAATATCTTCCCAAATCAAATCTCTTCCACCTGCCCTCATGGAGTTTACCATCTGGGAGTGGGAAGGAAAAACAGACATTAGACAAGGAATGCCCATATTAGGACAGCTCTATGCCCAGAAGGAGTTTGGGATTTGCCATCTCAATTAAACTGGATTATCTCCACAGGTACAGCCTCCCTCCTCCACATGTCCATCCCAACCCCTGATTCTCAATGCTTATTTATATTTTTATATCTTAACATCACTCTAAAAAAGAAAAGACATTATCAATAACTAGACATATAATAAGATAAATACACAAGAAAACCCAGTGAAAAGGATAGAAAAAGTGAGAGAAAGAGAAAACAAGGGTAGGAAAAGTGAAATTTTAGAATCTAAGTAAGTACTTCGATGATAACGTTTTAAACGTCTAGACCTGCGGCATGCAGTACAGTAGCTACTGGCTATATGTGGCTATTTAAATATAAATTAATTAAAATAAAATGTAAAATTCAGTTCCTCAGTTGCCACTTGTCAAATGCTCACTAGCCATGTGTGACTAACCATCTGTGTTGGACAGCACAGATACAGAACATTTCCATCATAGCAGGAAGTTTGATTGGACAACACTGTTCTAGAGCAAAGGCGGCAAACAAAAATATGTACAAGGACCAGTAGGTATATATTAGCACACCTGACTAAAGGCCATGGGCTGCTCCAAGGCCATGTGACCACTGCTGGGAAGGAAGCCAGACCCAGTGTCTAGCTTATTTCACAATACAAGACAGAAACCTGGATATGTGTATGAAATCTCCTGATTTTTTAAAATATTTCCAACCACTTCAAAAATTAAAAATGCACAGCAAGACTGAACATGTTTTTGGGAGATGGGAATGAAATGAATGTCCTGCAGGGAAAACTGTGCTCTTGGCAGAAGTCTGACACATAGATTTCTGATAAGAACCTGCCTTGATGGTGGAGGGTTTAGGTTAGGACAATGGTTGATTAAAGTGACCCTAGAGTCCTCCGGGCATGGGGGGGGGGGGGGGCGGGGGACTGAGCCCCCGGGGGATGTGAGCCTTTTGTTCACTCAAGTTTCCAAAGAGGAAAGAAAAAAAAAAAAAAAGCACAACAGATCAAAGGGGGAAAAGTCTACTTTTAGTCACACTGACTCTGACTTTCCAGGGTTCCCACCAGCATGCTGTGCACTACTGTCCTAACAGCTTCAAAGTGCATCCTGCAAAAGCCTGGGGGCCTGTGGTAGCATCTCTGTTGCCATCACAGTTTGCAACTGCTGGGGGCTGGGAGACTTCTCCAATCCCCCACATACTTAAGCCAGAATGGTTCCATGTTTGTTGGGTTACAGTTCAGAGTTTGGTGTAAATTATCCATTGGGAAAGAAAGCGTTCCATTGTTCAAATAAACATTTTTGTGTCTATCTCCACCATCAGTATGTCGGAGGTGGTATTTACAGAGCCCCTCCCAAGTGCCAGGCTAGGTGTTAAAGAATCAATGGTGAGCAACACAGACATGGCCGCTGCCCTGTGGAAGCTTAGTCTCATGAAGTTGGGCACTAATCAAACTCAGTCATACAAATATAAAGGTAGAACCAGAAGAACTGAAAGGAGGGGCACTATGTAAATCTAAGATGTAGGATTTGACTAGACGACTAGGAGTTAACCAGGCACAGAGGGAACTGTATGTGCCAAGGCACTGTGGCAGGAAACCTGGTGCCTACGGCAGTTTAGAGAAAGGCTCATGTCATTGGAGTCCAAAAGTGAGAAAGAAGATGACAGAAGATGAGGTTAGAAAGGGAGGGAGGGCCTTGGTCATGTGGGACCTTCCAGGCCTTTGTAAGGATTTTGGCTTTTACCCTAAAGGAAAGAAAGCCACATGTTATGAACTGAATGTATGTTCCCAAAATTCATATGTTGAAGCCCTCACCCCCAAAGTGATTGTATTTGGAAGTGGAGCCTTTGGAAACTGATTAGGTTTAGATGAGGCCATGAGGGTAAAGCCATGATGGGATTAATGTCCGTTATCCTAAGAGAGACCACAGCTCTCGCTCTGTCTGCCACCTGAAGACAAACGAGAAGGTGGCCAGCTGGAAGCCAGAAGAGGGCCCTTACCAGGAACCGAATGTGCCAGCACCTTGATCTTAGAGTTTTCAGCCTCCAGAACTGTGAGAAGTCAATGCGCTGCTTAAGCCCCCCAGTCTATGGTGTTTTGTCACAGCAGCCCCAGCTAATACACTGTGGAAAGGTAAACCCTGGATGCAGGCTGGGGAACAGACTAGAGAGGGCTGGGATGGAAGCAAGAAGACCATGCTGGAGTCTGCCTCAGGACCAAGATGGGAAATGGTCACAGGGACAGAGGCTGGGGGGTGGTGATAGAAGTGACAAGTGACTTCACACGGGGCTGAGCTGCTGAGAGCCATACATTCCTGTAAGAATAACTAGCTGGGGGTCAGGGGGTAGGGGAGGGAAGAGACCCTAGCACCGGCTCAGGCCTCAGGTGGCAGGGACCTGTCCCCCTCGACCATGATATTCCTTCAGGCTCCAAACTGCAGACTAATGATATCATGAGGCTGACTTCTGAGGAAAATTTCATTACCAAGGGTTTCTCATGCTCTCCAAATTCTTCTGTAAACTTGTGATGATAAAAATCGATTTCCAGAGAGCAGGGCACGGAGAGAACTGTGTAGCTCTGTTCCACTTATCAGGCAGAGTGACACCTTCATTATCATTAGAATGATGAATTGGTGGCACAAAGAACCATTTTCCAAGACTGGTGCATGGCCCTGTTCCCTGCAACCCTCTGTGCACTGCTGTTTTAATTTTACAGGCACTTCCTTCCCAGAGCAGAGTTAGAGTCTAGGGTGATGCTGCTCTCCTGCTTGGCCAAGAGGAACCCCTTCTCAGCAGAGAGCTGTCATCAGTGGCCAAAAATTACAGGCATTACCTTTGCGACTCAGCCAGAGGTAGAGGACTCACTTTGCAAGGTCCAACAGGGTCACCCCAGAATTTCAGAGATCAAAGGCATAGGAGAGGTCACCCAGGCCCAGTGCATTTTCACACACACACACACACACACACACACACACACACACACACACAGGGAAAACAGCTGACTGGACCAATCAAGCTGGTTCACTACCTGTACCCACTGGCCCCTGTCCTCCCTCCCCTCTCCCACACAGAGGTACATGTTTGGGGGACTGACTACATGCCAGGGTATAGCTAACCACAAACATGCTTCATCTCAGGTCCCTCTCACAGCAATCCTACAAGGAGAACACAGTTACTAGTCCCATTCTACAGATGAGAAACCTGAGGTTCAGGGAGGTTAGTGCAGCTGCCCAAAGGCTCACAACTAGTCTGATGCCAGAGCCTACACCCTGACAGTCTTCTAACATGCAGCCCCATTCTCTGAAAGAGCACACAACCCACTCTTTGTGCTTCCTGGTCCTGGAATTAGGGTGGCAAGCAGAGGCTGCAGGAATAGGGAGTAGGCACTAATAAACAGATGTTTGCAATGGACACCGAAACCTGGCACGGTAGGAATCCTATCCTAATCCTAGCTAGTATCCAACCACCACATCCCATGCAACATGCAATATTATTGCTGCCTCATGCATTCACTACTGGAAGTGTTACTTAGTTTCCAAATATGTGGGGCTTTTCTAGTTACCCAGTTGTCCTTTACCTGTAACTTAATTGCATGGTGCTCAGAAATGTGCTCTATGGGATTTCACTCCCTTGAAGTCTGTTGAGAAATAGATATTCTTTCTAATCCTCAAAACTATCCTACAAGGAAGGTATTTTTATTTCCTTCAAATCAGGAAACTGAGGTTCAGGTGGTTAATTAACATGCTTAAAGCAGCTCCCTGGTACAGTGCTGAAGATGAAATCTTAAAGGAGTCATCTGACTCCACTAGCCTTTCTCCATTCCCCACACAGCACGTTAGAAAACAAACACCACAAATTTCATGTTATGTATATTTTAACACAATAATAATAAACAAAACAAAGTTAAAAAAGCACAATTTCATTTTGTGTAAGTATAGAGGCTCCCTTACTACATATGAGTAGAGACAATTTATTGATTTATGTGTAAGCATAACAATACACCTGGTGGGTAATATAAACTTTATTCGTGTGCCTCTCCTAACAGCTCATTGTGGGAACTTGTTCACTCTTGTTCCACCTGGAATTTCACCATGTGAAGCTGTGTGGACTGCTATATTATTATAGGACTTATAAGACAATTCTCTTCTGGCTCTGCTGATTTTTCTTATGCTAACTTCTAATCTAAGCCTAAAATTTTTCACGAGAGGGTCTCTAATTCGAAAGTAAAAGGTTAAAAAGTCCACCCCAAGTTTGTTCTAAACCAAAAATGTAGCATGCTTTCCACACTTAAAGATCAGAGATTCTTGGATTAGAACTCAGAGATCCTGACAGGGATTTGCCCAGGGTCATGCAGCTCCCTGGGAAATGGCATGCGCAGATCTCTGAAAACCTGCACAGACAGGCATAGCACCATGTGACCTCTTAAGCAAGGGAAGACTCCCAACGCTAACTACCCCCTTTCCCTCCAGGCACACTGTGCTACATGGTGCAGGGGCTCAGCCACTCATGACTTGTGTGCCTTTGACTAGGTAATATATTTAAGCCCAGTTTCTTCATCTGGAAAATGGGGTGATAATACCTGCACCTCACAGACTGTTGTGAAGACTATGTGTGCAAAGCCCTTTGCATAGCAGCTGGCAGAGTGAGTATTCAATGTTGCTTTTCTGACTTCCACCAAACAGGGATCCCTTAACCTTTGCCCTTGAACTTCTCAAGTCTTGTTCTCCTTAGTCTGCCTGACTCTACATAAACCCTTTCAACTCTTTCAAATCTCTGTAACTAAGTCAATTTCATATACTTATGGGCATCGATAAAGGGCAAGGAGCCCAGTTTCTCTTCCACTAGGACCTGTCAGAACAGTAATTACTAAAGCCAGTTACAGAGCAGAGGTCACAAGTCAAGCCTGTTGGTCTTGGATTTAAATCTCAGCTCTACCCTGTACTAGGTAAAGCACAACTTCTTTGTGCTCCAATTTCTCTTTGTGTCAACTTGGGATAAATTAGCTCACAGGCCATGTAGTAAGGATGACATGAGAGAATACTATGTGTTTGGCACAGAGCAACTGAAGAATGTTTATGCTTGGAAGGCCTGTGGAGGTCTGGTCCCAACACTTTATTTGACAAATGAGTTAAGGGAAGTCCAGAGGCGAGGTGAACTGCCCAGGGTTGCTCACAATTAGCCTATGACAAAGCATACGCCTATTAATAAATGCTTGCTGTGTTTTTCACCACTTCCTGCCACACTGTTAATGAATTTATCAGGTTGTACTGGCAGGAAAAAAGTAAGTGCTCAGTCCTTAAGAAAACATATTTCATGTTATATGGACAAAACACCTAAAAGGGAAGATGTTGCTGTTGTGGCAGAGAATCAATGGCAACCTTGTGAAACAGGCAGAGTGGGAAACCAATGCATCAACGCTGATGTGATCATCTGTTCTCTCACATTAATCATTTCCATCCCCCTCTGCGGCCACCAACCCCACGGAAGGGAATGACACTTCTGAGATTGAATTCAATTTCAGCTGCCCTTCCAACTCAGCTTCAGCCCAATTTCATCTGTTCAGAGCGGAGCAGAAGACATCTGCTGATGGGACAGGCATGCAGGGGCTTCAGAGCCCTTGGAGTTTGACTGACCTGTGGGTAGAAGGTGGACGATGCTGTGCGCGGGCTGCGGACAAACTCCATAAAGAAGGCCCCGTCCTGAAGTCAGAGGAGGAGGAAGCAGCAGCGGCAGCAGCAAATGCAAGGGAGCAAAGGAACAAATGTGGACCCGTGGTGAACCATCAGGGGAAGGAGAGGGTATGAAAGAAAAAAATAAAAATAAAAACAAGGAGGGAAGGAGAGAAACAAGGGCATGTGAGGGGGATGGAGGGAAAAAAAGAGAGAGAGAGAAAGAGAGAGAGAGAGAGAGAGAGAGAAAGAAAGAAAGAAAGAAAGAAAGAAAGAAAGAAAGAAAGAAAGAAAGAAAGGTAGATCCACCCAGAAAGACCATATCCAAATGCAAAGCATTAGCAGGAATCCACACCTTCTTGGGCAGAATATCCCACCTGTGTGGGAGCAAGCACAGGGATCGAGGTGTGTCCAAGCTCCCTCAGGTCTCATCAGAGCCTGGCTTGGCCAGCACCCTCCCACATAGCTCTGAACTTCCTTCAGACCTATGTCAAGGGAGAGGAAAAAGCCACTTGGTGGGGATGGTGGGGGAAAGGTTTCAGGGGTCGCTTCCTGGCCTCCCGCCTGGCTGGATGACCAGCAGCCCTCTTGGAGAGACAGAGGCTTGAGGCTTTCAATTCTGCCTGTTAATAAACATGGCAGCCAGATGGGAGAAGAGGATTCAATGCAAGAAAAGTTCGTGCTTAATTTTTTAAGCAAATAGGGGATCCAGAAGCAGCAATACCTTCTCCTCCCCTGGTTGGATAACAAAATATCAAGAAGCTGAGACATATAGAGTGTCAGAAACATATGCATCATGGGGTGGGGGTGAGGGTGGGGAGGTGGAGAGTTCTGAAGCTGTCTTCCTCTCTGAACCTATTCTTGTGGGGTGCAAGCTGCCATGTATTTGAAACAAAAACAACGTAGAGGACTTTCCCGAAGACCCCTCCTTTCATCTTAAATTCTTGTCCCTTCAAAATACTCTTTTTTATGCATTACCACTGAAATTCAGAAATGGCACTTGATAAATCTGAAGGTCTACTTTCTTACAACTTTTCTTCAATTCTCAAAATGGAATCACTGAAGTATATGGGTTGGGTGCCCATTTTATCAATACTGTTGCCATTTCCCATCAACCACTGTGAACTCAAATAACAAACCATGGAAATATGTGGCTGTGGAGATACAATCTCAGGACCTCTCTGCATCCTAACACAAGATGCGCTGACTGGGGAAACTGTTGGCATTTCTAAGCATGTCACACAGAGGTCTTCCCTTTGGCCATCTCATAACATCTACATTTCTCTTTGACTACTTGGGGATCTACATCTGTGACAAATGATAACCATCCATGTGGATTTTAGTGCTCAGGGGGAAAATCAGAAGACTGTGCTAATCGGCAATCTAATATTTGGCCATTGGTGTATTTTAACCTTAATGCTTGTGGTTCTATAATTTCTCTGCTTCTCAGTCCGGCCCTGGGCACTGGTTCTAATCCTCAAAAATGGCAATAAGTAGGGGTAACAGCTAGAGGGCAGCGCACAAGATGCTTATGAATTCTCACTGTTCCATTTGTGTCCCTTCTCTGCTAGAACATATAGAAGTAGAGCTGCTAATGCTGCTGAGGTTTACATACATGTGAAAAGATTCTTCCTGGATGGATAGATCGTTCCTTATGCAGAGACTATCCTTGGGACTGTACCTAAAGTCACTTCCTAGAGCTGGGTGAGGGAACTACAGACTGCAGGCCAAATCCAGCTACTGGTTTATTATAGTCTGTGGGCTAAGGGTGGTTTTTAAAAACTTATATGGAGATAGAAGTACCTACATAATAGCCTTGATCTTGCCTGTTGGCTCACAAAGCCTGAAATATTTATTTAGGTTTGCCAACCGCTAGTCTATAAAATATATGAGCTGCCTATAGCCTCAGTTTATACTTTCTTAGATTTTAACCCCTGCATCCTGGTAGTCTAATTCTACTCATTTATCCCAAAGAAATAATAAGAGATGCGGTCAAATAATTATGTGCAAGGATGTTGTTTGCAGTATTACTTATAATTGTGATATAGCGCAGAATAACTATAAAAACTTATAGAATAATTACCAAAAATCCTTTTTAAAAATCAGAAACCATCTACAATTTTAATAAAAAAGTAAATTACCAATGAGGGTCTATCCATATGGTGATATATTATGTATTATTGAAAAATCATACTTTTACAAAATATTTAATGACTAGAAAATTTTCATGATATGGAAGTAAAATAAACAAATACATAGATAGATGTACAAGTTGGCCACAATTTTGAAAAATGAAATACATGTATTGAATCTCCTTCATCTCCTAGTGATAGAGAGCAGGTAAGAGAACGCAGTCAGCTTACCTTCCCATACTAGAATGATCTCACATTCTGAACTTCCCAGAATGAGTAGACAGAGCCAAGTTTATTCATTTTAAAAGATACAAAAAGCCTGATCTATGGAGTTTCTGGCCCCTCTGCTGGACTTGTTATTTGGTACAGAGGCCCAAAGCCTCAGGTTTTAATTCCCCCATCCGCCCAGGATGCAATCCATTTGACTGTACTTCTCAGGAATCTAACTGATGGGAATTTCTTTATCAAAGAGTTAGCTCTCATGGAAGCTGCCCCAAGAGCTTTCTCCCTCCCATCTGGGAGAGCCAAGGATGTGGCTGAAGGAAAACCAGATGGCCAATTTCACAGCTCCAACCAGATTTTGGGACTTGACCAATATAGTTTAGCTTGACTATGTTGTATCTGCATTTATCTAGCAGTTAACTTCCTTACAATTGTGAGCAGAAACTGCTTCTTTAGAAATAGTAATGCTTAAAAGGGTTCAGGGTAGAATTCATCCAAATCCTCAGCATATTCAACCCTGGATTTGAATGGCTATTCATTTGGCCTGCCATGTTGGGCCCCTGAGAGCATGAGGCAGCTCCCTGCCAGAGTGGCCCCCTTTACCTTTCGTGGGCTGTCCACGTAGGTGGGAGTCATGGCAACGCTGCTGCTCTCCGCTGGCTGGGAGGAGCTCTTGCCACTGTGCACAGCTGCCTGCTGTTCTCCCAGGCACCTGAAAGATGGAAAAACACGTATCTGTGGATTGTTGGGAGCCCCCTGGTGAAGGGCCCACATTAGCCAAGATGAAATGAAGATACTACTGCTGTCACCTCAGAAACACCCTTCTTTATTTCTCCTTCAGGCCCAACATGATACCCTTCATTGCATTCATTGTCCTGAACAATCAACAGTCCTCCCAGATAAACAAGAAAAGAGCTCCATTTAAAAAGCACTGTCACAGTGCTTATAGTATTTACATATTACTTTGAAAAGCCATGTGACATGGTTTGAATGACTCCAGCCACAAACAACACTTTTTTTAATCCTCTGGGAAGACTTGTTCTCGGTTTTCATTAAATATACCAGCAGAAGCACATTCTGAAAATTAGGGCTGCATTAACATGTGGCATAAACTATATGGGGAAATGTGTCGACTCCCCATACATTTTGAAGGTTTATATGTTAATTTTTCAAATACACGCACTTATATCCTTGCTCCTCTCCCCAACCCCCAATCACACATATCTAACAGACACTATCTCATAACACAAGACAACTATGGTTTTCTTATGACATCTTATCCCATCTCCGTTCTGATGTACATAAAAGTACATAAAAGCATATTTCCACATTTATTTTCCTTTTACCTATACTAAAAATAATTATGAGCTGTCATAACTTAAATGCTCCCCCAAATTTCTTCAACATATCACTTAATTTTTATTTGGTAGAGTTCAGGAGACTCACATTATAGTCTTAAATCTTCATCATTATTGTAACATACACTTCTTGTGGTGTACGCTGTGAGGCACTGCCCAGATCCCTCTGCTATGGCCTTGCTGGCACAGTAGTGGGCCATGTTGTCCAGACTACTCACCTGTCAGCCCCTTTGGGGACAGCCCCAGCTGCAGAGCAGCCTTGTTCAAGCTCCTCCCCCCACTGGCCCCCAGCTGCCCACAGACAATGAGTGATCAACAAGGGGGTGTACAGATCTGGCCATGTTGGTCCAACTGGGTTCATCTCTGAAGGCTGTTCTAGTTCTAGAGCTTGAGTGAGGAGACCCAAGGCTGTCACTGGGCCTGCACTGCACCTGGCTGCTCCCTCTATCCACTCCTACTTCTTCCTCCCTCCCACACATGCTGAGCCTAAGGCCTCTCCTTAATAAACAACCTGCATGTTAAACTCCATCTCAGCCTGCTTCCCAGAGATCTCAGTCTGTGACACTTCTAAAATTCTGACATGTTTATTACAGATTGTCAAGTAATCTCATACCAGAGATTAAAAATCAGTTTCCATGGTAACCTGTTATACTCTTTTTTTTTCTAGTTTATTATGGAAAAATTTCAAACATATACAAAAGTAAAAAGGATAAGATAATAAATCCCTACATACCCAGCCCCCAAATTATAGAGCCAATCATGTTTCATCTCTACTCCTTACCTACACACTCCAATTATTTTGAAGCAAAACATATTTCACCTGTAAGAACTTCAATATCCACTCTATCATTAAAAGAAAATAACTTAAAAAAAAACATAATCATAATTCAAACATACTTAAAATTTAAAAAAATTTTTAATATCAAATATTTCCCCAACTGTCTCCCAAAAATTATTTGTACAGTTTGTTCAAAACAGGGTTCAATTAAGGTCCCCCTGTTGCAATGAGTTGTATCTCTTAACTCTTTTTTAAGCTATAAGTTCCTCTTCATTGTACTTCTATCTTTACAATTTATTTGTTGAAGAAAGTAGCTCATTTGTCCTGTAAATGTACATAGTCTGGATGTGCTGATTTTTATCTCTTTATTGTTTATCATATTCCTCTGTGCCTTGTACTTCCTGAGAACTGAGAGTTATACCTAATGGCTTGAGCAGATTCAGGTTCAATTTTGGACAAGAACTCTTCTTAAGTGGCATTATATATATCTATCTGGAGGCCTGTAATATCTGGCAGTCTCTCTCTGGTGATATTAGTGGCCACTGGTGATTTCTGTTAGATCCAGAAGTTCATTAAAGATCACACATGGTAATAGTCTATCATTCCTTCTGTACCTATTAGCTGCAATATTGAAAAAAGACAAACTTCCCTATACCAATTACTTGGTTACTCTGAGGTGTAATTCATATAGGAAAAGCAGAACAATTGCTCAATTCTTTCCCATGTCCCTGCACCACACTGTCTCTCTCTACCACATCAAAATGTGTTTTCCTTTGAGCCTCATCCACAAAGGCACACTGTGACATTTTCTCCCCCAAAGCTGCAGGGAGAGGAAGACCTGGTTACCCCCCATTGTCCCCTCAGATACACATGACAATCCCCATTTAGTGAGCTGCCTTTCATGCGCTGACCTGTGGACTAGGAATCAGGGTTTTGAATGTGAGTCCAAAACCCTTGTCCTTGGAGGCTCCTTATCTAATGGCTCACGAGGGGACCTGCCAGCAAAAGACTAGTTACGCTATATACATGCATATGTGAAGATAAACATGGAGGTCTACTGTCTTCTGCCAGGATGGGGTTGTCAGCCAAGCCTCCATAGAAGCAGTGACAATTGCCTTTTGGTGATCTCTGCTCTGACTTGGTTGTCACTGAGTTATCTTCAGCACCAGCTGCCCAGACTGGTCTCAGCCATGCTGACAATCAGCAGAAGGCTGAGACTGCTGGGGCCTCTATCTTCTACAAGAGCTTGACTAAAACACACATGACTTTAGATAAAGACCAGAAGAAAACTAGAAAAACTAGACAGTTTATAGTAAGATGGCAGGAGTATAGGTGAAGTCTTTAAAAATTCTTTTCCATATTGCTATAGCATTGTTTTTCATAATAAACAAAATCGGATCAGCTTAGTGCAGCAAAAACAAAAGCAAAGCATACAAATAAAAAACGCTGTGTGTGCTAACATTATATAAAGGTCTGGCTCCCTCTGCTTTACCTCCTATATTGAGAAAACATAGCAAGTCACCCAAGAGCAGTCATCTGGAGAGAGAATAAGTCTCAGGTCTCTCTGTCCTGACTCCTGCTTGTGGGATTAGCTGAGAGTCTCTCCCTTCACACTGGGGGACACTACCACCTCAAGTATCCTTCCTCTTCCAGTCTGAGCAGAAAGAGGCTACTTGGACAAGTGTATTAAAGGATGACTCACTGACAAATTAAAATAAGATTCCCCCACCCCCAGCTTCACACCCCTCCCAGCAACATATGTTCCTTGTTCTTTTTTCCAGTGGGAAAGATCTGTGATTAGTTACAGGAAGAACCTGGTGGGCTGAGTTCTGGGGCCTTCCCTTGGTCAGGTGAAGGTATTTTCTGAAGGGGACCCAGTGCCCTCAGTGATGAGCTCAACCTACCCCTGCTCTCCTCCTCTTATCTGCCCCCAGGTCCTCTCCAGGTTCCCTTGTCATCCTGTGTCCCTTCTTTTCCATTTATTATCACCCTCTCTCCAGCCTCTGTGGCCGCTTGCCTGACTAGTGAGAGGCTGCCAAAGGGTCTCTGCCTCTTGGGGCCCACCTGCCAGGCCTTTCTATACATGGGACTCATTTCTGAAAACACTTCTGCCAAAGACACCAATGGCATATTTCATGATACTAAGGAATGACTGTAACATTTTAGGTAAATTATAGTATTAGGACTTTTAATTTTTTTTTTTAATTTTTAAGTTTATGTATTTGAGAGAGAAAGAAAACACAAGTAGGGGAAGGCCAGAGAGAAAGAATCCCAAGCAGGCTCTGTGCTATAGGCACAGAGTCCCACGTGGGACTCAAACTGATGAACCAGCCGAAGTTAGATGCTTAACCGACTGAGCCACTCAGGCTCCCGAGGACTTTTTTTTTTTTTAAAGGAGTACTTCTCAGGGCACCTGGGGGTTCAGTTGGTTGCGTCTGACTCTTGATTTTGACTCAGGCCACGATCTCACAGTTTGTGGGATCAAGCCCTGCATCGAGCTCTGTGCTGACAGCACAGAGCCTGCTTGGGAGTCTCTCTCTCCCTCTCTCTGTCCCTCCCTCGCTCACATGTGCGCGCACTCTCTCTCTCTCTCTCTCTCTCTCAGAATAAGTAAATAAACTTAAAAAAGTATAAAGGAGTACTTCACTTTCAGTGATACATATTGAAATATTATAGATGAAGAGATATGATGCCTGAAGCTTAATAAAGAGTAAAAAGGAAGGTGAGAACATGTGGGATATAAATGAAATAAGACAGGCCATGAGTTGGGGTCCCTGGGTGGCTCAGTGGGTTAAGCATCCAACTTCAGCTCAGGTCATGATCTCATGGGTTCACGAATTTAAGCCCCACATCAGGCTCTGTGTTGATAGCTTGGAGCCTGGAGCCTGCTTCAGATTCTATGTCTCCCTCTCTCTGCCCCTCCCTCACTCAAGCTCTCTCTATCTCTCTCTCTCTCTCTTAAAAATAAATAAAACAGGGGCGCCTGGGTGGCTCAGTCAGCCAAGCATCTGACTTTGGCTCAGGTCATGATCTCGCAGTCTGTGAGTTTGAGCCCCGCATCAGGCTCTGTGCTGACAGCTCAGAGCCTGGAGCCTGCTTCAAATTCTGTGTCTCCTTCTCTCTCTCTGCCTCTCCCCTGCTCATGCTCTGTTTCTCTCTGTCTCTCAATAACAAAATAAACGTTAAAAAATTAAAAAAATAATAATAAAAAAATAAATAAAACATCAAAAATTTAATTAAAAAAAAAAAGATTGGCCATGAGTTGATAATCATCGAAGCTGCAATGATAAGGAAACAGGGATTTATTATACTAGTCTACTTTACCTATTTGAAATTTTCCATTAAAATAAAAAACTTGCAAAGGATCCCTTTTGTGATAAGAACATGTAAGGACAGCGTGGCATCCAACTTCCCACCTGTCTTTCCAATTGCACCTAGACTATGCCTTAAGCTCACTCCATGTTACTTTTGGAAAGCCTAATGTACACAGGTTCCTGCTTGGCCCAACATGGTCCCTCATGCCAGACAGATAAGGTCTAGTCTCCCCTAACATCTGTATAAGGAACTTCAACATCCCTTCCTCTGTCATTCTATGACTATCTATTGTGCACATACTATGTGCCAAGCACAACACACAGCCTCTGCCCTCAGAGCACAGGCAAGTCAGGGGGAATGTGAGTAAACCTGGTAGAGTTCCACTAAGGGTTCTGATGGATATTGGTCTGGGGTGACAGGAAGCACAGAATCTGAGTTGGCTGGGAGGGTGAGGGGGCCAGGAAGGTTCCCAGAGTGAGGGCCACCTGCACACAGAGGTGTTTTCTCCTCTTGCCCAAGTTCCCCCTCGCCTCTCTCTATAGATGCTTTCTTCCCTTCAAGGCCAACTCAAATCCCACCTCCTGGGACACTGTCACTGCCCTCCCAGGCAAGATGTAGCCCCACCAATATCCTGGGAAATGGAGCACATACTGTTTATGAAGGGACCACACAAATGCTTAGAGAAGCTGGCCAGGTCACATGCCTGAGGGTGCAAGACAAGTCCAAGACTAGAGGGTGTGGCTGTTCTCTGGTAAAACAGAGGGCATGTGCTCATTCCAAAGTGCCAGCCTTCCCATGGCTGGCTGTGCATGTGGACCCAGTACTATAACTGAGGCTCTTCTATTTCTAGAAAGGCTAGATTTTATTATCTATAGTACAGTGTTGTGTCATAGTATCTGCGATACACTGTTTTATGAATAATATAATCATGTATCATGTTGTATATACTATACAACTTCTCATATACAAATTCAAATAAAATCCAAATTTGTATATGAAATCTTCAAACTAAAAAAATGCAGCTCAGATATTTTAAAAATATTTTGTATCTTGAGGGCAGTGAAACTATTCTGTAATGGTGGCTACATGTCATTACAAATTTGTCTAAACTCATAGAAAGTATAACACCAAGAGTGATCTGTAATGTAAGCTACAAATACTGGGTGATAATGTGACAATGCAGGTTTATCAATTACAATAAATGTCCCACTCTGGTAGGGGATGTTGACAATGGAGGAGATTGTGCAGGTATGAAGACAGGGGGTATACAAGAAATCTCTCTTCCTTCCACTCAAGTTTGCTTTGAACCTACAACTGCTCTAAATTACAAAATGTATTATAAAAAAAAAAAAACAAAACTCAAAGAAACAAAGAAACCCCACTTTATAGGCCAAACCAAATGTATCTGTAGTTCAAATTAAGTCCCAGATTGCAAGTTTATAATTTCTGGCATATTTCATGTTATTTGACACTTACTGGGTATTAACACAGCTTTCTCATGTATGTGTGTTTTTCTTAATTTCAGGCTCCTTGCAGAAACAATATTTCACCTCCACTCACAAAACCTTTGGAGCCTGCTGGTGGGGACGAGTCACTCCCCGAGCAGGCACTTACTTCTGACTGGCCTCCATCTCCAACAGGGCGGACAGAGCTGATGTTCCCTTCTTGCCAACTGGGGGGCCGGTAGACTCAAGGGAGTGTGTGGCAATGGGCCCGGTCATCTGTAAGCCTTTCATGGCAGTCCCTTTCTAAAGCAGAGAAGAGGAGACAAGACCATCAGCCTCAGTGGGCTCCCTTAGCAGATGCCACTCACAGCCCAGAGCGTGCCTGCCGTATCTGTTGTGCTTGAGGCTCTGGGAATCCAATTAACAGAGGCAAGTGACATGGGTTCCTGCTATTCAGTAAATGCTTAGAACAGCTTTTCACTTCAACTGACGGTTCAAATGCCTGTCAACTCAAAACAAACTGCCTCCTTGAGGTGGGTTCCACAAATCACTTCACCCTTGTCGCACCACCAGGAAGTAAATAATGTTCTACCTAAATCACGGAAGAAGAAACTGAGTCCCAGAGAGGTTAAGTAACCTATCCCAAATCCCACTGAAGCTAGAGTTCAAGCTCTAGTCATCTGGTTTCAAAACCAAAGTTCTTTCTACCATGCAAGGTCTTTCAGAAATGTTTCTAATTATAAGCAATGCTACCCTACAAAGGGTAGCCAGTGTGGGGGGAAGAACATGGAACTTGGGGTTAAAAACACAGCTAATGAAACATCACTACTCACAGTGAAAAGGAATGAATTACTGATACAAGCCACAAATTGTATGAACTTGGGTGAATCCCAGGGGCATTATCCTGAGTGAAAGAAGGCAGCTTCTCAAAAGGTTACACATTATATGATTCTGTGTATATGACTTTTGGAAAAGGCAACAGTACAGTGATGGAGAACAGGCCAGTGGCTGCCAGGGGTTATAGATGGGGGCAAAATGTGACTATAAAGGGTGGCACGAGGGAGTTTTTTGGGAGTGATAGAACTACTCTGTATCCTGATTGTAGTTGTAGTGTTACATGAATCTATGCCTGTTAAAATTCACAGACCTGTACACACACACACACACACACACACACACACACACACACACACAGAATCCCAGATCTGCCCTGTACTGGCGGGGCATATCCCATAACCCCATGAGCCTCAGTATCCTCACTGGGTGGTGTGGGGCTGAACACACCCAAGGTGCTGGAAATTCCAAAAGTAATGAGAGTTAAACAAGTATCGCTGCCACTACCCTCGAGTGACTTTTACTCAGTAATCCAGAGGAAGCAGCTGGGCTTGACATAGGGTCTCACCTGGGGAATGCACGAAGGAGCTGTGTGTCCTCAGGTAGGCAAGGGTGGTCCTGTGCCACAGAACACTACCCACTGGCTGCCTGTACCCTATCCCTCCCTCCTTCACCCTGCACTAGAGGAGAACTCACTGTTTCAGAGTTAAGATAAATGCAACTGCAGAGTAAATAAACCGGTCAGAGAGAGGCCCCTGAGATAGGAGGAGACCAAGCACAGCCCCCACGGGGCCCACAGAGCCCTACCCGCATCATGCGATCTGAGCGATGCCGCCTGCGGATCCGGTTCAAACCCTCCACAAAGCGGATAAAACCATCCAGGAGCTGCCACTCTTCTTCATCCGCCCGGGGCCTGTCCCCATAGATGTCGCAGTGGGCTTCCCCCTCTGTGATGCGCTTGGTGGCAGTGACACAGGCTGGCAGCAGCAGGAAGCGGGTCCTCCAGAACTTCAGAGACTCAATTAAGCTGTGGAGGGCCAAAGGGAGAAAAGGGGGTGGGGTGAGCAAAAGCAGACAATAAAAGCACGCCTAATGAACACCCCATCTTGACCCTGTCCTCAGAGTTGGTATGTGATGAGCAAGCTCCCCTTGAATAAGTGTTTGTCTGATGCTACATCTCATGGCTTCATTTAAAACACAAGCTTTAGGGGTGCCTGGGTGGCTCAGTTGGTTAAGCGTCCGACTTCGGCTCAGGTCATGATCTCGCAGTCTGTGGGTTCGAGCCCCGCGTCGGGCTCTGTGCTGACAGCTCAGAGCCTGGAGCCTGTTTCAGATTCTGTGTCTCCCTCTTTCTCTGACCCTCCCCTGTTCATGCTCTCTCTGTCTCAAAAATAAATAAATGTTAAAAAAAATTAAAAAATAAGTAAATAAATAAAAAATAAAACACAAGCTTTGGAGGTAGGCTATGAAACGTGCTTTTAGTTTATATCCCAGAGATGTCAGAATGATTCGTGCTGCCAGACTCGGTGGGGTTGTGGCTTTTAAATCACACATAAAAATTAAAAATCAGGGGCGCCTGGGTGGCTCAGTCGGTTAAGCGGCCGACTTCGGCTCAGGTCATGATCTCGCGGTCCGTGAGTTCGAGCCCCACGTCGGGCTCTGTGCTGACAGCTCAGAGCCTGGAGCCTGTTTCAGATTCTGTGTCTCCCTCTCTCTGACCCTCCCCTGTTCATGCTCTGTCTCTCTCTGTCTCAAAAATAAAATAAACGTTAAAAAAAAAAAATTTAAAAAAAAAAAAATAAAAAAAAAAAAATAAAAAAAAAATTAAAAATCAAAAATGAGACACCACAGGCAGTCAGGAAAAGGTTAAGAACATGATCTACGCTGACATTTCATCAAAGAGCACTTCATCACTGAAGTTTCTGTTGTTGTACTGTGGTAAAACATACATAGCAAAATGTGCCACGTTAACAATCCTGAAGTGTACACTTCTATGCCATCAAGTACGTTCACATTGCTGTGCAACCATCACCACCACCCACCTTCTCACTGAGTTTTGTAACCCAGTGCAGATGTGCTTTTTGTTCTTCCATGATTTCTAAAACAAACATCATCTTGTAATCAGAAAAAAGGACAGACGTGTTAAAATTCAGGTACACCCAAGGCAGCCAGACGGAAAGCCAAAGCACACTCTCTGACCTGAAGTCCTCAGACCCAGCAGAACAGATATACTGATCTAAGTAATTCCACTTGTACTCCTCCAGCCGCTCATGGGAGAATTCCACCCAACAGGAGACGAACTCTGAGTCCGAGTGGGAGGGACAGAGGCTGTAGGTGTAGTGGATCTGGGCGGATTCATAAGGGTACCTGAAAAACAAAGGGCATGCCCAGAAGTCCAAAAGAGAATTCCCTCTCCTCCAATTCTTCTGGACCTTTCCATCTCCATATACTTAGCACCATCCTTGGCATTTCAACCCTCAAGTGCAGTAACCAACTCATCCCAAGGGACTGGAAACGGAAATTTCTTAGTTCTTAAACTTTGTCATTCTTTTACCCTCCCATTTTTTATTTTTAATTGGCTTTCTAGGAATCAGGCTAAACATCATAGGCTGAATCATAATCCCTTTTAGAGGAAGGTGAGCTATAACCATAAAATAATCCTAGAGAGCAAAACAGTAATTCCAAGAAAAGGAAGACCAACCACTCAACCTATCTTGAATTATGTCATGCACATAAGTCATTATGTGCACAGCATGCATTACAAACACAAGTTAGTAATGTGGACACAATTCAGGACAGTAGGTGAAAACCTTAAATTTCCAAGGACTCACTTGGGAAGGTAACGTGTCACTGTGATCATCTTATCCTTCAGCGTCACTTTGTGGAACGTTCTGCCCATACTCAGCCAGTACTGGTCCTCCTCCTCAGGGCGGTTTCGGGACACAAGGCCTAACAGAGGGGGGGTTAAAATCATTTCCTCCATCTAGTCGAGGATCATTCCTTTAACAGGCAATTGCTTCTCTTCCATATACAGTCAGAAAAAGGAGAAACAAAAGAGGCAACTCTTTTGAGGGCCAGTTTCATGGAAAAGACTTATTTTTGGTAAAAAAAAAAAAAAAAAGTCCTGAAGTTGGCAGAAATTTTGTTACTAAACCAGCCAGCAGCAGATTAGAGCCCGGGGTGCTGACAGCATCCAGAAGACACACTCAAAGCTGAAGAGCCTGATCCCTCAGCCTTGGAGAAGGAAAGCTCTGGATTAGATGTTAATGGGCCAAGACTCAACTCTGGGACTGAAATGAAACTCCACTCCACTCAAGCACAAGCTGCCACTCTGGCAGTTAAGGTCCTCGCCCCCAGTGTGGCAGCCAACCTACCTTTAGTTTCCGTGACTCCCACACTATGACCATGCTTTGGTCTTTTTTTTAAAGTTTATTTATTTATTTAGAAAGAAAGAGATAGGGAGCACGCACAAGCCAGGGAGGGGCAGAGAGAGAGGGAGAGAATCCCAAGCAGGCTCCATGCTGTCAGCACAGAGCCCCAAGTGGGGCTCCATCTCACAAACCATGAGATCATGACCTGAGCTGAAAGCAAGAGCCAGAGGCTTAACCAACTGAACCACCCAGGCACCCAAAACCATGCTTCAGTTGTAATTTTCTTCTCTAAACATTTGCTCCTGTTGCTTTTTCTGCCTTCTCTTTCTGGGCCATCAAGATCCCACAGATCACTTACGGTCACCATCAAAATTGCCACTGCTCCAGTAAGCTAGCAGATCCCATCAGCAGTTTGAATTTTACCCTGGATGTGGCTCCACATGTGCGTGTCTCACACCCTTTCAAAGTGGAGGTTCCATGAGGCCGGGGCCCAAATCTTGTTTGTCTTTAAATTTTCTGTAGCACCTGACAAAATGCCATGCCCACAGCAGGTATCGAAAACATACTAGGTGAATTGAATTGTGCATAGAAAGAGAGAAATTCTGAGGAATCAAGAAAACTGTAAGCTTTTAAGAGAGTAAAAATAGTGCCTCGATGGACAACTGAGCAAAGACAAGATTCTTGTGATCTAGAAATGAAACCGGGTGCCCTCATGCAGTTCTGAGAGACAGTCACATAGGGCAGGCAGCATGGGAGTTGTCAGGATGAGAGGATGGCAGAGGTTGAAAGGACCTTCACTAGGAATGCAAAATTTCCCAGGTGATAGTGAGGGGCGGCAGTCAGGCTGCATATAAGAGGACAGGGTTTGACTCAGAGGACCCTAGGTTAAACCCCATCACTTCCATTTGTCAGCAGTGTGCCCTTGGGTACCAAACCTCTCTGAGTCTCACTTTCTGCAACTAGAGTGTGTCTGAGGGCCCCCATCTCTGCATTCCTTCTTTCTTGCAACAACCCCTTGCTGGCTGTAAGGAAGACAAAGTCATGGGATAATGTTCATGAGCACCTAGCACAGTACTGAGACCCCACTCTAAATTAGTTCCTGTTTTGGGGCATCTGGGTGGCTCAGTTGGTTAAGTGTCCAACTTTAGCTCAGGTCATGATCTCGCAGTTCATGTGCTGGAGCCCCACGTTGGTCTGTCTGCTGTCAGCACAGAGCCTGCTTCAGATTCTCTGCACCACCACCCCATCCCGCCCCCACTTGTTCTCTAAATAAATTAATTAAATAAATAAATAAACTAAAAAAAGGAAAGAAAAAAATTAATTGGTTCCTGTTTTTATCCTGCACAGCACTCTTGACAATCTGTGATCAAATAAATACTTGTGGTTTATTTAGTCTAATGCTTGTTTTGCCCAGTAGACAATAAACTTTGAGGACAGGGCTGAGGCTATTCTGTTCACTACTGGAACAGGTCCCCCTCATAACTAGTAGTCAACAAATCTTCAATCAGAAGCAATCTCACTTATGATAGTCACTTTTCCAATAACTAATAAACAACAATGATACCATTTCTGTTACTACAGAAATAAAAGGATTAAATTTATCACAGGAAAAAATAGCCAGAAAGAGTATGGTCAGGTGAGTAGACTGGCCAACTAGCCATGACATGAGACTCATGAATCGACCAGAGCAGAAGTGGATGCCAGAGGAATTATGAATCTCTAAGGGCTATTCTAGAGAAAAGCAGGTAGGAAGCCTAGATGGGCCCACTGACGCTAAATAAAGATTAATTCATTCCACTATTCCTGGGATAAAGAACAAAATCCTTCACATGGCCCTGTGAGGCCTGGGTCTCCTGACATGTCTGGCCACATCTCCAGCTTACTCCCTGTGCTCCATCCCACCAGTCTTCTTTTTGTTGCCCAGAAAGTGTCACAGTGCCTCCTGCCACAGAGCCTTTGCACATACTAATCCCTCTGCCTGGCATGTTCTTCCCATATACTTCTACCCACTCCCAACCTGGTTCTCTTCCTAGTAACTCTTGCACATAGTTTAGGTCTCACCTCAAACATCACCTCCTCACGGAAGCCATCCCTGACCCTCCAGACTAGATCAAGACCAATATTAAATATCCTTATAGCCCTTTGATTTTTCCTTCACAGTCTTTATCACAACAAGGAATTATATTATTTCATAGTATGATTAATGTTATTTTTCCCCACTGGGCTATAAATGCCCCACAGAGCAAGGGCTTCAAAAATACTGTTGAGTGAATGAATGAATGAATGAATATATTTATCAACCCATATTGTTGTATGCCAGGCACGGTAGTCTCCAATGTAAAGGATAAAAACGTGAGGTTGATATAGTCCTGGAACTCAAGAAGATTACTATTCAGTACAGTCTAGAAAATAAAAAGAAGACAACAAGTGATAAATAACATAATGGGCTCCCAAGAAAATCCAGAGGGAGCCCAAAGCTTCATCATAAGCAACAAGGCCTGGACTGGATAGACCACCAAGCTCTCTATCACAGATCCATACTTCTTTGATTTTCTGGCCAGAGGCACTCTAATGGAGTCAAAGATGATCTGAGGTTTTGAGCTGGGAGGTTAGGAAAGTGGGGAATCTCATTAGCTGCAAGGAGGAAGCAGGAGCCTAACAGGTACTTACTGATTGTTCTGGAAAATGATCCCTGCTTTCTGGTTCTAGGCACCCACACTTAATTCTCTCTACCTGACTTATTTCAGAAGAGCTCTCCAGAGCCTGGCTGTAACTCAATTGGCATCACTGAGTCTCTGTCACTTAGTGCCTGCCACTCACAGATGATCCATTCTTGCTTCAATGTGCTAAGCTTCACCAACAAGTAAGAGAAGATGAATCCAGAATTGGGGGGGGGGGGGGGGGGGGCGGGAAGTATAAACTTCAGGTTTACAAAACTTCTGAGAACCTGCTGTGTGCCAGGTACTGTGCTAGAAATAAATATTGGGTCTAAAGGGACGCCTGGGTGGCTCAGTCGGTTGCGTGTCCGACTTTGGCTCAGGTCACAATCTCACAGCTTGTGAGTTCGAGCCCCATGTCGGGCTCTGTGCTGACAGCTCAGAGCCTGGAGCCTGCTTCGAATTCTGTGTCTCCCTCTCTCTCTGCCCCTAACCCACTTGCATTGTCTCTGTCTCTCCCAAAAATAAAAATAAACATTAAAAAAAGTATATTGGGTCTAAAATATGCACTATGTACTTTGACGGTTCAGTCCTGGCTCAGCTGCCTGCTACTACAGGGTATTGCCAAAGCCAGGCTATAACATTCCTGAACTGGGTCATATCCTCTTCCTTAAAAGGAGAGTGGTAGATTAAAGAAAATTTTAAGATAAATCTGGGCCTAGTGGAGACTATATTCCTCATGTAAAGTAAAATTTTGTGAATTTTGTGTTGAAAAATAATTACTCCTAAATTTGTCTATTCCTTACCATCTTGAGAACGTACTCATACAAATTTAGTTGAAAAGAAAAAATACAAGTCCCCAGAGAAAAACTCACCTCGGCTATAGAGTGGGCTGCTGCTCAGCGGGGGTGGGACAGCAGGGTTGGGTTTCTGTGCCTTGGGCTGCACTATGATTTGGTAGCCCTGCATGAGACGCTGGCAGATGAACTCTTCAAACACCTGCTGGGCCGTCATCTGCACACCTTCCTCATCCCTCCTGAGAAAACAGACGGTTGTTCACATGGGTGTGCTTGGCCCAGGTCAGAGTGACACTCAGAGTCTATACTCCCATCCTCTGTTTTTGCTTTGACCCCACAAGCCAGCCCTGATAACCATTGTATGGTGGTTCATAAAACTATCAATCTATAAACCAGTTTTGGGAGAAATGATCAGTTGAAAAGAGGCAGAAGAAGAAGGCAAATAAAAGCTAATAGCCAATCTTAGAAAAGAAGATCAGGGATGCCTGGGTGGCTCAGTCAGTAGAGCGTTCAACTTTTGATTTTGGTTCTGGTCATGATCTCAGGGCTGTAGGTGATCTCAGGCGCCTGGGTGGTTTAGTCAGTTAAGCCTCCGACTCTTGATTTTGGCTCAGGTCATGATCCCACAGTCGTGAGATGGAGCCCCATGTCGGGCTCTGTGCTGACAGCATGGAGCCTGCTTGGGATTATCTCTCTCTCTCTCTCTCTCTCTCTCCCCTCTCTCTCTCTGCCCCTCCCCTGCTTGTGCACATACTCTCTCTCAAAATAAATAAACATTTTTTTTAATTAAAAAAAATTTATCTTTCTCTCCCTCTGCCCCTCTCTCCAGCTAGTGCACTCTCTAAAACTTAAAAAAAAAAAATGTTTTTAATTAAAAAAAATTTTTTTAAAGAGATTTAGTGTGTCCAGAACAAATGCAATAGAGAAATATGAGAAAGGATCAATGAGGACAAATGGCTAAAGGAGGCATGTCAATGGAACTCTAAAAAAAAATCGACAGTTCTTGCTTCAATAAAATTCTCTAAACAGAAAAGGAAGACACAAGCTTGAAAATGCAGTGTTTTGATGCATACCCCAAACCCTCCTCTGACACCGACCTGTCAATGTCTGCTTCTGGGAGGAGATCATAACAGCCCTCCGTGTAGTCGTTCTGCAGGCCCTGGCGGTCAGGGAAGTAGTCGGTGGTGAGGGGGAGACACGCCGGAGTAGTGAGAGACTTCCAGTCCACTCCAACTGTGCAACAGAAGCCTGGCACTACAGGGGGAGCAGACAGTGTCAGAACTGCCTCGTGTAACAGGAGAGAAAGGTACATGTGGTCACCAGGGCAGGTGTGGGACATGGGTAGGGTGGGGGAGAGGAATGAAAGGTGACAAAATTGCCAGGAAAGGGATGGAAAAGAAGAAAGGGGGTGGGGGAGGGAGGAAGAGAGAAACAGAGTTTGTTAGATAATGCAGTGCAAGTGCTTATCCAATCCCATCATGCAAATGGGATTCACAGCTGATATTTTTCATTTTTTGCCGATCCTCAGCTAACAGCCACAATGCCAGTGAGGTTACGGCAGGGTAGCACAGGCAGTGTTATGCATCGAAGCAAATCAACATTCCAAGAGCAGAAAACAGGCTCAAGCCAGAGCCTCTCTGGAGGACTGCAGAGTGGCCGGTGGGGAAAGAAGAGCTCAGCCAGGTTTGGAGCAATCAGCATATGGTAGCAGAATTCAGGAATACTTTCAGAATTGCAAAAATAGGTCACAGATCCAAAAGGGTAGGAGGAGAAATCAAAGAAGGGTGTCTGGGAAAGTTACAAGGCCATAACTTCAAGAGACAGACTTTAACAATCTAGAAACGAAAGCTGCAATCAGCAGAGTGGGCCCAATCACATGGATCTGTCCTGAATCGCCTGCTCTTTGGTTAAAGCAGGGTTTCTCCACCTTGGCACTACTGACATTTTGGACTGGAAAATTCTTTGTTTTGGGGGGCTGTCCTTTGTATTTTAGGATTTGAACAGCATCCCTGGACTCTACTTACTAGATGCCAGTGGCATCTCCTGGTTGTGAAAACCAAAAACGTCTGCAGATGTTGCCACATGTCCCCCCAGGGAGCAAAATCATCCCCAGTTGAGAATCACTGACTTAAGGTAATAGGGAAGTTATCTCTTTAAGTAATTTAAGCAAATATTATTTTTCAAATCTTTATACAAGGGAGCAATCTGAAGCAAAAACACTCCATGACTTTGCCTCTGAGTATCAAGCAAGGGACACCTTAAACACCTTATCTTTGGGGTGCCGGGATGGCTCAGTTGGTTACGCATCCGACTCTGGATTTCAGCTCAAGTCATGATCTCACGGTTGTGAGACTGAGCCCCACGTTGGGCTCCGCGCTGAGTGTGTAACCTGCTTGGGATTCTCTGTCTCCATCTCTCTCTGACCCTCCGCAGCTCACACTCGCATGAACATGTGCGCGCTCCCTCTCTAACAGTAAGTAAATAAATAAATAAATAGCACCTTATCTTTTGCACAGTGCTAATGCAGCTTACATTGTGATTCACCTCTGTCTCATTCACCCTATCTCATCAGCTGACACATGGCCTCCTCGGAGCAGGTACTGCAACATCACTGACCCCTTTAAACACCTGGCCAAGCTGAACCTCCCAGAAGTTACTCAATCAGAAGCCTCTCTGCTTAGGGATCTTTCCACCACATAGTGACACACACACACTACCCAATACGACAGAGTCCCACTGAACCTAGAGTTAAAGGACAAGAAGAGGACCTGACACATGTGATAAGTCATAGTGGGAAACACACCCCATGTAGCACCACTGCCTTAGGAAATTGCAACAAAACTAACTCCCTGATCTACACAGGTCTAGGGTATTTTATTTGTTTGTTTGTTTGTTTGAATTCTATTTTAGTGTGGTAAACACACTTAACATGAGAGCTACTCTTCGCAAAATTTTAAGAGTACAACACAGGAATGCTAACTTGGGCACAGCGTTGTGCAGCAGATCTCTAGAATTTATTCATCATGCATAACTGGAACGTTATATCCACTGGTTAGCAACTCCTCACTTCCGCCTCCCCTCAAGCCCCTGGCAACCACCTACTCTCTGATTCTGTGAGTTTGACTATACACAGGCCTTGATAACTCATTAACACTTCAAGAATTAAAAAATCACAATCTAAAAGAACCTAATTGATCACCCCAATTTCCCAATAAGGCAGATGAAGGAGTAAGTTTGTTCCTAGTTCCCAGTTAGAACCAGGAGCAGAAGGAAGACACCCAATCAAAACTACAGTGGGAAGCCAGAAGCAGAAGACAATTGAATATGCTGTCTTAGATCGTTCTGGCTCTCATTAGCTTCCTGACCCTCTGGATCATAAACATCCTTCAGAAATGTTTTCTGCTGGGCACACACCAAGATACAAACATTCAAATGTCTGGTCCAAAATCCCATGGTGAGAAAAGTTCCTGATTCTTAGTTTAATGATGTTTTTTCCTTGGGCAAACAGTGTGGCCTCTTTTCTAACTCCAATATCTTTACGCCCTATAGAGAAGGACTCTGAAGAGGGCCCACAACAGAACCGTTGAATTAACAACGATAAACATGGATTCCAAAATCCAGTGCTAGGGTTGTACAGAAAGAATAGGCTCATCTATTCATTGTTGGCAGCATTCTGGAAAATAATCATCCTGCCAACCATACTTTGGGGGAAATATATTCCAGGATGTGAACTGAAAGAAAAGATATACCCACTGCACCATGTACTATACCTGTATTCAATAGTATTGCTAAAAAACTAGAAACCACCCAAAATGACCCCCAATAATAAATGATTTTTCAAACTGGGATGTAATGTGTTTGATACATGTGCTAAGTCACTAAAAATGACTAGCAGGGGGACACGTGGTTGCTCAGTGGGTTAAGCATCCAACTCTTGGTTTCAGCTCAGGTCATGATCTTGAGGTTCCTGGGTTTGACCCCCCCACATTGGGCTCTGTGCTGGCAGCGTGGAGCCTGCTTGGGATTCTCTCTCCCTCTCTTTCTGCCCTTCCCCGACGTGTGCACACATGTGCGCATTCATGCTCACTCTCTCTCAAAATAAAACATTTAAAAAAATGACTAAGGGCTCTTGGGTGACTCAGTTGGTTAAGCATCCGACTCCTGATTTCAGCTCAGGTCATGATCTCATAGTTGTGAGATCGAGCCCCGCATCAGGCTCCACACTGGATGTGGAGCCTGCTTAAGATTCTCTTTCTCCCTCCCTCTCCCCTTCCAATGCATCCATGAGTGCGTTTTCTCTCTCTCTCTCTCTCTCTCTCTCAAAAAAAAAAAAAAAGAGGGGTGCCTAGGTGGCTCAGTCAGTTAAGTATCCAACTTGGGCTCAGACCTTGATCTTGTGGTTCATGAGTTCAAGCCCTTGCATCGGGCTCTGTGTTGACAGCTCAGAGCCTGGAGCCTGCTTCAGATTCTGTGTTTCCTCTCTCTCTGCCCCTCCCCCACTCATGCTTGGTCTGTGTCTCTCAAAAATAAACATTAAAATTTTTTTTAAATAATAGAAAAAGAAAAAAAAATGACTAATATGAGGAGTCAGAAGAAGTAGTAAAAGGATTATTTAGTTAATTATAAGTGGGAAGAAAGATTCAGTGATGTATATCTACTGGTCACAGCTAAGTAAAATAAAGTCTACCAGGTGGTAGGATTTTTTTTTTTTTTTTTTTTTTTGGTATTCTGCTATTATAGATATTTAGATGTGCTCTTCCTGCAGATATTTCAACAGATAAAGATGATTAAAAAAAAATGCAACCCAGTCAAACAATTTCAACTACAAGTATGTAAACGGTTCTAGTCCCTCTTATTCCTTTGTTCCCCAGAGCCATCACAAGGCCTTTAAGGGCTAAGGCCAGTTCTGAATTGGCATAAGGACCTCATGGGAATTCCATTACCCTTCCCACGTGCTGCCGAATCACATTCGAGAAGAGGTTATTTGGCCACTCCTCTCTTCACTTTCCACTGGAGAGGCTGAAAATTTTTCCTTTACCACATTGCCTTCTGGTACCCAGAGATGTGTGGACTTCCCACAGAGCTCCCCCTTGCTTCCTCATGCTCTGACCACCCCCGCCCTGACCCCACCCCAGTCAGCTGCTCCCTCTTACTTGGATCTGGAGAGGTAGAAACACTGTCCTCTAGAGAATCCTTGTTTTGGGTCCTAGGATTCATACCTATGGAAAGATGAAAACAGCTTAATGAGGCTCATTCTATAAAATAAAGAAATAAATGAAAGTACTGGCCTGTTATGGTTGAAAAAGCCCAAAATCATAGCTAAAAATAAAAATGTGAACCAAGTACAAATTCTGTGAATATTTCAAACAGCACAAAAGAATCAATCAAAGAAAAATGAGCAATCTAAAACTTGGGAATGATCCAGAACGTTACTCTGAGGTTATCAATACCATTCTTTGCCCAATGAGACCATTAGCATTGGCTTACATGCACACGCGCACACACACACACACTAGCAAAAAGCAATCCACCATTTATTTTAAGAAAATGGCTATATTTCAAAGTCACTTCAACTAATTGGATAAATCTTTAGCAAAAACAAAATGACCTATTTAAAGTTTATTTCACTTATCAGTCATCATTATCTGGAATTTCCTTCTCCAAATTATAGCTTTCTGGAATATGACCTAAGACATATTAAAACTCATCACTTTAAGAGAAAAACAATGATTTTCCCTATAAGTGTCTGAAAGAAAAAACAGAAAGATCTTTGAAATGCAACTTATTGCCTGAAAAGTAACAGAAATAATTTTAAAGTACATATCAATATTTATTTTTTTATGTTTATTTATTTTTGAGAGAGAGAGAGCGAGAGACAGACAGAGTGTGAGCGGGGGAGGGACAGAGCAAGAGGGAAATAAAGAATCCGAAGCAGGCTCCAGGCTCTGAGCTGTCAGCACAGAGCTTGACACAGGGCTCAAACTCACGAGCCTCGAGATCATGACCTGAGCCAAAGTGGGACGCTTAACCGACTGAGCCACCCACGTGCTCCAAAGTACATATCAATGTTTAAAGGTCCCTTTCTAGACACATATACTTACTAGAAAATTATGGTACTATGAAAAAGATTGGGAAAATCCTCACCAAACTGTCAACAGTGGCTACCTCCAAGGAGAAAGCTGGGGGAGGTGACAGGAGGTAAACCAGAACTTACAGTTTTTATTCTAGATACTTTTGTGTCATCTGAATCTTTTATAACAAGAATAAATACGTATAAGTCCCTCATGGAGTCTTTGAAAGGACAAGCCACAACATGGGAGAAAACATCTGCAAATCACCTATATAGCAAAGGACTTGTAGCCAGATTATATAAACAGCCCTCAAAACTCAAGAATAAGAGCACAACTTAATGAGAAATAGGGCAAAAGATTTGAACATTTCACTGAACACATACAGAAACCAAATAAGCACATGAAAAGATGCTCAACTTCCTCAGCCATTAGGGAAATGGCCAGTTAAAAGTACAGATACCTCTACAGACCTCTTGGAATGGCTAAAATGACAAGTTATGCCAAGTGTGAACAAGATGTGGAACAATGGAAACCCTTATTCATTGATGGTAGGAATGCAGAATGGTGCACGGCTTTGGAAAACAGTTTAAAAAAAATAATAACTTTTTTTTTAACGGTTTATTATTTTTGAGAGACAGAGAGCATGAGCAGGGGAGGGGCAGAAAGAGAGGGAGACACAGAATCTGAAGCAGGTTCCAGGCTCTGAGCTGTCAGCACGGCAGCTTCTTTAAAAGTTAAACAGGGGCACCTGGGTGGCTCAGTCGGTTAAGCGGCCGACTTCAGCTCAGGTCATGATCTCATGGTTTGTGAGTTCAAGCCCCGCGTCGGGCTCTGTGCTGACAGCTCGGAGCCTGGAGCCTGTTTCGGATTCTGTGTCTCCCTCTCTCTGACTCTCCCCCATTCATGCTCTGTCTCAAAAATAAATAAACGTTAAAAAAAAAAAAAAAGTTAAAAAAAAAAAAAAAGTTAAACAGATAGGGGTGCCTGGTTGGCTCAGTCAGAAGAGCATGTGACTCTTGATCAGGTTAAGGTTGGTTAAGCAGCCAACTTCAGCTCAGGTCATGATCTCATGGTTCCTGAGTTCAAGTCCTGCATTGGGCTCTGTGCTGACAGCTCAGAGCCTGAAGCCTACTTTGGATTCTGTGTCTCCTCTCTCTCTGTCCCTCCCCTGCTCACACACTCTCTCTCTCAAAACAAATAACCATTAAAAAAATTTTTTTAATAAATACGTAAAAATAAAAGTTAAACAGATATTTTACCGTTTGACCCAGCAATTCCATGCCTACGAACTTACTCAAGAGAAATTAAAAAAAAAACTGTTATGTAAATGTTTACGGTAGCTTTATTCATAGTTCCCCAAACCTGGAAACAGTCCAAATATTTTGCAAATGAAGGGATAAACAAACTAATATATTCATATGATGGAATGCAACTCAACAATAAAAAGTAATGAACATTCAACAACTTGGATGAATCTCAAATGAATTCTATGCTGAATAAAAGAAGCCAGACTCAAAAAGCTACATACTGTATGATTCCATGTGCGTGACATGCTGGGACAAGACAAAACTAAAGGGAGAGAGAACAGATCATCGGTTGCCAGGGGACAGGGGTGTGGCTGAGTACAAAGGGGCCACCCAAAAGAATGTGGGGTGAAATGGAAATGTTCTGTATCTTG
Source organism: Panthera onca (assembly GCF_046562875.1). NCBI lineage: Eukaryota > Metazoa > Chordata > Mammalia > Carnivora > Felidae > Panthera > Panthera onca. Next base: position 20,301,274 of record NC_138350.1, read on the forward strand.
ATGTGTTGGTGGTTATATGACTGCATGCATTTGTCAAAACTCACAGAACTGTACACTAAAAACAGTGAATTTTACTGTATGTAAATTTTAAAATTAATAAATTTTTAAGAATTTAAAAAGAGATATCACATGGCCAAACAATTTTAGAACTTCTTTTTTGGAACTGCCTTCAGTAGATTTTTTTTTTTTATTACCATTCATCATAATAAGATACAACTGATTTATTAAGTCAAATAAGCATAGTGTTTCATTTTATTCAAACCCCTACTATGAGGCAGATATGAAGAAGGTACTATTCCCCTTCTACAGATGAACTAAAGCTCAGAGAAGTGAAGTAACTTACTGAAGATCACACAGTAAGTAGGTGAAACCAGCATTTAGACTCTGCTCAACTCTACAGACGTCTTATTTCCTGACTCTCCATCTGGGGCATCAGTTTTCAGCTATTGAAAATGTTATCTCTTCTTTGTCAACAGTCAAAAGCCATTTGGAGCTAAATTTTCTGAAAAAGCTATCCTGGCTGACAACATCCATTTTCATGCAAACACAAAGCGAACTATTAAGAAGCAACGAAGTGGATTTTCTTGTTTAGCCTGAGAACTGGTATGAAGGCACTTACAAAATCAGAATTCTCAAAGCATTCTGAGCAATAGGAAATTATTAAATACATTACCTCACAAGTTGAGATGCTAAATTTGGTCATTAGAGAATCTTTTCTTTCTTTCTTTCTTTCTTTCTTTCTTTCTTCCTTTCTTTCTTTCTTTCTTTCTCTCTCTCTTTCTTTCTAGAAAACTGAATCCAGACTTGGTCTGTAAGAACTGAAATTCTCAGTTCAACTTATAATTTTGTGGGCAATTCCTTGAGCTCAAAGAGGCAACCAATAGGATCCTAGACAAGAACTGTACCATCTCTAACAGACAAAAGCACATATAAGGCCGCCAGTCTTTTATGCTACACACACACACACACACACACACACACACACACACACACACACACTTTACTTTTTAAAAACAATGAAAAATATTTAAAGAAATATTTTAGGCTCTTTCATGAGGCTCTTTATACACAGTTTCCTTGCAGTTCAATCTAACATACTGCCTCTCCCACCAGCTCTGCCTATGAGACTTATTTTCAGTCAAACGTGCTGGCTGTTGGCATATGACAAGTCCCACAACTTGAGATGACCAACATGAGACCTCACGGTCAGTCAGTTCTGCTCTAACCTAATATTTGTGAATGAGACCTCACTCTCAACATTCAAAGCCAGACATTCACCTTGGGGAGCCAATGCTGAAAGTCACCATCTTAGCTTGGCCTTTTGACATCTGTTCAGAGTCAAGAAGTCTGAACATGTTCTTCGCTTGCTAACCTCAGGCCAAAATGGGTAATCCATGTGGGACCTGTGGGACTGACCCTGGGTGACATCTAGAAGCCTGTGTGTGGGACTAGTCATTTCTCCTCTCTGGACTACAGATATGGCACTTTCCCACAAAAATCCCAAGCCTGTGGGGCGCTTGGGTGGCTCAGTCGGTTGGGCGTCCGACTTCGGCTCAGGTCATGATCTCACGGTCCGTGAGTTCAAGCCCCATGTCGGGCTCTGTGCTGACGGCTCAGGGCCTAGAGCCTGCTTCAGATTCTGTGTCTCCCTCTCTCTGATGCTCCCCCGTTCATGCTTTGTCTCTCTCTGTCTCAAAAATAAATAAATGTTAAAAAAAAAAAAAATCCCAGCCTGAGTGAATGACTCTGAGGCCCTTTCCTCCAGTCTCAGCGTGCTGTTTTACTTTTACTTCAGCTCTCAGGCTGCTACATGTACCTAATACTCAACACAAATACCAAGCTGCAGATTCTGAGTCCTAATATCACAGGGAAAGAAAGCATGGCATCTAGTTATTTTCTTTTCCAAAAACTATCTAGAGCACTTATTCCCCAATGAAGGGAATGACAGTGGCTGAGAAGTCTTATAAATGGGTGCCCACTCAAAGAAACAGAGGGATAAAAACTATCTCCCCAGGAGGGAGGGGAGTGGGAGACAGGTGATAGATACTAGGGAGGGCACTTGTGATGAGCACTGGGTGTTGTATGTAAGTGATGAGTCACTGAATCCTACTCCTGAAACCAATATTGCACTCTATATTAACTAAAATTACACACACACACACACACACACACAAAACCCACACACGCTATCTCCCCAGTTCCATTGACCACCTGGTCCCTGCTGGGCAACATGGTGAAAAACAAGAGTACAGGTACAAGGCTCTAGCCAACAATGCTCAAAATGAAAGTCTACGGGCCAGGAGGGAAACCCACAGAGACACCACTCCTGTGAATCGTGACTCACATATGAATCATGTCCAAATGCAAGAGAAAATCTGAGTCACGCTTGAGTGCCTGCAGATGGTACAAACTGTCAGGCCCAGGAGGTGAAGGTGGGGTCACAGATGAGGTTCTCTCATTTCTTTTCAATTTTTTAACAAATGAAAAGGTAACTAATTATTTATTTAGACCTCACTTTGTCCCCAAACAAGAACCTAGTGTGACAATTTTGCGTTAAGGAGCCCAATCTACTTTTGCTCCTTATAACAACCCTGTGAAGCAGGTAGGCAGGTGAAGATCTTTATGCCCATTATACAGATGATGAACCTGAGCAGCAGCAAAGGCTGAATGCTAAACTCCAAAGACCATGATGGGCAGGACTGGGACACTCCCTCATGTATCATAAGGCAGCAGAGGTCACATGTTCAAACCGCATGGTATCACTGGAACCACTAAGTCCAGCTCCCCATGAGAGGGCTTCCCTTTCATCATTGTTACCCTGCACAAAACTACTTCAAATAGAATCCCAAGTGAATGGAGAGCCAGAGCTCCCCGAGGTGAGGAGAAGTGGTGTCTTAATCATTTTGTTTCTCCTCAGACCTTAGCACAGTGCCTACAGTTCAATAAACATTTCTGGAATGAGTGAGAGTATAGTGAGTTTGAAGAAAGCAAACCATATTCCATGAAGACTGAGGATGGATTGAAAGGAAAGTCACTTCAAAAACAAGCAAGGCAGAAAAAAGACTGTCCAAGCCTTCGAGAAAAGGAATCCAGTTAATTGTTCAACAAGGTTATAAGACAGGGAAGAAAAGCACTCTTCAGTGGAGGGAAAGCTAACCTCAGAAAACTTTTAGTATTCATTCAACTACCTGATATGTGCCAGGAACTGTTCTAAGTTCTGAAGATATAGTCATGAGCGAAACACAAATCCTTGCCTTGTTGGAGCTTACAATAAAAACCACAAAATTAAAAGACCTAGTATGACAGGTGGCATTATGTAGAAGTAGCAGGCAGGGAAGATGGACGGGAGTGCCAAGGTAGAGAGTGGCAATTTGGGTAAGACCTAAAGGAAGGAACAGAACAAGCTGTGCGTAGGATGGCCATATCATTTATCATCCAATCCAGGACACCTTTAGAGTGAAAGGGACACTATTAATAATTACACAGGACAATGAATTCAAACCAGACTGTCCTGGGCAAACTCAGGCATGTGGACCTTAGCCATAAAGCTCTCCAGTATAAGGGCAGAGCAGAGGGGAGAGCAGGAAAAAGCATCTCAGATTCAGAGCGTGCCTGATACATTTAGGAAACCCCTACAATAATAAAGTGAGAGGGGAAAGCAGGAGACGAGGTCTGAGAGTAACAAAGGGTTGCAAGAGGGAGGGGGCTCTGTCGGCTATTGTAACGCCTTTGGCTTTTGATCCGAGTGCACTGGGAAGCCCTTGGAGGGTTTTGTGCACAGAAGTTTCATGATCTGACTTCTATTTTCAGAGGGTCACTCTGAATTGCTGTGCTGGAAATAAACTATATCAAAGGGCAAAAAGAGGAAGCTGAGAGACCAGTTAGTGGGATATCACAACAATCCAGGCGAAAGATGAAGGTACCTTCATTAGGGCTGGGACTGGTAGAGGTGATGACATATGGAAAGATTTGGGATATATCCTCATAGATCTGACATTAATTGGTTATAAATGGCAATATGGTAATAAAAATTATAATGATTTTTATCTAATCCTTTCTGTGGCTGGCTAACATAATCGATCGGGAAGCACAAGATCAAAGATGGGAGTTCAATTCCCATGTGACCCCTGGCCCCTTTGAAATCACATGCTACTGGTCATAAAGGGAATAGGCAAAGGTAAGGATGATCCTACTTAACTCTATTGGCCTGACTAGAAAAAGTCTGAGGAGCCCACACTTTCTCCAAGAAGCTACACATTCTAGAATATATTTATGTAATTGCGCACTTGCATACCAATTAAAGAGAATAATTTTGTGGGCTGTTCAGATGCTTCTCACATATGGCAGCTTGGTCGTGGAAGCACAAATTCATTTGTCAATAAATGTGCTAAACACTGTGGGGAGAAGATGAATAAAGATAAATTCTTTCAGTCTAGTGCAGAGACAGACATAGAAACAAACAGCGGGATCATGATATGCCAAGTAGTACAATTAGGTTATGCATATGGAACGATGTGGAAACATGCCTAAAATCTCCTAGGAAGGCATGGGGAGAACCGCCAGGGAGGGCTTCAAAGAGAAGGTATTTTGGGGGTTGAATCATAAAGACTGAGTTGATGAGGTGCCTGGGTAGTTCAGTCGGTTAAACGCCCAACTCTTGGTTTCAGCTCAGGTCATGATCTCATGGTTTGTGAGTTCGAGCCCCGTGTTGAGCTCTGCACTGATAGTCCAGAGTCTGCTTGGGATTCTCTCTCTCCCTCTCTCTCTGCCTCTCCCCGGCTCATGCTCAGATGCTTTCTCTCTCTCAAAATGAATAAATAAAAATAAAAAAAAAAGACTGAGCTGATGTTTGCCAGGCAGAATCAGGGTTGAAGATAGGGTGAAAGCATATTCTGCAGGGGTGCTAGTTCATGCAAAGAAATATGAGGACAAAGATCTTTGGAGGAGCCACAAGCAATGGCTGGAATATAACACATGCATGTATCATAACACACATGACAAAGGCAGCTCTTACTTGCTGACTGTGCCAGGAACCATTCCAAGCACTTTACATGGATTATCACATTTAATATTCACACAAATCCTCTTCACAGATGATGAAAGTAAGACACATAGAGGTAACTTGGCCTGAGGGCCTCACTGCTCATTAGAAGTGGAGTTAGGACTCACATCTGAAGAGTCTAGAGCCTGAGTTCTTTCTGTATACAGTGATGTGTGGAAGTGGTGGCCAATAAGGATGCAAAGGCAGGCAGCAGATGGGTCATGACTAGTGTTACAGGCCATGAACCACGGGAGGGTTTTATACGTGGGAAGGAGGGACTGATCAGATTTGTATTTAGAAATATCTCCTTGGTGACAGTATGGAAGATGAATCAGAGGGAGCAGGGACAAAGCAGGAAGACCACTTAGAAAATTGCTGTCATAATCCTGGCCAGATATGGCATGGGTCTGAACCAAAGCAGAAGCAGTGAGAATGGAGGGGACAGGCCAGAGTCAGAAGAAAGAGGGAACAGAAGAGGGAGAGTGGGTAGGGGAGCCACCAGAGATGATTTTCCTTGTCAGTATACTGAGGATGAGGTACTTGGGAGTTATCCAAGCAGAGAGGTCCATCAGGTGCATGGACCTATGGCGCAAGAGTCCAAGATGGAGAAGGGTGAATGAGAGATCCAGGTTGCACCAAATGCTTTTCCCATGCATGTGTACCAGGGAATCTTTAGCTCAGAGGACTCCATGATGGTGTCATTAGAAGATCTTCCACAACCATCCCCACATAAGGATTCTTTGAAACTTCCCTCTCTTCCTCAAAGTAAATTTCAAAATTCCAAAAGACTCATCTTCCGAGGAATCATCTGGTCTACCTAAGCTATCCCAGGCCCAGAACCACTCCAGGACTAGTCAGGGTAAATCCTGGTGCTTTTACCATCTGCACCTGTAATCCCTCTGCTTCAGATCAGCAGTAAAACTAGCTCAAACTGTAGTGCTGTGAGCCCAAGAACAGCCCCTCCTCGGTACAACTCCATCCCACACAGCCTAGGAAGCTCAAACTCTGGGTTCCTATAAAATGGCTCTTTGGTTTAGCAAAATGGAAAGATTGCCTGTGATACAAGAGTCTGGCAGCCAAGTAACATTTTAAGCACCCCAAGTGCAGACATAAAATGCATCTTATCACCAAACTATTATCCAATTTGTCTTCTCATTTAAAGAGAAATAATAAAAGAACAAAAGAAACAGAGAAAGAGGAAGAGAAAAAAGAAAGAAAGGATGGAAGGAGGGAAGAAGTTAATTAATGACAATCCTTTAGGGATTCTCTTATTGCCAACCAGTTTTCAAGACTTAGCTACTGACCTCTAGAAATATTGTTGGATGAAGCAACCAATGAATGAAGGAACAATTCATTAACCAATTTCATACCACTTCACTTTCACTATACCTTCTTTAAGCTAAGTTTCAGAAACGCAAGTTAGTTATAGAAAACTAAGACATAGAGCAGCAGCCCCATATCCACCCCCAACTAAGTTTTAATGTTTTTTACACTCATGTTGAACAATATCTGTCCTTTGAGGCTTTCCAAAATCTGTCCTTATTCATCCCAACTCCTGTTCCCCTACATCATAAAGATACTCTGAATGGTGTGGTCTAAATGAGGAACAGCAGTCTGAGTCAGGACACCTGGCCACAGGCTTGAGAGATTCAATTAATATCTCTATACCTCAGGACATTAAGTTGCCCCATGTGCAAAACATACTTAATAGTATATGCCCTCCTAGGATGATTGCATGACATGGTAGATATACATGGTCTTCCAGAAAGCATGTAACCTGTGTTAGTGGAAGTCCATTCTGTCCCTGCCTCCCTGCCTCCACCCAGAACCTTCACCTGCTACCTCTCTAGGTAACCAAATCCTACGGCTTCAAGCCTGAGGCGCATGCCCACTTCTCGAAGCTACAATGCCACCGTTCTCCTTCCTGATCTCACAACTGGAACCACATTGTTCCCCTCTGGGTCTCTCCTGATTGTTTATGTATCTGCTGCTGGGTAAGCCCCCCACTAGCAGAACCAGAAGCTCCTCCAGAGCAGAGGCTACTCCTGCTGTCCCCAGTGTTACCCTCGACACCAAGTTCATTAGGGGCCCACGGTCACGACTCACTGACAGGGTGATGATGAATGTGGCTTGACCAATGTGTTCTCAGCTAAAAACGTAACGTGCAGCCCATTTATAATTCCATGCATTATACAGCACTGCTTCTAAATAGGTCACCCAAAATTGTGGCTGAAATGATCCCAAAATAGACATGGACCTGCTTTTCTGGTCCCTGTGTCGTTTCTAGATGTAAGCCTGCAACTCTGAGCATCCCAACTCTGTTACCTCTTGGATTGGTTACCTGCACCACTGTTGCTAAGCAGGCTGACAGAAAGCTCTTCTGTTCCACTGAAGTTCAAGAAGGACATGCTGTCACCAGGCTGGCGGGAAGTGCTGTGCCTGCAGAGAACAGAGCCCAGCCACCTGGCTTAATGCAGAGCATTACCTCTTTTATCCTGTTCACCCCATATCCCAGGAGTCTCGATCAAAAACAGCTCTGAATATCTAGCTACACAGGTTGGCAACAACTGGGAGCCATACCACAGGCTACTGGACTTCAGTGCTTGGTGTCTGTGCCAGATCTGGTCTCCTGTGGCCTGCTTGTCCTGGCCTGGCACCTCAAAAACTGCTTTCCCACTGCCATACTGGATTGCCTGCCCTTCCTCATCCTCAGCTCCCCACTGCTAAAACAGACAGGAGGCTATAAAGTGAATGAAAAGAGGTACCAAGTGAGCTGACAAAGAGGGTCATGTCCTGCCCATATCTCTCATCCATTCCACGGGATGTCGAGATGATTGAAAAAGGGGCCAAAGAGACTGCCCTTTGCAAAGTGTTTCCTAAAGCATCACAGGAACAGTGAGGCCAGTTGTATCCCCAGCTCATGTCTGTCAAGTAAGTGACTTTATTCCTGCACTGACTCTCTTGGATGCTTTCTAATGCATTCAGAACTCTGGTTCAACAAGAGTTGTTTCTATAAACACAGGCCTTGATTTCCATTGCTTTTAGCAGAAACAACTTCTAAACTCAACAGGGGGATTTCTCGGTGGCCAAAATGACAAAAGTCACAGACTTCCCAGAACACACAGCATGAACAACCTGTCTCAGCACTCATTTTCACTCTTGGCTGAGGTTTAGACAAAACTCATGTTTGAGGTTTACAAAGTGTGCTTTGAACTAAAGCTAAAGCAAGGCCTAGGTAACGTGTGGCACAGCGTCAGGCTGTTTGCTTTGCACTTGGCCCAGTGAAAGGGATGGAACTGACAAAGGAAGGGCTTGATCTCATACTGTCTCATCAAGTCTTGTAACCATGACATTTTATAAGCAGACTGTTCTGCCATGGTTCTGGGTACCGCAGAGTTTCTCAAGGTACTTTCTGGAGCCCTATGCACATCCTCACCTTCCAGCAGCTTCATGATACGCTAACTCCAGCAGCTCTGCAGAGGAATGAGTTGGGTCCCTCTGCCCGCTGCCCTGCAGCTCCGCCATATTCTGTCGGGTCTGGTGATGGATCTGGATGGCCTCTCCGGATGGTCCTACCCAGACAAAGATCCACTGAGCATCATTCCCACCCAACAGCTAGTGCTTTGTACTTAGCTTTACTCTTCCTTCTTTCCAGCTGCTGAGACGTGGGCGCTGGGAGAGACCGGAAGGAAAGCACACCAAGGGTAATATTACACATGTGATCCTCCAGCTTCCCAAAAGAACATCTCCTCTTCTAAGCAGGACTCATCTTCCTGTGGGGCCTCACATTTGTCACCCTGTTCAGCCTAAAAACACTTCAGGAGTCTCTGTCTCATGCATGTCAAACTGAGATGCCATAGAGAAACACTGAAGTACAGGAGTAGAGGGCACCTCCCAGAAGGAATGACACAAACTAAACAACAAGGAACACATGAGTGAAACGTCAATGACTCTGTTAATACATAAGACGTTGACAGCTGTGACTCCAAGAAGCAGAGGATGCGCAAGTGCATAAAAGACATCAGGTGGGTGGGAGAGAAATCACAATTAGTCAAGTCTATTCAAAAATGCTTCCTGGGGAAGAAATTTCAGAGGTGAGTGTTTGGCAAGGTTAGTAGGAATGGAAAAAGATGGCACTTGGGCAGAAGAAATAATATGTGTGAAATCTCAAATGTGGAGGAGGCAAAAGGCATGCAGGAGACCACCAGATGAGCATGGGAAAGAACAGAAGCTCTGAGGATGGGAGCGAGGAGATGCAAAGTTGGGGAGCCAGGCAAAGGAGGGCCTCAGCTATCAGCAGACTGGGCAGGCATGAGGACGAAACAGAGGAAGCAGGACCAGAGAGTCCTGTTTTAGTAAAGTGTGCCCAACGGTTGGGGGCAAGATGAGCTGGAGGCCATGAAAGACACATCAATGGTTCTCCTAAGAGAACTCGAAGGGAGCCCATAGGGATAACAATGTAAAGAAAGAGACAGTGGAAAGAAAAAAATCCTGTAATTATGACAGGGATAAGGGGGGCAAAAAGGAGTTTGGGAGTGACCCCCAATTATGGCCTACACAACCAGATTCATCTCTCATCGATTTAACTTTTAACATTAAAAGCAAGTGGAAAAGGAAGTAACTAGACATTTTCAGGCATTCAGCGGGCTGGCTTCCATGAAAAGACCCTGGAGTTTAATGCATCTGTTCCTTCCCAGCCCAGTCAGAGCCCATTAAGCTGAAGTTAATTTTAGCCACAGCTTTATAAAACCGTACTGTCATCCTCTGTAGGAGAAAACACAGATCAAAAAGGACAGGCTAGGAAAAACAGTGGATTGAAGAAAATGTCTTTTTAAGTTTTGATTGCTTTCGAACTTTCAAAAAATGGAATCATACAGAATGCACTCTTATGTTGGGCTTCTTTCATTATGTCCATAAACTTAAACATAAATTTGGATGTGGTTGTAGTTCATTCTCATTTCTGTATAGCATCTCGTATTTAAAAAAACCACTTATTCTATCCTTTCTCTTTTTTTCAACTTATTTGAACTAAAACAAAAACAAAACAACCAGCTCACCCATTTCTCAAAAATTGTGTTTTTTTTTTTAGTTGTCAGAGACTCCTGAGAAAAAACAAAATAATATAACTTCTGTGTATTCAAGACATTAATATCACTATCCAGAGAGAGACAGGAGAGGAAGGAATGAACAAGGATAAGCAGCATTACTCTTAGGAAAGAAAGCAGATGACAAAGTACAGTCCCTTTCAAACAGAAGAAAAGCCCTTAGGTTTACACAGTCACTTCCCAAGTGTGTCCTCAAGGATCCCCACAAGAACCCCTGGGGTAGGCAGAGTGGCAATGGATAGCTCCATCTTAGAGGTGGGGCACCGGAGTTGCAGAGAAGTTGAGATTCTTAACTGAGGCCACATGGCTGGTTAGTGACAAGGACCAGGACTAGCAGCTCCCAGCACAAGGCTCTTTCCTGAGCAACCAACTTACCCACAGGAAAAGTGTGCATCCAGCGCCTTCTGTTGGATGTGAGCTTCATGGGCATTCGTGACGGGGCAAAGGGGTTAATCAGTGCCCGCTGGGGTGTGTATCCCCCAGGTCGAACATGCAGCATGGATTCTGCGCTGCCTACATGGAACCTTCCCGGCGCACTAGAGTCTCGCTGTGGTGGCTCCATCATGTTCTCCAGGACATCTGTCAGTTATTGTGGAGTTGAGGCATAAAGAGAAAGCACAGAGCCATGGTGAAACCAGGACTAGGCAATCAGCCAAGGCTGACTAGAATCTTGAACGTCATACATGTTAGGGAGTGAAAGAAATAAGTAAAATCACCCAACTATAATGAAATGAAACACTGGGTTTGTTTACTTTTTAAATACTTGGGAGAAGGAAGTTCTGGCTCCTAAATTACTGGCCCAATAAAGCCACACCAAAACCTGATGGAGAGAACCACCCATCACCTAGAGACCCTGCACTTTGAGCTAGATGCAATGACTTGAGTTGCCTCCCTGGGAGATAGGGTGGGTATATTCTATATGTGGGAGGAACGATAAAAATAGATATTTGGTGTCCAGAAGGGCAGACCCTGATAGAGATAGCCAGTGTGTTCATTAAACCCATTTGATTTTCCTCTTAGGCACATGAGACTATAGTTTCTAGCCCCTCTACGCTGGGGCCAAATAACTTTGTTCTACCTCTTACACTTTTGGTAGGAATGCAAACGGGTACAGCCACTGTGGAAAACAAAATGGAGATTCCTCCAAAAGTTAAAAATAGAACTACCCTATGATCTAGTAATCGCCATAGGTATTTACTCAAAGAATACAAAAACACTAATTCAAAGGGATACATGCACTCTTATGTTTATAGCAGCATTATTTACAACAGCCAAATTATGGAAGCAGTCCAAGTCTCTAACAATAGATGAATAGATAAAGAAGATGTGGTATATGTATACAATGGAATATTATTCAGACATAAAAAAGAATGAAATCTTGGGGTGCCTGGGTGGCTCAGTTGGTTAAGTGTCCGACTTCGGCTCAGGTCATGATCTCATGGCTCATGAGTTTGAGCTGCACGTAGGGCTCTGTGCTGATAAGCACGGAGCCTGGAGCCTGCTTTGGATTCGGTGTCTCTCTCCTTCTCTGTGCCTTCCCCCCCCCCCCCCCAAACTAAATAAACATTTTAAAAAATTAAAAAAAAAAAAAAAAGAATGAAATCTTGGCATTTGCAACAACATGGATGGAGCTAAAGAGTATAATGCTAAGTGAAATAAGTCAGAGAAAGACAAATACCATTATTTCATACATATGGGGAATTTAAGAAACAAAACAAACAAGAAAAGGGAAAAAGAGAGACAGAGACGAGACAGAGAGACAGAGACAAACCAAGAAACAGACTGTTAAGAGAACAAACTGATGATTACCAGAGGGGAGGGAGGTGGGCTGATGGGTAAAATAGGTGATAGGGATTAAGGAGTGTATATTTTGTGATGAGCACAGAGCAATTTATGGAATTGTTGAGTCACTATATTGTACACCTGAAATTTACATAACACTGTATGTTAACTACACTGGAAATGCCATGGCATGGCATGGCATGACATGACATGGCATGACATGACATAAAATAAAAATAATAACTTCGTTCCAAGCAATAGAACACAGGTGGAAATGGCATGCTCCAATGAAGGCCTGGACCACAAATATCTCTACTCATGATCTCCATTCTCTTTTCCCCTACTGTGCTAACTTTGGAGACCAGTGCTAATGATCATACCATCCCAGCCTGGGGCCCTGAATGACTGGGTGGATCAGAAACCCCTCCCACTGACTCAGTGACCTGGATATAAGTAAGCAAATATTACTGTGTTTAAAAAAAAAAATTCCTGGGAGAAAAGAATGAAGAAATGGATGCATCCAGCATTGACCAGGCAATGAGGTGGCATGACATACAGACTCAACCTGTCTTGTCCAACGGCAGACAGGCTCCCATTATAGAGATGAAGGTAACATGCTACATAACCTAAGTGGATCAAAGAGCTAAAACCCACAACCAGCTCCCCTGGTATGCATCCCACGTTCACTAAAGCAATCACCCACATCAGAAAATGGGTCCAGCAGATGCAAATTCCATGGCATCAAGGAATATGTCTTGTTCACCATTATTTAGCCAATGCCTACCAAAGAACCTGGTATATAGTAATAGCTAATTCCTTAAAGCTGATTTGCATGCAAGAAGGGAACATTCAGATATCTATGAAAGCTATATTTTTCACTGTTTTATTAAAATTTATTTATTTATTTACTTATTCTGAGGGAGACAGAGACAGCACAAGTGGGGAGGGGCAGAGAGAGGGGGAGGGAGAGAGAGAGAGGGAGGGAGGGAGAGAGGGGGAGAGAGGGAAAGGAAGAGAGAGGGAGGGAGGGAGGGGGAGAGAGAGAGAGAGAGAGAGAGAGAGAGAGAATCCCAAGCGGGCTTTATGCTGTATGCTATCAGCACAGAGCCCGATGCAGTGCTCCAACTTACCAACTGTGAGATCATGACCTGAGACGAAATCAAAGAGTAGGATGCTTAACTGACTGAGCCACCCAGGCACCCCTATTTTTTCACTGTTAATTAATGAGTTGATGCTCAGGTTTACCAAATAAAAAAGAAAATGGTCTAGTTAGTTATCATGAAAATAAAAGGAGAAAATCCAATTTAAAAAAAGATAAGTTAACGCTTTGAAAAGGATGAGAAATAGGACTAAGGGATAAGGGTGCCTGGCTGGCTCAGTTGGTAGAGCATGCGACTCTGTCTCAGCATCATGAGTTTGAGCCTCACATTGGGCATGAAGCCTACTTAAAAAAAAAAAAAAAAAAAAAAAGAAAAGAAAAAGGACTAAGGGATAAAGTGGGTCAAAAATACATATAGATTGCAACTACCTGGATGGAACTAGAGGGTATTATTCTAAGCGAAATTAGAGAAAGACAAATATCACATGACTTCACTCACATGAGGAATTTAAGATACAATACAGATGAACATAAGGGAAGGGAAGCAAAAATATATAAAAACAGGAAGGGGGACAAAACATAAGAGACTCTTAAATATAGAGAACAAACAGAGTATTGCTGGAGGGGTTGTGGGAGGGGGGGATGGGCTAAATGGGTAAGGGACATTAAGGAATCTACTCCTGAAATCACTGTTGCACTATATGCTAACTTGGATGTAAATTTAAAAAACAAATAAAAATTTTTTTAAATATATGTTATAGAAAAAAAAAATATGTATAGAGGAAAGGGGAAATGTTTTCTATGTTACATTGGGTAGGTAGATGGGTGAGACCCCCTAAACACACTAGAGAAACAGTAAACTAAGGGCCTATAGATTGTACTGCCTTATAATATTCTAGTGAATTGCTTTTTGGCTTTTCCAAAAAACTCCCCAATATCACTAAAGGACACTGAAATCAATTCTACTATTCAGATAAATTTTTAAGAAAACTATTTTCAAAGCTACTTTCAAAGCTACAACATTATCTCCTCAGAGATCTGGCTTTTAGAGCAACAAGGGTTTTGGAAGAACTAACGTTTAGTGTAATTTAGCTTTTGTTACAGATCCTACTAAGAATATTTGCAGAAAAATGGGGATAACTGTCACACGAACTTAGAAATTTCCAGAAAGTGGGGAAATGCTAACCTACAAATTTCAAATGTATTAAAATTCCTGAGTGCTGAAACTAATTAAGTGACATAGGTGATATACTATACTCATGTCATTAAATATCTGCTCCTTTCTCTTTTTTTAGCATTTCCTATTTATACTTTGAACCAGTTACAAAACAAGCAAAATTTTTTCTATAGTCAAAAACTATGCCCTTGGCATAGTATATATGGTGCTGGAGCTGATGGCTTCACCTTCAACACCCTGGGTCATAGAAAACATTCCTCACCCTTTGGGAATCCTTCCAGGAGGGCAACAGGGGGCAGCTATGTGTATACAACATTCCTAAGTCAGTGATCAAAAGTCAGGAAGGCTGTGCTTCCATTTATATAACATCCTTGAAATTAACAAAATTATAGAGCAAGAGAATGATCAGTGAGAGTGTGTGGCTATAAAGGGGTAACACAAGACAGCCCTGTGGTGATGGAATAGTTCTGTATTTAATTATGATGATAATTATAAATAAATAAATGTACACATGTGATAAAAATGCATAGAGGAGCGCCTGGCTGACTTAGTCATTAGAGCATATGATTCATGATCTCAAGGTTATGAGTTCAAGACCCATATTGGGCACAGAGCTTACTTAACAAATAAATAAATTAATTAAATAAATAAATAAACAAACAAGCAAACAAACAAATATGGAATGCCTGGGTGGTTCAACAGGTTAAGTGTCTGGTTCTTGATTTCAGCTCAGGCCATGATCTCATGGTTCATGAGACTGAGCCCTCTCTTGGGCTCTGTGCTGAAAGTATGGAGCCTGCTTGGGAGTATCCTTTTCCCTCTCTGCCCCCACCTCAAAATAAATAAACATTTAAAAAACAAAACAAAACAAACTGCACAGAAATACACACACACAAATGAGTGCATGTAATACTAGTGAAATCTGAATGAGCTCTGTGGCTTGTACCAATGTCAGTTTCCTGGTCTGATGTTATCTATAGTTATACAACATGTTGCTATGGTGAAAATGAGTGAAAGGTACCTAGGCCCTCCGTGTGTGTGTGTGTGTGTGTGTGTGTGTGTGTGTGTGTGTGTGTGTATCTGTCATTTCCCATGAATCAATAATTATTTCAAAATTAAAAGTTTTTTAAAAAGTCAGGAGGTACCTGTAGACTCTAGCTGCAGGTGCTGCTGGATGGCAGAATAAGATACAGAAAAAGTAGCACCTGTACTCCCTAATGTGAGCCGGGTTAGCAAGTTAACTGTGAGGAGAAATCTTAAAATACAATATGGGACTGAGGCTGTTTTAGGCATGACACAAATGGCAATGATAAGAAAATAAGCAAACACCTTTGACCCTAGGCCTAAGAAAAGCTCTGCATTAACATATGGAAAGGTATATAGTTACAGTGAAGGGGGAAAAAGTGTTAGAGACAAAAATAGTATAATATACACATACGTACATCTCAGGTGACTTATACACTTTGCACTGGCATGGAAATAATAAGATATGGGACTTATACCCCACATCTGGTCACATTCCCTCCCATCCCCTGCTGCAGGAAGAGAGCTGTCCCCAGCTCTGCCCTGCTGTGCCCGTTCTTCAGCCCTCTGACCTCGAGTGCTGGTGTAGCCCAAGGAACTGCTGACTTCATACTGGTGCAGGTGGGGGTGCGGGATCATCAGGATGTTGGCACTCCTGCCCAGGGAGCTGTCATCAGAAG
This sequence comes from Panthera onca, assembly GCF_046562875.1. Taxonomy (NCBI): domain Eukaryota; kingdom Metazoa; phylum Chordata; class Mammalia; order Carnivora; family Felidae; genus Panthera; species Panthera onca. The sequence continues at coordinate 20,317,181 of NC_138350.1, forward strand.
CCTGGCTCCGCACTTCCTCAGTGGGCAGTGTGCGGCTGGGCAGGGAAGGGCTGGATGAGACATCACAGGAGCTGGCGCTCTTTCGATTATGACTCTCCCGCTCTCGCACAGATCTGACAAGTGAGAAACAATGAGTTACCAACAAGCAAGTGATGGTGCCCCACCTAGAATTAAAGCACCAAAACCTGTCACCAGCCCAAGCTAATTGGGAAACCAATAACAAAAATCCCCACTGTGTTCTATGAGTGAGAAATAATGTAGGGGGTATTCCCCCTCGACCAGCTTGAGATATTGCATAAGAACTGACAGCTCGCAATTGGCCCAAGTCCTTGGGTCATAGCTGTAAAGGAGTCACTATTCCAGTCTAACCCTACTTGATCCCACCAATCAATCTCATATCACTGAAAATGGGGCAACTAGACAGGATATGATATGATCCAAGAGAAAGTACACAGCCACCTCAGGAGTCTTCTTGGACCAAAAATTGAGCCTAAATATAATCAGGCCTCTAGAGGTAATTGCTAGTTTACAGGAAATTCAGAGAAGAGAGGACAAGTTAAACATTATAACAAAACAATCAGCCAAATGAAAAAAGCAACATAATCTACAGTCACAGAAAAAACACATTCCAACCAAATGCTTTGTCTGCATCTTCTTTAGGTCCCAATTCAAATCAACCAACTGTAAAAACACATTTTTGAGACAATTGGGAAATTTGAATATAGACTAGCTGTTAGAAGATATTAAAGAATTAGTGTTAATTTTGGTACTTGGGATAATTTATTTTTTAATTCTTATTTGTTAAAGACATACACTATAACATTTACAGGTTAAAAAAGGGATTTGTTTTAGAATACTCCAACAAAATGTAAAATGTAGGGAAAGCAATGAAATGAGGCAGACAAGACACTGATCACTCTTCATTATACTACTCTATTTGAGTATGTTTGAACATTTCCTTAATAAAGGTTTTAAAAAGTTTATCCTTATTAAAACATAAAACTCCCTAAGTAGAAAACTTCTGGAAGTAGTAGGAGCAAGGATCAAAAAGGGAGAAGCCCAATAGGGAGGCAAAAATTCAGAATGTAAGAGTTAGCAACTACAGATAGGGCTCCTCCTCTGGTATCAGAGCTGTTCTGTTTCCGCCTGGAAGGATTTTGTCTTAAGTCAGAGCTTAAATGGAGCCTGAAAATAGATCCCCTGGGCTGACTGCATGTACATTATTGCAACAGTAAATATCTGGGCACCAATGTATGCTTAGTCCTGTGCAGGGAGACAGAGTACCAATTAAGACACAGGCGGCTCCCTCAGGAAACATAAGACCTAAGTTTCTGAAATACCATGTCTTGCCATCTTTGTTTAGAAAAAACAAAACCAAAGATCTTCGACTGTGAAAGCATTTTTATTTTATTTTTTTTTATTTTTGTGTGTGTGTGAAAGCATTTTTAAATACTCGGGAGGAAAGTGCTACCAAATCCCTAAGCAGATCTATGTATAAGAGAACTGTAGTTAATGGCACTAAAGGTTCTAAACATTTAGGAAATGTTTTATGTCTGAGCTCTAAATGTTTTCATCTTTTTTAAAAAATTTTTAATGTGTTTTTATTTCTGAGAGAGAGAGACAGAGACAGAGCATGAGTGGGCAGGGGCAGAGAGAGCGAGACACAGAATCCAAAGCAGTTCCAGGCTCCAAGCTGTCAGCACAGAGAACTCACAGACCGTGAGAGAGATCATGACCTGAGCAGAAGTCAGCCATTTAACCAACTGAGTCACCCAGGTGCCTCTAAATGTTTTCATCTTAAGATGGGATGAGATGAAAGGAGAGAAGACAATCATGTGGCTACTATAAGCTCAACTGCCAATGTGAAGAGATGGAATATTGGGGCGCCTGGGTAGCTCAGTTGGTTGGGCGTCCGACTTCAGCTCAGGTCACGATCTCACAGTTCGTGAGTTCGAGCCCTGTGTCAGGCTCTGGGCTGATGGCTCAGAGCCTGGAGCCTGCTTCCGATTCTGTGTCTCCCTCTCTCTCTGCCCCTCCCCCATTCATGCTCTGTCTCAAAAATAAATAAACATAAAAAAAAAAATTAAAAAAAAAAAAAAAAAGAGATGGAATATTCTTCCAATCACTGTGCTTAAATAAACGTGCATATTTAAGAAATTTGGAAAATGGACTCATGGCATTTAGTCCACTAGGGGTGTAAAAAAAAAAAAAAAAAGCCCTGGGATGGGACGCCTTTTTACATAAGACTCAGAAATGAATATATTGGTAAATCCAACTACAGCACAATTAAAAACTATCATATGACAAAAATAACATGGAACACACTTAAAAAGCAAGAATTAAAGACAGAAAAGTCTCTTGCCCACTGGGAATAAAATACTCCAAAGAAACTATGGGCCCTAGGATCTATCTATATATATACATTAATAGCAGCCCAGTAAGAAGATTCTAGAATTTGTGAATTGCTTCTCTTGATTAGAAGAACACTCTATTTGGGGACAACATTTCTTACAAATATAGCTAACAAAATGGGTGGGCCAGAGAACCTTGAAACAGAACCCTTAATGATCTACACGGTATAGTTTCCATTTGGCTAATTTTAATTTAAAACATTTTCCAGGTTGCTCTCATGAAGGTCCCTGCAGGCCCTAAGGTTTTCCCAAGCAATTTTCATATACACCCCAAAGTGAATCTGGCAAAAAACCTGCAGGTAGCGAGGCGCTGAGCCCGGGATGGGCCTGGCAGCCTGAACACTTGGGCGTCGTAGGCATCATAATCTACTTGGATGGGAAGGGCGTTCTCAGATTCTTTTGGAGTCCCAAGAGCTGAAATACACAAATCAAGTGAATGGTCATTAAAATACATTTCAACCAGATGCCTTCAGAGGGCTTTCATCAAAATCCACAAGACACAGGTGATCACCATCATGTCTCCCTGAAAAAAGTGGGATAATAACCCATTCATCAGGTTCTTGAAATTAAATGACTAACATGTCAAAGTGATATAGAAAAGAGTGTAGCACTAAATAAGGGGAAAGTTTGGGTAGTATTTCACTCTTCTGTGATCCCACTTTTAAAAAAGATCCTCTTGGGGCGCCTGGGTGGCGCAGTCGGTTAAGCGTCCGACTTCAGCCAGGTCACGATCTCGCGGTCCGTGAGTTCGAGCCCCGCGTCAGGCTCTGGGCTGATGGCTCGGAGCCTGGAGCCTGTTTCCGATTCTGTGTCTTCCTCTCTCTCTCTGCCCCTCCCCCGTTCATGCTCTGTCTCTCTCTGTCCCAAAAATAAAAAAAAAAAAAAAAAAAAAAAACAACGTTGAAGAAAAAAAAAAAAAATTAAAAAAAAAAAAAAGATCCTCTTAATATGTGGTACGGTTAGTACTTTAAAACTTTCTGCCTGATCCCTACAATTGACTGATGGAAAAGAAAAGGTTTGTCAGCATCTGTTTCACAGCTGACAGGACGAAAATATACAAGGCAGTTAAAGGACTTTCCGAGGGAAACTCAGGTCTCCCAACTTAGCTGTGAACTGCTTATGCGACCTCACATAATCTTGTTGCCATGGGTTAGCGGACTCTTTTTAAACGGGACAAAAGGAGGTCCCCAAAATACTCACATGTATCACGGCCATTTTTTGCTTTCTCAGAGGCAGACTGTAAAATTAAATAGATAATTAATCACTTCCTCCTCTGCTAAAATAGAACTTATCACAAGGCACAGTATGTAGGTGGCTGCTCCCCTGGGTAGAGACCATGCCTTACCCCTCCCTGTAGCTGATGGGAAGGCAGGAGCAAACACCTGAGGCCTACCTACCGCAGTGTCAGGCCCTACCAGGCCCACCTCACACCTTGGTTGCCCTCAAAACTCTATCCTCACCGTATAGGTGAGGGCATTCAATTCTAGAGAGAAAAAGGGACTTCCTCAAAGTCACAAAACAGGTGGCAGAGCCAAAATCCAAGCCCAGTCCTTCCTGTTCTCAGTCAGTCCAGTGGTATGTGTATCCTACCTGCCCCCAAACCATTCATGTGCATGGCCCCCTTCACTACAGTGCTCTCACTGGTTTGCCTACACCTATAAGAGATCACCCAGTTTGCTGAAATGCTTTACAGAGGTAGAAAGAAAACACAAAGAGCTTTTTTTTTCCTCTTCCAAACAAGTCTTTTTCAGGACCCTTTAAACTTCTCTAACAATACTCACTCTTTCTTCTTTAAAATCATCATGTATAGAGAAGTTCCTCCATGTTCCACTTTGCCCAGAAGGGTTGAGATGAAGGCATAAAACCTCAGAGGGCAGGAGGTGGCCCTTTCTGGGAAGAGTCCCTTCTCCTAGCACCTCACTACTTGACAAAGCCCATTTTAGAAGGAGTCTTCATAGTCCTCGCAATTAATATTTTCCTTATTAGAAGAGTAACATTAACCCATTACCCCTCCCAAAAAAGGGAAAAAATGGCCCTGATACTACTAACATGACCACAATAGAGCAGCTTTCACAGTTTAACTCTGCTAGAAACAGGCAGATGGATGGGTGAGAGTACCTGGTATGCCACCTACATACCCAACAGTCTGTGTGTCTCTTCACCTTATATCAAAAACACGTTTTAAGGTTCTTAAAACTGGCACTTTTATTGACTGGCAATATATTACATGGAGTGTAGTTCATGGTTTAGTCATTTCCCTATTATTTTCAACTTCTAACTATTATAAATAAAGATCCTATTTGCATTCAATATCCTCAAATTATTTCCTTAAACCATATAGCCAAAAATGGAATTGTCTGGTCAAATGGCATGAACGTTTTCATTGTCCTTGATACACATGGCTGAACTGCTTTTTGTAAGTATTGTACACCAACCAGGTACTCAAGCACCAATATCACCACTTTTCCCAGGACTTGGTATAATTGTTTTGTTTTAAACCTTTCGATAAGCAGGGCCACCTGGCAGGTTCAGTCAGTGGAGCGTATGACTCTCAGTCTCGGGGTTCTAAGTTTGAACCCCATGTTGGGCATAGAGATTACTTAAAAATAAAATATTTAGGGGCACCTGGGTGGTTCAGTCAGTTAAGCATCTGACTTCGGCTCAAGTCACGATCTCACGGTTCATGAGTTCAAGCCCCCACATCAGGCTCTGTGCTGACAGCGCAGAACCTGGAGTCTGCTTTGGATTCTGTGTTTCTGTTTCTCTCTCTCTCTCTCAAATAAAGAAATATTAAAATAAAATAAAATCTTGATAAAATAAAATAAACCCATTTGGTAAACAAAAAGAATCTCCATTCTTGTTTGAATTTGCATTTCTTTAACTACTGCCAAGATGTGATCTTTACATCATATTTCCCCTTTGCTGCAATGCGTGCCCATGTCTTTGTCCCCAAAGGTATCTGAGCAGTCCCAGTATCTGAATAAACCAATCACATCATGACAAAAATATTCATTATTAAAGAACTAAAAAGAGTTGTCATAGTTTTCCCAAAGATATTTCTTATACTCTGGAGGTTTGTCTTGTTGTTGATGTATTTAATGTGGAAAATCATAAAGTTCTAAGACAAATGTCTTGAACTCTACTCATGACCATGGGGAAGAAGGGCATATCCTGGGATCAAAATAACTATGTTGGTGTGTGACACTCCCTGAAGGCTCTACAGGTTGGTGACACCTACCTTCTTTCCTGCCAGTTTTATTCGTGGGGTGAAACTGTTACAAAAGAGCTGGCTTTTAGACGTATAGAAACTGTGAAAGAAAAAAGGTCATTAATTTAAGCCCCTTCCATTTTATATATTTTTTAATTTTTTTTAATATTTATTTATTTTTTGAGAGAGAGAGAGAGAGAGAGAGAGAGACAAAGCATGAACAGAGGGAGACACAGAATCCAAAGCAGGATCCAGGCTCTGATCTGTCAGCGTAGAGCCTGATCCGAGGCTCAAACTCATGAATGTGAGATCATGACCTGAGATGAAGTCAGACACTTAACCGACTGAGCCACGCAGGCACCCCATAAGTTCCTTGCATTTTAAACTTTAAATTGAAACCCCAGCCATGGATTAGTCCTCTCTTGACTGCCTATGTCTCAGGCTTCACTGATTCCTCCAATTCTAACTTGTTCTGTAATTACTACAAAATATTAAATATGGTTTTAATTATTGTTCTATTCTTTTTTCCTTTGTTAACTGTTTCACACTAGTCCTGATTCCTAACTGGATGAGAATCTCCTCCTCCTGGCAGAGATTACATCTATTTACACCATGATACTTTTGCATCTTGATACTTGGCACGATGCTGGGCCCAAGTGTGGTCTTTATCACTCTTGGGTTGAACAGCACTTGGTAAGCAAGAATAAGTCAGGCAAGAAAAGAAAAAAAATGGTCTTAAGAAAATATGGCACAAATCATCAAATTGTTATCTCTTTGAAAATCATATCTTTTTTTTTTTTAAGTTTATTTATTTTTGACAGGGAGAGAGAGCATGAGCAGGGGAGGGCCAGAGAGAAGAGAGAGAGAGAACCCGAAGTAGGCTCCACACAGTCAGTGCAGAGCCTGACACGGGGCTCAAACTCACAAACCCCAAGATCATAACCTGAACCAAAACCAAGAGTGGGACACTTAGCTGACTGAACCACCCAGGTGCCCCTGAAAATCATATCTTAATGCAGTCACGTCAGACACACAAGAAAATTGGGAAACCCAACCTTGCCCTGGGTCTAATGAGTAAACAGAGGCTAAACAGACTTTTCCATCTTAGGCATGTCTCTGTAGTCTCTTTTATCTATAATTAACTTATGGGAAAGATGTTTTGAACACTAACCAATCCCCATCTTCCATTATAACTCTGATCATAAGCAAAAAAAAAAAAAAAAAAAAGTTATCAATAGATAACCAGTGAACTGTAGGGCAATCCAGTAACTAACACATTATGCATTATGTGCATAACATAAGAATACCAACTGCGGGGTGCCTGGGTGGCTCAGTCAGTTAAGCATTCAACTTTGGCTCAGGTCACGATCTCACAGTTCGTGGGTTCCAGCCCCACTCTGGGCTCCGTGCTGTCAGTAGGGAGCTTGCTCGGGATTCTATCTCTCTCCCTCTCTCTCTGCCTCTCCCCCACTTGTGCTCTCTCTCTCTCTCACTCAAAATAAATAAATAAACTTTAAAAAAAGAAAGGAGGAGCGTTTGGGTGGCTCAGTTGGTTAAGCATCCAATTCTTGGTTTCAGCTCAGGTCATCATCTTACGTTTCATGAGTTCAAACCCTGTGTTGGGCTCTGTGCTGGTGGTGCGGAGTCTGCTTGGGATTCTCTTTCCCTCTCTCTCCGTCCCTCCCCTGCTCACTCTCTCTGTCTCTCTCAAATTGAATAAATTAAAAAAAAAAAAAAATACCAACTGCAATCAGACCTGGAGTCCAACTAGCCCCTGGGACTTGACTCCTCAGAGTGGTACCAAGGAAAGTACAAGTAGAGGATGCTGCTTGCTTTCCAGACATTAATTGCAAAAGATCTGAGTATTAAAGTGATATTAGCCAGAAGAATGGGTTTCTATTAGATGTATCTACATGAAATTGCTGTGTTTGAAGGTCAAACCCAGTGTAAAAATCACAATTTCAAATGGTTTAAACCAACAGCTTCAGCTTTGCCATGAACTTGCTGCTCAACCTTTGGCAAGTCAAGTTACCCTCCTGGAACACCTATACAGTATGACTGGAGGGTCTCTATGATCTCTAAAACAGACTCCAGATGCCTATGACATCCTCAAATGCCCGTTTTATAACTCTTATGTATCTGCTATTAATTTACTTTTTGGATCAATTTTCATGACTAGCCAATAATACTTGGGAGAATAACTTTTCACTGAAGATAATTTGATTATGCTTCAAGTAAGGTCTCTGGCCTTGTGGAATGATTTTGAAGAGGCTAGTGGACAGGATATGAACAATGGCCCTTCCAAGCAGCCATGCACCTCTGGCCACAAGCCCTCTTTGCTCCTGTCTATGAGTGGCTCAAGCAAACAAGATTCACAGTGAGATGTGAAAAGCAGGCCTCAGGCCATCCCAGCTCTCAGATTCTGAAGTCATACATGTGTGAATCATCGTCCATCTTAAATGGTATCAGAAAGCCAATTTGGGATGAAAAATACAGTGATAAATCAGGAAACCTTCAAGTTATTATTAATTAACATTTGAGGAAATTACAGTGTTTAAATTCATATACAATTTTGTGTGTGATAGCTACTCTCTCCCTTAATTATTTCCTAAACCAAACGTAAAACAATGAAATATGGTGTATAATTAAACAGCAGCTGTTTTCTTATGGGCAAAAGAATCTTAATGTATATTCAGGGGCACCTGGGTGTCTCAGTCGGGTAAGTGTACAACTCTTGGGTTTCGGCTCAGGTAATCGTGGGGTGAGCCCTGCATCTGGCTCTGTGCTGGCAGTGTGGAGCCTGCTTGGGATTCTTTCTCTCCTTCTCTCTCTCCTTCTCTCTCTGCCTCTCCCCCACTCACACACACTCTCTCTCCCAAAAATAAATAAACATTAAAAAAAATTTTTTTCGGGGGGCGCCTGGGTGGCCCAGTCGGTTAAGCATCTGACTTTGGCTCAGGTCATGATCCCAGTTTGTGTGTTTGAGCCCTGCATCAGACTCTGTGTTGACAGTTCAGAGTCTGAAGCCTGCTTCGGATTCTGTGTCTCCTTCTCTCTCTGCCCCTCCCCAACTTGTGCTCTATGTCTCTCAAAAAAAAAATGTAAAAAAAAAAAAAATTTAAAAAAAAATATTTTTAAAGAATCTGAATACCTATTCAAAGATTACAAATCCAGGGGCACATGGGTGGTTCAGTTGGTTGAACACTGACTCTTGATTTCAGCTCATGTCACAATCCCAGGGTCATGGGAATGCACCCCATTTGAGGTGTTGTGCTGAGCATGGAGCCTGCTTAGGATTCTCTCTCTCCCTCTGCCTTCTCCCCATCTCATACTCTCACTCTCTCTCCCTCCCTCTCTGTCTCTTTCTCTCTCTCTCTCCCTCTCTCTCTATATATACATATATATATGCACAATAAGATTACAAATCCAAATCTAATGAGAGGGCTGATAAAAAGATACATCAGGGCATCTGGGGGACTTAGTAGGTTGAACATCTGCCTCTCGATTTTGGCTCAGGTCATGATCTCACGGTTCGTGGGATTGAGCCCCACATCCAGCTCTGTGCTGACAGTGTGGAGTCTGCTCGGGGTTATCTCTCTCCTTCTCTCTCTGCCCCTCCCCTGCTCATGCACACTTGCGCATATGCTCTCTCTCAGAACAAGTGGATAAACTTTAAAGAAAAAAAAAAAAAAGAAAATGCTTTAAAAAAAAGAAGATACATTGGTCTCTGAAATAAGTGAAAAAAAGTTCAAAATACTATTTTACTCAAACCAAATTTTTAAAATAACAGTAACAGCAGGGGCACCTGGGTGGCTCAGTCAGTTAAGCATCTGACTCTTGGTTTTGGCTCAGGTCATGATCTCATATTGTGGAACTAAGCCCTCCATTAGGCTCCGTGTTGAGCGTGGAGCCTAGCCTGCTTGGGATTTCTTTCTCTCCTTCTCTCTCTGCCCCTCCCCTGTACATGCTTACTTGCTCTCTCTCTCTCAAAATAACTAAAAAAATAAACATTAAAAAAAATAACAATGGGGTGCCTGGATGGCTCAGTCAGTTAAGCATCCGACTTCAGCTCAAGTCATGATCATACAGCTTGTGAGTTCGAGCCTCACATTGAGCAGCCTGGAGCCTGCTTTGGATTCTGTGTCCCCCACTCCCTCTTCCCTGCTCGTGCTGTCTCTCTCTCTCTCAAAAATAAATTTTATAAAATTAAAAAAAATTTTAATAAATAAATAAATAAACAGTAACATTGGGGTGCCTGGGTGCCTCAGTCGGTCAAGTGTCCATCCGACTTTGGCTCAGGTCATGATTTTGCAATTTGTCAGTTTGAGCCCCACATCAGGTGCTGCACTGACCGTACAGAGCCTGCTTGGGATTCTCTCTCTTCTCTCTCTGTCCTCCCCTGCTCTCTCACACTCTCTCTCAAAATAAATAAACTTTAAAAAAAAAAGAACTTTTTACTATTGTATATTTGGTTGCAAGTAAGATCTTTACTTAAAAAAAGGGCCCTGTTGCTTAACGAAAAAAATTAGAAAGGAAAGAAGAAAACCACTGGTCTAAAGAAGTGACTGTCAATGGGGGCAGAGGGAATCTGCCACCCAGGAGGCATGTGGCAATGCAGCAGACATTTTAGTTTTTTGAATTTTTTGTTTTTAGTCTAAATTATTTCTCTCCTCAGTTTCCAACATTTTCAACTGAATTCTCCATAAACCTGCAAGCACTTAAAAAAATCATGAAACATTAAAAAATAGTCCAAGGCTTTTCATTTTTTGCAGACTTGAAGATATTCTAGTTCTCATAGTAAGTTTCTAGGAGGTATGAGCTCTACCTGCAGTATTTCAAAGAAATAATTTAACTTTCTCTAGGTTTTTGGTTTTGGTTTTTTTTGTTGTTTTTTTTTGTTTTTTTTTAAGTTTATTTATTTATTTTGAGAGTTGAGGGGAAGGGGCAGAGAGAGAGGGAGACAGAAAATTCCAAGCAGGCTCCATACTGCCAGCACTGATTCTGACGTGGGGCTCGAATTCACGAACTGTGAGATTATGACCTGAGCTGAAACCAAGAGTCCCAAGAGTCGGATGCTTCACCGATGGAGCCACCCAGGCGCCCCTCTCCAGGTTTTCTGATAGGAAAATTCACTTAGGCATGCCTCCTGCAGACATTCTGGTTGTCACACTGGGGGTGGGTGCTCTTGGCATCTAGAGGGTGGAGGCCAAGGATGCTACTCAACAGGCTACAATTCACTGGGCAGCCCCAACAAAAGAATGATCTGGCCCAAAATGTCAGTAGAGTCCAGGTGGAGAAACCCTGTTCTAAAGGAAGGACTGAAGGAGAGAGATCAGAAATAGACACACTATTAAGATTATCATCCAAAAAAGATGAGGACTGGGGGTACCTGGGTGGCTCAGTTGGTTAAGCCTCTGACTCTTGGTTTCAGGTCAGGTCATGATCTCACAGTTTCGTGGATTTGAGCCCCATGTCAGGTTCTGCACTGGCAACATGGAGCTTGCTTGGGATTCTCTCTCTTTCCCCCTCTCTCTGCCCTTCCCCTACTCAGGCTGTCTCTGTCTCTCTCAAAATAAATAAACTTTAAAAAAAAAAATGAGGACTGGGATAAGGCAGTGGCTCTGACAGAGGCATGAGAGACACCATCCTTGAGCCCCAATCAGCAGAAACACTGAGGCCTTGTCCCATGTGAAGAAGAGACACAGGGATTTTTCTACAAATAGAGAATGCCAGGTACAATGCTGTCTGCTATCGTCTGTGGGAGTTGGAAATAGTAGGAGCTGGGGATAATAAAAATAAGTCCTTCAAAATTTGCTTTTATTTTCTTTCACTCTAGACTGTTCTTATGTTACTGCCACTGCTTTAAATGTACACAGGCTATAAGCAAATGTTAGAACTTTAGTTTCCACATTTTCTTGACAAAAGTTTTCATAGTAAGAACTTAACAGATGTGAAGAGAAAATGGCAAGGAAGTTATTCAACTGTGAATCAAGGTTACACCCACCTGTGGTTTATCCAGTGAGGAATATTATAGTCATCGCCCAGCCGAGAATCACGAGGTGCACTTCGATTATGTAGCTGGAAGGGAAAAAGCCAGTGCACAGATCAGCTAGAAAACAAGTAGGATGTGGAACTGCTCCAACTGTTCTGTTTTTAAGTATTCTCAAGATCACTCTAGGCCAGTACTAGAGACTGGCCTTTAGTAAGCAATCCAAAATTGTATTACCTTGAACAATGGGACAGCATGTAATGGTTGCTCCCCCATGCACACCAAGTCCACACCAATTCCTAAAAAAGAGAAGACAAAAAGAGTTTGGGGTGGGGGTGGGAAGAAGTAGAGATAAGTGTCCCAATCTATTAACAATATTATTTAACTAAACAAAACCGACTTCCCATCCTAAGATTTATAACCTCACAGGGCTGCCTACACAGCAAAGAAGAAAAGACATGCATTTTGTTTGTTTCTTCTTTACCAGGTCTCATCACACCTGACATTATTCAGTGCTTGACAATTAGCCTTGGACTGCTTTGTAGATCATGATTTGTCAAAAGGACAACCCAGGCCTCTATTGCTAAAGTTTCATGACCAGAAAGGAAAAGGAATCTTGAAATTTCAGTAAGACAGCAAAACAATCCATACCATTTAACAGAGCTTCTTAATTGACAATCCAGGATTTACACTCCACCCCCATCTTTTGGAAGCCCAAATTTAATGGAACCAGAATTACAAATTGGGAAAGCATGGCACACCACAGAGGGAGGACTAGATCATACAATCTGATGGTAGTCCCCAAGATGGGCTGATGACACACTGGTTCCTTGAAACGATCCCTCCGAAGAGCTCTCCAGTGTCAGATATGTTTGGAAAACTCTGAGTACCTGTTATACCCATTAGAGATAAACAAGATACACTAACAAATTAAAACCTACAATTAGGGAATCTGCCTAAACTGTTTATGACCCAACATTTCCTTAACCGATTTGACCACAGAACGCTTTTTGTCCCCTAACATTATTCACATCCCCAGGATCTCCGATGCGCAGAGCCAGGGAAAGCTCAGAGCTCTAAGGTAAGTGAGGCTATAAACACTCAGAGACAGTGCAAACCAGGGAGCATTACCATTATCTATCATTCGCTGCTTGGTCAAGATCATGAGTAGACGGTCCACTTCAAACACACCCACCCCAGGTGTGATCACCACAGACATCTGCCCAGTTCGGTCAAAGTTGCGGTTGATGTAGTGCTTGTCAAACACTTGAAAGAAAGCAAAAGTTCTCCAATGCAGATGTTACAGCTTTTCAGAAACCAGCCACTTGCAAGCCTCTCTATGCCCTCAGACTATTTTGTCCATGTTTCTATTGCAGCAATTGCAGTTCTGACCTGAATTCTAGTTAGCCGTGTGCACATCTTCCTTTCCCCTTCTACATTAAGAACTGCTTGAACACAAGACTATGCCAATGTTGCCTTTGTTAACACCCCTCATTAATGCCTACTACTTGCCTTGTGTTGTCTTAAATGCTCAAATTTCATGACTTTAGTTTAAACAATCCATAAATGAGTCTGTACTGAAACTGACAAAAATATTAATTTTTTAAAAATTTTTAATGTTTTATTTATTTTTGAGAGCAAGAAAGAGACAGAATGTGAGTGGGGAGGGGCAGAGAGAGGGAGACACAGAATCTGAAGCAGGCTCCAGGCTCTGAGCTGTCAGCACAGAGCCCGACGTGGGGCTCAAACCCACGAACTGTGAGATCATGACCTGAGCCAAAGTCTGACGCTTAACCGATGAGCAACCCAGGTGCCCCTACAAAAATATTAATTTAAGACAATATTCAAAAGAATGGACAAGAAACTTGGGGTGAATTTGTAAATTTGGCAAGTTAATTTTTATTTCTGTCCTGTACAATCCTTACTTTGGAAAACCAAACATATTCCAATATGAAAAAAAGATTTATAAATAAAAGACTCCATGCTTGGGCTGACTGACATGTCATGATGACATCATGTCATGATCTCACAGTTCATGAGTTCAAGCCCCTCCTTGGGCTCCATGCTGACAGTGAAAAGCCTGTTTGGCATTCTCTCTCTCCCTCTCTCTCTCTCAAAATAAATAAACTTAAAAGAAGGGGAAGGGCACCTGTGTGGCTCAGTCTGTTAAGTGTCTGACTTTGACTCAGGTCATGATCTTATGGTTCGTGAATTCATGCTGACAGCTCAGAGCCTGAAGCCTGTTTCAGATTCTGTGCCTGTCTGTCTGTCTGTCTGTCTGTCTCTCTCTCTCTCTCTCTCTCTCTCTGCCCCTCCCTAGCTTGCACTCTCTCCTAAAAATAAATAAACATTAAAAAAAATTTTTTTAAATACAAAAATAAAAAGACCCATGCTTTAGAATTGCCAGCACAGGCAGGTTATACGTGTGAAGTGACCACACATCATTACTTCCACCACTGGCGAGTGTCAATGGATGCCTAACCAGAGCTGAGCCAATCAGACTCTCTGCTGGGAACATGGAATTCTGAACAGAGAGCAGAGAGCTGACAGCAGAGCTGGGAGCTGAACACTGCTCCAGGAATACCTGCTGCTGCAGTTCCTAGAGCCACTTTGGTCCCCACCTTCTTCAGCATAACATTCAAGCCTTTCCTGACGGCCCACCAGGTCTCTATATCCTAAGAGTAAATTTTTCTTTTTTGCGTAAACCAATTCAGTAGGTTTCTGTTGTTTGCAAACAAAGCATATCAGCTAACACATCCAGGGACAAGCATTTGGAAGAAGTCACACCACACTGTTAAGAAGGTTCCCTCTTAGAAGGGAAATGACAGTAGAGGAAGGAGGGAGATCTTCATTTTTACTTGATATACCTCTGATTATTTGAATTCTTAAAACATGGGTTCCTTTTGTAATTAAAAAAAAAAAAAAAGATTTGAGGTGCCTGAGTGGCTCAGTCAGTTAAGTATCCAACTTCGGCTCAGGTCACGATCTCATAGTTCATGAGTTCGAGCCCTCCATCAGGCTTGTACTGACAGTGTGGAATCTGCTTGGGGTTCTCTCTCTCTCTCTCTCTCTCTCTCTCTCTCTCTCTCTCCCCACCCCTCCCCTACTTGCAGGTATTCTCTCTCTCTCTCTCTCTCTCTCAAAATAAACAAAAAAACATTAAAAAAAATTTTTTTTTAAATTACTTAGAAGCAATTGAGGGATAGCATAGAAAACAGTAAGAATATAGTCTGTAGTAAAACAGCCCAAGGAAGATTCCCTCCAGCTCTTTACTCTCAAGTTACCATGAGAAGCAGATGAGAATAGCAAGTTAATTCCCAGTGGAAGATCTAAGAGCTAAATGTTGGCCATTAAAACCATCCAATCAGAAGTTACTTCTTTCAGTTAATCTTTGGAATACATGGGTGGGGAGATCTTCAACTGGGTCTGGGTCTTTGGACATTAGTAAAAAGAAGTTCACAGCCATGTGGTAAACAAGATGCCAGATCACCACAGCTTGTGTCCTTACTCACCATTGAATGACAGATTGATGGCCTCTAGGTAGTTTCCTTGTGCTGAGGTAGAATTATCTCCTTGAGGAAAGCCCTCTGAAGCAAAAGACATAAGAGAAGGAAAAGTATCCCATGAAAGATGAACTCTTAAAGAACAAGTGGAAAGTGTCTGGCTCCATAGGTCCCCCTACCCTGTAGTAGGTATACTATTGAACTTACTGCATATGTAATGAACAATTAGACCCAACTGGAAATAGAAACCTGACCAGAAGCAGAAACTCTGTCCAGCACTGTGAAAGAAGCAAGCATGAACCTCTCATCTCCCAGCCTCCATCCTACACCTCCTTTCCCTGCTGCACTTTCTGTCATTATGAATGCAGTACCTGCCTGTTCCAGTCGCACCAACACTGGATACTGGATAAAGAGTTTTTTAATGGTCACAAGGAGTGATGTCCACTCTTCTCTCCTCTCATTCTGCACCACCACTCTGAAAGGAATATTGTCATAAAATAGACATTGAGCAGCTATTACATACGTCAGGTCTCTCACAGAATTTCAAAAGAAAGGAGAAGATGAGATTTCCAGGGTTAAGGTAATTTATCACATAATAATAAGTATTAAAGCCAAGTGCATGTAACAAACATTAACAAAGACCTGTATTATCAATAGTCATATAGATTGAAAACAAAAAGTAAGAAAATATTTAAAAATTGCCTTGAAATCATATTAATGCCTAGTATTCAGCAGGAACATGAAATCTTCATACAATGAATTATAATTAGGTGGTATATAAGAAGCATAAAATAAAACATCTATATGTAGGTTTTACATATATATCTAATAAACAAATCTATGACAGGGAACTACATTAGTAGAAAGGGATAGGTGAGAATCTGTTTACTGTAGAGCTTGTGAACCTTAAAAACCTTAAAAATACATGTGAATGTATTACAAAAAATAAAAATAAATGTGTGTGTATATATGTGTGTGTGTGTGTGTGTGTGTGTGTGTGTGTATACATACATACATATAGGTTTGCATGTGTGTGTATGCTAGGAATTTATCCTAAAGAAACATACAGGACCCACAATAGCCAACCCAATATTGAAGGAAAAGAACAAAGGTGGAAAACTAACACTATCCAACTTCAAGACTTAACTATAAAGCTACAAATAAAGCTAAAGATAGTGTGGCATTGGTGAAAGAGTAGATAAATAGATCAATGGAACAGAATAAAGGGCCCAGAAACAGAACCCCCAAAATATAATCAGATTTTTTTTTTTAATGTTCATTTATTTTTGAGAGAGAGAGCTAGTGAGCACAAGCTGGGGACAGGTAGAGAGAGAGGGAGAAACAGAATCTGAAGCAGGTTCCAGGTTCTGAGATGTCAGCACAGAGTCTGATGCGGGGCTCAAACCCACGAACCATGAGATCATGACCTTAGCCAAAGTCAGATGTTTAACTGACTAAGCCACCCAGGCACCCCAACAGATCTTTGACAAAGAAGCAAAGACAACACAATGGAACAAAGACATTCTTTTCAACAAATGGTGCTGGAGCAACTGGACATCCACATGCAAAAAATAAGAAAAGAAAAAGATTCTAGATACAGACTATACACCCTTCATAAAATTAACTCAAAACAGATCATAGACCTAAATATAAAATGTAAAACTATAAAACTCCTAAAAGATAACATACCAGAAAACCCAGATGACACTAGTTGGGGTGATGACTTTTTTTTTTAAGTTTTATTTACTTGTTTTGAGAGAGAGAAAGTGAGAGAGAGTGTGCGGGTACTGGCAGGAAAGGGGCAAAGAGGGAGAGATAATCCCAAGCACACTCCACGCTGTGAGCACAGAGCCTGACATGGGGCTCGACTTACCAACCATGAGATCATGAACCAAGTCAAAATCAAGTTGGACACTTAACCGACTGAGCCACCTAGACGCTCCTAGGGTGATGACTTTTTAGATTCAACACCAAAGCCACAATCCATGAAAGAGAAAAACTGATAAACTAGACCTTATTAAAATTAAATAACTTCTGCTCTGGGAAAGACAATGACAAGAGAATTAGAAGACAAGCCACAGACTAGAAGAAAATGTCAGCAAAAGACACATCTGATAAAGAACTATCATCCAAAAACACAAAGAATTCTTAAAACTCAACAATCAGAAATAAACAACCCAATTTAAAGATGGGCAGAATACCTGAACAGACACCTCACCAAAGAAGAAATACACATGGCAAATAAGCATATGAAAAGATGCTTCACATCATGTCATATGGGGAAATGCAAATTAAAACAGCAATAAGTGACCATTAGAATGGCCAAAATCTAGAACACTGACAATACCAAATGCTGGTAAGGATATGGAGCAATAGGAACTTTGAGTCACTGCTGGTGGGAATGTAAAATAATGGAGTTACTTTGGAAAACATTTTGGTGGTTTCTTACAAAACTAAATATACTCCTATCATATGATCTAGCAATCATACTCCTTGGTATTTCCCCAAATGAGTTGAAAACTTAGGTGCACACAAAAACCTACACATGAGTATAGAAACTTTATTTATAATTGCCAAAACTTGAAAGCAACCAAGATGCCCTTCAGTAAAGGAATGGGACAAACTGTGATACAACCAGACAATGGAATACTACTGAGTGCTAAAAAGAAATGAGCTATTAAGCCATGAATATTACTTAAATATATTACTAAGTGAAAAAAGCCAACATGAAAAGGTTACATACTATATGATTCCAACTCTAGGACTTTCTGGAAAAGGCAAAACTGTACAGACTCTAGAAAGATCAGTGGTTGCCAGGGGATGGGGGTTGGGGGGAAGGGATAACTGGAACACTAAGGATTTTTAGGGCAGTGAAAATACTCCATAATCATGGAGACATGTCATTATATATTTGTCCAAACCAACAGAATATACAACACCAAGAGTGAACCGTAAGGTAAACTATGGACTCTCAGTGATTATGGTGTATCTGTGTAGGTTCATTAATTGTAACAAATGCACCACTCTGGTGAGGAATGTTGATAATAAGGGGAAGGGCATTATGTATGTGTGGGCACAAGAGGTGTATGGGATATCCCTGTAACTTCTCTCAATTTTGTTATCAACCTAAACAGCTCTAAAAAAAATAGTCAAATTAAAAAAAAAAGACAAGAAACATTCAAAATGCATAACTATATATGTATTTATATAGATACATAGATACACAGTGCTACATAGATCAATTTTAAAATTAGAAAAATATTAAATATCTAACAATAAGGAATTAAATTATGATAAAATTTTAGACTATGACAAACTATTATATAACTACCAAAAATTATATGATTCTCTGATAATTGTTTAATATGAGTAATGGGTATATGAAGGCTCATAATGCTATTCTCTCCACCACAATACATCTGATTTTATTAAAAATAAGAAGCCAGGGGCACCTGGGTGGCTCAGTCGGTTAAGTGTCCGACTTCGGCTCAGGTCATGATCTCACAGTTTGTGGGTTCGAGCCCATGTCAGGCTCTGTGTTGACAGCTCAGAGCCTGGAGTCTGCTTCGGATTCTGTGTCTCCTTCTCTCTCTGCCCCTCCCCAACTTATGCTCTGTTTCTCTATGTCTCTCAAAAAATAAATAAATGTTAAAAAAATAAAATAAAATAAAAATAAGACAAGCCAGGGTCACCTGGGTGGCTCAGTCAGTTAAGCATCTGACTTCAGCTCAGGTCATGAGCTCACGGTTCATGAGTTTGGGCCCTGCGTCAGGCTCTGGGCTGACAGCTTAGAGCCTGGAGCCTGCTTCGAATTCTGTGTCTTCCTGTCTCTACCCCTCCCCTGCTCATGCTCAATGCTCAGTCTCTCTCTCTCTCTCTCTCTTTCTCTCTCTCTCTCAAAAAATAAAACAGGGGCACCTGGGTGGCTCAGTCAGTTGAGCGACCAACTTCAGCTCAGGTCATGATTCCACGGTTTGTGAGTTATAACCCCGTGTCGGGCTCTGTGCTGACAGCTCAGAGTCTGGAGCCTGCTTCTGATTATGTGTCTCCCTCTCTCTCTGCCCCTCCCCCACTCATGCTCTGTCTCTCTCTGTCTAAGAAAGAAATAAACATAAAAAAAAATTTTTAAATAAAATAAAAATAAAACATTAAAAAAATTAAAAATAAATAAGTAAAACAAGCCAAAGAAACCATCCGATTTTAAAATGGGCTAAACAGAAAAAGATCTGGAGAAATATATATCACAGTATTTATTTTTATTTTTATATTGTGAAGTTTATTTATTTATTTTGAGAGACAGAGAAAGTGAACTGGGGAGGGGCAAAGTAAGAGGAAGAGACAGAATCCCAAGCAGGCTCTGCACCGCCAGCACAGAGCCTGATGCGGGGCTCGAACTCACATACCATGAGATCATAACCTGAGCTGAAACCAAGAGTTGGACACTAAACCAACTGAACCACCCAGGTGGTTCACACAGTATTAAAAGTACTTCCCTTTGGATTGCAAAATCAGACAGAGGGTAAGATAAAAAACAAAAAAAGATGAAAAAATTAGCTAAGAAGATGAATATATAACTCATAAAAGAGAAATACAAAGGCCAATAAGTATAGGAAAATATTCACTCTTGGTAATAAAAGAAATGACTATTAAGACTCAGTGAGATAACTTTTTTCCCACTCCAATTGGGAACGAGTCAGAAAAAGGAAGAAAATAGTATTCAGTATTGATAAAAAAAAGAGAAATAACATGGTTACTGGGAAAACAGGATTTTTCACTTCAATGTTTTTGGAGGGCAATTTGGCTATAAAAATGAAAAGTCTGAACGAAAACAAAGTATCTTTGACCCCATACCTCCATTTCTGGGAACTTATCTTAAGTGTATGCTGAAGGTTATGCCAAGTTATAAGGGTATAACTAAGGTCATCAGGTTATGCTAAGATTATAACTAAGGTTATGCTTACAGACTGTAAGATCATTCATTGGTAGAACTTTGACAATAGTGAAAAATTGAAAATCACCTCAATGTTCAATAATAGTTGGCAATCAAATGAAATGTCTACATAGCAATAAAAATGATGCTGTGGAAGTAGAATATTTGACATCAAATGGCATTTGTGATATAGTAGGTGGAAAATGCCAGTTTTTTATTTTATTTTATTTTATTTTATTTTATTTTATTTTATTTTATTTTATTTTTATTTTGTGAGAGAGAGAGAGAAAATGTGTGCAATTTGGGAAGGGGCAGAGAGAGAGAAGAGAGAAAGAGAATCCCAAGCAGGCTCTTCACTGTCAGCACAGCGCCAGATGTGGGGCTCAAACTCACAAATCACGAGATCACAACCTGAGCCGAAATTGAATGCTTAACCAACTGAGCCACCCAGGAGCACCCCCATGCCCTGGAAAATGCCGTTTTAAAAAAAAGCATGGGAGTCTGTAATGACATCTCTGTGAAAACTGTTTTTTGTCTCTGTAAACAGAGAAGTGGGTTTGATGATCTCAGGTGATGATGACTGCATCTGGGAGGTGGAATTTAAAGTGTTTTGAATTACTCTTAACTATACTTTGTGATTTTCCTAAAATAAACCTATATCATTTTTATAGAAGGAAAAACACAACCAAAGCTTCTTTTGCTATAAAAAAATGTTGTGGATGACTTTTTAATGATGTGGGGAAATTTTTTTTAAGTTTATTTATTTTGAGAGGGAGAGAGAGGGAGAGAGAGGGGACAGACAAAATCCCAAGCAGGCTCTGTTCTGTCAGCACAGAGCCCAACACGGGGCCCAATTCCACACACCCTGAAATCATGACCTGAGCCAAAACCAAGAGTCTGACACTTAACCAACTGAGCCACCCAGGCACCCTAGGAAATTTATATTAATGATATATTCATATGCATATATAAATCTACATTCATAACTCATACATTCATGTTTTATATAATGTTTTAATATGTCCATAATTATATTCAAATGAATTCATACTCATTATGTACAAATGGCTTCATGTACTCTTAAGCCACAAGAGCTCTCAAGGGTCCAGGAATCAGGGGTGCATGGCTAGTTCAGTTGGTAGAGTATGCAACTCTTGATCCTGGGGTTGTGAGTTCAAGCCCCATGCTGGATCTAGAGATTACTTAAAAAATAATAATAAAAAGGTTCCAGGAATCCACTGAAGTGTTTTAAAGAATTTATCAGTGTAAAGGGATAAATGGTAATAATGTTGGGGGAAGAAATGGCCCATCCTTTCATGAAATTCTCACAGGGATACAGGACCCAAAAGAAGATCAACAAATAATTTAAAGTAAGATCAGTATGGGGTTGAAGAATACAGTGGTCAAAAGTACAGACTCTGAACTAGACTGAGTCAACTGCATCCTCTGTCACTTAATCCTCCATGGGCTTTGGATAAGTTAAACTCTGTGTCCAAGTGTCTACACCTATAAAATGAGATGAGTAACTATCACAAGGAATGTTGTGATATTTAAATGAAACAAAGATGCCTAAATTGCTTAGAATCAGGCCCCGTACATAAGTCCTGAATACAAATGATAATTATTACCATCTTATTTTCACCTCAATAGTGAAGCCACTATTATTTTCTATCTTGTGCTCTTTTATAGATTTTTCAAAATTTCTACAACAAAGATGCATTATTTCTTCAGTGATATAAAAAGGTAATCCAACAAGTGATAAAGGAAATACAGTTGTCCCTTAAACAACATAGGGGTTAGAGGCAGTGATGTCCTTGCCCTGTGCAATAGAAAATCTGCGTGTATGTTTTGACTCCCTGAAAACTTGACTGGAAGCCTTACTGATAACTTAAACATTAATATATTGTCCATTAATATATTGTGTATGTTATAGGTATTATATATTATATTCTTACAATAAAACAAGCTAGACAAAAGAAAGTGGTATTAAGAAAATCACAAGTCGGGGGGGGGGGGGGGGAGGGCCTGGGTGGCTCAGGTGATTAAGCATCTGACTCTGATTTTGGCTCACATCATGATTTTGTGGTTTGTGAGTTTGAGCCCCAAGCTGGGCTCTGCACTGGCAGCGTGAAGCTTGCTTGGGATATTCTCTCTCTCTCTCTCTCTCTCTCTCTCCCTCCCTCCCTCCCCTATTTGTACTCTCTCTCTCTCAAAATAAATAAAGAAAAAATAAAAAAGAAAATCATAAGGAAAATACCTTTATAGTACTGTCTTGTAGCTATCAAAAAAAATCCACATGTAACTGGATCCGTGCAGTTCGAACCCATGTTGTTCATATTGTAAAAACAAACACAAAAGATTAAGCTAATAATGATGCATGATTCTAGGAAGAAATCTGGATCAGGAAAAACATTTCAATAAGGAATATTAGGACAATTGGCAAAATCTTACATTCTCTCACAAAGTCCTTGGTCCTTAAAAGATGATAATGAAGTAGAAGATAATCATGTGTCTACTAAATGTTAATAATTGGTAAATCTAGGTGAAAAGTATACAGATTCATCATATTCCTCTTTCAATGTTCTCATAATTGAAAAGATTTTGAAATAAAAAGTTAAAAAGGTTACTCCAAAAACAGCCTTAAAAAGTTTCATAATTTGTCACTCTTTGGTGCTTATCCACAATTTACGGTTTTTTAAAAAATATATATAATTACTAAAGAATATTTATTCTTGGGGCGCCTGGGTGGCTCAGTCGGTTAAGCGTCCGACTTCAGCTCAGGTCATGATCTCACAGTCCGTGAGTTCGAGCCCCGCGTCGGGCTCTGTGCTGACAGCTCAGAGCCTGGAGCCTGCTTCAGATTCTGTGTCTCCCTCTCTCTCTGCCCCTCCCCTGTTCATGCTCTGTCTCTCTCTGTCTCAAAAATAAATAAACATTAAAAAAAAAAATTTAAAAAAAAAAAAAAAAAAAAAGAATATTTATTCTTTAGAAATGCTATTACAAAGTTGAGAAGGGAGAGAAAAATACAAATTGGCATTTGGTGTTGGCTTCAGACTTAGGAGGGAACTAGCTACAAAGAAATATGTTTAGGGCTCCAGGTTGGGAGGGAGGGGAGAGGATTGGCCATCTGACACAAAAACTAAACCCACAAAGTAAACTGTTACTGTAGAACACAAAGACATTGTATTTCAGAGTTTAAGATAGGAAGGGAAACTAGCAAAGGGTTCCTCCTCTGGGTTACAGAAGGAAACAGTCTAAGGAAGCAAGACTGAACCAATGACAGAGTAGTGCATTTGAGAGAAGCAGTCTCTAAGGGCTTTAACAAGTATAGTTAGTTGATGAAATGTGCTCAGTTTCAAAGGACTTGTTTGTTTGTTTGTTTTTAAATTTTTTTGATGTTTATTTATTTTTGAGAGAGACAGAGACAGAATGAGAGTGGGTTGGGGCAGAGAGAGAGGGAGGCACAGAATCTGAAGCAGGCTCCAGGCTCCGAGCTGTCAGTACAGAGCTTGACGTGGGGCTCAAACTCACGAGCTGTGAGATCATGACCTGAGCCAAAGTCAGACGCTCAACCGACTGAGCCACCCAGACGCCCCTCAAAGGACTTGGTTTTTACTTTAACATAAAATCTTGGTTACTTCAGGCAAGAATAAAATAATCCATTTAAAATCTACAAAGCAAAAGTGTTTCTTTTTATTTTTTTAACGTTTATTCATTTTTGAGAGAAAGTATGAGCAGAGGAGAGGCAGAGAGAGAGAGAGAGAGAGAGAGAGAGAAAGAATCCTAAGCAGTCTCTGTGCTGACAGCAGACAGCCCAATGCGGCGCTTGAACTCACAAACCATGAGACCATGACCCAAGCTGAAGTTGGACACTCAATCGACTGAGCCACCACCCAGGCACCCACAAAAGGGTTTTTAAAGTCTGTTTTGAGATCCACTCTAGCTTCCACCTGAAGCACCAAGAATCACATAATAAACTTCTCCACAGATCTGAGAGTTTAAAAGATCAAGGGCCTTCAGCTCCAGGCCCAAGTGCAACCCATCCGACTGTATCTACTACGCTTCTATCATCTCACAAAGCATTCCCTTATTCAGGGGCACTGTCAGCACATCTGGACTGATGAGCATTCCTGATAAGTCTTACAAAAAAGGTCCAACCTAAATCCCATCAAGTCTTTAGAGAGGGCTTCTCAACCTCAGTACCATTGTTACCTTGGGCTAAATAACTTTGCAGCAGGGGCTGTCCTGTGAGCACTGCAGGATGCATAGCAGCATCCCTGGCCTTTACACAGTAGGTATCAGTTGTACAACCTCCCCTTCCTACCTATCCTATACCATTTTGACCAAAAGGAAAAAGAAGTCTCTAGACACTGCCAAATGCCCGGGGTGAGTGGAGAGGGCAGCTAAATTGCCCCAGTTGTAACCTCTGATTTACAGAAAATAAGTACCACCACAAGGATGCAATCAGACAAATCCAGAAGGGGTCCTCCTTAGCCTCCCTACTCAAAATGGGGTACAGAAACCAACATATGCAAGCATAGAAACTAGTTAGACATGCAGAATCTCAGGCCCACCCCAGGACTCCTGAACTGATTGGACTCAGCACAATCCCCAGGGGAGGTTCATAGGCACACGGAAGTTTGGAAAACACAGTACTACAGAACTACCAACTCAGAGTCTTCAACATGTCACGTGTTTGGGGACAAAAAGGAAGGGTGAAATTGCTTTAGATTAAGACTTAACAGGCAGATTAAACAGAAGTTATCAGAGAATTAATGAAACCTAAATATGTACTAGATATTAGATGATATTATAGAATTGACTTTGTCCAATGTGACCATGATATTGTGGTTATATGTGAAATCAACCTATCTTTTAGATATGCATAAGAACAAAATGTCATATTTATAATTTACTTTAAAATAAAATGTAGCCAAAAAACAGATGAAGCAAATGCGGCATAATAATAGCTGTTAAATCTAAGTGTTGGGTGTGTGAATTTATTATATTATTTGTTCTTCTTTTCTGTGAGTTTGAAATTTTTCACAGTACAAAGTTTGAAAAGTCTAAATGCAATTTGGTAACCTGGATTGGATGCTGGAATGAAAAAAGGTACATAAAGTGGGAAAACTGATGAAATATGAGAACTGTCTGAACTCAGTTAATAGTACTATACCAGTGCTAATCTCATAGTTTTGACAAATGTACCATAGTTAGGAAATATTAACAGGGAAAACTGGGTGAAGGGTATATGTGAACTCTCTGTGCTACCTTTGCAACTATTCTGTAAACCTAGTATGCCAAAATTAAAGGGTTACTTTTTTTTTAAGTTAGGAAAGAAACAGCCAAGAAAAGGGGGGGGGGGGGGCATAGCAAAGCCTCAAACATACTTATAAAAGTCTTCATAGTACCGTCCCTTGTGATCCTGTCGAATTGAGGCTCGGTTTATTTCAGGAAATTCATCTGAAAAAGAGAAAACAACACATGTAGATCAGGTTGAGAAGAGAAATTCACAGTTTATCTGCTCCTCCTTCTGGGTTGAAGATTTGCATTACCAAAATAAATGAACAAATGAATGAATGAAATTATATCAAGTTGGCTTTAAGATGAATCATGGCCCACAGACTTCTTGCATCCACTAATGGACTGTGCTGTTTTCCATTTTACCCTACGCTCATTAGAGAAAAAGTGGGAAAGATGAGTGGGAAAGATGAAAAAGGGAAAGATGGTAAAGAATGGATGGAAAGCTTAATAAAAAGAACTATAGGGGGCGCCTGGGTGGCTCAGTCGGTTTAGCGTCCGACTTCAGCTCAGATCATGATCTCACGGTTTGTGAGTTCAAGCCCCATGTCAGGCTCTGTGCTGACAGCTCAGAGCCTGGAGTCTGCTTTGGATACTGTGTCTCCTCCTCTCTTTGCCCCCCCCCCCCCCATACTCATGCTCTTTCTCTGTCTCTCAATAATAAACATTAAAAAAAATTTTTTTTTAACTGTTAGCATTAAAAAAGGAACCGTAGGAGAAAGACTTACCAAGAGATTTTGCATCATAGAAAGTTCTAGAAAATAGGACCACTGTCACTTCATGACTACAGTTCTTCTCCTAGGAATGAGTAGAGAAAAAGCAGCTCAAGTTTATTTCATTCACTTCATGATGAAGCAGCCTGCATTAACATAATATTCTCAATTCTAGGAGACTCAGTGACAGCACACTGTATTGGATGATGTCACATCATTGTAGGTTGCATGATGCAGTGAACAGAGCACTGCTGGAGTGAGAAGATGCAGGTTGAGTCCTGGCCCGGAAATTTACCACTATGTAACCTTGGGCAATAGTCCCAGGAATGCAAAAAGTGCTTTGAAAACAGCAAATCATCAATACGTATGGGTCACTATCTCTGTTCTTGATTTGGCATGAACTAGATGAACCCAATATCAAAGGATCATGCTATTTGTACCTGCTTCATGGTGTTTTTAAAATTTCTTCAGAACCATAGTTTAGGAACAAGAACAGAACGCATAATGCTGAATGTAAGAATCAAATACACCCCCCACATCCTACCACTGTCATAAAATCAGGGTTGGGAGCTGCTCAAGATGCAGCAGTTGAAGCCAAGGTGTCATAGTACCTTTGGATTGAGATGGGGACTAGTGAGAATAAACATTTCCATGGAGTCTGGAAATCAACATTCTGGAAACAGGGTGTTTACAGATAGCATGAAATGTGGCTTGCACCAGTAAGCCAGCAAGCCCAGTTTCAGTTCCTCCCGGATCTTCGAAGATGAGTGCTTCCACTGACCAACCCCATCTCTAACCCACCATGTTAACTGACTACACAATTCAGCATTTACCATGTAAGGTATATATACAACATGATGCACATAACATGCCACCTTATATTCCCCCATGGATATATCTCAAGTGGACAGAAATTCCTAAATACAAGCAACAGCACCAAGAGCAGAGTGCTAGGAAACAGCAAATCTTCATTAGTCACCTACTAATTTATTGGATGCCCAGTGCTCCAAACTCAACTCCAAATTTATCTTACTTTGGTGTAAGTGATAAATAAGGATAAATGCCTTACAATGATTGGACTGGTGTGGGTATATGAGCCTCTCAACTCATGTGACAGTGGGGCTAACATACAACAGGTGGCATGGCCTGGGGTAATAATACAGACAGGATAGCACAGAGGCCACGATCTCAGGGTAGCTCTGGGAGAATGGAGGGCACCAGATGAGAATCCTCATTCTGCTTTCACATGCTGTTGATCATGGTTACCCAACTTCACTGAGCTGTACTTTTCCTACCAGTATTAACAGGAGCAAGAGGATTGAGTGAGATAATGTAGGCAAAACACATACCATGATACTAGGTATGTCAAAATACTCAATGAATGTTAACTGGGACTACTACTATTATCCCCACCCCTACTATATTTTGGGCTCTGAAATGAATTCATGAACTCCCATGCTCAATCCTGCTGTCCACAGTGTTAGCTGTAAGTTATTCAATAGGAGGCATAAAGAACAACCGGGGTGCCTGGTGGCTCAGTTAGTTGAGTGACTAACTCTTGATTTTAGCTCAGGTCACGATCTCACCGTTTGTGGGATCAAGCCCCATGTTGGGCTCTGTGCAGCACAGCACAGAGCTTGATTGGGATTCTCTCTCCCTTTCTCTCTGTGTCTTCCCTGCTTGCTCACTCTCTCTCTCTCACTCAAAATAAATAAACTTAAAAAAACTGTAAAAAGGTATAAACAACGTTCACCTTCACCAAATATCATTAAATCAATACAGTGGCTACAGAAAGTTATTTTAATTCATTTTCAAGTTCCTGCTTTAAAACCAAGTTCTTGACTTTAAAAAAATTAACAAATCTGAAGAGTGAAGTCCTATAAACTAATGACTAGGCCTATGCCAAACCCTACCCCTATATCTAATCAAAAATCCATTCATAGACTGTAGGGTGAGGGAACATCTAAGGGACACTGAGCCAGACTTAAAATGGAGGTTTTCACACACCCAATGCTGAAATGGCCACTATGTGGTCCAAGGTGACCATTATTTAGTCCATCTCAAACTTTAGCCCCTGTACTCAGGCAGACACAAAGACCCCATCACTGTTAAGCCACATGACTGCAGAAGCCTCCTGGCTGGTCTGCTTAATTCCATGTGTCACTTCACCACACTGCTCCTGGCCACTTGGACTACTCTTTCCTCAAATTCTCCCCAGCTTTGATCATATTGACCACTTGCTTGAGAATCTTTAATAGTTCCCACACTTCCTGTCAAGTCCAAACTGCCTGGCTTGATGTGACCCCATCCTTTGAATCTATCTTACTACTTAATTATTCCCTACACTAACCCTCTGTGAAGTTGCCTAAGACCATACCCTACTCTCATGCTCATCTACACCCTTTTGTTCAAACTGTTCATCTGACATACCCTCTCCATCTTCCTTTCCAACCATCCAAACCTTCCTCAGTCTTCAGGTCCAAATTCAAAAGTAAATAAAATTCTAAACCCTAAAACATATGGCTTTCTATTGTTTCAAATATGTAGATGCAAGCTCCCCAGCAGATCCGTAAGTTCTCTGAAGGCAAGCGTCATCTATTTCCATACCCTTCACAGCTGATGGATAGTGCCCCCATACTGCTGAGGTAGGAAGACGGTACTTAGATTCAACTGAGACCTTACTACGTACAGATGCTTTAAAACACCTTGTGAGGCAGGGACTATTATAATCTCTATTTTGCAGAAAAGAAAACAGAGGCTCAGAAAGACTGACTACTTCTCCAAGATTAAAAAAAAAAAAAAAAAAAAAAAGCTAATCAGAGCAGAATCATAATTTTAAACCCTGTCCATTTTTATCCAAATCCCACGCTCTTTGCCACAACATAATGTGACCTCAAATAGCTCTCCTACATTAGGTCTTTGATCCCCCTTGAGTTAATTTTTGTATATGATGCAAAGTAAGACTCCAAGTTCATTCTTTTGCATATGGATATTCAGTTGCCTCAGAACCATTTGTTGAAGAGACTCTTCTTTCCCTCATTAAATGGACTTGACATCTTTGTCTAAAATCAACTGACCACAGATGTATCGATTGATTTCTTGTACTCTCAATTCTATTCCATTGATTTACAAATCTATCTGAATGCCAGTACCACATGGTTTTGACTATTTTGGCTTTGTAGTAAGTTTTGAAATTACGAAGTAAGAGTCCTCCAACTTTATTGTTCTTTCTCAAGGTTGTTTTGGCTATGCAGGATCCCTTGCAATTCTTCATAAATTTTACAATCAGCTTTTCCATTTCTGCAAAAAAAGGCCACTGGGATTCTGATAGGGACTGAACTATAGTTTGAGTAGTATTGCCACTTTAACGGTATTAAGTCTCCCGATCTATGATTATGGGTTGGTTCTTTCTCACTTATTTAGATCTTTATTAATCTCTTTCAGCAAGGTTTTATAGATTTTAGCAAACAAATATTGCACCTCCTTGGGTAAATTAATTGAAAATATTTTATTCTCTCAGATGCTCTTGTATATGGAATTTTTTTAAGTTAATTCTCTTTTTAATTTTTGTTTTAATTTTATTTATTTATTCTGAGAGAGAGAAAGAGAGTGAGTGGGGAAAGAGCAGAGAAAGAGGGAGATAGACAGAATCCCAAGCAGGCTCCTCACCAGCAGTGCAGAGCCTGACACAAGGCTCGAATTCACGAACCATGAGATCATGACCTGGGCCAAAACCAGGAGTCAGACACCCAAGCAACTGAGCCACCCAGGTGCCCCAATTTAATTCTCTTTTTAAAATTTAATTCCTTGGGGGAGCCTGGGCAACTCAGTTGGTTAAGTGTCTAAGTCTTGATCTCAGTTCAGGTCATGATCTCAGGATTGCGAGTTCAAACCCCCTGTTGGGCTCTGTGCTGGGTGTGAAGCCTACTTAAATAAGTACATACATACATACAATTTATTTCTTTGCTTTTAAATTTCTTGTTCAGAGTGTTCATTGCTGATGAAATACAACTGATTGCTTGTGTTGATTTTGTAACCTTGCAGCTTTGCTGAATCCATTTCTTAGCTCTAATAGTTTTTTGGTGAATTTTTTAGGATCTTCTACATATAGGAGATCATCTGTCAATAGAATAGTTTTATTTCTTCTTTTCCAATACGTATGCTTTCTATTTTTTTTCTAGTTGCTGAGGCTAGAACTTCAAGTACAATGCTGAACACCAGTGGTGACAGCAGGCATCCTCACCTTGTTCCTAATCTTTTTTTTTTTTTAATTTTTTTTTTAATGTTTATTTTTGAGAGAGACTGTGTGAGCAGGGGAGGGACAGAGAGAGGGAGACACAGAATCCAAAGCAGGCTCCAGACTCCAAGCTGTCAGAGCCTGACGCGGGGTCTGAACTCACGAGCTGTGAGATCATGACATGAGCCAACCGACTGAGCCACCCAGGCACTCCACCTTGTTCCTTATCTTAAGGAGGAAAGTTTTTAGTCTTTCACCATTGAGTCTGATGTCAGCTGTGGGTTTCTCATAAATGACCTTTATCATGTTGAGGCAGTTAAAGTAATTAAATCTATAGTTTTATCAATTTAGGCTTTAGCTTAGATACTTTAACTAAAGGCAGCTTAGTAGAAACAGTGTATTTCTAAAATCTGCAATGAATAAGTTTATGTAATGAGGTTTAGTATATAAAAAACATACCTTCCACTTGGTAAAGAGATCAGCAAGGAAACCATTCACAGCTTTCTCAAAATATAGATCCCCTGAAAAGCAATGAGAAGAGGGTGAAGATTATCTTTATTTCTTGTTCACAATATCTTCTCTCAGTAAAATAGCAGGAATGAGACCAAAGAGAAGGTGGGTTCTGCTGTATCTTAAAACAAGGTCCTAAAAGCCAGATATATAGAAGTGTTCAACTTAGACTTTCTACCAAGCCAAATTTAGTATCTGCCTAAGAGGCCATGGCTCCAAGGTAACATCCAAGATTGAAACACTTTGATGATTTAAAAATACAGAGTTGGGGGGCCTGGGTGGCTCAGTCAGTTAAGTGTCCAACTCTTGATTTCGGCTCGGGTCATGGTCTCACAGTTCATGGGTTAAAGCCCCAAACTGTTCAAGCTGACAGCATGGAGCCTGCTAGGGTGTCTGTCTGTCTCTCTCGCGCGCCCGCGTGTGTGTGCGCTGGCACTCTCTCTCTCTCTCTCTGTCTCTCAAAATAAACTTTTTTTAAAAAAGAAAAATACAGTGTTATCTTCAGAATGAGACGAAGAATATATACTAAATGTGAGTATTTCACAATGACGTTCAAAGTTGATTAGAAGAGGACCCTGGGCATTCACTGAATTATCATTTGCAGTTCTTGCTGTTCTTGAGTGACCTTGATGACCCATGGCACAAATTCGCTTATAATTTGCTAAACACTAATATGAAATACATGCACTATAGGGTTGGTGTGTTGGACACAGTATCCACACCTCATAGCAGCTTTTCTTCCCTCTACTCATTACATAGTAATTCTAATAAAATGAGACCAACATGGAGATTTCTCTGAGTGACAGGAAGAGAAATGAAAGATATCAAAGAAAGTGTTGGTTCCTACCCACAGAGTGACTTTATGACTTTTCAACCTATACTTACAGAACAATTAAAGATCTGAGAAGTCAGATTTTCCATTAATACTGTACAGCATTTCATGGAATTCACCAAATAAATAAATGTCTGTGTGTGTGTGTGTGTGTGTAAAAAAATTACTTTCAATATATTTATTTTCGCATTTGAGGATTTATAAAGATCTCAAGATACATTTTTAGAGAATGTCAACATCTTGCTATAAAATGATACCAACTTGGGGGAAACCAGATATATCTACCCAATGGCAGCTACAACCATCACTTAGGGACAGTACCATAAATATCGAAATCCCACATTTCACAGCTCATCTGAATAAATATGTAAACCATAGCCGACGTAGAACGGAACACCACCTGAAATAAACAAAAACATAGTTGCATTAAAAAGCAATGATGTAGGGGCGCCTGGGTGGCGCAGTCGGTTAAGCGTCCGACTTCAGCCAGGTCACGATCTCGCGGTCTGTGAGTTCGAGCCCCGCGTCAGGCTCTGGGCTGATGGCTCGGAGCCTGGAGCCTGTTTCCGATTCTGTGTCTCCCTCTCTCTCTGCCCCTCCCCCGCTCATGCTCTGTCTCTCTCTGTCCCAAAAATAAATAAAAAAAAAAAAAAACGTTGAAAAAAAAAAAAGCAATGATGTAGTTTCAGTTGTGCAAGAAGAAAAAGTTCTGTAGATTCATTTCACAACAATGTAAATGTACTTAACACTATTGAACTGTACACTTTAAAATGGTTAAGACATGGGGCGTCTGGTTGGCTCAGTCCATAGACCATGTGACTCTTGATCTCAGGGTTCTAAGTTTGAGCCCCAGATTGGGTGCAGAGCTACTTAAAAATAAAATCTTAAAAAATAAATAAAAGAAATGAAATATAAGACAGTAAATCTTAAATGTCTTTAACCCCCCCCCCAAAAAAAAAACAATGATGGAAGATTTTCTCAATTGTGGCATGAGATTTCTAAAAGCAAGCTTCATCCCTCACATCATAAACTCTGAAGAGAAGATCCTGTCCCTGCCTTTTAGGAAATTATAGTAGAGGATTAAGATGTGCAAAAGACAGCAACATATACGAACATTCCATGAAGGTTCTCATAAGAAACATAGGAGAAAGGACAATAAATCTACCTGGGAAAGAAAAAAAAAGGTCATTACAAATGTAGAACCTGGGCTAAGATATGCCAGTTGATGAGCTGCCAGTCTAATAAATTATAATTCACATCGTACACGCCCTTCATACCCAGACTGCCTCAGGAACTAGGAAGGCTTTCCAGAAGCAAGGAAGCCTGAGAGGAGTGCGGAAGGATGGATGAGTAGCTTGTAAGGGGGGAAGGCAGGATCTAAGTGCTCTAGTCAGGAGAGAGTAGTATGTGCAAAGATACAGAGGCAAGAGAGAATGTGGCATGTTTAAGGAACAGCAAATGGTTCCCAAGGGCAGGACAGGATAGGGTGGGAGGGTTTGGAGGGGAGGGGTACATATGGGAGAAGTGACAAAATGAACTCCAGACTCAACTGCCTCCCCAGATTTCTCCTCTCAGAAGTCCAACAGGTATCTCACAAACATCTTTTCCCAAATGCTTCCAAATGTCTCCTCCTGTCTTTTCCACCTCATAAATGACACCACCAACTGTTTATCGAGCTGATCAATTCTTCTCTTTCCTTTGCTCCTTATATCCAATGCATCAGCAAGTTTTGCAGACTCTATCCCAAAACGCATCCCAAGTCTGCCCACATCTCTCCGTTGCTACAGCTCTAACCTCAGTCCATGCCACAGTCTTCTAACTTCCTAAGCCATTTCTCTGCTTCTATTCTTGCCCCTATAAACAATGCTCTACACAGAGCCAGAGTGGCTACAGCACATACTGTGGATGCCTATGGCACATCCTTTCTTCCTACGTAATGGGAAGCCAACACTATTCCGGGAGGCAAGGGACTAACAAAAGACTAAACCTCCCGGCTTCCTAAGTAGCTCCTCTCTCTTCTACCTGGAATATGAAGTGGTTACAGCAGCTCCAACTGAACCATGGAAGCCCAATCCTGAGGAAGGCAGAACAGGAAGACAAAAAAAGCCTATCTAGATCACCAATAATTGTGACAATGCCATCCTAGCAGTGAATGGCCTACCTAATGACTTATTTTACCAGAGAGAAAAAAGTTGACTTTGCTTGCCATTGCTACTTTAGGTTTTTTTGTTCAACAAAATCCAACTGGATGGCTCTCTGAGCTTGGCCCCAGTTTGTGGCAACATAGTTAAATGCATCACGAAAATCAGAATTGTCGGTAAATACAGGACCTGTTATGGGGCCTCCCTCAGGAAAATCGTGAAGAAAATTGATAAAAGCCAGCACAAGTACACATGCTCCTTCTGTGACAAAACTAAGATGAAGATGAGTTGTGGGGATCTGGCACTGTGGTTCCTGTATGCAAAGAATAGCCCATGCTGCCTGGACACACAACACTTCTGCCATCACAGCAAAGTCAGCCCTGAAAGAATTCAAAGACCAGTAGAAGTTCCACCATTTGAAACATCACTAGTCTATAACAAAGGTATTAACTTATGTAACAACAACAAAAAAATCCAACAGAATAAGTAATCTTTTGAAAGCCTAATTTGGAAATCACTCCCCCCTTAAAATCCTTCAGCAGATCGTCCTTAGAATACACTCTACACTGGTTACAAGGACCTGCATGAACTGGCTGGAACCAGACCACCTTCATATCGACATCATTCTCCCTATTCATATCCTAGGCTTCTGTCACACTGGCCTCTCACAATTGTTTCTTCTGCCTGGAACGCTCTTTGTCTCAACCTTCATACACTGACTAAGTCTCACCTTTCTGGCACCTTCTCGGAGACACCTCCCTGCCCACCTTTGTAAAGAAGGTCTCTTGTTATTCTCTACCACAATGCCCATCTCTTTCCCTCAGAAGTTTTCATTTATCTCACTTGTTTACTAAGGTGGCCACACTCAGTCTTTCTCATTACCCAATTAATTTCCTTTGGAGTATTCATCATAATCTGTAATTACCACATTTATGGACTGGGTATCTACTTACATCTATCTCCCCACTACAGTGTAAGCTCCTTACTGGGAGGGATCTTGTTTGTGCTGTTTACCTGTGCATCCCCATTGAATGGGAATTCCCCACTCTGAATTCCCCTCTAGAATGAAGGATATTCATGGATAATGTTCTGTACCAGTTTGTTTTTTAAGTAATCTTTACGCCCAGTGCGGGGCTCAAACTCATGCCCCAGAGGTCGAGAGGCATGCTCTACCAACTGAGCCAGCCAGGAGCCATTAAAAATTAAGTGTAGGGACACCTGGGTGGCTCAGTAGGTTGAATGTCCGACTCTTTGATTTCGGCCCAAGTCATGATCTCATGCTTCGTGAGTTCAAGCCCCACGATGGGATTCTCTCTTTCCCTCCCTAAAATAAAATTTAAAAAATATATTAAAAACAAAGTATAAAAAAAAAAGTACAGTAGCTGACACACAAGAGGCGCTTCCATATTATTTATTATAAGTGTATGAATAAGGTTGAAGAGGTAAACATACACCAAATTATCCTAGTCTTTGTAAATCATGCTTAAGAGTAATATCTTTTTTTTTTTTAATGTTTATTTATTTTTGAGAGAGAGAGACAGAGAGAGAGAGGCAGAGAGTGAGCAGGAGAGGGGTAGAGAGAGAGGGAGACACAGAATCTGAAGCAGGCTCCAGGCTCTGAGCTGTCAGCACAGAGCCTAATGCAGAGCTTGAACCCACAAGCTATGAGATCATGATCTGACCCAAAGTCAGACGCTTAAGCGACCAAGCCACCAGGCGCCCCAAGAGTGAATTTCTAGAGGGGCACCTGGGTGGCTCAGTCAATTAAGTGGCCTACTTTGGCTCAGGTCATGATCTCACAGTTCATGAGTTCAAGCCCCACATCAGAATCTCAGCTGTCAGCACATAGCCCATTTCAGATCCTCTGTCCCCCTCTCTCTCTGCCCCTCCCCAGCACGTACATGCACTCGCTCTTGCTCTCTCTCTCTCTCTTAAAAGTAAATAAACTTAAAAAAAAAAAAAGAGTAAATTTCTAGAAAACTGGAGAGAAGCAAAACAAGATCACTATACCAATCTATGCCCACTAGAGCTGCAAGAAACTTTAAAAAATCTCACACCAAGTGTTGGAAAAAAATGAAAAACAACAGATTTTTATATATTGCTACTAGGAATACTAAGTGGTCCAAAGAATTTGAAAAAGAGTTTGGCATTATTTTACCTATAACCCATATACTCCTAATTATAGACTTAAAATACAGTATCAAGTACAAAAAAAGCTAGCTAAAAAGGACTATTTTTTTAATTTCACTTTAATAAAGCTTAAAAATAAGCAAAACAAATATACAGTAAACTGTTTAGAGTAACATACGTATGTATTAACACTACGCAAACAAGGAAAAATACAAAAATAAAATTCAGATAGTAGTTACCTATGAAGGCATTGGTTCTCAACTAGGGCCATTTGGTGATTTCTAGAGACATGTCTGGTTGTCGTGACCTGCAGGGCACTACTGGTATCTAGTGCACAGAGGCTAGGGATGCTGCTAAGCATCCCACAGTACACCAGACAGCACCCCCACCACAACACTGCCATTTTGGACCAGATAATTCTTTGGTCTGGAGATCTGTCTTATACATTGTATCATGTTTAGCAACATTCTTCACATAATCCTAGCTGTGACATATAAAAATATCTCCAGACATTGCCAAAAGTCCCCTGGGGAGGCAGTATCACCTTCAGTTCAAACCACTGCTCTCAAGGGAGGCAGAGGATGAGAACAAGGAAGAGCAGACAGGTGGTTTCACCAGCATGGGTAATGTTTACAGTTGTTCAGTTTGGCTTTTTCCAACTGGGATAAAGAACCAAAGAACGAGATTTCCTTTGCAAAGGTCTCTGTTCATGTTTACTGACTGTAATCTTCTACTGAGTTTAACCTTTGCGATGTATTCGTAGGCAAAGAAGCCTGCAGGTTAGACACTACATTTCCACATTTAGACCTCTTTCAGAAGAGAAAATGAAGATCAACCCCAAACTGGATAGATCCAACTATAAAACAGTAGAATTTCAGACATCCTTGACAATATTAAAATATTATCTACCTGAGAAGAGTAGCCATCAGGAGACAAGTTTTTGCTTGTCTCTGTTTTGTCTTTTGAGTTCAGGACTCAGACCTAACAGTATGAATAAACAAAACCACAAACGCATTTTATCAATCTCACCCTGGTATCTTCGCTGATATAACCACACATGACCTTTTCATTCTTGACCCACAGCTCACCAGCCTGTGCCCTGAAAAGATATACATGCAAGAGTTATTACAAGTCTTACATAAACCAAGAAGAAACAGGGATGACTTCAGGGTGGCTCACTGTACTCTCATATTTATCCTCAAATGACCTGGCCAGTTACAGATTTCCAGAAAGCCATGAAAAGATTACACAACATAAAGAATTCTCAGAGTGTACTGAATTTGTATGACAGTTCTTAATCTGGGACTCTATAAACAACATGTCATTCTCAGGAGGGATTCAGGAAATCCATGATTTCTCTGAAATCATGCAAAGTTTTCTGGGCAGAGAATTATAACTTTTGTCAAATCTCAAAAGGGTCCACATCACAAAAACAGTTAGGAAGAACTAATGAACAATTTTGCTAATCCCAGCCTTCAACAGTTGTGAAAGTTCTGTGAACTTTCTCATGAACATGGAGTTTCAACAGAAACAAAATCAATCCTAATATCAGAATTAGAAGATAAGCAGTCATGGGGGCATCTGGGTGGCTCAGTCAGTTAAGCATCTGCCTTCGGCTCAGGTCATGATCTATCTCGAGGTTCATGAGTTCGAGCCCCACATCAGGCTCTGTGCTGTGCATGCAGAGCCTGCTTCAGATCCTCTGTCCCCCTCTCTGTGCCCCTCCCAGGAGCTGCTTGTGCGTGTGCACACACTTGCTCTCTTTCACTCGCTCTCTCTCAAAAGTAAATAAATAAAAACTTAAAAAAAAAATACTTTAATAAAGAAGACAAGTAGTCAGGAGGCATATAGGGACAGGGTTCACATTCAATGGAGGCCATTCTGCTGAAAAGTTTTCATGGCAATTTGGTATTGCATTTGGGGGGCTTAATGTCTTTTCCTCTGCAACTTTTTAAGGGCACAAAATGGACAGACAGTTCAAAGAACATGGCCTTCTGAGGAGATCAGACTTGAGTGGAATGAGTCCCATCAGGAATCTAGGTTCTAAGAGTCACTGAACTAGCTGAATAGCCATGGGGAAATAACTCTGTGAGGCCCAGTGTCCTTATCTTAAAAAAGGAGATAATGACATCTACTTTGTAGAGCTGTTCTGAGAAACCAGATAATGTGGGGAAACTATTCTGGACAGTGCTGGGATAGGAGGTGCTCAAGTAAGTACTAGCAGGTATTTGCATTAGCAAGAACTATACCACTGGTAAATATTAACACAAAATGCTATTCTGGAAAGGAAGTGGTAGCTGTTATCTGAGTACCTCATAATCATCCCTCAACCAACCACTCAAGCCCTTCTCTTCTACCAACCCCAAAGCAATCTCCTGTCTGGCCCTAAGCAATCAGTCCTCATAAAAAAAGAAGAAAAGATAAAATCAAAGCAAGGAAAATGCTGTGTACCATGAGTCACAGGTCAGCCTACCTGAGAAACACTGGACAAATCAGTCAGCCTTACTGGCTTTCCCTCCCACCTGTAAAATGAAGAAAGCTGGACCAAGTCCATGGTTTTTAAAACATGCTTCCCAGGGGTGCCTGGGTGGCTCAGTTGGTTAAGTGTCCAACTTAGGCTCAGATCATGACCTAACAGTTTGTGGGTTTGAGTCCCACATAGGGCTCCTCAAAGCCTGCTTGGGATTCTCTTTCCCTCTCTCTCTGCCACTCCCTGACTCATGTTTTCTCTCAAAATAAATAAATAAACTTAAAAAAAAAAAAAAATTAAAATATGCTTCCCAGCTCTGCTTTCAGCAACAGGGGTGCTTTTTGGCATTCCTCTGCTCAGTGTGTCTGTGAGTGGACAAGTAGCAAGCCTTATCTGAGAAGGCACTTCTGTTTCTTTAACAGAAGGAAGGATGCAATGTTCCCAAGATCTCTGAGTTCTATTAGCAGGAAGTACTCTGCATACAGGCTACTGAATGCTAGATTAACCAGATCTCTAAATGGAGCTCATTGTTACTGCTCTAACTCACCAACTTCTGCTAGTATGTATAGACAAAGTAGTGTTACAAAATTTGGGCTTAGATTCCTGCACCTCCACTCCCTGTGGAGGTCAAGCCACAATCTGAACCAGTTTTTGAAAAATCAGTATATGTGGTTAATAACCCTGCCCCATCCATCTTCTACAGCTCTTGGGAAGATCCAATGAGATACTATAAATGAGAGGACTTGGTGAACTATGAAACAGTTATCATTCCAATGGAAATGGTTCTTTATAACACACAGAGAAAATGCAATCGTGACCTTTGCTCCTAAACCTAAAATCTGCTCTTACCCAAACAGGAATTGAGGTTGGCCCTGAGGTAGCTTCTCTTGTCTTTTCCGCAGATTCAAGGGAAGAAACAGAGCCACTGACAGATGCAAGTGTAAAATCCATATCCCCAGGGCAAAACCCAAGAGTGCACATGGCTTCCTACAAGAGAGGCAGAATGGCACATGGCCAACTCCCAGGAGGGTAAAGGTGACCTGGGGGGCACTAGTCCTTAATTATGTAGCAGCTTGGGCAGGCACTTCCCCTCCCTTTTCTATCAAGTGAGCTGCTGGGAGTCAGTGATCTCCACTATCTTTTACAGCTAAATTTCATCATTCTGTGAATATGAAGTTAAAATAAACGCAGAGTATGGTCGCTGTAGTGTCATCCACACAGCACAACTTTGAACAACCTAAATGTCCAGCAATGGCAGACCAGTTAAGTAAACAGAGTATCATGGAACCATTAAAACAATATTTACAAGGAGTTTTAACTTCACCAGAAATGTTTATATGCTTTTAAGTGGGAAAAAAAGGATACAAAATAGTACACATAGTATCACCATCTAAGTAAAAATACAAGCATGTGTATGTATATATGAAAATAAAACACTAAGGGGAGCCTGGCTGGCTCAGTCCGTAGAGCATGTGACTCTTGATCTTGGAGTTTTGAGTTCAAGCTCCACGATAGGCACAGAGATCACTTAAAAATTTTTTTGGAGGGGTACCTGGGCAGTTTAGTCGGTTAGGTGTCCAACTTCAGCTCAGGTCATTATCTCACAGCTGGTAAGTACAAGTCCCGTGTTGGGCTCTGTGCTGACAGCTCAGAGCCTGCAGCCTGCTTCGGATTCTGTGTCTCCCTCCCTCTTTGCCCTCCCTAGCTCATGCTCTGCCTCTCAAAAATAAACATTAAAAAAAATTTTTTTAATTAAAAAAAAAATTTTGTTTTGAGAGAGTGAATGAGCAAGCAGGGGAGGGACAGAGAGAGGGAGAGAGAGAATCCCAAGCAGGCTTTATGCCAAGAGTCAGATGTCCAACCGACTGAGTGACCAGATGCCCCTAAAAAATATTTTTTAAAAGAAAATACTAAAAGATCACACCAAAATTTAAACATGGTTATCTGCACATAGTAGGCTTATATACCACTGTAAATTTTCTTCTTTATACTCTCTGTATTACCCAAATTTTCTAGAATAAATGTTTTCTTTTTAATTATGAAAACTGTTTTGGGCTCTTTTTTTTTTTTAATTGTATATAAAATCATATATACTATATGTTCTCAAGCCAAAAAGGGTACTACATTTTGACAGAACTGTGTCAAAATGTTAACAGTGGTTGATTCTGAGTGGTAAATTGTTTCTTTTTCCTGCTTCTTTAATCTGTTTTTCAAATGGTCTACAATGAGCAAGTATTATATATAAAAATATTTAGCATATGCTTGGTATCTAGCATTTGATGAACAAGTGGTACTTAATATTAATTCTATAACTAGGAAAGACATTCCAACCGAATGGCCACCAGAGAATCAAATTCAAATCAGAGAAGATCCCAGATGATCCTCTGCAGTACGGCAGATCCAACAGGAAACCATACACACACACACACACACACACACACACACACACACACACAATTTTTTTTTTTTTTTTTTTAAGTAAAAAAAGAAACCTTAGCTAGTCAACAGTCCCAAAAACTCTATCTGGAAAAATGAGATTTGTTCACAATGAGATCAAATAGACTTCTAAGGGGCGCCTGGGTGGCGCAGTCGGTTAAGCGTCCGACTTCAGCCAGGTCACGATCTCGCGGTCCGTGAGTTCGAGCCCCGCGTCAGGCTCTGGGCTGATAGCCTGGAGCCTGTTTCCGATTCTGTGTCTCCCTCTCTCTCTGCCCCTCCCCCGTTCATGCTCTGTCTCTCTCTATCCCAAAAAAAAAAAAAAAAAAAAAAAAAAAAATAGACTTCTAAGTCTATCAAATAGGTTTCTAAGTTCCACATTTAAAAAAAGCAAAATGCTAATTTTTAGGAGATCATACAATACTTTTCTTTTAAAACTTTACTTTTTTAAAAAAATACTGATTGCAGTACGGATTAAAGAATACATGGAGAATTTAGTCAGAGAAAATCAAAATGTTTACCTTCGAAGGAAAAATGACATTTCAAAGGCAGGGTCTCAAGGTAATGGAACTGTCTCATATGTCCTTATGTATTAACTCAATTACCGGGTGAAAAGACTAAGTTACAGAAAAATTATTTAATAATTATGACTTTATATAAATAATGACTATCTTTTTTTATATGAGGTCCCAGAGCATCTTCCTTTTTTTTTTTTTTTTTTTAATTTGCATGCCTCCATGTAGAAAAAAAAAGTGACTTTTGATTCAGCATAGGAAGACTATAAATAAGTCTTCTGGAGAAATGGTAGATTTTGTGGCTTACATTTAACCATGAATGAGCAAAATATTAGGACAGATCTTTAAAAGTCTAAACCTGACGTTATGTCAGGAGTTTTCATTTCTATATCTGGTACCATATGGATAAGGGCACTTGTGCAGAAAAACAAGAATTGTAAGAATGAATGGCATCTGAGTGGGTTTCTAAACCAGGGCTCAGCTAACTATAGCCTGCAGGTCAAATTCAGCCCATCTTCTATGTCTGTATGGCCCACAGCTAAGAATGGATTTTATATTTTTAAATGTTGAACAAAACAAAAAACTAAGAATTTGGGACAGAGACCTGAGACCCATGTGGCCTGAAGTGCAAAATCTTTACTCTCTGGTCCTTCACAGAAAAAGATTCTAAACCAAACACTTCATTTTGCAGAGTAGACTCAAGAGTCTCCCTGACCTGCCCACATCACCCTGCTAATCACCAGCAGTGCAGGAGTAGATTACAGCTTTCCTGACTCCTGGCCCACCACTTTGGAGACACTAGCTTGTACTGGAAAGCGTGAATCTAGGTTGCATGTCTTGTTTTGCTCGAGGCTTAGTCACTTCGTGGGCTGTGCTTTAAAATCTTCTAAGATTTTTCAAGGAATCTTGACCCTTCAACATTTTAAAAAATTTTTTTTTATTTTTCACTTATTTTTGAGAGAGCAGAGCACAAGTGGGGAAGGGGCAAAGAGAGAGGGAGACACAGAACGCGAAGCAGGCTCCAGGCTCTGAGCTGTTACTATAGAGCCCAATATGGAGCTCGAACTCACAAATCACGAGAACATGACCTGAGCTGAAGTAGGACGCTTAACCGACTGAGCCACCCAGGAGCCCCTTGATCCTCCAACTTTTAAAACGTCCCCATTTGGGGGAAAAAAATAATTCTTTATCTTTTCTTTCCTTTAGGATCAGTAGTTCAGATTAATCAAACAGGTCTAGTTGAGGAAGAAAAGTTCTTTACAAAAAGGATTCTAGCTAACAAAGGTAGGAGAAATGACTGAAGTAGAAAAATCACCCGGGCACCTGGGTGGCTCAGTCAGTTAAGCATCTGACTTCGGCTCGTCATGATCTCTTTTGGTTCATGAGTTCAAGCCCCGCATCGGGCTCTCTGCTGTTAGTGCAGAGCCTGCTCGAGATCCTCTGTACTCCCCTCTGTCTGCCCCTCTCCTGCTTATGCACATGTGCTCTCTGCCTCTCTCTGTCTCAAAAATAAATAAACATTAAAGAAAAGAAAAAAGAAAAGAAAAGAAAATCACCATCTTGCAACAATCATAAATGAGTGAAACCATTAGGAGAAAAGTTGATGGGGAACTTCATAATGGAGGACCAGACTACATCACCAGAACCCACTGGTCAATTCTAGTGCCATTAAAAGTGAGTCAACCAGATGTAAATATGCTCGTGTTATACATAATGAATTTCAGGAAAGAGACCATTTTTTCTAAGAAGGATTTGTTTTTCATTATACACCTTTTTGCACTGTTTGAAGGCCTTATTCTGTGGACAATGTGCTCTTTGAATTAAAAGGCCCTTTTTTGCTCTTCTCCACAAACTGAAATTTAGGGATAATTATAATAAATCAAGAGTCATGCAATATGGTTAAAAAGGCAGCAAACCAGGAACTACTGTGCTAGTCATTTTGTATCTCCAAATATGTTTTTTAATCTGTAAAATGAGAAAGCTTGATTAAATACATTCATCTAAGGCTTTTTCTAGTTCTAAAATTATGAGTCTATACCTCCTTTATTACAGAATACCACGTGGCTTCAGCAACTTCCACTCATCTTAAAACCACTATAGCGCATTTTGGGATTTTTTCCAGTTTGCTTCAGCAACAACAATCTAACATTTTAAGCTATTGTGTATTTTATCATACAGACATCCACATGCCTCCAATGCTGTATGCAGCCCAGTTACTACACTAGATCCTACTTCCGTTTACTAGCTGATAAGTCACGAGTGATGTAATATCTACCTGATGCCAGCAAATTCCACCTTCTGAGTGATATAGGCACATGTGCTGACCTAAGGGAAGACAGAAAGAGAAAGACTATGAGATTCAACAATACATCAAGGCCATAAAAGGTCACAAAGAAAGTCTCCTGCCTTTCTAATTTCTTCTAACAACCCAAGGTTCAATTAATGTGGGAGTAATAGATTTACCCCATAGGGAAACCTGCTGGGGCAGGTATAACAGTAGGTTCTTACGAGTGTGGCAAGTATAGACAACAGTAAGAATAAACGCCTAGGCTCACTAATACACTTATCTTCACACATGTTTGCATATATATCTACATTTACATACTCATTTAATTACAGAACATTGATTTATTATTTCAGCTCTCAATTTATAGAATGGAACTCTCTCCCATCCAATAAAAAAATGAGCAAACATTTTTTTCTGAAAATATACACTGTATGAAAGAAAATTCTACCTACAATGCGTTGCTTCATAATACTCAAAATGCTTAATAAGAAGAATGTTCAGTACCAGCTTGCAATGAACTGATCATTTTAGGTGGAAAATGTTAATTCAAAATAAAGAAACCAAGAAAACAGGAGCAGGATGTGGCAAAAAGCAGTCTAACCTGGAAGCAACAAAATCTGGGTTCTAGCTTGGTGTCAACCACTGACTGGTTTTTTTGGCTTGGGTAATGACTTACCTTTTCAATCTGTTCTCACATCTATAAGTTAATAAATTTATATGGGTAATAAATACCTGTCCACAGGGAGGTGATGTGAACATCTGAAAGCTAAAGTTCCATTCAAATGTAAAACGATATTATAATTTACCATCCAAACAAAAAAATGTGAAGTAAAAATCTATAAACAAGCAAATCAAAGCTCAAAAAAACTACAAAAAGAGAATGGAAGAAGATACACAAAGAATTTACAATAATTATCTATGATGCTGGAATTGGAAAGGATTTTATACTCTTCTCTCCACTAAATCTATCTCTATGAGGAACACGGATTATTAATACAATGGGAAAAATAAGAGACTTTTTTTTTTTAAATCATATCTTACCAAACTTTTCTTTAATCGCCACATATCCCCTCGGCCAATATACTGATCCTTAAAGGTTAATTCCACTAGGTCAAGGGTCACATCCTAAAAGGGATAATCAAATATATCTTTCTGCATTACTCTGCCACACTTCATAGTCTTAAGATAATGCACACTAAGCATGAAGAACCATTTTAGCAAGAAAAAACTACTGGAAGACCATCCAATAACAGAAACCTGACA
Organism: Panthera onca; assembly: GCF_046562875.1. NCBI lineage: Eukaryota > Metazoa > Chordata > Mammalia > Carnivora > Felidae > Panthera > Panthera onca. The sequence goes on from NC_138350.1 coordinate 20,362,057, forward strand.
AACAGAATTTCATCCTGCCAGGAAAGACTTTTGAGCACAGATGATAAGTCTACAACAGATGCTACAACAGCTGTATCATGATTAAGTGAAAAGAGTACCAAAGTAATAATTCTGTGTTTAGTCTTGACTCTGGCACATAAACAGGCCACTGAGCTCTGTGTTTTATTTCTTTAGAGAATGTAAATAGTATCTTATACACAATAATTTTTACCTATTATAACATCATTTCTCATTTCAGAAAAAAAAAAAGAACACATACAAAAATTATAATATTTCAATAGAAAATTTTACTATTAGCTTCACAAGCAGAATATATATAGAATCTTTTTAGGACAAACTTTAAAAAAAAAAAGGTGAGGGCTTTTTTTTTTTTAATTTTTTTAACCTTTGCTGATTTTTGAGACAGAGAGAGAGCGCATGAACGGGGGAGGTTCAGAGAGAGAGGGAGACACAGAATCTGAAACAGGCTCCAGGCTCTGAGTTGTCAGCACAGACCCCAACGTGGGGCTCGAACTCACGGACTGTGAGATCATGACCTGAGCCGGAGTCGGACGCTCAACCAACTGAGCCACCCAGGCGCCCCGGGTGAGGGCTTTAAATGAAACCTACATAATACCTATAATCTAAATGACCTATATACAACCACATATTTAATAGTCCAACACTATACTTAAGCAACTCATTATTACCTTAGAGACCTAACCTTTAGGAATGGTATTAATCATTCCCAAAAGATATTCAAGTCCAGAACCAAAACGTACCTTAGGGTCTACAACATTCACATAAACATCTTGATAAGGTCTTAGACGGAACACTTGAGTCACGGTCTGGTCCACGCTAATAGTTTCTGAAACAGAAGAAATCTGGATCAGATAACATATTCAAAAGAAGCAAGTTTCTAATCTATAAATACTCATTTGACATGCAACACAAATGATCCTTGGACATGGGCAAGAAATATTCTCTGCCTTCCAGCATCTTAAAGTTTTGAATTCTCTGCTTTTTAGGTGAAGCAAGCAGGTGAAATAAGCCTGAGCCTCTAGCAATTAAAATACGAGAAAGACAGAGGGGTGCCTGGGCCAGTTAAGTGTCTGACTTCAGCTCAGGTCATGATCTCATGGTTCGTGGGATCAAGCCCCACACCGGGTTCTGTGCAAAAAAAATAAAATAAAAAATAAAATAAAATAAAATAAAATAAAATAAGACAGAAATGGAGACAGAGGAAAATAACGAATTTAAGAAGCAACTTCAAAAAGTTCAAAGAACTGCTGAGGCGCCTGGGTGGCTCAGTTGGTTAAGTGTCCAACTTGGTTCAAGTCATGATCTCACAGTTTGTGAGTTCAAGCCCCACATCAGGCTCTGTGCTGATAACTCGGAGCCTGGAGCCTGCTTCGGATTCTGTGTCTCCTTCTCTCTCTGCCCCTCCCCTGCTCACACTCTGTCTCTCTCTCTCTCAAAAATAAATAAAACAGGGGCGCCTGGGTGGCGCAGTCGGTTAAGCGTCCGACTTCAGCCAGGTCACGATCTCGCGGTCCGTGAGTTCGAGCCCCGCGTCAGGCTCTGGGCTGATGGCTCGGAGCCTGGAGCCTGTTTCCGATTCTGTGTCTCCCTCTCTCTCTGCCCCTCCCCCATTCATGCTCTGTCTCTCTCTGTCCCAAAAATTAAAAAAAAAAAAAAGTTGAAAAAAAAATTAAAAAAAATAAATAAATAAAACATTAAAAAAAAAAAAGTTCAAAGAACTATGAAAGTTCAGAAGAGGAAGGAGATCATTTCTCACTTGGAATTAAAGTAGAGAAGGTAGATAAGAGAGAAACAAACTTTTCAATGAACCCATACATCTGGTAAATAAAAAACATAACAGGTGGCAGGAAATGGGATGGTGAGGCTAAGGAAGAAACTATTAGGATTTGGATTTTATAAAATATTTCCCCATCATATTGTATTGTAATGGACATCACAATCCTTTAGAATACATTATAATTTTTTTTCTTTTAAGTACTATTTAAGGAATTACTTTATTTGCTATCAATTAACATTTTGGTTCTTTGATCCCCCATGGTAAGGGGATCAGATCCAGAATGAGAAAGTAGAATGGCGGCTCTGCCTCCTCCACTTACTGACTTCAGACAAGCTAATTCACCTCGCTGAGATTAAGTTTCCTCACTCAGTCAAGAGTTGTGTGGGAAGACAAAAAGAAAGAGACATTACAAAAAGCTCTCAGCACAGTGCCTTGCATTTGTGATAGGTAATGATCAATGTTTCTTTATCCTGTCTCACCCAGAGTAGGCACTTCACACACATCTTGTGAAAAAATATTTAGGAAAGCATGCTTTGCCAACAGTTGTTTTGTTTTGTTTTGTTTTGTTTTGTTTTGTTTTGTTTGGAGTTAAGCATAAAGCTTCACCTATGCAGGTTAACTTTCCCCCTGACAAGAAAGATGGCTTCTTGGGGTGCCTGGCTGGCTCAGTCAGTAGAACATGCAACTCTTGCTCTTGGGATTGTGAGTTTGAACCCCACATTAAGTACTGAGATCACTTAAATAAATAAACCCTTAAAAAAAAAGATGATGATTCCTTCAGTGCCCTCAAGATGCTGACAAATGACATTCCTTGGCAGTTTCAATATCTGACAATTTTTTTAAGGGAACACAATTTGATAAGGAAAGAAGTACGCTGCCCACATTCCCTGAGATTATGAAGAGACATTTCTTACAGTTTCTGAAACAGTTTCTCTAAGTACAAAAATCTTAGAGAAGACAGATGGAATTCTTACCTTTCTGTAAATCTTCCTTAAGTGATTTGACCTGCAAAAGCAGAGGGCTGGAGAAAAAAGCAACAAAGAGATGGGATGCTGTAAGCGGTAATTAACCAGCTTTCTTCACCCCCCAACAAAAGGCAAATAGATCCCTCTGGACATAATGTAACCTGCAGCACAACAAGGGGAGAAAGTTCTCTTAGAAACAAAGAAACTATGCACTTGCACTCAAGGAAACAGATAAATGCTACACAATTTTCAGAGTTCTCATTTCAGCTTTAAAAACGAAAGAATAGACTACTTTTTAAAAGATCCTCGGTTTATCAAATCCTAGAGAACAGGAACATTTTTATGTAAAAGCTAAGAGCTGTCTTGCCCATCAAGCCCCTTAAACAAAATATTCAGAAACATCAGCCTGTCCAATTAGTTCCCTTGATCCTAATGAGAGGTTTACCTGTATTCATCATTGGGGTGAGCAATCTCCACAATGTCTCCAAGCTTGATGTGAGGAAACACTTTGGGGTTCATGACTAGCTCATCATCTGAAAGATAATTGGGCAATTTCAATTAGAAAAGAGACTCATGTGGGCAACCAGTTATGGTATACGTTCTCAGGTTGGGTCATCATAACCTCATACAGGGACAAAGCTAGTGAGTAGATGAGTGGGTCAACTTTTGGGGACCTTTGTCCTCAGAGATCATGTTCTTTCTACTACCACCCCAACGATCCCAGGGAAAAAGCAGTCCTTGCTCTCTGGAAATTAAACCTCTGGGACACCTTACTCCCTTGAGTTATCACATACCTGGCATACACCGGGAACAAACCGTCTGGGTGCCACAGATACAGCACAATCCTTTACATTTATATAGTGTTCAAAGAATTTCCAAAAATACTGTCTTAATGTGATCCTCATAATAAATCTTCGGATGTAACAGAAGTGAAGAAATGATGTAGGTGATACAGGCCTAAGGGTAAACAGCTGATAACAGTACAACCAAGACTGACTACTAGTCCAGGGTTCCTTCTGCCTAAAGCCTACCACCTCTCATGTCATTAAAAAGAAAAAGAAAAAAAACAAGCCAAATAAAATGCCTTAAATTTTAGGAGGCAGCACTTGATCAGGGAGAAACTTTGGATACCAGTTCACATTAGGGTCCAATGAGACTCTTAAAATACAAGGAAGACATAATTTCATATGTTTATCTCCCCCACCCTCACTGGGAGTGGGGAGAACTCTTTCTTATATAACAAACTCAGAACCATAAAGACAGAGTGATTTTTTTTTTCTGGTTTAATTTTGAGAGAAAGATATGGTCTTTAATTATGCTAAAATCCATGACAAATAAGTATATCTAAATTTCAAATATAATCAAATCCAACAAAAATTCAACCTAGGATGGCAAAGCACTGGGTTAATACCAAATTTTATTTGGTACATTGCTTCCATTGAAAGTTTTATGCCAAATCCTCTGTGATGCCTTCCCCTAACTTCCATAGTCTGAATTAAACTCCCTGAGCACTGAGCACAAATTCCACTGTTTCATTTTATCTTTTTTTTTTTTTTTTTTTTTTTTTTTGCATATCTGTCACATCAAGCTGAAAGCTCCTTAAGGACAAGGGACCTTATCATATTCACAACCTTTATGTTTAGCATAGATACACAGCTAAGTTTGTTGGATGTGTTTTTAATCATAGTCTTGAAGGAGACTGGGTATAGCACCTAGCTATAGTAAACTATACATTGTATAGTAGACTTGTGTACATTGTATATACACTGTACATACTATAGCCTTGCATCCTTCCCTCTGACAAGTTATTTCTGTTGTCTATTCAATTCTATTCCACAAATGTTTAGGCAGCATCTATCATTAATAGACATTAATACAAAGTCTAATATTAACAAAGGTCTGCATTTTAGCAGAAATTGTAGTTTGTTTAAATATCTATTTTTGAGACAAAGAGAGTACAAGCTGGGGAAGCACAGAGACAGAGGGACAGACAAAATCCCAAGCAGGCTCCGTGCTGTCAGCACAGACCCGACAGAGCCTCGCTCTCACAGATCATGAGATCATGACCTGAGCTGAAATCAAGAGTCAGACACTTAACCGACTGAGCCACTCAGGTGCCCCAAAAATTGTATTTTAAATATAGCAACTGCCTGGTATATATTGTCCTGGTAATTATAATGATTACATTTACTGAGTGGCACTGAGCATGGTACTCTGCTAAATACTTTACATACATCATCTTACTCAATCTCCACAAACTTTATGATATAGAAACTAGTGTTTTCCCTTTTGGGTAGTCCTTGCCCTTGGGAGACTTACACATACATAAGAGCAAATACACAGTAAAACATAATTTTTAAATGACTGATCGTATTGTTAATTCCAATTTCTGAAGCAAATAAGGTTGTTAGGACAGAAAGGAAAATTATTTCTTTACAAAAAGAAAAAAATCGTATTACTAATTGCCATCCTATTCTGCATATTTATAGACTCAAGGTGTTAAGAGAAACAGAGAAACTGTTCTAATGTGCTTGAGGTTGTAAGTAAGATAAACTAGGGGCTTGCCTGAGGTCACAGGGAAAGTTAGAGGCAGAGCTGAAAAATCTCGTTTAGCACAGAACAATATGCTGTGTCCTGCTCCTTCTTACTATGCCTAGAAACCAGGCAAAGGTTCATGCTTTGATCATACCTAATGTATATTTACTACTGCTCTCAATGAATGTAAGTTTTTCTTATCTGCCAAACCAGTGCAGACTAGGATTTTATAGAACATATATAGTAAATACATAATATAAAATACAAATAAATGGAAGGTAGTAAACTGGCAACATTCACATCGTTCCTTAAAAATCAGAACACAAGTGCTTTTAGAAGGGGCCTGTGCTCTCGCATGCTACTGCCCTCCCTGCTACTGTATTACACTTGCTGCTTCGCTCAGTTAAGTCACTTCCAGCCTCTATTGTCACGAGTCAGTGTGTCATTTTTGAAGCACTGGACACACTAGAACCTCAGCCAACTTACGCAACCCCCCAAAACGGATCAATACTGACCACTGCCCCCAAAGCCCTTCTTGTGGATGACGAGTTTGTAGACCTTTGTTGTTCTCATCTTGTACTGTTGTTTCCTTCAGCTGTTCCAAGCTTGGGGGAGAGAAGTCATCTTGCCTCCCTGCCACTGAAACACAAAAAGGCTGGGATGTCAGATTTTTCCTTGCAACTGCTCTTTGGTTTTAGGCCAGTGAATATACCAGTACTGTTCAGATGAGTGGCAGCACCAACTCTTGGATGAAATCACTCCTCCAATTACGAGGAGGGTTGGAGGACCAAAAACAAAAAAAACAAAAAACAGAAAACAACCACAAAATCTGGGAACAAAGGGGAATTCAGGCCAGGGTGGATTCTAACTTCCAAGAATATATTCTATCACACCCTGAAGGGAAACCTTGTAGTGAATTGGGCACTCACTACCTTGTCTCTATCTAAAACAATAACACCCAAATATTAAAGAGATCTTGAAAGAGGTTTAGCGCATTCATTTTGTAGATGAGGAAAGTGAGGGCCAGAGCAAGGGACTTGCCCAAGGTCACTCAGACACTGAGACACTCCCACCGTCCACGTTCCGCGATCAATCTCCTGGGCAAGGAGAGTATAAACAGGAGGAAGGCAGGAGTTCGTTCTCCGAACGTCCATCTGTACACACTCTCGGCGGTTCCTCCTCCCCAACCCTCATTTCACAGCAGCGGTCACTGCAGCTCAGAGGGATGGAGACTTGTCTAAGATCACACAGCGGGCTGGGGAGTGGGAAGTGGACTCGAACCTGGGTCACGGCCCCCTCCCTCAGGCTCCACAAACCCGGGCCCGGCGAGTAGCCCCACTCACCCGCAGCTCCGGAGCCCCTTCCCCCTTCAGGCCGGGACTCCGAGGCCCCAACCCTCCCGAGGTCCCCTGCGTCTCCTCGGGACGCCCCGCCTACGGCCCCACAGCCCTTGCGGCTTCCGTGCCGGACCTCGAGGAGCCTGCCTGCCCGCCCCAGCCACAGAGCGCTCACCTGAGAACCCGCGCAGCTCCGGTGGCTCCGCCCCGGGGCCCCGCCCCCTTCCCGCCCACCTGCCCCGGGCCGCTCTGGCCGGGCCTCCTCCTCATCTCGGTGTCCGCGCCACTTCCCCATCCGGGGCTCTCGCCAGGGGCGGGGCGTCGTGTGCGGCCTCTAACTCCGGCGGCCTCCTGCGTTTCCCGCCCGGTGACCCGACCGCAGCCAGCCTTAGAAAGAAAATCCTTTTATTCCCAGACATTATCACATAGATCCGTACCGGGAGCTTCGTTTCCGATTCAGTCCCTCGACAGGGCAAACTCAGGCGAGTCTCCCCGGATCCATTAACGGTGTTAATGGACCCTCGCCTGGCCTCACCGGGCTAGTGAATAGCACAAAATAGTTTCCTGGAGAACTTTTGTAAAATGCAAAAGCTGAGCACTCGCAATTTAATGCGATGGACAGTGCTGGGAAGTATTCATTTGGGTGCCCTTTTCAAGTCCCTCCAAACCCCAAACGATATTCTGTACCTCTCTGGTTGTTAATAGCTACAATAGCTTTCACAGACGCCCTTATGAAATGGTCACGTCCCTATTAGGTGGCTGATACTCTCACAGACGGGTGAACAGGGGACACTAAACTCCTCGGAAGGAAGCTCCTGACCCGATCAAGTCCAACTTGGCTCTGAAGGCTGAGCGTTTAACCAGCATCCTTGTTACACGCCAGAGCTCAGTCTAAGCCCCTGTCAGGACATCTTTCTGTTGAGAAAATCAGAACTGCCTCGGCTGTGCCTGAAACTCTCCAAGAGCTCCTGACAAGTTGCCATCTCCATCGAATTGACTTACGGCTTTTGGAAATTTTCTGAATGTTTAAAGAAAAAAGCGTCACATACCACAAAGGAGTGGGGAGAAGAGGCTCTGGCAAGACAAGAGTTTCCTTAAACATCCATATTTTACTTTAGGGTTCAGAAGTTGAAGGACTATAAAATAATTGTAATTTTTTATATTAAAACATGAAATCAAGTGTACTGCAACAGTTGCAAAAAGACTTTCAGGGATAAAATGTTAAATATAAATAACATTTTAATGTTGCTAATTCAGGGGACCCGCTCAGATCTCCCCAGACTTTTATCTGCAGCAGTGGCTGGTAGGAAATTCTTCCATCCCAGAGGGACTAATGGAATTCTCTCTCCCTGGCCTTCAAGGAAATTTGATTTCTGTCTTCTGAGAGATGTCCATGACTGGCGTTTTATCTTAGAAATGCAAATATTTCACTTTTTAACTTGGCAAAAATTAGTAAAAATCTTTGACAGGTTTTGAGCTTTTTAAAAATTGTCAAAGTCTGGTCAAGGTTAGGGGAGGCTGGAGCAGTTAGCTCCTGTACTGGGGATCTAGTCCAGGGGATCCTTGGTTCTAAGATCACTATGTTACAACCAGCTGCACAATAGCCTGTTTTTGGCAGTGTGACTGCACCAGATCCTTCTCTTTTCTCAGTTTTCTGCCTTGTCAGATGGGAATAAAAAGTACATGTATATCCTTGTTCACAAGGTGTTTGAGGGTCAAATGAAATGAGGAACGTGTTACATTAGGTCATTGAAATTAAAAGAATTTAAAATGCTATGTATAAATGTAGAACATTATATATATGTATTTTTTAATGCTTTTATTTATTTTTGAAGGAGAGAGAGACAGAGTGTGAGTTGGGGAGGGACAGAGAGAGAGGGAGACACAATCCGAAGCAGGCTCCAGGCTCTGAGCTGTCAGCACAGAGCCGGATGCAGGGTTCGAACTCACAAACTGTGAGATCATGACCTGAGTTGAAGTCAGACATGCAACTGACTGAGACACCCAGGTGCCCCTAGAGTATTATATTTTTTAATGTATTTTTTGTTTGTTTTTCTTGGGGAGGAGAGAGACAGACCAAGCACTAATGGGGGGGGGGGGGGGGGGACACATGGAATCCCAAGCAAGCTCCAGACTCTGAACTGTCAGCACAGAGCCCAACGCAGGGCTCAGAGAGATCACCACCTGAGTTAAAGTCAGATGCCTAACCAACTAAGCCATCCAGGCACCCCAAATGTAGAGTATTATTGACTAACCAAAAGCATGGAATTCATTACGAAATTGGTTCTCCTCGACTATTAAGGGGTTGCATAATATGTATGATGCTTCCTTTGAACCTCTCCGTGCCTAATACAGAGCTAGGAGCAGGGTTAGGAGTAGGATAAGGTGGGTAAGGCTAGTGAGACACTTCCCTTAGGGCACAAAATGTTAAGGAAGTGTCAAAAAAAAAAAAAAAAAAACTCAAGGGAACAAAATAAATAATATTTATTATAATTTTTAAAATAATACAAAAATCCACTATTAACAAAATATCACATTTTAAAATAAAGACAAGATCAAAAATGGTGCTGTGCAGTCATGTTAGAGGCTGAGGCAAAAAGACAAACTAGTAATACTGGGTTTCTCAGATCCGCTTCTATAGGCCGGTAGTTGCCTGAGAAAGTACTGGAGGATGTAGATACTGTAAATTTAGAAATGTTTTAGAGACAATGTCTAATTAAATCATCTGTAGTAGCCTGTGTTAATTGTACACGTGTATGGGATGATATCTGGATTCACAGGCTATAAAACAATAGGGTTGGCATTTGGGTTTACATATCTCCAGCCCTAACCAAAGGTGGGAAAACCACTATTTTGGCAAAAATGTTAACTAGCTCAAAAGATACCCTGATCAAAGAAGAGAGAATTAAAATCTCTCTCAAACATCCAAACCTCTAGCTCTCTAGTCTGCCCAGTTAATAAAGCCCAAAAAGCAACATATTTCTGTTTAACACAAGGCTGTGTGAAATGGAACAAGTTGACTCCATTCTCTGAAACGTCCTTTTTTTTTTTTTTTTTTTTTAAGTTTATTTATTTTTGAGAGAGGGCATGTGCGTGTACGTTAGCAGTGGAGGTGAGAGAAAGGAAGAGAATCCCAGACAGGCTTCTTGCTCTCAGGGCAGAGAGAGGCCTGAAGGGGGTGCAAAACTTGACCTCACAAACCAGGAGATCCTGACCTGAGCTGAAATCAAGAGACGTTTAACTGACTGAGCCACCCAGGCACCCCAATTCTCTGAACCTCCTTAATTCCCTTTTTAATAAATCTTCTTTTCCTTCCTTCAAATGTCTGTTGGATGTCTGCTTGTGCCAGACACGGTGCTAGGTGCTGACCACAGAATGATGAACAAGCCTGGGAAGGGACAGATGATGAATTAGTCAATAAATGAATGCAACGTGGCAATTTCATCCAATGTTAAATAAAGCCTTGAAGAAGTTAAAACAAGATGCCATACAGGACTGGAGGCAGAGGTGCCATTTAGATTTACTGATCAGTGTGATTCAAAGGAGCAGGGGAGTGACATGACCTAAAATACTTATTCAAGTTATAAAAGGATCTCCTGGGCTTCCAAAGATAGGCTCCTAGAATTGCAGCCATTCAGGCCAGGAAAATACTGGATTGGGGAGGGCCAGTAGCAGTGGAGACAATGGGCTCTGGGGCTCCGTAGGAGCCTGGCAAAAGGTGTGTTTCCCCTTTAAGAATCGCGGCCGTAGGGGCGGGGCAGAGGGCTGCTGTGGCCGGGCCCTGGCTGGAGGCCTGACGCGGGAAGAGCCGCCCCTAGGATTGCGCGCGCGCCGCGCGTGGGCGGGACTTGAGTGAGCCCGCATGGCTGGCTCGGGCCCCGGATGAGGAAGTGCGGGGTGGGGGGGCGAGGAGGAAGAAGACCATAGAGACGAAGAGGCGGCGGTGGCTGGAGCGGCCCCGGGCTCTCTCGGCTCGGTAGGCTCAGGTAGCTTTGGCGGCGACTGGGCTGCAGCTGCAAAGGCCGGGCTGGCGGGGCGAGCGCGGGCCGCGGAGCAGGCCTCAGGGTAAGAGGCCGGGGGCGGGAAGGCTTCGGGCGTAGCCGCCCCGCCCCACACCACCCTGAGGGGACCCTCCGCCGGGTGTTGCAGGCTGAGGGGGAGCCCGGGCCCCCCTCCCTCTTGGGGCGCCGGAGGGAACGGAGGCTGCTCTGCGGGCGGCGGAACGACCCGGGGAGAGGGAGGAGACCAGGCCCGCGTCGCGAGGGGGAAACGGCTTCTCCGAGTCATGGCTCCGACGGGGGAGAGATACTCCTCTTCAACCTCGATGCGGCGGGGGACCCCCAACTTCTCGAGGAGGGCGACGCCCCTTGTCGTGGGCGTACGCTCTTCCCCAGCTCCTGTGCGTTTGTCAGCGGCGCGAGACCAGCTCCTGGGGTGCGAGAGGGCGATTCTAAACTTATTTTAATAAGGAGGGGTAGTACGTAACCCCGAACAAGACCTTTCCCTCGATTTGGTCAGCGCTCCCCAGGTGAAGAGGGAGACTCAAGTTGCCTAAAAGTGTTAGGAGGGAGGGGGGTCTTCCTTTCCTGTAAAAGAGAGACTTACCTTCCTTCTTTTATTTTTCACCTCTACCCCTAGATATAAAGATGAAGACCCTGAGTTTATTTATGGTATTAGAAATCAGTCTTTCTCCCCTCCCCCAGTAATGTCCACAAGACTCTTCCCTGAAGTCTCTTGGTGTGCAATGAGCTTTCCCTTGCACAGTTAAGAGCATGGCGTCTGGAATGTGGTAGTTGTTAGTCTGTCTCCCACTTCCCATCCTTGTGACCTTGGCTAATTGCTTAACCTTTCGGAGTCTCAGTTAGCCTATCTCTAATTTGGGTCCTCTTTGTAAAGCATTGTCTTGAGGGCTAAGGGAGAATTTGTATAAGCGCTTAGTACATAGTAAGCTTTTGGTAAATTGTTGCTATTTACTCCTACTAAAGAAAACTAGTATCTTTTATAGAGACCCAGATTTTTCCATGCATGCCTCCTCCCGTTCCCACCCCCACATCACAGGTGTTAACTCATCCTTTCTCACTGGAAAGGAGACTTTTCCCCACCCTGGGGTGGAGAAAGAGGCACTTCTCCCTTTAAATCCTTCCATGCTCCCCAAATTAACAAAGAGGGTCTCAGAATAATCAGGAGAAAAGACTTTTTGGAAACAGGTCTGTACTGAAAGAGGGAGAGAGAATTGATACCAAAAGCCAGCCTTCCCTTTGTCCACAGAAGCTATCACTTCTTCCTGACTGGTTAGCGATGTCTTCTCCCACTCCCCCTACCTGCTGTAGTGATTAAAAAGCTTCCTGCTATATGCACACCTCCCCCTCCTCAAAGAGGGAACGTCCAACTTCTTTTCTCTTGCTCTCCCAAGAAAAATAAGACTCTCTACCTTTGAGAGGAGGACTCTTTCCTGCAGTGTATTTAGAATGGCACAGATGGTTTCCTTCTCCTCTTCCTTTGAAAAAGAAATGAAATTTTTTTATGCAGAAAGTCTTTGTCAGAAATCAGGAGCATTTTCGCTGTTTCACTCCCCATGTGGAGACAGAGGGATCCTTTTTGTGCATGCTAATAAAGGAAGGAAAAAGGAAACAGTGCTTGATGCTTTTGAGATTTCCTGCACACTCCATGTTGTAGAGCTGGGCCCTGTTTAGTATATAGACTTCCCTACCCCACTTTCTGTTTGTCTAGAGATCTCGTTAAAAGATTCTTCTTTCTCTGTCCCTCAAGAAGAGGCCCCTTCTCCGAATGCCCTCATGGAGGCATTGGCTACAGTGTCCGAATCTTGGAAAAGAAAGCCCCTTTCTCAAGGTGAAAGGAGTGTTGTGAACTTCTGAGGGACTGATCGATATTGTGAGTATTGTCCCTTGACACGAGTGTGGCAGCGCCCAGTGTTACTAACTGTTCTTCATTTTGAGCAGCCCTTTTACATTGGAATTAAAGGGAGGGGAGACCTTCAGACTCGGGATTATTGGGCACATGGTTTTCTGTTCTGTTGTTTTCTTTGTTTCTTTTTTCTACGTTTCACTTATTGCTGTAAACTTTGTGCTCCCAGAACTTTTGTATTAGGGAGTGTTTGAACTACTAAAGTGGAAGGGCCACTTTGTCAGGTTTTTAGTGTTATGAAATGTATTCTAACGAGATTGAGAGCCGCGGGGTTAATCTTTCACTGGTAGTTTGTTTTCTTTTTTTTCATGTTTTTGTTGTTTGGTGGGATAGGAATTAACACTACCGCTGCCACTAAAGAAGAAAAAGTGTTCCATCTTTTTGTGTGTGTAAAGTGTTTTAAATTACCTCTTATGCCCTGAGTACGTGCAGTGGGGCTTAGTCAGAACTCTACCACCATTGTTGGTATCTGTAGATCTGTGAAACAGAAAAGTTATTTAGACTCATGGGATTTTTATGGGCTGCAGGACCCTTTGAGGTTATTTTGTTTGACTTGTTCATTTTACGTGTGAAAAACAAGCCCAGGAGAGTTAAGTGATACATTCAAGGTCGTGCAGCTAGCAGGATAGAGACCCAGGTCTCCCAGTTTGGAGACCAGCAACTAGACTGCTTCCCGGCTTCACTATTGCATTTGACATAGAAAGGTTTTGAGAGGATTGTTCTCAATTCAAAAAGAAAAGAATTTCTAATTTTATTAGGATAACGTTACTGCATACTCCTTATAATTATTGGTCTTTTTTCAGGGATAAATCCATTCCTTAAACAATCGAATTCTTATTTGTGTCACAGTAAAGATGACAAGCCAGTAGCAGCTGGCATGAGTTGTTTGTGAATCTGTGGTTTGTTTTTTGCTTCTGCCTCAAACTAGATAATTACCTAGTGTCCTCACCCAGTAGGTTGGTTATAAGTTGTTAGCAAGGATCAAGCTATAAATCCCTGCCTTCATTTTACAAGTCTGTGTTACTCAGTGTTTCCTCTTACTTCAAGTTTACTTAACACTTTAATGTGAAAACTTTTATAGTTGAGGCAGAGAGCTGACGTTTGGAAAGATAAAGGGATAATACATTTACCAGTTATTTTTTATTCCTATTTGGATCTTGGGAAATAATGTTTAAAATTTAAAAAAAATTTTTTTAATGTTTATATTTATTTAGTTAGTTTTTGAGAGAGTGGGAGAGACAGAGCATGAGCAAGGGAGGGGCAGAGAAAGCGGGAGACAAAGAATCTGAAGCAGGCTCCAGGTTCTGAGCTGTCAGCACAGAGCCCCACTAAGGGCTTGAACCCAGGAATGGTGAGATCATGACCTGGACCAAAATCGGAAGCTTAACTGACTGAGCCACCTAGGCACCCCTAAAATTTTTTTTAACTTACCGTTAAAAAAAAAAAGTACAACATTTAAGTCAGTTGTGATCTCGTCACCCAGGGTAATACTGTTAACATTTGGATTATATTCTTTCAGTTTTCCTATGTGCATATTTTATCAAAATAAGAGAATTCTAATGTTTAGTTTGATAAACTGTCCCAGGCAACTTTCTGTGTAGAGTTAATTTTCTACACCATCATTTTTAATTGTTTCAATGTATTTAGAAATTTAATTTTAAAGAACATGAATGTCTTAAAATATGTCCTTCTGTTTCTGCAGTCTTGTGACATTACCAGTATTTTGATAAATGTCTAGAATGAGAGTTTGATGATGCAAGCTAGTGAGCTGAGAATAATTTTAATCTGCTACTGTAGGCTTGCATCAAAATATTACTTCAACTTTGAGAGTTCCAGCCAAGGCACTCACCTCTTCTGGGTGTCTCAACTGCAGATACTGCTCAGAAACTCAAGGACCCAGGATGGGCCTAGGAGACAAGGAAAGAAAGTCTGTAAATGCCTGTAAAACAGCCAATGTGCTTAGTTGTTTTACAGGTTGAAAATTTTTAGAATAATATCTCTACCAAACAGAAGTTTCAAGTGATGATGGCATTGTGGTGTTTGGCTTTTGTAAATTGGAAGGTTTTTTGGAGGGGGGTGGGGGGAGAACCAAAGCTTTAAAATTCTGTTTTGGCCAAAGCCAGTTTACAGCATAGATGCATGCATAGGAAACATAATAGCATTGTTTTCCTTGAAGAATATCTTGGAGCATTCTGTGTGATTATCAATATTGCCTCTTCATGATACACTGTGTTTATTAGTAAGTGTGTATTTGTGCGTGTTTAATTAGGACCATGGGTATGGAAAGGAGTGGTTATTTGTTGGAGACACTGCAGGAGTGGAGTCTGTGGGCTCCAAGTGCTAATTGAACAAAAGTGGAAGGTCAGATATAGTTGTGTCTGGTGGTTCAAGCGTGAGCTCTAGGATAGTGGGGGTGTTATTACTGAGAAAGGCAACAGTGTAAAAAATAAGCATGTAAGTTTACTGAGAACATTTTATTCATCTTTGTTTCTCGTAGCTGTTTGTGTGTAGTAAGACTCAATTATTCACTGGGTTGAATGGGTTCTATCTTGGACATGTTAAGTTTGGGAGGGTTGCCATCCCTTTTTTTTTTTTTTTTTTAATTCTTTTAAAATGTTTATTTATTTTTGAAAGAGAGAGAGAGAGAGACAGAGCATGAGCAGGGGAGGAGCAGAAAGAGAGGGAGACACAGAATCTGAAGCAGGCTCCAGGCCCTGTCAGCACAGAGCCTTATGCAGGGCTCAAACTCACAAACTGAAATCATGAGCCAAAGTTGGACATTTAACCCACTGAGCCACCCTGGTACCCCTAGAGGGGTGCCATTCTTATAAATGAAACATAGGTTAGGAATTTGAGAGATGATGGGGTTGGGAACAGGTATTTTTATTTATTTTTTGTTTAAATTAGCTTTTAGATGTAATTTGCATATCATACAATTCACTAACTTAAATTGTACAGTTTAGTGGTTTTTAGCATAGTCACAGAGGTGTGTAACTATCACTACAATCAGTTTCAGAATATTTTTATTGCCCCTGAAAGAAATTTTATTAGCAGTCACTCCCAGTTTCTCCAACTCTCACTAAGCAATTTACTTTCCAACTCCATAGATTTGCCTACTCTGGACATTTCATATATATGGGATCTTGTAATGGTCCTTTGTGGCTGGATTCTTTTACTTATCATAATGTTTTCAAGGTTCATCCATGTTGTAGCACAAATCGGTACTTCCATTTCTTTTTATGGCCGAGTAATACCCAGTTGTACAGATTTACCACATTTTGTTTATCCATTCATCAGTTGATGGACGTGAAAGCTATTTCCACTTTTTGGCTATTGTGAATAGTGCTGCTGTGAACATTTGTGTGCTAGTTTTTGTGTGGACTTTTTTTTGCATGTATACCTAGGAGTGGAATTGTTGGGTCATGTGGTCACCTATACTTAAAGTGATAGTTTTGAGTCATCGGCATAGCAGAAGGGCTGCAAGAAAAGGTGAGGTCATCAAAAAAGTGAAGCCTGGAATGGGAGGCATGTCAAGGATTAAACTTTTGAGAACACTCACACCTCAGTGGCAGGCAAGGGCAAGGAGCTCTTGAGCACATGGTAGCAGAGAGACCTATGGAGCTGATCTCCACCAACAAACCTGCTCTTTTACAGTATCCTTTCCTACACTTATTCTTCCAGTCTGTATGTGTTGTGACAGTCAAAACCCGGAGTGTTTGTTGTTGGGAAAGAGAAACTGAACCAAATGAAAATTGAACATCTCCTCTCTTTTTTTAGCATCAAATAACAATTCTGCTTTAGCTGTTGACCCCCAATACATACACCAGAATCTAAAGTGCCCCTAGAGGGGTGCCTGGGTGACTCAGTCGGTTGAACATCCGACTTTGGCTCAGGTCATGATCTCGTGGTCTGTGAGTTCGAGCCCTGCGTCAGGCTCTATGCTGACAGCTCAGAGCCTGGAGCCTGCTTTGGATTCTGTGACTCCCTCTCTGCCACTCCCCTGCTCATGCTCTGGTCTCTCTCTGTCTCTCAAAAAAAAAAAAAAAAAAAAGTAAATGTTGAAAAAAAAAATTTTTTTAAGCGCCCCTAGAAATATCCAGGAACTAGAGGAGAAAGGGGAAGGTTGGAGGTCCAAAAATGATTTTTGTCAGTACCATTTATGAAAGAGTCTCGTTTGATTCTCACCATACTCTGGACACAACTGTTTATCTCTCTTTGCTGCCTTTTTGGATTCAAGTTTTTTCATCAGCCCTCCTGTGTTATCTAAACTTGATGGACCAGCAGTCTGATTTCCTGTAATTTCTAGTATTTAAATTAGTAGTATAATGTTGTCTACTTTTATTTGTGGAGAGGATTCCTTCAAAACATTAAGGACACCCAGTGGATGAAAGTGTAGGAATGTAAGTAAACTATCGAACATAGATTGGAAAACCAGGAAAGACAAAATGGTCCAAAATGAAAGGACCTATCATCTGTCCTACCTAAGCCCCCAGCTTCAGTCTTCATAGCACGGGTCAGTGGGCAGGAGGGACCTTCTGTGCAAGGAGGGAGGGTTATATATACCTAGAAATATTCAAGGACCACCAGGTAGGTGCTTCTTGACCTGGAGGCAGAGCAAGTGCCTTTTGTGTAAGCGACATGTGTGGGCTCCCCTGGAAAATCAGGACAGGAATAGAGACAGGGTAAGGAAACTGAGTTGTAAAGATTTACATGGTGTATAGGAGAGTTCCTCCTGCTCAGAAATCTGAATGTGGTCCGTAGAGAGAAGGTGAGACAGTTCGATATTCAAAACAGTCTGGTAGCCTGCAGTGAGTTTTGCTTGTAATATGTGTATTTTGGGAAAAGATGGATGTTAGAAAGTGGTAGGAGTAGAAATCTGTTGGCTTTCTGAAATATCATTTCTTATGGGCCTTTTAGCCAAAGGGATTTGCCACCAATACCTCAGATAAATTCTTGTTCTGAACTCTTGCTAGAAATTTCTCACCTTTTGTTAGGATTAAGGAGAGCATCAAAAATGAGAGCATGTGGTATCTTACTTGGTTAACCAGTTTCCACCTTGGTTGGGTCAAAGTGGGTTTTGTTGTGGAAACTGCACACATTTGGTAAACTAAAATGGAAAAGTTACTAGCCAGGAAACCCTGGTTCCAAGTGTACTGTTCCTTAGCTATGTGTGTGTGTGTACACCTGCATGCACGTGTGTGTCGACAACTTTAACGATGTACTACACAAATATACATATTTTAGCAAATAACCCATGTTTCGACTACCCAGTGCAAGAAGTGAAACATTCCCAACACCATGGAAGTCCCTTGAGCATCCCCCACTTTCCTCAGATAATCCTGTAATATTTTAGGCAGGTCACTTTTACCTTGTAAGTGTGATGTTAGGCTCTGTAACAGGATGGTGATAGCTGCTCGACTTTGCTCACAGGGTTGGGAGAATCTAAGTGGTGTTTGTGAAGGCACATGGAAAATCTCAAGATGCTGAATAAAAGTCAGGATTCTTCTAAAGAGCTGGTTTAGTGGTATCTTGTGCCAGTCTGGGTAGATCAGCTCAAGTTTGGTAAGCAGTAAAGGAATGGAATTCTGTTGTCTCTATATCTTCTTTCATACACAATTCTTTTGAGGAAAAGTCAGTATACCAAATTGCTCAGAATCCTACAATATATATTCATTCAGCAAATATTTACTGAGTACCTTCTGTGTGCCAAGCACCTCTTCCAGGCAGTGGGGATATAGCAATGAACAAAACAGGCAAGGTTCATACCCTGAAAACAAGTAGAAAATCGTCTTTATTTTCTTTACATGAGGTCTGTCCTTGGATGCTTAGACATGTCTTATTCTCATCTACATTCACTGGCCCTCCAGATTTACGCTGAGAATTGTTTATAAGGCAGTATTTGAATTGAGGCTAGGTAGATGTCTATTAAAGATTTAAGGCATTTATTTTTCTACTAATTCACAGCCTTTAAGGAGGATGTTTTGGTGTCAGATGTCGCCAGCATTTGAGGTAGAATTTTTTTTGTCCTTATTTTAGCCAGTTTTAGCTGAAACAACTTTCTTCTACCCTGCAAGGTTTTAAACTTTTATCCCTTCCTTTGATTTGTGTCAGGGTGAACCGTTTGATGTAAAAGACTTGACTCCATAATCTTCCATCTGCCCTAATGCTGTCATCCGGAGTAGAGACTCAGCCAGTTCCACTTGATTCCTCCATGTCTGCCGTGGTACAGGAATTATACTCTGAACTCCCAGTGAGTGTCTCCAAAGAGCTTCATGCTGACCCTGAGCCAAGTGTGATTCCAGATGTAAAACCCGCAGCCTCAAGCTCTCTTATAAGTCAGAGTAGGGCAGTGCCCTTGGAGCTGCAGAGGACTTGTGCAGAAAGTTGTTGTGAAGAAACTTCTGGCACCTTGGATCATGGGGGTGAGCCTGGGCGGTGTGGGCTGGTGGACACCACAGCAGGAGGTTCTGTGGCTTCTGGGATCTTGGATAGGGAAGAGAAAACCAAGAGCATGGAGCTAAAGGTCTTCAGAAATCAAGGGGACCAGGCGGAAATTATAAGAGACCCCTGTGAGGGAGCAAAGGAAGACCCACATCAACATTCCACAGCTGCTGAAGAAAAGATCAGCCCAAGTCAGGTAAGACATGACATCTCAATTCAGAAGAGTTGAGTGTGAATGACAGCTTTCCAGAATAACACTTCACATAATAAAGGACAGATGCTGACAGGTAGCTTATGATTTGTTCTGGAAACACTTCCAAAATGTTGATTTTGATGTTAACTTTCTTTTGATAATTTTTAAAAACATTTGTGTCACAGCAGACACTTGAAGAGAGGAGGAAGTGCTTACCTAAAGAAAAAATGTCACTTCTCTGAAGCAGCCATCATATGTGGAATGTTGAGTCTCTGTGATAGTCATGTGATATTTCTGCATTTGATTTTAAGAAATGATGGATACTCATTCCTTAAGTTTTGGTAGTATCATGAATAGGGTGGAGTGACATGTCACAGAGAGATCTCTGAGGGAGTCTGCTTCATAGGATGGATACCCTAGAGGAATCTCCGTATTTCAGGAGCTGGTGCTTAGCTTTGCAGGTCTAGAAACTTGACTTTTGTTTTTTGGTATATTAGAGGTGATGGTCTCCAAAGGACTGACCCATGTTAATCCACTTCATGAGAGACTAAAGTATAAATCACAAAGTCAGTTGTTTAATTCACAGTGAAAAGGGGAATCATTACTTGGTAGGAATGGTCACACTGGCTGGTCAGTATGTCTTCTCCGTGTAGGCAAGATCAAATTTCTTTCTGTAAGTGTGAAATTAGAGTAATAGGGGTTAGGTAGGTAAGACTAATGATTAGCAAGCTGTGATAGTCTGAGGAACCCAGGTTCCTGTAAGACTATACCTGTCAAGTACACTAGAAAATTTACTTTCTCCTCTGGATGGTGCCTTAGACCAGGGTTCAGACACCTTTTTTTCTGTAGGGGGCCGTATAGTAAATATTTTAGACTTTGCAGGTCATAAGGTCTCTGTCAAAACTACTCAACTCTGCCCTTGTGGCATGAAAGCAGACATAGACAATATAAAAATGAATGAGTATCTGTATTTCAGTAAACCTTTTTTATGAGCACAGAATCTGGCCCATGGGCTGTAGTTTGCCAGCCCTTGCTGTAGACCCACAAATAAATTCATATTCTTTGGGTTTTCTGGGCTAGGCTCCATTTCCCACCTTATAAATACGTCATTTCTTTACACAGGTTACAGAACAGTTGATTGTTGTTAGTAGGCTTCATATATTGACCAAGGTTAGGAACAGATTAATCTTTTCAGGTAGGAATAATTAAGTAACATCAGATTTTATGCTATGATGTCCTAACCTTAAAAATAGAAGTGAGGTAACAGATTGAGGATCTAAAAGTTTCTTGATCTGGTGGGCTCAGTCTAACAAGGTAAAAATTTTTTGTAATTTACTGAAAATTTCATGTAATATTTGGTGTAAAATAAAAATAGGTATACATATATGTCTTCCAATCTAAGAAAATTACTGTCCTTTGTCCTTCCCAGCTCCACCAGAGATAAATACAATTTTGATTTACATAAACCAAAATGAAACTTAATAGATATAAATGTAAGATTTTCTACTTTGTTCCAAAAAGTGAACTTCACAAGTGGGGGGAAAAAAGCAGAAGTGTCTTTGGAGAAACAAAAGACCTATAGGTTTTAGCTAGTTCATTACAATTGACTTTGTGGAATGGCCATCCAGAAAAGCCAGTTTGCTCTTAATTTAGCACATTAACAGAAATGTGTTACCTGGACTTGAGAGGTAGCAGTTGTATGCTGTTGTGTGCTAGCTAGCCTGTAGCTAGAGTATCATACTCAGAGTCCCCTCTCCTCCCAGCACTCAGATGACCTCAAGATGCCTCTGGGGTTAGGGAGGCCAGAGGGGAAGGAAGGAATTATCAGTACTGGCGTCACTGGCTGAAGTGGGGTCCTATCTCCTCATCCCCATGCTGAGCCTGGTGTCATATGTCTCATGTGTAGAAGGAGTATAGAAAAACAGGAATGCATTCCTGATAAAGAATTCACACTAATGACAAAACCTGAAAATATGCCGTTGGAAGCCAGTTGCTTGGGTATGTCCTATGAAAAAAGAATCAAGAGAAGCCTTCAAGAATTTGGAGAACTGTTGGGGCACCTGGGTGGCCCAGTTGGTTAAGCATCCGACTTCGGCTCAGGTCATGATCTTGCGGTTTGTGGGTTTGAGCACCATGTTGGGCTCTATGCTGACAGCTTAGAGCCTGGAGCCTGCTTCAGATTCTGTGTCTCCCTCTCTCTCTGCTCCTCCCCTGCTCACTCTCTCTCTCTCTCTCTCTCTCTCTCTCTCTCTCTCACACACACACAAAAATAAACATTAAAAAAAATTTTTTTTTTTTTAAGAAAGTCTGAATGAATGCTGTGGACCTCTCAGGAAAGCAGACTACTATTTGAGAAAGTTTGCAGAGACCAGACATCCTTGGACCTCAAGAATTCTTGGTAGATTGGCAAAACACCACAAACAGAACACAACTGGTGAATTGGGAGAACATATTTGCAACATGTATCACAGATAAAGGGCTTATCTAATATATAAAGAACTCCTTTTTCCTTTTTAAGTTTTTTTATTCTTTTTTTTTAAATTCATTTATTTATTTTGAGAGAGAGCACAAGTGGGGAAGGGGAAGGAGCGGGGGTGGTGGTAGAGAGTCCCAAGCAGGCTCTGCACCACCAACACAGTCTAGTGTGGGGCAAACCCACAAACTGCGAGATCATGACCTGAGCCGAAGTCAGATGCTTACCCGACTAAGCCACCCAGGTGCCTCTTAAGATTAAAAAAAACTTTTAAATGTTTATTTATATTTGAGAGAGAGAGAGAGCGCGTGCGCTCATGCGAGCAGGGGAGGGGCAGAGAGAGAGGGAGACAATCTGAAGCAGGCTCCAGACTCTGAGCTGTCAGCACAGAGCCCGACATGGGGCTCGAACTCACAAGCTGTGAGATCATGATCATGACCTGAGCCAAAGTCGACGCTTAAATGACTGAGCCACTCAGGCGCCCCAAGATTTTATTTTTAATTAATCTCTACACCCACGTGGGGTTCAAACTTAGAACCCCAAGATCAAGAGTCATGTACTCTGCTGACTGAGCCAGCTAGGTACCCTACTAATGTATAAAGAACTTGTAGATTGAGGAATGGAAAACCCATTAGAAAAATGAAGAAAGACTTGAATAGATGATTCATTGTGTGTGTGCATGAATGTATGTGTTCTGAAACACATGAAGAGTTGGTCAACCTCACTTATAATTAGAGAAATGCAAATTTAAGCAATCAAAATACCACTTTTTACCTATCAGAGAAGATGAAAAATTGTGGAAACATATCTGGTTGGCAAGGTTGTGAGGGAATAGTGTTCTCACATATTTGCTGGTGGGAATGCATACTGATTACAACCTTTCAGAAGAGGAATTTGGCTGCACCTAACCAGAATGTATATGCTCTGACCTGTTGACCCAGCACTCTCATTTCTAGGAATCTACCCCAAATATACACCTCCAAAACTGCGGAAATATATATACCAAAAGTTATTTTTTACAGTATTGTTTATTACTACAAAATGTTTGAAGCAACTTAAATGTCCACATAGAGGAGAGACGTTGAATAAACTGTAGCATGTGTATTTTATGTCCATATATGCAGTACATGCACCTGTGATAAGGAGTTGAGGAGGATCTCCATGTACTGATATGGAGTGCTTTCCAGGTGTGTCAGGGCTCCCCAAAACCACCTCCAGGTTTGGTGATTCCCTGGAACTTGCAGGACTCAGCACATGGTCATATTTGTAGCTAAGATTAATTGCAACGAAAGGATATAAAGTGATCAGCAAAGGGGAAGCATGGCGCAAAGTCCAGAAGATACCAGGTGCTAGTTTCCAAGAATCCTCTCCCAGCGTAGTCACATACACACAGTCTCCTCCAGGAACAAATTGTAACAACACATGTGAAATGTGGTCTACCATGGAAACTTGTTAGAGCCCAGGGTTTTTACTGGAGGCTGGTCACATGGGCATCCTCTCCCTGGCACAAACCAAAATTCCAGACTTACAGAAGGAAAGCAGGTGTTTCAACATAAACCCCATTGTTGTATGGGTGCTCTGAGCCACTCTTATCATTAAGGAATGTTGGAAACTCTCCCAAAATCTAAGTTCCCAGATGAGCCAAGGCCACCCTTGCAAGCAGGCCTTTCTAAGGATAACAGGACTGCTCTGTTAATTCTTTTCTGCAAAGTAGGATGTACTGTTAAGTAAAAAAAAGCAGAGGGCAAGTAAATATCTATTGTATCCTCCCTGCCATTCAAGAAAGAAGGTGAGATAAGTATACAAGTATCTGCTCATTTGTATAAAACACACGTACACCCAGGAAGGATAAACCAGAAACGAATGGGTTTACTTACCTATAGGAAGCCATTGGGAGCAGGGGAGAAAGAGTGGGAATGAGATAGAAGGAACAGGAGGAAGTAGACTTCCCTGAGTACATCTTTTTGTAGAGTTCTGAGGCCATACTTGAAAAATAACTAATTAGAGAGCCAGGATGGGAGGGGAACCCAAAATTGAATAAAAACCCTGGCAAATGACTCTTAACTATATTACAAATGAATAATGAAACTACACTGAGGGAGGAAGGGGATGAAGAAATAAAGTAACCCAAGTATCTTTGGGCAATAGTGTTTTGACTATACCTTCCTAAGTGTAAATCCAAAAAAAACTCAAAACATTTTAATAAAATTATTTTTCACAGGTGTGTGGCCTAGCAATTCCTAAACTGCATGTGTGTTCTAGGATTGAGTGAATGAGTAAATATTGTGGATGAGAGCCAGGCTTCTCACTAACAGAACAGAACTACAGATAGGGGGATGAGGGCTAGAATGAACCCTGGGTGGTATGGAACTAGAATTGGAGTTAGCAGTATGAACTTAGGGTTTTTAATATACACAGGTAGTTAACAGAAATACTCTATGTGTATGGGTATTTGAGGTGGGGTCTAGAAGCCGCAACACATAGCAGTGAGCACACCTAGCATTCTGTTCTTGGTTTCTAAATAAGATCTTCCAATTAAAGGAACCAAGACTTTTTGGAGAAATGTTTTGGGGGCTGGCCCAGGAAAAAATACAAGATGATCCTGGAACAGTTTGTGGTGAATTGCTCAGAAAATTATGGAGACATATCAAAAGGACTCAAAAGGAGCCAACTTGAAAGGACTCCCAGTGGCTAAGATTGGGACAATTTGAGCTTAAATAATGGTAGTAATGAATTACAACCTATAGAATAAAACAGGTATCGTGAACCCGTGCTGATATGAAATAAATAACTTGAGAAAAGAAAGCTCTTGAAGAATTCCAATTAATAAATGTAAAAGGAATTGTGGAAATAAATTGCCATTTGGCAGTCATCATGGTAATAATCGTCTCACGCAAAAATCCTCAGTGCATGTTAAAACTAGTGGCTAAGGGGCAGCTGGGTGGCTCAGTTGTTTAAGCATCTGACTTGGTGTCAGCTAAGGTCATGATCTCGTGAGATCGAGCCCTGAGTCAGACTCTGTGCTGACAGTATGGAGACTGCTTGGGATTCTCTCTCTCCCTCTCTGCTTGCACTATCTGTATCTCTCTCAAAATAAATAAACATTAAAAAAAAAAAACTAGTGGCTAAAAGTGTAGATGAGAAACACATATTTACACTGTCTCCAAATATCTCCCCCATAAGATTACAGAGTAACAGATTCATTACAAGGTATACAAAGAGGAAAATAGTAACTCCACAGTGGGGAAACCTGGCAGACCCACTTGAACCAAATGATGGAAGTTCACCTCCACAGCAATGAGACACTCCATTCAAAGTCATGTGCCTCCTGGGAGGGTGCACCAAGAACCAGCATCACTTCTGTGAGATTCCTGCCCCCAGAATGCATAATCAGAATCTAATCTTGAAGAAACATCAAACCTGAATCGAGGGACTTTCATTTCAAAAGTGTCAAAGTCACAAAAGATGAATACTTGAGGAACTATCTCTCCATTTAAGGGAGAACATAAGGAGACATGATAACTAACACATGGACTGACTAAGACATGGGAGCCTGGATTGGATTCAGGTCCTGAAAAAGGACTTGAGGAAGCCATTAAGATTTGAATAAATTCTAGAGTTAATAGTATTATATTAATTTTTGGCCTTAATAACTATACTGTGGTTATATGTAAGATGTTAACACTAAGGAAAGCTGGATAAAGATGACAGGAAATTTTTTGAACCATATTTGCAAACTTTTGTATATCAAACATCTCTAAATTGTTTTAAAAACATTTAAAGTTTCAAAATATAATGGTAAAAAAAAAAAAAAAAAAAAAAACCTTCTTGGTTGAGGGAGACAAAATTTAAGTCCATTGGAAAGGTACATTTTATTTTAACATCTAGACCAGTCTAGATGAGTCTAGAAATGGATTAGGTTGTGCGGGAAAGTCATGTTTATGAAGACGCTGAGTGACTGTCAGAAATAAAGCAGAGGAGATTCTAGTTTAGACAATCAACCTCAGAACTGTTCTTTTCCCATCCCAAGATTCTGTGATTTTTCTTTGATTTGCCTTTAGCAACATTCCACAAAGTTCTTTTCCTTCAAAGTTTTATTCCTTCAGCTGTTCCTCATGTCAAACCAGCAGGGGGCCCACAGTTGGGCACTGACTCGGGTTTGGGAAAGAGTACTCAAAGATTACAACTTACCCGCTCCTCTCTGTTTCCTATGGACCAAAATCTGTCACAACGGAAAAGGTAGTGACTTCAACAGAGCCCAACTCCAGCAATAAGAACTTGCTGTAATTTTGAAAGACAGCCACCTAGGCTTCTAGGGCATTCGTTGTAGGAGTCAAATGAATTTGACTAAGTTCAGTCAGCTTGGTGAATTTCCCAGTTCAAGGAGAACTACATTGGTTTTTAGGAATAAAAGCGCTTTTCTACATCGTGGTTTCTGATGAACTGTCATATTAAATATCCACTTCATTCACTTGTCTAATGTCTTTAATATATTTTTTAAGTTTATTTACTTTGAGAGAGGGAGAGTGAGCACACAAGTTGGAGGAAGGGCAGAGAGAGAGGGGGACAGAGAATACAGAGCAGGCTTTGTGCTGACAGCAGAGAGGCCGACGCAGGGCTCGAACTCCTGAACCGTGAGATCATGACCTGAGCTGAAGTCAGACATTTAACCAACTGAGCCACCCAGGCACCCTTCATCTAATCTCTTAAACTCATCATTGTGGCACCTGGGTGGCTCAGTCGGTTGAGCTTCTGACTTCAGCTCAGGTCATGATTTCATGGTTCGTGAATTTGAGCCCTGCATCAGGCTTTCTGCTGTCAGAGCAGAGCCTGCTTTGTTTGGATTTCGTTCCTATTTCTCTCTGCTCCTCCCCTGCTCACCCTCTCTCTCTC
Source organism: Panthera onca (assembly GCF_046562875.1). Classification (NCBI taxonomy): domain Eukaryota; kingdom Metazoa; phylum Chordata; class Mammalia; order Carnivora; family Felidae; genus Panthera; species Panthera onca. Next base: position 20,388,617 of record NC_138350.1, read on the forward strand.
AAAAATAAATAAACTTAAAAAAAAAACAAAACATCGTTTTTTGTTGTTAAAAGAAAAATCAACAAAATATGTTATTTTATGAAGCAACTTAATGTTTAAACAAGTTTTAAAAATATTTTTGAGAGTTTTTAAAAATATTTTTGAGAAAGAAATCACATTTCTTATTTTATACAGTTAATAACGTGTTATAAACTATAGTGGTTATTTCACTTGATATTGAAAGAAGGATCCATGTAAACTTTAGGAAATAAATATTTTTGAGAGAGAAAGAGAGAGTACAATTGGAGGAGGGGCAGAGAGAGAAAGGGAGACACAGAAGCAAAGCAGGCTCCAGGCTCTGAGCTGTTAGCACAGAGCCTGATGCGGGGCTCGAACTCACAAACCATGAGATCATGACCTGAGCTGAAGTCAGATGCTTAACTGACTGAGCCACACAGGCACCCCGGAAAATTCCTTTTTTAAGCTCTGTAAAGATGTTTTAAAATTACTGTTCTACAGCTGTTCCTTTCTAAATATGCAAGGGTAGGAAAGGGAAAGAATAATCTAGAGATATAAAAGTTTCTTTTATTTTCAGAGTGTTCTTCAGTATGAACTTAATCATGGCCGTTTCCACAAATGCCAGGTAGTAGGAAGTATCTCCTTTGCTCTATACTGTTGACCCCATCATTGCACACTTCAGTGTATGGGCAGTCCCATCTGAAGATGGGGCAGTCACTGCCCTTCCTTATTCATCTGCTTCTGCCTCCAGCTCAGGTTTAGAGAAGCTCAGCAGAATTCAGTTACAAGCAGGGCTCACAGCTCAGAGATAAATCAGGCCCTGAGGAGCTTGTAACTACCCTGTTTAGAAAAGCTGAAGAGTCTGATGTATATTTGTTTTCTTCCTTTAGATATTTGTGTTTCCTACACTAAGCAAACGAGTCTCACAGGAATGAATCAGAGAATTGCATCTTTTCTAGGACATAAAACTTTAAAATTTTTTTTTTTAACGTTTATTTATTTTTGAGACAGAGAGAGACAGAGCATGAACGGGGGAGGGTCAGAGAGAGAGGGAGACACAGAATCTGAAACAGGCTCCAGGCTCTGAGCAGTCAGCACAGAGCCCGACGCGGGGCTTGAACTCACACACCGTGAGATCGTGACCTGAGCCGAAGTCGGACGCCTAACCGACTGAGCCATCCAGGCGCCCCTCTAGGACATAAAACTTTTAATGGGAAATAAGATTACAGATGAACAGTAAGAATGGTTTTTCAAGACCTTTCTAAAATCTGCCAAAACTTGGAAGTATCAGAAGTTGGTTTTGATTCCAAGCAGTGGGTAGAAGGATGACCTGTTGGATGTGCAAGGCAGAGAATTTGTTTGCTGGCAGTTTGGAAAATGACTTTGTACTGTCCTGTGGCATTTCTTATTTTATACAGTTAATAACGTGTTATAAACTATAGTGGTTATTTCACTTGATGTTGAAAGAAGGATCCATGTAAACTTTCATCTTGGAAGTTGATTCATTCAAAATAGATTTTGCAGAATTTAGGTGGAAGAGAAAATGTTTAGGACTCTACATCTAGAAATCCTGAAAGTTCAAATATTTAGCAGGTAAAATATTATAGGAAAAAATTTGATAAATTTCTACAAGTGTTTATTATATTATTAGCTGACCTTGAGGGCATGGGGGAGTCACAGGATCATTATGTCCACTGCTTGCACGTGGGCTGTTCTGTTCCTCTTATCCACACTTGAGGCCCAGACTTGGTAGAGTTCCCGCCTAATATGGAGATCACCCACCACTGTGTTGGTGGTGGTTAGGAGGCGTCTCTCACTTCTGACCTCAGCTTCACACTCTGTTTTCTTTGTCAACCTAGTCAATCTCTGATCATATTTGAGACTTTAAACTTTACAGGGTCTCCAACCATCTGAGGGTTCTTAACTCAGAATTTTTTAAAAGAAGTCAGCAAGGCAGAGGAAAAAGGAAATCACTTACTCTTAGCTTCTGCTTCTCTCCTTCCCTGTTATAAGTTGTAACTAACCAAGAAGAAAGGGACATGGCTGAAGCAGTTGGCTTGGCACTCCACCAGGGTATTTTAGGTCCTCCAGCTAAGAACCTTAGAGCAGCAGGTGGAACAAAACTAAAATCCCAGCAGCCGCTCCAGGAGCTGGAGCTGATAGGGTTAGTTGTACAAACTCATCACAGTTCAATCTGAGGGAACTGTATGGAACCTGTACATTGCTGACCTGAGCTCAGCTCTCACTTTGCAGAGGTCCTTTTAGGCCCAGAAAAGCTTAGTCACTCCACATGACATATACTAGGATCTATTGGTGATAGTCATATTTGGCTTTTCCCACAGAAAGGGATAACAAGTGTCTAAGGTCTAACAGATGATCAGTGCTTCTGTTCTTGGAGCATCCAGTCCTGATGGGACGTCTTGCTAGGTGTTACATGGCCCCCATTTATTCTTAAAGCCACCTTAGCTTGTACTTTAGTATTATATAGCTAGTCTGTAGGAGTCCTGAAGTTGGAACAGAGCCTTGTCTGATTCCTCATCCCGTAATATTTTATTCCAGCACTCTGTCTTTTCCATAAGGTATTAGCCTGAAAAAATATTCTAAATACATCTAATGTCACACCAAAACATTCAGCCTGAGAACTGGAAGAGCCAGGAGAAGTGTCATTTTGGAAAAAGGATCAAATGTAACTACAAATAAAGATATTTCCTTAACCTCTTATTGTGAAATAATTTGAGACTTACAGAAAAGTTGCAGATAATACACAGAATTCCCATATACCCTTCATGCAGATTCCTCACATGTTAACATTTTACCACATTTGCTTTTTTTATTCTGAGTAATTTGATAGCATAGTTGCAGATATGATGCCTAAATACTTCAGTGTGTATTTCCTTAGCAAACAAAGACATTCTGTTATGTGACCACAGTATGGTGATCAAAATCAAGCAGTTAACACTGATCCAAGTACTTTTATTTAATCTACAAACCATATTCAGATTTGACCAATTGTTGCACTGATATAGCAAAAGAAAAGAAAATGGTTTTTTTGGTCTAGGAAAAATCCTTAGAACTTGTTGCATTCAATTGGCATGTCTCAAATCTCCTATAATATGTAACAGTTTTTCAACCTAACCTTGACACTTTTGAAGAGTACGGGCCATTTATTTTGTAGAGTTTCTCTTAATTTAGGCTTGTGTGGTGTTTCCTCATGATTAGATTCTGATTTTGCATTTTGGCAGCAGGATTCCCACAGAAGTGATGCTGGTTCTTGGTATATCCTCTCAGGAGGCACATGGCTTTGGGGTGCTTCATTCCTGGGGAGATGAAGTCCATCACTTTGTTCAAGTGGGGTCTGCCAGGTTTCTCCACTGTGAATTTACTATTTTCCCCAATGGAATTATTAAGTATCTTGTGGAGAGATATTTTGAAACTATGTAAATATTTGTTTCTCATTCAAACTTTTAACCACTAGTTTTAACAGCCATTGATGATTCTTGGTTGAGGTAATTATTACTATGATGGTCGCTCAGTGGTGATTTTCTAATTCCATCATTCCTTCTGTGGTAAGTAATTGCTTTCCGTTCTCTTTTACAAATAAGTTGGGTCTGACATCATGCTAGCACTCATACTTCTTTGTCAAACATGGTAGTGTTACCATAAGTTATCTGGGAGATACTTGTTTTTAAGTTCATGCTTTGCAAAAGTATTCCACACTAAGGAAATGAAAGAATAGTCCAGCTTCACATATAATAGTCTATGCTCTCAGTTGCAATGATAATGTTTTATTTCTTCCTGTATCTACCTGTGCTTACCATTGCTTTTATCTTTCCTCTCAGTTCTGGGTTCTGTTTCCACCACAGAACTTTGCTCAGGCTCCAAATGGCTTTTGCTTGCTTTGGGTTGGTTTGAAGTGCTGTAAAAATGATGAGAAGTAGTAATAATACCAGTGTCTATAGATTTAGATACATAGCATGTCAGTATCTTGTACTTACCAATTAAATCAGCGTGAAAAAAATGTAATCTTAAGGCAGGGGAAAAGAGGTGACTCAGGAGAGCTTCGTGTAACAGCCATCTTAGGTCTGTCAGTGTCTCCTAGCTGGTCAACCCTTACCTCATAGGCCTTGAGGCCATTTGCTGTTGCAACCTGCACTTTCTGCCACTACCCCCTCCCATTTTCCTGAATTCCTTCTGTAGGAGAAAACTGGTTATCAGTGATGGTGTCCTCTTTTGGATGTTCTCCCTTAAATGAAGGGGGATGAAAAGAAAAAATAGCCCTTTTAAGAAGTTTGGAAAGAAAATGAGTACATGATCTTTAGAATGGTTAAGGACTGACATACATCCAATTTGTTGCTATTTTCCTTTCAGATGAAATTAAAATTAATTTGTTGCAGCAATTTGTTTCTTGATTCAGAAGGTATTAATGGGGTTTTGTTTGGACCTGCAGGTCAACATATTAATAAGCCTCTATTATTGTCCAGACCTTAGAAAACTTGGTGTTTCGAGCTCAAATTCTAGAGAAGTGGAAGGTTTCTGTTGTTGTTGTTGTTGTTGTTGTTGTTGTTGATGATGATTTATTTATTTATTTTTTTTTTATTTTTTATTTTTTATTTTAGAGTGTGAATGGGGGAGAGGGGCAGATGGGGAGCAAGCTCCACACTCAGAGTGGAGCCCGATGAAGGGTTCAATCTCACCATGGTGAGATCATGACCTGAGCCATAATCAAGAGTCAGACGCTTAACTGAACCTCGCAGGTGCTCCCAAAAGTGGAAGTTTTTATTGATTTTATTTCTTTAAATTTGAGGTTTCTTTTAGCTGCCAATCTTTGTGACTGCTAGCGGATTTCCAGGAATCATAAAGAAATTTCTCAGATGGTAATTTGCATTCATGAGTTCAGGCATCTCTGAATCCTCCCTGACCACTGGATTTTCTTCCTGCAGGAAGACCTCCTGATGCAGTCAAGCAAAGAACATTTATGCACAGGGCTCCCTGAAGACTGTTTGAGGAACAAAGGTATTTATCTCTCTCCACTCTTTTCTTTTTTCCACTTATTACACACACTGTTTTAGTTCACATTTTCTGTTGTGCATTGGGAATGCAAGTCCCTGGCTTGCAAGATGGACTTAACTGTAGAAATTCTTGATATTACCCATGGACATACTTGAAGACACCTAGCAATGTCTTAGGTTTTGGGGGGTTTGTTTGTTTTTAATGTTTGTTTATTTTGAGAGAATCCCAAGCAGGTTTGGTGAAGCGGGGCTCGATCCCACAAACCATGAGATCATGACTTGATCCGAAATCAAGAGTTGGACACTTAACCAGCTGAGCCACCCAGGTGCCCCTGTTTGTTTGTTTAAGTAAACTCTGCCCCCAGCGTGGGACTTGCAGCAGAGACAGAGTCACATGCTCTACTGTATAAGCCAGCCAGCCACCCAAAGCAGTGCCTTCGTTTTGACAGCAGTTTGCCTCGCACTTTTTTTTATGAGTCCTTATTGATGGGGGGTTGAACCTTAATTGCTGATGTGAAATCTTTTATTTGATTTTATAAAACTGAACTGCCTCCTCGGAAGGGTTAACATGGATGGGGAGGAATCGACCCTGCCCAGTTCAGTGCTGTGGAGTGCATTCTGTTCTTCCCCTAGGCAGGGATGGGAGAAAGGGTTTACTCCAGGCCACCTTGAGAATTGTCAAAGCAACTATATTTCCAATATTGTTTTGCTCCTCAAAACAATGAATAGATATAGGCATCTGAGATACCACTTTTAGTTTGATAGATTGATTAGATTAGATTGATTGATTAGATTGATTAGATTGACTAATTGAGGAGGAAGCCGAGACACAGAGTACTGAGCCAAAATTCTTCTCCCCAGTCCCCAGCTTAAAGTAATCTTGGGTAACTTTAGAGAGGACTATGTGTATATATTATGCAATTAAGGTTAAAAATGTAATCAAAACCACCAAAAAAAGAGAAAATACAATAAGTATGTTTGATTATACGAACATGTTGTTACTGTGATAAAACATCAGATTTGACTACTCTGCCTCTTGGCTGCCCAGACAGAAAAGGAAGCACAAATCGTCCTTATGAGAAAGGGCACTTGTCCCAGTTTATTACCCTGCTTCCTGCTGCTGGAGATTTCCTTTGTGGCTTAAAGGCTTGGCTGTCCAATATAGGTTAAAATTCTGAAGATCAGAAATGTTTTACATGTCTCCCCCAGTTCCTAGGGCTTTATTTGGGACCGTTTTTAGCACTACGACCCCCAAATATCTTTTCAATGGGGCTTCAGTATTGCTATATTGAGTCTTCGGTATATTGGTATATTTTCACCCACATCTTAGCACAAAATTTAGTGTCTGTTGAACTACACTTTCATTTAACACTGAACTGGCCTTTAAACAGGAGAATCAGGGGGCACCTGGCTGGCTCAGTTGGCAGAGCACGCAACTCTTGATCTCAGGGTTGTGAGTTCAAGTCCCATGTTGGGCACATAGATTACTTAATTAAAAAAAAAAAAAAAAAAAAAACTGGAGTGCCTGGGTGGCTCAGTCGGTTAAGTGTCTGACTTTGGCTCAGGTCATTACCTCATAGTTTGTGGGTTTGGGCCCCATGTTGGGCTCTGTGCTGACAGCTCGGAGCCTAGAGCCTGCAGCCTGCTTTGGATTCTGGGTTCTCCCTCTCTCTCTGCATTTCCCTCACGTACACTTTGTCTCTTTTTCCCTCAAAAATGAATAAATGCTTAAAAAAAGGTGGAGAGGAGACAGAAGAATCAGTTATTTTCTGAGGAATACTTTTCTGAGGAAATCTGCCTTCCCAGACTTACCTGGTTTCTGTCCACCTAAAAGTCTGGTCCACAATGGACGTGGGTAAGATGAGCTCATCTGAAAAGTATCCTCAGATAAACTACTTTGGGGCACTTTTCTTCCTGTCCTGATAACTATTCTTCTTTAATGACTTAAATTGGGAAAATGAATTGTTTTTCCCCCCAAAGTCATGTGCAGTATTCTCAGTTTGATATGGAGGAACTTGAAAACAGCACCTCTACTAGAGTTTTCAGCAGCAGTGACCTAGTGCCTGACTATGATATATTCTTCCACTCAATCCCCAAAGAGCCTTCCAAGGTGTGCCTTTGTTACACATGAGGAAACAAGGTCTGCTGTGCAGAGACCTAGCCAGTCATAGCAAGGCAGAAAGGAAGGTTCTATGAAGGTAGGCTTCTGAAACAATTGAACACACAGGCTGCCACTGTGGATTTCAGTCAAACAGACGCACGTACTTTGCTGTAGTGTGGCCAGCATCTCAGCTCACTTTGCCAGGGTTAAGGTCAAGCATCTGTCAACCTGTCATTGACTACAGACTTGAGAAATAAATGATGTTTCTTGGAAGCTTGGTTGTACATTCCCTCTGGGGACCCCAGCTGCCAGAATTTTCACTTTGCCCACACATATCCTGGTCCTGCACATATTAGATATAAGTTTTCCTGATGAAAACTGGTATATCCTTGATACCTTTGTTTTAAGTGTCTGCTCTGTGGTACACTGTAAATTGTTTACGTAGTTTTATTTATATTTGGTTTTGCTTCCTCTGAGTGGGGGGGCACCTCAAAGGTCAGCACTATGCAGTAATTTATAAATTTGCTGAGGTATGAATTTGGGTCCCCTGCACTGAGGTGTTCAGCAGGTGAACCTAAGGCTACCACATTCTCCCTATGCTGTGTTGTTTTTTCTTCTCTAAATAAATGTCCCATTCACGATACTTCCAAGTTAGCATGGTATTCAGAATTTTGAGGTTCTTTACAGTCATGTCTGCTGTGGCTCAATTAGGTGAAATTAGAACAAATTTAACCCTTTAAAAGAACATTTGTGTTAACCAAAAGTCATCTTTAATTGGTAGGGTTCTATTTCACAGATTGTTCCTCCTTTCTTCCTTCCATCGTTCCTTCCTTTCTTTTTTTTTAAGTTTTACTTATTTAATTAGGTAATCTCTATACCCAGCATGGGGCTTGAACTCACAGCCCTGAGATCTAGAGTCTCGTGCTCTTCTGATGGAGCCAGCCGGGCACCCCAATTGTTCCTTATTTTTTGATTGCTGTAGGGAAGACTTGTGAGAAGAGGGCATGGGGGAGCAGTGATGGGTGTTGGTAGTTGAGGGGCCATTTCACAAAGGGAGAGTGTCCTTCTGTCAGATACTGACTGGTGCCTCTCCTTTCCACTGTTCCGAGTTTTAGTATGACTGTTTCCTCGTAATTCTGTGTAATATTTTATAGAACTGACATTATCAGGGGTTTATTGTTGTGTTTTCTTTCTAAGAGTTCCTTGGAAGTGGGTTGATATGGCACTTACTTCCCACAGTAGCAATCTCTGTGAAAGCTTATTTGGAAATTCTTTGAAATCAGGAGGGTCACAAGAAATTGGAAGAGCATTTGAGGGAATAGATACATTTTTTAATGTTTTTCTTTATTTTGAGAGAGAGAGAGGGAGAGCAGGCAGGGGATGGGCAGAGAGAAAGGGAGAGAGAGAATCCCAAGATTCAGTTCAGGGGACCCAAATTCATTCCCAAGAGAATTCTCTCTCTCCCTCTCTCTCTGCCCCTCCCCTGCTGGAGTGCACACTCGCTTCTCTCTCTCTCTCCCCCTTTTCTCTCTCAAAGTAAATAAATAAAGTTTAAAAGGAAAAAAAGAGGGGTGCCTGGGTGGCTCCGTTGGTTAAGTGTCCAACTTCAGCTCAGGTCATGATCTCACTGCTTGTGAGTTCAAGCCCTGCATCAGGCTCTGTGCTGACAGCTCAGAGTCTGGAGTCTGCTTCAGATTCTATCTCCATATCTCTGCCCCTCCCCTGCTTGTGCTCGCTCTCCCTCTCTCTCTCAAATATAAAATAAAACATTAAAAAACATTTTTTTAAGAAAAGAGAAACTACCAGTCTGTTTTCCAGAGTGGTTATACCATTTGGGATTCCTACCAGCAATATATGAGTTCCAGATAAGCAGTTGGATCCTTTTTCAACTCCTTTATTAATTCATTTGTAATTTAGAAAATCACATGTTCAGTGGTCAGAAGAAGCTAAGGAAGTGACAAAAGTTTGTAGGGTTGTCTGCCACTGTCCTCCTACCTACCACTGTGAGCCTCCCCACAGGAGAGCTTCATTTTATAAGACATGACAATATTGCTAACCTTGGCACATTTTTCTGAGGACAAGATGTAGGATATGCCAAAATGAATGTCATATTTAGTGCCCCAGTCTCACCACTTGATTTTTTGACCCAGGAAAAAAGGCTTTGACAGAAATACTGTTAAATCCTTGTCAACCTCCAGCATGTCTGTCCCTAATTATGGTTATATGGAGATAACACCAAAAAAAGTCTAAGTTTTTTTATGTTACTTGTATTACGATCAGGGAGTAAGTGCTCTTTTAAAAACAGTTGTATTGAGGTATAATTTTTACATACTATAAAGTTCATTTGTTTGAAATAGACAATTCAGTGGTTTTCTTAAATATAGAGCACAGCCATCACCACAGTTCTTCATCATTCCCTAAAGAAACATGTTTGTACCCCTTAACATTCATTCTTTGTTCCCCATTCTTCCTTACCCCCAATCTCTTCCAGCTACTAATTTGCTCTTGTCTCTATAGATTTGCCTGTTCTGGATATTTTATATAAATGAGACCTTACAATGTGCAGTCTTTTGTGACTGCTTTCACTTGGCATAAAGATTTTTTTTTTTTAAATTTTTTTTTAACATTTATTTATTTTTGAGAGGCAGAGACAGAGCACAAGCAGGGGAGGGGCAGAGAGAAAGGGATGCAGAATCAGAAGCAGTCTCCGGGCTCTGAGCTGTAGCACAGACCCTGACGCGAGGCTCAAACCCATGAACCCAGATTACGACCTGAGCCAAAGTCAGATGCTCAACCAACCGAGCCATCTAGCCACCCCTTGGCATAAAGATTTTTAAGGTTCATCCATGATCTAGCATTTTAAAGTACTTCATTAATTTTTATGGCTGACTAATATTTAATCATATCCATTTATCTGATGGATATTTGGATTGTTTTCACTCTTTGGCTATTACGAATAATGCTGTTGTCAGCATTTATGTACAGGTTTTGTGTGAATATAAGGTTTCAGTTCTCTTGAGTAGATACCTAGGAGTAGAATTGGTGGGTTATTGGAAACTCTGTTCAGCATTTTGAAGAATTGCCAAACTATTTTCCAAAATGGTTGCACTGTTTTCCAATCCCACCAGCAACACATGAAGGTTCTAGTTTTTCTGCATCCTGTCCAACACTTGTTATTTTCTGATTTGTTTTAAATTATATCCATTTCAATGCATGTGGAGTGGTATTGTGGTTTTGATTTTCTTTTCTCTGATGACTAATGATGTTGAGCATTTTTCGATGTGCTCATTGACCATTTGTATATTTTTGGGAAAATGTCTGAAGCCTTTGCTTTTTTTTTAACTTTTCAAAAATTAATAATTTATTTTTGGAGGAATTTTGGATTTACAGAGAATCTGAGCAGATAATACAGAGTTTCCATTAACCACACCCCCACCCCCAATATGCACAATTTCCTCTATTGTTAATGTATTAGTAAATACATTTGTTATTGTACAATGTTGATACATTATTATTAACTGAAGTTTAATCAAGTGTCCTTAGTTTTTACCTAATATCCTTTTCCTGTTCTAGAATCCCATCCAGGGTACCATATTGCATTCAGTCCTCAGGTCTCCTTTGGCTTTTCTTGACTGTGACAGTTTCTCACACTTTCCTTGTTTTGGGAAGACCTTAAGAGTTTTGAAGGTTACTGGTCAGGTATATTGTAGAATGGCTCACCATTGGGATTATCTTAAGTTTTTATCATAAGAGTGGAGTTACAGGTTTGGGGGAGGAAAATTACACAGGTAAAGTGCCATTTTCATCACATCATATCAAGGGCACATACTATAAACATGAAGTAGTGTTTGTGAGTGTTCTCCACTGTCAGGTTACTTCCCTCACCCCATTTCCATACTGTTCTGTTTGTAAGGAAGTCACTATGCCTGTACCTAAGGAATGGGGAGTTACACTCCCTCTGCCCATTTTTATTATTGAGTTATGAGAATTCTTTATATATTCTAAATATAGATCCTTTATCAGATAGATGATTTACAGATATTTTCCCCCACCAGTGGGTTGCCTGCCTTTTCACTTCTTGGTTTTCCTTTGAAGCACAAAAGATTTTAGTTTTGATGAAGTTCAATTTATCAGTCTTCTTTTTATCACTTGTGTTTCAGCATCTTAGCTAAGAACTCTTTACCAATATCATTAAGAAATACTCTTGTGTTTACTTCTAAGAGTTTTATAGTTTCAGCTCTTACATTTACGTCTCTGATCTACATTGAGTTAATTTTTGTGTATAAGACAGGATCCAAATTTATTCATTTGCATGTGGGTATCCAGTTACCCCAGCACCATTCACCATTTGTTGAAAAGCTGCTTTGTCAAAAATCTGTTGACTAACTATATGTGTTAGAGTTTATTTCTGGGCATTCAGTTCTACTTCTCTTGCTCTTTATGTCTGTCCTGTGCCAGGGCTGGACTGTTTCCATTACTGCAACTTTGTTTTTGAAATCAGGAAGCATGAGGGGTGCCTGGGTGGCTCAGTTGGTTAAGCGACCAACTGCAGCTCAGGTCATGATCTCGCAGTTTGTGAGTTCGAGTCCCGCTTTGGGCTCTGTGCTGACAGCTCAGAGCCTGGAGCCTGCTTCAGATTCTGTGTCTCCCTCTCTCCCTACCCCTCCCCTGCTCATGCTCTGTGTCTCTCCATCTCTCAATAATAAATAAACGTTAAAAAAATTTAGAAAAAAAAAAAAAAAGGAAGCATGAGTCTCCCATCTTTGTTCTTTTTCAAGATCATTTTGGCTATTATGTGTCCCTTGGCATTTAAAAAAAAAAAAAATTTAATGTTTATTTTTGAGAGAGACAGAGAGACAGAGTGAGAGCAGGGGAGGGGCAGAGAGAGAGAGGGAGACACAATCTGAAGCAGGCTCCAGGCTCCGAGCTGTCAGCACAGAGCCCGACATGGTGCTGGAACTCACAAACCGCAAGGTAATGACTTGAGCTGAAGTCGGAGGCTTAACTGATTGAGCCATCCAAGTGCCCTTCCCTTGCATTTTTATTTGAGTTTCAGGATTAGTGTGTCAAATTCTGCAAACATAAACACTTTTTCAATGGTTATAAAACTACAAATCTAAGGACCTTCAGCTGAGGTAATGAAATGCCTGTGATTCTAAAATGGGCGCATACCTCACAGAATACATGTTTCACCCTCCAATATACATATGTACTTTTTTTTTTTTATGAGCCATATTTTCTTTATCCATTCATTCATCAGTGGATATTTAGGGTTGTTTCCATGTCTCACTCTGTAAATAATGCTGCAGTTGAACATGGGGGTACACATATCTTTTTAGAATAGTGATTTCATTTCTTTTCAATATATACCCAGAAGTGAAGTTGCTGGATGGGAGTATACCTAACACTTTCAACAACTTTCCTAACTTCATTCAGACAACATCTATCATTGACCTGATATGTGCCTAGGTCAGTGTTGGGTATTAGGTCCTCAGTGATCATTAAACTCCTGCTTCTTTGGGAGCCTGGGTGGCTCAGTCAGTTAAGCATCTGACACTGGATTTTAGCTCAGGTCATGATCTCATGGTTGGTGAGATCAAGCCCCACGTCAGGCTCTGCACTGACAACGTGGAACCTGCTTGGGATTCTCTCTCCCTCTCTCTCTCTGCCCCTCTCCTGCATTCTCTCTCTCTCTGTCAATAAATAAACGTGTAAAATAAAATGAAATGAAATTCTTTGAGATTTCAAAGTCAATGTGGTTAATTGAAAAGTAAAAGAGGGTACCTGAGTGGCTCAGTCGGTTAAGTGTCCAACTTCAGCTCAGGTCATGATCGTGCAGTTATGAGTTCGAGACCTGCATCAGGTTCTGTGGTGACAGCACAGAGCCTGCTTGGGATTCTCTTTCTCCCTTATCTCTGCCCCTGTCCCACTGTCTGTCTGTCTCTCTCTCTCTCTCTCTCTCTCTCTCACCCTCTCACCCTCTCACCCTCTCTCCCTCTCTCCCTCTCTCAAAATAAATAAACTTTAAAAAAAAGTCTCTACATAAAAAAAAAAAAAAAACCACAAGTAGAAGAGGGGTACATGGGTGGCTCAGTTGGTTGAGCATCCGACTTCAGCTCAGGTCATGATCTCACAGTTTGTGAGTTCAAGTCCCACATCCTCTACCTGGGACTGTCTACTCTCTCTGCCTGCTCCCCCAGTCAGTCAGTCAGTCAATCAGTCAAGTAAAGGAGTAAGCAGAGTATCATTTTGTTTTCAAGCAGTACACAACCCCTGTTCCCCAGCCAGCCTTCAGCATTATACCACCTGGGAAATGAGTGTTCCCCTACCTCCTCCCTAAGATTCTCAACTAAGTTGAGAACAGGTATTCTTCCAGCAGGTAAGGGCTCTGAGGGAGAATCTTGCCTTAAGGGCTTTGCACAGTGAACAGTTTGGAGAGGGAGGAGTTTTACAGCTTTCCTGAGAAGTTATAATGAAGGATTCAACTAAGATGGTGCTGGAACAGAGTAGAAAAGCCCAGAATTTACACAAATGGTTTAATGAATGCCATAGTGTCTGGAGAAGAGATACACTAAACCATTTGGGGTAAATGCAGTTAGGAATTTCTAAATAGGGTAGAATTGTCTGCTATGATGTAGAAAGTAGGCTGGTTTCAAAAAGACAAATACCATGTAGGGCATTAGGATTTTGAGACTACCTTATGTTTTTGGAATCTGTACAAACTTGTGGAATCCAATATGCATTTATCCATCAAGTATTTGCTGACTCCAAACATTTTTAAACATTGTGTCCTATCCTAGCATAGTCATTAAGTTTATCATTTTAACTATTCTCAGGTCCAGTAAGATAAGAAAGAAAGCAGAGCAAAGGAAAAGCAGTTTTTCTTTAAATGGCAGGCACTGTACCAGGTGGTGGTTTACATGTGTTATTTAATTTAATCCTCAAAGTAGCACTGAGGTAAGTGTACTTCTCCTCTTTTTCAAAGGAGGAAACAGACTCAGTGAGGTAAGTAAGATCACAGAACCCACCTGCCTTCAGAGTTGCTGTTCTTTCTCTCAGAATTGCTGCTGTCAGTATCAGTTGAGAAATGGATAAGGAAGTTCTAGGAAGACACTAGTGATAGCATTTGTTGGTTTGACCTAACTGTATTCATTTATTAATTCCACAGATTTATTGAGTGCTATTATATACCAGGTATTATGCTGGGCAATAAGGAAAGGGAGAGACCAAGATAAACATGACCCTTACGCTCATGGAGTTTATATTCTAGTGAGAATTAGTTCTTTAGGTTGAAGATTGATTTGCATTTAGCTTTATCTGTTTAGTGCAGGTATTTTGTTAACATATGTGTATGCATGCAAATATGTACATAATTTACATGTATATAACTTTGTGCTAGTTTTCTAAAAAGAGCAAGGAAGAAAATTTTTTTTGTAGTTTAACAAGTTCAGGGAACTTCATACTGCATCTTATACCTAGGATTTCAGAGAAATTCTGAACAATAAAACTTCTTTATGAATTGCATTTACATTCTTAGAAAGTTTTTTGTTTGTTTTTTAATGTTTCATAGTAGAAAGTTTTTAATTTATTGAGAAGTGGAGAGTATACTAAACCCACATGTATCTGTCACTCAGCTTCAATAATTACCAGCTCATGACCAGCCTTGTAGGGAAGCAGTTACTGTAAGTAATTTGGTTCAAAACTAATATTCAACTTATATGTTAATCTCTTTAACATAGGTTTTGTGTGTAACTGTTCTTTTTCAAAGAGGTAATTTATTTATGATTAATTTAGTATTATTCAGGTAATAAGATGGTCATTGAATAATATAAGCTATTATTGTGGGTCTTCTTTATTAATGTTTTAGAATGGAAGCTTCTTAAGACTCTGGATTACATATAAGTTTCCTTATTATAGTTAATTATCTAGGTATGTAAGTACGTTTAAATTACTAATACCAAGAGAAGGGTGTTAGTTCAAAATTATCTATTTTCTGCCAAGTACACTTGTGGCCCTCTGTCATATTTTGCATAAAAGAACAAAACCAATGGTACAGTGTACTAACTTTGTAATTTGCTTTTTGAGTTGGATCTTTTTTGTCACTGTTGGTTGCATGATTAAATTCATGAAAGTATAGCACACGGTTTTGTTTTTTTTATGATTGCATACTTATTTGGATTTATTTCTCTTGGGCAGAAGGAAATGTACAAATTACAACTGGAACTCTGCTTATATCTACTGAAGAAGTACAAGGTATGAAGGTCAATGGGACTAAGACGGATTATAATGAAGGACACAAGAATGGCAATGTGAGTAAAGGTCTCTCAGCTGGGTGCAGCGAATACCCAGAAGTAGACAAAACCATGACCAGTGGTGAGGTTTCAGAAACCAGCACATTAGTTTCCCTAGAGCCTTTAATCTTTGTGGACCCTGGATTAACAGAAGCATCTTCTAAAGAAAAAGAATGTGAAGAATTAAAAACTTGTCCTTCTTGGTTGTCATTATTACCAGGGAACAGTGCCATTTCCAAAGTGGACAGTGAGAAGGAAGAGTTGTCTAAGTTAAACCTTGTCTGTGAAGCAGATGACAATCACCAACAGATTCTCGGCCACCATAATGAAAACCACAGTTTTGCCCATGGCAGTCCCAGGGCCACAAGAAATGTAGTTTGTGTAGAACCCTTAGAAGAAAATTCTGACATTTCATATTTCTCATCAAGTTTGTCTGGTCCAGAATCCAGAACAACATCCTTAGAAACATGTGGTTTTGATGGCTTGCTGAAGGGATCTGCTAAGAAGAAAGACAATTCCTGTTTTGATGGGGGTGATCAAAGCAAGAACTTGGCTACTAGAAGAGAAAATGAACAGTTTTTGAACCTTAGGAGTGAAAGAGGGGAACTCTTTCTTGTTAATGCCAGGCAACCAGAAGAGGATGCTAATGGTCATTGTCCTGGTGAAAAAGAGACTGTTACCTCCCCAAAAGTGAATATTCATGGTAACTGTTGCATTCAAGACAGTATCCATACAGACAGCCCTGTTTCTTTAGTGCCCAATTCTTTCACCGAAGCCACGGAAGTAACGTTAAAAAAAAATGACTTAAAAATCACTTTAGACACTCAAGGTAGCTTGACAAACCATGAGGACCATAGAGGAACTTCTACAGATATGAGCCATCCAGGCAGACACTCTGAAGAGAACAGTTTTTCCTCCTTAATGCAGATTGAAGAGCCAGAACAGACAACCACTATAGAGCCCAATATGGTAACTGAAAAGATTTACAGTAAAGACTCTAACTCCTTAGTCTGCACCCAGAAAAATCTGGAAGGCAACACCCCGTTAAATGAAGCATCATGTAATGAATTTCTGAATGAAAGAAAATCCCTTGTGAGTTTAATGCCAGAGGACCAGATAAGTCCTATGAATGAGGTGTCAAAACCCAAGAAAGATACTGCTCAGTTACCACTATCCCTAGAACTTGATTACAGACCTGAGTCAGAACAAGCTGTACAGACCTCACTGGACGATAGTTCACATTTAGATGAGCAGAGCACTGCCTGTGAGATGAATGAACTTCCTCGTACCAATGAACTGGTTATAAACAAAATAGAAAGTGAATGTGCTTTAAATCAAGTGCCGCTTAATTCTCAAGACCATGCAAAGTTGTCAGCTAACAAAGAGATGACTTTAGCAACAAGCGAGGATTCCCAACAGAGCCATCACCCTCCATTAGAGGATGGAGCAGATGTCACTGCTGATACCCAGACCATTCCCATCAAAACAAAAATGAAAGACATCTCTCCATCAGGTGACAAAACCTGTGGTGCCTCTTCAAACAATCCCACCTTAAACATCAAACCAGGAAGCCTAGAAAGAAAAGACAAGATGGCTGATTCAGGAATAGTACATCTACATTCCAGCCTTCTCTCAAGAAAGAAAGAATCAGCAGTCTTGCCTCAAGAGGTCTCTGCTATGGAATGTCAAAGTGTTCAATCTCAGGATCTCTCTAGCTGTCATTGTGTAAATAAAAATGCACGAGAAAAGAGCATGTGTTCTGTTTCTGCTGAGTTTGAGTCCAGCAGAATCATCCTAGAAGTTGAAAACTCTTTAATAACCAAGTGTGAAGATGCATTTCAGCACAGCAGTGACCACTCCCAAAGAAGAGAAGTCTGCACGGAAAGTAGCACCCATAAAGTGGGTTACACATCAGAAGGAAGTGAACTTGCTAGGGGAGAAACTAAAGGCAGCCTCCCAGGAAATCAGATCAGAAACGATACACCAGTAGGCATGTTAAGTAGTGAAGCTTCAGACAAAACCATTCCCACCACCAGTCACACCCAGCCCCGTGAGGAAAGTCTGAAAGCAAAGGAATGGGATGTACCTAAAGAGACCGTGTTTTGCGAGTATAACATCTCTGACTGTTCCACACCAGAACTAAATTTATCTGCAAACATTCCAAGCCCTGAAAAATTTTTGGACCAGTCTCCTACTATTATGTTCTCCAGTTTCAAAACCATGAGCCAAGCAGTTGAAACTCTTGATCAAAAAGGAGATAAAGTTCTTGACTGCCAGAGTAACCAAAACAGACCAGATGAATGCAGAAGTGAAGATAAACCAGCTAAGCAGACACTACATGGTGATGAGAGGGAGACTGTTACAGAACCTAACAGAGAGGTAAGCAACAATCAAAAGGATCTGTTAGTTGGTTCAGGCAGTAACAACCCTTTGTCTGGTGGTAGTTCAAAGAAAGGCAATTTGAAAGGAGACGATGGACATATTTCTGGTTGTGAGGAGTCCACAGATGGCATGGTAGACACTGTCTACACAGACTGTGGTAATAAGTCTACAGAAAGCATGTTGGACTTACAGACATCTAGTACCCTTGATGGTGGTGCAGGACAAGATGGACTGACGTTACAGGATACCTCAGTGAGTACTCTGCCTCAGAGAGGAGAACTGAATGGTGCATTTATCAGAATGATTGACCAGGACTCAGATTTTCCAGATGCTACTTCCTCTAAAGTGGAGCCTCTGGAAATGAAAAAATCATGTGAAGAGAAAGTATGCAGATCATTAAAAGATTGTGAAGTGGAAGTGTGTCCAGACTCTTGTGCCAGTGAGATAGAGTCTGTTGCAGATCATGAATCAAATACAAAAATATTGGATGGTATAAATGTGTCCTTAGATAATACTTATCATGAAGAGCAAGTTAAAGAAGCATCCCTGAGAGAAACACAAGGAATGATTGAAGGATCAAGACTGGAAATAAATTCTGAGTTTGACAAGGAAAATACCTTTGGAATTTCCTCAGAAGAGTTACTGTCTTCTGGATGCCCGGATGAGAGCCCTGTTCCCATAGGGAGCCTGAAATCCATTGAGACAATGCCTTTGTATCTGTTTTCTCAAGAAAATTCAGAAAGTAATGTTAATAGTGGAGAAACTGAGCTGAAAAAACCTTTTAAACCAAAAGATGGTAAAATCCTTTGTGAAAACATAGAGCACCGCACAGTCCTGCTTGAGACAAAGGAAGGAGCGCCAGGGGATGGGAGTAATTCTAGTGAAGGACTCAGAATAGACAGCAGTATGCAAAATTTGCCTTTGACAATGGAAACAGAAACTAAGTTGAAAGGAGAAGAAACTGAAGCATATCAGAGGGGACCCCTGGGTTACTTAACTGTCAGTGAAGAGTCTGAGAAGATGATCACCAGAGAAGCTGGTAATAATAAAGGGAGAGAGATTTCTCAGACCCACTCTAAATCCCAGAGGATGCTTGGTGATACTGAAGAGCTACAAAGCCAGAGGGCTTTGGACTACATGTTGCAGAATGAAGAGGAATATCTACACCAAAAGGACGCACACAGGATATTGGAACAATGTGCATCATCTAATGTGTTGTCAGATGAAGTGCAAGATAAGAACCAAACTAAGGATTGCAAAGGTGAGTCCACCATGATGAAGGAAATCACTCTAGCAAAGCTAGCCAAGGGCAGCACTGCTGCACAGTTTCAGAAGCTGGAAAATCCAAAGGAGGAAAGCTTGTGCCATCCATTAAAAACAGACATGGTGTCATACACAGATCCTTGCCTTCGTGGTGCCCCTCAGAAAGCACAAAACCCCAACTCTGCTGGATGTGATGAAATACACGGTGCCTTTGGGAACACTTCATATCAGAAAAGAGTGCTTCCCTTAAAGAAGCAGCCCCATCGAACATGTAAGAAAGTTTCCTATCAGGAGCAAGTCAACATTGGGAAAAAAATAAGTAAAATCAGAAGTTCTGCCTTTTTAAAGAGTTCCTCTGAAACCATTCCCACAAAAGCACACAGATTTCTCAGTTCATGTGCTATGTCTGCACCCGCACAATTGGAACCTGAAACAGTACCAACCAGGAGCTTAATGAGCCACATACCAAAGCAGAAGGTGACTCCGTGCCATTCCTTGAGGAGCCTGAATGTTAGGAAGCCTACCAAAGAATCAGCCTTACTAAACAAGCTGTCCATTCTTGCCTCCAGACTGGTCCCCGCCACAAAGACCCAGAAACTAAGATATCGGCGATGTTCCTCTGAACTTCTTCCAGTGGCTAAAAGCTACAAGCGGCTCAGATACAAAAGGTTTCTGGATGGATTTTCATACAATACAATGCAGCTGAATCCATATTTGGCATCTAGTGGATGGGATAAGAGACCTAACAGTAAGCCCTTGACACTTTATTCGCTCGAAGCCATCAAAATGAGCTTCATAGATTTGAGCAACAAGGTGCCATCACTGCTATTTGGTTCCGAAATTTTCCCGATGTCTTTTCACATGAAATCGGGCTCTGAGTGCATGACTGAGTCCCCAAGGACTTTTCCTGAGCACTGTGCTCCAGCCAGGCTCGCCTTAGGAGAGGCCCCTAGGTGCCTGTCTCAACCTCCCAAATGGACCTTTTCTTTCTTCTTATCCCACAGTTGCCCTGGGATGGCCACATTCAGGGAAGACACTGGCCCCCATGGTCAGGCATATGCCCAGGCTCCTTCACAGCCTCCAGGTCCTCTCCAAGACTATGGAGGCACCGCCATAGTCCAGACCAGAGCAGGCTGCTCTGTCTTTGGCCTTCACACACTTCTAGCACTTTGTTCTCCTGGATGTTACCGAATCTGGACAAAAAAACGGAGCTTCTCCAGTCACATGCCTACAATGCAGAGGCTCTTCATGACCCAGTTTACACAAGGCTTAAAGGGGTTAAGATCTCCAGCCTCCATAGCAGACAAGGTCTTCTGTTCTCTGCCCTACTCGGTGGGCCGAGTGCTATCCATTTGGAGCCAGCGTGGGCCTTCTACCTGCCCCTTTGAAATCTCTACTTTTCATTCCACTCACAGCAAGAGGCAGCCAACTCTGAGCACCACAAACAGGTAAAATCCATCTCCTGTTCTTTGCAAATGTCCCATGTTTGCTTTCCAACCTCTGAGGAAAGTTGAGGGCTGGAAATGCAAGGCTATTTAGAGTCTTCGTGCCTGTATTTTCTGTTTTCTGTGCCAAATCTATGCTGAGAAAATGTAGCCATAGTTCTTAAGCATAGACCCCTCTAGTTTTCCTGCAGGATCTACCCCTGTATTTTTACCATTCTTTGTTCTGCCCAATTCATTCTGCAAACTATCAAATCTTTTGACTCTCTGCTTTTCTATCCTTGCCCCCACCTTGCAAAAAACAAATACCATTACAAGTTGGAAGACTTGCAAGTAGTGACAAATAATGGCTTATGATACCTTGTTCATAAAATATACAGTCAGCACCTAATTGAGTATTTTGTGTATAACTAGGGCACAGAATAAGTACTTTTTAAGTAAATAAAGTAATTATGTAGGTATCACCAAATCTAGTTCCTGAACCTCTGGATTTCTCTTTAGAGCAGAAAGGCTTCAAAGATTGGCATTTTCATACTATAGTTGTACAATTTGTAGAATTTTAAGTGAACGGGAAAAGAGTGGTTTGACCCCTTAGAATAGTTGAAAATGATTTCAATATCATTTTACCTTCTTATTAGAAATAATAGGAAAAAAATTATTGAATTATATCCCTAAAAATCTGCTTTAGACATGATAGATAAATCTTCCTGTTTGTAATCCCTCGAATAAACAGAAACTTAATTTTTTTTTTTTAAATTGGCCCTTATCATTGCTATAGTTTAAAAATTCAACACCCACCAAGCCTCAAAATTCCAAACAGCCTGGGAGAGGCCTTGTTCTTTGTATATCTGTGCAATCTCTTATGTAGAGTCATTCTCTGTCACTATAAAGCTGTCTGGCACATATTGGAAAGTTCCTTGAGCATCTTAGCAGAAACCTAAGTAAATAAAAACGTTTCAGAAAAACACCCCAGAACCTCAACATGGCTGATTGAAATTGAAAGACTAATGCTACCATAACTACTTATCTTATAGTTAATAGAAAAATGTTCTTATAATGCAGCCACAAAAAAAATACATTAGAATGAATCAAATTGTTTTAAATGATGGTATACTGCTTTTATTTTGTCTAGTTTGTCAGTATGCCTCTATACTCTCATAAGCACTCTCTGGTCAGTGTGTGACATGCAGCTTTAAATCATGTTACCTTCTTTAAACTATGTTCATGCCAGGGGCACCTGGGTGGCTCAGTAGGTTGAGCATCCTACTTCGGCTCAGGTCATGATCTCACAGCTTGTGAGTTCAAGCCCCATGTCGGGCTCTGTGCTGACAGCTCAGAGCCTGGAGGCTGCTTCAGATTCTGTGTCTCCCTCTCTCTCTGCCCCTGACCCATTTGCAGTCTGTCTCTGTTTCTCTCAAAAATAAACAAACATTAAAAAAATTTTTTTTAACTATGTTCATGCCTGAGGTTAGAGTACAGACTAGTTCTTCATTTCACCCTGTGAAAATGTGTGGCCCTTTGGCTCTTTCTTCCTTGAGAACTCTTTCCCTCCTGACTTTTGTGTATTCCAGTGTGGAATATATTCTCTCCCCCTTCCTATCTCTAGTATTTTTATTTATTTATTTTTATTTTATTTATTTTAATTTTTATTTTAATGGAAGCGTTTGTAGGGACTTTTCCTTCTTGTTGGCTCTAGAAGTGCCTTAACATTATATACCTTGGCTTTGAGTTTAGAACTTTGCTTTTATTTTATTTTTTTTAAATTTTTTTAACGTTTACTTATTTTTGAGACAGAGAGAGAGCATGAACGGGGGAGGGGCAGAGAGAGAGGAAGACACAGAATCGGAAGCAGGCTACAGGCTCTGAGCCATCAGCCCAGAGCCTGACGCGGGGCTCGAACTCACGGACCGCGAGATCGTGACCTGAGCTGAAGTCGGACGCTTAACCGACTGAGCCACCCAGGCGCCCCGTGAACTTTGCTGCTTTTAAACACATTTAGAAATGTTACACATGATACAGGCACCTGCATGTCTCAGTCGGTTAAGCACCCAACTCTTGACTTCAGCTCAGATCATGATCTCATGGTTCATGAGTTCAAGCTCCACATCGGGCTCTGTGCTAATTTATGTTTCCATAGATTTGGGGGGGGGGGGTTGGGGAACAAGTGAACGAGAGAAAGAATCCTAGGAGGGGCAGAGGGAAGAACGGAGGGGGAGAAAGAGAGAGGAATGGAGCTCACCCAAAGCGGGCTCTTATTTTACGTGAAGCAGGGCTCGTGCTCACCAAATTGGGGCCCGGATTCACCCAAAGCAGGGCTCAAGCTTACCCGATGTGGGACTTGAACTCACGAACCATGAAATCATGACCTGAGCCGAAATCAGATGCTTAACGGCTGAGCCACCCAGGTGCCCTCCATAGAATTTTTTTTAAGGTTTTATATATTTAAGTAACCTATACCCAACATGGGGCTCCAACTCAAGGACCCTAAGATCAAGAGTCGCATGCTCTACCAACAGAAGCAGCCAAGCGCCCCCCCAATAGAATTTTCTTATTTGGACCTTCAGCACTCTATAATATAGGTTGAACTGGCCTCCTTTTTGCTGCTTTTATAGATGAGGAGCCTAAGACACGTAGCTTTTTCTAACCCGGATCACTCAACTGGTTAGTATTTCAGCTGAGCTTGATCTAGACCCAGGGTCTCCTGATTGCTGATTTGGTCAGCTGCTTTTTCAGTGTACCATCCCGCCTCTTTCCTTTTATCAGTAGCCCTCAAGGAATCCTGAGTTGGTGCTAAACATCCTAAAAATCTGAATTATTTGTGTTTCCTAGACCTTGAACAAATCTACTTCTAAGAGGAGATGGATTGTATTATGGTCATCATACCAATGCCTCACTGATTAAACCTATACTGAGTTCCAAATTCAATAGAAACTGATGCAGGTTTTACTTTGAGAGGCACAAAAAGCTCTCCAACATCACATATTGATGTAGCTATAAGTGATGAATACCATTGCTTCAATAATAAAAATAAAAGCTTGATTACAAAGGAGCTAACCCTGTTAACAGTTTTCTTCTACATAACCATGTTTTACGTGAACTTGGCTTTAAAGAAAAGAGTTTTGGGGCTCCTGGGTGGCTCAGTCGGCTAAGCGTCTGACTCTTGATTTCAGTTCAGATCATAATCTCACTGTTCATGAGTTTGAGTCCCACATCAGCCTCTGCCCTGACAGCACAGATCCTGTTTGGGATTGACTCCCTCTCTCTCTGCTCCTCCCCTACCCCCGCTTACTCCCGTGCTCTCAAAATAAACTTTAAAAAAAAAAGTTTCTTCTGTAAGGATATAGAAGTTAGACTTTATGTTAATGGTATTAACATAGAGATGAATAATACAGATTTTTTTAGCTGTAAATTATTTTTTTAAATCTCTAATTTATGTATTCAACAACTTCATTAGAAGATATAAGACTCCAAGTCATTCTTATTCCCTCCTGTTACTGTCCTTTCTATATTTCTCTCTCTACCTTCTTTTTAAGTTAGAAAATAATTAAGGTAAGTTAGAAAATAATCTTCCTGTCAGCCTGCTTCCATTCCAGTGATGGGCACGTAAATGTAATTCTCATCACTGGGATGGGGGTGGGGGGTGGGCTTCTTTCTGAGTGAATGACATTTCTTATCTTCCTAGGGCCTAATCAAGCATCATGTGCCGTCAATGGCATCAAAACCTTTTGAGCACCCCCAATGGCATCAAAACTTTCCTGTTGTTCTACTGCCCTAATTGCTTCTCTACTTTTGCTTCACTTCAGCCACACCATGTTACCGTATGTGCCTCTTCCAGGCATGGAAGCTACTTATAACACCAATGGCAGTCAGATGAGGTAAGCCTGCAGCAGTGCCTGGAACATAAGGGCTTGCAGTGTGTGTGTGTGTGTGTGAGAGAGAGAGAGGAAAGTGAATGTGCAAGCGAGCACAGCACCTGAGAGAGCACACTAGCTGATGGCATGGGTCTGGTGTAGCATGATTCTGATGTCTTGTTCTCCTAAACCTGGTCCAAGATTCAGGCATGTTTTATAAGTATTAACTAAGAATATGTAATCAATACTAGCTATTGAAAAAAAAAAAAAAAAAAGACAAAAAAACTAGTCAGCTCATTGTACTACAAGTTCCCTCTCAAGCTATTTCTTAATCATGCAACCGACTTCATTGTCTGGATGGGATTGATCTCATCTGAGCACAGTTCATTGTTCAGTTCACTAAGTGTCTTTTTCTTCCAAAAAGTCTGTCCTTTTATATTTTTCCTTATAAAACTGCTCCATACCAATGAAATTGATTGCATTCTTGGAAGTTTTTACATATGTAGACACAGGAGGTGTCCAGAAGGAACTAGAAAACAGGTTGACTGGAAATGTCATTGCTGAAAAAGGGAAGATCTTCAACCTTAGTCTGATGTTAAGAAGTTGAATGTGCCAAGATAGAAAGTGAAACCCATCTCATATTTTCTTCTCTGTTTTTCTGTCCGTGGTGCTAGACTAGAGCCTCCGTTCCCTGCCTTGGTACCAAAGTCTTGCTTAGTAACAGACTCAGCTGTCACCAAGCTCCTGCTTTCAGCCTCCGAGTTCCCGGTTCCTGGATTTGATGAGCTAGATGATGTGGCAGCAGCATGCCCCCATCCACAGAGCAGTCCTCCAGAACAGAAGGAGGTAAATGTAAAGTGCTGATGGAGTTGTGAGTGCTGCTGGGCATGTCCACTGAGGACTACAGATCACATGATTGGTACACAGGCCTCTGAGTGTCTTTCCTTATCACCGTTAGCTTCAGCTGAGTGCTGAAGATTACCAAGGCAGGAGTTTTTCTCCTTAGCCACCAAAGCTACACTGGGTCTCTTAATCTGCATTGTTTTCCAGATCCTTTTTTCTTGATGATAACATTTAACAGGGTTTATTTAGAGAGTGAGTTGGACCAACGAGGTGCTTCATGCATTCAAAGATGAGTGAACAATGATGTTCTTCAATTTTGCAAACTGTCTCTGTCTCCAGCAGTTGATAGACTTTCATATTGCTAATCTCAATATCTGAGCTGAATGGGTGATTCTCTTCCAATAGTATAAGGGAGCAGTTGTTGAAAACACTGTTAGCGGGAGTAAGGGAGCTTTGTCATCAACTACTTACTAGAGCCATCTATAAACTGAGGAAGTAAAATCTTGAGTGTCAAAAGAGACTTCATGTATTTTAAATGTCTTATAACTTGACCGTCTTTCTTCTTAACCCTTAAAAATAGGCCGAGCCAGAGAAGAGGCCAAAGAAAGTCTCACAGATTCGTATCCGGAAAACCATTCCTAAACCAGACCCTAATCTTACCCCCATGGGCCTTCCTCGACCCAAAAGGTGAGTTCCTTCTCTAATACACATAGGTTCACATTTTTGGAAAATTGTTTGGCACAATATAATGAGCTTTTAAATAATTATATACTCTGAGCTATTTATCATACTTCTAGGAAGTTATCCAAAAGAATTAATTGGTAATGTGGCCAGAGGTTTATGTGCCAGGGATTTTGTAATGCATTCTTAATCATTTTTATCAAGCTCACTATGCTAGATATTATGCTGTCCCTTCGCATACATAGTCTGGTCATCCCCCAGTGGTGTTGGGAGGTAAGCACTATTGTCACCCCCAAGTTTTGATGAGGGTGCTGAGGCTGAGTGGTTATGACACCTGTGTTAGGCCATGTATCAGTCATGGCACAGGTGGTTTCCGTCTCACACAGGTTTTACCTGACCCCACAGCCCAAGCTCACAGCATTCTATATGCAAAGTTGAGGAGGGACCTAAAGGTCATGAGGGAAAGAAGTTAAATTTCTTTCTTTCTTTCTTTCTTTCTTTCTTTCTTTCTTTCTTTCTTTCTTTCAGAAAATGCCAAATCCATGCTATGGTCTATATCATGACCTTTAAAAACTTGGCTTCTAAAGATTTTTTTTTTCATTAATTTATTTATTTTTTTAACGTTTATTTATTTTTGAGACAGAGAGAGACAGAGCATGAATGGGGGAGGGTCAGAGAGAGGGAGACACAGAATCCGAAACAGGCTCCAGGCTCCGAGCTGTCAGCACAGAGCCCGACGTGGGGCTTGAACTCACGGACCGTGAGATCATGACCTGAGCCAAAGTCGGCCGCTCAACCGACTGAGCCACCCAGGCGCCCCTTTAATTTTTTTAGTATTTGTTTATTTTTGACAGAGAGAGACAGAGCATGAGTGGGGGAGGGGCAGAGAGAGAGGGAGACACAGAATCCGAAGCAGGCTCCGGGCTCCAAGCTGTCAGCACAGAGTCCGACGCGGGGCTCTAACTCACAGACCGCGAGATCATGACCTGAGCCGAAGTCGGACGCTCAACTGACTGAGCCACCCAGGCGCCCCAAGATTTATTTTTTATGACAGAGATAATTTGCTAATCCTATAAAGAGAAGTGGAAAGAAAAAATTACCAAATTAGTATTTGTTGTAATATGTACTATACAGACACACTGTGAAATTATAAGTATTTTAAAAAGATCTCCAGAGTTATATTCTCTTGTGGTGGTTTTCACTCCATTTCTCATTGGCAAATGGAAGCCTAACACTGGTTCCTTAGTAACCCCAGGGTAAATTAATGAAATTTCCTGAGTGTCAAGAACACATCTGTAAAATGTGGGTAAGAATTCCCAACACTTAAGATTACTATGCAGTCCAATTGAGTAAAAAATGTGGGGGCACCTGACTGGCTCAGTTGGTAGAGCCTACAACTCTTCAAGGGTTCAAGTTGAAGCCTCCCCATTGGGCATGGAGCCTACTTTCAAAAGAAAAAGGAAAAAAAAATGTGTACTGGTACCTATTGTATTGCTTCACACAACACAAATGCAATAGTTACTGTTACTATGATCATAATTGACGTTCCACATTTCCCAAGTGGTCTTGTCTTAATATATTTTTATCTCACACTGCTTTTATTGATCATCCTATCAAGTCTTTATAAGAGAAATGTTTAAAATATTTCAGATATCCTAGGTTGAATAGTACTTACTACTAGTGAATGAAATAGGATTCAGAATCAGATGTATTCTATCTTGCATGTATATGTAGATAGAAGTTCTAAAAAATCTTTTATGTATATATAAGTAAGTAGTTGGGAGTGGAGAAAGTTTTAATATAGTAATGACATTCAGTCCTTTGAACTTCTTTCAAGTGCCAAAAAATCACCCAGTGATCTATCATCAAATTATATTTAATGATTTATCACCTATTTTTTTGAAAGCAAAGGATTGAAAAGTGCTGACTTACATAGGTTCTGTTACCAGGCATTGAAGGAGCAAGTATCTCATTGTATGGGCAGTACACCAAAAAGATCTGACCAGTAAGTGTCAAATGCCTAATAATTTGTATGTTGGTCTTTCACTTAGAGATAACTTTAATCTAATACAGTGAAAGGGGTTGAAAAAATAAGATTTTTAATAAACCTTTGCCTAAGATATCTTTTGATGAGCTATTCAGATACTCTTTTGTCAAAAAATCTTCAAGTTATAGATTTAATGCATTATATTTATCAAAAAACCTTGACATGTAACTTTTTTTCTTTTTCTTTCTTTCTTTTTTTAATATACTTGACACAATGGGAGCGCCTGGGTGGCTCTGTTGGTTAAGCATCTGATTCATGATTTCAGCTCAGGTCATGGTCTCGTGGTTCATGAGTTTGAGCCCTGAGTCAGGCTTCGCACTAGCAGCGTGGAGCCTGTTTGGGATTCTCTCTCCTCTCTCTGCTCCTGCCCCACTCACACTCTTTCTCTCAA
Organism: Panthera onca; assembly: GCF_046562875.1. NCBI lineage: Eukaryota > Metazoa > Chordata > Mammalia > Carnivora > Felidae > Panthera > Panthera onca. The sequence goes on from NC_138350.1 coordinate 20,416,915, forward strand.
AATAAATAAAAACTTTGGGGCGCCTGGGTAGCTCAGTCGGTTAAGCGGCCGGCTTCAGCTCAGGTCATGATCTCCCGGTCCGTGAGTTCGAGCCCCACGTCGGGCTCTGTGCTGACAGCTCAGAGCCTGGAGCCTGTTTCAGATTCTGTGTCTCCCTCTCTCTCTCTGACCCTCCCCCGTTCATGCTCTGTCTCAAAAATAAATAAACGTTAAAAATAAATAAATAAACAAATAAATAAATAAATACTTTTAAAATAGATATACTTGACACAATGTTACATTAGTTTCAGGTGTACAACATAGTGATTCAGTAGGTCTATACAATATATGGTGCTACCCACAAGTGTAGCTACCATCTGTCACAGTACAGTACTGTTACACTTGATCTTAGCCAAAAGGCCAAGAAGCGATAGTACAGTACTGTTATAATGCCATTGACTGTATTCCCTGCGCTGTACCTTTTATCCTTGTGACTTATTCATTCCATAACTGGAAGCCTGTATCTCCCACTCCCCTTCACCCATTTTCTACATCCCCCTACCCCTTGACATATTAACTTAATTGGCAAAAGCAATTTTTGTTACTCAAGCCCATCTGCCAAATTATTCTTCCTAACTTTTGTTTTCCAACTCAGGTAAATGTGTTGATCTGTACCTTTAAGAAAACCATACAAACCATTGAGAAATAAACTATGAAACACATCTTACTCCTTATTATATGGAACACATCCTTATAACTTATTGTAAGGTAGATTTGTGAAAGCCATAAGCCAAAATTAAAATCATATGCAACAAATATAATTAATTTATTCATTTTAATAATTCATTATTAAAACAACATGATAATGCTATTTCTCATCCTGAATTTGTAACAAACTAATGTGTAGCTAGAATAATAAATTACAAAGTGAGGAGTATGGTAGAAAGCATGATATTGCTTCGGTAAATGTGTATGCATGCATGAAACAAACTCTGTTATTGGACTTCTGGAATAATTAAGAGTCATAAAAAATCAGAAATAAAGCTATTAATTTATGTAAATCTTAGGATTGCTTCAGTATTTAATGTAGGAGAATAGTGTATTATGAAACCAACTGACATGGCAGTATCATAATTTTTGCTGTTGTTAACAGTAGAAGTTATAACATTTTATAAGATGAAATAATGTAAGGATTAAATAATTGGATTAAATATTTCTTTATATAATTTGTTAAAAGTTTATCCCTTAACTGAATGAAATTACTTAAAATTTTTCGTCTGTGGGTTTTACACACTTCATCTTCAAATGTTTGATAGTCCTAGTAAACATTTCAGTTATATGTGTGTTGTTTTTTAAATTTTTTCAAGTGGGGGAGGGGCAGAGAGAGAGGGAGACACAGAATCCAAAGCAGACTTCAGGCTCTGAGCTGTCAGCACAGAGCCCAACATGGGGCGAGGTCATGACCTGAGCCTAAGTCGACGCTTAACCAGCTGAGCCACCCAGGCACCCCTCAATTATATGTTTTAAAAAGGAAGGAAAGGATTGGCTGTTGATTGGAACTTTTCTTTCTAAGTGGTAACAGACTGTCAATGAGAATTGAGAATAGTTTGGAAAAAACATAGGGTACAATTAAATACATGAGCCGGCTGTATTGATATTTGAAGCTCTCTTTCATAAGTAGGGCCAGGAGGCATTGTTTGATGATAATCGGGAGATAAATGAGGCGAAGTCACTCTGACAAACCCATTCCACAACATCTTTGAAATCTGAATATTCTGGCACCACCCAAAGTATCCTATTTCTGAGGCCACTCCTCTCTTGTATGTGATGGGAACTATACCTAATGGGGAAAGACAAGTCCAATACAGGTTTACAGTAATTTCATTACTTACTAAGCGAGCTTAGCAAGATTAGTTATTTGTTTCATATACCAAAGCAGAGTTCAGGGTGTATAGGTGCTGTTCTGAAAGAATTTGTGCAAGGGGCACCTGGGTGGTTCAGTTGATTAGGCATCCGACTCTTGGTCTCAGTTCAGGTCTTAATCTCAGGGTCGTGAGTTCAAGCCCTGCTTTGGGCTCCGTGCTGGGTGTGAAGCCTACTTTTAAAATAACACAACATCTCGGGGCGCCTGGGTGGCTCAGTCGGTTAAGCATCCGACTTCAGCTCAGGTCACAATCTCGCGGTCCGTGAGTTCGAGCCCCGTGTCGGGCTCTGGGCTGATGGCTCAGAGCCTGGAGCCTGCTTCCGATTCTGTGTCTCCCTCTCTCTCTGCCCCTCCCCTGTTCATGCTCTGTCTCTCTCTGTCTCAAAAATAAATAAACGTTAAAAAAAATTAAAAAAAAAAAAAATAACACAACATCTCTCCCAAGAATTTGTGGAAATGGAGAAATCTGCATGAGTGTTCAAACATATGACTTCTAGGAAATTAAAGATTGGAAGATTAATTCCCCTAAAAGTGGGATTTCATGTACTCTGGCATGTCTTGGTACCCTAGTGTGAATACCACTGGTCTAGGGTATTTAGTAGCAACCTTATTTAGCTCTGGGGAGTTCATGTGTCAGTCAGGGTCCAATCAGGAGACAAACTACACGGTATTTTATTTTATTTGTCAATTTTATCTTAGCTTGAGCAAGGGAGAGGGGCAGAGGGAGAAAGAGAGAGAATCTTAAGCAGGCTCCACACTCAGCACAGAGCCTGACATAGGATTCAGTCCCACAACCCTGGGATCATGACCTGAGCCGAAATGAAGAGTTGGACGCTCAACCAATTGAGCCACCCAAGTCCCCCTGCAAACTACATAGTATTTTAAATAGGGGAACTTTTTTTTTTTAATAATTTTTTAAAACTTTTTTTTAAATGTTTCTTTATTCTCAGAGAGAGAGAACAAGCAGGGGAGAAGCAGAGAGAGGGGAGACAGAGGATCCCAAGTGAGCTCTGTGCTGACACAGAGAACCCAGTGTGGGTCTCAAACTCACGAACTGTGAGATCATGACCTGAGCTGGTTAGACACTTAACCAATTGAGCCACTCAGGCGCCCCTTAATAATTTTTTTTAAGTTTATTTATTTATTTTGAGGGGAGGGAAGGGCAGAGAGAGAAGGAGAGAGAGAGAATCCCAAGTACACTCTGCATTGCCAGCGTGGAGCCTGATGCGGAGCTCAAACCCACAAACCATGAGATCATGACCTAAGCTGAAACCAAGAGTCAGACACTTAACCAACTGAGCCAACCAGGATCCCCAAATAAGGGAACTTTAATATAAAATAGAGTAACCGTAAAGATGTACAGAGTATTCTGAAGGGCACCCTAAGACTGAGGGAAAGTACTCAAGGTAGGACAAACTTGGAAGGGGGGCCACCTCCTCTATGTTGGCATTTTGACTTTGTTCGTGAGGGTATGGGTGCAGCCCATTGGATGGCTGGGTTGCTAAGGCCAGATCTAGGCAAGCAGGAAATAGCAAACAACTTCTAGGGTGCAGATGAGCTGAGGCAGGCAGGCATGCAAAGGGACTAGGGGTGTCTCTGTGGATGTAATGCCTGGAGCATGTGGTGTTTCCTTCAGGAGGGCCACAGGAAACAGCCCTCAGGAAGTTGGGGTATAAGCTTATGGCCTGGAGTGCCCCACATGTGTCAGGAAGCATGTGGCATGATCACCAGGCTAGGGTTGCCAGAGCACTGAGGGACTACGTACTCTGGCCACACAGCTAGGGCAGAGCCCCCTCCAAATGACCCTCTCCTGACACGCCAACAAACATACACCAGTGATGGGGGGGAAAAGTTCACCAGAACCAGGAAGAGAAGCTCCTTTCCTCTTAGCAGTGTTCCCCCAATGCCTTCTTTTTGCCGGAGCTTTTAGCATCATACTTACTCTAAAGAAGAAATGCTTCAAGAGTCCAGGATTCCATTTTCACAGAGCAGGTTCTGGAGGGTACACTTTGAGCTAAGAAGTTATAATATAACTGGCGCATGCCAGTAAACAAAACTTTGAATATATTCACTCGACCAAGAGCTGAAGAGATTTGAATAAATGGAAAGGTTTATGTTTCACACAGTCAGAGTTAACATGGAAAAATAAAGAAGCAAAAATAGCCAGGAAAATTCAGAAAAGGAGTGAAATGAGAGAGGTGTTAATCCTAAGAGACGTTAAAACATATTGTAAACTCGGATGCCTGCGTGGCTCAGTTGGTTAAGCTTCTGACTCCAGCTCAGGTCATAGTCACATGGTTCGTGGGTTCGGATCCCACATTGAGCCCTGCACTGACAGCTCAGAGCCTGGAGCCTGCTTAAGACTCTGTGTCTGTTTGTCTCTCTCTCTCAAAAATAAATAAACATTTAAAAAATATATACATATGTATATTATAACTAAGTAAATAGAAGTGTGATGCCACAGCAGAAACATACAAATTGGTAAAACAAAATAGAAAGTCCAGAAGTAGACATGACTACATAGAGAAATATAGAATGTGACAAAGGTATCCCCTCAAATTAGTGGTAAAAAGATGGACTGACTGTTCAGTAAAGTGCTATTGGGGCAACTGGGTAGCCATTTTAAGAGTAATAAAGTTGGATCTGTACCTTAGACCTTTCACCAGAAAAAATCCCAAATGAATCAAATTTAAGTAGAAACAAATCAGACTGTAAGAATACTTAACGAAACCATAGGAATTTTGTTTTTTTATGTAAACTCCAACTTCAACGTGGGGCTCGAACTCAGCCCTGAGATCAAGAGTTGCATGCTCCACTGACTAAGCTAGCCAGCCGCCCCTGCCCACAGGAAATTTCATTGTTTTTTGTTTTTGTTTTTGTTTTTTAATGCTTATTTATTTATTCTGAGAGAGTGAGAATGCACAAGAGGATGAGGAGCAGAGAGAGAGGGAGAGAAAGTCCCAGGCAGACTCTTGATTTCGGCTCAAGTCATGATCCTAGGGTTGTGGGATTGAGCCCTGTGTTGGGCTCTGCACTGAGTGTGGATCCTGCTTAAGATTCTTTCCTGCTCGCACATGCTCTCTCTTTCTCTAAAATTAAAAAACACACACAACACACACAAAACAAGATGCACTGCTTTATATATTTGTATAATCAGTATCTTAAGATAATGTTATGCTAGAGCCAAAATTGTCTATAGAGTGCTGTCATTTGTGTAAAATAGTGGAGGTTTCAGGGGAATAGAAATTCCCTAAGACTTCTGTTTTATATAGACCACTTCTGCAGCCATGACTTCTATAAACATTTGTAAATGAGAGACATGGTTGCTCAAAATCAGAATTTGAACCCACCCCCAAATGCCTGATGTTTTCTCTTTGGCCATATTTATAGATTTGTTCTACCTGAGAGTATAAAAGCCATTGTTACTCAAGAAGCAGTTGGTCATCTTAGGTATTAAGTGTCCCCTGGTCATTTTCTAGGCCAGAAAACAGATACCTTCAAAAATTGTTGCTATATTCTGCTTAGTGTATATATCAGCATATCTCTGGCTCAAGACCACACCTTATGCAAAGAGTTTTTGATGTTAGCTCTGAAACTGCCTTCCTTATGATGGAAATCGTAAAAACAGATTAAGTGATGAGGGAGAGAGGACCCAGCAGATGGAAGACACTCAAATGTAGACTTTCTCCAAAACCACCCTGGGCAAGATGGGCTTTCCACGGAAAGTGTCTGTGCTTTTGAGGCAGACTGTGCCATTCCAGTGAATGTAGTCTCGCTGAAGAAGCCAGTTTGTTGAGAGGCCAGAAATTCCAGAATCTGAGCTCTGCTCACAGACCTTCACCTCAGTCCAGAAACAATGTGGATACATACTACCCTGATTTGCAAGTCAGAATGACTGGGAGGCTCATCTTTCACTCTCGGATTGCCCATCCAACATCTTTAATATAGCAGTTGCCAGTGCTCAGAAGCAAAGTAGTTGTCCTCTTTTGGAACGCCAGTGCTAAGTCACTATGAAATTTTGTATACATATTATTATTTATGTATATTTTCCACAAGCATGTTCTTTGCTGAATTGGAATTGAACCAAACCGAATCTCAGTTAAGATTCTCATAAAGAAACTAAAACATGACACCAAAAAGTTAATTAACATGCTCTTCAGACTCTGCTTTTCTTATCTGAATGAAACAGGTTTAAAATACAGAAACTTTGTGGTGATAAGTTAACACTATTAATAGTTAATATAAAAGTTATCACAGTAAGTTTCTACTGATATAAGTGTGGTGACCTGAGGGTTGAAGCTATTATCTTCCACATCGTAGCAACGATGAATAATAAACAAATGAATTGAGTATACTCATAAACAAATGAGTAAATAAAAGGGTAAGTTTTATGGTATGTCAACCAAAACTCTTTGAGGACTGATCAAAGGTCTACAGCAGGAAATGCACAAGATGAGTGTAGAATATCTTGTCCTACCAGAAAGTGATGAAGTTCTCAAAGACTACTAAAGTCATGTCAAAGAGACTCAGAAACCAATTTGGAACTCCCACTGGCCACAGATGAAACAGAGCATCAAAAAGAATAATAACTGCAACAGATTGGAGTATAAGAAATATGTTTAAATGGAATAGTTTATAATGACACTTTTAAAAAATTTTTTTTTAATGTTTTTATTTATTTTTGAGACAGACAGAGCATGAGCAGGGGAGGGGCAGAGAGAGAGGGAGACACAGAATCTGAAGCAGGCTCCAGGCTCTGAGCTTTCAGCACAGAGCCCAACACGGGGCTCGAACTCACGGACTGTGAGATCATGACCTGGGCTGAAGTTGGATGCTTAACCGACTGAACCACCCAGGCGCCCCTATAATGACACTTTTAAAACAATCCATTGGCCATATTTGGATGAGATTAGAGAACCAAGTAATTGTTTGGAAATCAGTAAATAAAGGGAAAGAACCAAGCATGAGCTGTTTTTCCTGTGCAAAGTGTAGTACAGGGTTACTAAGTAATGGATGAACATGAAGTTTCAATTTAGACAGAAGAATTCTAGCAAATGAATTGAGAAGGAGTGCTAGACTATCATTAAGTATGGCCCTAAAGAAGTAATAAATACAGTCAGTGTTCTTCAGTGGCTAGTAATATTTTAAAAAGATCAACAACAGGTATCCTTTCCCTCGGGATGAAAGTATACACCACCATCTAAAACTCTTCCTATCGGGGTGCCTGGGTGGCTCAGTCAATTAAGCATCCAACTTTGGCTCAGGTCATGATCTCATAGTTCATGGGTTAGGGCCCCACATCAGGCTCTGTGCTGACAGCTCAGAGCCTGGAGCTTGTTTTAGATTGTGTCTCCCTCTTTCTCTGCCCCTCCCCTGCCCATGCTCTGTCTCTCTCTCTCAAAAATAAGTAAACATTAAACAAGAAGAAGAAGAAGAAAATAAAAATCTTCCTATCAAAACACCTAAATCTGATTATGCCTCTTATATCTAATTGTCAATCTATAGGAAATACCTGTAATATTTTCCATATGTTTGGTTCAGAGGAACGGGTTAAATAATATTTTGTGGGTGTAATCATAATATAGACTGGGGAAGCCTCAGGTCAGACAACCTGGTTTCTTCAAATAAATGACAAAATAAAAAAGGAGACAAAATAGAACACTAGTAATGTATAAATTGAGATGGTATTGATTGGAATTAAAAAGTTCCAGGGACTGGTGTTTGGGAGAAGGGTAAAAATATTGATGCACTCCAGTTTCCAAGTTAAGAAAACTTCTTAAAATTCTTGCCAACCACTGAAAGAGAAGTGTATAATTTCCAAGCCAGGAAAGGGGGATAAAAGAGAAGTGAGCAGCAGTCAGTTAAGGAGAAGAAAAGAAATATTGAAAAGGTAAAAGAAGCTATAAAATATGAATAGTAGATACAAATACAGCTATATCATTGCCAGTAAGTATAAATGGACTAAATTTCATAAAGCTGAAGATTGGCAGCCTAGAAAAGAAAATCTGGTACATGTTGTACACGTGAGACACATCCAGAATTCATTGCAGGGGCACCTGGGTGGCTCAATCAGTTAAAGGTCCAGCTTCGGCTCAAGTTACGATCTCGTGGTTTGTGGGTTCTAGCCCCATGTAAGGCTTTCTGCTGTCAGTGCAGAGCCTACTTGGGATCCTCTGTCTGCCTCTCTTTCCGCACCTCTCCTGCTTGTGCATGCTCGCACTGTCTTGCTGTCTCTGAAAAATAAACATTAAAAAAAAAAAAAATCAATCGATCAATCTCAATCCAGAGGGCCTGTAAGAAAAGGACTCATCAAGTTGGGAAGCCAATTTTATTTCTCTTAAGAGAACATGAAGAATTTATTTTATTCTCTTTTCAGATTAAAGAAAAAGGAGTTTAGTTTAGAAGAAATATATACCAACAAGAATTATAAGTCTCCTCCTGCAAACAGGTGGGTACATGAGTAGGAGTGAATAGACTGGGAGGGCTTCTGAAATGATCGATGCAAATCTCCAATCCATTCACTTTAGAAAGGAAGTTATTGGAAGTAACTAGAATTGGTATTTTTAGTTCCTAGCGCTTGAACTGGGGTTGGTGGTAGGATGGGACAGAAATGTGTGATGAGTTAGGTAGGTACAGAAAACACCATTTCCTTTCAGTTTGTATTTGTGTTTTTAGCAAAAACCTGGCTGTCCTTTTCAGGACTAGTAATCATTGATCTTCAGATATGATTCCAAATCCAAACACGGACAGTGTTTCACATGGCTACCTTTGAGTGTGAATTCAGTTCAAGTCAGGGAACATTTATTAAATTCCTGTTGTGTCCAGGTTGTAGCAGGAGAGTTCTAGGATTTTATCCTGTAAAGTGAGCATTTGCTCTAAGACCTTTGTACGAGATTATTCATTGCAGCATTGCTAAATAATAGGAAACAATTGGAAACAACTTAAAATTGAATTATGATTCAGCCTTATAATGGAATACACTGTAGCCATTAAAAGGAATGAATCAGATACCTGTTTACTGAATTAGAATAATCTTAAAAGTTATTGACAAAAAAAAAAAAAGTTATTGACAGATCAGAGAGGCACAGTGTATAGGGCAGTGTATGTGGTTTGCTACCATTTGAACACAAGAAGAAAACCAAAGTGGAGGATATATGCTGTGGGTTAGCAGACTATAGGCCACATTCAGCGAGTGGCCCATTTCCTTTCTTTTTTTGTTACAGTCTGTGAGAAAAAAAAAAAAAAAAAAGGTTTCTATATTCTTAAAGGGTGTTTAAAAACAAAAAATATAATCGAGTCCTATGTGCTCATTAATTTAAAAATGTTTCCTACCTGTCCCTTCACACAAAAGGGCTGATCTCTGGTAATATATGCTTATTTATGCATGTCTCTGATTGAATGACTTTGTGAATACATAAAAAAGTGGCTCGTGTTGCCTACGGGGTCTGGTCTTTATTCCTTACCCTTTTGCTCAGTGTCAGTTTTTTCACTGGGTGTTCATATATTACATATCCATAAATACATATTTTTCTTCGTACATAGAAAGATACTGGCCAGAGAAAGCAGTCAAGTAAGTAGTCATTAGTTGTTTTAGCCCCAGTTGACCAGAAGGGTTGGTGACCTAGGAGATGGGCCACGTGAGTCATTGTATTGATGATTCTTTTTTTGTACTCCACCCTTAGGTGTTTGGAGACCATCTTTGAGGAACCTAAGGAACGAAATGGTACGCTAATCTCAATCAGCCAACAGAAGAGAAAACGAGTTCTAGAATTTCAGGATTTTACAGTCCCACGAAAGAGGAGAGCTCGTGGTAAAGTCAAGGTGGCAGGCAGCTTTACCAGGGCCCAGAAGGCAGCTCTGCAGAGTCGAGAGCTGGATGCTCTGTTGATACAGAAACTAATGGAATTGGAGACCTTTTTTGCCAAGGAAGAGGAGGAGCAGGAGCGATCATCTGGTTGTTGAAAAGCAGTTTGGTTTAGGGGCCTCAATTTTAGATTTTCCAGTCTCCTTGGAAGAAGTTGCCTAATTTTGCCCTACCGCCCAAACTACTCAAAATGCAGTCCGTGGATTTTACCTATTTTAAGGTGCAACCTTTTTAGGAAATGGTGAAGGAGGGTCCTCTACTTCTACTGCTGAGTATTGAACCTCAGGAATGTTCCCTTTCTCCTGGAAATGGTCCTGAAAACCATCTGGCCCCCTCCTCCTCACACTCGCCATCCACAGGAGGAGGACTCAGCATACCTTCAGTAACACTAGAATTCCAAGGACTCATAGTATTTGCACGTCCGTGTGAAAGTTCTGCGTTGTTTACGGTGGTGCTAGACCAAGATTATTTAGAGACGTGGCCTAGGGAGGGGGACCTGGCGTCCTGTTCTTTGTGGTCTCACCAGCTCATTTCAGTAGTTGAGGAAAGATGAGCTGTTGTGTTTCCTAATCCTTTTGAGTCTGTCTGCCCAGAATCGTGTGTGTGCGTGTGCGTGTGCGTGTGCGTGTGTGTGTGTGTGTGGTTGTGTGTGGCTTTTCCCCATCATTTTCTCCCCTCTGTGACTATGGGTCACTAGTGCCAGAGGAGCCCGTCCAGGCCCCCTTCAAAGTAAGTTGCACTTTTTAATGTTGTGGTGTTATTTTCATTTGTTTTTATTTCTTTCTTTTCTTTTTTCTTTTCTTTTTTTTTTTTTTTTTTTTTTTTTTTTTTTGTATTATTGCTGCATGTTTGGAGCCTTTAAATGTGATTTTAAAACAAAATTTTAAGACATCAAGGAGAAAGACAATAATGTCTTAAGAATATATGACAGGCATTTGACCCAGTGTATCAGTGCATGGTATGGGACAATGGTGAGACATTTTCCCATTATGTGTTTCAAGCAGTCCCTTCCCCATTTCCACCTTCCAGTGTAGCTCATTAGAAGGAGTACTTTTTCATCTGTGTTCTCATTCTTGCCCACTAAGTAGATGTGTTTATTTTAATGATAGAAGTAAGAGCAAGTTTTCCTCCCAATCATTTAAAAAAATGTGAAGGTTGGGTGTGGTCTTAATGGGTTTTATCTGAAGTGGTAGTCTATAACAAAGTTGGGTACGGCAGCTCAGGTGGTGATAAAAGGCCGACCCAGAGTGTTTGCAGCTGTCAGAGCAACTTGCTCCAAGAGTGGGGAGTGAGATGGCACGTGGTTCAGACCCAGTGATGCATCCTTGCAGGGGGATCATGAAATTCCATGGCCAGCCCTCTCTGAGAACACCCATCGTACTCTGGGCTCCTATGTCAAACCTACTGGAAATTTTGCAGAGTGCCAGAGTTGGCAGTTCCTTCATCTGTGCCTGCTTGAGTCTGTGGGCAGAAAAGGATGCTGTGTGGGTCGGCCAGGCCCAGAGGTGTCATTTGTTTTCCACTTAACTCCTATGTGCCCTTGCCCTGCTTCCCCCCCGCCACCACCATCCCCTGTGTTTTATCTTTCTTTCTCTCTTGCTTTCATTACAAAAGTTCAGAGAATTAACATTCCTTGGCTGGTGAGTGGGATGCTACACCCAGCCTCAGGACACTGGTCACCTCTTCCCATTCTCCTAGGAACCACTGCTAGGAAGCAGCCACCCAAGGAGACTGTCAGAGCTCCAGAGATATTTTCAAAGTCAGTCTGTTAGAGTGAGTGGTGCCGTCCTGGTGTGTCTCCTAGGGTTCCTTTGTCTCCCCATTTGTGAGTGGGTGGGAAGATGGGGTGGGGGCAGGGGGTCTCTATGTGCCTTTCCTTTGCAGGTTGACAGTCTGTGCCACACTGGAGCAGAAGAACTGACATGAGCAAGAAAAAAAAAGTGCCACATCTGTCTTCTAGGCCCGCTGCCTCAGACATAGCATTTAGTAAGTGAAATACACATCTGGTAACCCATAGAGGCTTCTAAGGCCATGGCCAAATAGCATTGAAGAGAGCCGCATTTCCACACTGGCTTGGAATGTGAACCAGATTCCGCTGTTCTACATCTGCTTTGCCCAGACTGTATAGACACAACCTGTGTTTCACCTCAGTACCTCTCCCATCCTGGGACAGGGTCCTTAGACACTAAATGTTTTTCTCTGTCTTTTTGCCTAAGGGAGTGGGGATTAGTATTCCATTTTACCCTCTGACAAACATTTTTAGGGAGTGCTGCTGGACAGCTTGCAAACTCCCAGCAACTCAGCAGAGCCCTGTTTGCCAGCTCCGTTGCTGGTGTAGACGAGTCAGCAATGCGGCAACAACCCATGTCATCCAGCAGACTGAAGTTGAACGGGCACAGCTGTGGCATCACCACCATTACAGAGATATAATTTCAAGTTTGCCCTTATACGTAGGCATGGTATTTGCAAGAGCCAGGAAGAATGATTTGGAACATTGGAGGCATGGAGTAAGTGGAGGCTTGGGCTCCCTCCTTGTCCTGGCAATGTGGAAGAGAAGCAGGTCTGAGGCATCTCTGCCTATCCTTGAAATTCTTGGCCTGCCCTCTGGCTCGGGGCCTTCCCCTGCTCCAAAGTTAAGAAGGGGCCCCCATTGCAAACTTGAAATTGCTTGCCTAAAACCGATACAGCAAGTTCTAGCTGTGCTCAGCCACACCTGTCTTTGCATCTGTTTTCACCATTGGCCTGGCCAGCTGCAAGGCTAGATCTGTGGTCCTCGGAGCCTGTGGAACCTGCCCACGATGGGGGGGGGGGGGGGGGGGGGGGGGCGTCGGCTGCTGGCACACCACTTGCTCAGAGCTACAGGAGGTCTCTTTCTGGGGTGGGGGTTGGTAGTTTCTGAGTATGGGGACTTCCCACCCCAAATGGTGGGAAGTTACAGTTAACTATGATTTACTCAACTATAATTCAACTCCAGAGGCTTAGTGTTTTTAATATGGGAAAGAGAGGAGAAATCTCAGGTCCAATCAGGGTTCTGCCTATCAGCTTTTCACTGAAACTTCAACTATGTTTTTTTTTTTTTCCATCTTTCAGTTATAGCTATATTTGCCCCTCATCTGCTTCCTGCCCCCTTTCTCCTTCTCTTTTGGTCACCTTTCCAGTTTCATTTCTTCGTTAGTTTAAATGTACCTCATCATACCTATTAAAACAGATTATGTCCACTTTTTCTTACTGACCTTACTCTAAGAGCTACAGCTGAGGGAGGTACAGTGGAAAGACATGTAGCATTTGCCTTACGTGGAGCCTGAAGAGCTTAGAAACTCATGCTGTGAATCCCAAAACTCAGCGCTCCTTTAAGAGCTGTGAAAATCATGACATTTTGTCACAGTTTTGCCTGAAAGGGTCTTTTGCGCGGGTGCCAGAGCCAACCTGAGGTAAATTCCAGATCCTACCATCTGGGCACGATCCCTCCCCCCGCAGGGCTCACTCCCTGCCCACCAGACCAAGAGCAGCATAGGGTGTGCAGTACTGGGGCGGCAGCACCAAGGCTCTAGTGCAGCCTGATGGAAAGCACAGCTGGCACTTGGTCCCCAGGCTGGGATTCCATCTCCTAATACCACGTACATGGAGATCCGTGAAAGACCAACTTTTAGTCAGTGATGCTTTTCTCCCATTACCTGAGGGAGAAGTATGCAGTTGGTGCTTTCTTTTAATTCCCTTGTTTTGTTTTTGTTTTTGTTTTTGTTTTGTTTTGGAAGCTTTTCCCCTGGTATCATGGAAAGGACCTCTTAAACACCACATTGTTGGGTGGCTGTATCCAAAGTCTAGATAATTGGCCAGAGGTAGGGAGTAGCCTTTCCTGGATTGATGCAAAAGAAGGGCTCCTTACCACAACTGCACTTCTTGATATAAAAAGCTGGCTGCAGAGGAAGAGTTAATTTTACAAAAATCAAAGTTTGATATCATCTAGCTACAAATTGAGCAGCAGACGCTAATTTGATTATGAAGTAAGGGTCCCCATGTAGCCCACCATCTAGCACAGCATATTCTCAGATTTGATGCTTATTCATTGTGTGTCTTCACGAGCCCCTCCCTGGTGCTGAGTTGGATTTGAATTCTTGGTGAGAGGCCTCAGCATCTCCTTGGGCTGGTCTGGGCCAGTAAATAGCTGCCTGAAGTGTTTATATATTATCATGGTCAATATAGTTCAGTGAAATTTGTACATTTTTGGTAACATTGGCATACATGATGCCCCTGCAGTTCTTTTTCTGTTTGGTAGTTTGTGACTCTAAATTCCCACTGTTATGTGTGTTAATTTATGAAAATAAATTTTTTTTGGGAAAACCTTTCAAATAACTGTCAAGGCTGTTAGTCTATTCTCTTTTTTTATGATTTTATTTTTAAGTAAGCTCTACACCCAACATAGAGCTTGAACTTAACCCCAAGATCAAGAGTAGCAGGCCCTTCCAACTGAGCCAGCTAGGTGCCCCTGTTAATTTTACGTTAAAAGTTTACCTATAACGTTATGAGGTTTCACCATTTTCTGAGGACTGTCCTGTGCTCAGAACATGTATAGGCCTCCACCTTTGGGTGGCCTTCTGAGCTTTCGATGAATCTTTTTAAATTTACTCAGTGGCAGCAAATCATCTCTTTGAGGGAATTTGGTATTTGGAAACAGCCAATACTCATTCAGATCTGAGTCCTACCCACTTAAGTGCAGTAGGTTTGCTGAGTAAGTATTTTAGGTGTGATTTTTAAATAGTGCAACTTTCTCATTTGGCAAAGGGGGAAGAAGCAGTTATAAATTCAAGTCATAAGATGTTTCAAATATTAGCAACCTATTTGGAGTAAGAGCTTCACTTGCTAATGAGACTACTAAGGAGAGTGTAAATGTGGTGGAGTACATTCATTTGCTGTAAAAAAAAAAAAAAAGGCTTGCCTTTTATCACATATCCTCCCAGCTGTACACAAGGTTAGGCTATGAGTCTTCTATTCTCAGTTCTCTAGTGAGATGATGGCAACTAGTGAAAGAATGACTAAAAACATGGCTCTCAAACGCCATACTGACATGTCCCAGGAAGAAGCATGATTTCTGAGGATGGTTTTCCTTTGTCCAGAGGAAAAGCAGTGTACAGCGTCCCTGCTTGGCCTTTTCCAATTCATGGCTTCTACAACAGAATTTGGGGAGCATTCTGCCTCACAGCTATGTTTCTGCTTTTTAGATTTCACAGTTCTTTGAGAAGAGCACATTTTCTTTGTTTAGAAGGGAAAGGCTAATCATCTATTAGGTATTATTTCTCTAGTATCTCCCATTATAGAGTCTCAGTGTTGGTAAGGCTTCCTGAGAATAAGAGGACTGATCCAAGCTGATTTAAGAGTCCTCTGTTGTGGGACACCTGGGTGGCTCAGTCCATTAAGTGTCCGACTTTGGCTCAGGCCACGGTCTCACGGTTTGTGCGTTCAAGCCCCTCATCAGGCTCTGCTGACAGCTCAGACCCTGGAGTGTGCTTGCAACTGTCTCTTTCTTTCTCTCTGCCCCTCCGCTGCTTGTGTGCTCTCTATATATATCAAAAATAAAAAAAAATTTTAATGTTTATTTATTTTTGAGACAGAGAGGGAGAGCATGAACGGGGGAGGGTCAGAGAGAGAGAGAGAGAGAGAGGGAGACACAGAATCCGAAGCAGGCTCCAGGCTCTGAGCTGTCAGCACAGACCGGGGCTCAAATCACGAGCTGTGAGATCACGACCTGAGCTGGAGTCAGACGCCCAACCGACTGAGCCACCCAGGCGCCCCCTGTTTTGCATTTTTAATGTCAGACTCTTGAAGATGGTGAAATGGTCCCTGAAATAGTGTGAACATACCCCAAAGAATGGGATGAGTCTGGCTGCCCCTCATGTCCTTCCCCTACTGCTGCCTGCCTAAGTTATCCTGGTAAAACACAATTTCACACTTCTCAGAACCACCTCTTAAAATCTCTCTGTTCCTTTCTCCTCGCCCCCAAATAAAGATAGTAACTACCATTTATTGAGCCCTGACCAAGGGCCAAGCATTTTGCGCTTATTACCTCCATGAATTCTCACAGCAACCTAAAGTAGGTTTTGGGGTTTTTTTTTAATGTTTATTTATTTTTGAGACAGAGAGTACAAGTGGGGGAGGGGCAGACAGAGGGAGACAGAAAAAGCAGGTTCCAGGCTCTGAGCTGTCAGTGCAGAGCCTGATGTGGGGCTCAAACTCACAGCGAGATCATGTCCTGAGCCGAAGTCAGATGCTTAACAGACTAAGCCACCCAGGCACCTCTCAAGTAGGTATTTTTAATCCCCGCTTTGTAGATGAAGAAACAGGCTTAAAGCTCACATCTACTCCTGACCATGGTACTACCAAACCCAACGTTTCTGCCCACATCTTTCTATTTCATTTCCCTTTGATGCTCCACTACCCTGAATTTTTTCTAGTTTCTCAGATCCTCCATGCTGTCGCTTGCCTTGAAGCTTTTACACGAAAGCTGTGACCTTGGCCAGAAGCGTTCTTTCTCCCACCCCTTCGTTGGACTGCCTCTACTTCAGATTTCTGGGGGCTTTCCCTAGCCCCTTCCCACTCTGCCCCCTGCCACCGCCCTGATAGTCACCCCTCTTAGATGCTTCCTCAGCCCATGCACTCTCCACCCTCTGAATTGTCTGCTCACTCCTCAGGTTCCCCCTTTTGCCAGTGAGCTTCAAAAGAGTGAAGTCTTGTTTGCCATCCCTAGCCCCTTGCACATCCCTGGCACACAGGTGCTCAGTCACTGCTTATTGAACAGATCAATGTACCATGGGCACAAAACTATCAAGCCAGTCCTCTGGAAGGGCATGGACAGGTAGGGGAGACAGACACATGGGTCAGGAACTGAGAGGAGCCCAACTGGAGAGTTTTAGAATACAGAGAGAAGTGCTGTGGGGACAGACAGATTTTTTTAAATGCTTATCTAGTTTGAGAGAGAAAGTGGGGGGCAGAGAAAGAGGAGAGAGTCCCAAGCAGGCTCTGCTCTGTTGGCACAGACTCAGATGTGGGGCTTGATCCCAGGAATCATGAGATCATGACCCAAGCCAAAATCAAGAGTCGGACGCTTAACTGAGCCACCCAGGTGCCCCCAAGCATACGGGTTATGATCTCACAATTGATGAGTTCGTGTCCCATGTTGGGCTTGGTGCTGGCAGTGCAGAGCCTGCTTAGGATTGTCTCTCTCCCTCTCTCTCTCTCTCTCTGCCCCTCCCCCACTTGCTCTCTCTCTCTAAAATAAATAAGTTAAAAAAAAAAAAAAAAAAAGACAACCAACTGAGCTACTCAGGCACCCCAAGACAGATTTTTTTTAATTAAGAAATGTAAAACTTGCAGTAAAGAGAAAAGAACAACATAACAAGCACCCATATTTCTGTCATTCAGAATTAACAAGGGTTAATATTTTCCAAATTGCTTCCAGTCATGTTTAAAAGAAATAAAACATTACATGGGGCACCTGAGTGGCTCGGTCAGTTAGGCATCTGACTTCAGCTCAGGTCATGACTTCACAGTTTGTGAATTTGAGCCCCACATCAGGCTCTGTGCTGACAGGCCAGAGCCTGGAGACTGCTTCAGATTCTGTGTCTCTCTCTCTGCCCCTCCCTTGCTCACATTCTGTCTCAAATAACCATTAAAAAATTTTTTAGGGGCGCCTGGGTGGCTCAGTCGGTTAAGCAGCCGACTTCGGCTCAGGCCACGATCTCGCGGTCTGTGAGTTCGAGCCCCGCATCAGGCTCTGTGCTGACAGCTCGGAGCCCGGAGCCTGTTTCAGATTCTGTGTCTCCCTCTCTCTCTGACCCTCCCCCGTTCATGCTCTGTCTCTCTCTGTCTCAAAAATAAATAAACGTTAAAAAAAAAATTTTTATAAAAAAATTTTTTAAAGAAATAAAACATTACAGATCACTGAAGTCCCAAAACTATCAGTCCCTCTTATATCCCCTCTCCACTCCCTAGAGACAGCCACTATCAAAAGGTTAGTATTTGTCCCTCAGTGCCCTACCTCCTCTCTGTCTCTGTCTCTGTCTCTCTCCATCAGCAACTTAATATTTTTACATTGTTTATTTGTTTTGTTTTTTGTTTTGTAAGCTCTACTCCCAATGTGGAGCTTGAACTCACAGCCCAAGATCAGTATTTGCATGCTTTACCGATGGATCCAGCTAAGCACTCCTATATTGGCTTTTGGGGTTTTTTTAAGACACATTTATTTAACATCATTACCAGACTATTACATTTAGCAATCAACAGTACGGGTGCAAAAAAACAAAACAAAACATCCGTATTAAGACCCTTTGTTGGAATACTTCAACTCTATACAGAACAGAAACCAAAATAATCTATTATACAGTTAGTCACAAATACAATCCTTGTGTTTTTTGCCCATACACATGAATATTATCTAAAACGTATCTTCTTTGTAGCAGCTAGGCTCTGCCACAGTGGTGCTTAGCTGAGTTCACTAATCTATTGTATCTTCCCTGTTACTTCTCTGACTCTCCTCTCCTGCTAAGCTTTATTTACTGACAGAAATTGAAACCTTCTGTCACTGCCATAGCTACTGCCAGAACTGCCATAGCCACCTTGGTTTTGTGGTTTGGCAGAGTATGGTCCTCCACCACCAAAGGGCCCAAAGCTTCTGCCTCCAAAGTGGTTTTCTTTCACGGGTCCAGAATTTGAAGATTGAATATTGGAATTGCCAAAGTCATTATAGCTTCTGCCACCTCCAAAGTGACTACCATCTTTACCAAATCCAATGCAGCCATCCCCACTGCCACCATATCCAACCACCACCATGGCTGCCACCAAAGTCACCCCATGACCAAAGTTGTCATTCCCACCAAAACCACTTCCATGATCACCATCAAAGTTTCCAGAATCATTTCAACCTCTTTGGCTTGACAAAGCACTAGCCATCTCTTGCTTATATAGGGCTTTCCTCACTTCACAGTTGTAGCCATTCATAGTATGGTATTTCTAAGTGACAGTCTAGTCAGTCACAGTCATGAAAGGTCACAAAAGCAAAGCCTCTCTTCCTGCCACTGTCTCAGTCAGCCATGATTTCAATCACTCCAGTTTTCCCATATCGTTCAAAATAATCTCTTAGGTGATATTCTTCAGCATCTTCTTTAATGCCACCGACAAAAAAATCCTTTTCACAGTTAAGTGAGCACAAGTCTTTGACAATCTTCTCTTTAGTTCCACAACTCTTAAATCCACCTCCCCCTGAAGCACTTGGTGTTTGGATCTCTCATTACCATTACCACACAGTCTATGAGCATTCCCCATTGCTCAAAATGGCTCCTCAGACCCATTGATTGTTTCAAAGTTTCCATGAAGAGCTTCTGCAGCTGCTCAGAATCTTTGGAAGACTGACTTAGACATGAGCACAGAAGGAGGAGAAACTTGAACAATGCCTACTCGCTGGCATCCAAGGGCAGAAAGGATAGGTATTTTGTTTTTAAAGTACACCAATCATGGGTGCCCGGGTGGCTGAGTTCGTTAAGTGTCTGACTCTTGATTTCGGCTCTGGTCATGGGCTCAGGTCATGATCTCATGGTACATGAGATTGAGCCCCAGGTCAGGCTCTGTGCAGATAGCTCCCAGCCATCTTGGGATTCTCTCCCTCTATGTCCCTCCCCCACTCGTACACATTCATTCATTCATTCTTTCTCTCTCTCTCTCTCTCAAATAAAAATAAACGGGGAGAGAGAGAGAGAGAGAGAGAGAGAGAGAGAGAGAGAACCCCAAGCAGGCTCCATCCACCTTGTTAGCACAGAGCATGACATGGAGCTCCATTCCACAAACCAGGAAGTTGGTTGCTTAACCAACTGAGCCAACCCAGGTGCCCCTGCCCCTAAATAAAAATAAATTTTAAAAATAAAATAAAATGCACCAATCATATACTTAGTATGTGTCAATTAGCATCTTGGTTATTTTCAACTGACATTTCATTTTTGAGACCTACTCAGGTTGGTAACATAGATCTAGGTCATTGCTTTCCATTGCTGTAGAGTAGACCATCATAGAAATGTAATTGGGGAATTTCTGCACCAATAGGGATTCAGAGAGATGGTGCAGTCTACTGAAGGAGAGCAGGAATTGTCTGGGGACTTCTGCTTTAGAAAGGCAATGGGTTTTCCAATTAAGGATTATGAATATATGCACATAGAGGTCAAAGTCTTGATACCTCTTCTTGGCCTTGGAAGAAAAAGAACTTTCAAAGTAAGAGACTACCTCCTCATTTAGCAGATTGACTCATTTCTCTGTGACACTCCAGGTGGGTGTGATGAAATGTGATACATCTGTCATCTCCAAAACTCAGAGGAAACTTTCTTTTAAAGAACTGGCCATCTCAGGGGCCCCAGGTGGCTCAACTGGTTAAGCATCTAACCCTCGATTTTGGCTCAGGTCATGATCTCACAGTTTGTGACATTGAGCATTGAGGCCCGCTTTGGGCTCTGCGCTGACATTACTGAGACTGCTTGGGAGTCTCTGTCTCCCTCTCTCTGCCCCTCCCCCACCACATGCATGCACACTTTCTGTATCTCTCTCAAAAATAAATCCCCATCAAAACTCAAAACTCAAAACAAAACAAACCGGCCATTCCAGAATGTTAAGATTTTTGGCAAGATTAAGGCTGAAATAAAAATGAGCAAGATAAAAAGTTACAGGTTTTGAAAGAACTCCTTTGGAAAGAAAAATCATAAAAATACTATATAAACTTGAATTGAATACATTGTATGTACGAAATCTAAATTAGACATGCATTCCTAGGGTGTATTAGTGAACCATTGTTGCGATATTGCTGCATAACAAACCACCCTAAATTTAGTGGAAAGCAACAGTGAGCATTTACTATCATGCTCATGGGGCTGTCGATTAACTGTGGTTTGGCTGATCTAGAATGGGCTCAGTTCAGTGGTTCTGCTTCAAACTTCAGATCAGGTGGGCTTTGCCATAGTTTAGGTTCTAGTTTAGTTTCGTTTAGGATCTCTCACACTCCTTGCACCAATAGCTCCCCAAAGCAAGAAAGCCTAGCCAGACCACACAAACACATTTAAGGCCTCTGCTCTCCTCATATCATTCCTTGCTCTGTGGAGCAACCGCAACATCATATGGCCAACCTCAACATCAGCAGAACAGAAGAAAATATTCTACCCATAATAGGAAGAATCACAAAGCCATATAGGAAAGAACATGAATATTTTAATACAGGGAGGTGTGAAGAACTGGGACAAATGGTCAATAATTCAATCTACCAGAGTGTAAATAAGAAAACAAAATTGAAGGGCGCCTGGGTGGCTCAGTCGTTAAGCATCCGACTTCGGCTCAGGTCACGATCTCGCGGTATGCGAGTTCGAGCCCCACTCTGTGCTGACCGCTCAGAGCCTGGAGCCTGTTTCAGATTCTGTGTCTCCCTCTCTCTCTGCGCCTCCCCTGTTCATGCTCTGTCTCTCTCTGTCTCAAAAATAAATAAATATTAAAAAAAAAATTTTTAAAAAGAAAACAAAATTGATAGCAATTATAAACGGAAGTAGCCAGACACTTGCTCTGAGATACGATCTTATGAACAGCAAAAATGTCTGCTTTGCCAAACAAGTTTTTGCCAGGTTTTTTTGTTTGTTTGTTTGTTTGTTTGTTTTTGGGGGGGGGGGTTTGCCCCAACTTCAAAGTCACAGAAATGAAAATCTTAGCAGGGAGGGACCCTTAGAATTTCTTCCTGGGACTGTGTGCTGCACATCACTCAGATGTTAAAACTCTCACAACAATGTAACAAAACTTGTGTTTGATGAATGGGGTTAAATGCCTTTGGCATTCCTCACACACTACCCCCCCTCCACCTTAGCTCTGGATTTGGTTACCAGCAACAGTTCCTTTATTACCCTTTGGAACCCACACTGTCCCAGTATTCTTTGGAAGGCAGAAATCATAAAAAGTCATCCCGAAAAATTGCTGGATAATCTGGGTGTAATAGCCCAGCCATTTCACTTACTGATCCTATAAATCTTAGAAAGTCACATGACCTCTTTAAAATGAAAGACTTGATCAGCCACTCTTGCTCTCCCTCAGTCCAACTGTACAAAGCAGTCAGAATGAGATTTTTTTTTTAATGCATCAAAGAAAGGGTTTATTCCAGAGGCAGCTGAATGAAAGCACAGAAGGTTGACTCAAATCTGTCCAGAATGATAAATTTTTTTCATCTTTATTTTTATTATTTATTTAAAAATTTTTTTAAATGTTTATTTTTGAGAGAGAGAGAGAGAGAGAGAGAGAGAGAGAGAGAATGTGCACAAGCAGGAAGGGGCAGAGAGAGAGGGAGACACAGAAGTGAAGCAGGGTCCAGACTCCGAGCTATAAGCACAGAGCCCCATGCAGGGCTTCAACTGACAAACCTCGAGATCACGACCTGAGTGGAAATCAGACGCTTAACCGACTCACCCAGGCACCCCTTTATTATTTGTTTTTTAAGTTAAGTCCATGTCCAACATACGGCTCAAATTCATTACCCCTAGATCAAGAGTTGCACACTCTACAGACTGAGCCAACCAAGTGCCTATGGAATGAGATATTTATTTATTTATTCATTCATTCATTCATTCATTCATTCATTCATTCATTATTTGTTTGTTTAAAGTAGGCTTCACACCCAGCACAGAGCCCAACACAGTGCTTGAACTCACAACTCTGAGATCAAGACCTGAGCTAAGATCAAGAGTTGGTCACTTAAAAAATTTTTTTGAAGTGTTTATTTATTTTTGAGAGAGATAGACACAGAGCACAAGTGGGGGAAGGGCAGAGAGAGAAGGAGACACAGAATTCGAAGCAGGCTCCAGGCTCCTCACTGTCAGCACAGAGCCTGACACGAGGCTCGAACTCACAACCTCAATGACCGTGGAATCGTGACCTGAGCCAAAGTTGGACACTCAAGTGACTGAACCACCCAGGCACCCCCAAGATGTTTTTTTTAAGTTTATTTATTTTTGAGGTAGAGAGGAAGAGAGCACACGCAAGCAGGGGAGGAGGAGAGGGAGAAAGAGAATCCCAAATAGGCTCTGCACTGTCAGCACAGAGCCCCACAAGGGGCTGGAACTCATGAAAGGTGAGATCATGACCTGAGCTGAGATCAAGAGCTGGCTGCTTAACCAACTGAGCCACCCAGGAGCCCCATCTGAGATTTTTTTTGAATAAAACATTTTGAAGGGTGCCTGGGTGGCTCAGTCAGTTAAGCATCCAACTTCGGCTCAGGTCATAATCTTGCCATTCATGAGTTTGAGCCCTACATCAGACTGTGCTGACAGCTCAGAGCCTGGAGCCTGCTTTGGATTCTGTGTCTCCCTCTCTCTGCCCATTCCTGGCTCGTTCTCTCTCTCTCTTTGTCTCTCTCTCTCTCTCTCTCAAAACATTTAAAAAAATTATTTTAAGTAAAATATTTTGATTTTAGGGGCACCTGGGTGGCTCAGTCAGTTGAGCATCTGACTTCAGCTCAAGCCACAATCTCATGGTTCATGGATTCCAGCCCCGCATGGGGTTCTGCGCTTTACAGCTCGGAGCCTGGAGCCAGCTTCCGATTCTTTGTTTCCCTCTCTCTTTCTGTCCCTCCCCCACTTGTGTGTACACTCATGCCCTATCTCTCTCTCAAAAATAAACATTAAAAAAAAAAACATTTTGATTTTAAGATAACTGTAGATCCACATGCACATTCTGCAAGAAATAATACAGAGTAGCCAGTTTCCGCCAATGGTAACATCTTGCCGAACTATGCCAATGGTAACATCTTGCCGAACTATACAGTATCACAACGATATTGACATTGATACAGTCAAGATAACAGTACATTTCTGCTATGGACTGAATGTGTCCCCCACCCCCACCCGCCAAATTCATATGTTGAAGTAACTAACCCTAACGATAGCGATATTAGGAGGTGAGGCTTTGGAAAGCTGCTTAAATTATGAAGGTAGACTTCATGAATGGGATTAGTGCCTTATAAAAGAGGCTCCAGAGAGATCCCTAGCCCCTTCCACCATGTGAGGATACAACTGGAAGTGTGAAACCCAGAAGAAGGCCTTCACTTGACCTTGACCAAGCTGGCATCTTGATCTTGGACTTACCAGCACCCAGAACTATAGGAAATAAATTTATGTTGTTTATAAATTACCCAATCTGTGGTATTTTGCTATAGCCACTTGAACAGACAAGACAATTTCTATCAGGATACAGTATATTTCTTTCAAATTGGGTAATTTCTATTGTTCTATCTTCAAGTTCACTGATTGTTGCCTCTGTCCCTCCATTCTGCTGTTGAGCCCATGCACTGTTTTTTGTTTTTTTTTTTTGTTTTTTTTAGTTAGTGTATTTTTTTGTTCTAAAATGTTTATTTGGTTCTTTGTATTTTCTTTTTTTTAATTTTTTTTAATGTTTATTTATTTTTGAGAGAGAGAGAGAGAGAGAGAGAGCATGAACAGGGGAGGGCCAGAGAGAGAGAGGGAGACACAGAATGTGAGGCAGGCTCCAGGCTCTGAGCTGTCATCACAGCTCACAGACCATGAGATCATGACCTGAGCTGAAGTTGAGCACTTAACTGACTGAGCCACCCAGATGCCCCAGTTCTTTGTATTTTCTCTGTCTCTGCTAGGACTTTCTATTTTGTTTTAAGGAGAAGTTACTATTTTCTTCATTTGTTTCAAATGGGTTTGTTCACTGAAACATTTTTATGATGATAGCTTTTAAAATATTTTAATGTTTGGGGCGCATGGGTGGCTCAGTCAGTTAAGCGTCCAACTTCAGCTCGGGTCATGATCTCACAACCAGTGAGTTTGAGCCCCATGTCAGGCTCTGTGCTGACAGCCCAGAGCCCGGAGCCTGCTTCGGATTCTGTGTCTCCCTCTCTCTCTGCCCCTCCCCTGCTCATGCTCTCTCACTCCTTCAAAAATAAATAAACATTTAAATACATATATTTTAATAAAATAAATAAACATTTAAATATATATTTTTTAATCTTTTTCATTTAATTCTAGTATCTCTGCCATTTTGTATTGCTATATATTGATTTTTTTTTTCTAAATTCAGTTTGAGATCTTCTTATTTTTTGGTATGGTGAGTGAATTTTTTCACTGAAACTTTGAAACTTTGGGTATTATGAGACCCTGGATCTCATTTAAACCTTTTATTTTACCTAATTTCTTTTTTCAATTTTTAAAAAATCTTTATTCATTTTTGAGAGACAGAACATGAGCAGGGGAAGAGCAGAGAGAGAGAGGGAGACACAGAATCTGAAGTAGGTTCTAGGCTCTGAGTTGTGAGCACAGAGCCTGATGTGGGGCTTGAACTCATGAACCATGAAATCACGACCTGAGCCAAAGTTTGACGCTCAACCAACTGAGCCACCCAGACACCCCTTTCTTTCTTGTTTTTACTTTTGTGTGTGTGTAGGTTATTTATTAATAAGAGAGAGAAAGCACAGGCAGGGGAAGAGGAGAGAGAGAGAGAGCAAGAGAATTCCACGCAGGCTCCGCACTGTCAGCACAGAGCCTGATGTGAAGCTCGAACCCACAAACGGCGAGATCATGCCCTGAGCCGAAGTCAGACGCTTAATCAACTGAGCCACCCAGGTGATCTTAGCTAATTTCTAGTGATACCCCTCAGGCAGGTGAAGTGGTGGTGCTGTCTCATTACTGCCAGTTAAGGGTAGAAGGCCAGGTTTCCCACTCACCCACCTCTGTTACTACCTGGGGTGGTCTTCCTCCCACTAGTGGGTTGAGGTGAGAATTCTGGCTCCCCACGGGGCCTCCACTGACACCACAGAGTTTGGGCGAGGGGGTTGCCTTGTTATTGCTGGTCAATGGTATGAGTTCTGACTCTCCATCAAGTCTCATCTAACACCACCCCAGTGGGACACCTTGATCCTGTCAGGTAGGTGAAAATTAGGTTCCCCAATGTGGTCTGCACTGATACTGTGGAGGTGAAGAGAGTGAGCTTGGTCACCTATGGATGCAAATGAAAGTCCCGGCTCCCCACTTGGCCTTCTCTGACACCACCCCAGGTGGGAAGGTTGAGGGTCTTCATTACAGTCTGCTGAAGATGGAAGTCTAGGCACCCCATTCAGCCTTTGCTGGTGGGGGTGTAGCCACAGTTCTTTTATGTGTTTGGCTGGAGTAGAATGGCTATTATCTATTCTGTTCTGAAAGTCTACCCCTTTCCTGGTACTTTGGCTAGAGATTGCAGGCTTTTGTTGGGGCTTTGTTTTTTTTTGGGGGGGGGCAGGTGTCTATGCTCACTGGCATTTTCTGGTTGCCAACATTTTCAGCTCCAAGTCTGGGGTATATGAGACAAAAAGAAAACCCAGGGAAATTACCACTATGTTGTTACTTGTACTCTGAGTTACCTAGTCAGTCTGCCTCTGTCTACCTTTCAGTCTTTTTGTATTATATCTATGCCCAGATATGGTTTGAAGAACTATCCTGGTTGGGGAGGAATCAATATAGGTGAGACGGGTGGGCTGCTCATTGGGGTGTCTGCTGCAGTGGGTGGGAGTAGAGGGTATCCAGGGAAGCCTTCTCGATCCAACAGTCCTGGGTTTCTGAAGAAGCTGTCTTTGAATGAACCAAGGGGCGTCAGCTTCTCCAGTCCTTCCCTTGACCTCAGGATCTGTCTTAAGTGAGGGTAGTGTCAGGAGACCTTAAAGAAAGACTGCTAGGAAGCCAAGTAGCAGCAGAAATGGGATGAATTCCTTGTGTTCAATGGACTAATATCCAAAAGCATGGCTCTTTCTAAGAAGTTGTTTAGCCTTTCCCAGCACCTGGGCCCCAGTTTAGAATCACTTGGTTCTGCACATTGCAGTGACGTCCAAACTGCTTTGAATCATCCATTCTACAAGTATTTGTTCAGCATGTCCCATGTCCCATGTCTCATTGCAGCAGGTGCTATGGACTTAATGAGCAAATAGAAGTGTGAATTCTGCCTTCTGGAGGAAAGAGACAGAGATAAGTAGTAATTTTTACATTGTAATAAGTAGATATACAATGACAAACTGATGAGTGCTAGGAAGGAAACTACAGGGAGTTGATAAAGCCTCTCACAAGCTGCCAAGTTACTGTAGTAAGTGTTGAATGTGATGTCGAAAAACAGAAGTTTGCTCATAGAGTTAGTTAAACTCGGGTTACTCAAACATGCTTAAAATTGGTTTTTGGCTCTTCATCACAGCTAGCAATTGATATAGTTTCAATCTAAATAGCTTCTGCTTGGGGCGCCTGGGTGGCTCAGTCGGTTAAGCATCCGACTCCTGATATCAGCTTAGGTCATTATCTTATGGTTCGTGAATTTGAGCCCAGCATCGGGTTCTGTGCTGACAGGACAGAACCTGCTTAGGATTCTCTCTCCTTCTCACTCTGTCCTTCCCCCACTTGCTCTCTCTCTCTCTCTTCCCCCCATCTCTCAAAATAAATATTCAAAAAAAAAATTTAAATGGACTTTGCTTTTGAACCAAAAAGTCTACTGAACTCAAATTATACATGCTGATTACCCTTGTTGATTTGAATTAATTTTTCTCTCCTCAGTATCTAATATGGTTTCTGACTCTTAAAATTGTTTTAATGTTTATTTATTTATGAGAGAAAGGGAGTGACAGTGTGTGAGCAGAGGAAGAGCAGAGAGAGAGGGAGACACAGAATTCAAAGCAGGCTCCAGGTTCTGAGAGGTTAGCACAGAGCCCGACATAGGCTGAATGGTGAGGAATGGTGAGATCATGACCTGAGCCAAAGTCGGACACATAACCAACTGGGCCACTCAGGCGCCCCTACTGTGGGTTCTGACTCTTAAGTGCTTTCTTCCCTTATTACATAAAAAAGAAAATATATACAGGTGCTTGGGTGGCTCAGTCAATTGAGCCTCTGACTTCAGCTCAGGTCATGATCT
The DNA here is from genome assembly GCF_046562875.1 of Panthera onca. Lineage (NCBI taxonomy): Eukaryota > Metazoa > Chordata > Mammalia > Carnivora > Felidae > Panthera > Panthera onca. Next base: position 20,444,625 of record NC_138350.1, read on the forward strand.
CACAGTTCATGAGTTGGAACACCACATCAGGCTTGCTGCTCTCAGCTCAGAACCTGCTTCAGATTTTCTGTCCCCCTCTGTGTCCCTCCCCTGCTTGCACTCTCTTTCTCAAAAATAAAATTAAGCATTTAAAAAATTGAAAAAGAATATATATGTATATATATATATATGTATGTACATACATATGTGTGTGTGTATATATATATATACACGTATATATATATGTGCATATATATATACGTGTATATATAAATATATACTGACAGTATAGTCAAATATCTGAATAGGCCAGAATTTTCAGACCTAAACAGAGGGTTGCATTTGACTGCAGCCCTGGCCCTTAAGTATGCCACATATGGAGACAAGAAATCTTGGCATCCACTTAATAAATATCTTTTCCTGTTATAGAATTTATTTTCTAGTGGGAAATATGCATAATAAGCAGATGATCTACCTGATGTCATGTCAGGTAGTGAGGGGGCCTATGAAGAATGATAAAACAGAAGAAGGAATGAAGTGACATCAGAGGTGCCATTAGAACACAGTGTCATTGAAAGCAGGCAGGGAGGTGTGATTCCAAACAGGTAGCTTCTCCAACACCTATGAGCTGGAGCATGCCCACCCAGATCAAGCTGAAAGGTTAGTGTTAGGGTTACTGTTAGAGTAAGGGTACAAGTACCTGTTTGAGTTCCTGCTTTCAGTTACTTTGGGTAGATGCCTAGGAGTGAAACTGTTGAATCAAAAGGTAATTCTGTGTTTGAACTCTTTGAAGAACTGCCAAACTAGTTTCCACAGCAGCTACATCATTTTACATTTCCATTGACATTGTACAGGGGTTCCAATTTCTCTTCATCCTCTCTAACACTTGTTATTTTCTGTTTATTTGGTTTTTAAAAATTATAGCCATCCTAATGGTTATGAAGTGGTGTTCAAGTCCTTTGCCAATCTTGAAATTGGGTTGTTTTTTTGGTTGTTAAAACCAACCATTTCAAAGTGAAGAATTCAGTGGCATTTAATACATTCACAGTGTTGTACAACCATCATCTCTACTTAATTCGGGAACATTTTCATCACCCCAAAATACAGTAATGTGCATAAGCAGTCACCGGTGTTGCCCATGTTAACAGATGGAGGGGCAGGCTTTGAAGACATTAACCAACTGCTCAAGATGACAATGTATTATGGGCTGAATTGTATCCCCCCAGGACCTTCAGAATGTGACTACCTTTAGAGATAGGGTGATTAAAGAGGTGACTCAGTTAAAATGAAACTGTTAGGGCTGTCTGTCTGGCTCAGTTGGAAGAGCATGTGACTCTTAATCTCGGATCATCAGTCCAAGCCCCACACTGAGTGTAGAGATTGTTAGGGTGGGCTCTAATCCATTCTGAGGGGTGTTTTTTTTTTGTTTTTTTTGTTTTTTTTTTTAATTTTTTTTAACGTTTATTTATTTTTGAGACAGAGAGAGACAGAGCATGAACGAGGGAGGGTCAGAGAGAGAGGGAGACACAGAATCTGAAACGGGCTCCGGGCTCTGAGCTGTCAGCACAGAGCCTGACGCGGGGCTCGAACTCACGGACCGCGAGATCATGACCTGAGCCGAAGTCGGACGCTTAACCCACCGAGCCACCCAGGCGCCCCATGAGGGGTGTTTTTATAAGAAGAAGAAATTTTGGGGCACCTAGGTAGCTCAGTTAGTTAAGATCTGACTTCGGCTCAGGTCATGATCACCATTTGTGAGTTTGAGCCCCGTGTCCGGCTCTGTGCTGACAGCTCAGAGCCTGGAGCCTGGTTTGGAATCTGTGTCTCCATCTCTCTCTCTCTGTCCCTCCCCGGCTCATGCTCTTTCTCTCTCTCTCAAAAATGAATAAGTGTTTGAAAAATGTTTTTAAATTAAAATAAGGAGAAAAAGAATATAATTATAGCAACAAAAAAGGCATGGATTCCATTGATTTTATATCAACACAGTTATATATTGCAATTTTTAATATTTTTTTATAAGGAAGGGGTCCATTAAGGCAACAAAAGCTATAAGGTAGCCTAGCTACCACCATGCACAGTTTGCAAAACAGCTTTAAAAATTGAAAATTGATGGGGCGCCTGGGTGGCTCAGTCGGTTAAGTGTCCGACTTTGGCTCAGGTTGTGATCTCATGGTCCTTGAGTTTGAGCCCCACGTCAGGCTCTGTGCTGACATCTCAGGGCCTGGAGCCTACTTCAGATTCTGTGTCTCCCTCTCTCTCTGCCCCTCTCCCACTCATGCTCTGTCTCTCTCTGTCTCAGAAATAAAATTTAAAAATTTTTTTTAAAAATTGAAAAAAAAAGAATTGAATATCAGGGAATTACAAATTTGTTCTAAAATCCTAGGTCAGCTCTGCCACCTAGTGGTGGTAGGGAAATTTTGGAAGAAACAAATGCCCAGTAGCTGCTGGGCACCCCACCAGGAGCTTTGAAATTGTGCTATATGGTTTCATCCTCACAATCCCATGTAGTAAATGATATCAAGTGTCCAGATAAGTCAATGAGATTCAGGGTACTTAAAGCATTTAGCTAGGGTCACATGACCCTATGGAGCGTTGGTCTCCAGCTGTGGCGCAACACTATGGAGAACCCGGTTTATCTGGATTTCCCATTGTTGAGATGGGCTCTTCCAGTGGTAAGAATTACAGTAGTGCTCCAGGTTTTCCAGTTTGGAGACAGAGCAGAATATTTGGAGAGTTTTACATGGTCAGCATCTTTCATGCTGTCTGCATTTATTTGGAGCCAGACACTGTGCTTAGGGCTATGATGGGGATTGCCTCTAAATGCAGTTTTCTAAGGAGGTTGCATTTTCAAATTAGAGAAGGGATTTGACTGGGCTGCCTCATTCACAGCTCTTTGGAATCACATCTACTCACACACCACCAGCCTCTCTGAAATTAAGGCACTGGGCGTCTCACCCCTCCTAGATATAGGAGCCTTTCCCTACTGAAGGAGGAACAGTGAGGGCAAGCACTGATTGACAGGGAGCATGTTTCAGAGTTTGGGATTGCCTCTTACTTAAACCATTCTGTTAGCCATTTCTTTCTTTCCCTCAAGCTTGAAAAAGTAGGCTCTCACTCACCCACATTACAGTAGAGATGATGCTTTCAGGAGTTATCAATGGCAACTTGGAAGGACTAGAATTGGGTTACTGTTGTCCAAGAGTCCCCCAGAAGCTACTTTAGGGGTAATTCCTTCATTTTGGCCGCAGCATGCAAACTGCACATACCCTATTTCAGGTATATAAGCTACTGCCATCTGTTATTTGCCCCTCTGCACCTACTACATGAAGACAGCTTTTTCTGGGACAGTGAAGATGGCCTGCAGTAAACTCGGCTCCACTGACCTGCCGGCAGGTCATGCTCCACGTTGAGGTCGGCAACACGGCTTTGAAAGAACTGTAATAATGTTCCCTAGGAGGCCAGGAGGTGGAGGAGAGGTCCGGGCACCTGCCTGCCCTCCTCTAGTCCCCTTTTCCTATTCGCAGTTCATTATGGGCCTGTTTGTTTCCAATGCCACATCTGCCTTGTTCTCTCTACATCTCTTCCCTCTCTGTCCCGCGTCCAGTCCCTTTCTCTTCTCCCCATTAAAGAGACACAATCTAGAACTTGTTCATTATTTGAAAATTTTATGGAACAGGATCCCAAATCATGCAAATTTGCCTTAAAATCATAGAACTTCATAGGTGAAAGGAGGCCTTAAAGATTTTACACGTAAAGATTTCACACACACACGTTTATATATGCTTAGCTATGTATATACACATATATAAACATATATGTGTACTTAAAACTTAGGAGGGCTGGAATTTGTGTGTGTGTGTGTGTGTGTGTGTGTGTGTGCGCGCGCGTGCATTCTTAAAATGGAAGAGGTCATATATTGGTGTCTTTCAATTTTGTTGTCATTGTTACTCACTCCCGAAAAGTGTTGTAATGATTACCCTCACCTGAAAAATTGTGCCAGGATTTCTGTTTCTTTTTAAGTTTATTTATTTATTTTTAGTAATCTCTACACTCAATGTGGGGCTCAAACTCATGACCCCAAGATCAAGAGTCACATGCTTTTCTGACTGAGCCAGCTGGGTGCCCCTGTACTGGGATTATTTATTTATTTATTTATTTAGGACAGAGAGAGGGCACGAGTCAGCAATGGACAGAGAGAGATGGAAAGAGAAAGAGAATCCCACACAGGCTCCACACTGTCAGTACAGAGCCAGAAGCGGGGCTCCCTCTCCCTCAGGGGTACCTGGGTGGCTCAGTCAGTTGAGCATCTGACTTCAGCTCAGGTCATGATCTTGCAGTTTGTGGGTTTGAGCCCCACCCATCCGGCTGGCTCTCTTTGTCAGCGTGGAGCCCACTTTGGATCCTCTGTCCCCACCTCTCTTCGCTTCTCCCCCACTCTCTCTCAAAAATAAACATTTTAAAAAATAATAAAAATTCAAACAACCTAATTTTTTAAATGGGAAAAAGACTTGAGCAGACATTTTACAAATGAAGATATATGAATGGTCAGTAAGCACATAAAAAAGTGTTCAACATTATTAATCTCCTGAAAAATACAAAATAAACCATAATGAGATATCACATCACATCCATTAGAATGGCTGAAATTAATGTTGGTGAAAATGTGGAGCAACCAGAACTGACACATTGATGGTAGGAATGTAAAGTGATACAACCACTTTGGAAAACTTTTTGGCAAGTTTTTTTTAAGTTTATTTATTTATTTATTTATTTTTTTAACGTTTATTTATTTTTGAGACAGAGAGAGACAGAGCGTGAACAGGGGAGGGGCAGAGAGAGAGGGAGACACAGAATCTGAAACAGGCTCCAGGCTCTGAGCTGTCAGCACAGAGCCTGACGCGGGGCTCGAACTCACAGACCGTGAGATCATGACCTGAGCCGAAGTCGGCCGCTCAACTGACTGAGCCACCCAGGCGCCCCTTAAGTTTATTTATTTTTAAAAAAATTTTAATGTTTATATATTTTTGAGAGAGAGGGACAGAGTGCGAGTAGGGGAGGGGAAGAAAGAGAGGAAGACACAGAATCTGAAGCAGGCTCCAGGCTCTGAGCTGTCAGCACAGAGCCTGATGGGGGGCTCAAACTCATGAACCATGACATTACAACTTGAGCTGAAGTCCAATGCTTAACCGACTGAGCCACCCAGGCGCCCCTTTTTTGGCAAGTTCTTATAAAATTAAGCACAATGCAGGAATTCCAGCCCCAAGAAAAACAAAAACTTCTGTTCACAAAAATACTTGTACAAGTAAGTTTACAGCAGTCTTATTCATAATAACTCCAAACCAGAACTCAAATGCCTATCAATAGGAGAAGGGGCAAACTGTGGTGTGTTTATATAATCGAATATTACTTGGTGGTAAAAATGACAGAACCAGTACAACAACATGCTCGAATCTCAAAAACACTATTCTAAGCAGAGGAGGCCGAATGCACTGAATGATTCCATTTGTTTAAATTTTAAAAAATTTATGGGGTGCCTGGGTATCTCAGTCAGTTGAGTGTCGGACTTTTGATTTCAGCTCAGGCCATGATCCCAGGATGGTGGGATCAAGTCCTGCATGGGGCTCTGCACTGAGCCAGATGTTGCACTGAGCCAGAATTCTCTCTCCCACTCTGTCCCTCTCCCCCACTCGCATGCTCTCTCTCTCTCTCTCTCTCTCTCTCTAAAATAATTTTTTAAAAATTTAAGTTAAAAAAATATTTAAGATTTTATTTTTTTGAGGGTGGGGGAGGGACAGAGAGAGGCTCCATGCCAGTGCAAAGCCCGATGTGGGGCTTGATCACACGACCATGAGATCATGACCTGAGCCAAAATCAAGAATTGGATGCTCAACTGACTGAGCAACCCAGGCACCCCTAAAGATTTTATTTTTTTAAGTCATCTCTACCCACAACATGGGGCTTGAACTCACTACCTGGAGATCAAGAGTTACATATTCTACTGACTGAGCCAGCCAGGCACCTCAGAATGATCCCATTTTTATGTGAAGTTCAAGAACAGGCTACAGTAATATAGTGCTAGAAGTCAGAACTGTAATTGCCTACAGGTAGCAGGCATTGTGTGGAAGAGATTGAAGGAACATTCTGAGATAATGGTAATGTTCTATATCCTGACTGGGTTAGTGGTTGTGTGGCTCGAGTTGTATTGAAGATTTTTGCATTTCTGTGTATGTAAATTTTATGTAAATAAAAAAAGGCAAATATACATGTTTTAATCTCTTGTGTAATCATTGAAAGACTAGTACAGAAATGATAACTATCAGTTAACACAAGGGAAAGAGTGGAGTAACTAAGAAAGAAACAATGTATCCACAAGTAGGTGAGGAAAAAAAGAGAAAAGAGAATAGAGATCATTTGGCCAAATAGAAACTAGAGTCTATTTAAATCCAAACGTATTGATAATTTAATTGATGGACTAAAAACCCCAATTGAAAGATAAATATTGTCAGACTAAATTAAAAAACAAGAGCTAATAATATGCTGCTTACAAGAGACACACTATATAAGGACACAGAGTTTGAAGATGTAATGATGGATAAAGATGTACTATGCAAACACTAAACCAAAAGCAAAAAGCATGGCAAAGGTGATTAATACCAGCTAGGGCTAGACTTCAAGACAAATAGCATTACTAGAGACAAATAGGGACATTCCTAATGGTTAAAAAAAAGGGGGGGGGGAATTCAGCAGGAAGACATACCAATCTAAAAATTTTTTTTTAAATGTTTATTTATGTTAGAGAGAGAGAGAGATACAGTGTGATCAGGGGAGGGGCAGAGAGAGGGGGAGACACAGAATCTGAAGCAGGCTTCAGGCTCTGAGCTGCCAGCACCGAGCCTGACAGGGGGCTCGAACTCACGAGCTGTGAGATCATTACCTGAGCCACCCAGGTGCCCCCAATCTAAAATTTGTATAAACATTGAAATAATGGGTTTTTAATTTTTTTTTCATTTTATTTGTTTTAGAGAGGGGGGAGGGGCAGAGAGAGAGAGAGAGAGAGAGAGAGAGAGAGAGAGAGAATCTCAAGTAGGCTCCATGCTCAGGGCAGAGCCTGAAGCAGGGCTCCATCTCACGACACTGGGATCATGACCTGAGCCGAAATCAAGAGTTGGACGCTCAACTGACTGAGCCACCCAAACACCCCAGAAATAATGTTAAATAAAAATAGAACTAAAAGGAAAAATAGACAAATTTGTATTACAGTTTGAAGATATGAACATGTGTCTCTCAACTGATAGAACAAGTAAATAAAAATTAGTAGGTTATAGAAGATCTGAAAACCTGATTAATCAGTTTAACTTAATTGAAATATATCTTAAAATTAACCTTATTTGAGCCACCAAAATGATCTCAACAAATACAAAGGATCGAAATTCCAAGTGTGTTTTCTGAACACAGTGGAGTTATGTTAAATATTAATTACAAATAAAAACAAAACTAGATAGGGACACCTGGGTGGCTCAGTAGGTTAAGCGTTACATTGTAGCCCGGGTCATGATCTCACAGTTCATGGGTTGAGACCGTATTGGGCTCTGTGCTGACACCTCAGAGCCTGGAGCCTGCTTGGGATTCTGGGACTCCTTCTCTCTCTGCCCCTCCCCCTTTCACACTCTGTCTTTCTCTGTCTCTCAAAAATAAATAAAAAACGTTAAATTAAAAAAAATTTTTTAAAAACCACGACAAATCCAAAGGCTTTTTAAATTAAGCAATACGGGGTGCCTGGGTGGCTCAGTCGGTTGAGCATCCGACTTCGGCTCAGGTCATGACCTCACAGTCTGTGAGTTCGAGCCCCGCGTCGGGCTCTGTGCTGACAGCTCAGAGCCCGGAGCCTGCTTCAGATTCTGTGTCTCCTTCTCTCTCTCTGACCCTCCCCCTGTTCATGCTCTGTCTCTCTCTGTATCAAAAATAAATAAACATTAAAAAAAATTAAAACAAAAATAAATTAAGCAATACATATTTATCCTAAGAGTCAAAGAAGAAATCACAGCGTACCTTATTTGTTTTGTTTCAGATTTTATTGTTAAGTAATCTTTATACCCAATGTAGGGCTCGAGCTCACAACCTTGAGATCAAGAGTTGCATGCTCCACCAACTGAGCCAGCCAAGTGCCCTCACAATGTACTTTAATATATTGAGATGAATACATATAGACTTGTTGAATTACTGTGTTGTATACCTGAAACTAATGTAATGTGTGAACCATGCTTCAAATAAAAATAAATAAAATCTGGGGTGCCTGGGTGGCTCAGTAGGTTAAGTGTCCGACTTTGGCTCAGGTTGTGATCGTAGCGATTTGTGGGTTTGAGCCCCACATCGGTCTCTGCACTGATGGTGTGGAACCTGATTGGGATTCTCTCTCTCTGCCCCTCCCCCACTTGTGTGCATGTACTCACTCTCTCAAAATAAATAAATAAATAAAATAATTAAAAACTTTTTTTAAAAGGTATTTGGGAGACACCTGGCTGGCTCAGTGGGTAGTGTGCAAGTCTTGATCTCAGGGTTGTGAGTTCCAGCCCCACACTGGGTTGTAGAGATTGCTTAAAAATAAAATCTTAAAAAAATGCATTTTGAGCTGAATAATATTGAAAATATGATAGCTCAAAAGAGAAGGTATAGCTAAGCCTGTACTTAGAAATAACTGGGTTTTTGTTGGTTTGTTTTGTTTTAGAGGAGATAGAAGTTTACTGAATAGACCACAACAGAGTGGTGTGCAGGACAGCAGAGATGAGGCTCTCTGCCTGTACTCAGAAAGAAGTTATAGGGGCACCTATTATACTGGGTGGCTCAGTCGGTTAAACGCTTGACTTCAGCTCTGGTCATGATCTCACCGTCCGTGAGTTTGAGTCCCACATCTGGCTCTGTACTGACAGCTCAGAGCCTGGATCCTGCTTCCGATTCTGTCTCCTTCCCTCTCTGCCCCTCCCCTGCTCATATTCTGTCTCTCTCTCTCTCTCTTAAAAATAAATAAACATTAAAAAAAGAAAGAAGTTATAGACTAAAATGTATATATTAGAAAAGAATCCTGAAAGACAAATGCTCAAAGTACTCTCAGAAATTGTCCATCGATGGATGAATAGATAAAGAAGATGTGGTACATATATACAATGGAGTATTACTCGGCAATCAAAAAGAATGAAATCTTGCCATTTGCAACTATGTGGATGGAACTAGAAGGTATTATGCTAAGTGAAATTAGTCAGAGAAAGACAAATATCATATGACTTCACTCATATGAGGAATTTAAGATACATACAGAATAAGGGAAGGGAAGCAAAAATAATATAAAAACAGGGAGGGGGACAAAACATGAGACTCTTAAATATAGAGAACAAACAGAGGGTTACTGGAGGGGTTGTGGGAGGGGGGATGGGCTAAATGGGTAAGGAGCATTAAGGAATCTACTCCTGAAATCATTGTTGCACTGTATGCTAACTAACTCGGATGTAAATTTAAAATAATAATAATAATAATAATAATAATAATAATAATAAAAAAGTTTTCTCAGACAGCATAGGGTGGCTTAGTCAGTTAAGGATCCAACGCTTGGTTTCAGCTCGGTTCATGATCTCACAGTTTGTGGAATTGAGCCCCGAGTTGGGCTCTGCACTGACAGCAAGGAGCCTGCTTGGGACTCTCTCTGTGCCTCTCTCGCGTGTGCTCTCTTTCTCTCTCTCAAAATAAATAAATATTAAAAAAAAAAAGACGGACACCTGGCGGACTCAGTCAGTTGAGCATCTGACTTCAGCTTAGGTCATGATCTCACAGTTCGTGAATTCAAGCCTCACATCGGGCTCACTGCTGTCAGCCTGTCAGCACAGAACCTGCTTTGGATCCTCTGTTCCCCTCTCTCTGCCCCTTCCTCGCTTGTGCTCTCCCTCCCAAAATAAATAATTAAAAACAAAGAAAGAAAAGGACAGCACATTGAACCCAAAGAAAGTAGTAAGAAGTAACATAGCTAAGCTGTTATTAATAAAATAAAATAAAAAAACAAATGTACAATAGAGCAAATAACCAAAGTTAAAATGCGTCCTTTGAGAAAATAATAACATTAATAAACTTTTAGCAAGACTGATCATGAGGAGGAAAAAAAAAGGAAGAAACTTCATAAATTCACCAATGTCAGGAAAGAACATAAGTACCTCACTAAAAATCCTATAGACATCAAAAAGAATGTAAAAGAATGTTAAGTTTATGCCAATTAACTGAAATTTTATTTTATTTTATTTTATTATTTTTTAATGTTTATTTATTTCTGAGACAGAGACTGAGCATGAGTGGGGGAGGGGCAGAGAGAGAGAGGGAGACACAGAATCCGAAGCAGGCTCCAGGCCCTGAGCTGTCAGCACGGAGCCTGATGCGGGGCTCAAACTCACAAACTGTGAGATCATGACTTGAGCCAAAGTCGGTTGCTCAACCGACTGAGCCACCCAGGCGCCCCCAATTAACTGAAATTTTAGATAAAATGAATAAATTCCTAGGAAAAAAGACAATTTACCAAACTGACACAAGAATAGAAAATCTGAACAAATACCCATGTATTAAAGTTTTTAAAAATTTTTTATTTATATTTGAGAAAGCTACAAAGAGCAAGCAGAGGAGAGGCAGATAGAGAAGGAGACAGAATCCTAAGCAGGCTCCACACCATCAGTGCAGAGCCCGATGTGGGGTTCGAACCTACAAACTACAAGGTCATGATCTGAGCCAAAATTAAGAGTCAACGCTAAATCGACTGAGCCACCCAAGCATCCCATAAAGGTTTTTTGTTTTTGTTTTTTTTAAAGATTTTATTTATTTATTTATTTATTTATTTATTTATTTATATTATTTTTTTTTAAGATTTTATTTTTAACTAATCTCTACACCCAATGTGGGGCTTGAACTCATGACCCGGAGATCAAGAGTCTTGTGCTTTTCTGACTGAACCAGCCAGACACTCCACATCTTGAAACTTATTCAATCTGTAATTGAGTCTGCCCTCCATACCCACATAGCTTTGCTAATGAATTCTTCCAAATTTTAAGGAGGATGTAACACTAATCTTATACTTTCCAGATAATTGAAAAAGAGAAGTGTACATTCATTTATGATAACAAAAACATGATAAGGGTATAACAAGAAAGAAAGAAAGAAAGAAAGAAAGAAAGAAAGAAAGAAAGAAAGAAAGAATTCTTCCAAATTTTAAGGAGGATGTAACACCAATCTTATACTTTCCAGAGAATTGAAAAAGAGAAGTGTACATGCATTTATGATAACAAAAACATAACAAGGGTATAACAAGAAAGAAAGAAAGAAAGAAAGAAAGGGAAAAAGAAAGAACGATAGAAAGAAAGAAAGAAAGAAAGAAAGAAAGAAAGAAAGAAAGAGTGAGAGAGAGGGAGGGAGGGAGGAAGGAAGAAAGAAAGGAAGGAGGAAAGGAAGAGGAAAGAAAGAAAGAAAATAACAGTCCATTCTCTCTCACAAAGTAGATGCAAAAAACCTAAACAAAATATTAGCAAATTGAATCTAGTGATATATAAAAGATGATAATACACCATGACCAGCAATGCAAGGTTGATTTAACTATGAAAATCAATAGACAAATGAATAGCCACAGGCAAAAGAATGAAGTTGGTTCCTTACCTCACACCATGTACAAAACTTAACTCGTAAAAAAATTATTTTAAAAAGTTGGCGGGGGGTGCCTGGGTGGCTCAGTCAGTTAAGCATTTGACTTTGGCTCAGGTCATGATCTCATGGTTCATGGGTTCGAGCCCTGCATCGGGCTCTGTGCTGACAGCTCTGCTTTGGATTCTGTGTCTCCCTGTCTCTCTGCCCCTCCCCTGCTTGTGCTCTGTCTCTTTCTCTCAAAAAAGAAATAAACATTAAAAATATATATACAAAAAAACCTTAACTTAAAATGAATCAAAGTGTTGGGGTGCCTGGGTAGTTCAGTCAGTTAGGTGTCCAACTCTTGTTTTTGGCTCAGATCATGATCTCTCAGTTTGTGGATTTGAGCCGCATGTTAGGCTCTGCACTGACAGCTCGGAGCCTGTTTGTGATTCTCTCTCTCTCCCTCTCTCTGCACCTCCCCTGCTCACTTGCTCTCTCTCTCAAAATAAAGAAAAACATAAAAAAAAAAAAAAAAAGAACCAAAGCCTTAAATGTGAGAGCTTAAACTATAAAACTCTTAGGGGCACCTGGGTGACTTAGTTGGTTAAACATCTAACTTCGGCTCAGGCCATGATCTCACGGTCCATGAATTTGAGCCCCACATGGGGCTCTGTGCTGACAGCTCAGAGCCTGGAGACTGCTTTGGATTCTTTGTCTCCCTCTCTCTCTGCCCCTCCCCTGCTTGCACTCTGTCACTCTCTCTCAAAAATAAATAACATTGAAAAAAAAAACTCAGAAGAAAACATAGGTGTAAATCTTCATAAGCTTGATTTTGGCAAATGTTTCTTAGATATGACGTCAAAAACATAAGCAACAAAAGAAAAAGTAGATAAATCGGACTTCTTCAAAATTAAAAACTTTCATGCTTCAAAGGACACCATCAAGAAATGAAGATACAACCCATAGAATGGGAGAAAACATCACATATCTGATAAAGGATTTGTATCTAGAATATATAAAGAACTCTTACAGCTCAGTAATAAAAAGGCAACCCAATTTAAAAATGAAAAAGGATCTAAATAGACATTTCTCCAAGGGAGATATGTAAATAGCTAATAAACACATGAAAAGATGCTCAACATCATTAGTCACCAGGGAAATGCAAATCAAAACCATAATGAGATACCACTTCATACTCATTAAGATGGACATGATAATAATTTTAAAAAGACAAAATAGCAAGTGTTGTCGAGGTTGTGGAGAAATTGAAACCCTCATACACTGCTTGTGGGTATGTAAAACGCAACCATCTTGGCAAACAATCTGGCAGTTCCTCATGCAATTAACAATAGAGTTAATGTACAAGCCAGCAATTCTACTCCTAGGTATATACACAAGAGAAAACATTGAAAATATTTAAAATATTTGAAAATATATGTTCATACAATAAATTATATATGAATGTTTATAGCAGCATTATTCACGATTTCCAAAAGATAGAAATGGCCCAAATGTCCATCAACAATGAATGGATAAACAAATGTGGTATAGCCATACAATGGATTATTGTTTGGCAATAAAAAGAAATGAAGTACTGACAGATGTTACAACATGGATGAACCTAGAAAACATTGTGCTATGGGGTGCCTGGGTGACCTCCTATCAAGTTAGGCATTCTACTCCTGATTTTGGCTCAGGTCATGATTCACAATTTGTGAGGTTGAGCCCTGAGTTGAGCTCTGTGCTGACATCCGGGAACCTGCTTGGGATTCTCTCTCTCCCTCTCTTTCTCTCTCTCTTTCTCTCCTGTGCTCGCTGTCTCTCTCAAAATAAATAAACTTGAAAGAAAGAAAGAAAGAAAGAAAGAAAGAAAGAAAGAAAGAAAGAAAACATCATGCTAAGTGAAAGAAGCCAGTTACAAAAGTTCAAATATTATTTGATTCCATTCATATGAAAATCCAAAATAGGAAAATCTACATAGACAAAAAGTAGATTTCTTATTGCTTAGGTCTGGGGAGGTGAGAATGGGGGCATGACAATGATAGCTAAAAAGTGTGGGCTTTCTTTTTGGGGTGATGAAAGTGTAATTCATTATGGTGAACCACACTATACCTGTGAATATACTAGAAACCATTGAGTTATACACTTAAAATGGGTGAATTGTAACATGTGAATTTATATTTTGATACATTTGTTTTAAAAAATAAAAGAAAATCAATCTAATTTACCACATTAACAGAATTTAGTAGGAAAAAAGCCCAACAATATATGGTAATCCTAAAAAATGCCCAAATGTACATTTGTATACACTCATAATAAGCATTTTGCACGTGCTAAGAATAAAAGGGAAGGCCTTTTTTTTTTTTTTTTAGTGTTTATTTATTTTCGAGAGAGAGAGAGAGACAGAGTGCAAGTGGGGAGAATCAGAGAGAGAGAGGGAGACACAGAATCTGAAGTGGTCTCCAGGCTCTGAGCTGTCAGCATAGAGCCCGACATGGGGCTCACACTCACAAATGGTGAGATCATAATCTGAGCCGAAGTTGGACGCTTAACCAACTGAGCCACCCAGGTGCCCCTAAAAGGGAAGACTTTTTTTTTAAGTTTATTTATTTATTTATTTTGAGAGAGAGTGTGTGCACATGTGCGGGGAAAGGGCAGAGAGAAAGAGAGAGAGAGAGAGAGAGAGAGAGAGAGAGAGAGAATCTCAAGTAGGCTCAGCACTGTCAGCACAGAGCCCAACATGGGGCTCTAACTCAGAAACTGTGAGATCATGACCTGAGTCGAAGAAATCAAGAGTCGGACGCTTAACCAGCTGAGCCACCCAGGCACCCCAGAAGGGAAGACTTTTAATCAGAAAAATATCTACTATAAACACCTACACCAAACATCTTATTAGATATAAGCTCAAATATAAATATCAAGTATATTTCTGTATTCCAGCAATAAATAGAAATAAAAAATTTTAAGCATCTTTATTGAGATGTAGTCCACATACCATATAATTCACCCATTTTAAGTTGACAATTCAATGGTTTTGAGCATATTCACACTTATGTATATCATCACCACAGTCAATTTTAGAACATTTTCATCTACCCCTTAAAAATCTCATACTCTTCCTTATCCCCCATCCTCTCAGTCCCTTTTCCCCAGCCCTAGGCAATCACTACTCTGCTTTCTTTCTCTGTAGATTTCTCCATTCTGGATATTTCATATGAATGGAATAATACAATATGTGGTCTTTGTGCATGGTTTCTTTCACTTAGCATCATATTTTCAAGGTTCACCAATGTTATGACATGTATTGGTTCTTCATTCCTTCTTACAGCCAAATAAATAATATTCCATTGTATGAATGTACCATATTTTGTTAATCTGTTCCATATCTATGTCAGTTTGATGGACATTTGTGCTGTTTCTACACAGCATAAAAACCTTTGTGGACAGGTTTTTACATTTTCATTTCTCTTGGGTATATTCCTACAAATGGAATTGCTGGGACATACTGCAGCGACTCTCTATATTTTTTTTTAAAACGTGTATTTCTGAGACAGAGAGAGACAGAGCATGAACGGGGGAGGGTCAGAGAGAGGGAGACACAGAATCCGAAACAGGCTCCAGGCTCTGAGCTGTCAGCACAGAGCCCGATGCGGGACTTGAACTCACGGACCACGAGATCATGACCTGAGCCGAAGTCGGCCACCCAACCGACTGAGCCACCCAGGCGCCCCAGCGACTCTATATTTAATCGAGGAACTGCTAGATTGTCTTCCAAAGAGGCTGCATCTTTTTACATTCCTACCAGTGGAGGATGAAGTTTGTGATTTCTCTGCATTATATCCTTATCAACATTTGTTACCAGCTGATTTAAACAAACTGTGATAAAGTATACACAATATTTTTAAGTGTGTAATTCAGTGATATTAAGTATATTCACAATGTTAGTCAACAAGTGCCACTATTTCCAGAACTTTTCCATCATCCCAAACAGAAACTCTGTATCCATTAACTCCCTAATCTCCCCTCCTCTCAACCTCTTGGGTAACCTCTATTCTACTTTCTGTTTATAAATTTGCCTATTCTAGGTACTTCATGTGGCATCATACAATATTTGTTTCTTTGTGTCTGACTAATTTTACTTACCATAATGTAATTAAAGTTTATATATTTCATTATATGGATATATCGCATTTTGTTTATCCATTCATTTATTAATCTGCTTTCTGGCTCTTGTGATAATGCTGCTATGAATGTTGGTATACAAGTATTTGAGTCCCTGCTTTCAATTCTTTTGAGTATATACATATAGGAGTGAAATTGCTGGATCATATGATAATTCTATGTTTAACTTTTTGAGGAATCACCAAATTGTTTTCCATAGCAGCTGTACCATTTTACCTTATCACCAGCAATGCACAAGGATACTAATTTTTCCACATCCTTACCAACACTTGTTATTTTCCATTAAAAAAAATTATAATAGCCATTCTATTGGATGTGAAGTTGGTATCTTATTGGGGCTTTGATGTGCATTTCCCTAATGACTAGTGATGTTGAGGATCTTATTAGCCATTTGTATAACGTCTTTGGAGAAATATCTGTTCAAGTTTTTTGTCCATTTTTTATCTGAGTCGTTTTGTTTTTTATTATTATTTTTTCAAGTTTATTTATTTATTTTGAGAGAGAGAGAGAGAGAGAGAGCACGCACATCGGGGAGGGGCAGAGAGAGAAAGAGAGAGAATCCCAAGCAGGCTCCTTGAAGAGCCTGACGGGGCTCAATCTAACTAACTGTGAGATCATGACTTGAGCTGAAATCAAGAGTCAGACACTTAACCAATTGAGCCACCCAGGCACCATGTTTGTTTTTTATTATCGAGTTTTAGGAGTTCTTTATATATTCTGGATACTAGATGCTTATCAGATAGATACAGGATTTACAAATATTTTCTTGGATTCTGTGGGTTGTCTTTGATTTCTCTTGATAGTGTTCTTTGGTGCACAAAAGTTTTTAATTTTGATGAAGTCCAATTGATTTATTTTGTTGTTGTTGCCTGCGTTTTGGTGTTATATTCAAGAAATTACTGCCGAATCCAATTATCATGAAGATTTCCTTTATGTTTTCTTTTAAGAGGTTTATAGTTTTAGTTCTTAAGTTTAGGTCTTCAAATCATTTTGAGTTACTTTTTGTATAAGTTATAAGGTAAGGGTCCACTTCATTTGCATGTGGATATTTGTTGTCCTAAATGTGCTTCATTTTGAAACAACCCCGCCCCCTCCTTCTGAGTTACTACTCTCAATTGAATAGTAAAACCAATTGTATACTTCTTTTTTTCTCAGTCTTTTAAGGCTCATAGAGGGAGGTGTCTCCCCTCCAACAGGAAATCTGATGCTCCATGGAAGGGTTGCTTGTGTTCTAGTTGAGCTTAAATAACCACACAGAAATAATTGCAGGCACCAGGCAATACATTCCTCTTGTGTCAAATGTCTGAAAGCAACTGTAATTAGCAGAATAGGGGAGGAAAAAGTGGAGGTGTATTTCTCCAGTTTGGGAAAAAAGGAGACAGTGGGCACGCAAAGTGCTCAGAACAGACCCTGGCACTTAGGAAGCACGGAATAAATGGTAACTGAGCGGTGGACCCTCTTAACTTCCCCGTCTGTAAATAAGGGAATTGGCTAAGTTGATACATTCTCGGGCCTTGGGTGATTCATTTTCCAGGCGCACGGGGAAACGGAAGCCAGAGGAAAGAAAGAAGCCTGGCGACTCTGCGCCCAGGCCCGGATTTAGCACAGCAGGTAACTACCCACCTAGCTCTGGAGGCGACCCAACAGCCAGGCTGATGGGGCGGGCAGCGGCCAAGGGGAGGGGCTTACCCGTCTCCGCCCACACCCCACCGTTTTCCTTATTGGCCCCGTGAGCTCGATAACTCGTGACGTCACACGTGTGCGCCACGAGTGTGGAAAAGGGGGCGTGGCCCACCGAGAAGGAGGAGACAAGATGGCGACGTCCGTGGGGCCGCGGTGCCTGAGGTTGCTGCGCGGTGTCACGTCGTGGCGGAACAGGTATAGCTGCTTGGGGAGGTTGCCTCAGGGCCGGAGGCAGCTTAGACCGAACCGGAGTCGGGAGGAGGAGTCGTTTCCCTATTACGGGCTCGACCTGAGGAGGGGTCGGGTGGAGACGGCGCCATCCACCTTCGCCTCAATCAGGTGGGACTCCCGGCGTGTAGGGAGGTCCGGGTTTAGTTGGGGCTGGCCTGAGCGCTCTCGCTTTGCCTTTTACAGCTAAGTGGAAGTCCAGAAGGGAGAAAAACAAGAAAACCAAACAAAACAGATGGTTGCCTGCCCGCCACTAGAGTCGAGGCTGGACTGAACGCTTTCGGGATTTGTGTTCCTGGAAGGGCGACAAGATGTGGGAAGAGCTTTGGACTGAAAGTTGGGGTCTTTACTTTGGATTCTTGGTGTTTGAAGCGAAGAGGTTGGATTCAGTAATCGCAAATAGTCTGTTAAGAAATTAGGTCTTGGTTACTCTGGTTGACTCCCAACTGTTAAGTTCTTAGAGTTGGAAGAGACGTGAGAGGTCATCTAAATCCAGCTATTTTTGGAATTGTGGAAATTGAGGCCTTGAGAGAGGGAGGGACTTGCTCATTTTTACCCAGCCAATTAGTAGCAGAGTCCGGACCCCGACCAGGCTACCTCTGTCTCTCACTCAAGGACCTTTCCCTTAGGCTGTCCACCATGAGGGCATTTATTATCCACAAATAGCTAGGGACCATTTGGACTCTCAGAAAATGGATTAAAATGTGGGTAGCTATGACTCAGAGTCGGCTGCTTGGTGTCATTTCAAAGTGAGAAGGTTTGGAGACGCATAGTGATTTTTGTTTTTCTGGCAGGGTTAATTTTGTCAGCATTGACCAAAACTTGCTCTATGACCAGAGGTGACCTATCATTGTGATTTGGGGAAATAAAAGGATACTGGATTTGGACTGAAAGTGAGCAGAAACTGATTGTCCTTACCATGAAAGCTTTACTCTCCTATCATGGACTATTTCAGAAATGGTGTAGTTCTCTCAGGAGGGGGCTCTGCAACGTGTGGTAACAGTTGGGATTTGGAAAGGAGGGTGTCTGCTTTCGATATTAATACCAGATGTGCTGTTTATCAGTCAGCCGTGAATTCACCTAAACTGTGTCATGAGTTAGAATGACTAAAAAATGGCATTCCTAAAATATTTTTTTAGATGAGGAGGAAGATTTACTCGCTCACCATCATTAAAAAAAAGGGTTGGAGGTGGGGAGTCCTACTTTAGTATTAATATAGGTAAATGAGATTGGATTTAGGTGCAGTGATTGGAAAGGATGAGGATTTGGGTACAATAAGAGCTTTTAATTTTCAAAGGTATTATATATTGTTGATAACAAATACCAAAACAGCATTTTCATAGGCTTTAAAGCATGGCTGTGAGACATACAGATGAAAACCTCATATTGCAGGGGAGTTTTACAGTTACTGGGTGACGTGTGGCAGGTGATAGAACAAAGAGAAAACAACGTCTTGGGTGATAATTAAGGGCCATGTTTCCCAAATTTGTTTGATAAAATAATAGGGTAGGTATTTATTAGAAATTGAGATTCCCAGATATATTCCCATCCTGCTGCCAAATTCAGATTTACTAGGTGTAGTAGCTTGGGACTGCAAGTGTCTTGGATGACTCTTAGGTTCAGGCAAGCATACACTGACTCCTTAGTACCTAAGGAGTGGTTGGCTTGTACAAGGCTTTCATTCAGAAATATTGACATTCCTACCACTGCAAACCATGGTGCCAGGGACCATGGGGGAAAGGAACAACAAAGACAGGAATTAAAAATACAGCATTTGGAATGGGCTTTTTGTTTAAAGAATTTTGCAGTCTAGTAGAAGAGAGAGAAAACACTCAACTAAACACTAACACAAGATAGAATGTGGAATAAGGCCTTCAGGAGGTCTGCCAGTTCATTTTTAGAAAAGCTTCGTATGTTCAGAAAGCAGGAGCGATTCTCCCTCTCTCTGCTCCTCCCCCACTCATGCTATGTCTCTCTCTGTCTCTCAAGAATGAATAAATGCTAAAAAAATTTTTTTTAAAAAATGGGGGTGCCTGGGTGGCTCAGTTGGTTAAGCTCCTACTCAGCTCAGGTCATGCTCCGAGAGTTCAAGCCTGCGTCAGGCTCTGAGCTGTCAGCACTCATACCCTGTCTCTTTCTGTCTCTCAAAAATGAATAAATGTTAAAAAAAAAAAAAAGGGGAGGGGGCAGGAGAGATAGAAGGATTATAGTTAAAATGTCACCACCAGGGATGATGTTAAAAGATTTTAAGTTTACATGACTTTAATTCTATTTTTTTAATTTTTTTTTTTTTTTTTTTTTTTTTTTTTTTTTTTTTTTTTGAGAGAGAAAGAGAACACATGAGGGATGGGCACAGAGAGGGAGACAGAGGATCTGAAGCAGGCTCCACGATCCCAGAGCAGAGCCTGATGTGGGGCTTGAACTCACAAACCATGAGATCATGACCTCAGCTGAAGTTGGATGCTTAATTGACTGAGCCACCCAGGTGCCCCAAAAGTGTTTTTTAACCATGACAGTATGGCCATAGACCAGTCAGTGTGGATACTCGTCATAGGCAGTTTTTTTTTAAAGTAATCTCTACTCCCACAACGTGGGGCTTAAACTCATGACCCCAAGACCAAGAGTTGCTTGTTCCACTGACTGAGCTAGCCATGGGCCCCTGGTCATAGACAGTTGATATAGCCATCCCAGTGTGTGCCAGCTGAACATAAACTCTGTTACTTTAAAAAATAGTAATGGGGTGCACCTGGGTGTCTCAGTGGGTTAAGTGTGCAGCTCTTGATTTTGGCTCAGGTCATGCATCTCTTGGTTCGTGAGATTGTGCTCCTGCTGTCAGTGTGAAACCTGCTTGGGATTCTCTCTCTCCCTCTCTGCCTCTTCCCTGCTCATGCTCGGGCTCCTTCCCTCTCTCTCTCTCTCAAACATAAATAAACATTTAAAAAGTAGTAATATGTAGCTAGGTGCTGGTTTTTTATGATTATCTCATGTAGTGTCAATGGGATCCTGTTTTTACAGGTGGGGAAATTGAGGCATAGAATTAATTGAGTTTCCTAAAGTCACATTGCTAATGAGTGGCAGTAAGTCATGCATTCAGACTTATGTGCTCACTCATGGGTTTTAATCACCTGCGTGCAGCATGCCCACTTGAGTCACCACCTAGAAGAGTCAGCTGATTGAATTTATCCATTCATCCTTCTGGGGTTTAATCTCACCATTGAGATTGGAGTTCAGTGGGAAGGCAGGCAAAGTAAACAAATAGGTGATATATATATATATATATATATATATATGTATATATATATATATATATGTACATATATATATATATACATATATATATATATACATATATATATGTACACACACACACATACATACATACATACATATACATACATACATATACATACACACACACACAATCTTTTCGTTTCAGGTAGTGAGAAGTGCCATGAAAAAAATAAAGGAAGGTGATTAAAGGGCACATGGTAGTCAGGTAAGACAAACTGAGAAGGGAACATTTCACAGAGAACTGAATGATGAGGGAGTGAGCCACATAGAAGGGTGTGCCCATTAGAACAAACAGCAAATGCAAGGGTGTGGAAAGAGGCAAAGGTGTGATGAGTACTAGGAGTGGCAACTGGAATGAGTAAGGAGGAGACAGAAAGCAGTAGGATATCTGAGAATCCAGCAAGGACCGAGTACATGGGGTCTGGTCTTTTCTGTTTTGAAAAGGTCACTCTGGCTGTTTTGTGGTGAATAGGATATAGAGGGCCAAGAGTGGAAAGTGGAGAACAGACTTTCTCAATCACTTAAGAGAATCAGGTGTCTTGGGTTAGGGTGTGAGTAGTGGTGGCAATGAGAAATAGATATATTTATATACATCTATATATCTTTATATCTATGCGTGTGTGTGTATAATTTTTTTTTACATTTTTTTTTTTTTTTTTTTTTTTTTAGTAATCTCTACACCCAACATGGGGCTCGAATTCATGACCCCGAGAACAAGTCGCATGCTCTTCCAGCTGAGCCAGCCAGGTGCTCCTAGACAGATAAATATATTTTAAAGGTAGAGTCTTCCTGTCTTGCCAGTGGATTGAATGTGGATAATGAGAGAGAAATGTCTTCTATATGAATGAGTCTCAGGGTTTTGACTTGTGTAGCTGTGTAAAGGGTGCCTTTTGCTGAAATGGTATATTATAGTAATGCTGCTATGGTAACAGGTAAACCCCAGCATCTCAGTGACTTAACACAGTGAAAGTTTATGTCTTGGGGCACCTGGGTAGCTCAGTTGGTTAAGCATCTTACTCTTGATCTTGGCTCAGGTCATGATCTCATGGTCTGTGAGTTCAAGCCCCGCATGGGGTTTTGTGCTGACAGCATGGAGCCTGCTTGGAATTCTTTCTCCCTCTCTTTCTGCCCCTCCCCTGCTTGCTCTCTGGCTCTCTCTCTCAAAAATAAACTTTTGAAAAAAAAAATCTTAAAGTTCTCATCACAAGAAAAAAATTTTGTTAACTGTATGGTGACAGATGTTAACCAGACTTATTGTGGTGATCTTTTCACAGTATATATACATATTGATTTATGTTGTATACCTGAAACTAACAATGTTATATGTCGATTATACCTCAGTAAAAAAGAGAGAAAGGGGTCAGTTGTGGCAGATGCTCTGTGAGAGGTCAAATAACACGAGACTCAAGAAATATGCATTGGTGTTGGCAACCTGGAAGTTGTTGGTGACCTTGACAAGAGGTGACATGGTTGAAACAAAAGCTTGGTTGAGCAGGATTAAGAGAGGGTTAGAGGTGAGGAAATAGTGCCAGTGAACATAGCTCTTTTTTTTTTTTCTTTACTTTTTATTTTAATTCCAGTTAATGTACAATGTTATATTAGTTTCAGATGTACAGTGATTCAACACTTCCATACAACACATGCTGCTCATCATGTGACAAGTGCACTGTTTTTTTTTTTTCTTTTTAATTTTTTAAATGTTTATTTTTTGAGAGATGGGGAGGGACAGAGAGAGAGGGAGAGAGAGAATCTCAAGCAGGCTCTGCATTGTCAGCACAGCCTGACACGAGGCTCAAATCCACAAACTGTGAGATCATGACCTGAGCTGAAACCAAGAGTCAGATGCTTAACTGACTGAGCCACCCAGGTGCCCCCTCTTTTTTTTTTAAGTTTGCTTATTAATTTTTGAGAGAGAGTGTGCGGGTGAGTCGGGAAGGAGCAGAGAGAGAGAGAGAGCAAAAGAGAGGATCCCAAGGATCCCAAACAGAGGATCTCCCAGGGCAGGGCCTGATGTGGGGCTCTAACTCACAGACCTTGGGATCATGAACCAAAATCGAGTTGGACACTCAACCAATTGAGCCACCCAGGTGCTTCGTGACAAGTACACTCCTTAATCCCCATTACCCATTTAATCTATCCCCTACACACCTCCCTCTGGTAACAACCAGTTCTCTTAATGTTTTGTTTCTTAAATTCCATATATAAGTGAAATCATTTGTTATTTGTCTTCCTCTGACTTATTTCGCTTAGCATTATACTCTCTTGCTCCGTTCGTGTCATTGTAAATGGGAAGATTTCATTCCCTCTGAGGGCCAAATACTATTCCATTGTATATGTATACCATATATTCTTTAACCATTCATCAGTCAATGGACATTTGGTCTGCTTCCATATCTTGGCTATTGTAAATAATGTTACTATAAACATAGGGCTGCATGTATCCCTTTGAATTAGTGTTTTTGTATTCTTTGGGAAATACCCAGTAGTGTAATTCCTGGATTGTAAGTTCTATTTTTAACTTTTTGAGGAACCTCCATACTGTTTTCTACAGTTGCTGTACCAGTTTGCATTCCCACCAGCAGTACAAGACAGTTTCATTTTCTTCACAGCCTTGCCAACACCTGTTGTTTCTTGTGTTTTTGATTTTAGCCATTCTGACAGGTGTGAGGCGATATTGCTTTGTAGTTTTGATTTGCCTGATGATGAGTGCCTTTTCACGTGACTGTTAGCCATCTGTATATCTTCTTTGGAGAAATGTCTGCTCCTGTCTTCTGCCCATTTTTATTTGGATTATTGGTTTTTTTGGGTGTTGAGTTTTTAAGTTCTTTAATATTTTTTGGATACTAACACTTTATTGGATATATCATCTTCTTCCATTCCATAGGTTGCCTTTTAGTTTTGTTTCCTTTGCTGTGCAGCTTTTTATTTTGATGTAGTCCCAATAGTTTGTTTTTGCTTTTGTTTCCCTTGCCTCAGGGGTCCTATCTAGAACCAAGTTGCTACAGCCAATGTCAGAGAAGTTACTGCTTGTGTTCTAGGATTTTTACAGTTGACAGTGCATGTAGCTCTTTTTAAGAGCTTGTTATGAAGGAGAGAAGAAAAGTGGGGTGGAAGCTAGAGAAGGGTCCATGGTAGACAGTGTTTATGTAAGATTGGAGAATATACAGCATTTATCTCAGGATACGAATGATCCAGTTATAAAAGACTAACTAGTGTAATGGGGTATTTGCCAGGCATTTTTTTCCAGGAGCCGGGGTTACAGAGGTGTATGAGAGAACTGAGCTCTGTGTTCTTGGGCAGGCGTGCTGAGGTGAAGGCCCATATGCAAGACAAACCACCTGAGTGCTGTGTGTCTGGTTACAGTGGATAGACCATTATCTCCCATTTGTACCTCCCCAGCCAAGGGAAGAAAAGCCTTATTCAGCAGTCTGCAAACATTCTTTTAGTTGGGGGGTTCAGCATTCATTCTGGAACACAATACAGCAGTGTACAGAACACAACAATGTACCTTTAGTCAGTTTTTACACTTCTTGTTCTAATTCTGTTTGGAAAGCAGGGTTTGAGGCTTTTAGCTTTTGTAGTGGGAGTTTCCAGTCTTAGAGATGAGCATTGTTCACTGCTGAAAGAACATTCATATACTGAAACATACCCTTTGTGTTAATAGCTGTACATCTCTCTGGCCTTAGTGGTGATGATTATCATGATTCCATACTTTTTCTCTATACGAACCTGACTTGCCTGTGGGAGAATCAGATTCTCCCACATATTAGCACCATGCTGTGACGGTGTTTTTAAGTCAATTTCAAGTAAAAGAAAAAAAACGTGCCTAAATCTGATCATGTTTGCAGGCTATGTATATAAGACATAACTACTAAATATCCATGAAAATGTGTATTATTGTATGAAGGTCATAAATGTAGTTTTATTTTCCATAAAAGTAGCAATGTAGACATTTGTAATAAATTATTACATCTCACATAAAAGGCCTCAGCAGAAAAAGAAGTGCTTACTGACAAGGACTATTTTCTTTATTTTACTATTTTTTTACTAATTTCTTTACTTTAGATTTCAGGTCAAAATTTGGGGAAACCGAAGTGCTATCTGAATTGACAATGAGATGTGTGCTCTTTGATTAGGGGAAATGAAAATTCACAAATGCTTTCCTTGCTGGCAGTCATTTATTGCCACTGGGAAAATGTCCAGTTTCCTTGGGTGAAGGTGAAAGAGAAACAAACTGAGTCAAAAATAATGTTTTCTTAGGGGCACCTGGGTGGCTCAGTCGGTTAAGCGTCCGACTTCAGCTAGGTCATGATCTCGCGGTTTGGGAGTTCGAGACCCGTGTTGGGCTCTGTGCTGACAGCTCAGAGCCTGGAACCTGCTTCAGATTCTGTGTCTCCCTCTACCCCTCCCCTGCTCACTCTGTCTCTCTCTGTCTCTCAGTAATAAATAAACATTAAAAAAAATAATAATGTTTTCTTAGAGTGGAAAGCTATCCTTGGTAATTTTTTTCTCAGGAGGCCTGAAACGTGTTCAATCTGTCAGCATAGCTTGACAAAATAGCAAAGTAGCCACAAAAGATAATCCAGAAATTCTAAATTGAGCTGTCTAGACTTGAAGTAGATTAGAATAGTTACACATGGTTTGTGTCATTTTTTTTCCAGGACAGATTTTTAAAATTTAAAATGTGTTAGATTCTTTAATGCGTAGGGGTTAGATGTTTTAAAAACAAATTTTTTTTTTAATGTTTATTTATTTTAGAGAGAGAGACAGAGCATGAGTGGGGGAGGGGCAGAGAGAGAGGGAGACACAGAATCCGAAGCAGGCTCCAGGCTCTGAACTGACAGCACAGAGCCCGATGTAGGGCTCGAACTCATGGACCATGAGATCATGACCTGAGCCGAAGTCGGATGCCCAACCGACTGAGCCACCTGGCCTCCCCTGGGGGTTAGATGTTTACAAGGCTGTGTAGAGTTCTTTTGTGGTACAGAAACATACGGCTTTGTGTAAGAGTGCTGGCTTTACTGCCTGTTATGATATTATGCTTAATTAAGAAAATAACTTTATTGTGAAATAGTTTCAGAAGTTAAAATAGAATTCCCAAATACTCTTTACCCAGATTCCCCAGATGTCGACTGTATTTGCTTTACTATTCTCCCTCCCTGTCCCCTCTTCAGGTGTATGTGTGTGTGTATATATATATTTTTCCAAAACACTTGAGAGAAAATTACAGATTTGATATTCCTTTACTTTGAACCATTTCAGCTTTTTTCCTACAAGAACATTTTTCTCACACAACCACATTGGTCAAAACCAGGAAATTAACATTCATATAAGATTGTTAGTGAATCTATAGATTGTATTCAAGTTTTGCCAGTTGCTCCACTAATTTTTTAAAAATTTTAAGGTAAATGTTTAACAGTTCATTTCTGTTTGCTTATAGCCTCCTCCACCATGAGAACACTGTTCTGAGCCATTTCCTACAGTCCTTAAGGAAGCTGCCTGTCAGAGCCTTTTATACAAGTAAGTAGCAATTATAGGTAGTGCTGGCCTCTCTGTGCTTCAGTTTGCTTATCGGTATACTGGGATAAACAGGTCCTATTTCATTGGGAAATTATTAGAATTAAATTAAAATTAAATGACCTTATATCTGTGGAGTGCTTAGAGTACCAGGCATATAGTTATTACTGAAGCACTAGTGATTGTGACCTGATCGTTTTTACTGGCTGCATAGTATTCCATTGAATGACTGTACCATTTGGTGTTAGACATTTAAATTGTTTCTGGGCTTTTTCTACTATATACTTATTCTTTTCTCCTTAATGTTTATTATTAAGAGAGAGCACGAGCAGGGGAGGGTCAGAGAGTGGGGACAGGATCTGAAGTGGGCTTTGCACTAACAGCAATAAGCTGGATGTGGGGCTCGAGCCCACAAACTGTGAGATCGTGACCTGAGCTGAAATCAGACGCTCAACTGACTGAGCCACCCAAGGACCTCTCTACTATACATTTCTGTGGTAATATATCTTTGTGCAGCTTCAGGATAAATTTGTAGAGTTAGACTTGCTGAATCAGAAGATTTATGTGTTTTGCAAGTTGGTATTTAGGCCAAATTGCTCTTCAAAGAGGATTGTTCCACTTTATATGCGTTTGAGTAGGAGGTGCTCGTGAATGTGTCAGTTCCCCACACCCTCATCAAAACTGTGGATTGTGAACTTTTTGATATTGTAAGCAGCCATTTGAACTTGTACAAGAATGTGTCTTGTCTTTACTATTTAGATACCATTTTTTTAAGTTTACTTATTTTGAGAGAGAGAGAATGTGTGAGCAGGGGAGGAGCAGAGAGAGAGAGAGGGAGAGAGAAAAAGAGAGAGAGAGAGAGAATGAGAGAGAGAGAGAATCCTAAGCAGGCTCTGTGCTGTTAGTGCAGAGCCTGATGTGGGGCTCCATCTCACAAACTGTGAGATTATGACCTGAGCCAAAATTGAGAGTTGGGTGTTTAACCAGCTGAGCCACCCAGGCACCACCTAGATATCCTTTTTATTCTATCATATCAGAAGCCATTTGTCCAGTGAGAAGATCTTGGGGATAAAATGAGATGGTTGATGAGAGTGAAAGCAAAACATTTATTTATTTATTTATTTATTTATTTATTTATTTATTTATTTAAAATGTTTGTTTATTTTTGAGAAAGAGAGACAGAGTGTGAGCAGGAAAGGGATAAAGAGAGACATAGAATCCAAGCAGGCTCCAGGCCCCAAGCTGTCAGCACAGAGCCTGATGTGGGGCTTGAATTCACAGACCATGAGGTCATGACCTGAGCTGAAGTCAGCCACTCAACCAACTGAGTCATTCAGGTGCTCCTATTTATTTAAAAAAAAGTTTTTTTTAAGTTTATTTATTTATTTTGAGAGAGACAGCGAGCGAGCGCAGAAGCGGGAGAAGGGCAGAGGTGCCCCTCCACTATTTAACTTTAGAACATTTTCATTCCCTCCTCACTGGGCCTCAACACCCCCCCGACCCCGCCCCAAGCCTGCAGTCCCTTGCAGCCACTAATCTACTTTACGTCTCTGTAGTATGTTTCCTATACTGGACGGTTCATGTGAAAGAAATTCTACAGTATGCAGCCTTTTGTGGCTGGCTTCTTTCATGTATTGTTTTCAAGGTTCATGTTATATCATGTGTCAATACTTCATTCCTTTTTTATTATCAAATAATATTCTATTATATGGATATACCTCATTTGGTTTATTCATTCACCAATTGAAGGCCATTTGGATTGTTTCTGTTTTTTGGCTGGTGTTGGACATTCTTGCACAAATTTTTGTGTAGATGTATCTTTCGTTTCTCTCAGGAATATCCCTAAGAACAGAATTGCTGGGTCGTGTGGTAATTTTATGTTTAACATTTTGAGGAACTGACAAACTCTTTTTCAAAGTGGCTGCCCCACTTTACAAAATCCCACCAGCAGTGTATGGGGGTTCAAGTTTCTCCACATCCTTGCCAATACTGAGTTGTCTTTCTTTTTTTTTTTTTAAACTAAAAAATTTTTTTGAGAGAGAGTGAGCACGAGAGGGGCAGAGGGAGAGGAAGAGAGAGCATCCCAAGCAGCCTCCGCGCTGGGCTTGATCTCACAATCCTGACATCATGACCTGAGCCAAAATCAAGGGTCAGCCACTTAACCGACTAAGCCACCCAGGTGCCCCTGAATTGTCTTTGATTATAACCATCCTAGTGGGTGTGAAGTTGTAGCTCAGTTTGGTTTTGATTTGCATTTCCCTGATCACTAATGATGTTGTATTGGTTTGTTACAGCTGTTGTAACAAAGTACCACAAACTGAGTGGCTTAAACAGTAGAAAACTTACTCAAGTTCTGAGACTAGAGGTTTGAGATCAAGGTGTCACAGGATTGCTTCCTTCTGATGGTCATGAGAGAGAATCTGTTCCATGCCTCGTGTCTAGCTTCTAATGGTTTGCCGGCGGTCTTTGGCTTGTAGAAGCATCATCCTGGTCTCTGCCTTCATCTTCACATAGCATTCTCCCTATAAGCGTGTCTGTCTCCAGATTTTACCTTTTTATAAGGACACCAGTCATATTGGATTATGGCCCACCATGATGACCTTATTTCATCTTGTTTACCTCTCTAGAGACCCTGTATCCAAGTAAAGTCACATTCTGGGGTACTGGGAATTAGGACTCAGCATACGAATTTTGGGGGGACACAGTTCAACCCATAATAGATGTTTAACGTCTTTTCATGTGCTTATTGGTCATATGTATATCTTCTTTGGAGAAATGTTTATTCAAATCCTTTGTACATTTTTTAATTGGGTTGTCTTTTTTATTATCAAATTGTAAGAATTTATGAGAGTTTGCATTGTAGTATACTAGTGTCCAGTCAGAATTGGGCCTGGATTGTAAAAGTAAGGTCAGAGAGTGCTGGATGAGAAGTGATACCTGACTCCCAGTTGCGGACCTGGTGGTGTCTTGCCAGGCAACTTTGATTAGTTTTGCTACTTGATCTCTTTTTTGATTCAATGTTTTCGTGTTAAATTCTCTGGCTATGGTGGCAGTTGAGGTGCATTGTAGTTTCACAGGAAAGATGCTTGTCCCTTACTTATTGGTAAGATTTGGAGACAGAAGGGTCTTACTAGTGACTCAAGGTTGCACCTGCTTATCATACCCCTTTAGGGTCCTGTAACCTTTACTGAAGGCTTCTTTTTTTTTTTTTTTTTAATGTTTTTATTTATTTTTGAGAGAGAGAGAGAGAGAGAGAGACAGAGTACGAATGGGGGAGGGACAGAGAGAGAGGGAGACACAGAATTGGAAGCAGGCTCCAGGCTCTGAGCTGTCAGCACAGAGTTTGATGTGGGGCTCGAACCCACAAACTGTGAGGTCATGACCTGAGCCAAAGTCAGATGCTTAACTGACTGAGCCACCCAGGCACCCCTACTGAGGGCTTCTAAGATGCGTGACTTTTCCTGGGCCTCCTTTTGGTGCTGTTTGCATGACTCATCCCTGTCCCTTCTCCCAGTCTCAGAATTTTCTATTTTTTTGTTAACAGATGCCAGAAGAGTCCACACTGCCCCTGCTCGAACCTTGTTCCTGCTGCGCCCCCTGCCCATTCTGTTGGTGACAGGCAGCGGGTATGCAGGTTACCGGCAGTATGAGAAGTACAGGGAGCGAGAGCTGGAGAAGCTGGGCTTGGAGATTCCACCCAAACTTGCTGGTCCCTGGGAGGTAGGACTAAGGTGCAGTCACCGTGAATTCTCATTTAACACAACTTTTTAAATTGCCCCAAAGTTGAAATGTTTGAAAAACTGCAATGTTCTTTTTTGGAGCTCATGTCTCCAGTGGGTTTTTGGCCAGACACAGACATTATACCTTTGGTGTCATGTTGGGCTTCCCTTCTGTGTCCACACTTACTCCTAATCTCCCCAACAGCTCTGAGGAGAAATTCATTACCTGCTGTTGAAATCCTTAGAGTTCATGCCCTTCTCTGAGGATAAGCTGAAACAGTTGGACTTTTGGGATGTGGATAACTTCTCACCAGGAACCAGACTGAAATAATCAAATTTCCTTTATTTTTATTGCTCAAAATGCTTCCCCGACAATAGGACCTTTCAGTAGGGGCAGGCTTCAATGTTGTTGAACCATGAATGATGTACAATAGAACTGTCTTATTCATCTGTGCTCCAGTGGCCCAGAATGATTGGTAACTTAGAGTAGACAGTCAGTAAATTTGGAACTGAGTATTAAGATGCAAGCTTAAAAATGTCTTCTCAGCCATAATTTAGCAAATAAAAAATCTGAAATATTAGTAGAGCCAGTGGGTAAAAGCCGGGGTGGGGGGGGTGAGAGTAGAGACTTTATGGTATTTAGATGATGCTGTTGGGTTTCTTCATGAGCCGTTCCCTATCAGTAATCCAGCTCTGCTGAATCCACTGACCAAGGCATGTGGGTCTTAAAGGCGAGTTCCAGCCATGTTCCTCAGTAGCTGTGTGAACGTGAACATGTCACTTGCCATTTGGTTCTCTGTGTGACTATGTCATAAACAACTATAAAATAGGTTGGATTGGAACCCAACTGAGATTTCTTCCAGCTCTAGCATAGTTTATCTAGGAATATTTGTTGGCATTGGCATTACATGCTACATTATAGGCTTCCTCCTAAAGTCCTGTTTTGAATTTTGGTTTTGACCCTCTTCCTCCAGTAGAATCTAGTGTAAAGATTTCACCTGATTTCCACCAGTCCTATAAAACTGTGACTTATTCAGCTGGTCATACAGATCCAGATGTGGCTGTTACCCAAGGAGATACCTGCTTCCCCGTGTGTCTGTCCTTTTTCTGGCCTATTCATACACCTTGGGCTTCATAATAGCCTATCTCAGACCAAGAAAAAAAAAGGCTTTCTGTTTTCTGGTAGTATATGACAAAGTCCTTTTGGCGAAGGGTAATTGTGTAGTATGTGAGTCACACTTTGAAATTTTGCTGTACTCTATTTCCCGTGACATTGATGGTTTCCTCTGTAAACGTACCTTCTTGTTTAGGCTGATACTTGTAAGACTGTGATCAATGACCCCACTCAAGATGGTTTCTCTCTGACCCCAAGCATTTGTCAAGCTGAGTCACCCTGCAATGAGCTCGAGACCCATTTCAAAGGTCTTCCAAGAGAATCTACATTTGGAAGAAATCTGTGACTTCTAAAATCATAAAAGACTAATGTCAGTCGTATTTTTTAGCATTCACCATTTGTATAATTGGAATTACTGCCATATGTGAGTCAATGTCTGAAAGATGACTGTTTGTAAAGAGGACAGGGTTGATTGGCTTATAAGTTCTAGGGCCTGGACAGTAACAGAATACTGGATCAGAGTGGCTCAGTGCTGCACAAGATCTGAAGCCCCTATTGGTTCAGAGCTGGATTTAAGTTAGATACTGTTAGATTCTTTTGACTGAGTAAAATGGCTATAGGACTGCTGGATTTACAGGCAGGACTCCAGCATTTCACTTTATGAAAGGGAAATGGTCTGGACTCTGACCAGATATTGTAGGATTTCCAGAGAGGCAGCAGGTCGTGAGAAGGGAGAGTGCTGACTAGGAGTCATGGCCTGGATCCTAGTCCTACCCCTGCCCCACCTAACCCCTGTCGTCTCATGAAAAATGAGAGTACCCCAATCTGGTCAATCATCAGAATTGTGGGGGAGCTTTAAAACTATGAATTCTTTGTTCTTATCCCTGGAGATTTAGAAAGTTTGAGCAAGACTCAAGATTTTTGTTTTTAAAAAGCCCCTTTGAGGATTCTGATGATAGTGTAGGAACCATGGGCAGATGAGCTGTAAGGTTCCCTTCAGGGCTCTGTTTTTTAAGTGGCAAATGAAAATTTCTGTGGGTGATTTTGCTGGAATATAATCTCTTCATATCCTTGGGTCAAGTCAGGCATCTCCAGAGCTTAAGAGAAGACAGGCTGGTAGTTAGGCTGAGATGAGCTCCTGGGGTCAGTGGCACAGTTGAGGTGACTGGGTGATTTTGTTTTACCAATAGCATTTTCTGGATTTCCAGGAGATAGACATGGGTCTAGGGGCAATGTAGCCTTCCCCACACATGAAGCAGTCCTGCTAGCTCCTGTTGGTCAGTGTGCCAGCAGGAAGCTTTTGTTCCCCTTTCCCATCCTGTAAGTTTCTCTTGTGTTGAAGAAATATCTGGGCATCCCTCTCTATCAAAACTTTAAAATATTTTAAAAATGTTTGTTTTGGGACTCCTGGGTGGCTCAGTCGGTTAAGCGTCTGACTTCAGCTCAGGTCATGATCTCACAGTTCGTCAGTTCAAGCCCCGCATTGGGCTCTGTGCTGACAGCTCAGAGCCTGGAGCCTGCTTCAGATTCTGTGTCTTCCTCTCTCTTTGGCCCTCCCCAACTCACACTTTGTCTCTCTCAACAATAAATAAACATTAAAAAAAAAAAGTAAAAAAAAATTAAAATGTTTGTTTATTTTTCGGAGAGAGAGAACAAGAAAGATAATGCGTGCATGAGCAGGGAAGGGGCAGAGAGAGAGAAATCCCAAACAGGCTCCACACTGACAGTGTAGAGCCCTGTGAGGGGCTCAAACTCATGAACCTGTGAGATCATGACCTGAGCCAAGATCAGGGGTTGGACGCTCAACTGACTGAGCCATCCAAATGCCCCAAAACTTTTGTAATTTGGTAATTTTTTATTTTTTAAGTAAGTTCTGTGCCCAACATGGGGCTTGAACTCATGACCCCAAGATCCAGAGTCACATGCTCTAGGGGTGCTAGGGTGACTCGGTTGAGTGTCTGACTTTGGGTCAGGTCATGATCTTGCAGTTGTGGGTTCGAGCCCTCCATCGGGCTTGCTGCTGTCAGCCTGTCAGCTCGAAGCTGGCTTTGGATCCTCTGTTCCCCCCTCTCTCTGCCCCTCCCTTGCTTGTGCTCTCTCTCAAAAAAAAAAAAAAAAAAAAAAAAAAAAAAAAAAGAATCACAAGCTCTATTGGCAGAGCCAGCCATGTACCCCCCTGTATCAAAACTCTTAAGAGCATGTTTGTAATGCTTTAGGTTGAATAGCACCTCACAGTTTTTCTTTCTTTCTGTTTTCAAAGTTTATTTATTTTGAGAGTGAGAGAGCGCACCGTGCGCGTGTGTGTGCATGCATGAGCAGGGGAGGGGCAGAAAGAGGAGGAGAGAGGGAATCTCAAGCAGGCTCTACAATAAGCATGGAGCCCAATGTGGGGATCCATGCCATGACCATGAAATCACGACCTCAGCTGATGTCAAGAGTCAGACACTCAACTGACTGAGACACCCACGTACCCCAGCACCTCACATTTTTTCTGAATCCGTTTATTTATAACAGCTCACTGAGGTGGCAAAGGCCGGTGTTAGAGCCATTTTACAAAAAGAAAGACCATTTGGTAGCAGAGTGGGTTCCAGAACAGAGATCTTTCGATGCCCAATCCCATACTCTTTAAAACAATACCATGTTGCCAATAAAAGGTGCTGTTAGTACAGAATTTAGACAGTGATAGCAAGAGATGGAGGTGAGCTTTAACCTGCCCACTGGGGCTTGCTGTGTACTCAAGGTACCTCCATTCTGTGAGGGCTCCGCCTGTTTAAATTATGAGGTGAATTGAGTATACTGACTTGAAAAGTTGTCTGTAGTTACATAGGTTGAGAATTCATATTATGCCACCCATCCCCCATCATAATACTCTTGAAGAATTTATATACATCTCTTTCCTTTATTTCAGTTCTTCCTGTCCACCCCCCTACCCTTTCTCCTCCCTCTCTAACAGTATAGAAGAAACCATTGCTCCAAAATGTGTGCCATCTCACTCACTGCAAGCTCTACTCTGGGGTGCGGGGAGAGGGCATGGCTCTTGCAGAGGGGAGGTGGGTGTTGGATGTGATTTAAGGAGACTTGAACTCAGCTGTGGGTCTTGAGTGTGTTTCGTTTTCATGTGTTCTGTTTTTCACATTTAAGAAACTGTTTCTAGCCTCTTTGCCTGCTCTGAGAGTCCTATTCTTTTCATGGTAGGAAAAGAAGCACATGTAGTTGGCTGAGTAGAAATGAAACCTGTGTGTTTGTTTTATGTGATTAAGGGAATTCTGCAACTAGCAGCAAAGTAAGTAGCCTGTTGAGACCAAATAATTTGGTCATTTACCTGCTTGTAAAGGTAAATGTTCATTTTTTAAAAAATCAGAAAACATTACAAAATATGAAAATGAAAACAGTAGTGACCCACGATCCCACAATGCACAGGAAACCACAGTTCACATTTTGGGGAACTTAGCCCTTCCGGGCTTTTAGATGTTTAGGAATATGTATTTTAATTTTAATTTTTAAAAAATGTTTATTTATTCTAAGGGTGGGGGCAGAGAGAGGGAGATAGAGAATCCCAAGCAGGCTCTGCACCACCGTCACAGAGCCCGATGTGGGACTCGAGCTCACTAACCGAGAGATTATGACCTGAGCTGAAATCAAGAGTTGGACCCAAGCTCAACTGACTGAGCCACCCAGGCACCCAAGTTAATTTTTAATGAGATAGTTTAAAAAATGTTTTTAAGTTTATTTATTTCGAGAGAGTACATGAGTAGGGGAGGGGCAGGGAGGGGGAGGGAGAGAGAGAAAGAGAAAGAGAATCCCAAGCAGGCCCCACACCATCAGTTCAGAGCCTGACATGGGGCTTGAACTCACAAACTGTGAGATCATGACCTGAGCCAAAGTTGGACATTTAACCAATTGAGCCATCTAGGAGCCCCGAAATGTTTAAAATGTTTTAAATAAAACATGATTATATAAAAATTCAAATACTACCGAAGGCTTTACATAAAAATATCTTCCATTTTCTGCCCCATCTACTAATCCCATCCCTGCTCTCCAGAAGCATGCAAGCATTTTTTTTTTTAATTTATTTTTGAGATAGAGTGCGAGAGAGTGCACGGGGGAGGGGCAGAGAATGGAGACACAGAATCGGAAGCAGGCTCCAGGCTCTGAGCTGTCAGCACCGACCATGGGGCTCGAACTCACGAGCTGTGAGATCACAACCTGAGCCAAAGTCAGACGCTTAACCGACTGAGCCACCCAGGCGCCCCTAAGCATGCAAGCGTTTTTAACGTTACTGTATCTTTCCAGAACGTCTCTCCCTACTTACATATATTTTGGCTACTCAAAGGTGACTTAATTTTTTTGTTTAATTGAGAAATAATTGACATACATCACTTATGTAAGTTTAAGGTATACAGCATGATGGTTTGATTTACATATATTGTGAAATGATTGCCAGAATAACAGCTAACATCCATCATCTCTATAGAAAACGTTTTTAAAAAAGAAAAAAGGAAAAAAGAAAACATTTTTTCCTGTGATGAGAACTCTTAGGATTAATTCTCTTTACTTTCCTATGTGATGTACAGCAGTGTTAGCTATAGGCATCATTTTGTACATTACATCCCTAGTCCTTATCTCTCTTATAACTGGAAGTTTATACCTTTTGACCTTCTTCCAATTCCCTGTCTCCCTCTGCTCCACCCCCTATACTCTGATCCCTTTTCTTCTTGAGTTTGGTTTTTCTTTTTTTTTTTCCCCTTGTATTCATTTTTTTAGATTCCACTTATATATAAGTGAGACCATGCAGTATTTGTCTTTCTCTGGCTCACTTAATGAACTTAGCATAATGCCTTCAGGGTTCATCCATGTTGTTGCAGGTGGTAGGATTTCTTCATTTTTTTTCTGGCTGAAAAAGATTCCAATGTATGTATGTATGATGTATGTACGTACACACACACAGACATACATATACACCACAACTTGTTTATCTATTGGACACTAGGTTATTTCCATGTCTTGGCCATTGTAAATAATGCTGCCATCATGATTTCATTTTTAAGTCACTTTTACTCATGTATTGTCATTTACTTGCAATAAAACATACCCTTTTTAAGTATACAGTTCATTGTTGCTTTTTTATTTTTATTTTTTAAAATTTTTTAACGTTTATTCATTCTTGAGAGAGATACAGAGTGTGAGCAGGGTAGGGGCGGAGAGAGAGACATACACAGAATCGGAAGCAGGCTCCAGGCTCTGAGCCGTCAGCACAGAGCCTGACGCGGGGCTTGAACTCATGAGCGGTGAGATCATGACCTGAGCTGAAGTTGGACGCTCAACCGACTGAACCGCCCAGGCGCCCCTCTCTTTTATTTTTTACTAAAAAATTTTTTTGAATGTTTTTATTTTATTTTATTGAGATAGAGACAGAGCACGAATGGGGGAGGGGCAGAGAGAGGGAGAGAGAATCTGAAGCAGGCTCCAAGCTCTGAGCTGTCAGCACAGAGCCCGATGTGGGGCTTGAATTCCCGGACCATGAGATCATGTCCTGAGCTGAAGTCCGATGATTAACCAACTGAGGCCCCCCAGGTGCCCCTATATATCTTCTTTGAAGGAATGTCTATTCAAGGCCTTTGTCCATTTTACATTGGGTGGTTTGTTTTTTGTTGTTGGGTTGCAGGAGTTTTTTATATATTCTGGATACTAGACCCTTACCAGATACATGTATTTGCAAATACTCTATTCTGTGGATTGTATTTTCACTCTCTTGATAACATGTTTTGATACACAAAAATTTTTAATTTTGATTAAGTCTAGTTTATTTTTACCTTTATTGCTTATGTTTTTGTTGTCCTATCCAAGAAGTCATTCTGAATCCAGTATTGTGAAGATTCTCTTCTAAGAAAAATTAGGCCTTTCTCTCTTTTTTTTTTTTTTAAGAAAAATTGTAGGTCTTCTGTTTAGGTTTTTGGTACATTTTGTGTTCGTTTTTTTTAATGGTGTAAGGTAAGGGTCCGACTTCATTCTTTTGCATGTGGTTGTCAGTTTTCTCAGTGCCATTTGTTGGAAAGACTGTCCTTTTCCCATTGGATGGTCTTAACATCCTTGTGGAAATCTATCTCCTTTTCTTTTTTTTTAATGTTTATGTGTTTATTTTTTGAAAGAGTGCATGTGCAAACTGGGGAGGGGCAGAGAGAAGGGGAGAGAGAATCCCAAGCAGGCTCCATGCTGTCAGTGCAGAACTGGGTGCAGGGCTTGATCCCGTGACCTGAGCCAAAATCAAGAGTCGGCCGCTTAATCAACTGAGCCACCCAGGAGCCCTTCTCCTTCTCTTTTAAATGACAGAGATGATATAACACTATGACAGAATGTTAGAAAACAGGGAGGGCAGTCATGATCCCCTCCAGTCGCTCTGGCTTCTGTGGCGATAGATTGTAGGAGGGCTGGGGTGGAGACAGGGAGACTGGTGGGAGGCTCTGATGGTATCCCAGCGAGAGAAGGTGGTGGCTTGGATCGGGGTGGGTGAAGGGCTTGATTCTCGGTGTGTTTTGAGGGGAGAGTGAACAGGATGCACTGAGGAATTGGATGGGGAGAGATGGGGCAATGACTCATGATTTTCTTACTTGAGCGTATGGAGGGGTGAAGTAGCTCTTGACAGAGAGCTGGGGAAGAAATAGGCAACAGCTAGACTCTGTTACCTTAATTCGGTTTGTACTTTTCTTTTCTTTTTCTTTTTTTTTTTTTTTGTAATTTGCTTTTCTTTAAATCAAGTCCACTTCAGCATTTTTCACATGTTTCTTCTGTTTATATCGGCTCATGGTGTTTGTAAATTTAATATTTACACCGAATGGCATAGAACAAGGAATCCATGCTCCTCCAGAAACAGGGCTCCCAGCCTTGTCAAACCATGAGGATGCCCTTGGCCTTAGAGCAGGAGCCGAGAGTTGAAGAGCTGCTTTCAGGAGTTTCTTCTCAGGAACCCATGATGTCATGGACAAGTTCTGGGTTTGTGGTCAAACTGCCTGTTCAGTTAGGCTGCCCAAGGCCTGGTGTTTGGCCTTAGAAAGGAGGGTGCTTGACACCGGCATCTCTCTGTAGAGAGCTGGCTTTGCATGAATAGCACAGGGGATAGAAGACAACCAGGTGTGCCTGCAGCTGTCACATGTTCTGGGTTTGTGTGGTAGTTGTGATTCCAGATATGCTGTCCTTGTGTCCTCATTGTCCTTTTGTCCTCATTGTCAAAAAGGGAACCAAAACCTTCATAGGCATTTCTTAACAAGAGGGGTTGAAGTGTGTTGCATCTGTAAACCTAAAGTGTACAGTGCACACCTGTGCAGCATAGTGACTCCAAGGCTTCCTGTGAACACCTAGGTGATTTGAGTTCCATGCAGGATGACATCTGGTGGCAGACTCCTTTGGTCTCTGGCATTTCCAGGGTGTCCTTTTTTTCTTGACTGCTGGACCTGAGAACAGAGATGCATCTGGTAGGAAAGCTGGCCTGCTGGAAATGGTGGACTCTTTGGGGAGGAAGCAGTCCTCCTGTCTCTCTTCCTTCCAGCCTCCAGAGGTGATCCACAGACAGAGGTGGGCCTATGACTGCAGAGCAAGTGGGGATTGGCAGCTGGCCTTTCTTATCAGGTGCAAAGGGCTCTCACTTGAACACCTGCACCTAGCCTGGAGGCACCCAGCCTGGAGCCAGGCACTTCGGGTGCTGAACATACCTGGCTGAGTGGACAGCATATAAAAAGTTCAGCCCTGAGTCCCTCCATGTGGAGCAGCAGCAGCGGGTGCTGAGAACAGACCTGACTTGTTCTGCCTCACCTATCAGCAGGAGATGTTCTGTATGTGGAATCTGGTCTTGGGTTTTTCCCCCCACCCAGTAATAGAATTTAGGGAATTTTCTGTGGTTTAAAGCAAACTTCCAACTCTTAAATTGTGAATAGAGTAGAAAAGTCAAGAGAATAGAGTTACACACCTCTTGATTGAACAGTTAATGTTTTATCATACCTGCTTTATCTTCGTGTGTATATATATCTTTTATTCTCTGAATCATTTGAAAGTATGTTGCAGTCATTACAAAACTTCACCTCTAAAAGCTTTAGTATGCATCTGAGTATAACAACTTGGTTTTGTTGTTTGTTTTTGGCCTAGCCATGGGGTCCTGTGGCAAGGTGTGAGGTGTTCAGGGACCAGTGGCATAGACAATAGGCCTCAGTCAAGAGCAGCTGGGCCCACATCCATGTTCACTCCCTGCATTAGCAACGCTTTATTTCCAGCCTCAGTTTAGAACTTAAAAAATGTATGGTGCAACATTCCAATTCATTAAAAGGAATGAGGGAGGACAGATCAGCCTGTGCCCACATATCACCCTATGTCCTTTTTCCTGCCCACCCGCCTGGAGCTCCATTTGCCTGCATTCAGCATACCCCTCTGTGCTGTGGTGCCTATGACGCTGGATAGTATTGAACATGTTCTGCACTTTTTTTTACAACTTTATATAATTACTATAGCTTTCTTCTTCTTATCTGTAAACAGGCTACTATAAACTCCCTCATAAGGTTGTTAAATGAGAATGATGTATGTGTAAATACCTCGCTCTATGCTGGCAGGGTGTAGAAATTCAGTAAATACAGGCACACTTCATTTTATTGTGCTTTTGCTTTATTGTGCTTTGAAGGTAATTGCATTTTTTTGTTTTTTATTTTATTTTATTTTTTACAAATTGAAGGTTGGTGACAACCCTGCATCTAGTGAGTCTGTCAGCACCATTTTTCTAACAGTGTTTACTCACTTTGTGTCTCTGTGTCATATTTTGGTAATTCTCGCAGTATTTCAACGTTTTCATTATTCTGTTTGTTATGGTGATCTGTGATTAGTGACTACGACTTGCTGAAAGCTCAGATGACGGTTAACATTTTTTAGCAATAAAGTGTGTTTTAATTACATACATTGCTTTTTTTAAAAAGGTTTTTTAAAAAAGTTTTATTTTGAGAGAGCATGAGTGGGGAAAGGGCACTGGGAAATCAAAAAAATTCATTTGACTTGCATTTTTTAAAAGTTTATTTCTTTAGAGAGAGAGAGAATGCACGGGTAGGGACACAGGGAGGTGGGGGAGAGAGAGAACCCCAAGCAGGCTCCCTATTATTTGTGCAGAGCACTATGTGGGGCTCAAGTTCAAGGACCGTGAGATAATGACTTGAGCTGAAATCAAGAGTTGGATGCTTAACTGATTGAAC
The DNA here is from genome assembly GCF_046562875.1 of Panthera onca. NCBI lineage: Eukaryota > Metazoa > Chordata > Mammalia > Carnivora > Felidae > Panthera > Panthera onca. The sequence goes on from NC_138350.1 coordinate 20,485,205, forward strand.
CCCCCAGGCATACTTCATTTGACTTGCTTTATTGCAATATTTGCTTTATTGCAGTATGCTGGAACCAAACCAGCAATATCTTTGAGGTATGCCTGTACTGTTTTACTTCCTACCTAATAGGTGTTAGGAAAGGTGGATGTTAAAGTGAGCAGTCAAGTTGGCAGGGAAGTAGATCCCACTTCTCTGCTCAGGTGTCCTTTACTAACTGCCCAGCTCTGTCCTCAGAGAATCTTGGGCTCATTCAAGGTCAAGAGGGCATCTCAGGGGCCTCAGGGCCCCTATCTGGGAGGAACTGTGGCGGCCACACCCCCAGGTCACTCAGGCTTTGCTTTGCCTCTTCCCGCTTGCCCCAGCCCAGGGACAACTCTGAGTGGTGTGTGGAAGAGCTGAGGACTGCCTGAAGAAGATGAGGAACAAGATAAAGCTGAGCTCTGGGTCTGGAAGGAGTCCAGGGTGGCTGACTCAGAAACCTTTAGGGCCCTGTGTGGAGCTTTCTGCCAGGCTGTTCTGCCACAAATCACAGTTTCCTTTATTGTGCTGCAGACCACCCCTGCTCCGTGCCCCCTCCTCCAGGAGCTGCTGGTGGGATTGCTGAGAAATGCTGGCAAATGCAAGGGGGTAGGGCTGGGAGAAGGTTTCAGATGAAGAAATAGCCTGAGGGCACGTTTGTGAGGCTGCTAACGTGCCCGTGGCTTCTTGCACCAGCCACCAGCCCTGAGACACCAGCCATCACTGGTCTTCCTCAGGAGGCTTCTGCCAGCCCCCAGGGAATGAGAATTAGCAGAAAGCACCTGCCACCCCTGCCCTACTGCTACCTTCATCCCCTTGTACAGTAGTGCATGAAATTCACTAGGCAGGGAACTACAGTGGCATGAGTGACGTGGGACACCTGTCCACGGGTGCTGGAGGCCAAGAGGCCTGGGGCCTGCAGAGCCTTGCGGTGGCGCTAGGTGGCACTCCCACCCAGGGGAGTACCAACAAGGTAGGAGGACCCAGTGTGGCTGGAAGGGACCTCGTTCAGGGTGGGAACATAAACTTTTGTTTTTCCCAGAAATCATTTGTTAACCATTATCTGGAATCTAGAAGGCATTTCCTTACTGAAACATACGTGGTGGAAGTCAGGTTAGAAGGCTAATCTCAGGACAGACCTGTGGGCTGGTTGATGAGTTTTCTAAACACCAGTCTTCCTGAGAGGCTTAAAATGATTACAAAGGAACCCTGGTAGACCTGGAGTGTCCCTGTTGTTCATTTTACTGGGAGAGCATTGGTGTTTCAGAGGCTGCTCAGCAAATGAGAACCTGGGCTTTTGTTTTCCTCCCCTAAGTGTAACTTGGACAAGGCCTGGTCTGGAAGTACTGGAGGCTTTGGGGAAGTCAGAATGGTCCTCCAGGATCTTTCTGGTTCTGGAATTTAGTGTTGCCAGGATTCTTTTATCTTCCTGTGCTTTCACTACTTTTTATCCCATTTCACGGTGTGTTTGCTTAGAGCTCTGGGGTGAGAAGGGGTCTTAAGTCTCACTGAGGCTCAGAGAATGCTGTGGGCCTAGGCTGGGAGACTGCAAGGTGCAGCCCCTGTGCTGGAACCTGAGCCCTAGAGGGCTGGAACTCTACATAGTACACCCCTGCTGCCCTATTCCTGCTGTGCATTAGAAGTGTCCAGCATTATGGAAGTCCACGAGGAGGGACCCTGCCCGTCTTCTGCCCCTATCCCCGCTGTGGCATCCCAGGTCTGTAGCTTGTCACAGAGCACTTGCAGAGTGGATCCAGATGAGAACAGGTGTTTGGGGCTTTGTATGCCACCATGTCCTGCTCCAGGCTGCCTGGGCTCAGCTGCCCATCTCTTTGCAAGCCTAAAGGCTCTTTCTTCCTGTTCCAAATGTTGCTTTAGAAATCAAATTCTCAGGGCACCTGGGTGGCTTATTTGGTTGAGTGATTTCAGCTCGGGTACTATCTCACGGTTTGTGAGTTTGAGCCCCACATCAGGCTTGCTGCCTTTGGATCCTCTGTCCCTCTCTCTCTGACCCTCCCCAACTCATGCCTGCTCGCTCTCAAAAATAAATAGATATTAAAAAAAAATTAAATTTTCAGTGATCAGAAGGATCTAGGGTTGTACCCTTGTTGAGTGGCCTAGAGCATGAAGACAGCCTTCTGAGGCAGTCTGACCGCTGAATTTCACCGTTTGTTTGTTTTTTGGGTTTTTTTGGTGTTCCCCGTTCACTCCAACTCACCTAGAAAATGTCTCTTCATCCTATGTGGAGCGAGTGCTTGCAGGCATGGGGTGTAAGGTGCTGACCTCCCCCGCCCACCGCTGGGCCCTGCCATCTACTGGGGTAGAAGGACACTGCATGAATCACTTCACAGCCTGGGGCCAGAGGGGAACTTTGCTTTTACTGAGTCTGGTCTCTTTGGGGGTCTATCCCAGATTTTGTGTGGCAGGGGATTTGTATGGTAGGAGTGTGTCTACCTGGAGGGGGGGGGTGTGTGGAGGTGGGGGCATCCTGTGCCTTCCAGGTGGGGTGTGGGAAAGAGCCAAGGACTTAGATGCCTTTTCGAGGGCTATAAAAGGTAGCTGGAGGTGGCTTTCTGTTCAGTCCCAGGAAGCTGGCCCTGGGTGAGGTCAGCCACACGTTGAAGCCTGGGACTGCCCAGTTTGGAGTGAGGAGGAAGAATGGCCCCCAGGCCCCGGAGGTGTCGCCGGGAAATCCCGTGACCGGGGCGGGGCTGGTTCCCTGGCCGCAGCCCCTCCTCTTAAAGGGGCCCTGGGCCCGGTGGCTGGGTCTGGCCCGAGGGCGGAGCGTGACTGCTTCTGGTGTCCGCCCTCCATCCCCGCCCTGGGTGGTCCGAGTGGCCAGAGCCGAGCCCCCGCCTGCCTGCCGGGGCTTCCTCTCCGAGTGGCGCCTCCTTGGGCGTCAGCGCCTGACACCCAGCGAGACCGGACTACCTGCTGGTGAGTGAGCGGAGCCCGTAGCGGGGCCGCCCTGGGTGCCGGTCGCCCCTTGGAGCTGCGGGGCCCTGGGCTGGAGAGCCCACCCCACAGTCTTCATCCCTTCACGGGCTTCTCCTGCCCACATGGTGGGTCACGGGCCGTCCTGGATGAGCTCACTTCCGCCAGGCCGGGCAGCATCTCCTGGCCCTCAGCCGGCCGGGAAAGGGAAAATGCTGGGGCTCCAAGTCCCCTCTTGCTCCGAAAGATTTCCTCAGTGACTGGCACCAGTTAGGGAAGAAAGCTGCCCTGTTCTCAGTGGGACCTGTAGGTGTCCCCAGGGTCTCACCTGAGGGGCAGAGAAGGGGGTGACAAGCTGCCCTTCACAGAGCCCTATCCCCAAAGGAAGGTTCCTTTCCTTTCTGGGTTTCTTAAATTTCTTAGAAGTCCCGTGCTGCAGGGAGGACTGTCCCCACCTCCAACCACCCTTCCCTGGCTGCTGGCTTGAAAGAAGTATCTCTGGGTCCTTCTCTTTCCTTCCTCTTCTCTTGCCCAAGGCTTCCCCAAGATGGCTCACCCGTTTCACCTGGGGAGAATCCATTTTCCCTGTTCTCTGTTTTTGAAGTTTTGTCTGCTTCTAGTCCTGGAACACAGGGAGGAAGGGTTGGTGGTCCCACCTGGACACAGCTGTTTGTGTCATGCTTCAGGTGAGCTGGGTGGGGGGCTGGGGGTGTCGGGTAGTGGCCCTACCTTCCAAGGTGGAAGCGGGCCCAGAAAGTCAAGCAGATGGACACAGAATTGGGGGAAACGGGGACACTGAGGCTTTCTGCTGCGGCTTCAGGGGGAGTGACCCTGGCACCCAGTGAGAGTTCTGCTCAGGGAGCAAGAACAAATTTCTTAGGTTGTTTCTGGCAGGTTGTGTGCCTGGCTACAAGGCCCTTGGTGCTCAGGGAGAGCTTATTGGGGGGCGGGGGACAGACAGTCTGACTCCGTCCCTGCCTTCCTGACCTTGTCCAGACTCAAACCTGAATCCATCAAAGTCCAAGGGAACCAGTCAGGAGCATGGCCCCCTGCCCCCACACCTGTAGTAACTGGTAACTGGCCTGGGTTTGTCCATCTGACTTCAGTTGGAACGTTCCATTCCACTGAGGGGGTTATTGTTGCCTTCATTACAGGTTGTGAGGGGACATGGCAGCACTGGTCGGGTGTGAATACCCAGAATAGCACGTCCAGACAAAGGTGACCCCCTACCTGGTCCTGTTGGGCTGTCAAATCTTCTCATAGGGGCAGCAAGTGTCCGTGTGATTTGGGCTCTTTCAGAACTACTGACTCCACCCTGTCCCTGCTCTCTTGCCAGTGGGAGCATACCTCGGTGCTCCCAGAGTTTGGGTTTGGAAACGGAGGTGGGGTGTTGGGAGTCAGGTCTAGGGGATGAGACTTTCACCAGGTCTTGGGTGAAAGTGAGGCATGGTGTTTCTGAGCAGAGCAGAGTTCTGGGCCAGTGTTGCTACTATGATCTGAGCCTTGAGGGGGTGAGCAGGAGGAGTGACCCTTCCCATTTCCAGATAGCCAAACTGATAGCCACAGAGCACCTGTGACTTGCAAGGCCTCTCCCAGCTCTCAGGGTAGGGCAGCCAGGATTGCAGTAACTGGATTGTCCCCCTCCCCCACCAAAGCCTAGCTTCTGAGTTCCCCCGTTCAGTATGGCTGGTCCTTAGGCCTTGTGATAACTTTAAACTCCTACTGGTCACAGCTCACAACTCCTCTCCACAGAGTGTCCTTGAGATGGAGGAGAGAGGGAATGTAACTGTACTTCCCTTGCTTCAGGGAGTCCTGCTTTTGGGTTCCTCATCTGGGCCTGGCTCCAAGGAGCCAGAGAGTAAGAAAATTTTGGCTTGGGCTCCAAGGGTCATTGCAGGAATGGAGGGCAAGTGGGGCACCATAATGGGGAGGCCAGGAGCACTGTTGGCCTAGGAAGTGGCTCTGCCTTTGGGAAGCAGGAAGGAATGAGCCTTAGGGGAGCCCCTTTCCTCCATCCTGCAGCTTTGAGCTAGACAGAGGGTGCCAAGCCTGTTACCTGGGGACAGGTGAATTCATGTCTGCTCCCTGGGGACCTTTTGGGGCCCATGCATGGTGATTTGGAAGAAACTTGACAGTCTGGTCCCTGACCCATTTCGGAAGAGGGGGTAGAGTGGTGGTGGAGGTAGGACTGAGGGCTCAGGACATCCTCCTGGCCCTGTGGGGGCAGTTTCTTAGAGTCTAGGATAGCAGCAACTTGAACTGGGCCCCCTTGAGCACCCTGCACTGCAGGAGGAAGGGTGAAGGCCCAGTTTACTGTGGTGGGCCGTGAGGCCTGGCCAAGTCCCTACACTGGGGGCCCTGGGGTAAATGAAATGGCAGAGGCATACACAGGAATCTGTTTTTGAGGACCTGAGGTTTTGGGTCTAGCTAGGTTTGTCTGTGGGCTCCAGCATGTGCCTTTCTGGCAGCATGCTGCAGTGGTCACTGCCCCATCTGGTAGCATAGTGGGGGAAATAGGCAGGTTGAGACTGGGGTCCCCATCCTCTTCCACAAGGCCTCACTGGCCTCACCGGAAATCCCAGGTGTGCACTCAGTCTGAGCTTTCTCGAGTGGGGGAAAGAGCCTTGTCCTAGAAGTCAAGCACTTCAAGCACTGTGCCTGGTCCTGACTGCCTGTCACCCCTTTGGGCCTGGGGAGCTGACAGGAGGCCATTGTGGGGCCCCATTGCCTGGTGGGCCATGGAGGGGTGGGGTGTGTGCTCAGTACATGGGTGATATAGTTGAAGTGACCTGTCACAGATGGGAAAGTTAGGAGGCTCAGTATGGGTGAGGGATAGACACAGTGGTGTCCATGGTTCCCGGGGCCTGGCCCTTAGGTCAGAGGAGGCTCCTGTGCGTATCCGCTTCTGGCTGAGGCCAGGTGCCCACCCATAGTGAGCTGTCCTGCCACTCAGGTGAGTGGCCTGGGGATGATCTCTGCTGGAGGGGTCTGGGTCCGGGGTGGCCAGGCCTTGCCACTTCCTTGGTCAGGGCTGGAAATCCATGCTTACTTTTGGATGTTACTCAACCTGTGCTGGCTCCCACTGCACACTACATTCCCAGGGATTTGACTCGCCAGGGACTGGCATTTTCACCTCTGGCTGAGGTGCCTTTGCCAGGGCATCAGACATTCACCCTTGTGTGGGTGGAGCCGGGTCTGAGTGGGGCCTCTTGTTCTGTTGTGAGTCAGTTGGCTGTGCGGGGGTCAGCATTTGGCCTGGGACTGCGCTGGAGCAGGCAGGTGGCCCAGCTTGGGGACAGAGTGGGTGGAGGGCAGGGGCCTGTGTCCGAGGCCTCAGGCCCCCACTGCTTCCCAAGCAGGTGTGACCAGTGCCTGTCTTCATGATAGCCCCAACCTCTCAGCTGTGCCCAGTGAGCCACAGGACCCAACTGAGCTGGGAAGCGGCCCACCAGCCACCAGCTGACCTCTGCTGGGTCAGCTTTCTGCCTTGGGAGCTTCTCCCAGGGCCTGCATCTCTGCGTCTAAAGATGGTGGCAAGTGCCTGTCCTCTGTAGCCTGCAATTGGGATTGGAGGCCAGGCTGGTTGGGTCCTTGACTATCCCTGGGCTCAGACAGCAATGACTGTGGAATGTTTGCTCTCCTTTCCTATTATCTGTGAGGGCCTGTGGGCGTGTCCTCCCAGATCACCAGGCAGGGCCAGAGTGCTGTCCACAGCAAAGATCGGAGTGAGGGGCTGGTTTGGGCTTCAGTCCTGGTTGGTTTTCCCTCAGATCACGTCATGAGTGTGCTAATCTGCTGAGGAGGCCTTGGGGGGGGGGGGGGGGGGTCTGTGCCGGGATGGGAGGCTCTGACGCCTGGCTGGGGGGGGCTGGTGAGAGAGCTGGAGCAGGTCAGGTTTCCAGCGTCTGACCCCCACCCACCGTGTCTCTCTTGTCTTCCCGCTCCCTCATTCCTCAGATGCTATTTTGTCACCTGAATGGAAAATGGGTCAGGTCCTGGTGAGGGAGGGGCCGCCCGAGCTGCAGACAGGCCGACGCTGGGTGCCCGCCTGGAGCACAGGGCTCAGATTCCAAGCTTGTGCTGCTTGTGCCCACAGGCGCCTGGTCCCTTCTCTGGCATTAGCTCGCTGCGCTGGAGGGGGCAGGTGGCCCAGCCTGGGGGCAGAGTGGGTGGAGGGCAGGGGCTTGTGTCCGAGGCCTCAGGCCCTCACTGCTTCCCAAGCAGGTGTGACCAGTGCCTGTCTTCACGATAGCCCCAACCTCTAAGCTGCGCCCAGTGAGCCACAGGACCCATCTGAGCTGGGAAGCGGCCCACCAGCCACGAGGCGGCCAGCCCAAGGAGTGGTGACAGCACAGGAGCTCCTGGCTGGGGGGAAGGGAGGAAGGAGGAGAAACAAAGGCGAGTGTGCCTGGCGCCGCCCACCATGTGTCAGTCAGAGGCTCGGCGAGGACCGGAGCTCCGAGCAGCGAAATGGTGAGATGCTGCCGGCCGCGTCCTAACCTCACTGTGCCCCGCCACGACCTCCGGAAGGTCAGAGTTCACGTCCAGCGGCCCCGAGGTGGAGGTGGCGGCAGGGGGCAGGGGGATCAGCCCCCGAGGCTGGAGGGGCCCGGCCCGGGGGGCCTGAGTCGGAGAGCCCGCTTCAGGTACCTGGGGAGGCGGAGCGGGCTGGTGGCCTAGTGTCTGCTGCTCCCCAATTGCTGCTCCCAGGCCCCCACCCCCAGGCGCTCCCCACCCTGCTCTGGAGAGGTGCCACTCTTCTAGGATTGGTCCCTGGGCTTCTGCAGTGATCAGGGCGGGTGGGGGAAGCCCTGGGGACAGCAGGAGTTTGTTCAGCTTTGTTTGGCCCCTACTACCTTCCTGAACCTTTTGAAAACACAGTGGGGTGGGGTGGGTTGGGAGAGAATGAACGCAGGGAGTCTGGTGAGCTGTGGAAAGAAGCATCTTCCATTGCCATCATTGAATAGCAGGTGCCCGGCCATCAGCTTGGCTCTCCATTTTTTTCTTTTTGGTATCAGCTGAGATGCCTCTTTGTTCCTTGGTTTGTTCAGCAACTGGGGGCAGAGGACATGGCTTCTCTGAGAGTGGATGGGAGCCTTAGATTATCCAGTTGAATGCAGTCTTTTTGCAAATGAGGAAACTTAGGCCTGGGGACATTCTCAGAGCGGGTGGGAAGGTGGTCTTCTGATGGCTGCACTGGGGCTTCAGGAACATTTTCTAGTGCTTAGGCATGAGACCAGGGGACTTGGGTGTCCCTGTTGTGTCTCAGGAGGCCAGGGTTCTGGTGAAAATGCCCACCCAGCCTCAGATCCCCACAAGGCTGAGCCTGTGCTGAACGCACTGAATTTGGGCTTTGTTGAAAGGAGGGGTTTGGCTGAGGTGTGTGACCCCGGCAGACCTGGGAGGTGGTCTCAGGGTTTCTGGGGAGGTTCCCCCCACCAACCTCTGAGTCTGTTTTGGAGAACCTGATGTGTTGTAGAAAGACCAGGCAGGTGGATGGAGCTGTAGCTGTTAGGGGTGTGCATGTGTGCAGGTACACGTTCATGGGTGTTTTCTTTTGGGGTCTTGCCAGGCTCAATCCCTTAATTTATCTGATGAGGAAACAAGAAGCCCAGAGCCTTGAAGAGATTTTCCCAGATCCTGCAGTGTGATGGTAGCCGTAGCTCCCCACTGCTCTGTGCTTCTGCACTGTTGGGGCTCCAGATCAGACTGTCTTCCTGGCGCCTCTGTGGGCAGAGCTGGCCCCAGGAGTTGGGGGCTGTGAGGCAGGCTGTGCACCCCGTCTTCCCCATGCTGCCCCTGATTCCTAGTCCTCCTAAGCTGGTAGGCAGGTGGGTGAGACTGGGATGTGAGTCTGCCGACCAGAGGCAGCTGAGCCCCCAACTCAGAATGGGCTTGTGTTGAGGGGCCATGGCAGTGCTGCTGGACTCCATAGAGAGGCAAGCTTGCTGAGGGTGGGGTGGGGCCTCCCAGACCCTGACTGCTGACCTGGCTGTGCGCGGACATCTGCTCTGCAGGTTGCACTTCCCCCAGCTGGCACTGAGGCGGAGGCTGGGACAGTTGAGCTGTATGTCCAGACCTGCCCTGAAACTGCGCTCCTGGCCCCTGACGGTCCTCTACTACCTCCTGCCCTTCGGTGCCCTCAGACCACTCAGCCGGGTGGGATGGAGGCCCGTGAGCAGGGTAAGTGTGCACAGACTGCTGGCCCGGCCGCCCTGGGCGCAGGCCTGAGGTTGGGACCCAGGACACGGAAACAGAGAAGGAAACAGTTGTCAGATTAGAGGTGATAGTGTGGGTGCTGAGCCCCCTGGTTTGTCATCTTGACAGGCGAGTTGGTTGGGAAGGCCAGGCTGGTTGGTGGCCCTGAGGGCTTGCTGTGCACCGCCTGTTTTCCTTGCCTGCATTTGTGCCATTTAGGGGCTCTTTCTGAGAGGAACCCACACTGGGCATTCAGAAAATGGTGTCTGATTCCCTGGGTTCAGGTAGAAGAGAGCTCAGAGGTGATTTTGAGAAGAATGTGAATCAATTCCAGGATGCCAGAGGGTGATTCGGGAAGGCTGGTGCCTGTCTGGGCCCCTTCGGGTGTGGATGCCTTTGAGGATGTGGGAGCCCCAGGCAGAGCTGGATGAGGGAGTGACCTGGCCACCATTCCCTAGAGGGCCAGCTCCCTTGCCCTGGGCTCTCTGGGCAGGCTGACCCCAAGTAGGGCACCCTATGCTGAGATGGGCACGTCAGCTGTGAGGAGTTTGGGGAGCCATTAGCTCAGTGCACTGTAGAGGTGTTTAAAGTTGGAATGAAATTATACTTACACCGTGGGGACTTGGTGTCTAGGTCGGGCTGACAGGCAGCAGCTGCCAATTAGAGGCAGGTCCCACTGTGGCAGCGGCACCTGGGGTTTAAGAGGCGCTCCCCCTCCAGGTCGCCTGGCCCTGGGAGTTTGGCCCGCGGTGCCAACGGAGACAGCTGGGGCCGATTCCCCTGTGCCTCGGGGCAGCAGCCCCAGGTGCAGACAGCTTTGTGGACCAGTCCCTCACAGTAGAGTGCCTCGGAGCTCAGGCAGGCTGGGTAGGGCGCAGCTGTGTCTGGGGGTGCTTGCTGGCTGGGGTGGGGGTGACAGTGATACAGCGCATCCTCATATGAAAGTCCCCGACCATGTGTGGGCCATATTCCCTCCGCTTTCTGTTTGGACCAGAATGTGTGCTTTGGGCTGTAAACTTTCCCCTGCACCCAGGGTCCTGCCCCTTTCTGCCACAGCGTCTCTGTGCAGGTATCAGAGCCATTTATGCCCCTCCTTTCCTTAAGAAGTGAGACTGTGCTGGCCAGTCTCTCCTGGGGACCAGGGTAGTTGCTGTTAGACCTGTGTATAAAATGACTGAAATACTGAGTTTAGGTCACTGTGTCACAGTCTCGGCCAGTATTTGGTCTGTGAGAGTATTTGGGAAGCTCAGTCTGGTTCCTAGTAGGAAACAACCACATCACAAAGCCATCGCGGGTGCCCAGGTGGCCAGAGGTGGTGGCTGACTGGGGGGTGGCAGGGGGCACGCAGGGCGGCCCACTCATCTGTCTGTGGCCTGCAGGTGGCCCTGTACAAGTCGGTGCCGACGCGCCTGCTGTCGCGGGCCTGGGGCCGCCTCAACCAGGTGGAGCTGCCGCACTGGCTGCGCAGGCCTGTGTACAGCCTGTATATCTGGACCTTCGGGGTAAACATGAAGGAGGCCGCCGTGGAGGACCTGCACCACTACCGCAACCTCAGCGAGTTCTTCCGGCGCAAGCTGAAGCCGCAGGCCCGGCCCGTGTGTGGCCTGCACAGCGTGGTGAGGCCCAATCCTGCCCTCCACTCCTCCCTCCAGAAATGGGATTGTCACCTGTGTCTTTGGGAACCAGTCCCGGCAGCCTCCACTGGTGGCCCATGGGTACTCCTCTCAGGCTGGGGGAGTCCCCCTGCCTCCCTTAGTGGCAAGCCTTTCTCTGCCCTTTCAGATCAGCCCATCAGATGGGAAGATCCTGAACTTTGGGCAGGTGAAGAACTGCGAAGTGGAGCAGGTGAAGGGGGTCACCTACTCGCTGGAGTCGTTCCTGGGTCCACGCATCTCCACAGAGGACCTGCCCTTCCCACCAGGTGGGTTGGTGCCTGGTGGTGGCCCCCACGGCCCTGCTGCAGTAGTGCTGGGCTGGGTGTCCGGGAGAAGGACGTGAATGGGTTGGGGAGGGAAGGGCCAGGAATCACTGTGTGGAGCTTCATGGCCTCCCTGGAGCCCACGTCCAGACTACACAGGCTCAGGTGCTTGTCTGAGAGCCTAGCCCTCGTGTCTGCCCCCCACAGCTACCCCCTGCGGCTCCTTCAGGAACCAGCTGGTCACTCGAGAAGGCAATGAGCTCTACCACTGTGTCATCTACCTGGCCCCCGGCGACTACCACTGCTTCCATTCTCCCACTGACTGGACCGTTTCCCACCGGCGCCACTTCCCAGGTTGGCCAGAGCCTCCCGCTTTTTGGTGTCCAGGGACCGGGGCTCCACATTTGGAGTGCTGAGGTGGGGAGGTGACTGCTTTAGTCTGGCTGGATGTGGGCAGCAAGGTGCAGCCTGGGGTCTAGCCCACTCTGCATTTGGAATGATATGGGTGGACATGGGACTCTAGGAGGCTGGTCTTCTTGCTGGGTGGGGAATAACAGTGCCCCTACCCCCACAGGCTCCCTGATGTCCGTGAACCCTGGCATGGCCCGCTGGATCAAAGAGCTCTTTTGCCACAATGAACGGGTGGTCCTCACCGGGGACTGGAAACACGGCTTCTTCTCGCTGACGGCCGTGGGGGCCACCAATGTGGGCTCTATACGCATCTACTTTGACCGGGTAAGCAGAGCCAGGCCCAAGGGCTGGGGCACTTGGAGTCCCCCCACCTCCTCTTCCATGCAACCAAATCTACTGGCCCTGCTGAGCAGCTGCCCTGAGGAGGGGCTGGGTCCTGGGCTCCTGCTCTGCCAGCCCCAACCCCAGATGTGCTGCCACTTGCTCGTCTGGAGGTGGTTAGAGAGGGAGGGGGTTAACCTCCCAGCCCGCACTTTGCTTCTGCTGGGAACCCAAGAAGAACATTGAGCTCAGGGTGAGGCGTGCTGCTTGGAGGCTAAGCGTGTGAGAGGGTGGCCACTGCCTGTCCTTCCCCGGGAGCTGCCTTTCTTGGTGTCAGCTTGTGACTGCGCCTCACCCACCCTGGATGCTGGAGGAGAGTTGGGTCTGATTCCTCTATGTCTTTCTGGGTCCCAGTTCACAGCTGATACTGGGGACTATGGTTAGACCTGGCCCATCAAGTCACTGTCCCTAGCTCCCTTTCCAGTCTGGGTTGGGGACAGGCAGCAGAGGCATGTTCCGAGTCCAGGAGCAGACTCCACATGCTGTGCCTCTGGCCTCCCACAGGACCTGCACACAAATAGCCCGCGCTACAGCAAGGGTTCCTACAATGACTTCAGCTTCGTGACGCATGCCAATAAGGAGGGCATCCCCATGCGCAAGGGAGAGCACCTGGGCGAGTTCAACCTGGGCTCTACCATCGTGCTCATCTTCGAGGCCCCCAAGGACTTCAACTTTAAGCTGAAAGCTGGACAGAAGATTCGGTTTGGGGAGGCTCTGGGCTCCCTCTAGAGCCTCTCTCCTGGTGGTGGCTACCGTGGGTGCTTTTCCAAACAGAAACAGGAGGGTCTGTTAGAGGGGAGCCTCCGCGGCTGGTCAGGGAGGGGTCTCAGGGCTGTGGAGTCTGACCAGGCAGGACCTGGGTGACTAGTTTCTGCTGTCCCAGAGATGTAGATGAGGTCAGAGCCCCTGTTGACCCTGGACCTATGTGGTCCCCTCTTCCCACTCTAAAGAGAAAGAACATGTAGGCCAAGATAATCTCAAATTCCCTTTTGGAGATTTTTTTAATCTGTATAAACTGGAGAACCTATGTCTCCTGGCTGGGTGTTCAGTTGGTCTTGATTTCTGTTGTAAGACAGAACTGGCTATGTATCCTCCGCACTGCTTTTTGGCCTCCCCTTCTGCCTTTCCTGCACTGACTGGGCTGTGCTGCCCCCAGAGCAGGGCCATGTGGCCTTTAACACAACTGCTTTCTGTTCCCAATTCATCCCACCCTGCTTGTTTGGGAAAAGCTGTCTCTCTGCACTTGTGGCTGAACGCATCATCCTGGACTCCGCCAGCGTCTTCTGAGGGGGTCTAATGGCATGGCGCTTTGCAGGTCCCATTGAGTGACCTTCCGGAGCTGGCAAGTCCTCTTTCCAGTAAGCAAGACCAGTTACTGAATCCCCTGAACGGTGTCCAAAGTGAATGGACAGGCAGGCAGGGGTGACCTATGGGGGCCAGGGGAGAGCTTGTCCCCACTCATATCCAGACCCACATAAAACATGGTAAGTTGCTGCTGTTGATTCAGGGGCTTGTGTTGGAAGCAGAGGAGGAGCCTTGGTGTATTGGGAGGGGGCAGGTCCGTGCCTACCACACCTGTCCCCAGGTAACAGGTACACAATCCTTAGGGAGCCACCGACAGTGGGACCAGGGTTCAGGTTTCCTGGGGACGCTGTGAATTTCTCCTGCAGGAGAAGCCATTTGAACTCTTTCAACTGTATCAGTAGCACAGTATTTTTGTATGAAAAGTGGGAGACTTCTGAACAGTAATTCATTTAATTGCGACATTTTGAAATAAAAAATAAAACTCATTGCAGCTTTGCGTTCTGTTCCTGGAGGTGGGCTGAGGCCTCCCTGGGGCAATGACTAGCACAGAGCCCGCCGCAGGGCCTGGACACGGGCAATGCAGGAACGAATGGGTTGGCGTTGGGCCTGGAGCTCAGAGGCCAGCTGCTGGATCTGCAACTCCACCTGGGGGACAGGAGGCTGAGCTGAGACAAAGCACAGCCAAGGGAGCTGTCCCAGGGCTGCCTGGGGTCTCACCTCCTGCAGTTCTTCCTGCACCTGCTGCTCTGCTTCATGGTCCTCAGGCCTGGGCTCCTCCTGGCTCAGTTCCAGCCACCGGCGCAGGCTTCTGGCTTGCCGCTGGCAGGACCTGAGGGAGTGAGACATCTGCTGCCAGCCCGGCCAGGCCCTTGGCGGTGCCTCCAGCTAGGGAAGCAGCACATCTGCTACTTCTGGTTGGGGCAGGGAGGGTTCTGTTCCTCTGTCAGCTTCCACCACCAGCTCAGGCAACTCAGGTGGGCCCTGGTGGAACTCCTCCCCGTCCCTCTTCCTGGGTGTGGGGGGAGACAGGCTCTGGACCTGGATCACAGACAAGACAGGACAGCCCCCTGTGCACAGGCCTGTCTTTTCTGCACCTTCATCGTACACAGTCACTGGACCGCTGGCCTCGCACTTGACTTAGGTTGAAAGTTTTGCTCCCCTTTATCCTCTGTCCCACAGGTGAGGCAGACCTGAGCTGGACTGAGGGACAAAGGTGCCACGTGTGGGGGGTGGGCACAGGCAAAACACCCCAAGGAACCTGGCAGCCAGTTCTGGGGACACGGCTGGGGTTTTTCTGGGTCTTACGAGAGGTTCTGCTTCATGGTCTGGTAGTCCTGCAGTTGCTGCTGGATGCCCTCAAGCTCGGCCTCCAGGTCAGTATGGCCCATGGTAACAGGAGAATAAGCTTGATCTTGGTCACCCTCCCGGCTATGCCACGGCTGGATGGAAGGATTCCGGGCAGGGGCCTGAGCGCTCACAGTGTGGACAGGCCTTAGGCACACACCTGTGCCTGCAGAGCCTAGCCCGGGCCCAGTGCCTGTGAAGTCCCCAGGAAGCAGCAGGTGGGGGTGGGGGACACTGGCTGCAGATGGAGAGGCCTGGGGCACAAGCCCAGGGGTGATGGGCTGTGTAGATGCCTGTAAAGGGAGGACAGATGAGCAGAAGGAAGGCTGGGGAGGGGCACCCAGGCTACCCACTGCAGGGGTATGGGGAGGTGAGGCCACAGGACTTGACCTGGCCAGCTCACCTAGTCTGGCCCTGGCTCTGCCCCTTTCTTCAGGACCTGATAGGAGGACGTCCCACAAGCAGCTCAAGGAACACTCCACACCTGTGCAGGCCAGTCCCGCCCCTTCCCCAGAGCCTGGCTCTTTACCTCCCCAAGCAGCCGTTTTACCCTCACCTCACTCTGAGCGGGGATCCTGCGCTTCAGGGAGAAAAGTGGTCAAAGGCAACTATCCTCGTCAAACCCCACACCTTCCGTTCCTTTCTGGTGACGACTGACCAGCTCTCTTCGGGCACCAACTCTGGGGGTGTCCCAACCCTGCTGCTGTCTCCTCCGTTACCAAGCACTGGGACCTTCTCTACCACCTGGCCATCCCTGCCCAGACTCTTCACTTGTATGTCATATGCCCTCAGGAGCCTCTGCCCCTTTCTTCCCAGGTGACCTCTTTAGGTCCCAAGGGTTTACCTTCACCTTATGTGGACTGAGTTTTGCTCTCCAGCCCTGACCACACCCAGAATCTTGTTGCTTTATCTCAGATTTAACAGGTTTAAGATAAACTCTTCAGGCTTTACCCCAAATGGGCTCCCTACCCCCATTTCCCTCTTTCAGTAAAAGAACTCGTTTTTCCTGGAGTTACTTAAGCCAGAAACCCAGGAGCCATCCTGGATTCCCTCCTCACCCTTATCAAACCCATTGGAGCATCAGAGCGGGTCCTGCCTAGTCTGCCTCCCACGATGGGCTCTGCCCACAGCCACCACCTGATCCTGGCTCCCAGCACCTTCCGCTGGGCCATGGGAACACAGCAGCCAACAGGCCCCCACCATTTCCTACTTTCCTTAAAATCCAGACATTCCCCCAGGGCCTGCAGGACCCTCCATGATCTGCAGTGTCTTCATCTATGTTTGGGGCTCTTTGGTCTCTACCTCTAGGATAGAAGCTTCACAAGGGGGGCCTTAGCAACCTTTCCATACTGTGTCCCTAGG
Organism: Panthera onca; assembly: GCF_046562875.1. Classification (NCBI taxonomy): domain Eukaryota; kingdom Metazoa; phylum Chordata; class Mammalia; order Carnivora; family Felidae; genus Panthera; species Panthera onca. The sequence goes on from NC_138350.1 coordinate 20,501,067, forward strand.
ACAGGGACACCTACACTTGGTGAATGCATGAGTGGCCTCGCTGCATCCTCCTGAGCTGGCAGTGCTCTGGAAGCAGTGAGTACAGCTCCGGCTACAGCACCGAGTACATGAGAAAGAGCACTGAAGGCCAGACCAAAGAATGAGACCCCAGGTGACCAGGAGGACTTACCCTGGCAGGTGCTTCCACCCCACATGGCATGAAGGAGGAAGGGGGCAGCAGTTCTGGGCCCATATTCAATGTGGGGGGCAACTTTGGGCCAGGGTGACTTGGTAGGGTCTTGGGCTGGGGCAGGGGGCTGCCTGGGACCAGTGCTGTCCAGGCCTCTGGCAGGCAAGGCGTCATCAGGGAAGGGCCCGCTGGCTGGGTCACACCTGGGTCACACTCCCACGGTGCCTCAGGCCTACGCAGAGGGAGGGGCAGGAGGTGGTCAGGCCACAGTACCCTCCTGAGGACCAGGAGGGAAAGGGGGCCACTCACCCTAGGACCATAAAACATACCCTGGTCTCCCAAGGGTACGACACCCCAGGGGCCCCTGGCTCTGCGCGGGCTCCAGCAGGAAATGTGGGCGTCGAGGCTGCTTTCTTGCCAAGCGGGCAGCATTGCTGGGAAGAAACACAGGCCTGTTCCTCTAGGCTGCTTGGGGCACCCAGTCTGACCCCTCCAATCTTACAGGGAGACTGAGGGCCAGAGAAGGAGAGGCTCTTGCCCAAGGTAAGTGGTGAACCAGAAGTGATCCTGGGCCATATAGTACTTCCAGTAATTCCAATGAAGTGAGCCTGACAACGTGGGGATGCCTCACCCACATCATCTCACTTGACCTCTATAGCAACCCGGTGCTCCTCCCACATCAGGGTGGGAGCAGGCTCATCATGGTCAGACCCTATCAGGGCTGGGGGTAAGGGAGGCAGAGAGGACTGAGGCCCAGTCCAATACCCAAACCCCCCCCCTCGCCCCCACCACAGGTAATCTCTCTGCCAGGCTCAGGTAGTGCTGGTCACTTGGAGCCGGTGTGCAGGAATGGGCCAGGTCACAAGCAGTAGGGTTTCCGAGAGGGAGCCCATTTCTCAGCTGTACGTGGAGAAGCAGGGAGACTGGAAGGTCTGGGGGCACAAGGGCGGGGCTGCCCTACAGCCCATATTCCTTTTCCTAAAACTACATGTTCTCTCCCCCATGCTCTGCAGGAACAGAGGATGCGGTCCTGTCAGTTGGGACCCAATGGGAATGGGAGGGATGTGACAGGATTCTGCTGGAGAGGGGTCCAGGCAGCTCAGCCATGACCTCCCTCCTGTACAGTCCAAGCCTCTGCCCAGACAGGAAGAAAGGAGGACGAGGTGAGGGTTGGGCTACTCACAGCTCTAGAAGTTGGGAGTCTCCAGCAGCCAGGGCCAAGCTGCCTAGAGCTCCCCGTGACTGAGGATCTCGTGTCCTCTTGGCCTCCAGGGCAGCATCCCCAGCCCCAGCAGCAACACAGGTGGAAAGGGGACTGTCAAATGTCACTCTCCTGCTGGGCATGGTGGATGTCAGGGGCTGAGGCTCCCTGCCCTGGCCCAGAACCTTCTGTTTCCACAGCATGGCACAGCGATGGACCACACGGTGGAGACTGTGGGCTGCCTGCAACAGGCCTCTGGTCAGGTCATGCCTGGTCCTGCCTGTTCCCCAGGAGAAGGGGTGGAGGACCCAGGGCTCACCTGCACCTGCTGCTGGGCATGCAGCTGCTGCCGGAAGGCCTGCATGCTGGCTGCAAACCGTAAGAGGCGTGTGGCACCTTCCTGAAGGAGCTGCTGGTGGTAGGCCTGAACAGCTCGCTCCAGTCGCGCCTTCTTTCTCCTCCTTTCCAGTACCAAGCCCAGCCACGCGGCCCACACCTCCAGGGAAAGGAGATGAGGCCCAGTTCACCTTGCTTAAGCCTCCCCCTGAGGGTGTGCCCTCCTTTGTGCATGGCCCTCTTCTGGAGAGGCAGGGGCAGTGGGGTGTGGAGCCCCCCTTACCTTTGCCTGTAGTGAGAAGGACCAGAACCACAAGGCCCGGGCTGTGCCCCGCTGCTCTCGCTTCCTGTTCGCCAGCTAGGGGTCAAAAAGAGGATTATGAAGTTTAGCCTTTAAGGAGGCTGCCCCGACCACAGCGTCCTGGTCACTCTGAGACCCTTTTCTCGCTGCCCTCCTTCCATTAGGAAGGGCCCAGTGCTGGTGGGCCAAGGAGTGATCCTTTGGGAAGAACAAAGGCAAAAAGCTCCTAGGGAAGGGAGCAGCTTGGGGCGGTGTGCTGGGCTCACCAGACACCCGCACATGAAGGTTTGCTGGGCATGATGCAATCCTGCCTGGTGTTTTATCAAGTCCTTGGGAAAGACATGCATTTCATGTTAATTTTTTGGATATTACCCCTGAAATATTTTCTAATGTGACACTGTAGAAATCGGGCCCTGAAGTGACTTGAGCTTGTACAGGTCACAGGTAGAAGAAGTGGCAGTGCTAGGAAATGATTAAGGTTGGGGGGGGGGGCCCTAGGATGAGGGTGGAATTAAAAATGTTAAATGTGGGGGTGCCCAGCTGGCTCCAGTCAGTGGACTGTGAGACTCTTTTTTAATTTTTTTAATGCTATTAATATTTTTTTTGAGAGAGAAACAGAGTGCAAGTGGGAGAGGGGCAGACAGAGAGGGAGACACAGAATCTGAAGCAGGTCCCAGGCTCTGAGCTGTCAACATAGAGCCCGATGCGGGGCTCAAACTCACGAAATGCAAGATCAAGACCTGAGCCGAAGTCGGATGCTTAACCGAGGCACCCAGGCACCTCAGAGCGTGCAACTCTTGATCTCAGGGTCATGAGTTCAAGCCCCACATTGGGTGTACAGATTACTTAAAAGAAATGAAAATAATAATTTAAAAAAAGTTAAACATGGGCTTGGGAGGCAGTGGGAAGGGGAAGGGGCTTCTTGCTGGCTCCCACCTGTTGTTTCCATTGGCGGAAGTAGGCCCGGCTAAGAGTCTGGGCCAGGAGCTGGGCACCCTGCCTCTGCAGGAGCTGGGAAGAGAACAGACAAAAGCAATCAGGGCCCTGTAGCACAAACACCTGGTTGCAGCCAGAGGGTGAAAGGCTCTGGGCCCAAGTGAATTGTCCTCCCATCCCCAGGAAGAGGAGTTCTGGAGGAAGCCAAGGGCCTCCCGTACCAGGCACGGTGTCTACGGGACTCTGGAGGTCTCCCAGCTCTGGTATCCCATGTTTCAGAATGAATCAGATCTCTCTGCTGGGCTATCTTCTGCCTGGTGGAGACCCAACCCTGAAACTGGTTTCCCTCAGTCTTCTCAGAAAGGCTCCGGTAATCTTGTGCCTACAGGACCCCAACTACCCAGCACCCATCCTGGTGGTCGTGGGTTCTACAGAAAGGCCCTCCTTTTCCCCAGATGGTTGTCTCCCAGCCTGGAGCACCCCCTCTGTACAGCGGCATGTGGGGAGCTGCCGCCTGCCTCACCCGCTTCCTGACACAGCCCAGATGGTGCACCTTCCACTGGGCCATGGCCTGCAGCAGCAGCCACCGGTGGTGATGCCCAGCTGCCCTCTTGAGCTGGGCTCTCCGCTGGGCTGCCCTCTGGCCTCGGTCCCGCCAGCGCCGAAACCAGGTCCTGAGACAGCCTAGGGCAGATCTGAGTCAGAGTTTGCTCTTTTGGAGGGTTTCTACGGACAACTCTGCAATGGTGGAAATTCAGAGAGCAGAAAAGGTCGTGTGGGGGTGGAACTGGGGCGTCAGCTGCACTCAGTAAAACCTCCACATGCAGACAGTGGCCACTCTGAGGACAGCTCTGGCACCTTCAGTGGCTGTGAGCACCCTGGAGGCCGGAACCAGGTCTGCTGTTTACTGCAAGGGCCTTCCAGAGCCACCAGCCTGTCCACAGCAGCCATGGGTCTGCAGCACCCCTGCGGAGCATCCTCAGGATGCTGCTGGGGGTGTGGATAAGACCCTTGCCTCGGTCTGAGGGAGTGGGGTGCCATGGCTCGATTTTGCCCGGGAGGAAACTAAGGCTTGGTCCAGGCAGCTCAAGCCAGGCACAGTGTCTGCTGGGCCATGTCCTCTGCCACTGTGGGCACTGCAGGCAGGCAGAGGCTACATAATGCATTTTGTTTATGTCACCAGATTCTCCCTTGAGGGAGCAAGCACTTTCTTCTGTTTTTTGTTTTTATTTTTTTCTTTCAGGTTTTTCCCTTTTCTTAGGCCCTGAGAGAAGTTTCTTTTAGAGACAACAGAAGAGGGTTGGTACCAGGGAACTGATGCCAAGATGGGGTGTCCTCTGGGACTTGCTGGAGAGGGCAGGGAAGGATGATTCACACGCCTGGAGGTGAGCATTAGTACCAAGTGCTGATTGATATGTGCTGGGTACTGCTTCAAGTGTGCCTATTGTGTCTCACTGAACCCACAGGACCACCCCAAGAGGCAGGTACTATTACTCCCATTTTACAGATGGAGAAACTGAGGCTCAAAGAATACTTGGCGAGGTCACACAGCCAGCATCTGACCCCGCCTGTACTAGGCATTCTGTTGAATGTGTTTTATGACGCCTTGCCCTGAGTTCATCCTCCCCCAGCACTGGGCCCCATCCTTGGGCTGCCAAGGTGTGCCTGAGACCCGAGGCCTTAACTAAGCCCAAAAATGGTTCCACAGGTACTGTGTGCATCTGCAGTTTGCTGAAAGCACAGCGTCCTGTCACGTGGCCTCCCAAATCCTTTGTACCACCTGTAATGGCCCCACGCAGGGCCCACCACACGGTGTCACTCCCTTCTATGGAAAGCTGCCTGCCCCTTGGTCCTGCAGAGAAGCAGCTTCAGGCTGCACCCCATGCCTGTCACCTCTAACACCCACCGTGACCACCTGGGCCGAGTGTGGACGCCTGACCCACACTGGCAATGGCAAGGCCTCTGCAGCCCTTGATGCCAAAGCTCTGTTCAAATAGAGGCCAAGGGATGAGCTGAGCCCCTCAGCTTCTTTTTTGGAGTAAACTGGAAACGCAGCACTGATTTCTGGGGTGAAGGGCAGCATGAGGACACAGAGAAGCACATTAGGGGTGGAGCAGGTGTGGGATGTTTGACCCCAGGGTTCTGCCCAGAGGAAAGCAAAGATCTGTGTTTATCAACACAACCAAAGTCAGAACCCAACCAAAGTTGATCAATTTTTGTCCTGGAGCAAACTAACAACTTGATCTGTTTTCCCTATGGTCTGATTTAAACCATTTCCATTTGTTTTCACTTCCAGTTGTATCTTCATTTACTCTAAGCACTGGTTGTCCCCTCAGAGTGCTGGATACCCCACTTCAGGGACATGGATCTCAGTTTCCCTGCATCTCATCTCTGCTCCTGTCTGGACCATCTACTCCAGGCTTTTTATAGAAGGTATTCAGACTGCCCAAGGACACTGCTCCCTAAACATACAAGGAAGCAGGATCCTATGTGATGGGGCTGACCTGAGAAGCAGCCAGCCCCTGGAAGGACTTTACAATTGAAACCACCCTACCTTTGACCCCTCTTTAAGAATTAGATTTTTGGGTACCTGGATGGCTCAGTCAGTTAAGCATCCAACTCTTGATTTCAGCTCAGGTCAGGATCTCATGCTTCGTGAGTTTGAGCACTGTGTTGGGCTCTGTACTGACAATGTGGAGCCTGCTTGGGATTCTCTCACTCTCCCTGTTTCTCTGCTCCTCTTCCCCTCTCTCCCTCCCTCTCGCAAAATAAATAATAAACTTAAAAAAAAAAGAATTAGATTTTAAGCCTTGGTCTGGGACACCAGAGTGGCTCAGTTAGTTAAGCATCTGATCTCGGTTTATGATCCCATGGTTTGTGAGTTTGACTCCTGCGTCAGGCTCTTTGCTGACAGCTCAGAGCTTCCTTGAGATTCACTCTCTCCCTCTCTGCCCACCCCCGCAAACACTCTCTTTCTCTCAAAAATAAACATTAAAAAAAAATGAACACAAAGTGTTTGGCTGGGATTGGTTGGGAACAGAATGCTATGATGTACTAGGTTGAACAGTTACCCCTTCCCACGTTTATGTTCATCCTGGAACCTCAGGGTTGGTGTATTATTTAGCAAGGGGGTCAGCACAATTAACTGACCCCATCCTGTAGTAGAGTGGACCTCTTGATACAGTAGGACTGGTGTCCTTCTAAGAAGAGACACAGGGGAGAGAGCCTTGTGCACACAGAGGCTGAGGCTGGAGTAATGAGTCTATAAGCCACAAACACCAAGGACCACCGGGGCTATCAGAGGCTGGAAGAGGCCAGGAAGGACTTTCCCTTCCAGCTTTCACAGGAATCATGGCCCTGCCAATACCCTGATTTCAGATCGGGCCTCCAGAACACTGAGAGAACAATTTTCTGATGTTTTAAACTTCCTAGCCTAAGGTACTTTAGCATCAGGAAACACACCTACAGGAGAAGAATACAAAGACTGAGGGGAAGCAAATGGAACACAAGACAGTTCTGTGTCCTTCACAATCCTCTCTCCAGCTTCCAGGAACTCTGCTCACCCCTATCCAGCACCTTCTGGGCCTCCTTAATGGCATAGTCCTCCTGCTGTCGGTAGTATATCTGCACTGATGCAGCCTCCCGCCACTGGACCAGGACCTAAGGGGCAGATGAAGAGCAGAGATGTGATCATGGCACATCCTGACTTCCCAGGACACCTCAACTGTGCTGGCAGCTCCTCATGGAATAAGCCAGTTGGGGACACGGCACACATGCACATTTTGGGAAACGCCAGCCAGCCACACAGGCAATGACCAAACCCCCAGTCCCCACAGGAAGCCCAGTATCTCAGATGATGGGACTATTCTATAGAAGAACTTAAACTTCCTACCGGCCATCAAAAAGTCATTATGTGGGTTTTTGTTCTATTATTACTTGTTAAATGAAGCTATATGTTATATGCATGCAAGTTTTTTTAAGTTTAGTTATTTATTTTGAATTTTTTTAATGTTTATTTATTTTTGAGAGACAGAGCATGAGCAGGGAAGGGGCAGAGAGAGAGGGGGAGACACAGAATCCGAAGCAGGCTCCAGGCTCTGAGCTGTCAGCACAGAGCCCAACACTGGGCTTGAGCTCACAAACCGTGAGATCGTGACCTGAGCCAAAGTCGGATGCTTAACCAACTGAGCCACCCAGGCACCCCTGGTTATTTGAGAGACAGAGAGGGAGAGAGAGAGAGCACAAGCGAGTGCACAAGCAGGGGAGGGGCAGAGAGAGAGGGAGAGAAAGAGAATCCCAAGTGGGCTCTGCACTGTCAGTGCAGAGCCCGATGTGGGGCTTGAACCCACAAACAGTGAGATCATGACTTGAGCCAAAATCGAGTCAGACGATTAACCAACTGAGCCACCCAGGTGCCCAAAGTTTATTTTTGAAAGAGAGAGCATGCACCAGAGCACGAATGGGGGAGGGGTAAGAGAGAGAGAGAGAGAGCACGAGAGAGCATCCCAAGCAGGCTCCATGCTGTCAGCACAGAAGCCAACATGGGGCTCAATCTCATGAACTGTGACCTACGCCAAAATCAAAAGTCAGACACTCAACCAACTGAGCCACCCAGGTGCCCCTGCATGCAAATCTTTCACACTGAGACACACACGAAATCACACTAACAGAACACTTTACAAAGAAGTCAAGCAGCCAGGGGACACTTGCTGCCCAGGCATGAATGCCATTCCCTGCAAAAAGGCCTTCTCCCTTCCATGCCCTGAAGCAGAGTCCTGACCCTCCTTCCAAGGCTGGCCTTGGAGCTTTTCTGACAACAGATTGGGCCTTGACTTTGTGTTACTCTTCATCCTTGGGAGGCTTCAGAGTTGTCAGGACCAGTACCAGTGCCTCCTAGCCTTCAAGCAGGTGAACCACTGCTGTTCTGGGTTCCTGGCAAACTGCTTTTTTCTAAAACATCCCCAAGTCCAGGGACCACTTCTGTCATTCCTCCCCATCTGTAACATGCCTTCTTCCTACAGCTGCATCCTGGCATGCCCTCCCTCCTCTAGCATGGGGGACAGGCCCCACACATAGCATTTGGGGGCCACTTCCCACGGATGATGACCAACAATCTCACATTCCTGGGGTGCTCTATGCTTTCCAGAAAGCCTCTGCAGCCACAAAACCAGCCACAATGAGTGAGCAACCTCTTCTGATAAAAAGACAGAAGCATGCTTAGTTTGTCCCAGTGGAAAATTCCACATGTGTAGGAAATACTGGTTCTGGTAAGAACCAGTTTGCTCACTATGTTTTTGTTTTAATGGATATTGGTTATTAATTCAGTAAAAAAAAAAAAAATTAATAAATAAAACCCAACTAAATGCTCACACAGCTGTTATGTATGCATAGAGGAGGGTGTTAGCCCATTTCCCAGGTTCCACGTTCAGTGCAAATCTTTGGTGCCACCCCCTCGCAGAAGCACGGTTCCAAACCCTCCTGGGTGACCAGCTGGTCTCCTCATGCCTCACCTTGGAACACAAGGTCCGCCTATAGTGAGCACTTGCTTGGGAGGTTTTCTTTGCTTCATTCACACGGGTCATGGTGTTCTCTCTCCAACGATGGAACACATTCCTGTAGGACACAGGCCGGGGAGATGGGGGTGACACCAGTGTGGAGAGACAGTACAAGGTTTCTGTGGGTCGTTTCTGGTTCTTCCACTCATTCCTCAGTCGAGGTACAAGGTACTTTGGACTCCTTGTCCCTAACAATATTGGTCTCACTGGCAGCCGTGTTTATGCTGACACAGACACTCAACACATGGCCGGTGAGCACCTGCCCTGTGCCAGGCACTGGGGGCGCACTGGGGGCGCATTGGGGGCACCATGGTGAACAAGACCAAATACGACATCCACACACATTAATGTGCTACAGGGCACACAGAACGGTGACAGTGTAGGTGAGTCATGCCATAAGAGAGGCACAGATAGAGATGGCATAAGGGCACTGGAGCCCCATCACCATGCATGCTGCTGAGTTAGTTCAGGGACTCCCTCTTCCTCATTCTGTCTAAAGAGCTGGACGGGCACTTCCCTGGAGGGTGGAGATGTTAAGTCCATAAGACCCACCACCAACAAGCAGTCTGGAATATGATATGCTGAACAAATCCAGAGGAAGGAAAATAAAGAGCAGAATGAGGGAGCTCTGCCAGGAAGCAGTGAGTATACAGCCTGGTTTAGCAAGAGCTGGAGGGTGGACTCATGACAGAGCTGGAGCTGAGAGAGCAAGTGACTGAAGGGTGTGAGAGATGCCTCTGGAATCAGTGAAAGGCCTGGAGGACCAAGCGGGAAGGCAGGTGAGGCGGGGCTGAGGCCAAGGGAGCCACTGCAGCCCTGGAGCAGGAGGTGCTCAATCTTGCAGGGGAGGGAGCCATGTTGAGAGGAGCAAGACAAGTGGGAGTTCTCGCAGATGTCCAAGTGACGGCTGCCTCCTCGAGACCCCACTCTGCACATAGCAGGAATTCGAGACAGGAGATGAACCAATGAATGGGGTGCTTGCTGTGGAAACGCCAAAGCCAGGCTGTGAGCGTCTGGCCCGGCTCTGGAGTCTGCGCCCCATTCCTCGGGCTGGGCCCAGAGATGCCGAGAGACTCACCATAGCAGCTGCCTCTTGTGCTGGCTCTCCCTGGCCGCCACCTCCCGTAGGATGCTCTGCACCTGGCTCTGGTAAGTCTGTGGGAGACCAAGAGGACTAGGAGCCAGCTGTGGGCCCACACCACTCCCTATATCTAGGCAGGCCTCACAGGTGCTGTGATGCCCAGAGCACTCACCACAGAGGGGGCAGAGGCCAAGAGCCCAGAGTCCCAAGGTCAGAAGAGTGCCCGGACAACAGGCCACTTGGACGGTAAGGCTGGTACCTCCAGCAACACTTGTTTTTACTTTGCTGAGGGAGGATCAAAGAGCTCAGCCCTGTGGTTGTAAGACCCACAGTCCAGGTACCTTGCTCTTTGTGAGGCTTGTGGAATTACTCACTCCAGTAGGGGCAGGGAGAACAAGGAAGGGAAGCAAAGTCTCCAGCAACCCCCGCCCCCTCGGCAAGGCGGGACATGGAGGAAAGCAGCAGACCCTACCCCCCAGGCGTGCAGCGCCCTGTGCAGCAACGTGTGCCGGTGATGCAGGTTGGCGCGCGTCAGCTCCCGCTGCTCGGCATTGCGCAGGGCCAGGCACTGTGGACAGAAAGAAGGGCCAGGGGCCCAGGGGTGGCTCAGCTGTGCCTCTGTCTTACACCCAGCCTGGGTACTTGGGCCTGAGTCCTCATCTCTGAATAGATATCTTTTGGGGGCTTTGTGCGGATCAGGTGGGGCAAGTGCCTGACTCGGGGTAAATGCTCAAGCAATGGTGATGGTCTAAACACTTTTTACCCCAAGTAGGATGCTTATAAATGGTTAGACCAGGAATTTTATGTTCAGTGGGTTCAGGCAAGAACCTAAAAGAATATTAGGGACTTTGAGCCAATCATCTCACGAAACCAGGTTAGCGTTTCCTCCTCTGCTGCCCGGCCTCTTCCCCATGCTCAGAGGCAGGTGGTTGCCGAGAGGCTGCAGAGAAGCCATATGTCCGCTCTGAGTCACGCTGACACACAGCTCCGCCTGGCCACAACCACATGCGGGGGCGTCTATGCCAAAGCCTTACCTCCCTCCACCTGTTCCAGGCCCAGTGGAGGAGCCGTACCGAGTGGAATTCTGCAGCCAGCATTAGGCCCATCTTCCTATGGGGAGGGTTGGAGTCAGCATGGCAGCCTGGACCTGGGCACCCCTCACGGTCCCTGGCCCCTACCTAGTGCTTCTTAAATTGGAGGAGAAGGGGACCAAGACCTTCTCTGAAGAGCTGCCAAAGGATGTGGGCTCTCACCTCAGGAAAGTGAGCACCTAGTCAAATTTCTGCATACAACTAAAGGGCTCAAGTACCAGTGAAGCACGTTCATGTGCAGGCAACTTAGGAGGTTAATGTGGCCAGAATTTGAGAGTGGGGGAGATCCTCACAGCACAAAGTGGGTGCAGAAAGGCATCAAAGCAGGACAGTGTCTGCAGTATCCATGTGGGCTGTCTGCCCCAGCTCTCTCTGACCAACAGTGTGGTAAAAACTGCTACAACCTGTCCCCAGGCTGTAGCCGCTGGTCCTGGGGGAGGTCAGCTACTCTGAAATGGGCTCATCAGTCTAGTCCCTGGTCATGGTCACTTTGAATGGGCCCCAACAAGTGAGTAGGATGCATCCAATGGATAGGACCTCAGATCCATGAAGCATGTCTGTCCCTAGTTGAGTTCCTGAGGCTGGGAGCCCCAGGAGGTACCTCAGGATACTTTCACTTGAGCCCTGGTTTTGCATAGACTGTATCAGGTAGAATTTCTGGAACTTAAAACCAGAGTCTAGGCTAACAGGACTCTCCGATGGGCATTCAGAGCTGATGGCACTGCCACTATGGTCAAAGCTGGCCTGAGATGGCAGAGCGTCTGGGCCAGAAGCAGCCCCTCACTCTGTTCTCAGCCCTCGGGCACTCTCCCTCCAGATGCAGAAAGCCTTCCTGAGCTGTCTGTGGTGGTGGTGGGCACAGGCCACTGCTTGCCGCTGCCGCTCCTGGTGACAAGCTGCTGCCTGTTGGTGCCACGTGGACCAGGACCTTCGCAGAAGCTGCCGCTCTGAATGAAGGATGGCCTGGGGCAGGACAGCAGGGAAAGAACAGAGCGGGTCAGGTAGCACGGGTACAGGAGCCAAGAAGAATCTACAGGCCAAAAATAATGACCAAGGCCAAAGAAATGGGCTTTAACAAGCTGCCCTGGCCTAGAAGCCACATATAGACTCTGCTGACAAAGTCAATAGGCACCCCACGCCCTGCCCTGTCTCGTGAGTCCTGGTCACAGGCAGAACACCCCTCGGTGTGGGTCTGGGTTCCAGGCAACATCCAGAGCAGAAGAGGCAGCAAGTGCAAAGACTTGAAACAGGTCCTGCCTCCTCAGGGATGGCCACTTACCATTCTCTCTGCCAGGCGGTTTTCTCGATGCTGAAACATCTTCTGCCACCAAACAGCAAATACTTTCCTCTCCAACATCTCCCTAAAATAATTTAAATAAATAAATAAATACATACATACATACATACATACATACATACATAAATAAAATGGCAAACATCATCATCATAATAATGGACTTAAAACAAAGCAACTACAAATAAGAATGAGAAGTTCCAAATAATTGGATTTTTCCTCTTATGCTATTGAATAAGTTGATGGCACGCCTGGGTGGCTCAGTCGGTTGAGCATCTGACTTTGGCTCAGGTCATGATCTCATGGCTCGCGGGTTCAAGCCCCAAGTCAGGCTCTGTGCTGACAGCTTGGAGCCTGGAGCCTACTTCAGATTCTGTGTCTCCCTTTCTCTCTGCCCTTCCCCTGCTCGTGCTCTGTCTCTCTCTCTCTCTCTCTCTCTCTCTCTCTCTCAAAAATAAATAAACATAAAAAAAAAAAAAGGTGAATAAGTTGATATGGGGGGAAGGAAAGAGAAAGACCAGGAAAGCAAACAACAGTAACCAAAAAGCCCCACAGACAACCCAATACTCTCCAAGTGATTTCTGGTGTCAGCGAAGCATTCACACAGTACGAAAAAGACTGACTTTGAGACCTTGTCTCTTCATCAGTTCAGTTCCACACTGAATTACTAACAGTGCTCAATGATCATTAGTGAAAGCCTTTCTAGTTCATTCTGACCAGCCAGGTTGCTGCTACATAAATCCCTGTGGGAAGTGGTTGAAAACAGATTCCAGGCCTCCGGGAAATAATTTTGGCCCCAGGAAATGGTAGGTCTGAAGTGGGCCCCTAGAAATGATGTTTAAAACAAGTGTTCCAAGTGAGACAGACAAGGAGACAGGTTTGAGAACCACTGCTTCGTCACCTCTGCCTAGGACTCCCTACTCACCATAATGACGTCAAATCCTGCAAAAGCAGCACTGGGACAACTGGTCAATGGCCACTAGGAGCTGTGCATTGGTAAAACCATGGAACAAAATATATGATGCAACTGTTTTCAGCCCTGGACAGCAGGCAACACAGACTGTGATACTTAAAGATGAGAAACAAGTAAGGTGAGCTCTCTGGCTGCCCAGACTTTCTGCCCGAGGGCATGTTCTGAACCATGGGGGCAGGGGGAGGGAATCCAAGCAGAGAAGGACAGTTTCACAGAGTTGAGGCAGAGACTAGAGTTCAAAACTGCAGGTGAAAGACTGTATGGACACATGTGGCCTTCCTGAACCTGGGCAGGTAGAGAACTCGCCCTGCCCCAGAGGCATGCTCACAGACACCTTGCACACTCCATAAGGGGAACACCCAAACTTCCATGTGAGTCTGCTCCATCTACATATAACACTGTACAGGCAGGCTCTGTGAGGCTGATAGCTGATATCAGGGCTGACAGCTGGATGGAGATGACCAGAGGTTAGAAAGGGCTGGGAGATGGAGTTCTGACCCAGCCTGAATGGAGAGACTTTGCTGAGAACATCAGAATTCAGAAAGGCTAAACCTCAGTAACAAGAGCTATGCTCTAACACTGAAGACAAAATTTAAAGAGCTTCCACATGAGGTGCCTGGCTGGCTCGGTTGATAGAACAGGCAACTCTTGATCTCAGTGTGGTAAGTTCAAGTAGCATGCTGGGTACAGACATTACTTAAAAAATAAAATCTTGGGGCGCCTGGGTGGCTCAGTCGGTTGGACGCCCGACTTCGGCTCAGGTCATGATCTTGCGGTCCGTGAGTTCGAGCCCCGCGTCGGGCTCTGTGCTGACAGCTCAGAGCCTGGAGCCTGTTTCGGATTCTGTGTCTCCCTCTCTCTGACTCTCCCCCGTTCATGCTCTGTCTCTCTCTGTCTCAAAAATAAATGTTAAAAAAAAAAAAATTAAAAAAAAATAAATAAAATCTTACACACACACACAGACCCACACAAATGAAGAATAGAATCATACTTGATACGATCAACAGGAACCACCAGAAGAAACAGCAACTATTGCCTGCCAGAATAAAATGCAAAACCCTTTAAAGGAAAAATAGCTGTCAACAAGACAATGACACAAATGTTGGTATCAGCAAACACTTAGAAAGTTATTATAAATAAGTTTGTGTACTTTTTTAAAAAAGTTTTATTTATTTATTTTGAGAGAGAAAGAATGAGAGCAGGAGAGGGGCAGAGAGAGAAGGAAAGAGAGAATCCCAAGCCGGCTCTGCACTGTCAGCACAGAGCCCAATGTGGGGCTTGAACTCACGAACTGGGAGATCATGACCTGAGCCAAAATCAAGAGTCTGATACCCAAATGACTGAGCCACCCAGGTGCCCCAAGTTTGTGTACTTAAGAGATGAACAAAATTAGTTAACAGACAAGGAATCTTGACAGAAAAATAGAAAGTACAAAAAAGAACCAAATGCTGTGGTGGCTCCTCAAAAAGTAAATGTAGAATTACCATATGATTTGGTGCATTCCACTTCCAGGTATATAAAACCAAAAGAACTAAAAGCAGGGACCCAAACATATGTATGTACAACGATGCTCACAGCAGCATTATCCACAATAGCTAAAAGGCAGAAATAATCCAAGTGTCTATGAACATACGGATACATACACAAACTGTGGTATATACAATGGAACATTATTCAACCATAAAAAGGAATGAAATTTTTATACATGTTACAACACAGATAAACCTTGAAAACATTATGCTAAGTAAAATAAGCCAGACACAAAAGGTTTACTATTACACAATTCCATGTAAATGAGATACTTAGAATAGGCAAATTCAGAGACAGAAAGTAGATGAGAGGTTCCCAGGGGCTAGGAGTAGATGGAAATGGGAAGTTAATTTTTAATGGATACAGAATTTGTCTGGGATGATGAAAACGTTCTGGAGATGGATAGTGGTGATGGCTACATAATATCGCAAATGTGCTTAATGCCACTGAATTGTGTACTTAAAAATTACCAATATGGTAAGTTTTATGTTATGTTTTACCAGAATTGGAAAAAAAGAAAGGAAGAAAGAAAATTCTAGACCTGAAAAGTACCATATCTGAAGGAGAAAAACCACTGGATGAGCTACAAATGAGAAAGTGAAGGAAAGAGACCACTAAAGACTTTCTATTGGAAGATCAATAGAAAGTACCCAATCTGAAAAAGAGAGAAAAAGAAAAAAAAAACAAACAGAGCCTCAGTGACCTGTGGGACATCACACAGTCTAACACTGTGTAATTATAGAGTCATAGAAAGAGGGAAGAAAGGATATAGGATAGATAAATTATTTAAAGAAATAATGGTAAAAGACTTTCCAAATTTGGTGGTGGTGGTGGTGGAGGGGGAAACACCTCAGATTCAAGTTAGCTCAACTAACCCCAAGCAGGATAAACACAAGAAAACTACACTTAAAACATATCACACTCCAAACTGTTGAAAACCAAAGCTTAATAAAAACATCTTAAAGGCAAAGGAAGAGAGACAGATTACATCCAGGGGAAGAACAATAAAAATGATGGGTGACTTTACAACATAAATAATGGAGGCCAGAAGACAAGGGAAGGTGTCTTTAAAAGACTTGGGGGGGCTCCTGGGTGGCTCAGTCAATTGAGCGACCGACTTCAGCTCAGGTCATGATCTCATGGTTTGTGAGTTCAAGCCCCGCGTCGGGCTCTGTGCTGACAGCTCAGAGCCTGGAGCCTGCCTCTGATTCTGTGTCTCCCTCTCTCTCTCTGCCCCTCCCCCACTCATGCTCTGTCTCTGTCTCAGAAATAAACATTAAAAAAAATTTTTTTAAGTAAGTAAATAAATAAATAACTCAGGAGTGAGGGGTGGAGAAATCAACTCATTGTTCCATATCTAGGAAAAGGTCCTTTTTTGTTTTTTTTAAGTTTATTTATTTTGAGAGAGAGTAAGTAAGAGAGAGCATGAGCAGGGGAGGGGCAAAGAGAGAGAATCCAAGCAGGCTCTGTATTGTTAGCACGGAGCCTGACACGGGCCTCAAACCCAGGAACTGGGACACCATGGCCTGAGCTGAAACTAAGAGTTGGACACTTAATGGACTGAGCCAGCCAGGCACTGCCAGGAAAAGGTCCTTTAAAAATGAGAGTGAGAGTGAAAGAACCATCAACAAAAGCAGAGATAATTCATCTCCAGCTGACTCATACTATAAAAATGCTAAAGGATCTTCTTCAGGCTGAAAAGATGAAAGCATACAGACGAAAACTCAGATTTATAGGAAGAAACAAAGAATATTAAATATGGAAAATATGTGAGTATGTATAAAAGACTGTCTTTTTTCTCCTGTTAATTTTTAAAAAGAATTCTGTTTAAAGCAAAAATAGTAACATTACATGGGTAAAATGTAGGACAATAAATACCATCAAGGATAGAGAGGAAAGGAATTCTACTGTTTTTATATTCTTACACTTAACATGAAGTGGTATGATAGAATAGGTAATAAATTAACGATGCATATTATAATTCCTGGAATGACAATTTTATTTTTTATTTTTTTTAAGTTTATTTATTTTGAGAGAGAGAGAGAGAGCGCGTGCGGGAGGATGTATGAGCAAGAGAGGGGCAGAGAGAAAAAGAGGATCCCAAGCAGGCTCTGTGCTGTCAGCACGGAGCCCACCACAAGGCCCAAACCCATAAAACTGTGAGCTCATGACCTGAACCAATATCAAGAGTCAGCCACTCAACCAAGTGAGCCACCCAGGCATCCCTAGAAAGACAATTTTAAAAATACAAAAGGTATAGAGCTAAAGAGTCAATATAGGAAATAAAATGTAAATTTTAATTTACTTTTAATGTAAATTAAAATTTAAATGAACAATTAAAATTGTCTACTTAAATGAACAATTAAAATTTTTCATTTAAATGAACAATTAAAAATTTTTTAAATGAATAAGGCAGAAAAGAAGGAACAGAGAAACAAAAACTGGACATAGGCTCCAGCCCAACCATATCAACAATTACATTAAATATAAATGAACCACACACTAATTAAAAAGCAGAAATTGTCAGACTGGATAAAAAATTAACTTCAACTATATGCTGTTTACAGGACATGCTTTATTAAATAGGAAGACAAACAAACTGAAAGTAAGAGTGGGAAGGGTAAACCATGTAAACTGTAAATATAAAAAAAGCTGGTGAGAATATTTTAAGTCAAAGTAGACTTTGAGAAAAGAACTAGTACCAAAAATAAGGTTCATTTCAAAATGATACAAGGGCAATTCATGAGGAAAACATAACAATCATAACTGTACATGGACCAAATAACAGAGCTTCCAAAAACATGAAGCAAAACTGTTAGTATTACCAGGAGAAATAGACAAATCCATAATCATAACTAGAGATTTTTTTTTCTTTAGAGAAAGAGAGAGAGAGAGAGAGAGAGAGAGAGAATGCTCACACAAGTGGGAGAGAGGCAGAAGGAGAGGGAGAGACAGAATCCCAAGGAGGCTCCATGCCCAGCACAAAGCCTGACACGGGGTTTGATCGTATATGACCGTGAGATCACGACCTGAGCTGAAATCAAGAGTCAGATGCTTAACCAGCTAAGCCACCCAGACATCCCATAGCTAGAGATGTTTAACACTCCTCTGTAGTAATTGAGAGAACAAGTAGACAAACAAAAAACCTGTAAGGATATAAAAATTTGAAGATGATTACCAACCAAATCATCCTAATAGACATTTATAGAATACTATACCCAACAACTGTAGTATAAACATTCTTTTAAAGTGCACATGGGAAAAAACAAAAGTTCACCAAAAGAGACCACATATATGCGACCATAAAACATGTCAAAACAGTCAAAAACAATAGTATATCGGGGTACCTGGGTGGCTTAGTTGGTTAAGCGTCCAACTGTGACTCAGGTCATGATCTCGGGGTTTGTGGGTTCAAGCCCCACATTGGGCTCTGACCCTGCTTTGGATTCTGTGTCTCCCTCTCTGTGCCCCTCTCCCACTTGTGCTCTCCCCCCCCTCAAAAATAAATAAAAACAAAAACAAAAAACCACAATATATCAAGAAAATTCCTATTTGAACATTCCTATTGAAATTGAAAATTCCTATTTGAACATTTAAAATGGATAATCGAACAACAACAAAAAGAAAAGGTGGGGGTGAATGTCTGGCTCAGTTGACGGAGCATGTGATTCTTGATCTTGGGGCTATAAGTTCGAGCCCCATGCTGGTGTAGAGATTGCTAAAAAATAAATAAAATTTAAAAAAAAAACCCAAAAACCGTGATTTGTGCTTCTATCTTAAGGTTAAGAAAAAAAAAAGAGGGCAAATTAAATCCGAAGTAAGTAGAAAGAGAAGCAAAATGAAGAGCTGGAATCAACGTAAGAAAAATATACAATAAGAAAATCAGTAAAGCAAAAGTTAAAAAAAAAAAACACACACACAACCTGATAATTCCTAGTGAGACTAATCAAGAAAAAAAGAGAAAAAACACAAATTACCCAAATCAGGAATGAACAGGGTAGTATCATCATTAATTCTACAGACATTAAAAGAGTCAAAAACACTTTTATGAACAGCTTTCTGCCACTAAATGTGACACCTTGGATAGAACGAAAAATTCCTTGAAAAACAGCTCATCAAAACTAACATGAAAAGAAACTCTCAGTAGCTCTGTATCTATTTTCAAAATTAAATCTGTAACCAAAAACATATCCATAAAGGAAACTCTAGGTCCAGATAATTTCACTATTAAATTCTACAAAAATTTGAAAGAAATAAGAAAGACAAACATTACAAGAAAACTACAGACCGATATCCCTCATGAAAGTACATGTAAAATTTTCAAATAAAACATTAACAAACCAAAATCAACAGCATGTGAGGGACACCTGGGTGGCTCAATTGGTTAAGCATGTGACACTTGATTTCGGCTCAGGTCATGATCTCATGGCTTGTGAGTTCGAGCCCTGCATGCGGAGCCTGCTTGGGATGCGGAGGCCGCTTGGGATGCGGAGCCTGCTTGGGATTCTCTCTCTCTCTCTCTCTCTCTCTCTCTCTTTCCCTGTGCCCCCTCCCCCTAACTCTCTCTCTCTCAAAACAAATAAACAAAAACTTTTACAATATTTTAAAAAAATCAACAGCATGTGGAAAAGATAATATATCATGGCTAAGGGGGTTCTATATCTCAGGAATATGGGTTGATTTAATATAGAAATCAGGAAAACCATATAATCATCTCAATAAATAAAGAAAAAGCATCTGGAAAAATTTAACCACCATTCATAATAAAAACTCTCAATAAACAAAAGGGAACACTGTCAATCTAATAAAGGGTATCTATAAAAATACTCAATGGTGAAAACTGTTTTTGTTTTCCCAAGATAGGAAAAAGACAATTATGTATCCTCTCATTACCTCTGCTCAAGACTTTACTGGAGATGCTAGTTAGTGCAATAAGACAAGACTTTATATAATGGGATCATACAGTATGTGTTCTGTTGTATCTGGCTTTTATTTATTTTTTAGAGAGAAAGAGAGAAGAAGAGAGAGGCAGAGGGAGAAAGAGGGAGACAGAGAGAATCTTAAGCAGGCTCCATGCCCAGCACAGAGCTGACATGGGGCTTCATCTCACAACAGACTCAAATCAGTAAATGAATCTAGAAAGGTCACAAAGCACAAGGTATCAGTTGTATTTCTATACTGTAGGACAAACAATTGGAAATGAATTTTTAAAATAATTCTATTCACAGTATCATAAAAAAGGCATTTAGGAATAAATTTTATAATATACATACAAAACTCCTATGCAAAGTTACAAAACATTGAGAAACAAAGAAAAGCTATATAAATAGAGACGTTCATGTTCACTTATTGGAAGTATCAATATGTTTAAGACGTCCAATCTCTCCTAAATTGATCCATATAGATTCAGTGCAATCCCAAATAAAAAAAAAAATCCCAGGAAAAATAAAATTGAAGAACTGATTTCAAAACTTGCTATAAAGATACAATAATCAAGACAGTATGGTAACAGCATAAGGATAAATGAGTAAATAAATGGAACAGAAGAGAAAGTCCAGAAATAGATGCAACTGATTTTCAACAAAGGTGTCAAGGTAATTCAATTCAGGAATGAAAAGTCTTTTCAACAAATAGTACTGGAAAAACCTGAAAAACAGAAAAAAGTTAATTCTTGGCTCCTACCTCAGACCATATACAGAAAAAAGTTCAAGATGATCACAGACCTACATGAAATGCTAAAACTATAAACCTTCCAGGGGAAATGTTGGAAAATATCTTTTAAGATCTTGGGTATAGGTAAATATTTTTTTGGAGAAAACCCAAAAATCAGTAATTATAAAAGAAAAAATTTGATGAACTGGACTGTAACAAAATTAAACAGGCTTGCTCATCAAAAAAATACTGTTAATTCATAAAGCCAGCTGCAAGGAAATGGTTTCTCCCAAGGTATGCAGCAGTTAGTTGTAAAATGCCACGAGGGCTTCTTTACTCTGAGTGGTGATTTCTTCCTTACCAATGATGCTCCAGACAAGCTTTGCTGTTTTCATTTATTCCTGAGGGCACACATAACAGTACTCCCTAGTGAACCCCACTGCTCATCCCTCCTAATTTTGCCTCAGAAACAGCAAACAATCCAGGGCACCTGGGTGGCTCAGTTGAGTGTCTGACTTCGGCTCAGGTCATGATCTCACAGTTCGTGAGCTCGGGCCCCACATCAGCTGTCTGCTCTTAGCACAGAGCCTGCTTAGGATCCTCTGTCTCCCTCTGTCTCTGCCCCTCTCCTGCTTGCTCTCTTTCAAAAATAAACATAAAAAAAAAAAAAAAAAAAAACAAAAAAAAAAACAAGAAAGAAAGAAATAGTGAATAATCCAAAACTAATCCCTGTTTCTCTTTTCCCTCTTCAGAATCCTTTAGTGGGAACACAAACCTTACAAATTCCTTTCCCTCAGAAACAGCACCATTCCAGAATTCCTCTGGAATTCCCTCCTTCAAAGGCAATCAATCTGACTTGGTAAAACTACAGACTTTTGATCCTGGCTGATGAGGCTTTAAAAAGATGCTCAGCATTATTAGTTGACAGGAAATAAGACAGCACTCCACATCAACCAGAGTGGCTCAATTAAAAACACTGTCAAAACCAAATGTTGATGAGGATGTGGAACAACCAGGCTGGTGGGTGTATAATGACATGACCCCCTGTAGGATTAAGATTAAGCACATCTCTACCCTGTGATCCAAAAGTCGGCTTCTAGTATCTACTCAAGAGAAATGACAACACCATCCACCTAAAGGTTCACAGCAGATTTATTCATAGTGGCCTCAAACTGGCAACAACTCATATGTTTAAATGGATCAAAATATTGTCTTATATTCATACAATACTACTCAGTAAACAAGAAACATGGCTCAACCTCAAAAATATTACATTGAACTTTAAAACAAGTCAGACACTGGGGTGCCTGGGTGGCTCAATGGATTAAGCATCTGACTCTTGATTTCAGCTCAGGGGATGATCTCACTGTTGTGAGATCAAGCCCCATGTCAGCTCTGTGCTGGGCATGGAGCCTGCTTAAGATTCTCTCTCTCTCCCTCTGCCCTTCCCTTCTCTCTCTCTCTCTTTCTCTCTCTCTCAAAAGATAAATAATAAAAGCCAGAAACAACAGAACATACACTGTATGATCCCATTATATAAAGTTCAAAAACATGCAAAATTAACCTGGGATGATAGTTACATGTGGGGGTTAGGAATTAACTGGAAGGAAATGAGGGAACTTTCTGAGGTGATGGAAATGTTGTGGATCTTGACCGGGTTGTTGATTATCCAGGTATACAATTTGTGAAAACTCATCAAACTATTTACTTAACATATGTGCCTTTCACTATTAATTTTAGCTCAATTAAAAAAAAAAAAAGACAAAACAGTCTTGTCTCATTCTCAGAATAGTATTTCACTGGTAGGTTAAGAAACGACAATTTTTAGGGGCGCCTGGGTGGCGTAGTCGGTTAAGCGTCCGACTTCAGCCAGGTCACGATCTCGCGGTCCGTGAGTTCGAGCCCCGCGTCAGGCTCTGGGCTGATGGCTCGGAGCCTGGAGCCTGTTTCCGATTCTGTGTCTCCCTCTCTCTCTGCCCCTCCCCCGTTCATGCTCTGTCTCTCTCTGTCCCAAAAATAAAAAACGTTGAAAAAAAAAAAAAAATTAAAAAAAAAAAAAGAAACGACAATTTTTAGTTGTCATTCATGAGTTCCCACTATAAATTCTGTCTATATTCCTAAGATATTTAAAAAATATCCTAAGAATTATGGAAAAATAGAACATACATATTTTGGGGGAACTCTGATTTGCTAAACTCCGTACGAAACCTATGAATATTCATTTACTGTAGGAATCACAAATCAATTCTAGGGGTTAGGAGGAAGGCTGATATTTTGTGCTGACATTCTGTTTGTATTCCACATGGATTATCTCACTACTTTTCATGACAACCCTATAAGATAGGGTCTGAACTCGGGCCTGTCTAGCTTCCAAGCCAGGCTCTCCATCACTTTGCTCCCTCATGACCAGAAAGGCAGGAACCTAAAAAACTAAGTTTTCTAAAAAGATCCAACTAAACTAAAACAAGATAAAATCCAGATCAGGCTAAATCCACATCAGACCTTGGTTATCTTCCAAGCCTTCTGCCTACTTCCCGTCTCCAATTCACCCTCCACCTTTTTGTCTCACGAATGATAACTGTAAAATCACCCAAGACTGATCCCCAACAAAAATCCTTTAATTAAAAAATTTTTTAAAACTTCTACTTTTTTTTAAGTTTATTTATTTATTTTGAGAGAGACAGAGACAGTACAAGTGGGGAAGGGGCAAAGAGAGAGAGAGAGGAAGACAGAGAATCCCAAGCAGGTTCCACATGGTCAGCATGGAGCCCAGTGTGGGGCTCGAACCCATGAAACTCTGAGATCAGGACCTGAGCTGAAACCAAGAGTCAGATGCTTAACCGAGTGAGCCACCCAGGTGCCTCAACAAAAATTCTTTTAGAAACTCCTCTTGGCTAGTGTGCGTGTGTGTGTGTGTGTGTGTGTGTGTGTGTGTGTGTGTGTGTGTTTAATGTTTATTTGTTTTTGAGAGAGACAGAGTATGAGCGGGGGAGGGGCAGAGAGAGAGGGAGACACAGAATTCAAAGCAGGCTCCAGGCTCTGAACTGTCAGCACAGAGCCCGATTCGGGGCTCGAACTCATGAGCTGTGAGATCAAGACATGAGCTGAAGTTGGACACTTAACTGACTGAGCCACCTAGGTACCCCTCCTCTTGGCTATTTTGAAAGTACTCTCAAAATGTGAAAGTCTCTGCAGCATGCCAAAATACAAAAAAGCAACAGAATAAATCATGACTTTGTAAAAGAAACAAAGGGTGTGTGTGTGTGTGTGTGTGTGTGTGTGTGTGTGTGTGTGTTAAGTATTAATGACATTTTTCAAAGGAATCTTATATCAGACATCAATACAGGAACTAGGTAAAGGTGAAGCCATAGTCTGCAGAAGGGGAAAAGGTAAGTGCTGTCCCCTTGTCAGCCTCTAATTTCTCAGGGCTTCCCCCTAATAATCTTCTCCTTGAACTTTGTGCTAAGGACTCAGATTTCTGGCTGATCCCCTCAGACTAGCACTCAGAGTCCTTCAAAGTCAAAATCATTGTAACTTCTCCTACATCCCTGCCTCTTGGTCTCTCTGTCCTAAATTGATATACACTTTTCTCAGGGCAATCTCCACAACTATCACTTTACTAGTTACATGCACCTGCTTAAACATCTGTTATCTTTCTATGGGCCTGGGTGATCCCCTGGGTCTGGTCCTCCTCATCTTGCCCACTCCTGCCATCCATCCTCACCCCTCAGCTCATAGCATGCTTCCCCCAGGGACTTCCCTCAGCACCAGCTCTGAGCTCTAGAAGAACTCGGGGCTGACATAATTGAGGACACATGGATCTAGTCTCTGGAATGGTTCCTCGATTGTTTCTTGTGTATCAGTCTTACCTCCTCACAAAGATTGAAAGTTTCTACAAAGTCATCAAAAAGATCTTCCTTTTGATCTAGCACAAAGTCCCTGGAGTCAAGGAGACCTGAACTGAAACCTGGCTCTGCCACTTACTGGTTGTTTTACATGGGGGAGTCATTTGTCATTTTGAGCCTGTTCTCTTAGGACTGCTGTGAGAAGGAAAATTATTAATGAAGTTGGTGATGTCATAGGTGAATGAGCTTATATATCTGTTTCCTTTCTCCCATCACACCACACCCACCACAGTGGTAGACACACAGTCAGTGATTATTAAGTTCTTTGTTATATTCTGCCAGAATGCAGCAAGGATCTGCTATGGGCAAATTTTACCTCTGTGGGAGCTAAAAAGACAGCTCTCTGCTCTTTGCCCATCCTAATTTTGTTGACGACTATATTTCAAACTTCAGAAATTCAGGTCTAGCAGAACAGGAAGCAAGCATTTCAGGGAAATCACACTCGAGAATGCCTGCCAAGGCAAAGCAAGGTCCAACCACACTCTGATCCAGAAAGCTAATGGGCAGCTTTAATGGAGCTCACACTGGCTTGCAATGAGGAAAGGGGCATAAAACTCGGGCTGTTCTGAAAGCATTTGCAATAAAGATGAGCAAAAGCTTTCCCAGGAGAAATAGTGGCTGTCTTTTCCTGCTCCATGAAATCAATGAGCCCACCTAATTGAAAAACCAGGAAGAACCAGGGCCTAGGGGCCTAGGAAGCAGAAAAACAACACAAATGGCAGTGGGGGCAGCAGAATTAGACCTGAGAAGCCTGCACAGACAGGAGCTGCACAGCATACCTGTGAAAGAGTGCTGCTCTTGCATTGAGGACACTTTCCTGCTGGTGCCATCGCCAGAGTTTTCTCCATGCGTGAAAGGCCACAGGCAGGGCTCTCTGCTGGAAGTGACTGTCTGCTCTGGACTGCAGCCGCTACAGTAAAACAATGAATGGCCTTTATTTGTACATTATATTATTAAAAAAAAAAATGACCTTTCAGGGTCACACTCTAGAGGGACAGTTGCTTTCTACACAAAATTGAGAAAAAGATTAAGATAATTATTTTTAATCTTTGTCAACACAATAGGTGAAGAATGAAATATGAGAAGGAAGAGATTTTTACTTTAAAAACAGGTTGAGGGGCGCCTGGGTGGCTCAGTCGGTTGAGCTCCCGACTTCGGCTCAGGTCATGATCTCGCGGTCTGTGAGTTTAAGCCCCGCATCAGGCTCGTGCTGACAGCTCAGAGCCTGGAGCCTGTTTCAGATTCTGTGTCTCCCTCTCTCTCTGACCCTCCCCCGTTCATGCTGTCTCTCCCTGTCTCAAAAATAAATAAACGTTAAAAAAAATTAAAAAAAAAAACAACAAAACAGGTTGAGCATCTCTTCACACATTTGTGTGTGTGTGCATATATACATGCATATATCTAAATGTTTTGTCCTATGTACTAAGTGTTCATACCATTGCCTGTTTTACATCTGCCAGTGCTTACCTCAGTGATATAAATGGGCTTTTTGAACCTTACAAAATTTATCAGTTCTTTGTCATGTGTGTTAACAAAACTGTTCCCACCCTGTAATATATCTTTTGATTTTGTTTATGATGTTCATTTGCAATACAGATTCTTTAAATTTTTATGTAATTATGAAAGGCTACTACTATATCACTAAATATCAGTAGGAAGACAGAAAACCAACATAAAAAAATACATATGCCTTCATGATCCAAAACTTTGGGATAAAACATGTGGTAGATTTTAAAACAGGACCTCCAATTCTTGGGTCTTCCTTTACTGAAAAGTCCCATCCCCTTGAATCTGGGCAGGATAGTGACTGCTTTGACCAACAGAGAATGGTGAAAATATCAACATGTGACTTCGGAGGCTAGGTCATGAAAGGCCACACAGCTTGTGTCTGGTTCACTGTGACACTTTTGGAGTGAGCAGCGACACAAGAAGTCTGACCGCCCTGAGGCCACCATCATCATGCGTGAGGCAATCCAAGCCTCTCAGAGAGGCCTGATGTAGGTGCTCTGGTTAACAATCCCAGATGAGCTCAGTCTTCGAGTTATTCCAGTCCAGGAACCAGCCATGTGAGTAAAGAAACTTCTAGATGATCCTAATGCCCTGCCATCAGACTTCCCAGCTGAGGCCCCAGTAATCATGGAGCAAAGACCAACCACCTTTGTTATGTCTTCTTTCAATTTTTGACCCACAGAATCCATAGGCGTAATAAAATGGTTGTTTTTTTTTAAATTTTTTTAATGTTTATTTATTTTTGAGACAGAGACAGAGCATGAACGGGGGAGGGTCAGAGAGAGAGGGAAACACAGAATCTGAAACAGGCTCCAGGCTCTGAGCAGTCAGCACAGGGCCCGACACGGGGCTCAAACTCACGGACTGCGAGATCGTGACCTGAGCCGAAGTCGGACGCTTAACCGACTGAGACACCCAGGCGCCCCAAAATGGTTGTTTTTTTTAAGCCACTGGGTTTGGGGTGATTTTTCACATAGCAACAGATAACTGAACAGTAAGCATATGTGTGTGTGTGTGAATATATGATATACATACTCCCACACACACAGAGGAAAAAAGATACCAGACTTACTCACCAAATGTTATCTTAAGACTATGGGTGTTTTATTTTTTTTTTCTTTTATGTATTCCTACACTTCTCAAATTATAATGTCTATATATTGCTTAAGGGCATTTACATTTTCAAATGTAAACAGAAGTAGAAGCAATACTATAATGAATCCCCATGAACTTACCATCTAGCCCCAACAATTAGCAAACATTTTGCCATTCTTTACGTATTACTTTTTAAAAAGAAAGAAACCCACAATGAATAATATTTTTATCTTTGCCTGAAATAGAAAGAACTGATGTTCTCCCTAAAGAACTTGATGTTCTCTGATGTCATCTCCTTAGATGACGTTCAGATTGTTAGCTAAAGATTTGAAAAGAAAAAAAAATCCAACAGCAACTAAGCAAGGGCTCTTACTATTTTTCAGACCTTCTATATTACGCAGGCCATGTAAGAGCAGTGTGAGAGATAAGAACACTGACACTTGCCTTGACCTTTCCACCAATGCTGGGTCCCAGTGTCCAGGGACTCTCTTTTTCCAGGAGGAAAATAGGAGACTCTCTGTTTCTTTTCCACCTTAAATAAACACTTTTCAACCCTAGCAAGCAGATTCTTTTTCTAAAAGGTCTCTATCTTCTGGTGAGCTTGCATTAAATGAGCTTAAGAGACCAAGTGGCAACATCCTTTCAGAAACAGCCACATCATCCAAAGGAATGTCAAATAATGCAGCAACTCTAAGCATTTTCCAGGTGTGGAAGGCAAACGATGCCCTAGGCTGGTACCACCCAAAGAGCAAGAATTGGGATGATCTTTAGGAAAAACTCCAAAGCAACCAATGGCAGTCTGTCTGTTAACTTGTTTGTTCATTCATTTGTCTAAACATTAGTTGGCACGTTCCCTTTGTCAACACTGTCGAGCTGAGAAGAAAGAGACAGGGTCTACCCTCAAGTAGCTCACAGTCTGGCAGGAGAGAGGCATGTAGACACCTACATAATGATATGATGAATATGCTGGTAAAACCACACATGGTGTGGCGCTGGGGAAAGAGGTAGCACCTGAGCTGAACAGGTAGGAGGGACAGGGAAGTGCAGGTACAGAGATGCCTGGGTGGCTCAGCTGGTTAAGCGACCAGCTCTTGATTTTGGCTCAGGTCATGATGTCATGGTTTGTGAGATCAAGCCCCACACTGAGCTCTGTGCTGACAACACGGAGCCTGCTTGTGATTCTCTCTCCCTGTCTCTGCCACTCCCCTGCCATCTCTCTCTCTCAAAATAAATAAGTAAACTTAAGAAAAAAAGTGCAGGTACAGTGAGAAGCACATTCAGGGAAGGACTTGCAGCTTAGCTGTTATGAAGGAACAGAGTGGTAATAGGAAAGGGCAGAGAAACAGCCAGAGACCAGCTCCCAAAGGAGTTTGTACACCTTGTTAGAAAATTCAGATTCTATCTCAACACTATGAGGAAACAGCCAAATTCTTCAGATTCATGTGTTAGACTTTAGAAGCAGACGGTGGTGGGGGTGGAGAAGGCAGCAGAAAAACAACTGGCAGGAGTTTGGTTTGTGTCTTCCTCCATTTCACCATGGATGGCCAAAAAGAGCCATGGGCAGCACCACTTACTACTGCAATGCCCATGCAGACATTATCAGTTGAACACAAATTCCCCCAAGCCTAAAGGTGGCCTTGAAATCCTTGGTTCAGCACTCTCAACAGCTGCTCCCATCATTACAGCTAATTTGCCACCCTGGTGCTAAATTACAAGGCCTGCGGGAGCAGGAATTTTACTTGGTTTGTATCACAACTGTATTCTCAGTGCTTAGCAGTGTCTGAGGTACAGCAGATGCTAAATGAGTCTTTCTTAAATGGAACTGATTAGAGGGTGCCTGGCTGGCTCAGTTAGAAGAGCATGCAACTCTTCATCTCGGGGTTGTGAGTTTGAGCCCCACGTCAGGTGTAGAGATTACTTAAATAAAACTTTAAAAAAATGGAACTGAATCCTTTCTCAATCTACCTTTACTAATTTGCCAGCCTGACCCTCACATCCTCCCACCTGCTGTGGGTACAGGTCTCACACTGTTTAGCGCTCAGACACAGCACTTACGTTCTGTACCTTTTCCAGTACTTCCTGAAGGTTGGCCACCTAATATAATAAGTGAGTAATGATGTGAATGGAATGGCTGGTTAAGAGCTCATCACTCTCAGCATGTGCGTTTTCCCAGCAGATGAAGGAATGGGGCTTATGGAAACTTTCCAATGTCACTAGAGGGATCTGGGGGAAATACCTTTGAGCTTTTTACAGCAACCCCTCTTCCAAATCAGAACACTAAGACCCCTTAGTATAGGTCTTTTCCAAGAATCTTTCCAAAGCAAATGGATCCAAGAATGTAACCCAGTGGAATTATCTACTATGAAGTACTCCATACCTGCTTGTATCGTCTCTTCTGAGTATACAGTAACCACAATTTGATACACTTGCATAGCAACGTTATTCTGAAATAAAACACATAACACCAAGGTATTGCCTATTGCACTTTCAGGCTTTGGGTCTTAAAAATGCTGTTTGGGGGCACCTGAGTGGCTCAGTTGGTTAAGTGTCTGACTCTTGATTTCAGCTCAGATCACGATCTCACAATTGTGAGATCAAGTCCTGCATCGGGCTCTGTGCTGAGCATGGAGCCTGCTTAAGAATCTTTTTCTCCCTCTGCTCTGCCCCTGCTCCCATGCACACTCACTCTCGTAAGTAAATGAAATGAAATGAAATGAAATGAAATATTAAAATAAAATAAAATAAAATAAAATAAAATAAAATTAAAATAAAATAAAATAAAATAAAATAAAATAAAATAAAAATAAAAATGTTGCTTGTTTTTTTAAGACTGGAAAGTCTGGGTGTGGTTACATCTTAGCATTAAAGGCACCCCATGGGTTTCACTCTGGGAGAGAGAGAAATAAGAACCTATTATTCAACATGAAATCTGTCAACCCGATTTTGGGCTGTGGCTTGCCCCCAAATTTTGACAACTTTCTTACAAACCTAAGTAGATCACCAAGCACAGTGTCTCTGGAACTTGAGTAATACATATGAAATCCCCTAACTATCCTGAACTTTCTGGTTTTATGACTAGTCTGGGGCTTGTGTAGGACCACCTGGGTCTGTGACAAGCTCCTTTCACAAAAGTGATACTAAGAGTGAGAACCACATTCAGTTCTGTAAACCAGGATTTAGAGCAATGACAGACCCTGATAACTCCAAATTTAGTTAAATAATGAGATTCTCAACAACTCATTAAAAAAGTGCTCCAAAATGGGACCTACAACTATGCGAATTAAGTTGATTATACTACTGGGGAGGAGGGCACGTTGAACATTTCTGGCAGCAAGAAAGTGAACAGTGGTTCCCTCTGAAGAACCTAATGAATTGGACTTAGGAATTGGAGGGATTCAGAGAGCTTTCAGTTTTCACTTTATACCTGCATTCCTCACAAACATGTAGTGCTTATTTATTTTAATTGAATAATTAACTCCAAAAAACTCAAGACACTCTCTGCATTCTTCAAGACCAAGCCACAAATACTCACTCGCCTAAACCTTCTCTTTAACACTACCAATGCATGAATTCTAAGATGTGAACGTCACTGCAGCCTGAAGGATTGAGGCAGAGAACCAGCAGGTACATACTTTAAACTATGGTGACCAAGAACCAACACAAACATCTTCACTCCACCTCTCATCTGATGAGCTAAAAGGAAAATGCAAGCTCAGGAACTGCTGGTTTATAGCAGGGCCTTTCTGAATCTGCCTAGTCATGCAGGGACAATAAGTGCTCACTTCTGGAGTGCAGCGAGTCAGTCCCCAGAGAGCCCTAGGAGAAGGCCAGAGTTCCTACCTGCAGTGGTCCCAGGCAGCACGCAGTGAGGGGAGCTGCTTCCTCTCTTCCCTCTGCTCAATTCGAGACTGCCAGAGGTTCCAGAACCTGTGCAGCAGCTGAAGTAAAACAGGAAGGAAACAGAGGTTTATTAAGCCAAAAGGTAAAATGATCTCTCTTAATCTATTAGCAAATCCTTACCCCAAAAGACTACAAGTTCCCCCAAAGCAGGAATTACCTTAGCCAGGAGTACCCAACATATAACAGGTTTACAAAATATTTACAGCTAAGCTATACAGAGCTATTGTGGGCCAACATAAAAGGCAAAAAGATGGATTTTCCAGTTTATGGAAATCAGAATGAAGAAGCTGAAGCTATTCCTCATCTGGGCCTCATAGAAGACAATGGCATTTTATCTTTTTTTGTTTGTTTGTTTTATTTTTGAGAGAGAGAGAAGAGGGGCACACAGGCAGAGAGAGAGATAGGGAGAGGGAGACACAGAATCCGAAGCAGGCTCCAGGCTCTGAGCTGTCAGCACAGAGCCTGATGCGGGGCTCAAACTCATGAACCATGGGATCATGACCTGAGCTGAAGTCGGATGCTTAACTGAGCCACCCAGGTGCCCCAACAATGCCATTTTAAAAGTTAAAACTGATCTTATCAGATATTACTGCCTATGAAATAGGCTTGCCAAAAAAAAAAGAAAAAAAGTTTAACTTCAGTCTAATCAAGCCCTTAAATCTAACCGTTAGTTTACACGAACAATATTTTAAAAAAAGATGAAATGGCATCACAAGGAAACCGATAAATCGAGAGTATGGAATATTGTACAAAATAGTTGGCCCTCCTTTTCCAAAAATCAGTGTGATTGAAAAAAAAAAGTACACCTTATGCTAAGTGAACTAAGTCAGTCACAAAAGGGTATGTACTGGGGGCACCTGAGTGGCTTAGCTAAGCATCTGACTTTGGCTCATGTCATAATCTCAGCTGTGCTGACAGCTCAGAGCCTGGAGCCTGCTTCAGATTCTGTGTCTCCCTCTCTCTCTGCCCCTCCCCTGCTCATGCTCAGTCTCCGATTCTCAAAAATAAACGCTAAAACAAACAAAGGGCATGTACTGTAAATATGAGGTTCCTACAGTAGTCAAATTCATAGAGACAGAAAGGAGAAAGGTGGTTGTCAGGTGCTGGGGGTGGAGGGGGGAGAAGAGTGGGAAGTTAGTGTTTGATGGAAACAGAATTTTAGTTTTTCAAGATGAAAAAAGTTCTGGAGATGGATGGCAGTGATGGTTGCACGATAATGGGAATGTGCTCAATGTCACTGAACTGTACTCTTGACAGTGGTTAAGATGATAAATTTTGTTATTTTTTTTTACTACAATTACAAAATAAACATGTTAAACAAAAGAAGTAGAAGGAGGAGGGCTGTTATTAAGAGGCTTAAAGATATAACCAAATATAGTGAGTCACCAACCCTTTATTGGATCCTGGTTTGAAAAAAACATCTATAAAGACATTTTGAGGGCAACTGTGAAGATCTGAATATTGGCTGGGCATTGGATCAAATTAGGGAATTACTGTTCATTTTATTAAGGATGACAATGATATTGTGGTTATGAAGGAAAATGTTATTTTTGGGCGATGCATGCCAAAAAGTTTAGGCGTAATGTTTCATGTTGTCTGTAATTTACTTTAAAATGATTCAGCAAAAAAATGTAAATATTAATAATCAGCTAATATTTGAATTTAGATTGTAAGTATATAAATGTTCATTATACTGTTCTTTATATTTTTCTGTATGTTTGAACATTTTCATAATGAAAAACAAAACCAAAAAACCCCATCCTCCTAAACCCAGAAACGCGATCTATAAGTAGAGATAGGATGTTTGTTGCCCTCAGGTAAACCAACCACTGAAGACAACAGATTCCCAGTGCAAACACCACCTGGAATGCAAGACTCAAAGTGTATTCCCTAGATCAGGAGCCTGACCTCTGAGTCTGCTATCAAGTTTCTGAGCAAACAGATACAAAATGAGATTAGGGAAAACCAAGAGTTAGCCAGTATGGCTAACTAGAGAAAATGGACACTAAGGTTTTGGAGTCTAAAAAGTCTGGACAAAACTCTACAATGGCCATCAGAGGTCCCTTCATACAGATGACCCTCACCATTATGTCATGCTGCTGGTGAGCAAGGTTCCTTTTTATTTGCTGGAGACGGGCGTGGGTCACATTGTCTTTTAGGGCTCGAAAACAGAAGTGCTGTGAATAGAAGGAAGGACACAACTAGTTACAAATCAGCAGCATCTGTAAAAGTAAGAGCAGCTAAGCCAGAGGCTCAGTCGTGGATATTCACAGCTGCTCCCATGTCCCTGGGATCCTTTCTGCTTTGAGATTCAGTTGGGAGTCTGATACAAGCCAGCCCACACAGTAGGCACTTAATAAATAGCTGTCTAACTGATCCTCCGCTGTCCACTGTTACTGCACAAGAACAAACACACCCTCACCTCTGACCAGGAGAGATACCATGGCCCAGAGGGAACACTACAGACAAAGGTTAAAAACATCAACTTTGCCTCTCAGAAAAAGAGACAGACTTTTAGCTTATGGTGTGTTTTT
This sequence comes from Panthera onca, assembly GCF_046562875.1. NCBI lineage: Eukaryota > Metazoa > Chordata > Mammalia > Carnivora > Felidae > Panthera > Panthera onca. Next base: position 20,534,129 of record NC_138350.1, read on the forward strand.
TTCAAGCCATGTGTGTGTGGAGGGGGTGTCAACATGCACACTTATACAATTAGAAAGTAGTTTTGTAGAATAGAATAAAAGGAGGAGAGGGAAGCCTTGGTGAGTTAGGGGGGCTGGGGTAGGGGTAGGGGCAAGATGCGAGACTGGCTCCAGCTCCAGCAATACTGCCTCACATGTCACCTAAGCAAAGCCTATTCTCCAATGCCCTGGGCTCCAGTTTTCTGAGACAGAAGTGAAGCGTTTAGGGGTTTTCATATTGTGGTCTGTGGAACCCCAAAGGCTCCTGAAAGTGTCTGAAGATCTCCTTATGTGGTGAGGGTTGGGGAGAGCAGCAGAAGAGGGACTACTCCCCATACTCTGCTTCATCCGCAGAATTTCTACGTTGATTGATTTCACAGACTAGGTTCCCACAATTAAAAAGAGGGCCTGCTCTTGGGGTCGTGAGTTCAAGTCACATATTGGGTGTAGTAGAGAGTACTTAAAAACAAAAGAAGAAAAAGAGGGCCCACCATGTAAAAAAGTGCAGTACTAGATCACCTCCAAGTTTCCCTTACAACTCCAGACCCTCTGACCCCACACCATTACCATTTCTTATCCAAAATGAAAACAGGGACACATACAATGGAACAGAGCTTCTTGAGTGAAGCTAATCCCACAACCAGATATACTTGAAGAGCATTATGTGGGCCTGGGTTCCCCAAAAGTGGATGGTTAAGCAGGGTTGGTAACTATGGTTTTGAAGCAACTCCTATGTGTAGATAGACTTTCTATTACAAAATGTGCTTTCTTCTTATCACATACTATATAATTAGTTTATAGTTTTTATAATTAGTTTATAGAGTTTTTTAAACATGGTAATGTCACATCTTGGACCTTGGTCAGTTGTGCTGTTAAAGATTAAACACTAAAACTTTGGCAGTTCCTGAAGAAGAAAAAAAAAAAAAAAGGCCTTGAGAGGCTTCCGTGTTCTCACCAGCAAGCTGTGTCTGCTGTGATCTTCTGCCGCCTTCCACTGGGCCGCTTCTTCAGTGCACAGCAGCACATCCGCCAGGGAGTTAAGGCCTTTCATCTCAAAAGTGTTCCCACCCCAGCACACTGCAACCCAGTGACCCATCGGGAGGGTCCTGGGTTGAGGGAAAATAGGCATGCCAGGTGGCCTACGTCCACCTCTGCCTCCTCCTGATGATCCCAGGAAGAGGAGGAGGCAAAGGGAAACTGTGTGAGTTGCTTATCAAACAGTTGGCCTTGCCTTTCTCTCTTCTGATGCCCATTTGATGACAGGCAAGAACAGTTGAGATAAATTGCCACGAATTACAGTAAACATTTGCAAGTAACCTTATCTAAAGCTCTCCTGTCTTCCTGCATCCTTTGTTTTGGCACCAAAACCCCAGTCAGATGTTTCAGCTAAAAACCTTGGAGTTATTTTCAAACCTTGTCCTCCCACTCTCTCCATCTACTGGGCTGCCAAGTCCATCTGGTCTCCTCTGAAATCTCTCCTGCTTTTCTGTTCCCACTCCTGATGCCCTGCAGTGCATCTGACTTGCTCCTCACACAGACTGGCGAGAGTCTCATGTAACTGCTCTCCTCGTGCCAGCTTTGCCCTGTAATCCAGACCTCTCAAGTACAAACCTGCTCCATCACTTCTCTTCTTAAACACCTCCAGAGGATCCCCAGCGCCATCAGGAGAAAGCCCAAATTCCTGACCACTGCATCCAGGGCTCTACAAGCTGTTCCCTAGCCTGCATCTACCTGTACTGCCCAACAGCCATCCACACCCCCACAGCTCTGTAACAGATCCCTGTCACTGCCCTTGGATCTTTTCTTCATCTATGTGTAAACACCATTCCTTCCACCTGAAACACTCTTCCCGACTTTGCTAGGTGATCCTTGAGGACAAAGTCAGCTCAAGCCCCACCTCCTTGACTGAATCTGCACATCTGGGCACATACTGTAATGAGGGCAGTGATTATGGACATGTGCACAGGAGTCAAAGCACCGGAGTCAAATGCCTGGGTTAAAAGCTCCTGGCTCTGCCCAATGATACGCTGTGACTTTGACAATAATTGAGCCCCCTTGAATCTCGGTTTCCTTATCTATAAAATGGAAATACTGACATCTACTCCACAGGGTTGCTATGAGGGTTAAACAGATAATGCATAGTCTGTACATGGTAAAGCACAATAAATGGAAACTATGATCATAATGTTAGGGCTGCCAAGAAACACACAGCCATGGCTATTTCCACCACCTAGTGGGTAAAGAAAAGCAATGAAATGGCAACATAAAATTCAGGATAGTGGGATTACCACTGAGGGGGAGGAAAGGGAATGCAATCAAGGATGAACAGTGTTAGCAAATCGGCAGGGTTCTAATTTTTTTTTTAATTTTTTCATGTTTTTTTATTATTTATTTTTGAGAGAGAAAGAGAGAGAGAGACAGACCACGAGTGGAGGAAGGGCAGAGAGAGACGGAGACACAGAATCCAAAGCAGGCTCCAGGCTGTCAGCACAGAGTCTGATGTGGGGCTCGAACTCACGAACCGTGAGATCATGACCTGAGCCGAAGTTGGACAATTAACTGACCGAGCCACCCAGGCACCCCAGCAAGGTTCTAATTTTTAAGTTGGGTAGTGGGTACATAAGTATTTTAATACCATTCATTAAACTGTTAATGTGTACTACACATACTCTTTTGTAAGCACATGTCCAGTGAAAAATTTTTTAAAAAGAAAACAGAGATCAGGACCACCTTATATTGTCAGTAATTGTTTTCCAAATATCTCCTGCCCTTTGTCTCAAAGGCTGCTGAGCTCATGATGCCCTGGCTGTGGTGATGGATAGGGCTGGGTGACTGAAAAGGATACAGTGTTTCCAATGAGTAAAGGCCCGCCGCATTGCCATCTTCCTGGCCAGCCCTTCCACGCATGCGTGCACAGCATACAAACTCTCCTTCCGCTCCCAGGCCCACTGCCAATCACAGAAGTGTGTCTGGAGCACAGTGACCCGGTGGAATCGCTCAGCCATGTCTGCAACAAAGAAAGTAACTACGTGCTGCCCCCTGCAAGGTTGAGAGATGAGCTGGAAGCATCTTTAAGATAAGCTGCACCCTACTACTGGCAGACAGCAGGGATTCGAGGATGTTCTTACAAAGAATTCTAAAATAAAAGTTTTTTTAGGCAGAGGAGGGTAATTTGGAAGCCCTTAGCTACACTTCTTCTCTCCAAGGAAAGAGAAAAGGTCTGTAATTTTAGGGAGGAGGATGTTACAAAATCAGTTCTATTAAAGAGTTGAGGCTTCCACTTAACTACTGATGACCAGGAATGGTGGCGGCTGCTTTCAAAGAAGACTCTTTCACATTTGCCTCTTTACTGATGTCTCCTGGGTGGGACTTCAGGGATTGACTCAATGACACAACTTGGTCACCATGCTGGCAAAGGTGTTTTTCGAGCTTTTAGCCAGACTGATCCTGGCTGCCAGTCACCTGCTTTTAATACTAATTAGCTAATGGCCTGATGAACTGAAGTCCAGGAAGTGGAAGGGAATTGGTCCTGGAATTCAAATGCTGTAAAGAGAGGCACATTAGTCAGTGCCTAAATAACAGCTTATCATGCTAAATAGCTTCATGCCTTCACCTTCCAGGCTTGGGCAACCAGACAGTGGGTCTCCTTCATTATCCTCAGACAGACACATTCAAACTCTCCCAAAAGGCAGTTGCTGGCCTGGCAGCCCAGGAGGGAGGCCTGGGTGAAAGCCAGCCCTGTCTAGCACGCTGCTTGACTCACTTCTGTGTGGGCTCCAGAAACCAAAGTACAGAAAGTACCAACGATCATGGTCAGTGTGTTATTACTTCTGAACTCTAATTGGGAAACTAAACCATGAGAATAGTGGTTAAAAAAACCCTCAATATCCTAAATCACATGGGTTGCATAATTGGGGAGAAGTAGAAACAATCCAAATATCTATAGATACAAGAGTGGCTAAATAGATTAAGATAAGCCATCCTACAAAATGCAGACAATCATTAAAAAAATAACATTTATGAAGAATATTGAAAGACATAGGAAAATGTTTAGTTGTGTAGAAAAAGATACAAAGTTGTATGTATCCTATTAATCATAAATAATCACAGTATTTATGTAATAATTAAACCCTGTTGAAAAAAAAATATTTTTAGTGGAAAAGGCCAGAAGGAAATAACTTAAATGTGAATTGAAGATGATGTATGTTCCTCCTCAATCTCTTTTTTCCAAAATTTGTGGCATAATGTGGTTATCTCTATTTTTTTTTTCCTTTGGTTATATCTCTCCTAATAAAGAGCAGCACCACTGGCAGAAGACTGTAAATTGTGACATGATCCTCTGTCTCTGGAGCCTGAGACTTCCTGCTCACCCTTCTGCTGTCTCTTCACTCTGCGGACCTGCAGGTATCCAAGCCAGGCCTTCAGGGATTTCCACTTTTGCCAATGCTGATGGTGTTTCACTGCGGAGACCATCTTCTGTCTCTCCTTCTGGACATACAGGAGCTGTTCCTGCCACTGTGACCAAGCCTGAAAACCAGAGAAAAGGCAACAATCAAAGGAGAGGCAGGAAAACAGAGGTGAAGTACTGGTGAGGGAAAAGAGAAACTGAGATACAAAGCTAAAACTAGAAACAAGGAAGTAACAACTCCCAAGCAGGATCATGAGCTATAGAAATTTGCAGTGAAAGGCTCTTTAAGAAGGACATTCTACTTCCAGAAAGTAATTTATTTTCTGGATTAAGAACAAGGAGGGGTGCCCGGGTGGCTCAGTGGGTTAAGGGTCCGACTATGGCTCAGGTCATGATCTCACAGTTGTGGGTTCGAGCCCCATGTCAGTCTCTGTGCTGACAGCTCAGAATCAGAACCTGAAGCCTGGTTCAGATTCTGTGTCTCCCTCTCTCTCTGCCCCTCCCCCACTCATGCTCTGTCTCTGTCTCTCTCTCAAAAATAAATAAACATTAAAAAAATTTTTTTTAAAAGAACAACAAGGAAAAAGAGGAATATAATAAAATCAACGAACAGACAAGAAGCTGTGACAATCCAAGGGGTGATATATTTAATTCAGATTTGGGATAGACGAGGGTCTGCCTTTCTCTCCCAAGTGGGAGGAAGCCTATCGTCTCAGGCACATTAGTTTCTGGGAAGTGTGACCTGCAGAAGTTGAGGGTCTACAAAAGGATTCCCTCAAAACTATCCATAATTGTGCACCCTTAGCAAAGTCTTCATGTGTGCCTAGCTATATGCATGCCCTAGTTTGAAGATGACAGTCTCAGATGACAACTTCATACCTTCTTTTCTTAAACCTGTAACACCTATTCTCCTTTCCTTCCTCTCAGCTGAATACCATTCTTCCTATTTCACCAAGAAAATAAAAGTTATCAAAAGAGAATTTTCTCAAGCTTCTCTCACATCTACTTACCCACCTACCCACAGGCTCTGCCTTCTCTCTGGCTACTCTGAATAAAGTATCCATACTCCCTTCCATCAGAAGTTCACCCCCGACTATGGATACATCCCATGTCTCTCACCTTCTCAGGTTCATCACTGGCAATTTCTCCCCCTTCTGCATCATTGGTTTTCACCCTCTACTAGGTTTTTAAAATCAGCGTATGAATGTGCTATTATTTCTCCAATCCTAAAACGCAAATCCTTTCAGGGATATGACAACCGAAAACAACAGATGACCTCTGATTGGACCCTGGACCTGACAGTAAAATAGCAATAATCTACGGTTTAAATATGAATTGTATTGTAGATATTACCATATTAATATTGAATGTCTTAGATATGATAATGATATTGTGATTATATAGAAGAACATCTTTGTAGGAGATAGAAGCTGAAATATTTAGGGTAAACTTTTATGTCTGCAACTTTAAGCGACTCAGAAAATATAAAGAAATATATTGATATACTTAGAGAAAGCAAATGTAGGAAGATGTTAGCAATAGGATAAACCAGTGAAGAGAATATAGTATCTGTCATTTGGTGTTTGTCAAAAATAAAAAGCTGTGGGGAAAAGATTACTGTCACAAAAAACACTACCCGGAAGGAATAAATCAGATTCCTAAGCAAACCACCACTTTGCCATCCAGCTAACACTGGAGTTCTTTTCTTTCCAAACTCCTCAAAAGAAGGGTCTATTTTCTAATTTCTCTTCTCCCAGGAAGGCCTTCATGAATCCTCTCCCCATCAGGCTCACTGAAACTGCTCTTACCAAGAGCATCAATGATCTCCGCGTTGCTCAATCCAAAGGTCAAATTCCACTCCTCACCTTCCCTGGCCTGCCAGAAGCATCTGACATGGCCAATCAGGCCTGCAGATTCTCCAGGCTACCTTTGCCTTTATTCCTCCCAGGCTCAGTCCTGGGACTAATCGCCCTCCCCCCACGACCCCCCAAGCTATACTCACTCCCTTTGTCCTTTGATGCAGTTTCATGACTGAATACCAACTGCATGCCAAGAACTCCCAAATTTACATCTCAGGTCTGGACCTGCCCTCCATACTCCACATATATTCAACTGCTTCCTTCACATTTCCTTGAGGATGTTCAAAAGGCCTATAATATAGGCTGAAGACACAAAGCTCAGAATGGAGCTAACTCCCCTCCATCTTCCCCATTTTACTAAATGGCAACTCCACTGTTCCAGTTACTTAGGCCAGAAACCTAGGAGTCACCTTGGACTCTTTCTCTGAAGCTTTACGTCTTAACCATCTGTTAGCGAGTCTTGTCAGCATTACCTTCAAGGTATACCTAGAATCCAACACCATCTTGCTATCCTCCTTGTCTAGAATCCCACCTGGGATTTTGTAATAGCTTCTTAACTGCTCTCCCTGCTTTCATTCTTGATCTTTTATGGTCTATTCTTAACACAACAGCTGAAACCAGGGATGCAAGCCTCCCTGGAACCCACAATTTAGACATATGGCTTCTAGCTGCCTCTGACCAGAGTCACGTAGCCCCTACTTATTATTTAAAAAAACCTGTAAAGATGCCTCAGGGAGTAACATAAACTTGCCTCTCAACAACTCTGTGGGATGCTGTTCTGCCTGAGATAACAAAAACAATGTGCTGTGTTTGCCAGAAAAAAAATAATAATTTGCAGCTTAGTGATAGTCACAGGATGTAGAACTTTTGCCTTTGTAATCTAGAGATGACATCGCTAATGCAATCCCTAAGAATGTTTTGCAGTTCCAGGCCCATAATGCAGAACGACCGGGTCCCTGAAGCAGAACGACCATCTCACTACAATCACACTGAAACCAGACTGGGAGATGCCAAAAGGGACAAGATGATCAAGGAAGGAAATGTGATAGCTGACCTAACTCTAATCAAGTGTGATCCAAGACCCTGAGACCCTTACCCTGAATTTTCACCCTTTAAAAACCCCTGCTTGTAAAGCCATTAGAGAGTTTGGGACTTTTGTTTCATTTATTTATTTTTAATGTTTATTTTTGGGAGAGAGCGAGCAAGTGAGCACAGGCAGGGGAGGGTCAGAGAGAGGGGGGACAGAGGATCCAAAGTGGGCTCTGCACGGACGGCAGAGAGCCCAGAGAGCTGAAGTCGGATGCTTAACCAACTGAGCCACTCAGGTGCCCAAAACAGTTTGGGACTTTTGAACATTACCTTCTCATTCTCCTGGGTGGTGCCACACTAATAAGTAGCCTATCTTTCTTCACAGCAAAAGTTTGGTATCAGTTTTTATTGGCTTGCTGTGCATTGGATGGATGAACACTTGCGTGGTTTGGTTACATAGCCAGAGCGATCCTTTTTGGTTTATTTTGGTTATGTCACTTAAATCTCTCCTTTTTATGGGACAGTTTTCTTTCCTGCCTCTTTTCCTCTTTCATGCAACCAATTTTTCAGAGACACTAAACATGTCCCACATTTTAGATTTGGCTGATTGTCTCAGCAAGGGTCTTTGACTTTTCTCCTTGATCCCTATATTTCCTGGGAACTGATAGTTAGATTCATGTTAGACTTGGTTGGAGTCATGTTCAAATTTTTAGGCAAGAACATTTCTCAAGTGGTGCTGGGGCCTCCCACTACCTCGCATCATGAGGCACGTCATGGCTGGCTGCCCCACTTTTAGCCATGTCAAGACTGTCAGTGGCTTCGGATGAAGTTAGCCTGATCCCTCCATTACTTTTCCTCATGGTCTTCTCAGTCAGTGGTTGCTGCTTAGATCCATTTTCTCATTAGGGGTGGCAAAACTGATTTTCTGATTCTAGTAATCCTTCTGCATCTACTAACTGGAATTTTGTAAAGAGGCCTACCCTCTGGTTTTGCAAAGATATAGTTTATACAGGAAAGGCAGGGAAAATGCTTGATTTTTTGTTTTCATTAATTTAATTTTATTTTTTTTTTTGAGAGAGAGAGAATGAATATATCCCAAGCAGGCTCCATGCCCAGTGCTCGGCCTAACATGGGACTCACTCATGATCTGAGTTGAAATCAAGACTCGGATGCTTAACCAACTGAGCCACCTAGGCTTTCATTAATTTTCTAATTGAGTAAATGCTCTAACAACCCAAATATGTGACCAGTGAGTTCCTCCTCCCCCATTATACATGCATGGATTTTTATATATTTGATGTGTTTTCATTCACTGCAGTCATTACTTTCTGAGGTCCCAATTGTTCTATCATAAGTCTATGAGTCTTTTGGCTGAGTTCTGACACAATTCCATTAGCCTTTGCTAATTTCCTCACTTTCCAGCAGAATATATCCTGGGCTTATGATGTCCATATCCTGCTCTAGACCTGGAATCAGCCATTTCTCCAAAAAGCCTCAGTTCCTTTCAGCCAGGACATAACAGAGACCATAACTTGGGCACTGGGAATGCTAAATGCCGTACATTCTCGCTACTCATTGCTTCTACTTTTTCAGTAAATAGAATTAGAAATACATTTTTTAAGGTTAAAAAACATCTTAAGTCCATATTGATATTTACATTTCCAATCTCAGATGACAGGGCTTTTTATTTAATTTCTTTTATATTTGTAATCTTTTCTTTTAAAGTGAAAATCATGATTCCCAATGCCACTGCCACAGTCATTTGCTCTATTTCACAATGTAGCTATAATAGTTTCTAAACCTGCCATGAACAATAAGACTACTGAATGCGTGTTTTGGATTTCCTAGAAGTTCTTTGTGTCCTTAGAATGCATCCCACTAGGGATGAACAGTCAAAATATTCTATTTTAAAGTTATTTGAAGTAATTATTTTCTCTGTATAGTCATGGCTACAAATTTAAGTTTGTTTTAGTGTGCCTCAAAATTCTAGGGATTGTTTTTTTTCCTTTTTGATTCACTTGAGTGGTTTTTTTTAATTATATAAAATATCTACACGGTTCAAAGTTAAAATTGTATAAAAAAGTAAAATCACAGAAATATTTTGTTTCCACGTTATTCCCTGCGACCCCCTACGGGTAACCACTTTTTGTTAGTTTTGGGCTTATTTTTCCCTTAGTTCTTCTCAAAAATATAAACACACGTGTGTACACACACACACACACACACACACACACACACACACCTCTCTTTCTTCCCAAAAGGCAGCACATGATGAACCAAAGGGATCCCATTAAGAAGTAAGTGTGATCATATCACCCTCGCTCAAAGCCAGCAGCTTCTTACCTCCACTGGAATAAGAACCAAAGCCTTCATGGGCGTAGCCTGCAAGACCTAACCTACAGTCTCTGCCTCCTTATGTATTTCATGACCTAATCCTTCCTACTCTCCCTCTCATGCTCATCAACATATCACAAGATGGATCAAGTTCATGGACGGGATGACTCAGTATCATAAACATGACAATTTTCCCCAATCTAATGTAAAAAGTCAGTGCGTTATAGTAAAAATCCTAGTAGGCTTAGAGGCGGAACTTGACAGTTGATCCTAAAATTAGTAAGAAAGAGTAAAAAGAATAGGTAAGGTGATTTTACAAAGATCGAGAATAAAACAGGTCATCCTTTTTCATGTATAAGACTTAAGAGATAGCTCGTAAAAGTAGAAACAGTAATAAACAGCTAACACTTACTGAGCTTTCCATATTCTAGGTATTGCTCTAAGCCTAGTACATGTATCATCACACTTAATCTTCAACAAACCTATGAGGTAGGCACTATTATTATCTACTTACAGATAAAAAAATCTAAGGTACAGGGACGGTAGGTAACTCATTAAAAGGTACAAAGCAAATAGATGATTGAGGTAGAAACCTAGGTAGTCTTTCTTACCTCCTTTATTCAATCACAATTAATAGTGTGGTATTGGCTCAGAGAGAGAAATACAGACCAATGGAATGAAGAGCCCAGAACAGACCCATGAATAACTGGGACTTTATAGTGAAAGTAGATTAATAATCATATAAAAAAGATAAAGGACAGGGGCACCTAGGTGGCTTAGTCAGTTAAGCATCTGACTCTTGATTTTGGTTCAGGTCATGATCTCACAATTTGTGAGATCAAGCCCCACGCAGAGCCTGCTTGGGAGTCTCTCTCTCTCCCCCTCTCTCTCTCTGCCCCTCCCTGCCTCAAAATAAATAAGTAAACTTAAAAAAAAAAAAAAGATAAAGGATGGATGAATCAGCAAATAGTGTTGCAGCAATTAATTATCCATATGGAAAATGACAAATTAAGACCCTTTTCACATGATTTATAAAATTAAACCCAAAATATATTAAAGACCAACCCATAAGATACAAGAATAAATTAGGCTAGGGTGAAATTAATAATATCTGTATGGAAAAAAAGGCATCATAGGCAAAGCAAAAAAAAATTTTTAAAAAGCTGGAAAAAAGTACGTGTAAAGTATATAACACTCAAAAGATTAGCTTTTGGTTTTTATTGTTTTAAATTTATTTATTTATTCCTGAGGGGGGAGGGAGAAAGAAGATGAGAGGGAGGGAGGGAGGGAGACAGAGAGAGAGAGAGAGAGAGAGAGAGAGAGAGAGAGAATATGAATGAACCCCAAGCAGACTCCACACTGTCAGCACAGAGCCTGATGCGGGGCTCAAACTCACAAAACGTGAGATCATGACCTGAGCCGAAATCAAGACTCAGGCACCCCTAACAGTCAAAAGATTAGTAAGCAGAATCTAAAACAATGTCCACAAATCAGTATTTAAAAAAAGGGGGGGTGGTGCCTGGGTGGCTTAGTCGGTTAAGCATCAGACTTCGGCTTAGATCATGATCTCACAGCTCATGAGTTTGAGCCCCGCGTTGAGCAGCCTAGAGCCTGCTTAGGATTCTGTGTCTCCCTCTCTCTCTGTCCCTCCTCTGCTCATGCTCTATCTATCTCCTTCTCTCTCTCTTAAAAATAAACATTAGGGGCACCTGGGTGGCTCAGTCAGTTGAGCATCCGACTTCGGCTCAGGTCATGATCTCGCGGTCCGTGGGTCCGTGAGTTCGAGCCCCGCGTCGGGCTCTGCGCTGACAGCTCAGAGCCTGGAGCCTATTTCGGATTCTGTGTCTCCCTCTCTCTCTCTCACCCTCCCCCATTCATGCTCTGTCTCTCTCTGTCTCAAAAATAAATAAACATTTAAAAAAAAAAAAATAAACATTAAAAAATTAAAAAAAAAAAAAAAGGTCAAATAACCCAACATAATAAAGAGTGAGGAATGTAAACAAGCTCAAAAGCAGAAACCCAAATGCAAACAAGCATCTGAAAAGATGCTGGGCCTCACCAGGAATCAGTGAAACACAAATTAAAGCAACAGTGAATTACTGTTCCATACCTATCAAATTGGTGAAGATGACCAAGTCTGGCAATGCACAGTGCTAAGGAGGCAGAAAGAAATGAGAACTGAAACGTTAGCACTTAAATTGGCACAACACTGGGCAATCCTTAATAAGGACAGAGAGATGAATACCCAATGAACCAACAAGGTCATTTCCAGGAACCAGAATACAGAATCTCTCAGACTCTTGCACAAGAATATATGTTTAAAAATGCTCTCTGCAGAACCATTTGGAATTGAAAATATGTAGAAGTAATCAATAGTCCATCATTAGCATAAATACTGACTACTATTGAAGCAGATAAACTGCACCTTATTCATACAATGGCATAGTGTACGGTTAATAGATCTCTACATACCTACAAGGATACACCTCAAAAATATACTGTTGCATAAAAAAGGCAAGCTGCATAGTAATGCCAAGTATGACACCATTCATCAATTTCCTAACTACACAAAACCAGAACATTTCTTCTTTGTGGTATGTATGCACACATTTCTACAAATGAAAAAGAACACAAGGGAATGATAACCTTGTATCAGTGCAGGGGACATCTCTGAGGATGGATGGTGGCAGAATGGAGGAAGAGCAGGGCTTGAGCAGTGTTTGAACAAGTATGGAAAATGCGAACACCTTCTAAATCTGGGTAGTGGTTACTTGGGTATCTGCTCATGTTTTTATAAAGGTTTTATATTCAGTGTTTCTATGTTTGAGGTACACAAATTGATAAATTTTTTTTAATTTCACATATCTCATGATGTCTATGCTGCCTAGTTCAGAGATGTCATGAGGCTTAAAAGAAATGACTTAAGTATAAATTCTTGGTAAACCATATGGTACTTACTAGACATAATGCACTATTACTCATAATCTGCATAATAAAATCTGGTCTTAAGAGTTTCACACAGCTTTTGGTCCGTATCAATATCTTTTTTTTTAAGTTCATTTATTTATTTAGAAAGAGAGAATCCCAAGCAGGCTGTACAGTATCAGTGCAGAGCCTGTTAAACTGTGGAATCATGACCCAAACTGAAATCAAGAGTTAGATGCTCAACTGACTGAGCTACCCAGACACCCTGTGCCCCGTATATACTAATATGATCTTGATGATTCATAATTTTCACTGAATTTGACTCTGAATGACCTTGGGTTGTTTTAAATTTTTTTTTTTTTAACGTTTTATTTATTTTTGAGACAGAGAGAGACAGAGCATGAACGGGGGAGGGGCAGAGAGAGAGGGAGACACAGAATCGGAAGCAGGCTCCAGGCTCCGGGCCATCAGCCCAGAGCCTGATGCGGGGCTCAAACTCACGGACCGCGAGATCGCGACCTGAGCTGAAGTCGGACGCTCAACCGACTGAGCCACCCAGGTGCCCCAACCTTGGGTTGTTTTATACGTTAAATCCAACCACTAACCATGAAAACCTGCTCTCACTAAAATTATTCAGTCAAATCTGTCGTTGCAAGCTTTGAAGACAACAATCAAAAGGGAATTCTGAAGTGTTCTGAGCAATAGCACCAGCAGAATGGGTTTATAGGCTCTCGGAGTGGCTCTTTGGGAGAAAGGTGAGAGGAGGAGAGACAGAGAGTGAGGGACGCAGAGGCTCTGTGCTGTCAGCACAGAGCCCGACATGGGGTTCAAACTCACGATCCAAGAGATCATGACCTGGGCCGAAGCTGGACACTTAACCAATTGAGCCAACCAGGTGCTCTGAGCAAATTTTTTCTTCAAAGTCAATTAATAACTATTTTAGACTTGCATGGCACACAGTCTCTGTGGGAACTACTCAACTCTGCCCTTGTAGCCTGAAAGCAACCTTGGACAATGCAGGTGTAACTGCATCCCAATAAAACTTTATTTACAACAGACTGTAGGCCAAATATGACATGTGGGCCACTCTGTGGACCCCTGACCTAGATGATTGTATATGCTATTTGCATGTGATTTCCATATACTGCACACCTTTGCACTGACGATGCAACATGTTGTCAGATTAAAAAGAGATTTACTCCTATATATAGTAAAGGTCACTTCTTTTTATTCCCTATTCCCTGTTCTATTCTCTATAACTGACATGGCGGCCCTAGAAGTACTCAGCAGACCAAAGAACTGAGAGAAACTCAGAGTCTATCAAAGGTCATAAGAAAGCTTCACCACAGCATAGTCTTAGTACAGATGTTAGGCCTTTATTACTGGCCAAAAGCTAGTGGCATCCTCAAAAGAAACCTCAATATAAGCAAAATTGTATTTAGAAGTCAGGTTTTCTTTACAGTCTCAGTTTCTTTTCTGCCCTCATTATTTTCTAACTTGCTATAGGAAAACAGCAATAAAGAAATAAAGAATATACTGTTGTTTCTTTAATCATATTTGTAACTAATTCATAAATGCCTTTCCAGCTCCATGATTAGCAAATGCACCGTACAAACCATTGGTAATCACATTTAAGCATATTTTTTAAATGTTTTTTATTTTATTTTTGAAAGAGGGAGAGAGTGCATGTGTGCCTGTGCACCTGAGTGGGAGGGTGGGGGTAGAGATGGAAGACAGGATTGAAGCAGCTCCAGGCTCCGTGCTGTCAGCACATAGCCCGGTGTGCAGCTTGAACTCACCAACTACAAGATCATGACCTGAGCCAAAGTCGGATGTTTAACTGACTGAGCCACCCAGATGACCCTAGCATATTCCTAATAGCAGCCTCTATCCATTGAACCCAGCCTTCTATGTTGCTTCTGCCCTCCACCCCCGCCCACCGCCCCTGACCCCCTTAGCTGCAGGGAGGGCCTAGGAGAGAGGCAGCAGCATGATGGCCAGCCTTCTTGGGAATCCAACCCTCCCCTCTGTGGCTGTGGGGTTTGACAACATGGACAGAAGACACCTATGCCAAAGTCTGCTGCACTCACCTGCAGCTGGAGGCTCAGGGCCCTGTGCTTCACAGCTGATGCATGGAGGGCATGGCCCACACGGACCCATCCCAGCTGCTGCCTCCAGTGGCTCCACCACACCCTGTCAAAGAACAAACCAAAGATGGAACCAGTCAAAAAAAAGCCACCCAGAAAAGAGAAGGTCAATGAGGGCTGGGCCTTGGACCCTCGTCTCAAGTCTCTATTCCCTCACTGTGCCATCTCGACTGACATCTGTTGGAGCCACTGCTGGAAAAAAAAAACAAAAACAAAAACAAAAACAAAAACAAAACGAGAAGCAGTCCTAGAACAGCTAAATTAGGGCTGGAAACTGATGGTTCCTAAGGTCAGCTCCAGTCTTAGAAACTCCAGACATGCTCTATTTGGAACCACACACGTTTAAAAATATGAATTATTGCCAACATAAAAAAAAAATCAGGAGATTTCACAAAACAAATTACAAAAAACATGGCTTTTAGATCTCCAGTCTTGGCGTCCTTTCTGCTTATTTTCTAATTAGCTGTAGGAAAACAGTAATGAGGAAATGAGAGTTTGCAACCTCTGCTTTTTACAGAGGCACTCACTTTGGTCACTCTAACCTAGCAAAATCTTTATGTCGCCCTAACCTGGGCCATGCTTAGCAGCATCACTCACTTCAAAATCTCAAGCTATCTTACATTACTACTTACCTTTATAAGCACTTAGGGGATTACAAGTTGCCTGAATTCAGTCCCAGCAGCCAGTACAGGACTAGGAACATTTTAAGCCCCGTAAATAAGTAAAATTATGTAAAAACATCCCCCATAGACTCTGATAGAAATGCACACTTATTAAGCATTCAAAAATATTTGCCAAATAAATTTTAAATAACTTAAAGAGGTTATTTAAAATAAAAAAGAATTTTTAGGTGTACTGATGTTCTGGATACCATGCTAAATACTTCGGATGTCATCATATTTATCTCCCATGACAACCCTGAAAGACACTTCAAGGTGTACCTATTTCACAAATGAGGAAAGTGAAATGTGGAGGTGAAAGGACACAACTATACATGTGGGAACATGGATTTGAGCTCAAGTCAGTCTAGCTGCAAACCTTCTGCTCTTATCTATATCAGAGGGTCCACCTCTTTTGAGCTTTTAATATGCTGCCATTCAGGACACCTAAAGGACCAACCAGAGACAACATTCAGTGGGATCAGTCCCACTATAAAAGCAGCTCATTGTTATACATGTCTGGTTTTCAAAGTCAACTAACTCATGTCCCTCCAAGGTGTGGACAATGCTGATGAAATGCTGTATAGGGCAGTTATGAAAATGGGCTTTAGCATCAAAAAGATGGGTAGCTGAGCCCTATTTTACCAATTACAACTTATATGGGCTCGGGCAAATTACTCAACCTTTCTAAGACCCTTTGTGTTATCTTTTTTTTTTTTTTTTTTAAGTTTATGTAGTTACTTTGAGAGAGAACGCAGGTGTGCACACAAGTGGAGAAAGAGAAGAGAGAGGGAGAGAGAGAATCCCAAGTAGGTTCCATGCTGTCAGTGCAGAGCCCGATGTGGAATTCAAACCCACAAACTGTGATATCATGACCTGAGCCAAAATCAAGAGTCGGACACTCAAATGACTGAGCCACCCAGGTGCCCTTGGACTCTGTGTATCTTAATATTTACAAAAACAGTACTTATTTTAGTTTATGGTGATGATGAAATGAGACTTTACATTAAAAAATTAACACACAAACAACAGTGTTTACTCAGACACAGTAAGTACTCAATTACTGTTACTGCTGATTATGTGAAAACCTGATAGTGTAGTTGAACAAGTTGTCAATAAATATTTATTTAAGGATCAACTATGTTTGAAACACTGTTTTAAGGTGGTTTTTTAAACAAAATTAATTTATTTTTGAGAAAGAGAAAGCATGAGTTGAGAGGGGGCAGAGAGAGAGGGAGAAAGAGAGAACCCCAAGCAATCTCCACACCACCAGCGTGGAGCCCAATGCAGGGCCCAAACCCTTGAATTGTGAGATCATGACCTGAGCTGAAGTCAGACACTTAACTGAATGAGCCACCCAGACACCCTGCAGTGGGTTTTTAGAAAAATGTTTTTTTTTATTCTGAGAAAGACAGAGAGCAAGCAAGGGAGGGGCAGAGAGAGAGGGAAAGAGAGAATCCCAAGCAGGCACCATGCTGTTAGTGCAGAGCCCAACAGGGGGCTGGATCTCACAAACGGTGAGATCATAACCTGAGCTGAAAAAACTGAGAGTCAGATGCTTAACCACCTGAGCCACCCAGGCACCCCTAAGGTGGGTATTTATGTGCATAATACAAAACAGAGGTCAAATGATAGCTGCTGATTTGCAGAGCAATTGAACACACTCACCATAAAATACTCCGCTGCCTAAACTCCAGGGCAGTGGTCTGCATCTGAAGTTTGGTTCTCCGAAAAACCACGTAGATCATCCAGGACTTCCAGGCCTGCCGCATCTTTTGCTTTGCATCTAGATGCATCAAAAAGATTTTCAAAAAGGAGTAGGGAAAGATAACAGAGTACTTCTGGGTTATAGAGAAGCTCATGGGCTCTCTGTATTCACCCTCCTTTTGAATATCTAAATTCATCCAGCCTTCAAGTGCCCCCTGGTGGAAAAGTTGTGAAAATCTACAAAATGAATAAAGACAAAAGGACAGGTGAAGAATGGCTATACAAGTGATGACATTTACAAACCACTTAAAGGAAAATAAATATACTACACTGTTCAGAAATCTTCTGTTTTAAACGATATTCTTTCTAGATGTATATTCTGTGATATTTACAGATGAAATAATGTGAATAACACAAAAAAGCTGAGAAGTGAGACTGGTATGAGTTGGTAACTGATGAAGCTGAGTGACAGGTACATGGAGGTTCATTATTTCATCTTCCAATTTTGTAGACATTTAAAACTTCCCACAGCATAAAGTTAAAGGAGAAAAAATTATGTTCTAAAACTTGCTGCTTGAAATAATAATTGTAAAGTAGAATAAGCAAGACAAAAGAAAATGATACTATCTGTATCTGCTTGGAAAACAGAATAAAAAGGACCAGTAGTGTTCCTGGAAGAAAGAGAATTTACTAAATACGGGAAGTGTAAAGGTCCATAGGTCTCCCTTTGAAGTAATGCCATTTTCATTATGAAAGCCATCACTAATGAAGTTAATTTCTGTTCTTTTCAGAACACAAAGGAGAAAACAAAATTATGTCAACGGTGTTCAAGACTTTCTCAAAATGTGGTAAGACAAGAGCTTTATTTCTATTTCATAGCAATTAACCAATCAAGTCAAAACACAGAGAATACAACATGTAGCTTCCTTAGGCCCCTCGGGCAATGCTGCTGTGGTTTAGAGTTTGGGTTCCTGAGTAAGACACACCAGGTGTGAATACTGAGCTTATCACTGGGCTGAGTAACATCATACAAGTTCCTCATCTATAAAATGGCGCCTTCTTTAAAGGTATGTTTGCCAAGGGTAAATGAGATCATCTATGAAAAGTGTCTCCAATAAATGCAAGCTGTTATTTTCCTGAGGGTGGTATACAAGAATCTGCATTAATGGTCTCTGCCATGATTCTAGACAATTTAGAGAACCACACTTCCCAAAGGCCTAAAAGTACTTGTTACTTTTTTACTTAACAGTATGAGAGTGAAAAGATACTCCCTGAGGTCTGTGGGCATAGCCTGAGACAACTGTCATAGGTCAGAAACAACTCTTTTTATCTGAAGAATTCAAGTGACTTTTCTTTCTACCCCATAATATAGCTGTATTCATTATAACTTTAAATAATAATATGAGACAGAAGAATGCACATTCCTCAAAGATAGAATATTCACAATACAAAGCATGTTCTGAAACAAAATAAAACAAATCTGAACAAATGTAACAGAACTGAAGTCATACTAAGTTCTCTGATCATAATGGAGTAAATTAGAACATCAATAAAGATATTTTGAATATTTCTTTATATTTTTCATTTTATTTAAATCCAAGTTAGTTAACATATAGTGTAATAATGTTTGCAGGAACAGAATTTGGTGATTCATCACTTACATCACTTACATACATACATGTATTTATTTATATAATTTATTGTCAAACTGGCTTACATACAACAGCCAGTGCTCATCCCAACAAGTGCCCTCCTTAATGTCCATCACCCATTTAGCCCATCCCCCTACCCAACACCCCTCCAGCAACCCTCAGTTTATTCTCTGTATTTAAGAGTCTCTTATTGGGGGGCCTGGGTGGCTCAGTTGGTTAAGTGTCTAACTCATGATCTCACAGTTCATGGGTTCAAGCCCTGCTTTGTCAGTGTTGAGCCTGCTTGGGATTCTCTCTCTCCTCTGCCCCTCCCCCCACCCATTTTCCCTCTCTCTCTCTCTCTCTCTCTCTCCTCTTCCCTCCCTCCCCCTCCCTCTCTCAAAATAAACAAGTAAAACTAAAAAAATGTTTTTTTAAAAAAGAGTCTCTTACGGTTTGCCCCCCTGTTTTTGTCTTATTTTCCCTTCCCTTCCCCTATGTTCATTTGTTTGTTTCTTAAATTCCACATATGAGTGAAATCATATATTTGTCTGACTTATTTCACTCAGCACAATACATTCTAGTTCCATCCACGTTGTTGCAAATGGCAAGATTTCATTCTTTTTGATCACTAATGTTCCACTGTATAAAATATACCACATCATCTTTATTCATTCATCCATCAGTGTACATTTGGGCTCTTTCCATACTCAGGCTACTATTAATAGTACTGATATAAACATTGGGGTGCATGTACCCCTTCAAATCAGCATTTTCAAATCAGTATCCTTCAGATAAATACCTAGGTAGTGTAATTGCTGAATCACAGGGTAGCTCTATTTTTGATTTTTTGAGGAACCTCCATACTGTTTTCCAAAGTGGCTGCACCAGTTTGCATTCCCACCAACAGTGCCAAAGTGTTCCCCTTTCTCTGCATCCTCGCCAACATTTGTTGTTTCCAGAGTTGTTAATTTTAGCACTCTGATAGGTATGAGGTATTTATCTCATTGTGGTTTTGATTTGTATTTCCCTGATGATGAGTGATGTTGAGCATCTTTTCATGTGTCTGTTAGCCATCTGGATGTCTTCTTTGGAAAAGTGTTCATGTCTTTTGCCCATTTCTTCCCTGGATTATTTGGTTTTTGGGGTGTTGAGTTTGAGAAGTTCTTTATAGATTGTGAATACTTACCCTTTATCCGATATTTCATTTGCAAATATCTTCTCCCATTCTGTTGGTTGCCTGTTAGTTATGTGGACTGTTTCTTTCACTGTGTAGAAGCTTTTTATCTTGATGAGGTCCCAATAGTTCATTTTTGCTTTTGTTTCCCTTGCCTCTGGAGCTATGTCTAGTAAAAAGTTGCGGTGGACGAGGTCAAAGAGGTTGTTGCCTGTGTTCTCCTCTAGGATTTTCATGGTTTCCTGTGTTTCATTTTGGTCTTTCATCCATTTTGAGTTTATTTTTATGTATGGTGTAAAAAAGTGGTCCAGGTTCATTCTTCTGCATGTCACTCCAGTTTTCCCAACACCATTTGCTAAGGAGACTGTCTTTCTTCCATTGGATATTCTTTCCTGCTTTGTCAAAGATTAGTTTCCCATACATTTGTGGGTCCATTTCTGGGTTCTCTATTCTGTTCTACTGACCTATATGTCTGTTTTTGTGCCAGTACCATACTGTCTTGATGATAACAGCTTTGTAATATAGCATGAAGTCTGGAATTGTGATGCCTCCAGCTTTGGTTTTCTTTTTCATCATTATTTTGGCTATTTGGGGTCTTTTCTGGTTCCATAAAAATTTTAGGATTGTTTGTTCTAGCTCTGTGAAGAATACTGGTGTTATTTTGCTAGGGATTGCATTGAATGTGTAGAGTGTTTTGGGTAGCGTAGGTACTTTAACAATAACTGTTCTTCTAATCCATGAGCATGGAATGTTTTTCCATTTCTTTGTGTCTTCTTCAACTTCTTAAGCTTTCTATAGTTTTTAGCATATAGATCTTTTACCTCTTTGGTTAGGTTCACTCCTAGGTATTTTATGGGTTTTGGTGCAATTGTAAATAGAATCGATTCCTTGATTTCTCTTTCTGCTGCTTCATTATTGGCATATAGAAATGCAACTGATTTCTGTATGTTGATTTTATACTCTGTGACTTTGCTGAACTCGTGTATCAGTTCTAGGAGTTTTCTGGTGGAGTCTTTTGGGTTTTCCACATAGAGTATCATGTCATCTGCAAGAGTGCAAGTTTGACTTCTTCCTTGCCAATTTGGATGCCTTTTATTTCTTTGTGTTGTCTGATTGTTGAGGCTAGGACTTCCAGTACTATGTTGAACAACAGTGGTGAGAGTGGCCATCCCTGTCACGGGTCCTGACCTTAGAAAGAAAGCTCTCAATTTTTACCCATTGAGGATGATATTAGCGGTGAGTCTTTCGTATATGGTCTTTATGATGTTGAGTATGTTCCCTCTACTCCTACTTTCTTAAGGGTTTTTATCAACAAAGGAAGCTATTTTTTGTTAAGTGCTTTTTCTGCATCTATTGAGAGGATCATGTTGTTCTTATCCTTTCTTTTATTAATGTGATGAATCATATTGATTGATTTGTGGACACTGAACCACCCCTGCAGCCCAGGAATAAATCCCACTTGATCGTGGTGAATAATTCTTTTAATATATTGTTGGGTTTGGTTTGCTAGCATATTGCTGAGAATTTTTGCATCCATGTCCATTAGGGAAATTGGTCTGTAATTCTCCTTTTTAGTGAGGTCTGTCTGGTTTTGGAATCAAGGTAAAGTTGACCTCATAGAATAAGTTTGGAAGTTTTATTTCCATTTCTATTTTTTGGAACAGCTTCAAAAGAATAGGTATTAACTGTTCTTTAAATGTCTGGTAGAATTCCCCTGGGAAGCCATCCAGCCCTGGACTCGTTTGTTGAGAGATTTTTGATTACTGATTCAATTTCTTTCTGGTTATGGGTCTGTTCAAATTTTCTATTTCTTCCTGTTTCAGTTTTGGTAGTTTATATGTTTCTAGGAATTTATCCATTTCTTCCAGATTCCCCAATTTGTTGGCATGTAATTGCTCATAATATTCGCTTATTATTGTTTGTATTTCTGTGGTGCTGGTTGTGATCTCTCCTCTTTCATTCGTGATTTTATTTATTTGGGTCCTTTCCTTTTTCTCTTTGATAAATCTGGCTGGCGGTTTATCAATTTTGTTAATTCTATCAAAGAACCAGCTCCTGGTTTTGTGGATCTGTTCTGTTGTTTGTTTGTTTTTTTTTTACTATATCATTGATTTCTGCTCTAATCTTTATATTTCCTGTTTTCTGCTGGTTTTGGGCTTTATTTGCTGTTCTTTTTCCAGCTCCTTTAGGTATAAGGTTAGGTTGTGTATTTGAGACATTTCTTCCTTCTTTAGGAAGGCCTGGATTGCTATGTATTTCCCTCTTATGACTGCCTTTGCTGCATCCCAAAGGTTTTGGACTGTTGTGTTTTCATTTTCATTGGCTTCCATGTACTTTTTAATTTCCTCTTTAATTTCCTGGTTAGCACGTTCATTCTTTATTTTTTTATTTTTATTTTTTTTGTGTGTGGTTTAAGTATTTTCTTTTTTTTTCTTTTTTTTTTCAATATATGAAATTTATTGTCAAATTGGTTTCCATACAACACCCAGTGCTCATCCCAAAAGGTGCCCTCCTCAATACCCATCACCCACCCACCCCTCCCTCCCACCCCCCATCAACCCTCAGTTTGTTCTCAGTTTTTAAGAGTCTCTTATGCTTTGGCTCTCTCCCACTCTAACCTCTTTTTTTTTTTTTTTTTTCCTTCCCCTCCTCCATGGGTTTCTGTTAAGTTTCTCAGGATCCACATAAGAGTGAAAACATATGGTATCTGTCTTTCTCTGTATGGCTTATTTCACTTAGCATCACACTCTCCAGTTCCATCCACGTTGCTACAAAGGGCCATATTTCGTTCTTTCTCATTGCCATGTAGTACTCCATTGTGTATATAAACCACAATTTCTTTATCCATTCATCAGTTGATGGACATTTAGGCTCTTTCCATAATTTGGCTATTGTTGAGAGTGCTGCTATAAACATTGGGGTACAAGTGCCCCTATGCATCAGCACTCCTGTATCCCTTGGGTAAATTCCTAGCAGTGCTATTGCTGGGTCATAGGGTAGGTCTATTTTTAATTTTCTGAGGAACCTCCACACTGTTTTCCAGAGTGGCTGCACCAATTTGCATTCCCACCAACAGTGCAAGAGGGTTCCCGTTTCTCCACATCCTCTCCAGCATCTATAGTCTCCTGATTTGTTCATTTTGGCCACTCTGACTGGCGTGAGGTGATATCTGAGTGTGGTTTTGATTTGTATTTCCCTGATGAGGAGTGATGTTGAGCATCTTTTCATGTGCCTGTTGGCCATCCGGATGTCTTCTTTAGAGAAGTGTCTATTCATGTTTTCTGCCCATTTCTTCACTGGGTTATTTGTTTTTCGGGTGTGGAGTTTGGTGAGCTCTTTATAGATTTTGGATACTAGCCCTTTGTCCGATATGTCATTTGCAAATATCTTTTCCCATTCCGTTGGTTGCCTTTTAGTTTTGTTGGTTGTTTCCTTTGCTGTGCAGAAGCGTTTTATCTTCATAAGGTCCCAGTAATTCATTTTTGCTTTTAATTCCCTTGCCTTTGGGGATGTGTCGAGTAAGAGATTGCTACGGCTGAGGTCAGAGAGGTCTTTTCCTGCTTTCTCCTCTAGGGTTTTGATGGTTTCCTGTCTCACATTCAGGTCCTTTATCCATTTTGAGTTTATTTTTGTGAATGGTGTCAGAAAGTGGTCTAGTTTCAACCTTCTGCATGTTGCTGTCCAGTTCTCCCAGCACCATTTGTTAAAGAGACTGTCTTTTTTCCATTGGATGTTCTTTCCTGCTTTGTCAAAGATTAGTTGGCCATACGTTTGTGGGTCTAGTTCTGGGGTTTCTATTCTATTCCATTGGTCTATGTGTCTGTTTTTGTGCCAAGCACGTTCATTCTTTAATAAGATATTCTTTAACCTCCAAGTATTTGTGGTCTTTCTATATTTTTTCTTGTGGTTGATTTCAAGTTTCACAGTACTGTGGTCTGAAAATATGCATGGTATATCAATCTTTTTGTACTTCTTGAGGGCTGATTTTGTGACTCAGTATGTGATTTATTCTGGATAATGTTCCATGTGCGCTCGAGAAGAATGGGTATTTGCTGCTTTAGGATGAAATGTTCTGAATATATCTGTTAAGTCCATACAGTCCAATTTATCATTCAAAGCCACTGTTTCTGTGTTGATTTTCTGCTGAGATGATCTGTCCATTGCTGTAAGTGGTGTGTTAAAGTCTCCTACTATTGTATTTTATTAATGAGTTTATATTTATGATTAATTGATTTATATATTTGGGTGATTTCGAGTTGGGGGCATAAGTATTTACGATTGTTAGCTCTTCTTTAATTATGATATTATGTCCTTCAACTCGTTACAGTCTTTGTTTTAAAATCTAGTTTTTCTGATAGACGTACAGCTACTCCAGCTCTCTTCTGATGTCCATTAGCATGATAGATGGTTCTCCATCCCCCTACTTTCAATCTGCACGTGTCTTTAGGTATAAAATGAGTCTCCTATAGGCAGCATTTAGATGGGTCTTATTTTTTTTTTAATCCATTCTGATATCCTGTCTTGATTGGAACATTTAACTCATTTACATTTAGAGTGATTATTGAAAGATATGAATTTAGTGCCATTGTGCGGCTTGTAGAGTTGATGTTTCTGGTGATGTCCTCTGGTCCTTTCTAGTCTTTGTTGCTTTTGGTCTGTTTTGTTTTGTTTTGTTTTGGTGTTTTGTTTTGTTTGTTTCTCCACTCAGAGTCCCCCTTAAGATTTCTGGCAGGGCTGGTTTAGTGGTCACAAACTCCTTTAGATTTTGTCTGGGAAACTTTATCCCTCCTTCTATTTTAAATGACAGCCTTGCTGGATAAAGAATTCTTGGCTGCATATTTTTCCCACTGGGCACATTGAATATATCCCACCACTCCTTTCTGGCCTGCCATGTATTTGTGGGCAAACCTGCTGTGCACCTGATCTGTCTTCCCTTGTAGGCTAAGGACTTTTTTCCCCTTGCTGCTTTCATGATTCTTTCCCTGTCTGTGTATGTTGTGAATTTGAGTATGATATGCCTTGGTGATGGTCGGTTTTTGTTGAATCTAATGGCAGTTCTCTGTGCTTCATGGATTTTGATGTCTGTGTCCTTCCTCAGATCAGGAAAGTTTTTCAGCTATAATTTGCTCACATAAGCCTTCTGCCCCTTTTTCTCTCTCTTCATCTTCTGGGACTCCTATGATACACATGTTATTCCTCTTTAATAAGTCACTGAGTTCTGTAAGTCTGGTATTGTGATTGGGGCACCTGGGTGGCTCAGTCTGTCTTCAGTTCAGGTAATGATCTTGCAGTTCATGAGTTCGAGCCCCATGTTGGGCTCTGTGCTAACACCTGCTTTGCATTCTGTGTCTACTTCTCTCTGCTCTTCCCCCACTCATGCTCTCTCTCTCAAAAATAAATAAACGACAAAAAAAGTCTTGTATTGTGAGCTTTTGCCTTTCTTTCCCTCTTTTTTCCTGATTTATTATTTTCCATAATTTTATCTTCTATATCACTGATTCACTGCTCTGCTTCATCCATCCTTACCATCATGGCATCCATCAGAGATTGCATCTCAGTTACAGCATTTTTAATTTCAGCCTGACTAGATTTTATTTATTTTATCTCTGCAGAAAGAGATTCTCTGGTGTCTTCTATGCTTTTTTTTTTTTCAACCCCAGCTAGTATTCTTATAATCATGGTTTTAAATTCTAGCTCAGATATTTTACTTATATCTGTGTTGGTTAAATTTCTGTCCATCATTTCTTCCTGTTCTTTCTTTTGGGATGAATTCCTCCATCTTGTCATTTTAGAGGAAGAAAAAAATTAATAAAAAATAAAAATTTTTAAATAAAAAACAAAGCAGAAAATCAAATAAAGGAATCTAGATCCTAGATGTGTTTTGGTCTGATTGTTGAAAGAAGCTTGATAAAAAAGAAAAAAAATAGACAAAAAAAAAGTTTAAGTAATAAATTTTTTAACTTTTTTTAATGTTTATTTATTTTTGAGACTGAGAGAGACAGAGCATGAATGGGGGAGGGGCAGAGAGAGAGGGAGGCACAGAATCGGAAGCAGGCTCCAGGCTCTGAGCCATCAGCCCAGAGCCCGACGCGGGGCTCAAACTCACGGACCGTGAGATCATGACCTGAGCTGAAGTTGGACGCTTAACTGACTGAGCCACCCAGGCGCCCCAATAAATTTTTAAATAAATTGGAGTAAAATAAACTAGAATAAAAAACCAAAAAATTAATTTGCTCTTTCTGTATCCAAGAAAGAGAAAGAAAAAAGCAAACAACATAAGCAGAAACAGAAGCAACAAAAACGAACAAGCCAACAGAATGAAATCTGGATGAAATTACATCCAGTTTCCCCTAGAATTGAAACTCTGCACATTATAGTCCCTAGATTAAGAAGGTGGAAGGGATTTGTGCTCCTATTCTGGGGGATGTGCCTGGAGGGCACAAGTGGGTGGGGCTTGGTGTGATGGCTCTGTTCTCCACTTGGTGGTGCTGCTTAGCTCACTGGGATTGATCTGTGTGTGTGCTAGAGGTGAAAATGGCTTCACCCAGCTCTCTAGTCTCTGGTGCAGGAATTTTGTGCCCTCACAAACACATGATCAAGCACTTCTCCTTTGTCTCAGGCATCTGTCTTCCCCCCTCCTTTACCCTGTCTGTGTCCAAGCTGTCTGCCAGCCAGGTGGCACCTCCCTTCAGAGTTTTATCTCATATGGGGATGTGTTTCAAAATCCCATACTTCAGAGACCCCATGGCTTGGACCCACGGTGATTCTCTGGGGGAGTGTCTCGTGGAGCAATGGCCAGGTATTGACTTGCCCCAGAAAACGTTTGCATGATTGGACGGTGGCAGAGACTCAGAGTTTATAGTAAATAACA
Source organism: Panthera onca (assembly GCF_046562875.1). Lineage (NCBI taxonomy): Eukaryota > Metazoa > Chordata > Mammalia > Carnivora > Felidae > Panthera > Panthera onca. The sequence continues at coordinate 20,560,894 of NC_138350.1, forward strand.
ACACACAGCCACCACCAGGTCTTGCTGCATTCTGGTGTTTTTGTTCCAGTATCAGTAAGCTTTGCAGCTCTCTGGGGTCTGCTGGATTTTTGCCCACAGGGAAGGCTATATAGCCTCTACCAAATGCTTTCCAAGTAGGGGAACTACTTTTCTCCATGTGGCACATGGACCCCTCAGATCACACTGCCTCCTCCTGGGATTGGCCCATCTTCCTCACTGGAGCTCTGAAACTTCAAACTCTGTGCTCGACTGTTTATAGAATCCTGGAGATATTGAAACCCTCTCCTTTCTCTTCATCAATGGTTTTGGGGAACAGATTTCTTGTCCAGTCCCCCGTGAGTGTTTTCACCCCTTCTCTCTCTCCAGCTACTTTAGGGTAGAGTGCTTTTTTGTGTGTGATCTTGATACACTGCACTTTCCTCCTTTCTCTTTCTCTGTCCTCTCTCTGTCAAAATGGCTCCCAACCCTCAGCAGCCCCACGGCTTTTCTCTCCCCCAATTCACTTCTCCACACTGCATATCTGCCAAGTTCTCTGGCTCAAATCACGCAGATTGTTGCATTAATCTTCAGATCAATTTCCTAGGTGTTCAAAATGGCTTGATGCTGATCTAGCTGCATTTCAGGGATGAGACAAGCTCAGGGTCCCCATACTACTCTGCCATCTTAACTCCTCTCCTATTTTTAACTATATTTATAAATATAGAAAGGTATTAGAAAATCTCCAATATAGGACTAAACCCACTTTTAGATAACCTGTGGGTCAAAAAGGAAGATAACCTGTGGGTCACAGAAGTTAGAAAACATTTCTCATTGAATGAAAACAGAACTGCAAATATTAAAATCTGGGGGGGTGCAGTTAAAACGATGCTTAAGGGAAGCTTTATTACCGTAAATGCTTGTGTTAGAAAAAAGGAAAAGCCTCAAATCAGTAATCTCAGCTTACATCTTAAGAAACTGGGGGGGGGGGGGGGGGGGGGGGAAGCAAATTGAAACCAAACCGTACAGAAGTGAAGTAATAATAAAAAAAGGAGCAGAAATCAAGGAACTTGAAAACAGAAAAACAGAATGAATGTAAAAGCTGGTTATTTGAAAGATGGATAAAACTGATAAAGCTCTAGTCACACTAATCAAGAATAAAAGGTTAAAGATATAAATGATCAATATTAGGAATGAGAGAGGAGCTATCACTACAGACCCTGCAGACATTAACATTATAATAATGGAGTAATTCAAATGACTCTATGCCCATAAATTAAACAACATATTTAAAATGGACTAATTCCTTGAAAGACAAATTACCAAAACTGCTTCATAGGTAACCTAAATAGTCTTCCATCTACTCAAAAACTTGAATTCAAACTTCAAAACTCACCAACAAGGAACAGGCCCGGATGAGTTCACTAAAGAATTTTACCAAATATTGAAGGAAGAAATAATACCAATTCTACAAATCCTTTTTAGAAAATAGAAGACAAGGAAACACTTCCCAACTCATTTTATGAGGCCAGGATTACCGCTTAACTAAAACCAGACAAAGACATTACAACAAGAGAAAACTATAGACCAATATCATCATGAACATAGATGTAAAAATCTTCAATAAAACAGTTGGTAAACTGAACCCAGGAATATATAAAGAATGGCATTAATCTCAGGAATGTAAGAATTGTTCAAAATTAGAAAATTGCTCTATGTGTTTCACCATATTAAAGGACTAAAAAAGAAAAGTGTGAATCATCTCAATAGATACAGAAAAATCATCCAACAAAATTCAATACCTCTTAATGATAAAAGTGTTCAGAAAACTAGGAATAAAAAATAACTTCCTTAATTCATAAAGGACATCTACCAAAAAAAACCCCTACAGCTAACGTCATATTTAATGGTTAAAGACTGAATGCTTTTCCCTTAAAATCAGGAACAAGGCAAGGGTATCCACTCTCACCACTCCTATTTCATATCTTACTGGAAGCTCTAGCTAGTGTAATAAAAATAATTTGGAAAGGAAGGAATAAAACTGTCTCTGTTCACAAACGGCTTAACTATCTACATAGAAAATCCCATAGAATCTACATTAGCACCCCAAAAAATGAAATAGGTATAAATATAACAAAATATATACAATGTCAGTGTGAGGAAAACTGAAAAACTCTGATGAACGAAATCAATGAACTAAATAAATGGAAGGATATCCCATTATCATGGATAGGGAGACTCAATATTGTCAAGATGTCAGATCTTCCCAACTTGATCTACATACTCAGTGCAATTCCAACCAAAATCAACAAACAGATTCTAAAGTTTATAGGCAGCAAAAGACCTAGAATAGCCAACACAATATTAAAGGAGAAGAATAAAGTTGGAGGAATGACACTACCTGACTTCAAGACTTAACTATAAAGTTACAGTAGTCAAAACAAAGTGATATTGGTAAAAGAACTGACAAATACTTCAATGGAACAGAAGGTCCAGAAACAGACCCATGTAAATACAGCCAACTTATCTTTGACAAAGTAGCAGGGCATTACAATGGAGTAAAGACAGTCTTTTCTTTTTTTTTTTTTAAAGTATTTTTTTTTTTAATGTTTATTTATTTTTGAGACAGAGAGAGACAGAGCATGAACGGGGGAGGGTCAGATAGAGGGAGACACAGAATCTGAAACAGGCTCCAGGCTCTGAGCTGTCAGCACAGAGCCCGATGCGGGGCTCGAACTCACAGACCGCGAGATCATGACCTGAGCCGAAGTCTGCCGCTTAACCGACTGAACCACCCAGGCGCCCCAAAGACAGTTTTTTCAACAAATGGTACGGAAACAATTCGATTTAAAAATGCAAAAAAAAAACCAAAAAAAGAATCTAGACACAGACCTTACATTCTTCATAAACATTAACTCAAAGTGGGCTACAGACCTAAATGTAAAACACAAAACTATAAAACCCCTAGACAATAACATAGGAGAAATCTCAGATAACCTTGGGTATGATACAACACTAAAAGCATCTTCCATGAAAGAAAAATTTGATGAGCTGGACTTCATTAAAATTAAAAACTTTTGCTTTGCAAAAGACAATGTAAAGAGAATGAGGAGACAAGTCACAGACTGGGAGAAAATATTTGCAAACGACACATCTGATAAAAAAAAATTGTTATCCCAAATATACAACGAACTCTTAAAACTCAACAAGAAAACAAACAATCCAACTTTAACAATGGGCGAAAGACCTTAACAGATACCTCAGCAAAAATACACAAATGGCAAATAAGCATATGAAAAGATGTTCCACATCATATGTCATCAGGGAATACAAATTAAAACAAAATACCACTACACGAACCTATTAGAACGGCCAAAATCCAAAACACTGACAACACCAAATGCTGGTGAGGATGTGGAACAACAGATATTCTCATTCATTGCTGGTGGGAATGCAAAACAGTACAGACACTCTGGAAGACAGTTTGGCAGTTTCTTACAAAATTAAACATACCCTTACCATATGATCAGCAACTGCAATCCTTGGTATTTACCCAACGGAGCTGAAAACTTATATCTACACCAAAACTTGCACATGGAGATTTACAGAAGCTTTATTCATAATTGCCAAACTTTGGAAGCAACCAGGATGTCCTTCTTAGAAATGGATAAATTGTGGTACATCCAGACATTGGAATATTATTCAGCACTAAAAAGAAATGAGCTATCAAGACATAAAAGATATGGAGGAACCTTAAGTGCATATTACCAAGTAAAAGAAGCCAATCTGAAAAGGCTACATTCAGGCCAAAATGAACAAATCAGGAGACTATAGATGCTGGAGAGGATGTGGAGAAACGGGAACCCTCTTGCACTGTTGGTGGGAATGCAAATTGGTGCAGCCACTCTGGAAAACAGTGTGGAGGTTCCTCAGAAAATTAAAAATAGACCTACCCTATGACCCAGCAATAGCACTGCTAGGAATTTACCCAAGGCATACAGGAGTACTGATGCATAGGGGCACTTGTACCCCAATGTTTATAGCAGCACTCTCAACAATAGCCAAAGTATGGAAAGAGCCTAAATGTCCATCAACTGATGAATGGATAAAGAAATTGTGGTTTATATACACAATGGAGTACTACATGGCAATGAGAAAGAACGAAATATGGCCCTTTGTAGCAAAGGATGGAACTGGAGAGTGTGATGCTAAGTGAAATAAGCCATACAGAGAAAGACAGATACCATATGTTTTCACTCTTATGTGGATCCTGAGAAACTTAACAGAAACCCATGGAGGAGGGGAAGGAAAAAAAAAAAAAAAAAAAAGAGGTTAGAGTGGGAGAGAGCCAAAGCATAAGAGACTCTTAAGAACTGAGAACAAACTGAGGGTTGATGGGGGGTGGGAGGGAGGGGGGGGTGGGTGATGGGTATTGAGGAGGGCACCTTTTGGGATGAGCACTGGGTGTTGTATGGAAACCAATTTGACAATAAATTTCATATATTGAAAAAAAAAAATGAAAAGGCTACATCCATACTAGATGATTTCAATTATATGACATTGTGGAAGAGGCAAAACTATGAAGACAGTTAAAAGTTGCAAGGGGGAGGAGATGAACTAAATAGGCAGAGCACAGAAGATTTTAAGACCAGTGACAATATTCTATTTGATGCCGTAATGAGATACATGTCCATAGAATGTGTAACACCCAGAGTGAACCCTGAGGTCTATGGACTTTGAGTGATAACGATGTGTGGATGCAGATTCATTGTAACAAATGTACCACTCTGGTGAGTGATGATGATAGTGGGAGAGACTATGCATGTGGGAGGAAGGGGATAAATGGGTAATCACTGTAATCTTCCTCTCAATTTTGCTATGAACCTAACTAAAACAGCTCTAAAAAAATTAAGTCTTCATTAAAAAAAATCAAATAAATGAAGGAATTTTTTTAGACATGTACTTCCTTTTCTCACCATGATTCTCAGCTCTCATGTACTTGTTCCTCATCTCTTGCCGCTGATGCACATAGGTCCTCCAGGTCTGGAACATCAGATTGTACAAGTAATATCTGAGGAGGTGAAAAAAAGCAAATGGTATTTCTTTAAACCAAAAAAACTCCTAACTCAATATACCAAATCCGTTCTGTACTCAGGAGATATTAACATGGATGATTCTGATATAAAAAAGCCTTACCTATCTCTTAAGCTAAAAATTTCATTTCCCACAATCAAAGTGAAACCTATTCTCCTTAATGCAGAATCATTATCCTCACCACATAGAATCATTAAGGAAAAATAGGCTGGAATTATCCAAGAATAACTTCACCTTCAGCATTCACAAAGCTGTGAATGACAGTAATATTATCACCTTAATCATCCACATTATATAAAACATTACACCTTTCCTCTGCACTAAAACATGGTCAATGACACTTTTCCTTTGTCTTTTCCTTCTCAAGACATACACTGTACCCATTAAGACTGTCAGTCCTGGGACACCTGGGTGGCTCATTTGGTGGTCTCTGACTCTTGATTTTGGTTCAGGTCATGATCTCACAATTCAGGAGACTGAGTCCCACATAGGGCTCTGCACTGACAGCTCAGAGCCTCCTTGGGATTCCCTCTCTTCTCTATGCCCTTTTCCTGCTCATGCCTGCATTCTCTCTCTCAAAATGAATAAACATTTTTTTTTTTAAAAGAAAGACTGTCAGCGTTTCCATATTTTCACTATCTCATGTCCTAAGATTTGATTTTTTTTTAAGTTTATTTATTTATTTTTTTGAGAGAGAGACAGCATGAGCAGGGAGGGGCGGAGAGAGAGAGAGAGAGAGAGAGAGAGAGAGAGAGAAAATCCCAAGCAGGCTCTGTGCTGTCAGCACAGAGCTCAATGTGGGGCTTGAACTCACAAAACCTTGAGTTCATGATCTGAGCTGAAACCAAGAGTTGGACACTTAACCGACTGAGCCACCCAGGCGCCCCGACTAAGACTTGATTTCATACTCTACCACCTTATTAGAATGATTCAACATTGTCTATATTTTATCTGAAATATCTATAAATCAGAAACTCTGACCCAAAGAACCTAAATAAAGAAGATTATGAGAGTGAATACTATTTTAAGAAGATATGATGTATAAGGTACATTAATCTTTTATTAGAAAAGGTATAATAAAAAGGGTGCCTAGGTGGCTCAGTTGGTTGAGTGTCTGACTTCAGTTCAGGTCATGACCTCATGTTTTGTGAGTTTGGGCCCTGCATCTGGCTCTGTGCTGACAGCTTGGAGCCTGAAGCATGCTTCAGATTCTGTGTCTCCTTCTCTCTCTACCCCTTCCCCACTCATGCTCTGTCTCTCTCTCAAAACTAAATAAACATTAAAAAAAAAAGTATAAAAATGTGTATTTAATATAATTCCCATTTTTACATTTTCCTCTACTTATCCCTTGACCAACGTCAAGATTTAGAGTTTTTTTTCTTCCCATTTCTATTTTCTTACTGTCTGCTATTGGGCATATATTTTCTCCCATAATCAATAAAAATTAAATCAACTTATTAGTTTAAAAAACAGAATGCTCTCAGAATTAGAAATTATACAGAAGTGTCAGTGAGAAAACACTATTGAAATCATGAACATTACCAACACATAACGGTAACTTACATTAAAAAGGTGTCTGTGTGTGTGTGTGTTTGTGTGTGCCCACATGCACATGTGCTTGGGTTTAATTTAGGAATTTGATCTTACTTACTCTAAAAATATTTTGAAGCAAAACAGAATATGATTCAAAACTTTTCTCCAAATCAATGCGATATATCACATTAACAGAACAAAAGGAAAGAATTATAGGATCATCTCAGTAGACACAGAAAAAGCATTTGACAAAATTCAACAACCACTCATCATAAAGACATTTAACAAATTAGGCATAGACCAAACATATCTCAATATAATAAAGGCCATATATGACAAGTCCACAGTTAACATCATACCCAATGGAGAAAGGCTGAGAGCTTTTCCCCTAAGATGAGGAACAAGACAAAAGTGTCCACTCTCACCATTCCTATTCAACATAGTACTGGAAGTCCTAGTCAGAGCAAGCAGTCAAGAAAAAGTAAAAGGCATCAGAATTGGAAAGGAAGCAGTAAAACTGCCTATTTGCAGACAACATGATTTTATACATAGAAAATCCTAGAGACTCAGCCTCAAAATTATTATATTTAATAAATAAATTCATTAAACTTTGCAGAATACAAAATCAACACACACATCAGTAGCATTTCTGTACACTAACAGTGAATTATCTAAAAAAAGAAATAAATCAATTCCACTTACAATACATCAAAAACAATAAAATACTTTGTAATAAATTTAAGCAAGGAAATGACAGATCTCTATTCTGAAAACTACAAAACATTGACAAAAGAAATCAAAGAAGACACAAAGAAATAGAAAGGTAGGGACACCTGGGTAACTCAGTCGGTTAAGTGTCTGACTCTTGATTTTGGCTCAGGTGAAAATCTCACAGTTCGTGAGACTGAACCCCATGTAGGGCTCTGCACTGACAATGCAGAGCCTACTTGGGATTCTCTCTCCCTCCTTCTCTCTCTACCTCTCCCCTTTGTGTGAATACGCATGTGCACACTCTCTCTCTCAAAATAATAAACATTGAAAAAGAGAAATGTAAAGGTATCCATTCCATTCGTGGATTAAAAGAATTAATATTATTAAAATTATATTACATTATGTAATTTAATTAATTATGTAATTAAGTGTTAACTAATAAAATATTATTAAAATTATTAAAGTAATACTACCAAAAGCCATCTATAGATTCAATGTAAGCCTATCAAGATTCCAATGGCATTTTCTACAAGAAGCAGAACAATCCTAAAATTTCTATGGAATCACAAAAGACTCCACATATCCAAAGCAATTCTGAGAAAGAAGAACAAAGCAGGAGGCATCACACTTCCTGATTTAAAGCTATGTTGTAAAGCTATAGTAATCAAAGCATATGGTACTGGCATGAAAACAAACAGACCAATGGAACAGAATCAAAAGCCCAGAAATAAACCCAAGTATATATGGTCAACTAATATTTGAAAAAGGAGCCAAGACTACTCAGTGGAGAAAAGACAATCTCTTCAATAAATGGTGTTGGGAAAAACTGGATATTCACATGTAAAGGAATGATACCAGACACATATCCTAAACCACTCACAAAAAATTAACTTGCAGTGGATTAAAGACTTAAATATAAGATCTGAAACCATGAAACTTCTAAAGGAAAATATAGGGAAAAAGCACCTTCACATCTTAGAAATGATTTTTTTGGTATGACACCTAAAGCACAAGCAATGAAATAAACATAAACAAGTAGGACTACATCAAACTAAAAAATTCTATACAGCAAAAGAAACAATCAAGAAAGTGAAAAAGATAACCTGTGGAATGGGAAAAAATACTTGCAAACCATAATTCTGATAAAGGGTTAATATCCAAAATATATACAGAACTTATACAACTTAATAGCAAACCCCCCAAATAATCTAACTTAAGAATAGGCAAAGGGGTACCTGGCTGGCTCAGTTGGTAGAGTCTGCAACTCTTGATCTTGAAGTCATGAGTCAAAGGCCTACGCTGGGCATGGAGCCCATTTTAAAAAAAATAGGCAAAGATCCTGAATAGACATTTTTCCAAAGAAGGTCTATGTAAGGCCAACAGGTTCATGAAAAGATGCTCAACATCACTAGTCATCAGGGAAATGAAAAACCACAATGAGCTATCACCTCATACTTGTTAGAATGACCATTATCAAAAAGACAAAAGATAACAAATGCTGGTGTGAGTGTGGAGACTGTAAATTGCTACAGCCACTATAAAAAACAATATGGAGGATCCTAAAAAAATTAAAAGTAGAACTACCATATGATCCAGCAATTTCACTTCTGGGAATATACCTAATGTAAACAAAAACACTAACTTGCAAAGATATTTTCACCCTCATGTTCATAGCAGTATTATTTACAATAGCTAAGATATGGAAACGACCTAATTGTCCATGATGGATGAATGGATGAAGTTGTGGTCTATATATACAATGGAATAAAAAACAAAGAAATTCTGCCATTTGTGACAACTTGGATGAACCTTGAGGGCATTATATTGAATGATTAAGTCAGACAAAGACAAATACTGTATGATCTCACTTACCTGTGGAATCTAAAAACGAACCAAAAAAAATCATAGAAAAAGATCAGATTTGTGGTTACCAGAGGTGGGGGTGGGAGAGTAGGGGGAGAAGGAATTGGAGGAAAGTAGTCAAAAGGTACAAACTTCCAATTATAAAATAGGTAAGTCCTCAGGATGAAATGTACAACATGATAACTATAGTTACCACTACTGTATGATATATATAAAAGTTAAGAGAATAAATCCTAAGACTTTTCATTATAACTAAAAAAAGATTTTTTCTTTTTTTTTCCATTTCTTCTTATTGTATCTTTATGAGACAATGGATGTTAACTACACTTATTGTGGTAATCATTTCACAATATATGTAAGTCAAACCTTTATGCTGTATACCTGAAACTCATACAGTTATATGTCAGTTATATCTCAATAAAACTGGGGGACAAAAAAACTTTCTCCTTTTGACCAGAAATATGCCAACAGATAACTATTTCATAATGTGAATCAGCAAAATTAAAGTAATATAACATGAAACCTGACCTATAGTGGCAGTCTGCTCGAACACAGAGTTTCCACTCTCGCTGGAAAACCCACCACTCTTCTTTCCATTCTTCAAAGACCTTCCGTAGTATTCTCTGCTCATAGTAACACCTTTGGCAATGAACAAAAATCAGAGAAAAATCCATGATGATGTGGGAGCTGGTATTTGTTCCCAAATTAGTTTAATATTGCTGTTACATTCTCATAGAAAAGCATGGCTCATTATTTGATAACACCAGAATAGAATAAAAAAATATTTTCAGATCAAATATTTAGAAGTATTTAAACTAGGAAAGAAAAGTACTTAAACTAGGAAAAAAGCTAAAAATGTTATACTACAGATCTTACCAATTGAGGAGGTTAAAGTAAAATAAAAATCTGACTTCAAATACCATGAGTTGAGAATTATTCTTCATTTTTTTCTTCATCAGACTAAAAAAAATGTTTTTATTATTATTATTTTTTTAATATTTATTTATTTTGGGGAGAGCACAACCAGGGAAGGGGCAAAGAGAGCAGGACAGGATCTAAAGCGGGCTCTGTCAGCAGCGAGCCCTATGTGGGGCTCAAACTCACAAACCACAAGATCATGACCTAAGCCAAAGTCAGACGCTCAACTGAGCTACCCAGGTGGCCCTAAAAAATATTTTTAAAGTAGTAACTACACTTCACATTTATGTATAGAGGAGATTAAAAGTTATAAAATCAGCAAATACTTAATGTTATTCCTAGTACTTAATAAGAACAGAGCATATTAGTTTCACTGAAATCTGTCCAGGAGAGTTATAAAAACAGCAGAAGATACGTAGAGGCAATAAAGAGAGGACAAAGGTAATAAGAAAGAAAACAAGAGCAATGGCAGATTGTGTTGATGCTAACAGGCACTGTGGAGGTGACTGATAATTCAAGAACTCTGTGCCTGTCAGTCACTTTGAATTTCTTTTCATAGTTCTGCAGCTTATTAACATGTGCTTCCTCCTCACCACTCACAGTTTTTAAAAAACTAGCTAGCAAAAATACTCATAGGGAAATTCACTTCGCTCTTGTTCATAATAAAAGAGGATAAAAGTCAACAAATGTCCCTCAAAGGGATGGATAGGTTAAATTCAACTAACTTCACCTTGTCATTTTTTGTGAAGTGGAGCTAAAGATATTGAAATGAGATGTTCCAGAGAAGTGGTTAGGTGAAAAAATAAAGCTACCTCATAGTATGTATGACACCATTTTCTAAAGTTAATTTTTTTCATGTTTATTTATTTTTGAGAGACAGCACGAACAAATGGGGGAGGGGCAGAGAGAGAAGGAGACAGAGGATCAGGAGCAGGCTCTGAGCTGACACCAGAGAGCCCAATGTGGGGCTTGAACTCACAAACCATGAGATCCTGACCCGAACCAAAATCGGACACTTAACCGACTGAGCCACTCAGGCACCTCTAAAGTTACATTTTTTTTGTATTTCCACTACTCCTATGTTAGAATGCATACAAATTTGTATATATTTACACATATATAATGTATGCACACACATACATATTTGTAGACATACATAAAAACATATACATCTATATGCATGTACTCTGCATACATAAAAATAATTATATTATACATATTAAAAGCCTGAAAACAACTCCACAATACCAAACTATTACCAGTGGTTTTCTCTCAGGAAGATTATAGAAGACTAGTGTTTCCTATTACATGTGTCTATAGTTAAAAAAAAATTTTTTTTAATGTTTGTTTATTTTGAGAGAGAGAAAGCATGAATGGGGGAAGGGCAGAGAAAGAATCCCACGCTCACAGCGCAGAGCCTGATGCAAGGCTCAGTCTCACAAACGATGAGATTATGACCTGAGCTGAAATCAAGAGTCGATCGCTTAACTGACTGAGCCACCCAGGTGCCCCTGAAGAATTTTTAAACAACAACTTTGATCACAATTTTTTAAAAATTTCATGGAAAAGAACCACTTCCATGTGCACATGTACTTCCTTCCATCATCTACTACTATCCATCAACCTCCTTCTCTTCCTAAACCCCACTAAAATAACAGCACATACATTTCAAAAGGTGCAAACTCACAAAGACAAAGAGAATAGGAGCAACAATGATAGATCAGAGATGTCAACAAATTTTAAATGATAGCACAGGCAACTGAATCAACATATCAGAGAACTGAATCAACATATCATACCATATCAGAGAAAGCCAAGAGAGTACTAAGTATCTTGTTCTGTGGGAGTCAAGAAGCAACCAGCTGGTGGCACAGACCTCAGACAGGCATGGGAACATGAGGCATCAGGAATGAGGGAGCCCTGGGTGGAGATGAAAACACAGGATTGTTTGCAAGCCTGGGCATAAGCAGCAATTAGGCCCCTGGATCCTTTTATTCACCCAAGCAGAGACTTGGGTTTATCTCTGGAGAAGCTCAACAGAGGAACACTGGACTGCAGAATATCACCAGAGATCTGGAGAGGGTCTTAAATGGAGAGTCCACATACTCAACAGTGAGATCCACATTCCAAGTTTATAATCACTACCACCCACCTCCGAGCCACTCCAGCCCAGAAAGAATTTGGAGGATTCCTCTCCTCTGGGGAACATGATCAACCACCTAACAGAAAAGGCTTCTGGATAGTGACAGCTGGAGGTTCCTCAGTGAAACTGTCCAGTCTCTACCTCAAAAGCCTAAAGTGAAGCCTTCAGTTTATAAGTCCTTATGCATACATAGAAAGGATCCCAAAATTAGCATTTTAGTGCCTAACTCTTAAATATGAATAGACAATGAAAGGATGTTTTGATATTTGAGGCAAGGCTCCAATATGAGACAATGACCAAAAGCACAGAGAAAAAAAGGGCTCAGAAGAAACAGACAATATAAGCAAAAATCTTAAAAACAAATGGCTACATTAACTTCAAAAGATTATGAACCTACAGGATGCGATTTCTTAAAAAAAAAAAAAGAACATTCAGAGAACAAAAAAGAGATGTTGGGAATTTTAAATATGACAGCAGAAATTTTTTAAAAATCCATAGATAGATAACAAAAAAGTCAATTGGCTTTATAGGCTACCATAAGGACTATGGCTTTTACTCTTGGCCAGAAGGGAAGCCATCTGAGCAGAGGAGGGACATGACTTGATTTACTCAGAATACCAGTTGTGAAAAGACTGACTGGGGCTAGGGCTGGAAATAGGAGACCAGTGAAGTTACTGTAGTCATTCAGGGGGAGACATGATGATGGCTTGGACCAGGGTGGTACTGGAAGTGCTGAAGAGAGGTGGAGTCTGAATATATCTTGAAAGTTATGTCAACACAATTTGGGCATTTGGCATTGTAAACTGGGGTATGAGAGAGAGATGTCAAAGGTGACTCCCGGGTTTCTGACCCAAGTCCCTGGAAATATGGGAGTTTCCATTAACGGAGAGGGAGAAGGCTCAGCAGAGAGGTTTGTGGGGATGCTCTAGATTTCAGGTTTGGACACAGTTAAGTTGTGACATCTATTAGACACACAGTGGAATTGCCACATACATAGCAGTCTGGACAAGAGAGAGGTCTGGGCGGGGTGTATATATTTGGGAATCATCCTGAGAGTTGATGAGATTATCACGATTGTGAGGTACACAGAAGCAGCACAAAGATGTGGCACTGGGTATTTAGGTGAGGAGGAATCCACAAAAGAAAGATGGAGCAGTCAAAGAGGGAAAAGGGAAACCATGAGAGGATGGTAACCTGGAAGGTGCAAGAAGAAAGGGCTTCTCAGAGAAGGGAATGACAGACTGTCTTGCTTCCTGGTAGGCCAAGTAAGAGGAAGTTTCAGAATTTACCACTAATTTTGGCAAATGCAATGACCTTAACAAATATAGTTTTGGTGGAGGAGTAGAATCTAAAGCCTAGTGGGATAGATATAAGGGAGATTACAAGACATGTTGGACACACCGAGTCTGGCCAGGGGAGTTGATGTAAAGGGGAGCAAAGATACAGAGTGCTAGCTGCAGGAGGACCTACAGCCAAAGAGATTTTATTTTTTTCAGGATAAGAGAAATAAAGGGTATTATAGGCTGGTGCAAATGATCCAGTAGAGAGCAAAAAATTGATAATGCAGAAAAGAGAAAAAAAAAATTGCTAGGGTGATGGCCTTGAGTAGGCACAAAGGCAACCGAATGCAGAAGCCAAAAATTTTGCCGCAGATGAGAGCAAGGGCAGGTCACTGGCCTAAGAGTAGGGAAAGCAAGTTGCATGGTGATAGATGCTCGCGGTGAGTGGGTGGATGTGGTGGAGGGAGCTTGTGCAAGTCTCTTCTGTTGTTTCTATCAAGAAAATAGGAAGCAAGGCCATTAGCTAAGAATGAGGAAGAAATATTGATGAATTAAATATTGTAAACAAAAATAAATACTATAGGGGCGCTGGGGTGGCTCAGTTGGTTAAGTGTCCAACTCGGTTTTGGCTCAGGTCATGATCTCATAGTTTGTGACGTCAAGCCCTGTGTTGGGCTCTGCACTGACATTGCAGTGCCTGCTTAAGATTCTCTCTCTCCCTCTCTCTCTGCTCCTCACCCACTTGTTCTCTCTCAAAATAAATAAATAAACTTAGAAAATAAATAAATACTATAAATAGACAAGAGCATCCCACTTCCCAAGTTAGCCAAAAATTTTTATTTAGATCTCCTCTTCAGAAAAATAGCTAACTACCTCATATTTATGACTACCTTATAAATGGACATATACTGCATTATTTTCACCCTACTAATTCAATGATCATTTTGATTCAGTTTATTAATGATAAAACAATGCCAGTTTATAAAAGTTAAAAAAATTTCCAAGAATATAAAGGCATTATTCTGCATTTTCTGGTATGAAATAATTCTCTAATATTCCTAAAAGTGAGGAATAAAGAACATGGAAAAAGACCAAAACAATAACAAAAAAAGCAAAGATCAGTATGTAAAATTTTCCCCCAAATAACAACTCACTTGATTTAAAGAGAGATTACAACTTGAAAAACAAAAACAAAAACAAAAACATCACAAATTTCTAAGTCAATGGAAACACAGTATCAGAATACTAACTCTGATAGATGCTTAGACAACAAATAGCATTCTCACTCTCTCTTTTTACAATTTGAGAAGGCCCAGAGCCATAACTTATCCTAGACCAAACAATTACCTAGGATCTGGGCTAGGACCAAAACTTGGGTCTCCCCAATTCCAGTTCAGTATTCTTTCTCCATACCCTTACTATTCAAGAGCAAAGAAAGTAAAGAGTATAATAATGTGATCATTTCAAAGCAGTATAGCCAACATCTGTCACTGGCTAACCCAACATCCAGAGTCAAGCCTTTGCTTCCTCACAGGCATCCAACTGCAGAGGCTGGAAAGGTTTCTTTCCCAGCCTGCTTTGCAGCAAAAGGTAGCCAGCTTTTTTGCTGGCCAAAAGGTGGCCAATGAGGCAGAAGCAGAATGCAGCTGAGGGCTTTCAGGAAAGTTTTGTTTTCCTGCATAAGAGACAGATCTAGCTGACACCACCCTTCCCTTACTCCTTCCTGTGTAAAATAGAACACTCATTTTGCAACTATGCAGTGTCACCTCTGAGAACAAAGGGGCAATATATTAAGAATGGTGAACTTGAAAGGTACTAAAAGCCTGAGTCTCTGATGGCATCAATGAACAGCTAAACCAACACCATCCTCCAGACTGCTTATGAGAAAAAGCAAATCCCAATTTGTTAAAGCTATTGCCAGAGTTTCTCTTATTTAGAATCAAATACATTTCTTTTTTTTAACGTTTATTTTTTTGAGAGAGAGAGAGAGAGAAAGGGAGAGACAGCGTGAGTAGAGGGAGCGGCAGAGAGAGAGGGAGACACAGAATCTGAAGCAGGGTCCACGCTCTGAGCTGTCAGCACACAGCCCAACTCCAGGATCAAATTCTCAACCCGCGAGATCATGACCTGAGCCGAAGTCTGATGTTTAACAGACTGAGCCACCCAGGCGCCCTAAATGCATTTCTGACAGATATAATCAGCATTTCCCAAGTATTTGGAATATAAATGAGTATTACTTGAAAAAAAAAGGTTTCCAGTTAAATATGGGTCAAATATTAAGTAATGTAAAATTAAGTAGGAAAAGAATTTGGTGAAGATAGTAGAGGGTGCAACATAGTTTTCCTATCTCTGAATCCCTGTAAAACACACACGGCAACCATGTAGCAAAACCAAAAATTCATGTATCAGTTACAACAAAACCAGGTGACAAGGTATCGCCATAAATCCAAAATGCAAGCAGACAGGGACAAACCATCCACAGTCAAAAGACCTGCATAGTATTAATATTTCTACAGGAGGAAGAAAGAACAATGAGGGTGGCATCTAAGGAGCTGGAGAATGGGAAAACCTCCAAACAGCCAATAAGCAGTCACTGCAAGGTGCAGAGGCCCAATTTGAGACTAGCAGCTGAACCTGAGAGGAACTCTGTCCCCTCAGTTACCACGGCTCATGCAGAAAGAACCGAAACAGCTGGAGCAGTCCAGTGCCTATAGTCTCAGACCCAACATGCCAGGCTCCCTTTTAGGACAGAGCTTCATACTGAGAAAAAGCTGCTGGGAGTAGAATAGAAATTGAGGAGAGGGACAATCGAGAAGAGGAAAGAGAGGATCAGACCAAGTATTTTAGGAGAACAGAACCAGGATATCCTATAGAGCAAGACAGCATGATTTTTTTTTAATACTACAAATGAGACAGCTCTGTGAAATCAGGAAAGTTAACTGACCTTGCCTTGCTCTAAAAGTTCAGAGAGATTAATTCCACATAAAAAGCAACAGGGGGGGCGCCTGGGTGGCTCAGTCGGTTAAGCGGCCGACTTCGGCTCAGGTCATGATCTTGCAGTCCGTGAGTTCGAGCCCCGCGTCGGGCTCTGTGCTGACAGCTCAGAGCCTGGAGCCTATTTCAGATTCTGTGTCTACCTCTCTCTGACCCTCCCCCATTAATGCTCTGTCTCTCTCTGTCTCAAAAATAAATAAACGTTAAAAAAAAAAATTAAAAAAAAATTAAAAAAGCAACAGGGGCGCCTGGTTGGCTCAGTCAGTTAAGCGTCCGACTTTTGGTTTCAAGCCCTGCGCCAGGCTCTGTGCTCATTGTGCTGAGCCTGCTTCTGATTCTCTGTCTCCCCTTTCTGGCCCTCTCCCACTCTCATGCTCTCTCTCTGTCTCTCTCTCTTGCTCTCTCTCGCTCTCTTGGTCTCAAAAATAAACGTTAAAAAACAAGAAAAATAAAAAGAGCAACAAAGTATCTGAGGTCAAATCTCATGCAAGTGATTGTATGAGAAAGGAAAAGGAGAATAACATGACTTTGGACAAAGAAAGTATGCCAGGAAGATGTGTACATAAAACAAAGCAAAAAACCAAAATCCTGTGACCTATTATGTCAGCATGAGCTAAGACTTTAAGAAAATGAATCCATACCTAGGCATATCATATTAAAACTTTGAAAAATAAGATAATGAATCTTCAAAACAGCAATAATTAGACTAACAACTTACAAATGGAAACCATAAGACAATGAAATATCTTCAAAACGCTGGAGGGAAAACTGGCAACCTAGATTTCTCTATGGAGTGAAATATCCTTCAAAAATGAAAGTGAAATAAAAAAAGTGAAAAAAAAAAAGATTTCAGAGAACACCCACAGGCCAAATTTGCTTAAAGGAGTTTGAATCAAAAAATTTGGATGACGTTTCATATTAGTAAAATGACAATGTCAGAAAAATGAAACGAAAGGTTGTAATAAGGGAAGAATAGAGAGGTTAAGAACCCACAACATTCCAGTTTAAAAAAAAAAAAAATGCTTACATCTCAACGGCTGCCAATTCTTCCTCTGAAATATACCATACACTGGCCCCTTCTCTCCAACCCCACTACCTCTTGCATGTGTCCCTGATGCTGGTGGCTCCCCCTAGCAATCCATTCTGGGTACTGCAGTTAAAGCAATTTTAACCAAAACTTGTAGCAGGGGGCAATGGCCCATACAGAGGGAAGGTGTGGCACAGGGACATTCTCTCGACTAAAATTTCACTCCCCTTGCCAATGCAACTTTTTCCCCAGGTCCTGTCCTAGATCATGTCAATGTGGTCAGTCTCAACAGTGTCCTGAAGGAACTTGCTTATTTCTGGGCAAATACTCAGAATACCTTTTCACAGAGGGTCTTAGCTATCTTGGTTTATTTCCGATTGCTTCACACATGCATTCAAACTACTCTCTGCTAGGTAACCATTATATCAGATGCCTGCTGGACACTGGAGGGCAGCAGGAGAAGAATGTAACACATGCCATAACAAAGGTTACACATGAGCTTAATACAAAATAAAACCTAGAACAAACTCAGAGAAGTTTGGTGTTCTGAGCTAATACTACCTGGCTTTAGAGGGAAATACTCTTCCAAAAGTTACTCGAATCCACAAATATAAGAACTTTCTGGCCACGCATCTGAAAGAAGCAAAGAAAGGATATACACATTTTAAAACTCCATTTGACTTATGTTATCAACTTTCTGGAAAGCAGAAGGAAACTAAGGTCCCAGGGGGAGAGATGCTAGCATGAGTCAAAAGGTGAATCATAGCTGATCTTGTAGCAAATAGAGCATAGGATGGGACAGACTTATAAAACCAAGATCAAGCAGTTCTTTTTAAGTAGTCTCTACCTCCACTGTGGGGCTCGAATTCACAACCCTGAGATCAAGAGTTGCATGCTCTACCTACTGAGCCAGCCAGGCACCCCAAGCAGATTATTTTTAAAAAATATTTTCAATACAAAGTATTTTGTCAATGAAGACTTCAGAGTTGAGGAAAAGGAAGTACATGATAATACTTTTATTCGTGTTTTTCTTATTGCCTAAAATACCTAGCAAATGCCCACTTACCTATCAAGGCTCATCTTCAATGCTTGCTCCTATGTGAAGCCTTCCTGGACCTTCCCCAAACCAAACATAGTGAGTAGCTTTACACCCTCAAAACTCTGTTTCAACCCTTAGTATAATGTAAAGTTATAACACCAAATCACAGTAATGGGCTCACAGGGTGCCTGTTGTTGGCTCTGGACTGTGAGCCCCTGAGAGCAGGGACCATGTCTCATAGCATCCCAAGTACCCAGCACAGTGCCTGGTATACACAAAAAAAGTTGGCTTGTCTTGGCCAGTTAGTCTCCAGGTTTGGCTTGGAACACTCTTTTTCCTTCTGCCCTTTATCCAGCTTATTCTTACATTATCCTTTAGGACTTGACTTAAACCCCACTTCCTCTGGGAAGTTCCTGCTGGCTACACCAGTGGAACTGTTACAACCACGTGGCCCGCAGTGCCACATCCTCTTATGGCACTTATCATGCTTTGTTGTGACTTGTTTAACAGTCTGTCAAGCCCACATGATTTTAAGCTTTCATGAGGTCATGGACCAGGAATGTCTTATTCATCTTGTATGCTCAGCATCTAGCCCACCACCTGGCTAAATAGGTACCTGACAAATCTTTTTTGTAGTTTTATGGTTTTATTAACCCAAATATGCTGTGCACATAAGCTGTCTATTCATTTTTTTCGCCGTGCAGCCTGGCATTGGGATTGGTGACTCTGAGGGCCAGCTGGGCTGCTCTTTCCACAACGGCTTTGCAGTTCTTGGAGAAGACACTGTGAGAAATTTCTGCACAGTAAGATTTACTGTACATCAGCAGCACTTCAAACTCCTTGACACTGTGGACTGGGAACTTCTGGGAGCCACTGGGCAGCATGTGCTTTGTTTTCTTGTTGCTCTTGTAACCAATTCTGGGCATCAAGATCTGGCCCTTGAATCTCCTGCACACCCTATTGTCAATGACTCTAGGTTTCTGCCAGTTGCACTTAATTTTGACTTACTGGTCTAACTGGTGCCAGATAAACTTCTTGGTCCTCTTTTTAATGACCTTGGGCTTCACCAGAGGTCCGAGGGCAGCTATGATGCCAACAGGAAATGGCTGTCACAGGCAGCGCCAAGGAAGAGAAGGCCTGATAAATTTTTGTTAAATGAATAAATGAATGCCTTTGGTAGACCTAATCAAGAGTAGTGGAAAACACTAATTTCTCTCAGACTATGTTTAGACTTTTTCTGGAGACTCCTTATAGCTTAACACACTGTGGGGCCCAACTAGAGAATGTGAATGAAAACACAGAATGACAGATTTTAAGTCTGCAGATTCCTAAATGTCCTTTTCTTCTGAACATTCTGCCACAAAGAGCAGGCATCAAAGTCCCCACCTAAATAACTGAGATACGAAAAGAAGAATCATTCCCTCACTTTAACCAAGAAGGGAGAACAATGGAAACATCATTGCAGGCAGATGACCACTCAGCAAGCTCACCTGATGCGCAATTCTCGTAACTGGTTCCTTCGGGTCCAACCATGTGAGGCATGATACTGCACTGGATGACCAGCACTAGGTAGCTCTCTCTGGATCCCAGAGAAGGCAGACGACTTCTTGTTGGCCAGTATCTTTGGAGGATAAGGTTTCTTAACTGCACCATCCCTAAAAGACCTTAAATTTGAGGAGTAACGGGGAAAAGGGAGAATCAAATTATCTCTGTATGTGATGCAAATCTCTTTTAATGCACAAGTGAAATTAAATAGATAAGCTCAATGAGACAGACTGATAAATATGGACAATAAGTAGCCCAATCTCAGATAGAAATACCTGCCATTCACAATGGTGTGTCAAACATCCCCAAGGCTACCCTAGGTTCAGTGATGATTAGAAAGAAGGACTCAGAGGGGGAACCTGAGTGGCTCAGTCAGTTAAGCGTCCAACTTCAGTCATGATCTCTCAGTTTGTGAATTCGAGCCCCGCATTGGGCTCTGTGCTGACAGCTCAGAGCCTGGAGCTTACTTGGATTCTGTCTCCCTCTCTCTCTCTGGCTTCCCCCCATCACGCTCTGTCTCTCTCCTTCAAAAATTAACAAACATTAAAAAAAAAAGGACTCAGTACTTGCATATAGTTATACTCATAGCTATGATTTATTACAGCAAGAGGACACAAAGCAAAATCAGAAAAGAGAAAAGGGGAATGGGGCAAAGGCTGCTAGAAATCAAATGCATGCTTCCAAGAGTCCTCTGCCAGGGCAGTCACATAGGATACCCTTAATTCCCCCAGCATCGAACTGTGTGAACATGTGTGAAGTATTGTCTATCAGGGAAGCTTTGTAGAGACTCAATGCCTGAAGTTTTTACTGGGTGCTGGTCCTACAGGCACCCTCTACCAATCACATACCAAAATTCTAGACTCCTAGAAGGAGAGCAGGTATTCAGCATATACCACATTGTTTGCACAAACAGTTCAGGCACAGTTAACTATCCTTATCAGTTGGGGATTGGTGAGAATCCTCTTCAAATCTAAGTTTCTAGACATGTCAGGGGTCAACCTTGTAAGCAGGACATTCTTTTCTTTTTTCTTTTTTTTAAATGTTTATATTGTTTGGAGAGAGAAAGAGCACAGAGAGAGGGAGACAGTGGATCTGAAGTGGGCTCCACACTGACAGCAGGGAGCCTGATGTGAGACTTGAACTCCTGCACCACAAGATCATAACCTGAAAAGAAGTCAGACCCTCAACTGACTGAGTCACCCAGGCTCCCCTCTTTTATTTTACGTTTTTTTTAAATATAGGACTTGAACTCACAACCCTGAGATCATGACCCGAGCTGAGATCAAGAGTCAGACGCTTAACTGACTGAGCCACCCAGGTACCCCTGCAAGCAGGACTTTCTAAGAATAGCAGTCTCCAGCCTGCAATGTTAATTCTTTTTTGCATAGATAGAAAACAAAAATAGAGAAGATCAAAAAGAAAAGTTAGTTCTTTAAAAACACTAATAAAATTGACAAATAGTCAATTAAACTGGTCAAGAAGAGAGAGAAAAAGCCAAATAAATCAATATTAGGGGGAAAAAGGAAACATCATTACAGATCCTAAGAATATACTTATAAACAACTTGATACAAATAATATGAAGATGCAGGTAAAATGGATAGACAGCTACAAAAAAAAAGTTATCAAAACCACACAAGAAGTATAAAATATGAACAGTCCAATAACCATTAGCAACAATAAACAGTAATAAAAACCTTCCCACAAAGAAAACTCTAGGCCTAGATGATTTGTTGTCAAAATTTAAGGAAAAATTCACGCCAATCTCACATAAACTACTCTGAGAACTCTTTTTTAAAAAAGGAACACTACCCACCCAAAATCTATATAAAATTAGGTGGTTTTAGGAGACTAGCCATAACCTTAACACAAAACCTAACAAGGACATTTGAAGAAAGAAAAATTTATATCAATCTCATTAATGAATATATACATAAAAATCTAAACAAAATAGCAGCCAACTTAAGTCAGCAACATAGAAAAAGGATAATATAATATGAGGGAGGATTAATTCCAGAAAGAGAGAAGGTTAATTAATATTAGAAAATTCAACCATGAAGGGGAGCCTGGCTGGCTCAGTGGGTGGAGAGTGCAACTCTTGCTCTCAGGGTTGTGAGGTCAAGCCCCACACTGGGTGTGGAGACTGCTTAAAAATAAAACCTTAAAAAAAAGAAAAGAAAAGAAAAATCAACCATTAAGATAATCATATAGGGGACAATCATATAGGGTGGCTCAGTTGGTTAAGCATCCATCTCTTGGTTTCAGCTCAGGTCATGATCTCATGGCTCATGGTTCATGGTTCATGAGTTTGAGTCCTGTGTCAGTCTCTTTGGTGACAGCACATAGCCTGTTTGGGATCTCCCTCTCTCTCTGCCCCTCCACTGCTTGCACACATACTCTCCCTCTCAAAATAAACATTAAATAAACATTAAATAAAGATTTAAAAAAGAAAAGACAATCATATAGTCATTTCAATAGATGCAGAAAACAGAGTTGACTAAAAAATTTTCAATATCCATTCATGACAAAAATCTTACACTAGCCTTAATCTACTAAGGGCTATCTAAGAAAAACTTATGCAGATACCATACTTAAGGTGAAACATTGACAGCTTTCCCTTGGAGATTATGAATATGACAAGTAAGACCAATACCATTTCTGTACAACATTGTACTGGAGGTCCTGGCTGGCAGACTAAGGCACAAAAGAGAAACTATAGTCATAAAGATTAGAGAGGGGGCAATAGAGTGTCATTTTGCATATGACATGATTATGCATGTAGAAAACCCCAAAAAACCTACAGGTATATTACTAAAATTTATAAGAATCTATCAAGACTATTTGATACAAAGTCAATATCAAAAATGTATATATAGTCGATTCTTGTTACTTGCAGTATTCTATCAAGTCACCTCAAACGCTCCGTGACACGGGTCAGAAGAATCAATATTGTTAAAATATCTTTACTACCCAAAGCCATCTACAGATTCAATGCAATCCTTATGAAAATTCCAGTGGCATTTTTCACAGAAATAGAACAAATGATCCTAAAATGTGTATGGAACCAAGAAAGACCTTGTAGTCAAAGCAATCCTGAGAAAAAAGAACAAAGCTGGAGACCCCCTGGTCCCTGATTTCAAACTATATTACAAACCTATAGTTATCAAAACAGTATGGCATTAGCATAAAAACAGACATACAGAACAATGAAACAGAATAGAGAGCCCAGAAATAAACTCATGCATATATAGTCAATTAATTTATGACAAAGGAACCAAGAATATATACAGTGGAGGGAAGTTTCTTTAATAAATGATGTTGGGAAAACTGGACAGCTACATGCAAAAGAATAAAGCTGGACCACTATCTTACACCATACACAAAAATTTACTCAAAATGAATTAAAGACGTGAACATAAGACATGGAACTATAAAACTCCTAGAAGAAAACATAAATGGTAAGCTCCTTGACACTGGTCTCAGTATTGATTTTTTTGGATTTGACACCAAAAGCAAAAGCAACAAAAGCACAAATCAACACATGGGACTAAATCAAACTAAAAACCTTCTACACAGCAACTGAAATAATCAAAATGCAAAAACAATCTACTGAATGAAAAAAAATATTTGCAAATCATATGTCTGATAAGGGGTTAATACCCAAAGTATATAAAGAACTCCTACAACTCAACAGCAAAAAATAAAAATAAAAAAACAATCCAATTTACAAATGGGCAGATGTGGGGAAACAGGTTCAAGAATTCCTTACACTTACATAAATGAGTTAAAAAAGCTTAAGGCTGAAAGTCGCCACCACAGGGGGAAAGTGCCCAAGGTTAGTTAGCAAGATATTATAATGGGATCACAAGTAACTAGTTATAGTAAACTACTTTCCATCTGGCACCAATATACAATTGTGCTCTGATCACAAATGCCACTTGCCACCCATGCCCTTGCTTTTTACACACACAAGTTAATGATTACTACCTGACTATTTTCTTCACGTCACCACATGTGTAAGATCATGAGAGCTCAATAAATACAGAGACAAAATCCCATTCGGGGCTCTTGTCTCCTCCCAGACACTAGCCTTTCTCTTATTCAATTCTGCATCCACTCTCTTGCTGGACAAGAGAGAACTCCAGACTCATAGTTTGCAACACAAAGAGAATCTCAATAGACATGTGTCCAAAGAAGACATACAACGGTGGACAGGTACATGAAAAGATGCTCAACATACCTAATCATCAGGGTAATGCACATCAAAACCACAATGAGTGGTGCCTGGGTGGCTCAGTATGTTAAGTGATTGACTCTTAGTTTCATCTCAGCTCATGATCTCATAGTTGTGAAACTGAGACCCACATTGGGCTCTGCGCTGAGTGCAGAGCCTGCTCTCAGTGCAGAGCCTTCTTAGGACTCTCCCTCTCTTTTGCCCTTCCCTTGTACTCGTGCACACTTTCTCTCTCTCTCTCTAAATAAATAAACTTTTTAAAAACCCACAATGAGATACCACCTCACACTTGTGAGAACAGCTGTATCAAAAATATAAGAAATAATAACCGTTGGTGAGGATGTGGAGAAAACAATACCCTTGTACACTATTGGTGGAAATGCAAACTCCAGGAGCCACTGTGGAATACAATATGGAAGCTCCTCAAAAAATTTAAGATAGACTGCTCCTGACTCATCGCTGTTTGTCTTATTGAGGAACAAGTCGTTCAGGAAGCCAGGATGCAGCCATGGCTTCTAAAGACACCAGGAAGACACCCATGGAACAAGAGGTGGCAATTCTCCAAATCAGAATTACTATAACCAGCCACAATGTAAAATCTTTGGAGAAGGTATGTGCTGACTTGATCAGAGGCACAAAAGAAAAGTGAAAGGACCAGTTTGGATGCCTACCAAGACTCTCAGAATCATTACAAGAGAAACTCCTTGTGGTGACGGTTCTAAGACTTGAGATCGTTTTCATATGAGGATCCATAAGCGACTCACTGATTTGCACAATCCTTCTGAGATTTTTAAACAGATTACTTCCATCAGTATTGAGCCAGGAATTGAGGTTGACGTCACCATTACAGATGCTTAAATCAACCTTTTTAATAAATTGATTATAAGGTAAAAGAAAAATTAAAAATAGACCTACCATATGATCTAGCAATTCCACTTCTGAGGATTTATCTGAAGTAACTCTAAAAGATATACACACGGGGCGCCTGGGTGGCTCAGTTGGTTAAGCGCCTGACTTTGGCTCAGGTCATGATCTCGCGGTCCGTGAGTTCGAGCCCCGCATCAGGCTCTGTGCCGACCGCTCAGACCTGGAGCCTGTTTCAGATCCTGTGTCTCCCTCTCTCTCT
Source organism: Panthera onca (assembly GCF_046562875.1). Taxonomy (NCBI): domain Eukaryota; kingdom Metazoa; phylum Chordata; class Mammalia; order Carnivora; family Felidae; genus Panthera; species Panthera onca. Next base: position 20,586,376 of record NC_138350.1, read on the forward strand.
GACCCTCCCCCGTTCATGCTCTGTCTCTCTCTGTCTCAAAAATAAATAAACGTTAAAAAAAAAAATTAAAAGATATACACAACCCCATGTTCACTATAGCATATACATATGTATATACATATATAGCATATATTATAAAGGAATAAGACGGAAATAACTTGTGTCCACTGGCAGGTAAATGACCAAAGAAATTGTGGTAATAATATATACAATAGAATATTCTTCAGTCATAAAAAAGAATGGAATCCTGCCGTTTGCAATATCAGTGGCCTTGAGGGCATTGTGCTAAGTGAAACAAGTCACACAGAGAAAGACAAATGCCATATGATTTTGCTTATATGTGGAATCTTAAAACAAAACAAAAAACAAAATAACAAGCTCACGGATACACAGAACAGATTGGTGGTTGCCAGAGGTGGGGTGGGTGGTCAAAACAGGTGCCGGGAGTCAAAAGCTACAAACTGCTAGTTATAAAATAAATAAGTCATGGGGATATAATGTACAGCATGGTGACTATGGTTAATAACACTAGATTGCATATTTGAAAGTTGCTAAGAGAGTAAATCTTAAAAGTTCTCATCACAAAAAAATTCTGTAATTACGTATGATGAAAGATGTTAACTAGACACTGTAGTGAGCATTTTGCAATATATACAAACACAGAAATCATTATGCTGTATACCTGAAACTAACATAATGTTGTACATCAATTATACCTCAATAAAAACAAAGAAAAGAAAGGGCAAAGCATTCCTTGTACCATCTCAGTAGAGAATGTGCCTGTTGAGCAAGTCAAATTTTATAAGGCTCTACACATGTCTCAGAATAACTCTGAGAGTGCTGAGAAAACACCAAGAGATCAAGGGGAAAAGAAATTTTGGAGATTATGTGAATTCAGAAATTCAGAATCTGTGTATTTCTATAAACTAACAAAAATAAAACTATTTAGATTTATATACTGTTTTCAAACCATAAACACCAAGCACAGGAGTAAATCTAACGAAAGTTGTAAACATTTGGGGCACCTGGCTGGTTCAGTCGGTAGAGCACATGACTCTTGATCTTGGGGTTATGATTTTAAGCCCCATGTTGGGTGTAGTGATTACTGGAGGTGGAGGGGGGGATAAGGTTGTAAACATTCTTACAGGGAAAATTTTAGGACTCACCAAAATACAATTATTTTTCCCAATCTGATCTATATCTTCAAAGTAATCCCAATTAAAACCCCAACAGTTTTTGTTTTGTGTGAAGGGGAAAAGACTTGAAAGTTGATTCTGAAGCTTATATATAATTGCAAAGATCAAGAATAGCTTACAGACAGTCTTTTAAAAATACTAGGTTAGGAGGGCACCTGGGTGACTCAGTTGGTTAAACATCTGACTTCGGCTCAGGTCATGACCTCATGGTTTGTGAGTTCAAGCCCCACATGGGGCTCTCTGCTGTCAGCGCAGAGTCCACTTCAGATCCTCTGTCTCCCTCTCTCTCTCTTCCCCTCCCCCACTCATGCATGCACCCTCTCTCAAAAATAAACAAACATACCACAAACCAGCAGAAGACAGGATATAATAAAGATAAGAGCAAAAATCAATGCTATCGAAACCAAAAAAATAAAAACAAACAAAAAAAAAAAAACACAATAGAACAGATCAATGAAACCAGAAACTGGTCCTTTAAGAGATTTAACAAAATTGATAAACCACTAGCCAGTCTGATCAAAAAGAAAAAGGAAAGGACCCAAATAAATAAAATCAAGAATGAAAGAGGAGAGATCACAATGAACACAGCAGAAATAAAAACAATAATAAGAGAATATTATGAGCAATTATATGCCAATAAAATGGGCAATCTGGAAGAAATGGACAACTTCCTAGAAACATACACAACACCAAAACTAAAACAGGGAGAAATAGAAAATTTGAACAGACCCATAATCAGTAAGGAAATCGAATTAGTAATCAAAAATCTCCCAAAAAACAAGAGACCAGGGCCAGATGACTTTCCAGGGGAATTCTACCAAACATTTAAGGAAGAATTAACACCTATTCTCTTGAAGCTGTTCCAAAAAATAGAAATGGAAGGAAAAAACTTCCAAACTCATTCTATGAAGCCAGCATTACCTTGATTCCAAAACCAGACAGAGACCCCACTAAAAAGGGGAACTATAGACCAATTTCCCTGACGAACATGGAGGCAAAAACCCTCAACAAGATATTAGCCAACTGGCTCCAACATCACATTAAAAAAATTATTCACCACAACCAAATGGGATTTATACCTGGGATGCAGGGTTGGTTCAATATCCACAAAACAATGTGATTCATCATATCAATAAAAGAAAGGACAAGAGCCATATGATCCTCTAAACAGATGCAGAGAAAGCATTTGACAAAATACGGCATCCTTTCTTGATAAAAACCCTCAAGAAAGTAGGGATAAAAGGATCATACCTCGAGATCATAAAAGCCATATATGAATGACCCAACGCTAATATCATTCTCAATGGAGAAAAACTGAGAGCTTTCCCCCTAAGGTCAGGAACAAGACAGGGATGTCCACTCTCGCCACTGTTATTCAACATAGTATTGGAAGTCTTAGCCTGTGCAATCGGACAACACAAAGAAATAAAAGGCATCCAAATTGGCTAGGAGGAGGTCAAACTTTCACTCTTCGCAGATGACATGATACTCTGTACGGAAAACCCTAAAAATTCCACCAAAAGACTGCCAGAACTGATTCATGAATTCAGCAAAGTGACAGGATATAAAATCAATGCACAGAAATCGGTTGCATTCCTATATACCAACAATGAAGCAACAGAAAGAGAAATCAAGGAATCGATCCCATTTACAATTGCACCAAAAACTATAAAATACTTAGGAATAAATCTAACCAAAGAGGTGAAAAATCTATATGCTGAAAACTATAGAAAGCTTATGAAAGAAATTGAAGAAGACACAAAAAAATGGAAAAAGATTCCATCCTCATGGATTGGAAGAACAAATATTGTTAAAATGTCAATACTACCCAAAGCAATCTACATATTCAATGCAATCCCTATCAAAATAACACCAGCATTCTTCACAGAGCTATAACAAATAATCCTAAAATTTGTATGGAACCAGAAAAGACCCCAAATAGCCAAAGCAATCTTGAAAAAGAAAACCAAAGCAGGAGGTAACCACAATCCCAGACTTCAAACTATACTACAAAGCTGTAATCATCAAGACACTATGGTACTGGCACAAGAACAGACACTCAGATCAATGGAACAGAAGAGAGAACCCAGAAATGGACCCACAAACGTGTAGCCAACTAATCTTTGACAAAGCATGAAAAAATATCCAATGGAATAAAGACAGTCTCTTCAGCAAGTGGTGCTGGGAAAACTGGAAAGCGACATGCAGAAGAATGAACCTGGACCACTTTCTTACACCATCACAAAAATAAACTCAAAATGGATGAAAGACCTAAATGTAAGACAGGAAGCCATCAAAATCCTTGAGGGGAAAGTAGGCAAAAACCTCTTTGATCTTCACCGCAGCAACTTCTTACTCAACATGTCTCCAGAGGCAAGGGAAACAAAAGCAAAAATGAACTACTGGGACCTCATCAAAATAAAAAGCTTCTGCCTAGCGAAGGAAACAATCGGCAAAAATAAAAGGCAACAGTCAGAATGGGAGAAGATATTTGCAAATGACATATCAGATAAAGGGTTAATATCCAGTCTATAAAGAACTTATCAAACTCAACATCCAAAAAATAAATAATCCAGTGAAGAAATGGGCAAAAGCCATGAACAGACATTTCTCCATAGAAGACATCCAGATGGCCAACTGACACATGAAAAAATGCTCAACTTCACTCATCATCAGAAAAATACAAATCAAAACCACAATGAGATATGACCTTACACCTGTCAGAATGGCTAACATTAACAACTCAGGCAACAACAGATGTTGGTGAAGATGCGGAGAAAGAGGATCTCTTTTGCATTGTTGGTGGCAATGCAAGCTGGTACAGCCACTGTGGAAAACAGTATGGAGGTTCCTCAAAAAACTAAAAATAGAACTACCTTATGACCCAGCAATTGCACTACTAGGTATTTATCCAAGGGATACAGGGGTGCTGTTTCGAAGGGACACATGCACCCCCATGTTTATAGCAGCACTACAGACAATAGCCAAAGTATGGAAAGAGCCCAAATGTCCACTGATGGATGAATGGATAAAGATGTGGTATATATATACAATGGAGTATTACTCAGCAATCAAAAAGAATGAAATCTTGCCATCTGCAACTACGTGGATGGAACTGGAGGGTATTATACTAAGGGAAATTAGAGAAAGACAAATATCATATGACTTCACTCATATGAGAACTTTAAGAGACACAACAAATGAACATAAGGGAAGGGAAACAAAAATAATATAAAAACAGGGAGGGGGACAAAACATAAGAGACTCATAAATATGGAGAACAAACAGAGGGTTACAGGAGGAGGTGTGGGAGGGCGGATGGGCTAAATGGGTAAGGGGCACTAAGGAATCTACTCCTGAAATCATTGTTGCACTATATGCTAACTAATTTGGATGTAAATTAAAAATAAATAAAGTTAATCGCTTCTCGGCCTTTTGGCTAAGATCAAGTGTAAAAATAAATAAAGTTAAAACTTAAAAATAAACAAACGAACAAACATTAAAAAAAACTGAAAAATAAAAAAAGGCTCAGGGTGCTTGGTAGCTGTTGGTTAAGCATCCAACTCAGGTCATGATCTCATGGTTTGTAAATCCGAGCCCCATGTCAGGCTCTGTGCTGACAGTGTGGAGCCTGCTTTGGATTCTCTCTCTCCTTCTCTCTCTACCTCTCCCCTGCTTGCTCTCTCTCAAAAATAAATAAATAAACTTAAAAAAAAAAAAAAAGGCTCTGGTCCTGGTCTCATGGTCTCACAATCAATGAGACTGACCCCCACATCAGGCTCCACACCCAGTGTGGAGAGCTTAGGATTCTCTCTCTTCCTCTGCCCCTCCTTTGCTCAGGCATGCTCTCTCTCAGGAAAAAAAAAAAAATTAAAAAAATTACTAGGTGAGACCTTACTTAAATTTAAATCTCAGGCTTTACTGTCAAGCTATATAATCAGGACACAGTGATTTTGTAGCAGGGACAAATCAACCACAGGCACAAAGTAGAAGCCCAGAAACAGACCTTAGCTTAAATGGACCCTTGATGAATGATAAAGTTGAGGATACACAGAAGTCCTTCCAGTAAACTGTGCTGGCACAACCAGATATCCACATGGAAAAAAAAAAAAAAAAAAGAAACTCACATGACACACAAAAATCACTTTCAAATGGTCTAGAGAAAGAAGTATGAATGGCAAAATAATAAAGCAGTGAAGGCAATACAGAGTATCTTCATGACCTCAGAAAATGAAAAGATCCCTTAAAACATGACAGAAAAGATATATAAAAAAGACTGATCATTTTTACTAAGTTAAAGTTTAAAACACTGTAATTCATCAAAAGATACCAGAGTGAAAAAAGTGAGCCACAAAGAGGGAGAAGATACAGATGCCTCAAAATAGGTCCTAAACAGCAACAGAAATTAGTAAATATAAATATAAAGCACAGTGAGCTATGGCTACACCCCCACCACAAAGCACAGTGTTGGTGAGATGTGGGGTAACAAATCCAAACATGGTCAGTGAGAGCACAAACGAGTACAACCAATTTACAAAGCCATTACCTCGCAAAATGGAAGATTCTCTTATCTTTTGACCAGCAACCTGTTCCCAATTATATACCTAAAATAATGGTTATCAGAGTGTGACCCCTGGACCAACAGCATCAACCAAGAACTTACTTGAAATACAAATTGAGCATGACTCCAGACCTACTGAATCAGAAACTGATGGTAGAATCTGGCAATCCTGTTTACCAAGCCCACCATGGCATTCTGATGCAGGCTCAAACTTGAGAACCACTGTGTGCTAAACTATGCATATGAGAGTGTTCATCACGTTCAAAAACTGGAAACAGCCCAAATGCCCATCAACAGAATGGATAAATTGTGGAATATTCTTATAATGTGGTATTATAGAACAAGAAAAATGAGCAAGCTACAACTATAGACAATAACATGAAGGAATCTTGAAACCTTGAGAGAGGTACCTGGGTGGGTGGCTCAGTCGATTAAGGGTGTGACTCAGTTTCAGCTCAGGTCATGGTTTCATGGTTTGTGAGTTCAAGCCCAACACTGGGCTCCGCACTGTCAGGACAGAGCCTGCTTGGGATTCTCTCTCTGCCCCTCCCCTGCTCGTTTACTCTCTCTCTCTCAAAATAAATAAATCAACATTATAAAAATATCCTGAGAGAAAAAATTCGAGACACAAAAGAATACATACAATTTCATTTATATAAAGGCAGAGGCCAAACTAAACTATATTGTTTGGTAATGCAACTTAACTGGTAAAAATGTAAACAAATTTGAGAAAATGATTACTATTAAGGTAGGACAGCAGTTTACTCTAGGAAAGAAGGAGTGGGTGTGATTAGGAAAGGATATGTAAAAAAAAAAAAAAATCACTACTTATGTTCTTTTTAAAAAAAAAAGGAAAGGATACGTAAAAGTGACTTCTGAGGTATTAACAATATGCTATTTCTTTACCCGGGGTAGGGGATGGTGATGACATGTTTATTTCAAAATTATATAATTAACAGTACATTTTATGCACCTTTCTGCACCTGTGTTATATCTAACAGTTTAATTTTTTTTTTAAGCAAACATATTCCCTTCTCAAGGTCCCACATCTAAAGCAGTACAGTAATTAGCGAAACTAAACAAGAGTTAGAGGTCACAGAACTTCATTTTAAGCCATGGTTAACTTGCTTCAGAGGATGAAATAAGGCAGGCCTGCAGAGTACTCTACAGATTATACAGTAAACACAGTCAGGGTGCTGGATCCCTTTTCTGTGGGATCAGGAAGGGCAGACCTCAGCAGCTATGCTGGAACTCTTGTGACCCTCCTCCAAGTCCCAGTGGATTAGGACAGAAGAAGAAACCTGAGTCACACCGGACCAACCAGATTCATTCTCCCAGGACTGAATTTTGAGCTGAGATACAGACTGAACAGGCTTTGGAGGCTGAAGTACCAATAAGGACCACTCAGAGGAAGGGTCCAAACCACTGCTGAATAGGTTCCTCCCATTATACCCTGGCTTCAACCTTGCCCCCAAGGCCTAATAGATTCTATAAAAAATTTCTACAGGTTAGTTAGCATCATAGGCTACAAGCAGTAAAAACCCAGTTCAAATTAGCTTAAGGAAAAAAGAGTATAACCGTAACAACCCTTCAACAAAATTGACAAGCTAGGGAAAAAAAGAGAGAGAGAGAAGATATAGATCACTAAAAGTAGGAATAAAAGAGAGGGCATTACCACTGACTTCTCATAAATTAAAAGAATTATAAAGGAGGAGACCCTGGGCGGCTCAGCTTGGTTAGTAAACCACAGTCTTTCTCGTAAATTCCTTCCTTTCGTCAAGGTTAGCCAGAGCTGATTCTGCTATTTGGAATCAAAAGAACCTTAGTATAGGCTATAAGCAACCACGGTAAGAAGTAGGAGAAAGATACAACAGCCAGTGAGCCTTGATGTTAGAACTTCTAACCTCAGGATTCCCCAAACACCAAAAAAGGAATGTTAAGAGAAATCAGAACTCCTGGGGAAAGGGAGGGCCCAGAGCACCATCCAGCATCCGGACCACAGCTGCTCTGTCTTGCACCACAAACAGCAATTCCCAGCCCTTCTTCCCTGGCACCCACACCAGTGTCCCCACAACATATGAGATGTTCAAGATGAAGCATAAGGTGGCTGTACTCAGGGTGCCCCCGAGCTCAGGTCCTGTGGCAACTACTGTGATTCACATCAAGACATAGGTGCCCGTCCACATTGTCTGCTCCCTGTTCAACACAATCTTCATGAACTTGTGCTGCCTGGCCTTCATGGCATTCACCTACTTCATGAAGTCTAAGTACCGAAAGATGGCAGGTGATGCTGGGGCCCAGGTCTACACCTCCACCACCAAGTGCCTGAACATCTGGGTCCTGGGCTTGGGCCTCCTTCTGACCATTACAATACATTATTACTTTCGCCACTGGCTCACTGACAATTTTCGAAGCAATTTCAGAGATCATAAAACATTACAGAAGCTATTAGCAGCTGCCAATAGCCTGAGGCTCTCACTCCTTCCACAGCATTTTATATACATGTCAGTCTACAATTGAATTCAATAAAGCACTTGTGTGTGTGGAGGGGGGGGATAACTTCCACGGGAAAATCGTCATTCTTGCTCAAAATAAAAATTTTAATGACGGATATTTTCACACACTCAAAATGGTTTTGAACTGTAACATAAAGTATGAAATGTGCATTATACTCTACATTCTAGATGAGAAACCTAAAACAACAAAAAAATCCTTACCTGAAGTTCCTTTCTCACCATTCATGATTTAGGAAAAAAAACTACTTATTTATTATTTATTATTTTTATAGACAAAATGTTTACATGTTTTTATACGGGCCATAATTTCAGTTTTTTTGTTTTTTTGTCAAGTCTTATTACTCACCTAGAGTCCACCTTCCTCTGCATTCTCTGCTTAATTCCTTTTGGATGGAAATTTGACCAGCGGCTTGATATATGCTTCTTAGTGAGCAGATTCTTCATGAATCAAAAAAGTCTTTGATCTTCCCCTTTTAAGAAAAAGAAGGAAAAGGAGAGTAAATTACCTGAAGCCTATTAGCAGCCACATTTCTGAACAGGTACATGCCAGCTTCTAATCTCCTGCCCTCCCTTAACTCAACAACAGATGAACATAGCAAGTCTGAATTTTTTTTACTTGCATTTTTGAAAAGTTATAAGAAAGGAAACTGGGAGGAGAGAAAATGACACCAAAAGGCTATAACTGGCAGCACCCCTGGATGGCTCAGCCAGTTAAGCATCCAACTCTTAATTTTGGCTCAGGTCATAATCTCATGGCTCCTGAGATCAAGCCCAGGGTCAAGCTTCATGCTGTCAGTGCAGAGCCTGCTTGGGATTCTCTCACCCTCCTTCTCTGCCCCTCCCCAATTCATGCTTGCTCTCTCTAAATAAACAAACATTTAAAAAAAAAAAAAAGGCTATAACTGGCTCATTCTTCCTGTCCAGGTGATGTTACAAGACCTCCAACTTCCCTTCATAAGAACACCAGCAGAAGACAAGATTTCTTATTTTTTGCCTAGACTAATTCTTTTGGTTGTTACATGTAAGAATCTCCAAGCCGGAAGGGCGCCTAGGTGGCTCAGTTTGTTAAGTGTCCGACTTCGGCTCAGGTCATGATCTCATGGTTCATGAGTTTGAGCCCTATGTCAGGCTCTGTAATGACAGCTTAGAGCCTGGAGCCTGCTTCAGATTCTGTGTCTCCCTCTCTCGCTGCCCCTCCCCTATTCACACTCTGTTTCTCTCTCTCAAAAATAAATAAACATTAAAAAAATTTTTTTAAGAATCTCCAGGCTGGGAATGCAAGCTGGTGCAGCCACTGTGGAAAACAGTATGGAGGTTCCTCAAAAAACTAAAAATAGAACTACCTTATGACCCAGCAATTGCACTATCAGGTATTTATCCAAGGGATACAGGGGTGCTGTTTTGAAGGGACACATGCACCCCCATGTTTATAGCAGCACTATCAACAATAGCCAAAGTATGGAAAGAGCCCAAATGTTCACTGATGGATGAATGGATAAAGAAAATGTGGTATATATATACAATGGAGTATCACTCAGCAATCAAAAAGAATGAAATCTTGCCATTTGCAACTAGGTGGATGGAACTGGAGGGTATTATGCTAAGTGAAATTAGTCAGAGAAAGACAAAAATCATATGACTTCACTCATATGAGGACTTTAAGAGACACAACAGATGAACATAAGGGAAGGGAAACAAAAATAATATAAAAACAGGGAGGGGGACAAAACATAAGAAACTCATAAATATGGAAAACAAACTGAGGGTTATGGGGGGGTTGTGGGATGGCGGATGGGCTAAATGGGTGAGGGGCACTAAGGAATCTACTCCTGAAATCATTGTTGCACTATATGCTAACTAATCTGGATGTAAATTTTAAAAAATAATAAAAAATAAAACAAGTTAAAATAAAAAATAAATTTAAATAAATTAAAAAAAAAAAAAAGAATCTCCAGGCAGTTTTTGGTCAATAGTAAATTACTATATACAGTCCCCATTTTCAGTGGGTGATAATTTCTACTAGTTATATTCATTACAAACTAAATAACATGTTTTTATTTATTTCTTTTTTTCTTTAATGTTTATTTATAGGAGAGAGAGAGAGAGCGAGCAGAGGAGGGGCAGAGGGAAAAAGACGGAGGCAGAATGTGAAGCAGGCTCCAGGCTCTGAGCTGTCAGCACAGAGCCCGACATGGGGCTTGAACTCACAAACCATGAGATCATGACCTGAGTCTAAGTTAGCCGCTCAACCGACTGAGCCACCCAGGCACCCTTTATTCATTTCTTGATGCAAAGAATAGCCATGTTGTGGGTTGGATTGCGTCCTCCCCAAAGATATGCTAGAGTCCCAACCCCTAGTACCTATGAATGTGACCTGATTTGGAAATAGAATCTTTGCAGATGTAATTCAGATGAGATCACACTGGAATAAGGTGGGCCCTTAATCCAATATGATTGGCATCCTTATAAACAAAGATGAGAAACAGGGACAGATACACACAAAAGGAGAATGCCATATGAATACAGACACACAGGGAGAACAGCATGTGATGATGAAAGCAGAGAGTGGAATGATGTGTCCATAAGCCAAGGAACACCAAGGGCTGCTGGCAAGGAACATCAAGGGCTAAGAAAAGCACATGGAACAGACCCTCTTCCAGAGCCTTCAGAAAGAGGATGGCCCTGTTGACATCTTGATTTCAGATTTCTGGCTTCCAGAACTATGAGACAATACATTTCTGTTGTTTTTAAGCCACACAGTGTATACCATTTTGTCACAACAGCCTTTGGAAACTAATTCAAGTAGTAAGACAAAGGAGTAAGATTTAAGTACATGGTGGAGGAAAGCTAATAGGGCGGACTTGTCCTATGTCGAGTAATTGTGAGGCATTCGTAAAAAGACATTCATTCTAAAAGAATAAAATCACCCTTATAATCAAGGTCATATATTTCAATGACAATCAGAAAAGGAATTAGCTAGAGAAGAGAGTTAATCTGTACAAAAAATAGTCCTTACTGACATCAAACATTTGTCCTCCTACTCTTTCTAGTATCACATTCCAAGTAACAAAGGTCACCATTAGCGACTATTTCTGTAAATTAAAGGATAATCAAATAGGGATTTTTGGCTAAATACTGTTATAATAAATGGGTCATTGCCTTGGGTATATGTCTTGTTATAATGATTCCATGGAATGTTATCTGCGGTCAAAGATTCCCTTTTGTTATATACTCTGTGCCAACATTTCAACCACTTGTGACTATCTGCTTTCCCTACTAGAATATAAATCCCATGAAAACAGGAAAACAGAAACATATCTGACCTTCTTACCACTATATCTCCAATATCTAAAGCAATGTCTGGAACTTGACAGATGAGATATATAAATACTGGAAAGACCCAGACAGATCTCAGTAAGGGTATGTATGAATATGAACTTGCTCCTGAGTTGGAATACACATAATAACCAAATACAAAAGATAATCCAAGAAAAATGAGATTAGTAGGTGTGGACTCCCAGTTAAACCCATATATTGACATCCTAAGATGATAGTAAAGGATAAAAGGGTATAAACCCTAAGGTCCAAGAGATAGAAGAGACCATAGAAAAGATTTCCACAAATCTTTGCAAGAAAATGGAGGAAAATTAACTGGCCTAACATTTTGAGAAGTGAATATCTACAGTGTGGGATACAAAAGACAGCAGGCCCATAGAATCCCAGAAGAGCTGAGAACTAGAAGGAATAAGGAATGGCTCCCACAATCATAGCTATAGGCCACAAATGAGAGGACTGAATGAAAGTCTATATGGTGAGCATTTGGGGGCCCTGGTCTCCTCCCAACCCCTGCCAGGCAGGGTATCCAACTCCTTCTCCACACTCTGCTTCCAGAATTCTGGCAGCTAGACTGGTACCTCCCAATCAGGGAGGAGATGTGAAGATGGGAAGGATTCAGGAGAGATGGGAGATGGGAAGAATTTTTGCAGAAGATGCTAAGAATGAACAGCCCTGAAGATTCTTATACCCGTGCCTACTTCCCTCAGTGAAAACGTAGGCTTGCCCTTAGAGAAAAGCTCACAAACCTACAAGTCCTGCTCAGACACTAGGAGCTTCCAAATCATTTCTCAGTTGCTGACACTTAAGTACGAATGGACAATCAAGAATCACAAGACATGTAGATGTGACCTCCAATAAGATGTGACCTCCAATTCCAAAAACAGGAATCTGAGGAAGTGCCACAACCTATGACGTATTCCTGCCAAGAACTTGAATCTAAATATCAACAAGCCTCATCTACAATGAAGTACCAACTTATAAAAAATGGAGGGAACAAATAAAAATGATTCTGCACTCTGCAAAATCAATGATGTAGGAAACCACAAGACTAACAACCAGTTCCTTCAATAAGTGAACAGTAAAGGAAAGAGAGGGAAACTTATACATTAAAAGACACTAAAGGGGTGCCTTGCTGGCTCAGTCAGGGGAACATGTGACTCAATCTTGGATTGTGAGTTCAAGCCCCATGTTGGGTGTAGAGATTACTTTAAAAATTAAAAAAAAAAAAAAAAAAAAAAAAAGACACTTAAGATGCATAGCAACCAAATGCAACATATGGACTTTGACTTTGGATCTTGATTTTCGACCTTGATTTTAACAATCTAACTACAAACCAACTGTCAGACAAAAAAACATGAAACAGGGATGCCTGGCTGGCTCAGTTGGAAGAGTGTGTGACCCTTGATCCTGGGGTTGTGAGTCAAAGCCCAACGCTGGGTGTAGAGATTACTAAAAATAAATAAATCAACTTTGGGGGCACCTGAGTGGGTCCACTGGTTAAGCATCCAACTCTTAATTCGGCTCAGGTCTTGAACTCAGGGTTTTGAGTTCAAGCCCCACTTTGGGCTCCACACTGGGCAAGAAGCCTACTTTAAAAAAGAAAAAAGAAAAAAGAAAAATAAACTTAAAAAAACATGGAACAATCAGGGACATGTAAACTTTTTTTTTTTTTTTTTTTTTTTTTTGAGAGAGAGAGAGAACACGTGAGCAGGGGAGGGGCAGAGACAGAGGGGAACAGAGGATTTGAAGCAGGCTCTGTGCTGACAGCTGAGAGCCTGATGCAGGGCCCGAACTCACTAACCATAAGATCATAGCCTGAACCAAAGTTAGAAGCTTAACTGACTGAGCCAACCAGGCACCCCTAAACTTTTTCTACACTAAAAAATATTTTAATAAGTTATTAAGGAATTACCATTAAGGTTTTTACTGTGACAGCAGTGTTGGTTGTTTTTTAAAACAGCACCTCATCTTTTATAGAATATACAAAAAAAATTACAGATAAGTTAGGATAAATTTGAGCACTAAAATTGTTAATGACAGTAATAAAACCCATAGAATAAAATGGCTATTCATGAGTCAGGGCTGAAAATAAACAAATGAAGAGACAGATACATGTGGGAGAAGGGAGGGCTCATCCATACACAGAATGCTCACTGAGAAATGTGGAAGAGGTAGGGTTGGAAAAACCCCATCTTGCAACCATCATGAAGGAAAAGACTTTTTAAAATGGGAGGGAAAGTAGTAAACGTGGATAAAGGTATATGGGGGAGGGGGTTTCTCTGTGATGGGTACATATTATAAGTGCTTGAAACATTTCATAACAAAATGTTTCTTAAAATTCTGGATGAAACAAAGACAATATGGGGAACACAAGAAAAAACCAACAACAACAAAAAGACAACTCTTATAGTTAATATCCTCAAAAACATAAAGAGTACATACTATAGAATAATATAATCCATTGAATAAAATAAGGGTTATTTAAAAGAAAACAAAAGAAGAACAAGAAACAGGAGAGCTAAAACATTAGAAGGTGGCTGATAACATTGAAGAAAGGTCCCAGACAGAGAAAGGGAGTGGGGAATGACAAAAGGAAAAAAAAGTTAGAAAATCAGAGGCTCAATCCAGGGGATCAGATATGCAACTAGCAGGTATTCCAGAGAGAGATGAGAGTGAAAGAGGAAGAAATGATCAAAGAAATAAGAAGAAAGTCTCTCAAAATTGAAATAAATCCTCAGATGAGAGGTCCTGCACAGAGGCTAAATGTCAGAGTAGATCAAACACTTTTTCCCACATGCACGGAGAAAAAGCTTAGGCTACCCGCTTCTTGAGAAGTTACAGGAAAACTAGACATTGTCAAAATTAAAAACAGTTGTGTTTCAAAGGACACAAAGGACATCAAGGAAGTGAAAACACCACTCACTGGGAGAAAATATTTGCAAATCTGCTAAGAGACACGTCTAGTTTATATTTTTAAAAATTCCTACAACTCCATAAAAAACCCCAATTTAAAAATGGACAAGGGATATGAATAGACATTTCTCCAAAGAAAATACATAAATGGCCAATAAGCACATTACAGATGTTCAACATTATTAGCCATCAGGAAAATGCAAATCAAATAAGATAACCATTAGGATGGCTGTAATCGAAAAGACAAAGATTAGGGCACCTGGCTGGCTTAGTTGGAGGGAGCAATGTGATCTCAGGGTCTTGAATTCAAGTCCCATGTTGGGTGTAGAGATTAAACTTCAAAATAAAAAGACAAAAAGATAATAAGTGTTGGTGAGGATGTAGAGAAAGTGAAACCCTCATACACTGATGGTGATAATATAAAAAGGTGCAAGCCACTTTGGAAAACTGGCAGTTCCTCTAAAAGATAAATAGAGTTACCATTTGATCCAGCAGTTCCATTCCTATGTACATAGCCAAAAGAACTCAAAACAAACGTCTATACAAAAACTTGTACATGAATGTTCACGGCGACATTAATAATAGCCAAAAAAGTGAAAACCCAAATGTCCATCAACTCATGGATGGGCAAACAAAATATGGTATAACCATACCATGAAATATTATGCAACCATAAAAAGAAACACAGTACTGTTACATGTTAAAATATGGTTGCATGCTAAAACATGCTAAGTGAAAGAAGCCAATTACAAAGACCTATAACATCATACAATTCCACTTATATGAAATGTCCAGAACAGATAAATCTATGAGTCATAAAGTAAATTCCTGGCTGTCTAGGGCTGGGAGGATTGAAGGGAAAAGGGAATTACTACTAACAAATAAGGGTTTCTTTTTTGGATGGTGAAAATGTTCTAAAATTGAGTATGGTGAGATGGTTGCATAACAATAGATTTAAAAAATACTGAACACTTTCAATTAGTGAATTGTATCATATGTGACTTACATCACAATAAAGCTTTTTAAGGAAGAAAAAGAGAAGGAGGAAGTAGAAGTAGCAGTTATTACAGGAAAAGGTATCCCAAAAACCAAGGAAGCAAATTAAGGGGAAAAAAATGGGAATACAGGCAAGAATGAATTCAATACAATATCAAAAAGAAGAAAATCCCAGGATAGATGTGAAAAGAAGTCTCCAGATTAGAACTGAGTACAGCAGGCACAGAGCAACCAGTTCAGATTAGAGAAGAGGAGGGTCTCCAAGAAAGAGAGGAAATTGACCGTTTTTAGAGTAATTTTGCAGAAAATTACTGATAGGCATAAAAGAAATGCTGAATCACTCAGAAAAAAAAAAATTAGTGATCTGTGTATGGAATACCAGGCAAATGAGAAAAGAAGATAATTATTAATTCTCAGAAAAAATAATGGGATGGAGAAGAAAGAGTTGCAGTACTCTACTTGATTTAGCTATGAAATGTTATAGAACATTGATCATTAATTTAAAAAAAATTTTTTTGCTAAGTTTATTTATTTATTGAGAGAGAGATAAAGAGAGCATGTGCGTGCACACCTGAGCGGGGGAGGGGCAGAGAGAGAGGGAGATAAAGAGAATCCCAAGCAGGCTCCTCACCATCAGTGCAGAGCCTGATGGGGGGCTCAAACTCACCAACCATGAGATCAGACCTGAGTCCAATTTTAGTATATGTGCTGCCGAAGCGAGCACAGATCAGACCTGAGTCCAAAACCAAGAGTCAGATGCTTAACCAACTGAGCCACCCCGGAGCCCCGACCATTAATTTAACATTAAATTAACACATAACCACAATGGCGATAAGATGGAAGGAAAACTGAGCTAAGCACTTATCTTCCACAAGAAGCAGTCAATACTTTATGTGTAAAACTAAAAAATCAGGAAATATCACCCATAAGGATATTTACTTCCAACTTCTAGAAGAGCCAGAGAAAGAGCTAGCAGAATGGAAATTATAACTGGGGAATAGGGCTATTTTCTATTACAAACTTTTAATATTTGCCCACTGCCGGCGGGTCTATTCGAGGCGCGAGGCCTGAGGGCTCCGCCTCCTCGGTTGAGCGGCGAGAGCATTTCCTTCCGACGAAGTTAACTTCTTAAAGAAGTTTCTACGGTATTTTGTGGCTGCTAACAATGAGAAATGAGTGATCCTACGAAAGAAAAGCGAAGAAAGGCCTATATTTATATCTTAAGCCCCAGAATAAGTTTCAACTACTTCTTCCAGGAAGGCTTCTCTGACATTAGAAGTCTCATACTTTCAACGCACTTAGTTAGGCGGGTACCACTAAATCTAAAACGAATAGACCAAAAACAAAACAAAACAAAACACCACTAATGAAGCGGGTACTCTGTGCCAAGTATAGATAGTACTAAGCATTTTTCATTAATTACCTTTTTAACAACTACCTGAACGGGCGGTAGCCATTTCATTTTCCCAACGAAGTATCTAAGTGAGGTAACTAGCTAAGCTGTAGGGCTGGTACTCAGGTCCCTAACACCATCCGTTCAACATTGACTGCATCTACACAGAGGTTGACAGGAAAGCTGACTAGCCTCTTATGAAATAAAAACGAAGCATTGGTCTCCCACTGCTGGAGAGGCTTCACTGTTTTTGCTCTGTTGGGCCCTTCGGGGATCAGATGGGGACCCTGAGGTCTGTGCACAGAAGTCCCCGGCCCGGCCACGCAGCAGGGAACCGCGCAAGCTAAAGAGCCTTACCGGGACGCACGCATCCGCACCCGCCTTCAGCGCACCAGAATCGCGGGAGGATGCGGCGCCCCGGGGCCTGGGCAACAAGTCGCTGACCGGAAGCAGCCCCGGACGGGAAGGACGCGAGCTCCGCGCTGGGCGAGAAAGGCGGATTCCGCGAGTCCTACGCGCTCTCTTCACACCTCTTCCACACCCGAATCACAGTCAATGGGTAGGCAGCACCACTTGCACTTACTTCTAGGGAAGGAAGCGGAGGCTCAGAGAGGAGAGTAGGTTACTGGGCCCAACTCGGAGGGACATGCTCTCGCCGCCCAACCGAGGAGACCGAGCCACTCACAAGCTGGGGACGATTCGATCCAGCCTCATACCTGGACAAGCCGAGCCCTCAGGCCTCGCGCCTCCAGAAGCCCCGGCGGGAGTGGGCAGATGTAGCTGGCGCGGCTCTAGCCCCCCGCGGCCACCGCCTGCCTTGGCGCTTCCCGCGCCTCTGCTCTGGAGTCTTGCGCCGGCCCCGCCCCCGTCTCCACGGTGACGCGGCAAGCGTGTGAGACGCCCCATCTGGGACCCTGTAGTTCGCGCAGCTTCCGTCTGGTAGATGACACGCCTCCCTCTGGCAGTCGAGGGGCACCTGCAATGCCGAGCTGGTCCCAAGGTGTGGGGAGGAATGCATCGTTTGGGCAACCCCAAGGAGAGTTTTCGGCCTCCTGGCCCATTCGCTTCTTTCACAGCTCAGCTTCCTACAGCTACTTTTAGACAAGGGTAGGTGCTGTTTCGAAGCGGATCTCGGAGCTACGCCTCGTGCGGCAAGCACTAGGTATGAGGTTCCCGTCTGGTGGCCCACGATGACGAAGGTTCTCCTCCCCCCACCCCCCCACCTTCAGGCTACCGCGTGAGCCTCTCTGGCTCTTGGTTCTCCACGGTGCGTTCCCAGGCAGTGCGAGCCAGCTCCTAAGGACTAGGGCGCGCACGCGTGGACCAGGGACGTAGTCAATCTGGAAGGGTGAGGGAGGGAGAGATGTCTTTCCGCAGCCCCCGAATTTAATTTATCCCCAGCTGGTATCTTCTCTTAACTCTTCCTTTAAAATTGTAATTAGCAATCACTAATTGTTAGTAAACAGTCGTTAAATTTTTTTTAATGAGTCTATTCCGATCTTTTAAAAATAGGGGTGAGAGAAAGTAGGTGGGGCATCTTTGTATGCTTTTCTCCTATGCTTTATAAAACATTTGAAAGCACATGAGATTTCTGGTGGAGAGAGCAAAGGCTAGCATTTTGTACTTAAATGCTTGGAAGATTATATATTACAAACATGAGGTAAAATAACTTGTTGAATATCACTGGATTAGAATCACGCAGGTAATTTGCATTTCTGCTCTGCTTTTTACGTGTGCTAATTTTTGTTGCCAAAAACAAGTTGTTTAAAAGACGTTCCACTTTAGCTGGACACGTGAAACCAATCTTTTAGGGATGACTAATTGAGTGAGTTTCAAAGTCCTAATTAACACTAACATTTACTAAAATTAGTCCTATGAGTACTTTATACTTTCTAGATGATTTGTGGATACTTTATTCCTGTCATGTGCCTTTACTACCAACAACTCTAACTTAGGAAGGGTTATCTTCATTTGAGTTATTATGATGCATATAATTACTCCTGCCAGGAAAGATTAGAACATAACTGTATAGAATAATAGTGCGGTAGCACTTGCATGATTTCATCCGTTTCTGTTTTAAGTACTTCCCGTAAATAAAATCAAAGATATAAAGTTCCAGAAAGGGTAGAGGCTCTGCAAAGAATTTGTTGTGTGGTCTTTTTTCTTTTTTTTAATGTTTATTTTTGAGAGAGAGACAGAATGTGAGTTGGGGAGAGAGAGAGAGGGAGGCACAGAATCTGAAGCAGACTCCAGGCTTTGAGTTGTCAACACAGAGTCAGTCACAGAGCTCGAACTCACGAACTGTGAGGTCATGACCTGAGCCTATGTTGGATGCTCAACCAACTGAGCCATGCAGGTGCCCCTGTTGTGTGGTCTTCTAAAAGTCCCTTAATTTCTTTATGGTCTTTAACCTGAGTACATGATGCCACATACCTGTGAAACTGTTGAAATTTTATTTTCTTGGAACCAGGGATTACCCTTGGAGCAGGAAAAAATGAACAAGAAAAAGCCCACTTAGAGAGGTGCTGGGTAGTTGAGGTGTAATCCCAACTGAGATGAGGCTGCTCTCAAAATTACCAGGTTTTTAGTATTTTCATGTGCTTCTCTACTGCTCTTCGACTGCTAATTTCCCCAACAGACTGAACTTTTGAGTCCCCTTATGCCAAACTATGAGCCAACAATTGAACCTAAACTAAGACCTTACAAATACGTATTAAAGAACAAGAGTAATTTCTCTTATTCTCTCAAAGAGGCTTCTCATACTGATATTTGAAAATTCATCATTAACTGCAAAGAGGGGCATTGTAGAATTACAAACTATCATTCTTACCAAGGAGAATGATACTCGAAAGCTACAATGAAACAAGGACTTGCAAGCATCTAGCTTTTGCATGGCACAGGTGAAAGACATTTATAGATGCCCTCCTTTATTTATTACCTTTATTCCCAGGTACTAATTTGCTTCTCTTTTCACAAGGACAAATTGAGTCTCTGAAAGATAAGGGAGTTAAGACCAAGGTTCTACAAGGTACTGAAGAAGCGCCTGGTGGAAGACTGCATCCCAACTAGACCAGAGGGCCCAGAAAATTAGCACCAGGCCTCTATCATGGTAGCTACATTGCCTTGAGCAGATTTTGTGTGTATTTGTGGTAATTTGAAAATATGCCCACTAATTCTTTGACACTTCTCCCATATAAAAGTAGTCTAAGTCCCCTCCCCTTGGTGACTTCTATCTAAGGAGCAGATAGTTTGTTGTGGCAGAACAGCGAGTGGCTCTAAGGCTAGATTAGAAAAGACAATTCAGCAACCGGCTGCCCTCGGAATCCTGGCACTATGTTGTAAGAAAAGCTCAGGTCACAGAGAGAAGCCATGTGTAAACTTCCATCCAACTGCTCCAGTAGTCCCAGCTGACAGCCACCATCAAACACCAAATATGTGAGTAAGCGAGCCACTAAATGATCCTAGCCCCAAGCTTTTCACCTATTAAATGGAGCAGAGACCATTTAGTTCTAGCTGTCCCCAGTAGTACTGGCCTAAATTGAAGGTTTGGGTACAAAATAATTATTGAGCTAAGCCAATGGAGTTTGGGGATGGTTGATTATACAGCCATACTTGACTAGAGCAATTTTTTTAATGTTATCTCTAATTCCCACTATAAGCCTGAAAAATAGGTACTGCTGTCCCTTTTTGACAGAGGAGTAAACAGGTCCAGGAAGGTGAAATGACTGGCTTAGGTTTCACACTAAGTGGCAGAGCCAGGATTTAAGAGCTTGAAAGAATAGGCCTTCTTCACTACTCCTGATAGCAATGGGATTAGACCGTTTCCTCAGTCTTCTGAAGAACCTGGATTCCAAAAGCAGCTTGATTTCTAAAATATTAAGACGAACAATGTTTCATTACTTACAATGTGTCTCTCAGTAGGCTTAAAACACACATACACACACAAAACCAGTATAAGGCTTTTTAACCACCTTAACCTTTTTAATCTTGACAACAGCCCCTGTGAGTGGGTTATCTTTCCAATTTTACAGACTACAAAACCAAGGCTAAGGATAAATAAATGGCCTAATTCTCCCCAGCCTGTAGTGTATGGTAGAGCTGGGATGTGAACTCAAGCCTAATTTGCAAACGTTTCCCTCCGCCTCTTGCCTGCAAAGATAGTATACACTTTATTCTGTGTTCCAGATGAAAAACGTTTTCATAATTTTCTCGGTTGGCAAGACTCCTAGGAAGGGAATTTAGTGATCACTCAATGCCCAATCCCAATCTACGCCCACACATCATTTCACATCAACCCCAGGCGGTCGCAAGGGACAGAGACTGGGGCTCGTGATATTACCGCAGATCAGGCTCACAGGTGATCACCGTCATACCTTTACTGATCGCTCCTCCCCAGCACGGCAGTTACTCTTCTGTCTCAGAGTAGGGAAATTATGTTTGCATCTGTGTTCGCATTTGCAGTCTCGCCACTGTGCTAAGCGCTTGACACTCGCCCTTCCCCTTCCTGTGCAAGCTATGGAAAGGTTCGAGTTATGATGGGGGAAAAAACCCTTTCAATGAATCTGTCAGTCGCCCTTCGCTCAATCGAAAGCAGTCGCGCGGCAAGTTTGTTAATGCAACAACGCACAATCTCATAAATTTATAGAGAGGGGCCGTTTTAGAAAGGAGAGCGAAAACTCAAAAGTTGTTCGGGCTTTGCCCAACATTACACCCACTAATGAAAAACTTGAGATTCGGGCCCACAACTGGGAAGCTCAAAAGCCCCCAGGTTCTCCTCAGACTGCCACTGCCGAAGCCCCAGGCTTCCCCGCCGTTGCGAACTGTGCGAACGTCGAAGTCGACGCGCTCACAAGTCGCACCAGGCCGCAGACCCCAGCCCACTTCGCTGGTGCCACCGCCTTCCAGGGAGAACTGCCAGCCTGGGGCCTCGGCCTCCCAGCACCGCCCGCCCGGTTCTGCTCCGCCCCGAAGCGCGCGTGGGAACGCAGAGTCCTCCTCAGGGCTGCCCAGGACGACCGCCTGTGCGCACCTGTAAGGGCTTCTGCGGCCCCCGCCGCCTCCCCCTCCCCGCCGCCGCCATCTCCTCGGCGCCTCCGCTTCCCCGCCGCGGGACGCACGCAAGGGCCGGCGCCCCAGGAGCGCGCCGAGATGTTTCTCTTTTCCGCCCGGCACTGCCGCGGCCACCTCACATCCGGGCGCGCGGCGGCGAAGGCGGTGCTGGGGCCCGGGTGCGTGGAGGGAGTTATTAAGGGGGAGGGGGCCCGGGAGGAGGGGCGGAGGGCTGGGCTGTGGTTACGGCGGCTGAAGAGAGACAGTCCGAGCTGGCGGGGGGGCGGGGGGGGCGAGAGCGAAGGCCGCGCGGAGCAGCCCTCTGACCGGCGCGGGCAGTAGGGAGGGGAGCGGCGGTCGAGGCGAAGGGCCGCCGAGCGGCGGAGGCACAGAGTAAGGGCCTGGTGGCGGCGGGAGCCGAGGCGCCGCGCGCCAAGGGCCGCAGGAAGGGCAGGGGCGCGGGCGCGCTGCTCCCGGGGTCGCGTGCGTGAGCGCGAGCGCCGGGGCACGCGCGGGGGGCGGGCAGGGACGCGAGGCCAGCGGGGCGGCCGGCGGGCAGCGGGCTGGCGGGCTGGCGGGGCCCGAGCCGCCGGGCCGGGGCGGACGGCGGCGGGCCTGCGCCGGCTCCAGCTTGGAGCGGCCGGGCCGGGGGATTCGATCTCCCCGCTCCCTTCGGCCCGCCTCCCCTCCGTGAGTACAGTCCCCGCCCTTCCTCCGAAGGAGGCCGCTGGGCCGCGGCCTGCGCGAGGGGCCGGGGGTTGGGGTCGCGGCCCGGGAAAGCCGAGTTTCGGAGCTGAAGCCGGATCTCGCCCCTTCCTTGCTATGGGCGCGCCTGACATGGCCACAGGTGCCGCCGGCCGGGTGGGGGGCGCTCGGGCCCCAGCCCCTGGCCTCTGGATAACAAGGGGCAGCTGGCGCCGTCCATTGGCAAGTGACAGGCACTTTACCACAGTCCGACTTCCCGGATCCCCAGCCCCAACTAGTCTCCTACCTGCCCCCACTCGGAAAACTTCCCCACTGCTGTCTGAAAGGTCCTCATGGGTGGCAGTGACTAATTTTGGTTTCTTTTTGTTTTAAAGCTGCTTGAAGGCTGTACCCTGATTTGGGCACCTTCTACTTATGCTTTCCTTACCCCTTTGATGCTTAGAACACAACTAGAAGAGCTAAGTACCAGTGGTTCTATTTCCAAGTGGGTTCTGGTTTATGGAATAGTTGTTGAATGAGACTTTGTTTTTAAAAGGTAGTCATTTTAAGAGATAAAAGAGTTTCAGTGTTTTAAACAGTCTTCTGAAAACATAGTGTTCTCTGTAACAGTTTTGCTGATTTATCTTCCAGGTGCAAAGAATTGTAGACCAAGGAGCCATGGATAGGAGAAGTGTGGGAGAAACAGAAAACGGAGATGCCTTTCTTGACCTGAAGAAGCAACCAGCCTCCAAATCCCCCCATCGCTATACAAAAGTAAGCTTTGTTACTAATGAAATAGTGTTTCTTTATAGGTGGGGGAGGTTGGTAACATTGTGTAGATATTTCATTAGTATTATCAAAAGTGGGAGTCTCATTCTGACTCACTATATGGACTAAATATTACTAAATTTAGTAAAGCATTTCTTTGAATTTTTTTCTGGAAGTGTGAATACGCGGTTTAAACTAGAATTTGCTTCTGAGTAGTTTTCACGTGAAGGGAATATTGGCTTAGATGGCATATGAATTTGTGGATCAGTGTATGTTGGCTCAAATGTTCTATAACAACCATAACTGGTATATTACTGATTTATATGCTGTAGAGTAAGGATTCCAGTTTTGCATGCAAATCACTCAAGGTTCTGTACTTGTTGAAGCTACTGCTCAGTATCTTACTGGCTCCTAAATGTTTCTGAAGAGGTTGACAGGACTCAGTGAGCTGTGAATTCATTTTTCGTTCCCTGAAATGTATTGGCTGGAGTACAAAAAATGTGCTTGGGACTGTTGACAGGAAGAGTCATGTTCTAGTTGGTCCCATATCTGTATTTCCTAAGTATGGACCCAATCAAGGGTTCTGATGTGGTTATTATCCCTGACTTTCCAGAATAATGATTAATATTTTGAAGTCAGGCCTTGTTTGTGTACTGGTGCCACTACTTGATAAAGTATCAACTGCTGTTAGAGTAATACTCATTTTTACTATTAAAAAAAATCTGATAGCATTTCATTTTTTCATTCAGATTTGGTCTTCCCAAATGTAGTTTTTCTCAAACCTGAAAGTGCTGAAGCCATGTTTCACAATTTAAATTCATTATCTAAAATGTTGATAGTTGAATTCCAAATGCAGAAAAGCTTATTAAATGAAGAGAAACTGATTTGAACTGCTTATTTTATATGCTTATGTGATTTCAACTTTCCTAGCACTTTTTGAATAAAAGTTCTTAATTGGTATTCTACTTGTAGAATCCAGGCAGAGAGGCTTTTGAATCACTTTCATAATGATCAAAGGGTGGCATGTATAGACCATCTTTATATGTATATCCATATTTAGGCTTAAGTCATTTTTAGGGAAGGTATTATTGATCTCTCTTAGGCTAGAACTTGTGTGTGTCTACAGTAAAGATAAAGAAGGTCAATATTGCCCACTTTTGATAATATAGTCTTAGAATTTTGTCATACTTAGATAAATGTGCCTCAAAGAAATGATTAAGAACATTTTTTAGGTTAATGACAGTGAATCTTAGATATAATGGTCTTCTCTACCAAAATTGATTGGAAATTGGCTTACTGTCCATTCCATTTGAGAAGATTTAGTTCATGGCACTTTTAGGATCATGTTTAGGCAGTGTTAGGGTAGTGGTTTCATGCATATGTGTTTCTCACAGTTTGCTTAATCTAGTCCTTGAGGCAAACTAAGCCTTTCTCCTTTGAAGAAAGCTTGAAACAATCCTGTGTTCTGAGAACTATAGTAAGTGGTCTGTTTTTGCACAACTGGAATAATACTTCAGCCATCCTACTCCTTACCTACATACTGAGATCAAACTATTGGAATAAAGCATATAGTAATGTTTCTGCATGGGCTAGAAAGTTTAGAAGCAATAGAAGGAAACTGTCCTCAGTGATTTTTATAGGTGATGTGTTTGTGAGAACTTGTAAATGTGGAATGTTAACTACAAGACTAAAAAACATATTGGCTAGATGAGAGGGCTTCTCAAACTTTGACCCTTCTTAGTTTAACGTTCATTTGTTTTATGAGATGATGTTAGTAGTCTGTTCAAAATTCGAGAGTTTTTTCCATGAAGGTGGAGAAGTCCAGATATTTGTCCTAGTGCTTTTATTTTTTTTTTAATTTTTTTTTAACGTTTTATTTATTTTTGAGAGAGAGAGACAGAGCATGAACGGGGGAGGGGCAGAGAGAGAGGGAGACACAGAATCGGAAGCAGGCTCCAGGCTCTGAGCCGTCAGCCCAGAGCCCGACGCGGGGCTCGAACCCACGGACCGCGAGATCGTGACCTGAGCCAAAGTCGGACGCCCAACTGACTGAGCCATCCAGGCGCCCCTGTCCTAGTGCTTTTAAAAGTAACATATCAGAGTCTCCTGTGCTATATTGTCCATCTTGCTTCCTAAATGTTGGTTTGTCTGGGGATTACCTGTGAACCCTTATAAAGTGTGAATTCTGTTAGGTTAGGAGTGGGCTTGAAATTTTGGCTTTTTAACCTCCCAGGTGGTGCCCTTACTGCAGGTCCACTGACCATACTTTGAATAGCAAGTCTTGAGTCTTCCTTGGAGAACTTGATATATGGTCTTGATGTTGTCAAGCAAGTCAGATGCATAATTACTCCCTAGGGTTCTGTTGGTGTCCATTGTGTTTCCACGAATGTATTAGGAAGTCAAGTTAAGAATCACATTAGGTACTTTCAGGCCTACCCCTAAGCCTCAGTGATGATTAATTGGAATGTATAAGTGGATGTATCATATGCACCTGTTATTCTGGGAATCTTGAGCCCTTAATTTATAAGCTCACTCAGGTCCGTTTCGCTAGGCCAGATTCCCAAGACCAAAAGCTATGTTTTGGTAACACTTAAATGTGCATGTATAAAGTGCTTGAATTATGTTGAAGGGCTTTTGGAGGTTACACAGTGGGATCTCCCCCTCAAAGTCATGGATTAAAAGTGTTTTTAGACAGTGGTCTCTGAACTAGTGTTTAGCACCAACTGGTAACCTCTTAGAAATATAAAACCTCAAGCCCCATTTCAGTGGTATTGAATCAGATTCTAGGGATAGGGCCTTGTTCACATATAACAAGTCTTTCAGGGAATTCTGACTCTGATTCAAGTTTGAGAACTGTTGGTTTAGGAAAACAAGATAAGGTGGTCATGCTTATTAATGGAAAGACTTTGAGGCCTATTCAAATTTTTCTTACCTTCATCAGAGGTCCTTGTTGTTTACTAGTTCTTGAGGTGTGGTACCTGCTCTTGGTGACACCATCTTCTGCTTCAAACAGTAGAAATGCTTTGGACTGTTCCACTATTCAGATCCATGTTCTTTTTCTTTGAGTAGACAGACTGATTTTAGGATATACATATTTGGTGCTGCTCCTTCTCTGCTCCTGTGTCTTGTCACTGATTCCTTATCAAATTTTATCACCTGCCAGTTGAACAGGGTATAAAAGCAGGGGCACTGCTAACATTCAGCTTAGTACTGCCCAGTGTTAATCATACCTGTCCAATCTACCAGCTAAAAAAAAGTAGGGATTGGATTTTACTGAGTTTAATTTCATGTGTGCTCATTGCCTTGGCACCATTTTGGTGTCTATAGGTATCTTCAGAGGAGGCACTCCACCCTGATTTGTGGCTGATGGGCACTTAGGCACCGTGATACAGCCATGTTTATATCTTTGCTTTAAAAGCATTTAAAAGGGGCGTCTGGGTGGCTCAGTTGGTTGAGCGTCCGACTTCAGCTCGGGTCATGATCTTGCGGCTCGTGAGTTCGAACCCTGACAGCTGCGCTGACAGCTCTGAGCCTGGAGCCTGCCTCAGATTCTGTGTTCCTCCCTCTCTCTGCCCCTCCCCAGCTCATGTTCTGTCTCTCTCTCTGAAGAATAAATATTAAAAAAAAAATTTAAACCGGTAAAAAAAGGCACCAGAAGTGGACTAATTTGAGTAATTCTCCTAGCCTTCTTGGAGAGAATCAGTTATAAGACTTGAAGTCCAGCCTCTGAGAAAAGAGGGGCTATGATTTAAGTCCTAGCTTGAAATCAGTAGTCAGATGATCAGGTTTAACTATACCTGATCTAATTTTTAGATATCTAATTTGATAACTTCATAGATACCTTTCATAAACCGAGTTGAGAAGTAACCTCTAACAGGTGGCATTTCAGTGACATACTTAGCTACAAACTTAAGCTAATATAAAAGTTAAGGATATTTGTTTATATTGGGGAATTATGGTATGAAAAATCATTATACAATCTTAATGTTTCAGCTGTTCAGAAAACTAGGTAACTACAAGTTCTTACAGGGGGTCAGCTGGCAACACCATAGATACTGTCTTATGGTTGTTCTTTCTTACCTGTTCCAATTCTAAGTCATCTTGAAAAGTGGGGATTCAGGGCTCTTGCCCCCATGAGTATACTTTCCTCCTTGCTCATGGTGGGAACTTCTAGCTAGATAAGAAACCGGTCATTTTACAATTGGAACTGTTAACATAAAGATTTGTGGGTTGGGCCTTTGATTCAGTGAAGGATGCTATGAAGGGAGGCTGACTTAAGGAAAGCCTACCCAAGGATGTGGCAGTTTGGCTCAGGGTTCCTGGTAGTCCCGCTGGGCAGGGACAAACCCAACACTGAGTGGCAGCTGCTGGGAGGTGTCATGCACCTTCCTTGTCCTCCCCAGAGAAGCAGTGAAGACAAGAGGATCAGGGGCATTGAGCCCCACTGCCTGATTTAGGATCACCACTTACTTACCTTGTGTGGCCTTCAGTCACGTACTTAGCTTCTCTGGTTCTCATCCTTTTCCTCTGTAAAATGCGGGTGGAATAGTATCTACTTCATAGGATTTTTGTGGGGAATAAATGAGAAAATGCATGTCAAGTGTTTAGAAAAGTGGCTGATGCACAGTAAGTGCTAAAAACTCTTTAGGATGTAATAAGGGTATTAAAAGATATCTTCTTTAGATACCAACTTCAGATCAAGATGCTTAATTTTTAAATGTCACAGTAACTATTTCCAGTTTAATATGAAACCAGAAAGCCCTATTGAAGATGTAATGTCACTACCCTAAAAATGGTTTTAAGTTTTCTTCTAGTATTTACCTACTTAACATTTTATATTGTTTTTACCCATTGTATAAACACATTTAAAAGCCAAGATTAATTTTTTGTGTTGGCCAGATTAATGGAGAAAACAGACTTTGGTGGGTTTTTTTTCCCCCATTTGCATTTTCTTAGTTTCAAATCTTTCAGTAGACGAAAGTCTTTGCATCAGATCAGCCACCATTAGATGCTTGGATGAATCCAGGTCTGAGGTCCTGCTTAACAGCTCTGCAGGATCCTTTGAATTCTGACCTACCTGTAAGAACTGTTATAAATGGTGCCCACAGCAACAAACTTCATAAATGATGGTGGATGTATCCCATGTGTTCCCTATGTTGTTACTTCACCGTTGCCCCGGCTATCATCTGTGGGTACCATTACCTCCTTGTGATCTATTTTTAACAGGTTTCTAATCCTTTCAGAAAAGTCATCTGACTCAACAGAATGAATATCTGGTCAGTCAGCAACCATCTAAGAGCCCGATGACCAGTCCCAGTGCTAGTGGTTGTATTGAGGATGGGGACTGGGAGAGAAGGTCAAAGGGGGATGACCCAACCTATAAACACTGTTCTGGGGACATTTGCCTTCTTTAGGCAGAGCCTCTTTAGGAAGAGCCAGGCACACACACACTAATAAGGTACTGGGTCACTTCTACAGTGCTTTGACCATTAACAATGAAATAAAACTTTGGGTTTTTTATAAAATATCTCTTAATATTTTAAAAGTTGAGCTTTTTGCTCTTGTGAATTGAATTCAACTCACAAAGGTAAATATTTCCCCTTTCATCTTATGTCAGTGACTCATGTGAAATTCTTCTAGAACATAAGAATGTCATCAGAACCTGCAGCTGCTTCTGCATGAGATTTCTGCAACAAGAAACTGGATGTGGATTTTAACCACTGTTGTTTTGGGCTTATATTCACATTCATTTGCTTTTTACTTTAATATTGATCACTAAAAGTGGGTGCCCATATTAGTACTCCTCAAATTGTTTTGGGAAGCTTGACATTTTCTTTAAGGAAAATGTTAGTTTAGCTGCTAAAACTAAGAAAATGGCTGTTGGGCAGTTAGCAGCTTATTCTTGCCTAGTCAGGTTTTAAAACCTGTGCAAAAAGTAAGGTCTCACATATTAACTGTTCTCTTGTCCAGATGGTAATTGTAGTGAATTTGTTTATAAAAAAAAAATTTTTTTAACGTTTATTTATTTTTGAGACAGAGAGAGACAGAGCATGAACGAGGGCGGGTCAGAGAGAGGGAGACACAGAATCTGAAACAGGCTCCAGGCTCTAGGCTCTGAGCCGTCAGCACAGAGCCTGACGCGGATCTCGAACTCATGGACCGCGAGATCATGACCTGAGCCGAAGTCGGACGCTTAACTGAGCCACCCAGGCGCCCCCTGAATTTGTTTATAATTAGTAAATTCCTGTGGGTTCGTAGGAGTCTGCAAAAGGGTAATCTCCCATTACCCCCTGAAATATTCTTAGGGAAGGAGCATTCCCAGCTCAGAGAACACTTTCCACGTATTTTGCCTTTAGCCAAAGTTGAAGGTTTTCTTTGAAAATATCCCAAAGAGTTTGCCTTTTCTGGAATATTGCTCTTAAAGGGCTCTTGATGAAATGGCAAGTTCAAGAACACTTCTCTTGAGAAACTGGAGAGCCATGGGGTCAGGGCCAAGGGTCATCTGCGTATTCTAGATACTAAGCCTGGTACGCAGGAAATGTTCTGTGTACAGCTATGAAAAAAGCAATTTTTGTATTGAGTTAGCTCATGGTTTCTCCCCTCCCCACCTTAATGGGGAAGCTTCTTAGTCTGGGATACCATCTGATGCCACTTAAGATGTTGGTGGAAGGTATAACAGATCTAACTCTCTAAACCCCACGAGGAGGAGCTCTCATTGTCCCTAAATGTCCAAGTGCACTTTGGGCCACATTTTCAGAAACAACCATTTAAAGTACCACTTCTTAACTTCTTTGGGGCCCATCGGAAATCTTTTGAAGGTGTGAGTACTCACTGCAGAAATTGCACAAATGCAGTTTTGCATATGGTTTCCTTGAGGCCATGAAATTGGTTTAAGAAGCCCTGCTTTCAAGAACAGTAAGTAGAACTTTATCTAGATGTTTAAAGTTATTCCCAGCAGCTTTTACAATCCAAGAACTGTTTTGTTTTCCCAGTTATCAGCCTGTTAAACAAAATGGCTCTTCATCCTCTATAGACAGGTGGGCGATGTTTTAGCCATTGCGCTTGGTCAGCAGCACCATTTGTGCTGCTGGCATGGTTAATGCCAGTGTATACAACTGGCTCACTGCTCTACCCTGTGCTCTTATAGGCCTGTCAAGTTGTATAATCAGTCCCTGGAATATTTATTAACACCTAGTATACGTTAAGCATATAAAGTCAACAAAGAAAACTGGAATAACTTGGGAAGGAAAATTAAAACATTTTTACCAACCTAAGCAACTCTCATCTGAGGATAGTTGGCATTTATCAGTCTGTGGTTAGAGCAGTAAGTCTGTAAGAAAGAAATTAAATAAAATATTAATCTCTGGGTAACTGAACACCTTAGTTTAATTTACTGAAAAATATTTTTTATTGAGTGGTGCCTGGGTGACTCAGTTAAGCATCCAACCTTGATTTCCGCTCAGGTTATGATCTCACGGCTCGGGAGTTCAAGCCCTGCATCAGGCTCTGCACTGAGGGTTTGGAACCTGCTTGGGAATCTCTCTCTCTCTGCCCCTCCCCACTTCCTCCTCTCTCTCAAAATAAAATATTTTTTTGAGACATAATTCACATAAAATTCACCCCTTTAAAGGTGTACCATTCAGTGGTCTTCAGTAAATTCAGAGTTGTACAACCATCACTATTATCTGATTCCAAAATATTGTCATGACCCCAAACAGAAACTCTGTACCCCCATTAGTAGTCACTCTCATTATCCCTTTTCCCCAGACCCTGGCAAGCCTTAATCTACTTTCTGACCATGGATTTACCTATTCTAAACATTGCATATAAACAGAATCCTACCACATGTGGCCTTTTTTGTCTGGATTCTTTTAGTTAACTTAATGTTTCCAAGGTTTGTGTTATAGCATGTATCAGTACTTCATTCCTTTTTATTGCCAAATAATATTCCATTGTATGGATTTACCACATTTTGTTTATCCATTCATCAGTTGATGGGCATACGGCTTTCTATTTTTTTTTGCTATTGTAAATAATGCTGCTGTGAGCATTTGTGTACAAGTTTTTGTGTGGACATAATTTTTTCAGTTCCTTTTGGTATATACTTAGGACTGTAATTGCTGGGTCATATAGTAACTGTAACTTTTGGAGAAACTGCCACTGTTTGCCAGAGCAGCTGCACTGGCAGCTGTAATTTCTCCACATCCTTGTCAATCTTGTTATTTTCCCATTTTTCTTTTTTAATAGCCAACTTAGTACACGTGAAGTGGTATCTCACTGTGGTTTTGACTTGCATTTCCTTAATGACAAATGATTTTGAACATCTTTCATGTGCTTGTTGGTCATTTATGTATCTTCTTTGGAGAAAAATCTATTGAAATCTTTTATCTGTTTTATTTAAAGAGAGCATGGGCTGGGAAGGGACAGAGAGGGAGACAGAGAATTCCAAGCAGGTTTCATGCCCAGTGTGGAGCCCAACACAGGGCTCAATCCCACGACTACGAGATCATCACCTGAGCTGGAGTCAAAAGCTCAACTGACTGAACCACCCAGGTGCCCCTTTGTTGTTAAATTTTACATGTTCTCTCTGTATTCTGGACCCTAGACCCTTATCAGATCCATGATTTGTAAATATTTTTTCCTGTTCTGTGCATTGCCTTTTTACTTTCTTGATAGTCATCTGAAGCGCAAAAGTTCCTAAACTTAAAATCCAATTCACATGTTTTTTCCTTTGGTTGCTTACCCTTTTTCAGTGTCCTAGCTAGAGGAACATTGCTTAATCCAAGGTCATGAACTTTTTACACCTGCATTTTCTTCAAAGAGTTTTATAATTATAGCTCTTATATCTATGTCTTTGATATATTTTGAGTTCATTTTTGTATATGATGTGAGGTAGAAGTAAGTAAACTTTATCTTTTAGAACAGTTTGAGATTTATGGAAAAACTGGGAATATAGTAGAGTTTTCCCTGTTAATATGTTAGTATGGTCTATTTGTTACAATTAACAATGCTGATACATGTTATTAACTAGAGTCCATGCTTTACTTACCTGTCCTTTATTTTATCTAATGTCCTTTTTCTGTTCCAGGATCCCATCTGGGATTCCACATTCAATTTGTCATCCTCTCTCCTTAGTCTCCCCATTTCCCTTTTGTAAGACTGTTTGTTACCTTTGTGAAAATATTTTTTTTGATTCCCCACAAATAGAACATTTGGTCCTCCAGCATGTTTTGTGGCTATGTTAAAATGTTAAATCTTTTCCAGTTGACTCCTAAATAAATCAGTAAAATCATGAGTTTCAACAGATAGCTGTAGTAGTAATAGAAAACGCCTATCACTTGGGCTCCCTGTTAACCTTTGGGGATTAAAAGTTTCAAACAAAGCCTTATTGTTTAGAAATTTGAGTATATGAAAGCATACATATTTAAGTATAAAATATATTGCCCTTAGTTTAATAGTATACTAGGGTTCAGTTCAATATTTGTATTTGAGGGTGGTGGAGTAAGGGAATATGAAATAATCTTTGGGTTGCTTCTAATAACAGAAAATTGCTTTGCAATATTTTCTCCTGTAGTATATGTATAAGTATTTCCTGTATTGTAAGATCTTTCCTGTTTCTGCTGGAAAATGTTTTAAGCATTCCTGTCCTCAGGATTTCTTTCTTGTAATATTTACTTCATTGTAACTGCTATTGGTCCATCCACCCTTCCTCCACCCACTGCCAAATTTGTGTCACCCTGCGCCACTGACACCGCACTTGCCCTGTAGATTTCACTGGACTTGAGTCATTACTGATGATTTCTAGGTTGTAGGTCGTTGCTTTGACAATTTTTTCAGAATTTCGGGCCTTCTCTAGATACTTTCTTATATTTGGAATTTTGTTTATCTCAGACTTCTTCATTTTTCTAGATATTTCTTCCCAAATTATTTGTTTATAATTCATAAATCCTAAAACAATGCAAATGCATGATTGATAATCTGGTTTTAAAAATTAAAATGTCATCTGGGCATAGGGCATTTTGCGATCATGGAGAAAATATTTAGATGCTTCAAGTGTCTGAAGACGCTGAGTGAACTCATGGCATGCTTACGTGCCATGATTCCTATAGGCTGAAAGGGTAAATCCCTTCCTCCATATTTACCCCAAGATATGGGAAGCAGTGATCAGAGCAGCAGCAAGCATTCTATTGTGAGGCTTGCAGAGGCCCCGGCACAGTGGTATGTATATACTTTTTGCAAGGCAGTTGTAGCGTTTTACTGGTAGTGAAAGGTTGGGAATTGCCTTTTTTACTTTATCGTAAAAGTATTGAAATGTAAATAAAAAGGCCGTGGGTTTTTGTGTATATGCAGGTGTATGAGCAGATGTGTGTGCATTAACACATAGGTATATATGTGCATGTGTAATTGCACATGGTTCCTAGTTCTGAGAGAACCGAGAAGCAAATGGGAATATTTAGTTCCCAGACCTTGGTTTCTGATACCATGCTTCACTTAAAGGAACTCAGATTTCTCAAAGAAAATGGCTGACACTAGGGCTAGGATGGTACAAGATAAGACAGAAGTAAGGAAGGGCTTTTTAGAAAATGATGGGGAATGTACAGAGGACCCAGGAACCAGCTTGAAGAGGCTCCTAATTTGAGTCCCTAAACAATTAAGGGCATTAATGAATTATAGACCATTGGAAAAATTAGGTATCTGTGAGCCCATGCCAATAATAGGTAAACACACAGGGAGGGGAAAAGGGAGGATTAGTGTTTGCCCTACCAGTGAAATGCCAAGTGCTGACTGGTCAATATGGAGAGAGGCCTAGAGTTGGGAAATCAAGATCAATTTGGGCAAGATTCATCAATAGATGCTAAATTTAGGGGGAAATTTTGATGAAGACCAGGATATTTGCAGTCTCCCTACAGACCACATACTGCCACTACTAAGCAGCAGATGGACATCACAGGTGTCCAGAGGTGATGCTCTGAGATGGACACAACATCTCTGGGGTTAGTATTCTCTTCCTTGGATACTTAACCTCAATCTAATCATGAGGAAACAGTAGATAAATCCAAAATGAATAATGTTCTCTTAGAAAAAAAAAAAAAAAGGCTGCACTCTGTAGAAAAGTCAGTGTCATCGAAGACAAAAGTTGTAGAGATGTTCCAGTTGTAGAAATGTTCCAAAGAAATAGGACAACCAATATCTGATTCTAGACTGGGTCCTGTGTTGGAGGGTAAAACAATATAAAGGACCTTGTTGGGTCAATT
Organism: Panthera onca; assembly: GCF_046562875.1. Lineage (NCBI taxonomy): Eukaryota > Metazoa > Chordata > Mammalia > Carnivora > Felidae > Panthera > Panthera onca. Next base: position 20,621,043 of record NC_138350.1, read on the forward strand.
GACAAATTGGAATCTGGAGGGGTAGGTTAGATAAAAGTATCATTTATAATTGTATAAAACTGACAGCCCTTTTTAACTAGGTTCTTCACAAGTAAGCCCTTAGGCCCTCAGGCATGTGTTGTTTGTAATGGATTTGCCTCTCTCTTAGGCATCTGCAATGATACAGGCCAAGCATAATCCTTGGGAGAATGGTAAAACTAGTCACTCAAATTATTTTTTATAAGGCTTAATTTTCTCGTGGAACCAGATAAGAGACTATGAAAGAGTATCCTCATTCTTAGGAAATAAGCACTGAAGTACTGAGGAGTAACCCTTATATGGTTTAAAACAAAAACAAAAAAAGGTGTGGGGAACCCAAATGCTAAAGTAAAATGTTAACAGGCAGATCAGATAAATGGTAAATGGATGTGTGCTTTGTGCTTTTTTTCCTCTGCAAATTTATGTTAAAACTATCTACTTGTAAGTTGGCCTCTAATACATTTAAGAGTAGAAAAATCAACTGGAAATTTTATTTAAGCCTGAAGCTTCCGTACCTTGATGAGCATTCAGTGTGGTCGACTATAACTATGTCATTGGATGGCAATTTGTGAGAGAATTGTTTTAGAAAAAAGCTAATCACTATTATTTGCCAATTCTGCTTGAGCATCTTCTTGTAAGAATCTTGAGCTAACTCCAGTCCTTTCTGGAATAAGTCAAGGCATAAAAAAATAAGAACTGTGTGACATGCTTAAGATAGGCACTCCAGTCGTTACTGAGAACAAATATAAGTTGAAAATATGTGGCATGAGAAATATTACTCAAAATCACCATTTGGTTTCTCTTTCCAGGAGGAGCTCTTGGATATAAAAGAACGCCCTCATTCCAAACAGAGGCCATCATGCCTCTCTGAAAAATATGACAGGTATGGGTGAAGGGGGAGCGGAGTGCTCCTCCTAGTCAACGTCTTGTTTACCAAACATGGTAATTTAAGAATTGTTTTGGAGTTTTTTGGTAGAATGATGAGTGGGGGAGACTTCAGGGATAATGATTTAGGGCTTCTACACAAATATATCATAGATAAGTTATCAACTAAATAGCTTCCTGCATTGTCCTCATTGGTTTCATTATTAATTAGCTTTAAACTATTCAAAAATTTGAGGGGATGCCTGGGTGGCTCAGTCAGTTGTCTAACTGTTGATTTCAGCTCAGATCATGATCTCACAGTTGTAGGATCGAGCCCTGTATTGGGCTGTGTGCTGACAGCACAGAGCCTGCTTGGGATTCTCGGTCTCCCTGTCTCTTTTCCCCTTACTGCTTCTGTGCGTGCACTCTCTCATACGAGTGCTCTCTAAATAAACATTAAAAAATTTTTTTGAGCTTTACAGGACTCTAAGGACAACTAACCCAATTCCCTTTCAACAAACTGATAATGAAACTAAAGTTAGAAAATGACTTGGTCAGAGACACATAGTGAGAAAGCAATTTTAAGAGTTAAACACATGAGTCCTCTCCAGGGTCTTCTGTCAGTGGTGGTTTTCACACTGTACTTTGGGGGTCCTTCAAGGGCCTGCCCAGAGAAAGCTGATCAGGAGGACTCTGAGCCATGTAGCATTGCCCCATCCTTCCTGTTCCCAAATGAAAAAACCATTCAGCCATTCAGACGAGCCCTTTTGCATCTTGGGCTGCTTCATAAGCAGAACCCTTTGGTTTGAGAAGACTAGAGCCAAATTACGGTCTGAAAATGTTTACAATCACCCTACATTGCACTTGTTATGGTCATCTTAAGACTATAAGGTCACTTCTTAAATATCAAGGTAAATGGTTCATATGGCCCACATTTATAACATATAAAGTATATTATGTTTAGTTTCTTTGTTGAATAGGGCATACTGTTTTTATTTGTATATCTACTCCTCAGAAGGTTGCTAAGTCTGGACTCCTCACCATTTTCTGCTGATGAAGATGATACTTGAATAAAGGCGGTTCCAGTTGGTTAGGATTTTTTGATAAGTCTCAGATAAGCTGTTGTTTGGGTTTTTTCCTTCATTAAAGCTGTCAATCTTTTTTATGCCTCAAGTTGAATTTTCTTAGATCTATTTCTTCTTGGCATAAAATAAAATTATGGTACACATACTTTCATTCTAAATTTTTTAAATATATTTTTTTTAATATTTATTTTTGAGAGAAAATGAGAGAGCGCAAATGGGAGGGGCAAAGAGAGAGGGAGATACGGAATCTGAAGCTAGGCTCTGAGCTGTCAGCACAGGGCTCAAATCCACAAACCGTGAGATCATGACCTGAGCCAAAGTCAGACGCTTAACTGACTGAGCCACCCTGGCGCCCCTACTCACTTTTATTCTAAGTAAAGATGTGCTAGTAATAGTAATGAAAATAAGAGAGAAAGAGGAAAGAGCTTGTCATCCTGTTATTTCTCTTCTCAGAATTAAAATTTGTTTGATTCTTAAACTCCAAATAATCCTCACAACATACCAGAAGACAGGTGATATTTCCTTTATTGTGAGGTGTTAGAGATGGAGAGGTTGACTCACTTATTCAAGAGATGTTCAGTTGGAACCTGTTAGGTGGCAAATACTATGTCAGGTACTATCAGAAATTGCCTTAATGGAACATTGGTCCGTGGAAGGATACAGTCAAATACTCAAGAGTTTATCATTACCACCATTATAGACTGTGAAGGACAAGTGCAGAGTACCCTGCTAGTGTATAGCACAGCCTGGTCTAGTCTGGGGTTTGGGAAGTCCTTTGAAAAGAATAGTGAAGGGCATAGCTTATTAACTTGTCCTGGAGGTCCATGGTGGTAATGGCAAAACTAGAATTTGATCCCAAATCGTTGGGCTGTAACGTTTCTGCTTTGCACACTGTACCAACTGCCACCTTATCATTAGGGAGTAACATAATAGAACCCAAAGCACACACTTTACATTATTAAGAGCCTTTAGGGAGGGGCACCCGGGTGGCTCAGTTGGTTAAGCGTCCGACTTTGGCTCAGGTCATGATCTCGTGGTCCGTGAGTTCGAGACCCACGTTGGGCTCTGTGCTGACAGCTCAGAGCCTGGAGCCTGCTTCTGTTTCTGTGTCTCCCTCTCTCTCTGCCCCTCCCCCATTCGCGCTCTGTCTCTCTATGCTTTTCAAAAATGAATAAATGTTGGGGCGCCTGGGTGGCTCAGTCGGTTAAGCAGCCGACTTCGGCTCAGGTCACGATCTCGCGGTCCGTGAGTTCGAGCCCCGCGTCGGGCTCTGTGCTGACAGCTCAGAGCCTGGAGCCTGTTTCAGATTCTGTGTCTCTCTCTCTCTCTGCCCCTCCCCTGTTCATGCTCTGTCTCTCTCTGTCTCAAAAATAAATAAACGTTAAAAAAAAATTAAAAAAAAAAAACACAAAAATGAATAAATGTTAAAAAAAAATTTTTTTTTTAAACCTTTGGGGAAAAACTAAGACTGTGTAGAAATTCTGGAAAGTACACACCAAGCATTCTAGGCACTACTTCTAGAGAGATGTTTTTCTCCCTCCCTTACACTAATCTGCAGTAAACTGGGTTTTTTCTTCCATTGTGTTAATCTTCAATAAACTAATCCATATTATGGAGCATGTTTTTTGTATAGGACAGGCATAGTTACTGTAATCCATATGCACCCCAAGGTTTGTGATCTGATGTTTCATTTATACACAGATCACTGGTTTTCAAGTGACTATTGGTGTTGCATGAAAAACAGCAAAATATTAATTAATACAGATCTTCCTCAACTTAACAATGGTATATGTCCCAATAAACCCTCATAAGGGGTGCCTGGGTGGCTCAGTTGGTTAAGCATCCGACTTCGGCTCAGGTCATGATCTCACAGTCCGTGAGTTCAAGCCCCGTGTCAGGCTCTGTGCTGACAGCTCAGAGCCTGGAGCCTGCTTCAGATTCTGTGTCTCCCTCTCTCTGTGCCCCTCCCTGCTCATGCTCTGTCTCTCTCTTTCTCAAAAATAAATAAATAAAACATTAAAAAAGATTTTTTTTAAATAAATAAACCCATCATAAGTTGAAAATATTATTAGTCGAAAATGCATTTAATATACCTCACCTACTAAACATCATAGCTTACTCTAGTCTGCCTTAAAAGTGCTCAGAACACTTACACTAGCCTACAGTTGGGCAGTCATCGAACACAAAGCCTATTTTATAATGCAGTGTTAAATATCTCATATAATTTATTGAATACTGTACTGAGGGGCTCCTGGATGGCTCAGTCAGTTAAATGTCTGACTTCAGCTCAGGTCATCATCTCATAGCTTGTGAGTTCGAGCCCCGCATCAGGCTCTGCGCCAACAGCTCAAAGCCTGGAGCCTGCTTCAGATTCTGTGTCTCCCTCTCTCTGTCCCTCTCCTGCTTGCACTCTGTCTCTCTCTCTCAAAAATAAAAACATTTAAAAAAATTAAAAATATATATATATGAATACTGAAAGTAAAAAACAGAATGGTTGGGTACAGAATGGTGTGGTTTACTCTTGTATTCACGTTGGCTGACTAGGAGTTGTGGCTTACTGCTGGTACACAGCATCACAAGAGGTTATTGGATCACATGTTGCTAGCCTGGGAAAAGATCAAACTTCAAAATTCAAAGCACAGTTTCTGCTGAATGTGTACCATTGAAAAATGGAACCATCTTTAGTTGAACCACAGGGACTGTCTGTAGCTGTTTTTGTTTCCATCTTGAAAGAGCTAACCATTCTAATGGTATCCATGAAGTTTTAAATTGGAAAGGGGTTTCCATGACTTACTGCCTGAAGAAGTTTAGAAATCAGACCACACATGTAATCTATGGGTGTAAGTGTTAACTGTTGGTACCCTTTGACTTATTATAGTGATGGCGTCTGGGACCCTGAAAAGTGGCATGCCTCTCTCTATCCAGCTTCAGGGAGGAACTCACCAGTGGAAAGTCTGAAGAAAGAGTTGGATTCAGACCGGCCTTCCCTTGTGCGCAGGATAGTAGGTGAGCATGTAGAAGTGGGGCAACAATTTTGGAGACAGTGTTCTTTGCTGCTAGTTTCATTCTTAGTGGAGAGTTTTATTCAGGGAAAATGTCATGATCAGGAAACTGATTTATCAGTTGGGTTTTTCCTGATTAGCAGAGAAAAATCTTGGCCTTCCTATATAGCAGTGACAAGTAGACCGTATTAGACTATGTGCTTTTGGAATTAAAAGTACTGATGTTTTTCATCGATAGGGTAACTGAGTAAGGGTAGCGAGCATGGTAGTGAGCATAATGCTGTGCTGGAAATCTGGTTCTGCTTAGTCTTATATATGAGACCTAGTCCTCAGTTATTAAACAGTCTGGCAGTTCTTAATAGTAGATTACAATTTTAATACAGGGTTTGGATATGATTTGAGACTGGACTGAAGTTAGATTTTCCGTACCTTTACTGATTTAAACCAGAAAAGATACTGAAGAGTGAAATGGAGGCTGGCAGTATAGAAACTAGTCAAGGAACTTGTTGCAGAGGGAGCTTCTTTTGTGATAAGTGGAAATACCATCATAAAACAAATTTGGAACTGGCAAAGAAGATAGGGGTGACTCTACCTTGAGATATTTGATCCTTCTGCACAATTGTACAGTATGCTTAGTGCAGTAATTTTAGGAGAATCAAACAATTTTAGGAGAATCATCAAAGATGTGCATGGAGATTTTATTAAGTGATGAAAACTAGACAACTTAAATGGCCAGTGGTAGAAACGGTTTGTGTAAACTTTGGTACATCCATATGTAGGAGTATTAAACTGTAAATTGGAAGCTTGTCCATACTGTGTCTGGTTTTTGGAAAACATGGAGACACTACACGGAAATTCTGGAGAAGTACATACCATTTTAGGTATTATTTCTGGTGAGAATATTAAAGGAGCTTTTCCTTACTTGGACTACAGTTTTCTGGTTTTTCTAGGAAGAATTTTAGTGTGGTGCCATGTTTGATTTTCTTACACCTTTATTGAGATATAATTGACCTACAATAGACTGCACATAAAGTGTACAATTTGATGTTTTGACAGTGTATACACCTGTGAAACCATTACCACAATCAAAGGAATAAGCATTTCCATCATGCCCAAAAGTTCTCTAGTATCTCTGTGAGTCCCAACTCCTACTTCCCACCCCTCCAGCCAAGCACTGATTTGCTTTCTATCACTACAGATTAGTTTACATTTCCTAGAATTCATTATAAATAGAATTCTACGGTATACACTCTTTGGGTAGCTTCTTTCACTCAGAATAGTTATTTTAAGATCCAGTCGTGATGTTGGGTGTATAGTTCCTTTTTATTGACTAGTTGTATTCCATTGTATGAATTCACAGTTTATCCATATATCTGTTGGTGAACATTTGAGTTGTTTCCAGTTTTTGACAATTAACCAAAACTATGAATATTCATATACAATTCTCTATATAGGCATACACTTTTTTCTTGGGTAAATACCTAAGAGTAAAATGACTGGGTCCTATAGTTAATGTATGTTTAACGTTTTGAGAAACTGCCAAGCTGTTTTCCAACATGGCTATACCACCTTACGTTTCTGGCAGCAGTGTATGAGAGTTCTGTTTGTTCCACATTCTTGTCACCACTTAGAATGATGAGTCTTTGCGACTTTAGCCAATCTAATAGATGTGTAGTGGTATCACGTTATGGTTGAATTTGCATTTCCCTAATGACTAATGATGTTGAGTATCTTTTCATATGTTTATTTGCCATCCAGATACCTCTTTAATGTTTGGTCAAAGCACTTATCCATTTTTAAATCCGATTGTGTTTTAAATTTGAAGAGTTTTTATACATACTGGATATAGGTCTGTCATTTATCACATGTACACTTCTAAATATTTTCTCCCAGTCTGTGGCTTGTTTTTGCATTCTCAGAATAGTACCTTGCAAAGAGCAGAAGTTTTAAACTTTGATCAATCCCAGTTTATCTTTTTTTTTTTTTTTTTTTTTTAAATGTTTGAGAGAGACAGAGACCGAGCACAAGTGGGAAGGACAGAGAAAGAGAGACACAGAATCCGAAGCAGGCTCCAGGCTCCAAGCTGTTAGCACAGAGCCCAATGTGGGGCTCAAAGTCACAAGCCGTAAGATTTTGACCTGAGCCGAAGTCAGATGCCCAACTGACTGAGCCACCCAGGCGCCCTGCTTTTTCTTCTTTTTAGTGGGTTGTGCTCTTGGTGTTGTGCCTGAGAAAACTCTGCTTAACCCAATGTCACAAAGATTTTCTCTTATATTTTCTTCTAGAAGTTTTCTATCATTAGATAGTTTAGATCTATGATCTATTTTGTGTTTTTTATGTGGTACCAGGTATCAGTTCAAGTTCTTCGTATGGGTATACACCTATTAAATACCATTTGTTGAAGAAACACTTTAACCTGTTTTTGAAACACTTCAACTTTTCAGTTATTCTTTCAAATACTGACACCTAGTATAGTTTTTTAATTGACAAGATATTTTCTAATACATAAGGTCTTAGGGATTGTGGAGAGTAATCCTGGAAAATCATTATGAAGTACATTTATTGCTCCAAAGAGAAAAAGCAAAAGACTCAGTCTTATTTAAATATGTAATGTACATATTACTCTGTAACTATTTCAGTGGTAATTCTTTTCCAATACTCTCACCACCACTAGTCATGGACATACCAGTGAGAAAATAAAAATACCCTACTGGTTTGCTTAACTTTCCCTTTCTGCCACCTTTCCAGATCCACGAGAGCGTGTGAAAGAAGATGACTTAGATGTTGTTCTCAGCCCACAGAGACGAAGCTTTGGAGGGGGCTGCCATGTGACAGCCGCTGTTAGTTCCCGGCACTCAGGAAGTCCATTGGAAAAAGACAGTGATGGGCTTCGCCTGCTTGGCGGACGAAGGATTGGCAGTGGAAGAATAATCTCTGCTCGGACCTTTGAGAAGGATCACCGACTCAGTGATAAGGACCTGCGGGACTTAAGAGACCGAGATCGAGAGAGGGACTATAAGGACAAGCGATTTAGGGTTTGTCTTCTAGATCCTCTGGCCCCTCATGTGCTTAGGGACTTGATATGCACTTTGTTTATACCAGGTTATTTTGAGATGCTGGATGAACAGAGCCCATTCTTAAGCCAGATAGAGAGGAGCAGAAAGAGGGCTGGAGGTGGGGTGGGGTGGGGGTGGGGGTGCTTCAAGTCTGCAGCATAGTATCTTCATTACATTATTGAGCATTACCTAATTCATCAAGACCTTGACTGAGGTAGAAATGCCTTAACTAGAACCTTATTTTTTATCTTGATTGTGTACTTTTCCAGAGGGAGTTTGGGGATAGTAAGCGTGTCTTTGGTGAGCGAAGAAGAAATGATTCCTACACAGAAGAAGAACCAGAATGGTTCTCAGCTGGACCCACAAGTCAGTCTGAAACCATTGAGCTGACTGGCTTTGATGATAAGATACTGGAAGAAGATCACAAGGGGAGAAAAAGAACAAGGCGACGGACAGCCTCTGTGAAGGAAGGTCAGCAAAAACTTTGAGAGGGGAGCTCACTGTTCTAAAATGAGATGTGCTTGTAATTGGCCTGAATGTGCACTTAGGAACAACTGTACCCATTGCAAGGAAGTAGCAAGTTTCTAACATTGCAGCCTGATTTTGAAGCTGCTAAGTTTGAATTTATTAGGTGTGGATACTGTATCCTCAGCTTGTTCTGCCTGTGGTGCTAAACAGAAAAGTCTCACATTCCCCTGTAAGAGTACTGTGTACATAAAAGGGTTCCCCAGAGATAAGAAATGTGGTAAAAATAGTGGAGGAGTTTCATTCATTGAGCACTAGACCCAGTGGTAAGTGTTTTGTCTGTGTAATCCTACTTCTAACAACCCTATGAGGTAGGTACTTCTTTCCCCATCTTGTGGATGAGCAAAGGGAGGCACAGAAGGCTTGAGTGATTTGTCTGTGGACACTAACAAAGTAAGTAGTGAAATTGGGAATTGAGCAACTTCTTTTGTACTTCAGAGGCCCACCTTTTTCACCATACTGTTAGACTTCCTACGTCAATTGTTTGTGACTTGGCTTCTCCCAGACTCAGTCAACTATGAGATAAGGTCAGGTAGCTCCCATACTAAACTGAAAAGCCAGAGTTAACAGTGTGAGAGGTGCCTGGTGCAGAGTTGGGGGGTCCCATTAGTCATTTTCCAGTAGCCTGGCTTTGAGGTGGCCAGGCCGGCTAGCCTGGATTTGAGTATTGGGGCAGTTGCTTACAAAACGGATAATCTTTGATAAAACTCTTTATAGGTGGACTTGTTTCTTTGTAAGATGAAGACAGTGCCTACTCTATAACTTTAAGGGTTACTCTTAGCATTAAAGATTGAATGTGAACATCAGAGCTCAGCCTCTTGTGGGCACTTCTTCAGTAAATTCCAGTTCTCTTCAGCCTTCACGTTTAGTTGGAAAATACCTTTTGGCAGCTACTAGGCAACAAAAGTGGAGAGCTATTTTAGAAGTGCCTGGCTGGCTTAGTTGGTAAAGTGTGCCACTCATGATCTCAGGGTTATGAGTTTAGGCCCCACATTGGGTGTAGAGATTACTTAAAAAAAAAAAAAAAAAAAAAAAAAAAAAGAAAGCTATTTTGATACATAAATGTGTAGTGCCACCTTAAAATTATAAGGCTAAGATATATTCGCGTAGAAAATGAGCTAGTGGAATTTAAGAGAAAGGAAAGGGAGAAATCACTTGTCTTTTTTTTTTTTTTTTTTGTAATATCTTTAAAATACCGTAGACATTACCATTATCTTTATGCTGTTACACGTTGTTCCCTAGAGTGATGCACGACATCAGTGGGTAACTTGTAAAGCTTTGCTCTTAAATAACCTTTGAGACATGGCTTTGTGTCATTCTCAGGCTAACGAGCACCAGCCCAGTGTGGTCTTTTCACATAATGATAAAGATAAGGCTTCTGGTGAAAAGAAGCACATGTTTTCATAACTCAACTGCAATGTGAATTTCTACCATTCTTGTATCAACAAGTGGATGAACCAAAAGGAGTGAGAGTATCACCTCCTTACTTTATAGATACAGAGAGAGACAGGCCTGGAAGAGGGGACAACCCAAGACCCTGTCACATGGATTTCATGGCAGAGCCCCATGTGGAATCCGGGAGTCCTAGCTCACTCATCCCAGTAGTTAATTGCCAGTGGTCCCTAGGCTGTCCTAACCACTGTATTTAGGATAAACAGGTACCCCGTAATTTCATCTTGGCTACAAAAATGAAGGGAGGGATGATGAGTGCCTTTTAGTCCAGTTTTTATTTGTATTCTAACTTTACCCTGAATTTTTGTTTAATGTTTATTTTGAGAGAGCACGTGCATATGCACACACAAGCGGAGAGGGCAAAGAGAGAGGGGGAGAGAGAACCCCAAGCAGGCTCCATGCTGAGTGTGGAGCCCAGCCCAACAACTGTGAGTTCATGACCTGAGCTGAAATCAAGAGTCAGACACTTAACTGACTGAGCCACCAAGGCCACCCTTCCCTGAATTTTTTATGTAGCAGTTCTCTGCAGGCACATACTAGTGCTGGCAGTGTAGCAGTTAATAGGACAAACATGTTCACTGCCTGTATGATTTTAAAATTGATGTGTATTGAGTACTCACTTTAGACAGGTGATGCATATATGGTAATATTAACGAAACAATTTGAATGTGCATTACACCTGTAACCAGAAAATAAATTATGTAGAAGTCAGAAATAGCTAAATCCCTCCATTGATAGAAAATTTCAGTTTTTCTCTCTAATGAAAGTATGTGGTCCTTCTGAATGTGGTAAAACTTGCCCCTATTATCTTTTCTGGGCCTCTGCCTTTTGAGTCTACCATGATAAATGGCCAGTTGTGTTTGTCTACTAGTGCATATTCCTACCCACTCATACCCACTCTCAGTTGACAGACCCTGTCTGCTTTCCAGAAACCTTGACACTGGCATAAAATTGCATGTGGAACATTCTGCTATCTGCAAAAGCTATTTATCTGTTAAGAGATCTTCTCATCTCAACACAAAATAAAGGCATAGGAGAAATATTAAAATTTCTTTTGTAAATGTATGAACCAAGTACATACTCTTGTTTCTGGCTTTCATCCTTAAGTTGGGACCCAAAACTACAGCAAAATGTATTATCACTTGTCGATCCTGAGGTGGGCTGGCAGGTTCTGCTTAGTAAAATGGATCAGGCAGAAGCACTGCTCTAATGGAAAAGGACACAAACTGGGCATTGATTAGGCTATTGTTAATTCTTCTAGGGCCCAATTTCTTTGTAAAGTGAGGATACCTCCACCAAATAGTCATTTTAGTTTAAATGTCAGTTTTTAAGGGATAGTATTTGCTTCTCTTTTCAGTAAGTATGTTCTAACCCACTGGAGACTGCTGATTGCTTTATCGATGGCTCACAAACCTTGTCTGTTTCACTGGTTGTCAGAAGGCTCACAGTAGTTAGATGGCAGCCACCCCTGTGGAGGAGCAGTGCTGCTGTAATACTCAGAGCTTGGTGTGGAAGAGTATAGGTGGCCATCTTAGGGTTAAAGCTTCTGCCACTTGGCTAGTATTGAGACCTTGGGTAAGCAAGCCACTTAACCCTTTAGTTATTGAATTCCCTGCTTTGCTGTGCAGTGTTTGAAGCATTACTGGAATGAAAGCAGCTGATGGCATTTAGTGTCTCTTGGTCTGATTAATAACAAGACTGAGGTAACTATTAGGGACTTTTGAGAAGGGATGGGTCCAAGATTTGGCGCCTTTTTTTTTTTTTTTTTTAACGGGAAGACTTCGTGTCTGCTGTAGATCTTGAAAGTACAGGTGGTTCTTACATTGGTACTTTTGCAGTGTGGGGCTTTGGGAGTTCTGTCCTTCAAACTAAAAAGTTTGATGGGGCGCCTGGGTGGCTCAGTCAGTTAAGCGTCTGACTTTGGCTCAGGTCATGATCTCATGGTTCGTGAGTCTGAGCCCCACTTCGGGCTCTGTGCAGACAGCTGAGAGCTTGGAGCCTGCTTCACATTCTGTGTCTCCCTCTCTCTCTGTCCCTCCCCGACTCGTGCTCTGTCTCTGTGTCTCAAAAATAAATGTTAAAAAAAAAAAAAAACTTGAATGTCTAGGGGCACCTGGGTGGCTCAGTTGGTTAAGCATCTGACTCATTTTGGCTCAGGTCATGATCTCACAGTTGGTGAGATTGAGCCCCACATTGGGCTCTGCACTGGCAGCATGGAGCCTGGTTAGGATTCTCTCTCTCTCTCCCTCTCTCTGCCCCTACTCCACTCATGCTCTCTTTCTCAAAATAAGTAAATAAACATTTTTTAGAAAGTTGAATGTCTAGTATATCTCAGGGCACTTCTTTAAAAGAAGAAAAATTTTTTATCCTAAGTATTTTGCCTTTTGCCCATATCCCAGCTAAAACGAAGATACTAGGTTCCTCAAATGTTAACACTTGGTAGCTTCATTTAGACCCTACCTTCTTATCCTAATAACAACAACCGAACAATACTAAGTTTTAAATATACCAGGCACTTGAGAGTAAGACGAAACTGATTAGAGCAGATTACCTGCCTTCAGGAAGGTTGGTATCACTAGACACTTTGAGAGACAACACAAGGATTATAGAGAAGGCAGTGATTAATTTTTCTGGGCAGGGTAAATATAGGTAGGCAGGTCAGCCTTCCCAGAAGAGGTACCATTTGAGGTTTGCCTTGAAGGATGAGCTACAACCAACCTGTAGGCAAGTGAAAATTGCCCTCATGCCAGATTTCACATAAATACCTTAGATTGTTGAACCCTGACTTAAAGCAGTGGTATAGATCACGTGGGTGAAGGCAGAGCCAAATTAATTTGGTTCCATTTTTAAGCAGCAAGAGACTTGCAAAAAACTATCTTAAAAAAAAAAATCCCATTAGAAATAGAACCTGCTGCATTACGGAAAACTTGAAGAATGGGTGGTGGAGGGACCATAATCTTTACTGCATTGTGTTGGTGTTCTGGCTTGTTACCAGGGCTTTTTTCCTAGCTCCCATAGGAAGCGAATGGTTTTACTGTTGTAAATGCTATATCGGCACCTAAGGTCTGTCTTTAAAGTTATGTATGGCTCTTTTGCACGTGTGATGATGGCTCAGGCCACAGAATAAGTCTAGAGCAGTTCACTTGATCAAGTCTGTTTTTGTCCTGGTTTTGCTTTCAGGCATAGTCGAGTGCAATGGAGGAGTGGCCGAAGAGGATGAGGTGGAGGTCATCCTGGCACAGGAGCCTGCTGCTGATCAGGAAGTGCCAAGGGATGCCGTCTTGCCTGAGCAGTCCCCAGGAGAATTTGACTTTAATGAGTTCTTTAACCTTGATAAGGTGCCATGCTTGGCTTCGGTGAGTGTAGCAGCACACTTATAAATGAGATGGAGCAACTATATGGTTAAATTTGACCTAAGTATCTCAGATACCTCTTTTTAAAGTATTGTTTTGGTAGATGTTTTGGGGATTTTGGCTTTTATTCTTAAATGTTATTTGAGTTTTTGTGGCTTTGTTTTGGGAGTCTGAGTGGAAATGACCAAGTTGAGAATTCTGTACCACTTACCTCTTTTTCTAGTCTGGTAGCATTGAAGTAAGAAATCTTTAGATGTTAAGAACATTGCTTTTATTTTTAGGTAGTTAAGTGTTTGTTAGACTTGCTGCGGGGGTGGATTTTTATAATTGGTGATTAGTATCATGCTGATGTACATTCCTTGGGTAAGGTTGACTTGTTAGGTGGTAACTTTGTGGTGTGATGGTTCTGAAAATCTTCAATGAAAAGCAACTTGGAATACTTTCAGTGTTGCTGCTAAACTAACTGAGGTCCAGTTTTTCTCAACTTTCAAAGTAGAATCAGTAAGCATCCCAAATCCTCACTTGCTGTCTTTGCTCCTAGCCCCTTTGGTCATTTAGGGATTACTATAGCCTCAACAAATTGGAGAAAAGATAGCACTCTGACCTGTGCACACAGAAATGAAGTTGTTCTGTGGTTGTTGAAAGACTGCAGAGAACCATGATGAAACAGAATTTTAAAAACATTTGCCCAAAAGCATCTGTACGTTCTAGAGGTCCCATTTACAATAGCAAATACATTTGACCTGTCCTTTAAAATTGGTGATTCATGGAATTTAAATGACTGTACTTCCTAACTATGATGGCTCCTTATTTGATTATCCCGTGAGCAGAGAGAACTGGGTGTGACAGAACAGGCAATATTGGCTTGTCTCCTTTGTCATTTGTGGTCCCAGTCCTCAAAAGATGGCCACCCGGAACAGGTGAGCAGACACTGCCTAGCACTAATAGGTATGGGGCTGCAGGTGAGTTCTAGGGCAGTACCTCTTAAATTCTCTGTGGTGAGGGGCCAGGTTCTATTTTCAGTCCATTGAGAACCAATACTTGAGTATAAAGTACAAAAGTCACAGCAGTGCCAAATTGCTGCAGTTTCTAAGCATTTACTTTCATTCTCTCAACTTACCTCCGTGTGGTCCAAGAACACACTTGTCTAGAGCACTCTTCAGGTAACTGTGTGTTTGGTTCTCACTTATAGTCAGCCAGTCAGTAGTAGTCCTTTGGCTCACTGTGAGCAGAAATGTTGCATTCAGATGTGAGCTTAATTTTTTTGGTGTAAAATTCTTAGCTTTTGAGGGGACGTTAGTGGCTTCCCCATCCCACCTCCCCTTCACTCTCTTAGGTGGAAATCTTACTATAAAAGGTTTTCACAGCAAAAGGTAAAAATTTATAGGCGTATTATGGCTCTAAATGTGAGCACCTGTGAAGCTTAACGTGTGTGCCTACGTAGAAGAAGAATCCAAAACTAAACCTGATAATAGGTAACACGCATAGAGTGCTGATTGTTATAGGCTTTACATACAATAAGTCATTTCATCCTCACAAAACCCTTATAAATTAATTACTACAGTTTCCTTTACAGACGAGGAAACAGGCACAGGTTTAAATAACTTGCCCAAAGTCATACATGTAGTAAGTGGTAGAAACTGAATTTTGATTCATGCAGTTTCAGTTAAGAGTCTTTGTTTTCAGTTCACCATAACTATACTGCCTCTAAAGTATAAAAGGAGGAATAGGAACTTCACACTATATTTGGCCCTCACCCTCAACCAAAATTTGGCTAAAGCTGAGCAGTAGTTGCTCCTAGGCTACGAGGTCTCCATGTTTTTCATGAAAGTCCTGCTCATTAAGGTGTATATTCTATAGGTTCACTTAAAAGCAAAACTGGGATCAGTTAAAAATACTGATTATGCTGTATAACTCTAATATTTGCTCATTAAATGACCAATTCTGAAAAATAAGAACTATATAGGATTTGAGCATCAGTTGACAAGTGTTATATAAAGTGCTTGAAGTAGTACATGGCACTTAGTAAGCTCTACCAGTGTTAGGTATTAATAGATAAAAATAGAATTATACCTGTATTTGTAGGCTATATTTACTGGGATTACATCACATTAGAAGTTGAAAGTCATAAAAATCTATGCAAACTGAAAATTTGGATCACATGTGCAAGTAATTTCAGTTAAATAATTAAAAATAAGTTTATTTTAGATATGATGCAACTATTACTATAGGGCCTGACATGTAACAGATGCTTATGTATGTTGAATGAAGAAAAAGGAAATCAAAGTGGAAATCGTAAATGATTTAGAGTGATGAACAAGGACCATGACACAGAAAACCCTTGGTGGTGTGATCAGAAATATGCTCAGAAGAAAAGGTATAGCCTTAGGTACATTAATTGCAAATCCCCAAAGTCAAACTAGAGTGAAACAAATACAAAAATATAGAAATTTCCATAAAAGTGGAAGGTACTAAAAGAAAAATGTTAATCATTTACTAGTCATTGACAATGACTAGTAAAAGCTAGTCATTGTCAAAGAAAATATTTTACAGTATCTGATCAGAATAATACGAATCCTAAGATAAGACTTATCAAATGACTTTTGTTTGAAGGACCAGACTAATAGTCATAAGTTACTTTGAAAGGTTATTAAAAATCTAGAAAGAGCAGATGAAACCTACCAGATTACATTTATAGGCTCCTCTTCTTGAACAGCTGATAGCTGACAAGAATGTTCACAGAGGATGTCTTAACCAAGAAGTCAGAGCAGTGGGTCCAGCTCTCCATTTCCTGTACCAAGGTGCAGGAAATCTAACTACTGCTAGATCATCCTTGCTTGCTGTGTGGTAATAATGACTGCCTAGATGAATCCTCTCAGGATTCCTTTGGGGTTTAAAATGCTTTACTTTCTTGAAAGCGGAATTTCCAATAAATGTGTGTAAGAGTAACTTAGTGTCAGGGGTGCCTGGCTGGCTCGGTCTGTAGAGCACATGACTCTCATCTCAGGGTCGTGAGTTCAAGCCCCACCTTGAGCATGGAGCCTACTTAATAAATAATTGAATGAGTAACTTTGTTTCTACTTTTTATGTTTTAGCTATAATAAAACCACTCTAACAGAAACAAAGTTGGTCATTGATCGAAGTATGGAAGGAAGTGACTTTCTCAACACTTACTGTCATATCTTTAGAAAATGTCCAGTTACTTTATATTCATGTCCTTTTTCATGTTCTTCCTGTGTATCTTCTGACCTTTTTCCTATACACTATGGTCAGAGGAAATAAAAGGATTAAAATGCAAAGAGATTTTTGCTATTTATAAAATGTCAAACTCTTCAACATTATAACATTTTTAATGGCTATAGCTTTTAGTTTTAAAATAATTCCTATTTGTCACTGACATGGTTATACTTTAGATATAATTTTCAATTTTTCTGTGAAAAAATATTTAATAATGTTTCTCTTATATTTTAATTATTGCAAAAAATTTACACTTGACAGCATTAATATTGAAGGTGTGTGAGTCTTACAAGTGAAGTGTGATTGAAATTGAATCAGAAAATAGAAGTGCCACAAATAATAAATGTCATGAGTTAAAATCCTTCATTCTTGTGTTCAAGAGAAGCACTCTGTGGCTTAGTTTGGGTACATTATGAGGAAATTCTCCCAGGTGAGAATAAAAGAATGTAACCTGCTGTTGCTGCGCTTTGGAAATTGGGGGTTCCAGGCATTAGATGAAACAGTCACTAACTTTGCCATCCGTGTACCAGTTTGGGGGAAAACCTGTTTTCTCTTTATCATTGGTATAGAAATGAAAGTTTATGCCTTACTTTCAAGGATGTGCCTCATTTTTTGGATTGACATTTGCTTTACCTTATCTTTTCTAAATATTGATAAGAACACTGCATAAAGATCACTTTGGATATTTAACTGGATTTATGATAGCGTAGAATTAAAATATGCATTTTTTAATGCTTCAATCTAGTTTTTAAGAAGGATTGATCATGGAAATTATTATGAAATAGTGTTGAGAAATTATTTCTGATTATAATGCATCATTTAATTGTTCTTACTAAACTGAAAACTGTTGAGATTGGGGTTAAAAGAAAACAAACACCTGCAAACTCCCTATTAAATTCATGCCGGCAAGGGGACCTGGGTGGCTTAGTCAGTTCGACTTCAGCTCAGGTCATGATATCACAGTTTGGGAGTTTGAGCCCCACATCGGGCTCTGCGCTGATAGCTCAGAGCCTGGAGCCTGCTTGGGATTCTGTGTCTCCCTCTCTCTCTGCCCCTCCCCTGCTCGCGTGCTGTCTCTCAAAAATAAATAAACGTTTAAAAAAATAAACCAATATTAGAGGACAGTTAAAAGTTAATCTTTCACATCCTGACACATTCTAAACTTTGACTGCAATTATGATCTCTGTGAGCTCTACTTTTTAGCTTTTGGCTTCCGAAATTGTCACCATTGAATTTTCTGATGTTCGTTACAACCTTGAGAAAGTTGAAGTTTGAAGTAAGGGCTGTCATCATCTCTCTAATATTTAGTTGAAGACCACTCATCAGCTTGGCAATGGAATGCTTTACTATGGTGATTTTGATTTTGAAACTATGTCCTCTGAGAACATTAAGTAGTTCGTGGAGTTTCTAATGAGGCAAAGGATAGAAATCCAAAACACATTATATGGCAAGAGATTTTTCGTTATATGCTTAGAAAGTACATGATCAGTAACGCCTACCTTTGGGTTACTCAAATGACCTTGGAGGGGAAGAAAAATTAAAGATGTTGAAAATCGTAATTTCTGAGAGTATTTACCTTCAGGTCAGCAGCATCAAAGGAAGCTTCAAAGTAAGTGACCTTTTCTTAAAATTTGAACCTTGTTGTCCCTTTCACCTAGAAATTGTTATCTTAGCTCCTTTTGTCTTTCCCTTTAGATGATAGAAGATGTTTTGGGAGAAGGGTCAGTCTCTGCCAGTCGGTTCAGTAGGTGGTTCTCTAACCCGAGCCGATCAGGAAGCCGATCCAGCAGTCTCGGGTCAACACCACATGAAGAACTGGAGAGACTAGCAGGTAAAATGGCTTCAGATTCTGACCTTGAATGTAGATTGGAGCTTTCTCTGATAATGGTTCATTCTGTCTTCATTAGTTAGGGTCCATTAGGGTTAAAGACTCTCTGGATACTTAAAAACCCCTTCAGTTTATGCCTTCTTAATACTGTTGGAGATCTGTTTCTGTGTTTTATTGGGACTAATTGATTATAAATGTATTTACTTGCAATATTAGGTCTGGAACAAGCCATCCTCTCTCCTGGACAGAACTCGGGGAATTATTTTGCTCCTATCCCACTGGAAGACCATGCTGAAAATAAAGTGGATATTTTAGAAATGCTACAGAAAGCCAAAGTGGATTTAAAACCTCTTCTTTCCAGTCTTTCTGCAAATAAAGAAAAGCTTAAGGAGAGCTGTAAGTGTTTATTAGAGTCTGCTTTAGGCATTTGAAAAAGTGTGGATATCAGGCAGTTGGTTCTAACATACTGCTATTTCATCAAAAGTCAGATAGTGGGTTCTGTTTAATGTTTTTCAAAAAACTTTTTATCAAACAGTACCACCTCTTTGAGAATCTGGTAGTCAGTAGACTTTCCATCCAAGTCTTCCTTATTACCTGGATCCTGATCATAACACTTCCAGCTAATGTTATAGTTCTCCTGGGCATAACTTGGCAGCTTCTCACACGTTTGCCCCAGTCTGCCATTTTCTTATGTTATGCACTCTCAACATAAAACCTTAATGATAAAATAACCATAGCGAAGGTAGCAACCTTACTGATGTTAGGCTATCTGGGATTCTTGTCCCTGATAACAAGTCTCCAGAAGACTTATTATGAGAGGTCCTCCTGCAAGATGCACATTAAAGATCTTATCAAGTCTTAAAGCATTACACCCCAAGTGGTCCCCCGTTTCTAGCATTGTAACACTTACGGTTTATGCCATTTCGTACTGAGTACATAGTTATGGCCTTATTTCCACTGTGCAGCTGTGATTTTAAGCGTTATCAGTTTGTCAATTAGGGCATCAACCTTTTCTGGTAACCTCACTTCAACTGTGAAATAAATTTTCACTTTAACCATCATGATAGCCCCAGAGAACTCCTACCACATACTCCCTTACTTGGCTTAATCTGGATTTTCTCAATGTTTCAGCGCATTCAGGAGTTGTGCTGTCAGTAGAAGAGGTAGAAGCAGGGCTCAAGGGCTTGAAGGTGGACCAGCAAGTGAAGAATTCAACTCCCTTCATGGCAGAACACTTAGAGGAGACCCTGAGTGCTGTAACCAGCAATCGACAACTCAAAAAAGATGGAGATATGACCGCGTTCAACAAACTAGTGAGCACCATGAAGGCAAGTGGGACTTTGCCTTCTCAGCCCAAAGTCAGCGTAAGTATTTGGCACAAACCCAAGCCTTTTCTCCTATTCCTTCTTTCTGTTCCATTTCCCTCTATAATAAATGGACTTTTAAAAAAATGGTATTCTAAGTTGGAAGTTCTTTAATAGGCATTTGGTCCTTGATGCTTTTGTGTGTTCTTTAATTATCACTGTGCTATTTGTTACTAGAAAAAGCAGCTTGTGGTTGATGGATCTTTTATAGGTGATAGTTTATAAAGATAGAAAAATTCAGATATAACTTTAAGTCATTGCAAAAAAAAGGTGTAAAAATATTTTTGGATTGTACTCTAGAGAAAGTTTCCTATTCATTCAGCTACTTAAGCCAAAATAATTCACCATATGTTTACAGTACATCTTTCTTTTTACATTTTTTAATCACTCCTATACACCGGGAATTACCTGCTTTCTTGATCAGGCAGTTGACAGTGCTATGAATAACTTGTAAAGCATCTAAGATGGATTTTTCAAGACCATTGCATTCTGTTAATTTACTAACTAGAAAAAGCTGTGACGTAAAACCATCCTGGGGCATGAAGTTGGTTAGGTAGTGACTGCATGCCAGCAGATGCAGGTGTATAGTGCGTACTGGTCTTTGTCATAACACATTAGCGGTGGTTCTTAGCCATGGCCTGTGTCAGTATTGCTGTCCCTTGATGATACAAGGTGATAAGGGAAGCAGGGCAAACATGAACAATAAAAACGTAAACATAGATTTATTCTTGTTGCTAAGTTACAACAAATTTATTAAATTGAGTTTTGCCTCTTGTTTTCTTCTTTTTTTTTTTTTTTTTTTAACGTTTATTTATCCTTGAGATAGAGACAGAGCATGAATGGGGGAGGGTCAGAGAGAGAGAGAGGGAGACACAGAATCTGAAACAGGCTCCAGGCTCTGAGCTGTCAGCAGAGCCCGACATGGGGTTCGAACTCACAGACTGTGAGATCATGACCTGAGCCGAAGTCAGACGCCTAACTGACTGAGCCACCCAGGTGCCCCAGCCTCTTGTTTTCTTCTAACATCATCATTTCTGGGAACTACAAGTTGGTCATGGTATCAGTAGCTGTTTGATTCATCGTGCCTTGTACCAAGGGAAGGCGCAATCGATTGTGGGAATTTTTTCATCTGACCAGCAGTTGACAGATTCCAACAGAGATGCCATTGTTCCTGGCCTTACTGCCAGGACTGACATACTACCTCTGGAAGAAAGCATCTTAAGTAGACTCATTCCTTTGTATCTGACCACACCATGCCAGTTATAGGGGAATGTTTTCTCTTAAACTGCTTCAGAGTTACGTCCATACAAAGAATTACTAGATCCGGATGCTTTCACATGAGCACCAGATTAAAAGATCGCAAACTATACTTTACTCGTTCATCTGTGTCTCGGTGATTGTGTGCTTGTAAGTCAAGTGCTTGAGTCAATTCTTGTTAAGTACCTTCTTTTAGTGTGAATGAGTAAAGAAGTGGGAACAGGAGGATTCAAAAGTTTACCTGATGCTTTTGAACATTTTGTTTCAGATGTGATGCTAGGGTTTGATATTGACACAGTTGACCCTGCCTTGTGAGGGTAACTGGTTTGATGTTGGGGTTTCAGTGGTCCGAAATAATATTTGGCCAAGGGAGTGAGCCTCAAACACCTATGTGAAGGGATGGATGATATAATTCAAGTTGCTACACAAAAAGTAACACAAACTCAACCTAACCTAGAAAAGAAAGCAACAAGGAAACTAATGTTTAGCACACCAGGTATTATCCCAACGTATTGTTTGAGCATGTTGTTGTTAACTCATGGTCTATTTTAAAATCAAGTCAATTACTATGGCTGTGTGTGTTATGTATATACTATTATCCGCGTCCATCTGTCTAGGTTCAACCATATTGTTTCATCACCAAAAAAGGACATGTTGGTTCCATCTAACCTCCATTTCAAATTGAATTGTAGAGACTCTATCCTCCAAATACAGTAAGCCATGTAGTATAAAGTTGCCCTTTTTTGTTAGATGGAATTAAATGACTCTTGAGATCTCTTATTAAAATCATCTACAGACCCAATTCCAAAACCAACAATAAAACACTTGGAGATCTTTGGGTTGTTTGTCATGCCTGAGGGCATTGCTGTGGACCTTGGCAGCTTCATCTAGTAGAAAAGAAAACTGTGTGCCAGAGAAAGCACTTCAGGCAGAGCTAAGTGGACATAAGGATGTCCTGAAGTGCAGGAGGTAATGTCATTTGGATGACTGCTGCTGCATTAAAAGCACAAGAAGTGGAGGATCTGAATTTTGTCCTGAGACCCGTTTTGTAACAGCTCATTAAAAATACTAAAGTTTAAATTTCCTGAAATGTGAATCTCTGAAATATAACAATCCTGGCCAACCTTTAATGTTGTTTACTAGGTTTTTAACTACCATCTGTAGTCTATAAATCCTATTTCAAAGATAATGGGTAGCAAAGGTTGCCTTGAAAATTAAAATCTATAAATCATCAAAATTTCCTTCTTGTTGCTTCTTACTAGGTGCTCCTCTATTTCACCATTTCCTTTTTCTCTTCTTTGGGTCACAGTAGTAGAGACAGTGAAATGCACTAGGGTTACCACAGGGAGGAAAAGACCATCTGAGTGTCTCTGAGTGGACTTTGCATGTACACGTGCAGATTCTTTCCATTTCCAGATCTTTGGGACCTGTGTGTGATGAGCAAGTGGAACAGGTTGATCTAACTTAAATTTCTGTGCTTTGGACATCATTCTGCTTAAGTGCCAACTCCCTGGGGAGTTTTTAATGCTTTCTTGTGGTCCCCAATTAATCTGTAAGTTGTGTGTGTAAGAAGGTTAAAATAAGTTTTCCTTTGACTTTTTTAGCGAAACCTTGAAAGCCATTTGATGTCCCCTGCTGAGATTCCAGGCCAGCCTGTCCCTAAGAACATCCTGCAGGTACTTCACCATCTTATACCATGGCCTCGGAGTCCTGAACACTAGTCCTCTGAACTGGTTTTGTGTAGTGGTCCAACTTTGGGCCTTAGAGAATGATCCATGTGGTCTGACAGTTGAGGGTACATTGTTGCTACCTGGCATAGTTCTGTGTCACTGTTAATCTCATTGTGGGGTGGGGAGGTGGCTGAAGATGACAAAGCTCTTGACTTCCAGTTTACAGGTTTGCAGTTTCTATAGAAATTTAAAGTATCTAACCTATATTTGTAGCACTAACTTAAAGCAAATGTTGCTAGCTGAACAATGAGAGAAATGTGTTGCATGTACATGTGCCAATTCCTTCAGTGGAGCATGAGAGAGATTCATCGTTGGCTTCCAAAAGTTAATCCATAATTCATAGCCTCTGACTAGGAGAAAGAAATAGGCTTGTTCACAAGGATTACTTTTTCTGCCTTTAGGAACTTCTGGGTCCACCAGTTCAGAGACCTGCTTCTTCCAATCTTCTCAGTGGCCTTATGGGGAGTTTGGAGCCTACAACATCTTTATTAGGCCAAAGAGCACCTTCTCCTCCCTTGTCACAGGTGTTTCAAACGCGAGCAGCCTCAGCAGACTACCTTCGTCCTAGAATACCATCACCAATTGGTAAATGCTGCTGTGCATTGGGGCGCCTGGGTGGTAAATGCTGCTGTGCACAGATGTCTGTCCATTCTCCCCTAAACCACCACAAAGGTTATACTTGTCCCCTAGAACTGGCAAAGTCTTTTTCATGGGTATCCTTGAAGAATTTAAAAAGAAATCTGAGAATTTATTATGCTTTTTTGGGGGGGTATGGTGAGGCACAAAATTGGAAGATAGTTTATCTGGCTGCCCTTCTAGATAAATATGTTCATATTATAGTTTTCTCTCCTAAGATTGATCACAATTATATAAATTGGATCTAGCTCTTTAGTCTTGTTCCCTATTTTGGGAACTCAATCCAAAAAAGTTAATTTGGCTTACTAGGTTTTTCCTTGATAGAGTAGAAATGAGGCTAGTGGCTCTCTACCAACCTAATGAAGTTGGTATGCAGTTAACTGTGAGCACTGGTGGCTGATACAGAATGTAAATAGAAGAAGCAGTTCTAGAAAGCGGTCTAACATAAGTGTTGTGCAAAATCTCATTGTTTTCTGTCACCCTGGACCACATTAGGCTGCTGGCCACTCTGGCCCCTGCCAGTCATACCTTGAGAGTAAGTTTTTGTAATCTTCCTTCCACAATTCGCAAGATAGAATGGAAAGAATGTAAACCTCAAAGCACTGGACTCTGGTTGTCAGCTGTTTCCGTGATAAGGAGCCAAATCACTGAGTAAAAAGCACTTCTCTCTGAGAGTTCTCAGCTCTGAAGGGACAGAGCTGAAGCTTAGTGGGGAAGATGTGAATATAGCAGTTTGGATCATTAAGTGCTCTGATTAAGGTCCACATCACCCAGTGTGGACTACAGAAGAGGGACATCATCAGCCTGGAAGTCAACACTTCCCTGAAAGAGATGGTGTTCAGTAAGAAGCAGCATGCATTAGTGATAACGTCTCTCTAATGGATGTGTGCTCTCTTGACATTCACTGAATCTGCAACTTTCCCATCAGGTTTTACACCAGGACCACAGCAGCTACTTGGAGATCCATTCCAAGGCATGCGCAAACCCATGAGCCCAGTCACGGCCCAGGTCAGTCTGAACTTTCTCTAACTCAATTTTTCGCTTGTTTTTCATCCTTCTTGTGGGATGGAAAATTAAATTGTTGCAATGCTTAGAAGTGAGTTTGAACTATAAACCAAGCTCAATGAAGGCCAGAAAATTGGTGAACAAAGTCACACTTTGTTAAAATCTTGTTCGGTGGGTGGCAGCACAGTTTAGTCAGGTTTGCAGTATCTAATTTCTCTCAGCTGCTGCATAAACATACCTTTCTAAGAGTGAAGAGAGGCCTTTGTAGAAAGTGCATTGACTGTCCTCATTTTTGTTGGATCTTCCTCTGCCTCTTCTGCTCAGCAGATGAGCCAGCTAGAATTACAACAGGCAGCTTTGGAGGGGCTGGCCTTGCCACATGACCTTGCGGTGCAGGCAGCAAACTTCTACCAGCCTGGTTTTGGCAAACCACAGGTGGACAGAACCAGAGACGGATTCAGAAACAGGTAAGTTACTAATCCTGCCCTTGTGGGGATTTGCATATTAATTTTCATCAGATTAGCAAATTGGTTATCCATAGTAAAATTCTGTGATACACACTGCTACATGGTACAATGTATGGTGAGAATTCTGTCTCCCAAGTGTTCAGTAGAGGAAGTGATATGATTGAATTCTGCAGGGACATAGGCTTTTTTCATTATATATGATTTTTATATTCTTGATTTAAAGGATTCATTTTTACAGATGTAGCTAGCTAATATAGCTCCTTATTTATAATTGTTAGATGATGAAAATTTAGTAAAACTCCACCTAGCTTCTTCCCCTACAGATTCCTTGTTGAGTTACCAAACTGTCCTTTGATGCAGGTTTGTTGATCCATGGTTTGTTGGTCAGAGTTAAGGTTTGTTGATCAAAGCTATTAACAAATGATTAATGACTTCAGTCTCCTGTTCCTTCCGATATTTGCAACAAGTAGTAAAACAAGCCATTACTTAGGGGGAAAGGGCTAGCAATATTGTTCTTTTTTGTTGTAAAATAAAACAGAGAAAACTGCATTAAACAAATGTACAGCTTATTACAAGACAAAATCCTTTGTTAGCTACCCAGAAGCTCCCTATGTGCCCTGTCCCAGTAATACCCCTTTCCTCCCTCAGAAGTCATCCCATCCAGCCTTTAAAAGTAAATACTGGGGCACCTGGCTGGCTCAGTAGGAGGGGCATGTGACTCTTGATCTCAGGGTCATGAGTTCAAGCCCCACGTTGGGTATACAGATTACTAAAAAAATAAACTTTTAAAAATTGAAGAAAAATAAAAGGAAATGCCACCTTCATTTCTTCAATTTTATCACCAAAATGTTTATCCCTGAAACATTAAGTCCTGCCCATACAGTATACTTGGTAGTTAAGAGGTACTTGTGTTTTGGTATCTTTCTTAAAATTGTATCAGTGTCTCATTGTCTTGCTTTATCTGTTTTTGTATGTTGACCCTTTCAGAAGACACTGAGACTTAGTAAGTACTGTGTATTCTTGCATAAATGCATCCTATATATAGCAGTCCTCACCCTAAAAGGGAGATCTCAGGACTGGTCTATTGAACCCGTCACTGGATTTCTCTCTATAATATAATGTAGTTTCTTAATAATTCATTGACTTGATTTATTGACTTTCAAAGCACTTTTGATATCCATAATTTTATTTGTTCTTGGCAGCAATCCTGAGGTAGATGGTGTAAATAACTGCATTTTACAGATACAGAAACTTAGGTTTTTAAAATGCAAGTTACTCAAAATGAAGACCCAAGTCAGTGTCACAGTAGAGCCTTTATGTTGTTTGGATCAAATGTCAACCTCTAAGGCCCTCCCTGAACACCCTGTATACAGTTATGTCCCCTAACAGATATGCCTTTCTCCTTGTCTCTATTTTTTCTTATTGTGCTTATCACCTTCCAGGTTACTATTTATGTTTTGTCTATTTCTCTGCCTATAGTAACTTTTCTGCCCTACAAACAAAAGAATGTAATGAGGCCAGAGATTTTTTTTGTCTGTTTTATTGCTGGATCGCCAGCACTTACCCCAGTTTCTAGCACAAGTATGTTTATCAGAAGGAATATATGATAGGTTGTGCAGAACCACCAGACTTGGGGTTTTCCTCATGATCACTCAGAGTACTACTGATCTGTTTCTTCTTTGTTGTCATGCTCAGATTCTCTGTGGCAGCAGTGGGGCTTATCTGGTACTGACTGGAAAGAAGCCATGGTCTATCATTCTCATCTTTATGATTTAGGAATTTCCAGAATCACTAAGGCTTTGGCCCTCATGGCACAAGGTCTGACAGCTGAAATGCAGTGAAACTCTCATTAGCCAGTGAGCTCATATAATTCATTCTCTTCTCAGCCTGTTTACATCTTCATCATCTGTTTTCTCCAAGTTAAGGGAGAATGGATAAAACGGGGAGAAAAGAGAAGTCTGTTGTTTTAAACTTTATTTGGAAGACTTGGGATCAACTTTGTGTGTGGACCAAGAGTGACGGGGAATGCTGCATGTAACTGGGTCTTAAAATAGCTGAAGCTCTTGGCCCTCTATTTGAACCAGTGTCTCACGAAGCATCAATTCTGTGCCAGGCCCTGTGCTGATCAGTATTGCTCCCTACTCTCTGGAGCACAACCTGGACCACAGAATGAAGGCCCTCCTTAACCTACCTCACTGGCATAGTCTACAAGTAAAGTATATGCCAGCCCTGGATAACTCTACATTTCCAAGGCCGTATACCTGATCCTTCTACCTGAATCATTGTTCGCCATCTTCTAGCTTTCTCATTGGTCACACCCAATTTAATGCAGTTCCTTCCCATGGTCCCTTCAGTAAGAGTATTCTGTCACTCCTTCTATACCTCATTTTCCCATTATACCTTATTAGTATCTAATGTGTACATACCTTAGTTTCCCCTAGGTTAGCGTCTCCCCAGTGGACAAAAGAGTTCCTGCAAGGCCCAGGACCATGTTTAATCTTTTGTCTTCCCTTAGAACTTAGCACGTGGTTTTGCATATATTAGGCACTTAAAATAAATGCTTGGGAAATTGAAATGGATGAGGGAAACAGGATATTAAAGTCCTAAGCTGGTCTTGAGTATTCTGTGGTTTTAGGATTTGGAGTTGGAGCAGCTTGGAGCTCATACTGATACTTGGTTTGTTCACAGGCAACAACGAGTGACCAAGTCACCAGCACCCGTGCACCGAGGGAATTCCTCTTCCCCTGCCCCTGCTGCCTCCATCACAAGCATGGTCAGTGACATTTGCTTTTGTGAACAACTTCAAGTCTTCTCCGTTCAATTGTACCTATGTTGTATCACTCTGTGCCCCAAAGTGTCCTTGAGTGCCTTCCATAGGAATAACTGACTCAGTCTTTCACACTTGCTTATTTATTAGGTCTTCCCCTTTCAGGATATAGTCTAACTCTTAAGATTCTAGTGAAGCCCCTACACTGGGGAAAGTTTGTTCCAGCAGATAGAGGAGTATGATCTACAACATATAAGGTAATGTAGTGTGTTCAAACAAATGAACAGTTGGATTGGGGAGTAGGGGAGGATAGGGGCCAAAGATAGGTGAGATGGAGGGATGAATGGGGTTGGATCATGAGGAGTCCAATGAAACATAGTGGAGACTTCACAAGTTCAGATTCAGGTCTCAGTGATATGAATTAAGGCTAGGACAAAGGAGTTTGCTTCTTTATGACGATAAATCTAGTTTTACCACTGACTCATTCATGTACCAGCATTTTTTTTTTTTTTTTAAGTTTTATCCCCCAAAGATCTTTATCACCTAGTTAAAGCTGATAGACAAAGGGAAAAACTATTACTCTGCTTCAGGACCCCAAATGGGTCTCTGCATTACTAGAAGGGGCTCTTGTGTTCATAATTCATGCCCTGTCTCCTACCATCAAGGATTTAGGGTTAATGAGAAAAGTCACATGCACAGTAAAATCATCAAAGTAAAAATAGGCAGTGAAGAGATGAGGAAAAAAATGACCCCAAATGGTGAGTCCTAGGGCCTGAGGAGATTATTAAAATAATTGTGAATTTCCTGGTAGCCAAGTTAAGATGGGATATAATTAGAACTATAGAGGAATTTAGGTTCTGAGGTTGTCTCTGAATTATCCTTTCCCAGTTGACAGGGCTCTTGCTCTAGAGTATACTTCTGGCCATGTTCTTCCCCTGTTCTCAGCCTAATCCCAGGCTGGGAAAATGGCTGAAGTAGAGGTTGCATAGGTAGGTCCCTATCACCACAGACACAGATGGGTAGGTTGAAGTTCTATGCTTTAACTACCTTTGTGCTAGAGTTAAGTCTAGGTTTTGGTGAAAGTGAGATGTGAGCAAGGGATGAAGCACTTGGGACACCACCCATATGGCCCACCTATTTCTTTTCCTCTAGCGGGTAAACACCAGAACATTGGAGTTGGCCTCTGCCACGTGTAGCCAATAAGGGGACTCTTCAGTTTGACCAATTAACTCTGGCTTGATTAGGAAAGGCAGTTAGAGAATGTGCTAATACTGTTTTTCTCTGCAGCTTTCTCCTTCCTTCACCCCTACCTCAGTGATTCGTAAGATGTATGAGAGCAAAGAGAAAAGCAAGGAGGAGCCAGCATCTGGAAAAGCAGCAGCAGCTCTTGGTGACAGTAAAGAGGACACTCAGAAGGCCAGTGAAGGTACTGCAGAGCTGTTGAGGGTGTACTGCCTAAGAGTATGTGACAGAGCATGGGCTTGAGTGCTAATCAGCTGACCTGATTTTCTGCAAATCCCTGCACAAAACCCCTGCCTGCTTTGGAATACACAGTTCTGTGTTTGACAATGAGAAGTGTTCAACCAGCTTCACGGTTGCTTAACCACTTGAAATTCTGACCAATATAATAGTGGTACAGGACGAAGAATGAGATTTTGTTTAGAATCCTTATTGAGGCTTCATAGTTGAATTATTAGTACATTCAGCAAATTAAATTAACATGGTACAACCAGTTTTACTTCTGAAAGGTTCTCTCTGGTCTACAGAGACTAAGTATCCAACAAAATCTGTGCAATGGGTGAATAATAAGGTGTGGAAAGCCTTTTAGAAGTGTATAGAAAATGTGAGCAAGGCTTTTAAGAATTGCACAGTTGGGATTGTCAAGGACATGGTGAAGTGGTTCTAATAGGTTTGCACAAGTCTAGAGTCTTGGTCTGAGAGCTTTTTGCCTGTGAGAAAGCTTCTAAAAAAAAAAAAAAAAAATCCTGTCCTACTAAAAGCAATTCAGATTTCTTCACTAGTCTGTAATTTAAATTTCCATTGCAGTGGATTTGCATAATTTTACTTTCACTTGACTTTCCCCTTAGGCTAAAAAAGCATGTTAATCTAGGATAGTACTAGCTCCCACACAGATCCAGACCACAACCATATGGGCAGGCAGAGCAAGGTGCCTGAGTTAGACCACCAGACCATAAGCCAGATTCACTTGCCCATAGCTATTCCTGGGTTGGGAAGATTAGAAGAGTAAACTCTGTTCCAGCAATGTATTTGGAGACTAGAAAACTTGTGGTCTTGTTCCAGCTCTGTCCCTGACAAACTACCCCTGTGTCCTTGACTAGGCCCATTCATAAGGTACATGGTGTTTCCTATGAAACAATCCTCTGAATTTGTAAGATCAAGTAAGATTGTAAACTTCCTAAGAAGTGAGATTTACTGGATCGTTGGGAAGACAGCATGTTTGGGAGAAGTTTGCCAGTACCAAAATATTCTCTGTCTGGGTCCTTACAGAGAACCTAGTGTCCTCCAACTCTGTGCCCAGTGCTGATCGAGACTCTTCTCCCACTACAAATCCCAAACTGTCAACATTGCAGCGGTCTTCATGTTCTACCCCACTATCTCAGACCAACCGTTACACCAAAGAGCAAGATTATCGACCTAAAGCAACTGGGAGAAAAACACCCACCTTGGCATCCCCAGTTCCAGGAACACCTTTTCTCCGCCCTGTCCACCAAGTTCCCCTTGTCCCCCATGTTCCAATCGTTCGGCCTGCTCACCAGCTTCACCCAGGGTTGGTCCAAAGGATGCTGGCCCAGGGAGTACATCCACAGCATCTTCCAAGTTTGCTCCAAGCTGGTAAGTTTCTGACCTGGCATGACAGCATTTGCCAGAATGGATGAAGTACTGTACTATGAGAGGTTTTTTTGTTTGTTTCTTATCTCTAGAAAGATGTTGCTAGAGGGGCGCCTGGGTGGCTTGGTCGGTTAAGCGCCCGACTTCGGCTCAGGTCATGATCTCACGGTCTGTGAGTTCAAGCCCCGCATCGGGCTCTGTGCTGACAGCTCAGAGCCTGGAGCCTGTTTCAGATTCTGTGTCTCCCTCTCTCTCTGCCCCTCCCCTGTTCATGCTCTGTCTCTCTCTGTCTCAAAAATAAATAAATGTTAAAAAAAAAAATTTAAAAAAAAAAAAAAAGATGTTGCTAGATTTTTCCATCTAACTGGTGGGCAGTGGGTCCAATCCAGTCTATCCCTTAGTCCATTAAAAGATTAAGAACCTAACTTAAGCACTGTTCATTGTTAAACTTGTAGATCAGCAAAGCTTGAAAATTTCCAGGTAGATTACTTCTCATCACTTTTTTTCCCCCTGTCCAACAGGTGTGCTTCCTCCTGGGATGGACCTGGCTCATTTACAGGGAATATCAGGCCCAATCCTGGGTCAACCCTTCTACCCTTTACCTGCAGCTAGTCACCCTCTCCTAAACCCTCGTCCTGGGACACCTCTGCATCTGGCAATGATGCAACAGCAGCTACAGCGCTCAGGTAGGTTCAGGAATGGGCCAGGGGAGCTGGGGATGGGCTGAATAGGCTTAAAGCTTTTGGACCAGTTTCCAGTGGAGGGGATGAATTAACACAGTTCATTCTTTAAATTTATCCTAGCAAGATCAGGATAAGGGGATAATCAGAGAATACGAACCCACTTCTGTGGGATTTGGAACTCCTGTCCCTGTAAAGACAATGGGAGAGCTGATGATGCTCTGGCATTTTTGTCCTTTGCCTCTTGAAGAGAGGAGGCTGAGAATCCTGACAGAGGTTCAGCACAGGGACTGTACAGAGTAGATGCCTTCTCCCCATCTAATGTTAGTACTTTTATGATATGATTGCTTGTCCTGGGAAGTAGTGGACGTGCCATTTAGGATGGCTTCTCAATGTGGATGACTTCTGAATAGCCCTGCTTTCCAAGGTACTGTCTTGTATTTTGCAAAGGAGTTAAGCCCTATAATAAATCCTCTGGTAAAGAATTCTATTTGTAGTTTTATGAATAGGATTTGAGTAAGGCAAGTTCTGATACAGAACTACTTTCCCCTACATGCTGAGTGATAACCCTTCTTTCTTATCCCCATAGTTCTTCATCCCCCAGGCTCTGGTTCCCAGGCAGCAGGTGTCAGCGTTCAGACAAACCCTCAGAATGTGCCCACCCGATCAGGCCTGCCTCACATGCACTCTCAGCTGGAGCACCGCCCCAGCCAGAGGAGCAGCTCCCCAGTGGGCCTTGCCAAGTGGTTTGGCTCAGATGTGCTACAGCAGCCCCTACCCTCCATGCCTGCCAAAGTCATCAGTGTAGATGAATTGGAATACCGACAATGAACAGGGCAGGCAGGCTCACCTATGCCTGGACCTACGGTGGTACCCTCATCAGGATTCTGCTTCATCTTGGGTTGATTTACAGGCTTTTACTTTGGAGCATTCTGTGCAAAGCTGTTTAGGGAAGCCCAGGCACCTGGTGTGGTCTGCATTGACAGAAGGATCTTAACCAATTGAATGGAGCCTACATGGTCTGAATATAGGATGCACAGTGTTGTCAGTCCTGGAAATAGTCTTTTCTTTTGTAAGATATGTGAATGAAGTGTTGGTGTCTTCACCAAGAGGTGGCACCTAAGGGTTCTAAGGAAATAAATGTATAGACCCTATGTACAGACTTGTGTATAAACAACTTTTGTATATACATATAGGATAGCTTTTTTGAACTTATACAGCTGTATATAAAAGTAGCTGGTATTAGTTAAGCCTGTGTCAACAGTTTGGATTTTTTTCACTTGTACATTTGGGACTTTTTCTTTTGGTTGATTAAAGTTGCATATGCTAAGTGTGTGAATGAAGTGAATGACACTGTTGTGTTTCTTAATTCATTCCTTCTCATTTACCACCAGCTGACCTATGAGGTTCAGTAGGTTCCCTTAGGGAACCTGAAGTTTTAATTTTTAGGTTTATTTTTGAGAGAGTGTGAGCAGGGGAGGGACAGAGAGAAACACAGAATCTGAAGCAGGCTCCAGGCTCTGAGCTGTCAGCACAAAGCCCAACACAGGGCTCAAACTCACAGACCACGAGATCATGACCTGAGCTGAAGTCGGACCCTTAACTGACTGAGCCACCTAGGTGCCCCTTAATTTTCCTTTAAAACTCAGAATTGAGCTCGATCTCATTTAGGAGGATGAAACATTGTCCACATTTTCTGGGCCTTGAAGACTCTAATGGGACAGCTTAGGCTGTAATGGCCCTATAGAAAGCCTTGTGGTTAACACCAGATTATAATGTGTAATATCTTAGATTAAAACCACCTAGTGAAAACAATTTATTGGGTAATCATGCATATGGTAGCTTTTCCCAAACAAATCCACATTTACTAGGGCAGAACTGAATAGTCTGTTGGCATCCTGTTCTCCAGCTCAAAGTCACCTATAAAGAAAAATAGGGCTTCCTAGTTCTCATTCAACCCATTCTTTTTCCATACTAAACTATCCTTAAGACTGATGCAGTCGTCTTGTGTTTTGTATCTCATTCCTCAGCTCACAATTATTTTTATTCACCTTAACTATATGCATAGCATTAGAGAACAGGATTCTACAAGAATACTATAGCTATGGTCTTGAGTCCCCTTTCCTGACTGAAGGTTTTTCAGTCCTAGTGATCTGAGGTGGTAACTTATTTCTCAAGTTAATTTGCCCTAGTTCTCAGTACTTGTTTAGGGCCATCAAACTACTTTGACTTCATGCTAGAGGGTCAAATAATGAGGCTGTTCTTGGATTCACAGGTGAAGGGCTAGGTAGTTGGATTTTGACTGCAAGGGTAAAAAACAGCCTGAGTCTTCAGTGTTAGGCGCATTGCCTATAAACCTGGAGCTGTCCACCCTATCACTTCCAGGAATATAAAAAACCAGGTTGCCTTAAACCTAGCTTTGTGGATTGAGCATGAAGTCTTCCTAGGAAGTATTTCATTAATCCTCCTGTTCCCCAAACCCCCATGGGATTTACTCAGTGGGATGCCGTAGCTTCAGAAATAGATCCTATGTTTAGAAGTCTTACAAATGCCACAGGTGTAAGCTAGAAAGCAGTCTCAAGTAACAATGGGAGAACACAGATGCCTGAATCCAGTTCTACCTTTCCTGTGTTGTCCTCTTTGACTTCTTTTCCCCTTGGTGTTGAACCAAGAGTTGTAGAAGTAGGGTGGGAAGAATTCAGCTGGAGCTGCCAGTAAGGGTTTCTCTTCAGGCTAGAAGCTGGTAGGGATCAAAATGAACACAGGCACCAAGCAACCGGCAAAGCCATTAGCCACTGATTGGTAAGATACAGCCAGAAGGAAATAAGGGAATGCTGCTAACGCTAGCACATTACAAAGTAGACCTACAGATTTCAAAACTATTCTGGTGTTGGGG
The DNA here is from genome assembly GCF_046562875.1 of Panthera onca. Lineage (NCBI taxonomy): Eukaryota > Metazoa > Chordata > Mammalia > Carnivora > Felidae > Panthera > Panthera onca. The sequence continues at coordinate 20,655,115 of NC_138350.1, forward strand.
TGGGGGGAGCAGAAGCAAAACAGGAAGCTAATTCAGTCTTTAAGGAGCTAAGAACCTGATAAAAGGGTTAGAGCAGAAGGAAGTGATGTCTAAGCTAACAAGAGAGAGGTCTTAAATGGACCAACTTTGGGAAGTCTAGCAGGCATGAGATTAGAAGCAATCAGGATTAGAAGGACGTGCAACACAGAGGTTATGAAGTCATGGGAATAAAACATATAGCACAAGGAATACAGGCAATGATGCTGTATGGGGACAGCTACAACTGTGAGCATAGCATAACATGTAAACTTTCTGGATCACTGTAGTATACCTGAAACTAATGTAACATTGTGTGTCAACTATACTTAAAAAACAAAACGGTTAAGAGGCACCTGGTGGCTCAGTAGGTTGAGCGGCCTACTTCGGCTCAGGTCATGATCTCATAGTTTGTGAGTTCAAGCCCCACATTGGACTCACTGCTGTCAGTGCAGAGCCCACTTCGGATCCTCTGTCCTCTCTGCCCCTCCCCGACTTGTGCTCTCACTCTCAAAAATCTTTTAAAAAACCAAAGTCAGATCCACTGACTTCTTTGTAAATGAAAGAGAAGAGCACAAACTCCAGGAATGAAGATAACTTACAGGTGTATACTCTGATTCTTCAATAATTCTATGTCCTTTACCAACAACTGATTCAAGGATAGGCGGGGTGCCTGGGTGGCTCAGTTGGTTGAGTGTCCAACTTTGGCTCAGGTCATGATCTCACGGTCTGTGGGTTCAAACCCTGTGTAATAGGCATGTGACCCAATTTAGGCCGTAAGACACAGGACAGTCTTAGAGCCTGGCTTATAAGGTATTCAACTATGTTTTGAAAAAGGGTTGGCTGTACTTGCCAATTTCTTCCCCCACTTCTCATTGCTTGCACTGACTTCCCAAGTACTGGCTGCTCAACCGCTTCCTTTTGGAGGCACTGTTCTTTCCTCCTACCTGACCACTCTCCTTAACAGGTCTTCCATGAGGTTCTTTGTGGCCTTCTTCAAATTATTTTTTTTTTAATGTTTATTTTTTGAGAGAGAGCATGCCAGCAGGGGAGGGGCAGAGAGAGAGGGAGACACAGAATCCGAAGCAGGCTCCAGGCTCTGAGCTGTCAGCACAGAGCCCAACGTGGAGCTCAAACCCACAAACCGTGAGATCATGACCTGAGCCGAAATCTGGCGCTTTAACCAACTGAGCCACCCAGGCGCCCCAAAAATAAAAATTTTAAAAAAGGTTAAGAGGAGCTAAGGAATATGGAAGGCCTCCTCAATGCAAAACAGAAGAAGGCCACAAAGAACCTCATGGAAGACCTACTGTTAAGGAGAGTGGTCAGGTAGGAGGAAAGAACAGTGCCTCCAAAAGGAAGCGGCTGAGCAGCCAGTACTTGGGAAGTCAGTGCAAGCAATGAGAAGTGGGGGAAGAAATTGGCAAGTACAGCCAACCCTTTTTCAAAACATAGTTGAATACCTTATAAGCCAGACTCTAAGACTGAACCGAAGTCAGATCCACTGACTTCTTTGTAAATGAAAGAGAAGAGCACAAACTCCAGGAATGAAGATAACTTACAGGTGTATACTCTGATTCTTCAATAATTCTATGTCCTTTACCAACAACTGATTCAAGGATAGGCGGGGTGCCTGGGTGGCTCAGTTGGTTGAGTGTCCAACTTTGGCTCAGGTCATGATCTCACGGTCTGTGGGCTCAAACCCTGTGTAATAGGCATGTGACCCAATTTAGGCCGTAAGACACAGGACAAATTGGGCAGTTTCTGGGAAATAGCTTCCCAAAAAAGATAAAAACCAGCCCTCTTTAGTATCCTCTGGATGCTGATGTAAAGCATCAATGTAAATCGTATTCTGTGATTGTGAGGGGAGCCAGCTGCTCAGCAAAGCCAAACTACAGTAGACAGAGTAGATTGATAAAAAAATCTGGATCCTCAATGGCATCACAGCTGCTATGAGCCCATCTGAGTGAGTTCCAGACAACTTATGTGAGAGACCAAGTTTCCTTCCACTTCAGCTGGTTTAGTTAGTATTTGCTGTAAAATACAACTAAACGCATTCTAACATTAAAGGCACAGGACACTTAGTCTGCTTATCTGTGCTATAAAAAAGATCAGGAAAGGGGTGCCTGGCTGACTCACTCATTAGAGTTATGTGACTCTCGATCTCAGGGTTGTGAGTTCGAGCTCCAGATTGGATGTAGAGATTGTTTAAATAAACTTAAGGGGTGCCGGGGTGGGTCAGTCAGTTAAGTGTCCAACTTTTGACTATGGCTCAGGTCATGGTCTCACGGTTCATGAGTTCAAGCCCCACATGGGATTCTCGCTATCTCCCTCTCTCTCTACACCTCCCCCACGGGCATACACACACAAGTTCTCTCAAAGTTAAAAAAAAAAACTAAAGGGGCACCTGGATGACTCAGTCGGTTAAGCATCCAACTTCAGCTCAGGTCGTGAGCTCACGGCTCGTGGGTTTGGGCCCTGCATTGGGCTCTGTGCTGACAGCTCTGAGCCTAGAGCCTGCTTCGGATTCTGTGTCTCCCTCTCTCTCTGCCCCTCCTGTGCTTGCAGTCTGCCTCTCCTCTCAAAAATAAACAACAAAAAAAAATATTTTTTTTTTAAAACCAGGAAAGAAATGGAGTATGTAACTGTACAGGGAATTCAAGCTTTGAAAGCCAAACCACTGTAGTCTTGGAGTTCAAGAGAAAGCCTTTACTATGGGAATGCCTCTCCTTAGCAGCCCTACCCCAGACAGCATTTCTAACACAAAACTATACTCCTCTCCCAGAACTCTCAAGTCTGAGCCCAAAAAGAAAGAAAGGAAAAAGGTAGGGTAATGTTCTCCTCAAGCATCAAGGGGCCAATGATGCAGGGAGGGGAGGATGTTGAATGATGGAAGCAAGGCCTATTCAAAGCACATCAGAAGTCCCTGGATGAACTGGATTTCAGCAACCTCCCCTACCCAACATCTTAGCAATGCTAAATTCTTGCCCAATGATGTGAATTTGAACATGAGGACTCCCCTGAAACACAGTATTTGCTCTGGTTGGAGAGCAAACCTTGCTGGAAATCTCACAGCTCAGAAAGTCAACGTTTCTCTAAAGAATTGGGGTAGGCTCTAGAGTATGGCCTCTATCATGAATGCACCAGGGATATCAAGGTCTATATCCTGCAAAGTGACTGGGACACCAGGCCTGAGGGGCTTATCTCCTATGTCTGGGGACAGGAAAACTATCAGGGAAACAACTGTCACTCAGGTAGCATAAGTAACAAGCACTGGAAAAGGCTGAGTATATGGATAATCCCACATCCTCAGCCCTCACAACCTGTTAGAAGCTCTAGCTCACTTCACCTAAAATCAAACTGTCTTTCTGCAAATCTGTTTCCCTTCCTAATTTTCTCAGGGACTACCCTTCTCTATCACCCCTGTAATCCATACTGAAATAATCTTTGACTTCTCTTCTTCCACAGAGCAAGTCAATCTCGGTACGTACATGCCCACACCTTCCCTTTGCCATTATTCTCACTAACCCAGTCTACTGCACAAAAATTTTTGCCAATAAATTTCCCAATATTCAAGGAAATCCCTTTATATTCCTGTCTTTCCAGGAAAAACCTCTGATTATGCCCTTAGTGCCCTCTTAAATAGTCTTGACCTCACCTTTCCATCTAACATCCCACCTTCATACATACACATATGTGGACACACAAACCTCTGCTCAGGTAAAGGAAAGAGACCAATGATAAGAGCCAACATTCACTAAGCACTTACATGCCAGATACCGTGCTAAGTATTTGACAAGTACTATCTCCCTTAATACTAACAATCTCCACTCTAGAACACAAGTGCTATTACCATCTCCATGTTACATGAAGAAACTGATGGTTATAGAGGTTGTATAATTTATGCAGGGTTTCAAAGCTAATTAGAAGTGGCCATGCAATTCGAAATCTTGCGTCTGGTCAGAGTACTTTACTCAACTGCTACATAACACCATCTCCCACATGGGCTAGCCTTGCAGGGAATAATCAGTTAACTTACATCAAGTCCTTCCTCTTTCCAGTATCATCTGTGAAAGGCCACTTGAGAAGAGTGAAGGCCACATCCAGTTGGAAGGGTTTCCCATGACTAAACATCAAGTAAGATGTTGCAGTCACATTTTTATCCATTTCACACTCAAAACCAAGCTCCCAAATAACCCCTTCTGCAGCTGCCTCACTGTACATAGTCATCTTCATTCAGTCCATCCCAAAACAAATTCTGACAATGACACGTGAACTGCATATAGCTGGCTGGCTTACCAGGTCCTTTATGCAGTTGAATTTACAAGGTGACACCAAGTTAAGATAAGTAAAGTTCCAGTTTGGGTGCCTCCATTTCCCTCCCCTGAATCCTGATCCACTGGCTGCCAAAGCCAGAAGGGGTCTCGGGTAGGGTGCTTAGTCATGGGGAAAGCTCTTGTGGTTGGCCCGGCAGAGGGGTAGGTTTCACTTCTTCACAATCTGAATGACATCCTCATCTTCCAACGTATGGTCTTTACCCACTTTTTGAGGATTGTGTTTCACAGACAGACCCCAGACCAGAGCGCTGTAGAGAAGGGAAATAAAAAAAATAGTCAGTGTAAATAATCACCTAGCTTCTACCCTATTTACCTGGATGCCACCTTTCTGCTCAGATTTAGCATTCTAGCTCTTAAGAACTATAGGCTTACAACAGCCAAAATCCCCTCTCCAGAGTCAAGGACCAAATTCAAAGCCCAGAGGTATTAGCTTTCCCGGCAGTATAGCACAATGGCACCTTCAGATACAAAGTGGCAAAAAATTTTGGAAGTTGTGTGGTTCCTCTTCTTCCAGAGCCAATTTAGGAAAGTCAAAGAGAAAAAAACACAAATGAGAAATGTTACAAGACTAATTTAAAATTAAAAGGAAAAAATAAGGGTTATAGAAAAATACACTGAAATAATTCAGACTGAAAACTGATTCTTATACTGTCAGTTACAGACTGTTACTGAATACCAGTTTTTATTGGGTCTACTAAAACCATAAAGCACCTCCCTCCTCAGCCATGCTAGGAAAATTCTTCCTCCCTCCCAAGACACCGTAACTAGTATGTTCTCCTGATTTTTTGAATTTATGAAGATAATTTTTATCTACAGGCCTCCAATACTAAAAATTTGTTGTGCTAGTAACGGAAATTGAACAAAACATTAAGACCTGCCTCACAGAGGCTAAGAATTTTGTACCAAGCCATAGAAAAAGGTGGCCATGTTGTTATTATATGGTCTTTGCAACAAAACATCTTTAAAAACCTATGTTCCAAAAAGAAATCACTGAACGAGATTTCACTTTGTGGAAAACAGATAAATGACAGTTATAGATACAACACCATTAGTAAAACAAATATAAATGACAGTTACAGATACAACACCATTAGTAAAACAAATATACATAAAATTTTTCAATGCACTAACAAGCAAGATAAATGCAAGGTGACCATTTTATAATCTTAAACTAGAAAACTAGTTTTTAATAATCATATTCAATGCCTGCGGCAATATCAGTGCCTCCTATTTTATTGATGGCAGTGTAAACAGGTTCAGCCCTTTTGGAGAGCAATGCACCAAAACATATCAAAGGCCATATTATTACTAATCCTAGATTAAAGTAATTAAAAGGGAAAGGTCTGTGTATGAAGACAAGAAAACTATGTAAAGTAGCAAAAAATACAAAAAACATGGTTATAAAAATGATGTGAATCTTGCAACACACAGAAAACACATAGTAAATGATCAAAGGAAATGTACATGTGGTCAAGGACATAAAAAGAATGCAACAAGGACAAATGTTATAATTAGTAGGCCTAAAGCTGAATTTTTATTAAGATGGTTAAAATGCTCTTTGTTTCATCATCAAAAAAAAAAGATGGGTGCCTTGGGTGGCTCAGTTCATTAAGCATCCAACTCTTGATATCGGCTCAAATCATGATCTCAAGGTTTGTGAGATCGAGCCCCGCATCAGGCTCTGCACTGACAGCCTGGAGCCTGCTTGGGATGCTCTTTCCCTCTCTCTCTGCCCCTTCCTAGTGCATGTGCTACAAAATTTTTTAACTTTAAAAATTAAAAAAAAGAAAGAAAACAGAAAAATAGCAACCAAACAAAATTCTGTTTGGTTTTTTTATTTTTATTTTTTATTTTTTAAATGTTTATTTTATTTCTGAGGGAGAGAGAGACAGAGCACAAGCAGGGGAGGGGCAGAGAGAGAAGGAGATATAGAATCCGAAGCAGGCTCCAGGCTGTCAGCACAGAACCTGATGCAGGGCTCAAACTCACAAACTGTGAGATCATGACCTGAGCTGAAGTCAGATGCTTAACCAGCTGAGCCACCCAGGCGCCCCTCTATTTGCTTTGATAGGTCTCTTCTCCAAAATATTTTTCTCCCTCCTCATTTAATTCCCTGGCTAACTTACAGTTCTCTAGAGGCTTAGAACAGCGTCCTGCCACCATGGAAGGTAAGAATTATCTAGAAATCTATCACATTTGAAAATGGAAAATATCTAACTTCACAAGACTCTCCTGCATTAACTGAAATATATGCTAAAATATAATGGTTTGAGGATAGTGAAAATTAGCACCTGCACATGGAATTTAGTTATTTTGGATTAAAGGAATGTCAAGCTTAATAAAGGTCTTCACTCTTCTAATATTCTTAGGATCAGCAACAAGTATTTTTATTTTTTTTTTGTTTATTTTTCAGACAGAGACAGAGCATGAGCCAGGGAAAGGAAGAGAGAGGGAGAGAGAGAGAGATACAGAATCTGAGTCAGGCTCCAGCCTCTGACCTGTCAGCACAGAGGGTGACATGGGGCTTAAACTCGTAAACTGCGAGATCATGACCTGAGCTGAAGTCAGACATTTAATTGACTGAGCCACCAGGCACCCCAAGTATTTTTATTTTTTTAAGTATATTATTTTTTTTTATTCTTTTACATTTATTTATTTTTGAGAGGTAGAGAGAGACAGAGTACAAGCAGGGGAGAGGGGGAGAGAGAGAGGGAGACACAGAATCTGAAGCAAGCTCCAGGCTCTGAGCTTTTAGCACAGAGCCCACTATGGAGCTCAAACCCACAAAACGTGAGATCATGACCTGAGCTGAAGTCAGGTGCTTAACTGACTGAGCCACCCAGGCACCCCAAGTTTTATTTTAATTTCAGTCAGTTAACAGTGTCATATTAGTTTCAGATGTACAATATAGTGATTCAACAATTCATACATCACCCAGTGCTCAACAAGACAAGTGTGCACTCCTTAATCCCTATCACCTATTTAACTCATCCCCCCACCTCCTAGTCACCTCCCCTTTGGTAACCATCAGTTTGTTTCTTATAATTAAGAGTCTGTTTCTTGGTTTCTCTCATTGGTTTTGTTTCTTAAATTCCACATGAGTGAAATCATATGGTATGTTTTTCTCTTATTTCACTTAGCATTATACCCTCTAGATTCATTCATATCATTGCAAATGGCAAGATTTCATTCCTTTTTATGGCCAAATAATATTCCAGTGCATGTATGTGTGTGTATACATCTTCTTTATCCATTCATCAATCAATGGACAAAAAACAAGTATTTTTAAAATGTCATTATTTCCATATTTTCCTGATCTTCTACAATGATTTTCTATTTTCTTCAATTTTAAAACAACTTTTTAAATTTCAGCCCATAGAGTTGAAAAGAACTATTCATAGATACTGTAATCCAGTTAGTTAAAATATTTCTCATAGGGTTATAGGTTGCAATTCTGAACTACTACATATGTATATATATATATGTATATATGTGTGTATATATATACACACATATATACATATATATATATACACACACACATACTAGAATTAAGTAAATAAGTAGATTAAGTAATGATAGCCAGGTTTCTCATGGTTGAAGAAAGATGTTAAAAATAAGAAAAAGGAAAAGGCTTTAAAACAAACCCTGTGGTGTCGAACTGGAATCAGAGGTAACCATATAAGCTCACAGGTTTTTGTTTTTTATTTATGTATTTATGTATGTATGCATGTATTTATTTATTTATTTACGAAAGAGAAAGAAAAAATGTGTGTGTGTGTTTGTGTGTGTATCAGCAGGGGAGGGGCAGAGAGAGGGAGACAGAAGCACCATCAGTGCAGAGCCCAATGCAGGGCTTGATCTCCGACCATGAGATCACAACCTGAGCCGAAACGAGAATCGGATGCTTAACTGACTGAGCCACCCAGGCGTCCCTAAATTCATGGTTTTTAAGATAAGGATGCGAGGGTGGGTAAATAGATGGATAAATAGGAAGGACAAGAGAGATACAGAAATAAAGATGTAAGCATGGGTTAGTATCCATACATACACTTCCTAGCTGTCTGCTGAAACGGCCTATAAACAATGACAGCCCACTAACAATGAACACACCTAGCACACACATCTTGTATACCAGGGCTTCTTGGAGAAGTGACTGATTCCAGGGGTGGTGCAGGGAAAAAATCATTATGAATCAGGAACATCTAGTAGTGCCAAAAAGTAAGGAAATGCTTAAAAAAAAAAAAAAATGGCAGTTTACTAAAAGAACACAGGAGCCAACTGAAGGAGTTCCTAACTGCCAAACCTAGAACACTTTGAGTAACAAAATAATGGTAGTACTGGATTATGGCCCATGGAAAAAATACCCAAGAGCTCATACCAATATAATTATGAATTAAATTAATAGGAGAGAAGCAATAGCTCTAACTCACAGAACTCCAGTAAATAAATGTAAAATCAAAGAGGGAAATAAAGAATCACCATTAGACAAACAACACTGCAATAAAAGTTGCCGACAAGCTCCACTGATAGGTACTAAAATCAGCAAGAAGAGAAACATGATTTGCATAGTCTCAGAGTAACTCCCCCAAAATATTTACCAAATACAAAGAAAGAAAAATACTATTTTTACAGTAAAGAATCCGAACCAACACCAACTTCACCAAGTGATTAAAGTAAATATCACTATCAATAGGATATACTGACATCATGATTCTTGTGATAGGATGCATTGAGGATATGTCATAGTTTTTGTGATATTCTTACCAAAAATGCGTGTCACTTCAGTCGTGAGAGAACACTGAACAAACCCAAAGTGAGGGACATTCTACAGAATAACTGACCAGTACTCTTCAATGTGCCAAGGTCATCAAAGACAGTGAAAGGCTAAAGAAATATTACTGGGAGACTGAAAAACTGGAAGACTAAGGAGAAGTAACAACTATATGCCACGTAGATTCCTGAAATACAAAATGGACACTGGTAGAAAAGGTATTAAAACTCAAATAAAGGGCACCTGGCTGGCTCAGTCAGAAGAGCATGTGACTCATGGGGCGCCTGGGTGGCTCAGTCGGTTGAGCGTCCAACTCAGGCTCAGGCCATGATCTCACGGCTCGTGAGTTCAAGCCCTGCGTTGGGCTCTGTGCTGACAGCTCAGAGCCTGGTGCTTCTGCTTCTGTGTCTCCTTTCTCTCTGCCCTAACCCACTCTCATTCTTTCTCTCTCTCTCAAAAATAAAATAAACATTTAAAAAAAAAAAAACTTAAAAAAAAAAAAAAAAAAGAAGAGCATGGGACTCTTGATCTCAGGGTTGTGAGTTCAAGCCCCATGTTTGGTGTAGGATTACTTAAATAAAAAAAATAAATAAATCTCAAATAAGGCCTAAAAATTAGTTAATACTATACCAATGCTAATTTCTATTCCTGATAACTGTACTATGGTTATGTGAGCTGGTAACATCAGAAATGTGGTGAGGGATATAAGGAAACTCTTTACCTAATTTTTCAACTTTTCTGTAAGTCTAAAATTAGCTCACTTAGCTCAAAATATAATGTTAGAATTTTTTTTTTTTTCAGCCTGTTAGAATTTTTTTTTTTCAGCCTGTATCAGCAATGAAAAGTATATGAAAGAGATTTAGGGAAATTTACCCATGCTTAAGGTTTAGAGTGGGTCTCAGTAACCACTGGAGGCCAATATGATCCTGGCAAGAAGAATTCACATTTGTGTTTGCCAAGAGGAACATGAATTAACAGAATAAAGTCAGAGCCCTTTGTACTGTCAGCTCTCCTGACCCGATGAGGCTTCTAGGGCTCTTCCTGCTCCAACTTAGCATGGTTTTAGGAAGACATTGCAGAGTTCTAACCAAGCAAGCATTTCAGCAGTTTCCCTGATGCCCATTTTCTTTAATGCTACCCTAAGAATTGGTAGTTAGTGGAATCAGTAGCTCCCATGGAAAAGAAGGCACTACATGCCCATGATACTTACTATTTAAATTCTTTGATAAGATTTTTGTGAATCTTCATGCAGAAATCCTCCACCGTGGTCCTAGAGTAAGGCAGTACCACTGGGGATGTATAATCTGGCAACTGGCCTTTGGGTTTGGTGTAACTAGGACAGAGAGGGAGCAGAGGTTGCTTACTTCTTGGAACATTTCATGTGTTAAATGCAAATCAACCCTCCATCACCCCTGAGAAGACCAGACACAGATAACTTTCAACTTGAGGAAGAAAGTGCCCACAATATGGCCTGGCACATGATAGAAATTAATATACTTGTATATTAATTATACAAGACAAATTATGTTAATGAGTTCCAGGAGGTATCATTTTAGGACAGTCTGGTTTAATTCCTACAGCAATATGACCCTTTCCACTAAGACTTACATCCTCACTAGCTTCAGATAGTCCCAGATCTTTTCCAATAGGTCGTCAAAATTCCAGCGGTGATGGGCAGAAATTGGGACACAGTGAGGCACCTTATAGATGATATCCAATTCCTCAATGGAGATCTGATCAATCTTATTCAATACATAAATACAAGGGATATAAACTCTACAGAAATAGAATAAAATAAGACATTAGTCTGGAGCCTTTGACAAAACTCTCAGTGTGATTATTAGCATCTCCTTGCTCAGGACCCCAAATCAGAGATTCTCAAGAGGCACAAGAGGCAGATCAACCCCTCAATCCCTCCCCATGAAAGGCTTCCTACTAAAATAAGGTCAAATGTCTGAAAAAGTAAACTGTGGGTTGAGAAGGAACAAAACTCAGGCCCTAGTCTGAGCCATGCAGCTAATTACTGAGAGATCATACTGCAATAGAAGAAACACAAGCTTTGGAGTCACACAGACTAAATCTACTCCCACCTTTGTCACTTCCTAGATGTAAGTCCCTGGGAAAGTCTCAGAGTCAATTTCCTACAAAGTTGTTTTATGAATTATAAATGTAAATAAACTTTTAATAACGTTTCATGATAATTTTTTAAATAAAAAACATAACATCTGGCAAAGTCACAATCCTAATGTCCAATCAATAGGGCAGCCAAGGCTACCAATTATTGATAGCAAGCCACAACTTCTCATGCTTCAAATGCCTCACTTATACAATGGCCTAACTCAAAGAATTAGCCTTTGCTTGTTTTCAAATGAAAATCAAATAAATCCATCCAACAAATAGAAACAAATGAACAGGAAAGCAACTAAAAAATATTATGCTCAATAAGAAACTCTTAAAAACTGAGAATAAACTGAGGGCTGATGGGGGGGTGGGAGGGAGGGGAGAGTGGGTGATGGGTATTGAAGAGGGCATCTTTTGGGATAAGCACTGGGTGTTGTATGGAAACCAATTTGACAATAAATTTCATATATTTAAAAAATAAATAAAAGGAAAAAATAAAAATAAAAATAAAATTTTAAAAATAATAATAAAATAAAAAATAATAAAAAATAAAAAATATTATGCTCAAATGCCAGGAAAAAATTTTACAGTAGCTTAAATTATTATTTAATTTAAAACACTAATAATAGTACTTTTTCATGAAATAGGGCTTTAGCTACATACCCTTAGGTTACCCTTAGAGAGAACAGATACAGCCCAGTATGTTGAGTTCTACAGGATAGCCTACAGGCTTTCTCAGATGGATTAATTCTGGGACAGCAGATTGTGAACTACTCCCTTCCACCATTGTATGACACAGCTTAGGGGACAACCTAGTTCACAGCAAGTAACTGAAATGGGGAATTTAACCATCATAACCAAATTTAAGAGCAAAGAAGGATGTTAGAAATCAAAACCAATTTCAATTTACAAAAACCAAAATCAATTTACAGCTAACAAAACCAAGGCCCACTATTTATCTGAGATACTAGCACAGCTAGAGTTAAAATCAAGATATCCAGAATTAGAATATCCAGATTCATAATCCAATGTTTCCACTACAAGGCTTAAATTGAAACTCAAGCACCAGACTGTACATGTAGTCAGTACCTGTTTCCTTCCACCACGTCAATAAGGTCATCTGCTGTGGCATCACTACGCAGAGTCACATCAGCATTGTGAATTTTGTATTCAGCCAAAATGCTTTTCACAGTTTCAGCATCCAGCTCACTCTGAGGGCACTAAATGAGCACAGAAGACAGTAACTGGTCACAGAGCAAAAAAATCTCCCAAGAGTATCCATCATTGTACCCGAATAATTCTAGCTAAGGAGCAAGTTCATTTCTGAAGTCTGTTATCCTGGATGAGAGTAAATGACTTTTATTAGGAAATACTTGAAAACTAATAATCTTTCTAAACTCAAATGAAGGTGCTATAGACTGAATCACTCCCACCCAAATTCATATGTTGAAGTCCTAACCGCAGTATCTCAGAATGTGACCTTTAGGGTTAAAGATAGGGTCCTGAAAGAGTTAACTAAGTTAAAATGAGGTCATATGAATGAGCCCTAATTCAATGTGACTGATATCCTTACAAGAGAGGGAGATTAGGATACAGACACACAGAAGGAAGACCATCTGAAGACAAAAAGGGAAGACAGCCATCTACAAACCAAGGAGGGGCCTCAGAAGAAACCAACCCTGCTCGTACCTTCATCTCAGATACCCAGCACCTCTAGAATTAAGAGAAAATAAACTTTTTTTTTTTAATTTTTTTTTTTAACGTTTTATTTATTTTTGAGACAGAGAGAGACAGAACATGAACGGGAGAGGGGCAGAGAGAGAGGGAGACACAGAATCGGAAGCAGGCTCCAGGCTCTGAGCCATCAGCCCAGAGCCCGACGCGGGGCTCGAACTCACGGACCGCGAGATAGTGACCTGAGCCGAAGTCGGCCGCTTAACCGACTGAGCCACCCAGGCGCCCCAAGAGAAAATAAACTTCTGTTGTTCAAGCCACCCAATCTATATAGCAGTTTTATGGCAGCCTTAGCAAAAAATTCAGAAATAATATGAAACGTTCAAATTCAATTATGACAGGATAACGGGAAAGATCTTTTGGTCAGGACAGCTTAACTTTATGCTAGTCATATTATCTGGACCTCTAGAATGTTAAATGTTGTAGGAAATTCTCAGACCTCAATTATATGACTTAGAAGCAAGCAGCATGGAGCAAACTGATTACTCCTCCAATATGAAACATTTTCTTTACTTGGCTTCCAAGATTTCAAACTCTTCTGGTTCTCCTCCTTCTTTCTCTAAGAAGTCTTATTTGCTGGTTCTTCCTATCTCCCCAATCTATAATCATGGGGTGGGAGTTGGGGAGGAAGCTCCATCCCTGAACCTCTTTTCTATTTATACTTACTTCCTAGTGATCTCAGCTAAGCCCATGGCTCTACAGTTGCTAACCACCAAATTTGTACCTCCAGCCTTGATTATTCCTCATATGCCTATTTGATGGTAATGCTTGGATGTCTCACTAGCATCTCAAACCGAATATCCTGATCTTCCCCTCCCCTCCAATCCTATCCTACCCAAAGTGCTACTATTTTAATAATAAGAGTCTATTTTTCCAGCTGAGGAAAAAATCTTATAGTCCTCTCTCTCACAACCCACATCCAAATCAGGTGTAATTCCTACCAGCTACTTCCAAAATCTTTTGACAACCAAGCACTTCTATCTCCCCCACTGTTACAACCCCACCAACATTCTCCATCCCTTTTCCCTAGTTTAATTTTTAGATTTATCATCATCTAATATACTGTATGGACTCATTAATTTTGTTCGTTACTTATCCACACAGAATGTAAGGACAGAGATTTGTCTATTTTGCTCCCTCTTCCAACCTCCCTCCCTTCCCAACAAGGGCCTAAAACAACATTTTGCCCATGGTAGGCGCTCTATAAATCTGTGTTGAATGAATGAAAACACTTGATATTAGTAGCCATCTACTTTATGCAAGCATTAAGACTGGTCTATACTCCCATACCATACCAAAAAATAACCTAAAAGAAGAAATGAAGTTGCAAAGGTAAGTCTGAGATTGATTCTTGTCCTACTCTGTCAGTCATTACAAGGTTATTGTGTTACCTCAGTTAGTGCTAGAAGCCAGGTAATTTCCAAATGTCAACATCCTTCCACCCCAGTTCCTTCAGCAGCCTGTCCCACCCATGTCACCTCCACTTACGGTGGCTGTGAGATTAATGCCTCCTTTATCCTTCTTCTTAAAGCCAATGTTAGGGGGTTTGCTGTTCAAACGAATGCCAAAGCCTTCCAGCTCATTTTCAATTATCTTTTTATGCCCCAAAGGTTTCAGGACATCCAGAACAATCAGGATCAAGTTACATGTTCGGGCCACTGAAGAATGGAAAAAATAATTTATATGTAAGCAAAGGTCACTAAAGACTTAACTAAGCCAAATACTCAAAAGCTGGAGTATTGAGAGGGGTAGAATTCCATTTAGAAACAAAGGACTTTTTTTTCCTATTAATATAAAGACACACATGAAGTTCTTAAGGTTACCAAATTCTATCCCAGAAGTCAATTTGCAATGTATGCCTTGTTTTCTGCTGGTATCTCTAGAAGATCTGTTAACTTCTAGATACACTAGCAGAAAAACAAGTCAGAATGAAGATAAGAACCAGGCAATAACCTAAATCCCTGAAAAAGTTTAGAAAGATTTAAAACAGTAAGAATTCTAAAAAAGATCATCTGCTTAGCATATTTTTAGTCAACTTTATTACCAGCATAATTATATACACATATATTACATATATTATATATAATCAGTGTAATTTATAAAAAATAAACTGTGTCCATGTCATACAGTTTAATGACAAATATATATACCTATATGGCCACCATAAGCAAGCAGGATACAGAACATTTCCATCACCTCTGAAATCAATCTTCCTCTTGATTCCCATTCAACTACTCATCTGCTTTCTGTCACATAGGTTAATTTGGCAATTTTTAAAGTTTCATATACATGGAATAATACAAAATACAGTCTTTTGTTCCTGACCGTTTTAATTTAGCATAATGTTTCTGATATTCATCCACGAATAACTTTTAACATATGATTCTATAAATAGTTAAAATTAGTAATTCAATATAAAGGTAGAATAAAAACACTTTCAAACATGAAAAAAACAGAAAAATTTACCTATCAATTTATCTTTTTTCTGGTAGTTTACTAAAGAATGTGCTTCAGCAAAACAAAAATGACCCCCAAAAAGAACACCGACTCTAGGAAACAGAGGATTCCACACAACAACACAGAAGAAAGTCTCAGGATGACAGCCATGCAAAAGAGTTTAGCACTGCACTATCCAATATAGACTCCACTAGCCACCTGGGCTATTTAAATTTAAACTAATTAAAGTGAAAAAAAATTGAAATTCAGTTCCTTAGTCACATTAGGCACATTTAAAGCACTCATCAACCACACATGCTTAGGGGCTACCATACTGGAGAGCATAGATTCAGAACACTGCACTCCTGGACAGTGCTGATCTAGAAAGCAACCAATCCAGATTAAAGCAAGAAGACAGGGTGCCTGGCTGGCTCAGTCAGTAGAGCATGTGACTCTTGATCTCAGGGTTGTGAGTTCAACCCCCACCCTGCACGTGGAGCCTACTTAAAAAAGACAATAAAATTAAAAAGAAAGAAGACAGGGTACAGGACAGTAGTGTCAGGATTGTGGGGAAAGAATGAAATCAGTAACTCTTGAGCTATATTTAAGTATCTAGAAAAATACCGATGGATAAGCATTTGATCTGTTAGAATATTTGAAAAACAGTAGCAAACACAGAAATGTAAATAAAACAAAACAATTACTAACTCCATGAAAAACAAATTTCAAAAACAGATTCAAGAGAAAAGAAGCGAAGTCACAACACACTACTTATCTTAGCATTGAACAAAAGTTATATATTCATTACATAATAATGTAAATTACAATTGATAAGTTAACTACAAATTGTGATATAATTTCTTTGAAAGACAAGGGGTAGGTGGGGACCTGGCTGGCTCAGTCAGTGAAGCAAGCGACTCTTAACCTTGGGGTTATAAATTCAAGCCCCATATTAGGTGTAGAGATTACTTAAAAATAAAATCTTGGGGCCCTTGGGTGGCTCAGTCAGTTAAGCATCCAACTTCAGCTCAGGTCATGATCTCACAGTTCGTGAGTTAGGGCCCCATATCAGGCTCTCTGCTGTCAGCGCAGTACTGGCCTCGGAAAACTGTGTTCCCCTCTCTCTCTGCTCTCCCGCTCACACGCGCACCTCTCTCAAATAAACATTAAACACAAAAAAATTTTTTAATAAAATCTTAAAAAAAAAAATAGGAAAAGTTGTATGGAATATAAGAGAGCTAATTCTCTGGGGCGCCTGGGTGGCGCAGTCGGTTAAGCGTCCGACTTCAGCCAGGTCACGATCTCGCGGTCCGTGAGTTCGAGCCCCGCGTCAGGCTCTGGGCTGATGGCTCGGAGCCTGGAGCCTGTTTCCGATTCTGTGTCTCCCTCTCTCTCTGCCCCTCCCCCATTCATGCTCTGTCTCTCTCTGTCCCAAAAATAAATTAAAAAAAAAAAAAAAAAAAAAAAAGAGAGAGCTAATTCTCAACCATGACATGAAACCAACAGATGATATCTAAAATTAATTAATTAATCATGAAATGGCAATATAAGCATAATATTTAAAAATATGAAGGCAAGGGCGCCTGGGTGGCTCAGTCAGTTGAGCAACCAACTCTTGATTTCAGCTCAGGTCATGATCTCGCAGTTCTTGAGTTCAAGCCCCACATTAGGCTCTGTGCTATTGGTGCAGAGCCTGCTAGGGATTCCCTCTCTGCCCCTCCCTAGTTCACACGTGTGTTCTCTCTCTCTCTCTCTCTCTCTCTCTCAAAATAAATGAACTTTAAAAAAAAAAAATGAAGGTAAAAAACAGAAAGAACCGTTGAAGAGTTGACAATATTTGCCAATGGGGAATGACGGTGGAGGTGAGGAGAGGTGGAGTAGCAGATTGTTGCAATTTATGACTGGCCTTTTATAACACTTTTACTTTTTTTTTAATGTTTATTTATTTTTGAGAGAGAGAGAGAAAACAAGCAGGGGAGGGGCAAAGACAGAGGGAGACACAGAATCCAAAGCAGGCTCCAGGCTCCAAGCTGTCAGCATAGAGCCCGAAGCAGGGCTTGAACTCACAAACCACGAGATCATGACCCGAGCAGAAGTTGACACTTAACCAACTGAGTCACCCAGGCACCCCTGTAACATTTTACTTTACATAAAAGAAGAAGGAAAGACATGGGTGGAAGTCAGGAAACCCGAGTTCTAGTTCTGAATCCTTCTGAATCTGCCACAAACAGTGCTACACTGGACTGAAGCACTTCACTTTTCCTGTCCTTAATGTTTCTCCTCAAATGGAGATCTGGATTGTTACTCTCTGAGGTCCCTTCAGGTTCTGACATTCTATTCCAGTAAGAAGTCAAGTAAAACTATGCCCTTCATTGTAGTAAAATCTCTAAGTCCAACAGTCCCCATCTAAAGCAACAGTACCTGATAAAGGGATGATATCCCAGAATGATGGCAGCCCTGAACCACTCACCTGCAATGACTTGACGGCCTCTGCCTTTCCCATCCTTGGCACCCTCAATGATACCCGGAAGATCCAGGAGCTGCAAGATTAAGGATGGGGAAAGGAGAGAAGGAAAAAAAAAAAACAAACACAAAAAACAGTCATAAATCTAAACAGATCAAATAGAATAATTTATTTTTCAAGTACCCAAAATATAAAGGATTCGAATCTGATCTTCCTTATAAGCTGTGTATTACTTTACTATGCATCCAAATGTCAGCTACAAGTTTTTTATATACTTTACATCTAGTTTAAAATGTCTAACAACCCTGAGACCAGGATATTGGCTGAGGTTCATACAGGTTAAGTGATTTGCCCAAAATCACAGTCCAAATCAAGTAAGATCTTAATTTTCTGAAACCAATATTGCACTGTATGTTGGCTAAAATTTAAATCAAAAAAAAAAAAAAAAAACCCTCACATTTTGAGGGCCAAACTCATTATTCTGCATTAGTATTCCCCTAATATTCCCCTTCTTTTCAGAAGGTTGAGCCCCCCACACCAATTCCTTACTGTAGACAATAGCCGGATCTTGATATTCACATGATACACTCAGAGCTTTGCCAATCTTCCAAATTCCCCAATTCACAAAAATTTCTGCAGTCATTCTTAAGCTGGTGAGCACAGAATAGTCACCTGTAAAACCTTTTTAAATGCAGATATCTGAGCCCCACCCTGCAAATTCTAATTTAGAAGAGCAAAGTTCACATGTTGATATGTACTTCAAAAGGCTCCATGGCTGACTCTGATGTGTGTTCCCAATTGAAAATGACTGCTCAAATGCCCAGAAAATGCAGTAAAGTAAAACTTCAGAGAAGTCCTACTGTGTATACCTAACAGTAAGAACATAAAAACCAACTTCATAGCACACAAATCAAATGCACATCTCAGCAAAATTGCAAACTATTAGTCACAAGCCCTTAAGAGTCCACTGAAAACAGTTAAGAGCATATACAAAATCTGAAAATACCAAGGGTCCACTGCATGGCCAATACTGAATTATCCACATAAATGGACAAGGAACAGAGTTGAAGCTCATCAAAACATCATTTAAAACTAGCTTTTGGGGCGCCTGGGTGGCTCAGTCGGTTAGGCGTCCGACTTCAGCTCAGGTCACGATCTCACGGTCCGTGAGTTCGAGCCCCGCGTCGGGCTCTGGGCTGATGGCTCAGAGCCTGGAGCCTGCTTCCGATTCTGTGTCTCCCTCTCTCTCTGCCCCTCCCCCGTTCATGCTCTGTCTCTCTCTGTCTCAAAAATAAATAAAACGTTAAAAAAATAATAATAAAAAACAAAAAAAAAACAAAAAAAAAAACTAGCTTTTGCTATAAGCCCATCTGACCTTATAAAAACATACTTCACATTAAATAAACCACAATGAAAAAGAATTCAGAAGGTGTTTAAACAGTTCAACTTTTCCTTTCAAGAACCTACTCAAATCTCCTCCCTATTCTTCACTACATAATAATGTTACCTTCTCTAAGACTAATATAACACAACAAAATCCTCTCTCTTCACAAAAGATAATGCATGTTGAATATATTAACCTTGTCTTGGAAACTTTAGTTACTCTGATTTACAAGGCTACATGGGAAGTAATAAGCACACCAGATCTTGATTTCTAAACATCATTCTCCAATAAAAGAAACTAGACTTCCTTCAGAAGTGGTTGACTTCAGGGCTAGAGCAGGGAAAAAAATCTAAGATTAGCATTGTCTTGCCAAAAAATAAGTACTCTCAAAAAGATGGGGGCTTATGGAAAAGAACACAAGAGCCAACCTGAAGGAGATCCTAATTGTCAAAACTGGAACAATACGAGTAGTAAAATAATGGCAGTACTGGACTATAACCCATAAAATAAATATCCATGAGCCTACATTGATACATACTATTGAATAAATAAGACAGAAAAATTCTTCCAAACAGAATTCCAATTAAAAACATGTAGTAGGAAAGAGAAAAAAAAAGAATCACTATTAGGCCAGAAGCAGAGTAATAACTACTGCAGACAGGATCCACAGATGAATGCTAAAATGAGTGGGCAAGTTTGAGAAACAGGATTTGTATCTTCTCAAAGTACCTCCCCCAAGATACTTATTAACTACAAAAAGAAAGGTAATAACTTTTTAAAAAAGAAAGATAATAGCTTTACAGTAGAGAAATCCTACAGATACTAATGTATTTAACCAACCAATGCAGGTCAGCAACAGCATTTAAAACATGTAATCCCAGGGGCGCCTGGGTGGCTCAGTCGGTCGAGCGTCCGACTTCGGCTCAGGTCACGATCTCGCCGTTCATGAGTTCGAGCCCCGCGTCGGGCTCTGGGCTGATGGCTCAGAGCCTGGAGCCTGCTTCCAATTCTGTGTCTCCCTCTCTCTTTGCCCCTCCCCCGTTCATGCTCTGTCTCTCTCTGTCCCAAAAATAAATAAACGTTAAAAAAAATTTAAAAAGAAAACAAAAAAAAAAACCATGTAATCCCATGATAAGATGCACTGAGAAGGACACACCATCACTTCAGGGCATTCTTGCCAAAAATACATTAAAACCTCAGTCTAATTATGAGAAAATATCAGACAAACCCAAACTGAGAGACATTCTACAGAACAATTACTCAGTACTCTTTAAGTGTCAAGGTCTTAAAGGACAGGACAGAGTAATTATTACAGACAGCAGGAGAATGAACAAAAAGAACTAAATGCACCATGGAATGAGAAGGCATTTGGTGGGAAAATTGGTAAAAATCTGAAGTCTGTAGTTCAGTGATCACTGCATCTATATTAATCTATCTCTAATAATTCTTCTGTGATTATGTAGAATATTAACATAAGGGGCATCAAGATGAGTGATACAAGAGAACCTCAAAATAATTACGCTGAATGAAAGAAGCTAACCAAAAGAGAGTACGTTTATATTTACACATGGTCTTATTTATACACAACTCAACCTGTAAACTAATCTGCAATGACAAAATATAAATAAGTAATTGCTTGGAGATGAAGGGGACCATGAGGGAGGGGGCATTTGGAAATTTCTGGGGTTGGTATGTTCATGATCTTGATTGTGGTGATGTTTTCACCAGTATATAGCTATGTCAAAACTAACTAAATTTTATACTTTATCTAGTCTATTGTATGTAAATTATACCTCAATAAAGAGGTTTGAAAAAACAAAAAGTTCATCATCAGTTGTTCCTAGAAATTAAGTCTAGAGTCTACTTCAACTCTCCCAAAGAGTCTATAACCTAACACTTAGTAAATCTTTCTGCTATATGTATTATATATGATATATATAATATATATAATTATATATTATACTTAATTATATAATTATAACCTAGTTATATATTTTACACAATATATATTCTATATAATTATATAAGCATAATATAATATACATTATATATATATACATAACATAAGCAAAAGGCTTTACTATATACACTGAACCTCGCTGATGCTATCAAAAACTCAAAAGGGAAATCCATCTGGATAATCTAAAACTCTTAAACATAGAATATGACTATATTATCATATAAAAGAGCATCTGAAAGAGAATATTACACTGAGAGAAAAGAACACAAGTTTTCTACCTATGGCAGCTAAAACGCAGGGGAAAATTTATTGAGGCCCTAGAAAAGTAAAAACAACTTAATTTTAGCTTGTCTTGAGAGGGAAATACCTTTAAGGTTAGAATGAACCATTTAAATGTGGCAACTAAATTTCAGACAATATCAAGGCACATTTAGGGTGATATGGCTATAGACGTGGCAATCAAATTTCATTCAATAAAATAACCCATGCTTAACATATCTGAATTTCATATTACAACCAAGAGATAAGAAAAGAATAAATATTTGTTTAAATCATGAAACTGTAGGATTTTAAGAATTCAATGTTAAACTAATTCAAACTCAAATGCCTTTAGAGGTTAAAGCAACTAACTTAAATATGCAAATCAATTATATAATCAATTATATACATAGAACAACAGGAGTGCTAGGGACACTAGCAAGGTGAAAACAAGCCCCATAATTTTAAAAACTGAACATCCTCTCTGCAGGCTAATCTCCACCTATGTGATATATCAATTTTCTTTATAACATCCCTGGTAAGTGGTGGTTCAGTCACCTACAGACGTAGTAATTCTTTGTCTCAGGAGGTACCATTCCATTTTTAGGCACCTTTACTATTAAAAAACATCATCCTTCCTAACAAAAAACCCAGAAATCTCCCTCCTTATAATTCTTAGTAGTAAATGGTTCTAATTTTGTACACCTCTCCCTTCCAAGTCACAGATAATGAGTGCTCTGCCACAAAACAACCAATTTAAAAAACATTCGAGGGCAGTCATCTTAATCCTGTTGTGTACTCAAGTTGGTTTCTGGAGAAAGTCAGAAGGGAAGGAAAAAGAGAGGAGAGTGCATAGGCAGAAAAGAAAGCACCATGCAAAAAAGGGGGAAAACACCTAAAAGGTCAGGAGACACCGAAATGAATGCTTTGTGGGAAACACAAGTAAAGAGAGGGGCTAAGTAACTCTTTATTCTGATACACTCAGAAGCCCTAAAAGAGATGTCAATGGCATCTCATCAGGGAAGAGGTTATTCTAGGAGCTGCCAAAACTGTGATTATCAGTAAGACTCTGAAACAAGATGCAATCAAGCAGTGGTCCAGATATGCCCAAGCATCCTCACTCTTATTATATACATTTGAACATGGAGTACCAGAAAGATCTGCATGGGCACCTAACCAGCAGGAAAAAAAAAAGCCATTGAAAATACTACCAGGTGGAACTCCTGGATGGCTCAGTTAAGTGTCAATTTAGGTTCATGTCATGATCTCAAGGTTCATGAGTTCATGCCCTGCATCGGGCTCTCTGCTGTCAGCTGTCAGAGCCTACTTCGGATCTTCTGTCTCCCTCCGGATCTGCACCCGCCTCCCCACCCCGCTTCCCCGCCCACCAGCTAGTGCTAGCACACACACACTCTCTCTCTCTCTCAAAAATAAATAAACATTATGGGGCACCTGGGTGGCTCGGTCGGTTAAGCGTCCAACTTCCTCTCAGGTCATGATCTCACTGCTTGTGAGTTCAAGCCCTGCGTCGGGCTCTGTGCTGACAGCTCAGAGCTTGGAGCCTGCTTCAGATTCTGTGACTCCCTCTCTCTCTCTACCCCTCCCCTGCTCATACTCTGTCTCTCTCTCTCAAAAAATAAATAAACGTTAAAAAAAAATTTTTTTTTTTTTTTTGGGGCGCCTGGGTGGCTTGGTTGGTTAAGCGTCTGACTTCGGCCCAGGTCATGATCTCACGGTCCGTGAGTTCGAGCCCCGCGTCTGGCTCTGTGCTGACAGCTCAGAGCCTGGAGCCTGTTTCAGATTCTGTGTCTCCCTCTCTCTCTGCTCCTCCCCTGTTCATGCTCTGTCTCTCTCTGTCTCAAAAATAAATAAAGGTTAAAAAAAAAAATTTTTTTTAATGTTGATTAAAAAAAAAAAAAATTTTTTTTTTTAATAAATAAACATTAAAAAAAAGGAAAGAAGATATTACCAAGATACTGGTCCCTTCCTACTTCAGATTCTATAATAAAGAAGTATGAATACACTTTACAACTCTCTGCATAGCTCAGCAAGAGGGAAAACAAATGCTTATACCAAGAGTTCCCTAACAATGAGCCAAGGTACTCTGTGGCACCACAGAGAACTCAGAGTCCCATGGGATATTCTAAATTTTCAAGAGAAACAGCAATTCTTGATATATGTCAGACAATGAGGAAACTACTAGCTCCACATACTTCACAATTTCAACACTACAGCCTACTACACTGCTTTCAATTATGTCAGATCGAAATTTTGGGAAGTTAGATTTTTCATCAGTGGCTATAATAAAAAGCACCACACAAAAATCAATGTGGAAAAGGAAACAAATGTGGTGGTATCCAATCTGATTCCATGGTTTGAGAAGTTATGTGGTACCCAACAGTGCACACATCCCATTAATAAATAACTGTAGCTGTAAGGACATAAATACTTAGGTTGTTGCTTGGACCTAACAAACTGAACAATTAGGTATTTATTTTGGCCTGGAGTACCATGAAAAATTACTGAGAGAAGAAAAGTTGTCAGGAAATAATTACTAAGACACTAAGGGTGCTGTGAATCAAGCAAGTCTGGGAACCTCCAGCCTAGATTCAAATGTCATAGAATTCAGAATCTTAAAAAAAAAAAAAAAATCAGAATCTTGCTTTCTTAGCTGTGCAGCCAACAAGAATATGTTCCGTTATATCTTACATTTACGTACACCTTCTTCCATACCCAAAGGAACTCTTCGTTCGGGAGCCCTAAATCTACCATCTATCTAAGAAAAACTCAGGACACTAACTTCATCAGGCCTCACAGATAAGAATTATCTTCCAAAAAGGATTTTATCATGTTATTTCTTTTTTTAAAAGCTTCTGATGGTTCCTAGCTACATATAAGATAAAATTCAACTTCCTTAGCAGGCACAGAAGGGCCTTCATAATTAAGCTCCAACCTACTTTTCCGGATTCAGTTTCTACCACTCCTGTCTACACCTAAGCTTGCACCACAGCAAGCTATTTACTATTATGGCTGCCTGAAATTGCCCTTTACCTTCTCTGGCTGATAAAATTCTACTTGAACTTCAAGACCCACCTCCACTGTCATTTTTTTTTTTTTTTTAACGTTTATTTATTTTGTGAGAGAGATAGTCAGTCCAAGGCACAGAGCCCAACATGGGGTTCAATCCTACGAACCATGAGACCATGACCTAAGCCAAAATCAAGAGTCAGACGCTCAACCGACTGAGCCACCCAGACACTCCTCCATTGTCATTTTCTACACGAAGCTTTTTTAGTTCTACCAGACCTTCCCCCAATATACTCAGGTGAAAAAGCAGTCCCTTCTTTCTATGTGTTTTGACAGAAACTATCCCACTGTATTACTGTCTGTATGTACTATTCTATCATGTTTGCTAGATAGAAAGGGCCTAGTAGTTCAAAGGTTAGGCCTGGCATACGCACAGCTTCCCATAAGTGCTTTTTAAATTAACGAAAGACTGGATTTCTTCCCTTCTGTGGCCTGCAGGCCTGACTCACCTGGATCTTGGCACCTTTGTATCTGATGACACCAGGCACAGTGGTCAGAGTAGTGAACTCATAAGCTGCCACCTCAGAATATACTCCCGCCAGGTTGCTAAGTAGTGTTGACTTCCCCACTGATGGAAAACCCACAAAACCAATTCGAGCATCACCTGTCTTGGCCACATCAAAACCTAAAACATCAATAAATATCAAAAAGAAGAGGAAAGTTATCTCTTAAAATGTTGAGATTCAGGTAATTCCTTTCACATTCTAGTAGTCTATCCATCTAGGACATATTTCTCCAGCTTTCTACAGTTTACCTTTCCAGAACTTAAGCACACGAAATTTTCCCTAGAGCAATTAACATGGAATATTTACTTAGAAACTTTATTCTTCACTGTTATATACATTTCTAGCACCCATAGTATTTTAGGCTCGAAGGTTATATAATAATTGATCTAAAAAATGGGTTTCTTTTTTGTCTTACAAACTCTAAGAACTGTATGATTAATTAGGTTTGCTTTTCTTTTCTTTTTTTTTTTTTTTTTGGTAATGGCTGCAAACAAGTTCAAAGGCAAATTTATGGCCCTCCTCTAGGAAGTGTACAGACTTTATGACATTATTTTTGGTCCCAACTTTATCTCTCTTGGCTTCAACTTATTCTTCCTACTTACATTTCCCTTTGCACCAATATACTTATTTTTTATTTTGTTGATGTATGTATGTACATATTCCTGTAAGCCAATGAAAACCTCTTTGGGATCAATACAAGATATACATAAGGGCTCCTGTCTGGCTGTCTTTTTTTCTTTTTTTAAACCTTTTATTGAAGCATAAAGATACACATAGAAAAGTGTCTGATTATCACAAGGCAAACCAGCTAAGTAATCAGCATCCACCACAAGAAATCATATTCACCATCTTCAGAAGCCCCCTCATCCCCCAATCCTGCTATTACTGACAAAAGAATAACTGCCATTCTGACTTCTATGACAACAGATCAGTCCCATTTGATTTCTCATTTTGGTCCAGCATTCCATTTTATAAATATAATATATCACAATGTACTTAACTATTCTGCTGTTGATGGTCATCTGGGAGTTTTCTGCTTGGGATTAAGAACAAGTCTGTACATTTCTTTTGATGACTTATGTATGCATTTTTGATAGGCTTGCCCCCAGAAGTAGAACTCCTGGGACATAGGTTATGCCTACATTCTGAGAAAAGCATACATACAATTCTTGATGTTGGGGTCGTGAGTTCGGGCCCCATTGGGTGTAGAGATTACAAACATAAATAAATAAACTTTAAAAAAAGATATATAGGGGCACCTGGGTAGCTCAGTCGGTTGAGCGATCGACTTCAGGTCAGGTCATGATCTCATGGTTTGTGAGTTCAAGCCTCGTGTCGCGCTCTGTGCTGACAGCTCAGAGCCTGGAGCTTGCTTCTGATTCTGTGTCTCCCTCTTTCTCTGCCCCTCCCCCACTCATGCTCTGTCTCTCTCTGTCTCAGAAATAAACATAAAAAAATTTTTTTAAATAAAAAGATATATATAGAACACTAGTTCATTACCTAGAAAATACTCATTTGCCTTTGAAATCAGCAGACTGAAATAAGCACAGCTCAAGAATTTAGAATTAGAAAATACAAATCTACCTTGATAGACTTTTTTAAAGATTTTTGTTTTAATTAATTACTTATTTGTTTGTTTGTTCTGAGAGGGAGAGTGAGCAAGCAGGGGAGGGGCAGAAAGAGAGGAGAGAAAGAATCCCAAGCAGACTCTGCAGTGTCGGCGCAGAGCCCGATGTGGGGCTTGAACCCACAAACCGTGAGATCATGACCTGAGCTGAAATCAAGAGTCGGATGTTCAACTGACTGAGCCACCCAGGCACCCCTAAGGTTTTATTTTTAAGTAATCTCTACACCCAATGTGGGGCTCAAACTCACAACCCCAAGATCAAGAGTCACATTCTCTACTAACTGAGCCAACCAGGAGCACCTACTTTGATAGAAATTTTTTAATTATTTTTAAACCATACAGCTATATTATTTTGATAGAAAATACACCAAAAAACCCCAAACCAAAACAAACCAATGCTTAAGAAAAACACAAACCTTCTCCTGGCCCACCACCACCACCACCTTTGGGGGTAATGAGTTCTCTACGAAGCTTAGCAAGGCGAGCCTTAAGCAGCCCTAGGTGGTGTGCTGTGGCCTTGTTCTTTTGAGTCCGAGCCATCTGTAAGGGAGGAATCACAGTCATAAATCAGAAGCAGTTCCCACAGGGTAAAATATCCAGAATGAATGCTCCCTCGAATCTGAATGATTTTTTTCCAGATCCTACTGTCAGTATACCCATTTTAGTCAGACTTAAAAAAGGGGGGGGGGGGGTGTAAAAATCCATTCTCTTCATCATCCAGCCCATTCTCACTACAGAACAAACAACTGAGGCCCAAAAAGAAGACATGACCAAGGTCATTACAATTAGCATTCACAGATCAGACTAAAACTGAGCTGTGGATTCCTTTTCCAATGCTTGTACCTGATATGCACCGTCTGATACAGGGTCACCACTTTCCCGATTTTAAAGAGCTCTGAGCACTTCAGACAATACAATCACATAGTAATTCGTGTGGAATCAACAGCTACCACAGATGTTATCCCAGATCCATTCCCGGGAGCAATACTCTGGGAAATTCAGCCATCAAGTAGAGATTGGGGGAAAGGGAGAAGGGTTTTGAACGCTGAAGAAAGATACTGAACGAAGTACGTGAGCTGGTCAGGGCTGGACCACAGAGAGGAAGAGGATTCGGTGTTGACCACAGAAAAGGAAGACTGAGAGGAACGATGTTCGGACAGGAGCCGAACACTGGAACGGGGTACCGACCAAGGTGCAAGGTCCGAGCTAAGGGGAGGCGGGGGGCTCCGGCGGAGGCTGAGGGGAGTGGGGGGACACGGGGCCGGGCTGAGAGGAGTCGGAGAACGCAGGCCCGGTCCTGACGCGGCTGAAGGGAGTACAGGCAAGGGCAACACTGCCGAAAAAGGAACGCTCCGAGGGAGAGTGAAGCGCCAGCTGTGCCCATTACCTCGGCTTCGATCTCCGCGATCTTGGCTAAGGTGCTGCTCATGGCGGCGAGTCACCGGGGGGCGTAGTGGCCTGCACACAGCCTACCTCCCCTCACACAGCCGCCTGCGGACCTGCTAAGGCCACCAGGCGTTACTGCAGCGCGCAAGCGCGGTACTTCCTACTTCTCGCGAGAGACTTCGCGCAAGGTTCACCGCGAGATGTACAGTTTGGGGTAATCTCCTCCCCTTCAATCAACCCCGCCCCGTCCCGCGAGCCAGCGCGGTGTCATAGAGCCCGCGGGAGCGGGGGCCAGAGAGGCCGACCTGGTCTGTACCTCCCCGAGCGCGCGGAGGGTCGCGCGCCGCTCGGCCCCGCCCCACCGGACCTGCGCCCACGTACTCTTCCGCGCCCGGCCCCCCGCGCGTGGTGTGTGATAGTGGCTTCTGGTTACTGCCGGACAGAGCCGCAGCCCTCCGACCTTGGGCGTCAACGCCCGGCGTGAGTGAAAAGCTCACTCAAACCATCTACTTCTCTTCCTCACCAGCACCTACGGGTCCGGAGGCCCCTTTTCACAGCTGGGGACAGACCCCGGCGAACCCCTCGGCCTCCTAGGTTGAATAGAGACTGATCTTCGGCCTGTCTCGCCCTCTTGGAAAAAGAAAATGCCCCCTTTCAGTCATTCAGAACTATATTTAGGTGTCTTGTTTTGTCTGTCCCTAACCCCGAGTGCAGTGTGTGGCACATGGTGAACCTGCAATAAGTGCATGGTTGAATGGATAAATGTCAGTACCAGTGTTTGTAACATAGTTTGTAATACTGAAAACTATGAAACTATGTTAAAGGCCTATCAGTAGGGAAATGGATAAATAACGTAAAACACTATTTGAGCCATTAAAACGGATCTGTGAGGTCTGACTGGAAAGATGTACGGGACATACTGTTTAAAAATGAATAAATAACCACCTACGTTGTGATCCCATTTATGTTATTTTTTTAAATGAGGTGTTTATATAGGTATACGTGTATGAAAGTGCATTGTTTAAAGGTCTGAATAAAAGGATACAGTCTCAAGCTCCTAACAGTGGAATGGGATACAAGGAGAGAGGAAGAAAGACTTTCACTTGTTATTCTACATCTACATCTTTTGAATTTTTTAAAAAGATGAATGTTATGCATGTATTACTTGTGTAATAATAAAATTAAAAATTGCAAAAGACAATCCTCTTCCCTGAATGTCTTGTGCAGAGGAAGCCAGGACATCCAGGAGCTATGTGCTGGTTTTGAAAGCAGCTTCCTGTGGGATCAATGAATTCTTGTTGATAGATTGGTTGATCCACTGGGAGTCCCTGGGCTAGGCTTAACCCACAAGGCTGGCCTCCACTCAGCCCTGGGAGGGAAGTTTATTTATATAAATTTGTAAGTAAGAACAAGTCCAACTTGCCAGAGACAGAAAAGGAGGTTTTATTAGGCATAAGGGAGGGGATGGGGAAAGGAAAGCTTTTACATCAGATCCCCAAAGGGCCTAGTAGTTTCGTTGTTCTTTTTTTTTAACCTCAGCCTTTTCATAAATAAATTAAGGGGTGATGAGGTAATTAGATCCTCTACCATTGGTAATGGAGGAGGGAAGAAGAGGAGAGGAAGTCCAGCTGGAATGGGATATGATGATCAGTCTTAAAAGACAGATAAAATCAAATCAGCAGGTCTTTCCTAACTCAAAGTACTTAAGGAATTAATTGGCTGACAGTATCAAGGGCATCGCTGCTCTGTGAGTAGGTTCTCCTGCAACTAAGTTAACAACCTCATTGTTCAAGGACACCCAAGGACCCACCTGGGGGACCCCAAGCTGTCAAAAGTGTGCCAAAGGGTAATATTCATCTTCCCCAGGGTTCTGGGTGGCCGTCTTACTCATCCCACTAATATTTACTGAGGTCTGACTGCTGCCTGGCACTGTACCAGAACTGGGGACAGAGCAAAGTGAATCAGACACTGTCTCTGCACTTAAGAAGTATCTAGGTTAGGAGGCCAAGGCCAGGCCTTTAAGCTCAGCTCCTAAGAGCCATAGCTAACTCAGGTCAGCTTGGTACTAACTGCAGTAGAGGACCTGTTTTGCCAGATGGCTAAACCACCAGTGCCTTGGCATTGTATTTCTTTTTTATTATTATTATTGAAAAAAAATATTGTTAATGTTTTTATTTATTTTTGAGACAGAGAGAGACAGAGCATGAGCAGGGGGAGGGGCAGAGAGAGGGGGAGACACAGAATCTGAAGCAGGCTCCAGGCTCTGAGCTGTCAGCCCAGAGCCCAACACAGGGCTTGAACCACGAACTGTGAGATCATGACCTGAGCCGAAGTCGGATGCTTAACCGACTGAGCCACCCAGGCGCCCCAACTATTTCTTTAAAAATAAATAAATAAATAAAAATAATGAAACAGAAGAAAGACAAAAAAGCTTCATCTCTTGCCAGGACACTCCAACCATTCTGAAATAATTGCACTTCTTCAAATGTGCAGGGGTTCGCTGGCATTTTTTTTTTTTTCCTGCTCAGTATCCTATTCTCCCACCCTTTCCTTCTTCCACCACCCATTTCTAGCTAACTCTTCCTCAACCTCATAGTCTTCTGAACTCTTTGAGAAACTTTCCTTGGTACTCAAGGCTTAGTAAGGAGTCTGCTTCCAGGTTCTTCAGTCACAGGGCTCCACTCCATCAAAGCGCAATCACTCTGCTTGTTTGCTTGTCTGATTCCCCACCAACCCATGACCACAGGGAGAAGCAGTGTATATCTCCAGAACCAGCATGGAGGCAGCTATACCAAGCTCTTGAAACATATTTATTAAACAAATGAGAATAAGAACAAAGAGACAGAGAAAAAAAATTTAAGAAGCAGAACAGATATTTAAATGCCTTTTTCCCCTAAACGAGCATTTATAACATTACAGGCACCATAGTGATTACGAGCTAAACACCTGGTTCTAGTTGATGGAATGAGAAGTAACAGGATAATGACACATGAAAAATCCATGTTACCACCTTTTTAAGCCTAGTTTCTAAACAGATCAAAATTCCCAGGATACTGTAGCAATAGAGAGTAGGAAGCCCTCGATGAAGGATAGTTATTCATATCATTAGTGAATGATAAATGTTTTGCTTCTAGAAGGGGGTTTCTGGAGAATGTGCTCATTTAAGGCATGATGGAGACAATTCTTCTCTACAAACATTTTGTCTCTTAGATGCAAATAATAAAAATACAAAAGACTTCTCACTAAATCAAAGTCTGTTTTTTTTTCTTTTTTTCTTTCTTTCTTTTTCTTTCTTTCTTTCTTTCTTTCTTTCCTTCTTTCTTTCTTTTCTTGCCAAGTGGGCGATTCCTTGACCCATATAATACATTCTGGTCATTTCAGTTCAGCACGGATTATGTGCCAGGGACTATGTGCACTGGGGATACAAAGACAAGATACCTTGTATTTTTTTCTCCTAGAAAGAGAAGAGGGGAGAGGTGAAGGTATGAAAATACTCAAACCTCAGTAATACAAGGCCCAGTGAATGAGGTAAGTATCAGAAGAGATATAAACAAGGAACCTTATGGGCTTCAAAGGAGGTGCCCACATCTGGTTTGGGTCAGAAAAGGGCTCTGAAAGAGAGGAGCCTGGGAAGATAGAAACAGATGTGGAAGAAAGGAAACATTCCAGACAGATGAACAAGTACAGGGCAAAGGGAGGCACAGCACACATCTGTATTCTCCATGAGCACTGTTGGGCTGGGTAAGTGTATATGCTGACTTCCCCAAACAGAAAATTATCCTTGAACATCAACACACATCCTGCTCACCCAACTGAGATGGCCATTGTGGTCACATAGGCAGTCGTCGTCTTCTTCTTCTTCTTCTTCTTCTTCTTCTTCTTCTTCTTCTTTTTTTTTTTTTTTTTGGTAAAAAGCAAAATACTACTTTGTCAAAAAAGATAATTCACTTTCCTTCTTTAGCCACCTTCTGAGAAAGTTGTAAAAGTGTTTAAAAAACTTGTTCAAGGGGCACCTGGGTGGCTCAGTGGGTTAGGCGTCCAACTTCAGCTCAGGTCACGATCTCGCGGTCTGTGAGTTCGAGCCCCGCGTCGGGCTCTGGGCTGATGGCTCAGAGCCTGGAGCCTGCTTCCAATTCTGTGTCTCCCTCTCTCTCTGCCCCTCCCCCGTTCATGATCTGTCTCTCTCTGTCTCAAAAATAAATAAACGTTAAAAAAAAATTTTTAAAAAAAACTTGTTCAAAAGAAGAAACGAAAAGTCACGTGGGTGGCTCAATTTTTCAGTGACTTTGGCTAGGGTCATTATCTCACTCAGTGAGTTAGTGAGTTCGAGTCCTGCAGAGCCTGCTTCAGATCCTCTGCCTCTGAGAGATCCTCCTTCTCTTCCCCAACCCCTGTTCATGCTCTCTCTTTCAAAACTAAACATTAAAAAATTAGTAGGGGGGGCCTGGGTGGCTCAGTCAGTTAAGCATCCTACTCTTGGTTTCGGCACAGGTCATGATCTTCTGGTTTCATGGGTTCAAGCCCCGCATTGGGCTCTGTGCTGGCAGCATGGAGCCTGCTTGGGAATCTCTCTCTGTCTCTTTCTCTGCCCCACCCTGACTCGTGCTCTCTCTTTCTCCCTCAAAATAAATAAATAAATTTTTAAAAAAGTAGATTCTCTTCCCTTCTCTTTAAAAAACAAAGAAATGGGGCACCTGGGTGGCTCAGTCGGTTAAATGTCCGACTTCGGCTTGGGTCATGATCTTGCAGTTTGTGAGTTCAAGCCCCGTGTTGGGCTCTTGTGCTGACAGCTCAGAGCCCAGAGCCTGCTTTGGATTCTGTGTCTCCCCCTCTCTCTGCCCCTCCCATGCTCATGCTGTCTTTCTGTCTCTCAGTAATGAATAAACATTAAAAATTTTTTAAAAATTAAAAAACAAAAAAATTTTAAAAATTAAAAAAATAATAAAAAAACAAAGAAATGAATTAAAGATAAATCTAATTAATCTAATTAAAATGGTAGAATATAAAAAACAAACAAAAAAACCTGGACTAGAAATGTCAATCTAGTGTAGCGAAATGGAGGCATTGAGAATGGGAAAGAATAGAGAAATAAATGTGCCCTAAAGACTTAGTCATTATTTAATTGTAGTATGTTAATAAAAAAATACAGCTATGGGAAGGTAACCATGGTAGAAGTAAATAGCATAGTAGAGCTTCTAAAATAACAGGGAGAGTGGGGTGCCTGGCTGGCTTGGTCGGAAGAACATGTGACTCTTGATCTTGGGGTTGTGAATTTGAGCCCCACTTTGGGTGTATAGATTACTAACATAACAGGGAGATAAGGAAATGTGATTAAGGCATAAAAGTAAGGAAAAGGACAAAGGGAATCATAAAGTAGAATAAATAGTAAGCATAAAATAGAACGAAAGGAATAACATCCAATGTATCTGTTATTATACAATAAACAGGCTGAATTCCCCCTTTCAAACAGATATTGTTAAATTGGATTTTTTTGTAGACCAGCCTAAACAATGTGACAACGAAAGGTTATAAATAAATGAATGGGGGGTACCCGGGTGACTCAGTTAGTTAAGTGGCCGACTCTTGATTTCAGCTCAGGTCTTGATCTCAAGGTCATGAGTTCAAGCTCATTGGGCTCTGCACTGGATGTGAAGCCTACTTTAATTAATTAATTGATTGATTAATTCAACAAATGGGGGTGCCTGACTGGCTCAGTCCATAGAGCAAGCGACTCTTGATCTCAGGGACATGAGTCAGAGCTCCATGTTGGGTGGATTACTTAAAAGAAAAGAATGAATGAAAACAGATTTATACATGGTCAAATATATGCCAGATAGGGGCGCCTGGATGGCTCAGTCATGGTATCAAGCTCCATATCGAACTCTGCACCATCAGGGTAGGGCCTGCTTGGAATTCTCTCTCTCCCTCTCTCTCTCTCTCTCTGCCTGCCCCCCCCCAAATAAATAAATAAACATTTAAAAATATGTTAAAATATATATGTGAGATAAATGCAAACAAAAAGCAAATGGCATTATTCATAATAGGTAAAAAGTAGAAATAAGCCAAATGTGTATTGACTGATGAATGGATAAACTGTAGTTATATCCATGAATAGAATATTATGCAACAATGAAAAAATGAACGAATTACTGATACATGTTACAAAATGCTTGAAACTTAAAAATATTATGTTGAACGGAAAAAGCCAACCAAAAATACCACATATTATATAATTCCATTTGTATGAAATGTTCAGAATAAGCAAATCTATAAAGACAGAAAGTAGATTAGTGGCTGCCTAGGACTTTAGGGGGTAAAGGCTGAGGGGAATAACTGCTAAGGAGTATGAAGTTTATTTTTGAGGTGATGATGTAATGTAATGATAGCTGCATAACCTTGTGAATGTGCTAAAAACCATTGTAGTAAAAAAATGCAAGAATACATATTTTAAGATTTTATTTTTAAGTAATCTCTATCTCTAAAATGGGACTTGAACTCATGACCCCCAGATCAAGAGCTTCAGGCTCCAGTGACTGAGCCAGCCAGGTCCCCCAATACAAGAATATTTTTAAAAATCTTTCAAAGACTCCAAATAGTAGAGATTACATAGGCTGCATTCTCTGAACATAATCCGGGAAAACTAAATATCAGCAACAAAGATAGGAGGAAAATGTAACGACTTGGAAATTAAGAAATACTTTCCTAAAGAAGTAAAATCAAAAAGTGAAATTTCAAGTTGTCTATAATCTTGTGAATAAAACACTTCATACCAGACATAGGAATACTGCTAAAGATGTACTCACAGGGAATTGTAGAGTCTTTTTTTTTTAACGTTTTATTTATTTTTGAGAGCAAGAGAGAAACAGAGTGTGAGCAGGGGAGGGGCAGAGAGAGAGGGAGACACAGAATCTGAAGCAGGCTTCAGGCTCTGAGCTGTCAGCACAGGGCCCAACATGGGGCTCAAACCCACAACCACAGGATCATGACCTGAGTTGAAGTCAGACACTTAACTGACTGAGCCACCCAGGTGCCCTGTGAATTTTAGAGTCTTAAAGGTTTTTATTATTCAAAAAAAGATGAATGAATTAAATATTCAAAATTTAAAGTTAGTATAAGAACTGTGTAAACCCAAATAAAATAGAAAGAAAATTCCAAAAAAGTTAAAATCTAAAATTAACAAAATAGGGGCCCCTGGGTGGTTCAGTAGGTTAAGCCTCTGACTCTTGAGTTTGACTCAGGTCATGATCTCATGGTTTGTGAGATATGAGCCCCACGTGGGCCGCCTACTGACAGTGCAGAGCCTGCTTGGGATGTTCTCTCTCTCGTATCTCTCCGCCCCCTCCCCCTGCTCTCTCTCAAAATAAATAAACTTTAAAAAATAACTAAACATAATAACAATTTGTCAAAAATAGTTTAAAGAATTTGAAAGGACCAATAAAATAGGAGAGAAAAAATATCTTGGCAAGCCTGAATAGAGGGTAAAGTATATAAAAAATAATAATAAACAGTAATCGTGAATGAGAAAGGAAATATAACCAGCAATAATAGCAATTAAAAGAGGATATTATGTGTAGCTCTATGCCAGATAATTAGAAAATCTAGGGGAAATATATCCTGGCCAAAAAAAACCCCCAAAAACCAAAAACCTATAATTCCTCTAAGAAGAGAAAGAAGGCCTAAATAAATTAATAACTATAAAAGAGATGGGAAAGATAAGTATCAATCATCTTAGAAGGCACCAAGTACAGATGGTTTTACAACTGAACTGTCTTCAGTTTTAAAGACAAGAGGAAACTTGGGGGTAGTAGATGTGTTCATCATCTTCATTTCTTCATTATGGTGATGGTTGCATGGGTATATGCATAAATCAAAATGCATCAATTATACACTTTAAGCATGTACAACGTAGGGGCACCTGGGTAGCTCAGTCAGTTAAGCATCTGACTCTTGATTTTGCCTCAAGTCATGCTCTCACAGTTCGTGAGTTTGAGCTCCACATTGGGCTCTGAGCTGACACTACAGAGCCTGCTTGGGATTCTCTCCCTCATTCTCTGTCCCTCTCCCTGGCCTCAAAATAAATAAGCAAAACTTAAATAAGTAAATGTATACAATGTATTGTATGCCAATGATACCTCTAAAAAGATGTTTACAAAAAGACAAGAAAGATGTTACAAAAAGAAAGTAGGATGCCTGGGTGGCTCAGTTGGTTAAGCATCCAACTTCATTTCAGGGCACAATCTCACAGTTCATGAGTTCAAGCCCTGTATCAGGCTCTGTGCTGACAGCTTGGAGCCTGGAGCCTGCTTCCGATTCTGTGTCTCCTTCCCTCTCTGCCCCTCCCCTGCTCACACTCTGTCTCTCTCTTTCTCAAAAATAAATAAACATTAAAAAAAAAATTTTTTTTTTAAGTAGGACTTCCACTCCAGTGATGATGAGCTAATCCTCTAATACTAAACAACTCTAAAACTGGAGATGATTGTTTTCAGGCATTGGAAAACAGGCAACATAGACTATGATTCTGGAGAAAAAGAGAAATAGACTAGATGAGTCCCACGTTTGTCCTGGCTTTCTGCCTGGGGATAATTACCCAACTGCAGTGAATCCCAAGCAAAGGAGTGGTCTTCCCAAGCTTAAGAGGCAGAAATCAGTATTCAGAGATGCTGAAGCAGCAGGAACTTGCAGGTCAGGGTACAGAAGAGCAGAGAATAATGCAACAGGGAGTAGGAGGAGGCAGAAGTCTACACAGACTTCTTGAGTCTTTGACCAAAGAAGGCTGGGCTGTGGGCTATGTGTACAGAGTGAGCCTCTGGGAGGATTAGCAGAGCACAACTGCTCAGGGCTGGGAGCTGATCAGAGATACCACAGTTTGCTCAGTGTTGGAACATGTTAGAGTTCAAACCTAACCAGAGTAGGCCGGCTGAACATCTTGGGCATTCAGTTAAGACTCCAAAAGGCCATGCGATGGGACTAAGGATTATGTCCTAGAGTAAGGACCATGCCCTAGAACCAAACACAACACCAAGAGACTCTCCCAAAGAAAACTTAAAACCAAACCTGATAGGTACAACAGGCTCCACCAGTAATTTAACCACCTACCAGAACAAAACTCAAACCACTAAAAAGCATGCAACAAAATTCAGATGCCCTACAATGTGTCATTCATGTCTACTATACAATAAAAAATTATTACCTTTGCAAGGATGAAGGAAAACAAGACACACAATCTACAGAAAGTCAATGGAAAAAGACCCCAAGAGGACCCAGATGTTGGAATTAGTAAAAGGATTTAACACAACTATTATAAACATAAGGAAACCACCCAGCAGAGAAATGGAAGATACAAAAAATGGGATCTATAGAATAGGTAAGTACAATCATTAAATGAAAAATCATTAAATGAAAAGATTAAAAAGTGCAGAGTAAAGCTTGAAGGATCAATAACAATGATCTAAATTGAAAAACAAAGGGAAAAAATTTGAGAAAAAAATGAAAAGAGTGTTAGTGTCCCATAGGGTAATATCAAACTGTAACATATCTGTAATAAGAAATATTAAAAATGTAAAAAATATTAAAATGTAAAAAATGTTTAAATGTAAAAAATATTAAAAATGTATAATATGTAAAAAATGTAAAATTTTTTTAAATGTAAAAAGGAGATAAAAGGATAGAAAAACCTTGTGAAGAAGGAAGGGCTCAAATTTCCCAAATTTGGCAGAAAACATCATCCTACAGATCTAAGAAGCTCAGCAAACCTCAAGGAAGATAAATACAAACACACTCCTGAAAACATAATATTCAAAGCACTGAAAACACTGATAAAGAGAAAATCTAAGCAGTAGCCAGAAGGGAAAAGACACATTTACATATAGGTAAAAAGAATAAATGTGACAACGCCCTTCTCAGCAGTAGCAAATGCCAGAAGATATCAGAGCAATATCTTTAAACTGCTGAACTAGGGGGTGCCTGGCTGGCTCAGCGGGTAGAGCATGTGACTCTTGATCTTGGGGTTGTGGTTTCAAGTCGAGTCCCACTCTGGGTAGATAGATCACTTAAAACAAAATCTTAAGGGGCACCTGGGTGGCTCAGTTGGTTGAGCACTTGACTTCGGCTCAGATTATGATCTTATAGTTCTTGAGTTCAAGCCCCATGTCAGGCTCTACACGGATAGCCTGGAGCCTGCTTCAGATTCTGTGTGTCTCTCTCTCTGCTCCTCCCCTGTCTCTCTCTGTCACACTCTGTCACACTCTCTCTTTCTCAAAAATAAACATTTCAAAAAATTTTTTAAAAGAGCACTGTAAATAATAAATATGTAGATAAATATTTTTAAATTTTTCTTCTAAATTATAGGTTAACTATATATCTCAGTGAAACTGGAAAATTTGTTTTTTACATTTTCTTATTTTTTTAAGTAATCTCTACACCCAACTTGGGGCTCAAACTTACAACCTGAGATCAAGAGTCACATACTTTACCAACTGAGCCACCCAGGCACCCCTGTTTTCTTATTTCTTTAAAAGACAACTGCTTAAGGGCGCCTGGCTGGCTCAGTTGGTTAAGTGTCTGATTTGGGCTCAGGTCACCACCTAGCAGTTCGTGAGTTCGGGCTCCGAATCGGGCTCTGTGCTGACAGCTCAGAGCCTGGAACCTGCTTTGGATTTTGTGTCTCCCTTTCTCTCTGCCCCTCCCTCACTTGCTCTCTCTCTCTCTCTCTCTCTTTCTCAAAACTGAATAAACATTAAAAAAAAAAAAAGAAAAGACAACTGGTTAGGGGCGCCTGGGTAGCTCAATTGGTTAAGCCTCTGACTCTTGATTTTGGCTCAGGTCATGATCTCAGTCATGAGATGGAGCCCTGAGTCAGGCTCTGTACTGGGTGTGGGGCCTGCTTAAGATTCTATCTCTTCCTCTCCTTCTGCCCCTCTCCCATGCTCAAGAGCTCTTTCTCTTTCTCTCTCTTAAAAAAACCCCCAAAAAACAAAACAAAAAAATAAAAGACAATTGTTTAAAGCAAAAACAGTAATATCGTATTACAAGGTTTGTATATACACATGAAATATCAGACTACAATGGGACAAAGGATAATATTGGGGGTGTAAATGGAATTATAGTTGACCCTTGAGTAACATGGGTTTGAATGGAGCAGGTACACTCAAACATCAATTTTTTTCACTAAATACAGTACAGCACTGTAAATGTATATTCTTACACTTTTTCTTTTTCTTTTTTTTCAAGTTTTTATTTAAATTCCAGTTAGTGGGGCACCTGGGTGGCTCAGTCAATTAAGTGTCTTTTGGCTCAGGTCATGATCTTATAGTTCATGAGTTCGAGGCCCATATTGGGCTCTGTGCTGACAGCTCAGAGCCTGGAGCCTGCTTTAGATTCTGTGTCTCCCCCTCTCTCTGCCACTCCTCTCCTTGCAGTCTGTCTTGCTCTCAAAACTAAAAATAAACAATAAACAATTTTTTTAATAAAATAAATTCCAGTTAGTTAACATACAGTATAATATTAGTTTCAGGTGTAGAATTTAATGACATTTTCTCTAACTTACTTTATTGTAAGAATACAGCATATAATACATACAACATACAAAATATGTGTTAATTAACTGTTTATGTTATCGGTAAGGCTTCTGATCAACAATAGGTGAATATGTAAGTTCTGGAGGAGTCAAAAGTTATACGTGGATTTTTGACTGGGCATAGGGTTGGCATCCCTAACCATTGCATTGTTCAAGGGTCAACTATATATTGTTATAAGTCTTATATTTCACATGAAATGCTACAATACTAAATCTTTTTTTAAAATGTTTATGTATTTTTGAGAGAGAGAGAGAGACAGAGTATGAATGGGGGAGGGGCAGAGAACGAGGCAGACACAGAATCTGAAGCAAGCAAGCTCCAGGCTCTGAGCTATCAGTACAAAGCCCAATGTGGGGCTTGAACTCACAAACTGTGAGCTCATGACCTGAGCCGAAGTCAGATGCTTAACTGACTGAGCCACCCAGGCGCCCCTTAAATCTTTTTTAAATGACCACAATTTAAAGTATTAGAAGAAACCATAAGAAAGCATTTATAAAACCGTGGGTGAGAGAAACCTTCTAAAATAAGGCAAACCCAGAGGCCTTAACGGAAATGACTGGCAAATTTAACTATCAAAAAAAATATGTATTTTTGGACTGCAGAAAACACCAAAACAAAGTAAAAAATAAATGACCAATTGGTAAAAAAATATTTGCAACACATATGAAAGACAAACATTTACAATTACTACTATACAAAAAAGCCTCTATAAATTGCGAAAAAAAAAGCTAAACAATCTGATGGAGAAGTGAGCAAAGGATATGAACAGGCAATTCCAAGAAGAAACTCAAATGGCCAATAAACATAAAAAAATCCTTACCCTGTCTACTGATCAGGGAAATTCCAGTTAAAGAAACAATGAAAGAGCATTTTGCTGCCATCATATCAATAAAAATACAGAAATGACATCCAAGGCACCTGGCTGGCTCAATCACTGAAGCGTGCAACTCTTTTTCTTTTTTAAAAAAAATTTTTAATGTTTATTTATTTTTGAAAAAGAGAGAGAGCGAGTGTGCGTGTGAGCAGGGTAGGGGCAGAGAGAGTGGGTGACACAGAATCCAAAGCAGGCTCCAGGCTCCGTGCTCCATGCTGTCAGCACAGAGTCAAATGCAGGGCTTGAACTGGCAAACTGTGAGATCATGACCTGAGCTGAAGTCAGATGTTCAACCGACTAAGCCACCCAGGCACCCCTGAAGTGTGTAACTCTTGATCTCAGGGTTGTGACTTCGAGCCCCACATTGGGTGTAGAGATTACTTAAAAAAATAAAATCTTAAAAAAAAAAAAGAAATGATATCCACTGCTAATAAGAATGTGGAGAAAAGGGCACTTTCATTCCTTGCTATTAGAAAGGTGAATGGTTACAATCCTTTTGGGAAATGAAATGATAATATTTACTAAAATGCAAAACATACGTGCTCTTTGACCCCACGTTCCCACTTTGGGAATAAGTACAAGAATGTTTATGGCTGTATTGTTTGTGACTACAAAAGAAAAGAAAAGAAAAAATCCTAAAACAATGTCCATCAGTAAGGGAACAGTAGAATCCATTATGTATATGAACAATATGGTATGTTACATAACTATTAAAAAAGAATGTGTAAGACCTGTACTATTTTTACTAAGAGTTATGGACATTGTATATAGTATATAAAATCAATTTAAGACTAATATGTACAGTTTGCCTAATTTTTGTAAAAATACAACACAAAACCTCACCTAAAATCCTGTAGATACAAGTTTCCAATGGCTAAAGCTGGAACACTTTGAGCAACAAGATAAATATAGAAGTATTGGATTATAACCCAAAGCATAAGTAAGATATGTCCACAAGTCCATACTGATATAATTGATTGAATAAATACATCAATCGGAAGAAGAGACAAATCTGTGTAGAATTCCAAATGATTTATACAGACACTCCATCAACAAGGAAAGGGAACATAAGTGTGGGCTCTACATAGTGACTTTTCTAAAGAGTACAGTATGTATGGAGGTGGAGGTCGGGAGGAGTAACTTGGCAAAGAACTCTGACAAACACTATTGTAGCCAGGTGATTCAGGTCAATATCAACAGTGTTAAATCATGTACATAATATGTGCCCTTGGTAGGATAGGATGAACATGATACTTTACCTCTGCAGTCTTCCTCCTCCAAACCCATAACCTCAGTGTGATTATGAGGAGAACATCAGACAAATCCCAATAGAGGGATATTCTATAAAATACCTGACAAGTACTCCTCAAAACTGTCAAGTTATCAAAAACACGGAAAGTCTGAGGGGCCCCTGAGTGGTTCAGTCTGTTAAGCGTCCAACTTCAGCTCAAGTCATGATCTCCTGGCTCGTCGGGATCTGTGCTGAGGTCAAGAGCCTGGAGGATGCTTGGGATTCTGTATCTCCCTCTCTCTTTGCCCCTTCCCAGTTCGCACTCTCTCTCTCTCTCTCTCTCAAAAATAAACATAAAGAAAAAAAAAAAAACATGGAAAGTCTGAGAAACTGTCACAGCCAAGAGGAAAAAAAGGAGGCAAGACAATTAAATGTAACATGGTATCCTGGATGGGATCTAGAATATTAGGTAAAAACCCAAGGAAATCTTAATATATGGACCTTTGTTAATAGTAATGTATCAATATTGCTCATTAATTGTAATAAATGTACCATCCTAATGTAAGATGTTAATAATAAAGGTATATTAATAGGGGTGTAATAATAATTGGGTGTATAGTATATAGAAATTCTCTATACTATCTCCTCAGATTTTCTGTAAATCTAACATGGTCCTCCTGACTGGCTCAGTCAGTGGAGTGTGAGACTCTTGATATCAAGTTTGTGAGTTCGAGCATGATGTTGGGTGTAGAGATTACTTAAAAATAAAAAAAAAATCTTAAATAAAATAAAATAAAACAAAACATAACAAAATAAAATGGTCTCAGTGAACAAACACTTGAAAAGATGCTCAATATCATTTATCATCAGGAAAATGCAAATCAAAACCACAATGAGATGTCACCTTACCTCTGTCAGAATGGCTAAAATAAAAAACACAAGAATCAACAAATGATGGGGCACCTGGGTGTCTCAGTTGGTTAAGTGTCTGACTTTGGCTCAGGTCATGATCTTGCCATTCAGAGTTCAAGTCCCATGTCAGGCTCTGTTCTGACACCTCAGAGCCTGGAGCCAGCTTCAGATTCTGTGTCTCCCTCTCTCTCTCTACCTCTCCCCAGCTTGCTCTCTCTCTCTCTCTCTCTCTCAAAAATAAATAAAACATTTAAAATAAAGAAAGAAAGAATCAACAAGTGTTGGCAAGGATGTAAAGAAAAAGGAACCCTTGTATACTGTTGGTAGGAATACAAATTGATATAACCAGTGTGGAAAACAGTATAGAGGTTCCTCAAAAAATTAAAAATAGAATTATCATATGATCCAGTAATTTCACTACCGGGTATTTACCCAAAGAAAACTAACACATAGTTGGAAAAGATATATGTACCCTTACATTTATTGCAGCGTTAATTACAGTAGCCGAGATATGGAAGCAACTCAAGTGTCCATTCCATCCATAGATGAATGGATAAAGAAGATGTGGGGTGTGTGTGTGTGTGTGTGTGTGTGTGTGTGTGTGTAATGGAAAATGGAATATTACTTAGCCACAAAAAGAATGAGATCTGGTCATTTGCAACAACATGGACAGACCTACAGGGTATAATTTAAGTGAAATAAGTCAATCAGAAAAAGACAAATACCATATGATTTTACTCATATGTGGCATTTAAGAAACAAAACAAAGAAGAAAGAGAAAAAAACAGACTCTTAAAAACAGAGAACAAATTTGTGGATACCAGAGAGGAGGCACGGGGTGAGGGGTGATATAGATAAAGAGTATCAAAAGTACACTTATCCTGATGAGCACTGAGTGATGCATCGACTTGTTAAATCATTATATTGTACACCTGAAACTAATATAACAGTGTATATTAATTATACTTCAATTTAAAAAAGAAAAAATAAACAGGGGCACCTGGCTGGCTCAGTCAGTACAGCATGCAACTCTTGATCTCAAGGTCATGAATTCAAGCCCCACACTGGATGTAGAGGTCACTTAAGAAAAGGAAAGAGAGACACCTGGATGGCTCAGTTGGTTAAGCATCTGACTCTTGATTTCGGCTCAGGTCATGATCTTATGGTTTGTGAGTTCAAACCCTGCATCATGCTCCGTGTTGACAGTGTGGAGCCTGCTTGGGATTCTCTCTCCCTCTCTCTCTGCCCTTTCCTTGCTCTTATTCTCTGTCTCTATCTCAACATAAATATTAAAAAATAAAAATATTAAAAAATAAACATTTAAAAAAAAACAAGAAGATGAGCTTGGAATGTAATGCTTGGAATGTAATGCCCTGCTGTCACCGTCTTGAAATTCTTAATAGTCTTACCTCTGAAATGGCATTTTGTAACTGAAGTCCTATGGGACAACAGACCAAATGAAACAAGTACAATATGGGTGTACTTATATAATTATATATACTTATATGTCAAGAATGGTCATAGCATTCTTTTAAAAATTTTTTTAAATGATTATTTATTTTTGAGAGACAGAGAGAGAGTGTGAGCAGGGGAGGGGCAGAGAGAGAGGGAGACAGAGTCTGAAGCAGGCTTCAGGCTCTGAGCTGTCAGCACAAAGCCTGACATGGGGCTCAAACTCATGGACTATGAGATCATGACCTGAGTTGAAATCGGACACTTAACCAACTGAGCCACTCAGGCACCCCAAGAAAGGTCATAGCATTCTTGATGCTCCATGAGCACAGAATTCCAGTGAACCCATGGAGCATGGGAGTTCAGGGAGACTCAAAGCAAATACAAGGTAAATGGGGTATTCTAAGAATGAGTAAGTGGGGGCACAGTCCTGGGAAGACATGTTTTCCATTTGAATCAGAACTTGCTTGAACACAGAGAACACAGTCCTGGGTGGCTCAGTCGGTTGGGCATCCTACTCTTGATTTCAGCTCAGGTCATGATCTCATGGTTCCTGGGGTCAAGCCCTGCATTGGGCTTGGCACAGCATGGAGCCTGCTTGGGATTCTCTCCCCTCTCTCTGCCCCTCACCATCCCCCCATCAAAGTAAATATAACATTAAAAAAAAAAAAGTTAGAAGTCACTAACATTCTTAGAAACACGAATGACAAATGAACCATATTGTAGTCTTTCTTATGC
The DNA here is from genome assembly GCF_046562875.1 of Panthera onca. NCBI lineage: Eukaryota > Metazoa > Chordata > Mammalia > Carnivora > Felidae > Panthera > Panthera onca. Next base: position 20,699,987 of record NC_138350.1, read on the forward strand.
ATGTGCCTTCTCTGTATTAGCTGACTACTTATGCAGAAAATGCCAGAAAAAAAGGGAAAGATAGGACAACCCTTAGTTCCTTTCCCTTTCGGTCTTTCTTTACTCATTGGTGAGCTGAGAGAGAGTGTTGATGGAATGTACATGTATCAGGAAGTGAAAGAAAAACAGTTGAGTCTGTTTTGTGCACCATTTCCAGTGTCATAGCAAGAACAAAACACAAATGCGTGTACAAGATATAAAATATCACTGTGTCAATTTGGTGATTCCACACATGAGTTAAATTCTATTTTTTGCATTGGAAACTGGCATCGCACAATAGAAACCCAAATGGTAATATTGATGCTAATAACTTAAAATTTTATTTTTTATTTCCTTAGAAAGACATTAATAGCAAATATATAGCAAATAAAAAACAAGTCAAGAAGAAAGCAAAAGCTTTACATGTTATCATTTTCTTTTTTTTTAATTTTTTTAAATGTTTACTTATTTTTGAGAGAGGGAGACAGAGTGCAAGCAGAAGAGGGACACACAGAATCCGAAAGCTGGCTCCAGGCTCTGAGCTGTCAGCACAGAGACCAACACGGGGCTAGAATTCACAGACCCCAAGATCATGACCCGAGCCGAAGTCAGAGGCTTAACTGACTGAGCTACCCAATCGCCCCAACATGTTATTACTTTCAACAACACTTTTTTCTGCTTGTTTTTTTTTTTTTAAGTTTATTTATTTATCTTGAGAGAGACAGCACAAGCAGGAGAGGAGCAGAGAGAGAGAGGGAGAGAGGGAGAATTTTAAGCAGGCTCTGCACTGTCAGTGTGGAGCCGATGCGTGGCTCAAACCCACAAACCATAAGATTGTGACCTGAGCTGAAATCAAGAGTTGGACACTTAACAGACTGAGCTACCCAGGCGCCCCTTCTCTGCTTGTTGTAAAAGGGGCCCCGCGTTTTCATTTTGCATGGGATCCTACCGATTATTCAGCCAGCCCGGGGGCAGCCAAGATCCCAGAAATCTGAGGATCTCTGCCTTTGAATGAGGTGCTCACGGTAAAAGAAAAACCCCAGCTGAGACAGCAGCACCATTTATTTGGCTTGAGTACAATGTGACATTAACAGTAATATGTGCCTAGGCATGTTAAAGTTGATATGTAGGGAGCATCTCTCTGCTTGCTACATGGGATGCTGCTGGATTAATGAGAAAATGAAAAAAGCTGATATGCAACTTTTTTTTTAACTTACCTTTGTCTATTTTACTCTGAATTTTTAAAATTTGTTTTGAATATCTTAACAGAAACACAAGCTCTCTATAGTTCATTCAGACAATATCTAATGAAGTAATATATGAAATTTTCCTTGGGGTGCCTGGATGGCTCAGTTAGGTAAGCATCCAACTTGGGCTCAGGTCATGATCTTGCCGATTCTGAGTTGGAGCCCCGGTTCGGGCTCTGTGCTGACAGCTCAGAGCCTGGAGCCTGCTTCAGATTCTGAGTCTCCCTCTCTCTCTCTCTCTGCCCCTCTTCTGCTTGTGCTTTATCTCTCTCTCCCTCTCTCTCTCTCTCAAAAATAAATAAACAGTAAAAAAAAATTTTTTTTAAAGAAAATTTCCTTTTGCTTCTCACTGGAATTCCTACTCCTCCCAGAAGAATCGACAGCTAATCTGCCCTTTTCCAGAGAGGAGGTAACTGAGGCTCAGAGAGAGGACGTGAGCCATCCCAGCTAGTACATGGAGGGATCAGGACTTACACCCAGATAGGTATGCCTCTCATATTGAGTGTGTTCCCCTCATGCCCTCAGCAGAACCATTAATACCACAACAAGCCAAAGCATACATTGGAGAGAGAGCATCACAAGTGCGTCTGGCCCAGATCCCACTCCATAATGACAGGCCTCCATGGCTGCTTGGGAAATCCCAACCGGATATTAATTTCACCACTGTCGATGGCCTTCATAATATTTTTGTTTTAAAGAATGATGATTCAGAGTAAGGAGATCAAGTACATTATTAGTTCCTGTGATCTTGACTCTCAGATGAATTCATGCAATTTAGTGCCTCCTAATGCAGTCAGATGGAAGTTCCAAAGCAGCTGGGTCGGAAATAACAGATTTCTAAATGAGCTTGACTGATATAAACACAATAATGGGGGCAGGGGGAGGGATCTACTGAGCAGAGATGATATTCCATTATCTTTGGATGGTCAGGGCCTGGCACAGTGCCTAGCTCAAGGTAGGTGCTCAATATGTTGGCCAAATTGAATTAGTCTGTGTGCACAAAGGTTTCTAACCCTGGTGTTTTTGAAATGAAAAGATGCCCTAGTTTTTCTGGGGCTTCAATGGAAGATAATGAAGCGAGAGCCTCATTTATGAAGATGCTTTCAAGCTTAGCAGTGCAACATGATGTAATTGCATTGGGAAGAAACTTCATCTTGTGAGGTATCTGACCAGTTCATAACAATCCACATTTTCTGACAACTTCCTTCTCCCCCTGTGTGGGTCAGGGCAGCTATGGGGTAAGACAAGACCTCTCCCCTTCTCCTAGGGGAGAAAGACTGGCACCACGGTCAGCCTGAGGGACTGAGATCTGAGTGGGACTCATCCAATTCTCTCCCCAAGGGATTCAGCATTGGGCTCAGCAGTTCTAGTCCTGTGTCTAGTGTGGCTGGGATGAGGAACATAACAAAACTTAGAAAATTTTTGAGAAACCAATCTTTGAGGGTGAGGATGCTCCAGGGAAAGGAGAAACAAGAGCCAGCTCCTGGCCGCTTTGTTTGTACCATCCTGCCTGTGACCAGAGCTGACTGGACCCATGTGGCAACAGATCCAAGTATGGTCACTTAGTCTTTCCCCTAGGAATTTAGTGAGAGGTCCAGTCTTTTGTGTGCTAGAATGACACACATGACACTGGGATGCTGGGGAACAAGGCACATTGGATTCCCCACAGAGACCAGAGAAGCAGAGAAACTGGTGCACATGTTGGAGACAAAAAATGGAGAGAAAGGACTTCCTTGGTTGCCAAAGTGCTCTTCTCTCTCCTGGAAGTTCTGGCATTTCTGCTTTCTTCTAGGAGATACCTGGTGTCTTTCGAATAAAGTCCTCTTTTACCGAGTTTGAGCTGACCTTATTACCAGTACCCAAAAGAGCTCTAACTGATTCTCAGGACTCCTGACTCCTTCCTGAAATGTCTCATTGCAGGCCTCTGAGGGCCCATTACTTTTGGGTTTGGCAAGATGTGGCAGTGCCCTTCCAGTAAATTCATATTCTGTTCACTTAAGCTAGTTTATTTAATTTTTATTTATTTTTAATTTTTTAATGTTTAGTGGGTTTTTTTTTTGATGTTTATTTATTTTTGAGAAAGAGAGACACAGAACATGAGTGGGGGAGGGACAGAGAGAGAGATGGAGACACAGAATCTGACACAGGTTCCAGGGTCTGAGCTGTCAGCACAGAGCCCGATGCAGGGCTAGAACTCACAACAGGCGAGATCATGACCTGAGCCGAAGTTGGACACTTAACTGACTGACCCACCTAGGCGCCTCTAATGTTTAGTTATTTTAAAGAGAGAGAGAGACAGTGTGAGTTGGGGAGGGGCAGAGAGAGAGAGAGGGCGACACCGAATCCGAAGCAGGCTCCAGGCTCTGAGCTGTCAGCACAGAGCACAACTGGAGGTTTGAACCCACAAACTGTAAGATCATAACCTGAGCCAGTTAGACACTTAACCGACTGAGCCACCCAGGTGCCCCTACTTAAGCTAGTTTTACTAGATCTTTGCTGTTTGATTCCAAAGGAGCTTTGACTAAAACAACACAGTGAAGGTATGGACATATGCCCATATGTATGTGGAAATCAACATTGAACAAAACTCCCCCAGCCTTAGTACAGGATGTCTCTTTATGACTGTTTTCACTGGCCTCTCTGTCCCCTGCACAATCTTTAGATGCCACATGTGCACAGCTAAGAGAATGCAGGAAGTGACTGGGGGATTTCCCTTAAGAAAGCAAAGAATAGGACTTGGGAGGATCTGGGTTTCAGTCTTGGCTCTGCATCTTAGCTCTAGGCTTTGGGCAAGCCCTAGGTCCCCCTGAACCTTAGTCTGTGCATCTATAAAATGGGAATAATAGTCCTTACTTTACTGATCACTGGAATTGTTCAGTGATCAAAGAGTATAAGAGAGTCAATGATGTAAAGAACTGGTATTTTATAATGACTACAAAGTGCATACATAGTTATATAGAAAATTCTTTTTTTTTTTAAGTATATTTATTTATTTGGGATGGGAGGGGCAAAGAGAGAGGAAGAGAGAGAGTCCCAAGTTGTTTCCATGCTGTTACACAGAGCTGAATACAGGGCTCAATCTCACAAATTGCGAGCTTGTGACCTGAGGTGCAATTAAGAGTCGGACGCTCAACTAACTGAGCCACCAAAGTGCCCCTCTTTTCTTAAGTAGGCTTCATACCCAGTGCAGAGCCCAATGTGGGGCTTGAACTCATGACCCTGAGATCAAGAACTGAGCTGCGATCAAGGGTCAGTCAGCTGCTTAACCGACTGAGCCACCCAGGTACCCCAGTTATGTAGAAAACTTTGAATAAAGAATAACATGAAAAGGGAAGTAGAAAACAAATTCACCTGTAATTCTGCCCGTGACTAAATGCCATAGGTAGGGTCCTTTTTTTCTCTATCTTCTTTTTGCCTGATAAAATTAGAATCCTACTCTTTCAACTCAGGAACAGTTTGTAAATATTTTCCACAATTCTTTCACCTCATTTTTTTAAAAATTTTTTTTAACGTTTATTTATTTTTGAGACAGAGAGAGACAGAGCATGAATGGGGGAGGGGCAGAGAGAGAGGGAGACACAGAATCGGAAGCAGGCTCCAGGCTCTGAGCCATCAGCCCAGAGCCGGACGCGGGGCTCGAACTCACAGACCGTGAGATCGTGACCTGAGCCGAAGTCGGACGCTTAACCGACTGAGCCACCCAGGCGCCCCTCTTTCACCTCATTTTTAACGGCTGCATAGGATTTCATCCCAGAGCTGAATCTTAATTTTCACAACCATTTCCCCTTCATTGCAAGACCCCATCCTGGATACTGCAGTGGCTTAATGGTGGGAGAGGTCAAAGTTACTGGGATAAAGGATAGAGATCAAGAAGGACTTTGCTGCATTTGAATTTTGAGTGTGTTTGTGAATGTATAACCTATTCAAACTAATAGATGGATGAATATCTTTAGAGAGCAGTTGAAATCTGAGCTGACTGTTGAAAAACAAGAAGGATTTTTTTTTTTAGAAGAAAACACTGTAGGAAAAGGGGAATTCCTGTAGGATTTCAAGCAAAGTGCCTCTGTAGAGGCAAGAAACAGAAGTGGATTATGGAACAAACTTATTTATCTTGAAAAAGGGCTAACACCAGGAGCTGGCAAGTGACAAAGCCAGGATTTGAATCTGGGCCTACCTGACTCCTCTAAGTGCTCACTAGTAACCACCATCCGTTCTGCAGGGATCTGGACCTCCTGGATTTGGGGCAGATTGCTTCCCACTCTGGGTCCATAAAGTGATGGAATTGAACTTGATGATACCTAAGGCTCAGTCCAGGCTTACTTCCTGTGAATCCAAGTTCTGAGATACAATTTGCCTGCCACTCTGGGTAGATTATATGAGTCTTCCAAGGGTGGGGGACTCTGCCAAGGTTTCTAGGGATTTCTAAGAAAGATATAAGTTTCTGGGAGGCTACCAGAGACTTATCTGAAGGCCCAGGCCCCATCTCAGAGGGCTTCTATGGTGGGGGTACAGCCTGCAGGCTCAAAGCACTTGATCTCACTGTCCAAGGTCATAGATTACATACTATAGCAGAGAAAGGCCCATTGGGGAGTTCCGGGAGCAATTTTCAGGCACATAAAATGGCAAACTGAGTCAGAGGACTCCTCTGAGAAGAGCCATCCCAGGGATGATAAATTGGGGGCTGGAAGCCCACTCTGGCCCACTGGCCTGTTTCATTTGGCCACTTTACTGAATGTTTGCCAAAAAGGCAACATTGTTACCTGTTACCATTGAGACTGTTACCCAATCTCTTGTTAAAAATGAGAGATTTTCAAGTTTCTAGATTCTCATGAAAAATGGGAAGACCTGACAACACTGGGTCCTGACAACACTGGGAAGACCTGACAACACATTCCCACTGTTGGCTGGACTCTGGTCATCCCTTTCTGTGGTGTCTTCCTCAGCCCTGAAGTCCCCAATGGACCCCACACACTTCACCAAGTTACTTGGACCCCGGAGGAATGTGAGTTTGAGACCCTTCAGCTGAGTCGACCACCTTGTTTTATAGGTGAGGAAACTGAATCCTAGAGAAAGGAAGGGACTTAGCTGGGGTCACAAAGACTGGAAACTCCAACTATTTGCCAGGGTACAACTCCTAGTTCTGTTTCTTTTGGAGAGTAAGCCATGGACCAGAAAAGCAGGAATCCTCATGCCTGAAGTGAAGGTCGAAAGACTACTGTATACCAGGGGCCTCACATAGAATGGAATAGCAGTTCCTGCTATAACCTGCTACTCCAAACCCTCCACCTCCTCACCCCTACTCCAGACAGGTTTGGGAATCACCTGGCATTGGAATATTGTACATTCTTTCTCAGAATGGTCTAGCTGCCAGAAAAGAAATACCCTGGGCCTTTCTCCTTTACCATTCAGGATGTGTTGGTGGCATCCTTTAGGAAGCTTGCCCTGCTCCCCCAGACTGGGTTTCATCATCCTTGATGTGAGTTTTCATCCTGTGCTTCCCTCATCACAGCATTTAACATTAAATTGAAAACAATAACAACAAAATAGCTACCATTTGCTTCTGCATTTGCAGTCTGCATAATAATATTCTCACTAATTTCCCATAAGAATGCCCTAGCTTCTGGGAAGTAAAGTAAATTTACCCCAAATCCCACGGCTGGAAGTGGGTTCAGACTTCTGACAAGAAGCTGATACTCTTCCAGGGCACCTGGGTGGCTCAGTCAGTTGCATATCCGACTTCAGCTCAGGTCACGATCTCACTGCTTTGTGAGTTAGAGCCCTGCATTGGGCTGGCTGCTGTCAGCGCAGAGTCCGCTTCAGATCCTCTGTCCCCTTCTCTCTCTGCCCCTCCCCCACTCACATTCTTTTTCTCAAAAATGAATAAACATTTAAAAATTAAAAAAAAAAAAAGAAGCTGATGCTCTTCCTATTTTCTGTACCTCAGTTGCTATAAGTCAGAACCAAATGAGACCTGAAGGCCTGAAGATGTGCGTTTACTCCATCACCTTGACTTTTCAGGTTCTCTGTGTGAATCTTGAAAGGTCAGGTCTGCACAGATGGGGGCTGGGGAGTCACCCTAGGAAGGAACCTCAAAGAGCTTGGCAATGTTTTTGTAAATGTGAACCAAGAATCACAAAGTTTTGCTTGTATCGCCACCTATGTATCCTTGTCCCCAACCCAGGATTGAAGTGACTGACCATTAACCAGCTTGGACTGACACTCCAAATTCCTGAGTCAGAGTGGACCCAAGGGATCATTCTGCCTTCTCACAGTCTGGTTGTGCTGACACAAAGTGCCGAAAAGGGGCTGCTGGTTGGATCACACATCACCCCGAGTCTTCAACTAACTCAGTCCAAGCCCCATCACCTTTGTTCATGCAACTGACCCCTACTATTGACATTAAATGGTTTCCGGTTTTCATCATAGAAAACCGTGCTCCAGTGAACACCCTTGAACCTACATCATGACGCACAGCTCTGCTTATTTCATCAGATTCCTACAAGTGAAATTGCTGGGTCAACGGGGAAGTGTATTTCCTAGGCTTTTAAAATGTGTTGCCAGACCACTTTCTAGAAAGTTGTCCCAGTGTAGTCTCCCAGCAGTGTGATATGAGAACACTGGATCCTTCTAGGCCCTTGCCAGCCATGGTGGCAGGTCGCAAAATATTTGATAATTTGATAGCCAAAAATGATTTTTCATGTATTGATCCAACAAAAATTTATGAGACCCATGCACTCCACTGAGCAATGGAGATGCTGTGGGGTCAAAATAGTAAGAATCCTTGCCCTTGGAGACTCAGTCTAGTAGGAGAGAACCCAATTTAGGGGGTAATTATTACCTTAAAGAGTAGTGGTGTCAGTGTTGGGGAAGCTCAGGGCGCTGTTGGAAACGTAACAGGATTTAACTGAGAGACAGCCTCTTTGAGGAAGCTGCAGAGGCCAATTGGTATGTTGGATTAGTATTTAGTTTTGTTTTGTTTTTTAAGTAGGCTCCATGCCCCGCATGGAGCCCACTGCAGGGCTTGAGCTCGCAACCCTAAGATCAAGACCTGAGCTGAGATCAAGAATCAGATGCTTAATGGACTCAGCCACGCAGGTGTCCTTAATATTTAGTTTTTATAGGCCATTTGTATTTCCTCTTTGGGGAGTTGTCTACTTGTGCCCTTTGCACATTTTTTTTTTCCTTTAGGGCATTTTTTAATTTTGTTTTAAGTTTATTTATTTATTTTGAGAGACAGAGCATGAGCAGGCTAGGGGCAGAGAGAGAGTGGGGAGAGAAAGAGACAGAGAGAGAGAGAGAGAGAATCCCAAGCCTGATATGGGACTTGAACTCACAGACTGTGAGATCATGACCTGAGCCAAAACCAAGAGTTGGATGCTTAACCGATTGAGCAGGGCATTTTTTTTTAAAGAAATTTTAAACTGAGGGGCACCTAGGTGTTTCAGTCAGTTAAGCTTCCAGCTTCGGCTCAGGTTATGATCTCATGGTTTGTGAGTTTGAGCCCCACATTGGGCTCTGTGCGGACAGCTCAGAGCCTGGAGCCTGCTTCAGATTCTGTGTCTCCCTCTCTCCCGGTCCTCCCCTGCTCGTGCTCTCTTTTTCTCAAAAATAAATAAACATTAAAAAAAATTTTGTTTTAAAGAATTTTTAAATTGAGGTAAAATGCATATATAAAATCCACCATTGTAACTATTTTATTTATTTTTTTATTATTTTTAATAAGGTTTATTTATTTATTTTGAGAGGGAGAGCAGGGGAAGGGCAGAGATTGAGAATCCCTAGCACTGTCAGTGCAGAGCCCGAGGCAGGGCTAGAACTCTCGAACTGTGAGATCATGACCCGAGTTGAAATCAAGAGTCAAATGCCTAACTGATAGAGTCACCCAAGCAGCCCTACCATTGTAACCATTTTAAAGTGTACATTTAAGTTCATTGTGGCATTTAAATTCATTCACAATTTTTAAAATTAATTTATTTTCAAAAATTTCAAATTTACAAAATGTCTAAAAAACAGTAAAAAATACCTTGAGTTGTTTTTTTAAAATCCATCTTTAAGAACTCTATCTACATTAAAGAGATTAACTCTTTGTCATATATATATATATATATATATATATATATATATATATGTATATGCATACATACATAGAGAGTTTTCGCCATTGGCGTGTTTGTCACAGGTTACCACCTGTCATGTTTTCCTTCCCCCATGTCACCAACAGCACCTTCACTGTCCTTTAGTTAATTAGGAACAAAAAAGAGAGTCTTCATAAATTTGAGTACAGAAAATGTAGAACAATTGCTTATGAGGATTTTTTTCCTTTCTTGTTCCTGATTAACTGAAAAAGAGTTAAGGTCCTGTTGGTGACCCAGAGGCAGGAAATGACTGCAGATGATAAACCATGGCCCACAGGAGCACTGTCACCCCCAAAGACCACAGCAAGAGGGCCCCAGATAACCCTGGTGGGGGCAGGAGGCAGGAGCTTCTGAGCCTGTGCCTCTTGCATGATTCTTAGTGAAGCTAAAAGAGCAGGAAGAACAGAACAGGCAGATGATTTGCACACTCTTTCCAGTCACAAAGGGAACCCAATCGTCAAGAGAAAGAAAAGAGGCCCAGGGTTCAGTGGAAAGAGCCTGGCTGTCAGAGTCAGGGGGTGCTGTACTCAATTTGGACCCCATCCTCACCGGTGCAGACTTGGATGAACCACCTAACTTTGCAGTTACCTCTAAAAAGTGGGCAATCATTCTAGTCTTAGAGAAAGACTGGGGGAGCTAAGTATACTGGCCCAGTTCACCCAGAGCTACACTGTTAGCAAGAGGCAGAGCTGGAATTGAACTCATGTCTGTTTGGCTCCAAACCCAGAGCTCTGGTCCCGCAGGAGGTGATTACTCCATGAATAATCTTGTCGCTTATTGTTATTAGAGAGCCAAACACAGCGCAGCATAAGAGAGTCATCGAAGGAGGTGGGTTGGCCTCACAGGCCTTCTAAGCAAGCCCAATAAGGATGAGTAGGGGGTGGGGGTTGTCTGACTGGTTCAGTTGGAAGAGCGGGGGACTCTTGATCTTGGGGTTGTGAGTTCGAGCCCTGCATTGGGTGTAGAGATTACTAAAAAAATTTAAAAACTTAAAAAAAGAAGTAAAGGCAGGTGGGGAGGCTTCTTGTTGTCCTGCAGAAACAAGGGTGCCTCTCTCCTGTGCTTTATTCTATCAAATCCTCCTATTGGGTCCCTGGCTAATGGCCAATCATTCAACAAAGCCTGGCAGCTGGGGTTCATGAGGAAGTCCCTAGGAGCAAATCAAGGTCCAGGGGCCACTCTGTCTCATGCATGCTTTTGGCCATCACTTTCCTTTCTTTACCTGGCCAAGTCCTGAGTTTCTTCATTTGTAAAATGAGAATCCCAGAGCAGACACCTCATAAGGGTGTTTTGAGAATTACAGAGGGTACACTAAGTAATGCACTCAGTACCGTGGCTGGCACAGTTTGCGTTCAACAAATGTTCTCTGTTATTATCAATGCCCTGTCCATGCCCTTGGGGAACTTCAAAATGTGCTGAGAAGAAAATATATTATTATGAGACATGATTATAAAGCAATAACTAAAATAGGACCCAGTTCTGTTAAAAAACAACAACAACAACAACAACAACAACAACAACAAATAAACCCGAAAAATATTATACACATGTAGAAAGGGGAAAAGACCAGAAGGAAATGCTTACCTCTTGGTGGTAAGATTTCAGGAGATCTTTATTTTTCTTTGTGTTTTCATGTCTTTTCTACATTTTCTGCAATGCACATATCACTTGCAATTAGAAAAAAAAAAAAAGCGCTGTGAGAGCTGAGAGAAGCTATCGCTTGGATCTGAGCTTGTGAGGAGGATGCCCCAGGGGAAATGGGATTTGAGCAGGGCTTGAAAAAATGGGAGAATTTGAAGAACTGGGGAAAGGAGCCAGAAAAAGCCTTTTTTATTTCTTTGTGTTCTGTCTCCTTCCCGAGGCTGTGAGCTCCTTGGTGGCACCATCCATGGTCTAGCTTGTCCACAACTATATCCCTAGCGTCTAAAACAAAGAACCCCAAAACCTAGTGCTTAGTAGGTGCTCAATAAATACGGACTTAGCGAGCGAATAATCTTGACAGCTCCACTTAGCCTGGGAGACAAGGATGCTCTCAGTTCCCTGTCCAGCTGGTGCACTGCCAAAACCGAGGTGCGTGGTTTCCATGGCAACAGAAGAGAGGCCGCCAGGCCAGCAGCAGGAGGCAGATGCAGGGATTGCAAGGTCTGCATCTTTTCAAGGTGCAGCCTGGAAATTGGGAACATGGTGGTGGGCTCTTTCAACAAATGTTGAGAGAAGAGAAAGAGCTTCATAAATACGGTTAACTTAGTTCTTCACTGGACAGGTTTGTCAAATATATCAATGAATGCTCAGGATGGTAGTTTGGGCCTTTGAGAGGGTGGGAGGCTCTTGGTGGGTGAAAGGTTAGAGACTCAGGAAAGTTTGGTTCTAGTCTGGACCTTGCTGTGTGACCTTGGAGAGATTAACCTCTCTGAGCCTCAGCATGTTCATTTATAAAATGGGAAGCTTGACCAACTGTAAAATTACTTATAAACATATGTGTGTGGTAAGAATGTAAAATGGTACCACAGCAGTGGAACACAGTTTGGTTTCTCAAAAAGTTAAACATAGAATTATCTTATGTCCCAGCACTTCCATTGGTAGGTATATATCCAAGAGAATTGAAAATTGGAACTAAAACAATTATTTGTACATGAATGTTCATAGCAATACTATTCACAATCGCCAAAAGACCATAAATGGATGAATGGATGAAGATAGTATATCCCTACAATGGAATTTAGCCATAAAAAATTATGAAGTACTGATTTATGCTACAACATGGATGAACCTCAAAAACATTATGCTAAGTGAAAAAAAGCCCAGTTCAAAAGATCAAACATTGTGTGATTCCATTTATATTAAATACCTACAACGGGTAAATCCATAGAGACATAATGCAGCTTGCTGGTTGAAAGGGGCTGGAAGTGCGGAGTGACTGCCTAATGGGTACAGAATTTTCTCTTGGAGTGTTGAAAATGTTTTGGAACTTCATAGAGGTATTGTTGTAGGACACTGAATATCATGTGTGCTACTGAATTACACACTTTAAAATGGGTAGATTTTGTGATGTATGTAAATTTCACCTCAATTACAAAAAAAAAAAAAAAAAGTATGTCCTCTAAGCACACCTTGTAGCCTGAAGTACAGAATGGAATCCTGGGAGGGAGCCTAAAAGAGATAGGCAAAAATGAAGGTAGAGTTAGAGATTAATTTGAGAGATCATCACAGTCTCTGTGCTCCCGTAACAATTCTACTGCCTAGGTGACATGCAGCTGGAGCCAGAACTGAGATCTAGATCTGTCTCTGTCCATTTCTCCATGGTGGGATCCTGGGCCAGTCACTCAAGCTCCCTGAACCTCAGGCTTCCTATCTGCAAATGGGGCTGATGCATTTTCTGTTACCTTCACTGCACTGTGGATGAGGGTCCATCCTGAGCTCACTCTGTGAATCCATCTTCACTGGGCAAACCCTCTGGGATGAAGCCAGTCACAGAATGGTCTTCTAAGCAAGGCACTGGAGAGCCAGTTCCTAGATCATGAGGCACTGGTATGGAAAGGGCACACTCAGGTTAACTGGTTGGATCTGTGTGACCTTGGGTGAGTCACTCATTTCCCTGTTTCTTCAGCGGTAGAATGTATCTATCTACATGTAACTTAGAGAGATGACGTGTGTATACCGTAAGCACTCAATAATCAGATCTCTTTCCTCTTTCTTGGTGGCTGCTCCCTGCACACACTTTTGACCACAAATATTGTGGATCCTGGGGTCCGCCCAAGAACTCTGAGCTATGGCTCAGAGAGGATAAAACACTAGCCTGAGGGGACACAACCAGTTTGGGTTTAGAACTTAGATTGCCTAACTCCTGGGACAGGGAACTTTCCTCAAGCCTCCAAGCTTCATGTATTCTCTCCAACAGGCGTTTAGCACCTACTACGCCCTAGGAAGGGCAGAGGTGAGGGAGAAGAGAGACCCACCACAGAATTGCGTGCTGTGTAAACGTGACCTTTTGAATCCTCATCACTTCATGAGACAGGTGCTGCTGTCCCGGTTATACATACTAGGAAACTGACTCTGAAGCTTCAGAGCAGCCAAGTGACACCAGAACACACAACCCGAAAGCCGAGGTCTCGAATTCGAACTCGGGTCTCCCCAAGGCGCCTCGCCTGGAAGCCCCCCAGGGCGCGCGTGGCTGAGCGAAATCGAGGCGCGCGGCAGTGGGAATCCCGAGCGGAGTTGGAAGCCGGGACCGTTCATTTGCATGCTAATACCCAGAATGCTTTTCCCCTCACACCGCTTCTCTTAATGGAAGCGCTCAGTTTGGAACCGTGGAAAGTTTGGAACACATACTTTGCTCCCTCTTTGCAACTGTGGGAACTTCCCTCCCGCACACGCGGTGCCTGCAGCTCCGAACTCCAAGCACCGCTGCCCGGCGGCGGTCGCCAGCGCTTCCCGGGCAGGCGAACCTCCGTATCCAACCCGCGCACGGCAGCATCCCCGGGCCCGCCGGGGACAAAGCGCCCTGTCTTGCCGGCGGGGCCCGTGGCTTGAGCGCTCGTCGACTCTCTGGGCTGCGGGCGCTGGGGATGCTATCGGCCCAAGGAGGCTTTACAGCGCTCCCCGGACCCTCCAGTAACCCCAGTTCCCTGGGGGGTGCCGGGGTGCGCGGAGCCCCCTGCTCCTGTCCACCGCCCTTGACTCTATGTTGTCGCTTCCCTGAGCTAGTGACTTCCCGCTCCCAGGGGCACAAAGCTCGGCGTGTGGTGTTTGGGGGAAAGGCTGGACGATGGCCTCATCTCCCCAGCTCTCCCAGGCACGCAGCCCCTTGGGTTCGGTCAGTGAGCGGGGTGCAGAAGCAGCTCAGGAGGTTCGGCCTGCCCCCAGCCAGGACCCCGGGCCCTCTCTGGGGTCGGGAGCAGAGAGGCGGTCGCCGGCGACTTCTGGGGTTTCGCTCATCAAAGTGGGGCTCCGAAGGGTAACCGACGCCCGCTCCATTTACGGGTGCACACCACAGGCTGGGGGGCCCCCGATCTGCACCCCTCGGTCCCTCACCCCCTCCCTCCCGTCCGCTCGCCGCCACTCTCGGCGGGGAGGGAGGGACAGTGGGAGCTGGTTTGCTGGCTTGGCGCTTCGTTTGCATTGGTCCGGGGGGGCTGAGACTGCAGCCCCCGGCCCCGCGGGCGGGGTGGGGAGGCGGGGGCCGGACGGGGGCTCAGTCTGCGCCAGCATTGGCGGAGCTGGGGAATGGGGAGGGGGGGCAGGAAGCGGGGGGAGCGGAGCTGCGGGGGGGGGTGTATAAATAGGGAAGGGGGGACGTGCATCCTCGGCTGGGTGAGGGGGGGGCGCTCGGCACAAAGAAAGTGGAAAGTTTTCAGCGCAGGGCGGCCCGGGCCAGAGATCCGGGTGCGCACGTGCAGGGCCGGGGGCGCCGGGGGCCCCCCACGCCGAGCTCGCCGTTTCTTTTTTTTTCCTCCCTGCAAGCGAGAGGGGGGGGTGTTGTTGGTATCGCCCCCTCCTTCTCCTCCCCCCAGGGGTGAAAGTGCAAGAGGAAGTGCAGCCGCTGCCATCTTTCCTCCGCTCCGAACACACGGAGGCCGGGGCCGCAGCGCCGCCGCTCCGCCGCCGCCTTCGCCCGGCCCGGGGAAGGGCCCATCCTGACGCCGCCGCCGCCTGCTCGCTCCAGCGTTCGCCGTTGCTACCGCCCGCCAGGCTCCGGGACCAAGCCCGCGCTGCCGCCCCTGTGCGCGCCCCGCCGCCGCCGCCTTCGCCTTTTGTTTCCTCCGCTCCGGCGCCCCCGCCCCGGCTCGCGCTTTGCAGGGGACGCAGCGCGCGCCCCCAGCGGGCCCGGGAAAAGCCGCGGCGCGCGCGCGCACGCCTGCGCGGCAGACCCCTCCGCCTCCTCCCCGCGCGCGCGCGCCCATTTTGGCTGCGCGCCGGCGCCGCCTGGCGGGCGGGAGGGGAGGTGGCAGGCGCGTTGGCAGGAGGGGCGCACCTCTTTGCTCGCGTACCCCCCCGGAGGTAGACCAAGAAGGGAGGCGGGCGGGCGGAGAGGAGAGAGGAGCGCGCAATCGGTGGGGGCAGCTATGTGGGAGGTGGTGCGGCCTGCCGTCTAGACAGTACGATCCGGGCAGGGGGCGTGTGTGCTCGGGGCACCTGCGAGACTACAGAGCCCGGGGCCGGCACGTGTGGGGAGTGTAGATAACGTCGACTGCGCCCCGTTTCTTACTGCCTAGGGGAAGGGAGGGGGGCGGGCAAGTGCCGCGGCCGGGTTTGTGGGGAGGGGGCGGCGGCCATGGAGCGGGTGAACGATGCTTCCTGCGGCCCATCGGGCTGCTACACCTACCAGGTGAGCAGGCACAGCACGGAGATGCTGCACAACCTCAACCAGCAGCGCAAAAACGGCGGGCGCTTCTGCGACGTGCTCCTGCGGGTGGGCGACGAGAGCTTCCCAGCGCACCGCGCCGTGCTGGCCGCCTGCAGCGAGTACTTTGAGTCGGTGTTCAGCGCCCAGTTGGGCGACGGCGGAGCTGCAGACGGGGGTCCCGCTGACGTGGGGGGCGCAGCGGCGGCTCCAGGCGGCGGGGCTGGGGGCAGCCGGGAGCTGGAGATGCACACCATCAGCTCCAAGGTGTTTGGGGACATCCTGGACTTCGCCTACACTTCCCGCATCGTGGTTCGCCTGGAGAGCTTCCCGGAGCTCATGACGGCTGCCAAGTTCCTACTGATGAGGTCGGTCATTGAGATCTGCCAGGAAGTCATCAAACAGTCTAATGTGCAGATCCTGGTGCCCCCTGCCCGGGCAGACATCATGCTCTTTCGGCCCCCTGGGACCTCGGACTTGGGCTTCCCTCTGGACATGACCAATGGGGCAGCCTTGGCAGCCAACAGCAATGGCATCGCAGGTAGCATGCAGCCCGAGGAGGAGGCAGCCCGGGCTGCTGGTGCAGCCATTGCCAGCCAAGCCTCTCTGCCTGTGTTACCTGGGGTGGACCGCTTGCCCATGGTGGCTGGACCCCTGTCCCCCCAACTGCTGACTTCCCCATTCCCCAATGTGGCATCCAGTGCCCCTCCCCTGACTGGCAAGCGAGGCCGGGGCCGCCCAAGGAAGGCCAACTTGCTGGACTCAATGTTTGGGTCCCCAGGGGGCCTGAGGGAGGCAGGCATCCTTCCATGTGGCCTGTGTGGGAAGGTGTTCACTGATGCCAACCGGCTCCGGCAGCATGAGGCCCAGCATGGTGTCACCAGCCTCCAGCTGGGCTATATCGACCTTCCTCCTCCGAGGCTGGGTGAGAATGGGCTACCCATCTCTGAGGACCCCGATGGCCCCCGAAAGAGGAGCCGGACCAGGAAGCAGGTGGCATGTGAGATCTGCGGCAAGATCTTCCGAGACGTGTACCATCTCAATCGGCACAAGCTTTCCCACTCTGGGGAGAAGCCCTATTCCTGTCCAGTGTGTGGGCTGCGGTTCAAGAGAAAAGATCGTATGTCCTACCATGTGCGGTCCCACGATGGGTCGGTGGGCAAGCCCTACATCTGCCAGAGCTGTGGGAAAGGCTTCTCCAGGTGAGGAATAGCGTCCCTCCTCATGATCTGCCCTGTTTCTGGCTCATGGGATAGTTTCTTGCTAAGATCAGGGGGTGTGGGATTGGTGGGAGTCACTTGACCCTCTAGGGCCACATCAGGTTTGGAGACAGCAGAGAGTATTTTAATGGCCCTAGTTTTGTGGTCGGGAGCTGCTTTCTCTTCCCTCAGGGAAGTTCTCTGGCACTAGGCGTGCCCTACTGTCTGTCTTCCTTTGGGCCTTGTGGGAAGGGGCTGGATTCCTCTGGCCACAGCCACTGGGCCTCACCATTCTTCTCCCCAGGCTCCCTTTGTGTTTCCGGCACCAGGCGTGGGGCCCCCTCTGGGGGCGGGAGGCTTTTCCTCCACCGACTTTCCCTGCTTGAATGGCTGCCCAGGGAGGGGCTGAAACAAGTGCATCTGGGACTCTTATGCTCCCTGCCACCAAATCCCTCCCCCAACAGAGCACTAGCGATCCTGGATGGGCACACTCAAGCTTCACCCTTCTCAGCCTCCTGGGATCATGGGGCACAGAGTTCTGCACCCAGAGTCTCCTAGCACCAAAATCTTTGATCTCCTCTGATCTGGTAGCTCCAGAGCCTAACTGAACCCACAGATCATCTTTATGTTTTCAGGACAGAGAGGAGGGGTCAAGATGTCCTTTTAGATTCACTTTTTAGTGAGCCTGATAGGAAACTAAGGACTTGTCTGGGAGCAGAGGGCTATTTTGTTTTTCATCTTAAGAGAATATTCAGAATAAAAGGCCGGTTTTAACTTGCCTGGATACTTAGGACTTGTGTCTGTGTGAACCTACAGAAGGAGAACTCCCTTGGAGGGGCCCCAACCAGAAACCAGTCTTACCGGTCAGGCAGCCCCTGCCCACCTGCTCCAGCGGGCATCTGGTTTACCAGCCCAGCTGGGGACTTAAGGCTCTATCCCTTGGCCTCTGGGGACTGAATTCCATCCGGGTGGCATTCATTGGCTGTCCTGGTGGGAGAGGCTGGGGGAGGGGAATACTGAGTTTCTAAGGGGCTTTAGTCTGGACAATGAATCACACATACCCCCTCCCAGAAAGGCCTCAGTAAGGCAGCCTTGTCCTATTCTAAAGCCACGTCCTAGGGTCTTCGAAATCATTTGAGCTTCTGGTGGTGGGGGGGTGTGGGGGGGTAGGCAAGGTCAGAGACACTCACTTCCCTTCCCCCTTTAGAGAAAACCGGGGCAGAGAGGCCCTGGGCCTGTGGAGCTGGGTGGTGACTTTGTCTTTGTCACGCTAGGATGGGGAAGAGAGAGTCCTCTCCAACGGGGTGTGTGCAGGGGGCGGGGGGGTCTGGCCAAGTTTGTAGCCCTGTCTTTTGAGGTCTTGTTTTAAAGTCTCGTCTTGGTTCTCTTTTCCAGGCCTGATCACTTGAATGGACATATCAAGCAGGTGCACACTTCTGAGCGGCCTCACAAGTGTCAGGTAGGGGTCGGGCCAGGGCAGAGATGGGCTGAAAGAGAATGCTGCTGTTTCTCACAGCCCAGCCACAAGCCAGCTGATGTGTATGCTGGGCCGGCTGACTGACCACCACCGCTTTGCACACCTCCCCCTCTGTCCCTCCCCACCCTCCATCTGCTTTCATCCTTTGTTCTTCTCCCTGGCCCCCTCTCCCCCCCCAACTGCTAATATCCCCTCCTTCCTGGTTGCTGGGTCCTGGTTCCCACCCTGCCTCTGTCTTCGCTCTTTTGCTTGGCTTTCCTCTCCTGGTATTTGCCAGCTCCTTGGATGGTGGGTCACATTGTGCAAGTATCATCCTGGGGACACTGGCTCCCCATTGGGCCTGCTTCTGGTTCCCAGCAGTTTGCAGGGGCTACCATGGAGAGGGTAGGGTTTGTAAGGAGCTCCTGGTGATTCAGCTAACAGCTCTTACCCGTTGTCTGCCAGGCACCCTGACCTTCTGGGTCCCCTGAGCTTAGGGCACAAGGGGTGGCAGTAAGAATGACAGCGAAGGAGGATGAGAGTGGATGGTCTCATTCTCTGAGTGCTGGCACCTGTTTAACTCATTCTGAACCACATGTGCCATCAGCTAGGGCTTCTGAGGACTTAGAGAGGAGGGTGGTTTCCTCCTTGTGAGCTCTTTGTGTAGCAGTAGGTAGGGAAGGCTGGGCAAGATTCTTACCCTTGGTTTGTCTGCTTCAACAATATCTGGGGGCCCTGTGTGACCAGAAAATGGAATTTCCTCTCCTGGCCACTGAGCATTCCTGTGTGGATGGAAAATGCCTGTGTCTTCTTGGCTATCTCCCGTCCTATGCCAAGTTCCTGCCGTCTGAGGGGGAGACAGAGTGGTGGGTGCTTGTTTTACAGCCTCTGGTAGGATAACCTGTTTCTCTTATCCTGTTGGTGGCAAGGAGGGAGGGGAGGGTTCAGGGGGACCTGCAGGGAGGAATGGACGTACTGTAGGTAGGGCAGTGAGCCCCCAGGGGCCAGGTGTGGTCGGTGTTCACAGCCAGCCAGGTAGCCTCCCCCAAGGACAAGGACGCAGGGTGGGCATGCTGGGATCCGTCTGTGCCTCGCTGCCTTCTCTCTGTCTCTGATTCTCTAATCACGGAGCACATTCTGACTCTCCCAGGTAGTGTGCTGAGCAGCCTGGCAGAGTAGGAGGAGCCCAGAGGGCAGTGGGGGTGTGCCCGGTGGCCTGGGGGGGTAACCTGCACTCTCTGCCCTTTTTCCAGGTGTGGGTTGGGAGCAGCAGCGGCCTGCCGCCCCTGGAATCTCTTCCTAGCGACCTGCCATCATGGGACTTTGCCCAGCCTGCTTTGTGGAGGTCGTCCCATTCGGTTCCTGACACCGCCTTTTCCCTTTCTCTAAAAAAATCATTCCCAGCCCTTGAAAACCTGGGCCCAGCACACTCCAGCAGCACTCTCTTCTGCCCAGCCCCGCCAGGATATCTGAGGCAGGGCTGGACTGCCTCAGAGGGCAGCCGGGCCTTTACTCAGTGGCCTGTAGGCTAGCCTCGGCCTCCCCAGAGAGGGTTTTCTCTGGAGGGGAACGGGAATGGCGGTTGCTCTGAGACCCCTGCTTTTCAGAGAGCCCAGCACAATGATTCCTGCCCATGATGCCCAGCTCCTCCTTGTGTAACTTGGAGTCTTTCCCAGCTCAGGGACCCCAGGGGTAGTAAGGAGCTCCTTTCTGGATCCCCCTCATAGCCTCCAGGTTTCTTTCTGGGTTCTCTTGCCTTTTTCTCCCCCTTTAACAGATGGCACTGCTGAGTGCCTGCCTGTCCTTGCTGGGGTGATTTTAGAGTCTGGTGCTTTCCCAATAACTAAGTCACTGGTTTAGGTGCTTCCCCTCCCCTACAATGGCCTCCCCTAAGGTGTGGGGTTTCTAGAATGGGGCTTGGCTGCCCCTCTCCCCTACTCTAGGGGTGAATCCCCCTCCAGAGGAGAATGGACCAATTCCAAGTGCGTCAACTCGTGCTGCCCTCTTCCCTTCCCACTCACACAGGTCCTGCTTTCATTTCTGGCTAGTGAGTTAGATTTTTGTGTTTTTGAGGTTTACTAGCAGGTCTGCTCAGGAACTAGACTAACCAGTAGCTTTATATTGGGTCACCCCAGTATATGGCTTTGGGGGCTGAGAAAGCAGATGTAGACACCTCCCCCCTCAGATCCCAGTGGTGTGCCCTTTAGCCCCCGCAGCCTCCGCGGGGATAACAGGAGTGATGATAAAAGTTTTCATTCTAACATTTGAGGCTTTGTGTGTTTTGTCCTTGGTCTCTGTCATAACACTGACATCATTGTCCCTTGGTGTACGTACAAGCCCGCTCCTGCCCTGCCCCTCCAACACACACTCTTACAGACCCTGTAAGAGTCCCACCTCCAGCCCCTTAACCAGAATGCCCCTCATGGTGACCCAGCAGGTGAAGACATGGTGGCTTTCATGCTCTGGGCCGGCCAGCTGCTGTGCCCGGACTTTGTTTAACAGCAGGGGCATCTGTTTTGCGTTGTGTATATTCTGAAAGCGTCAGAGGTGAAGAGATGGGCTCTCTGGGAGTTGGTTCCCTGGGCAAGAGCTGGGCGCGGGGTATACCTCTCCACCTCTCCTGATGCCATAGATGACAAAAGGGGCCAGTTACAGAAACTGATGCCACAGCTTGTGTGAAAAGGCCATTTGAATGTTGGGGCATGAAGCCTCAGGCTTGGCAGTGACACACAAATCTCTCTTAACTGGCTCAGATGCCTCAGGCATTGCTGGCTTAATGGTGCAGTGGGGCTGTGGCATTATCTCCATGTGGAGTTTGGCCTGAAGCTGAGAGACCAGAGCAACTCAAAACCTCTCCCATTGCTTCCAGTGGCCCCACTTCTCAGGGGCAAGTTGGGGTGGTTTGGGCTGGAGGATAGCTCATTAGAGAAGGAATGAATTGAAGTGGGAACAAGGGAGCTGGCACCCCCAAGAAGGGGGCCAGTGAGGACAATGGCACTAGGCCTCCATTTATTGCCCTTAGACTTTTCCAGGGCTATAAAAAAGACTGCTTAAGACCATGCCTCCATCCCTACCCCCAGGCTGCCAGACTTCAAAGGTCACCAAAGGTTGGATGTGCACTAAGTGTCCCTGATACCATTTGGGCCCCATTCCTGAGCTGCTCAACCCCTGGGAAGAAAAGCTTTAGGAATTCTGGGATGGGGAGAAACTGTCGGGGGAGTGAAGGGAGCATGACTAGGACTCACTGTTGAGTGGTGATGACCAGAGGTGGCCCAAGCTCAGGGTGGCTGGGCCAGGACCTGGCAGGTGTGCTCCTAACAATAGGCTGCCTATGCACAGGGCCGTGGGCAAGGTGCGGCCATTCCAAACATCAGTGGTGATCAGAGCATGCTATGCTGGCTCGCTCTTGTCCCATCAGGGACCCTCTGTCTTCTCCCTGTCTCTAGGATGGGAAATGTCTTTCTCCTGAGTGGCCCCAGTATAGAGATTCTAGGTGTCCCTTTCTTTGGGATCTGTCTCCCCTTTGGCCACTCTTTTGTGTCCTGTGCCCAGACTCTTTATGTTGTGTGTTGTCTGAACTTCGGGCAGGCCTAGACTCAGGCTTGTACACTTTGACAATTCCCCCTGAAAACCTTGGAGACTTGAGCCATGAAGGGTCAATTCTGGCACAGAGAAGCCAACGATCACTTCAGCTTGGCTTTGTAATACAGTGAAAGTTTTTGTTGTGTTTGTGCTCCCCTCCCCCCCCCCCCCAGCAGCAGATTTCTATTCCTAATTATGTTTGCTCAGGCCAAAGTTAGCTTTCATTCCTTGAGAGATAATCAATGGAGGAGGGGGGCGGGGAAAATCTACTTGGTCTGGGATTTTAATTTTGCCTAGCTAATCCCTCAAATGGATAATCTACTTGTGGATAATTGAGGTTTGGCTGTCCATTATCTTTAGGTAGCACAGTGTGACAAGCAATGCTTTAAAGGACAGACCCCGAAAGGAGGTTGGCAAGAGAAACAAGGCATCGCTTTCACATCTCTCTAGTGGCGCTTTTCCCAGGGACCGCGGAAGATGGAATTCTGAATGTGTCTTTCACCGCACTTTCTTACACCTGGTCCATCTTTGGTTCCTTTGAGTTCTGAGGCGTAGACCACACTGCCTCTCGTTGCTGGGGAGCCGGTCCTCAAGTCACTGGTTGGCAAAGCTGGCTCTATCCCCAGATAAAAGGCAGGTGCATCCCTCTCTCCTGGGGGTGTTTTTGGCAGCCCCTTCTGGTTTATAGGCTGTTGGGCTGGGTGGAAGATGGAATGTTCCCCCCACTGTCACCTACGATTGGATCATGAGGTCCCTGAGGTGGGGCCCACTTGTGGCCTTGAGACCAAGCACCCATCATGCTTCCTGAGTCACCTGAGTGCTCGAGTTTGCACAAATTCTGTCACCTCTCCCTTTCAGGGGAGTCCTGGCCACCCCACACACTGCGTTAGAAAATATCAGTACCTTTCACTCTCCAGAAGCTATGGGTGCCAAGTCTGGAAATGGGAGGGGCACAGGCTCAGGGGCTAGTTCCTGTTCCAGCAGTCCTATATCCCCTCAGGGCCTCTGTCTGGCCAGCTGTAAAGTGGGGAAAGGAGGGGTACCTCAGGGAAGCTGGGAAGAAAGGACGGGTAGGGGACTGGCCTGGCAGTGGCAGTGTTTTGACTGCTGTTTTCTCTAGTAGTAGAGTCCTGTGCTTCAGGCAAATCGCTCTCCACACTCAGCTTCCTCATTTGTCAAATGAATAAACTCAAGGCATAAAACAGTTACAGGTGGTATCTCATTAGCATAAGGTGTTCTGTTCAAATGTGTTAACATTTACTTAAAAGCTAATGACCGAGAATGGTAAGGCCTGTCCTGATGTGCACAGACATTTGGGACGGGAGTAGGAACAGAGGTGTCTTTAGCCTCCACGATATCGAATACATTGGTGTCTTCCTTTGATTACACAGTAAGGAGATAAACGTTTGTACCTGAGGTGATGGGGTTCAGACATTTACCTTGAGGTCTCGGGATCTCAGGCTATGCTTCTGTTAAACAGAGACGGCAGGAGCAGCTCCACTCTAGAGAGTTAATGGGGTGGCGGGTCTTCAGTGGGTTAATTGTCACTCTGTAATGCACTTAAAGGTGAATGTTGCTTTCTCTTGGGGTTCTAAAATAGTAAACACACACACACAGAAAAGGAGTCAGACTTGACATGAACCTCTAAAACATCTCCATGGAACCAAAACAGCTTGAAAGTCACCAGACTATAACTCTCCCAAGGACTTCCCTGACATTCTGTGACCTCCAAGGCTGGGGTAACTGGGTGAGCCCCATATGAGGAAGGGCTCTTGGTGGGGGGAGGTCAGGGACTGAGACTGAGTCAGACCCTCGGGTACAGGAAATGCCTGGGGACCTGGGGCTGCCTCCCAGGATGCTGGTGCTGACCGTCAGCTTCTGGGTCATCCGCTCAGGTTCTTGCTAGGAGTTGGTGCTCACATCACAGCTTTCTATGGCCATCCTCCCTTGGAGGGTGATAACATGGCCTGCTTTGGAGGGCTGCTGTAAGGCTGGATTGCAGGAGATCAGTGTCTTGGAAAGGCTAATCGTGGTGCCTGCCTGGCACAGAATGCATGCTCTGTCAATGTGGGGTGGTATCATTCTTGTCATTACCAGCTTTTCCCCAGCTTCATGTCCCACAAATGCTTCTGAATCATGCAGCCTTCCTTCTCTCTGCTCAATTCTCACATTAGCAGAATCGACTATCATTTTATGGGCTGCTTTCTCAATACAAGCCCGCAAGAGTATTATAAGGAGTAATCTCTGTGCTTTGTCCTGCCTTTCCTTTCCATTTCCCCATGGCCAAGACTAATGTCATGTTTGAATAAAGTGGATAAATTGAATTCTTTGCATAAAGCAAGTAGAGAAAACTCAGGATGGAGAACAGGAAGACTGGTCTGTTCACATGCCAGTTTACTGCTGTAAATTCACTTATAGTCAGTGCAACTAAAGTCAGTTCTTCATGTTTAAGAATGAACAAATGCCTCATCTTTCTTTATTCTGTAAAGGAGTGTGGAACTTAATGTACCAGGCTCTGGACATGTTGTGGTAGCCATCTGGAACCAATAATTCCAACTCAGGTGTCTCATGAGGAGGCATCATGGAAAATAAGAGCAGCTTACTTGCCATTCTGGGGAGAAAGCATGAGCCACATGTAAAGCTCTCTTTATTACAGGGAGTCTATGTGTTGGCCAGAAACAGTTTTTGTTTCCTGGTGTGCTTGGTGGGAAGTCAGGAATGTGATGCTAGTTTTCACCTCATCTCGTTTTCCTTTCTGCCCTCAGACCTGCAATGCTTCTTTTGCCACTCGAGACCGTCTGCGCTCCCACCTGGCTTGTCATGAAGACAAGGTGCCTTGTCAGGTGTGTGGGAAGTACTTGCGGGCAGCGTACATGGCAGACCACCTGAAGAAGCACAGTGAGGGGCCCAGCAACTTCTGCAGTATTTGTAATCGAGGTAATCTCCCTGCTGTTTCCTCATTTCCAGGGGATGGGCCTGAGCTTGTGTGGGAGGCCAGGGGTGTCCTGATCACCTTGCCTCAGACTCCACTCCTTGCACGGCTGGCCCTCCCTTCCCACTGAACGATAAACACCTTCGTTGCCCAGGCGGCTATTTGCCACCTCTTCCTTCCCAGACTTGGGGTGCTTGGGATAGGAGTTCCCAGGAGATCAGCAAGTGGGAACGGAAGGAGAGAGTACTGTTTCCAAGTCTGGGCTCATAACACATGTGCTGGGCAGATGGCAGGATGGATACATTTCGTAGACACCACTGAACTACTGAGGTTGGTGGGAGAGTCATTAAGCCCCAAGAAGTGGGGGAAAAAGAGGGTCCTGCTTGAGAGCTTTGACTGGCTGATTTCACTGGCATGTGAAATTCAGCAACCAAGGAAGGAGGTTGAGTCTGGAGATGGACAAGGGGCAGAAAGTTTCTAACACAAATGGTCAGGAAAGAGCCCAAACCCAGGTGACTGTGGCCTGGATGAGACAGGAACATAGACGGTGCTCTGAGCAGGACAGTGTGCTTGAGGCCGAGGTGGGCCTAGGTGGAGTCTGGTTCTGTGGCCCCAGTGTTGTGTTGGATGAAGTCTGGCCTGCCCCTGAGCTTCTGCCAGGGCTTGTTGGTGGTTGGAGGGCTAAGATTTGTGTCATGCAAGCACAGTGTCAGTGGAGGAGGCTTGCGCCGTATCTGTGCCGAAGGTTGGGGCAGCCGTCTGTGGTGGGCATGAAGATGCTTCTGCACGGTGTGCTTGCTTTGGCCAGGTGGGGACCTTGCTGGGAAGTCCTTTCTCCTGGGACTCTCTTGTCCCAATGCCTCTGGAAGTCTTGGGTATGGCTTAGTGGATTGAGCACTGAACTGGAGTTGGACTGAGGGTTTAGTCCACGCCCCTCCTACCTTGCCCTACTCTGTGACTTTGAGCTCTCCCTTCCCCTTTCTGAGCCTGTTTTTTCATCACTTAAATGGGGTTAAGAACACCCTGCCTTGCCTACCTCGTAGGGTTGTTGTGATGATCCCAGGAGACAAGGTAGGTGAAAGATCTCTGAACTCCCCACAAGGACCTGCATCCTTGGGAGGTCCCATCCTTGCGCTTTGTAACAGTGTTAGGAAAGACACAGCTCACTGACACTCTGGTTTGGACCAGGCACCCCTGCAGTCCTTGGCTGGAATCTTCGGGTGCTTCTGCTATCTCCATATGCCCTGAGGTCGTTGGTGGAGGGAGACTGCTGAGTAGCTGGGTGTTCTTGGTGCCCTGGAGCTGGGTCCCTCCCTGGGATTGCACACCTGGGGTTTGCCTTGAAGGCCACTGGATATAGATGTTTGTACCACCAGGAAATCTGCTGTGAAAGTGGGGAGGTGGAAATAAAAGTTGCTTAAGCGTCTGTCCTACTTTCTGACACGTCATTTGAACCCTTTCTGGCAGGAGCTTCCCCTGGGGGGTGGGCAATGGGGTTGTGCGTGCAGGGAGTTATCAGGCTGTGGCTGACCATCTTAACTGTGGCTGCCCCAGCTCTAGAAAAAGCTGGTTTCTTATCTTGCTTCATCCTAACCTGGCTTTCTGACAGAATTCCCCTGTCCCCCGACCGGCTCCTTACAAATAACTAAACCTGCAACATGCCGTCAGCAGGCGTTTGGTCAAGTTTTCAAGCCTGAGGTTCTCCATCTGAGAACTGAGGTCAGAGACCAGAGGCTGGAAAACAGTGAGAGCAGAGAAGGATGTTAACGATGAAACTCAGAGCCTAGCTCAGATTGCCGAGTCGGGCAAGAACTGAACGGGAGACCCAGGGCCATGGCCCCTGGGGGCCCAGCTCAGGAGGAAAGAAGAGCTGAGAGCAGCAGGGAACAGCAGGGAAAGTCGACCCAGTTAGGAGACAGCTGATGTGGCAAAGCCAACAACTGGTGTACATCAGGACTTGGGCAGCAGCCACAGACCACGTGACTGGACTGGGGGAGCTGGAAGAGTCAAAGCAGAGCCCACTTTTGCTCAGAAAAGCCAAGACTAGATCTGGATCATAGGCTAAACAGCTCTGGGTCTCAGAGTCAGAATGGGAAGCCCCATCCCTCCAACAAGACGAAGAGGACTCTGGTCCCACCCTCCTACGCATACAGGAGGAAGAGAAAACAATTTTGGTCTTTATAAGAAGTGAAGGAGCGGGATTCTATCTCAAGACTCATTCATTGGCAGAAATAGAAGGAGACGACTCCTGAGGAAATAAAAAGAAAAAGGAAGAGGAACGTAGTTTGTCCAGGAAGAGGATAAGGATACCAAAGACATCGAGACCTGGAATCAGAATGCAGAAAACTCTGGGTCATTCTTCTCCCTGCCCACCACCAAGGCTGTGATATAGGAAGAGGAGCACAAATAAATGAATGTGCTTATGTCCACAAGGGTTCAAGCAAAGGCTGATGTCAGCCAGATGGTCAGATGGTCGAGGTTGGATCAGGTACCCTCTGACACCCTTCAATCTCAGGCAGTCAACTTAACTACCTATAGATCCTCCGGTCTTTGCCACACAAATGACTCTTGCCCATGAAGAATGAGAAAGAAGGGAGGCAGGCAACCTGGCTGCTCTAGCCCCACATTTGAGATAGATGACATTGTCTTTGTCCTAGAGACATACCAGGATGTGGGTCATACCATCTGTAGAGGAAGATGATTTGCAGTGGAAGGAGTTTTGATGCTAGAAAAAGCTTGTTTCTTCATTTTCAAATTGAGGAAATGAGTTGAGCTGAATAGTGGGAAGGAGAGAAGGACCTGGTAGATTCACCATGATTTTCTTCCTTTTAAAAAGTTTCTGTAGCAAGGTCTTTGTATATATGCACACGTACTGGTATGAGAAAGAGAGATAGCTTATTGGAAACCTGCCTTTGACAGAGACAGCATTTGAACTCCAACATCATTGCTTAAAGGGGAGGAAGCCTTCTCCCCAGTCAGAGGTGAGCATGCAAGTTGTCACCGGTGCCAGTAATGGACACAGCCAGCCTGCCATTCCCCTGGACTGAGCTGATACAAACCTACTTAGTGCCTCCCTCCAGCACAGCTCTGTTGGGCATGGTCCCAGCAGGGTTTGGACAAGAAGAAAGCAGTCCCTGACCCCTCTGTGTAAGTGGAATTTGTGAAAGGAGATTGCTTCTGGAGTGCAAATTGCAGCGCACCAAGCAAGAAAATGCCGTGGAGGAGCAGCAGTCTTTGGCTGTGAACTCTTCATCTCTGGAGTGCGGGGGAGGCTAGCTTGTTGGTTGTAGTGAAGTCACATGTGTGTGTGCTCACTGTCTTGACATCATTCTGGTGCCTGGATCAAACTGCCTCTCTGGTTCTTGGTTAATCAGTGGTGAATGGGCAGGTGAGTTCCGAATTCCCAGTAAACGTTTCTGGCTTCAAAGATGTGTTCTCCGAAACTCAGCTTCCGTTTTATCCCAACACTTGGCTGCTGAGTTGCTCTGTGTTTAAATTCTGGGCTTTAAATGGCAGCTGTGGATCCACTCCTACTACCCTGCCATGTGGTTTTGCTATAGATAGTACAGTCTGCAGCTGGGGTAAAGTTAAGAGGACCTAGCCATGTGTTTCTCAGACTGTTTTTCAGGAAAACACAGCAGATTTTCATTGAGCATTTGCTGTGTTCCCCTGGTGTAGTTCTTTCCACAAGGAGTAAATATAATAATTCCCAGTGCTCCTTTCCTCCTTTCCCGTCCCCTTTAATCTCAGTGGACCTGCTCTGCTATACCATGGAGAGGGCTTCACACCACTTCCGAGGCTCCACGGGAATTAAAAATCGAAAACGAAACAAATCCCTTCTAAAATGGAGTTGTGATGTTCTTGGAAAGGCCTGATATCTTATGCTGGTTGCCAGGGGCCACAGTACCAATCCCAGGGGGCAGGGCTAAGGTCCTCTTTCCTGTTAGCCTTGTCTACTCATTCCTGACTGCAGCCTCCCTCATAAGAATGTTTATATGGGACCCTCTTAAGCCAGTCTGTCCCCCGTGGTTGGCCCCAGGCAGATACTTGGTCACAGCACAGGATAACTTGGCTCTACTAGGCAGGGCAGGACTCCAGAAACTGGACCAGGGGTCTATAGAGTAGCTGTATCGGGAAAGAAAGGAAAAGTCACTCAGTGCCCCTTTCCTCCGAAACCACCAACTGCTACTGTCAGGGGAGTGTGTGTTAAAGATTTTCACAGGTCAGCTCCTGTCTACTGGCTGCTTCCATTCTAACCCACCAATATGGCGGAAATACATAAGGGCAAATGGTGATAAATGAAACCTAACACCGAAATCCAAGGGATGTTTCTGCGGCCAGGGCCTACTAAAGAGTCTTCTCAGTGGTTAAGTACCACACGGTAGCACGTGGTCCTGGGGTTGGAGTCCAGGCTCTGCCATCTAGTAGCTGTACATGTGACCACAAGTCACTTAACCTTACCAACCCTCTTGTTTTTTCATCTATGAAATAGGTATATTCATAATTCCCAGCTCATAGGGTGACTGGTGGAATTCTATAGAATAAAGCATGCAACGTGCTGGGCCCTGGCACACCATTATCACTTGCTAAAAGTGAACCTAATAAACTGTTCCAGCAGCATTTGAAAGGCCATGCCAAATCAGACTTGTGCAGACATTACACAGTACCCTGCAGCCTCTGACATGTTCAGAGTGGATCCCACTGTTATCCTATAACTGTAATTTTAAAGGGGAATAAAAGCACTTGAGAATGTGTCAACCAGATCTGGAGTAGATTAAAGGGCACTAGACACCAGGTGGACCTTATGCTAAAATGCTTCGGTTCCTGCTGAAAGCACGTCCTGATCCTTGACCACTGTGGAGTTTGATGACACAACTTCCTGCAAAACCCAAGTCAATTTCCTTTGACTGGCCCACCTGGTTTCATGTCCTCAGACTTGTGGCTGGTGTGGAAGTTGGCCCAAGAAATACACTTCCCAGCGTGAGCTATCGTATGGCTCGAACTGACCAGAACATCTGGGTTGGGCTGCTGCAGTTTTCAAGATGGCTGGATTGCCCCTCCTCCAAAATGAAAGCAAAGATTATCTCTTTTTCTTCCTTAAGTGAACCTGATGGATGCTCCAAACCCAAACCAAAAAGATGACCATGAATAAGAGCTGACTGAGCCTCTTTAACGTAACTTGCTATTTTTGTTGTTCCTCAGAAGGTCTGAAGAATTACTAAATCCAGTTATTTGGAAAGTGAGAAAGTTAGCAAAATAGAACATGTCCTGCTAGATAGAAGGAAGGGGACTCCTGGAGGCATTCCTTTGGGATTTCATCTTGCCTTCATCTGGTTTGTTGTGCAGTTTGCCTTTACAAGTGTTAAGCAGGCGTTCTGCTGGCTGGAGTCCTGTGGCTGCCATTGAGCCTCATTGCTTTTCTGACTACATTTCTAGCCAGGGTCTCTGCAGCTGACCTGGGGCTGTGGGACATCTTCTCCAACCGCTCATTACTGAGGCACCAAGCAAGCCGAGGGGCATTTGGCCTCTGGCCCTGGCAGGAGCAGGATCTCAGGCCATCCCTCCAGGCAGCCAGCCTGGGTCCTACACCTCAGCCTTGCAGAGTGGGCTCTGCAGAGAAGCCGATTCGAGGACAGTGCCACCCGTCCTGAGCCAGGTGGCTCCTGTGGTTGCAACCGTTTTTGAACCAACAAGGGGGCCCCTTCTAGGTGCAGCTGACCTGGGAATGCTAGCCAAAGCGGCCAGAGGAGAGGCGTGGGGGAAGCAGAGAGGTACCTCTGTGCTGGCCGC
This sequence comes from Panthera onca, assembly GCF_046562875.1. Classification (NCBI taxonomy): domain Eukaryota; kingdom Metazoa; phylum Chordata; class Mammalia; order Carnivora; family Felidae; genus Panthera; species Panthera onca. The sequence goes on from NC_138350.1 coordinate 20,730,686, forward strand.
GGGATCTCATCTCCTTTTGTCTTGTTTAGGTTTCTCCTCTGCCTCCTACTTAAAGGTCCATGTTAAAACCCACCACGGTGTTCCCCTTCCCCAGGTCTCCAGGCACCAGGAGCCCATCCCGAATGGGGGAGCAGCGTTCCACTGCGCCAGGACCTATGGCAACAAAGGCAAGCGACCCCTTGCTCTGCACTTTGCTTCTCTGCGCAGACTGTGTTGTGGGGGCGCTGGGCCGGGCGTGGGGAGGCGGGAAGGCTGCCGGCTTGCTGGCCGCCTCAAGGAGGCTCTGAGATCTGAGTGGCAGTGGCCTCCAGGACAAAAGTCACAAGTGGGTATCTCACTCCAGGGCAGTGAGTGAGGCTTTTAGGGCACTGCCAAGATCCAGCCCCCGCCTCCTCTTCCCCAGCCTTCCTCCCTTGCTCCTGGCCAGCCCCCACTGTCTGGAGCCCTGCAGGGATGCCCCGGGCCCAAGGCTGGAAGCAAGTCCTGCATGATGAGTCACTCTGGGCCTGTCCATTGCCTGTGGCCCTTTAAGGATGGTGTGGAGCTGCGACTGAATGCTTTCTTTTTCTTTGACCCTGTGGGCAAGGGGGAGCCAAGGGCTGGCTTCCTCCTTGATAGGGGTGACTGGTTGCTGTGAGTGGCCCTTTCTGGCGGGCCTCTGGCTGCGTTTGTGAAATGCATGGCGATAAATGAGATATGTGACTGCCTCTGACTTGGAGTTGGTCTGCAGAGAGCTCCCTAGGGCCCACCTTCACGTGTTGATTCAGGTTGTTCTGTGGTATTTCTAGTTGTTGCCTTGGGGATGATGCCAGGGGCTTGGCAGACGGCAGAGATGGCAGAGATGGCATGCTCCACGCTCCCATCACAGACCTCCCTTCCCGGCATGGCTCTCTGAACCCAGGCAGGAAGCTTCTGATTGGTGGACTGCAGTGTGGGCAGGGCAAGGCAGAGCAATGAGGATTGTCTTGAGGCCCAGCTTGTCCTGAGCCCTGTGTGGGGACAGTCAGCTGACCGAGTTGTTCAAAGTTACTTTTTAATCTCTATGCTTTGGCCGCTGGGCCCTGGATGGGTTTTGGCAGAAGGAAGGCAATAAGGGCAGGGCTTGTGTTTGCAGCATTGGGAAAAGGATTGGCTTCTGTCTCAGCCATCAGTGGGGTCTGCCGGGTTGAGGACCTCACGGCTTTGGTTCTGCCTTGCTAGGGTGCAGCTAGTCTGGTGTGGAGGTGAGGCCATTGATATACCTGTTCAGCATCATCAGAACAGCCATCTTACCCCCAGGGGCAGCCAGCAAAGTGCCTAGGAACTGGGGGTCTTTGAGTTGTTCTGGGTGGAAGCAGTGGAGGCCCCTTCTCCGTACCCTCTTCCTTGAAGCAGGCTGAGATGGTGGTGAGCGATACACGTGCACCTGCATGAAGAGTCCGCGGCGAGGGAGGCTGGCAGCCCCAGGGCCCTGCTGTCTCACGCCCATAGGCACACCAGGCTCCCAGACTGACCAGCTGAACCTCCGTGGGTTCTGCCAGGGCAGTGGCTGGCCATCCGCTGCCTTCCACAGGCCTATGAGCTGGCCTTTCCCGACCCCTCCAGGAGGGGGCATCTCCAAAGCCTGGCCTCATCTCTCCTGTGTGTTTTGTTTTCTCCTAGAAGGCCAGAAATGCTCACATCAGGATCCGATTGAGAGCTCTGACTCCTACGGTGACCTCTCGGACGCCAGTGACCTGAAGACGCCTGAGAAACAGAGCACCAATGGCTCCTTCTCCTGCGACATGGCAGTCCCCAAAAACAAAATGGAGTCTGACGGAGAGAAGAAGTACCCCTGCCCTGAATGCGGGAGCTTCTTCCGCTCCAAGTCCTACTTGAACAAACACATCCAGAAGGTGCATGTCCGGGCGCTTGGGGGCCCCCTGGGGGACCTGGGCCCTGCCCTCGGCTCACCTTTTTCTCCCCAGCAGAACATGTCTCTCCTCGAGTCCTTTGGGTTTCAGATTGTTCAGTCAGCGTTTGCATCATCTTTAGTAGATCCCGAGGTTGACCAGCAGCCCATGGGGCCTGAGGGGAAGTGAGGCAGATGCTGTGTCCCCACGGAAATGGCCACCGGGGACCGCTGAGAAATGCTGTGAATGCGGAGGGAAGTAATGTCTTTGGGTTCTGTAGCTGAGAGATTTTTATTCGTTTTTAACTCCCCCTTCCCCCCACCCTGTCACCCCACCCTCTCCCTCTCCACCACCCATCCCTTCAGTGGTCTTTAGAAATAGATTCTCATCTGATACTCTGCAGAAATATCTGCAAGACCTGGTATGGGACAAGGGCAGAAAACACTACATAGGCCTCCAAGGCCACACCAGTCCCGGTTTCTCTAATGGGTGGAAGCTGGAATTCCTGGTGCTCAATTCTTAGTGATCCCAATCCCAAACCCACACGTGACGGCATTCAGGGAACTCAGTGATTTGGGTCCCCTCCCCCTTCTCATATCCCTTAAGAGAAACCACATCAGGGTCTCCACCCACTTACACAGTGCTGATGCCCAACTATTTTCAAGAAAGCTGGAAGCCTACAGCATCCCATGGACCATGGGGTGAGTGCCCTCTGAGAGCCCCTGAGCTTGACCCTTGACTTGGAGGGCCTCAGACCTTTCTGAGCCCTACCTAGAGGCTAGCATTTCGCTACTAGGACAAGCTGGGCTATTGAGGACACCCCCACCCCAAATTCCAGTTCTTATGTGATTTTAACCATTCAACTTGCTGTTGGGTTTTAATTCTCTAATTATTATTATTATTGTTATTTTTTAGGACCAGTTGTAGTGAATTGCTACTGAAAGCTATCCCAGGTGATACAGAGCTCTTTGTAAACCGCAGTCACACGTTAGGGTTAGTATTAAACTTTGTTTAGATGTACCATAATTAACTTGGCTAGTTGATTGTTTGAAGTCTATGGAAGAAATAGTTTTATGCAAAATTTTAAAAATGCCAGTCTGGTCAGGGAAGTAGCGGGTTTCAGTGTTGTTGGTAGCCAGGAAGGCAGGAGAGCTGGCAGGTGGGGACATTGTTGTGTACCTCGGCTGTGTCACGTGTGAGCAGGCCCAGGGTGACCTGGTGCTGTGAATTGATCTGATCAGACTGTATTAAAAACGTTAGTACGTTACTCTGCCTGCTCCCCTGAGTCCAGTTTTTCAGCTAAGGGTGGGGGTGGGGGTCTTTGGGATGCAAAGGGTGGGCACCTGGGGGAGAGGTGGGATCTCAGGAGACCTCTCTGCCTCCTCATTGCACCAGCTGCAGCTGCACTGGGATTGATAGGTGGATGTTCCCACTGAGGGCTCTGCTGCCGGCATTCACCCATTTGTTCAACAGATACTCACTCCTTGTTGTCTGTACTGCTGTGTGCCAGGCCCAGCCTCAGACCCTGGGGGCATGGTGGTGAGCAGGACACCCTTGTGGAACTTACTGGGAAAGAGACAGTTAACAAATAAGCAGAGCTAACCATGAGTTCAGGTAACAAGACGTCCAGGGAGAAAAACTGGGCAAGGTAGGGATAGTAACAGTGGGAGGGTAGGTAGGTTGGTCCAGGATGGTGAGGGCCTGGGGGTGGAGCTCTGGGAGAGAAGACCTGGAGTTAAAGGGGACCCAACATAATGACTAGCTAGGACCTAAGAAGGGACATGGGCAGGGAGAGGGTTCTCATGGCCAAAGGGCTCTAAGAAGTTCAGCAACATGAAACACCCCCCAACCCTATGTTACCTACAGGGTTAGGTAAAAGGTGTTGCACCCTTTGTGGTGAATGTATCAAGACAAGGGGGAGGGGCACCGGGGTGGCTCAGTCAGTTAAGCATGGACTCTTGGTTTTGGCTCAGGTCATGATCTCGCAATTTGTGGGTTCGAGCCCCACATCGGGCTCTGTGCTGACAGTGTGGAGCCTGCTTGGAATTCTCTCTCTCTCTGTCTCTCTCTCTCTCTCTGACCCTCCCCTGTTTGTGTTCTCTCTCACAAAATAAATAAATTAATTTTAAAAAAAAGAAGGGGGAAAGACAACAGCAAACAAGAGGCAAGAAGTGAGCAGAGTGAAGAATTAATGGGAGCAAGAATTTTAGTGAGAGGGTATGGCAGATTTAAATCAGCCTGGCATCTTGAGAAACCTCGAGAAAGAGGGAAACCCCTAAACTAAAAGAAACAGCATTTAACCTCCAAACAAGTAGAAAAAAAATGATAAAGGAGAGAAAAATAAACATAGACCAGGAGGAATAAACAAAGCACAAAATTATTTAGACCCACATTAATATTAATTACGATGCTCTGGTTTAAAGGCAAAAGCTCTGAGCTGGATTTTTTAAAAAACCTCTAAGCCATCTACATGAAATCTTGGGTAAGTTGCTGGGTTCTGTGGAGTGTGTGGGATGGAGGCTTGGGCCATTTGGTGTCAGTATCAGAGGAAAGGGCAACTTTGAAATGCTGAGGCCCTGTTCATGTGGCCTTGTGACCACAAGATCTGCCAGCTGGTGGCACCCTCCAGGTGTCAAGGCAGAGAATCTGGCCTGAGCTGAAGACATCATTGGCCCTGTTCCCCCAAACCCCCCACCCCCACTGCAAAACCCCTACATGTCCATGGACAGGGAGGGACCACAGTTAGGAAGCAGTATCTGTGCATGGCAGGAGGGGAACGACAAAGCAAGCAGGCTGCTTCTTCCAAAGCCCTACTCACCTGGAGGCCTGAGCAGCAAGAGGAGGTACCCTTGCCTGCCTCCCAACCTCTGCATCTCCTCTGTACACCTGTGCCCTTCAGGCCAGAGGGAGGAAAGCTGTGCAGAACATGGGTGCGTAAAGGTGGAATTACTTTGCCATGGTTAAGGGTAAAGAGCCTGAGCTTTGGGGGCGCCTGGGTGGCTCAGTCGGTCGGGCATCTGACTCTTGATTTAGGCTCAGGTCATGATCTCAACGGTTCTTGAGTTTGAGCCCCACGTGCTTGGGATTCTCTCCCTTTCTCTCTGTCCCTCCCCTACTTTTTCTCTTTCTCAAAAATAAATGAATAAACATTAAAAAAAAAAAAACAAACAAACAAAAACCTGAGCTTTGGCTGTACAGATCCACCATCTGCTTGCTGTCAACCCTGGGCAATCTTTGAGCCTCAATTTCCTCATCAGATAAACAGGCATGAAGAGTAGGGGAGACCATCATGAGCTAACATTTTCTGTGCTTAATTCTCAGCACAACCTGTAAAGTTGGTTCCATTACCATCTTCCTCCTGCAGGCCAGCAAACAGGCTCAGAGAGGTAGAGGCATCCCACCCACCCCTGCCCCAGGTCACATAGTGTCAGAGCCAGCATACAAACTCAGTTCTGACCTCTGACTCCAGAACTTTCATTCCCAAGCTCCAGCGACAGTGCCTTTACACACATGTAAATGTCCACTACCGTGCTCAGCACAGAGCAGGCCCTTACTCTGCCAGGGCCCCGGGACAAGGGCTTGCACAGTGCAGCACGAAAAAGCCACGGAGGAAGCCACGGTTAGTGCTGGAAAGAGTGCCCAGAGACCCTATTGGGTAAGCACTCTTCATGCTTAGGTAACCCTCTCAGGTGACTTGCACCCCACTCCCAAGTCACTTGTTCCAGGCAGAGCTGCTGCACCAGAAGCCTGTCCAGCCACTGCCTGATGGCCTGGGCAAAGACTTGGCCTCACTTCCCCACAGCAGTGATCACCCATCTCTGCCGCTGGCATAGGTGTGGGAAGCCCTGTGGCACCAAGGAACCTCTGGTACATAGGGCTACTGAGAAATCTGTCTACTGATAGCCAAAAGTAGGACCTGGAGGCCTGTTGCATTTGGGCTATGGCTAGTCTCAGGACATACTTTCTGAGACACTTATAATTCTGGCAATTCTCCAAGCCTTGGCTTCCTTATCTGTAAAATGGGGGGTGTCAGGACTGACTTGGGAGGGTTGTAGTGAGGATTAATAATGTATACCAGGTGCTGGGCACAAAGCCAGGCTCCTGATGGGTGACAGTGAACTTTAAGCCCTTCCCTGACTCTCTCTGTTCCTTTGTCCCTCTAGAGCCTTGGGGGGATCCCCAAAACTAACTCTCCACAGCAACTTGCCTCGTATGTATTTCCCTGGCTCCTATCCCACATTTTTTACTTGATATGCCCCAAGCACAAGTCCCCACTTGTGCTTTCATTTTTCATGTATCAGGCCTTTGTTTATGCCAACCTTCAACACATCCAGTTTCTGACAACAATAACCTCAATAATAACAGCACATGTTGTGTTTACTGAGTATCAGGTGCCCTTCTAAACACCTCACACACATTGCTTCAGTCTGTCCTTACAGCTGCCCAAAGAGGTAGACACTATTTTTACAGTTAAGCAACTTGCCCCAAACACACAGCTTTAAGAGGTACACTGAGAACCTGAACGTAGGCCCAGACTGCTTCTTCACGACTACCCTGCACCGGAAGTGTCATGGCTTGACCCCAGCTGTCCCATCCAACTGGAGCTCCCCACTCTGCTCCTTACATTTTCAGTGTGCACCATTCATCGCCAGCCCCGGGCCTTCACCCATGGAACATCCTCCACCTGGGAGGCTCTCCCTCCGCGGCTCTGGGCATCTGAATCTCACCCTCCTGGGTCTTCACCACGGTGCCCTGGTTCACAGTGGTCTCTGGGGATAGCCAGCTGGGTGCAGAGCCCAGCGCCACCACTTTCTAACTGGGTGACTTCTGGCAGGTGTGTCTCCTCTTCCTCGTGTGGAAAACAAGGATAGCAAACAGTTCCTGTTCACGAGGCTGCTGCGAGGATTACATGGACTGATCCATTATGAGCACATTAGGAAACACAAAGCTCCCTTTTAGTTTACCTGCACTATCTCCTTCTCCAGGCTACGCTCTCAAAATAATGAACGCAGGCAAACTTTTTCTGTAAAGAGCCAGAGGGTAAACATTTTCATCTTTGTGGGCCATATGGTTTCTGTCACAGCTACTCAACTCTGCCATTGTGTAAGAGCAGCCAGGCACAGACAGTACATAAATGGATGGTCATGGCTGGGCTCCAACAGAACTTCACTGATGGACACTGAAATTTGAATTTCATACAATCTTTACATGTTACAAAATATTCTGCTGCTTTTGATTTGTCTCCAAACATTAAAAAAGGTACAAACCATTCATAACTCACAAGCTGTACAAAAACAGGTGGCAGGCTGGACTTTCCCTGAGGCTAGAGTTTGCTGACCACTGCCCAAGCCTGTTTCTCCAGGTCCTCCCCTGGTTTCAAATCTTGGATTTCACCCAGACTGGGGTCCCAGCCCACCACGGGCTCCTTGTTTGTGTGAGTTAAGCTTATCTGACCCGCAGAGCTTGTGATTTCTTGGTCTTCGGATCAATCCATCGATCCATGCAGAGTGCAATGCCACATTGCCAAACCAAGGTCATTCCGAGAACTTCAGAGCCCACGCAAAGAAGGGCCTAATGTGCTCAGAACAAGAACTGTCTGCCGGGGTCACCTGTCCTGTTTCCTGGTCCTTTTGTTTTCCTTTAGGTCTGCTTTTTGGGGGTAGAAGTAGGAGGGGAAGGAAAAAGGGAAGAGAGTGGGCAGGGAGCTGGCAAAAGGAAGGAGTTGGAGGGAGTGGTGAATGAATCCCATTACCATCTGCCCCAGTTCTTCTGGGGGCTTATCTATCTGCTTTCTGGCTTTTCTGAAAGGTCTGGACTCTGAAGCACCAGGGATGAAGTCATGGCTGCCAGCTTGGGCAGCGAATTCAGAATTTCCCAGTTCTCTTGAGGGCCCCTTGCAAGAGGAAATTCCACAGTCGTGCCCTCCCTTACATTTGAGTGACAATAGTCAGCACTCACCCTAAAGCTACCCTGAAACTGACCCTAATGTTATCAGCAGCATCTCTAAAATCTATCCTGGGCCCTGGAGAAAGTGGGCTGGTGGGACTTCCTCTAATTTACATAATCATCCCTAGCCACTGAGTACCTGGCAGCAGGGCCTCCAGAATTCTAGTCCTTACACAGCCAGATCCCCGCCCTCCCTATGGCTACCTCTGACCCTCCTCTGTACCTCTCTAAGAGTGGAGGGTGCCTTCATACCCTGTGAAGCAGTTCTCACGGGGGTGGAGAGGAGGAGGGTAGAGCAATTAATGTTTGGATCTGCAGCTCTTGCTAAACTGCTGTGAAAGGAAATGCCAAATATTTATCTAAGAGAAGAATTCTTCCTAACAAAACAAGTTTCCTTGGAGGACAAGGCAGTGTGGAGGTAGGTGCTTCTGAATAAAGCTTTTTTGTATCACTATGGATTGGCACAACAGGCAAATAATTTATTTCTGCTTCAGGGAAAGTCTGTTGCCCTCCCCAAATCTGGTGCCCTATCTGGTGGCCTGTCCATACCAGGCAGAGGTCAAAGCCTGCAGCAACACTGAAAAGGAAACTGCGTGATTATTGACATCTCTCTCCCTCCTGCAAGGGCATTCGCTCCTGATTTTCTCCTCTTCTGAGTCAAAATCCATGCCTTGAGCCTGTTGACTGCTTTGGTGTCCATGTTAAGGAGCACAAACTCCATGAGTGGCAGGGCTTTTGGATCCTGATAAACTATTTGCTTATTCATGTAGTTTCCTCTGCCTGTAAAGTCCTTATCTCTTGCCTACCTGAGGAATTTTTATTCAAAAGCTCAGCTCAGATGGCCCCTCGTCTGCACAGCTTTCCCTCCCCCTCCAGAAGGGAGATAGCTTTCTTTCTTCTTTTTCTTTTTGTGTGTGTGTGTGAGAGAGAGAGAGAGAGAGAGCAGGGGAAGGGCAGAGAGAGAGGGAGACAGAGGATCGGAAGCAGGCTCTGTGCCAACAACCGAAAGCCCAGTGCAGGGTTTGAACTCATGAACTGTGAGATCATGACCTGAGCTGAAGTTGGACGCTTAACCAACTGAGCCACCCAGGCACCCCAGTTTTCATTTATTACGTCACTACCATGTGCCACACACCACACTAGAGGCCTTATGTGTATTGACAACCCTGTGGGGTAGGTACTAATTTATTCTCACTGAGACCCAGAGAGAAAAGGTAACCACCAATGTCACACAGCTGTGAAGTTGGCGGAGCCGACTGGGGTCCTGAACTGCCTGACTGTGGAGCCCAGGGCTCCATCACTGTGCTTCCCTCTGTGCCATCTCTCTGTTCTGCACATATTTCTACTTCTGCGTCACGTTTTTATGAATTGATCTCCCCATATGAGACCAGGTTTCTTTGCAAATGGTATTCATGCAAAGATAATTCATTTCTGTATTCTCAATACCTAGAATAGTACTTGGCACTGAGCAACCACTAATTCATGGAACAGATATTCTGTGTACTAAGAAAGACTCAATTCCCATTCTCAAGGAGCTTACGAATACAGAGTAGGACATGGGACATACACATAAATGGATGTCTGTACCATAAGAGAGAATGTAATGTGAGAGGTGAAGGGAAATAAATGCTCTGATGATTTGGAGAAGGATGAAGTGCCAGCCAGGTCTGAAAAGATAGTGTTAGAGTAGGACCTTGAGGTACCCTTAGGACTTGAAGATGTAGAATGGGTGTGGGAGGAGCAAGGAGCTCAGAGAAAGCAGGACATGGGGAAATTTGCCCTTGAAGCCCAGATAGGAGCTGACAATCAAAGCGACAAACCCCTTCATGTCACTGAGGGAAAAAAGGGTCATTTCAGACTGTGTAGGAGCTGCTGAGAAAAGTCTGCCAGCCATCAGATTGAGAAGAAGAACTGGTGAGGGCAGACTGTCCTCCAATGTGGGGGCCAGTGTGGGTGACTGAACAAAGACAATTTCCTAGGAATTCTGCAAATCTTCTCTCATTATAACAAGCACCACTGCTGTTTACTGAGGTCATGGTTCTGATTCTCGTGATCATGACACATGCACTCGTCTCCATTTCACAAGAAGACCAGCACAGAAATTTAAAAAATAAATAAATAAAATAAATAAGTAAATAAATAAAAGCCTGAGATTTAGAACCAGAAGATCTTCCAAGGCTCACTCTTATTTTCCTATGCCACTAGAAGAACTTTTCTGGAAAATTATTAGAATTTATCAAGAGTCTAAAAACGTTTCTATCTTTTAAACCAATAATTCTACTCATTGTGAGATATCTAGCAAGGTAACCCTCAACAGCTTAATGCACAAAGATGTATATAAATTGTGGAAGCAGCCTAAGTGGCTGGTTAGTATACAGCCACTTGAAAATGATGATTACAAAAAATGTTTAAGACCTTGGGGGGAAATGTTTGTATTAAGTAGTGATGAGAAAACAACAGGTTACGGAAAAACAAACTTGCCTAGCTGGTAAGATCTGAACAATGTTAAAAAGATACATGGGAAAAAGGCTGGAAGGAAATGCAATTGCCACTGGTTTTTCTGGGTGTCATATCCTGTATAAACTTAAAGGTTTTTGATCTTTTTCAATGGCTGCCCTCAGTGACGCCATGTCAAACCCCTTTTTTTCACTGGGTAGCTTAATGATGGATGCCACGGATTCTCAGCTACTTTTAGGAATTAGAATAGTCTCCCTCTGGTCTTCAAGATTAATTTTAAATGTGTACACAAATAAAAATATTCATTTTTGAAATGTCCATCTCAAGTTCCCCTTCAAAGCTTCTGCCCTGCCCCTCCCAGGGACGCTAGACCTGGCCATGGCTCTGGTGGTTTGAGGGGAGGGGAGGGGACACAGCCTGTTCTCCACTTTCCTGCTGGCTCTTCTTTGTGAGAGGGCTGGGGACAGGGCTAGGGAGGTCTAGGTCTTCCTACCTGAGAGCCTTGGGTAAGAGGTGGTCTCTCTGTTGGTTGACTGCTACTCTTAAAGGCTAACTGGCTGCTGGTTGCCACCTACCTCTGTGAGGCAACATTCAAACACTGCCTCTCTTGTGCAGAACCTTTCTGAGTCTCAGCTTCCTTACCTGTAAAATGGAAAGAAACAAACTACCTTATGTGGGTGATGTGGAAACAGAATAAGATAATGTATGTGGGAGCATTGTCAACTGTAAAGCATTGTGTAAATGGTATTAGCTATTATTATTCTTTGGGGGAGCCTATTATTTGGAATGTCTACTATCATTTGAAATGGATACCTCCACTAAGAAATCAAATAGGTATTTCACTCAATAGGTAGAAACAGAACTGGTGAATTCTCCCCATTCTGCCCCAATCTGCTCTTCTCTCAGTCTTCCTCATCTCAATAAAGAGCAACTCCATTCTTCCAGTGACGCAGGCCAAAACATTTGCAGGCAGCCATGGCCCTTTCCTCCTCTCACACCCCACCTCCAACCCATCAGCAGACTCTGCTGACTGTATTTTTAAACCACATTTACAAGTCAAGAGCTTCTTCCCACTTTCACTACTACTCGGTCCAAGCCACCTCACTCACCTCTCTCTGGCAACTGTCTTCTAGTTGGTTTTCCTTCTCCACCCTTGCCTCCTTCTGATTGGTCTCTATACTGCAGCCAGAGTGAGCCTTGTAGAACCTAAGTCAGTCCACATTGCTTTTGGTTCCAAACCCCTTCAGTGGCGTTCCATCTCACTCAAAGCAAAACCTAAAGCCCTTGCCAAGGTGTACAAGCCCCCATATGATCTGGCTGCTGGTTTCTTCTCTGACCTTGCTCTCTCCTTCACTCACCTAGCTCCAGCCACTTTGTCTACTCACTGCTCCTCCCACAAGCGAAGCATACTCCTGCTTCAGGGCCGTTGCACTCTCTAGTTCCTCTGCCATGAATATTCTTTCTCCAGATGATCACAGACATTGCTCCTCACTTCAACAAAATTGTTTTCTCTGACCACCAAATTTAAAACAACACACTCTTGCCCTATTCCTCTTTCTTGCTTTTTCTTCTTTCTTAGCATTTAGCATCCCTGACATGTTACATATTTATCTGCTTTGGCCTCTGCTACATCCCCTGAATTGTCCAGTGGCAATTTTCATGCCATTGGGTTCTTCTGGATTGGGTTCCTTTCCTTGTATACTGGGGAAAGTCACATGTTTTCTTCTAGGTCCTGAAAGGTAACAAAAGCCTACTTCCATGTTCAACTTTAAGTGTAATTACCTTGGTACTTGGGGTTTGGGGTTGAAAGGAAGAGGAGGGGATTTGCCCCTAGTGTCTGGCCATCTTTAACCCTCTTCCTGATGTCTGTAGCTGGCTGGAGTCTGGCAAGATGTATTCTGCCACAGCCCACTTTCTGGGAAGTTGCGTTGTGGAAAAGACAAATACATGTAAATAACAAAGAAATGTGATAAGGAGTGGGTAGGTGTGGGGCATTTTATTGTTTTTACAGAGGGTGGAGGGAGGAGGCCCCAGTAGAGCATACACCCAGAGCTCCACAGAGATTTTATATTATTGGTCTTAAGAGTTGGAGATGGGGTCATGTATCCAACATAAGACCATGAACTCTAGGGACACTCCCATCTACATTCACCACCCCACTTGCCTCAACTTTCACAGGAAGCCAAAATAAAACTCTGTAGCCACTTAGCCTGTATGGTGACTATGTCTGACCTCAGGGTGCTTTGTCTTAAGGAGACAAGGAGCACATGTCTATTGTCAATGTAGAGGCTGATCCCCACCTAATGACCAGCTCATTTATGGGCCCATGTGGTCGTGATACTTGTGGAGTTCTAGCGCTACAGGCTCCAGATCTGTTTCGACCTTTGCTGGCATTGGGCTACCATCCCTGCCTCTTATACAGAAAGCTGCACTTCCCTGAACTGTTTTCAACAAGCTGCTCTCTTCCTCCTCAGACCTGCCTGGACTGGCTAGGGCACTCCACAACAATGTTCTATTTTTCCTTGGCAGAACTTGGCTCTGGCTCCAATTCTTTGCCACCTGAGGCACCTGTATGCAACTACCCGGGAGAGACCAGCAGGGGGAGCCAGGAAAATTCAGATTCTTCAGCTAGACAAGGGGTCAAGGATAAAAGCTACTTCTCAAGAGGCTCAGGTAGTTTTCTCCTCACTGAAGATAACAGAACCAGGGATGCCTGGGTGGCTTAGTTGGTTGAGCATCTGACTCTTTGATTTTGGCTCAGGTCATGATCTCATGGTTCCTGAGATTGAGCCCCATGTCAGGCTCTGTGCTGATAGCATGTAGCCTACTTGGGATATTCTCTCCCTCTCTCTCTGCCTCTTTCTTTCTCTCTCAAAATAAACAAATAAACAAACATTAAAAAAAAAGATATATAGAACCAAGTGCACTGTTAAAACAGCTGATTGTGAGGTTTAGGTGAGTGGAAAGCCATATGGAATTCATCCATTCAGTCATCAACAACATTTATTAAGCACCTATTACATGCCAGGCTAGGCACTGTATATAGGGTAATTAATGACAAAGACTGTTAAAGTCTCTAACCTCATACTTTAGAGTTAGTGAACTAGGAGAATAAGTAAGTGGAGGTCTAGGCACTTGGATCAAACCTGACAGGGTCATAGGACTCTGGGGAGGGAGAGACAAAAGAACAGAGTGTGAAGCCAGAAAACTCCTGTGATTCTACCAGTGCAAAAAACAAAAACAAAAAACAAAAAACAAAAACCTGCCAGAGAATGTCAGGCTCAATAAAAATGCTAAAAGTAATCTAAATGAGAGCACACATCCCAGTATCTAAGGCAAATAACTTCAACAACAACTAGAAACTGAAAACTTGATCAGTATACTGGCTTTGGTTCAAAATAATCCGGTGGGGAAAAGGAGTAAATGGTAGTAGAGATAAGACAAGATTGGCCACATGTTGATGATTCTACAAGCTGGGTGGCAGGTACCTGCTAATTCATTATATTATTCCCTTTATTTTTGCATATGTTTGAAAATTCCAACTTGATCAATAACCACTACAATCAAGTTTCACAGAAGACACCCTATTTGTTATGGGGGAAAACTGAGCATCTCTGCTCATCCAAAATTCCTAAAGAGTTCAGAACACATTGAGGCTATCGATTATTTTCTCTCCTGTCTCCCTTCTCTCATAGATCTGTTGCCAGAACCCATGATTTTGATCCTTCAAAGAGTGGTACAATGAATGCAAGTTATCCACTGAGGCCCCTTACCTGTGTTATTTACCAAAGAAGAAGAAGAAGAAGAAGAAGAAGAAGAAGAAGAAGAAGAAGAAGAAGAAGAAGAAACTTGAAACCTCCCTTGGGGAAAATATTGAGAAGTAAATTCTATCTTCTGTTGACCAATAGGGAAGGAGTGCGGGGTAATGATGATGAGAAAGGGATCAGTGGGAGTGGTGGATGAATTCTTTTCCTCATAGCATTGTAAGGTCACTGGGTAACCTTGAACAAATCCCATAATCTCTGGAAGCTCCTCCTTTCTAAAGACAGGGACATATTGCATATGGAAACAGCATTTGTAAATGCTTGTTTTGGCAGCATGAGAAAAGTTCAAAAGATAGGTTCTTTCCCATGTGTCTCATCAGTATGATATTTCAGGAATGGTAATTTACAAATATGCATACAGCAGATTGTAAGGTTGGTGCCACTCTTGACCTCTGGAGAGCTCTGCTTCAAGAAATATGTTTCCTTAGCAGGACTTCTACCCCAGAAATTCAACTCACAACTGGCAGGAAGTATTGAGTCTGAGCTGAGGCAGATGGGAGTGGTCTGAGTTTCTGTGAAGATGACCTAAAAACCGCAGCTAGCATTCTCTGACATCCAGGGGGTGGGGCTTGACAGCTAATGAGTCTGGTTCCAGAAGAAACAGTGCAAACAAGGCTATCTAGAAAAGTTAAAAGAAACCCAGGAAATAGAGTGAAATAAAAGCTTAACAAAAGTAGCACAGCACAGCAAGGCAATAAAACAAACACTTCATAATTATTTTAAATGACAAAGGTACTGATAATACATATGATCCAAGAAGAAGTACATGTTCCAAAAAAAAGGAAAATACAAAATACTGACCACAATACACAAATGTACTCAGAAGCACACTTGAAATAATAAAAGTAGAGGAATTCACAAAGCTACAGTAATCAAAACAACATGGTACCAGCATAAGAATAAACACATATATCAATAGAATAGAGAACTAAGAGTCCAAAAATAAATTCATACATCCATGAACAACTGATTTTCCACAAGGTCCCAAGACCATTCAATGAGGAAAGGATAGTCTTTCAACAAATGGTGCTGGGACCGCTGGATATACACATGCAAAATATGACACCAAAAGTACAAGCAACCAAAGACAAAACAAACTAAACTTCATCAAAACTGAAAACTTTTATTCATCAAAGAACTATCAAGAAAGTGAAAGCAGGGGTCCCTGGCTGGCTCCGTTGTTGGAGCTTGCGTCTCTTGATCTTGGGGTCGTGAGTTCAAGCCCCGAGTTGGGTGTAGAGATTACTTAAAAATAAACAAACAGATAAATAAATAAACACATAAATAAATATTTAAAAAAAAAAGTGAAAGCACAACCCATAGATTGGAAGAAAATATCTCATATATTTGATAAAAATCTACTACCAGATTACATAAAGAACTCTAACAACTCAACAACAAAAAACACAAACAACCCAATTTAAAAATGGGCAGGGGCTGGAAATGCAAGCTGGTGCAGCCACTCTGGAAAACAGTAGTTTCCTCAAAAAGCTAAAAATAGAACTAACCTGTGAACCAGCAATTGCACTACTAGGCACTTATCCACGGGATACAGGTATGCTGTTTCGAAGGGATACGTGCACCCCCATGTTTATAGCAGCACTAGCAACAATAGCCAACGTATGGAAAGAGCCCACATGTCCATCGATGGATGAATAGATAAAGAAGATGTGGTATATATACATACACACATATATATATACACAATGAAGTATTACTTGGCAATCAAAAAGAATGAAATCTTGCCAGTTGCAACTAGGTGGATGGAACTGGAGGGCATTATACTAAGTGAAATTAGTCAGTCAAAGAAAGACAAATATCATATGACTACACTCATATGAGGAGTTTAAGAGACAAAACAGATGAACATAAGGAAAGGGAAACAAAAATAATATAAAAACAGGGAGGGGGACAAAACATAAGAGACTCATAAATATGGAGAACAAACAGAGGGTTACAGGAGGGAGTATGGGAGGGGGGATGGGTTAAATGGGTAAGGGGCATTAAGGAATCTACTCCTGAAATCACTGGTGCACTATATGCTAACTAATTTGAATGTAACTATTTTTTAAAAATGGGCAGGGGCACCTGGGTAGCTCAGTTAGTTAAGTGTCTGACTTTGGTTCACATCATGATCTCATGGTTTGTGGTTTCGAGCCCTGCACTGACAGTGCAGAGCCTGCTTGGGATTCTCTCTCTCTCTTCCCACTCTCTCTGCCCCTCCCCCATTCTCTAAATAAATAAATAAATAAATAAACAAACAAACTTTTTAAAAAATGGGCAAAGGACTGTAATAAACATTTCTCCAAAGAATGACCAACAAACATGTGGAAACATGCTCAACATCTTGTTATTACTCATTAGGAAAATGCAAATCAAAACCACAATGAGATACCTACCACTTTACCCCACTAGGATGACAATAATGAAATAAGGGGGGTGGGTGGGAATAACAAATGTTAGCAAGGATGTGGAGAAATTCTCACACTCACACATTGCTGGTGAGAATGTAATGGTGTAGCCTCTATGGACTGGCAGTTCCACAAAAAGTTAAACATAGAATCATCCAGCAATTCCACTCCTAGTTATATACCCCAAAAAACTTAAAACAAGAGGGGCACCTGGGTGGCTCAGTCTGTTAAGCGTCCAGCTCTTGACTTTTGCTCAGGTCATGATCTCACAGTTTGTGAGTTCAAGCCTCACATCAGGCTCTGTGCTGACAGTGTGGAGCCTGCTTGGGATTCTCTCTCTCCCTCTCTCTCTGCCACTCCTGACTCGTGTACTCTCTTTCTCTCAAAATAAATAAATTGTCCGACTTTGGCTCAGGTCATGATCTCACAGTTTGTGGTTTTGAGCCCCACATTGGGCTCTGTGGTGACAGCTTAGAGCCTGGCGACTGCTTCTAACTCTGTGTCCCTCTCTTGCTCTGCATCTCCTCTGCTCATGCCCTGTCTCTCTCTCAAGAATAAACAAACATTAAAAGAAAAAAATTAAAACAAACAAACAAACAAACAAACAAACAAACTTGGGGAAAAAAAACCCTTAAAACAAGTATCAAACAAGAACCCGTACATGAATATTCACATCAGCATTGTTCGTAATAGCTGAATGTGGAAAAAACCACCACCAACTGATGAATGGATAAAAAAGTGTGGTATACCCATACAAAGGGATATTATTCGGTCATAAAAAGGAATGAAGCACTGATACATGTTACAACACAGATGAATCTCAGAAACGTTAAGCCTACTAAAAGAAGCCAGACATGACAGGTCAAATATAGTATGATTCCATTGACACGAAATGCCCAGAATAGGCAAATCCCTAGAGACCTAAAGTAGATGAAGGATTGGGAAGAGGGGAGGATAGGGAGTGATTGCTAACAGATAATAACTTTCTTTTCAGAGTAATGAAAATGTTCTAGAATTAAGATGGTGATGATGGTTGCACAACCTTGTTAATATACTTAAAACTGCTGAATTGTAGCTATAAATGGAATTTTATAGTATGTGAATATAGCTCAGTTAAAAAAAGAAGAGCATTCATAAGTTTTTTTGTTGTTCAATTTCCTTAAGCTCACTCTATTTTGTTTTTAAATGTGTTTTACATGTGTCTGTGTCTTAATGGTGCAGGGACATACTGAAATCTGAAGGCTCATGTGCCTCTTTTTTTGCAACTCATGAGTCATCATCATTTCCCAACTCATCCCTGATCCCTAGCTGCATATCAAACCTCTAGCCATTACCAGAAGCCATTACCAAGGTCTTTCATTCTTCCACACCTGTGCTCATGCTGCTCCTTCTGCCTGGACACTCATGCCCTATGTCTACCTCATCGAATTCTATTTTGTCTTTCAATACCCAACACAAATGTCACTGGCACCTTGAAGCTCCTCCAACTTTGCCCTGACCCAATTCAGAGAAATGTTACTTTCTCTGTACCTCTCTCTGTATGTTCCTCTACAGCGGTATTTCTTATACTATATTGTAATGGTTTGGTGCCATGTTGGTCCCTCTTCCTCCCTCTTCCCTCTTCACCCCAGACAAGGACCCTGAGGAGGCACAGCTTTCCATTTCATCTCACTAGCACCAGTGTAGTGCTTAGAACAGAGCAGGAAGAGAAGAAACCAACACTGAATGAGCACCTAATAAGTGCGCAATGATCTTCACAACCATCCTGTAAAGTATACATTACCATCCCCATTTTACAAATGAGTAAACATGTTCGGAAAGGTTGAATAACCTTCCCAAGGTCATTCAGTTTTTTAAGTGATGGAGTAGAGGAGTTGAGATCAGAAGTGGACTTCTGCTCAAAGCGAGGGTTCTCCCTGTCAGTACAATGAAGTGGTTTTTAGCACAGGCTATGGGATCGGACTGCCTGGGTGCATATCCTGGTTCTTCTTCCACTTACTATTCTTGTGCTTTAGGCAAGTTACTTAACTTCTCTATGGTTGTTTCTTCATTTATAAAATGAGGATAATAATTGTGTCTGCAGATAGGTTTTTAAAAAAAATTTTTTAATGTTTATTTATTTTTGAGAGAGAGAAAGCGCGCGCAAGTTGGGGAGCCACAGAGAGAGACAGAGGCAGCAGAATCTGAAGCAGCTCCAGGCTCTGAGGTGTCAGCGCAGAGCCTGATGCGGGGCTTGAACTCATGAACTATAAGATCATGACCTGAGCTGAAATCAAGAGTTGGATGCTTAACCAACTGAGCCACCCAGGCACCCTTGCACATGGGGTTTTTATGAAGAATAGATGAGATAGTATATATAAAAATACTTAGAGCAGTATCTGGCACATACTAAGAGCTCAATAAATGTTAGTTATGATGCTTATTTTTACTGTTTACTGTTTGGTAAACAGTAGATGGCTGGGTAAAATGTACATCATTCTATGCAGACATTGCTGGATTATTCAACCCACTGTCAAGTGAGGACTATAGTCTCTTAGGAAACCAGAGGACAGATGTTAAAGCTCTAACAAGCAAAAATACTAATGTAATAACACTTGGACCTTTTTAAGACTTTTTGAGATGACGATGGAGGAAAAACTGAGAGGAAAGTAAATATTTTCAACTCCATTTCTGGATAATTTGGACTTGCTTAAATTATCCAGCATAACAAGAGCAAAATCAGAGGTTTAGCTAGACTCTAGCTTCTGATCCTAGATGGTATCAGTAACAACAACAACAACAACAACAACAACAATAGCAGAAGCTCTCTATATGTGTGAAGCACTCTTTTTAAAAAAAATTTTTTTTATTGTTTATTTATCTTTGAGAGAGAGAGAGAGAGAGAGAGAGAGAGAGAGAGAGAGAGAGCATGAGCAGGGGAGGGGCAGAGAGAGAGGGAGGCACAGAATCTGAAGCAGGCTCCAGGATCTTAGCTGTCAGCACAGAGCCCAAAGCAGGGCTTGAAATAACAGACTGTGAGATCATGGCCTGAGCTGAAGTCGGACACTCAACCCACTGAGCTACCCAGAAGCCCCTGTGAGGCACTCTTCTAGATGCTTTACATATATTAACAATTTAATGTTTATTGGGGCAGATTTTCCTACTATATCCACGAGGGCAGAAACTCAGAGCAAAAGGCATGTTATTGCTCTGATAGCAGAGCCATTCTAGGAATGGGAGGCTTTCTCATAAATAACGATGACTTGTGAAGGTGACAAAAGGTTAGGCCACTCAGTGTTGGAGAGGACAAGATCCTGGAAAGTGGAAGTGCTCCACCACTGCCTCGGTAGCAACAGCCTGGCTGCAACTGGGCAAAATTTCTATTTCTAATGTCAGGATAATAAGGAAGTTGCGGCCAATACTGCATAAAACTCGAGACACTTAGCAGTGATGGCTGACTTCCAACTGAGCCATTAAGGTAAATGTAAGAGAAAGCTCCAGGTAGAAATATCATTAAGAATTCAGAGAATACACTGAGTATTTGAAGCTTGTACTTAACTTCCTATTATCGAACTCAGGGTCTTGACACGCTGGGGCCAATCTTGAGTCCACTTATGACACTCCCTTGCATCCATAATACTACTCATTTCTGTTATCTGGGCTTCACAGAGGTAATTAGGGCAGCAATCTCTTATGGCTGGGTCTCAGAGCAGGAAGATGTTGATTTTTCCTGCCCTTGCATTTCCTTCGAGTCACAATCATTCTATGATCTTCTTTGGGATTCTTTTTTTTCTTTTCTCCATTTTACTGTAACAGAGTCTGGAGAATATATAACAGTTATTAGTATTTCCTGACATACAAATCCTTTAAAGGATATCTCTTAAGAAGAGGTGGGATGGAGCCAACCTATGAGAAAAGATAGGTGAAGAGTTTCCAAGAGAGTAGTCCACGTGACAGTGCAGAGTGAGAGAGACACCTAGGAAGGAACTGAGATGATAAAAGGAAAAGCAGTCCCTGACACAGAACATACTCAAGAGCTGTTTGCTGACTGAGGGAATAAACAGTAATAGAAGAATGAAATACCAGGATTCTAAAGGTGGAACAGAAATATTTTCCCAGCTACCTTGTTATTCCCAGACCCAGCATATATTTAATAAACATCTGATTTACATATTGTTTACATAAATACAAATGCTAACTACAACCCTGAATGATAAGAGTAACTCATGGGAAACACCACAGTCAGGGCTTGGCATACCTGAAATACACAGATGAGCTTTATTTTTTACATTTTGAAGACACAGCAAAGATTAGGGCAAAAGTGGTGCATTCCTAAAGTTAACCTACAGGCCCATGCCACGTCACTGCCTAGACTAGGTCTAGCATTTGGCCAAGGTCAGTTGCTCCAACTCCAAACTCAGGCTTTCCTTTCCTGCTCCCTCTCCCTAATGGATTAGAACTCCTGGGCTCCATCTCTGAGCAACTATGTTAATTGCAAATGATCTTGATAAGCAACGAAGTCTGGATTTGAGGCTTGGTTTCTTACCTCAACTTTGAGACCCATTTCCCACCCACCAGCACCTGCCTTCATGGAGTCCACATACTCTCATTATGCTCATGAGATCTAAGGCTAGATCCAGAGCTCCTTTGAGCCTTCTTCCCAGCCCGCTTTTGTCCTGGTACCTCCTTA
Source organism: Panthera onca (assembly GCF_046562875.1). Lineage (NCBI taxonomy): Eukaryota > Metazoa > Chordata > Mammalia > Carnivora > Felidae > Panthera > Panthera onca. The sequence continues at coordinate 20,751,864 of NC_138350.1, forward strand.
GCACATCCCCACTCACCTACATCTTACTCTGATTTTTCTGTCATTAGTCCCATATCAAACTGCTTGCTGGGCATTTCTACATGCATATGTCAAATTCAAATTCCCTATGTCAAATTCAGAAGCCCTGAGGCCAAATCCATTACTTATCCTCAAATCAGCTCCCTTCTTAACCTCCCTGGCATGGCTATGAGTCAATTAGAATGGATGCACAACCAGTCAGAAATTTACCTACCAGTCAGTAGTCAAATCAGTGCATTCGGTCCAATGTCAGCCTTGCCCATATCCTTCCAGCCACTTCTAGTACTACTCAGCTAAGCTTCTTGAGAGAGTTGTCCATTCTCACATTCTCCCTTCATCATCTCCTTTTCCTTCCATAATCCAAACATTTAACTCCCCCAGCCCCCAACACCAAAATTCCTCGTGACAAAGTCACCTATGGCCTTCTTTTTGCTAATACCAATGGATTCTTTTTATTTTATCTATCTATCTATCTATCTATCTATCTATCTATCTATCTATCTACCTACCTACCTATTTTAAAGTTTATATGTTTATTTTAGGAGAGAGAGAAAGCACAAGTCAGGGAGGGGCAGAGAGAGAGAGTCCCAAGCAGACTCTGCAGAGCCCGATGATGGGCTTGAACCCACGAACTGTGAGATCATGACCTGAGCTAAAGTCAGATGCTTAACTGACTGAGCTACCCAGGTGCCCCATATTTATTTATTCATGTATTTAAAGTTTATTTATTTTGAGAGAAAGAGAGTGTGCATGTGAGCAGAAGAGGGGCAGGGAGAGAGGGAGAGAATCTCAAACAGGTTCCATGCTGTCAGCGTGAATTCTTTTTTTTTTTTTTTAAACATTTTATTTATTTTTGAGACAGGGAGAGATAGAGCATGAACAGGGGAGGGTCAGAGAGAGGGAGACACAGAATCCGAAACAGGCTCCAGGCTCTGAGCTGTCAGCACAGAGCCTGACTCAGGGCTCGAACTCACGGACCGCGAGATCATGACCTGAGCCGAAGTCGGCTGCTTAACCGACTGAGCCACCCAGGTGCCCCTTAGCTCTTATCTTACACGACCCTCCTGGTAGCATTTAATAATGCTGACCATTCCCTCCTTCCTGAAACACTCTTCCTTTAGCTTCTCTAACATCACACTCCTGATTGCAATTTGCCCATCTTTGACTGCTTTTTATTGGCCTTCCCCAACCTGCTTTTCCTCTTGTTCCTTATCTCAATGGCACCACCATCTCCTAAGCTTCCAAATCAGAAACTAACTTCCTTAGCTTCTCCTCCTACTTGCTCCTGACATCCCTCAGTCATGGAGTCTTACTTTTCTTCTTCCTAGTTTGCCTCTTTTCATCCTCATTACCTGAATTTGTGGAGCACTTACTATGTGCCAGGCAGATGTGTTCTCAGTGCTTTAATCCTCACAGCAAGCCTCTAAGGTAAATTTTATTATCATATCCAATTTTCAGATTAGGAAACAGAGACATAGGGTGGTTAAGTAACATGCATAAGGTCACTTAGCTATTAAGCAGCACAGCAGGATTCAAACCCAGGTGACCTGACTTAATTCTGTATCCAGCTCCACTATTCTCTCTTACTTACATTAGTCCAACAGTCTCCTTGTTGGCGGTCTCCTTGTTGGTCTTCCAGCTTTCTGTCTTGACTTCTAATTCTCTACCCTGAAGCCTGAGTGATCTTGCTAAAACATGTCACTTTCTTGCTTAAAACTTTTAGTGGCTCCTAAACAAAAACAAAAACAAACAAAAAACTTTTACTGGCTCCTCACTGCCTTCAGGATAAAGTTGACACTCAGGAACCTCCATAACCTGGTCAGCAAGTGTTCACCTCTTTGGCTTCATGGTTTTGGGCCTCATTTTAGTCACCACCCTAAATTCCCCACTAGCCACAGTAACAGGCTACATTTCCAGGCTTCTGCACATTGTCTGACCTACCAAGAACACTAACTCCTTCCCCATTCAGATTTTACTTTTTCTGATAAACCTTTTCTAACCTCTTAAAACCAGGCCATATGCCCCTCCTGTGAGTTCCCACCACTCCCAGTACTAATCTCTACCATAGCATTTATTTCACTGTTGTTTTGCCTACTAGTATCTTCTTGAGAACAAGGACCCTGTAGAGTTCACCCTCTAGTACTCGGTACTTAGTGCCTGCCTGGTGCACAGTGGATGTTTAATAATCATTGAATCAATAAACCTTTATTGTCTTATCACATTCTTTAACACCTACTTATAAATATCCTGTATTGTTTTCATTTTCATATGTGTTATCCTGATCTTTATAACCAGATTCTAAGTTTCTGGAAGATAGCAAATATACTCAGTATTTGAAGTTAGAGGTTACTGACACAAAAACTGACACAGCTGAAATTTATTCAGGGATGAATGAATACCAACAATCCAATGGGGTAGGTATTATTCTTCTCTCTCTCAAACTCCATTTAAGGAAACTGAGTCATAGAGAATTTAGTAGCTTTCCTAAGATGACATAGCTAGTAAGTGACAGCTGGGATTTGAATCTTGACATTGGTACCTATACTCTTAACCATGATAATAACAGGCTAAGGAAACTCAGAATTATGGATGCTAAGTAATTTACCCCAGACCGTACTGTAGTGCTGAGACTGGAACCCAGGTCTTTGCAAAGCCTACACTCTGAATTATTTGACATAATGCTTCTCTTGCTTTAAATGTCAGCACTAAAGCTCATACTAGGTGTTGATAAATTTTAAAAGCTGCAGCTCTGGTTTACTGAGATTGAAGAATATTCGATTTTTCCAAAAGAGGCCTAACTGTAGCTTGCTGGGTTAATTTACCTTAAATATCAACAGCTAGACTAGTCTTACCAGCCAATTAAATTTATAGTCTCTAGTGTTATCCCTGCAACACTGAAGACTGTGTTTTCCTCAAAGTGAAAACCATGTTTTCTAAGACTGGCCTCTAAGTAAAAATCTACTTGTGTTTCAGAAATTTATTCTTCCCTTTATTTCTCAAAACCAGTTATGTGATACTCCCAAGTTCTCTGCTTTTGGGTGGCTTCTCAGTTCCTCAGTGTGGAATGTCTTGTTTCTGAAAGTGACCTGTGATCCACAAGCCCTCTTGGCTGTTTTGTTTACCCTTAAAAAATTACTATTCTCTGTAGGCTTATTAGACTCTTTGTCTTTATGTGGTACTCTGCTTTTCCCCTTTCCTTCAAACATTTATTAAACACTTAACTGTGTATCAAAATGGAAATAATCTAATTCATTGAAGGCCATACTTTCAAAGAAAATGGCCTTGGGGTTTAGATATTGGCATAATATTTCCTTAACAAGCTTCATAAAATCGTCTCCTGCTCAGTTTGCAATTATACACCCAAATATCTTTCAGCAAAATCTCAGTAGCTATATATATATATATTATATATGTAATATATATATACATATATATATTACATATAATATATATATTATATTAAATATAATATATTTAATGCTTATTTATTTAAGAAAAAAATTTTTAGTATTTATTTATTTTTGAGAGAGAGAGAGAGAGAGGGAGAGAGACAGAGCATGAGCAGGGGAGGGGCAGAGAGAGAGGGAGGCACAGAATCCAAAGCAGGTTCCAGGCTCTGAGCTGTCAGCACAGAGCCCAACGCGGGGCTCGAACTCACAAACCACGAGATCACGACCTGAGCCGAAGTTGGACACTTAACCGACTGAGCCACCCAGGCGCCCTAATGTTTATTTATTTTTGAGAGAGAGAGAGAGAGAGAGAGAGAGAGCATGAGCAGGAGAGGGGCAGAAAGAGAGGGAGACACAGAATCTGAAGCTGGCTCCTGGCTCTGAGCTGTCAGCGCAGAGCCTTATGCCAGGCTCAAACTCACAAACCGAGAGATCATGACCTGAACCAAAGTTGGACACTAAACCCACTAAGCCGCCCAGGCGACCCAGTAGCTACTTCTAAAGCACATTATTATGGAGAGAATAGCTGGAGTCAACTCATTAGATCTTACTCCAAAGATTTTTACCAACACGTTAGCCCTCTTTTGCTGACAAAAGATTCATAAGTCTTTTAACAGCTTTATGGCTTCCTTACCAGAGCCCTTCCACTAACATACTCTGTTATCAAGATGAACTGCCCATCTTTCTTGGGAAATGCTTTGGAGGCTATTTCCTGAGTTAACAATACGGCTTTGTCTCTCTGGATCAGTACTGATTTAATATGAAACCAAGAGTCAAACATCCCTGAAATATTTAGTAAGAGTATTGTATTCACAACATTGTCCTCAGGGATATAAACAATCCAAAATGAGTATATGAGTAGTGCTGTATCATATTATTATTGCAGGAATATTTCCAGAAGAAATATGAAATTTGGAGTAACTACAGGTCATGAAATATAGCCATATTGCTTCAATACATGACACAAAGTTCAAAACTAGATCAAGAAAAAGACCCAAACATCGTCAATGATGATGAAAGGCACATCTCTAACTAAATCCAATTTCCCTGAGGAAAGAAGGTACTCAACTTATTATAATAGAATACGACTTTGAAGGACTGAGAAACATGCCTATCATTCCTGAAAAAAATCAAATCACACTGATAAATACCTTACAGGCGAGAAAAAAAAGAGATGACTAAACTGAAAAAAATCTCCTCTGGCCTGTCTTATATCTTTTCTAGGTAGTGCTGTACCTGATAAGACACATGGCACAAAATATGTTTTTTCTGTATATCAAGGTGTGTAAATTACAGCAGATAGTAGTTTTCTGAATAGGAAACTTAGATAACAGAAACAGGTAAAGAAGCTTTGGGATTCTGAGGAAGAAATACTGGCACCCCTATATGGATCCAGTAGATAATCTGAAAATGGTACTACAGGCTTGTGTATAGCCTGTCTCTATTGTAACTGGAGGGGAAAGAATTATAATCTGGCAGAAGTAGCCCTTCAGAGTCTGAGGAGCTTTTCATCAGACAATAATTGAGCACTCACTGCATACAAAGGCAATAGATTAGCTGCTGAGGAATCAATCCAGAAGAACCCCCTGCTGCTGTGAAATTAAAAACTGCATTCTCAGAAAATAGTAATAATAAACTGCATTCTCATTTTTGCAAACCTATATATTTTATGTAATGAAACAAAATGTATATCATATTTCTCTTGTAGTGGTGTAAGAGTAGGATCTGCAAGGAAAAAGGACCTCCTCTTTGGCCTTCTGCCTACAGAAAAAGCCTATTGGTTCCCTGAAAATAGTGTAAGCTTTCTTTAGCAAGTGAAATACACCCCATTGTTCTCTCCTTGATCCTTTCACTTTTTTTTTCATAACACTTAAGACCACCTGACACTTTATATATTTATCCTTTATCTTTCCCTACTAGATTGTAAGCTCAGTAAGGGCAGAGATTTCAAGTATTTTATTCACAGACAACTTCTCAGTATCTGGAACTATATCTAGTATGCAGTAAGTTCTCAAAAAATTGTAAAATTAATAAAAGTGTTTTTAAAAAGACCCCTGAATATTATGTGAAAATTATTATAAAATTTTGGCATGTCTGTGTATATATATACATGTGACTAAATTTACAGACTCTGTGTAATTTCTAGCATAGGCCAAGTCAGGAGTCAGAGGATCAGAAGTTTGTGTGGGGAGACAGGAGCGTGACTGCAAAAACAAAGCAACATGTTTTATTAAAGGGACTGAAGGAATCAAACACAGCAAACTTCTGTAAAAAGTAAACTAAGTTTATCTCTGTCCTTTCCACGTCTGAAATCTGACTGTAGTAAATTCAAATTCACTTCACAGTGGTTGGATTGACATTAGCTTTCTTCCTTGATAAAGCTTTTGAAACTTATTTAAGGAAGTTTTTTTTTTTTTCTGCTCCCTAAATTACTGCCTAAAGATACAAGCCCTCCGATCGAAACAGTCTCTCATTTCTATTTTGAGATTTGCCTGAGTCACAAGGTAGTCCTGGAGAATCACTCTGTTCTGTCTCTACATTTACTGAGGCTTCAAACTGGGAACTCAAACTGTCAGCCAAACAGGAAGAGGACCCTTCTGCTTAACTCCAAAAGGCCTAAGTCATATGTATGTGGTGAGGTTTAATGGTGGATATAAATCACTGTGAAAGGATTTCCCACAGGGTGGAGGGGGGGAAAAAAGTAAACATTGGACTTAACTTCCTCTATGAATTCAGGGCTGGTAGAAAGGGTAGACTATTAAATATAGCTGAGCAAATGTCCCAACATTTGCCTAACATGTGTTTTAAACTAAAGAGACCTCTTCTGTATACCTAATATGTATGACACTCCAAAAATATAAACAAAGGAAAGTGACTGATCTGACCCTGGCAATGTCATACTGTTGTTTTTTTTTAAGTTCATAAAAACATATAAACCACAAAAGACCTTTTTCTTTTTCAGGAATGAGTATAAAGAGTTACTTCCACCTAGATACTCTTTTTTGTGCCCCTTATGTGGTCTTGAATTCCTCCTACTAGTGTAGTTAGCACATTGTCCACCCTTGTGACTATAATTTCAAACCCTTCTCCCCACAATGATGCCTCTTGGCAGAGTTACTCTTTCTGTACTCACACAAATGGAAACAGAAGAGATGAAAAGCCCTGGGGATGCAGTCAGTGTAGGTCTCAAACTGATCTTCTGCTAAACACAACCTGAACTCTGCCTCTCTCTTCTCTGGGGGGAGTTTCTCTCTTGGCTTAGTGATCTTGCCTGGCATAGGAGGCTTAGGACCCAGGGGGCGCCTTTCAGCCGAAAAACACCTCGCTGCAGCAAGCTGGCTGGGAAGCTCCCAGTTCTAAAGAGAGGCTGTTTACCAGAAGAGCATAACAAGGGCAGGTCTGACTGCAAGGCTGGGACTGGGAGGCAGAGCCGACGCCAAGGGGACCCCGGTTGGGCACTGGTTGGTCAGTCACCTGCAAGACGAAGGAGAGGAGGATGCTCTTGGCCTGGGTGAAAACATTCCTCATCGGCAACATGCTCCTAGCAGAAGCCTATGGATCTGGAGGTGAGATTACAATCTTCCTTCCTGCAGCAACTTCATCAAGTAGAAAGGGTAAAGCTCCCTATTTCCTAAGCATGGCCAGGCTACACAGGAAGATGATAGGAAATGAAGCTTTTAGCTGGTTTCTGTTGTCCTATGAAGGCTTTTTTTTTTTTTTTCTTTCTCCTTTCCCTGTCAGTGGCTTGCAGCTCCATATTTGCCATTAAGAACAAAGGCAAGTAGCCACTTTCTTTTTCTTTTTCCTTGTCTGGGGCTCATGAGTGGGTGGAATTTGGGGTTCATCTCCCCTACTAAGTCCTACTCTTTTCAGGGGCTTTGCACAGGGTGGTTACAGCACAGGCCCTCCTTCCCCAGCGTCTTCCTGTGACTCTCCTGCTGAGGGGAGTGGGAGTTTGGAGTCACATCCAGGCAGCGATGAGGCAGGTTCCCTCCGTTTGAGGCTTTTGCCCGACGGAATTAAGGCTTTTGAAGAATTCTCTTGGGAGGGAGTGTTGCTTGTCCAAGTGTGGTCACATCCGTGAAAGGAATACCCGAGTTTATGTAACATGAAATTACAACACAGAGATGAATTTCAGGGCTGGCTGCCCCCGACCCAAAACTCCGAACGTCTCCAAACCCGAACCCAGACCTCCCCCACACCCTCCTCTAAAGTGGCCACAAGTTCCAGAGTAACAACCCCTTGCACTTGTGCAGTGCTTTCTGGCTTGAAAGGAAGGAAGGAAGGAAGGAAGGAAGGAAGGAAGGAAGGAAAGAAAGAAAAGAAAGAAAAATGAAATGAAATGAAATGAAGTGCTAACAAGCTAACGTTGTCTGAGCAATGACTGAGGGCCGGCACCAGCAAGGGGCTTTAGAAGCGCTTTCTCTTCCTTCTCTTTCAGGCGTCACAACAACCCTTCAAGGCAGGTGGGGTTTTCCAAGTGAGGGCAGGGGGGCCCCGACGGGCCCAGCGTCGCCCAGCCGGGATAGACTCGGCTTCCCTGCCGGCCACTCAGTGTCCGGGGGGCTCCTCTTCATCACAGGCTGCTTCTGGGACAACGGCCACCTGTACCGGGCGGACCAGCCCTCCCCAGCACCGGGCCTCCGATGCCTCAACTGGCTGGAGGCGCAGAGCGGCCTGGCATCTGCCCCCGCGTCGGGTGGTGAGTGTCCGCCCCGGGCGGCGGGCGGGCGGCGACCGCGGTCTGGGTCCTGGCCCCGTCCCATGGCGCCTTCTCTCCCTTCCCAGACACCGGCAACCACAGCTATTGCCGGAACCCGGACCAGGACCCGCGCGGGCCCTGGTGCTACGTCAGGGGCGAGGCCGGCGCTCCCGAGAAGTGGCCTTGTGAGGACCTGCACTGCCCAGGTACCCTCCCAGACCCCGAAGCCCTCAGGACCCCAGAGCCCCCAAGCATGTTAGGCAGCCTGGGAGCGGCCCTTACACCCGCTGCGCACGTGCGTCCGCGCGTCGCCGGTCGGCCCCGCCCCGCCCCGGCGCCACCCGATTGGCCAGGGCTGTCTCCAGGCCGCAGAGCCCAAAGCCCATTGGCCGCCGCCGCGTCTCTGAGTGAGCTCATCCTCCGCGAACGCCTTGTAAACAACCGTGGGAGGCGAGGCCCCACCCCTTGGCCGCGAGCTCCCTGCCTGGTGCGCAGCCTCGGGGACCCCGCGAGACAGTAGTCCGGGTCTCAACGCCCTTAGGTAGCCCCTCCCTCAGCGTTTAGTGATCGTTTGGGGAGCGTATGCTGTGTGTTAAGGCACTCTATTCACAGTCCCTCCTGGAAAGAAGCTGGTTGTGGGATCTGAGCCTCAGAGAAGTTTAGCGACGTATTCAAAGCAATGGCAGGGTCCAGATTTGACTCTGTTTCTCAGACTCCGGAACGAAGGCTTGTTGCTCCCGAGGCAGCAAGACCATTCTCTAGGGTTAGATTAAATGGGATATGTAAAGCATATAACATAGGGATTGGCAGGCAGTGTGGGCTCAGTAAATGTGAGCTGCTCACAGGGGTCGTGGATTGTTTCCTAGCGCAGAGGGGAGAAGATAGCAACTGAGCTGGGCCTTGGAAGATGGCAAGGATTCGAACAGATGAAGACGTGGGAGGCAGGAGAGGCTCTTTCTTATGTCCTTCCCCTCACATTTGCCTTGTCCCAACTGTAGTGTGACCCCATCAGACCTGGTCTTGCTCCTGGGGCAAGGATTGATTTCAGTATGTACAGACATTCTAAGGTGGACCCTCTCCCCCAACAGTTTCAGCTGTGGAGTTCACTCAGGCTACGCTAATGAGAGATATTTTACACTTCACCTCCAGAGACCACTTCCCAGTCCCCTCCAACCTTCACAACAGAAACTGAGGAGGCGTCTGAAGTGCCAAGTGGAGATGAGGTGCAGGTGTTCGCTCCTGCCAACGCCCTGCCTGCCCGGAGTGAGGCAGCAGCTGTGCAGCCAGTGATTGGGATCAGCCAGCGGGTGCGGGTGAACTCCAAGGAGAAAAAAGACCTGGGAACCCTGGGTACGATTGCCTCACCCATCCTTACGCGAATCATCAAGAAATATTTGCCGATGGGCTGGGGTGAGGCTAATGGGACCTTGTGTCCTTGGCAGGCTATGTGCTGGGCATTACCATGATGGTGATCATCATCGCCATTGGAGCTGGCATCGTCTTGGGCTACACCTACAAGAGGTCAGTAGCTTCTCTTCTGGGCCCTCTGAAAGGACGGGAGGAAGGTACATAAAGTTGAATCAGACTTTTTTGTAGCATACATACCCAAAAAGGAAGTGAAGTATTAAAAGAGGAAAACAAGCTTAAGATGTACAGACTTGGTTCTAGTCTTTACCAGGTGACCTTAGAAAACCCCTTTCCTTTAGTGTCTTTACTCCTCACCCAAAAGCATTGTGAGGTAGGAGTTCTTGTTCCTCATTTTACAGATGAGGAAGCTTTCATCAGAGAGGTGAAGTGACTTGCCCAAGGTCACACTCCCTGGGAGTGGCAGAACCTAGATTCAAACCCAACTCTTTTGATACCAAATTCTCTGCTGTCTAATCCAACATGCCTGGTATGGAAGCGAGTGGCACTGCAGAAATCAGTCTGGACACTCATTGCAGGGTCCCAGAGATTGAATTATTTCTGTGAGTTATAAAATTCTACTAGAAAAGGTTCCCAGCTACTCCTTTCACAGTTTGGGCTTGAATTTCCTGGGCCATAAGCAGGGATCTCCTATTTAGGACAGGAGGAAAAAAATGAGCTGGAGGATATAGAACCTGCTACTCATCACTACATATGAGAAAGCCAAAGAGGCTCCTCCTGGGAAACTCAGGGACCTGACCTGTGGCTGGGACAACAGGAGGAGGAATGCTCATTTTGAGAGGGCCCCTGAAATATCATGTGGAAAAGGCTCTCAAAGTCAGTGATGGGTGCATGATAAGCCAGAGTTGCATTCATTTTTACAGTGCTGGCTTGTTCTGGGAAAATTATTTGCCGTTCTGGGCAAAATCAGGGGATTTGACTTCTAGCCCCGAGTGCTTTGATATGTCTCTTCTGAGGTCTGAGAAGGCTTCCTAAAAGGGATGTGACATGGTGGCCTGCATTTTCCAGTGGTAAGTGCTGTGAGTTCACAGCCCCAATGGATCACCCAGCATTAAATAAACCTGGGGTGTCCTTAGAGACAGTGTAGTCAACCTGCTCATTTTACAGATGAAAAGGGTGAAATAGTGGGTAAGAATAACAACAACAACAATAACAAGAAACTGAACACTAACCATATGCCAGACCCTGCTTCAAGCAATTTGCATGCTTTAATTCAGTTCACACAATCACCCTTATGGTATTATGATTACCATAATTTAATTTAATTTTTTATGGTTACCTCACACTTTATCTTATGAGGTAAATGCTGTTATTTACACGTTAGGAAACCAGTTTACATGTTAGGAAACTGAGGCAAGAGATGATACGTACCTTGCCTGAGGTCACACACCTAGCATTTGGTGGAGCCAAGTCTTAGTCCTGTCACTAGCTGTGTGACTTTGGGCAAGTTGCTTCTATTTCCTACTGCAGAGCACTGCTGTAGCTAAGGCATGTGATTGCTTAGCTCAGTGTGTAGCAGATAGTAAGTGGTCAGTAAATAATAGTTGTTTTTTTCTTTTCTGTAAAATGTGAGTACTGTACTAGCACTCTCTGAGACCTTGTTTCTTCTCTGATTTTCTATGATTCAGGGAGCAGAGGTTCAAAGAGAATAAGAATTGACCTAAGAGGGTCTCTTGACTTCCATTCCAAGGCTGTTGCCCTCAGTGGGATGGTTAACATGGCAGGTCCAGGGACACCTGTTTGTTCATTCAGAGAGTTAGAGGAAATGATGTGGTAGCCTTGGCCTACAAGTCATAATCAGACCTAAACCTGTTGGCTGAGTTTAGCCTTTGAAATATTTCCTCTTAACTCAGCCACTGGATAGAGTATGGCTTTACTCCAATCTTGTGACGGTTTCCAGGCCTCCAGGTATTTGAACTGACTTAAATGTTCTTAATTCTGAGCTCAATTCTCATGTGCAGTGAGGAAGCCAGGCCTTTTTTTCTTCTAAATTTGCTTCTTTAGGCTGTCATAGGACTGCCCTGAAGCCTAGCATTTACTATCCTGTAAACTCAGGGCAAGGCACCAAGTCACCAGACTCCCTGTCACTAACTACCGGTCCACCCCTTTCCTCAGCAAAAGTGCTCTGAGAACAGACTATAACAGGAAACCGCATGTGGTCTAGAGGCAAGCTCTCAGCTCCCATCTCTCTCCAAAGTCAGAGAACAGAGTGTCCTGGAAAGAGCTGTTGTGTATAGGTTTGGTCATTCCTCTTCACCTCCGTTTCTTGACTATTGAATAGGGATATATGCCCCCTCCATGCACCCATACCCACCCACCCAAGATTATCATAAGTATTAAATATAAGCAGTAGGACACCAATCATGTTAGATAATAATAGCAGCCAACATTTATTGCATGCTTTTTATTTTTATTTATTTTTATGTTTACTTATTTTTGACAGAGAGAGAGAGACAGAGTGTGAGTGGGGGAGGGGCAGAGAGTGAGGGAGACACAGAATCCAAAGCAGGCTCCAGGCTGAGCTGTCAGCCCAGAGCCTGAAATGGGGCTTGAACCCATGAACCGTGAGATCATGCCCTGAGCTGAAGTTGGACGCTTAACCGACTGAGCCATCCAGGCGCCTCTGTTGCATGCTTTTTAAACAAATAGGGCTCTACTGAATGCTCTTCCCTGATCATCTGGCCCAAGTCTCATGACCACACTAGAAGGATCACTTTTTATACTGTTTTAACAGTGAGCTGCTGAGACCTAGAAGAGTTAAGTGCCACATCCAGGCTACACAGCCAGTAAGATGTGTGCAAGGATTAACAATATCTCCCAAAAGCTCAGCGAGGCTCAGCAGTGTCCTGCAAATTTGAATTGCAAAGGATATTAGGAAAAATGGAAACTTTCAAAATAAAATAACTGGACTTATAAGTCAAAAGAACCAGGATCTAGTTCTGCAACTGCCATCAATTCTGGGTACAACATTGGACAAGTAATTTATGTTCCTCATCTGTAAAAAGTGCAAAGGTAGGAGGTTGGATATGATGATCCTCTCAGTTCTAATATTTCCTAAAAAGGCAATATTACCTGTTGGTGGCTGCAGACAGTACGGGTTCAAATCCTAGTTCTGCTGTTTGCTTAAATAAATGATTTAACCTTTCTGCATCTGCCTTCCCATCTCTAATCCTAATAGATACCATACAGGTTTGTTGTGAGGATGAAATTAGACAGTATAGTTGGACATAGGTTTTGTGTTCATAGCCTTAGCTGCCTTGAGGAACTTTTCCTGAGTAGCAGTGTGGTATAGCACTGCTTTCAACTGGGCAAACAGTGAAAAGAATAATTGGAAGAAACTGTGTTGCCTGAAGAAAGTCTGGGGTGTCTCTGTCACTCCAAAGAGGATGTCAGATGTGGGCAGCAGCTCCATCCACGCTTGCTGTCTCTGGCCCTGGGGCAGTCATGGATAGAATTACTGTAACCCCTGAACTCTGCCAAAGACCATGAGGCTAATGGGATGGAGCTTTCCCCTGGCTGGGAAGGGCAAGCAGGAACCAGGCTTCCTCTCAGGGGAATAAGGATGGCAGGTGGGTGTGGGTGAGGGCTCAGCCTGTCGGGTCTTTGTCACGGTTGTCTAGGCTACAAGACTCAGCCAGCCAGTCTGCAGCTCCCTCTCCCTGCCCTAAGTGCAGTGTCTGTGCTATCCAGAGGGAGCATTTATTTTCTGATAAAAAGGCAAGGGAAAAACTGTAAGTCAACACCACTCCACCCCTTTAGGAGGAGCTGAGTCAGTGAATAAACCTTTTGTTCTATCTTGGCTGCCAGACAACAGCCTGCCCCCTATCCCCCCCCCCCACGCCCCCCCCCCCGCAAAAAAAAGTCATAAGAAGGGGCTGAGCTGTTTGATGGTCAGTGCAGCAGGCCTGGTGGCCTCAGATCTTAAAAGGAGCTGGGGACATCCTCTGCATCTCCAGGACTCATAGGCACCATTAACAGGAGGCCTGTGGGGTTGGGTGTGTTTTGAGGCTTGTAAATGGATGAGACTGTAATCCAGATGAATCCCAGCATCTCCTTCCTTTACCCTGACTGTTCTTCCAGTCCTGCTCTGCTCCATTAATATGAATTGATTTTTTTCCCCCTAAAGACTTGTTTATGATGATGCATCCTGACCATTATCAATAGGTGGCCACAGCCAGATGCTTGGTAAAGGAGGTAGCTGAGGGGGGCACCTGGGTGGCTCAGTCAGTTAAGCATCCCCCTCTTGATGTCAGCTCAGGTCACGATCTTGTGGTCATGGGATCAAGCCCTGCATTGGGCTCCATGCTGAGTGTGGAGCCTCATTAGGATTCTCTCTACCTCTCTCTTTGCTCCTCCACCACATGCGTGCACTCTCTCTCAAAATAAACTTAAAAAAAAAAAAAAAAAAGGTAGGGGCGCCTGGGTGGCTCAGTTGGTTAAGTGTCCAACTTCAGCTCAGGTCATGATCTCACAGTCCGTGAGTTTGAGCCCCACGTCAGGCTCTGTGCTGACAGCTCAGAGCCTGGAGTCTGCTTTGGATTCTGTGTCTCCCTCTCTCTCTGCCCTTCCCCTGCACATGCTCTGTCTCTATCTCAAGAATAAATAAAAACATTAAAAAAAAAAAAAAAGGTAGCTGAGGAAAGCAGGACAACTCCAAAGCCTCAGTTTGTCTATAAAATGTGGATAAAACTATCTTGCAAAGTTAGTGTGGAAATGGTACATGTATAAAGTGCATGGCATCCAGTAGGTGCATAGGTAGCTCTTCTCATCCTGGGTAATGGGAAGGTCATTTCCTGGCACCTTAGTAGGCACTCCGGATGTATGAGTTCTCACTTTATCTCTTCCTTTAGCCCTTTAGAGTTTGAAATTCAGGCCCTGGCAAAGGAGACTTGCATACTCCACCTCTTTTGTTAATTGCCACTTGGCCTTCTGCTGGCTTGAGGGCTCCCTTAATAAAGTTAAACCCAGACCTACATAGGCAACCTTGAAGAATCTGGCCTTTTATTATGGAGGAAAGTGTTTCCTTCTGTAGTGGCAGCTGTAACTGATGAGCAGTGCCCAAGGGCAAAGTGAATCTTAGGCTGAGTGGGGATGCACTTGGTCCAGACAACTGTCTTCCCAGGTCCCTCCATTTCCTTTTTGGAGTGCTCTGGGGGTTATTCTGCTGCAGGAGTTGGTGGTGTCCAGTAGAGACAAATGATAAGGATGGGGCAAGTGCTCAGGGTTGCACATGCAAAAAACTCAGTCACCTAGGGTGACTCACAAATTTGTCTTCTGTGACCTTACGATGAGAATCAGGGAATCAGAGCATATCTCATATGAGGGATCATCTAGAATATCAGGGGCCTTGGAGGTTATCAAGTCCAACTCCTTGTTTTAAAAATGATAAAATTAAGGCCCAGAGAGGAGGGGAGTTGCTGAGGTCACATAAACAATAATTGCCTTGGCTGGTCAGTAGGAGTTTCCTTGGGAAACCATATTAAGATAACATTGCTTGGTGAGTCAAGTCATATTCAGGGCAAATCATAATAATCTCCTCTGTGAGTTTTACAGCAGTTCCAGTGTTTTCAAAATGCATTCACATTCATTGTTATTTTGAGGCAGATACTGTCCCCCTTTCATAGATGAGGAAACCAAGGCTCAGCAAAGCTCTTTTGCCGGGTGTCACACAGCCAAGGCTGAGCTGGTACTAGAATACAAGAAAACTGGTTGATTTAAAGACAGTTCTGAGGCACCTGTGCAGCTCCCAGGCCCCTCCAGGCCCTGCTGTTTTCTCAATACTGTTCTCCAGTCTCTGGAAACTTGTCATTGCACCTTATACCATGATGAATATGTAATCCATCTGATCTCAGTTATCTTCCTGAGGTCTGAAGTAGGCTTCTTTTCTTTCACCTAGTCATCCATCAGCTGTCAGTTTCAAGGCCTCTTTGGGGTGGGCTCCTTCCAGAAAGATTTCCCGTGACAGTTGAGCCCATGTTTCTAGTTGTGGCTTCAGAGTATGTTAGTGTGGACCCAGATCTGGGTCCTGGGTGCTGGTTGTGGTATGCAGTGTGTTAGGCACTCACCAAACCCTTCAGCCTGCAACAGGGGTAATCCAGGCCAGTGGGAAGGACCCTACATGTGCAGCCAGAAGACTGGGTTTGAGTTCCTGTGCCACTGTTTCTTTGGGGTGACTCTGATCGGTTCAGAACTTCTCTGAATATTAGTTGGAGTCCAGCAGACTTGGGTTTGAGCCCATTATGTTATTGGAGAATTCTTTCACTTCTCCGAGCTGTTTCCTCATCTGTAAAATGAATGGTAAGACCTAATTCTTAGGGTTTAGCCAAGGATGAAGTGTGGTAAGGTACACATCATCCTTAGCATGGAGTAAGCACTCCATTTGAGTAAAATGGGGCAACACCATGGCCTAATTGAGTCATTAAGCACCATGAGAATTCAAAGATGTGTGAGCCTAAAGGTGTCTGATGATCATTGTCTCATTGTTTCCCACTGACCTGAATAGCCCTCAGTCCCTTTTGCCCACTGTGTGGGCTAGGGACAGTCCTTATTTCCAGCCAGGGCTCACACCTTCCAGCACTTTAGGACAAGACAGCTGTCTCAGAACAGGTCAGTTTTCTGCACAACTTTATGGGTTAGGACTGAGATGGTTCTCTGGGTCTCTTGGAGCCCTGGGCTTAAAGAACAAAATCGTTATCTTAAGAGTCTCTCTTCTATACATTATCTTCATTGAGCCTGTCTGCAGCTGTCTGAGATTCAGGCTGCTACACACCCATTTTACAGATGAGGAAGCAGAGACCAGAGGTGTAAGAACTTCGTGTCAGGGCAAAATGGAAATCTTATACCTCAGCTACTGAATTGCTGACCATGGTTAGCCTCAGCCCCTGCCTGAGCGCAGCAATGCTATTTAATGAGCAAAGCCATTCAGGAGGCACAGCCTCAATGCTTACCTCTTTTCCTGCCAGGGGGAAGGACCTGAAAGAGCAGCATGACCAGCGTGTGTGTGAGAGGGAGATGCAGCGAATCACCCTGCCCTTGTCTGCCTTCACCAATCCTACCTGTGAGATCGTGGATGAGAAGACTATTGTGGTCCACACCAACCAGACTCCAGTGGACCTTCAGGAGGGCAGTGCCCCTCTCATGGGCCAGGCAGGCACTCCTGGGGCCTGAGCTGCCAACAATGGGCAAGAGCCCATGCAGACACTGGTGCAGGACATCCTACTCTCCTTCAGCTGGGAGGATCTACACTTTTTGTTGTGGTTAAAATCCTCCCTCGACTTTTTGTTTTCTTAATTCTAAAACAGAAGCAGGTGGTGTGCTGAGGGCAAGTCTGGGTAGGGTCCTACCAATGCTCCTCCTCCATCCCTTGGAGCAGGGTTTTGCCTGTGGATGGAGACAGTGGCAGCCCCCACAGCAATGCTGCTGACAAGGGCTTCCAAACATTGCTTGTGCCCTGGATCTGAACCAGGGACAGGCAAGGAGCTCCCCCAGGCTCCTCTGTGCTTTATTATCTAAGATGGCCTCAGTCTCTGCCTTTCTGTTTGTTCTCCGTGTGCTTGAGTGGCGCATACTGTTATCCATAGTTCGGGACAGACAGATGAGGAGGCAGTATTTCAAAAATATAGTTTTTAAAATATTTGGGATGGAACTCCCTACTGACTTTGAGAACCAGAAATGAATTTGTACAAAAGTCAAAACTATGGGTTGAGAATGGGATCTAGGCTGGAGGCTCCTGGGGGGTGCTCCAGCTTGCTAGCAGTGATGTGCCTTGATAACTGTGGGCTGGCCCTGGGCCCAGGGACTCTTCCTGTTTTGAAAGGAAAGGAAGGGAAGAATCGCACTGAACATTCCACTTGGGAAGAAGGTAGAGAAGGATCTATGGCTGCCTTAGGCCACAGGACTCGAGGGGGACCTGGGGAACCCTAGACAGTCTGTTCAGGGTGGACATTGACCTCTTTTCATTTTGCAGAGGTAAGACATCAGCCAACTAACCTATGGGAATTACACTGTGGGGCCTTGTGAGCTGCTTCTGAGAGGTTAACTCAGAAACTAAGCTCAGAGGCAAGGTAATAAAGTGCTTCAGGGCTTGCACCTGCAGTGGCTTGAGTTTGCAGGTGGCTCTGTGGCCTCCAGGCTAATGCATTCCTGTGAGGGTAGTATGGCTAGGCTCACAACCCCTAACTTGTAAAACAATCAGAACCATTGGAAGGGACCTTAGGGTTCCTCAAGCCTTTTGGACACAGGGACCCAGAGGGGGAAAGTGATGCCTAAGGTCATAGAGCATAGGCATGGCTGAGAGGAAAGGAACATTTCTCCACAGCACTGTGCTTCACCGAGCCAATGGCTCAGCAGGGCCTCCAAGTCCTGATGTCACACTTGGAGGCCTTAGCAGTGCTCCCTACCCAGAGCTTCCTTCCACTGCCCCATGTGGAAAGGGGGCTTAGAGGGGCCCATTCTCTTCAGCAGACTATTCCTGGGAGTGGTTTGCTGAGGGGCCTAGGCCTCATGGGTCCCTTGGTGTTAGTGATGCTGAAGAAAAGAACAGTACATTACTGGTTTCTACTTTTCTATAAAAGCATTTCTCTGTGTACATGTTTTATATACCTCATTCTGATACCTGCATATAAAGTGCAGTAAATTGCTCTGCATTTGACTTGTATAAATTAAAAAAACAAAAAGCTGTGTATCACCAAGTTTTTATGGGGTGCAAGAACATTCCTCCGCTAAGCTGGAAGTTTTTAGTTACCTTGTCCATACCTGTGTGGCAAGCTCTGGCTTTCCCTCATTAACTCTGGCCCTGTGACTGGGAGATGGCAAGTGAGTGGTGTGTAACTGTTGCCTCTGTTCTGTCATCACCAGGAATCACTCAGGTTGAAGCTGCAGGAAAGATGGGTATGCTGGTTTGGTCACTGCAAATCCTCTCCCCTTCACCATTTTTCCCAAGGTGGAGGTAGTTCAAATGAACATCCAGGCAGCTGTTGGCAGGGGCTGGAGACAGGTGTGATTGGTGGTGCTGCAGCAGCAAAAGGGGAGGATGGATGTGCAGAGTGGGCTGGGTCCTTGGGATGCAGGAAGCAGCTCTGAGCGGAGAAAGGCCCCTGGGGATGGTGAGGGAGGGGGGTGGGGTGGGGTGAGGGGAGTGGAGTGGAACTCCTAGAGCTCTAGAAGAAGTTACCAACAGGACTTTCAGCACAAGATTTCAACAACATGTTCTCTGCCTCTAGGAATACCCAGGGTGATCTCTGTCCATGCCTAGACATTGCTCTGTAGTTCTACAAATAAGGGGCACCCTAGAATATCAGTTTTGTCAGGAATTGGAGTCTGTCCTTAAGTTGAACTTAAGGGTATATGGATTTGTACTGTGTCCAGGATCCCACTAGGCAGATAATATCCTGCCCAATGCTTCACATCTCCCATGTGTAGAAGAATAGGTCTTCTCTCAAGCATTTATAGGAAAACACAAGGTGTGGAGGTGACTTGCATTCATTTCTTCCCTTTATGAAGGTGGCACCCAACCCTGCAGGGAGGATATCCAGGCTTATAGGAGTGTACATGCATCAGAGAGTGGAAGTATATGGACCCAAGGGAAGCACTTGGCTGGGAAGTGAGAGTCAGACCTGCTTGAAGGACTGGGTTGCCTCAGGTGGGATGTGCATGTTCTCTGGAGCAGGTTAGTGTCTATATAAGAGGGGATTAGAGTTTGGGTGTGTGTGAGAACTCCTGCTATGGGGAGTCACAGGGTGGGGCCTGAAAGTGGCCAGCAGACCCTCCACATGTACCCTCCTCCTGCTGAGCCAAGCCCCAAGTCACTTTCTCACTCTCCGTATCATCAGTTATGTTAACTGCTTAATTTATTTGGTCTGTTCAACGGCCCATCGTGGGCCCACCACTCCCATGCTTGCTGGGGACAACTGAGGCACAACCAGCCACAAAATGCTGACTTAGGGCTGCTGGGAGCCAGGGCTCAATCCTACAGCAAGCTTGCACACTCCACACATTAAGTATGGTCTATATAGCAGGTAAACTCTGTCCAGAGATGACATCTAATCCCACAATTTATCAGGTCTATGTACAATATTTCACATATCACCCAACAGATACAGCAACAAAATAGTTTTAACATCAACCACTCTCTTGGATCACTCCCCACCACCACCTCCCCCATCCCCAAAACAACCACCACACATTGCAGTAATGTCCCAAACCCATTCCCAATTTGTTAAATATGGTGCAAGCTCACAGGAGGCAAATCTATTTGTGTTGAAGAGTCCCTGGAGCTCTGGAAGCCAAGGTGGAGGGTGCCTCTGGGGCTTTTCAGCACCCATCAGCTGTGTCAGGAAGATACAGCCAGGAGCTAGTGAGCTGGGCCAACCAACAAGGGAGGTAGAAGCCAGAAAGGCCAGCTCAGGGAGTGGTCTCCTCCAGCATCCCAGCTCTGGAGCTCTGCCACCACCTCTTCCTGCCTAGGTTGCTGCCTGGACCAGGCATAGTGAAGAGTGAGCAGTGGTTGCCACAAGGACAAGACCAAGAGACTGCTGAGATTCCCACTCCCTTGGCTTATACACTGAGCCTGTGGCAAGCCACACAATCCTCCAGAACCCATCTAACACTAAGCTATATGTCTTGGGCTTCTGACTGAGGTGCCCACCAGGCTATGAATGACAGCAGCCAGGATATGGGCTTTCTAGAAGACAGGGCCCCTTTCTAGCCCCTAGCCTCTTCCTGCACTTGTGGGTGAGTGCTTGTTGTAGGCAGAAAAGCCCAGGAGCTCTCAGCAAGAGCGGTAGTTTGTGAACATGAGGCGGAAGCTCCCCCTCACACTGATGTGGCCCCTAGGCCTGGGAGATGAGTAGAAACTAGCCTTTCCCTGACTCCTGGCCAGTTCCACCACAAACTAACCCTAACCCTAGGGGGGCGAGGCATGGGGTGGAAGGGGGGTAGCACCACTGTCATTTCACATCCTTGGATAGCCACCTGGCCACCAGTCTCTCTCTCATCCATACTCCCCCTTAAAGTCCTCCTGTATCCAGTGCGACCAGAGACTTCAGAGCCCACAGGCAGGTTCACCCTGGAATCCTGCCCAGCAGGTCCAGGTCACACTGATTAGTGTAAGCAACAGCCTCCCAGAATCACACTGCCAGGGAGCTCCCGAGTGGTCATCAGTAACAGATTCCCCCAGCCCATGGGCCAGGCTTTTCTTTTTCTTTTTTTTCTTTCTTCACAGCTTTCAGGTGAGTGTTGGATTTACAGACAGTAACCAGAACCCCAAACCTGTGATGTGTTTCCTGGTGCTGCACCCGCTGGCCTCCTGGGGAGGTAGTAGGGATGGCTTGTTCTGCTTCTGAATAAGCCGCCAATCCACAGGAAGCCTGGACAGCCCTGCCCACAGCAGAGATGGGGCGCAGAGGGGGCAATGGTGGCTGCAGAACGCCCCCCTGCAGGGGGCTGGGCCAAGGCTAGGGAGGTGAGTCCCGGGTCAGGCCATACTGCATGCTCACAGTGTGGTCCAGCTCTTCCAGCTCTGCAGGCAGTGGGATGCCCAGCTCCCCCAGATACAGGGAGAGAGCCTCAAAGGAGTCCTCCAGTTTTGAGAATGCCGGTCTAGAAAGAAAAGGGGCGAGTCAGAGGCAGGTGAGACACGGACAGGGCCACGGGGTGGTGTGAAAGGCACCCAGGCCTGCATCTCAACCACTTCCTAGTTGTGTGACCTTGGGCAAGCCCCTTAACCTGTGCCTCTGCAGGAAATGGGGATATAATGTTACTGCTATTGTGTAGGGTTGTTGTGAAGATGGGAGATAATACTGTGAAAAGGCTGGACTTGCTCAAAGGGGTAGCTTAAAAAAAGAAAGTCCAGGAGAAAAAAAGCTCCTCTCATGTCTTGGAGAAAATGCAATAATTTTAAGTGCCTTTTTAAAGATTCTTTCCAGTCCTTATACTGTCTTCACATCAATAGATCTGCTCAGGAAAGGACATTTCACAGACTCACCAGCTCTTCCCAAAGGGAAAACAAACACTGGGTTCCCAGTACTATGGAAACAGTTTAGCTGCCCTGGAACCCTAAGACAGCTCAGGCTTACTCCACCTCCTCCATGTTTTTGTTTAACCGTCTTATCACCTTCTCAGCGGGGCCCACTCACTCTCACCACCGTATTTAAAATTACAACTTACAGGTGCCTGGGTGGCTCAGTCAGTTAAGCATCTGACTTCGACTCAGGTCATGATCTCGCAGTTTGTGGTTCAAGCCCCCCATCGGGCTCTCTGCTGTCAGCTCGGAGCCTGGAGCTTGCTTTGGATTCTGTCTTCCTGCTCTCTCTGCCCCTACCCCACTCACGTCTGTTTCTCTCTCAAAAATAAACATTAAAAAATTTTTTAGGGGTGCCTGGGTGGCTCAGTTGGTTAAGTGTCTGACTTCGGCTCAGGCCAATGATCTCGTGGTTTGAGCCCCACGTCGGGCTGTGTGCTGACAGCTCACAGCCTGGAGCCTCCTTCGAATTCTCTGTCTCCCCCCTCTCTGCCCCTCCCATGCTCATGCTCTGTCTCTCTCTCTCGATAATAGATAAACGTTAAAAAAAAAAAATTAAAAAAAAAATTTTTTTTTAATTACAACTTTTACCCTACACATCCTCTTTCCTCAGCTCTGCTCTTTTCCCCATACTATTTGTCACTTTCTTTTGTTCAGTGAAGTTTATTCTATCTATTGTTTATCATCTCTTCTTATTAGAATGTGAGTTCTAGGAGAGCAGGCACCTTTGCTTTGTTCACTCCAGTGTTCAGGACAGTGTCTAACACATGGTAGGCACTCAGTCAATATTTTTTGAGTGACTTAAACACAGACATTTAGAATGACTAGGAAAGGATATTAGCAAACAAATACTGTGTAGCTTTACATTTTCTCCTCATGGTCTTACTCTGATGTTAGTGAAGGACTGCAGTCCTTTGGCCCATGTAGGAACAAAATGTAAAGCCTCCCACCAGCAAATCCCAACTCTAAACTGGACCTTGAAAACCATTTTATTTTTTATTAAAAACAATTTTTTTTAATGTATTTATTTTTGAGAAAGAGATAACACGAGAAGGGGAGGAGCAGAGAGAGAGGGAGACACAGAATCTGAAGCAGGCTCCAGGCTCCTAGCTGTCAGCACAGAGCCCGATTGTGGGGCTTGAACCCACAAACTGTGAGATCATGACCTGCGCTTGAAGTCAGACACTTACCCAGGTGCTACCTGGAAATCATTTTAAAATAAAGGTTATGTGCCAACTGGTTATCTTTTTTTAAAAAAAAAATTTTTTTTTTTTTAACGTTTATTTATTTTTGAGACAGAGAGAGACAGAGCATGAATGGGGGAGGGTCAGAGAGAGAGGGAGGCACAGAATCTGAAACGGGCTCCAGGCTGTGAGCTGTCAGCCCAGAGCCTGACGCGGGGCTCGAACTCACGGACCGTGAGATCATGACCTGAGCCGAAGTCGGACGCTCAACCGACTGAGCCACCCAGGCGCCCCGCCAACTGGTTATCTTGAGGGGATGGAGCAGGAGAGTGAGGAGTGCTGGGGAGCACACTGGTTAGTAGATAATAGAAAATGTATACTTCCTGTGCTATATATTTTAGTAATGCTTGAATTTGTTTTTTTTTTTTTTTAAAGAAACAGGATTTTTGAGAGCAGAAAAAAGTATAGATTCTAGTTTTCTAATGTACAAACTTGAAAACAACCAGGGTAATAATGAAAACTATAACCTGAGATAAATAAAGGTCATTTAAAAAATATTTCTTTAAAGGAAAAAATTAGTTAAATGAATAAAGATGCTCACTATAGTAATACCTATTGTAAGGAGAAACTGGAAAAACCTGAATATCTATATTATGTATATTATATGTTCAGACTATATCTTAAGTGAATTTCACATAGTCAACAAAAATGATAAATGGGAAGACTGGGTAGTACATTTTTTGCAGGGCAAAATATAAAACTTCTCTTTGAGGGGTGGCTCAGTCAGTTAAACATCCGACTTCAGCTAAGATCATGATCTCACGATTCATGAGTTTGGTCCCTACCTCAGGCTCCTTCCTGGCAGTGTGGAGCCTGCTTAGGACTCTCTCTCTCTCTGCCCCTCCCCCATTCACCCTTTCTCTTGCTTTCAAAATAAATACATAAACTTAAAAACATTTTTTTTCTTTATCTGAGATTATAGCTATATGAAAAAAAATGTATGTGTTTGGAATAGATAGGTGAAGAACACTTATTCTGTTGGAATGGCACAGGTTTGTGTGAATTTTCTTCTGTTAAAATTTCTTTTCATGGCTGTGTCTTTGTTATATCCAGGTCACTCATGACAATGCCTTTGTCCCCCCTACCACCTCACCTGGCACATCAGAGTTGTTAGGGTGGCTTCAGTGGTTGGTATTCTTGAGCTCAAGGCTTTTGCCACCCTTGTGCCTGGGAAGGGCTTGGGGATGGCTGAAGGCTGGGGCAAGCATCCAGGCTTATGTGAGCTGGGGAGAAGGGGTAGGATACCAACCTGCTCTCGGGCTCCAGTTTGCAGCAGATGGCGGCCAGGGGGAAGAAGGCTGGGGGGCAGTCTGTGGGGACAAACTTCTCCCAGAAAAGCTTCACGTTGAGACCAAAGTCCAGTGTTCGGGGCAGGCAATCAGGATCTGCATACACCTGCCCGATGATCTGCAGGTGAGAAGATGGCTGGTCAGGAATGGGCTGTGGTGTGTGCGGCCATAGGGCAGGGGAGAGGGATATTGGTGTATGGACAAGAAGGATGGGCAGAAGAGGGAGGTAAAAACCAAGGTTAGAAAGCTATCCTCCATGCCCAAATTTTGCTAGTCCAGACTTGTCTCTCAGCTGAGAGTCTGGTTACTGAGGAGGGTTTAGAAAAGACTTCTCTGTAGCAAAAGCACAATGTTTCAAATCTGGAGGAGGAGCTTCTATACATCCCACCCTGCCCTGCTGTGTGCCCTTGTGTCTATGTCCCCTGCCAGAGTTCAGGCTCTGTGAAGTGAGGTTCTGGGTCTGATGCATGTCTGAAACTTCTTGGCACCAGCCTCGTGCTTTGCACACAGTATATGCTCAATTGATCTCTATTAAAGAAAATGATTTTAAAAAACCCTCCTTCCATTATTCCAACTGTTCTTGTCTCTCCTCTACCACTCACCATTTTGTAGGAATTACAGAAGGCTCTGAACATATGTGTTTGATTGAGTGCTTTCAGACAGACTGAGCTAAGCTCCTAAGGGGAGGAATCTTTCCAAGACTCAGCCTATACACCTCACAGTGCTTAGAACTGTGCTAGACAGGCTAGCACTTCTTGTGATGGCTACTTCCACTTGTGGGGCTGAGGGCAACAGCACTATCAGGGCCTGGGGAATGGGGATCAGAGTCAAAGGTTACACTGGCCCAACAGCTAAATGGACAGCCTCATGCCTTTCCTAGTGGAGTTCTGAGTCTCACCTGCCCCTTACCGGCTATGCGACTAAGAGCAAGCTGCTGCCCCTTTCTGAGCCTCAGTTTCCTCACCTGAAAAAACCCTGCCCAGTCCTTCTCATGGGACTGATGAGACTCAAATGTGTCAACAGATGTGTGATAACTGCACAACCCTACATTCATGTTGACTTTATGGTGAGCTACTCATCGTTAGGAGAAGCAGTCCCAGTTCTGAGGCAGGGTAGAGCCATTAGGCCTTCTGCCTCAGGCCTGGCCTCTGTGCAGGCCGGAGCTCACCTCGCAGAGAACGATCCCAAAAGAGAAGACATCCACCGTCTCATCGTAGCTCTTTCCTTGGAGAACACAGGAGAGCAGGCTGTTAGGTTTGGTCTCTTATCTGCTCTGCACTGAGTCTGGGGCCAAGCCAGGCCACAGCCAAGAACCAGGGCTAGAAGAGGCTCCATGGGGATGCCTTGAAGGCTTCCCAGGAGAGGTACCATCTGAACATCTTTCCTCAGCCCTGGGTGGGCTGCCTCAGAAAGATCTTATAAAACACACTATCCAAAATGAAACTACATTGGACATTGAAAGAGAAATGGATCAGGGTTCATCTGGACTCTGTCATTAGCTAGCTGTATGTTCCTGGGCAAACCGCTGAACTTCTCTGGGCCACAAGACTCCAAAAAGTGTTGGGGTGCCTGGGTGGTTCAGTCAGTTAAGCACCCGACTCTTGATTTCAGCTCAGGTCATGATCTCACAGTTGTGAGACTGAGCCCCACATCAGGCTCTGCACTGAATGTGGAGCCTGCTTGGGGTTCTCTCTCTCCCTCTCTTGCTCTCTCTCTCTCAAAATAAACAAACATTAAAAAAAGATCACCAACAGCTTTAAAAAAAAAAAAAGACTCTAAAAAGGGTTAAACCAGCAGGCCATTTCTGAGACCTCACAACCCTGTATATTTCAAGAATCCCAGCCAGCATCTCTGGCTGGTTTGAGCATTATCCACAAGGGGGCACCATAATTCAGTTCTCAGCAGGGAGAAGAAAAGGCTAAATCTCTTGGCAATAAACAGCTTGAGCTCTCAGCTACACTTGGGGCATAAAAGCCACAGTCAGATCTCACCCTAAGCCCAGGACTTCAGGGAGGAAGGGGTTTATAAGGCCCAGTCTGGCAAGGGATAAAAATCATCCAGCTGTCAGCTCTGGGTACCTGGCCTTCCACTTCACCCAGGACTCTGATGCAAGATGTGGCTCCTAACTCCCCTCTGGGGACATGTCGCCTCCAGTGTCCAGTGTCAGGACTCACCATTCAGCATCTCAGGGGCCATCCAGTAGGGGTTTCCTACCACGGTATAGCGCTTCTTACGGTCATTCTTACGCAAGGTGCGTTTCTTGGTGGTGGCCTTCTCCACTGGGGGCTTCTTCCTCTCTTCAACTATAAGCCGTGACAGCCCAAAGTCTGCCACCACCACGGTCTTGTCCTGGTAGGACAAGGGCCAGATCAGGACTTGGTGAGGACATTCCCAAGAGAAATTGAGAAGGGGAGAAAAGGTATGTAGCAAAGGAGAGTCATAGGTCATGCTCTCTCTGGTAGATAAGGCTCAGTTATTTGTTTTCTAGCAGTCTGGTATCTGCTCCTCAGACTTCCCAGACTTGGGGGTGTTCACAACAGAGCCCCTGCAGCCTGGAGGGGTAAGGCTCTGGGACTTGCAGAGTGGAACTCAGAAGCAGGAAAAGGGATTTTTTTTCCTTTTTTTTTTTTTTTAACCCCATCCTGCCAGTTCCCCAAAAGATTTAAGGCATGGCTAGAACCAGGATAAGACAGAAAAGGATAAGGTGTAGGGAGTCAGTGGGGGGATTTAGAGGGAGACAAGCTCTTCAAATAGCTACAGGGCAGTCATGTGGAAAAAGGGTTACATTGTTTAGTGTGGATCTAGAGGGTGGAGCCAGGGCCAGTTAGTGGATACCTGAGAAGCTAGATTCCAAGTTAATCGCAGAAATGACATGCTAACAACCAGAGCTGATGGTTGGTGGGAAAAAACGCTGGTCCCAAACTGGCCACTGTACATTTACTAGCTCTATGGCCTTAGACTGAGGCTTCAAGGTGCCACAGTTGTAGAATAGGGTCCTCAGTGAGCTGCTTTACAGAACTATCGTGGTGAAACCAGGAAAAACAACAGGGCTCTTTGTAGTGTTAAGGAACTTCTGAAGTCCCCTCTAACCAAAGGATTTCAAAGGCTGCTACTGGGAGGAGGTATTATTGTGTCTGCATGTGTTTTTTTTTTTTTTTAATTTTTTTTTTCAACGTTTTTTATTTATTTTTGGGACAGAGAGAGACAGAGCATGAAGGGGGGAGGGGCAGAGAGAGAGGGAGACATAGAATCGGAAACAGGCTCCAGGCTCCGAGCCATCAGCCCAGAGCCTGACGCGGGGCTCGAACTCACGGACCGCGAGATCGTGACCTGGCTGAAGTCGGACGCTTAACCGACTGCGCCACCCAGGCGCCCCATGTGTCTGCATGTGTTTGAGAGCCCCCAGAAGACAGGGGAGGGCATCAGGTGCAGCAGGAAGGGTAAAACAGGAGTCCTAGTGACACCTGAGGTCTAAAGCAGAAGGACAGTCTCCTTTGTGACAAGACATGAGGGCTGGCCCTGGGGAAGCCCAGAATGGTTGGGACATACCAGCTTGATAAGGCAGTTGTGTGAGTTCAGATCCCGGTGGATGATGCACATGGAGTGTAAATAGGCCTGGAACAGAAGTACGAGCTGAGGCCAATGGCCAGTAATTCAAGCAGATGCAGACCCTGGAACTGGGGGAGCCTGCTCTTCTCCCAGGCCATCCCCACTCAGCTTCAGAACCCAACGTGGACCTTAGGGCAAGGGCCTCCTGCTGTCACCCCCTTGTCCCAACACTAACAGAAAGCCAAAGGCCGCCTGGGCTTCCTCTCTCTCCCTGCTGCCACCTCTTGCCCATCCTTTGGTTCGCTGACCCCAACCCAGTGCTGCTCTAGACCCTCATTGCTCCCTCCCAAAGTCCCCAACTCTACTGGGCCCTGGCCCTTGCATGCCCCCAGCCCCTCTATCCATTTTATGTAGATCCAGGCCACCTGAAGTGAAGGTCCTCAGATGTACTGCTTCAGTCCCCCTCACCACCATCATCACCATAATCTCTGACTTCAGCCACCCTCACTGCCAGTGATCAGAGAAGTGACTTCCTCCTGGCCAGCTGGCTCTGTATTTCTGACATTCTCCTTCCCTGAGACTCAGCACCCTCCTTGTTCTTCTACACTTTAACCTCTCCCTCTTCCTACCCCAATGTTTTCACACAAGTCTTTGCTATTTCCACCCCTAGTCTCCACTCCTGGCTCCTGTCACTCTCTGTAGCCACTTCCTTTTCTTTTCTCTTCCCCAGCAAATGTGGAAGGAGCTACTTCCCTCCTCCCCTGTCCTTTGCAATAATGCTTACATCCCCTAGGCTCCTGGCTCTGCTCACATACCCAGGGAGCTCTTCCTGAATCATGGTAGCTCTTGTGACCTGCCTGCTTGCCTGTCCTTTCCCCAAAGGCTGCCAGAACTTCTCCCACGCTACCTGCTCCTGAGACTCCTGTGTGGCTGCTGTTTCCTTCTAGTCTCCTTGGTGTCAGCCCTTTTTAAAGCCGCCTTCTCTACATACGCTGATGCCCACTAACAGCACATCAGCCTCAGTCGACACTAGGTCTTCCCAAACCTGTTTCCCCAACATCACTGCCTCCCCAGTATCTGGTAAGTGACACCACCATTCTTCTAGGTACCTCAAAAAAAGCACAGCTCTGCTCACAAAACTTCCTTACTTAAACATCTTTTACATCTGTCTAAAAAGATGCTTCCTAAGCATCCTAAGTAAAATCCAGACTCCTTAGCCTGAAATATAG
Source organism: Panthera onca (assembly GCF_046562875.1). Classification (NCBI taxonomy): domain Eukaryota; kingdom Metazoa; phylum Chordata; class Mammalia; order Carnivora; family Felidae; genus Panthera; species Panthera onca. Next base: position 20,780,788 of record NC_138350.1, read on the forward strand.
GGACCTTAATGTACCCAAGACCAACACTGTCTTACTGGACACCACATGAAGAGCGGTGATTAAAGCTTCAGGCTTGGGATCAGACTGACAAGCCCAAGCTCCTCTCTCTTTCTAGCTTTCTAGCATCAGCTTCTCATCTGGAAACCGGGGCTGTCATGAGGAACAAACATATACATGCATGTCAGTCCCTCAGCTCAGTGCCTGGCATACAGAAAGCACTCAGCGACTGTCACTGGTACTACTACTACTATATAACTGGTATCATTCTTTCCCAGGTGAAATAGACTATTACTTCCTCTCTCCTCCCAGGTATTTGCTGCTATCATCACCTCAACCTTGGTGCCTCTCTGCCAAGAGGAACTTTTATCCAATTCTGACCCATCCTTCAGGGCTCAATTAGAACACTTCCCCCTTCTCTGATTTCATAGGCAGTGAGGTTCCCTGCTTGTTCCAAGCTCCTGCAGTGGCTAGACGCTACTAGTTTGCCTCTCCAGTTTTCCCTTGAAGATTTGGAATTCTTTGAGGTAGATTGTGAGCTAAGAAAAACAACTGGGGGCAATTTCAACAGCCCAGAAAGAAGCTCAATAAATAGCTGCTGACTGACCCAGCCCATACAAGCTGCCCAGGATGGGGTCTTTGCCTTCTAGTGCCTGCCTGCAGTCCCTCCCCATCACCACCTCACCACCACTCCCACACCCGGCAGGGCTGTTGGCAGAACTCACCATTCCAGATGCGATGCCTTTGGCAAATCTGACCTTCTGCTGCCAGGGGAATGGGTCCTATGGGAAGGGGGAATGCCCATCAGAGGCTGTTAGGACCTGTCCCATTTGTGGTCCAGGCCCCATGGGTCAATATCGTCTGCCAGTGAACCCTCCCTGCCTGTGCCCAATCACGCTCAGCATGCCCCTTTGTAGGCAAAGCAGCGAGGGTGGTGTGCTCACCACACTGCGCAGAAAGTCCTTCAGCGTGCCCCCTTCAATGTACTCTGTCAGCAGGTTCAGCTTCTTGTCCTTGTACAGCACACCAATGAACTTGAGCACATTGGGGTGGTCCAGGCTGCGCATCACCTTCACCTGGGGGTGACAAGGCCGAGGAAGGTGGATGGTTACTTTCCACTATGTCTTCCTCACCCCTTCCCTCCAAGGAGTCAGTCTGATAACTGTTACCTGCATCTCCTACCTCCAGTCTTATGTGATGGGGCAGGACACCTCCACATGGATAGGGATGCCTCACAGGCCTCACCCTGGGATGCTGCCTTTCTAGGAATTGTACTGGGGGGAACTAGAATGGGAGGGTCCAGGAGTGAAACAAAGGCCTGGAGGGCAATACCTGAACCACAGGAGTACCAACCAAAGGAATGGAACAACTTGGGAGAGGTGGTAAAAAATGTGTAAATGCTCAAGAGATGGCAATTCTCTGGAAGGCCCCACTCCAGGCTCCCTTAGCAGGGTGTTCAGGTGGTGAGTATAATATCTAGTTGTCCTAAATTGGCCTGTTTTCTTGTCCATAATCCCCACTAACTGTAAGCTCCTCTGAACCACATCTCGTTTGTTACTGTATCCCTTGTACCCAGATCATGCTGTCTTTAGTAAATGTTTATTGAATAGGTCATTATGCTGTAATTTAGAAGGGGCAGGATATTCCTCTACCGCTATTTTCGGCCCAGCTTTTAAGAAAGTGATTCTATAAAAAAAAATTGTTTACATAAAAAAAAAAAAGAAAAAAAAAAAAGAAAAAAAAAAAAAAGAAAGTGATTCTAAAATAAGTTTCCACCTAGGGGTGCCTGGGTGGCTCAGTTGGTTAAGCGTTGACTTTGGCTCAGGTCATGATCTCATGGTTCGTGGTTCAAGCCCCACATCAGGCTCTGTGCTAATCGCTCAGAGCCTGGAGCCTGCTTAGGGTTCCGTGTCTCCCTCTCTCTTTGCCACTCCCATGCTTGCACTCTGTCTCCTCTATAGAAAAGAAACATTAGGGGTGCCTGGGTGGCTCAGTTGGTTAAGTGTCCAACTCGACTTAGGTCATGATCTCATGGTTTGTGGGTTTTAGCCCCACATCAGGCTCTGTGCTGACAGCTCAGAACCTAGAGCCTGCTTCAGATTCTGTGTCTCCCTCTCTCTGCCCCTTCCCTCACACATTCTTTCTCTCTCTCTCTCCCTCCCTCTCAAAAATAAACATTTAAAAAAATTAAAATAAACATTAATTTTTTTTTAACATTTATTTATTTTTGAGACAAGAGAGAGACAGAGCATGAACGGGGGAGGGGCAGAGAGAGAGGGAGACACAGAATCGGAAGCAGGCTCCAGGCCATCAGCCCAGAGCCTGACGCGGGGCTCGAACTCACGGACCGCAAGATCGTGACCTGAGCCGAAGTCGGACGCTCAACCGACTGAGCCACCCAGGTGCCCCACATTAATTTTTTTTAAAAAAGTAACAAAATAAAACAAGTTTCCTCCTGAAACCGTTATTTAGTAAGATCTACCCTCTTCCAAGAGTGACACCACACTCCTAACCCCTACCCCACCTTTTTACCTCAGTCAGAAAAGTCTTCTGTGTTTCCTCATCACACCGAATTAACTCCTTCATGACCATCACTTTGCCCGTGGCTTTGTGTGTTACCTAGTTACAAGGAGGACAACTATTAGTGGTGCAGAGTTCCGGGGAAATATGTGAAAATATATGCAACTGGCCATCCCATCCCTTGGAAGACATACTGAGCCAGATGAGACTGACAGAATTCATGTGTAGAAGACACAGCATGAGGCAACAGGGGCCTCAAAGGGGAGCGTACCCTCTTTGGAGAACGGGGCATGCATAGAGGGGAGGCAAGAATGCAGAAAAGGGAAGTGAGGAGGCAGGAAGGGACACTGCCAAGCCAAGCAGGGACTCTGGTTATCTGACAAAGGAGTGAGTCCCTTGGGTGAACAGAAGTCTGGGGACAGTAGGGGTCAGTGCCACAGACATGCACCAGGGAACTAGGTGGGTCAGGGTGAGCTCTCCAGCCCCAATGCCCTGAAAGCTGAGACACATGGCTTACCTGACCCCCCCTCCTAGCTCTCAGCAGAGGAGGAGGAGAGAAAGAGAGAGAGGTTAGTCCCTAAGACTATTCATCAGGGAGGCAGGAGCCACTCCCCTGTGTGCTCCCTGCAGTATACCCAACACTCAGGCCTCTGGGTACCTAAAAACATCACTGCCTGGAGATGGCAGGGCCATGGGCAACAACTCATCCCAACCTGGGTCTCCAGGTCCACCAAGCTCACTACAACAGCAATGCTGCCCTTAGGTGGCCTGGGAGGGCAGGAGTGTAGCCCTCACACCATCACCTGCAGCAAGGAAGGGGGCCTGGTGTCCTGCAGGGTATGTATGGGGTGAGACCATGTGGTAAGAGCTCCCCAAAAGAAGGTGAGAGAAGGGTAGGGGGCCGAGAAGCAGACCAGCTGCTGCCTGTGCTCACCTTGATGGCCTGTCCAAAGAAGCCCTTCCCCAGAATCTCCCCGTGGATCAGGTCACATGGCCGGAAGATCTGCTGTGAGTAGCTGCTGGAACAGCGGAGGGATTCTGAGCGGCTGATGTCACGGCTAAAGAGCAGGGGCTCCTTTGGGGAGCTGGGGCCAGGGGACTTGGAGATGCTGTTACTGCGCCTGAAGATAAGGAAAGATGAGGGTAGGGATAGGGTAGTCCTCAGAGACTTGACAGAAAAACCATGGAGGTAGAAACCCCAAAGCTACCTTACCACCCTATCCATCCCAATTTCTGTAGTTCAGGTACTATGATGAGGGGAAGGAACTCTTATGTCAGACAGACATGCCATTTTGGGGCTACAAACATCAGTAGTTTATTTAAGTACAATAAAACCACATTCAAAGCAGGAACCCTATAGTGCTCAATATAGGACAGCACTGTAGGATGGTAACCCACCACTTTACATGCCTGCTTGATTCAAGGTACGGAATTGGGTTAGAGTGGTAGCCTACCACCATCCAAAAAATGACCAAATGGGATTCTGGCTATTTTGCTCATTTTGTACCTGTCTATATTTCCTGAAATTTAAAATAATAAGCATGTATGATTTTTACAGCAATAAAACCAGTGTATTTACATTTTTAAAAGCAGCCAGTAATAATAATGGTTGATAACTGTTACCGACTTCCTGAAGGACAAGAAAGGTTGAAGTCCACAGCACTGCAGGTGAATTACAACCCTGCAAACTTCCCTCCAGCACATCTTCCTATTTCATTTGGGCTACCCAGAAAGGACCACACACAGGCTTCTCAACTCTTGCTCTTTTGCTCTGCCTTCCACCAACTGTGCCCACAGAAGCACACAAGGTGTGCTGCCTTCTGCAGTATGGCCCTCCAGAGATCTAAGCAGTCCCTAGCCACCCCACATCTTCCTGCTTCCAAGCCATGTTCTCAGGCCTTCTCTGCCCTCTGGCACCTCACCTCTACCAGCTCACGCGTTCTGAGGCCACAAAGACAGCCAGAAGTGCATGCCCAGAAATCTGTGGGGAGGGCCCTGTTTCCAACAGGTGCCAGTCAAGGGCCCTGAGTGATTCAGTCTGTTTGATCAGGAGGGCGGATAAAGACCTGACTCCTAATGATACTAACAACACCTCACATTGAGTTAGTGCTGACCCTGTGATGTCACTGTGCCACTTTGCATTCTTTCCACACTGAATCCTTACATAAAGGATTGTCCTTACATAAAAGACAGCCACCTTTGTCTTAGAACTCCACTTTATAGATGCAGAAACAGAGGCTTAGAGACATGAAGTGATGTGTGAAGGGAGGGAGCTCAGCTCAAAAGCATGGTATGGGTGTGTCTGCCTGGAGAGCCACTGCTTCAGACTCCTGTTCTTTCAGTCTCCCTATTTGGCACCTGTATCCAGGGTGATTGCTCCCTCCCCATGGACTTGGAACTATGAGGTTTTGATTGTTGGTCCCTCAAATCTAAAACAGCTTGCATCCATCTCTTGCTTTACAGTTTTCAGTGTTCTTACTTCCACTTATTAATTCTTTCTGTGCCCCAACTCCAGCCTCTGAACCCCATGCTTTCCCCATGGGCCATGCTGTCCTTTGGGGGTCAGCGTTTCTGCCTCCTGAGTTCAGCTCAGAAGTTCAGTGGACAGAGCCGACTCTCTGGTTTCTAACAAAACCTGGCAGACAGCTGGGTCAGATCATGTACAGGCCCTGGCTGTGAACTGTGATCCCTATGGGGAGAGCTGGGTCAGCACAATCCTCATGGCCCATCTCTGGCCAGCGGGTTTCCTTCCTAACTCTGCTGGCCTCCCAAAGTCAGCTCAGCCTCATCTGAAGGATAGGCATTGGTCAGCATGGAATCAGGGTGGGAGGCAGCACCTCAGAGAGCGTCTCCTTAGTGTTCCTTCCAAATTCTCCTTGGTGTCCAGGGTGTTGAGAGTAGGGGAGTGTCCGGCATTCTGCATGCGGGGAGAGAGCCGTGCATCCAGTCGCAGCTGGTCCAGGCGCTGGGAGACGGGGTCATGTTCAATCAAGAGCTGAAGTGTCTGGCTTGTCTTGCTAATCGCATCCTCTACCTGTAGCCAAAAGCAGTGTAAGGCTGGCTCCCACAGGCTGTCCCATCCTAGGCCACCCACCGTCAGCCCACATGATCTTAGCACAGTATGGCCAATGCTCATGTTGGCTAATGGTGGCCTCTAGCTGCCAGTAGCCCCAGTGCCCTCTCACTGGCATCCTGTCAGATATCCCATCTGTCAGGCCATCCCTGCTGCCCTGAGAATGTGCCAGGCTGACACAGGTCATCAGTGGTCACAGGCTCAGTGGCAAGACAAAGAGATAGACTGGGGGTGGAGAAAGGCAAAGGTCCACAGCTTGATCTCCCAGAAGGTCTATACCATGTTCCACCCCCACAAGACAGACTGGACACACACTGTACCTCTTCCACTCGGAGTGTGCGGACAGGGGTCCCATTGATCTCCAGGATGCGGTCCCCGGGGTGGATGGCATTGCGGTTGTTGGGACTGATGTGCATCCGGTTGACCCTGGGCCAGACAAGAGTTGAGGCAGGAAGAAGGCATCCTAAAATTGTGCTTGACCAATTTTACTTGTATAGGAAGGTTCACCATGCCCCAGGCCCCTACATGCCTGCAAGGCCCAGACAACTCACAGGGGAAATGCAACACCCTTTACAAGGTGCCTCATCTCAGTGAAGGGCACCCCCACTCACCCAATGGCCTAAGCCAGAGCCTTGGATGGTATCTCCCCTATCCGGAGTTCTCTCACTGCTCCACAACCCTTACCATCTTTGAGAATCCTGCCTTCACTTCATCATCATAGTTACCAACATCTCTCACCTGGATCTTTCAATAGAACTGGTCCCTGGTCTCTACATCTGTTCTAGATTTCAGCTCAGGTCACAATCCCAGGGTCATGGGATTGAGCCCTGTGTCAGTGTGGAGCCTGTTTAAGATTCTCTCTCTCCCTCTCTGCCCCTCTCTCACAGCTTGCACATGCCCTCTCTCTCTAAAAAGAACCTCTGGTCTAGACAGATATCTCAATGAACTAAAGAAGCTCAATCACCTCTGTTCTTCAAAAAAACTACCCATCACCAACACCATTGCTGATGTTTAAGTTTTTATTAACACCACCCTCTACATTTCCAGGCTTGCTCCTCTTCCATCCAACATCCATGCCAGCAATCCCTCTAGAACGCTAACTTGGTTGTATCACCTTGTTGCTTATCCCTTAAAAGACCTGCTGAGTGTTCATAATCCAGGCCCTACATAACTTAATAGCCCCCTTTTCTGGCTATTCCCAACCACCTAATTTACACCAGACACAATCATAGACTCCCACCTCTGCCCTGAACACAATTCCCTCCCATCTTCATCTAATGAGGTTTTAGTGCAGATCTCAACTCTTGGTGACTTCCCCAACCTTAATACCTCTCACCTGTACTGCAAGCACCTAGTAAGTGCACAATCGCTATTTATAGGGCTGGCAGCCATAAATTCCTCATTACTGGTATTAGATGAACACAGGCTCTTTCCCCATCTGGTCTCTGGCCTGGACCTAGGATGAAGTCTTAACCTCTTTCTCCTCCATCCTCCATTCACTCAACCAACAGAACGGTAATCAATGAACATATACTACATGCCAGACACAGTTCCAGGACCTGGACATACAGTACTGAACAAGATTAAGTTCCAGAAGAAACTCGTTGGGAGGACAGATGATAAACTAATACTCATAATCAAGCCAGATAATTTCAAAGAACAAACGTTATCTGAAACTTGACACATGAAAGGTGAGCGGTTCTGTCATTAAGTATCTTGTGGGAAGCAGCCTAGGCAGAAGGAAGAGTAAGTGCCAAGGCCCAGGTGCAGTTACAGCACAGTGAGCTCCAGGACAAAGATATGAGATGTGGGTGAAGAGAACTCTGCACCCCTTGAGGCCCATCTATGGACTCTGTGTAAGGACTCCTGCTCCTGGGGTTCTCAAAATACTCACTCTTTTACTTGCACAGTGGTGGCATAGTTGGAGCAGGCACTTTCCACAGACACAGAGAAGCCCCGTCTGCCCTCCGTGGTGGCTGGCATGGAGATGTGTGTGACAGAGTAGGGCAGCTGGTCCTGAACAGACTCCGTGGAGAGTCTCTCAAACATGGGTGCCAGCACCACCTCATTGTGGCACTTCCCACTAGCAAGAGGAACATAAAGGTGGTTAAGATCCTGGAGCCCCACCTGGAAGCCCCCAGTAACCACTGTACCATGTGGCTTCAAGCAATAGTACCCACAATCCCACTATTACCATCCTTGCCAAGATTCCAGTTGGTTGCTCAGAAAGAAGAGCCCAGGGTCTCTGGGGTAGGCTGGAAGTGGGGGTGAGATGGCCTGGGTTCTCTTCACTCTGCCTTTGATTCACAGTGAGAACCCAGCCCTCTTCTCCATTTTGGGCCTCAGCCTGACTTCTTTGCCAACTGAGGCAATTGCGCAAATGAACTCTAAGAGGCCTTTCTTTTAATTTTCTGGGATCCTTCTCTGAGAGCACCTTCTGAGCCATTCTCTCCCTCTGGGAAGACTGCAGCACAAAGTGTCATTATTCTCATGGTCGGTAAGGACAGAGGGCAGAGAGATGTTACTTGTCTTGCTTACAGATTACAGAGCTGGTTATAGGCATTGCTGGGATAGGAATCCAGTGCTCTGATATCCCAGTACTGTTTCTGCCCCAACTCGCACTGCCATCTGTTCCTCTCTCTTGACTGCTCTTGTAGGGGAGAGGGACACCATCTTACCAGTAAAGGGTGGCATGCTGCACCAGAGCATATGCATCCCCATCCTCGATGATCACCTTGCAGCTCATACAGGCAAAGCACTCTGGGTGGTACTTGAACTCCCCGGCCACCTGTGAGCAGGTGGGGAGAAGGGTAGACAGATGACAGATGGAGGAAGTGAGCTGTCACTGTTGCTGGAGAGTGGGTGAGTGACCTCTTAACTGACTGAGACACCCAGGCGCCCCTAGAGAGACCTCTAATTAAGGATCTATAGGTCCTTTGCACAACTCTGCCCCAGAGCTTCCAGAGGACAAGTCAGATTGGTGCCTCTCTGTCATTTCTGAGATTACAAAAAACTGTTTTGGTCCTAGCCAAGTCCCCAGAAGTCATCATCCTCACTAGAAAGACACATAGTTCCTCTAACACAGAGTTGGCAAATCCATGATTGGGCTTAAAGTCCTTTTCTGAAGCAGGTAGTGGAGGTGGAACCTCTCTCTACCAGCCCATTCCAGGGTCTCCTTTTCATTTTTTTTTTTTTAATTTTTTTTTTAACGTTTTATTTATTTTTGAGACAGAGAGAGACAGAGCATGAACAGGGGAGGGGCAGAGAGAGAGGGAGACACAGAATCGGAAGCAGGCTCCAGGCTCTGAGCCATCAGCCCAGAGCCCGACGCGGGGCTCGAACTCATGGACCGCGAGATCGTGACCTGAGCCGAAGTCGGCCGCTTAACCGACTGAGCCACCCAGGCGCCCCCAGGGTCTCCTTTTCAGATTCCCTCTACACAACTTGGGTGTATTCTCCTCTCAACCTGTAATGCTCTCCTTCAAGGACTTTATCCATTGAATTAAGTCTCTGCCCTGCCCGCCCACCCACCCATTCCCAATATTGGACTGTTGAGTTTTTTTTTTTTTTTTTACCTTAAAAAAAATGTTTATTTATTTATTTTGAGAGAGAGAGACAGAGAGAGCACACATGCTGGGGAGGGGCAGAGAGACAGAGGGAGACAGGAGAATCCCAAGCAGGCTCTGTGCTTAATAGCACAGAGCCTGATGCAGGGCTCGAACCCACAAACCATGAGATCATGACCTGAGCCGAAATCAACAGTTGGACACTCAACCTATTGAGCTACCCAGGTGCCCCTGGACTGTTAAGTTTTTAAGGGAAGGATACTACCTGGCACTTAATTGGTACTCAACAAACATCTGTTAAGTGATTGAAGAAATAAAAGGGGAGGCCTTGGCTGATGGAAGAGTAGAAGATGAAAGGCCATGGGAAACCAGAGGAGCTGTCAATGGACTCTGATGACCGAGAGGGACTCACTCACCATGACAGGCCCTGTCATCAGCAGAGAACACCCATGGCAGAACTCCCCAAACTTCCCCCAGTAGTCCTTGTGGCAATAAAGCTTCCCATCCTTCTCATAGTACCAGTTGGTGAGGGAATCCTGGCATTCTGAGCACCTGAAAGGCAAGACAAGAAAAAATTGTTGTGGATCCCTGGAACCAGGCTACATAGGCTGCCTCTGGCTCCCAGGTCTAACAACAAAATGGACAGACCTTTCCTTGATCCAAAGCCAAGATGGAGGAAAGTTACAGTTTACTGCCATCTCCCCAAAGGAAGCTGATTCAGAATAAAGAAGATCCCAGAAACCAGTTCTGTATTGTCTGCCTAACCTGGTAGACCAGTGTCTGTTTATTAATTTTTTTAACATTTTTGTGTCTTGAAGCCCTCAGAGAATCTAGTAAGAATCAAGAAGCCGCTCTTGCAAGAAGGCATGTACAAGGAAAATGTACATATTATTTAGGTATGGGTGTGTGTGTGTAGGTCTGAAGCCTAGTCATGGCCCCAGCTAAGAACCTCTGTTCTAGATTTCAGCTCAGGTCACAATCCCAGGGTCATGGGATTGAGCCCTGTGTCAGTGTGGAGCCTGTTTAAGATTCTCTCTCTCCCTCTCTGCCCCTCTCTCACAGCTTGCACATGCCCTCTCTCTCTAAAAAGAACCTCTGGTCTAGACAGATATCTCAATGAACTAAAGAAGCTCAATCACCTCTGTTCTTCAAAAAAACTACCCATCACCAACACCATTGCTGATGTTTAAGTTTTTATTAACATCATTAACATGTAGCATTCTTGTGAAAAAATTATGCTAAGCATTAAGAAACAATCAGGCAAATCCAGAATGTGGGTCATTCTAAGACTACTGTTCTTGACTCTTCCAAAAAGTTAATGTCATGGGGAAAAAAAGGTACAGGGATTAAAAAAGCCTAGAGACACAGCAACCAAATGCAGCACCTAAACCTTGGATTCAATTCTGGATTGAAAAAGAAAGCAGCTATGAGTGTCATTTTTGGAACTGAGGAAACTTGAATTTGGGCTATATATTAGATTATACTGTGAAATTACTATCCATTTTCTTAGATGTAATAATGATACCTTGGTTAGATAGAAGAATTCTTAGAAGAAACATATTAGAGTAACTAAGAGTGAAAGTCAAGATATCTACAACTTACTTTTACATAGTTCAGCAAAAAATAAAATACATCATGTGTGTACATAAAGAGAAAGTGGCTTAAAGTTAAGTCTGGGTGAAGGATATATATGGGTGTTCTTGGAACATTTCCTTCAACTCTTCTAAGTATTTGAAATTTTTCAAAATAAAATAATGGGGGGTAAACAAAATTCCACTAGCACTGTGCAAGATATACATGTTAGACTCCACAGCTCCTTTCCCCTCCAATTACCTGGTTGTAAAGCTCCACCCCTCAGTCAGGCTGGGTGTGTTTTCAGACCAAGTTTGCACAAGATAAGCATTTCTGAACCTCTCCTCATTTCTGAACCTCCCAGCACCCAGAGCTAAGGGCTCCCTGCCCTTGTGAGCCCATGCCACCTCTTTCTTTCCAGTGAAGACTCTATTCTTGTTGTCAAGGCTTCATACCACCCTTCACTGGCCAAATCCTTGCTTCTGAGAGGCAGGATGGAGTGGCCTCTTAGTGTGACTCCTGACCCTGCCACTTACTAGTTAGCTCATCTTGGGGAAGTTACTTCACTCCTCTGACCTCATCTGTCAAATGGACTACTGTGGAAAGGAAATAACATGTACCAAACTATATATAGTTTATATAAAAGGCTAAGTACAGTAGGAACTCATGAAGTGTTAAACTGCTATTAAAGATGATGATAATGGTAGCTGCTCACACTATTTGCCATTTTTCCTCCACTAGCTGGGTAGCTTTGGACTTCTCTCAGTTCTTCCTCCTTGACAAAATGTGACTAATAGCACAGTACTACAAAGAACACCGTGAAGACTAAATGAGCTAATGTATGAGGAAAGCCTTTTGCAAACTGTGAAGAGCGGAACTAGCTGTATTATTACAGCATCTTGCTAGGCACTGCAGATATAAGAGATAGATATACAAGGTTCCCTACTACAATTTCCAAGAGCTTATAATGAGCTGGGGAAGAGAAAGTCTAAACAAAACTTAATTAACAATGAAAGGTGAGAGGTCACAATGGGTGCTACTACTACTGGGCACTGCAGGAGGGAGGAGGGAGACCAGAATGAGTTGAAGCAGCTACGGAAAGCAACTGAGCCAGGAAGGTCTAGAGAAGCAGGACCCTGAGAATCGCTCTTTATGGAGTGTCCACGTCTCTCTGGATGTTTAACACTGATGGCTTCTGCCATCAGTCATCCCCATCCTGTAGCATCTCCTACTTGTTCTTTTTTTTTTTTTAATGTTTATTTATTTTTGAGAGAGACAGAATGCATGCAGGGGACGGGCAGAGAGAGGGGGACAGATGATCCAAAGAAGCCTCTGCACCGACAGCAGCAAGCCCAACGTGGGGCTCAAACTCACAAACTGCGAGATCATGACCTGAGCCAAAGTTGGACGCCACCCAGGTGCCCCTCTCCTACTTGTTTTATGGACGCTGAACTTAAGGGACTTGAGAGCCAGACACAGCATGAAGAGTATGGATATGAAATACCTAGAATGGTACAGTGTGAACCATTAATTCTAGGAGGCAAAGGGGGAAGACCTGTTCTGGACATGCAGCTCAAATTCCTCTCAATGTAAAAGGCATGCTGGATGAGCTCTGAATTGGGAAGAGGCCTGGTTCAAGTTCTTGGGAGCTACAGGCTCTTGGACAAGGCCCTTTCTTTCTCCAGGTATAGTTTCTCCACCTATAAAATGAAGGAATTAGACTATACCCACATCCCCTTAATTCCATGCATATCTGTCTTTCCCTAGATGATCTAAAGTTCCAATCTCTGAACTACCACTTACCACCTAAGTGATCTTGGGCTGGCTGCTTCATTTCTCATTTGTGAAATGAGACAAAGGGCAACATCACCACCTATATTCAGGGTAGCAGTGAGGACATTAAATCCAGTTCTGAAAGACTGTGAGGAGCCTAGCAAAGGGCCAGCACTAGGAGCAGGAACTTCATTCTTGCCTCCCAGCTTCTGACTTGAAGCTCCTAGGTACCTATCTTTCTCTTTCATTAGAGTGTGAGTTCCTGGAGGACAGGAACAGTGTCCCATTTACTGTTGGTAGACTAAGCACCTAACAAAGAGCCCAGCACAGTAAGCCCTAGCAGAGGTTTCCAAACCGAAAATGGTGGGAGTGGCAAGAACCAGCAATCCACAAACATTCTGTGGCTCATGGTCAGCAGGTCCTGCCCTTCTGCTGTCTGCAATGGAGAAAAGCTGGTGCACACGTTATTTGCACCCAAATGCAGGCCTGGGCCCTGTTACACCCTCTCAATGGTATGTGTGCTGCAGGGCACAGGAGTACCAGAACACGTCCTCCTTTCCACTGCCAATATTCTGCTTTTGTTTGTTGCAGGTAGCCCTGGCCAGGCCCAGGAGAGTGGGGAGAGAAACGAGTGTAGACATGCAGGAGAGAGCCACGCCAGACTTCTGGGAAGAACACCTGCCTGGAGAGCGACATCACCAAGGCACACCATGTGTCAGGGAATGCCTTTGAAGGGCATGGCCAGCGAAACAGCCAAAGTTGGCTGACACAGGTATGTCTGAATAACAGGAAGGTGAACAGCTGGTAGGAAGGCTGGTTGTGGGTCCCTAAGCTGTTTTGTCACAGAACACAATTAGTTCTCAGGTCACCCGAGTGGTAGACTTAGAGTCCTAGCTTAGATATTAAGAACAATTACTGTCGACTGTTACTTAAATGCCAACCATATTCTGGGCACTCTATGAGGTGTCTTACTTATATCCTGGCCACATCCTGCAAGGTGATAGGATTATCCCTATCTTATAGAACACTGAAAAGCAGAGTCAAGTCACTTGTGCAAAGTTGCCTGACACACACACAGGATGGAGCTAGAGTCTTAACCTATGTGTACTTGGCTATGAAGCCATTTCCAGTAGACTACATCACCTGAGCACCTGAGTAATGCAGCACATCTACTAAGCTGGGCCTCAGGATTTGCATCTGTGAAAATGAGAGCTCAAGTCCCCTTGAGTGTTAAGCCTTGTGAGGCTTCCCCTTAAATCCAAGTACTGAATTTAAATGGCACAATGATTCTCCTTCTTCCTTTAGTCCACAGCATTGTTCTCCAGCAGTCTCTGCCTTTTTAAGAAAAGAATCTATGGGGCACCTGGGTGGCTCAGTCTGTTAAGTGTTGGACTTCAGCTCAGGTCATGATCTCCTGGTTGGTGGGTTTGAGCCCCACATTGGGCTCTGTGCTGACAGCAGAGAGCCAGCTTTGGATCCTCTTGTCTCCCTCTCTCTCTCTCTCTGCCCCTCCCCAACTTGCGCTCTCGAGTTCTATCTCTCAAAAAGTAAATAAACATTATGGGGTGCCTAGGTGGCTCAGTTAAGCGTCCGACTTCAGCTCAGGTCATGATCTCACGATGTGCAGGGCGTTTCCTGGTTCGAGCCCCGCATCGCGTGGGTTCGAGCCCTGCTGTCAGCAGAGTCCACTTCAGATCCTCTGACCCCCTCTCCCTGTCCCTCCCCTACTTGTTCTCTCTCTCTTTCAAAAATAAACATTAAAAAAAAGAAAGAAAAAAGTAAATAAACATAAAAATAAAAAGAATCCAAAACACACTCTGGAAATGTAAGGTGCTACCCCCAAAACGCCCCCCTCAGATTGTTAGAGGCCATGGCCATGATATGTTTCTCCCAAAGCCAAGCCCTTTTTTATTGCAGCTTTCAATTTTTGAAAGTTTCAAGTGAATGTCAAAATCTGCCTTAGCAGCAGGTTGCCCAAGGGCATTCAGCTTGGAGGTAGTGGAGCTGGTGGTGGAACCCTAAATAGAGGTCTGAGGTATCAGACCCTCTCCTGAGCAACCAGAGGGAACAGAGCTGAAACCCTCCAGTCAGGGGAGATCACAGACAGGCCCACATGTGTTGAGGATAGCCGACAACCTTGAAAATTCCTCTCCCAAAGCACTATGGTCAGTTCAGTGGGCAGCTCAGATCCAAACTAAGGGCCTAAAAAAAAAAAAAAAAAAAAAAAAGACTTTATTTTTAAGTAATTTCTACACTCAATGTAGGGTTCAAACTCACAACCTGATCGAGAGTCATATGTTCCACTGACTGAACCAGTTAGTGGCCCCAAACTAAGGACTTATGAGTCAGTAGGGAACACAGTTTAAAAAAAAAAAGAAAAAAGAAAAAAAAAGATAATCAGGTTGAAATTCTCAAAATAACTCTTTCAAGATCTGGGTCCACATTCTTTCTTTGTCATTTACTATCTGTGTCACTTCAAGGGCCACTCTGGGCCATAGTTTCCTTATTTGTATACCAGTGATGATAAAACCTCACCAGTTTATGAAAATTATGTACAGATGCTCAAGCAGATGCCCAGTAAATGTCCATTTCCCTCCCTCCCCTCTTTAACTTGAGAACAGCAAGGGCAAAATAGACAGACTCCTTTCCCTCCTGTGCCTAAGCAATATGGATCTGCATCTTGGCCTGGAACCAAACAGATTTCTGTGAGTAAAGAAGGTCCTAAAATGAATCATTTATCTAATAAATTAGAAAACATTTATTATTATCAATTACTATCAATTAGGAAATAGTTACTGTGCATCTAGGATGTGCAAGACCAAACAGGCAAGGTGCTGTGCAGGGAGAGGCCAAGTGAGATAAGACATAATAAGCCCAGCCCTCACGCACATGCAAATTTTTCAGACCAAATGTTTACAGGTAATATTTCAACCTTATGTGGTTGAAGTAGTCACTATTACAGTAGATTTACACAAGTTAAAGAAAAAGCCCACCATGGGGTACCTGGGTGGCTCAGTCACTAAAGCATCTGACTCTTGATTGAGGCTCAGGTCATGAGCTCACAGTTTGTGACTTCAAGCCCCGCATTGGGCTATGCACACTAACAGCACCAAGCCTGCTTGGGATATTCTCTCCTTTCTCTCTGCCCCTCCCCCCTCAAAATAAATAAACAAACTTAAAAAAAAAAAACAAAAAAACAAGCCCTCCCATGTCCTAGTAAAGGCCTGTTGGATGCTCATCTTTAGCCTCCTGAATGAGCAGAGAGACTGTTGGGGAGAAGCTGTTTCTAGACCCTTGCCTCTGAGCTCTGACTGGGCTAAAAAGGGAAAATGGACAGGTCTCTGTGCCACAGCCTGAGGGTACTGTGACCAGGGATGCCAACTCTCCCCCAGGCACAGAAGGGTGGATGTAACAGGCACCTACAGATATTGGCCCATCAGAGCCCAGTCTCCTACCACTAAAGATCCTTTTATTACTCCTCCTTCCTGTAGACTCCGTAGACTGAAACAGGCTGTCAGTGAAGCTGTAATTATTATAGACTATGATGTTATCCTGCTTAAAAAAAATTAACCAAACACATAACAAGCCTCTGATCAGCAAGAAGTAAGTGTTACCAGAGTGCGTTGATTCAGTTCCAACCAAAAGCCAGGAAACCTGTAGATTCAAGTAATTTGTGCAGTCATACTGAAGTTAAGGGTAGAGCCTCCATGATTAGTAAAAAAATGGAAAAGAGCCTGTGTGTCTTTGAGGAGCCACATGACTTGTGGAGTTATAGGAATCATTCACCTGATCCAAGTCCTTCACTTTTTAGACGAGGAGTCAGGACCTAAGGCAGCTGCCAAAAAGTTACTGCTAAGCTGGGAAGAGTTAAGAATAATTTCTCCCTTTAAACACAGGTTGCTTTAGGATACAAAGATGCACCTGTTCTCTTTAAGAGACAATGTGTAAACCAAACCCATTAAATCAATGTTAGACATTAAGGGAAATTCTATAAAAAGAAAAATCCTTTAAAGATGTCAGACAAAAGCCACTACTTAATTTACCTCTTCTGTAAATTCCAATTTGAGACATTTTCTTACTTGGAAGCACACCAAAATTGTATCTCCCCCTTCACACTAGTGGCACTCTGCTGAGGGCAGTCTGTCAGGTAGGGATGTATAGGGTACAGAAATTACATTCTTCATTCCCTGCTCCCTCTTCCCTCCCTGTAAAGTAAAGTTTATTTACTTTTTTCTTTCTTTTTTTTAATGTTTATTTTTGAAAGAGAGAGAGAACAAGTAGGGGAGGGACAGGGAGAGGGGGTCAGAGGATCTGAAGTGGACTCTGCTGACAGCAGGGCTCGAACCCACGCGATGCGGCACTGTCACGCCTGATCATGTCCCCATGGAATCTGGTTGCGTCACTTTCCTGCAACCACAGCCCTAGTCCAGTGGACTTTGTACTCCCCCAGAGACTTGAGGTCAAGGACTTAATTTGTTTCACAGAATCTGGCAAGGTTGTGTTCAGGGAGTCTAGAAAGCCCAATCCTATGCTCTGCAGAGGAGGAACTGAGGCCCAGGGAGGGGACTGGCACCAGGTCAGAGAGGAGCCCTTGAGAATGCCCTGTAATAAGGGAGGGGGCTGATGGTAGAGCGATTTTCTGACCAGTGACAGTGGTGATCAATTAGACTGATACCTGGGAGAGCAGAAAGTCTGGGTGGTCCCTCCTGTGGGGCACAGAGCCCTGAGTGTTGGCTATCTCTTCAGAAGTGGCTCCAGAAATGTAGCCCCTCATCTGGGGGAGGTGGGAGGGTCTAAAGCGAGTCAGTAACCCCCTGACTCCAGCTGGACAAATAAGAACTGGGGCAGAGAGAGGGTAGTCAGATTCCCCAGAGGCATGGAGACAGAGCAAGACAAAGGACAGGTGGGACCTGGGTAGCATCAGTGTCATGACCCTCAAAGGTCTAGGTTGAGAGTTCATTATCTGCTTTAGCTCCTGAGTTGTGTCTTGTCCCGAGATTAAAAGGGGCACAGCATTCCTGGCTCCTAAGGGAACAACCCCTCCCCTAAACTGCCTTTCCAGGATTAAGAGTAAGAGGGATTAATGAGGCTCTGGCTGAAGTAGTGGCTATTTCAAACATTTGGCATCTTGATTCCACATGGTAAAACCTGCCTCCTAAACTCAAGATCAATTCCCATTGGCTCTTCAGAAAAGAATCTCTGCCATCCCTCCAATGTTCCAGGCAACCTATGGGGGCCCTTTCTGGATTCCCTCTGCTGGGAGAGAAAAGCAAATCTGAGACAGCCCTGGGGGGAGGTGCGAGCAGAGGAAGGTGCCTTTTGAAGGATGAAACAAACTCAGGAATACGACAAAGGCTGGCCAGAGAGACCCCACATATTAACTCTGTTGAAAGTGGTTGCCTCTTCAGTAAAATGGGGATACTTAATGACATTAGGTTTTGAGAGAATCAAAGGATAAAGCGCCTAGGAGGGTGCCTGGAAGAGTCAGCCCTGAAGGCCAAGTTCTCTTCCCCCTCCCCCATATCCAAAGGCTTCCCATCACTCAACCAGGGTCCAGTAATTCCCTGAAACCACATGGTATTCTGCTTTTTTGCTCAGGGCATGGCCACCTGACTAGTATCCCAGCAGCAAGGTCTGGGCATGAAGCTGGGTTGGGGAAGCCAAAAGGGAGAAGTCGACCAGGACCACTGGTGAGGGGGAGGCAGCCCTTGGAACAGGCTGCTCCCAAAGAATGAAAACAAGCCCCACCCCAGCCAGGAATGGCTCCATTCAAGAAGGGACCCTGAGGGCCAGAAACCCCCTGGGGAGTTTCTGTTGGAGGTAGGGTGGGGCAGTGAGCAAAGAAAGGCAGGTCAGAAGTAGAAAGTTTCTACACCTCCCAGAAGCCCCATAGAAAAAGGCCCCCAGAAGTCTCAGGCCTGGGGACCTGACCTGCATAGGGCAGGGGTGGGGTGGGCTAGCCTGAAGCTCAGGAACACCCCAAAGCCAACTGCTCCAGTCTTGGAAGCACCTGCCCAGGCCTTTCCTTAGCAACTGTACTCACCTGAGAGCTCAGAAACCCTTAAAGCCAGAGGCAAATATGCCTGCCATTAATAGAAAAAGCGTTTATAGAGCGCCTACTGTGTACTAGGCTGCCCACACCCAGGTTTTGCCAGCTTCTTCCATGCCGTTTGGCAAAACCTGCCCATCCTGCTTGTTGAGGCAAATTCCTGGCAGACAGCAAGGCCTGCAGGTAAGACATGTGAGAGCTGGAAGAAAGCACCCCATTTGTGCTCTTCCCCCGGAAGCAGTAACACCAAGAACAGGCAGGGTCAGCGGCGTCTTTTGGAGGCTCTTTCAGGTGTGCCTGGGAAGGAAGGAGAGCCGGAATTCCCCAAGAGCTTCCATCTGGGCATATCCCTCACCTCACCATTCCTAGACCATGGTGGGAGCCTTCAGCAGGCCTATTCTGCTTGGGAACAGCTTCTACTAGCTTCTGCCTGACAGAACCAATGGTCAAAGGATTAGTGAAATCTGAGGCCTCTGCCCTTCCCTCAGGACCAGGGGCCAGAAGAGGAGATGGAAAAGGGACTCTGAGCCCAACTCACCGAAAGGGGTCTCTGGAGGTGAAGTAAGCCGGGACGGACAAGTAACTCCCCATCTTCTTCCCACACCAGATAAACAAGCTCAGCTGCAAACCCGTCTGGGAGTGCCTCAGGCTGGCTGCAGACGGCCACCATGACAGGCCCAGGGCTCCCGGCACCTCTGGCTGCGGGCGGTCTGCCCAGCGCTCACCTCTCCCTCCGGAGCAGCCGAAGGGGCGTGAGGACTCCGGGCCACTTGCCCCCTGGCAGATTCCCGCAGGGGCTCATGGCTCCTCCCCAGTTCTCGGAAGCTCCAGCAGACGCTGGGGACTCCGGGAGAACCACCTCTCTGCAGAGGCTACACACACACACACACACACACACACACACACACACACACACACACACACACACACACACGGATTCTTGGGCAGGGGCTGGTGACTAGCTAAGAAAGAAGCGCTGCTGTCAAGTTAGCCTTCTTCTTCGGTCCCTCCCCTGATGAGGGAGGGAGGGAGGAAGAGGAGGGGCTCCTCGCGGAACCGAGGTGTGTGGTTGGAGCAGCTATTAGGAAATAGACCTTGCAGGCAAGGGGTGGAGCTGAGCTGGAGGGAGGCTGCAGGCTAGCACCATAGACAATAACCAGGACTGGCTGAGCGTCCATCCCTGAACTTGGGTAAGGGCAGGGCAAGAGAGAGAGAGCCCATCTGCCCCCAAGTGTCCCTAGCCTGAGGAGTTGCCCAAAGTATAGTAACTCTGCTCGGAGGTGAAGCAAAACAAACATACCAACTCCAGGCCAAGCCACGCCTCCCCTCAAAAGGGGTGGGTGGGGGATGGTCTCTCCGGGTTGGAGAGACAGATCTAGAGACCCAGGTCCAGAGAACTACCCTCTAGGTTTTGTGCTCTGGGCTGGCATCTACTGGGTCCTGGTGTTAGGGTCCCCATTCATCCCTTCCCTCTGTCTGGCCTGAGGACAGCCCCCAGGGCTAGCCAAAGGGGGCTGCCATTCCACTTCTGGGCAGAGCTGTGCTGGGAAAGAGGAAACAAGGCCTGCAGTGGTCACTGACACCTGACATTTCTCCATGTAGCAAGCACTGTGTAAGCACTCTCTTATTTCTCCGAGATGGGAATTACCTCTATAAACAAGGAGATAGAGGTTGAGAGATTAGCTAACTAACTCAGGCCAAAATACTAGTCAGTGGCAGGGCTGGGATTTAAATGTAGGCCCTTGTGAGAGCTCCAGAGCCAGAGCTCTGAGGCTGGAGCTTATTCTGACTCTTCAAGGGGAAATAGCTCCCTCAAAACCCTTCTGCAAGTAGGAGACAGCATAGGGACTAGAGCCCAGATCACCTGTCACCCCTTTTTCATTTATTCTTTCATTGCCAGAATGCCATCCATTGGCCTCGGTGGGCAGTGGCACTTTTTCCATTGTGTCCATGGTAACCAAGCTTCTCAAACAGAAAAATGAGGCATGATGGAGGACAAGACTGGGAGTGCCTTTGGGGATGATGGGCCTTAGTATCTGGAGTGGTGGCCTGGCTGAGGGGATGACCAAAACATAGCCCACCGTTGGGAAAGCCTCTTGTTCCCCTGAGTGCAGGACTGTGAGGGGAAAAGCAAGGTTGCTAGATTGGGACACATCCAGACCCCACTGCTGGACTTGAGGGAGTGACAGTAGCTCTCTCCCACCAGGCACACATTCCTCTCCACTGAAGTCACCCTATCACCGTGACAGGAAAGTCTGTGGCAAAGGTGGTGGCTGGATTACAAGGGAACCTATTCCCATTCCTCTATTGATTGGATACACGGGTAACAATGAATGTGATAAAACAGATTGCGTTTGCACCCTGTAATAAGCTACCATTTATTAAACACTTAGTTCCTAGCTCTGTATTAAGAGCTCTGCATCTTTCATCTATCATACTTTAATTGCCAATATATGGGGGTAGATGTTACCCCCATTTACCAGATAAGGAAACTGAGGTTCTGAAGGGTTATATCACTAGTCTGAAGACAAACAGCTAGTAAGTGGTATAGCTGGGTTTCAAAACCAGTAAGTGTGACTTACTGGTCACTTACAGGGTCAGGACACCTTTTCTGTAAAGGGCCAGAGAATAAATATTTTAGGCTTTGCAGGTCTACACAATTATAGATTGTCACAGCTACTCAACTCTGTCACTGCAGTGTGAAAGTGCCTGTATATAAAATGTAAACAAATGGATGTGACTATTTTCCAATAAACCTCTATTTATGGACAATGAAATTTGAATTTCATGTAATTTTCATGTAACATGAAACACTCTTTTGCTTCTCAACCCTCATTAAAAAATGTAAAAATCAGAGGCCATAGTTTGCCAACCTATGCTCTGCAGTGAAGGCACTCAACCACTTGGTTTACTGCCTCTAATAGTGAAGACCAGCTTTTAACATATGTACAGAACTCAGCCACCTTTACCTACTGCCATACAGATACCACACTCCAGCCCCAGAAGCAGCCAGCAGGAACAAGCACTGGCCAGGCGCTCACCCTGCACCAAGAACTAACTGCCCACAGCACTCATACATATGAATGAATTTTAACCCACACTAGTCAGTAGTGCTAGGATTTCTCCCTTTTTACAGAGATAGGAACTGAAGCACAGTCTAAACTGCTTGTGTGAGGCTACCCAGCTGTACAAGTGTGAGGTGAAGCCAGGATTCGAACCCAGGCTTTTTATACTGAGCTCCGCCATTGCTATGCTGGAGCCCAGTCTGGGCCCAGAGCCAGACTGTCTGGATTTGAATGTGACAACGCACTGCGCGTAAGCCCTTGGCACAGGGTCTGGAACACATTAAGGGTTGATAAATGTGAGCTGCTAATATCATTAAGACTATTGTTACTACCACTATGGGCTAGCTATGTCGCCTTCAGTAAGTTGTTGCCTCTGTCTGGGCCTTGGTTAGGTCTCTAAATAGCTTCCAGCTTCAACATTTGTCAGCCCTATGAAGTTGCAGAGGGCTGCTTGTTTTCCTTTGGTCTCTAGTGGAGTTTAAACCTCTTGAGCAAGCCCGGAGGTGAACAGGATCCCAACGTGGGGGCCACACAGGAGCCACAGAGGAGGTGGAGCACAGTGGAAAGGGGAAACACACAGGATACCAAAAGCCCTGTCCAGCTGGAGAGCTAGGAGCTCTCTTTCTCCCAGTGACAGAGCCAACTATTTCTCACCATAATCTATTATGTTCCCTTGTAATTCGATCAAGCAAGAAGGGGGCCCCAAATTAAGTTTGGAACTAGCAAATTATCTTCTAATTGCACCCTCTGATTTCCATCTGATGAACAGAGTGCAGATGGAAGAAAATGCAAGCCACAAAGAGACTGGGGCCAGGGAGCCCATGAGCATAACTCCTCTTGACATTTCACACAGCTCTGCTGTTCCAGCGGCGGCAGGCGCAGTGAGTCGGTGTCTAGGAATGCGAGCAGGAGGCTGCAGGCGTTCTCTGTTCCCCCCACTCTGCTTACAAAGGATTCAGTGGGTGGGTGGGTGTGTGGGGAACTAGTGTGAGGGCTTCTCAATGCCATGAAAACTGCCTCCCCCTCAAAGAGGGGCAGCCATCTCCCCATGTCATGAGCTGAAGTGGAAGCCCCTCCTAGGTGGAATCCATGTGACCTCCATAAATCCAGACTTCAGGAGGAACCACTGAAGGACTGATCACCAGATGTGATAAGCTGCTGGCTGCTCAGACCAATGTGTGTGGTTCCTCAAGGCCAACTTCAAAGGGCCTAAACCACCCAGAACTGGGAGGTGAAAGGTTATACTGGAGACTATACTTCCCCCTCCTGCCCTTGGATACCGGCCCTGCGTGGAAAGCTGCTCTTCTAGGTCCCTAGAGCAGCTGGCAGAGGATTCAGCAGCTACAGCTGCCAGAGGCAACTGCAAGGATCCTTGTACTGGCAGTTATGGACAGGATAAGATGGCAGGAGAGGTACTAATCTCCTGCACATTTTAGAAGTTGCAAACCTGACCAGAAGCCAAGCAATCTGATTCTTCAGGACCAGCTGAGACACAAGGCTTCAAGGTGTTTGTGAGAGGCTGGAGACGACAGCCTTCAAGGCTGGTCGCCCTAAGCAAGCACTCTAGTGAGGAGTGGTGAATCACCCCCGGCAGCTCTGGTCAGATAATCCGAAGCCCAAGGAACTGTGTTGTGTGGGGCCCTCTATTGGCCAGGAGGACTCCAACCAAAAAATGGAACTGCTGGGACTCTACCACTTCTGAACCTTGAAAGGTGAGCATTTCCACTCTCATCTACTGACCACTGTTCCAGCCTCTGCTTCTCTTCTCTGTAGTGCGGAAACACTACAGCAGCCATCATCCTTCTAAAACAGGAGTCCTAGAAATTCCACTGACAGAAATTTTGCCCAGAGAAATATTTGTACGAATGTGCCAGGACATGTGTCCGGCACGATTTAATACTAAAAGATTAGAAACAGTCACGTGTCCATTAATAGGGGCGGGCTAAATATAATTACACAGGCATACAATAAAATATTATGCAGCTATTAAAAATAATTAGGTAGGGGCGCCTGGGTGGCTCAGTCGGTTAAGTGTCTGACTTCAGCTCAGGTCATGATCTCACAGTTCGTGAGTTCGAGCCCCGATTCGGGCTCTGTGCTGACAGCTCAGAGCCTGGAGCCTGCTTCAGATTCTGTGTCTCCCTCTCTCTCTGCCCCTCCCCTGCTCATGCTCTGTCTCTGTCTCAAAAATAAATAAATATTAAAAAATTAAAAAAAAATAATAATAATTAGGTAGACCCTAGGTACTGAAACAGAAGTTGTCCCAGGTAAGGTGTTACGTTAAAAAATCCTATGGGAATGCAAGCTGGTGCAGCCACTCTGGAAAACAGTATGGAGGTTCCTCAAAAAACTAAAAATAGAACTACCCTACGAACCAGCAATTGCACTACTAGGCACTTATCCACGGGATACAGCTGTGCTGTTTCGAAGGGACACGTGCACCCCCATGTTTATAGCAGCACTAGCAACAATAGCCAACGTATGGAAAGAGCCCAAATGTCCATCGATGGATGAATGCATAAAGAAGATGTGGCATATATATACAATAGAGTATTAGTCGGCAATCAAAAAGAATGAAATCTTGCCATTTGCAACTACGTGGATGAAACTGGAGGGTATTATGCTAAGTGAAATTAGTCAGAGAAAGACAAAAATCGTATGACTTCACCATATGAGGACTTTAAGAGACAAAACAGATGAACATAAGAGAAGGGAAACAAAAATAATATAAAAACAGGGAGGGGGACAAAACAGAAGAGACTCATAAATATGGAGAACAAACTAAGGGTTACTGGAGGGGCTGTCGGAGGGGGGATGGGCTAAATGGGTAAGGGGCACTAAGGAATCTACTCCTGAAATCATTGGTGTACTACATGCTAATTTGGATGTAAATTTTAAAAAATAAAAAATAAAATAAATCCTACCATCAGAGAGTAAACATAATAATTCCATTGTTTAAAAATTCTATGTGCATAATCCTTAAAGACCATCTAGAAGATTGCACTACTTGATTATCAGTTTCTCCTTTCAAGTAGTGAGATCTCTCGAAGCAGGGATAAAAACAGTATTAATTTTCTACCCTTTTGATACTGTTTCCATTTTTTCTTATATACTTAATTGCTGCTTTTTAAGGCGATAAATGAATAACAACAAAAAAGAAGCCCCAAGATTTAGAGCAAATGTCTCTTCACACTTTTTTCCTAGTGCTCTTGTCCAAAAGCAAAGCCTGCCTGGGTACACTGCACACAGAACTCCTGGGGCTGTTTCTTCAGCTTCCCTACCAGAGTCATGGCTTTGGCCACCTCCTGCCCCACTCTACTTCCTGACCTGGCCACACAGGCTTTCCCAAACCTTTGCTCTCTTAGCTCTTTCTGTAGCTTCCTGTATCTTCAGGCTGGTGGTTGCCTCCTTTTTCTAGATCCAGCTCCAACAGAGCACTCAATCTCCTTTGGAAAGAGTTCCCTTGATGTGTCCCTAAGCACCACACGCAGGAAGGGCTCTGACCCCGTATCTGTCTAGTGCCAGATCCAACGACATGAGGCCCATACCAGGCTCACCCTTCATCCACAGATGCCCACTAAATAAACATGTAACTCAGGACCCCCCATTATGAGCAACCACAGTACTAGAATGGCGGTGGTAACTAATGTTTATAAAGCATTTTTAATTTACAGAGGGCTTTTATACTCATAATCCAGTTTAGTCCCTGTAACAACCTCATGAGGAATACCTATAGCACAGACCAGGTAAGGGCAGCCTAGAGGTATTAGGTGATTCATCCAAGGTTACTGCTGGGAAGTACAAGACTGAGATTAAAAGCTACCTTGCTGACCTCAAAACCCATACCTTTTCCTCAACATGAGCCCTAGCAAGGTGTTCAGGAATCCCACCTCTCCAATAGAGGGCCCCAAACTGCTGGGTGTGTTCAATTCCTGTATCTGATTTTTCTAGATTTCCTGCCCACATTCTTACTGTCAGGGTATCATGAAAGAGCTTATCAAATGTCTTAGGGAAATCAAGAGAGGGTCTCACAACTAGCAACCCAGTGAAAACATGAAGTCAAGTCTAATTAGTCATGGCTAATTCACTACTGCTGAATCCTAGTAATCGGCTCCTTTTCTAAGTGCTCACTGTCCACCTATTCCAATATCTGCAAATTTCCACAGAATTCCATCAGAATTTGGTGAAGAAGTCAAGTTAAAAGGATTATGAGCTCACGTTTTCCAGCATCTCTATTTCCTTCTTTTTGAAAACTGAGCCAGTTACCCATTTCCATCTTTATTTCACTGATAGGTCCTTGGTATATGGCAGGTATGGCTCAAATAACCATTATACTTGGGGTACTGCCCCCATTCGGTTTCTCCAAAGTTACTAATAGAGGTTCTGTTATTATGCCACAAAGATTTTTCATTTTTTTCTTTTTTCAGTATACTGGGAAAGAATTTTCCAGTCTAAAAACTAAACACATTTCATGTGATTGGGTACCCTCATGCATCTTGGGCTTCACATCCTCCCTCCCTAGTTTCAAGTTCATGAGCTGTAAATCAAAGGATTGGACTAAATCTCTAAGGTTCTTTCCAGATTGCCATGACACTTAAGACGAATGCCAAAGATTATCTTTTGTTAACATGACACCACATTCCAGAAGTTGTGGACACTTAGCTCCCACTCTGCAAAACACTGACTAAGTTCCAGGAGTTAGGCACTGAGGTGGGCTCGTTCACATATGCTTTCATTTAATTCTAAAAACTTTGTGAGGTTGAGGTTGCTATCTCCTTTTCACATATGAGGAGCTAAGGTTCACAATGAAAGCTATTATTCAAGGTCACACACAGGTCTAGCAATCGGCAGAGCTGGGATTTAACCCAAGTCTTTGGATTTCAGGTCTGAGACAGTAAAGTTGCCTCAAATAACTATTTTACACTTGCTATTTGATTTACAGTGGTATTTCTGAAAATGTGGTTGAAAATGTGGAATAGCAGCATCAGACTCCCGGGGGGAGCTTATTGAAAATGAAGACTCCTGGACCTTACCCCAAGCCTACATAATAGGAATGGCTGAGACCATGCACAAGAATCTGCATTTTAAACAAGCCCCAGTGTTTCTAATGCACATTGAAGATGGAATCCACTACTTTATTCTTTCCTATGGGCTCTTCCACTTGATTTCATTCTTTTCT
Source organism: Panthera onca (assembly GCF_046562875.1). Taxonomy (NCBI): domain Eukaryota; kingdom Metazoa; phylum Chordata; class Mammalia; order Carnivora; family Felidae; genus Panthera; species Panthera onca. Next base: position 20,807,582 of record NC_138350.1, read on the forward strand.
CATACTAACCTTGAGAGGCAAGCAGAATAGGTCACTATTACCTCCTGGCTACTAATGAGGAAATGACTTGAAGACAGGCTGTTCACCTTCTTATTCTGGATTGAGAATAATTAAAAATAAATGTTTACAAAATGTCTACATTTTGTAAAGCCTTGGCTCACTGGGGACTTTCACCTTCCTAGTGTTGTTCTTACTCATTTGCAACCCCATAGTAGCTGCCTCTCTTTTTCCTTCAGTGATACTGTAGTGTTACTCAGGGTATGGTGGGAAAAGAGGACTCCAGAATACAGGTCATCACATGAAAAGGCCACCTTTGGAACTGAAACAAAACACAAGGGCTGACATTAGCCAATTTCAGAAACAGCTGATGCTGCTGTAAGAGTCGGGGCTATTGATGGGAGCCCAGTGGAGCATCCTTGGATCGAAGCAGGATCACTACAGAACAGCCTCAGGAAGGTATTGCCAGAAGATGACCAACAGAGAGAAAAAAATTACCCTCAAATCTGGCCTAAGGTACTTGGGAGGTTTTTCCTGGTAATGGTGACAAATGTGGAGAAAGAGAATTTGCTAGCACTCCTCCAAATACTGCCCAAGGGAAGGGGGGATTCCAGCCCTTGGAGGAAAAATACAAAGCAAATTAGCACAGTGGACTGCCACAGTGCAGAAGGCATGCCATACCTTGACTTTTGATAGATCTCAGCTTTGGAATGACACTTACGGACAGAGGTCTTACTCCATGCTCCCATTTCAGAAGAAAAGCTCTTGCCTGAAAGAATACTGTAGAGCAAAAAGATGGTGAAGATGCATATTGAAAGGGCTTATCCATGTGTCCAAAGAGAAAGGTGGTCATTTGACAAAAACATCATTCGCCTAACAAACACTGAGCACCCACTGCATTCTGGGCACTCTGCTAAGCTCTAGGATACCAAGATGAACTAGATATACCTTCAGACTTGAAGAATTTCATACTCTAAGAGTGTATGTGTAAACATACACTTAGATGTGTAAACTTAAGTGTGTAAACAAATATTGACAGGACTATAACTGAGGTATGAGAATAACAAAGAGGGAGAAAGTCTCCTATGTTTGGTGGGGAAGGTTCAGGGTAGATTTGGCTAGGCTCCTCCACAGAGGATGAGGTGTATCAGTTGAATCTGAAGGTTGATTACCAGGCAGACAAGAGGAATTCCAGCCTGAAGAAACAATACGTGCAAGTGCACTGAGGGAGAAGAGTATGGTCTGTAAGCTGCAGTACAGGGCACATGTCAAGGGTGATCAAGAGGAGGCTGGGATGGTGGGAGAGGGCAAGGGCAGATCACCAAGCGCCAGGTCTGCTAGGTGAAAGAGTCATCCACAGGCAGTGAAGAGTTATCAGAGGTATTTAAGTAAGCAGAGATTCTCAATTAATGGAACATAAAGCCTCAGACACCAAAGAGGGTGCTGGTTTTTAGTTGCCAATTAGTCTCCTTGAATGTGCATTTTTATTTCAAGTCTACAGCTGGCTGCACTTATGTCCATATGAAGTCTGCTGGCTAAGTGTTCGCTAACGGCAGACCATGGCTTCATTCTCAGGCAACATCTCTACTGAGCTGGTCATTTTAAAAACTGAGATTTGCCTGTATGGGCTGTAAGCACATAAGAGTGAAGTTGTAACCTCTTGTAAATAATCATCTACTGTTGCTATGTGATACAACTGAATGTCCAACCTTCGGTGTCTAATGCTATGTTTACATATTCTTCTCCTGGCCGCAATGGGAAAAAAACACTTTGGATATCTTAACAAATCTGTAGGTAATGCCAGGAAAAGAGCCCTGGCCTGAAAAGAGAAAAACTGAAAATGTGACTTGGCTAAAAACAGACTTGCTCTGTGATCTGAGGCAAGCCATTAAACCTCTCTGGGCTTTAATTTCTTCCTCTGTAAAAGGAAGGAGTTAAGTAAGCAAAAAATTCCACACACAGGAGGTCAATACTGAAGAGAGACATGAGGAAGGGGTTGTAGTCAGAGAAAGGTTGACTGGTTCACCATCTAGAGACCTCTCCAAGGCTAGCATTTTCTGGCTGAATGATCCTACTTCAATGAAGCCTTGTTTTTTTGGCTTCTGAGGCCCGGAAACAGGGCTTCATAGCACCTGGAGAGGTACAGACATTCTAGGATGCCTCTAACCATTTATCAATCCCACGGTCCATTTACGAGTTGACACTTGAACTTAGAATACCCACATCCCCCATACAAGTACTACCTTTAGACCCTTCCTGTTATCAAGATGCCCAACAAGCTGAATTAGGCATCAGAAGGTTGTTTTGTGAGTATGGACTTAAAGGGAGATGAGCAGCCATGGAGAGAAATTTCATTCTGGTACTGGCAAGCCAGCCAAATCAGCCCTGTCTATAACAAAGAACTCCCTTCTGGTGACCAAATCCAAATTAAATATTTTTATCTGGACATACTACTAATTTTGCCTCACTGATTTTTCACTTTCTGTTTCACTGCTGGCCACTCATTATTCTTCTGGGCTTTAAACTATTTTTTTCAGGGGCGCCTGGGTGGCTCAGTTGGTTGGGCGTCCGACTTCGGCTCAGGTCATGATCTTGCGGTCTGTGAGTTTGAGCCCCGCGTCGGGCTCTGTGCTGACAGCTCAGAGCCTGGAGCCTGTTTCAGATTCTGTGTCTCCCTCTCTCTCTGACCTTCCTCCGTTCATGTTCTGTCTCTCTCTGTCTCAAAAATGAATAAATGTTAAAAAAAAAAAATTTAAAAAAAACCTTTTTTTCAAGTATTTATTAATGTTTCTTTATTTTTGACAGAGAAAGAAAGGGAGAGAGAGAACAAATGAGCGGGGAAGGGGCAGGGAGGGGGGTGGGGGGAGGGACAGAGGATCTGAAGCGGGTTCCACACCGTCAGCACAGAGCCAGATGTGGGGCTCAAACTCATGAACTGCGAGATCATGACTTGAGCCAAAGTTGGATGCTTAACCAACTGAGCCACCCAAGTGCCCCTCAAGTTTTAATTTAAATTCTAGTTAGCACATAGTGTAGTATTTGCTTCAGGAGTAGAATTTAGTGATTCATCACTTACATACAACACCCAGTGCTCACAACAAATGCCTTCCTTAATGCCCATCACCCATTTAGCCCATCCCCCTACCCACCTCCCCTCCAGCAACCCTCAGTTTGTTCTCTATAGTTAAGAGTCTCATCATTTGCCTTCCTCTCTGTTATTTTCTTGCTTCCCCTATATACGTTTCCTAAATTTCACGAGTGAAATCATAGTATTTGTTTTTCTCTGACCTACTTATTTCACTTAGCATAATATACTCTAGCTTTATCCACATGGTTGCAAATGGCAAGATTTCATTCTTTTGATAGCCGAGTAACATTCCATTGTGTATATACCACAACTTCTTTATCCATTCATCAGTCGACGACATTTGGGTTCTTTCCATAATTTGGCTACTATTGATACTGCTGCTATAAACATCAGGGTGCATATGCTCCTCCAAATCAGTACTTTTGTATACTTGGGGTAAATACCTAGTAGTGTAATTGCTGGGTCATAGGGTAGTTCTATTTTTAACTTTTTGAGGAACCTCCATACTGTTTTCCAGAGTGGCTGCCCCAGTTTAGTACAATATTTTTTTTAAGTATTAATTTATTTTTGAGAGAGAGAGAGAAAGAGAGACAGACAGACAGACAGACAGAGACAGAGTGTGAGTTGGGGAGGGGCAGAGAGAGAGGGAGACACAGTCCACAGCAGGCTCTAGGCTCTGAGTTGTCAGCACAGAGCCCGATGCAGGGCTTGAACTCACAAACCATAGGATCATGACCTGAGCTGAAGTTGGATGCCTAACCAGCTGAGCCACCGAGGCGCCCTGAATAAAATAATTTTTAATTGAAAAAAAAATAATTACTTCTTCAGATATATAACAATCACCAATTCACATATTATTCTGCTCTGGGAGACATTTGGCTCCCTAGTAGCTAATAATAAATGGCTAATACTCATGAGTGCTCACTGCACGTGAAGCCCTGTTCTTACCCAATACTACACAGGACTTCATTCATTTACCCCTCATAATAATATTAGGAACTAGACAAAAGGTTAGTATCTTCGTTTTACAGATGAGGAAATGAAGCACAAAAAGGGTAAGTAACTTGCCCAATGTACACAAGCAATAAATGACAGAATCAGAATTCGAACCCAAGCAATCTGGTTCTTGAGTCTGTGCTCTTAACTACCACATGATACTGTTCCTATTACATGTAGATCTGACTAGTTTAACCCCCCAGAGGACAAACTTCATTTCCAACTTCTTGGGGAATCACCAACCTATTCACCCCCTCCCTGCCCCAAATCACCCATAAGTAAAAGATATTATGTAAATATTCCATTTTTTCCACTCTATACTTAACGTACATCTTTAGCTAATATCATCTTTCAAAGATTTCTAAAATTTAAAAAATAAAAAAACTTACAATTAGAACTGAAACTTGTCAGATTTCAATTCATAATTAGTTCCGTCTAGAGTAGTTGGGCTCTTTCTTCCCTCTACTGCCTTTCTCTTCACAATTTGTTTCTGTCTGGCTGGTACCTACAAAGAAGCACAGCTCAAGACCTGCTGCTGAACAGGATTCCTGGGTCATCATCTCTGGCTCCTTTGGGGGCAGAAGACAAAGCTTTAACTTCTCACTTCAACATCGCAGGCAACTTTCCAAAACAACCCAATGTCTAGAACCAATTCCTCTCTGCCACTTACAGTAACTGCAGACTCAGTGGCTGCTAAGGAAAGGATGTGGGGAAGAGGAAGGGCAGGGAAAGGCCTTGCTTACATCATGTCTCTTGGCCACCCTGGCAACTCATTCAACAAATATCCCTCACATGCCAATGATGTGCTCAGTGGTGACACAATGAAGGGCAAAATGTCCCATGGTCCGTGATCAGGTTATACTTACAGAATATTAGAGGTCTCAGGATGTTATTAAGGAGATGATCAAATGAATAAATGTAAAATTAAAACCACAAAAAAAAAGCATCAAAGGGAAGGTCTATGAAAGCATAAAACAGGGGGTCATGACCTATTCTATAACTATTTCTTTGAGACATTCAGGTAAAGATCTGAAGGATGAGCAAGAGTTAATTAGGCCAAAAGAGAGTGAGAGGGCATTCCAGGCAGAGAGAACAGTGGGAACAGAAGGCTGTCAGAAGGAAGCAGGGTGTGTTTTGGACCCTGTGAGGAGGAGCAGTGAGACTGAAGTAGAGTGAGCAGGAGGCTATGGGGAGAGGCCAGGCCACAAGGGGCTCTGTAGGCCACATTAGGGACTGGTTTTTATCCAAGAGCACTGCAAAATCATGGATGCATATAAGGATGGAGAGATGACAGTGTGACGTGCTCAGATTTTTTTTTAAGGTCACTCATTCTGGCCGCTCTGTGGAGAATGGATTGGGTGGTGCAAGTGACTATGCAATTAGAAGGCTACTTTAGTCACCCAGGTGAGAGACGATAATAGCCTGGAATAGGGTGGTAGTAGGAGAAATGGAAAGAAATGGACGCATTCAAAATATAACCTAGAGATAAAACTGACAGGTGTGGATATTGGGGATGAGAGAGAAGAGGTATCAAGAAGCACTTCCAGGTTCTGGCTTAGGCAGTGGGGTGGATGGTCATGCCATTCAATGAGACAGGTTATACTGAAGAGAAGCTAATCTGGGGAGGAAGAATGAAAGTCCAGCTGGATCTGGGATGCCTGGAAGACATTCAAATGGGCAGGAGAGGCTCATAGTAGGATAGACAGGACAAGAGCCCAGTGGAAAGGTTTGGATTGTAGATACAAACTTTGGAGTCATCAGTGTGTGGAGGAAGCCATGGGTGTGGGTGAGATTGCCTAGGGAGAAACAGAGTGTGCCTGGAGGAACAGCAACATTTCAGAGCTAGATAGAGGATAAGTAAACTGGAATGACCAGAAAAGTGTGTGTGTGTGGGGGGGGGGGGAAGCAGGAGAGTATGGATGTCATGGAAGTCGAGGGAAGAGAATGTTTCAAGAGTGACAAAAATACTAACATAATAATAAATGCTAACATCTGTTAAGTCCTAATTATGGCCAGGCACTGTGCTAAGGGCTTTGAATACATGATCAAATTTAATGCTGCACAACAACCTTTTCAGGTGGGAAGCATTTTACTTCCCCTTTTATAGATGAGGAAACTGTGGAAAGAAACTCAAGGTCAGCTGACTCAAGAGAAACTGGGATGGAAACTCAAACAGGTTGACTCCCAAAATCTTGCTCACTTTTCTCTACTAACCTCTAGTGTAACTTGGAAGGTCATACAAGATGAAGACTGAAGAGTGGCCAGTGGATGGACTGATGTGGCTGTCCCCTGGAAAGTTACTAAGGGAACACTGTTTCAGGGGAATGAGAATAAAAGTCACACTAGAGCCCACTATTAGGACTGCTCCACATTATTACTGTTTTTCAGCTGTCTGAGGGAGCCAGTTAGGAGACCAGGCCAGTATGTTAAATCTGTATCCCCAACAGCATCTAATTTGGTGCCTTTGATATAGCAAATGATGCTCAAAATTATACGTGAACTGGTAACGTAAGCAGCACAAAATTCCCATGTGCTGCTCACTGCTAACCCTTCACATTACACCATCCTCATGTTTTCAGAGTGCTTTCTTTTGTGAGATCCTGACCTGAGCTGAAATCAAGAGTCAGATGCTTAACCAACTGAGCCACTCAGGTGCCCCTCAGAGTGCCTTCTTATCCATTACCGCCTTGATCCTCACAAGTTCATGAGGTGGATTACTTTTACTATATCTCATAGATGAGGAATTGAAGTTCACAGTGGCAAAGGAACTTGCCCACAGTTACAGCCAGCCTGGCTCAGCTAAGACCCAAATTCAGCTCTTCTGACTCTAAGTCTACTATTCTTTCTGGGGAGTCCTAGTGGAGAGAAGACCCTCTTCAGAGTCAGGGAGACCTGAGTTCAAATGTTAGCTCTGGGTGACCCTGAGCAAGTTCCTCTACCTTTCTGGACCTTCCTGTTTTTGTGTAAAATGCAGTTGTAGAGTTATTGTGAGGGTTGAATCAGATAATCTAAGTGAAACTCTCAATACAATGCTTAATAAATATCTGTCTTCCATTACTGGCTCCACCCTACCCCTCTTCATCTCTGCCCCAGACAGCAGCTGTGGGGCTTCTCTGGGATCTTAGTTCTCTCTTCCCAAAGAACAGAGCAGTATTAAGGCATGCTGAAGGTAACATACTGCTGCTATATACTAGAAGTCCCACTCCGTGTTCACGCTGGAGTTGTTTGTGGGGGCAGAGGAAGGCCCAGCTGTTTGTCCTCTGTCAGGCAGGCCCTAGTCCGTTTAACTGCCAGCCTTAATGAGTTGCTGGCTGGCTCTTCCTTAGAGATAAAGTAGACAAATAAGCCAACTAGAATCAAAGGCTTGGGTCAGTAAATGCGGCAGCAACAACAACATTACAACAGCAGATGGCAGGGTTGCTCCACGGACTCCCCCAGCAGGAGCCAGAGACCCAGGAGAAATGTATCGGCACTTTTGTTAACATTTGAGAGTTCATAAAGCTTTTGAATCAATAGCCTTCAATGTTATCTGACACCACCTGTGTGTGGCAAGCAGGGTGAGTGTTTTTACTCTGAAGCTACAGAAGAGGAAACTGAGCCTCAGGGAGGTTAAACAACCTGGCCATATTCAGGAATGTAAAGAGATTCATTCTTGTAAGCAAGGAGTCAGAACACCTGGGTTCAAATCTCAGCTATGCTACTTACTAGCTCTATGACTGTGAGCAAGTAACTTTCATTTCCCTATTTGTAAAATATGTATGACCAGTACTACAGTTATCAGGTTGTTATAAGAATTAAGTTAGATGATACAAATGTGAAATGCTTAGGACAGTGTCTGGTACATAGTAAACACTCAAAAAATGGTAGTTCTTACTATAATTATGATGCACCATGCTTGTTTAGATGGGGGTGTAGGTAAGAAAATGAGCATGGCTTGCAGCATCACAGAAGATACCCTGTCGTCACCCAGCCTATTACACCACAGTCTCTGGTGGCTACGTGTATAATTTCTTCACCGGCCTTTCCTGGAATCACAAATTTAGCGGAAATGGTCTGTTGCCTGATGAAGTGACAACAGCTTTCTATCTGTATTATTCCTTTTCCAGAACATAGGCATTAGAAATCACTTCTCAAGGGGCGCCTGGGTGGTTCAGTTGGTTGAGCGACTGACTTCAGCTCAGGTCATGATCTCGTAGTTTGTGAGTTTGAGCTCCGCATTGGGTTCTGTGCTGATAGCTCAGAGCCTGTAGCCTACTTCAGATTCTGTGTCTCCCCCTCTCTCTACCCCTCCCCTGCTCACGCTCTGCGTCTCTCTGTGTCTCAATAATAAATAAATGTTAAAAATAAAATAAAATAAGAAAAGAAATCCCTTCTCAAAAGAGAAAGCTCAGAGTCTGTTCATGATCCCAAGAAAGGAGGCCTTGAAGAGTTCCCAGGAGCCTTCAGGATGGTGGGTTTTTCCTTCTGACAATGCTATTAGGAACCAGGTCAAGTCAGAGAGTCCCAAGTAAGGACAATAAAGACTAATTAATAGAGGCAGTTTTCCCTCTTCCCACAACCCCTCCTCCTTGGCTAAACACTTCTGATGAGGGTGAAAGGACAATCATCAGAAAGCTTGTCAAGGTTCTTAGGTTTGCCAACATGCCAAGTCATTATACAAGATGCCAGCTCCATACTTGACCTCAGCTACAAACAACATGTAGTCTGGCTGTTTTCCTGGCCTCCCCCATGGAGAGGGGAGCCAGTTTCAGAGAGCTTCAGAGAGAATGGCCCCAACTCTAGAACCAATGGCATTGCCAGAGGTACACAGAGTCCAAATAGGCCTGTTGCAAAGGTTGAGGAGAGGAAGCAGGAGGGCTGGTCAGCCAAGTGTCCAGGGATCAGAAGGATCCTGGCCAGGCACCCAACTGTACCAGCACAGTTACAGACTAGGCTACTTCCAGGAGGTTTGTCAGCTGGCCTCTGCTGTACAGTCCCAGGTTCCAGCCTTCAGTGGCTTCCTATTGTCTGGGGCACCTGAGAATCTGGCGGAAGGCTATCAGAGATAGGATTACGGATGTGGCTGCAGATGCGGGGGGATGGGGTAATGTAAGGAGAAGGAGAAGGGAGGAGAGTTTGGGCCACACCCCAGTAATTTCTTCATTGAATATCCAGCTCCACCCTGTGACTAGGAAAACAAAGGTGTGGGGGAAAGGGAAAAGAAAAGTCATTTCCTTTATTGTAACTAACTCAACTGGGTAAGAACAAGGCTGGAAGGGAATCACGAAAAATGAATTTCTTTGGGTAGCATGGAGGGAGGGTCCTACTTTCAGCAGACCTGTGCCCAGACACTCTGAATTCATCAGAGAATCACAGATGAGCTAGGATGAAAGAAAATTTCAAAGACCATTCAGGCTGATGCCTCATGGTCCTTACAACAAATACAAACAAATACAGTCCTTCTCAGCCCTGAAGATCTTCCTCCAAACTGGACAAAAGTCAGTTGGCTCCAAAGAAGCCAGTCTCTCCAGGGCAAATTACCAGGCTTCATCCGAGGACTTCATGTCATCCAGTTTTCGTGAGAAAGCTCAGGAATCAGGAAATGTGCTCCTTAAATAAAGCTGGATTAGACAGATTATGTCCTTGAGACAAAGCTATAAATGGGAGACCTATTCCAGATGTTCTACTTCCCCCACAGGCATGATCTTTGGTGTAACTGTGCCAAGGTAGTTCAAAGTTAACTTTAATCCCTGAGGCTCTACATTAGAAGACCAAGAGGTGCGTAACAAGAGAAATAAATCCATGCACATAGGTGTATATAGACACACACTCACAATATAATATAAAGTGACAGCTACGGATTATTATGGGTATTCTATGTGTCAGGTGCTATGCTGAACAGTTTATCTAGGTTATTACATTTAATTGTGATAGCCTGTGAGATGAGTACTTATCCCCATTTTATAGATGAGATGCCTAAAGCTCAAGGCAGTCAACCCAAGGACAGTTAATAAATTGCAAAGCCAGGATTTGAAACCAGACAGCCTCCTTCTAGAGCCTGCACTCATCCACCATGTTAACGTGCCTTACTTCTTTCTCTCTACACATATATTTCTCTCTACCCCCCACTCTGACACACACACAACATGCACACAAATATGTTCCCTAACAAGCTAGCATCTGACCAGACCCACACATGATGCAAGAATTCAGTACTAAGGTCAACTCTGACCATCCATGACCTGTCTCTGTACCTCTTTTTGTCTTTTTGGTTTCAGGCCTCTCAACTGTGATATGAAGGGGTTATGTCACACAATAGGTGGTCCCTTCTGGTTCTGAAGTTCTCTGGTGTTAAGAGAATCCAGAAATTCAAAAAATTAGCTTCTTCTACCCTGTCCTGCTTATTTTGGATGGAAAATATTAACACAAATAGGAAAACAGCAGGGATAAATATGACCCTATGGGTTAGGTGCCAAGGTGAGCCTCAGCCTGGGAACTCATCAGGATTAGCTTCAGCTCTAAATGAAAGTGGTAGCCAAAGGTTTTATCTGTAGGGTCCCCTTATAGCTCCGATATTCTGCTCTAATCCTTACTAAATAAAGGTAGTAAGTAAAGAATCAACTTCCTTGAGGGTAAAAGGAAGAACCAAGGCAATTAGATCCACAGAGAAGACTGGAGAGCTCTCTGAATTAGAGCTGAAAGGGCAGAAAAAATGCTAGTTCCTCTCCAACTCTTCCAGAGGCCAGAGCTCTCCAGGCCAACCCCCCACATAGTTCCCGGGTGGAGGCAAGTGCTTAAAGGTCAATTAAATTACTTGATATCAGCACGGGGGATGCTTTGCAACAAGAGCTGTGTGTGGGAGTTGGAATCTATAGCACATGGTGCCTGTCTACAGTCTGTCTCATTCTCAGGATGTAAGCAACAGCCCCACTACTTCAGACCATGAGGGCACACATGCCCACCCAGCCTCCGATGTGGAATGACTGTAGGCCAGGCACTGTTTTATGTTCTGGAGAATGCAGACAAGCTCCCACTCTTGAAGATTCCAATCTCACAGGGGAAAGAAATAACCATTCAGTGGGTGCCTACCATGTGCTAGGCCCTTGGCATATATGATTTCATTCTATCTTAACAAATCTATGAGATAAATTTTTAACATCCGTGTTTTCCTGATGAGGAAACTGAGCCTCAGACAACAGGAACAAATCTGACTTTAAAGTCTCTGTTATTTTCAAGAAACTGGGCTGCCTTCAAACAATAATCTCAGAGCTATAATAAAGTTAAATAACAAAAAGCAGGAAACTAGGAGGCATCCTGTGGTGAAGAGCTGGCTCTGCCAACTGCACTCAAGAACAACCCTTGAGGCACCTGCGTCATCAGTAGTGTAGCTGTGGGAAAGTCATTCTTTCTGGGCCTCAGTTTCCTCATTGGTAAAGTGAAGGTGCTGGGATACCCTGGAAAAGGCTGCTCCAATCCCCCTACCCCATTTCTAGCTGTACCTGGCCCACATGTGGCTCTTCCATTTGTTCATGTGCTCTTCCTTGGCACATTCTTCCCTGTCCTCTCAACCCATACCAAAATGGAAACTCTCAAGTCAGAAGCTTGTTTTTGTATTTTCCAGAACACGAAGTAGTGGCTGGCAAAGACAGGAGGACAGACCTACTTACCGGAAGCAAGAGCTGTGCCAGGCTTCGTTGACAGTCCTGTACCACCTCTGGCTTGGAGCAACGTGGTCCCCACAGCCCCGACACCTCCAGGCATCTTCACCTACACACAAAACCAGGAGGTTGAGAGGTAGCAGGGGGCACAGGGACGGGATTCCTACCATGCTGAATAAGACCGAGTCAACAGACTTATATTGAAAGGGTGGTCCAGTGCTCTGCTAAATACACAATTCCTGCCTCCACAAGATCTTTGGTAAGCACTTATCCAGCTTGCTCATCTCCCCAGGGACAGGGAATTCATGACCTCAAAAGTAAGTCTCATTCCATTTTTTAGAAATGGTTCCGATTATTCCTTTGTCCACAAAACTTGTCTTTACCTAGAACTTTCAGCCCTTGCTTATTATAGCTCTGAGTAGATTAAATGAACAAGGTCTCTTTCTTTTGACTTCCTATGACTGTTCTCAACCAGCACCCACAAAAACTTCTCTGGGTTAAACATGTTATTCCCTTTTCCTATTCCATCACTGAGTCCAGGAGCTCATTCATTCAACCAACATCATAGGTCCTCTTGTCAGACCCATGGGTCCTCTCCAAGCTCTATGATGGAGACTGCTGGATAACATCATCTCTGTTCTTCAAGGAGCAAATCCACTGAAAAAGAACCCTTCTTCCACATTATAATTTTTCCCTTAGTAGAAGCAAAGTGCTATTTTAGTTAAGAGAAATTATGGGTATAGAAGGGAAAGAACATTTAATGAACACCTCCTATATACCAAGCCTTGTACTAGCTGCTTTCACAGACCCAATCGCATTTAATTCTCAAAACAATCCTGTGAAAGAGGTATTAAATTCATTTAATGGGTGGGAGAACTCAAACCTAGGGCTAGAGGGTGACAGGCCACACAACAGATTTAGCATTCCAACTCAGGCCCAACTCATCCTAAAGCCCATGCTCTTTATACTCCACCATGTTAATTTCTGCTCATTCCACTTAGGGGAGTCAGAAAAATCTTTGCAGAGGAAGCTAATACTTGAGCTAAACCTTGAAGGATGGAGTAGATTTGCCAGGGGCTGAGAAAGGATGGAGAAAGGCTGTATAGGCTGAGAGACTAGCATGGGCAATAACACAGAGTGAATCCATGTCCCTCCAAAAGGGACAAAACACAATACTTCTGCTGTGGCTCAGATGCCAACTTCTTGAAATAAAGAAGGCAGCTGAGATCAAGCTATGGTACCTGACTCAGCCCTAGAAAGCAGGACAAGGTTGTTACAAGACTCCCTTGTACACTCCGTGTATGCAGCTTTGTTCTCTCTGGGTAACTCCAGACTGCCACAGGCACGGTGACAGTCACTGAACCCTGTTTCACAGGCACAGGGGTCATGAATAGACAATGCACATCTCCAGACACTTCAAGATTGCTCAGCAGCATTCTGGGGTAGCCAGAACACACAGGCAGCTGTCCTTACACCCCAGAGGAAAGTTAAACAAGCTGGCAGAAGGCTTTAAAATCTCGACCCACCTGCTCCTCTCCCCCAGTTCCATAGTGATAGGACATATATGCCATCATCACCTGAATCTAAAGTTCTCAGACTCTCAGGGCACCTGGGTGGCTCAGTTGGTTAAGTGTCCAACTTCAGCTCAGGTCATGATCTCAAGTTTTGAGTTCAAGCCCCGTGTTGGGCTCTGTGCTGACAGCTCAGAGCCTGGAGCCTGCTTCAGAGTCTGTGTCCCTCTCTCAGCCCCTCTTCCACTGGGGCTCTGTCTCTCTAAAATAAATAAAAGGTTTAAAAAAAATTAAAATTCTCAGACTCTCAAGAGGGGTCTTTTTGGTTTTTTGGATGGTAGTAACCAGAGAGTGCACTATAATCCTCACAAAGTCCAAGGTTCAAAGTCTGAGAGACTTACTCAAATTGGGTTATGGACAGTGGGTGAGACAAAGAATTAGTAAGAAGGTTTTCAATGAAGACAGGCATCCAAATGAATCTTCCAAGTTTGTTGTTGTTGTTGTTTTTTTTAAGTTTATTTATTTCTTTTGAGAGAGAGAGAGCAAGCAGCGTAGGAGCAGAGAGACAGAGAGGGAAGAGAGAGAGAATCCCAAGCAGACTCCACACCATCAGTGCAGAGCTTGATGTGGGGCTTGAACTCATGAACCATGAGATCATAACCTGAGCTGAAACCAAGAGTCAGACACTTCCAACTTATAGAGGTACAGATCTGAAACATTTTTGGAACTCTTGCATGGAAGGGTTTTTAGAGTCAGTTTGTGAACTGCTGTGTCCTACCCCCAGCAAGTCTCATTATTCTAAGCCACATCTTATTTCTCATTTTTACTTTTTAACTGAAAGGAATGGTCTCTAACTTGACCACCCACTTACTCAACAATTCAGCATTTTGGCCCTGGATGACCTCTGGCTGTTTACAAAATTCAAAAAGGATCAGGACTTTCCACTATGAAGATATCTGAGGTAACTTGTTATTGACACACCCTCCAGAGCATGCCCTTTCCCAAGTCTTGAGAAACTCAAAGCCACTGAATGAACACTTACTTAGAATCTGCTTTGTGCTAGGCTCCAGGAGCACAAAATCAAGACCCCTACTCCCTTTTCTCATACCCACCTGGTTCCACCTTCCAAATGTTTCTCTAATCCTTCCCTGTCTTTCACCACAGCCTGAGTTCAGGTCTTTGGCTTCTTTTCCCTATCTACCACACAGTCTTAGCTGGCTCACTCAGACTCCCCAGTGTCCACAGAAGAAAAGGCTCAATTGTTTAGCATGGCACTCCTGTAATAGATTCCATCTTATCCCACCTCTCAGAAGATGTGCACTTTCCATTATCTCTACCACTACTCCCTTCCCCATTGGCTCCTTCCAAGTATTATTTAAATTAGTTCAAGTCTTTCCCATTAAAAAAAAAATCTGGATTCCATTTTCTTCTCTAGCTACCACCCTTCTTCCCCTTCACAGCCACACATATTAAAAACCTGTCTACACATCACTGCTCTCATTTCCTAACTTCCCACCTGTTGCAATCTGACTTCCACCCTCACCATTTCTCTGAAACTGTCTCACCAAGGGCCAAAGTGACTGCTTATTGCTAAATTCAATGGACACACTTCAGTCATTCTTTCAGAAAATATTTATTCTATGCCAACTATGTATCCAACCCTATTCTGGGGAAAGAGCAGCAAATGAGAAAGAGATTTAACATAGATATTAAACTATAATATACTTATTTTAATTATAATTGGGGCAAGTGGTATGAAGGAGAAATCAAGTTCATAACTAGGAAAATGGGGTTGGGATAAAGCAAACAAGCATTCCTTAGGGAAATAATTTTCAAACTGAGCTCTAAAGGATGGATACGAGGGGTGCCTGGGTGGCTCAGTCGATTAAGCATCCAACTTCAGCTCAGGTCATGATCTCCCAGTTCATGCGTTCGAGTCCCACATTGGGCTCTGTGCTGGCAGCCTGGAGCCTGGAGCCTGCTTCGGATTCTCTCTCTCTCTGCCCCTCCCCTGTTCATGCTGTCTCTCTCTCTCTCTCAAAAATAAATAAAACATTAAAAACAAAAGGATGACATAAATTAACAGGCAGAGAGGAGGAGGGAAGGATAACACTGGAGATGGGAGTGGAAAGAAGACATGTGCAAAGGTCCTAAGGCAGGAACACAAAGTCCTCACATATCGTTAAAGTTGGCTATTGTCAGCTCCAAAGGATGAGGGGAACCAAGACAGGTCCCTGGCCTACTGTAGTCCTTCAACAAACTTTTACTAAAGGAATGAATGGCTGTCTACAAGGTGACCCCAAAGAACCTTTATCTCTCATCAGCAACAAAGGAATGCTCTAAATCACATCTTGATCTATTTTCTGTTTCTGCCATTCACATTCATGTTCTTGCATCCTAGCATTCACATCTTGAGCTATTCTGTGTTTAGGATACTTTACTGCCTTTTCCCTTAATCAAATTTCTATCCTTCTTTGATGGTCCCCCAAAGGCAGACACTGTTTGTTCCATTTTGTCTATACCTGCTTTACATCATTTGTTTTGTAATTATAGTTCATTATGTTTCTATTTCCTTCAGTCTCACCCTCTCTGTGTCCCCCATCCCCACTGCCAGCTCTAAAGGACAAAGACTGCATCTTGATTATCTTCAAATCTCCAGGGCCTAGCATAAAACCTGGTACAGAACAGAAACTCTTTGTGTGGCAAATCCAACTGAAATGTTGGATCCAGCTGCCAACTATGAAGGTAATTTCCAAAGATAAGCTCCAACGGTCAGCAGGGATGATTCCACTCAGTAAGTATTCAGGCTCTCAGGATGACTACCTATGGGTAAAGCCACATGTGGATGTGCAGGCCTCAGTTTATCTGTTATGCATTCACACTGTTTTTCAGTTAAAGTACCTGAGCAAGAATATTCACCCAGACCTTCAGCTTCTCAAAACCAAATACTCTTCAAAAGAATACTCGTGGCTTCTTCCCCTCCCTACAGCCCTGAAAGTTGATGATCCTTTTGCATCTTTTTTTTTTTTTTTAAAGTAGGCTCTACACCCAATGTGGAGCCCAGTGTGGGGCTCAAACTCACAACCCTGAGATCAAGACCTGAGCCAAGATCAAGAATAGGACACTTAACTGAACCACCCAGACAGCCCCAACTTTTTTTTCAAGTAGGCTCTACACCCATATGGGACTTGAACTCATGACCCCGAGATCAAGAGTTGCATGCTCCACTGACTGAGCCAGCCAGGCATCCCAACTCTCTTACAACCTTTATTCTAAGAAATGAAAGAGAAATATAATAATACAAAGACCTAGCAATTTCTGTGAGGCCCAATGAAAAACCCATCCAGAATCCAGTCTGCCTGGGAAATATTTCCTCTCAGAAAATACCTCATTGTACCAGGACATTTACTCTCTCCCTCCATAGTGTTTATCTCTCATATTTGCAGACTTATCAACAGTGGCTACTGATTGTCAGAGGCCAGAAAGGGAGTTTGATTAAGTAAATGTCCCCAGTAGCCTCAAAACAATAAGGGGCCCTTATTAAGTGTTTAATAATCAGAAAACTGTACCTTCACAGTTACTATTGGAATTTGTTGCTTTTAAGAAGTTGTGAATGTGCCATGCAAAGGGGGTGAGAATTACAACAAATGGTTCATTACAAAGGTTCTCATCTTCAGGATCTTTTGAATCCTGGTACAAAATATATTCAGTTTAAAAATATATATATATAAAATCAATTTACATATGCTTCTCTCCCCCAACTTAATAACTGATGATGTGATTCTCAAATAATCTATGAATTCACTGGGGCAGGCACTAGGATGACAGGATGGTAAGGCTGGAAGGGCCTTTAAAAATCATCTACTCTAGCCCAATCCTTTCATTTTTTTGAAAGAAAAATGGGCTTGAAGAAGGAGAGTCAAGTTGCCTAACCATCAGAAAGCTGGTCCGAGAGGGGCTCAAACCCAAGTTCTGAAACTACCAGACCAGTTGCATTTTTATTATTGTATGCAGCCTTAGACAAGTTAGGACTTGCTTAAGACTACACGGTTATTCAGTGGAAGGGCTCAGCCTGGTACTCCAGCCCACAGCCAGTGCATTTCCCACAAGACACTAACATTCCCCTTAATCTTGGTCTAAGAGCTGGGTTTCTGCAAACTAGTCCTTTTCAGACTTCAAAGTGGTGAGAAATTTCCAGGTACTAAAAGCTCATGAGACCATAAAGCCTAACCTGAACCAACATGCACAGATCCTGTCCTTTCATTTGAGAAAAATCTTTGATGCTTCTCATGTTCCACTAGACAATGAGAACCAGGAACAAAACCAGCCAATTCAGTGCAGCACAAAACAACAAGGATGGTAACTGCTGTGCCCCCCTGGGAACTGGCAGGTCAGGTGTATAAATCCCACTTGTTCCAGGATAAAGCAGGAAGCAGAGGGGCAGGGCAGCAACTGGTGATGAGCAGCCAAGAGAGAAAAGATCACCCTTTAATGAAGTAAGTACCAACAAGACTAACAGTATGATTAACGTTCCTCCAGATACTCTCCCCTATATCCCAAAGATTTTTCCTCTGCACTAGCTTCCAAATATTACCAAGGGGAGTGTCTATAGAAGAAATATGACATGATTTTTAAAGGACTTTCTGGACTTCTCTGAACCTTAGATTCTTCTTTCATAAGAAGTGGGATCAAATTATTTCTTCTAGCTCTGAGTCAGTGACACCAAATGAGGGTCTCTCATTTTGCAGGTTAAGGCACATACACAGACATCTCAGAAGGTTGATTTTTGCTGTTGTTTCCATCTGCCCTTTAGTAGTAAGGGTCAACCAGAAGAGCTGGAGTAACCTAGGTGTGAAACCTGGTTCTGTGTCCTTGGGCAAATTATTTAACCTCTCTGAGCTTGTCTCCCTTAATCTTTAAAAAGAGAATAACTGGGGCACCTGGGTGGCTCAGTCGGTTAAGCGTCCGACTTCAGCTCAGGTCATGATCTCACAGTCCGTGAGTTTGAGCCCCGATTCGGGCTCTGTGCTGACAGCTCAGAGCCTGGAGCCCATTTCAGATTCTGTGTCTTCCTCTCTCTCTGCCCCTCCCCTGTTCATGCTCTGTCTCTCTCTGTCTCAAAAATAAATAAACGTTAAAAAAATTAAAAAAAAATAAATAAAATAAAAAGAGAATAACCATCTATACCTTATAGGATTCCCAAGAGGATTAAGAGAAATAACTAAATATATGTGAAAATACTTCCTGCAGTGCCTGACACTTGGTTGGCAACTGAAAGCTTTTCTTCTTTCTTTCATGTATATCTAGGGGGTTGGCAAGGGAAAAGGTTGAGTTGAATTACACTAACCTCTAAAATCTGAAGGGAACATTTTCAAAACAAATTCAGCAAATTTTTTCTACGTGCCCATGTGCAAGACAAAGACTATGTCATGAACTTCTGGGGCCCTTGGTGAGTACTCATGCAGGTGACAGAGACAAGGGGATATGTACAGAAATAACACGTCAGAGAGGGACAAACCAGTTGCTGGGAGCAGGGCAAACTTAGTAGGGTAATAGGATACTTGGTAGAGAAACAAGTGAGACAGATGGTTCCTGTGGCTTTCCAGCACTCAGGTTCTCACTTCCAACCATAAGTCTACTTAGCTGTGAATGAATAGGCATTTTCTTATCAGAGAACTGGTTAACCAATTAATACATTCCCAAACAGTAGTTCTCTACTCATTGTCAAAGATAGAGGGAAAAAAATTAACTACTTTGAGTCCTTACAATGTGCCTGGTGGTGTTCTAAGCACTATGCAAACATGAACTAATCAAATATAAAGATCCTATAAGATGAAGACTAGTATTGAAGGATCATTATTGTTCCCATTTTATGAAGAGAAAATTGAAATGCTCAATTAACAAGTATTAGATCTGAGTTTAGACCACAGGTCTGCTAACTCCAAAGTCTATGTCTTTATATTTAGATTTTCTTCCCTAGGAAAAGGAAATTACAGGCAGAAAGACTTGACATAGAATGCCAGGGTGGATGATCAAAGTATATTCTAAGAGAACTCGGCAATGGTTTCATGTTCTAGCTACTGTTGGGTATAGATTAATAGGTAAAAGAGTCTAATTCTTGCTACTATATAAACAAAGTCAACCGTGAGAAGGAAGATAGGCTTGTAAGAGAATGCTAGAGCTCTAGGTCCTCTCACTGAAATGCCAAACTGATCCTGCATACACACAAACTGATCCTGCATCTGTTCCTAATATGCCCCTGAACCCTAGCCCTTCCAGGTTGCAGGTAATTCCTGTGGTCAATGCCCTCTTCTCCATTCCTATCACTAACACTCCACCTCAGGGCCCACTGTATCACCCCCAGATTGGTGCCTTCCTTACTCTTGTCCAATCTATCATGCCCACCAATGCCAAATTGATACACACAAAATACACACATCATCATGTTCTCTGCCTCTAAACCTATGGTCTCTACTGTAGTCTGAAAAATTCCACAAATCTAGCATTAAACCCTCCGCAGTCTGGCTTTACCTACCCTCTCAGCTTTATCTTTCACTTCCTGTAACTGCCCCATTTCTCCATTCTTGCCTCTATCACCCACATCAATTCACCATCCCTTTTGAGAACCTTGAAACTTGCCCAGCTATGCTTCCTACTTCCAGTTTCTTCCCTACCAGGATATCATACTGCACCCTCACCCCCACCACTTTTAATCTACCCAAGACTTCTCAAATTTTACCTCCTAGAAGTATCTCCTGACCAAATCTGGTAGCCACCCTGGACACCTTGCTGTTGTTCAAACATGCCAAGTACATTCCGGGCTCAGGGCCTTTGCTCATTCCCTTCTATTCCCAACACCTGAAATGTTCTTCCCTCAGATATCCAAATGGCTTACTCCCTTCCTTCATTTCTCTGCTTCGATGTCATTAATCAGGGAGGCTACCCTTCCCTGACCTCCAACTGTTCCTATGACTTTATCCTACTTTATTTCTCTTCAGAGGATTTATCCCTGATGTTTGATATTCATAATATTTACATACTGTCTATCTCTTCCATCAGAATACACACTCTGAGGGGTACGTTGATGGCTTAGTTAGTTGAGTGTCCCACTTTGGCTCAGGTTGTGATCTCACAGTTCCATTAGTGATTTAGACCCCCACATTGGGCTTGCTGCTGTCAGCCGGTCAGCGCAGAGCCCACTTCAGATCCTCTGTCCACCTCTCTCTCTTCCCCTCCACCACTTGCGCTCTCCCCAAAATAAATAAATACTTTAAAAAAAAAAAAAAAAGAACATATACACATACTCTGTTAGGGAAGGGATTTGGTCTGTTTTGTTTCCTGTTGTTTCCCCCAGGGCCTAGAAGTGCCTGGCACATAATATGAATTCAATATATATTTGTGGAATGGATGCATGAATAGAGTTCTCCAACATCTTTTAAATTCCATAATGTTATCACACACAGGCCTTCTAAAAATTTGTCCTGATTTGCCCATTTTTTTCTTAATTACTCTCAACTGACAGTGAATTTCTCAAAGGCACAAACCACATATTATCCATTTCTACAAATATTTATGAAGGACTTATTATGTGCTATGTCTCAAGTAGCCTGGAAAATTGGAAAGAGCACTGGAGGAGAAATCCTAGTTTAGTTCTGACTCTACCATTAGTTGAGTGACCCTAGACAAATCCATTTTTCCCCCTGGGCCTCAGTTTCTTCATACATGAAACAAGGAGAGTAACATTATCAAGTCTCTCCTGGCTCTAGCATCTGTTAAAATTTATAAGAGGTAAAACTTGGCCCAGCCCAGTGCCTTAGACATCACAGTACTCAGTAAATATTTGGTTTCTTTGTTGTTGATTCTCCCGTTACACAGGAATCTGAGTTGTCTTGGAACAGTTCAGACAGAACAAGTAAAAGTTTAAGCCCCACTTCCTTCTGACTCCACAGGATAATCTCATTCTAATGTTTGTGATAATAAAGAATTCTGGTGTTTGTGAGAGGACAAAGCACTGAATTTGAAGTTGGAAAATATGAATTCTGATCACCGCCATTTACTTGGCCGTACAACCTTGAACAAGTCATTTCTGAGCCTTAGTCTCCCCATCCATAAAAAAAGACATATTGGCCTACTCACAGCTCTTCATAGGCACCTTTTAATGCTGCTCCATCTACCTGGAATGTTCTTTGCCCTTTCTTTGCTGGACTTACTCTCTACTTATTCTCAAGGATCAGCATAAACTTGCTTTTTAAAAGAAAAGTGTCTTCTTGCCACTCTCCTCACCCGTGGTGTACTCTTACAGCACTTACTTCCACTGTTTATCTCAAACTATTATAGCATTTATTTCTATTATTACCTCAATTATTTACTATCCGTCTCTAAGGCTGTATCCACCACAAAGGCAAGGACTGTATCCATTTTGTTCATCATTATACTACTCAGTGCTTGCATAAGCACAAAAGTATCCCACAGATATTCTAATGGACAAATGTCTAAACTAATACACCTAGACACTTTAATGCCTCTACAAAGCTTTTTGGTTCACTCAGAGAAATCTAATAAACACTTATTGCACTCTAAGATCTTTTACAAGTTTCTGAGAATCAAGGTTCGAGACAGGTAACTGACATACATGGAGGTTAGAAAAAAAGTCACTGGAAATCATTTGAACTGAAAAACTCTGGAAGCTTAAAAAAAAAAAAAAATCAGAGAGAAAGGGACAGGGAACATTTTTACTCCTAGTCTTCTCCAGAAGCCTATTATCCAGAATGAAGAGAAAAATCCCAAGCTTCCATGGTAAGGAAATGACCCATTGGTGGCCTGGTCCTTGTATTCAGGATGGAGGAAGTGACTGTCCACAGGCTGAAAGCCAGGAAATGGGGGCAGATATCCAAGACAGCCTCCCTCCCTCCACCATTCCCTTCTGTCACCTCTAGAAAGCTTCTGGATGCTGACCCTGGTCGACCTAGAGGCTGGGCCTCCCACACAGGTGGCTGGGAAACAGAGGCAACAGAAAGTCCTAGTGCAGGGGGACAGGCCAGGAGGGCAGGAAGCTGCAGGGTAGTGCGTGAGGTGACCGAGAGGGGACTGTAGGCTCAGCTAATCTAACTCTGAAGCTACCCTTTACCTTTGGACAACTCTTCGCTCTAAGAGGCGTTTGGCCACATTCTTCTCCTGTCTCAGAGAGGCCAAGGGAAGACCCAGCTCCCATGGAGGGTCCAGAACCCGAAGTGGCCTACCTTCCCCCGGAAGAATGCTTCACTCTCTGCCTAACCCCTAATCCATGTCCTAAACCCCAAGGGAGCCCACACTCCCAGCTTCCTGCAAAGAGCCCTAAGACCTGCCTAAGATCACAGGCACCAAGATACCCGTGAGACGCCCTGGATCCGGTCAGAAGTCACAACTATCCTCATTTCCCACAGAAAACCCAGAACCCAGGGTAACTCTCCATCCCCATATAACTGGCCCAAACCCTGAGAATCCCTTCCTTACTCTCCATATTCCACAAAGCCCTCACTCCAAGAGAACTCAGGCCCCAGCTTTCTTAGAAAGAATTTTATTTTTTTTTTTTAAGTTTTTGATTTATTTATTTTGAGTGAGAGAGACAGAGAGAGAGAGAGACAGAGAGAGAGAGAGAGAGAGAAAGAATATGAACCCCGAGCAGGCTCGGCACAGTCAGCGCAGAGCTCAATGCGGGGCTCAAACTCCCCAACCGTGAGAACATGACTTGAGCCAAAACCCAGAGTCGGAGGCTTAACCGACTGCGCCACCCAGGCGCCCCCTTAGAAAGTTTTCATTTGGGGACCTGCGGCCGCCAGATTCACAAAAAAAAAGCTGGTTCCCTCACAGAGCCCAGCATCCCTTCCTCGAGGGACCTCAACCCTCAGCAGCCCAACCCGCATATCCCTCGCATCCTTCTGTCTTCGGCCCCCCAATTCCCGAAGCCCCACAACCTCCGAGTCCTCGGGGAGCGTTGTGCTCACTTCCCCAGTTCTCCTGCTAAAGTGCCGGGGTCCATGGGGGTCCACTCAGCCCGAAACTCCCGAAGGGAGCTACCAGCTCCCTTCAGGCGTCCTGGGCCCGGGCTTCCGAGATAACGGCGGAACAGAACGGCGCGGCCCTTCCTTACCGGACTGCGCGGCCATGGTTCCGGGGACGCGGAAATGGGGAGGAGGTGGTGGGGACTACAGCAACTCCTCTCAACTCTCGCAGCCGCCTCAGGCGCGGGAGGACCGCGGCCCCCCGGCGCAAGCTGGATGCACCGCCTACGGCGCCCGGGGAGGACCAAACCGCACCTGGCACGGGGGCCCGCCCGCCGACGCCCCGCCCCGCTGACGCCAGGCCACGCCCCCTGACTCGGGCTCTGTGGGGGCCCTGGTGCCTCCCAGAGAGAGCGACGCCTTTTGTTGAGTGCCTGGGCTGGTAAGGGTGATTGTCCGCGGCCGTGAGGTGGTTTGTCAGCATAGTCCCCGGGACTCCTGGGAGGTCTCAACAGGAGATCCTCAGCCCATTTTACAGATGGGGGCAGCTGAGGACCCGAGGAAAGAAGTTCTATTACCTCAAAATGGCTCAGCTCACTAGGAGCAGAGGTGAGATGGGAACCCAGGTCGCCTAACTCCCAGGCAAAAGCTCTTTCTAGTAGAGTGTTTAAGACCAAGAATATGAATATGGAGGGGCGCCTGTCTGGCTCAGTCATTAGAGCATTCCATTCTTGATCTTGGGGTTGTAAATTCGAGCTCCGTGTTGGGTGTAGAGATTGCTTAAAAATAAAAATCTTAAAAAAAAAAAAAAAGGAATATGAATATGGAGAAGCTACTCCACAAATAACTTTGGGGATTTAGAGTGGACTTTTCTTAGGCTTCCAGCTCAAAGAAGCCACTTATCTGCCCCCACTGTGAGTAAGCTGGCATTTAGTAGATAATCTCTAGGTCAAAGATGGTGTGAAGGTGGTGCAACCAGCATTCTAGGGGCAGATTCTTATCGGGGCCAAACAGGTATATAAATAAATGCAGCACACCAGATCTTCCAAATTTTCAAGACAAGCCCAAACTCCAGGTATTTAGGTGAATTTTCCCACTTTTTAAAATGTTGGTAATATTCAGAAGTTCTAAAAATGCCATGTAGACTAAAAGGAACACACTTGTAGACTGGATTTGCTCTGCTGGCTCTTCTTTGTGGAGGAGAGAGCCCTGGACAAGGAGTTAGAACAGCAGGCTGGTTCCTGGCAGCTGCTAGCTTGCTGAGGGGCCTTGAGAACCGCTTTCTTTCACTGGGTTTGGGAGGGAATTGGGGTCCTCCATGTGACAAAGGGTGGGCTGCATCAGCAGGACCCTGCAGTCCTTCCCATCTGATTCTCCTGTGATGCGTGTTTGGCGACTGTCATTTCCTTAGACTGGATTTAGGTCATGGGAAAAGTGTCCAAATGACCAGGAAGAGGCAGGAATGGGGCCCAAGGAAATGGATCATGACACCCCCGCTAAAGACAAAGTTCAACTCTGCTGCTGTCTGGCTCCAGCACTCCAATAAGCAAAGGTGGGCACAATTCTCTTTTCTTCCTGACCTGTGTAATCCAAATAGGAAGCAGGTCAGACGTTTCTCCTCTGGGTGTGGCAGGTGGCTCCTGAAATCCTGAGTATAGAGAAAGTGCTGAGGGGGTGGGGGAGGGGATGTGCCTGACTTCCGGTAATTCCTGGGAACCCTCCAGCGGTTGGCTTTACAGTTTCTGAAGAATTTCTGGTCTGATTATAGCAACTACAGGATTGTGTGTTGAATTAAAGTGGCAGGGATCCAGGGGACTCTGACAAGCCACCTCATGGTAGGCAAAAAGGGAGCAGGGATTTTATTCACCCTACACATGCAAAGAGGTAATGCTGTATTTTGCCAGGCACACAGGCACTGGAAGCTTTGGAACCAAGACCCCTGTTTGTCTTCCCTCTCCCTCAGCCCCACAGCAAGGCACCCAGGTCTGTCTTTTCTCCCTCCTTATCCTCTCTCTTTCCACTTCTTTCCCACCTCCAGCCTCATGGTGTTCACTAGCAGGGAGTAGGGGGATAACCAACTCCCCCAAGTTCCTTCCAGGGAAGTTTAGGTAACTCTTGAGAAATGCAAATTGAAATGTAAAGAAAGAAAATAGCAATCTGTAGAAATGTATAACCAAAAGATATCTTTCCAGTATAGGCCCAAAGAATATTCCAAGATCACTTGTGAACTCCAGGGGGATTTCCGGAAGACAGAAAATCCTGGGTAGGGAGAAGATGTGAGTTTCTAGCACCCAAGTCACCCGTTCACACTTTGATTACCCCACCATAGTTTGGTCAGTCCCTAAGGCCAGATCCTGCTGACTGACAATCAACTCTTTGGACCTATAGAAATGGGAACCTGGACACTGAAAAACACCTGAAGGTTCTGACTCTGCCATCCTGAGGGAACGGGTCTACTGATTCCCAGCTACACCTTCCGATTGTCACCTATACTTTCATCAAATTGAGCCTGTCTTTGGCCTCTAGTCTCTCCACTCCTAGAATCAGTCCCATCCAAGAGCAACTGATTAATCCTCCAGAATTATGTGTCTGCTCAAAAACCTTCAATAGCTCCCTGTTGCCAACAAAACAAAGGCTAAATCAGGCCCTCATGAGTGAACTACATCTCACTTTGCAGGCTTTTCTCCTACTCCCTTCACTCCAGAACTGTTTTTCCAGAATACATTCTGCCCTTGTACCACTCTACCATTTCCCTCCGTGTTCTTTGTAATTTTGTTGCCCCTTTCTACCTATTCTACCCTATTCTTGTTTCTAAATGCTTACCACATTATCTTCAATTATATCATTTTGCAAACCCTGTGAACTAATCTAAATCTGCACTGATACAATAGCTATTAGCACATGTGGCTATGTCAGTTAAAATGAAATAGAACTTAAAATTAAGTTCCTCAGTCTACTAGCCACATTTCATGTGCTTGCTAGCCACATGTGCCTAGTGGTTACTGTGTTGGACAGTCCAGATAGAGAACATCTCCATCATGGCAGAAAGTCCTGTTTTAGACAATGATCAGTAAGGGCTGCTAACATCACAAAAAGGGACTGCCAGGCATCATGTGCCTCGTGAAATGATGCAACAAGAGGTATATAGTACCATTTATGACATAGTCTTACTAAATACCCAAGCCTGAACCTGGTCAAGCTTCTGGATTTAACAATTTACAGGAAATACAAGAGTAAGAGGAGCTTATTAACACCACAGTGATGCATATAGCAAAACTGAAGCTGTGGGAAACTCAATAGGACAAATGACAGATAAACTGCGGGGTGCCTGGGTGGTTCAGTTGGTTAAGTATCCGACTTCGGCTCAGGTCATGATATCACAGTTCATGGGTTTCAGCCCTGTGTTGGGCTCTGTGTTGACAACTCAGAGCCTGGAGCCTGCTTCAGATTCTATGTTTCCCGCTCTCTCTGCTCCTCCCCCACTTGCACTCTGTCTCGCTTTCAAAGATAAATAAACATTAAATTAAAAAAAACATGTAAACTGCAGAAGTAAGAAAAGAGGAACCTATGGATGTAGTAAGAGACTTAGGAGACCTCCAATAGCAAGATATGGATCTGATTTGGATCTTAATGCAAGCAAACTGAACAAAAAAGTTGAGACAGCTAGGAAAATTTGATCAATGATTGGATATATGATGACATTAAGGAATTATTGTTAATTTTTTCAGGTACATAAAATAGTATTTTGGTTGTTTTTGAAAATCCTTGAGATGCATATTTGAAATACTTAATAGATGGCATAGGACTAGGATTTGCTTCAAAATAGTCCAGGCAAGAGAAAGGGAGCAGTATGAGGGTGGGGACAAAACAGGATTGGACAGGAATTGATGGTTATTGGGGTTGGGTCATAGGTATGTAGAGGCTTTACTGTCCTATTCTACTTCAGTGCATGTTTTGTTTTCCATCTCTTATTGGGCTTATGAGTTCTTGGAGATCCCTGATCTTTGCATTTCCTATCATATCTTAGTGCTGTTCAACTTGATTAAAGCCTTAGGTCAAAGTGGAAGAGAGGGAGAAAAGAGACCTTTTCAGAGGGATGACCTTGTAGCTCTAGTGTGTGTGTGTGTGTGGGGGGGGGGGGGGTGGGTGGAGCCTGAGGCGAGGCCAGGTCTGTAACCTATCTTCCATCTCATACTCTGCTACTGAGGAACCTTAGGGAGCTGTACATCCACTGCTCCAGGTAGAGGGCTTGGCCAGGGTCCCATCTGCCCTGTTGCAGAGCATGTGAATAACCTGTGATTGTCCTCAAGGTTCTGATTGTCCACAAGCTAAGCTCCATTGTGGTAGCCTTAAGCTTAGGAATTCCATACACTTGTCAGGACTGGGGCTGTCAGGTTACATCTTGGGTAGGACTGTATATGCACCCAGTCCTCTAGCCTGTGCTTCTCATCCCTAATTATCGATGCCTGCCTGAAGACTGCTCCTCATTGTGACATTCCCACGTATGCAGAAGTGTTTCCCAGAGGCCAAATCAGTGTGATTACTCCCCAACCCATTCATGCTCCCCCCCCCCCCCCAATTACACAGACAAGTCCACAGCTCACAGTAATGTAAAACCATTTGTTTAATTCTAAATCAAATCACTTTCACAACAGTGAAAATTAGTGACTGGTCAAGATGTGCCACTTTACATGGTGTCATTTTCTGACTGCGGTCGGGACCTGGTCCTAATCCACAAAGGGGGCAGGGGTGGGGGGGGGGGCGGGCTGGACGCCAACATAGAAAACACACAAAAGAAACGAAAACTGCCTTGGCAGAGGGGCAAGGTGGTGAGCCTGCAGAGGGGTGGTGGGAAGGGAGTTTCCTGTTGGGGCTGAGCCAGCAGTCCCAAGTTGGCTCTCCTGCCCCAGCTCCCAGTAGAGGGTGAGTGGGGGGCCTAGAAGGTTCAAAATCAAAGGGTATATGGCCAACCTGGCTTTGCTCACAGGTTCCTGGGATGCCTTTGCTGGTGAAGTTCTCCTGGGCTCACTCTACTTCGTCAAAGAGTCCCAATAATTTGTCTTCCTACCCACAACCCTTTTTTAACTTTTCTTCTGGAAACCCATTTCTGCTGGGCCCATCTATCTGAAGTCCTCTCTCTCACCACTAGGTGGGGCTACTGCACTGAGCAATCTCACCAATTCACCTGTGCTGAGAGGTTGGGGTCCCTCTGACTTTTGGGATTTCCAGGAGGTGATAAAAAGAGCACTCTTGAGTGGGTGTCCCAAGAATGTTTAAAATCCATCAGGGACACTGTAAAGCTGGTAGCTTAGTCCTACCAAATGGATTCGGCAAATGAACCACCTTTTCAACACTTAACGTTTTGTCTGATTAAACACTGAACTCTGGCATTGACAGGTACAGAAGGGAAGGGGTGGGGGCTGTGGACAGGAGAGGAGGACTTCCCCTGTCTTCCTCAAGGTCTTGGTTTCCACATGCTATGCAGAGCCACAGCTGGAAAAAAGCACTAGGTGGGGCTTTCTACCACTTATTGGCTATGGCTAGGGGTGAGCCAGGTGCAATGTGGACTGGTAAAGTGACAGAGAGGCCCCCAGAGGAAGTCCATCTTCCACGACCCCTGGGATCTCCTGGAAGAGGCTGAGTTTCTAGGAAAAGGCCTGACCAGGAGAGTGAGAACCATTCCACAAGTGAACTGTCCTCCTGCCTGGAACCACTCCCTCAATCAGATTCTGAGGAAAAAGTTTGTGAACTAGAAAAACAAGTCAAGGGCTTGGGAAAATGACTCCCCTGGAAATTTCCTGGGGAAAACCACACCATGTCATCGTGCTGAGGCTCTCTAGGCCCTGCTGTCTGGCATTAAAAATCATCAAGGGCTGCCTGCTCCACAGTTGCATGATTCCCTGGTTTTAGTACACATACAAGGAGTTTTCAGGGGTATCCACCAAGCCATACCCAAATCAGGGTCCTATGCGGATCTCCCCACTCCTGCTTCTTCATAAAGGACAATTTGGCTTCTGGGGAAGATGGTCTTCAACATGCGCTGACTTGACAAAGCCCCCAGTTCCCGTTGGGTGGGTCTGAGAGGACGCACTTGGAGCTTTTGTAGGCTTGGGGAAAGGGCTGCTTGTTCAGTTCCTACATCAGAGCTCCAAATCCCATCAGAGTCCCAATGGCAGGTCTTTCCTAATGCACAGTCCTGGCTTCAGCAGCAGTCTCGGCTGTGTGTCCTCTGGCAGAGAGGCGCAGATGCACGTATTTTTGGGGGGAGAGAGGATGGGAAATCTGTGAGTGAAACCACATGTCTCTGGGGATAATACACACCAGGAAACCAGGAGGTCATTCAAGCCACTCTCTGGAGCCAGAGACTGAGCATGGCCCAGAGCCAATGAAAGATCTTTGGCTCTCTGGTGAATTCATGAAGTGACTCCAGCTTTAGATGCTGCAATTATGATCTTTATAGGACAGCAATTTCTTGCATTTCTGCTAAGGAGGAGGAGGAAATAGAACACAGTAGCACTGGGATCTGGAGCCTCACTATATGCGGAGTCCCACTGATTTTGGAAGCCACTTACCAAGGGGTATTTAAAGAGATGAAAGAAAGTTTCTATTTGGTTCATCCCTTTGTTTTTGTAATATTAAATTCAGGTAAAATTGTACTGACAATTTCTCTTTTCCTGCCTCTTCCCTGTGCAGAGTCAGGACCTGCTAAGCTGGTTGGAACACGACTTCATGGTGTAACTCATGAGAGACGACTCAATGCCAAGACTGAGGTTACAGCAGGGTGTTTACAGCAGTGGCCATACTCCAGAGTCCTTGACAACAGGTCTTGAGTCCCAAACCTCTGATGGAGAAGCAAAACTCCTTGATGTGTTACTGACCCCACCGATTCCAGGGGTCAGGATTAGCCAGGGAGCCAAACATAGAGAGTGGGTGTGGCATGTCACCAGTCCAGAGGCCCTGCCATGGATATAGGCTGGGACCCAGCATTAGGCAATCAACAGCCAGAACATGATCACCAGGGCCACAAACAGGAAGAGGCGTGATAGGAACTGCTCATCCACATACTGGGGTGTTCCAGGGACAGCTGGAGAGAAAGGAGGGAGAAGAGAGGCTGTCAGAACACTGCAGCTGTGTGCACTGCCTGTCTGGGCCAGAATTGAGAACATCAATCTTCATCTCTTTAGAACAGAACTCTGCACACTAAAAAGATTTCCAAACCCCAAATAACATCAGGCAAAACAAAACTTGAATTCTGAAGATATGTGGAATAATACAACAATGAGGACAAGGTCTCCAATTTATCCTAAGAGAGTCTGGTCTGCAGATGTACATAAAACAGGAAGCTCTTGGAGGAAATAATAAAAGAAAAGCTGCTGTTAAGCCTCTTCTGTGTGCTAAGTGTTTTGTACACACACCTTGCTGGGTATTATTATTCCCATTTTGTGTAAGTAGAAACTGAAGCACAGGTATGAGGTGACCTGCCCAAGATCACAAAGTTCACAAGTTAGTGGCAGAGCCCCAGTCATGCTCTCAGCCTCTCTGCATGCTGCCTTGAGTCACAGAGTCTCTAGATTCTGGCACTGTTGAGCATGGAGGGGTCTTAGCCCCACACAGAGTGCCTTCCTTTTCTAGAGGATAGAACTAGGGCCCAGACAAGGCAAAATGGCTTGTCTCTTCTATCACACAGCAAACTAGGGACAGAACTGGGCCTCCACTCCTCCCTGCTTTGAGAAAAGCTATGTAGGGCTCCCTGTCCAGACTTTGGGGGAATGAGTGTACGAAAACCAATCCAGGATGGGCAAACATATCAAACATGATAAAGGAAAACTGTGATTGTAGCATGGGGATAAAGTGATCTCTGGATCAGTCTAGTCTGGCTATAGAGCTCTCTTTAACTGAGGAACTCAGGTTGAGCCCTGGACCAGGAAGAAGGGAAGGAAGCTGCCAAGCAGGTTCTTACTGCCTCTACAGGGCCCTGTTCCTCCTTCAGGGAAGGGTACACCCTGCCCTGTGGGGTCTCCTTCCTTTGAGAAAATATGTAAATGAAGGAGAAACCTTTGAGGTGAAGGAGGTACAAAGGGCATTCCAAGATTTCTTGGTGCTATACTATTCCCCAGACAGGTGCTCTGATGATTCATGCAGGCAGGCAGTCAACAAAGACTTACTGATTGCCTGCTATATGCCAAGCATCAGGGTAAAGGCCAAAGAAAACTGGGATGACCCAGGAGTAGGTTTCTGTCCCTAAGAGCATAAGCTTCTGGCCAGGAACCACACACTGGTTCCTTCTGCAAATACACTGAGTCCATCGCAAATGAGGCTCCAATAAGTACAAGCAGAATTCAACCAACTTCAGCACCTCTGCAGATTACATGGTAAGGATCTTGGCTCTGGTGTCAGATTGGGATAAAGTACAGGGTACCCACCTTGCTGCCTAGTTCTACATGGAATGCAGCTGGTACCTTTAAGCTGGCTGGAAAGAGAAAGGTAGTAGCAGGTAACAGACCTAGAAAGAGTTATCAAAGGGAAGGGACGTGGGACCAGCCTCATGTGTATCCTGAGGGAAGCTGGACAGAGATGCCAGAGAATAGAGAGGCCCTGAATCCTGGTGGGTTGCCTCACTCTTCCCTGCCCCCAAATGGTGAAAGTGGGGGATACGTGAACAGGATGAGGCTTTTCTTCAGCTAGATATACTAGGCATTATTTTATTCTTTTTCATTTTATAGGCACATAGTATGTCTTGGGAAACATACTGAGCATTTTCTGATTTGTGAAACGGAGCTAGCTAATTGCACACCCATCCCACAGGTGTACACAGGCTTGTGGTGAGGATCCCCTGGGTTTGTGATGGCAAATATTTTGAACATGCCTAATATTTGACGGGTGTGCAATATCATTATGACTACCAGTAATCTGGAAAGAGTTCACATTTTGAAAAGCCTAAACTTCCAAGCAGTGACAATTATCTGTAATCTTCATACTAATGAATTCCAAGGAGCCTCCAAGCAGGATTACCAAGGAGATAGGGTCTTACCTGGAGGAGGCCGCCCATCATTTATATTAAATGCTGTGGCAAATATCCCAAAGGGAAATGCCCCAATTCCAAAAGACATCTGGAAGCCACCATCTCCAAATCCAAATCCTTGAAATCCCTGTGTGGAAGAAGTGCAATTCAGAAGAACGAATACATTTCTCCTGCACCTGTCAAACATGTCACCTGCAGGTGGCACCTGCCTCTCCTCCCTATCCTCTGCCACCTGTTTCCAAAGGGGGAGGGACATCTTTTCCTCCCATCTAGACCCCAAGGCAGAGGAACCCTGAGGTTCCCCTAAGGAACCCTGGCCCCGCTAGCCTTCAAGGAGTCCCAGCCAAGGAATTGTGAATGCCAGAAAGGCCTGGTCCCGGTCCAAAGTAAAACAGTCTGCTAATGCAAGTCAGGGTTCTTAGAGCGCCAGTTTTTTCCCCAGAATCCCACACTAGTCAGTAAAATTTTCTACATGCTTTATAATAGCAAAATTGGCAACAATCCGTACACCCACATTATTGGTAATAGCAAAAAAGTGGAACCCTAATTAACCGACAATGGAGGTTATGATCAAAATCTTGATACATGCTCTCTAAAGACCATTATGTTGATAGTGCAGCAACACAGAAAAGCTCTTGTGACCAAGTTATCAAACAAAACTGAACACTATGGTCACAAGTACATGACAACATGTAGGTATGTGAACAAGATACAGGTAAGTATTTTCCCTCAAAATTTTCTTTTAATATTTTTACAAAGAATTTTAAAAAATGTAAAATACTTTATTTTTTTTCTGATTACAAAAGTATATATGCTTGTTATAAGAAACTTATACATTAGAAGAATAGTGGACATAGAAAGTCAGAGGTCTCTTCATTCACCATTTCAAGGCCATGCTCTCTCCAATAAACACTGTTACCAGTTTGGCATATTATCCTCAGCTTTCCCCCCATAACATGTTCTACACTGCATCGTCTTTCATATGAAAAGACTCAGTAAAGGGGCACCTAGGTGGCTCAGTCGGTTAAGCATATGACTTTGGCTCAGGTCATGATCTCATGGCTTGTGAGTTCAAGCCCTATGTCAGGCTCTGTGCTGACAGCTCAGAGCCTGGAGCCTGCTTCGGATTCTGTGTCTCCCTCCCTCTCCCCCTCCCTTGCTTGTGTTCTGTCTCTCTCTCTCTCTCTCTCAAGAATAAACCTTAAAAAAAAAAAAAAGATTCAGTAAGAATTACAACACTGTGAATAAGCAACCCATTTTTTACCTTGACCAAGGTTGCACAGCTTATAAAAGGGGTAGAGTTTAGACTGGAAACTAGGTCAATATGATCTGAAAACCCATGCTCTTAATTATTGTGCACATCTTACAAAAATTTTCTCTCCTCCCCCACATCCCTGGGTAGATCCTTAGAACAAATGATTAAAAAATAATAAGAAAATTTACTGGGTCAACTGCTCTCCACAAAGAGCTCACTGGCCTTCATTTGTGAGTCTTTTGCAAGTTATGAAAGTGGCTGTTCCTTATCCCATACCGAGCAGCCTGGCATCCAGCTCCAAACTTCTTGCTGGGTGGCACTACCTATAAAACCTAACAGCAGATAAACTAAGAGAACAAATCTACAGAGAAGAAAAACAACCAGTTTTCCATCTCCTCAGTGTAGAAATGCCTCCTATTCAGACCCGGCATGGTTGAGTCTGAGGGCTCCTGGGACCGAGGCTGCCTTACCCAGAAAAGTGCAACTGTTTAATCAGGAACTACCACTTCATTGAGTGCAATCCCGAGGACTGACCTTCTGGCCTCCCTTTTAGCAACATCTATACAATCCCCTAAGTCCTTACATTTGGTGGGTATATGTTCTTGGGGCAAAGTAGACAAAAAGCATCACTGGTGGCTGTGGGTGCTTGTATATGCTGGAGGTGTGCACCACAGTAATTAAGGCCAGGGCCTATGGCTTCCTGAGGTTAGGAGCCAAAGTTCTGTTGAGAAACAGAGCCTGGAAAGGTTAAGGTGATATTACATGGTAGTCAAGGGGTAGCGCTAGGTCAGTATGTCCAACAACCTATGATCCTAATTCTTTTGGAGAAATGAAAAACTCTTGTGACCAAATTATCAGACAAAACTGAACACTATGGTCACAAGTATGCTCAGGACAATATGCTGGTAGGTGGACAAGATATAGATAAGTATTTCCCCTCAAAATTTTTCTTTTAATATTTTAATCTAGAGAAATAAAAATATACTTTTTTGGGGTTCTGGTAGTATGGATAAGTATTTTTATTTTAAAATTTCTTTAGGGGTGCCTGGGTGGCTCAGTCCGTTAAGCATCTGACTTCAGGCTCAGGTCATGATCCCACCGTTCAGGAGTTCGAGCCCCGGGTCAGGCTCTGTGCTGACACTCAGAGCCTGGAACCTGCTTTGGTTTCTGTGTATCCCTCTCTTTCTGCCCCTCCTCCGCTGCACTCTCTCTCTCTCAAAAATAAACATTTTTTAAAATTAAAAAAAATAATAACATTTAATATTTTAACTGAAAAAAAAATTTTTTTTAATTTTTTTTTAACATTTATTTATTTTTGAGACAGAGAGAGACAGAGCATGAACGGGGGAGGGGCAGAGAGAGAGGGAGACACAGAATTGGAAACAGGCTCCAGGCTCTGAGCCATCTGCCCAGAGCCTGACGCGGGGCTCGAACTCACGGACCGTGAGATCGTGACCTGAGCTGAAGTCGGACGCTTAACCGACTAAGCCACCCAGGCGCCCCTTAACTGAAAATTTTAATACTAACATCAGATTTAAATGAGCAAATTTTTTGAGCTAGTGATTCTTCTATGAATTTGTCCTGGTAAAATAACCACAAACCTGCTAAAAAGTGTATCTATAAGTTCATCAGAGTATTTTTAAAATAAAAAAAAGAAAACAGTTCAATGTTCAACAAAGGATCAAATAATGTTAAGTTCATACAACTAAATACTAAACAGCCTTTAAATAAAATGTTACTACATGTAAAATCTCAAGATACATCGTTAAAAGTCTCCCACTCTGATATAAACTCCATAAGTTTATCTCTGCTATGTTCACTGATCTATCACCAATGCCTAGAATAATGCCCAGCATAGAGAAGGCACTCAGAATGAATGAAATTTTAAAAAGAGTTACAGGAGCAAAATATTGTAAAAAAAATAATAAAATATATGTATACATAATATATCTATAAATACATGCACATGAAGAGATTTACAAAATTTATAGAACAATAGAAAATAGACCAAAATATTTCCAGCAGTTTTTTCTGGATGGTGTGACTTTAAGTGATTTTTTTCTTCTCTTTCTCCTTTATGTATTTTACAATTTTTCCTTTACTTTTATAATCAAGGAGAAAAAGTGTAGGGCCAAGATGGAAACTTCTAAAGCCATGAACTCATTTCTAGAGGCTTCTCCTAGAATGTTCCTCACCCCTCTGTTCTCTGGCTCTGGCCTCTGTCCTTGAGGACGGGGAGGGGTCTTCTCTCTGAAACAGAAACATTGTAAAATAAATATTATAAAATGTTTACAGCTGTTTCTTGAGTGGAGTGGGAGCTCTTCACCAACAGGGTAAGGTCCGCTGTGCCTAGCATACGAACTTATGCCAAATTAAACCAAATCCTAACCTTCGTTCTACTTGCAATGGTTTTTTCAACCGTATAGAAAGCCAGGGAGAAAATTCACGTATAAGATGTTCACCATATTGCACTATAGCCTACTCCTCTCACAGAGAGCCTGGCTCAGACTGGTTATGAACGCTAGCCAGACACCCTCTCTGAACCTGTGTAACATAGGGGTCATGGATACTAAAAATCCCAAATCCAAACCGAAACAGAGCTGAGATTCAGGG
Organism: Panthera onca; assembly: GCF_046562875.1. Classification (NCBI taxonomy): domain Eukaryota; kingdom Metazoa; phylum Chordata; class Mammalia; order Carnivora; family Felidae; genus Panthera; species Panthera onca. Next base: position 20,843,681 of record NC_138350.1, read on the forward strand.
TCTCTCTGATCTAGCCCTGTTAACTTCAGCTTTACCTCCCATTATTCCTTGGTAAGTACTCTACACTATGCTTTTTGCTTCTGGGTTTAGTCCCTACCATCATTCATCCCCAAAATACTAGACTAAGGGTTTGCTACCCATTAGGCACTAGGCAGGATATGACCAATACTAAGCCTGTGACAAACCCTACTCTTAAGGTGCTTATGGTTTAAATGGGGATACACCAATCACAATACAGCATGAGAAGGGACTTCTTGAATAGAGGTATCAACTACCTAGGGTGGAAGCATGGATGAGAGCAACTAATGTGGGGAAGAAGGGTCACTTCAAGGAGGGGGTAACTTCAGGCCTGCTCATTAAAGACAGATAGAAATTACTTGAGGAGGAGGGTGTTGAGCAGGCCCAGGGAGGGCAGAAGAGGCAAAGGGAAAACAAATACAAAGGCTCATGAATGTGAAAGGGTAAGTTCCTTTAAGAGAGGTCCAGTATGTCTAGGTACAGGGTATGCTGGGGTGAGGTGGGTTAAGAGAAGGTAAGAGATACCGCTGGGGAGCTTCGGGGTGTGTGAGTGCATACCTGTGTGTGTACGCATGCACCAGACAGAGACCAGCTCTCAGAACTTGTGTTTGTAGGAAGATCCACACATACTTCAAACTCTGCAAAGCTTTCCAGACCTCCTGTCTCCTCCTCCCTCTATACTTTATGTATCACTATTGCAGCAACCCCCTCCTTGCAGACTCTCCTGCTGGACACCCTGCTTCCAAAGCTGCTATTTCACAGCACTCTGCACACTTAAAATTGTAATACCTTGTGTGCTGCCTAGCACACTGCCTGCCCACTGGCAGATGCTCAGTGTATTACAGTCCAGTAAGTGGCAACTTGGGCTTCCTCCCTTCCTGACAGACTGCCATCTGGATCCTAGGTGCCTCAAAACTGAGGGTAAGTACTTAATAAAGGGTGGGGTGAGAAGGTGCTGAATGGAAGAGAATTCCTGTCCAAAGTAAGGAGTGGGTGTAAGATGCCTCACCTGGGGTCCTGCTGCCCAGTGCTGCCCCTGCCATAGAGGGGGATGACCTTATCTCTGCTGATGCCAGCTTTGCAAACTGGACACACCTGTCTGTTAGGTCTGGTCTCCAACCACTGCAATCAGGAAAGAAAAATGCATGAATGGCGCAAGAAGCCCACCTCAGAGCAGTCAGGGTCAGAACAACATGGACCAGAGGCCTCAAACTAGAAACACCAGCACCAGCAGGGAACACTTCAAGGAGCCCAACTCCTGATTCCTACTCCTGGCACTCAATAAGTATCTATCAGTGGTGAAATCAAAATTGCTTTTAAACACCATCATAAATTAAACAGGCTTCCTCATGCATCATGATCTCTAGTGGCTCCCAGCAATATAGCAGGAAGGAACTGCAAGCCTGGAGCTGTGTCAAGGAGTCTGACTGACCCAGCTGGTATAACGAGCTTTAAAATCTCTGCATTCCTCAGTAGACCAACTGTAAAAAATAAATTTTTCTGTGATTTCTCATTTTTACAGCATTTCCTCAACAACTTTGTATCCCAGGCATCAACATCTGAACATAACTTGGCCATTTTCTGATGATTTACTATGTGCTAAAAGACAGACTTTGCTTATTATCTAAATTTGCTGTTTTTTAATGTACTTTCATTGATTTTTGCACTCAACTACTTCTTTCAATACTAAAAACACTAGAATTCTATTTTGGGTTTCCCAGGCTCTTTCACTAGTTATAAAGCATTTTGCTTAACCTTCTCTAAAACAAATAAAAATGATAAGAACATATTATCTGTAGTGTCTTCGTAGACATTAAATAATTTATTTATTTAAAAAAAAATTTTTTTTTAATGTTTATTTATTTTTGAGACAGAGAGAGACAGAGCATGAATGGGGGAGGGTCAGAGAGAGAGGGAGACACAGAATCCGAAACAGGCTCCAGGCTCTGAGCGGTCAGCACAGAGCCTGACGCGGGGCTCGAACTCATGGACCGTGAGATCATGACCTGAGCCAAAGTCAGACGCTCAACCGACTGAGCCACCCAGGCGCCCCGACATTAAATAATTTAATACATATATATTTTCTCAGAATTTATCTTAGAACATAAATTGTATCTTTAGATCCAATGATATAAAGTTTATTATATAAATGTGAATCTAAGATTTTGGGGCCAAGAAGAAAGCATTTAGAGATTTTATATTCCACTTCCTTTATCTTACTGTTGAAAGCTTCAAAACTTATGTGTTATGTGCTCTTTATAAATTTACAGAAGACATGTTCTACCAGGTTCCACTGGAGTCAGAATGCACAGCTCTGAACATAGTAGGAATCCCTCTCTTGTTTCCCCCGCTCCTTCCTCCTACCTGAATTCTGAGGGCTCTAGAGGTCTGGAACTTCTGTCTTCCCCCAATGTTCCCAAGCCACCTACTACTATGGGGTTCTGCCAACAACCACGGGGACAGTCAGCGCACAGTAATCATCCACAGCCAATTGTAAATGCCAGGCCCTGCTCTGCGTCACCAAGCATGTGGCTGGGTCTTGGTGAATACTTACTAACTGGTTTTCATAATCATCTGAAGCTAGGAAAACAGATTTTCTCCCCTCTCACAAAAGCTCTCCGTTGAGACCAAAAAAATTTCTCTCTTTCTAACATTTTCATAGTTGATATGTAGGAAATACTTTTTGTAGAGGCCGAATCTCAAAAATAAACACCTAACATACTATCAAATCCAACCCAATCTACAGATGGAAAATTGTGAACCAGAGAGGTGGTGGCCTGCCAAGGCCACAAAGGCCATCAGTACAGTCAGGACCATCCCAGGTACTCCACTGACCTCTGTTTCACCAAGTGCTCATCGGTAGGCAGATGTATAAAGAGGGTTGGGGGTAAAGCAAGCAAATGAACCCACAAACAGGGGAGATTGCACCTTCTGATGGTAGTCTCCTGAGACTAGGGGTGTCTTGTGCAACCACAGCTGATGAAAGACAAAGTAAAATGAAATGCATCTTACCTGATGTAAACATGGCCAACTGCCAGAGTCCCCAGGGCACCAGTCATCAAGGAGAAAGAGAATGGGGGTAAAGAGAGAAAAATGCTTTCATTAGCAGAGACACTGAGGGTGGGAGGAGTTTAAAACTGGGACACAAGGTGGAACTGTGGAGTACTGCAATCCCACCGAGTGTCTGTGGGGAATCACTAGTATCAGAAATTAGAAAAGATTGGGCTAAAATCACAGGAAAAATGAGGCAATACAGACAAGACCCCAGTCTCTACCCTTGGGATCCTACTTGTGAAGGACCTCCAGGTCCCAGACCATCCCAGACTCAGCTTCTCTACAAGTCAACCTTTGAGAGGTTGTGGCATCTGAAGGAATCCAATAAAAGCTAAAGACCCTTTGTACAGAAAAAAATTCATGGAGGCATTCTCATATATACATGCATACCTAAGTCTCACAATGTGTGACTCTAAATCTGGTTTAACAAAATCTTCAGGCTGTCCTCAACCCTGAGTGCTCTGCTGGCAGGAGGTAGCTTATAAATTCAAATCTACTATAAAAACATCTTTAAGTAATAAAAAGCATGGGGATGCTGCTTGGCAAAAAGGGCTACCTTCAGCTTATATGAGTTGCACTAGAATGAATTGCTGCCCAGTCTCTCATTTTTCAAATGAGGAAACCAAACTCAGAAACATGAAATGACTTACCTACAGCACCAGGACTAAAAAGTAAGCCTCCTGACTATTCTATCACCCAGCACTAGGTGCAAAACAAGACATTTACAGAATTGAAGGAAAAGTTACTCTAACTCCAGATTTTCCACTTTTTCTCTCTTGATTCATTCATCCAACTAACAAATATCCACTGCACACCTATGAGCCAGGAGAGTGGAAAATGTGGACACGGTTTCTGTCCCTCATAAAACATGACTCCTCTAGCCGAGTAAAATTTGGACTCAGAGGATAATTCCTTTCCCAGTTCCTGAACCAGTTTAGCCTCACAATCCAGATATGCAATCTCACTGGATATAACAGACACATCTGACATCTGACTCCCACATTAACCTTGCAGTACCATTCCAAACTGAGCCTAAGGCACCTCAAATCATGGCAGATCTCCCCTAGCAACTTCCCTCAAAGGCTGTGGGGGAGAAGTGAAAGTAACTTTCCTGTAGGGGAAAGTTCAGAATTATAACAAAGATGGTGATCACTTCCATTTATTAAGCAACTATTGTGTGCCAGGCTGTGGCTGACGAGCTTTTCATTTATTAATATTACTGGAGGGTCATATTAACCTATGACAAAGTATAATTATCTCTTCATTGCACAGATGAGAAAACTGAAGTACAGAGAGGCTGCTAGATTTGCTCAGGGACAAACCACTCTAATTGGAAGCATCTGTTTCATTTTAGAGTCTGTGTTCTTTCCAATGGTACCTTCATTTAGTTCTTAATTATGACACTCATTTCAAGTCCTGGTTATATGATTCCCCAGAGAATCTCCAATTTCTAGGAGACAATAGTTTCTGCATAAAACTTGATGATTAGGGCAAGAGCTACCAGAACAAAATCTGCCCCATTCTATTTATTCACCAATAAATTTATCTTTGTCACTGCTGCCAACTTAAACTCCCTTAAATACTGCTTAAATGTCCCGTTCTTCACGCCACTTCCCTGCTCAAAAATATCCCACAGCTTTATGTCCTCAATCAAATCTGGGTTTGATAATCTGGCCCAACCCTCCCTTAATGACTCTTGTTTCCTAACACTTCCCAGCCTCCCATCCAGGGTGCTATTTGAGGTATACAGCAGCCTCGGGGTCTCAAGGTCTCATATCTAAGAGTGCATATGTCCATCCCTAGAAAATGCCTGCATTGGAGGGCACATATTCTTTGCCTTATCTGTCATTCTTACCCCTCCAGTTACTCCAATTCACCCTTCCAGGTCAAGTTCAAAATCAAGAGAGAAGAATAAAATCTCAATATTTACCCAGAATCTCAGAGCCAGGAGGGGCTTCTATAACGATGGAGGCCAGAATGAAACTAACCCTGCCACTTCATTTTGATATATGTAAAATATAGCAACAATTATTAGGATCATCTATTAGGATCAACACTAATACATAGTATTTACTGTGTGCCTCATGTTCTTCTAAGCTTTTTATGTATTTAGAGTCATTTGATGCTCACAAACAACCCTGTAAAATGAGACACAGTGTGTGTAAGCACCTTGCCCAAGGTCATCCAGTAGGAAAGTAGCAGAGTCAGGATTCAGAACAAGGAAGTCTGGTTCTACTGTCCTTGCTCATAACCACTGTACATACTGCTTCTTTGCTCAGCACAGCAAGTGGCACATAGTAACTGCTCACTAACTGGTGAGTGTTTTCATTTCAGAGGTGGGGGTACAGAGTCCAGAGTTGGGACATGATTTGCCCAAGGCCACTCAGCTCATCAGCAACAGAACTGGCATAAGAACCCAGGCCTCCTGCTTCTTGGGCCTGATTGTATCAGGAGATCCAAAGTGGGTGGGAAACCCTTGTTCCAAAGCTGCCCAGGGCCACAGGCTTTCAAAACTTAGTAGTGTGTCTTCTGGGGCAGTGACAGGGATACTGACCAGAAGAGGTGGCCACACAGGCTGATGACGGCGTCCTTGGCTGTGTCCAGGCAGATGTTGCACTCGAAGGTGCTGTCCTGCCCTCCACTCTCACCAGCACCATTGCTGCTACCACTGGGCCCCCCTGCACTGGAGTTCTCAGGGGATGCAGAGGCCGAGGGCCCCTTGCTTGCCATCCTTGGCTGTCAGAAACGGAGTGAAGATTCTCCCCAGGAAAATCCTGAAAGACAGAGAGTCCTTGATTGCCCATTTCTACAGCCCACTCTCCCTAGATTCCATAGCAATACCTCCATTGTTTCTCAGTTCTGAAGTTCAGATTATGACTGGACCCCTAAACAGACTTCGCAGAGGCCACAAAGGATGACACTCATGGGGCACCACCCAGAGAACAATGACTCAGATACTTTCATGAACATGGACTAAAATGTACCACACAAATACACTGCACAAATACACAGCATCCTCCTTCCAGATGGTTCTCCAGAGGAACTGAGAACCTTTCCCACATGACAATACATTCTCCCAGGATAACCAATCCAGGTAACAAATATGTGCTCGATAAAACTGAATGTGCACAGGCTGTCCTTTAACTTTAGACTGCAACTATATTGGCGGGTGAATCTGGTTAGGCCAGAAAAGTTGTGACTGGTATATGCCAGAATATAAGTGTAACTGTGAAAGGTTAGGAAGCTAAGAAGAATCAGAAAGGCCATTCAGCCCAATGTCTTTGAAAATGTTTTGCATTCTGCCTTCTATCGGGTTAAAATACTATCTACTTTGGGGTGCCTGGGTGGCTCAGTCGGTTAAGCGTCTGACTTGGGCTCAGGTCATGATCTCGTGGTTTGTGGGTTCGAGCCCTGTGTTGGGCTCTGTGCTGACAGCTCAGAGCCTGAAGCCTGCTTCAGATTCTGTGTCTCCTCCTTTCTCTGCCCCTCCCATGCTCATGCTGTCTCTCTCTGTCCAAATAAACGTTTAAAAAGAATTTTTTAAAAATACTATCTACTTTATTTGGTCTAAATCTATCAACTCTTTAGACTCAATACATTTAAAAAATTTTTTTAATGTTTATTTATTTTTGAGACAGAGAGAGACAGAGCAAGAACGGGAGGGTCAGAGAGAGAGGGAGACACAGAATCTGAAACAGGCTCCGGGCTCCGAGCTGTCAGCACAGAGCCCGATGCGGGGCTCGAACCATGGACCACGAGATCATGACCTGGGCCGAAGTCGGACGCTCAACCGACTGCCCCTAGACTCAATACATTTAAAGAAGAGATTTATGTCACTGCTGTACATGGAAAACCAGTATTAGTTACCATAAGTGAAAGATAACTACAAACATAATGATAGAAAAACTGTTTATCCGCATACTGAGATCATCTGGCACATACAATGTGTTGGGCAAACTTGATCTGGTCCAATCTCTTTAGGAAACTGCACCCCAAGACCTGTCCTCTGATGAATATGGAGCTAAGACCGGGACTCATGACACGCAGTCTGTATTCAAACCATTGTACCACCATGGATCAAGCTGGCCAACAAATGCTAGGAGAAAGACACTATTGTTCAACGCTGCCTCCAAATAAAAGAACCTGCCAGAAGCTGAACACAAAGAAGGACAAAACCAACACCAACCATACCCAGAAATTCTGGGTATAGATTAAGAATCTGTCAAGAGCCTGGTCCAGCCACCCTCACCACCCTAGAAATTCTAAGTAGGAGATGCTGGCTGGTAATCATAGCCAGAAAACCAGCAGCTTGGATGCTGACTTCAGTTGAGCCTCCAGCTTGCTAGGTGTTTCGGGAACCTCCCTTCTCCTCTGTGGCCAGTTTTTTCATCTGTAAACTGAGGCACTGGACTACATCGTCTCCTAGTTGTTTCCTTCCAGCTCTAAGACTGCCATCCCAGGTCATCTCATCCACTCTCTCCAAAGCAGGCAGCCCCACCACAAGTCTGGGACTCACCACTGGAGTACCAGAAGACTGTTCTGATTCCAGCTTCCAAAGTTCAAAGAGATGTAAAGACCAAAAAGCCAGTCTTCTCAGACCAAGAAGCCTTCCTACACACCACCAACTTAGAACTCTGGACTCACAAGCACCCTCCTCACGACAGCAGCTCAGTGACTTGAGCAGGGAGAGGAAACCAGCTCACCACCACTTTTTCACATAGTTACATCATTTTACATAATGTCCCAGAAGGGCAGCTGGCTGCTGGCAGCACCAGTGCCTCATTGGCCTCAGCTCCAAGACCTTCCCCCTGACCCAGTGCTTCTTTCTCTCCATATACAAGTGTTCTCTCCTTCTTAGGATGGAGCCTGCTTCTGAGGGCCATGTTATGGCCTTCACATGTCGTTCCAGCTCAAGTACCTGACAGGTGTGAGTTTTTTTTAAATATATTTACCTTTTAAAATTAAGAACTGTGTATACAGAAGTAGAAAGACAATCATAAAGTCAGGTTCACTGATCAATCTTAATGATAGTCTCCTGCTGTGATGCAATAGGAAGTACATATCACCAACAACGAAGCACTCTTAATACATAGACTCTAATCATATCTCTAAAATAAATTACCCACTTACAGAAAATATGGGGCATAGATGCATGTGTTTAACAACTCCAGGAGGATGCAATCAGCAAATCCAGAATGTGGGACCTTTCATAGGACAAATAATCCAAATTCTCCAAAAAATAAATAGCGTTAAGTGGGGCGTGGAATTCTAGATTGAAACTTGAGACATATCTGCCACTGGAACTGTGTGGATCTCACTGGAACCAGGTTCAAACAAGCCAACTGTAAAAAGACATTTGTGAGATGACTGTCAAAAATTAGATTTAGGCTGGGTATTAGTGGTATTAAGGAATTATTATTAATTTTATTGAGTATGATAATGGTATTGCATAATTTAGAAAATATTCATCTGCTAGAAATCCACACTTAAGTATTTATGATGGAATGATATTTGGGATTGGCTTTAAAATACTCCAGGAGGAGAAGTGAAAATGGAGAGAAAAGATGAACAGGGAAGGTGAGGGTTGTTGGAGCTGGATGATGAATGGCGATTTATTCCATTAGCTTATTTTTGTGTCCTTATAAACTTCCATAATAAAAGGTATTTTCAGAAACATGTTAGATTGCAGAAGAGTATGTGCCTGAACTTATTTGGGTAAAAACAAAATACATAAATGAATACACACACACATACACACAAATATATGCAAAGAAAATGCCTAAAAGGCACAAACTAAACTATTGACAATTATTTCTCTGATCAGGGGCTGGGGAACTTTCGAGTTTCATATTCTTATTCTGATTTAATGTTTTATGACAAACAGGTATTACCTTTATAGTAACATTTAAAAAATTGGGGTTGCCTGGGTGGGCCAGTTGGTTAAATGTCTGACCATGGTTCATGGGTTCAAGCCCCATGTTGGGCTCTGTGCTGATAGCTCAGAGCCTGGAGCCTGCTTCAGATTGTGTCTCCCTCTCTCTCTCTGCCTCTCCCCCGCCTCAAAAATAAACATTAAAAAAAATTTTTTTAAAGAAATTGTAAAATGTATGTGTACTATTACATTTGTTACAATAATGATATTATTATAAAATGTCTTTTAAAGTGTGGAAAAACATACCAAACTGTTAATAGTGACTATCTGCATTGGTGGGAGCTTAGAGGTAGTGATTTATACTTTCTAAGTCTCCCACATTTACAAAACTGACATTTTTACACATATTAATTTTGAAATGAGACAAAAGACCAACAGTACGTCAAAAAAAAAAAAAAAAAAAAAAAAGAACACTTTCCGATCTTCCAGTTTCCTCCAATCCTGAAAAGTTCTGAGTTCAAGTCCTGAATACACCACTCTGGGTAGATACCTTGAAGGCTACAATCCCTGTTTTCACCTGAAAAGTGAGGGTGTCAGGCCTCCTACAAAGGGCTGTGAAGGTGACCCTATGAGATAACACAGTGACCCAGAGGGCCCAGCAAGGTAGGCTGTTGCTACTGGGGAGATGTATATAGACACCTCTTACCCTGGTCCATTACCTCTCTGCTCCCTGAACCCAACAAGGCTCTGCATGGCTCATATTACTTAGGGATATAAGTCTTGAGGGGACAGTCAGGACCAAGGTAGGTGTTGGGAGTGGGAATGGTCAGGAGACAGTTAACAGGACAGACAGCTCAGTGTGTAGGCAGTAGCAGGCCTGCAGCAGGTCAGGCATTGGCATAGGGCTGCACATTCCAACTCCAAGCAGACTACATCACTCTCATGTTAATTCTTAGTAGACTGACCACATGGTCGCTACTCAGGCTCTAAAGCCTCCTCCTAGTAGGCACTCAAATATTTGCTGAGTGAGTGGGTGCAGGCATGTGTGATTGGTTTTGGTCAACTCCCAGGCCAGCTGCTCATAAACCGCTCTTTGCAATAAATACATCCTGGGCCCCAGAGTCACACACCTATCCCCAGAGACCTCTCCACACCTCCTTTCTACCCTCATGTACAGGAACCTCACCACACCAAGGCGACATGGCAGAGATGAGCAGCCTTCCCTGGGGACTGTCCACTGAACACCTGCAGAACAACAGAATGTGGCCACAGCTTCATGGGCCCAGGAATGGGACAGTGGCTCAGAGGACAAAGGGTCCTGGTTGGCTCAGGAAGTAGACAGAGTAAAAGGAAGGCAGGCCCTTAGCATGCCTTAGCTGCCATCTTACTCAAACTTTCTCCTGGTCCCTTTAGGAACCAAGAACTTCAACCTGACTACATAGCAACCTTGTTGTGGCTGGTTCTGTGCCCCAGTCCCTACTTTGACCATTCTTCACTCCTGATCTGAATCAGCTTTTCAAACATATTCACATCTATTACCACTCTGCTGAGGTAATAGCTTTTACTATTTTACACTCCATTTCACAGATGAGGTCATCAGGCCAGGGAGGTTAGAGGACTTGCACAAGGCCAGGCCATCATACAGTGCCAAATTCAGACTTTCCAACACAACATCAGTGCTCTTTTCATTCTGACATGCTACCCTTTAATATGCAGCTTTACAAAATTAAATACCTGGTCTTTGTTTCGCTCAAATTCATTGTCCAATGCTGCAACTGTTCTTTGGAGTGTGAAGCAAACTCATCACTCGTGCATTTATGCGTTCAATCCACAGATCTCCAATACCAATTACATTTGATGCTTGGGGCTACCAACTGTGTGTGTGGAGGGGGGGGGGGGTCACGAAGAAGAGCAAGGCCAAGTTGAGGCTCTGGAATATAGAATAGGAGCTAACGAAGACACATGGATAATTATAAGAATTCTTAATAAGGGGCTCCATCAAACTTGCCTGTTTTTCCTAAACAAGGCACCCTCCCAGAAATCTGGTTCCTAGACCTCCTCAGTGATTTAAGTAGGATTTGGATCTGGATAATGCCCAAGAATCTGTTTTTCAAATAAGAATCTTATTTTCAAATAAGGGTCCCTACTTTCCACTCCAGGTGATTCTTTGATGATGAGTTTGGAAACCCAGCTCTCAAAAGGGGAAGAACGCTACCAAAAGCACAAAGCAATATGGCACAGCACAGAGTTTGGGAGGGACAGTGATCACAGGGCCTGTCCTTCAGAATATACACCCACCCCAGCTACAGTCCACAGGCACTATGAAGGTCAGATAAATCTTTGGGTTGGGGGACAAGTCTGCTGAGATCTCAGACCAGCACGTGCTCCATCCAAGACAGAGCTGATCATTAAAGAAACAAATTCATACCTAGTTTTAAAAAACATTCCTAAAGTTGAGATGTCCAGAGTGGCACCATATGGTGCTGGAACTAAAGCAGATTTGCAATACGTGATGATCCCTTAGGAATGCAGAACCTGGTAGCTGAAATTGATTGACCCAGCCTCACTCCTATTACCTTCCCAGAGCTGGCCTGGCCTACCTCACAGGAACTGAGCAAGGGAGAGAATGGAAAAGTTGCATGTCCCTGCAGGAAACACTGGGGAACTCGACCTCATGAAGAAATCTCTTCGTAACATTCTTGTATTCAGTTTTCACGTTCTAGAGAACTGTAGGTATTCAAAATCTGCCTTCTCTACCCCTTAAAACTATAAGTTCCTGGACCAGGGTGTACCAAGGCATCTAAGAATGTTAATCCTAGTTATGAAGATTACAAATTTGGGTGATAAATAATTGGCATGACCCAAGTGGGTACCCAGCAGAGTTCTTGTTCCTGTGGGCACATGCTTGTTCATACAGAAGCTTTCTTCCAGGAACTGTAGCTTGCCTGAGCCTGTCTCTGCTGCTCATTAGGATGCTGTTGGATCACATGTAGGCAGAGGCGAGACATGCATTCTGAGAATGCCTATATCACACTCAGAAGTTTGGAGTGGGAAGAAATCTGAGTAAGCTGATTGGAACTTGGAACACATAGAAACCAGGCTCTAACATTTTAGAGTCTAAAATGGAGTTTAGGTAGGTCCCAGAGGCCTGGCCCTCAAATATAGGACCAAGGGCATGAATGGCCTTTAAAGTCTCAAAGGACAGAAGAAGTTGAAAAGACTGGCCTCTTTTTCTTGGGGATGCACTGGTTCTTTTCTATGGCACCCTTTAACCTCCCTATCTGTTCAACCAACCCCTCTCTTACCTTCAAAGATTTATTAAACAGCTTATTTGCCAAGCATTCAGGATACAGAGATAAAGGGTTTATCTAGGGAGACACAGACACATAAACCAACAAGGCAACCTTACCTTCAGCACAGCGCTTAGCTTACTATCAGCACAGCACTGAGTGCTGATAAAAATATGTACAGAGTGTGTGACGGCAGGCAGGGCATGGTGGGGAGGACGAAACACACAGCACATAGGACAAGCGGACAATTTATTGTGCTGAGTTCAATGGCTGGAGCCCAGGACACATATAGGAGTGGCAAGACAACAAGGGTTGGGACTGAGGCAGGAAGAAAGGCCTTGGAGTCCTTGTGCCCTTCATATCTAAATGGGGATTCTGGGGTCAGCTGTTCCTACTTCTTCAGATTTTCTTCTGCTATGTTTGAATCGAAAGGGTTTTTTGTTTTGTTTTGTTTTATTTGTTTTTTGTTTTTTTTTTAATTTTTTTTCAACGTTTTTTATTTATTTTTGGGACAGAGAGAGACAGAGCATGAACAGGGGAGGGTCAGAGAGAGAGGGAGACACAGAATCGGAAACAGGCTCCAGGCTCCGAGCCATCAACCCAGAGCCTGACGCGGGGCTCGAACTCACGGACCGCGAGATCGTGACCTGGCTGAAGTCGGACGCTTAACCGACTGCGCCACCCAGGCGCCCCTGTTTTGTTTTGTTTTAAACTTCAATGCTTTTTCTTAAAGCTTATCAGGTTTCCTAAGAAAGGATGAAGCAAGATTTGGACAATCCCTGGCACAAGCTTTTAAGGGTCACCCAAGAGCTGCCTTTTGTCATCCTTTACTGTCTTAAAATGTTCTTTAACTTTTTAAGGACTTTTGTCCTTAAAAACACACATGGCAGAGGAATTTGATGGCTTTGGGTTCAAATCTCAGCTCTGCCACTTACTCTGTAACTTTACATGTTATTTTCTCTCTGAGCCTTTGTTTTACTCATATATGTAAAAGGGGTTATTACCTTCCTCATAGGATAGTTTATAAGGATTAAAGAGATGCAACAATAAGGGACTAGCACAGTGCCAACACAGTTAAGTGCTTAAGAAATGTTAATTTCCCCTCCCTGTAAGGTCTGACGGAGTACACTGAAGGTGTACTGCTTCTTTATATTCCCCACAGAGCTATGTAATCAGGTACTTGTTTAATTTGCTCAATGAATAAGTCACAACTTCCCTTTATGAATGATCATCATTCTTTGAAGGCATAGTAGGTGAAACATCAGACCTGTGTATGAGAAAATCCAGAATGCGACACACTTAGTTTGATCCAGGCAAAATCCGATTTTCCATGAAAGTATTAAAATTAGGAGTCATATGTTATCACCATGAATAATATCAGCTAACACTCAGTGCCATTTACATGAATTACCTCATTTAATCTTTATACCCTGCCTTTGAGGTAAACACCACTATACCATTGTTAGCATCCCCTGGGATGTTAGATTAAAACTTAGATTAGTTAAATCATTTAATCATGGTCACAGAGCCAGTCAGAGGCAAAGCTTCCCAACTCCCAAGCCAATGTGCTTAACAGTACCTCAGTGATCTGTTCGTATGTCTGTCTCCTTGAGCCCAGACACAGCTTCCAGGTGCCTTACTCAGCACAGGGGCAGGCACCTCAAGGACACCTCATAAATGTGTGTGGGTTGATGGACCTGATGGCAAGGAGTACTTAGAACTATACAGCTCAATATGACTCAGTTTAGCCAATTGAAGTTGTAGAAATCAGTATCCTAAAAGAACAAGATATTCTTGGGGCTCCAGATATTCTGGGTGGCTCAGTTGGTTGAGTGTCCAGCTTGGGCTCAGGTCATGATCTCTTGGTTCATGAGTTTGAGCCCCGCATCATGCTCTCTGCTGTCAGCATGGAGCCCACTTCAGATTCTCTCTCTCTTTCTCTCTCTTTGCACCTCCCATGCTCACACTCTCTCTCAAAAATAAATAAAAAACATTAAAAAAAAAAAAGACATTCTTTAGCAACGTTTTTCAGAACTGGAAATGTTAACATAACTGTTTTAGACCTTTTTTTTTTTTTTTTAAGTTAAATATTGCCCAAACTCTTAAAGAAATGGAAAAAAAAAAAAAAATCAGGAATTTGCACCAGAAAAAGGTTTGGGTTTTCCCAAATTGGTACCCACCTCTATTAGAGATAACTACTGACACAGAGGTTGAATTATTCACTGAACTTTCTATTTCTCACTCTAAGTCAGACACCTCCTAGAGCCACAAGCACAGTTCCTGACACAAAGTAAATGTCTGATGAATGCATATGAATGAATGATGAGGATCTGCCAATTTCAATTCAAACCAATATAATTGCATAAAATATTGTATTAAAGCAAACATCTTCAGATTGGACAGATCTCAACTGAGGACTGTGGATTTCTAGGATAATACAGTGAAAGGAAGAATCTGGAGCCAGAGGACCTAGTCTGATGCTCAGCTCTGCCACTCACTAAGCCAGAGTCCTCACATGCAAATGGAATAATTGTATCTACCCTTCCTTTGTTATCAGAAAAAGTTTTCATTTTTTTTTTTTTAAAGTTTGGTTATTTGAGAGGGAGAGAGTTCAAGTGGGGGAGGAGCAGAGAGAGAGGAACAGAGTATCCAAAGGGTGCTCTGAACTGACAGCAGAGAGCTTGATGTGGGGCTCGAACTCATGAACTGCAAGGATCATGACCTGAGCCAAAGTCATACACTTTAACCAACTGAGCCACCCAGGCGCCCCCAGAAAGTTTTCAAAATGAGACTTTTGCTTTTGTTTTCATGCAGTCAGTAAATCCTTGTTAATATAGATTCTATAAAATCTCATTAATTCAGATTTTACCTGAGGTTGAGCTAAAGACTGCTAAAATATTCTGAAAGTAGAATAAAAAGAAAATGAATGACAAGATTTAACTAATTAATGAGAAAACTTTTTTTTTTTTAATAAAATTTATTTTGAGGGAGGGAGAGGGAGAGAGAGAGAAAGAGAATGCGAGCAGGGGAGGGGCAGAGAAAGAGACAGAGAGAGAGAGAGAGAGAGAGAGAGAGAGAGAGAGAGAGAGAGAGAATCCCAAACAGGATCTGCGTGCTAGTGCAGAGCCTGACATGGGGCTCAAACTCAAGAAACATGAGATCATGACCTGAGCCAAAGTCAAGAGTCAGACACTTAACCGACTGAGCCACCCAGGTGCCCCAAGGAGAAAACTTTCTAAGAACTTAAAAACATCCAGCTCAGGGGCGCCTGGGTGGCTCAGTTGGTTGAGCGTCCGACTTCAGCTCAGGTCATGATCTTGCAGTTTGTGAGTTCGAGCCCCGCGTCGGGCTCTGCGCTGACAGCTCAGAGCCTGAAGCCTGCTTCAGTTTCTGTGTCCCCCTTTCTCTCTCTGCCCCTTCCCCGCTCATACTCTTTCTCTCAAAAATGAACAAACGTTAAAAAAATTTTAAAAAAATAATTAAAAAAAACCCCAAAAACATCCAGCTCATACTTGACAAAGCAATAATCTCACTTCTCCATTCAAAGGGAGGTCCCAAGGAGGACCATCAGGAGAACATATATAAGATAAAACAACTATGGTTTAAAATAATAAAACCAAAATGACATCATTTTGAATAATATGTAAGATTGACTTCTACAAATCAGATTTGTGTCCTGAGCCACCTGATATTAATTGTCAGAGCAGTTTGGGAAACATTTGGAGAATGGCCAAGAACTATGCTCAGTGAAATACTGAGCAATATTGAGCAATTAAATATAAATCAGACAAAGTCTGGTTCCTGTCCTCAAGAAGTCTATAGTCTAGTGAGAATTTAACTGACATTAAAGAAAAAAAAAAGCATCTCACACTGAAAACCCCCTCTGCAGAGATGGCAGTAAGTAAAGACAAGTAATTTTCCTGGGCTTTTGCCCAGTACCCACTCCCATATTCAGAGAGCTGTCCATCTTTAAAAACTCCCTCCATGCCTATTCCACAAGGCACTTCTGAGGAGCAACTGAGAGCATGGATATTAAATAATCAGGTGCTATAGAGACTACCAGGGGAGTCAACCTGGTCCCAGGGTGGAATGGCCAGCCAGACTCCTAGGCCATTTCCACAGAAACAGGCATAGCCTACTGCTTCTGATTTCTGTGTGTCCTTAGGCCAGCTGGGGCACAGAGGAACCACCATTCAGTTATGTCATGTTCCCACTGCTCAATGGAGATGGACTTATGACATCCTAGCTGATGTGAAGAGTAGAAAAGTAGGGTCCATGATAGCTATGTGGCAGTTCAGGCCACTTCTGAGAACCTTAAGCCAAAACCCACTTGGTAGCTTTTTACATGCTTTAAATACTACATTTCTGGCACTGATTACTTGGTTAACACATCAATGGCACAAGCAAAGAAGAAAAAATAGACAGATTTCATGAAAATTAAAAAATTTTGTGCATCAAAAGACACTATCTAAACAGAGTAAAAAGGCAACTTACAGAATGGGAGAAAATATTTGCAAATCATATATCTGAGAAATCAGTATCCAGAATATATAGAAAATTCCTAAAACTCAACAACAATCCCTTTCAAAAAAGGACAAAGGACTTGAATAGACATTTCTCCAAAAATACACAAGTGACCAAAAACAACATGCAAAAATGCTTAACATCAGTAACTAGAAAAATCCAAGGGGCACTTAGGTGGCTCAATTGGTTGAGCGACCAACTCTCAATTTTGGTTCAGGTCACGAACCCAGGGTTATGGGATTGAGCCCGGCATCAAGCTCCATGCTTAGCCTGAAGCCTGCTTGGAATTCTCTCTCCTCCCTCTCTGCACCTCCCCCTCTCACACTCATGCATGCTCGCTCTCTCTCTCTCTCTCTCTAAAAAAACAAAACGCATATACATATCCATATATATGTACATATGTACATATATATGGATATGTATATAAGAAAAATCTAAATCAAAACTATGAAATACTACTTCATACCCATTAGGATAGCTACTATTAAAAAAACAAAAACAAAACAAAAAATCCACCAAACAGAAAATAACAAGTGTTGGTGAGGAGGTGAAGAAATTGAAACCTTTGTGCACTTTAGGTTGGAAAGTATAATGGCACAGCTGCTATGGAAAACACTATGGCAGTTCCTCAAAAAGTTAACAACAGAATTACCATATGATCCAGCAATTATGCTTCTGGGTATATATATCCAAAAGAACTGAAAGCAGGGTCTTGAAGAGATATTTGTACACCCATGTTCCTATCTGCATTATTCCCAATAGCTAAAACATGAAAGCAACCCAAGTTTCCATCCACACATAAATAAATGGATAAACACAATGTGGTATATGCATACCATGGAGCATTATTCAGCCCTAAAAAGGAAAAAAATTCTGATACACACTACAACATGGATGAACCTTGAGCACATTATGCTAAGTGAAATAAACCAGTAGCAAAAAGACAAATACTGTAGTACTCCACTTATTTAAAAAAAAATTTAACGGTTTTTTTTTTTTTGAGAGACAAAGAGAGAGAGAGTGCAAGCAAGGGAGGGTTATAGAGAGAGGGAGACACAGAATCTGAAGCAGGATCCAGGCTATGAGATGTCAGCACAGAGCCAGACAAGGGGCTTGAACTCACGGAGTGTGAGATCATGACCTGAGCTGAAGTTGGATGCTTAACCGATTGAGCCACCCAGGTGCCCCTGTAGTACTCCACTTATATGAGGTACTTAGAGTAGTCAAAATCATGGAGACAGAAAGAATTGTGGTTGCCAGGCATAGGTGAGAAAAGGGACTGACAAGCTACTGCTTAATGGGTATAGAGTTCCAGTTTTGCAAAATGAAGAATTCTGGAGATGGATAATGGCTGCACCACAATATGAAAGTACTTAATACCACTCAACTATACACTTAAAAATGGTTGAGATGATAAATTTTATGTTATGTGTATTTTACTACAATAAAAAAAAATTGGAGGGGTGCCTGGGTGGCTCAGTCAGTTAAGCATCTGACTTCGGCTCAGGTCATTATCTTGTGGTTCGTGGGTTAGGTTCCCATGTTGGGTTCTGTGCTGACAGCTCAGACCCTGTAGCCTGCTTTGGATTCTGTGTCTCCCCCTCTCTTTGCCCCTCCGCCACTCACACTCTGTCTCTCTCTCAATCTCTCAAAAATAAACATCAAAAAAAAAGGTGGAAAAAAGATCCCTATATTTCCACAAAAGGTAATTTATTATACGATTCCCTTAACAGAAAATATCTACAATAGGGGTGCCTGGCTGGCTCAGTTGGTGGAGCATGACTTTTGATCTCAGGGTCGTGAATTCAAGCCCCATGATGGGTGTGGAGCCTACTTTAAAAAAATAAAATAAAAATGGGTGAATACTGTCTTTAAAAAAAAAGAGAGAGAAAATATCTACAGAAGACAAATTCATAGAGACCAGAGTGGATTAGAAGTTACCAGGAACTAGGATGAGGGGCAAATGGGAGGTTATTGTTTAATGGGTATAGAGTTTCTGTTTGGGGTAATGATAAAGTTTTGGAAAGAGTGATGATGGTTGCACAACATTGTGAATGTACTTAAATGCCACTGAATTGTACACTCAAAAATGGTTTTAAAATAGCAAATTCTGTGATGTATATTTTACCACAATAAAAGTTTTTAAAAAATAATCTGGGCTTCTTATTAGAAAGAAAACCAGATTTCCACTCACTAAAAACATGCTGATTAATTGTTGTATATATCATTATCTATACAATAAGATTTACTGACTTATTAAATAAATGAATGGTTAAGTAAATGTATCAGAAGCAATGCTTACCGAAAAGGCTGGCAAAAGCATGGAGACATTAACATTACAATGCTAACAGGAAAAAGCAAGCTATAGAACTATGTGCAGGGAATGATTCTAACCACTAAAAATGTACACAGTGGAGGAGAAACAAGGAAATAAAGCAACTGTAACAAATGCTCTCTTAAGATAAGGAGCTAGAGATAATGGGGGGTGGGAAGAGAGGGAAGCTTCTCTGTAGTTTCCAAAATGTCTAAAATGAGTATATATTACTTTAACAATTAAACTTACTGTTTTGTATCCCTCACCCCAAACAGTTTTAGCCTAGAACTTCCTGATTGTTTCTAAAAACAAGTCCCGATGTTATTTGTCCTTTTTAAGGTACTGTGATACCAGTTAATAAGGGAAATAGGGCTTATTAAAAAACAAAATGTGGAGAATTTATTTAGGTTGAAAGAAACCTCTGTATTTCATACAGTCCTAATTCCTTGTTAAATAACCCTCACTTCTTTGCATAATAGCTCCAACCTGAGGCTGGACACTGGACAAAGAAAAATTTAATGGTGGTCAGCAGACACCCCCCACCCCCTGCTAACACCTGCAAAGATACCTCTCTAGAACCTCCTGACACAACACTGCATAATTCACTGTACAAAGTACAAAAAGACTGGTTCGAAGAAGTATTGAATAGAACTTATTATCAACACATTATCAATGTAGCTGATTACCAACTCTAATCTAATCAATACAATATTTCTTTTGACCTAGCTGGTCATGTCCTTTAATTTCTCTATTTTATCATCTGCCTAACTGCACTTCTCTCTACCACATTATTATTAAGAGTATGCATGGGGCACCTGGGTGGCTCAGTCGGTTAAGCCTCAGACTTCGGCTCAGGTCATGGTCTTGCGGTTCATGAGTTCAAGCCCCACATCCCCACTGGAGCTTGTTTTGGATTCTGGGTCTCCCTGTCTCTCTCTCTGCCCTCCCTCCCTTGCTCACACTCTGTCTCTCTCAAAAATGAACATAAAAAAAATTTTTTTAAAGAGTATGTTTAATATCTCCAGAGATAATTTGTCTAGTACCTACTCCAGCGACCTGCTTCTCTAAGCTTTTCCCTAAGATCTTGTTTTCTACCCAACTTCACCAACCCACTTCTGTGGCCATTCTCTAAAATTTGTCATTAACTATTACTGTTATTAACTATTAACTATTATTGTCAATAACTATTAAACGTTTATTCATTATTGAGAGACAGAGCAAGACAGAGCATGAGTATGGGAGGGGCAGAGAGAGGAGGAGACACAGAACCTGAAGCAGGCTCCAGGCTCTGAGCAAGCAGTCAGCACAGAGCCTGATGTGGGGCTCGAACTCACACACGAGATCATGACCTGAGCCAAAGTCGGATGCTTAACCGACTGAGCCACCCAGGTGCCCCAACTATTACGGGACTTTTAAAACATGTATTTCAGGGGCACCTGGCTGGCTCAGTCGGTAGTGCATACGACTCTTGATTTCTTGATTTCATAAGTTCAAGCCCTGTGTTGGGCATAGAGCCTACTTAATTAAAAACAACAACAAAACATGTATTTCAGTAGTTTCATCATCTGACCACCACTTTCTAAATTCCAGCAAATTTCCTCCTCCTACTATTCAGTTTGATAAAACTTCAAATAACTGGGATGGCCAGTTCATTAACTTTACCCCTTTTTTACTGTATATCAAGACTCTTCAAGTCCTTACTTCCCTTTTATCTTATTTAGATCTCATGGTCCATCCTTTTATCCATATGCATACCTCCATAATTTCCTTCCTCTCCCTTAGTTTCCATCAAAGAACTTACTTTAAAAAATGTAAACCTAAAATGTAAACCTAAAAAACAAACAAAAAAACCAAAAACCAAAAGCCAAAAAACCAAAAAAAAAACCCTCCAAAAACCAAAACAACAACAACAAAATGTAAACCACCTAAAATCATTGTTGCACTATACGCTAACTAACTTGGAAATGAATTACAGAAAAAATAAATAAATAAAAATTAGAAATAAACTTTATTATCACAACCATTAAAAAAAAAAATGTAAACCAGCAAAATAATGCCTTCCTACTTATTGACACATTAAAAAAACTGAATATGTCCACACAAGGAAGAAGGAGATTTGGTGCAAATCACTTTACTGTGAATTTATGACCTCAAAAGACCCCTTGCAATTTCCAGCAATCCTTCCATAGTTTCAGAGTCAATCTAACTTATCAGTCTGTGAGGGCTGTTTCATAACTTTTTACTCCTTCAATTACAAATGGCCCCTACCTTCTCTTCACCTTCACTAATGACCATCCTTATTATTTCACTGAAAAAAATAAAAACACAATCTGCCTTATCTTCCTACTTCCAAATAGGACAACCTGGCTGTCTGTAGGCTTATATTCTTTTTTCTCTCTTTATTACCATGCATGAACTATCTCTGCTCTTAACTAAGGCTAAAGTTTCCAACCATACCATGGATTACATTTCCTCTCACCTGTTCAAGATATTTGCTCCCCAGAATATGTTTTTTTCCTTGCATCTTCAAAGTTTGGCCCTTGGCTAAATCTTTTCTTACTTCTAAATCAGTAAGAAAGATCTGTGCTATCTATACTGTAATGTCTCCCATTTAAATTTCTACATACTCTATTAAAATACTGTTAAATTGAGTGAATGACTAAATTAATGTTTTTCAGGAATATGTCTCTATTTGGTTCCTAATTGTGAGGATAACCATATCTCATTCCTCATCCCCCAGTTCTTCCACTCTCCTTTCACAGACCAACTAATCTCTGGAAAAGGAAACATATAGTTTCTAAACTTTCAGTCCTCTAATGCTAGGAAAGCTCCTAATATGGTATTAAGCCTGAAGTAAAGAAGGAATAGTGCATATTAGTCTTCTTGAACGGTCCCCTTTTAGTTGAATGTAAAGATTTTGCATTTTGGACTATATTTTTTTATTATGGACACAAATTCTACCAACAAATAAAATGCCTGAGGATAACATAGACAATCCTTGCTTGGCACAGTAGTGCACACAATAAAAATGCAAGCTGAAGCTATAAAAAATGATCATGGGGCGCCTGGGTGGCTCGGTCGGTTAAGCGTCCGACTTCGGCTCAGGTCACGATCTCGCGGTCCGTGAGTTCAAGCCCCGCGTCGGGCTCTGTGCTAACAGCTCAGAGCCTGGAGCCTGTTTCGGATTCTGTGTCTTCCTCTCTCTCTGACCCTCCCCCGTTCATGCTCTGTCTCAAAAATAAATAAACATTAAAAAAAATAAAAAAAAAATGATCATAATAATAAATGGGAAAAAAATCACAATTGTCCATGAATTTAAAAATTTTTATCACATTAAAAACACTCTTACTATTGGTACACATGTACAGTGAGGTGAAAAAGTAAAACTAATACTCATTTAGTTTACTGTAGCAAAATATTAGAAGCATTGAAAATTAAAATTTTTTTCTTTGTAAAAACTTGTATTTTTGAAAATATTTTTAAAGTTTATTTATTTTCAAGTTTATTTATTTTGAAAGAGAGAGAGAGCAAATAGGGCAAGGGGGAGAGAGAGGAGAGAGAATCCCAAGCAGGCACCATACTGTGAGCACAGAGCTTGATGTGGGGTTCAATCCTATGTACCATGAGATCATGACCTGAGCCAAAATCGATACTTAACTGACTGAGCCACCCAGGTGCCCCTATTTTATTCTGAGAGAGAGAGGGCATGCACACACATGGGAGGGACAGAAAGAGGGAGAGACAGAGAATCCCAAGCAGGCTCCACACTGTTAGCATGGAGCCCAATGTGGGGCTCGAACTCACAAAGTACGAGATCATGACCTGAGCTGAAATTAGAGTCGGACACTTAACTGACTGAGCCACCCAGGTGCCCCATCTTGTAAAAACTTTTTCAAAATTACTGTTTTATTCTTAATTATATGTTTAAGATGATCTGGTTATATAGCCAAATGCTTTGGGGTCAAAAGAGGCATGGGTGCACTGGTAGCTCTGCCACCAATATCACAAGTCCAGGGTATCCCAAACTGCCACTGACTCCTCTACTCCCTGTCTGTGACCAGACAACCATGAGAGTAGCTCCCAGGTGGCAGGATCTCCTAGTGGTCTTATCATATTTTGAATAATACTGTAGGACCTCTTTTACTTGACCATGGCCACCCCAGCTCTGCAAGATCAGCAGGAGTAGTTGGGGTTGAACAAGCTCTGAATGGTCAGCAGTTTCAAAGGGGCAATTACTCTGTGCTTCAGCATGTCCAAATCCAACTCCATTCAGATCAGGGCGTTATTGGCATTGCCTCAGAGTTTGCAGTTCAGCTCACTCTACGTTACTTCAAGGGGCTTCAAGGAATCTGCAAAGTCTTTGAATACTTACATGCAAAATTGTGCATGGTGACAAATTATGCAATTACGAAATGGGCAAAGGATCTGAAAAGACATTTCACTGAAGAAGATACACAGATGGCCAATATGCACATGAGAAGATGTTCAATATCATCAGTCATTAGAAAAATGAAAATAAAAACTTCAACGAGATGCCACTTCACAACCACTAGGGTGGACATAACAACAACAACAACAACAACAAAGGACAAGAAAATTGTTGAAGAGGATGTGGAGAAAATGGAACCCTCACATATTGCTAATGAGAATATAAAATGGTGCAGCTGCTATGGAAAACAGTTTGGCAGTTTCTCAAAAAGTTAAACATAAAGTTGCCATATGATCCAGCAATTCCACTCCCAGGTATACACATCTAGGAGAACTGAAATTATGTTCAAATGAAAATTTGTACATGAATGTGCAGCGTTGGTCATAATAACCAAAAGGAAGAAACAACCTAAATGTTAATTAATTGATGAATGGATAAACAAAATGTGGTATAACCATACAACAAAATATTATTCATTAATAAAAAGTAAAGAAGTACTGATATAAAACACAACATGGATGAACCTTATGAAAACATTATGCTTAATCAAAGAAGCCAGACACAAAAGGCCACATATTGTAAAAAGGTCACATACTGTGTGAATCTATACTAATGGTTGCCAGGGGTGGGAAGAGGGGAGAATAAGGAGTGATTGTTACATGTACAGGTTTTCTCTTGGGAGACATGAAAACGCTCTGGGTTTAAAATAGTTGTGATGGTTGCACAACCTTGTGAACATACTAAAAACTACTGAACTCTTTAAAATGGTGAATTTTATGGGGCACCTGGGTGCCTCAGTAGGTTAAACGTCTGACTCTTGATTTCAGCTCAGGTCATGGTCTCACAGTTGTGAGATCAAGCCCTGTGTTGGGTTCTGCACTATCAGTACAGAGTCTGCCTGGGATTCTCTCTCCCTCTCTCTGCTCCTCCCCCACTCTCACATGCACATTCTCTCTCTCTCTCTCTCTCTCTCTCTCAAAATAAATAAATAAGCAAACACTTAAAATGGTGGATTTTATAATGTATGAATTCTGTTTCAGAGTTAATTGAAAGACATTCTACAAAATAATTGGCCAGTCCTCTTCAAAAGTTTATCGTCATGAAAGACAAAAAAAGACTGAGGAACTGTCTCAGATTGTTGGATATTAAGAAGCCTTGACAACTTGGGAATGCAAACTGGTGCAGCCACTCTGGAAAACAGTATGGAGGTTCCTCAAAAAATTAAAAATAGAACTACCCTATGACCCAGCAATTGCACTACTAGATATTTATCCAAGGGATACAGGTATGCTGTTTCAAAGGGGTACATGTACCCCAATGTTTACAGCAGCACTATCGACAATAGCCAAAGTACAGAACGAGCCCAAATGTCAATCAACGGATGAATGGATAAAGAAGATGTGGTATATATATACAATGGAGTATTATCCAGCAATCAAAAAGAATGAAATCTTGCCATGGATAGAATTAGAGAGTATTATGCTAAGCAAAATTAATCGGAGAAAGACAAATATTATATGACTTCAATCACATGAGGACTTTAAGATACAAAACAGATGGACATACAGGAAGGGAAGCAAAAATAATATAAAAACAGGGAAGGAGACAAAACATAAGAGACTCTTAAATATGGAGAACAAACAGAGGGTTGCAGGAGGGGTTGAGGGAGGAGGGACAGGCTAAATGGGTAAGGGCATTAAGGAATCTACTCCTGAAATCTCTGTTGCACCATATGCTAACTAACTAAAAAAAAAAAAAAAAGAAGACTTGACAACTAAATGCAATGTGGGAAACTGGATTGGGTACTGGAACAGAAAAAGGACATTAGTAGGACAAATGGCTAAATCTGAATAAAGTCTACAGATTCGTTAGTACTAGTACTGAATTAATGTTAAATTTCTTATTTAGATATTTTAAACACAGTTCTGTAAAATGTTAACGTTAGGGAAAGTTGAGTGAGAAGTATACAAGAAGTTTGTGTATTATTTTTCCAAGTCTAAAATTATTTCAAAATAAAAAAGTTGAAAAAATGGGGGCGCCTGGGTGGCTCAGTCAGTTGAGTGTCTGACTTCAGCTCAGGTCATGATCTCATGGTTCGTGGGTTCAAGCCCCACGTCAGGCTCTGTGCTCAGAGCTTGGAGCCTGCTTTGGATTCTGTGCCTCCCCCTCTCTTTGCCCCTCCCCCACTCACACTGTGTCTCTCTCTCTCTCTCTTTCAAAAATAAATAAATATTTAAAAAAATTTTTTTAAGTTAAAAAAATTAACACGGTGTAAGTCAGGGGCTAGCAAATTTTTTTCTGTAAATGCCATATAATAAATATTTTAGACTTTGTGAACCATATGGTCTATGGGCAACTACTCAACTCTTCTGTCAAAGACAATCTGTAAATTAATGGGTGTGGCTGTGTTCCAATAAAATCTTATAGTTTTAATTTTCCTTTAATTTTCACATATCACAAAATGTCCTTTTTTTTTTAATGTTTATTTTTGAGAGAAAGAGGGACAGTGTGAGTGGGGGAGGGGCAGAGATGGGGAGACAGAGAATCAGAAGTGGGTTCCACTCTGATAGCAGAGAGCCTTGAGTGGGACTCGAACTCACGAACTGGGAGACCATGACCTGAGCCAAAGTCAGACACTTGATCAGTTCAGCCACCCAGGTGCCCTGAAAATATCATTCTTCTTTGGATTTATTCTCCACCATTTAAAAATATAAACTTCATCCCTACCTCACATGCCATCCAAAAACAGACAATGGAGCAAGATTTGGCCCATAGGCCATAAAACACAGACTCTCTAGGTCAGAATTTGCCAAAGTTAGGGGCACCTGGCTGGCTCACTCGGAAGAGCATGCAACTCTTGATCTTGGGGTCATGAGTTCAAGCCCCATGTTGGGTGTAGAGATTACTTAAATAAACTTAAAAAAAAAAAAAGTATTTGCCAATGTGTGCTTCAATTAAAAAAAAAAAAAACAGTGTTTTAGGGGTGCCTGAGTGACTCAGTCAGTTAAGCATCTGACTTTGGCTCAGGTCATGATTTCACAGTTCATGGGTTTGAGGGTTTGTGCTGACAGCAAGAAGCCTGCTTTAGATTCTCTGTCTCCCTCTCTCTCTGCTCCTCCTGGGCATGCGCTCTCTCTCTCAAAAATAAATAAACATTAAAAAAAAGTGCTTTACATCAATTAAGTTTGGCGACAGTACATTAAACAAGATTAGACATGTTTCTTTATTACAGGATATCTCAGTGCCTTTAATGTGGTACTATACACTGAGAAGTTCCAAGAAAAGATAATGATATACAGCATTTTCCAAATTTATTTTTACTATAGAACACTTTTTTTCAGAGGCATGTCTTAAGACTAGTGGCCTGAAGAACACACTTTGGAAATGCCAATTTAGGTGCTTTTTGAAAAGGAAATTTTCAGATTAAGAAGTGTTAAAGACATCACCAAATTACAATCATTTTACCCACCACCTGGATAATATCTGAAAAAGCATTCACATCCTTTTTTTTTAATCCTAGGAAACACAAGCAAAGCAGGAAGGTGAACACAAGCAGGAAGTCTTGGCTCAAACCCAAACTATTTTGGGGGGTGGAAAGGATGTGAGCAGAATTGGGTCATAATATGGAATCTTTGTTCCACAGGGCAATGTAAGCATTCCTACAGGTTTTGAAAAAGTTATCTGCTTGGAGTTTTCCTATCCACAGAATAGGAACTTTGACATTCGATTAGAAAGCTGAAAGATATGCTAGGAGCATTATCTGTAGTTTATGTTAGTGAGGATGAACTGGCAAGTCATGTCCCTAAGAGGACTGGCTTTAAATGCTGGATGAAAAGTTGGCTGACAGATTGCAAAAATTCTCTCATTAGACACAACAGCTATACAACACATTGCTGGAGAGAGAATTAAAGAGGGATTTACATCCCAGGGAGGAAAGGCTGGCCTGAACAACCCTGAGGGCCCTTCTGATCAAGGGTCCTCAATTCCATGATCTTCAAAGAGTTCACTGGTTTCTACTGATCAAACACAAAGTCTTTAGCAGCACTTCCAAGTTATTCTAAGAACATAAGCTACATACCAATAGGGTGGGGAATCTCCTTAGTTATTCAACAATAATGGGCCATTCCAAAGTCCTTGAAAAGAAGGATAGTGCACAGGACAACCAGAAACAGACTGCATTAATTCAAACCCACTGGCCTTCTAGAAAATGTAGGCTGGTGGGGATGGAGGTGTCAAGAAGAGAGGTCAGAAAAAGGAAGTCAATCAGCACCAGAAAGATTCAAAATAGTTATTCAGAATCACACATTTCAAATTGCAAAAGACTGCCATCTAATACCTATATACCTCCTTCAACAGGGAGTTCATTACCTTTGAAGGCAATCCATTCCATTGCTGGTCATCTCTGACCAGCATTAAGTTCTTCTATTAAGTCAAAACCTTCTCTTCCTGTAGAATCCACTTATTGGTCCTAGTCTGCCTCTTTCAACCCCAAAGATAAAAGTGGAAGCGCTCTTAACCATAACAATTCCCCGCCCTCCCCCTTTAAAGACAGTTTCCTTCCACTGCTCTCTTTTCTGGGCTAAACATCCCATCTTTCAAAGATCCGGAACCGGCTCCAGCTGCTTCAAACCAAAGAATGGATAACTAGTTCCCACAGCAGGAAAGCACTTAAAATCAGTGGGCTTCAAACATCAGTATGTACAGAACCCCTGAGATGTACGTTCAAAACGCAGTTTCCCAGGTTCCAACCCAGATTCTAATTCAGAGGTCTTATCTGAGTCTGAATGCAGATGAATGCATTCAGAGTCTAAATGCAAGTAACCTGCATTGTAAAGCATGTTCCCAGGGCATTTCAAAGCAGTGTAAGAACCATATTTTGACAAACACTGCCCTGTTTTACAAATGAGGAAACTGAGGGGCGCCTGGGTGGCTCAGTCGGTTGAGTGTCTGACTCAGATCATGATCTCGTGCGGTTCGTGAGTTCGAGCCCCGCTTTGGGCTCTGTGCTGACAGCCCAGAGCCTGGAGCCTGCTTCAGATTCTGTGTCCCCCTCTCTCTCCGCCCCACCCCTGCTTGTGCTCTGTCTCTGTCTTTAAAAAATGAATAAACATAAAAAAAAAAAATGAGGAAACTGAGGCCCAATAAAGGGAATGGATTGGGTCCATAGCGCACAATTAGTTAAAGTGGCTAAGTCTCTAATCGGCTCCCTTACTGCCAAGCCCAACTCTGTCCCCCACGATTCCCGGCCTTGGCCTCTCCACTCGAGGTAAAATCATTACAAGCACATCCATCTGAGAAAGGCGGCCTCAGGCCAGAGCCAAAGAGTTAGAATGAGTCCCTGCCTGGAAAGGAGAGCTTGTGGGAGCCATTTCCCTTCTCGTGGCCTCAGTTTCCCAAACTGTAATCACAGGACGGTAGAACACAACGCCAGCTCGAGCTCTCTTCTGGGGCGGAGGGCGCGGGGCAGAGCCGAGGTTGTTGTCTCTGCGCCGCTCGGGCAGGTGTCTCAACCCGTGGGCCCGGTAAAGGCAGAAACCCTGCCCGCGTCTCTCAACCTCGACGGCCCGTACGCTGCCACCCTAGCCCATCATGTACCTACCTCTATTCAATTAATGCCTCTGAGGACACCCCAGCGTATCCATCCGTCGTCCGCCCCGCCAGTCTTTCCGTTCAGGCTGTCGGATAAAACCTGCAATTCCCTCCTACGCGGACTCCGGTCACCTGACACAGGGCCGCCCCTCTCCGAGGGACTTCCGGCTACAACCGGAAGAGGTTGTTCCGCCGCGCTGTTCTCCGCTCCAGTCGGCTCTAAGGTTCCGCCTGAGGGCAGGAAGCGGAGAAACAGAGACCCGCCCCCTTTCAAAGAACCTGAGTCCGGGCAGGGAAAGTACCAGATAGGCTTGAAACATCTTTTTACACCAGAATGTAAGGATAATGGGCATCAGAATGATGGGAGCATGTCAAAGGACACGGGAGCTAACTTGAAGGAGCTACCACTGGCTCCTTCACACACAAACTAGCTGTTTGAGCATCAAAGTAACATGTTAGTGACAGAGTATAACTAATTGAATAAAATGGTAACCCATGAATCTTTACTGATATAAATAAGGAAGTAAATAAATAGGGAGAATGAAAAATTCCCTTTTTTTTAAGATGTAGTTAGAAAATCAATTATGAATGATAAAAATAGAAGACGAATTATTTACACAGTAAAAGTGTCTCTCATAAATTACTTATTGACTACAAAAGGAAAATGGTAATTTTACAGAGGTATAACCTCGAAAAACAAGTGAATCAAAAATGATCAAAGTTAACATTACCAATTATAGGTCAAGTAACGATCTTGTGTCTCCCAATGAGATGCACTGAGAAAGACACAACATCTCTAATGTGATATTTCTGTCAAAAATTCATAACCCAAATCTCATGAGGAAGCATGACATAAACCCAAATCGAGGGCACTCTACAAAATAACTGTCAGTATTATGAAAGGCAGAGAAAGGCTCAGGAACTATCCTGGTTTGAAAAAGATTGAAGAGACATGACAACAAGATGTAGTATGTGATTGGATTCTGGACTGGGAAAACAAGAAGCAGAATAGGTGTAATGTACAATACTGGGACAAGTGACAAATTTGAATATGGATGTGGACTAGCTCTTAATGCATATTGTATCAACATTAAATTTTCTAAATTTGATTACTGTATTGTAGTTAAGAGAATGTCCTTGTTCTTAGGAAATATTCACTGAAGTATTTAGGGATAAAAGGGCACACTGTCTCCAACTTAATTTCAAATTATTCAGAGAAATGTGTGTGTGTGTGTGTGTGTATTTGGGGGGGATGATTAAGCAAATAAAGCAAATATAAACAAGTAGTGAATCTAGGTAAAGGGTACATGGGAGTTCCTTATGTTCTTTTTACAATGATACAAAAATTAAAATTTATCCTCCAAATGGAGGCAGTTCCTGTGTTTTAGCCAATTTACTTATTTATTTATCCAACATTTGTGTATGTGCTAGGCACTGGTGATATAGTAAGAGACAAGATCTTTGCTTTAATGCCTAGTGGGAAGAATATCAAACATGATCACAAAGCTAATGGAGTACTTATCCTGAAAATAACAATAGCTAACATTTGCTGAGCTGAAGTAAGCACACTCCACACAACAGTTCATTTGATCCTCATAGCAGTCCTTTGAATGATTTTGATGATTATCTCCATTTTACAAAAGGGTAAAGAAAAACTTTTTAAAGTTTACAGAATTTTATCATTTAATTAAAAATTTCCAAATCACATACTGATAAGTGGTGGAGATGCGATTTGCTCCCAGGCAGTTGTTCTCTGGAATTCTTGACATGTTCATTGTTTCATTAATTCAGCAAACATTTATTAACTGCCTACAATGATCCCAGGGACTGTATTAGAGGTTGAGTCTGAGTAGGTGGTGAAGGTAGTAGATGAAATAAGTGCATAGATGAAATTCCTCATCTGCTAGTCTTCTTTTCAGGTTTCCTGTGGAAACACAGGAGATGTTTCCAGTCACACAAACCTGGATCTGAGTTCAGGCTCTGAGAAAAAGAAAAGCAATCTCTGATATCTAGGAGCTGGCCTGGCACTCACAGGTAGGTCTTGGTGTTCTCCTGTTGAACATACTCCCTGCCCCCAAAGTATTTAACACAAGCTCAAATCCTAAATGTCCTTTCTAACACTCTGGTACTGAGATGTCCCATCATTTCTCCTGATTCACATCCCCTGCTTTGCTGCAACAAGTAATAAACCTAGCCTGTCCAGCCACAGGTGTGTTCTTGGTGGTCTTTGATTGGAGGGCATTTAAAGTCCCCATGCTTACTAGCTATGTGACTATAGACCAGCAGTTTCACTTACAGAAGCCTCCATTTCCTCATCTTTTTAATGTAGAAATTTGTTTCTACCACAAATGGTTGTTGTGAGGATATAGAACAGGCTTAGCACTGAATAAGCTCTCAGTATACTTTTAAAAATTCCTGCTTGAGCTATCTCCTTTGAAAAAGTCACCAAGTACCATCATTATGAAAAAGACATTGAAGCATTAGCTTCAGTTAAGACAAACTCATTGATTATATTCTCCTTTGCTGTATTTGTTGGGCTCATCAGGCAGACTTAAAGGCAAGAGTTCAACTTTTCCTTTGTCAGAAATCAGGTCATCCTCATGGTCTCTTCTTGAAAGCAATAACCACATTCCTGAAACTTTAATGTTAGGGAACCAGCACTGTTTATTTCTTCATGCTCTTGTTATTAAAGATGTTCCCAAGAAATAACAGAGTTGGAGCTACCAAACTTAGAAACACTTCAACTTCAAAAATATATCGAGTAATATCTTCTCTATTTTAGCACACTAAGGCACTTATGGACCATAAAAGCACTGTTGGTGATGTTTGCATTTATCCTGCTAGGACCCAGCCTGGATTTCATATTATTTAATGCTTACAACAAATTATGCTGAATAAAAAATATTCATTCAGTGGGAAAGAATAAAATAAATAGAAATGTTCTGATTTCTTCCTCTGCTTGCTCTGAGGATCCCAACGGTTCTCATTTTAATAGCTCTAACATTTCTCCTGCCCCGTCCCCTCCTCTCCCCTTACCCTTCTAATACTAACACTAATATTAATACTAATACTAGCAGCTAATATTTGTTGAATGTTTATTGATGTGCTACACATTATGCTAAGGGTTTTGTGCAATTTAATCCTCACCTTCAAATTGTGAAGTAATACTATATATGAGGAGCTAGAGGCCCAGAGAAGTTAAGCAATATACCCAATGCCATACAACTGGTAAGACTCAAGCTCAAGATTAGACTCTGCCTACAAAACCTGCTCCTGTTGAAATGCTGCCTTACCACCCAGGGCCAGAGAGTAGGGTCTGTGAAGGGATGGAAGGAGGGGTGGGCTGGGAAGGAAGAAAAAGGGGGGGGGGATGGTAATCCATGCAGAGGCATTCAGATCTTCTCCAGAGTACAAGGGGGAGAGGTGGAGGTTAGGAGTATAAGACAAATAGGAGGCCAGTGTAGAGTCTCAGAGGGATCAGGAACCTCAGTCAAGGAGTTTGGGGGCCAGGAAGGTTGAATGGTGGGGAAAAAAAAAGTAATTAGGTGGGAGAAAGCTGTGATTAAGGACTTGAGGCCTCAGGTGTATATCTGCCAGGTGAGGAGAAGCCAAGAGTCTGGTACCTTCTGGCTTATTTGATCTGTTGAGACTCATAGGTCCTTGCTCTTCTCTGAGCCTGTTTTTTCTTCTGTTCAGTGCAGGGAGAGAAAATTTCAGGATCCTAGGAACCAGCCCAGTTCTGTTAAGGTAGCATCACTTTTTCCTCCAGTCTCCTCACATGACATAGGGAAGAATGTTCCCTGGGCACGGCACATCACCCACCCTCATCCCAGGTTGGGGTCAGTCTCCCCTCATGGGTATACGAAGCTCAGAGAGGAAGACCATGTCTGTAGACAGAAGGGTGAATATGCCAGATAAAGTGTCCCTTAATCCTACTGAACTCAATCCTTCCACAGAGAAGGTTGGCCAGTTAGGAACATGGCCTCATTTGTTACCCAACCTGAGGCAAATGTGCAAATCTTGCTGCATGGCCTTCAGGCACATTACCAAACCCCTGGGCCTTAGGCTCCTTTCATTCTCTGAGCTTGGGTCCTAAGGTTAGGATGAAGCTCACTGCCCCCCTACATTCAAGCCTTGTGCTCTGTGACAGCTCAGGGTCAAGTTCTTCTGCCTCCTGCTGGGACCTGGCATAGGTCTCTGCCCATATGGTGACCCTGATGGCTGAGGGCAGAGTGAACAAGTCTGGGTTGCTAAGTTGGGGTCTGAATAATATTATTTGTTTAGGGACATGGCCACTAGGTGGTATCAGGGCCATATTCTGGAATCTACTGGGAGCTGGATCAAGAAGACCTTATTCCTGGGTGATAGGCTCTTCCCAGAGGATTCTGGGATGTTCCCAGCATAGATGAAGTGTGGACAAATCTCTAGAAAACCAAGGAATGGAAAAACCAATAAAGAAGAGGAAAATCTGGAAGGCACTAAGAAATCATGGGGTCCAACCCCTGGACAGTGTAGGGAAGGAGATAGGGCATTCACTGGGCAGCCCATCTCTGCCTGCACCTCTGGAAGCCCAAGAAGGAAGTGTTGAATGTTTACTCAGGGCCTAATAATATGTGCCAGGCCTAATGTGTGCTAGGCATTATGGAGAGATCCTTCTTTTTGTTATTGTTGGAAAATTAAAAAAAATTTTTTTTAATGTTTATTTCTTTTTGAGAGAGAGAGACAGAGAGACAGAGGATGAGTGGGGAGGGGCACAGAGAGAGGGAGACACAGAATTCGAAGCAGGTCCAGGCTCTGAGCTGTCAGCACAGAGCTGGATGCGGGGCTTGAATACATGAACTGTGAGATTGTGACCTGAGCCAAAGTTGGATACTTAACCAACTGAGCCACCCAGTTGCCCTGGAAAAAATTTTTTAATGTTTATTTATTTTGAGAGAGAGGGATAGAGAATCCCAAGCCGGCTTTGATCTGTCAGCGCAGAGCCCAAGGTGAGGCTTGATCTCACAAACCCCGAGATCCTGACCTGAGTTGAAACCAAGAGTTGGACACTTAACTGACTGAGCCACCCAGTTACCTTTGGGAGATCCTTCTTAAAAAATTTTCTCAGTGAATCTTCTCAACAGGTCTTTAAGGAAAGAATTGTTGACTATTTTACAGAAGAGAAAGATGAAGGTCAAAGTGATAAAGAAATGTGGCCAACATCACACAAGGAAGTAGAGCTAGATTCCTTGCTTCAGAGTCCTGGAGGATGAGCTAGAAGTCAGGTTGCCAAGTAGAACAGACAACACCCAGTTAAATCTGAATTTCATACAAACAAACATCTGAGACATAATTATACTAAAAAATTATTTGTTGTAGGGTGTCTGGGTGGCTCAGTCCATTAAGCATCTGACTTTGGCTCAGGTCATAATCTCACCGTTGGTGAATTCAAGCCCCACGTCAGGCTCTGTGCTGACAGTGCAGAGCCTGGAGCCTGCTTCAGATTCTGTGTCTCCCTCTCTTTGCCTCCCCTGCTCATACTCTGTCCTTCTCTCTCTCTCTCTCAAAAATAAATAAACATTAAAAAATTATTTTTTGTTTATTGTAACTCAGATTTAAGTTGGTGACTTTTATTTTTTGCTAATCTAGCAATCCTAGATAGAGGAGATGCCCATGGCCCCAACATGAGAATAGGCAGAGCCTAGGACTGTGGAGTCCAGGAGAGAAGTTTGAATGGCACTGTGACCCCCTCTCAAGTCTTGGGGACAAGTCCCAGGCACCAAGGCCACTTGTTCTCTGCCACCTGGACAGCTTATGGTTAGGTGACCCTGGAAACTTTATTAGGGTCTGGGGGCAAGAAAAACCTAAAGGAACAAAGATCCTCACACTCAGCTTTTTCTCACCCAGCACCCCCTTGGTTCACATTCAACCTCTCCCATTCCAGGAAATTGTTCCACCCTTTGTCCATCCGTGTTCGTGCTAGAAACCTGGAATTACTCTTTTTTTTCCCCTCAAGACTAGATATAATTTGCATACAAAAAGGTCAAAGTCTTAAGTGTTCAGTTCCACAAATTTTTACATATGAACACATATGTAACAGCCACACAGATCAAGATACAGAGCTGTGCTGTCCAATACAGTGGCTTTTAGCCTCATGTAGCTACTGAGAGCTTGAAGTGTGGAATCCAAACTGAGACACACAGTAAGTTAAAATACCAGACTTCAAAGACTTAGTATAAAAAAATAAAGTAAAATAGATCATTAATAATTTTAAAATATCTATTACATGTTGAAATATTTTACACATGGATTATGTGAAAATATGTCATTAAAATTCATTTCCCTTGTTTCTTTCACTTTTTAAACCAGAGCTAGAAAATTCCAAATTACTTTTTTGGCTCACATTAGTGTTCTATTTTTCATCACTGGTATAGACAGAGTCTGATTTATTCATCTGTGAAAAAGGGACTCAGAGAGGTGGAGCTGACGTTCACACTAACCAACTGTGGCAGAATGAGATAGGAAATCAGGTCAGTTTTAACCCTGAGCCCATGGTTCCCCACGTGGACTGAGTGGACTGCCATTTGACCTCTTCCAGGGTGATATCTTGTTTGAAACCCAAATTATTTTTTGTGGGGACCTAAAGTACACTTGCCCATCCTGGGTTGGGGGCGTCAAGGAAGAGGGGGCTTCCTGGAGGGGATAATTAAATTGACACTTGAAGGATGAGTAGGAACAAGCCAGGTGAAAGAGAGTGTTTGGGGCAGAGGGAATAGCATGTACAAGGACCCTGAGAGGGACTGGTGATTGAGGAGATGAAGGCAGCTCTGTGTCGCTGGAGCAGAGAAGTGGGGACCTTGTAGGTCAGCCAGGCTCAGATCCTGCAGGGTATGACAGACTTTGACCTGAAGTTCAGGGTGGGTCAGGGGACAAACCTGGCTAGGCCTTAGAAAGATCAGGCCAGCTGCAATTTGGATAACCCTTATTCTAAAAGAGAAAACTGAGATCTAGAGAGACAAAGGGCTTGTCAGGGTTCCATAGCAAGTCAGAGGTAGAGCCCAGATAAGAAGGAACAGGCAGGTGCAAAAAGGGACCAGAAACTTGCGAAGACAGCCTTCCTTGTTCAGTTTCTCTAAGAGGTGTTGGTTTTGGGTGCCCACTAGATGGCAGCAGAGGCTCAACGAAATACTGTGGGTTCCAGAAAGGCCTACTGTGCTGTCCCACAGGCCTTCCTGCTCCCATGCCCTGGTATGGGCATAAGAGGGCTCCTCCCTGGGACCTCTTGTCCAGACCCCAGAGCAACAGGAAGAGTGCTGGGGATCCAGAGGCTCAAAGTCTGGTTCTAGCTCTAATTCACATCTGCTGTTGACCTGGGGCAAATTCACAGAACTGTGCTTGAGAACTTGAGTCATTGGGTGTAGAAATGGGAGATTTATTATTTAGTCTGCCAGCACCTGAATTCTGCAGTCAGATCTCCTCCTACCCTTCTGATATTTCCATTATGCTCCCCACCCACCCTCTTAATCTTGTTGAATGAGTTAGACTCACAGAGCCCCTAAAGGGCCCCAAGGGCCAATCTAACCCCAAAAGGGAAGAAGGGGGTGTGAGCTAAGGTCTCTGAGTTATAGCCAACAAACAACCCAGGTTTCAACCTCAGCCAAAGAGCCCTGTGTAGCATGAAAAGGTGAATAAGCAGCAGAACTTTGGGCAAGTCCAATCTCCACCCTGTACCTCCTCTGTGAAGTGAGGCAAAGAGTTGCTGCCCTGCTTGTCTTTCCTCACTGCTGGGTAGGGTTACCAGATATAGCAAATAAAAATACCAAAAACCCATTTAAATTATAATTTCAGATAATCAAAAATAATTACAATGTTGGGAGCATTCACTTACACTAAAAATTATTCACTGAGTTCTGAAATTCAAATGTAACTGGGCATCTCTATTTCATCTATCAACCCTACCACTTGGGCTTGGTGATAATATAAAGGTCAAGTGCCATGTGAATAGGAGGGGTGTGATTCTTGCACTCAGTGGAATCCTGTCCCATATCCCAATGCCTTCTGTGGCCCCCATGTTGAGCTAGACAGAGCTCTCAGGGCCTATTTTGCCCGCTTGTTCCTGTTGGGTTTTCCTACATTTCTGGGGGTGGGATCTCATGCCACATGAGTGACTCATGTGGGCTATTCATGGCCTAATGTGAGGTTTTCCCCTCAGTAAGCTCCTTTTCCATTCTCTGATCCTTACCATTAGTCCCTGGGAAGTTAAAAAAAAAAAAAAAAAAAAGAGGTAGGCATGAGCGTATCAGTCAATAGATTACATCATGGGGATTCAGCCAAGACAAGGAAGTTGCCCTAAGATGCCCAGTGAAAGGAAGTGGAGCCAGAGGTTGAATCCAGATAAGGATCTACTGAACCTCTTAGGACCCTACCAGCAGGCTGGAGTCAGTTGGGAGAATGGAAGGATGCCACATTCTGCAGCCTGGGGAACTGGGCATTAAATTAGTCACACTGCGATCCTGCCTGGCTCCTACCTTCAAATCCCCTTCTACTTATCAAAGCCTGCTGTATGTCAGCCACTGAAGTACCTTATATACACTTATATTAATCCTCATGGTATAGGTACTATTCTCATCTCCATTTTACCAATGAGGCACAAAGAGGCAAAAGGACTTGCCTAATATCCCACAGAAAGTAAGGGAGAAGATAGGACTCAAATCTGGGTCTGTCCTGGGCTTCTTCTATTCCATTACACTGCTTTCCCTACCCGAGGAATTGGATACATCTGCAGTTTCTAGGTGGCTAAATCACTCTACAAACAATGACAGTTGTGTTTCTTCCATTTCAAACTTGACAATTTGTGTTTCTTTTTCTTATGTTATTACACTGGCTGGGACTTCCAATAGCATTAATAGTAGGCACCCATGACATATACCTGAATCCTTCTCTGTTAGTTGTGTATTGCTTTGTAATAAGTATCTCAAAACAACAAACATTTATCATCTCACATAATTTCTGAAATTGGGAATTAGAGAGTAGCTTATCTGAGTGGTTCTGGATCAGGGTCTCACAAGGTTACAGTGAAGATATCTGCCAGATCTCTTCAAAGAAAATATGCAAATGACCAGTAAGCATGAAAAGATGAACAGCTGTTAGGAAAATGCAAACAAAACCTATAATGAGATGCCCACCAGGATGGATATAAGATAGATAATAACAAATATTGACAAAGATGTGGAGAAATCAAAATTCTTAAACACTGCTGGTGAGAATGTCCAATGGTGCCGCCACTTTGGAAACAGTCTGGCAGTTCTTCAAATGGCTAAAGATAAAGGCACCTGAGTGGCTTAGTTGGTTCAGTGCCTGACTCTTGATTTTGGCTCAGGTCATGATCTCACGGTTTGTGAGATCAAGCCCTGCATTGGGCTGCATGCTGACAGCACAGAGCCTGCTTGGGATTCTCTCTCTCCGTCTCTCTCTCTCTCTCTCTCTCTCTCTCTCTCTCTGCCCCTCCCATGCTCTCTCACACATGCACACACTCTCACTCTCTCTCTCTCTCTCTGTCTCTCAAAATAAATAAACTTTAAACAAATAAACAAAGGGGTGCCTGGGTGGCTCAGTCAGTTAAGCATCTGACTCTTGATTTCAGCTTGGTCATGATCTCATGGTTTGTGGGTTTGAGCCCCACATTGAACTTTGTGCTGACAGTGTGGAGCCTGTTTGGGATTCTCTCTCTCTCCTCTCTCTGCCCGCCCCTCCGCTCTCTCTCTCTCTCAAAATAAATAAATAAACTTAAAAAAATAAAACAATCAAACAAATGGTTAAAGATAGAGTTACCACATAACCCAGTAATTCTACTCCTAGGTATGTGCCCAAGAGAAATTATAACATATGTTCACACAAAAATGTTTACACGAATGTTTGTGAAAGCATTATTCATAATAACCAAAAAGTGGAAACGATCCAAGGGTCTGTCAGCTAATGAATGGATAAACAAAATGTGGTATATCTATCAATGAAATATTATTATCCACTCTTAAAGAGGAATGAAGTTCTAATATATGCTACAACACAGATGAACCTTGAAAACATTATGCTAAGTGAAAGAAGCTAGTCACAAAAGACCATATATTTTATGAGTCCATTTATATGAGATGTACATGAAGTAGATTAGTGGCTACTTAGGGGAAGGAACGAAGGCAGAATGACTGTTACTGGTTATAGGATTTCTTTTTAGAATGATGAAAATGTTATGGAATTAGGTCGTGGTGATGGTTGCACAACTTTAGATATACTTAAAACCATTAAGTTGTATACTTAAAATGGGTGAATTGTATAGTATGTGAATCATATCTCAATAAAGCTATTACCAAAGGCAGTGGGTATAGGGGAGGCCAGGTGGTGCAGTATTCATCTGAAGGCTTGACTGGGCCTTAAGGGTCTGCTTCCAAGTGGTTCACTTGCATGGCTGTTGACAGAAGCCCTCAGTTACTCACCACATAGGCCTTTTCATAGGGTTGCTTGAGTGTCCTCATGACACGTCAACTGGCTTCCCCAGAGCAAGTGATACAAGAGAAAGAGCAAGAAGGGAGGTAAAATGCCTTCTATGACTTAGTCTCAGAAGTTACATCAGGTCCACCACATTTTATATATTAAACATGTGACTAAGTACAGTTCACACTGAAGGGGAGAGGAAGTAGTCTACACCACTTTAAGGAAGGGGTATCAGAGAATTTGTGCCCATCTTTAAACCACCACAGCTTCTAATGTTGTTCGATTAGAATAGTTTCCATGGTCCCTCTGACTCCCCATCTCTCTCTCTCTCTCTCTCTCTCTCTCTCTCTCTCTCTCTCTCTCTCTCCCTTTTCTACTCTAGTTTAATAAGTTGTTGAATTGAATCTAATGTGTTTTTTCTACATATTGAGATGTCTAGTTTTAAATACAGTGTGTCTCATTATTTATTCCCTCAGACCTAGGACTAGGCTTAGTTTATACCAGGTATTCTTGGGGCTGAACTCCTACCTGGAAATCTTATGAGGGATGGTCCTGTACCACAGAGAAGACTGCCTTCTGGGCTTCCTCCCAGATTTTAGACTCCATCTGCCCATTGAGTTTCCTCTTTTGGTCTGTAGTGGGGGCTGCCTCAGCCAAATGTGTAGATAAATTCCCAGGTGTGGCAGCATCAGCATCTGTAGCAGCATTGGAGTGGATGCCACTGTCCTCCTGGACAGCCCCCAACCAATGACTGGGCACAGCCAGGCACTAGGGCCTGCCTATTTCTGCCCAGCCAGGGCTCTTCCATGGGGCAATTTTTACATCAGAGCTCCCTGTTGGCTGGCTGATGTTTGCTCAGAGTGGCACCTCAGTGTGATGCCCTTACCCAGTTCTCCATCCCTTCTACTCTCTCCCCATAGATGTCAAACTTGCAACACAGTCTGAAGGCTTTCCCTGCCCAATCCTGCTTCTTCCCTCCCCCCTTTATCTTTCACAGGCACTTCCTCCAATAAGTCTCTTGCACTTCTAGCTCCATCTTAGTGGTGGCTTCCTAGAGGACCCAAGTGACACTCAGGCCCTGGCTCCCCTGGGCTGCCAGACCCTGTCCCCTCAGGGGATGAGTTCTTCTCCATCTCCCTACTTGAGCATGCTCTGTCCCCCTTCCCTCCTCTTTCTGTTCAGGGCCTCCCCCTGTGCCTGGCAGTAGTGGACACTCAGTAACTATTTGTTTTTGAATGAATGCAGAATGTTCTGGAGCTAGGCACTGCCCACACCATTCTCCTGGCACAGAGAGCTGCAGAGAGCCCTCCTGGTGGGGTAGAGAAGGCAAGCTCCAAGGGCTCCAGGCAGTGGGGAGGAAGTCCCTGAGATGGGGAGGTGGTAGGGGAGCTGAGAGTCTCCCAGGATCACGGGAAATCCTCCCCACAGCCCAAGGAAAGTCTGACCTGGCTTTTCCCAAATCTACTGTGTGACTCCTGGCAAGTTACTTCCCTTTTGGAGACTCTCCATCCATCTCAATAGTGGGATGAGAAGCCCTACCCTGCCTGTTTCCCTAGGGAGGGGCAGGGGTTGTGGGCATCAGATGAGACCATGGCTGGGAAAAGGTTGGGTACCCTGGGTCCTGGGCCTGGGGTGAGGGTGTGGAGGGGGAGAACAAACAGAGAAGGAAGGAAGAGAGAAGAATGAGGGGAGAGAAACAGACACAGACACACAGACACACACATAAGTGAGGAAACCATGAGACATAATGAGGGAATGAGTGAGAAAGAGAACAGGAAGGGAGGAGAAAAACCAGAAGACCCCAAGAAACAAAAAGGAAAATAGAGAGATAAAAATTAAGAGAGAAACAGGAAAAAGAGGGAAAGAGAGCCAGGGGAGAGGACAGGGATCCTCAGAGACACAAGGGCACAAGAAATGAGATAGAGAGAGAGGGAGGGAGAGAAGCAGAGACAATAACACAGGGGGAGGGGCAGTGAAAAGCCACACAGACAGAGGAAAGAAAAAGAAATGGAGGGAGAAAATGAGATGGAGTGTTAGAGTCAGAGAAAGACGGAGAGAGGGAGAGATACAGGAGAGAGAAAGAAATGAGGAGAATCAGGGCCAGAGAGGGAAAGAGACCAAGGGAGAGAAGGATGAGAGAGAAGCCAAAGGTGACAGAGCGATGGGGACCGATGGACAGAAAGAGCGATAAATGATCAGACCCCACAGACCCCTGCCCCTCACTCACTCACTCTGAACCCTGCCGCACTCCAGACAGGTGGGGATCCAGAAGAAAGCCTCAGCTCCCCTTTTGTCTGCAGGGCCTGGCCTATCCTGTCCTGCTGGTTTGGCTACTGCCATCCTCTGTGGTAAGGCTTTTGAGGGGCACCCAATGGGAGGCAGGGCTCCAAAGCTTGTCCTGTAGGTTGACTGACGTGGCCACTGGGTGGAATCTGAAGGGAAAACCCAGTGACACCTTCCCTTGAGGCCTGGGCAGGCCCCAGCCTGCCTTCTTTTGGGGCCCAGACTAAAAAAGACCTCAAAGGTCACCACCATCATGCTCTTCACTGTACAGAGGAGGAAATTGAGGCCTAGAGAGGGAGAGGGACAAGCCTGAAGTCACAAAACCAGGTCATGGCCTAGTTGGAACTAACTTTGATGGATGCTGAGGCCTGAAAATCTGGAGACTTGCTTTCTCCTGGTCAATTTGCTTCCTGCCCAGGGATGTCCTGAGACTTTAGTGACAGTATCCTGGATGCCAGTCCCTGGGTGGAGAGTTTTACCCAACATCCTGTGAACTGACTACTGTGATAAGACCCATCATACAGATAAGGAGACTGAGGCTCAGAGAAGTTAAGACTTCAAAGCCTGAGGTCACACAGTGTCAATACCCCAGATAGGTCTGTTTGACCTTGAAAGTTGGGTTCCTGCCATGGGACCTCCCAGCCACCGTGGGTAATGAGCTCTGTAATATGGAAAAGGTGGGCAGAGGTGGGTGGCTATTCCTCCAGTTAGGGAAAATTACCAGAACAATGGTTTCAAAACATTAGAATTCTTCCCAGAGGGACCCACCTTTTTTCAGTGGTGTTCCTACCTTTAGGAACCCCAGGTCTCCCTACC
The DNA here is from genome assembly GCF_046562875.1 of Panthera onca. Lineage (NCBI taxonomy): Eukaryota > Metazoa > Chordata > Mammalia > Carnivora > Felidae > Panthera > Panthera onca. The sequence continues at coordinate 20,886,337 of NC_138350.1, forward strand.
CTTCCCACCACCACACTCTATTCCACATCCCTTTTCTCAACCTCTGAAGAGAAGGAGTTTGGCTCTGGGCTACTCCCACCCTCTCTCCCTCTTCATTGTCCCCAGCCATGACCTCCTGAACCACAGGCCCAGGCTGGTTCTGAGTATAGAGGTGGGCCTGCACACCCTAAAGCCCCCCCTTCTACCTGCTATGCACAGTGAGCATCTCCCCCAGCTCTGCCCGTGGCTCTGCCTCACTGGGGCTCACCCTCCTGGAAGAGACTTGGATGGAGATTGGGAGGAATGTTGGAGGAGCAGTAGGCTGATGGGAAGAATGACAATCACTGTCCCTACCAGCTCTGATCTCCCAGTAAAGCTTTCCAAGAACTATACTGCCAGCCTCTAACCCCTCCCTAGCTAGATCCTGTCCCCTGAGGTTTCCTCACCCTCAACGATCCTCAGTTTCTTCATCTGCATTATGGGTGTAAGCACCCCAACTTCCCTGGATGATTGGAAGGCGAATGATACGTTAGCTTTGGGACACAGGAACACGTGCTGGCTGTAAACTCTCCCTAGTGGAGAGGCCACTCCTCTTGGGGAGCACATGATGCTACTGTGTCCCACTGGTGGCTACAGTCCAAGGATGGAGATGGTTGCAGACTGAGACCCCTGCCCAGCCCTCTACTCCTCTGGGGGCCGTAGTCCCTTTAAGTCTGGAGCATAGCTCCACCCCATGTTGCTCTCAAGTTCTGCTCTGGCTATGTTTCCACCATCAGATCAAGAGGGTTGCTGCTTGGCCAGGCCTCTGCCTTTGAGTCCCAGGAAATAGAGAGCCCTGGGGTGCTGTTCCTTGATTATGCCAAGAGGCTTTCTTAGAACCAACACTGGGTGATGGTGGGAGGGCACACTCCAGGTGGCCAGGAGATGGATGCTCCCTTTACCAGAAACCTCAGGAGCTCCCAGGGTGGGGGTGGCTACAGGGCCCAAGCCCTGCCCTCACCTCTTTCACCCAACTCTGGTAGAGGCCATGGCCCTCTGCCAACTTCATGGAGGTGGGTGTGGCAGCCACTACTGGGGTGGCGGTCTAAGGATGAGTTCTGGGAGCTTCCTCTGAGCCCCTGAACCCTCTTCCCTCCCTAGGAATAAAGGGATCCCCTCCTGGCCCCCTGCCCCAGGGCCCAAGGCTTTGGCTCCCACAGTCCCCATCCAGGCGGGGCTGGCAGCAGGTGACTGGATGAGAAAGGCATGGTGAATGGGGGCGTGGGCCTTGGCAAGTACACTCCTTGGCCAATCAGCGGCCTGCCCAGCCGGTGGATTCAGTTACAAGCCAGAGATCACCCCACACTCCAGCCTCCTTCCTACTCCTCCCAAAGCTCCATTCATTGGCCCTGCCGCAGGGTCTGCAGGGCACCGCTTCCGCTCAGCTGCTTAAAGCTGCTGCCTCGTGGGCTGCCAGGGGTAGGTGTTGTGGGGGCTTTGTCTGACTGGGCTGGGCCAGGACAGAATGGGGATTCTGGTAGTGCTGTTAGGGATGCTGAGCTTCCTGGGAGTGGCTGTGGGGAGCTCCTCTGCCCTCCTCTGGGACAGCACCTCCTGCCACTTGGCCAGGCCCATCCCCGGCAGCCCCTTGGGGACCCTGAGCTTTCTGGGCAAGAATGCCCAGGGACTGGCCCTCGTCCACACCCACTGGGATGAGCACGGGAGGCTGCAATCTTGTAGCCAGCAAGACGAGCCAGAGCTCACTGCAGCCTTTAGTGCTCTCTGTGCTGGTGAGATCACCCGGGGCACCTTCATCCACACCCCTGGACCTGAGCTGCAGAGAGCCCTGGCCACACTTCAGAGTCAGTGGGGAGCCTGCCGAGGGACTGAAGAGGGTCCAGCAGGGGCTAGGGAGAAGCGAGCAGCAGGGGTCAGGGAAGAGCAAGCAGAAGGACACAGAGGAGCACCCAGCAGCATAGGACACCAGCGGTTGAAGAGAGGCTGGACTATGCCTGGCACGCTGTGGTGTGGAGTCGGGGATTCTGCCGGAAACTCCACAGAGTTGGGTGAGTGATGGGGATGTGGACCAGGGGGTAGGGGAGGGAAGTGTAGGCTTTTGCCCTGGCCCCCATTCTTCCAGACTGTGTGTCCTTGGGAGAATGACTTAACCACTGTAAACTTCAATGTCCTCATCTGTAAAATGGGGTGACCATAAGTCTCATCATGGGTTGCTTGAATTAGGTCATAGATGGGAAATGTCCTAGTCAAACCTTGGAGTCCTCATTAATCACCATCCCAGGGAGGGGGTGGACTGGGATGGGTCCCAGGTTGGCCAAGCCAAAACACCATCACCTAAGAGGAGGCTTTATGAGGACAAGGTGCCCAGTGGAATGGACACTGAGACCCAAAGGCCTGGGTTAGCAAATTCAAGCTGAACAGGTCACTTCCCCTCTCTGAACCTTGGTTTTCTCACCTGAACCATGAAAGTGACATTTCCCTCACAGGGCTGCTGTGAGCTTGGGTGTGGGAAGTGCCAGGCACTTGGGAAATGCTCAGTAAAAGGCACTATTGCTTTTTACTGACAAACAAACATGGATGACTTTTTTGCACTGTCAGTACAGCTGTCTTTGTGCATGCATGGCAGGCTGGGGGCAGGCTTTGGCACCTGAGTTGGAGCAGACTGGCATCCTGACAATGCTTCATCGTGCCAATGAGAAAGGTTGCACCCTGCCTGTTTGCCATTCCATTCCACACACATTCATAACTTCTGAGTTTTATTTGCGGTGTGAGCTTGGGAGCTCTGGAGGCAGACTTTAGTCCCTGAGTAAGTCCCTTTCCTGGACAAGGGCTCCTGGGTGGGCTGCCCGGCACTTGGAGCTGCCCAGTAGAGGCTGCGCGTGGGTGCTGTCTTCAAGCTTTGAAACTGAGTGTCCCACAGACAGTGGTCTGAAGCCGCCCAGGGCATCTGTGTCAGGGCTGGGGTGAGAATAAGGTCCCTGCTTCTTGCACTGGATGGGCATAGCCAGTGTGTGGTGCCCAGGACCCTGCTGAGCTGGTGCCCCTGCCCCTGCTTCCTGCAGGGATCTTCCAAGGCCCTGATCTCTGCTGCCGGGAACATGACCGATGCCCACAGAACATCTCGCCCTTCCAGTACAGCTATGGTATCAGAAACTACCGATTCCACACCATCTCCCACTGTGACTGTGATGCCAGGTTGGCAGTGGGCAGAGAGGGTTGGGGACTTACGGGTGGAGTAGTTCCTGGGTGCAGAGACTGGGATTCCAAAGAATCCTAAAGAATCAGCTAGTCAGACACCCTACCATGCAGGTGGGAAAGCTGACCCTAGGAGAAGAAGAGACTCTTGGATCCCAAACCACCTGGATGGTAGTGACTGGGTGGGCTGGAGGAGGAGCCAGGTGGCTCTCTGTGGTCCAGGGACCTGAGTACCAGCTCTGGGGCAGGTTCCAGCAATGCCTGAAGAACCAGCAGGACTCCATCTCGGACATCGTGGGTGTGGCCTTCTTCAATGTGCTGGAGGTCCCCTGCTTCGTGCTGGAGGAGCAGGAGGCGTGTGTGGCGTGGTACTGGTGGGGAGGGTATGTAGCTGCCCCCTTCAATCTCCTTCCCAGCCAGAGAGGGAGCCCAGGGAGGGATGCCTGCCTGTATGTCTGTCCTCCAAGGAATGATGCCTCATCCTCCCTGTCTTCTCCTCAGGACAGGGCCAGGATGCAGACCTTCCCTGGGTGCCCAATACAACCCAGTGGGACAAGGGATGGGACTGGCAGAAACTTGGTCTCCATGGAGAGGAACCTAGGGCTTCTGGGAGGGGTATTATGAGTTACCAATTGCCACCTTCCAGGTGCAGAAGGTATGGCTCCATACCTCTTGCCCACCTCCAGCCCAGGACCCTCTATAATGCCTCCTGGAGCTCCCCAGCCACCCCCCAGCCTCCCAGCCTTCAGAACCCAGCCCCTAGCAAGCCACAACAGAAGCAGCGTCCTCAGAAGCGACCACCGCAATGGAAAGGGTCTAAGCACCCCAGCAAAACCAACACCACAGCCCTCCGGACCCCTGTGGCCTCCACCCAGCCTGATATGACCCCCACAGCCTGGCTGGAGGTCACCCATCCAGGCCTCCAGGGGCCATGGAGTGGCCTAAAACCTCAGGGTGAGTTCCAAACCTAACTTTGGGGGTTCCTGATGTGGGAAGGTGTCCCTGCCTCTGTACAAGGTCGAGGACCCTGTGTTGTTTCCCTTCCTGTTCCAAACTCCTCCTGGGGGTCTCCCAACCTCTCCCATAAAATCATGCTGCAGCCAGAGGGGTTTTCATAAGCCTTAAACTTGACCATATCACTCCTCACTGAGCCCCCACCTGGCTCCTCTTACTTCAGATGATGATGTCTGAACACCCAGGGGCCTTCAGGTGCTGGTCCTGCAGACTCTACTTCCCAGCTGAAACTCACAAACCTCATTTGGTTGCTCTCTCCCACCTCTGGGCCTTTGCTCATGCTGTTCCTTCTGCCTGGAGCACTCTCCTGATTTTTCTCCTAGCCTCGGTTTAGCAGTCTGCCTCCAAAAAGCCTTTCCTGATCACCCTGGGCTTCCCCTATGGAAGCCCATAGGCTTCTTCTGGGCTTCCCCTATGGTGGCACTGCCATGTGTGTTTGTGTGTGCGTGTGTATGTGTGTGTGTGTGATATGTGTGTGTGATGTGTGTGGCACTCTGAGGGCACGAAGGGCATGAGACACGAGGACACTGTGTTTGAGCGCATGTGCCTATGTTCCTCCTAAATGGCAGTGGGCATTGGAGGGCTTTGCTGGGGACTGGGCTACCCTCATCACCATGCTCCCCCAACCCAGATGTCCGCCGAGCCTGCCGCAGCTTCCGCCACTTGGATCAATGTGAGCAGCAGATCGGGCCTCAGGAAACAAAGTTCCAGCTGCTCAATAGTGCTCATGAGCCCCTCTTCCACTGCAACTGCACACGCCGGTGAGGCTTGCTTGGACCCTTGGGGGGTGGGCAACCTGCTGCCAGTCACTAAGAGGGGGCTGCTGGGTGGCCAGGCACTACCCTAGCTTAATCCTGCCTCTGCCCTCAGCCTGGCACGCTTCCTGAGGCTCCACAGCCCACCTGCAGGCACCAGCGTACTTTGGGAGCTGCTAGGCACAACCTGTTTCAAGCTGACCCCTCCACTGGACTGTGCTGAGGGCACAGGGTAAGTCACGGCAAGGCCAGGAGGGAGGGGACATTTTCCCAAGGGGTGGGTTGCCTGTGGGGATGGGGATGTGTGCCAGGACTAAGGGGATGGAGAAAGGGGTTAGGGCACCTCTGAGCTCCATTTTCATCATACCCTACTCCCTGGTGCTCCAGGTTCAGCTCTGCAGTTGGTTCATATGGGTTGATGTTGATTCTTTCACTTCCTGTGTGATGTTGCAAGTTGAGTCACCTCTCCTTGTCTCCATTTTCTTATTTGTAAAATGGATGTAGAAGCCAAGGAAATGGCGTGTGTGACACATATAGCCCAAGGCCTGCCTGGCACACAGTAAAAGGCTTACTTGCTTAACTCTTGCTTTTAACCTAAAATCTCATTTCAATTCTGATTCCCAGAGAAAGCTGCTTGTTACCTTTCCCTTTTCACAGGTGAGGAAACCGAGGTCCAGATTGGCCCGGGTTTCTGCAGCCAGCTAGCAGCAGAACTGGGGCCTCTGGGTGCTAGCCCAGGTTTATTCTGCCCCCTTCTAGATGTAACCCACCCTTCCCTGGCGCCAGCCCTGCTCCTCTCTAGGCCTCGGTCCCCCTGTCTGCAGAGCAGGGTGGGATCCTTGGCAGCCATGACCACCTGCCCCACTTTTCTCCGTTCACAGCTGTTTCAGAGACCCTAGGGCCATCAAGGTGTCAGCTCGGCACTTGCAGCGACTTCAGCAGAGGCGACTCCAGCTCTGGGGTGTGAACACAGATGAGGGGCAGGTATGGCCTTCAAATCACCCAAGAGCCCCCATGTCATTCTATGACCGGTGTCTGCAGCTGACCCAGGCAGCCTGGAGACCTGACAGACAGCAGAAATCCTAGAACCACTGACCTCAGTTCCAGCTCTCCTGGGCACCAAACTGGACCTTGCTCCTGGCTCTGCTAGTCCCTGGGGGTCTTGGCCTACTCTCCATGTGTTAGATTGAAGCATAGCACAGGCCCTTGTGGACAGCCAGGAGGCTGGATGGGGGGAAGAGGGAGCAAGGCTGAAATGCTGGACCACGTCTCCTGCTGTGCTGAGCAATCTTGAGCTGGTGATACAACCCCTCTGTGCTTGGATGTGGTGTTCAAGAGGCTCATTCTGGGGAATGGGGAAAGGGTAACCTACTACAGCAGCCTCAGGAGGTACTAGTAAGAGGTACATGTATCTTCAGGTCGCAAAATTAATACGTGTCTCAAGACCCTGCTCAGAGGAACCCCAGCACCTATCTGCTGAGGCCTGAGGCAGTAGGTCAGAGGATGGGATATCACAGAAGTGCCTGTGTCTGAATCCAGGAAAGAGGAGGGTGGCTAGAGAGGGCTTCCTAACTCTTCTCCCTGGGGGATCCCTTCTCTTAACAGCTGCCATGCCCTTCCTGGCCCAGCCCTGGCCCAAATCTCTGTGTCCTTGAGCAAGGGGCCTCCCTGACTCTGAGCCTTAGTTTCCTCCTCTGAAAAAGCAGGGTGTAATCAGGACCTACCTCATAGGATTGTTGAGGATTAAGTAAACCAATACATGGACAGTGCTTAGCACCTTGTAAATGTTCCCTCCCTGTAACATAGAGCCAAACTGTGGTTAGGTGTCTGATTTGGAGAGGTTCACCTCCTGGAGGCCTCAGTTTGCCCATCTGTGAAAGGGGTCTAAGAATTGCACTGAACTCAATACCACAACTCAGGGTTGTGGTGCAGAGTAAAAGAGATGGCATGTGTAATGTATATATACAGCTTGTGCCTGGTAATTGTCAGATCTGTCATCGTCTTCCTCTTTAGTCTGATCCTCTGACTACCCCGACCCCCAGACTGCTAACAAGTTAGGAAGGAGTCAGGAGTGATGCTGGAGAATTTAATTTCTAATTGATGACCTCCAGGATTGCCCCCCCATCCCAGATGGGGGCCAATAGGGCTTTGCTGATTGTCACAGTTGAGGTGCCGGAACTCAGTTTGGGGGACCCCAGATGGCCACCCCTGGCCAAGACAGTGGCAGGTGCGGATAAAGCTGGAGCAGCAGCAAGAGGGACACAGGTGGGTTTGCAGAAGATTGGGACACAGTGGGGACTGCCTGGGCCCATCTGCCCATCCATCCTCAGGGCCCCAGGCCCCCTTCCTCCAGCCCCTGCCGGCCCTGGGGACTGGGAGACAGGCTATGAGGGGCTGGGGCTTCCCGATTAGGTCCCCAGGAACCACCACCACCAGGGTCAACAGTCTCCAGGCGCAAGGCAGGCAGCAAGCCCAGGCTTCGAGGCACAGGTGGTGGGAAGGCCCAGGGACCAAGCAGCCCAGAGGGCCCCTCCTCACTACTGCCCCGGCTGCTACCATCATTGCCCCTGTCAGGGGCCATCCGAGGCAGGCGGCGGCTCTGGGGTGAGGGGCTGCGGCTGGCACCGCGGCGTTCACGGGATGAAGGCCGCAGGGCAAGGCCGGGGAAGCGGGCCAGGCCCGGGCTGCGGCTACGGTGTCTCTTGGACTTGCCAGGGCTGGGGCTGCGGGACTTGGGTGCAAGCAGCTCCAGGGTACTGTCATCCTCGTCCTCTGAGCTGGCACTTGAGCTATCTGTGCTGCTGCTGGCCAACTCCGAGGTAGGCAGCGAGATCTGGGAGGAAGGTTGGTTACTGGTTTGTCTCACTCCCCAACCAGCCATTCAAGGCGTCTTGGAACCACTCCAACCCTGCCCATTGGCAGACCCAGGAAGGTTAGGCTACTTGTAGGAGATCATGGAGCAGAATGTGAAGGCTGTGACATTTGAACAGGGGCTTTTAGCACCCCTGATCCTGCAGTCTGACCTACTCACCTGGAAGGGCTCAGTGACACCGATGAGGATGCTGTGGGTGTGGCTATAATAGCCCAGTATGAAATCTCCATGGCCCTTGGGAAGTGACTCCTCACTGAAGGTCACCTGATGGGCCCAGGGCATAGGCCCAGGTTGGGGTCAGCCTCAAAGACTGCCCAAGCCAAGTCCTGAGCCCAAGGGCCACAGGGACTTCCTCCCACTCTTCCCCTCCCCTTAAGTACCTGGTAGATGTTCCCATCCACATCCTCATGTTTGGCCCAGACATAAGCCACGTAGTCCTTACAGTGGCGGAAACCCACCTGGGGCGAGAGGAATCAGGGTTATGACTCCTATCACCTTACTCCAGTGGCCCCCCCAGTGTAGCAACAAACTCTGGAGAAGCCAGTAATTCCCCCTGGGTACCCAGCTGCTCTTCCAGGCCCTCCCTTCCCTGAGTCACTGACCATCCCTGCCCTTCTCACCCGGTACAAGCCGATCCAGTCCCAAGAGCTGCGGGCGAACACTGTTTCTATGCGGTACCTCACCACAGCCTGCTCTGGCCGCACCCACTCATCTGCCACCTCCAGCCGCACTAGCGGCACGTCGTCCCTGTAGGCAAACTGCCCAGGGGCAGGGGGAACATCAGGGGAGACCCTCGAGTATCCCATGTACCTAGGGCCCTTGGGCCTGAGTCAGCAAAAATAGGCTGAGATAAAGGGCCTTTGAAACCACCTTACAGACTGGGAAACTGAGGCAAAACAGGTCTAGGATAGGGACGCCTGGGTGGCTCAGTTGGTTAAGCATCTGCCTCTTGATTTCGGCTTAGGTCATGATCTCATGGTTCATGGTTCAAGCCCTGCAGCGGGCTCTGTGCTGACAATGTGGAGTCTGTTTGGGATTCTCGGTCTCTTATTCTCTCTCTCTGCCCCTTCTCCCTGCCTCTCAAAATAAATAAACTTAAAAAAAAAAAAAAAAAAAAAAAAAGAATAGGTGTAGGATAAATGCTGGGCTTTCTACCCTCCAGCCCAGGGCTCTTTATGCCCATAGCCTCGTAAGGGAGTAAGAATACAGCTTTGAAGTGAATAGTGTAGCCCTGTTTCTGTCATTGCTCTTTTTCTGTCCCTCAGGACTCAGATGGTGTGTCAGCCTCCAGCTTTTGTCTGCTCCCCTGTTTATGTGGTTTCAGGTTTCCCTCACTCCTCAGTTTTTGAGCCAGGCTGTTCCAGAAGAAACCAGCACATCTTCTCCCTGTCCCTAGGTTCCTAACAGAAGGTTTGCCTGGGGTGGCCTCTTAGAAACGCTCTCCAGGGCCTTGCAGGTCAAAACTCCCACTAAGCCCCATTCTGATTGTGTTGCTTTGGATGAGAGACTTAAGTTCTCTGAGCCTCATTTTCCTCACCAGTAAAAGTAGGAGGAGAATTTAGATATCTCAGGGCCTTCTAAGGCATTCAAAGGGATGACAAAGCCACAGGGACCAGCATGTATTAGGTGCTCGACAGGTAACATTCTGCAAGGGTCAGAGTCCTTGATGAGGAGGGGAGGTCAGGGTACCCAAAAGGAGTGGCACTCAAAAGTCACCCAGAAGGAGTGGTTCTGAAGGTGAGGCTCCTGACTGAAGGTTAAACTTGACACCCAAGTCTTTTACCAAAGATTATGGGAGGCCAGATGTGGGCAGATTTGCTTCCCAGCTGAGGATACTGGCCAACGGCCCACTGACTGACCACATGACAAAGTTACCAGGGAAAACATTCTCTGGTCTGCAGGGCTCCCTCTTATCAGATCAAGGGAATCGGAGAGCCCAGAGTTGGGTTTCAGGACTGGACAGGCGGGATCTACCCTCCTCTGCTGCTGAGAGTATGTGCAGCTTGGGGTACATGCCTACCCCACTGGAAGGCCTCAGTTTCCCCCACAGAAAAACAGAGTGTTGGACTACATGGTCTCTCAGGTCCCATTCTGACAGTCTAGCATTTCTCCTTTTTACTTTGCAAACCAGAGACCTCAACCCTAAACACAATGTTAAATTATAGCAACTAGAATTTAGCTTTGTATTTTTCATGTCTCTACTCCTCCTCCCCATTACTACCTCACTCATAGCACCTGGCACATAGTAAAATGATAAACAAATAATGAATAAATATGAATGAAAACTATATGGAGTCTGAATAAACATTTTGATTTTGCTGGTCTTATTATATGAATATATAAAGTGAATTTTAGCATAAATTGCCCTAATCCTTTCTCAGAACAGAGTTAGGGATTAGTGGAAAAGGCATAGACTCTGAAATTAGGCTAGCTTGGGTTCAAATCCTAATTCTTCTGTTTATCAGCTGTGTGACCCTGGTATGATGCTGTGTCTCTGAGCCTCAGCTTCCTCATCTGAAAATGGAGATCATAACCCACTCCCACTCTGCTATGATGAATGGATGCTGCTGAAGGCAGGTGCAAGGGATTACTGGTGGGCCATGGGGATGTCCCCATGAAGGGATGCTGAGCTGGACCTGGGGATGTCATGAGGGGAACATGAAGCCAGGACTCACCTGCAGGATGAACTGAGCAGCCACGGGCTTGTGATCGCTGACTGTGTATTCCATGTGGCTACGGTAGCTGTACTGGGTCACCTTGAGCCGGTGGCTTTCCCGTCCTGAAGGGCTGGGACCCACACTTGGAGCCTTGACCTTCCACAGGATACGGTCTGTCCAGGCTGGCTTCCGCTTCTTGGCACTGCAGTGAGCAGGGGTGACCCAAATTTCAGGGGATAGGGTTTGAGGCACAGCCCCCAGCCTTACTTCTTGCCCCGCTTTCTTCCCTATCCAGACGACTTCAGCCCACGTGTCCACCTCGTCCCAGTGCTGAGCTCACCTGGTATCATATTTGTTTGTACCCACATCAAACTTGAAGGTGGGTGCAAAGTTGAGGGGCCCCTCCTGGAAGCCCTTCAGGATGGGCCAGGTGTTCTTGGCCATGTTGAGCTGTGAAGGTCCAAAAGAGCAGAATTGGACAACAGCTTGGACAGGGCAGGTGAAGGCAAGGGCGAGAGCTGAGGATACAAAAGTGTGTCCAGTCATGCTCTGTGTGCTTGGTGTTTAGGGTGTGGGCTGGGATTCTATACCTGGTCCTTCTCCCAGAGCTGGTGGAGCTGATCACTGTCAATGGCAAACTTGACAAAGTGCAGGTCATAGCTCTCAATGCGGAAGTTGAGGTCCCCAAACCAGAACACGAGGCTGTTCAGGGGTGGGGGTCAGGAGGGTCCATGGGGTGAAAGATCCTTCTCTACCCCCATCCAACGACAGCACTGGATGCCCCTAGTGATGATGCAGTGGGTGGAGTGGGTGGCAGCAGACCTACCCTGCCAAGGAGCAGCAGGGGGATGTGGATCTAGAACAAAGTTAGGTTCTGGGGCCTTCAGCAAGGCCCCACCCCTCAGCAAAGCTCCACCCAGCAGGCTCTGCCCCACCATCAAACTTACCAGCATTCGTGTTCCTAGATGTAGTTTAGGTGGTCACCCACCCCCATAGGCTCTGCCTCTCCCCCACAAGGTCCACCCAGGCTGGCCCTCAGGTTCCTGTGGCCAAGTATTTGTACTCTGTCTTCTGAGACCCACCCTTCCTTCACCAGCCCCGCCAGCGCCCATACTCGTGATCCAGGATGCCATGTGCCCCGGGCCCCTGGAACTGCTGGAGGCTAAGGATGGTTTGGAAGTTGTCCTTGCGCTGCTCTGCCTTGTCCATGTGCGCTGGCAAGTGGCAGTTCAGGAAGCAGAGCATGTGCCCGAAGGCCGCCAGTCGCACGCTCACTCCACCCTTGTTGCCCTTGGGAGACAGGGTGGAGTGAGTCAAGGGCGGGGCCTAGGCAAATAGAAGAGGCACTGAGCTGGGCAAGAGAGGGGCGAGGCCAGCCAGCCCTTAGAAAAGGCTTAGAGAGAGGTGGGTTCTAGGAAAGGATCGGAACACTGGGACGGGTCAGGGACAGAAAGAGGGCTGGGTCTAGAAAATGGTGTGGGGTGTTGGGCGGGGTTGGGGAGAAGTAAACCTCAGGGTAAGAAGAGGACAAAGGGGAGGGGACCTTGCCTATGCTTGGGGGACCAGGGAACTAATCTATAGACCCCTTGGGGCCTTGTCCCCTCCAGGGCTGTCCCCATGCTCACCCAATAGCCTCCCAGGCCAGTGCGTGTGCAATCAGTCTGCACGTCTCTCAGGAAGGGTAAGTGGTAGTACTTGGCGAACAGCAGCAGGATGACGCCCTGCATCCGCACAGTACTCACCTGCAGCGAGAGGCAACGTGGCTGAGGGACCCCACACAACTCTCCCGCCCCACTGTGCCCTTTCCCCAAGTCTTTCAGATCTGCTCCTCCATCCTCCTATTTCACAGACCTGGCAACAGAGGCCCAGCAGGCCCCACGGTGAGTCCAGGCAGAGCTAGGGCCAGAAGTCCAGGGGTCTCCACCCTTCCAGGGGCTGAGGGAAACATTACCAGCACGAAGTTGAAGGGTGCCAGCGCGTCCATGAAGAGCTCACTCCACTGGTCTGTGAAGAGTGCGTCCTTGAGCCGCTTGTTGATCATGGAGTTCACTTCCTGCAACCTGGTGGTGGGGTCAGGGTGGGAGATGAGGTCGCTATGGGTCTGGGAGTGCCCTAGAAGCCCCTCCCATGGGCAAAGCTCTGGGAGGCATAAGGGGTTCAGGAGCGGGGTCCACATGCCCTGCCCCCTCACCCAATGGCAATCATGTCCGACCCTTCACTGTCATCGCCACCGCTGCCCAGGTGGAGGAGGGATGTGACGTCGTCAGGGGGCATGGCGGTGCCCACGTTCCACGTGACCACAGTGATCCTGGGGGTGTAGGAGGGGTTATCACTGGGCACCACTCCCTCATCTTCAACCTCCCTCCCACAGGGCTCTTTCTGGGGAAATAAACGGAGGCAGGTGTGGGTGTAAGCTCTCAGAAGGACTGTGGGCCCAATATCCCTCCTATTAGATTCTCCCGGAGGGAGGCAGGGGTGGGCAAGTCCCTTAGCAGGAGATGCTGTCTTCTAAAGATCCCACAGTAGGCACAGCACCCGCAAGGAGTCTTCCTCAGGGAAATAAACTGGGGCAGTGTAGGGTAAGCCACCCTAGAAGAATGGCTACTTTTGGAGCTCAAGCCCCACCAACCCTCCTCGGGAGAGGGCCCCCTCACCAGAAGCCAGGGTCGCTCTTGCAGGTAGGCTGAGCTGACCAAGAGGATGATGAGGTGGATGTAGAAGGGGAGGTGGTGACCGGAGCTGGAGTTTCTTGGGGCTGAATACTGGGGCTCAGGTGTCCACTAGGTCCTGCCCCCTGCGTGCTAGGCCTGGGGAGGGCCATCTCAGGGGCTGGGGGGACGCAAGGGGAGCGGTTGGGAGAGCGGCTGGGGGAACGACTGGGAGACCTGGGTGGCTTGGGCAGAGGTGGGGGCACAGTCTGTGCCGAGGAGGCCCCTGGCCGGAAGGTGGGGGACAGAAGTCCTGGGGAACGGGTAGTAGGCTCTGGAGGGCTCTGGCTCACATCCAGAGGCAGGGTCTGGGGTGGCCGGGACAGGACAGGATCCTCAGGGCTGCTGCGGGGGGCCTCAGGACGGGCTCTGAATGAGGGGGAGATTCGGGGGTCTGGGGGTGTTTGGATCAAGGATGTGGAGCCCGTAGGACCAGATGTCTGAGCTGAAGGCTGGAGATGCCCTTCGGAAGAGGGGAGAGGTTTAGGGGCTGGGGCATCCCTCTGTTTAGCGGGTGTCCATCCCACAGAGGCTGGGGTTGGTATCACAGATGCTGGAGCCAGGGCCTGTTCCTGAGAAGATGACAAAACTGGGGAAGAGTTGGAGGGGGGCTGTGGTGTCTGCTCCTCAGATGCCAGGACCAGGCTCAGGCCCGAAGCAGCGAGTGCTGGCTTGGGTCCCACGGAGGCAGGTGGCACCTGCTTCTGGTCCCTGGATGTTGGAGCCAGCCTGGGCCCCAGAGTGGCTGTGGGAGGCCTTGGCCCTGCTGAAGCAGACATTACCAGCTGCCCCAGGGATGTTGGAGGCAGGACTGAGCCTGAGGTCACTGGAGGAGGCTTCGGCCCAGCTGGGGCAGACATGACTAACTGGCCCACAGACGTTGGAGCCAGGTTGGAACTGTGGCGGGCAGGAGCTGTTTTCTGCCTGCTAGGGGTAGACAGTGGAGCCAGGATGGGTCGGGGAGACACCAGAGCCAGCCTTGGCCCCTCTGTGGAAGGTGGATTAGCTGCTCGTGGCCCCACAGGTGCTAGAGCCAATCTTGGTTCGGAGGGTACTGGGGCTGCATTCTCCTTCGCTGGGAGCTGAAAACTTGAGTCCACCTTGCAGAAGACAAGTCAAAGACTTAGGGTAGCCCAACCAGGGGCTTGGGCCCCAACTTCCATAGAGACCCCGGTAGACTCCATCTAGCTAAGAAACACACATCTTTGCAAGGAAGTTCTTCCTAATTTCTCACCTCAATCCATTTTGTTGTGAATCACCTTCAGTTTGGGAGGAAACAGGATGCAGAAACTTATCCCCTCCCTCAAGTCTGACACCTCTCCTAGATGGGGAAACTAAGACCCCAACTCAAAGGAGGCAAGGTATGAGCCTGAACCTAAGGGTTATCTCCTTGCCTTCCTGGCTGACACCAACTCCCTGGTCATGCTGGAGCGTTGGATGGCTGAAGCCATCTTCCCTTGGCAACGCTCCTTGCATTTCCTGCTGCTCCCCTGGCTAAGGGGTACTGACCTGACACCCCAGATCTGTACTCTCTGGACACTTCGGGTCTAGCTTATTAAATACCCCTCCTTCCCTTCACAGCACCCAGGAACCCTCAGGTTCATCGCTGCCAAGCATCCCAAACTCCTTGGTCGTGCTCCTGTTTGTCCTCCTCATCAGTACCCATAGTTCCACGTAGGAGCAAGACCCCAGGACTAAGACTGGCCATGTCGATTCCAAGCCCAGCTCTGTGTGACCTTAGGCAAGCACCTCTCTGCCCAAGACCTCAGTTTTTGTCTGTAAAATGAAGGAATTTGGTGAAGGGTCTCTGGCCACACCTTGTTCCTGAGAAGTCTTGGTCTCATAGTCTCTGCATTTATGACCCCAACATTTGCTAGGATTTCATCTGAGCCCGTGGAATCATCCATTCTCATCAAGTGTGATTCTAATATTCAAAGTCCAGGATTCTGTTGATCCTGGCATTGCACTTCTCTGTGCCCAAATTGTACCTTCTCCCCATCTCCCCTACCTTTGAGGACAGGCAAGCATGTACCCTCTTTTTGTTTGGCAGTTGGAGTGGGGGGACATGAGGCCCTGCTGGGACCTTCTCCCCCTTCCCATCTGTCCTCTGTTTCTGATGCCCCTGTCTCCAGAAGACGGGATAAAACGTCCTTTGCCAGGGAGAGCAGAAGGTTTACACTCGCCCTGAGGTGGCCCCATTCCTGCCTCCAGACATGCAGCTTTGTCTGTGTCCAGTGTCCTTCTCGGTTCAGAGAACCTGAAACTCTGCCTCCACCTTCCTCCCCAAACTTAGCTCTTTGAGGCTGCATTTTGGGCATCCTCCTTGGCTCCAAGTGTCCCCCCAACCACCACACCGCCTCCAGCACTAACAACTTAGACATCCCAGATGTCACCGTTTTAGTCTTCAGGGACAAAGACAAACCTCCTCATTTTGCATTGCTTCAGAGAGAACAAGCAACTTGCCCAAGGTCACACAGCAAAGCTGGAGCACAGCTGGATTCCCTGACACCCAGTCTAGGGCTCTCCTGGGGGCTCCTAGCTATGGCTAACTCCATCTCTCTCTGGGTGTCCCATCACTGCCCTCTCAGCCCCCAAAGTGTCCTGTTTGCCTAGCCCCTGCTTGGTGGGCAAAGGAGAGTGCCAGCCCCTCAGCCAGGGGCACCAGGGTGCCTGCGGTGTGTGGGGGTGTGTGGGACCAAGGATCAGGCATGGGAGGGCTAGGTTTTAGGGGTCTTACCTTGGAAGGTGCCTCAGTTTGAGAAACCCCATGGGGCATGGGCAGGGGGCGCAGGCCAGCCCGGGTCCCTGGCCTCTTGCTGCCACTGCTGCTCTGGCCCTCCATGTCTGCAGCCCCTAGCAGCCCGGGCTCCCTCGGGCTCTAGCTCCTCCGCTCCCGGGAACCAGTGATGTCATCAGCCGTTTCAACCTGCTGAGAATTTAAAGACACAGGCACCCACTTCCCAGCCTAGAGGTGGCCTACCTTCTGGGAACCCTTCAGGCTGACTGCTGAGGCTGCAATGGCCATGGGGCAGGGTGGAGAGTGTGCCCATTGGCCTGGCCTGGTTCCCAACTGGCAGCATGGAGGGGGCTGTCTGTCTGCCCCATCCTCCTGCCAGTAGGCCTGGTTGGCCCTTATTCAAGAGTAGGATATTGACACACCTGAGGATAAGGTAGAGACAGGTAGCTCAGAGGCCAGCACCCTTTTCAGGATGGCAGAGGCACCTGAATCCCTGCCATGATCCTGCAACCTTCTTGACTCCCTGCCAGCCCAGGGCTTGCCTTGGCCCCCACCTTTGCCCCATTTTCGGGCCTTGGTGCCCGCCCCAGCCTGGCTTGATCCTTTCCATCCCAGAGCCAGACACTCAGGCTCCAGCCACTGGAGTCCCCTCCCATTTCAGCCTCAGCACCACCCCCTGCTATCCTGCAAACACTTTGTCACCAGCCCAGGTTGCCTCCACAGGCCAGCCCCTCTCATCTTTTTTCTTAGGCACTCACTGGGTGTGGTTTGGGTGAGAGACTAGCTCAAGGTCACCTGGTGAGCTGGGGAGGTCTTGGGAGTTTCAGTGAGGAAAAGGAGTTTTCTCTGTGACCCAAGACCTGCAGGAACCAATTGGGGTATCTGGGGGTAGGGAACTAGGGTGGAGAAAGGCCCAGCAGTGGGGGAACAGACTGGCAGGTCAAATATAGGCTTGGGAAACTTAGAAGGCCAAGACCCAGCACGAGGTCTGGGGAAGTGTTTGCTGAATGAGCAGTTGACTCAATCACTGAGTGAGAAGAGTGAATGCATGACAGGGCTCAGAGATGGCCAGGGAGGACGGTGGGCCCTCTGCTTCTCTCTCTTTCCCTCTCTTACTTTTATCTGCTAAGCAGCCCCTGAAATCCTGATTCCTCTGGAATTGCTCGATTGTTCCAAGGGGAGTGATCTCACTCAGTTTAGGGAGAAAAGGTGCAGCGTTTTGTACCCAGAGCTCTCTGTTGGTCAACAGTCACCTCTGTATCCCCATGGGACTACGTGGCCCCTGTGTGAAAGCCATGTGGACAGATGCCTCATCCCCTTCTCCTGGATGGGCTTCCCACCTCTGCTTGACAGTCTCTGGGTCTAGTCTGTGTTTCCAGGCCAGCGTCTCTGTGAGGCTGGGATTTGCAGCAGCAAAGGCCCAGGTCACGTTAGGGCCCTGGAGTAGAAAGGATCTGGGGGTGATGAAGGGTGGTGGAAGTGATGGTTACCGGGGAGGTGACTGTAGTGGTGGAGATAGTGATGTACATAATTATGATGTTGGAAGTGGAGGACTGACACGGATGATGGAGACTGTGGCGTGGTTCATATAAATGGAGGTGGTGGAGGTGATAAGGGTTATAGATGTTGGCAATGGTTGAGGTAGTAGAATGAAGGGAGGGTGGTGATGGTGATGAGGGTGATAGTAATGGGTGAAGGAGAGGTAGGGGCAGGGAGACAGTGGGAGGTGTTATGTTGATGGAGGAGGAGATGGTGGTAGAGCTGAAAGTGAAGGTGGAGGGGGTGGTGAAGGAAGAGGTGAGAGTGGACATGGTGGTGCTCAAGCCACTAAAGAGGGAAGGACAATTTGAACTTAACCCTGCCCAGTCCTCTGACTCCTATTGTACAGAAAAGAAAGCTGAGGCCCCCATGAGTACTAGCCTCGGATGTAATCCCGGAAGCGGGGTGGGGGCAGGGACTGGGATCTGTCATAGGGCTCAGCCATCCAGGGGTAGGACAGGGGCATCAATGTCCTTCG
This sequence comes from Panthera onca, assembly GCF_046562875.1. Classification (NCBI taxonomy): domain Eukaryota; kingdom Metazoa; phylum Chordata; class Mammalia; order Carnivora; family Felidae; genus Panthera; species Panthera onca. Next base: position 20,904,268 of record NC_138350.1, read on the forward strand.
GAAGCCAGGCAAATATCATGCAAATGAGCAAGCAGAGCGTTCCTGCACACTGCGGGACAGCCCAGGATTTTCTATCATCTTCTCTCCCTGAAGTCAGATCCCATAGGGGATTTTGTTTCTGGCCCTGCCACTGACTTACCTGGGGAGGTCACTCTGGTTTCTGATTTGTGTAAGGGAGATAAAAATGATAGATACCACCTAAGATTGCTGTGAGGATACAAGATAACACATATGAAGTGTTTAGCATGGAGCCCGGCACAAGCAAGCTCTCAGTAAGGGCAGGTGCTCTGAAGTTATCATCACCAGTGCCATCATCGTCATCAATATCACCATCATTATCTGCTCCAACCTGCCCATTTGGTTGATCTGAAACTGATCACTGGTGGCCCAGTGTTAGTTACATTCCTGGGGGGAAGGGAAAGGGGCTCTGAGACCCAGATGTGGCTTTGCCAGGGGAAGGAGGTGGGGGGGGGGGGCGGACCCTGGGTGAGAAGGGAGCAGGGTGAGAGCTATATTTGAGCTCCTGGTGTGATGACTCAGGAGGTTGATAACAGGCTCTGGGGCTCCGGGCGGCAGGCTGGGGGCAGCTGCCAGGGAGAACCGCCCCCCTGGAGACGGCTGTCTCCCAAGGCCCCTCCTGGCTCCCTCCTTTCACTCTAGGGAGTCGGGGTGGGGGGTGTACTAAGGCAGAGGGTACATCTTGTCCAACCCCCTCTTGGAAACTCTTAGTGCTACACTTCAGGCTGTTTAGGTCAGGAATAGGAAAGGAGGGAGCTGATGATTGACAAATTATCTCACTTGCTCTCCATAGTAACCCTGTGAGGTTGGTAATAAGATCCCCATTCGACAGAGGAAGAAACTGAGCTCCAGGGATTACACAGCCAGTAGGGGTCAAAGAGTAAGGTTCCTGGGGAGGGAGTGAATAATTCTCCCCCCTAGAAGTGACTGTTGAACTCCTTCATTGAAGGAGAGTCAGTATTGCCAAATTGGAAAAAGGAGAAGTGTTCTGGGAAGCAGAGGGAGGAGCAGGGGCAAAAGAATGAAGTATGGAAGGTCTGGGCTATGAAAGAGTGCAAAATTTGGATATGTGCCCTCATAGTCCTTTGGCTCAGAGTAAATCCACCATAAGCAGGGAAGACAGACTTTCTCTTTCCTATTCCTTTTCCTTGAGCCACCTCTCAAGGGCACCTGAGGATGGTAATGGTACAAAAGGGTGTGCCCTCCTTCCTTTTGCTCCCTGACCACCCTGACTGAGACCCACAGTAAGGGAAGTCACACTGTGGCCACTAGCTGATAAATCTCTGGAAATGTACAGTGTGCCATAGGGTATTATGGGAAGGTGGAAGAGGTAAGCATTAAGAAGGTCTTACTGAGAAGGAAGTATACAGGGCACAGAGGAACATTTCTCCTCCCTTCACTCCAAGGTTCCTTACTGGTACTGAGTGCCACGTGTTATGTCATTGTCTCCTCATCCTCACCCTCTCGAGAGCACAGGTGTCATCCTCACCTCCCATTCTGCCCCACAGGCAATGGGTTCAAGGAGAAGGAGTGACTTTCCCAAGGTCACACAGCTGGAGCTGAGCTCAGGCATCCCTCCTCCCTCTCTTTAGCTCCCCCTCCTCCCAGACAGCCCAGCACCCGCTGTCAGCTGCTCTGAAGTGAGTGGCTATTTTTATTCTGGTGCGAGGGGATCTTGGGCAGCAGAGCCATGTAGGTTAGAAGGCTCTAGGACACCGGCTTCGGCAGGGAAGGGGAGGCTTACTGCAAGAATATAAGCTTGCTTGGGGGCTGTTGTTTCCTGCAGGCTGACCTGCCCTGGGCTCCCATGTATCCAGAAATTGCTTTTCTGGAGTTCAGAACTGTGCATAGAGCCAGACTAAACCCTGGCTCTGATCCCAGATCCAATTTGAACCCTAATTTTGGTGTTAACTGAGCCCTGATCCCATGCCAAGACTAAGCCTATACCTTACCTTGACCAAAGTCTTAGATTGAACCGTGACTCTACACATGTACTTGAACCCAATTGGAGCCCAAGGCTGATCCAACCCCTAAGGCTGATCCCAGTTTGAGACCTTGATTCTAGACCCAGATTAAGCCTTGATCCTCGCCTAAGACTGAGCCATCGTCACAGACTGAATTCTAACCCCAGTCCAGACTAACCCTTGATTTAAGACTGAGCCCCAACCCCAGGTCTAGACTGAGCTCTGAGTCTAGTCATTAACTAACCCCTGAACCTGGTGGCAGATTGAGCTATGGTCTCAGACACAGACTGAGCATGGAGCCAAATCATTGATTGAATCCTGACTTCAAAATGAGCTCTGACCCCAGGTCACACAACTCTGGTGGCACACTAAGCCCTGGATTCAGACTGTGCATGGAATGTGGTCAAAGGCTGAGCCCTGAGTGTAGTCATAGACTGAGCCTTGATCCTGGTCACTGATTGAGGCCCAAGCCCAGTTATTGACTGAGACCTGCCCTGACTCCAGTCCCAGATTCAGTTCTAAACTTGGCCTTAGGCTAAGGGCTGCCCCAGACCCTGAGTCTGACCCCATCAGAGACAAAACTCCAAACCCAGACCCATCTGAGGAAAGCTGCTAGCCTAGATTACAAAATGCCACTTAAGGGCATGGTTTACAAGCAGAGATCTGTTCTGGGAGATCCTGGGCCTCCCATGGGTACTGATGCCAGAATGTTCCCGGTACTGTTATGGCCAGTGTCTCTACCACTGGTTCTACTGGCTGGCTAGTCAACCCTCAGCAGCCCAGGCTGTGGCCCTTCTAGGCCACAGCATCTAGGCTAATGCAATGAGAGTGGTTTGGTGGCATCTGTCCAGTGAACAACGTGGGCCCATGAGGCACTGAGGTTTGGCTCTGTCAGCAGAAAAGCCACAGGCTCCATGGGACCACTGGCTTCAGCCACTCTGAGGCTCTTGCTGAGGTATGGGGTAAGGTTGAGGGAACCCATGGCATTTGTCCCATTATTTTTAAAAAAGAAAAAAATTTTTTTTAACGTTTATTTATTTTTGAGACAGAGAGAGACAAAGCATGAACGGGGGAGGGGCAGAGAGAGAGGGAGACACAGAATCGGAAGCAGGCTCCAGGCTCCGGGCCATCAGCCCAGAGCCCGACGCGGGGCTTGAACTCACGGACTGTGAGATCGTGACCTGAGCCGAAGTCGGATGCTCAACCGACTGAGCCACCCAGGCGCCCCTGTCCCATTATTTTTGTAAACAATGTTTACTGTTTATATTTAGCTAATACATATTTATTATGGAAAAAAATGGGAAAAAGTATAAAGGAGAAAAAATTCACCCTGTAATTTCATCTACCAAGAGATGACCATTTTGACTTCTTGGGGTGTTTCCTTCTAAATTCTGTTATTTGGTCTAGGCATATGTATCTTTATATGTGTATTTTATAAAATTAGTTGGCTACTCTGTTGATGCTACAACATCCATTGGAGCCCATATCCTTGATAGGCTTCTGGAATGGGTCTCAACTGGTTAAGCCAATGAGCAATTTCCATTCCCCTAGCCATATGATTGGATCATGTATGGACTAGTGAGATATAAGGAGACTTTTGCTAAGGGCTATTGGGAAAGAAAGCTTGCTTTCTCTCCTGAGAAGTTTACCAAAAAATATCATCTTCCCTTAATTAGATATGAATAAAGAAGCCTGTGGTGCTGTTGGCAGCCATCTTGACACCATGCAGGTAACTGGCCTAATGACAAGCTGACACTATGGAAAGCAGAATGGAGAGAGATCAGGTCTTGGTGACTTTATCAACAGGATCAAAACTCACCTGAAGCCCTCCCTGCCATTAAATTTTTTTGTTATTTGAGCCAACAGATTTCATTTATTGTTTAAGTCAGTTTAACTTGGGGTTTCGATGACTTGCAGCCCAGAGCATCACAACTCCCAACTGATATTACTGTTTTATAGCTTGATTTTTTTAATACCATAACTATGAACATTCTCCATGTCATTCAACACTATGCTGCATCATTTAAAACAACTGCATGATTTTCTATCCTTTGGAGGTAGCATCACTTATTTAACTCATTCCTTGATGTGACATGCTTAGGTTGTGACTCCAGTTTTTCACTATTATAAACAGTGGTTTTGTGTTTTTTTAAATAATATATATTTTTAATATTTTAATTTTATTTTTAAGTAGGCTCCACAGCCAATGTGGGGCTCGAACTCATGACCCAAAGATCAAGAGTTGCATGTTCTACTGACTAAACCAGCTGGGTTCCCTTGTTTGTTTGTTTGTTTTTAATACATTAAGAGATTTATTGCAAAAAACTGGCTTATACAACTGTAGAGGTGGGTATGGCACACCTGAAATCTGTAGGACATGCCAGTAGTCTAGAAACTTCTGGGCAGGAGGGGCTGCTGCAGTCCATGGGTGGAATTTTCTTGTCCTCAGGGAAACTCCAGTTTTGCTTTTTGTTCCATAAATCCATGCCTCAAAACGCGAAAGCCAGAAGGTACAGGGAATCCAGTGCCCAGCGACACTCAGCAGCTCCTCCCACAGACACCACTGCCCATGCCTTGGGCACCAGAATTTGAGCCAGAGCATGGACCCTGAAGTCCACAGCTGGGTAAACAATGTTTTGATAACCTAACAATTGGTCCCTTCTCTGATGATTACTTTGGGCCAAATTCTGACAAGTGGAATGACTGGGTAGAAGAAATGCTTTTAGGGTTTTGATTTGTTGAGTCAAATTGCCCCTCAGAAAACTTGGATGAATTCACATTTCCACAGCAGTAAATAGAGTGTTAGACATAGCTTATCATGTCAATAGTATGGACAAAACTAATTATATTTACAGCCCCTAATGTATTTACAAAGAATGGGTATTAAATAACAACTCTAATCCTATTATTATTATGTCTTTACAATCAAGTCAATGAATGTGAAATAGCAGGGTATAAGCAAAGAAACCTGACTTCATCCATTAGGCTCAGTGTCTAGGGCCCATGACACTTTTAGAGGTTATGAATATGTTTTAATTTTCATTTCTTTTAAAATTAAAAGAAAAAAACATATAATTAATCCAGTCAAGATTGTATTCATTTTTTTAAATCAAAGCAGTTGTAAAATGCAATATTTAATGTATATTTTATTTATTTATTTATCTATCTATCTATTTATTTATTTATTTTAATGGACGAAAAGGCCCAGGAAGGCAGAAATGCCTAAGGGTCTATGAAAGTCATCATGCAGCTTTGGCTTGATGTTGAGAAGGATTCTGATTCCGTCTAGATTTAACAAGAAAGAGCACGGTGATTAATTTGCTGTGTCTGCCTCAGGCTTAAAGAGGGGAGGTGGTGTCCTTATCCAGTCATCTTTGGTTTGATGAGATGAGCACAGGGATGTTTCAGGTTCAAATACCAGATCCACAACCTCATAGCTCTACTTTTCTAAGCCTGTCTCTCAACTTGCAAAACAGAGTGCACAGGACCTTTATGAGGTAAGAAATGAAATAATGAAAGCTAACAAACAATGTTCCCGGTACTGTTCTAAAGAGCTTTATGTGTATTAACACTTTTATCCTCCCAGCCCCTACAAAGTACGTAACATTGCACAGTTCGCCATCATGTGTACTCCAGGGGTTTGAAACCTAGATCAGAATTTCATCCAAAGCAATAAAAGACACCAACAAGAATTCCTCAAGCCTCAGTTTCCCCCATCTTCGAGTCGAGTGGTTGGCCCAGAAACTCCCTTGTCTGCATCCCTCCCGCGCCCCCTGCCGGCGTAAGGGAGCATTGTCTGGCCTCATCCTGCCGTAGCTTCTACGCTCTCGGCAGGCAGAGGGAGCGTGGACACTCTTGGGGCTGGAAAATTAGAGGCCTGAGGGCCAGAGGAGATTTCGGACCAGAGAAGACCCCGAACCTCGCTGGGAGAGAGCTAGAGGCCCCTGGGGAGGAGACAGACAGCTAGGGGCGTGGTCCCTAGCTGGGTGGGGCCTTTAGTGGGGGCGGGGCCAGCCGGTGGACCCAGACGTGGCGCAGGGGCCCAGCGGTTCGCCTCCTTCTTGCGGATCATCTTCGGCCCGGTTCCGATGCACCTCCCGCTTCCTCCACGACCCCTGCTGCTGCTTCTTGCGGCTCTTGCGGCTGCCGTCACCACCTTCCGGCCCGACTGGAACCGCTTGCACGGCCTGGCCCGAGCCCGGGTAGAGGTAAGTGCGCTGGTCCCTAGCTCAGGGACCACTACCCACAACCCTGTGGCCTTTTAGCCTTGGAATCACCGCTCATTTTGACCCGACGACCCTCCCGACTCCCAAATTCCCCTCAGGGCCAGAACCATCCCTCCCCTCTCCCCAGCCTCAGGACGTCCCAGCACCCACCGTGGCAGCCCTCAGACATGCGATCTTGCGGCCTGGAAATACGAACTCCTCCCCAGTTTCCCATCCGGCCGGACAGCGGGTCCCCAGACACACTGGCCCTGTCCCCTAACTCTACTCCGGGCCTGTGACTCTTCTAAACTTGCCCTCTGGAGCCCAACTTTACATCCTCCCATTATTCCAGTTTTTACTGGAATTCCTCCCCCACCCAGTTCCGGTTGTCTCTCCCTTGCCTGAGGGAAGGAAGACTCTGGGCGCTTGCCCCACCACGCAAAAGCCAACTGCATTACCAACACTTAACTCAGCAGTAGTCCCTCATCCTCCTCTGTGGGGAAATTACCCGCCAGAGCCCCTGTTTTGTGTGTGACTTGAATCATCACAGATCCTCTACGGGCCTTAGTTTACTGTCTGACAAAAGGAGGGGGAGGAGGAGGGAAGACTAGAATGGGTGTTCCTGGGGTCTGGACTCCTGCTGGGAGGTGGCACTCTCCCTCTGGGAGTGCTGGGGGAGAGCACCCACCCTCCCATGTTGGGGAAGCAACCAAATGGAGGGGCAGTTCTTCATGGGGTTAGACAGGGACCAGATGGCAGGTATCTCTAATGGGATCTCCCAGGGCAATTCTGAGCTGTTTACTTCTGGTCTGCCTTCACCCTGAGGCTTTAGGGGCCAAAGACCAGGCCTCGGTCTCTACTGCCTGAAAGAAGTAATCATTTCTTTTGGGCATTGATTGGGAGTGAGTCAACAGTCAGTAAGGTGTGCAGGCAACAGCCCCAAGGCTGGTAAGTGCCCTTTGGGTCTCTGGCCTTGCTCTTCTCTCTCCTAATGTTCAGAAGCCTCAGTTTTCCCATCTTTACAGAGTTCCCCCTTTTGCCCATAAGGAACCTCCATCTCCATACCTTGGGAGCTGCTGTTCCAGGGGTAATCCATAGCCCCACCCAACTCTGGGACGAGGGTAAAATGGTCTGGAGGGTGTGGTTGGGGCAGACATGAAGGACTTCTGACCTATCCCTTTTTGTCTCCCTCCAGACCTGTGGGGGATGACAGCTGAATCGCCTGAAGGAGGTAAGTTTGAAGGAAGGGGTCTCCAGCTCTGTCACCACTGAACTTGAGGGGAGGGTAACATCCCAAAGATTGGGTGGGGGAAGTTCCCTGGGATGGGAGTCAAGGGCGTGTGACCTTAGCAGGCTTCAGTTTCCTGTTGGTGTTTGAAGGTGGTTGGGGTCTGATGCTCTGGTTCTTCCCCAGGTGAAGGCCTTTGTCACCCAGGATATCCCTTTATAGTATCCTTTTTTCCGTTCTGGGGGAGGGAGAATGGGGAGGAGGATCTGGGAGAATCTCCTTCCACTTAACTTTACAGATAGGGATGACAAATGGTTTTCATCTGACAAGTGGAATTGATTGATAGTGACTGGCCAGAGAATTTCTAGGTGGTAGGCAAGAGAAATTGACTAGTGATGGTTGCCACTGACACAGAAAAAGAGGGCCCTTTGCTTCTTTGAACTCTAATTTCCTCACATGTAAATGTGGATCCCTACCCTACCTGGGCTAAAGAGGCAGCGCTATTCACTTTCTCTTCGTCGGTGGGAGACCCCACCTGCCTCAGGTCACCACAACCCACCTTAACAACTCCAGTCACAACATGGTAATGAAACATCTCCCAGGGGCAGACCCAGAGCTCGTCCTGCTGGGCCACCGCTACGAAGAACTGGAGGTGAGGCCTTGGAAGCCAGACGGGGGGCGGGGCTGGGGGCGGGGCTAAGGGCGGGGCGAGGTGCACTGACCTCCCTCTTCTACTTCAAGCGAATCCCACTCAGCGAAATGACCCGCGAGGAGATTAACGAGCTTGTGCAGGAGCTCGGCTTCTACCGCAAGGCGGCGCCTGACGAACCTGTTCCCCCAGAGTACCTGCGGGCGCCTGCCAGGCCGGACCAAGGCGCTCCGGCCCGCGCTGACCTTTAAGTCCGGGTATGCGGGCCAGCTCCCTCCCTCGCCTGAGCCCTGGGGACAGAATGAAGCGCTCAGTGTCCCGGGAACACCTCCCTCGCTGAGGGCCGACGCCCCGTCCCAGAGCCGGCAGAGATGGAGTTGGGGGTTCTTGCTAACCCCCCCTTCTTCCCTCCCCAGCTCAATTAAATCCTCTTCAGCCTTAACTGAGACTCGACTCCTTTGTTGCGGAAGGGTGGGGAATAGGAGCCCCCCTAAGACTGCCAGCATCCCCAAATACTTGGCTGCTGGAGTGGGGATGTGTGCACACCTTGCCAAGCTACCCTCCATTCAACCCCCAAGACAGGCTGAGAGGAATCAGGGTCGTTGAAAACCAATAATTTATCAAAACGCAGCGTGTGTATGCAGGGCAAGGTGTCGCGACAGACAGGGCAGCAGTGGGCAGGCGCAGAGGGAGGGGATGGTGCCTGGATGGTGGGGTCATCTTGCCGTAGGCTGGCCGTGCGGGCAGGGAGGCTAGACATTCTTGCCGCGCAGGCGCAGCTCGTGGCGCCTCAGGTGGTTGTAGAGCGACTGCACATAGGTGAAGACGCACTTGGGGTCGGGCTTCTTGCCCATGATCATCATGTCCTCCACCTCCACCAGGGGCACGCAGTCCACCAGCATCCTGCAGGAAGGGGGCACGGGGGTACTTGTCAGCGCTGGCCCCGTTTCCTGTGGCTACCCTCTATCCGGAGGTCTTTTCACTGCTTGCAGCCTGTTGGTCTTCCATAAACTCCAGATTCTTGATTGAGTGCAGGGATAAAAGCTTTCTGGGAAGACAGGAAACCCCAGGGCCCACTGACCCAAGCCTAGAAGCATCACTATGGGGAGCTAGGCCTAGCAGGTGTGGGTGGAGATGGGAGGAGAGCCATGCCCCATCCCACTCGGGGCAGGGTCCAGGTCTCTACCCCTAGCCCTGGAGGTTCCTGACTCCAGACCTCACCCATATTCTCTCTGGAGGGCCACCTCCTGCATATCCTCAATGGCACACTCCAGCTGGCAAAAGCCTCTGGGTTGGGCCATTGAATCCAGAGGGGCCTTACCAATGGCACATCTTTCTCTGCAGCCAGGACCCGCCCCAGTGACCCTCTGGGCATCTCAGATGCCTGGCCTGGTACCTCCTGTAGAGAGGCATGGGAACCCCTGTCCTTGCCCCAGGGGACAATCCTGCTACAGGAGATATAAGACAGTGTGTGTGTGTGTGTGTGTGTGTGTGTGTGTGTGTGTGTAGTTCTTTAACCCTTACCCCCCTCCTTGGGTAGAGCAGGGGAAGCAGATGAGGGTCCCAAGCAATACAGACAGGACACCTACAACATGCTCAAGAGTGGGACCATCCATCTGTCATCCTCCAGAGTTCCAGCCATACTTTACAGAGGGAGACTGAGTCACAGAGCAGAATTCATTTGTTTCAGTTCCCATAGCTTGGTAGGTACAAGGCTGGGCCTCCTGGGACTTAAGTGCCCTAGCCCTGGGTGTTGACACCTGTCTGGAGCCCCTCTTCCCTACTGAAGAGTCATCTCCCCACTCTGGGGTGAATGGACTGCAGCTACTAAGCAACTGACAGCCCCAGAGCTCTAAAGCTAGAGTTTGCTCCCTGGCTCCAATTTCCCCTCCTCTCCCAGAGCAAGTCCTCTTCTGCCTTGCCCCCTCCCATAAGTCCACGTTAACTGAGTTTCCTTTGGCAGGGAAAGCATACAGGGAAGAACGGCTCCTATCGGTAACACACCAATGGGCCCAGGACTACCTTCCATCTTGTGCCTTCAAGGTCAAACCTGGGACCATGGTAGGACTGGAGCCTACTCCTAGCTCACCTGGACTCCTTCATAAAGAAGCTTGGGAGGCAGAAGACCTCTGTTTCAGTCCACACTGTACCCTTGATCACCTGTGTGTGCTAGATAAAGCCCTGCCCTGTTCTGTGACTCAACTTTCCCATCTTTATAGCAACAAGTTCTCTGCCTCATTTGAGACCTTGGGAGCACTTAGATGAGTGAGGGGGTTTCTGACTCTGTTGCCGACGTGCTATGTGCCCTTGGCGTCTCTGCCCCAGACTGGACTTATTTTCCCAGCTATACTATGGTGAAGAAGGCAGCCTCTCTGTGCAGTTTCTTCAAACTGTGGCTATCTCTTCAGGGATCCTGTGCTCCCCAGCGTGGAGCTCCCTCCCGCCTCTGGTGTCTTCCCTGGAGACCTTATAAAGCCATTGTTTACACTGGGGCTCACAGCTCAGGGCTTCAGCTGCCCCAGTGACAGGCCAAACAGAGGGCAATTCGAGCAACAGCACGGCTGAGTCACACTTTCCAACTGGATCAGGGCTGGGCTGGGCCCCTTTCCCTCCAGGCCAGCCTGCTGGGCAGCAGCTTGTAAGTCCATATATGACCTGGAGACAAAACCAAACCCATCCTCCTCTCACCTGCATGGCTTATCTATGGGTGGATGTGTACACATGTGGGCTGCCCCCCACATGGCTCCAGGCCCTGAGGGGCATCTGAGTGCATCCCTAGCTCTGTCCCTGACTCATTTGGGGAATCCCCTCCCTCTGGGCCTTTGACTTTTCTTCTCTCTGCACAATGGGTGGGAAAAGTGATGGGGTAGAGAAAAGAGCCTCTAAGTGGGGAATATGGAGTTCTAGTTTCCAGCTGTCTCTTGACCTAAAACCTCCAAGACTCTGAGCCACCTCTCTCCCTTCTCTGAGCAGCTTCTCTGGAATGGACAGTTAGCTCAGGACCTGAATTCCTACTGTAGCCATGAGGTAAGGTAACTAGAGAGAAAATGTCATAGCTGATTTGAAGACCCAGAACCCTAACCAGAAACATCTTCCTGTTATACTGGCCCTGCTCTTGAGCTCTCCAATGAGTGTGGCACCACCAATTCCCCAGTGCCCAAACCTGAGGCCTAGTAGGCTTTCTTGAGCCTCCTTCTCCCCCTACCCCCAATCTGAATCCATCAGTCAGCCTCTCCTACTTCTAAGTTGCTCCAGCTATCTAGCACATTCCTTCACCACCCCCATCCCTCATCCAGATATTGTTCTAGAATGCTAACCAGACCCCTTCTCTGTTTGGAAATCTTTTATGACTCCTGTCTTTAGGAGGAAGTTCAAACACCTGTGGCCCCTTCTCCTCTTCAAGCCCAGACTAAACTTCCTTCCCTTCTGCCCTTCATATGCAGACTAAACTTCCTTCTCTTCTCCCCTTCATACCCAGACTAAACTTCCTTCCCTTCCTGAGTATGTATGCTACGCTCTCCATCTCTCTCGCCCCCAGCCCTGTACATAGACTCACCCCGCTGCCTGGGACTCCCTCTCCCTCCTCTAGCCTGAACTTGTTACTCAGATCCTAGCTTGGTTTGCACTTTTTTCAGATAGCTGTCCTGGACCTGTAGGCTGGGTCAGGTACCTCCTCTGGGGTTCCTTCCTGGGCTTCCTCCATCTCAGTCCTGCTCATGTGGGTCATCACTGCCCCATTAAAAGAATGGTCTTGCCTGCTAGGCCCTGAACTACCAGAAGATAGGGCCATGTCTGGCTCCTTCTGGCTCTTCTCGGGGTCCCCTTGCTTCTCCCACCCACCTCCCGGTCTCTCTCTGGGCCCCTCTGAGCAGATTCCAGCATACAGTGCAGGTAGGCGAGGAGGCGTTTCTCACCGTGGGGCCCCTGAGCAGGGGTTAGGACTTTTTGGTTTTTACCAGCCCCTTCTGGACCAGACAGCGGTAGAACTCCTGGATGTACGTGTACACGCACTTCCAGTCAGGCTCTCGAAGCCGCACCATGTCCTCTGTGTCCAGGAGCTGCGGGCAGTCCGCATGGGTCCTGGGGAGGATAGGGGGCCGGGAAGGGGCAGGGAGGCAGGGCCCAGGAGAGAAGAGGGGGAAGAGGCAGAGAAGAGAAAGGGGAGAACACAGAGACACACACATACACATACACACAGAGACAAGAGTTCAGTTACGTTCTCAGTGCTGCAGTCTGCCGGCACCCCCCGCATGCCTCTTTCCCATTGTGGACGTGCCGCTCACTACCCATCACTAATGGTGTGCAATGCAGACAGGGGTGGGGGGCCAGACCAGTCACAGGTGCAGAGAACTCTTGGGGAAAGCGGGAATGGGGTGGGGGGCAATGGCGTTGGCACTGAGGTTGGAGAAGAGGGCTGTGCCCCAGGGAGGGGAGGTGAGGGAGGCGTGAAAGGAGGTGGGGGAGGAGGAAGAGGAAGAAATCTGGGGGAACCGGAAAGAGAAAAGGAGAGAAGGAAAGACAGATGGAGGGTGCTGAGGGTGAGGTGAGCAGACGGGGCAACGATTCCAAAGTGGAGGGCTTGCTAATGTCCTATATAAGCCTCTGGCAACACCTATATAGGCTGGATGGGCACGGTGCCCAGGCCAGGAGCCTCCTTTTGGAATCTCCAGCCGGGATCCCGTGGGAGCAGGAAGCTCTGGTGATAGTGGGAGGAGAGCAGGACAGAGAAAGGGAGAGAGAGAGGGAGTAAGGGGCAGAGGGAGGATGGAGGGGATATGGACAGGGCCACCTGGTGGGCCTTGGCCAGGGCTGGTAGGCGGGCCGGCGGCTCCTTCGTTCCGGCGGGCACCTGGCACACTCAGCAGCAGGTGGGCAGGGTGGAGAGGACAGGGGCTTTCTGGGGAAGGGGTCTCAGCCGCTGTCTGACAGTGCAGCTGGCCAGCTCCAAGGGGCCTTGGGGCAGCTGGGCCTGGCCCAGATGCCCAGTCCCAGATGCCCAGCTGACACCAGCAGGACTGGGGCCCACACTTACTCAGCAGATGAGAAGGCCACCTCAAAGTTCTGACGCCGGTTCTGTGGGCTGAGCTGCCCATAGTCGAATGCCTCAGGGAAGAAGTTGTGCACCAGGGCACAGAAGGCCATCCCGTCACTCCAACTTGAGGAGAAGTTCTGGATGTCCACGTGCTATGTATGGGTGGTGGGAGGACTGGTCAGCTTCCCTATGAGTTCTCTGCCCCCAACATTTGGCATTCCAGGCATAGGGCAACTGGGGTCAGAGAGGCCCTATAGCTTGCCCAAGGCTGCACAGGGGATGGGCAGTGGGAACACGAGCATCCTTTAATTAAGTTTGTCAACTCCCTTGTCTACTACTTACAGTCACAGAGCAACCAGGAGGCCCAGCACCACCCAGCTAAGACCATGGTTATGTCTCCTTCACTCCTTTCCTTACTTACAGAAATTTACCAAGCCCCCTCACCTCCACCCCTACCCCCAAGAGCAATGAGGGGGGACTCGGAGGGTGAGGTCTGGCTCTGAACTGGGCCCTCATTAGGCCCTCCCACTTAATCACTTATTCTTGGATCTAGGGTATGTTGTGTGTATTCCTTTGAGCCTGTTTCCTCATCCCAAAAGAGGGCTTCCATCGTCCCTGCCAGGTATGGGGACTATGAAAAGCACAGGGGGTGAGGAGTTCTGCCAAGAGGGAGGTGCGGAGCTTCAGGGTGGGGGTTGGGGGTAGGAGAAAGAAGCCGGGCTGCCTGGCCTTGTAGAGCTCACCTCATAACCACGTGTCTTTGCTCGGCACCAGTCCAGCAACATCTGCTTGATGCTGTTGGCATTGGGGACCCCAAAGCTGGTGGAACGCTGCACGGCTGCGCGGGGTCCACCAGGGCTGCTGCAGGGGCACGTCAGGCAGGTCACAAGGCGTGCTGGTGGCCAACCCAGTGGGTTCCAGGCCCCGCCTTCCCTGTCCTTCAGGCCCCTCCCAGCTCTGCTCCCACAGCGCTTTCCCGTTTCTGGCCCCACCCCATGCACTAATTAGGCCCCGCCCAGCCCCGCCCACTGTCGCTCACCCAGAGGCGCCTTCCTTCTCCAGCTTCTCAATCATGGCCTTGCGCGCCTGGGAGGCCGAGGTCTTGGGCAGGCTCTGCGCCTTCATCAGCTCTTTCTTTTTCTCTGCTTGGCGTTTCTCGAGTGCGGCCAGGCTGCCGGGCCGTGGGCTGGCCTCATCCTCGCGGTCGAAGATACTGGGGGGGATAGGGAGGCGACTGTTAGGCCCCTCCTGAGCCTCAACCCCCAATTGCCAAGGGAAGGGACTTGTCGTGCTCCAGACTCTACACTCTGTGGTATATCCACAACCCACAAGCCGGCCTGCAAGGGAGTCGTCCTTATCACGTCTATTTTACAGGGTAGACTGAGGCTCAAAGGTGAAGAAGGTGGGAGCCACTCTTTTCCTTCAACAGACTTGGCCCTGGAGGCAGTTCTCTGAGAAGGCTCACTGCATGATCAAGTTACAGATGAGTTCAGATTCTGGGCACTAGCAACTAATAATACCTACCAGCATAATAATAATAATAATAATAATCATCATCATCATCATCATCATCATCATCTTATGTCTATTGAGCCTTTCCTATGTGCCATTTTAAATTTCACAAGGAGGGAGGGACCCTTATCATTTCCACTAAAGATGAGGAAACAGGCCCCTGGCCTCAGGTTTCAGAGGGCATGGGGGGCAGTGCACGAACACTGGTCTTTCTGAGTCAGAGTTCTTGGAGGCCTGTGGTTTCCAGTATGAATTCTGCTCCTAACAGCCTTGATACACTCTGTATGATAGAGGTGTACTCCTCCCTCATGGGGCTAAAGTGCAAAGGTGCTCTGTGACATGGGATGTGGTCTGCAGACACTGAGAAGTGGCAGTGCCACCAGGCAGCTCATTGGCAGGCAGGCCTCTCTAAGGGCTCAATGCTATCACTGCCATTGAGAGCTGTGAGACCCTGAGCAAATCTCTGGCCTCCTCAGTGGTGTGGCTGAGGAATAGGTGAGATCATAAGGGGAGCAGGAGTGGTCTGACTCCTACTCTGACTCTCCCTGGCTGTATGCTTATCACCTTAAAGCACCTTGGTCTACCCCTCTGCAGAATGGGTATATAGTGAGGTCCCATGTGGCACTGACTCCTCTGTGGTCTAGGGATGGGTACCTATGCTCACCTGCCCATCTTCTTGGATGATGAAGAGGAGAAAGTCTTGGTTTGCACCATAGTACGGCCACCACCATCTGCAGTAAAGGGGAAGAGGAGCAAGGTGAGGGCTTGGGCCTGGACATCAGGAGATGGGGCAGGGGGCTATTGTGGGGGGGATGGTGGTAGCCTCAGGCAGAGAAGAGAAAGTGACTGCTGGACAGAGAGACACACAGATGAAGGTACGGAGAGAGAGCTTGAGGATGAGTCTGAGGAGGTGGGCAGGCAGTCAGGCACAGGGCGACACCAGGCGGCCTTACTCTCCGAGCGCCTCACAAAACTCGACTCCACCGTGGTGGTGCGGGCCGTCCGTGTGCCATCATCTAGAGGGGCAGGGGATGAGAGGAAGAATATGAGCCATGGGGCCAGTGGGGTGGATATATTCCCACCTGGAGCCCTGAGCCTTGCTTGGCCTCTTACTGGAGTGGACGAGCCGCTCAGTCTTGGTGACAGTGCTGACAGCTGAGCCATCGGCTGCCCGCTGGCTGTGCCTCGTGGTGGTCTCAGTAGCTGTGTTGCCACGGCCCTCCCCTGGCCGGACCCGTGCCTCTTGTAGCCGCCGTTCCCGTTCCTTGTCCCGCTGGTCTGGGTGGGGGATGCCCCATGCATGCCCAGAAGGGCCACCCATCACCCACAGAGCACATATGTACGGGCACACAAGATGGGGTGGGGGGAGCAACTTGTTAGAAATACTGAAGACACAGGGGACAAGGGCCCTCTCTAGGAGTAGCTGAGGGTAAGGGGATAGCTATAACTTGGCAGGGGGTGGGGGAGAGGTGGTGTGTGGCAATGGACTCAGGCAGAAACAAAGGAATATGGAAGAGCTGAACTCAAAGGGGGAGTATTTGGATCCAAGAAGGGAATTTCTATGGGAATGAGTAGCTTTCAGAGTGAATACGCAGATCCAGCGAGGAAGTAGCGGAATTCAGGGAGGGAGAAGCTGAGTGAGGCTAGTAGCTGAGTGGGTCTTTAAATGAGTCTTAGGTGGGAGAAGAGCAGCTCGAAGAAGAAATATCTAGATCCAAGGAAGGAGTAATTGAGAGAGAAGCTGGCAAAAGGGGTGACTGGGCCTAAAGAAGTAGGTAGTTGGGCATAGGAGCCAGGTGGCCATCAATGGGGCCTGGAGGAAGCAGTTAGATTCAGAGAGTATCTAGAGAAGGAAACAAACCTAGAATCCAAGCAAATGAATAGCTGGGTCCAGGGAGGAAGTAGCTGGGCTCAGAGAAGGGGAAGCTGGGTAGGGGCAGAGCTACAGTGGTCATCAGTGGAACTCAAGGAGAGAAAAGCAGCTGCTGGGAGGAGTATCTGGATTCAGGGAAGGAGTAGTTGGCAGTATGTGGAGAAGCAATGGGATCCAAGAAGGAGTAGCTAGGAGAGGGAGTACCTGGGTCTGGGAAGGAGAAGAGAGGCTGGTTGGGGACAGTATAACTGGGGTGGTCAGGGGGAGAGATGTAGCTAGGGAAGGGAGAAGTTGGATCCAGGGAGAAGGAGGCAAGGGAACATTTGGGTCTCGAGAAGAAGCTGGGTAGGGCAGGTACTGAACTAGCATGTCCATGAATGGACCCCAGAGTAAAAGGAGCAGCTGGGGAATGGAGCAACTGGATCTAGGGTGGGGCAACAGGCTCTCTACCTCTCTTCTTTTGTCGGAGCTCACGTAGCGCAGCCCGGATGAGCTTCCGCTCCTCAAAGTCTGTAGTCTGATCCAGCTGCAGATAGAACCCCTGTCATTACCCACCTGGTGCCTGCTGGTCCCTGCCCCCTGCCAACCCCTAGTCCACCAGATCTGGCCATACCATCTTGTCCAGGATGCTTTCATCCTCGATGGCCATCAGCTCCTCAGTGTTCAGGGGACTCCGCGTCTCTGGTGCTTTGTCTACCCGGGTCTGCTCAGCACCGTTAGCCACTTCCACTTCTGCAGATGGGGGCTCTGCTGGCTCTGGCTCCATCTGCAGGGTGGGGAGTGGGCATGGACTTTAAGGAGGGGTGTGGACAAAACCAACCATGCCCATGCCAATGGTTAGGGGACCAGGCCCTGGGTCTGCTGGCACAGCCTTGGAAATAACTACTAGCCAGTCAGACTGCCTGTGCAAAGATGGTCGTCTGGTGTCAGACTCAGAGAAGAGGCACTGACAGCCTTGTTGTAGGGCTTCCCGTGTACGTGGAATTGCGTTAATATAATTAACAGTGTCAATAACGGTGATTTTCATTTGGTAGTAAGCATTGTATAAACACTAGGGATTTTACTGTCCCTATTTAACACAAGGGAAAACTGAGGCTCAGGGTAGCTGCATGACTTGCCCACAGTCCTAGAAGTGTGATGTAGCCTGGGGTCTGAGCTGAGCTTATCTCCTAAACCTGAGTTCTTTCTGCTGCTTCATTCCCAGCCTCCTCCCAAGCAGGCTGTGCTCTGTCCTGGAAGTTCCCAAGGCCTGAGCCCTCCTGGGCCAGTGCCCAGGCAGCACATGCCACACACACACACACACACACACACACACACACACACACACCCCAAAGGGGCTGGACCAGGGCCCTTGGGCTCCTGACCAGGTGTCTGACTGGGACTGCACAGAGCCAAGTCCTCTCTGAAGCTTGCTCCTGCTCCCTGCTCCATACTGGGAACTACCCTCTAAAGGGCCTGTGGTCCCAACCTAGCACCCTACCCCTCCCAGGACATCTTCTAAGCACTTGCAGACAAGCCCCCAGCCCAACTATCACAGCCCCTCTCCTCCTGGCAGGGCCTCTCAGTCTGCTGTAAGGGTAAGGAGAGCTGAGGTGGCAGCTGCTCTAGGGAGACTCAGCCTGACTGGGACATAGTAGGGGTGGGGGTGGGGACTGGGCCCTGGCCAGGGGCTGCTAGGGCAGCCGCCATGCATGCCTCAGGGCCAGGAGCCTGGCACTCTCTTGCCTGAGTGTTAGAGCACTAGCACTCCAGTCCCCTCTGCAGATATGTAAACTGAGGCTCAGAGAAGGTAGTGGCACACCAAAGGTCAGTCAGCAGGGGCAGAACCTGCTCAAAACCACCCGTCCCCCCAGCCCATAGGGACTTACGAGACTGCTGCTGCGGGCAGGGCCAGCAGAGGAGCGGCGGCGGGTGCTGAAGGCAGGCGGGTGGGCCACAGGGGTCCCGGCATCCTCAGCCGCCTGGAAGAGGGCCTCGGGGTCGGCAGCAGCCAGGAGCAACTCACTGGGCTCCAGCTCAGGCTCAAGGTCAGGCACAAGTGGGACCCCCAGGCGCAGGCTCAGCACCTCCACCTGCCTGCCCAGTGCATCCAGCCGCCGGCTCAGTGCTGCTGTCTCCACCCGCAGCTCTTCAGCTGCCCGGGCCACTGGCTCCATGGCCGAGGCAGCTGCCTCAGCTGCCTGGGTCACTGCCGCCCGCCCTGCCTCAGCCACTGCCCGCAGCTCTTCCAACGCCAAGTGTAATCGTTCCTCAAGGGCTGCAGCCAGCTCAGACCCGGGCCCTGGTACCCCCGGCATGGTGATGGCAGGGGCTCTGTGGTGGGATGACGATGGGGACAGTGGTAGGGACAGTTGCCTCTGGCTGGCAGTGTCAGAGTCTTTGCAGCTGGCCTGAGGGCAAAGGCAAGGGCAGTGGGCCTGCTCCGCCCCTGCTGGCCTCCCAGCCTCCCAGCCTGCCACCCGCCAGCTGGGGCTGTGGCCCAAATAGAAACCTATTCTGGGCTCCTTGTGGAGGGGGTTGTGGGGGAGGGGTGGCCTGTCCAAGCAGGCAGACGGCCAGTCCTGGTGCTGGCCGTGCAGAGATCACAGACTGGCAACACGGCAAAGCTGCACAGGTTCTGAAGAATTACCTAGGCCAGGGCCCCATGCCCCACAGATGGGGAAACTGAGGCAGGAAGCAATAAATGGGCCTGCCTGGGCCACCATTTGCATTAGCTGTGAGGATCCAGTCTGCCAGACTCCAAGAGCCTGCACTCCTTTGCCTTCATGCCATGCTGTTTTAGAAATCCTTGGACAAATGGAGGAAATGGAGGTACAGAGAGGCGGGACTTTGAGCAATCTGCTATAACAAGCATCTCGTCCCTGAGATAAATATCCTCTGGCCTGTCTGTGGTGCTTGAATACAACCACAGACTTTGAGCACATTTTAGGCACTTTTCTGCTTTCCCTTGATTCTAGATGGGGAAATTGAGATGCGTTAGTGGTATCACATGCAGGGCTCACTGTTTCACCTCCCACCCACTCCAAGGGCCTCAGCTACCATCCCCTCACTCTCTTGGCAGAGAGCAGTTAAATCCTGCTCTGTGGGGGTAAGGGTGCTTTCTTCCCCCCACCCTCTCCCTGTTACCCCTGAGAAGGCCCAAAGCTGGCTCTAGCCATCTCACCTCAACCAAAGTCCCATTCATTCCCTGGTGCAGCACAGAGGACATTACCTGGGCAGTCAGGCGGCCCACTGGGGAATCCCTTCCCCAGCTGAGCTTCCAGCCAGCTGATCCCAGGCTCAGGAATGAATAATGGAGGGATGCGGCGTATTCAGTTCCCGTGGCACCTGTTAGGCTGCTGCCTCACCTGACTGGCACCCCCTGCCTGTCCCCCCATCAATGTTTCTGTTCAACCCCCCCTCCCCCATAGATGTTGACGCAGATGGTAATCACTAATCTCCAATCTCCTAACCAGCTAGGCTGATCTTGGATGAGCAGATCAGCAGCTTTGCTTCTTGGGGCTGAGCTCCAGTATGGAGTAGGAGCAGGGGCACTGGGGCCATAGGAAGAGGGGGCAAGTCCTCACCATCCTCTCTGAGCTTGAATTTTCCCATCTGTTCATTAGGAATCAACCAACCCATTTTGGACTAAAGACCAGAGATCAGCATGTGAGAAGCTTGAGGCCAGTACAGAGTAAGCTTCTGACACACCTAGTGGCTTGATACACTAGGGTCTGCCTTTAGCTCTGCCACCAACTGGTTCTGGACTGTAGGTAGCCACCTTCTCTCTCTGGGCCTCAGTTTCCCCATGTGTTCAGTGGGGGAGGAATGGAGCAGAGGAATCCTGCTAGCCCTACATCCTGAAGCAGTTTATATAAGATTGATGGATGGTGACGCTGGTGGGGTAAGAAGGGGCTCACCTTAATGCCACAGCCTCCCCGGCTATCAGGGGAGGCATGGCTGAAGCTGGTGACGTGAGTGACGCTACCCAGGCGCGCCAGGGTCCCAGGGCTGCTGATATGGGTGATGGTGCTCTTGCCCCCACTGCTGGTGCTAAGGAGGGTGGGAGGCGCCCGTAGTCCCAGTGTCAGTTCTGGAGGAGGAGAAGGGCTACTGTTAGATCAGCTGGGGTGAGGGTAATGCCAGCCAAGGTTAATGGTGCCCCTTGCTCACAGCACATCCTTTGGAGACACCCCGAAGCCTGACCACAGCACTCGTTCTATATGCAGAGCTGGCTGCAAATGCTCATCCCCAGCAGTGGGGAGACAGGGGGGAGGCCTACCTGCCCTCTGGTTGCCTGTGGGCAGCAGCACTCGGCCTGTGGATGCCTGGCCACGGCCATCCTTGATCTCGATGGTGAATGTGGTCTTCATACTGGCCCCTGGCTCGGCAGTGCCGACAGGCACAGGAAGCAGGGCACTGGGCTCCTCTGAGCGGGCCACGGGCCCCCCTGCTCCGTTTTCAAGGGGCCTGGCAGCCAAGCCCCGCCTCCCGGGGCCCTCCTCCCGGGGGCAGCTCTGAAGCTGGGCCAGGGGCCTGGCTGCTCCACGTGGCTCCTTGCTGAGTCGGGAGGAGGTGTCGCTGGGGCCCCGTGAGGAGGAGCTGTTGGAAGAGGAGGCAGGAGTAGTGCTGATGTGGGAGGGGCCCAGGAGTCTTGTGGGGGTCGAGGGACCCAGGACCAACCGGGGTGGACCCTCCTGAAGCCCAGCAGCCATAGGAGAATCAGATGTGAACTTGCGCACACGATCCCGCACGGAGCCAGCCCGCTGGAATGAGGAAGGTCCACTGGCAAGAGTGGTGGGCTCTAGAAGGGACAGGAGGGTTATCAGTGACTGGGTGGGACAGGGACTGCCCCAAGTCTGCAATAGTGGGAACAGGTAGTACCTCGGTTCTGGGCTGGCTGGCAGGGACTGAGCATGGACAGGGAGCGTTGGCAGGGACGGGGTCCAGCCAGGTCTGGCAGTTTGGAGAAATGGCCAGGTGGGGAAAGACAGAGGAGAGTGGATATGGAAGTTCCGCCTCTCATAAGTCTCTCCTTCACACCTCCTCAGCTTCCCAACCCCTTCCTGTATTCCAGCCTCCCCGTCCCATGTTGCACCTCCCATAGCTCCTGGCCTCCCCACTCAGCTGTATCTCTCTTATAGGCTCCTCCTTCTCCTCCTGCACTGACCCTAGGATGACTTGGACACTCCTGGGGGCTGGGGCTAGGCTTGGGCTGGAGGAAGGGTGCCCAGATCCTTCCTGCTGATGGGGATACAGGACACCCCCCGCCCCCCCCTCCTGTCCAGCACTGCCCATGGCCTCAGCTGGGAGATGGGCGCACTCCCTTATTGGGGAAAAGAATGTGCCTGAGGCCCGTTGCCTTTCAAGGCTGCAGGGAGGCCTCTGGCCATGGGATGGGGGTTGGGGAGGGCAGGCTGGGGGTGGGGACACTTCAGGGCAGTGGGAGGAGTGTTAGGGACTGCCTCCTCTTGAGGAAGCTGAAGCTGTCTAGGCATTAGAGCCCATTTTCCAGACAGGGAAGGGGAGGCCTGTAGCTACCCCTATGGGGACCCTCACCTGCTCTCTTTGTGTCGGAGGGACCTTTGGTGGGGCCTTGGACAGCTGGGGGCTCTGTGGGGCCAGGCAGGAGCTGCAGGGGAGACATAGCATGGGCAGGGCCTGACTCCCAAACTGAGGAGCTCACCTGCTTGGCATCCCTGTCCCTCATCCAGACTCACCTTGTTGACCACCTGCCTCTCAGTGCTGGGGGTGGCTGGCAGCTCCTGGGGCTCAGGGCTGGTGGCCCTGGGTGGGCTGGAGGGTGACTCGGGGCTGCCCACAGCCTCAGCAGCAGGACACTGGGCCTCAGAAGGCTCTAGTGGAGGCTCAGGAGAAGCAGTGGTAGGTGAACTGACGGGTGAGGCAGGTAAGCTGGGTGTGCCCCCAGGTGGGGCCTGCACCAGGAGTGTCACTGTGGTCACATCTCGGCTGGTGCCCTGGGGGGTTGGGGTTGGCTCTGGGACCTCTGCCTGCTGCTTCTGTTTCTCTCGCTCCGGCACCTGTGGGAGACCCACAGGATGCAGTCAAGGCTCCCCAGGCTGGCAGGTGCCCAGGGCAGGGCATGCAAAGCAGAGGGGTTAGGCATAGCTTCCTGTGGGCACACCTGCACATGCAGGGGCACTGGCACACCATGGGAGGTCTCTGATACTCACTTCCTAACCTCCTGGCACTGCCTGGTCAAGTGTGGTTCAAAGAGGACTAGATACTATGCCAGGGGTTGGGGATGACAGGAGACCTCCTGGGGACTCCCAACCTTAACAGATCCCTGGAGCAGAGGCCTCTGACCCCTGATCCTGGCCTGGTTAATCAGAGTGTGGGGGGGGGGGGCGCGCAGCTTGGGCTGGGGTGGCAGGGAGGGGGAGTCCTTCAAGGACTGGGACCAGCGGCCTCTGCTGGCCACTGAAGGAACCTCCATGGCCCGACCTCTCACCCATACTCCCTGGAGAACAGTGCTCCACAGAGTCAGCTGGGGTGTGATATGTAGAGTCAAGCTAAGGATGTGGGCTGTCTGGAGGGAGAAGGACAGCCTCAGGCTAGGTTTAAGCTAGGGAGGTCAGGTTCAGATCTGCATTTCAGGGAGATTGCACTGGCTACTGAGTGGAAGCTGGATGGCCATGGTGGGGTGAAATGCAGTTATGGAAGCAGGCAGGCCAGCAAGTTGGTAAGGGAGACACACTCAGGAGCTGTGCAGACAGTCTGGCTTTGAGGGGAAGATACAAAGTCTGGATTGGGGGACATGTGGCCAGAGGTTATCCAAGAGACTAGGCAGAGGTGTGAGATAGTGTCCCCCAAACACCTCCCCACCCCATGAGGTACCAGTCTAGCAAAGACAAGTAGGTGCTCTGTGCTGCTGGCATCTGTGGGCACAGGACACTGGGCTACCCGCCCACCTTGCTCACATTCCTTACCTCACACCGTTCCAGCCTGTGTGCTGCCCGCCCCTTGCTCTCTTCTCTTGAGCCACTGTTGGGACGCCCGCTGCACAACCTCCCAGCCAACGTGGCAGCTGGAAGGGAAGGAAAACATGTCAGGTGAGTGGCCAGCAGGTGCTGTGGGTGGCATGCAGTAGTACACAGGGCAGGGCCAGGGCAGGGCACATACCCTCAATCTCCTGGGCCCTTATGCGGCGGATGGCAGCTCGGATCAGCTTGCGTTCCTCATACTCACCAGCACCTCGCAGCTATGGGTGAGAAACAGGCCGCAGGTGCTGGACTGTGGAGTCCAGGTCTTCCCCTGCCCTGCCACATCCCCTGCCCTGGGCCTCACCAGTGCAGTCAGCTCTTCCACGTCATTCATGGACTCCAGCTGCCCTGCCAGCCGCGCCAGAGCAGCTTGCTGCTCCGCCTCCTGCTGCTGAGAGCTGCAGGGACATCATGACTATAACTCCTACTGCCATAGCCAAGTCATGGAGGATGTGGGCTGAGGGTAGGGGCAGGACAGGGTACACAGAGGAACAGGTAGCTAAGCACACCCTCTGGCTACAAGCTGGCACATGCATGCCCACGTACGTGAGCACTAATACCACAGGCTCAGACGTGTTATCTACGTGGGTGTGTCCAGGACTCCATGACTGGTGAGTGGTCCATGCCCATAAACATCCCTGTATATTCCATATGCCTGCCTATACTGCCATTTGCACACCCACATGGGCAGCGGACACACCTGTGCTCGTGCCTGCCTGCACAACACAAGCCGAGCCCTGGCACATACTCCTCCCACCTGCATGACCATCCCTCCCTGGCCACTCACTGCAGCCAGTTCTCCTTGTTGTCCTGCCGCTCAGCACGGAAGCGCTTGGATGCCAGGGCCTCCTCCTCACGCTGCAGCTCCTGCCGCTGCAACTCCCGGATGGCTGAGCGGATGCGCCGCCGCTCTGCCAGATCCGCTGTGACCTCCAACTGTGGGGCAGGTGGGGGTGAGGGGCAAATCATTTTGGCTGCCAGGGGCAGAGGGCGGGCACCAGCTGCCCACAGCTTGGCCTGGGCCACAATGAGTGGACTGTCTCCACTCTCTCTGCCACATGTCTGTCACGAGCCTGCCCTCCCACCCACGCAGGGTCTCAGGGAGACCTGGCTTATGGAACCAGAGCTCTTGGACAGCCTACTGTGCACTATGGTTCACAGAGTGGGCAGCCAGCAACTGCCCATCTGTGCCAGGTGCCAAGCCAGGCACTCCTTCTTGAGATTCAACTCCTGTCACTCAGAGTCCTTCATCAAATTCCCAAGGGCCAGGGAGTATTGCAGGAAGAAGGAGGCTACCCTACAGGGCCCCAACAGTGTCCCTGGGGAAGGAAGGGTGATTAGGGCAGATGGAGTCCACCCTGTGAGCAAGGAAGACTCCCATGTTCTAGTCCCAAAGCACTACAGTCTTGCTGGGGGTGGCAGCCTCATCCACACTGGACTGATGGGAAAACTGAGGCAGGGGCAGGTGCTCAGGAGTCCTAGTTTATTGCTTGGCTGGGGGCTATTTTTTCCTGCCTGTACTGGCCCAGCGCTATCCACCGTCAAAGGGGCCAAGGCCCAGAGTAGGAAGGTCAGTCCCTCAGATAATAGAGCTGCATTAGAGTCTACCCAGGGCCCTAGAGAGGGCATCAATGAGGGACAGGTGCTCCCACCAGCTTCTTAGCCCCTTAATTCCTGAGAAATTGGAGATGGTTGGTTTAACCACTCTCAGGAAAGGGCACCTTTTCTGGGCAGAGTCAGTCAATTCTGTTGCCTCCCCTACACTGCTACCACCCACCTCCCCAGCCCAATCTCAAGAGAGAGAGGACTGGCACAGGGACCCCAGGAAGATAATGGCTGAGATAAATCCCCAGTATGGGCCTGAGCCAAATAGGAGCAAGTATAGGCAAAGTGATTTCCTCTGTCCCCACTCCCCAGATCATTCAGGGGGAGGGTCCAGGAACCCTCTACTTCCTTTCTTTATAGCTCCTCCCCCATCATTCCTTCCTGTTCCCGGGTGGGGGTCCAAGTTACAACAGGGTGCATGGGCTGGCCCAACTCTGCCATCACTTGTCCCAGTCTGAAAAGAGTAGGGAGAGCCCCGGGGGACAGATCCCTCCATGGTTCCTTCAGGCTCCACATTGCTGAAGAGCTATGGGAGGGTCCCTGAGGCTCAGGCCAGAACCCCCAGCTTGCTCCAGCTTCAGTCCAGTCCTGGCTGGGTGGTCAGGAGCATGTCCTTAACCTCTCTGTGTCTTGTTTTTCTCATTTGCCAAATGGAACAATGACTCCCACCTCAGGGCAGTGGATGGGGATGGGGGCAGTGACTTGGGGTCCCCCCTTCATAGCTGTACATGCAGTAAACATCACCCCCTCCTTGGTTCCAGCCACTCAGAAGGAGAGAGAGGCAAGGGCAAAAGAGTACAAGATACGAGATATCAGTAACATTGAGAACCTATCTAACAGGTCCTGCGCTGAGTCCCGTTTGTCCTAATCTCACAGAAACCCTAGGTACCTTATTACTCCCATTTGACAGATGAAGAAACTGTGGCTCAGTGGGGAGAAGTCATTTGCTAAAGGCCAAATGACCTGAGCCAGGACTTGAACCCAGGTTTCTCAGACTCCAGAGTCTGCCTTGGGCTGAAGATAGCTCTGTTGCTGGGGTGTGTCTGCCATGGTGGGTACCTCAAGGACCTTGGCATACTATGTTAGGAACCCTCTCGAGTCTAGACTAGAGATAGACCAGAGGGTAGAGACAGAGACAGACAGAGGATAAAGAGGCTAAGAGATAAAATGACTAGCCCTTTGTCTCCTGGGTACCCCTTCCCAATGCCCTGGGTTCCAGAGACTGGGTTCTTATTTCTGAAAACAGCCTGATGTGGAAACTTGGCTACCTCTGTAATCCCTAGGAGCCTCACTATCCCCATCTGGAAAGTAGAAGTCCCTGGTCCCTGTCTGATACTCTCCCCAAGTGAGTGGGATGGGGCTGGGGGAAGGACAACCTCATTCCACTGATCATTCCCCAGCATGACCTTTCCCCTTTGGGCCTGAAAGCAAAGGCCTGCCCACAGTAACCCTGCTGTGCGTCCTACATTCCCTACCCTCTCAGGCCCCACCGTTGTGTGTGGAGGGGGCTGTGGGAGGGAGGGAAGGAAGTACAAAGCGCCATTGTCCACCAGAGGGAAGGGGAAGGGGATAGGGCGGTTTCTGAAACTGCCCAGTGAAATTCTCCCGGGAGGAAAGAGGGCACTTCCTCCTCCTGGGGGGGGAGGGGGGGCGGGTCTCCGGGCCTTTCTGCCCTCGCCGTTTGGGAGTGGGGGGTGGGGTCTGACCCGCTCTGGCTCTCCCTGGGCCTCAGTCTCCCCATTAGCACAATACAGGAGACTTTCCAGGCATTCGCTCAGTCCCATGGGGGACGGGCCGGCAGTGGAGCGAGGCCTCGCCAGGGGGCGCTGAAGGTCCGAAGGCTCCGGAACCGCCCGCCCTCCCAGGCAGGGCACGGCCCACGCCTCCCCCCGGGGAGCCCAGCACTAGGCGCCCAGTCGGGAGCCAGACAGGAAGCCCCCCGCCACCGACTGCTTTAATGTCTCTCGTTGCGGAGAAGAAATCGAAGTTCACAGAACTTAAGCAGCTTCCCTAGGTCACCCAGCTAGGGAGCGTCGGAGCCTGAACTTGAACCCGGGACTGAGGAGGAGGGCGTCCGGTATGTGGCGGAGGGGCACGCGGCGTGCCTGTCCCCAAGTGCCCCCATCCCGCGCAGGCACCCCCGCCTCGTCCACAGGAATGTGCGGGAGCGTAGGCCGGAAGCGGCTGCCCGGGTCCCCAATCGGCCCGAAGCTGGGGCGCCGGCCAGCTTTCCCTTATAAGGCCCGACCCCGCGGGGAGGGGCCCGGCTTGGGACGCCGCCGTTCTTGCCACGAGGCCGGCGGGAGCCAGGCCGGAGCTCTGGGCGGGACCCTCGGCAATGCCCGGGCGAAGTAATGGCGGGGCGCCGGCCGTGGAGGAACCGGTCTGGGGGTGCGAAAGACTTTGGGCGGTTTTGCCGCCCCCAGACGAGGGGCAGCGAGTGGTTTAGTCCTTTCCCAGGGAGGGGGCGGGGCTGGGCCGATTACAGCTACCGCTCTGGCTTCTCTGAAAACCCAGCACCCAAACTCTGCATGGGGTTAGGGAGTGGCGACTGGAGAACCCTGAGCCTCAGAGTGGACCCCTAGAGATGGAGATGCGCGGGGACCTGGCTTTCTTTTTGGAACGCTCTGCGTCTACTACCCCCATCTGACTTCCTGACCTGAGGGGGGAGGTCGAGCTGACGTGGTGGGAACCCGATGGCAGACACCCAGAGAGTCTAAGGTGCTGGTCTGACTGCCTTGGGTAGGTTATGGCAGCACTGGACACTGCCGAGTGACCCCTGCGTCCGGAAGAATGGTATGGGGGTGGGTAGGTCACTTGCCTTCTCTTAGGAAAGGTAAATCTTTTTTTGTTTTTAATTTTTTTTTTTTTAACATTTATTTATTTTTGAGACAGAGAGGGACAGAGCATGAACGGGGGAGGGTCAGAGAGAGAGGGAGACACAGAATCTGAAACAGGCTCCAGGCTCTGAGCAGTCAGCACAGAGCCTGATGCGGGGCTCGAACCCACGGACAGTGAGATCGTGACCTGAGCTGAAGTCGGACGCTTAACCGACTGAGCCACCCAGGCGCCCCAGGAAAGGTAAATCTTTAATCCCACTCCCCCTCCACTGTCCACCCTCACAAGGGTCAAGGGCGGAGCTGGGAGGGTGGGCGCAGAGCTATGGCCACTCCAGTGCTGCAGCTTCCTGCCTTTGATAGTGGGTACATGTCTGCCCTCTTTGGTTGCCCTAAAGCCTTTCTGTGCATGGCAATGGGGGAGGGGGGAGGCTATGGTTAGATAGGACCTCAAGAAAGTGAGGAAAGAGTGGGCCCATCCTTCTTCCACCCTAAGATCTGGGCCCATGCCTCATTCCATCCCCATGCCAACTCTAGGACCTACATATATGTTTGCACACATCTCCAGCTCCCATTTTACAGGTAAAGAAACTGAGGCTCAGAAAAAAATGACAGACTAGAAGTGACAGAGCTTATAAGGGCCCCCAAAGCCTGTCTCTTTTTATGGGCTCTTCTGACCTTGACTTACCTAAGATATGGTCCCCCATGGCCCTCTTTGGGGTTTGTTTGGATCCTGGCACTCTATCTTCCTAGCAGGGTGCCCTAAGGGAGGTTATTTCACCTCTCTGAGCCACAGTGCCCTCTTGGCTTTTGGAGCTGCTGTGAGCATTCTGTGAGATGGTCTAGCACCCAGCCTGACCCCTACTGTGCCCTGGCATTTTTAATCATTGCTGCTACTATTATCATTGGGCCAGCCTCCAGGGGTGGACACTGCCCAGACTGTTGCTTGGGAGAGCAAATCTAGCCTCCCCACACCTGTGGTTACACATGGGCGAGTCCTCAGCAGTTACTGTTTAAACAGGTGGTAGCAGTGGGGGGACTGGGAGGGACCAGGCCTCAGCACCTGGCACAGACAGGCACATGCTACTGGGTCCTCTGCATCAGCCATGCATAACAGGTTTAGCCCTGTTCCCCTGAGCCCTCATCCTACCCCCTCCTCCCTCCCCTCCTCTTGTCAGCCGAGAGGTAGCCTGGACAGGCCCTGCCTCTGACCTGGCTTGCCTGTTATCACAGCAGGGATGATCGGGCCACTTACCAGCTTCCGCAGGGCTCCTTCGTCCAGCCCAGCTAAGGCCTCATCTGCCATCACGATGGCTCCTAGCTCTGTCCGTCCCCTCCTGGTGAGATCCCTGGTGCCTGTGGCACCTGACACCAGCTCAAGGAATCTGCAGGGGACAGACATGAATCAGGCCTGCTGGGACCTCTAGAAACCACAGACACTTGGGCCCTGTGCCTCAGTTTCTCTAACCCATGATAATCTGTTGGTATCCCATTCTTGCTACCTGTGGCTGCTGGCTGGGGGTTGCTCTCTGCCCTAGGGTGGTATGTTGAAAAACTTAAACCAAGTGTGGGAGTCCCTGGTTCCAGCACAGCGAACTCAATGCCAGCCTGCTGTGTGGCCTAAACTGGGCCCTCACCCTGTCTTAAGCATCAGAGAGCTTATAGGATTGAGAAGGTCCACCACAGCCATGCTCACCACTAGGGGGTGCCTGCCAGACTCATTTCCTGCCCCACCCACCCATCCCCAGGGCCTGCCCAGCCCCCACTCGGACCAAAAGCTCAGTCTCTGTGGGCTGAGCCCATATCCAAATCCTTGCTGCCACTTGCCCTCCTTACCCCAGGTGATTTAATCCATCGGAGGTAACCTCCTGTCTTCCAATTCTTGAGGGCAGCCCTCTATACACACTCCTCTTTTCTCCTCCCCTTCCTGCCCTCCCCCTGATGCCAGTTGCCCAGACCTCATGAAGCCAGGTGTCCATGCAACCGGCTCCTCCTGCCAATTTACACACTTAGGCCCAGCTAGAATGGCCTACAGAACCTGACACGTCCAGCCTCTGGATAGGCAAACTGAGGATTGGAGAGGGCGGGGATTTGTCACAAGGGGAAAATAGGATTCCAAAGACCCAAAGAGCAGGAACGGATTTAATCAAAATCTTGGCCACTTCTGGCTTCTGAAGCCCTCTTCCAAAGTGCCCCTAGGGGCTTTTTTTGCTCCATCATTGCATCAAAATGGCCCCCTAAATCCTGGCCCAACCTCCTAGTGCAGCTCCTTCCTTCTTCCTGCAGCCCTCATGTCTATGGAATTTGAGGGCCCACAGCCTGACACACCATAGGTGCTTAGTTAATGTATGGTGACTGAAATGGCCCCAGGATTGCCACCCCCCCTCAATGATTCATCTCTCAGTCATGCCTTCCCCCTCCCCAGAACAGTCACTTGTCGAGTCACCCCATCCGGTAAAGGGGTCTGAGGGGGGCTCCTAATTCATACAGTTGGGGTTCTTCAGACCCTGCCAGTTCAAGTCGCTGCTTGCTTGTCCCATCCCCTTAGGCGTGGGTGGGTGTCAACCACCCATCTTTCATCTGGGGGGGGGGGGTCCTTGCCTCTTATCTACCTACTTTGGGGTAATCCCAAGGGTGTCACTCAGCAATCACCAGACTTAGGTTCCATGGACACTGAATTCCCCCATGTCTACTGAAGGGCAGGGGTCGCTAATGCATAATCTAGGACGCCCAGGAAGTCCTTAGGGACTGCCGCTGCTGCGGGACAGGGCTCCCTGTCATACAAATAGTCTGGGGTCTCCGGGGATTAAGAGAAGCCTCAGAGTAATGTGGGACCTTCCCCAAGGCGTGTGCCCCCATAGTCTAGGGTCCCTGGGGGTTGTGGAGCCTCCTGGAGGTCCGTGATATCCTTTCCCGCAGTCTAGAACCTTATCTCATGGCTTAGAGCCCCCGTGGATGGGTGGGAGCTTCCACGTCTGGGAGTCCCAGAACCCTAGTTCAGATATCCGGGTTCCACCCCCAGGACCCGTCGAGGGTCCTGGTGCCGCCCAGAGGCCTGCACACCCACCTCTCAGTCCGGCCCACCCGTCCAGCGCGGGCTCAGGTTAGGTCACTCGGGATCCGACAGATAGACTAGGAACGGTCAGGCGGAAGGCGCCGCGACCGGGATCCCAGTCCCCCTCAGCAACCGTCCCCGAGATTCTGCAAGCGCCGCCCGTCCAGCCGCGCCAGCGGCCCTGCCAGCCCTGCCCTGAGCCGCCACGGCAGCCAATCCTTGGGAGGGTCCCGCCCATCCTCGTGCCCCATTGGGGAAATTCAATTTGACGACCACGCCCCTGTAGCAGGCCCCGCCCCTCGAGGGCAGGACTGTAGGGGCTTGTAGTCTTGGGGCCACTGCCGCCGGGGCCTTGGCTGGTTGGGCGGTAGTCGGCAGGAGGACGCAGCTTTGCACTAAAGTCGGGGAGGGCGCCGAAAGCCGGGGTAAGTGGCTCGGGATCGTCCGTCTGAAGATTCGCGGAATCTTCAGAACTGCCCCTCTCCGCCATCCTCTTTGTTCGTGAGACCCTGTCTCTTCCCCCGACTCCGCCCCCTTCTCGCGTTAGCATTTGGGCTTGGCTGCCGCCCAGGCTGCTTTTGGGACACCTGGTCCCGGCCACCTCAGAGCAGGGACTGTGACCGGCAGCACCTCGACCCTATGTTGGTGCATCACAAAGAACATCTCAGGTGGAGCAGGATCAATCACAGTAACTTTTCCCCAGTCGATACACCTTTGAACGGACGTTTCATTCATCTGTCATGCTTTTCCCTCCCCAGACCCCTGAGGGTGCGCTTCTGGTTGCGCTAGTCCTAAATGGGGAATACAGAGTCCATGGTCTCATTCAACAAATGGGGGAAATTGAGGCCCAGACAGAGACAACATGCCCAAGACAACACCTGGAATCAGCCAGAGGACCCAAGAGCTTAGACCCACTGAGGAAAGCCACTTCATGTCGTGCTGGAGGCCCAGGACCCTCCCACAGATCCACAGATCCAGGGTCATTGGACCCTGCCTGTTTAAGGAACCCGGGAGGTGGGGTCTGGAGTCCTGTCTGTCAAATAAAAACAATACCAACACATTTATTTTGCACTTGCCATGTACCAGGCATATAATCCCTATAACGACTGTTTTGAGCCCAACTGTTAATGCCCCATTTTACAGTTGAGGACGACAGCTGATAGGTAGTGGAACTGTGTGATTCATACCAACACCTTTTAAGTCCAGCATCTGCTTTTACCCATTGTGAGGTGGGGTTGTGGGGGAGTGGTTTCAGTGTACTGTCCCAGCAGAGCCCCACAGCCCTGCTGTCCAGATCCTCTGGGACCACCCATCCCACCTCACCCCCATCTAGAGAGACTCCCAGACTCTTAAAAAGTGTCATCTTCTTTGATCCCCACATCTTGAGAGGTGGTTCCACTTTCCACATGGGAAGACCAAAACATAGAGAGGGAAGAGACTTGTGAAGGTCACACGGGAGGAGGAGCAAACAGAGCCCAATCAAGGCTAACTTGATTCTACTTCAAACCTGGGGTGCCCCTTGGAACAGCCCGTTGGGGTGGGGCACACCTAGGCTAGCTGGGATTCTCAGGGCCTGCCTGAGAATGTGGCTGTCTGCTCCAATGAATGGCTTGCTTCGAGCTAGTCCCGCCCCTCACCCCTCTCCCCTTCCTGCAGGCTGGGAGGAACCACACAGGTGAGTGTGCTCCCACCTACTTAATCTGTCATGCGTGCTCACCAGGTGTTTGCAGTAAGGAAGAGATGCTTGGGTCCTTCCCTGCCGTCAAGCCCTCAGGGCTGGGGTCCTCTTCCAGACCTACCTGCCTGATTCTTCCTTCCTCCCTGTAAAGGGTGGGGGGGGGGGGGGGGATAGTGGTGGTGGTGAAACAAAGATCAAAGGTTAGCCGCATGCAGTGCTGGAGAAGCTTTCAGCCACAGTTTAGGAAGGAGTAAACAACCCATGAGGAGGGCCTGGCATTATCTGAGTACCTGTTGCATGTCAAACACAGGCTTTGCCCTATTGCAAGTTGAGCACTGTGCAAGACAAGTATTACCTGGATTTTACAGAGAAGGAAGCTTAGGGAGGTGAAGGCACCTTGGGCTGGTAATAGCACTCAAATGAGTGGAATTCTGCCTCATGCCTAAGGCCCTTTCCTCCATCTTGCTGCCTCTAGGATGGGGGAAATCCTGGAAGACTTCTTGGAGGAAGTGATGTGCAAACCGATCCTTGAGGAAGGATGCATAGAAATTCATCACCCAGAGAAGAGGGGGAAAGGCATTGTGGTAGGGGAATAGTGTGAGTAAAGGACAGGAGGTTTGTAAGTAGGAAAAGGAGGAGAGATGGGTTGTGGATGGAGCAAGAAATGGAGATAAGGGTCATCCCACCTGTGAAGGGCCCTGAATGCCGGGTGAGCAGAGTGAACATATCTTGTAGGCACTGGGGAAGCCTGGGCCTCGTTCTATCCATCTGAAAAAGGATGGGATTGGACTGGCCTGCTTCTGGTCCTCCCGAGCAAGGGGCTATAATAGAAAGTGTCCAGATCCCTCCAGATCTAATCCTGGACTGGCAGAGCAGAGAGTGGCTGGAGCAGCTCAAGGGCCAAGGGTAATATTTTGCTCTTGTGCTTGAGTCTGAGAATAAATATTTTACCAAGCCAGCAGTGCCAGATCCCTGAATTACCCTGGCTTCCTCTCCGGCCCCGCCCCCCCCCCCCCCTCCCCATCTAGGGTCCTGCAAAAACAGCCAAGGCCTGGGATCAGGAGGCAAGAAAGGTGATGGGTCTTAGCCCTGACTCTGCCCCAGGCAAAGATTTGGTCCTCTCAGAGCCTTGATTTTCTTATCTGCACAATGTAGGAATTATGGCCTGAGCTCCCTAAGTTCTCTCCCCCCAGACTAGACAACATAAAATACCAGGACTTTCAGGGAGACCCCACCTTGGGATACGTTCACAAGTACCTGTGAGGCCAGCCAAGGCCAGAACCTTGGGTCTATGAGGGCATCTGGGAGGCTGCTGGTTACAGGGAAGGATGTAGGGTTAGGCATGGGTCAGGGTTGGACCTGCTGGTGGGGTCTCACAGCCTAGTCAGAGTGGGGGAGACACAGTATCTGGACCCTAAAAGCTGTACAAAATGAAGCCCTCACTTGCTGTTTGGCATGCTGCGGGGATGGGGAAGGGCAATCTGGTGAAGGGAACAGCATGAACAAAGGAAGGGAGGTAAGACTGAGGATTTTGTTGGGGAAAAGTCAAGCAGGTGAAGCTGGAGCATGAGGTCCTTGAGGACAACTGGTCCTTACTGAGGTTGGCAGGATCCAAGGGCTGTGACCTTCCTCCTCATGGGCAGAACTGGAGGCCCCCATGATCATGGCCAGCAGCCCCAGGAGTAGGACTGGGGACCTGTTTGGCAAACCAGTTTGACAAGGCTGTCTCCTCTATGATGTCATCCAGCTGCTGTGTTCTCTGAGCAACAGTGCCAGATAAACTTCCGGGCTTGGAGTGGAAGGGGGCCTGGCCTTAAGTGCTGAGGGATGGGAAAGGAATGACTCTTCCTTGGAAACTTGGAGGCAAGTGGGCTCTGGGAAGGGGAAGGAGGCCTGAGATGCCCACTGTGCAGTGATGAACCCCAGGAACTCAGCCTCATGGAAAAAGGAGAGGATTCTGGATGGGCTGGCCTGGACCTCTTGTGATTTCTGGGAGTTCCCTGATGCCTGACATCCATCTAGGTTCATGACAGGGGCTCCATGGATTGGAGCATGGCTCTAGATCACCCTTATAATACATGAGAGGCTATTTTGTTATTGCCAAGACCCTCACAGCTTGAGCCCTGTGAGGTAGGACCATCATTATACAGAAGAGGAGACAGGCTCAGTGAGGCCGAGCCTTGCTAGCACCTCATGCAGGATTTGAACCCAGAATCTTTATTCTTAACCATAGTACCCTGCTTTTTGCCATTTGGGATCTGTACCTGCCCACATGGGCCCTTGTCCTATTTCTTAACTATTCAGCATAGCTGCTGAATCTTGGCATCACAGAATCCTAGATGCCTGCGTTATGATCCAAATAGATAATCTGAGTCCCAGAGAGGACAAGGAACAGGCTTCAGGTCACATAGCAATTTGGATGTGGAGCCACTCTGCACCCCAGATCCCCAGCATCCCAAATCTCTTATTTCCCCC
The DNA here is from genome assembly GCF_046562875.1 of Panthera onca. Taxonomy (NCBI): domain Eukaryota; kingdom Metazoa; phylum Chordata; class Mammalia; order Carnivora; family Felidae; genus Panthera; species Panthera onca. The sequence goes on from NC_138350.1 coordinate 20,939,382, forward strand.
TTGGCCTGGCACGCCCAAGCATGAAATAACAATAGCTGGCACATATTGAGTGCCTATTATGTGCCATTCACTCATTTAATCATCATCACCACCCTGTGCAGTAGGTGCTAAGATTATATCCATTTGATAAAGAAACTGAAGCTCAGAGAGGGAAGGTCACTTGTCCAAGTTGACACAGCATGTTGGTGGCAGGGCTGGGATTTGAACCCAGCTGTGTGTCCCTTTCTCCTTGATGGACCCAATAGATCTCATTGAAAGCATGAAGACCTCTATGCCAGAGCGTAGATGGCCCCTTTGCAGGCTCCAGAGGTGAGCAGTGTCCAGTTCATAGTTTCCACACAGACCTGGTCTCTCTGGAGTGGGTAAAGTGCTGAGGCTGTGGAAATGTTCTGAACCTTCCCAGAGGAGGCGGCCACAGTGGGAGGGAGTGTTTGGTGCAGACCTCAGAGCCAAGTGTAGACGTGGCAGCTGGACCGGCTGCAGGCGAGGGAGGGCAGGCAGGGTGGGGCCCAAACCCAAACCGGCCTCCAAGCAGCTTTCCCAGCCATCCGCCAGCCAGGCCCGGCCCTGCCCACCCTTCTAGCTCCCCATCTGGATTTGAGAGGAGGACTCTGGGCTTAATAATAGCTGAGTGGCAGCAAAGGCAATGCCTGGAGCTGCAGCCAGTGGATTGCTAGGGTCCCCTACTGTCTTGTGCTGGCCTGAAACAGGTTTCAGGACTTTAAAAATAAAAGCGAGTGCTTATGAAGTATATGCATGTGCCAAGCTTTGTGCTAAAGCCTAGCTCACAGTAACTCACTTATTCCTCATGGCCACTCCAATAAGATAAGACTATTATTAACGCTATTTGATGGATAGAGAAACTGAGGCACAGAGACTTAAGCAACTCTCCTCTAATGATTATGGCAGCCTCTAATTGCTGAGCATATACATGTCTGTCCTGGATGCTGCACTAAGCATTTTCTGTGTATTTTCCCATTTGAGGTATTATGGGAAAAACATTTATTTTTATGAGGAAAAAAGACCCAAAGAGAAAAGGGACTTGCCCAAAGTCATGTGGCTGAAGGGGCAGAGTTGAGACTCAAACCCAGGACTCTCAAACTCTAACCCAGGACTCTCAAACTCTAGGGAAGTTAGGACCTTGGCTTCTGGAATCAGATAAACCTGAGTATGCTGGGACATCACTGCTCCTTAGCTGTGTGGCTTTGGAAAATTGCATCACCTGCCTTAACTTCTGTTTTCTTCTCTGTAAAATGGGGGTTTGGTTGAGATGATACTAATACCACCTGCCAGATAGTAGGCGCCCATCTTGAGGATAGTGGGTTGTTTACATCGTGCATTTACATTATGTATTCACTCATTCAATTCTTTTTTCTTTTTAATTTTATTTTAATGTTTATTCACTTTTTGAGAGACAGAGTGTGAGCAGGGCAGGGGGCAGAGAGAGAGGGAGACACAGAATCGGAAGCAGGTTCCAGGCTCTGAGCTGTCAGCACAGAGCCCAACGCGGGGCTTGAACTCACGAACTGTGAGGTCATGACCTGAGTTAAAGTCGGACACTTAACTGACTGAGCCATCCAGGTGCCCCACACTCATTCAATTCTTACAGCAGCCTCCATGGTAGGGACTCTTCTTGTACCTGTTTTATAGAAGAGAGAGAAATGTGAGGCTCAGAGAGGAGAAGGGACTTGCCCAGGACAAACAGCAAGAGTCAGGATTGGAGGCCAGTGCTGTGATTCCAGAGGCTGAACTCTTCTCTCTTTACACTTGCTTCCTGATACTGAGGCACAGAGTGGGGTGTGGGCTATGCCTGGGTCACACAGCAAAGTAGGTCTTTAGGGACATCTGATGTATGAAGGCCAGGAGGGGAAGAATCATCTGCTAGCCCCAGTTTACTGCAGTCACAGACGCTTCAGGCTTGGAGCTCAAGATGTTCTGTAGTCTCAAATTTCTGTAAGGATGCCCTGTTCTTCCAAAGGCTAGAGCAAGTTCCAGATTTTGGGACCTCTTCCCCCAGGAGGCTAGGGTGCTAGATTCTAGGTTCAGCTTGCAGAGGTGAAAAGGTTCCTTCTGGATGAAGAGGTCCATTTCTCAGAGTCACTAGCGAAACTTGGGGCTTGAAGAGTGCTTCAGGCTTTGCTTAAATCCCAATTCTTCCATTCACTATCTACTTCATCTTCCTGGGCCTCAGTTTCCTTGTCTTTCAAATGGGGGCACTAATACTTCCTGTAGTAGATTGTTTGCAAAAATTACTTCAATGCGGAGTGCCTGGGTGGCTCAGTCCGTTAAGTGTCTGACTTCTGCTCAGGTCATGATCTCATAGTTCTTGAGTTTGAGTCCTGCATTGGGTTCTGTGCTGTCAGTGCAGAGCCTGCTTCAGATCCTCTGTCTCCCTCTCTCTCTGCCCCTCCCCCCTCTCAAAAATAAACATTAAAAAAAAAATAACTTCAATGCTTTGCCTCCCTGTAAGCAAGCCCATTTGCAATGTGACCTTGAAACCCATCCCATCAGGAGAATCTATTTCCTTACCCCCTGCATCAGGGCTCAGCCATATGACTAATTTTGGCCCATAGAATTCAGGGAAGTTGACACTGCCAGTTCTGAGCCTGGACCTTAAGGGATCCTGTAGCTTCTGCTTGTTCTGTTGGAACCTTCTCAGCTGTCACATGAACAAATCTGGGCTGTGCTGCATGAGGATGAGAGACCACTGGAACAGGAATGAGTTGTCCTAGCTGAGGCTGTGCTAGTCAGTCACCAGCTGATCCAACAGCTGACCACAGATGAATGAGTAAGCCCAGCTGAGACCAGAAGAACCTTTGGCTGAGCCCAGCCCAAATTGTCAATCCATAAAATCATGAGTTAAATAAATGGTTACTGTTTTATTGCACTCAGTTTGGGGTGATTTGTTATGCAGCATTGCTGTGGCAATTAATAACTGGCATACAGTTTTTATTAAGTTTATTTACTTATTTTGAGAGAGAGAGTACAAATGGGGGAGGGGCAGAGAGAGGGAATCCTAAGCAGACTCCACACTGCCAGAGCAGAGCCTGACACAGGGCTTGAACCCATGAACTGTGAGATCATGACCTGAGCTGAAGTTGGATGCTCAACCAACTGAGCCACCCAGGGGCCCCCAGTTTTTTTTTTTTTTTTTTTTTTTAATGTTTATTTGTCTTTGAGAGGTGGGGGAGGAGTAGAGAGAGAGGAAGACAGAGGATCTGAAGTGGGCTCTGTGCTGAGAGCAGAGCCGGATATAAGGCTCGAACTCACTAACCGTGAGATCATGACCTGAAATGAAGTCAGATGTTCAACTGACTGAGCCACCCAGATGTCCCCCTCCTTTATTTTAGTTTATTTATTTATTTATTTATTTTTAAAATTTTTTTTTAACGTTTTATTTATTTTTGAGACAGAGAGAGACAGAGCATGAACGGGGGAGGGGCAGAGAGAGAGGGAGACACAGAATTGGAAGCAGGCTCCAGGCTCTGAGCCATCAGCCCAGAGCCCGACGCGGAGCTCGAACTCACAGACCGTGAGATCATGACCTGAGCTGAAGTCGGACGCTTAACCGACTGAGCCACCCAGGCGCCCCAGTTTATTTATTTATTTAAGTAATGTTTACACCCAACGTGGGGCTTGAACTCATGGCCCTGAGATCAAGAGTCACATGCTCTTCCAACTGAGCCAGCCAGGCCCCCCCTGGTATACAGTTTCATTCAGTGTAATTAATGTAACAAACTGAAAATCTCAGTGGCTTAACCCAAGCAGAGTTTATTTTTTACTCACATAAAGTCTGATAAAGAGCAGCCCTCTCCTAACCCATTTCTCTTGGTAGGCACCTCTCTTCCAAGCAATGACTCCTTCAGGCCCTCCCTGGAATCCATTTTTGAATCTTCTGCATGTGGAAAGGGAGCCTAAAAATCAAATGAGGCTCACCTACTCTTAATTGCTTTGCCCAGGGGTGACATGTCATTTCATTGGCCAGAATGTAGCCACATGACTCTACTAACTGCAAGGGAAGATGAGGATGCGCCCTTCCTTTGTGCCCAGGAAGAGGGAACATGGTGGAGAACATAAAGCATTGTTTCTGCCACATTCTCTCTCTCACCAGGCTGTCATGAAGGGTCAAGCAGAGACCTAATATCTAAAAAGAATTAATTCCAGGGGTGCCTGGATGGCTCAGTCGGTTGAGTGTCCCACTTCAGCTCAGGTCATGATCTCACAGTTCATGAGTTTGAGTCCTGTGTCAGGCTCTGTGCTGACAGCTCAGAGACTGGAGCCTGCTTCGGATTCTGTGTCTCCCTCTCTCTCTACCCCAACCCACTCACATTCTGTCTCTGTCTCTCTCAAAAATAAATAAACATCAAAAAAAAATTAAAAAAAAATTATTACCAGCACTAGCACAGGGTGGTTTAAATAAGGGACAACTTATAGGTGAAGAATCTGAGGCTCAGAGAGGTTGAGGAATTTGCCTGAAATCATACAGCGAGCCAGTTAGTAGCTATTTTGTGGTAGTGAAGCATTCAGGACAGATCTAGAGTTGGACAGGTCTGGGTATAAGTCTCAACTCTCACTTCTTCACTGTGTGACATTAGGCAAGTTACTTAGTTTCTCTGGGCTTCAGCTTTCTCATCCACAAAATGAGGAGAGGAATAGTTCCAACCTCATAGGGTGGGGTGAACATTCAGGAGCTTATGTGCGTCAAGAGCTTAGCTTAGATCCTGGTATGTGAGCACTGCCTAATAAATGTGAGCCACCTGGACAGATGTGATGTTATTTCTGATCTTACCTTGCCAGGGTCAGCACATTTATTATGTTTTGTGCAAATTCTGTCCCTTCCTCCTACCTCTTGTGGTGTGTGTGAATGGTTTTATTTACTTGGTTAAGAGAAGAAAAAATTCCCTCGGTTGTATATTAGTCACTCAACAAACCTTTATAAGCACAAAGCCCCCAAGCACCCATGTCTATTCTGCTGACAGAAGTCTAAAATGCCCTCATTATTGCTTCCTTTAGACTACAGTTTGGCCCTGTAAAATTCATTCCCTTCCCAATCCACTTCTAGGATTGTCCCATCACTGAGAAAGGGGCAGGGCAAGAGGGTCTGGAGCTAATGGGCTCCAGCTGGGGAAAGGCCAGAGCCAGAGCAGACCCTGCTGGGTGTGTGGTCTGGGCATTCTGAAAATGTCTGCTCACACAGAAGGAAAGGTCCAAGATGGGAAAGAGGTGGCCTCCCCTCCTTCCCCATTTGACCCATCTCTGAGCCTCCCTTTGCAGCCAGCCAGTCAGAGGTTCGTGAGCATACGCTGAGACTTGACAGGTATTTTGGAGCTGACAGTCTGTGACTGGAGTTTGAAGGGTAGGAGAGTGGGGGGAGGGGGGTGGGAATGAGAAGGGAGAGGGGAGCAGGAACCAGACCAAAGGGTCCCTATGGGTGGTACTAGCCATATAATTTGTGGGGTCTGGTCCAAAATGAAAACATGAAGCCCCTTGTTAAAAAACAAACAAACAAACAAACTATTAAGAATTTCAAGATGGTAACAGTAGAGCATTAACCCAAGCACGGGACCCTGGGGAACTGCACAGATCATACACCCGTGAAGTTGGTCCTGCCTGTGGACCACAGTAAGAAGGACTTCACTGTGAGGACTGTAGGGAGCCACTGAAGGCTTTTGAGCTAGGGATGATAAGATCTGATTTGCATAAGCTTTAGTTGCTGTCTCACGACACCACACCTGGATGATATGGGACCCTCTTCTCTGCACTGGTGGCCTGATTGATTTTCCTGAAATACTTTACTCAGAATGTCATTCCCCTGCTCAAGAACCTGCAGTGGCTTCTACCCCCTAATCAGATCCAGCCCAAACTCCCTACACAGACACTCAAGGTCCTTCATAATCTTTCCTCACACGATTTAGTTAACCTGTTGCTAACACAGGCTGTGTGTGAATCCCAGAGATGATGAACTAGCCTGAGGACACAAAGTAATTACAGGAGGGCAAGCCAGGACTAGAACCCAGGTCTCCTGCCATTTGCCCATCCTGCCTTGGAGAAGTGTGAAACCTCACAGTGTGCTTTGTAACCCCCAACCTCGCACAGAACCTTGCACATGGTAGCTGCTCAATATGCCTGTGGCAGTGAGTTCCTCCTGGAGCACATCTTTGCCAGTAAGGGTGTTCCAGAATCCGGGATGTAGGTAGCATCCTTCCTCACTCCTCTCCATCACCCTTACACCTCTAGATATTCACCAAACCTCACCGTACCCATGGTGCCCATTGGGTCAGGTCCTGCCCATAGACATGTATCTGGCCTACAGGGCTTTTAAAAAGCTTTTTGGGGGCACCTAGGTAGCTCAGTCGTTTGAGCGTCTGACTCTTGATTTCAGCTCAGGTCATGATTCCAGGGTTGTGGGATCGAGCCCCACCTTGGGCTCCTCACTGAGCATGGAGCCTGCTCAAGATTCTCTCTCTCTCTCTCTCTCTCTCTCTCTCTCTCTCTCCCTCTGCCCCTGTCCCCCGCTTGTGTGTGCTCTCTCTCAAAAAAAAAAAAAAAAAAAAAAAAAATTAAGGGCACCTGGGTGGCTTAGTTCGTTAAGCATCTAACTCTTGATTTTGGCTCAGGTCATGGTCTTTGGTTTGTGAGATGGAGCTCTGCATCAGCCTCTGAGCTAAGAGTGCAGAGCCTGTCTGGGATTCTCTCTCCCTCTCCCCATCTCTCTTCCCCTCCCCCGCTGGCGCACGCGCGCACACACACACTCTCTCTCTCTCTCTCTCTCTCTCTCAAAATAAAGAAATAAACATTAGAAAAAAATAAAAAAACACTTTTTGAATTTGTTGTTGACATTTGAAAATCGGGAAATTTCACAGGATAATCTGCATTTTTATTTCTCCCTCGTCTCCAGCCTGGGTCTGCATTCCCCCAGGGTAGCTGCTTCCTTCTGAAGTGAATCCTCCAAGGGGTTCTGCCCTAAGTCCCCAGTGGACCTGTGGAGATTGGGATCTTGAAAAGAATGCCTTACACTCCACCAAAGACCAGTCAGGATTCTGAAATCTGACCAATCAGGTGGATAACTCCCCCTTCTGGGGGCGGGGTCAGGAGAAGTAAACCCAGCCAAGTCTCTGCCAACAGGGAGGGGGTTCGCCCTGACCCCCTGTCCTGTCATTGATGTGGGTGGGAACCTGTAATGGGTCAGCTGGTTGACAATTAGGGAGTAATTAGTTACCAGCTAATTAATGCACAAGACAGCTAAGGGGCTGGGAGGAGAACGAGGGACTGAAGCTCAGAAAGGAACCTTAGGTCTCTTTCTGGAAAAAAATATATTTTCAATGTTTTTATTTTATTTTTGAGAGAGAGAGAGAGAGACAGAGTAGGAATGGGGGAGGGGCAGAGAGCAAGAGGGAGACACAGAATCTCAAGCAGGCTCCAGGCTCTGAGCTGTCAGCACAGAGCCTGACGTGGTGCTCAAACTCAAGAACTGTGAGATCATGACCTGAGCTGAAGTCAGACACTTACCCGACTGAGGCACCCAGATGCCCCTCTTTCTGGAAAAATATTAAGAGAGGGCAATAAGGAATCCCCAGGGTAATGTTTGAAAACCGCTTTTATGTTGTTGGAGATTTAAATGTCCCCCTACAAAGGACTTGATTCTTTTGAGAAGCAGATGGCTCTAACCAGGCTGTGGTGGTTGGGGCTGGAAGATAAGGAGTGGACTGAGGGAGAGTAAACCTTTCTTACCTTGGGGGGCAAACTGCTTTGTGGTATTTGGAAAGGTTCTTTGTTTGCAAAAACTAGAAACCTCCCTGGATCACATTGAGCAAAATGAGACTCTGCTGGAAGGCCATCAGAAGTGGTATCAAGATTATAAAAATTTCAAGGTAGAAACAACAAAGTTGTTGTTTCAGTTCAAATTGTTTTCTGCTTTCCAGACCTCCTTGTGATCAGCCTGTTGGTTAGAAGTAAACACTTCTTGCATTCAGAGTGTGGTCTGTGGACCAGCAGCTTTGGCATCTTCTGGGCACTTGGTGGAAACAGTCTTAGGCCTCACCCCAAACCTACTGAACCAGAATCTGTATTTCAAAAAGATTTTCAGGGGGATTCATGTGCACTCTGTAGTTTGGGTTTGTGGCCACAAGAATCAACTGGGTGATAGGAGGGATGAAGTCTCTTAAACCTGAAGGTTCCTAGGCCTTTGAGAAGAGCTGTTGCCTTAGTGGTCTACAGGGGATGGTGTTTCCCAGGGCCCACTGGGGAGAGGTCAGTAAAATTGGCAAATAGTCTTGAGATGCTGCCACAAATTCCTGCCCAGGTGCTAGTGGGGCAAGAGTCCAACCTACAGCAGCTTGCGTCCCAGATATTAGATGGGTGGGAGAAACCCAGGCCTGTGACTTGTCCAGGAGGAAACTGCTCAGGACCCAGGAGGGAATGCCCTGTATGCTGCTGGGTCTCTACTTAGAGGGCTCTATTTTGAGGTGCTCATCTGCTTGGCTGAAGGAAGGCAGAGGGTGGCTTGTGCTGATGTCAGAGCTGGGGGGCTTCAACCTTCCTCCTTTACTCTGGGCAAGCAGTTCCTAAAAGCTGCCCTTGGGACAGAATGGGAGAAGCAATATTGACTTGGTCCTATAGAAGTTCCAAAGCACTTTCATCCTCTATCATATTGATCTTCATAATGATGTGGTACAAAGAACCAGCCAAGCATGGATGGCTCCTGTCTCTGAATTCGGGGCACCTGGGTGGTTCAGTCAGTTAAGCATCTGACTTTGGCACAGGTCATGATCTTGCCATTCGTGAGTTCAGGCCCCACGTTGGCCTTTGTGCTGACAGCTCAGAGCCAGGAGCCTGCTTCGCATTCTGTGTCTACCTCTCTCTCTGTCCCTCCCCTACTCCCACTCTCTCTCTTTCTCTCTCTCAAAGATAAATACACATTAGGAAAAAAAATTAAAAAGGTTGAATTCAACCCCAGGCGTGACTGTGACAGCTAAGGTTAGTGAGACTTGCTACTTAACTTGTGCCTCTTTCTTGGTTTGCTAAAGTCTTGTTCTCAAATTAGCAATTAGGAGGTTGAGTCGGGTGAGCTCATCCTTTGGCATTATGAAGTTGTTAATTTAAAGTATGCCCATGTTAGGGGTGCCTGAGTGGTTCAGTCTGTTAAACATCTGACTCTTGACTTTGGCACAGGTCATCTCACCATCATGAGATCAAGCCCCATGTCGGGCTCTGCACTGGGCATGGAGCCTGCTTAAGATTCTCTCTCTCCTTCTCTTTCTGCTCTCTCTCCTAAATAAATAAATAAATAAATACGTACATACATAAATGCATAAATAAATAAAGTATGCCCATGTTAGAGCTCTCTGTAAGAGACAAGTATCCATCCAAGCTTGTTCAATACTCTGTGGGGTGTGAGAGTTTCCTTTTCAGGGCCAACACATTATTGGAGGAAGGCAATTCCTACTTCTTCCACTTATTTCTATCATGGAAGAAAGGACCTCCCACCTGCCACCCATGGGTCCCAGGTGTCACTCAACACCTTGAGGCAGCTCCCAAAATTATAGACAGAGATTCTGGAGGAAATTGTCAGTCTCTACAGGGCTCACCTTTTGTCTCCAAAACTTATTAAATGACATCACAAATAAGGCTTGGCAAATAGGCTGAGGGAGTCTGGTCAGTGAGAACAGACAGAAGCCTGCAGGCATGGATGCAGGCAGGATGGAAATGAAGACCTATGATAGGTGGAAGTGACAACAAAGTGGAGATCCCCAGAAGGAGAATGAACAATCCCAGCTAGCATTACAGAACACTTTCAACAAGCATGGTTCTCCTTTATCCTTGGCAGCCCTGGGTGGTAAGACAGAATTATACCCATTTTACAGATAAGGATCCTACGGTCTAACAAGGTCATGGGGCCATACATAACCAAGCCATTATCTTGGACCAGCGCTTAGTGGGTGTACAGTTGATGTTTGCGGAATAAAAGTAGAAAGTGTACATTTGATAGCACTTTTTAAATGATGAGAAATTTATATTTTTGTGTAGTCTTAACTATCTCCCCCACAAGATGCTTACTAATTACAAACGGGCCCTTTTCAACAGAGAAACTTGCCAGATGGCTCCTTAACCAAGTGATCGATGTTAACATCACTGGTAATAAATCACGTTGACAGAATGTAGCCCCTGAATGATGCACTAAGAAGGGTACAGCATTGCTTCTGTGGCATTCTTGCCAAAAATGCATAATCTTGATCCAATTATGAGAAAACATTAGACATTCAAATTGAGGGCTGTTTTGTAAAATGACTTACCATCACTCTTCAGTGTCAAGGTTACAAGAGAAAAGAGAGATTGGGGGAACTGTCACAGATTAGAGGAGACTATGCAGACATAACAATTAAATGCAATGTGGGATTCTGGATTACAGCAAAAGTAAAACTGGCAAAATTCAAACAAGCTCTGTAGGTTAGTTGATAGTATTCTATTAGTGGTAATTTCCTGGTTCTGATTGTTGTATCAAGGTCGTGTAAGATGTTAATATTAGGGGGAACTAGGTGAGGGGTACAGAAGGTGAAGACTTTAGCAGAACTCTGAACTACTTTTGCAACTTTCCATAAGTCTAAAATTATTTAATAATAAAATATTTTATAAATTTGATATATGAATTATATCTCATTTTTTAAAAATAATAAAAATCTTGACAAAGTAAAGCATTACTATATAGCTTCTTCAGATGACACCTTCTCCTCTACCAGTACTTATTATTTTTCTCTTTGAATTTGAAATGGCATTTAGAATCTCTGTATATTCCACATATTCTCAGCTCAGATCTTCTTCCAAGAAGGTCTACTTGATCTCCACAGCTAGAAATCATGTCGTCTTCCCTTGAACTCCTGTGATACTTTATCTGCACCTTTATTAGGGCATTTACCATCTCCACAATGGACATTTATGGTATTTTCCGCCCAGCCCTCTGGCCTAGATCTTCTTCCCTCTTCTGACTCCAACCATGACTTTTCATGGAAGCTGCCATGTTTTTACGGACCAATCCCAAGCCACAGTTGATTGGTCCAGGGGTAGACACCTGACTCAGTTGGGCCAATCAGACACTTTCCGGGACCCCTCCCCTCCCCCCTACTGGAACTGAGAAGTTAATTGATCTGTCTATGGTGGCATGAGTTACGAAACATGGGAGCTGTTAACCATCACTTTCTCTGCTACGTGGGGGAACCCTATCTGCCACTAGAGAGGGAAGACCGGTAACAGAGAGAAGCAGAGAGCGAGAGTGTAACCGAGAGAGACCTAATTCTATTTGTTTTTGGAGTTTTCTGTCCTTGCCAGGTGTAGGTTGGTTGGTTGACCCTACTGTCTACTACATAATCCCTAGAATCCAATCTACCAATAAAATCCCTTCCCCAAAAATCTGTATTAAGGTAGCCAGGATAGTTTTATGTAGCTCTCAACCCAAAGACTCCCAAAGAATATAGCTACTCTGAATGATTTCTGTGGATGTTTTCTCTCTCCCACTCATCTTGGAATTGCCAAATGCCCACTTAGATACAGTTTGCATCAGCCTGCGGCTAGGGAGAAAACTAGAACAATGTGGTGAGTTATAAAGGTAATTTTTTTAAATTGCTAGATTCTGAGATTAGTCCTTATTAAATTTTTTGGTGGGAGTAGAAAGTAATGCTTTATTTTTCCTTTTCTTTAATGTTCTTTGACAAATAACAAAATGTGGCCGCATTTGGGGAGAACACTTTACTGGGATGTAAAATCCCCGAGTCTGGGAAGCACCCAGGTAATGATTCCTCTGGGGCAGAGTTCTCGCCTGGCTCTCAGCACAGCACGGCTACCGACACATGGTAGGGCAAGAGGTACCTCCGAAACGAGTGAGATGAGCTAATGAGTTTAGAAAGCTGTTCTGGTCTCCTGCATGTCACGAGGGGATGATCTGGTTCAGAACTGTTATAGCTTGTTCATTCACTTCATTCTTTTATGATTTTCAGATCAGGCCAGATTTCTTTATCTATCTGCAAAATGCCCTACTAGTCTTGCCTGACCTTTCCTTTCAAGTGGGCCTCAGATTCATTTTCTCTCTTTTTTTTTAATTTTTAAAATATATTTTATTTTATTTATTTTAGAGAGAGAGTGTGAATGGGGGAGGAGGCAGAGGGAGAGAGGGGCGGGGAGCGGGGTAGAGAAAATCTTAAGCAGGCTCCACGCTCAGCATGGAGCCTGACATGGACTAGATCCCATGACCCTGGGTTCATGACCTGAGCCAGAATCAAGAATCTGAGCCACCCAGGCACCCCCATTTTCTCTTTTATCCTTACATCTGTCTAGAGGTGGCTTGACTGGGAGGAGAGGTGAAACTCTCTTCTCAAAACGTGGAGGGTCAGCTTACTGTGATGGAGAGAGCACTGGAATGGGAGTCAGCATTGCAGCCTAATTCTGGTTGCCCCTCTGGCTGGTTGCTAATTCTCAGGCAAGTTGCTTTAGTTCTCTGAGCCTCGGTTTTCCCATCCATAAAATGGCGGTGCTGTCTAGCCTACCTTCTGCATGGGGCGGTTAGGAGGGCCTGAGCAGGCTTTTTTAGGCTTTGGCAGCAAATTGTAAACTGGGAAAGGGGAGAATTGTTTTATAGGGGCAGGTGGAGGTATTTGAGTAGGGAAGTGATGATATCATAGAAATGGGAAGGTGGGGAAGTTGCTCCGTACTTCCTAGCTATTCCTAGCTATGTCTCTTACTTGCATGTGACCTCGCTTCTGTGTGCCTCAGCTTCCTCGTCTGGGGATAGCCACGTCCCACAGTCAGAATCCCGTACTGGACACCAAAGAACACATAGAGCTGGTGAGGGAGAGAGAGGCACTCCAGGTGGAGGAGACTGTAGCAAAGGCTTGGGATCAGGAATTATTGAGGCACAAATGAGAAACACTGGTCTCATGTGTTGTGTTTCATGGGTACAATAAAAATACTTCTCTATCGTGATGAGAATTAAGCAAGATAATGCAGGCAGAACCCTCAGCACAGACTGGCACATAGTAAACTCAGTCATGGCGCTCGTCCTTACTGCTGTCATTTTATTTTACAGGTAAAGGAAACAGAATCTCTGAAAGGTGATGTGGCTGGCCTAGTCACACAGTTATCAGAGTCAGGCAGGATTTGAATCCACATCTTGACTCTAGAGGCCAGGCTCTGGACAACTGTGCTACAGTCGCCTGTTTGTGGGGCCTCTGCTCCCGACCCCAGCTGTCTGCCTGACTCAGCAACTGTGGGTGGCCTTACTCCCGTGCGTGGGCAGCAGAGCTGGTAAGAAGCCTCCCAGTTCCTTGAAAACCAAATATGGCCATACCAGGCCCTCTGAGGCCTGACCCCCAGGCTGGGCTTGCTCCTGCCTGCTCCTCTGGGCGGTGGGGCCTTACTCCCCGTACAAACTGGTGGGTTTGCCCCAAAGGACTCTGGGAGAGCCTGTAATCAGATCCCCTTCCTCATAGGATCTTGTTGAGCAAGTGAGACCAGTGTCTTATCCATGCTGTAATAATTCCTAACTCCAAAACTTTGCTCAGGGAGTGCCTCTCTCTAACCAGCTCTTGTGCTTTCGTTGGTGCCCAGTGTGAGGTCAGGAATAGTTACTTCCAGACTGTGTGACTTAGAGTAAGATGCTCATCACATCCATCCATACCTTCCTTCCTTCCTCCCTCCCCTCCCCTTCCCTCTTTTTCCCTCTCCTTCCTACCTTTTCTCCTTCCTTCCTTCCTTCCTTCCTTCCTTCCATCCATCCAGTGGGCACCTACCTGTGCCAGACACTTTATATATAGTCTCTCCTTCCAGACTAGAAGCCTTGCAGACCAGGTGCCAGGAGATAATTATTCAACCAATATCCTTGGGCAAGGCTTGTCTTCACTACAGTCCTGATGAGGCTCTTGTTATCACCTCCATTTCACAGTTGGGAAGACTGACATGAAGAGAGGGGAAGTCCAAAGGATGCCCAGTGGAGATGGGTGGCACTGAGACTTGAACTCTGATCCATTGGACTCTAGAGGCAGTTCTGCCCAACTCTTAATGGATGGACAGACTGTGGTGAAGGTCAGGTCCTAGGGGAGGGCTGGGACCACTTCTTCACTTCTTAGCTTCTGAGTAGTTCCCTTAACCCAGAGCCTTTCCAATGCAACTATCCCTCACTCACTTTCCCTACTCCAGCCTCTCCATGGCTGATCTGATACTTGCTAGGGAGACTAGAAAGGATTAATTCTTTCCCTTGGTCCCCATTTCTGAGCCTTTGAGAGTGCCTGTCCTATCTCATAGCTTGCAAATCCTTCTCAAGGTCACCAGCATCCTTACCTCAGCGCTGCAGAGTAAGGAGGATCTTCCCCATGGTTCCAATAGGGGAACTGAGGCCCCTGCACTGGTCATATGTTACATCAGGGTGTGGCCCAGCTGGGCTTGGAATCTCTTGCTTCAAGGAGCTGAGCACAGAATTAGCTGCTAGATCTTTCTTGAAGCCTGGTATGAAGTGTTTAGAGTCCAGAAGATCCAGCTCTGCTTCTCACTAACTGTGCAGCCTTGGGAGAGTCACTTCACTTTTCAGAACCTTATCTTCTCCTCTGACAAATGGGGATAGGCTGGTACCCATTTGAGAGATATTGGGAAGATGGAAAAAAATAATGCTTGTAAATCACTTAGCACAGTGCCTGGAACATAGTGGGTGCTCAGACAATGAGGTTATTACTGTGCTTAGTGCCTAACATAGAACATCAGATCAGGAGGGCTATCCAGGCCAAGGGTAATTTACTAACATTCCTTTATCACTACTATGTGCCAAACACATTCATCAGGACACAATCCCTATAACTCAGTGCCATTTTACAGATGAGGTGACTGAGGCTCAGAGAAGGAAAGTGACTGGCTCTAACTCCCTGTCCAATCAGAGGAAGAGCCTGGGCCTGGACTCAAGTCTGTGTCTATAATGTCAGCTTTGTTTTGCTGGATTCTCCAACCTTATCATGCAAAGACCCAGAGAGGAAAAGGGAGTTACTCGGGGCTCCACAGCAGCTGGGAATAGGTCAGACCACACCGGGGAGGCCTTTTCCATCCTGGCAGCTCTGCACAGGTCTGGGTAATTCTCCAGTTCTAGGATTAAGACAGGAGCTTACTGACACAGTCACAGTCCTCAGAAGGGTCCCAGAATCTGGTCCACAGTCTCAGGCCAGCTGGCAGATCTCAGCTTCCCCAGAAGCCCCCACTCTACCCTGTGACCACCCCTTCCCCACCTCCAGCTTTCAACTTGTTCCCCCCCCCCCCGCCCCGCCTTTTTTTTTTTTTTTTTCCCAATCAGTTGAACCTTCTGCCAAAGAAAACTCGTTGATACCCGCAAACCAGCCAGCCGGGGAGGAGGCTGCTCTGGAATGTCGGAGGGGGGTCACCAAGCTGTTTGTGAGCAGGCCAACACAGAAATGTGAGCAGCTACCTTTTTTGGGGAAAGTCAGAACTCCCTCTGTGGGAAAGGATCCAGGGAAGGCTATCTCAGAGGCTCGGGCCTCAGTTTCCCCTTGATCAACACCCCGGCATTTATGGGGTATGAGTAACTTCAGCTATTGATTCAATAGCTGTTGGTTGGGTGACTGCTGTGTTCCAGGCACTGAGCTGGCAGCTTGGGACACAGCTGACACAGAGCTAAGCCTTGTGCTCAGGGAGGACTTTTCAGCAGAAGGCAGTGTCTTAGTACGTCTCCCAGTGAACAAAAGGCAGGTGCCCCAGGCCTACAACCCCTGATCAACACTCTTGGGGCTGGTCAGGTTTCAGAACTCAGAATTTTGGGGGTTTTAAAAGGTGAGCTGGGGGCACCTGGGTGGCTCAGTCAGTTAAGCGTCTGACTTGACTCAGGTCATGATCTCACAGTTCATGAGTTCAAGCCCTGCATCGGGCTCTGTGCTGACAGCTTAGAGCCTGGAGCCTGCCTTGGATTCTGTGTCTCCCTCTCTCTCTGCCCCTCCCCTCCTCGCACTCTGTTTCTCTCTCTCTCTCGAAAATAAATAAACATTAAAAATTTTTTTTAATCTGGTGGGGACTGGGCCCACCCATCTCCAATCAAATATATGAATATTGCTGTAGTGAGAAGTTTAAGTATTGAGTCTAAGTGGGGCCCCAGGTTTGGCCTCCACACGAGTTTTCTTCAAATATATGGAAAAGCCCTTGGATATTTGGGCTTTGTGGACTGTAGAGTTGAAGACAAGGGACTGAAGCCCTGATTCATCTCCCCATTTTCTCAGATGAGAAAACTGAGGCTCAGGGCAGAGGAGTCACATACCCCAGGCCCTCGAGCAAGCAAATGGTGCAGGTGGGTAGAATTCAGGTCTCAGTGACTCCACATTCAGAGCTTGTCACCAGCAGGGACCCTGGCTGGGAGAGAAGCAAGGGCTGAGTAGAGAAGGCTCCCTAGCCAAACCTCAGCAGCCCACCAGCCAGTCCTGCCAGGAAGGAGTTAAGAGCAACCTGGGCCTCCGCCAGGCCTCTGCACGGCGGCTCCTTGCAGGGCCTGCCTGTCTGGGGCCTGTTTACCAGGCCACACTTGCATCACTGGCTTCAACGTGCAGTGCAAACACACTCACATTCTTGGGTCATGAGAAATGCACAATTATGATGACATCATGCCCAGAGAGAAGATTTTCGCCAGCCTCCCTTCTGCCCACAGTCAAAGCTGTTTAATTAGCACTCTTAACTGGAACTCTTGTCTTGTAAAAACCAACTGGAAGAATTTATGGGTGGGGGTGATGGGGGTTGGAGTGAGTATGTGTGTGTGTGTATGTGTGTGTGTGTGTTTTAAGGATAAAAATAGCTCATCTGGGACTCCTTTTGGGGTATTTGTGAGTATCAGTGCACCACTGTTTATATTAAATCTATGTCACCCTGGACATTTTCGTCTGAATTTGGCTTGGAGACGGGACGAGAGAAACCACCCATGTCTTTTTGTTCCTTTTTGGGAAGGAGACACGTAGGCCAAGTAAAAGGGCCCTTGGAGACGATTTAGACCAACCATCATTATACAGCCAAGGAAAGGGAAGCCCAGAGAGGGGAGGGCCTTGCTTGAGGTCACACAGGCTCCAAGTTCTCACACCACTCATGCACTTTGCCACGCTGCCCGCAGCCCCTACTTTGGCTTTATGAGTTGGTTTTTCAGGGTGTTGCAGAGAGATACCTCTAGATAGAGCTTCCTGGATATCTTTTGAGATCAAAATGGAGGAAATGGTGGTGTTGGGGGTGTTGGTGTTGGTGTTGGGTGGATGCGGAGGTGGCCTGGGAGCAGAGGAGAGAAAGACTGGGAACACAGAAAGCCTCAACCTCACCCTCCTGCTCTCCCCCACCAAAAGGAACCTACCCTAGGCTTTGAAACATCTGTTCCTCTTCCAGGAACCCCCAGGCTTCCTTTAGCTCCTCCTTCCTAAGAAGTGCCACCTCCTCACTGGCTTCCTTCCATGACCATTGAAGACTTATTTCCCACCATGGGAGCTAGATTTTTAGCAAATGAAAATAGAAGACACCAGTTAAATTTGACTTTCAGAAGGGCACCTGGGTGGTTTGGTTGGTTGAGTGTCTGACTCTTGATTTTGGCTCAGGTCACGATCCCAGGGTTGTGAGATTGAGCCCTGCATCTGGTTCCACGCCACTGAGTGTAGAGCATGCTTGAGACTCTCTCTCTCTCTTTAAAAAAAGATAACTGACTTTCATATAAGCAACAAATAATGTTTTAGTAGGAATATGTCTCATGCAATATCAGGATACCTGGAAACCTTAGTCCCCTTCATCTTTATCATCACCATTGTGGCAGATAAAATGCTTCCCCACCAGCCTTCCCTCTCTTTCCTCATTAACTGAACCCTGATTTTTGTCTGGGGTGGGATTGTATCCCAGGCTATGAGTCAATCATGATTAGTCTAAGCTAGTCACAACAATCCTGTTCTCTTTTGCCTTTCCAGACTCCCTTGCAGTCAGGAATGGTCTGGTGGCCTTAAAATATGTCTGTAAATTTTTTTGACACCCTCCTTTTGAAAAGGTGGAAATTCATCCCCACAACCTTGAATGTAGGCTAGACTTAGTGACTCATTTCAAAGAGTGACTTCTGAGGGTAGGTCATGAAAACCATTGTTGCTGTTACCTTGCTCTCTTAGATTATTACTTGCTCTCGGGGAAATTAACCACCATAGTGTGAGGACACTCAACAGCCCTGTGGAGAGGCCCACATGGGAGGAACTAAGTCCTGCCACTAGTAGCCAGCACCAACATGCCAGGCATGTGAGTGAGAGACCTGGAAAGTGGCTCCAGCCCCAGTCAAACCTTTGAATGTGGGCCAACATTTTGACTTGCAGCATCAGCCAGAGATATCTTTGTATTAATCATATATTTTTAAAGATTTGATTTATTTATTTTTTAAACATTTATTTATTTTTGAGGGAGAATGCACATAAGCAGGGGAAGGGTGGAGAGAGAGAGAGAGAGAGAGAGAGAGGGAGAGAGAGAATCCAAAGCAGGCTCTGTGCTGACAGCAGAGAGCCTGATGTGGGGCTTGAACCCACAAACGACAAAATCATGACCTGAACTGAAGTCAGATGCTTAACTGACTGAGCCACCAGGTGCCCTAAGATTTTTTAAGTAATATCTACACTCAATTTGGGGGTTGAACTTACAACCCTGAGATCAAGAGTCACATGCTCTACCAATTGAGCCAGCCAGGCACCCCTATATTAATCATATTTTAACTTTTCTATATTTTATGATGTTTAAACATCTTTGGGGGGCCTTGCTGGCTGGTAAAAGACTGCCCCACCCAGGGCTAGCTAATTCCCAGAGACAGTAAACAACCTGTTGGTGAGCCCACCTTTTATGTACAAACCAACCAATCCTGAGTCCATACCCCCCTGACACTTCTTTATCTAACTCATATACCAAGCTAATATTTCCCTTGACTTAGATCATCCCAAAGCCAGGTACTAGACAACTAGGGACAGCCCCTGTGCCCTGGAGCCCACTGGAATTACCCAAACTACCCAAACATTACCCTGCCTTTCCTTGCCTATCCCACAGAAACCCTAATGAAGGTTATGGCCTTGGCTTTCTCTTGCTCCTTTCTGCCTCCTGACCAACACTGGTGCTTCCCCCTATGGCCCCACACACATGCTGTGCCTCTTGTTTCTAGGAGAACTGTGAGTAATGTTAAACTTTTCTTTCAGTGGCATCGAATTCTCCATGTCATCATGTAGTCATCTTTATAAATGAAGACACAGGCACAAATCACCCCTAAGAGATCCTGATTCAGAACCACCAAACTACACCATCCCCAACTGACCCACAGAAACTGAGAGATAGGAAAATATTTATGGCAGTGTTAAGAATCTAGGTTTGGGGTTATTTGTTCCCCAGCAATGGGTAACTAATATGAACGTTCATGTAACCTAGTTCTGACTAGTAAGACATAGGGAAAGTATGCTAGGGTGCTTCTAGGAAGCTTTCCTCATAAAAGGATCAAAAGGGAGAGGAGAGCTCAGGGGTATTACCCTCCTTAAACAAGGATGATACTTATAGAAATGACAGCCATCTTGGGACCATGAGGCCCTGGAAATAAGGTTAGAGGAGTGAAAAAGTAGAAAGGACCTGTGTTGGGGCGCCTGGATGGCTCAGTTGGTTAAGCGTCCAACTTTGGCTCAGGTCATGATCTTGTGGTTTGTGAGTTCGAGTCCCACATCAGGCTCTGTGCTGACAGCTCAGAGCTCGGAGCCTGATGCCTGCTTTGGATTCTGTGTCTCCCTCTCTCTCTGCCCCTCCCCTGCTCATGCATGAGCTCTCAATCTCTCTCTCTCTCTCTCTTTTTCTCTCTCTCTCTCAAAAATAAGTATTAATTTTTTTTTTTTTTAAAAGGACCTGTGTCTTTATAACATCATTAAGCAGGTGGACTAATTCTATGCCCACCTGCATCCAGATTTGCAGACAAGCAAGCAATCAATGTGGTTATGGTTTAAGCTACTGTATCCTACAACTTGCAGCTTAATGCATCCCTAACCAATATGGTCCGCATGCACAATAGCAACTCACTTAACTGGAGTAACTTGTGCAATGACTTCATCTATCTACAAGCTGAAATGAAGCTAAAAGGCCAACTGAGTACCAAAACCAACACCACAATGTCCATACCAAGCACCTTACTCTCAGATAAGCTTTCCCTCATGTTTACTCATAGCCTTTTAGCTTTTACTTTAGACACAATTCTAACAAGCATTTCTAAGGTGTCTTCTTGGGCCACAGTAGCTTGGAAATAAAATTCAATTCAATAATCAATCATTTGCTATTGTGCAAAGCACTGTGGGAGGCCCTGCTTGACACTGTGTATCCATGAATGAGTTTTAAGAGAGTGAACAACATGATCTCATTGGTCAAAGTAACTTGGCCTGTAAAGTAGAGACCAGAGCGAGCCTGGAAAAAAGAAAAGAGAAAAGTTGCTAGTGAATGCCAATCTATTAAGAAAATATATGTTTAAAAAGTATTTTTCCATGGAAAATTCCATTAACAGGACAAATCACTATAACTCTTCTTAATTGTTGCTAATACTGGTTTTCCAAAATACTCCACATACTTGTATGCTTTAACTTCCTGAATCCCTTAAAAGTTTTCACAAGGAAATAGTGTGCCAGGCCTGGATCTGAGTTCAGAAGAAATGCAGAATGTAGCAATGCTAAGATATCCTGGTGCACAATTATTCTACCTGTATAGATGGGAATCTGAGGCCCAGGGGGAGGGAACAGCCCGGAGTGACACAGTAAACTAGTGGCAGACTGAGGACTAGAACTCAGAATTCTGAACTTTCCCTTTCTCCAGTCAGTGAGGAAGGTAACAGTCATTCCCTCAAACCACCCAGACATTTTCTCTTGTAAGGAGGAGAGTCTTCACCCTGCGCTGTCAGCTTCTCCCCACCACCCCCCACCCCGAGTCAGGAAGCTCTGCCTGCCCAGGATTTTCCTGTGTGTGGGAAAGAAACAGAATGGGCAGATAAATCCTCTGAGGCTTGTTTTCAAGTACATGAGGCCCTCTCCCTGGCCTCAAGGCCCTGGCCAAGATGACCAATCCATTGACATGTGTTTTTGTGTGTTTCTAAAAGTAATTCAAAAGGATGTCTGTGCATCCCTGAAGCACAAGGCTGGACATGGTAGGGGAGGAGAGTATGGGTCATTGTTCCTGAGCACAGGGAGCTGCCTTAGTTTGGGTCCTCCCAGAAGCAGACCCTAAAACAAATATTTAAGTGTCAGGAATCTATCTGGGAAGTGAACCCAGGGAATCCCTGTCAGGGAGTGGGGAAGCGAGACAGGGAGTGGAAGTGAGCCAGTAGGGGAAGCATTATCAAGGCAGTTACTGTGGTGAACAACCAGAGCTCAGCCCTACTAGGGACCTCCCAGAGACCGTGTAGGCCATACCTCAGCCATCCCAACCAAAGGGTTAGGGAGCTGGGTTGTCTATCCACCAATTTTCTATCCTTCGATGGCCAAGGGCTACTTCTGGGGGTGCCAATTCTTGGCACTTCCAGTGTGCTCCTGAGGCCAGAACAACACCATCAGGCATTCAGTGAGCAGCCTTTGGTGGGTAGAGGTGATCGTCCATGGGATAGGGGCTATGTCTGCTCCAGGAGTTGACCACTAATTAGTTTTACATTCACAGGAAAAGGTGGACACAGGCCCAGGAGACATGTCTCTCCCTCTGGGGAAGGATGTGAAGGGTGTGTACTGCAACAGCAGGGGCTTTTTCCTGTCCAGGCCTCCATCACCCCTTTCTTCTCGTGTCAGGGAGCCACATTTCTGTGATAGTCAGCTAGTATGCATGAATATCCATCTCTTCCTCTTTGAGGCCCAGCTAGACCATACTTCCCAGTCTCTCTTGTAGTTAGGAGGGGCCATGTTCTCAGACAATGAAATGTGAGCAGAAGGGATGTGCACCTCTTCCAGACTCGGGCCAAAAAGCCCCTCCACATACTGTCGTTTTTCTTTCTTTCCCTTTCTGTGGCCAATTTAGAGGCCAATGGTAGAACGTCTTTAATGATGCTTTGGAGGAAGATGATATCATGCAAATTACTGCACAAATCAGTACTGCTATTTGGCGTTAGTTCTAGGAGGAAAAAGGAACTAGGAAGCACTTTGCCTCTTGATCCAGGCAGAGGGAACAGCATGGGCAAAGGCCACGGGGCAGGAAAGAGAAACCCAAAGCAAGCCAGTGTAATGAACACTGGGAGAGCAATGAGGGACAGTGACATGAGAGGAAGGTGCATGATCCTGATACAAGATTAATGGGTTTGTGGGAGGTTATTTGATGGGTTTGGGACAGACACAGCCTTGGCAGCCTCCCCATCACAGGGGCAGAGCATCAGTTTAAGAAACCAGATTATAACTAGGAGGGGCTGAACCTAGTAACTTAAAATTTGTGTGTGGCTTAGATAGTCATGGAGTTGAGTGGGCTCCATGCCTGGAGTCCCCTGTCCCAGAGTCAGGGCCCCCTGCCCCTCCCAGTGAGGGAAGGGCTTTTCTGTGTTCCAGTCACAGCCCAGCCTCACCTTAAAGGATCATTCCCAGGTCACCTAGCCTGAATTTGGTGAGTCCTGAAATCAGGTGGCCCAGAACCTCTCTTGGGCTGAGTTCCTCTCATCCTACACAAATGACTCTCCAATATCAGACCTACAGGCTCTTCTTGTGGGCTAGCCTGGGAACCTCACCACATCGTTTTGTTAAACCTCAAGTGACTGACTTACTAATGAAGTGTTGGGCCGGAGCTGCTTGCCTGACCTCCGGGGCTGCTTTTTGCCTGCCCCACCCCCTCCCCCAAAGCAATGTCCCCTCGGGAAATGCAGCTGACCCAGCTGCATCCGTGGGAAGGCCTGGCCCCCACACCTCACCCTCCTAGCCCTGCTGAGGCCTCAGGAAATGACCCTTTTAGCAGCCACGAGCGATCCAGAGGACAATGACAGAGGGACGGAAGCCTGTTTGTCTCAGCTAACTTGTCCCCTTGGGTGGATGCCAGCTGCTGGAAATACAAAACTGAAGATTCAGTGGGAAAATATATTTTTTTTAAAAAACAGACAATCCTATGGGCTTTAGCCAACTTCTGAGGCTCTGAGGGATTTTGTTTTCTTTAAGTGTGTGTGTGTGTGTGTGTGTGTGTGTGTGTGTGTGTGAGTTTAAAACATAAGGCTCAGAGCATCAAAGACTCTAAAGTTTGGAAGATCAGCTGTCCCACCCAAGCTGCAGGCCCCCCTGTGACATCTGTCTTCGTGTGGCTGGGCCCCACCTCTCCACACCATTGTTAATCACATCACTCGGCTCTGGCACTGTCCCCACCCCACCTCCACTCACCACCTAGAAGCCCAAGAGCCCTTCTCAAACCCAAATCAAGTCACCCCTTCTAGGGCTCTGCAGGCCAGCTCTGCCTCAGCTCCAAGGGGCTTCCTCACCACCCTCTTTGAAACAGCACCTCTGAATTGTTCTCTCTCAGAGCACTCATTTTTGCTCTTAACCCCATCTGGAGTGATCTGGTTTGTTTACACATGCCCGGTGCATAATACATATTCAGTAAATGTTGACTGACTGAATGTTTTTCAGTGGTAGTTGCATTCAGATCAGAGTTGGCTCAGAGAATCCAGTGTTCATTGTATTGCAACAAACATTTTTATTGGCTACAAACTGCGCCAGGGCCGGGAGGCAAATCAATCAGGAATTCCACTCATTTATTTACTCATTCATTTAGAGGGTAGAGCCCTGTATAGGTAGTGATTCCATCTGGGGTTGGGTGGGGGGGGGGGGGGCAGAGAACAGCTGGAAAACTTCATGGAAGAGGGGATATGGATTTTCCATCAAAAGAGAAGCCAAATGGGATGGTGGCCTGTCCAACTTGAAGGAACTGTCTCGTTTGGAAAGTGTGAATGTGAATGTGTTTAAAAAAGGAAGAGAACCATGGAGTGTGGAATTTGATTTATTCCCACTTTGGACTGCCAGGGAAGGCAGAGACCTGGTTTTATGTGGGGCTGTAGAGGGGACACTCAACCTTGTTTGCTGAAACAACGGAGGGATGAATGTAAAGGGCTGAAGTGGGGAGGGGGTGAAGTTGTTCTGTTGCCGTGGAGGCCTTGAATGGCATGCTAGGCAGCCCGGATTTTCCTCTATGGGCAAGAGTCTAATAAAAATAATGATTTTGAGAAGCCTGTTTTAAGGCTGATGTCAGTGACTCCTGAATTCCAGTTCTCTAGTGATGCAGACTACCACAAGATGCTTCTGGAAAATACAGTTGCCTGGGACCCATCTTGGGAGAATCTGATTCTCTGTAAGCTGGAGTTGGGGCCTGGTCATCTGCATTTTTATAACCTTTCCACACGTTCTCATCATTTACCAGGTTTGGTGACCACTGAGGCTCAGAGAGGTGAAGGCGTGTGTCCAAGGTTACCCAGCCAAACAGTGGTAGGTGGGGGGCCTTTGACCCAGGTCCATGTGGCCCTCCGTGTTTACCTGCTTCATCTGCAGCCTCCCTCTGGACTAGCTCCTTTCTCCAGTTTTCTTTTCTCCTGGATGCAAGAATCTGGGCCAGGGCTGAGGCTGCTGGCCCTGTTCTCCCTTCCCCTCCCCACCCCCAGCCTCAAAGGTCAGGTACCTCCCAGCCTCCTGCGGGCATGTCCATTTATGGCTCTGTTGTTCCAAAACGTGGCCAAATTTATAAACTCCCCCTTCCCGGAGACACGAAACAATTTGTGCAGAGTATAGTGCGGGGGCAGAGCTAGGAGCTTCATCCGGGGCTTGGACTGCAGCCCTGGCCCAAGCCCAATAAGCTTTGGCATTGGCCAGGCTGCAGTCCCTCCCTGGGCCTCAGTTTCTCCACCTATAGAGCAAAGGAACTGGACTAGATCATTCCTGAAGTCCTTTCTAAGTTTAGACACATCCAATTTACTGCTTACAAATGACAATTTCCTAAATCCACGGGCCCAGTAATTGTAAAAGATGGGCTGGAGGATGGACTGTAGCCTCTAGGCTCTTTTGCATTGCTTCTTTTCTTTCTTGCTTGCTTGCTTGCTTGTTTTAAGTTAAAAAATTATCCAAGGAGGGGCGCCTGGGTGGCTCAGTCAGTTGAGCATCCGACTTCGGCTCAGGTCATGATCTCACAGCTGGTGGGTTCGAGCCCCACAATGGGCTCTGTGCTAACAGCTTGGAGGCTGGAGCCTACTTCGGATTCTGTGTCTCCTTCTCTCTCTGTCCCTCCCCTGCTCGCACTCTGTCTCTCTCTCAAAAATAAACATTAAAAGAAATCTAAAAAGTTTTTTTTCAATGTTTATTTTTGAGAGATAGAGACAGAGCATGAGTCGGGGAGGGGCAGAGAGAGAGAAAGGCACAGAATCTGAAGCAGGTTCTAGACTGAGCTGTCAGCACAGAGCCGGATGCGGGGCTCGAACCCACAAACCATGAGATCATGACCTAAGCTGTTAATTGTCTGGCACTTAACCAACTGACCCACCCAGGCACCCCTCATGTTTTCTTTTCTTTAATTTTTTTTTTTTTTTTTGCTAATATTCCATTGTACAGATATGCTACATTTTGCTTGTTCATTTGCCAGTTGGTGGACTCTAGGAGTGTATCCAGTTTGAGGCTATTAGGAATAATATTGCTATGAATGTTTGCATGCAAGTCTTTATGTGGGTATGTGTTCTCATTTCTCTTGGGTGGATACCTCATTCCCAACCTTTTAAACTGCTCTGGCATCCTTCAGTGGAAGGACACACTCTGGTGTTGTAACCAGTCCTCCATCAATGGACATTTAGATTGTTTGCGAGGTTTTTATTCTCACAAACCCTGCTGCTCTGTGCTTCTTTGCCCCTCCATCTCTGGATGCATGTGCAAGAAGAGAGATGGTTGGGTTATAGAATATGGACATTTTACATTTGTTGAATTGTTCCCAAATCATCCTCCATGACACTTTTGCCTTCTCTTCTCTTCAAAGGAACAAGAATGGCGTGTGTGAGAGAATCCACTATAAAGTTATCACCATGACCCCTACCCTTCCCATTGAGCCGGAGGGACTGGACAAGGAGACAGGCCACTTCTGGATAAAAGTCCCTAGGTGTGGCAGTCACAAGATAACTGAGGTCAAGCAGGAGAAAGCAGAGGCTGTTATAAGGACTAGAACTCTTCCTCCCAAGTTCTCCTTTGCAAGCATATAGGTAATGAGCTCTCTGTCACTGGAAATATGCAAGTGGAACCTGGCCAATCATTTGGCAGAGGCTGTAAAGGAGCTCTCAAAATCTGATGGGAAACTGGGCTGTATGGCTTCTGAGCAGCAGTTTGGCTAAGGGGTTAAGAACATGGGCTTAGCTGGCAGTGGCCTCTGGTTTAAACCCCAGCTCTGCCATTTCCTAGCTCTCTTCCTTCCATCTTCAGGTAACCACGATTCTGACTTCTATCATCACAGATTTATCTTGCCCATTCTAGAAATTCATACAAATGTCATCACGCTGAACATTCTCTTGTATCTGGCTTATTTCATTCAATATTATGTTCATGAATTCCTGAGGGTTTTTTTTTTTTTTTTTCAAATCTCCCTCCATTCAGTAGGGGACACTCACCAACATTTCATCTTTCATTAATTTCTTCCATCATTGAGTCACTCATTCAACAAATATTTCTTGAGCCCTTGCTGTGTGGGGAGGGCTGGCCAAACAGAGTAACCCATGGCAAAGACTGATGAACTCTGGGTCTCCCAGAATGTTCTTTGACTCAAAACTATTTTGGATACAAATTACAATGGTGAGAGCCCTACTCTGAACTACCGCAGTACCAGGTAGAATCCCCAATAGACAGAGGCTGCACAGCTCAGGCTCTGGCATCCATACACGGGCACTTAGTTGGTGCTTCATAGAAAATGGCTACAACTGTTCCCTTGGCACAGAAGCACTGTAAGGAGCAGAGACCTCCTCTTTTCTTTTTTTTTAAAGTTTGTTTATTTTGAGAGAAAGAGAGAGCACACACGTGAGTGTGAGCCAGGGAAGGGCAGAAAGAGAGAGAGCAAGAGAGAGAATCCCAAGCAGGCTCGTGCTGTCAGCACAGAGCCCAACAGGGGGCTCAATCCCACAAACAGTGATCATGAGCTGTGCCAAAATCAAGAGTCAAGAGTCAGAAGCTTAACGGACTGAACCACCCAGGCGCCGCCCTCCTCTTTCCCAATCCTTCACCGGACCTATATGTCCGGTACCATTTCAATCTACATTTGCCAATGAGGAAAGGATGCTCAGAGAGGTGAGGTAACTTTCCTGAGGTTGCACAGCTAATGAGTGGGTGAGCCTGAGATTCAAACCCAGTCATGCTGAGTGTCAAGTTTGAGCTTTCACCTCTGCTATGGGGAATCAGCTGATGCCTCCTCACCCTTCCTTTAAGCCAGAATCCCTCTGGACAAAGGTTGTGAACTTTGCTTTGCCATTTCTTGTTGTCTTTCTTCCACTTTTGGGGGGGGTCAACCCAGGATGTTTTCCTGGTCTTGGATTTTGTCTGTTTCAGCTTAAAATCATATTGGAGAGGGTAGGGAGAAGCAGAACTCACCAACAGCAACTCCTGCCCTGCCCAGCACCCTGGGCCTGGGTTCTAGGTGATCTTACTGCAATTTGTCCCCCACCATCCTGCTTCTTGCAGACTGTCTACCTTGGGATCCCCCTGGACCCTCACTCTAAGGTTCTATTAAGTGATCCCTAACGGCAGCATTTTCCTAAGTGATAGGCACAAGATTATACATCTGGGCTAGTTGTTACCAACGCCCTGACTCACCCAGCTCATTCCCATGAGTGAATGAGCCTTTCATTTCAACTGCTGGCTTTTAAAGGGCCACGCATCCATTTTTCCAACCACGTAAAAAAGAAAAACGTGGTTCAAAGAAGTAGTTAAGTTTTCTCCATGGGAGCAAATTTTCCAGGGAAGAAAATGTCAATCTTATAATACAATTGAGTGGCCTTCAAAAAATATTTTTTTAGCACATGAAAGTGGAGCTTCTGTGATAGAAGGAGGAGGGTTTTGGTTGCTGAGTGACACAGGTTCCCTCTCACTCCTTAGCTACCCACTTCTCTGTGACACTTAATGTTTCCACTGGATGTGGAACCCAGTTTGAGA
Source organism: Panthera onca (assembly GCF_046562875.1). Taxonomy (NCBI): domain Eukaryota; kingdom Metazoa; phylum Chordata; class Mammalia; order Carnivora; family Felidae; genus Panthera; species Panthera onca. The sequence continues at coordinate 20,967,521 of NC_138350.1, forward strand.
ACCTCTGAGAACACCCTGGCCCAGGAATCGAACCCTGGGTCTGAGCCCCAATGTCATGCTTCATTAGTATGTGACCTTAGAAAAGGGAGTGGCTTCTCTGGACTCAGTTTTCCCATCTGGGAAATAGCACAGTTGTACTAAATATAAACTTCTTTCTAGTTCCAAGATTCTGTGTTACTGGGGAAAATTTAGTATGAAGCAGTAAACTGTTGGAAATACAGACTTGTGGAAAAAAGAAACAAAGTTCTCTTGTTTGAGGACATCCAGTAAGAAACCAACGGCTATAAAAGTGCTGTCTAGGGTCGCCTGGGTGGCTCAGTGGGTTAAGCATCTGACTCTCTCTCTTTTTTTTTTAATGTTTATTTATTTTTGAGAAGGGGGAGGGGCAGAGAGATAAGGAGATAGAGAATCTGAAGCAGTCTCCACACTATCAGTGGAAAGTCCAATGTGGGGCTTGAATCCATGAACTGTGAGATAATGACCTGAGCCAAAGTCGGACACTCAATTGACTGAACCACCCAGGCACCCCAAATGCTTGACTCTTGGTCATGATCTTGTGGTTTGTGGGCTCGAGCCTCGCCTTGGGCTCTGTGCTGACAGCACGAAGAAGCTTGCTTGGGATTCTCTTTCTCTGCCCCTCCCCAGCTCAGGTGAGTGGTCTCTCTCAAAATAAATAAATAAGCATTTTTAAAAAGTGTTTTCTTTTTTTTTTTTTTAAATTTTTAAATGTTTTATTTATTTTTGAGAGAGAAAGACAAGAGTGTGAGCAGAGGAGGGGCAGAGAGAGAGAGGGAGACACAGAATCCAAAGCAGGCCCCAGGCTCTGAGCTGTCAGCGCAGCACAGAGTCTGATGCCGGGCTCAAACTCACAAACTGCAAGATCAGGACCTGAGCTGAAGTCAGACACATAACCGACTGAGCCACCCAGGCACCCCCCCCCCCAAAAAAAAAGTGCTTTCTGAGTAGAGGTGCTGTGGGTCTCCTTGCATGAATTGATAAATAAAGGTCAACAGTTTCATTTGCTTCATTGTTAGAAAGTAGGTTAATGGGTGCCTGGGTGGCTCAGTCGGTTAGGTGTCTTGACTCTTGATTTTGGCTCAGGTCATGATCTCAAGGTTCATAGGTTCGAGCCCCATGTCAGGCTCCATGCTAACATCGCAGAGCCTGCTTGGGATTCTCTCTCTGCCTCTCCCCGATTCATGCTCTCTCTCTCTCTTTCTCAAAATAAATAAATAAACTTAAAAAAATTTTAAGAAGTGGGTTAAGTCAAATCATTATGCCGTACAGCTTAAACTTATTCAGTGCTGTACGTCAATTACATCCCAATAAAACTGAAAAAAATGGGGATAATATTAAAGTGTTGAGAAAAATAGTACTCAGGAAAAATGTTCTCATAAATCAATGCAAAAAGTCACTAATGTCATTACCATATGTGGCAAGGGGAAACACTCTAGGGGGAAAAAAAAAGAAGAAAGTAGGCTAAAGTTGTCCCCTGCTATCCCATCTGTGTAAATGATTTGTCAGTAATCCTTCTCTCATGCTGATTATATGAAACATACTAAGTAATGAAAAATCAAACAACATTAATATAGGAAGATACTGAACATCAGACAATTTAAAAAAAATGAAACATGCACTGCAGCCTGGATAACCAATTATTCCTCTTTGCTTAGATTGATTGGTTTCTTGGGACACAGGGCTTCTAGTGCTAAAACCAGGAAAATCCCAGGCAGACTGGGATGAGCTGGTCACCCACCTGACATATCACAGTTACTTTGTGCTAGACACTGTTCTGAACATTTTTCACATATTAACTTCTTAGATCTGCATCACACCCTTATAAGGGAGGTGCTATTATTATCTCTAGTTTGTAGATCCTCAGGGGGAAACTGAAGCTCAAAGAGGTAAGTGGCTTTTCCAAGGTCACACAATTGGTTGGAGGCATAGCCAAGATAAAAACCCACCCCATAAGTCTCTGATGCCTGTAACTGCTAATATCACATCAACTTGCTCCTAAATTGTGTCTTTGGCAAATCACAGAGCTGTGGCCAGTCTGTGACCAAGGCCAGCCAGGTACTCGGGAGACCCAGGCCTATCAGCTTCTTTGTATCCTGGCTTCCAGCTTGGTGAAATAAGGGGGCTGGTTGGGAACAATTTTTGTAAGCAGGAGAACTTGTCAGACAATCGGGACCCCAATATATAAAACAGACCATAGTCACAAAATTTACATCGTCAGCATTTAGCTGGAAATTCTTTATGGTGTACAGAATTCCTGAAACTCTGCTCCATAGCCTGAGGCTTTCAGAAACAGAGTGTGAAAACTTGTGGCTTAATTGCTCTCTAAGGACTTTTGGGGCTTCAAAATTAAATCCAACTTTTAATTGAAACATTTCATTCGTTCATGCCACAAAAATGTTTGAACTGCGGAAGATTTGCCAGGTGCTGGTCCAGGCACTGGGGCATCAGAGATGAGCTGGACCAGGATCTCTCCACTCTGGCACTATTATTATTTGGGGCTGGGTAATTCTTTGTCTTGTCTTGTACCTTGCAAAATGTTTAGCAGCATTCCTGGTATCTACTCACTAGATGCCAGTAGCTCCTGCCCAGTGTGACAGCCTAGAATGTCTCCAGACATTGCCAAATGACCCGGGGCAGGGGGTAAAAATCAACCCTGGTTAAGAATTACAGAGCTAAACTTATAAAGATCTCTCATCTCGTGAGCTTATGTTCCCTGGGGAGAGACAGACAGCAAACATTTAAAAAGAAATGTGTGGTAAAGTGAAAATGGTGTGATGAGACAGATGTTACTGGGGACCTTCTTCAGCTGGGTGAGCAGAGAAGGTATCTCTGAGAAGATGATATTTGATCTAGAACTGGAATGTGCAGTGGGAAGGAGCCAGTTATGCAAAGATCTGAAGAAAGAGTGCTTCAGTCAGAGGAAGGACTGAGAGCAAAGGCTGAGAGGCTGGACAAAACTTGGCTTGATTAAGGTACAGAATGAAGGCCAGTCTGCTAGGAACATTGAGGATCAGGGCAGAGGCAGGAGAGATGAGCTGATGGGGTATGGAGGACAGGTAGAAATGGGAAGGATCAGTTCATTGAGGGCCTTACAGGTCAAGGGAAGGAGGTTATTTTTAATTATGACCATCTGCTATGTGCTCCTGGAATAGGTCTGGGACACAAATGTGAATAAGATATCCCATAGAGGATGATACAATTAATTCTATCTGGGGTGAGTCTAGGCAGGCTTCATGGTGGAGGCGACATTGACGTACACTTGAAGGATGAACAAGAATCCATTATGTGGAGAAAAGGGAGCAGTGTAAATTATTTCCCACACACTATGCGTGCGATTCTCTCTATGCGAGTTGTTAAATTGCTGGCTTCTGGGTCCTATCCCCAGAGGTGCTAGGGCCCAGGAATCTGTATTTAGCACAGCATTGTAATGATTCTGATACAGGTAGAGGTGACCCCACTTTGAGAATACTGCTCTGTCACTTTCCTATCACTTGTCTGGCGCTCAGCGGAATATGAATGTCTGGACAAGATTGTTCCAGTTGGAAGACATTTACTAGTCTATTGTGTACCCAGACTCAGGGATAGAAAAGAAAGGCAGAAGGACCCAGTCTCTGCCTCTCTATGTCCCCAGTTATCCCTTCTCTTGTATGAGGAAACAGAGACTCAGAGGGGATAAATGACTTCCTCAAGATCACACAGCTTAGAAGAGGCCCATCTGGACACCAAATTCAGGCCAATGGACTCCCCAGTCCAGTTCTCTTTCCCCTCCACTAGCCATATTCAGGATGTTCTTCCCTGGAGATTTATCCATACACCATCCATGAAGCCAGTGTCTATTGATTTGAAAATCAACTCTGACTCGCACCAGAGGGAACGGATCAGTTCATTGAGCAGGCCAGTTGCCAAAAGACTGGGGAGGAGAATGTACACAGGGTGCCTCACACAAAGCTGTGAATGTGCAAGTGTCCCAAATGCTGGTTGTTTTTCTTCCAACTTGACACACATGGAGACGAAGGAAAAATATCCCACCAAAAATGTTCAGACCACAGGAAATATGTTGGCAACTGTCAGAGGTGTGGACAGGGGCTCTTGCAAGAACAGGCTGGTATGAGGCGGGAGCCAGAGATGAGAGTGGGCCTGACTGCTGGGAGTGTGACTAAGGGCCTTCCTTCCCTGAAATCCAACCTCCTTTCCTTGTTAAACCGGGTGTCTTTGCAGCTGAGACCACACCAGATCTGGAACTGGAGCTGTGTGAGTGGGTGATAAGCATGTAATTGTGTAAGCTTGCAATCAAATGAGTCTGTAATTGTGTAAGCGACTGGAGGAGTAATTGTGTTAGCACACGAGTGTGTAAGCACGTAAGAGGTACATGTGCAAGGAGATACGTGTGTGGCACATAAGGAGGTAAACACGTAAGCTGGTAAGTGTGTCAGGATGTAATTGTGGAACGAGGTCAGGGAGGAAGCACCTAATGTGTGGGCAGAAAGTTTGTAAATAAGTAAACATGTAAGCAGGCAATCATATAAGTGGATTAGCATGTAAGTGGGTAAATATGGAAGCATATGAGCATTTGGCTGCTGCTTGAGGTGAGACATGCAGCTTGCACACACCAAGCTGTTTTCTGAATTTCAACCAGATCATGGTTTTGGCCTGTAATGTGGTGAGGTGACAACATCAAAGACCCATTCTAGAGTTTCTCCTGGCACAAAATAGCCTTAGGTCATTTGGGACATTATTTCTACTCACCACACCGTCAGGCAGGGCAAACAAAGCTTCAGTCTCAGTGTGCTGTAGGGCTGGTTCCCCAAATTGGCCTTAGGTGTCCATGAAGTGATTTCAGGTGGTACAAGGATAAATACCTTTTATTTCCCTATCAATCATTACATGCATTGTAGAGGAAAACTTAAAACTGGTCCTCCAAACATATTAGTGTGGCCATTGTGTTCTTAGAAGGAGTTAAAATTGGTAATACATGTCATTGAGTTTTGTAACATGATTGACCTACTCCACAACTGTGGCCCATATGGATAGCTTCATTTGCTGCCAGTAGGGGCAGGAGCAAAGTCTCAGCCATAATAACTTCCATTCCATAACCAGGGCACTGGTGGGCAGTCCCATCTATCCACAGTGGCAGCAGCAAGCAGCAGCAGCAGCAAAATCCTGTGTTTCCTTGCTTTTCTGGTATCCAGTGTCATAGGGAGTCCTAGGCCCAGCGGCGTCTGCTCAACCCCACCGCTGCCAGAAGGTCTTCGGTGACAGCAAGTGACCCAGAATAACACTTCTCCCCCACATATGGCACCATAAGGGACTGAGCAGGAACCTTAACATCACCAGAGGAGTGAAGCAGATTATTATAGCTGTGCAAGGGCTCAGAAAATTAGGCTGCCAGTGGAACTCAAGCCCACAGAAATAGGCCAGAACCTACACGTGAACAGGGTGATTACCAAAATAGAAGATTTTAGTCGGATCAACAGCCCCCTAATACAATTACCAAAATGTCCAGGATGCAATAAAAAACCATCTGTCAGGGGTGCCTGGCTGGCTCAGTTGGAGGAGTGTGTGACTCTTCATCGTGGGATCATGAACTCAAGCCCCACATTAGGTGCAGTGATTACTTAAATAAATAAAACTTAAAAAATCATCTATTATACCAAGAACTAGGAAAATCATAATTTGGATGAGAAAAGAATCTTAACACATAAGATGAAATAGACGTTTGAATTGTCTGACAAACAGAATTTTAAAGCAGCCATCATAAGAATGCTCCAACAATAATTATAAATTCTCTTGAAACAATGTAAAAACAGAAAATCTCAACAAAGAAATAGAAGTTATAAAAAGAACCAAGTGGTAGCTACAGAACTAAAAACTACAATAACCAAAATAAAAGCTCATTAGGGGAGTGGACATGATAGAGAATAGAATTGTGAACTTGAAGACAGGACTATAGAACCTTCTCAATCTGCACAGCAGAGAGAAAAAGGACTGAAAAAAATACATAAAAGACATCTGATAAAGGACTCATCCAAAATATGCAAAGAACACTTAAAACTCAACAATAAGAAGGTAAAAAAATTAAAATTTTTTTGATTAAAATTTTGTTAAAAAAATTGGCCAAACATTTTTTTTTTTTTAATTTTTTTTTTTTTTCAACGTTTATTTTATTTTTGGGACAGAGAGAGACAGAGCATGAACGGGGGAGGGACAGAGAGAGAGGGAGACACAGAATCGGAAACAGGCTCCAGGCTCCGAGCCATCAGCCCAGAGCCCGACGCGGGGCTCGAACTCACGGACCGTGAGATCGTGACCTGGCTGAAGTCGGACGCTTAACCGACTGCGCCACCCAGGTGCCCCTAAAAAAAAATTGGCCAAACATTTAACAGACACCTCACCAAAGAAGATATAAAGATGGCAGATAAGCATATGAAAAGATCATGCAAAATGGCAACCACTTTGGAAGACATCTTGGCAGTTTTTTACAAAACTAAACATACTCTTACATACAATCCAGCAATTGTGCTCCTTGTTATTTACCTAAAGGAGAGGAAAAGTATGTTCACACAAAAACCTATACATAAACTTTTATAGCAGCTTTATGTATAATTGCCAAAAATTGGAAAGAACCAAGGTATCTTTTTGTGAGGAATGGATAAATAAATTGTGGTACATACAGATAATGAAATACTATTCACCACTAAAAATAAATGAGCAATTAAGAAATGAAAGGAAAGACATGGTAAAACCTTAAATGCGTAGTATTAGGTGAAAGAGGTCAATCTGAAAAATTTACATACTGTATGATTCCAACTATATGATATTCTGGAAAAGGCAAAACTTATGTGGACAGTACAAATATAAGTGGTTACCAGGGGTTAGGGGTAGGGAGGGATGAATATGTAGAGTACAAAGGATACATATTGTTATACATTTGTCCAAACTGATAGACTATATAAAACCAAGAATGAACCCTAAGATAACTATGGATTTTTGGTGATAATGATGTGTTACTATAGGTTCATCAGTTATTAATAAATGTACCTCTCTGGTGAGGAATATTGATAAGAAAGGCCATGCATGTATGGGGCATGGCAAATAAGGAAAATCTATCTACCTTCATCTCAGTTTCACTTTGAAACTAAAACTGCTTCAAAAAAATTTTTTTTAAATATTGAAAAAAATTGAACAGAGACTCATGGACCTGTGGGACATGGATCTGTGGGACGATAACAAAGGATCTAACTTTCATATCATGTTCCAGAAGTGGAGAAAGAGTGTGGGACTAAAAAGGTGTTCAAAGAAACAATATTTGAAAACTTCTCAAATTTGGTGAAAGACATAAAAATATAGATACATGAAGCTTAATGAACCCCAAATAGGATAAACTCAAAGAGATCCACATCAAGGTACATCATAATTAAACTTCTAAAAACCAAAGACAAAGAAAAAAAATAAAAGCCACCAGAGAGAAATGATACATTACCAATAAAGGAATATTACCTTCAATGATAGCAACTTTCTCATCTGAAACCATAGAATCAGGATGTAAATAGCACAACATTTTTCAACTGCTGAATAAAATAAAAAACTGTCAACCCCAAATCATATACCTGGTGAAACTATCCTTGAGGAATGAAGGAGGAAATAAAACCATTCTAAGATGAATGAAAACTAAAAGAATTTGCTGCTAGCAGACTTGCCACTAAAGAATGGCTAAAGTTTATTCTCTCATCAGAAAGAAAATGACAGAAGGTTTAGAAATTAAAGAGCAATGGAATGGGTAGAAATAAAAGTAAACTATCCTTCACCTCATGATTTTTAATCATATTTTATGATTGAAGCAAAATTTATAATATCACCTGATGTCGCACACAATGTATATAGAGGAACTATATAAGACAATTATCTCAAAAAAGTGGAAAGGTAAAGGGAACTAAATGGGAAATATCATTTCTAGACTTCACTCAGTGTGGTAAATATCAACACCAGTGGGCTGTGATGAATTACATAATTATATGGTAATACCTAGGAGAGACACTAGAAACACTACAAATATATAAATTTGTATGTTATACATTCTGTACAATATATTGCACACTTCATATGTATATTGTGTCTGTATTCAAAGCAAAATACTCAAAAACATCATAAATCAAACTGGAACTCTAAAAATGTTACCTTTACCTAAATGTTTAACCTATATGAAGGTAGTAAAAAGCAACAGGATGAGAAACAAAGGGAAAAAACAGAAAACACATAATAAAATGTCAGACTTAAGCCTAACATATCAATAGTTACTTCAAAATTATGATCCAACTATATGCTGTCTACAAGCAATTCATCTCGAACATAGTGTATAGGTAGGTTGAAAGTAAAATGATAAAAAAGTTATATCATGCAAACATTAATTTTAAAAAGAAGGAATGACTATATTAATAGTCAAAAAATTAGAATTCAGAGCAAGAAAATCACTAGAAACAAAGAAGGACAATATTTAATGATAAAATGATCAATCCATGAAAAAGATATAGCAATCCTAAATGTATATGCAACAAACATCAGAGCTCCAAAATATACAAGCAAAAGTGATATAACCAGAAGGAGAAATAGATAAATCTACAATTATAATTGGGAATTTTAGCATATCATTCTCAGCAATTGATAGAACTACTAAGCAAATCAGAAGAGATTTGGAGAATTGAACAACACCATCAACCAAAAGGGTCTAAAGGACATTTATAGAGCTCTCCACCTAACCCAAACAAAATATATATACCTTCCAAGTGACCAAGGAACATTCACCAAGGTGAACCATATCCTGGGTCATAAAACAAACTTAAACAAATTTTTAAAAATTGAAATCATACAGTGTATGTGCTCAGACCATAATGGAATCAAACTAGAAACCAGTAACAGAAAGACAACAGGAAAATCTCCAAACTCCTGGAAATTAAATTAAACACTTTAATATAATTCATAGGTTAAAGAAGAAATATCAAAGGAAATTAAAAAAAAATTTAATGTTTATTTTTAAGAGAGAGAGACAGAGTGCAAGCAGGGGAGGGGCAGAGAGAGGAAAACACAAAATTTGAAGCAGGATCCACAAACTGTGAGATCATGACCTTGAGCCAAAGTCAGATGCTTAACGGACTGAGCCACCCAGGTGCCCCTACCAAAGGAAATTTTTAAAAAATATATAACTCAATGAAAATGAAAATATAACATATTAACATTTGTGGGATATAGCTAAAGCAGTCCTGAGAGGGAAACTGATAGCACTAAAAAAATCCTTACATTAGAAAATAGTAAAGATATTAAATTAATAATCTAAGTTCCCACCTCAAGAAACTAGAAAAAGAAGAGAAAAATAAACCCAAAGCAGAGAGAAGAAAATAATAAATATAAGAGCAGAGAGAAATGAAATTGAAAACAGAAAAACAAACAAACAAAAAAGAAAACAGAAAAACAATGGAGAAAATTAATAAAATAAAAAGCTATTTCTTTGGGGAAATATTTAAAAATTGACAAACCTATGGCAAGACTGACAAAAAAGAGAAATCAATATCAGGATGGAATGGGAGATATCACAACAAATCATGCAGTTATTAAAAGGATAATAAAAGAATACTACAAATAACTTCACTGAAGAAACAACTTCTAAGTTCAGAAACAACTGAATTTAGAAGAGATGAACTAATTCTTCAAAACCTATAATCTACCAAAGCTCAGTCAAGGTGAAATAGATAGCCTTAATAATGCTTTAATTATTAAAAAATTAAAACTTTAAATGCTCTCAAAAACAAAACAAAACAAAACAAAACCCTTCAGGCCCTGATGGTTTACTGGAGAATGTTACTTAACAGTCAAGGAATTAACACCAATTATGCACACTCTTTCCCAGAATATAAAAGAGAATTTTTCACTTCCTAACTCATTTTATGAGGCTAGTACTATCCCCATACCAAACACAGACAAAAGCAGCTCAAAAAGAAAAAAACTACAGATCAGTATTTCTCATATATTTAGACACAAAAATTCTCAAAGAATTTTTAGGAAATCAAATCCAACAATGAATAAAAAGAATAATATACCGCAACCAAGTGGAATTTATTCAAGGTATGCAAATCTGGTTCATTATTTGAAAATCAATTAATGTAACCCATCATTACATTTAAAATTGTACACTCAGGCCTAAGTCCAACAAAATATGAACAGAATCTGTCTGATTAAAATTATAAAATTCTGAAGAAACAAATCAAAGAAGCCCTAAATACTTAGAGAAACATATCATGTTCATGAATTGAAAGATTCATTATTACAAAGATGTCAATTCTGCTTACATTCATCTATGGATCTAACAAAATTTCTATCAAAATCTCAGCAAAACATATTTTTTTTAGACAGTGACAATCTTATTCTAAAATTTATATGAAAAGGAAAGGGCTCAATTTTATTTTGTTTTATTTTAAAGTTTATTTATTTTGAGAGAGAGAGAGAGTGCCCATATGTGAGTGGGGGAGGGGCAGAGAGAGAGAGAAAATCCCAAGCAGGCTTCATGCTTAACTTGGAGTCCAACACAGGGCTCAATCCCACAACAGCAAGATACAACCTGAGCCAACATCAAGAGTCAGATACTCAATTGACTGAGCAACCCAGGCACCCCAACCAAAGCAATTTTTAAAAAGAATAAAATAGGAGGAATCATTTTCCCAATGTTAAGGCATACTATATAGCCACAGGACCTAATGCAGGGAATGTCAATGGAATAGGATAGAGAATCCAGAAATAGATCCACATAAATATGCCCAATTAATTTTTAACAAAGAGCAAAAGCAATTCAATAGAGGAAGGATAACCTTTTCAGTAAATGGTGCCAAAATGGCAAGAAGAAAAAAAGAAAAAAGAAAACCTCACACCTTATAAAAAGCAACTCAAAATGAATTATGAACTAAAGTGTGAAACATAAAGCTATAAAACATCTGGGAAAAATAAAACATAGGAGAAAATCTTTGAAACCCAGGACTAGGCAAAAAGTTTTTAGATTTGATACCAAAAGCATTGATCCATACAGTATGTTAAGTGAAATAAGCTATTCACAGAAAGAAAAAAAAAAAACAAAAACCCTACATGATCTCACTTACATGTCGAATCTAAAAAAGTCAAACTCATAGAACCCAGAGGGTTAAACAGTGGTTATCAGGGGTTGGGATGGTGGGGTGAGGGGCATGGGGAGATATCGGTCAAAGGGTACAAAGTTGCTGTTATGTAGGGTGAGTAAACCTTGAGATTTATTGTACAGCATGATGACTATAGTTAATAATATTGGAAATTTGCTAACAGATTTTGCATGCTCTCATCACCAGGAAAATAGTTATATGTGAGGAGGTAAGTTAATTAACTTCACTGTAGTAATTGTTTCACTATATATGTACATCAAAGCATCGTGTTGTACACCTTTAATATATACAATTTTTATTTTTATTTTTTAAATGTTTAGTTATTTTTGAGAGAAAGTACAAGTGGGGGAGGAGCAGAAAGAGGGGGACAGAGGATCTGAAGCAGGCTCTGCAATGATAGCAGCTTTAGTGCAGCGAGCCCGATGTGGGGCTTGAACCCACAAACTGCTAGATCATGACCTGAGCCGAAGCTGGATGCTCAACTGACCACCCAGGTGCCCCACAATTCTTATTTTAAAAAGCATGGTCCATAATGGAAAATTGATAAATTGGAGCTTGCCAAAGTTAAAAATTTTGCTCTACAGAAGACCAATAAGAGGATCAAAAGACAAATGATAGATTGGGAGAAAATATTTACAAACCACGTATCAGACAAAAGAATAGTATCTTGAATATATAAAGAACTCTCGAAAACTGAACATTAAGAAAACCAAACACTCTGATTAGAAAATGGGGAAAAAACATGTACAGACATTGCATTGAAGAGGATATATACAGATGGCAAAAAGAAGCATGTACGAAAAGATGTTCAACATCATTAGACATTAGTGAAATGCAAGTAAAATCACCACACACCTATTAGAACAAAATAATACGGAATTATAACACTAAATGCTGGTGAGGATGTGGAGAAATGGGATCATTCATATTGCTGGTGGGAGTATAAAATGGTACAGCATCTCTGGAAAACAGTTTCTTTCAAAACTGAAAATGGACCTACCATACAACCCATCAATGAAAACTTACCTTCTTACAGAAACACGTATACAAATATTCATAGAAGCTTTATTCATAATATCCCCAAACTGAAAATTACCCAAATGTCCTTTAGTGGATGAATGGTGAAAAAAACCATGCTACATTCAGACCATGGAATACTACTCAGCAATAAATAAGTAAATAAATAAATAAATAAATAAATAAAAACAAAAAGAACCTTAAGAAACTATTCATACAGGCAATCATTTGGTTGAACGTCAAAGTATGCTGAGTGAAAAAAGTCAGCCTCAAAAGGATGTGTACTGCACAATTCTATTTATGTGACATTCATTAAATACCAGCTATAGAGATGGAGACTAGATTAGTGGTTGCCAGGGATGAAGGATGGGTAGGGAGTGGAGTGGGTGTGGCTACAAAGGAAGCAGGAGGGAATCTTATGATGGTTCAGCCACACATGCAATAAAACTGCATAACACTACACACACACACACACACACACACACACACACATACTCACATATACATACACAGACACAAGTGCATATCTGAATGTGTTCTGTGGATTATATCGAGATCAGCTTCCCGGTTTTGATATCAAAAGCATGGTCCATAAATTGTTAAATTATGCAAGATGTTGCCACTGGGGAGTCTGGGTGGAGTGCATGGGACCTCTCTGTACATTTCTTGTTCCTTCCAGTGAATCTATAATTATTTCAAAATAAAAATACTTATTTATTTATTTATTTATTTTTGAGAGAGAGAACCATGTGTGCAAGTGTGGGGAAGGGGGAGGCAGAGGGAGAAGGAAAGAGAGAATCCCAAGCAGGCTCCAAGCTCAGTGGGGAGCCCAACACAGGGCTTGATCCCACCACCATGAGATTATGACCTGAGCCAAAATCAAGAGTCAGATGCTTAACTGACTGAGCCATCCAGGCGTTCCTGAAACAACTTTTTCAAGTGAGTTGATTTAAAGAAAATTATTTTTTTAAGTTTGTTTGTTTGTTTGTTGAAGTGATCTCTATACCCAGCCTTGGGCTCAAACCCATGACTCCAAGATCAAGAGTCACATGTTCTTTTGGCTGAGCCAGTCAAGCACCCTAATTTAAAGAAAATTATTAAGTGATGCCTGAGTGGCTTAGTCGATTAAGCGTCCGACTCTTGATTTTAGCTCAGGTCATGATCTCACAGTTTGTGAGATTGAGCCCCACACCGAACTGTGTACTGAGCATGGAGCCTGGCTAGGATTCTCTCTCTCTGCACCTCCCCTGCTCACCCACTCTTTCTCAAAATAAATAAATAAACATTTTTTTATTAAGTAAACAATAAGGGGCACAACCTACAGTTGCCAAGATGCCAACGTAAATGAAAGAAGCCCATTGGGCATAAAAAATAAAAAATAAAAACCAGTGAAAATAAAGGACAAAACCTACACAATCATCTCAATAGGTACAGGAAAATTTTCTGACAAAATCCAACACCTAGTAATAATAAAAATTCTCAATAAACTTAGAATAGAAGGTTACTACTTTCTTACACCGTACACAGAAATAAATTCAAAATGGATGAAAGACCTAAATGGAAGACAGGAAACCATCAAAATCCTAGAGGAAAACACAGGCAGAAACCTCTTTGGCCTTGCTATAGCAACTTCTTACTAGACACATCTCTGGAGGCAAGGACAACAAAAGTGAAAATGAACTATTGGGACTTCATCAAGATAAAAACTTCTTCACAGCAAAGGAAGCAACAAAACTAAAAAACAACGTATGGAATAGAAGAAGATATTTGCAAAGGACATATCTGATAAAAGGCCAGAACCCAAAATCTATAAAAAAACTTGTCAAACTCAACACTCAAAAAATAAATAATCCAGTTAAGAAATGGGCAGAAGACATGAACAGACATTTCTCTAAAGAAGACATCCAGATGGCTAACAGACACATGAAAAAATGCTCAAGATCACTCATCATCAGGGAAATACAAATCAAAACCACAATGAGATACCACCTCACACCTGTCAGAATGGCTAAAATTAAACTCAAGAAACAAGAAGATGTTGGTGAGGATGAGGAGAAAGGCAAACCCTCTTACACTGTTGGTAGGAATGCAAACTAGTGCAGACACTCTGGAAAACAGTATGGAAGTTCCTCAAAAGGTTAAAAATAGAACTACCCTATGACTCAGCAATTGTACTACTCAGTATTTATCCAAAGGATACAAAAGTACTGACTCAAAGGAGGACATGCACCCCAATGTTTATAGCAGCACTATCAACAATAGCCAATTATGGAAAGACCCAAAATGTCCATCAACAGATAAATGGATAAAGAAGATGTGGTGTACATATATACAATGGAATATTACTCAGGCATCAAAAAGAATGAAACCTTGCCATTTGCAATGACATGGATAGAACTAGAGTGTATTGCGCTAAGCAAAATAAGTCAGTCAGAGAAAGACAAATACCATATGATTTCACTCATGTGGAATTTAGGAAACACAACAGATGAACATAGGGGAAGGGGAGTAAAAATTAGGATAAAAACAGAGAGGAAGGCAAACCATAAGAGACTCTTAACTATGGAGATCAAGTTGAGGATTGCTGGAGGGGAGGTGGGTAGGGGAATGGGCTAAATGGGTGATGGACATTAAGGAGGGCACTTATGATGAGCACTGGGTGTTGTATGTAAGTGATGAATCACTAAATTCTACTCCTGAAGCCAATACTACACTATATGTTAACTAACTTGAATTTGAATAAAATCTTGGAAGAAAAAAGAAGAATTTAATGAAAAACCTATGGCTACCATCATTATGGTGAAAGATTGAAATGCCTTTTCTGCTAAGATCAGAAACAAGGCAAGGGTGTCCACTTTTGCCACTTGTATGCAACATTGTACTGGAGGTTCTAGACAGGAATCAAGGCAAAAAGAATGAAATGAAATTAAAGGCACCTTTGGGAACAAAAAAGTAGACCTGTGTTTATTCAGAGATAACATGGTCATCATATAGAAAATCCTAAAGAGGGGCACCTGACTAGCTCAGTCGGAAGAGCATGAGGCTTTTATGAGTTCAAGCCCCACATTGGGTGTAGAGATTATTTAAAATACATTAAATTTTTTTTTTTAATCCTAAGGAATTTCCCTCCCATCACACACACAAACTGTAAGAACTAATGAATGAGTTTAGTAAAGTTATAGGATACAAAGTTAATATAAAGGAAAAAATAGTAGGGGTGCCTGGTTGGCTCAGTCAGTAGAACATGGGACTCTGGATCTCAGAGTTGTAAGTTTGAGCCCCATGTTGGGTGTAAAGATTACTTAAAAAATAAAATCTTAAAAACTGTTTTAAATGTTTATTTGTTTTTGAGAGAGACAGAGAGAGCACGAGGTGGAGAAGGGCAGAAAGAGAGGGGAACAGAGGATCCAAAGTGGGCTCTGCTGACAGAAGAGAGCCTGATGTGGGGATCAAACTCATGAACCATGAGATCATGACCTGACCTGAAGTCAGATGCTTAATCGACTGAGCCACCCAGGCACCCCTAAAAAATAAAATCTTAAAACAAAATTGTATTTGTCTACACTAGCAACAAATAATTTAAAAATGGAGTGATGGGGCGCCTGGGTGGCGCAGTCGGTTAAGCGTCCGACTTCAGCCAGGTCACGATCTCACCGTCCGTGAGTTCGAGCCCCGCGTCAGGCTCTGGGCTGATGGCTCGGAGCCTGGAGCCTGTTTCCGATTCTGTGTCTCCCTCTCTCTCTGCCCCTCCCCCGTTCATGCTCTGTCTCTCTCTGTCCCAAAAATAAAATAAAAAACGTTGGAAAAAAAAAAATTTAAAAAAAAAAAATAAAAATGGAGTGAGAAAAATTATTCTGTTCACATTAGCATAAAAAAAGAGAATAAAATGCTTAGGAATAAATTTATTAAAAGGAGTGCAAGATTATACACCAAAACTTACAAAACATTGCTGAGAGAAATTTAAGAATATCGGAATATATGGAGAGGCATTCATGATCATGGACTTGTTAGGATGGCAATTTCCCCCAAATTGATCTACACTTTCAATACAATCCCAGTAAAATCCTAGCAGGAGTTTTGTAGAAATTGTCATACCTATCCTAAAATTTATATGGAAATGCAAGTTTCTAAAATAGGCAAAAGAATTTGGAAAATAAAGAAGAGTTGGAGGACTTACACTGACCAAATACAAACTCAACTGGCAAATTACTAGATATATATCAATAAAATAGAATCAAGAGCCCAGAAATAAACCCTTATGCTTATGGTCAATTGATTTGCAACAAACTGTCAAGACAATTTGATAAAGAAAAGGTAGTTTTTTTTTCAGCAAATGGTTTTGGTACAATTGGATATCAATATGCAAATGATGAATTTACACCCTTACCTCACACCATACTGAAAAATGAATTGAAAAAAGGTTACAGACATAAACTTAAGAACTACAGCTATAAACCTTTTAGAAGAAAACACAGGAGAAAACCTTTGTGTTCTCAGATATGAACTAAAATAATGATCCACAAAAGAAAAAACTAAATTGGGTTTTAATAAAATGAAAAACTTTTGTTCTGTGAAGCACACATTTATAAAAAGATAAAAAGACAAATTACAGATTGGGAAACATATTTTTGAACCATATTATTTGATAAATAAGTTGTATCTGTAACATATAAATAACTTTTACAACTCAATAATAATAACACAGTACACTTTTAAAAAATGGACTAGAACCCAACAACAGAAAATAAGAACTATACACCATGACTAAGTGGAATTTATCCCAGGAATACAAGGTTGGTTAACATCCAAAAGTTAATTAATGTAATACATAATATCAATAGAATAAATAACAAAAACTACATGAATATCTCAATAGATGCAGAAAAAGCATTTGACAAAATCCAACACCTTTTCATGGTAAAAACATTCAATAAAATAGGAATAGAAGGGAACTTCAACATGATAAAAGGTAACTATGAAAAGCTTACAGCTATCATCATGCTTAACACCAAAATTTCCCCTTAGGATCAGAAATAAGACAAAATGTCCACTCTTGGCACTTCTCTTCACCATTGTGTTAAAGGTTCTAACCAGAAAAATTAAGCAAGAAAAATAATTGAACTGGAAAAGAAAAAGTAAATCTGCATTTGCCAATGACATGATTTGTATATAGAAAATCCAAAGGAACAGGGGTGCCTGGGTGACTCAATTGGTTTAAGCATCAGACTCTTTGATTTCAGCTCAGGTCATGATCTCATGATTCATGAGATCAAGCCCTGCATCTGGGAGCTCTCTGCTGATAGCACAGAGCCTGCTTGGTATTCTCTCTCTCCCCTCTCTCTCTCTCTGCTCCTCCCCTGCTCATGTTCTCTCTCTCTAAATAAATAAACATTAAAAAAAGAAGAAAATCCAAAGGAATACATTAAAAAAGCTTATAGTAGGAAACAAGTTCAGCAAAGTTGCAGGATACAAGATCAATATGCAAAATTACCAATTGTATTTCTATACAGTTGCAATGAACAATCTTAAAATGAAATTAAGAGAATAATTATATTTACAATAGCATCAAAAAGGAAAAAATACTTAGGAACCATTTAACAAAAGATGCACAAAACATACTCCAAAAAAAAAAAAAAAAAAAAAAAAACCATTGTTGAGAGAAATGGGAGAAAAATCTAAATATATGGAAAAAGATGTCATGTTCATGAATTGGAAAGTCTATACTGTTAAATGGTAATACTCTCCAAAATGATCTACAGATTCAACCCAATATCAGAATCCTAGCTGGCTTCTTTGTAGAAACTGACAAGCTGATTCTAGATTTCACATGGAATTGCAAAGAGTAACCAAAACAATCTTGAAAAAAAACAGTTAGAGAACTCACACTTCCTAATTTCAAAACTTACTACAAAGCAACAATAATCAAGACAGTGTGTTACTAGCATAAGGAAGAACATATAGATGAATTAAATAGAATTGAGAGTCCAAAAGTAAACCCATGTGTCTATGGCCAATTGATTTTTGACAAGGATGCCACCAACGTCATTTAATGGGAAAATAATAGTCTTCAATAAATAGTGCTGGGACAATTGGATCACTACATGCAAAAGAATGAAGTTTGATTCTTATCTCACACCATATGTAAAAATTAGTGAAAAATAGATCAAAGACATAAGTGTAAGAGCTAAAAGTATAAAACTCTTAGAAGAAAATAGAGGGTTATAGCTCATGACCTCGGATCTGGGAATGGATTCTTAGATATGCCACCAAAAGCATGAGGAACAAAAGAAAAAGAGAGAAACTGGCCTTCACCAAAATTAAAAACTTTTGTGCTTCAAAGTGGAACAGTTTAAAAGCATAAAGTTGAACAAAAATCAAAAGGGCTACCCTAATGCTTCAATAAGACTCGATTTTATTTTAAATGTTAATTTATTTATTTTGAGAGAGAGAGAGAATGAGAGAACACGAGAGAGTGGGGGAGGGGCAGAGAGAGAGAGGAAGGGAGACTCCCAAGCAGGCGCCAGCTGTCAGCATAGAGCCTGACACAGGGCTTGAACCATGAGATCATGACCTGCGCCATGCTTAACCAACTGAACCGCCCATGTGTCCCTCAAGGCTCTATTTTAAAGTAACATTTTTCCTCTCTTCTGCAAACCTCCCCTCCTCCCTTCTTAGCCTTTTGTTTGAAGAACTCAGTACCACCCTAAAGACCTGACAGAGGCTGGCAGCAAGTACACGATTCCTGTCAAAACCAGCTAGACCCTGTATTTCCCCATAACCCCCTGCCCCAGCCCCTTCCTCTCGGCAGGTGTGCAGTGTTTTGAAGGCCATATCCTGCTGCAGCCTCCTGTGCCTGGCAAAGCAATAAAGCTATTGTTCTTCTTTATCCCAAACTCTGTCTTCATGTTATATTTTGGCTCCAGAGAATGGAGGTTGGTTTTGGACAACAAACTGACAATGCAAGAAAATGAAATGAAAACCCAAAGAATGGGAGAAAATATTTACAAATCATATATCTGATAAGGGACTGATATCTAGAATATATAAACAATTTTTATAACTCAATAATAAAAAAGCCCAATAACCCAATTTAAAAATGGGCAAAAGTGGCACCCGGGTGGCTCAGTTGGTTAAGCTTCCAACTCTGGATTTTGGCTCAGGTCATGATCTCACAGTTTGTGAGTTTGAGCCCAGAGTCTAGCTCTGTGCTGACAGTGCAGAGCCTGCTTGGGATTCTCTCTCTCTGCCCCTCCTCTGCTCATGCTTGTTCTCTCTCTCATTCAAAATAAATAAACTTAAACAAAAATGAGCAAAAAACTTGAATAAGCATTTCTCCAAAGAAGATACACAAATAGTCAATACATACATGCAAAGATCCTCAAATTCGTTAGTCATCAGATAAACGCAAATCAAAACCATCATCCAGCACTTCACACTCACTAGAATGGCCATACTCAAAAAGTCGATAACAAGTATTGGTGAGAATATGAAGAAATCAGAATCCTTACACACTGTTGATAGGGATGTAAAAAGTATGCTGCTTTGGAAAACACTAGGCACTAAACAGAATTAGTGCATTACTCAGCAGATGCACTTCTAGGTATCAACCCAACAGAAATGAAAATATGTCCACACAAAAATTTGTACATGAATGTTCATGGCAGCATCACACATAATAGCCCCAAACTGGAAACAATCCAAAATGCCCACCAATTGGTGAATGGATAAACAAAATATGGTAACAATGGAAAATTATTCAGCATAGAATATTACTCAGCAATAAAAAGTAATGAAATACTGATACAAGCTACAACATGGATGAACCTTGAAAACTTATGCTAAATGAAAACAGCCAGATACACATGGTCTCATATTATATGATTCCACTTAAATGAAATGCCCAGAGGAGACACATTTGTAGACACAGAAAGCAGGTCACTGTTTGCCCAGGGCTGAGCTTGAAATGGAGGTGAGTGTTTGCACTCACAGGGGAATGTGTTAGGGTGCTGGCAATATTCTAAAACAATTGTGGTGATGGTTGTATAACTTTATAAAGTTACCAAAATTGGTTTAATTGTATGCTTATCTTTGGTGAATTTTATTGTATAAATACCTCCATAAGGCTGGGAAAAAATCAGTAATGGGCCAAAAGTAGGGGGCGGGAGGCATATATGAAGCAGTTTTGGCAATATATAGATAGTTATTGAAGCTGGGTGATGGATAATGGGGAGTTGTAGTGGGTTGAATTGTGTCTCCTAAAAAGATATATTAAAGTCCTAACCTCCAGTATTGTTGAGTATGACCTTATTTGGAAATAGGGCCTTTGCAGGTGTAATCAAGTTAAAATGCAGTCATACTGGATTAGAAGGGACCCTCAATCCTATGAGGATACAATGAGAGAGGTTTAGAGACACAGAGACACACAGGGAGAACCCATTAGGTGAAGACAGAGGTAGAGATTGTTTCCAACAAGCCAAGGAACACCAAGGATTACTGGAAATCACCAGAAGCTAGGAAGAAGCTAAGAAAGCTTTTTCCCTAGAGGCTTCAGAGGGAGCATGTCCCTGCTCATGTTTTTACTTCCTCCAGAACTGTGAAAAAATTAATTTCTGAAAAAAAAACCTTAAAAAAATAAAATAAATTTCTGTTGTTTTAAGCCATCCAATCTACGGTAATTTCTAATAGCAGCCATAAGAAATGAATACAGAGTTCATTGTACTATTATTTCTGCTTTTCTGTATGTTTGATATAATAAAATGTTAGAAAAGAACATTGCGAGCCATCTCAGAGGCCTCCACGTTAGGAACATTATGGGTCGTAGTGACTATGACACATGCCTACAGAGGGCATACCCTCTGTCTAAACAAGACCTCTCAGCTCCGGTGATTGCAGCACTGGTGAATAAGCATCTAGTGCTGCCAGGGCTTCCAATTTGTCCAAAGAAACTGGGAATCCGTATTTTTCTGTGTGATTTCCTAAGTTTGAAATGTTTGTGGCTAATTTAAAATCTTAAAAACTTGTGTGGCTTTTCATTGCAAGACATGGCAACAGTGTGTGTGTGTGTGTGTGTGTGTGTGTGTGTGTGTGCGCGTGTGTGTGTTTTAATCTTTCAAATCCCCTCCTAAAAACAAGAGTAGGATAGAGATGCCTAGGTAGCTCAGCCACTTGAGCGTCTGACTCTTCATCTCTTGATTTAGGGTCATGTCATGATCTCATGGTTTGTGAGATCGAGCCCCTCGTCCCGCTCTATGCTGACAGCATGGAACCTACTTCGGATTCTCTCTCTTTCTCAAAGTAAGTAAACGTTAAAAAAAAAAAAAAGAGTAGGATAACCAAAGAGCACCCCCCCCACCCCTTCCCCCACATATACATTGTCCTTGTTTGGGCCAAACAGTCCTTGTTTCGGCCAACTAAGATTTCTGCTGGTTGGATTTTATACTCAGTTAACACTGGAAATACTGGTTTCTTAAGTGCCTATTATGTGTCAAACACTATGAAGGCATTTTATAGGTTGTATTTCTTTTAATCATCATGAGGTAGGTATTACTCGTGAGGAACTGTTTTTTTTTTTTAAAGTAAGCTCTACTCCCATTGTGGGTTTTGAACTCAGAACCCTGAAATCAAGATTGCATGCTCTACCAACTGAGCCAGCCACGCACCCCTGATGAGTAAACTGAGGCAAAGACTTTGCCTGTGCTCTATTCCACTATAACCCATGAATTGT
The DNA here is from genome assembly GCF_046562875.1 of Panthera onca. Lineage (NCBI taxonomy): Eukaryota > Metazoa > Chordata > Mammalia > Carnivora > Felidae > Panthera > Panthera onca. The sequence goes on from NC_138350.1 coordinate 20,989,454, forward strand.
TTTGAAAGGTCTGTATCAACTGGTCTCAAAAGGATGGGCCCTGGAATCAGATAGATCTGGATTTAAGACACAGCTCTCAGGGTGCCTGGGTGTCTCAGTCAGTTAAGTGTCCAACTCTTGATTTTGGCCCAGGTCATGATCTCTGGTTCATGGGATCGAACCCTGTGTGGAGCCCCACATCAGGCTCCAAGCTATCATCATACAAGCCACTTGGGATTCTCTCTCTCCTTCTCTCTCTGCCCCTCCCCTGCTAGTGCTCTCTCTTTCTCAAAATAAATGAACTTAAAAAAAAAAAAAGACTCAGGGGTGCTTGGGTGGCTCAGCTGGTTAAGTGTCCAACTTCAGCTCAAGTCATGATCTCACCATTGTGAGTTCGAGCCCCTCGTCGGGCTCTGTGCTGTGTGCTGACAGCTCAGAGCCTGGAGCCTGCTTCAGATTCTGTGTCTCCCTCTCTCTCTGCCCTTCCCCCACTCACACTGTCTCTCTCTGCCTCTCAACAATGAATAAACATTAAAAAAAAAGACTCAGCTCTCAAGTTTTTTTTTCCTTGTTGATAACTTGACTTATTGCCATCATCACCACTGGTATACCCTCTATTTTTCAGATTTGGTCTTTCTGTAGTTGGCAATTCACTGCATCCTCATGAGACACAGGAGATAGGTCCAAATCTCTGGCCCCTGCCACTCACAGGGCATTACTTGGATCATCGGAGCTCTCTGGAGTCTCTTTATATTCCAGCCGATTTTGATTTATTTTCTTGTTCATCCTGTAGTAACAGACTATTATTGTTGGCTTTTCTGCTTTCTTTGTTTTTTTTGAATTCTGTTGAAGGCCTAACGTTGCCCTTGTGATTCCCTTTTGCACCTTGTCATTTTTTTTGTTGTTGGATTGACAGGAAATGTTCTGCTCCTTCCTTCCTTTGGTGCGTGGGGTTGGCCGTTTCATTCTTATGCTTGGTTGTTCAACATTTATGCTAGGTTCTTCTGGTGTGCACATCCCATCACCATATTTAAGCCTCCCAGTGATCTATCCCAGGGTTCCTGACCTCTATGTGTGTATATACACATACCCTCCCACCCTCCCTTAGGCAACAAGGAGCCACACCCTTTGGCTTTGGTCATCAAGGCACTGTTCCAGCCAATGGTAGCCCTGGGGTGGCTTCAACATCACAAAGCATTACTTCTGACATCTCTGTGGGTGGGGAGATGTAGAGTTGATGCTGTTGTTGTTCCTTTGACACCCCTAAAGACTGGTCCCAAAATGACTTGCCATGCTTCTTTATCTCCCATATACAATTCTGATGGCAAACACAACATAGAGAGGGAGTTTCTTCCACTCATGCTCCATAGACACCCCTATTCTGTGGTTCATTCTGTTCTTCCTCACTCTTCACCATTACCTAGTATTTTGAATTTCTTACCAAAAAACTCTCTCTAAAGTAATAGGGCCATATTTAAGGCTATGGGATGGATTTATTTATTTATTTATTTATTTATTTATTTATTTATTTAAATTACCCATTGCTCATCATGACAAATGCACTTCCCAATCCACATCAATCATTTCACCCATCCCTCTACTTACCTCCCCTCTGGCAACCATCAGTTTGTTCTCTATAGTTAAGAGTCTCATCATCAGGGAAATACAAATCAAAACAACAATGAGATACCACCTCACACCCATCAGAATGTCTAAAATTAACAACTCAGGCAACAACAGATGTTGGAGAGGATACAGAGAAAGAGGATCTCTTTTGCACTGTTGGTGGGAATGCAAACTGGTGCAGACATTCTGGAAAACAATATGGAGGTTCCTCAAAAAATACAAAATAGAACTACCCTATGACTAAGCAATTGAACTAGTAGGTATTTATCCAAAGGATACAAACATGCTGATTTGAAGGAGTACATGCACCCCGATATTTATAGCAGTGCTACCAACAATAGCCAAATTATGGAAAGACCCCAAATGTCCATTGACTGATGAATGGATAAAGAAGATGTAGTATACATATACAATGGAATACTGTTCAGTGATGAAAAAGAATGAAATCTTGCCATTTGCAACAACATGGATGGAACTAGAGTATAGTATGCTAAGTGAAATAAGTCAATCAGAGAAAGATAAATACCATATGATGTCACTCATACGTGGAATTTAAGAAACACAACAGATGAACATAGGGGAAGGGAGGGTAAAATAAGATAAAAGCAGAGAGGGATGCAAACCATAAGAGATTCTTAAATACAGAGAACAAGCTGAGGGTTGTTGGAGGGGAGGTCAATGGGGGGATGGGCCAAATGGGCAAGGGGCATTAAGGAGGGCACTTGTTGGGATGAGCACACTGGGTGTTACGTGCTCATCATGAGTCACTAAATTATACTCCTGAAACCAATACTACACTATATATTAACTAACTTGAATACAAATAAATTTTTAAAAAAAGATTCTATTTTTTGGTTTTTCTCCCTCCCTCCCTCTGCAGCCTATGAGGAGATCTAAATCATCCCATTTCCCTACTATAAATCCCTCTTATGCACCTTGAAGACCAGTTACTTCTTAACTATCACCAGGCAACTTTTCCATCCACCTCCTTTTCCCCAGTGTCCATGTAGATTTCTTCAGTTTTTGTTTTCCAGTCTGAAATCATTGCCTTCAAGCAGTCAAGACTTCAGTGACTAACCTTCTCCACTGTGTATCCTCATCTTGTTTTAAATCTTTCACTTCCAGTCCAGCATTCACCAGCTCTGTCATGGTCATCACTGCCATCATTCTCTTACTGCACTCTCCTTCCTATGCAGCAGCTGTTGAACTTGGGAACTATACATCGGGTTTGGTGCCATGCTCATGAAGCCTGGGTTCTTCAGTAGGCTGGTGGTATCAAAGATGATGACACCTCCCATGTGACTCGCTCTAAGCTTCAGCTCTGCCTTACAGATCTTGTTGTGGGGATCCAGCTCCAAATCTTGCCCATGGTAGGCCACATCTCAGCTGTGCTTCTTTGAACTGGAGAGCACTAGGCCCACTCTTCCATGGGCTTTGCTGTAGGACAGGTCTATGCAGTTGGCCGGTTCACAGTCCTGCCTTGCCCCCGCAGATCTCCTGAGTTTTCTGGAGGCTCCAGCTCTGTTACAGAAACAAATGGCATTGAACAGGTTCAGCTCAATGGATTCCCCTTAGAAGTGCACAGCAGCCTCAACATTTTCTACATTTCCTTCTGTTTAGGGACACTGTGACTTCTCAGCTGACAAGTTAGACACTATTTGATTGTGGGTAAGATACTAACATTCCAAGCGTCTGTTCCTTGTGTGTAAAATGGAGATGATATTAGTGCTTAATTCCTGGGGCTAATGAAGAATGAAAGAGACAGTATATGTCAAATGCTTAGTCTGGTTCCTATAAAGGCAACTGGGAACTAGTAAGCATAAGCTATCATTATTGTTATTGTTATTTAAAAATATTATTGATAGGTGCAAGGATTTGTTTATAACTCTCCCAGCACATTCAAAATTAATGATTACAAAAAAAGGAAAAGAGGGGTGCCTGGGTGGTTCAGTCGGTTAAGCGTCCGACTTCAGCTCAGGTCACGATCTCACGGGTCCGTGAGTTCGAGCCCTGCGTCGGGCTCTGGGCTGATGGCTCAGAGCCTGGAGCCTGCTTCCGATTCTGTGTCTCCCTCTCTCTCTGCCCCTCCCCTGTTCATGCTCTGTCTCTCTCTGTCTCAAAAATAAATAAACGTTAAAAAAAAATTGTTAAATAAAAATTAAAAAAAAAAGAAAAAGAAAAAGAAAAACCTAACTAGCACTAAACTTTCTACAAAATCCCCCTGTGAAGAAATCTTTCGGTTTTCTTTTCTTTCTTTCTTTCTTTCTTTAAAATGTTTTTTTAACATATTATTTATTCTAGAGAAAGAGAGAGAGACAGAGTGTGAGCTGAGAGAAGGACAGACAAAGGGGGAGACACAGAATCGGAAGCAGGCTCCAGGCTCCGAACTGTCAGCACAGAGCCTGATGCCGGACTGGAACCCAAGAACCATGAGATCATGACCTGAGCCGAAGTTGGATGTTAACCGACTGAGCCACCCAGGTTTTCTTCATTTTCTTTTAAGGCAAATGGATTATAATAGTTGTTTGCCATGTGTACAAATAGCACACGTTCTGTAAAATGCCATGTTGCTTTCCTTGATGGATAACACCTGTTGCCAGGGACAGGCTTCTTCCTTTTCACCATGTGCTGGAGCGGGAACTGTCTGTCCAAGAGATTCCTGGCCTCTTGACTGTTTCTCCCTGTCTGTCCAGCAGATGGCCACTGGAGTTTTTGTTTTCCTTCCAGTTCAATGCTGCAGGACTGACTTTTGAGGGAATAAGCACGTTCCAGGGCAGAGTCTGATTTGCTCAACTGGAACTTGATGTCCACCCCTGGGCCAATCAGCTGTGGTCTGGGAGGGTCATCTCTGTAGGGTGCTCTTGAGCACTGACTCTCTGAGAACAAGGGGCTTGGGTCATCAGGGCTGACAGGGTCATCCTGCTCATGCAGTCAGACAAGAGTTGCTGGGATGTACAGGTTGATGCCAGAGATGACAACCATGGCTCCCTGGAGCACATCCCTGGGAGATGTTGTTAATAATTTTCTTTTTTGGATATGCACCAAGTTTATTAATGTATTAATTAATCTAATCCTCTGAGGATTAAGACTTCAAAACAGAAGAGAAAGATCTTCACTTTCTACATCTTTGTGTTTAGTTTTTTTCTTTTTAATACACTTTATTTTTAGAACATTTTAGATTCATAGAAAAATTGACAAGATAGTATGGAGTACCCTGCATCTGATTTCCCTATTATTAACATCTTCCATTAGTATGATACATTTGCTTACAATTAGTGAATCATACTGATACATTACAATTAACTAAAATCCATACTTTATCCAGATTTTCTTAGTTTTCACCGAATGTCCTTCTTCTGTTCCAGGATTCCTCCAGGATACCACATCACACTAAGTTGTCATCTCTCCTTAGGCCCCTCTTGGCTGTGACTGTTTATCATATTTTCTGGTTGTTGGTGACCTTGACAGTTTTGAGAACTACTGGTCAAGTATTTTCTAGGCTGCTCCACTGTTAGGCTTGTCTCATGCTTTTGGGCTATTGGGAGGGAGACCACAGAGGTCTCCATTTTCATTACCTCATAGTAAGCATACACGATTTATGACTGTTGATATTGGCCTTGATCGCATGGCTGATGTAGTGTTTGTCAGGTTTCTCCACTGTCAAGTTACTCTTTGTTCCCCTTTCTATATCGTACACTTTGCAAGGAAGTCACTATGCACAGACTGTGCCTAATGGGTGAAGACTGATGCTCCCCCTCCTTGAGAGCAGAATATCTACATAAATTATTTAGAATTCTTTTGTGTATTAGTCCTAGAGCTGCCAATAACAAATTACCACCGACTGGGTGGTTTAAAACAACAGAAATGTATTCTCTCAGAGTTCTGGAGTCTAGAAGTCTGAAGTCAAAGTGTTGGCAGGGCCATGTTTCCTCTGAAGGATCTGGGAAAGAATCCTTCTGTGGCTCTTCCAGCTTCTGGTAACCCCAGGCATTACTTAGTTTGTGACAGCATGACTCCAATCTCTGCCTCAACCTTCACATGGCCTTCTTTGTGTATCTCTGTGTCCTCTTCTCTTCTTATAAGGACACCAATCACTGGATTAAGGGCTCACTGTAAATCCAGTGGAACAGCTGAAGATCTTTAGCTAATTCTGTTTGCAAATAACCTATTTCCAAAGAAAGTCACATTCTGAGGTTCCAGTGAACATGAGTTTTTGAGGGACACTATTCAGCTCATTCCATTCTGTGTAGAAGACTTGTCGTCTTTTCTCCCTTTTCTTAATTTATTCAATCATTTATATCATTATGGACTAATGGATATTTATTTTTTGCTTTGTGTCATAATCCAATACTACTTTTTTTCTTGCTCAAATTGTTTTAGCTTTGGCCATCAGGAACTGTTTCAGTTGGTTCCTGTGACATATTCTCATTAATTTTTTTTTGAGTATTTCTTTACTCTTTGGCATTATATGATGATCCTGGATCATCTTGTGTATTTCCTGCACCTGTCCTAGAACCAACTATTTCTGCAAGGAGTTCTGGTTCCTTTTATTGAAGATCAGCATTAGAAACCAAGATCTGGACATTAGGCATTCTTGTGGCTACAGGAGTGTCATTTCTTTTAGGCCCTCTCAGCTGATAAAGCAAAAAATATTTGTGTTTTACTAACTATAACTATATACACACATGCACACACACATCTATGCATTTTTCTATATATAGCTATATATATATATAGAGAGAGAGAGAGAGCTGAACATGAGCTCATGTTGATGTATTCAATACCACATGGATCATTCCAGGTTTCTACCTTTGGTTATCTGTAAACTCCTATTCCAACACAGAAAATTGCCACCTGGTACCCATTTATTTAACCATTCTATTCCAGTATTCTTATATCAGAATTGTTAACCTGTACCCACATAGGAAACAATGATATCAATAGAGCAATGCTTCTGTGTAGTTCCTTTTGCCTTTAAGACTGGACTTATTCCAAAGATTTGTTTAGATCAGTACCCGATCCCCTTCAGTGAAGTTGTTTCACCTACTCATACATTCATAGCGTCAAATTCTTTTACCATGGCCTGCCTTCCTTCCTAGGATCCCCCAACTTCCTATGTGATTTTTTAAAAATTTGCAGACATTAAGGTTCACTCTTTGTGTGGTACAGTTCTGAGTTTTGAGAATTGCAATAATGAGTTGTATCCACCATTACAGGATCATAGAATTTCATTGCCTTAAAATCCCCTGTGCCTCATTATTCATCCCTCTCCACGAACCTCTGTGTGTACTTTTCCAACACCACAAGCGATTAACTCAATTAACTCAATTCTGACACTATCTGCCTGGAGAGAGCTTAAGATCCCACAGGCTGAGGGTTCAGTCCTACAAGACACAACCTCCCACCCCCCAACTCTTCAGAAGCTAATCACAAGTCTGGGTTGTCATTTGTGCTTCTGACCAATCGGCTATAGACAGATATTCCCATGACCCATCCTTGGGTTTTACTAACTTGCTAGAGTGGCTCAAAGAATCAGACAAACATTTTACTTACCAAATTACCAGTTTGTTATAAAAAGATATAACTCAGGAACAGCCAGATGGGAGAGATGCATAGGGTAAGGTATGTGGGAAGAGACCCAGAGTTTCCAGAAGGCATTCTGGAATTCTCTTGTATTTCTATGTGTTCACCAACTTGGCAGCTCTCCAAACCCTGTCCTTTTGGGTTTTTTTGAAGGCTTCATAATATAGGTATGATTGAGTTGAATATCAAGCCCTTCTCCCCACCCTAGAGGTGGGGGTGGTGGTGGGACTGAAAATTCTAACCCTTGAATCACGTGGTTGTTTCTCTTGGCAACAAGCCCCCACCCTTAGGTTACCTAGGGGTTTTCCAAAAGCCACTTCATTCACATAACAAAGACACATTTTGTCACTCTTGTCACTTAGCAAATTCCAAGGTTTTTAGGAGCTTTGTGTCAGAACAGGGATGAAGACCAAATACTTAATTCTTTTTTTTTTTTTTTGTATTTTTATTTAATTATTTTTTTTTAATTTACATCCAAGTTAGTTAGCATATAGTGCAACAATGATTTCAGGAGTAGATTCCTTAATGCCCCTTACCAATTTAGTCCATCCCCCTCCCACAACCCCTCCAGTAACCCTCTGTTTGTTCTCCATATTTAAGAGTCTCTTATGTTTTGTCCCTCTCCCTGTTTCTATATTATTTTTGTTTCCATTCCCTTATGTTCATCTGTTTTGTACCTTAAGGTCCTCATTTGAGTGAAGTTATATGATATTTGTCTTTCTCTGACTGACTAATTTCACTTAGCATAATACTCTCTAGTTCCATCCACATAGTTGCAAATGGCAAGATTTCATTCTTTTTGATTGCAGAGTAATACTTCATTGTGTGTGTGTGTGTGTGTGTGTGTGTGTGTGTGTGCACGCATACCACATCTTCTTTATCCACTCATCCATTGATGGACATCGGGGCTCTTTCCATACTTTGGCTATTGTTGATAGTGTTGCTATAAATATGAGGTTGCATGTGCCCCTTCGAAACAGCATACCTGTATCCCTTGGATAAATACCTAGTAGTGCAGTTGCTGGGTCGTAGGTTAGTTCTATTTTTAGTTTTTTGAGGAACCTGGCTGCACCAATTTGCATTCTCACGAGCAGTGCAAAAGAGATCCTCTTTCTCCGCATCCTTACCAGCATCTGTTGTTGCCTGCGTTGTTAATGTCAGCCATTCTGACAGGTGTGAGGTGGTATCTCATTGTGGTTTTGATTTGCCAAATGCTTAATTCTTATTATAAATCACAATACCACAACTAGCATCCACTGATTATTTTACTGTCTCTACAGTGTTGTGTTGTCCAGCTGGAATCATACAATCATAGCCTTTTCATATAAGCTTCTTTCACTCTGTAATATGCATTTAAGGTTTTTCCATGTCTTTTCATGGCTTAATAGCTTATTTCTTTACATTGCTGAATAACAATCTACTATATCAATGTACCGTAGTTTAGTTATCCATTCATCTATTGAAAGACATTTTGATTGCTTCCCGTTTGGGGCAATTATGAATAAAGCTGCTATGAACTTTTCCATGCAATTTCTTTGTGTGAGGTGTTGATGATAATTTTGGGGTGTCTAGGGCATCTAGCTTTATCCCCACATTCTCAGCTATAGGATGAGAAACATCATTTACGGGTTTGCAGCTTTACAGTGGTGGTTCTGAGGGTCTCAGTCTATTCCTTTGGCTTAGAGAATCCTTCTTTCAGTCCATGGCTTTGACTACCCAACACATTGACAACTTGCCTGTTACCTGCTCCAGCTTGTCCCCAGAGGGCTCACTAATGTCTCACTGCTTCCTACTCCTCCACCTCCTTTCCACAAATCTCAAAATGAACTCATTACTTTCTATGTCAAATCTGCACTAGGTTCTTTATTCAATCACTTGGTGGGGGCACCCATCCCCCTAACCCCAATGCCCTCCTCTACTTCTCATATCCAGTCAGTTATCCAACTGGGGAGTTCACCCTGAAGTCTCCTCCTCCTCTGTTTCATCACCATTGATGCCACCTTAGGGAAGGTCAGAAAGCTCTTTTGATCTTTCCTTTTGATCTTGGTGCTTTTGAATCTTACCTTTTGAACTTGGAGCTTTATTTATTTATTTTAATGTTTATTTTTGAGACAGAGAGAGACAGAGCATGAACAGAGGAGGGTCAGAGAGAGAGGGAGACACAGAATCTGAAGCAGGCTCCAGGCTCTGAGCTGTCAGCACAGAGCCCAACACAGGGCTGGAACTCAAGGACCATGTGATCATGACCTGAGCTGAAGTCAGACGCTTAACTGACTGGGTGACTGAGCCACCCAGGCGTCCCTGAACTTGGTGCTTTAGACAAACCATGCCATTTGTGCCTCTGTGTCTTTTCATAAGCCCTTGCCTTTGCCAGCGTGTTGAGATTTGGGGGTGATGGTGGGGTTCGTGAGGTTCAGAGCCGATGGCCAAGAAAGATTCTTGAAGACGTCTTTGGTGCAAAAAGGTGATTTTATTAAAGCATGGGGACAGGACCCGTGGGCAGGAAGAGCTGCACTGTAGGGGGGCGGGGCGGGATGGGGACCATTTTATGGAGTCAGGGGAGAGGGAGCTCCAAAAGGATTTTCATATGCTAAAGACTCACAGATTATTGAAGGCCTAGCTATTGTCAAGCTAATGTTGTTTTGCCATCTATCAAAGCATTAACATTAAGACAGTAGGGAGTTCCTGGACTTTAGGCTGTTGATGGGATTGCCTTTTTCTTGTAAACTGCTTGAGACTCTATTCAGTTTAACCATTTTTCCCCATTTTCCTTTGTTTTTGGGCAGCCAAAATTCTTTTCCTTTGTTTTTGCCTGAGGAGTAACACATATCCCACTTTGGGGGGTGGTGTGTGTGCTAGCTTGTATTTTGCCCTCCATTTGCCTTGTGGTCCCTCTGTAATGCCCCCGATTTCGAATCCGAGAGACCACCAAGGAGCCGATACCAATGCAAATGCACGAGGGTTTATTTGCAAGCTTGAGCTTGGGCCCAAGTATACCCGACACAGCGGAGCAGGGACTTGGACCCCTAGGTTAAGAGGCGTAGCAGTTTTATAGGGGCCAGTGGCCAATGAGATTGTAACACACACAGAAAGTTGCATAGTCATGTCAGTCCACACACAGGTGGCCAATTGAATTACAATTTACCCTATAGTAACTGTTTGAATTTGCCTATCACTCTGGTCAGAATTGGCACGCAAGTTTGGCGGGCAAAAGGCGGGGTTTAAGAATTGGCGCGCAAGTTTGGCGGTTAGGGGTTCCGCATTCCTATATGAGCCGATTTCCAGTAAGGGTGTGCTTAGCGGCTTGACTAGGGTGGGGGAGTGTCTTAAGCAATAAGTAGGTCATATGGGGGTTATACATGAGATGGTGGGTGTAGCACAAAATGGAGTTAGTCTTGCTCTGCTTGTCCAGGCGTAGGGGATTTTTGTTAAATTCCTTGGGTCCCACACCTCATCAAGGTAACTTTTCCCTCCTTAACTCACTGGGCAATTCATATTCATCTTTCAAAATTCTGTTCAGGCATCTGGAAAGCTCTGTTTATCTTCTATTTGTACGCTTGCTACCAAAAGTGTGGTGTGCAAATGACCACACTTTTGACATCACCTGGAAATTGGTAGAAATGCAAAATCTCAGGCTCTATTCCAGGAGACCTACTGAATCAGGGGTCTGCCTTTTAAATGATCTCTAGGTGATGCATGTGCCTGTTAAAGTTTGAGAAGTGTAGCCCACTTCTGACACTGCACTTTCATTTTGACATGAGTTGCATTATTTTGTAACTATTTCTGTCAGTTTTCCCCTCAAGACGTGAGTTCCCTGGGGGCACCTGGGTGGTTCAGTCAGTTATGCGTCAGACTTTTGATTTAGGCTCAGGTCATGATCTAGTGGTTCCTGGGATGGAGTCTCATGCTTGGGATTCTCTCCCTCTCTCTCTCTCTGCCTCTCCTCTGCTCAAGCTCTCTCTCTCTCTCTCTCAAAATAAATAAATAAACTTCAAAAGAAAAAAAAGGCTGAATTTCCTGAGCTCAGAGTCAGTGTCAGGGTCAGGGTCCATGTACCATTCAGGGACAAGCCTAGTCTGTGGCAACTGAAATGGGGCCCAGATGTTTGTTTAACCTTCAGGGATTTTCAGACCTAGGTCCAAGCCCAGTGGCAAAAATTATAGAAGTGAGGTTCTTTTCAGCATTATTTTACTTTATCCCCACAAAGATGTTACTAAACAATGCATATCCTTTCCCCACTCCCCCTCCCCCCGCCCCCAGGATGAATTCATAAAAGAATAAATGGAAAAATTAACAAAGGTTTATGTATGAGAGTGTTTATCATTATAAAAAACTAGAAGACTTAAATGTCCAACTAAATGCAACCATTAAAAATAGTATTATAAGAATATACATTAATGGAGAAAGATAATGTGTATTATATAAAGACTTATAAATCTTTATAATTTTTGAAAGTGATAAATTATGAATAAACTTAACAAATCCAAAATATAGAACTCTATGTGGGTAAGTATTAAAAGTAACAGTCTGGGGGCTCCTGGGTGGCTCAGTCGGTTGAACGTCTGACTTCAGCTCAGGTCATGATCTCAGGGTCAATGGGTTCAAGCCCCACGTCTGGCTCTGTGCTGACAGCTCAGAGCCTGGAGTCTGCTTTGGATTCTGTCTCCCCCCTCTCTCTATGCCCTTCCCCCACTCACCCTCTGTCTCTCAAAAATGAATACATGTTTAAAAAAATTCTTAAAAAAAACAACAAAGTAACAGTCTGTCTCCCAGGGACTGTTAACTAAAGGTTAACATCAGTTATCAGATGTTAATTTCTCGTCCACACATACGGAGTGAAGTTATGTCCTAACATGGTGTTTAGTGATGGCTTCTAAAGTCAGTTCATAATGTAAAATTTTATTATTGTCAAAATTACCCCTAAAAGATTTCACATTTCATACAGTTCAGTATATGTGCTCTTAAGATATACTGTACCTTCTTTAGTAAGTCCACCTAGTTTTCCTAAATCAGATCATTTTTTTCCACTTGAGTACCAGTTTGCATTTAGGGGTCAAGTTGCATTTCCATACACAAAAATATACACATGTACACATATATCTCTATGTTTCTCTCTTTTTAATCTCCAAATCCTTTGAGTTATACCTAGGTAATTTAAATTGAACTCTTGTAGCCCATGTCTTCAGCATACTACAAAGACACAAGTTATGTCTTTCCATAATGTCACCCTTATTCTATCATAAAGCAAGGTTAACGTAATTGTTAACCAGGATTCCAAACTCAATGACATTTCAGTAGGCATTTACCTTGGCTTCACACATGTCACACAAAGCAAGGCACAATACAAGCCAGCACAACAAGATACAATAAGGGGTAAGAAGTTAATGAACTGAATACCAAATCGGTCAGTGAGCCTGCAGTTGAAATGAGGACTCAGTCTGGTCCAGGTCTGTTCTAGGGTGTTATTGCTTATGTTGAAGCAGTGGAGGATCTCTATTATGTTCAGAGATCAATTGAGAGGAAGCTTTTTATTTTATTTTTACTTTATTTTGAGAGAGAGAGCATGAGCACGGGAGGAGCAGAGAGAGAGAGAGAGAGAGAGAGAGAGAGAGAGAATCCCAAGCAAGCTCTGTGCAGAGCCCAATGCATGGCTCAAACTCACAAACGGCGAGATCATGACCTGAGCCAAAACCAAGAGTTGGCTGCTTAATGGACTGAGCCACCCAGGCACCCCAAGAAGAAGGTTTGACGGAAGTTGCCTTTCAAATTCAGTCAGACATGGAAGGTTCAGCATCTAGAGAATCTGACAGTTGGCTACAAAAGTACTCCCTCCTTTTTTTTTTTTAATGTTTGTTTATTTTTGAGAGACAGAGTGTGAGCAGGGGAGAGGCAGAGAGAGAGGGAGACACAGAATTTGAAGCAGCCTCCAGGCTCTGAGGTGTCAGCACAGAGCCTGACATGGGGCTTGCATCCACAAACCATGAGATCATGACCTGAAATCATGACTTGGCCTGTGCCCCAAAAGTCCTCCCTTCTTAAAGGAGTTTAATCAGCCCTGGGTCTTTGGAGACCATTTCTGGTTCTAGTGATTATCAGCTCTTGCTTTTTCCAGGCTTTCTTGGCTTTGCTGGTTGTCTGAGTGCCACCAGACTATGCTGGTTTCAGTGATATCTGGTCTTAGTTGCAACACCCTTGGCTGCTTATGTCACTGCTTAACATGAGTTACTGCTTGACATGAGTGACTCCATCTTGCTCTCTATACCCCACAAACATGAAACTATATTTTTTCTGTGATTTGCTTTCTTTAATATTTTTCCAAGTCCCTTCATGTAAAACTACCTTAATATTTTTAATAGCTATATCATCACTTATGAGGATACAATACTTTAACCACTCTCTTCCCTTGTTGACAGAGCTTTCCATTGCTTGCCATTTTTTGTTATTATGAACGATGTTGTGTGGAAATTAATAAAAGGAAACCTCATCTAGAATGAAGTCAGGGAGGTGCCTGGGTGGCTCAGTCGATTAAGCATCTGACTTTGGCTCAGATCATGACCCCACAGTTCGTGAGTTCAGCCCCACATCGGACTCTGTGCTGACAGCTCAGAGCCCGGAGCCTGCTTTGGATTCTGTGTCTCTGACTCTCTCTGCCCCTACCTGGCTCATGCTCTTTTCTCTCTGTCTCTCAAAAATAAAATAAATGTTAAAAAAAAAAAAAAAATGAATGAAGTCAGGAAGCTGACAGGGGGCACTCTCAAGCCCTATCACTTCTCAACTGCAGACCCTACAGGAAGAGACACACCTTACATGTGGATACTTCTTTACTATCCCAGCAGGAGGAAGGCTTTCCTCCTCCCCCGGCAACAGCTTAGTCAAGGAGAGACTGTCACAGCTCAGCCAATGAAAAGCCACTATACTTCAAACTCCCAGTTTACTCCAATGGACTTTTTGTTTGTTTGTTTCTTTATTTATTAAAAATGTTTATTTATTTTTGAGACAGACAAGCAGGGGAGGGGCAGAGAGAGACAGAGACACAGAATCCAAAGCAGGCTCCAGGCTCTGAGCTGTCAGCCCAGAGCCTGATGCGGGGCTTGAACTCACGAACTGTGAGATCATGACCTGAGCCCAAGTCACTAGTTTAACCAGATGAGCCACCCAGGCACCCCAATGGACTTTTTGTTTATAAGAGTCCCTCCAATCTCCCCCTTTTCTCAATAACAAAGCATTCCTCTTCTTTGTTCTGTGGACTTGCCTCTATGGTTTTGCCATAGGTTGTTTGTCCCCGATTGCAATTCCCTGCCTTCCTGAACAAGCCAATTTTTGCTGGTAAAATAACTGGCAGTTTTATTTTTAAGGTTAAAGTTGTCATGAGCATCCATTAAAATATATATTTGAATTTTTTAAATAAAATAACATTTTATGATTTAAAAATAATGCATATTTGTGATTAAATTTTTATTTATTTTTCTTTTATAATTATTAACTTTTTTAACATTTATTTATTTTTGAGAGACAGAGAGAGGGCAGGGGAGGGGCAGAGAGGGGAGAGAGAATTCCAAGCAGGCTCTGCGCTGTAAGAGCAGAACCCGATGTCGGGCTCAAACTCACAAACCGTGAGATCATGACCTGAGCTGAAATCAAGAGTCAGCTGCTTAACTGACTGAGCCACCCAGGTGCCCCTATAATTATTCTTTTAAAACATAACTTATTTTTAGGGTGGAGTGAATTTTGTTGTCGTCGTTGTTGTTTTGTTTTAGTAGGCTCTATGCCCAAAGTGGTGTTCAAACTTAGAACCCCTAGATCAAGAGTCACATGTTCTACTGACTTAGCCAGTCAGGATCATCTGTGGTTAAATGTTTAAAGAAAATTACAGAAATACAGACACATACAGATGAAAATAAAAAATCATCATTTATTTCATCACCATGACATATGGAGTCTCAGCTTTTTAAAATACAACATTTAATTTATCTTACTAGAATTTAATAGAAGAAAAAGAACTGAAGTGAAACCAAAGTCTCCCTTTGCCTCCCTCAAATTCTTTCTTTCTTTCTTTCTTTCTTTCTTTCTTTCTTTCTTTCTTTCTTTCTCTCTTTCAGTAGACTTCATGCCCAGTGCAGAGCCCAGTGTGGGGCTTGAACTCACAACCCTGAGATCAAGACCTGAACTGACTGAGATCGAGAGTTAGACACTTAATTGACTGAGCCACCCTGGTGCCTCCCTTCTATAGCTAAAAAGAGATTCTGAAATAGTAAGGATGGGAACCCTGTGGGTTTTTTTTTTCACTTTTATTTTTTTATTATTATTTTAATTTTTTTAATTTTTTTTTTTTTTTTAAATTTTTTTTCGACGTTTTTTATTTATTTTTGGGACAGAGAGAGACAGAGCATGAACGGTGGAGGGTCAGAGAGAGAGGGAGACACAGAATCGGAAACAGGCTCCAGGCTCCAAGCCATCAGCCCAGAGCCTGACGCGGGGCTCGAACTCACAGACCGCGAGATCGTGACCTGGCTGATGTCGGACGCTTAACCGACTGCGCCACCCAGGCGCCCCCTAATTTTTTTAATTTTTAATTTTATTTTTTATTTTTTTAAATTTACCTCCAACTTAGTTAGCATATAGTGTAACAATGATTTCAGGAGTAGATTCCTTAATGTCCTTTACCAATTTAGCCCATCCCCCCTCCCCCACAACCCCTCCGGTAACCCTCAGTTTGTTCTCCATATTTATGAGTCTCTTCTGTTTTGCCCCCCTCCCTGCTTTTATATTATTTTTGTTTCCCTTCCCTTATGTTCATCTGTTTTTTCTCTTAAAGTCCTCATATGAGTGAAGTCATATGATTTTTGTCTTTCTCTGACTAATTTCGCTTAGCATAATACCCTCTAGTTCCATCCACGTAGTTGCAAATGGCAGGATTTCATTCTTTTTGATTGCCGAGTAATACTCCATTGTATATATATACCACATCTTCTTTATCCATTCATCCATCAATGGACATTTGGGCTCTTTCCATACTTTGGCTATTGTTGCTAATGCTGCTATAAACATGGGGGTGCATGTGTCCCTTCGAAACAGCACATCTGTATCCCTTGGATAAATGCCTAGTAGTGCAATTGCTGGGTCGTAGGGTAGTTCTATTTTTAGTTTTTTGAGGAATCTCCATACTGTTTTCTAGAGTGGCTGCACCAGCTTGCATTCCCAGGGAACCTTGTGTTTTTGATTAAACTTTGTTTACTTAATAGCTATAACTTTAAATTTCCATGTAATAAAACCTTGTCACCTGCCAAATGAAAATCAGAAGACAACTGTCATGGCTAAGTAGACAGTAAACACACACATACACTTTAAAAAAGATTTATTGAACAGAATAAGGATTTAAACCTGAACCTATTAGAAGAAAGCAATTGAGAAAGGCTGATCCAAGAAAAGATCCAATAAAAGTGACAGATTGCTTGTAGGGATTAAAAAAAAAAAAAAAAAGACATCCTGTGAAAATACTTATTCCTGCTAGTTTAAACCCAACAAAGTCAATCGTGAATTCAGAATATTAATCTTACTTCTCTATCCATTTTTTTTTTTGTCCAATAAGGGATGGGCAGTTTCATACTTGTTAAAAAACAAACAAACAGCACTTTGCTATGCTTCAAACATGTACATTCAAACACCTTGCTGAATGACCTGAGACCCAGGGGAATCTTGTAACGTTTTGGACTTACTTGAAATCAGATTCCTACTATCTGTGATACCGAATTTAAGGGTGACCATGTGCAAACACGGTTTGACAATCTGCTTTGTGAGCCAGCTAGACCATAAATCAGAATCTCACCTTATTTGATACATTCTTTTTTCCTGCCCTTTTATTTACTTCAATTTTCACTCAGAGAGACCTGTGGAACTTGCATTTGAGTGGCATGGCTCTCCTGTGCCAGGAAGGCAATAAAGTCAGCTTTGTTTTAGACTATTTGGTGATTTTTGTTTCTCACTGTTTAAATCACAATCATTTGTCCAAAATCATGTGCATTTTAGCCTGACCATGATTTTCCAGTGTAGCTTGTATCTCACTCTTCACCCCACCTCCCTCCGCCAATTTTTTTTTAATGTGTATTTATTTTTGAGAGAGAGAGACAGAGAGAGACAGAGAGAGAGTGTAAGCAGGGGAGGGGCAGAGAAAAAGAGGGAGACACAGAATCTGAAGCAGGTTCTAGGATCTGAGCTGTCAGCACAGAGCCCAATGAGGGGCTTGAACTCACAAACCGGTGAGATCATGACCTGAGCCAAAGTTGGATGCTTAACTAAGCCACCCAGGTGCTCCTTAACTTCCACCAATTTTCTTAACTACATTCTCCTTTTTTGGCAGAGAGTCTTGTATCTTCACTTAAAAAAAATTTTTTTTTTAATGTTTATTGTTGAGAGAGAGAGAGAGAGAGGGAAAGAGAGAGTGTGTGAGTAGGGGAAGGGCAGAGAGATGGAGCACAGACACTGAAAAGGCTCCAGGCTCTAAGCTGTCAGCACAGAACCAGATGTGGGGCTTGAACCTACCAGCTACAAGATCATGACCGGTGCCGAAGTAGGACGCTTAACTGACTGAGCCACCCAGAAGCCCTTATCTTCACTTTTAAGGATTTTCAGATTTTTACTTACTTAATTTGCACAATGACATCTATTTCTTTCTTACAGTTTTTGTCCCAAAGACAGCTAATATCCAATTCTGGTTTTGACAGATTGTATTGTAAGTCTGGTGAATAGCTGTTAGGTTGGATTTTTTTCAAACATTTTCTTGCTTTAGTTCCACCGTTCTTGGCTCTTTCTTTCTTTCTTTCTTTCTTTCTTCTTTTTGAGAGAGAGAGAGGGCACAAGTGAGTGAGGGGCAGAGAGAGTGATGAGAGAACCCCAGAAAAGTCCATTGGGGTTACCTGAAGCAGGGCTGGAGCTCACCCAATTCGGGACTTGAACTCACGAACTGTGAGAACATAACCTCGGCAAAAGTCAGATGCTTAATGACTGAGCTACACAGTCACCTGTTTCTTTTTTCCTGCTAGTCTTTCCCCTGGACTCCTTTATCAGTTTTGGAGTACTTTCTCAAGTGGTTTTCTTCAGAGGGAGTGTATAAGAGAAAGTTTCAGAGTCCTTGAAATATATCTTTTGTCCTCACATTTGCTTAACAGTATGGCTGGAGAGGGACTTTCCTTTCAGAATAATTTCTTCCATACAAAGTTTCATGTAAGAAACAGAATTTTTATTATTTTAACAATTGGTGTCAGAATTCATTTAAGGGAGGGGACTGTTTAAAGGATGGGAAAATATATACTGTTAAGTTCTTGTGGATAGAAGAGAATGGCAGGAGTGTTTGGGAGAGACCAGGGAGAAAAGGATATCAGCCACACTGCTCATTATGAGACAAGGCTGGAGATTTGAACTGGTTCCAAGAGAGCAGAGGATTGGAGGGGGTGCCTGTCTAATGCCCAGGATGTAGTGAAATATATGGCTGATGTGGTGCTTTTGAAGAAATACATCCATAAATTCTTTAATACTCCTGGGGCACATGGGTGGCTCAGTTGGTGAAGTGACTGAGTTGGTTAAGTGATCAAGAGTCAGTGACTCTTGATCTCAGCTCAGGTCTTGATCTCGGGGTTAAGAGTTCACACCCTGCATTGGTCTCCGCACTGGGCGTGGAGCCTATTTAAAAAATAACAACAACAATAACAAATTCTTTAATACTCCTCTCTTCAAGAGATAGGACTTAGTTCTCTTAAGTGTGGACTAGACTTGGTGATTTGTTTCTAATGAACAGAAGATAAAATAGAAGTAATGGTATGTGACTTTGGCACTGTGGCTTCTGTTTTGATTACAGGATCTCCTCTTTCTTGGAATTCTTGCTCTGGGGGAAGCCACATAACCACATAGAAGTCTGACTATCCTGAGACTGCCATGCTGAGGCGAAGCCCAAGCCAGTCATGTGGAAAGGCAGCGTCACAGAAAGTAACCCAACCTGCCTCCAGCTAGCCAACTGTTCTCAGCTTAGGTGCCATGCATAGACATGAGGGAGTCATCTTGGTCATTCCTGACCTAGAAGATACATCACAGAGAACAACTGAGGCCCCAGACAGATGGCCCTAGGTGAGCTGTTTCAGCCATCTATAGCCATATTAGGCACTCCAGTTGCCTAATATGTCTCAGATATCTAAGCACAGAGATGAATCATCCATCCTATATTCTGCACAATTCTGACCCTATAGAATCATGAGTATATTAAATGGTTGTTATTTTATACTATGAAGTTTTGGGGCGGTTTGTTACATAATAATAAACAACTGGAATAATCACACAATTATAAATGTTAAACTAACTCAGGCATTCTTTTTTTTTTTTTTTTTTTTTTTTAATTTTTTTTTTCAACGGTTTTTATTTATTTTTGGGACAGAGAGAGACAGAGCATGAACGGGGGAGAGGCAGAGAGAGAGGGAGACACAGAATCGGAATCAGGCTCCAGGCTCTGAGCCATCAGCCCAGAGCCTGACGCGGGGCTCGAACTCACGGACCGCGAGATCGTGACCTGGCTGAAGTCGGACGCTTAACCGACTGCGCCACCCAGGCGCCCCAGGCATTCTTTTTTAAAATCTATTTCTTTTTATTATTTAAAAAAATTTTTTTTAATGTTTATTTATTTTTGAGAGAGAGACAGAGTATGAATGGGGGAGGAGCAGAGAGCGAGGGAGACACAGAATCTGAAGCAGGCCCCAGGCTCTGAACTGTCAGCACAGAGCCCGACATGGGGTTCGAACCCATGAACCGTGAGATCATGACCTGAGCTGAAGTTGGATGCTTACCGACTGAGCCACCCAGGCGCCCCTAAACTAACTCAGGCATTCTTAAAAATATCTTTACTGGGGCACCTGGGTGGCTCAGTCAATTGAGGGTCCGACTTCAGGTCACAATCTTGTAGTGTGTGGGTTTGAGCCCCGCATCAGTCTGGTTGCTGTCAGCCTGTCAGCATGGAATCTGCTTTGAATCTCCTGTCTCCCTCTCTCTGCCCCTCCCCGGCTTACACTCTCCCATAAATAAATAAATCTTAAAAAATATATATTTGCTAAACTTTTTTTTTTTTTTTTTTTAATTGCAGGAATAACACCTGTTTGTTGTATCACATTCAAATATAGGAGTATTGTTTAGGGTTGGGACCTTGTGGTACTTATCTCCATGGCTTCAGTACCTAGCTTAAGGCCTGGACTTCCAGAAGCGTGATAAATTTACTGGATAAATGATTCTTGCCTTCCTTTTCTCATCTCCTTCCTTACTACCTTCCCTCTCACATTCAAAAGATCAAACCCTAAAAGTTCTGAAATGGTGCACCAGGGGTCGTTTTAGCTGCTCTGGGGGCCAAGGGATAATCAGACCTCATGAATGGTGGGCTGGCCAGGTCTCAGGAGAGGGGTGCTGGCTGTCTCTATTCCAAGCCCCTCTGAGCACCCCTCTTGGTTAGAGGTTAGGTTGTGGATTACACGAACCAAACTCTCCCAAGATTTTCTAGAGTAACAGATTTGGGGATATAACAGCTCAACTACAATGTTATGAGGCATTTGAAGGGGGGAGAAATTTCTGGATGACAGCAGGCTGTCTGGCTTTGGGCATGTCACCCATTCTCTGGCCTCACTTTTCTCTTTATGAGTCCCCTTTGCCAAAGCCCAGCCTGGGAAAAACCTGAGGTCATTAAAAGTGGGGTCCAGCAATCTCCCCAAATACCAAGAACAAGTTCACCCCTCCAATGCTTCAAATTCTTTAGAAAATGTGGGCTGACACTGTGGAAAGGACAAGCTACAAAACAGTCCGTACAGAGTGTTCTCTGTTCGTAACTTTATCTGGTCTCTCTGCATAGAACCAAGCTGGGGGAGGCTGTTTGCCAATATGTTATCTGTGGTTATCTGAGGGGGTGGGAGGAAATTATTCCTGGTAATTTTTATTTTCTTTTTGGTGTGCCTCCAGATGTACTACAATGAATATCTATTACTTTGCATAATCAAGAAATTAAAAAAAAGTTTTTAGTAGACAATTTGGCATGTGTTCTTTGTCATGCTCAGTAGGTACACAAGCTCTTCTAGGTAGAAGTGAAAAAAGAGAGGGAGCCCTGTTAGAGGAGACTGTGATGTTTTCTAATGTATTAGCTTTCTTTCCATTGCTGTGTAACAAATGAGTTAGGGACTTAGAGCAGCACACATTTATTACCTCACGGTTTCTGTGGGTTGAAAGTCCAGGCATGGCTTGGCTGACTCCTCTTCTCAAGGACTCACAAGGCACCAGCCAAAGTGTTGGCCAGACTTCATTCTCATCGAGAGGCATGAATGGGGAAAAACCTGTTCACAAAGTCACTAAGGTTGTTAACAGAATTCAAGGCTGTAAGATCGAGGGCCCCAGCTTCTTCCTTTGTCTGGAGGCCACCCTTTGCTCCTAGAGGCTGTCTGTAATTTTTGCCATGTGGGCTTTCCCAACATGGCCACTTACTTCAACAAATCAGCAAGAAGAGCTGGTAGAACAATTTTGCTAGCAAGATGGGGTTTTATATAATGCAATGAAATCACAGAGGGACATCCCATCACTTTTGCCAGATGCTATTGGTTAGAAGCAAATCACAAGTCCCACTTCAGGGGGAAGTCCAACTGAAGCCCAATGGATTGCTCAAAGGTGTTGTTATGAACTGAATGTTGTGTGTTATGAACAGAATCGTGTGGAAGCCTTAACCCCTGGCATGGCTGTATTTGGAGATGGGACCCCTACAGAAGTAAGAGGAGGCACCAAAGATCTCACTCTGTCCTCTCACACACACATTGAGGAAAGGCCATGTGAGGCTGTTGCAAAAAGGTAGTCATCTGAAAGCCAGGAGGAGAGCCCTCACTACAAACCAAATTGGCAGGTCACCC
This sequence comes from Panthera onca, assembly GCF_046562875.1. Classification (NCBI taxonomy): domain Eukaryota; kingdom Metazoa; phylum Chordata; class Mammalia; order Carnivora; family Felidae; genus Panthera; species Panthera onca. The sequence goes on from NC_138350.1 coordinate 21,011,554, forward strand.
TGATCTCAGACTTCCAGCCTCTACAACTGTGAGAGAATAAGTTTTTGTTGAGTAGACCATCCAGTCTGTGGTATTCTCTTATGGCACCCTGAGCTAAGACAGGTGTGAACGCCAGAAGGCACTGATCATAGTGGGGGCACCTTAGAGTTTGTCTGCCACAGTTAATATTGTGAAGTTGGCTGGAATTTTAAGTAAAAATTCCCAAAGCTTCTAGGTAACACACAGGATGTTAAAAAATGCAGACTGTTCTCAGTTTCTCATTCTGTAGGCCAGTGTGTGGCCTGGGAAGTTTTAATGAGCTTTCTCATGGTGACTCTAATGCTGGGGTAGGGAGACCACAGTTGAAGGTTAGAGTCAACAGCTTCAAATCCCCAGCCCTGCCATTTCTTATCTATAGGACCTGAGATCAGTGACTTCTCCTTTCAGCCAAAGTTTCTTAATCTGATATAATGTGGCAAGTTACTGAAATAAAAAAAAAACAACACCCTTTAATGTCAGTAGTTCCTTTCTGCAGCTGAGCCCTAGCAAAAGGAGGCTGGAATTTCTGCCTTATACCCCCATCCCCTTAGTGTTTAATGTTTCAAGGCCATGGAAAATTTGAAATCAGAAGGGGGACAGGATTTGGAACATGTTCAAACATGGAAGTGACCTGGGTCTTGCTTGTCCTTGCATTGCTTCTTTTTGGGGGGAACTGAAATAAACCACTGGCAGTGAAGAAGGGGAAGGTCCAGGTGTATGTCTGAGGAACTGAGGTAAGGGCCAGTGTCCCTGGGTACCAAAAGGAAAAGAAGTCCTCAGCCATAATGTCATGAGAAGGCAGAGAAGCCTCCATGTGGGGCCTGTTTTCTGACATTACAAAGAGTCCATGGCTGGGGTGGGGCTGTATGTGGGCAAGCTGACTCAGGGCAGTATTAAACGACCTATAGAGAGATAAAGACTGAAGGAACTTTTTGCACTAGGGCTAGGGAATAAAACTCACACCAGAAAGGTGTCAAATTAGATGATGGTGTAAACTGCAGAGCACAGCACCTGGCACGAACTAAAGGTTTTTTCTTAAATGAAAGTTATTATTCTATTATGTGAAAATCTCCTGGTTTGAATGCCTATAAAACTCTTACCTCCGTTATTTATCCACCACCATGGGTCCCACTGATTTCCAGGCTGAAAGAGATCTGTCATTTAGAGGATGGGGTTTTGGTTAGAAATCTGAGTAGAAGACCACCTACAAGCTGAGGGATTCAGGTTTTCCTCCTCTGTAATGACTAGAATATTCTGAGTATTAACTGAGTTAACAGGCAGAGGGCTTAGTTCCATTCTTAGCACTAATAAATGGTAATTACTAGTACATATTATAATATTGATATACCAAATGCTGTCCAGAATTGGCAGACTGAGTGGCATGGATGTGTTTCAGGCTGTTAACCAAAGGGTATTTGAGAGAAATATACCACCAGAACCAGATTCCTGGGCATGGGGCCTGCATGCATATTTAGGACCCCATACTTAGGAGAGTCCTGTGCTCAGGAGGGCCTCACATTGGCTTAATGCTCTGCTGCTGCCATCTTGAAATTCTTTTTTTAAAAAATGTTTATTTATTTATTTATTTTTGTGGGGGGGAGGGACAGAAAGAGAGGGAGAAAATCCCAAGCAGGCTCTGTGCTGTCAGTGTAGAGCCCAATATGGGGCTCAAACTCACAAACTGTGAGATCACGACCTGAGCTGAAATCAAGAGTCAGATGCTTTACCCAACTGAGCTACCTAGGCACCCTAAGCCATCTTGAAATTCTTAATAATTTTTGAACAAGGTCCTTTGTCTTCTCATTTTGCACTGGGGTCCACAAATTATGTAACTGGACCTGTAACACCACATTTTGACTCAAGTTCATAGTAGTAACCTGCATATAGTTTTCAAATTTTTTACAGCCATTTTTCTTATGTCTCTATATATCTTGAGCACCTTCCTCCATAAAAAATTTCACAAGGTAGGGATAGAAGGTGGACACAATAGGATTAGGAAAAGGGGGAGAACCAGAGGGGGAGAGTATGTGAGGATCTTCTCCATATCAACTTGGTACACAGAGATGTGTAAAAGGAAGTTGGTTTCTTGAAAGGCCCATATGTGAGGAACATGGAAGCTTGACTCAAATTTTCTAAGTGGAAGAAAGACCAGAATGAGAGAAGCAAGGGAGGCGGAACAAGCAGGTTCTGCTTCTCCCTCTTAGGCCCAAGGATAAGCACAGAAAGTAAAGCCAAAAGTACCTACTTATCATAAAACAGGTCCAAACAGGCAAGGTCTGGCTCTGGAGGACAAAATATGATTAGAGTGGGGCTCTTTGCTTAAAAGAGGGGACTGGGAGAGGTATCTAGGCAAAAAGCCATAAATATAGCCTGAGCCCTCGTTCCCTTTTTGGGTGCCCAAGGCCCGAGGAAACAGCAATCCATTTGGCGAAGCGCTAAAAAAAAACTTGGTATCAACTTGCTTGTCAGCCAAGGCCAAGGATGCTTGCTTTTATAGACTTGAGGTTTCTTGAAATTTTCCACATTTACTTTTGATTACTGAAAGATTTCCCATTATTAGAGAAAATGAAATATCTCAGAGTGGCTAGGGGTTTTGCTTTGGGGCAGGGAGTGATAGGAAGAAGCCATGTAATTAGATCCTCTGTAGGGACCACAGGAGGTTTGATGGTCTCCTGCCACAGGCTGCCTTTCATGGAGACCCCAGCTGAGCCCTGCCTTTGGGATGGCTTTCTGGGCTGTCTCAGCTCAGTGGTGATGGCGGCAGATATGTGTGGGTGGCCTTGGACTCTAATTTCATGCTTGTTTTGTCATAAACTTTTCAAAATTTGTGGTATAACTGATCACATTGTAAAATGAATTTTGTAACATACACACAACAATATACTTCAGCATAATTGTGCTGGTCACAATGCAACCAAAGGATTTAAACATATTAATTCATAGTACGCTACAGGCAATGTGTTCTGAAGATGGGACAGAAGTTAACACCATCTTGAGGACTGTAGTCATTATCTTTTGACCATGTCAGGAAATCTTTGTGGTAAGAGTGAAGTGGGCTTGATGGTCCTCCTATCATCCTCTCCCTCCCTCCCACCAATTCCGCAGTCTTTGAAGCCCTGATCTGTGTATATCTCCAGAGTCCTGGACCATCTAAAACAGCATCTGAAGTTGAATACCTTCTCTGGGAAAACTATTTTTTCCCCAAATCCAGACAGTCCCAGACATCTTCTGAACTTGAGAAATCAGAGTTCCTGTCCAAAGAAGCCAAGCATTGAGTCAGGCAAACGTAGCTGGATGTTTCTGTTCTGTTGCTTTTGCCCCAGGAGAATGACAATAACGAGCCTGGGGCTTCCCGAGGCCCCTCAGTGCTTGCCACTTGATGAAATTTGGCTTTGGCCAATTTTCCCTGACCTAATGACTAGGTCTGATTTCAGCTACTTTCCTTAAGATTCGAAGTCCTGGCAGTCCAGGATGGCAACCTGGGATAAAGCCATAGGTCTTCTGGGATAGTCAGAATTATACCTGAACAGAAAACAGAAAAATACCTTTTATTCTTGTTGGTGTGAATGATCAGGATTCTTAACTGTGACTTAAACCTGCTTGTTGTTGTTGTTGTTTTAAACGAGGAGCAGTTGGGAGTGCTGAGTCTCAATGTGACAGTGAAGTGGTGAGCCACTCATCTGTCTGGAGCATGCCCAGACTGGCCACCTGCTCTGACAGGTGAGGAAGAACATGTTTCTATCAATGAGAATTGAGCCTCCTTAATCCAGGCTTTCTGCCACATTTGCTAACAGGCCAGCTGGCATGGGTGGCATCCAAGGACCTCAGCTCACAAAAGAAATGGAATGTGACATGTTTTGCTGCCACCAGCACTCCCAAGAGTGATAGGGCAAATAAGTAAGGAATTGATTTTTCTTATAAAAGAGATTGAATATGATGGCATGTATGCCATTGACACTGGCAAGTTGAGATTAAAAAGATGGCAGGGGAATGGCTGGCTGGCTGAGCTGAGAGGCTTCCAGGCTATTGTTGCCTTAATGTTACTACTAACAACAACTGCCATTTACTAAGGGCTTATTGGGTGCCAGGCACTGTGCTCAGTACTATGTGTCCCAATCCTCACATTCTTTGAGATTGGGACTGTTGCTATTCTTCCTTTTATGAATAAAGAAATTGGCTCAGAGAGGTTAAGCAGCTTGCCAGTGTCTTCAGTTCTGCCAACGCAGAAACTTCTGTGGCTCAATCTACTGGAGTTAACAGGTTCTAAGTTTCTGCCTCTTATGGACTGATCTCATAATATTTTCTAAACATTACATGTCAGGTGCTGGTAATAAATTGAAATGGGATGGCTTAGTTAGGACTTTGTCCATTTCATGAAAAGAGAAGACAACTCAAATGAAATAGGTGAAAGTTGGATTTACTGGCTTGCAAAAAAAGGCCAGGGTTAGTTTAGCTTCAGGAATGGCTGGACCCCGGGGGGACAACAATATCTTTGAGGATGCTCTTTCTTAGGCCCCTGTGCATGTTCCATTCTCAGGCAGTCTCCTTAAGGTAGCAAGATGGTTACCAGCAGTACCAGACTGATAGCCTTACAGTTCTAAATTTGGTGGATCCAAAACAAAAAGAAATGCCTTTCTCCATTGTTTAAACACCCCCGCCCCCATCCTCTCACCTCTCAGAATTAACTTATAGTTTCTATACGATTGGTTTGGCTTAGATCATGTGTTCATCCCTTACGTAAATACCCTCATCAAGGGGCTGCAGGGCTCTGGTCAGTAAGTCTTGGTTATGTGCTCACCCTGGAGCCAGGGGTGGTTAGCATACAAAAAGTTCTGGAGGGAAATTCAAAAGAAGTGGCGATGGATAATGAGAATACAAAAGCAAGAGATGTCTACAGCAGTGGGAACTCCGGGAGCATAAAGAATGGGCACCTGGCTAATAAAGCAACTGATTATGATGGGAGACACATGCCTAGTTCTTGACCTGACCAGTCATCCACCTAGGGCACTGCACTTTTTGTCAGTCCAGCTAGGGGGCAGATTGCTTCGGTAGCATAAAAATTAGAACAGATGGATTAAGAAGGTACTAAGAAATATTCCCATCAAAGTATTTGTGGGCAGATTAGGTTCAGCTGTGAAGGAGAGAAAACCTCAATCACCAATTAGGTAAAGAGGATAGAAGCTTCTCTTATAAACAAAGCCCAGAGGTAAACAGTTCAGGCGTATGGTGGCTCCATATTCATCACAAACCTAAGCTCCTTCTAGCTTGTTGCTCCATCACCATTCACACACAGCTCCTTCTCCTTCATAGTCTATGACATGCTCAAGTTCCAGCCACCAAGCCCACATTGCAGTCAGCAGAATGGAAGGAAGAGATGGGCACACATTCTTTTATGGACAAGTTGCAGCAGTTGCTCATGCCCTATTGGCTAAAATGTAGTCAGTGGGCTATACCTACATGCAAGGGAGGCTGGGAAATGTGTTTATTCTGGGCAGAACAGACACAAGGAGACAACCAATCTTTGTCAGAACGTGGCACCTTAATGAACAGCTCTTTGTTGCACAGAGTGGCCTATCCAAAGGCTAAGGACCTGTCACCTGGAAACCAAGCACATTCAAAAAGCAACCCTAAATATGTAAAATGTAACTAACCATATTCTTTGTTGCCCTTTGAGGATCATTCTTCAATTAGCATATTTTAATTACAAAATGTCCAGTTGCAATTTAATTGCTTCTTTAAAAAATATATTTAGGGGCGCCTGGGTGGCTCAGTCGGTTAAGCGTCCGACTTCAGCTCAGGTCACGATCTCACAGTCTGTGAGTTCGAGCCCCGCGTCGGGCTCTGGGCTGATGGCTCAGAGCCTGGAGCCTGCTTCCGATTCTGTGTCTCCCTCTCTCTCTGCCCCTCCCCCATCCATGCTCTGTCTCTCTCTGTCTCAAAAATAAATAAAAACGTTAAAAAAATTTTTTTTTAAAAATATATTTAAATTGGGGTGCCTGGGTGGCTCAGGTGATTAAGCATCTGACTTCAGCCTAGGTCATCATCTCACCGTTCCCGGGTTTAAGCCCCACCTTAGGCTCTGTGCTTACAGCTTGGAGCCTGTTTCGGATTCTGTGTCTCTTTCTCTTTCTCTTCCCCTCCCCCACTCACGTTCTGTCTCTCTCTCTCTAAAATAAATAAACGTTAAAAATTAAAAAAAAATACATATATATATAATTTCTTATAAAGGAGTTCGTTTTTTATTTTAAAAAGGCATATATTTCCCACAACTAGTGAAACAATGCCAATATGTAGAAAGTACTAAATTTCTTCAAACTCTTCAGTTTACACCGAATAGTCTGTTGTGTGTCCACCTTTCTTTCATGATCATTTATTCACTGAGACATTTGTAGGTTTTGTTTTCACAAAAAGGGGCTCACGATATACATTATTCTGTAACTTTGTCTTTTCACTTAAACATATCATGGACATGCCACAAGAGCTAGAAATCTCACTTATTCTTTTATATAGCACCGTAAATACTCCAGAGTGTAGCTGTTCTATAAATGATTCAACCATTCCCCTTTGATGGACTCTCAAATTGTTTCCATTTTTCTGTTACCACAGGCTGTGTTGCAGCTAATGTCTCCTACTGATGTCCTTGTATCTCAGTGCTTTTAGTTCTTTGAGACAGTTTTTCAAAGTGGGACTGCTAGGTTAAAAGATGCATTTAAAAATTGTAATTGATATGGCCAGATTATTTTAAAAGACTGGAACAATCCACATTCGCACCAACAATGTACAAAGTTGTCATTTGTCCTAATTATTGCCAGCACTGATCATTGTTTTTAAATTTTGCATCTGATTGACAGGTGACCAATGGTACTGGGTTTTGACTTACATTTCACTGACCATGTGTACACTTGATCCGCTTTCATATGCTTATTGAAATGCCAGAGAGAATAATGGTTTGAAGCATGGACTCAAGAGTCAAATTACTTGGGTTTGTGTCATAGCTCAAGACGTGGGACTACCTATTGTATGACTTGGGCAAGTTACTTTACTCCTCTGAGCCTGTTTTCTTAGCTGTAAAATAAAGACATTACCTATCTCCAAGGGTAAATAATACTTGTAAAGTGATTGAAACAATGTTTACCGCATAGCAAGTTCTAAATAAATGGTTAGTGATAATTATTGTTGATCTTTTAGATTTCTTGCATTGCTATTGGGATGACTGTTTTGTAGTAATCAATACATAGGAATTCTCTGTATACCAGGGATATTAATCCTATTTCTGTCACTTGTGTTGGAAAATTTTTCCCATCTGTCAGGTGTCTTTTATAGAACCAAGACTTGTTCTCCCCAAAGTTGCTCATGTAGTCAAATATGTCTATAATTTCCTTGAGGGCTTCTAGATTTTGTTTTGCTTATGATTCCCCATCATAAGATTACAAAGTCTCTTAAAAATGCTTCCAATATTTCATCTTAACATTTAAATTTGTAGTCCCTCTGGCATTGTGTATCTTTTGAGTCAGGGATTTGGTTGCGTTTTAGGCATTTACTGTAGTTCTATATAGTAGTAACATATGATATTTAATTTAGAAACTTCATGGAAAGAGATATTTGGAAGAAAATATAGTATTCACAGAAATAGGTAATCAATTGGGTAGTTTTTTTTTTTAAATCTTTTAATGTTTATTTTTAGGAGAGAGACACAGCACGAGTGGGGGAGGGGCAGAGAGAGAGAGAGAGAGAGAGAGAGAGAGGGAGACACAGAATCTGAAGCAGGCTCCAGACTCTGAGCTGTCAGCACAGGTTCGAAGCGGGGCTCAAACTCAGACTGAGAGCATGACCTGAGCTGAAGTCAGACGCTTAACCAACTGAGCCACCCAGGTGCCCCAATTGGGTAGTTCTGAATACCAATGGGTTTTGATTTTATTCTTTTAATGGAATCTTCTCTTTACATACAGGGAATCCGGGGCACCTGGGTGGTCAGTTAAGTGTCTGACTTTGGCTCAGGTCATAATCTTGCAGTTCTTGGGTTTGAGCCCTGTGTCAGGCTCTGTGCTGACAGCTCAGAACCTGGAGCCTGCTTTGGATTCTGTGTCTCCCTCTCTCTCTCTGCCCCTCCCCTGCTGTGCTCTGTCTCTCTCAAAAATAAATAAATAAATAAATAAATAAATAAATAAAAGAAACCACATGGAATCCTTTTTTCATATGAAATATTATAAGAAACTCCAATATATGAAGTTCAGCAGTTCCTGTTTGAAGTGGTGAAAGATAAAAGGCTTGAGTTAAGATAACAAAAAGCCTTGTAAACATGGATAAAGTTCCAGAATAAAAATTGAGATTTTATTCTGAAACAATTGGAGAACCATTAAAAGGTTTTAGGCAGGGAGTGACTCAATCAGATCTGCATATCAAAGATTACTCCAGCTGCTCTGTAAAGAACAGACTATAGTAGGACAACAGCAGAGACAGTGACACTAGAATGGCATCACAGTAGTCCTAGCAATAGATACATTGGACAAGGATGATAGAAGCAGACAGTTTTAAGGTATATTTATTTACATGATACACCAAGAGAGCTTAATGACTAACAGGGACGTCTGGGGTGACAGGGGAGAAGGAAGTGACAAGAATAATTCCTGTGTTCTGGTTTGAGAAACAGGGTGGAGGGTGGTGCCATTTATCAAGAACAGAACACTAGAAGAGCAGATTTTGAGGGGGAAAATGATGGGGTCAGTGTGAAGTATCTGTGTGTTCATCAAGCAGAGGGACATCCAAATGCCAGGTGGACTTTCAGATCTAGAGCTCAGGAAATACATCTGGGCTGAAAATAGGACTCTGGAAGTTATCAACATATAGTTGGACACCAAAGCCATGGAAATTGAGATTTTTCAGAGTAGGGCAAGAAAGCCCAAGACATAGGAGGGGCACTGATTCACTTGGGGTTCTCTGACTGTAAGCAACAAAAATTGACCCTGGCTACAAGGGCCTCTGCATATGGTTATACAGGGATATCTTTCGCAGCCATATGTAACAGCCTGTACGACCAATGGAATTTATTGGAAGGATATAATAAGGCAGTTCCCAAGAATTAGAGAAGCTTAACATTCAAGAAAATCAGGAAATCTGGGCAACTGAGGAAGTCTCAGTAACATGAACTCATATGCCCCTTACAAATTATTTTCTGGTAGCATGGGAGAAGGGCAGTTTCCCAAAGGGAAGGTGAAGTGCTGCTTTCAAAGGAGGAAAAAGGCACTGGGCAGATGAATATAGCTGTCCATTATGTTACATCCTTTGGCTGTCCAGAACATGCATTCTTCAACATTAATAATTTTGGAAATGTTTCCATTCAATATACTGTAGAAAATGGATTCTTCTCCCCCAGGAGAGAACTTAAAAATAATTTCCACGTATCACATTCAGTGACAAACCTAAGATCTCTGGGTGATAGTCTCTTTCAGTTATTAAACTAAGATGTGCCTTGAAATGTACAACTTATGCATCTGCTGGCATATTTCACCATCACCAACACACCTGTATACATTAGTGAAAAGACACTGCCAGTAGAACAGCTTTCTTATCCATTTAAAATTGTTCTATTGTCAACAGCTACCTGGCTATCCAAATTTTGCTGTCACTAGGCACATGCTTGCAAATGACAAGGGGGAAGTACCTGTACTGGCTCCTTTGCCAATAAGAATTGTTCATTTCCCCCACCCTGGGACACAGAGCAAGTTTTTGCTGCTTGTATTTCAGTCTCAGTTCCAGATCTTCCATGTTCCTCAGGGTCTGAAGCTTAATTCCCTGGTATCAATTCCTGTTATCATTCAGTAATTTAGATGCAAGCAATACAAACCTGCTTTAGCTAACAAATGAAAAGGGAACATATTTTATGGATACATGGGGGTCTATAAAAATCAAAGTAAAACTTGGGATAGCTGGGCCTTGACAACAGGAACCAGGGAACCAAGAGGGATGTACTTGCACCAATTCTGATATAGTTTCCTTGGAACACTACCATCAGAATGACCCGGCTCCTGATTTTGGGTCACCTAAGATTCAAAAGTCATCCCAAAGAAAAGTGGGGATCTATCACTAAAGGAAAGGAGAAATGACTCAGGGGAGGCAAAAATCAATGGATGACCATTATACTAATATTTAAATGATGGGGAGAAGAAAAGTATCTACAGTGGAGCATAGCCAGAAAGGCAGGAAGAAAATGAGAAATGTCACAACACCTAAGGGAAAAAAGAGTGCCAAGGTGTGTTGGGAGCAGTCTGCTGGAAGTTCAGGTAAGAGGTACCATGTACTGGACTTTGCAATAAAAAGGCCACTATCGAACTTGACTGTAGTGAGATAAGAATAATCAAGGATTTCAAAGAAAATGTGATTTTTCCCCCCTTCTACCTACCCAGTGTGAACACTGCAATAGGCCTTAGTAGATCAATATCAGTTAAGAACTGGTGAATCACTGATAAACACTGATACTATGATATCCTGATAATCCAAATACACTCATTTAAAGAGATAGGCTTGGATAATTAAAAAAACAATTACTGAATTCTGAGTTCCTCAAACAAGGTACAATGACCTTGTCAGCTTCAGTACTGGATGATGAATATATTTACCTAAATATTCACTAACATGAAGATAGGTATTTTATATTTGACAAAATAGGCTTGGTGGTAAGTAACTTGCCAAAGTCAAACAATAAGCAATAAATTTAATTTTTAAAATTCTTTTATTTTAAATAAAGTTTAAAAGTAATGTGAGTAGTGTAAAATATTCAAATACAGAAATGTATAAAGTTGAAAGTCTCATGTAATCTACACTATTTGAAGAAAGCCATTAGTAGACTTTTCTATGCATCATAAACACAAATTTTTAAGTGAGTTCACACTATACATTTTTCTATTAATAGTTTCACTTAATATATCATGGCCATTTTCCCATGTCCATACACAATACATGTACTTTATTAATTTTAACAGACATGTAGATTTCCTTATATGGCTGAACCATATATTATTCAACAATCCTTTACGGATAAACACTTAGGTTTTCCTCTATATCTTTCTACCATGTAATTTTTATGCTTCTGTAGTAACTTAAACATTGTCACTTCTTGTTTCACTTTGTCTTCTGGCATGGAAAATAAATTTCAGTGTGGCCATGACCTCTAGTTTAATAAATATTTGGATTTGTCAAGTTTTGATATTGGTAGATAGTATTTAGTCAGGCTGACTCAATTTTAAACAATAGAAACCCAACTCGAAGTAACTTAAAGCAAAAAAGGGTATTTATTGGCTCACATAACTGAAAAGTCCATAGGGATAAACTAGCTTCAGGCACGGTTGGATCCAGGGGCATAAACATTGTCATCAGGACTCAAGTCTCTCCATCATTTGGCTCTGCTTTCCTTTGCACTGGCTTCATTCTCTGGCTCATTTGATATGGTGGGCCCTGTTGGTTAGAACTTTTCATACTACAAAGTCAAGCAATCTCAGTAAAGAGAGCTCCTGAGCCTCTCCTCCACAGTTCGGTAAAACTCCTAGGGCTGAGTATCACTGGACCAGCTTGAATCACACGGCCATTCCAGAACCAATTACTATGGTGAAGGAGATGGACCATGCTGATTGATCAGGTCTGAATTACATGTCCACCCAAGAAGCTTAAAGTTAGGCCAGACTGAACCATGTGGACTAGAAACAGGGAAGTGGTTCCAAGAAACATCAGAGTTGTTACAATGAGATGGAATGAATGCTGGTCAATCAAAAACAACTGATGCCAATGATAAGACCAGATACTAAAAAAGTTTAGTCTGTGTTCAGTAACAGCTGGCATTGTTACTTTCTTGACAATAAAAGTATTCTGAAAAAACGTCATGAGTAAGTTTGTCCTGTACTCAGGAAGCTTGTAATCCATTTGAATGGAATAATCATATCCAATAGCATACTTTGGATGATGCAATAAAGTTTCAATAAAAGTAAAACTCAGTGGCCATGAATCTGACAGCCCAACCATCTTGCTGACATGAAGCAGGACAACTAGCCTCCCACTGGCAAATAGTTCTGTGAGACTACTGAAGTCAGTGGTAAATTTTAAGTTCAGTGGAAAGCTCTTGTGTTTCTTTAGTCTTTTCCCAAGTTGAACTGGAACATTTCTGTCATCTATTATTGCAGAAAAGAGGAATGGACAGAGCTTGTAATCTGCTGTACTCCTTCAGATTGGGTAGAAAGGATCTCAGGTGCTGAAAATGATCAAATATATATAGGCATAGAGGCTTACTCTGCATTAAAAACAAAACAAAACAAACAAACAAAAAGAGGCTGCTGGTCAAGGAGTACATAGCATGCTCCTTCCAGTTATGAACAGTTAAGTCCTGGGGGCTGGGGGGGAGGTGAGGTGCAGGTTGCTTCTGTTCAAAATTCCCTGGTGGAACTGGGTGTAAGATAGGCTGATACCAGTTGTAGTCTTCTCAAGCACAGCCGGTCTGATTGCAACGTGTCAAAAAAGGCAGACGAGGGCTGAGTCAGGTAAACAGGTAAATAGAGTACCTTCAGCAGGGCTAGCCACACCAATAGCCAGGATGTGATCTGGAAGAATGGGCAGATTAATATCAAAGCTCTGTAAATTAGCTTTTACCCTGAGTCCTCCAGGGTTATTCCATAGGGTTGACTCTGGATACCATTTTCTGATCTTAAAGGGCCAGTCAGGTATAGCAGCTTTAATTTTCCTGTTTATCTGCCCAGGAACTTTCAGCTCAGTAGAAGGCTATATTCTCAATTCAGACTTGAGGTTCTGTTGAGGAGTCTATGCTACATCTGGGAATGACAAGGTTGGGAGAGCCAGATTCATCAAGGTTGGCCCTACTCTCTTTGGTAATCAAGTCTCCACCTTCTGAAACTCAGTCCATCTCTGAGAATCAGCTTATAAACAAGGCCTTAGATTGGTGGGTGGTGCTGCTGAGACTTATATTGAGATCTGAAGCAGGGAGATAGTAGGTAAGATCCTAGGTTTCAGTTTTAGGCTTTCTGCATTTTCAACTATCAATTCTTATACACAGAGTATATTAGACTCTTGAACAGATGATCATCCTCACCTTAAGCCCCTCATTTTGACAGGATTAAAGGGAATGACTGGCAGTGTAGATCAATGTCTTTTTCTGTAATGTACAGGAGAAAGAGAATTGAGCTGATGTTTTGAAGGTAGTAGAAAAATGGAGTCTGTAGATAACTTCTTATTAACAAACAATAGTTGTATATACAAGCAGCTAGTCATTAGATTTTTATTAGTTGAGGATGTGCAGGCCTTGTTTGATGATTTGTAGACAGAGTCATGTAATCAGGGTTAGTCTAAAGAGTAAGAGACAAAGATACAAAGAAATCATTCCCAACATTTAACCAGTGCATTCATTAAAGTAGTTGAGGACAGCTGCCCCTTAAGTAGACTGTGAAGTAAGAGAATCAGATTTTTCTCATGACAAAAATCGAAGTCTACTTGTTTGACATGATCTGGTCTGGGAGTTCATGAATTGAATCCATCCTGCAGAAACAGATAAGTGTCTTAATGCCTGAGAGTATCTCATAGCAAGGAATGAAGTCAGCCACTCTGAATCAGTGTAAAACAATATTGAGACAGATGAAATTCCATTAAAATATCCACAAGGACAAGACACTGTGGTCTTGTGACATTAGGAAGAAGCTGCAGGAAGCTCTTGAGTCTACTGATAAAATTCTTAGCTGCAGGCTTTGTAGATTTTTTTTCAAGTCAGTCTACATTTTCAGCAAAAAGGTAGATATGCAACTTGAGATGCCCAGCAAGCAAGCTCCATGGCCTGGTCAAAAGGTCTACCTCCAAATAATCCTAACACCTGTAGTTGATGGTACCTGACATCAAAAGGTCCATCATAAAAGAACATCTCTCATTGGTTAGAAGAAAATCTTCCAAAGGGTCACATTTAAAATCACATACATCAGAGGATGTTCAAAAATTGTCTCTTGTGGACCAGATGTTACCTGTAGTTAGAGCAGAATATTCATAATTTTGGAGCAGATATGCCAGTGATGGAGGAAATTTTGTTTTTTAAGGTTATTACCTCATTTATCCTGGAAACAGCAGTTAAACTGAATAAAAACCAAGGAGCAGTGTAACTGCCACTGGTTGAGTCATAGTGACTTGCAGTTTTGAGAATAACATGAATAACCAGGTACCTTTTTAGGTAATGTTGCCAGAATTTCAGTTCTGCTTTCATAGTTAATGGTTATCCCTTGCACACGAAGTAGAGTACCATGGCTGATGATGGGAGGTCCAATGTACAAGTTGGTCTTATATGGCCTCAACGAGGCATCATCAACTTTAGTACCAGCTTCAATACCTGGCGATTCAGGTATCCAGGAGATCAAGACTTCAAAGTTATGTATTTCAAGTACCACTAGAGCATGTGGTGTTTGTGATAGAAGTTGGGTAAGGGAGTGTGTCAGTGTAGAGTACGTATGCATTGCTCTCTCTGACTATATTGAATGCCAGGAATCACTCATTTGAAATCCATCTGGGGGTACAGGGCTGTTAATCTAGGTCCATTTGATACCACTTTCAGCCCACTTGACTACCCTGGGGTGGCAAAGATATGCCCATCTTCTTGCACTTTTCTGACTTTGCCCACAGTAAGCATTCCTAAGAATGTGCAGCATCAACTGAACATGGACTGGGTTGGGTAGAGGTACAGATCAGAATGCCATTCAGGTTGCACATGTTGTCTAGGGCAGTGGTTTTCAAACTGTGTTCTGAAGAATTCTAGGTGTTGTAAAGAAGTCTCCTTAGGGGTCACCATGGTGGTAAAGGAAGATGCTTGTGGCAGGTTTCAGGCCCCCCACTCCTGCTTCATCTACAGCAGCTTCTCTTTTATTCTGGGCTTCCACATAGTTTTCATTGAAAGGGCTTCATGGTCACAAAGCCTTTGGAAAACCAATGATCTAAGAATAAGTTGTTCACAAAATGCTGAAATACAAAAAATAGGTCACAGAAACCAGAAACTGTGAGCAAAGCCTGTGGTAAGCCAAGGTGTTTTCCTATTCATTCTTTCCTTAATACGGACCACATTACAGAATGATGAAGTTAACATTCAACTCTGCTATAAATTCTGATTGCCTCAAATTGGGTTTGTGACTATCAGTGAACAGGGCTATTGGTTTTAAGTGACAATAGCACTGGGATTTTTGCAGTCAGCATACAGCTGCAAAATGCTTTCATTTCTTTGCAAGTATTATCCCAAGTCCATGGCTAGATGACTTCTCTTCAAGATCTTTGAAGATCTCAATGGGCCACAACTCAAATTCTATGAAAATATTATTCTCCTCCCCCTTTTCTCCCACCATCCTTTTCCTCCTCCCTTCCCTTCCCAATCTCCTCACCCACCTGAGATACAATGCCCTTAAACTAGGTTTACAGCACAATTTTAGGGACAGAAAAATATGTTGTTAAATGTCATGGAATTCAACCAATTTGGGGGCAAAATAAACTTTTCCCCATTCTCTTCCCACATATCCCCACAAACCTTCTAGAGGTTCCTTTCACAGAAAATAAGAGGTAATGGTCAAGATGTAGGACTCTCAGATGATAAAGACATATAAATTCAAGCAGTTATTGACAAAAGTAAGAAAAGAGGGTGGTGGTTTCAAAGATTCCATTTACTCCTGAGTCTTCAGGGCAATCAGGAAGCACTGGCTATACTGCTCCAAAGCAGTTTCTCTATTAAAAGGAATGCTCCCAAAAGAACAGTCTGTCCTTGATTAAACTTCCTACACACTAGGCTAAATAGCTCAATGAGGCTCTTTGTTGCAAGTCTTCTGAGATCTTTTAATATGCTACACTCAATTGGGAAGGGAACACGTATTTTACCACCTTACAAGACTACATAAGCTCTACATATAGATGTTGTATGCATGCACCATATACATGCATACACACATATGTGAACAGCACTGCTCTAAAGAAATAGAGGATCCATTTTAAGTAAATTTTGAGGGATAGAGGACCTTAGATAAGATCTCAGTGTCCAAGAGTACTAATAAAACTTTTTAAAAAATTTTACAAAGAACAAAACATGAAAAGGGATTTCCAATCAGGCCATTTGGGAACGTGAGAAGACTATGTGAACAACGGATCTAGAAGTAGCTTTGTGTTTCATGTGGTGTAGTCTTACTGTCAGATGACCATGTGCCATGTTGACTGGATAAATCTACCACTAAGGAGACAATCTGCTCTTAAACCTTAGGGGTAAGTGCCATGGAATTCTGGCTTAGATGGAGCCATCATAAAATTACACTTATGACATCCTGACTGACTGAGGGCACCAGATCAGGAAGTGGGAAACTTTTCTGGGGTTACCAAACTCCAGTCATTTTAACACTGCAGGTAAAGTAGAGGCTAAATTAATTCCATGGAGAGAACTGGACTGGGAGTCAGAAGGCCTGACCTTTATCACTTCGTAGCTATGTCATCTTGGATAACCTTTAAACTTCAATTTCCTCATTTGCAAAAAGAAATTATAATCTATTGTGTTGTTTTGATAATTGAGATTTATGCATGTAAAAGTGCTTTGAAACTATAAAGTGCTATATAAACATAAGGGATTACCATGATAGGTTCTACCTGGATGTATCAAGAGGCCTTTTCTGGAATCTGATTGGAGCTTTGTGAGATGCTGTTAGATAAAGGGATTCCTTGGTAGAATTTCTTACATTTGTGTGAAAAGTTCTGGTTCCTGAGTAATCCCAAAGATGCTGTGAGTTCACTGTGCCTTTGTTTTAATTCCAGTATCTGCTGGTCATTATATCTGCTTTCTATTCAGTAGGCTACTACAGACTTGAAGTGGAAAAAGAATAGGGTCCCGTGATCTGGATAGGACCCTAGACACTTCACGAATTTCAATCATTCGAAATTGTGGGGCATGATCCAACGTCGTTCTTGAAAGATGTTACCATTCTTCAGTGTTGGTAACTAAAAATCCCCTGGTCCAAATTTATTATGTGTCTCTGAAGGCTTTAACTGAAGAAACGAAATGCACACTCATGGAACAAACTGGGCCTTTTGCTGTGATAAAATAGCTTCAGCTATCTGGCTTGAATAGTTTGACTTCACTATAAAGGGCTGTGCTGAATCTGGGTAGAACAGGACAGGAGTGGAGGTGAAGGCCACATCATGATGGTTGAATGCCTCTTGGATCACCGTGGTCCACTGGAATGGTGTCTTCTTCAGCAGTAAGGTGAAGGAATCACCATGGGCAAAAATCCAGGTACCAGATCTATAGGCTGATGGAACAGTACAAGGAAGGTGGTCAGAAGGTCCAGGTGAACACTCAGCCATCAGGAGGCACAGGACTGGAAGGGATAGGAACAAAACAGGTAAGATAACAAATGCACAGAATTACAAACACAGGACTCCTAACACTAGAGTGGGTCTACTGTCAGGATTATCAGCTGCTGGATGGGTACTAATTCTCAGTAAGCCTAACTAAAAAGCTGACAGATGGGAAAATGGGGAATAATAATAATTTTTTTTAAAAAAGCCTTCTGATTAACAATTAGTGATGATAAGAACAGAAACAGTTCTCTGGCAGGGACTGCTTCCTGACTCTTGAGAACAAACTGTCTCAGGAAAGCAGCAAACAAGGAACTGCCTTAAGTCTCATATTGTGGGGCAGTAATGTGACTGTATTCAGGCTGTTGGGCAGTGGTTTTGGGGGGGGGAGGGGGAAGAAGTGGCTCCATGGATAGCAGAAGAACTGAATTTAAATTTACATAGAACACGAACCTAGATTTTGTCCTTCTTCCTTTTCCAATGCCTTGCTCAAATTATTTCAGGACCTTGCACTTTCAAAAGCTTTTACTTTGATTTTAACAAGATGCCATCTTGAGTGGTAGAGAATAAGGTACTTGGGAAATAAGGCACTGTTCTTTGCATCCTTCTGTTAAATACCCTATGCAACGTACCAGTTTCTCTTCCATGTTTGAGGGCTCCCTAAATCTTTTTAAACTTAGAATTAAAAAAAAGAAATACATGAAACACAGAAAGAAACATGGCCCATACTAGTGATCTTTTGCCTAATTAAGAGTAATTAGATTACCACACAGCAATTAAACAAATGCTTACTAAATGTTTATTCTGAGATAGCCTAGTCTCTAAATTACTCCTTTCTGTGAAATGCTTGATTACATATAGTAGTATGTGCAGCAAAGACTCTTAAAACAAAGCCTTTGCTTTCAAGGGCTTACTATCTGGAAAGAGAGCAAATGCTTGCAAATGACTACGAGGTATGCTCTGCATAGAGAGCTAAAAGGTAAACAACATAATACTCAAAAAAAAAAAAAAAAAAAAGATAAAGTTAGGGAGACTCATGAAGAAGAGAATATCTGACTTGAATATTGAAGAAATGGCATTGTTCTGACAGGTGAAGAACCAGAGGAGAGCATTCCAGGGTAGAGAAGAGAGCATGAACGTTAAGTGCAGAGATGTAAGAATAAGGCATTTTGGAAAATAGCAAGTACCGTAGTTCACTTTGGATGGAGCGTCACTAGAACTTGCAATGAAGCTCTGGCAGAAACTCAGGTCTTCAAATTCCCAGTAATAGCGCTGGTGGCAGTGCTTGCTCCATTGTTGTCTCTTCTCAAATCAAGGTCAACAGCCCCCAGATTCAAAAACAAGTATGTTCAGCTCCAGAGTCCCTGTCACATCCTGACGAGCTCTTCAGGTCCCAGGTGCAGTTCTTGAAAATCTGGAAATCTGGAGTCCATGCCGTGGCTACACAGAAAAGCATCTGCTGCAGCTAGTGCAGAACACTGTAGTGAAATCTTTTCGGCCTCCTATCCTGGACATCTCATGTTTTGTTACAGAATTTCAAGCTTTGAGTTCCAGTTGTTTTTTTTCCTCTTTTCTCCTGAGGAAAGCATCTTCTAAGATCACCACAGTCTTAAGATTCTTTTGAGGTACATCCAGATAACAACAAAGGAGCTAAAAGACCAACACATTTTTCTCTAAAACAGTCCTTTCTCTGGAAGTGAGATCATTTGTCTCTGCCCTTTACGTAAAAGGAATAGTCAATTGATTTTCTCAGACATTTGTATGAAATAACAAAACAGGTGAACACCTAACCAGACGAAATACACTTATATGTATTTATGTTCACTTGCTTAGAGCTGTACCACTGGTAAGCACCACTCCACAAAGAGAAAATGTTTGAAATACAACTGTTCAAACATTTCTATAGTGTTTGCTGGATAATGGCCTGGAATTTGATAAAAGCAGCTGACAATTAACAAAGAAGCAATAACTGGCATCTTGGCCATCTTAGTAACACACTTGCAAGCAAATAGAATACAAAGCAGGCCAGGAAAAAAGTAAGCACTGAAACACTTCCAAATCTACTGATTTTGAAGTTCAGCCGAAGTCATAACAAAATTTCAGAGAATGTTAACCTTCAATTAATAAAGATAAGCCCCCAAACATCTTCAAGAATTCCATGCCTGGTTTAGTCTGTTCCAGTGAGCCAGCTTGCTAAAAATCCACCTGCACCATTAATTAGCTGGATTCGGCAGCACCATTTAAAAATAAGCCTGCTCACTACCAACTGCAGAGACTAAAGATATACAATAGAAGCAAGTAATGGATCGCAACCATGGTCGTGGAAAATGGTCAATGAAAGGGAAAGGTAGTCAGGCACCAGTATAAGCAGCAGAAAAACAAGAGTTGCTGGGCCAAGGATTAAATAGGTTTCTCGATACTAGGGAACACATCCATTTCTAGTTTCAGCTGCTTTATATTGGGTGCCATTAAACCATACCATACACGTCAGCCAGCGTTCAGGCACCCCACGGTAAAAGGAAAGGACTCAGAATAGAAGCCAAGCAGTGGAGTGTTGTTACCCCAAATATCCATTATGCATAGAAACAGCTCACATATCCCAGGGATCCAACAGGGGCTTCAAATCGGTTGTGAAGGGTCCCAAATGACATCTAGGCCTCAGTTTCCTCCTCGTGGCATTACGGAATTGTAGTTCTTAACTCTTGTGGGTCACATGTCCCCTTTTGAAAACTGGCTGGCGATGGATCCTCATTCCCCCAAATGCACACTCCCACTATTTCTGCATACAATTTCGGGGGAACTTGGGGGCTTCCAACTCCAATCCAAGGTTCCCAGGTTCAAAATCCAAGAACTGGGCAATTGCTAACTTTTCTTACAACTCAAAAAAAAACCCATTACAAACAATAATCATCCCTTACGTACACCGACGCTTTATAGTTTACAAAGCGCTTTCAACCCTACAAACATTGATAGGCAGAGGAGGAAACTGAGGCGCTGACAAATTACAGAGTGATTTGCCTAAGGTCACTCGGCCAGCTGGTGGCTAGGCCCGGAAGCAAACCCAGCTCTTCCGACTCCGGGGCTTGTCTCCCCGCCCCGGAGCTGCCGCCAAAGCTCCCGCCCCTCACTAAGGGGGCATGAGGAGGAAAAGACAAAGTAGAAAGCCCACCACCAACCATCCCCCAGCCCCCTCTTGCCCCCCCAACTGGGTCCTTGCAGGCCCCGAAGGGTGGCGCCAGGCCTCCACGCCGGCCCCGGCCACCCCCGCCTCCCCGGCCGCGCCAAATCCCGCCGCCGCCGCCGCCTCCCCGGGAGCGGGGCGGAGCAGCTGCCCGCCGCCGCCAACCACCCGGACGACTCCTCGTCGAATCGCAAACGCATAGGCCGCCGCCCGAGTTCTGCGTACGAGAAGAAAGACGCGGCGCGAGCGCCAACGGCCACCGGGCGCGCGCCGCGGCGGCCGGGCCTGCGCCCCAAGAGCTGGATGCCAGAGCAGGAGAAAGAGCCGCCAACCGATCGCTCGATCGACCGCGCGCCCGCTCCTTCGCCCTACCAGACCGGGGAGGGGGGGAGGGCGCGCCAGGGCGTCTTCGAGTTAGGGGCCTGACTCCCCGGCGACGAGACAAGATGGCTCCTCCGGTCCGCGCCGCAGCTACCGTCCCGGCTGCGTCGCTCGGCCCGCCCCCGGTACTGTTTCTTTAAATGGCGGAGAGGGTCATGAAAGCAGGAAGAGAGGCGCGCGCTCTCACGTGACAGGGGCGGGCCCGGCTAACAAGATCCGGTCACGTGGAGACACGCTACCCACCAATCAGGAGGCGTCGCATCAGGGCGGGGGCGGGAGGAGCTGTGGCTCTGTGATTGGCCTAATGCACCGCGGAGGCCTCGGGGGCTTGGGGCGTCGGGGAGTGCGCGAGGTGGCTCGGGTTGTGTGCTCCAGCGGAGACAAAGCAGTGGCTGAGGTGGCTGTGGCGGCTGCGGCAGGGGCGGCAGAACACCTATAAACGCCGAATTCTGTGGTGTTGAGTCCTGTCATCTCATCCAGCGCGGCGCGTGGGCGGCTGGTCTCGCGGCGGCGGCAGCGGCGGAGGCGGAGGCAGCACATGGTTCCAAGAGCGCGCTGCGGTTGTTGGGTTCCAATTCCGTGGGGAGGGACAAAGGCAGCTTTGAGCACCCGGCAACGTCGGGTCGGGTGCTGCGCTCGCCACCCTGCCCTCGATCCGGGCCTTGAAAGCTGGGACTAACTCCTCTCTGTGAGGAGGAGGAGGAGGCGGCGGCGGCCTCGGGACTGAGGCCCTGGAAGGGCCTGAGAGCCGGAGGCCTCTGTCTGAGGGAAGTGGGGGAGGGGCGCTGCCCGCCTGAGGTGATTTGGGCGGGTCAATTCTGAGGCGTTTTTGTGGGTCAGTGTGAGGTAATTTGACCCACTACCCTGAGGAGATTGCGACGGGACCACAAGCTAGGTCTGGTCTGGGCTTTCGAAACGGAAATCGCCGTCGCCGTCAGCGTCAGCGATTAGGAGACTTCAGTTGGGAGGTGGTGAAGGAAGCGGGAACTAACGCCATATGCACTCCGTCGACTTCGTGGCCGCCAGCCTGGGGCCTCTTTAAGAATCACAGGATCTTTGGTGAAGACATGGGTGGCTGTCCAGTTTTATGACAGAAGGTGGTAGCTTTCCGGATTGATAAATTTCCTGGCCGGAAATTTAGAGGAACAAAAAAGCTCGAAGAACGTGAAGTTGGAGCAGTAATAAAACCTCTCAAGTCCAATACTGTCTACTCCAAGACCATCCACATTCGACTCCTTGAGCTATCGCAACTTAAACTAAAGCTTAAGACTACAAATCTATGACATAGTTTTCTTCAGAATATTACATCATAGTCATTAAGAAGATAAAAAAGCTTGGAGAGATCAATTGTAGTTTTAGACATCTCTTTCAATATATTTTGGATAGACACCAGTTAACCTTGTTTAACAGTAAGGAGCACAGACTTAACCAAACCTTTACTGGGAGGAATCCTGGAAAATCTATTCCATTATAAAGTTATAGTTCCCAGTTAGTGGGTGAAGGACTGGAGACCTCACTGCACTCATGGCTTTCACAAATTACAGCAGTCTGAATCGAGCTCAGCTAACCTTTGAATATCTACATACAAATTCGTAAGTATCCTTTAGGTGCCACTGAGGTCACTGATAACTCATTCCTTGATAATACGAAAATCATTTTCCCAGAAAATTCTGCTTTTTTTACTTTTTGGGATGTATCACTGGATGAGTCTTGAGCTCTGTATTGAAGAACTGAGATAAGTGAGATATTTGTTGCTAATCCAGAAGAATACAATCTTCATTTGTTGGATCAAAATTTATTTGATCAAATGCAAATTTTAGTTATTTGAAGTCAATATATTGAGGTGTTTGATAGGAATCCAACAAGTGCTGTTCTTTGGATCCCCAGGAGTTGGACTATTCTCATATCGACTTTCTTTTTAGTGACAACAGCCAAAACAGTTGGGTTATAACAAGTCTTTTTTTTCCTAACAAGAAAAAGAAAAGAATGAAGATCTTTAAATGACAACTTGTGAGAAGAAATTACTAATTTTTGTTGTCAGCAAACAGTTGGCTTTATCTTCCTGGGAAATTCGTCCCTAATTCCAATGAAATTTTTATGTGCTAGGCAGAAAATAGCAACTTGTTTAAACCCATAATTTAAGTAGCCTTTCCCCAAAATGTGTGCAAATCACAGAACACATATGGTGTTTATGTTTGAGCTCATTAGGAGATTATCATTATTCCGTGTTGATCTGGAATGTTTCAGGGTTAACTGTTATGCCACTCTCTTGGAAGTAATTCAGTGGGGTCATAACTACTTAGTGTTCTAATACATTCATTCATCACTTTTGAGATGAAGGTAAGTATTCTACCATTTTAGTATTTGCAGAGGTGATGAGCAGCTACATGAATGGCTCAGAGATCTGAAGAACCGCTTTGAGGGTTGAGATGATAGACTTCAAACATCTAGTAACAGTAAAATAATTTTTAGCTTTTTATGGGAAAGGGCAACATGTTATGACGTCTGTAATTTTTTTTGCTTTTTTTCCTATCAAGTAAATAAAAGTTTTGAGTAGTGAATTGCCAAATGGTGATAGTCTGGTTTTATTTTTTGTTTAGGAAGCTTATTAGCGAACTAGAACTGGTTTTAGAGTAGGTACTGTAGGGCCTGAGAGGCGAAGTCTCATGCTACGGAAGATGAATCTGAAGCCCACTTAGATAGGTTGGTGATGCTTATTTAGCTAATTAATAACGTCTTGGGCAAGACCCTCAGTATCCTTTTTTATATTTGAATTGTGTTTAAGAACAAGCATTTGAAGGCCACTTAGATGTTCACCGGTGATTGTATTTAATAATTGGTTACTTCAGTTCTGAATTGTGGAATGAGGGGCCAAATTTGGAATGACAAGACTATATGATAATCTTGGAAGAGCTTCCCCAAAGACTTTTTGATAATAATAGTAACAACAATTAATTGCTTCTTGCCAGTCACTTTTAAATGTGTAAAATAATCCTTATAGTAACCTTGCTGGAGTAAGGATTATTCCTATTTTGCATTTGAGGAAACTGGGCTCAGAGTAACATGCCAGAAGTTACACATCTGCTAAGTGGCAGGTTTAAGGCATCAAGATTTAAGGCAATAAGTTTTACCTGGCCATAATGGTTAGTGTTTTTAGCTATCAGGCAGTACTAACTCTAGTCGAGTATACTTTTAAGGGCTTGTTTTCTTATAAAGCAAAGGGTTTACTTCCTACTTTGAAAGTCTATTCAATTTTAGTTTATCTCAAATTTTTTAATTTGAGGTTCTGGAATACTCTTATATTGCCATTTTATAACTTATTAACAATAGGTGAACAGAACTAAGGTATAGAATAAAATTCTAGTTAAGTCACTTGTTTAAAATACAACTGGAGAATTCTCTGTGAATTTGACTTTCCCATATTGACTTGGAACCACCTGCTTGCATGAACATTTGAGGGTTGAATGTATCATTTTGGAAGCTCTAGATTTTCTAATCTGGATCACACCTTTGAAGTTGTATACTTTAGGATGTATCTAATCCTGCCAGAAGAAAATATGAACCCTGGAATACCAAGATAAGTTGGTTTGTAACCAGTTTGAAGATTTATTTATCACGGTAATGTGACTAGAAATTCATTTCTAGAGGAAACAAATGTTTAAATTTTCCTAAGCCGTGACTTGTTACTCCTTATGATGGTAGATTGATCTTCTCTGTGTTAAGTGATGCAAGGTCACCTTCAGAAATGGGAAGATTTTTCTTAGAGTACCTTCTCCTTTGTTCTTTTACAATTTTTAAAACACAAAACCATTATAGAGTGTCTGACATCTACAATATTGCCATATTGTGAATTATGTAAGGTATGGCCCTTTGCTTACCTCCCGTGTAACGTAGACTTGCAGGTGGAACACAGGCAGACTAGAAGGATAGAAATCAGTGTGGTGCAATGGAGAGAGCATGCATAGGCTTGGGAGCCAGCCAAGCTTGGATTTGACTGCTTCCTGGTTGAGTTTTTGGGCAGATTGATTTCCCTGAGCCTCTGTTTCTTCATCTATAAAATGGAGCTAATCTGACAGTGTTTATGAGGAGTATGTTAAATAATGTTTATAAAGTAATTAGCTCATACATGCTACATGATGATCATTGAATAGATGGTGATTATTGTTTATTCAGTGTATGATTTATATAAACCACAAGTTGGTCAATATGGTAGCAAGTTGCTGTTTTGTGGTATTCATTAGACAGATACATTCTTAGGAGCATTTACTGGAGACAGTAAACATCTGTCTTGAATTTTTTTTTTTTTTTTTTTTGTATGATGTCTGTGGTAAGTGTTGATGGTTATTGGTTACATCAGCATTAAGGTTTAAAGCAGGCCTGCGAAATTTTCATAACATGAAAGTCTTAGTCTTGGTTATTTCCTTTTAATACTGGGTGTTGCAATTACGAAATGATAAGAGTTTTTGAATAAAAGGAGTTTTATACAGTTACTGGTCTTTAGTGGTGGGTTTTGTGACTGTTAGTAAAAAGTTCATGGCAATCTAGGTGCTAGACTCCAGATATAGTGATGGTAGTGATGTTCCTTTGTGACAAGATGCGTGTCTTATGTCACTGTTTGCAGTACTGCTAAGTGGTCTGAGAGAGCAGGATGCTTAAGTATAAGATGACTGCTTTCCATGTCTTTTCCTCTTGGCACGTTTGATAAATTATCTTGGCCATATGATACTTTGGTTTGTTTTATTTATATATGTAGTGAATGAACATAGAGGAACCTGTCACCTCTAGAGACTTAATAGTTTGGGGGACTTAAAATCCTGTTGAAATGTGGGTTCACGCTCTAAATATATTAAAGCTATTTGAATGTAAAAATTGTTGCTCTAGTTTCTCAGCTTTATTTTCTAGCAGTTAAGGCAATTAACTGTTGTCAACATCTCCAAGAACACAGCAGAAGCTATCACTGTATGATAGACTTGTGGATAATCTATTGGTTTAAATTCAGGCTGAATATAAATAGGGACACCATATTCCGTATGTAATGAGTAGATTTACCCGTGAATTTGTCACTGGAAATGCTGAGCTGCAAAACTATTTTGATCATGGCACAAATGGCATAAAAGCCAAGATCACTTGAAAGTGAGAGTTTGTTAAAAATCCTTGTCTTTTTCCAGATGGTTGACCTTTCTTTGATAACATGCAAAGAATCTTTACATCTGTGAAAATAATTTTCTTTGATACTTGCTCAGATATCTGTTTCAAATGCTAGCAAGCAATGAGTGTGCCTCTTTGAATATTATTTGAAAAAAGGAGAGAACTTATGTAGTCAGTATGTTTTTGATTCTTCTGATTTTAAAAAACATTTAGAACTCTGATTTTAGAATTTGTTAGTAGGACCCATTAATCAATCAGTTGAAGGTCTGGAGAAGAGATGTGTGTTGTCTCTGACTTTCCCAGCAGTTGTCACAAAAGCCCCTTTTGTGATGTGTCAGTATACATCACAATAATACCCCTCAGCTACACTTTTTAAATTTTCTTATTTTTTTAATGTTTATTTTTGAGAGGGAGAGAGCACACGTGTGTGTGAGCGGAGGAGGAGCAGAAAGAGGGAGACACAGAATCCAAAGCAGGCTCCAGGCTCTGAGCTGTCAGCACAGAGCCTGACATGGGGCTCAAACTCATGGACCATGAGATCATGACCTGAGCCGAAGTCAGATGCTTAACTGATTGAGCCACCCAGGAGCTCCCACTTTATTTTTTTTTAAAAAAATGTCTATTTATTTTGAGAGGGAATGTGTGTGTGTGTGTGTGTGTGTGTGTGTGTGTGTGTGTGCGCGTGTGTGCACACAAGCTAGTCAGGGGAGGAGTAGAGAGAGAGGGAGAAAGAGGATCCCGAGCAGGCTCCGTGCTGTCAGCACAGAGCCCAATGTAGGGCTCAATCCCATGAACCATGAGATCATGACCTGAGCTGATGAGTCTGACACTTAACTGACTGAGCCACCCAAGTGCCCCTCCCTTGGTTACATTTTAAAGATATTTGTTAACTTGTCTGAAACAGTTACGTGTGGAACAGCATTGATACTATGTGGAACAACAAAAGCCATTTGGAATGTTTTCTTTAAATTCTAAATATACAAGGCACATTTCTAAACGTCGTGTAGA
Source organism: Panthera onca (assembly GCF_046562875.1). Classification (NCBI taxonomy): domain Eukaryota; kingdom Metazoa; phylum Chordata; class Mammalia; order Carnivora; family Felidae; genus Panthera; species Panthera onca. The sequence goes on from NC_138350.1 coordinate 21,038,639, forward strand.
AAGCAGTGAAAACTTAGCCAGAGATACTTTGTCCTTGCCCTGTTGAGATCTTGAATTCTGAATGTCTCTCATTTTCATGTGAAGCAGTTTTCATGTGAAGCAATCAGAAATATGTATTGCTGAGAAGCAGTCACCATTTCTTTTTTTTAATTTTTTTTAATGTTTATTCATTTTTGAGAGAGAGAGAGAGAGAGGCAGTGAGCAAGCAAGGGAGGGGCAGAGAGAGAGAGAGAGCCACAGAATCCTAAACAGGCTCTAGGCTCTGAGCTGTCAGCATAGAGCCTGATGTGGAGCTTGAACTCACAAACCGCGAGGTCATGACCTGAGCTGACGCCTAATCGACTGAGCCACCCAGGTGCCCCTATGGTCACCATTTCTGTTTGTGATTTCTTTGCCCTGATAGTAAAGGGTATTAGAGTAAGTTTTGAAGACTATTCATATTCACTGTTTTCACTACCAAAGGCCAGTTCTTGATTCTTTGATGTATTCCAGAGATTCCTGCATATAAATTGTAGTCCCATTCTTATGGTTGTTCTGTTTGTTTGTTTGTTTGGGTTTTTTTGGTTTACAGGAGTTTTATTTCTGAATTTCCTTGACTATATTAAAGTATAACTTTTTATTGAAATAAGTATTGCAATAGAATTTGTTATTTTATATAACAATCCTCAAAATTTAAAAAAATTTTGAGGATGGAGAGTAATTCACTTTGTTAAGTTTTTAGCTACTTCTATTCAGACAGGAAAATGACTGAAAGCTTGAGAGCAAATGTTAGATTCACTTTTAAATTATATTACCTTTAGTAAATCACCTTTAATTTTCTAACATTTCTATTTCTTTAGTGTAGTAATCTACAGAATACTTTGTTTCTTCAGATGATAATTTGAAGAATTTAAGATGATTCTAGAAACTTAAATATTTTTAACTAAAGATACATATGTTTTATGCAGGTGTTTTTTTCATAGAAATTGTTTTTCTTTAAAAAAAATTTTTTTAATGGTTATTTAGTTTAGAGAGAGACAGAGCGCCAGTGGGGGAAGGGCAGAGAGAGAGGGAGACACAGAGTCCTAAGCAGGCTCCAGGCTCTGAGCTGTCAGCACAGCCTGATGGCAGGGCTCAAACCCATGAGCATCAAGATCATGATCTGAGCTGATGTCTGATGCTTAACTGACTGAGCCACCCAGGTGCCCCTGAAATTGTTTTTCTTTTCATGTAAAATAATTAAGGATTGGATTTTGGTCAGAAGAATTTGAACTCTATTTTCTAAGTGAATTGGAGATAAATTTCTACTTTTTACTAAGACCTATTTATTGATGCCATCTTGGATTAGCAACAGATATAATCACTGATCTCACGGGGGAAAAGTTCTTCCTAAAATTCCAATATTTTTTTTTTCCTTTTAGTAACAGTTTTAATTCAAAATTTGTAGTTGCAAAAATTTGTAGGTTTACTTGAGGGGAAACCAGGGTTTCTGGACAGTTCAGCTTTGGGTGTTTATTTTATAAGCAAATATTTTACAATTTGTTTTAAGTTTTACATGATATAGTAAGTGATCAGAGATCCTGGACACTGGTTATTTAATTTTGGTATATTTCATTCTAAATTTTTAGAAATTTTCACTTTAATGGCTACAACAGTTATACCAAAAAAAAAAAAAATATATATATCAATGGGTATAATTTGTGTATTTTTGAAAAATTGATGATGGTAATGTACTTAGGTTAATGATTTTACATTTTCTTTAATCAAAAGTCAAGGTTTCTAGGGGGACGCATTTTACTCTTATACCTAAAGAGGACTATTATGGAAAATAGCACAAAGAGAGTGTAAGTGGAGAAGTAATTTAAGGATGCATCTTAGGCACACATATTTATTGAGTTATGAATAATAATGGTAATTGTGTATTTATCTAACCCAACTTTGAGCAGCCTCCTGGAAGAGAGATGACCTTGAAGGGGCTAACAGGGACCTTAGAACACACCACGCTATTGTCTTCCTAAGAGGAATTGTTCAACAGGGTATTGGATTCCCTTCTTTAATGTGGAGAAAGCTGTTTTTGGCTAGAATTGGAAAGTCAGGAAGTAGATTATCCTCTCCTTTCTCCTCACTTTCAAATGGAATATTTTGCTTATAAACTGCACAAAAGCAAATGGGTTTTCTTCTTTTACCAATAGATAACACACAAGTACTGATAAAGCAGAATGTTAGCAAGTCACCCTTTGAGCATGCTTAGAGATATGCAGAAACTGATAGCTGGTTAAGGCAATGAAAAATAAAATACAGACATTTTTCTAGACAGAACATGAGTAATGGAAAATGCTGCTTTTAAAATAGTATATACACATAGGAATCTTAATGCTTCAAAGTGGGTTTCTTAACATAGTAAGAATAGACATGAGTAGACAGCAAGATTTAATAGATTAACATTTGAGGAGGCTTAGCAACTCTTAAAGGTTTCAAGTTGTGGGGAAATTTCAGTAGTGTAAAGTGACAATGCAAATGGCAATTTTAGATCTTCTAAAAACTTTTTAATATTTTATAACCTTGACTTATTAGGTGTCATAGTTCAATTCTGTAATTCTTTTGCTGATTCTTAGTATTTATCATTTCAGAACTACTCATGAATTCTTGTTTGGTGCTCTTGCTGAACTGGTTGATAATGCAAGGTATGTAGTCTTTTAGGCATACAGGCTGTGCTTGAAAACTTTTTGGGTCCTTGTGACTATTGTTTTCTGAAGACTTAGGAAGGAGACAGTTCTGTAAGCAGCTGCATTCCCTCCTAAGAGGCCTCTTACCCCAAAAGTATTTTTAATAGCGTGTTAGTTGATACTTCTACTTTACTTGATTAACTTTAATTTACCCATTGCTTGTCCTAAAAATAGTGAACTTAAGACCTTCCAAGTTATCTTCCCTTGTGTATTAGAGCAAGATAATTGCAGTGAAATGCAAGGAATTAAGATAGGAATTTAGCAATCAAGGTAATGGGACAGACAAGATCTTATTTAATTTGTGTTACCAAAAATGTACACCATCTAAAGTCTTTAAAATTATGCCAGGGTGTGTTCCTAAAATGTATATTTAATTGACTCTAGTTGATCAAAGTATCTTCTGTTATTAGTAGCTGTGTTTGGAAGAAAGTCTTCAGCACTGTGTTATATTGAGTTCTTAGTGATGGAAGTCTATAAATATTACTGTGCAAGACTAGAAAGTTAAGGTTGCCTCAAAGATAAACAAATAGGAACATCCAAATCATGATTCTGTTCATAATTATGAAAATATTCTCTCAGTTTTGTTTCTGAATGCAGACATAAAATTCAGACACATTGCTTATTGACCAAGTGTTGATGACTAATGAAGGAAGAGGGTAAGAATTAAGAATAGAGTACTTCCATTTTTTTAAATTAGTTAATTTATTTTGAGAGAGAGAATGCATATGTGCATGTGCACATGAGCAGGGGAAGAGCAGGGAGAGAGAGAGAGAGAGAGAGAGAGAGAGAGAGAGAGAGAATCCCAAGCAGGCTCCGTGCTGTCATTGTGGAGACTGACGTGAGGCTCAATCCCACAAACTGGGAGATCATGACCTGGACCAAACTTAAGAGTCAGATGCCTAACTGACTGAGCCACCTAGGTGCCCTGAGAGTAGAAGTACTTTCTAAACAGATCCCTAGTTAATGAGCTGCTGGGTAATTTTCTGTTTGTATCTATATCTATACTATAAATCTATGCTATTATTACTTTTATTGTTATTCACTGGACTGTTCATGAAAGTGTGCTTGTTAATAAGTTGTTTAACCAGAAAAGTTCCATTTTGTTTCAATCCTGGTTGAGTCATAATTTTTGTATTCAATTTAAAAATGCTGTAGCTTAATGGAACTATGACTTTGCCACTTATTAGCTTTGTGAGACCATGGTGTGTTGTGGCAGACTGTCTTTTTTTATATCCTATGGTGAATTGGAGATTCCTAGGAGTATATGTTCCTGTTCATGCACACATTTTGCTAATTTTTCTCATATTTGAAAATGTTTTTATGTTTTTAGGAATAGGTACATATAGAACTGAATGGACTTGAGTGGGTTTTTTTTTTTTTCCCCACTTAAAACTGATGAAACTTAGGGTACCTGGGTGGCTCAGTCGGTTGAGTGTCTGACTTTGGCTCAGGTCATGATCTCACGGTTTGTGGGTTCAAGCCCCGCATTGGGCTCTGTACTGACAGCTCAGAGCTTGGAGCCTGCTTCGGATTCTGTGTCTCCTTTCTCTGCCCCTCCCCTACTTGTGCTTTCTCTCTCTCTCTCTCTCTCTCTCTCCAAATAATAAAAAACCTTTAAAAATTAAAAAAATAAAATAAAACTGATGAAACTCTCCGTGCATCATTTTCCTTGTCTGCAGTTGGCAGAATTGGACTAGATTACCTTCAAGCTGCTCTTGATGACTGAACTTGTTATCTCAGCTAATGGTTGGAGTCTGATGGAGTGCCCCAACTTCCTTTTAGGTTAGGATAAGATTATGGGCTTGTGAATTAGTATGTTGACTGTAGTGTGTATACTGTGAGACCTGATTTTTCATAGGCTTCGTGGCAGATGATTTTTTTTTTTCCCTTAACATTTTGTGACAAAGAAAAATGGACGAGGTACTGGAACATTTTTTATGATTGCAATCAAGTGAGTGAGAGAAACACAGTTGTGAGTCATTTTTTAGTGTGTAAAGGGTGGTGTTCTTTCTTATTCTCTAGATGTTTTTACTGTGAAATCTGTATTTAAAAAATGTATCCAGGCCCTATGTGTCATGTGATTATTTTAAATAGTTCAGAGCTTCAGAAGTGTTTCACAGACACATAAGGAAAACAGTATTACTAAGTGTGAAAGTGTAATGGATACAGAATTTCTGTGTGACTTCCTGAAAATAGACTCAAAATAGTATGCATCCCACTTAAAATATTGTACATTTTGATGGTTGATACTTCATATTTTCAACTGGATCTTGATTTTTTTCTTTTAATTTTGCAGAGATGCTGATGCCACCAGAATAGATATTTATGCAGGTAAGTCTAAGTTACATGTCAGTCCTTGCCTCTGACGTTCAGTTCCTTTGAATGAATTTATTGCTATGCCTAAGAAGAAATGCTTAAGAGCATGATTATTCCAGGTCACAGGTAGAAACAGGGCATTCCTGGTCAGGCATATAATAGAAACCAAAAATTTTGGTGTAAGGGAACTAACATGTGGTGTCCAGATCTGTAGATCTACTTAAGCAGCCACTGAGAGATTTATGGGTTAATGGAGTAGAGTAGTGGGGAACAAAGTGACCAAGTACCAGTGATTTGATTGGTTGGCTTACTGATTGGTTGATTTTACTGCTACCTGAGGCCAAAAAGAGCTTATTGGAGGCCACTTCCTCTCTCTGCAACCTCAGCAAGGACTTGGAGGGTTGCTGGTGTCAGTTGCCTAAAACAGTTGGGTTAACTGGGTTGGTGCTGGAATTCGCTGAGATGTTCTCAGGCAGAAATGTCAGGTAGAAAGGAGGGCTGCTTTGCTTGGAATTTAAAGATACTAACAGTGTCTACTGTTTTGCTTATTTAATTGGCTCTGCTGTTTGGTAGTAAAATTCTTTTTTTTTTCCAGAGTGGGTACAACAGTGGAAGAATTCTTAGTCATTATCATTGGCTTTTTAAAAATTTTAAATGATCATTTTTAGTTTGCTTTCTGTCTGTTCAGTGTTTGTACCAGCATGTTTTTTGGTAATTTGAATGCTAGAAATTTGGAAGGGAAATAGGGGAAGATAGCTTTTAAATCCAATTTGGCTAGCATACTCTGTTTTTCTGACAAACTCTTCTAAAGTCTTCTGAAAGGTTTAGGCTAATATTCTGAATAACATTGACTAACATCTGAGAATACTGGTAGTTTTTGTGGGAATATACAATTATCAGATAGCCCCTCTTCATGGACTCACTCATTTGATAAATGGGAACAAGCACATAACTAAGAAGTGATTTTCAGAACTTCAGTGTTATATAATTATGATGAATCTCCCTAGATATGATGGATTTCTCATGCACATTTTCTTTAGAGCAAAGAAAATCATTCAGGACAGCTAAACGTCAGCTATACTGTTTAAATTCTGAAAGCCTTCTCAAAAAGCTATGCCGAAGCGGTGAAAATAAGACTTCTTTTATTTTTAGAAGAAAGGAACAGGAAAAAGGCATAGCAGAAGAGTCTTAGAAGATGGTTACTTAAACCCTAAGGCCAAATGGAGGAACCATTCCCAAGTTACTGTGTATCTTACATCTCAAGTGTGCTATGATGAGGAGCAATTACAGCTACCTCTGAAAGAATCAGCAGTTGTCTTAATCGTTGCACAGATGGTAAAGCAGAGAAAGGGCCTCTACTCCAAGTGACATTGAAAGGAAAAATCATCAGAGCTGAGTCTATTTGAAAGAAACAGTTTTAAACAGAAATCATCTCTGTCCCCTCCTTCCACCTTCGGTGGGTGAATTTCACTAAGAAAATTTTGTCCATTATACTCAAAATGGAGCATAACAGTTGGATTTCAATTTAAATGAAAAGGGCCAACTGTGCATTTATTCTGTGCTCAGTGTTCTTACTGCCGTTGTGCTTTGGGAGGAGTCCAGAGAGGATGTGATGGGGCCTTTTCTAAGTTCTCATTAGAGAACTTAAGTCTCTAATTGGAGAGACAGCACTCTGCAGATGATTAGAGAACAATAACTTGGTCTTAAGGGAATTGTCAAGGCAGTTAAAGATTAAATGGTATGATAGAATCAGTAAGGACTACAGCATTTTGGAAAAAGACTTGATTTACTCCAAATAGCTCGAGATTGGGAGTCTTGGCTGAGGTATCACTTCACTCTTTTCTACCTCAGAGCCTTATTAACACATTCAACAAGAGGAATAAAAGCAACCTCATTTTACAAGTAGAATAATAAAATCAGTAACATCCTAGTACTATAAAGTTCTTATTGTTGGTACAGAGGGGAAAGTATTTTCCTGTCTCCCGTTCTGAAACTAGATTGATACTGAACTTGGAAATCCCCTCAAACATCAGATTTAGTTTGAATTCACTACAAATTCACATTTTAAAAGATTGTATTTAAACCTAAGAAGGTGACAAAGGAACCAGGCTCTTAAAATGCAGAGGTGTTCACTCACCCAAAACATTCCTATGAGATGGGGTCATACCATAATGTGCCTGTCAGAAGTAGATTTGGTATTTTTATTGACTTTCTTGACTTCTTTGTATAGGAGTGTCACTTCTCAAAGAAAGGTCCCTTTTGTGATGCCGAATCATAGAAATGGAAAATTAGAGCATGTGAACCTGAAGTGTATAGTGCTCAGATGGCAAAAGAACAAGAACTTGGATGTCATTTTATTACAACTTCTGCTGAGGACATTATTTTATCATCTCTGACTTTTGATTTATTAGCTCCATTGTACATTTCTTCTGCTTCTATTTCCTGTCTTCTCCCCAGTGAGAGTTGGATGATGGGATGTGGGATGTCAGGCTGATTTGGAGAAGCTAGACTTAGCCATATTGGGGGGAGCTTAGATGTGCATCCATCCAAATTTGTTCTGATAATCTTACATAGCTGCTACCAGGATCTGAGGCACAACTGCAAAGAAGGCAGTTTGGCTTTGCCCTCCCTGTCTTGGTTCCACAATGTATGATGGGAGTGGAAGCATACAACCCCCAGCTGCTTAGACTCTCCTCTCTCCAGAACTCCCTGTTCTTCATCAAAATCCTTTGCTTGGAGACTTCATATATCACTCAAATGACTGACAAAGTAAATATCAGGTGTTAGGAATACATCTCTAACTTGTGGAATGTCTGAGGAGATTGTTTTAAGCAGGGATGCAATGGGTTCTTTATTCTCTAGTTCAGTGCTTCTCAAAGAGTGGTCTGTTGATGGACAGCGTCACCTGTGGAGCTTGTTAGAAATAAAAATTCTGGGGTGCCTGGGTGGCTCAGTCGGTCGAGCGTCTGACTTCTGCTCAGGTCATGATCTCGTGGTTCCTGAGTTCGAGCCCCACGTTGGGCTCTGTGCTGACAGCTTGGAGCCTGGAGCCTGCTTTGGATTCTGCGTCTCCCTCTGTCTCTGTCCCTCCCCTGCTCATGCTCTGTCTCTCTCTGTCTCAAAAATAAATAAAAACATTTTTAAAAATTAAAAAAAAAAAGAAATAAAAATTCTTAGGTACCACCTCAGATTCACACAGACTTTCCAGGGTAGAGCCCAGAATCTGTATTTTTAACAAGGTCTTCAGCTCATTCTTAACGCAGACTACATTTTGCTCTAGCTGTTACTCTTCTTGGTCTCCTGCTTAAACCCTCCTGATTACCTAACCTTCTACAGAGAGTAGCAGCTTTTGGACTCTAAGCTCTGTGAAGGCAGTGATCATATCTGTGTTGTTTACTGTTGTTTTTATCACAGAGCCAGGCACAGAGGAAGTGCTCAGTAAATGCTCATTGAATAAATGAGTGATTAGGATAAGCATTGTAGCCAGGTAAAGATACCACATTGCATATTTACAAAGTTGAAGAAGTGACTGCTGTGTCAGCTAGTCTCTCTTGGCCCTGAGGCAGTGTTGCCCTTGATCGTGGACTTGGTTACTAGTAGCTGCATACAGGCTGTTGATCACTGTGTGGCCAGGAGGATCCTCTCTATTGGTGGATCTCTTAACCCTTGTAAACCATATGAAAAATCTTTAAAATGAAGTCTTTGAACAAGAAAGGTATCTCAGACCCCCTGTTAAGTGGTGATTTTGTGTTAAAACAGCCTGCAAATCCTGTTCTAACAAACACAAGGGCCTAGAGTAACTTCCTATTTAGTGTTCCAGAAATGCCAGTAATCTTTGAAGACTTTTGAAATGCACTTGGCTTGAACCAATTTCTGAATCCCGAAGCAGAGTCTTCATGTACATTTTATGGCTGAAGTGTACAGCAAATGGCTCTTGGTTAGATTTAGAACACTTTTACCATGTTCTGTATCTGACCCAGATTGAGTCTCCATGTGATACCTTGCTTCCTCCAGAAGGAAATTTTGAAGTCTTTTTGCACTTTTCTTGCACTTGCTCCTGCTTACTAGATCTCATTTGGATTCTCCATACTTTGATAAGAGGCACTGCCATAAGGAGAAATTTTCTTATCTACTAGTAGTACTTCCAGGAAGATCCTTGTTCTTGAACTTTCAAGAAGCACTTGTTATTAACGTTTTAGTAGAGCTAAATTCCTGAACACTTAGTGATACTTGAAAATCTCTGTGGTTTATAGTACTTTTGAAATAGCGTTTTAAATTACACTAACTAGTTCATTTAACGAAGGTGATCATGACTCCCTTGAATCTTTAGCCTTAGGAGAGGACAAAGAGTGTTTTAAATTGAGATTCCTCAGCTTGGATAGTGTATGAAGTTGGTGAACCTCAGCTTAGGGGAGACAAAAGAGTTCTCAGGAAGTAGTCTCCAAAGCAGTCTTGGGCTTGTCTCCGTAGTAGCTTACATAGACCTTTCTTTTAATAGAAGTGCTCTCCTGATTCCAAAGCCCGTGCTGTTCCTCCTTTGCAACACAGTACTCATCATTGGTCAAAGGCACCTTGGAAACTCCAGTATGGTCCCCTTCCCTATTGGAGAATCTTTTCTTTAGTGTTTGTGAGATGTTTAGACCCAGACTACTTTGAGTAACCACCTGCTGCTGCAGAAGACAGCTACCGAAAGAAGAGGTTCTTCCACCTACTGAAATGGCAGTCAGTTTGTTTTGTTCCTTTCCTGTTGACCAGGAAGCCTTGCCATGGCTGCACTGTCAAAGGACTTCTTTTGTCAAAAGACTGCTCCTACTTCCAGTTGAGCAAGTCCAGCTGGGAAACAGGAAGTTCTCACTACACCTTGTGCCATCTCATTCCTAGGTTAGGGAGCCATTTCAAGGACCCATACCAAGCAGAAGATGTGGCAATGAATACATATAGCCCAGAAACTAAAGTTAGCCTGGGGCTAGTCACACATAGACATAGCAGTTTGTCTGGATAGTAGCTGTCACCGCTGTGCCCATGGCATGTCTGGCTTGATCGCTTTGTCTGATGGCTACCCCAGACTTAACCCACAAAGGAGATGCTCTGTTGAATTTGAGGAATATTGATAAGGTAGAGTGTGTAGTAGTTGGAATGCTTTAGTGGCTCGGGGTCCATGGCAGAGGGCAGAGGTAGAAGTAATCCAGGTGGAAAGAGGCAGAAGGATGATTGAGGTTTGTGTGAAATACATGATATTTAGTGGTCCTTGGTGTGGTTAGTCTAGTGGACCAGGTATTTCCTGCCCTCAAAGATTCTCTCAAGCTTTGTCATGAACTAGAAAGCATTGGAGAACCTTTGATAGTAAGGCCCACCCTCAAGGGCTCTGACATTTACTTCACACTAGCTAAGGCTGTTAGAAGGAGGAGCTAGATTTGGCATTCTAACCTTTTTGGATCAAACGTCACATTGGTATACATTCTGATTTTACCTGTGTTGCCACCCTCTGATAGGTAACTACCCAGTAATGGCAACTGCTTCTTTTACAGAAAGGCGAGAGGACCTTCGAGGAGGATTTATGCTTTGCTTTTTGGATGATGGAGCAGGAATGGATCCAAGTAAGTGATGAGATGATTGCTTCTTTGGGGGAGGATGTAACTCTTTTTACAAAAAACTTATCGTGTTGTTTTTGTTACCTCACTATTGTGATTAGAAGATCCATCTGGAGAGAGAGGTCTGTTGCAGGATCATAGGCTTAATTCCACTAATGGATTTGCCAGGTCTTGTCCTAGCATGGGAGATAGGATCTGAGTGGCAACCTGAAGTCAGTCAGATTACCTGTCTCTTGACAGTGTACTTATCAGCTTGCACAACATCCTAGAGCTAGAACTACAGAGGTCTCCCTCAGCCTTCATACCATGTTCTGGTAACAGAATAAGGTCTTAGTGATGGTGGTGCTGACAGGCCAGTCTGAGATTGCCTCCATTTGCCTCATGGTTGTGAATTTCTTTAGAAAATGTTTTTAGTAAACACACAGCCCTGCTTGGATTTAACAAGGTTCAGACCTTTGATTTTTGAGGATCCTGGGAAAGAAACGCAAATGCTTCACTTTCTTTTGTGCCTGCCACTTCAGGTGATGCTGCCAGTGTGATCCAGTTTGGGAAGTCAGCCAAGCGAACACCTGAGTCCACCCAGATTGGGCAGTATGGGAATGGGTTAAAATCGTAAGTATACTAGAAACCTGTCATAGGACTCCATACAAAATCAAGCAGTGCTCTCTTGCTTGTGTCCAATGAAAATTTTCCTGCTCCTTACCCCTTCATCACTGTAACTCTGGAACAGAAGAAAAGTCAAAAAGAAGTGGTAGTTTGGGGACTTAATAACTGTTGTTCTAAATCTGTAGTTTTCCTTACAGATTGAAAAGTATGAACATCTTAAATCAATTGGGGTGAGTGGAGTTGTAGTTTTCTCTTGGCAGTATGCTCTGGAACCACATCTCTCCTCCTGAGGAAAATTCTTATTTTTACCCTGTGGTTGAGGTGGTTGTTTTTGGGGTTAGGATATCTGAGATGGTAAAGGGTTGTTTCATGTCACAGCACTGTTCCCTGAGCGCCTGCCATATAGGGATCCAGGGTGAGTAAAAGATCTGAACCCTCCCTCCCAGAAGACAGGGTCTCCACTCATATGTCCTGCTGGACTCTGTAGCAGGGACCTACCTAATGTCTTCAAATCTCTTGGGACTTCTTTCTCAGCCCTTGGTTCCCACTAGTTTGGTGTTTGGAATGTGTTGTTCTGATTTTCAGTGAAGCCCCAAGAGAAAGGTTTCTATTTCTGAAGTGCTCACTTCCAGCTGTACATACCTTTGGATGGAATAAGATTTAGAGTTTGTACAAATGGAATTCTGAGTCACGTTTCCAGTCTTGCTGTGGAAACGTGTTGTTTTGTTTGAGAGAGAATGGTGCTTTGGTTAGTTAACAGTATCAGTAGTCCCTCACATGCAGTGTGCTTTGGGTGTGTGGCAGGGGAAGAGAATGCTTACAAAGACATCAGGGACATGGTACCTGGACTTTTTGATTTGTCTTTCAGGGGAGAAACCAAATGGAAATAACAGGCACTTATCATGTGCCAGGCACCATGCTAAAAACTTTACTTGGATGATTTCGTTTAATTCTCATTATACCCCTTTTCATTTTCTACTGAGGAAATTGAGGTTTATGGGGATGAAGTGATTTCCCCAGAGTTATAAAAATATTGGCCCGAGCGTATAGCTGAGATAAGAACCAGGTCCTTCTGACTGCAGAGCTGGAGCTGTTCTCCATCTCACTTCAGTCACACAAACTAAAGTTCAAATCTCACCTCAGCCACTTAATTACTTCTTTGGCCCTCAGTTTCTTCCTTTGTAAATTGGGATTATAATACATACTGAATAAGTTAAGGATTAAATGCTCTCATTGCTGTGAGAGCCCTAGACTAGTTTCTGGATTTTTTTCTTTTTTAAGTTTATTTATTTATTTTGAGAGGGAGAGAGAGAGAAAGCAAGCAGGGGAGGGGCAGAGAGAGAAAATCCCAAGCATGCTCTGTGCTGTCAGCACAGAGCCCGATGTGGGGCCAGAACTCACAACTGTGAGATCATGACCTGAGCCGAAACCAAGAGTTGGATGCGTAACCAGCTGAGCCACCCAGGCACCCCTAGTTTCTGGATTCTTATTTTATTTCTCTTTTGATCTTTCCATGACAGATTTCCTGGCCTGATTCACTGGGTCTGTGGGTTCCGTGGGTTCCCCAGGTGATTCCAGCACCGGTGCTCTAAGTCCCCAATGACTGTAGTCTCCTAGAGTCAGTGTGATAGAAGAAGCCCTGACTTCCCTTCTGGATTATAGGCTAACCTCTTCCTAACTGGTTTTAGTAATTTTGTGACCTTAGGCAAGCTGTTTCATGTCTCTGAAATCTATTTCCTAATCTAGAAAATGGGGTTTTACTCTTTGACATTCTCTCTTACAAAGCAGGCTTAAGGAGCAAACAAAATGTGACTCTGACTGTGCTTAGAATTAGAAGACCAGGAAGTTGAGAGTGTTATTAGCATAATTTAGTACAATGATATTTGTAAAGGACCCATTGAGGTTGGAGCCATCTAGTGTTGAGAGTGTATTTATTTTGATACCAATTCAGAAGTTGAAAAAGTGTTTCGGGAGGGAGTGATTTGTGCTGAGAATAGGGCTGAGAAGCAAGGAAGCCAGCAGACATGGTATTTTTGGGGTTGTTGCTCTTCAGCCTCCAAGGTCAGGTTCAAAGAGGGAAGAAAGAGGCACAAAGTGAGAGTTTTTGCCAAATTAGGGCAAGAGTAAGCTTTGACAGAAGGCAAGGTAATGTGCCTCATTTTGCCACCCATAAGCTTCAGAGAAGAAGGAGGAGGGCTGTGAAATTGTCAGGGGAAGGAGCATTGCCAATGTCTTAGGAACTAGAGGATGAAAAACAGAACTTGGCAGCCCCCAGGGTGTCTCTGGATAGTGTCCTGGGTGTTTTCCTGAGCATTTGGGGGAAATGGGACATGGCATTCATTTGTGTGTTTGGCATGCTAGCCTGGTTTGTATTTGTACATAGAAGAGAGTATTGAGGCTTCCCATTGCCATCCTCTCCCTGGGGTATTATGGAGACTAATGAGATAATAGCCATAAAGCCCCAGAAGCTACTCAGAAGAAGGGAGCTAAACAGTCCCATTGTTCATTGGGCAATGAACTGTTAGAACTTCTGCCCTGTTCCACGTTGCCCAGAAAGGCTTGTCCTTGCCTGTTCCTCAGATGATTGAATGTGGCCAGAGGAAGGAAGCAATTGATTCCATTCAGACTTTCGCCTTGTGGAACCCAGCCTCAAGGCACATTTCCCAGAACCAGTTGCATACAGAAGCAGGGACCACCTATGTCATAATGAGCTTGAGGTGGCAAAACAATTTTGAGACAGAAGATGGTTATAGTTCTAAGATATGAGCCAATTATAGGCCTTAAAAACTGTGATTAAGAATTATATTGTGTATGGTTGGGGGGGTCAGGTTTAGCTGAGCTTTGGGGTCATACCGTTGTTTTTTTTGTTGTTGTTTTTTTGTTTTGTTTTTTTTTTGAGAACTTATGAGCATAGATCGTGGGCTATGCCCTTGATGGCTCTGCCATTTGATGAGTGAATGAGAAATACCTGATGGGAACTGGATGTGGTCAGCATGTTGAAGGTGTCAATTCCTGGAGGGAAATTTGATGGTGACACATTCAAAGAGTACAGCAGCCCTTGTGTAGCTGAGATGAACCTGGTGCATGGGCAGCAGGATTACTTGTTACCATTGTGGCAGCAGGTTGGGGGTGACACTAACTTGGGGCTGACGATTGCTGGTGAATGTGCCCTAGAAGGGTGGTGAAGGAGCCCTGTATGGTGGGTAAGTGGGGTCAGGCAAGTTGTGAGGAGTGATGAAAGTTGATGGAAGAACAGAGGAATGAGGGCCGTGGGCCTCAGCTCAGGGTCCTAGGATGGAGGGAGGTCTTGAGAAGAGCCTCCTAAAGGCAGTTTTAGTCACATCCAGAGAGTGAATTTGCTTCTTTTTCAGATGAGTTTTTGAATCCCTGGGAGAATAATCCATTTTTGCTTCCCTTTCAGGGGCTCAATGCGCATTGGGAAGGATTTTATACTCTTCACCAAGAAGGAGGATACCATGACTTGCCTCTTCTTGTCCAGGACCTTTCATGAGGAGGAAGGCATTGATGAGGTAGGTCCTATCCTTGTGGTTCGAGTTGCCATTTAACATTTTCCAGATCTGGGGCACCTGGATGGCCTAGTCAGCTAAGCATCCAACTCTTGATTTTGTCTCAGGTCATGATCTCACAATTCATGAGTTTGAGCCCCGCGTCGGGCTCTGCACTGACAGCATGAAGCCTGCTTGGGATTCTCTGTCTCTCTCTGCCTCTCTTTCTCTCTCCAAAAATAAATAAACATTAAAAGCAAGCACACAAATAGACATTTCACACATCTGACCAGGGTCTTTCTGTAGGTCATTTGCCATCGATGCTGGACTCATTGAGGTTGCAGGATTGCAGCCACACCCCTGTTATTGGATTAGCTGGTTGGATGAATTGGTTGAAGCATCAGGCAGACCTTTTAGTTTAAGAGAAGGTAAAATCTCAAAGCTTCAGCAATCAGTTGTCCTGTTTCTGAGAATGGGGTCATCAAATGGCAGGAACCAAGGATTTGTACCTTCTTTAGAGCTGCAGCCTGAATTCATTCTGGCAGGGTGTCAATATGGAGTTGTTTTATCAAGGGGAGTGTTTTGGCTTCATAACTATGGGTGGAGACCACAGGCTGTAATAATAATAGGAACTAATAATTGGAGCAGCATAGTCTTTCCTATATGATGGTGATTTTGTGGAATGTGCTATGAATGTATTTTCCTTTTGAAGAAATATGTTGCTTTAATCGTCTGTATCAGAAGGTACAAGTCAGATCCCTATAGGGCCTGGGTAGGTAGTGAAGCAGGTGGTGAGTGTATGGAAGTCATTGTTGTAAGTTCTTCACTAAATGGCAGATGACAAATAGCCCCAGGTCATCATTGCTATATTGGAAGGAAGTTCTAATGAATCTAGAATATTCTGATTTTAAAATGTGTTGGTAATTAACTATGCAAGCTAAACACATGCTCCATTGATTTTCTTTGTGGCCTGGTGGTTCACATATCTGCAGAGCTGGTCTGGTGAGGTCTGTGCTTCCTCATGGTGGGGATCAGGGATAGCCTCAGTCTTCCCAGCCTCAGACCTTCTTACATGTGTGAGAAGTGGTGACTAGAGCTTTAGAGAGGGGGTTAAGAGGGTTTGCAGAGAGAAATCCATGGCTGTTGCATAAATAGGTGAATTTGGTCAGGTTTTCAATCTGATTAATCTCTGGTGGTTAGCTGTGGGTAAATTTGTGCTGGCCCTGTTTAGATGAGCCTAAATCATAGCAAACTAGTTCATGTTGGGAATGAAAGGTTGTCTTTTTCTACTGCCTTTCCTTGGCAAGCCGGTGGATGTATTTGCCTTTTTGGTGCACTGTGTCAGTTCACCCATCATACATGGAGTGAGAGAGGTGCTGTGGCTGGAAAAAACAATCTCTTGGGAGAAGGTAGGGCAGGAGAACTTTTGCCCGTGCTGCGATTTTCAGGAATGTTTCCTGATGGACTGTGGGTGGTAGGAGGTGGGTGGTGAAGTCCATGGAAATCATCTGTTCAGGGCCATCACCTTCCCTTGTGGGAAGGGACTTGGCAGAGGTGCCACCTGAAGAAAGGTGGTGGCCTCTGGAGATCAGGGAGGGTCAGTCAGGCTTGACCTCAGGGCCTTGGTGAGTGTGCAGGACTTAAAACGGCAAGCTTCAAAGGGATTTTAAGCAAAGCTGTAACAGTATCAGTATCTTTTATAAAAAGGTCAGTTTGGTTGTTGTGTGGTGATTAGATTGGAAAGATAGAGGTGTTGGAGTAAACTAGTTGAGATGCCCTGGCTATGTGTAGCCTGCAGGGCTGCAGTAGGGAGGCGAGAGATGTAGGAAGAATTGTCACCTCTTTAGCATGTGGGGCCCACAAACCTGATGTTTGATTAGCAGAAAGGGGAAGGAGGGTCACGATGCAGGTTCTGATGTGGCAGCTGGGGCATAGTGGGCTGTCTGGAGCTGGTGAAGAATGGAAGAGAGTGACATCCTCTTCTGCTAGTCTTTGCTGAAGAACTTAAGTTTTCTCCTGGACACGCAGTCGGGTCTGGGTCCAGAGCTTGAGGGGAGGCCTAGGCTCTGGAAACCTTGGTAGCAGATGAGCTCACCTAAAGGAGCATGCAGAGTGAGAAGAGGACTTGGGATCTCAGGGATGCTAACATTTAAAGTGTAGGAAGAGGAGAAAGTGGCAAAAAAGACAGGAGTGGGTAGGAGGAAAACCAGTAGAGTGGTGACATTGAAACTAAAGAAGTGTCCCAATGGCAGGGATGGGTGCCAGTGGAAGTACATGCAGTTTAAAGTAATATTATTGTCAAAAAAACAAAAAACAAACAAAAAAAAGCTCTTATCACCTGGGGCTGCTGTGAAAAATGGGAGTTGCAGTGTGAGGTACAGATTCACAGAACACAAATGGAACTCGGTTCCCCTGGTGAAAAACCTAGGTTGAAATTTTTTCCTTACTTGGTGCTAGAAGGTCACTATTTTGGATTGTACTCTAGTGCAAACTCAGCCAAGATTTCAAAATAAGATCATTTTTGGCTGGTTAGGAATGTGTCCAAACCAGCTCTAGGGATGAATACCATCAGACATTAAGCTTCTTAGAAACCAGTAAAATCTCTTCCAACCCTCAACAGTTTTATCACCCTGGCACTTGTTAAAATGCAGTGTCCCTTTTTCCTTAGGTGGAGGGGGGCATGTGATTTGAACCTTTGAGGTATCTGGACTGGTTTGCTCTACAGAGGGGATCAAGCAGTCAGCCATCCCTAGGCTCTCATGGGCAGCTGGCTGGGGGAGGAGTACATCTAAGCCTGTGGGAGTGGCACTTGAGGATACAGTTTTAGAAGAAAGAGGATTTTTTTCCTCTTAGTTTTATTGAGGTATAGTTGATAAGGGTAGGATTTTTAAAAACATAAACATAAGATTAAATTCCATAATATGAAAGAGTATATTAAAATATGGGTACAGTTGGGAGAATAAGTATAAAGTGAACATGATAGCTGCCATGATAGACTGATACTAGGAGTTCCCAGTGTGCCCCTCACCAGTTGTATTCCTTATTGCACCTCTGAAGGAGCTGCCTTCAGGTAGGTTTTGTGATGATTGCCTTGTTTCTCTTTATAGTTTTGTCACCTGTATTGTGTGTACGCATTTTATAGAAGTGGGCTCCTACCATAGGTTTTTTTTCCACTTTGCCTTTTTCACCTAACATTGTTTTTGAGATCCATCCATGTTGATGTTAGTAGCTGTTAGTTTGTTCATTGTCGTCACTACACAGTATTCCGTTGTATAAATATGCAACAGTGTAATTTATCTATTCTGTATTGGATATTTGTGTTACCCTTACATGTTTGCTGGTACATAAGTGCGGAAGTTTCTGCTAGGATATAACCTGGGGATGGAATTGCTGAGTTGTAGGTTTATATGTATCTTTGGATTTACTAGATAATAAATATTTTTTTGGTAGTAGAGTAGAATTATTAGCAGATTAGGAGGATGGCCAGGGGCATCCCAAGGAGGGCACCCCTCATGCAGAGACCCCCCCCCCCCAACAGCATAAATCAGCACATCCCAGAGGATCTAGTGCTGTGACACTGAGTCTTGGGAAGGGGCAGAAGCCACAGAGCCTCTGGTGCCAAGCTGCAAAGCTTGGACCTCACCACTGGGGCATTGTGGAGCCACTGTGGAGAGGGATGAGATGGATACACATTTTGGGGGAAGGCTGTTCTGGGTCCTCCCTCAAAGTATCTGCCCATGTTTACTCCAAAGGTGATAGTTCCATTGCCCACCTGGAATGCTCGCACCCGGGAACCTGTCACAGACAACGTGGAGAAGTTTGCCATTGAGACAGAACTCATCTATAAGTATTCTCCTTTCCGCAATGAAGAGGAGGTTATGTCTCAGTTCATGAAGATTCCTGGGGACAGTGGTAAGTAGGCTTTGAGCCTGCAGCCCCTAGAATCCAGTAGCTCCAGAGCCATGAGGAGTTTGGGGATGGGTAGGGGGCACCTGGAGAATGAAAGGATTTGTTTCCCAGGAACACTGGTGATCATTTTCAATCTCAAACTCATGGATAATGGAGAGCCAGAGCTAGACATAATCTCAAATCCAAGAGATATCCAGATGGCAGAGACTTCCCCAGAGGGCACGTGAGTGTGGCTGGGAAGGGAGGGAAAGCTCTGGAGGTGACTTCAGGGAGTGGGGGAGAGCTTGTTCCCTGAATTTCCCAGTATTGGAGTTGATGAAGCTGAGCATGCCCATGTCTTCTTGCCCCAAGCAGAGGGATGAATAGGACAGCAGCTCTTCAGCTAAGCCAAAAGAAAAGGTTAATTATCTCTGGTCCCAGTTCCTTGATTTGACAGAAAAAACCAGAGTCTAGAGAGGGGAGAGGATTTGCTGGGTCTGTAGTGGGGCCAGTGGTAGGGCCGGGTCAAGTGTCTGTGGAGTGCCTGTGCTGGAGACGTGAGGGGTGTGGTGCCCACAGTGAAGGAGCAGCCCTTCAGGGTGGTGAGAGAAGCCAAGATGTGAGGTGGAAAGGTGAAGGGCCTGCAGAGAGTTTGTCCTACCTTACCTGTGGTCAAGCTGATTGTGGGGTAGGTGATAGCACTCCTTTGTTCCTGCCACCTCTAGGAAGCCAGAGCGGCGCTCATTCCGCGCCTATGCTGCCGTGCTCTATATTGATCCCCGGATGCGGATCTTCATTCATGGGCACAAGGTGCAGACCAAGAGACTCTCCTGCTGCCTGTATAAGCCCAGGTAGGGGCCTGCCCACCCTGGTCTGCTGTTTCCCTTGAGCTGAGAATGGGGCCTCGGCTGTGATTCTCTGGAGCATTGTTGGAATGATGCTAGGAATGATGATAAGAGGCTCTGGCAGTGTTGATTGCACTTGGGCCTTTAAGCTGCTTGTGATTTACCACGTAGAAACTTTTGAGTCCTGAGGGAGGGACACAGATGGCTGATAAGCTACGGAGGTTGGCTGGTGAAGCTCGTTGAGCATGAGTGCCTTCTCTGACATGGAGGGTGCCCTGCCTGGCACCGTGAACTATCTGAGCCTCTCAGCTTCAGGGCCAAGGGGCCTTTAGACACTACACAGGAGAGCAAAGGCCCTGGCTGATTGCTGAGATTTATTTCTGCTATGAGATTAATGACACACCTGGTGAGTAGTGGAGTTGCTAATCAAAGGTGGAGCAAGGGGCCAGTGGAATAAGGAATTTAGTCTTTTTTGCTGAAATGTTTGTTTTTGACTCATTATCAGTGTAGCCTGGGAGGAGGCAGGAAGGCAGAGTGTTTCCTGAGTTGCTCGGGTTGCTGTCCTACCCCACTGCTGCTTGTGTCTTCAGGTTGCTTTTTCCCCTGTTCAGGATGTACAAGTACACATCAAGCCGTTTCAAGACTCGTGCAGAGCAGGAGGTGAAGAAAGCTGAACATGTGGCACGGATTGGTAATGCCCCCCACCCCCTGGACAGGAGTAGTCAGGTTGGGGTTGTCTGGGGAATACTTGTGGCCACAGCAGGATCCAAAAAAGCTCCGTCCAGCACCCAGGAGCAAGTTGTTCTCCTAAACCACTGGTCTGGTTCCTCTTGTACCCCTCCCCCTGCATGCCAATCCTCTCAGCAGTTTTTCTCCCCAGACTTTATTTTCTCTTTATCAGCCATTTATAGGAACTTATCTAAAACAGTGACAACTCTTCAGCTTGCCTAGAGTGAAGAATCTTACTGTCTTCTGGCCCAAATACTTGTGAAACTGATTATCCTGACTCCAGGGCAAAAATCTCAAGGTCTCTCATGCTGACAGGGCTTCGGGGCTGCTTGATGGAGAGTGATTGGCTGAGTACTTTGATAACTTCCTGCTCCTGCTGAGGCTGTAACTCTGGTTGCCTTGGGCAGTTTTAAGCATGTCTCAAGTATAAATAGTGCCTGTTTTCTTTAGGGCCTCCAAACAAAAGGATGTTCCTTTTCGTACCAACTCTACATTCCAGGCTGGGAGGTTGCTTTCCCAGCTGTCCTATTCCTTGAAAGTGCATACACATCTTGTCCAGTGGGTACTACACTGTTGGATTCAGGAAGGATGACTAAGAATTTTGAACCTTTGAATTCCTTTTCATGATTTCTTCTGGGTTTTAGCTGAGGAGAAGGCACGGGAGGCGGAGAGCAAAGCTCGGACATTAGAAGTTCGCCTAGGTGGAGACCTCACACGGGACTCTAGGGTAAGGCCCTAGATCTGAGCAGCTGTTGTCTAGCATTTCTGGCATTAGGATCCCAGAGCTGGCCTGGCTCAGCTCCAGTCTAGTCATGAACTCCTTGCCCTAAAGCTGCAAAATGGGATGTTTCCATAATCACTGTTGAATACACTGTATGTGAGAATCTTGGCTAATCATTTCAACATCCTGACAACCATGTAAAGTGGATACTGTTAGTATTCTCAGTTTATAGAAAGGAAGACTGAAGTGAAGATGGTCGCTTGCCCTGGGTCACACACAGTAGTGACAGTCTGAGCAGTTTTCTACCCTTCCCTGTCTGACACACATGTCTGTAGACTATTATTTCAGTTGGGGGTGTTTCCTCCTTCACGTGAGTGAGCCTGGTCAGGTGAAACACAGCTTTTGAGTTTGTCCTCATCAAGACCACTTTCTGTAGAAAGAAGTAAATCTCTGAATGTGGTTTTGAATTCCTGTGATTTAAAGAAGTTTTAGATGTTTGTTATAATATTGCCTGCTGTGGCCCAGAGCACCTCCTCCCTCACTTGTGCCAATGTACATTTCTAGGTAATGTTGCGGCAGGTCCAGAACGCAGCCATTACCCTGCGCAGGGAAGCTGATGTCAAGAAGCGGATCAAGGAGGCCAAGCAGCGGTGAGTGCCAGGGCTGGCTTTTGGTTTTTTAAAATTCTGTAACTTTTGTACTCGTTATTGACAAAGAGGTTGGGGAATCCTTCCCCCTCCTGTGCCATTTTTATCACAAAGATTGCTTTGAGAAAACTGTTGATGTTGTGATCCCAAATGCTTGTCACATGCCCACTGCAGGTTTCTTGGCTGAGGTAGGAAAAGCCAGGGCAGGGCCAATCCCTGGAATTGAACACCAGACCTTCCTTCCTGGAAACTCCCTTTCTTTCCTTCCTTCCTTCCTCCCTCCCTTTATTCCTTTCTTTCTTTTCTTTTTGTTTCCTCACTCCCTCTCTTCTTTTTTTTCCTTCTATCCTCTCTTGTCCTTTTTTGTTTTTCCCTTTTCATTTAAAGGATGTAGAAAATGCTTATTGTATAAAACTTGTAAAGCACAGATCATTTAAGAAATAGGATTTTAAAACTCCCTTTTATTTATATTATTTGGTAATATCTTCTCTTAATATTTTATCTGTGGTTACAAATGTGGAATAATGCTGTAAATTGAGTTTTGGACCTTTTTCATCTGGAATGGGCACTTGTCCTGGCTCATTTGATTATCTCCATGTCCCACCTTATGTCTAGAGCTTCTTGGGGCTCTGGACCTTGAATTCCTGGGTTGCTGCTTCATGGCCTTCCTATTATAGGCATCAATTTCAGGTTTCTTCTAAGTCATTTCACTGCTCCATTCATCTGCTTTCCAGCTCCATGATTTTGTTGATCTGTATCACATGATAGTCTCTTCTCTCACATACACGTTCATTGTGCCGGTGAATTTTTGTCTTTTTAAGATTAATTACTGTCACGTTAGTAGAATAGGTATAACCTTGTGTTTGGTCCACCATGTAACTATCTTTGCGATTTGTAGCCATTTCACAGTATCCCATTTATACTTAAATCCATCCCTGTTTTGTTACCAAAAGCCAAAGTCATATGCTTTTAATTTGGGATGTTTAGAGTCACTGTGCTTCATGTATCCTCACCAAGTCTAATAGGTTACACACCGAATGGAAATGCAAAACTTTTTGCTTAACATGTCTCAAGTTTCAAGCATAAGCTAACATATCTTAAACACCATGGTATTTGTGTGTTAATGGGTTGATCTGCTTGAATTTATCTCATGTCTTCTCAGAGCACTTAAAGAACCTAAGGAACTGAATTTTGTTTTTGGGGTCAACATTGAACACCGGGACCTGGATGGCATGTTCATCTATAACTGTAGCCGCCTGATCAAAATGTATGAGAAAGTGGGCCCACAGCTGGAAGGGGGCATGTGAGTATTCCCCAAGGAGGACTTTTCAGCCCAAGGCAGATGGCAGGGAGGGTTTTGGCCAATGGGGTGACAGAGCAATGTCTTCTTTCTCCCTGCAGGGCATGTGGTGGAGTTGTTGGGGTTGTTGATGTGCCCTACCTGGTCCTGGAACCTACACACAACAAGCAGGACTTTGCTGATGCCAAGGAGTACCGGCACCTGTTGAGGGCGATGGGGGAGCATCTGGCACAGTACTGGAAGGACATTGCCATTGGTAATTACCTTTTTGTTCACTTCCAATCTTAAGATACTCTTAGCACCCAAGGGTGTGAATTTAGGAAGAGCGAGAGGCTAGCTCCTAATATGATGTGTGGGTGTTTGCTTTCTAGCCCAGAGGGGAATCATCAAGTTCTGGGATGAGTTTGGCTACCTCTCTGCCAACTGGAACCAGCCCCCATCCAGTGAGCTACGTTACAAGCGTCGGAGAGCTATGGAAATCCCAACCACAATCCAGTGTGGTGAGCCAGTGGTCAGAACCCCCTTCTGACTCCCATGTGATATAGTCCATGAACCTCTTTTACTGTACCCTTGCTGGCCTCCTGACTTGACTAACATTCATGGACTTTTGGTCCCACTGGGGATGTCTGTTTGGTGATGGCCCTGGGAGCTCAGCCTTGGGACTGTGCCAGGTTCTACCTGTCCCTCCTGAATGAGGCAGAAGGTATCTAACCTGCCAGACCTCATTTGGTTTGGTACCACATTGTTAACAGTGTGAGTAGTGACTGAGCCAGGATCCTGTTGGAGGGAGAGGGGCTGGGAGTGTTGAAAGTCCACGATGTAAAGTGTCTATTCTTGCTGGAATTACTGTCCCTGAGAAGAATTACTGTTCTTCAAGGGAGGCAGAGTTGAAGCCAGAGTGAAGATCTTTGCATGGAACGTCGGGGGGCATCTTTGCCTTGTGCCTGCTTGGGAGGAACCTGCTTACAATTGTTGTCGGGTATAGCTGATGTTTGTTGGGGTGTTTTCTGTGTCACAGATTTGTGTCTGAAGTGGCGAACCCTCCCCTTCCAGCTGAGTTCTGTGGAAAAAGATTACCCTGATACCTGGGTTTGCTCCATGAACCCTGATCCTGAGCAGGACCGGTGAGCACTTGTTCTAACAAGGAGATTGTGGGTATCTCCTATCTCTCCCACTATATTCTCTCCACTCTTTGGGTAAATAACTCGCTGTACATCTTGAAGTCATTGCTGATATCCTCATATTTCTGTCTTGCTGCAAATAATAAGTGCCCTGGAAATACGAATACATGTCTGTCCTGCAGTGAGTATTAATTCTGTACATTTGAGAACCCTGAGGTTGTTATACTATGGTAAGAGAATGGGTTGCCTGAGGAAGAAGGACCATGTCCTACTTAGAACCCTGTTTTTTAAGTTTATTTATTTTGAGAGAGAGAGAAAGCAGGAGCCAGGGAGGAGCAGAGAGGGAGGAGGAGAGAGAATCCCAAGCAGGCTCTGCACTTACAGTGCCCGACGCAGGGCTTGAACTCATGAACCGTGAGATCATGACCTGAGCTGAAATCAAGAGTTGGATGCTTAACCGACTGAGCCACCCAGGCACCCCTAGAGCCCTATTTTGCTACAACCGTCCTAGCACCTTTTCTCAACAGATGTGAGGCTTCTGAACAGAAGCAGAAGGTTCCCCTGGGGACATTCAGAAAGGACCTGAAGACACAAGAAGAGAAGCAGAAGCAGCTGACAGAGAAAATTCGCCAGCAGCAGGAGAAGCTAGAGGCCCTGCAGGTACATGGGTCATGGGCAATGGGCAGAGCCA
The DNA here is from genome assembly GCF_046562875.1 of Panthera onca. Classification (NCBI taxonomy): domain Eukaryota; kingdom Metazoa; phylum Chordata; class Mammalia; order Carnivora; family Felidae; genus Panthera; species Panthera onca. Next base: position 21,063,305 of record NC_138350.1, read on the forward strand.
GCCTGTATCAGGGATCTGTCTGGGATGGGACAGGAACCCTCAGTGACTCACTGGTTCTTGAGTACACCATGAGCGTTTAAAAAATTTTTTTAAGTGTTTATTTTTGAGAGAGTGAGGGAGCACGCACAAGTGGGGGAGGAGCAGAGAGAGAGAGAGAGAGAGAGAGAGAGAGAGAGAGAGAATCTGAAGCAGGCTCCAGGCTCTGAGCTATCAACACAGACCCCGTTTCAGGGCTTGAATCCATGAACCGTGAGATCATGATCTGAGCCAAAGTCAGACACTTAACCTACTGAGCCACCCAGACACCTGGCCTTTTTTTTTTTTTCCTTTTTTCTTTTTTCATGATGATCATTTTAAAAAAGCAAACTGTCTTATTTATATGTTCCCAAGTGGTCAGAAAATAAATATCCTACCATAGAGGTAACCACCACTAACATATTCTTCTAATTTTTTATGATTGCCTACATAGTCATAAATATATATATATATATTAATAAAAATATGGAGGTCATGACATATATATAATGTCATCACACACACACAAACTGTTTTTTTTAGCACACAATTTTCTTGGGATAATTTTCCAGGAAATTTTAAATAATAAAAGGGTTTGTAAAATTTTATGGCTTTTTATAACTGCTTCCAAATTATCTTCCAGAAGATGTGTTAATTTCTGTTTTTTTACAAGCAGAACATTTATTTTAGGGTATTTTTTGCACATTTGACAGACAAAGCTATGCATCTTAGAATGTATTTCATATTTCTAAATTGGATAATTTTTTTCCTTTTCTGTTTTTTCAGATTTATTTTTTTCTTAATTGATTTGTCAGGTTTTTGAGATATATTTGAGGTATTAATCCTTTATTGTATTTATTATAAAAGTTTTTTTTTTTTTTTTCTGGCTTCCCTGTCTGTGGAGATGGTCACACTAACCTGGATGTCTTATGCGTGCCTTCCTGTCTGCTGAATCTCACTTGTCCCTTCTGGCCTTGTCCGTTAAGCTTTTCCTACTTTTTCTGGCTTCTTTTGTAGGAATTTAGTCCATTGACACTTTTTCCTGGTCTCTCCAATGCTAGGTTAATCAGACATAGAATCCTGTAGTTTGCTGATGGTTTAGTGACTTTATTTTTTGTCTCCCCAGTGAGAATGGGAGTCTTATCATAGTAGGGAGTTCTATAATAGGCCTAGGTTTTCTTTTTTGTTTTCCCACTGTCCCAGACACATAGTAGGGATCCAAAAAGAGTTTTGTTTGAATGTACCAAGATATGCAAACAACCTCATCATCATGTTTCCTGTGCAGAAAACCACACCTATCCGTTCCCAAGCTGACCTGAAGAAATTGCCTTTGGAAGTGACCACCAGACCTTCCACTGAGGTAAAGCCCAGGCACAGGGGAGGAGCTTTTCCTTAGGTGTCTTGTGCTAGGATCAGTGTTCTCACTTTCTCTGGATCTTTTTTAGGAACCTGCACGTAGACCTCAGCGACCTCGATCACCTCCTTTACCTGCTGTCATCAAGAATGCCCCAAGCAGGCCCCCTTCTTTGCAAGCTCCCAGGCCAGCCAGCCAGCCCCGAAAGGCTGCTGTCATCAACACCACCCCAAAGCCTCCTGTCCTGGCAGCCCGGGAGGAGGCCAGTACATCCAGACTTCTCCAACCACCGGAGGCACCCCGGAAGCCTTCTAACACGCCGGTCAAGACTGCATCCCGGCCCACCCCCATGGTGCAGCCACTATCACCATCTCTGCTGCCCAACTCCAAGAGCCCTCGGGAGGTCCCTGCTCCCAGAGCAATCAAGACTCCAGTGGTCAAGAAGCCAGAGCCACCCAGTAAACTCTCCCCAGTGAGATGCTTTTCCAACCTGAACCTACCTTCAGTGGTGTAGGAGTGGAATCAGGCTGTGTCAGAGCTGTACTGGGGGAGCTTTCTGTTGCCCTTCAGGAGGAGTCTAAATAATTGAAGGGAGTTCTTCACTGCTCCCTTTGAATATTGGTCTGCCATAAATTTGAGTCACTTCCATCAGCTTCTATGCTGTGGGCATAGGTTGGCAGCCTGGTGGCAGCATTGGTGGGCCGCAGCAGATGGTCAGTATGTTTCAGGGACATCACACCTGGCTGGCCAGGCAGACTAAGAGAGAAGTGAACTGAGAGGCTCCCCCTACGACAGCTTTGAGCAAAGGTCCTCGTGGGCACAGGGACTAGGAGGTTGCTGTGTACTGAGTAATGTCAGGGAAGGTTCAGCCCTGGGGGGGACTGAGAAGCATACAAGTAGAACAGCTCCTTTAGGCCAGATGAAATCTTCCTGCACCTCAAGGGCTGACAGGGCCCCTCACATTCCCTCTCCTGTTGCTGTAGACCACTCCTAGTCGGAAGCGGACTCTTGGGGTTTCTGACGAGGAAGAAGCTGAGGAAGAGGCTGAGAGGAGGAAAGAGAGGTCTAAGCGGGGCAAGTTTGCTGTGAAGGAGGAAAAGAAGGACTTGAATGAGGTAGGTGGTCCCAGGTGAGGTTAGATCCTCCTTCCCCAGGGTTGCAGTCTGCACCAGCTCTGTTTCTGTTTTGTGACCTCAGTCTTCCAGAAACCCAGTTCATCTCTGTAGGACTCTTAGTTATGCAGATGATTTAGAAACATGGTGTCAGGTAGGCTTCTGAGTGAGACTGGCTTCTGGCTCTAATCACAGGCTGGAGATCACATACAGATGAGGAAGGCTTGAAACCCTTTGCTTCCCTGTGTCTGTGATTTTCTGTCCTTTGTGTGTTATCTTGTTTATACAAGGTAGATGATTTAGAGAGCAGCTCTTGGTGAGGCATGGAGATTTAAACAGCCATATAATGCAATATGAAGTGATAGCTGATGACCCTGGGTGGCCACTCATGCAAAAATCTCTTCAGGGGCATTGGGGATGCCTCTAACAGACTGTTCTCCTTGCAGCTCTCGGACAGTGCTGGGGAAGAGGATCCAGCTGACCTTAAGAGGGCTCAGAAAGGTGAGTTTGGGGAGGTTCCTGGCAGCCTGTGGGGGAAGCGGGTATTCGGACCCCTCAGCCAGCAACAGCTTATCTTAAAGACTCTTGGAGGCTTTCCTGGCTCTGAGCTTTTGTGCAGCAATCATTCCAAGTCTGATCCCAAGAAGAAGTCTGAAGAGAACACACCCTTATGTGTATTTTTAGCACAAATTTCTTGGCTTGCACCTCTAGCAGTCACTCATCCTGCTGCTCTTTGGTACCTTCATGGTAGATGGGGAAGGAGACTAGGGTGGCTGGGCTGCATGTTCCTGGAAAAGTGCAGGGCAAGCATCTAGGGATTCTTGTCCCTGCAAATCCTGGGGCTGCCTCTGTCAAGGTGACCCTGGCTGAGTGGGGGAGTCTGTAGTTTTCTGACACTCACTCCATCCTCATTGTCTCAGATAAAGGGTTGCACGTGGAGGTGCGTGTGAACAGGGAGTGGTACACGGGCCGTGTCACAGCTGTGGAGGTGGGCAAGCATGTGGTGCGGTGGAAGGTGAAGTTTGACTACGTGCCCACAGACACCACTCCGAGAGACCGCTGGTAATGCCCCTTTCCAGAGGCTGACAAAATTGGCCAGGTGGGGGAGTGGGGGGGTGGGTGTGTCCCTAGCTTCCCTGCAGACAGCCCATCCTGGGAGTCTGGGAGACACATAATAAATGCTGTGTGCCTCCTAGGGTGGAGAAAGGCAGTGAGGATGTGCGGCTGATGAAACCTCCTTCTCCGGAGTACCAGAGCCCTGACACTCAGCAGGAGGGTGGGGAGGAGGAGGAAGAGGAGGAGGAAGAGGAGGTGGTGGTGGCCCAGCAGGCTGTAGCCATGGCAGAGCCCTCCACTTCTGACTGCATCCGCATAGAGCCTGACACCACTGCCCCCAGCACCAACCACGAGACCATTGACCTGCTCGTTCAGATCCTCCGGTGCGTGTGTCTTCCCACTTGGGCTAGAAGTGGCTCTCCACCTTGTTCTTGCTGTTCTGAATTCCTGTCCCCACCTTCTTTTTTTAGGAATTGTTTACGGTACTTCCTGCCTCCAAGTTTCCCCATCTCCAAGAAGGAGCTGAGTGTTATGAATTCAGATGAGCTAATATCATTTCCTCTGGTGAGTCTGGCCTAATCTTTGGGGTGGTTTTTTTTTTTGTTTTTTTTTTAACTGCACATGCCCTTGCCCCTTTGTGCTTGTGATTACAAGCTCTCAGCTGTGTTCCCACCCCCCAGCCAGTACCCCCCCCCTTTTTTTTTTTTTTTGCTAAAAAGAATAGGAGACTTACTGTAGAAAAAGAAGCAGCTTAGCTGGATATGATTGTGGTGTGCAGAAGCCAAGCACACCCTACCATAAGATGCTGGGGCTGAATCCTCATGGATAGAAGCCTAGTTTCACATTTTACAATGAATATGTCCTTCTTCCTCTATCCTGGCAGATGGAGTAAACTTGTCCCAAGCAATAGTGAAGAACGTAGGTTCAAAGTGCCTAAAAGTTGACTCTTAGAGGGAGGTAGAGATGTGTGGAAGCAAGCACTGGGTGGTGGTATGCTGTTGTGTCACAGGCCCTCTGCTGGACCTTTTAATGAGCAACAAAAGAGAGTGCTGCCTGCAGGGGACTAAAGATTTAGTAGAGACTGAATTTTTACCAGGTAGCTGGACAAGAGACCAATGAGAGCAGTCAGTGCTGTGGAAGCAGGTAGTTGGCCTGTGGCAGCCTTGGGGAAGGAGAGAGCAGCAGCCTGAAGAAGATGTGGATTTCTGCAAGTGCCTGTGTAAGTGATGGGCAAGGTTTGAGGCAGGGGAACTTTTGTGAGTGAGGTGTCAGAGGAATGAAAGTTCCCAAGTCAAGGCAGCAGGCATGTGGTGAGCATTTAGGGAAGAAGAGGGCCTGAGAGCCAAGTTATGGTGTGTCTTGAATGTCTGATCTTAGCTATAGTAGTTTAAACCTTGTGTGAAGTGGAGGGCCAGCAAAAGTTTGGAGCTTGGGGGTGTTGTTAGTCTGAACCTGGTCTAGGGCAGGGGTCAAAAAATTTTTCTGTAGAGGGCCAGTTAGCAAATATTTTCAGCTTTGTGGGTCTTAGAGTCTCTGTGGCGACTATTCCACTATTAGAGCGTGAAAGCTGCAGTAGATAATTTAAAGGAATGGATGTGGTTGTGCTTCAGTAAAGTTTTATTTATAAAAATAGGCAGCTGATTTGGCCTGGGGCTCTAGTTTACTGACCCTGTCCTAAGAGGATACCTCTGGTGGCAGATTGTTTGGGTGGATGGAAGATGCAAGGGCAAGGGGGTGGGTCCAGTCGTGAAAGGTCAGAGATGAGGGAACAGGAACAGGAACAAGAGTGGTGAAAGTGGACTGGCCAGTAAAAGGGCTGTGTCAGAGGTTGTTGACAGGAAGCAAGTGATGGGGGAGGAGGCAGAGGCCACATGCTTCCCTGTGTCTCAGGCCTGTGGGAAATGATGACAAAGCTATTAACTGGAGAGAAAACAGAGGGTGAGGGCAAGAGAGGTGATGAATTGTGATTTGTGTTGGGCTGGAAGCACCGGCACCTACAGTTCTGGTGATGTCCATTGGGCAGGTGGAGACTGGGGACTCTTAGTCCAAGTTCTCAACTTGGAGGGGCAGGAAGGCCAGGGCTGCAGATGGGATCTGTGACTTGTCTACATCAAATGGGGTAGATATCTTTATGGTTGGAATAGTTTAAGTTTTCAGGGAGGAGTTTCTAGAAAATAGAACTAGAATCAAAACTGCAGGGCTAGTATGTTCAAGATGTCAGGCCCACATGTGGCAGGTATGTGCTTGAGGAAAGAGATGGGGATTTTAACCTCCATTAGACAGTGAGGTTAGGAGTTGAAGAAACAGGCTCAGAGAGGTAGAGTCTGTTGTAATAGAGCCCAGATTTGACTCCAGGTGCTTCTTTAGGACAAGGGTCTTGCCCTTCTCCCAGTGCTGCCTTGCTTCCCTGTGAGATGAGAAGGCAGGTGCAAGCTAAGGAAGCTAGAGGATGGCAGAGCTCATGGCAGCTTCCCAGAAAGCTCCGTACCTCAACTCTTGACCTTGTTGAGGCTGCAGGTGCTGTCTGAAAGTTCCAGGAAAAAAAAACCGCTGATAGGCTGGCTAGGATGGCCTGGCATCCTGTCAGTCAGATTTGTTGCTTTTGGCTTAAGGTTGTTGCCAGACACAGAGCAAACTCTGGGTGCAGTGGGATCTCTGCTGCTCAGACCATAAACACAGCCAGAAGCATCTGAGCCAATGCTTGTAAAAGGAGGTATACCACCAAGGCATCAACTTTATAGTCTGCTGACCAGAATGTGTAAAATAAGTCAAACTGATTTTTTTTAATGTCACAGACAAAACAGTCTAATAGTCATTATGTTCTTGTCTGTCTGTAAAAGATCATCCTTTTTCCCTTCATGCTGGACTAGGAGTTCCATAAAGCCATCAGAAGGTCTTGCAAATGTTAGATTCATATATATGAATATATATGTTTAAAATAATATAACCATGCAAATCTGTGATAGAAAGTTAAAGAGTTAAACGAACACAGATCATGGGCTCAAAACATCATACAATTAAAGTTTTAATACTTTGGAGCCTGCTTGAACACTTAATTTGTGCTGCCAAGGTAATTATTTTCTACACAGAACTTGAAATTTCTCTTGCCATTTTGGTTTAATAGGATAATATTCTAAAATTGTAAGGTAAGTACTTGTAGCAAAATAGTTTTTAAAAACAGCAGTAAGGAACTGCTAAATGCCAAATAGCTCGTACATAGAAGCATGTAAATGCAGGAGTTGATATTACCGCAATGGTCAGTCAGGACCACTCATTTTCATCAAAATGGTTTTATCATTCTCATTGGTGACTTATGAGTAAATTATGTTATAAATTTGAATTTTAAAAATAAACGTAAAGAGCTACTGCTCAAATTTTTTAATGAGATTCCATGTAACATTGCTTTTGAAGCAAGTTTTCTGCTACCTTTTAAAAGTTTGAAAAGCCTCATGTCTAGAGAAACTGCTAGTTAACATCATTTCCCCACACTTTGGAAGTTTCAGGTACTCAGGAAAGATAGTAAAAGCTCTGATCCTGCTTATATAAGTATATTATACAAATCTGAGGTATCTGCTATTGGTGGGTGCTTGATAAATGTTTCTGGAACAGGATTTTTGGTTCTGACATTGTGGGATGTGACTTGGAATGGACTGCTGAAAGGGCTGTGGTGAAGTTAGATGTGATTGAGCTGGGAGGGAGACTCATCTTTTTTGTGCTAACTGGAGTGGAAGAATCTTGCCTCACATTTCCTGACGGCTTGCTGTCTGCCAAGGCGTTTTGCTGAGTGCTTCACATGAGTAATCTCATCTCCATTCTCATGGCAGCCCCACGAGATGGGCATCGGGTCTTCCACTCTGGAACTAAAGAGCCCACTTGTCCCTTACATGGATATCCCTTCACACATCCTTGTGCCGAGCTACTTGGGGATACTAGTGCCTATCTAGAGGGGCCCTGGGGACCCCTGTAAGCCCATGCACTCACTCTCTGGGTTTCTCCCCTACAGAAAGAGTACTTCAAGCAGTATGAAGTGGGGCTCCAGAATCTGTGCCATTCCTACCAGAGCCGTGCTGACTCACGGGCCAAGGCCTCTGAGGAGAGCCTGCGCACTTCTGAGAGAAAGCTCCGAGAGACAGAGGAGAAGTTGCAGAAGCTGAGGACCAACATCGTGGCGCTCCTGCAAAAGGTGCAGGAGGTGAGCCAGGCAGCCCTCTCATTGCAGCTGGACCACCTGGTGTCTCAGGGAGGGGGGCCTGGGCACCTCCTGCTCCCTTCTCCCCACTCACAGGAATCTGTGGTTTCAACCCTGGCTGCACAGCATCCTGACCAAGAGGGCTGGAGGTGGTGCGGCTGCCTGGGCCTCATCCCAGCCAGACCCACGGTATCAGATTTTTGCCCTTGTTTAGATCTTCTGATTTATAGCCTGGTTTGAAAATCCTCCACGCCATGAAACAAAGATTTTCTCACTGTTCCAGATGACGCCCAGATGGGATTGGGTTGCCTAGAAGTGGGGAATACCCCTAGAGGGTCTCAGTCCTTCATCCAGGCAGTGAAAACTGAGGACATGGCTCTGTGTCTGTCTTGTGGATACCGGGTGAACCAGATAGGCAAGATAAGGTTCCTATCCTCATGGCCCAACAGTGGTAAAGGACACAGAATATTGATTATGGGAAGTCCTGTGAAGTAAATACAAGAGAAGAAAAACAGGGAGGCCACTTTACTAGGGTGTTCAGGGATGGTCTGAGAAAGGGGTATTAATATTTGAGCTGAGAGTAGAATCAGTCATACAAGATTGGCTGTGTGAGTGCTTTAGGCAGATGTAAGAGTAGGACCTGAGGCCCAAGGCAGGGAGTTGTGGGCCATAGGAGAAGAGGCAGGGCTTGTACAAGGTGGGATGTCCCTGGAGGGTTGTGGCACAATCCAGTTTGCAATCCAAGACATTTACTCTGTTGGTTGTAGGAAGGCCTGGAGTGGGGTGGAGGTTAGAACCCAGGACTTGGGTGAGAGATTTTGGTGGCCTGATTCTTGGATGGTGACAGTGAGAAACACAGATTTGTAATATCTGAGGGAAAAAGGAAACAGAGTCCCTAGGTGAGGGAAGGTGGTAGCCTGTACTGAGATGGATGCAACCTGGGGTGGGTCGGTGCATTTGGCCTGTTTTGAATGTACTGATTCTCAGAAGCCTGCAACACATCTAAGGCAACCAGAAACCTGGGGTAGAGGCAGGGAAGTAGCAAGAAATCTGGGCGTCATCTGTGCATAGAGGATGGGGAGGGGGGAGAATGACCAAGATGGGATAGGCCTGACAGGGCGGAGGGGGAAGAGGAGGGGACTCTGGGCTCAGGCTCCATGGGCTGCAAGAAGGATGGGGAGGTGGTGGGCCCCCCCACCGCTTTCAGGCCCCCAGCTGACTGTTCCCTTCTATTCCAGGACATAGACATCAACACAGATGATGAGCTGGATGCCTACATCGAGGACCTGATCACCAAGGGGGACTGAAGGGCTCGGAGCCAAAAACCAGCTCCTCTGCCCTTCAAGGCAGAGCCCTCGGGGGGTGGTGTTTTGTTCTTGGGTTGGTGGACTTACCTTGGTTTGATTCACATGAAACATTTGTGCTTTTGGAGGGAAAAGTACTCTGATTCTTTGAATCTTCCTCCCTAAGTTTATAAATATTTATTTTTTAAAAGAAATAAGATGCTGCACCTGCTGTGAGACCATACATTTTTTTTGGTAACTGTTGGGCAAAGAACAGAGAACTGGGATGCCAAGCTCCTTCTCTTGGCTCCTGGCTTCTCAAGATGTGGTAAATCCAGTGCCACCTGGAAGTCGGAGAGGCTTCAGGGGCAGGGCTGGTCTCTCCTAGAAGATGAACAGTGTTGGGATCTGAGGGGTGGGGGATGGAAAGACCCTCCAGAGTGGTGCTTCTTCTGGGGGCTCTAATCTGGGAGACCTCTGGGGGTAGTGGGTCAGGATAGAGAAACAGCACTGAGCAGGTCCTGTCTCAGGTCAGGGACGTGAATGTCGGCCCATCCAGCTGTCAGTCATTATGGCTGTGGCATTGTCCAGACAGCTTGGGGAAGAAAGAGCCTCCCATTCACCCTCCCCATCTACCACTCAAGTTCTCCCTGTGGCAGTGATTTCTTCAGTGAACTGTGGACAGTGACATATTCCACTGCAAAAATTTGAGTCCAGGTTGAGTAGTAGACAGATCTGACTCTGGTGGGTTGCACACTGAATGAATGTTTGAATTCCAAAGGATTCTTTTTGAGAAAGCCCCTTGTGACAGAACCCCTGGTGCTGATTTGGTGGTGACCTCCATCTGTGGGTTTGGCAGAGTCCGGAGAAAGCATGCTGCCTTAGATGGTGCTGGCTAATCTGGAGAACCTGCTGCTGCTGCTTTTACTGTTTTTCCCTGTACCTGGCCCCACCAGTCCCTGCTCTGGGCCAGACAGGAGAGGGGGTCACTGAGGCACAGGGACTCCAGAGGCAGCTCTTCAGGAAACACACCATGCCTTCCCTCCCTTCTAGTCAGGGCCTCACACAGCTGTGTCCCTCAGGCAACTTCTCAGGGTCAAAGACAAAGGCAAGAGTTGCTGAGTTTCTCTTTAGTGGTCATTGGAAAAATTTTGGTTTGATTTCCTCCAACTCTCTTCTGTCCTCTCTTTATCTGGGGACTTTGTGTTTTCTAGAGGCACGAGAACTATGACTTGGTACCACTGGTCTGTGATTCAAACCTTTCTTGGTGTGTTTCTGGCATCTACCTATCCCAGGTCAACAGTGGCCCACATGCCGCTCTGTGGAGTCTGCAGAAAACTGGGAGGCACTGGTGAGGGAAGTCTTTACCCATTTGTGTGTGGGTCCAGAAGCACCTGCAACTTGTGGGTTTGAGGCTTCCCCAAACCACATCCCTGGGGGGAGGGTTATTTAGGGAAATACCACTCAGAACCTGGCCTCTTCTTCTGGAAGATTCTCTGAGTCTTGGGGTTTGTTGAGCTGGTGATTCCTCTCCCATCCAGTTCTCTCTCATCATCCCAGGCAGCATGTGGTTCATTTTTGTCCCCAAACTTACTGTTTTAATCTAAAAGGAAGTTGGTTCTGCATTTTTACCATAGGATAATAGATAATACCCAAGTTTTTTATTTACACACCTGTAATCAAAATGCAATACTATAAAACTTGGTGAGACTCCTGAACTCAGTCTGTTTTCTTCTCTTAGTAAAATTCAGCACCTTATTTCCTCTTCATTCTTTCTGCTACTATGGCTTTAAACTGTCTTCACATTCTTCCTCATCACCATCTTCCTTTTTCTGTCTTCACCCTCCTTAACATCCACAGAAACAGAAATGCTGAATTTTTTAAACATTTTAGCATGAAATTCTCGATGTATGCACTTTGCTTTTTTTTTTTTTTTTTTTTTTTTAATTTTAGTACAAGCAGGGGAGAGGGGCAGAGGGAAAGTGAGAAAGGATCAAGCAGACACAGGACTCGATCCCATGACCCTGTGATCGTGACCTGAGCCAAAATCTAGAGTTGGATACGCAAGCTGCTCGACTAAGCCACCCAGGCACACCCCACCCCCTCCACATCCACTTTGGTGTTTATATCCAATCACAGCTGTACTGAATGCAGCCTGTTTCCCAGACGGAGCTCCTGTCATTCTGGGTGGGAAGATAAAATGCAGTGTCTCTCCCCTTTTCTGTCATGGGACCTGCTTGGGATTGTCTGAGGACTTGGGAGGAGGGCGTGGTCTGGATGGTCTGTGGCAGGAAAAGTCCATAGCACACAGCTGCAAAAAGGTGAATGTACAGCATCACTGTTTTTAAGGAATGGGAGCAATGGGGACTTTTAGTTTTTTTAAGTGACACATGCATACAGTAAAACTTCAAATAGTACAAAAATTTCAAACAGTATAAAATGCTACACTATGAAAAGCAAGGCTCCCTTTCACTCTTGATCCCTGAAAAGAATATTCATGCTGAGCATACAAATATACATCCACTCTGTTCTGTTTCTGCATGTTTCCCACTCAATGTATCTTGGAACCTGTTTCAGAATAGCCATATGGGTCTTTTTTCTTTAGAACAACCTCATAGCACTTCATTGTCTTGGATGTACTGTCATTTAAGAGTCTTCTACTTACAAACATTTGGGTTAACATTTATGGAAAATGCTATGATGTGTGTGTGTTCATTAATTCAGATCTGTATGTATGCATGGTAAATTCCAAAGAGAAGTGGCTGTGTCAAATGGTAGATACTAATATTAAAAATATTAAGGTACAGTCCAGAAAAACCCCCAGTTTTAACTCCTACCAACAGTGTATTCCCCACCCACCCTGCCTATACTTATCAGTATGCAGTCTCTTGCATCCTGTACTAATGTGAAAGGTGAAAAGTGAGGTATTTTTGAATTGATTTGGACTAATTTAAGGTTGAGCATCTTCATTGGTCAGTTGTGTCTGATGCAGGGCTGTAGTTCTGAATCTGGGTTAGGGACTCTACAAAAGAGCTTACAAAAAAAGATGAAAAACCAAGGAGTGAAGTCCTCAGGAAAAGGTTCACCTTGTATGATCCCTTCACACCCTAAGTGTCCCATGGATTTAGGATTAAAACCCCCCACTTTAGGATCAATACCATATTACCTACTAATAGTATTACTAGGTCAGGACAAGGGTTTGATATGTTTGTTTACTCAAGGAAGGCATGAGTTAATAGGTTGAGAAAAACTTTTTTATATCTGAGTAATATTTTTTGGCTGTTCTTGTTGGGTCCAGTTCCCCATGTCTACATGACCACTTTTCAGATGTGGTTCAAGCAGTGGTAGCCAAGAGTTCATAGCTCTAAGGGTCAATTAGTGATAAGACTGATAAAGCTCAAATTTCTTTGCCATTTACATATTCTATGTACTCTTGTATTCTACAAGTCTTGACTGGAGTGGGCAGTGCTTCTTCAGTACTTGTCCCTGTTGGAAGGTGGTTCTCTAGCTGGGCCAGACTGTAAGAGACCTGTTGCTGGGTGGTCACCAAGGTGCCTGAAACATCCCTCACAATTCCACTGGAGGGTTCTGGCCTTTTTTGGAGATGGAAGCTTTCTTTGGATGATCACATTGCTTTTGTTTCCCTGAATGGGTCAATGGCCAGCTTCGTTATGAGAGGCAAGAGCTCCAAGGAACATGCTTTCTCTGCTGCCCTGTTTGAGGCTGCAGACTATTCTCTACCTGTTCTCAGCACAAATAGGGTCACCCTCCAGTGAGCAAGAAAAAGACTGGGCAGAGGAAGGGCCTGGCAAGGCACATCTCACTCAGCAATGAGCCAAGATACTGGTCAGTCTGTGGCCTTTTTCATCTGGAAACTTGGCAATGTGCCAGGCCTAATTAGGGCTCCTGGTGGAACCTGTAGAAATTCTACCAGCTCACAAGGCCTGAGACAAATCACTGCCCATCCTGGCTTATTTAGCCTCAAGGCTAGTTCTCTACCTGAAAGTTATTCAGAGGCACATTATAAATAGCCACTTATCTGGTGCTGGTCTGACAAGTTAGAATGGGGGTCCAAAGCCCTTATTGCCCTGACCCCGAGTTTTTGTGTCCAAGATTCACTGGTCCCTACCTGTTACCTACCTCTAGGCATTCCACTGCTTACTCAGTGCCCATAACCCATAGCTATTCTCATGGCCTAAACCATTTGGCCTGTTTCAGTATATCCTAATGGTGAGGAGGGGCAGGGCTTCCATCCAGCTTCCTTTGGGCCTGCCCTTCAGGTTTCGTATGGTATGTTCTGGCGCTTTGATATTCTGGGTAGCTGCCAGCCAAGGCCTCACACCACTGGGGCAAACTTAGACCACTTGATAGATGGGTCTGACAGACCTATCCTTTCCCCTTTGCTCTTTGGACTCGGCTGAGATGCTTCCATGAGACTTGGTGGGTCCACCTCCTTTCCAAGAAAGCTGTGACCAGCTCTAATCCACCACTTTAAATTTACTTTCCTTCCCTTTACATTTATGTTTTCCTCTAGTGAAGCTCTGGGCTCTCACTCCCCTCCCTAATGTCCCCATTTAAGACAGTCTGCCACTAACCGGGTTTGGGGCCCTGCGGTGGGAAGAGAACCCCTATTTGTTAGAAGGGAAAGCGTTTTTTCCTCTAAATCCTCTATCACAATACAACATGGGCTGGAGAGCAGTTTGCAGAACTGGCTGCAAATTCTTAACCCTGTCCAGAAGACGCGGCCGGGACCCAGCCGCAGTCCCAAACAAGCGCCGGCCTTCCAACCCGCCAACGATTGTGGTCCGTCGTCGAGGGCGCCCCTACGCCTGTTCTCCAGACCCTCGAGGCTGGCACGTAACAGCGCCTGCGTGATGCAGCTGTCCAGCACGTGCGGCTGCCCCCCCCCCCCCCCCCCCCCCCCCCCCCGTGCACCCGTCTGAGACAAAACGAGCCTGCCAATGGGGTTGGAGCCCGGAGGCGCTCGGTGGGGGGCGGGGGGCGTGGAGGAAGCGTTGTGACCTTACGCAGATGTTCGAGGCTGGTCTCAGGGTCGAGATGTGGGGACCTCGCTGCACCACCGCAAGTATCCAAACTGGGGGCAAACAGGGTGGGAGGTATCGTCCCCAGGGGTTTCATATCCTAGGGCATGGGGGAAAGGCCTTGGGGATCCAATGGCCTGCCCACAACCCAAGCAGAAAAGTGGTTATTTAATTTATTTTTTTAAATTCTGGTGCCTGCATATTAAGCCCGAGAGTAGATAAAAAAATTTTCCCTCGTTGTTTCTTTAACTTTTTAAAGCCACTGCAGAAAGCATTTTTTGCATAGATGACTTTGTGGTGTGGTGGTTTTATATCTGCAAGACGGAGGACCTGGAAAGGAAGCTGCATGTTTTACGTCTTAAAATAGCCATTTCCAGGTAATTTTCCTTGAAGGTCCAGCCTACTTGCCAGCCTGTTGGCCTCTCCCAGGACCTGAGACCTCTTGCACTTCACAACCTTGGCCCATTTTCTACTGGTTTGTCTTAGCTTGGTAGAAGACTGTTACTTGGAAGGTAAACATTTTTAGGTTTTGGGGTTTCCTATCATGCTTAGGAAAACCTTTCCTCTTCCCTCCATCGCCATCCCTCAAACGTTCTCTTACTCTTTGTTGAAATACTAAAAAAATTTTTTTTGTCAATGGATACATTTTAGTTTAAGCAGTAAGGCAAGAGTCAAGCTTTGCTTCTTTTTCCAAATGGAAATTCACTATGCTCGCCCCATTAAGTGAACCATCTTGGTCATTATTTATATTGCACTACTAGATGGGCTTGAGATGCCCCTTAGACATGTCAGTGAAGACATCCTGTTGGACAGGTGGTTCTGGTGTAAGAGGTGAGGTCCTAGCTGAAACTAGAATTTTGAGCATCATCAACATCTAGATGGATCAGTCTCCCCCCACCCCCCAACCTTTTAAAAAGACTTTTTTCCGGCTATTCTTAGAATTCATTCTGTTAAGTGAAATTTAAAATCATGTTACCCATTTTTTCCCATCCTTGCCAAAGAAAAAGTTCCATTGGGATTTAAATTATAACTGTATTAAATTTAGATGTAAGTTACGAGAAGGTTGACATTTTTATGACCTTAATTAAATATCCCCAGAGGATAAAAACTGGTTTTTCATTTGTCTGACTCTTTAAATTTTTTTTTTTTAACGTTTATTTATTTTTGAGACAGAGAGAGAGCATGAACAGGGGAGGAGCAGAGAGAGAGGGAGACACAGAATCGGAAGCAGGCTCCAGGCTCTGGGCCATCAGCCCAGAGCCCGACGCGGGGCTCGAACTCACGGACCGTGAGATCGTGACCTGAGCTGAAGTCAGACGCTTAACCGACTGAGCCACCCAGGCGCCCCTGTTTGACTTTTTAGATCTTACGATAAGATTTTATAATTTCTTCATACAAGTTCTATAACTTTCTCATTTTTCTAAGCATTTTATAACTGTATTTATCAGTATTGTGAATGGGTTATTTTTTCCATCTCTATTCCTGAGTATTAATATAGAGAAGACTAAACAACTTATTTTCTATGTTATGAACTCTAGCAGTTTTAAAAATAAACTGTGTGCGTTTTTTTCTTTTTAATAGATGCAAGGTGCAAATTTGCCAGTGTGTCAGTTTAATTGCCATTTTGCTTTGGCTAGAACCTCTGACGCAATGAAACAGTGTTGAATAATTATCTGGGTCTTGTTTCTGATGGGATGGAAATCTACATTAGGGTTGAACAGAATATATATTGGCTGTTGTTTTTGGTGAATGGCCTTTAAAATGTGGAAAGAATTTCCATCTTGTTTTAACTTGGGGCTTCAGTGGTGGAGCCGTGGCTGCCAGTCTTACCTGAGTGGAGCACCAGGGGGCACTAGTTACATAGACTGCAATGTGGGTTAGGGGCACACAACTGTCAGGCACACAACCTGGACTGTATGTTTTTTGTGTCTCCCTCCCCCCCCCCCCCCTTTAAGCTGCTATTTTAATAATTATTTTTATTAGACACTGAGTAGCTACAAAAGAATACTGTATTTATAAAATGTTTATATGGTAAGAATATGCAGTGTACACCTATCATCTTGTTTTTTTAAAAATACTTTTTTAATGTTTATTTTTGAGAGACAGAGTGTGAGTGGGGATGGGCAGAGAGAGAGAGGGGGAGACACAGAATCTGAATAAGTCTCCAGGCTCTGAGCTGTCAGCACAGAGCCTCATGCAGGGTTTGAATCCATGAACTGTGAGATCATGACCTGAGCTAAAGTCAGACCCTTAACCAACTGAGCCACCCAGGTACCCCTCTGTCTAACTTATTTTAATAAATCCTTCCCTAGAGGCACCTTGGTGGTTCAGTTGGTTAAGTGTCTGACTCTTGATTTTGGCTCAGGTCATGATCTCACACTGATAGCACAGAGCCTGCTTGGGATTTTCTCTCTCCCTCCCTCTCTGCCTCTCCCCTGCTCATGATCTCTCTCAAAATAAATAAATAAACATTGAGAAAAAAAAATCTTGAAGTCATGAAGATACTATTTTATATTATAGAGGCTTTATAGTTTTGTCTTTCACATATAGATCTTTAATCCACCTGGAATTGATTTTTGTTTTTGTTTTGTTTTGTTTTAATTTTTTTTTTAACATTTATTCATTTTTGAGAGACAGAGAGAGACAGAGTGTGAGCGGGGTAGGGGGAGAGAGAGAGGGAGACACAGAATCCGAATCGGGCTCCAGGCTCTGAGCTGTCAGCACAGGGCCTGATGCGGGGCTCAAACTCACGAGCTGTGAGATCATGACCTGAGCCGAAGTCAGATACCCAACCGACTGAGCCACCCAGGCGCCCCTGGAATTGATTTTTGTATATGGTCTGAGGTAGAACTCTAATTCCTTCCTTCTTCCTGATTGTCCCTACATCCTTTAATGAAAAGTCTTATCTTTCTCCATTAATCTGCAGTGCTATCTCTCTTATATATCAAATGTTTAGATATGTATAAATCTGTTTCTGGATTTTTATTGTTACATTTGTCTCTTGTTTTTTCTATGCCAGTACCACACTGATTTAATTATTATCATTTTACAGTAAGTTTTTATATTTAGTATAGCCAGTTCTACCACTTTTTATGCTTCAAGAGTGTCTTGACTATTCTTGGCCCTTTGTATTTCCATATAAATTTTAGAATTACTTAGTTAAACTCCATTAGAAAACCTGTAGGGGTTTCATTGGAATTGATTGTATGTGATCAGTTTGAGAAAAATTGATATCTTTTTAAGTCTTCCAAACCATGAAGATGGCATTGGTGTCCATTAATTTAGATCCTCCTTTCTTTGTATCTCTCAAGAAAGTATTATAATTTTCCCTTTAAAAGGTCTTATATTTCCTTGATTAGATATATCCTAGATACCTGTTGGGTTTTGATGCTACTGTAAATGATATTTTTAAAACTTCATTTGCTGATGGTTTGTTGCTAGCATATAAAAATGTAACTGATTTTCATGTTATTCTAATTTATCTTTAGATTCTTTTGAGTTTTCTATTACATATCATCTGTGAGCAATGATAATTTTGTCAATTCTCACATTTCATATATTTTTCTTGCCTTATTGCATTGGCTAGGGCTGCCAGTACAGTGTTGAATGTAAAGGGTAAAAGCAGGTATTTTTTTGTTCTCTATCTCACAGGCAAAGCTGTTTTTTTGTTTTTGTTTTTGTTTTGTTAGATACCATTCATCAGATTAAGGAAGTTTCCCTCTATTTCTATTTTAAAGTATTTTTTTTCCTTTTAAATATCATGGATGTATGTTGGATTCTATAAAGTGTTTTCTGCATCTATTGAGATGACCATGTCCTGTTCTCCTTTACTTTGTTAATGTGGTGAATTATATTTATTACTTTTTCATAGGGTAAACTAACCTTGCATTTCTGGAATAATGATTGTAAGTTTTCTATATTTCTAGACTTGTATATTGTTTTGAATTATAGATCATGTGACACTAGTTTGTAATTTTCCTCTATCCTACTGTCCTTGTTAGGTTTTGGTGACCAGATTATGCTAGTCTCAAGAAATGAGTTGGGGACTATTTCCTCTACTTTTGGGATAGTTTCTGTAAAGCTGGTTATTCCTAGGTCAGCTGTGTGTGGAGAATTTTGTGTATATATGTGAGAGTTTTTTTTTTTTTAACTGATTTAACTTTTTTTAATGATTGTAATACTACTCAGGTTTTTCTAATTTTTGAGTCATTTTTAAGTTATATTTTTCTAGAACCTTATCTCAGTTTTTAAAGTTACTGTTATTTGTAGTGTATTTATGTATTTTTATTTCAAATATTGTTTTTTGGGGTTCATCCATTTCCTCTCTCCTTCCTTCCCTTTCTCTGTCTTCCTTATCAGTAAAGTCTTGTCCATTTTAGTTTTTCAAAGAATCAACCTTAGCTTAAATGGTCCTCTCTGTTTGTTTTTTCTTTAATTTCTGATATTTATTTCCTTTGAGTTTGTCTTAATGTTCATTTTCTTAGTCCGATTGGATGGTTAGCTCATCATTTTTAGTCTTCTTTTACAACATGAGCTTTTAATGCTCTAAGTTTTTCTCTAAGTACTGCTTTACCTCTATCCTAAGTTTTGATATGTGGCATTTTAATGTTTAACTATTTTATAATTTCTGTTGTTTTCTTCTTTGGTCCACCAGTTATTTAAAAGTGTATTTCTTTTTTTTAAATTTTTTTTAATGTTTATTTATTTTTGAGACAGAGAGAGACAGAGCATGAACGGGGGAGGGTCAGAGAGAGAGAGGGAGACACAGAATCTGAAACAGGCTCCAGGCTCTGAGCCGTCAGCACAGAGCCTGACGCGGGGCCCAAACTCATGAACCGTGAGATCATGACCTGAGCCAAAGTCGGACGCTTAACCAACTGAGCCACCCAGGTGCCCCTAAAAGTGTATTTCTTAATGCTCAAGAGTTTGGTCTGAGAATGTGGTCTGTATATTAGTCTTTTGAAATTTGCTGAGGCATTATGACTGGCCCAAATATGTGGTTAATATTAATAAATGTTCCATGTGCACTTTAAAACTATATATTCTGCTGTTATGTGTAATACCCCATGTGTGCCCATTACACCAAGTTTGTGAATTGTGTTGTTGGAAACCTTGCTGATATGCTATGTCTGTCTGAGCTCTCACTACGTGGAGAGATATGTTAAAAAATCTTCCATTATGATTGTGGATTTATCTATTTCTCCTTGTGATTGTGTCCATTTATCTTGAGATGTTATTAGGTGTATAGGAGTTTTAGAACTTTATGAATTCTACCTTTTATCATTATAAAGTGACCTTTTTATTTCTAGGAGTTGACATACAGAAATACATTTTTGCCTTAAAGCCTATCTTGTCTGTATATTTATGTTTTTAGTGTATTCTTGTAAATAGCATATGGCCAGATTTTTAAATTCCAGATATTTTTGTTCTTACTTGAAGATTTAATTTACTTAAATTTTGTGTATTATTGTTGCATTGATAATTGACTTATGTTTGTCTTATTTTTAAATTTTTATTCCACCTTATCTGCATTCCTTTTTCTTCTTTCTTCTTGCCTTTAGATTGAAAAAATGTCCCCCCACATACAATGTTCTCCTTTGTTTCATAAATGTTATTCTTCCTTTAGCCATTACTTTGTATATTTCACATAATAGTTAACTCATCAAAGTCTACTCAAGACTCTCAGTATTGTTTTAATAAGTTTTTATTAAAAGATTTATTTTCCTTTGGTTCCTGAAAGATATTTTCACTGGGAATACTGACATTATCCCCTCTACTTTGGAGATCTCACTTTGTCTTCTTTTTTTGTTTTTTAGAGTTTATTTATTTTGAGAGAGAGTGCGTGTAAGTGGGGGAGGGGCAGAGAGAGGAAGAGAGAGAATCCCAAACCACACTGACAGTGCAGAGCCCAATGTGGGGCTCAAACTCATGAACCGTGAGATCGTGACCTGAGCCTAAGTCAGATGCTTAACTGACTGAGCCACCGAGGTGCCCCACTTTGTCTTCTTAACTAGGAAGTCAGCTCTAAGTCTGATTGGTGATCCTTGAAGGTAATTACCACTGCCCACCCCAAATCTGGCTGCTTTTAAGATTTTGTTAAGAGTCTTGCAATTTCACTATATTATACTTAGCTGTGAATGTTTTTTTATTTACCTGACTAGGATGTGTTGAGATTAACTCTGTATGTTGGTGTTTCTCATGATTTCTTGGAAATTTTTTAGGCATTCACTCTTTAAAGATCGCTTCTGCTCCATTTTGATTAGCGACATATGGGACCTTCTCACTTTATTCTCCATGTCTCTTTTATATTTTTCACTTCTTTGTGTCTTTATGTTGCATTCTGAATACTTTTTTTTAAAAAAATATTTGAGAGAGAGCACACATGTGGAAGTGGGGAGGGGGCAGAGAGAGAATACCAAGCAGGCTCTGTGCTGTCAGCTCAGAGTTGGATGCAGGGCTCAAACTCACGAACAGTGAGATCTTCACCTGAGCTGCAATCAAGAGTTGGGCGCTCAACCGACTGAGCCACCCAGGCACCCCAGCATTCTGAATACTTTCTTTAGGTCTTACTTCCATGTCACTAATATGCTCTTCAGTAGTGTAATCTGTTATAAAATTATTTTCAGTGAATTTTTTTCAATTTCTGGAAATTCCTTAGTTTATTTAAAAAAAATTTGAAATGTTTATTCATTTTTTGAGAGAGAAAGAGAGGCTGAGCGTGAGTGGGGGAGGGGCAGAGAAAGAGGGAAACAGAATCCGAAGCAGGCTCCAGGCTCTGAGCTGTCAGCACAGAGCCCGACGTGGGGCTCTAACTCACTAACCTCAAGATCATGACCTAAGCTGAAGTCAGATGCTTAACCAACTGAGGCCACCACAGGTGCCCCTGTAAGTTCCTTTTTTTAAAAAATACCCTTCATTTTTAGGAATGAGAATTCTAGAAACCTATTTCTAGAAATATATTACACATGCTTATTTTATATTGTGTCTGATAATTTCACTACATGGAGGAGTTTTATGTCTTATTCTGCTGTTATTTCTGCTGTCCTGTGCTCACATGCCCACTTGTGTGCTGTTTCCTTGTGTCTTTAGAGATGTCACATTGTTAGCTATTCATTTTCCTTGCAACTTCCCATCTGAGATTCCATAAGGTCTGGAATGAAGGGGAGAGCCTCCAGAGAGGCTTTCTTTGCTTCTCTTGTGGGACTGGGGACATTGCCATTTTGAGACCATGTTATATTCTCTGCTAGATGTTTTATTTGACCATCTGGGTAGTATATATTTGGGCTATAAAACCAAACCAAGTGAGGCCGTGCTCCTGATTACAAATTCTTAGGGGATTCTTTTCTGCTCTGCGTAGGACTGATCTTGTATTTGATTTTCCTGTATTTGATTTTGGATTCATCATTATATTGAAGGTATAGACCTTTGGGAGTCCAGCTTTACAGCAGACACCTCCTATTAGATACCCTACCTTGGAAGGGGCATTTGAGGCAGTGAAAACTTAGGCTCGCTGGGTACCGTAAGTGGCTCTGAGGGAAAAACAGACTTCAGAGTTCTTTCCATGTTTCTACAGTCACTTAATATTTGGCCCAAGTATTCCTTATATTCTTTCCAACTCATGGATGCTTTTAGGGTAAAGTGTTATCTAGCATGCCTAGTTTTACATAAGGGAAGGTTATCCAGGTACCTAGTCTACCATATTGGCAGAAAGATAAGTCCTCCTTGAACTGGTTGATGTAATGAGTGATTTACAATGAGACGCTTCCAACACTGACCCATTCTTGCATTTCTGTGGTAAACCTAACTTGGGCATGGGTTTACCAACTGAGGTATCAGTCTTTTGTATGTGGCTGGATTCTATTTGCTCTTTGGGCTTTTGAAAATTCTAAAAGTGAGATTGAAATATATATTCTATTTTCAAAAATATTTATTTCAAGATAGAGCATGAGTTGGGGAGGGGCAGAGAGAGGGAGAGAGAGAATCCCAAGCAGGCTCCATGCTCAGCACAGAGCCCAATGCAGGGCTTGATCTCATGACTGTGCTGAGCCCCAGCCCAGGGGATAAGGGAACCTCAGGCCTCCTCCCCCACAGTCTGTCAGGAGCAAAGATTTGGACTCTGGAGTTTGTGGGAGGAGTTTCCTGGGACCTGAGGTTCAACTCTTCCCCGTTGCATCTCTGAGGGCCCCTTACAATTTGACACTGCAGTCACACTTCCCAGTGGCCCCAGGGAGTGTCCCCCTGAGCCTTTGCTCTGGTTGGGCCTTCTGGCCTGGAATTAATTCGACACCTATTTACTGAGCATCTCCTATGTGCCAGGCACAGGGGATGCTACAGTGTATAAGACATGATTCCTACTCTCATGAAGCTCACAGTCCACTGGGGGTGGGGGGTGGGGGAGAGAGTCAACAAATGAGTAAAATACATGGTATTACACATGGTGCCAGAATGCAGTGGAGAAAAATGCAATTCTTTTGGTAGCTTTCTAGCATGTTTGGGTATCTGCAGGTCAAGTCCACATCCCCTACCTTCTTCTTAAGAATTGCTCTACTATTTTTTGTTCAATTACTCTCTCATGCAAATTTCACAATCCACTTGTCAAGTGTCTGAAAAATATTGGTAGGATTTTGATTTGGATCATGTTGGATTTGTAGATTTGGAAGAACCCACATAACTGAGTTGGCCACCTATGAAGATGGTGTTTTTCCCTTTAACTCAGGTCTTATTACTCAGTAAAAATTTAAAGTTGTATCTATAAAGGTCTTTTGCATCTTTTTGTCAGATGTATTATGAGGCCCCTTATGGCCTTTGTTGCAGAATCTTTTCTATGACATTTTCAACTCAGTGATGGCTAGTGGATAGACTACTGAGTGTAGGCAGAACTTGTGTGATCTGGTCAGAGCGGTTTCTAGAACATCAACCTGATGTCACTCCCTGTTCAGAGCTCTGTCTGGCTTCACTCTAGGCTCTTCCTTTACTTTGCCTAAGTGGACTGGCTTCTGTCACCTCTGGGCCTTGCCCATGCAGCCTATCTTCTCCCCTGGCAGACCTGCTTCCACTGCCCTCCCCCATCTCGGGGTTCAGGTTCATACTGGGGTTGTCTCACCGCCTTGCCTCTTCTAGCCAGTGAGAGCTGCAGGACTCACCAGTGCCTGCCTCCTCACAGATGGGAAAGCAAGGCTTGGGTAAGGAAGGAGTTGTGCAGGGCCAGCCTTGGATCCCACAGTGCTGGGGTTTCAGGGCAGGCAGTTGGAGCCTGGCTCTGATGCCCCTGTGGTGCCCTGCCCCACCACATTCTCTCACCTGGAAGCACTGGCAGTGGGAGGCCCCCACCACAGTGGGCCAGACCAAGCCGTTCTTGGCCAGTCCTGGGAGCTAGTAATCCGAGTTGCTTGGCAACCTGGGACAACAGAAGCAGTCCAGGTCATGGTTGTCCAGTAACCTTAGAATTCACCAAGGTGGGTGTTACCTCAAAGAGAAGAGTGTGGCAGGTGCCATGGCTTGGCTCTAGACAGTCCCAGGCAAAGCTGTGACCCCTCTCCTAGGTGCTGTCTCAGCCCTCCGCAGCCTACCTGGCCCTGACCCTACCAGGTCTTCCACCCCCTTCTCACCCCCACCCCCTCATTTAGACTAGCTTCCCATTGCTGGGCTCAGTGCTGAGCAGAATAAAGCCTGGGGGCTCCTCCCCCATGCTGCCATACAGGTGGTCACCTGTTCTGTGCATCAGCCCCAATCCACCCAGTCACAGACTCAGGGACAAGGCCTTGGAAAACTCCAAATCCAAGGTTTTTATTACCGGTCAGAAGGTGCTCCCTCACAAACAGTGTGGAGAAGAGGTACATTGCACAGCTCTGCTGTGGGCGTGGTGGGGCCACCCTGCCCGCCCTGCCTCTTGAGTGGGCACCCTAAGGCATTTCACATGTTGGTGTTTTCACTTTTTTTATTTTTTTATTTTATAAAAACAAACGCAGTCCTGGAATATACAGAAAAAACCCTGTGATGAATTTTCAGGACCAAAGTGAAGTGGGAGGGTTTGGAATGGGGGTTCTGAGGGGCTGGATAATGGCCACTGTGGCCCAGTACCCCCCTACCATTGGCAGGAGCCCTTGGAAGGGGGTCTGAGGAGAGGGTAGGACACAGCTGACAGGAGAGCCAAACTCAGACAGGGGTGCCCTGTCTTCATCATTTTTTAACTTCCACATACCATAGAAATTTAAGCAAAATAGCTATTTTTTATATATTCATATATCATATATATATAAATCAGGCAAATAAAGAGTTCAGGGGGTGCGGAGATGGGCACCCCGGAGGTGCCTGAGGCCGAGGCAGGACACTGGGCCTCTGGTGCCTGGGGGCACCAGCCCAGGCTGAGCCAAGTGTTTGTTCTTATTGCTGATTTGGGGCCTGGTTCTGGGGTGGGGAGCACCTGCAGGCCCTGCCCCCAGCCCTTCCTGACCTCTCTGGGGCTGGGGAGCAGCCCCCGCATGGCCAAAGCTAGGCAAGGGGCTGTTACCCTCAAATCTATCTGGGGACCCTTGGGCATCCCCTCCCCCACAGTGGGTGCTGCTGTAGCTCTGGAGACAACTGACTTGTGCTCTCCTGGGCCAGGTGGCCCTTCCAGTTCCCTTCTCTCTGGAGTCCTGTGCTCCTGGTGACCCTGCTATGTTGAGCTACAAAATGCTCCCTGCTCAAAGGGGTCTAGCTTCCTGATGTCTTAAAAAGAAGGGGCTCTTGCCAGGACACATTTGTGGCAAGAAAGCACACTTAGAAAGTTGTCTGCTAAGTGCTGTACTAAAAATATTTACTAAACATCTTGGCTGGAAAGAAAATGGAGATCGTTTTTTCTAAAAAAGTCAAAAGTGGCTCCCCAGTGGGGGACAGTGCCTCCCTTGGTGGGGCTGGTGACTGGGGCAGCCCAGGGCCCAGGCCAGCCTGCCTGAGTTGTGGTAACTGGGAGCTGGGGTCCCAGTGGGACCCAAGTCCAAAATGATGGGGCTTGGGTGACCCAGGGCACCTGGGGGCTGGAGAGAATGCAGATCAGCACTTGCTCCTTCCAAGGTGGAAGCCCCAAAAAAGTGTTAAAAAAAAAAAAAAAAAAAAAAAAGGAAAGGGAAAAGGTGTAAGGGGGAGGGCCACTGAGTACTAAATTGAGTGTATTAAAGAAAAGGTGGACCAGGCTGTACAGGCGCCTGTATTTGCAGGAGGGGATGGAGCTCAGAAGATGTTGGGACACATGTGCCAGTCCTGCCTCTCCTTGGCCTCCCAGTAGCCGCCCTTGTACATGCAGGCCGTCTCCCCGGTCAGTGGGTCCAGCCTCTTCTCGAACCACAGCGGCACGTACACATCGGCTTCCTTCTCTGCTGGGCAGGCACAGTGGGCGTGCGGGTGGGCGGTGGTGTACTCCCAGGCTCTCTCCCACCCTTCCCCCCACGCCATCCCCCCGCCCCTAGGACCCTGCTGCCTTCCACCCTGTCCCTGCGGTACCCCTTCCCTCCCTCCCCCACCCCATCCCTTTCTTGTGGGAACCCGCTCCCCATACCCAGGGTACCTTCTCTCACCGCCTCCCCGCCCAGCCTCACCTTCCTCCGTGCCACAGCCCCGTGAGCAGGCCTCCAGCCGCCGGCGCCGCGACACGCGCTGCTTCTCCTCCAGCCGCTGCTTCTCCGTGTTGGCCTCGTCCCAGTGCCCCTTCTCCATCAGCCGCTGGTCTGGCCGCAGGCGGCTGTCCGTGGGCGCCACGCCCTCCTCGTGCTCGTTGAGGGTCAGGGCCAGCTCCGAGAAGTAGTACATGTTCTCCGCGTTCTCCCTGCGGCGGCACGGCATGGCTGTGTGAGGGCTCCGCACGGCCTCTCCCACCCCGCTGCCCCCAGGGTCCCCGTGTCCACCACCACGAGGAGGTGTCTTTCCTCCTCACACCCTGTGTACTGGCTCCACCGACCCGCATCAGTTTTGCTACCTTCTGCTTCTCTGGGCATTTGCCTATTTCTATCAGTTTTTCAAGTAGATCAGCGTGACGTTGTTTCACCATCCCCTCATTTACTACTGCTTTAATATCTGTGACATGGCGACGTCCTCTTTTGAATTTGTGATGTGGGTTATATATGCCTTCCCTCCAT
Organism: Panthera onca; assembly: GCF_046562875.1. Classification (NCBI taxonomy): domain Eukaryota; kingdom Metazoa; phylum Chordata; class Mammalia; order Carnivora; family Felidae; genus Panthera; species Panthera onca. Next base: position 21,089,469 of record NC_138350.1, read on the forward strand.
TCCAAACAGTCATGGCAGAGGTTTGTCCGTTCCCTTCCTTCATTGGTTGAAGATGAAACTGTTGATTCTATTTTAGGTTTTTCTGCTTTACTGAGTTTGCTTTTATCCTCTCCTGCTTTGTTGGGGTTTATTTTGCTGTTCTTTTTCTAACTTCATGAGATCGTTGCTTATTAGCTCATGATTTTTCAGCTGTTCTTTTTGAGTATACACATTTTAGGTTACGCATTGCACTCCAAGTACTGCATTAGATGAATCTCACGGTTTTTATATGTATTACTTTATCATGCAGTTATATTTTCTAGTATCTAATATCAGTGTATGTTCTTTGATTTGTGGATTAGTTTGGAAGCATATTTCTTGAATTTATAAACATCTGGGTTTTTTTTTAGTCATCTTTATTTCTAGTATAATTGCCATGGAGTCAGACAGTATGCCCGTATAATCTCAGTTCTTTAAAATTTGCTGAAAGGCCCAGTAAATGGCCAGTTTTTGCAGATGCTCCAGGTGTGCCTGAAGAGAATGTGTTTCCTGCAGTTGTTCAGTGTGTTCTACAACTGTCCAGTACATTCTATGGTTCAAACTCTTTTTTTTTTTTTTTATTTCTAGCCATTACTAAGAGAGGTATATTAAAATGTCATCTCTTGTAGTTAATCCATTGTAAATCAATCCATTTCTCCTTATAGTTCTACCAGCTTTTGCTGTAAATATTTTGAGGCTCTGTTTTTAGGTACAGGATACATTCAAACTTAAAACTCATCTTCCTAGTGAATTGAACCTTTATCATTATGTCCCTTACCTCTCGTCTTACCTTTTGTTTTAAAATCTGTTTTTGTGACATTAATCTAGCTACAGTAGCTTTTGTTTGTTGTATCTATGGACATCTCTTTTTGTATTCTGTTATTCCAGTCTTTCTTTATTTTCTTACTTAGATGTATCTCTTGTAAATCACATATATTTGGATTTTTAAAACTTATCTGAAATCTTACATTCATAATGGGAGTATTTAATGTAATTACTGATATGTTGGATTTAAATGTGTCTTATTTATTTATTTTTTTTCTCATTTTTTGGACCTCAAGTGCACAGCTTTGGATTAAACATGATCCTTGCTACATGACACCCTCTTTTTATTGGTCCTTGCATGGTCTGCTTATATTAATGCAACTCTGCCACCAGAAAACCCTCTAGACAAAAGGTAGAATCCTGACAAAACCTACATATAATCATATGGAAAACTCATCAATCCATCTCCTTCTCAGGTAGCCATCCACAAGACTCCTGGGTTCATCAGTCCCTTGCCTACCATTGAATGTAATTTTATTGCATCTTTAAATAGTCTTAATTGGGCATGTATGTGTGTACGTGTGTGTTCATTTACATATATGTACATACATACTTGTTTTTAACTGTATAAAAAGAATTCCATGATATATGTAACCTTGTGGGACTTTTTTCCCCTTAATATTACATTGCTAAAATTTATATTGTTGCATGTTTCTGTTGTTTGTTAATTTCAACTACTGTGTAATATTCCCTCCTGTGACTAATACCCCAGTTATTCATTCAATAAATCTGGGTTGTTTAAAGTTTTTGCTTTGGAGTAATCTTATGCATGTTTCCTATTGTACATTTGCAGGAATTTCTCTTGTGTATATACCTAGAAGTGGAATTGCTGGGCTATAGAGTCGGTGATGTTCTTCTTTAGGAGGTAAGGCCAACCTGCTTTCCAACATGGTGGCACCAATTCACATTCCCACTAGTGATGCATAAGAGATATTGTGGATCTGTATCATCTTCAACACTTGATACTGTCAGATTTTTTCTTTTTTTTTTTTTTTCTAATTAAATGAAGGTAAAATGGTCTCACTGTGGTTTTGATTTGAATTTCCCTAATTACCAACGATGTTGATAACCAGTCCTATGATGACTGGTCATACGTGTTTCTTCTCGAGTGAAATTCTCGCTTGTGACTCGCACTTTTTCTGCTGGATGTTTTTGTCTTATTCATGGGTTAGGTGTTCTTGATTTTTTTAATTATTGTTTTTAATTGTGGTCAAATACTCTTTATGTATTCTCCATACTAATCTTTTGTTGGGTGTTAAGTATTGTGATTCTCTTCTGCAAGTTTATATATTCACTTAAAAAATTTTTTTTAATGTTTATTTATTTTTGAGAGAGAGACAGACTGTGAGTGGGAGAGAGGCAAAGAGAGAGGGAGACACAGAATCTGAAGCAGGCTCCAGGCTCTGAGCTGTCAGAACAGAGCTTGACGCAGGGCTTGAACTCATGAGTTGTGAGATCATGGCCTGAGCTGAAGTCAGGATGCCTGACTGAGCCACCCAGGCGCCCCATATATATTCACTTCCTTTAGACTGTCTTTTAACAAGTAAAGTTTCTTTTTTTTAAATTATTTATTTTATTATTTATTTTTAAAAAATTTATATCCAAGTTAGTTAGCATATAGTGCAATGATTTCAGGAGTAGAATCCTGGGATTCATCCCCTACATATAACACCCAGTGCTCACCCCAACAAGCGTCTTCCTTAATGCCTCTTGCCCATTTAGCCCATCCCCCCACCAACAACCCCTCCAGCAACCCTCAGTTTGTTCTCTGTATTTAAGAGTCTCTTATGGTTTGTCCCCCTCCCTGTTTTTATATTATTTTTGCTTCCCTTCCCTTATGTTTATCTATTTTGTATCTTAAATTCCACATATGAGTGAAGTCATATGATATTTGTCTTTTCTCTGATTAATTTCACTTAGCATAATACACTTTAGTTCCATCCACGTTGAAGCAAAATTTAATGAAAAAAATATTTTAATATAGTTGAATGCATAAGTACTGTTCTGTGTCTTAAGATGTATTTCCTTAAGGTCTAAAAGATATTCATCTATATTTTCCCTTAGAGTTTAACCTCTTGCTTAACAGCAAGTTAAGCTTAATACTTTTTGTAAGACCTTTGCCTTGAGTCAATTTCTGTTATAATGTAAGGGAGAGATTCAGTTAATCTTTTTACATAAGGGTAACCATCTCCCCAACCCCCTTCAGTGAACAGTGCCATCTTTCCACACGATGCCATGTTACTTTTGTTATACACCAAAGATATATACATCCATGGGTCCGTTTCCAGGCTCACTGTTCTATTCCAGTTTCAAAATAAGTCTTGATGTCTAGTAGGGCTAGTCCTTATTTCTCTGTTGTTCTTGTTTAGAAATGTTCTGGCCCTTTATTCTTAAGTATAAATTTAAAAATGATAATATCAAGCAGTGAAAAATCACCATTGCGATTTTGTTTGATCTATTCTTTTTTTTTTTTTTTCTTGTTTTTTTTTTTTTTTTTCTTTTCTTTTTTCTTTTTTTTTTATTTTTTTTTTTCAACGTTTTTTATTTATTTTTTGGGGACAGAGAGAGACAGAGCATGAACGGGGGAGGGGCAGAGAGAAAGGGAGACACAGAATCGGAAACAGGCTCCAGGCTCCGAGCCATCAGCCCGGAGCCTGACGCGGGGCTCGAACTCACAGACCGCGAGATCGTGACCTGGCTGAAGTCGGACGCTCAACCGACTGCGCCACCCAGGCGCCCCTGATCTATTCTTTAGATACTGATGTCTTTGTAATACTAAGTCTTTCTATTTATGAACACTGTATCTTTATCCATTGATTTAGCTCTTTTTTGATATCTCAGTAAAGTTTTATAATTTTCCCTATAGAGATCTTGAATATAAGATTCATCACAAGGTCCTTGATGTTCTCTGATATAATTATATTCTTTTTTAAAAAAAATTTTTAATGTTTATTTTTGAGAGAGAGAGAGAGAGAGAGAGCACAAGCAAGGGAGAGGCAGAGAGAGAGGGAGACACAGAATCCGAAGCAGGCTCCAGGCTCTGAGCTGTCATTACAGAGCCTGACACGGGGCTCGAACTCACAAACTGTGAGATGTTGGATAGCTGAAGTTGGATACCCAACCAACTGAGCCACCCAGGTGCCCCTAGAATTGTCTTCTCTTAAATTGTATTTTCTAGTTGTTTTCTTTTAGTGTATAGAAATGTAATTGACTTTTGCATATTAACCTTATACTAAGATATCTAAAATGCTTTTTCTGAATCTACTGAGATTGGTTTTTTTTTTTTTTTGAGAGAGAGAGAGAGAGAGAGAGAGAGAGAGAGAGAATGAGAATGAGCCCAGGGAGGGGCAGAGGAAGAGGGATAGAGAATATATATTTTTAAAATTTTACTTTTCAATGTTTATTTTTGAGAAAGAGAAACACAAAGTGTGAGTGGGGGAGGGGCAGAGAGAGAGGGAGACAGAATCTGAAGCAGGCTCTAGGCTCTGAGCTGTCAGAACAGAGCCTGACATAAAGCACGAACTCATGAACCATTAGATCATGACCTGCCAAAGTCAGACACTTAACCATCTGAGCCACCCAGGCGCCCAGAGAGAGAGACAGAATCTTAAGCAGGCTCCACACTCAGTGTGGAGGCCAATGTGGGGGTTGATCTCATGACTGTGAGATCATGACCTGAGCCAAAATCAAGAGTCGGACATCTGACCGACTGAGCCACACAGGCGCCCCTTTTTAAAATAAAAAAACATTTTTTTCTTAATGAGATTTGTTAATGTGATGAATTAATTTATAGATTTTCTAATATAAAATCATCCTTGCATGCCTAGGATTAACTCAACAGGACTGATTAGTGTTTTCTTTTTTATACACTGTTGGATTGGATTTTTTTGATGTCTTGTTTTGGAATTTTGCTGATATATTCATGAGTGAAATAGGGCAGAACTTTAATTTTCTTACTACTCTTCTTGCTTAGTTCAACATCAGTGTTATCCTGGCCTCACAGTATAAGAAAGGGGGAACATTTCTTCTTTTCCTTTGATCTGGAAGACTTTTATACAATACTAGGATAATATAGTTCTGGAAAACTTGGTAGAATTCACCTCCAGAATTATCTGGGCTTTGTGTTTTCCTTGTGGGGATTTTTAAATTACTGCTTCAGTTTCTTTAATTATTATAGGACTACTCATGGCTTTTTATTTCTTCTAGACTCAGTTCTTATTTTTCTAATTTGTGCTTCTGAATTTTAATGATCTCTTTGTACGTTATATGTCTTATTAAAGTCTTTTTTAATATTTATTTCTAGGAGCACCTGGGTGGCTCAGTAGGTTAAGTGTCCAATTTCAACTCAGGTCATGATCGCACGGTTCATGAGTTTGAGCTCTGCATCAGGCTCTAGCACTGCGGAGCCCACTTCAGATCCTCTCTCCCCCTCTCTCTCTGCCCCTCCCCTGCTCATGTTCTCTTTCTCAAAAATAAATAAACATTAAAAAATAATATTTATTTCTATACTCTCTCTTGATCAGTCTTGCCAGTAGTTTTCTGTCAGTTTTTCCCCCCAAAGAATCAAATTTTGGCTTTTTAAACTCTATTTTATTTTTTTCTATTTCATTAATCTCTGCTCTTATTTAAAAAAAAGTTTAATGTTTATTTTTGAGAGAGAGAGACAGAGTGTGAACAGGGGAGGGTGAGAGAGAGAGGGAGACACAGAATCTGAAGCAGGCTTCAGGCTCTGAGTTGTCAGCACAGAGCCCAACGTGGGGCTCGAACTCGCGAACCGTGAGATCATGACCTGAGCTGAAGTCAGATGCTTAACTGACTGAGCCACCCAGGCACCCCTCTGCTCTTATTTTTAAAGTCTGTTTTCTTCTTTCTTTGGGTTTGTATGTTGAACTTTCTTTAATTTCTTCAATTAGAAACTCAGAAAAGAAAGTCTCAAAATTAATGCACTTACATGCCTATTTAAGGCAATCCATTTCCTTTGAAGCGTTGCCTTTGTTACATCCAGCCAGTTTTGATATTTCTTCATTCTCAATTATAGGTATTTTAGAATTCCCATTCTAATTTATTATTTTACCCATGCATTATTTAGCAGCGTAACAAGTTTTTCCAAACATGTGGAGAGTTTTTCCAAACACTGTGGGGCTTTTTGTCACCTTGTTCATAACTTCTGACTTACCGTCTTATCATAGATGTGGTCTGTACACTACCTATGATTTTGTTGAGTCTTTCTTTAGGGTTCAGTACATGATTGACTTTTGCCTACACTCCATGTCTACTAGGGTAAAAAGTATGTTCTCTGATTGTTGCACCTGCAAGTATGTTGGCATCCTGTGTTGTTTTGATCTCCTGCAGATCCCTGTTGGCTCCCCCACTGCCGACCGATCAACAAATGAGAGGGGTGTATTGAAATCTCTCTGTCTCCCACCACAGTGATGGATTTATCAATTTCTCCCTTTACTATCAATTCATGCTTGTATATTTTTGAAGCTGTTTCGTTGCCTGCATAATGGAACTCTTAGATCTTCTTGAAGAACTCAGACTTTTATCATGCAGCAACTCTTCCATCCCTAATAATGTCTTTTTCTTATTAAAGTCTATTTTGTCTGATTTGAAGATAGTTATTGTAGCTTTTTTGGTGAGTGTTTCCATGATATGTCAATCTTTTACTTTCAACCTTTGCACATTTTTGTCTTTGACATCTCTTAGAAGATGCATGTATCTGGATTTTAAAAATCCACTCAATCAGTATTTTGCTTTTTGACTGGTGAGTGTCATCTATTTATATTTGTTATGCTTGGGCCTATTCCCACTGTGTTGATTTACTGTTCTTATTTGTACTTTTTCTTTTTAGTCTTTTCTTACTATTTGAAACATCTTATATTTGTCTCTTCCTTCCAATAAGAACTCAGCATTCCTTCATATCCCTCAGCCTCCTTTTCAACTCTCCTCAAACCCTGTCATGTCAACATTATCTACATCTTAAGTTCTGGATTATTATGGGAATATTTTCTCTTTTTCTTTGGTCTTAGTAATTGTTAAAAAAAAAAAAAACCCACAGCTTTTACTTCATGTGTCTGTTGCGGCAACGTCTGGACTTTTTTCTCCCCCTTTTAAAGTACTATGTCTAATACCTTTTTTATTGTGGGTTTTGTGTGGCAAACCTTCTGAGGCTGTTTGCTTGATGACTTTTTTTTTATGTCGTCATATTTAAATGATAGCTTGGTTGGTTAAAAATCCTAACTTTTTAATTTTTTCATCTTCATTACCTTGAAAATACTACTCCAAATATTGGTTATTGAAAGATCTGATGTCAGGGCTCCCAGGTGCTCAGTTGGAGAACAGGGTCTAACTATTTCTCTCTCCTTTCCATTTTTCTTTCATTCTTTTCCTTCTGGGATTCCAATTAGACACTATTTTAGTGGTTATTGTAGGAATTACAAATGTAGGAAGTACTTCACATGTGTACTTCACAGAAAGTAATACATGTCTGACTTCAGCTCAGGTCATGATCTCACAGTTTGTGGGTTTGAGTCCCACGTCGAGCTCTGTGCTGACAGCTCAGAGCCTGGAGCCTGTTTTGGATTCTGTGTCTCTCTCTCTCCGCCCTTCCCCTGCTCATGCTCTGTCTCTCTCAAAAAATATTAAAAACATTTTTTTAAAGAAAGCTCTGATGTCAGTCTGATTCTTCATCCTTGACTGCAATCTTCTTGTACTCCTCTCTGGGAGCTATGAGAATTTTCTCCTTGGTATTCTTAAATTTCACTATAGTGTGGTCGAGGTGAAAGTTTTTCTTTCTCTCTTCTCTCTGAAACTCTACTAACTCTTCAACCCAAGGTCTCCCATCTCTTTGTTTTTATTCTGGGAAATTTATCTCCACTATTTAACTATTTCTCTCTCCTTTCCATTTTTCTTTCATTCTTTTCCTTCTGGATTCCAAGTAAACATTATTTTAGTGGTTATTGTAGGAATTACAATATGCGTACTTCACACAGCCAAAAGTTCATGTGCATCTTGCCCTCCTTGGGTAACACAAAGGCCTTTGAGAAGTTTCCCTCTTCCTACTTATGCGATCACACAGTTGTATTTTTTTGTTTAGATTCTAAACCCCACAAGACATCGCTGTTCTTATTTACTGTTGACTTAGGTTCACATAGTTTTTGTTCTTCATTCATACATCTCAGATCTTCCCTCGGGGATCACTTTCCTTCTGCAGGAGGCATATCCTTTAATACAGGCCTGCTGGTGGCGAAAGGAGTTTCAGTCATAGTCTGAAAGTGCCTATTTCAGTTTCATTTTGTAAAGGTGTTCTTGCTGGGTGTAGGATTCTAGGCTGGCGGGGAGTCTTCCTGCACGTGGAAGATGTTGTTTGACCGTCTTCAAGCTTCCACTATTGCTGAGGAGGACAGAGCTGTCTGTCTGTCCCTCAGAAAGTAATACATGTCTTCTTCAAATCTGGCTGCTTAATATTTCCTCTTTGATTTAGTGTCAACAGTTCCACTGTGTGGATTTGGTGTGGAAAATTCTCTGATGTTTGCTCTTCAGATATGGTCCCTTTCCTTCCAGACTCTAACTAGAAGGCTGTTAGACCCTGCTCTCCAATGTGACAGGCACACAGCTGCCCTGGGGATCTTCCTGACACTCTGCACTCTTACGGGCTCCTGGGCTGCTGGTGATGCTGCTCCAGTGACTCACTCCGGGTCACGAGGTGGTAAGCTTTCTCTGTTAGCTTCTCGTCTTTGCCAGATTGTCTGTCTGAAGTGTTTATTTCTTCTGACCTGGGTTCAGTTGATGGATTCTGTTAAGCCTTCCCAATGGAGTTCTGAAATTCAGTTACTTAATTTTTCCTTTGTAGAGTTTCTGTTTTGTGCTCTTTGGAATCTGCTGTGCCGCTTTTTATAGTTTTCTATTTCTTGTACTTATTTTCACATTTGGTTTTCATTCCTTGGAGTGTGGGGACTCTGTGCTTATCAGTCTGCTTAAGGTCTCTGCATAGGACTTGCTACCACCCGAGACTGTCACGCTTACTTACAGTTGGGTGTCTGGCTCCCACCCTGGGATGCCAGGCACACAACAAGGTCTCTGCCTCCATGCGGACAGAATCTTCCCAACCCCAGGGCCCGCCGCTCACTTCTTGTCTGGCTGAGCAGGGTCCCCTGCCTCCGTCTCCCCCTCCCTCTCTGCTCTTCGCCAGCCTTGCAGCCCCACTCACGGCAGCGGGTACTTCTTCCACAGCAGCTTGGCCGGCAGCGTCTGGTACACTGTCTTCTGCTTCCCATCCGAGCCGGGGCTGCTGGGGCTGCTTTGCACGATCTTGGCGCACTCCATCTGTTCGTCCCACGAACCTGACAGCACGTAGTGGGCTTTGCCTTGGCTGTCACTCACCACTCCTGTTACCTGTGGACATTGGCACTCTGGCATAGGCCTGCACTTCCCCTGCTCCAGACCCCTGGGACCCTGAGAGGCAGCCTTGCTTACCTTCCGGGCGACCTCTTTGGAGAAGTAGCTGTAGGGCAAGAACTTCAGCTGGCACCGGTCCTTGGTCTTATGGTTCACAATCTCGATATCCCCTGTCTGGTGAGTGAGGGTAGTGGTCAGCGGCCCAACTCCGGGCCACACACCCCCTCCCTGAGGGCACCCCCTGACCTGGTCGATCCAGAGCTTGCCCACGATGATGTTATGCACAGTCGAGGTGCTCTTCCTCCACACGTAGTGATTCCCACTGGCCTGGAATTCTAAGTGGATGGCACCTGGAGGCCAGATACAGGGTCAGAGGTCAGGGCTTGTCATGCTAGGCCCCAGCCAGCCTGCCTGCCCACAGTCCCAGGGTCCTGACAAGTGGAAGCAGTATTCATGTAGACTGGGGACAGGACATAGGCCAGGGAGGCATCCAGGAAGCTTGGGGAGGTGGGGAGCAGACTTGCAGAGAGACTAATGTCACTCCTAGAGGCCCGAGATGACTTCTGGGTTGGCAAAACCCTCCCCCTTATCCAGAATGTCTTTCTGTCCTGGGAGAGCACAGGGCTCTAGCTCACCTAGCGGCATGATGGAGAGGTATTTTCCCCGGAACTTGCTGGAGATGGTGATCTCCTGCCAGAGGCTCCAGCCATGCTTGGAGAACACGTAGTGGGCGGCTGATGGTGGGTGGTGGCTCACCTGAGACCAGACCCACAGGACATGAGTGTCTGCTGGACATGGGCCCAGGCCTGCCCCCCAACCAGCCGGCAGGGACAGCCTGCCCTGTGCTCGGCATGAACGGCTCCATGGCCCTGGGAGCAGGCCTGGCTGCTCCTCTACGGGCCACAAACCCATAGCAGCCGCTGGGAAGGATGGTGCTCTGAGTGGAAAAGCAAGGGTGTGGCAGTGGGACCAGCTTGGGTGGCTGTCCTGGCCTTGCTGTGGTCGAGAGAAGAGGGCTGAGGCATCTCTATGCTGGACTCGGGCTATGAAATGGGGTGATGACAAAGCCTGGCCTCAAGGACGCACCTGTGACAGGCTGTGCCGAGGGCTAGGAAGTGAAGTATGATGCTCTCCCGAAGGCTTCTGTGCCCACTTTCTAGTTAGCCTCCCCACTTGCCTGCAAAGGGGAGCCTCTACCAGTGTGCCATGTTACACAGGAGGCCCAGGCTGGGGAAGCCATTTCAACTGAGGGGCAGAGTTGGACCCAGCCTCCCTCCTGGCCAGCATGCTCCGTCATGGGAGTCCATGTCCGTGTCCTGCCCCGGGGCTGGAGGGCAGTGCAGCCAGCTGTGCACACCCACATGGGGCCCCCAGAACCTCCACCTTCCTCTCACAGACACTAGGGTGCCCCTGATGGCTGTCCCACCTGCCAGGACACCCCCATCAACTTCCTCTTGTTTGTTTTTCCTCATTTCTGTGGCTCCTTTGGTCGCAGGCTGCTTGGGCTCAGCCTCTCCCAGGCTTCTCACTTCCTAGGGCACCTTGTCACTGTATCATGGCCTCAGGCTCCTGCCTTGCAGCTCGGCTGCCCGCTGGACACCTCCACTCAGGTGGCTGTTTGGACTGACCAGAGCTCCTGACATGCCCGCCTGCATCTCTCATCGTCTCCTGTCACTGTAAGTGGCACTCACTTCCTTTCTAGTCTCAGAAGCACAGGCCAAACCTGCCAACCACTCCTTGTTGCCTATAGTCAGGGCCCCACATGCCCTAAAGCCTACCCCACTGGCAAACTCAGGGACATGACCCCCAAGGGGCTGGCCCTGGAACTCTGTGTCATGGCTTCCTGCAGGCCAATGATAGAGTCTTTTTTTTAAAATTTAATGTTTATTCTTGAGAGAGAGAGAGAGACAGACAGAGAGAGAGAGAGAGAGAGAGAGAGAGAGAGAGAGAATTAGCAGGGGAGGGGCAGAGAGAGAGGGAGACACAATCTGAAGCAGGCTCCAGGCTCTGAGCTGTCAGCACAGAGCCCGACGTGGGACTTGAACTCACAAACTGCGAGATCATGACCTGAGCCAAAGTCGGGCGCTTAACCAACTGAGCCATCCAGGCACCCCACAATGATCTAGTCTTAACAGCTGCTCACACCAAATTCTCTGGAGTCCTCCCTGGCCCTCTTTCTTGTGTTCCTCCTCTAATTCTTAGCAAATGCATCTAGAATCCATCCCTCCCCCTCACCAGGCCACAGTGGGTGGCACAAAGCCTCTTCGGGCTTCACTCTCTGCTGTACCCAGGGGGACCCCATAAAACAAGTCAGGTGTCATGATTCCTCCACCTGCCACACGGAGTGGAACCAGAGACCTCTGGCTGCCCCCCTGCTTCCTCTCTGACCTGTGTGCCTTTCTCCCTCTGTGCCTCAGCTGGCTTTCTAAAGGAGCCAGAACCATCTGCTGTACACAGTCCTATCCCTCCCTCCCCCCTCATGAGAACAGGTGCCCCATCTGCTCACTTCCCAGCAGCCTATATAGCACCTGGTACACTGTGGGCACTTCGTCAACTCTACTGAGTGAAGAAATGTGTTCACTTAGTAGTTCAGGCCAAGAACGCTGGGGTCATCCTTGCTGCCTTCCCTTGCCTCCCTCCCTTCCATGCCCTGTCTCCCCACATCCAAAGCATGGGCCAATCTCCAGGCTCTACTTTCTAAGCATGCCTGTGCTCTGCCTTCCAGCTTCCCCCTGGTGCGGCCACCACAACCGCCTCCTGTAGGGCTACACTGCAGCCAGAATGCGCATTTTAAACTAGCCACCAGACCGTAATCCCAGAACAGTGCTTGGCACACCACTAACATTCAGCAGCCCAAGCAGGAAGCTCTATTTTGGGTGCCTTTACACAGCACTTGCCTGTGTCCTCCCAGCACCAGGGAGGGACCAAGAGAACCACCCCATCTTCAGACAAGGGTGCCAAAGGCTGAGGTGCTACTGCTGAGGCTCCCAGACTGCAGGGCCCGGTTTTGGCTCTGCTCTGTGGGGAGAATACACATCTCTGCGGGGAAGGCTTGGAGAAGGGATGGAAGCGAGCTGACCTCTGTCTCCCCCCACCCCACCACGCCCAGGACAGGACCCCTGCGCCCCAGAAGCTCCTCACACCCCAGACCTGCACCGTCCCTGACCAGGGACCCCACAGGGTGCAGGCTTCTCTCTGCTTGCCACCTTCCCCACTCTAGCCCACCGGGACTCCCTAAGAGCACCCTCGCACATGTCCCTCGACGGCTGCCACATGGCTCCTGGCTGGGAGGGGGAACGTCCTCTTTCCGGCACACCAGCCCTGACTCTGTCCTTACCAAGGTGTCTCTGGGAGGCCTGTTGGGATGGCACGTTCCTGGACCTGCCCCTGTTGCAGGAGGCCCGCCTTCTGCCTGGACCTTGGTTTGGCCCCGTGGGCACCGGCACATTGGGGTCAGAAGCCGGTCCCATTCGTCTCGCCCTGCCCCCCAGGCCTGGCAGGAGCAGCTCGGGTGGAGTGTGAGTGGGCCTCACCTGCTCGCAGAGGGAGCGCAGGCCCATATCATCGAGGCGGTCCAGCTCAAAAGTCTCCCCCAGCATGGGGTTGAAGGGCTTGGCGATACGGTGCACCGTGGTGGAGTAGGAGGACACGGAGAAGGCGGCCACCAGGCACATCTGCTCCACCGAGCTGGTGCAGTGCACCGCCTTGTCCAGCAGGTGGTGGTACTCCAGGTCCTCTGTCAGCCGCTGGAGCATAGACAGGGGCTCATTAAAGTTGACCTGCGGGAGGGCGGGCGGGCGGTCAGGCCACTGCTTCCGGCACAGACCTGGGGTGGGCACAGCACCCTTGCCTTCCTCAGATGTTCGCAGACTGCTGCTCAGATGGCACCTTCACAGTGAGGTTCCTCTGATGACCCTGTCTACAGCAGCGGCTCCATGCACTCACCTCCCCAGTGCCTCCTGCCTCGGTTTCCTCCACAGCCTCACCACTTTCTGACTTGCTGTACCTCGTACCCTTCATGATGGTTACTGTCACTCTCCCGTCCTAGAATGTAAACGCCATAAAGGCCAGGGTTTCTGACTTGTTGAGCACTGAGTCATAGAATCAGGTAGTGAGTGAGTGAGTGAATGAACGAATGAACAGATTGTGGGTTTTCCCTCTTATTCTGAGCTATTATGCAAGTGTTCTGTTGAAAGCTCCTGTGGATGCCCCTGCCCTCCAACCTGGCCTCAGACATGGCAGGGTTGCTCACTCCTTGTGATGCTGGGCTGCGACCTTTGGCCAGCCATTGGGCACAGCCAGTCTTCCCTGTGTTCTCTCCTTTCATCCTCCCAAACACAGTTATGTGGGTGCTGTTATTCTCCCCACTTTGCAGATGTGGACACAGAGGCCAGAGATGTAAGGGGTTTGTCCCGGCGCACACAGTGAAACCAAGTCTGGCCCAGAACCCCCAAACTCTTCCTCCTGGAGATGCCATCAGCCCGGTGGCACGAGGATGGTGTAGGTGCTGGGGACAGATCCCAGCACAGAGGGGGGCCTACCTGTCCATACACACGGCCCAATCCTGCCACCCCCTTGTCTATGAGGTCAGGACAGCCAGGACATCGTGACGCTCTGTCAGGTGCAGAGGCACTCTGGAGGTCCCCACATCACTGCTTAGCTCCTTCCCTCAGAGCCTGAGACCTCTGCTGTTGGGGGATTTTGGCAATGTCCTTGAACACAATTTGATAATTTGTTACATGCTCCTTGGGTATCATCAAGAAAATGACACCCAGCGCCTCTTGCCCTTCACACAGGCCATTACTTTCCATCCACGCAGAGAAGAGAGCCTACCAGGACCCACTGAGGCTGCCCTGCCCCAGCCCCCTACCGGCATGGGGATCTTGGAGAGCTCCCGGCCGATGCAGTTCTTCATGATGCTCCAGAGATTAAGGCTGTAGTTGGGTTTGTCAGGGATGCGGACACGTCTCTTGACTTTGGGGGGGCCCTTGGGCACAAGTGAGGCACCATCTAGCACCTGCCAGAGAGGCAGAATGTGCCTGTCAGTGGAGGCCAGCATGCCCCTTCAGCCCTCCCGCCCTGGCCCTCACTTCTACCCAGTGCGGTTAGAGGACGGAGCTGGCCACTGGCATATGGTTGGCAAAGGGCCAGGCTGGCTCCACCTGAAGCAGGGGGAAGGCAGCCAGGGCACCGAGCCCGCCCCAGCGGCCCTGAGCCCAAAGTGCCAGCCTGCCCTCCAGCCACCCTTGGGGTCTCTCCCTCTCACTCACATTGTCTGATGACGTCCAGTCCACTGAGCCTGTGGTTCCACCCTCGGCTTTTCTGCAGGGAACACAAAAGGGGAGGCAAGTTATTTATAAATCCTGAGGCCTCCTGGGGACATGGCCACCTTCTGTGCAGACACCTCCGGTGAGGTGCCAGGGGCAGCCACCCCAAGGCTGCTTCTCCAGTGGGGCATCTCCAGTTTGGGACATTCAGCTGGGCTGAGGGGCCCAGGGCAGCAATTTGGAGGGGCTCCCACCCACTGATGCCCTGTGGAAGCAGCTGCTCAAGCAAAGTCCCGTGAGGTCCCTGTACACAACCCCCTCCTGGAACTGGCTGACCCAGGACCCAGATGACGCTGGGGATGGCTATATCCTCTGGCAGAGCCTCCTAGGCCCTCTGTCACAGACAAGACCCCACTGTGTCCTCACTCTCTGCTGGTCTGATTCCTGCACTAGACTGGGATTCCAGAAGGGCAGGATGTAGATCAGATGCATCCCTGTGTCTGAGTGCTTGTGGAGGGATGGTTGGCCAGAGCAGCAGGGGGCGCTATGGCCAAGGGGCCCAGGCTCTGAGGGAGCCCCAAGGAGGGGTGACCTGGGCCAACTGGGACAGGGGACAGGCACTTGGCAGTCAGGGCCTCAGGGAATGGGAAGGATTTATTGGTCGCTGGGGGAAGGGGAAGGGGACCAGGGGCCACCTTGGCAGAGGACCTGCCTGATGCCCAGAGTCCTCTGCCTGATGTCCAGAGTAGCTGCACCACCAGGGAAGGGGCTGGTTTGGGCCTCGGGGCCATGTCGGGAACCTCGGGAGCCAATGAAGAGTGTTGAGTATAGGGGTCACCCTGTTGGTCGAGTGGCAGCAGAGGGGCCTGGGGCTGTTGGCTGAGGTGTGGCAGGTGGCCAGGATGGGGGCAGGAAGGAGGAGGCTGAGCCGAGGCCCCTGGGGACTGCAGGTATGGGAGGGGTGGGTGGGGACCTGGAGGGATCCAAGAGGGTGACATGCTAGGTTATAAAGTGAAAGGAAATTCAGAAAGGCTAAGCCAAGCTAATTTTGAGAGCAAATTTTAAAATACTACTGGAAAATGGAACGTGACTGAGTTGGAAATACAATGTTGATAGGACCAGAAACTCCGGAAGGGGTTAGAGAGATCCGAACAGCTCTTCCCCTGGAAGAAACCAGGACAGGGAGGTGGTGACACATGTTGGTCCACAGATACAAAAAAAGAAGCAGCCAGGGGTTTTTACCAGCCTCTGTGACCCCTGGACTGGGCTTCAGGGAGTCCATCCATGGAAGGCAGCGTGGGACGTGGCAGGCAGCAGAACAGATTTGGGGAGTAAGGTTGCTAGAAAGCCTGCACTTCCTCATCCACAAGGAGCTGAGTACCCTGCCTGAGGGCAGCCTGTGAGTGAGCCCAGGAGACTCCGTGATTCTGATGTGCCCCATGGGGGAAGGTGGCAGTGAGCAGCACAGGCTGTGGTCAGTTAGGTCACCGTTCCAGGACTTGGAGCAGCAGCTCCTCCCCAGGCCATGGGGGTTGGGGGCAGACATCGGTGGGGCTCAGTGGCCTTCTCTCTGGCCCCCAGTGCTGCCAGACTCACGAGCCTTCTATTGTTAGGGCCTGAAGCAATGTAATGAGAATAAAAGATCCTAATGAGGGAACTCCTAATTAGAGCAAAATCTACGTTCAAGCCCCAGGGTGCTGCCCTTTGACTCGGCCTGCCCACCCACATCTCTGCTTGTCTGGCACCAGCACGATCTGACCCATGGGCACTTCCTGAGGACCCCAGAGTCTGACAACAGCATCCCAGTTACTACTGTGCTCTACTGGGTATTCAGAAACATCCTGAATGAGCAGGTTTTTATGAAAAAATGAAACCAAGGCTTGGAAATAGAAAATAAATGGGACTTCCTGCATCTCTGGTCTGTTCTGGAATGCTGATGTACTGGAGGGAGTGGCTGGGACTGTGTGTAGCTCCGGAGGCAAGAATGAGCAGCCACTGCCTTCTAGGCCCCGGCCCTTGGGTCACAGCTTCAACCCCCACCTCCTCCGGCTGGAACTAGATCCAGCCACTGCCTTGTTCTCCGGCTCCACTTAAAATTAAACCCTGATTCAAACTCTATTTGGGCATTTTGGATCAAAGGAAGAACAGAACAAATCTAACCAAAATATAATTTGGAGCAAGGCTCGAAAGAAAGCCCCGAGTACAGAGGGTAGGAAGAACAAGGCAGGGAAGGCTAACCCTGGGAGAGGCTCCTTCCAGGGATAGCCAGCCCTGCCTGGAGAACCCACCTGTCCTCCTTGGCCTCGGTGATCACGGTGATGAAAGATGTAGAGTCTTCCATGGCATCGAAGTACTCGGTATCTTCATCTTCCTCACTGTCCTCTCCTTTGGGAGTTAAGAGGCTTCCTAGAGACACATGTAAAACCACCGCCTCAGTCTGCAACTCTGAAAACTCAACTGCCTGAGGAAGCCCAGAGCCCAAAGGGTAACTTTCACTTTGGACCCTGCTCCTTGACCCCTCCCCTTGCCCCCTCCCCACTCTGGTCACCTGGTCCCCATTAACCTGGCTGTGGCTGCCCTCCCTCCCCTTCCTGGAATGAGTTTCCCTCTCGGTGCTCTGGCTCAGAGGCCTCCCTACTTCTGGAAGCCTCCCCTGATCTCTCAACATGCCATTCAGTCTGTCTAGGGCCAAGCTTCCCTTTGAAGGACCCCCTTCCTGGGGTACCTGTCACCCCCAGGCCAACCCCAGGGCAGCCCTGCCACAGAGGGCCAGTTAGGCTCACTGGACTCTTATGAGAACTAGAACTTAAACACAGGGAGATAATTGCCCTTTGAGGGTGGCTGTGGGACATACAAAGTCACATAGGCACATCCAAATGTGGGCATGTCAAGGGCTATGTGTATTAGTGGCCTGTGTAAGCAGAGCCGGCTGGCAGAGACAGGAGTAGGCGAAGCACCAGTTGGATGGACAGAGGCTGAGCAGCCCCGGAGCAAGGGACCTAGCCAGGCTGGGTGGCCTTCACCCACTCACCTTCGCTGAAGCTCTTGGTGGGGTTGGTGGCCCGGCCGGGGGCACTGCGGAAGGCCCGTTCGAGACTATTGTGCTGCTTGGCTAGCTGCTCAATGGTCTCTTCCAGGTGGATGCGCTGTTCTTGCTCATACTGTAATGCACGCTGCCATTTCCGGCTGTGTGTCTCTGCTAGTTCCAAGAAGTCCTTGCAGGCCTTGGGAGGGAGGAGTGGCGGTGAGCACAGGGCCTGGGGCAGCGGGCCTGTCCACCCCCACACCCCACCTGCCAGCTGCGGGTCAGCGAGGAAGGCCCTGGGGTGCTCTCACCCCTCCCCCTCCCTTAGTTGGGGTGCTCAGAAACACCTTTGCTGCCCCTTTTAGCTGCCATGGGGACATGGGGACCCTGGCTTTCTCAGAGCCAGCCGGGGGACTGGCATCTGCCCTGGCTGGCGTCCCACAGTCAGGATGCCATCTGAGAACACCAAAGCCGGGTGTGACTGGCGGATGCTGCTGCACCAGCAGCAGCTGGGGAGGCTGGGTTTCCATATGGTTGGGGCCCAAGTTCAGCTGCCACATCCTCACTGTGTGCTGGACCTGAGGTCTGTCACAACCTCTGTCCCCACTAGAGCCCAAGACCTGTGGTGCTCAGGCCAGTCCCCACCTTTGGCACAGAAGGAAGGAAAGCCACATTCTGCTGTACTTCCTGGTTTAGAGAGGTGAAGACTTGTCTGGCAGAGGAGCTGAGACTGGACCTTTCCCCAAGGTTGCCTTCAAGTCTGTACCACATAACTCTGCTTTTAAGTGAGGTTCCCCCTTCAAACTTGTGGCCTACATTCACATCCAGATTCTTTTCAGCTTCCAAGATTCATAGTGGTTCTACCACACTCTTATGAAGCAGGGGTTGGGCATTCTGCCCCTCTCATCCCAGCAGAGAGGAGGGCGCTGGGCTCAGTTGTCCCTGGAGGGCATTGAGGTCCGAGCCAGCAGCCTCTGGATTTGTCCCTTCTGGACTCCTTCAATGCAGTAGGAAGGGACATATATCCTCAGTCCCACCTGCATCACTGGTCTCTGGCCACCACTCCCCAGCTCTCCCTTCCCACTCTTGTTGCACCAGCCACAGGGCTCCACACACATTACACGCTGTCTGACCCTGAGGGTTAGAGTCACGCTTTTCTGGAGGGACAGAGGTACACAGCCCCTCGTCTGTGACACAGGGACAACGTGGCACTATCTTGAGGGCAGTCGGGAGGAACCATGGAGGTCCTGTGCAGTGACTGGCCAAGTAGCACACCACAGACACTCCCTCGGGGACACCACAGGCATCAGCACCTGCCTACCGGCTACCCAACTGCTGCTCAGACCTCTCTCACGTCTCCCCCAGGAAAGGCTCCTGTGCCAGCTCAGTCAGGTTCCCCCAGACACTCCTACTCCCACCCCCCAATCTCACGTCTGCAAATTAGCTTCTCTAGTGACTGTGCTGGTTTCTCTTGGTCCCGCAGAACCCCCAAACTCAGCAGCGGCTCCGCACATTTGCTGGGTGAGGGAACACCCTCCTAGGGATGGGTGTCGGGGCCTCTCAGGAGAATGGGGAGGGACAGCGCCTCACCAGAGGGGGCAAGCTCCTGTGGGGAAGGGTCCCAGCCTGGGACCCAGAGGGCTGGCCGCCCAGCAGGCCCCAGCAGGCATCTCACTCCTCAAGCCCACCCCCTTGTGCCTTCCCGTCTCTCATCTCCCCTCCCAGCACCCATGTGGAGTGGGCTGGGCCAGGCTTCCTCCCCATACCCCCTCATCCCCACACACCATTCTAAAGATGTGATGGGGGCCCAAGGGAACCAGCAAAGTATAATGAAAAAGGCTTGTTATCAGGAGTGGGAAGGCCTGGGTTCCTGCACAAGCCACTCTGCCCCTCTGAGCCTGTGTCCTGTGATGCAGAACAGTAATATCGGATAGATCCTGTGCTCTCAGGTTCCCTGTCCAGCTTTGCCCAGGAAAATCCTTGAGGTAGGAGGAGTGGGATCATCCCCAATTAACAAATGAGGAAACTGAGGCTCAGTTTCCAGCAGCTGCCCTGCAAGGCTCTGGGGAGGAGGTGTATTCAGTCCGCCTCAGATTCAGGGGCTTCCCCACCCTCCCCAGAATGTTCCCGCCTGGCCATACCTAAGCCACTGTAACCAGCTTCTCCAGAAGGGGCAGGGATTTATACTGGCAGGTGACCTGGCACAGGGTGGGGCGGGAGTTAAATCCTTACAAATTTAACAGGCTCTGGAGACAGTAGAGGCCGCACCCAGGGCAGCCGCAGATCCGGGGCTATTTTGAGTTTGCAAATTAAGGATCTATGAGGTTCCCCCACTGGTGTGGAGCTGCATTCATGGTCTGTCATGCAATTTGGGGATGAGGCCACGCCTGACTGGCCTGCGACTTGGAGCCAAGCTTTCACCACCCAGGGTCCCACAAGGCTTCAGTCCTTGTCCTGGGTCCCTGCTCCTCCCTCACCACTGCAGGCCTCAGGCCACATGGCTACCCATTCCAAAGGCCAAAGTAGAAGACACCTCTTTGCTGGGTCTGCACCAGTGAGTATAAGAAGTAGTGGTAGAGGGTGGGGGGCGGAGTATCCCCTGGAGTCCTATGAAATGGGTGGGTAGGGACCCCCCCCACCCCATTCCAAAGATGGTGAAACCGAGGCTCCGAGGTCCCACAGCAGGAGGTAGCAGACCGAGACCCAGAACTCAGGTCCTCACCCCAGAGTTCAGTCCACCCTGAGCCGTTACTCCCTTGAGACTCCTGTCCCACATCCTCCTTGTCTCCCCACAGCCCTAAGCTCAGCCACGGTGCCCAGTCAAGCTAGTCTCAGTTCCTGCCACCTGTTTGCTGATCAAGTAAGGAGTCCTAACACTGCAGGGGTGCCGGCCGACTCTGCCACTGGCCCTGGCAGCTTGCTAGGCCCTGGCAGCTTGCTAGGCCCTGCTGAGCCAGGTGCACCGTGCATGTCAGAAGGAGGCCCAGTGCTGCTGGAGGAGGAGCACCCTTGTTTCCCTGGGTGGGCATAGGCATGGGGCACACCGCTCCAGGAAAGCCCCTTGCCGGGTCTCCTGTCCCGAGACTGAGGCCCAGGGAGAAGGGGCTGCCCAAGGGACAGGCAGGATGGGCCCCAGAGCCATGCTTCCCCCATAGAGCCAGGCCTGCATGTCTTGGGGTGAGGGTACAGAGGCCCAGGCTGTGCCGTACACACGGCCTTTTTATGGGCAAGACACACAATGGGTGCCTCAAGGTTTTCTGGGTTCTTCTCGGTCTGTGGGTGCTCTGCCCCATGGCATGTTGCCTGTCCCCCTTCCCCAGATTGGCCTGGCAGCGGCACCACGCCCCTTACCTCCACCCTTGCCCTCCACCAGCACCACTCCTTCATACCTGCCACCATCACTCCCCAGTAGCCCTCTACAGTTCCTGTCGCCATCTCTCTGTCACTGGGCTTTGACACTGATGGGCACTTTGATATCATGTAACTGATGGCATTTAAAACAAGCCTGGTAAAAGAGCCACAGACCACAGTATAAAACAGTAGCCAGAGGTCATGGTAACTACCTCCCACAAATCCACGTCGGAGGACTCTATGTGGCCTTTGGGCTTTCTGGCTACAAAAGCAAAGAGGGAGAGATGATCATAGTGCAGAGATGAATTAGACTGCCTAACTCCCACCCCTGATGTTCTGATGTTCACGCACTCGAAATGCTTTAGAAGCTACCATCTTTTCTTCCAAGAGAAAATGGAATGTTTGGTGTATTTTGTGCAATAGCTGACAGCCTCTTACAGACCTGGCCTCCAATCCTCTCCAGACTCACCCCCCGGAGCCCCATCCTTCCCCACTCACATGTGGCCCATCAGACTCCTAGCTCATCTGCAATAAATGAAATGCCCCAGTCACTGTACGGGCTGTGGGGAGTTCATCCACCCCTTCCACCCTGATGTGCCTACCTGGTGTCCATCCTCAACTCCCAAGGTTTCCTCTGCCGCTGCCCACCTTCTCCAGGCCCCATCCCAGCCACGCCATGGAGGGAGGCAGGTGCTGGCCTGGCCCAGCTGCCCTGGAATGCTGAGCTGGTCTGTGCACTGTGCATTCACTAAGCTGGATTAGGCCTGGGGCCTGCTGGGGGGCCGGCTGGAGGCAGCTTCCAGGGCCCAGGGAGGGGCCTGGCTCACCCACACCCCGAACATGGTCACATTTCATCTCTGCCACACGACTCTCAGAGAGCTGGGGCCCAGCCTTAAGAGCGGTGCCCTAGGCCACCACGAAGCCCCTTCCCACACTGTACATGCTCTTAAATGATGCAAGAGACGAGGAATGGACAGAACAAGGAGGCTGGCCTCTTGGGCCGTGGTGTCCTCATGGGAAAAATAGAGGGCTGAACCCCAAGACTCCTACAGAGTCCCTGATTCCATGGCCCATTGGGTAATTGCCCTCTGGGTGGAAACAAGGTTCCAGTCTCCAAGCCCTGACCCTTCCTCCTACCCTCAGGGCTATCGAGAGGGTGCCCGAGATGAAGAGGTGCGGGGTCCTGCAGGCAATGCAGTTCTACCTCTGTGTGGAGGGTGGGGAGCCTGCTGAGCTGCCCCAAAGCAGAGTGAGAACCAAAAAGCCCAGGACAAAAAGGCAGCCTCCCAAACTGGGGCTAGCTCTGCTCAGCAACAGGCTGGGGAGCCGGTAGACCATTCCTTCCCACGAGGGGCTCTCCCTTCTCAGAAGCCTCGCCTTGTTGAAGGGGGCTGTGAGGCCTGCCCATCTGAGCCGTGTGAGCTCCAAGGGGAGCTGCTGCTGGTCCTCCTGACAGGGATCCAGGGGGATGGACGCCGGGTCTCTGAGCTAGAAACCTTTGTCCAGCTGTGGCCAGGAGGAAGGAGGACAAACTCTAATCGCTTTTGTTGTCCCTAATCCTAATCCTGACAACGATCTCACTGCTCCCCAAATATGGGCGGGTGAGCAAGGCGTGGGGTCAGCCAGCCTGGGCCCCGTGCCTGTCCTGCCTGTGGCCCCAGGCAGCCCCTCAAGCTCTCAGAAGGGTCTGCAGAGCCGAGACCCTGCTTAAGCCTGGCCCCTGTGCAGTCACTGCCATCCTAGATATGGGCTTGAGGAAGGAGCCAGGGGACTGCTGGACGCTGGGGCAGGTGGCCCTTGGGCTCATGGAGGAGGTGGGGAGATGGGACAAATGCCCAGAAGTTCTAGGCTGAGTGGGTTCCCTGGGTTGACAGGGGCCAGCTTGGTGACTGGCTCTGTATCTAGCCACCAGCGCACAGCAAATTCTGGTAACCATGGATGCAGGGAGGACAGGAGAAAGGGCCGCATTTCCACCTGCAGCCAGCCAGGACCCGCCAGATGTCTGACTTCCATGTCTGGCCTGCAGGCACCCTCAGGCTTTGGGGCTCCCAGGTATCTGCCCCCCATGCTGCTGGGGCTGAGGCTGCCCACCCACCATCTACCATAATGGTCCTCACATGGCCAGCATGACTGTAGTCTTGCCTCTAACTGGCCTGTCATCATAAAAGTAGCAAACAGGAGGAAGTCGTGCAGACTCACAGTCTCTCTGAGCCACTCTGCATGTCCAGAAGCTCACACCTGGGGACACACTGAGGTCAACAACATCCCCTCTCCACCCCCGGCCCCCCACCAAGAAGTAGTAGGCTGTCCTCAGTACACACATCCTAAAGGCAGGTAGGGGAAATGTCGAGGTTCACGCTAGGCCTGCACGGCTCAGAGGCTACTATAGCAGGAGACACACAGCCATCTCAGGCCTCCAAGACCAAGAGTGGGGACCTCTGGAGCCAGGACAGTAGTGCTGGGCTAACCTGGGGCTTGGGGGTAGAGTCCCCCTGGGTCAGGACCAGCCAAAATGCCATGCTGGGTGTTCAGCACTGTCCTGGCCCCTGGAAACCAAGCCTCTCAGCGGGGGCTGGGCCAGCCACCTGCCTGTTCCCGCTCCTCATGCAGCACTCAGAATAGACCTCGCGACTCACACAGGGCCGAGCCCTTCCCAGACACCGAGGGGACGGTTATGGCTTCTCCTTGATGTGGCTCACTCATGGCATTGGGGAGGCAGCTTTTCACTTCAATTCAAACTTTAAAATAGTCCTTTCCACATTCAAAATAGTTTACCCCTTGCACACAGGAACCAGAACCATCTGGCCGTCAGTTTGCCAACCGATTTTAAACAGTTATGGAATCTATTTTTATTCATCTCCCCAGGCCTCAAATGAGCAAGCTGTCAGGAGCAGAATAGTGGTCAGCTGGACAGGAACCTACCCACGGGCCCCAGAAGGACAAGGGAAGGCAGCTCCCCTCACCGCTGCTCTGTTTGGGTGGGCGCAAGGACCCCTCTGTGGTCTCCAAACAAGGCTGAGAGAAGCCTCAGAGCATTTCCAGCACAAATAGTTCCGATCTGGGACTTTATTTCTGTGGTGCCCCAAATCTGAGTGCTCTGAGTTGCTGCATCTATATCTGCATACATCTCCCACCTGGCCCTACTTGCCCACCTGTCCCCGTCTGCCCCCACCTGTCCCTGCCTGCCCTGCAGTTTGCTCTTACAGCTCCCTTCAACTGGAGTTGGAGGCCCACTCCCTCCCAGTCTGAATGTGCTGAGTGCCTCCCTCCACAGGCTCTCCTGCGTCCCTGCCGTCAGGATCCGCACCGTCATCCTGCTCAGCCAGCTCACCGGCAGGCAGCAAAGGGTGTCCCTCGTGAGCCTCTTCCTTCCTCAGTAAACTGAGAGCCCCAGAGTGTGCTGTCTCGTCAGGCCCTTTGAGGTAGGCCTGATGGGTAACCATCTTCTGTTGGTCAGTACCACTTCCTGTCCCCATTGGGCACTTTTGGTCTTTGGTCTCCCGTGGGGCTCACCACTGCCCGGCTCTGCTCACTCACTGGCCGCACAAAACTTGTTTCTGGGAAAGGCCCTCCTGCATCCTACCTGAATCCATGGGACTGACCACTGAGTCCATGTCTAGCATTGTGAGGGTGGAGGTGGGGGTCAGACAGCAAGGGCCACCCATTCCTCTAGTGGCCCATGCCCACACCTTGCAGTTCCCTGAGAGCACTGATCTCTCCCTTCACATCTGATCTGCTGGCCCTACCGTCAACACACAAAGCAGCCGGGCTAGCCACGCTAGCTCCTCGCTGCCCCCTCCAGTCTAAGCCACCACCCCACCACAGGGGACAACAGGGCCTGCTAAAGGGGCTCTAAGCACCTGCCCCTGCCTTGCCTGTAGCTCATTCTCCAAGCAGCAGGGGGCTCTTGCTAAAACGTGAGTCAGATCATAGTCCTTGGCTGTGGGCTCATTCAGAGTGGAAAGCACAGTGTTCTCCATGAGCGCACAAAGTCTCCTGTGAGTGGCTCTGTCTCCCCAGGCCTCCCCTCCATGATGGCCAGCACTCACCCCGGCCTCCCATTGCTCCAGGACTGCCTGAAAACCCAGAACTTGCTCTTTCCCCACCTCCTTCCAGGTTCCGCTCCGCTCCCCTCCCCTCCAGCCAGTCAGTGCCTGGGACCTCCCACCCCACCCCACCCGCCCATTCTGAAGATCTTTTCGCCTCGGACATGCCCTATCACCTGCATGGTTACATCTCCCCAAGGGGATACAGGTTCTATGAGGCTGGGCTTTGTTTCCTGTGTGCCCAGGGCCTAGACCAGGGCCTGACTGGATCACGGAGGGATCACGGAGGGCCTCTTGTGCCTCAGTGTCCACCAGCAGCTGCACATCGCCCTGTTGCAAAGTGCTCAGTGGGTGCGAGTCAGGCTGACCTGAACTCATAGCTCCTAAGGGCCATGGGGTGGTCACGTGGTTGGAGGAGCCAAGTCCTGGGCCCCAACACGAGTCATGAACTCTGAGGAGCTTCTCACAACTCGAGGGTGGGGGCTGTGTCAGGAGCAGTCTGCCTTGCTTGGGGGCAGCTTCCGCACTGCGAGGGCCCGGAGGAGCAGCCAGTAGGGAACAGAGGCTGCCAGCCCACCGAGGGGGCTCAGCACTGGAGGAAGTTGACACCGGCACCTGCCACACAGCCCTCAGTGCCTTCTAATTGGACTGTGGCTGCCACGGCCCAGAAGAGGAGCTGTGAGCTGGTGGCATGAGAAGGTTCCCAGGGCTCAATGGCAGGGAAGTGGGCCGCATGCAAGTCACAGAAGCACCACTTCCCCAGCCAGGCTCTATCGTCTGGGACCTGCAGATAGAGTCTGCTTCCACAGGCCGGGGGAGGGGAAACTGGCACTCGCATCACTCCAGGCTGGCCCCCTGGAGGGTCTCTTCTGCTGGGGGCAGGGGCCATGAGGCTGGAACGCAGGGCTCAAGGGCGACCCATGGGAAGCCCAGGTCACCCAGGAAAGCCCAGGTATGCTGGGCCTGGAGACAGGTGATGCACTTCAGCCCTTGCGCACAGACCCCACAGCCAGCACTGGGGACTGCCCAGGGGCCAATGGCTGTGACTCCAAGTGTTCATGTAATAGCCAGGCCTGCCACGCTTGGGCAAAATGACTGTTCTGGGCCTTAGGGTGGCACCTGAATAGTACAAATGACGCTGACGACAAGGAAGCCATGATGACACCAACCTCAGTGGCCACTGTGAGGAGCAAAGTACCGGGAAGAAACTGGGGCAGGCTGCCACCTTCCTGGAGGCCCGCCCTACAAGCCAGGACACTCTGCTTTACAGCAAAGATAAATTTACAGGAAAAGAGAATGAAACTGGAGTTTATTCTTTTCACTTTATGGAAACTAACACCCAAAGCATGAGCTACTAATATGTATTAATTCAATCATTTTCCACCTTAAACCGTGTGACCAGCTCAATGCTAGTACACCAGGCACATCTTGGTTCCCAAGAGGGATGCTGTTACAACAGGTGCACTGAGGTTCAAGACTCCTCCATCTAAGAACCAAAGTCATTTAACAGTGCTGTGAGGCTCCTCTGATGGCAGGCTAATCCAGTTACCCAAACAGTAATCCATGCAGGGGGCTGCTGAGCTGCCTTTGATCAGACTCACAAAATCCCCCACCAGGGAGTTCTGCCAGGAAGACGCCATGCCACCGCGGCTCCTGCATTCTCACTACCTGCTTGCTCTCAGTCATTCGCTGAGGCTCCTGGACTCCGGGCACTGTGCTGGATGGGGAAGGTCCGGGGCTTCTGACAGGGTGCCCAGCCCAGCAGGAGGATGGGCAAGACGCTGCAGCACAAAAGTCCGTCAGATGCTGTGGCCCCACAGACAGATGTGGCCACTATTCACACTTCCCTTCCCTGCCTGTGAGTGACTTTCCTCACATGTACAGGCCCCACTCTGTGGCCACTACATTTGCAGGATGTGCCCTGGCACCCAGGATGTATAATTAGCACCCAAGGGTCACTCTCTTGGTGGGCTGTGGTCAGCTGGGCTTGAGCTCACCTTCCGGCCGACCGTGAACCTCCCCAGCCCTTCGCCAGGCCTTCTACACACTTGGCCTTCAAAAGTGGGCACGTGAGCTGCTATCCCTGCAGCTCCTTGAGAAGGATGCACCCACATGTGACAGGGTGTCACTATGTGAGTCCTCTGGACTGTGAGCTCTGGGGGTAGGGCGGAGTCCCTGCCTGGTCCAAGCCCTGGGAAGGCTCAGTGGGAAGCTGCTCAGTTCTGGGTTCAATTCCCAACAGGCAGGACTTTCCTAACTGCATGAACCATGTGGTCACGGCTTCACTAGGTGATAAGAAGAGTGGAAGGGGTTGCCCTGAGTTCACTGCTGTGCTGCGGGCCAATCTCTGAGTCCTAGCAACCAAACCACAAGTAGAGGGAGGGAGGCTGGGGCTAAGTATAGCCCTCCTGTGAAAAATGCAGTTAGTTATGAATTAATTTCATAAAGCACTGTTCCTATTTCTCTGTGACCAGGCTGGGTCATTTCTCTGCAAGGTGGAGTGACAACGATGGCATGGGGCAGTGACACATGGTTCTGCCTGCCAAGAGCTGGGTACAGGGCCTACTTTCTGACTGACCTTGTTCAAGTGGGGAAATGAAACAAGAATGGCTTTGTAAATGGTGAACAGCAGGCAAACATGAGATGTTGCTACTTAGAATTGCTTTTCTGACATGACACCCACTTTGGTTGGAACATCACATATTTGGTGTTCCCACTGGGCTACTGTTGGGGACACAGGTGACTTGAGATCTGGGGGCACAGGGATGCCTGGGTGGCTCAGTCGGTTAAGTGTCCGACTTGGGCTCAGGTCATGATCTCCTGATCTGTGGGTTTGAGCCACACGTCAGGCTCTGGGCTGACAGCTCAGAGCTTGCAGCCTGCTACGGATCCTGTGTCTCCCTCTCTTTCTGCTCCTCCCCCACTCACATTCTGTCTCTATCTCTCTCAAAAATAAACATTAAAAAAAAAAAAAAAAAAAGATCTGGGGGCACAAAGCCTGGTGAGGGGGAGATGTAGAATAACGGGAAACTCTGCACAGTGGGCTCAGTGAGGCACAGCAGTGCCCCTAGGTTCCAGGGGGTTCAAGCCAGAGGAATGGCTTTCCTGACAGGAAGCTTGGAAAGTCTTCTGGCCATGGTAACATCCATGTGGGGTTCTGAAGGATGAAAAGGGATCTACCAGGCATCTAAAGGGTGGAGAAATTTCTAGAAGGTACAGCATAGGCAAAGGCACAAAGAGGTGGAACACTGTGATACTGTTCAACCTTCCTGATCCAGAAACTTCCTCTGCGTGTCCTGTTCCCTCAAACACTTACAGAAAGGGCCATGCTTGACTCGAGGTGAGTCTCACTGCGCCTGGGAGCAATGGCACAGGAATGGGCTGTGTCACTAACCACAGTTCTTGGGGTCTTAGGAATTGTCCAGGGAGTGCTCTCTCCACCCTGTTAGGAGCTATGCTTGTGATATCAGTACCCTTTCCCAAATTTGAAAGAGATTTAATTGTCCCTCTGACTTTTCTCCTGAAGGCTGAACAACTCCAGATTCCTGGCCACTTTGGGGAAAAGTGAAGGCAACACAACTGATCCCTCTCTATGTGGGAAGGGAATTTAGACATTTGGTGTCTGACAACCGTGTACTGCGCTCCCAGAGCTGACTCGGTTCCTGCCAGGTGAGGCAGGAAGCATCAGGAAGGGTCCCCAGTAGAAACACGGGCCTCTATACCAGCCTGGGCTATTAGCACAGCCTGTTGGGGCCAACACCACACTTTTGTGTGCACCCCCCACAATGGAGGTAGATGGGAGAGGTCCTCACATCAGCTTCATGCTAGCAGGTGGGCAGAGCCCAGCCAGGAGTATGGCTCTTGGTCACTTGGATCGACTTTCCTGGTGCCAGAACTGCAGTCTTCTGTAATCAACCCTAGGGGCTTGCTTCCCATCAAACAATTCATTATGCACTTATATGGCAAACTGTTTTTATGGCTTCCTAAATACAGACAAGTCTCTGATGCCTGATAAAAGATTGCTATTAAAGACGCCAGTTGAGAAGTTCATTATCTGGGAAAAGCCAAAACTGCTTACTCAAGACAAAGCAGCTTCAGTCTCAGGAGGCGGAGAGGCAGAGCCAGGGAAGCCTCACGTGAGGATGGCTTCTAGGATGGACGGGAAATACAAATGTACCATCGTGTCATTAAATGCTTAATATCTGTGCCTGTCACTGGAAGAAGTGCGGTGACCCAGACCCGTAGAGTCTGGGGGCTGTAAGGAGGCCAGCTGGCCGAGAGGGTTAACACAGGAAGATGACAGTATGACCAATGATGGGATTAACCCGCAGGGTGGCCTCACGGCTGTGACCCAGCAGCCTCTCAGCAGGCAAGCACCAAATACCCCTGAGTGCTGTGGACAAAGGTCTGCACTTGCTGAGCTCAGGGAGCCAAGCACTGTGGATGCTGTGCCTGGGAAGAGGGGCGCACGTCCTCAGCCCCAGGCCCCAGGGTACAGATTCCTAAGGCTTCCTCCTGCACCAGGGGTGGCTCCAGTGGCAGGGTGGGTGTGGGTGGTGGATGTGGTCTACTCGCCCCAAATGGACTGCCCATTGTCCCAGTGAATCAGGCTCGGGGCAAGTCTCTGATGCCCCGGGGTCTCTTTTGCCCAGGGGTCTTGGCCTGCAGTGGGCTCCAGCCTCCACCTTCCCACCCTGCCCTGGATGTACAGCCTAGTCCCAACTCCTGACCCTGCTCTGGTATGAACCCCTTGACTTGGAGGCTGGATCCCCCATCTGGCGCTTGCTGGGCACCAGTACTGTCCATTGTCTGTGGCCAGCCTGATGGTCTGCCTGAACCACCTTCTCTGGACATGGGCCGCCTTCTCTGAGGTGGCCTCCATTTCTCCACATCTCCCCTTTCTGGTCCCTTTGCCAACATGCCACCCTGGTCCTGATGTGTTCCTCCTGGGGGCCATCCCTGGGAGGAGGCTATTGCAGTGAGACCTGTGTCTGCATGGGAGAGGCCTAGAAGAGCATACACATCTCGGGGAAAAACTTACCAGGCAGAAGGGAGAAGGTCCCAGAAGCACAGTTAAGCATTATATTCTCTGCCACTATGAAAAGACCCTCCCAGCTCCCAGTCACAGCAATGTGATTTCTAGAAACCCATGGAAAGCAATGACCCCCAAGGCTGTGCCTCTTAATTTACAGACCGTGGCTACTCATTTGGCTACTATCAGGTTGGTATGACCCATGATGGCAGGTTCATCTTTAAGCTCTTCTGGCTAAAGGAACCCCCAATGCCCATCTTCTACCCACGTACATGCCCCTGTGGTTACTGGGTCCTGATCCTGTTACATCTGAGTGGTGAATTAGGGGAAAGAGCAGTAGCAGTTGTTGTGGGTCAACGTGGCAGCTGTGTCCCTAATGTGTGGGCAGAGCCACCTGCTCAACTCGGGCCCTGGGCTTCCTCAGCTAGGCCCGAATCACCTGCAAGCCTCGAGATTCCAACCCCCACTCTGGTTTCCATCAGACAATCACAAAGAACACAGGAGGGAGCCAGCTTTGGGAAATGACCTGAAGCCACCAAGAAACGGAGTCCTGGTTTGTCAAGCACCCTGGCCACCCATTCAGGGACTGTGGTGCTGGTGTCGGGGAGCCGCTTCCCTTCTGGGGAGCCCTGGGCCAAGGCAGTGATGCAAGTGGGCACTTACATTGATCATAGCATTTGAGGTGATGCGGAAGAGGGTGGCCCGTTCGTTCACAACCTTCAGCTTCTCACTGCTCTCGTATGGGATTTTGAGGCTGTCCAGCTCACTCAGCGAGCGCTGGAGGGCGGCACCGTGCTTGGCGATGAGGTCATTGCACGTGCTGAGGTCGTCCAACTTCAAGGAGAGGCTCTTGATGGTGCTGTGTAGCTCGCTCTTGTCAGCTGGAGAGGCAGTCTCGTCGTCTTCGTCCCCAGAGTCATCTGTGGAAGGAAAACGAGTCGCCATGGTTATTAACCAACCAGCACAGCACCAAGGGGCCTACATGGCCTGGGCCCAGGAGGAAGGAGCAGATAGAGCCACTCAAAAGAGTGCACTGGATGGTGCCAGCTCCTGCTCCTGGCCAGCCTTCCAGGGTAGGCACAGGCCCTCCTGAGTCAGGGGGAGGGGATGCAAGGGGAGACCAGCTTGATGGACAAGGCCCGGCCTGCACTTTGGGGGAGAAGGCCTGCAGGCACCCGCCTGCATGTGGGGCACCAGTCCCCTAAGCTGCACCTTACAGGCCAGGGTGGACTGTGCTGGGTGGAGAGGTGGGGGCTGTTGTGAGGAGCAGCTCTCGTTGCAGACCAGGGACCCCGGATGAAGGCAGGCTCCTTTCCCTACATCACAGGCTCAGCCTAAACTGACCCACACTTTCCTGCCGGCCTCACTTTGCTCTCTGCCCATGCCCAGCCATGCCCAGCTGCCCCCTGTTCCCTGCGACACTTGAGTGCTTATGCTTGGGGCCTGTGTCTTTACAGCCTGAAACGTCCTCACACCTCCCCTACCTTCTCAGAGGTCTCACCCCTACCCAGCCCCAGCCCAATGCCACCCTATCTTCAAAGCCTGCCTGAAGACCCCCCAGGCCGTACTCCCCTGCCCTGTTTCTGCCCCATGTCATCTTCCCACAGGCCCCACCCAACTCCCCTGCAGTAGCCGGGCCCCTCTCATTTATCAAATGTCTTTTTGTCCAGACGCTGGTTGTAGCATCTCCATGGCCTTGTCAGGCGAGGGACTATACCACCCCCCAGGGACAGACAGGTAGCTGAGGACCAGAGAGGTGAAGTCATGCCCCAGGCCACCCAGCTAGTCTGTCTGCCTTTACAGCTACCTTCTTCATGCCAGGCTGCTGGGGCCTCTGTGAGTGGGCCAGGCTGGTGCCCACTCTCCTCTGTGCCAACCCCTCTCACCTCTCACAAAGCTGCCCAGGTGCCCTTCCTGGGAGTCCGGGGTGCCTTGGAGCCCAGCCCACTGCCAGCCCTGGCTGTGTCCAAAGGGAGGTGGGGCTATGGGGACCCCGAGGGGGTGCACTGCAGTGGGTGGGGTAGGTGGGCAGCTCGCCTGGCCCCCGCTGCTGCTTTAATAGACGGCACAGGACAATAAAGAACCCAGAACCTGTAACTCCCAGCGGTTTCTGAAATGTCTTTCTTCAGAAATAATCAGCACAAAACTTTTTTTTTTTGTAAAGGAAATCTGTAACCCAAGATACAAAATTAAAAAAAAAAAGGAGTATAGTGTGACAGAATAGAGTTCTTCCCACGGCAGGCAGGGTGCGTGGGGGTGGCCACGGCTGAGTTACTGCTCTTAGCATGCCCTGAGCTGGTGGCAGTGCCAGGACAGCCAGCAGCGTGGGGCCTGGGTGGGTTGGAGGCTGGGGGTGCAGTGTCCACTGCAACCCTGTCCCCACTGGTCATGGGGGCTAGCGGCCAGCATCCAGGCTTGGGGCAGAGAGGGCTCTCCCTCTGCCCACCACAGCCAGCCCAACTACAGCGCAGAAATGACCCAGTGTCAGGAGACCACACGTGCTGGGTCAGTGTCTGGGCCCCTCGCTTGATCAGTGTGAATGCTGAGCCTCATGGTGGTCAGCAGACAGTGAGAAATGAGAAAACGCAGGTTCTGAGACACCGAGCCACCAGTTTAGGGCCCTGCTGTCAAGGGGGCAGAGCTGTTTCTGAATCCAGGTCTGTCTGGCTTAGAGCCTGGTCTCTCAGTTACAATACAATCTCCTGTCACCTTTCCAGGTTCAACATGTCCAACAACCAGATTGGTCAGCCACCGACCTGTCAGAACAGCTGCAGTTGTACGCTGGGAGGGGTGTGTGGGGACACGCTGGCTGCGGGTCAGCCTGAACGGGACCCTCTGTGCTCTAAGCAAGAACTGATGAGAGGCATGACTAGGCTACCTCTGAGCATCTGTCTGTGTGGTGGGCAGAGGTGGGTAACCACACCTCTACTTAACTCGTTGTTATGCAGTACACCTTAGTAAGCAGCTCTTAGGGTCCAAGTTCAGGTCCAGTGGCCGGGGACATGAGGATGTACTTGTTCTGCTCCCAAGCTGTGAGCTGTGTTGTTCAGGCAGGGATGGGAAGATTCTTGGGTCAGCGGTTACTGACCAGCACAGTGTATTCTATGGGGATGGGCAAGGAGAGTCTCTCCCAGAGGGACAGTGAGATCAGGAGAATGAGGGAGGGAGGGCGGGTGTGTGGGCAGGGCAAGAGGGAGGGAGGGAGTGGGTGAGTGACGGAATGAATGATCTTGGGCTTTTCACGAGGCCCATCCAGGATTCTCAGTGGCATGCATGGAGGTAGCAGGTCACGCACACCAGTGTAGTGTCTGGAGAGAGGCATGAGCAGCAGGAGTGAGGCACCGAGGAATTGACTGGAGAGGGAGGATGGTAAAGGGCCTCTGGCACAGCTAAGGAGCCTGGGCCTTCATCCCTTGGCAAGAGCGAGAGTGTGGGCATTTAAATAGAGGTCCCTGGGAAAGATGAGATGGGTGGTAAGTGGCAGGATGAGCAGACTGAAGGGCCAGAGTAGCCACAGGAGGCCAGGGGTTGGAAAGAACAGGACCCTTGAGCCCAGCCCAGATGTGCTGATGGCAGCACCCACCCAGCACCCACCGAGCCCCAAGGCCATGACCATCTAGTGATGGCCGCACTCCCAGGCAGTGCCCGTCCCCAGCCAGTCCTCTAAGAGGAGCGGGTAGATGTCACTCAGAAGCTGATGTGCGGCCCAGCCTCTCGCTTTCCCACAGGGTCATGGCTGTTCAGACACATTCCTGAGCATAGTGCTGTGAACCCCCACCCAAGCCTGGGTGGAAGCAGAGCTGAACCAGGAAAGGGACTCTGCCTCTAAAATGATGAACCCTGGGGCACCTGGGTGGCTCAGTCGGTTAGGCGTTTGACTTCGGCTCAGGTCATGATCTCACAGTTCATGGGTTTGAGCCCCTACGAGGGGGTTTTGTGCTGATAGCTCAGATTCTGCTTCTGCTTCTGTCTCCCTCTCTCTCTGTCCCTCTCTGTTTGAATTCTGTCCCTTTCTCTCTCAAAAATAAACATTAAAAGAAAATTTTTTTAAATGATGAACCCTGACCATGCTGAGTCCCCAGGTCTCAGTTTGGGGTCAGGGGTCCTTGCAATGAGCAGACTCACACTGGAAAGAGAGATGAAACTCATTACTAGAGATGTAAATAAAACTAATGTGATACTAGTCAAGTTAGAAAAAAGAATGAATGGTGCTGGATTAGCTTAGGCTTTCTGAAGGATAAACTGGCAGATACCCGTCAAGAGTTCTGAAAACGGCTCTTCAGGGGCGCCTGGGTGGCTCAGTCGGTTAAGCAGCCGACTTCGGCTCAGGTCATAATCTCGCGGTCCTTGAGTTCAAGCCCTGCGTCGGGCTCTGTGCTGACAGCTCAGAGCCTGGGGCCTGTTTCAGATTCTGTCTCCCTCTCTCTGACCCTCCCCCGTTTATGCTCTGTCTCTCTCTGTCTCAAAAAAATAAATAAACGTTAAAAAAAAAAAATTTGAAAATGGCTCTTCAGCTTCTCCCTTTCAAGTTTTTTTTTTTTTTTTTTTTTTTTGAGAGACAGAAACAGCAGAGGAGAGACAGAGAGGAGGCAGAGAGAGAGAGAGAGAGAGAGAGGGAGAGAGAGAGAGAGAGAGAGAGACAGGGAAAATCCCAAGCAGCCTCCATGCTGTCAGTGCAGAGTTGGACATGGGGCTTAATTCCATGAACCATGGAAATCATGACCTGAGCTGAGATCAAGGGTTGGACACTTAACCGACTGAGCCACCCAGATGCCCCCCGCTTCTTCCTTTGATGGGGGGACTCTATTGGTGGGGAATTTGGTCCAAAGGAAAGCAAACACTTGTATGCACAAAGTTGTTCAGACCTATGGCTCTCAAGTTTATGGTCTTGGACTCTCATGCTTTTTATGACCCCACGTATCCCCTCTGTTCAGTCCCCATCTCCACAAAACAGCAAACACCAAACCATCCACAAATGTAAAATCCTATAGAAATTTTGCAGTTTTGTATATTAATACAAGAACAGCAGGAACTGAAATCTAGGGCCAAGTCAAAGCCATGCTCCTGGGCACAGAGGGCCCCCTTGCCTGCCTCAAAGCCCACGTGAAGGCCAGGATTTAGTACGCTGAGCAGTTCTTGGGGGTGGGGGCTGCCAGGTTGTCCTGGGGTGGTATAAAAATGAGGTGGTCAGAGTGAACAGGCATGAATGCTGCTTTGTGTGGCTGTCTTCCTTCTCTGAGCCTTGGGATCCTCGGGTGGACAGCAAAGACACCAACACCCACCTCACAGGTCTGGGATGCAACTGAGTGTCAGGTGGGCCACATCAGGTGGGATTATCCCCAGCGACAGCAGCAGCCACACCGAGGGGATTTCTGTGCATCTGGCCTGGGAAACGAGATGCAACGTTCAGAGAAGCACACCCTGGTTTTCATGTGGTGGCTGAACCCAATGCCCCTCCATGACCTTCTAGAAAATGCTGGTCCTTTAAATGGAGGTCTACCTGAGCACTGGGAGGGTGAAATGTTTTATCAGCCAGGACCCGGTGCCGACCTGGGCTCGGCCCCAGCCGAGTTTCAGTGGAGACTGGGAAGGAGCCAGTGGATCCCTAGCAGGTGGTGTCTCTGCATAAGGCCCAGGGGTTAAGCCAGGAGTGGGGGATTGGGGGTGGGAGAGCTGCACTGCTGAAGTGCTGAGGCAGGGAGGGAGGCCAGCGGGCAAGGATGTGGCCCCAGGCTCAGAGCTGTGGTGGCACCTTCTAGGGCTTCTCAGGGCCACTGTGGAGAGCATCAGAAAATGTCCTACTTTTCTGGGCCCCTCCTCAGCTGCTGCTTTGTCTCCATTCAGAACAACTGGTAGAGCTTCTGGGGAGGCAGACTCTGGCCCTCAGATAAAGGACAAGTGTCTAACGGTGAGGGTGGCTCAACAGGACAAGAGGAGGTGATGGAGGAGCATGGCTCCCAGCCCTCACTGTCTCCTCCACTCACTTCTCCTGTTTTCTTCACAGTTGCTGTCAGCTGATACAAGCATGGCAAGAGCATTCTGGCAGCCTCTTAGGCTGTCGGATGACACAGGATGGTTGTGGCATGGCCAGGATAAACCCAAGAAGGCAGACTGGTCCACAAACTCCCTCCAGAGCATGGATGCTTTTCTGTTGTGCCCACTGCCGTCAGGCCCATGCCTTTGCTTTCAGATGGGAAAACTGAGGCCCAGAAGGAGAGAGGTGCTTGGTCAAGGTCAGACGCTGGAGCAGCAGCAATGGCAGCTGTAATTTGCTTTGACTGAGCCCCCAGTCTGTCAGATATGGCCTAGACCTTGGGCAGGCTCTTTCCAAGTGGCTAAGGTGCATTTGTTGAGGGCCCAGAGCCTGGGTTTTTGGGCAGATGATCCAGATACTTCTCCCAGGAGGGGAGTACCTGGGGAGCACTGCTGCTATCAGAGCCTCCTCCCCAGGTGGTGGGAGGCTGGCCTCTGATCACATGTCACGCACAAGCTGCTGATATCAGGAGCCCACAGCGCTGAGCGCGGGCACTCAGGTCTGCTGGGGCAGAGTGCTGGGGCTCACTTTTTCTCTCAGCACAGCCTGAGGGTGGGGGAAGATAGGAGAGGACGGGGACTGCCTCTACTGGGCAGCAGGTGCGAGCAAAAGGGCCAGTGAAAGGACCCCAAAGTGCACATGGCACCTGCCCTTAGCTTGGTGAGGATCCTTCTGCCCATCCTTCCTGTCAAATCTCTATCCCTTCACGGGGCTCATCTTTCCCCTTCTCTCCGGGACATGCACTGTCATGCTGGCCCTGCAGTGCCCCTCACTGGCTGCCTCCGCCAAGCTCCCTGCAGTCAGTTGCTCTGTCTCACTCATTTGGCTTCAGGCTGGCTCTGCGCCTCGCTGGTGCCCTCCGGAAATGCTGCATGAGTTGCACTCAGACCCAGCTTGGGTCTCAGCAGCTCAGGAAGCAAGGTCTGGAAGAGGCAGCTTCCCGCAGCGATGAAGCAGCTGGATGAGATGGCAGCATCCTATCCTTGCACCCTTAGCACCCTCATTTTACAGGTGAGGAAACTGAGGCTCAGAGCAGGATGGATCCTATGTGAGTGGCAGAGTTGGGGTGTCACGTCCCCCCTGCCCTGTCATGATGGCCATTTTCCACCCCTCAGTGCTGGCCACACTGCAGGGATCTCTGTGCATCTGGCCTGGGAGATAAGCAGTAAGGCCAGGAGAGACACCCTGGCTTCTGGGAGACCATGCACTATCCTCTAGTCCCGGAGCGAGTGCCCACCCTCACCCTGCACAGTGATTTCTCTTTATTGCAGGACTAATGCATCTCATCTTGCCCTGCTGTTCCCAGCCGAGGTCATCTCATGCTCCCTCTAAAACTGTCAGGTTTGGCAGGAGGAGGACAGAGCCAGAGTGTCTGCACTGGGGGGGCCTGAGGACCCTGCCACCCTGTGCCCTCATCTCCGCGAGACGGCTGAGGCTCAGGGCAGGTGGTGTCTGGGCCAAGGCCACCAGAGTCAGGGCAGGAGCCCACATCCCCACACTGCTGGCCTCCAAGGACACAGCTCACAGAGGACAATGACCCCAGGGAACCTAACTTGAGGAGCAGTGATAGGGAGTACAGGAGAGCTGAAGGGGGCAAGATGAGGGCCTCTGGCAGGATGCAGGCAGCATGGGACTTCTGCACGGGCAATGCTCATGCCCTACTTTGCAAAGGACCGGCTTCTCCCCTTCTGTGCCTCCCAGCAGGGCTGCCAGGGCCATCTTGCTGAACTCCCACCTCGCTTCCCCAGGCCTTTGCTCTGTGTACGGCTGATCCCAGCACGCTAACACTCAGATCAAACCTTCACAGAAAAGCGACTAAGCAGGAATCCTGGTGAGTTGCATTGCCATCTAGAAATATCTAGAGATGTTTCAGAAGGCTGTGGCTTCTGAAACAAGGACGATGGACATGGAAGATGGAGAAGCCGACTCTGCTCTTCATCTTCCCCAGAGAGGGCGCTGGGCCAAAGAGGACCTGCACCTTCTAGCAAAAACAACTTCTCAGTAACTGCTGAGGAGGAGCTTGGCCTGACATTCCTTGGCCAGTGGCACTCCCAAGCCTCCTTCACTAAAGCAACAGAAGCAAATAGCAGCTCCAGACTATGAAACATGAAAGAACAACTGATCTGGCCTCCAAGGCAGACTCAGGACAAGGCACAGGCAGCTCTTGAGACAGCGAGGCCATGTAAAACAAATGTTCCAGCCTATTCTCAGACACCACCATTTCCAGAAAAGTACGGATTCCTAAAATACCCATCAGCTTTCACCAGCTACACACCAGAATGAACTTTTTGTTAGAAGAGAATAAATCCACAAAACTCAGGTTACCAGTGTTATAAAGGCAGCAGTCACAACTTCTCTGTCCAACATGGCCAGGCCAGCAGAGTGTGGCAGTGGCCTCCCATCCACAGCAAGCTCTTTGAGTGTATGAGTTTCCAACACTTAGTTGCTATACTAGCTTGGCTAGTGTTCCCTGACCCCCACCCCAAAATTCATGTCCTTCCTGGAACTTCAGAATGTAAAGTTACATTCCAGTTACAGAGGTAATTGGTTAAGATGAGGTCATACTGGAATAGGGTGGGTCCTTAATCTATGACTGATGTCCTTATAAGAGGAGGAGAAAAGACACAGAAATATACATGATAACAGAGACAGAGACCTAGGGGACGGATGTATTCACAAGCCAAAGATCTATGCCAACTGTTGTCGGCAACACCAGAAGCTGAGAAAAGCCTGGAACAGGTTCTCAGGCCTTTGGAGAGCACGGCTGTGCCAACACCTTGATTTCAGACTTCTGGCATCCAGAATTGCGCAAGAATAAACTTCTGTGGTTTTACGCCACCAGTTTGTGGTGATTTGTGATGGCGACCCTAGGACATGAAAAAGACAGCTTAAAACAACGCTTATTCATTACCTTATAGTTGTTGAGGTCATAAGTTGTAAAATCAAGGTGTTTTAGGGCCCTGATATCAGCCCTAAAATCAGGGCTGAATTCCTCTGGAGGCTCCAGGGGAGACTCTGTTCCTGTGGCTTTTCTGGCTTGTAGAGGCTGCCCCTGTTCCTCGGCCTGTGGCCCCTGCCTCCATCCTCAAAGCCAAGAGAGTAGCATCTCTGCGACTCTCAGACTCCTGCCTCCCTCCTATAAGGATGCTTGTGATTCTACTGGGCCAGGTGGATAATCCAGGAGAGTCTCCCTATCTCAACATTCCTAAATACATCTGCAAAGCCCCTCTGCCATGCACAGGTTCTGGAAACTAGGCCTTGGACATCTTTAGGGGCCACACCAAGTAGCTGTGGCTGAGCTGCACAGCAGGCCACATTCTCACCTGTCCTGCATCATCATGTTTGATTTGCTGCCCTAGGGTGTGGTTCCTGGATGCTCTCTCATTAAATGTGGAGACCTCTACCTGGGCACAGAGGCCTCACAAATTCCTCTGTACCCCCTCAAAGCCCGGCACATATATCTTCCTGACCCAGGGAGGAGCTGGGTTCTGGGCCAGGCAGTCCTGCTTTGACCCCACGTGCTCTGGGTTAAGTGCGCTCATCCATATGCTTGGGGATATCAATACCTGCTCTGGAAAAGGATTTAAGCAGCCAGTGTGCAACCAGGGCAGAACTGGGAGTTACTGGTCTGTGGCCCACCAAGATCCCTGTTACCCTTATCAGTATAGCTCACTTTTGCACAGAACCAGTCTTGAGTTTACTTCAAATCGTAGAGGCTGGGAGCTACAGGGAGAGAGTCCCTGTATATTGGCTGTGCCCTGGCCCCTGCTCCCCACTCGGGCTCTCCTCAATGCCTTTAATATCCAGCTCTGGCTGAGGAGCCTGCTGGGGACCCGCACCAGGGCTGGGACCCTCATTCACCCTCTTTCACTGGGGGGCCTCCTGGGAAGGAATGGGTTGCTATGGAAATAGTGCAGTGGAGCCAGGTAGGCTATTTTTAGAAGTAGAGCTTTTTTTTTTTCATCTTTGGAGGAAAATGGATCAGGTTTCTGGGTGGGGAAGCCCTGTCAGGGGCAGCAAACACAAGCTTGGAACTAACAAAAGGCTGTGAAGGCTGGTTTGGAGAGGGCAGGGAGACACGGTGGGGATGCGGGAGTCACAGGCCCTGGGGCCACCCCATATTGTACTACCTCTTGCTTGTTTCTCTGGGAAGCCTGGCTTTGCCCTCACCTGCCCATGAACTCCTTGGGATCAAGGCACGAGATGGCCAGGGGACCCCCCCCTCCCCTCACATGCTATGCTGGAGATATGCTGGAGATGAGGCCCTGGCTGCGAAGGGACCTCAGGACAGGCAAGGCCAAGGCCAGAGGGAGCCAAGCACACACCCCTCCCCCTCTGCACGTGCACCCAGCACTAGACTGGATGAGTTTTATGAGGAGGTGGTGCAGCGATGGGTCCTGACCACATGGAAAGAGGACAGGTCTATGGGGGTGGAGGGACAAGCACAGAGGCCCCAGCAGGGTCCTGGGCAGGGAGGAACATTGAGGAACATTCAGAAGGCTCATCCATCTCTGGGTGCCAAAAAGGCAGGAACTCCCCGGCCCCCACGCTCAGGCCCCAGCTTGGAGCAGCACCTGCCATTGCCCCTCTTTGCTTCTCCTTCCCGGCTCTTCAGCTCACCCTGTGCCTCAGGTGGAGACCTCACAGCCTCGGTGTTTTTCCACTTTGGCCCCATTGCCTGGATTTCTTTCCTCCTCTACTCTGTCTGGCAGATGGCTACTTCCCCGAGGCCTAGGACCCACGTTGTCTCAGTGTCTGTGTGTCCTTGCTCGCCCCAGGCTGGCCCCACTGGCCCTGTCCTGGCCTTCCACAGGGAGAGAGACCCTGCCCCTGCCACATGGCTGGAGCCTGCATTAGTGCAGCATGGGCCCCACTGCACCTGGGGGCTGAGACCCAACTTCCCAGCGGCAGCTGCCGGGCACTTACATCACCAGCAGGACTAACCCTGACCCAGTGGTGCCCCCTTGAGCCAGCAACGCGGTTAATGGGGACAGGCACTGCTCCCTTTCCTCCCTCAGTGGCCACATCTCCCTGGGGCTCCCGGATGCCCCACCAGGAGGACTTTCATCCCCATCCTGAGCCAGAAGGACTCTGCGCAGGGAGCGCATCCTCGTAGTTTGCAGTCTGGCTGTGCAAAGAGACACCCCACTGCAGGGCCTCTGAGGAGACACAAACAAAGCAGGTATCACTTTCAAGTGAGAACCGCGGGGGCACTGCACTCTTGGCAGAAAACAGCCATTTCCAAGCTGCAACGTTAGTGCCCTGAAAATTCAATTACAGCAGGTTTGGTGGCTTTTCTTTAGATTTCGGGAGGTTTGTTAAGCTGCCGGAATTTGATCGCAGAATCTAATCAGCTGGCTGCTGAGAACAGAAACAGGCCTTGAGGCAGGTCTGCGGGATGTCAAGTGACTTCAGTGGGTCTGAGAATGAACAGCCTGGTTGCTCAGTGACTGCCTGCCCTGAGCTTCCATACGTTGTGTCGCTCCCACATCCAACACAGTACTCGGCAAGAATCACACCCAAAGAGGAAAGGATGGCGTGGAAAGCTAAGGATCATGCCCAAGACCCCAAGGCTCCCAAGAGGTGGAGCTGGAATTGGCAGCATGTACAGAGAGCCTGATGGCACCTCCCACTCCATATCCCTGGAGACGGGGGTCCTGCAGCAGCTTGCCTGCACCCAGCCCTGAGATGAGGCCCATGCCTGCCCTGGAGTGGGCAGGCAGGGAGGCGAGACTTACTGGGGCGGGGGGGGGGGGGGGGGGAGGGGTGGCGCTGTGCCTCTGGTCCCCTGCCCTGGAGGAGACACACCAGCACTCTGCCCCACTCAAGCAAGGGGGAGAGGGAGGCTAAGAGGTATTTGGGTGCTCCCGAGTGCACAGGGAGCCTCGGACCTCTGACAGAGAAGGGGCTCAGGAGCCCCGGGGTGAGAGTGTTGGGGAGGGGACTTCAGGCTGGGGTAGGGCCCCGAGAGGCCTTTAGGAGGAGGTGGCTGCCTTACAGATGCATATACTATAGAGGGGTGATGCTACAGCGACAGGAAGGAGCCGGAGCACCAGGCCGGAGCACTGAGTATGAGCACTCCTGACATGCAGTGCATGAGGCAGGTCGGAGGCCTCGGTCCTGGACAGTGAAGCACATGGACCAGGTCACATGTGACAGGGAGCCACTGAGGGCTCATGGGCATGGGAGTGGCTGCCAAGGCACTGCCAGTCCTTCCTGACTGGGGAAGGTCTGCTTTCCCCTAAGTAGGTCCTGTGGGGCATTGGTCCTATAGGGAGTTCTGCAAAAAAGGAATCGATGATAGAAAACAAAAAACTTTGGAAAATAGGATGAATGACATCCCTCCCCAAAGGGGGGCAAGTGTGACTCAATGCTTGGAGAAGCTCGGCCTTTAGGGCACTAGAAGGTGGTCAGGATCTGATTGGACGGAAAAATCAGATAATAATAAATAATAAATTGTGAGATCCTAGCAGGCAGATGGAAAACACAAGCCAGAGTACCATCGTTGTCTTGGCCTTTGGTCTGTGACTCATCTCCCCTCCTCTTTCACTGGTGACCAGCACAGGGTGTGTTGTGGGCATCGGGGTCCCAGTGAGACATCTGGGCTCTCTGGCAACTTCCTCTGGAGTGGGGTACAGGGGTGGAACCCTAACTAGGGACAGCTATCAACAAGGCCAAGGGATGGGGGCTGAGGGATGGGTACCCTAGGCTGACATAGAAACTGGGCTTTCCTTCCATTCTGCTGGAGCTGCAAAGAGGCAGAACCCTCATCCCACAAACACATCTGTGGCAGCCAAATCTCTGATCTTCCCGGGAAAAAACACTCACTGGGACCCCTTGGCAGGCTACAGACTCCAGCAAGCAGAAGGCTGGCAAAAATCCCCAAGGGCAAAGAAACCCATCTCCTTTCCTCTCACTTGGAGGGGGCTGGGGCACAGGGTCAAAGCCAGGAGTCACAGTGAAGGGTGAAAAATAAGTACACACGACTGACAGGATGCCCACAGAACCTGGTGCCTCCCCTACTCAGCAGAAGGCTGTGATCAGGAGCCACACACACAGTATTCTGAGGATACTGAACAGCTCTGGAAGCAGGGCCCACCTCCTCCAGGGAAATGAATACTGGCACAGAGATGGAACATAAAAATAGAGGCGCATGCTCCAATTATGGCAGCTGCTGTGATGCTGAGGCCAACCTGCCATCCACGGCCTCCTCCGTCCGGCAGAATGCCTAGCCTACCTTGAGCTTCCACTTCTAGGGGGTGTCCTTGAAGGAATAGGGGTGCTGTTCAGGCTCTAGCACTGCAGGGAGCTGACCCCCCTCCCAGGGCTTCTGGTTCACTTGCCTGCCTTGTCTTGCTTGGTTTGAGTCTCGCCCCAGGGTCCCAAGGTGCAGAAGTGGGTTGCTCCCCGGCCAGCTGGAGGCAGTTGCATGGGGGCTGGGCCCCATGCTACTGCAGCCCCCTCCCCCAGTGTAAGCTTACTGGGGCAAGAAGCTGCAGCTTTCACCTGAACCCTTGGTTAATGGGCATGGGACCAGGGAGAATGATCCTTTAATGGACCACAAGGAACCCCATCTGGGGGTTTTGCTCAGCGCAGACATCTGTCTCAAGGCCAAAGCAAGGGGAACTAAACTCTAAAGCAAGGTCTGGCAACCTACACGTGAGAGAGAACCCACTGATCTGTCCCAGACGGCGCCAGTGCTGTTGAGCAGGTCACTGGAAACTACTAGTTTACATTTTCCTGGCCT
This sequence comes from Panthera onca, assembly GCF_046562875.1. Classification (NCBI taxonomy): domain Eukaryota; kingdom Metazoa; phylum Chordata; class Mammalia; order Carnivora; family Felidae; genus Panthera; species Panthera onca. Next base: position 21,133,211 of record NC_138350.1, read on the forward strand.
GTAGACAGCCACGGCTGCTTATCCTTGGAAACCATCTAATGCCCATGTAACCACACTAAAGAACTTTCCACATGCAGCTGCCTCTAGGCGTCAATGACAAGGAGTGAGCTGAGGCAGGGGGCCCCAGGGTGGGGAGAAGGGTCCCATCACTAGGAGCCATGTCTTCCTGGTTGATCCTCACACCCCCAAGCCAGGCACGGAGGAAATGCTAACTAGGAACCCGCTGAATGAATGGATGACACCAGAGACAACGGGTAGAGAAGTGTTTTGCGAGCTGCAGCAGCATGCAGGCATGAGTGGTGGGGAGGATTATGGTGCTCTGGGATTAGGAAAAAGGTCCAGGTTCAGGGTCTTCCTTTATGCTGCCCCTGGCTCTTGAGTTACGGCAGGAATCCAAAGTGAAGTGAATCACAACCCAGGTGCCCTCTGACTCACCCTCTTGGCCAGGCCTCACTACACAGTCCTTGCAAAGATCCTCTTTCCCACCCTGCAGACCTTCTCCGGGCACCCTTCCCCCTCTTCTGGCTGCAGGGGGCAGGTGGGGCCCCTGGCCCTGGCAGAACTCTGCAGGGAGGGCGAGGAAGAGACCCAGGGTCCCTGTCAAGGTGGAGTCTCATACCATGTTCCACTTTTTGGCAGAGAGGCAAATCCGTGTCTTAAACGAACAAGGGGATACAGTAGCCCCTCTCATTTAATTGCCTGAGTAAGAGATGTTCTCCCCTTTCATGAGTCTAGCAGACCTGGAATTTATTACCACTGTGACCTTGTACAGCTATTTAATATCTTAACCTTCAGTTCGTCATCTGTAAAATGGGTTAATGCCTATAAAGTGGTCAACACAGCGCCACAAATAGTGGCCCTAATTACCTGGCCATAAAAATGATTCACATTTATGGTAGAAAAACTGAAAAGCTCTGTAGAGAAAAGCATAAAGTAGCAAAGAAACAATCCCCGGCAATTCTTAAGATAACCTCATCTGTCTGTTTGATGCCCGTTGTAACTCCTCCCTGCCTCACTCAAACGTGCTGTGCAGAACAGGGGCTGCCTCCCTCGTTTCAATTCCATGCCTGCCAAGTGACCAAGAATACCCAAATAAGAGACCTTTCTGGGGCCAGGAGAGCAGGTGGGAACTCTCATCACTTGAAAGGCATGTGTCCCGGGGGCCTGGAACCAGGTTAACATCGTTACCAGCTCCCCACCAGTCTGCGTCCCTGGAGGCAGACCCTGAGCCCCGGCCAGCCAGGCATGCAGAGACTGAGCGAACAGACGTGCCTGCAGAGCTGAGGACCGGGCTGGCAGAGGTGCCACCTAGGGAAGGCCTGTCTCTGATGGCAACACCAGAAAAGTACCCTTGGCAGGATATGTTTAAAGTAAACGGGCTCAGAGTGAGGCTGAGAGAAAGGGGTGGGGGTGGGGATTACTTTTGTGGAGGCTATTTTGGCTCCTCCAAAGCTCCTTTTATTCCTCTCCTAGTTCTGGGTCACTGTCCGTGCAACTGGGAGCCTGGCATGTGCTCTGTATTTGCCAGCATCTGAACATTCTTCCTGAAGGACACCAAGGACAGTGGACAGCCCTCCCTTGTGGGGGCTTTGGGGAAGCCAAAGGTGCCCTTGGGCTGCTAAGCGGGTGTGAGCCCTGACCCAGAACTGATGGGGAGAGGCCGATGTGAGGGTCAGTGAGGCCAAGAAAAGACCTAGAAGACTTTAAGGCCTTTCCAATTGCCAATGTAGTCCTTTGTTTTCTGTTTTCTATGTTCCTATATCATTAGGGAGGGTGCTGGGTGGGCACGTCCTTAGTTTAAGAGTTGGTTTGGACACCAAAAGACTGTGTGACTTTGAGCCAGTCCCTTTCCTTCCCTGGGCCTCAGTGTTTGCTCCTGTAAGAGGAAGGCCCTCTACTGGGCAGACCCCCTCACCTCTGCAGAGATGCCCTGTCAGCTGTGGTTAGATTCACACAGGCGTGCCCTCAACCCTGGGTCAGGGCCAGGGACCCCTCAGCCAGTTGCACTCTGAGGACGATATGACCATGTACACAACGGCTTCCTCTGGACTTGACGATTCAGCAGAATTGCTCATTTATGAAGAAGCCTTGTGAGCCAGGCCAGAGGCCAGGATCCATGGGCACCCCCACCACTGTGAGATGGAGCAGAAAGCTGACTGAGGATAACTGCATCCAGCCAGGCAGGCTGAGCCCAGATCTACCAGCTGGGGATTCTGATCTGGGGCTCAAATCCAGAGTGGGGAGAAGGCGGAAGAGCTGAGGAAAGGTCTGCAGCAAGAAAGACTCGAGGGAATCATTCATCAGCACCCTCTCCCCTCTGCTCTGTGCCTTCCTCCATCAGTCAGTGTGGAAGCAGCTCCCAGGGAGGCTGTGTCCCTGCCCAGGTCCACCATTGCCTCCCTGCCCTGTCCTGTACCCGCATCTGCTGTACTGAGAGTGGGTGGTCACCGCCCACAGTTGAGGGACCCTACCAGCAGGACCAGCACAAACACCACTGCGGGAAGGTGGCTTCCAAGACTTGGCTTGGGGGGAAGCTATCCAAGTTGCTGCTAAAGAGGAAAATCAATCTGAAAATAATGAGGTCTCAGAAAAGTCCACATTCAGGAAGAAAGCTGCTTAACAGGAGCTTGGCCAGAGACAAACCACGTGGGATTTAGCCGGCCTTTTCCTCGAGAGGCTGAGAGTGAAGGCCATGAACCCAGGCTCCCCACAGCCCTGACCACCTGCTTGCCCAGCCTCCTTCAGAGGAGAACTGATTTCTACTGGGCCAGCGAGCTTCATTCTCAGGTTCTTGGCAGTTACATTTCTTGCTGTAAAGTAATAAATTGGTTTTTTATTTACTAAAAGAAACGGAAATTAGAAATTCCTACATGTGTGATCGTATTGGTCAAGAAACTAAAGGTGACTATTCCTAAAAACTAAAGGGAGCTATTTCTAACTGCCAAGTCCTGGTGACTAGGAGCTGGTTCCTAGGCAGGAAATACCACCTCAGGAAACCTTGACGGGGGCGGGGGGGGGGGGGGTGTTACACAGTGGAAGTGAGAGCTACTGTGGGGCCAGGGGAGGGAAAAATCTGCTGAAGGAGGTAGGAGTGATAGCCTGCTGAGGTAGAGGTGGGGGTGGTGCGAATGGGAGAGGAAAAACCTCATCTCGTAGCACAGCCTGAGAGGAGGGCCACTTGCCCACACCCCAGTTCTGGGGCCCCCACTACTCAGCAGCTGCTCTGAGTCAGCAGGGGGGCTCCTCACAGCCTAAGCAACATCAGGTCCCCAGAGCTTGGCTGGGACCTTCCCCTCAACTGTGGAGCCACTTTGTGCCTAGGTTCTTCTCACATAGGCTGTGGGGCTGAGAGAGAAACACGGACACGCCCAGAGATGCACATACCACGCAGTCTGCGAGGTGTCAGAATATGATCCGGCAAAATCCAAAACCCCACAGCCAGGTGCACTTGAATTACAACCATTCTGCAGAGAGCCAACATCTTTGGGCCAAGTTTCCACACAAGACCCATTTCAGATAGGTTCCATGCTGGCCTAGTGGTGTTCCCCTTACACAGGTCATTCTGTGGCTAAGAATTTTCTGGTGTCCTTGCCCTAGGGCTACCCATGCTAGAAGGGGGAAAGAATGATGGAGCGTGTAGTGGGGGGCCAAGAGGCCTTTGGAGGGCTGTGCTGAGGAATATCCAAGGCCATTTAGGACCAGAGGGCCTCGGGGCCTTAGAATGGCCAAGTCCTAAAAAGAGCCCCTTTTCTGGAGCAGGTGAGCCTGAAGCAGAGGTCCCGGCAACAACGGCAGGGGCCACTGCTTGCTGACAACACAAGTTACTTTATAGTTCCTTAAGCACTCTGCTAGACAGTTTCCCCTGGGCTCACCACACTGCCGTGCTGTGGGCTCCACTTCCGGCCCCCTTAAATGTCAGGAGTGCTGAGAGGTACCATGAGGTAAGGTTCCTGTCCACAGTCATCTGTGAGCAGTTGTGACTCTGAGCCTTAGCTACTGGGGTCCGAAGAAGGGATGTGCCAGGGCAGTGGGCACATAAGCCAGAAGACAAAGAAGAAACAACTTCTTCACAGTTTGAAAGAAGAAAAGACCCTAGAATTATATAGCTCACAAAAATGTCTTTCAAACTTAAAGGCGAAAGAAAGTTAAATAAAATCTGAGAGAATTTGTGGCTAGTTGACCTGCACTGTAAGAAATGTTAAAGCAAGTTCTTCAAGCTGAGAGAAAATGATACCAAATGGAAACTCAGATCCAGACAAAGGAATGAGGGGTGCTAAAAAGGATAAGTATGTGAGTAAATATAAAAGATTCTGGTTTTATCACTTTTAAGTTTCACTTAGAGATAACTGATTGTACAGAGCAAGAAAAAAGTATATTGTGGGATTTACATCATCTTCAAAAGTAAAACAGGATACAGCAGAGAGGACTGGGGCAATGGAAAAGCATTGTTTTAAGGTTCTTATAGCTGAAACAGTGTATGACCTGAAAGAAGGCTGTGCTACTAAAGATGTGTGATGTAAACCCTAGAGCAACCTACCAAGGAGAGAGATGTATAGTTATGGGTTAATAAAGGGGGAAAAAATGGAATGCTAAAAATCATACCACAGATGGTAGGCAAAGAGGAAAAAAAAGTGCTTGAAAATAGACGAGACCAAAACATATAGTAAAATGGTAGATTTAAACCCAACCATATCAGTAATTACACTAAATTAAAATGGTCTCAACACTCTAATTAAAAGGTAGAAACTTTATTGGACTGTATAAAAAAACAAAACTCATGATATGCTATCTATAATAAAATCCCTTTAAATTTAAAAGCATAGATAAAATAATCAACCATACACTTTCTACAAGAAACACACTTTAAATATAAAGATACCAATGGTTTAAAAGAAAAGACTGGAAAAAGAAACACCAGGAAAACAGCAATTATTATAAGACCAACATCCAAAAGGAGGCTTGAGGACAGAGATAAAGAGGAAAATTTCATAATGACAACAGATATCAATTCCTCAAGATGATACAAATTCCTGAATCTGCATGCATCTTAGGGCAGAGTTTGAAAGTACGTGAAACAAAACCAGAAATGAATGGAGAAAGGGACAAACCTACAACTACAGTTAGAGATTTCAGTACTACTTTGGTAGGAATTAATAGAAGTACAGAAAGTGAATGAGGATTTAGAGGACATGAATCTTCAAGTATCCTTTATTGGTCAACTTGACCTAATGATATTTTTAGAACACTATACCCTACAATGGCAGGATACACATTCTTTTCAACAATTCACGAAACATTTCCCAAGTCAGTGCATATGCTGGGCCACAAATCAAATCTTAAATTTAAATTATAGGATGCATGTTCTCTGGTTGCTACAGAATTAGAAAGCAGTAACAAAAAAGTATCTGGAAAATACCCAAATACGTGGAAATTAAATCACACATGTCTAAATAACTGATGGGTCAAACAAATAACCACACAGGAAATTAGAAAATATTCTGAAATGACTGATGAAGAAAATGCAACACATTGAATCTGCAGGATGCAGTAAAAGCAGTGCTTGGAGGGAAATGCACAGTTTTAAATGCTTATTGTAGAAAAGAAGAAAGGTTTAAAAGATCTATTTATGATAATCTAAGATGATAATAGATCTGTAAGATCTATTTATGATGATCTATTTATGGATGATCTAAGCTTCTACCCTGAGAAACTAGAAAACGAAAAGCAAAATACACTCAAAATTAAGTAGAAGAAATAAAATGGATAACAGCAAAAATCAATGAAATAGAAAACAGAATAACAATGGAAAAATTAAATTAAAAACTTTGAAAAGATTTTCTTTGACATGATCAAGAAATTGATACTCCTCTAGCTAGAACAATCAAAAAAGAAGGAACATGCAAATTACCAATAACAGAAATGAAAGAAGAAACATCACTATAGCTCCTATTGACGTTAAAGGGGTATTAAAAGAATATGATGTAAAATGTTATGCCAATAAGTTTGACACCTTTGATGAAATGGAATATTTCTTGAAAGAACAAATTACCAGAAATGACATGAGAAAAAAAAAAGCCCTTTAGGAAGAAACTGAATTCAAAAATGAAAACCTTTCCCTTAAAGAAAACTCAGGTACAAATGGCCACACTGGTGAATTCTACCAAATATTTAAGGAAGAAATAGTACAATTAGTATACAAACTTTGTCAAAAAATAGAAGAGGGAGAAATAATTCTCATTGATTCTCTCAATGATCTTACGAGGCACTATTACCTCATCTTATGAGGTACCAGTAATATACATACCAAAAGTAGACAAAGACATTATAAGAAAAGAAAACTATAGCCCAAGATCCCTTATGAATATAGAAGCAAAATTCCTTGACAAAATATTAGCTGATAAAATTCGGCTAAAAAGGATAAAACATCATGAACAAGTGGGGTTTATCTTAGGAATGCAAAGTTTAACATTTGAAATTAATACAATTCGTATTAACAGTATAAAGAAAGTATAAAGAATCAACAGAATCAACTCAATAAATATTTTAAAAGTATCTGACAAGGGGCACCTGGGTGGCTCAGTCCGACTTTGGCTCAGGTCATGATCTCACGGTTTGTGAGTTCGAGCCCTGTGTCGGGCTCTGTGCTGACAGCTCGGAGCCTGGAGCCTGCTTTAGATTCTGTGTCTTCTTCTCTCTCTGCCCCTCCCCCACTTGTGCTCTGTCTCTCTCTATCAAAAATAAATAAATGTAATAAAAAAAATTTTTTTAAAGTACCTGACAAAACTCAATGCCCATTTAAGACAAAAACTCAGAAAAAAAAGGGAGACCTTCTCACCATTACATAAGACATCTATAAAAATCCTACAGTTGTCTTCATACTTAATGATGAAAAGTTGAACTTTTTCCCCTAAGAACAGGAACAAGGCAAATCTGCTCTCACTACTTCTATTCAATATTACACTGGAGGCCCCAGCCAGTGCAATAAGGAAATTAAAAAAAAAAAAATTAAATGCATATAAGTTAGAAAGGAAGAGGTAAAAAGTCTTTTAGGTACAGACAACATGATTACATATACAGGAAATCCTGAGGAACCTAAGAAAAGCCACTAGAACTAACAGGTGAATTTAGCACAGGATAGCAGAATAAAAGGTTACATACAACAATTGTATTTCTATAACACTAGCAACAAACAGCTGGAAAATAAAAATTTTAAAATACTATTTATAGGGGTGCCTGCATCGTTCAGTTGGTTGAGAGTCTGACTCTTGATTTTGGCTCAGCTCATGATCTCAGGGTCATGGGATCAAGCCCCACAACGGGTTCCACACTGGACTTGTTCTCTCTCCCTCTCCCCTCTCCCCCAGTCTCGTGCGCTTGCTCTCTCTCTAAAATAAAGTTAAAAAAAAAACTATAAGAGCATCAAAACCAGGTAAATTTAACAAAATATCTGCAAGAAAACACATAGCTTAGAGAAATTAAAGAAAAATAAACAAATATCATATTCATGAATTAGAAACTTCAATCAGTTCTCCACAAATTGATCTATAGATTGAATACAATCCCAATCAACATCCCAGCAGACTTTTTTGTAGGAACTGACATGCCAATTCTAAAATTTATAGAGAAACACAAGAAAGAACAAGAAATAGCCAAAACCATTTGGGAAAAGAGCAAACCTAGAGGACTGACACTACACGATATCATGAATTACTCTACAGCTATAGTCAAGACAGTATAGTATTGGCATCAGTATAGATTTATAATGGAACACAACAGAGTTCAGAAACAGACTTATAAATGTGTGATCAACTGATTTTCAAGTAAAGTGTCAAGGTCAGTCAATGAGAGAAATGCTTTATTAGAAAAAAATGGTGCTTGGGGCGCCTGGGTGGCTCAGTCGGTTAAGCATCCAACTTCAGCTCAGGTCACGATCTCACGGTCCGTGAGTTCGAGCCCCGCGTCGGGCTCTGGGCTGATGGCTCAGAGCCTGGAGCCTGCTTCCGATTCTGTGTCTCCCTCTCTCTCTGCCTCTCCCCCGTTCATGCTCTGTCTCTCTCTGTCTCAAAAATAAATAAACGTTAAAAAAATTTAAAAAAAAAAATGGTGCTTGAATAACTGGACATTCACATGGAGAAAAAAAACAAAACTATTTCACATTAATCATAAAAGAACTGACAGATCTAGTCAAAATTAAAACCCTGTGCTCCCAGAAAGATATCATTAAAAATGAAAAGGTAAACCCAGAGATTAGAAGAACTTTTTCTAAGTACATATTCCTAAAAAAGAACTTGTATTCAGAATATATAAAGAACTCTTGAAACTTAATAATAAAGCAAACAGCCCCCCTCCCCCACCACCAACAGATTGCTAAAATATTCAAAAAGGCACTTTATGAAAAAATATATACAAATGACTAATAAGTATGTGAAAAGATGCTCAACATCATTAGTAATTCATGAAAAATAAATTAAACCTATAATGAGGGTGCCTGGGTGGCTCAGTCAGTTGAGCATCCGACTCTTGGTTTTGGCTCAGGTCATGATCCCAGAGTGTGGGATAGAACCCTGCGTTGGGCTCCACAGTGAGCATGGAGCCTGCTTAAGATTCTCTCTCTCTCTCTCTCTCTCTCTCTCTCTCTCTCTCTCTCTCTCCCCCTCTGCCCCCTTCCCCCACTCATACCATCCCTCTTAAAAAAAAACTACAATGAGAAACCACTAAAACCACTAAATTCTCACTAGAGTAGGTGAATTTTAAAAAGACTAACAATAGCAAGTATTGGCATGATGTAGGGTAACTCACATACATTGCTGGTTGATGTAATGTGGTACAAGCATTTGGGAAAATAGACAGTTACTTACAAAGATAAACATACAATATGATCCATAATTCTTCTTGTAGGTATACCCAAGAGAAATAAAAATTTATATCCACAAAATACATGCATTTTAAATGCTCATAGCAGCTTTCTGGCTTATAGCAGCCCCAAAGTGAAAACCACCCAAATGTCCATTAACAGGTGAATATGGGTAATTGTAGTATATTCACACTATGAAAAACCACTCAGCAATGAAAAGGAACAAATTATGTATTCACACAAGAATGAACCCTGAAAACATCATGCTGAATGAAAGAAACCACACATACTATTATTCGATTCCGTTATATAAAACTCTAGAACAAATAAAAAGTGATCAGTGTTTGTATGGGGCTAGGTATGAAAGGCACTGACTGCAAAAGGACATGAGGAAACTTTTGGGGATGATAAAAATGTTCTGTATCTTTTTTTTTTTCTTTTTTGAGTAGGCTCCATGCCAGCACAAAGCCCAGTGCAGGGCTTGACCTCATGACCCTGAGATTAAGACCTGAGTTGAGATCAAGAGTCAGACGCTCAACCAACTGAGCCACCCAAGTGCCCCAAAAATGTTCTATATCTTATTTGGAGTGGTGGCTATATAGTTGTATACATTTTTTAAAACTTGCAGAATGGTTCAAATCAGTTCATTTGATTGTACTTAATACATCAATAAAGTTGATTTAAAAAGAAAAAAGAGAATAATCACCTACTGATCCAGTTGTAGTAATATATCATACGGATATGCAGTTACATGTGCAGATATGTGACCAAAGACTGATGTATAATAAATGTACATTTCAGCATTGTTTGCAGTAGTAATGAGTCTATAAACATCTTAGATGCCTTTCAGAAGGGATTGGTTATTAAACTATGATACATGCATATAAAAGCATATTGTACAGATGTTAAAGAGAATCTATGAGCTTCTGTGTGATGTGAAAAAATGTTGAAGACATAGTCAATGAAAAAGATTAAGGGGCAGAACAGTATAGTATGATTCAGTTTACTTTTTAAAAGGATATCTATAATACATACATTTTTAAAGAGCACATAAGAAAAACAGTAGATAATACCAATGAAACCAAAATCTGATTCTTTGAAAATATCAATAAAATCTATATACTTCTAGCCAGATTGAGGAAGAATAAAAAAAGTATAACCTATTACTAATATCAGCAATGAAAGAGGGAACATCACTACAGACTTTAAAAGATAATAAGGAAGTACTGTGAATGAGTCTGTGCCCACAGATTCAACAACTTAGATGAAATAAACAAATCCTTGAAATACAAAAATACAGCAAGTTACTCAGTTAAAAAAAACAAACAAACACACGAGCAATCTATTAAAAAAATTGATTTTATAGTTAAACATCTTTAAGGAAACTCAGGGCTCAGAAGGATCTGCTGATAAATTCTACCAAACACTTAAAGAAGAAATGGTATCAATTCTATACAGAGTCTCAGAAAATTAAAGAGGAGGGAATATCAACCGATTCATTTTATAAGGCCAGAATTACCTGATACCAAAACCAGGCAAGGACATTACAAAGCAAACACTGAAAAACCCTATAGGCCAATATTCCTCATGAACAAAGACACAAAGGTCCTCAAAAAAGTATTAAACAAATATAATCTAGCAATATATAAAAAGGGTAATACATCATGGGATGCTTGGGTGGCTCAGTTGGTTAAGCATCGGACTCTTGATTTCATTCAGGTCACGATCTCATGGTTCGTGAATTTGAGCCTTTGCACTGACAGTGCAGAGCCTGCTTGGGATTCTCTCTTTCCTTCTCTCTCTACCCCTACCTCACTCTCTCTCAAAATAAAGAAATACACTTTTAAAAAAGGGTAATTCATCTTGATTAACTGAAGTTTATCCCAGAAATGCAAACTTGGTTTAACATTCAAATATCAATCAGTGAAAGACAATCTAATTAAAAAATGGGATTTGAAAATAATAAATAAAAAAATAAGTAAATAAATAAATAAATGGATCTGAACAGCCATATCTCCAAAGAAGATATACAGATAGCCAATAAGTACATGAAAAAAATGCTCGGTGTCAGTCATCAAAAGAAGAAAATAATAAGCGTTGATAAGGATGCAGAAAAACTGGAACTTTCATCCTAATGGGAATATAAAATAGTACAGCTGCTTTAGAAAACAGTTTTTTGGTAGTTATTACACAACTCAGCAATCCTATCTTAGGTATACACCCAAGAAAAACGAAAACATGTGTCTACATGAAAACTTGCACATGAATGTTTATTGTACAGTAGTGTTAGTCATAATGTCCAAAAAGTGAAAACAACCAAAATGTCCATCAGCTGATAAGGACTACAGAGAAAGGAACCAGGACAGTCTCGGCACCAAGGATTAGCTCCAGTGACCCCATTGATCAGATTGCTTCCGTCATTCCTTGAGCTTCACTCCCAACCTGAGTCTGCGAAGAACCACATCACAACCTCAGCCTCTGGCTGACAGCAATGTGAGTGAGCAGCTGGCGCGCAAAGTCTGGCCACAAGCTACGCCTATAAACCAGCACACAGCTGGGTGGCATGGCCCACCTCCTTCAAACAGGGGTGTGGGAGGAACTCCCCTACAAGAGAGGTTTTGGTAGTTTCCTTGCTTTTGCATCACTGCAGGAGCACAAAACCACATCCCTAGCCCCCACCCCCCAACATGAAACAGATAAGGAAGCCAAGGTCCTCTGGAGCTAAGGACAAACTATATACATTGGGACTGGGGTGAAAACTCTGTCTCTTGATCCCCAGCACACTGCACCACTCAAAAATACTGACTGATGACAGCTTGGGAACACAGTAATTCAATTTAGCATCTTTAATCTGTTGAATTGGTTCCTTAATCACATTACTCACTTAACATGTGTTGACTGTTGTGTGCCAGCTACCATGTGGGGTGCTGGGGACACAAGCAGCAGTCCCTAAGGATCACTAAGTCCCCAAGCCTCATTCTCCAGCCAACATCAACCTACTTCTTGGGGTGTCTGGTTCTCTCCTGTCCCAACTGCCCACTCTGTCTGCTAACCCCAGGTCATCTGTCCTGCTGAATCTTACCTGCTCTAAGGCAGCTCTTCTCTTGACCACAACTGCATCTCTGCCTAGAAAACTGCCCCAAAATATCAAACTGGTGGTAAATATCTTTGGAAAATTTTCCCTGAAATATCTCAAGAAGGAAAACAGGAGATGATTAAACCTCAAATGAACCAGATCTTGTTACATTTAAATTTTACTTACTTTCCCTTTGCCAGGCAAAGAAGCAGAAAGGGGAAAAGTCTTAAACTTTCAACTGGTAGAGCAACTGTGATTTGTATGTGATTGTTGTTCAGCGATGCAGAGTTCAGAGGCTAAGAGAGTGAGCTGTTATCCTAACTGCCTGAGTCCAAACAAGCCTGGCTCTGTCAGGGATGTAACCTCTCTAGACTCAGTTTTCTCATATGTAAAATGGGAATAAATATAAAATCACCCTGATATGCTACAGGACTTGATCTACAAGATATCAAAATGTATTATAAAGTGCTTAAGACAGCATGGTACTAGTAAAAGGGAAAAGCTGTCCTATGAAGTGAGAGAAGAGTCCCAAAGAGATCCAAGCATATGTGGAACTCTGATAGTTGCCAGAGGTAATCGAGCAGATCAGTGGGGGGAAAAAGAACTGTTCAATAAACAGTACCAGGCCAAGTAATTGACCACATGGGGAAATATGAAATTAACTACACATTTCACATCTTATCCAGAAATCAATTCTGGATGTATTAAGGACTTCATTGTGAAACTTTAAAACTTACAAGGAGAAAATATAGAAAAATATGTTATCTTTAGGTAGAAACCTAAGACTGAATATATCATTAGACTGATAAATTCAACTAAATTAAAATTAAGAGTGTCTCTTGACAGTGTGGTAATGGCATGAGGATATACATATAGATCAAAGGGACAGAACTGAGAATCTAGAAACAAATCCTTACATTTATGGCCAATTGATTTTCTTTAAAAAAATTTTTTTTAATGTTTATTTATTTTTGAAAGAGAGATTGACAGAATGTGAGTAGGAGAGGGGCAGAGAGAGAGGGAGACACAGAATCTGAAGCAGGCTCCAGGCTCCGAGCTGTCAGCACAGAGCCTGATGCGGGGCTCGAACTCACTAACTGGGAGATCATGACCTGAGCCAAAGTCAGAAGCTCAACCTACTAAGCCACACAGGTGCCCCTATAGCCAATTGATTTTCAATAAGGACGCTAAGACAATTAAGTACAGAAAAAGTAATCTTTTTAAAAAATGCTGGAAAACACGCAAAAGAATGAAGTTGGGCCCCTACCTCACACCACAGACAAAAACTAACTCAAAATGGATCATCCCCCTAAATGTTAAGGGCTAAAAGTATAAAATACTTTGAAGAAACACAGAAGTTAATCTTCATGAGTTTGGATTAGGCAGTGGATACCTAGATATGACACCAAAAGCACACATGACAAAAGAAAAAAAAATAGATCAATCAGACACTAACAAAATTAAAACTTTTGTGCTACAAATGATACCATCAAGAGAGTGAGAAGACATGAGAGGAAACATCTGCAAATGATACAGCTGATAAAAGACATCCAGAAAATATAAAGAACTCATATAATAAAACTCAAACAGTAGTGCCTGGGTGGCTCAGTCAGTTAAGTATCTGAGTCTTGATTTCAGCTCAGATTATGATCTCATGGTTCATGGGATCAAGCCCCACATTGGGCTATGAGCTGACAGTGAGGAGCCTGCTTGAGATTCTCTCTCTCTACTTCTGCCCCTCTCCCCATGCTCTTGCACTCAAAATAAGTAAATAAACATTAAAAAAAAGTAATTTAAATAAAACATGGACAAAGGTTAGAATAGACATTTCTCCAAAGAAGATATATGAATGACCAACAAGTACATGAAAAAATGCCCAACATTCTTAGTCATTAGGAAAATGAAAATCAAAACCACAATGAGATAGCATTTCACACCCACTAGGATGGCAATAATAATAATCATAAAATAACAAGTGTTGGCAAAGAAATGGAGAAATTGCAACCCTAATACACTGCTGCCCGTGGTAATGTGAAATGGTACAGTCGTGGTAATGTGAAATGGTACAGTCGCGGCAAAAAACAGTTTGGTAGTGCCTTTAAAAAGTTAAACTGTATAACCCAGCAATATGATGGTATGACCCAGCAATCCCACTTGTGGGCATCTACCCAAGAGAAATGAAGGCACACATCCACACGGGAACTTATACACCAATGTTCACAGCAGCATTACTCATAATGGCCAAAAAGGAGAAATAGTACAAATGCGTATCAACTGATGAATAGATAAAATGAAATGTTGTATAACCACACAATGAGTCATTACATGGTGACAAAAAGCAGAGAAGTACTGATACATGCTACGACATGGATAAACCTTGAAAACATTATGCTAAATGAAAGAAACCAGACATAAAAATATATGACATTTATATGAAATATCTAGAATAGGCAAACCTATAGAGACAAAAAGTAGGTCAGTGGTTGCTTGGGGTTGGTAGAGGAGGGATGTGGAATGACTGCTATGGTTTCCTTTAGGAGGGACAAAAATATTCTATAATTTAGATTATGGTTGTACACCCTGTGAATACAATAAAAAACACTGAATTATACACTTTATATTAGTGAGTTTGTGGTATATGAATATTCCAATGAAGCTATTTAAACATTAGTGTGTTTAGGGGCACCTGGGTGGCTCAGTCAGTTAAGCATCAGACTTTTGGTTTCAGCTCAGGTCATGATCTCATGGTTTCGCGAGTTTGAGAGCCCCGCACCAGGCTTTGCGCAGTCGGTACAGAGCCTGCTTGGGATTCTTTCTCTCCCTCTCTCTCTCTAACCTTCCCCTGCTCACACTGTTTCTGTCTCTCTCAAAATAAATAAATAAAAATTAAAATAAAATTAAAAAAATAAGTATGTTTATCAGAAGACATCATAAATAAAATGATACAAAAATACAAACTAAGGGTGCCTTGGTGGCTCAGTAGGTTGAGTGCCCGACTCTTGGCCTCAGCTCAGGTCATGATTTCATGGTTCATGGGATTAAGCCCCACACTGGGCTCTGTTCCTATGGCATGGAGCCTGCTTGGGATTTTTCTCTCTTTTTGTCTCTCTGCTCCTCCCCTGTTCACACATGCTCTCCATATCAAAATGAATGGATAAACATTAAAAAAAATTTTTAAACAAATTTAAAAAAAAACAAACTAAAAGCTTATCGCTGACAAATGGTAGGTATCAAGATCATACAAAGAGCTCCTACAAAAACATAAAAAAAGACGAACTACCAACAGAAAAGTGCATTTCACATAAGATATATATACTCACCAATAAAATGCTTACACTATTCTGATATGAAGGAAATGCCAATTAAGATTATACAGAAATACCATTTAAGGGCCATCAGATTTGCAAGAATACATGTCACAAAACCAAGTGTTAAAGAGAATGGCAATCAAAGGGAACTCACCCATATTTACCCAATGAGAAAGTAAATCAGTACAACCATTCTGAAAAACAATCTGGTATTATTTTTCAAAACTCATCCTTTGTATATCCCATGACTGGAAATGGCTTACCCAGGTAACCCCTTGGCAAACTTTTGTACTTGGAGATGTGTACAGTAATGTTCATAGCAGCAAAGCTCATTACTGCCAAGTATCAGAAACATATCTCATGTCCATCAACAGAGAAAGGGTACATGAATTGTGATATAGTCACACAAAAGAATATTAGAAGCTGTGGAAATGAACAATAGCCACACCCAACAATGTAGATTAATCTTAAAAGCATAATGGTGAAAGAGAAAAAAACAAGTCCTAAAAGATGCATAGAGCCTGATTTTTATTTGAGCTAAAATAAAAAAATAAACAGTATACCTTCCAAACAAAATGATGTTAGAAATAAGACTATATTTTTTAAAAAACCAATCACATGATAAATACAAAATTTAGGATAGTGGTTCACTGCAGGAAGAAGAAGGAAGGTACAGGGGATAGGGTAAGAGGTAAATGGATATACGCAGGTAAGTGGTAATATCCTAGCTAATTCTTGGGCTAAATTCATTCACAGAATTATTCTATGCTTTGCAGGTGACATTCGTTAAATGCACATCATCTCTCTTTTGAATGTGTCCTCTCATGATGAGCCTAGTGTATACTTTTCTACATTCAGTACCATCCCATGGTATTTTTCCTGTTCAGTCAAGTACTTCTCTAAAAATTTACCAATATTTTAAGCTTCAAAACACATGTCAAACTCAAACGCATCTTCCCACGTTAGGGTTTAACAAAATTAAAATTATTTGTGGTTATCTCTGTGCAATAGAATTACAGGTGCTTTTTCTTTTCTTCTAAGTGCTTTTTCTTTACTAAATTTTCTACACTGAGCATGAATTATCTTTGTAATCTGGAAAAAATGTCAAAAATCATTTAAATAGCCAAATGGCAATGATTTGGGACTGCGTCCACTGATCTCACCTAGCAGTGGATGGCTGGCTCCGTGGATTCCCAACTGTGCCAACTGTGTGTTTCCAGGCCTCAGTTTCCTTGTCTGTACCATTAGCGCTAGGTGAATCACCTACAAGATCCCTCTAACTGTGACAGTCATGGATTCTGTGGCTACGTGATTTTCCTTCGTATGGGTAACTGAACCCTTCTCAACTTAATGTGTAATTCACATCGATACCTTCCTGATTCAAACTTTGAAAAATATAAAACATGGAAAACAAACAAACAAACGAACAAAATCCACGACTGTAAGGACACATTTCTCATGACAGTAAGAGCTAAATCAAGTCAAGGACCATTTAAGAAAGCTCCAAATTCTATGTAATTCATGGGGAGAATGCAGGAGGCACATTCCAGGAACTGTCCTCCAGGTCCCCTGCAGAATGCCACTACTGAGAACACACACCAGGGTTCACATACTCTCCTTCTTTGGAAACCCATTTGTTCCATTCAGAATGCCACCATGTTTTGGAGCCCCTTCTAAAGTTAACATTCCCCACCTCCACCCCCAGAACCCCTGCTGTTTGCAGGGGGAACATGGGGACTGGGATCAGGGAGACAGCTTGGCATTTCCAATTAAGAGCAAGTGCAACTAGCTACTGATTATCAGCAGCTATCTGCAGCCACTTGGATTAGCAACTTGTCTCTACAGAAGCAACAACTCCTCCTAGCCCTGGGCTGGCAAGAAGAGGCTCAGGAGGGGGAAGGCAAGACGGAAGTGGGAAAGGCAAAGGTGAAAGTGCACACAGGAAAAACAGCACAGGATGTTATTAAATATTCAGGGCAGTGAGGTACTTCTTGTTCTGCTTGGCAAAGGTAGATGAAGATGAGCAGGAGGGACAGCTCTCTATCAGAAAGAGCCACTAGGGGTCAGGGTGAGGTGTAAGTGGGCACGGAAATGGCCGCTGAGAAAAAGTCCAGGGCGGGGGAGACCCGGGAGGGTAAACAGCCAATGTCAGTCAAGAGCAGCAGGAGCAGGGCCTCATGTCAGAAGGCCATTCATATCTGGATCTGGAATCTCTGCATCTCAACTAGGCCTTAGGAAAGCTGAAGGGTGGATTCGGCACAGTCAGGCAAACCACTTCCAAACTCTCTCCACTGCCAATTAGATGACTCCAAGGAGTGGACGAATGGGGGCCACCACAGGCATGTGACCTGCACAGTCACACAGGGCCCAAAGTCAGAAGGTCCTCATGCTTGGTTTAATGTTCAGCTGCCTCCCTCTTGAAACTCTTTTTTTTTTTTTTTAATGTTTATTTATTTTTGAAAGAGAGAGAGAGAGACAGAGCATGAGTGGGGGAGGGGCAGAGAGAGACACAGAATCCGAAGCAGGCTCCAGGCTCTGAGCTGTCAGCACAGAGCCCTACGCAGGGCTGGAACCCACAAACCAGGAGATCATGACCTGAGCCCAAGTCGGACGCTTAACTGACTGTGCCACCCAGGTGCCCCTCCCTCTTGAAACTCTTAATAATTTTCAAACAAGGGGCCTCACAAGTTAGGCAGAGGATGCTGCTAGGGGATGATAGTTCCAAGGACCATTTCTCAGAACCTCACCCACCAAGCAAAGTGGAGCAGTGCCAGGGTCCCAGGCAGTTCTGTCTGGCTTGGGTTCGAGCCATGTCCAATGTTAAACCAACAACACTCATAATGCTACCCTTTGGGTTTCCACACAGGGCAGGAAAAGATGTAGCTGATGAGCCACGGAAGGGTAACCACAAATAATAATGAAATTCGTGGGTAGGAGGAAATTCATCCTTTCTAGTTAGTTAAATGCAAGTTAAAACACTAATAAGGCACAATCTTATGCCTGGCTAAAAAATACTCTCTCAGAATGATGGAAGGCTAGTGCAGGGCAGGGGGAGAGGACAAGATGTCCACACCCAGCCCCGAGAGCATGATGGACCAGAACACTTTGGGCCCAGGGCCATGGAGTTGCCAGAGGGAAGCAATCACTCTCTTTGACTCAGCAACAGTACTCTTGGGAATTTGTCCGGAAAGAGACACCAAAGAAAAATCTTATGTGCCAAAGATGCTCAGGCAGCAGTTTGGCTCTGGTGACAATCTGGGAAGAAATGAAATGTCTAACAGAAGGAAAAGATGTTCCACAGCCATTCAACAGATACTTCTTAAGCCTGTGATAACGTGGGAAAGTGCTTATGATGTACAAGCCATGAGAAAATGGTATTTTTTTTTTTTTTTGGTATCTCAATGATGTAAAAAGGATGTTTGCATAAAGGAAAAACACTGACTAAAAATAGAGACCTAAAAATAGCGATGTGAGTTATGGAAACACCAGGATCTTGAACATCTGGAATTGTTGCTTTAATGGTAAACAACCCTTAAAAATAATGAATATGCAGGATGCAGAAGACTGGCCCAGATGAACCCCAGTTTGGCTAAGAATAAAGTCTGTGTGTGTGTCTGTTGGGGGAGGTGAAGAGTGGGTATAGGGAGGGGATTTCATCACACAGAAAAGCAGCTTCTAAATGGTTAATGAGCCAAGAGTCATGCTCTAGGGGCCCCTCCAAACAAACTGCGCTGCTTCTGATGCAGGCAGAGGGTGGGACCCAGGGGGCTTTGCTGGCTGTCAGTTCTAGCCTCTCAGGGAAAACATCTGTCCATGAACCAGCTCCCACCGATAGCCACAAGGACACTGGGACCACCAGGCCAGGACGCAGAGCACTGCCCACGTGGGGATCCCCCTTCCCTGAGTCCGTGGCCTCCTTTGACCTCACCACACCATCCAGCCTGAGTAGCTACTATTTCTGAAGATGTGCGTCAGGTGTCATTATTCAACACACACGTCAGAGGAAAACAGGACATAAAAGGAAATTTATCTCTGGCAGCCTGAAGCCCATAACCTCATCTTTATTCATATTGTTCATCTATTTGATCAGATGCTGCTGCTGGTCTGTGCTGACTGGCACTTTACAGGAAAACCAGGCAGTCAGGGAACGACTTGTTTCTGCAGAGGGCAGTGCTGCACGCTGTAGGACACTCACTCATGAGGTCAGAGGAATAAGTACCTACTGCAAACCTCTCAGTCCCCATGAAGACTGACTCAGGCTGCCTCTTTCTCCCGTGGCTTGGAGGCCTCTCTCTCTATTTTGCCGGCTTCCCTGAGGCCTCTGCACATAGCTTCACATGGCATCTCTGAGTCCTTCTCCCACTTTGGCCTATGCCAGGCTCCCTGCAGTCATCTCTCTTGGCATGGCACCTGGACAGCCCTCTCTCTCTTTGCCTAGAGACAACAGAGGTCGTTGTGTAATCCTTGGGGCCAAACATTGCTCTTAGGAAGTGTTGATATTAACAGGGCTGTTGCTTATGGTTGAGCTGGTTGCCCACTGCACAACCATAGGGGGCACCTTTCACAACAGACACTGTAGATTTGTTTTTATTACAACAGCAAATGAAGAAAAAAAGAGCACTGCTCTAACAAAATTAGTATACTACAACAGTTTCAGGTTAAGTGGAAGTAAAAGATCTTGAAGGAGGGGTGCCCTTTTCTAAAGATGGGCACCAAGTGGGCTCACTGCAGCCCTGCACACCAACCTGTGAACAATCAGTGAACCAGCTCCCCAGAGAACACATCACACTCTCCAGGCTCCTTGTAGCCACCAATGGCAACAGAACCCTGGCTGGGGCAGCCCAGGGCCCATTACAGTCTTGTCACCTCCATGCTGCCAGTACCCTCCTTACTGGCATGCTGTTGCTCAAGGGCACAGCCATGAATGCACAAGCAGCTTCTATTCTCTACTGTCCTCCAAGTAGAGGCCACTTCTGTTCATGACCCTCTTTTCCCTCTCAGCCCTCAAATCCAGCACAGCGGTCCACTTGCCACCTAGGGGCTCAGAGTTTACACAGGAAGCCTATTTGCAGACAGGGGCTTCTGCACAGCCAGTCCAGAGCACTGGGGGAAGCCCACTCTGCCCACCTTTCTCCACTCTCCCCCCCTGCCATTAGCTCTCTGTTCTCCCTACCCGAAGGCCTCCCCCTTACACATGGTGATACCCACATGCTCTCCCACGTGCAGCCCTCCTCAGTATCCCCAACATGTCGTTCTCTCTACCTGCGATGCCCCTGCATGCAGCCCATCCAACCCACCCACCTACTTAGCTGCCTGCCCACAGTGGGCCCTCCATGCTGGGCTCCCTGCCTACCTACCTTTCTCATCACTGCCCCCTGGCAGAGCTCATGGACTCCTGAGAGCTTCATGCTGTGTGAATAGGCTCAAATCTTCTCCACAGGGCATGAACTCCTGGGTTCTGAATTTGGCCAGCCAGGGCCATGCTCATCATCCATTCCTTCCCAGGGGAAAAGGGGTGGCAGGAGAGGAACCCATGTGGTGGCTCGGAAGGATGTGGGCAGGGCTCCAGCATGCCCAGCCCCTTTGGGCTAGATTCCTGTCACCTGGCTGTGGATGCTGTGTGTTCCATACAGCTACTGGGACAGTTCTTAGCATAGAGTGAATGACTAACCAGATTTCCTGCTAAAATAGAAAAAGAAAAATTCTACTGTCTTCTCTTACCATTTAATGCTCTTCACTCTGACCCAAAAGCATTGAAACATTTAAAACTTCCCCCTGGCATTTAGCGTTTTCAATAAGGAATCCCCCCCCCAAATCACCACACTTAGCACTTCCCATGTTCTGCCCCAGAAATTGAGGCCCAGGCCTCACCAATGTGGCCTCTAGCTAGGCCAGGCTTGTTCAGAGTCCAGCAGATTCTTGGTCTATACCATTCCCTTGCTGGCCTTCCCCTGCCCCTTGACCACCCATTCTACTGACACACGATAAATGCTGGCAGAGCATGCAGGCTCTGGGTCCCACTTAAGCCTGTGATCTTGGGAAAGTCTTTTAGCTTCAGTTTCCCCATCCACAGAACGATACAGTACAATGATACAATAATCATCATATTTGCCACTACTGATTAAGCCCCCTTATGTGTGCCAAGGGCTTCACATTCCCTTTCATTTCAAGCTCCACAAAGTAATAGTAATAAGGATGAGCAGCTACCATGTGCCGGGAAGGTGGGGGGAGGGGCCTCTCATACATATTGATCCCCACCTCCCTCCTACAGGTATGCAGACAGAGGCTCCCACCAGGCAACATGCTTGTGAGAGAATGTCCTCCTTCCATGCATCACACCAAGTAATGGTGACCACTCGTGAGGTCAGATGTCCTTCCCAGGGCGGACATAAATGGGGTCAATGCTACTCTAAAGCCTCCTTTGTATAAGCCATACACTACCTGCAGAGCCAGCAGAGCTCACATCCTTTCCTGCCTACCTGTCCTTTTGGATCCAACCCACCAGTGAGGCTTTGCTCTGCCTCTTGCCTGTCAAGGGCCCTGACAGCTCGCTCAAGCCTAACTGAGCACCTGCCTATCCCCACCCCCTACTTGCCCACTCATCCTCATCCTCCAACACCCATCTGGGCACCACCTCCTCCAGGAAGTTCCTTATGATCTCCTACATTTACCTAAGAGCCCCCCTTCCTCACACCTCTGAGCTTCCCTGGTTGTTCCAGGGGAGCCACTCACCATGGTAGGATGAGAAGAGGCAAAGCAGGACAGATTCCACCCCTTGCTCCAATATTTAAACTTATTTGTATTTTCTTTTAGAGAGTGTTTGTGTGTGTGTGTGTGTGTGTGTGTGTGTGTGTGTGTGTGTGAGCAGGGGACAGGGGCAGAGGGAGAGAGAGAAAAGAGAGAGAGAGAGAATCTTAAGCAGGTTCCATGTTCAACACAGAGCCTGATATGAGGCTCAAACCACAACGCTGGGATCATGACCTGAGCTGAAATTGAGTTGGATGCCTAACCAATGAGACACCCAGGAGCCTCTATTCCTTCAATCTTGAGTCAGGAGAGTTCCAGTGAACCAGGAGAAACCTGTTTCCCAGAGGGAAAACAGGAGGCTGAGAACCCCGGCTTCAAGGGGAAGACACCAGCCAAGAATGCTCCTGACCACTCAGCCTCAGATGGCCCTTCCCTCCATTCACTTCCATGCTGGTGGGTTGGTTATGGAATAGCAATTTGCAAAGGGCCAAGTACCAGGAGTAGGGGGCACATCACAGACACAGGTGGAACCCAGGCTCCACCTTTGGGAGCTTACAGCCTCTGAGGGGGACATGGCTTGTAGTCAAACAACCCGGGTCCGCTACAGGAGGCAGGCCCAGGAGAGGCCTGAGGGGAGAGGTAACCTTTGAGGGGTTTGGGGAAGCTTCAGGAAGAACTAGGATGGGCACAGGGCCTCCAAGGAAGAATCTGATTAACATGTGAGGGATGAGCAAAGGCATTCGGCTGAGTGGGCAGAGCAGAGTGAGGCTGGACTGGGTGGGCTGTGAGGCCAGGCCCAGTGAGGTCAGAGTTGCTAATCTCCAGGCACTGCACTAGGGGGCCATTCAGTACACACACAGAAAATGATTAGCACAGAGAGCTAGTCTTTCACTTTGTGCCTCAGTCCTTCTTCCCAAGGACCTCAGCAGACACCTGGGAGCACAATGCAGGGAAACACAAGATCAGTTGGCAAGCCCCAAAATGAACACAAAAGAACCCCACCTATGACTTTTTGAAGGACACCATACCCAACAGCAATTCTCAGCTGATGTTCCATGGGAAGCATTCTCTGAGAATGGTACCTGTTCTAGGCCTCAAAGATGCAAAAACAAACAAACAACCTTCATCAAAACAACAGGCCCTCAGAACAGTCAAGTACCTGGCACTATATCATACCTACACTCTAGAAGCTGGAGCATGCTTGCCACTGACTCTGTTGGGAACCTGTGCAAAGATACCTGACTTGCCTGACCCCATAAACTTGCCCTTGATGATGGCTCATGTTGCTACCATTGCCCTGATCCCTCCTGTTTCCGTGACACATCACCCAGTCTTCGCCAAGCTCAGTTCAGCCTCTCTCCACTGTGCAAGTGCTCCCAATCAGAGCTGGGCTCAGAAGATGGAGGCTGGCTCATGGGTACACAGGGGCTCTTTGAGGCCACAAATGGGAAAGTGGCAACCTCAGCAGAGCTGCAGACAGGCCAAGGTCACCTGGCTCTGACCTCTGGTGAGTATTCATGGCCAGGGCAAGGGGTCCCTATTTTCTGCTCTTTCAGAACTTCAGTTAAGCATCCAACTCTTGGTTTCAGCTCAGGTCATGATCTCACTGTTCTCAGAGTTCACTGCTGGTGGGGAGTTTGCTTAGGATTCTCTCTCTCTGCTCCTCCCCTTCTCTCTCTCTCTCAAAATAAGGTTTTGTTTTGTTTTTTTAAAAAGAGAACTTTACATTCCAAAAAGATGCAGAAGTTCTATATACAACTGTCCACATGTGCACACACAAACAAATAAGTGAACGGCCAATGGCTGAATTCAGAGCTTACGAGAGACCCTGAATGGGCATCTCCCCATCTGTGGTTCCTGGCTCTGTTTGAAACACAGGGACACACAGATTGATTGATTGACTAATTAGTAGGTGTGGATATATATTATCTTATTTCAACTTCCCAGCAATCTTGCCAGGTAAGTAGGTTTAATGCCATCTTTTAGACAAGAAAATTGCAGATCAGAAAGGTCAAGAAGCTAGCTGAAGGTCAGGCAAGCACTGGAGGTGTGGTTTGAATAGCCCATTGCCCACTGAGGAGCAGCCTCCCATCAACAGACCCCCCAGGGCTCCTTTTCACAAGCCCAGGTCTGAGGGCAGGACAGACACTAGGCCTTCTCAACCCACTCCTCTCTGTCATTTACAGAGGCAGGAGCATCCCCCCTCCACAGAGGGACAGGGACTTGCCCATGGTCACACAGCCCAGCAGCAGAGTCAGGAGAAGTACTCAGGCCCCCTGACACCCTGGATCCATGGTGGGAACCCACCCCACGCAGAGTAATAGCCCATGTGATGAACCTCTACAGGCCCAGATGCCACCCTGCCACCTAAATGATCACTACCTGGATCTCAGCCCCTAGTGCCTAGGGCAGGCTGCTAGCCCAGCTCTCTCTTCAACCTGTACAATTTCACCGGGACCCTTCTCTGAGGGTAGATGTGTCTGGAATGGCCTCTCATTGCAATACCCTTCAATGTCTCTGAAAGGAGAAGGCCAGTCTCACCTCATTTGCAAGCTGGGGATGAGGGCCCCACCTGTGCCTGTTACACCCACACTTGAGGGGCCAAGAGGCTCCCACCTCCCAGAGCTGACCGCTAACCAGGCCCCCCGCAGGGTCCATCTCTACGCTTCTCATTCCGCTCTTTCTAGCTGGCCAGGTTTGCAAGCATTATCCTGCCCACAGAAATGTTCTGTTTGGTCTTACAGAATGTTTACTCACAGGGCACCAGAGGGACACACTCTGCAGTCTGCCCCCAGGGCATCTGACATTGAGGCTGAATCCTGGCTGCTCTTGACCCACTGTGCTGGCTCCTGGGGCTCCTCCCACAGCCGAGCAAGCTCCCTTCCAGGTCCTGTTCTAAGCACCATGCCCACCCAACTACAACTTCCACAGCTCCTCATCCTCAGACCTACTGTGGAGAGTGGGACACAAGAGAGGTAAGAAGGAAAAAAAAAAAAAAAAAAAAAAAAAAGAGAGGTAAGAAGGAAGGTCTGGCCTGGAGGGGTCTAGCAGTCAAAGAGGTTACTCTTGGGGCGTGTGGGTGGCCCAGTTGGTTAAGTATCCAACTCCTGATTTCAGTTCAGGTCATGATCTCACAGTTTTTGAGTTCAAGCCCCGCATCAGGCTCTGCGCTGACAGTGCGGAGCCTGCTTGGAATTCTCTCTCTCTCCCTCTGCCCCTCCCCCACTCATGCCGTGTGTGTGTGTGTGTGTGTGTGTGTGTGTGTGTGTGTGTGTGTACAAAACAAAAGAAGTTACTGTCATCAGTCCTGAGGTACAGCTGCTTTTTAGCTTTCAGACAAAGATGAGCATCCTCACAACCAAGCAGAAAGCAAGTGGATATGAGGCCCAATGCTCCCTGTCAGCAGCCAAATGTTCAAGAGAATGGTGACCAAGAAAATCATCAGCAGGACAATAGAAGAAAAACAGCTTAATACCTAACTGTATATTCTCTTCTTTTTTAAAAAATTAACTCCAAAATTCACCTTCAGAATAAATTCATCCAAAGTGATAACAGGAACATCATTTAAACTTTTCATTAAGAACATAACTGCATTAGAAATGACACTATATCCAAAATAAAAGTTGGAAATCAAAACCAATCTAAAACCAGAAGACATACTTTAGACAAAATTCACTTGGAAGTTTCTGTAAAGGATTCTCAAGATGGAGCCACAGCATCAGCTCCCAGTAAAATAAATTTCAAATGTTTGTAATTACAAACACTCCATGACTTCAGATGGTGTTTTCAGGAGACTCTGCATGATTAAACCTGACTCCAGGGCTGAGGCTTGGAGTCTACAACTTCAAGGATGTCTGCCCTAAACCAGGGCTTTATAAAGCTATTAGTGTGACCAGTCAGCAAAATTACAAGGCTCATTACAGATCAGAGGGAGTTAATTTCTAAAAGGAGCTCTTTCTAATAAATTCATGTTAAGTGAATTTAACTGCCTCTGTGTCTTCTAGATCTAGAGAGTCAAAGAACCCTATTTTTTCTTAGAGTTTGAAATTATAACAAACAATACGGTAAATACAGCAAGTTTCACTCGTGCAAAATCTCCAAAAATGCAAGTTTCAAGCATCAGGAACCGCAAGCAGGAGCTTCACCAGTTTGCAAGGCTTTAACCTTAACAACAGCTAATGTCCCCCCCCCCCCCCACCGCAACACTGACAAAGGGCTCCCTGGCTAGCACGCCTGCACACCCCTGCGCTGTCGTTCAAGACACCCCTGGGCTGTCGTTCAAGACCACAAGACCACATTGCCTGCGGGCGGCATCCTCAAAGCTGGTCCTAGCTTAAACCCAGGTGGCCACTTACACGGACTCTCCTGATCTGTCACAGCTTGCTCAAAGGGCAAAGAGAAGTTGGTTGGATCATGCACTGAGCACAGCTGACACCACGGTTAGCCCCCGGACCCCAGGACGAGGCCCTTGGGGGCAAAGCAGCAATTCTACCAGCGCTCCAGGGGCACGCGGGCCCCAAGCCTACTCTGGGGAACTAAGTGTGGGGGGGGGGGGGGGGGGTTACACAGGGACCGCCTCTTCCTTATTTCCAGAAAGCTCTGTATTATACTTTGTTTCTTTTGCAGCTGTTAACCAGTCGGACGTGTCTAGAGCCACAACCCTCTCTCCAAAATGCCCCGCGCTTGAAGCGAGTCCGGAGCGCACGCTGGCTAGGTACCGGGACAGGGGTTTCCCGAGGCTCTCCGTGCTCCCCACGCAGCGAGGGAGTGACATCAGAGACTCGAGTGGACTGATCATGTAGCCCGCCCGGCGCCAGGCGGGCGGGCGTGCGCAGGGATCCGAGCCTTTAGGCGGAAGCCGGGCAGCACTAACCCTTCTTAAATTTATTCAGGCAGCCGGAGCTGCAGAAGGAGCGCACGGAGGCCGACTCCCAGCAGCCGCGTCCCTTCATCCCCGTGGCGGGGCAGCCTCCGAGTAGCCGGGCGCTACATGGCGCCGGCCCGAGGGCCCCCACAGACGCGCGCACAGCTTGGCGGGCCTCCCGGCGGAGGTGGCGAGTGCTCTCGGTCCCGGCGCCGCGTTACCACAATGCACCACTGCTGCCCGCCCGCCGCCCGGTGCACGAGCCCGTTAACCCCGTCGGCGCCACAGGAGTCGAGCGGAGCTTGAGCTGCGGCCTCCCGGTCTCTTCTCCCTGGAGCGGGGGCCCGGCCCGCCCGCCGCCAGGTACCCCGTGCGACCCCGAGGGCATCCAGGTCGGACTCAGGTGTCCGGCGGGCTCCTCAATTAAACGTCACATTTTAATGAGAAAATCCGGCCGAAGGTGCCGCCTCCTGTAGCAGCAGGATTGGCGTTGCTTTATTTCAAAGGGAAAGGTGCCCTTGAGAGCTAAGGGCACATGGGAAATGAGGATGGCCCAGGGCCTGACGGTGATTCCAAGAAATCGGGGTCACTTCTGAGACCTGGTCACCCTCTGATTCCCCTGTGGCGCCCGGTGAGCCTGGTGCACCTGTTTCTGACCACCTGCAGACACCTGTCCACCGTCCTAGAGGAAGGCAACAGGCGGGGCCCAGGGAGCCGGCTACCTTGGCACTGCTACCGCAGGGCTGCAGGCACCTAGGAACAAGAGTCTCTCTTCTCTCCTCAGACCTCTCTGAACACAATTCGCCTGTCCAGCTGCCGACACGAGTTCTCCGTGGGATGTCTGATGGACAACCCAAACCTAACTGTCCAAGTCTGAGCTCCCAATGGCACCCCCAACCTGTGACCTCATCCTTCCCGCAGTCCTCCCCACCTCACCTAGGACACTGCCATTCTTCCAGTTGCTCAGGACAGAAACCTGGAAGTCACCCTTGACTCCTATGTCTCTTAGACCCACCTCCAGTTGGTCAGCACATCCTGACAAGCCATAGTCTTAGAATACAGCCAGGATCTCATCCCTTCTCACCACCCCCACTACTGCCATCCAGGCCAGACACACCATCATCTTCCCTGCGGATTCTTCCAGAGCCTCCCAGCAGGTCTCCTGCTTCCACTTTGGTCCCTCACAGCCTACACTGAGTACAACAGCCAAAAGAATCTGTTCCAATGTATCTCAGACTCTTGTCACCCTTCCACTCTACATCCCCACAAACATACCTATCCTGTCTCCCTCCCTCTCTCAGCTTTAGCTACACTGACACCTTGGCTTGAACACTCACTGGAAGGCAGTCTAAGCCCAGGCTGGCCGTACTTATTGGCCCTGGCTCCCACCTTACTCTGCCCTGTTTGGATCTTGTTTCCCCCACTGGCCTACAGATTCTGGGCCCTAGGACTGGGTTTCAGCCCTTGTTCCACCCCTGACAAAGCCCTCCTCAACACCACCTCTTCACAGGAGTTCAGTCAAGGGAATTTACCAAATGTAATCTAATGCAACTGAGTCAAGTTTCATCAATTTAAAGGTTTTCAAATATTCAATGAAGCTCCTGTTATAATAAACTCAGGGTAAGTGGTGCCGGGTCAATAATTCCCTTCTGCGCCTTTGAAGCAACTGAGTATTTCTTCCACCTAGAGGATCAATCTAGAGCAATTGTGTTAGATTCGCTGGCCCAGGGGATATAAGGCATTTAGCCACTCTGGGCCTTGAATTTTTGGCTACGAAATGAAGAGCATGAGAATAATGCAAATGGCCACCAGTGGAGGAGTGCTGACTGAATGCCACATGCTGGGCTTCAAGCTTTACCTACATTTCCTGCAGTGCCTCATGGTAATAGCCTTTGGTACAGTCCACCAACATCTTCTTTTACAGATGAGGAAACTAAGACTCTGAGGTAAAGTGACTTGCCTGGGGTCACCAGGCTTGGACCCAACCTGTTCTGGCTGACCTGGGAGGCACACTCTGAACCACATTCTGTGGGGTCCGTTAAGCAGAATATTGCTTCCCAGGCTCCCAGATGCCTCACAAGGAAAAGTGGGGTGAGACTGGAACAGTGCTCTGAGTGCTTTGGGAACCTTTCATGAACACACCAGCTATTTTTAAAAGATTTGCATGTAGAAGAACAATCCAACCCAGGATATTTAACCAGATACTCTGAGTTTCATGGACTCTGGAAGCTGGAAGAATCTTTCAAACTCAGAGCTGTGCCCTCCATCTCAGAGCTGAGGAAGGGGAAGGCACAGGGGCTGAGTACCTGGTGCCTATCCTCACAGTGAGTGGATGCTGGGGTCACCGACCCTGTTTCCTTTGTCCACTTCCCCTTACTTAGAGCTGTATAATGGAGAAGACAGGGAACAAAACACACCCAGGGAGGAAACTAAAACAGTAAAGAGAAATATGAAAGAAAATCATGCAGTCCTACTAAGGCAAACACATATCTTCTCCTTGCTACATAATTGTCTTCTGCTATAAGTGATGTCAAACAATTATCAGATTCTGCTCATGTGAAATACTTTAAAACTCTGCAACCTCGCTTCGCAGGCAGCCAGAACAGCATCTATTTGTCCTTAAAGGAGAAGATACACTAGCTGAAATGTCTTAGTTGACCCAGCAGCGAGAAATCCAAGAGACAGAGCAGGAGATGATGGATGGGTAATTCAGGCCCTGAGGCCTGTCAAAGTTTCCCTCC
The DNA here is from genome assembly GCF_046562875.1 of Panthera onca. Taxonomy (NCBI): domain Eukaryota; kingdom Metazoa; phylum Chordata; class Mammalia; order Carnivora; family Felidae; genus Panthera; species Panthera onca. The sequence goes on from NC_138350.1 coordinate 21,162,801, forward strand.
TGTCCATGTGTGGGTCAGGCTGAACCCCAGTCTGCTCCTGCCCCTCATCTTCATGCGTGCATAGAGGGCAGCTCCTGAACAGCTCCAGGTGGACAGCCACCAACATCTTAAACATGATGTCCTAAAATCAAGTGCACTAACTCTGTAACCTTCCTGAGATCCACTCACCCCAAATACCCTGCACTGACAATCCTGGAGGCAACTTCAACCCTGTCTCTAGGCTGTAATTGACCCTACATCAAGACCAGTTGATTTGGTCACGTCAGAGTTTTTGGCTTCCCCTCATGTCTATGGTGACCACTCCTTTGTCACAGCTCCTCTGGGCTGCTGCTGCTGCAACAGCCCCCCTACAGGCTGACCTCCTCACTTCTACTTGCTACCAGGACATTGTTACACAGGCTCTGTTTCCAATATGTTTCCTCCTTTGCTCAGTAATATGGCAGACACACCCACTCAGCCAAAATTCACACATACATATCTGTGTGTGTTTGTGTGCACATGCATATGTGGGGAAGATAGGTATACTTGTTGTCCATCCCAGTACTGGGGGTAACAGAGAAACTGGTCCCAGGCCTCAAGAGGGGTGGGGGAACATGTGGTAGCACACTGTAAGAACCACGGACACACATCCACACCCTCCAGCCCAGAATAATGAATCCCCTGGGATTCATCACAAGTGAACAGTGGGAAAGGAGCACAAAGTTCTGCATCCAATGCCATTTGTTGCAAAAACCTAGAAGCAACCTAACAATATAACAGCAGGCAAATGTTTATTTCATCAACTTCGCGGAATATCACGGAGCCATTTAGACTTATGTATGTGATGACTCTGCAGAAATAAGAAACTGTGCTTAAAAAGAAAATGCTAAGAGGAAAAAGGCAAATCATGCAATATATTTATAATTGTGTGAAAACTATCCATACATGGAATGTTAATATAGTAGGATCATAAGCGAATCTCCCCCAGCCTGGGCTCCCAGAATGCCCCAAGGTTCTTTCTTTCCCAGGACCTAACTCGTCCTACTGTGGGGGTTCCTACTTACTTGTGTATCTCCCACACCAGACTGCAAACTCCTTAAGGGCAGAGACTGTGGTCTTTTCTTACTGCTCCCAGCCTCTAGCATGGCCCAGCACATGGTAGGCACACACTGAATGAATGAACACAGGAATAAACAAATAAATCAATTCATTGATAAATCAATCAATGAAAGCAACTTTATCAGGAGCCCTATTTGGCCCAGCCTACACACTCACACACTACCTTCTTGCCTTCCCAAGCTTTCTGTCACCGTCCTTCCCCTCCCAGCAGGTGGCCCCTCATAGATGGCATTTCTGGTGCACACCATCAGGCAGCCCCTTCCCCTCTGCACCTCTGCCCTTGACTGGACCTTGACTAGACCATGCAAAGGTGAGCACAGGCTGAGGAGGTCCCCAAGGGCAGGATCCAATGGCGGCTTCCTGACCTGAGTTGGTCACAGCCCTCCACTGCTGTGGGACTTAGGGACCTTTGGTTCCCCCTCTGGGCCTCAAACTCATCACTAATGAAGGGCTCAGGCCCTCAGGAGAGAGGCATTGACCTCTGTGTTGTCTGGAGAATCAACCTCTCCAAGGGCCTGCCTAGCATACATGTTCCTTGTGGAGGTATCTTAAGAATGAAGTCCTTTAAAACAGCAGTGTTCCAAGAATAGCTGCTCATAGATGCTGACTGCTATCCTCATTAATAAATGATTCTGCACCAAAGCCAAATAATTAATTTCAGAGCAATTTATGATAATGTGTTGCTAGGCAATTAAAATAAACTTCCGAGGGGGGAAAACTTCAATTTGTTGTTGATTATTTTAGATCAGAAAGATGGAATAGGGGAGAGTGCACTTGGTCAAACTAGCTTAAAAAACGGCAAACACAAGATAGAGTTCACTAGGGACAGTGCCTTAGGCCTGACTCTGCCTGCATGTCCCTTCTGCTGCTAGTAACAGCCCCAGAGACCACTTCTCTGGGAGCTGAGTCTGGTGGGCTTTGCTCTGGAGTGAGCCAGGGGCTACTGTATCCCTGCACATGTGTTTGGAAGAAGTGGCCTGCCTGAAGACCAGGTCGCCTAGAGGACCCTGTGGAGAACGAGGGTCAGGTCCCACCAGGCAGTTCTGAGGATGCTTGGCCTCTTTTCAGCCCTTTTTGTTCACAGAAGTGGCTGGCCCCCAGCTGGCCCATTCGATTGCTTATACCACTTATTGACCAAAAGGCCTTTTGCTTGTTGAGGTCTAAATAACACTTTGACCAACAAATCCCTCAAGACATCCAAAGGGCTGGGATTCCCAGGTGATTAGTATCCATTTGTCTAGTCTTCAATTATTTCTTTTTCAAAAAACTTATTTTAAAAAAAAGCAACAAAAATGATTGAAAATACAAGTCTATTGCAGAATGTTCCTCCTTCATGGAAAAAAAAAAGTACAAATTAAAGCAGCTCGGAGGTAGGTAGCTTTTTAAGTATATTAAAATGGCCCAAAATGTATTGAATTATTAACACCAAATGCAAATGAGATGGCAGTGAAGCTGGCATGCTCATTCATTGCTGGTGGCATGGAACAACAGTATGCTCATTCCAGAAAGAGATATTACAGCTCATCAAGGTGCTGTGATGATGTTGCCTTTCTCAACTCAGTAATCCGACTCCCGGGAATTTTCCCTCAGGAAATAATTCAAGAGAAGCAAAGAGCATTCAGTACAAAGACATTCATTGCATCATTATCTATAATAGCATAAATGGGGAAACTCAAATGCACAAAAATCAGACGGTAATTCAAAACATTAGAGTACATCAACTCAGTGGAATATTACACAGCCATTAAAATGATCATTATAAAGATAGACTGTTAGTTATAATGTGGGGTGAAAAAGGCAGAGCATAAAGGCCATATTTAATACGATGCCAATGATGTGAAATACAAGGGTATGTGCAGAGTGGGGAAGAGAAGGTAATGTGCAAAAGTCAAAAACAGTTTTGTGAGGGCGTGAGATTACTGGGGAGTTACTCATATTCCAAATATTCTTTATCTTACTGTGGAATCTTTGTCCACAACAACAACAACAATTGAGCAAGCTACATTCAGTCAAATGAATTATTTGAAACCCTTTTCCAAGGGGCCAAAGGAGGTACAGAAGAGTCAGCCAGCCGGGAATAGGTGCCCTACCCTGCTTAGGGAGCATGGAGTATGAGGCAATAGGATGGCAGGGAACCAGGATGGGTGGGACCAATGAACAGGAAGTCATGGCAGTGGAACCAAAGCAGTCCCAGCATCACTCAGGCTGCCCCGGGGAGGCCTGCACTTAGGGTTCAGATGCATGGGTCTGAGCACAGAGCTGCAACCTGCTCACCAGGTGACATGAACCAAGTGCAGGAGCCTCTCTGAGCCTCACTTTCCTGATTCTCATCCAGATACAGTGCTCGCTCCCTATTATCGGCTGAATTGTGTCCACCCAACCCAAATTCATATGTGGAAGTTCAAACCCACAGTGCCTCAGAATGTGACTGTATTTGGAGAAAGAGCCTTTAGAGAGGTGACTAAGGTAAAATGAGGTCATATAGGTGGGCCCCTATTCCATACGACTGGTGTTTTTATGCAAAGAGATCAAAGGGCACCTGGGGGGCTCAGTCGGTTAAGCATCTGATTCTTTTTTTTTTTTTTTTTTTTGATGTTTATTTATGTTTGAGAGAGACAGAGGGAGAGAGCTTGCTCCACAAGGAAGCGGAGGAGGGGCAGAGAGAGAAGGAGACACAGAATCCGAAGCAGGCTCCAGGCTCTAAGTTGTCAGCACCGAGCTCAACGTGGGCTCGAGCTCATGGAGCGCGAGATCATGACCTGATCCAAAGATGGATGCTCAACCGACTGAGCCACCCATGTGCCCTAAGCATCTGACTCTTGCTCTTGGCTCAAGTCATGATCTTTCAGTTTGTGAGATTGAGCCCTGAGCTGGGCTCTGCACTGACAGCACAGAGCCTCCTCGAGATTCTCTCTCTCCAACCCCCCCGCCCCTCCCTCACTTACTCTCTCTCTCTCAAAAATAAATAAATAAACTTAAAAAGAAAATAAAGAAAGAAAATTAAAAAGAAAAAAAAGAAGAGGAGATCAGGACACACACAGACATGTGCAGACCGAGGGATGACCATGTGAGGAGACAACTAGAAAGCAACAACATATAAACCAAGGAGAGAGGCCTCAGAAGAAACCAAACCTGCTGACACCTTGATCTCGGACTTCTAGCCTCCAGAGCTGTAAGGAAATACATTTTTGTTGCTTAAGCCAGCCAGTATGTGGTATTTCATGGCAACCGGAACAAAGGAATACACCTCCCTTTGCAGAGCCACAAGGATGACATCACCAGCACGGGGCAGGAACTCAAAAGACATTTGGGAAAAGTGAACCAGGTCTGAGGCAGGGTCTTGGCACCCCGAAAACCACTGCCTCAGACAAGGCCTGTGCTGAAAGACTGGGCCTCAATGTCTATCGGTGAGTTAGTTTAACTGTGAAGTTTAGAATGGCTATGGAGTTCTGCAAGACAGCTTCTGTGATCCTCATGGCAACTGGGATGAGGTTGGGCAGGAGAGACAACACTGTACATAGCTGGCAAAATGAAAGTTTAATAAAGTTAAGGGGTTTTATTCAAAGCCAAAGAGCAAAAACAGACCAGAGAAGGGTCACTAATGCAACATCTTAAACCTCCAAGCTCCACTTTTCCACACTACTAAAAAATAAGGCTCTGACTGATTGATCTTACAACACGAAAGCTTAGAAATTCCATAGCACCAAAGCCACCATAAATCAAGTTAAAAGATAAGCAACACAGAAAATACTTGCAAAATACATAATTGACAAAGGAGAAAGAACCATAACTCAGAATGAGCTCCTACAAATCAGCATAAAACCACAAATATCTAAACAGCAAAATGGCAATAAATATAAATATACAAGTCACAAAATGTGCATGGTCAATAAACAGATAAAAGTAGACTCAATCTCTATCAGTAATAAGAGAAATGCAATGACAACCCACACTGTTGGGACATATAAATTTATGCCCTCTTTTTGGCTGACAATTTGATAGTGTCTGTTGTTATCCATCATGGGTATCCACTGGATATAAATTGGCAATCCTACTGCTAGCAATCTATGCTTTGGAAAAACTTACACACATGCACAAATTTGCATGCACAAGAAGGTCTACTACAGCATTACAGTGAAACTAATAAAATGTAAAGAACCTACTGCCCATCAAGAGAGAGACAATTAGGGGCGCCTGGGTGGCTCAGTCAGTTGAGCGTCTGACTTCGGCTCAGGTCATGATCTCATGGTTTATGAGTTCGAGCCCCACATCGGGCTCTGTGCTGACAGCCCAGAGCCTGGAGCCTGCTTCAGATTCGGTGTCTCCTCCTCTCTCTGTCTCTCCCTTTCATGCTCATGCTCTCTGTCTCTCAATAATAAATGTTTAAAAAAGAATTTTTTTTAAAGAGGGAGATGATTAAATACATTATGACACACTTTAGAATTCCATGCAGTTATTTTAAAAATGAGATCGGTCTATATGTACTGACACATAAGGATCTCCAAAATATATCAGTAAGGGAAAAAGCAAGCTGCTTATCAATATGCAAAATACGATCTCATTTATATATATATAACTATGTGTGTGTGGGTGTGTGTGTGCTTACATGGCTTTGTAAAAGCATGGGAAAAATCTGGAAAAGTATCACTGGTAACCAATGCGTGTGTATATTCCTTGGGAAGGTGGTACTGAAAGATGACTACGTTGTATGTTATTTATTCTAGAGTCATTTAAATATTTTACAATTTTGTATTTCCTAATGAATGTTATCGCTCAACAAATTAAAATTGGCAAGAATCAACTCCTGCCTGTGTTGAATTCTGAGACCCTACAAAAGACTCTCTAATGGTGGAAGGTCAGGCATGAAGGGAGGTTCATAATGAGTGAGTTTTGGGAGCAGGAGGGTCCAGAAATCACATCAGAGAAGCCACCACATCAGTGCACACAGACCAACCTGGAAGGCAGCAATCAGAGAGGGGCTGGATCATTTGACGCACCCGTGGCACAATCCCCATGAGGCGGAGGAACAGAGCCGCCCATGGTGACGGGCCCTGCAAAGAACGGACACAGATGCAACCAAGTGTGGGAGGCAAAAGGCTCAGGCACCTGTCATTTGGCCAGGTTGCAGGCCTCACCCCACCCTCAGCCACCAGGCTGTTGGTAGGTGCTCTTGCCTACAGACACCAGTGACCTCGAGAGTAGTGGCTATGGCTCAGGGATGAGGCTCAGGAGGGGCCGCCATGTTGATGTCCAGGCATCCACCTGTGCTCACTTCACCAGGGCTGCTCTGGGTTGCATAGTCCAGAGAGGTGTTAGGAAAAATGTCAGAAAAGGAGAGAGGACGTTGTAGGCAAGTAGAGACTGCAGATACAGGGAAGAAGTGACAGATAAGCTGCTGCTCAAAAGAGTCACCCCTGAATGCAGCAGCCCCATGTGATGCCCTCTCTAGTGCCCTTACTGTGGCAGGCATGAGTCACACCAGTGGCCCCTTTTTGAAACACCCTGCTTCCTGCTCCTGTGGCCACACACCCATTGTCCTCCACCCTCCTCTCTCCCTGCTCCCAGGCAAGATTCAGTCCTCACTCCCATGTTCTTCCCACTTCATGCTGGGTGGGGCCCAAATGATGGTGTCCATGCCCACGACTCATTGTCCTGTCTCCCTGTTCATGTTTCCCCATCTGTACCATCACTATGGTCCTCCCCTTCAAGCCCCAGATATCCATGGCTACCTGGATGACACCCACACTCAACCTGTCCCCACTGAGCCCAGTATCTTGCCTCTGCTCCCTCAGGACAACCTTTCCCTCTCCAGAGAATTCTTTCTGCCCCCAGGTACCAGGCTGGAGACTTGAGGGTCAGCTCCTATGTTCTCTCCCTCACCTTGGGCCCCTACATGCAATGCATCCCAAGTCCTGAGGACGTTAACTTCAAAATAGCTTCCAAATTCATACCCTCTTCTCCCCCTCGGGTGAGTAAGCCACCCCCAGCTCACTTTCAAGGTTTCAGATTCTACATTTACCCCTTCTGATCCATCTTTCAAGCTGCCATGGAGACAATTTACTGAAAATACACCATCCACTCTGTCACTTCCCTTCCATGGGTCCTCGATACCCACAGAAGCAAGTTCAAGTTCAAACTCCTTGGCAAACCACAGCCAAACAGGAGGTAAGCCTTGTGGGCCTCAGCACTCCTTACTCCTTAGCTTCACCCCTGCTCCTCCCTCCCTTGCCTTTACTCACCTGGCTGAGATGCCCTGCCTTTCCCTCCCTTGGCTGGCTCCTGTCATCTCTGGATACTGAGTGTGGGCCCCTCCCTAAGGAGCCTTACTTGACAGCTGCCACCCCAGAGAGGGATGGAAAGCTATCTGGAGAGGGTCCTTCCTCAGGGTTCTCCTCACACCTTTGCCCATCACAAGCTGTACTCATCACACTGACTCATAAGGATATTGTCTGTCCCCCTGCAAATAAATAGTGCCTTGAGGTCCGGGAAGGGGGCATACTCTCTGTATTAGCTTCCTAGGGCCACCACACACTAGGTGGCTTCAAACAACAGAAATTTATTCTCTCACAATTCTGGAGGCTAGAAGTCCACCATCAAGGTGTTGGTAGGGTCATGCTCCCTCTGAAGGTTGTAGGGAAGGATCTCTCCTTGCCTCTTTTAGTTTCTGGTGGCCCGGGGTGTTCTTTGGCCTGTGGAGGCATAAATCCAATCTCTGCTTCCATCTTCACATGGCCTTCCCCTCTGTGTATGTGTCTGAGTCCAAATTTCCCTCTTTTTAGAAGGACATCAGTCATATTGGATTCAGGACCATGCTCGTGACCTCATCTTAACTTGATTACATCTGTGAAGACCCTATTTCCAGTCACATTCACAGGTACTGAAGGGGTAGGTCTTCAATATATCTTTGGGGAGGGGGACACACTATAATCCATAGCCCTTACTTTGGTATCACTATTGCCAAGAACTGTTAATGGATGGCTGAGCCAGTGTGCTCTGGGTCTAGACAGGGGAGGAACAGTCAGATGAAGAAGGTATCTTGAAGTTGGACCTGGAGGAGATGGGAGGGAAGAAGCATGTCCAGGTGGAAGGAGGAAAACTGCATGGGAGAGGAGGGAGAGCTGGGCTGCATGAGAGGCCTTGGCTCTGTGCTTTGTGGTGCAGGGAGCTGGGCCAGTCTGCAGAAAGGCTTTCAGGCTGGGCTGAAGCATCTGCCCTGGTACTGTGGAAGCAGTAGGCAGCCATCAGGAAAGCAGTGACAAGAGCAGAATAAGTGTTCCTGAAAGATTAATCTTCCTGAGGCATAGAGGGGCAAGTCTAAAAGGAGCCCTCCCAATGCAGGGAGTTACCAATAATGAGGAACTAAACCAGGGCAGTGGCAGCGGGGCAAGGAGAGAATCCAGAGAAAATTGGTTGGGAGAATGGACAGGGCATGACCTCAGGCAGCAAGGAGAGGAAGAGGCTGAAACTTGAAGGGGTTCAGTGGCCAGTGACTGAAAACAGCAGCCCAGGGAGAGCACTGTGCCTGCAGAAGCGGCAATCAGTTTAGCCTCATGAAATACCATTCAATTTAAAAAGCAAGCTCATGGGTACACTCATTAAGTAATCACTGAAGCAGGGCATGTGTGCAAAACAGCTGTAAGAGTCCACACACTTTGTAAATAACTCAAGTTTATGGGAAACAAACACGTCTTTTTATATCAATGCCTGGTACCCTGGCTGTTAGCAGCATGCATTTTGGAAGAAAGGTCTCAAGCCAAGGGAACTAGAAATTCAACTGAATAACCTTTAAATTACCTCATCACCTTGGGCAATGGAAATCAATGCAGTCTGCAAAGGGCTACCATGTGCCAGCAGAGGCCAGATGGAGCTGGTTCTCAGGCAGGGGATCCAGGGGCAGAGGGAGCTGTCCACCATGGGGGGCAACTCTGGGGTCAGTAGAGGTCCTGGGACTTCGGAGGCCCTTTCTGAGAGAGCTACCAGCAACACCCCAGACTTACCAGAGAGGCATTGCTGAGGCACAGCATTAGGAGAGGCTCTTGCCTTGGGGAATAGAATAAAGACCCTTCTCTCCACTCCCCCCACCTTCATGGATGATTCATTCCCTCTCTGGGCCTCAGGCACTTCATATCACCGGAGGATAGCCTCATTGATTTCCAAGGGCTCTTCTACCTTCCAGCTCTGCTTACGGCTGTGGCTACCACCCCTGTTGCCTGATCACAAGCCTCATCCCAGGTGGGGATGAGAAGATCTGGCAAACCTGAAAGGGAAGGACTCAGACACTAACTCCTCCAAGTTGTGATTCTGTACCGCTGATCCTAACCCCTGCTTTTTCTTCTTCCTCTGGCCACCCAGCGATGGGTGCTATCACCTCAGTGTGAGAAGGATGTACTGTGAGCCTGGAGATCAAGGTGACTCTGGGTGTGTTGCTCCCCTTTTCTGTGCCACCAGCTCATCTGTGAGGCCCTCTCCTCATGCTGGAGAGGTGGGTGCCACGGTCAGACCTTGGGCACCTATGATCTAACATCTGAGAATGTCTCCTCATTCACATGATAGGGATGGTAATAGTTTTATTTCACAGGGTTGTTATGAGGATTGAGTTACTACAGAAAAGCCTGGCCAGTGTTTGCTGCTAGTACCACAGGGTCTGGGGGACATAAGCAGGACGAGAAGACATGCATTATTGGAGGAACAGCAGCAGCCTCTCCCCACAAGAAAGCATCCCCTGCCACAAGTCCTTTCCTGGAAGGGGTTTCTCTGAACAGAGACCCCTCATGGCCTTTGACATTTAGGCTCCCTTCTTCCTGGAGGGAACACTCCCCTTGTCTCCTTTTGCCCAAGCTCCACTGCTGGTCAGCCAAGGTCCCTGGATGACAGCAGACCCAAGTACAGTCCCCACCTTGGGAACACTACCTCCAGCAGGACCAGGCTACCCCAAAGCAAACTACTGAGTCCTTTAATGGCCCTCACAGTTTCAGTATAAACATCAATGTGTGGGGATTTTTGTCTCAATATGCTCAGATTCTTCTAATAAGTGGTGATGGTAGGCCATGGCAAGAGATTTCAAGGATAACATTGAGCCCCTACAATCCTGTGCTGTTTACATACTAGGCAGCTGTTACTTTCTCTATTTTTCATATGATAAAACCGAGGCTCAGAGAGGCTCAACCACAGGATGTAGTTAGTAAGAGGTAAAATGGGAATTTTGAGGTCGCTCAATCTACAAAGCGAGGCCTTTTTTCACCTCCTTTACACAACACAGCTGTGACCACCATCTCAAACAACAAGATGAACTGTATTCACCAAAATGAAATTTGTTCAATTGCCATATATTCATTACTATATCATGTTCTGTTGCTGTATATATCTTTATTTCCTGCCTTGGCCTTGAGAAATCCAGTCAGAAAAGTTCTGTTCATGTTTTCCATGCACATTTTATAATTTTACATAGATGCTGGCTTGCATGTGATAAAACCAAGTGCAGGACTTCTGAACAGAGACTGTGAGCTGGATCTAGGACTGTGTAGCATCTAGACAACCGTCAAATGTTATCTTCCTCAGTTACAGAGGAGAACTTGAGCCCACCTTAATTATTGAGGAGGTTTTAAGTTGCTCAGATTGTGAATAAAAATAGGTAGCCTGATGGCATTACAGGCAGAGAGCATGCTAAATATATGCATACACACCCCAACTTGATCTAGTTACAGAAAACTTTGGGCCTATAAATGTATTTTCAAAATAAACAACATGCAAAGCTCAAATATATTGTTTTCCCAAAGCAAAAGCAATGGCTTGCTGCTTGGCCAGCCTGCCATTATGCATTTTGGACTTGATATTTTTATGAACGAAGTCAGCAAGGATCTCAAAGTACAGTTATGAGTCAGTCATCCTTCCTGACAACTATTCTCTAAAGAGGTTTACTCATCTGGCCAAAATACAAAGTGTTGACATGGTAGGTAAAAACTTAACTACTGTAAACAAAAATGCTTTTGGGTGGGAAAAAAGTGGTGAAGAATAATGTAAATCAAGTACATGATAGACATGCAGTTATTATACTTTCTCCGGTATGACTTTTCCTCTCTTCAGAACACTGGCCAGAGATAAATGGTACCCGGTACCGAATGGTACCCAGTAATGCTACCACGTCCTTGGCATACATTTCCATCAGCACTGCAGCACCATTGCAGCTCACACTGACCCTAAAACCAGCACATCATCTCATACATCTTCTCTACCTCTCCTTCATTTCATCAGCACCATCATCAGGCATCCGATGATCCAAGGAAGTTGCCCACCAGAGTCATTTCTGATGCACATAGCTTAGGCTAGACAGTCAAAACAAAACAAAGACCCCAGCCCTCCAGCATGAGCCTGTTGAGATTCAGAGGCTTCATTTACAGCCACCTGGTTACAATAAGCACTTTACAAGGCTTGGCATCTAGACTTCTTCAGGGCCCTGGAGGACAGTCCCTCCAACTCCACCCCTCCTTCCTTCCACCCCTTCACCTCCCCAACACACCAAAAGTCCTTTGTCGAGGCAGTAGAGCCCCCCAACAGCCCACCCATCAGGTTCTAGGAGTCAAGAGGTCTATCTGTCTGACCTTGCCAGGTGATGGAGATGGGAACCGAATGCTGGTGGGATCGAAGGCAGAGGTGACCCATCAAGTTTAAACACATCTCCCCCTTCAGTGATGGCTCAAGGCAGGAGGGGGGGCAGCTTTAAGGGCCGAGGAAGCTCAAGGCTCCTGGCTGGGTAGTTGCCCAGCCTGACCCCAAACTGCTTACTCAGAGGCACAGGCTGGCTGGAGAAGGGCTTTTCCTGTGACAGGCACCACTGGAGTTTAAAATCCCCTTTGCGTGCTGGGAACACACACACACACACACACACACACACACACACACAAACACATACACACACACACACAGTAGCAGGAAGTGCCTGCCCAGTATCCACTCCAAAGCTCTTCTGCCTGAGTCCAGCTCACTTACAACAGCCAGGTGCACTGAAGTGACCCTTGCCCTTGAAGCTCTGGTAATGGCAGCTCAGGTGCCTAAGGAGACTGGAGGAAGGCAGGGAAAGGGCTTTACCTCTTGATTGAAGCCCCTGGGGAAGGCTCAAGCCTACCTTCCCTGCTAAAAGATGGCTGGCCTCTGTGTGGGCTATATTCCAGTGGCTGGTCTACACGGGGCCAATCCCCTGCACTGAAAGGGGAGAGTATCATCCCTGTGACACCAACCTGGGCAAACATCCCTTCTCAGTATCATATAGTGGGCTGCACCCAGGGTGGTGAAGGGGACATGCTTAGTGACTGCCCTTAGACTTCTAGCTAAACCCTTTGTCCCCTGGCTTTTGAGGGCAGAGGGGCCTGCCCTCTATCCCAGGACTGAGTAAGTGCCAGGGCAGAGATCTGATCCCTCAGTCCTATAGGCTGCTCAAGATGAGGGCTGGAAGAAATTTACAATAGGTAAGGAAAATTTAAAAGCCCAAGAGATCCCATGCCTCAAGGACCCGCCTGCCCCATGCTTGCTCCGCTTGCCCCAACTCACCCCAGGAAGGGGCTCCCGGGTGTGGAAGTGGGTCTGGCCCCGAGGCTGTGGGGGCTCTTGCAGCTGCCGCCGCCGCCGCCGCCTTCCCGCCGCCGCGCTCTCAGTCCATCTCAGTGCAGTGCCGGCTGCCACCGCCGCGCCAAGCCCGGGAGAAGGACGGCGGTCCCCGGATTGGGTGTGTGCTACCCGGCGGCCCCGGGCCCGCCTCCCCGCCGCGGCCGCCCCTTCAGCACCGCGGATAGCGGCCAGCCCAAGCGCTCTGAGTGCAGCCCAGCCAAGAGGTGCCCTGCGCCCGGCTCCGTACGCCCGCCAGTCAGCCTGAGCGCGGCAGGGGCGCGGCGAGCCGCGTCTTCATTCCTCCAGCCTCCTTCCCACCCGCCTGAGGTGGCCGCCTCTCCCTCAGGGCCCCGCTCCAAGAGCGAAGGCGCCGCGAGGTCACCAGACAGTCCGCGGAGGACGGGACGCGCCTCCTCCAGCCCGGTCTGGGGCAGGGACTAGCGCTCTCCTCCCGCTCAGCGGGCTAGACAAAGGCGAGCTCTCGGTGTCTGGATGCCAACGGGCGGCGGAAAGCTCAGCTCAGCCTCTTAAAATGCGGGAGCATGGCCCGGAACCCGACCCGACCCTAACGGCGCTATCGCGGCTCAATCGAGGCCAAAGAAGGCTGGCCCTTCGCCTGAGTCCAGTGGGGGAGGGGCCCTTGGCTCAAGCCCTCATTTCTCCACTGTCATATGCCCCGAGGTTGTAAGGAGTTAACCAGTTAGAGTGTCTTGGGAACTAGGGGAGGGTGAGCCGTTGGGGTTCCATCCCCATCTGGAATCCAATTCCCTCCTCCACATCCTTGGTGCCAGAGCGTCAATCAACCAACAGATGGGACTGCTGGAGCCTGGTGACATCACGCAGAACGCTTCCACGTTTTTCATTTCTGTTCAAATCCCTCCTACTCCTCCTTGCCCCCTGCCAGGAAAGTTCCCAACTGAGAGCAGGGGCCCTAGTTCTGAGAGCCTCTGCCACAGATCAGAAACATGACCTGGGCCACCCTTACCTCTGCCCTCAGTGAGCCTCAGCTTCTCCTCTTGGCTTGTGGGGGTGGAGCAACCTTTGGTTCCAAGTCTGAGATAACTCAGCTTGTCTATCTGGCCAGGAAGAAAGAATCCACAGCGTGGACAGCCACCCCCAGCCCTGTCCACTTCATGGCCCCTCTCAGGCCTTTATAGAGTACAAGGTGAGGGGGCCCTTCTTTCCAATCAGTGAAACTGGCAACTCTTATCTAATTCTTTCTAAAGCAACCGCAACTTTTATGCCTCATTAATTCAAATCCAAAGACATATTCATTTCTGCCATTTGGTTGAGTCCCCAGTTTAAAGGGGAAAACCAATGAAATGAGTTCAAGTCGAGGTTAATAAATGCTATCCAAGTAGGCATGAGGCACTCTGCTCAAACATTCACAGATCAAGGCTGCTACACAAAGAGCCCAGAGCTGAAACCTTCAGGAAGAGCACAGCAGGAACAGGACTGAACATTTGCCATCCAGGAAATGTGGCAAGGGGCTGGGGAGAGTCAGGTGGGGGAAAGAGGGGCAGGGACTCCTTTAGTTTCCACATCAAGGAAGAATCACAATCCACATGTGGTACCTTAGAAAAGAAACAAAACCACTACCTGTACCTTTTAACATCTTTTTTTTCCTCCTTTGAAAATTACTTCCAAGAGGGTTTTTTTTGTTTTTGTTTTTGTTTTTGTTTTTGTTTTTGTTTTTTTTTTGTAGCATACCATCAAAATCCAAAGACAAGAAACAAGTCAGGTTCCAGGGCACAGGTTATGTGGGCTTTCTGCTGCACTGGTCACAGGCATCAGATGGGGGAATGGGGTGCCCATCTACCTCCCAAACATCGAACATTTGCCCAGTGGACATGTTGACTAATAGGAGGAAAATCTCAAGTCTTTCTTTGTTCATTTCCTCATTTGGAATTTAATTTCTTGAGGATTTTGTGACAAAGGATTCCTTCAATTTAACTCTTTTAATTGTTTAACTTATGGCATATTCAGCAATCACCAGCATGTCTGCATCCTTACGTTCCAGGAGATCAGAGAGGGACCCAGTGAAGCCCATTTCCACGGACACACATACCACTAGCACAAAACCTACAATTTCTACTGACACAAGAGGCTCACAGATACACTGAAGACCATGAAACGTTCACGATTTGGAGCAACAGAAACAATCTAAGCCACACAACAAGATTTTAAATTTCAGTTCAGTTATTCAGTTATTCTCTAGGTTCTGGAAAAGCCAAAAAACTGGAATACATTCCAATGATTCTTAACCACAAAGGCAGGAAGACACATCTGCCCAAGGCCCCATTCCTCCCTCTGCCTCAGGGCTCAAACCCTGCTCTTTGACCTCACTACAAAATCTCTTCTTTGTGGGCAGACTATGCCTGCCACTCCTGCTGACAACTACCAGTGTGGCTGGTAAATCCCAACCAAATCCATTCTTCCCAGCCCAGCTATACTTTGCTCCCTCTGCTCTGCCCTGAAAATATGAGCATGTCCTTGGATTGTCCCCTCCTCCTCCCTTACAACCAGCCTGTCTCAGGTTTCACCAGTGCTTTCTCAGCCCACTCTTTCCTTCTCACCCAACTAGGGACCTGGACCTAGCCTTCTTCCTCTCCCTTGTCCACCATAGCCACCTCTTCCCTGTCCCCTCTCTTAACCTCCTCTCTGGCCATATGACTCTTCTTAAGATACCTAGGACAGGTACCTGTCTCTACCTCTGTTACAAGCCTAAAATGCTACCATCCCACTACTAACCATGCAAGGTTCAACTTCCAAGCCTAACCCTCTGGATCCTAGGCAGACATACCTTTTGTATTCCATTTCCCAGGCCGCCCTAGTGACAGTTCTGCTCCCTGGCCATGATGTCTCAGGTCTTTGCCTCATGACCCTGACCATCCCTTGCCAACTCTGAGAATCTGCTCCACTATCCCTTACCTGACATCCAAGTTCCTATCCACCCACTGGAGCTCCAAAGCTCTCCAGAAGTGCTCCCAAGTGCTGCTGTGGCCAATGCTGGGACTGGTGCTGGCAGTGCTTAGCATCCTGAGGCATGGCTTCTCATCTTGGCCTCCAGTTACACTTCCTTGAGTTTTTAGAGTACTCTCTGCCAGTACCATGCAGTACCAGACACTTAATCATTCCAACCATCTATATGACTACCTACCTGTCCCATGCCCAGGCATCTTACCTCTCCGGAAAGTCAATAAGAGTTCTTGCCTTCTGTTTTTATGGCGGCCTGTCGCTTCCTAGCAAAGTGTTCATAGCACTATTGAGAGGTCCTCAATAGTTCTTGAATGAGCAAACTCAGCATGGGTAATACCAAGAAAAGGATAATTTTAAATCTAGTTTTGAATTTTATCTAATTCATATTTTCTTTGTCTTTCCTCACTCCCAGGCCACATCCTGCCAAGCTGAGCTTGGGATGGCAGGCAGGGGAGAAAGAGGCTCTAGGTTGCCAGAGAATCACAGAACAAGTTCCTTGCCAGTGGGTGATAAAGACAAGACTGATAAGGCATTCTGTGGTATGTTATTGCATAGCTGTATTTGGGACTCTTCAAGTAACTCTGTAAACCAAACGACAGGGCAAATTGGAGCTCACTGACAGGCTGGGGAACAGATATTCTCACCATAGCAATACCTGAAAAACATAGCTGTTGCCAGTGACTGCTCCATAGGAGTGGTGAGGGGCTGGACAAACAACAATTCATTTTCTGAAGAGTGGAAACTGTATTCACTGCTTCTATCAAAGTAGTAACTGACAGTACTCTAGGAACAAAGCAAACTGGCAACCAGCTATAAAAAAGCATCAGATGTGAAATCAGGCCAGGGACAGACTCCTAGCTCTGCCATACACTAGCTAGGAAACCCAGGGCAAGTCAGTTTTGCACGTTGGGCTTCAGTTTCCTTGTCTGTAGTAAGAAGGCATTGGATTAACTAATTCTGGCAGTCTCTTTTACCTCTAAAAATTCAATAGGTCTTCAGAAATAAACCCTTATATGTATAGTCAAAGGTTTTTTTTGCTTTGTTTTGTTTTTTTTTAGTCAGAGCCTTTTTGTCAAGGGTGCCAAGACCATGCAGTGGAAAAAGGACAGTCTTTTCAACAAATAGTGCTGGGAAAACTGCATGTCCACATGCAAAAGAATGAAATTGAACCGCACCTAACACTATGTACAAAAATTAACTCAAATGAATCAAAGACCTAAATGTAAGATCTAACAGTAAGACTCTTAGAAGAAAATATAGGACAAAAACTTCAAAACATTAGATTTGGCAATGACTTCTTAGATATGACACCAAAGGCACAGGAAGCAGAAGAAAAAATAAACAAATTTAAAAACTTCTGTGCATCTAAGGATACTATCAACCGAGTAAAAAGCCAATCCACAGAATGGGAGAAAATATTTGCAAATTCTATCTGATATAGGGTTAATAACCAGAATATATAAAGAACTCCTAAAACTGAGCAACAAAAACCCCACCTGATTCAAAAATGGGCAAAGGACTTGAATAGACGTTTCTCCAAAGAAGATATACAAATGGGCAATAAACACATGAAAAGATGCTCAACATCACCAGTCATTAGAGGAATGCAAATCTAAAACCACAATGAGGGGGCGCCTGGGTGGCGCAGTCGGTTAAGCGTCCGACTTCAGCCAGGTCACGATCTCGCGGTCCGTGAGTTCGAGCCCCGCGTCAGGCTCTGGGCTGATGGCTCGGAGCCTGGAGCCTGTTTCTGATTCTGTGTCTCCCTCTCTCTCTGCCCCTCCCCCGTTCATGCTCTGTCTCTCTCTGTCCCAAAAATAAATAAAAAACGTTGAAAAAAAAAATTTAAAAAAAAAAAATAAAAATAAAACCACAATGAGATATCACCTCACATCTATTAGAATGGCTAATATTAAAAAAAGACAAAACAGGGGTGCCTGGGTGGCTCAGCCGGTTAAGCGTCTGACTTCTGCTCAGGTCACAATGTCATGGTTTGTAGGTTCGAGCCCTGCATCCAGCTCTGCACTGACAGCTCAGAGCCTGGAGCCTGCTTCGGATTCTGTGTCTCCCTCTCTCTCTGTCCCTTCCCTGCTTGTGTTCTCTCTCTCTCAAAAAAAAAAAAAACATTGAAAAAACAAAACAACAAGTATTGGTGAGGATGTGGAGAAATTGGGAACCACGTGCACTGTTAGTGGGAATATAAAATGGTGCAGATTATGGAAAACAGCATCATGGGTTCCTCAAAAAATTAAAAATAGAATTATCATATGGTCAAGGAATCCTACATCTGAGTACATACCCAAAAGAACTGAAAGCAGGGTTTTAAAAAGCTATTTCTACACCCATGTTCATTCATAGCAGCATTATTTATAATAGCCAAAAGATGGAAGCAACCCAAGTCTCCACTGATAGATGAAAGAAATAAAATGTGATATATACATATAGCATAATATTATTCAGCCTTGAAAAGGAAGGAAATTCTGACACATGCTACAACATGAATGAAACTTGAAGATGTTATGCTAAGTGAAATAAGCCAGTAACAAAAAGAAAAATACTTTACGATTCCACTTATATGACATATCCAGAGTAGTGAAATTCATAGATACAGAAAGTAGAATGTTGTCACGGGGGGGCGGGGGGAGGGGGCTGAGATGGGGGGGGCAGATTTATTGTTTCTTGGGTATAGCATTTCAGTTTTGCAAGAGTTCTGAAACAAATGGCAGTGATGGTTGAACAATATGACTATTTAATACCAATGAACTGCACACTTAAAAATGGTTAAAACTGAGGCACCTGGGTGGCTCAGTTGGTTAAGCATTTGACTCTTTGATTTCGGCTGAGGTTATGATCTCACAGTCGTGAGATGAAGCCCCATGTTGGCCTCTGTGGTGAGCATGGAAACTGCTTAAGATTCTCCTCTCTCTCTCCCTCTGCCCCTCCCCTCCTTGCACTCTCTCTCAGAAAAAAAAAAAAAAAAAGGTTAAAATTTCAGGGGTGCATGGGTGGTCCAGTCAGCGGAGCATCCAACTCTTGATCTCAGAGTCATGTGTTCAAGCCCCATGTTGGGTGTGAAGCTTACTTTAAAAAATGTTTGGGGCGCCTGAGTGGCTCAGTTGGTTGAGCGTCTGACTTCAGCTCAGGTCACGATCTCACGGTTTGTGGGTTCGAGCCCCACATCAGGCTCTGTGCTGACAGCTCAGAGCCTGGAGTCTGCTTTGGATTCTGTGTCTCCCTCTCTCTATGCCCCTTCCCACTTGTGCTCTGCCTGTGTCTCTCTCTCTCTCAAAAATAAACATTAAAAAAAATTAAAAATAAATTAAAAATAAAAAAATAAAAAATGTTAAAATTTCAAATATGTGACATATTATAATAATATTATTAATATTAAAAAAATCTTATCTGAAGTATATATATTTATAGTGTGGAAGACAATTTTTTAAAACATTGAGTATTTAGTTAAGCTTAATATTAGTTATTTCCCCTGTAAATACATTTTTAATGTTTAAAACAAATAAATTCAACCCTGAATACCATCCTTGTAGTTTTGACTGACCAAGGGGCTCTCAGTTAGGTGGATCCAAGCCCAAGAAATCAGATTTCCCTCAGCAGTTGCCAAGCAGCCACATCTACATATATTGGGGGCTCTGTGTCTTCATAGAGTCTGGTAAACTCTCAAAGACTTAATGTTCTCCCTGCATGAAGCCCACGGACAGTTAGGGAAACCTAAGAAAATATTACCAAAGAGAAATGTAAACCTTCAAATATGCAGATGGCTGAAATGTCAAGAGCCAGTAAGAAGAGCCACTTGGCATATCTAGTGTGTCCTAAGCAGCTTGATTGGCAAGAAGGTAACTTCAGAAAAACTATGATTAATAATTTTTAAAAAAATACAAAATGGATACATAGATGTAGCATTTCAACAGAACTGGAAATCTATAAAAGTAATCAGATAGACATTCCAGAATTTAAAAATACAATATCTGAAATTAAGAATTCATTGCATTGGCTTCACAACAGAATGGGTAAAGTAGAAAGCAGGATTAATGAACTCAAAGTCTGGTTAATTATAAATATCCAGAGAGAAAAAAAGATGGAAAAGACAGAACAGAACATAAAGGTCACATGGGCAATCATCAAAAGGTCTAACATACGTGTAATCTGAGTCCCACAGAGAGACAGATAGAGAATAAGTCAGAAGCAGTCATGGAGTGGTGCCTCCTTGGTGGCTCAGTGGGTTAAGCAACCAAGTTGATCTCAGCTCAGGTCTTGATCTCAGGGTTATGAGTTCAAGCCCCATGTTGGGGTCCATGCTGTGAGTGGAGCCTACTAAAGAAAAGAAAAGAAAAGAAAAGAAAAGAAAAGAAAAGAAAAGAAAAGAAAAGAAAAGAAAAAGCAGCCAAAAGAAAAGAAAAAGCAGTCATGGAAGAAATAATAACCATGAATTTTCCCAAATCTGGTTAGTCCACAGATTCAAGATGCTCAGTGAGCCCTAAGAAGGAGAACTATAAGTCAAACCCTATTTAGGCACATTACTAGCCAGTCCTAAAAATCAACAGAGGGAAAAAAAAAAAACTTAAAAGCAGCTGGAGAAAAAAGAGATACATTATTTCAAAGGAGCAATAAGACTGTTGTCTTTTCAATATAAAATAGAGAAGAAAGAAGACAATGGGATCTTTAAAGCTTAAAAAAGGAGGGAAAGAAGGAAGGGAGGGAGGAAAGGTAGGAGGATGGACTGCTAATCTAGAATTCTATACCCAGGGAAAAGATCCTTCAAAAATTAAGGTGAAAAAGAGATATTTTAAGGCAAAATAAAAAACAAGAAGCAAAGAGTTGCACTGCTAGTAGACATGCATCACAAGAAATATTAAAGTTCTTTGCACAGAAGGAAAATGGTCCCAGACATAAGAAAAGTAATGCAGAAAGGGATAAAGAACATCAGAATTGGGGGGCACCTCGGTTGCTCAGTCAGTTGAACATCTGATTTTGGGTCAGGTCATGGTCTCATGGTTCGTGAGTTAAGGCCCCACGTCAGGCTCTGAGTTGACAGCTTGGAGCCTGGAGCCGGCTTCAGAGTCTGTGTCTCCCTCTCTCTCTGCTCCTCCCCTGCTTACACCCACACACACTGTCTCTCAAAAATAAACAAACATTTAAAAAAATAAAAATAAAATAAAAGAACATCAGAATTGGTTTTTTTTAATTTTTTAAAGAAATATTTGTTTATTTTTGAGAGAGAGACACAGAGCATGAGTGAAGGAGGGGCAGAGAAAGAGGGAGACACAGAATCTGAAGCAGGCTCCAGGCTCTGAGCTGTCAGCACAGATCCTGATGTGGACCTTGAACTCACAAACCATGAGATCACAACCTGAGCTGAAGTTGGACACTTAACCAACTGAGCCACATAGGCGCCCCCAGAATTGACTTTTTAAATGTAGCTAAATATAAGTAAATATTGCTTAAAATAACAACAATTATAGTGATCTGTGGAATTTATAACATACAAGTGAATGCATATAAAAACAAAAAGAAGAACAAGAAGAGATAAATGGAATTTAACTTGTGAAGTTCTTAAATTGGGAAGTGGTAAAATTACTAATTTAAAGTAGACTCTGATATATCAAAGATTCACATTATAGCCTCTTTTATTAAAAGAATAAGAGAAAGGGGGCATTAGGCATCCAACTCTTGATTTGGGTTCAGGTCATGATATCATGGTCATGAGATTGAGCCCAGCATTGAGCTCCAAGTTGGGCATGGAGCCTGCTTAAGATTCTCTCTCCCTCGGGGTACCTGGGTGGCTCAGTCGGTTGAGCGTCTGACTTTGGCTCAGGTCATGATCTCACAGTTCATGGGTTTGAGCCCCATATTGGGCTCCGTGCTGACAGTGTGGAGCCTGCTTGGGATTCTCTCTCTCTCTCTCTCTCTCTCTGTCTCTCTCTCTGCCTCTCCCCCCTCAAAGTAAATAAACTTAAAAAAAAAAAAAAGATTCTCTCTCCCTCTCCCTCTGCTCCTCTCCTGTTCACACTCTCATAAATAAATAAATAAATAAATAAATAAATAAATAAATAAATAAATAGAAGGTATAACTAAGAATGAATAGAGAAGAGAATAAAATCACCAAAAAATGCTTGATTAATAATAAACAATGAAAGAGAAGGAACATTAATGTTGTAGCATATATCGGAATTTCCTTTCTTTTCATGGCTGAATAAAATTCCATTGTATGGATAGATCACATTTTGTGTACCCAATTATTGTCAACGGACACTTGGGCTACTTCCACCTTTCAGCTATTGTGAATAATGCTTCTAAGAATATGAATATTTGTACAACCCAAATCACATTTTAAATCAACCTTTTAGCTGAAACACAACCTTAATCACTTGTACTTTCAGTGTTCAGACAATGTAGTAGACAGTATGAAGCAGAGAACCTGAAGTCAGATAGACCTGGATTCAAAGTCAGTCTCCGCCACTTGCTGAGTGACTGTAACAAGTTTCTTGGAGAGTTACACATAATGTATGTGAAAATGCCAGGCACACAGCAGGCACACATGGTAGCAATTATTCATGTTATGCTCATGAGGTCAGAGCACCCTTCTGATGTCAGGTGGGCTGGGGAATGTCCCAGACTCTGGGTCCTCAAAGTACTGATAGAGAAGATGCCTGAGGCTTATGATTTTCATATTGTTTGTTTTTTCCCCAACAGGCAAAAAGACAAAACAAAACTTCTAACAGCTGCCAATCAACTTTTATCCTATAAAACATGTTGTCAACCAATGAGAATTTGCCAAAGTGTACTTTACATTGTGCTTAAAAATATTGTTTCTCTTCATCTGACTTTAACTGCCATGTGCCGGTGGCAAACCCAGATTATGAATGATTCATGCATAGACACAATGACTAATTAAACCCAATAGAGACTATTCATTAAAAAATAGAAATGCAAACTTTTACCCAAGGGTTTGCAAGTAAATGTCTGCAGGAAGCATTTGAGGAAGGTTTATAACCTCAGCTTCTTCAGTAAACAACACTGCAGATGGTGGATGAAAAGAATACTTGCATGCATAAACAATTTCTTATCATGCAAACCATGGTGACCGAAGTTTTTGTATACAGTTCCTAAATACTTAGGAGCTGTTTTGTTAAATGCTTATGTATACAGTTCCTAAATACTTAGGAGCTGTTTTGTTAAATGCTTATGGATGTTTTAATCATGAGCCTTTTGACTTTATTTCTATATTTTGGTGATGTCTATCTATGTACCCATTGATTAGGGGATAGGGTAGGCGGCTAGCTGGTATCTTAATAAAACTATTTACTGCAAAGGCTCATGAAATCCCCACTGGCCTGGACCCAGCCCTGGGACATCACTGTGACCCTCTCAGTCTTGCTGCTCTCTGCTAGCTAAGGCATCTGCCAGGCCACACTTTGTTTTTCTCTATCCACAAAGTGAAATTATGATTGACAACATATTTCACAAGACTGTGGCACAGATATGGTAAAGAGATAGGACTGTTAATATCTGGGAACCTGGAAAAGGGCAGTGTTTGAAACGGGGATCATGTTGCTCTTGACTGTCAAAGACCTTCCAAGCAATGGAACTTAAAAACCAATGAAACAGATCCTATTCCCCCTGGTTTCAGGGCAGCCATATGATACAATGAGGCAAATACAGAGATAATAGAAGAAACATCCCTTAACTGATTTTTAAATTGTTGATCCAAGAGCTTATCAGTCTTGAAATGACCCTTAACCACATTTGCCAGTGGATCCTTAGCAAGTTACCACATCTCAAACAATTTAACATATAAAGTATTCCCCCACCTTTCTTTCTCTCTTCTCTTCCTCCCTTCCGCTCCCCCTCCCTCCCTCTGTCTCTCAAATACAGTTTGCTACATCCCTTAGGGGTTGTTGTTTGCATGTCTTAAGAGTCTTGCTGAAAGATTTCCTGAGAGCCATAGGCATACTGGTTATGAGAGCGATCAGCAGTAGAAACTGTGCTCTGTTTGTGTGCTCTATAAGACGTGTACACAACCTTTCTCTCTTCTCTCTTCTTTCTCTCTCAACCAGCCCTCAAAGTGATATCTACTTGATAGCTCAAGACTAATGTGGAGCTTCTGGCTTTGTCCTCTTTCCTATCTCCCTCCAAATCCATGATGGATTGTGTGTGTGTGTGTGTGTGTGTGTGTGTGTGTGTGTGTGTAAATTAGATATGCAGCCAAAACTCCTACAAATGGGTGATGCAGTTTCAAGTTGTCAAATCTTTTCTATCCCTTCTCTCCCTTTCTCCCTAAAAAAGGGGTCAAACAGAAGTGCCACATATTTTCATGGGGCAAGGTCTTTCTGGAACCTGGGAGTATGTGGAGGCAGAGGGTGACACTTGAAAGGATAGAGACAATAAGCTCTGCGAGTCATCCAGCCAACCACTGCTTCCAGCCCAAGGATCACACGCAGTCAGTCACGGCAACAAACTACTAGTCCACCAAGCCCAGGGGCCTGTGCCCTCCTTCTGAAGCCCAGTCACCTTGTAGCATGGAGACAGAGTCACCCCCCACCCCCACTACCCTCCTTCTGATGACAGCCATTGTCACATAGAGAGAGATGCACAAGAAACAACATGTGTTCTGAGATTCACATCCCTCCTACCCCCAAATAACATGGCACAAAATGAAATTAAGCTGTGTTCTAAATGGAAGCAGAGTTTCCACCAGAAGAGGAGGCAAAGCTGCTACAGAGAAAGACTCTCAAGGGCAGACTCTGTTCTTAGAGAAAAGTTCATCCTGCCTTGTGCTTTTGGGGTTAAAACTGAATGAAGTCTGTCTACCTTCTGGTCATTAGTGCTGCCTTCCAAAAGGCTGCATTCAAACCATCTCCAATCAAACCACTTCTTTCTCTTTAGGGTGACTTGGACTTGAGAGCCTCCAGTGGACTTTGGAGCCTTAGTCAATGCTTCTCCTATGTGGTGAACCCCAAGAGGGCACTGGGTTGTCCTGGGGCTCTTTTGATTTTTTTTTCTGATTTTGGTGTGCTCTGTAAGTTGATTTTTCTCTCTGAGAGTATCTGAACCGAGTTGGTGAGTTAATGGAAGGGAGACCTTGTTCCTCGTGTTAGCTACTAGATCCTGGAATTGGTTGGAAGATGTGCACTCTGGAAAGATGAGCCAGATAATTTATAAGAGGAAACAGATTTCACTGGCCTGAAATCCTGGTGTTTGAATGCACAGAGGATGCAGTCTCCACCTGCTGGCCAGTCTCAGGCCCTCCCTCTCTGGTCAGGACTGGATTTCTTCCAGAGCCCCTCCCCACAACCTCCAGCATGCATCTCAGAGATGGAAGAATAAACCTTCCAAGATCCTCCATCTAAGCTTAAAAATAGCACAGTTCTTTCCAAGAGGGTGCAACAACCAAAAGCTGAAGCTTCACCAGTCAATACCAGGAGCAGACATTTCACGTTCATTTTTCCTTTATGGCACAGTCTCTGAGATGGCCAACAGATAGTGCAGGCATACAGAGCAACGGCCTCATGACAAGTCATTTTGGCCCTTTCATGGTATTGCATGTAGATTTTCCCAAAGCTATTAAAAATTAATTATCACTCCCAAAGAAACCCTGAATCAAAAGTCAATATTTACAACTTACTAATTAACACGGTCTTTGGCATGAGAGACTTATTACGCTGGAGCCATGGTGCTAATCTAATTTTACATGAAAGGAGACGTGTAAATGCAGGAGCTCTGCAAGTCTGAGCCACAGCAAAATCATTTTATGCTCCTCTTTGAATCTGTCAGATTAAATCATACCAGAGGCCTTGGCTGGTTTGCCAGTCACCCCAGAGCACATTCAGCCTTCTGACTGAGGGCCCCAAGTGAAAGGGGAATAATGTGGCTAGAAGGTCAGGGCCTGGCTCTGAGCACACCATCCACCACCAGCTCTCCATGCTGCAGGGGGCTGGGTTTTCTCCACTGAAGGCTTCTCCTTGAAGGAAGATCTCCCAAGGGAACTGGGTGGGATTCTGCATCCAGTGCCTCAGCAGCAATCTCACAGGGATCGACATGGCACTAGGGAAATAGTAGATAAGAGGGGATGGTATCACTCCCTTCCCCTCCCCTTTCCCACTCAGCAGGACATTTCACAGCTGATCAAACTGTCCCCCCTACCAGCATCATTGCTGTCACTTGTATTGGTGCCATACAGGCCAGGCACAGTGTTGATACTTTACACATCCTTACAACAGCCTGATTCTTCAAATAATGGAACTGGGGCTCGGGAAGATGGGGGGTTGGGTTAGATCATTTGTCCCAGGTCATGTGGCTGGAAAGTGACACAGCTGAGATCCCAATGTGGTTGGGTTCTGGTACTGAAGACACCATAAGGAACAAACAGGACACAGAGCTTGGCTCTGCCCCATGAAGCTCTCAACTCCCAGTGCTTCTCTCCTCCCCCACTGCCAGTGCACCCTGTCCCCAGTCCTGCCTCGCTCTGACACACTGTTCACCCCACAGCCAGAGGAGCAAAGCTGAGAGAGCCAGGTTCCGGAATAGCACGTTTCTTACAGACTCAGCCCTTCTTGGGATCCAGCGGGGAGTCTGGCTGGGAAGGCCTTTCATGATCCATGATCTGGCCCCTCCAGCCTCATGTTGGGACATCCCCACCCCATCCCAGCCTTCCCTGCTTGGG
This sequence comes from Panthera onca, assembly GCF_046562875.1. Lineage (NCBI taxonomy): Eukaryota > Metazoa > Chordata > Mammalia > Carnivora > Felidae > Panthera > Panthera onca. The sequence continues at coordinate 21,189,157 of NC_138350.1, forward strand.
CCACTCTCAAACTATCTATAGCTCTCAGACAGTCATGTTCCTCTTCACCTCCAGACTCACTTTCACTTGTATTCCCCATACTTTACCAGGTCAATTCCTCCTTGACCTTTAGGCCTCAGCTTACACATCACTTCCTTAGGCAGCCTTCTCTGACCCTCCAAACTGGGCTAGGTGCCCTCTCCAGGTTTTAGCCTTATATGCCATCCACTGTGATTTTCTGTTGTCTGTTTCCTCATGGCAGGCAGCAAGGTCCCTGGCAGCAATGACTGGTTTTGTTTTCCATTAAATCCTCATCTCCTAGCACTGTCTAGCACAGAGAGGTGCACAGTAAATATTTATCATGTACCGACTTAAAATATACTAACTTCTATAAAATTTAGCAAGGAAGCAAGTTTTCTAACTCAGAAATATTAAGCACTGCTTTAGATATAAGAGTAAAATTATTCAAAGAACAAAACATGGCCTACACATTACATGGGTAGAAAGGAAAAATTATCTACGATTAAGATGCAACCCCAAACAAAATCCCAAGGGGATACTTTAAATAAAACATATACTGATTCTAAAATTGATACAGAAAGGGGAAATCCCAATACATTTTTGAAATTAAAGTACAGTGTGGGAGGATTTATCTGACCAGCTGTCAAGCTACAGGGACTTTACTGTGGGATATAGGCAGAAGGAATGATAAAGAGATCAATGAAGAGTAGTATTCAAATGCAGAATAAATTCTCCTGGGAAAAAGGAGATACACTTTTGGAACACATAAAATTAGATGCCTACCTCATATCTTGCATAAAAACAAATTCCAGAGGCTATAACTTAAAACATACTCATTAATGGTCTCTCTTTTCCCAAGTGATTTGAATGTCACCTATATCACTAAGTGAATTCCCATAAATACATAAATCTATTTCTGGAGATGACATTCTGGTTTTAAGAATGAAAAACAAGGATTACCACCTACAGCATTTTATTTTTTTTTAAGTTTTTTTTTTTTTTTTTTTTTTTTTTTTGAGAGAGAGAGAGAGAGAGGGAGAGAGGGAGACGGAGAATGAGTCGGGGAGGGGCAGAAAGAAAGGGAGAGAGAGAATCCCAAGCAGGTTCCGTGCTCTCAGCACAGAGCCTGACATGGGGCTTGAACTCACAAACTGTAAGATCATGACCTGAGTCAAAATCAAGAGTTGATGCTTAACCAGCTGAGCCACCCAGGTGCCCTCACCTATAGCATTTTAGTAAGTAACCACAGACACGGCTCTGTGAGACTACTCACTCAGGAGAGGACTGTGGATGCTTAATGCCCACCTCTGAAAATGCTGTCCCCTGCTTCTGAAGCCTCTTCATGGGAGGAAATAGTCATTCTGCAGATACACGCTGAAGACAACTTTCAATTAACGCGGTCCTAAGTAATTACAGTGAACATTTCTGAGACCCACGCTCTCCCCTCCATCACCTGCCTGGCTGACCCAAGTAGGTGTGGCTCTGGGAAGCTTCCAGGGTTCATGGGCAATGTTGGTAAGGTACACCAAGTAGAGAGAAAAGGCACATTTTTCATCAAGGTGCCACAGTTTTTCTATTTCCAAAAGACTCTCCATGAATTGCATTCTTATGCAAACATTTACAAAGGCAAAGATTTTATATGATCAGTCAGATTTGGGGAACAACACTGTTAGGAGTGTTATGGGGTTGTTTATTTACCTTTAGACAGACATATGCTCTCTGAACAGGCCTCCTGTTCTGAGATGTGATATTTCATGTCCCAGGGGAATGAAAACAGACAGAACCTGTGTCTGCAGTAAGCTGCCTTCACTAATTCCCCCAGGGCACCAACGAAGAGGGCAGTATGTGCACAGGTCTCCTACTTCTTGAAGCATAAAAAACAAAAACAAAAAACAAATTAAAAAATATATATAAGACACTATAATTCCTGACAAAACATATAATCATTTTTTTAAAGGCAAAATGATTGCTCATCAAGAAAGCCTGTGCTCAACATTTCTTTAGGTTGTCCTGGGATGGTAGACTCAGTGTCCTCCAGCCTGGCCCCTCCCACACTTCTGGCAGGCATTTAAATAGTACATCTACTTTGGAAGACAGTTTGGCAGTTGCTTAGTTAAACATGTATCTACTACCCTATAGCCTAGCCATTGCAATCTAGGTGTTTACCCAAGAGAAAAGAAAGCATATGTCCATACAAAGATTTGGACATGAACGTTCATGGCAGCTCTATCTGTGACAGTTAAAACCTAGAAAAAAACCAAATGTCTACATCAACAGGCAATGGCAGACATTCTGTCCAACAATGGAATACTGCTTGGCAATGAAAAGGGAAAAACTAGTGATATATGCCACAACACGAATGGATTTCAAAATAGTTATGCTGGGGTGAAAGAAGACAAATAGAGCATATACTGTACAATTCTATTTGTATACAATTCTAGAAAATGCAAACTAACCTGTTGTGGCAGAAAGCATAAGTGGTTATCTGGGGAGGTAGGAAGGGCTGAAGAAGAATTACAGAAGGGCATGGGAAGACATTGGAGGTGACGAATATGGCCATTATCTTGATTGTGGTGATGGTTTTGTGGGTGCATATGTATGTCAAAACTTATCAAATTAGGCACTTTAAATATAGGCAGTTTATTTCATGTCAATTATACCTCAGTAAGGATTTTTTAAGTTAGTTTAGAGAGAGAGAGAGAGCATGAGCATAAGCAAAGGAGAGGGGCAGATGGGTAGCAGGGGGAGAGAGAGAATCTTAAGAGAATCTTATGCTCAGCATAGATCCTGATGCAGGGCTTGATCCCACAATCCTGGGATCATGACCTGAGCCAAAATCAAGAGTTGGGCACGACTAACTGAGCTACTCAAGCCCTCCAGTAAAGATTGCTTTAAAGACATATATTGAAGACCAAAATAAGTGGCTGTCCATCAAAGACCCCTGTGCTCCCCATGTCCTCCAGCTGGGACAGTGGCTGCAAGCCAGCAGGAACATAAGGCCTGGCACCTTCATGTTGTTGGACATCTCACGGCAGTTTCCCTGTCCACTGGGACTGCCAGCCCCAACTTCCCCTGCTGGGCAGGCACTCCTCCCTAGTCAGCCCATACAAAGCCAGTGCATAGTCCATCATCCACGCAGTGCCACCATTCATGTTCCCTGGGGGATCCTCCCCCAACTGGCTAGGACCTTTGTAGGAGGCAGAGGTGTTCTGACATAATTCAATTTGTGACCATAGATCACCTTCTCAAGATGCTTTTAGGCAGGACACCAGCACCATAGCTAATAAAAATCCAACTCACATGCTTTATTTCCCTCTCCCTGAGGTTCAGCGTAGTAAAACTGCTATTCCAAGAAAGCAAGAGAGTACCTGGACTTTTAGGAATCTGCATTAATTCTTTCAAGGCTGCAGAGCTCCATGGCCATCTACTGGGCAAATGTCCCTACCAAATAATAAACAAAATCATCCTCACTTGTTCCTGTCCTTCACTATGTTCTCATCCAGGGGATGCAACAAGGCCTAGCTTTGAAGCTGCAAAAGTCTGTGTTTGGATTTTGGTGCCACCATGCATTCACTGGATATTTCCTGAGCATCTCCTATGGCAGGCCCTGCACTCAGCACTCTTCTTGAAGTAGATAGTCTAGTTGCGCAGCCAGATGTCGATCAAAGCATCATTACTTCCTAACAGTGATTTCCAAAAAGGCACTGAGCTCCTCCTCTGTAAACAGGGAAAATGTTCCCTCCCTCTCAGTGGGATTACTTGACTCATGGAGATGGTGCCCCAGACATGCCCTGCACAGAACCCAGAACTGCCTATGGTCAGTCTTAGGACCTAGGTGCAGGGAAAGGACATCCCTTAATGGGTCTCCTTCCCTCCAAGCAGCCCAAGATCAGAAGGCTTCAACCCACTTCAGGGGCATTTTTCACAAAGAAACATGAAGAGTCAGTGTGTCTCTGGGGAGTGCAGGCTCCAAAGGAGACGTGGAGAGGTAGATGATAGATTTCCTGGCCGAGAGATCCCCAGGCTCCACACTGGCCTCTCCACACCCACAACTCAAGTTGAGGCCTGAGCCAAGGGACAGATGACTCAGAGTGTGGCAGGAACCACAGAGTTAACCAAATGCAGGAATGGCTGCCTTTGGGGGGAGGATGATTTTTAATATTAAAGTAAAATTAATACATGGCATTTACTTTTGGGTTGCTTGGAATGAGTGCATGAAGCCTAAGGAATGGGAAGGTGATTTGACAGAAGTTAGATCCACAAATGCCAAAGAGATTCAGTGAAAATGGTGTAATGGTATCTTAATGGCCAGGGTGCCCTACAGCGGAATGTGGAAAGTGCCAGAGCTACAGCCCAGTGGCATCTTATAAGCATCGGTTTGTTACACAGAGTAGGGGCTGAGTAAAGCTCACTGATGACATTTGCAGCTGCTTTTCCACTCACCGGTGCCCAAATTTGTCCCCAGGAACTGCTGCAAGGATGATCACTTCACTGTGTTTGAGAAGAGATGGATCACTATGGCATACTTACTGCAAAAGCATTGGCATGGGCATGCAAGAAATGATACTGGGTGACTCGCGGTTTTCAGATAACTGCACCCTTCAGTTCACCCAGGGCTGTGAGCCCCTTAAGGGCTGAATGCTCAGCCTGAATAATCATTCAATTCAAGCACCTGTGTTTGGTTTTAAATAGACTACAAATAGATTAAAATTTTTGCTTCATGTTGAATGAAAATCTGACTGGCACACATGAAATACTCCTCTGAAAGGGAAACTGACAAACAAAGGAATATTGAAGAGCAAGGAGATAGCCTGAGGAGTGGGGATGAGCTGGATTTCTGTGTAGGGAGGAGCTGGGAGCAAACGTGAGGGAGAGAGAACAAGCTAAGGTCAGTGCCACCAGGGATGGGCCAGGGCGGGTGGCAAGAACCAGGGAAAAGAATACCCAACCACCAAAGGGGCCACGGTCCTTCTGCCTCAAGTCTGTTCCTGCCGCTCAAGCACAAGACTGAACCCCTCCTTTGTTCCCTTGGCTCTATTTCAAATTCATTCTGGAAAGGAGCTGGGGATACTTAAAGGAAAAAAAAGGTGCTTCCTTTCTATCTGGAGCTTTCCCAGGGAAGGACAGGATATGTGTTGCTGTCAACCAGAGTCACTTCTGTCCAGCCACTGCAGCAACAAGTGCATCTAGGAGGTGCAGGGGGCCAAGGTGGTTAAGACAGAAAAGCATCAGTTTCCTGAGTAAGCTGAAGCCCAGCCGAAGTACAGAAGCAGGCCAGGTGGCAGTGCTTCCTGGGATCACCTTTTGGAAGCTTTGTCAAATGTCTGTGGAATGCCACTCGGTGCCGGGCAGTGGGCACAGGGAGTAAGTAGAAGGTGGTGCTGGCCCTCAAAGAACCCATAAGCCAGATGTCCAAGCTGTTAGGGTTATGCACAGTCCCCCAATAAAACAAGATTGACCAGTCGCCCCCAATTTATGAACAGTTATTTGTAAATTATACACATGTTGTACTATTTGACTTAACCCTTTATGCTCTAGTACCCTCCTGCAGGGCACTCATCCCCTTCTTGAAAACAACTGGGCTGGAGGGCAGTGGAATCAAGAACCACAGTACCGTTTGCACCCCCTCCCCAACACAACTTTTCCTAGGAAAGCATCACAGGAGAGGACAGCTGTATGCATGGACATTATATTCATAACAGGCCATAACTGGAAGCTGCTCGGTGTCCAGTCGAAGGACAGCAGGGTGAGAAAACTAGGGCTAGAAGCAAGCATAAAAAGTGATCAGCCAAGGCCGCAGAACAGCCTGGAATACTAATGCTGTGAAGCCGAGTGAAATGAGAATGTGTTGGTCACCACAACTTCAGCTGTGTGGGGGTAGGAGTGGAGGGTGGGATATGAGTGGGGTCTCAAAGGCATGGCCATGGCTGGAATCATGGCATTACTTTCATTTCTTCTTTCCATTGTCCTTTAATGCCACTACAATGTCTTTAATAGCACAGGAGGTCGTTTACATGAATGGCAGAGGTTGTTTTTTCTCACTAGTTCTCTCTTCCTCTCCTCTTCTGAAAGAGTATCGATTTCCTACCACCAGCTTCCTACTTCCTCCCTCACCTCCCCGAGCTTCCAGACTGATGAGCCAGCCCAGCTCCACTAATGGGGCCTCTGTCTTCCTGCACTTCGAGGCTGTGGCCATCACTCTCCCCGACAGCTCCATGCCCTCTTTCGGCTCAAGGTCCTGTGGGCTGTCATAGTGGACGCCACACCACAGCATTTTTCTCCTGCATTTGGTTATCAATCAATGGCCTTGAGCTGCTGTGGCATCTGAGAGACCCTTCGCCCAGTGTGACAGAGCATTTCTATACAAATAGGAAGTAGTGGGACTTTTACATGAGCTGTGGCAAAGGATTAACACACAGACATTTCCAGGGAGTACTTTCTCTTAACCAACACATCCATTTTCTGCTAAGGACAATGTAAACTGGAAGCTTTATGAGGGATAACTTGGCAATGGAATCAAAATGGAAAACACACACCTGATCAAGTAATTTCTTTTCTAAGAATTAACCCTTCAGAAATAATCACACTAATGCCAAAAAAAAAAAAAAAAAAAAAAAAAAAAGAAAAGAAAAGAAAAGAAAAGAAAAAGAAAGAACAGAAATGTTTGTGCCAGTACTTTTTTTTGATAATAAGGAAACATTGCAAACAGCCTAAATGGCTAAAAAGTATTTAATTAAATTATGCTATATCCATTCAGTGGAATTTATGCACCATTTAAAATTATGTTATAATTAGATACTTAAACAGGTGATATTAGAGAATTGTCATTTCAGGTGTATTAGTGGTCCTGAATTTACACTTTTACAAGAGTCCTTGTTTTTTAGAGATACACAGTAAGCTGTTTACAGATGGGGCTTTAAAAAAAATAATAGGTGGGAAAGAAGATTAAAGGAGATGGGGGAAATAGGGAGTGACTGTTTAATGGGTATGGGGTTTCTTTCAGGGGTAATGAAAATGTTTGGCACAAAAACAGACACTCAGATCAATGGAACAGAATAGAGAACCCAGAAATGGGCCCACAAATGTATGGCCAACTAATTTTTGACAAAGCAGTAGAGAATATCCAATGGAATAAAGACAGTCTCTTCAGCAAGTGGTGCTGGGAAAACTGGACAGCGACATGCAGAAGAATGAACCTGGACCACTTTCTTACACCATACACAAAAATAAACTCAAAATGGATGAAAGACCTCAATGTAAGACAGGAAGCCATCAAAATCCTTGAGGAGAAAGCAGGCAAAAACCTCTTTGATCTTGGTTGCAGTAATCTCTTACTCAACACGTCTCCAGAGGCAATGGAAACAAAAGCAAAAATGAACTATTGGGACCTCATCAAAATAAAAAGCTTCTGCACAGCAAAGGAAACAATTGGCAAAACTAAAAGGCAACCGATGGAATGGGAGAAGATATTTGCAAATGACATATCGATAAAGGGTTAGTATCCCAAATCCATAAAGAACTTATCAAACACAACACCCAAAATACAAATAATCCAGTGAAGAAATGAGCAAAAGACATGAATAGACACTTCTCCAAAGAAGACATCCAGATGGCCAACCAACACATGAAAAAATGCTCACCATCACTCATCATCAGGGAAATACAAATCAAAACCACAATGAGATACCACCTCACACCTGTCAGAATGGCTAACATTAACAACTCAGGCAACAACAGATGTTAGTGAGGATGTGGGGAAAGAGGATCTCTTTTGCACTGCTGGTGGGAATGCAAACTGGTACAGCCACTCTGGAAAACAGGATGGAGGTTCTTCAAAAAATTAAAAATAGAACTAGCCTATGACCCAGCAATTGCACTACTAGGTATTTATCCAAGGGATACAATACAGGTATGCTGTTTATAAGGGGCACATCAATGTTTATAGCAGCACTATCAACAATAGCCAAAGTACGGAAAGAGCCCAAATGTCCATTGATGGATGAATGGATAAAGAAGATGTGGAATATATATACAATGGAGTATTACTCGGCAATCAAAAAGAATGAAATCTTGCCATTTGCAACTATGTGGATGGAACTAGAAGGTATTATGCTAAACAAAATTAGTCAGAAAAGACAAATATATGACTTAACTCTATGAGGATTTTAAGACTCAGAACAGATGAGCACAAGGGAAGGGAAGCAAAAATAATATAAAAAAAAGGGAGGGGTAGGGGTGCCTGGGTGGCTCAGTTGGTTAAGCGTCCGACTTCAGCTCAGGTCACGATCTCACAGTCTGTGAGTTCGAGCCCCACGTCAGGCTCTGTGCTGACAGCTCAGAGCCTGGAGCCTGTTTTGAATTCTGTGTCTCCCTCTCTCTGACCCTCCCCCATTCATGCTCTGTCTCTCTCTGTCTCAAAAATAAATAAACGTTAAAAATTAAAAAAAAAAAAAAGGGAAGGGGACAAAACATAAGAGATTCTTAAATATGGAGAACAGAGGGTTACTGGAGGGCTGTGGGGGGGAGGCTAAATGGGTAAGGGGCATTAAGGAATCTTCTCCTGAAATCATTGTTGCACTATACGCTAACTTGGATGTAAATTTAAAAAATAAAATAAAATACAATAAAATATTTTAAAAAAAGAAAAAGTGCTTTGGAACTAGATAGAGGTAATGGTTGCATGGCACTGTAAATGTGCTAAATATCATTAATGGTGAATTTTATGTTATGTGTATTTACCACAATAAAAAATAGTAATAGGGAGTACAGAACATGGGGTGAGATAAGATTGGCTGTAATTGATAATTGTTCAAAAGTGAGTGATAAGAACATTGGGCTATATGTGTGCATTTATATACATTTATGTAACTTTCTAGGAAGTTTATGCAATAAGTGATGCCGTAGATGTATATTTATTAGCATGGGATGTCCACAACATGCTGAGTTTAGGGACTCAATTACAAAACTGAATACTGGGAATTTCCCCCAATGATGTGAAATTATATACCTAGATCTAAATGCACATATATGCATAAATAAAATGTTTGTGGGGTGCCTGGGTGGCTCTGTCAGTTAAGCATCCGACTCTTGATTTTGACTCAGGTCATGATCTCACAGTTTGTGAGTTCAAGCCCCACACCAGGCTTCTTGCTGACAGCATGGAGCATGGTTGGATAGATCTCCCCCTCTCTCTGCCCTTCTCCCATGCGTGCGCGCGCTCTCTCTCTCTCTCTCTCTCTCTCAAATAAATAAATAAACCTAAAAAATAAATAAAATGTTTGTAATTCTGTTCAGTAAAGAACATTTCAATTTCACAGCGATCATTTCTGGGTTAGTAGATTTGAGATTTTTCTCCCTTTTATCTATTTTTTCAGTATGGTTTACTCTTTTTTTTTTCCACCGGTATTTTTTATAAAAAAATAAAGCTTTTTTTCTTAAAAGGCAGAAATGCACTTCTAGAATCCTGATGGAATGGTCCTGGATAATGGCACATTCCTAACAAAAGCCACCTGGAACCTGGCACTTACTCCACCAATGACAATGGCTGTCTATGATGACCATCACCCCATGGAGGGGCAGAGGAGGGCCCAACTTTATTGTTGAACACCTCTGCCAATGACAACCCCAACGGTGACCCCCAGGCACTCTTTCTTGACCATATTCCTCCAGATTCATAGCCACCCTGTGAAGTCAGCTGGGCCAGGACCAAGGCTGTCCCTATTTCAGAGATGATGATGCTGAAGCCAGTGCCCACATACCACAGCTGAGAAACTGAGGCCGGACCCAGCCACATATGGACTCTTCCTTCTCCCAGGAATGATTCCTCATTAGTGGTTAGGACCCTGCTGCTGGGGGCTGAGGCCAGCCGCCTACCCAGGAGGTAAAGACCACTATACATTGATCTTGCATAAAGAAGCAAAACCCTAACACATGTAGTATTGCTCACAGCCAAGTGTTTCCAGCCCCTACTGCATTTCTTGTGAACAGCACCCACTGGAGGGCTAAATACGGTGACCACTGTTGGTGACTTAGCAACTGCCCATTCCTAAGGACACTGATGCTCCCTTGCGGTCTCTCTAGATTAGCTGCCTGGAGTTACCGTGAAGTCCCTCCTGATCTCCCACATTCCCGGTAATGCCCTTCAGAAGGACATGCTCTTCAAACTCGGCTCTGTGAGGATCCCCCTGCAACTTATCCGAATGGCCTGAAGGCTCCACACCCAGAAAGTATGAATGAAAGGAACCACTGTGTCTGGTCAAAGCACTGGACACCCTCTTCTACATTCATTCTTTCATCTATTCTTCCTCCCTCCATCCCTTGCTTTATCCACCCAACAAATAGTTGCTGCATGTCTACTCTGAGATGGGAGAGGCCTAGGCACCAGGATTATCAGGGAAGTCAGACATTAAACAGATAAGCACACAAGTGTATAATAACCACAGTGTGGTGAGCTCTACGAAGGAGAGGCACCAGGGGCTGGGAGAGCACCCGCTGCAGGTGGGAAGCAGCTGGGCTGGGCTGGGCTGGGCTGGAAGGTGTCCTACAGAAGAACACTCGTGACATAACAGCCATTCTGTATGTGCGTGACACTGCACAGTGTGTGGGGCTCACACCAGCTGTCTAACTGCCTAGGGGCTCTCGTTTCCCTTCTACAGACAGGAACCTGAGTTCCAGAGAGACAAAGGCAACAGAGGACAGCATTCAGCTGAGGAGAGGGAAAATCAGACCTTACCATGGCATCAAAGCCAGGCCTAACCAGTCACAGGCTTCCCTGGAGCCAGCAGGAGGTGCTAATATGATGGTGGGGCTCTAGGGCTTCTGTGGCCAGGCCCTGAAGGTGACTCTTCTGGCAGAGCTCACAAGACAGCTATGAATAGGAGCTCTCTGCAAAGGCAGAGCTGCCTCATCAATGACAAGATGTCTCATGGGCCAGTCTGGCCTCCCTACTTCTGGTATTTAACAGAGATGAGGAAAGACGGGTTCATTGTAGCTGCAACTCTTCCAAAGCAGGCATGGCACCATGACTCAAGAGCCTAATTAAAATGAAAACCCCATTCCTCAAGAGAGGCCGCCTCATCTCTGAGCAATCAAGTGTTTCCGATTGCCTTCTACAGAAAAATGTAAGTTAAGGTATGCTAGCAGGAGAGGAAAACCCACCACTCAGTCATCTAAAAGCAGAACTCGCCCACCAGGATCTCAGCTTGCAGTCTCTATCCTGGCCCTGCACGAACCCACTAAGAGGATTTCTTCTCTTTCTATAGAAGGCTGCGTCCCAGGCTACAGGAGCTGCCAACTCCTGTCGGGGCAGCCAGAGGTAGCCCACATTCAGCCTGGCTCTCAGGGCTTGTGGCTGCCTGTTGGGTCAGCTTCACTCTTCCCTGCTCCCATCTGGACTAACGTAGCCTACAAGCATGCAGCACTGTGCACACCAAACATCTGAGTGCTGGACAGAATGTTCTTTCTGCATCCAGGCATTAGGGGTACAGCTTTTGTTCTTTCCATGAGAGAAGAAAGGACCCCTAATGTGGGGGCCCCTGGAGAGCAATGCCAGCTAAACAGGCAAGAGCAAACCCAGACCAAGGCCTGTGAAGCCTTCCAGGGAGGTGGGGAACAGGGAGATCATGAAAATGGCCAGGCCCTGCCCCCTGTCCAGCCCTTGCCACCCTCAGGCTCAGCCTTGGTTTCAAAGCTAATGCTGACCTCGGGTGACAGCTCTGGACCAATGGTTCTTAACCCTTTTGCAGTAGAATCTACTTTTCAAATAGATGTCCTTCACCAGACACCACCAGAACAAGGGAAGCTACTTAGGCTGACAGAGTGGGAAGAGGCCAGCCCAGAGCCCCCCAACACTGGCCCAAGGTGCAGGAATTATGCCAAGGCCCTGGGCTGCCAGGGCCACTGTGCCCAGGTGTGCCACACGTGGACCGTGCTGCTGAGAGCCAGTCTCCATTGAGCCCAGCTCTTTCCATGCTCACAAGGCCCTCCCTGACAACTCAGCCACTTTTGAGGAGGCTCCAGAAGTTTCCATGACTCCTGCCTCTGCTTCCAGGGGACTTGTCTTGCCCCCCAATGATTCTCTTCCACAATTCATGGTTATCGCACCCACCTGTTGGCCTGGCCTCCCTTCAGAGCCGGGTGTGAGCTCACTGAGGCTCCTGGATCTGAGCTGGATATGGGCAAGGGGCAGCCACAGAACATGTAGAACCCATACAGCTGCTGTCTACCCTCTTGTTCTTTTTCCTGCTCCTGCTCCTGCTCCTGCTCCTGCTCCTGCTCCTGGTGGGGACAGTGAGGAGCCACTGGATAGAGGCTGGAGATGGTTAGGGTAGGGTCTACAGAAGAGGTCATATCTCAGAAGGATTTCAGAGGGGGCAGGATTTCTCCCTCACTAAACACATTCAGGTCGCCCTCAGGTATGACCCTGTCCCCTCTAGCCACACCTGATGGGACCAGGACTGGGTACCTGTTCCAAGCTGCTCTGGGGCCTCTCACCCAAAAATTTGAAACTGGGGCACAGAGACAGCAGCACAAAGCTGGGCACAGCCAGGGCAGGGCAGGCCCACTGGAAGAACAAGGTTATAGGAGGAACACAGAAGCCCACCTGCACAGGGGAAGAAAACAGAGGGGACACCAGAAAAAAGCCAGAAATGGGACAGTCAGAAGCAGCAGCTGCCGACACATTCGGTCCCTCTAGGATACACTCTGGGCATAACTCCCTACTTTTCCTTAGGATAGTTTGAGTGGGTTTTAATTCTCTGCCACTGACCCTGAATAGAAAATCATGACAAAATAATTTTTTTTAATGTATGTTTATTTTTGAGAGAGAGATAGAGTGTGAGCAGGGGAGGGGCAGAGAGAGAGGGAGACACAGAATCTGAAGCAGGCTCCAGGCTCCGAGCTTTCAGCACAGAGCCAGATGCTTGAACTCATAAGCTGTGCGATCATGACCTGAGCCAAAGTCGGACACTCAACTGACTGAGCCACCCAGGCTCCCCGACAGAATAATAATTAAAAATTAGTAAACAGGTCCCTGTCTACAAAGGTGCTTCCAGTGCAGTTAGGAGACGTCCCCACATGCATGAGACCATCACACACAGATCTGTTGCCAACTGGGGATATGGGCTGAAGAGCCAAGGAAAGCGGGTGGTAGTAATGACTGACATTGATCAACTGTACCACATGGTCCCCTCTCACCTAGAGTTGTTTTGTATTCTTTTATTATTGTTGTTCTTGTTATTTATCCTCATAACCATCTTGTGATACAGATATTATTCTTTCCTTTGAGAGGCAGGGAAATTGAGGCTTTGAAGGTCTCATCCAAAGTCACAAAGTGACTCAGAGCAAAGCCAGGATTCCAAATTTTCACCCCTTTTACTTATCCACACCCCTTCACAACACCATGCAATTGAGACTCAACAACTTCCTGGGAGTCCAGCAGAGCCCAGCCTTCCACATCTATATCCCAGAGTTCCTAGCCTTGACCTTTCAAAGTTTATCTCCAAATCAAATCTCAAACTGGCAAAGTAAGGTGCAGAAGGAACCCAGGAAGATGTCCCAGACAATGTGTCTTGGGCTTACATCACATGTCCTGACCTGGCCCCCTGAGCCCTCTGCCTTGGGAGCTAGTGACATAGTGAGCTGACAGCCTCACCTGTGTCCAAGCTTGGCACTCATGCCCACAGATACACAAGCAGGTTAATATCTAGATGGTAACAAAATATAAGCCTATGAATCTGATAATTACAAAGGAGAGTGCTATTATGTCCTTCAGTTACAAAGAAAGCAATTAGCAATCAAGGTAATTCCCTGGGCAGGAAAACAATGCTTAAAACCATCTTAATGGTAAGACTGTATCAAATGTAGACAGTGACTGTTTTGTCTACTTTTTAGTCAAATGACTATGACCTACTAACCCTCTTATGACGACCACCTCCCAATGCAAACACATTTCAGAATTCCTAGTTTCTGCTGAAATAAGAGGGGCATCTTTAGGCTGGCTCCTGGGCTTAGGAGGCAGGCAGAGGGTCTTAAAGGAAGGGCTGGAAGTCAGAACAGACGCAGCCTATCATCCTCACTGTGAAAATCCAACTCAATTTCTCTGAGGACTGAACATCAATCTCTTTAAATTCTGCACATACGTTCAAACTCGCCGGTGACCCATTTACCCTGAGCCTCTTTCAGCTAGCACTGATTTATATGAGTCCCTCGGGGGTAAGCTGCTGCCATCTGTGTGGGTCACAGGGTCACATCTAAATCCAAATTGTCAACACCCCCTACAGAACAAATACCATCACGTTGCTAAGTTCCCTTCTGGTGCCTCTTGCCCTTGTTACTTGAGAACTGACTCTAGCTCATGACCTGCTCTTTACCTTGCAGGGCCTCCTGGCAAGGCCAAACCAACAGGAGTCTCCATCCTTCCATGACCTTCTGAGCCATGCCACGCCCTGCTTCCTTATGAAGGGCCAGAATTTTCTCCCAGCTGAGGGATGCTAACTTCCTCTTTGTTTTTTTTCAGACTCTGAATAAAGCCCTGCCTTCTCTGCTGGAAGTACAGGTGTGCCCCCCTTTCTCAGTCACTGCATTCCTATTTCTAATTCCTTTCTACCCTCTTGAGCACCAGTGAGAGCACTGGTTCCCTTAAATAAACCTCATTCCAAAGCACTGTTAATTTTTTAGATGTGATAACTGTATTTGGGTTATGTTAAATTTTAAAGAATGAGTCCTTACTCTTTTAAAGGTGCATCCTGGAGCACATGGGTGGCTCAGCCAGTTGAGTGTCCAACTTCGGTTCAGGTTATGATCTCACAGTTCATGAGTTCAAGTCCACATCAGGCTCTCTGCTGTCAGTGTGGAGCCTGCTTTGGATCCTCTGTCCCCCTCTCTCTCTGCCCCTCCTCCACTTGTGCTCTCTCAAAAATAAAATAAAATAAGATAAAATAAAATAAAATAAAATAAAATAAAATAAAATAAAGGTACATCTGAAATATTGACAAATGGAATGACATAATGTCTGCAATTGGCTTCAAAATGACACAGGATGAGGGAAGAGGATGGAGGTAGAGACAAGGTTGAAGGACAGGTGTGTGGGTTCCTGAGACTCTTCTGTCCACTTCTCTTTATGTGTTAAATTTTCCATAACAACAAAAAGGTTTTACAAAATCCCCTCCCTGGGATTTTACAGCATCCTTGAGTCCAACTGTCCCACCTGAGCTTTTCTCTGCATCCTTTTCAATTGGCGCATGTTTACTGAGCAACTACTACACTCAAGGTATTGCTAAAGCTGCAGCATAAAATTGACTGGCCCTGCCAATGAGCCCTCAGAATGTTGTCCTGTCCTGCAGAGTCCTGTCCTTTGTTTTAACAAAGTCTCCAAAGCTTCATTTCTCCAACTGGGACTGATTTTTCTCTCCTCCAAGCCAAGGTGGACAGTCAGGGCCTCCCCTTCCCTGGCCACATGGAATGGAGTGAGCCCAGCTTCCTGTCCTGGCATCACTTAGGGGATACCGACTCCTGTTCTTCCCTCACTCCAACTGAATGAGGTGGCCCAGGTGTGGGGCAGGGCAGAGAAGAGTTTCAGAGAAAGAGAGGCTGACTCATCCACATTTTGGAGGGTTTGGGTGAGGTCAACCACTCTGTTTAGCAACTTGTGGACAAAGGACCAAGGGCCAGGACATGTCCTGCCTCCCTTCAGGACCAGAAGCATAGAGAGAAGTACTGAAACCACTAGAGGCTCAATGCATGGACATAGGACACAGCCTTGTCCAAAGAGCTCCAAATCAGAAACCAACTTCCTTTCCAAACTAGGCACAGATATGTTGATTTGTTAAGAAGTCTGTGCAGCATTCTCAGGGAAGTCTGAACTCACAGCCAAAGTGGGGAAGGAATTTCCACCATGAGCTGTTGACCTATCAACATGCAATTTGCTGCCCTCCCTCCCAGGTAATGTTAAATGTTTCTCCTGGGGCCACCATAGAAATGGAAGCCAGTCCCATCAGTCAGTAACACCCTTCACTACCATCAACTTCAATAACCAATAATTCACACCCATATTCCCATTCTCTCAGTTCAGTAAGGACCAGGAAGAGAATCTGATGAGTAAAGGGTATAGCACTCCCAATATAGATACAATCTCTCTTCTCAGGTAGAAAAAAGGCTGCACCTATGCCTGGAAAACAGGGGCCAAGAATTTGGATACGAATGCACCTGGTGATCACCTTACCCTGTCTCTTTTGCCTCTCTATATCCACTGCATTAAATAAAAATGTGGGTAAAACAGAACTAAATCCCCATTCAATGGAAACCAGGAAATTTGGAAATGGAGGAATCAAGCCAGCTGTGGCAAACAATGCAGGGAGTCTGAACAGATGATATTTCTTTCTTTTTTTTTTTTTAACATTTATTTATTTTTGAGACAGAGAGAATCAGAGTGGGAGCAGGGGAGGCTCAGAGAGAGAGGAAGACACAGAATCCAAAGCATGCTCCAGGCTCTGAGCTATCAGCCTGACGCAGGGCTCAAAACAATGAACCATGAGATCATGAGCTGAGCCAAAGTTAGATGCTTAACTGACTGAGACACCAAGGTGCCCCTGAACAGGTGACATTTCTTAACATGAGCATTGTGTGGAACACTTATTAAAAATGGGGATTCCAGAAAAACACAGGGGTTCCCAGGCACCACATGACCATGACATAAGAATCTTGGTGGTCCTCCCCTAAGACTTTTAACATGCTCATCCCAGGGTACTTTATGCCCACCTACCAAAGTTAAAGAGAAGTTACTCAGGTTTTGTGTGTGTGTGTGTGTGTGTGTGTGTGTGTGTGTGTGTGTGTGTGTTGTTTAATCAATGCCAGTCAATATTTTACTAACTTAATAAGCTCACAAGAGACCTCATTACACCTTCTGGCCAACTAGGCAGATAGGGATCTTCCTCTTTGGGACTGAGGGATCTGAGAGCTAATAACTTGAACGTGACTGCATTTTCCCTTTGTGCTAAAAAGGGCACAGCCCTGTCCCCACCCAATCTCTAGGGATTGAAGATGGAGGCAGTGGCCACAGAAGAACCCACCATGGCTCAGTACTTGCAGGCATTCTCCAAACATTATAGGACAACTCCATGCAACAAGACACCCTGCATTTGAGGAAGTCATTCCTTCAAATGGAAAGAGAAGAGTGTCGAGCAGTCCAGGAAGAGACCACCATTTCTCCAGGCCACTTGCATCCCAGCACACAAAGGCAGCAGGTTTTCCAGGAACTATTTACAGAGCCAGAACAAACCCACGTTCCCCAGGAATTTATTTCCACCTCTGGAGACCAGGGCAAACAGGGACAGAAAGAAAGCCTTTGAAGTCCTACCTTTTAGAGGATTTTCATTTTGGAGCAATTGGATGGCAGACTGCCCAGATACTCTTTAGGGTCAACCCCTAGGGCCAGCAGCCACCCATACCCCCCTCACCCCCTTGCTCAAATGCCAGCCTTGGTTGCTCTACAGGCAGAATCTGGGATGCCTGGGATAATTCCAAGCACTGGGCTGTGATGTCAGAATAGGGCTATGACATCAGTGTGTAGATAGGCCAGTCTGGGGAAGCTGGGTACAAGAGAGGGAGCCCCTGAGGGGCTGGACTAGCCCCCTAGAAGTAAGGGCAAGGGAGAGAGGTGGCTGGCTCTGTGGTCACTTATTGTTTCTCTCAGAGCCACACTGGGAGGCAGACCTGCAGATCTTCTAAAAATGATTCACAAGTACTGAGAGGTAAATTGCAAGCATGCTTGCCCATGCTTCCTTAGATAGCAACTTAGGAGCAGAGAAAGTGAACAACCATCCTCTAGCTCCCCCCTGCGTCAAGTGAAAAAATACTCTCTATTTTCTGACTGGGAGGTTCAACTTTGGACCCCACCCAGGGAGTCAGGAGCACAGCTCCCAAATGGGTTGAATATCATGGTCTCCCAGGATATAGTTAAATGCAGAGACATAAAATGCAAGACAATCCTTACATTTGAATTCCAGATACACAATAAATAAATTTTAGTATATGCCCCAACTATTGCACAGGACATACTTATATTAAAACATTATTTGTGAGGCATCTGGGTGGCTTAGTCGGTTAAGCATCCGACTTCGGCTCAGGTCATGATCTTGCAGTTTGTGGGCTCAAGCCCCACATCGGGCTCTGTGCTGACAGCTCAGAGCCTGGAGTCTGCTTTAGATTCTGTGTCTCCCTCTCTCTCTCTCTCTCTCTCTCTCTCTCTGACCCTCCCCTGCTCACACTCTCTTTCTCAAAAATAAACAAGCATTTTTTAAAAACACCATTATTTGCTGTGTATCTGAAGTTCAGATTAAACTAGGTGATCTGTATTTTATCTGCTAAATTTGGCACTCCTACCTAAGGAGATTTTTTTTTTTAATGCAGGTACCCTCCCCCCACCCTGCTCAGGACTGTTCTCATTCATTCAGATTTATCAGGGCAGGGAGGCCTGGGAACCTGTATTCTTTTAAAGCTGCCAAGATGGCTATTATCAGTAACTACAGCTAATTGTTCTTGGGCATTTGCCAAGCCAAGTGCTAAGTTCTTTCCATGCATTACCTAATAAGTTAGTCCTCACAGCACCTCTAAGGGGTGGTTCTATTATTAAGTCCATTTGACAAAGGAGAGAATGAGGCAAAAGACAGCAAGCAACTTGCCTAAGGTCACACAGCTGGTAAGTAAGGTAGGTAGCCATGGTTTGAGCCCAGGGAGGCTGGCTCCCAGGGACTTAGAAATCTTTGAACTGGAAGGACCCTGGGAGGCACATAATAGAAGCCTCCAGTGAACTGACAAATGGGGAATCTGAGGCTCTGGGAAGCCCATATTCATATTAACCGCTAACTACTGTGTACACGGGGCTAAGCCAAGTTGCAGAGAGCAAGCATCTGGCCCCAGCAGGAGGCTGGCTCAGGGAAAGTTTCCAGAATGGTCTCTCCTTGAAGAAGAAGCAGATTTAAAGGGAAGCAAGGTGTGGGAAAAGGGCTGGGTGCTAGGGAAAAGGGTTTTGCAGGTAAGAGGTTCAGCATGCCTGGCAACAAGCAGTGTGCTGATGAAGAGAGGGGAAGCTGGGCAGGTCTGGAGGGCAGGGGAGAGCCAAAGAAGGAATACGAATCAAAATTGCATTTTGTTTCAAATTAGCCTGCAGCAAATTTTACTTTTTCGTCATACAGTTTTATGCATTTTAACACATGTGTAGATTCATTAAAACACCTCCACAACTAGGACATAGAGTAGTTCCATCACCCTCAAAACACTCCCTCATCCTGTAACTTTGTATCACACCCTCCCTCCACCCCTCACCATGGCAATCACGGATCTGTCCTTCATCTCTACAGTTTTTACCTTTTCCAGAATGTTATATAAATGGAGTCATACAACTTTTTGAGAATGGCTTCTTTCACTTGGCATAATGCCTTTGAGATTCATCCAAGTTGTTGCATGTCTGGGTAACTCATTCATTGTTATTGCTGAGTGGTACGCCATTATGTTGTGGACCTGAGTTTGTTCAGTCATTTACCCATTGAAAGACATTTGGGTAGTTTCCTGTACTTTGCCATTAAAACCAATGCTGTTCTGTATGCAGGCTGTTGAGTGAACCTAAGTTTCCATTTCTCTAGGATAAATATGCAGGGGTGTGACTGCTGGGTCATATGGTAATTGCATGTTTAGCATTGTAAGAAACTGCCAAACTATTTTCCAGGGTAGCTGTACCATCCAATATTCCCACCAGCAATGTATACGACAGATCCTTGCCAGCATTTGGTATCATCACTATTTTTTATTTTAGCTCATGTAATAAGTATGCAGTCATATATTATAATGATCTTAATTTGCATTTCTCTAATAGCTAATGATAATAATCACCTTTTCATGTATTTATTTGTCAACTTTATCTTCTCTTCAGTGAAATATCCGTTCATTTTTTTTCCCCATTTATAGTTAGATTGTCTTTTTATTGTTGACTTTTTAGATTTCTTTATATATTCTAGATACTAGTCCTCTGTTGGACAAGTAGTTTGCAAATATTTTCTCCCAGTCTGTACTTTGTCTTTCTATCCTTTTGATAGGGTCTTTTGCAATGCAAAAGTTTTCCAATTTGAATTCCAATTTATTAAGGTTTTCTTTTATGGAGTGTGCTTCTCATGTCTTAGACACGATCTCATCTCTGAGAACTCTTCATCTATCCCTACATCCCAAAGATATCCTATGTCGTTGAAAGTTTTACAGTTTTACATTTAAAACTATGCTCCATTTTGGATTAATTTCTGTATACTATATGGTGCTTCGGTTGAGGTTCATTTTTTTTGCCTATGGATGTCCAGTGACTCCAGCATAATTTGTTGAGAAGACTATTTTGCCTGCATGAAATTTCTTTAGTATCTCTGTCAAAAAATCAGTTTGGTGTATTTGTGTTTATTTCTGCTTTTTTAAAATTCTGTTAGTTTGTCTATAGGTCTCTGTTTCTCCACCAACATCATATTGTCTTGATCGTTCTAGCTATATAGTAAAGTCTTAGCATCGGGTAAAGAGATTTCTTCCAGTTTATTTTAATTCAAAATGTTTTTTGATTTTTTAATGTTTATTTATTTTTTTAACTTGTTTTATTTTTTATTTTTTAAAATTTACATCCAAATTAGTTAGCATATAGTGCAACGATGATTTCAGGAGTAGATTCCTTAGTGTCCCTTACCCAGTTAGCCCATCCCCCCTCCCACAACCCCTCCCGTAACCCTCAGTTTGTTCTCCATATTTATGAGTCTCTTCTGTTTTGCCCCCCCCCATTTTTATATTATTTGTTTCCCTTCCCTTATGTTCATCTGTTTTGTCTCTTAAAGTCCTCATATGAGTGAAGTCATATGATTTTTGTCTTTCTCTGACTAATTTCAGTTAGCATTTATACCCTCCAGTTCCATCCACATAGTTGCAAATGGCATGATTTCATTCTTTTTGATTGCCAAGTAATACTCCATTGTATGTATATATAGCACATCTTCTTTATCCATTCATCCATCGATGGACATTTGGGCTTTTTCCATATTTTGGCTATTGTTGCTAGGGCTGCTATAAACATGGGGGTGCATGTGTCCCTTCGAAACAGCACACCTGTATCCCTTGGATAAATGCCTAGTAGTGCAATTGCTGGGTTGTAGGGTAGCTCTATTTTTAGTTTTTTGAAGAACATCCATACTGTTTTCCAGAGTGGCTGCACCAGCTTGCATTCCCACCAACAATGCAAAAGAGATCCTCCTTCTCTGCATCCTCACCAACATCTGTTGTTGCATGAGTTGATAACATTAGCCATTCTGACAGGTGTAAGGTAATATCTCATTGTGGTTTTGATTTGTATTTCCCTGATGATGAGTGATGTTGACCATTTTTTCATGTGTTGGTTGGCCATCTGGATGTCTTCTTTGGAGATTTTTTTCAAAATGGTTTTAGCTGCTCTAGTTCCTTTGTGTTTCCATATAAAATTTAGAGTAAGTTAAAAAAATATCTTGCTAGGATTTTGATAGAAATTGTTTTAAACACATAGATCAATTTAGGGAAAACTCACATCTTTACTATGTTGAGTCTCCCAGTCCATGGATATGGTATGTCTTTCCATTTCTTCAGATATTTGATTTCTTTTCATAAGCATTTTGTAATTTTTAGCAAACAGATCCTGTACAAGTTTTGTTAGATTTATACTTAAGTATTTCATTCTGAGGAAATAATAAGTGGTATGGTGTTGGTTTTTTTAAGTTTAAGAGAGAGAGACAGACAGACAGACAGAACGAGCAGGAGAGGGGCAGAGAGAGAGGGAAAGAGAGAATCCCAAGCAGGCTCTTCACTGTCAGCTTGCAGCCGGACTCAGGGCCTGAACTCATGAACCATGAGATCATGACCTGAGCTGAAACCAAGAATCAGACAGTTAACCGACTGAGCCACCCAGGTGCCCCAATGGTATTGTGTTTTAAATTTCTGTTCCCATATGTTCTTTGCCAATATATAGGTATATGATTGATTTTTGTTTTTTGATCTTATATCCTACAACTTTCTTGAACTCACTTATTAGTTCTATGCACTTTGGGGAGTTATTTAGGTTTTTACTGTTGAGTTTTAAAATTCTTAACATAGTTTGGATACAAGTCTTATATTGAATATATGATTTGCTAGTCTATAGCTTAACTTTTTTGGTCTCTTTGCAGTGTCTTTTGCAGAGTAAAAGTTTTACATTCTTGATATATATCAACATATCAATTTTTTTCTTTTATTGATTATGCTTTTGATGTCATGTTTAAGAGATCATATTTAAGAACTTATTGCTTAATCTTAAGTCACAAAAGTTTTCTCCTATGTTTTCTTCTAAAAGTGTTATAGTTTTGTGTTTTATATTTTGAGTTAACCTTTATATGAGTAAGGCTTAGATCAAGATACTTTTTTAACATATAAATGTCTAATTGTTCCAACATTACTTGTTGAAAAGATTATCCTTTCTCAATTGAATACTGCTTTTGTAACTTTGTCAAAATCCTACTGCCCTTATTTGTGTAGGTCCACTTTTGGACTATTCTGTTCCATTAATATACGTGTCTCTTTGCCAACACAACACTATCTTCATTACAGTTCTTTATAGTAAGTCTTAAAATTGGGAAATTAATCCAACCTTATCCTTTTCAAAATTGTTTTAGATTCTCTAGTTCATTTGTCTTCCCATATAAATTTATAATAATCTTGTCTACAATGAAAAAAAATCTTGCTGGGATTTTTATTGGAATGGCATTAAATCTATTGATCAATTTGGGGAGGACTGACATCTTTGTCAGTCTGTTGAATCTTCTGATCCATGAGCATTGTATGTCTCTCCATTTATTTTGGTCTTTTATCTGCATTTTATAGTTTTTGGTACACAGACACTATATGTTTTGCAATATTTATACCTAAGTATTTCATGGGGGCACATTATAAATTTTAAAAATTTGGTTTCCAAAGGCTCACTGCTAGTACACAGAAATATATTGGGGCACCTCGGTGGCTCAGTCGGTTGAGTGTCCCAACTTTGTCTCAGGTCATGATCTCATGGTTTGTGGGTTCGAGCCCTATATTAGGCTCTGTGTTGACAGCTCAGAGACTGGAGCCTGCTTTGGATTCTGTGTGTCTCTCTCTCCCCATCCCTGCTCACACTCTGCCTCTCTCTCAAAAATAAATAAAACATTTAAAAAATTAAAAAAAAAGAAATACAA
Organism: Panthera onca; assembly: GCF_046562875.1. NCBI lineage: Eukaryota > Metazoa > Chordata > Mammalia > Carnivora > Felidae > Panthera > Panthera onca. The sequence goes on from NC_138350.1 coordinate 21,212,400, forward strand.
TTGACCTTTGTGTATTGATCCTGTATTCCATAGCTTTGCTAAACTCACTTATTCTAAGAGTATTCTTGTAGATTTCTTAGGATCTTCTATATAGCTATCTTGTCATTTGCAAATAGGGGTAAGTTTTTGTTTCTTCCTTTCTAATCTGAATGTCTTTGATTTTTTTTTCTTGCTTTATTATACTGGCTAGGACTTCTAGTATGAAGATGAATATGAGTTATGAGGATAGACATCCCTGCCTTGTTAATGATCCTAGGAGTCTTTCACCATTAAGTACAATGTAGGTTTTTTAAAGTTGCTCTTAATCAGGTGGAAGAATTCCTTCACTTGGAGCAATTCCCAGTTTGCTGAATGTTTTTACCATGAATGATACTGAATTTTTTCAAGTGCTTTTTCTGAATCAATAGACATGATCATGTAGTCTTTATTCGGACCATTAAGATGGTGATTACATCGATTGATTTTCAAATACTGAATCCATATTGCACAGCTAGTATGAATCCCACTCAATCATTGTGTATTATTCTACTTATATATTGCTATATTCAAATTACTAATAGTTTGTTGAGGACTTTATCATCTGTGTTCATGAGAAATATTGGTCTGAGGTTTCCTTGTACTATCTTTGTCCAGTTTGATATCAGGGTAATGCTGTCCTCATAAAATGAGGACAGATTAATGCAAATGGTGTTATTCCTTTTTCAAATGTTTGATAGAACTCGCCAATGAAATCACCTGGGCCTGAAGATCTCTTTTTTTTTTCCTCAATGTTTATTTATTTTTGAGAGACAGAGAGAGACAGAGCATGATCGGGAAGGGGCAGAGGGGAGAGGAATACACAGAATCCGAAGCAGGCTCCAGATTCTGAGCTTTCAGAACAGAGCCTGATGCGGGGCTCAAACTCATGAACTGCGAGATCATGACCTGAGCTGAAGTCAGACACTTAACCAACTGAGCCACACAGGTGCCCCTTGATTTCTTTTTTTTTTTTTTCTTTTAAGCTTTTAAACTATGAATGCAATTTTTTTAATACTTAAAGGATTATTCAGATTATGTACTTGATCTTGGGTACATTCTGGAGTTTATGATTTTTGAAGAACCAGTTTATTTCATCTAAGTTGTCAGAATTGTGGGCAGAGTTACTTGTAGTATTCCTTTATTATTCTGTTATGTCTGCTAATTGCTTCTTTCATTCCCAATGTTGATACTTTGATATTTTCATTTTAGTAGGCAATTGACCTAGTTGGGTTCAAACCATAAGTTCTAATCAAACTCCTCCTGGTGATGGTTTCATTGTCAATTCCCCTTTCCATACCTTTGTAGTGCAGTGAATCGCTCCCTCATATATGCCAGCCAGTGGCCACTGGGACCTTGGTATTCACGTGGGTTTTAGGTCAGTTCTCAAAGTATGCAATTTAGGATCTGAATCATGCATGTGCAGCTTGGATGTGAACCTAGAAGTTCATAAACAACTTTATGGGGTCACTTTACCAAGCTCCTCTCTCTGTAATATCTTGGTGTTTCCCAGTTCCCAAGGGCTCTCTCTTTCTGTCCTCTGGCCCACAACTGGGGCTTAATTTACTTATCTCCCCTGCCCATTTCCCATAACTGCACCCACATCTGGGGCCAAGTGGATGGGAGGAGAAAGAGAAGACTGCAACAGGTCCTCACTCACCCTCTTGGGACCATAGCCCTTTCTACTGGAGAGGAGAGTTCCCCTCAGAGCTTGAGGGGCCTGCAGCTCCTGCTGCCACCATCACTGCCAGGAGAACTTTCCTGTTACTTGGGTCTGAACAAGAGGGCTTGTCCTGGAGCTCTCTCTGTCTGCTTACTCAGCGGTCTCCCCTGAGTCCAGACTGGAAAATACTGGAAGGAAAAAAGTTATAAATTCACCACCTGTTCAGTGTTAATTCAAATTATGGTCTTCTCCAATCTGCTTGTGGCTATTTAATATCTAGGGTGCTTAAACAGCTCCCCCACGCATTCTGTCCAGGTTTTCTAGCTGCACAAAGTGAAGTATTCTCATTTCATCCTACTCAGAACTGGAATTGGGCTGAACTGAATTTTAGAAGACTTACTCTGGCTGTTGGAGTCTCTCGAATCCACAGTCTGGGAACCCAGGTGGCCGAACCAAGGTAGAGGCCATACAGGTGAAGGACAGCAGGCAGATACAAAACTGTTCAGGGCTGGTGCTCACAGGATCTCATGACAGCTGAATTTGAGAGGTGAAGGAGGGCAGGAGTAAACAGGACACTCAGGTTTACTACTTGGCCAACTTCCAGATCTGGAAGATAACCTAAGACTACGATGAGGGCAGTTTCAAGGCAGTGGGCAGTGGGTCAGGTGGGGCAGTGGGAAGAAGCCAGGAGAGGAGTTGAGGCTACAGGAGAGAAAGAACAGCGGTGTAACCAGGTCCCTTTGGAGTCACACAGGGGTGCATGCAGGGAGGTTGCTAAGTCTGACGGCAGAGAGCTGAGGTGGTCCGGAAGGTGGGCTTTTTGGTTCTATGGAATGAGAAGGAGGCAAGGTCTTTTTCTGGAGTGTAGTGAGGATATGTAGAGTGGCAAGGACTTCCAAGAGTCACTAGAAGATAGGAAAGGAGGCTGTCAGGGGAACCCCTAGAAGGGCTGGCACTAATAAAGGCCCAGGAGAAGCCCTGGGTCTGAGGGTGTGCTATCTATATGGTTGGGAGGGATTGACCCTAAAGCTTGACTGTGTGGCATGTGTACCTTGGCTCAGCAAAGGGGCCCTACTAATGCTGCCTGAAGGCAGAATGTGCAGTACTGAAGGGTCATCACCAAAAGAGCAACAGCCTCACTGCTGTCAACTGAACAGCTACCACACTCAAGCTGCTGAGCTGAGCAGTTTGTGATATGATTTAATTTATTACTCTTGACAACTGTAAGTGGTCTTTATCAATAGACATGCTTTGAGGGTAAGGAAGCAGAGTCACAAAGTGGTCAAGCAACACTGCCAAAGTGACCCAGCTAGCAAGTGGCACAGCCAGGATTCAAGCCCAGGGTTATCCATTCCTGGGCTGCCACATGGTTAGGCAGAGGGTACGTGGGTGTGACAGAAGCTAGACAACCAGGTGAGGGAGGAAGACCCTTCCAAGGAGGAACTGAGAGATAGATACTGGGCCAGGCTAAGCAAGGGAGAAAAAAGGAAGAAGGCAGCTGCAGGAGGAGGAGCCAGGGTCTAGAAGGGAACTGGGAGGGTAGCTACTATGGCAACCAGAAAAGGGCCAGCCTCTGACTTCAAATTACTGAGCCAGAGCCCCAGGGTCCAGAGGTAGTTGTGTCGGGGAGGCGGAAATCTGAAGATGAAAGAGTGTGCCAATCAGAGGGCAAGGCCCAGGAGCTTGAGGACAAGCTCCACATCCAAGCTCCGTGTTGGACCTGAGGGCTGAGATGGTGGAAAGCAATCCCAGCAGGGGCACCAAGATGCCAGGATTTGGATGAATGACGGCCTTGGGGAGGTGAATGCTGGAGATGGGCATGACCCTGGTCCTAGTCCCCAGCCCCTCTCAGACCTAGGGGGCTGCCTAGATGTAAGTTCATTTTCCTGATTGTGTTCTTCTCCCTGGAGGTACCACATCTGATGAACCCACAGGGACCTTTTTAAAAAGATGAGTGATTGAGGGGCGACTGGGTGGCTCAGTCGGTTAAACGTCTGACTTCGGCTTAGGTCATATCTCACGGTTTGTGAGTTCGAGCCCCATAACAGGCTCTGTGCTGACAGCTCGCAGCTCGCAGCTTGGAGCCTGGAGCTTGCTCCCTATTCTGTGTCTCCTTCTCTCTCTGCCCCTCCCCCACTTGTGCTCTGTCTCTCTCTATCAAAAATAAATAAATGTAAAAAAAAATAAAAAAATAAAAAGATGAGTGATGGAGCAAAGGCGCATGTGCAAGCCAGCCCTAGCAGGCCCAGCACAACCTCAGAAGATCCAGCCACTAGATGGCAGCTGTAAACATCAGATAAAGCCTTCCATAGTCAAAGGATACCTGCATTTAGAAGCTACTAAAAGAGCAGATCATCCAGTCCTGGGGTTGCCTGATTCCACATCAGAATATCAAGAAGACTCCATGCCCTTCCTTACACAGATTCTTCTAGCAACACACAAGAAAAGGCTTGTGAATCTGAGATGAAGGAAAGACTCTCCTGAAACACTGGTGAGCTCTGCTCTTTCTGGTGACATGGGGCTCTGCCCATCTCCAGCCCGGCCAGAAGGTCCCCTGATCAGCTGCCCAGGACATCACCTGAGGCCCCAGCCACCAGCCTCCTAGAGCTCCATGTGCTCACTCTTCCCAGGCTCCCCTCATCTGGCATGCTGCCTGAGGCGGGAAGCCTGACCATTCACTAGCTGCAGCCTATGCAGGCGTAGATGTTGTCTTGAGCATTCCATGGCAACTGGGCAGAGGCCCACAGGAGTACACAAGCAGGATGATCCCAGATTGGGGTTTGGCAGGTGGATATGCTGAAAGGTCAAGAGGCCAACAAGGGCCTGGCAAGGAAGGGGCTTCATGGGAGACCCATGGGAAAGGCTGCACAGCGGGAAGGGTGGGTGGACAGAAGAAGGCAGGGGGGTCAAAGGACAAGGGTCTTCGGGAGCTTGAAGACAGATGTGGGGACGATCAGTAATGGGGACAGCAAGATATGGTCAGCAATGACAAAACAATGGAAGACTTGTGAGGGGTAGGGGGAAAGGGGACAGTCCTAAGAGATGGCCAAAGATGATGCTAGAACTTGCAACCTTCAGTGAAGTTGCAGGAGATAAGGGTGAGCAGCAGGAGCCCTGCATGCAGAGCAGCTCCACGTAAAAGAGTCAGGCACTTCTGGGGCAGGCCACCACCTGACACAGGCTTCCCTGAAGCTGAAAAAGAGCCTCCAAGAAAGAACAAAGGACAGGGGGAGGGGAGCAGGGTATGTCACAGGGTGCGGTGTAAGTGAGGGGCACAGAGAGAAGGCTAGGGAGGGAAGAGCCCTCCAGCACAAAGGAGAAACAGAGGACAGTGGCTGAGGATAGCAGGGACAGGTGGGTTCATTTCTTCCTAAGAAGCAGTAAGGACAATAAATAAGGAAAAGAGAACTCCATTTAAAACAAGCCAATAAGTTTTGTTGGTTGCTTCCTTTGCTGTGCAGAAGCTTTTTATCTTTATAAGGTCCCAGTAGTTCATTTTTGCTTTTAATTCCCTTGCCTTTGGGGACGTGTCAAGTAAGAAATTGCTACAGCTGAGGTCAGAGAGGTCTTTTCCTGCTGTCTCCTCTAGGGTTTTGATGGTTTCCTATCTCATCTTCAGGTCCTTTATCCATTTTGAGTTTATTTTTGTGAATGGTGTGAGAAAGTGGTCTAGTTTCAATCTTCTGCATGTTGCTGTCCAGTTCTCCCAGCACCATTTGTTAAAGAGACTGTCTTTTTTCCATTGGATATTCTTTCCTGCTTTGTCAAAGATTAGTTGGCCATATGTTTGTGGGTCTAGTTCTGGGGTTTCTATTCTATTCCATTGGTCTATGTGTCTGTTTTTGTGCCAATACCATGCTGTCTTGATGATTACAGCTTTGTAGTAGAGGCTAAAGTCTGGGATTGTGATACCTCCTGCTTTGGTCTTCTTCTTCAAAATTACTTTGGCTATTCAGGGCCTTTTGTGGTTCCATATGAATTTTAGGATTGCTTGTTCTAGTTTCGAGAAGAATGCTGGTGCAATTTTGATTGGGATTGCATTGAATGTGTAGATAGCTTTGGAAGCGTCTGCACAGCAAAGGAAACAACCAACAAAACTAAAAGGCAACCAATGGAATGGGAAAAGATATTTGCAAATGACATATCAAACAAAGGGTTAGTATCCAAAATCTATAAAGAGCTCACCAAACTCCACACCCGAAAAACAAATAAGCCAGTAAAGAAATGGGCAGAAGACATGAATAGACACTTCTCTAAAGAAGACATCCGGATGGCCAACAGGCACATGAAAAGATGCTCAACGTCGCTCCTCATCAGGGAAATACAAATCAAAACCACACTCAGATATCACCTCACGCCAGTCAGAGTGGCCAAAATGAACAAATCAGGAGACTATAGATGCTGGAGAGGATGTGGAGAAACGGGAACCCTCCTGCACTGTTGGTGGGAATGCAAACTGGTGCAGCCGCTCTGGAAAACAGTGTGGAGGTTCCTCAAAAAGTTAAAAATAGACCTACCCTATGACCCAGCAATAGCACTGCTAGGAATTTACCCAAGGGATACGGAAGTTACTGATGCATAGGGGCACTTGTACTCCAATGTTTATAGCAGTACTCTCAACAATAGCCAAATTATGGAAAGAGCCTAAATGTCCATCAACTGATGAATGGATAAAGAAATTGTGGTTTATATACACAATGGAGTACTACATGGCAATGAGAAAGAATGAAATATGGCCCTTTGTAGCAATGTGGATGGAACTGGAGAGTGTGATGCTAAGTGAAATAAGTCATACAGAGAAAGACAGATACCATATGGTTTCACTCTTATGCGGATCTTGAGAAACTTAACAGAAACCCATGGGGGAGGGGAAGAAAAAAAAAAAAGAGGTTAGAGTGGGAGAGAGCCAAAGCATAAGAGACTCTTAAAAACTGAGAACAAACTGAGGGTTGATGGGGGGTGGGAGGGAGGGGAGGGTGGGTGATGGGTATTGAGGAGGGCACCTTTTGGGATGAGCACTGGGTGTTGTATGGAAACCAATTTGACAATAAATTTCATATGTTGACTAAATAGATAGATAGATAAATAAATAAATAAATAAATAAATAAATAAATAAATAAATAAATAAAACAAGCCAATAAAAACAAGGTAGTTGCCTGGGCGCCTGGGTGGCTTATTCAGTTAAGCATCTGACTCTTGATCTTGGCTTAGTTCATGATCTCGCAGTTTGTGGGATCGAGCCCTGCACCAGCATAGATGCTGCTTAGGATTCTCTCTCTGCCCCTCTCCCTCTCTCTGCCCCTCTCCCTCTTGTGCTCTCTCTCTCAAAATAAATAAATAAACTTAAAAATAATTTTTTAAAAACCAAGGTAGTTGCCAAAATGAGCACTGCCCTCGACAGAGATTTTGCAAGGCATGGACATGGAGGACTGTAACAGCATCTCTGGGTCCTGTGGATGAGATGCCACAGTAGCTGCATGCCACCAGGGCAGGCAATCCCAGCCCTAGCAAGAACTGGTCCTGTAGGGTCTTGGCCTTCTGACCTCATCCCTTGAGGCATTTTTAGAAGTTACAGTCAGCCTTGGGGCCCGGCTGCCTATAGCACAGCAGGCCAAAGGGACCAGGTATAGCAGCCAGAAGGCCAGGACCCAATGGGAAAGCAAAGGCTGGAGAGAAGTGAACCATGTGGCCTGGAGTCAGCGAGGGGCAGGGCTCAGAGTACACCATCAGGGTGGACCCCACATCCATGCCTGCTGTTGCTCTCAGTTCAAGTGTCCTCCTGACGGTGGCCCTGTTCTGTAATCCTTCCTTCCACTGTTCCCTTGTGAAAGGCTCCTCAACCTGCCCCATCTGATAGGGGTGCTCAGCTTGCCTCTCTCATCCTATATCCTCTGTCCCCTCCTTTGGGAGTACTGGCCTAGGCTGGGCTGCCACTTAATCCAATGCCAGCTCCCTTTTCCCACAATGGGTTCTGGGGCATGTATCCCTGTGTCCTTGGCCTCCTTCTCACTCTGCCTTCAGGCATAGCTCATCTCAACCTCCAATGGGTCAGGGACACCATGGCTGCCTACTCTCAACCCCAGTCAGAGAGCTCCTCCAAGGCTGGGTCCAAGCCTGTGCCTGCTCATCTCTGACTTCCCCACACATGGCCCAGCCCCCAGTGTAAGAGCCTTCACTAAGCAAAAAGGAAGAAATCTAACATTGATTGGAGAAAAGACCATTGGATTTTAGGGCATTTGACAGGACATGATGCTTCAGTGCTTCCAAATCCTTATGATAATTTGAAACATGTGTAAGTAATTTGCAGGCAAATAGGACCTTGCCCAGGAAAAGCCCAATGATAGCTGTTAGCCAAACCCTTTTTCAAAGGGGTCCAAATAACTGAAGTATTCAAATCTTCTGATGCAAGGTCCCTGGGCAAAAAGTTCATTCTGCTGTATGGGGGATTCTGCCACTGACCAAAGGTGCTCAGGCCTCCTGGGACGGGCACGTGGCTTCTGTGCTCTGGCTGCTGAACCAGTCAGTCCTCCTGGCTAAACTCTCCCTTCAGGAGCCCTGTGCACACAGCCAGATGGAGGCCCTAGCCCCAGATATTCCCAAGCCCACCCCTACCAGACTGTTCTCAAACCTCCCCTTGGTGACTGCCAGGCTGAGGGACGATGCAGCCCAAATGCATGCCGTGTCCCCAGCCACAGAGAACCCCCACAGTCCCTGAACACATCCTCTCCTCTGCTCCAGACATTCCCACTGCCTGGATAGTCTTCCTTCTTCCCTTCTCTCCTCACCTCCATCTCCATATTTCAAGCTCTTCTCTGTCCCTCAAAACCCAGCTCAGGTCTCAGCTCCTACAAGTAACCTTCCCTGACTTTGTTCCCCTCTCCCACCCATCCCAGTGGTGACAGCCTCCTACCTTACACTGTGCTAACTCACCTGCAAATTACTCTAACCTCCATGGGAACTGTCACGCCTCGTTCATAAAGTTTGAGTTCATGTAGGACTGTGCCATTTGAATGACATCCATTCCCTCTGAAATGTTAATATACAAGAGCACATACTGTGCAGAGGTCTATTAGGGGTTATTTTTTATATAATAAAAATTATTGTGGCCTGGAAATAGGTGGTTCCCTCCTTTTGCCCATTTTAATCTTTTTTTTTTTTTTTTTTTTTTTTTTTTTTAAGTAGGCTCCATGCCCAGCATGGGGCTTGAACTTACAACTCTGAAATTGAGAGGTGCGTGCTCTACTGACTGAACCAGCCAGGTGCCCCCAACTTTTGCTCATTTTAGACAACTGGCAGGTTAAAGCCAGAAATATAAAACTGGAAGAATATTCCAATATACCAATATACTCAAGAATACAATATTCCAATATACTCAAGAATATTTACAAAGATAGCAAATAAAAATATAGATTAATATTTTTAAAAACTGGAAGAGCTCAAAAGGCCAAGTTTCAGGTGCCCAAGAGATCAGTTACTTCTACAGAGAGCAAGGGAAGATATGCACAGCTGAGGGGTGGGCTCCAGGAGTGTGTCCAGGTCCTGGGCTCTGCAGAAGGTCCACAGCTAGGGCAGGGCTGGCAGGGGAAGGGCCACTGTCACAGCACCCAGACTCCTGACTGACACAGACACTCCTTTTGGAGGTGCAGGCATACCCTCAAGGTGATCATGACTCGTCCCTCTGCATCCACCAGTGACATGTCCCCACCCAGAGGGGAGGGCAGCTGCCTTCTCAGAGATGCAGCCCCCTGGGGCTGCTGTGCCACATTTCATGCTGTTGGAGGTAGGTCATTTTAAGACAGTGAAAGAATATTTTTCCCCTTCCCTTTTCAAACACCCTGGGGTGCTTGACCTTCTGCGGTTGATTCTGTCATATCACTTACTACCAGCTGTGGGCAGGATGATTTATGAGTGCTGGGGCACACTCCCCAACAACAGTGCTGGGATGAGTGGAATTACTAACACCCATAGCAGTACACACCTCCCATGTGTTGTCACATAATCCTCCTGGCAACTGAGCAGGAGTGCCGAAGATGAGGAATCTGGAACTCAGAAATATTCACTGGTTTGACCAAGGCCCCAGGGCTGGATGGGAGCTCACAGAAAAGCCTTGCCAACCACCCATTTTATAGATAGAGTGAGGTCCCAAGGGACACAGTGACTTGCCCAAGGTCAGATCTGACCCTCCTTGACTCAGCACCCTGTCCATAGTACCACAGAACATTCTACCAAATTTGGAAAGTGAATGGCAAAAGAAACACAAAGTAGCCCAGAAAGACAACCTTGGAGTCATGAAGTACCCTTGGGACCCCCAGCCCCAGCCCAGCTCTGTGCTGGAACCTCCCATCATGTCCCCTACCAACACTTTCCCTTTTGTAGTCCACTGATTTGTTTCCCAGACTAAGCAGAAATCGGTCTCACCCCTTTTTCCACTGGTTCTGCTTATGTCTTCCAGTGCCACAAAAACAAAAGCAAAAACAGAAACACAGGTCTGCATCCTTGTTCACATTCTCTGACACTTCAAAATTTCAATATGAGTAGGCTCTACCTGGCCTTCCCTTCTCCAGATTAAACGTCATCAGTTCCTTCATCTGTTCTAGTGGTGACAGGTATAGAGAAACCACAACACCCCAATCCCCCTCTCCAAGGACGATTCTAGCATGGACAAGGGTGTCCTGGCTGCTCTGCACACTGGCCCCACAACAGATCCTCCAGTGCCAAGCCCAGTGGTGGGCCCTGAGGTCACCATGGAAACAAGATACACAGGATCTCTCTGCCCTGGAGGAACTAAGGTTTTATGAAAAGGATGGATAATAAGTAAATAAACAAGTCAGTCAACTAATAATGAAAAATTGCAGTGGAGAAAATAACAAGGATTCTGTCATGAAGCTGTCCTAAGAAGGGAACAACTTAAAACACTCTTAAGTGTTATTAAGCTGAGACCTGAAGGATGAAAGCCAGGCAGGCCAAGAGTAGGAGCAGGAGTGTTCTAGGCAGAGAAGGCCAACGAGTACAAAGGTCCTGAGGCAGGAGCTGAGTATAGTGAGGAGGGAGACAGGTGGGGAAGGAGGCCATAGACTGTCATACAGCATAAGGAGCTCAGATTTTACCCTAAGAGCACTGACAAGCCACCTGAGATTACTGTGTGTGTGTGGTAAAATATACATAACATTTAACATTTTAAACATTTTACGTATATAATTCAGTGATATTTAGTACATTCACAATGTTGTGCAACCATCACAACATTTTCACTACCCAAAAAGAAATCCTGTACCCACTAAGCAGACACTTCTCAACCTCTTTCCCCAGTTCCTGGCAACCACTACTCTGCTTTCTGTCTCTCTGGACTTGCCTATTGTGGACATTTCATGTGAACAGAATCATAAAACATATGGCCTTCTGTATCTGTCTTCTTAACGTGTGTTCAAGGTTCATCCATGTCATAGCATGCATTAGTACTTCATCCCTTTTCCTTGCTCAGTAATATTCCACTGAATGGACATAGCACACTTATTCATTCATTCATCTGATGATGGACATTTGGGCTATATTCACCTTTTGGCTCTTGTGGATAGTGATGCTATTAACATTCATGTACAAGTTTTTGTTTGAAAACATGTTTTCAGTTCTTTTTTGCTTGAAAACGTGTTTTCAGTTCTTTCAGTGTTCAGTTCTTTCCACTGAATGGAGTGGAAGTGCTAGGATCATAGAGGTAATTATGCTTAACTCAGTGAGAAAGCACTAGAACATTTTCCATAGTAGCTGCACTATTTTACATTCCTACTGGCAATGTATGAGGGTTCCTATCTTCCATATCCCTGTCAATGCTTACTTTCCATTGTTTTGTTGCTGGGTTTTTGTTTTTGTTTTGATAATAGCCATCCTAATAGGTGTGAAGTGGTATTTCCTGATTCAGATTTTCATTTTCTTAATGGCTAACAATGTTGATTATCTTTTCATGTGTTTATTGGCCATTTGTGTCTTCTTTGAGGAAATGTCTATTGAAGTACTCTGCCCACTAATATTCTGGATACTAGCCTCATCAAAAACATGTTTTGCAAATATTCTCTCCCATTCTGTGAGTTGTCTTTTTCCTTTCTTAATAAATGTCCTTAGATGCACAAAAGTTTTAAATTTTGATAAAGTGTAATTTATGTATTTTTTTTTTTTTGTCTTTGGCTGCCTGTGCTTTTGGTGTTATATCTAAACAACCACTGCCAAACCCAAGATCATGAAAATTTACTCCTTTCTCTTCCTTCGGGTATTATGGTTTTGGCCCTTATATTTAGGTCTTTGATGCATTTGAGTTAAGTCTTTGTATATGGAGTGAGGTAGGAGTCTAACTTCATTCTTTTACATGTGGACATCCAGCCATCTCAGCACCTTTGTTGAAGAGACTATCCTTTCTCCATTGAATGACCTTGGTACTCTTGCTGAAAATCCATTGATCATAGATGTATAGTTTATTTCTAGACTCTTAATTTTATTTCATTCATCTGTATGTCTGTCCTTAGGTCAGTACCATACTGTTTTGATTTATAGTAAACTAGCTTTATAGTAAGTTTTGAAATTGAAAAGAGTTCTCTTAACTTTGTCTTCCTTTCCAAGATTGTTTTGGCTACTTTGGGTTCCCTGGAATGTTTTTTTCTACCTCTAAGAAAAAAGGTCATTGTAATTTTGATATGGATTATACTGAATCTATACATTGCTTTGGGTTGTATTGTTGTCTTAGTAATATTAAGTCTTCCAATCCATGAACACAGATGTCTTTCCATTTATTTAGGTTTTCATTAATTTCTTTCAGTAATTTTTTTAATTTAAAAATTTTTTAAGTTTTCAGTGAAATTTCATATCCTTGGTTAAATTTACTCTTCAGAATTTATTTGTGATGATACTTAAAGGAAATTGTTTTCTTAATCTCTTTTTTGTGGATTGTTCATTGTGGGTATATAGAAATATAAGTGATATTTGTTGATCTTGTGCCCTGCAGCTTTGCTGAATTTGTTTATTAGCTCTCATAGGGTTTTTCTGTGGATTCTTTGGCATTTTCTATATGTAGAATTGTATCATCTATGTGCCAATAGAAAGTTTTACTTCTTCCTTTCCAATTTTTCCTTTTGTTTCCTTTTCTTGTCTAGAACTTCAAGTACAATGTTAAATAGTCATGGTGAAAATGGGGATCCTTGTCTTGTTCCTGATCTTAGGGGAAAACTTCAGTTTTTTACCATTGAATATGATGCCAGCTGTGGGTTTTTCATAAATGGCCTTCATCATATTTGATGTTTTTATCAAGAAAGGGTGTTAGATTTTGTCAAATCCTTTTTCTGCATCAATTGAGATGATCACATAAGTGAGGATTTTTTCCTTCAATCAGTGAAGTATACTATATTGATTGGTTTCTTATGTTGAACTGCCCTTGTAACTCCTGGGATAAATCCCACATGGTCATGGTGTATAATCCTTTTGATATGCTGTTGGATTTTGTTTGCCAGTATTGTGTTGAGGAGTTGAGGGGTTGAGATGTTGAATCTATATTCATAAGGGATAATGGTCTATAGTTTTCCTTTCTTGTGATGCCTTTGTTTGGCTTTGGTATAGGGGCAGACTCACAGAATAAGTTAGAAAGTGTTTCCCTCCCCTTAATTTTTTTGGAAGAGTTTGAGAAAGACTGGTATTAATTCTTCTTTAAGTGTTTAGTAGTGGGGCGCCTGGGTGGCTCAGTCAGTTAAGCGTCTGACTTCGGCTCAGGTCATGATCTCACGGTCCGTGGGTTCGAGCCCCGCATCGGGCTCTGTGCTGACAGCTTAGAGCCTGGAGCCTGCTTCCGATTCTGTGTCTCCCTCTCTCTGACCCTCCCCTGTTCATGCTCTGTCTCTCTCTGTCTCAAAAATAAATAAATGTTAAAAAAAAATTTAAAAAAATGTTTAGTAGAATTCATCAGTGAAACCATCTAGTCCTGGGCTTTTCTTTGTTGGGAGACTTTTGAGGACTGATTCAATCTCTTATTACAGAACTGCTAAGATTTTCTATTTCTTCTTTAGTTGGTTTAGTAACTTGTGTGTTTCTAGGAATTTGTCCATTTCATCTATGTAGTCTAATTTATTGGTGTACAATTGTTCATAGTATTGTTTTATAATCCCTTTTATTTCTGTAATGTCAGCAGTAATGTCCTCACTTTCATTTCTGATTTTAGTAATTTGAGTCTTCTCTCTTTTTTTCCTAGTCAGTCTAGTGGAAGGTTTGCCAACTTTGTTGATCACCTTAAAGAAGCAACTTTTAGTTTCATTGATTTTTTTTATTATTTTTCTATTCTCTATTTCATTTATCTCAACTCTGATATTTGTTGTTTCCTTCCTTCTACTAGTTTTGGGTTTAGTTTGGTCTTCCTTAAAATGTAAGATGTAAAGCTTGATTACTGATTTGAGATTTTCTGTCTTTTTTAATGTATATTTTATAGCTATAAATTTCCCTCTGAGAACTGCTTTTGCTGTATCCCACAAATTATGGTATTTTGTGTTTTCACTTTCATGCTTCTCAAAGTATTTTTTTAATTTCCCTTGTGATTTCATTTTTGAATCAAGGGTTGTTCAAGAGTGTGTTATTTAATATCTACATATTTTTAATTTTCTTCTGTAATTGATTTCTAGTTTCATTTCACTGTGGTTAGAAAAGATACTTTGTATGATTTCAATCTTCTTAAACTTATTGAGACTTGTTTTGTGGCCTAACATTTAGTGTATCATGGAGAACTTTCTACATGCACTTGAGAAGAGTATGTGTGTCCCACTGTTGTTGGGTGAGTGTTCTGTATATGTTTGTTAAGTCTAGTTGGTTTATAGCACTCAAGAGGTGTAAGTAATGCAGTGATATGATCAGATTCCCACTTTTTAACATGTCATTTTGCCTGCTGTTTGGGGAACTGACTGAAAGCAGGAAGACAGTGAGGAGGTTTTCAGACATTCAGGTAAGAGGGGATGGTGCCTGGACTGGGGTTGTGAGGGGTGGCAGAAAAGCTAGAGAGTAGGCTTCCTGATGGATGAGAGATAGTCCATAGCCTAGGAAGGGACAGATAGGCCTTGGGATGACCTGAAGGGGGTCCATCTGGAGCACCATCTATGCCCTTGACCCAGCTGGTAGCTATGAGCCAGAGTCAAGGAGAACCACACTAGGCTGTCTTCCCTTATTTGGGGTTACCTGAATCTGACCCCATGTGAAAAGTTGCAAACCACAACTCTTTAACATCAGCCTGAGAACTGTGGGAGAAAGATATTGCCTTGCAGAGATGCCACCACAAGAACTCTTTTTCAAGAAATAATCAGGTAACCCCAACCTTTTTATAAAAGCACAGTACCTTTTTGAAGTCTTCACCTTCACATGCGTTAGTTCGTTTATGTTTCAAAACACCAAAAGGAGAGGAATCCTACCATTTCTCATTAACACAGAGCAAGTGCTACCTTGAATTGTACCTGAATGTTTGCCCTATGTTCCTACCCAGGAGGCTAACCCCTTGAGAACACAAGACATGTGCTATGTCTCCAGCCCCTGACCATGCCTAAGGGGTATGAAACGAAGGAAGGTGAGCCTGAGGCAACTCCCTCAGGGGTCTCAACCCTCTTAGAGGAAGTCCAGGCTTAGAAATTACTAGCACTTCCCAGCTGAGTTAACAAGTACTTCCACCCCAGGTGCAGAAGAAACTCTGTCCATTGGCTGTCCCAGGAAAATTGTTCCAGAATGATGAATCCAATAAATACTACCTGCTACGTTATTTTCAGAAGGTTCCTGGAATATGATTCAATTATTTTTTTCTTTTTTTTTTAATACGAAGTTTATTCATCAAATTGGTTTCCATACAACACCCAGTGCTCATCCCAACAGGTGCCCTCCTCAATACCCATCACCCACTTTCCTCTCCCTCCCACCCCCCATCAACCCTCAGTTTATTCTGTTTTTAAGAGTCTCTTTTTTTTTTTTTTTAATGTTTATTTATTTTTGAGACAGAGAGAGACAGAGCATGAATGGGGGAGGGTCAGAGAGAGGGAGACACAGAATCCGAAACAGGCCCCAGGCTCTGAGCTGTCAGCACAGAGCCCGATGCGGGGCTCGAACTCACGGACCGTGAGATCATGACCTGAGCCGAAGTCGGCCGCTTAACCGACTGAGCCACCCAGGTGCCCCTGTTTTTAAGAGTCTCTTATGGTTTGCCTCCCTCCCTCTGTAAATTTTCCCTCCTTCCCCTCCCCCATGGTCTTCCGTTAAGTTTCTCAGGATCCACATAAGAGTGAAAACATATGGTATTTGTCTTTCTCTGTATGACTTATTTCACTTAGCATTAGAACTCTCCAGTTCCACCCACGTTGCTACAAAAGGCCATATTTCATTCTTTCTCATTGCCAAGTAGTATTCCATTGTATATATAAACCACAACTTCTTCATCCATTCATCAGTTGATGGACATTTAGGCTCTTTCCATAATTTGGCTATTGTTGAAAGTGCTGCTATAAACATTGGGGTACAAGTGCCCCTATGCATCAGCACTCTTGTATCCCTTGGGTAAATTCCTAGAAGTGCTATTGCTAGATCATAGGGTAGGTCTATTTTTAATTTTTTGAGGAACCTCCACACTGTTTTCCAGAGCGGCTGCACCAGTTTGCATTCCCACCAACAGTGCAAGAGAGTTCCCATTTCTCCACATCCTCTCCGGCATCTATAGTCTCCTGATTTGTTCATTTTAGCCACTCTGACTGACATGAGGTGATATCTCAGTGTGGTTTTCATTTGTATTTCCCTGATGAGGAGTGACATTGAGCATCTTTTCATGTGCCTGTTGGCCATCTGGATGTCTTCTTTAGAGAAGTGTCTATTCATGTCTTCTGCCCATTTCTTCACTAGATTATTTTTTTTTTTCAGGTGTGGAGTTTGGTGAGTTCTTTATAGATTTTGGAAACTAGCCCTTTGTCCGATATGTCATTTGCATATATCTTTTCCCATTCCATCAGTTGCCTTTTAGTTTTGCTCATTGTTTCCTTTGCAGTGCAGAAGCTTTTTATCTTCATGAGGTCCCAATAGTTCATTTTTGCTTTTAATTCCCTTGCCTTTGGAGATGTGTCAAGTAAGAAATTGCTGTGGCTGAAGTCAGAGAGGTTTTTTCCTGCTTTCTCCTCTATGGTTTTGATGGTTTCCTGTCTCACATTCAGGTCCTTCATCCATTTTGAGTTTATTTTTGTGAATGGTGTAAGAAAGTGGTCTAGTTTCATTCCTCTGCATGTTGCTGCCCAGTTATCCCAGCACCATTTGTTAAAGAGACTGTCTTTTTTTCCATTGGATATTCTTTCCTGCTTTGTCAAAGATTAGTTGGCCATACTTTTGTGGGTCCAGTTCTGGAGTCTCTATTCTACTCCATTGGTCTATCTGTCTGTTTTTGTGCCAATGCCATGCTGTCTTGATGATTACAGCTTTGTAGTAGAGGCTAAAGTCTGGGATTGTGATGCCTCCTGCTTTGGTCTTCTTCTTCAATATTACTTTGGCTATTTGGGGTCTTTTGTGGTTCCATACAAATTTTAGGATTGCTTGTTCTAGCTTCAAGAAGAATGCTGGTGCAATTTTGATTGGGATTGCATTGAATATGTAGATTGCTTTGGGTAGTGTTGACATTTTAACAATATTTATTCTTCCAATCCATGAGCACGGAATGTTTTTCCATTTCTTCGTATCTTCTTCAATTTCCTTCATAAGCTTTCTATAGTTTTCAGCATACAGATCCTTTACATCTTGGGTTAGATTTATTCCTAGGTATTTTATGATTCTTGGTGCAATTGTGAATGGGATCAGTTTCTTTATTTGTCTTTCTGCTGCTTCATTATTACTGTATAAGAATGCAACTGATTTCTGTACATTAATTTTGTATCCTGCGACTTTGCTGAATTTATGAAACAATCATTTTAATTATTTCATTTTATTTTACTCATGAGAAGCTAGAAAGAGGAAACTCATTCTTCCATGACCATCAGTGTTCCTACACTTAGCCAATGGGTGTCTTGAGCCATGTCAT
This sequence comes from Panthera onca, assembly GCF_046562875.1. NCBI lineage: Eukaryota > Metazoa > Chordata > Mammalia > Carnivora > Felidae > Panthera > Panthera onca. The sequence continues at coordinate 21,230,127 of NC_138350.1, forward strand.
CCACACCACCAGCCACACCACCCACCATGTCATCCACCACAGTGGCTTTCCATAGACCTCCAAACAGAAAGCACAGGTCCTACTGGGGGTCCCAGCACAGCCCATGCCTGAAATGGCTCCAAAACCCTCCTTCACTGAGAAATGGAGTGGTATCTTGGGGATCCTGTGTCAAATTCAGCATCACTGTTGACACACCAGAGTCACATGAGTGATGATCCCAAGGAAAAATCACCGGGGGTAAGGGGGAATCCATGCTCCAAATATGTGAGACCAAAAGAGAAGGTCAGAATGATATTAAACAACCACCAATGTGCACTGAGAAGCTAGTGCTGGGGGAGACCCCAATACAATAGACCAGGTATGGGGCATGGTGACTGACATTACCAGTCCCTCTCATCCTGTTTTGTGCTAGAGGTCCTTCCATAGGACTCAATGTCTCCCCAACCAGCCTGTGAGATAATCCTGGAGCGGAGAGGCTGTGATTTGTTCTCACATGGAGCCCTGCCTTCCTAAAAGAACCCCACATAGGTCTGAGAAAACACACGCCATTTTGCTTTAACTTCAGAAGAGTTACAGCTTCCCAATATCTCCTCCCTGAGTGTGTGTGGACCTAGTTTTCACCCATCAGAAACATTTGCTATCACTCTGGGTGGACACGGCTATGGGAGGCAGACATTCTCACACACTGCTACAGTCATCTGATATTACAACCCCTATGGAAGTTAGCTTGACAATCTCTCAGAATTACAAAGGCACACTGCTATTAACCCAACAACCCTACTTTCTAGAATGTATACTTTATACTTTTACAAATGTGAAACAAAATGCAAGATTACTCATTGCAGTGCAGCATGTCATAGCAAAATAAACAACCTAAATGTTCATCAACAGGTTTTGGGTTAAATAAACTATGATACGTCCATACAACAAAGTACTATACTGCTGTAAAAACAAGGAGGAAGCTTTTTATGTACTGATAGGGAAGAAATTCCAAGATACATTGCTAAGTGGAAAGAAAGGAAGGTGGAAGACTGCATTTATTTTAAAATAAGTACCAATTTTAATAAATATGTAAAAGACACAAGGTAGCTCTGGTTGCCTCTGGGAGGGATAATAGGGTGGTTGGCTGGGAACAAGAGTCAAGGGCAGGTGTCACTGCATGTGCTTTTGAAACTTCTGGTTTATGAATCACATAAAGACATGACATATTAAAAAATAAATGCATGTATTAAACAATTAAATGTCTTGCTCAGGATATCTGAGCTTGTCTACCACCTCAGCAAAGACAACAGCTCTGGCTAAATAGCTTTCAATCTCCATAATGGGCCTGGGAAAAAGTCTGGCCCACAGCACAGGTACATGATCCTGGACTCCCACCTCTGCTGCTGCTTCTGGATCTCACTCACTGCAGCATCTGAAGGTTCTGTTAAAATCTAGGAACCATACTTGCCCAAAGAAAGATACACACAGCCCTCCTCATCACAAATATTTCTATCCCAAGACCTGTCCACCCAACCTTGACCACCTAAGCATCTCATTGCTGAGGACACACAGAGCTGAATGGGAAGGGTAAACACATATCCCAACCTTCCAGGGTTGGTCTGGACTAGCCTGGGTCTCCTGGTCACCACCACCCCCAAACACTTTCAAGTCCCACTCTCTCTGTATCCATGACACTGCATGTATACCCGCTCACCAAGTGCTCACTACCTGAGTGGCTGCTCATCATGCAGACAGCCTTGGCCTTGGCCAGCTCCAGGGCGGTGATCCACTGCTGCCGCTCTACCTCCGAGCTGGCCTTGAGGTGGTAGGTCCTTGCCCCACTGGTCAGCACGATACTGCAAGAGTCCTCCGTGTCAAAGTGCGCGGTGGACAGGTTGATGGTGCCACGACAGGTGTGGGCCATTTCACCCTGATTTCTGTAGGATGCAAGAGAAGGTATGGGGTGAGGCTCCCAAACTCAATACCTCTAGACTGCTCAAGGCAAATCCTCAGAACCTCAGACCCTTAGAACTGAGAGAGTCCCTGGAGTCAGAGCAGGGAGATAATGTCTGATGGGATTGACTGGTAGGGGCTTGGCTGAGGGGCGCTCAGTGGGGAGATAGCAAAGGGAGGAGGGCCCGCATTAGTGCCAACTGCAGGGCATGCTGGCTGTGGGTTAAGCCCTTGCAGACATGAGGAAATGGAGAAGGGTGACTGTCTAGAGACCTGTGAGGCAGCATAGACCACTAACTCCAACCCAGCCTCCTTCCACTAAGTCTCAGAACCACAGAGCTGGAGCAGGATGGCAAATACCACTGAAACTGAGATTAGAGACCCAGAACCCCAGAGGGTGGATTTGGAGGCACACCCTGCCAGGAGTGACCTAGGAACAGAGATCCACAGAGCAAGGATGCCACCACACTCTTCTGGCCCCACAACAAATGGGAAGAAGGCAATGGCGGGACTAACACAGTGCTGCCTCATGACGGACATGACCTTAAAACCTTTGCTGGTTATAAGATTATGGAGCTAATGGTACCAAAGCAAGGGGAAATGGAAGTGACTGAAGTGCAGGCCATTTCCAACTGTGACCAATGTCTAAAAACAGATCCAACCATCATGACTGGATCTACCTAACTTAGTCCTTCACATACTTAAAGGAAATTTGGAACCATCACAACATACCAAATCTCTTTTCACAGAGAGTATTGGAAAAGGAAGAGCAATTGGTGGTCAGCATGTAACACAGCCAGTGGCAGAAGCTCATTTGGCAAATTCTGCTGCCCTTTGATGCTGGCTGTTCCTCATGTTATTTTCTTGATTCTTCTACCAGTTCTAAAGTCAAATGACTTGACACTCAACAAGACATTCAGCTTTTATGTGAACAGCTTATGCCTTTTCCAATTCCCTCCTGCTTTGGCTACATTCCTTAGAGAAGATGACATAGTTTATACTTGAGGAAAAGTCCCGCTCCTAGGTGCTGACATGTTCTACTTGAAGAAAACTTCTAATTAACAAAACTGGCAAAGATGAGCATACCTGTTGGAAGCCTGCCCTTTTTGATTCAAGGACTTTTTGGCTAGAGGCTGTTCAGGTGTTAAACAATACAGTAACTAACCAAAAAGGCCACTATGGCTCAGCTCAAAAAGAAGGCAGGGAGGTGGTGACCATTCTAGGCAGGGGGAACAGAAAGGGCAAAGAACATAAGGGAAGGTGAACTTTACAGGTTTCAAAAAAGAAGAAAAGTTTCCATGTAGTAAGAGCATTGAGAACAACAGAGTGAATGAGAAAAAGGTGAAGCTAGAAAATTACATAGGGGCCAGATGCAATACCTTGCGGGTTATGTTAGGATTTAGACTTTTATCTCAAAATTAAAACAGTGGGCCTCCTAGGCCTAATGTTAGGAAAGAAGCAGAGGTGGCCAAGAGTTACAGAAATTCCTATGGAAAACGGGGAATAGAAGTACCTGGTATGAGATGGGATATGGAAGCCAGGCCACTGTGTGGTATCAGAGTGGGATGGAAGTTATCCAGTGGCTATTGTATTGGATTACAACCCATCAACTAAAATAAATACCCCTGAGTTCATGCTGATATAAGCAAATAGTTGAAGGGATAAATAAATGGGGGAGAAGGGACAGATCTTCTTTAATAAAAGTAGATGTGATCACAGATATAGAAACTCACTAAATGCAATGTAGGATTCTAGATTGGATTACAAGATAGAAAAAGACATTAGAGAAAAACTTGTGAAATATGAATAAAGTTGGAGGTTTAGTTAATAGTATCATATCATGTTAATTTTCTGGTTTTGATAATTGTACTTTGCTGAGATAAGATATTAACATTAGGGGAAGCTAGATGATGGATACTTGAACTTTTCTATAAGACTCCTCCTCCTCTTCCTCTTCTTCCTCCTCCTCCTCTTCCTCCTCCTCCTTTTCCTTCTCCTCCTCCTTCTCTTCCTTCCTTCCTTCCTTCCTTCCTTCTTCCTTCTTCTTTCTTTCTTCTTTCTTCTTCTTCCTTCTCCTCCTCCTTCTCCTCCTCCTCTTTCTTCTTTGTAGATCACCAGTTTATTTTAAAAGTACACAACACAGGAATAGCCAGATGGAAGAGATAAGTAGGAAAAAAGTGTAGAGTTTCCATGCTCTCTGAGCATGCCACTGTCCCCATATCTCCACATGTTCACCATGAAAACTCTGGAAACTCTCCAAACCACAGTATAAGTTATTTCAAAATTAAAAATAAAAATTTTAATGCTGCCATCACACTCTTCCCAGAGTCATAGCTGAAATGAAGTCTGGTGACCAGAACCTGAACTCACTTGCTGTCAGGCTCAGTGACAGGGTGGGTGGGATATGTTCCCAATGTTACTGAAGAACAGAAGCCCTAAGTCCCTATTATAAGGCCTAGCTCTGGACTGGGCTCTCCAGAGTGAGGTGGAGGAACTTTGGAAATCACTAGAGGGTTGCCTGTGTGGCTCAGTCAGTTGAGCATCTGACTTTGGCTCAGGCCATGATCTTACAGTTTGTGAGTTTGAGCCCCACATTGGGCTCACTGATGTCAACATGGAGCCCTCTTCAGATCCTCTGTTCCCCTCTTTCTCCAACCTTCCCCAGTTTGCACTCTCTCTCAAAAATAAATAAACATTTAAATAAATAAATAAATAAATAAATAAATAAATAAACAAAACTTAAGAGTTTTTGTAAGGTTTATTCATTTTTGAGAGACAGAGCATGAGCAGGGGAGGGGTGGAGAGAGAAGGAGACACAGATTCTGAAGCAGGCCCCAGGCTCTGAGCTGTCAGCACAGAGCCTGACCTGGGGCTCAAACCATCAGCCACAAGATCATGACTTGAGCCAAAGTCAGATGCTTAATGAACTGAGCCAACCAGGTGCCCCTTAAGTAAAACATTTTTAAAAATCACTAGACAAAAAGTAAAGTTGTGGGTAAGGGTCAGGGAGGGAGAGAGAAACTCCCCACTCAAGACAAACTGGAAACCAAACTTTAAAATCAATGAAGAAAATCAATGCTAACAAAGAAGCCAACAAAGTCAAATGCTCAGCAGATGAATCACTTCAGACAAAATGGATGTATCAGAACAATATTTTAAAAATGAATGTAAATCGGTTTAATATTCTAAAGATGAAGGAATAATATCAATAAAAGAGAAATAATTTGTGAAACAAAGCTGGTAAAAATGAAACAAGAACAAGTAGACATGAAAAAGTAACAGGGAATTTCAGAAAATGAAAATATAAGCAGATAAGCTTTACCAGTCACCCAGCATCCACATCTAAATTTAACCTTAACTCTTTGTAACTAGAGTTACTTTTCATTAAAAGATTTGAGGGGAGATTGATTTTTCGTTTTATTTTTCTGCATTATTGGAAGAAATTATGTAGCAAAACATAGGAATTTAGGAATTAAAGGTCCATTAAAATCATCAAGGTCCAATATATTTACTTGTCTTGGAATTTAACTCTGTTCTTTTTTCTTTCGTTTAGATGTTTTGTGGTCAATCCATTTTCCACTAGTAGCCAAAGTGATATTTTTTGTCCTGTTACTCAGTTTTTAAGATTTCAATGCCTTCAAAGTAAGTCACAAAAGGGTCCAAAATTCAGAGTCATATCATAAAATTCAGGTTGTTTTTTGGGAGTGGTGCACCTACCCATGTTGTATATAAATTTTTGTTTCTCCCATTGTAAGTTCTGGCTGAGGTAACTTCTCCTATGAGAGTCAACCTTCCAGGGCCACCCAACAGTCCAGATGGTGGAAAGGTTAAAGTCCCACTCATGGCACACTGTGGACTTGGGTCTGCAAGCTGCAGTGGCAATTCCTATCCTACCCACCCTGGAAGGAGAGCTTTGGAGGTGTGCAACAACCCAGAACCGTCTATTCTCATTGAGCCCTAGGCATATTTAGTGCCTCAAGACAAACCAGGCCATGTGATAGGGTTTGCCAGTTATATGAGAGCTCATATCCAGCACACATGATCAAGTATCTTCTGCCAGTTTTTAAAAGAATATGTTTTGTGGCATTACTTTACATTCAGTGAATGTTTTAAGTATTTAGAACAAGTAGAGACAAAATATGGAACACCTGTAGTAAAGTTAACTGTAAGAGAGGCTACCATAACTAACATTCTTCTAAGTGAGTCACACTGACTCTCAACCAAATAATATTCAGCTGTTCTGATGGCCAGTGTCCTTGCCAGAGATAAGAATATGACATCAGCTATCAGAACTTGGAAGCCCGTAATGGTTTATATAGGACTTCCTAAGCACTAACTGAGCTGTAATAGTTAATGTAGCATTTTGGCTAGTGACTACCCACCTGTATTGGATATAAACCTTGTGCACCAGCTCAGAGACCCCTTACCACCTCCTTTATTATCTCTTGGTACCCCATGTGGCTTGGGACACTCCTCCATTTATGAGCTTGGAAGGATGCTGAATCTCAGAGTGTGGGATCTGGCTTCTTGAGTGGCCATCAGGAGGCTAGATTTTTGCAATCCACTAGTTTAGAAAGGTTTTCACCTCACAGGCTGAACAATGACCAGTGGGAAGTGGGAAATAGATGGGAAGCAGGCAGATAAATACTCCTCATTCTTCCCTCAGTGGACCTCTCCAAAGTATGCTTTATGTTTGAAAACCTTTTGGAGAAGTCCATGAGCCCAGAGAACGAGTAGCTCCTATGACCCTTGCAGTCTGCTGTGAGGTCATAGCCAACCTATTAAAGTATTGCATCATTTTGTATCTTTCCCTTACCTTTACCTTTTTGCCTCCACATCACCAATGCTCGTCTCGCTGAGTGTCCAACCTGTCAGCAGGAGGGACTGACACAACCTTCAAGGCATAACCCACTCTTTGGGAAGAATAAGACATCCATCAACTAGATCAAACCGCTTTCACCTTGGTGTGGCAGGGGGAAGGGAGACTGAGCAATTTGTCCTTACTGGAATCCATGTGTTTTCTGGTAATAGGGTTGCCTCCAGCAGCCCTATAGTCCATAGTTATCAAATCCTCATATGCCTGCCTGGATTCTCATAGGACACAGCCTCAGATTAAGTCACTCACTTCAACTAAGGAAGTGAACCAATAACTCCTGATTGGAGTTCGCCTATCTTACTGTGAACCCTGCAGCCACTCGGGAGCAGCCAACCTGACAGAAGAATGGAATGGCCTAGTGAAGGCTCAGCTGGGGCACCTACTGGGGAGATGTCTATGGGCTTGAGCATCAATCCCCCAGGATGAAGTATATGCCCTGAACTGACAACTGATATCTGGATGACCTGTATAATTACAGAAGATGGGTCCAGGAGTGGCCCTGTTCACTGTTACACATAGTGACCCCTAGCAGAGTCTATGCTTCTCATCAGCTGGGCTAAGCTGGGTTAGAGGTTCTACTTCCAGGGAAAGGGGAAACACAACACAATAAGGCTTCCATTAAATCGGAAGCTGATGCTACCCCCTGGCCACTTTCTGCTCCTCCTGACAGTGACCAACAGACCAAGAAGGGAGTGACAATACTACTGGGTCGCTAATACCAACTTCCATGAAGATTTAGGTTAGTGGTACATATGGGGATGGGAGAGGAATGTCTGGAATAGAGCTGAAGGGATTCCCCCAGAGACTCTCTTAATACTTTTATGTCTGGTAATGGTTATTAATGGGCAAGGCAACAAGGAACTCAAACCCCTCAGGACAAACGTCACAGACCAGCCAAAGTGCTAGCAGAGAATGAAGAGGATCTAGAATGGGGGGGGGGGGGGAGGAAGATGATGAATATCAATTACAGCATTGGGACCAGACATAGCAGCAGCAAATGAACTTGTTTCATAGCCTTCTTACTTCAGTTTTCCGGGCAACCTCAGTTAGCCACCAGGAAGGGGACTCTGTCATTGATTGGACTTGCACCTCCAAGGAAGGGGTAAAGATGTCTTCATTCTCTCAAGAGAATGGATGTCCCCACATCGTAGTAGGAAAGCTGACACCATGGGAGGGCACAAGAGGACCTGAGTAGCGCAAGGTGTGAAGCATATTGGACACAAACCTTGTGCACCTTCTCAGATTCCCTCGACCACCTCCTTCTCTGTCTCTCTCGGTCGGTACCTCAGCCTTGCCCAATTGTCCTTCCGCTTCTGGACTTTCATGAAATGCCACAGTGGGAGACAGGAGGTGGAAGCAAAGGGGGCAGATAAATTCCACCTCCATTCTTCCTTCTGCAGACTTCTCAGAGGTGTGTTTTCTCCTTGCATATCTTCTGGAGAAGTCCATGTGCCAGACCTGCTGTGTCTCTCTGCAGCTCACTGTGATGGGACATCCATCCTTCCACTTCCTGTTTCTGCCTCACCACCTTGGGACCGCATCTCTCAAACAGAGTGTCAGCCCTTTTATCCTTGCCTTGGCTCTGTTGTGTAGAGGACCTTCATAAAAATTGTCCATAGGCAGGAAGAAAATTGATAAGCAACAAATTTGAATCCAGACACACAGAAAGACAAAATCTACTAATTTGGAGCAAAGCACTTATCCTTGTGTGTGACTTTCATTCAATTGCTAGCTCAAGCTGAGTCTGATTCACCCGGCAAATTCCACTCTAATCTTCCAAATCCAAATTCAGCAAGTACTTCCTATGGGCTACTATATAAAGGAATTGTGCTAGAAACTGGAGAGAGGGTAAATATAAAGATAAATGAAACACATTTTCGGGCCTCAAAGAACATTCCATCTTGTGAAAGAGACAGACCTGTAAATGGTAAACTGCTATTTAATAGGCAGGGGAAAATAAACTCAAAATAAAAGGAGCATTTACTTTATGAAAATTCATTGAGTTGTGTCCTTATAATTTACCTACTTTTCTGCATGTATGTTACACACATACAGTATGTTGTATGCTACATACATAGCCATTGTTAATAAACAGTTTGCTTTAAAAACAAACTCAAAATGGAAGGATAAGTCGCCAGTGGTGGGAGCTCAGGAGACAGAATGACACTTTCCTTTCCAGATGGATCAAGGAGGTACATACACTGGAGCAGAATTTCAAACAATGAGGGGACTCTGCCCAGGCAAAGGCTAGGAGGAGGACCAGGCCAACCCAGAGCAGCGATGTGGAGGCATGTGGCTCTGGGAAAGCCCAGGGATCTAGGACAGCCAAAGGAGAGGGTCTACACATGGCCAGGCTTGACGATGAGTATTGAGTTAAACTGTGCCCCCCAGGAAGATATTGTGAAGTCCTAACCCCTAGTACCTGCAAATATGACCTTATTAGGAAATATGGTCTTTGAAGATATAATCAAGTTAAGATGAGGTCATTAGGGTGGGCCCTAATCCAGTATGACTGGTGTCCTTATAAGAAGAAGAGAGAGAGACAGAGGCACAGAGGGCAGTAGAGATGGGAATGATGCATCTACAAGCCAAGGAGCACCAAGGATTACCGGCAAACATCAGAAGCTAGCCAGGCCTGGAAGAGAACCTCTCCTACAGCCTTCAGAGAGAGTACAGTGCTGCTAGCCCTTTGATTTTAGATTTCTAGCCTCTGGAAATGTGAGGCAGTAAATTTCTGCTGTCTTTAGCCACCCAGTTTATGGTGTTTTATTACTGCATCCCTAGGACACTAAACATGATGGCTGAACAGATGAGTGCAGGGAGGGCCCTTTGGAAGTTCCCATACAGCTGAGCTGGTTTATGTCTACATATCGATCATGGGACTGCATTTCAACCCCCACCCCCAATCTCCACTGAGAACACTCAGTCACCACAGCACCCATATGGCTCTTTTTTCCCTAGAACAGCCCTGCCCCCAAACCACCCATCGCAGCTCAGAGCTTTCCCCTTTTCCTATACCATTGAGGTTGGAGCACCCAAAATGACCCGCAGCAAAGATTCCAAGGATTCAGGTTCCATCAATGACATGACACGTATTAACTGCAGAAGCAAGTTAGGATGGAACTGAGCAGGAGAAAAGTTATTCATTGTGGTGGCAGGAACTGTGACAGAGGGAGCAGGATTTTGTTGCCATCGGCTTCCTGATTCCGTGGCTCCCTGCAGCAGCAGCCGCCTACCAGCAGAGCTAGTGAGAGTCTGGGGACCCTCAATATTCCTGACTTTCAGCTTCCAGCTGCTTTTCCAGCCCTCCCAGCAACTAGGAAGCTACCTCACCCATGGCAGCATAGCCTTTCAGCTAACACTAGCCAGACTCATTTCTGGTATGTGCAGCTGAGTCCTGGCCAAGGCACCTTCCCAGAGGCTACAACATCTCAGAATGAATATCCAAGACTGCAAATAAGGTTTGATGTGTGCTGTTTGGGATCTCTAGCTACCAAGGCACCCATAGGCTCATCCCATGCATTTGCAAAGATTTTAAAATCTGGATCCAGAGATGCAAAATGTATAGCCAACAACCCAATTTAAAAATAGGCAAAAGAGGGGCACCTGGGTGGCTCAGTCAGTTAAGCATCTGACTTTGGCTCAGGTCATGATCTCGCGGTTCATGGGTTCAAGCCCCATGTCGAGCTCTGGGCTGACAGCTCAGAGCCTGGAGCCTGCTTTGGATTCTGTGTCTCCCCCTCTCTGCCCCTCCCCTGCTTGTATTCTCCCTCTCTCTCAAAAATAAATAAACATTAAATAAAAATAAAAATAGGCAAAGGATTTGAACAGATACTTCACAAAAGAGGATCTCTGAATAACTAATGAACATATGAAAAAGGGCTCAACCTCATCAGTAATTAGTAAACATACGTGTGCACCATGATCTAGCAATTCCACTCCTATGGACCTCCCCTTTAGGGATATATGCATGTGGTTACCAAAGACATGTGCTGGAGTGTCTGCAGCATTCTTCTTAAAAGCCCCAAACTGCAACAACCCACATGTCCATCCATACTAGAATCGATAAGCAAATGGTGGCTTATCCAATTCATGGCTTATCCAATTGGTAGAGTATTATACAGAAATGAGAATAAATCCATAAGAACCACACAAACGACCTGGAAGAACCTCAAATATAATGTTGAGCAGAAGTCAGACACAAAGAAAACGTATTGTGTGAGTCTACTTAGACAAAGCACAGTTACAGGCAAACCTAAGCTCTGGGGTGAGAAGTCAAGGTAGCAGTTACCCTTGAGGAGCAATGAGTGGAGGGGAGACAAGGGGAGGCTCCTGGGGGTGGGGGGAGCTGGTCATGTTTTATTTCTTTAGCATGTTTTATTTCTAACGGCTATCTAATGTGTTCATTTGGGGAACATCTCCTGAGCTGTATATATATTTACCACTTGTCTCTATGCATATCAAACCTCATTAAAATGGCATTTAAAAAGAACAGAGATGCAGGGAATCCTTTCCTGGCAGTGGAGGCAGCAACAACTGGTTCTCTAGGGCAGCAGAAGTAGCAAAGCCTAGGGAGCATCAACATCCAGTGCCCAGGTGGCAATGTCCTCTCCAGGATAGTTTTGTGACATGATTTTGGTCATAGACCTGGCTACTAGCCTTCTTGTTCTCACCTCCCCCCCTCTGAGACCTCTGTCCTCCTACCTTTCCAGGAATCCTGTCTGTGAGTTCCTGAAGATCCTTCCAGTAAATACATCTTTTTTTTTTCCTTAAAATATCCAGAGCTGGGTTTCTGTTGTTCTGCTAGGACAGGTGGACAGCGGCCCCAGAAGGGATGTCAGAAGGCAGAGAAGACAGTGAAGAAGGTTGTACAAAAGACACATGCAGGAGAAACAGATTTCGGTTCTTTTATCTCTCAGGTCATGGGGATGCTGTTAGGATCCTTCCAGATCTAAGTAACAAAGCTCAGCTTATTCATTCTAACTACCACATCCTGAGGACTTACCTTAGAGGTGTCTCACATGGAGTAGCCACTTAAGATGTGATAGGAAAGGCAGGAATGACCTCCCTGTTCCAGAGGCAGAGGCTGAGGCTGAAGCTTGGCTAAGTGGGCAGCTCATTGCAGGTTCCAAAGGGGACCAAGCCAGTCTCACCCATTCACCTGCAGCCCTGTCTCTTACCCAGAGGGGTGCATGGACTTGTCCCCAGGCTTCATTTCTACTCTTAAAAGTCATCAAAGCTGGTTAGGGGCACCTGGGTGGCTCAGTTGGTTAAGTACCCAACTCTTGATTTTACCTCAGGTCATAATCTCATGGTTCATGGGATCAAGCCCCTCATCAGGTAAACATTAAGAAAAAAAGTCATCAAAGCTGGTTAAATGGTGCCATCCAGAAAATGCTCAGTATGGCAACTGTCAGAAGTGGCCAAACAGAAGCATTTACTGTGCAGATGAGATTGTCACCATGAGACCTGACACCGTTTCACTTTGCTTCTGGCCTCATTCTTTTCCATTTAGAGCTTCCCTCGAGAAATGCTCAAAAAATGCTGCTGCAAATTCTACAGGAAGGACATTTCCAATGTAATTTTTTTTCAATAAAAAAGGAGACTTGGGAGCCATTCTCCCGTATCTGAAATTCACATTGCTGCATGTTTACACAAATGGAGGATGACAGATGGTGATTTACAAAGGCCAGTACAGGGGCGCCTGGGTGGCTCAGTCGGTTAAGCGTCTGACTTCAGCTCAGGTCACGATCTCGCGGTCCGTGAGTTCGAGCCCCGCGCCGGGCTCTGGGCTGATGGCTCAGAGCCTGGAGCCTGCTTCCGATTCTGTGTCTCCGTCTCTCTCTGCCCCTCCCCCGTTCATGCTCTGTCTCTCTCTGTCTCAAAAATAAATAAAACGTTAAAAAAAAAAAAAACAAAGGCCAGTACACTTATCAATACCACTTACATCTAGGTAGTACCTCACTTTCCATGGGAGGCTAGAAAACAGGATTCCTTCAATCCTCGCAAGAACACATAAAGTAGGCAAAGCAGACATTGATTTGTTTAGCAAATATTTATCAAGTATATTCTAAATGGCAGGCCCCTGCAGGAGGGAATTAGCCTCATTTTATAGCCAAGAAAGGGGAGGAGGCCAGGAAAAGGTGACTCATGTTTCCCTGTCCATAAAACTGGTAAACAATAAGGGGTACCTGGGTGGCTCAGTCAGTTAAGCATCTGCCTCTTGGTTTCAGCTCAGGTCATGATCTCACAGTATGTGAGTTCATGCCCCACACCAGGCTCTTTGCTGACAGAGTGGAGCCTGCTTGGGATTCTCTCTCCCTCTCTCTCTGTCCCTCCCCTGTTTGCTTGCTCTCTCTCTCAAAATAAATAAACAAACTTAAAAAAAAAATTTTAACTGTAAACCAATAAATCCAGGCTGGAACTGAGTTTCTCTGCCACCAGCACAGGGCTCTGTCCATGCAGAATACTGGGGTATCCATCCAGAAAAATGTTTTGCTTCACCTGGTCATTGTTTCTATTTGCCACTTGCAAGTGAGAACACACTTGTGACCTATCCTGTCCCTGCCCAGGTCAGAGCTAACACGTGGTGAGAGCTCAGGGATGGTGGGCAAGCTGAGTGAATTAATACAGGAGTGTTACACAAGTAAAGGAATAAACCCAGGGAGATGACCCACTCCTGGAACCACCCAAAGTCCTGTCAAACTCACATTCTTAAGGTAGAACAGTAGGGTAACACCCTACCCTTGAACATCACTCACTGAAAAACCACTAGACCCTTTTTGTGGTTCCACCAAAATGTTAGAATACCATGTACTAGCCACATATAAGGTGGTTCCTAAGAATATTAAGTGAAAATCCTGTCACAGAATATTAAGCAAATACTTTACATCTCAAATTTAGACTAAAATGTCTCATCAGGTAGAAAATGGATAAACATGCCACTTTTGCTGCCAATGCAATAACAACAAACCACAATATTTTCCCAAGTTACTGCACTTTTAAAGTGTGATGTTGGTCAGGCAAAAGCCTGACCCCTGGACTTCACCAAGCAGAATTCCAAGTCCTCTCCAGCATGCCTCCTCAATCTCTCTCAAATCCACCCCCTTCACTGAAGCTGTCCCTCTCAGCCCTGCACTGGGCCATGGTCATCTCTCACCAGGACATACCCACAGCTCCTCCATCAGCCTCTGCCTTGCCCCTGAAAGTCCACTCGTGCTACATTTTTCTAAAACTTCAGTCTGAGTCTGTCAATATGCTGCTTTAAACCTTCAACTAATCTCCTCTTTCTTTTCTTTTTTTTTCTTTTTTCTTTTCTTTTCTTTTCTTTCCTTTTCTTTTCTTTTCTTTCCTCCTCCACCTCCTCCTGCTGCTGCTGCTGCTGCTGCTGCTGCTTCTCCTCCTCCTCCTCCTTCTCCTCTTCCTCCTCCTCCTTCTTTTTTTTTGTGTGTGTGTTTTTGTTTTTTTTTTTTTTTAGAGAGAGTGATAGAAGGAGAGAGAGAATGCTAAGCAGGCTCCATATCCACACCCAGCACGGAGCCCCATGTAGAGCTTGATTCCAAAATGCTGAGATCATGAACTGAGCTGAAATCAGGAGTAAGACACTCAACCAACTGAGCCACCCAGGAGGCCCTAATATCCTCTTTCTTCGGGACAAATTTCTTGCTCCTGAATAAGACTTACCAGCTCTTCCTGAGCTAGAGTAAAGTGCCACAACATATTTCAAGGGCTGAAAGTAAAGAACTGTCAACTCAGACTCCAGTGAAAATATCCTCCAAGAATGATGGAAAGGTAAGGTGATTCTCAGATGAAGGAAAACAAACATTCTTTTAGACCAGCAGACCTACCCTAAAAGAATGGCAAGAGAAAGATTCTCTAGAAATAAAGGAAATGATAAAAGAAGGAATCTTAGAACATCAAAGAGGAAAAAAGAACATGATAAACAAAAATATGGATTAAGACAATAGATATTTCTTCTCTTGAGTTTTTAAACTATGTTTGATGGCTAAAGCAAAAATTAAAACACTGTATGATGTGATTCTACATATATATAGAGGAAAATGTAAGACTACACTATCCTATTAATAGGGGAAGGTAAAGGAACTTACAGGGAAGTAAAGTTTCTATACTTCATTGAAACTAATTAAATGACATCAACAGATGTGATACATTATATATATATATAATATATTTATATTAAATATATTTATTTATATATTATTTATATATATTATTTATATATATTAAATATAAAATAAAATATAATTATATATATATATATATATATATATATATATATATATATATATATAATGTGTGGAGGAACCACTAAAAAAGTTATCCAAAGATATATACTCAAAAACACTTTAGAATTATTAAATATAGTTACCATATGATCCAGCACTTCCAAGAGAAATATAACAAAGAGAAATGAAAACATACGTCCACACAAAAACCTGTACACAAACTTTTATAATAGCATTACACATAAATGGTGGAAATAACCCAGATATCCATCAGTAGATGAATGGACACAAAAAATGGTATGTTATACAGTGAAATTATATTCACACAATGGAATATTATTTAGCTATAAAAAGGAACAAAGAACTGATATATGCTACAGCTTGGATGAACCTTGAACATAGTGCTAAGTGAAAGAAGCCAGTCACAAAAGTCCATGCATTGTATGATTCCATCTGTATAAAAGTCCACAAAAGGGAAATACATAGAGACAGAAAGTATATGAGTGGTTGCTTAGGACTGGGGGGAGATTCAGGGGTGGAGAGATGGGTAAGGGAGTGATAGCTAAATGGTATGGGGTTTCTTTGGGAGGTAATGAAAATGTTCAAAACTTGACTATGATAGTTGCACATATTGGTGAATATATTAAAAATTATTAAGTTGTAGACTTTAAATTCATGGTATATGAATCATATCTCAAAGATTAGAACAAGAATAACAACTGCAATACACCAAAAGGCACCAAGTCAAGAAGTTCATAATGATGCTTAAAAAATAAGTCATTAGTGACCCTGGAGAGATGCTAGAGGTCCAACTCATTTGTCTGATAACTGGTGAATAAAGGAAATCATGGTGCATTTTTCCTACTGTTTCCATAGTAACTAAACTATTGGGTAACCAAATGGTTAGATGAGGGGAAGTTTCTCTTTATAGAATTATTTTCACTAATAACTACAAAAGGAATGATAGAATATTATCATTTTGCAACCTGTACTGAACTAATGGGTCTAGGAATTTGTCCTCAATGACTGCTGGTGTGTATGTGTGTATGTATGTGTGTGTGTGAGAAAGAGAGGGAAGAACTAGACAACACGTGTCCCCTTTTAATATATCTATGAATCATTTTGCCAATATAATTGAAACTTACTCTGCATTTCTATTCATCAGTTTACAGTAAATAAAGGAGATAGAAGGGTATCATAAACAGCATTATGGAGATGAAATCAGCAAAATCCAGTCTGTGGGAAACTACAGAACAAATGACCTATTTTTTTTCAACCAATAAATTGCAAGAGAAAAATAAAGAGATGGGGAGAACCTATAAATCACAAGAGACTGGGGAACTCCTTCTCCTTTCCCAGGCTGTGCTCAGCCATGAGCATCAGGGCAGCCAGGCCCTAAGGCAGAGAGGTTTGGCTGGTATAACCAGCAATATCAGCAATACCAAGGTCAAGAAAATTCATTCAATATGACTGGGTGTGGAGGAACAGAGGAGATTTGTTCAGCATGGCTGGAAGAGTAGTTTTATATAGGAAACTGAGCAAATAAGTAAATATATTAAGGATAGTGGGAGCCAGAGCTCTTATTGTTAGATTCTGAAGTTGGAAATATGGAAGGGGAACATGAGGAAAAAAACTGTCTCTATCCACATAGAAAGCCTAGAAGTAGTGATGTCCCAATGACAATAAGCACACCCAGCACTCAGAATTTGGCTTCTAGATACCACTTTCTACTAAAAGGAACCAGGGCTCATCAGAGAAACACACAGTCCAGTACAAGATAAACCAGGGACATTTTGTTGTGCCAAAAGTAAGGAAATGTCCAGAGTGATAGGAAATGTCAAAAGGACACAGGAGCAAAAGACTCCTCCTATCCAAAGCTGGGACAATTTGAGTATCAGTATAAATGAGAGTTACTGATAATAACTCACTGGATGAGACAGAAATCCATGAGGTCATATTGATAAAAACAGATGAGCAGACAAATAAATAAAAAGCTCCTCTTTATAGTACAACACCTTCTAATAAATATGCAAAGAATGGTTATAAGAAAAACCACCAACTGGCAACCATCAAAATGATAACTTATTTGATTTGGCCAAGAATAACCAAAGTGTACTAAAAACCAGGGGATGTGTTAAAGAACAGGGTTTTACCTAGCTTCAAAGTGTCTCCCCATAAAAATACATTCTAATTCTGGGGTGCCTGGGTAGCTCAGTCAGCTGAACTTCTGACTCTTGATTTTGGCTCAGGTCATGATCCCACGGTCATGGGATTGAGCCCCATGTCAGGCTCCATGCTGGGCATGGAATCTGTTTAAGATTCACTCTCTCTCCCCCTCTGTGCCTCTCCCTGCTCACATGCTCTCTCTCTAAAAATATAATACATCTTTTAAAAATACATTTTAATTTAATTCTAATTAATTACACATTATTATATCAATTATATTCTCATTTCATTCTAACTAATCATCCCAATTAACTACACTATAATTTAATTCTAATAAATTACTTATTGATTCTAATTGTTTATAATTCCAATTATTTATTAATTCTAATTAATTAGTTCTTAGTTCTGATTAATTACTTATTAATCAATAATTATAAGTTAGCTTTACAGTAGAGAAATCTGGCAAACACCATCCTAACCAAATGATAAAAGTTACATCACTAGTAGTAGGACAATCAACATCATGTGCCTCTTGATATGGTGCACTGTGAAGGACACAGTAGTGTATCCTGTGGTGTTCCAAAACAAACGCAGGCCCTAAATCTAAACATAAGGGAACACTGGGCAATTCCAAATTGAGGCACATTCTACAAGGTAACTGGCATATATTTATCAAAAATGTTCATGTCATGAAAGACAAGAAAAAATGGAGGAACTATTCCACACTGAAACTCAAGTGACAAGACAAGACAACCAAATGCAATCGATGATCCTGGACTGGCTCTTGTACCACAAAGGACATTATTGGGACAAATGGCAAAATCTGGATGGGGTCCATGGATTAGATGGTAGCATTGTATCAACGTTTACACTGTGAGTATAGGAGAATGCCCTTATATTAAGGAATACACACTGAAGTATTAAGTGATAATAGGTATCATGTCTGGAACTTACTTTTAAATGCTTAAGAAATATTATATATAAATATAACATAGAAAATGATAAGGTAAATGGAGTATAGCAACAATTGGGGGTTCTCAGGGATGAGTACATAGGAGTTCTCTGTGCTATTCTTGAAACTTCCTGTTAAGTTTGAAATTTTTTCAAAACAAAAAATTTATTTCAAAAATCTGGTGAGAAATATCAACAACTGCAATAAATGGACCTTATTTGGATCCTGATTTCTAGAAACTGTAAAAAATGTTTTTAAGTCAATGGGGAAATTTTAATATTGACTGAATATTTGATAACATTAAGGAATCATTGTTAAACTTTTGGGCTTGTTAATGCCATTTTGATTACGTTTTTTTTAAAAACCTGCTATCTCTATAGAGAAACTGAAATATTTGCAAATATTTATTATTAAAATTATTTTTAATGTTTATTTATTTATTTTTGATAGAGAGAATGCACACGCTTTGGGGAGGGACAGAAAGGGAGGGGGGAAAGAAGATCAGAAGCAGGCTCTGTCTGTGCTGACAGCAGAGAGGCCAATGTTTGAACTCACAAACCTGTGAGATCATGACCTGAGCCAAGATCAAGAGTTGGATACTTAACCAACTGAGCCACCCAGGCGCCCCTCTTTATTTATTTTTAAGCAAATTCTACACCCAACATGGGACCCCTTATTAAAGTTATTTTTAATTTAAATCATTTTTAACTTAAATCATTTTTAAACTTAGTCATTAAAATTGGATTAAAGGTATCTTGGATCTGCTTCAAATTAAGTGAGGGTGGGGAGACCATAGACTGATCCAAAAGTAAGACTTGCTCACATTGAGTGATGGGGACACGGGGCTCATCATACCAACATCTCTACTTGTATGTGTTTGAAATTCCCCATAGTAAAAAATAAAATCCATTTGAAATCCATTGCATTGGATGCCTGGGTGGCTCAGTCGGTTAAGCATCCAACTTCAGCTCAGGTCATGATCTCACAGTTCGTGAGTTCGAGTCCTGTGTCAGGCTCTGTACTGACAGCTCAGAGCCTGGAGCCTGGTTTGGATTCTGTGTCTCCCTCTCTCTCACTGCCCTTCTTCTGCTCATGCTCTCTTTCTCTCTCTTTCTCTCTCTCTCGCTCTCTCTCTCTCTCTTAAAAATAAACATTAAAAAAATTTTTTTAGTTAAAAAAAAAAAAGCGATCCATTGCATTTTAAATTCTTCCCTGTGTCGGGGCGCCTGGGTGGCCCAGTCGGTTAAGTGTCCGACTTTGGCTCACGTCATGATCTCACAGTTGTGAGTTAAAGCCCCATGTCAGGCTCTGTGCTGACAGCTCGGAGCCTGGAGCCTGCTTCGGATTCTGCATCTCCCTCTCTCTCTGTTCCTCCCCTACTCTCACTCTGTCTCTCTCTCTCTCTCAAAAATAAATAAAGATTAAAAAAAATTTTAAATTCTTCCCCGTGTGTAATGGCAACCAACAGCAGTGCTGAACTGTTTTTTTAAAGGATTTTTTTAAATTTATTTAATTACTTACTTATTTTTAAAGTTTACTTATTTATTCTGAGAAAGAGGAGAGAGAGCATGTGCAGGGGAGGGACAGAGAGGGAGAAAGAGAATCCCAAGCAGGCTCTAGGCTGACAGTGCATAGCCCAATGCAGGGCTTGAACTCATGAACCCATGAGATCATGACCTGAGCCAAGATCAAGTCAGATGCTTAACTGACTGAGCCACCCGGGCATCCCTATTTATTTATTTTTAAGTAAACTCTACACCCAACATGGGGCTTGAACTCACAGCCCTGAGATCAGTCATATGCTCCACCAACTGAGGCAGCCAGGCACCCCTGGGCTGAACTACTTTAATGATGAAGGGGACCTCTTGAGTCCCAGTGAACCTGGCACAGGAATGAGGCTGTGCACTGAGTGTCTCAGGAGGAGACAAAAGATGACAGGTCCCCAGGGCAAAGGGATGGATCTATTTCAAGACCTAGTCATGGGTACAGAACAATTCAGGATAGTTGAACAGATTTGTTTTTTTAAATCATCGCACAATCTCTGTAGCTGCAGCCACAATCTACAGAATGTTCTAGCAACCTAGATTCTTCCTTTTACAAGTGATCTGTTAGCTTAAAATTTCAGCAACACTAAACATATCCCCCTACCAAATACTACCTAAACAAAGAAGGTTCTAAAAAAGAAAATCAGCTAGCAAGCTAAGCAAAAGACTAGAACACTACAAATTAGAAGTCAATTAAGGAAACACTTAGATTGAATTTTAACACACCAAAACCAATTACAAATTTAAATGCACAGATTACAATATAAACTTACAGATCTGATGGTGAGACACATAATTTATTCAGGAATTCTATTCCTTCCTTTCATGGCCTCCAGTATTATGAACACTGATATTAATATTAGATGGAATAATCTTATGTGAAAGTGACTCCCACTGAGCTGCCAGCAGAAATGGCAGCTAAACTCCAATCAAAACATGACAGCAGCCTGCAAAACTGAAGGTCTCACACCACAGGCAGCCACAGATTTCCCAAACAGAGACTGTGTTTAAAACAACTCTCACCCCCACTTGTCATGTTCACTGTTTCATTCAGTCAGTGTGGCAGGCCAGGCAGTAGGTTCAGACCATTGAAAAAAACAGCACAGGTCCAGGCCTCCATGGGGTGGTGGCTCTCCTGGGCCCCCAGAGAATCCAACAAGAGTGAATGACCTTCTGTCTCTCCTCCACCATTTGGACTGAATGAGGGAAGGGCCCTGTCAGCAGAGAGGTGTCTTCCTACGAACACGTTTCTGAACTCCAGAAGGATAGTACACAGCATGGCTACACCCAAAAGAGCCCTCAAATATGTCTTCTCCATCCTCTGGCAAATCTAGCCCTGCTTTCCTTGATTGTACATGTTAAACAGGAGTGTGAGGTTAAACAGGAGGTTTTGACTAGTTAAGCATTTACTACTAGCAAAATCCTTACATTCAAAACATCTCTTTCACTTATGAAAGAGTTTACAAAGTACTTCCTCATGGTTTGTTTTGAACAGTCAAGTTGGGCTGTTTATAGATCACAAAAGTGGGGGCCACAGAGGTTTGGAGACTTTCTCCCACATTGGCAGGGACGATTGTGTAACTAACAGGGTACTGTGGAAATTACATAGTCAAAAAGGTCAAAAAGGCTTTAAAAATTGTGATTTCTACTTGCTCTCTCTTGGATCACTCTCTCTGGAAAAAGCCAGCTGCCATGCTGTGAGGACACTCAAATAGCTCTTTGGAGAGGTCCAAAGAGAGAGGCACCGAGGCCAGCATCACTTTGCAAGGCACATGAGTGAGCCATCTTGAAAGTGGAGCCTCCAGCCCCAGTCAAGCCTTCAAGTGAGTGCAGCTCTCATGAGACATCCCAAGCCAGAATCACCCCAACTAACCGCCCACTCAGGAATTCTAGACCCACAGAAACTGTGAGATAATGTTAATTGTTGTTTTAAGCACTAAATTTTAGGATGATTTGTTATGCAGCAAGAAAGAATACACAGAAACACAGAGCCAGCATCTCTGAGGATGAAGAATATGCTGCATGGAATGGATAAGTCCATCCCTGTGGGACAGAGAAACATTCCATTGAGCATGGATGTTGCCTGGAAACCCATCTCAGCTCAACAGAGGGAGAACTTTCTAACAGTCCAAGTTATCTAAGGAATACCAGCTTGTCTTGGGAGATAGGTCTGTTCTCTGTCACCACAGAGGTTTGCTCAGAGGCTGGTGCTGATGGGGCAGATATGCCATAGGAAGAAGTCAATGAACAGAGAGATGGTTAGATTGGATGACTTTTAAGTTCCTTTCCTACCAAAGATTCTTCCACTGCCACACCATGCAGGGACCTGGAGAACCTTGCTCACCAGCTTCCTAGGCACCAATGACATGCCCATACAATGTGTGTCTGGCTAACAGTTTCTAAAAACTGATTCTTTCTGGGAGGAAGCAGACAACACATGATCTACTGGTCCTGCCTTCAAACAGCTGTACATGCACATGAGTGGCATATTGCCACCAAGTACAATCTAGGGCTGACAGGGGAAGGGAGGCAGGAGGGCTTCAGCCTGAAGTCATTAATGTCTAAAAGGTTGCAAAGGCAGGGCACATTGTGAGGCACTCAGGTAAATGCAAGTGACAGAGAAAACACTATGGAAATCTGCTCAGGGGTTAAGAATGCCCTAATCACATCTCCTGAAGGCAATGACTCAGTAAACTGGCAGGCAAAATAAATTCAAACTTAGAACTGCAGGACTCAGAAGGAAATTACTTCTGTGCCTGCATCTGGCAAAATAATTTCATTTTCTAAAAATGGAAAATTCAAGGAAAATGTCTTTTTTTATGTTTGTTTGTTTGTTTGTTTGTCTGTTTGTTTATTTATTTATTTATTTATTTATTTATTTATTTAGAGACAGAGAGAGACAGAGCATGAGCAGGGGAGGGGCAGAGAGAGAGAGGGAGTTACAGAATCCGAAGCAGGATCCAGGCTCTGAGCTGTCAGCACAGCAGGGCTCAAACTCACCAGCCGTGAGATCATGACCTGAGCTGAAGTCGGACGCTTAACCGACTGAGCCACCCAGGTGCCCCAAGGAAGGTGTCTTTCTTGTCACAGCATGTGAACAATGTAGCAAAAGGTGGTACCCTCCCACACTCAGCCTGCTTGCAAGTCTCCCCAAACTGGGAACAGGAACACACCATTAGCCCATCTGTGGCTCAGCAAAACCAGCCCCAGCTCCAGCTGCCTGGACTCTGATCTCTAAGCCACTAAGTCAATAGACATTTCCATGCCATGCCCAGATCATCTTTGATATTTCATATCTCTTCCAACTTCTTTTAATCAGCTCCCCATCAAATTCTCAGGAAGCTGGGGCTAAAAGGAACCCCATAGGTCTCCCAGTCCAGCCCCTTTATTTTACAGATGATTAGTGGGATCATTGGAAGGAAGGTTAGAGGCTGGGATAGACTGAAGTATTTTCCCCAATTCCTAATGTCCTTCATGAATTACAATTACATGTCCACACCCTTTGTCATTGGACTTTGGAGGATCACTCACTACAGTGGGGAGTGGGTCCCCACTGGCCCCACTGATATTGGAAGAGGCCATATGCCTTGATTCAGCCAACAGAATGTGGACCAGAGTAAAGGTGTGCGGGCTCGAGCCAGGGTGCTTCCTTTCCTGCTCGGCCTCCTACACTTCTACCATCATGGGGAGAAGACTGACTCTGCTAGCCTACTTGTTCAAAGCAGAGGAGTGTCCCAGGTGCTGCTGCTGGAGGCAGAGCTGCCCCAGCCATCTGCAGATATGCAAACAAGAATAAACCCCCCTTGCTTTAAACTTCTGAATTTTGGGGTGATTTATTTTGGGGCTGCCTGATCCAGGAGTACAAGTGAGATGAGGACCCAGTTCTAACTCTCATCTACCCTCTCCCCTGTTAAGAATACACATGGGGCGCCTGGGTGGCTCAGTCGGTTAAGCATCTGACTTTGGCTCAGGTCATGATCTCACAGTTTGTGAGTTCAAGCCCCGCATCGGGCTCTGTGCTGACAGCTCAGAGCCTAAAGCCTGCTTTGTGGATTCTGTCTCCTGCTCTCTCTGCCTCTCCCCTGCTCGTACTCTGTCTCTCTCTCAAAAATAAATAAAACATTTTTAAAAAATTAAAAAAAAAAAAAGAGTACACAGAGCCCACTGTCACTGTGGTGTGACAGTAGAGGAAGAAACCAGAAGATGATCTTGGAGAGGCAGAGACGAGGCTGGTCCTAAGAATAAGCAGTGGTTGTATGTATTTGGGATGCTTAGAAGATGAAAAAGGAGTCTCTTGTGCCAAAATGCAGATACCTGTCAGCAATCTTTGTCAGCAACCCAACTGAGTGTTTTTGATTTCAACCCACTTTCTCTTATGCTATCACAATCTTTTTTTTTTTTGCAAGTGGGGGGCTTAGTAGCTGGTTACAGCAACCTAGAGATATGGGAAGGGAACTTAGATGTCTGTTTTCTTGGATAAACTTCCCACAGTCCCAGACAACGGAGCTGCAGGTGGACCCTGAAATGGCACAATGTCCTATCCAATAAGTATACATGTTTTCCAAATAGGTTTGATTTTCATCCTTGCATATATGGTGCCAAGGGTACTAAGACCACTCAATGGGGAAAGGACATCTTCAGCCAATGGTTCTGGGAAAACTGAATGTCTACATGCAAAAGAATGAAATTGGAGCCTTGACTGACTCCAGGGTTGGGACAAGACAAGTGCAAGAAGAGCCTGGAACATGTTTTCAAGCTAGACACAGGAAACTCTTAATCCCATCAGAGTCCTATCCAAAGGACTCCAGAACCAACTGAAGAGGCCCCCCTGAGGGCAAAGACAAGGCAGGACAATAGAAACATCATTAAGTGCAATACAACAGTGGGCCGACACACACAAGGCAAACATGTTTGTATCCATGAGATGATAGTGGTTTTGAGAAAACAAACCAAACAGATTGGTCACCATTAGAAGATAAGAACCAACTCATGATTTTGAAATCTTGTGATTAAAGGGAAGAACACATTACCTCCTGGATCAAGTTTCTAGATCCATCTGCTGAATTAAAGAACTACAGAGGACACAGGAACTTGTTAACTGACACGAAGAGAATGCAATCAGCAAAACCCAGACTGTGTGAAATTCTATGGGTGGACCTCATTTTTGTCCTTGTACAAACAAATGTATCAAAAAACCATTCACAACATTTGAGACAATTAAAACTGTGGACACTGGATATTTGGCGATAATAAGGAATTATTATTATTTTTAGTGTAACAATGGTATTGCAGATAAGTTCTTAAAAATCCTTATCCTTCAGAGAGATATACTGAAACATTTACAGGTGAAATGTGATATTTGTGATTCACTTTGAAATGGTATTGGCAGGAGACTGAGATGAAATAAGATTGGCCAGAAACTTAGTAATTGCTAAAACTGGGTAATGGGTGCACAGGGGGTTATTATACTATTGTCTACTAATGCATATGTTTAAACTTCTTCACCAAAGTTTTATTTATTTTTTTAATGTTTACTCATTTATTTTGAGAGAGAGAGAGAGAGAGTACACAAGCAGGGCAGGGGCAGAGAAAGAGGGAGAGAATCCCAAGCAGGCTCTGCACTGTCAGCACAGAGCCTGACATGGGTCTCCATCCCATCAACCATGAGATCATGAGCCAAAATCAAGAGTCCAACACTTAACTCGCTGAGCCATCCAGACACCCCCCTCCAAAGAATTTAAAAAAATTTTTTAATGTTTTATTTATTCTTGAGAGAGAGAGAGAGAGAGAGAGCACGAGCAGAGGAGGGGCAGAGTGAGAGAGGGACACAGAATCTGAAGCAGGCTCCAGGCTCTGAGCTGTCAGCACAGAGCCCAGCCTGGGGCTTGAACTCACAAGCCGTGAGATCATGACCTGAACGGAAGTCAGATGCTTTACTGACTGAGCCACCCAGGCACCCCGATTAAATACAAATGAGTACAATGAATTCTCAATAATGTCACATATCCTTGGTTCACAATAAGCCTCAGGAAAGGAGCGAAAATCTGAGCGATGTATAGCCTCTGTGGTCACTCCATTTCTCCTGGCAATTCAGTGATGTCCCCTGGGCTATTGCAATAGCATGTTGAGTCTTTATAGCATGTAAAAAAAAAAAATAAATAAAATTACAAAAGGTCTTCTATTAAAAAAAAAAAAAAAAGACTTCACAGGAATTTGAGACTCTACTAAGTAGAAGACACTATGCCCAGAACCCCAGGGAACACTACAGTGAGAAAACACACCCCCAGGCTATGGAGGGGAGGAGCCAGGTATTAATCTTATAGAGGGAGATAAACCAAAATCCTGCTAATAGGGGTGCACAGCCAAATGATATAATACGAAACAAAAGAGCGTCAGAGGAAGAATGGTTCTGCCAGCCCAGCTCGTCACAGGGGAATCCAGGCAGGTTCATCCTGAGATGACTTGGAATTAAGACTGTCAGTTAGGATGTCTATAGCAATGAAGAGGGGATGAAGGGATGGCCAGTATAGAGATTTGAATAGGATACTGAAGGTCATGTGGTTTGCAGAGGGGAAATAAGGCAAATTAGATAGAAGAAGGGTCAAGGCAAGGGGATTGAGAGAGAGGGAGGGGAAGAAAGGGAAGGGGCACTCAGCTGGGAAGGACAATGAATGGTGAGCCCAGGAAAGTCACACACTATATTTCAGGAAGACAGTACCTACTGCTGCTTCAGAACAACACAATCTGGCAGTTTTCTATGCAAGCTCAGCAATGCCATATGCCCTCTTCTTGGTTTAGGCAATGGCCCAGCAAAGCAGATCATATGGTATGAGTCAAGATTGTTAAATCAGCCTTCAATGCGCAGAGCTGTGGCTGAGCATGTGATGAGGTGTCAAGAGGAATGAAGCTTAGTGATCAGAACTCTTAAAAACGGAAACAGACGCAGGAAGTAGTCCCATATAAAAGAAAAAAAAAAAACATACAACACCCAGCATGACCCTGAAACTCACTGACAGTTTGCTTCATGTGTATGATTATGAAAGGAGCCTCTTAAAGCCACATCTCTGTGTGGTGACACCTGGTATGTGTGATTCACCACACATCAAGCTGCCAATTTCAATTTTGTTCGGGGTGTTTCTTACCATCTCCTACTCCTTGTATGTGAGTTTACAGTATAGTGTACTTCTTTCCCCCTAGGACAAGCAGACATTGATCCTAGTTAAGGAACCTCACACCCTTTTCACAGACCTGTCTTTCTTTGCTGACATAGTCTATGAACTATACCCCAGAAGACTACAGAGGCATGAAAGCTGCATGCTTGGATACCCAACTTCCTGGGAGCTCCCCCACAACACTGTGTCTGAACTGCTGGCCTTTTACTTAATGGCCAAGATGGGTATGGATTCCCCTCCTCCCCTTCCTCCTCCACCCAGTGGTCTGATTGTGGTATGCATGTCTATCTCCCACACTGCCTTATAGATCGTTGGCCCTCAATAAAAGATACAACCAGAGCTGGTGTATGCTTACTGTCGCAAATGTTCCAGACTGCTCATCAGGCCCCAATCTTGGATTAACAGACCCTTCCCGAAGAAGGCACAAGGGTCAGTAGCAGCTGAAGAACTCACACCAGACATTCCATCAAAGGCACATAAGTACTTGCAGAGGAAGGAAGTCCATGTAGCAAGTGTACCCTAGACATATGCAAAATCCAAGTCACCAAAGGGTCTTGGGGAAGGTCTAGATTACAAAAGTGTCTTTGAAACGATAAAGGGACAACCAAGTGACCAGAGCTCCATAGAGAAGGCCCTCAGACATACAGAGCAGCAGGCCACACCCATACCCTGCACGACTGGCACATGCTTTCTCCAATAGAAAATAAGAAGCCACTCTGCCACTCAAAGCCAAAGGTAAGCACTTACTCTCCTTGAACCAGAGCAAGTGTTGGCCCTTACCCCTGCCTGACATCACTGAAGTCTGCAAGGAGGAAGGAAGTCAGAGCTGTGCAGAAAAGAATTAACACGGCTGGCCTGAGACCATTTATCCTTTGAAAGGCCTGCACCTGAGATTTGCCCTTGGCCGGCATCTGGGAACCTGGATTTGGGGAAGGCTCCCCCCATTCACTAACTGCTAAAGGTGGCTCACTGTGCCTAAACTACTTGTACAAAACTGTGGTCTCTGGGGGCGCCTGGGTGGCGCAGTCGGTTAAGCGTCCGACTTCAGCCAGGTCACGATCTCACGGTCTGTGAGTTCGAGCCCCGCGTCAGGCTCTGGGCTGATGGCTCGGAGCCTGGAGCCTGTTTCAGATTCTGTGTCTCCCTCTCTCTCTGCCCGTCCCCCGTTCATGCTCTGTCTGTCTCTCTCTGTCCCAAAAATAAATAAAAAAAAAAAAAAAAAAAACGTTGAAAACTGTGGTCTCTGCTGAATACCTTCTTTCCTTCTGGGAGTCTGGACTTTGGGTATATGCCAGGCAGAGGGTACCCATGTGGTCAACCCCCAGTAAAAACCATGGCCACTGAGTCTCTAATGAGTTTCTCTGGCTGGCAACATTTCACATGTCATTGCTGGAGGAATTGAGCATGTTCTGTGTGACTCCACTGGGAAAGGACTCTCAGAAGCTTGCACCTGGTTTCCCCAGACTTCGCCTCATGCCCCCTCCTTCCTCTTGCTGATGGTGCTTTGCCCCCTTTCACTGTAATAAAGCATAGCTGTAAGCACAAATAGATGCTGAGTCGTAGGAATCCTCCTAGCTCCTTATGTAACCTGGAGTTAGTCGACACAAGACCACACTAGGGGTCTCCCCAATGTGAGGTGGTGGAGTTCGTGAGCTGTCCCTGGTGCTGTCCATGAGCTCCTACTTTTTGTTCCAAATAATAGAACAGCACTCCTGGTCTGCACTCCTCACTGAAACCATAAGCTGGAAATCCCTCTGATATCTGCGGAGAATCCCACAGATGTGAGGGCCTATTACCTGATTGGTTCTAACATTTTGGGGTGGGAGCCTCACCTCTGATTCATGGCCTGCTTCCCACAGGGTCTTACACATGGAGCGTGTGCAAAGCAAACCTTCTGGTGAACATGAAACTAGTTTTGAAGGAGCGATAAAATCACAAAAAGCCCTTTTAATAGCTTTATCTTTGCTCCCCATTCCTCCAACTTTATGAAGTGACAAATCGTCTTAGGTATATAGAGACCATATGCACAAACACTTGTAACCCTATGGGAATACAAATGAGGAACACAGAAAGAGGTTACTGTTTCATTGAAAAGCCTATTTCAACACATTCAAATCTGTCAACATAATATATCCAGATAATCTCTATTTTATGACTGTAGCTTTTCTGGCACGCCAGGCTTAAGCCAGTAATCTCCCACTTATCATCCAAATCTCCTTCCAGCAAACAAGTTTTTAAAACTGAAAACAAATTAAGAAAATCCAAGTTTGGCACTAACATACTTGGCTTTCTGAAATCTCATAAAATTGCTGGCAATTCTCATTCATTCACTTACTCATCCATTCAGATTAACCAAGCTACTGAGAACATACCAACAGCAAAGCACCCTGCTAGGCTCTATGCAGAATACAAAGATGCTGCACTTGGCCATGATGTTCCTTTGCTGCAAAGCTATCTGCAGAGATGCCTACAGGCACACTGTGTGTATGTGGCACCCAGAGAAGGAAGACATGGCCCTTGGATCAGTCAGGGGCCACTGTGGGCATTTCAAACAGGAGAAAACCAATGCAGGGATGTATGAACACAAGGGATGGAACTGTTGAAAAAGAATCCTGGAGAAGACAAGGCAACTCCAGGGCCACTGGGTGGGGATGAGCTGTCCAGAGCAGAATTTGGAAGCTGGGACACCAGTGAAGCAGAAGGCAGACCTGAACCACAATGTGGCACTAGGAATGGAGAGGAGGGACTAGAGGAGAAAGACAGGCAGAGCTCACAATTCCATCTGATGTCAGAATAGGGAGGGAGGAGGCAGCAAGCATGACTCAGAGGTTTGCAGCTATTAATAGAAAGAAAAGTTAGCAGGAGGAGCAGGCTTGGTGGGGAAAATTACAATTCGTGTCACCAGACCTTGCTAAGAATGTTGGTGTGTACTGTGCTTCTCCAAAATATGCTACCAGTCCACTCACGACCTTTTTGCCACACCCTTATGCTAAATGTGAAGAAAATAGACTTCAAACAAATGTGGACACATTAGCAACCAACGCATCTCTTCTCAGCTTCCTAACGGTCTCATGGTATGAAACACTGAATGATATTTTAAAGCCGAATCCAATGTGGTAAGGCCACCATCTTCTAGGGTAGAGACCCCAGTGGCTTAACCTGCAGACCTGCACTCTTAACTTCACGTTTTTCAGGGACATTTTGCAACTTTCCCATATCTGTCCTATGAGTATTACCTAAAGTGACACTGAGGACACTACTATTTCCTGGCACCCAGTCTCTGTGATAGTGGCTTTTGAGAGATGGTCTCGCTGGAAGAATGAGTGCATGATCCATCCTAGAGGCAAAGATGTCTTAGTGTGCCATCTTCTCTCACCTGGCCACAACCCCACAATGGTCCCAGCTCACCAAATGTTCAATGGTCTTCCTCACCAAAAGGCTTTCAAATTTTACTCTCACTTGACTGAAGCCTTCTTTCCTACAGACCCAGACTAATTTCTTTGAGGCCTCCCTTGCTAACTGTCTTAGCCATGCCTACCTGCACAGATCAGCCTGAACAACAAATAAATTAAAACAAATGCTCCTGTTTCAAATCATTTCCTGGGAAACAATTGTCATTTATAGTGTCACTGAATAGGCAACTGGTATAAACAAAGCTGAATTTTGCTTAACCAAATCAATTTTGTCATTAATGTCGATAAAGCAATATGCGTGAAATGGTCTTTCCCTAAGGACTTGCTGAAGATGATACCTTTGAAAATTCCACATCATTTATGAATTCTTCCTTAATGTCATGTAATCACATGTTCTCTGTGAGATGAGAGAACTAGGGATACATGGGAACCAACAACCAAAAGAAGAAAAAAAAAAACTGAGCGCAAACCATATTCTCTTTGTATCCAAACAGATATGTGATTAAGAATGCCAGCAATAGAGGGGCACCTGTGTGACTCAGTCAGTTAAGCTTCCAACTCTGAATTTTGGCTCAGGTCATGATCTCACAGTTTGTGAGTCCGAGCCCCACATCTCCACTGTCAGTGCAAAGCCTGCTTGGGAGTCTCTCTCTCTCTCTCTCTCTCTCTCTCTCTCTCTCTCTCTCACTGCCCCTCCCCTGCTTGTGCTCTCTCTCTCTTTCAAAATAAATAAATAAATAAATAAATAAATAAATAAATAAACTTAAAAAAAAAAAGAATGCTAGCAATGGAATAAGAACCGTAACTCCTGTATTTATTTATATTCCTAGCACATTGTTGGAAAGAAGTAAATACCTGCCAACAATTCCTGATACTTCCCAGAAATTGTTTTTACATGTGACAATATTTAGAGTATTTTTTTAATCCTGATAACATGACTGTTACTAAGCCCAGCTGTTGGCACTATGTACTTTCTCTCACTATGTACCTAGAATAAGCTTAAGTGATCAAATGAGCTTCTCAAGCAAAATCCAGGACAGAAGTACCTGAAGAAGTCACACTTAATAGAGAAATTCTAATCCAAACCTCCACTAACTTTCCATTAAGGTAAAAATAATGAGGAATTCAGGCCAAAATGACAAGATACCATAGTATGCCTATTTGATTGGTAAAAATCAATGCTGATGATACCAAGTGTTGCAAAGAATACAAATCCACAAAATCTATTAACTGCCGGTGGGAGTCTAAATTGATACAACCGCTTTGGCCAACAGTTTGGGCATTATATAAGGGGAATTTTCACATTCCTACAACCTGGCAATTTCACCCAAGAGAAACCCCTGCATGTGTACTAGAATTATCATGGTCACCCATCAACAGGAAAATGCATAAATGAAAGTGGCACACTCACATCCTGGACTGTTATACAGCAGTCAAAATGAGTCCCCCCTCTCCAAATCATATATTGTACAATACTCTTTTTATCAAGTTAAAAATGGCTGAAATGAAAAATATGGGGCTTTTAAACTGTACATAAAGGAGATAAAACTAAATAAGAAGGAAAGAAAGAGGATAGTGAGCAAAATTTGGGATGGTGGCTACCCTGGAGGGAGGGAGGCTGGAGGATGGGATTAGGAGAGAGAGCACAAGAAATGTGTGCCCACATTTTCTCTGAAGACATTTCTCCAAACACCAGGCTTCACTTAGTTAAAAAATAATAATAAAATAAAATCAGAGTGGTCTTTCCAAAAGGGAAGCTTGTGAGAGAAATGGCTCTGATTCCTTCTCCACCCGGGCGCATCAGCCCAACAGGTTAAACCTGGCTCTACCTGGCCCCTAAGGAAGAGAGATCATGAGCAAAAATTCTCTCACCCTGTCTTCAGTCCACAAGCTTGTACCTTGCCTCTCTTCCAGCCACACACACTTAGAGAACTACTGAGAGCCGGGGTTCCAGGGAGGGTGAGGAGAGAACACACATGAGCAGGCACAGACAGAGCCCTGGGTAACCCACCCCACTGCTGTCAGCACCGTGAGCAACAGGCCTACAGGGCACTCAATCCTTGACCACAGTAGGCAGGATGGCAGGATTCAGATCAGAAGCAGAGACAGGAGAGCGGTGTGGTGTCAAACATCTGAACTGCTGAGAAGCACGAGGAGGGCCAGACCAAAGGGTATTCCAGAGGGCAGAACAGAAGTGCCAGGAAGAAGTGGCAATTTTGGCTCCGCTTCAGAAGGGCCTTTTCTGTACTTGGAGACTTACCCATCTCCAGTGGCACCACGTACAAGTGGGCACCTCTGGGTAAGCCACTGAAGTTTGGTCATTTGGCTTCAGTTTCTCTTCCTATAAAATGGGAATGAGGACATATTCATGGAAAGGCTCACATGGGACTAAATGATGGCACAGGGCTGTACAAATGTCAGGAATCATTCACTCCACCCAGACAAGTCAAAAACAATTCTGCCCATCTTGGAGTCTAGAAATGTCCAAAAGCAAAACTACAGAGCCAGACTATGCAAGGACACACACAAGAAACTTGTTCCCTCCCCCTCCACCCCACAAACCAGTATCTGTCCCCACAACCTTATCAGCAAGCAATAAGAATTTTTCTTGTTACCCAAAGAATCTGCACATTTAAGATAACCTTGAAATGCCAACTGTCTACACACAGTTATTTTTAAGAAAAGAAAATGGGACATCTTTGCCCTTTCAACTAGAATAAAACAAAAGTGAATGCAATCAGGTTTTACTTCCACTAGAACTGGGGGACCCCATATTCATAAACATTACCTTGATCCCTATAGGTTAGTAATACCTGGTAAATACAGATGATTCAACAATGCTAACTCAGAGATGCGTGGGCATCCGGACACACATCTGGGACAGGCACAGACCATGGAGTACTAAAGGCCCAGGTCAGAATCTCTCTCCATTGCCTATTGGGCCAGTGACTCCTGACAAGCTACATCCTCCTGTCAAACCTCAGAACCCCTCATTTGTACAACAGTGTGGTGGTGAGGACGATGTGAATGTAACGTAAAACAGTGCAGTCTATAGCTAACAATGACATATTTATAGCAAATCACTGATGATCCCTATCATTGCATGTCTTGGTGAAGTGTTTATACACCTGACAGAGAATGGTAAGTGGGATAAAACACCATTTGGAAAAGGGTCTCTTTTCATTTGGTTGCCTAACTCTAAGAACACTGTTCTGTGTGATCCGGATGGCACAGCTGTGTGAGCTTAGGGGCACCAAGACATCACATGAGAAAAGCACATGAAAAGTGTCAGCTTTCTCCCGTTTCAGGAATTAACAACAGTGATCCCCATTTTGGAGTGGGAGCCATCACTTAAGTCCAGTGGAGCTCTTGAATTCTCAGGGGCATCATAGACTGAAACATCCTCTAGAAGCTGTGTCCCAAGAAAGCTGGAGAAGGTCATATAAATCCTATAGTGAGTGACCTGAAGGCATACTGCTTGGCCAAGTGAAGTGACCAAGGTGACCTGAGTTTCAGCAAACAGCAAGGCAGGGCCCTCATGTTTGCAATGACAATGGAGCAGTTCTTCTCAGACTGTGGTCCAGAGCAGCCGCATCTGGGAACTTGGGAGAAATGCCAAATCTCAGGTCCTCCTAGACTCACTGCCTCAGAAACACAGCAGAGGGGCAAGTACTTTGTGGCCCTTCTGGGAATTCTGCTGCTGGCTCAGGTTTGAGGACCAATGGCATAGAGTGATCTAAGACCTCGATGTTGAAACTAACCATCCCCAGGAAATACACTAAGGCAATAGTCAGTAAGAAAGGAGAGAAAGCCTTCAGTATCTTTCCCCCTTTCAACCATTTCAGTGGGCAGTGTTAGCTATCTCACTACCCGACTTCAATTTTGAAACCCATGCTGCTTGAAACCCAGCAGGACACTTCTGGTTCTCCACAGAACGCTAAGATGGGCCCTTAAAATGCAGACACTGTATCTGACGCATCTGTGAGTCTGCTGTGCCCCTCCCAAGGCCTGGCAACCAGGGGTGTCAGGAAAAGTGGGAAATAAACTAAATGACCAACTAAGGGGGGAACAAACAGTCCTTCCCATAGTGGGTCCCAAGGACTGAACAAGGTGACTGTCCCCCTCAGTCCTTAACACAATGATCTTAGCTCCTGAGCCAGAATCAAAGACTTTGGGGGAACTGACTCTGATTGGCTGCCTGAGGTTCCACAGTTACCAAGACCAGAGGGGCCTGGAGGCCCCAGAACACTCTCTCCCTCCATGTCCCCACTCACTCCTTTAACCCAAGCTTGTCAGAGGTCCTGTCAGAGGAGGTGGAGGTGAGGGGCAGGGAGCTCCCCCATTAGAGGTCAGGGCCCCCAGCCTTTAGAGGTTGGCCAGAGATATTATTTCTCCTGCTAGGGGCTTGTTCCCAAACATCCCTAGGCTAGTGGCAGTGTCCTCCAACCCTAGACGCCCTCTGTCACCATCACTGTAGCATCACCACCCTCCAACGTCAGATGCCCCAACTTGGCACATTCCTACCTGTAGTAAGACAGCAGGCCGTTGCTGAGCACGAACCAGCGCCGCTGGTAGCCTTTCAGGTAATTGGTCCACTTGAGCAGCCAGCCCTTGAAGCTGTCCAGAGGCAGTAAAGCCATGGGTGCAGTGGAGGTCGTGCCAGTCCCTGACACTGGAACCCCAAGAGGCGTCCTCGCCTGTCCAGGCCGCCCAAGGGGTAGCGGCTTTGACGCCGGCAGCGACCCGGGCTCGGGTTTGGTCCAGGGCACGCTCCCGGCTACTGGCCCGAGTGCCGGTAACTGCTCTGGCGAGGTCTTGGGAAAGGGTCCAGCCCCTACACTTGAGCCCAACTCTTGCCAGGGCCCTGACCCCCGCCCCAATCCCAGCAGCAGTTCCGTTCCCGGTCTGGACTCTGGCCTTGGGTCGGACGTCTTCTCAGACGCAGGCTCCAGTCTTGGCACCGGCTCAGAAACTGGCTCCGACACCTGTTGTGACACAGGGTGCCGCTCAGGCTTCGGCACTGGCTGGGGCTGAGGCTTGGGCTGGGGCTTGGGCTCCGGCCCGGGGCCAGGCGTGGAAGCGCTCATGCTCGGCGCCGCCGTGTGGCAGGACAGGCAGGGAACAACCGTGAACAGCGACGAGAGTCCGCGGGAGCGGCCGCCACAGCCGCCGCCTCGGCACAGAGCGGCCGCTTTCCCCATAGAGCCCGCCGACCGGAGCGCGGCCGAGTCGCGGGGAGGGGGAAGCGGGAGGCGGAGGCCGGGGGCGGGGCCGGGGGCGCCGTCACGAGCGCGCGGCACGGGGCGGGGGCACGCGCAGGTCCCCTCGCGGCCCCGTGCGCCCCGCGCTGCCTGCGCCAGCTGACTGTTGTCCTCCCCGCGCTCAGCGGGCCAGACTTGGACCCTTGTCCTTCTCTCGCGTCGCCAGCGCCTGGCTCAGGTTTGGCCCTGGGAAGGCTCTCTGGAAACACCTGTGGCGCTAGAGCTTGGCGACGGGCGACGCGGAAGGGACCGCGCGCTTCAGGCCACCATCCCTGCCTGCGCCCCAACCCGTGCCAGGCGCTGGGGGAACAATGATGAATGCGGAGCCCGCCGGCTTCCAGCGCAGCTCTGCCTGCCGCGCCCAGCGCCGGCGTTCCCTGTCAGGGGTGGGTTCGCTCCCCAAAACCCAGGAAAGCGGGGGTGGGGCGGTGCGGAGAGCAGGTGGTGCCGTGCTCAAAAACCGTGAAATGCGCCCGAAGCACCGGGACCCAGCCGGATGATGCTAAAAGCTGAGGAGGACACCCACCGCCCCCAACGGGAGCCATTACCTATCTGTGGGTCCTTACCACCACCACCACCCTCCCCGTCCCCCGACTAGCCGACGATCTGTCTCAATGGCCGAAGCCACGGCCGCCTCCGCCTCCTGAGCAAGCTGGCCTCTAGTTCAAGGCCAGCAGGGCACTTCGCTGCAAGTGGCGACATAGTTCAGGCTCTCTAAAGAATAGAGAGTTTTTGTAAACTGAGCGTTTTAAGTATATATATAAAGGAACATCTAAAAGCAGAGTTCTTAACTGGGACCTCCTGGATATCCTGGGTAATCTTGGCTGGCTGGCTGTGAAGCTTCTGCCATAGGCTGCAGAGTTTTATGTATCTGTGCGTTTTTCTAGGGAGATGGACCACGGTTTTCATGAGATTC
Source organism: Panthera onca (assembly GCF_046562875.1). NCBI lineage: Eukaryota > Metazoa > Chordata > Mammalia > Carnivora > Felidae > Panthera > Panthera onca. The sequence goes on from NC_138350.1 coordinate 21,266,608, forward strand.
CTAAAGGAGTCTGTGATACCAGAAAAGTTAAATATCACTGATTTTTTAATGTTTATTAATTTTTGAGAGAGCACACGGGGGCGTGCTCTCTTAGTCTATTAAGTATTAGTATTAATATTACATATATTATTATATTATATATTGTATAATATTAATCTATTTAATTAATCTAGTAATAAAATAATAAATTTTATTAATTTTTGGTGGGGGTGGGGCAGAGAGAGGGAGAGAGAGAATCCAAGCAGGCTCTGCACTGTTAGCGGAGCCTGACCTCACCAATGGTAAGATCATGACCTGAGTTGGATGCTTAACCGAATGAACCACCCAGGCGCCCCTAAATAATACTGATTTTTTTTTAATTTTTAATGTTTATGTTTGAGAGAGAAAGAGAGAGACAGAGTGCAAGCAAGGGAGGGGCAGAGAGAGAGAGAGAGGGAGACACAGAATCTGAAGCAGGCTCCAAGCTCAGAACTGTCAGCACAGAGCCCAGTGTGGGGCTAGAACTCACAAACTGTGAGATCATGACCTAAGCCAAAGTCAGATGCTTAATGGACTGAGCCACCCAAGTGCCCCAATAATACTGATATTAAAGGGAAAGGTTCATGGCTACCACAAATAATGGGAAATACAAATGGAAATGTTAGATTTGGAACTCCTACCCAGACCCTTCCATCTCTAGACCTCTGTGCAGGCTCCCCTCTGTTCATCCTAATGTGTCTTACCTTCCCTTTGCCCAGTTCTTTCTTGATCTTTGCTTGTGATAAGACTGCCTGTGCAGGGACCATCCTCCTGCATGAAGTGATAGACTGAGCAGAGCAAGTTGGAAAGTCCTAGAAATGGGTTGTGTAGGCACTGCCCAAACAGAACTCCTTGCCATCTTTGCTGGTGACTCTGGGACCGGCCCTTGAACGGTGATCTTACCTGCAGATTTTTGTGGGCTCTGGAGTGCAGACACCTGCTTCTCTTGATGTATCGGCTAAATACAAAGATGGCCCTCAAACTTCAGTGTGTGGAGTCAAGGAAAAATGGTTGCCTCTGAGAACTGGGCAATTGGGGAATGGAGCTGCCCCTCCCCTGTTTGCTTTTTTCATTTATATCCTTTGAACCTTTTGAATGTTTTAACTGTGTGTGTTTCACATATTCAAAAAATAATAATTGTTTCAGCTCATCCCAAGGAAGCTTATTAGAAATTCAGTTTTCCATCCCCATCTCCCTGGGATTCTGAGTCAGTAGATCTGGGATGGAATCCAAGAGTGTGCATTTTAATGAACTCCCCAGGGGTTTCTGAAGTGGGTGGATCATTGACCACACTTTGATGGACAGTGATGTGGAGGGAAATCTTGGGCTTTGTGCGTCAGATCCACTACAGAAATCCCAGCCCAGCCACTACCTAGCTATGGGAACTTCAGCCACCTCACTTAGCTTCCTCTTGCTCATCTGTAAAATGAGGATAATAATCCCTACCTCACTGGCTGAGAGTAATAAAATCATGTCTGTAAAGCACATTTGGCATAGTAGGTGTTTAGTAAGTATTTTCTAGCTATTTAACTAGAGGGTGCTCTGTGAAATGTATTAAACAGAAGCCAGAGCAGGAAGAGATGAGACCAAGGTTAATAAGCTTGGAAAATAGCCACAACGATAGGAAAAGCTCAGTGCCTGCTATGTATGTGCCAGATGTGTTTGCAACCCCAAGGAAGGAAGCCAACTATTAAAAGTTTAATGATCTGTTTTGACTACTTCAATAAATGGATGATAGGATCTAAGTCACCTGCCAGAGTGAGTGAAGAAGGTGTCACAGAAAGGGCAAGGTTTGGGGGGTGGGGCGCCTGGGTGGCTCAGTCGGTTAAGCATCTGACTTTGGCTCAAGTCATGATCTCACTGTTCATGGGTTCGAGCCCCATATCGGGTTCTATGCTGACAGCTCAGAGCCTGGAGCCTGCTTCAGATTCTGTGTCTCCCTCTCTGCTCCTCCCCCACTCGCCCTCTGTCTCTCAAAAATGAATAAACATTAAATTTTTTTTAAAAAAAGAAAGGTCAAGGCTTGCACTGAGTCAGAGGGGCAGGAAGTGGAAGGGCATTTAAGACAAAGGAATCAGTGTGCACAAAGTCCCAAATCAGGAGAGAAGACCTTGTCTGGGAAATGACAAAGAGCTCAGCATATTTGAAAAAGCTGGAAAGGAGATAAAACAGGGAGCTAAGCTAGATGGGCACCATACAATCAGGAATACCCTATATCGTACAGAAAGTGGGCCTCCTGGGCACTGGGGTCTCCTGGGAGATTTTTTTTACATTTAAAGTGCCAGATTCCACCTAATGGAGAAATGGCTGTCTCCAAGTCTGGGGCAGGAAATATGCGAGATGAGCCTGCCTGAGATATTTTGTCATGCCAGAAAGTAAAGAGGCTAGTCAAGACCGCTGTGTGTCAAAAGGACTCAGATGCCATCTTTAAAGGGACTCCCACAGGCCAAAGACAGGACAACTTGAGCATCCAAAAGAATAATGATTACAATGGGTCAAAACACCAAATATATAAAGATCCAGAAGTTAGCCCCACAAGTTCCTAAAGTTACAAAAAAAAACAAAAACAAAAACAAAAACTTATAGGTTGCTTTTGGTGACCAGCACCAATTCATTTTTCTGAAAACTGAAAATAAAGAGAAAGAATTAAGTCTGTATCCTTCCTTTCTTATACAAACCCTATCTCATAGTGACCAAAGAGTTTATGAGGGAAAAATCTTTACAGACGTATTAGCTAATGAATACAGAAGGAATAATAAAATTAGTGGCGCCTAGGTGGCTCAATCGGTTAAGTGTCCGACTTCAGCTCAGGTCATGATCTCATGGTTCATGGGTTCGAGCCCCACGTTGGGCTCTATGCTGACAGCTCACAGCCTGGAGCCTGCTTTGGATTCTGTGTCTCTCTCTGGCCCTCCTCTGTTCACGCTCTGTCTCTCAAAAATAAATGTTTAAAAAATAAAATAAAATTTAGAAGAAAACATCATCTTTTGGCAACCCCAAATGAAATAATGGATCCAGGCAATGATCATCAAAGCTTCCTAGTGATGGGGTATATGGGCAACTTCATAAAGACTGATCAGGCTGTTGTCAGCTGAATCTACAGATGAATCTCACATCACTGAAAGTGAAACCACAGGATATTATGTGCTTCTGGATATGACCCAGTAGGAAACTCATAGCACCACCTATGAAGTATTTTTACTTCTCCCTCCTTTTCCCTCCAAAAGAAACCTCTAAACCTGAAACTAATCAAGCTTCTGGCTTGATCAATACAAAAGAAATGCAGAGGACAGAGGAACATGCTAAATGACCCAAGGAGTCAATCAGTCAAATTCATAAAATAGGAAAATCTAATCAGCAAAACTAAAGGGCAACCGATGGAATGGGAGAAGATATTTGCAAATGACATATCAGATAAAGGGTTAGTATCCAAAATCTATGAAGAACTTATCAAACTCAACACCCAAAAACCAAATAATCTAGTGAAGAAATGGGAAAAAGACATGAATAGACACTTTTCCAAAGAAGACATCCAGATGGCCAACAGACACATGAAAAAAAATGCTCAACATCACTCATCATCAAGGAAATGCAAATTAAAACCATAAAATAAGAAAATCTATATTCAAATGACCTATTCAATAAATACATGGCCTAGGAAAAATGATGGAAAAAGGAAAATGTTATCAATTTTAAAGACTTAAGAGACATATCAACCAGATGCAGTATGTGAACCTTGTTTGGGTCTTGATTCAAACAAACCAACTGTAAAAAATATATTTCCGGAACAGTCGGGTAATATTGAACAAAGAGTGGGTTTTAAGAAATATTAAGAAATTGTTAATTTTGCTATATGTGTTATAATGGTATTGTGATTTTTTAAAAGGATTTATCTGTAGAGATACATTCTGATGTATTTATGAGTGAAATTATATGATATTTGGATTTAATTTAAAATAATACAGTTTTAGGGGCACCTGATTGGCTCAGCCAATTAAGCATCCCAACTTCCCTTAGGTCATGATCTCATAGTCCGTGAGTTCGAGCCCCATGATGGGTTCTGTGCTGACAGCTTGGAGCCTGGAGCCTACTTCGGATTCTGTGTCTCCCTCTCTTTCTGCCCCTCCCCTGCTTGCACTCTGTCTCTCTCTCTCTGTGCGTCTCTCTCTCAAAGATAAATAAACATTTAAAAAATTACAAAAAAAAATAATAATACAGCTTTAAAAAGAATGAGGTGGGTGGGGAGCAGATGAAAAAAGAATGGCCAGATGTTGACAGTGTTGAAGTTGGGTGATGAGTACACAGGCATACATTATATTGTTTTCTCTGTTTTTGTGTAGGTTTGAAAATTACCACGAAACTGCTTTTGTTTTACAAATGTTGGGCCTTTTACAGAACTCACCTCCTACCTTTCCAACAACTCTGTAAGTTCCCCTATGTTTACATAATAGGAAATTGAGGTTCACAGAGCTAAAGGCCTGCCCCCAGTCACACCATGGGCAAAAGGGAAGCCAAGATTCAAACAGAAGGTTTTCTATCCACAAAGCCTGTCCACCTGTGCCAGAATAGAGATTCCAGACACCTGCCTCCCACCCCCAAAAGAAGCCTTCCTTGACTGTCCCTGAGGACCTTAGGAACAGGAAAATCCTAAGAGTGACAGTCAGTGAAGGCCCTTGTGAGCTGAAAGACCCTGGGATAGCTGATCCAACCTCATGCAACAGAGCTGGCCACAGCCACCACTTACCCCTGAGGTCAGCTCAAGGTCACATTGCTAACTGGATAAGAACTAGGCCTTTCGGTTCCCATTGGTCTTTGTTCAAAATCCAGACAGATTCTCCTATAGGCTTGTAGGCACAGATGTTGACAGTAGTTTGTGCCTCATTTTCCCCAGGAAAGGATATGCATGAGCTGAGAGGGAGGCAGGACGGCAGGTAGCTAAGAGCACAAGTTTGGAAGGAAGGCCTCTGTTCAAATCCCAGGTTAACCACTTTCTGGCTGTATGGCCATTAGTGAGTACCTCGTAAAATGAGTTGGTGTGGGTTTCTTCTGCTATTACACAATTAGGTCTGTTGTACCTCTGGCCCTTTTGCTAAATGAGAATACCTGGCTGGAAGCCCTGTGTGAGGGAGAATCACAGATAGCAGAGTCAGGAGGCCTCTATTCTGTGGTGCCAACATCCACACTGCAAGCTCTAGGTGACTAGTAAAAAAAATTTTTTTTCATATTTTATCATTTTTTTTGAGAGCAAATATGAGCAGTCAGTGTGTGTGTGTGTGTGTGTGTGTGTGTGTGTGTGTGTGTGTGTGTGTATGTTGAGAGAGAGAATCCTAAGCAGGCTCCACACTGTCAGTGCAGAGCCAGATGTGGGGTTCAATCCCATGGACTGGGAGATCATGACCTAAGCCGAAATTAAAAGTCGGATGCTTAACCAACTGAGCCAACCAGGAGCCCCTGACCTCAGATATTTAATTCAATTTCTTTAGAGAAGAGCCATACTGTTTTCTACCTGGGAGAAATGTTACCTGCACTTTGGAAACTTGAGTATAGAGAAGGGTAGGACAGTAGGTTGGAGCGGTTATCCAACCCCCCCTCCATTCCCATCCACCCCAGGTTGTGTATGAGTTTATTATATACTGAGTAGATACAAAACAATATTATAAACTATGTGTAGGGCATACAAATAACAGTACAAGTGACACCCATGAGATTACTAACTAGCTTAAGGAATAAAATGTCCTATTTTAGTTCCCTTTTCTCCCTCCTCCCTTCTTCCATAACCTGTTGACTTTGAGCCCAAAGCCTCCATGGATTTTTTCAAGCCAACTGACTCCTGTCTCCTCTTTAGTTGGCTAAGAGAATATTCTCGACTGCTACTTCCACCTGATACATTCATCAAGAGCTCTCATCCTCTTCCACATTCCAAGCACCTGTTGAAATTTCTCATTCATCAGTTATCCATCTTTAAAACTGAAATGCCCCAACATGGCCTTACCAAGCCCCCTTAACTGTTTTCTTTATCTCCGACAGAATTTGTCACCTTCTAAATGATTTCTTTGGTTTATTTATGTCTCCTCTTATTAGAATATAAGCTCCAGGATGTCAGAAATTTTTATCAGATTTATTTCACTGCTCTACCATCAAGGCCTAGAAGAAGACTCTTCATATAATATGACTTCAATGAATACCTGTTAAATAAAGTCTTCTTTCTAGTTCTCTTGGCTGTTGAGTGTTTAGTACTTTTAGAATTTACTATATTTCTATTTCACTGGAGTCTCAAGAAAGATGGGAGCCCAACATGGGTGCTACTGGTGCCTCCTGAACTAGAAGTCTCAAAGTCAGTGGTTCTTAATGTGTGTGTGTGTGGGGGGGGGGGGGGGGGAGGGATTGTGGACTCTTATAAGATTTTGATGAAACCTACAGAATCTATAAATCAGCATTTACATCTAAAATTTTACATATAGTTTATGAAGACCATGAACTTCATCTTAAGGACCTGTGATCTTAGAACATTTCTGGAAAGATGCATAGAAACTGTTAACTTGGTTGTCCCAGAGAGGAGGAAGTGGGAAGTTCTCATTTCATTATGTACCCTGTACATTTCAATTTTGTATAAAGTGTAAGTTTAAAGTTGTAGAAACTAGTTAAATATTTTAAAGCAACCTATGTTCTGGCACTTAGGGGTGATCACAAACTCACATGTCTTCAGGGGCCAGGGAGGTAAACGCACTTGGCCAATGGTGGTGGTTGGGGCTGTTGCTAATCAGAACTTGGATATCCCACTCAAAGTGCTTAACTTTCACAGCACGGAAAACATGGTGTTGATCAAACTCGATATCCCCACTGTCAGCCCTGAGAGGACTATTGGTTAGCAACCTCTGTTTTGCCCTCTGCTTAGAGTGATAGAAATCCTAGGTTGTGTTTGAAAACCTTTCTGGGTAGTCAAAGAATCCTCAGTGCTAGGGTATGCAGAATCTCTGAAGCGGTAGAAGGAAAAAGAAAATAGAAAACCTCTTGGAAATGACTTGGGAGCTCCAGAGAAAATGGTGGTGCATGACACAAATTTCACAAAGGGGTAGCCAAGTCTCCCTTTTGCCTATTTGTCCAACCCCTGCCTAGTGGGACCTCCCAGTCCCATTAGAGAACAAAGGGAGGATGGTAGACAATGACAACACCAGGTATGAGAGACAGATGGGGTGGGTCTAGGTCCAGGAAGGAGAGCTAACCTCAGGGCAGGCTTCATGAAGGTGGACCAGGAGTCAGGCCCTGAAGGGTCTGGGCTGAATATCAAGTGGAGAGGTGGGAGGGCTGTATTCCTAGCAGAGTAAACAGTAGGATCAAAGGTTCCAGGTAGAAAATCAAGAGGCCTCTTTGGAGAAGAGAATTCATGAGGTTTGGCTCATGGGAAGAAACACAGGAAATAAGCTTGGAAAGCTAGGTTCCACAGGATGAGGTGCTCCTGGTCCTCTAATTTACATTTGGAATGAAGCTAAGGAACTGTTTTTTCCCCTGTGACCACTTCATCCTGCAGAGCCTGTGTACTTGGCCCCATAGAACCACCAGAGGAAGGCTTGGTTGGGGTCCCCCAGTGACTGACCACTGCTCCATGACCAGGTTCCCCCAGGTAGTCATTGACTTACAGAGGCTCTGAGGCCCTGAATGGGTTATAGATGTATCTCAGTCCATCCTCTTCCTCCTGAGCAATTAACTAGAATTCAGGGAAGAGAGAAGTCCATCAAGACCCAGAGATGGGATGTATGTTGCCCAGGGTCTCAGAGCAAATTGGGGGGCTCACTCTCCTCTTTTTTTCTCTGGCTGTCTCTTAAAAATAAAAAAATTTATTTATTTATTTATTTTGAGAGAGAGAGAAAGAGAGAAAGCATGTGCACAAGCAGGGGAGGGGCAGAGAGAAAGGGAGAGAATCCCAAGCAGGCTCCTCACCGTCAACATGCTGCCTGACACGGGGCTCGATCCCACAAACGATGAGATCATGACCTGAGCTTAACCAACTGAGCCACCTAGGCACCCCACACCAGGCTGCCTCTTGAGGTTTACATGTCAACTCCAAGTACATCTCAACAATCGCCACCACAATCCTCTTCATATTTACCCCATGAGGTGCCAGGCCTCATATCATGTTCCTGATGTGAGCATTAGCTCACTGAGTTCTAAGAACAAGCCTATAATGTAGATACCACAATTATTCCCATTATCAGATGAGGAACTAAAGCTCCAAATGGGGGGGGGGGGGGGAGGGTAAAATAGCTTTCTCCTGAGAGATAGAGCTGAGATTCCGACTCAGAGTCATGCAACTACAGAGCCCATGTACATCAGATGAATGAAACCTCACTGTGGCAGTGAAGAGTGAGGACACATGAATCCTCAAGGCTTGTGGGCAGCATTTCCAGTGGCTAAAGGGTTGAACAGGGCAAGCGCAGCCCCAATAGTTCTTCCTGTAGAACCCAAAGGAGGTACCAGCCACCAACAGCCAGGATTTTCATCTGATTCATTTTCCCCCACTAGGGACTATTCAAATGTAACCTCCATGAGGGCAAAGGATTTGAGCCAGCCAGCAGCTGAGAGATCTAATGTGAATGATGGAGGGCAGGAGGGCATGTGCACTTGAATGACAGTGACTTGGTGACAGAACCTTTAAAATGCTCCCAGATGAGCAGAGTGGCTAAAGTAATCTCATTAGGAATTATTCTGCCAAGTGATAAATAACATTAGTAAAGCAAAGTTCAGCCTGAATTAATCATTTGGGATAAACCTGGATTAGCTAAGAGCAGGAGTTTCTCCCATCCATTCAAATGCAGTTATTTATGGGGCATCATGTGTGCAAAGCCCTTTGCCACATCTCAGGAGCTGAGAACTGGAAGGAAGTGCAGGTATCAGCCACCAGGTTGCAGGTGGGAAAGCTAAAGCCCAGAGAAAGTTTACTTGAGAAGGTAGGGAGCCCCAGGCCTGCTTCTAGCTCTGCCTCCTCAGCCCTCACAGCTGGGCAGAATTCCAGTCATCAGCTGGACCAGGCTCTGTACTACAATACCCAAAGTAACACTTCTCAATTCAACAAGGGGCTGGACTGGGATAGGTCCCCACCTCTCTGTGCTATGGGTCCCCAGGAATTGAATGACTTGGCCTCCCTCCCTGACCCCAGCACACAAGCTCCTGCCTTCCAGCAGATCCTGACTGAGCTCACAACTGTCTGCTGACCCCTTGTGGTCACTGTGGGATCTGTCCTGGCCCAGTAGCCTGGGCCTTGGTTGCTCCTCTGGGACATTCTGGCCTAGTAACCTCACTTCTCAAGGCACTTTCCCACCACTTACCTTGTGGGGTCCTCCCTACAATCCCAGGAGGCTAGGAGAGCCAGGATCCCCACTCCCACTTTACAAATGAGTGGCAGCATCCTGCAATCCAGTCCTAAATCCACCATGAATTCCTTACTTAACCTTGACAAATCAGTTCCCCTCTCCCTGCCTCACTTACCCACCAGTAAAATAAGAGAAGTGACCCGCACCAGGCAGCCCTAAGGTTTTTTGAGCCCCACAAACTCCCAGAGTGGAGAGGTGACTTGCCCACCCAAGGTCAGAGTGAAGCCAGGCAGAAGCACTCCCAGCCGGCAGGCCACCCCACTTCTCCCCACTGATCAGGAAAACTGAGAGGCATCACAGCAAACAAGAAAATGAGTTCTTCCACCTTTGTGTTCTGATTATGTGCTGAAGGGCCACATGGATAGTTGAGTGGATGGATGGATGGATGGATGGAGGAATGGATGGATGGATGGATGGATGGACGGACAGACGGACTACTGGGGTGGATATGTAAGAATTCTGGGTTCACTCTGAGCTGTAGCTGTAGCAGCCAGCTGCCTCCCCCTGCTCCCTGAAAAGCTGTGGCTATAATTCTAGCTGTCTAGCCCCTTGGCAGCCCACATTCCCCTGCTGGGGTTCCAAAGCCACTGCCCCTGTCTGACAGCCTGGAGCTGGGACCCGCCATGAGGGGATTGAGTCTTCATTTAAGACTTCCACCCCGCCATGTCACTGACCACCGTGGCCAACAGCAGTATCCAGGAAGAAAGTCAGGGGCCAAGGCCATGAATAGGCCCACAACATGGGTATCCCTCACAGAGCAATTTCTGCAGCCAACAATGGCTGGAATTGGGTTCGGTGCTGACAGTGAGGCTAAGGATCACCAGAGTGACTGGATGGTATGGAAAGAGTGTGCCCTATGCATTTCATGGGCTGGATCAAACCTACTGACTCTGAGCAAGTTTCTTAGCCTCTCTGTGCCTTGGTTTTCTCACCTGTGAAATGGGCATCATACCTGACAACTATTGTGAGGATTGAATGAGGTAAAATATGAAATGCCTTGCATGAAACAGGTGCTTAGTAAATAGAAGCTCCCTCCTTTTGTTCCAGGTCATGGAGAAATTCTGGAAGGAAAACAAAGTCCACTGTGCACCCAGTACATTTTATACACTGGGAATTTTTTCCAAGTACTCTAAAGTAGTGACATGCATGTGGTGATAGAGGAGGAGGGAATGAAATGTATTTTCAGCAAGAATTAAAGGTGTGCTGAAACAGACTCGATCCCTTTCAGAGAGATTATATTCATCTGTGCCCTGCCCTCAGCATAGCTCCTCAGACACAAAAGATATCCCACAGAGATTTCCTGAGGGTGAAACTGGGAACATGTCTTCACAGCTAGTGGGCAGTAGGTGGGACTCCTGTGCCCTACTTCATCTCGCTCATCTCTATCTCCCTAGCCCAGCCTAACTCTCCTTAAACAGACTATCCATCCCAGGATCACTGACAAGGTCTTCTTAGCCACCTGGCAGAAGGCAGACCTGGGCTTTAGTCCAGCTGCTATTACAGCTGAGGCTCCTGCAACACCATCTGTGAAATCATGCTCCAGAAGGCTCTAGGTCCCAGGCCCTCCACTTTCAACTAGAGTAATAAAGATGGGGAACTTAACACATGGCGGTTAGGAGATGGTCTTCAGAGTGAGACAGGCTTAGGGTAGCTTTTGTCACTTATTAGGTGCCCAACCTTAGACAGGATTCTTACTCTCTGAGCCTTCTCACCTATAAAATGGGGCTAATAAAATTACCTACTTTGTCATTGGGAGGATTCAATGACTCATTTTTGAAAAGAGCTGAGCCTTGTGCCTGGCACATGAGTGCTAAATAAATGTTAATATGGCAAAAGTCTTGATTACCATAATGGGCTTCCAGGCAAAATTTCATTTGAACTAATAGTTTCACACGTGTGCATGCATGTATGTGTATCCACTGAACTAAAGAATCTCTAAACCTCCTTAACTTCAAGATTCTATTTCTTGAACAATATCATCCCATCCAACACCCCTCCATTCTTTCCTTGCTGATTTTTCTTCTCTTTAAACTTCTTTTTCCACCCAACAATTAAGTGGAGTCTCCAGAATTCTACCACGTCTTGTTCCCTGCTTAAATGCAACATCCCGTTTTTTTTTAATTAAAAAAAAATTTTTTAATGTTTATTTATTTCTGAGAGAGAGGGAGACAGAGTGCAAATGGGAGAAGGGCAGAGACAGAGGGAGACACAGAATCTGAAGCAGGCTCCAGGCTCTGAGCTGTCAGCAGAGAGCCCAATGCAGGGCTCAAACTCACGGACCTCGAGATCATCACCTAAGCCAAAGTAGAACGCTTAACTGAGCCACCCAGGCACCCCTTTTTAATTTTTTTTTTAACATTTATTTATTTTTGAGAGATAGAGAGAGACAAAGCATGAGTGGGGGAGGGTCAGAGAGAAAGGTAGACACAGAATCCAAAGCAGGCTCCAGGCTCCGAGCTGTCACCACAGAGCCCAACAAGGGGCTCCAACCCACAAACTGTGAGATCATGACCTGAGCCGAAATTGGACGTCCAACCGACTGAGCCACCGAGGTGCCACAACATTCCCTGGTTTTTAATGTGAAAATGGGAAGACTAAGTCCACACAATCAGAGGTGAAGTAGTGACCTATAACATGACTCATTAGGTTGACATCTCAGCTCCACCACCTGCTCCACTCCCAAGGATCCCCCAATCCTTCCAGCCACAGCAAGAGGATGCAAAGACCCTCAGCCAAGGCCAGCCATCCAGGGGAGAAGGGTGCATGTGGCTGGAGGCTAGACTGGGGTAAGGCTCAGAGAGAATGCATTAAATGAGATCCAGGAAGCAGGGAAACCCCGGGGACAGTTTGGAGAAAGAGGGGCTGGGGCTTCTCTGTGTGTCCTGTAAAGACTCCAGGATCCCCAGAGCCTTTCCCCTTTCCTGGTACATCTGCTGATGGTCAAGGGAAAATATTTGTGGAAAGGAAACAAATACACCAAATTTAGGAAAGACACCAAAGCGCTAACAGTGGTTGATCTAACAGAAGAGGTCTTTGGCAAATGTGGTCATATTGCTTGTATGATAAAATTTAAACATTGAAAATATTAAAATAAAATTTAAATATTGAAAATCAATTATTCTAATCAGTTGTGATCAGCCAAGGAAACAGATAAGAGTCTGGGAAAAGACTGCTTTTACCCCTACTGAAAAGCAGCACACTCCAGTTCTCAAAGGAAGACCATAAAGGAGGAAAAGAAAAACATGATGAACATCTCCCCCTCCCCCTCCATCTGCAGGCTACCTGGGCTGGGGATTCCTGGAGATTCAGCCTAGAGGAAGGTCTGCTGCCAGGCAGCAAGACTGGAGAGGGCATGGTGAGGACAGGATGAGGACGAGTGAGGAGGACTTCCCCAGGAAGACTTCCGAAAGCCACTGAGAGTACTGATGTCCTTACCTAGCAGGTGTTGTGATGCAGAATGACCACTCCATGGCAGTCAGGAAACCTGCTTCTAGTTCTCTGCCATTAACTTGCTGCATGACCTTGGGCATATCAGGTCACCTCTCTGGCCTCAGTTTCCTCATCTGGAAAATGAGGGGACTTGGTTAACTTAAAAAATATATATATCCTAGGCCCTTGCTCTATGCACTGTGCTAAAGCTATAATACAAAGAGGAACTGGTCATTTATTAAAAAAAGCAAAAAAAACAAAAAAACACCAAGTGGCTACTCCATTTACTAGGCATTGTGGTTACAGATGAGTAAGTCAGGGTTCCTGCCATTAAGACATTCACAATCTGGTTAGGGAGACAGTGAGCAAACAAGAAATGGCCAACCACATACTCAGTGCAGACAGAGGTGTGGGCACAGGAAGGAGTGGCCTTTTCCACTGGGTCCAGGTGGGTCAAGTGTCACAGAAGAAGCCTGGACTGAATCTTGGAGGATCCTTCGTCCCTGCTCTCGAAGTCCGTACCATCTAATCGGGGTTAGGACAAATGCCCAAACAGCTACCACATAAGGCAGAATGAAGCCACTCTGGGTAATTCAAGTTCAGAGGGGAGAAGAAACCCATGTGACAAAGGCAGGGTGGGAGAAGGGTCAGGCAGGAGGCAGAGGAGGTCAGAAACACTTTGCAGGAAATGGCATTGAGATAAACTTAGAAAGATGAAGAGTTTTCTGACAGCCCTGGGGGGCTGAAGGAGCGTTCTGGATAAGGGGCCTGTGCATGTAAAGGCACAATGTGAGGACTGTCAAGAGTGTAGTCGGAACAGCAGGCAGGCCAGGAAGTGAGAACTGGCAAGGCTGGAAGCCAACGGGACCCATCATGATAAGAGCCATCAGCAGGCCCCAGGCCAACCACACCACACACCACATCCTCACACCAGTTCTTGGAGGTTCTAGCCCACTCTTTCAGATAGGAAAACAGAGGCTCAGAGAGGTTACAAAGTCACACAGCTGAGGGATAGCAGATATAGCCCTTAACCTAGGTCTGTCCAATGCCCCACCTTGACCCCCTTACCACTAGGCAGCGACACTATTGAATCCTTCCCATCTAAGGTACTACTGTCCCAGGACACCTGGCCTAGCATTTCACTTCAGACACATGGGTACCAGAGGTCAATCTTTGCCTTAACCATGGAAACCAGCTTGATTCAGCCTCCTCCCAGTTAGGCAGCTACGGGACCTTCAGGATCACCTTTACCAGAACAGATGGGATGGGTAGGGGAAGGAATATTACAGTGGCTGAGGGTTTTGGTGCTCCACTGTCCGCTGATCTTAGTTTATTATGGTTCTGTGATGGTGTAGGCTGGCTAGTTTCTACGTCTCCTCCTCCTGTAGTCTAGTGTCATCATGGTTCAGGGGCAGATTATTCTGCCTTGACTAGGGTGGCTGGCTTTTCCTGTGAGGATGGAGGTTGAACTGGACCTTGCATACTTGGATGCTATCCAGGTACTGCTGGATGTTCATGGATTCCCGTCTCCAGCACCCCAGCTTTCTGAGCTGGTCGGTCATGAACTTTTTCTTCAGATGGTCATACAAGTGGCTCATCTTTCTCTTGGTCTTGTCTGAAGCTCTTATCTGACAAAAAACAGAGGCGACGTTAGGATGAAGAGGCTACTTCACAGAAAGAGAAATGCTCATGCTGCTGATATGGGGGTGGAAAATGTGCCAGACGGACCCAATATTCCATAAATATATTGACTCATAGGGAACCTCAGTTTCCCTATTTGTAAAATGTGGGCATTGAGCTAGATTACCCCTAAAGTACCTCCAACAGTCTGCAGCCCAGGGGCCTGATTTTGACCTCAACATCTCTATTTGAAAACTGGTCAGAAAGAGGTGCGGGTGGGGAGGGTGGAGGAAAAGACCATCTTGTTCCTCCTCCTCCTCAAATCCTATCACCCCGTCCCTATGATTCATTCAGTGCTTACCACATACTGTCTGCAACATCCTCTGTATCACACTGAACTCTACTTATTTCGTCTATCATATCATTTCTGTCCTGTCCCCAACAAGACTAGAAGCTCTGGGAAGGCACATTCTCTATCTTACTCACTCATGTACTTATTCCAATGAGCTAGCTGTGAAGAGGATACTAACAAAAATCAACCACAGGTCTTCATAACAACTACAACATAGTCAGGAAGGTGGGGCACATGCCCAAATATTTCTAAGTGAGGCACAGAGTGCCATATCCCTAAAAGTACAGAGTTCAAAGAAGGGAGATATCAAGAAAAGCCTCCTGTAAGAGTGACATATAAATTGGGGTTGGGTTTTGAATGATGGGGAAGCATTGGGCGTGTGAAATAAGAATCAGGTGGGAGGTGATCTTGGGGTTGACATTTTCACAAACTCTCCCAGGGACTCTAAAAAACGGATGCTGTCTCAAAACCCAGCACAATATAAGCAAAGGAAAACTCCATAAAGGCCAGTCAGTGTTGCCATGATTATGTGACAAAGGGAGTTAAAGAACCTAAGTGGATCTTGGGAACAAGGGATAAAGAGGGAGGGTGGGTGATTTCTCTTCGTGTGCTCAGATTATTCCCAAGACACAAGGCCTTTGCTTTCTTGTCAAGGTCCTGAGAAATCAGTGGCTAGTCAAAGCTGCCTCTTTTCCTAATGTGCCTTTTTTCCTTTCTGTGGGGAAGACTGCCATGCTGGGCCCTTAGCAAGTCACCAGGTCTACAAATAAGGAGAAGATAGTCTTTGTCCTTAAGGGAAGATGTCCCATACTGTGGTCAGTCAGACCCAGGTTTGCAATTGTACAATGATGCACTGTATGATCTTAATGAATTTACTCCATCTCTCTGAGCCTCAATTTCCTGAACTAGTAAGTAGGTTAATAATACATAATGGACACTGAGTATCTAAAATACATAAGGGCTCGATATAGCTTTAAAAGGAGAACTTCTGGATGGTTTGGAGGGTGTTTGGCACAGCCCTCTGGTACATATAAAGCACCTCAGGAGAGTCTCCAGTTACAGTATCTCAGGGATCCTCAACCCATTTGCCAGAGGTATAACATCCCCTCCCCCACTGGTTATAGGAATTGACCCCCAATCCATCCTGGGCCAATCAGAATAGCTCATACCCGCTGGCCACACTGACCGGGGCAACAATGGACCAGTGACACACCCTGGGCCAATAGGAGTCCTTCTCCAGGAATTGTCTAATGTGAGCAACAGTGGAAACGCTCCATTTCCTTTCTAGGCTACAGGCCAAGGTTTCCTAGGGCCATGCTCCCCAGGGATAGCCAGCCAACATGCAAAAAGACACAGGAAAGAGATGAAAAGGGAAAATGGAAGATACATCCAATGGTATTGGAGCTCCTGGCTCCTCTCATCCCAAACATTGGTGATCCTGCCCTACCTATCCTTGATTATGTAAACACATTGTTCTCCATTTACTTGTACTAGTTCAAGTTCAGTTTGAGTCACCTGCAACCAAAAGGATCCTAATAGATCCTAGTTTACAAATGAGAAAGAGTCCTACAGGAAATGTGATTCCCCAAGCTCACACAAAGCTGGCTTGCCCATTGCCAAGTCCACCCTCTTTCCACTAAACTGTGCCACTGAAGTTTAGCAGAAGGAGAAACACCCAGACCCCTGCTCTTCTTTTGGCCTCTAAGACCTTTAAGAGGATTTAGCATCATCTCCCGAGCCTCTTCTACTCTTTTTAATGTCAGAATCTCATAGGCCCATCCAGATTTGGGCCTGGAATGTTGGAGAGAAGTCAGTAGAGTCAAGAAGGGGGCAGCAACTCAACTCTGGGCTGCCTGCTCTGCTTGAAGAAATGAGTACATTCTCATAGTCCATTGTGTTCACCAGCCTCTTCCTAGTGCCCAACACAGTGCCTATCCCCAAAAGCCCCTAATGATATATTTAATGAATTAATTGAGCCTGTGTGGTGAAAACACTGTTTTCTCTCCCATTCTTCTGTGGGCTTTTGGGTAAGCAGGTCTAACCCTACTTAAAAGCAAAAAAAAAAAAGGGGGTGGGCTTCAGTTCTCCTCCAGAAAATAGGGGGAATCTCTGAGGGAAAAAACAGACCTAATAGTGTTGATGCCACTTCAAACTCTAAGACCCAAGATTTCTTTCTACAGGATATAGTAGAATCCACTTATGGATTCCCTAAATAGAGAAATAACATGATTGGAGGGGGGGAAATGCCACAAGAGCCAAGAAACATAGAATCCTCTTCCTAGCTCCCGCAGCCCAAGAATAGCTAGGACACCTGGGGTAAATCAGTAACCCTGAATCTCAGTTGCCTCCTCTGTAAAATGGGACTAGCTTTAAAGCACCTTGATGGCCCCCTATCACCTCTGAGATCTGTAATCTGCACCCCCCAAGGCTACTGGGGAGAGTGAAGTGAACACGGGTCAAGCCACTAATGCCCTCTAAGCCAAAAGCTTTTGATGACTTTACCTCCATCTCATAGACTCGTTGTGCACTGAGGTTGTCACGAATAATCACCCGGGGTAGGTTGCTCTTGGGTAAAAATTTTTTCACTGCTGCTTCACTGGAATTCATTAAGCTAGAAATGGAAGGGAAAAGTGGTGCAGGGTGAGATGGCTGGGGCCATATGGCAGGGCTAGGACAGGGACTGATTTGCTGGGGTCCTAGGGGAATGACTAAGGCTTCTCCAGGATATTCTTAGGAGAGACACAACTCTGTCATAATTGTCAGAGGAGCAAAGGAGTAGGCCTAGGCTACTCCTCTTGCAGAAAATGCACTAAAGGGGTATTTCCTGGATGTTGAAAGGAAAAGCCATCCTGAGAAGGATGTAGAAAGGCCCAGAGCAGTCCACAAGAAAAGTGTGAACAGGACTCAGAACTGTCCTCAGAAGCAGCCATCTTAAGGAGAAAATGTAGGATGAGATGGAAGGTGGGGGTCTTAGTGGAAAGGAGCAAAATTTGTATGATAAGGGTCAGAGGGAGGTGAGGAGGGGAGCATTTGCTCCAGAGCCTAGGTCTAAGAAAGACTGGAAGGGGGAGGGATCAGGGGAAGCAGGGAAACAGAGAGGTTTGGAGGTTAGGCTGGTTAATAGGGAAATTCTAAGGGAAGAAGGTTTGGAAAAAGTCTAGAAAAGTAAGGGAAGTCTGTGGTGGAGAAAGGTTTGAGAAAACTCTCTGAGATGAGAAATAAAGATGGGATGGGAGGGAGGCGGGTGGGGTGGGGAGGGGAACAGAATGGAGCCAAGTGCTCCAGGTGAAACTAGAGATAAAAATTTGGCCAAAATGAAGAATTTTGGTCAAAAATGGATATGCCAAGTTTTCACTTTTTGATAATTTGGTTGCACCATGAAATGGTTTTGCAAATATGTACCTTTAAGTGTTTTTGCCTGTTTCAAAATAATTCTTCATATTTTGTTTCTAAATTTTCTTTCTAAAATTTGTAAACTAAATGTACAATAGGGAAGCAATTGAATAAATCATAATTAGGTCATGCAATAAAATACTATGCAGCCATGAATAAAACAGACATCCATGGTGTATTAGAGGAGGGGGGAGAAGATAGGTAACACAAGAGTGAACTTTGTTGTGACAAAATTTTCCCCTAAAAGATGTATCACTATGTTGTGGTACATATATATGAATGGATCTGGAAAAATATACACGGTGGTTGTATGTGGCCATACATTTTGCTTGTTTGTCTGGTCTGGTTTTCCTGTAAGTGTATATTACTTTGATAGGACAAAAAGGGCAATTTTTAAAGGTTAAAACATTTTGAAGGATTAAAAAATGTTTTTCTAGTTTACTTTCAGCCAATTTCAAACTATCGTTTTATGAATGTTTTTACATTTTCAGACTAGTATAAACAAATGTCCCCAGTCCCGCATTTACATTTTTCTGACAGCAAAGGCATGAAATGAAAAAGGCTCACATACAAAAAGATGCTCACATACGAAAGTCTCCTAATTCCTATTTTTTTTAAAAAAAGAAAGACCAAAAATATTTAAAGATAATATAAAACACTCTTCACCCACTCAGTGGTGCACCAAATTTACCAATACTTCCTGGGAAAATTTAAAAAGGGGGGGCGGGGGCAGTGACTGTACATATCCCCTTTCAAGTAATAAGTGGTCATTTTGAACCAAATTGCTTTCCAACCCAAGGCCTTTGTGGGAGCCTAGAGGATGCTGCCAGGGTTGTGGAATGGACGGGAAGGAGGGGAAGTTGGAGTCTGTGGGGACTGGAGCTGAGCTGAGGGGCTTTGCCAGGACTACTGGGGAACAGAGGCTGAGGACAGGGATGTCAGAGGCCTGAGGGGGCCTGGGACTTGCTAGGCTCTAAGGAAATTCAAGGCTGGCCCAAAGGGCGCTGGGGACCCTAGCGCCACGTGATGTCAAGCTTGGGTGACTGAAGGGCCCGGGAGATTTGGAAGACATGTGGGTGGGAGATGGAGATTCCAACTCCTGGGAGTCTGGGCTGAGGGCGTTTGGGCTCCCGGGGATGCGAGGAGCTGGACTGGGAAGGAGCTGGGGGGCTCGCACCTGCGAGAAATCCAGACTCTCTTGTAGTTTCACGAAGTGCCAGGCTCTGAGGGGCTCGGGGATCTGGGAGAGCCGGGGGTGGGGGGGGGGGGGGGGGGGGAGTCCCAAGGGCCGCTGGGGGAGCAGGGATCTGAGAGATTTCCAGGTCTGAGCAAAGCCCTGGGCACCTGGGCCGCACCTGAAGAGCACCGGCAGCTGCGCTGTCCGTGGCCGCAGGAAGCAGATCTGCGGGTGGGTCCCTACGTTGATTTCGGGGTGAGAGCCGAGCCTATCGCGCTGGAAGGTCCAGGCCGGGGTGGTGCCGGAACTGGTGGTGGCCTGGGCGGCGGTCGAATAACCCAAAGGCGAGCCCAGGTTCCATGTGACCGAGGGCCTGGGTTGCTGGGCAGCCGCGTCTACCACACTGGAGAACGACTCAGAAATGGTAACCAGATGGTAAGCCATGCTCGGAGGGCGCGGGCGGACACAGAGTGAGTCCCAGGGCACACACGTTGCGCAAACCCATGAGCGTTGCCCGGGGGACTAGGTGGGACCTGGAGGCGGGACTTGTGCCGGGAGCCCCGGAGGCTGCGGACGCGGTAGGATTGTCCCTCGGCGGCCGCCGTGCTGCGCCGGGCGCGTTGCCGTGGAAACGAGCTGGGCGAGACTCAGCGGGCTGCGGAGAGCGTGGCAGATACTACCTCTCCGCTAAAACTGATGTGGCCCGGGCGTGATCGAGGGGCGGGTAACCTGGCGAGGGCGGGCGGGACAGCTCCAGAGAGCGGAGAGGAGGCCGGGGTTTCTCCGAAGACCTGGCCCTGAGGATCCCTCACCTCGAGGAAGGACCATCGCTATGGAAACCAGAGCGTGGGGCGGCCCGGGATTGTGGCTCCCGGATGGTGGTGACCGGTCTTCTCTCTCCCCGAGACACTCGCCCACTTCGGGCGAGGTTGCTTCCTGAACGAACCTGCTCTCTCGCCCACGAGAGAAAGGTAAGATTATGGGGGTCTTAACACCCAACAGGCGAAAGAGCCTATTCCAACATTAACTCCCCCAGGAAACCTATGTGACTCACCCCTGGAAGGGGCTATTTGCTATTGTCAACCCGTGGACCTCGTTCCATGCTTTTAACCCAGTATTAATGAACGCCCCGCGGTGTTTGCCGACTTTTCTCGCCCATAATGAGACCAGAAAGATCAGCTTTAGGACCTTGCTTCGTGACCCTAGATAGATCCTTTTCTCCTCTCTATCTCACTTTCCCCGTGTGTATAATGGAGATACTAACTCCAGACACCAGCCTGTTATGTTGGTTTGAAGACGGAACCAGATGAGGGAAGCCAAAGGCTTTGTAGGCTATAAAACGGTGAAATTAATCTCCACCACCCTCCCCTTCATGCTGAATATTTTTCAAATCTTTGTGTCATTTCTTGAGGCAATCATTGCGACTCCCTCACCCCCAGCCTGAAATAAATCCTTTTACTCTTCACTCCCATAATCCCCTGCATTTCAACGTCCTTAACAGCAGCTAGTTACCATAGCTTACTCTGTGCCAGGCCCTGTGTTAAACACTTTACCTAGGTTACCTCATTTCATCCTCAGAAGATCCTTATAAGATAGGCACTATTTTCCCTGTTTTCCAGCTCTGTTGTGCTTATTATTGTCTATTTAATGTCTTCTGTCTCTCTTACTGGACTTTTTGCTCTGTGAGAGGAAGAGCCATGACTCTCTTTTACACTTGATTTCCCCGGCACCTAATACAGACCCTGATAAATATTTCTTGACTAGCATGAAAATGTCTCCTCCCATCACTACCCTCACCTTCAAGAGAAGTGTCTTCTCTGCAAACTTTTTGTCACTGTGATCAATAGCATCCTCTATACCTGTTGCCCACTGGGCACTAATTTTGGGGACCCTCAGTCCACTTTTCTCTGGATTTTCGGGCGATAAAGATCCTTCATTTTGGGTAATGGACATCCCATAGCATTTAGGCTTTCAACTGAGTTTTGAGGGGATTTTTCTCTGCCCCCCCCCCCCCCATGACCTTTACAACAAACACCCCATCTGCCATTCCTGAGGTGAGCCTCATGCTTTGGGGCATTGGCTGGTAGGATTTGCCTATGTAGCCTTTGGCCATCCTCTCCAGCAGCTTAGGAATCATTCTTACTTCTACTAAGCTCTTCGCCCAAATTCTAGACAAAAAAAAAGCCAGGGAACTCATCTTTTCCAGAAGATCTCTCAGAAGGCAGAGTTGTGGCTGTTAGAGTCATTCCTTCATTTAACAAATATTTATCAAGCACCTACTTTTAGGGACACAGAACTTAGCATTAGTGATATGGTAGAAGTAAAGATAGTTACAGTGAATCTCAATAGAACTCACAGACAAATCAAGGCAAAACCCCATCTTCAGGAAATGGTAGGAAGAACACCACTTAGGGCTTAGAAAGCCTGGAGCAGGGACTTGATCAAATGTGGGAGAGGGGTATGGTTCCAGGAGGTTTCCCTCAGGAAGTGACCCTTGACTAAGATCCCAAGTCCTCTGCTGAATGGAATAGATCAGGATCTGATAGGCTTGTAGGGAAAGAGGGTTCTGGGCTGAGAAAGCAGCAAAGGCCCTGGGCCAGAGAGAACCAGGTGTCCATAAGGCACTGCTAATGGCTCAGCCTAGCTAAGGCCCTTCAGGATGTAGGAAAAGCTAATAAGAGGCTAGAGATGGGCAGGAGCCAGACCACAAATGGCCTTGACAGCCAAGCCAAGGGGCTCTATCTCATCCTGACAGTGGGCATCCAGTGAAATATATTAAGCAGGGGAACAGAACTTCTGCTCCTCATTTGTCTATGCCTGATGAAGGCTGCTATTTGGCCTTGAGCAGTGTGCTTTAAATATGAATACTCCTATTTCAGTGGAACATGTGAAAATGTGCTATTTTTTTACAGCTATGTTCAAGACTAGGAGAGTGAAGGGCCAGGGATTTCTTAGGAGAAAGCAGGCCTATGCCCCTCCATGGGGTGCATGCCACAGCCCTGCTGCACGCAGCATCATGCTGGTGTAGCTTGTCTACCTGAGGCCCCTCTGCTTCTCTGCACTTGCTCCTGGGAGCTGCTATATAGTGTGCCTTATGCTGGCTTCCAGGAAGCTTTCAGCCACCCACTTCCCCAGGCATTCCTTAGAGGCAAGGTGTAGGAACTTGGTTAGTGATGTAGTACTCTGTGATTTACGTCACTTTTACAGGGGCACATCTGGTCTCTTCAAAGGGATAGTTCTTGAAGGGGGGAAGCTGAGACCCTACGTCCTCTTATACCACTAGTGACTCCCAGCACAGTAGGCTCTGGTACCATATCACTGGTTCAGAGTCTCATGATTTAAGCATAAAGTCAGAAGAGAAGGAAAGCTGTGTGAGTAGTTCCCACTTAGAGGGAGAAGAGGGCCGTGTGAACCTAGGTAGAGAGGCCAGGCCACATCTGATGGACACCAGTCAGCCTACCCAGCTAGAGACATGGAACCCTCAAGGGAGGCCTTGAGTTCCAGACTTGAAGATAAGTTCTCTGGCTAATTCTGCTGTGATGGCCAGAAGACCACCTTGGGGATTCTGCTGTAGATCCATCCATCCATTTCCCAGGAATCCCCTGCAGTTGGCTTTCTGGCCCAGCTGGGCTCCTGCTCTCTAAACATTCTCTCCCTCCTTGCAGTTTCCCATGGCACAGCCTAGCAGAAAGATGCAGCCTTTGTGCCTCACTGGCCGCTGACCCACTGGCCTGATGACAGCACCCCCGTGTACCTTTCCGGTTCAGTTCCGGCAGCCATCAGTCAGCGGCCTCTCACAGATCACCAGCAGCCTATACATCAGCAATGGGGTGGCTGCCAACAACAAGCTCATGCTCTCCAGCAACCGGATCACCACGGTCATCAATGTCTCGGTAGAAGTGGTGAACACTTTATACGAGGACATCCAGTATGTACAGGTGCCGGTGGCTGACACACCCATCTCACGTCTCTGTGACTTCTTTGACCCCATTGCTGACCACATCCACAGTGTGGAGATGAAGCAGGGCCGCACACTGCTGCACTGCGCTGCTGGCGTGAGCCGCTCAGCTGCCCTCTGCCTTGCATACCTCATGAAGTACCATGCCATGTCCCTGCTGGACGCCCACACGTGGACCAAGTCATGCCGGCCCATCATCCGGCCCAACAATGGCTTTTGGGAGCAGCTCATCCACTATGAGTTCCAGCTCTTTGGCAAGAACTCCGTGCACATGGTCAGCTCCCCTATGGGAGTAATCCCTGACATCTACGAGAAGGAGGTCCATTTGATGATTCCACTGTGAGCCATCTCACCAGCCTCTGTGCCCAGGTCAAAGGTGCAGATCTGCTGTTGACCGAGATCTGAACTTAAACGTTCTACTGTTGTTACAGAAAAAACAGATGATGCCTTTTATAAGGATCAGAAAAAAAAGGAAAAGTGCTGTAGTTTTTAACCTTATTATCCATATCTTCAAAGATTAAATTCACTAACTGTACGATGGTGCAGGTAAGTTTCCTACCCTGTGAGTGACAGGTCATGGCTGCTGGCCAGATGGGAGAGAGAGGCAAGTGCCCAGGTCAAATGGACCAGTGCCTAAAGCATATGGCAAGCTTGGAAGCCTGCTGCCCTCCCGCAGACCGACCAACCCACAAACGAGTCAGCCACCATTCCACTTCACTCTTTCAAACCCAAAGCCAGAGCCTTAAGTATCATGGCGCCTCCTGTGCCACTCACAGTCAGTGCCAACCTACTAGATAAGTGGCCTTCAGGTGGTGCTCTGGGAGCCCTGGGGACCCAGGCCAAGCCTGCTTCTACCTTCAGCCACAGGGACCCAACTCTGGTTTTCTGGATTGGATTTACACATGACATAGTTTTCAAAGAAAGCATTCCATTGTATAAAACTAAAAAAAAAATTTTTTTTTAGTGCTATTGTAGGTGGCAAGGTCTCAAAGTACCCATGGCAGTCCCCTGCCGGCCTTTGATGGTGGCATTAGTTTCCTTCTTAGTGGCACACGTGGAGAGCAGGCCTGACATCAGGCTTCAGGGGTTCCTCTCACAGGTCTTGATTTGGAAGGCCAGAGCTGCCGACTGGAACCTAGCCTTATCACCTCCTCCCTATATGATTTGGGACCTCTTGGAGCCTCAGCTTTCTCATCTGTCCAAGCAATTACAGCCCTTTTCTCCCAGCGTTGTCATGAAGATTCAGCAATTCCTTAACTTGGTGCCTGACACATGGTCAGGGCTTATGGTAGCAACTCTAGGCATGAATGATGCTTTGGCCCTGCTGGTCCTGGTTATCGCAGTCATCCTCACAATGGCATTTCCCCTATCTTTGCACAACCCTTTACTGTTTACAAAATGTTCTTCCAAAAAGTCCTCCTGTGTGGAAAAAAAAAAAAAATGGTTTAAGTCCCTTCACACCCTACTTTAGAAGAGGC
Organism: Panthera onca; assembly: GCF_046562875.1. NCBI lineage: Eukaryota > Metazoa > Chordata > Mammalia > Carnivora > Felidae > Panthera > Panthera onca. The sequence continues at coordinate 21,291,401 of NC_138350.1, forward strand.
CTAGCTTCTTAGCCTTTTCAGAGTTCCCATTGCATTTAATCCATGCATGCCCTGGGAGTCCTAAAGCAAGGGGCACTCTTCCAGATTCCCCAAAAAGGCCTTGTTTAGATTGCTGACCACTAAAGCCAGTGCCCTGGTCTGGCTAACCACCTGGGTCTATGAGGGCACATGACAAAGGGACAAATGAGTGCGCCCAACCTATAGACCCTGAAATCCAAGATGGTTCAAACCTCCCAAGGACCTGAGGATCTGACTCAAGACCAGCAATTCTAACCCAGAGGTTTTCAAATCAACAATATAGGAGACAAAAGCACAACTTCTCTGTGGGTCGAGTCCAGTGGAAGCCAAATGCCTTCTACCCCACCCCCACTTCCATGACAGGCATGCCCAAGGGTACAATTTTAGAGTGTGGGGGAGAAGGAAAATCACTGCTGTAGACTGACTTCTCATTTTATAGGCGAATAAACAGACCCCCAAACACCAGGGCTGGTGTGGCAGAGCCCCCACAAAGCAGACTTTCTGGAAGAAACCCAAGTGGAAAATTTCTTCTATAGCCTTCTTAAAAAGAAATTGATTGGGACATGTTTTATCTTCATTTTTAAAAAAAACTTTGAATTAATATACCATAAAATTAACTTTTTTGTATGTACAGTTCTGTTTTAACACATTTGTGTAACTACCTCTGCAGTTAGAACACAGCAGTTCCATCACCCAAAAAATTATCTGATGCCACCTCTTTGTTGTCAAACCTTTGCTCCACTCAAGCCTCTGGCACACACCAATCTGTTCTCCATTCCTGATGATTTGCCTTTTCTAGAATGTCACATCCATAGCATCATAGAGGATGTAATCTCTGGAGACTGGCTTCTTTAGTATGTCTTTGAGATTCATTCAGGTTGTTTTTTATAGCTAAGCAGTGTTCCAATGTGCAGATGTACCACAGTTTGTTTTTTAACATTCACCCATTGAAGGATATTTGGGTTGTTTCCAGTTTGGGGTGGTTTTGAATAAAACTGCTACAAACATTTGTGTATAGGTTTTTATGTCAACATAAGTTTTCATTTATCTAGGGTATATGCCAAGAGTGGGATTGATCAGTTATATGGTAAAAGTTATATTTAACTTCATAAAATAACTACCAGACTTCCAGAGTCTGCAGACTTCCAGAGTGGCTGCATACCGTTTTGTGTTCCACTATGAGAGATCCACTTCCTCACTAGGATTTGGTATTGCCAATACTTTTTATTTTAGCCATTCTGATAGATGTGTGGTATTAGCTCAATTTGCATATTCCTAATGGTTCATGATGGTGAGCATCTTTTTGTGTACTTAATTGCCTTCCACCTGCCTTCTTTGGTGAAATGTCTATTCAGCTCTTTTGCCCATTTTAAAATTGGACTGTTTTCTCACTCTTAAGGGTTGGGAATTCTTTATATATTCTGGATACAAGTCATTTGTCAGATATAGATTTGTAAATATTTTTCCCAGTCTGACTTGACTTTGCATTTCTCTTAGAAATGTCTTTTGCAGAACAAAAGTCTTTCATCTTGATGAAGGGCTACTTGCCAATTTTTCCTTTTATAGATTGTTGTTTTGGTGTCATGTCTAAGAATTCTTTGCCTAGCCCCAGAGCACAAAGCTTTTCTCCAATATTAAAGATTGGGGGGTTAAATTTTTCACTTATTTTTATTATCCTTTGGTATAAGGTGTGAGGTTTAGTTTGAGGTTCATATTTTTTTCATATAGATGTCTAATGGTTTCAACTACATTTGTTGAAGACTGTCTTTATTGGTTGCATTTGCTCCTTTGTTTAGGTCTATTTTGGATTCTTTATTCTGTGTAATATATGTATCTTTCTCTTCACCTGTACCATAACTGTCTTGATTACTGTGGCTTTATAGTAAGTTTTAAAGTCTGATACTATGAGTCCTCCAATTTTTATTCTTTAAAAAAAATTGTTTGGGTTATTCTGGTTTCTTTGCCTTTCATATGAATTTTAGAACCAACTTGTCTGTATCAACAACAACAAAAATAAACTACTGGGATTTCAATTGAAAATGTGTTAAATCTATTGGCCAATTTGGGGGAGAATTGCCATCTTTACTCTGTTGAATCTTCTGATCCATGAATATAGTATATCTCTCCATTTAGTTAGTCTTTGATGTCTTCCATCAGTGTTTCGTGGTTTTTCAGTATACCAATCTTATAGATTTTACTGTATTTATACCTAAGTATTTCACTGAGAGGGGGAATTGTAAAAAAAAAAAAAATTTTTTAATGTTGGTTTCCAATTGTTCATTGTTGGTACCATATAGAAATACAATTGATTTCTGTGTGTTGACCTTGTATCCTATGACTTTTCTAAGAACATTTTTGTAGATTCCTTGGCAATCTGCATGTAGACAATCATGTAATATTCAAACAGAAATAGTTTTATTTCTTCCTTTCCAATCTGAATGTCTTTATTACTACACTGGCTACAACTTCCAGTATGATGATGAATATGGGATGAAAATAGACATTCTTGCTTTGTTTCTGATCTTAGAAAATGTTCAATCTTTTACCACTAATTATGATGTTAACTATATGTTTTTGTAGTTAAGGAAACCCTTTATTAAGGTCAGGAAGTTAGGGATGAGTAGGAAAGTATTTTCTCTTCTTCTATTTACTGAAAGAGATGTATGAATTGGTGTTATTTCTTTAAATGTTTGATAGAATTCACCAGGGAAACTGTCTGGACCTAGAGATGTCTTTTTCAGAAGTATTTAACAATGAACTCAATTCTTTTAATAGTTAGAAGGTTGTTCAAGTTATCTCATCTTGGGTGAGTTTTGGTAGTTTGAGTTTGGTGAGTTTTGAATTTTGAGGAATAGCTCCATTTCATTGAAATTGTCAAATCTATGGATGTAGACTTATGTGTGGTATTCCTTATTAGCTTTATTATCTGCAGGGTCCACAGAGATATCACCTTTTCATTCTTTGTGCTGATAATTTGTCTTCTCTCTTTATTTCTTTATTAGTCTGGCTACAGGTTTATCAACTTTCAAAGTCTTTTTAAAGAACCACCTACCGGGGCACCTGGGTGGCTTAGCCGGTTAAGCGTCCGACTTCAGCTCAGGTCATGATCTTGAAATCTGTGAGTTCGAACCTGTGTTGGGCTCTGTGCTGACAGCTTAGAGTCTGGAGCCTGCTTTGGATTCTGTGTCTCCCTTTCTCTCTCTCCCCCTTCTTCGCTCGTTCTCTTTCTCTCTCTCTCTCTGTCTCAAAAGTAAATAAACATTAAAAGAAATAAAGAACTACCTATCTTGTTTTTTATTTTCTCTATTGTTCTTCCCTTTTCTACTTCTTTTTTTTTTATTTTTTATTTACATTTACTTATTTATTTTTGAGAGACAGAGAGAGACAGAGCATAAGCGAGGGATGGGCAGAGAGAGAAGGAGACACAGAATCTGAAGCAGGCGCCAGGCTCCGAGCTGTCAGCACAGAGCCGGACGTGGGGCTTGAACTCACAAACCACGAGATCATGACCTGAGCTGAAGTCAGATGCTCAACCAACTGAGTCACCCAGGTGCCCCAATCCCCTTTTCTATTTCTTGATTTCTGTTCTTTATTATTTCTACAATTCTGCTTGTGTCAAATTTATTTTTTTCTTTTTTCTAATTTCATGAAGTAGAAACTTAGATTATTGATTTCAGACCTGCATCCCGTAAATTTTAATATGCTGCATTTTCATTTTGTTCATTTCAGAATATTTTCTAATTTCTCTTGAAATGTCCTCCTTTACCCATGTATTATTTAGAAGTGTATAGTTTTAATTTGTAAGTATTTGAAAATTTTACAACCATCTCTCTGTTATTGGTTTCTATTTAATTCCATCATGATGAAACATCATAAGAGGACATCATAAGTCGTATGCTTTCATTTCTTTTAAATTTGTCGGGGCTCCTGCGTGGCTCAGTGGGTTAAGTGTCCAACTTCGGCTCAGTTCATGATCTCTCAGTCTGTGAGTTCAAGCCCCACATTGGGCTCTGTGCTGACAGCTCAGAGCCTGGAGCCTGTTTCCGATTCTGTCTCCCTCTTGCTCTCTGCCCCTCCCCCGCTCATGCTCTGTCGCTCTTGCTTTCAAAACTAAATTTAAAAAAAACATAAACTTTTTTTTAATTTGTCAATGTTTACTTTATCATGTAAGATGTGGTCTATCATGGTGAATGCTTTATGTGCACTTGAGGAAAAAAGAAGGTTATTTTCGATAGAGTGGTCAATAAATGTAAATTTATTGATTGAAATTTATTGATTGATGGTGATGGTGGTGTCAGTTCTTTTACACTCATCCTGATTTTGTTTACTTATTCTACTGATTACCGAGAAAAGAGTGTTGAGATATTTATCTGAAGTTGTAGATTTGTCTACACCTCCTTTCAATTCTATTAATTTTTGTTTCATGTATTTTGAAGCTTTGTTGTTAGGTACATACATATTTAGGATTGTTATGTCTTCATGGTGAATTGACCCTTTTTCAATATGCAATGTCTCTTTATCCTTCTTATTTTTTTGAAGTCTACTTTGTCTGATATTAATATAGCCACTCCAGCTTTGTTTTGAGTAGTATTTGCATACTTTTACATCCTTTTACTTTGAACCTACTATATCATTATATTGAAAATGGGTTTTTTTGAGATACAATATGGTTGCGTTTTGTTTTTACACATCCAATAGGTCTTTAAATTGGTGTGTTTAGACCAAAATTATCAATATTTGGATTTAGGTCTACCATTTTGTTTTCCATTTGCCCTCTTTTCTATTTGTTTCCCTTTTCCTGTTCTCTTTTGGATTATTGAATACTTTTAAAGTATTCCATTTTAATTTTATATAGTTTTCTTAGAGGTTACACTAGAGAATATACATACTTGACTTTTCAGAATCTATTTAGAATTAATATCTTAATCACTTCCCTTTGATGTTCAGTGGATAATGTATTAGTTTTCTCTTGCTGCTGGAACAAATTGCCACAAACTCAGTGGCTTAAAACAATACCTATCAATATTTCACAATTTCTGTAGGTCAGAAGTCTCGTTGGGCTTGACTGAATCCTTTGCGTAGGGTCTCACAAAGCCAAAATCAAGATATTTCATAAGGCTGAAGTTACATGTATTTTTTTGTTGTTGTTTTGTTTTGTCTTGTTTTTTACTGGAGGCACTGAGGAAGGATTCTGCTTCCAAGTTTATTGAAGTTGTTGACCGAATTCAGTTTCTTGTAGTTGTAGCACAAAAGACCCATTTCCTTACTAACTGTCAGGTGGGGGCTGGTCTTTTCTCCTGGAAGCTGCCCACATTCCTTCAAAGGCTTTCCAGCAGGTTGAGTCCCTCTCACACTTTGAATACTGTGACTTTTCCCTCTGTTGCATCACTCTAAATCTGGCCAGAGAAAATTCTCTGCTTTTAAGGATTCATGTGATTAGATTAGGCCTGCCCAACATTCCAGATAATATTCATATTATTTTTAATGTTTTCATTTATTTTTTATTTTTGAGAGAGAGAGAGAGAGAGAGTATGAGTGAAGGAGAGGGGGCAGAGAGAGAGGGAGACACAGAATCCAAAGCAAGCTCCAGGCTCTAAGCGGTAAGCACAGAGCCCGACACAGGGCTTGAATTTGTGAACCTCGGGATTATGACCTGAGCCGAACTCAGAAGCTTAACCGACTGGGCCAGCCAGGCACCCCCGGTAATCCTCATTTTAAAGTCCATAAGCTCAATTAGATCTAAATGTTCCTTTTGGCATATAAAGTAACATTCACTGTTTCCAGAAAATTGGGCAGGACATCTTTGAGAGGGGTGGGCATTTCACCCACCACGGTTAATTTCTATTGATCTATCTTCAAGTTTACAGACTTTCCTCTATCATCTCCATTCTGCTACTAAGGCCATCCAGTATATTTTCTAATTTTGATGAATATAATTTCTTAGTTTAAAACTTTCTATTTAGTTTTTTTCTATAGCTTCTATTTTTCTGCTAAGTTTTTTCATTTCTAAAGTCTTTTTCCAATAATTCCGTCCAGGTCATCTCAGTGTTCAGACTTTCTTCGTTCTTTCTACATAGAGTAATTTTGGATTGTATCCTGAACATTTTGAATACTATGTTATGAGGCTGTAGGTCTTAGTTAAATCCTATGGAAAATGGTGAGTTTTTGTTTTAAGAGGCAGTTGCCCCATTGAGGTTCAGTTCTGATCTGCCTCCTATGGACTGTTAAAAACAACACTACAAACACAAAGCACAAAATGGAGTCATTTATGCTGAGCCCCATGTCACCAAACTGAGACTTTATTTAATTACAGTTTTGGCTCTACCAAAAATGGAATATTAAACCAGTCAATCAGAAGTTGCCTGATCAGTACTAGTTAGGTAATCTGCCTGATAAATCCCTGCCATCCCCTAAAGAAAAATTACCTTGCAATAACCTACCCACTGTTTTGCCTAAAATAACTTTCTTGTACCTGCTCCTTTCTGTTTAAAAATGTCTTTCATTTTGTACAATTCCTTGGAGCTCCTTTCTTTCTGCTAGATTGGATGCTGCCAGATTCATGAATTGTTGAATAAAGCCAGTAAGATCTTTAAAATCTACTCATTTGAAGTTTGTGTTTTAAAAGAGCCATTGTTCCAACGTCATTTCAATTTTCAAAACTTTTGCAATGTAGTTTAGATCTGTCCTAAGTTTGTGCCACTCAGGGGCCAGTCTGAAATCTGGGTAGTCTACCTAGTTTAGTTCTGGAAGTCATTGGAATACTGTTTAGAGTCAGATCCATGCATGGAGCCTACCAGTTCATATGGAACTTTATGGGATCTATTTCTCAAGCTCTCTCTTCTCCACGATCTCTGCCACACTTACGAGTTTTCAAGACCACCCATTCCCTGTTCCTCCAGCTAGAAATCAGGGCCTTTTGGTCTGCCTGCTCTGCAGCATACATTCTGTGACTGGGTCTGCTCTGGGGCCAAGCAACAGGATGAAGAGATAAAAGGTAATGAGAATTCCTCCCCCTGCCCCTCCCTTCCTCCCTCCATACACACTTTTCTTATGGCGACAGTTCTTTTGGTCAGAGAGCAGGATTCCCCTCAGAGTTTGGTGTGCTTTCCCAGCTGCCACTGCCACTGCTGCTGCCCTGAGTTCTAACTTAAGTATGAGGCTTGCCTGGGGATAGGGCAAAAGAAGAGAAAAGTCGGGGTTGGGGGGGAGGATTTCCCTTACTTTGTCCTAAAGGGGCCCTCCTTTCTACTCCTCAGACCAGGAAGATGGCTTCTCTTGGACTGTTTTCTTCCACATCCAGTGCACAGGTCCAGGAGTCACGCTGCCTCTGAGACCAGGCCAGGAGATACAGGAACAAAAAACAAAACAGGAAGCTCACCGCCAGATTGTTAATACTTCAAGATCTGATTCCCTTTCCCAAACCACCTGCTACACTTTCATTTTCAGAGTCCTCAGAGAGCTGCTCCATTCTGTCCAGTGTTTTTAGTTGCATTTGGGGGAAGGACAGATGATGCTTACTCTATCTTACTCAGAACTGGAACCCTAAGAAATTTATTTTTAAAAATATGTGCCCATTTGCAGAAAAAGGAAAACAAATATAGTCCACCTACAATACTATCTTCAGGCAATAACGAAGTCAGCATTTTAGTGTACTGGTATATTTCCTTCTATGCATTTTTTTTGTAGTTGGAGAAATATAATTTTGGATCTTCCTTTTGAAAATAATTTTTTTAATTTTCAGAATTGGTTGTGGTAGGACCAGGATTTCACATCCTAAGTGGAGGAGGTTGAGATCAAGGGCTCTTGGGAGGGTTCAAGTCCTTTTCCCAAAAAGTTCGCTTCATTCCTTCAGACTCAGGAGAGTAGCCCTTTACTCAAACAACATAGGAAAAGTAGGTCATGTTGGAGCTTTGACATAGTCCTGTAATAGGAGACAATGAAGTGATCCTCACAGCCCAACATCCTGGCCTGGAGCAGGGATTCCAGGTCTCTGTGAGACTTTATGAACCTTTAACTTTCCCACTTTATTTTTTTTTAAGCTTATTTATTTATTTTGAGAGAGACAGGGACTGTGAGAGTGGGGGAGGGGCAGAGAGAGAGGGAGAGAGAGAGAGAATCCCAAGCAGGCTCTACACTGCCAGCACAGAGCCTGATTCAGGGCTCAAACTCATGAACCTGTAAAATCATGACCTGAGCCAAAACCAAGAGTTAGACACTTAGCAAACTGAGCCACCCAGGTGCCCCTAACTTTCCCACCTTAAAAGTCCAGAATTACTTTCTTTCTTTATGATGAATTAAAGAATTAATGTGGTTTAAGAAGTTTCTGTGAAATTCATAATACCCTGTCAGATAAATAGTGACATGATAGTGGCCCTGGTGATTTCCCTGAACAACATGTGTTAAGATGGTGATCCTATTACAAACCCCAAGGACAGTTAGCTCTCGACCCTGAAGCACACAACCCTGCTTACCTATCTCTGGGATGTTACATCCAAATGCCCTAAGAATCCTTCAAACTCCACCTCTGGATTTAGGATCTATATCACGTAACAAGCTTGAAAGAGAATCAAAAGATGGATTTTCATCCTGCTTTGTGAGTTCAGGCAGACCCTGGAATTTTTCTGGAATTCTGCCCGCTCTGTAAAATGTGAGTGACAATGGCATCTATGGTGATTCTAAGAATGTGTCCCACAGACCTCCAATAACAGAAAGAAAAACTGACCAAGGGCAGGGTGAAATCCATCACCATGTTTATGCTGAGGCTTGATTTCCCTCAAACTCCTTCTAGCCAGTTCCTGAGTACAGCAGGGATGTACTCAGTAAGGCAGACCCGGTCCTAGGAGACGTGGGACTCTTCTGGTTGGCTTCTTTGGCTCAAGGACTCTGATGGCCCTGCCGAACCTTCCTTAGACTGCAGCATGGTCAGGAACGTTTCTCCCCAACCATGCTCCCCTCTCTCCTCCACTCAGAGTCTGATTTAAATCATGATCTGACAACTCTCCCAGCCTCCCCAGCTTCCTTCCCATTTTCTCTCACAAACATTTGCCCTCATAAAACCCTTGTACTTTTCATTCCACCTTGGTGTCTCCTTCTCAGAGGACCCAGAGTAATACACCATCCTACCCACCTCTCAGAGTTTCCAAGAGACACCCAAAAGCAGAAAGCTCTCAACACATGTAACAGCCTCTTGCCACAAATCTTTTTAGACTTTCCCTTGACAAAACATTTGTAATTCTTTCCCCCTGAAGACAAAAATGTTTTGTTGACTGAGCTGGGGGATACCTGGCTGGTAGCTTCTATGACAGACACTCCCTGTCAACCTGGGCCAGACCCTGCATACCTCCATAACTTCACACCCTGGCTCTGTTCTCAGAGCACAGTGGGGAGCAGGATATGGCAGAATCCAAAAACTTAGGAGGTGAAATCCTAGCCCTGCTGTTCATTCTTTGCATAAGATTTTTGCTATGGTCTGAATATTTGTGTCCGCACCCCCCACTCAATTCATATGTTGAAAACTTAATGCCCAAGATGATGGTATTAGGAGGCAGGGTCTTTGGGAGGTGTTGGGGTCATGAGAGTGTACCCATCATAAATGAGATTAGTGCCCTTATAAAAGAGGCCCTAGAGAGCCAGCTAGCCCCATCTGCCTTGTAAGGATACAACAAAGTGACCCAGAAAGAGGCCCCTCACCGACCATGCTGGCACCCAGGTCTCAGACCTCCAGTCTCCAAAACTCTAAGAAATTTCTGTTGTTTATTTCTTACAGTTTTGGAGCCTGTGGAATTTTGTTATAGCAGCCTGAACAGACTAAGATAATCATCTTGGTTCTTCCTCCTCTTTGGGCTTTAGTTTCCTCATATATTTGACAAGGACTGAATTAGATCTGTGGTTTTCAAACAGGGTTCCTGGGAAATTTAGCAGCAATGCCTCAGGGGTAAGAGGTTTCCTGGTTCATCTAAGGCCACCACTCAGCTTTCATTTGCTCTCCGACTCCAGCATAGTATGCAGGGACAAGTGTTCTTCCACCAAAGAAAGTTTATGTACAAAGAGAAATGGCCTAGTCCAGGCAGCAGGTGCTGCTGGGCCAGAATCTACCCAGTTGGGATGCTTGGCAGTGCTTAGAGAAGGAAGGAGGGGCACATGAGGGTTGTGGCTGTCAGGAGCAGGCAGTAGGAGGTCTAGATACTGGAAGGTTCCATCAGGCACCGGGAGCAGATCTGGCCTCATATAATTGGAAGAAATCAGAGGGAGGGAGCTTGGAGATATCAGAGCATCCAGGGCTTCAAATAGACCAAGGAGTCTGCAAGTGGGGAGCAGAGAAAGCAGCCTCCAGCCCTCATTGAGCAAACATTTGCCAAGTGACCATGGTGGGCAGGATCATATAGTATTTTATCAGGGAGGATGCAGAGGTATGGTTGACAAGATCCACCTGGAGCAGGAGGCTCCCAGACTAATTCCCCATGGCCCCAAGCTGTGTCCTCCTCAATCACTCACTCAGCCAACATTCACTAATGTGGTAGCCAGCCTGAGATGACCTCAAAGATCCTCTACTCTTGGCATTCATGCCCTAATGGTAGTCAAGGTGGGAGGGCCCATACTGAATGGAGTTGACCTAAGCTAGCAGAGAAATAACAGTATTAGAATTAAATAATAAATGAAGTATTAGAGAAATGAGTGTGACTTTTGAGATTGAGTCAAGAAGGACATTGTGGCTTTTTGCTCTCTTTATCACTCACTCTGATGGAAACCAACTACCATGTCATGAGGACACTCAAGATGCCTTGTGGAGAGGCCCATGTGGCAAGGAACTGAGGCCTCCAGCAGCCATGTGAATGACCCATCTTGGAAGTGGACCCTCCAGCCCCAGCCAAACTTGCATATGACCACAGCCCTGGCCGATATCCAGAATTATTCCACTAAGCCACTGCCAAATACCTGATGCACAGAAACTGTGAAATAATTCATATGTGCTGCTTTAAGCCATAATGTCTAGGGATAATTTGTTACCCCAAACGTATACAATTTATGGTACTCTGTGCTGTGCCCAAAACACTGTTCTCGTTGTCATCTGAACCACTACAATACCTCTTCCCTGGTCTTTCTACCTCCTGTCAATTTCCCCTCCACATAGGATCCAGACTGTACTAAAGGGCCATTATCAGGACATGCTTATTGAACATCATGGCTCTTACCTGCTCAAAACCTCTCATGGCTCTCCATCACATTTTGTGTTATTTCCAGGACGTATTGGCAACTGAGCAGGAGCAGTGAGATGGTGGAGTTTCTGGCATCCCAGAGCTGATTTTGGAGCAGAGCAGGAGAAGAGTCCTTGTTTGCACTGGCCCCCTGGAATGACAATCCAAGGGCCCCCTGGGGAGGCCGGGAGGGGCCTCCTGGCAGCTGGGGCTAAGACAAGGCAGCAGCTTTGTTCTGAATCCACAATGGCAGGATGCCCAGCACAGACCCAGCTTCCCTGGCTTCCTCCAAAGCAGGGCAAGGGGGCGGGAGCTAGGGCATCCACCCCGCTGTGCTCCAAAAGCACTCTCTGGGGGCTCTCAGTGTGCAGTGGAAGGCTGGGTGGGAGGGGGATGGCTAGTGTGAAAAGCCTTGGGAAGGAACTGTGAAGTGTCTGTGTGAGTTAGTCTGCTAACATTTCTTAAGGCCTATTAAGTTTCAGGCACTATTGCTAAGCACTTCCTACACATTAGCCCACTGCAGCCTCCTGGAGCTAGACAGGGTTGGGTTCTACTGCTGCCCCCACTTAACACACAGAGGCACAGGCGAAGGCCTTTTTCCCGGGTCACGCAGCTTAGACACACCAGGGCTGGGGTTTGAACCCAAGCTGACCCCTAGTATTCTCTTCCACCTACTCTATCCATGCCAGGTATTGGTACTGGGGAGACAGCCGTGAGCAGGACAGCTGTCTTGGCCCTCCCAGAGCCCCTCCTGGTGGAGAAGAGAGGTGATAAACTAGTTCTGAGAGTGGGATGTGCTTAACGCCCCACCTGAAGTACAGGGAGCTGGGCTGACCTTTAGCTGTGGCTCTCAGCTCAGCTTGGCATGGGGCAGGGCAGCAGTGCAGTTAGGAAAGAGTTTCCCAAGGAAGGGGACATCTGTTCTCCTGGGTACAGACATTGAGGCGTGGAGAGGCAGAGTGACTTGCCCCGGGGCAATCATCTAGTAAGAAGCAGAGCCTAGAGGGGCAGGGGCCCTTGGTGGGGATCACCTCCCACTAAGCCTTTCCTACCAGTTATTCTGGCAATCCTCACTACCCACTCCTAATGAAATGACTCTGTGATGCCAAGAGAGACCAAAACAGGTCACACTATGAGAAAGGGTTTTCTGATGGGGGGGGGGGGGGTGTGCTTTAAACATGACCTTGAGGGAATCTCCTCAATGCGGGATGGTCCTGAGTCTGGTGACAAGCCAGCCCCCCCGCCAAGCACAGCTCCAATTCCCCCCTGCCCTATCCCCACAACCACCAAGGGCTGGCTTTGATCTGCCGGGTTTGGGGATGGGGGTGGGATAGGCTCACTCTTCAGCCAAGCATTCCATGAGGACCCAGGAGCCAGGGCAAGGGTGCTACAGGGAGGATCTTGCTATGGCTGTGGGCCCTCTTGAATGGGGGAAGGGTCCTGGGTACCAGTGAGGTTCTGCCGAACCAAAGATATCTAATCTGTGCTCTCTGGCCAAGCCTCAGAGCGGAGGCTGGAAATGCCCAGGCTGCACAGGGACTGGGCTGGGCCAGTGGCATCTCTGAGTCACAGGCAGGGTGGGTAGTGAGTGACTCAGCCTGGGCCCACTTCCCCTCCACAAGGCCAGCAGGGTGGAGGCCAGGGCCAGGAAACCCTGTGCCTGTCCTTCCCAGGCCAGGTGCCTGAAGGAAGTCAGTGAGGATGGAAGGTAGAGCCCAAGGAGAGGAGAAGTGAGACAGGAGCCTGGTGAGGCCACAGGGGCCAGACCCCGGGGATCTTATGGTCTGGGGCAGGAAGTTCTGACTTTGTCCCAGAAGCAGTATAGAGCCCCAGAAGGTGTGTGTTTTAGAAAGATCCCTCTGGGGCTATGTGGAAGGTGGAGTGGAGGTGCCAGAGCAGAGCAGGGAGGAAGCTACTGCCACCATCCAGAATATGAGCAATGGTGGCCTGGCCAGTGGAGGGACTTTAGAGAAGGGGGCTAGGTTGGGGACCCAGACAGGCTATGACAGGTGAGGAAGGATGTCCCCGTTTCTGGGTGGGTGGCTAGTCGCCAGCAGGCCCAGAGCTCTCCCTGTATTTCCTTGGCTGTAACCCTGAGCAATGACACAGGTATACAAGTAAAAATAGTTTATTTAAGGATGGAAGACCCAAAATTGGGGGGCCCAGGGGTGAGGCTACAGCAGCTGCCTGGAATTGGCATAGATGACCCCAATCCCCAGGGGATCCCAGCAACAAAGAAGCCCTTCCCTGGGCCTCCTAGCTGCCTCCCCCACTTCCTGGAGGAAGGATTGTGCAATCGCCAAGAATCATCATCGTCGTCATCAGAACGTGGTGAGGTTTTCCAAATTTTTGGAGTAGTAGTTGATGCTAATCATAATAATCAGTCCGACAAGCACAGTGACTGTGCCAGGTCTGGACCCACCATCCAGTGGTGAGTGAGGTCTGTGATGAGAGGCAGGCAGGGACAGGAGGTGGGTGTCTGGGAATCCCCATGCCAGCTTCCAAGGTGGCCTTTCCAGAAGGCCCCTCTCTCTCCCATGGCCCCAGTAGCTGCCTGCTCTCCACTTTTCCCATGGCCACTGGCCGAGGTTGGATTCAGGCTGGGGCTGTTCCAGGAGCCCACATATTCCCCTAGATGTCATAGACCCTTGCCAGTCTGGTCCCTCCGCCAGAGGCCACGGCGGGCAGCCCAGGAGGCCACGAACTCGCAATTGTGGTAAAGGAACATTCCTGAAAGGGTGAGTGCAATGCCCACATAGCTGAGGGCGCTGAGGCGGCTGCCAAACAGGAGCCGGGACAGGATGAGGTTGCCCACGACAGTGAGGTTGCCCAGGACATGGACGGTGAGGGCAGAGGTGAGAGCCAGCAGGGAGAAGCTGGCCAAGTTGTAGAGCACGGACAGGAGGCAGCTGATCAGGATGCAGGCCCAGAGGTGGGAGTTGGTGGGAGCGGGCGGCGGTGCCACACCAGCCTCCAGCACCAGGGCCGCGCCCGCCAGCAGGCAGAAGCTGGGCAGCGAGGTGGCATACAGCAGGGTCACCGCGTCCAGCCTCTCCTCCTGCAGTAGGGCACCTGCAACCAGGACAGCAGCCATCAGCAATCGGAGGCAGACAACCCCCACTTGGCTAATCCGGCATGGCCTCCGGGGCCCATCACTCTGGAAGCCTGCCTCAATCCCTCGGGCAGAATCAGTGGCTCCTGCTCCGTAACATGACAGACAAGAACCCAGTCACACCACCTGGGTTGTGACCTGTATCCACTCCTTACCAGCTGTGACCTCGTACTTAACCTCTGTATCACCTGCAAAGTTCGGTGATAACCACACCTAATACGCAGCATTGTTGTAAAGATTAAAATAGATAACATTTATAAAGCCTTTGTAAGGTAAATGCTCAGTAAATGTAAAAAGATATGATCAATAAACATGAAGCATGGCTCTAAAAAAAATCTTCAGGGGCTCCGCAGCCCCTGGAGAAAAACATCCGAGGTTCTTAACCTGCTCAGAAGGTCCTGTGCCAAGGGATGCCGACCCACCTTTCTTGGCCTTAGTCCTTACCACACCCACTACCCCACACCACAGCTCCCACCACCAAAGCAGGGACAGACCAGTAGAAGGTCCCAGCTCCGCCACTGACTAGCCAAAAAAAAAAAAAAAAAAAAAAGGAGTGTTACAATAATGAATTGTTTGAGTCAAATGGTGGGTTCATTCATTGCTTCATTCACTTATGACCCCTGGGATGACTAAGAACAACAAGAAAGTCATTGTTTGCACTTGGCTGTCACTCACTGTTTATAACTGATCACTAAGGCTTGTCAAGATGAATCCAGGCCTAAGAGGAAACCTTTTAGTTTTGCAGAGGAGAGGATCCTACCAGCTTGCATACGTGTGATCGTCTGCCTGCGTGTGTGTCTGTGTGTGCACATATGTGTTATTGCCCAGCTGGTTCGCAAAGGAAGCAGTGCCCATCACCAAAGTCAGACACTGCTTCGGTGAAATGATAGTATCTGCACGGGCAATGATGTTTTGGGGCCTCCTCCAAGCTTTAGTGGAGAGAGATGAGTAATTGATGGAGGCCCCCCTCCCAGGGCTCTTGGAGCCTCTGTGCATTTTCTGACACACGGTTTCCAAAGAGCTACAGGGGTGCTTACTCATAGGCTAGAAGAGGAAAACTGTATTTCTCTCTCTCGATTTCATTTTGATGTTTTGGCTTTGTTCTCTAGGCAACAGTTCCTCCAGCGTTTCTAGAAATGAACAGATAATTGAAATGTCTCCTGCTCATTCACTCCAAATTTAGCACCATTACAAGCAGTGTGTGGCTTGTATGTTTAAGGTCCAATCGTTGGAAAGTGTTTAGGGTTTCAGGTGAACTTCACCTCTGTGAGGCAGCCAGGGAGGAAAGTCCTAACCTCCCCCCACCATCCCCAGCCCCTTGTGCCTATTCTACATCCCACCCAGCCCTCTGCCTCCCTTCCCTGCAGCCCGGGGGAAAAAGCAGTGATCCTCCACCACAGGCCACTCACCCCACCCAAGCCCCCCCAAATGCCAGCCTCTCATCCTGCCTCCTTGATGACCCCTCCCCTGTTAGCCCCACCAAACCCTCTATCTCAACCTCTCCTTCTCTAAAGGCATTTTTGTTTCAGCATCTGAACATACCCAGGCTTCTGCCACATTCAGACAAACATGTCCTCTAGACCCTCTGTTCCACTGCCTGCTGGCTTATCCCATTTTTGTTCCTTCACTTGTTGTGTGACATCACACAAGTCACTCTGTGTCTCGTCTCCTCATGTGTGCCTGGGGAAGGTGACAACAGCCCCCTCACTGGAGTGTGTGAGATGCTGAGCTTAGGGACTGGTGCCCAGCAGCAACTGCTCACTATGACAGCTGTCATGATCCCCCACAGAGCTCCTGCTGGCTGACACCTGTGCCCTGGCAAGGTCTGCTTCCCACTCCCAGAATGCCCTCCTGCATAGAGTTGGGCACAGTGGGGGCACATAGTGAGGGCTCAGCAAGTGTTCACTACTACTATGATCTTATTTTTATCATCATTGCATGCCTCCTCCCCCAGGTAGCCTCCCCTGGTCTCCCCAGGAGGAAGAAACCGCCCCTGACCACACCTGTGCCCACCTTGGCTCTAGAACTTTTCTCTTGCCATAGTAATCTGTTTCTGAGTGCATCTCCCCACCAGCCGGAGAGCTCAGGCAGGGATCAGGTCAGGTTGCTCTCTGATGCAGGTGGGTACAGCTAAAAGCAAGTTCAGCAAGCTGCCCCCCCACTTTCCAGTCTTTTTGTGAGTGTAGACCCCCTGGGCCTGCAACTGGCCCAGGTCGGAAGGAAGCTACTGGCCCTGCCTGTGGCTGCCTGGATGCTCCTCTGCCTGGACTTTCATGCCTACTGCCATGGAGTCTGCTCTCAGGAAAGGAGCTGATATCTGTCATTTACACTCTAGTCTGAATCTGGAACCCCTGGAAGTAGACACCTCCTCTTGTCCAAAACCCAACTCATTTCCTGGCTCCAGTCTGTTTCTCCCCATCCCACCTCTGTTGGTGAGGCCTCCTGCCTCCCAAGCGCCCTCCTTAACACTCTAGGCCATGTAGCCTAACCAGCCTGCCAATTATTCTGTCAGAGCCATTACAACACCACCACCTAAGGAGTACTTGCCCTGTTCCAGGCCTCAGGCCAGGTGTTGGGGACAAGGAGATGCCCAAAACCAGTCCATGCCCACTCAGAGCTCCTGTCTGGGGGGACACAGACAGGTAACCAAGTGGGTACAATACAGGACATTCAGAGTTGTGATAGGGGAAGTAGAAGGTGCTGTGGGAGCCTGGAGGAAGCACCCAACCAAGCCACCTCGAGGGCCAGGCAGTTGACACTTGAGAGAGAAGGCTGGCAGCAGCCAAGAAGCAGCCCAATGCCAGGCACCTGCTGTTCCGTGCCCGTGTGCCTGTGGCCTGGGCGAGAAGCACTGGCCTCAGCAGGCATGGCATGGGCCTGGAAGCTGGGGTCTTCCCAGGTAAGGTGGGGGGGCAAGAGGTCAGGTTTCCCATTGTGACTCCTGCCCAGAGCTCAGGCCCGAGCTTAGTCACCAGCTCTCATGTAACTGGGAGGGCAAAAATAGAACTGAGCTTTGGCCATGCCTCAGGGCCCAGTATGGGGACAAGGCCTCTGAGTGCTGGCTCTGAAGATGCCAGGGCAGGGGCTGAGCTCTAACTTCAACTTTCTCTTGCCTTCAGTCTGCCCCAAACCCCAGCCTAGCACCCTTGGAGCCCCTTCTTCCTTCTCCCAGGCTTGGGTCACAGATCTCAGAGCTGGAAGGGAGAGAGAGCAAGAGACCCCTGGGACTCCCAACAACTCCAACCCTCCTCCACTGAACAGATAAGGAGACTGAGGCCCAGATAAGACCCAGATCTGCTGAAGGCTGACCAACAAGTATGAACAAGGGTGTGGCTAGAACCCAGGCCTCCTACCCCAAATGGGCACCTTGCCTTCCCCAGCCTCTCCCTTCAGTTGAGGAAGAGAGAGAGTGAGGACTGTGACTTGGATGCCCCTTGATAAGCCACAGGAAGGCGTCCTCCACCATCAGACACAGTGATTTGGCAGGGTCTAGGCCTGGAGCCTCCACTTCACCTTCTCCCAGAGCCCCCTGGCTCCTTTCCTCAGAGGTGAGGTGACCCGGGGCACCTCTAGGTCTCAGTTCCATGGGCTATAAAACAGGGATGAAGGTGGTGGTTGCCATGACAATTCAAGGTCAACACCCAGCATGGGGCCTGTTACACTGCAGCTCCCACTAAATATCACCTCACCTCCCAGATCCCGGCTCAAGGTCTTGCCCTCTTTCTCTCTCCCAGGCCCCCACTATCAGATTCCCCTCTGGGTCCACAGCCTTATACCACATCACTTGGACAGCATGGAGTCTGACTGCCTGGGTTCAGATCTTGTCTCTGCTGCTCACTGGCCACATGACCCAGGACAAGTCTCTCTACCTGTCAGTGGGAACAATACTGTGCCTCCCTTAATCAGGGCAGTATGGAGATCCAAAGAGATAAAGGGCTTGAAAAAACACGAGACACAGATCAACGGCAACTATTATTAAATATCAGTTGGGGTCTAGAGCCTAAGTTTGGGGCCTGGAATTCACTGAGCTGTTGGCCCTTTCTGAGTCTCAGTTTCTGCCTCTTCCAAAGTCATGAACCTCAGTTTCTTCATCTGGAAAATGGGATAACAGCCATGCCCCTCCCAGGATGACCCAGGCCACACAACCACCCCAGTCCCCACCTCCTCAACCACTCACTCTGCTGAATGGACTTGAGGCCACGGAGGCAGGTAGCAGCCAGCAGGAAGCCACAGCCAGCAGGAGGTGTCCGGAGCTCACCAGCCAAGCTGCAGGCAGCCCCCAGGCAGAGTGGGCCCATGGCAGCAAATTGTAGCGGGTGGTGGCGACGGCCGAGCAGCAGCGCTGACAGGGCCAGTGTGATCAGTGGTGTAGTAGTGGTGGCCAGTTGTGCCAGATCTAGGGGCACAGCGCTCAGGCCCACGTTGCCACAGGCCATCGAGGTGCCGAAGGTGAAGCTAAGCAGCAGCACTTGGCGGCGGGTGCGGCTGGGCATGGGGCGCTGTGCTCCCCAGCGGCATGCCAATGCTGCTGCCAGCATGTGCAGTGCTGAGAGCAGGAGGGGCCGCCCGAAGCCATGCACAGTGAAGATCCACTTGTTGAGGCTCGACATGCTGGCTCCTGCCAGCAGCCACACCAGCGCTGCCACTGCCACCCTGACCCGGCCAGGCCGACCAAGGGCCTGGGGAGTGTCGGGGGGCCACTCGGGGGACCCAGCCGCCCGAGCACCACTGGCCACTGCCACTGCCTCCGCTGAGGTCATCCTGCCGTCATGGTGCTCCAGTGGGCAGCGACACATCCGTACCAGTGGGTCTGGGGCAGAAGGACAGCTCCCCAGTGACCAGCTCTGGGCCACCAGAGAGTCCCACTCTGGGCCAGGCCTGATCCCAAGTTCCTCGGGTCCTGGGCCCAGTCTCAGACAGGTTAAGGCACTGCTTCTTGTGCCAGGCCTGTGCCAGCCAAGGTCCAGGAGCTATGCTGTATTCCTGGCTCGGGCAGGACAGAACCCAGGTCGTAGCTGCTGGGATGCCAGGTTCTCTGGTGCTCCAACCTGGCCTAGTAAGCTGCAGGCACCTCTGCTCAGTCCTAGGTGAAGTCTCCACTCTTCTTCCCGCTTTTAAGCCCACTCCACAATTAGATGGAACCCTCGTTCCTTTTTCTCTTTGGTCCAGACCCCGCGACCTAATGCTTGTTCAGGCCGGGCCCAGGCCTGGCAGGGGCGATCCGGGCACACGCTCCCGGTGGTGCCCGGTGGTCGCGGCTCGCTCCCTCCGCCAGTGCGCCCAGGCCCTGCGGCTGGCTGACACACCGGCCCGCGCTCAGGCTGGTGCCAGGCGACGAGCTCGGCTCGGTTAGGCTGCGGCAAGGCCTGTATTTTAGCCCCGGCTCCGGCTCCAGCTCCTGGCGGCTCCGGCTCCCGGCGGCTCGGGCTGCGGCTGCGGCTCCGGCTCCGGCAGCACCTCCCGCCAGGCTTCAGCCCGAGCCGGCGCGGCGGGCGAGGCCCCGCGCCCTAGACCCCGCCTCCACCGCCGCCGCCCGCGCCCCACCCGGAAAGTTGGGGGGAGCCCCCAGCACCGCCCCTGGCCAGGCACCGCCCCCGGAGCCGGGAGGGCGGTCTCGCTCCGCCCCCACGCCGCCTGCTCACAGCCCCTCCTCCATCCTCCAAGAAGTCCTCCCCTCAGCCGAGCCCCCCAGCTGGAGTGTTCAGGCTGCCTGTTCCTTACTCCTCCCACCAGTGCGGGATCAGACCCCTTCACACCCAGCGCCAAGGCAAGCCCCCATAGAGACCAACACGAGGCGGGGACAATAGAGTGCCTTTCTGAGGGATCTCAATAAACTCCCCCAGCCTCACAGGAGACTGCACCTTCAAGGACCCCCACCCAGGAACCCCCATTCCAGGACCAGTCTCGGGGCCACACGATCTCTGGCTACAGTTACTCCGTGGGACCTCGGCATCCAGATGAGTTGGACCACCGGCCCCTTAGGCCCCTCCATAGCCCCTCCCTACTCTCAGCACCTCCTCCCTCTCCCAGCCCAGGGCCGGCCCCTTCTAGGCAGGCGCAAGGAAACTGAATCACCAAGGCCACCGACATTTGTGGAAGCGGGGTGCCAGCCAGCATCTATCCCTAGCCAACAGCCCCTGTCCCGTCCCCTGGGCACTCAGAACTGACTCATAGCTGGACTTTCTGGGGTCCACCCTCTGCCCCCTAACAGGACAAAGAGCCCTGGGTGGGCTGGGAGCCAGAGCAGCAGCCACTAAGCCCTTGCCCCTGTTTCGGTCTCCGTTTTCCCATCTGAACAACGGATGCTCTCTGAGCTCAGAGTTGGGTAAACAACGCACCCCAGAACAGAACAAACTGTTTCGGATTCCAGGCTCGACTCTGAGCTCTGAAGTGTGCGCCAAGAACCAAGGTGGAATGAATGCCTGGAGCAGGTAGGTGCCCACTGCCAACTGTGAGCCTCTTTCCTGACGTCCGGCTTCCTTTCCTGCGGAAGCTCCTGCCCACTGGAACACGCTCAACCTTGGCCTGCTGTCTGACAAGCAAGTCCTGATGACCGCAGCCTGTTCTGAGGAACAAGATCTCAAAGGGGAACCACTTAGCTCGGTCCGCTGCGCCCCGCCGTGGTCAGACCGCGGGATGACAGCAAGCGTCCCCCAAGCCCCATCACAATCACGGGCTGCTGCACCGTGTCCTCCCCCGACCCTTGTCCCCAGCTTCACTGGAGGCCTGCTGAATCATACGGTTTCTGGTGGGCCCAGGACTCTGCATTTTTACACTTGCCTCTGGTGATTCTGATGCCTGCTGGAGCCTGCAAATAGCTGCTTAATAGCCCAAATTGTAGGGTAAGGGATTTCTAGGTCAAGGACTAAAATAAGGGAGTATTTGGACAGGGTTTCTCTAGGAAGGGTTGTGGGAGAGAAACTGAGCCAGCCAAGGGGGCAACCTCTCTCCTTCCACATTTCCTGAAGAAGAGGAATCAGTGCCGCCTAAGAGTTATATTCTTTTTGAGATTCTGTCAGTTTTCCAGTGTTTCCTTTAATTAAAAAAATAATAATGATGATTTTAAAGATAGTAAATACCCTGACCTTCTCAGAGCTGAGCTCCCAGGGAGTGGTAAACAGTGTTTACAACTCCTCCAAGACCGCCACAAAGCAGCTCGCCTCCTACCTGCCCTGCCTGGTAAGGGATGGGCTATGAGTAATGAAGATTAGTCAAGATAAGGCCTGAGTGGGCCATGGCAGGATAGAGAGAGCTGCCCCTGTTGTGGTGGGAGGCGAGGCAGAAGCTGAGAGCACAGCCCAAAGCAGGGGTTGTGCAGCCTGAGTGCTGGTGAGGGCATTCAGATTAGTTTTGCCTGGGTCCAGAGCCCCAGTTTTTTAACCTGCCTTGACTTGTAGGCAGCAAGATTCTCTATAGAATATTTCCTTGTGCAAAAATGGGAGCAGGGGGCTCCTTCCATATCCCTGGGGTCCACCCAAAAGCCCAGAGCAGCCTCTCCTTGCCCACAGACTCCCAAATCCCTTAGATCCAAGTTCTGCCCATGGGAGGCCCAGGGTACTATGGGAAGCAGGTAATTCAGGGAGGGACTCTGGGTGGCACCAGGGGCAGGAGAACCCATTTCTAGCAACTGTGCTACAGAGGCTGTGGGAAAGACCTCTCCTCTGGTCACTGCATGTCCCTAGATAAATCACTGCTAGGACCTCAGTTTCCCCATCTGTGATATGATTATGATAGGAGAAGACAGGATTCAGTAGGCAGAGAGGAAAAGATTAGGGCCTGAGGTCCCTGTGTGGGGAAAAGCACCTATTTTGGAACAATGCCAGGAGTGTCCAGGTTCCTCTTAAGAGTGTAACAGGCCCCAGCTACTCCACCTCAGGTTTCCCTTCTGGAATTTGACAAAAGACCTAAGTATGGCCATTGACCATCCCTCACCACCAATCAGGAATGGACAACCCAGCACCTAGAACTATCAAGCCAAAAAAGGTAGAACTTGGAAAGGAACAAGGGGGAAAGGAAGGGGGAGGGCTGACCAGAACCTTATAAAACAGGGACCCTTGCCTTATAGTCCTCGGGCGTTCGCTTTTGAATGTCTCTTCTCTGTAAAGAGAGCTTTCCTATTCTTCTTCCTTTCTAATCTTATATTCTAATAAACTTTTGCCAGCTGTTCATTTTGTGTCCACCTCGTCATTCTTCAAAGCAGTGAGACAACGAATCCTGGGTATTGTGGTAAAAAAATCCTGCAACATGATGAGCTGATAAGCATGAACATGCTATGTAAACCCAGGCACCATCACATAGCTGTGAAAGAGGGGAAGTGGTTTGTCTGGAGGTCTACAGATCTAAGTTAAGGCTAAATACAAACCTGGTCCCCAATCCCCAGGGAGGGCCTCTGTTTATCTCTGTTTATCTCTTACGGTGGGGCCCTGCACCAGACATGATTGTGCTCTCACACACACCCCTTCTCAGGGGACCAGTAGATTGTGCCAGACTAGACACCTAGCCCAGAATCCACAGGTGGGCTGGGCTGGGCAGACCCCTCTCCAGGCTATGGGACATGGGCTGAGAAAATGAGAGGGGGCTGGGAAATTGAACTGGAAAGTGACAAAGTCACTGCTGGGGCCACATTCAGAAGAAGCTGACTGAGGGGGAAGATACAGAGAGTAGGGAGCATTAGCAGAGCTGAAGGAACGTTGAGCCCCAACTTCTGTTTCTCTACCACCCTTGGCTGCCCCTGAGTTGGTGAGCTGGGTTTTTTCAGCAAATAGCCTTTGATTTGAGCAGGACTGAGTAGTCCCTGCTCCTCAGAGCCAAACACATCCTTGACTACAATAATCCCTTTGGAAGGGGTAGATCACACCTAGTACATATGCCCTTGAAAGCCTGTGCAGGGGGCTCTCCCTAGCCTGGCCTGAGACCTGCCACTGCAAGCTGGTGAGGAGGCAGCAGGGTGGTACAGCGGCAAGTGCCCGAGGGCTGGCATCAATGGCTCTGACACCTCCAGGCTATGTGACCTAAGGCAAGCCTCAGGCCTCTCTGAGTCTCCACCCTTCTTTGTCAGGATTGTAAAACCGAGGAGCACGGAGCAGGTTCTGAAGCCTCTGAGAAGTGCTCCTGATGGTGACTAAGGTGGGGCAAGGGAACAAGCGCTCTGGGGTTCTGGGCACATACATTTCACCTTCAAAGCAGGCTGCATATCTTCATTTGGCTTTCTGGTACTTTGACGTTTGTTTCAATATAAGAATTTTTAAATCGCCTACTTCCTCTTCCAATCCAGATGCTAAATATTTGAAACTGGAGCCCTAGGAAGAGGCATATATGTAATATGCAGGTTTGATAACTTTGTAGCGCTGTAAAACTTGACATGCTGTCTATCAGAAAGCCCCTCTGAGACAAGCCCCCTTCCTAACCTCGGTGAGGTGGGGCATGTGGGGTGCCTCCTTGGCCTGAACCCCACTTCCTGAGGTTCCCGAGGTCAGCTCGGGGTTCAGGGCCCTCCCACTAACAGGCAAGGTTCTGGGGCCTGGCTGCTGGGGCCTGGGGTGGTACCCTGACTGTGTGTTGGGCAAAGCAGAAGCGAGAGCCCAAGCTCTAGGGTCCTGGGCCTCAGGTTGCCTTTGGATTCTGCCATATAGTCATAACAACCATGGGAACCCCCAACTTTCAGTGTTTGAGTGGAAGAGCCAGGAAGCCACCCCAGGCCAGGTCTGTCTCCTAAGGCACGTCCCCTGCCTGACATTGTGGATGAGTCGCATGTCCTCTTTGAGTACCAATTTCCTTAACTGTAAGGCAGAGATGGAAACAAAAATATCCACAACCTCAGAGTCATGCAAGAAAGTGTCTAGCAAGTACATGCTCCCTAAACAGCAATCACCTTTGCTACAGCCTGCATCACTCCCCCAGCACCCAGGAGAAGGCTCACCCACCTTCCTTTGCTCCCCTGCAGGTACCTCTTCCTTCTGTGTTCCAGCCCCCGGCACTCACTCGCCAACTTGAGGCATCAGGATGCTGGGGCAGGTGCACAAACACTTTAATCATTTCATAGGCAGGGTTTGAGCGTCTCTGCAGAGCCCCCACCAGCTACTATGCCACAGCAAGCACTGGGGCCACCGCCATGAAGGTGGAGTTGAGAGCTGGGATCAGGGCTGTAGCCCCTGGGCCATAGAGGTCTCCTTGCAGGGCTTCAATCCCAGAGGGGCAGTCCTCATAGCACCAGTAGCCGGTGACTTCTCCTCCTTGTGTTGAGGAGTCGGAGATGCTTTATACCCTACAGACCATGAATGGCCTTCAAAGGATGCCTGTGTGGCCAGACTGAGCCAGACTGGAGCAGACAGCCCTCCCAGGGAAAGCGCTTGGTTAACTGATCCAGGGTGGATGATAGCTTAGGACCTTCGCAAGGGTGGTAGCTGGAATGATCCAGGGGACCCTATCCAAGTGCACATGAGGTAGCAGCAGGGTTGGGCTGTTACAGCGATGTCTGGAGGGAAGGCGGAAGCCCAGGGAGTGGGCAAGGCTGCTGGGGTGAGTGAGCGCAGAAGCTACCAGGTAGCCAGCCTCAGCTCAATGGTTTCTCCATCCTTGGGGGTGTATTCAGCAATACCTGCAGAAACAGATTGAGCAGGGGGGTTAACAGGGAAGAGAATCCTATCCCCAACCTCTTCTTATGGACAAGCACCCTGAGGCCAGGGTCTATAAGATCCACTCAGGGCTTGGTGGTGGGAAAGTGGGAACTATCCAGAGCCAGTCTGGAAACTGAAATTAGCTGTAACCTCGGGTCCCTAAGGCCCACAGGCTTATTTTAAGGTGGGGGAGCCCCCCGCCAGGGGAGTATACAGGACAGCATTCTGGATAACTAACACAGGGTGAAAGGAGCCAGAGACCCCTTGACAACACCTGGTGGGCAGGGTCACTGTCTTCATAGTCCCCTGTGGGGCCAATGGGAAGAGGGACTTGCTCAGTGTGGTCTGAAGGAAGAACCAAGACCATGAGTGAAGTCTCCTTCAGGGCCAGCCTCTGATCACTAGAGACAAACCAGGCTCCAGCATGATACCTGGGTTCAAGCCCCAGCTCTTCACTCATCAGCGGTATGACTTTGAGCAAGTTATTTAACCTCTGTGAGTGCTAGTTTTCCCATCTCTGAAATGGGGACAATAATGGTATCAACAACCAGGTATTCCTTTTTCCCCATGAGAGGGGGTTCAAGCTGGACTGGAGGGCTAGGGGGTGAGAGATAGAGGACACATGGCCCACATCTGCCTCATGATTGAGTTGTCCCAGGCTACCCTCCCTGCGCCACCCCCTTCCTTCCCCACAGCCCAGCCTCAGTAATTAGAGGCCAGATCTGGGGTCTCCATATGCCACATCTTTGTTTTATTACTCAATCTTCTCAGAAGCCAGGCAGAGAAAGAGAATGCTTTTTCTTGGACTCCTTCAGAAAGTCCCACATTCTGGAAAGCACTTAGCTCAATTCCTGGCACATGACAGGTGCCCAACAGAAGCTCCAGGTAGCAAGAGCAGGGACAGATGACCCTTAAGAGTCTGCCTGGTGACTGGGGGCTGATGCACAAGGATGCTCATGACAGCTTGAGGTGTAAGAGTTAAAACTGGAGACACCCCAGATATCTAGCAGAAATCAAGAAGCTGCAGCCTATCCATCTCACTCCATGCCCCACCGCAGCACCCAGTGCCAGGGCAGGCCCTGACTGGCCTAAACCAGGTGTGAGGCAATCCTTGCTCTCCAGCCAATGGTGAGTGCAGAACCTGAACCAGCTCCTAGCAACAGGGATGGGTCCAGGAATGTACCTGTGTCCCAATTCCACCTTTGTCTGCTGGGGGCAAACAAAGTTCTAAAAGGGAGCAGCTCTGGGAAGACATAAGAAGGGTGTGGAAGCCAACAGAGAAAGGAGTATGGAGTCACAGGGGAGCAGGGCTGGAGACCAGGTTACACCAGCCCTGAAGTCCTCACTCCAAGACACTCTGGACTTGGGTCACAACAACCCAATGGATGGCATACAGTGGAAGCTAGTTTGCATCATGTTTCCTGTTACTTGCAGCTCAAAGCATCCTCGTGAGTGATATATTCTACGTGGCTATTACAAAAGAAGGGGGAAATATACATACAGCAACACAGAAAGATGTCTACAATACATTAAGAATGAAAAAAGGGGCGCCTGGGTGGCTCAGTTGGTAGAGCATGTGACTCTTGATCTCAGGGTCATGAGTTCAAGTCCCACACTGGGCACAGAGCTTACTTTAAAATAAACAAACAAACAAATAAATAAAATGTTTAAAAAAAAGAACAAAAATTAAAAAAAATAAGTTGCAAAACAATATACAGGGCTCTGCCATGCAGTATGCTAGCACTAGCCACATGCAGCTATTCAGTGTTTGAAATCAGTACAGAAAAAGCATGCAAAATGTCACTAATAATTTTACATTGATTATAACTTGGAATGATAATATTTTGGACATATTTGGTTAAATAAGATACATTATTAATATTAGTGTCACCAACTAGAAAATTTAGAATTACACATGTGCCTTGCATTTTACTTCTGTTGGACAGTATTGCTACAGAGCATGGCTCCATTTTTATGAAAAAATAAACTTATGTATTTAAAAAATTAGGTATAAAAAAATACACCAACAGTTAAAAACAAGAAATAAAAAGCAAAAACAAAAATAAACAAAGAAAAGAAAAAAGAAAGGAAAAGAAAATATATCAATAATTAAAAGAAGTTATTTCCGGGTAGCAAATTATAGGTGATTTTAGCTTTCTCCTTTTTTGCCTGATTTCCTAGAGTTGCCACAGTAACTTACATAAAAATTCTTAAGCATTCAGTTAAATAACGTACAAGCAACCTTGAGCATCAGTGATTATCTGAGGCTGAGGCCCAGAAAGATTCAGAGGAAAGCTGAGGTGTGCTGGCCTCACTGCAACAAGGCTGGATGGGGGAGATGTCCAGAGGTAACTGGCCACCAGACCTACCCTGTAGCAGTGGGGTGTCAGGGGCTCGGAGGAGCTGCCAGAACTCACGTTCCCCAGCTTCTTTTCCCATCACAGAGGTCAGGAAGGGGCCTGACAAGGTGTTCTGCGTTCCATACCTACCAAAGGGACAAAGAGAGGGAGAAGTGACTTTTGCTTCCACTGACCCAACAGCAGGAGCAGAACTGCCCCCACCAAGAAAGTCCTGGCCTCTCCCTTAGGGCCAGAGTCCTTCCCAGGCCATAGCCCTCACCTCCATGCCTCCTCTGCAGCCCCCTGACACTGCCCACCCAGGGGACTTCACCCCCTCTGCATTGACCAGGACCATGGCCTACAGGAAGGGACGCCTATTATATTAACAACTCAGCAGCTGCCCCCTCTCTGGGAGCTGATGTTGCAGGGGTGACGGTCAGAAGATGCCAGCCCCATATATAAGATGCCAATGCCCAATGAGAGAGGGTGAAGCCAGCATGCAGATAAAAGCAGGAACATGCGAGATGGAGACACCTGGTGGTGGCATTGGGTCTCTGGTTCTGGAAATTTTATGACTCAGTGGCACTCCCCTCTTCTTGTGGCAAGATTGCTCAGTCTTCTCTCTGATTCTACACACCCCATGCTCCCCGTTACCAGAGAGAGTTGGAGTTAGATTTCTGACCTTTGCAACCAAGAGACTCCTTATTCACACCACCCCCACCCTGAGCTCCTGGTCTCCAACTCTGTGTTTCTCCAAACCATGTGGATGCTGCTGCCAAAGGGATCCTCTTAAATCCATAGGCCATGTTCTTCCTCTCCCCAAAAGGCTTATCAACGTTTCTGTCTTAGAGAGGGAGGGTTTTTACAGTTTTAAGAAACAGAAAACCACTCATGGTGACTTAGTCAAAGGGAAAGTGTTATTTGAGGGGGTGTCATGGAGCAGTCCCCATTGCCCTGTCATTCGCTAACTCTATGGGTCCGTGTGGCTGCTTGGAGCACGTCTCTCTGTTTCTCTCTCCTCTCTTTCTTTCAGGAATCTCTCTGCAGTCCAGCTTTCCCTGCCATGCATTCATGTGCCGTCAGACATGGCCTTCCTGCCTGGCCTCTGCACCCAGTTCAGACACCTACTTCCACTAACAGAATTGCTTCTCTGATTAATATCCCTGATGTCTTCTCAGAGGCTTTGGAATTCTGAATTAAAACGTTAAGTTCTTTTTTTTTTTTTTTTTTTTTTTCATTTTGATGACATTTTACAGACAGGAAGGCCAGCAGGTTCTGGGTAATCTCAATGCCTGCTGGACTGTGGCCTGCCAAAGGTGCTCGGTGCGTGTGGCCGTCTGGGACTGTGTTGGCTCCCAGCAGTATTGCTGTATGAGCTGCAGGCTACCAGGAAGAGAACTGAGGTGGGCTTAGTAGGTAACTCATCACAGGGAGTAGACCAAGCCCATCTGACAATAAAAATTCTTATTCTTATGAAAGCTAACATGTATTGAGCTTACTAAGTGTGGGACCCTGCATATATAATAAGCATGTGCCATGTCTTCTTTGTGCACTAATTCCTGGACTATTTGCATGGGCCCCGTGAGGAGCAGGGCACAGCTGGTGTCTTCAATGGCTCATTGCAAATAACGGGTTCTGGGCCGGTAGCTGGGGAGTGGAGGAGCTGGGATTCCAGTGTGGGTGCTCTGCCTCCAGAGCATGTTTTCATAGCTATGGAACAACGCTGGCCCATGGCTGTCTGTTTCCACTGCAGCGTGAGCTATCAGGGGTGGAGAAGGTGGAAGCAGAGCCTGGGCCGGCACCTCTCTTGAGGGAACATTCTCTTCCATCCTCGTCCCATCCAAGTTCTGTTTCAGGGATGTGGGGTCAGGAGGGGGTGAGGGCTGGGAGGTGGGGGTCTCACATGAATCCTCTGAGCTTCTGGGCCTTCTTAAGGACATCTTCCAAGGAGGACCCAGCAGGGACAGAGATGGAGTTTATGTATGGTGGCGAGACACTGGGGACGTTCAGCACGACACTGATGACCTCTTGGGTCGATGAAGGGGTCTCCACAACTGGTTTCAACATGACTATGTCAGGGAGAGAGGAAGGGGCAGTTGGTGTGAGGGCAAGGAGCCAGGTGTTGGTCTTCCTTTCTTCCCTCGAAGACACTGTGGCTCGTCAGAACCCCTTCCTGCCCCTTGGTCCCATCTCAGCCAGCACCACCAGCTGCCATCCCAGCCTCCCCTGTCCCTTAGCCCCCCAGTCCCCCAGCTGCCCAAAGTTGGGCCCCTCACTGGTTTTTCTGCCTCCAGTATCCCCCTTCCCACATAGCACCCCACATAGCACCCCAGAGGGCTCTTTCTAGAACATGCATTTATTCATATGACCTCCTGTTACCTCCGAAGGTCTTCCCTCTTCATTCTCCTGCCTGTAAGCCCAGCTGATTCTCCCAGACCCTATTCTCTAGTAAGACTTTCCCCAAAATTTCAGTCTTTTCCACCTCGGTGCCTTTGTTCTTGCTGCCTCCTCTCTCCTCTGCCCTTGCTACTTTCTTCCTCCACTAGCAGATCCCACTCTCCAACTCAAGTCCTTCTCCCACATGAAGCCCTGATTCAAGCTGCTAATTGGAACTCATTACGATGTATCAGAGCTACCCAAAATGTGTCTCTCCCATTCATTCATTCAAACATTTCTATACCGGGCATCATGCAAGGGGCTGCAGATTCATGGCCCACCCAGAGCTCTCTATTTGGTATCTCTCTCCTCATACTGTAGCTTTCTAGAAGCTGTGACTGCATCTTAGCTGACAGTATGTCCCACGTGCACCCCCAAACCCCCGTTGACTCAGCAAATCAGGACTAAGCAACTTCCCTTCCCTGACACATGCAGACTTCAGGAAGGGCCCTGCAGACTGAAAAGAACAGGGCTCCCCTGAAAGGCCTAGCTACCTCTTGGTGCCTCACAGTCTGGGGAGATGAGATCCACATAGCTCTTGCCATTCAGGACAGGCAGCAGCTGGGAAATCATGAGAGCATTCTGGAAGGCCCCATCCTGCACACTGGCCAACAGAGCAGCCCTTGCCTTAAGGCACGCTGTGCCCAGCTCCACCCCAGGCATGGAGGACTTCATCAGTAACTGGTGACAGAACGGGGAAGAGAAGGAGGAGGTGAGGTGGGTCAGCTGGCATGGAGGGGGCAGGTCTTCCAGCCTCTGACCAGGCCACCTCCCACCAAACACCAGGGTGGGCTATGGCCCCAAGCTCTCCTTCCTACCTGTAGTGCCAGAGGGGTGCTGTAGACATTTCCAAAGTAGCCCTCAGGGGTCTGGGCCTTTAGGATCTTCTCTCGTATGTTCTCAATGGCCCGGGTGATCTGGTGTTTCCGATTGGGGTTGAGGTTGGAGTGCTCTAGACAGGTGAAGGCCAAGCCTGCCATGGCCACTGTGTCTGCAAGGGACAGAGCCAATTGGGGTCAGACCAGGCAGGGCCCTGGAGCAATAGGTGACCACCCAAGGCCTCGAAGAAGGGCCATAATCAGATCAGCAGTTTAGAAAGTTTTCACCAGCTAAAGGGAACAACTCAGTCCAGTGTGCCTAGAGTTTGCTCAGTTTGGCCACTGTAAGTCCAGAGTCCTGGAAGCCCCTTAGTTCCAGGCAAATGGGGATGATAAGTCACCCTACCCCTGTCTATTATTTAAGGGTTAGAGGTTAGGGAGAGAACCTGGAGGAGAGAGATCCAAGAGGACTTTATCTCCCCACCCTATGCGAGGCACACACACTCACTCACAGAATGCCAGAACTGAAAGAGACCCTGAATCACAGTGACAAGAAAGGGCACTGGAAGCCCAAGGTCACATAGTGAGGTAGCAGTTCCAAAATCCACGTCTCAGGCTTCCAAGCTCATATAATGACAAGATCATAACTATGTATCCAGAACCTCTCTGTGCCAAGCACCAATCTAAGTCCTTTATTTATAAGGCATCTTCTATCAAGATACTGCTGGGAGGTTATTTTACAGGACAGGCTGAACCATAAAGGCCAGCTGGCTTGCCCAGGGTGTCCTACAATCAGTGTGTGTGACAGAGCAGGGGTCAGGATCTCAGTTCAGCTCCAACACTGGCTCACAACCACTGTACCACACTCAAGAGTCCTCACCATTTCACTCCTAAGGGACTCATGAGGAGGGGCCCCAAGGAAAGGTGATCTTGGGCCAAGGGGTAGAGGCCCTCAGTTGGGGCTGGGGACTGGAGGAGTGCCAGCCTGGCTTTAGCAGGGTCTAGCCCACTCACCCACAGAGAGGTGGCCCTGGTGGAGATGCTGTTCATGTTCCACGGCATACAGGAGCTTTCCCACCACACTGTCATGGAGACGCTTCTGGTGAACACACAGGGCCAGGATGCCCAGGCCATACTGATAGTAGCTGGTGTGGGGCTGGCCCTTGTTATTGTGTCCTGGGAGGGAGAAAACCATGGGGCAGGGGCTTCATACCAGGCCTGAGGGGTTGCCCCTCTGCCCACTCCCAGCAACCAGCCCAGCCGGCACACAGGACCCCCTTGCCTATGCTTCCTGACACCCTCCTTTGGGTCGCGAGATCCTTCATTCCTTCATTCCCTCAATCCGTTCTTGCTGAAGATCCACTACGTGTCAGGTGCTGTGCTCAGAGTGATGACCAAGCCGGTGGTGACCGGCCAGGCACAGCACAGCCAGGGTCTCCAACAGTAACACAACCTGTACTCATGACAGCATGATTAGTACTGAAATGTGGACCGAAGTCTCTGGGGCCATATGGTAGAGGTCTTTGACTAGCTGGGGAGTCAGAGCAGGATTCTCTAAGACAGTGATGCTGGGATGGTGGGTGGGGGGGAGCTAAGGTGGAGCAGGAGTAAGCTAGAAGGGGAGGGAAATCTTCTAGATAGAGAAAACATATATGAAGACCTTGATCTGCAAGCTGAGAGATCAGTGTGGCCAGAGCCAGAGGGGCAGGTGAGTGGGTGAGCCAGAGAATGGGAGAGTAGGTCTTAGAGAGGAGAAGAAGGGCAGACAGACTGGGCTTGAGGTGCTGTGGACACAGCAGTGGGCAGCCTGTGCAGGGTTTGAGCAGGGCTAATAACATCAGATTTATATTTAAAATGCTTGCTCTGGCTGTCATGTGCCGGGCCGAATCAGGAGGCAAGACAGTTGGCAGAGAGAGGCTGAGGAGTAAGTAGTACAGGGGCTGTGCCAGGGGTCGACAGTCAGGTCAGTCATGGTGGCTGAGCAGTAGAACTTGTCAACAGAGTATATGTAGAGTGCAGGAAAGGCTTGATCAAGGATGGCAACTGCAGCAGGCCCAAGCCTCTAGGTGGATAGTGACACAGGCAGAATGGGGGGTAGGAAGGAAGCCTGAGGAGAAAACCCAAAGTTCTGACTTAGATGCTTCCCCACAGAATACTATCTGATGAGCCCCACCCCCCAACACTCGGCAGACCACGTCCCCCTCACCAATGGCCTTTTTCTCATCCTCCAGGAACCGCTTCAGCTGCGAGACCAGCCTGTCCCCCTTGCGGCCCTCAACAAGCTCACAGTTAGCCCTGAGAGCTAGCAGGTAGAGGGCCAGCTGGCCCATGGAGGGCTTGTCCTGGTAGTCACTGTTGTCATCGTTGAAGGTAAGCCTAGGAAAAAGCCAGTTAACAACACTTCTGTAAGAAAGTGCCACCCTGGTGAGCCTGGCTTGGGGCACCCCCCTCAATATCATAAAGTGAAAAAAAAACCTAACAGTAAGAAACTTTCCTAGAACTGCCCAAAGCAGATGTAATCAGCTGTGCAAGTTGTAAGGTGCATGCCACACATATTTCATAAAGATGAAAGATTAGACTCAAGGACAAACCCTGAGGGTTCTCACATCCAAATGACCTGTGATTACCCCACCATTTTGATCACACTTTGCCTACACAGTCTTCCCTTTCTTCCCTCTCCCTGCCCTGCATCCACTCTTTGAGAGGGAGTCCAAGCAGGACAGGCTTCATGGTGTTCCTGATCCTTCACCTCTCATTCAAACTCCCACAGTGAGCCTCAGAACAGGTCTTCCTTAATGCCCCTGGAAAGGGAGCACAGAGTTAGATGCTGCTAGATGCTGCTTCTGGGCTTAGTATGGAAGATTGCAGTCATGGATTAGTGATGTCTGCCTCAGCATGGGAGGGAAGCACAGACGGATGCTGCTTCTGGGCTCAGTATGGGGTGGGGGGCAGAGGGGGAACTGTGGTCATGGATTAGTGATGTCTGCCTCCAATCTGGTCAAGCCAACCCCATTCTACAGATGGAGGAAGTGCCAAAGGAGACAAACTTGCCCAAAATCTCCCAACAAATCAATGGCAGCCCAAACGAGAACATAGTTCTCCTGTCTTTTAGGATGTGGAGCAAGGTGTGGGGAAAGGAGAAGAAAGTGAACAGCAATACCCCAGGAGGCTGTGCTGGTAACTGAGTTTGAGGATGTGCAGATAGAAGGCCTCCCTGGCCCCAGCCTGCAAGCTGGAGAGGCGCAGACCCACGTAGATACTGGGGTTCAGGTGCTCCAGAGAGAGCCAGTCCATCCAGGGCAAGAGGCGCTGGCCCAGCCTCTCCACCAGCTTGCTATCCACCTGTGGTATTTCTTAGGAAAGAGAACAGACCAAGTGAGGTCACAAGGCCAGGCCACCAGCAAGGAACTGCTTTTACCTTACCAGGGCCTTCTCCGGGGTATAAACAGCTCTACTCCCTCTCCATCCAGTACTACACCCTACTTGTATGGGGAAATATGGCTGTAATAAAAGGCAGTATGTAAATAGGGGAAAGTAGATTTCCCAGAAGAGCAGTTGGAGTGGGCCAGGGAGAGGTGGCGGGCTGAGGGCAGAGGAAGCTGGTACCGGGCAACCAGTCTGCCATCAGGAGTAACAGAGAATGGAGGCCAAGCCGTGTGATATGCCCCAGCCACTGTGCCCGACCTCACTTGGTCCTCATGCCAGCCCTGTGGCATAAGTACTGTCATCATTGCTTTGCACAAAAGAGGAAACAGCCATTCAGAATTAGGTTGTGTCTTCCAGAAGGTTGCACGGCCAAAGATAAACCTGCCTACAAAACCCCTGTTCTCTGGTGCTTGGCTAAATTCATGTTCTATCCATTTACACAAACTGCAACCCACATGCAGAACATGTTACATACCCAGTTTTAAAACTCTGCTGGCTGCCTATGGCTAACTGGGGCTGCCTGGTGAGCTTCCTCTGTATAGATCTCAAAATAATGCTTTTCCTATCACATCTGTTTAGGTGAAGGGGACCTGAGATTGAGGGGTGAATCCTTGGAAAGCCATCATCGTTTACAACCATTTCTCTGTGTGCTTTGGGATTTGCCTGAAACTGTGTAACCAAAATGCTGACATACCAGGAGAAGCCTCAGGGATATTTTCTAGCTCCAGTTGACTGCTGCCTTCCACCCTTAGGGAAGGAAACTTGAGCTCAGTAGGTGGCCCTGGAGGCACTTTGGACTTTTCCCCATTTACTGCCTCCCAGTTGCTGTAGGGCTCCAGCTACTTCCACTGGGCCACATCTCAGGATGCTGGGCAGGCCACCCCTCCCAGGAGATTCAGCAATGAAACTGCCAACCAGAGCTCTTCACCTGCCTCTTGGGCCTTCTGATACGAGGACAGGGTTCCTCTCATACAGGCCCACCTTTCTTGGTTTGGGTCCCACCATTTTTTTTTTTTTAAAGTAATCTCTACCCTCAACGTGGGGCTCGAACTCACGACCCTAAGATCAAGAGTCCCATGTTCTACAGACTGAGCTAGCCAGGTGCCTAATGGGTCCCACCATCTTATGCCTCTTTTCCCAAAAGTCACAGGTATTTGTTGCTACCTGTGGAGGTGGTGGGGGTAAGGGGTAAGGGTGACTTTTCTTTCTCTTTCTCTTTCTCAGTGCCTTTCTGTATCTGCTTCCATTTCTGTAGGTATTTCCCTCATTCTCTCTGGACCTGTCTTAGTCTCTACCTCTTTCAGCCTATCTCTCTGGTCATCTGTCTCTCTGTAACTCTCTTTCCCTCTCTCTTTTCTTCAAACTGGTAGGGGAGCCTCACCCCCACTC
Source organism: Panthera onca (assembly GCF_046562875.1). NCBI lineage: Eukaryota > Metazoa > Chordata > Mammalia > Carnivora > Felidae > Panthera > Panthera onca. The sequence goes on from NC_138350.1 coordinate 21,326,750, forward strand.
CAGGCTTTGACCTCCAGCAGATGAGTCAGCCCTGGGGTTACAAGTGATAAAAAGAGGAGCCAGAGCTATAAAGAGAGGCTGATAACCACAATTCAGCCTCCTTAAAAGGAAGGAGCCAGGCAGATTCACCTCAGTAATAAAAGTGGCACTGGGCAAGCTCCCTCCCATGGTGCCTCCTGCTCACAGGGCCACCCAGCGTTGCCAGCTGACTGGCTTTGACATTCAGAAGCATAGAAGCCTACCCTGGGCAAGCATTAGTGCAGCATCCTTGTCAATTTCACAACTGCACAGAGCTTTAAGCTGGTAAAGCAGATGTTGTGGGATCCTTCACACCACACCAAGGAGGAAGGCCAGGAAGCATTCTTAGACCATTTTGCAGGTGAGGGAATGAGGGTTGGGCAGGTAAGTGGCTCAGCAGTAGTGGGCTGTACCCCCAAATCCTGCCCAGGGCTTCTGTCTAGACTATGGGCCCACTATTGAATGGTTCATGCCCAGTGAGGATGAGGACTGGGTCCCAGGTCTCCCCTGGGGACTATCTAGACAGGAACCAAGATCCAATAGTGAGGGGTCTGGTTGCACTTATGGAACACAGGTTGGAGGCTCCTGGTGCTCAGGGAAGACCCTGGCCTGGAATTCTGAGAACTGAGTCCAGCAAAGCCCCGACAGGTCACCAGGCTCCTCCAACCCTTGACAGACTCATCTGTCACTTGGACATGACTGAACCTGCCTCTCGATTTCTCCAAAGATCACAAGAGACACTGGGAGTGAAAGCATATTGCACAGTGTAAGGCCATGGGCAGAATATAAGGAGGGAGGAGAGGTGGGTAGCCCCAGAACACAGAGGCTTCCCTGCCTGCCTTCTGCTTTCTGCCCATCACCAGTGCACAAATAGCCCCAGGCCTGTGTGCTCAGACTCCCAAGGGTTCCCAGAGAGACTCCTGGGGACACGGGCACACAGAGCTGAAGCAGCCAGGCTCCTATGCTAGTATGCAAATGCCTTGCCATGACCTGCCACCTGTGCCTCTCTCGGGCTTGTCTCCTGTAACAGTGACTGCATACTAGCTTCCCTCTGCCTGGGATGCCCATTCTACCCCCCAAACACACTCCTTTTCTTGCCAGCTCCTTTTCTTCCTCTGGGCCTCAATCCCCCTGTCACCCCTGGTCCTCGGAAATCCTTTCCTGAACACTCTTCCTGAATCAGTGGCCCCCAGCTCTCCACCTCCATGCCTGGCTCACTTCCTTTGGTGCTTACCACGGCCCCCAAATACAGCACTGATTTGTCTCTTGACTTCTTTTTTCTGTCCCCTTTACTAGAACAGATGGACTAGGAAGACAAGGACGGGACCTGTCTTGCTCCTTGTTCTTTCCCTAAAGTCTAACACTGCACTGACACAGAGAAGTCTTAGTCAATGCATGTTGAATGAATAAATAAACCCATGAGTGAATGAATGGGAGCATTTTTGCATGGTGGGCTATCAGACATACACAGTTGACCCTTCAACAACACGTGTTTGAACTGCATGGGTCCACTTATATGTGAATTTTTCTTAATACAGTATAGTACTTTAAATGTATTTTCTGCAGTGCCTGGGTAGCTCAGTCACTTAAGTGCCTGACTCTTGGTTTTAGCTCAAGTCATGACTTCACAGTCTGTGGGTTCGAGCCCCAATCTGGCTCTGCACTATCAGTGCAGGGATTCTCTCTCTCCCTCTCTCTCTGCCCCTCCCCTACTCACACTCTTTCTCTGTCTCAAAATAAATAAACTTAAAAAAAATGTACTTTCTTTACCTTGTGATTTTCTTTTTTGTTTTTAATATTTTTTTAATGTTTATTTATTTTTGAGACAATGCAAGAGACAGAGTGCAAACGGCGGAGGGGCAGACAGAGGGAGACACAAAATCGGAAGTGGGATCCAGGCTCTGAGCTGTCAGCCCAAGGCCGACGCAGGGCTCCAACTCATGAACTGTGAGATCGTGACCTGAGCCAAAGTCGGACGCTTAACTGACTGAGCCACCCAGGTGCCCCTATGCCCCTACCTTGTGATTTTCTTAATAATATTTTTTTCTAGCCTACTTTATCATAAGAATTCAGTATATAATACATATAACATACAAAACATGTGTTAATTGACTGTTTACCTTATCAGTAAGGCTTCTTTCCAGTCAACAGTAGGCTATTGGTAGTTAAGTTTTAGGGGAGTCAAAAGTTATACATGGATTTTTGGCTGCATGGAGGGTTGTCAGCCCTAACCCACGTTTTTCGAGGGTCAACTATAACTAATCTCATTATAGTGTGTCAAACACTGAGGTCCAGCTAAGTCCCAACTGTTAATGAAGCCCAAAGGGGCAGATATAGTGCACCCTCCCACACACCCCAGCCTACTTCCCCAGGTATTATATAATCAGGGGCTCGGACATTATAGTCCTCCCTCCTAAGGACCCAGGAGAAAAGAGGCGCAGGGTAGATCTTGTTACTCACCGCAGATATCAGCGAGAGCCCCCAGGCCCCCAAGCAGGAAGAGGAGGACCCCAAGGTGCCCCATGGCAGGAGCAGGTGGGTGAGCAGCAGGCGGGAAGCTGGACAGACTCCTAGGGCTGGTCTTGCAGAGGCTTTCCTAACCACAGCTGGTCACGGCTCTAGAAGAGGCAGCTTCCTGTCACTGATTAATCCCTCCACACCAAGCAGCAAACTGCTAAGTCAACAGAGAGAAGGAGGAAAAGATCTGTAGCTGAGGGAAAAGGAAGGGCAAAGAACAGAGGAAGGAAGGGCAGACCAGTCTTCCTGGAGGTAGGGAACGGCACGGGGGGGGGGGGGGGGTGGGTGGAGGGGGGGGGCAAGTAGGAATGGTATGAGACACCTTGAGGCCAGCCACATTCTGTCTTGCTGCCTAAAGAGCCCTGGGCAAGCACAGAAGGCCTGACATCTGATCTGCCCAAGTTTGTCCAACTGTGCCTGTGTGGTATCCCTTTCACTGTTCCAGCTGTGGACAGGAAGGACTGGGGTGCCTACCTGGTACCCCCCACCCCCAACAGAAGGAGACCCTGGAAGTGCTCACCCAGTTCTGGGACAGGGAGCAAACAGAAAGCTGTAGTGGTCACATGAGTGACTGCTGGTGTCAGCTGTTCTCTGTCTGCCCGCCCAGAGTTGGGGGTGGGAGGGGCTGGACCCAGGCCAGTTTTCTCAACCGGCCAGGAAAGCTGGAGGCCTCCTGAAGACAAAACGAAACAAGGAACAGGATTTAATCATTTGAGACACGAAGCCCTGGGTAGCAGGGCTACTTGTTAGGTCTAGGAAAGTAACCTTAAAAAAATCTGTAAGGAGAAGAGAGAACAAAGGATTCCTCATCTGCCTAACTACACAGGAGAATCAATGTCTAAAAGTTAACCCTGGTGGTACTGTGTGGCCTTGGCCGGGTCACTTAACCTCTCTGAGTTTGAAATAGTTTCTTCTGTGTGAGATGACAGGGTTGGATGAGATCATTCTAAGCTCCTTTCCAGCTCAACTTGTGAAAATGTTATGATCTTAAAACACCTATAATCATTTCCTCTAATGAGGAATGCAGTCCTATTATGGCTAATTGCCAAGGTTTAGCCTTTCAAGATAATCTGGTTTTGTGCCTGACTTATCACAATTCAAGCTCTTGACATTGATAAATACAAGTATATGTATCTGTTTACAGAAATACTTTACAAATTAAAATTAGATTCTCTGGTGCAAGAAGACTGGGTGTGGCCCATAGGAGTGAGGTTCTCGGGAAGGAGGGAGGCCAGCTGGAGGCCCAACATCTGCAGATTCTCAGGTTTGGACCTCCAGGGGACCCTCAGCAATTTCTGTGCAATGGAGTTGTCTTGATCTGGGACAGGACCGTCCTGGCCCCCCAACCCTCTGCCTGTGGTGGGTGGTGGTGATTCTGATTCCTGCCACTTCCAGGAAGGCAGCCTGGAGGAGGTGACCATGATGGAGGAACTCCCCATCCCCCAGCCTCTGGTGAGAAACAGTTTCCTTTAGGAGGATCACCTCTGATTCCCACAGACTCAAAAGTACTGTGGTGACCAACCAGGGAGGAGGCACATATCCCATAGCTTATCAGAAACAGAATCACTGGGGGCAAAGCTGGGCTGTTTTAGGTAATACCATCTAGAAAAGTGAAAAAGAAAGATGACTAAAATGTTTGGTTCAGGATTTCTACTTAGGGATATACACCAAGAAAGTAAAAGTTAGCTTGGAATGAACAAGTGAAAGTCTGCCCTGTCCATGCATCGGGACAGGTACCGATAAAGTCAGCTGCAATGTTAACAGGAAACATTTTTCCCAAGGTCATGTTACAGCTATAAAGTGTCCCAATAATCATGTTCTTTGAGTGACTATTACTTTTTTACTGAGATTTCTTTGTTTTCCCCCTAAAATCATAAATTTGCTATTTGAAATCATAATTATAAGAAAGAAACATGCCTGGAGGAGCTAACTCACTTTGACACAGAGAAGCAGCCTCAGGTCAGGAGTTTCTGGACACAACATTACACACCCATCCTTGTAATCTCCAAGGGAACAGGACTCTGGGTCCACTTTGCTGTCCAGGTCTGAAGTTGACCCCTCTCACGCAGCTCTGCAATGCATTGAGTCTATCAAAACACTGCTTGGTTTACGTTTCATCTAACCACAGCCTTTTGCCAAATACTTCAATAACCTCTCTGTTTGTGTGGTCAGACCCCCATAGTTGCTCTGCTCCACAGAGGAGCCTGCAGATTCAAAACAGTCCCAAGGATCTGTCTGAGAAGTTCTCTTGGGACCTGCCAGCAGGGATCCAGTGTGTTCTCTCCAAGGGTCCTGGTCAGAACAACCAGCCTTTGAAGATGGAGGGAGTTTCAGGTGAAAGAAGGAAAATAGCACTGCTAGGAATTTAGCCAAGGGATACAGGAGTACTGATGCATAGGGGCACTTGTACCCCAATGTTTATAGTAGTACTCTCAACAATAGCCAAATTATGGAAAGAGCCTAAATGTCCATCAACTGATGAATGGATAAAGAAATTGTGGTTTATATACACAATGGAGTACTACATGGCAATGAGAAAGAACGAAATATGGCCCTTTGTAGCAACGTGGATGGAACTGGAGAGTGTGATGCTAAGTGAAATAAGTCATACAGAGAAAGACAGATACCATATGTTTTCACTCTTATGCGGATCCTGAGAAACTTAACAGAAACCCATGGGGGAGGGGAAGGAAAAAAAAAAAAAAAGAGGTTAGAGTGGGAGAGAGCCAAAGCATAAGAGACTCTTAAAACCTGAGAACAAACTGAGGGTTGATGGGGGGTGGGAGGGAGGGGAGGGTGGGTGATGGGTATTGAGGAGGGCACCTTTTGGGATGAGCACTGGGTGTTGTATGGAAACCAATTTGACAATAAATTTCATATATTGAAAAAAAAAACTACAATAAAAAAAAAAAAAAAGAAGGAAAGGCTGTCAGACAGGATTACTCAGATTGTCTGATGTTGCCCAGCATTGCATGGATTAAGATAGTCTAACCGTCTTGTGTCACGTGCAAGTCTGTTTTCTCTTACTAACCTGGAATCCAGACCTTTGGAGATGGGAAACTTGCTAAGTGGACATTTAACTCTTCCCCTGTAGCATTCTTTCCTGGATTTTGATAGTTAGCCATTAATAAGCACTAAAATGGAATGAGCTTGAACCATATGCCTACCACTGTGCTAAGCAGTTCACAAACATTCTCATCTGATCCTAATGAGAAACCTAGGAGTACAGTATTACACTCCCATTTTATAAGAAATGGTCTTGGACAACCATCTCAGCACATGGCAGAAGGAAATGGTAGGTCTTTAAGAATGTACTTCAGGGGCACCTGGGTGGCTCAGTCAGTTAAGTGTTCAACTTCGGCTCAGGTCAAGATCTCGCCATTCGTGGGTCTGAGCCCCAAGTCAGTCTCTGTGCTGACAGCTCAAAGCCTGGAACCTGTTTTCAGATTCTGTGTCTCCCTCTCTCTCTGCCCGTCTCCAGCTCGCTCACTCTCTCTCTACCTCAAAAAATAAAAAAAATAATAAAAAAATAAAAGAATGTACTTCAAACCTAGGCTTCAAAGAATTCCAAAAGTCAAAGAGATAAGACAATGTGAACAGTAAACTGAACAAAATATGTATGGGATTGGAGCTCTGGGCTGGCTCAGTTGGTGGAGCATGCAACTCTTGATCTCAGGGTCATGAGTTCAAACCGAAGCCTACTTAAAAAAAATGTATAGGATCTATACGTAGAAAACTCTAAAATATTGATAAAATAAATCAAGGAAGATCTAAATAAATGGAGAAATATCCTGTGTCCATGGACTGGAAGATTCAATATTGTTAAGATGTCATGGTGACACTGATGTCAATGTGATCTAGAAATTCGAATGACCCCATTCAAAATCCCAGTAAGCTATTTTGTGGATGTTGATAAACTGATTCTAAAGCTTGCATGGAGAAGCAAAATACCGAGAATAATCAACTACTGAAAAAGAACAAAGTTGAAGGACTGACACTATCTAATTTCAGGATTTACTATAAAGCTACAATAATCAAGATGGTGTTGGGGCACCTGGGTGGCTCAGTCAGTTAAGCGTCTGACTTCTGCTCAGGTCATCATCTCGTGATTCATGGGTTTGAGCCCTGTGTCAGGTTCTGAGCTAATGCTGACCACTCAGAGCCTGGAGCCTGGTTCAGATTCTGTGTCTCCCTCTCTCTCTGCCCCTCTCCTGCTCACGCTCTGTCTCTCTCTCTCTCTCTCAAAAATAAATAAACATTAACAAATATATATATGGTATAGAACTGGTGAAATAATCAATGGATTGGCTAATGGAACAGAATAAAGACCCCAGAAATAGACCCACACAAAAATTGTCCACTGATATCTTGACAAAGAAGCAAAGGAAATTGACAATGGAAAAAGGATAGTAATTTTGTGTTCTAGTACAACAAATGTGCTAGAACAAATTGGATGCCCATAAGCAAAAAAAAAAAAAAAAAAAAAAAAAAAAAAGTCTATGTAGGGATATGTCTTATTTAAAAAATGAGAGCTAAATGTAAGATACAAAGCTATAAAACTTCTAGAAGAGGCAATAACTTTTTATTTCTTATTTTCATTTTTTAAGATTTTTAAATTTTTTAAAAGTAATCTTTACCTCCAACATGGGGCTCAAACCTATAATCCAAAGATCAAGAGTCACATGCTCTACTGACAGAGACAGCCAGGCGCCCTGAGGTGATGACTTTTTAGATACAACATCAAGGTCATGATCTGTGAAAGAAATAACTGATAAGCTGAGCTTCATTAAAATTAAAAACTTCTGCTCTGCTGAGAACACAGTCAAGAGAATGAGAAGACAAGCCATAAACTGGGAGGAAATACTTGCAAAAGACATTTATGGTAAAAGACTTATCCAAAATATACGAAGAACTCTTAAAACTCAACATTAAGAAAACAAGCAATCCATTTTAAAAATGGGCAAAAGACCTGAACAGACACCTCATCAAAGATGATATATAAATGGCAAATAAGCATCTGAAAAGATGCTCCATGTCATATGTCATTAGGAAATTGCAAATTCAAACAACAGTGATACCACTACACACCAATAGTGCTCAAAATCCAAAACACTGATAACATCAAATGCTGGTGAGTCTGCAGATCAACAGAAACTGACATTCATTGTTGGTGGGAATGCAAGGTGGAACAGTCACTTTGGAAGACAGTTTGGCAGTTTCTTAAAAGCAAAACATAGTCTTACTATCAGATCCTGCAGTCATATTCCTAGCTATTTACCCAACTGGAGGTCCACACAAAATTCTTCATGTGTAACTTTACAACAACTTTATTCATAATTATCAAAAACTGGAAGCAACCAAGATATTTTAAAAAAATTTTTTTAATGTTTATTTATCTTTGAGACAGAGAGAGAGAGAGAGAGAGAGAGAGAGAGCATGAGTGAGGGAAGGGTAGAGAGAGGGAAGCAGGCCCAGGCTCTAAGCTGTCAGCACAGAGCCAGAGCCGGGGCTCAAACCCATGAACCGCGAGATGATGACCTCAGCTGAAGTCAGATGCTTAACTGACTAAGCCACCCAGGCACCATCCCCCAAGATATTCTTTAATGGGTAAATGGATAAACAAATTCTCACACACATATATAATGAAATATGGTATAAATTTAAACAGCAATCAAAAGAAATGGGAAAACAAGCCACAAAGACACACAAATGAAACCTAAAGGCCTATTAATGAGTGAAGAAAGAAGAGAGTCTGAAAAGTCTACCTAGTATATGATTGTAATATAACATTCTAGGAAAGGCAAAACTATAGAGATAGTAAGATCAGGAGTTCCCAGAGATTAGGGGGAAGAAGCTAGGGTAGGGAGATTGAATAGGTAAAGAAATAACAGGGCATTTTTTTAGCACAGTAAAACTATTCTGTATGATAGTAATATGGTGGATACATAATATATGTATTTCTCAAGACTTATAGAACTTTACAACACATAGAGTGAACTTAGTGCATGCAAATTAAAAAAAATGATTGAGGAGATCAGGAGATTCCAGGATAGAAAGCAGAATGTGATAAGCAATCTAGTCTGTATTACCAATATATGAAACAACCTCACTGAAGGGGTGGAGGAAAGGATGCTGACCTAAGAAACTTTGAAAATGAGTGGGATCGTAAGAATAATGGCAAAAGGATTTGCACATAAGCACTGTACTCTAAGTTGTATATCATGAGGGTATGAGTTAATTCTGATACTATTAGGCATGTGTACTGGAACTGAACAATTAAGTAAATGGATGGCAGATTATGGAAGGTAGGTTTCTCACAGCTGGAGTGGGAATTTACAGATAAGCAAGGGGAGGTTAGAATGATCCAGATGATAACGGATTAGCGCTGGAGACATCACTATGAAGTCATATTTAGCTCAACGTAGACAAAGATGGTTACATATAGAATATGTATAGATTTGTGTGTACAAAATAGAACAGTACTGTGAAAATTAAAAAAAGGAAACCTTGTTTACAATGGCATTGGGAAGCCAGCAGGGGGAGCTCTCGTGGCCTACCACTTGTCTTCAGTTGCAGACCCTCTAAGAGACTTTGCACGTGGATACCCTAGTGTCCTAGCTGGAGGAAGGAAGATTTCCTCCACCCCTGGCAACCACATAGCCAATGAGAGACAGTCAAAGTTCAGCAAATAAGAAGCCACTATTCTTAGAACTCCCAGTCTACTCCAATGGACTATTTACAACAGCCCTTCCAAATCCCCCTTTTCTCTATAAAAAAGTGTTCCTCTCATTTGTTCTCCTGACTCACTTATGGTTTTGCTGTAGCTTGCCTGTCCTGGATTGCAATTCTCAGCTATTCCCAAATATAGCCATCTTTTGCCGGTAAAATAATTGGCACTTTTACTTCTACGGTTAACAGCGTACATACATATATTTTTTGCTATTAGCTGTGAAGGCCTAGAAGCAAAGACACCACAGTAGCAATAAGATTACCTAGTGCCCAGATTTTGATTTATAATACTATTCTCCAATAAGAGAGAGGAGGGCTCCCTGGAAAATAGCCTGATTCTAGGACTGGGGCAAGAAATATACAAGATGAGCCTGGAACACCTTATAGTGCCAGAAAGTAAAGAAGTGTGTACACGCCAGCCCTCTCTCTCTCTCTCTTTCTCACACACACACACACACACACACACACACACACACAGAGGCATGTATGCATCTGATGGAGTGTGCCAAGGGAATAGAGAAGTCAATGAAAAGAACCCCCTAATGGCCTAAGCTGGAACAATCTGAGCAACAAAATAAAGAAGTATTAGAATATAACTCCCAAAACAACAATATCATTAAGTCCATACTGATTTAATAAATGATTGAATAAGTAAACAAATGGTGCCATAGGCTGCACATTTATGTCTTCCCAAAATTCATGTATTGAAACTTAATCCAATCTGCAACCAATGTGATGGTATTTGGAGGTGGGGCCTTTGGGAGGTGATTAGGAGCCCTCATAAGTGGAATTAGTCCCCTTATAAAAAACACCCCAGGAAGCTCCTTTACTCCTTCAGCCATGTGAAGAACACAGTGAAAAGACAACTGTCTACAAACCAGAAAGCAGGTCCTCCCCAGATATCAAATCTGCTGGCATCTTGATCATGGACTTTCCAGCTTCCAGAAATGTGAAAAATGAATTTCTAGTGTTTATAAGCCACCTAGTCTACAGTATTTTGTTATAGCAGCCTTAACAGACTAAGACAAATGGATAAGAGACAAATATCTTATGCAGAAGAACTCCAAATAATGTGTGTAGATATTCTGCCTTCTTGAAGGGGGAGCATAACTCCCCACTCCACAAGTATGGGCTATGCATAGTGACTTCCTTCAGAAGAGTACAGTATGGAAAGGAAGTGGGAGGAAGAGCAACTTTACAGTTGAGAAAAGATATAAATCCTCAGAATGAGGAATACCAGTGAATCTCAAGCCAGAGAAATATAAACAAATCCAAACTTAGATACACCATAACAAAACTAAAAATTCAAAGATAAAGAGAATATCCTAAAAGAAGCTAGAACAAAACACATTTCCTACAAGAAATAATAATTCTACTGACAGATAACTTCTCACTAGCAACAATGGAAGCCAAAACACACTAGATTAATGTCTTCATTGTGTTGAGAGAATACACCATTGGAATGGTATTCTATACCATTGGCTGGAATTCTATACCCAGTGGATCTATCATTCAAAATAAAAACTGGGTAAAATGAAGACATTTTAAGACAACCAAAAATCAAGAGTTTACCTGAAACAGAACCTCACTAACATACCTCCAGAAGAAGGAAAATGTTTACAGAAGGAAAGTCTAAGATGTAAGAAAGAACAAGAGCAAAGAAAATGAAAAGCTTGAGGACAAATGTAAACAAATATTGACTATGTAAAACAATGCAAATAATGTCTAATAGACAGGGCATAACATCAAGATAAAAATAAAGTACAATTGTATATAAGTGTAGAGGGTTCAGATTGGAATTAAAGGAAATAAAGGTCTGTGTATTTTTCCTGAGAAGAATAAAATAATGATTAACTTTAGGATCTGCTAAGTCAAAGGTGTAAGTTAAAATTTGGGGGTAATCATTAGAAGAACAGAAACAGTATATAAACTATTAGAGAGAAAAACAGAATTAGTATGGGGAGAATGAATCCAAAAGAAAACAAAAAGCAGTAGAGGGATGGGGGGCGAAACCTAGAAAAAGTGAATAGATAGAACAAAAGTTAGACAGAAGACATAAACCCAAATATATCAGCTATCACAGTCCATGTACTAACAGTGTCTTGAGTCTACAAGGAGAGGATAATTTGAAACTCTACCTTTGGTACTTTCCTAGACTCCACCCTATATGTCTCATCTCTTGGCTGATTTTAATCTGCATCCTTTGCCTGTAATAAATTGTAAACATGAGTATAACAGCTTTCACTGAGTTTTGAAAATCCATCCTTCTAGTAAATTATCAAACCTGAGGATGATCTTGGGAACCCCTGAACTTGTAATTATTGTCAGAAGTGTGGACTATTCCCTATCTTCCCAGTTGGTGAACTTTTTGCACTATCTAGTCTCCACCAAAAATAACATGGATAAAGTATGGCATATTCTGTATAGCAATGAGAATGAATGGACATTCACACAACAATAAGGATGAATTTCATAAACATAATGTTGAATGAAAGAAGCCAGGCAAAAAAGAAAACAACATGGAAGGAAATAAAACGTCCATGGCTGTCTCGGTGCTCCTATAGAAAACCCTAGTCTCCTAAGATGTGGACATGTATATGATATAAAGATAGGCAATGCTCACTTTCACTTCAACATTCAACTTTTCAGGTATCACGAGAGTTTAATCTGTAGCCATTTGTCTAGTTAATTTAAGCCTATCCAAAAGCATAATAAAACTTCTCTTATTTCCCTGAGAAGGCCACTTGGGTACAATCTAACTAGGCCCCTGGCTTAAGCTCCCAAGGTTCCAGGAAGACTGGAGTGCTATTCTCCCCATGTACTTACTTGTCAAAATGGATAAAGCCCAGATACCCCAAACATCTCTACATCATAAGAGCCAGATACTAGGGCTTATCCAGTTCTTGGAAGGATGTATTTACAATCTGTCAGATTAGGGTAAGTACCTAGGAGCTTTTGCATTCAGTGTCCAATAAACAGAGACGTTTCTCTTTCAAGAGGGAAGAAGAAGGCAGCTGCTTTTTTCCTACATATAGAAGTGGGGAAAATCCATTGTTTTCCATCTCTCACTTATGAAGTATGACTCACCACTCACACAGAAAGCCTCCATTAGCTGTTACTGAATTGTCTGTGGGTCTAGGTGCAGGGAACCAATGCTACAGTGCTACTCTAGCTATTGATCTGGTTGTGGGTATCAAGCAAAAATTCTTTCCCTGACCCAGAGGCCTCATGTTTCTGCAGTGTTTATATATAAAATTACATATCTGTGAGAGTGGGTTAACACCTTGGACCCTTCACAGTTCTTAACAAAACAATCCAGAGTCAATTGATACAAAGTTCAAAAACAGGCAATGCTAAGGTATAATTTGGGAAGTCAAATTAGTGATTCTCTTTGAGGAATAGGAACTAAAAGGAAACACAGTTGGGAGGGCTTCCAGGTTGCTGGTCACATTCTGTTTCCTTATCTGGGTGCTGGTTCTATGGATATGCTTACTTTGAACCATCAACAAGCTATGAACCTATGACTGGCTATGTTAGTCCAGGTTCTCCAAGAACAGATGCCAAGATGAGATTAGGGGTGCACAGGATTGACTGGGGAGAATTCTCTGGGAGGGAGCCAGAGGAGGCCAAGGGACCCATCAGCCTGGGGTACAGGTCTAAACCCTGTGAAGGAGAGAGGGAAAGAAGGAAATAAGTAAGGGAGATCAAAGGCTGGTGTATAGCTCTAAGAAAGTTTTAACAAGACTGATAATGAGCCCTCAAATCAGTCACTACAGTGTCTGTGTCTGAAAATAAGCTTTTTAAAAATTGTAATAGAAGTGCTTGACATTAAACTTTTGATTGCCAAGGCATCCATTTCAAGGACATTCATCTGAAATAAACATATTGCCAACTTATGTGATCCAGTTACTAGCTAACCAAACAGATAAGGAGAGAGGCAGTCCCCATTCATGCAGTCTCTGTGTTATTAAGCCCTGGATAACCTATATGACTGCCCATTGAGCGACCCTGCTTTTCTCCTCTGGTGCCCTATTTCCTGTTCTTATGTTTTTAATTTGCCAATGAAGAGTGAAACCTCAAAACCACAGACAACCCATCCTTGACCCTAATAAAGGCAAAACCCCTCGTGCATGCTCTATCTCCCTCTACCCATGACCTTGCTGTATGGCCCTGGGCATGTCATGTACCCTCTAGAATCTGTGAGTAATAAACCTTTTTTTTTTTTTTTTAATCTCCCTGATGGTTATTGTTGAGGTATGTTTTGCAATCATAATAGGAAGCACAAGGGCCAGTCTGACCACAACACTGGCTCCAGTCTGGGCAATGTCTGTGGGGGCCCACCACAAGTTGTACAGCCCCAGAGGAGTGCCTCACATTCCTAGCTGAGAGCATCACTATCAATAGCTGAGATGGACACAAAACAATCACCCAGTAGAGGAGTCCTGTGATCCTAAGGAACAAGTCTGTATCCTTGCTGTGCTCAGTCATTGGCTGAGAGCAGCCCCATGGGAAGAGTCATCTTGGCACTAACATGTGATAAACCTCATAGCACAGCTGGCGCAGTCAGACAATTGTGCTTCCCACAGTAGGAGATCTAAGGGGTGTGTTTTGCAGCCATTACAGTCCACCCCTTGTGCTATATATATTGGCTTCTCCACACAGGTTCAGGGAATAGCTCCACAGGCCTCATTTCCTGAGCAGAACTTTAAAAGAGGGAAGTTTGTGGAATAAATTACAACACCCCATTGTTTCAGTTGTTCTCGGGGTTGCAACTGGTACTCCTCCTCTCTGTCTTCCACTATCCATTCTAAATTTACCTGACCCTCAGCTCTCAACTCAGCAGGTCTTGATGGCTAACTCAGTGGTGTAATCCAAACCTTATTGCTGAGGGTCCTGAGCCCTTGAAATGCTGTCTTCATGGCAGGGCATTCCATGTGTCCACTCACAGCTGCAATGGGCAATGGAATACAAGGAAGCTCCCACAATTCACCTGTGCTCTGTACATATTGCCCCATCCCCACTGAATAAAGTGACCTGACCTCTTCTTCCAGCTGGTCAGAGTCAATTACTCCTACCAGTACAGTGACTCCTTTTCAAACCCGATGGTCCCTGGACAACAAGAGGTCAAAGCATGAAGGTGGCAGCCATAACTTATAGTTCAATGGGACCTTTTCTGTGGATCCTGGAAAAAGCATGTTCCCTTTGAGAACCAGGGTCTCCAGCTCTGCAGAGCCCAGAGTTATGAGGATGAGAAGTATAATATCCTCCCAGTGGGTCATTGGGTATAACTGGAATGAATTCCCATTGTTGCAGAGTATTTTCTCCAACCTGATGCTTCAGCTATGCCTGTAGAAGACCATTCCAGTATTCTGTGATGCTGGCTGCTTCTGAATGGTGCAATAAGTGATACAACCACTGAATCCCATGGCCACCTGCTGACTCCTACATAACGTTACATGTGAAATGGGTCCCCTGGTTGAATGAAATGACATGTATCAGGAATTCCATAGGCTGCTGGATAATGATGCTGGCTGAGACTCTCCAGGCAGAAAAGACAAACCCTTACCCAGATTATGTATCTATCCCTGTGAGGACAAACCAGTGACCTTTCCAGGACAAAGAGTGTACACTGTGGCTAAACTGCCATTGAGTGGCCAGTTGTCTGCCTCAAAGAATAGTGGCATATTGGGGGATCAGTGATTTCTCTATTACTTTCACCATCACATCCATCAACATACATCTACCCCACAGCCAAACCATTAATTACTGCCCAGGAATCTATGTGTGTTCTTCTCTTGGGCCACTTTATCTTCCATATAGAGCAGAGCACTGGTTACTGCCCCACCCATTGGGAAGATCTTCCATCTCTACTGTCTTTCAAGACCAACCCTGAAAGTAGCTATGATGTATCATCTATGGTCTATTTTTGCCTTGTACCTGTATACTGAGCCTAGTCATCCATAAATCAAGCTTGAGTATTTTCCTCCTCCTTCAGCTAGTCAAATGGGACCTCCATACAGCCTTTGGTACAAAGTGAGGAGGGATTCTGGAGCAACTGTTGTGTGTAATAGAGAGGCCCTAGGCTACCTGTTCATGTTGCTTACTTGTGCCCTCTGGTCCCATAAAGGCTTGGTTATACTTCCCACCATGAAAAACACTATGGAGGTTCCTCAAAAAATTAAAAATAGAGGGGTGCCTGGGTGGCTCAGTCAGTTAAGCATCTGACTCTTGATTTCAGCTCAGGTCATGATCTCACAGTTCATGAGTTCAAGCCCCATGTTGGACTCTGTGCTGTCAGTGCAGAGCCCGCTTAGAATTCTCTCTCCCCCTTTCTCTATGCCCGTACTCTCCTCTCTCTCTGTATCTCTCTCAAAATAAATAAATAAACTTAAAAATTTTTAATTAAAAATAGAAATACCATATGATCCAGTAATTTTACTACTGGGTATTTGCCCAAAGAAACCAAAAACACTCATTTGAAAAGATATATATACCCCTATGTTCATTGAAGCATTATTTACAATAGCCAAGATACAGAAGCAACCCAAAGTGTCCATGGATAGATGAACAGATAAAGAAGATATGGTATATGTTGTGTACAATGAAATATTACTCAGCCATAAAAAATAATGAAATCTTGCCATCTGGGACAACATGGATGTACCTAGGTTGTACTAAGCTAAATGAAATAAGTCAGACAGAAAAAGACAAATGCCACATGATTTCACTCATATGTAGAATCTAAAACAAACAAAGAAACAAAACAAAGCTAAACAGACTCTTAAAATACAGACAACAAACTGGTGGTTGCCAGAGGGGTGGCGTGTTAAATAGGTAAAGTGGATTAAGAGATACAAACTTACAGTTATAAAATAAATAAGTCATGGAGATGAAAAGTATAGCATAGAGAATTTTAAAAAATAGTTTGGTATAAGGATATACATACAGACCAATGTAATAGAATGGAGGGACCGAAGATAAACCCTCGCATATATAGCAAATGATTTTTGACTTGTTACTTGTCTCATCACCTTTTTTCCCCATCCATTTCAGCAAGGTTGTTTCATACATTTGTAAAACCTTTAGACTGTTTTGTCACATTCTGCCTTCCATGCTGGGATTCCACCAGCCTCCTAAGTGGTTCTTTTTCTGTGGTTAATTTGCACACAGTAAGATTCACTCTTTGTGCTGTGACATTCTATGGGTTTTGACAAATGCATAGTGTCATACATCCTCCTATACCGTATCACACAGGATAGTTTCACCACCCTAAAAAACTCCTTGTGTTTCATCTATTCAACCCTCTTTCGCCCTTACCACCAAACTGCTGTCAACCATTGACCGTTTAACTGTCTATAGTTTGCCTTTTTCAGAATGTCACAAGATTGAAATCTTAAGATATGTAGGCTTTGCTGACTGGCTTCTTTCGCTTAGCAATGTGTATTTAAGATTTATCCATTCTTCTCATGGCTTGATGACGCATTTCTTTTTATTGCGGAGTAATATTCATTGTACAGTTTATACACAATATACCATAGTGTGATTTGTTTATCCATCCGCCTATTGAAGGATATCTTGGTTCCTTTTAAATTTTGGCAATTATGAATAAAGTTGCTGTAAATATTCAGGTGCAGGTTTTATGTGTATATTTAGTGATGAAGGAGCATAAGGCAAGCTGACAGGCTGCAAATACCCCCACACACCCCACACACCCCACAGGGGGGATATGTGTGATATTCCTCAGGCGGCCCAAGAACAAAGGAAAGGGGAAAAACAAATGGTTAACTGGGAGAGATCACAGTCATGCAGGACCTGAGTCTCCATCTATTTACAAATATCTTAGTAAATCACAAGAAAAAAGCAATCTCATCAATAGCCTAATCTCCAGAAAACTATAGACTCCATTTCCTGGTGCCCCAACATCACCCCTCCATAGTGATGTGAGAAACAAAGGCAGAAGGAAATGACAGGTAGAACTAAATTTCCTTATAACCTGCAGCCCATTGAGAAATACTTGAGGTTGGCAGAGTAAAAAGTTTCTCCAGGAACTCCTTAAGTCTTAATGCTAATGCTTTGCTGGAGGGAAAAACCTTAGCCTGACAATAGGTAGGCCTCCAGGATCCTGCGAGTCCTCTATAACATATGAAAATCCCATTGGAAACTTCCTCAGGACTTTGACTTCCACAGTATATAACCAGTCTCTTCTCATGTTCCCCGGGCAGCTCTTTTCTGCCCACGGGTCCTTCCCCCGTGCTTTAATAAAATCACCTTTTTGCACCAAAGAGGTTGTCAAGAATTCTTTCTTGGTCATCAGCTCCAGACCCCACAAACCCCACTGTCACCCCAAAAACCTCATCATTTTGTAAGGGTTAAATTGTAGTGTAGGGCTAATGCTTAGCTTGAAAAATAACAGCTTTGTGTTGACACTGAAGGTTAAGAGATAACAGCCTTGCTTTGCTCTGGTAAACTACGCCTCATACTCTTGTAAATTAGGCTTCACCAATTAAGGAAACAAAAGTTCAAAGAAAAGAGCATCAGAGGCAGGGTCAAGGAGATCGACTGGTTGCAACTTAGAGGCAGAAAGTCTAAAGTAAACACCTCATTAGGCAACTGTTTCTAACTCATCTGGAAACTGTTTCTTTGTTCTGTTCCCAGGTGATGATAAAACGATGTGATCAGTTATAAAAACTCTGTACCCCAGCTGTTCGGGGCCGCACTCTTATCAAGAGTGTTGGTCCCCGATCGGTCGGCCTTGCCTCTCATTGTAATAAACTTTGTTGTGACTGTCACTGGTGCCCGTAGCATTCTGTTTCAGGAGTCGTGTGGATGCAACAATTTAATATTCACATCAGTTGAGTAAATCCCTAAAAGTGTTGTTATTGGATAGTATGGTAACACCACATTTAGTTTTGTAAAAAAAACAAAACCTGCCAAACTATCTTCCAAAGTGGCTGGATCACAATTGTCTGTTTAAAAAAATAATTTAACAATATTTATATCAACAACTACTTTGTGTTTTCCCCATTTTACAATTGAGGAAGTGTGGTACAGAGGGGTAAAGTGGCTTGTCCATAGCTTGGGGATAAAGCCAGATGTGTCTACCTGCAGAGACTGGGTTCTTCACCCACAATGGTGAAGAATGAATTCTGTGAGTGCACAGGAGGAAGAGAATAAAGGCAAAAGGAAATGTAACTAAAATTAAATTTCCTTACAACTTGCAGCCCATTAACAAATACTTGAGACAGGCAAAGTAGGACATTCATCCGGGAACTGACAATTGTCTTTTAAAGTTAACGCCTTGCTAGAGGCAAAAAGCAACTTTAGCTTTAAGATAGCAAGACCTCCAGGATCCTATTAAGTCTTCTTTAACATAGGGAAATTCTTTTGGAAACCTCCTTTCTCTGTGTCCCTCCTCAACTTAAAAGTGTATAACCAATCACTCCTCACAAATCCTGGGTGGCTCCTTGTACCCATGGGTCCTGTCCCCATGCTTTAGTAAAACCACCTTTTGAAAGAGCGGACCTAGGCCAGCCGACTTCATTTTGTTCTGTGTCCTCCATCTTGAGTGACTATATCCCCGACATGGCCCCCTTTTCCGGGAAAACCACAGAAAGAAATTCCAGCTCAAACCTCAGACCACGCCTCCTCCCCTTGAGTAACTTCCCGCTCACCCGTTCAAACTTCCCGTTCAAACCACACCCAGCCACCTGCGCAATGGGACTCTGACCCTTCCCCAGCCAATCGGCTAAGGCCATGACCATTATCCCACCAACCGCCCCTAGATCCCTATAAAACCTTTGTGCTTTTGAAACTCGCTCTCTCTCCGGCATCTCACCGCTGCGTCGGTGCAGGTAGGGGATTGAGCTCGAACTAGCTTGAATAAAGGCTCTTTGCTTTTGCATCGGACTCGGCTCCCTGGTGGTCTTTGGGGATCACGAATTCTGGGCATAACACTTTTTTGCACTGAAAATGTCTCAAGAATTCTTTCTTGACCATTTGCTCCCAGAGCCCACATCATATTACATCAGACAGATCTAATGATTAAAAACCTCTTCCCTCACCCTCTTGCACTGTTGGTGGGAATGCAAACTGGTGGAGCCACTCTGGGAAACAATGTGGCGGTTCCTCAAAAAACTAAAAATAGAACTACCCTATGACCCAGCAATAGCACTGCTAGGAATTTACCCAAGGGATACAGGAGTGCGGATGCGTGGGGCACATGTACCCCAATGTTTATAGCAGCACTTTCAACAATAGCCAAATTATGGAAAGAGCCTAAATGTCCATCAACTGACGAATGGATAAAGAAGATGTGGTTTATATACACAATGGAATACTACTTGGCAATGAGAAAGAATGAAATCTGGCCATTTGCAGCAATGTGGATGAAACTGGAGGGTATTATGCTAAGTGAAGTAAGTCAGTCAGAGAAAGATACCGTATGTTTTCACTCCTATGTGGATCTTGAGAAACTTAACAGAAGACCTTGTGTAAGGGTTAAATTGTAGTATAGGGCTAACCTGTAGCCTTAAGAAATAACAGCTTTGTTTTAACACTGTAGATTAAGAGATAACAACCTTGTCCTATCAATCAAAGGAACAAAAGTTCAAGCAAAATCAACTGGATTAGTTTGATTGGATTGGGGCTGTTTCCACCCCCATCTGGGAACTATTTCTTTGTTCTGTTACCAGGTGATGATAAGACGATGTGGTCGGCTATAAAAACTCTGTACCCCGGCTGTTCGAGACCGCGCTCTGGTCAAGAGTGTTGGTCCCAATCGGTTGGCCTTGCCTCTCATTGCAATAAACTTTGTTGTGACTGTCACTGGTGCCCATAGCATTGGGGGAGAGGAAGGGAAAAAAAAGTTACAGAAAGGGAGGGAGGCAAACCATAAGAGACTCTTGGATACTGAGAACAAACTGAGGGTTGAGGGGGGTGGGGGAATGGGGAAAGTGGGTGATGGGCATTGAGGAGGGCACTTGGGATGAGCACTGGGTATTGTATGGAAACCAATTTGACAATAAATTATATTATAAAAAAAAAAAGACAGCTTTTCAGGCACAGAGGTTAAAGCTTCTCTGTCTTATCCCTACTTTTAATAAAAAATAAGACAAAAAAACTCTTCCCTTTATGGAACTAAAATCTGCCTCACATTGTCCTGGAGTTACACAACACTTTCCATAAGACAGGAGGGAACTAAGCCTTACATGCCTGAATTGAGCCTGTCTACAGCTCTTCAGGCAGTGGAATGTGAATTCAGCAGTGGGTTCTTCAACCAATTTACCTTGGGTGCAGTGACCTTGGGTAAGTCCTTTCACTTCCCTGAGACTCAGATACCTATAAATATCTGGTACCTATATGACCTCGATTTTGAGCTCTGCACCTAAATGTACAACTGCTTTCCTAGATACCTCCACTTGTGTCTTCTACTGACCCCTCAAGGTCAATGTAAGCAAAACAAGGTCCCTCCTGTGAACAGGACCAACTGATACTAAGAATAAAGGCAAAAGAAATGTAGAAAAAACTAAATCTCCTTACAATTTGCAGTCTATTGACAAGTACTTGGGACAGGCAGAGTAACCTTCCTCCAGGAACTCAACTGCCTAGATGTTAATATTTCACTAGAGACAGAGGCAACCTTAGCTTGACATTAGCTGACCTCCAGGATCCTGTAAGTCTTCTTTAACATATGAAAATCCCCTTGGAAACTTCCTTTATCTCCAACCGCCCAAGATACAGGTTAGCAATCATCCTCCAAGCCCACTGATTACCTCTGAAGGGTCTCATGACTTAAGAGTTTACTAGACAGTAGTAAATGACCTTACTTAATAGCAGCTAGCCCCTCAAGGTGCTGGAAGCTTTGCTTCCGAATTCCTTAGAGACTTACACTATCCCTAACTCCTAGTAACTAAAAAGTATATAATCTCACTCCTCACAATCCCAGTGCAGCTCTTTCTACCCATGGGTCCTGTCCCCATGCTTTAATAAAACAACCTTTTTTGTACCAAAGACGTCTCAAGAATTCTTTACTGACCGTTAACTCCTGACCCCCATAATATCACATCACCAGCTACATGATTTATCAGGGGCAGTGTGAAATGAAAATGCAGGGTGCCTTGTTAAAAAATTGTTAAGAATTTCAAGACAGTGGGACAACTGGGTGGCTCAATCGGTTGATTGTCCAACTCTTGATTTCAGCTCAGGTCATGATCCCAGGGTCGTGGGATCAAGCTCAGTGTCAGGCTCTGTGCTGAGCATGGAGCCTGCTTAAGAATTTCTCTTTCTCCCTCTGCCCTTCTCCCCCCACTCGCATGCTCTCTCTCAAAAAGAGAGAGAGAGAGAATTTCAAGATAGCAATGGAGAAAGTACTGGATCAAGCACAGGGCCAGGAACAACTGCCCAGGTCACATGTCTCATACAGGTCTCACTCCCATCTTCCTTTTAGGAACCAGCCACTACTGACCTCTTGTGTCCATCATCTCCTTTTGTCCAGTCACACCCTCCAGGCTCCAGTCATAATGGACTTCTGCAATCTGTCATTCTTCAAATCACCCAAACTTTTGCCTCTGGCCTGGGCAGTCTCTTTCTCCTTCATCCTTGCTCCACTCCTATTGTCCTCAGATTCTTTGTGAAACACTCCTCAGTCTTCTGCTGTTAACATCACATGCCCCTGGTTTTCCTCACACTTCTCTCTGGCAAGTTTCTTCAAAGTCTTTGCCAGCTCACTTTGCCCTACCTGGTTTTTATTTCATTTTTCATTGTTTGTGAAATTGCTGGATCTTTATTTTAGCTTTAGTTTAAGGTAGATAATAGACTTCACATAGTTCAACACAAGCATCAGCCAGTGTTTAACGTCTGTCTCTACCTCTAAAGGATGAACTCTGTGACCATGACTTTGGGCTAGGTCAGATTCACAAAAGCATCAAAGTTAAACTTTCAAGGCAATATCTAAACGGGAGTTTGGAGGCCTTAAAATTTTTATCTACTTCCCAAGACCACACTGATGTGGAGAAAAAAGGCAAAAGGAAAAAAAATTAAACTTCCTTATAATTTATAGCCCATTGACAAGTACATGGGACAGGCAGAGTGACCTTCCTCCAGGAACTCAACTGCCTTAATGTTTTGCTAGAGGCCAAAGGCAAACTTAGCTTGACATTAGTCCAACCTCCAGGATCCTATAAGTCTTTTTTAACATATAAAAATCCCTATGGAAACTTCCTTTATCTCTACCATTCCTCCCAAGATATATGTTAGCAATCATCCTCCAAGCATATGGCCCACTGATATATATCTGAAGTGTCTCATGACTAAGGGTTTACTAGACAGTAGTAAATGACCTTACTTAACAACAGCTAGCCCCTCAAGGTCCTGGAAACCTTGCTTCAAAACTCCTTAGAGACGTACACTATCCCTAACTGCCTCCCAACTTGAAAGTATGTAATCAGTCACTCCTCACAAACCCATTGCAGCCCTTTCTGCCCGTGAGTCCTGTCCCCATGCTTTAATAAAACCACCTTTTTACACTGAAAATATCTCAAGAATTCTTTCTTGACCATTTGCTCCCAGACCCCAACATTTCACATCTTTCAGGGCCCAACGTGGGGCCTGAGTCTTCTCATCTGGACTCTGAGGCTAGGTGCAAGATTCATGAGTATCTCCTCTTCTATTCCTTTACTTTCATTCCAGGAGCTTTTCAAGGAGTATGGTCTTATCGGAACACTTTCATGTCAATTGTTCAGGCTGCAATGCTCTAGCCCCTGGCTGCTTTATGGGGAGGAATTAAAAGCCTGCCTTTTGACTCGAAGTTAGTACCATGGCCAGAATGATAATAAGACCCAGAAACTTGTTCCCCTCTCTTCATTCATGTCCTTATACAAAGGTGTCTGTCTTGGGCACAGGACAGCCACCTAAGTCACAAGGACAGCTGCAAATCTTGACTCCCATGTGAGGTTTCCTCCTAATTGGTCTAATGTGATCCCCTCCACATCTCTGGTTTAGCCACTTCTGGTTTAGCCACAAGACCTCCACTCAGAGCCAGCCCAAACTAGTACCCAATTGAATTAAAACCCAACCAGGAACCATTTCTTAGGGAACGTGGCTTTAAGGATTACATGTGTTAGAAAGTTTTTCAGACCATAATGGATTTCTACCTTTATTGTTTCCCATCAATGCTCCCTATTAACTACTTAAATTACAAAATTGGGTAATTTCCCCTTTTAAAACTTTTCTAGTGTTTTCCATGGGTTAAAAAGGGTAGGTTCTTTAAGGCATGGCATGGCATGGCATGGTGCAGTGTGTCACAGTATCTCAGCCCATACACCAGCACCCATTTGTAGTCTAGAATGCAATAGGGAAGCAGGGGACTGCTGGCATCCCTCCTACAGGTCAGGGCACTGATCATAGTGATTTCATTTGAGGGACACCTCAGGTCACTTTGACACCAGGAACTTCTGACATATCCTGCATGGGATGCCACCTGGGAGTTGGAGGTGATTTTTTGGGTAATGGACCCTCTCTACTTTTCTAGGATCTTCTTCAGTTCCCAAGGACTCTTCCTTTTAATGCACTGGAAACAATTCAGATTGCAAAATTTAAGAAAAGCCTGATCTTCTTCTGTAACATTGGATGGCTTTAATACTCCTTAGGAGACGAGGAAAAATGGTTCATTAAAGGAACATTAAGCTTCAATAAATCAGTTAGATTTCTTCTGCAGGAAACAGAGTAAATGGATGGAATGTACTCTATGTCCAGCCCTGCATGGCCCCAAATCAGAACCCTGATCTAAGGGCATTTTGCAGAATGTGTTTGGCCACTAACCAGGCTGGTAAACTCCCTCCTGACAATGGATAATAACTATCTAAATAGGTTTCCTCCTAAACCCAGGTTGCTGGAGGAAACACAGACCATCCCTAACGAAGGGGATGCTGACCCTCTCTCACTGTTCCTCCTAGTAGATGTGGGGGCTTCTTCTTCATTCATTTCCTGGGTTAATGGCTATGATCATTGGAGCCAACTGTGGTTAGTCTACCTTGGGATGGGGACTTTAAAGAATATTCCCAAGCAGCTGCTGAAACTCCTTGTATCAGGGAAGTTTTCTGTTTTCTCTGGCCTGACATAGACAGCCTACTTTTACTTGTTGGAAGAAAAAACATGGCATCTGCTCATCTGTCTGAGATGATAAGCTTTAGAACCAGAAGTCCTCTTTCTGGCCCTCAGGCAGCCCCTCACTTCTTCTGCCTCCCTCTCCCCCTCTTCCTGTTTCTGTACCACGTTGGGTGTAGTCTGCATCACTGGCTCCTGTACCATTCTGCATGCCTCTGGCACCATGGGCTCCTCCTCCTACCCTCACTGTCAAGGAGTGAAGAGCACCCCCTTGAAGTGGGTGAACTCCACCCACTTCAGATTTCCCCACTGGTGCCCCAGGTAAAATTGACATTGGGGAACAAATTGACTGACTTTTAAGGAGACCCAGGTGGAACATAGTTGGTATTTAAACTAATTTAAGTTTGTTGGTTTAATTAAGATAGACATGTCTTCGGAGTTATCAGCATTAAATTTGAAACTTTTATTCTACCCTGGTTTACTGAAGGTCAAATTAGCTCATGTTACCTGTTGCAATTTGTCAGCAAAACAGTGACTTAAAATGGTTAATTTTGTCTGTCTCAATGTTTTCATGGGTAATTAAGACAGTCTTTGGCAACCTGAAACTTTAAAGTTTTGCTTGGATGATAAATTGGATTGAACTCATTGGACATCTAGACCTTTTCCAAATAGGAGGGAGTGCTAAAGCACTGATTCATGCATGTAGGTTTGTGCTTTTGGCTTCTTATTGCAAAGAAGCTAAGGATATTTGCATCTGTTGGAAAACATGCTTTGTGCTTAAATGTATTCATAAATTTGCTATCTAAAGAATTCTGGCACAACAGACAGTTCACAATTGATTAGTACTTAGTTTTCACTAGAGACTAAGATTTCTAAGAGTTAAAATTCTGCTAAATGTAATTAAGACTGATAGATATAAGGGAAACAACTCTGTATGTAGGGAAAGTAGGAGATGTATGAGAAAGATATAAGGAACAGGAATACATTTTTGTTGAAGGAAAAAGAAAGTAATTTTGTCCTAAAATGAGACTGGCTGTTTGGAGAGAAATGAATTGGGGCAAAATCTGAATACAAAAGCAACTTGTAGAAGGTTTGTGAAGGCAAATCTTTGGAAAGGAATTTTATGTGTGGTCAGGATGGACTAGATTGAAATGAATGGATTTAAAAAACAATTTTTTAAAATCTTTATTTACCTTTGAGAGAGAGAGAGAGACAGAGAGAGAACGCAAGAGGGGGAGGAACAGAGAGAGAGGGAGACACAGAATCCAAAGCAGGCTCCAGGCTGTCATCACAGAGCCCAACACGGGGCTCAAACCCACAAACCGTGAGATCATGACCTGAGCCAAAGTTGGACATCCAACGGACTGAGCCACCCAGGCTCCCATGAAATGAATGGATTTTAAAAGTACACTTGTATAAGACTGAAAATCTGCTTTCTCCTGTTAAAAAGACAAGGTTTTCTTGGATTGCTGATCTGCTCTTGGCAAGAAAATGTAAACAAAGTTTTTTTTTTTCTTTGGCTGCCCAGAAAAACCAGTTTCTATGTTTTGTTTTTATCAGGTCTTTGATGATTCCTAATCCTACTTAGGCTTGTGCTTTAAAACTTTCTGAGGTTTTTAAACAAACTTCCCCAAGATTTAAATCTTAAGCTCAGTCTCTGACTAATTAGGCTTGTTTATTTGGTATGTTATGTTCTGGTATAAGGTCACCACTTGACATTCTGATTATTGAAGTGTTATGTGTCACAGAAATAACTGAATTTCCTTGTCAATTGCATTATAGTCCTTTTGTCATTTGTGAAACGTGTTTAATCTCCAAGGAGATTCATAAAAAGGTCTTTTGACAAATACAGGTATTTGGTATCTTTACGATCCTAAAACTGAAGTGGGGAATAATTTCCAGAACTAACTAAAAAGCTGCATTCAAACTGAACAAGAATTAGTAACATGGGACTAAATGAATTAAGGAAGAGGATTACAGTTGTTGTGACTCTTGTTTGAAACACTGCTGGTTCTCTAATGTTGGCTCCTCCTGATTAAGGAAACTTTCTCTTAAGATAACTATGACTTACAAAAATGTAATGAAAGTATTCATTTGTGAACAAATGGAAGCACTTTTTCTCCCTACCTGAACCCTCTGAAATTCAAAAAGTCTCAGTATTTTTCCCCCATGGCAATTATAATCCTTTGCATAAGTTCAGTAAGAAGCTGCTCTCCTTGTAACAAGACACCACTGGAAACACTGTTTTGTTGTTGTTGTTGTTGTTGTTGTTCTTGTTGTTTTAATTTTTTTTTTTTACATTTATTTATTTTTGAGACAGAGAGAGACAGGGCATGAACGGGGGAGGGTCAGAGAGAGAGAGGGAGACACAGGATCTGAAGCAGGCTCCAGGCTCTGAGCTGTCAGCACAGAGCCCGACGCGGGGCTTGAACTCACGAACCGCAAGATCATGACCTGAGCCGAAGTCAGACGCTTAACCGCCTGAGCCACCCAGGCGCCCCATTGTTGTTGTTTTTAAACCAAGGCTTTGACTGGAATGTCATATTTGAGAGAGACATGCATAGACTCAGATATGACCAGATGGCTTTAAGGAATTAAGGTTGGCTTTATGGAGTCAATAAAGCCCTTAGAAATGTTGGCCTGATGCCTTGCTTATAGAGTTCCCAGCAGACTTACCAGGTAAGTAAAGAATGTCACTTCCTGGCAGGTACAGAAACCTCAGGATATTGTGGGGATCTTGAGAAGAAGAATTTGCCCAAATCTACAGCTCTTTCAAGTATGTCTGATGGCAAGTGTTCGGCTTGGCTATTGGCCTAGAGGGGCTACTAAAAGTTTAATCTAGATTCCTTATTAAAGCTCCAGCCAGGGGCGCCTGGGTGGCTCAGTTGGTTAAGTGTCCTACTTCAGCTCAGGTCATGATCTCACAGTTCATGAGTTTGAGCCCCATGTTGGGCTCGCTGCTGTCAGCACAGAGCCTTCTTTGGATCCTCTGTCCCTCTCTCTCTCTGCCCCTTCCCTGCTCATGCACGCACTGTCACTCTCTCTCAAAAATAAATATACTGTAAAAAATAGAAAATAAGAAAAGTTGATTAATAAAAAAAAGGAAAAAAAAGAAAAAGAAAAAAAGTTCCAGCCAAACAGATTTTGAAAGATCTGTACGATCAATCACTATTCTTGCCAAACTTATGTAAACAATTAGGCCAAGTTGGTTAAAATTGGACTTGTTTTACAAACAAATAAGTCTTGATTTGGCTATCTCTGGAAATAAGGGTGAATTTAAAGAAAAATTATGTTTCAGGAACACACCTTTGCAGATGTTAAATTCTAGTTTTGATTGTCTTTGAATATTTGTTAGTTGTCTAAGGTAGACAACTTGAGGTTTACTTCCAAAAAATTGCCACAATAGCTCATGTATAGACAATCTTCATGTTTGTTATTCTGTGGGGATAATAACAGGACCCCATGGGCATATGATTATTTGAATAGCCAGAAAATGGGAGGGATTCCTCAACAATTGTATAACTCAACTATAATCTTGACCAATTCTGTGTGGCTGGGATGAAAAAATCACTTCTTAAAAGCTGTTGTAGACTCTGGGTCTAAAATTCTCTTGTCTAGCAAGAGAGCAGAACACAGGATTAAAAGCGAGAGACGGCTAATGTCCTGGAAAAGACAAGAGCCCCAAATAAGGGTCCTTGCCCTCTATTTATTAAGATCAGAAGGCTTACAAACGTGATGGGCGTGCACAAAGAGACAAAGAAACTAGGAACATTAACTTGGGGATGTGAGGGAAAAGGGGGTTTTGAAGATATACGGTGTTTGGGGTTTGGGTCAATATAAAACAAAATCCTGGCACCAGGCAGATGGGCAGATTGTTGTTAACAGCAGACAGGAGGCACCCTGTCTTTATCTTAGCTAGCCTAGGGGATAAGGCAGATAGGGGGAATAACCTGAGGGTTAACAAGACAACTTTTCTTTTGTTAACCATTTCCACTCTGGGCTGCTTCACCTGCAGTGCAGAGGTCTGTAGCTCAATTTACCAGTTAACCTAACTTCGTCCTTTCCTCCTGTGAAAGCAGCTTTTTGCTATAGTACTAAATTGGGGGATGCTTCCACCCTGAACACCTAATCTTGTTTACCTCATATACCTTTGTATCGGGTGCTTTTGTGCCCCTCCCTTTCTATTCTGGGGGCTCTGTGCCTCCTCTATTTGGGGGTGCCTTTGCACCTCCCTATTCCAGGTTGCCAATCTTATTTACCCAAACTCGGGTGTAAGCATCCTATGGCTTTGTATTTCTTTATGCCTTGTTAACCTACTGGTGAAGCCCAGGGGATTCCTACGTTTATTCCCCACAAAAATCCAGAGTGCACCTCACTCCATGGGGTTAACTATGGACTTGTGGAGATAATGGATGGCCCCACTTTCCTTATGACTATATTGGATATTGCACTTGGGGATCCCCATATCCCCAGACAAGTCTTCTCCCACTTGCCAGTGATTCTTCATAATTAGGATATTGTTAAAGTTAGACATCAAACAAAGAGGGTTTCTTGATGGTTTTATCCCTTAGCCATATTTGTCCCAGGAGTTGCCTCTAATGATATAAAATTGCAAGTAGAGGCTTCAGCCAAGCATACAACAGCCGCCTTCAACCAGACCCAACTCGTAGTCAACCACAAATTCAAAAGGTGGCCCTCTAAAACCGAATGACCCTTGATATCCTGACTGCATCCCAAGGAGGCCCAGAATTAGATGGCTGGCTCCTAATGAGACCCAATGGCTATGCAGCTCTAACCTGTGGTCATAGTTTCCCCCAAGCTGGATAGATTGCTGTACTCTGGGTTTTGCCTGGATGCACAGATGCATTATTAGAACCATTACCAACCCAGCCAACCTTCCAAATTTAAAACAACCATGGACACATTCTGTTGCAACAAAAATATTACTGGGTTTCTAACTGGCATGAATACTCAAATGGTCACTTTATTATTTTTTAAGTTTATTTTGAGAGAGAGCAAGCACGTGCCCAGAAAAGGGGCAGAGAGAGGAAGAGAGAATTTCCTTTCAGTGCAGAGCCTGATGTGGGGCTCAGAGTCACAGTGAGATTGTGACCTGAGCTGAAATCAAGAGCCAGATGTTCAACCAGCTAAGCCACCCAGATGCCCCTCAAATGGGCACTTACAAATGATCCCTTTCTTTCCTTTAATGATTGGTTAAACTCCTAGACTGGAGATGATTTTTGTCAACTATCAAAGGACTCTTATTTGGGCTTCTTCTTCTTTTTGTTATTCTAATCATGTTTTGCTCTTTTCTCCCATACCGCCCACCTGGTGAGCAGGCTCCTTCACTGCCATATCTTCAAGTTGGCAGATGATCCCTTCCACTCAGGGAGATCCATATATGCAGTCTCCCTTAGATTCAGCTGCCTCTACTTTTCATAACTCCTATATATATGTCTCCAAGTGACCATAGGTAGGGACATCTCTACACCCCTATTCAGCAAGAAGTTACAGAAGATAAGACCTTCCAACCTCAGCAACCTTAAAGATTTTAGGGTCAAGATTATTCGGAGGGGTGGGGCAATGATTTGGAGAACAAAGGCAAAAGAAAAAAAATTAAACTTCCTTATGACTTACAGCCTACTGACAAGTACTTGAGACAGCCAGAGTGACCATTCTCCAGGAACTCAACTGCCTCGTTGTTAATACTTTGCTAGAGGCAAAAGGCAACCTTATCTTAACACTAGCCCAAAATCTCCAGGATCCTGTAAGTCTTCTTTAATATATAGAAATCTCTATGGAAACTGCCTTTTTCTCTACCCTCTCCCCCAGGATATATGTTAGCAATCATCCTCCAAGCATACGGCCCACTGATACACATCTGAAGGGTCTCATGACTAAGGGTTTACTAGACAGTAGTAAATGACCTTGTCTTAGCAGCAGCTAGCCCCTCAAAGTCCTAGAAACCTTACATCCAAATTCCTTAGAGACTTACACTATCCCTGCCTCCAACTTGAAAGTATATAATCAGTCACTCCTCGCAAACCCAGTGCAGCTCTTTCTGCCCATGGGTCCTAGCCCCGTGCTTTAATAAAACCACCTATTTGCACCAGAGACATCTCAAGAATTCTTTCTTGACTGTTGGCTCCCAGATCCCAACATTTCACATCACACACCATCTGAAGGTGGTGTGAATATTTGTATAAACCTTGTAATTATCCTTTGAGGAACACATACGGAAGACATGTACATTTAAAAAGCTCAAATGTGCTGAATGTACATTTAAAATACCACAAATTCCATAACTCTACTTGGCCTTTTGTCATTTTTCAATCCACCGCTAAGGCTGGGTATATATGAGTGGCTTCTCAATTCACTATATTTCTGTGAGGAAAAGTCTGCTTTTGATCTACTTTATCCCCACTAAGAGCCAAAGAACCAAAGGAAAACCACACAGGCCAGCGGGGAACAGAGTCCAGCTTCACTCAGCGCCCCTGGCGGTGGCTTTTCCTCCACGGAGGCCAAATTCCCAAGTTCCCACGACGCCTAGCAACCGTTACCGGGACAACGCAACTGCCGCTCACGCACCTCAGAGTGTAGCAGTCCTTGGAATCCCAGAAGGTACTGCGCTGCAGCCGCAGGGCCTTCCGCCTCCCTCCATCCCAACATGCAACGGGGCTCATAAAGTCAAGCGATCGTCATCAGGATGTCTATAGAAACGCCTGAAAATCTGCGTTCGCTGAAACATTAAAACTGTCTAAAATAGGTCCACAGATGGAAAAGAACTCTAAAGACAGGTCTCAGTGAATTTTTTTTCCAGAAAGTTCAGTAGTAAATTTCGAGGAGGAAAGTCAAATAATTCCCCAGACTCGCTCAGGCACCTCATCGAGCAGCCCGCGCAGACCAGCGGCGTAGGGGCCTCGGGACCCTAAGCGGGGCACGTTGCGGGAGGAAGTGGCGCCGTCTGCCCACGGGGCGCTAGTAGACTCTTCAACGTGGAGCCATGGGAGGCCTAGAGAAGAAGAAGGTAAGTGGGGCATATGACCAGGCGGGGTGGCGCTGGGGGGCGGGGGGCGGGTGGTGGGAGCGACGGAGCCAGGGGACTGCGCCTTTCCCGGCCTCAGCCCTTCATGCGTACAGAAACGGCTGGGATCAGCGCAATGAGAAACAGCCACGAGATGGGGTCCGAGAATGGGCGAGGACGGCTATTCGTCCGATGAAGTTCAGGAAAGAACCTTGGAGTAGGGCTGTAAAACAAAGTTGGGGTTGCCAAGCAAAGCTTCACCCCAAATGCAGCCCCGGTCGAAAGGCAACTGTTTACTGAAACAGTAATAAACATTATGAGAAGTTTATCGTTAGGTCAAGTTTATCATTTCCAAAACTTGTTATTCTCTCTTCTGTTAGACTTGCCCTTGACATTGGAGAGGGAAACGTAAACAAATGGATGTGGACACCAACAAAACGATCACAGATTGTTAAATGTGATGTGAAAGATAAGGCTGGTGGATAGAAAAAGCTACTACTTACTTTAGTTGGTGTTGTCTTGGAAGGTCTCTCCTATTCAACATTTAAGCCTCAATCAGAAAGTTCAGAAGATCTCACATGGGTTCTGGGCCATGGGAGTGCTTAGCGAGCAAACCTGGCAGGGGAAACTCAGTGCCAAGACCCTTAGGTGGGAAAAGCTTTCTGTGCGCGAGGAATTAAGACATCAAGATGGCTTAGGGTATAGTAAACCAAGGGAAGGGAAGAATGGCATTTGGTGAGGTTGAGGTTAGACAGGGACCAGATGTATAAGGCCTGTGAGCCACAGTGAGGAGCTTGGATTTTATTCCAAGTGCAGTACAACTCAGCTAAAGGGAAAGTACCACGATACAATTTTTCAAGGGTTTCTTGTTGCCGTATGGAGAATCACCTTAGTGGTATGAAAAGATGGGGGAAGGGATGAAGGTGAGGAAGATGTAGTTGTCTTGTGTTTTCTTCAGATTGAAAGTTTCTGTTGCCTGTTTATATTTAACCCAATACACTGTTGAACAACCAGTAAGTGCTAGTGTTGAGAATCACAAAGATTTAAGATAGAAAATTTTTCCTTGCAGCACAGGTGCAGATATGTAAACAAGCCACGACAGTTATAAAGCTGGGTTTCACAACCATTTTGAGCCACATAATGCTTTGTTGTGGAAAGACCTGTCCTGTGCATTGTAGGATGTTTAGTATCATCCTGACTTCTTACACACTAGATGCCAGTGCCACTCAACAACCCAAAATGCCTAATTCCCTTCCCTCCATCTCACACACACCCAGGGAGTAAAATCATCCCACGTGAGAACTATTTATCCACTTGCTATTTAGAAGGATAAGCATAATGACAGACATATATGTAATGGAAAACACTTTTAAACCCAACTTTCTGAGACAGTCTGAAGCTCATCTTTGTATCCCCAGTGGACGATGTCTGGAAAGAATAAATGAAGGTGTGTTTTATGATGGGGGGTGATCATAAACCTCTTGAAGGGCTATAGGTTTATCTCTTTAGAGCCGGACCTGGCCGTCAGGTCCCTGCTGTTTTACTGCAGAGGATGATCTTGTTTGGAAAGGACACGCTTGGTACCTTGAACTGCTACTCTTTATCAGGAATACAGAGATATGAGCATGAGGCAGCATTTTGGCACTACAGACATCCACATGATTGCATCAGACAGTATGCTCCTTAGGGGCAAGTAGAGACCAGGCCTTTTTTGTTTTCCTTGCTCTCATAGCATCTTGCTTAATATTTGAAACATAGTAGAGATCCTCTTATTTTCTGTTAAGTGAATGAATGATGGAGGGGAGAGGTTTTTTGGCTTAGGGCATGCATTTTCAACCAGATATCACCCCCAAAGGAACAAAAATTTGTTGAAGGGATCTTAGATATTTCAATGGTTTGTGGCCCTCTAAAATACCACATTAAACAGATCTTTGGTATGTCTGTAGTATTAATATTTCGTGGGGCTGTGAGAGGGGATGATTAAGGGGGGGGTCTAAAAAGCCTTCTGGTGGTAAGGGTTGGTTATAGTGAAAAAGTTGAAAAAACCAGTTTAGGGGATTAGGCACTGAGGCTCAGGACTCAGACCTACGTTTGAATCCCAGCCCTTAAAAATCTGTGTGACCTGGACACAAGCCATGGTTGTTGTGAGGATTAAATAAAATAATTGCTGATCAAAGTAGCCAATACTTAGAGCCACTACTAAGTGCTTTTGGTATAGCACCTGATCCATAGCAACCTCATGGTCCCCAGCATCATGCAGATGTGTGTGTCCTTTATGCTGAGTAGTGCAAGGACAGTACAGGAGAGCTTGTTCAGGTGGGTGGACTCCCTCCCTGTAGCATTTCCTGTCCCAGAAGCCTATCAGCTGGTTATGCACAGTGATAGTTGCCCCTAGCATGAGGCATGCCCAGAGATTGATGCCATCACTGCAATCATTGCTAATGGTCACTTGGGTTTTTTTCTCCCCAAGTATGAACGAGGCTCTGCCACCAACTACATCACCCGAAACAAAGCCCGGAAGAAGCTGCAGCTGAGCCTGGCCGACTTCAGGTGAGGTTGGAGAGGAGTGGCATAAGGGGGCCACGGGGGTTCCTGAGCAATGAATCATGCTCAGTAATGGTGAAAACTCAGCCACATCGCTATCTTCCCTGTGCCACCACAAACTGTCCAGAATTCTGACATTTCTCATTCTCTTCCTCATCTGGCTTTGCTGTAAGTGAGCTGTGCTTTGCCAGGTGTGGTCTCTAGGGAAGCTGGAGAATGGGTCATGCCACCCTTAATCATCAGAATGGGTCCACTGGTACAAGGCATTGCTACTCTCTGGCTGGGTCTTTGTCACCCATTCGCTCTGTTCTGGCAGAAGAGACCCCTGATCCTGCACCTAGGGGTTCTCAACTCCTCATAGAGTCAAATCATATCTTTCCACAGCCTGTGGGCCCTGCCACATGGCCCACTTTTAGTCACGCAGCACTTTTCGCTCCTACAGCCTCTGTCCTTCCTAGGATGCCTTTCCCTCTACCTTTTATATGGCTGAAGTGTGAGTTTCTCAGCAAGGCCTTTCCTGACTCCCTTTGTGAAAAAAGGATACCTGCCATCTGGCCCCTGTTAGCATTCTGATTGTTTCCTTTCTGGTGCTTGTGACAGTCTACATTAGGTGGTTTTGGGGGAACTTGGGATTGTCAGATCCTGCACTAAGATGTGAATTCTCTAAGGGCAAGGCCCCCATTTTCATTGTTCACTGCTGTTTTGCTGGCCTGATGTGGCCAGTGCTTAGTACATTTACCTACAGAAGAAATAATTTTTATCTTCCAGGAGGCTGTGCATCCTGAAGGGCATTTATCCCCATGAACCGAAACATAAGAAGAAGGTTAACAAGGGCTCCACAGCAGCCCGAACTTTTTACCTTCTCAAAGACATCAAGTTCCTCCTCCACGAACCTATTGTCAACAAGTTCCGGGAGTACAAGGTAAGGCCTAGGCTCTAGTGTCTGGATGGGGTCCATCGCTGCTCTGTGACCCACCACCCGTGACCTTGGGCAGATTGTTTAACCTCTCTGAGCAAGCCTATGGAAGGGTGAAGTAATTCTACCTCAAAGGAATGTCTTGAGGATTAACCAAATGAGATCACATGTGTGGAAATCATTTGCACAGAACCTGGCAAATGATTAATGCTTTACCTGTTGTACCTTTCCCCTGGGTCTTTTGGAAGAATAAATTTATTGCCTTTGAAGCAAAGGTGGTACTATTTGAGCGGCTTTTTTTGTGTATTCTTCTTTGCCCAAAGAAACCGCTGCTTTTCGAATTCGTTCTGGAATTGCTCCCAGGAGACCAAGCTTTTTATTCCACGAATAGAAACTATTAAATGCTTAAATACCACAGGGAAAGTAGAAACCTCATAGACCAAATGCAGGTAATTGAGAGTAGACTACTGTTACTGAAGCCTTCACTGAGCTGCAGGGCCAGGCTGAGGCCCTGTGCTAGGAAGGGTGAGGCGCCGCCTGGTGGCCACAGGAGACTGGCCAGTGCCTGCTGCTGGCCCTCTTGTGGAAAATGGCTGTCTTGGAGCTGCTGTTCACGACACTAGCAGAGGCAGCTTTAGAGCCTTTGAAGAGCACCAAGGGCAGGCCTGACCAAAAGTACTTACAGGGAAGAAATCAGTTGGCTTGGAGGACCTTCTGGGCCCATGCCTGGCCTCGGCTGCATTTTCCTGTGTGACCTAGCCCCATATGTGGGTCCGTGGCTTGCTTCATGCCCGTGCAGACTGGTGCTGAGAATGAAGGCCAGCCTTCCTGGCCCTGAGCTGCTTTGCTGGTGAGTCACTTGGCCTCAGTTGGAAAATAGAGCTGAAAACATGTTTTCATGTAAATGTGAGGAGTCAGCCTTCTAAGTGGTTATCTCTGGTCATCCATCATAGGTGCAGCAAGCTGGCTCTGCTTATCAGTGTGGGTCAGTTTTGATGTTTTTTGGAGTTTGCTGTTTTATACATCCTGGGCTTGAGGGGGTCAGATGGCACAGACAGCTGTGGTCAGCTTCAGAAAGCCTTGAGAGCCCTCCTGCCCCATGCATCCCTCTTCGATGAAAGAGGGGTTTCCAGGAGCCTTTGGTCCCAGCATCAGTGATCTTCTGTCGCCCAGGTGTTCGTCCGGAAGCTCCGGAAGGCCTATGGGAAGAGTGAGTGGAACACGGTAGAGCGTCTGAAGGACAACAAACCAAACTACAAACTTGATCACATTGTCAAGGAGCGGTGAGTTGGGGACTCAGTCCAAGCACTGGGATTAAGACCAGGACCCTGCTTATGTTGCTGGCATCCTTTTGGAGGAAGCCGACCAAAAAAAAAAAAAAAAAAAAAACCCAAACAAACAAATTGCTATAATGATTGCAAGTCACGGCAAGAGCCATGTGGGATGCTAACAGTGTAAAGGGATCTGGGGGACATATGTTAGTTACAGGTTTGTCAGATAAGTCTTTGGGGGCAGATGTTTCAGCCAGCCAAAGGAAGCCTGGTCAAAGCAGAGGAAACAGCAGGTGTATAGGCCCTGTGGTGATCGAGAGCCAGAGTTCTGGGAGTGCACACCAGGCACATGGTCACACCTGGCAGACATGGCTGGCTGCCTCTGATCTTAAGTGTTTTTTGCCCAGCCTACTCAGCAGTCCCACTCATCCATTGACAAAGTCAGTGGTTCTTAACCAAGCAGTTTTGGCCCCTAGGAGACATTTGGCAATGTCTGGAGGCACTTGTGGTTCTTGTGACTTGGGCTTGGGGGGCAGGGGAGGAGTCTTACTGGTGTTTAATGGGTAAAGGTCGGGGATGCTGCTAAACAGTCCCCACCACACAGAACAACCTGGCCCAAATTGTCAGTAGTGGTAAGGTTCTGAAATTCTGGGCTAGTGAATGTCTGCTTTCTCTTGGGGGCTGATGGCCTGGGAACACTTAGTTCCAGGCTGGATGGACTTGGCTCATTGAGTCAGGCCAGCCATGGGCTAGCATGGGAAGAGCCCTGGCTTAGGAGCCCAACATGTGTCCTCACTATAGCTCTGCAGCCTGGGTGGCCTGAGAACAGTTCCTGCTCTGAGCAAGTTCTCTCAGAGAGAGACGATAGCTCCTGTCCTGTGTGTGACACACAGCTGTTGTGTGGAGCAAATGTAAAATTACACATACAAAAAATCAAGTGTCTGGATTCATGCCCATACCAGGTGGCCGTGTGGTTGTGGTGTTCCAAGTGTGTGTCACCCCCATTTCCTTAACCATCCGGTTAAAAAAAAAACAGGTGGCTCAGGTGCTATTTCTACAAAGGCCCTGGATTGGTGGGTTTGTCAATGAGGTGTAGAGAGGAAAACTTTGAGGCACCAGAGGGGGCCAGTTGAGGTTCCCACCTCCACACAAGAAAACCAGATGCCTCTCTTCCTGCTGTCTTTGGAGAGGCCCCTGCAGCCTTTCTTCCATCTTGGTATGGTTCGAAGACTGGCAGGTTCCTCCTGAGGCATTGCAAGGAGTGTTGCCCTGGAAGGACTATGGCCACCTCTGGTCTCGTGGCTTTCAGAGTTCCTTTTTGAAGCAGCAGAACCCTTTCTTCAAAAGAAAACTTCCTGGAAGGCAGTTAGGGTGCCAGAGGCCCTGACAACCACTCTGGCTGGGGGAGGGAGACCTGAGGCCCTGTCTGTCCACTTGTCCCCAAGTGTTTCCAGGGAGCTGCAGGAGCCCAGTTTTAAACCAATAGTCTGTTCCAACAATGTCATTTTCCAAATGATATCACTAGGGTTGGGTGAGGCAAAGGGACCCATTCTGGGTCACAGCTGGGACGAATCCAGGTGTCCTTACATGTACTCCAGTGTCCTCTCCATGACCCAGGCCCCCATCCCTCAGCAGGGCAGATGTGCCGTAGTGGATCCTCCACCGCCATGGATGGCTCATTCTCGTCAGCTTCCTAATTTACCACAGGATTCCTGGAGGCACTTTCTTGCTCTGACTTTTCCTGCCCCAGGACGGAAAAAATTCCAGCATTTTTATCATCTGGTTCTAATTGGTTCTGCAAACTTAGAGGTCTGGGTGGTGAGGCACAAGACATAACCCACTCTGGTGACCTGTGGCTGGGCCAAGCTGTAAGTGCTGCTGAGTGTGGGCAGGCCCCACCCTCCCCCTTGGTCCACTAGGTCAGCATCACATTTTTCTGCTTTCTGTTTTGGACATCCAGATATATTTGCTTTGAACTGCAGTTTCCACCTTGAAAAAGAGTTAGCGAGCCACTGACTCGGTCTACCCTCTTTGGCCACAAATAGAAATGGGTCCAGGTGGAGACTGGTGAGCAGTGGGTGTCTTCAGAACCTCCATTGGGATTTCTCTGGTCCTCAGAGCTAAGTGGGCATTTCCTCATTCCATGGTTCCTCCCAAGGCTATAGGGAAGCTGGCACTGCCAGGCCCCTGGGCTTTGCCCAACTTTGTGGTCAGGAGATGAGAGTGGCAAAGCCTGATTGGGAATGGGGCCTCTGGGGTGACTAACAGGGTGGGCAAGGGATTCAGGGTCCCCCTTGAAACCCAGAGTGACAAAGCCTCTGGGCACTGTTCTCTTGGTCCTGCAGGTACCCCACATTCATAGACGCTCTACGGGACCTGGACGACGCCCTCTCCATGTGCTTCCTCTTCTCCACCTTCCCACGGACTGGCAAGTGCCACGTGCAGACCATTCAGCTGTGCCGCCGGCTCACTGTGGAGTTTATGCACTATGTCATTGCTGCCCGTGCCCTGCGCAAGGTAAGCCCAGGGCCTCCTGGGGAAGGGGGGACTGCCCAGCTCCCTCCTTTGCCTGCCCTTTTCACCACACTGTCTCTCCCCATAGGTCTTCTTGTCCATCAAAGGCATTTACTACCAGGCTGAAGTGCTGGGGCAGCCCATCGTGTGGATCACACCGTATGCCTTCTCCCATGATGTGAGTATGCTCATGGGGAAGGCAGGGGCCTGTGCTGGGCCATTGCTCCTTCTCTGGCTCCTACACAGAGATGAGGACTTGGGCAGGGTGGGGGATTTTGTTGTCCTGCATAGTCCAGCATGTGCTGGGTTCCTGCGTGTGGCCGGGGCTAGGATGTGGGGTGAGGAGTGTACTGCACAGCATCATAGTAAGAACTGGAGTCAGCCTGTCTCCAGCATCCTCCAGCTGGGTGACCTTGGACATGTTCTGCACCTCTCTCTGCCTCAGTTGATGTGCTTCCACTTTCTAAGCCTTGTCCTGAGGATATAAGAAAAAATAAAATCTTTCAAAGTGCCTGGTGCCTGGCCCTTTGGGGTTGCTGAGTGAACAGTAAGCAACTGCCAAGGCTTGGATGAGCCTAACCCTACCCTCAGACCCATGGGGTCGTCATCTCATTCTGCCACTAGTGGCTGCCAGACCTTGGCCAGGCTGCTTTGCGTAACTCCTCAGCTTCCGCTGACTGCTACCCAGGGCTGGGGGGACTGGGAGAGATGGAGGAGGATGAGCACATGAGAAGCTTTTAGCACATGGTACTACTTATTTATTTTGGTTTAAACTGGGAATTTTTGGCAGGGATCCACAGAAATCCTGGTTTTGCCTCCTCGTGGGACAGCATTAGCCTCTATTCCCCTCCACAGTCTCGGTCAGGCTGTCCCTCTGCCTGACTTGTCATCTTGTGGGCCTGCATTTGACCCAGTTTCCTGCCTGTGCCTTGAGCAGCAAATGCACCAGCCTGGCTGGACAGTGTGTTCACCTGCCAAGTTATCGGGTGCTCCAGGTTGAGCTGGGGGTCTGGGCCCCTCCCCTTTACTCTGGGTTGGCAGGGGTCCGAGGCCAGAACCCACTCTGACCACAGGGCAGTGGAGGTGTTTGGGGGTACGCTGCAGTCTGTGGGTAAGAGGCAGCTTGGTCCTCAGCAATCCCCTCTTCCCACTCTTCAAGGCAGTTGTGTGCCAAAGCCTTTGGCCCTTCCCTCTTCCTTGTTCCTTCCCTTCTGTCCTTCTCCTTCCTCCCTGTCTTCCTGCCATGCTTCCTTCCTCTCTGGCCCTCTCTCTCCTTCCTTCTCTCTGATGTCCCACCCCCGTGCTGCTCAGACTGGTCTTTGTATGTCCTCTGGGTAGTGAATAGGGCCCTGTGGAGGCCAGCCTCCACACAGCTGACCCTGGGGGAAGGGAACAGACTGCCCATTCCTCCTTCCTCCCTGGCCAGCTTACTGCTACTTCCTCTCAGCAGGAGAATGGGGGACCAGTCCTGGGTCATAGCTGAGGCCCTTGTGTCCTCTTTCCCTGAGCAGCCAGTGCTGGGCTCTTCAAAGTACGACCCAGGCAGGCAGTGGGGGGGGGGGGGGGGGGTTGGAGGGACCCTGCTCAGCACTATGCAGTTCAGAATG
Organism: Panthera onca; assembly: GCF_046562875.1. Classification (NCBI taxonomy): domain Eukaryota; kingdom Metazoa; phylum Chordata; class Mammalia; order Carnivora; family Felidae; genus Panthera; species Panthera onca. The sequence continues at coordinate 21,366,992 of NC_138350.1, forward strand.
GAGTTGTCCTCAGATGCTCTTGGAAGGATGGAGGTGTGAGTAGGGGGACAGGTGGGGTACCTCTTGGTCCCTGCATCCTCACACTCACACTGCCCAGTGGCAAGATACAGAAACAGTTCAAAGTCACAGGCATGGCCAGCATAAAAAGGGACGTTGTGATCACTACTAACTTTGACATTGCTCGGGATATCCTGCCATCCAGGTCCTGGAGGTCAGCAGAGCTGGGCTAGCCTCCCGGGTTGTTGGGGGCAGTGCTGCTCAAGAGACAAGGCTGTTTTTCTGGCTTTCAGATCCTTTCCGTGTTTTGCTTTATCAACTCCTCAAGGGCAAAGATGAGTCCTTTGATGTTCCCTACTTGCTGGGTTGGCTGCTCTTGAGGGTAGCTGTGTGCCTTTGCCCCAAGCAAGCAGCTTTTCTCCCATCATTTCTCCAGAGCTTCCTGGGGCTGAGCCAGGCAGCTGTTCCACCCTATCTTGGATCCTTAAGTTGTGCCTTTGTCTCTGGCTTGGGGCTGGGGCTGAGTTGCTGAATTGAGTCTCCATCCCTCCTGCCAAGGCTTGAGGATGCTGAGTTCTGTCCACCCAGGGTGACAGACTGCTTGCTGCAGGGCCGCCTCTCCCAGCTGGACTGGCGATGGGGCGGGGCTCTGAGAGGCTAGCAGCTTAGGCCTGGAGAAGACATTTAATGAAGATTATGGGATGACTGATGCATAGGAATGAGCTGTGACCAGACTGGCCTGGAAGGCCACCTCTGTGACCGAAGTCTGGTCTGAGCTGGGATTTATAGGATGATTGGGGAGTTTGGGCAGGGGCAGGGGAGCTCCATCCAGTCCTGGGAGCAGCATGACAGAACTTTCCCTTTTCTCCTTTTCATCTCCCCCTTTCTGGCTCAGGGATTTGGACTGACCTCAGGATGCCCCTAACCTTTGGGACCCCTGTCCAGAGCCTCAGCCAAAATGCTCCCGGGTAGAACATGCCACATGGCTCCTTCTCATGGAACAGAGCTCTGAAGGCAGGGCTACCATGGTAGAGCTTCAGGCAGGCTGGAGTCCCCTGCCCCATGTGGGTTGTCCGTGCTGTCTTTCCCCTGTACCTGCACCTGCACTGCCAATGGGTCTCCTGTGCCCCCCAGCACCCAACAGATGTTGACTACAGGGTCATGGCCACCTTCACCGAGTTCTACACCACTCTACTGGGCTTCGTCAACTTCCGCCTCTACCAGTCGATCAACCTGCACTACCCGCCCAAGGTAGGACCCCAGCCTGGGTCTTTCTCAGTGTGCAGGGGCTGTGGCCCTTCTCCCCACATGGATGTAGGGGGCTGTGGCATCTTCTCCCTCTGATCTTCCCCCTGCCTCGCAGCTGGAGGGTCAGGCCCATGCAGAGGTGAAGGCCAGTGAGGACACCTATGCCTTGGACTCTGAGAGCTCTATGGAGGTGAGAGAAGCTTCCAGAGCACTGGCCCTGTATCCCCTCAGAAGGGTGGGTCCTGGCCTGGGGGTGGGACTGTGCATGGCTAGATGAGTGGGCTCGGGGCTTGCCCTTGCAACGCAAGCCCACTGATGTCCCAGAACTATTGCTGCTCCACCTTCCCCACCCTGACCGTGCACGCAGACAAGATCTCCCACCTGCAAGCAACAGCTCTGCTTCTTTCCTATAGAAACTGGCGGCCCTTGGTGCCAGTCTGGCCCGCATGGTAGTGCCTGTGGAGGAGGAGGCTGAGGTGGACGAGTTTCCTGCTGATGGGGTGAGGACTGCGTGCTGGGGTAGTGGCGGGCGTTGGGACTGAGGGACCTAGATGGAAGCTGAGGACCATCTCCGCCCTCTGCCCTCCAGTGCGGGTGTGGGCAGGTCTGATGGTGCCATGGCCCCTTTTGTGGCAGGAGATGACAGCACAGGAGGAGGACCGCAGGAAGGAGCTGGAGGCGCAGGAAAAGCACAAGAAGCTCTTTGAGGGCCTGAAGTTCTTCCTGAACCGTGAGGTGCCCCGCGAGGCCCTGGCTTTTGTCATCAGGTGGGAAGCTGATGGCATTGGCTCTGCCACACTCTGGGCTGCGTCCCGCCCCGGATGCCCGACAGTAATATCAGGGTGGTGTCAGCATCCACCCCTCAGGGCGCTTGTGCAGATTCACCTGTGTGGGCTTGGAGAGTGCTTGGCTCACTCTGGAGTATGTGGCAAGCACTTGTCAGAGGGCAGCTGACACCACTTTCTCACCAGCTTAGGGCAGGCCTCCACTGGGCTGGCACTGGATATGTTAGCCTGACGACAGGGCTGATCCTGGTGTGGGGTGGGGACAGGAGTGTCCCGAGAGGGTGAGCTTGTGGGCCAGTGGGTCCCAGGACAGCCACTTCATACTGAATACTCTTGTGGGCTCCTCCTGTGCCTGTAGGAGTTTTGGGGGGGATGTGTCCTGGGACAAGTCTCTGTGCATTGGGGCCACATATGATGTCACAGACTCCTGCATCACCCACCAGATTGTGGACCGGCCTGGGCAGCAGACACCTGTTATTGGCAGGTAAGCCCCCAAGGCTCTCATCTTCCTCCTCCTGTTTGGGTTTCTGGGTGTAGAGGTCTGTCTCAAGCGCAGATGCAGTGGGGCTTCAGGTTGCTTCCATGACCTGTCTCCACCACCAGGTATTATGTGCAGCCCCAGTGGGTGTTTGACTGTGTAAATGCCCGGCTCCTCCTCCCCGTGGCGGACTACTTCCCTGGAGTGCAGTTGCCTCCACACCTCTCACCCTTCGTATCAGAGAAGGAAGGAGATTACATCCCTCCTGAGAAGCTGAAGCTGCTGGCCCTGCAGCGGGGAGAGCACCCAGGTGAGTGGGCCAGGCGATGGGGTGGATGGGTGCCTCCAGGCTGGTTTTGGCCTCGGCCCCACCTGTTTGTTTCCCTTCTTGGCTACAAAGATAGCAAACTCCTGAGAGTGGGCAGCAGGGGCACAAAGCCCTTTAAGCCTACCTTTGGAGTAAGGCTTAGGAGAAGGCAACGTTTGTATTCTATGATCACCTGTTGATGTTGAGAGTAACTGAGCACGAGTGGTATGGAAGTTGTCATCAGTATTTATATAGGAGGTGGCAGAGCTCAGGAGGAGGCGCCTTGAGTTTCCTCTGAAGGTGTTTGGGGCTGTGGGGAGAGGTGCCGGAAGGAGCTGTGGTTGGGGCAGCCCTGCACCGTATCTGGAATGTCTTCATAGCTGAGGAATGTGGTGCCTGGCCCCAGTTCTCACCCTGCAAGGAGGAGAGCAGGCTCAGAAGTCGTTGGTTATTTACAGGAAGTATGGATGAATCTGAAGAGAAGGATGAAGAGGAAGACAATGATAGTGATGGTGATGAAGGGGGAGAAAACGAAGAGGAGGAGGAAGAAGATGTGGAGGCCGGTTCAGAAAAGGAAGAAGAGGCCCGACTGACAGCCCTGGAGGAGGAGAGGATGGAGGGGAAGGTACTGGGAAGCTGACTGGGGGTGCAGTCTGGAAAGCAGCTCCACTGGCCATCTTTGGTACCAGCCCTGGGCCAGAAGGGCAAGAGCCAGGGGACTGGTGGGGGTGGGGCATCTGCAAGTGTTGACCCTGTGTCCCCAGAAGCCCAGAGTGATGGCAGGCACTGTGAAGCTGGAGGACAAGCAGCGGCTGGCCCAGGAGGAGGAGAATGAAGCCAAGCGCCTGGCCATCATGATGATGAAGAAGCGGGAGAAGTATCTTTATAACAAGATCATGTTTGGCAAGAGGCGCAAAATCCGAGAGGTGAGTCCCTGCCATCTGCCTGAGACTCCAGGTATGGCCACCAGATGTGGCTGCACATGTGAACTCTGGGGCCAGCTGGCTCTCCTCTGTGCTGATTCCATCCCTTTTGTAGCTTATGCAAGTGGCCTGTTACCTGCTGATAGGATTGGATTGTTTTTCATTTTGAGGCATTCTTAGAAAATATCCTTGAGCGCATCCCTTTGAAGTCTCTGCAGGGTAAATTCTTAGGCATGTCATTGTCAGGTTGAGAGGCCTATGTGTGTTTTGTAGTAGGTATTGCCAAATGGTCCCCAGGGGAAAAGACTACTGTTCCAGGTTGACACCTCCCCAGCAGCCTGGTGAAGGTTTGATTGGCACTCAGCTTTCCCAAGGAGAAGGGTAAATGGGGCAGTTGCCTCTGGCTCTAGGAACGTGGGATCCTACTAACTTGCTGTGGGCCCATAACATAATAGAGTCATAAAGGCAAAGGTAAAGGCATGTTTAATGACCTGAGGTGGTTCAAATAATTGTTTTTTCTCCTGGTAATTTGCTTTTTTAGTTTCTGTGGAAGCTCTGCTTTTAAGGGATGGCCTTGAGTAGGAGAAGTACCCTACAATCACAGCTTGATCCCCCTTTGCTCCTCACAGGCCACCAAATTGGCAGAGAAGCGGAAAGCCCACGACGACGCTGTGAGGTCTCAGAAGAAAGCCAAGAAGGCCAGGCCCGTGTGAGTGGTGGCAGCCTCTTGATGGGCGAGGCCCGCTCCTGGCAGCTGGACTTGGCACAGGCAGGCCAGAGGACCCAGGCTTGGTGGCAGACCAGAGTCTCTTCTCTTTTCATCCCCTTCCTCCCCCTGCCAGCCCTGGCTTCCTCTCAAGCTCTCTGGCTGGATCCCTAGCCTCCCTTGGATGGAGCTCCCTGCTGGTGGCTGGGCAGAGGAGAGGCCTTTGTGCCCAGCCCAACTTGATGCTCCCAGGAATCAGTGACATGGGGGGCAGGACCAGCCCCCCACCAGTTGCTCCCTGTTCCCTGGTTTTCTGTAGTGCACCCCTCCCTGCAAGGTTGGACTGGTGATTTTCCTGCTGCTGTGTTGGGGTGAGGGTGAGGAAGCATTTGTTATTAAACAGCTGGAGTTTTGGAATGATTGAATTCTGTGTCCCATTAGCCTTCTTGGGGTTGGAGAAGGGACACCTAGTGACGTGGAGTCTACCCTTTGTTCACATTCCAGCCCAGGTACTTTTCCCCTGTAAACATTGCTTCCTTGTGTGTAAATTAGGGGTAGAAATTCTGGAGCCTCTCTGGGGAGCCAGGAGTGCTGTAGGTGAGGAAGGTTCAGTGATAATGTTATGCAGACTTAGTATCAAGGTCTAGAAAGTAAGGTGCTCTATAAATACCAACTGTGATTGTTATAACTTTCTGCTGGAGTAAGACCAGAGGTGAAAGCCAGTGCCTAAAGGATTTGTGAGGCTTGAGTTGAGGGGTACCTAGCTTTACCTTGTTGGCTCATGGTCAGAACTACCCAGTAACCCCCAGTGTGGGCATTGCCACCAGTCTGACTTGTGACCCTTGCTGGGACAGCCTTACAGCTTCCCACCTGACCCTGACAGTGCCCTTGCTGAGGCCTGGAGAAACATGCCTTTGCCTAGACTGCTAGGATCCCACTGCAGAGCCAGGGCCAGAAACCAGGGCTCAGGACGGTGCTCAAGGCTATCAGGAGCTGGGGCCAGGGTGTTGGAGTGTGGCTTTGGGATGGGGTTCCATGTCCCCCCAGTCGGCACCTGAGGGCCTTGGCCTGTGCCCAGTCTCTCTCAAAGTGTTTTGGGCAGTGGCTGCAGGCTCACCGTGTGCAGGGGGGAAGACCAGAGTTGGGCAGGCTCTGGCAGAGGGACCAGAGAACCCAGGGCCCCCCTCTTGGCTGGGCCTTGCTGTGGGTGGGGAGGGTTATGTTCTACTCTGGCATGCTCATGGGGATAGGGTGGTATATGTCCGTGCAGAGGCAGGGATGGGGTCAGGGCCTCTGGAGCCAAAGCCTGCTGCCCTAGGGAATGAATGCCTTGGGCCTGCCTCGGTGCATGTGCATCCCAGGACCATAGCAAGAGTGCCAGGGCAAGGCTGGAAAGCAAGCCCATCAGATATGGAAAAATCCCCGGCAGCCATGATGATGTGGAATTTTCCCCATTCCAGAGTCGCCCATAATGGTGGGGGCAGTGGGGCTCTGACGTGGCCCATGCCCCACTGAGTGGCCACTGGTTTTGCACTGCCCACAGCTGGAGCTGTGCATTCCCAACTCAGGCGGGCACTACTTCCTATCCTTGGTCCTCTAGGGTGAGGAGGGAAGCCAGGAACTGAAAAAAGGTGGATGGGGATGGGGCACCTGCAGCCTGTGCTATGCTCAACTCTTATGGGCACCCTGGAGAGGTGAGGCAGCTGAGACCTCCTAGTGGCATGACTGGTTGCAGATAGGTCCCTTGTCTGAGCTTCCCTCAAGGGATTCTGGCACGACCCCCACCCCTCTTATCCACATTTTGGACCTCAAAAATATGTCCCCGGCTTGCCCTGACTCTTGAACCAGGAGCCCCTACCTTACATTGGATCTTTAGGGTTCCGGAACCCCCAATAAAAGTTCAGCAATTGGTCTAGCCACCTCCCTTTTCCCAGAGCTGGGCTGCCCTCATCACCACCACCACGCCACCCCGTTTCCCAGGCACCCTCGAATCCCCTTCCGGGGCTGGGAGCTCAGCCCAGCCTCAGGGTCCGGCGGTGGGACAATGGCCCCGTTGGCGCTTCCGAGACAAACGCGCCTTGTTGAGCCGGCGGCGGGGGCGCGGCGCTGCGCTCGGGGACGCTGAATGCGGCTTCTGTGCGTTCCGGGCGGGCGCGGAGGGGCCGGGAGGGGGCCGGGGCCAGGGCGCCTATTGGCCGCAGCACCGGGGGACGGGCCAGGCGGCCGCACCTGGCCGGAGTAAGTGCGGCGGCGGCGGAGGCGGGAGCATGGTCCAGGCCCGGTGGAGTCGGGGGCCCAGGCGGGTACGCCCCGCCGCCTAGTAAGGGCCCGGGCGGCGCGGCCCGGGACGAACCAGCCACGCCAAGCCCGAGGAGAACGGGGCCAAGGTATGTTCTGGGGGCCCAGGACCCACCGCCAGCTTGTGCCCTGCCGGGGGTCTCTCGGCCGGTACTACCCAAACCTCCAAACTGGAACCGCAGTCAGACTCAGACTCAGAGCTGAGTGTTTGGGGAGTGCTGCACAACTGCTCCAGGGTCCCAGTGCCCCTGCCGGCTGACAGAGGGTGGGCAGGTGGGGGCAGGGAGGGGGCAGGTTGGTGTGTGCCCTGCCCTTGATTTCTTCCTCATAGACCCCTGTCCAGGGTTTTCCCAGTCCTTGGATGTGGGGTGGGTGGAGCTGGGTTGGAGCTGGAAGTCCATTAATGATTAATCTTGGACACAGCAGCCTGAGCTCTGGAGGAGGAAGGGCAGGGATCTCCCCTGTTCCCACCAGCGCTCTCCCCAAGGAGGAGGGGCATCCGACCAGGGGCTAGGGGCCAGGAGAAGGGATGGGTCCCCTCTGCTTGGGGAAGGCCCTGTCCTAAACCACAGAGGGGGCAAGGCCACCAAAGAGAGGCATGTGGGAGTAGGACAAACCTTGATATCCAGGAAGGGCCCACAGGAAATCCAGCCAGTTGAGTTTCCAGGACCAGTGCCCAGGAGGGGGTCCAGCTTGGTCTGTCCCCTCAGTATCAAGCCAGTATTTGGTCACAGCACAGAGCAAGACTGTGGTCTCTTCCCAGTGGAGCCCTTCTCCCCACCTGTCTTGAGCAGGAGAGGGTATGATCACACATCTGGCTGCAGTAACCCACACCAGTGGGGGGGAGGGAGAGAGGGCTGCAGACCTGACACCTGATCGCCTGTGTTGCCAAGGTGACAGGTGCCATGAAAATCCTCAGGAGGACAGTCCAGTTGGGAGAATCCAACCTCTTCCTTTACCAAGGGGGTGACCCAAGGTCCAGGGAGGGTAAGGCACGAGTAGGCCTGGGCCAGAGCAGCCCCAATACTGCTGCACCGTATTTTGCCCTGCAGCGGAGGCATTGCTACCATCCCCATTATCCTTACGGAGAAACTGAGGCTCAGGGCAATTCAGTGACTTGCCCAAGGTCACATAGTTCAAAGGTGACTGAGTTGACTACAGATCACAGGAGTCCTGTCCCAGCCTGCATCTCAGGACCAAAGCCCTGCTCAAGACCTCTCTGCTGCTCTGGGGTCCTGGGCTCTTGGATCTGCCTGTGCTGCCCCAAACCCCTAGCTCAGGACCCCTCCCCCTCCTTGCCTTCCTAGCTCCCAGCTCTGCCTGACACTCAGGGGGTGGGCAGGCTGCTACCCTGGGAGCAGAGACAACAGAGCCCTGTTCCCAGCTGCCACCTCGGGCTGCTTCATTCCCTGCTTCTCACTCAGGCAGAGCCCTGCCTGAAGGAAGCTCCCTGTGGACAAAGAAGCCTGCCTGCTTCCCACATATCCCCTTGTCCAATGGACATGGGTCTGCTGTTTGAGAGCATGGGTTGGAGGCCCTCTTGTCACCCCGCAAGAAAGGGGTGTATCCCTGACAGTCCCCACTCTGGGCCCTAACAGACTGGTGTGTCACCCCAGTGAGAGGCAGTGATTAACCTGGGAGAATGAGACACAGATGGTAGAATTCCAGGCATGGCAGCAGGCTTGGGAAGGGCTTCTTGCTTCACTTTGACTGAGTGAGGAATATGAAGAACGACCCCTTTTGTGAGCCTTATTCTACTCCAGACGGGAAGGGCAGGATTGAGCAGAGGTGTCCATGGGGATCAGTGGGCTGGGGGCTGGAGGAATCCCCAGGTGAGGAGTGATGGTTGGAAAGAACTGGTGTCCCAGACAATACCTTCTTTTCCACCTGCCAGTTCCAGGTGGCTTGGGCACTCCCAGGCCTGGTCCCAACAGTGCCCTTACTTGTCATGGGACCTCAGGCAAGTCTTTTCTTATCTGTGCCTCAGCTTCCCCCGATGTGAAACCTGGGGGTTAGGGAACTTGGGTTTGGAGCATGGGAAGTACAGGTGTTTGGATGAGGAGGGTAGCCTCCCAGAAGTCTGCACTGGTGGGTTCTGTTTTTCCTGCCAAGTGGGTCTAGAAGGGTCATGATAATAATCTGAGGTATGAGCAAAGGGCTCTGCATGCCTTGTCTCATTTGATCCTCACAGCAAGCCCTTGAGAGGGTCAAAGTATTCCCATTTTTAAGAGGTGAGGCTCAGAGAGGGGAAATCACCTGCCCAAGACTGCCCAGCTGGGGAGTGATGGAGCCAGACTTCATAGCCAGAGCATCTCAGCCTCTCTAGGAGGGGAGAGGCAGGTGGGAGGACCTAGGACGTGGTGCAGAGCAACTGCTCAGCACTTTGGAAAAACCTTTATATTGTTACATATTTTTATGCAAACAAGTGCATGACATTCCTTTAAAAAACATTTCAGTCAGGGTGCCTGGGTGGCTCATTCAGTTGAGCGTCCCACTTTGGCTCAGGTCGTGATCCTGTGGTTCCTGAGGTCGAGTCCTGAATCAGGCTCACTGTTGTCAACACAGAGCCCGCTTCGGATCCTCTGGCCCCCTCTCTCTCCCTGTCCCTCCCCTGTTCATGCTCTCTCTCTCTCTCTCTCTCAAATATTAAAAAAAAATAAGTAAGTAAAAACAGTTCAGTCATGCTAGAAGATACAGAGAATGATATTACCAACCTCCACCTACTCACCTCTGGTGTTCTCAGTAATTTTGGTGCCAATAAAGAAATGACTGACTTCTTGGTTAACCTGTTCTTTGCCACTCTGAAGCTACTTTGGGGCAACTCCAGTCTGGTGGTGATTTTGCCCAGGCAAGGCAGTGTAGCAGGAAGAGCTTGCCTGTAGTTCTGACTTTGCCCATTTAGCCCCTCCACAAGTTTCTGAGCCTCAGTTTTCCCACCTGTCACATGGGCCAGCAGGTGACACTGGGAAACCTGTTGAGGTCCCAGGTATGGGTGCCATTTGAAACAGTAAAGACAGGTGACCCTGCAAGTTCAAAAAGTGCTTTCCAAGTCTTCAAAGACATTGCCCTCTTGTCAGTCAGCTGCCAGGCCTGGTACCCAACTGGCAGCCATTCCCCCAGCCAAGGGGGCAGTAGGAGCAAGATGTCAGGGCTGACAGTTTGGGGGGGATCCTGCAAGCCAGCAAGTTGGGGTTCAGCTTAAGTGCCTCTCTGGGCGATCCTACCCATCTCTACTCCAGCACCCCACTCCAGAGGGACAGAGTAAGGAAGCTTCTGGGCCCTTGCAGGTCACTGCCCCAGGACTCCCAGGTAGAGGACCAACCTCTCCCTTCTGCACCTTTAACTGTGCAGCCCACACTTCCCAGATTCTCTGTCCCATGCCCCTGCTGCCTTTTCCCCACTGTAGGACACTGAGGCTCAGAGAGGGCTATGGTCACACAGCAAGGTGGGGTATGGTTCAGACTAGCCACTTCTCCCTCCTTCACCAGCCAGACTAGTTTTTCAAAATGGAAATATCTTTATTTTTCATTTTAGTTTTTTTCCCCAAGTAATACAGACTCTTGGTAAAACAAAATTATATATGTGTGTATATATATTTTCACTTCATTATATATTGTGGACACCATTTAAATGAATACATAACAAACCATGGGGTTAATGGCACGTAATATTTTTAACCATCCCCTATCATTGGACATTTAAGTTGTTTCTCTCCTCTTTGCTAAACTTTTGCACCCATCTCAGATCTCCTGTTAGATTATCTTCTGTGAACAAATTACCACAGATGGTATTGCTGGGTCTGAGATTGGACACTTTTAGAACTGTAATAAGTTGCTGTCAAACCTGCAGTCCGAGCACCGTAGGGAGTTTTTTTGCTCCACTTTTGAAGTGTCCTCCCCATGAGATTCCCTTCCAGCTACAAGAAACAACCCTAGGACACCCTCACCCGTTCAGCTTCTCTGCCAGAGCCCTGTTGCTATGCACACTGAACAAACAGCATTGATGACCAACAGTCAGGGAATGGTTCATGGGGAGCAGTGTTCCACAGAATGTTCTACAGGGAGTGGCTCTAGAGGCAACCTTTATCTTTATCTCCTTGGGGGGCTCTTCCCCTCCCTGCTCTCTTAAGCTCAGGGCTCTTCACCTTCCTCACCCTTTCTTTGATGATCCCATCTGCCCCTCCGACCTCAGTCCCCACCTCTGTGCCCATGACCCCCAACCTCTTTCTCCTGAGGTCTCCCTCTTATGCTCCAGGCAAGGGATCCTATTGCTCTTTGCACATTCTACAAGCATCCCCCACACACCCCAGACTTAACTGGTCCTAAATGGAAACTGAAAATTGAAACACAACTCCAATAGTAAACATACGGCTCTCTTATCTGCCCCCCACTCAGGGACTAGCTCCACCCCGAGCCAGCCGGTCACCCAACAGGAGTTCTTCCCTCCCCTCTTCCACACCCTATCACTCACCAAATGTTGTCTATTCCATGGCCTACAGATGGTTCCAGTTCATTCCCAGTGCTTTCCTTGGTCCAGGTCATTTCACACCTGGACAGCTATAACAACCACTGTCAAGGTCTGCTGGCTTCTCCCAGTCCTTCCCCACCTCTACTGTTTGTTTTCCATCCAGCAGCCTGATGGGAATCCCATCTCCTCACTCCTCTGCTGAAGACCTTCCCAGGGTTCCCCATTGCCCACAGGATCCAGCCCAGATTCCTTAGCATGCCTCCCAAAGTCTTGCATCTCCTGCCTGCCCCTGCCCCCTTTCTGGCTGTGCCTCCAGTCTCCCCTGTACACCCAACCTCTGACATACACACATACTGGACAGGCCAGCCAAGCTGAACATTTGTTAGTTTCTCAAGTCCCCTGGGTCTTTGCCAATCCAGGCAATCCTGCCTCCTGGCTCATTCTAGGGTAACAAGTGCATTAATTAATGCTAGCTGCTGTAACAGACAAGCCCCAAGTTCCAAAAGGCTTGACACACTGGAAGTTTAGTTGTCATTTTGAAATGGGTGTTAGGACTGGGTGTTGTATGGAAACCAATTTGACAATAAATTTCATATATTAAAAAAAAAAAAAAAAAGAAAGAAATGGGTGTTAGGAGAGTGGTCAAACGAATACCAGGCTCTCCCATTCATAGCCCTGCCCACTTCCAGATCCTTAAAGACCACCTCATTCATCCAGCCTATGGGAAAGGAGACCACAGAGAAGGCCTGCCCACTTAACATCAACAGTTATTATTCTGCTTACATTCCATTGGCCAGAATTCTGTCACATAAGGACACTGAACTGCAAGGGAGGATGGGAGATGTAGTTTGGCCATGTACTCCAGGAGAAAAGGGAACTAACTGCCTTTAAATTGGAAAACATGCAGCAGCTTCTGCTACCAGGGCCCTGTAAGCCCAGGAAGCTTCCCTCACCATGCTTTTCCTGCTCCCCAGGCTGGATCAGGTGTTTGTGTTCCAGCAAGGCCCACCAATGTGTCCTCCATCACAACCTGCAGCTGTCTGCTCCTCTCACCCCCAGGAATGTGAGCCCGGAGCTCTGGCACAGGACAACATGAACCCCAGCACTGGGCATGGTGCAGGTGCTCCCTAAGTATCTGTGGAACAGATCAATTTAAAACTCATTGTGGTCATGAAAAAGATATCCACAATCTATTGATATGTGGGAGGGGCCTGGGGAGCAAGTTAAAAACAAAATGTGCTTCCCTGAAGAGACCCTTCTGTCATCTGTATGGGTTAATATAGACAGAAAAAACACGGGGAGGCTTGTGCTAAAGTTTTAAGGACAGTGGCCTCCTTTAAATGGTCTTCTTTACATTTTTCTGTAATTGTCTGATTTTTTTTTTTCAGTGAGCATGCACTGCTTTTATGATTAAAATAAATTTTGCCAGGGTTTAGGGGTTGAGCTGGCCAGAGATGGTGTCACTATCAATATTCTGGCAGGGCTGGAAGCATAGGTTCTGCTATCTGTGCTTCCTACTCTAGAAAGCTTTCCTTCATGAGGCTCTTCTTTACTGGCCTTCCCACCCCACCCATGACCTCACCTTTGGTTCAGGAGCCTGAGCTCCACTCCCACCTGCCTGAGGTCCTTAACCTTGTGTGTCATATCTGGTCCTTGAGACTCAGCTCCCTCCTCTATAAACTAGAGGTGGTAACAGGGCCTCCCAGTGGCAAGGATTAGGGATGTGTGTGATGCATGGGAAGTCCCGGGCACCAGACTGTGTTTGGTCAAAAGTCCACACTCATAAACCACCTCTCTGCTGTTTGATGCCTGCTCTGCCCTGACTCACGTCCATACATTTATCTGTCTTCAGACTAGCTTGGTCCAGGACAGATAAAACGACTCTACTCCATGCCCTGGACCAATCCAGCACTCACAGATATAAGGACTCTGAACCTTCCCAGTGGCTGTTTAAACTCTGGTATTTCATGGGTACTTGAGGGTTGCTCCCAGGCTGTGTGGGGCTCTGGGGGAAAGAGCAAAATGTCAGAGCAGTGTCAGATGCCTGCTGTTCCCTGGGAGGAGCTGGCAGCCACTCAACTTATGACAGTGCTCAGTGTGGGATACATGATTGTCACAATAATGGTCACTATTAGCTGAGAGTGACACCTTGGTCCCTAGAGCCTCCCATGCCTGAAGGAAGGGTGTGAGGTGCTTTTCTGGGCATCCTCTGTTCATGGGCAAGGCTGAATCCAGACCTGAAGACAGACCTGAACCCAGCTAAGAGCGAGGCGTAAAAGATTTCAGTGCCTGGGCTGAGCCTGAGGGCCACTGGGGTTTGGGACTAGGGCCCCTAGAACTGCCTCTTCCTGTCAAGACCTTGGGAAGTATTGGCAACTGCAGTCAGGACAGGCATGATCCATACTGCCTCTTTGATGAAGGACTTGGAGCTCAGAGAGGTGAAATCTCATCAGATACCTCCTCCCAGAGCTGGTCAGGTTTTCCACCTCCAGGAGGCCTCCCAGGCTGGGTTACTTGCTCTCTGGGCTCCCAGAGATTTTAGACAAACCTTGGTCTCTGGTTGTGTCTTAGAATCTTGAAGCCTTGGAGTTTGGCAAGTCTGCATTTGGACTCTGGCTCTGACTGCCCCCTGCTAACTGTGTGACCGTGGACAGATGAGTTCACCTCTCTGAGCCTTGGTTTCTTCACCTTGTGAGTGGGCTAATCCTGGTGCTTCCTGCCTAGGGCAGGCATGCAACTTAAATGAGGTGCAGCTTGAGGAGCAATTAACCTCCCTGCCCCACTTGCCTCCCTGTCCCTGCCATGGCCTTTGAGCCTGTCCCAGACTCTCTGCAGGGCTCTGCGGCTGCTTGTGTCCTTTATCCAAGGACACCTGAGACCTTGCTGAGCCCTTGGATGAAGGAGCTGCCTGGCTGCTGAGGTCTAGAGACAGTCAGGGACCACCCAGAGGGTGCTCCTGGCAGAGGGCCAAAGCAGCACCTGCAAGGTATAGACACATGCCACCTGCTATCCCCAGGGAGGGAGCTCATGAATATTCACACCCGCTGGAGCGTGAGGGAGCCAGCCAGAATACTGCTGGGTGTCATTGGAGCGTTCCTGTTTCCCAGTGACCGCAGAGGCAGCCTGAGAGTCAGACGTGGCTCATAAAGGGAGAGGAAAGGGGCAACCAGCTACGGCCCGAGGTGAGTGTGTCTTCCTCCACTCCTGCATTTAGGTCCCTGGGAGAGCAGGACACCTGGAACCAAGGCCTGCCAGTAGTGATGCTATAGGACAGAAGGTTTACCATCCTGGGCTCGGTTTCCCTATGTGCACACTGTGAGGATGAGTCCTGTTTCTCCTTCATTCTCTAGAAGATGCTGGTCCAACCAAACAGGAGGATTGCTGGGCCTGGCCTGGAGCCAGCTGTCAGCACAGATGGAAGGTGATGTGGCTAGGGTAACCAAGAAGGACCGGAATAGATGGGGTGGACTAGGGAGGGGGTGCCATCTACCCTGAGCGCCTGGAACTGTCACGACCATAGGCAGAGGAAGAGAGACCCAGGTTCTAGTTCTGTCTCTGCTATGGCTGTGCTATGTGACCTTGAGGGTGGCCCTGTCCTCTCTGAGCCTTAGCCTCTCTGCCGTCTGTCTTCCAGATTGGAAGCTGTGAGGCTTGGGCCACACTGAAATTGTGCCTGGTACCCCATGGCTTTGGACCTGGGGCTTTTAGCTGACTGCAAGCCTCCATCACGGGCCAGTGAGCACACACCTTGAAGCAGCTGTGACTGGGACCTGGGAGGGTAATAATAATGATGATAATAATAATAATAATAATGGTGGCAGCTCCTGCACAGGGAGTGTCTGCTCTGTGCCAGCCCTGTGCTGGGCACTTTCCTTGTGGGATGCTTTCTGCAGAGCACCCTGTGATGGAGAGTTGGTGGCATCATTTTGGAGGAGAAACTGAGACCCAGAGAGGGACACAGCCTTGCCTAGGGCACACAGAAAGGAAGCAGCACAACTGGGTTTCAAATCCAGGACTCTGGCCCCAAGGTGCTGGCTCCAGGTGCCTCTCATATGTGTGACTCACACATGTGGCTCTCACACTTGTATTAGCCCTGGCCACGCTCTGCTCTGAAGGTCAGGGGGGTCATTCATCAAACATTTACCAGGTGCCAGGCTCCAAGAGCTCAGGGATGAGTTAGCTTCAGGCTTGCATGTGGCTGGGCACAGAGGAGATCTCTCCTCCCATAAGCCTGGGACTGCAAACCAGGACTGGGCCCTGGTCAATAGTGATAATAATAATTAATATGGATTGATCTCCATTTGTGTGCATGCATTCTCTCATTCAAATCTCAGTCTCATGACTATTTCCTTTCTGCCAGGCTCCTGGCTGCCAGCCAGCCCCTCTCTGGGCCTTGGTCTACCCAGGGGCTCTGCCTGTGATTACCAAGGACCCTGTTTGCCCCTAACTTGCTGTTGTGTGTCCATTGTACATGTGAGGAGACTGAGACTCTTGAGAGGGTGAGCGACATGCCTAAGTTCACAGAGGCCAGGCAGGAAGGAAACCACTAGCCTTGAATGCTTCAGGCTGACACAGTAGGGACCAGCCACCAAGGCCCCCCATCTCTCCACTCTTCATCCTAGCTGCTCTAGCCCAGCCCACAGAGGCCAGAACCTGCTGCGCTGCTGAGAGAGAACCCCATTAGCCACACTGTGGCCTCCTGCAGTGGATCTTCTGGCTGCACACACACTTCCTGTAGGCTTGGGACCAGGCCTGGGACGTGCCAGGCAGAGGCTGTCATGGACAGAGCTGGAACCTGCATATTGGAGGCCGACAGACTTGGGCTTCAATCCCAGCCCTGCCCCCTGCTTTACCTGGGCAAGTCACATCACCTCCTGGAGCCCCAGTTTCCCCATCTGAAAAATGGGGGTGACAGTGGGATCTGCCTGGCAGGATAGCCGAGCAGAACCCATGAGATGCTCTAGAGAAACCCCTGTCCAGGGCCTGCCTCATAGCAGGGGCTCAAAAGTGAAACCTGAGGGCCGGCATGGTTTGAGGAAGCCCAAGTGGTGGAGTGAAGTAGTGACGCCGTGATGGGAGGGTTGGGGGCGCTGTCCTGGGCAAGTCTAGGCAGAGCCTGATTGGTGGTTTTGGGAAGCTGGTCTGCCCCCTACTGCTGGACCTCCACCCCAGAGCCTGTGCCTTCAGCTTCCAGATTTCTGGAAAGTGCCCTGGTGAGTGGCGCTGCTGGGACAACGGTGGGCCCTTGGGATCTAGGGAGGGCAAGAATTTTACCCTTCCCTGTTTTAAAGTCAGAGAACCTGAGGCCTAGGGCCTCATTCAGGGTTTGGGCCCGAGTCTGAGGCTCTGGCCTGGCCCAAGGTTCTGCCCTGTTTCCCCCTAACCACCTCCTCGCTGGGCCCCCAGGGAGCGGGAGGCCAAATGCGGCACTTGATGCATGGGGCCAGTTTGTGCTTGGTGGGGGACAGGGAAAGGGGGGAGGAGACGGCAGGGGGCTAGCAGCCACTCCTTGTTCAGGAGAGCCCACCCTGACAGACCAGGAGCAGGTCCCCAGGAGCTCAGGAGGGAAACAGCTAATACTCTTTGAGAGAGACCTATGTGCTAATTGCTTTGCCTACTCCCATCTCTGGAAGAGCCAATGAGGGGGTCTATCAGCTTCCCAATTTCAGAGGTGAGAAACTGAGGCTCTCAGTGTTCCTGTGATTGAAACACAGGCCTGGGGCTTCCAGAGCCTGAGGTCAGCACCTCCCCCTCCATGACCATACTGTCTAGTCACCTTACCCCACCTGGCAAGCTTTATGACCTATTATTTAAACATATTAAATATATTTTATTGCCTTTTTATTAAAAAATCCATATTCCCTTTTGGGGCATCTGGGTGGCTCAGACGGTTAAGCATCTGACTCTTGATTTCGGGTCAGGTCATGGTCTCATGGTTTGTGGAGTCAACCTCCACCCCCCAACCACTGGTTGCCTGCTTGGGATTCTCTCCTTTTCTGCCCCTCCCCTGCACATGTGTGCTCTCCCTCTCAAAATAAACTTAAAAAAATACATAACTCCTTTTTAAAAAAGTAATTGTTACAGAAACGCATAATATTGAAAAATATTCCATTATGTACCCCTTTCCAAGCTATGTAGAGGATACTACGGCTCAAATTTAGAATACTGCCCTCCAGTTGTTTCTGGGCCTGCATGTATATTTACCTATATATGCATATGGATGTGGGGGCATAAAGTTCTGGAACTTTCTTTTTTCACATTAATAGATCATGTGCTTTTTTTTTTCTAGGATTAAAAAAAATTTATTTATTTTGAGAAAGAGAGAGAGAGAGAATCCCAAGCAGGCCCTGTGCTGTCAGTGCAGAGCCCAACTTGGGGCTCAATCTCACGTGAGATCGTGACCTGAGCTGAGATCACGAGTCGGTCACTTAACTGACTGAGCCACCCAGGCGCCCCAGATCATGATGTTTTTTGAGTCAGTCCACTTAGCTCTGCCTTGTTTTGTTATTTGGTACAGATGACTCCATCTGGGAAAAGACCTTGGTTTGTGTAACAGTCCCCCCCTGCCCCGATGGACACAGATTGTTTCTAGTTTTTCAAATTTCTGACTAAGCTTCTATGAGCACCGTTACATGTGTGACTTTGTCCAAGTGTTTCTGTAGAATAGTTGGAATTTGGAAAGCTTATACCTTCCTCCTTTGATAGAATAAACGGCTTCTGGAAACATTCTCCCCCATTCTCATTTACTCCTGACCTGTCCACCTTGCCCACCTAAGAGTGAACAGGGATATGTCATTGTCATGAGGGAAGCCAAATTCCCTCTCGCATAGTTTCTTCCTCTGCAACTTGTTTCTTCATGTCCTTTCCGGTGACGAGAAATTTCTAGATAAGCAGAAGACTCAGGGATGGGTGCTGGCTGGTGGGGTTGGCCTGGAGTGCTCCTTCTCTAAGAAACATTTATGGGTGCCTTGGGTAACTTCCCCAGAGGGGAGTGTGGGGTCCTCCTCCAGGCTGGTTATTTAGCCTCTGCCCCAGGGATGGTGGGAACGTGCCATGCATGTGGTCACGGGGCAGCATGCATGACTTCTTGTGGCCTCAGGGGCCCAAGGCCCCCATGCAGCTTGTGTCAGAACAGGAGTGGAAAGTTTCGTGCCCTGGTCTTATAGCTAAAGGGAGGTAGGAAGGCATCCTGAGCCCTAGCTCTCTCCTGGACTCCCATCCCTCAGCATGAACTACCTCCATTACAGTTCACGCCTCATTCCTCTGCTATTAGGGTTGCCACAATTAGACTAAAACTAGACTGAAAACTTTCCCCAAGCCCGCCCCCCCCCCAAAAAAAACCAGGACACCAAACTAAATTTAATTTTCAGATAGACATTGAATAATTTTTATTATGTCCTGTATAATATTAAAATTAAATTTTATTCATTGTTTATCTGAAATTCAGGATTACCTGGGCAAACCTGCCTGCTGGAAATTAGAGAAGAGGTAGGCATGTGGGCAGAGGCTGTGCTGTGTGACTTGAACCCTCTCCTTCCTCGCTCTGAGCCTCAGTTTCTCCATCTGCCTGCCCTACAGACGCAGGGACATAGGGGCCAGCGAAAGGAGTGGAAGAGCCTCAACCCTTCACCAGGCAGCTGGGAAGGGTGGCACGGGGAACAGGTGGGACTGGTTAGGTCCTTTGAAAGGTGAGACATCCAGGCCCTGGGAGGTCCCTGGCCCCAGGCCTGGGGGGACAGGGCATTGGGAGAGGGTCTTCTTCTCCACCTTAGAAAATGATTTCATTATGAAGCACAAAAATGTCCAAGAAATACACCGGTGAACACCCAGGTATCCACCGTACCCTTCAGCTTAAAAATTAAAACCAAGGGGCACCTTGGTGGCTCAGTCAGTTAAGCATCCGACTTCAGCTCAGGTCATGATCTTGCAGTTCACGAGTTCAAGTCCCGCATCAGGTGAGCTCGAGCCCTGTTTCAGGCTCCTCACTGACAATGTGGAGCCTGTGTGGGATTCTCTCTCTCGGCCCCTTGCTTACTCTCACTCTCTCTCTCCCCCCAAAAAATGAAAATTAATTAATTAATCAATTAAAATATTTATTTTATTAAAAATTTGTAATGTTTATTTAATTTTGAGAGAGAGAGACAGAGCAGGAGTGGGGGAGGGGCAGAGAGAGAGGGAGATACAGAATCCGAAGCAGGCTCCAGGCTCTGAGCTGTCAGCACAGAGCCCGATGTGGGGCTCGAACCCACAAACTGGGAGAACATGACTTGAGCTGAAGTCTGCCGCTTAACCAACTGAGCCACCCAGGCACCCATCAATTAATTTTTTTTTAACGTTTATTTTTGAGACAGAGAGAGACAGAGCATGAACAGGGGAGGGGCAGAGAGAGAGGGAGACACAGAATCGGAAGCAGGCTCCAGGCTCTGAGCTGTCTGCACAGAGCCCGACGCAGGGCTCGAACTCACGGACCACGAGATCGTGACCTGAGCTGAAGTTGGACGCTGGACCGACTGAGCCACCCAGGCACCCCTAAAAAAATTTTTAAAACCAAACCAGACAGTAGAACCTTCTCCCTTCTCCCTGTCCCATTGCCGGGTCTCTGTCTGCGTTGGCTTTGCCCACTGTCTGTCTGCAACCCTGTTTCTCCCTCTCCATGTGTTTGTCACTCTGTCTCTGTATAGACCTTGCTGGGGGCCACAGAGCTGGCAGAGGCCAGTCCCAATGTCAAAGGTTGCCCCTCAACCCAGCCAGGCCTGGGGTAGCAGTGGAGGCTCCCTGGGGCCGGCCTCCTAATGCTTGCCCTGTTCTCTGCTCCCTCAGTTGTCTGAGATGCCGCTGCCGCAGAAGAAGCGCTGGGTGTCCATGGCCAAGGGGCTGGTGCTAGGAGCACTCTTCACTAGCTTCCTGCTGCTGCTGTACTCCTATGCTGTCCCCCCGCTGCACGCTGGCCTGGCCTCCACGTGAGTGGCCCTCCTGGAGGGCCAAGGGGCGGGAGGGTTGGGGTGAGGGGGCACCCTGTACCCTGCACCATGCTGTGCTGGGCAGAAGTTGTACTGAGGGCAGAGCTTGCTGTGTAATCCTGGGCCTCAGTGTCCTCATCTGTGAAGTGGGCATAATAGAGCCTGCCTCGTGGATCATGTGAAGAAAATAACACTGTCTGTGTACAGGGCTGGAATTATCATCTGAGGTTGCAATGGGGCTGGGAGGCGGGGGTGACTTGTCCAAGAGAACTCACTGGCACAGGGCCGAGATTCAGACTGCGGTCTGTCTGCCTCCAAGCCTGGCTCCTAGCCATGAGGCTCTCCCACCTCCTCGTGGGGCTGCTCAGCCCAGGCCTGGCATGGCTTGTGCTCTTAGTTGGTGGTATTAAGTTGAACTAGAGGAAATTACCAATTATTGACTTTCTGGTCAAAAACTGACCTACAAAATATGTGGTTCAACCTAATCCTCGTTCATGATAAATGTAGGATGTGGTGGCCATGGATGAGACAAGAACCAGCAAGCTTGACCTCACACCAACACTGCAAATGGAGCCTGTTATTTTCCCCATTTCATAGATAAGGAAAGTGAGGCCCAAGAGACCACACCACCTGCCCACGCATCACAGCCTGGACACAGGCCTGTCTGGTCCCCTGGCCTGCCTCTCCTGCTATCACCATCCTCAACAACCCTGATCTTTAGATACCAGTGGGCAGGGGGTGCTGAGTCCTGAGGGCCCCAGCAGACCCTGAGGCTCTCCCCACCATTTCATCCACAGCAGGACCCCAGAGGGCGCAGCACCCTGCTCCCCGGTCCCGGGTGAGCCAGAGGTGCCCACCCTCGCCAACGGCTCTGCAGGAGGGTGCCAGCCTCGGCGCGACATCGTGTTCATGAAGACGCACAAGACGGCCAGCAGCACGCTGCTCAACATCCTGTTCCGCTTTGGCCAGAAGCACGGACTCAAGTTCGCCTTCCCCAACGGCCGCAACGACTTCGACTACCCGGCTTTCTTCGCCCGCAGCCTGGTGCAGGACTACCGGCCCGGGGCCTGCTTCAACATCATCTGCAACCACATGCGCTTCCACTACGACGAGGTCCGGGGCCTGGTGCCCCCCAACGCCACCTTCATCACCGTGCTCCGTGACCCAGCCCGCCTCTTCGAGTCCTCCTTCCACTACTTCGGCTCAGTGGTGCCCTTCACGTGGAAGCTCTCGGGCCACGACAAGCTGGCCGAGTTCCTGCAGGACCCAGACCGCTACTATGACCCCAACGGCTACAACGCCCACTACCTCCGCAACCTGCTCTTCTTCGACCTGGGCTACGACAGTGGCCTGGACCCGGGCAACCCACAGGTGCAGGAGCACATCCTGGAGGTGGAGCGCCGCTTCCACCTGGTGCTCCTGCAGGAGTACTTCGACGAGTCCCTGGTGCTGCTCAAGGACCTGCTGTGCTGGGAGCTGGAGGACGTGCTCTACTTCAAGCTCAATGCCCGCCGCGCCTCAGCCGTGCCGCGCCTCTCCGGGGAGCTGTACCAGCGCGCCACGGCCTGGAATGTGCTGGACGCCCGCCTCTACCGCCACTTCAACGCCAGCTTCTGGCGCAAGGTGGAGGCATTCGGGAGGGAGCGCATGGCCCGCGAGGTGGCCGCCCTGCGGCGCGCCAACGAGCGCATGCGGCACATCTGTATCGACGGGGGCCGAGCCGTGGATGCCGCCGCCATCCAGGACTCGGCCATGCAACCCTGGCAGCCGCTGGGCGCCAAGTCCATCCTGGGCTACAACCTCAAGAAGAGCATCGGGCAGCGGCACGCAGAGCTTTGCCGTCGCATGCTCACGCCTGAGATCCAGTACCTGATGGACCTCGGTGTCAACCTGTGGGTCACTAAGCTCTGGAAGCTCATCCGGGACTTTCTCAAGTGGTGACATCCGGCCCACCGGCAGCCCCCTCTGCCCGCTGCATTGCTGAGGAGGGGCCGGGCAGGGGCCTGCTGGCCTCCCCTGTGCCCTCCTGGTGCCACCCCGGCTCTGGGGGTAAGGTGGGGCTGCTGCAGGGGCGCAGCCAGCCAGGACTGGGCCCAGGCACACAGGGCCTGAGATCAGTATTTGACTAGTTATAGCTTTTTTAAAAGTTAAATCTCCTCCCCTCCAAAAACGAATGTTCTGTTTCCTGCCTCCTCTTAAAGGGGAGACTTGAGAAGTAAAAGAATTTGATGTTGTGTTTTTTGTTAATCAGCCTCAGTGGTGCTGACTGATGGGGCCCTGGGTGGGAGGTGACTGAGGATGGGGGGACCCGCAAGAGAGCATGGCGGGTACCTGAGAGTGTCTGTGGGACAGAGCCCAGTGACGTGACGGGGTTTGATGTGCACCTGTTACATGCTGAAGCCCTGAGTGGTTGAAGGACTCCCATGATTTACCAAGACCTGGAAGAGCGTGTGTGTGTGTGTGATCATCCTGGGGCTATTCCAGTCACTTACTCCAGTTGAACATTGGTTATGTGCCCAGCGTTGGGCTAAGTGGGTTGGTTATCTCAGTTCATCTTCGTCAAAACTTAGCAACGTGGGAACTGTTATTTTCTCATGCCAGAGATGAGGAAGGGAGCTCAGAGAAAGTCATTTGGCCAAGATCACACAGCAAGTAAGTGGTAGGACTGGAACAGAGGCCGGGAAGGATGGTGTGTGCAGCCAGATTTGAGACAGTCCAAGTGGGGTGTGTGTGTGTGTGTGTGTGTGTGTGTGTGGTGTGTGACAGGGAGTACTTGGTGTAGCACTGAGCAGCAAGCCCCGGGCCCAGGCTGAGTTCCTTGTGTAATCTCATTAATCCTCACAATCACCCTTTGCAGTAGGCACAGTTACCATCCCATGTTACAGATGTGGGAATTGACATTCTGAGTGACAGCAAAAGGGACTTTCCCGAGATCTTGCAGGTACACATTAGACCCAAAACTAAACCTTCTTCTCCCTGGGACCCCAGATGCCTTGCCTCAATGCCTGTGCACCCTGTCCCTGTTTACCCCATCTCTCCACTGACCACTCCAGGCTGCCTCACCATCTGCTTGTACTCCACCCTGCCCAGGCTCTGGGTTTCCCCCTCCCACCCTGGGGTTCAGTTTAATTAATCCAAAAAAAATTGGTATTTATCAGATAGCTGCTGTGCCCCCCAGCCCTGAGCTGGCCCTGAGCATACAACAGTCAGCAAGTTGATCCCTGCCCTCCTGGAGCTCAGGTCCAGAGACAAAGATAGAGGCCAAGCAATCAAGTCACATTGAGTATGACCAACCAAGGCGGGGATGCATCAGTTCTAACCATCTGTCTCCCTCGGCCTCCCCAGGGGGACAACAGCCCTTTCTGGGGCACGGGACTCTTAGATCTCTAACTAAGAGCCAGCAGCCAGACACGAAAGGCAGAAACCACAGCCAAGTGACTTTATTGGAGACCTGTCTGTACCAGGCTCCAAACCACATGCTTGCACACCTTATCTGAATATCTACAGCATCCCAGCTTTATAAACCAAAGCTCAGAGAGGTTAAGTGACCTACCCAAGGCCACACATCTAATTAGTGCCAGTACCACATTTCAAAGCCAGATTAGTCAACTCTTATCTTAACCCCTCCCTGAGTTTGAGTCACTGTTTCTCCTGGGAGCAAGTTTCTGGCCCAAACAGGCTGGGAAGAAGTTAGGGTGACCAGCTGTCTCAATTTCCTGGGACTGTCCCAGTTTTTGCACCAAAAGGTCTCACATCCCAGGAAACTCCTCAGTCCTGAGCAACAAGGATGGCTGCTCAGCCTGGAACAGTTTTGACCCCACCAGCCCCCAGGAGCTACTGTCTATACCTTCTTAAAGTTTCTTTGCAGCAAGCAATAAGCACATCTTTGAAGGCTTTAAATCATACGGAGAAAACTAAGCAGAAGAAAGAAAGAAAGAAAGAAAGAAAGAAAGAAAGAAAGAAAGAAAGAGAGAAAGAAAGAGTTATTATTGACTCCAGATTCATGAGATAATCCCCCTCCCTTTTTAGTAATCAAAAAGAGATGTGACTTAGTGCAATATGATAGTATCTTGGGTTTGTGGAACCCCATAATTTTATTTCATTGGACCTTTAGGGGCCTAAAACTGCCAATAATAATATTATATGTCATCAAATTATTTATTATTAATACTGGCACTTCTAAGCCCTTAGGGATCCAAGGAGAATAAATCTGGCAAATAATAGATGCCAAGAATATAAATTGTCCCATTAGCATTTACTATCTGCCTGATTTGTTTTACGAACATTATAGTTATTAACTCATTTATTAACATAATTAATATTTAACAATATGTAGTTGCCTGGTACTGAACAAGCACTCTGCACCATACAGGAACATGGACAATTCCCTTTGCTCTCCTGAGGAGGCAGCCAAGACTCAAAGAAGCTGAGTAACAAGCCCTACGGTCACTCAGCCAGGCAGCCATAGAGGCAGGATGCAAACCCAGGTCTGTCAGACACCAAGGCTGGTGTTTGCAGGCTCCAGACCTTCAGTGCCATTCCAGCCGGCCATCTCAGCCTCAGGACCGAGGTTTTTTCCATGGTTGAAAATGTATGAGGTCTTCGAGGGGCTCAGCAGCTCGTAGCTCTCAGGAACCAACCTGCTCTAGCCACACCTGGCAGCAGAGAGCGCCATGGTGCCAAATTTAGTCTCAGCCTGTCAAGACATTCCCAGCAGCGGGGGCTGGGGGCACCCACAGTTAGAGCTGGGCCTAAAAGCGAAAGCCAGGGTGAGGGTCATGCTGTTCCCTGGGAGAAATTCAGTGGAACTCCCTGTTCCTCTCTGTTATGGGATGAATTGTATCCCCTAAAAAGATATGTTGAAGTCCTAACCCCCAGTTCCCTATGACTGATCTTATTTGGAAATAAGGTCTTTGTACATGTAATCAAGTTAAGATGAAGTCATTAGGGTGGGGGCTAATCCAATATGGCCATAGCTGGTGTTCTTAAAAGAAGTGGCAATGTCATGTGAAGATACAGACACACAGGGACAGTGCCACGTGAAGACAGGCAGAGATTGGCATGACGCAGTTATAAGCCAAAGGCTGATGGTGACCTCCAGAAGCTAAGAAGAGGCAATGAAGGATTCTACCCAGAGTCTCAGAGGGAACAAGGCCCTGCTGACACTTTGATTTTGGACTTCCAGCCTGCGGAACTGTGCAAGAATAAATTTCTGTTGTTTTAAGCCATCCAGTTTGTGTACTTTGTTACAGCAGCCTCAGGACACAAACACATTCTCTGTGCCCAGGGCCCTGCTCTGGGTCAAGCCTCTGCCCCTTACCTGGACTCCCTCCCCGGCTCCTTCCCCCAGGCTTGCTC
The DNA here is from genome assembly GCF_046562875.1 of Panthera onca. Lineage (NCBI taxonomy): Eukaryota > Metazoa > Chordata > Mammalia > Carnivora > Felidae > Panthera > Panthera onca. The sequence goes on from NC_138350.1 coordinate 21,392,519, forward strand.
CTGTGATCCACCCTTCACCTGCAACCAGAGGCCATCCTCTGCTCCGAGCCCTCCATGGTCCCCCTTTCCCTCGGGGAGAAGCCATGCAACTGCAAGCATCTGCGGCTTTGCACGTGCTGTTCCCTCTACTATAAGGCCCCTTTCCCACTGCAGGTCTAACACTGCTGAGTGTTTTCAAAGCAAGCTCTGCTGCCTCCTCTGGACATTCTCTGACAGCCTAGCCCTCAAGCTAGCCTGGGGCTTCTGGGCTCCCCCATCTCAGTCCTGCTCACTCAGGGCCACAACTATGGATACGTTTGTCTGCGAGGCCCCGATGGTATGCTCCTCCAGGACAGGATCTTTGTTTGTCTTAACACAATCAGCCTCTAGTGCCCAGTCCATTGCCTGGCACACAGTTGGTTTTCAATAAATATTGAAAGAGGAAAGAAAGAAAGAAAGAAAGAAAGAAAGAAAGAAAGAAAGAACATAGCGATAAAGGAAAGAAGGAAGGAAGGAAGAGAGGAAAGAAGGAAAGGAGGGAAGGTGGAAGAGAAGAAGCAGAAAAGGGAAGGCAGGGAGTGCCTGGGTGGCTCAGTCGGTTAAGTGTCTGACTTTGGCACAGGTCATGATCTCATGATTTTGTGAGTTCAAGCCCCACTTCAGGAGAGCTCCGCTCCAAGCTCCTCACTCTCTCTCCCTCTCTCTCTGCCCCTCACTCACGTTAGTCCCTGCTGGGACTGAGCTCTGCTTTATATCCTTGGTTACCCTCCCTGTATACCTGCCTCCCATGTTTGGTCTCACTACCCCCATTGCCCTACTTGGGTTTTCCAGGATCACCTCTGGAATAAACTCCCTACACTGGAACCCTTGTCTCAGGGTCTGCCTCTGGGTGAACAAGACTAAGACAAGTACCTACTGTGTGAAAGACCCCCTGCACACAGCATGATCTTGTTACCTGACCGAAGTAGGTCCGCTCCTTGGTGAGCTATAGGAAGAGACTACACCAGGTGGCCTTGCTTCTCAAAGTTATCTTTAATAAGAAGATCACAGGGAATAATTCCCAAAGCAGTGACTCCCTGAACAGGAGTAAACAGGCTCCTTTTATTAGGGTTTGGGGTGAATATTCAGAAAGAGATTTTAACATTATAATGAAGCTATCTGTTGGGCATTTAATCACCTGCGTAGGCATGGTCCTCAGATGTGTCTTTTCCTGTTCCAGAAATTTGTCAGTTTCCAAAAGATGAAATTGACAGTTAGGCAGAAGCTTCCAGGAATTTCCTGAGTTTAGGGAGTCAGGGGGTCTTGCCAGTAACAGTCTCATGTGTCCTTGTCTTGGGCTCTGGCTTTCTGCTTGTCCAGAGGGTATGGAGGCAGACTATAGCCAGGAGTCCCCCATCACCCATCACCGTTCACCCAAAGGTCAGGCTGTACATTCACCTGCTGGGTCTGGACCTGGGGCGTCTCTCCTCACCCTGAAGCCACGTGCCCTAACAGCTGTTTGAATCATGGACAGTTGCACCTGATACATCAGGTGGTAGATGGAGGCTGGGACAATTTGGGACACAATGACAATGGGTTCCAGGCCTTTGTTGGGGGTGAGCAGAGGCCAACCCAGCTCAAGGAGGCATCTGATGGGACCATAGGAGTAGAGAGTGGGGAACTGAGGCAGGATGGACAGCAGCCCCTATGTATGTGTGTGACAACAGATGGTGTCCTTCCAACACACCCACATCAACACCGTGGGGAAAGCATCACTGTCCTCATTTTACAAATGACTTTTTGAACCCAGGGCAGCAAGTCTAGGGGTCAGTGCCTCAGGCATCTAGCAAGGAATGGGCCCTACAAGTCACCTTGAGGTAGAGAATAGAAGCCCGGCAGGAAGGGGCTGTCTCTCTGGGGAGGGGCAGGCATGGCAGGCTGCCACTGGGTAAAAGACAGGAGGTCTGGAGGAGGTCACAGGGCAGGACCTGGACCCCAGACCAGAAACTCAGACGCCAGCCTGGCCACCTTGTGTTACGGGAGAAGACTTTAGGCCAGGTAAGTTGGTTTCTTCTTCTGGCCTACACTGTCCTCAGTTTCTTCTTCTGTCCCAGAAAAGGCAGCACCCAAGGCCCCTGAAGTCACTCTGAGCTCTATAGCTCTGGGTTTCTTCCCAACTCTGAGAGTCTTGGTGGCCAGAGGCCACACCAGTGCTATCCATTAGAAATATAGCACAAATCACAAATGCAAGACAAATGTGTCATTTCAAATTTTCTACTAGCCACATTCAAAAAAGTAAAAAGAAACCAGTGACATAAATTCAATAATATATTTTATTTAACCTGATACAGTCAAATTATTATCATTTCAATATGTAATCAATATAGAAATTATTACTGAGATTTTTTGGGGGGTGGGTACCAAGTCTTTGGAATCCTATGTGTATTTTGTGTATGTCATACTCATAGCAGATTTCAGTTTGGACCAGCCACATCGAGTGGCTCATATTGGATGGCACAGGTAAGGACTGCTAGCCCTGTGAGGGGAGCCTGGCATGGCAGGTCACAACCTTTAGCTGTGACTAGGAAGCAGGAGCAGGTGTGAGTTTTCGTCTCTAGACTGTGAGGAGTATCTCATAGGATCTTAGGGTCCTTCCCTTGTGGTTGCTAATGGCATGTGTGGGCTCCAGTGAAATTCACACACTTCCATGAACATTGAGGGAGTGACTGGGCAGTGGAGGTCCCGACTCCCGCCCTCGAAGTGTTCCATCAGAAAGAGGGCATATTCCTCCCAGGCCAGGAATAAATCCTGTTACAAGACAGCTGGGGTCAAGAATTGGGTCCAGATCTCATCTGAGCAAATCAAGTCACAAGTTCAAGCCTCAGTTTCCTCACCTGGGGAATGGGTATAAAAGCAGTATCATGTCAGGGTTAATTTAATGCTTAGTCCAGAGCCAAACACTCCTTTGTGTCCTTGAAGACAAAGGTTAACAGCTCATTTGGGGTAGGGGGCCCAGAGAAAGTCCTTTGAACCCTCTTTTAGAAGCTGAGGAAACTGGGACCCGGAGAAAGAGGAAGTGACCCAATCAAGGCCACACTGGAGCTGCTGACTTCTTGTCCAGTGCTCTTTCGCCACCAGATTCATCACTATTGAAGTTTGTCTTTGGCCCACAGTCAGCAACCAACTCTTGGGCTTGCCTGTGGAAGATCCTCTCCCAGGCTAGGTCAAACTGCCCTTCACTCAGGCCTGGACAATGGGCTCTGGGCCAGATGTGTGATCTGGCTCCCAACTCTGCTACTTGCTGGCTGTGTGATGATGGTCGTGCAAATTGCATGACCTCTTTGAGCCTCAGATTCCATGTAGCACCACAATCTGCTCTGAAGATGGGGATTACAGGTGTAAAGAGGGCCCCTCCCTGCCCCTATAGACCTGAGGGAAGAGTCTGGCACATAACCCCAAACTGCATTTAATCCACATTTAATCCTTTCTGAAGCTTTGGGAAACTGGCTTGTTATTATCCCATTTCACAGAAGGAGAAAGCTAATGCCTGACTTGACCCAAGACTTGGCTCCTCCAGCAGGAATGGGTCCTCTCCTAAGGGCAGGTGAGATCTGAAGGCCTGAGGGGTGCTGGCACTACAGAGCACCTCTGACCTTGGTCTTTCCCAATCTGTCCCTCATTCTGGGATAATATCCAGGATGTGCTATCTGTCCTGCCCACCCTGATGACTACTCCTTCCTACTCTGGCTCAAAGTGAGGATGGAGGGTGGAGTGGGATGAGGTCAAGGGTAAAAAGAGGAGTGTATTGTGTATCTATTGCTACATCTACATCTGTTATAACAAGTTACTCCAAAACATAGCCATTTATTTAAAACAACCATAAACATTTCTTATCTCCCAGTGTCTGTGGTCAGGAATTATGGTAGAGCTGACTTGTTCCGGCTCAGGGTCTCCATTGTTACAGGTGAGATGTCAGCCAGCACTGCAGTCGTCTGAAGGGTCAACATCATTCCTGCAATATCCTCTTGATTACACAGGTCAGCCCTGCTTGGTGTCAGAGGGGACTGAACAAGGCCATGAAAACCAGGAGTTGTGGATCATTTGGAACCATTTTGGAGGTGACTACCGCAAGGAGTAATAATAATTACTGCTATCTTTTGAGGACTTATTCTGTGCCAAGCACTGAGGAAGATAATTTTTGTTTATTGTCATATATTGTTGTTTTGTATTATTTTGGTTCTGGTTTTGGTTTTGCTTGTTTGTTGTTTTTTTTTTGCACAACAACCCAGTGAGGAAGATACTATTATCAGCCCCATTTTTCATTGGAGGTAACTGGCTCAGAGAGGTTAAACCACTTGATTAAAGTCACTCAGCCATCAAGTGGCAAAGCCAGGTCAGTCTGATGTTAGAGGCCAATTGTTTAACATCCTCCCAGAGAAAGAGTTTGGAGAAAAGGATAGGGAAGAGGTTTGCTCTTGAGATATACATTGGAATCCCAGGAATCTGAATGCACACAAAGGAAACCCCTTGTCCATGGCCCTGAGAATGTGGCAGGAGTTCTTGGACTCCTTCTCCATAGGATAGGGCTGGAATCACTTTTGGCTGCTGCGAGGAAGCCAATATAAGCCATTTGATGGTCACACATACCCCAACTATTGCTGAGTACACAAAAATTCCCATCCCCTAATGGAGCAAGCATGCATGGAATACTTAATATGTGATGAACAGCTTTTGTAAATCTTTGAGGGCCACTTGCCTCTGAATGTAGTCTAGTTTATACAAGTTATGACACTTTCTCAGCACAAAGCCTTTGCTCGGACAGTTCCCTCCACCCACAATGCCCCTCAGACAGCCACCAAATCAGAAAAGAATCCCTCCTGGAGTCCTAAAGACCCAGTCTAATCCCATCCATGCCTCTTACTAGCTGGGTGGAACCCAGGACAGGTGACTGAGGTCTCAGTTTCCTCGTCTGTTCATGAGAAACTAGACTCTCTTGTCTGCCCACCAGGTCCATGTGAAGTCAATGCAGTGATCAATGCTGGGGCTCTGCAGACCAAGTGAAACCACTCAGTTCTCATCAGCCAGGGGCACTTAGCAGAAGTGCTGCAGAAGCAGGAGTGTGAGCCCAGAGGAACAATTCTGGCTCCAAGAGAGCCAGGGGATCACTGCAGCAGCTGGGGTTGGCCCTGGGGCGAAGGACTGGGTTGCCAGCCTATAGGGACTGCTAAGAAAGACCTGATTTGCATTTGTTTCTAACATCCATGTTTTTCTGATTATGATATCAGGGCACGCTTATCATGGAAAATCTGGAAAGTGTAGATAAAGAGAAGCACCATGAGGGTTATAGAAATAACCTGTAATCCCACCATCACCATTATATATTTACATATAATTATTTTTTCACACAATTGAGTTCCTACATTATATACTGTTTTGTTCACTGCTAATTTCAGGAACCTCTCTCCAAGTCATTAAAAAATTTCTTTTTCCCAGGGCGCCTGGGTGGCTCAGTCTGTTGAGAGTCTGACTCTTGATTTCAGCCCAGGTCATGATCTCAGGGTTTGTGAGATCGAGCCCTGCATCGGGCTCTGCGTCTGCCAGCGTGGAGCCTGTTTGGGATTCTCTCTCTCTCTGCTCCCCTCCCTCCCTCTTTCTCTCTCTCTCTCTTAAAAAAAAACTTTTTTTTAATCTTAAAAAAGATTTCTTCTCTAGTATAGTTATAAGGCTGCAGAATGTTCCAGTGGGTGACTCTATGTGATTGATTTAAATGCTCCCTTCCTGGAAGCCCGACTTTCAGTTGGACAGAACTGGTTCCATCTGCTCCATGAACCTCTTGAATTATAAATTTGAGGACTGAAGAATGGCTGGCAATGGTGAAGTGCTCTATTGTCACGTTATTATTATTTTTTTTAAGTTTATGGGGCACCTGGGTGGCTCAGTTGGTTGAGCGTCCGACTTCGGCTCAGGTCATGATCTCGCAGTCTGTGAGTTCGAGCCCTGCGTCGGGCTCTGTGCTGCCAGCTCAGAGCCTGGAGCCTGCTTCAGATTCTGTGTCTCCCTCTCTCTCTGCCCCTCCCCCACTCATGCTCTGTCTCTCTGTCAAAAATAAATAAACATTAAAAAAAACATTTAAAAAAAATAAAGTTTAATTATACAGGGATATCTGAAAATATTCTCATTATAAAAAATCCAAACCTTTCTGATAACATTGAAGCCTCCTGAGCCCCCCAAAATAACCATTGTCACCAGTTTCTGTGTATCTTGCAGACTCTTTTCAATACATTTCCATGCATACACACAGAAATATGCATATAAATATACAAAATATAACATAGAATAGGAGTACCTGGGTGGTTCAGTTGGTTAAGCGTCTGATTTCAGCTCAGGTCATGATCTCGTGGTTCGTGAGTTTGAGTCCCATGTCAGGCTCTGTGCTGACAGCTCAGAGCCTGGAGCCTGCCTCTAATCTGTGTCTCCCTCTCTCTCTGCCCCTCCCCCACTCGCACTCGATCTCTCTTTCAAAAAAAAAACATTAAAAAAATTTTTAAGAGTATAGATAGAATATAAACAATATAATAAAATAGAAATACCAAGAACACATGATTTAATATATTATAAGAATTATTCTGCAACTTGCTCTTTTTATTAGATAATACATATGGCTTCCAGATTTGTCCATCTGAGAATGTTTTAATACAACTTGTCCTTTTTAATGATTGTATAGTATTTCACAGGGTAGAGGGGTCAGCATTTACATAACCAGCCCACTAGGGGTGGACATTCAGGTTGTTTCCAATGTTTCATTATTATGAACTCTTCAATGTGGAAAACCTACACACTTTCCTTACACAAATGTGAGTGTTTTTCTCAGGTGGATCTCAAGAGGTGGGGCCACTGGGTCATGGGCTGCCTTAACTGAGAGGTAAGAAAACTGCACTCTAACAGAGAAGGGAATGGCTCAAAGTCACAGGTTGGTGACTGTGGAGATGTGACCTTTTGGGTTATCCACCTTATGGTTTTTTTTTTAAGTTTATTTATTAATTTTAGAGAGAGAGTGTGTGTGCATGCACAAGTAGGGGAGGGGCAGAGAGAGAGGGAGAGATAGAATCCCAAGCAAGATCTGTGTTGCTGTCAATGCAGAGTCCAGTGCGGGGCTCGATCCCATGAACCATGAGATCATGACCTGAGCCAAAATCAAGAGTCAGACCCTTAACCAACTGAATTACCCAGGTGTCCCTCCTCCTTATGTATTTTAAGTCATTCACAGTCTGAACCAGTAGTTCTCAAAGTGTGGTCCTGGAACCCTGAGGGCTCCCAAGACCCTTTCAGGGGGCCCTCAAGGTCTAAACTATTTTCATAATAATATCTAGATGTTATTTGCCTTTTTCACTCTCATCCTCTCATGTATATACACCAGAGTTTCCCAGAGGCTACATGATGTGTGATGACATTCTTGCTCTGAATCTAAGGGACTGCATTGGGTTTCTTTTATCACTGGTGTGGTAAGAATTTTTCTTTATGCTAATTGATGTTTTAATTTTTTGTTTATTTATTGCCTCCTGGTATCTCTTGCCCATTTTCTAGAAAAGTATTTTTGCTATTGATTTATAAGTGCTCTTTACTTATTAAGTGCATTGACCTTTTCTGTCATATTTGTGGCATGTTCCCCAGTTTGTAGTTTTCCTGCTATCTTTGGCTTTTGACTTTGTGTTATGTTACATTCATGGGGCTTTTCCTTTGGTTTCTCCATTGCTTTTATGTTTCAGTAGTTCATACCTATTGTAGGATACGTTAGATACTTTCCTCTGCTTTTTTTTTTTTAAGTTTGTTTTGAGAGAGAGAGACCACATGAGCATGAGGGAGGGGCAGAGAGGGAGGGAGAGAGAGAGAATCCCAAGTAGGCTCTGAACCATCAGCGAGGTGCCCAGTGTGGGACTTGAACTCATGAACCATGAGATGATTACCTGAGCCGAAATCAAGAGTCAGATGCTTAACTGACTGTGCCACCCAGGTGACCCTACCTCTGCTTTCTTCTACTTTGTTCCTACAATAACATTCCTTTGTCTATGGACCACCATTGGCTATCTCAGAGCAGCTTGTGGGAGAACTGACACAAGCTTGTCCCCAGTTCTGGGGGTGCTGGAGCTGTAGATGCTGAGGGGAGAGGCTGATTGGAAGTTCAGTTTCTAAGGGAAAGGAAGCCCAGGTCAGAGATAGCCCCTCCTCGGCTTTGGGTTCCACGAGGCGCTAGTCTGAGTCCCTACTAAGATGGCCAAGGGGCCAACACCTGGACAGATGAGGGCAGGGTGCTGGGTCTAGAGGGGCAGGCCTGGGGGCAGGAACTGGTCAACACAGGTGCATATGGTAAACCCCCAGCCTAGATCTACAGTCTCTTAGCTTCTTCCCCTAAGGGCACCAGAAGCATGCCAGGGATAGGAAGCAGTATGCCACAGGAAAGCACTGGGCTTGGCGTCTCTTGCCTCTTTCAAGCCTTCCTGAGACCCCACAGGTCCCCTCTCCTCCTCCCACAGGCAATGGAAGCAGGAGCTGCCAAAGTTCATCAGCCCTGAGCAGCTGCCCGTGGAGTTTGGGGGGACCATGACTGATCCTGATGGCAACCCCAAGTGCCTGACCAAGGTACCCCGTGCCCAGAGGGTGAGAAGGGAGGGCTGATGGCTGGGGTCAGTGCTCACTCAGCAGCCCTCACCCACAGATCAACTATGGGAGTGAGGTGCCCAAGAGCTACTACCTGCGCAACCAGGTGAGGATGCAGTATGAGCACAAGATGACGGTGGCCCGAGGCTCCTTCGTGCAGCTGGAGAACGAAATCCTGTTCCCGGGCTGTGTGCTCAGGTAGGGATGGCGGCCACTCCACACCTGGGCCCGGCTGGGAGCGGCCCGGAGCCCCAGCGGGTGGTCATTAATAGGGCCCTGTCCCCTGCAGGTGGCAGTTCGCATCACATGGGGCAGACATCGGCTTCGGGGTTTTCCTGAAGACCAAGACGGGTGAGCGGAAGCGGGCGGGGGAGATGGTGGAGGTGCTCCCCATCCGGCGCTACAAAGCCCACCTGGTACCTGAGGACGGGAGCCTCGCCTGCCTCAAGGCTGGCATCTGTCAGTATTGGCAGCGAACAGCTCCACTAGGAGCTGGGGGGCTGGAGGCAGGCGCCTCAAGGTGCATCCAGGCTTTGCCACGTGGGGGCCCCTGGCTCCGGTGGATACAATGTATAGCCGGCTTCAGGCTCTCAGTCATGACAATGGCTCCCTGGTCTGGGTCCTGGTACAAGGATTTACACCATGGAGGATGAGGTCCTGGGTGGGTCACCCTGTCTGAATGTCTGTCTCTCAATGCAGATGTCTTGAGGTTTGATAACACTTACAGCCTAGTTCATTCCAAACACATCAACTCCACTGTGGAGGTGCTGCTCACTGACCAAACCTTTGTGAAGAAGACGGAGAGATCCTGGGCAAACCTTGTGGCTCCCACAGGCTCCCCTTTGATCTCTGGGTCCACAGTGAATTCACAGCCTTCCCTGGCCAGACCCCCTCCAACCTCCCCAGGGATGGGAATCCTACAACAGCTGCTCCCAGCCCATCTGTCACAGTGGGTCTGCGTCTTAGGACCGTGTCACTGCTGGGACCGTGTCCCGGTGGCCAGACAGCCACAGCGAAGCAACCAAAACACTCTATCCTCCTGGGACCTCAGGCTCAGTGAAAACTCTAGGCTCTTTTCTATGAGCCAATACCAAGTCATGAGTTACTGTTCTAACACTTGAGGTATAGTAAGACCAACAGATCTGGAAAGAATTGCCGTTGAAAAGATAATTTATTACTCACAGTTCCCAAGAGGAGGAGATGGAAATGCCAAGCCACAGAGAGCCACATGGAGAAATCGACAAATGGAAGAAATGTCAGGGTTCCTCATGAGGTAGAGGGGGAGAGGAACAGGGCGGGAGTTTTAGTTATGGTTTTCCCTGGAAGGAATGGGTGTGGCAGGGAAATCATTAGGATTAGCTAGTTTGCATAATGTCAGCAGGCTCTGGGGCATAGGGACTGCCCTAGGTAATAGGGTGATCAGGGCAAGGAAATAGTGTGGCCCTAAGTGCTAGAGCCAGCACTGGAGGTGGTTGGAGTGTAGGCTCTGTATTAGTTGGTTTGCATTTGAAAAGCGCAATCCTGGGTGAGTTGTTTGCTATCTCTAGGAACTGGCTATCCCTGGGAGACACAGTTCCTCCCCGGGTCAGCAAGGCCCCAGATGTCAGAGCATCAGAATATAGAAAATAGAAGACAAGGTTGATACAGTTAATACAGAAGACAAGGCAATACAGCAATCACCACTCTGAATTGAAATTCAGCCTCAGGGGCACCTGGGTGGCTCAGTGGGCTTAGCTTCCAACTTTGGCTCAGGTCATATCTCATGGTTCCTGAGTTCGGGCCCCACATAGGGCTGACTGCTGTCAACCTGTCAACGTTAGAGCCCGCTTCAGATCCTCTGTCCCCCTCTCTCTGCCCCTCCCCCACTGGCATTTTGCCCAAAATAAATAAATATTTTTAAAAAAGGAATTCAACCTTAGAGCTTTCCCCATCTAGAAAGAAATTTTGACTCATAAACTTTCCATTCCAGTGTTAGGGCATCTGAGAATGTCTTCATTGTCTGGTTCTCCATCTAAACTCTCCCTTAAGATTTTATTTTATTTTCAGTTTATGTATTTATTTTGAGAGAGCACAAGTGCACAAATAGGGGAGGGGCAGAGAGAGAGAGAGAATCGCAAGCAGGCTCTGCACTGTCAGCGCACAGCCCGACACAGGGCTCAGACTCACCAACCGTGAGATTGTGACCCAAGCTGAAGTCGGAGGCTTAACTGACTGAGCCACGCAGGCGCCCCTTCATTAAGGTTTTAGACTCAGCCTCGGACTGAGCTGATGTCAGGTCCCACGGGCGCATTAGGTTAGATCTCAACAGAGATTCTGGCCGAAGCATTCCACTACTCACACACATTGTCCCCGCTTGCTGTCAGTATGGTAGCCAGCCAAACTACTTCTTTCATTGGCCACTTGGCAAACATGGCCAAATATGGCCACCTGTGCAAATACGGAAATGTGGGCATTCAACAGGTCTTTCTTAGTGACCCCACATAGGCTCCTAGGGGTCATTGCCTTCATTTTTTTTTTTTTTTCATTGCCTTCATTTTTAAGGGCTCACCATAATCCACCCCTACTCAACAATCTGTCCCAGAATTTTGGTAGCAAGTTTACTCAGCTGATTCCTGATTGGCTGGTTCCTACCATCCTCCATGATTCTACCATGTTATCTCGCACAGACGGCACCAAGGAACTGGGGTTGGCAGGGAGGGGAGGTGGTTGAGGGAGGTTAGCTGGAGGTGCCATGTGGGCTGCAGCTTAGTGGGGGAGGGGAGGGCACTGGGGAGCCAAGGCAAGGGTCGAGGGGTTTCCCATGATCTGCCATATCCCACCCATCACCCCATCTGCTTCTAGCATCTGCCCTTGCTACAGTCTTCTTGAAACGTGGGCCGAAGGCCAGAGCCATTGGCCAGATAATGGACACGTCCACAGCTGTCCCCACCTGCCTCCTCTCCCACTGTCCCCCCATCCAAAGCCTCCACTCCAGGCTCACCCTCCCCTGCCCCAAATCTCTGTCTTTGTTCAAGCTGTCTCCTCACCTAGAAGGCCTGCCTTTCTCCCCCTGTACAAATTTTCTCTCCAGCAGGCAGTGCTGAGTCAGAGTGAGGGCATGTACTTAGTAATTTATACCTGTGAGACTCTTTCTTTTTATCATACAATCCTGGGAGCTTTGACAAACGCATACAGTCCCGTAACCACTGCCACAATCAGGACACATAGCAGCTCCATCACCCCCCAAATTCCCTCCTGCTATCCCTTTGAGAGGTTTTGGAGTGGTGGGGGTCTGGAGCTGATGGCCAAGAAAGAATTCTTGAGACATCTTTGGTGCAAAAAGGTGATTTTTATTGAAGCACAGGGACAGGATCCCTGGGCAGAAAGGGCTTCACTGGGGTTGTGAGGAGTGACTGATCACATACTATGGAGTTGGGGGAGGTAAAGGCAAAAGGGAGGCCTGTAAAAGGACTTTCATATGCTTCTAAGATAATGGAGGCTTTGTTATTGTCCCGGTAAGGTTGTTTTCCCTCTAGTAAGACATTAACATTAAGACAGTAGGCAGTTGGGGCACCTGGGTGGCTCAGTCAGTTAAGCAAGCGGCTGACTTCAGTTGAGGTCATGATCTCATGGTTTGCGAGTTGGAGTCCTGCCTTGGGCTCCAGCTAGAGTTCCAGCCTCATATCAGGCTCTCTGCCCCACACAGGGCTCTGCATGCTGACAGTGCCTGCTTGGGATTCTCTCCCTCTCTGCCCCTCCCCGACTTGTTCTCTTCCTCTGTCTCTCTCTCTCTCTCTGTCTCTCAAAATAAATAAATAAACTTAAAAAAGAGAAAGACAGTAGGGAATGCTGGAGAAATGTTATACTCTGTATATGCCTTAATTCAATGAGCAACAGGTTATAAAGAAATTTAATTTTACCTACCATTTCCTTCTTGTCTTTGTTCCCCACAACACTATGGAGGGGAGGGTGATGTTGGGGCTCCAGGAAACGGAGTCTATAGGTTTCTGGAGATAAGGCTATTGATAAGATTGCCTTTTCTTGTAATTTACTAATACATTTGTAAACTGACAGAGACTCAGGTCCTATGTGACTGTGATCTCGATCAGTTAACCATTTGTTTTCGCCTCTTAGCTTTAGGGCAGCCAGGAGTGCCTGAGGAACATCACACATATCTCATGGGGTGGGGGGAAGGGGGTGGTGTTCGCTAGCTTGTGCTTTGTCCTCAGCTTGCCTTATGTTCCCTCATCACCTTTGTGGTCAACCCCTCCCCCAGTCCAGCCCTGACAACTGCTGATCCCCTCCCCCAGCCCAGCCCTGACAACTGCTGATCTGTTCTGTAACGCTGCAGTTGACTTTTCCAAAATGCCATGCGGATGGCATCATACAGTATGTGGCCTTTTGGAGCTGGCTTTCTTCACTCGGCATACTGCCCAGAGATTCATCTGTGTTGTTGCATGTGGTTGGTTCCTTTTTGTGGCTGAGTAATATTCTGTTGTGCCGATGCACCACAGAGTGTTTATCCGTTTCCCAGTTGAAGACTAGCTGCACTTCCAGTTTGGAGCAATGACTAATGAAACTGCTAGGTGCATTTGTGTCAGGTTTTTGTGTGATCCTGTCTTCATCGATCCAGGGTAAATGCCCAGGGGTGGGATCACCGCTGAGCTGCTTGTTGGGGTATGTTTAATGTTGTAGGAAACTGGCCAACTGTTTTGCATCACTTTGCATTCCTACCAGAGTGTTTGAGTGCTCCATTTGCTCCACATCCAGGGCCTTGATATTACTAGTTATTCTGGTGTAGCTACTCTAGAAGGTACGTGGTTATGTTTCTGTGGTTTTAATTTACATTGCTAATGACTAGTGATGTTGAGCATCTTTTCGAAAATAGGGCACAGTCTGTGAGATAAGGCAGACCTAAGTTCAAGTCCTTTTTCTGGCACTTGTCTGACCTTAACCAGATCTCTCTGAGGCTGTTTCTTCACTGGAAAGTGGGGAAGCCAACAGTACTTAGAGTGGCTGCTATGAGGAGAAATGAGAGCCACAGGCACAGAGCAAGTGGGTGGGGAACAGCAGCTACTAATGGGTGCTGATAACAAGTGTTAGAGACCTACCTGCACCTGTCCCACAAGCCTTGCCCAGACAGCTTCATCTCTCCTGCTCTTCTCCCCCTGGCTAGCCCAAAAGTCCCTCTGTTATTTACCCCAGCTCTGATCTCCCAGTGTACTCCGGTGCCCTCCACCATCTCCCCTCAGCTGGCTGCTGGCGTCCTAGTGTGGCCAACCCTGACCCTGATCTCTTGCACATAGGACTCAGTGACCCCCCTTATATCTGCCCCTGAATTTTACCTTCTCACTTACCCTGTTCCTGGACTTTCTTCTCTTAATTCAGCCAATAGCTCAAAACACCTGCTCTCCTCAGGCCATTAGAGAGCCGTCCCCCATTCCCCCCTGCAGGGACTGCTTGCCAGAACCGGGGCACGTGTCTTATGTTCTCTGTGGCCCCGTCCAGCCTGGGCTGATTCAGTGCCCATTGGTTTCCACTGCCATTAGCTTGTGAACTTACACATCTTTCCATAGACTCTTTGCTCTGGGTGGTGAGTGCCCCTCCAGACCTGGGAGAATCATCCTTAGTAAATGATCTTGCATCTATTCCAACTCAACAAATTTCATGGAGTGGTAACGCAGACTGCAGCCACCCACTTGGGCTCTGGATGCTGGGCATTAGGCCTGCGAACTATCCGGCTCTCAGAACATCCCCCATTCTGGGGTCAGTGCAATCTTGGCCATGAGGCAATGACTCTGGCAGCAGGGTAAGAAGCCCCCTTGTGCAGTGCATGTCCCTCCCACCCCTGCTGCCCTGGCCAGGCCTGGGATTGTCCACTCACCCCAGGCCTCCAGGACACCACCACCCTGCAGCCATATAAGAGGCTGCTAGTGTACCTTAGGGGCAGAGAGGAAAGGAAGCCTAGAGGTCTTCTTCTGGGAGCACACATGGCCCTTGGCCAAGACCTGGGTGGGCTCCTGGCCTGAAGGACCTATTGTAGGCAGCTGAGGGTTGGCAGTACATGCAGGAGCTCCTAATGTTTCCCGTCCAAAGTTTCCACTGACCGTCTCCAGCACTGGGCCAGTGCAGGGCGTGGAGCTGTTGCTTGCTGAATGAATAAACGATGCCAAGTTCCTCCTCCTCTGCTGTGCGTAGGGCTCTGATGAATTTCTGGGATGCTCTGCTAAGAGGCTCGTCTTCTGCACCATAACCCCAGGGGCTCCTGTCACACCCATGGTCTCCTGGGCCTGGGCTTCAGGCTGTCAGCCAAAGGCAGCCTCTGTGAGCAGAAGCCCCCCATGTCCTGCAACCTGAACTCAACAAGCAATGGATGTTCGACCAGCCTCACCACCAGAACAGGCCTAGGGGCTGAGCCTTCCAGAGTTCAGGCTTCAGAAAACTAGTCCCCCTGCCAAGGACTGGGGAGGCTTTGGTGTGGCTCCACTCACAAGGCTCTTCCAAGGCCTTGATGCTCATTCTACAGCTCCTGCCTCTTCTAAAGGGTCCCTACTCATCCTTTTGTCTCTCTTTCTGTCTCCTCAATCCTGCCCTACACTTGGGCTTAACTTTCTATTCCAAAGACCCTCTTTTCCTGTCTCTCTATGCCTTCCCACTGAGCATGTCCTGTCCAGAGGAGATGGCCAGGCCCCACGGGGCCTATGTGCTGACACTTCCCAGATGGGACATCTGGGGTTGGGGAGAGCAGGGACTCCAGAGTCCTGGGCTCTTTGTGCTTCTGCCTTTAAGAAAAAAAAAATTGTGTTCCTCAAAATTAAAAAAAAAAATTTTAATGTTTGTTTATTTTTGAGAGAGACCGAGAGACAGAGAGACAGAGAGTGAGTGGAGGAGGGACAGAGAAAGAAGGAGACACAAAATCCAAAATGAGCACCAGGCTCTGAGCTGTCAGCACAGAGCCTGATGCAGGGCTCAAACCCATAGACTGTGAGATCATGACCTGAGCCAAAGTTGGCTGCTTAACCGACTGAGCCACCCAGGCGCCCCTGTGTTCATCAAAATTTAAACATAGAATTGTCATATGACCTAGCAATTCTACTCCTAGGTAGATACCCACAACACTTGAAAAACAGGGGTTCAGGGGCGCCTGGGTGGCTCAGTCGGTTAAGCATCTGACTTCAGTTCAGGTCACAATCTCATGGTTCGTGAGTTTGAGCCTTGCATTGGGCTCTGCTGACAGCTCAGAGCCTGGAGCCTGCTTTGGATTCTGTGTCTCCCTTTCTCTCTGCCCCGCCCTTGCTACTGCTCTGTCTCTCTCACTCTCTCAAAAATAGATAAACATTTAAAAAATTGTTTTAGAAAAACAGGGGTTCAAACAAAGACTTGTACACCCAGGTTCACAGCAGCACTATTCACAATAGCTAAAAGGTAAAAACAACCAAGAGTCCATCAATAGATGAATGGATAAATACAATGGGTATATCTACACAATAGAATAGTATTCATTCATAAAAAGGAATGAAGTACTGATACACATTATAACATGGATGACCCCTGAAAACATTGTGCTAAGTGAACAAAGCCACACACAAAAGATCACATATTGTATGATGCATTGAATGTGAATTATCCAGAATAGGTAAATCCAGAGACAGAAAGCATATTGGTGGTTGCCAGAAGCTGGGGAAAGGTGGGAAATGGGCAGTGATTGTTTAATGGGGGTTCTCCACACCTGGGTGGCTCAGTCAGTTAAACATCCGACTTCGGCTCAGGTCATGATCTCACGGTTTGTGGGTTCAAGCCCCGCGTCAGGTTCTGTACTGACAGCTCAGAGCCTAGAGCCTGTTTAGGATTCTGTCTCCCTCTCTCTCTGCCCCTCCCCAGTTGTGCTTGCTCTCTCTCTCTCTCTCTCAAAAATAAATAAACATTAAAAAAATTTAATAGAGTTTCTCCTTTTGGGTTGATGGAATGTTTTGGAACTAGGTAGAGGTAGTGGTTGGACAACATTTTGACAAATAATGCCACTGAATGGCACACTTTAAATTAGTTAATTTTATGTTATGCAAATTTTACTCCAATAAGAAATTTTTTAAAAATAACATTTGTGGGGGCACCTGGTTGGCTCAGTGGGTAGAGCATGTGACTCTTGATCTCAGGGTTGTGAGTTTGAGCCCCACATTGGGAGAGAGTTTACTCAAAAAACAATAAGTAAATAAAAATAAAATAACACTTGTGGATTCCTTCATCTCAAATATATAAGCAATACACATGCAAAGAAATAAAATCCATGGGAGATACGAGTTGGCCACATAGTCATGGAAAAATAAAGAACTACATAAAGAACAGAAGGGCTGACCAACTTTATAAAGTCAGACTTTATAATAGGTGAGAAGGGGGTCAAAGAAGGGGCCACACACAATAACCAAGAAGAAGGATGCGTCAATAGTATGTTCCAAGACTGTGCGGTCCAATACAGTGGTAATCAGCCATGATTTAAATTTAAACAACTAAAATAAAAAATTCAGTTCTTCAGTTCATTAGCCATATTTCAAGGACTCGGTAGCCACATGTGGTTAGTGGCTGCTGCAAAGACTTTATCCTTGACCAAGTTCAGCATGGCTTCTAGCTGCTTGTGCCCATGTTCCTAGGATTGCCCCAATTCCCTTAAAATGCCCACTGACAAGCTTGCAATTATAAATCCTTTCTCTACCCCTGTGAGAGGTAAATCATCTACCACCCAAAACTATTGCATCAAGGACCTGAAAGCCATCTCTTTCAAAGTCAAACATTCAAGAAGATGACTTTTGATCCTGCTCCCAGTTCCTGTGGGAGGGTAAAAGCCTAAGTTGGGGGGTGGGAGTGAATGGGAGGGAGGATGCTTACTCCAATTAGCACCACTACCTCCCTAAAAATACAAGAATTTTGTTTGCCTTAACTAGTTAGTGTCTGGCTTTGTTGCTCCTTGGCATTACCAAGTTAGACGGCGTGGACATAGGACATGTCCATCATTGGGGAAAATTCTATTGGGCAGTACTATATAACATGATGACATCATGAAATCTTCCCAAGGGAGGGGGGGCCCCTGAGCCAAACTGATCCTTTATCTCCTTGGAGAGGACACCTCCAAATAGCTCAACCAATGAAGCAGAATATTTAAAAAGCAAATCAGACCAATGATTCATAATAACAGAAAAGCATAAAAAGCCATTTTGGAGAAAGGAAGGGCACTTTAAGTTGTAAACAAACAAGTGAACCGTGTGTAAAAGGTGTGAACTTTAAGTCTGACTGAGGTAAAAAGTAAAGTTTATAGACAGTCAATTCAGTCTGGCTTTAATCCCCTTGGGAGAAAACCCCAGATTCCGTGCTCCCCTAGTCCAGTTAATTGGCCTGTAACTCAGAACTGTGACACCAAGAAGTATTTACATTTTCACTTGGGCCTATTCAAATTACAACTCCAACAAAATAATTAAAGTGTAACATTGAAATTCAGCAGAGATGTCAAATTATAGAGCTGTAATCCTGTGGTTATGTTGTAGGAAGGTATGAAAGAAGTATAGAAATAACCAATAAACAAATGAAGTTCAAGTGGAATATTTAGGAACAAGCTTAAGTATTATTGTAGCAATTTTGAGAATCATTGGATTTCTGCCTTTGCTGTTCAAAGTATTTGAAGTGCTCAAAATTACCACTTGTAATGAGTTGGTAATTTACAGGTAGAGTATAACTCCCACAGACCAGTCAGGCACTGAGCAACTTTCAGCCTTCATATTCCCCAAGCAAGTTTGCCAACAGGGTGCCGGTTTGGGATAGAGGTGAGACTCTGACCTGTCCCTGATCACTGTTTGCTCTCTGTTTCCTCTCCCACATCCACCATGAATTTATGCAATAGCCTCCTGACCAGTTTCCTGCTCTGAACATCTGCTCTGTCATTCTTCACTTGGGCCCAGGGTTATCTTCCTGGCACAGGGAGAATCATCAGTTTCTGCCTCTAAAGCTATCACTTTCTTTTTTCCTTCCTTCCTTCCTTCCTTCCTTCCTTCCTTCCTTCCTTCCTTTCTTTCTTCAGAGTGGGGCAGAGGGAGAGGGAGAGAGACAATCTTTTCCTTTTAGTATTTATTTATTTTGGGGAGAGTGCAAGCAGGGGAGGGGCAGAAAGAGGAGGAGAGATGATCCAAAGTGGGCTCTGTGCTGACACACTGATAGCAGTGAGCCTGATGTGGGGCTCAAACTCATGAACTGAGAGATCATGACCCGAACCAAAGTTGGACGCTCAACCGAGCCACCCAGGTGCCCTGGGAGAGAGAGAATCTTGGGCTCCTTGCCCAGCACAGAGCCTGATGCAGGACTTGATTTCATAACCATGAGATCATAACCTGAGCCAAAATCAAGAGCCACCCAGGGACCCCTCTAAACTTTCAAAGGCTCCCCACCAACGACAAGGCATGGCCCAAAGTCCCCAGCATGGCCTGAAGTTCTTTCATGACCTGACCTCAATCTTTTTGAAGTCCCTGCCCTCATGGCCCCTCTCCCCTCTCTTACCTCTATGAGTTTCTTCGTCTCTACCCAGAATGTCTTCTTCCCGTTCCCACCTTAGAGGCCCAGCCCAAAGACCATCTCTTCTGGGGGACATTTCAGGACCCCCCTAGTGCAGAGTTCTTGCTTATGTCTTTACTAAAACAATCTATCTTCAGGGATCCAAGACAGGTAGTGTTTAAAGATCCAGGCCTTGGGTACAGACAAATAAGGGTTCAAATCCTAGCTCTGGGTCTTACTAGCCTCTCAGTTGCTGCCCATGTAAATGAGCACATGGGTCCAATGGTGAGCACAACAAATATGGCCTGTGCCTTCATGGGGCTGACAGTTAAGGGGGTGAGTCAAATAGTCGAACCAAGGAATGTCTAATGAGAACAATATTCTGGAATAGAGGATCACGGTTCTGTCTGAGCATTTAACTGGGGATCAGAGAAGTTGAGGCAGCACTAATGAGGCAGTGCAGGAAGAGGAGGCAAGGAAAGAGTATTCAAGTTGAGAGAATGGCGTGTGCAAAGGCCCTATGGCAGGAGAGAGCAGCAAGGGGAGAGAGAGATAGCTCTATACACTCCCTACCTGATGTTCTGTGGCTTGGGAAAGGCCAGAGACCTCCTGGCTTTTGTGAGGGAAGAAAGATAGAAATGCAGTTGTGGTCCCAGACCCCTAACCCATGTTTTTCCTCCCTGGTCCCAGGTCTTTAGGGTTGTTGGTCAGGCTCCCACTGCCCACCCCTCCCTCTCCCAGACCCTTGTGACTACCCCCCTTATTAGAGTTAGAGCGTAGAGGATATGTGGCCACACCAGACCCCACCTTTTCCTGGGGTCATCCTGAGTTGGTGGTGGGAGCCAACAGAACTCTCCCCCAGCTGCTGTAAAGCCTAATCTCCACTTCCCAAGCAGGCTCAAGCATGAGGCCACACCTGCCCTGGGCATCTGTGTCAGGTAGATACTCCTTTCCAAACTCTGCACCTAGGGTAACCCAAGCCACATCCTACATATTTGGAGAGACATTCAGTGGCATCTGTCCAGCCAACAGGTCTGAAGGGTAGGACTGATTTAGCCATGATGTGGAGGGGCAGAGCAGGCAGGGGCTCCTGCAAAGAATGATCCCACTCCAACAACAGAGATGCCATTCACTCCCACAGAACTTCCTTCAGTTGGTAGATTTCAGGCTTGAATTAGGACTGCAAGCAGAGCACTTATGGCCCCTGAGAGATGCCAGGAGTTTCCAGAGCACCCAGAAGGTGGGTGGGAGAGGAAGTGCAGTGAGTGGTCAGGAGGTGTGGGATTCGGGTTACATACCATGATGATACCATCATTGTGGTTTAGCTTCTCAGCCCATGGGTCAGGGGGGACCAAGGGAATGAGCTTGAGAAGGCAGGGGGAGACAGGCACACCATGGAAGAGGGGAATTATCTGTCCCTCAAAGCACTGGAACCCAGATGGTTAGAATGAAAGTCCTCCAGGGCGTCTGGATGGCTAAGTGGGTTCAGTGTCTGACTCTTGATTTCGGGTCATGATCTCACGGTTTGGGGGTTCCAGCCCCAAGTCCGGCTCGGCACTGTCAGTGCGAAGCCTGCTTGGGATTGTCTCTCTGCCCCTCCCCTGCTCTCTCTCTCTCTAAGTAAATAAATAAACTTAAATATATTATATATGAATAAAGAATATGAAAATTCTTTAAAAAAAAAAAAAGAATGAAAGTGCTCCACAACCAGCCAGTAGATGACGTTTGAGGAGGTGGCATAGTGCTACAGGGTCAGGGGGAGGACATCTGCCCCTGTTAGCATGACAGGACTTGAGGGTAACCTGGAAGCATGGAGCTCGGCAGGCAGAAGGACACGACATGGGCGATGAGTGCCTGGACCGGCACCAGCCTGCCTGGCTTTGCTGCTTGCTGGCTCTGAGACCTCAGAGGCTCCTTGAGCTTCAGTTTCCTGGTCCCTAAGGGGGGTGATCACAGTGCCAATCTCAGAATGTGCCAGGAGGACTACATGAACCAACCCCGCACTGTTCAAGAAGGCAACCACTAACCACCTGTGGTAGTTTGCTAGGATCGCCCTAATAAAGCACCCCAAACTGAGTGGCTTATGCAACAAAATTTATTCTCTCACAGTTCTGGAGGCTGCAAGTCCAAGATTAAAATGTCAGCAGGCTTCATTCCTTCTGAGGGCTGAGGGAGAATCTGTTCCCTGCATCTCCCCTGGCTTCTGATGGTTTCCCCACAATCTTTGGCATTTCTTGGCTTGTAGAAGCATCACCCCAATCTCTGTCTTCACCCTCACATGGTATTCTCCCCGTGGGCATGTCAGTATCCAAATTTCCCCTCCTGTTAAGGACACCAGTCACAGTGAAATAGGGGCCCATCCTTCTCCAGTATGACCTCATCTAAACTAATTACATATGCAATGACCCTGTTTCCAGGTAAGGCCACATTCTGAGATACTGAGGATTAGGGCTTCGGCATACGAATTCGGGAGGGGACACAATTCAATCTAAAACACCACATGTGGCTCATTGAGCGTTTGAAATGTGGCTGGTCAGAGTTGAAATGAAATACTACATACTAAGCTGAAATACTAAATACACACTGTATTTCAGAGGCTTTGTACAAAAAAAAATGCAAGATATCTCACTATTTATTTTTTAATGAGATAATTATCTTCTTTATGGATCGTGTTTACAGGTGACAAAATGATAATATTTTGGCTACCCTGTGTTAAATAAAGCATTATTAAAATTAGATTTTTTTAACATGGCTGCTAGAGAATTTGAAGTTACCTTTGTGAGGGTGTCTGGGTGGCTCAGTCGGTTAAGCGTCCCACTCTTGATTTTGGCTCAGGTCACCATCTCATGATTGTGAGATTGAGCCCCGAGAAGGACTCTGCACTGGGTGTGGACACTGCTTAAGATTTTCTCTCTCTGTCTCTCCCCCCACCCTTCTCTCCCTCAAATAAATTAAAAAAAAAAAATTAAAGTTACTCATGTGGCTTTCATTATTTATCTACTGGACAGTACTGAACTAATATTTACAAAGCCCTTGGAACAGGCCCGGCCCAAGGGAAATGCCTATAAATGCTGTTAAGTAAAGGCTTCTCTTTGGAGGTGACTTGTTACTTGTGGCATTTTAAAAATACGACTTTCCCCACTTCTCGGAGACTGGGAAAAGTTGGGAACATATTCCTTGCCTGGACTTCCTTTTATTGAATGGATTTTGTTGTCTATTCTGGAAGCATATGGCATATATAACGTGGTCTCATCTTTGGCAAATTGTTCCATGGTATTTTTTTTTCTGTGTCATTATAAACTCTTCATCAACCACATTAAGCACTGTGGTTTCTGGAAAAATTGTTTCCAATTTTCCTATTAACAATGCACACATAACTTTAAGTTGAAAATCCTTTCTGTTGGGCACCTGGGTGGCTCAGTCGTTTAAGCGTCTGACTTCAGCTCAGGTCATGATCTCACAGTTTGTGGGTTCGAGCCCCATGTCGGGCTCTGGGCAGACAGCCCAGCGCCTGGAGCCTGCTTCAGATTCTGTCTCCCTCTCTCTCTGCCCCTCCCCCACTCTCTGTCTCTTTGTCTCTCAAAAATAAACAAACATTAAAAAAAAACTTTAAAAAAAAATCCTTTCTGTTAGTTAGGATTGTTATTGGACAAAGTGGTAAACTATTGAAGGATCCAATGCATATTGTCAGGTCGTTTTCTAGAAAAGGTGAATTAATTACCAGTCCTGCCAGCAATGTATACATATCTCCATTTCACCAGCTTCTTCCTTTATTTATTTTTTTTTAATTTAATGTTTATTTATTTTTTAGAGAGAGAGAGAGAGAGTGAGCGGGGAATGGGCAGAGAGAGAAGGAGACACAGAATCCGAAGCAGGCTCCAGGCTCCAAGTTGTCAGCACAGAACCTGGCCAGGGCTTGAACCCACGAACCGTGAGATCATGACCTGAGCTGAAGTCCAGAACTTAACCAACCGAGCCACCCACGTGCCCCCAGTTTCTTCCTTTATTTTCAGATTATTTAAAAAAAAGATGGGGGTGTGTGTGTGTGTATGTGTGTGTGTGTGTGTGTGTGTGGTTTGGTTTGTTCTGAGGCTGATTTAGCCAGGGGAAAAAAAGTATCTCATTGCTTGTATACCCATTTCTTTGATGACCTGGAATTTGAGCATTTATCCATTGGATTATTTCCCCTGTGCATTTCCTCTTCTGACAGTGTGTTGAGTCCTTTGTCCATTTCTTAGTGCCTTACTATTTTTTCTTATTAATTTACATGCATTCTTTATAAAAATATCAATTTTTGTATATTATTTTTACAAATTCACATTAGCAAATGCTGACTTAGTTGTGTGTCTTGTTTAACAGATTTTTGCATTTTTATGTAGTCAAATCGACTGTCCCCTTTGTGATTTCTGTCATTGCTTTTAAATTAAAAAAAAATGTTTATTTATTACTTTGAGAGAAAGAGAAAGACAGCATGAGCAGGGGAGGGGCAGAGAGAGAGACACAGACACATAATCCAAAGCAGGCTCCAGGCTCTGGGCTGTCAGCACAGAAGCTGAAGCAGGGCTCAAACCCACAAACTGTGAGATCATGACCTGAGCCAAAGCCGGCCACTTAACCACCTGAGCCACCCTGGCACCCCTGTCATTGCTTTTAAACAAAGACCATGCCCTTCCAGAGATGGGCTGTCAGTTTCACTTTCTTTTAGCATTTTACAATGTTGTTTTTTTCTATTTGAGCGGAGAGGGAAGGACAGAGAGAGAGAGAGAGAGAGAGAGAGAGAGAGAGAGAATCCCAAGCAGGCTCCATGCTCAGCACAGAGCCCACAATGGGGCTCAATCCCACCACCCTGAGATCATGACTTGAGCCAAAATCATGAGTCAGACGCTCAACTGATTAAGCCACCCAGGCTACAATTTTTTTTTTTAATTAAGATTTTAAATCCCTCTAGGAGAGTGCTGTCCAAATGAAATAGAATGCAAATCACAAATGTGAGCCACACATGCAATTGAAATTTTTCTGGTATAGCCACATTTTTTTAAAAAGTAAAAAGAAAAGAGCACAGAGGATTTTTAGTGAAAATAGTAAAAGTATTCTGTATGATACCACAATGGTAAATATATGTCACTACATATTTGTCCAAACCCACAGAATGTACAGCACCAGAAGTAAGCCCTAATGTAAACTGTGGACTTTGGGTGATAATGATGTGTCAGTATAGGCTTATCAGTTGTAACAAATGTCCCACCCTGGTAGAGACTGTCCATAGTGGCAGGGGCTGTGCGTGTGGTGGGGAGAACAGAATATATGAGACGTCTCTATACTTTCCACTCAATTTTGCTGTAAATCTAAAACTGCCCTAAAAAATAAAACTTATTCATTTAAAAAAATTCTAAATTATAAAAAATATTTTAAAGAAACAGATGAAATCAATTTTAATAATATATCTTATTTATCCCAGTATTTCAAAAAAAGTATTCCAATATTATAATCAATGTAAGAAATTAATTAATGAAATCTTTCATTCTGGGGGTGTTAAGTCTTCACAATTTAACGTGTATTTTACACTTACGGCACATCTCTATTCCGCGAGAGTGACGAGCCAAGGTCCCAATACTTAACAGCCCCATGTGGCTCATGGCAACCAGATTGGTCAGTACAGGTCTAGAACTTGGTTCAGCCTCCAGGGAGGGCAGAGGGAGAAAGGTTCTGGTGGCTTGATTTACCTCCTCCTTCAGTTTCCACCTGCTCCTCTCTTGAAAATTCCTGCCCAGCCAAGCTGTTTTCTCACCTTTTCCATGACCTCTGCCTGGTTCCTGGATGCCATCCTGGCCACCTGTGTCAGCCGCCTCCCACCCTTGGCCTCCTGACTCCTCCATCACTCCACCTGGGGCTTCCAGCCATCCACTGCCACCTCCCATTCCCCAGCTTTCAGGCTGTAGATCTTACCCAGGAGCTCACCAGCGTGGGGCCGTCCCAGAATTTCCACCTCTGCAGCTCCCTGCTCTGGTGAAAGCATCAATAATAATAATGATGATACAATATTCCTAACATTGCACACTGACTGGTGGTGCAATGCCAGGCTAACCCCTGGTGGATCATCTTATCTAATCCTCCTGACCATCTTGAAGTCTGGAACCATTTGGCACATAAAGACTTCTATCAGCCAGTGAACACAGACAGGGCCCAGCCTGTGTTCAAGGCCAGGGGAGGGAGGATGGCGTCCCTCAGGGCAGAAGGTCCTGGGGATCACCTAGAGCGTTGAGCCAGGTTTATAGAAGGTCCCTCCATATTGCGGGGGGTGGGGGGGTGGGGGGTGGGGAAGGATCTAGGTGTGTTCCCCAGAACTTGCCCACATGTCCTTTATGCCCGCCCCCCTTCCCCTACCACGCAGGAACCTGTGGAAGCCTTGGGATGAGGACGCCTGGAGGTGGTGACACCTACAGCCCTCCCCTGGAGTCTGCGCTCTGGGAACCCTCTGGAGCCGGTCACCTCCCAGCCCCGGGTAGGGTGAGTCCTGGCCACCGCCGCCAAACAACCCGAGGGGAGGGGAGAACTGGGCGGGGCGGGGCAGGGCTGGTCCTCTCCCGTCGGGGCGGGACCAACATCTGATCGGCGGTGCAAAACCAGGCGGCGGCGAGGCCAGGCTGCGGGCCGAAGACTCCAGACACACCAGCGCCCCGCGACCCCCTGCACCCACGGGCACCATGAGCGGCCGAGTCGGGGACCTGAGCCCCCAGCAGCAGGAGGCGCTGGCCAGGGTGAGGGGCTTCGCGGGCGGGAAGGCTTCGGGAGGGGGCGAGCTGCCTGACGCTGCCCACCAGGTCTGGAACCCCCGTTGTTCCAGAAAAGGGACTCAAGAGAGCGCCCGCCCCCTTCGGGACGCAGTTGCTGATGCGGCCTTATGCGGGACAGCACACTTGAGCCCTTCCCTGGGCTACCCGCGCGGGGGTATCCGGCTTTGCACTCCTGCCCTCTCCGGACCCCCGGGCTTTGGCCCTTGTCCCCTGGTTGTGGGGGTAGGGTGGTGCTGCCATTCCTCTGGGCAGTCTCGGGCAGACAGACTAGCAGATCTCCTGCCGGAATTGCAACATTTGTTAGGTTTCTTTTTGTGCCTTTCTGGCTCCCCGGGGGTCCAAGGCTTCTTCCTATTGTCAATGTTTTCATTAAACAGGAATAGGCCAGCTTTGGTGACAGTCCTGCAGGCTGCCTCTGAGAGTGTCACCCCACGGGGAAAGAGGAGCATATTCAGGTCTTAGGTGCCACAGCATTAATTTGGTTTGCAGATGGCAAGACCTAGAAACTGTGACTTCGGGTTAGGGGAGTGAGGGTTACAGGCCTGGCTTACACTTTGGACAGCTTCAGACTTGTGGAGAATAGTTTCTTTTGTGACTCCCACCCTGGGAAGGGTCCTCCAGGGAAGAATGAGGATCCCTGATGAAGGAGGGGAATCCTGGGTGAATTCCTAGCAAAGTAAAGAAGGGTCCCAGGTGAAGAGTGGGGTCCCTGAGTGAATTGCCAGGTCAAGGAGGAGGTGCCAGGAGCTGAGGGTCCTGAGCTGAAGGAGGTGTCCCCAGGTGAAGGAGGAGGGGGAGTCCCCTGGTTAGCCCTCTCCCTCCCCACTGGCAATGACCTCAAGGAAGCCCCAGCCACTAGGTTCATGGGAAGGGCTGGGCACCTGGACTTGGGGGTGAATTATGATGGTGATGCTTGTGGGTCAAAGAGCTTTAAGTAATGTAAAACGAGTTTATTCTTATTTTATCCATCACTTAAAAGAAATGAATGGTAGTTGTTTTAAAATTTAGGGAAAAGGGAAAAGTAGGATAAAGAAGAAGTCACCCATGGTCCCAGAGGTCTAGACAACCATGCCTAGGAGCGTTTCCTTCCAGCTTTTTCTGAAGCCTGGTTTTTACCACCTTTGGTCGCAACTGCCAGAGGCTACTTTCTCCCTATGGCATCTTTGTTAAGATAGTGTTTTCTTTAAGTTACTCGAGACCCTCTCCAGCACCTGCTTAGTGGCTTTCTCTCTTACTTGATGTGCTTTCCAAAGATGGAGTGGCATTGGGATTGGAAACTGTGGAGTCCTCCTAGCCTTGCAGCTCCCCCACTCTGTCCCTGGGGAAGACCCTCCACCGCCAGCCTCACTGTCCTCATCCACAAAGCAGGGATGTGACATTTGCTCCTCTTGCCCTAGGGCACATCCTGAGGTTCAAAGGAGGGACTCTGGTAATCTGGAAGGGCGGAGGGGTGCAGAGTTACTGTTTCTCCATTATTGTTACTGCCTTCGCTCCCACTAAAAAACCTCCTCGAAGCCCAGAGGTTGCAGTTGATCAATGTGCAAGAACCTCCATTCCAGGAGCCTGGGGGTGGACTGGGGGTTATGATAGCACGTGCTGTCATTCATGTGACTGGTTAACACTGGAGATGTTTAATCCTATTATTCGCTTTTAATTATGTGAGCAATACATGAATACATTCTTATTTGAAACATCATCCATGAAGCTAAAGGAGGTTTGGTGGATGGCTGTCCAGCTAGCTTCCTGTGGCGTTGCTAGCATTGGCTTCTAATCCCAAATTCCCATGCACGGGTCCCCCTGCAAACCCGCTCCTCCAGGACTTGCCTTCAGCTCCCTTAGTCCCCATGGAAGTGAGGTCTCTTCTCCGTCCCAGACCTGAGCCTCAGTCCCGTGCCCAAACTTTCAGTGGCTTCCCCAAACTTTGTCGGTAGGAAGAAGCTCTGGCAGCAGGTCAGCCCCCCTCTTTCTCCAGCCTCCATGGCACCTGATGAGGCATCCCTGGCTTCTATTTCAGTTCCTCCCTGCTGACCTTTGCCTGGGGTTGTTTCCACAAAGACTCCACTGTCCAGAGCTCCGGGCAGCCCAAGTTTGCTGAGTGCCCACATTTTTTTGGCACCTGTTGCAAGCCAGGACTGACACTAAGTGCTTTACCTGTGCACACTCCTTTGATTAGCACAAGTTTATCTTTATCTCCACTTCACAGATGAGGAAATTGAGGCTCGGAGTGGTTAAGTAACTTGCTTCCAAATTTAGACCCTCGAGATACGGTATATCGAGGGCAAGGTTCCTACGATGTTCTGGTTTGCTCACATCAGCTTTTCCAGGGATCTTTCTGAAAATAAGGATGGCAGGGCTCTACCTCAGACCTCTAGAATGAGGATCTTGGGGAGGTGTAGAACCTTCAAAGTTTGAGAAGGACCCAACTCTTCCTGCCATGGTGGGCTGAGGGGTGCCCCATTCTCAGGTGGCAAAAAGGTCCAGGCAGCTGCTGTTAGCTGTGCAGGGTCCCCCACCCTGCAGGGTCCCTGGACAGGACTGACTGGCAGACTGAGTTTGGGAAGGGTCAGGGATGGGGTGGGGAGCACAGGGGTCATGGGAGCCCCTTTGACCATTGTATCTCCCCCTCAGTTCCAGGACAACCTCCAGGACCTGCTGCCCACCCTGCCCAATGCTGACGAATACTTCCTCCTGCGCTGGCTCCGAGGTGAGGCTGGCAGCGTCAGGGGGCAGAGAGGGAGAGAGGGCAGAAGGGTTTCAGGAAAGTGGGTGGGGCTTTGGGAGACAGTGGAGAACGTAGGCTCTGGAATCAGCCTGCTTTGGACTGGAGTCTGAGCTCCCCTCCAAATCAACATGGCATAAAAAACCCATTGAGCCTCAGTTTCTTCATCTGTAAAGTGGGGATGGGGCTACCTTCCCAAGGGTTGTTGTCAGTGTCAAATGCCAGGCACTGGGTGGGCATATGGTCCAGGTGAGGTTAGAGTTCACACCTGGGAAGTTCTCAGGATGACTGGCCTGGCCAGGCCTTTGAGTCTGATAACCCTGAATATACTCTGCACTGCTTGCCTTTGGGTCTGTCTCCAGTTCCTTGAAGACAGGGCTGTGTCATCCCCCTGGGGAACCTGGAAACTGAGCAGGTGCCCGGCAAACACTTCAGGAAGTCGATGCAGTTAAAGGTAGAGAAGCAGTTTCTTCTAGGAATTGCCACAGTTGTGGTGTAAAATTAGAATAACAGGTGTAAAATTAGAATAACAGAAACCTTAGGGAAAAATTTGTTTCAACTCAACACACCCCATGGGATGGATTTTGAACTTGAAATGGGAGAGAAGTCAGAAGCCGGGCTGGAAAGTGCACACACAGTGTGGTGATAATAACCAGCCTTGGACTCAGGCACACATGCTATTGAATCCCAGCTCTGCCCCTTGCTAGCAGTGTGCCTATGGCAATTACCCACTGTGTCTCAGCCTTACTTTTCTCTTCTGGGTAATGGGTGTAAAACTTCTTCCCACCTTCAAGACGCTGTGAGTCAGATATTGAGGTCAGGGGCGTGCACAGCGCCTGCACAGAGGAAACCCTCCCTCCCTCCTGTTCTGTTCTGTTTGGTTACTTTTTAAAATTACCATTTTCTACAAACTTTTTTTTTTTAAGGTTGGTTTGGATTTACAGAAGTGTTGTGAAGATAGTACAGGAAGCCCCCATATACGCTGCACCCAGTTTCCCCTGTCAACATTTTTCATTCCTATGGTTCATTTGTTACAATTAATGAGCCAATATTTTTTTAATGTTTTTATTTCATTTTTGAGAAAGAGACAGAGTGTGAGCAGGGGAGGGGCAGAGAGAGAGGGAGACACAGAATCTGAAGCAGGCTCCAGGCTCTGAGCTGTCAGCCCAGAGCCTGATGCGGGGCTTGAACCCATGGGCTGTGAGATCGTGACCTGAGCTGACATCGGACACTTAACTGACTGAGCCACCCAGGTGCCCCTTAATGAACCAATATTGATACGTGACTATTAACTAAAATCTCTACTTTATTTAGATTTCCTGAGTTTTTCTGTTCCAGGATCCCACCTAGGATGCCACATTAAACTTGTTAGGCGCTCTCGGCTGTGGCAATTTCTATTCTGTTTTTGACAAGTTATGTCCATGTCATTCTCTTGGGCTAAAGAAGGAGTGAGGACAGTAGATTCCTTTTTTTTAAGTAAAAAAAAAAAACAACTCATTGAGAATCTCTGGGATGATAGTTATCGCCTCCCGACCTACAGGGAGGAACCAACATTGTAGGAAATCGCTCAGAAATCACACAATCCCAACATCTCTGGCTAACACAGGAAGAAGAAAAATCATTTCTCTGAAAATTGGTCAGGCTTTGTTCATCCAAGAAGGGTTGGGAGGACAGATGCAAAAGGGACCATCACATGATACTGGGGGCGAGATGGGGGTATGTTGGACCCCAAGCTAGCTTCAAAAACCAGGGGAGAAATAGACCCACTTCTTCTCTGGGGGTGGAGTTCCTGGTCACCAAGGGAGTTTCTTACCTTGATGAGGCTGTCGCTGCCCCAGGGAAAACTTTCATTCTGTAGGTTCAAGACAAGGTTGTCAGCAGTGAGATAGATTATGGTTCTGTGATGTGGCAATTGTCTTGGAGATGTTCTGGGCTGCCTGGATCTTGTGAAGTTTGATATAGCAGGGTTCTTGCTAGGGCTTCTCCAAAGTGAGCAGGGTGGGGTTAAGGGTTCACACAAGGCCCGGTCTCAACGCCTGACCCCATCCTTACTCCTCTAGCCCTTCTCTGGGCTGTCAGATCCAAGGTGGTGCTCAGATGGCTCGTGCCTAGTCCCACCTTGGCCCCCAGACAGTAGATTTCTTGAAGCCCCTTGATACAGCATCAGACCTCTCTCCTCCTTTGGAGTCTTTCTGGGGTTAAAAACCAACTTTTCAGGTACCTGGTGTGTCCTTGAGAAAGGAGTGAAGTCACAGACCCTGTAGGCTGCTGGGTCACGGGAAAGGAAAAGGACCTAAGGAAAAGGACACCTAAGGACACCAGGTGTCCTGATGCCTCCCATTGTCTGTTGTGGCAGACCTGCTGATGTGGCCCTGTCCCCTTCAACTTCACCTCTGTAGCCACTTCCTGCCTCACTAGCTCAAGACCCAGGCAACAGGGAGAGTGATCACTGGGACTGAACTTGGAACCTTCCCCCTCAGTCCAGACACAGAGAACCCTCTCTCTGAAGTCGCTTCCCTTTGTTTTCTTTATCTCCATTCCATGACTGTGTCCATCTCTCCCAGTCAGATGCCAGCCCCATGAGGGCAGGGACTGTGCCTGCCACATACCTCCAGCCTGACACATAGTAGGTGCTACTAAAAAAGTTGTGAGGGTCCATCAACAGCACCCAAACCACTTTCTATAGAACAAGAAAACACCCTGGTTCTCTGTAAAAAAATCTATAGACACCACAGAGATTTTTTAAAAAGCTAATAAATATTAAAGGGGCACCTGGGTGGCTCACTTGGTTAAATGTCCGACTTCGGCTCAGGTCAGGATCTCGCAGTTCGTGAGTTCGAGCCCTGCATTGGACTCTGTGCTGACAACTCAGAGCCTGGAGCCTGCTTTGGATTCTGTGTCTCCCTCTCTCTCTGCCCCTCCCCCACTCATGCTCGCTCTCTCTCTCTCTCTCTCTCTCTCTCTCTCTGAAAAATAAATAAACGTTAAAAAAAAGTTTAAAAATAAAAAAGTAAAAAAAAGTAAAAAGCCAATAAATATTAAAGACACGTAAGTGGTACTAAAAAGCTTCCCTCCTTCCAAAACTCAGACCCCAATGGCTTTACAGGTGAATTTTTCCAAAGTTTTAAGACTAGCTAATACCTACTTTTATAAATTGCTTGAGTTGCTTTAAAATATATAAAAAATTGAAAGTTGGGACACATGGGTGGCTCAGTCAGTTAAGCCTCCAACTCTTAATTTTGGCTCAGGTCATGATCTCACAGTTGTGAGATCAAGACCTGCATGGGGCTCTATGCTGGGTGGTGGAGTCTGCTTAAGATTCTCTCCTTTCTCTCTCTCTCTCTCTCTCTCTCTCTCTCTCTCTCTCTCTCTCCTTCTGTTCCTCCCCTGCTCGCATGCACTCTCTCTCTCTCTCTCTCAAAAAAAAAAAAAAAAAAAGTGAAAGTTACTTTATGAGGCTTGAGTAAGTTTGATTCCAAAATGAGATCAGGACAATAAAAGACAATTCTAGGCTTGTTTCACTTATTAATGTAGATATAAGGAAATCTGAGTAAAACATTACATAATAGAATCCAACAGGGTATTAAAATTACACAGCATGGTGAAGGGGAGTTTATCTTAGGTATGCAGGAAGAATTCAACTTTAGAGAATCTATCAGTGTCATTGCACACATTAATAGAATTAAAAATGAGAATGATGTGGCTATCTTAATGCAGGAAAAACATTTGAAAAGGTTCAAATCCTATTTATAATATAAAAACAAAATAAAAGTCTTACCAAACTAGAAATAGAAGGGAATTTCCTTGGCTTGGCTTGGTAATGCTCATGTAGCAAAAATCTTACAATACATGTTATGCTTAAGTAGAAGGTTTAGATTCATTTTCTTTAAAATCAGGAACAAGGAGGCACACCTGGGTGGCTCAGTCGGTTTAGCATCCAGATTCAGCTCAGGTCATGATCTCATGGTTTGTGGGTTTAAGCCTCACATTGGGTTCACTACTATCAGCACGAGTCCACTTCGGATCCTCTGTCCATTCTCTCTTTGCCCCTCCCATTCTCATGCTTTCTCTCTCAAAAATAAATAAAACATTTAAAAATAGATAGATAGATAAATAAAATCAGGAACAAGGAAAGGATGTCAAACAACATTACAGTTTAAATAGAACTAGACCCTTGCCAATGTTATAAGGGAAGAAAAAAAGTAATCAGTGGTATAAAGACTAGAAGGGAGGAGTTAAATTTCTTTTCTAAATTTAGAAATTTTGTTTTTAAAATAAAGCATCATATTTTCAATTAAAACGAATTTATTTCTTCAAAAGAAGTAGTCACAACAATAGTTTCTATTTACTAAGAAGTTACTGGGAGCCAGGTGATGTGCCAAGCACTTTACATGTTTTATCTCATGTCATCCTTTGAATACCTGAAAAAGATACTATTCCTACTTAGCAGATTAAAAAACTAAGAGTCAGAGAAGGTAAGTGAGTTGCTCAATGTTGCACAGCAAATAAAAGAACAAAACTAGAATTCAGACCCAAGTCTGTCTGACTCCAAAGTCCATGCTCCTCACTAGCCTTAACACTGAGGAGGTCTGTGCTCCCATGGGGACGTCAAATATTACAGGTTAGATCAGCCTCTGGAATGAACAGTTTAAAAAGTCCTGGATACTGAAATCAAGGACCTCCAACATCTTCTACAGGATTAAAGATCCTTGCTTTTACTTATTTATTTAATGTTTTATTTATTTTTGAGAGAGACAGAGACAGAATGTGAATGGGTTATGGGCAGAGAGAGAGGGAGACACAGAAGCAGAAGCAGGCTCCAGGCTCCGAGCTGTCAGCACAGAGTCCGACGTGGGGCTCGAACTCACGAGCTGTGAGATCATGACCTGAGCTGAAGTCGGACGCTCAACGGACTGAGCCACCCAGGCGCCCCAAAGATCCTTGCTTTTAAAAATAATGTCTAGGGGGCTCCTGGGTGGCTCAGTCAGTTGAGCGTCCAACTTCGGCTTAAGTCATGATCTCACAGCTCATGAGTTCGAGCCCCATGTCGGGCTCTGTGCTGACAGCTCGGAGCCTGGAGCCTGCTTCGGATTCTGTGTCTCCCTCTCTCTCTGCCCCTAACCCATTCGCATTCTGTTTCTATCTCTCTCAAAAATAAATAAATATTAAAAAAATTAAAAATAATGTGTAGACCCCAGTGTATTCTCGGGATGTCATGAAAGGCTCAGGCACCCCTGCTATTTCCTCATGAGTTTTCAGGAAACTGTCAGTTCTAGTCCGGCCTCAAGCCTCCTCTTACCTTGGCTCTTCTTGCAGCTCGGAACTTTGACCTGCAGAAATCTGAGGACATGCTCCGGAAGGTGAGGCCCCATACTCATGAGTGTCCTGCCTCCCACACACTGTACCCCAGGGATCATCGACGAAGGGTGGGGACTCTTGTCCTGTCCTGTTCTCATGTGTTTCCTCCCTTCCTCCTTGGATCCCTTTATGCATCAGACCTGGGTCTCCCACAGCCCTCCTCCTGGCATTGCCATTCCCGGTTCTGTGAGTAGAGCCTGGGGATGCTCTTGCAGGGTCTTGGGGCTGTAGGCAGAGGGACTTGGCCTGATGCCCTCAGGTGCCCTCAAGACCTTTGTAGCAGGCAGTCCTCAGGTCCTGCAATTTCTCTGCAGCACATAGAATTCCGGAAGCAACAGGACCTGGACAACATCCTCACGTGGCAGCCCCCAGAGGTGAGCCGCATGGAGCACCCCCAAGACAGGCAGATGTCCCTCAGACCTCCTCACATCCAGCCATCTGATGGAGCAGGGACATGGCCTAGTAGACTGGTTTGAGTTAAGATCTCACCCCCATGCCCAGGTGATCCAGCTGTACGACTCTGGTGGTCTGAGCGGCTATGACCCTGAAGGCTGCCCCGTGTGGTTCGACCTCATTGGGACCCTTGACCCCAAGGGTCTTCTCCTGTCAGCCTCCAGGGAAGAGCTGATCCGGAAGCGCATCAAGATCTGTGAGCTGCTTTTGCGGGAGTGTGAGCTGCAGAGTCAAAAGGTAAGTGACTGGGTCTAGGATGGGAAGCATATGGTGGACCCGATCTGTCCAAAGGGTGGCACCAGGACCAGGTAGGAAGGACACCCTGCCTCTGCTTTTCCCCAGGCCTCAGCACTCTGGGCCTTGGTGGAACGTGGCTTCTCCCGAAGTTACCCATCCATGAGCATCTAACATGTGCATGGCACTCTTCTGCTGGCAGGTGCCAAGGAACACCAAAGCCCTTTCCCCTCTGACCTTGGGTGAGAGGTTGACCTTGGGTGCAGTGAATGCTCTAGTTCTGTTCCCTGGGAGCTCTAGGAACAGTGGATGGTCAGCTTTGCCTATGGAAAAAATGTTCCCAGTTGTAAACTGCATAACTATAACACCTGACAGGGGAGCCATTGCTTTGGGTATCCCCAAGAACAGTGACCCTTGAAATTTGGTGCATCCTTTGTGGATCCCTAGAAGCTAATATGGAATTACTACAGAAAAAAATATTGAGTTCTGTGGGGCATTGGGATTCCAAGCCAAGAAGGATCCACACCCACCTGTGCAGATCTTCTCTTTGCCCTGGCTCTGTGTTTCCTGGTTCATACCCTTCAGAATGAATCCAATGCCAAGCATGATCTGTTGGCCTTGAGTCTAAGTGTCTACATGAGCCTAAGAAGAACACTGGCAGGGAGCTCTCATGCCACTGTGGGATGAGTTGCCTAATGACGAGGACCGAG
Source organism: Panthera onca (assembly GCF_046562875.1). Lineage (NCBI taxonomy): Eukaryota > Metazoa > Chordata > Mammalia > Carnivora > Felidae > Panthera > Panthera onca. Next base: position 21,427,909 of record NC_138350.1, read on the forward strand.
CGTGCATCCCCAGTGTCTGTCATGGTGTCAGACACAAAGTAGGCCCTCTGCACAAAGATGTGTGGCAAGCCTAAGAAAATTGCAAAGCACCCTATTCAGTGCCTAGTTTGAACAGATGTGTGTCTTTCGAACAACGTGGCTGACCTTATGGGGTCACAACAGTATCTTCTACTTCATGGACGTTTCCAGTTGGAGCTGATAATTGTGGTGATGATAATACTAGTAATAGCATCTGCTGATATTTACCAGGGACCAGCGTGTGTCAGGCACGGGGCTCTTTGTGAGTTATCTCACTGAATCTTCACAGAAATTCCGTCAGAACCTGGAACTATCCCCCCTTCACAGAGGAAAAAAATAAGGCTCAAAGCGCTTAAAAACCCACCCAAGGCCACACAGCCTGCCAGCAGTGTAGCTCTGGTTTGACACACCATGGGACTGCAGACACTGTGCTATTGTACGTGAAGATGCCCAATGAGCGATGAGTGATATCTTTAATTCTACAGTTAACTAATTCCAGGCAATTGTGTTGAGCAAACAGTGGGATAAAGGAGACTGTGCCAGTGCTCAGATGCAGTATCTTCTTAGATCCTGGGTGGGCTCTGTTTAGAAAACTCTGTGGGCAATTGGGGTTGAGGGTAGCTGGAGGGTGGGAGCAGTGAGTTCCAGGTCTCCCTGACCAGGACCTCCTGGCTGGAGTTATTGTCTGACCTATGTATCTGTGCTGTCCCACGTAGCTGGGCAGGAAGATCGAGATGGTATTGATGGTGTTTGACTTGGAGGGGTTCGGCCTGAAACACCTGTGGAAGCCAGCTGTAGAGATCTACCAGCAGGTAGGTAGGCAGCTGGCTCGAGGCTAATAGGGAGCCACTCTCCACACCAGCTTCCCATCCATGGAGGAGGAATTGCCCCCCCCAGAGGCCCCCAGAGCAGCCAGAGAAGCTGGCCTGGGGTTTCCCTCTCCAAGGAGAAAGAGGAGCACGAACATCACAGAGAATGAAGTACATCTCATGGGGGAAGTGGATGGCTGGGGGCGTGGGGGTTGGCATGGGCTCTGGTCTCAGCAGGATTAGAAGCCACCAAGTCCAGGCATAGAGTGTGTTGGAGTGTGACCTTGACGAGACTTTTCTTGCCACAGTTTTTTGCCATCCTGGAAGCAAATTATCCTGAGACGCTGAAGAATTTAATTGTCATTCGAGGTGAGCGCATAATGGGAATGACTCTTTGGGGAAGGGGGAAGGGGAATAGGGGGGAACAGTGGACAAATCACCCAGTACAGGGCTTCTCAAGCCATCCTTTGAGAAGGTCAGGTTTTTTGTTTTTTGTTTTTTCAGTCTGCCTTTCACAGACTGATACTTTTGGAGTATACAAACTCATGCTCTGGTGCGTGGCAGCAAATATCAAATAAGTTCTGTTTCTAAACATACACCCTTATTTTCTTTACCTCTCTCAGTGTGGATTGGTGGTAACAGACAGTTCGTGGATCACACTGGTTGATAGACGTGCGCTGAGTGGGCATGTTCCCTGTCTGTGATGGTTGTAGAGTGAGGGGGCCACCATGTGTGTCCTGGGGTCAGATGATCTGCTTTCCAATCTAGCTAGCTCTGTGATTTTGATCAAGTCTACTTAACCTTACTGAGCCTCAGTTTTCCCAACCCGTAAAATAGGGGTGCAGTGGCACCTCCCTGTAGGGCAGCTGTGAGTTTAAATGAGACACTTTATGGAGGAGTCACACAGAGTCTGGCCCATAGAAAGCACCCAGTAAGTATAAGTAATTCAAGTGGGACGTGAGGTCTAACACAGATGCCACATCAACTTGTACCCCAGAGAATTCCAAGACAACTTGGGAAAACTGTGAGTGTGGAAAAAAAAAGAGTCACCATTGGGAAATCCACATTATTGGCAGCCTCCAACTGGGTAGGGGAGGCACCCATTTATTGAGAGCCAGACACTATGCCAAGTGTTATGCATACATTGGTTAAATTTCTCCATTTTCTAGTTAATAGCACTAAGACTCAGAGAGGGTGAGTAACTAGCTGAAGGTCACACAGCAGGAAATAGCAGAATCTAGATCTATCCAACCCCTGTCCAGCTTATGCCCTTGGCCATGACTATACCTCCAAGTCCTCTAGCCCAGCTTCCCAAAGGAGCTTCATGTGTTTCAGCCCCCAAGCTCTTCCCTGTGGCCTTCAACTTGGTCAAGATGTTCATGAGTGAGGAAACACAAAGGAAGATAGTGATTCTGGGAGGTGAGTGACCTGGTGTCCTGGCTGTACCTGTCTCCGCATCTACCAGAGAAGCAGAGGTCAATGTGAAAGGCCCCATTTCTCCCTGGCTCATCCTCTTTACTCAGGTACTGACTTTGGCCTGACCCCTGCTGGCCTTTGCACACTCAGATGATATTTCAGCCCAAGACCCCAGCCTGAGTGGCCATATAAAGCATTTGGGTGTTCTCTGCAGTAGGTGCATAGGGGAGCAAGCCAAGGTCACATCAGGTTTCCTCCCTGGACTTGGCTCCTCTCCCTTCTGTCAAGCATCCCTGATTTCCCCACAGCTCCCCCCCACCACCTTACTCCCACAGGCAACTGGAAGCAGGAGCTGCCAAAGTTCATCAGCCCTGAGCAGCTGCCCGTGGAGTTTGGGGGGACCATGACTGATCCTGATGGCAACCCCAAGTGCCTGACCAAGGTACCGGGTGCCCAGAGGGTGAGAAGGGAGGGCTGATGGCTGGGGTCAGTGCTCACTCAGCAGCCCTCACCCACAGATCAACTATGGGGGTGAGGTGCCCAAGAGCTACTACCTGCGCAACCAGGTGAGGATGCAGTATGAGCACAAGATGACGGTGGCCCGAGGCTCCTTCGTGCAGCTGGAGAACGAAATCCTGTTCCCGGGCTGTGTGCTCAGGTAGGGATGGCGGCCACTCCACACCTGGGCCCGGCTGGGAGGGGCCCCGGAACCCCAGCAGGTGGTCATTAATAGGGCCCTGTCCCCTGCAGGTGGCAGTTCGCATCACATGGGGCAGACATCGGCTTCGGGGTTTTCCTGAAGACCAAGACGGGTGAGCGGAAGCGGGCGGGGGAGATGGTGGAGGTGCTCCCCATCCGGCGCTACAAAGCCCACCTGGTACCTGAGGACGGGAGCCTCACCTGCCTCAAGCCTGGCGTCTGTAAGAGCTGTAGGATTCATTGGAGTCTGTTTTCCTCCTTCTGGCAGAGAAATGAGCTGATATCTCTTGCCAGGCTGTCCTGTTCGCCCTCTATTTCTGGCTCTCGGGGAGGGTGTGGGGGTGTGTGTGAGCTCCTAGGTCCCGTGGTTGCCAGGGGAATTGGCTTCAGGGTGTTGGATCTGGTGAGTGGCCCCTGGGTGTGGGTACAAAGGCAGAGATGCATTTTGGAAAGTGGGATGCACAGTCCAGAGCCATAAACTCAACTCCTGGGAAGCCCTTACACAGCACTCAACAGGCTAAGAGACAGGTTAGTAAACAGCTGTGGGCTTAGCTTCCGGGGTCCCAGCCTGCCCAGGAGTATAAGCAGACCCACTGTGGGAGTCCCAAGGAGATGATTCTTCCATGTGCTTATCCTTCATTCTCAGGCCACCCAGGCCAGATGAACATTCCCCAGGAACCGTGCTGACCTCCTGCCTCTATCAGCAATAGAGCTAGGAGAAGGGGAACCCAAGGTTGAGGAGCACAGGTTTTACTAATGTTTTGGCTTAATACATACCTAGTTCACCTTTGTGGAAAGGGAGAATTAGAAGGGTGGAGCCCGAGAAATCTGGATGACTTACCACCTCCCAGAGTTCACTTTGCATCTTGGCGTTGAAGGGAATGCCTTCTTTGAATGGCGAGACGGAAAAGTGGCTTATGGAGCTCAGCCCCCTCCTCTGGTGAGAGCAGGGCTCCTCTCTGTGTTGGAGCATCAGGATAAGGGAATCCTAGTCCCTCCCATCCCTAGCTCGGCACTCATTAGATAGTTCCATCAACCTCTGTAGGCCTCAGCTTCCCCATCCTTAAAATGGGGATGATAGTACCTTCTGTGGGGCTGCTTTGAGGATTCAGACAGCTGTGAGCGCAGATGTGATGCCTGGTGCATAGAAGGGGTTGGTGCGTGCCGGCTGGTTATTATTATTCCTTTAGTTAGCACAAGGAGATGGTCCTGAGCAGTGGGCTGGGGGCTGGGGGCTGGGTCGTGGCTGACCCTCCACCACCCACAGCGCATTCTCAAGGGCACCAGGCGTGCAGATGAGTTGGGTTTACTTCGCCTGACGACTTCTCCGTCCTTGCAGACGTACTGCGCTTCGACAACACCTACAGCCTGATACACACCAAGAAGGTCAGCTACACTGTGGAGGTGCTGCTCCCAGACAAGGCCTCTGAAGAGAAGATTCAGGGTCTTGAGGCGAGGAGACCGTCCCCAGCGCAATGAAGACCCCTGATACCTCTCAGTCCCTGTGCTCTTCAACCCCTTAGTACCCCCTCCCTGTCCCTTTCCCTCCTGAGCAGCATGGTGTTTGGAGGAGCCACCCCCCTCCCCGCATCACCATCTCAGCTCTTCGTGGGCTCACCTGGCATGGTGGCAGAGCAGGAAGGGGACATCCAGCTCATAGGCCACCTTGAGGATTCAGACAGGCACCTGATCCTCTGTTTGCAGAGACTGAGAATGGGGACGCTGAGGATGAACCAGGAGCCACTGAGGGAGGGTCCTGCCCACAGAAGCTGCCCTTATGTCACTCCTGATGAGGTCCACCAGTCTCAGGACTCACCCACACCTAGCGACCCGGCTTGGGGGCGTGTGCATGAGTCCCAGGCCAGGCAGGGAGCACAGCATCAAGTCTGAAGAGCAGGGAAGCCCCCATCTCTGCATGTGGGGGCTCGACACGGATAGACAAGGCCAGCTGGAGGCAGCTGGGTGGAGGGATGGGGCCAGCCGGGTGGTGGAGCTGAGGGTCTTGGTTCTGGCAGGGCACCAAAGCCTCTTCAGAGTCTCCTTACTGCCTTTGGAGGGAAGATCAGAAACGGAGCATGAGGCCCAGTGGGGATAACCATCAGGAAAAGCCACGCTCAGCCACACAGAGCTAAATGGGTGAAGACTGAGTCTCTCGGAATTCTCAGTGACCCCCGCCTCCTCCTCACCTGCTGTGATCCAGCTGACATTCAGCTTGGGTTTTTCTGGCTCTGAATAAGGACCAGGATCGTAGCAGAGCTGGAGTGAGGTGGAACATGCTGGAATAAGGTGGAACGCACCTGGCTGGGGCTGCCATCCCAGGGTGCTCATCCTAGACTCTGATTTACTTCTTGGAGAAACATCAAGCTTTTCCTCCATCTTTGTGTGTCACTAGAGGGACAGCTAATGTCTGCCAGCTCCCCACCAACCCACCCCAAATGCGACTCCGTAGCTGGCCAGTGATGGCTTCCATTTCCCAAAGGCTGGCTCTCCTGGTGCCCCACGCCCACAGTCAGGACCGCAGTCCGCTCTCCTGGACAAACCGCACGCAGCAGAGCAGACCTTGCCCGGGATAAGCCAGTGAAGCTGCTGAGTGGTGAGATGTCCCTGTCAAAGGGGATCCTTGCTGCAAAGGATTAACATCCTGGCCATCGAGACCCTTGCCAGAGACCGGAAGCTTCAGCAAACAGCAACATCCAGGTGCTTTGTGAATAAGAAGCCAGTTCTAGCCCCCTTCTTGCTCTCAGATTCTGTGATTTCATTTTCACTATTTAATAGATTTCCTGATTTCCCAGGGTCTGTTCTCCCAGGTAAGAAAATGATGAGGCTTGTGAAGGTGGGTCTTCAGGTGAGCTCTGTGAGGTCCTTGGGGCCCCAGGCCCGCCCTCTGTGGCAGCCGCATCACCCATGGTTCAGCACATAGTCTGAACAGGGTCTCTGCTGCTGTGAAAAGCAAACTAACTAAAGAAAATAAAATACGAAAAGCTGGTGCACTGAGGCATTCCTGGCCCAACAGTGTTTGAGGAGTTTGGCAAGAAAAAAACTTTTGTGCCAGCTCCAAGGAGATAGCTTGGGGCTGTCAGGTGAAAATCACAAGACATCCTTATGTCCAAGCGCTGCTCCTGCATCCCCGATGCAAGAAGCTTTCCCAGCACCCCCACTGCACTGTGTGGCCACCCTCTGTACAGCCTCCCCAGATGCAGAGACACTTGGGTGTTCCAGAGCCATCTTCCCACTGGGCCGGCAGGGGTTGTAAGGTTTCCCCTGACAAGTTTCCCTGGGCCCACCTGTTGTCCTGACTGGGGGCTCACAATGCCTCCCTTCAACCTCACAACCCCGGCCTAAAAACAAGGTGTTCATGGATTTGAACCCTGATCCTTGCTTTTCCAACCACCCACGCTCATTTTCCACCATCAGCACAGCCTCTGGTTTCCTTGTAGGTAGCAGATTGGCTCACACCATGCCTAAGGGTTTAATTTGCACGGGACTGCCTGGGGAGTAGCAAATCACAGAGGGGTCGGGTGCAGGGAACCAGTGATGAATCTCGGAGCTGGAAGAGTGCACCTCATGTTAAGCAGTGAGTACAGTGGTCACCTTCGGAAGTGAGGACAGGACCTCCTATCTCGCAAGGTGGACAGGGGGCATGTCCTCCACAACTCCATCCCTTACTCAATACCATCACTTCTTTACAGGAAAAAAAAAAAAAAAGTAGCCCAGAGAGGGGCTGGCTCACCTAAAGTTTGCTTCTTCCTTCCATTCATTCGTCAATGTTTATTGAGTCTGTCCCCAGTGCCCAGGCACTGCAGGCCCTGGGGACACCGGGGGTGCTGGGCTTACCCGACTTTGTGAGCAGGAAGCTTGCCTGTATTGAGGGAGGCCAAAATGACTCTGATGGGCATTCTCAGGTGGGCAGCTTGGTGGGGCAGGAGCCAAATTCTGGGGGAGCATCCAGCAAAAAAAGCCTGATGGGGGATCAGACATGCTTTGCCCAAGGCAGGAACCCCTGAAGGGAGAGCTGAAGGTGTGGGCAAGCCTACCAGACTGAGGAATGGGGTGAGGGCAACCGTGGGGTGTTTGAAGCCAGAGGAAAGCCAGGAGGGCCCTTGGGTGATGCAGGTAATAGGTCACTGATGTTTGCTATTTCTTTGTGAACAACTAAGTACACATTAGGTAGTCGTTAACAAAACCATTTCATAATGAGGGTTACAAAACAGAGACTTATTTTTCGTCAGGAAAGAATGACAAAATCTTGGCAGGAAGCCATGGATCAAAACTCTTGCTCAAAATGAGGTGGTTGGAAATAGGCCTTACCTGTCCAGAGGAATGGGGGCGGGGCCTGTCCTTCCCCAGGGCGTATCTCCTAACTGGAGAGCCCCACAGTCTTCCAGGGCAGGCAGGCGGATAAGCAGGGGGGTACCGCTAGGGTTTTTTGAGGGCACTTGGAAAGGCTCCCTTGCCCCCAAAACTCTACCTCAGTTCAGCTCACGTTCCAAGTCCCCAGGCCAGAAGGGACACCAGTGTGGGACAATCACAGCGGCCCAGAACAAGTCTTCAGCAGGGCTCCAGGCCATGGTCCTCCACAGTTTGTACAGCTCCTTTACATGCATCCCTGAAGCAGACAGGGATTATAGTCAGGAAACCAAGGCTCAGTGAGGGGGAGCGCCTTGGCCAAAGGCTGAGTATCCTGTGGCAGAGTTAGAGCCAGCACCCGGGTTAGCTGCCAGGGGTGACCCGGCCCTGTGTTGCAAGGGAGGAGAGGGTCAATGCGGGCAGGTGTGCTCCTGCCAGGGAGGTCCAGCCTGGGCCAGAGGGCACACAGTGGGACACAGTGGCACTGACCAGAGCCTGAGGAAGCTGCCTCTCTGTGGGTTGGGACAGTGCCAGCTCCGCTCCATGCCTACCGTGTGCCAGGCCCAAGCTGATGCAGGAAGCATCATCCCCTGTTTACTAATGAGGAGGGGGAGGCCTAGGGCAGGAAGTGACTTGTCATGTCTCACAACATAAAGAGGGGAAGGTAAGATGTGAAGTGGGGTTCAGGGGCGCCTGGCTGGCTCAGTTGGTTAAGCATCTGATTCTTGGTTTCAGCTCAGGTCATGACTTCACAGTTCATGAGTTCAAGCCCTGCATTGGGCTCTGCACTGGCAGTGTGGAGCCTGCTTGGGACTCTTTCTCTCTGTGCCTCCCTCACTCGCACTATCTCTCTCAAAACAAACTCAAAGAAAAAAAGACGTGAAATGGGGTTCACCAATCCAGATAGGCCAGGTGCTAACTGAGCACACTGGGTGAGCAGGCTTCACACTTGGTGACCTCAGAAAGCAGGCTTGAGCCGAGGGCATTCAGCTAACATTGGCGATCTCTGCTCTCAGCCACCGGGGGGTAGTGTTGAGCCAACTATGCCTCTTTCCCTGTGGCAGAAGCAGGAACCAGGCCCCTCAGCATCCTGCTCACGAAGGCTGGTTTTACAGGAGGGGTGAGACAAAATTCACTGGGCCTGAGCTATTTGTGGGCCCATCTGGAGCAGCAGAAAGAGGTGGTCCCATCTTGGTTCAGATCCTGGTTCTGCCACTTGCCTGGCTTTCTTTCTAAACCTCTGCGGGCTCCATCTTCTATCCCGTGCCTGCCACCCTAGTCAGGGCCTCCATCATCTCTTGCTTGGATTATTAGAAAGGAGTCCATGAGTCTCCCTGTGCCCATTCCTACCGCCTCCCATGAGAGTCCACAGGACAGCCAGACAAAATCTTTCTGAAATGAAAATCTGATCATCACTTCCTGTATAGGCCCTTCACTGGCTCCTCATGTCCCCCCCCAGGGAAAGTTCAGTTTCACTGGTGGCTTATAAGGCTCTCTGTGACCTGGCTATGTCACCCTCATTGCAGTGGCACCCAATGACTTGAATTCACCAATCTATCAGACTGGTTTCTGCGTCCCTGCTTTTGCTCATGCTGTTCCTTCAGTCTAGGACTCCCTTCCCAGTCTTGTTCTGTTCACCCTCAAGGTCCTCAGGGCCTTCTTTGCCTATCCCACCCCCCTAGTCTCTAGCAGAGTTAGAGTCTCTTCTGCATGCTCTTGGAGCAACAGGGCCAGTGTTTATCATGCAGTAGAGTCATTATCTGCCTTGTGTCTGTCTCCTATTCCCCACCAGCCACCAGTCCAGGCTACACTCCCCAGATGCTCAATAAAGCCTTGCAAAAACAATAGATAACCATTTACTGAGCACCTATGTAGGCCTGCTGCCCTTGTGCTATCTTGTTTAATCTTCATGGCAGCCTTGTCAAATAAATATAGTCATCTTGGTTATATAGGGGAGGAAAGTAAGTCTCAGAGACAGTTATTTGCTCAGTGATGGCATCAGGACTGGAATTCAGGGGGTGCCTTGGTGGCTCAGTCGGTTAAGCATCGACTTCAGCTCAGGTCATGATCTCACAGTTTGTGGGTTCGAGTCTCGCGTTGGGCTCTGTGCTGACAGCTCAGAGCCTGGAGCCTGCTTCAGATTCTACCTATCTCTCCACCCCTCCCCAGTGCACACTCTGTCTCAAAAATAAATAAGCATTTTAAAAAATTAAAAAAAAAAAGACTGGAATCTAGGATGTTTGACTCCAGAGCAAGGTGTCTCCCTTGCCCATCCACTCCCAGAAGTTGGGTCATACCAGGAGCATTGCCAAAAAGCGGAGCATAACAGCATGACTCAGCACCAGCAAGAGACCCAACGAGAGGGTTGGACAGCCACAGAACAGAGGAGTAGGAACCAGAAAGGAGTGGCTCGGCTAGCTGTGCCCTCGTCCTGGAGTGGATGGTAGGCTGGGTGACCAGCCTGACAGTAACTATAAAAGCCAACATTATTGGGGCACCTGGCTGGCTCAGCTGGAAGATCATAAAACTCTTGATCTTGGGGTGTAGAGATTACTTTAAAAAGTAAATAAACTTTAAAAAAATAAAATAAAAGCCAGCACTATTGGTCACTTACTGTGAGCCAGGCAGTGGGTGGTTACTGGCTTCTAACCATTTCAGTAGCCCTATAAGAGGGGGATGTTATTTGCCCCAGTTTACAGGTGAGAAAACTGAGACTCAAAATCATACAGAACATTAAAGGTGAAGCCAGGATTCAAACCCAGGCGCCCAGGCTATGTTTCAGTACCATCCATTTCTGAACTACTTGGGGATTATTTGCTCAGTGTTGGGAGAGGAATTAAGCTGCTTGGGTGTTTTTTTTGTGGTCACCCCCAGACTGAGCCTCCCCCACAGTACTCTTGGGCACTCCAGGTTTCCCAAGGGTGATAATAAAAGCAGAGAGCAGTTTGGCATGAAGAACTCAGAATACTCAATACTCTTATGGTGCCCCCAGGTATTGTGAGAAGGGATATGCCAGCTCCTGCTCTGGAAAGTGTATAAGCTACCCTACTTTGCAGTCTCCTTCACTATCCACCCCCATGTTCCTATCACCATAGCAACCCATTCCTATGATAAGCAGCATATGAGAGAAGGAAGGAAAGAGCTTATGAACTTGACCAGTCCAGTTTTGTCACCAACTTAGAGAGTTCTTTGAGATCTCCTCCAGCAAGAGTTTTGATTCTCCGTGGCTCTTGGCACTCCATGGTGCAGACATCAGAAGCAACTGTACCGCCAATATCATCGTCACCACTGTTATACTTAATTTTATTCTTTGATCAAGAAAGGAAATTAAACAATGAGGAATATGTACCAGAAAAAAAATTAGAGCTGCCAATTTCAGCCAGGTTGCAGAATACAAGCGTAGTATGCAAAAATCAGTTGTATTTCTACACATTGACAAGGAACATTCAAAAAATGAAATTAAGAAAACAATTTCATTTACATCAGCATCAAAAAGTAAAATACTCAAGAATAACCTTAACTAAAGTAGTGCACGGTTTGTACACTGAAAACCACAAAATACTGTTGAAGGAAATTAAAGACTACATAAGTGAAAAGACACCTATGTTTATGTTTCAGAAGGCTTAATACTGTGAAGGTGGCAATATTCCCTAAAGTGAGCCACAATTTCAGTGCAATCTCTACCAAAATCCCAACTGCTTTTTTTTGCAGAAGTGGACAAGCTGATCCCAAAGTTCATGTGGAAACACAAGGGACTCAGAATAGCCCAAACAATCTTGGAAAAGTAAAATGAAGTTAAGGAAGACTCACACTTCCTGATTTCAAATTTAATACTAAGCTGCTGTAGTCAAAAACAATGTGGTACTGGCATAACGATAGACATACAGACCAATGGAATAGAATTGAGAGTCCAAAAATCCACTCAACTATGGTCAAATGATTTTCAACAAGTGTACAAAGACCATTCAATGGGAAAAGAATAATCTCTTCAACAAATAGTGCTGGGACAAGTGTACTACAACATGGATGAACCTTAAAAACATTATGCCAAGTGAAAGAAGCCAGTCTCAAAAGACTCTATGATTCTCTTCATATGAAATATCCGGAACAGGGAAATCTATAGAGATAGAAAGTAGATTTGTAGTTGCCAAAGGCTGGAGTAGGGGAGCAGGGAATGGGAAATGACTGCTAACGGGTACAGGGGTTGTTGTTTTTTTTTGGGGGGGGTGATGAAAATGTTCTATAATTAGATAGTGCTGATAGTTGCACAACCTTGTGAATATACTAAAAATCACTGAATTGTACACTTCAAGGATAGTGAATTTATGGTATGTGAATTATAACACCACAGGTTTTTAAATTTTTAAAAAATTATTTATTTTTGAGAGAGAGAGCGTGCAAGAGGAGGAGGGGCCGAGAAACAGGGAGAGAGAGGATCTGAAGTGGGCTACACGCTGAAAGCAGAGAGCCCAACACAGGGCTTGAACCCATGAACCATGAGATCATGACCTGAGCCAAAGTTGGATGTTTAACTGAGCCACCCAGGCACTCCTAAAGTTTTTTAATTTAAGAAGGAGACAAAAATGCCCAAAAGTATAGATGGGAAGTATACTGTCTCAGATTGCTACCCAGAGTGTCATCAGAACTCTGGTGAGGCACCCCCAATTCCCCTCCATCTCCCCTTTTCAGTCCATCCCCATCTCACCTTACAGCCATCTGAACCCTTCCTACTTGCCTCTCCCCAGCAACAGTCACCCCATGGTGATGCTTCTCCTGGGCGCCCTCTGTACTCACCCAACTGGTTCTGGTATGACCTATCTAGGGGAAGGTGGACAGAAATGTGACCATGCTGTGGCCCAAGGGGCCTGAGGGGCAGCCTTTTCACATTTCTTAGTAACCGCCTAGAAGGAGGGATTCCAGGGTGTGGTGTGGGTCGCCCCATCTGCCCCCCTGCCACTGTTTGCTTCTGTGGCAGTTGCCATGTTCCCCTGAGAGTTTGGCAAGCTAGTAGCTAAATACAATCTGGGGATTTACTTGGAGAAGACATGTACTGGGTTTGGGGGTTGGAGGTTCTCCTTTGCCAGGGCCTTTGTTTCAGAGGAGGAAAATGAATTCTGCTGGCCTCAAAACACTCTGTAGCCCGAGGGGTGTGGACCCAGGCTTCCTAGCACACGATGATGATTTAGACCATTTATTGAGCACTTACAATGTTCCAGACACAATGTGCCTGGAACAAATGTGCCTTCCAAGGGAAGGCGAGGTTGGGCTGTGGTTCTGCTGCAGGTTCCACAATCAAACAGGTTTGGGTTCATATCTTGGCTCCCCTTTTCCTGGCTGAGTGACCTCGGAAAATTTTCTTAATCTCTCTGATCTTCCATTTGTTTGTAGAATGGGGATACCCTTATCTATTTCCAAATGGTCCAATAATGATGTAATAATACTCAGAGGAAATGCTCCACAAATGGGAGACTGTGAGCTCCATGCAAGCAGAGACCTAATCCATCTTGTTTACTGCAATATCTCCAGCATTGCACACACTCCTCACTTTCCCACCCCCATGACTTTGCCCATGCTGGTCCCTCCACCTGGAATGCCCTTTCCTCTACTCCAATCCACTAACTCACATCCTTCCTTTAGCTCAAATACCACTTGCATCCCATTAGGGTGACTTCTGTGTCTGGGTCCTCTCCCTGATTAGGATGGAAACTCCTGGAGCTGAGACTGTGCAACAACAGAGCACTTAATTGCCTGGGCTTAACTCTGGCTAAGTTACTTAACTTCTCTATACCTCAATTTGCTTGTCTGTAAAACAGGCTTAATAATGGTACCTACCCCTAGGGGTGTTCTGAGGCTTCAATGAGGTAATGCATTTAGGATGGAGCTTGGCATGGAATAAGCCTTCAATAAGTGTAGTGAACCCGCACTGTTCAATATGGTAGCCACAAACCACATGGGGTGATTTAAAGTAAAATTCATTAAAATTAATCAAAATTGAATTTAATTCAATTCACACTTAAATTTCCCAGCCTCACTAACCATTTTCCTATCTAACTAGAAGCTACCAAATATGTCCAATAGGACAGCCCAAATACAGAACATTTCCATCATTGTGGAAAGTTCTATTGGATGCTGCTATGAATGATGATGCTGTGGGCGCAATAGGCACTCATCCTGGCCCTCCCTGCCCAGCCTCTGATGTCCCTAGAAATAACTGGGGCACCTCACATTAGAGGGATGAGGGAGAGAAAGGAGACTGGTGGGAAATAGGCAGGATTAGGGGCTAATGAGAGAGCAGTGGAGAAACCCAATCTCCATCTGCCACCAGCCTGGCAGGAAGTGGGTGTGGACAGCAGCCGGGGGCTTTGCAGAAAGACGCTGGAATGTGAAGTGGGGTGGGGCTGAGGTGTGGAGTTACCTAACTGCTCCTGAGTATGCCTGGCCAGGTGCCTCAGATGGAAGGAGATGGCCAAAGATGTCCCCCCTTCTCCTGGGCCAGACTCTATCAGGGCCCAGAGCAAAGAAGGTGTGCAGCACTAACTGATGTCAGCTGGCCTAAAGAAGTCCCAAGATAGTCCAGGGATGGGAACACAGGATGCTTACAGACAGGGAACCTGGGAGAGCCCTGGGCTAGCCAGGGGCCATTTCAGCCCACCTGGACCACCTCAAGTCCTGGAAGAGGTGACCACATGGATATGCTGTGATCTCAAGCAGATGCACTTCTGGTTTCTTTATAGATAGCCATTGACAATGTGGCCTCTGCTCTCTTGGAGTTTCTGGCAGCTGGATAAGAATAATCCCTTAGATGTTATGACCCTTGACAGTCTATATGTCTCCTTAGATCTTCCCTCTGACTGCATAAGGACAGGGCAAGCACTGATAGCCCCATTCCATAAATGAGACAAGTGACATTCAGAGATGTTACCCTGAAAGGGATGTCTCATAGAGGAATGGGGAGGAGGGCCGGGCCTCGCAAGCATGTCTAATGGTGGAACACCAAGCAGCATGACAGAAATTAAAAGGCAGGGAAATCCTCTGGGCTTCCTTCATCACCTTGCATACTTGGTGGACACCCCTCACTGATCAGGTGTTTGAAATCCCAAGGGTGCCTGGGTGGCTCAGTAGGTTAAGCATCCGACTTGACTCTGTCTCCTTAGATCAGGAGACAGATTTTGGCTCAGGTCATGATCTCACAGTTTGTGAGTCTGAGCCCTGTTTTGAGCTCTGTGCTGACAGTATGGAACCTGCTTGGGATCCTCTCTCTCTCCCTCTCCCTCTCTGCCCCTACCCAGCTTGTGCACACTCTCTGTTAAATAAATAAACATTTAAAAAATCTCAAAAAACACCCTCACTGTCCCCCAAGACTATCAATATGCACCACCTCTCTCTTAGGGCCCAGGGCATGAGGGATCACAGTGATGGGAAAGCAGGCAACAGGGTGGGGGTGCTCAGCCCTTCCTCATGCTGAAGGTTCAGGGCCAGCATTGCATCATAGAAATCCTATGATCCTGTGGAAAAAAACAAACCTTCAGCAAGGACACATTTGAGTTCCACTTTTCTGCCCTAGCCTGTCTCTTCTTAAATATGGATGCTTGATGAAAAAGGATGTGAGTTTCCCACCCCCAACAAACTGAATGAATTATTTACTGGACTGGCCAAGTCCCTGACTCTTACCAGTCAGAGCTGTGTGTAGGGGGTGACCTTTGCATAACTCCAGGTGTGGGGTCTCTTCATTAGGGAGATGGGGAGACTGAGGATGGGAGAGAAAGAATGCCTGCAGGGAGAAGTCCTCACTCCTCCTGACATTGCCCCCTTCTCTAGAGGTCTGGGAGCATGGATGGAGGTTTTACAGGCACCCAGCCTGGACAACCATGCCCTCTGGCATGCTATCCTGTGCCCGCCTGCCCCCCAGACCTGTCTCAGAGCCAAACACGGGACCTCACTTAATCCCAATTATGTAATGTGCAATCCAACAGTTGGCTAAGGAGGAGGGGCCTGGAGCCACACCCAGGAGTGGGGCAAAAGGCTCTAGCTGGGTCAGGGCCACAGATCAAGCTTGGCTTCTGCCTGAAGCGGCCCCCACTCCTCCAGCCGCATCCAGACACCATGAGTGGCCGAGTCGGAGACCTGAGCCCCAAGCAGGCAGAGACCCTGGCCAAGGTGAGAGACCCTTTCCCTGGAGCCCCAGAAGAAAAGGGTTGAAGGGCAAGGGGAGGGGGTGGCCAGAGCCCTGGCCCACTCTGTTGGCTTAGAGTGTCTTTGATATTTTCCCTTTACTGTCACCTTACCCAGGGCCATGCTCCAAAGCGGCCAGGGACATCAGTTCTGTCCAGGGCAGGAGTTGATGGAACAGTACTGCATCCAAGCAATAATAGTGTGTGTGCCAGATCAAACTTGACTTCTCATGTAGGAACCAGAACTAGAGAGCTCTACCAAACAGCTGCCCCCTTCCTATCCCTCCCAGGCCCCTTAGGTGGGAGACTAAGGATGCTAATGGTCTGCACCTCTGAGTCTGTTCCCCCTCCTTCCCCAGGACCCTGAAAGACAAACTGTCTGGAAGAGCGAGATAGGGCAGGGTGTGTTGTCATCCCCATGGTCAATGGGGAAGGGGACACGTAATCACTAACCATGCTTTTGTAGAAAATGGAATGAAAAAAGGCAGAAGCCTTGGTGAGTCAGCACATGGAAAGAACTATGGATACCTCCATACTCCAATCCACTTGCCCACATCCCACCCACTAATTTATCCTTTCTTTCATCCAACCCTGCACCCCACCCACCCATCTATCCATCCCCCCTGCTCTCTATTCACCCACCAATCTCTCCTTTCTCTACTCAACTATCTCTCTCTCCTTCCATCCATTGATTTCTCCTTCCTTCTTTTTCCATCCACCCACCCATTCCTCTATTCATTCTTCTTTCTATTCATTTACTTAGCATCTATCCTTACTTGCATTCACCTACCCATCTATCCATATATCCATCCAATGATCCATCTCTCCTTCTACCCATCTGCCCACCCATCCTTCTACCATTATGCACCAGACTGAATGTGTAAGAGAAGGGATGATGAAAATAATTATTGGGTCTGGAGGCAAAGGCTAAGTGCAGAAGCCACTTTAACCAGCATCTCCCTTCCCAGTTCCGAGAAAATGTGCAGGATGTGTTGCCTGCCCTGCCCAATCCTGATGACTATTTCCTTCTGCGCTGGCTCCGAGGTGAGGGCAGAGGTTGGGGGGTGGGGGGCGGATCAGGTTGAGGGGCAGCAAGAGGGGCCTTGTCCCAACTGTTCCACAACAACTCATGGCTCTCAGAATCCAGCCATGCCATCTCACTTCATATGTTCAGGTCCAGGAGAAGGGAGGGTGCAGAGAATGAAGGTCCTTCCCCAGGCCCCCAGTGCCATGCCTAGCTCCTCACAGCCCAGAACCAGGACGAGGTAACCACAAGGTAGCCTCTCTGTCGCCTCACACCTTCCTTCCATCTTCACACAGCTCGAAATTTTGACCTGCAGAAATCAGAGGCCATGCTCCGCAAGGTGAGACGCATCCACCCACAGAGATTTGGGGAAGGGCTTTGTGGGGGGCAATCCATGTCTTGAGCCCCCATCTCAGAGGTGCTGGGAGCCTGTGAGACCTTACCTCTCCTCTCTCTTTCAGTACATGGAGTTCCGGAAGTCCATGGACATTGATCACATCCTTGATTGGCAGCCCCCAGAGGTGAGCCAACAGCCCCCCCACCACACACACATCCCAAGTTTTTACAGACACAGCATTCAAACAGCCTCTGGCTCACTGGAAAGCATGAGTGAAGGCCAGAAAGCCTGGGAAGCTTGTGGAACTGCCCACAGGCCTACAGGCACCTCTCCTATGATAATTATGAATATTTTCTGGGTGTTTATGAGATTCTGACCTGAGTTAAAACTTTAGCCGCATGAACTTATTTAGTCCTCACAGCTCAATGAGGTGGGTGCAAGTGTCCCCATTTTACAGATGCGGACACTGAGGTCCAGCAAAGGTTAAGCAGCCTACCCAAAGTCCCACAGCCCCAATGTGGAGCTGGGATTTGAATTCATGAAGCTGGGTTCTTCACCACCACAGTCAGCTTGTGCCTCTGAGCCCTCACCTCTAGGGTCTTGCTCAGAACATCCTGTCTGGTGGGAAAGAAACTTAACCCACTAAGGAGTTGGAGTGAACAGTCCCACCCATTGGCACCTTAGTAAAACAATGGACATGGTTGCATTTGTAGAGCGTGAACTGTGGGCCAGTCACTGATACTGGGGAGTTTCCCCAACAGTCCCCTAAGGGAGGAAGTATCTAAACCATTTTACAGAAGAGGGAATGGAACGGGACTCAGAGAGATAGTGTCACTTGTTCAAGGATGCACAACAAGGAAGCAGTAGTGTCTGTATTTGAACCAGATATGTTGACCTTCAGAATCCATGTTTTCCATCACTAAACCTAACTTCTCTCAATGGAAAAGAACGTGGGAGATGTTGCAGGGTGGGGGGTGGGGGGTACTCCAGAACATTAAGGACTCCAGAAGCCTTCAGCCAGGCCCAGGTAAGGCCTGGCTCTGCCATGTACTCATTGTAAGGCCCTCCCTTGAAGGTCCCTTAGTTTTCTCACCTGGACAATAGTGCCACCTTCAGGGAAGGGACAGTGATTGTATCATGTTGTGTGTAGGCTTGGGCCACCCAAGTTAACCTAGTCTGGGGGTCTCCGGGAGGTGAATAATGCCAAGTTCTGTGTATCTTTTCCATGCCCAGGTGATCCAGAAGTACATGCCTGGAGGCCTGTGTGGCTATGACCGGGATGGCTGCCCCGTGTGGTATGACATCATTGGACCGCTTGACCCAAAGGGCCTGCTCTTCTCAGTCACCAAGCAGGACTTGCTTAAGACCAAGATGAGGGACTGCGAGCGCATCTTGCATGAGTGTGACCTGCAGACAGAGCGGGTAAGGCCAGCTCCTGTGTGGGGAGGTGAGGCTGCCAGGGAACATGGTCCCAGGAATACACCTGTGCTCTCTACTATCACCATCAAAGAACTCTGGAGTTTAATTTCAGCTCTGCTGCTTCCTAGCTGTGTGGTCTTGGAGAGTGGTCTCCCCTCTCTGAGCCTGTTCCTCACCTATAAATAATAAATAATGGTTGCAAAGATTAAATGAGATAATGCAAATGTATGGCTCAGCACACACAGCCTCATGCATATTTCTCAACCCTAGTTACTGTTATTCCCTCTGAGGCTGCCCCTTCTGTTCCTTCTGTCTGGATAACTCTACTTCCAGCACACCCCTACCTCCCACACTCCCCTTGGCTCTTTCCCTTCTATCTTTCATGTCTCAAACTTAGATGTCACCTTCTCTGATGTCCCCGTCATATATGGGTTAACATATATTCTCACAGTTCCTGTGCTGTTTATTTGCAGCGTCTATCTCAGAACTTATAGTGATCTGGTTGCTTGTCAGTCTCTCTAAGCAGGCTGTGAACCCTTTGAGGACCAGAACTGTGGATTATTGAGTATTATATGTTATACTCTCAGTGTCTGGCACAAAATAGGTGCTTCATAAATATCAGTTGGACAAATGGAGGGATGAATGGATGATTGAATGGCAGTAAGAAAGAATGGATGGGTGAATTGATGGATGGGTGGGCCAATTAATGGATGAATGGACAAATGGATGGATGGATGGATTATAAATGGATAATGGATGAATGGATGGATGGATGGGTGGGTGGATGTGTGGGTAAATGCATTCACTGTTTTGTTCACTTGTTCAGAGTAGGGGACAGGAAGAATCTCTGAGGGGTCATGTGCTAGGGTCACCATTTCCCAAGTTTTGAGCCTGCACCCTAAACCTGGGTACTGGTCTTTATTTTCATCCTTGCAGCTGGGAAAGAAGATTGAGACCATTGTGATGATATTTGACTGCGAGGGCCTGGGACTGAAGCACTTCTGGAAACCTCTGGTGGAAGTGTACCAAGAGGTGAGGAGAAGGCCCCTGGGTGACCCCTGCCTACTTTATTGATGAGTTCGGTCTGCAGTGACCTTCTTGCTCACTCAGAGCCAGGATTTGGTAAAAGACAGTGGACTTTCTGGGCCCGAGCACTGTGACTCAGGACCTAAATGGCCTTAATGTGTTTCCTGAAAGAGCCCACAAATCAGGCCTCAGATTCAACACTGTACTGACACCACCAGGACCACCTTCTGCCAACCCTTCCCAGCTCTGTCATCCCTAGCTCTGTGACTCCAGCAAGTCACTTCACCCCTCCATGTTTCAGTTTCCTCACCTACAAAATGGGGACACTGATATTCTGCATTTCAAAGGGATGTAGGGATATTCCAGTGAGTTGATATATAAAATGTGTACACAGTGCTTGGCAAATAATGAACATTTAATATACAATAGTCATTAATATTGCTATACTATAATTACTATAAGATTTACTCTAAAAATAATTATTATTAAAATGTGGTTGTTATAGTCTGAGGTGCGAAGCTGTCCTCCAGAGGCCAGTGGAGGTGATGAAAAGAAGGGAAACCCTCTATCTCTCTTTGAACACTCCAGATGGGAGATTGCAAAGGTGATGGGGATAGGAGAAGATGAGATGTAGGCTCTGATGGGGTCTTTCTTGGTTCCACAGTTCTTTGGCCTCCTTGAAGAGAATTACCCGGAGACCCTGAAGTTCATGCTCATTGTGAAAGGTGTGGCAAGTGACTTCACTTTTTTGTACCTCTGTTTCCTCATTTGAGCCCTGGGGACAACAAAAGTGCCTTCTTTCCTGGGTAGTAGTGAGGCAGGTTGGTTGCTTGGCTTCATAAAAATCACTTAGAGTGCTTGGAACAAAGTAAGTGCTCCATAAATAGCGATTTCTATGGTTGGCCTTACTGCAAGAAGAGGCAGTTCCAACACTAGCTCTTCTAGGAATCCTCCCTCTTTTCTCCCACCCACATTGATCTCTCCATTCCCAAACTGCTTGTGGTACTGGCATCTGGAACATTCAAGTCTGGCCTCTCCTGTCTGCTGTCTTCTGGAGGCCTCTAGTTGTCTTATGTGTGTTCATCCTGTTTTTTTTCCTGAGTTGTCTGCTCCTTGAAGGCAGGGCCTCTGATTTTCCACTTCTGTTGTATCTTTTGTAGGCCTGGGACCATGTGGATGTTCAATAGGTATTTGTGTTGTTGTTTGAGTGGATTGGTAGATGGAAGAGTGTGTGGATATTTGATGGTTGGCTGGTTAATTGGTTGATTTGTTGATTAGCTGCTTAGTTGATTGTCTAGTTTACTGGCAAGTTGGTTGGCTGTCTAGTTGAATGACTGGTGTTTGGTTGGATAGTTGGTTGGTTGGTTGGTTGGTTGGTTGATTGGGTGACTGGTTGGTTTGTTGTATAGTTGTTAGTTTGGTCGACTGAGTGATCAGCTGGCATTTTTGGTTGAGTAGGTAGGTGAGTAGTTAGTTGGCAGATTGGTTGGTTGGCTGACTGGTTTGTTGTTTGGCTAGATCTTCCGCTGGCTGCAGAAGGTAATTGGCTGGGTGGTTAGCTGGTTGCTTAACAGGCTGATGGGTTTTCTGGTTGGCTGATTTGATAATTGGTTGTTTGACTATTTGGTAGGTTGGCTGACTGGTTGGTGGTTGACTGGTGGGCTGAATAGAAGATAAGTTGATTGACCATTCTGTTGGTTTGTTGATAGACTGGATGAATGATTGGGTGGTTGGTTGGTTGCTTGCTTGTTGGCTGGTTGACCAGTTGGTGAATGGTTTGTCAGGTGCAGGGCATTTTCCAATTGACTCCTCCATATGATTGGCTATGAATGTTATGGAGAGAATGGCCCAATGGAATTATTTTCTCCTCCATTATCTCTGCTTATATCTCTCCAGCCACCAAACTGTTCCCTGTGGGCTACAACCTCATGAAGCCCTTCCTGAGTGAAGACACTCGCAGAAAAATTATAGTATTGGGAAGTAAGTAATTCCAGTTCTATCCCCTGAGCTCTGTGCCACTTAGACTCAGAAATGTGTCCCCAAAAGTGAAGCGAAATGTATTTTACACGACAAAGTCTTTCCAGTTACCTCTGCTTCATTCCCTGTCTTTGGTGACTAAGGCCTTCACACCTTCTTCTTTATCAGTTTCAGTTTGGTTGATAGTCAATCAACCAATGAGCCTATGAGCCTCATTTTCCCTTCAACACTCAACACCTCAGTGTTTCTAAAGCCAATTTGGGCTGGGGAGGATGAGGAAGAACAGTAGAAGAGAAGATGTGATTCAGAGAAGGAAAGGTCAATAAATGCCACTTATGTGCTGTATGGTCCCCCACAAGGTCCTTGACCTCATAAGGCTTTAAAGTCTCCTTGAGAAGGGAACCTGGGTGACTCAGTAGGTTAAGCATCCAGCTTTGGCTCAGGTCATGATCTCATGATTCGTGGGTTCGAGCCCCACGTCAGGCTCTGTGCTGACAGCTCAGAGCCTGGAGCCTGCTTTGGATTCTGTCTCCCTCCCTCTCTACCCCTCCCCCACTCACGTTCTGTCTCTCTCAAAAATAAACATTTTTAAAAAATAAATTCTTCTTGAGACAATTAGATAATTCTTATCTTCATTACTCATGACTGGAAGACCCTCAAAAATGTGCCAACCCATCACCTAGGAGGAAACATGTTTCCATAGCAACATAATGCTGAAAGACACTTCCTGCAGTCTGAGGCCTGGGAAGCTGAGGAATTGGCCCTGGAAGCCTAATCCTTGTAGGGTTTCTCCCCAAGCTCAGGTCCCCCTGGTGGGAATGAGGGGCTGACAAGTCCCCTCCATGTCTGGTAACAACTCTTCAACCCCTCTGCCCACAGGCAACTGGAAGGACGGTTTGCTGAAACTAATCAGTCCCGAGGAACTGCCTGTTCAGTTTGGGGGGACTCTGACTGACCCAGATGGGAACCCCAAATGTTTAACTAAGGTATAAAGAGCCCCAGACAGGGGAGGGGAAAGGAATAGAGCTGAGTTCCTTTCTCACCCAATCATTCATTCCACAAATGTCTATGGAGAAACCCCTGTGAGCCAGGTATTGAGCTAGACAGTCCCAGCCCTACCATCACCGGGCTCTCAGAAGCTGTATAGGCAAACAAGAAATGAGGAAAATTTGACTCAGAGGGATGAACTGGAAGGGGAAGTTTCCAGAAGAGGCCTTGACCCTGTAGGGTCAGGGAAGGTTCCCCAGGGGGTGGGAGAGGACGGGGTGAGCAGGATACTTCCAGAAGATGTTGAAAGCATCTCAAGCAGATGAAACAGCGCAAACAATGCAATGGCCAAAAGAGAGAAGCAAGCCCATTTTGTCCTGTGTCTGCAGATTAACTATGGTGGGGAGATCCCCAAGTCCATGTATGTGCGGGACCAAGTGAAGACTCAGTATGAGCACTCAGTGCAGATCAACCGTGGCTCCTCACACCAGGTGGAATATGAGATTCTGTTCCCAGGCTGTGTCCTCAGGTAAGCGCCAGGCCACCAACCCATCCCTGGCTGTGTCTTAGACCCTCAAGTTCCCATCAGACTGAGCAGGAACTTGTCCTCCTCCCGCTCATCCAGGTGGCAGTTCTCATCTGATGGTGCAGACATTGGTTTTGGTGTTTTCCTGAAGACCAAGATGGGGGAGCGACAGAGGGCTGGGGAGATGACAGAAGTGCTGCCCAGCCAGCGCTACAATGCCCACATGGTGCCTGAGGATGGGAGCCTTACCTGCTCAGAAGCTGGTGTATGTAAGTCTACACTGGCTGGGCCCCAGCTCTGGAAGGCCACCTGTCTCACAGTTTAGAGGGAGAAAAATAGGGTCAGTGACCAACCCCTTCCCCAGGAACATACAGCCTAGGTTAGTGCTATTCATTCACACAGTTGTTCATTCAGGCCCCACTCTCAAGCATTTGCCACACACCAAGAGCCAGAGACACATAGGCCTTGCAGGGAACGAGAGCACTCAGGACACAGGCAGAGAATAGGGCAGATGCAACATTTTGCAGGAGGAAACTGGGGCTCTGAGAAGTAAATCAACTTGTCCAGAGCCACAGAGCTGAGTGTGATGCCAAGGTCCCACCTCAGCTTCATGGTAGCTGCATTACACTGGGCAAAATCTTACCAATCCAGACCCTTAGCTTGCTCATCTGTGAAGCAGAGGTTACAAACCCTGCCTTTTGGGGTGGTTGTGAGGAAGTAGAGGGTGTACACAGGCCTTAGCCAGCATCTCACTTTATCCAAGGAGGCTGAGAGGCCTTTGACATTCTCAACTGCCCACCCCACACCTCTATCATGCGATGTCCAGGTGTAGAGACAATAGGATGCAATGGCCATTGTTCTCATTGTCGGTTGGAGCAACTAAAGCCAGCCTGGGCACATGCCAAGAGGAGGTCAGTGTCTGTTTACAGACATGGCTCCCATGGGAAAGGGACAGGAGTAGTGAGAACTTGCTCCAGCTTAGCAAACACAGCAATTAGGAATAGAGCCTGTCATCCCTCTGGTGGCCAGGGCAGAGACATGGGGAGTATGAAGCCAGATCTAACTGCCCATCTGTCCATTTGTTCCCCCAGATGTCCTGCGCTTTGACAACACTTATAGCTTTGTCCACGCCAAGAAGGTCAGCTTCACAGTGGAGGTGCTGCTCCCAGACGAGGGCATGCAGAAGTATGACAAGGAGCTCACCCCTGTCTAGGCAGCCCCCCCACTTCTCAGAGACCCCTGACCCTCTCCTTTGTCTATCTATATACTATCCCTTCAGAAATTGATCATTACTCCTCTTGACACTGAGACTAGTGAGTAGAGAAAAAGCTGCCTTGGGGAAGACTTATATGCTGTGGTTAGATCAGGAAAGGTATGAGAGGCACAGTTTTGGAGGATGCCAAGATTGCATAGGGGAAGAAGCGAGGCAAAAGCAAGAGGTGAATGTCACTGAAACCCAAGAAATAGGAAATGAATCCTTAGCTTTTGTCCTCACTTCTTCTAAGGCATTTGTGCGTGTGTTTGAATTTCTTCCCTATCATCTATGAGCCACGTGGGTTACAGGTACATCTAAATTCTTTTTACTTCTACTCCATATACAGTAGATGCTCAGTGTATACTTGTGAAGTTGAATTAAGGTAATGAGCAAGTAATTCATGGGTATGCCTGACAAGAAGGAATCTTACCCGGAGCAGGTTTCAGCACCTCGGACAGAGACAGGGCTGTGGAAGCAGGGGACTCTCCTGCAGGACCCAGGTGATGTAGCCCCCAGGCTTCTGGGAGTGGCTGCCCCCTCAGGTAGGTAGGAGATGCCTGCATAAGGCTTTGTCGGACTCAGCACACAGCTTTCCCAACCCATCACTCTGACCCTTACCCTTTTCCCTTGGAATTCACAGCTTATATTTTAAACAATTAAAGAAATTTTACTGGAAACAAAGGAAGTCCTATCTGGTTCTAGCTGCTGCCTGGCACTAAAAATTTAAAAATCACAGCTATCATCTGGTAAGTGATGTCTTGCATATCACACATGGTGCCAAGTGCTTAATGAATTTAGCCCATTTCACACTCAAACCTTCCCTGGGACCACTTATCATGGCCATCTTATGGATAGAAAACTAAGGCTTAGAGAGGTGAAGTCACTCCCAACGTCATACATCTCTTAAGTGGCAGATTCAAGATCCAGGGTTTTTGTTGTTGTTGTTGTTGTTGTTGTTGTTGTTGTTGTTTATTTATTCCGAAGACATTGCTCTTAATTGTCCCTTAATACCACTTCCTAAGAGCCTACTTACACAAAGAAGGAGAGAAGGAATGATTTGTTTGTCCTAGAGCTTCCATTAGATGTGTCCTTAGTTGACACCCAGGACAAAATATGTGTTATGCCCATTGGGAAGCTGAGGCAATAGAGACCCACCATTACTCAACTGCATAATGTTTGTTCAAGGAAACTCATGGGAAAATGGGCCAGCTTCTAAACTTTATGTTTCTAAACCTTATGCTTCTAAACCTAGCATGCTGTCCACTGTTCACATGACCTCTGAGAAGCATGACCCTCTGACACCCACTATGGCCCTGGGTGACTGAGGGAGAAGTAGGGTCTCCCCGATGTTCCTACTCCAAGTCAGGGACACGGAGACACTGGCTTGAGCCCTACATCCTGACACAACCCTTGCCAGGAGGAAACAAATTACACAGAGAACATGGTTGGGTGGGAACCAAAGGGCTAACTGGTCCTTGGGAATGGGTTGCCCAGGACCAAGGCTGCTGGAGTGAGCCAGAGTGGGAGGCCTGACTCTGAAACCAATCAAGCAAATGTTCAGCAGCAGCTAGCACTTTCCATCGGTGCTTACAGGTACAGGATTTTATCTCCACTTTATAGATGGGAAACTGAGCTCCCAAAAGGCACTGGCCTTGTTTCCTTTGGCCCATGCATAGCAGAAATAGCACTGAAGTTAAGGCTACCCTCCCCACCTGCTCACTCCCACCAAATTCATGTTACTACAGCAACATGCCAGAATAAGACTGCCAACTCTCAGAGGTGGGGAGGGTGAGGGAGGGAGAAAGAGAGGAAAAGGAAGAGAGGGTTGTCAGATTTATGGGGGGAAATGCAATATTTGGGACATAAAATTTATTGTTTATCTGAAATTAAAACTTAATGGGACATCCTGTATTTTATCTGGCCACCCTACAAATGAGGGAGAGGGGAGGGTGAAGCAAGGGAGAAAGGGAAGAGAAGGATGGGCTCACTCTCTTGGAAGACTGTAGTAGCATCAGCAATGTGGGCCAAGGGGTCCTTGGGAGAGGTTGGCTCAGGCATCAGTGGCGCATGGTAGATGGACATGGCACTCTCACCCTTGCCCCCAAGGGAAAGGATCCCACATTGCAGAGGGGTCAGAAAGAGGATAAGGGGGTGGACCTTTGCACCCTCGAAGCTGAGGCAGCCATAAGCACCACTGGATGCCCTCATTTGCCCCACCTCCTCTACTGCTGCTCAGGGATATCACTTTGAGCAGAAGGGTACTTGCTACCAAAAGACAGGGCAGCACAGGGAGCCCAGGCCACAGCTGGAGCTGAGAACCAAAAAGTGTCCCTCAGCATCTGCTGACACCCAGCCATGGCAAATCAGCTCCCACCTCATTTCCACCACCAGTGGAGAAATAGCCCTCCCCAGCTCCCAGCCTCACTCAGGGGCCATTTAGCTCCAGTTCTGAATGTCCAGGAGGTGGTGTAGGGGAGGGGAAAAGACCCTACTTCGTTACCTTGGCTGACGGACACCCCATTACAGCAGTGGTCGGCAAGCAGTACAGGGGCAGAAAGACTGAGGTCTGCATGCTCCCTACAGTGTGTGAAGGTCAATTACCTTTCAGTTCCAAAGGCCCAGAACTGACTGGGAAGGAAAGGCCTCAGCTTCCCTTGGTAGCTACGGGCTGTTTCCCATAAGAGGGATCAAATTTGGCAGTCTGGGACACTTACCATGCAGGCCCAGGCCAGGGCAACCCACAGGCAGAGAACAAGTCAAATGGTGCCAAACAGGCACCTTCCTCAGGAAGCCACCACTGCAGTGGCCTCTCCAGAGAGCCCACTTTCACATCATGCAGTTAAGAGGTCCGATTCGTCCCCCAACACACGGTGCTAACATGCACAAGTGCCAGCCAGAGAGAGTTAACCCAAGACCAGAGCACTAGAGAAATAGAAAATTTTATTGTGTGTCAAGAGTGGTTTAGTTGTCTTCTGAAGGGCCTGCTGCCTCCAAGCTTTCCTTGATGGCAGACTGGGACACCATATCAATCTCTTCCTCAGAAGAGGGTCTCTCCATTGCTTCAGCCAGCCACTGGTTTCAACTCCTGGAATCTTGGGTCGGCCAGCATGCTCCCTAGGCAGCCAAGGGGAGAGTGCAGCGCAAAGGCCTGGACTAACTTCTTCAGGGCCAGTAGGAATAGGATCAGTAGCAGAGTGACACAGCTGAAGGCCAGCACCACTGCCACCAAGTGCTTCAGTGCCTTTCAAGAGGCTGGGAAGGATGGGGCCAGAGAGTGGCTCAGGACTGCCTGGAGGTTAGGGCAGGCCACACAAGACAGCTGGGGCAGACCTTGAGCCCAGAGTTATTCAAAGGAGAAAAAGAAAAACCAGGAACATGTGGGGAAAAACAGGATGTGGCTTGGGATAAGATAGGGCAGGGAGATCAGGACCAAGAGCAAGTGTCCACGAACCTGGATGGTGGAACCAGACCTTTTGGGGCCTAGGCTGCCTCTCAGCCCTGCACCTACTTTTAAACCATGACATCAGCAGCTTCTTGATTGTCAGTGGCCCCACGACTACCATATGGGTGTTCCCTTCGCCTGGAACTCTGTGGAGGGGAAGCTGTTAGCCCTGGCATCTTCCTCCCCTCCCAGCCCTTGGCAGAGACTCGGAGCCAGGTAACTCCTAAGCAGGTGTGTGTTCAACTACTAAATGGGGGCAGGGGGCAAAGGACAGTGAGCTGTCACTTAACAGGGTTTAAGAGAAAATACCTAAAAAGCACAAATATCCATCCACAAGGGACCGAATAAATTCTAATACCTCCATTCCACGGTTCGTACGGTCATAAATGTAAAAGAGATATCTGACCTACAGAGCTGTCTGCAGAGTATCATAGAATACTGGAATACAGAATAAAAACTGGACTATTATATTAATGTGTATATACAACAAAAGCTGTCTGGATATGGTTACACTAAGATGCTAGTTAACAATGGTCTGAGTTGTAGGTTTAGATCTTTTTGAAGTCTCTAAATTGTCTTGGATGGTTACATACTTATTATATTTGTTTGGTAAAGGAGGGCAGGGTAATGTTATTAGTGTACATATCATGAGGTCCTGGCACCAAGCAGGGTTGCCCTCACCAGAGCAAGCTTCCTCCTCAAGGCACCCACATGGGTTACCCAACAGCCCACAGCCCATCCCACCCAAGCTACAATTTCTTCCTGGCCCCTGCCCCCTGACTCACCACCTTGCTACCTTCCCAGCCCAGGGGTTGTGCCCATGGCAGATTCAGTAACATCCATCTGCCCACACAAGCCGAAGGCCCCCAATAGCCCCTCTAACCTGGTCCCGCTCTGCCTTACCACGGCGCCGGCCTATTTTTGGGTGGGAACAGCCAAAGTCACAGCAGTCACACACAGAGCTCTCCCACTTATCTGCCAGTTGTCAGCTGCCAGTGGTCCAGACAGAAAGACACACTCAGTCAGGAGGGTAAGAGGGGGACAGTCTACCCCATGTCCGATTCCAGCATGGCAGTATTAGCTGGGTGACAGCAGGCCATCACTTGGCCTCCCTGGGCCTTCCTCTCCGTGGTTTGCCTATACTAGGGAGAGGCCACCTATATTTCCAGGGTAAGGATTTCCACTGGTCCAGATGAAGCATCCCAGTACAGGGCCAGGTGAGGCCTTTCAACCTCTCTCCATTGGCCAGCTTCCAGGACTTAAGGCCCACACATCATGGCAGCAAACATGCTCATTTTAGAAATGGGGGTCCTGGAGACCCAAAATAGTGAAAGGGCTTGTCCAGCGTCCCACAGCTTGAAACAAAGAACACTCACCTGTATGAGGAAGTGTTATAAAAACAGGATTTCCGACCAGACTCAAAGGGTCTTGTCCAACTCCAGGTGCTCAGTCAGCAAGTGATATACACCTGGAAGGATGGATTAAGGAAGAATCTGGGACCCAACACCCACTTAGAGGCTCCTTCTGGGCACCCATGGCCCCTGACAGCCACCCACGTGTAGAACCATGTTATACTTTATTTATCTCCATGAGCTGGGCACTGCAGGGAGGAAGTCAGGCCAGTCTGTGGAAGGCACAGCCCTAATGTATTACAGGTCCTTAGAGGGAAAGAAAATTCTTATTTTCCCTTATCTATGAGTATTTTCTCACTGCAGCCCTGGTTTCGAACAGGGCCCTGGTTAAGCTACCACTCGGTCAGACACTGGGTTCTATGTAGCTGTTAACTTTCATAAGAGAATACAAAAATGTTCTCCTATGCAGAGAAATGTGCTTAATGTTGAGAGTGGGGGCCAGACACAAATTCTGTAATGGCACATAGAATCCTATTTTATAGGGGCTGCTGGATGGCTCAGTCAGTTGTGTCCGACTCTTGGTTTCGGCTCAGGTCATGATCTCACAGTTCGTGAGTTTGAGCCCCGTCAGGCTCAGTGTAGACATTGCAGAGCCTGCT
Source organism: Panthera onca (assembly GCF_046562875.1). Classification (NCBI taxonomy): domain Eukaryota; kingdom Metazoa; phylum Chordata; class Mammalia; order Carnivora; family Felidae; genus Panthera; species Panthera onca. The sequence continues at coordinate 21,457,373 of NC_138350.1, forward strand.
TGGGATTCTCTCTCTCTCTCTCTCTCTGCACACCCCCCACTCACATGCACTCTCACATGCTCCCTCAAAATAAATAAACATTAAAAAAAGAATCCTATTTTACAAAACACTAACTTAGCATATATACAAATATTAGTGATTCTCAGGATTTCAGGATTTTCATTTCCTGTTCTATGCATGAGTTAACAAGTAATATCGAGAAAAGAAAGAAAGCGAAGAGTCAAGTGTCAAGTATGGCTCTTTATAAATAGGCATACACTTAGGAAATTCCAGTGCCATCTTGGGACAACCATCAAGCAGTGACGGTTGTCTGCTGCACATCTGTACTTCCCATGATGACAGTATCTTAGGAAGATACAAAGGAAGGAAGCTCCAAGTAGCCCCAGGCTTTCAGCATCCAGAAGGACAGAAGCCATGGTTACCCAGGTTCTCTCACTCATAATCACATTTATCAAGATCTCTCTGGGGTGAGTGGTAATTCCCAACACCCACGCCCAACATGCAATCCTTGAGCCAGGCCTGATCCCAAACTTGATCCCACACATGGAAATGTGAGACCCTGAGGGACTCACCTTATGGTCAGAGCTGCAGCCAAAACCAGTGCTGTGGGTGCTATCCCAACTCTGGATCCCTATGCCACTGCCATTCTCAGGGGTTAGGGTTGCCAGATAAAATTCAGAGCACCCAGTTAAATCTTTCAAAATTTAGTATAAATCAGTCTCGTGCAATATTTGGGACATATTTATACTAAAAAATTCATTATTTGAAATTCAAGCTTAACTGGATATCCTATATTTTTATTTGTAGACCCTATCAGGGGATCCAGCACTCCCTTTCTGGGCTGACCTCCAGCTCTGCCCAAAATAGCTCTGGGAAAGGAAGCAAAGTAACAGGAAGAGAGTCCCCAACACCTCCAGCTGGGCCTGAGGCATGGTCCTCACCTCATTCTCTTCCACATCATTGTTGAGCATGAAGGTCTCCACGCTGAACTATAGTGTCTCATTAGCCTGCCTGGACCAAGGGCCAGACCTGGGGCCTATTGAGAGGAACCTGGGGGACAGCCAAGGGGACCACAGGGATCTTCAACTCAGAGACTGGCTGGAACAAGTTTCCCGTGAATCCACAGAGAGGCTCATACTATGGGACTTTCTTGCTCCTTAAAGCCTCATTAAAGAATGTCCACCCCATTACCAGAGTTCAAGGACAGTTGTGTTTAGCCTGAGCAAAGGGCAGATGTTACAAAATCAGCTACAAGTGACAAGACCCTAAGGCCTCTATAGTCACTCAACAGCTTGCATCCTGGCTGGCAAGAACAGCCCATCCTTTGCCAAACTCACAGCCCAGGTGGCAGGTTCAGACCCAGACAAGTTTAGATCAGACACAAAAAAAGGCTGGTCACCAATGACCAAGTACAACAAGATAGACCCCTCTACATTATCACACCAATGGCCCAGCTCAGCAAGACATCAGGGTAGGGATAAACCCTTGCCCTCCCTCTTACTCCCTCTGTAGCCTCTTAGACCCTCAGTTGAAGACAAGGGTGTATATTCTCTGGGAGTGGTTCAGGTAATGGCTCTGAGAGCCCACACACTCATCCACGTAGAATTTCATGGCCTAGTTTGACACAAGCTGGATGTAGGCTTCAAGAGTCAACCATGAGCCTTCTACATGGGGAGGTGGCAAGGCATCTGGGGGAAGAGAGGGAAGAGGGTTATTCCTGGTAAGTAGTCATGGCCACCTCCTGACAAGTATATACTGCATGCCTGTTAGGTCACAACCATAATTCCATTTATTCCTGAATGGTCCTAGAAGTGTTTGCTAGACCCATTTTACAGGTGGGATGATGGAGGCTCAGAGAGACGGTTGAACCTCAGTTCTCCTCCCCCAGTCTCATCTACCAAATGGGTATGCACCTGTTCCACCAAGGGCAGAAGACTGAGGCCAGACACAAGATGGTATAGGTAGACCACACTCTGACCTCCCCCTTAGGCAATCCTCGGGGGTCCACACTCCATCCCCTGCTACTCGTATACACAACAGCCCAAGACTCACCATGCAGTACCTGGAGAGTCACCTGCTGGGGCTTTGAGATACAGGGGGAAGGCTCCTGGAAGGGGTTCTTCAGAGGGCCATGCCGGGTCAATGACAGGCCACCTGCAGCAGAACTGTTCACCTCCTGCCCAAGGAGTGGCTTAGGCGGAGTGGTTGCAGAGAAAGAGGCACCACAAATCAAGGGGGTTCGGTGGGTCCCCACAGCCAGACTGAAGGGCAAGCCCTGGGCAAGTTACCCCAGGGGAGGTAATGGGGGTGGGAAGGCCAAAGAGAAGCTGCTCAAATGAGCTTGACCAGCACTGAGTATCATCATAGCTGCCATTTGGGGCAATTTCACACATACTTGGTGAACTGCACAACCACTTCTATTTTTCAGATGTGGACACTGAGGCAGAAAGTCCTGCTGCCATCTGCCCATGGGTGTTACATGCAGCTTCTCAGCTGCAGAACTCAGATTCAAACTCCCAAGCAAGGTCTCTTCCAGAAATATATTTAATTCAAAATTTTTTTATTTTCTTATAGTTTATTTGCTTTTGATAGAGGGAGAGACACAGAGAAAGAGAGCAGGGGAGGGGCAGAGAGAGAGGAAGACACAGAATCCAAAGCAGGCTCCAGGCTCTGAGCTGTCAGCACAGAGCCCAACGTGGGGCTCGAACTCATGAATTGTGAAATCATGACCTGAGCTAAAGTTGGATGTTCAACTGACTGAGCCACCCAAGTGCCCCAGAAATATTTTTTTAAATGTTTATTTACTTTGAGTGAGAGAGAGAGAGAATGTGTGAGCAGGGGAGAGGCAGAGAGAGAGGGAGAGAGAGAGAGAATTCCAAGCAGGCTCCTAGCTGTCAGCACAGAGCCCAATGTAGGGCTCGAACTCCTAAACTGTGAGATCATGACCTGGTCCAAAATCAAGAGTCAGACACTTAACCAACTGAGCCACCCAGGCGCCCCTCTTCCAGAAATATTTAAAGGTTGGAGTTCTCATATGGCAAGACTCCAAGGATACCAAATGGCATTAAAAGAAAACCTGAGTTTGGGCGCCTGGGTGGCTCAGTTGGTTAAGCGTCCAACTTCAGCTCAGGTCATGATCTCATGGTTTGTGGATTTGAGCCCTGCGTCCGGGCTCTGTGATGACAGCTTGGAGCCTAGAGCCTGGAGCCTGCTTCAGATTCTGTGTCTCCTTCTCTCTACCCCTCCCCCACTTGTGCTCTCTCTCTCTTTCAAAAATAAAATTTTTTTTTTCAAAAATTAAAAAAAAAATGAAAGCTGAGTTTACCTTTCCCTATTTCTTCTCGTCTGTGTGAGCAATGGTGTAAAAGCACACTCATCCCTGCATAGCACCAATTAATTCTTTTTACCATTTGGGCTCCTGACCACCTTGCCACCCTCTCTGAAGAAGGATTATCTCATCCCAGAGGGCAATGGCAGACCAAAGACCAGAAAGGAGTTTTAGGCTTTTTGGGCGTTCATTTGTTTTTTTTAAGATACGAATGTAAGGCATCTGTTTAGCGTTTGCTAGGTGTTTACTGCATGACAAGCTCTGCCTTAGAAGCCAGGGGTGCATAACTGGGGGGGCCTCTGCCCTCCAAGTTCGCCTGGCTGGGGACCCCAAGCCTCAAGAAGCAGGACTGCCTGGACTCCAGGAGGATCCTGCTCAGCCTAGGACAAGGCTGAAAGACTCCCAAGAAGCAGGGTGAAGGTCAGGGAAGAAGAATGGGTGACCCAGGGTTCTAGTGTCATTAGCTCTCAGTGGGGGAAGCAGCAAGGAACTCCAGGGGGTGGAGGCGTTAGGAGGTGAGGCCAAGTGTTGAAAGGCAACCAGCACAGCCACTCACAGGCCATCAGGAAAGAAGTCCCCTCCTCCAGGTATCCCCAGGATGCCAAGTCTGCTCCTGCTGCTCCTCAAGTTATCCTCAAGGGGGCTCACCAGGTGCACTGCTGATAGGGGGAGGCTCAGCTCAGGGATGGGGGGGAAGGACCCCCACCCAGCACTCCAGGTCCCAAGGGATCCCCATTGCCCAGAACTTACCCAGCTGCAGCAAGACCAGAGCAACCTGCAGAAGGCCCCTGGGGGTGGTGATAATGAAAAGAAACACTGCTGCCCCCCCTCCACAAGCCCCCTTAAAATGGTCCAGAGGAGGCTGGGGAGGGAACAAGCCTCCTCTGGAGCCCACAGGTGAGCCTAGGGCATGGCTGAGCTGGGCACAGGCCAAATACTTCCACACTCCCCCATCTGCCTGCAGTGCCTCCTGATTTTAGAAAAGATACCAACGTCCTCCTTACTCATGAGGATTTAGTGAGGTCTGTAAGAGTTAATGCTGATGGAAGGCTTACCGCACAGTGGGCTTCATGTTCTCATCTGTAGGATGAGAACCTACTGCACTGGCTCTGGTGGAGGTTGTATAACACTGTGCTTAGTACAGTGCCTGGCACACAGTAAGTGCTCCATCCATGTTTGCTCTCAGTCTTTCATAACTCTTGTCCAAGGGGAGGGAGGGGCATGATGATGGAGGGGGCTGCACAGCAAGATGATGCTGTCTGGAGAAAAAGTCGAGAAGCGTTCATGGGGCAGGTACCATCAGAGCTGGGGCCGGCAACAGAAGAACATGGAAGTGGAGAGGGCACAGCCTGGGTGAAGGCACAGAGGCTAACGTACAGGGCACATCCAGGGAACGGTGAGGAGTCAGCAGAGGCAGGAACGAAGGTGCAGGGGTGAGTCGTGATGAGAGATGAGGCTGTCAAGGCCTCAAGGCTCTGAATGCCACGCTGAGGTGTTCGGACTGGATCCTGAAGGCTGCCTGGAGTCATTCGAGGTATAGAACAGAAGGCCCTTGGGGAGATTCAGTCACCAGCACGATCAGCTCAGAAGAATGTTCCTTTATGCATTGGGCATTTAAGAAGTTCCCAAGCTCTTAGTTCGTACAAATAAGACCACAACGATCACCTTCAGCTGCACATCTTTGGACAATCATCCAATTATTTCCTCTGAATAAATTCTTAGGGAGTGGAATCCTTGAAGCATATAACTGGCATAATTTATATCTGGATTAGTCATCAGATGGAATGATTCAATCAATTGCCCTTGAAGTAGAGGTCTCTTGACACACTAATAATGGACAGTGTTTGTGGAGCTCTCTCTGTGAACCCCGCTCTGGCTGAATGCTTTGTGAGCCATTTCTCCCGTAATCCTGGCAGCAGTTTTAGGAGCTCATTATAGAAGATTGTATGGTGAGGAAACCGAGGCTCAGAGAGGTTAGGTAACTTGCCCATGGTCACACAGCCTGTGAATCAGCTCTGCCCTTGCTGTGTAGAGAACCATGAGTTGGAAGACAATAGGAACAGAATCAGAATTGGGCTGGGGGGAGAGAGGTTAGGGGAGGAGGGAGAGAGGGAAGTTGGAAGAGCTGGAGAGAATGTTGAGTTACGTGGGAGGGCAGGTAGGGGTGGGGGACAGACTGTGTGAGCTTAGGCTAGTGACTCCAATTCCAAGAAACACAGACCTATGATGTGGTTGTAAAGAGTAAATGAGCCACATGGCAGGAAGTGCTTAGCACAGGACTTGGTGCAGGCCCCCAGGGGTTCACTAACATGCTGTTCTCAAAAACCCCAGAGGCAGTTTGAAACAGCCAACAAAGCATGTTTGGTGGTGCTGCCTCTTTGTGGTGATACTGAGCATTGCATGAAGTGGCCACGGGGAGACCCAACTCCCAGAATGCTCTCGGACAAAGGCCTGGGGGGCATTGGGAAAAGACAAGCCTCCCTGCTGGTGAATCCCAAAAGGGGCCTGCCCCTCCTTTCAGGCGATGGAGGAAGTATCGGGCTGGAGGGAGCCCAGAGGAAGCTACCAAGCCAGTACTAGGGGGTCAGAGGGTACTTTGAGGGGGAAGGAATTGAGTAGGCTGTAGTCAGGGGGAGGGAGGGTGGGCCTACAGTGTGAGGTGGGGTAAAGGTTGGAAGGGAGTGTCCAGTAGGAGGGAACACAGTATGAGAAAGCCCAGTCAAGACAAATGTCAGATCTAAGAAACCAAAAAGGACAGAATGGCTGAAATGAAGATTTAGGGGAAGGGGCAAGGGTGGGGTCATCCATACCATGTAGGGATCTAAGTAAGAGTCCCCACAAGGAGTCTGGACTCTGTTCTGACCATTTTAAGAATGTTGGCTAGATAGAAAAGCCAGGGGCGGGGGGGTGGGGAGATAAGCCAGAGGCTGCTGCCCTCATCCAAGCCTGGAGGGGACAGATAGGACACGTGGTGGTAGAGGATTGGGGGCAGAAACTATATGAGTGAATGGGAACACCCAGGGAAGAGCGAGAAGGGCCTGAGCCAGAGCATCAGGCGCTGGGGTAGCAGCCGGAGGAAAGCTGGAGTGAAGGCAAGGTTTGCAGGAGGAGCAAGGGTTGCAGCCAAGGCCACCTTCCCTTCTCCCCACCTGGCTTTTTTGGGAGAAGAAGCAGACCAGGGATGAGTCTTACCTATGACCTTACAGGCTGTGAGGCCTCTGCCAGGTCACTTGCCCTCTCTGATCCTAGATGTGGGTCTATACAGGGGGATGATGGTGCTATGACCCACCTCCTGGGTTGGCAGGAGGGCCAGAGCAGTAGTGTGCTGGTAAATGTTTAATTTACTGGCTCCCCAGGCAAGAGGACCCTGATTTGTTGATCTTTCTGGTATAAACAGTGCCATCATGGAGCATCTGGGTGGCTCAGTCAGTTAAGCATCCAACTTCAGCTTAGGTCATGATCTCATGGTTTGTGAGTTTGAGCCCTGCATCAGGCTCTGTGCTGATAGTTCGGAGCCTGAAGACAGCTTCAGATTCTGTGTCTCCTTCCCTGTTCGTGCTCTCTCTCAAAAATAAACATTAAAAAAAAAAATTTAATAGTCCCATTGTGACCTATTTCAAGCTACCCAAGAGAAGTTACTGAACACAGAGTTGTAGAAGCAACATGCAATAATTCTAATAGAGTATAGCCACCAAACAGATAACAAGAAATATAAATAACCTCAGGGCATAGATAATAGTAAAGTCTAGTAAAATCACCAAGAGGCAACACATTTTGAGTGTTACTACCTGTTCTTTTTTGGTTGAGTGTGTGTGTGTGTGTGTGTGTGTGTGTGTGTTTGAGATATAATTGACATTATATTAGTTTCGGGTGTAGATGATTTGCAATTTAGATATATTGCAAAATGATTACAATCGTCTAGTGAACATCCATTACCACACATAGCTACAAATTTTTCTTCGTGATGATAACTTTTCAGTACCTTTGTTTTTAATATAACACATTTTTGTAAAGTTTTACTTATTTAAGTAATCTCTACACCCTACATGGGGCTTGAATTCATGACCCCAAGATCAAGAGCTGCGCTGAGCCAACCAGGTGCCCCAATATATCACATTTATTTATTTATTTATTTATTTGGGGGGAGAAAATCAAGGGCACAAGTAATCAAGGGCAAAGAGAGAGAGAGAGAGAGAGAGAGAGAGAGAGAGAGAGAGAGAGAGAAGCGGGGCTCATGTTCACCTGAACAGGGTTCAAGCTCACCCAATGAGGGGTTTGTGCTCACCTGAAGCAGGGCTCGAACTCATGAACCATGTGATCCTGACCTGAGCCAAAGTTAGATACTTAACCAGCTGAGCCACCCACATGCCCCAATATAATGCATTTAAATCTAAGTTTATATCCTTCTTTCTTTCACCTTATTTAATTTTTTTTTCCAGCTCTTCCCTAATTTCTTGGCTTGGGCCTTCCCATTGGAACTGGGTGGGTCCAGAAGCACAGCAGTTGCCCCTTGCCACTCTGCCGTAGCCAGACCCGGGCCAGAGACTCTTCCGGTTATTACAGCAACCAGGCCCTTGACGCTCTGACACACTGCAGGCATCTTGCACCAGCCTCTTCCCCTCATTTAATTTTTAATAATGGCTCTGTTTAAAATGATTCCTAAAAAGGTAACAATATCAGCTCTGGCCCCTATGAACAGCACTAGCACACCACTCACTGGCCCACAGCAAGAGGATGTGCAAAGTAAGCCTCCAGATGGGCCCGGGTCTCAGGCATCCAGGAGAGGCCCAACCTCTGCCTAGGGGGGCTGCTAGGCAAATATTAGAGGAGACAAGGAGAAGCACCCTAGTCCCAGTGTCCCCAGGTAGGCCACAGGTTTGCCCACCACCCCACCACTCCTGCCCAGGTTCACATTTGGCAGGCACAAGACCTGCTTATTCCCAGGGGTATCGCCTCACAGAAGACCCAACACTAGCTCCTGCTTTGGGGGGCCTCATTTCCCCAACCTGCCTCAGGAAAATCATTAAGTGGTAGAGTCATTGGTGAACATCTCTTTATTGGAAAACTTCAGTAGGGGTCGGGGGCTCCTTAGACCCCGCTGCTTAGGCCTGCAGCTGGACGTGTCTGCAAGGCTCTGTGCCCTGAGCCAGCGGCAGAGGGTGAAGATGCAGAAGCCCATGCCTAGGATAGACATCAACACCACCATGAGCAGAGTCCCTGACATCTGCATCAGCATCAGCATCAGCAAGCTGGGGAGACTCCCTGGTGTAAGAGGCAGAGGTTATCAGGGCCTGGAGAGGCAGTAAGTACACCAGCAAGGGCTGGAAAGGGGCTGGGCAACAGCTTCCACCCCCCAGACCGTGTTGTTGACTTGGAGAGAACGCGTGTACTGGGCTAAGTGGTGCCTATGTGACCTCAAGCCTCAGTTTCCTCATCTCTAAAATGGGGCTGGTCATTTATCACGTCTACTGCATAGGATTCTTAGGAGAATCAAATGAGGTCATCACAGAAAAATGGAAGCTGCCAGGCAACAAAGGGTAGCATTTATTAATATATAGTGGGTGGCAGTTACCCTTCTTCAGGGTGAGGCAGCTCAGAGGGGTGAGTGGCTTCCACAGTGATGGGGTGAGCAAGCTTAAAGCTAACTTGTCTGAGATTTTGGGCTTTACTCTGGCAGGCCATGAATGAGGGCCAAGTGGGCGGAAGGGGAAAGGAAGAAGCCAGAACCAGGTTCTACTGGGATTGCCAAGGGTCCCCGAACCTGGGGCCCCAGTGTCTTCCACTGTGAAGGGGACCCTGAAAAGGGCCCAAACTCTGGAAAGGGACTCCCTCACTCACCTCTGGGCTCCCTGGAGTCAGAAGCCTAACTTAACTAAAAGGACCATGTCATCTGGTGGGAAGCCTCCTCAGTGGCCTTGCCAGAGGCTGGAAGATAAAGATATCCCACCAGAAGGCTTTAAGCCATCCACCCACCCAACCTCTACACACCTCTAACCTTCTGACCTAGTATCTGCCCACTGGTGCTGAAAGTTGAGAGAAAATGAAGCTATTTATCTCAAAGCAAGAACAGAACATGTTTACACCATGATGTCAGTGACTAAGAGCCTTCTCTCAGTAAGGCACTTACCAAGATTGTATGAATGGAGTTGAATGAGTCTCTAGGCATCTGTTTAATAAAGATGAGACCAGAAGCTCAAAAGTGGCAGACCAAGCTTAATGCCCTCATTTTATACTTGGGGAAATTGAGGCTCAGAGAGGGAAGGGATTTGCCCAAGGTCACACATAGAAGGGGGCTCAGGGGGCTCTCCAGAGGCCATATCCTTCTTTGATTCTCCTGATCAACAGATAACTTGAGTGGGTCTCATAGTTTGGAAGGGCCAGGGTCAGCTTCCTCAAAGGTCTTCAGAAGCACGACAGTACCTTCCATAGGCCCATCCCCCCACTGCTATGAGTGCCTCAGAGCCTACCCCTGACCCCTACCTACAAAACCAAGAGACTCCAACCTGCCCAGGCTCTTTGATGGGGTGACCAGGGGCAGGTAACCACACAACAGGTGCACACTCTCAGAAAGAGCTGAGGGGCAACACAGAAGGGGCATCGGGGCTGGTTATGAAGAATGTTCAAGGTTGACTAAGAGGAAAAGTATTTCCAGCTGAGGAAGAGTGTGGGGTGGGATAAGAGAAGCTAGGAGGCAGGTGATAGGGAAGAACACAAGGCTGGGGCAGGTCCGAGAGCTGTGCCCCAAAACACAGAGGCCTGACTCTGGCCAGCAGCTCTCAGTTTTAGGGGGAACTCAGAGGGTGGAAGGTTAGAGACTAACTGAGTAGGGAACTGGTGGTAGAACCCAGATGTCATAGGGATGCAGGTGTGAACCTGGTGGGGGGTACAGGGGGATGCAGGACTGGAGAGGGGCATAGAAGGGGGCAGAGAAAGGGCTGGAGAATTGCGGGGGCTCAGAGCATTTAAGGGAGCCGGAGGGAGCAGCAGGAGACTGAGCAGAGGTCAGGGAGGGCCTGAGAAAGGAACCCAGCTGCTATGGGATGAGAAGGGCAGCAGAGAAAGGCTCACCGTCAGAGACCCCCAGACATCAGACTCACCCTGCAGCTGCAGACACCCCCAGAGCATGAACCACAACTGGAGCCCCCATCTTGTCTCACTAGCAGTCCTGCCCAGTCCTTTGGCTCCTATAAGTCCCCATCCAGGTGCAGGGGGTCTCTCCGGGGTGGGGTTAGCCCCCCCAGTCTGTACCTGGGCTGCAAGGGGCATGGCCAGGGTCTCAGCTGGAACTGATGTGTGGCCTGGAGCAGTGCTGAGTGACAGAGACCTAGGCCTGTTTCTGCTCCACATCCAAAACCCCATTCCCCACCTCTCTACACCTCCAAGTTGTTAACAGCCAAAAAAGGGGCTGGCCCAAAATCAAGGAGGAATGTCCCCCTTCCTACAGTGCTCCCAGGGACAGCCCCTGCCCCCTACTACCGGGTCACTCTTTTTTCTCCAAGACTCCTGAGTCTTCTGTGATACTCATATGGGGCTGTCTTCACCTCAGGCACCTTCAGGTTCAGGTGGTTCCTGCCCAACAGGCTCCCCTTCCAGAAGTATTGGTGCTTTAGGCTTGCAAAGAGGTCAATGCCCAAAGGAGGCTGACAGCACCAAGGGTGGGATCCCAGGCATCTGCAGGGGAGCACTGGTGGGTGGGGAGGTACAGACAGGCCCAGTGCTGGCTATTGCAAGCAATGCATAGCCAAAGTTGGCCTCCACCTCTGAGGGCCCCCAGGCTTGCTCCCCACCACCACACCCCTGCTCATCCCCAAGAGGAAAGGAGAAAAGAACTCAACTTTTTGAGGATTTATTGGGCCGGGGGCTGTCCTGCCTTCCAGGCAGGTCCGAGCAGCTCCTGCACCAGGGATGGGCTGGCTGGAGAATCAGTCCTGAGGGTGCCCGCCACTGCACTGCTACATTTCTCCATGTGTCTGCTGCTCCTCCGTCCAGCCACACTGCCATGGGGCCAAGCCACTGGGACTCCTGGGTCCCCAGCTTGCCAAGTGATCTTGGCTGTATTCCTGGCCCTATCTGGGCCTCAGTCTGCTTATCCTCCATGGGAGGATGTTACTTCCTTGTCAAAAGACAGGTCCACTCCCACTCAGTATCACGGATTCCATGGAAGCAAATAGGGTTCAGGTGTCCCCTTTCTGTGAGTTACTGCAGCTGCTGCTCCTTGAGGCCTTTGTCTCTCACCTTCCATTGGGCTCAAATATACTCAGACGCCAGGGCCTCAGACCCCAGAAAGCCAGGCATCCACATCCCCTGGCAAGAGGAGGAAGTTGGACCAGAGCAGGGAGTAGGCCAACTCACAGACCAGGTACCAGGGCGGGATCAGGAGGAGCTGGGCTTCTCCACTGAAGGGTAGAGCTTGCGCAGGCTGGAGTCCAGGAGGAAGTCCACTGATCTGTGGGACAGTGGACAGTGATGAGCAGGTGACCAGTGGGTGCTAGTGGGGGAATGGGAGGCAGGAGGTCAGGGCCAGCGAAGGGATTCCTAGATGCAGGACACAGTGCCATTTCTCTATTCAGTTGGGGAAACTGAGGCACAGAGAGGTTACAAGGCTCACCCTTGGGCCTTTGGGTCAGCTATGTTCCCTCGGGAAAAGACTGCTCCTCCCACTCTATGTTGATCTAGGTTGGCCCATCTTTGGTTCTATGAGTAGGCACATGACCCACACCTGGCCAATCAGAAAAGGGAAATTGGCTCAGGACTAGGCACTCAGTCCAGAATAGACCAATGACAGCCTTCCTTGGGAATGAATGAATGAATGAATGAATGAATGAATGAATTTATTTATTTATGTATTTATTTACTATAAGAAGCTTCCTATAGGTCTTGCTAAGCTGGTAGGATGGAAGCTGGGAACTGCTGGAAGCCATCTCTGCTCCCCAAGCCAATAGGGGGTGGTGTCAGAAGACAGCAGGATGGGGAGACCAAGACCCCTAATGACATCATTTGGGTGCCTAGATCCAGCCATGCCAATAGGGGGTGGTGTCAGAAGACAGACAGCAGGATGGGGAGACCAAGACCCTTAATGACATCATTTGGGTGCCTAGATCCAGCCATGCCTGAAAGCAGCATAACTCTGAACTTTTCAGTTTCATGAAGCAATTAATTCTTATTTTACTTAGCCCAGTTTCAGGTGGGCTCCTGTCACCAAAATCTCCCCAAACCCTTCCCCTTCAATGCGCACCTGTTCCTGCCTGCCTCCGGTTGTTTTGTAACACTAGGTTTTCTTTCTAGAACTTACTGGTCCTGTGTCCCATACCCTCAAGGCATCCTCCTTATGTTTACTGCCAAAGTACCTGCCAGGATCATATGAGGACACAGACTGTCCTTTCTACCTGAGGAGTCCTGAGTGCCAGCCCTGCCTCTGCTGCTACTGTTGTGTGCAAAGTGGGGACACCATGTCTCTCAGAGCTTATCTCCACCTGTAGAGTGGATGATCCCTGAGGCTGGAAGGGGCACTCACCTGTCAATGGGGTGGATGATGACAGGGATGACCAGAAGCCCCAGTGCAGTGGTAGTCCACTTGCGGATGGACAGAGGCCAGCGGGTGGCGGTGCCCAGGATGTAGAGAGAGGCAGCACACACACGGTTGATAGTGAAGCCTGGGATGGCCACAGAAGCCAGAGCCTGCCACACGAAAGTGTCCACCACAGCCACAGTCACCCTGGTGCTGCGACCTGCTTCAGGGCTTCGTACCTGGTAGGGACAAGAGATACTTCATCCAGCAGGGCAGAGGTGGGAAACGCTGTGGACAAGGGGCATGAGGTTGGACCAGGGGAGGGAAGTGGCCGGTTGGGGGTGTCGGGTTCTGGACTGTACCAATTCAGGGCTGGGGGCAGGATGTAGCACCCTACAAACAGGATGGGGGTATGGACTGCACCAGGCAAGGTTGTAGGGGTTGGACTGTCCCACAAGGGATTTTACCACATGCAAGGCTGGGGACTAAATCACAAGGGAGTGGACTAGGGTCGGGGGTTGAGAGGCAGGCTAACACTCACATCTCCTGCCTTCTTGCCCTTGTCAATGGCATCCGCCAGCACGTAGGAGCTGGATACACCATAGCTCAACCACACCACAGCCGCTGGCACCAGGGAGCGGAATGCCTCTCCCACCTCATTGGCATAGCCTGTTGGAGGGGAGACATTTAATTCCAGGGGTAGGAGTGGGTATGGTTTGCTCCACAAGGGGGCACTAGTCCTAATTCCCAGCCTGCTAAGGAGGAGCTGGGTGACCTTAGGTAAGTGATTTTACTTCTCCCAGCTTTCGATTCCCAGTCTATAAAGAGGCGTCCATGAAACCCACCTCCATTCTAGGGCCATTGTGGGAGCGCTGAGTACAGTCACCATTATCATCACTCACTTGCCTTCCCAGTCTGGGTTCTAGAAGCATGAGCACTAATGGAGAGACTAAGAGCAAGTTCCCTGATGAGGTACTCACCATGTGCCAGGCCTTTCCTGTGCCTTATCTCTTTCTACCCTTACAACTACCACCCCATGAGAGAGACGCTGCGTTCATTCCTTTACGCTGAGAAAACCGAGAGTCAAACTGAATCTGTATGAGGACCCATAACCTGACTCTACAGCCAGTACCGCCCCCCCCCCCCCCCCCCCGTTCCTCCTAGCCCGTTTGGAGCTTACACCTGGGAGACTGATCTGTACAGACAGACCCCGAGGGCAGGGGTGGGCCGACCTGAGCTGTGTGACTCTGGGCAAGTCCCTAGCCCTCTCTGAGCCCAGTCTCTGGCCCGGGCAGAATGAGAACTAAGATCCTTCCACCTTCTCCAGGCCCCTGACCAGCGTCTGGCGACCCCTACCTCTCCAGCCACATGGTGAGGGGTCGCCGAGCCCCTCGCGCACCCCCGGCCCCCTCTCACCTAGGTACCGCACCCACGTGTCTCGGAAAATGTCGCGCTCAGCACCCCGCGGGGGCGGCTCGGACATGGCGCTTCCACCTCCGCACCACACCAGCCACTGCAGCCGGTCCTGCGCCGATACCACTTCAGCTTCCACTACCGCTCCGGTCTGCCGCGGCAGGACCGGCTGAAGGTCCGGGACTGAAGGACAGGTCGCGCTGTCCCCGCCAGCAGGGAGCGTCTGCAAATTACCCCGCGCACTGAAGCCCCTCTCCCAGGCTTGGGCTTTGGGCTTTACAGATTAATTTTCTTCACGTTTTTTCTGGGTTTGAGCGGTTGGCGCAGTCCTTTCCCACGACTGACTGACTGTAGTTTTGGAGCCTAAGAGACGGGGGTTCAAATGCGGGAAGCTACACTTCCTAATTACACTTCATAGCTGTGTGACCTCAGGCAATAGGCTGTACTTCGCTAAGCCTCATTTTATTAATGTATTAATGTATTAAATGCGGAACACAATGTTCACTCCTCGGACAGTTGCAAGGATTATTTTTAGGTAACCATTTGTTAAGTTTACTGATCAGACCATTGACTAAAGACTCTAGACAGATTACTTTCTTAAAGCCCTCCCACCAACCTGGGACCCCCATTTTACAGATGAGGAAATAGAAGCACAAAAAAGATGGGTCACTTTCCAGGTCATACAGCTAAGTGGTGAAGCTGGCATTTGAATCCAGGCCGTGTGGCTCCAGATTCCACGCTCTTAAGGGGAGTTGAGTTAATGAGTCTGGGGAGTGAATGGTGAGCGCCCTGGAGAGGTGGGTATTTGGACTCGAGTGCCTTCCTGGCAGGTGCCATGTTCATTTATCAAGCTCTGGGTTCTAACTGGATCAATATAACCCTCAGACCAAGCTTCCTGGGGGCAGGACCTTGAATGAATGAATGAATGAATGAATGAACGAACGAATGAATGAGTCAAGGGAAACAAGACTTCAGGGAAATGAGCAGAACAGAATGTGTGGTCTTGGGGGGGTAGTGGTTACTAAGAAACTCTTCCCCAGCTGGACCTCGGTTTACTCATGTGGGCAATGAGTGCACTTCACTAAAGCTCTGAATCCTTTGGATTTTGCCAGCGAAGATGCAGCCATTAAAGGCAGGTAGTCCTGGGTTCAATCCCAGTTGTGCCACCTATTAGCCACGTCAGTAAAATTTATGAGTAGTCAGTATTTACTGAGCACTCACTTGTTAAGGCTCTCTTCTAAGCGCTTTGCACGTAATTTCCTTGAATTTCTGCAACAACCCAGGGCCCTAACGAAGCACAGGGTTGTTGCATGGTACCCAGTATGCGCTCATTAAAGAATTAGCTTTTATTGTCATCAAATAAAGACAGAGAAAATGAAGACCACTGATTCAATATTAAGGGCCCCATTTTCAGCCCTGGCCGTATCTGTCATCGTTCGGTCGTGTAGGTCAGCCGGTTGGCGGTGACCTCGTAGGAAGCTGGGCTTGGGCCCAAAGGGATCTCCAGCCCCGGAAACATCGGTAATGCTGACGCGGAATTAGGAGACGGTCCCTAGCACCACGTGAGCGTCGTTCGTCCGCTCCCCCCCCCCCCCCCCCCGGGGCCCACCGCAGGCGCTGCACGTACTCCCCAGACCCGCACTTAACAGCGCGCCAGAACCTTCCGGCGCGTAACGGGGGACCGAGTGGGGCGGGGCCTCCGCCCTGACCTTGAAGGCGGCCAGTAGCGCGCCCTGGTGCCCTTAACAAAGATGGCGGAAGACAGCAACGGGCTGGGCCAGCCTGGAGGCAAGCTGGCTGTTGGGCCCCAAGGGAAAGCGCGCGCCAGAGGGAAGTAACGGGTGACTTCTGCGTATGCGCCCCACCTATTGCCGGCTAGGTGCTGCTGAGGCGTAAATTTGCCGTTCTGAGGGAGGGGCAGAGAGGAGCGAGGCGGCGGGCATTCATTTCCACTTCCTGTGCACTGAATGTTGCTTTATTCATTGGTTAATTTTCCTAACAGAGCTTTGTAAACCGAGGTCGGGGTGACCCCTGCCAAGCGGTCTGGCTGCTGTCCACGCAGCCCAGCCCCTACTCAGTTTCACCAGACCATCTCCCCACTCTGGGCCGGGGCCTGGGTCTCGGAGGGAAAGCAGTCCCTGCGAGGGCCCAGGCGGGTTCGTTTTCCAGTGTTCGCTTGCAGGGCGTGGTGTTAAGTGCTGTGGTTGCCCCAGGGTCCGTGCCCTCCAGTCGCCAAGCGCCCCCTATTCGTCACTGTGGATGGAGGGGCTGGGGACCTGTGAGGCCGTTTGTGGCTGCCCCCAGATGCTGGCCCGGGCTTTGGCCCCCTGCCCGGGCAGCCTCCCCGCCAGACACCAGGAACCCAAAGGCCCCCTGCCCGGGCAGCCTCCCCGCCAGACACCAGGAACCCGATGCACCAGCCGAATGCCTCCCACAGAGATGGGACTGCCAAAGCATTGCTGAGGTCAGTCAGGAAGCGGCCTGGCCGGCACCGTGGGAGACTCAGACTGGGAAATGCACTCACTGAGATCTACTGTTTTGAGCCCACTTGTCATTTTTGTGTGGGGTGCTCAAATGGAGAGTTAACTTGATGAGAGGCCGGCAGCACTGAAAAGGGGGGGGGTGGAAGCCTCAGGACTCACCCCCACCCCTAACCTCCCTGGCCCATCATGGAGCTGGGATCCCTGGAGGTAATTTCCCTGTGCTTTGTTTACGTTGGAGGACAGTGGCTGGGCACCAAATCTCACTGTCCTGAGAAGCTGAGTCACTGACAATCAGTAATTAAAGAGACAGCCAGTGGGTCCCAAGAATTGCAAAAATCTCAAGGTGGCCTTCCTGTCTACCCCTGAGTGGGAAGATCTACACTGACTCAGACCATCTTCTGAGACCTGGTAGGCAAAGCCAAAAGATCCCAGCCTTGGTGATAGAAAGTTTAGAAGAGTTTGTGACCCCCACCATAACTCTAGCAACCTGCTACCTTGCTATACTCCTCATTATGATCTAGACTTAACATTTTCATTTGGGAACAAGTTCCTCCCCTACAGCTGGCTTCCCTGAAGTGTTAGGTCTCAATCTCTCCCCCCTTTTCTAATTTCTTCCCTGCTGCCACCCCCATCTCCCCCCCTTTCACTTCCTGTCTCAGCTGTCACTGGACAGGTCAAGTTGGCACAGCTTATAGGATGGATGGTAGACCCTGGGACTTCTTAGCAATTTGAGAGGCAAGGGGACCCTCTCCTGCTACTCTCCCTCTTCCTAATTCCGAAATGAAAGTTTCCCAAATCCAGCCCAAGGTCTTTCTTGTAGCCCAGTTTTTTGGGAGGCATCTGGATACTGGGCAAATGACTGCTACAAGGGACAGAAACTGACAGGGAGACACTGAGGGAGCCAGGCCTTCTGTGGGAGGAGGCATTACTTTGGGGTGACTGCCCCCAGCTGTTTCATCTTCTCTTCTGAGGCTTTGTCTGGAAGCAGGACCTCCACAGTGAAACTGACCTTCTTGGCATGAATGAAGCTGTAGGTATTGTCAAACCGCAGGACATCTGAGGGGAGGCAGAAAACCAGACATTCAGGCAATTCTAACAAAGGGCAGCGAGTTTTGTTGACTGAACAAGGCAGTGTGGTCCATAATGAGGATGAAGGTGGCATAAGCAATGGTCCTTCACCTTCTGAAACTTAAATCAAGCTGGGTCGACAAGATATTCACAGAGAGAAAAAAATATATGAGACGGAACATGCCGAGTGCCAGATGAGTGAGAGAGACAACCATATCTGTTAACAGCTTGGAAGGAGAGGGCCCTATTGACTGAAATCATGTAAAAAGGCTTTTCAGAGGTGTTAGAACTTGAACTGGGCCTGGAAATAGCATAGCAGAATTAGTAGCAGCAGTAGTTGTCAAAATAATAATAGTTATGGGAAAATGCCTACTTCTGTGTCTCAGCCCTGGCTCGGTAATCTATATATACTACTAGACTATTGCTCCAAGTAACTATGAATTCAGTATTAATCCTGCTTTATAGGGTATAAAAAGGAGGTCACTGTGTCACATGGTGAGGTGATAGAGCTGCAATTTCCCTCTGGTCTGCATTGTTGCCTGCCTTGGGCCCTGGAAAAAGACGAGCCCTGTTCAGTTTCTGGCCAAGGCAAAAAATACACAGAATTTTTGAACCAGGAATTCATCCCAATGAATTTGTCCCAAATAAATGGACAAAGATGCTCATTTCGCCCCTGTTTGTAATCATAAATGATTAGGAAAACTCAAAGTGGGCATGCAGTTGGCAGAGAAGGCTTTGAAGCCTTGGCCGAGGAACAGACTGCTTTTAATCTAACCCTTTTTTTTTTTTTTTTTTTTTTAGAAGTTGTTCCATTTCAGTCAAGTACCCCTTCAAGAGAACAGGGTGTGAGAACAAAAACACTCACTCTGCCGTTTCCCTATCCAGGACTTCTCTCGCTTTTCCCAGCAAAAATAAAAACTTAGAACAAGCCCCCCCCCCCCCCAAAAAAAGAGTATATTTAATCCTGAGAATTAACCTCTCCTCTTTCCTGCCCCTAAATAAAATACATAGTTTAGACCTTGAGTAGACACTCCACCCACACTTTTTTCACGGTATGAAGGAAGTATTACTCATTGATTTTCTCTCTGCACAGAGGTTTTTCAGAACCAGTAGTCCCTCCGGAAAGAGAGACACTGCCTCACTGTCCTGGACAACAGAGCCCTAGCAACTAGAATCAGTCATGCTAGAGGAAAGGTCTGAGCTCCTTGGACCAAGCACCAGGATCAAGATGGCTCTGCCTTGTATGATATTTTGCTCTCAGAAACAAGGAAGAGGCTGTTCTAAGGCCCAGGCCCAAGGGAAGTGGAGTTCATGAACTACGTGGTTCATTTTGTACACTAATCATGTACTCACAGGCCTGTAGGGCCCTCAGAGATCCTTCCAGGCTAAGGCTCCTCAACCTTTGTTGGGGAACTGGCCCCTTGAGAATCTGATGAAATCATACAACTTCAGATCCCCTGGACCCCATCATGGACCCTTGGGGGCAGGGGGTCCCAATGGGAAAGGCACCATTCTGAAGAGTCTCAGCACATGGGTGTAATCATGCCCTCTCGTTTATGTATGGAAACAAATATATATTCTAAATTAACTTCCTTTTATTTCTCCCAGTGGGAGATTATATTGCTTTTTAAATCATGTGTTTAGATGGGTTATATTATCCATGAATTTCATTTGAGAATAGAAAAGGGGATGTTAGACACTCTATGTTATAAAAGGGAGGTGGTTTGGTCTTTTAAGATTCACAGTCACATCTATGGGGAGTCCACAAACCCCAGATTAAGACCTCCTGCTCTAGGGGAGCCTGGCTGGCTCAGTTGGTAGAGCATGTGACTCTTAATCTCAGGGATGTGAGTTCAAGCCCCACGTTGGGCATGGAAACTACTTAAAAAATAAAACTAAAAAAAAAAAAAGACCTCCTGCTCTAGCCCACTCCCCTCATTTTAAGAAGGAAAGAAAAAGCTGGGGTGCCTGGGTGGCTTAGTTAAGCAGCCAACTCTTGACTTTGGCACAGGTCATGATCTCACAGTTCGTGGGATCGAGCCTCACATGGGGCTCTGTGCTGACACTGCAGAGCCTGCTTGGGATTCTCTCTCTCCCTCTCTCTGCTCCACCCCTGCTCATCCTCTCAAAATAAACAAACTTAGAAGGAGGGGGAGGGGGAGGGGGAGGAAAGCAAAAACTACTTAGAGACACCTGCCCAAAACACTTGGGAGAGTTGGTGGCACAGGGGGGACTCAGAAACCAAGCCTCCTGGAGCCTGGCTAGACTCTCTTCTCCCCAAGACTCTCTTCTCCCCAACACTGCCTGGAAGTACTGTTGAACCTTCATCTAGTCTTTTAGGTCTTCTAGACCATGTTAAGTACTCCTGGCAGACAAAGTCCATATCTTTTCTTCTGAATCTTCTTTCCAAGTATTCTACACTCAGGCCCTCAGGAAATTTTAGTTGAGAAAAAAAAATAAGTGAAATCAATTCAGACTTTGTTTCTCCTTCTCAGCCATTAAGTACACTTGGGCAAGGACCCGTGTGGCCTGGGGAGAATTAATGTGTTCTTACCACTGGAGGCTGGCACAGAGTTTTAATTTCTCCACTGAGCGATTATGTTCCACTTTGCAGGGGGTCACCTGGCTCTCCAAGGGCACTGCCCTCCCACAGGTAAGTTTGTAACCTAATACTGCATTCTCTCTGGGCTCAGGTCTAACCTGAGCCATGGCTCCAGACAACAGCTGATCCCACCTCATTGTCTTTACACCTGGGAGGTGGATGCTGTGACCTGCCTCTAATCCTCCTTGGAATGGACAAGAAGCGGCAGTCAAGGCCCCACAGGCCGATAAACGTTCCATCTGGGAATGTATCCAAGAAGAGCTAAAATATATTTGGGATTTGCAAACCTAAGCCTGGTTATGTTATAAGGTTCCTGGTCCTCTCTCAGGCTGTGTCCTTCTGGTACTATAATTGGTAATGAGCACTGCTGGAAAATGGGTGGGGCACTACTGTTGGCTGCATGAATTTGGGTAAATTACTTCCCTGGTCTGGGACTCCACTCTCTGTTCTGTAACATCAGGGCAGACCTGATCATCTCTAGGATAGGCTATGGCCTAGAGATCTGGACCAGGACTCTAGGATTGCCTCATGTCCTCTGTCTTTCGGTGTTCATACAAGCTACTTTGTGGGAGAGGTGACATCCCTTCTCTATACCTCAGCTTCCCTGTCATTAAAAAAAATTCAAGTTGGGGCACCAGGGTGGCTCAGTTGGTTAAGCGTCCAACTCTTGGTTTTGGCTCAGGGCATGATCTCATGGTTTGTAAGATCGAGCTCTGCATCAGGCTCTGCACTGACAGCATGGAGTCCACTTAGGATTCTCCTCTCTCTCTCTCTCTCTCTCTCTCTGCCCCTCCCTGGCTTGCTCGCTCTTTCTTTCTCTCTCTCAAAATAAATAAAGTTAAAAAAATATTTTAAAAAATTCAAGCTTGGGGCGCCTGGGTGGCTCAGTCGGTTAAGCGTCTGACTTCGGCTCAGGTCATGATCTCATGGTTCCTGAGTTTGAGCCCCACATCGGGCTCTGTACTGACAGCTCAGAGCCTGGAGCCTGCTTTGTATCCTGTGTCTCCCTCTTTCTCTGCCCCTCCCCCACTTGTTTTCTCTCTCTCCCTCTCTCTCTCAAAAATAAACATTTTTACAAACTTTTTTTAAAAAATTGAAGCTTATATACAAAATACTTTATGCTCTGTGGATAATAGTATCTGGGCTGGTGTGCTAGGACTTGTTCTTACTGAAGCATGTAGTAATATGCCTTCTCCTCCAAGGACCTGCCTGCTTGCTCACTAACAAGAATACTCCTCCTCCGTGGGGAGCCATACCACAGAACATCTGAAGAAGGGGCTGTAGAGACTGAACATTGCCTGGCATGTGGGGAAGTACATGGAATCTGAGATCGGGATGATGTTGTGAGGCATCTGGGGGCTAGCTCAGATCACCTAGTGATGCTACCCTAGAAATGGGGCACAGGGCTTCTCCCATCTCCAACACCATCTCCAGGATGGCCCTTCTCCCTGCCAGGTCTTGCCCTAATAATAATAATGGTGACTACAGTGTGTTAAGTGCTTGCTGTACGCCAGGCATTATGCTAAGTGCTGCACAGACCTATCCCCATGAGGTAGAGAGTTTGATCCCCAGTTAGCAATCAGGAAACCGAAGCCCGGGGAGGCTGTCACTTGCCTAAGGACTAGTCTATAGTCATATCCAAGTGGCTTAATGATAAAGGCCTTGCTCTCATTGACTTTCCATGCCTGGCCCATTGGCTCTAATAGAAAGGAAACTGGAGACTGGAAGGGAAGTGTGTGTGTGTCTGTGTGTGTGTGTGTGTGTGTGTGTGTGTGTAGTTTTTCTACTTATAAATGTAGTACGTGGTCATTGTAAAATAACTATTTGCAGAACTCATGTAAAAAAATTAAAGCCCTCTATAAGCTTCTTACCATCTCAGAGATAACCACTATTCCCCAGAATTATTTTTAATATACATGTTTAAAAAAAAAGCAGAGTGTACACCATATGCTATGCTTCCTCTTTGTTTTTTTAAAACATGTACCAGACATCTTATGTGTCAATTCATTCCCTCTAATGTGTATATTGTGTTCCATATACATGTATGCATGGACCATAATTCATTTAACGAGATCTTATTAAGGCCATTTAGTTTATTGCCAGTTTCCCACACTGCTAGGAACATCCCTGTACCTATATCCTTGTGTCTTTGTATAAACATTCCTGTAGACTAAATTTCCAGAATTAGAATTGCTAAAAGGGAATTTTAATAGATACTACAAAGTTGAGTGAGGTCAAACACTTTTTCAAATGCCTGTTTGCCATTCTTATTCCTCTTGCCCAAACTTCCTATTCATGGTCTGTGCCCATTTTTTTGATCAAGGTGGAGATAAATGAAGCTCAGAGGGATCAAGACTGGGCTTTTCAGCATTGCTCACCCGGGGATCCCTGCACCCACCCAGGCAAGTTCTGCCTCTCTGATGTCTGGGGAGAGGAACATTCCCAAGAAATGTCTGATGACAGTCATAGATCCAGTTAGTCTTAAACCAGATAGCAAGTATTCTGAACCCTTGTGATCACCTAGCACCATGACTCATCTCTACCTGGGAGTATTTGGTCAGAGTCCCACCCTGCTACTAACCAGCAGGGTCACCTGGTCATTGTACCTGTCCAAGCCTAGGTTTCCTTATCTATGTCAGGAGAGGGTTGATCTGATGGAGCCCTATGTCTAGTTCTAACAGTCTGAGAGCACAAACCCATGGAGAAAGAGGGACCTCACAGGCAGACAGCTAGGGCAGGGGCTCTAAGCCAAGACTTACAGATGCCAGGATCGCTGCAGGTGAGGGTCCCATCCTCAGGGACCAGGTGGGCATTGTACCTCTGGTTGGAAAGCACCTCCGTCATCTCCCCTGCCCGCTGCCGCTCCCCCATTTTGGTCTTCAGGAAAATCCCAAAACCGATATCTGAACCATCTGACATGAACTGCCACCTGCAGGAGACATCCACCCATTGAGACGTGATTCCGTCCACGTGTGCACTCTCTGGGGTCCTGCCCCCAGGGCTTCTACCAGCCCGGCCCACCCACTGGCTCAAAGGCACAGGCTGCCTCCTAGGGTCCAGAGCACTACCTGAGGACACAGCCGGGGAAGAGGATCTCATACTCCACTTGGTGGGAGGAGCCACGAGAAATCTGCACACTGTGCTCATACTGCTGTTTCACTTGATCTCGCACATAATACTTCTTCGGAATGTCACCCCCGTAGTTGATCTAGAAGCAGAATACAGAATGAACTGGAATGGGCATTTGAGCCAGGCTTCCCGGGCGATCCCCTAGCCCTATGGGCTACGCAGCGGGGGGCATGCAGTCCCCTACCTTGGATTTGCACTTGGGGTCTCCATCAGAATCAGTCATGGTACCCCCATACTCCATAGGCAGCTGGTCAGGGCTGATATATTTCAGTAAAACCTCCTTCCAGTTTGCTGGGCAGTAGCGGGAAGGAAGGAGAAAAAAAGGGTCACCACTAGGCAAGATTTCCTCACGGCCCTGGTGGTCAACACAAAAGAGGCAGGAAAAACCCTGTCTGCCCCAGGACGCAAAACACAGGCATTAGGAGTACACAGTATACACACAGATCTGCAGGGGATTCAGGAGGAACCATCACCCAGAGGATTGCCCTGCCCTGAACTAAGAATCAGAACACCTTGAGTCGTGTCTCCCCTGCCTCTGGCCAGTTGAACAACCTTGGGCATTGCTTCACTCTGAGCCTGATTCCTCCCACCTTGCAAGGCTTCAGCGGGGGGTGAAGTGAACTAAGTACTTGAGAAGATGCCATAAACTGTTAAGTGCCCTACGCACATCAGAATATATTATCACTCCTTGGAAGATGATACAAATACCTGCAGTGCAGGCAGAGGGAACAAAGAAAGGGAAGGGCATCCCACGTAGAGGGAACAGCATATGCATCAAGCAGGAGGGCCTGAATCAACATAATCTGTCCTGGGTAGACTGAATTCCAGGAGGGCACAACCCTGTGTCTCATCCCCTACTTTCATCTATACGAATCATGCTCAGTTGTGAGTTACTGAATGCACCACTGTAGAGTGGCCCTTGAAATGGGTTCCCTTGGCTTTACCCCAGCCACGACTTTACTTCTGCTGTTTTTCAGGCTGTCTAAGCTGCCAGTGACTCGCCCCCCCCCCCCTTTTTTTTTTGTAAATAACCAAGCCCTTTCCTGACTTGGAGAGTTTGATTCTAGTGCAACCAATGCTGAGAACCAAATTCCTAACCTATTATCAGCCAAGTACAATATTTTGATGCTGGAAACCTTTCCATGCTGACTATATAGACCATAAATAGGCAGCAGCTCCAAGTCATGGGGTACAACCCAGTATCCTCTGTTGTTGGTACCGGCTGGAAGCCCACAGAGACTGTCCAGAGTCTCCCAACCCTCTGATTTCTAGGGTCCCGGGACCATGCAACTCCTATGACACAGCGTCTGTGGTTTGGGGAGTGATTTAATCTGTGCTTCTAAGCCTCACTGACCAACCCAAAATGAATGTCTTCCCTCCTTTGCTGAAGATCCTGTATCTTCCGAGACTGAGATGGGTTTGGTTGAAAGGGTTTCAGGTGTGGGTGGGAGAACAGACGGCACCTTCTCTACAGCTCTGCTGCCAGGAAACCCAACCACCGCATGCTTATGGTGGGTGGTAGCAGCAGAAAAGCCAAGAATCATCAGAGCCTTTTGCTCAGATTTTGTATGTCTTCCCCCAGCTCAGCTGGAGAGTTGGAATAAGGCCAAAAAGAACTTCCCATCTTACAGAGAGAGTAACTGAGGCAACAAGAAGCAGAACTTGTTGCTGGCAGAGTCAGGACCAAATCCCAGAAGTCCTGTACTTTCTAGAATGCTCCACACTGCTCCCGGGGTTCATTAATACACATTGGGAAGATTTCCACTTTCAATGTGTTGCCTAATGGTGAACATTCAGAAACGTTCAGAATCTGTATTACCTACCCCTAAGTTCAATTCCACGGGTGGCATCGAGTCTGCCAGGAGCCAGTCCCAATCTACCTCTGTGGTCTTTTCTTCCCACCAACTTCACCTAATGTTCCGGTAAAACTCCGCTCCTCTCTGTCCGTGGCTGGCTTGATTCCTGTGTGTCTCTTGCTCCAGCTTCCCTCTTGTGCCCTGATGTTCTCCCAGCTCCCCAGCACATCCAATCCCTGCCGGATGTGGTCCTGCCAACCTCATCAATCACTCTTCATTCTCCCTGGTGGGCTCCTCTGGCTCTGCCTGCCCTTGAGCTTGGACAGTCCCCAGGGCTGAGCCTCCACTCTTCTGTGGGCATCCTTTATCTACTCACAAGGTTTTAGTTGCTGCCTGTATTCGATAACTCCCGAATTTCCAAACTGGAGTTCTCTCCTCAGCTTCAGGCTCAAGTAACCCCAACATTTGTGTATCTCAGAGATTCCCCAAACTCAACATCAAGCTTATTCTTCCAGTTGTGTTCTCTAGCTGAACGAATTGTACCAGAATGATTGTGATATTCAGTCATTCATGCCAGACACCAGAAAGTCACTTCTAGATTTCTCTTCCTTCCTCTATCCAGTCGACTGAGTTCTGCTGTTTCACTTCCTAAGTAAGTCTCTAGTCCATCCTCTTCTCTCCATCCCTACTGCCACCTCCCCAGCTCAGGTTTGCAACACCTCTTGCATGGACTGTGGCCACACTGCAAATTGGTACCTGTGCTTTGCAAGCTTGCCAGTAAAATGTGTCTCCATTTGAAATCTGATCCTGGTTGGGGTGCCTGGTGGTGCAGTTGGTTAAGCATCTGACTCTTGATCTCAGCTCCAGTCACGATTTCACATTATGTGAGTTTGAGCCCTACGTCGGTCTCTGCGCTGATAGCATGGAACCTGCTTGGGATTCTGTCTCTCCTTCTCTCTGCCCCTCCCCAGCTTGTGCTCTCTCTCACTCTCTATCAAAATAAATAAACTTAAAAAATTAAAATATAAAGTAAAAATCTGATCCTGGTTAAGAAGGTGGGGTACACATATACAATTCTACTTTGAATACTACTACATTGAATACTACTCAATGATGAAAAAGAATGAAATCTTGCCATTTGCAACAACGTGGATGGAACTGGAGGCTATTATGCTAAGCGAAATAAGTCAGAGAAAGAAATATATTATTTGACTCATATGTGGAATTTGAGAAACTTAACAGATGATCATAGGGGAAGGGTATGAAAAATAAGATAAAAACAGAGAGGGAGGCAAACCATAAGAGACTCTTAAATACAGAGAACAAACTAAGGGTTGATGGGGGTGGAGGGGTGGGGGAAAATGGGTGAGGGGCATTAAGGAGGGCACTTGTTGGGATGAGCACTGGGTGTTATGTGTAAGTGATGAATCACTGGAATCTACTCCTGAAGCCAAGACCACTGTATGTTAGCTAACTTGAGCATACATTTTAAAAAATAATAAAGGGCAGCACCTGGGTGGCTCAGTCGATTAGGCGTCCAACTTCAGCCCAGGTCACGATCTCACGGCTCATGAATTCGGGCCCCACATCGGGCTCTGTGCTGACAGCTCAGAGCCTGGAGCCTGCCTCAGATTCTGTGTCTCCATCTCTCTCTCTGCCCCTCCCTCACTCACTCTGTGTCTCTCTCAAAAATAAATAAAAACATTAAAAACATTTTTTTTTAAATAATAAAATAGGGGCGCCTGGGTGGCTCAGTCGGTTAAGCGTCCGACTTCAGCTCAGGTCATGATCTCACGGTTTGTGGGTTTGAGCCCTGCGTCGGGCTCTGTGAGCCTGGAGCCTGCTTCAGATTCTGTATCTCCCTCTCTCTCTGCCCCTTCCCTGCTTGCACTCTGTCGATGTGTCTCTCAAAAATAAATAAACATTAAAAATAATAATAAAATGGCTAGAAAGTTAATTAATTAATTAATTAATTTAAGAATCTGATGCCAGTACCTTCCCTGCTCAGAATCTTCCGTGGTTCCCAGTGGCCTGTAGAGTCATGTCCAGGCTTCTCAGCATGGTGCCCTGGATTCTCTGTGCCCTGGCTCTCGGCCCCTCTCCAGTGTGGCCCCTCTCTTGTCACACCCTGCCGTGCTCTCTACAATTGCCTAAACCACGGTGTGTAAGGTCTTTCCTCAGTGCTGTTCTTTCTGCCCAACAGGTTCCTGCCTGGCATCATCTTGCTGCCTCTTAACTCATTCTGTAGCACTCAGGTGAGGTAGGCATCTGCTCCTTCCTGGGTCAGAAGAAGGTGAGTGTCCCTGCTCAGTGTCCCCACCCACTTGCTTTCTCTCTTTTACATGTAATGTGTTGTCTGCATCTCCCTTCCCCAAGAGGGCCTGGAGCTCTTCAAGGGATTCTATCTTACTCATCTTTGTCACCTAATCCAGGGGGCCTGGCACACAGTAGGTGCTCATCAAAGGAAGCAACTCCTAGTTGCCCCTAACTGAAAGCAACCTCTGCTCCTGTTTCCTCCGTGCACCTTCTCTCTGCTGTTTCTAGTACCTTTTCTAGCTTGTATCATTGCTTTCTCTCTAAAGGTCTTCTCTCTCCTATTACCCTGTAAGCTCCTTAAGGGCAAGACTGGTATTTTGTTCATCTTTGCATCTACAGTGCTGAGCTCAGTACTTTCTTCTAGAGTGTCTGAGAGAAAGCATTCTTATTAAAACAGAAAGGCAGACCCTAGCCCGGCCCCTACTTGCTCCTGGGTCTCACTGCTACCAAACCAGCAGAGGAAGCCTTCACCTTAGATACATCTAAAGCTGTCCCCAATTTGGCCCACAGAGCATCCAGTGGCATTGAGAAGAGTCTGGGCTACTCACCTCCCAGGACCATGATCTTCTTGCGAGTGTCCTCACTCAGGAAGGGCTTGATGAGGTTATAGGCCACAGGAAACAGCTTGGGGGCTGGAACAGAGACCAGGCAATGTGAGACCGGGAGCAAGGCTCACTTTGTCCCTAACAGTGTCCTCCACAGTCCCTTGTGTTAGGCCACAAGCTCCCCAGTGCTGTGGAGCCCACACAGCCCAGGGTGTGAGGCTTGGCACAGGCACCTCTTTGACATCCAGCTTCCCTGTCTAGAAAGTGGGTATTGCCTTCCTATCTCACCCGTCTGGCTGGCTCCAAGGAGGTAATAAATCCTAAAAGCTTTGTGAATTGTAACCCAGTCTGCATATGTCAGGGGTCCCCAGATCCCCTCCTCTGGCTCACCCCATTCTACTCCCCTGGACCTGTCCCAGTAACATTTTGGGCCCCTCTTTCCCATTTGACTTCATCACAGATAGTTCCCAACTTACCTTTATTTTTTTTTTTAATTGTTTTTTCAACATTTATTTATTTTTGAGAGACAGAGAAGGACAAAGCATGAGGAGGGGAGGGGTAGAGAGACAGGGAGACTCAGAATCTGAAGCAGGCTCCAGGCTCTGAGCTGTCAGCACAGAGACTGACACAGGGCTTGAACCCACAAACCATGAGATCATGACCCAGGCTGAAGTCAGACACTTAACTGACTGAGCCACCCAGGTGCCCCTCAACTTACCTTTAACAACAAAAAGACGCTTCAGTGTCTCCGGATAGTTTTCCTCAAACATGCAGAGAAACTGTGGAAACAAATCACGGAGTCTAGAGGGCCCAGACCTCTGTACCAGGGAGGCGGGCCCCGCCTCCTTCAGGCTAGACTCCGCCCCCATCACCTCACCCACAGAGCATCCTAGCAGAGGGGCTCACTCCTACTTTTTCTCCTCCTCACAGCCCCCTCCCAGCCCTGCTCCTCACCTCTCCATAGGCCTCCACCGCAGGCTTCCAGAGATGCTTGAGGCCAAGACCCTCGCAGTCATAAATCAGGGTGACTGTCTCCACCTTCTTCCCCATCTGCAGAGGACAGAGGAGCAGAGTCACATCAGGCTTCTGCAATGCAGAAGCCCACGCCAGTTCAGGGCATTTGCTGATTTGTTCATGGGCCCAGATCTGGACAGGGCCATACCAAGGGCCTTCCATGTTGAAATAATCACCCCCAGGCCAGAATTGTGGCCTAGGCTAGTCACTCTTCCTGCCTCGGTGTCCCTGTTCTTGTCCAGTAAACAACTGGGTGGATCTAGAGTCTCTCTGAGGTCCCTTCTGTTCTGCAGTTTGACCTGGTGCCCCCCCTTCCTCTGTGTGCAGCACCTGGTAGTGTTCAGTCCGTGGGGCCTCGTTGGGCAACTTTTCTGGTGAGCAGGCACGGAGACTCTCCATCCAACCTAAGCCCTTAAGGGTACATGCCCACCTAAAGATTCTCTGTGTCCCCAACCTGCAGGATCTCTGCACACACTGGGCTCTCAGTGCATGTTTGTGAATGACGGTGTTGGAGTATTCCCAAATTTATCACATCATTTCACTGGATCCTTATGATAGCTGAAGAGGAAGGCAGAAGAGATGGTCAGTGTGGCTCCAGCTCTCCCTTCAGTCTTTTTCTTAGAGAGGGAATCACCTGTCCTCACCTTTTTGTTTTGAATACAGACTCTGAGCTCATCTCACCAGCGGTACCCAAACACTTGTCCGAGGACAGGCTGGTCCATGACAAAGATTTTACTGGTGCCCAGATGAATGAGAAAAACAATGATAATGTAATAAATTTCTTCAATTTAAAGGACTGCTCTTTATTCTGAGATTATGCCATTCCTATAGTTTTGGCGGCTGATTATGGCAATAGTAGCTGGTACACTTTCTTTTTAAGTCCTTACTTGGAAAAATAAAAATTTGGCAACGTATGTCAGTCCCCAAAACTTTGTAATTTCACTCGTCTGTGAAATCCAAACGTCTGGGCCCCAGTCCTGAAGCTGTGCTTAAATCCCTGTGTGATATGCCTGTTTCTGCTTGAACACCTCTACTGTGATGAACTCATTTTCAACCGTGCTAAGCCCACTTGCCTTTTCGGTCTGGCGGACACACTCCTGAAGAAGCCGCTCACAGTCCCGCATCTTGGTCTTGAGCAAGTCCTGCTTGGAGGCTGAGAGGAGCAGACCCTTGGCATCCAGAGGTCCAATGACATCGTACCAGACGGGGCAGCCATCCAGGTCATAGCCACACATGCCCCCTGACAGATACTGTTGGACCACCTGGGCAAAAACATAGAGGAGGCACCTGGTCAGCAGGCCCAGGGCAGTCGTGCCTTCCTTGTATCCCAGGGCCTTCCCAGGAGTTCATCAAGCTCTCCCTCCACAGCCTTCTCCTGGGTGCCAATAGATAACCCACCCTGGGAACCACTGGAGCTCACTTAGAATTGTCAGACCTTTCCTCTGAAGGTCCCAGTCCACCAGATTCGGGCACAGATTGTGGGTCTAACAGACCCAACGTAGGGATGGGGCAAGATCATTTGTCCTCACCTCTGGAGGCTGCCAGCTCATGATGTTGTCAATGTCCTTTTGCTTTCGGAACTCCACGTGCTGCAAACACACAGTCAGGGCTTTAAAAGAGCAGGAGTGGGGGGAACTCTTAAGGGGTATCTAGCAATAGATGACAGTATGAAGAGGCCACCATCACATCTCAGGTACGTCATGAGAAGGCAACTGGCAGGAATGGAAAAGAAGGCACTGCATGGTTTAGAGGTCTGGGAAGAAGGGATTATAATTCTTGGCTGGCCCAGAACTATTAAAGTTCTGTGTTTCCAAGAAAGGGAATGCACTTTGTCACAGAGGTATAAGGTAACAATGGTCAGCTAATACTCAGATATGTCACACAAGCCAAAAGCTGTGATTGGATGGGCAGGGTGGACAAAAGAAGCACAGTGTGATTCTGACAGGCAGGAATGGAGGCAACAGTGGGATATGAAGCCAAATGGATCTCACCTTCCGGAGCATGGCTTCGGACTTCTGCAGGTCAAAGTTTCTAGCTGTAACAGGGAAACGTGATTAGGGTTAGACCAGCAGGCTGGGCATCCAAGGACAGGGAGATTTCCCTATTCCCACGCAGGGGCTGACTCCCAGATCACCCCACAAGCAGAAGGTAACATGAAGACCTTCACTGGGTGCTTCTGGAACACCACAGTCCCTGAAGGTCAAGGATCAGGGCAGGTGGCTAGAGCCTTGCAACTTCAGGATTAAAAGAATTTTACCCTAGTGGATGCAATAGGTGAAAGATCTTATCTTCTCTCATGGAAAGTAAACCCTGGACCCCTTTATCATTCTGCCTCTCCAGTTACACAAAGTTAATCTTCATGGTCTAACATCCAGTTCTGAGAACTTGATCCACAGTTCAAAGATGAGCATAGTTGCCCCACAGTCTGGGGTGGATCTGGCAGAACATCCCAGTAGGATAGAGTTGATGAGCCTTGAGTCAACCTGCCTCGAGTCAACCTTGCCCTATCTTCAAAGGATCCATGCATACCCTAATGAGACACAGAGGGCCCTCCTCCCACGGTTCCTGGAAAGCTTCAGAATTCAAGTTCACCTGGGCCAAGTCTTCATTTCATGTTCCAACCCCAAGTCGTTCTGCTCAAACTTGAACACAAAGACCTCACTACCCCAAATGCCACCTCCTTCCAGGTAATCTGCACTGCTATTTGCACTCAGCCCTCATTGTTACACCGAGGTCCACAGCCGGGACACTCAGAAAATAGGGTCGCTTCCTCAGTCATGTGACAGCCTCTTCAGTACTAGTGAACTCTGTGCTGCCACCTGAGTCCTCTCGGCTATCATGTTGCCCATCCATGGATCCTTTCTCTAACCATTTCTCACAGCCCAGTTTCAAGTCCATCTACAGAACTTCCCTTTAGATGTTTCCCAGTTTGCCAGTGCCCTTCTTAAAGTGTGCTGTCCAGGCACACCTGGGTGGCTAAGTTGGTTGAACATCTAACTTCGGCTCAGGTCATGATCTAGTGGGTTGTGGGTTCGAGTCCTGCGTCAGGCTCTGTGCTGACAGCTCAGAGCCTGGAGTCTGTGTCTCCCTCTCTCTCTGCCCCTCCTCCGCTCATGCTCTGTCTCTGTCTCTGCCTCTCAAAGATAAATAAACATTAAAAAAAATTTTTTTTAAATGATAAAGTAAAGTGTGCTGTCCATAACTGAGCACAGCACCAGGTGTTGTCTACCCTTCTCCAACAAAGCCTAAGAAATTTCTCGGCAACAGTCCCACCCTTAACTCAGATGGAGCTTACAGTCAACGGAAACCCCCAAATCCTTTTCAGCTGTGCTGTTGGGAAGCCTCCATCCCATATGTTGTGAGGTGGTTTTCTGGACCCATCCCTATCAGATTTTCTCTTGGTACAATCACCTTCACTTGATCCTTTAAAGAGTTTTTGAGATCCAGACTCTTACCAATTTTGCCAACTGACCTATGAACTCTGCCTCCCAGCTGCATGTCCTCTGTGGATCTGATTGGTATCTAGAACTGCTGACAGCCCTGGAAGCTGGGCCAGACAGGCTGCCCTCTGGACTGTCACCTTAATCACTGATCTCTGGGAGTGGCCGAGCACATTCCCTGACTCTGCTATCATGAAATCCAGTCCACACTCCTGCACCCAAAGGGTATATCAAGAGATCTGACCAATGCCACCCCTCTCGTTGGTGCTGGACACACACTGGTGAACAGCCTTTGCGCTTAGGAAGTTTCTTCTGATGGCCACCCTTTACGTGCCATCATGGCAGCAAGGGGCGGCTTTTAGAGGAATATAATCTGGGTTTGCCTCTCTGCCCCTCCACTTTCTCGCAGTTTGACCTTGCACAAGATACTGCACATCTCTGACTGAATCATCTAATGATCTGGAAACACATGAAAGATGCAAAGCAACATGCTATCATGATGGGGGAACCCAGCTGGTCTGTGAAGGAGTGGTAGTGAACTGTGAGCCCCCTTATCTCCAGGTGGCTCTCCAGTTAACCGGTATCTGCAAGAATCCAACATCTAGCGTCTTCTTTGAGGGCGCTCCCTAATATCTGCCAGAGTCCAACATCCAGCGTCTCCTTTGAGGGCCCTCCCCAAGTTGCCACTTGGCCCTGACTGCCTCCCCATGCCTGCTGAGTCGGGCCTCTCCAGAGCTCCTGCTGCCCTAGTCAGGGGCAGCTCAAAGCATGGCTTAGGGCACTGTCAGAGAAGCTGGTCCAGGAGCAGCTGTCCTGGGTTCTTATCTGATCACTTCCTAGTCCTAGTGAAGAAGACTCAGACATCCTTTGCCCCCACCTCGCACACGCGCGCGCACGCGCGTGCGCACACACACGCACACACACACACACACACACACACACACACACACACAAATATTTCTACCACCTCCTCGTTTTCATCTGGCCACCTGACCCTGTACTGAAGCAGTACAGATTTGTGTGCCTGCTCTCAGGGCTTGGGGCCAGCAGAAAACTCAACCCATGTGAGGGGAAGGGGCCAAGAGTAGAAGCCCGAGTTCACACCTAGGTTAGAGAAAGACATTCTTCTGGCATGCGCCTTGAAAATGTTTCCTTTAGAATCAAAGGTAAGAGGGAAAATGTTTCCTTAAAAAAAAAAAAAAGGCAACAAAAACCGTAATTGAAATTCATAGCAGAGTCTGACCCAGCCTGAGCTCCTGCCCAGGAAATGTGAGGCACAAAGGGCAGAGGAGACACTTCCTCTGTCTGAAGAGGCAGAGCCTGTCTTCAGAGGGCAGCTGCGGCTTCCTAGAGAGACTGCTGGCCTGGGAGTCTGGGGCCCTAGGTTTCTGCCCTGATTCTGCTTCTCATTAGCTGTGTGCCTTCAGGTAAGTGCCTTCCCTGCTCTGAGCCTCAGTTGTCTTAACTGGCAAATGAGGATGACTATACTCTTCTGTATGCCTGCAAAGAGAGGGGTTATCCAAGGACTAGGGAGTTGGGAATGCCTGGGAAACCAAGTGCCAGGAGCCCAGGTGGCCTTCTCTTAGATAAAAGAGCTGTGTTATTTTGTTCATCTCTCTGAAACCACACGTCTCTACCTAACAGCAGCTCGGTGGGGTGTTTGATCGTCTTACAGCTGGCTCTTTAAGGCAGCACATTCTTCCCACACTGCCTACCCGCCCACTTCTAGCTAAGCCCCTTCAGCAAAACATCCTCCACCCCTGGACTGAGGCCATTGAGCCCCCGTGCCGCCCCTTCACCCAATCCAAGTGGGCTGATGGTGGTGCTGGTGGGGTGGTCACAGCTCTTCTTGGGGGAAAGGGCAAGTGGCACTTCCAGAGGCACACAGGGCCCTGTGTGGCTTCCCTGGCTGCACCTACCATGGGATACATACTAGTACCTTTTCTGGACAGAAAAGGAAAATACATCTTTTCACCTGTCCCAAGACCCGTAAGGTATGTACATGTGTGTCTGTATCTATAAATAAATAATCAGGCATGATTTGTACTTTAATATTTGGGGCTATGATTCTACATCATAATTGAATCTCTGCCAGTCTAACACAGTGGAATTTTCTCTATTATTTCAGTGTCTGCTAAGAGAATTTCTATAAAGAAAAAAAAAGTGTGTCACAGGAACCAGAGAGGGTAGCACATGCCTTGAACCACAGGAGGAAAAAAAGGGAAAAAAGAAAGGAGAGATTTCAGGAGTTGGGGCATGGAGCTGAACTGGACTCTGAAGCTAGTAGAAACATGTACATTTCATCACCACACACAGAGTTCTGTCATGTTACATCCTGTAATAGGCAAGGCACCCTGTCTGGTCCTGTTCTAGCAGAGAGGAGCCTAAAGCAGATGTGTGCCCCTGGCCCACACGCCACAGCCAGACCAGGGCAGAGTTAGACCTAGAACTTGAGGCTCTGGAGCCTAGTAGTGGCCTGAGGGCAGTCTTGTCAACCTAGGTTTGGCTGAGTGCTCCCACGTTCCCCGTGCACTCTGCCCCTCCTTCAAGCTGCCTAAACTGCTGGCAGCAGGTGGCTTGCCATCCCAAGAGGTCACAGAGGGGGCCGGCCTCTCCCAGGGGCCTGCACTCTGGTTCTAAACTTGGCTCTGCCTCTGACTTCTCACATGGCTTGGTCTTCCTAGGCTTTTCTTCAACCCATTTCCCCAAGTCCATCGGGAGAGTGCATTTAGCAAATGGATGGAAAGGGCACTGGGCTGGGAGTCAGCCCGCCAGTTCTAGTCTTCTCTCTGCCTGTAATTCAAGCACTGTGTGACTTGGAGCAAGTTACTTCACCTCTCTGAGCCTCAGGGTTGTTATCTACCCAATAGGAGGATCAAGGTTATACAATTGCCAAGAGCCCTTTGGGTTCTAAAGGTTGAATTCTCCGGATTCTCAGATTGCCAGGGGCAGGGTTTCCAGAGTGCACCATTCTGTTACCCAGGACAAGCCCCTGCCCCAGCCTCCCACAGCCCCGATTTCCTCACCTCGGAGCCAGCGCAGGAGAAAATAGTCATCTGGATTTGGCAGAGTGGGCAGCACATCCTGGACATTCTCCCGAAACTGTAGGGAGAGGCAGTAGGGTGAGCGGCAGGTCCCACCCCAACCACCCTCTGCTGGGGGCTCTCCGCAGGGACTTTGCTAGACCTCTCTTCAGTACGGGTCAACTTGTAGACACTGGCTGAGCACATGGGCTGCATAGTACACTCTGCTGCCTCAGTGGATAGCAAGGAGGAGGCAGGAAGGAAGTAAGACACTACCTCTGCCTGGCTGTGTGCACTTCCACTCCAGTGTGGCAGGTGGGCATATGTGTTCCCAGCTGTGATAATAGACACTCTGGCACATGCCACAGTAAAAGCTATCGGTTTGCCAAGCGTTCCCTGTGTGCCCAGCACTGAACTTGGCATTTATCTTATTCATGCCTCACTCAGAGTCCCTGGAGGTTTCACTGTCCCTATTTTACAGATGAAGAAATTAGAGCTCAGAGAGGCTAAGTAACATTCCCAAGGCTGAACAGCTAGTAATCAGCAGAGCTGGGATGCAAACCCAGGTCTGTCCGAGGCCAGACAGCACACTCTTGCCACTGTAGTCTTCTGCCCTTTAGTAATGGACTGGTGAGCAATGTGCTGGGGGAGCAGAGGAAGAGAAAAGTTTGATTATGACCGGCCCAGGAAGACAGTGGTCTCATATGACTTCAAAAAAATGGCAATTTGCATTGGGCTAGAAGGACTTCAAAGGCAGCAGGAGGAGGGAGGAGGGCAATCCAGGTGGAGGGAACAGTTCCAACAGGAAGCCATGAAGGGGGAAAGTGCAGGGAGTGCCAAACAAGGGATGTGGACATCCACCTCCAAGTAGGTGAGCACACCCCCACGTGCTCTCCCCATGCCTCCTGCTCCTGGCCACTCACCTTTCCCTACTCACTGACCTTACAGGACAGCCCAGAGGGGACCAATGAGGACCTGCCACCTCCACCCCTTGCCTAGGTCAGCCAGGGACTTGAACCATCCCATCCCATCCCATCTCCCAGACTCCCAGACTCCCAGGGGAACTGCTCATCCAGGGCCCAGGCACGAAGCCACCCCTCACCAAGGACCCTACCCAGCCCCTGGTTTCCAGTTTAATCACCACCTAATCCCTTCTCTGCCTGACTTCCCCTGCAGGTCAGCAGTAAAACCTGAAACCTCCCTATCCAGCCTCCCTGGGATGGGGGAGGCCCAGCCTGGGGCAGAGCCTTCATGGGGTTGATGCCTCAGCCCACTGCCATGGCAGGAGACATCTGGCCCCCCACCCCCTGTCCAGCGATGGAAAACTGCTCAGCTGTGAAGATCCCAAACCTTCGGACCGGACCCAATGGGTTCTGGCTCCCAGAGCAGCCAACCTCCCCTCTCCTCAAGGGCAACAAAAAGTAGATTCAGTTGGTAGAGAGGGGGTCCAGCTTTCAAACTGCTGCCCCCTCCTCTGCCCAGGCGCCAAGGCAAAGCCAGGCTTACCTTCTAGCCTTCTGAAGAACATCTGCCCCAGTCCCAGGGAGGGGCCTGGATTGCAGGACAAGGGAGGGCTGGTCTGAGCTCAAACTAACCTCAACCCAGTGAGTCGCTGATAGGATTCCAGCCTTCACATGAGGGTGCTCCCTTGAACATCATCGGGTCCAACCCCTCACTTCGTTTCATCAAGGAGCACACAGAGAAGGACGGGTTTTGTCCAAGGTCGGCAGAGAGACTTGGTGCCCCAGAAAGGGCTCTCCAAGTATCCTCAAGAGCTGTCAGGGCCCTGTTCAGGGTGCCGCTGCCCCGTAAGAGGAAAACCTCCCGGAAATGGAAGGAAACCTGGGGCCCTGCCCCAGCCCCCAGGGCCCGGCTGCCAGTCTTGTGAATGAATATTGCCTTTGTGCCCTTAGCTACCTCCGAGGGCTTCCAAGCAACCACTTCTTCCCAGGTGGCACCGCCAAGGTCTCGCTCGGGGCTGAGGCTGGGGTGGCCAAACTTCCCTGGGGCCTCCTCGGCGGGCGGGGGGAGGGAGGGGCAGGCCTCGGGGAGAGGGGCGCGAGGCGCCAGGTGCTGCCGGCCGCAGCTCCGCCAGCCTCCCGCCAGTCCCGCACCGTCGCTCGCCCCCCGCCCAGTTCCTTCCCAGCTCTCAGCTGCCGGAAGGTGAGGCCCCGGGCCGGGGGGCGGGGGCCGGGCCAGGATGAGGACTCACCTTGGCCAGCGCCTCCTTCTGCTTGGGGCTCAGATCGCCGACTCTGCCGCTCATCGTGGCTCGGGCGCGGGCGCGGCGGTTGCGGCAGCTGATGGAGCACGGGTCGCTCTCTGCCGCCGGAGTAAAGTCCCAGCCTTTTGCCCGGGCCTCGGGGCTGGCCGCCAAGCCCCGCCTCTTAAAGGATCCCGAGGGGTGGAGTAGGGAGGGATGCGCTGGGCGCGGGAGCCTCTGGCGCGTTGCCCTCTATCCTCCTGAAGTCGGAGACCCTGGCAGGAGGCGACCAGGAGTGCCCCACCCGGGCCGAGGTCAGTGGACATTAGAGGGTCAGGAAATCTGGGTTCTGGTCTCAAATTTATCCTTAGCTCCCCTGTGACCTTGGACGAGACACCTGACTCTCTGGGCCTCAGTTTCCCCATCTAGGTGCTACCTAATGACCTCTCCTGCAATCAGACCCCATAGGGCAGAACCTCACTGCCCCAGATGGTGGAGAGCTTGCCTGGTGCCGCTGTGGAGGGCCAAGTCCTGAAACCTAGACATCGCCCTGTGATGAACCATGGTATTGGCCATTTCTCTCTGGAGCCCCTGCCCTCTTTCTCTTTGCCATTGGTTTTGGACCACTGCTGCCAACCAGCTTGGGGCCTCTCAGTGTTGACAGACTTTTCCCTCCACCAGTGAGGCAGGCAGGCCTAGGGAACAAGGAACCACAGACCAGGTCTCCCAACCCAGGGCCCTGACCTCTGCTTCTGACCTTCCCAGCTCTCCAAGAGCTGCTCCTCAGCAGGCAGAGAGGAGTGCTTCCTCTCTGGGAATCAGAAGTCCTGGGTTTGAATCCTAAATCCTCCACTTCTGTCTGTCAGACTTCAGCAAGCGACTTCACCTCTGTGCACCCAAGCTTCTTCATGACATGGAGGTGATGATCTGGATTTCAAGTCAGCTTGAGAGCATCAAGGGAGCTAACGTATATAAGTCACTCTGTGCCTTATGCACTCAAGTGCCTAACAAAGGGGTTGCCTCTGTGACCACTCCCTAGTCTGCCCTGCACACCTCCCTTTGCCGCCTGCCTGGCCAGGCTTTGGCCTCTGGGTGGGGATGTAGGGTGGACATGGAGGAAGCCACAGTAAAGCCACCGCTCAATGAAAGCAGGCCTGCTATCAGCTTATCTGCTTCCCCTGCTTCTGCCCAAGGGCCAGAGCTCTGGGTTCCTATAATTGCGTG
Source organism: Panthera onca (assembly GCF_046562875.1). Classification (NCBI taxonomy): domain Eukaryota; kingdom Metazoa; phylum Chordata; class Mammalia; order Carnivora; family Felidae; genus Panthera; species Panthera onca. The sequence goes on from NC_138350.1 coordinate 21,496,465, forward strand.
TCTGACTTGTGTGATGGATGCTTCAGTGCCATCTGACTGTCTTGCCATGTCTGACAGCCCCTTCCTCATACAATGAAGCCCTTTCCTCCTTTCTGTGCTCAACAGCCTCCTCCCTCTGTCTGCCCCCTCCTGCCTCCCCCCCCCCCCCCCCATAACACACACACTATATACTCTCTTCCTACCTCTGTGGTAGCAGCTGCTCACATACCCTGGACCATTCTTTCCTCCTACTGTGTGCCAGGCCCTAGGCACTATTCTGAAATGAATCAGACACCATCTTGCCTCCCAAAGATAAGATATAGGCACCATCACCTAGAATATAGGAGCGAGGTAAATGTTCCAAACAGAACAAGTGCCTGGGAGGTTAAGGAGGAGAATTTGCTTTGGGTTGTAAGAATCCTAGAAGGCTTTGTGGAGGGAGAGACATTGGAGCTGCACCCTAAAATATGGGGTAGGGAGGAAATGGAAAGGAAATCCATTCATTCCATGCTGGCACAATGGCGTAAGCAAAGTTCGGGTGGTTGATGGGAAGTATGGCTCCTGCCAGAGAGGAGGGGAGAGGAAGAATAGGCAGGAGGGACTGGCAGCACCACAGTGTGGCCCTGCTTAGTAGCATCGGCCCTGCTACACCATGAGGTCCTTGGGCACACCGTCCTGGCTTACTTATCTCTGAACCCCCACAAGCCCCCTACCCTCAGCACAGCATCCTATACACAGGGGCTGTTCAATAAATGTATGCTGAATGAATGAATGTGAGAAATGCTCCAATAGGCATGGAGCCCGGTGCTGAGGGAGCCCAGGGAAGAAGATCTAAGCACAGATCATTCAGGGATCAGGCAGCTCACCTCACTTGACAGCTGTGGAAACTGAAGCCCAGAGACAGCACGACCCCAAATCGTTAGCGGCGTGACAGATGTGGAGAACTCTGCCCGGTGCCTGGCACATGGAAAACCACCACTTAGTGACTGCAGAGCTAGGCCCAGGAGCTTGTGGGCATCCCACATCTCAGAGTTGGTTCCCGCCAACTCTACGCTCCGGTCTCCAGGAGAGTAGAAAGCAGGAGGATCCCAGTTAGAAGGCAGAGGCCGGCTGCAGCAGGCCTGTTAAAGACACCTGGGAGGACTCTGCTCTGCACCTGACAAGGCCCCCTACCATGAGGGTCTGCTACAGGGTACAGAGCTGAGGGTCTCAGATTCAGCTCTGTGACTGAGAAGCCCCCAACTCCCACCTCTGGGAGGAGTTTTCAGGTTGTCCCAGCTGTTCTGCCCTAGTTAAAGAAAGAACCATTGCCTTCTGGCTTAGGGCAGGACAAGGCTGCCTTCCTTGTTGGACATGTGGCTCAAATCCTTATATAAGACCCTCCCAGGGACAAGATGTGGGGCCCATTCAAAGGAAAATAGTAGAATAGCCCCTTTACAGCACTTTACAGTTTAGAAGGCACTTTCAGATCTAGCTTTTCATTGAAGCCTATGGTGACCCTCTGAGTCAGGTGATTTTTTGAGGAACCTGGGGAGAGAAGTGATCCTGTAAGAATATGTGCAAATTTAGGACTTGCACCTAAGTCTCTGGCTTCTGGGCCCTATGCTTTCAGGCACCCATAGGCTGGGGTGTGGACTAGCCTTGGAGTTACCTACATAGGCTACCCAGGAAAACGTTTACACAGCAGGAAATCACCCTCAGCCCCCAACAACCCCCCAGGAATCTGCAGTTACCCATGATAAAGGCCTAAGTGAAGTACCCTTCTTCCAGTCTGCTTTTTCCAAGTCCTGTGGCTACCTGTTTCTCCTTCCTCCACTGAAACTTACCTATCTCTGGCCCACTATGGAAGGGCTAGTTAATCTGATAATATAAATCCTAGAATAATAATCTGGTAAATTCCTCTGAGCTGGTTACTAAGAGAGAACCCCTCCTCCACATCCCTACCTTTTCTCTATTCCCCTACCCCTGTCCAGCAATTCTCTCTCCCTGCTAGGTATGTTGTTCCCCTGTTCAAGAATCTGCAGTGGCTCCCTAGTTCCTTCAGGCATCAGCTCAATCTCACTGACTTGCATTCAAGGCCAAGGCCTATCTTGTTCCAGCATCCTTTGGGGCCTTCACTGCCACTCCTCCCCTCCACACACTTTCATTTTAGTCAAAGAAGCTCTGTGCTGTTCCTCAGACATACCTTGGCCCTCCTGCCTCTGTCAAAATTGCTTCTCTCTCCTGTTTCTTCCTGCCAGATCCTCCTGCCAGATCCTCCCAGGCCATCAGAACCCTGTTCCTGCTATTTCCAGGAACCTCTCCCTGATTTAACCAATCCAACATGAGCCCTGCCAAACAGTAGCCCCTCTCTCTTGAACTTGACACTGACTACTCTGTATTGCAGTGGTGACTATCAGGCAATGGCCTGGCCCAATAGGAAGAGCCCAGCATCCTTAGTCAGGCAGGTCCCAGGTGAGATCCAGGCCCCACTGTTTGCCAGCTGTGTGACGAGGGTGCTGTGCTGAGTATACCTTGCCAGGCAAGGTGATGTTAACAGCTGAAAGAAGGCTGCTGGGCCTAGGAGGTCTAGAAGGAACGGGGGGTCACTGATGGTTCTAGTCTTGGGAGTTAGTGCCCTGGGGCTAAATTCCTCTGTTACATGGCTACAGACGTGGCCAGGAGCACTGGACTGGGGTCTCTCTCTCTCTCTCTCTTTTTTTTAAGTTTATTTATTTATTTTCTAGAGAAAGAGTGAGCAGAAGAGGGGCACTGGACTGGGGTGTCTCTCTCTCTCTTTTTAAGTTTATTTATTTATTTTCTAGAGAAAGAGTGAGCGGAAGAGGGCAGAGAGAGGGAGAGAGAGAGAATCCCAAGCAGTCTCCATGCTGTCAGTGCAGAGCCCCATGCAGGGCTCGATCTCACGAACTGTGAGATCATGATCTGAGCCAAAATCAAGAGTTGGATGCTTAACTGACTGAGCCACCCAGACTCCCCAGAGCTAGGGCTTTTGACTGTGTTCTTGAGTGAATGTGCTACAGTGACTATTTAGCAATGAATACTGGGGAGAGGGGGTGTGCACCTCGGGGCTATCTGCCTTGACCTCTGGGCCTTGGTTGACTCTTCTCTAAAACAAGGGCACTGACCTCCAGATCAGAGGCCCCTAGGTGCGTTGTCCTCTGATTCTCTGGTGCCAGCGGGAAAAGGGTGGTGCTGAGATTGGCACAGTGGTCTGAGACCTGAACAGTCTCTTAAACCCTTCAACAAATATTTGTGGAAAACTCTACTTCCATAGGGCCAGACAGGAGAACTTTCTAGAAAGCCCTTGTGACCATGCAGAAGGGCCCTGACTCCAGCCTCCATGCTTCCTGTCCTTATCCTAAGCCTGCCATGCAGAGTTTCAGCTGCCTTAAGTTTTTTTCCAACAAAGTGGGGGAAGGAATGAAGAAATCTACCCTACCTGGGATGACACGGCCCTGACGGTGGAGGTGACAGCAGCAGAATGAGGAGGCAACAGTGATAGACTGACTCCTGTTCCTGCCTGCACCGTCCTCCAGGTGGTCAAGGCTTCAGCTCCTAACTGGAGCTGGGAGCCAGAGCACCTTTTGTGCCTTGGCTCCATGAGTATTTAGGCAACAGGCATGTCACCAGGCATGGGGACATCTCAGAGAATGAGGCCAACCAGGTCCTGCCCTCAAGGAGTTCCTGGTCCACAGGGAGAATGGCTAAGGCAACAGGTCATTCCAGTATAGTGCAGCCAGCACCACCACAGTGGTGCAGTCAGGAAGTTCTACACCCAGTCAAGAGACCTAATGACTGAGCAGGAGTCTGCCATATTGGAGGAGGCAGGAGTCCTGGAAACCATTCACTCCCCCCCTTCCTTCTTTCCTCCCTCTCTTCCTCCCTTCCTTCCTTCCTTCCCTCCTTCCTTCCTTCCTTCCTCCCTCCTTCCCTCCTTCCTTCCTTCTTCCTTCCTTCCTTCCTTCCTTCCTTCCTTCCTTCCTTCCCATAGTTCACTGAGCACTGTGGTAATCCTGGAGTAAAAAAACTGCCCTCATGGAACTTGGGGTTGGGGCCATGCTCAGACTGAGCTTGGGCTGTGGAGAAGTGAGAGGGGCTAGTAGGGGCTCAGATAAAGAATCAGGGCTTGGGGGTACATGCATGTAGGAGAGGCAGGGGTCAGGAAGGACCTTTGAGCGGTGGTGAGGGGTTATTCTAAGACCCTTGAGCTGGGGATGCTCTGTGTGGATGGCAGGGGTGGGGAGGTCTTCTCCCTTTTGGGGCCTCAACATCCTTGGTGTTGAATAATACTGGGACGTCTGCTAGGGTAAATTCAGACTGCAGGCAGAAAGTACCTTTGAAGACTGAAGGGCCACAAATGGATCTCCCTTGGGGAGGGCAGTGTATGTGTAGGAGAAGGGGTGGGGTAAAGAGCCCCCTTGCCAGACCCCTCAGGTCCCAGCCCAGCCCTGCCCAACTGCCCACAATACAGATTGGCAGCCTCTCTATTCCCTTACTCTTTCCTCTCCTCCCCAGCTCCCAGTGAGGAGGGCAGGAGTCTTCAAGGACTTCAGGATAGGAGGTGGCAGCCGGGGTTCCTCCCTTGAGGCAGCTCCTTGGCCCCTGCTGTTGCCTCTCCCCCTGAAGTAATGCAGTGAGAGCAAGGAAGCCTGGAGCCAAATCCCACCTTTTCAGAGGGCAAAGTCACCTGCCTTCTCCAGGTGCCTGTTTCCTGGGGAGAAAAATAATCCTTGCCTCTTTCCCAGGGCTGCTGTGAGAATTCCAAGTGAAATAATGGCTGAAAAAGTGATGGGTGCACAAATGTGGGGGATTATTAGTACTATTATGTGTTAATTCTGAAGGCACAACAGACTGGAGAAACTGAGCCTGCCCAGCTCCTCCCAAGGAGCCCACTTCCTCTTCACTTCTGCAGTCCATCCTGGCTTTGTGAAGACGCAAATCCCCTCCCCGCCCCACTTCCCACAACCGAACCCCCCTAATTAAGTCCCTTACCTTCCCAGCTATCATTATCTAATCCCTAAGCCTTTTCTCACCCGTCTCCAGTTGTCCCAGGGATTCAAATCCCTTTAGAATGAGGTGGCCCAGTTAGCTGTGAACCCAGAAGCTGGGGGCAGGGAGCAGGGACTTCAGGACTCCCCCCAAGTGGAGGGGACAGTGGAGGAGGGTAGGAAGGGTACTGGAGACCCTGCCCTGGCTCTGGACTAGCTGGCATGAGCCTGGAGACTTCCCTTGGGCAGAGTGGGTTTTCATTTCTACACCTGTACCCTGCATCCAAGATAGAATCCAGATTCTACAGTCAGACTTGCTCAGGGCAGGTCAGTGCCTTTGAGAAACAGAATGGCATGGGATAAGCGCCCCCTGACTCTGGAGTCAGACTACCTGGGTTCAGGTTCTGGTTCCATCACCTACCAAGGTTACTTGACCTCCATGCCTCAATTTCCCTTCCATTAGATGGCAATGATAATCTACTACCTCATATGCCTTTGGTGAGATTAAATGAGCTAGTTCATGCAAAGGGATCTTGAACAGTGCCTGGAACATATTAAATGTACTGGCTGTTTTTATTTGTACTTCTTATTTCTTCCCCCCATGATATTCTTGCCATTCAGATCTTAACACACACACCACCTCTCAGAGAGGCCTTTCCTCCCTTGGTACTGAAACTGAAGTAGCCCCCAGCAACCCACCCCCCATGCTATTTTATCTCCTTCATATGGCACTAACCGTGGCCTGAAATTACCCTGCTTGTATATGTGGTGATGGTTTCCTATCTATTCGGAAGGGCATTTGCCATTGCTGGTCCTGGTCACTGTTCCATGTCCAGTGCCTAGAACCCAGCAGGCGCTCCATATCCATTTGTGGGCAAGACCCAGCACTCACTCTGTCCCCCAAGGGCTGGGCCCAGGGAAGGAGCAGGCCCCTGGCCACCCCTCCTTTGGTAGCCCTTCCTCCCCCTGACACCACAGTTAAGATGCTGCTACTCTGTACCTCTGACCCTGCCCTGTGTGATCTTTGGAAAGTCACCACCCCTTTCTGGGCATCCGGGGGAGGGGAGGGAAAGGGCAATGTAACTAGACAAATTTTTTAAAATCTGCTTTTTTTTTAATGTTAATTTATTTTAGAGAGAGAGAGAGAGAGAGCACGAGTGGGGGAGAGGCAGAGAGAGAAGGCACCAGAGGATCTGAAGAGGGCTCTGTGCTGACAGCCCGACGCAGGGCTTGAACCCATGACCCGTGAGAGCATGACCTGAGCCGAAGTCGGATGTTGAACCTACTGAGCCGCCCAGATGCCCCAACAGTCTAAGAATTTTCTAAGAAAATTTGTTACATATCCCGGAGCTCATGCCTATTAAGTGAAAGGACCTCAAGGATCTCTGAGGTCTGAAAATGCAGCCCCCCCAGCCTAGCCCTCTCTTGTTGCCACTGGTCCTGAAACCTCCCATGGGGGTAGGGGCGGGGCGCACTCCCCTCAGCTAGGCATTGCCTTCCTGAAGGCCCTTTTTGAAAACAGCAGAGTGCAGCACAGGGCCCCAGCATGGTCCCCGGGGACTAGCCTGCCTCCTGGTGGCAGCTTGATTACATTGGCCCTCTTCCATCCCGGGAGGGTACTCCTGGGTGGCAGACACACATTCTGGATATGGACTTGCCTTCCCTGCCCTTCATCCTACTTCCAGCATCGCTCACGGAATGCTTTGTCCATTTTTATGCACAGCCTGGCATCACATTGAAGAATTCATTTCACAGCAAAGGAAGAGCAGCCATGGGCTTGTGCCCGTGGAATTCACCGGCCTTACCACATATTCTATTACTGGTGTCGATTCTAAAACACTTCACTGGCCCAACCCTGTTCCACTTGGGAGAACACATGCCATGCCTCACACTTTTGTTAACAGCTTCATTTCTTCCTAGGTCCCTGCAACTTAAGGGGGTGAAGGAGATAGGGTGCATTGGGGCCTCCTCCACACAGTTCACAGCCCAGCCCAGGGCTAGGAAACCTTGTAGCCCAAGACACAAGCCATTTGGAATGACAGCATGTCTGGTGAAAGCCTCCCCCAGCTCCAAAGTGTTTGGTCCAACTCCCATTTTACTTTACAGTTGGAGACACGAGCCAAGAAAAGGTAAGTGGCTTGCTCAGAAGAACATGGCAGAAAGAGTGACAGCCCTGCCCCTGCCAGCTCCCCACCCAGCCCCAGAAGTGAAGCAAGCTAGGATCTGAGGAACTTGGCTCCTCTGGAGCGGCCCACAGGGCTGAGCATCCTGTTTGTCCCTCCCTGAGAGCAGGGAAGCCCGAGGTACGGCACCAGGTCTAGCTGCCTGCCTCTTCTCCCAGCTGGGATCCCTTCCTTCCCTGTTGGGTCCTCTAGTCTCCTCCTCCTCAGATGTTGCGATCCCAAGCAGGACCTCTCCTGGCATTCATTCCCTGCAGTCAGTCTCCTGACCTTTGCTGCCTTGTCCCTGGGCTGATACTCCCTCCAGCAGTAGCTCCCATCTTCACTGCCCCTCTACCTGCCCCCCACCCCAACCCACCACACACAACAACAGAAGGGCCCTAGTTGGGCTAGGCTATACCCTGCCACGTTTACAAGCACTTGTCTCTTCGAGGGTAACTAAGGGTTACCCAGCGGGAGGACAGACCACAGAGGAACTCTGATTACTCACCAAGTTTACAGGGGCACTCAGGCTCCCACTGAGGGAAAGCCAGGATTTGTATATTCGTGGGGAAGCAGAAACTTGTTTCAGGCTGGTGACAGACACAGGCAAGGCTCTGTGCCTGGTTTGTGTATGTGTATTAAGGGAGCAGTGAGGACCCCTTGCCTGGGTGGGCAGGATGGGGGTTAGGGAGCAAGTAGTGGGAATGGGGATAGGCAGACAGTGGAGCCAGCAGCCTGGCTGATTACAGGGTGTGTCCTTGCAACCCTGTCATTGGGGCTGACAGATGGGCTGGGACATCCACAGAATTGGAGAAACAAGACTGTCAGTGGACACCAAGGAGACTTCACAGTGCATTTTGCAAATTATGGAGAATGCTTTTTTTAAAAAATATTTATTTACTTTTGAGAGAGCGAGCGATAGAGAGAGCATGCACACAAGTGGGGGAGGGGCAGAGAGAGAATCCCAAGGAGTCTCTGCACTGTCGGCACAGAGCCCCATGTGGGGCTCGAACTCACACACTGTGAGATCATGACCAGAGTTGAAATTAAGAGTTGGGCACTCAACCGACTGAGCCACCCAGGCCCCCCAAGAATGATTTCTTTGACATATGAAAGAATGTTAGTAACCTACGCAAAGAAATAAAGAATGATATAATGAACACTGATGTGATTTAAAAAGCAGAATACTCCTGGGTGCCCTTCCCCAATTATATCCCACAGATGAACTGAAGTTTGTTTCTCATTCCCTTGATTTTCTCTATAGTTATGTTGCAGATGAATTTATCTCTTAACAATATAGTCAGTCTTGCGTGTTTCTTCTTTAATTGAGGTGAAATTCACATAACATAAAATTAACAATTTTAGAGTTAAAAAAAGTCTAGTGGTACTTCGTACATTCACAATGTGGTGCAGCCAGCACCTCTATCTAGTTCCAAAACATTTTCATCACCCCGGAAAGAAACCTTATACCCGTTAAGCAGTTACTTACCATTTCCTCTACCTGCCCCCTGACCCAGTCACCAATCAGCTTTCTGTCTCTACAAATTTATCTATTCTGGATATATCATACAATATCTAGGCCTTTTGTGTGGGGGTTATTTCACTTAGCATAACGTTTTCAAGCTTCAACCATATGGTAGCATGGGTCAGTACTTCATTCCTATTTATGGCTAAATAATATTCTATTATATGGACATATCAAAATTTATCCATCAATCAATGGACATTTCAGTTGTTTCCACCTTTCAATCATTGTGAATAACACTGCTATGAACATTGGTGTACAAATCTCTGTTTGAGTCCTTGCCTTCATTTATTTTGGATATATACCCACAAGTAGAATTGCTGGATAATATAGTAATTTTACGTTTAATTTTTTAAGGATTTTCCATAGCAGCTGCACCATTTTACATTCCCATTCTTGATCCATTTTGAGTTAATTTTTGTATATAGCGTGAGGTAGGAGTCCAATTTCATTCTTTTGCATGTAGCTGTCCAGTTGTCCCAGCACCATTTGTTAAAGAGACTATTCTTTCCCTTATTGAATAGTCTTGGCACCCTTATTGAAAATCAGTTGGCCATAGATGTCTGGGTATATTTCTGGACTGGCAATTGTATTCCATTGATCTATGGATCGCTTTATGCCAGTACCACACTGTTTTGATTACTGTACTTTGTAGTATATTTTTAAATTGGGAAGTGTGAGTCCTCTAAATTTGTTCTCTTCTTTTTTTTTTTTTATTTTTTTTAACGTTTATTTATTTTTGAGACAGAGAGAGACAGAGCATGAACGAGGGAGGGTCAGAGAGAGGGAGACACAGAATCTGAAACAGGCTCCAGGCTCCGAGCTGTCAGCACAGAGCCTGACGCGGGGCTCAAACTCACAGACCGCGAGATCATGACCTGAGCCGAAGTCGGCCGCCCAACCTACTGAGCCACCCAGGCGCCCCAACTTCTTTTTCTTTTTAATGTTTATTTACTTATTTGGGATGTGGGGAGAGAGAGAGAGAGAGAGAGAGAGAGAGAGAGAGAGAGAATGAATATCCCAAGCAGGCTCCATGCTGTAAGTGCAGTCTGTCATGGGGCTTAAACTCACAAACCGTGAGATCATGACCTAAGCCCAAATCAAGAGTCAGATGCCCAACCCCCAAGCCATCCAGATGTCCCTGTTCCTTTTTTTCAATATGGGGTATTCAGGGCTCCTTGCAATTCCATACGAATTTTGGGATGAGTTTTCCATGTCTTCAAAAAAGGTCATTAGGATTTCAGTAGGGATTGCATTGAATCTGCACATTAATTTGGGTAGTATGGCCATCTTAACAATATTAAGTCTGCCAACCCATTAACATGGATGTCTCTCCATTTATTTAGGTCTTCTTTAATTTATTTCAGGAATGTTTTGTAGTTTTCAATGCACGTTTTTCAGCTCCTTGCCTAAGCTTATTCCCAGGTAATTTAATTTTTTATGGAAACTATCATAAATAGAATCGTTACCTTAATGTTCTTTTAAAATCATTCATTGCTGGTGTGGAGATACACAACTGATTTTTATGTGTTGATCTTTTACATTCTGACTTTTCTTAAAAGTTTATTTTGAGAGAGAGAGCATGTGCAAGCAGGGGAGGGGCAGAGAGAGAGAGGGAGAGGGAGAATCCCAAGCAGGCTCCATGCTGTCAGCCTGGAGTCCAGTGAGGGGCTCCATCTCACAAATCGGGAGATCACGACCTGAGCCGAAATCAAGAGTCGGGTGCTTAACCCACTGAGCCACCCAGGCGCCCTTAAATCCTGATGTTTTGGGGCTTAAATGATATTATTATTTGAAGACTTGCTTTTTGTGCCAAGCATTCTATTAGAATTGTCCATGATGATACGCACAACTAATACATTTGTTTTTCTCTGTTGCGTGGTATTTTACATAAGAAGATACTACAGTTTATCTCTTCTCCTAGTGATGACGAGTCAGGCTATTTTAGTCTTTTACTATTCAAGCAGGGCTGCTCTGCATATACCCAGGGAATGGTTCTCACCTGGGACTGCACATTAGAGTCATCTGGAGTACAAGTCTTTTGTCATTACCAGCAACAAGGCCCTACCTCCCAAGATTCTGTTGATTTGGAGTAGGGTTTGGGCAGCATTTTTAAGAAGATCCTTAGATGATTCTAATGTTCAGTCTGTGTTGAGAACCACTACTCTAGAGTGTATACCTAGGAGTGGGATTCCTGGGAGTGTACATTTTCAGTTTGATATGATGTAAAATCGTTGCCAACTGTATGGTACAACCAAGCCATACCACCCTCAATAGTACAGATTCCATTATTCCACATCCCTACCAACCCATGACATGTCAGATTTAAAATTTTTGCCAGTTGATCTCTCGTGTGATCTTAACTTGTATTTTCCTGATTACTGATGACGTTGAGCACCTTGTTATATCTATTGACCATTCTTGTTGTTCTTTTGTCAATTGCCTATGCGTACCCCAGGCCCTTAACTATCTATCCATTTGTACATTCTGCAGAGGAATCCTTTGGTTGCAAACACCTTCTCCCAGCTTGTGGCTTCCCCTGCCATTCTATTACAAGGTTCTGATTAACAGAAGTTTGTCATTTTAAGGGTGCCTGGGTGGCTCAGTTGGTTAAGCGTCAGACTTTGGCTCAGGCCATGATCTCACGGTTTGTGAGTTCGAGCCTCGGGTCGGGCTCTGGGCTGACAGCTCAGAGCCTGGAGCCTGCTTCGTATTCTGTGTCTCCCCCTCTCTCTGCCCCCTCCCTTGCTCACACTCTGTGTCTCTCTGTCTCTCCATAATAAATAAATGTTTAAAAATAAATAAATAAACATTAAAATAAAATTTAGAAGTTTGTCATTTTATTGTAGATGCATTTTTTCAATCTTTTCCTTTATAATCTGTTTTTACATTGTAAAAAATCTCTCCTGACCTTGAAGGAAATACGATAGCCTTTTATATTTCTTTCTAAAAATGTTTGAAGTATTACTTTTCATATTTAGATCTTTAATTCACACTGAATTGATTTTTTTGTGTATGATGCGCAGAAGAGGTCCAATTTCATTTCTTTTCCTTATGGTAAACTCATTTTCTTAGCACGATTTGCCAAACAGTGCATCATACTGGCCCTCCCCACTCCCCAACTGCAGCGCTTCCTCTGACATAGCCACATTTTACGTATGGAGGCCAGTTTCTGGCTTCTCTGTTGGATGTCTGTTTGTCTGTCTTTGGACTTACATCGGACTGTCTTATTCTCTCCATCTTATTCTTCAGGGGCATCTTGACAGTTCATCATCGGTGGTTTTATGGGTGTTCACTATAAAATTCTTTCAAATTTTCTGTATATTTGAAAATGTTCAAAATAAAATACTGGGGAAAGAGTGTTGTGGCTTATCTGGCCTTTGCCCTTTTATCAAGATACAGTTTTTATTTTTAAAAAATTATTTATATTTGAGAGAGAGAGGGAGGAGACAGAGAATGCCAAGCAGGCTCTGTGCTGCCCGCGCAGAGCCATACATGGGGCTGGAACTCACAAACCATGAGATCACACTGAGCCAAAATCAAGAGTAGGAAGCTCAACAGACTGAGCCACCCAGGCGCCCCAGGATACAATTTTTAAAAGGTTCAGATTTCTGACGAAGTAGTTCCCAGCAGCCACAACCTTTGGGAGAAAAGGATGAGTTTTAGGACGTGTGGACCTCTCACATTCCTTTAGGCATCAGAAATTGTTAGAGATGAGGCAGTGCTGCTCTAATATCACGCTCATTTTACTACCCAGGAAAGTGACCTGCCTGAAGACCCAGCCTGTGGGAGCCACTGAGGAGTTGTGTCTGCCCTGCTTTGTCTAGGCAAGCACCCCGAGCCCCTTTCTCAGCCCTTTCAGGACCCTTCCCCCATCTTCTTTCCACGCCAATGTCTGGTTCTCTGTCTCCTGGAGCTTGGTCTGGAGGAGAGATAGAAACCCAGGAAGGAGGGGGTTGTGACTTGACCAAGGCCACACCGTATGACCGTGTAACCGTTACGGCTGGCGCACAGCAAGGGCTGTCCCTTGTTCCTGCCCTTCTGGAGCCCTGATCGTGCCTCCGCCTCCCCTTGCGGCCAACTTTTTCCCTCGGTCTCCCCTGCTCTGGTCTCGGCAGGTCTGACAACGGCCACAGGCGGTGACCGCTAACTCTCTTACTTCCCACCTCTGCACAGACCTCTACCCGGGCTCCGCCCCATTCCGGCCTCCGCGGCCGCCGGCGCCTGAATTCTCCGCCGCCACCAGGGGGTGCGCGCGGCCCAGTCTGAGCGCTGGAGTCGCAAAGAACCACCCCCATCCTGGCGCCCCGCCCCGCCCCGTCCGGCCCCGCCCCCGCCCCTCCCGGCGCCCCGCCCCGTCCGGCCGCGGCCTCGTTCCTTACGTTCCCCACCCCCTCGCCCCCCAGCGCCCCGGACCCCCGGCTCCCGTCTCGTCTGCTCGCAGGGTCCGGCCATGGGCCCCGCCGCTCGCCCCGTTCTGAGGTCGCCCCCGCCGCCTCCTCCGCCGCCGCCGTCGCCACTGCTACTGCTGCTGCCCCTGCTGCCGCTCTGGCTGGGCCTGGCGGGACCCGGCGCCGCGGCGGACGGCAGCGAGCCTGCGGCCAGGGCGGGGCGGGGCGGGGCCCGCGCCGTGAGGGTGGACGTGAGGCTGCCGCGGCAGGACGCTCTGATCCTGGAGGGCGTCAGGATTGGCCCCGAAGCCGACCCAGCACCCACGCTGGGCGGTCGCCTGCTGCTGGTGAGCGCAGCCGAGCCATCTGGCTCCGCACCCAGATCTGGCCTTCATCCTGGACCAAGCCCTAGCAGTCCAGCGCCCCCTCCCCAGGCTGCCCAGGCCCCAGATTCCGGCTTCCAAAACCCGAGATCCAGATGCTCTCCCCTTCAAACTCGCTTCCAAACCCTGGCCTTGAATCCTCCGTGTGTCCCCTCTTCTTCCCCCTCCTCCCTCTGCCGATGGTCCTTTGCCCCACAGATGGACATCGTGGATGCTGAGCAGGAGGTGCCGGTAGAAGGCTGGATTGCAGTGGCATACGTGGGCAAGGAGCAGGCGGCCCACTTCCACCAGGAGAGTCAGGGCAGCGGCCCGCAGGCCTATCCTAAGGCCCTGGTTCAGCAGGTGCAGAGGGTGTAGGTGGCAAAGGGGGCTGGAGGAAGGGGTTTCAAGGCATCTGCTAGAGCCAGACTACCATGTGGGCCCCTAAGGAGCTTCCAGAGAAACCCTGGGCCTGGGTGAGGCAAGGGCCCCCAGTTTGTAGAATTGAGTCAGTGGAAGCAGGGAGGTGGGAGGAGGCCAGAGAGTGAGGAAACTTCATCAGGCTCTGAGAGTATCAGATGGGGAGTTCCTGCCCAGGGTCTAGGGGCAGGCCCTTCCTGCTAGGACCAGGGAAGGCACAGAATCATTGGAGTCCCACAGAGCATCTGGGGGAATGGCAGGAGGAATAAGAGTTTCTGCCCTTGACCTCAAAGAGTGTACAGCCAGTCTGTCCAGAGGAAACACTTGCTGCAGAGCCAGCAACTAAGAACCCTGTCGTGGGTGGTGAAGCAGGTGTGTGGGCAGGGTGCCTGCTAGCTTCTGCCTTTGTCCCCTTGCAGATGCGGAGGGCGCTCTTCCTGGGAGCCTCTGCCCTGCTCCTCCTCATCTTGAACCACAACGTGGTCCGAGAGGTAAACGTGTTCAGGCAGTGGGGGTGTGCAGGCCAGGGAAGAGGGGACCAAGGCCAGCTGACCTTCTTGTCCATTAACAGCTAGACATATCGCAGCTTCTGCTCAGACCAGTGATTGTCCTCCATTATTCCTCCAATGTCACCAAGCTACTGGAGGCACTGCTGCAGTGAGTTGGGGTTTGGGTTCCAAAGGACTGGGCCTGGGAGCCTGGGTACTGAGGGGTCCCTGAATCTGCCATGGTTCAGAGGTCTCAGGACCAGGGATTTTCTTGTTAACCTTAAAGCTATAGTCTCTTAGTCTGAAAAATGAGTGAGGGGACTGAAAGAAGATACCAAGGCCTGGAGCAAAGAGACAGCTCTAGGGACAGAGGGGAATTGGCTCTAGCAAGGAGGAAGCTGGATTCCTGATTGACGGGTTCTTTCTGGGACTTGCAGGCCTCCCTGGCCTGGCTGATACAAGAACTGGAAAAACCAATAGCCAGGAAGGACCTAGAAGCCAAAGCAGAAGGGCTGTGGGAGGATACTTGGGGCATCCTTTTTTTTCTACAAGGCTGGGGTGGATGGGTCTGGGCCTCTTCTCCCAAGAGTCCTTCCGTCTGGCCCCTCTGTGGCTTTCCCTTCCAGGAGGACCCAGGCCACAGCTGAGATCACCAGCGGAGAGTCCCTGTCAGCCAATATCGAGTGGAAGCTGACCCTGTGGACCACCTGTGGCCTCTCCAAGGATGGCTACGGAGGATGGCAGGACTTGGTGTGCCTGGGAGGCAGTCGGGCCCAGGAGCAGGTGGGTGCCTGGGGGGAGGAAACTCAGGTGGGGCCGCACACATGCCTTGTCTCAGATCCTGTGGCCTCTCCTCGCCTTGGTGACCAGGAGCACTTCTTCCACCTCCCAGGGCTGAAATGAGTGTTCATTGACATGGTGGGTGCTCCGTGCAGTGCCTGACCGGGGTCATGCACAGTGTCAACTACTATTGTCATGTTATTCTCCCGCTCAGAAGCCCTCTTTGGCTGCCCATTGCCTACAGAATAAAGCTCAGACTTCTTAGTCTGGCTTTCACAGCGCTCCTAATTACTCACCTATCCTTTCTTTTCTAGCTTTCTCCTTATATTCTGCATCCTGTGCCATTTACTGGCCTTCACACATACCCTGGTTTCCTGCCGCTAGGCCTTGCCCATGCCTGCTCTTTTTCTCTGGTTCCATATGTCTCTGTCTGCCTGCTTTCTTTGGAAAGTTTCCCTCACAACCTCCGCTCACCGTTCCTCTCTCCTTCTTCTAAATCACAGCAGTGCCTTGTCAAGCCCTTCACAGGGTTCTTAGGACAGGCCATCCCGTATATGTGTTGGGGAATGGGTGTCTCCTGAAGGCTGGGGCTATGTCTTACTTATCTCTGGATTTCTCAATGCTGGGCATCGAGAGGGTTCAAAGGTACTCCATCCATAAGCATTTCTCGAATCTCTACTCTTTGCAGGGCAGGCATGTCCTGGTCTCCTGGTGGGCAGCCTCCGGTAGATGTTGGTGGATGTGGACCATGCGGGGCAGCTTCAAGTCAGGCAGACTTGCAATTTTAGCTGAGTGATCTCAGGCTGTGTGTTTAACTTCTCTGGTCTCATATCCCTCGCTTGTGAACCAAGGCCAGCGCACAGCCACAGGGTTGTCAGGGAGTCGTGTACCTAAAGCTCGCGGTGGGCATGGAGCAGATGGGCAGGTGCTGCTACCCTGAATATCTTCACTATTAGAAGTTCCTGAATGAGTTAGCAGTCATCAGATAACTTTTGAGATCTTAGGACACTTAGGGCTCCATGAGAAGGGCTGTGGAGGGTCCAAAAGACCTGAGACACCTGGGCTCGGTCCTGAAGGGCTCAAAGATGAGCAGGGCTCTCTCACACAAAAAGGCCTCTGCAGTTCAGCCCAGCTTGTGGTATTTACTGTTTGAGCAGCAGGAACTGAACCACAGTTCTGTGAAGGGAAGG
Organism: Panthera onca; assembly: GCF_046562875.1. Taxonomy (NCBI): domain Eukaryota; kingdom Metazoa; phylum Chordata; class Mammalia; order Carnivora; family Felidae; genus Panthera; species Panthera onca. Next base: position 21,512,750 of record NC_138350.1, read on the forward strand.
AGCAGCCACTAGGACTGGTAGAATGGAAGGGCTTTCTGGAAGAAAAGGGAGCCCCACCGTATTTCCCCCTGGAGGGCAGCCCACTCAGACCTGTGGGTGGGGCAGACATTTGATGAATCTGACAGCTTCCTGTCAGATGAGAGGAAGTGCCTGTAGAAAGACTGGAGATAGGGAAGGGGCAGGCTGGGCAAGGGGCCTGGAGCTGGGAATGTATGCAGTCTTCAGGTCAGTCTGGCTGGTACAGAGGGCAAAGCTGAACAGCCATGCTGCTGGCCACCGTGGACCCATACAATTGTTGGCTAGCCATGATAGCTGAGGAATCTTAAGGGTGGCTGAAGCCAGCTCTCAGCCCCAACCCCAGGGCCTAGTCACCATCCTTCCAGCTTCAAAATCCAGAGCTGCAGCACCCGTGTATCAGAAAGGTCAGATGAACCACTCCCTTACTGCTTGGATGGACAGACCCTGCCCTCCCTCCTCACCTGGGGGTCCCTAAGATGGGCTGAGCCTGGGGAGGCTGGTCTCCAGCCTGCAGCAGCGCTCCAAGGCGGCCATGCCCTCCACCCACCCAGTGCCCACAGGCTGCTCCAAAGCCTGGAAGTCCAGGTTCCACCCTGGAGAGCTTACATTGCAATGGCCATGGAGTCCTGCCACGTGTCAGTCTGGCTCAGCAGGGTAGCTCCAGCCCTGGGCTCCAGCCCTGGGCCCCATTTGGGGAGGAGATAGGCCATGGCTGTCCCTCTGCTGGGTTGAGCATGGGGCTGGTGGTGGGCATCGGCCCTTGGGACACAGCAAATGCATCTGAGCTCAGCCTAAGGCGCTGTGGAAAGCTTCCTGGAGCAGGTGCACAAGGGAGACAGGGACACAGAGACCACAAGGGAGAGGGTGAGGAGTGGGAAGCTGGGGCTCACTGACATCTCTTGATAATGGTCTCTCGGGTGCCACCGCTGAGCAAGATTAACATCTTGTGACACTAGTGACACCCAGCCTTATCCAGAGTGGTGTTCTCTTTTGGTAGCAAATAATTTCTCGGCCTCTCTCCCCCAACATGATGATAGTTGAACTTCATTGTTGGCTGAGGAAGAACATGATGGCAGAAAGCTACTAGGAATGCAGAAAGCTTTTAAATGAATACATTCATTCCTCCTAACATATCCAAAGACCCTGTGAAAAGGTGAGCCTGTGTGGGTGAGCTGGCTGGAGTTTGCTTACTCTGCTGCATCATTCCCTGAGCCAGCTGTTTTGTAGTCAAAGTCCAGCTGCCACATTGCTGTGGGGGGAGTTCAGTCAAAGTCACTATGTGCCCCAGAACTCTGAGGCCCTCAGGGGACTCTCAAAGGCTGAGGCAGGTCAGATGTGGTTCCCTCCCACCAGCGGGACCACCAAGGGCGGCGGCAGGGAAGTACACACTAAAGAGTGTGAGGAGGGCTTGGCTGGGCAGGGGGAGGCGAGTGGGAGCATTTGCTTAGCCCTGGTGGTCAGGGAGAGCTCGGGAGCAAGGGACTTCCAAAGGCATTAGCCAAGGGAAGGGGTGAGGAAGAAAAGGGAACATGAGAAGAAGCAAGGAACAGAGTGGGTGGAAGATCTAGGGCCTTGTCAGAGGGCTGCTAGAGGAGTTTGGGTTTTCTCCTGAGGGTGGGGGCATTGCAGGGAAGAGTGTCCAGCAGGGGTCCTCCATGATCAGTTTGCAGGTGAGATCCTTGTGGCTGTGGGAAATGGGCTAATGAGGCTTGAGCAGGTCACCCAAGGAGTGGAGGGGTGGGACGGAGGGAAGGGATGCATGAGACTCCTAAGCGTGAAGCCACAGGGGACCATGTGAATGTTCTGCCCACACAGAAGTGGGTAAGTGATGGCGCTCAAGAAAGTAGACCAGGAGAAGTGTGGGTTAGGGATTGGGATGGGAAGGTGAGCTGGGGAGGGGCTGGGGAGTCTGTAAGGCTGCCAGAGAGAAGCTTCCAAGTATGCAAAACATACTGAGTTTGTTGCCCAAGAGAGGCCTGGGCTGGGGACACATGTGGGTCCCCTCAGCTGCTGGACGAGGAGTTGTGTAGACAGCCGGGGCAGACCCTGGGAGCACACAGATGGGAGGAACAGAGGCTTCAGAAGAGGAAGCCAGGAGCCTGCAGGGACACAGTGCCAACGGACCTTACCTGCCTGGTCCTTTGAGGGGATTTACTGTGGGAAGAGTGTGGAGTGGCCCCAGGACCCCTGACACTCTACTCCCCTCTCCAGAAGCCCCTACAGCAGCTGTGGAACGCCATCCTGCTGGTGGCCATGCTCCTGTGCACAGGCCTTGTGGTTCAGGCCCAGCGGCAGGCGTCAAGGCAGAGCCAGCGGGAGCCCGGAGGCCAGGTGAGAGCCAGCTCCTGGGAGCCCCAGTGCCCCCAGACCTCCAGCCTACCCTTTAACTGTGTCTGCCCTCCCCCAACAGGTAGATCTGTTCAAGCGCCGTGTGGTGCGGAGACTGGCATCCCTCAAGACCCGGCGCTGCCGTCTGGGTAGGGCAGCACAGGGGCCCCCAGAGCCTGGTGCTGAGACTTGCGCCGTGTGTTTGGACTACTTCTGCAACAAGCAGGTTAGTGCCCTGGACAGAGGCCAGCCATCAGCTGACCCATGATGTCTCTCACTCCACTCCTGAGAGACCCCAGAACCATTCCGACCGGGCCCTTATGCTCCCAGCCCCCGCTATAATTAGGAAAGCAGAATGGTGGGTGGGGGATAGGCCACAGGATTTTCATCATTTCCCCAGCTCAGGTGGGGGCCAGGCATCCCCACTTGGAGGCTTGACTCTGGGGCCTGAACTCTTGCCTCACCCCCTGCAGTGGCTCCGGGTGCTGCCCTGTAAGCATGAGTTTCACCGAGACTGCGTGGACCCCTGGCTGATGCTCCAGCAGACCTGCCCTCTGTGCAAATTCAATGTGCTGGGTAAGCACCAAGGGTGGGGACCCTTGGCTGGCTATATACCTGCTTCCCACCTGACCCTTCCTTCCTGTTTTTTCCTCCTTTTCTGCAGGGAACCGCTACTCAGATGATTAGCTGCCGCAGCTGCATCTCTGCATGTGGGCAAGGGACCCTCCCGCCTGCACCCTGGCACTAGGCCTGGGCTCGTGGAACACAACAGCAGATGGACGGGAAGCTCTGCTGGTGGGAGGAAGGATAGGGACCTCCCCTCCTGGGGGGGCAAGGCACCCCATCATATTTGTACTGGGAAGGAGGGACCACAGCCCCCAGTTAAGGATGCAGGGTCTGGACCTGCCAGTCAAGAGGGAAAAGCCACTTTGGGCCCCTTCTCTGCCATCCTGGCGTGTCTGTGTCTGCCCTCCCCACAGACAGATCCCATGACCCTGGGTGGGAACCCTGGAAAGAGGGTGTGGGGCAGCGCAGCTGTTCCCAGGGCTCTGGCAGCTCTCTGACCTGCCTGTCCAGGTATCCCTGGGGGCTGAGGCTGCAGTGGCTGGCCAGGCTTTATGCTTATTTATTGGGGTTTGGGTTGTGGGAGGAGCTGTCCAGCCTTGGGGACACCTCTTGGTCAAGGCTGTGATGGTCAACCCAGAGAGGCCCTTCCACTGATACTGCCCTCAGCCCTTGGACACTGGGAGCTATGAGTGCTACTGCCTGTCCAGCGGGGTTCCCTTCCCAGGCCTGGCTGGGATTAGAGGCCTCAAGAGCCATCAAGTCCTGTGCTTCTTGGCCGGGCTATAGGTTGCCGACCAGGATACTTGAAGCTGCAGGATAAATGTGGTGCATCTTTTAGGGGCAGCCAGTTTTTTTAGATTTGGGGTAGGGGGGAGGTTTAATATTGAAGTAAACATGGATATATTTTAACATAAGCTATCAGATTTGTGTGGATGTTTTAAGACAGAAGAGTCACTTTGGGCTCTACTGTGTGGGAGGTGGATTTTAAAATGGGCCCCAAGATCTCCCAGCCTTCCTGAACATCCCCTGTTATAAACCTGCAACTATGAGTCTAATGGATTTAATTCCCATGATTAGGTTATGTTATATGGCACAGTTGACTTTAAGGTAGAGAAAGTATCCAAGAGGGCCTAACCTAACACGAGAGCCCATTAGAAGCAGAGAGTTTTCTCTAGTTGATGGAAGAAGAAGTCAAAAGTTGAAGCAGGAAGGGCATTCAATACATGAGAAATTCTCTGTTGCTGACTTAAAGACAGAGGGGGCCATTTGGCAAGGAAGACAGACAGCCTCTAAGAGCTAAGAGTGGCCCCTGCTGCCAGTGGCCAGCAAAGAAGTGGACCTCAGTCCTATAGCTGCAAGAATCAGAATTCCTCCAACAATCAGAATGAGCCTAGGAATGGGTTCTTTCCCAGAGCTGTCAGAAAGGAATGTAACCTGGCAGATATTTTGATGTGTCTCTTCTAAGATCCTGAATGGAGAACCCAGCCACAGGGCCTGGACTTCTGACCTACAGAACTGTGAGCAGAGGGGAGCTAAGCTGTGACAGGTCCTCCCCCTGGGGCCCATGCCTCCTACCTCAGGGATCCCACCCCAAGGGCTGGCTCTCACCTGTAAGGGACAGGGCCAGGGCATCCCAGGACCGCCGGGTTTCACAGAAGCGAGAGTCGGGCAGACAGTGGCCATGCCAGTTGAGCTACACACATGGCCCCTCTCAACCCTTCTCTGTAAATTGAGGCACACTACCTGCTGGCCTCCTCACCAGGGGAAAATGTCACAGGAAGCTGAGAGTGCCTACCCTGAGAAGTCCTCAGTAAGGCCTTAGAGCTTATCCTTCACTGATGAGGTAACTTAGGGCAGGCTGGAGGCTTCGTGAGGAAAACTGGACCATGGGCCTGGTGTGGCTGGTAGCATCTATGCCCAGGTCTTAGGAGACAGGCCTGGGAAGCCAGGGCTTGCTGGGTGTCTGATTAGATGAGGCCTTGCCCTGCCTTCTAGGAATCCAACCTCCTGGATTTAGAAAACGCCTACATTTCTTGAAGGTGAACAGATCCTCAGTAAAAGGAGGGCTGCCTTTCTTGGGTCCTTAATGTCCTCATCCCAGATTCAGAGCTGGGGCAGGAGGTCCCAGGCAGGCCCAGTCTGGGGATGCGGAAGGCTTCCCTGCCCTCTGCCTGCTTCTGTGAGCCCAGAGCCGGGACCCTGTTCTCTGACACCCTTCTGCCTCATACATCCTCACTGGGCCTACCTTGGCAGCTGCTCTCCTTCCCTGACATACCCCCTACCCTGACCTTGCTCTTCATTGGTAGGAATCACCGACTCCACATCACCCTTTTGCCCTTGCTGTGGGCCTTTCACCTGGCCCAGGTACTGGAGCTTCTTTCTGTCCTTGGTGTGCCCTCTTCTCCCATTGCCCTGTCAGGACAGAGGCAGGTAGCACCCATTTACTGAGGGCCCACAGTGTGCCAGGCCTCTCCTGGCAGGTGACCTGCATGACTGGGGACTAGGTGGTCCCTGCCCAGAAAGGGGAAGGAAGGACTCTTCCCCTGGCTCAGCCAGGGCTTTGAGATCAAGGTTGCTGTGGGCAGATGGCCAGGGCTTTATTACATTGAGTGGGTTGCCAGACACCTGCCCTCTAGCCCCACCCCACAGCAGGCTACGTGGGCCGCTCCTGGGGCTGATGTGCAGGGTTGGCCTGACGTTGGCCTGGTGACAGTCTCCTCCTCAGCCTGGCCAAGGCCTGGATGGGGTTCTGAGCACAGTTGGTCGAGTGGGTCATGTCCTCCAAGGAGGGCTTGCTGGGCCGGCTGCAGAGCTGCTGAGGTGAGGATGCCCGGAGCTGGCACGGTAGGGTCCTGCCCGCACTGGCTGTCCTGCTGCTGGGCAGGTGCTGCCTGTCCGGGGGCCTGAGGGAGGACCAGATGGCAAGATCCCCTGTGAGTGAGGGGGACCAGCCCACCTATCTGCCCCACCTCTGGCAAAGCCTTACTCACCCTGGGGATGCGTTCTGGGCCTGGGCCAGGGCCGCTGCTCCGTGGATGCCCTTGTTGTGAGGGGCCCAGAGCTGGTCCTGTGGAATCAGCTGCAAAAAAAGCCAATATCAGAAAGGCTCAGGAAATTTCTCTGTACTGTTCAGAGAGGGTATCATCACCATGGAGGAGAGGGAGGGCCCAAACCTGTACCCACACCCTTCCTCTGAGGGGCAGGGTTTGGGAAGCCTTCCAGGGCTACCCCAGCTGCAGTAAGTGTGGGACATTTTGCTTTCTGACAAGTTCCAGGTTGCACTTGAAATAAAGGTACCAAGGACTGGAGGGGGAAATTCGGAGCTGGCAGGCACTGTAACACTCTCATGCCTGCTTGAAACCTGTGTAAGCCACGTGATGAGGCAGGCTTTCAACAGGTTCCCAGGGTGGGGTCTGAAGACCTGCCAGTTAGGTACCTCCTCCAAGTCTCCAAGGGTCGTCCCTCTCAGGTCGGGGAGCCAGGATGCCCACCTTAAGGCCCCCCTGCTGGGCTACTTCCCGGATTTTGGACAGCATAGACCGGAGCCGCCCATTCTCCTCATGCAGGACCCGGATGCGGATGTCGTTGGCCTGCACCTGCCTCTCCATGTCGTCTGTAACATTGCCGGAGCCTATGGAGACAAGCTCTCTGGTACCTCACCCCAACCCGTGGAACAGGATCTCAGAGGGCACACATGCCAGCTGAGGTATGGCTTGGGTTGGTGGCCTGGCAAGCACAGGTGAGCTGAGCACAGTCAGTGCACTGAGCCTTCCACCTCATCTTCCTTCTCCTGAGGCCTTGTCTCTGCTTCCCACCCCTACTTGCTGGAGGTGACTGCAGCATTGTAGAATCTGACAGCTGCGTGGGACCTCCAGCTCACTGAAGACTTTGTAACTAGGCAAGAGAGTGAACCTCTGCCAAAGCCGTCTGTTTTCAGAGGGCCAGAGAGACAGTGAGCTGTCCAAAGTCACACAGCCAGCTCTTCTTGGGTATGAGTTACAGGAATTCAGCAAAGACGTTCTTTCTCACCACTTGGGGGATGGAGGTTTCTTCTCTGACTCTATGAACCTGAGCAAGTTGTTGCTTGCTGTGGTTCTCAGTTTCACGGTTTGTAAAAGGGCTCTTGCCTGCCTTGTGGGGCAGATGAAGGGACAGTGGAAGGGCCTGGAACACAGTGCTCAGGACCACTAAATTGTGGTGGATCTTCCTGGCAGCCTTGCAAATGGATTCACCCCCATCCATTTGGGTGAGGGCTGGAGGGGCTGGAATGAGAACCCAGGTTGCCTGGCATCCAGTCCTCTGCTAAAATGGGTAACTAACACTCCTGTGCCATGCGCTGCATGACACAGGACAACTGGGGCTGTACCCCTGGAGCTGGCTCCGTGGTGTGGTTTGGGGAGACACCAGGATGGGGGACATGAGGAAGTTGAGCAAGGACTGGCATGTGACATGGTAAAGAACACAGGCTGCAATGTTAGAACTGTACATTGGACTCAGCTGTGTGACAGTGGGCAGTCACCTCACCTCTGGGCTTCTGTGTCCCCATCTACACAGAGTGGATGATGCACTGTGTGTCCTGGGAGCTCGGTAGGGGCCACGCTGCAGGCTGGGGAGTTGCAGACCCAGTGTCTTGCCCAGGTGAACCCTCAGCTTCCTGTCCAGGCCCTGATATGCCCTTTCCACCACCTCTGGGTCCCTACTTGGGATCTGGGCCTCGATGGGTCTGTGCAGGTCTGGGAAGGCCACCAGCAGTCGCTCCCGCTCCCTCAGCTCCATGAGCTCCCGTTCCATCTCCGATATGGTCAGCTGCAGATCTGTCGTGGTCTGCTCCAGGCTTTGCTTCTCCCGCTGCAGGCTCTGCAGTAGCTCCTGGGGCAGGGAGAGGCTCGTCTTGTCTGAGGAATGGCTCCTGACTCCCCTGGGGACACCCCCTTCCCTTCCAGACAGGGGACTGGCCCACAGGCACTCAGCTGGCTGGATACCCCTCTGGTGAAAGGGAAGAGCCATCCCACACCCTTGCCTTGCCCGCTCCCACCTGCTGGGCCAGGAGCTGGCTCTGCCCCTGCTCCCTCTCGCTCCGTACATTCTGCAGCTGCTCCTCCACGTGGGCCCGCTGGGCCTCGGCCTCGTCCAGGCTGCCCCGCAACTCCTCACGTTCCTGGTCCAGGCTGTCCAGCTGCTGCAGCAGGGCTCGCTGTTTGGACTGCAGGGACTGAGCCAGGGTGGGCAGGCGGGTGAGGCCCAGCCGGCTGGTACAAAGGAGGCTATGGTATCTTTGACCCTCCAAGCCCTCTCCCTTGTGCCCTGCCTGTGTAGAGGGGAGGCTGTGCACAAGGGGCACAGGAAACACAGCTGTATACCCTAATGTATACCCCCAGGCCAGTCAGGGCCAAGCCCCCCAACCTGCAGACCGCTGCCCTTTTGTAGAGCAGTTGGCCAATTAATTATCAGTCTCGCCCCCTTCTTTACAGTCACAGTCTCCATTCGGAGAGGCATTCTGGGCAATATGCTTTTCTTCTTCTCCTTAGGTCTTCAGTGTCCCATCAGCCCATGTCACTTGGGACCCACATTTCCTGACATCCACTGAGTGCAAAGCAGGAAGAACCAAAGCTGGTCCGTTCTGAGTCCTGGCTCTACCTCTGGCTAGCTGTGCAGCTTTGGCAATTTCCTTAATCTCACTGAGCCTGTTTCCTTATCCATAAAATAGGGATATGACAAGAGTATCTGCCTCCTTCTGTTGTGATGAGGAATAAGAACAAGAGGGCTCCAGAGGCTGAAGCCTACCATCTGGATCACTACACACACCTGATGCACGGTGACCATGACTGTTTGCAGGGCACTGAGAAAAGCACCTGCTTGCAGTTGACAGGCTTTCCCATACTGGGCCATGCCTGATGCTGGGGACTTCCACCTGGGGTCTTGGCTTCCCAAATGAGTCTCTGAGACTAAGAATAGTCAGGACAGTCCCCAGACCTATCCCCTTCTCTAGGTGGCAGGTTACTTGCTCCCTCAGCCATACTCCTGAGGGTTCCTGCAAGGCCCCAATGCTGAGGGCACAGCTGTATTCTGGGCTTCGGCTCACACTTGCCCTCCCTATCCTTCCTCTGACTGATGGACTAATCACCAGCCCTTGGCATCCAGTTTAAAGGCCACTTCCTCCCAGAAGCCATCCTGGACTCCCACAGGCAGATGTGCCTGTCCCTCTGTAGACTCCTGCAGTACTTTTCCTGCCCCTGTTAGCCATCTGGCAGCAGAACTACGGTGGCCCAACTGCTTGTCCTCACTGGGTGGGGAGCTCCTCCAGAACAAGGCCTCCTTTGGGTATATCTGTTCCTGGATCACTGTTTCCCCAGGGCCCAGGGCTCAAGGAAAGGCTCAGACTCTTGGTAAAAATCAAACAACCTGGGTGCATGCTGGGGAGTAGGTACCCTACACGGATAACCCCCCACACCCCACCAATGGAGCTCTCTCTTCCTGCAGCCCACGTTGCAGATACCCTCAGGTGCTGGGGGCCTCACCTCCTGGTGGCGGACCATGCTGTCAACTCGGGCTTTCTCCTTGTCCAGCTCTGTGCTGGCCCAGCGGATCTGCTGGCTGGCCCCATCCAGCCGCCCTGCCAGCACCTGCACCTGCTCCTCCAGCCGGTGCACCTGCCTCTCGGCCTCTGCCCTGCGCTCGGCCTCCTCTTGAAGCTGCCGGGCCTTGGTCTCTGCAGGATTGGGTGGGCATGGGAAAGGGTAGTGCAGGGAAGCCTGGATGCAAGTCCCTGTGCTGCCTCTGACCCGGATGGGACCTGAGGTGGGGTGCGGAGGGGTCTCATCTCTGGGTCTCAGTGTCCTCAGCCACAAAATGGGGCCCTGAACACTGCCTGAAGTGGGTTGTGAAAATAGAAGGTGCTCTTTGGGCGGGAGGTGGCACCCCAACTCTGGCCATCACCCAACAGCATGGCCAGTCAGGCCCACTCTCCTTGTGGTTCCCTTTCTCTGCCCCAGAAGCCCAGGGGACAGAGATGGAGGGTGCTCATCCTGCTGCACCACCGAGCACATGGCACGGGGTTCAGGGCCATACGATGGGACTCCTCACCCACAGCCTGCATGGACTCCTGTTGCTGCTTCAGCTCCCTCTCCAGGGTGGCCACCTTCATCCTGAGGTCACTTGTTTCTATGGCAGCCGAGAGAGAGGGGTCTTTCAGAGGCTCCCTTGGCCCCAGCCAGTGCCTTCACACCCGGTGTACCCTGCAAAGCAGTGGCAGCTGTTGCCGTGCAGAGGGGCTCCCTGGGCTTGTAGAAGCTCTAGGGAGATGCCAGAAGGCCTGGGCCCCATTTACCCTATCTACTGGCTGACTGCCATGCCTCTATACCTCTCTGGGCCTTAGTGTCCTCCACAGAGGCAACAGGCTGAGAAAAGGCAGTGGTTTGCCCAAATCCGTCAGGCCACACCACATCAGTGGGTGCTGGCCCATTTCTGGTGCCATAGCTGTACCTTTGCCTGACGGCTTCCACTGAAACCAAAGAGGCTGCTCTGCTGGCTGGAGGTGCCAGGGGAGTAGCTCTGCCAGGAGCTACTTCAGCGACACCGGAGTGAGTGGATTAATTCCCTGGCTCCCTCACCCTCCTATGGGACAGCTCTGAGGTGCGTGTTCTATACCACCAGCTCCAGTGTTCCCCGTTGGGATCAAGCTCCAGTTGCCTGCAGTGTCACCAGCTTGATGAGTTGCCTTCCCTCTGTGTCTCTTGCCCACTCCTTAGCCCGGGTTTCTTTACACCAACTACTGATACCTGCAGCCCTGTTGTGGGGGCCGCTTCTGGGAGAGCCTGCGCTAGGCCATAGCAGAGCCTTGGGCACTAAAGGTCCGGGTTCTGGGGCACAGACCTGTGAGCAGTTGCTGCTTGTTGTGCTCCCACTCCACCAGGTGCTGCGCAGCTTCATCTGCCTGTTGCTGCCGTTCCCCCTGCTCCTGCTGCAGTGCCTGCTCCAGCTCGCCCACCTGCTTCCTCAGTCCATCCTTCTGGCCCTCAGCCTCCTCCAGCTGGGCCCTAAGGGGCCCAACAAGCTGAGTGAGGGCCCCCACATGCTTACTGAGGCGTGTCAGGTCTTTGCTCTGCTCTGCCGCCCAGTGGCCCATGGTGGCGGCCGGCAGCGGCCTGAGCCCCATGTTGTCCTGCACCAGCTGCTGGAATTGGCCTAAGGACGAGGGCAAGTTCTGGCTCTGACATAGGCTGATGACCATGTTGCCCACCTCCCGCAGGCTTCCCTGGACACTGATGCATGCATCACAGGGCACCAGGGCCGTCTCCACAGTCTGGGAGTGGACGCTCCTACTGTTCTTGACGGTCCTGGCTGGATATTGCAGGGATACTCTGGCAGGGAGGCTGTCTGGCTCCTGGCAGGTCTGGGGCGAGGCCGGCATTGGGGAGGGGGGCTTGATGAACTTGGCAGTCACAAATTCAGGGCTCCTGGCTGGCTCACCCTTGGCTGTGGGCTTGGAGGTGAGGGTCTCCCCTTGGTTTACCCTTTTCTGTGGTCAGGAAAAGAAAGGGAAAGCAGATGAGGGAGACAGGCCTGGAAGGTGACCAGTTTCCTGGGGATATTGTGACAGCCTCTCCTGATATTCAGACCCTCATTATCTGACACCAATGTGAATGAGAGAGAGAACCTTCTCCTTTCTACTGCCTCAATTTACCAAGCCCAGGCCCCCTCTCTGCTGCCCCCTGCCCTAGGCTCCGTGCAGTTACATGCATGGCATTAGGTGTCTAACAGTGTAGGTGTCTAACAGTGAAGCTGCAGCTGCCAGTTACTGGGGTCTTGCCTAGTGGACTTGCTTGCTGTCAGGTCACCGTAGCTGCTCGCAGTTTTCCTTTCCTCCCTGTTATGGTGATGGTGGTCCTTCTCACTGGGGATTTGTGAAGGTTACGAGATAAGCCATAACAAATGGGGCTAACATTAACAGTATTACCCAACAACGCCCCGAGAGGTAGGAATTGCTATTATTCCCACTGTACAGATGAACAAACTGAGGTTCAGAGTAGGTAGGGATTTTCCCCAAAGTCCCATGCATAAAGAACAGAGCCAGGTAGCCCAGACATGACCCCTGTGGCCTGCATTGCTAACTGTGTACTGTATTTGGCATTGATAGGAAGGCTCCAGAGTTGATACTATCTCCTTCAGGAAGCACGGGGCCAGCAAAGGATGTGGTACACATATGGTGTGCAAGGAAGCTGGGACTGCGGCAGGTATGAGGGTGGCCATGGTTGGGGAGTGGGGGGGAGCCAACCCACCTGTGGGGCTGCCTGCTTGTAGAGCATGCCCAGCCTCAGTAGGCTGTTCCAAAAGCACCGCGCTGTGAGCCCCACAGACATGCAGCGCCCCACGGCCTGGGCAGAGGGCACTGTTTGCTCTGAACCAAGGTTCTCCAAGTAGCTGGCACAGCTCTGAAGCAGCAGCAGGAGCCTGTGGGCAGAGACGGGAGGGTTAGCTAGGGTAGAGCCTGGTGCAGGCATGCCTACACACCATGCAACTAGCAGCCTCTGGCTCTGAGGACTTAGAGGGCCTTAAAATGTGCTCTACTGGACCAGCTTCAAACCCAATCCAAGAGCCACTTTCTCTAGGAAGACCTCCCTGAGGGCTGCGCTTGGGGGCCTCTTCCAGGCTTCCTGGGTAACAGCACTGCTATCTGGCTGTTCCCCACTACACTGGGATGCTCTGGGAAACAGAGTCTTGCTTCAGTTGTGCTGTGAGTGCTCGGAAGGTGCTGGGTGGGTGGCTGCATTACACACATGGCTTAGAGCCTTCACCTTACAGAGGACAGAGCGGAGACTCTAAGAAGGGAAAGGGCCTGCCCACAGCTTCAGGGCGAGCATGCAGGGCAGGCATGCCCTGGAGTTTCCTGATTCTAGTCAGGGTCTCCTGCAGGGCGAGCTGCTCCTGTGACATGGGACACGTGAAGACAGCTGGGTGTCTATGTTAACCTCAGTGTTCAAAATTAGAGTCAGGCTACTTTTAAGGAAGAGAGGCATTAGAAGGATGAGCTTGGATCTGCATGGGAACCAAGCTATTTTAAAGGAAGAGGAATTATGTTTACAGAGCATACTGGGCAGGTAAGCCACCTTGTATTGTTCCGAGTGCAGAAGGGTCATCCTAAACCCATCGGAGCCTTGGGCAGAGAAGGCCTGGGGAGGATGCACCAAATGCCTCCAGGGCCCACCCCTTTCTGGGCCAAGGTGTCTTCCTCTGTGAATGGGGACAACTGTGTCTGCTGCAGTGCTGGGCAGCACTGGCGGCGGAGGGGGGGGGGGGCAGGGGGAAGAGCCTGGAAAGAAGACAGAGCATGGCCTTGACAGAGGGAGTGGAGAAGACATGTCAGCAACAGCTTCCCCAGGGGCATAGGTAGACTGGGCCTTGATGGATGAGTGGGGCTTGGCCAGACCAGGAAGGGTTGGGCAGGGGTACTCGAGCAGAGGGCACAGTGTATGTAAAGGCACAGAGGAAGGAAGGTGTGTTCTGTGCTTATCCGTGTTTAGCTTTTCACAGGCTCCAAATAATGCTTTCATACTGGGGGTTCTTCTAAGTGGTTACCCTGGCTTCTCTGTCCCCAGGCAGGTCATCCCCAGACCGCTGGTGTCCTTGGCTGTCAGGCCCCCATGACTTCGGTACGTGTTTGGAGCACAGGGAGCCTGGGTTTCGGGCCCCAGGAAGTGGAAGCCTGATGACCATGTTACGTTTAATGATAGTGTGGAAGTGGAGGGGCTTCAGGGCAATCTGCTGGCCTCTTCCCAGCAGGGCCAGAATCTGGAAAAACATATTCCATGTCTGACCTTGTGACACAGAGAATAGCATAGCCCACAAGACACCAGGAAAAAGAGCCTGGGATGGAAACTCTGAGCAGCAGCCGTGGTGTCCCCAAGGCACAGAAACCCTGAGGAGGCAGCGACGGCAGCTGGAGAGGCAGCTGTTGTGGTGGGGTCGGGGGGCGGGGGGCGGCGGTTGCTGGCAACCCCCTGAGGGCAGGCACGATAGGAAAGTACAGCACATGACAGAAGAGATCACTATGAGGGCCTTGAACTGACCAGCCTCCTGACAGGTACTCAGTTAAAGGTGATTATTGTCACCAACATTATCCCTGCTGAGGGGGATCCCAAGGCTGGTCTACTGGTTTAAGGGGCAGATGCCAGCATCCTGAGATCACCAGGTTTGGTGGAGGCCCTCACCTGTCAATGACCAGCTCCAGCAGAACAGCATGGGACAGCTGCGTGAACTCGGGGTCACCTGGCACATGGTCATAGTGCTCTAGCAGGGCCACCATGTCCAGGTCGCAAGCCACACGGTCAGGGAACTTCCAGGAGGGGAAGTGCACAGGCCCAGCATGAGAGAACACATCCACAATGGCGCCCTGTAAGTCAGTGAGGTCCTTGCGCAGGCTGTCCATGCAGGACTGGCTGCCCAGCAAGTGCGCCATCCTCGTGGCTCCTGCTGAGCAGAGAGGATCCCCGTTAGCCAGAGCCATGTGGCTGCTGCTGGAGGAAACTTCCTAAAACCCTGATCTGCCCCGTTCTTAGGCCAAAAGTCCAACCTAGACCCTGGGGAAAAGTCTTTCCCAGGCCTGGGTCATGGGCCCTTTGGTACCTGCTGGTGGGTAGACTTTACCAAAGTCCCTCTCATCCCCCCAACGCGATGCCCACACTGCCAATTCCATAGCTCCAGGAGTCCCCTCCAAGGGCCCAGGTGTGCCAGACCCCTGCTAAAGGCTGGGCAGATACAGCTATGAACAAGTACCTATAGTCCTTCTCTCCCTGAGCAAACCACTGAACAGGCAACTGACACCTAAAAGAGAGTGGTAGTTACAGGGTAACAGGAAGAGCTGGATCATGCTGGGCCATTGTCAGCTCCTGCCTGGACAGCTGCAGCATCTTCCAGCAGGGCCGCAGGTCTGATCCCTCCAAGTGACGCACTTCAGCTTTAGAGATCTGGGCCAAACCCGACCCGAGCATGTCACACCGGCCAACACCCCTCAGGACTCCCTTGGGAGAAAGGCCACCTCTGGCCACATCTCCCCCACTGCCATACTCTGCGTCCCAACCACCATCAGCTCCAAACAGCAGTTCAAGTGCCAGCACTCATTTCTAAACCTGGGCCCGATCTGTCTCTCTGGTCTATATCATGCTTTCCCCATTCAATTCCCATCACCCCGCTAATTCCTCTCATCCTTTGGGATTCCTGGATATCACCTCCTTCAGGAAGCCTTCCCTGACCACCCTCTAGGGCAAGATACCAGTAAAAGTGCTCAAGCAATAATAAACATTATTCTTGTGATTACTATTATTAGCAGTAGCGACAACAAAGACCATCCTTGTCTGGAGCCACTGCCTGCCTTCTATATGTCCCCTTTCCCCCTGCAGCCCATACAGAATGCTTCTTGTCCATCTCTGGAATCTGTGGACATCTGAAGAAAGTGACAAATGGTCCCTGGTCCTTGACTCAGAAGGTGGAGAAGCATGACACTGTCCTGCCCCTCCAGTGGCTCATCGCATGCCCTGCCAGTTTCACCCTCTTCCCTCTGTTCAGAGCTGGGCAGCCCTGGTTCTTCCCCACCCTGAAGCAGGGTCTCTTGTCCTTTGTGGGTTTCTTAGCAGCAGAAAGCACTTCCTTGTACCATAGCTCTTCCCTGCCCTGCATGGGCTGCTTGGGCAGTATTTAGGTCATGGTTGGTTTCCCTGATTCCCAGCAAGTCCAGGCCTGGTACAGAAGTTTCTCTTCCTCCAACCTATTTCTACCCCAACCTCACTCATCTCAGAAAATGGCACCCCCACTATGTGCAACTGGACACTTCCTTGTACTCCCTTCCTTTACCCTCACATCCAAGCGCCTAGTGCTGCCAATCCTGTGTCCAGACCACACTGAGAACCCACCACCGTGTTCGTTAGTGCTGCTCCACACTCCATCTTCTCCCTAGACCACCGCCACCGCTTCCCTTAGGAGTCACCCTCGTCCCTCTGCCCAGCACCACCTCGTCCATTCATTCTGTATATGGCCAGAGTGATCATTTAAAAGGCAACTCAGGGGCACCTGGGTGGCTCAGTCGGTTGAGCGGCCGACTTCGGCTCAGGTCATGATCTCGTGGTCTGTGGGTTCGAGCCCCGCGTTGGGCTCTGTGCTGACGGCTCAGAGCCTGGAGCCTGTTTCGGATTCTGTGTCTCCCTCTCTCTGACCCTCCCCCGTTCATGCTCTGCCTCTCTCTGTCTCAAAAATAAATAAACATTAAAAATAAATAAATAAATAAATAAATAAATAAATAAATAAAAGGCAACTCACCCCCCAGCCTAGAACTCTTGAATGGCTTTCTACAGCATAAATACTGGAACACTTCCTTGGGCTCTGCCCCTGTGTGGTTTGTTCCCACTTCAGCATTTTACCATCCAGAATGTGCCCTCACCTTCCCACACTTTCTCTAGATAAGACACCTTCCTTCAGGTCCCGAGGCCAGGTGAGTTCACCTGTTACACATTCTCAGAGCACTCTGTTCTTTTCCCTCCCAGCATACGCCACACTGGCACTGAATTATTATTTGAATATTTGTAGTTGGTAGTCTGTTTCTCTACAAGTGCATGGACTGTCTTTTAAGTTCACTGTGGTATGACCTGGCCACCTGGGCTGAGAGACCTGAGGGACTGCTTGTGCCCACAGCTCCTGGGATGCTCAAAGGCACCCAGAGGTGATTCCTGAGGGCTGAGCTGGCCTCTCTGGCTTCCCAGAGGACTTGGGCCCTGTCCTCACCTCTGCACAGGTGCCTGCCGGTGAAGCGGAATGCCTGAGTATGTCTGGCTGTCAGACTAGCCTGTGGGCTCTGGGGTTCAGGGTCAGAGGCTCATCCAGGTCCCTGGCTTCCTATATCCAGTGCAGGGCTGGCCCCGAGTAGCTCTTCAGTGTCTGGGAATGGATGAAGGCAAGAGTGAGTGAGTGGGCACTCAGGGAGACTTCCTGGGGTGGGGTGGGGGCAGGGAGGAGCCTGTCCCAGAAGAAGAAGAGGGTGTCCCAGGCTAGAGGAATGGAGTGAGAGAAAGCACATGTGGGGTCACCTACCTTGAGCCTGAGCACAGAGGTTGTACTTTAATGGTGATAGGCCCTGACCACAAGGACCTAGTGTGTGTTATTTCCTGAATCTGCCTCCTTTACACAGGTGAGGAACCTGAGGCTCTGGAAAGTTAGGGGATTAACCCAAGGTCACTCAGGGAGCTAGGATTCTTGAGTCCAACATTTCTGCTCTGTCTTCAGGCCATGCTGCTTCTAGAGCAGCACTGTCCAAAAGAATTATAATGCTAGCCTTATATGGGATTTTAAATTTTCTACTAGCCATAAAAAAGTAAAAAGAAACAGGTAAGTTAATTTTAACTATATATTTTATTTAACCTAATAAACCCCAAATACTCTCACTCCAACATGAAATCAAAATAACATTATTAAGGAGATTATTTTACAGTCTTTTCCACATTCGGTCTCAAAATCCAGTGTCTATGTGACACAGCACATTTCAATTTGGACCAGCCACCATCTTCAAATGCACCACCACATGGACTGGTGGCTACTGTACTGGACAGTGCAGGTATAGAGGGTCACATCCTGTGTGTTCATGAAGCAAATGGTGACTGAGCACCTATGAATGCTGGGCACTGTGTCAAGAATACAGACAGAGAAGGACACACAGAGCCCTGTCCCCAGGGACCACCTCTGAGGACCCCTACGGGGGGCAGGTCTTTGGTGTGTCAGTTCTGTCGGTTCCACCCACGGGGCAATGAATATCCACCCTACAACACTCATAAACACACACTGGCCCACATCCCGCAAACTCATGTTGCCACATGACCGCCTCTCGTGAGATATTGCCACCTGTGAGATTTTATTTATATCCCCAAGGAATGAGGCAGAAACAAACAGAAAAAACAGACTGAAAGATTCTGGGTTTCCTTCCTGGAATGGGAGGCAGGAAATAAATAAAGCAAGCAATCCCATCCTGGCAGGAGGCATATGCAGGTGGCAAAGCACCTGGAACTCAGGAGCTTGCTTGTGAAGACATCAAGAAACACTGACCTGTTCACCCTCAAATAACTATAGCTGCCATCTGGGACCATTTGAGATACCAACTCCTGAACTCTGGTTCTGTTAAGTAGAACAAATGCCAAAGCATCAGTAATATGTGAAAGGAAAACAACACTGAAAAATATCCAAGGTCACCACCCGTCGTTTTCTTCTGAACACTAGAGATTTGCAGTTACAAACATGTTTTGAGAACCACTTAGTTTTGTGTTAAGTGAAGAAGCATTTGACATGGGCTTTCTCTGTAATTCCTGGGTCTTGAGTGGAACCCTCAGCCTGAAGCTGCCAGCCCTGTACTGACTGAGATCATATAGGTGATGGCACTAATTGTGCTAACATTGCCCTGAGGAAGGAGCAGCAGCTAACCCTGCCTCTGAGTTCCCTCATGCTTAAGGTGGACTTTTGACTTGCAGAGAAGGGAAGGGGCCTTTCTTCCACTCCCATTCAACATGAAAGCTCTTTCCTTCTCTGAGCCATAGGACCCTACCCCTCTGGTAAAAGATTATGCCCACCTCTGGGGTGCCTGGGTGGCCCAGTCTGTTAACCGTCCGACTTCAGCTTAGGTCATCATTTCAGGTCATCATCTCGAGGTTCTTGGGTTTGAGCCCTGCATCAGGCTCTGTGCTAACAGCTCAGAGTCTAGAGCCTGCATAAGATTCTGAGTCTCCCTATCTTTCTGCCCCTCCCCACCTCGCATTCTTTGTCTCTCAAAAATAAATAAACATTTAAAAAAAAAAAAAAGATCTTGCCTACCTCCTGGCCAGTGCCCCTGCTGAGATTCAAGGTCATCAAACACTTTGGAAATTCTAAAACGAGTTGTCAGCCTCTGACTCAGGATTGCTAATTGCCTGGATCCCTGGGGATAATAAAGGACCTGAATGAAGACAAAGGAATAAGTAGCTGCACTAGTAAAGGAACAAGAATGGGTTTGGATTTCCACTCCACCAACTCAAAACTTCACTGTTCTCATCTGTAAATAAGTTGCTATAAGAAATAAGTGATGTAAAGCATGTAGTGTTTGGCACAGGGTCAATAAATCCTAGCTATCATCGTTCTACATTAATAATAACAACAATGACATAAACCAGCTATGGAGTGTGTGCGTGTGAGAAAGAGGGCTGGGGTAAGACACTTGGGAGGGCATCTCTTCCTACCCGGGCTCCATTTCACAGGTGAAGAAACTGTTAAACTATCCAGACAGGGCAAAAGCCGGCCCGGATTCAGGAGCTGGGAGGGAGGGGTGACGGGACAAAGAAGACAGTATCTCAGGAGAGGAAGTGGAATGGGTGGGATTTGAGGTGAGCCTTGGGGAAGCTAGGGTCAGCAGGAACGCACCTGAAAAGGTCTTGATTTGAGATGGTCTGTGGGGCTTGAGGGCGGGACTATGGGAGGTAGAGGGTGGAACCTAAGAAAGGCAGTCCCACGGGAAAAGGGACCAGTGGGAATTAGGACTTGGGACTTGGGACTTGGGAAGGGGGTATAGAGGAGGTGGACCTGAAGCAAAAGAGGAGTTTAAGGGAGAAGGAAGGCGGGGTCTTCAGAAGGCAGCCTCGAGGGGAAGGGGCTCTCCAAAGGGACAGGCCAATGTGAGGGAGCGAGGAACCCACCTTAGGAGTAAAGGAGAGGGGGGCCAAGGTCGTGAGGTGCGGGTGGAGAGTGTCCGGAGAGTGATATAGGACGTCTCCCCAGTCTCCTGCGTTGCAGCCTCAGCCCCAGTGTCTGGTCGGCTCATGAACTGTCCCCTGCGCGCCTGCTGCTCCTGTGATCGCCTACAAATCCTAGCCTGGTGCCCCGACCGCTGCCATGGCAACGGCGTCTCGCGCTGGCAGCCCTAGGAAAGGGGCAGGAAGTTGCATCACGAAGAAGGGGCGGTCCCGGAAGTGCGTCAGCCTCTCCTCCCCGGCGACGATTTTTCTCGGCCGCCGCCATCTTGCGAGCTTGTCGTATCGTCCGTGCGGGGAGCTGCTTTGACGCAGCACCGCTCACCTTCAGCAAGGCGGACTGGCAGCCCTGAGCGTCGCAGTCATGCCGGCCGGACCCGTGCAGGCGGTGCCCCCGCCGCCGCCGGCGGCCACCGAGCCCAAACAGGTACCACGACCCCCGCACCTTAATCGGCAGCCTAAGCCTCGGCCTGGGCCCTCTCCGGCGCGGGCGCTCTTCACTCGTGTAGAGGAAGAAGCGGCCGCTTACGAGGGCTGGGAGGGACTGCAAGTCCCAGGAGGCAGCGCGCTTCCCGCCCTACGCTGCCTTCGGGTAGCGAAACAAGCGGTCTTTCAAAGTGTGGTTCGCGGACCAGCAGCATCAGCATCACCTGGGAGTTCATTAGAAATGCCAGAACTAAATACTAATGCATTTTGGCAAGATCTCAAGGTGATTGGTTAAAGGTTGAGAAACACCCATCCAGCTCACTTGCAGGTTTTCTGTGGTACTGCCTCTCCTCACCCTGCCCTCTGGCTTTTGCCCAGTAATCCCTAATTTCCCAGCCTGTAGGGTACATTTGTGGTAGTTCTCAGTATCTACTCTTTGCGTACCCTTAAGCCAACCACCGTGTGAGGCTCCGACTGAACCAGAATGAATGGAGCACAGCTAGTTTATGAAGTTCACGGTTCTAGTGGGGAGACAGATATAAGTGAATTCTCAACAAATGTTTATTGCTTTAATCACCATAATTGATACCAGCCAGCTCTTAAGTCAACCGAGAGGGAAAGAGGTGTGTAAATCATTGCAGTGTGGTGTGATATGCCCTGTAGGTGAAGCCCACATGAATGCTAAGTAAATTGTTTTTAGAAAGATGAATTGGTTTGTCAGATAGGTGATTGGAAAGGGGAAATAGCATCCTTTATTCATTCAGCAAACCTTTATTGAGTACATACAGGTGTGCTGATTACTGCTTTGGGTTCAGTATACAGCAGAGTACGTGAGAGAAGAGGTCCATACCCTTAGCACAAATATTTAAGTATGTCAGTATCCCTGGTATTTTCCCAGTCATTTGGGGAAAAGTAAACAAGGTAATACCAGATAATTGCAAAAACACCAGGGTAGGCATCAGGTGGTGTCTCAGATCAAGAGTAAATTAAAAAGTGTGATTGAAGCGTAGGGTTGGAAAGGGGTGGCAAAAGATGTATTTGGGGGGATTTGAACTTTTTCTAGTACACAGTGGGGAGAAAGGGAAGAGTTTTAAGCTGGATAATGACGTTTGTGTTTCAGAAATTCAGGTAGGCAGGTTGTGATGAGAAATGCTAGGAGCACAGTTATACAAAAGATGCTGAGGGCCTGGCTTAGATAGTGGCAGGGGGGTGAGACAGACGGGATGGGCAAGCTCAAGTCACAAAATGGCTGGTGGTGCATACTCTGCAGCTAAAGTGATGTGTTGGAATCCTGGTTCTGCTCTTTGGTCCAGTTAAGCGTTACATTCCTCAATTTTGTCATCTGTAAATGGAGTATTCACGTCATAAGGCTCTTATAAGAGTTAATCTATTTAAAGTTTTTAGAAAAGTATATGGAACCCACTACGTGCTTGGTAAATGTTATCATCGAATGTGGAGGCTGAGGAAGGGAGAGGAGGCCCATGTTTCTGGCCTGAATGACTGAGTGCATGGTTGACCATTCATAAGGAAAGTGGTTAGAGATGAAAGTGCCCGGGAGTCAGCTGGATCTAGAGTTCTCTGGCACATAAGAGTGATCTGGGACATCAGTTTGGGCTGGATTGTTCAACCTAGAGGTGGTAGGGGAAGTAGAGGACATGGTTGTGAGTGCCTGAGTACAGTGTGAATACCTTGGAGAATAGAATTTGGGGGAGCCCTAGGGCAGAAGATGAAACAGGAGCTAGGAAGGAAACTTGGATGGAATGGTGAGCAAGAAGGAAAGACAGGTGACAATGTGACCTGGGAGTTGAGGAGTAGAGAGTTTTGTGAAGGCATGGACACTGGTCACATGATCAGATGGCTGCTGTATTTGGCATTTTTTACTTTGGCACTTGAAATGGATGGGAGGTGAGGAGGTAGGAATGGCAAGACAGAGAACTCAGGATATTTACCAGAGGAAGAGGGGGAGAGGACAACAGCAGAAAAGAATGTGAGGGCAGGGGTGCTGCTATTTTTTTGTAAGACGAGAGATGGACCCTTTGTTTACTAAGGAGAAGAAGCTGGTAAAGAAAGAATATTGGAGTTTATGGGACAGTTGATGTTGGGTATTCCAGTGGGGTTTCACAGAACATTTGTGCATTGAGTGGTGGTTAAGACTGGAATAGATGCAGAAGAAAGGGGCATAGGGAGTTGTCAGCAAAGAGTTTCCTGTTTCTTTATTCAGCAAACAATCATTAAATATTCCATGCCAGGCACATCCCTAGGTGCAGACATGGCCTTCCGAATTCTGGGAGATGGTTTCTTAGAATGTGGTCAGATTCTCACCCCCATCCCCCATCTTAATCACCGGGGCACTTGGTAAAAATGTAGATTCCCAGTGTCACTGAGACCACTTGCCTGTGAGGGAGCCAAGGAGGCTGCTTTTTTCACTGGTTTCCCCAGGAGAGTCCCACTCAAGTATAGTGCAGTTAAGATAACCACTTTTCTGGAACAGAGGGTCCTAACTAGAGGAATGTCCACGGAAGAGAGTCTACATTCTCAATAATATCTTAGAGGAGTTTGACAGTGGGGAACCAGTCCCAAATCAGGAACTTTAAGACATCATTTTCCTTTTCTTGTTTTCACAGCCTACAGAAGAAGAAGCTTCTTCAAAGGAGGATTCTACTCCCTCCAAACCAGTGGTGGGAATTATTTATCCTCCTCCAGAGGTCAGGAATATCGTTGACAAGACTGCCAGCTTTGTGGCCAGGTAATGTAGCTGCTTCTGCGTTGTCAGCCTAGGCCTGTTAGCTCATCTGACACCACCAGCTGGCGGTGAGGTAGGCAGTGGGCAAGATTGGTGTCTACAGCACAGCATGGTAGGGGCAGAATGTGAATCACACCCAGTCCCAGAGTCACCAGGAACCTGTGCTTCCAAAATGGGCCTGAGGAAATGCCTGGAAAGCTGCTTTGTCATGGATAGTATGTGTGTCTGTACTGCTGTATGATAGTATGATAGTCTGAGCTGCTGACCTGAGGAAGACGAAGAAAGGAGTTAATTGTTCTCATTATGTAAGAACTGTGCTCAGAGCTTCAACTGACCCATCTGTAAAATGGAATAAAATACCACCTCAGAGTTGTTGTAAGGCAGGAGAGGAGGAGTGGGACTGAGCTGCACGTGTCAGCAGTCTTCATGGATGGCATGGAAGTCAGTCTGAGTTCCTCTCACTCTTCCGCATCTTATATACGCTGCCACTTCCTCAGATGGAATCTTCTTGATGGCCACTTGGCTCCAAAGGTCAACACATCCCCTAGTTTAAAATACTCTTTGGCAGCCAGCAGGCCTCATGCAACCTACAGAGCTCTTGTTTTTCTTCACAGTATATTTTTTTTAAACTAGAATTAGTTGCCACTGTTGAAAAATGTGGAGATTGCACAATAAATCTAGATTTCTGGCTTCTGTGGGCGACCAGACAGCTCATTGCATGGAAGAAGTAGCTGGCCTAGAATAGACTCCTGCCTTCAGTCAGGGCATATACTCCAAAGGGCCATTCCTTGACCCCAAGGCAGCATCCCCATCACAGTACATCATGTAATACAGGACTCCTTCCTTTCCCAACCTCCTAATATAATGAAAGGTAGAAGTTATTCTGCTTGATGTCTTTCACTTGTCAGGCTCCATGCAGATTCATATTACTACATTTCAAAGGCTTTGATTAACTTGGGTATTGCGTTAGATCTGTTCTGTGCTTGATTGAACAGTCAGATTTAGGGCAGTAAGTGTTGTGTTTATGATAAATGTTTAGTATCTCATAGCAACGCTCATACTTCTCTCTTCCCCCTGATAACTTAAAAACAGAATAAATAGGGTGTTAGAGGAAGAATCACCACAGTCTCACTACCAGAATAGTTTCTACCAGCTGTTTTCACTTTCCTGTTTCCTTCTGGGCCTTGGCATCCTTTTTTAGATCCTTTAATACTAGTAGATACTTTCACATCCTGCTTTTCCCTTTTGTGTTGTGTTATAAGCCTTTTCCCATGTAGCTCCGTGGTCCCCTGATGCTGCGCCGTCCTTGATACACCATGCTGAGGTGATGTTCCTTCCTGGACTTGGCTGTCTCCTCTATATTTTCCTTCATGGTTGTTTCCAACATTTCAATTTGGCAAATGAAGCTGTGGGGAAATCTGAGCATTTTCTTTCCCTTCTAGATTGTTTCCTTAGAAGAGAATTCTGTGTGGCACATAACTGGCTGAAAGAGGGTTTTTAAAGATTTTCTTAAACATTTTGCCAAGTAGCTTTCCAATAATTTTGTGCCAGCCTCTGCTGCCACAGAAGTAAGAGTTTCCAAGTTTTCTTAAAAATAAAAATGTATGCTTCCATATTTCTAGATTTATTTTTGGCTAAGGTGATTGCTTTGTAGGCATTTTTAAAATCTGGACTTGCTTTCATGTACATTGCAATGAAGGAACAGACCAGCACCATCCCACTCGGGGATAAAGGAAGCATGCAGGACCCTCTACTTCACTTCTGTTGGGTCACATATATTGATTGATGGAGCATACAGTAAAAATCACTGAGTATGTTTTTCCGAAAGAAGTTTTTTCTCTCTTGGTTTGGTCTTTCCTGAATTTTCCTGTCAAGAAACTGAAGTGGAAATTACCCTTAAAAAGTCCCACCAGCTGGGTTGACTCAGAATCATGTCTTTTTCTGCTGAAATCTATTCCTTGTGTTAGAGAACTTAATTCTAAAATTAACATTAAGTTAATTTAAAAGAACAGAATCTCTTGGAACAAACATTCTTGCCTTCTTTTTTTCTTTCAGATTATTCCCAGATGTGGTAAGGTTATGGCTTAGGAGGCAGTGATAGAAGAAGCAACCAGAGCCCCCTTTTCTTAGCAGCCCTTTGTCTGCCCTGGGCATTTGCTGGGTATGATTGTCTAGTTTAGCAATATCTAAGTGTGCACTTACCTTCCTCTTCGTATATGGTTTGCATTATAAGAGAGGGGAAGATGCTTCTTCCCCAAGTAGGACGTTCCAGTTGGACTAATGCACTGTCAAATTGAGACCTCATGGTGTTATTCATGCTACAGGGTGTGGCCAGAGCTTGCAAAGTAGCTAGCCTGGGTGTTTACCACCGCCATGGCAGTTTGTTATGGTTGCTAATCTGGGGCACAGCATTGCCTTTATGTACCCTGTCTCCTGCCCTCTCTTCAACTAATAGGGCCAGGGTGTCAAAGTCTGAAGAAAGGGAGCGACCTGCTACCAGCAGCCCCTAGAACCATCCCTTGATGATTTTGGAGCATCTTCTGAGTGTTGGGCTGTGTCTGGAGTAGTGAGGGAAGCCCCACAGACATCTAATACCCAGATCATCTCTAATGTTTGTGGAACAGCCCTTTCTAAGTTTCATAGGAGTGACAGCCTTTGGATTTCAGGCCACCCTATGATTCAGAAAGACTTTGGCATCTCCTTAGCTGATTTGATCTTCTCAGTTCACCAGGGTAGAGAGAGAAGGTAGTATTAGTTGCATCTTACACATGGGAAATTGAGTCAAAGAGAAGGTTGGGTTCCCAACTTTGGGGGTGGGGAGGGTAGAGGGGCCGGAGATTGAGTTCACTCACCAGTGGCCAGTGATTTAATCAATCATGCCTATGTAATTAAGTCTCCATAAAAAACCCTAACTGATGGGATTCAGAGAGCTTCCACGTCGGTAAGTAAGAACACATCTGAGGGGGTGCTGGCAGGGTGGTGCACCCCACACTCTACAGGGACAGAATCTCCTGTGCTCAGGATGCTACCAGACCTATCCCTGTGTGTCTTTTTATCTGGCTGTTCATTTTTACCCTTTAAAATATCTTTTTTTTTTTTTAATAAACTGGTAATCTAGGAAATTAAAAAAAAAAAGAGCAGGGAGGGTTGATAACTTGAAGAATCGTTAGTGAACCCAAAATATGAATATTGTCCATATCTTATGTCTTTAGGGTTAACGTGCTTTCTGACTGACACAGATGGTGTATATGTCTCACACCTTGAAGTATTGCCATTGGGCTCTCTAAAAATAAGGGTTTCCTAAATTTCACGACAGGGATTTTTTTTTTTTTTAATCCTGAAGTTTTAAAGGAATGCAAACTGGGGACCTGGGGTTTATGTGGAAAACTGTCTCAGCTACCAAGAGAGGTAGAGACCTCCCTTCTATTCTTACCGCTCCCCTTGTTATCTGAATGTGCCTTACACAGCAGCACAGATCACGTCCTTGGGGAGCAGTTTTTCCAATGTGGGCCTCACTTAGTAGTAAATGGGGTGATTTGGTAGTACTTGGACAAGGTACTAGTTTGGACAAGGTAGTACTTGGACAAAGCATTACATCAAATGGTCTATGTTTTGATGTTTTTTTCAATCCTTGTGGTTACCCAAAGGACAAAGTGTTAGTTTGGTGCTAGTGTATTTTTAACAGTACTCCAGCCCTCTTTCTTTCTTTTTTTTTTTTTTTTTTTTGTTCTCTCTCTTTTTAACTAAGATCTGGCCTCAGTCTCAGGAAACCTTGAACTAGACTATTAAAGTCTAGTCTAGTTTAGTCTATCATTACGATACTACTTTGTTTTCATTATGTTTAATTTTATGCTTCCTTTTGTTAGTAAAGCCATACTGATTTTTACTTGAAGTAGTAGTATATGCTTTCCTTTTTAAGTAATTCTTAAAATGAATAAACTTCATTAAAAGAACACAGTAGCTTAGATAATTTTGGGAATGGCAAGACTAGCAGAAGGGCTGCAGGAATGACAGAGGTCTGGGACACCCTGTGGTAGAGGCGTTCTGGCCCAGGCTTGAAGGAGGTAGACAACTCTGGCTGGTGACACCAAGAGTTTCAGGAGGACCTCTACAGTGCTTAGGGATGGGCTAGTTTGATGAGTGGTGACAAGAAGGGGGCTTGAATGGGTAATGTTCTGAGTCTAGGCAACTGTAAGGGTTGTAGTGTTAATTATCTTTCCTTCCTTGTAGAAATGGACCTGAATTTGAAGCTAGGATACGACAGAATGAGATCAACAATCCCAAGTTTAACTTCTTGAACCCCAATGACCCTTACCATGCCTACTACCGCCACAAGGTCAGCGAGTTCAAGGAGGGGAAGGCTCAGGAGCCCTCGGCTGCCATCCCCAAGGTCATGCAGCAGCAGCAGCAGGCCACCCAGCAGCAGCTGCCCCAGAAGGTTGGAGCTCACCCCTCCCTTCATATCCCCAGGGCTAAGAGGGAAGCCTGGACAGAGAGGGGAGGATAATGAACTCTGCTCTCCAAACCTCTCTACCAGCCAGGGAGAGACACGAGGTTTTTATCTACTGAGGCTCAGATAGCAAAGTACTGCTGACAGTTGGCATTTTCTGAGCACTGCTTGTCCAGCTCTTTGCTCAGTGCTTTAGGAGTCTCCTTGTCACCTCACAGCAGCTGCTTAAGGAAGACAGCAAAGTGACCATTTTACAGCTGAGGAACCTAAGGCTTGGGGAAATACAGTTTACCCAGGCCACAGTCAGGAGTCCAGAGTTCAAACTCTTGGCCCCTGCTCTTTGCCTTGACTGTGGAGTGAGGACAGTGGCTTGTGATCCCCTTCTTGAGCCATCCCTCCCTTCCATCTCACCTTCCCAGGGCCCCTCCATCTGGCCTGCCCTAATACCCTAATCCTCACTAGGTCCACAAATAGGGACGATTAAGGGTTGTCGGTGTGGACAAGAAGGGCTGGCACAATTTGCCTCCTGTATAGACCTAGACTGGTCCTTTCTCTTTGCTGTTTTCCTGAACCATGGTGGCAAAGGCTACCTCTTGTTTTACAGTGGGAAATAAAGGTTCAAGTAGATTCTGTTACCTTGCATTACAATTTACTACTCCTAGGGCCTCAGGCTACCTGAGTTTCCTCATCTGTAAAAAGGATTCACAGTACCTGCTCTGTCCACCTCGTGGTTTGTGTGAAAGCCAGATGAGGTAACAACCGTGGAGTCCTCTCCAGTGGGTCCTCTGCACACATGTAGGGCTTACTGTGGCCTCCATATCCCTCGGATGGGATTTAATATGGCATGTTCCTGTAGAATCTTCTGCCACCAAGTTTTGGCCCTCAATTTCAGGGCAACAGCAGAAATACAGAGGGGCATGGTTCTTGCTCAAAGCCATGCAGGGAGTTGAGGCCACAGTTGGCCAACTAATTGGTGCTCTTGTGAGTTAGTATCCTCTCACACCATGGGCCAGTGATGTGCACATGGTTAACAGAAGCGTAGAGGTCCATGCCATCCTACCAGAGGTGTCTTCCCACCCACCTCGAGCCTCACATTCCCTCTATCTGCATCGTAGGTCCAAGCCCAGGTAATCCAAGAGACCATCGTGCCCAAAGAGCCCCCTCCTGAGTTTGAGTTCATCGCAGACCCCCCCTCCATCTCAGCCTTCGACCTGGATGTGGTGAAGCTGACGGCTCAGTTTGTGGCCAGGAATGGCCGCCAGTTTCTGACCCAGCTGATGCAGAAAGAACAGCGCAACTACCAGTTTGACTTCCTCCGCCCTCAGCACAGCCTTTTCAACTACTTCACGAAGCTGGTGGAGCAGTACACCAAGGTGCCTGGGCAGGGCAGGGGCCGGGGTGCTGGGCCTAGGGAAGGAAGGCATCTTGCAGAAGCACTGAATCTATTCATGTCTACAAGGACAGTACTCCACTGTGGGTCCCTGGGCAGATGTAAAAATTCCAGTTCAGTGTAAAGTCTTGATTTCTATTGAGTTTTTCTTTTTAAATGTAACAGATTGCTGGTTTTAAAGAGAAGTGAAACGTGTGATTGATAACTGTCATTAGGTTAGTGCCTACTATGTGACAAGGCCAAGTGGTACTAGCTGCTCTTAAGTACATTTAAATCTTCAGTTGCCTTGCACAGTACCTGAGAAGAAGCAAGCCGTTAATAATTGCCTCCTTTTTGCCCAGTTTAATCTTCACAAGAACCTAGGATGTGTTCCCCTCTCCCCTTTTTCAGAAGTAGAAACAGGCTCAGAGAGTTGAAGTCACTTACTCATGGTCTCAGCTAGTAAGTGGCTGCACTGACTCTTAACACCTATGTTGTTTTTCACTCTAAAAAGTACCTTGAATTAGAATATAGTTTAGGTATTGAGAAACAATTCATCGTAAGCATAGCCAGTATTGATGGGATACTTGTATATGTAGCATGTTTTCATTTAATTCCTAATAAACTCTAAGGTAGCCACTGGTCTCCTTATTTTATAGAAGAGGAAATGGGTACAGCAAAGTTAATTTGGATAGAGTTACACAGCCAGGGCTTGCTGAGCTGGGACATGACCTCTGGCATTTTTGCTCCAGACCCTAAGACCTGGATCTTAATTATCCTGCTAAAAATATCTTAATTATTATACTACATTGTTGTAATCAAGAATCTGGACAAGTCAGTATTGGTATTGAAAAATAATTGGATCTGGGGTCCCTGGGCAGCTCAGTCGGTTAAATGTGTGACTTCAGCTCAGGTTATGATCTCACATAAGAGTTGTGAGTTTGAGCCCACATCAGGCTCTACACTGTGGAGCCTGCTTGGGATTCCCTTCCCCATTTTCTCTCTCTCTTTCTTTCTCTCTCTCTCTCTCTCTCTCTCTCTCTCTCTCTCTCTCTCAAAATAAATTAAAAAAAAGATCATTAATTTATTGCAAAGAACACTGATAACAGATTTGCCAGTGGCTTGTTTTTCTTGTTATACGTGTAGTGGAGGTTGTCTTCCTGATTGGTGGCATGAATTTGTACATCTTTTCTTGTTATTTAGAAACAGTACATTAAAGATCTGACTTAAAAGGACTCATAATGATTTCCTCTAATTTTGATCTGAGTATGTAACTAGAAAGAATTACAAAGATGTATGTGTTTAGAAAATGATCAAATCCAAAAATGGTAGAGTAGCTAAAATAACAATCATTTGAAGGCCAAAGGGTTAGTGTAATTACACAGTATCAATTTTAAGTGAGCCCTGTGTTAATTTTCCCTAGTGGACTACTTCCAGGGTTAAAGGTCCCCAGATACCTTTTTACTCTGTTACTTTCCTGTTTCTTCTCCCTCAGAACTTGGTATAGACATTTAGTACTCTAACCTGAGGGCACTAGTGTCTGTCTTTAGCCATGGGAGATTCCAGGAGCAGATTTATTCCTGGGATAGAAGTATAGAGAGGATGGGGGCGGGGGAGGGGTGGGCTGAGCCAGTTTACCAGTAACAATAAATACTATTTGTGGGGGGAGAGGGGTGCCCGGGTGGCTCAGGTGGTTAAGCATCCGACTTCGGCTCAGGTCGTGATCTTGCGGTTTGTGAATTCAAGCCCTGCATTGGGCTTCTTGCTGACGACTTGGAGCCTGCTTCAGATTCTGTGTCTCCCTCTTTCTCTGCCCCTCCCCTGCTCACGTTCTCTGTCTCCCTCTCAAAAATAAATATTTTTAAAAAATTAAAAAAAAAAAAATATTGGGGCAGGTAGAATGACTGGCTGTTTTGACCAAAGCCATCATTTGTTGTCAAACATATGTTCATTGTCAGAATTCATTTCAAATGCTGGAATTAACAATAGTGAACAGAAAACAGAGAAATTTCTGTCTATGGAGTTTCTGGTCTAGTGAGGGGGCAACAGGCAAGTGCAATGTCAGTGGATGTTAGCTGGTAATAAATCCTGTGGAGAAATAGAAAGGGACAGAGATCTAGGAGATAGGGCCTGTGGGTGGCAGTCTTGGGTAGGGTCATCAGGGGAGCATGTGCAAAAAGGTAGGAACATTTCTGTGCCCTGAGAGCAGCCAGCACATGCTGACTGTACACTGGGTGATATAGGCAGTGCATTTGTGTATTTTCCTGCTGATTCTTGCAGCAACCTTTTAATGTTGACTGTGCTGACTTTAAGTGTTGGTGTCACCATTTGTAGAAGGAAGCCAAGTTACAGAGGTTAAGTAACTTGCCCAAAGTTGTTGCATAGCCAAGCGGAGCTGGGATTGGGACCTGGAACCCTATGCTCTCACTTTTCTTATGCCTTTCCACAGGCTCCAGAAGGCAACCTCTTTGTCCTGTGTTGTGCACTGACAGTTGCTTTAACTCTTTTGTGTTTCAGATCTTGATTCCACCTAAAGGGTTATTTACAAAGCTCAAGAAAGAGGCTGAGAATCCCCGAGAAGTTTTGGACCAGGTAAACTGAATTATAACCAGTTACTGATGGTGCAAGTTACTTTGGGTTGTTTCATGTTTGGAAATAGGCTCTGAGGTGGTACCTTGCTGTGTTCCAGGCACAGGAGTGATGAGAAGAAAGGCCTTGTGGCCACAAAAAGCCAAAGAAACCTAGATTGTCTGCTTGCTAACTTTCTGTTTTTCTCTCAGCTTTACTGGATCTTCCTCTTCTTTGCCCTCACTAGAAGCCAACTCCTGAGCAGGTTTTCTGGTGACAGATGCCTTTTGAGGCCCCAAGTTCTCAAGAGTCAAGGAGAGAAGGCATATTGGTGCTGCCTGTTTTGGGTAGCTGCATGAAGGTTTTGTTCTCAGACTCTCAGATTGCTGCTGCTTTTGTGGGTACTTGGTTGTCACACAGACTTCCTGGGACGGAGTTTGATGTTCTGTGAGCACAGAGCCTCTTGCCAAATCAAGCAGAAAACTCTGAGGTTATAACAAATGGCTGCCCTTGGGGCCCAGACACAAGGTTTCTGTGACATTTAGATTTTTTTTTTTTTTTTTTACATTTTATTTATTTTTGAGAGACAAAGCACAAGTCGGGGAGAGGCAGAGAGAGAGAGGGAGACACAGAATCCGAAGCAGGCTCCAGGCTCTGAGCTGTCCGCACAGAGCCTGACATGGGGCTCGACCTCACAAACTGTGAGATCATGACCTGAGCCGAAGTCGGACGCTTAACCGACTGAGCCACCCAGGTGCCCCGACATTTAGAATTTTTATTCTGTCCAAGCTTTGGGCCTGACTGAGACCAGATGCACATACCAGGAATTTCCTCTTGTAGGCAGAACAGTCTCCTCTTCCAAGGGAGATGCTGGCTTTGGTAAAGGTATTGAAGGTGGCTGCTCCATCAGGAGCTGACCCTGATTCAGCATAGCATCATGCTGTTTTCTGTTTCTTCAGGTGTGTTACCGGGTGGAGTGGGCCAAGTTCCAGGAGCGAGAGAGGAAGAAGGAAGAAGAGGAAAAGGAGAAGGAGCGGGTGGCGTATGCACAGATCGACTGGCATGATTTTGTTGTGGTAGAAACAGTAGACTTCCAACCCAATGAGCAAGGTAGGTCTGTGAGGAAGGGAGGTGTGTGACTCCAGATGGGGAGCCAGGAGCTTAGAACCATCCTGGGATATTTCAGATACACACCTCTTCCCAGGGAGCAGCACAGTGCCCCCGAGGGTTTTATCAGTATGTTTCATCTCTGTTCTCAGAAGACTTTAGATTTACCACATTGCCCCCACTTAAACCCAATTGAGCAAACTTAGTGCCAGACCTTGGGTGGGTGTCTGGAGCTGGAAGAGAAGTCAGACAGCCTTGGCCCTTGGAGAGCTCACAGTGCAGGAAGGGCAGACGGATGGGCCTTTGATAAGGAGCGTCTGTGGAGGTCTCCCTTTGACTTTGGATTGCTTTCTGCCAGGAAACTTCCCTCCCCCTACCACCCCGGAGGAGCTGGGGGCCCGAATCCTTATTCAGGAGCGCTATGAGAAGTTTGGGGAAAGTGAAGAGGTTGAGATGGAGGTCGAGTCTGATGAGGAGGATGAGAAACAAGAAAAAACAGAGGAGCCTCCTTCCCAGTTGGACCAGGACACCCAAGTGCAAGACATGGATGAGGTGTGCTTCTGGGAGGGCCTGTGGGGCTGGCCTTTCCTTCTGGAGCTTAAGGAGATGGGGGTGCTCTCCACCAGAGTCAGAGATCCACCTCCCTTGTGAACCTTGGAAGGAGGCACAGGTCCTGAATAAGGCATCCTGGTTGAGCAGCTGCCCAAACTCAGGCAGCATAGAACCTCTTTCCAGCTCAGGCAACAAAGATTCATTCACAGGCAAGGATCTGAAAGCTGTGCTGGCTCTGTTCTGTGACCTTCCCCCTTTGCCCAGAGGCCCTGCTCCCCACTGCTCCTGTGCCAGCTCTCAGTTAAGGAACACTTTGCACCACATGCTTTGATACATTTGAGCTTGGGCCCAAATGATCAGCAGTTCCCAGACCTTTTCTAAGTGTAGCCTGTTGCTTCCCTTCGACCGCCTCTACCCCCTCCGAGGCAGGCCCTCTGAGCAGGCATAGAGCCTCTAGAGCCAAGCTGCCTCCTCCCCTTGGAAAGAATTTGTGTGTGAGAAGAAAGGCTCCTGTGTCTGTGGGAATTGACTTTTTCTCTCCCTCCCAGCATTGCTCCATGAGCAGCTACCATTGAGTGCCAGCTTGCCCCCCCGCACCCCTCCCCAGCATGTTTAAGTGCCCTTGGCCTCCTGGGACTGCCTGGTGCCAGCTGCTGGAAATGCCTGGGCGGAGTGTTAGCACCACAGCCCCCAGCACTCTCATTCATGTTGTGAGGAAGCAGCTTGGCTGGCTGCCGGCTGGCCTCGGCTGCCCCCAGAGGCTTAGCACATGGACGCTGGCTGGCAGGGACCTAGGTTCCTTGCCACTCTGAGAGCCGCCAGGGCTCAGCTGCAGGGGGATGGCCTGTCGGCCCTTCTCTAAGTCCTGCCATTGCTTTGCTTTTCAGGGTTCAGATGATGAAGAAGAAGGGCAGAAAGTGCCCCCACCGCCAGAGACACCCATGCCTCCTCCTCTGCCCCCGACTCCAGACCAAGTCATTGTTCGGAAGGATTATGACCCTAAAGGTAGGGCCTGCCTGCTTTCCTGCCTTCACATATTCCTCAGACCTTCTGTTTCTAAGAGGGCTCGAGGTTGCTGGTCGCGAAGGCATTGATAGTCTTTCCTTTGCAGGCCTGGTGATAGGGAACAGAGCTTAGTCCTCTTTGGTGCCCAGGTGCCTTGCACAGTGCTAGGTACAGCATGGCACTAAATGGATGGGTCTTGGATGAGTAACACGTGAATAAAACAATAATTTCTTAACGTCTGTTGCTTCCCAGTATTCTCATTCAAGCATCTCTGTTTTTTGGGTTTTTTTTTTAGCTTCCAAGCCCCTGCCTCCAGCCCCTGCACCAGATGAATATCTCGTGTCTCCCATCACGGGGGAGAAGATCCCTGCCAGCAAAATGCAGGAACACATGCGCATCGGGCTTCTCGATCCCCGCTGGCTGGAGCAGCGAGACCGTTCCATCCGTGAGAAGCAGAGCGATGATGAGGTGTATGCACCAGGTGAGGTGGGGGTTCTCCCACCCAGTCCACACCCCTTCTCTGACTCAGCCCTGACTCCCTTTGACCCATGGGCACGTCTAGACTTTAAAGAAACGAAAAGCAAGAATTGAGGTCAACAAAAACTTTGGAGGATAGGTATAGTCTGTGATGCTACAGAAGAACTGCCCGTTTTCCAGAAGGACTCTTCGTAAGACTCCTCCAGAGGCAGACACCTGACATGGATGACATCCCAGACATCCCAGAGTTGGAAGGGTGCTCGTCTTGGAGTTGTCTTAGAATGAGGGCTCTGGTGGCTGGAGCACCTTGAGCAATTTGAAATGAGACACAATAGGGAGAAAACTGTCCCGGAAGCAGGAGACTAAGCTTTTAGTCCTGACTGCTACTTGTCGCTTTTGTGACCCTGTCCTCCCAGTTGCTTTTCGTAAGTTAAGCAATTGGATAGCCTCTAGTGTACGGGCTTTTTGCTGGTTGGGCAGCCTTCCCCAGGCTTAGAGGATAGGCCTGCTGTGTTGGGACCCAGATTCAGGCCTGCTCCATGGGACCAGCCTCTACCCTGCACCATGAGAGTTGCTGGTATGTTGGAAGGACACCTGGTTTTAGTTTCCTTTCTGCTCCCTGCGTCCATTTTGTGACTATCCAGGTCTGGATATCGAAAGCAGCTTGAAACAGTTGGCTGAGCGGCGTACTGACATCTTCGGTGTAGAGGAAACAGCCATTGGTAAGAAGATTGGTGAGGAGGAGATCCAGAAGCCAGAGGAAAAGGTGACATTCTTATGGATCCTAGTACTTTCCCCACCCTCACACTCCTATACTTGGGCTCAGTTTCAGAAGCCCTGACAAGCTGCGGCTTTGCTTTCCTTTGTAGGTGACCTGGGACGGTCACTCAGGCAGCATGGCGCGGACCCAGCAGGCTGCCCAGGCCAATATCACCCTTCAGGAGCAGATTGAGGCCATCCACAAGGCCAAGGGCCTAGTGCCAGAGGATGATACCAAGGAGAAGATTGGTCCCAGCAAACCCAATGAACTTCCTCAGCAGCCACCACCTCCGTCTTCAGCCACCAATATTCCTAGCTCTGCCCCTCCCATTACCTCTGTGCCTCGGCCACCCGCAGTAAGCCAGTAGCCACTTTGGGACTAATCTTTTAACGTTTGCTTTTTGGGGTTGGACACTATTGGCTGAGAAGGACAGCTTCCTTGCAGTGGGGCTCAAGGGCTGCTTGGGTTAAGTTGAGAGACAAAGAACTCTTTAATAGTAAGTGGGAACCTCTAGTCTGTGTGGGAGGATTGGAACAGGAAGGGAAGCAGGAGGCAAAAGTGAGAAGCAGGCTTGGGGCAGAGAAGGGCTGCAGGGCTTAACAGGTCTTCGAGGACTGTTGGCCTGTCTCCAGGAAGCTAAGTTGAGGTCACCCTCTTTAGTGGCTTTTTCAGTGTCTGCCACAAGCAGCTGGTTGAGTCTCAGGAGGAAAGAATGTCACCCTGGGCCTCTCTTGGCGTAGTTCCTGTCAGAGTTTAGTCATGGGCTGCAGTTTGTCAGTCCCAGGGGATTGAGTCGGAGCTTTCCAGTCCCCATCCTCAAAGGTTGCTGGTGGCTAATCACCAGCCATATGTGCCGTTGAGGTCCACCTTTGGTTTTCTGTGATCTGTGTGTCCCTTCTTCCCCACAGATGCCACCTCCTGTTCGTACCACGGTTGTGTCTGCAGTACCTGTCATGCCCCGCCCCCCGATGGCATCAGTGGTCCGACTACCCCCAGGCTCAGTGATTGCCCCCATGCCGCCAATCATCCATGCACCCAGGATCAATGTGGTGCCCATGCCTCCCTCAGCCCCTCCTATCATGGCACCCCGCCCACCCCCCATGATTGTGCCAACAGGTCAGTGTCTCTCATGTCGCTTTCCAAGCCATTGGGTCAGGACTATGGACCAAGCACATCAGCAGTGGCTGATGGTAGTGCCCAGCTTTTCCCGTTGGGCGTCCAGCTCAGAGAAGAGCCTTGGTTTCCCCATGAGAACAATCCCTGAGCTAGGAGCTGGGGAACTGGTGGTCCTAGGGGAGATAGGCTGATGTGGCAGAGCTGGGGTCTGTGCACCTAGAGTGGTCAGGCCCCAGACAGGTGCAGAGGCCTAGTGAGACTTGCTGTCAGCTGGCACCTACTCCATTCATCAGTCCTGCCCCTCTTCTAGGCTTCTGTTGCCCAGTGTGGGCAGTCTCTTAGGTCTCCCTGCCAGGGAACTTACTGGCTCTCAGACTGAGCCAGGAGTGACTCTTCACACCCCTGACTGTGAGAAGTGGGACACCTTTGCAGTCTTTCCTCATTTATCACCATCCCTGAGTCCCAGGGCCCTTCCTCCCACTCATGCGGCTGCTTATTCCTGTCTTGGCAGCATTTGTGCCTGCTCCTCCTGTGGCACCTGTCCCAGCTCCAGCCCCCATGCCCCCTGTCCACCCCCCACCTCCCATGGAGGATGAGCCTGCCTCCAAGAAACTGAAGACAGAGGACAGCCTTGTGCCTGAGGAGGAATTCCTACGCAGAAATAAGGTATGTGATACCAGAGTGCCACCTGTGGCCTGGAGTGACTAGTGGGGGGACCCAGTCTTGCCCCAGTTACACACTCCCTTGGCGCACCCTCTTCTCCCACCGTTTTGGCTTCTGGGGCCTGGGTCAGTTATTGGAAGCCTGTAAGGGCTTCTGGGTACACAGTAGATGCATAGTCAACAGTTGAAGGACCGGACCAAATAGTCCCTCTGTTGTGAACTATCATGGAGACCAGTAGGAAAACTAGCTGGTAGGCAGCAGGACTTGAGTGTGAAGGGACCTTGAGTACTGGAAGAAATCCCGGGTGTAGTTCTTAATTTCTTTGCGACCTTCTTCTGTGGCTCCAGTCCTTTGAAGTTCTCCCTGTTGTGGGGATCCTGTTGGGGTGCTAGAAATAAGGAGAACTTTGACACTTCCAGTGCCTAAGGAAGCTGTCCACCTCTAGTGAGGAGGCAGAAACAGTCTTAGCCGCACTCCCCCAGTGCATTTGACCAGATTTTTTTTTTTTCTTTCTGATAGCAGTTCCCATTTTCTGAGTACCAGCTGAAGTGCGAAGAGCTACACGTTTTATGGGCACTTGTTTCTTCAGTGCTTATAACAGTACCATGCAGTCGTTGTGATCACTTGTTTTATAAACTTGGCGTTGAGGCTCAGAGAGACCTAGTTAGCAGGGAAACTGAGTTGGGAGCCTAGGTCTCGGACCTGGCAGTTTATATTCTCTCTGTGGTGCTTCTGGGGTTTGCAGGGCATTTTCTTACTACTTTTTCGGTTCCAGACTCACCAAAAGGCAGGGTAGAGATCGTTTTAAAGATTTCTTTGCTCTGTAAAGGTAAGGTAAGGGAAGATATTTCCTGCTCTGTAAAATGAGACTTGGATTAGTTGATCTCTAAAGATCTTATGATTTGAGAGTCAAGAATTTCATGGGGTTGGTCTGGGCCAACTTCTTAGGGAGTTGACAAAGAGGAAGAATATGACTTACTAGGAAGGAAGGAAAAGCAGAGCATGCTGGGGGGAACCAGAGACCTTTAATCCCAAATCTTGAAAATGGGGGGGCATGAGTTGTGACATCATACTAATGGCCTTAATAGTGAATTGGAGCAGAGTCCAGGAGTTCACATGGACAGGAGACATTGTTCAGACTGGCCCAGGAATAGGAGAGCATAGTTGCTGATGGGCTCAGGTTTCCCTGGCCATAATGGCCATGTCCTATTTTGCAGGGTCCAGTGTCCATCAAAGTCCAAGTGCCCAACATGCAGGATAAGACTGAATGGAAACTGAATGGACAAGTTCTGGTCTTCACCCTCCCGCTGACAGATCAGGTATGAGTTGGTGTTGCTAACTGGCATCAGGTGCACTGGATCCCAGGATTCAGGGGGCAGCTTTCTTTAGCTGACCTTAGCAAAGAGGTGAATGACCTCTCTCTGTCCCACAGGTCTCTGTCATCAAGGTGAAGATTCACGAAGCCACGGGTATGCCCGCAGGGAAACAGAAGCTGCAGTATGAGGTGGGTCACATATCAGTGCTCCTGCCCCTTGGGTTCAACAGCTCTGCCATTGCAGAAGCTTAATGACCTGTGGAATCTAAAGGAGTGGGGAGACATGTGGGGTGGCCATGTGAGTCTATCCTAGAAGTGATGATGCTGGCTAGGAGTGCCAGGGCAGGTTAGCCTGACAGAATGAAACTCTGCTGGGGTCACAGTATAGTCTTGTGTGAGGCCCAAAAAACTTTTTGCCTTAATGACTAGGGTGGACATTTGGTCGGTTTCTGGCCCAGAGGTAGAGGTACGAACGGGAGGTAGAGCCATCCCAGCCAGTGTGGTCTGGGGTAGCCTGGCTTTGTGCAGGGACACAGAGGTCATAGTCCACCTCAACCTGGTGTCCGCCTGGCATGCTTCATTCTCCGTCTCAGTACTTTGACAAATCCCTACTCTGAGCCTCAGTTTCCTGCTCTGTCAAATGAGACTTGGACTAGTTGACCTCTAAA
Organism: Panthera onca; assembly: GCF_046562875.1. Lineage (NCBI taxonomy): Eukaryota > Metazoa > Chordata > Mammalia > Carnivora > Felidae > Panthera > Panthera onca. Next base: position 21,551,630 of record NC_138350.1, read on the forward strand.
GATCTTCTGATTTGAGAGTCAGAATTTCATGGGGGTTGGTCTGGGCCAACTTCTTGAGGAGTTGACAAAGAGGAAGAGTGTGACTTACTAGGAAGGAGGGAAAAGCAGAGCATTCTGGGAGGGAACCAGAGACCTTCAGTCCCACCCTTTCACCCTCCCACCCCCCCACCCCCCCCGCCATTGTCCTACCTTCTTTCAGGCCCCTGTATTCTCTGAGTTCAGAGTGAATGGATGTTGGGAGTTGTGAGGCTATATACTGTTCAAGGCCAGATTGCCCTGTGCTAAAGCACACCATCTGTTTTCCAGGGCATTTTCATCAAGGATTCCAACTCGCTGGCTTACTACAACATGGCCAATGGCGCTGTCATCCACCTGGCCCTCAAGGAGAGAGGCGGGAGGAAGAAGTAGAGGGAAACCTGCTGTCAGATCTCAGCCACTGCCGTTTTTGCCTCTACTATCCCCTACTGCCCCACCCTCTGCCCCAGACCCAGGAGACCCTGCCTTGCACATTTCTTTCTTTCTTACTAAGTTTGGAAATTCAAATGGTCCTGAGCTTTCTAAGCCACTCTCCTTCCCAGTGGTCTCTGGAATCCCTTTGTGTTTGAGTCTTGATTTGAGGGGATTCGTTTCTTTAGGTAGCATATTAGGAGATATGAACCCAGAGATGTCCTGTGGGATAGTATCATAGTGCCAGGTGGCACTTGGCTGATAGAATATGGTTGTTCTCATTATTAATCATTTTGTATTTTGCCATGGGTTGTCTAATAAACCTCTTGTGTCCTTCTTGTGAAATCAGTGTCCTGAGACTTGGCTCCTCTTCTGCTCTGAGGAGTGCTGGACTTTTAACTAAATTCTTGTTGCCACCAAGTCTTTCATGAATCCGTCTTAGATTTCTTTTTATGGCTCATTTAAAACATTTGGACCTTTCAAAGGCATACCCTGAGTATTTAACAGATTGCTACAAAATGCCTTTAACATGCCAGGACCACAGAAGAACAAGGACAAGTGTGATGCACTTCCTGGGCCAGTGGGCAGCAGAGAGATACATGTAGATGAGACTTGGGGTGGAGGGGGGCAGTATAGTTTCCTGCAGACCTGGAATCACCCATCACCTGATTGGCTCTATGACCTTAGAGGCAGGTGGCTTACCCTGAGTGAGCACAGGGACATGACGTTTTTTAAACTTATTTATTTACAAAATGCTAAATTGTGCCACAGCCTTGAACCATTCCAAGGATTTTATAAAATTTAACCAGTTTACTGTTTATTGTTTTAAGTGTTTCATCAGTTTTAACCTACATAATCTTGAGTATTCCTGTTTTATACTGAGGCGCAGAGAAGGTGGATCATATGCCCACAGCCACACAGTAAGAAGATGAAAAGAATGTGTACAAAATGCTTGTCACAGGCCTTGCTCCCTAGTAAGAGCCAGACGCCGGCTATTATTTTTGGAATTATGCTATCACAGGGACATAGGCGCCGCTGTGGGTGTTTAGAGGAAGGAAGGTGAGAGCCTGTTGAAAACTGTTTCCTGGTTTGAAACGTAAATCCCATTTTATTCTGAAGATTTCACGTGTGTTTATCTTTTGAGAGTTTGTGATGCCTTTTCTTTGCAGTCCCTCCATTCGATCTTCCTAGCTGCTCCATGAGGTCCTCTCCAAGGCTCAGGGGGTGAGGCCATTCCCAAGGTCATAGAACCAGTATTCTAGTCACCACCCTGCTCTACTCTGCACACACCCCTTTGTGCCTAATACACACTTGCAAGCTAAAGCTTCTTACTCTAGACCTGGGGCACAGATGGCCCTTCTGCCATGCCACTTGCATGGCTCCATTACACACTGCTGGATCCCTCACATTTTTAACTTGGTCAGAGGGATGTTCTTCCTCACTTTTTTTGACATTTACTGGAAGTTCCCCCCCAGGGGCAGAGTGGGTTCCGTGGTTTGGGTGCCTAAAATGAAGGCACTGCTGGTTGCTTCTCTGTAGCCAACACCAAAAACACTAAACACCATCTGGGAAGGGGGTCAGGAGACCTGGGGGAGTCCTGTGCTCCAAGCTCTCCTTTCTTCCACGGATTGGCTCTGGGGATGGGGAGTAGGGTGTGGTGTTGGGCACTGTCCCCCACAGATGGCAGATCCCAAGGGCTCTGGATCACGGAGGCTGTGACTGGAGGCTAGGAATGTATTTGGGTAGAATGTGAGTGAATGGGTCCTTTGAGCCACCCTCTGGGGCCCAAACCCAATTTCCCAGAGCTCTTGAGTGGACATCTGTCCTGGCTTACTCCTGTTGAAGAAGGGCCATTGACCAGGGTAGCCTTGTGACCATCATTGGCCTTGGGCACAGCACTCTGTACTTCTGGGTTAGGGTATGCAACATGAAGGCAATGCCTTGCTCACACAGCTTTTCTGAATCTCGCTGCAATTCTCTGAGAATTATCTGCCCCATTTTTAAGATTAGGTGGATACCCAAGGTCATGTAGCCAGTGAGGGCTCTGGAAGGCCAAAATAGCTCTTACATTCCTGGAGACCACACTGTCCTATTGCCTCACCAGGGGAGGGGAGAGATGTTCCTGTTGTGGGACTGCTGGGAAAATGGGCAGGACTTAATGCTGTCAGAGTGGTGGTCATTTTAGACTTAGGCAAAGAAGACATTGGGAATTATAGACATTAGGAATTTCACTTTCAACTCTACCAGCTGCTTGAATTGTCATGTATCCCAGAGGAAGCCACCTATGATTATACCCGTTTCATTTTTTTTTAATTAAATATTGTATTAGGGAATATATATAAAGGTTATATTAGGTTACATTAGGGTATATACTTAAATGGAAATATATGGCATACTCGATAGCAGTTCTCATATGTAATAATTCACAATTAAAGGCAAAATACAATATGGCTTAAGCAACGTGTTTAAGGGTACACATACTAGTATATAAGATTTTTAGTTTATTTTTTTTAATACAAGTAAAATGTACCGTTAAAAAATTTTTTTTAATGTTTATTTTTGAGAGTGAGAAAGACAGCAAGCAGGGGAGGGGCAGAGAGGGCAACACAGAACCTGAAGCAGGCTCCAGGCTCCTAGCTGTTAGCACAGAGCCCGATGTGGGGCTCAACCCACAAACCATGAGATCATGACCTGAGCTGAAGTCGGACATTCAACTGACTGAGCCATCCAGGCACCCCTAAAATGTACCATCTTGAAATTAACGTTATTAACTCTAGTTTGGGAATTTGCTCTCAACTATTCTATGTTGTTATATTTGTTAAAAAGTAAGTGAATAATTATAGATAACTCCTGAGCCATATAATCCATGAAGCAAGACAGGAGTACTCCTATTCCTTGTATCGTTACAGAGCAGGTACTACTGTTGCCTTTAACTGAGTCCAGTCAGTGTTATCCCTGAGATATGGTGATTAGATTAGGGTTAGGTGCGTATCCTAGTGTGAACATGATACATGAAGGAATGCCTCCACCTCACTATTGAGCAGAAGCTACCAGAAGATTCTGTTGTATTGATGTGTGGAGGAAGGATGTGAGCCTGGAGCTGCTGCCATGAGGGGCTCTAGCTTCAGATGAAGGTAACCACAGGAAGGAGGACGAAAAGAAAAGGGAAAAGAGGAAAATGAGGCTGCTCTCCCTTGTCAATTTCTGGATCAAACTGCTCCTGAAGCTCATTTGCCTATGAATTTCTTTTAAGTTATAGGACCCACTAAATGCAGTTTGGGGGTAAGCCCATTTGGACCGCTGCCACTTGGACCAAAAGAATCTTAACGGTTATTCTCAGTGTAGGGATAAGGAAGTTTTATAGTTTGCCTACTCTTCATTGGCTTCTGGGCGCTTAAAACTGTCTACGTTTTAAACCTCAGCTCCATTCTCATTACAAATCCAGGCTATGACATCTGGACATCGGCTCATGGCCAATGCTGCCAGATTTTCTAAGCTCATGCAAGTTTCTCATTCCAGGATCCAGGAGAGGGGACTTCCCTGGGGCCTGTGTAAGCTCCTAGAGCAAAACTTGCAGGAATGACCCCAGTAGATGATGAGACTCTAGGTTATCCATACATTCCTGTAGCCCTGGCTAAGCATCTAATCCTCAAAAGAACACCTACAGCTGCCAGTCTACCTGGATGTCTCATGCCATTGCCAAAGGCCTCTTAGTATTTCAGGGAGCCACATGACTCTGCAGGGCATTCCTGTGGATCATTCATTCATTCACTCTTGCTTTGTTACTTCAGTCTGATCACCCCAATCTCTGAGCCTGCTTCTCCTTCGTGAGCTTTGCAACTTGCTGCCCTGCTTCCTGCCCACTTTTCCTAGATCCCCACAGAGAAGCTTCCTTATTTCCATCTACTCACCCCCACCAGCACCCTTTCCCCTAGCATTCTTCCTACCTTACCCTGCTTTATTTTCTTCACACACATGTTCTTCCTCTACTGCAATATAAACTGTTGTTCCTGGTCTTCATCTCTCTTGCTCACTAAATATCAGATAAAGAGTTCTGGAATTTGAAGTAAAGAAATGTAACAATTGAGTTTCTACTATGTGCTGGAGGCTTCAGAAACAGTTCATGGAGTTTACCATGTCTTTTTTTTTTTTTTTTTTTTTTTTTAAGTAAGCTCTACATCCAATGTGGAGTTTGAAATCATGACCCTGAGATGAAGAGTTGCATGCTCTACTGACTGAGCCAGCCAGATGCCCCATCACCAAGTAATTATTGACATTTTTCAGAAGAGGAAGCTGAGGTTCTGAGAAGTGAAGTGATTTTGCATAAGAAACGCCCAGTTATTGAGGGGCACAGCCATGAAATGAAGTCTCCCAAGCCATGTTCCATTGGTTAGATTAGGTAAACACCCCTGCTACAGCCACAGGCCGTGGTGGGAAATATTCAAGACAATAATGGATTTGCAAAGTGCTTTGCAAACTACAAACATCAGCACTCCTGGCTTCCATCTACTGAGTACCTCCATGTGTCAGATGCTTAGCACATATTATCACACCAAAGTCTCAGAACAACTGCCCCAAGGAGGTATATTTTCCAGTATTTCCACTTTGCAGATGAGGAAATGGGCTCAGAGAGAAGTGGTTTGTCTAAGGTACACAGTGACAGCTGAGATTTGAATTCTGGGTGGTCTTGTGTAAGAAAATGAAAAGCTGGGGCCTCAAGGCCTTAACTTGAGAAACACTCTTCCAAAGATGGACACCCAGCTGCTTCTAATATCCCTCAACCCCACTGCAAATACCTCTGAGCTAAACATCACTGTGCCTATGCCCTTACAGAGCTGAACATATTTGGAATATGATCATCCTAAGACCAGAATTATGAAGTCAAAGGGTTGTCAATACTTTGCCCAACTTCAGGTCTCACATATGCTCTCCGTGTGTGGCTCCTCTCTCCCTTCCCTGGGATAGGCCCACATCCCCATGTAAGGCCCACTCTGCCCCTCCTAGGAGCTGGGAGTAAGAGCCCACAACTGTCTAGAGCCATTGGAGAGGAGGAATGTCCTCCTAGACTTGAGAGTTTAAGACCAAAATAGCCTGCGCCCAGTCCCATGTCTGCTGTTGCCCTGTTTATGGAAAACCAGAAGCCTATGGAATGTGAAGATTGCACAGTGAAGTCTTCAAGAATGTCTGGGCCATGTGGCATCAAGGAAACACCCGGTGAAATCACTCAAGTCTTAAGACCCCCTTCTTGGGACCATGCCATGGGCCCCTTAGCCTGCCCCAGGCTCTGCAGCTCAGGCCTGGCTCTCACAGTGCTTTCTTTTTTCTGGGTCTGTCTGCCTCACAGATCTATGGGGAATATCAGATGACAACGTGGTTGTAACTTGTAAACTATAAAGTACTGGGCTTAACTGAGGAGCTATTATAGCGACTCTAAGTGTTGACAATCCTGGGGTGAGAAGTAGGCTTCTGGGAGCTAAGTCTATATAGATACAATTGGTCCATGCCTCCCCATAAACTGTTGGTAAGAGCTATTTTCAAATCCTGCCTCTGCCACAGCTATTGCTGGGACTTTAGGGAGCTGATTTAACTTCCCTGAACCTCAGTTTTTTTTTTTTTTTTTAACTGTAAAAATGGGACAAAATTGTATCTACCTCATTGCACGAAGGTTCCAAGAGATGGTGTGACCAATTTGGAGAACAGTTTGCCAGTTCCTCCCTCAGAAGATTAACAGGTTACCATATAACCTAGCAATTCCCACTCCTAGGTATTTACCCAAGAAAAACAAAAATGTATGTCCATACAAAAGCTTGTACCTGACCATCACTGGCAAATGGATAAACAAATGTAGTATTGCATTTGGTGCAATATTATTCAGGCACAGAAAGGAATGAAGTACTGATAACATGCTACAACATGGATGAACCTTGAAAACATGCTGAATGAAAGAAGCCAGACACAAAGGCCACGTTGTATGATTCCATTTCTATGAAATGTCCAGAAAGGGCAAATCTTTAGAAACAGAAAGCAGATTTGTGGTTGCCAGAGACTAGGGGAGGAAGGATGGTGAGTGACTGCTAATGGATAGGAATTTGGGGGGTGATGAAAATGTTCTAAAATTAGGTTGTGGTGATAGTTGCACAACTCCACAAATATGCTTAAAACGATTGAACTATACACTTTAAACTGGTGATTTTTATGGTAGGTTAGTTATGTCTCAATAAAGCTGCTGAGAAAAAGATTACAAGAGGAAGGTAGAACTTGGGGCAATGAGTGTCTCAATAAACGTTGGTCATTACTCTTATTAACTGGATCTCCCAAGGGCTCATTTAAAGCCCTAGAGGCAGTGAGCAGGGGTTGCTGAACTTCTAGCTCAGCCTGTGTCTTTAAGACGTTGAGTGTCCCTGGGCGAATCCCTGGACCCTTCCTAGGTCTCCTCAGAGGTCCTCATAAACGGTTGAAACCATCCCTACCTACATCCCTGGGGTCTCGCGAGGAGCCAGGGGCTCAGGAGGCAATGCAGAATCCCCAGCGCACTCCCTCAGCCTGTGACTGAGCGGCGCTTGCAGGTGACTGGCGGCCGGGAGCCAACCGAGAAAGGCCCGGGGAGCTTTTTCAGGTAAGCTCTCTTGATTGACAGCCTGGGGGGGAGGGCTCCCAGTGACGGCTGCCCCGCCCCCTCACGTCGGGTCGGTTGGCGCCAGTCTAGGGCAGGTGGGCGGGCCCTGGGGTCCGCTGCGCCCATTGGGCGTGGGGGGAAGCTCCCGGGAGGGCTTAGGGCCCCGCCCCTGGCCTTGCGGCGGCCAATGGACGCGGCGCGTGGGCGGGGCGTCGGCGGCGTCGGCGGCGGCCCTGAGGCTGAGGCGGCTGAGGTGGCTGAGGTGGCCGCTGGGGCTGAGGCGGCGGGCGCGGCCAGGATGGCGAAGAGCCGCGGAGAGAACGGGCCGCGCGCGCCCGCGGCCGAAGGAAGTCTGTCCGGGACCCGGGAGAGCCTGGCCCCGGGCCCCGACGCCGCAGCCGCGGACGAGCTCAGCTCTCTCGGCTCCGACTCGGAGGCCAACGGCTTCGCCGAACGCCGCATCGACAAGTTCGGCTTCATCGTGGGCTCGCAAGGCGCCGAGGGCGCGTGAGTAGCTCCGGGGCTCGGGGCCGGGGGCCGGGAACGGCGCGGGACCTTCGTGGGGGGCCTCGACGCTGACGGAGCTGCCCTCAGGACAGACCGACAAGCTCCCCTCCCAACCGGGGACAACTGACCCCTTCTCTCCCTGCCCACCCCCCCCACTCCCCCAACCAGGGCCGACTGACCCGCCCCTCATTCGCGAGCCTGCTTCCGACCTAAGGACAGACAGGCCAGCCCTACCTCCCCCCAGCCCCCGCCCTCCAGACACATTGACCCGCCCCCAAGAAGGGCCCACAGTGCCCTCCTCCCAACTGCGGGACAGAACGACAGACACCTGGCCCAACCCCACTGCTGCCACCGCGGCCTTAGGCCTGATTGTGCCACCCCTGACAGGCTCACAGATGGCTGCCCCTCCCCCGACACATATCTTCTCTACCCCCATCCCCCAAGACCCACAGATGCCCTGTCTCCACCCTACTACCCCGCACCAGGGGGATACTTTAGGGAGAGGGACTTCAAAGGGACAGACTGCCCTGCCCTCATTCCACTCCAGGACAGACTGACCCCTTACCTCAAGACACACAGGCTCCTGGGTGGACTGGACTGACATTGGTCATCTCCCTCCCAGACAGTCCCACCCTGGGGCAGATAGTCCCTTCCCTTCAGGGAAGGGTCAGAGAGTGCTCTCCCCGCCCTTCAGAGGCCAATTTCTCCTCACTGGCAACAGGTGGGCAGACACTCCCCCTTCTTGGTACCCACAGGGTGACAGTGCCTCACCTCCAGGACAGACTGTTGGCTGTCTTTGTGTATGCTGTGGAAACACACACCTCCTCCCAAACTCTTGAGGGGGCAGTCATGGAGACAGCAGGGTCCCTGCTGGTAGCACACTCTGGTCCCCCACCCCCAGAGCCTCCAGGACCCAGCTGGCAGGCAGAGATATATATGCAAGGCAGTGAAGCAGCACCTTCCCTCCAAGCTGGGTAACTGGGCAGCCGCACTGCCCCACAGAACCCTCTGAGAAGGACAGACTCCAGACCCCACTCCCATTCCAGCTGTCCTGTCACATGAGACCAGTGTTCTGCACAGAATTGACAAGCCTTCCTCCTGGTGTGCCTCCCCTTCAACAGAGGGCCTCACACAATTACCTGTGGGGGCCCCACAAGACTCAGCCAAGATCCTACTCCACATGGTCCTTTCTCCCCTTCTCTGACCAGTTGTGACTGTCCAAGCCTCTTCCAGCCTCTCTTATGACTAATGAAAGTGCCTTGACCATCTGTTAAGAACCCCACCCCATACAAGCGGCCCCATAAAGGCCACTTCCGGATTTCTCCCAGTTTCAAATTCACCAGGCCTCCTTCTCCTTTGGAGAAATATAGCCCCCTCCTCTAAGGAGAGCTCTCTCTTACCCACTGGACACAGCCTCTCCCCACTTGCTCACAGCAGGCTAAACCTTGTCCAGTGCAGGACCCCAGAGATCACCCTTTATTCTGATGCTTCATCTTGCTATGATGCTTTGTCACAGCTCCCCAGGGATTAGCCTGTGAGTATATTTTTTGAATTGAGGGATCAATTTTTGAATCACTAGGGATCAGGGCCCTGAGAGGGATGGGATCTTGAGAAGTGGGAATGGAGTTCCCAGTTGCATTTGTGGGTTCTTGGAAGAAGGACCTCAAATTTGCCTGTGAGTTCTAAGAGATAAGAATTCCTGCTACATTCTTACCAGACAGTTAACCAGATATCGGGGTACACAGCAGTGATATAGTGCGAAAAGAACAGACTTAGGAAAAAAATCACACTTGCTAGCTGTGTGACCTTGAGCAAGATCCTGAATCTCTGAGCCTGTTTGCTCACCATAAAGGGCAGCAGTCACATGTACTCCCAAGATTACTATGGGGATTAAATGAAATCAGGTATATGAAGGTGCCTAGCACTGTGCCTGACCCAAGTAGTGGCCCAGAATATGTTAGTTTCCTTTCTTTTCCTTCTAAGGGTCTGAGAATTGATGAGAAAAATGAGGGCGTACCTCTGGTATTTTTTAACAGAGAGACGCCTCAGTGGGAGCACCTCCCTTTGGCTGTATTCCCCCACCAGACAGCCAGACATCTGTCTTCCCCACACTCCAACCACAAACCCAGACTTTGCAGATGCCCTCTACCTCACTGGTGTTTATAGAACTGGGACTGAGGTGGGGTCCCAGGCTCCTTTCTCTCTCCCTGCCTCACTTTCTTGACCCCCTTGGTCAACCTAAAATCTCTGGTGTCTGAAAGTTTTGACTGTTCCCTGCTGAGTTTATAATGTGGTTCCAAGGAAGCCAAAAGTAAGTCCCTGCCCAAAGCCATAAGAGGGGAAGTTATGGAAAGTATCAGGGTGATTGCCCTAAAGCTAATCTCGTGGTTAAGGGCTAGGAGTCCATGTGTTATCCCAGAGAGTGAAACATTAGCACTGATGGCTGCAGTGGAGAGGGCAGGAACTCTGGCTCTAGATTAAAGGTCCATTTCAGCCACCCTGGACCAAAGGTTGTCTCAAGATGGTCAGTTTGGCAGTTACCAGGGGCTTGGGGGTAGGGAAGAAAGCAGATCAGAGGCTACCCTGCTTAGGTGACTGTTAGGTGCTTGGCATGAGTAGATCATAAAATCATAGACTGTTGGAACTGGAAGGGATCTTAAGAGATTGACTGAGCTTATTAGCCCTTGCTTTTACAGATAAGGAAACCAAAGCCCAGAGAGGAGAATCACTTACTTAAGAACACACAGCATATTAGTTGGCAGAACCAGGACTTGAACCCAGGGTTTCTGACTCCTAGGTCAGGATAGTTTCCACTGCTTTCACCATCCATTAATACAGCCTGTGGTCCCAGCAGGAAACCAGGTGCCAGGTAGGTAGAACAGAAGGTTCTTAGCAGAAACCTGCCTGCCCTCACTTTCCCTGGCTTAGCTCAGTAGTGTAGGAGGCTAACAAGTCCTGCCCAGCAAGGGTAAGAGTGTGTTGTCATTACCAGTTCATTAGACTATCAACTTTAGGGCTGGGGCCAGGTTTATTCACCTTTTTCTACTCAGGCCTGCAAAGAAGTAAATGGTCAACTAGTATTTACTTACTGAATGACATTAACTGACAGACATTTCAAGTCAGAGAGCTGAAAGTGACCTTAGAGATGGCAATCATCATACAGATAGGTAAACTGAGATCTGAGAGAACTGATTAGCCTCACCTCTTCAGTCTGTTAAGATCAAAGCCAGAAATTGAACCCAGAACTCCTGATTCCCAGCCCTGAGCCTTTTCTACTTCTTCACCTCATCTGTCTTTTGAGCCTACTCTATGGGGCACCTTTGGTGAGCCTGTGATAGTCCTCGCCTACACGTGAGCAGAAGCCAGTGAGGAAAGACAAGAAAGCAACCAAACCAGCAAAGAGCCCTGTGGGAGGCATGGACACAGACAGAGGAGCTGATAGCATTAGTTCTTTTGGCTTGGTTGGGAGTTGAGCTGGTTGTTGAAGCCCAGGAAGGACCAGAGGAGGAAAAAGAAGTGTCCTTAGAGGGGAGGGGTAGGAAGAGTGATGTTACCGTTCCTATCACCTTGGGGTAGGAATAGCAGATCTATACGGGGAAGTCCCTTCTGCAGCATAGGGGAGGGGGGTCATGAAGGAAAAGAAGGATACCAGTTGGATACTAGGTCTCCTGGCCCAAGGGAGATGGCCTGAGAGAGATGGGTTCCCAACCTCCTTCTACTTTTCCCATGTAATTGCCAGGACTGGCTTCCTTAGGCTGGAGCTTCCCACCCAGCTTCAGTCTGCTCAGTGCTGCAGGCCAGATGAGGTGAGGAGCTATGCTTTCTGGGATCCCGTGGGTGTTGGCTTCCTGCTAGGGGAGAGAGGGATCTGAGCTGGGTCCAGAGAGAAACATCTGGAACAGTAGTATTGTCTTCGGCTGATTCAGGTCTCCTGTCCCCTGGGTTCTCCACTACTCCTAGCCAACTATGGCAGCCCTGTGGCTTTGGAAATCATAGAACTGGCTTAATTGGCATCCCTGTAGTTTGGTTTGTGCCAGTTTTTGTTGGGGTAGGGCCAGGGCCCTCCTGGCAGGCCAGAGCCTGTCTCCCTGCCTTCCCACCACCTTCTCCAGCTTGTAAGCTCAGAGCATCCTCTTTTCTTGAGCTATTATGGTTCCCAGGAGAGCATGGAACTGGCAATGGAGTGGTCCCTGGGTGGTCCATCTGGAAGGAGGCGGCTGTACATGTGGACTAGACCACAGGCCCTCCATTTTCTCTCCTCCTTCTCTTTCCAGCTTCAAAGGAAAATCCGGTTTGGTGGCCCTGTGGGTGTTCTAGGGCCTCAGACAAGACTTGACTTGGTGAAGGGGAAGGCCAGCGCACCAGCTGCTGCCCTGGGAAGGTGCCTGCATGTCCGCCTGCTAGGAAATCCTAAGCTGTGGGAAAGAGATAAAGCAGTGGGACCTGCTTGATGTTTTGTCCTCCTAGCATCTGGGTTTGAAACAGGACCTCCAGAGGACCAGTGAGGCCTGGCTCTGGTCCAGCCACCCAATCTGTTTACACTGAGGTGGGGGAAAGAAGATGCTCTGTGTTCCCTCTTCACACAAACTCTGGAGTCTGGCTGTCTGTGTGACTTTGGACATGTTGCTTCACTTGACTAACTCTTAGTTTCTCACTGTGAAATGGTTGTGATAATACTGATTTTGCAGGATGTTGGTGAGGTTTAAATGAGCTGATGTTTGAAAAGAGCCTGGCACACAGTACAGTAGGTGCTCAATGAATGTTCTTGCTCCTTTTATTAAATGTTTATTTATTTATTTTTAGTGATCTCTACACCTAACATGGGGCTTGAACTCATGACCCCGAGATCATGCTCTTGTGGTCATGCAAGAGAGTTGCATGCTCTTGTGACTGAACCAGCCAGGTACCCCTGTTCTTGCTTCTTTTTAAGACTGGAGTGGCTAGTGGTCCTGTCTTTTCATTTTCTACTTGTATCTCTAGATATGATGATGAGTGTCAGTGAGGTCCATTCTCCTGCGGGGAGGAGTGAACTCTAACCAGTGGTGCACCCTCACTTTCCCCGGAGAGAGATAGTTATCCCCATTCTATAGATGAACACACCAAAGATCTGAGAAGAAAGTGCCCAAGGTTTGCCAGCTGGTAAATGGCAGAACTAGGACTAGAACCTGTTTCTCAATGCTAAATCCAGTGACTAAGCCTTGCTAATGTGGCAGCAGGCAGATGACAGGTGCTCACTAGTCCCAGAGGCCCCCACACCCAGAGCAGGAGTTAGCAGGAACTTGGCTACCTTTCCAACCTGGTGTGGAGGGCAGTGTGAGTCTCAGTACAGCTTAAGTCCATAGCCAGCCAAATCACAGAAAGACCCAGTGAGAAAGATCCTTGGGGAGGCCCTGAAAGCATGACCAGACTGGCCTGGTCTAGTCCTCCCATAGGCCAGAGTCCACACTGCATTGCTCTTGACCCCAAAATACTGCTTAATGGTCATCTGACTTTGATATCCAGTCTGTGCCTTTGTTTCTTTGTAGATTAGGCAGGGATTATGCTCCCCATACAGGTGAGGAATCTGAGGCTTGGAGCAGCCTTGCAGTTAGTTAACAATGGAGCCAAATTAAGGAGAAATCCCAGATCTTCTGATACTCAGCCCACTGCTACCCTATATGTCAGTGCCCATTCTCTTCCTGACTCCAAGCCAATTGAGCCTCCAGGCCAGGAGACATTGCCCACCAGAGCAGAACCCAGCCATCATCCACTCATTGTCAGTGCCCTAGTTGATCACTTTAACCTGCAGGCAGCACAGCTGAGGAGGAGGAGGCCTCCTTTAGCTGCTTTGTCTGCCCCTGACAAATCTGCTATCCAGGGCCCAAGGAACCTCTCTGGCAGAGGGAAAGCTGTCCTGTCCTCCCCACTGGCAAACCAAAGCTCCTGATGCTTCACCTGCTTAGAAGCCTCCTATCCAGGATTTCAGGGTAGCTGCCAACTTTGGCTTTATATATCTCACCTTTCTTTTTCCCTTCTTCATCCCACCTACTCTGTTTCATGCCCTGTATAGCTCCTAAGAGGCTGTCACAGCTTAGCTCTTTACTGCTCCTCAGGTAGGGAAGTAAGCAGCAGACTCAGGAGTCTGGGAGAGAAAGCCAAGGCTTACTTTTGCCAGCTTATCCACCTTAGTAGTGAGCTTATTTACCAAACATTTATTGAGCACCTACTCTGTCAGCCCCTGTGATTGGAACAAAGGATTCAGAACTGAACAAGGCATCTTTGTCTTATTGCCCTCAAGAGGTTCATAGACTTGTTGGAAAATAGAACCACAAATAAATCATTACAATGTTGAGCAATAAAGGCCATAATTGAGGTGTGTGGTCGCTCTGGAATATATAGGAAGAGATAGCCAGCTCCATCTATAGGAGCCCAGGAAGAAGTGACTTTTGATCCAGGCCTCAGAAGTAGCAAGGAAGGGCATTTCACTGGGTGGGAGGGGACCTATGTACAAGACCCCCTCCCCCCCCCCACCAAAATCCAGCTGTTTAAGAAACGTGGTATACCAAGAAGAGAGGTGACAAGAAGAGCAGAAGGCAGGAGGTGGATGTGAAGCAAGGGGAGGCTAGGAAAGTAGGTTGGGCAGACCATGCCTAGCCTTGAATGTCAGACTGAGGCCTCCTGTGTTTCATCAAAGTCAGTCTGGTGCTGGTGTGGAAGATGGCATAGGGAAGAACTGGACCACAGGCAGCGAGACCAGTTGAGAGAGCTCAGGACAGCCCAAAAGGGCTATGGAGAGGCCTGGAAGATGTCTGGAGCTGTGAGGATGAAGAGGCCAGCAAATCAGTAGGGCTTGGTGCCTGGCAGGCTGTGTGGACTGATGGGGAATTGGGAAGTCTCAGGATAAGCTGAAGAGGCCCTAGTCTCTCACAGAACCCATCCTGGGGCCTTCTGGCCACAGGGAGGGAAGGCCATCTGTGGCCTTCCTGTGAAGTGGACAGTGGGCTGCTGCTAACTCTGCTTTGTCACAGCCCTGGGCTCCCCAAGGTGCCTGGCATGGCTGGCATGCCCAGGACACATCAAGGGGTTCTTTGTCTCTCTCCAGTGGGAGAGCGGGTTAGCTGGCCTGGTTGGGAGGGGGTGGGGTGAGTGGTACTGAGCTTTGTGTTCTCTGCCCGGTAAACATACTGGATGGCAAGGAGAGCCAGACTCCTCTCTAAGGAGAGAGGAGTAAGGCCTAAGGGCATAGAAAACCAGCCTTAGGGTAGTGCGCAGCTGGAGAAGGTAGGTTTGGGGGTTTGGGCATAGATAAACTGATCAAGGGGAGGCAGATGGCAGCCAGGGCTGGCTTGACCTCAACCTCATGTCTTTATTCTGTTCCTGGAGGTGGTTCCTCAGATGGGACAGGTGGAAATAAGTCCAGTACCTATGAGAAGGTGAACCCCTTAGCACTTAGGGACATCACCAGCCATTTCTCAGAGATTAAAGATTCTGGCTGGAAATATAGGTTTAGGCTAGTAGGCGGAAAAGGCTCTGAATGAGGCACAGGAGTCAAGGCACTAATGCTGGCTCTACCTCAGACCGTTATGGTATATGACTTAGGCACATCCCCTCACTTGATCATGGGACTGATGCTCCCTGTTTCTCACCCAGCACTTACTATGTGTACAGCTGCGTGCTAGGCTCAGGGGATGCAGATCTGGTCCTGCCCTCCCGGGGCTTACAGCCTAGCAGGGAAGTGAGACGTTCAGTAGGTAGTTAAAGGCATGGCCTGTGTACAAAAGGATTGTGAGGATCAAATGAGATAAGTGGATTATGAGCATAGTATAAACAAAGACTACTGTACAGGGGTCAGGAGACCTGAGTCCTGGGCCTTGTGGATCCCTAACTAGCTGTGTGACCTTGAGAAATTTGCTTAATCTTTCTAAGCCTCAGTTTTCCCTACATATAAACTAAGGTAGTTTTTTTTTTTTTTTAATGTTTATTTTTGAGAGAGAGCACATGCATGCACACACATTAGCTGGGAAGGGGCAGAAAGAGAGGGAGACAGAGGATCTGAAGTGGGTGTGGGATGACAGCAGAGAGCCTGATGCTGGGCTTGAACTCACGAAACCGTGAGACCGTGGCCTGAGCTGAAGTCGGACGTTTAACTAGCTGAGCCCCCCAGGTACCCCTAAACTAAGGCAGTTTTAATGGGATGATATTGAAAAGCTCTTTCACTTCTAATATTCTGAGACTGACCTTGGAGTATATGAAAAGTGCTTTGAGAAGTTTTTTATGAGGTATCACGCAAGTGCAAGGGGTCGTTATGGCACAGCCCACAGAAGCCAGTTCTTTCAGCATGCTCTGTTCTTCTTGTGGGAGGACCTCTCTTTGTGTGTAGGACCAGTGGCCCTCATGTCTTAGGGAGTATAATCAAATCAAAGGATGCTTTGATTTGTTTAGCTCTTTAGTCTGCAAAGTGCTTTCATTCCCATTGCCTTACAGTAGTCCTTATAGGAGCAATGGGAAAT
Organism: Panthera onca; assembly: GCF_046562875.1. Classification (NCBI taxonomy): domain Eukaryota; kingdom Metazoa; phylum Chordata; class Mammalia; order Carnivora; family Felidae; genus Panthera; species Panthera onca. The sequence goes on from NC_138350.1 coordinate 21,567,689, forward strand.
CGGTAGGCTAAGTTTTATTTTCCCGTTTACAGCCAAGGAAACCAAAGCTGAGCAAGTAATGGAATTGGGTCTGGGACTCAGGACTGCTTTTTTCCAGTTTTCTATCTTACCAAAGCTGGTGGCCACTGTATGGCCTCTCTGGCCCCTCCCTGTCTCAGCTTTAGAACTTCAGTTCAGCCCCAAGTGTTTGTGCTTCTCCTAGTAGCCCTCTCAAGTTGTTTGAATTGTTGTGATGAATGGAGCACTTCTTGTCCCAGATCTCCACACACAGCCCCTCATATGTACCCCAAGACAAGGCAGGAACAGCTGGCTAGTGAGGGGGTCCAGAAACATAGTGTGGAGAGCTCTTGTTCCTTCTGAGTGCACTCTGGGCCCTAGACTCTGTATGTCCAGAAACGATCCTTTCCAACCATCCACTTTTGGAGGATGCTGCTTCTTTTCCCTTACCTCTCTGTATTGGTTTCACAAAAAGGGAGAACCTAAATTTGACCCATGGGTTTAAGACACAGGCAGACCTGACTTCAAGTCCTGGCTGTTGTCACCTTCTGGTCATGTGACCTCTCTAAGGTAAATAGGCCGTGTTGACACTGGGAGAGAGGGGTGTTATGAGGATTAAGAGAGCTAATGTTGGTAAAACACCCAGCACAGTGTCTGTCACAAAATGAAGGTACAGGGTGGCTCTTATAATTCGAGTGTGAATTATCCTCTGAGGTTTACTTCAAGCCTTTGGCATAATGGTGAGACAGCAAGGCAATATGGGTGTGAAGATCCAGATTTATGTGCTCTGCCCACCACCCTTGGGAGTGGTGGGCAGAGGAGCCAGTCCCACTCAGCTTGTGGTCTGGAGCATTCTGGCATGCCAGGGCAGACTGGGAATCCCCCCATCAGTTCCTCTTTGAGTCATTTGGAACAGAGTCCTCAGGTGACCCTGACTCAGAGGGCCTCATCTTCCTTCTCTTTGGACTGTGAAGATCAAGCAGAAGTGAGAGTAAAGGTGGGTCTCCTGAAAGATTCACCTCAAAGCATGTAACCATAGTGCTGCCTGGGACCTCAGCCTTCCTGGGTAGTGGCAGTTACTTGGGGAAGAAATCAGAATTTGCTTCATAATTACTACCACCCTCCTTCTGTGCTTCTTGTAGACTTTGATCCTGAGCTTCCTGTCCTGCTTCAGGGTGACCTCCTCCACCCTCCCAGCATAGTCACATGGTAATGCCGGTTCACAGAGGAGCCTGAATGGTGGACCAGGCTTTTACTGACACTGCCCCCATTTAATTCTGTGAGATACAGTTCATCATAATCTCCATTTCACAGAAGCAGATACCAAATTTCAGAGAGGTAAAGTGACTTGCCAAACACCACACAGTTTATGGCTCTGAGTCCACAAAGCTCCAAGTTCCCTGGGATCAAGGCTGGTATGAACCCTGCCTAGTGGTTAGCACTCTGTGCTGGAGTTGAGTGACAGAGCAGAAGAAGAACAGGGTCTGGATTCATCTCCCAGGGCTGTCTTCTGCTCACCCTAGACCTTAGATAGTTACTGGCTTACTGAAAACCTGTTTCTTCATCTGTGGAAGGGGAGGTGGTGATAATTAGAGGACCTATTTCATGGGCCTGTTGTCAAGATTAAATGAAATAATGTAAGTTAAGTGCTGAGCACCATGTCTGTTGCATAGCAAGTGCCTGGTAAGTGCTCTAACAGACATTCAGTTGCATTAATTGAATATTCGAATTATAATGTTGTAAAAGGCTGTCATTAAGCACATCTGTTCAGCCCTGTGCTGGGCTTCAAGGAAGATCCAGAGCTGGTATCAGGCCAGAGAGGGAATGTTCTTTATGAAGCACTTTCTGTGTTTTACCCACCTGATCTCAAGGTTGAGGACAGTATTCCCATCTCAATGTGGAGAAAACTGAAACAGAGTTCCCGAGGTCACAAAGCTAATGATTCTGTCAACACACATTTATTGGGCACCGAAAAAACCAAGCTCTGTTCTAGGCCCAGAACACACTGTGGAGAATGAGACGGGCAGAGCCCTCCAGGAGTGTACCTTCTCACGGAATGCTGCCTCAGCAGAGCAGATAGGATATTCGGGTGGAGAAGCTGTACCTGCTCCACTAGACTGCTCACATTCCCCAAACAAGCCGTGGTCTTTTCTGTTAACTTGTGCTTGCTCATACTGGGTCTTCTGGCTGGTGTGCCCTTTCCCCTTTCTCACCCTGGCTACTTCCTGTCACCCTTCAAAGACCATCTCAAAAATCAGCCCCCTCTTAAAAGCTTTCTCTGAACACCACCCCCACCCCCCACCAACCACTAGCACCACCCTGGGGGCTTCTTGCAGTTTCTTAGCACCTTCTACATGCTTCTGTGATAGCACTTCTATGTGTGCTAGTTTTCTACTCACTCATCTGTCTCCTCTGCCAGATTGACCTCTTCAAGGGCAAGGACTGCATTTTATTCATCTTTGTAGATTCAGGGCCTGGAACACAAGCTCTAGAGAAATGTGTATGGAATATAATGAGGGGCTGATTGTGTTTTGTCCCTGGAGTAGTTAGGAAAGGCTTTGTAGACATGAGAGGGAGTTCTGAATGAGGCCTTGGAAGATGAGTGGGACTGAACTAGAGTGGGGGTAGGGGTGAGGGAGGCCAGTTCAGAGAGAGGGCCACCTAGAGATAGGGCTGGGGAAAGAAGAGGGATGTTTAGAGGAAATAGGAGGACCTGAAGTTTCTGTTGGACAAGGAGGGCAGTAGGGAGCCTTGAAGGAATGTGAGCAGAGGAAAGTCCTTATATAAACAGTGAGTCAAAACTAATTTGGTAAAATCTATCAGTAAGATCTAGCAATTTGGTAAGGATGGCTAAGGAGCCCATACATGAGTCAGGATGGCCCCTGGGTGCCCACAGTGAGATTGTGATCTGAAAACCCAGTTGCCAGTGGGAAATTTCAAGCACTACTCAGCCTGCTAAGGGTGAAGGCTTGGGGAAGGGAAGTCTTCTATTGAGAATAGTCTCCATACCTTTCTGCAGTTGTCAGAGCTGCCCTGGAGGTTTCTGCTGTGGTCTGTGCCTTTCCCTAGCTGGGTGAGGGAGTGGGGATTCCTTGCTTTTTGGAACCAGCAAGGTTAGTGCCTAAAGGAACCATTTCTTCCATCTGACATCAAGAGGGGTGGAGCTGAACAGAGTGGAGAGCTGGGCAGAGGCCCAAGGCCAGTGAAGGGTGGAGAGAACCTGTTTACCATTGTGCACTGACCCAGGGCTAGAAGGAGCAAAGCCAGGGAATTCCTTATGGGAAAGGAAAGCAGACCCAGAACTAGCTTGCACTGGGAATTGGGGAGAGTGAAGCAAGCCAGACTCTCACCCAGACAGAGAGCCTGGACATTGCCCTACCCTTAAACCAGTGGCTGCCAGGCTGCAGGAGGGAGTGCCAGGCTTCTGCAGACCGTCTTGCTTTTCCACACTGACTCACAGCATGGCCTTGGGCAAATCACTTACCCTTTGGGCTATAGGCCTTGCTGGCTCTCTGAGGAGGAGTAGACCCCCTGGGTGATTTCACAGGCCTTCCAGCCTGGACTGTCAGCCATTTGTACCCTCCCAACCCACCCTCTCTTGTATTCCAGTTTCTTATCATCAGTTATTATGGAGCTGGCATAAAAGCTATTTATACTTGCAGTCCTTACCAACTCTTAGGTTAATGAACTCCAGAGGTTGTTACCCAGTGTGCAAAGTAGGTCAGCCTTTTGTTTATCCTCACTTTTTCCAGCTCTGGGAGAAGGGAACCCCGCCCCCCCCCCCCCCCCCCCCCCCCCGCCTTGTCACTGGATCTGTCATTGGCTATGCTCTTTCTGGACATCTACTTCCCAATTTTCCACACTTCCTTGTTGCTCACTTCTGCCGTTCTCAGCACAGAGGGTAGTGGTTCTCTATTGGTAGTAAAGAAGAGGAAAGAGAATGTGACAGGCACTGAGGGCTTTAGATTGTATTGAGGCCAGGTGGTGAGACATTTTATATTTATTGGATAATTTAGTGCTTAAGTGGCAGCCTCCACTTCCAAGCTGTGTAACCTTGGGCAGATTACTCAACCATACTGAGCTTTAGTTTTCTTGTCTATTAAATGGAGATAATAAAAGCTACTTCCTTGGGGAATTGTGTGCATATGTAGTACTTGGCAGAGCTACTACATGGCCAGTGCTGGAAATGTGTCAGCTCTTACTGCCTCGTGTGATCTTTACCGCTGCCCTCTAAGGAGGTGGCAGTGCCCCCATATTACAGGTGGGGAACCTGCTTGGAGTGGAGCAGCCTGCCCTGTTTCAGGCAGCTATAAAATGATAGAGCTGGGATCAGAAACCAGGAGTTACAGTCTTTGTGTCATTGAGTAAATTACTTAATCTCTCTGGACCTTAATTGCTTCATAGTTAAATGGGCATAATCCTGCCCTGCTGCATGTGTATGTGGCTGTATATGTGGACCAGTCAGATGACAAACGGGATATGAAAGTGCTAGGTTAGCTGCAAATATCAGTCACCTAATAGCTACCATTTTCTGTCCACTCATCAGGCTTGTTTCAGCCCTGTAAAATCTGAGGTGTGTATTATAGTCCCACTTAAAGATGAAGAAGTCAAGACTTAGGGAGGACAAGTATTTTGTCCATGGTTTCCCAGGTGGAGGAGCTGGAAGTTGATTGGCCTCAAGATCTCCACTCTGTTCACTCGCTCCATAACCTAGCTGGCCTCCAGTGCTTAAGATGAGGAACAATCCTGTGATCTGTGGCCTTGGGCTTTCTGCTTAGGCTGTGTTTCTCTTCATTTGGGCTTCTTTGAAGAGTGAAGCTTGAAGGAGGAGGTTGCACTGGGTCTTTGGGACCAAGATTTATCTTCCACCATCGGATAAAGGGGGCATGGGCATGGGCACCATACCTGGCTGACTGCCAGCCAGAAGGGCTGAGGTGTGCTTGGGCAGAAGGCAGACGGCTAGAAGGACAAGTGCAAAGAGAGCCCCAGTCTTTGGTCTTGATAGCCTTGGGAACTGGTCTTGTTCCTCTGAGTTCTTGGAAACTTCCAGTTCTGAGTTTGGAGAAAAGAGTAGGTAACTGGGAGCCTTCAGAGCACAGGGTCAGCAGAGTGTTACTACTGCCTTGGGCCATGGCCTGGCATAACACCGCTAAGCCTAGCTCAGCCTGAGAGCCCAACAGAATCTGGGCTCAGTCACCCCCCTGGCTGCCCACTTTTGTCTCCTCTGTGCCTCTCTCCCTCAGGAGGGGTGGCTGGCAAACAGTACATTGCCCAGGCTTGCCATCTCCAACTGAGGTTGTGCTTGGAACCTGTGCCCATCCAGCATATTGGCTTCCCTGAGCATTACTAGGAGTGGGCAGGATGCTCACTGGGGCAGTCAGAACACTGACGGGGATAGACTGGCTTCAGGGGCTTGGGGACTAGAGATAGATCCCCACAGTGGCATCTGGAGAATAGCCTGATTTCCTCATAGTCTTCCCAGGGGAGTCCAAAACAGCACACGAGTCACTGTGGCAGAGGGGAAGCCCTAGTTCTGCCACTTAACTTATTACCTTTGTGACGTTGCCCAAGTCATGTAACGTCTCTGATTGGGTCAAATCTCTCATGGACCAAGTGGAAATAGTAAATCATCTATTAATTAAGGAGGGCTCCACCTCACTGAGCTATTAGGGGCACAAATAAAATTGCTGTAGGCAGCAGTGGCTTGTAGACCTGAAGGCAATTCATATGAAAGTAATGATGTCATGGAGAAAAGCAGGCAGGCACTGTTGAATACCTGTGAGGTGCTTGGTGGGGGTTACAGAAGTTCAAGACCCAGTCTAGTTAGGGAGGGACAGTGCTAAGCAATATGAGCAAGGTGTAATGAAGTGTTAATTTCATGTCTTGATTTATTAGTGAATTACTGCTGAAATTAATTTTAGGGGATTGGGACAGCATTAAAAGAAAAAAAGGGGGGGGTATCGCCTAGGTGGCTCAGTCATTAAGCATCTGACTTAGGCTCAAGTCATGATCTCACGTCACGGTTCGTGAGCTTGAGCCCCACATTGGGTGAGCTCGAGCCCCACTTCAGGTGAACACAAGCCCCACTTCAGGTGAGCCCTACTTCTCTCTCTCTCTGCCCCTTGTGGGATTCTCTCACTCTGCTCTTGCTCACTTGTGCCCTCTCTCTCTCTCAAAAAAGAAAAAAAAAAAAAAAAGGAAGAAATAGAATAATATAAAACTAAACTGAAAATTTTGGAGTGCATGTAAGAATAAATTATTATGGGATGCCTGGATGGCTCGGTCAGTTAAGCATCCAACTCTTGTTTTTGGCTCAGGTCTTGATCTCACGGTTCTAGAGACTGAGTGCCAAGCCCAATGAGGGAGCAAAGAGACTGCTTAGGATTGATTCTCTTTTTCACTCTCTCTGCACCTCTCCCACATGTGTGTGCACATGCACACACTCTCTCTCAAAATAAAAAAAATAAACTTAAAAAAAGTAAATTATTTCATAAAATGTATTTCAGCTGTGTGTGTGTGTGTGTGTGTGTGTGTGTGTGTGTGTGTATAAAATCTCAATATATAATGTGTTTCTTATTGTGGGTCTCAGTTTTAAAACTTGTGAGAAATGGTATTCTAAGCAAGATAAAAGTCTTCAGATTGGAGGACAGTTAATGAGATCTGAGCAAGTGTGGAGGCCATGTGGATGGAGGCTGAGGGCTTGACCTATAGGAGCAGAGGGCTATAGTACAAGGGTCAAGAGCATGGACTATGGAGTCAGGCAGGCCTGGATTTGAGTCCCAGCTTTGTCTCTTCCAGCTATTTGGCCTTAAGTAAGTCACTTAACTTTACTAAGTCTTGGATTCTACTTCTGGAAAATTAAAAGAATGATATTATGGTAGGGTTATTATGAAAGGTACATGATAAAAATGTATATAACACTTTTAGGAAGAAATCGGTAAGTAGAAAATGATGTATAAATGGTAACTACTATTGCTGCTGGTATTGTTGCAGTTGTGATTTTTATTGTTATATTGGGCCCTGAAAGGGTTGCTGTGACTTGGAGAGGGGAGAAGAAGGGGCATTCTAGGTAAGGATGGGTCGGTGACAAGGGATAAGTATGTGTGTGCCTGGTATGAGACTGATCTGGCTGAGATGTGTGTAGCCTTAAAAGGGGGTGTTGAGATTATAGATAGATGGTGCCAGGAAAGTTTTGGCATTACGGGGGAGGAAAGTTTTAGCACTAGAAATTTCAACAATAGGGTGGCTTCACCTGGTGATAATGAGACCCGTCCCTGGCAGAATTCCAGCATAGATTGGGCCACTAGAGACTGTTCCTCATTAGGCTCTTTTGATTGCAGAGAGTCCCTCAAGCCACCTGAAAGAAAGAGGGGTTTTCTGAAGGGAGAGTGAAGCTCTGAGACCTGAAACATTCCCAGTGGGCCGTTTGATCCCTTAAACTGGCCATTTGGTCAACTTCCTTGTCACTAGAAACTGGCTCATGCTCTCCCTCCACTGTGAGGAGGAAACCACCTCAGATAGCCTCTACACCATCATGCCATTTGCAGGGACACACCTGACTCTATCTTCATCTCATGGCTCATTTCTGGGCTTCCTTTGAGGATCAATTCACAATGCAGATCATTCTAATCATGTAGTGAAATTGAGGTCTGAAGAGGGCAAGCAGCTTACCTGTTGTAGAAGGGATTCCTATACCAGACAGCAGTCTTGATCAGATACCTTTTAAGATCCTGACTGACTAGACCAAAGGATATGTGAACTTTCTGGTTTTAAAAAAAGGATAACCTGCAACTTTTCAGGAGCACATCCTGTGCATAGAGAGAAATCTACCTGCAGTTAGAGAGCATGTGGTGTAGTGAGTTCTGGGTACAACCAGACCTCTAGTGGTCTTCCTTTTCACCATCTCCAGGTGGCTTAAACTCCTCTACTATTGGAGGAGAAGCTACTCAAATGACCCTATTTCCTCAAAGTTTTCCCAGTTTAAGGTTTTAAAAGTCAAAGCAGATCTTTCAGTTAACATGTACATTTCAAGTAGTGGTGGGTTTTTTGTTTCTGTGAAGATCTTGCCAAATCAATGGTATAGCTTAAAGTCAGTAGCATCGTAGAATCCAGGAAATATGGTCGTTTGTTTTGTAACCAATTGAAATTCCGGTTTGAGGTTTGATGTTGGGGCTTTGAAACTGCCAAAGCTGTTATCTGACATCATTTAAAGGAACACTGAACTTGAATGTGTTCCCCTGTGTATCTGCAATTGGGAGAATGGGTATCTCTGAGGCCCTGCAATCAGATCTTATCAACAAAGACCTGGAGGGTTGAAGTATCAAATGGGCATGTATTTAATCACATGGGAATTCACTGGAAACATAGTCTCAGTCAAAAGCCTTGCCCTCTTTGAGCCTCAGTTTTCTCATCTGCTCAGTGGAGGGGTTGGATCAAATATTATCCACATCCACAACTGCCAAAACTTCCTGTTAACACAGTGTGGGCATCCCCTTTCATTTAGCTAACCAGAAGCCTCGTCCCCTGACTTGTATAAGCTAGTGCTTTGTAGGTGGTGGGAGGCAGCATGCCCTGTGGTGTCTGGGCCTTTGGTTTCCGTTTCCTGGGTGTATAGGGGTTGCCTGGAGACATGCATCTGTCAGTTTATTTGATCTAAAGGTGTGGTCTCTGGTTTTCTCCCATGAGGAAGGAAAGGAAAGAAGTGTCCTCACACCCTGGTTCTGCCTCTGGGTGGTGAGGAGAGAGTCAGCAGTTCAAGAGGAGAATGACTTTTGTCAGTGTGTTGAGGGGGCTAAGTTTGCCCTAGACTGCCATTCCTCCTCAGCTCTTCAGCCCCAAAGCTGCTCTCAGGCCTGTGCAATTCCCCAGAATAAAGTGCATAAAGAAGACCTGCCCTTTTGTGTCTGGGAGGCCCCTGCTCTGCCAAGGCCCCTCCCTCTGCTCTTCCAACCAGTAAAAGTCACAGCAGCGCATTTCCTTCCGTTAGAGAATCAAGGCCTGGGCCAAGCCCTAGCCCCATTATGTCCTGTTCCTAAGGGCCTCCTCCCAGCTGCCTAAGTGCTTCTGACCCTGCACTCTTTTCTGGGAGGTCAGGCAGGACTGAGTGCAGGCTCTTGGCTAGGATCTAACTTTGGATTCTGGGATTTTCCACTGATTTGCTGTTTGACTCTGAGCAAGATACCCTCCCTGGGTATCTTACCTCTAAATAACATCAAGCACTTTTTTTAATTGAAAAAAAAAAAATGTTAAAAATAAGAAAGTCAAAATCTACCACTTTAAAAATGATTTTAAGAAGAGAGCTTGGGACACCTGAGTGGTTCAGTCGGTTAAGCCTCCGACTTCGGCCCAGGTCATGATCTCACAGTTCATGAGTTTGAGCCCCGCATCGGGCTCTGTGCTAACAGCTCAGAGCCTGGAGCCTGCTTCAGATTCTGTGTCTCCCTCTCTCTCTGTCAGAAATAAATAAACTTAAAAAAAAAAAAAAAAAGACAGCATGTATGTAGGGCACCTGGGTGGCATAGTCAGTCAAGCGTCCAACTCTTGATCTTGGCTCAGGTCATGATGTCCGTGTTTGTGAGTTCAAGCCCCGCATCAGGCTCTGTACTGATGGTGGGGAGCCTGCTTGGGATTCTGTCTCTCCTGCTCTCTGCCCCTCCCCCATCATGCCCCTCTCTCTCAAAATAAGTAAACTTAAAGAATAAAATAAAAAAAGAAGAGAGCATGTATGTGTGTGTACAGAGGTGTACACATACATTTTTCATTTTTTTCTTATCAATATTGCTCTGTAGTCTAAATAAGAAAGCATATGTAGAATAATCACTCTGTAAATCACTCCTCTTTGCCCCTCAGTTATTTGAACTCAGGAATTCTCAGGAAGTCACTTTTTAGAGGAAGCCTACTCACATGAAGCACTCTCTGGCTAAGCCAGGGATTCTGCCCCAACCTGCCTCAGCTGCTCCGGTGCTGATCTTCTTGCCTGGGGTGGGTCTCCATGCCCAGTGTTTCTGCCACTGACTCTAGTGGGCATTCAGAGTCCAGTAGAATGTCAGTGCCATGAAGGCCAGGACTTTGTTCTAGTCAAAGGAGTGTTTCCTCACAGCCTGCCCAGAAGCCCTGGCCCTAGAACAATGCTAGCACAGCTGTGATAGCTGCTCAGTTAGTAGATGTACAAATACAAGTGATATTTGATGAGGATTTGAAGCATGTGTAGGATTTTGATAGGTAGAGACAACTTGGAGTCCCTTCCAGCAAAGGCACTGGCATGAGCAAGGTTGAGAGGTGGGAAAGGGCCAGGGCATAATTGTGGAAACTATGAATAACTAGTTTTGCTAGAATGAAGAGGTGAGCATGTTATTTATGTACTTGTTTGACTGTTTTGTTTTGTTTTGTTTTGATCCAGCTCTACACCTTGCATGCAGGCCCCCTAAGAGGCTTATTTATCTAGACAGACCCAGGACAGGAATGCTTTGCTTTGGTGCACAGATGCACACACTCAGACCTCTGTCCCCAGAGAGGCACAGTGACCCCTGGCCCCTTGACACATTGGGGGAGTGGGCACTTAACCTGGTGTCTCTCTGGCCTGTGCCTTCTAGGGAGGAGGCAGCGTTCCCTCTCATCTGTGTAAGTGTGTTCAAGAGTTAGCAGCCCTGAAGGGAACAGCAGGGATGGAAGATGGGTAGTAATGAAGGCCTGACAAGGCTGGTGGCTGGGGCTTAAGCCAGGACCTTTGCTTCCTTTGGCACTTCTGACAGGTCCTACCCTTTGCTCCACAGACTAGAGGAAGTCCCCCTGGAGGTGCTGAGGCAGAGGGAGTCCAAGTGGCTGGACATGCTCAACAACTGGGACAAATGGATGGCCAAGAAGCACAAAAAGGTGAGGGGCCTGGCCTTGGGCCTTGGGCTGGGAGTTGGCAGCCTGGAGAAGAAAAGGAAGAAGGAGGAACTGTATCAGCTTAGAGGAGCAGTAGCCAACTGCCAGTAGCCTTCTCCAACTGCCAGTAGCCTTAAGTGTCTCTGTCTGCCAGCTCTGAAAAGGAAACAGAAGCTGGCTGGAGGGCAGGGACCAGTCTTTACTTGATCTTCCAAGATGGCTTCAGACTCACCTAGAACTTTGTCCTGGAGTCAAACTTCAAAGCCACTTCAAAGGGCTTAGCCAAAAGCCCTTATAGGTAGCTTTCCTCCAGCCCTCTTTTGGGAGAAGTTCTTACTGCCGTTTACTACCTATCAGGGAGGACTTTATAATACTAATAATAGCTAACATGTGTTGAACATTTGCAGTGTGCTGGACACTTGACTTGAGTAGTCCTTATAACACTTCAGTGAGGTTGGTAGCAGTAGTACCCCTACTTTATGGATGACACACAAAATCAAAATTTGCACCCAGGCAATCTACATTTAGTACCTTCATTCTTCATCACCACCCTCTAGATGAATTTGATGAGTTCCCTCTTGCCTCCTGGTCAAAGAAAAGTAACCTCGCAGTTTAATGGTCTTATTAAAATGAAAGTACCCTCTGGCCCTCTTCTAATTGGTCTTTCTTTAGACACTAGCTCTATTGCCCCATAGGAACATCGTAGCCTAGCACAATGTGTGTGTTGGTGCCCTTGGATACCTGGACAGGATCTAGTTACTCCTTGGCCTAGTGGAGACCTGTCCAGAACTTCATAGCCAGGGTGTCTCTGCATAAGTTCCCACTGCACAGAGTGAACCTGCTGTCCTGCTCTTATCACCTGACATGCTGGTCTGGTCTAGGCTGGCATAGCTGGCTGCAGGGTCAAGCAGAAATCTCAGGCCTGAAAGTCATATATGGGCTTGGGCCCAGCCCCACTACCTTCCCCTCTTCATGCCTGTGGCTAGCTGTGCAACTTTGTGTGAGCCACTTCACCCTCAGTTTCCCTGGTTGAATGGAAATGACAGTCATGTTGGGAGGCTCCCATCAGTTGGTGACTGCAAAGCCTTGTGCCTATGGAGAAGAGGCACACCTAGCCCAGGCTCTTTCTTGCTATTCTTTGTAGGCTTTGGAGCATTCATTTTTTGCTTATTAACATTTCTCTTAAAAAAATTTTTTTTTAAAGACAGCTCTTCTCAACCGTGTCATGCATGACTCTGGAGTCTATTTTCCTCCCTCCTTACCCCTCAGGCTCTTACCCTGAGCTTCAGATCCCTCTCCAATCTCGTGATTAGTGACTAGCAGGGATGGTGGATCCTTCTTGCCCCAGTATCCCTTGCAAATGGGGGATTCCAGAAGGGAGCCTTGGGGAGATCCTTTCAGCAGAGCAGGCAGTACCACTTCCTCTTTCCCTTTGCTTCCCTGGCACTGTGGTTAGGAAGCCAAGAGCTCCCCTTGTCCAGCAGGGGCCACCACAAGAGGCTATACCCTATCCTACCCAGAAGCCCTAGCCCACTGCTCTCTGCTCCTGCCACCTCAGCTGTGGTCACACTGGCCCTAGGATCTCTTCCTGTCTGGCTGCACAGGCTTGGGCTCTCCCCTTGGTCAGGAAGTCATGGCACAGGAAGGACAATACCTGCTTCAGGAAGTGGGTCCAGACCCAACACCTCTCCTGGACTTAGAATCTGAGTCCCCAGGAGGGGGTCCAGGCCCTGTAGGGAGGCAAGGCTGTGGCTGGAATGCTGTCTTCCCCTGTAGGGCTCTGCTCAAACTGTGGCCTAGCTCTCCCAGAGTTCAGCAGGCAGGGTGTGGCCTCACTCAGCTGTCGTCAGAGAATAATAACCCTTGTGCTTTCTGTTTGCTGAGCATTTTCTCTTGCTTTTTCTTTTCTGATCCCCACCATTGCCTCCTCTCTAAGGCTGGCAGGTAGAAATTGCCATCTCTAACACCTCTGTGCTGAGGAGGATTCCAGAGGCCAGGGTGGGAAAAGATGGCTATACTCCTGGTTCTCCATCCCCACCTCCCCAGCTCTGGCCTGAATGAGGGCAGGGCCTTTTTGAGAGCCTTAATGAACTGAAGGTATTCCTGGGCTCCCCTGTGGCAGGCCAACTATGACAGGGGGCTGTGATGATGTGGGAGCTGGCTTAGGTCAGCTAAGCTTGGCCCTGGGGAGAGCCCAAAGGACCTGTGGCTCTAGGCCATACTATATCCCTTTGCCAAAACCTTCTCAGACCAAGTGGACTCCTTAAGGAGACTCTCATCCCACACAGCAGGAAACTATTATTCCAAGAGTCTGGGGCAGTTCCCTTCCACTCCCTTCCTTGCCCCCCTTTGCAAGCAGTTCCAGAAGCTCCAGCTTAGCTCTCATGACCAGCTACTCTGCTCTTCCCCCATTGCCTCCTGCCTGTCTGCCTGTCTCCTTCCTGGTTCTTGATACTCTCTGACCCTTGGAAAGTTTTCTCTTGTTTGTGCTCATCATCAGGAAGGCTAGGCCTTCTGTGCTCCTCTGAGAGATTCCAACGGGACTATTTGAGGGGGTTTCCAGGTAAGGGAAAGTTAGGTGTGAGCAGGAGCCCCTGGGGTTTCCGTGTCAGGCATCTTCCTGGGATGGAGGGGTGGAAAGGAAGGCATTTATTAAACACAGACTGTGTGTCAAGCCCCATTCTAGGCATTTTCCCAACCTTCTAATAGAATCCTGGGTATTACCATTCTGTTTTTAACTATTGATGAGACTTGATTGGTTGAATCCAGCACTGGACTCAAACTCATATCCACTTGCTCTTCCCAGTGCCCTGAGCTCCCATCTCCGTCCCAGGCCAGGCTGCTTAGTGCAGGGGTTGAGGGGAGTGTCATTGGTCAGTACCCCCACCTCCATTCTATAGGATTGGTACCTCTGCTTTTGGTCTTACCATCCTTGACCATTGGCCTTGAGGTCAAAGAGGATGATCAGAGCAGCTGCCCTCAGTCTCATTCTGTCCCAAAGTCCAGGTGGAGCTCATCTCCCAACTAGTTCTGTGAGGCCAGTGAAGTGGAAAGTTTATGGGGCTGGATTCCCCTAGCCTGTGTGGTATAGGAAGTAGTGGGTTCCTCATGGTGTGACCTTAATATTTTCCCACTCTGTCTTCAGTTTTCCCATTCGTAAAAGATGATTTTTCAAACTGGATTTTGACACAGAAGTCTTTTTCTTTTAAAGACAGCAAGCATAAGAATTGAGCATAGCTCTGGGTCATGAGTTATCCCAGATACTTTCTCCCTCACCTCTCCCAGTCTATGGGACTTTTCCTATGAGTAGGAAAGACCCATGCCATTGTAGCAAGGGTTGGAATCAGGATTCGCAGCCAGGAAAGCTGCCTCTGACTTGGGCTGGGCTGGTAATTGTGGGAGCTCAGGGTCAAGGAGCGCAGAAGAGAGAGGATTCATGACTAAAACAAGTATGGAGGCATTCTGCTCAGTTCCCATCTCCCTTGAGTTCTGCTGACTTTCCACTCTAGGTGGCCACACGGCTACTTAAACAAACACCCCTGTGAAAGTGCCCAGGCCATGTCTCTGGGCACAGTCTGGGTCATCTCATAAGCCACCCTTTCCTGAGCTGCAGCTGTGCCCCGCACCATGCAGATTCCTCCCTAGTGATATCCCATGGGGCTCCTCCAACTTGAATGGTTCCATTTTTGGTCCAGAAAATGGTCATGGGGATTCAGAATTATGTGGTAGATCTCAGAAATAACCTGTTTTATCACTGGACCAGGGGACATGGAGACTGCCATCACCTGGTGGCAGCATATCTAATTACAGTCATTACTTGTCACCACCCCCCCGGCCCCCACCAGCATCCTAGGCTATGCATTGTAGCAACAGTAGCAGCAGGAGGGGAGTCCTATTTTCTCCACTTTACGGCTTGCCCAGTGTGCTAACTAAAAGCCCGCCAAACACCAATAGAGGAGCTGGACTGGCACACAGCCTCTGGAGGAGCTGCCTGGGTGGATGTATAAGCACAGTCCTTTTGACTTTCAGATCCGTCTGCGGTGCCAGAAGGGCATCCCACCTTCTCTGCGGGGCCGTGCTTGGCAGTACTTGTCAGGAGGCAAGGTGAAGCTACAGCAGAACCCTGGAAAGTTTGACGTGAGTGGCCCTTCCTTCACCCTACCCTCCCTTCCATGTCTCTTGATGCCCTACCCATGGCAGCAGTCCTCCATGTACTCACTTGGACCTCAGCAATATGAGCTGGTTAATAGGACCACCCATAAAATGCCCCATTGGCCAGGCCTATTCAACCTGTGACTCCTGGGGGCTCTGTCCATCTGAAGCTCCAACTGTGCAGGCTTCAGTGGGATGGACAGATTTTGCATCCTCCATTCCAGCTCTTTATCTTGTCAACCACCCAGTTTTGTTTTCTTGGGGTTAGCAGGCCACCTCCCAGCTCTTGGTTGTCAGGAGGGGATACTCAGACCACTTCCCTGACTTCCTTGGGCTCCGTGCTCTGGGCTTTTGGAGGCCTGCCCTCAGGACCACAGGACCTTCAGTAATCTTAGCCTCCCATCCTCAACTCTTTTCTCCTGCCTCATCCAAGCTGGCCAGACACAGTTCACCTGTGCTGCTAGTTGTCAGCCTTAGGGGTGGCATAGCCAAACCAGTATCCTTAAGGGTTAGAAACCAGTCAGTGGCGAGAGAGGGTGTCCTCTGCAGGCATGCCTTCCCCTCCCCACCTGCTGCTCCCTACCCCATCACTGCCAGAGTAAGAACACTCCTTCTTTCATGGGCTTCTTAGGGCCCACCTGGGCTGGGCAGCTTCTCCAGGAGTTGGCTCCCCTGGGGTTGCCCCTGCTTACCTCCTAGACCTGGCCGTAGGCATCAGGGTTTCTTCCAACCTCTTGGGACTGGTGACAGGCAGTGAGAAAGAGCTGCCAGCTACCAGCTTTTTGTTGACATACTTCATGCTTCAGCAAACACTCCTGTTTTGCCAAACCTGTTCCCTAAGAAGAGTAGGTGGGGCAGGGGAGCCTAGAGTTTCTGCTGTTGACCTGAAGAGGGTAAGAGCCTTTTACTAACAGTACTTGGCCCTGGGGCTGGGGGATTTGGTGGAGTGTCTGGCTGAGGGCAGCTCTGAATCAGATTGGACTGTCCTACCAAACATCAATACCAGGTCCTACTAGAGCAGCCTCTTGACTCCAGAGTCTACCTCCCAGTGTCTTCCTCCCATCCCTTACATTTCAGGAGGCTGCATCCTGGATGGAGGGAAAAACTCAGTGGTGGGAACCTCACCCCAAGGTTACCTCTGGCTGCCAGAGCACAGGCATAGGAGCCAAGAGCTTAGTTGGCCTGGCCAGACTCCTGGTTCCATAGTTAGCAAATGTGAGCACGTGTTGTGTGAATAGCAGAGTATGGAGCATGTGTGTGCATTTTGTGTGTGGGGAATAGTGTGTCTGGAGAGGAATCAGCCACCTCTGTGGAGTCTTGAGAGTTGCTTGTGGGAAAAGGTAGATTTTTCCCAGGAAGGCCTTCTAGATACTCTGAAGCTGAGTAGTGGGTCCCCAAGGCAGTCCTGGGGGCTGGAACAGTAGTTTTCGAGCACACCTAGAAGGTCTTTGCCTGTGGATGACATGGAGGAAGTGAGCAAGGTTGAGAAGCTCCCTCTGGCTGCTGTGGACAAGACAGCCAAAGGCAAGGGTACAGTGACAGGCTATTGGTGGCAGCACATAACAGCACCTATTCCTGTGTTCCCCTGAAGATCCAGGTAGTTGACCCCAATCTCAGCTGTCAGGGAAGGTTCTGCAGCCTCTTGTGGTTCTGTCTTCTCCCACACTTGCTCTTCTTCCTCCTTCATTGGGCAGGCAAGTCCTTTCCTTACCCGGTTTTCTTCTCTGGCTTCACCTCATGATGGTGCCAGTGCCTTCAGGCTCTCTTGGAGGCTGTAATAGTGGCATGAGTTGCCAGCGGCTCACACCTGCCTTTGATTCCCAGAGCCCTTTCTCCCCATAGGTCCTTCAGCTATACCTTTTTCTTTCTCACCCATCCATGTGTGGTCAAGTGCTTTGGGCTGCTGAGGTGTCAGGCAAGTACATCCTAGGAACTGACTTTTTGGAGTCTCGGGTCCCTACCTTACCAGAGCCCTCGGGAGAATTTGTAGGATCCTCCTCCACTTTCTGACAAAAGCAATCCTGCATTGTGCTCAGACAGTATCCAGCCCTGGGCTTGACTTGGGAAGTTCATAGGACATGCACAGACCCCCATCTTTAGAATATGTGGGACTCTAGAGGTTGTATACCCACTTCTTCACTCTGTGCCTGCTCAAGGGCCCTCTGTGGAGGCACCTCGCCCTTCCTTCCACCTTCCAGCCTTGAACATTCCATCAGTTTTTTCTCTCAGACTCACTCTCTCATGTCAAGTTACCTGGCACCCTAGGGTTTTTAGCTTAATATTGGGACACCCCCACTGAGAGGGCACAAGAGAGAAAGCAGCTTGTATGAAGACACCTGCCAGTCAAGGCCAAAGCCTGGGTCTGTGCCCACTGGTGTGTTTGCTGAGAACCTGGCCCTCATCCCAGGGGCTTTCCCTAATGCTGCACGAGCCCCGCAAGCAACATGTACTTAATCTGTTTCCCTGCTCAGCCCTCTGGGTTTCCTTTTTATTGATATATTCTTTCTTTTTTTAAAGTTGGGGCATGAATTTACAGAGGGTAAAATGCACAGATCTTAAGTGTGCAGTTCAGTGAGTTTTGACAAATAATACATATCCATGTAACTAACTAGCAAATCACAATATAGACATTTCAAATGATGAGGAAATGATTTTTGTTTGTGTAATACTTTGTTTTTTAAAATGGTTCTCATGACAAAATGTTCACAGAAGTTCAAAGAAAACAGTAAAACTTAGTTGAAACCCCAGCACCCAGAGATGGCTGAGTTTAATGGTTTGACAAATGTCATATCCTTCCACATAACACTCTATGCAGATCTCTCCCTCTCTTTCCCTCTCTCACTGTCTCTTTCTCACACCCACACCCACACACAAACACCCTTCCCTGAATAGGTGACACCACTTGCACAGGGAGACAGAGAGCAGAGGAGTTGGGATCAACGGCTCTGAGTCAACCTGGCTTCCAGGCCCAGCTCTACCATTTTTCTAACCATGAGGATTTGGGCAAGTGACTTTTCTTTGACCTTCAGTTTCCTTATCTGTTGAACAGTATAATGGTAGGACTTTTGGGATTAAGGAAAAGAGTCAGTGACGCCCACGGGTGGCTCAGAGCAGTGGCGACAGGTGGTAGCTATTGCTTTGATAGTAGCCTTCCATCTTAAGGATGTGACATAAGGTATTTGAGTGAGTCCTGAATAAAGTGTCTAGGGGTTATTTCTAGCCACAGCTATGACAGACACTTGACCACATGGGTCTTCCTGGATCACCCCTCAGAGTTTCTAGGGCCCTCCCTCCTTGCCTTTTTGCCTCTGCCCAGGCTTCCTTACCTGAGCTTCCTGACTTGTCTTCAAGAGGGCCCAGTTCATGATAGGATTGGGTGGGCATTACTCCTGGCAGGGGGCTCCTCCAGTACCCAGGACAATTGTATATTCCAGCAGCTATTCCTAACTCCTAATACATGCTCTTGACCTTGTTTCTAGGAGCTGGACATGTCCCCTGGGGACCCCAAGTGGCTAGATGTGATTGAGCGTGACCTGCACCGGCAGTTCCCTTTCCATGAGATGTTTGTGTCCCGGGGAGGCCATGGGTGAGTAGGCTGGGCCTTGCACACTGGAGGTGGCTCTGAGCCCTGTCCCTCAGAGTGCAGAGGGGGTAAAATGAGTTTGGATTTATCTCAGGGGTCCAGAAGCTGGCAGGCCCAAACTCCACTGTTAGAGTTTCCCTTTGGTTTGAATCTGATGGGTCTTCTTAGCTTCTCCTCTTACCTCTGGGGCAACTTTCATTTACTCCCCAGAGTGCTAGAGCTTGCCTGGTCCTCTTCTAGAAATAAGTTTTGGTGGTAAGAAAGAGTGTTAGAGATAATTGGGTGCACAGAGGGTATGTAGGAAGGGAAGGATAGGCAGGCCAGGCCAAGGGACCAAGACAGACACCTAGGACAAAGCTGACTTGGCCAAGGGGACACAACTGCTGAGTAAGAGCCCCAGACTTCCAGCCCTGACACACCCTTACCTTGTATCTGGTATCCTGCCTGGCTCTGCCTCTGCTTTCTCTTTGAGCCTCTGCCCTCACCTTTCAAACTGGGGGAGGGGGTGCCCTCCTGCCTCCCTTCTCTGGTATTGTGAGAGTCTGTGTGCTACAGTGGGAGACTGACCCCTTGCTGACCACAGTCAGGTCACCAGAGAAGAGCAAATTCTAAGACAGGTCTGGTCTGGTAGGGCATAGGTAAGGACAGCGGATGGCAGAGTCACACCTATCTTCCCTGCCCCACTTGGCCCTTCCACAGCCAGCAGGACCTATTCCGTGTGCTGAAGGCCTACACCCTATACCGACCTGAGGAGGGATACTGCCAGGCCCAGGCGCCCATTGCTGCTGTTCTGCTCATGCACATGCCTGCTGAGGTACCACCAGGCCCTGGGCGGGTGAGTAGGTGGGCAGGGAATACCCAGCAGCAAGACCTCATGTCTCTCTTGCCCTCAGCAAGCCTTCTGGTGCCTGGTGCAGATCTGTGAGAAGTACCTGCCTGGCTACTACAGTGAGAAACTGGTGAGTGTTTGTGGTTGGAGACCTGGCCTGGGACCTGCTGTTTGTAGCCTCTCCAGGCCTTTCTCTCCGCAGCCACTCTTGCCCCAGCTTAAAACCTTCCCAGACTTCTGTTGCTTTCAGGCTGAAGACCCAAGGCCTGACACGATCAGGTCTTCTAGGCTCCAGACTCATCGGTTCCGCCCTGCCATCCATCCCTGCTTCAAGCCGTCTGGCTGTTGTCAGGATCTCAGTTCCACCAGTGCACCAAGTTCTTCCCTGCCTCAGCCTTGGCATAGGCTTAAATCTCTACCCCCTTCCTTCTTTTAATAACCCCTGCTTTCCTTCAGTTTTCAGCCCTTAGGGAGCTTTCTGTGACCCTGACAGGTGGGATCTCTGGCACATGCTAATCCAGCATTCCTGGTCCTGCCATATTCTGGGCACTTAGCCACCCCCTATGCCCTGCTCCTAGTCTCTTTGCTCCTATAATTCATCTGTCTGCCCCTTTTTACTACATGCTCCATGAGGGGGACCAGCTATGTCTTGTTTGCTCTTCATTGTATCCCAGCACCCAACACAAGGTTGGCTGCCTACAGGCAGTAGCTGCCTGAGAGATGAATGAATGCCTGCCTGGTACTGGGAGCCAGGGCATAGTCTCTGTCCTGCCTGCTGTGAGCCTACATTCCTGGTCCCATGGCCTTGCTGTGTCCCCAGGAGGCGATCCAACTGGATGGGGAGATCCTCTTCTCACTGCTGCAGAAGGTGTCACCCGTGGCCCACAAGCACCTCAGCAGGCAGAAGATCGACCCACTACTGTACATGACAGAGTGGTTCATGTGTGCCTTTGCCCGCACCCTGCCCTGGAGCTCTGTGTTGCGCGTCTGGGATATGTTCTTTTGCGAAGGTACTGGGTTGGGCTCAGGGGAGCACCCCTGCTTCTAACCCAGCCCAAGGGGGCCTCTATTTCCAGAGAAATTCCTTACAGGCCCCTTACCACCCCCTCATGCAGGAGTCAAGATCATCTTCCGTGTGGGACTGGTGCTGCTGAAACATGCATTGGGCTCCCCTGAAAAGCTCAAAGCCTGCCAGGGCCAGTATGAGACTATCGAGCAGCTGCGGAGCCTTAGCCCCAAAATCATGCAGGAGGCCTTCCTGGTCCAGGAGGTATGACCCACACCCTTCCCTTACCCCTGGGTGGGAGCAAGAGATATGGGGGTCCTTTGGGAGGGGCCTTGTAGCTCTGCCCTTGAAGGTGAGTCACTGGTGTCAGGCCTGGTGCTCAG
Organism: Panthera onca; assembly: GCF_046562875.1. Taxonomy (NCBI): domain Eukaryota; kingdom Metazoa; phylum Chordata; class Mammalia; order Carnivora; family Felidae; genus Panthera; species Panthera onca. Next base: position 21,588,508 of record NC_138350.1, read on the forward strand.
CAGCTTAGGATAGTATGGGTAGACCTTATCCTCCTGTCTCAATGAGAAGACAGGGTCACAGAGAGGCCTAGGTTTGCAGGGCCTCCCAAGTTCTGAACCACTTTGGAATGAGAGAAGCTGCAACTCATCACCTCTCTTTTTCCCTGGTACCACATCCATGGCCTTGGCTTTATTTTCCCTTTTTTCTTTCTTTTGTGCAATTTTGTCTCTCAGGGGCTATACTTTGGTGACGTATAGTTGGGCAAGTGGACTCATGAGTTGTGGGCAGCTTTCTCCATTGAGGCAGTGGGCCTTAAGTGCCTGGCTCACCTGGCACTCAGCTCTGGGACTTGTGATCACCACAGGAACCAGACCCCCATTATTCCTAAGGTCAACCATTAGTGACCAAGACTGGAGGACACTGAGAGAGAACAGACACCAGGCTGGGAGACAGAGGGGAAGTTTCTTCCTGGTCTTATCTGCCTGTCACCACCCACACAGGTGGTAGAGTTGCCAGTGACAGAGCGCCAGATTGAACGTGAGCACCTCATTCAGCTGCGGCGCTGGCAAGAGACCCGGGGTGAGCTGCAGTGCTGCTCCCCGCCCAGGCTGCATGGTGCCAAGGCCATCCTGGAGGCGGAGCCAGGCCCCCGGCCCACACTGCAACCCTCACCATCCATCCGCCTGCCCCCGGATGCCCCCCTCCCTGGCTCCAAAGGCAAGCCCAAGCCACCCAAACAGAGCCAGAAGGAGAAGGAGCAGTGGAAGCAGGCAAAGGCAAGTGGGCAGCTGGACAAGCCCCCAGTCCCAAGTCAAGCCAAGGTGGCAGCTGCTGCAGGAGATGCATGTCCCCCACAGGATGTACCCCCAAAGGATCCAGCCCACCAGGACTCAGCCCCGCAGGACTCAGCTCCCCAGGATTCAGCCCACCACCACTCCCAGGATTCAGCCCACCACCATTCCCAGGAGAGCCTGACGTCCCAGGAGAGTGAGGACACCTACTTGTAACCCTGGCAGCTCAGGCCTGTGGCGTGGGGTCTCCACATACCTACACGGTTCATGAACTGACATTCAAGGGCCAGCCCACGCACTGAGGGCCCAGCTGCCTGGCCACTGGGTGGCAGAGAGTCTGGCTGGCCCAGCACAGATTCTGCCTGAGCCTCCTTATTTATTTTCTCCAGAGTGGAGCTTGGGCCAGCCCAGCTGGGACAGGCAGAAGTGAGGACCCATGGGTGGTGCCTCACTCAGCCCCCTCCTCCTGGGGGGATGCTCCCCAGGGCTAGGGTGCTGTTGTGAGGAGAGAGGGTGGGGTAAAGGGTGGGGTGCTCTTTGTGTAAAATAGAAAAATGATTTTGTACAGAAATAAACAGGCTTGTGTAGAGAGTTGCTGTGCAACTAGGGACTGGGAAGGAGAGCTACCTCTGTGCTCAGCATCTCCTCTGTGCCCTATAGAGCCCCCCATCCTTGCCCCAGCCCAGCACCAGGGCCTCTCTAGAAATGATTTTGCCATAGGGGATGCCAAGTCCAAGGCCAGTCCTGTTGCTGGCCCCCACTTTCTCTCACCCTATCCACTCTTCCCCATGTCCACCAGCTGCCATAGATGAGGGTCACCGGAGCTAGAGCCCAGTGCTGGAGCAGAGCAGGGGCCTGCTTCCCAGGCCTTGATATCTACCCACCTCTGAGGGGGAGGGGCTCCTTAAGAAGGTCTTTTCAGGGCCTTCATCCACCAAGGCCTGACCTGGATACCACTTCAGATCCCAGTAAGGGTCTGAGTGTTCATTTAGGTTGAGTGCTGGAGCCAGGGGTGGGGGACCATGAATGCCCTTACATGCTAAGTCCAGACCTCCACTTTAGGTAGAGGGGTGAGGGGAGAAGTTTGGGTCTTTGATAAAAAGCTGCCTGTCATTTCCTGGTACTCAGCATGTGCCAGGCTGGGCTGGTTATATCACCTGCTGATCAGGTAGGCTCTCTTATTATCCCCATTTTACAGATGAGCAAACAGGGGAGCTGAGTGGGAAAGATGAAGCTGATTGATTTGCGCCTAGAGTCCCTCAGTTACCTCTCCTGAGCAGCGTGCCTGGTGACCTGGCAATGCCATTGAGGGCCCAGGCAGGCACTATGGTCACAACCTGATGACTGGTGAGGGTAAGGACAGGGTGTCCCTGGGAAAGGCCCTCCCTTCTGCTGAGGAAGCAGCTTTTCCAGTCAAACAATAGCGTCTGTTCCTGGCAGGCTATCAAGCTGGGCTGGGCTGGGCTGGGCCATTGTGGGAGGGGGTGGGAGAGGGAGGAATAGAGCCTCCCTAAGAGCTTTCAGGCATCACAGGGCCTGGGCCTGGAACATCTTGTCCTGGTACAGCTGGGGATACTGAGGCCTAGAGAGGTCAAGCGCCTCTGAGTCTATCAGGGCAGGCTACCACTTCCTGCCTCCCACCCCTCACTCCTGTGGTTTCCCACCCCATCTGTACCTGTCATGAGGGGTTTTGAGGACTCCCTTCCCCCTGGCTTTCCAGGGAACAGGCCAGGATGTGGCAGCTGCAGTGTTCCACAGGAGCCCCCTGAGCCAGAGAGCCCAGGGAGGGAGGGTGCTGCCCAGCTTCCATCCACCTACAGTAGAGGCTTCTGAGCAGGCAGGAGGCTTGTGTAGGCCTGCTTTAACCTGTTTGGTTCAAAGCTTCAGATCTGAGGCCTAAGGATGCTTGGGCCAGACAAAGGTCCCCCAGAGCATACTCTGTCTGTCTTGCTACAGAGCCAGCCTAGGTATGCTGATGCCTGCTTAGACTTTGAAGTCTTCTTAGACCTGAGGCAGCCTGAGCAGAACACATTCTAATGTTGAAATGAGCCCAACTTGGTCCTAACAAGCCTCAGATCTGGGGCATCTGCCAGTGCTGAGGGCCTCTCTGGGCATGAAGCAAGTTTACATGTGCTCAGGCCAACTGGGTTCTGCTAATGGCTCACTCTTTGGGAGGTCTCAACAGGGCTCAAGTCTCAAGTCTGAGATCTGAGTACCCATGAGCCCCAGATGCATGGGAGTGTCTACTGAAGTCTGAGCCTGGGGCATCCCTGGCCCAAGCGCTTAGTCTTGAGGGGTCTCAAGCCATAAATAAGCCTGGCCACCTTCATTACCCTACCCTACAGTATGTTGCTCAGACATAAGTGGCTGGGGCCCTCCCTATCTCTATGACCCCCGTGAGTAAGTGCATTCTTCCTCCGCAAGAGGAAGAGGGAGAAAGGCAGCAGGACACTTCGTTGGGAGAGAATCACAGGGTCACCAAGGGCTTTACAGCATACCCCTCCATACTCCAGAGTTTTGGAGGCGACACTCTGGTCCCAGCTGAGCCCTGGTTCGCCTCACGGCCCTTCGGAGCCTCAAGGATATCAATCATAAGACCCATATGGGGACCCGAAGGACAAAAACCTATTCCACACCTCCCCCATGCTCCCGACCCCAGCAAGGCAGGAGGCCTGCGGAAAAGCCGGCTGAGGGGGCGCGGCATAGGCGGGGCCTGGAGGACTCAATGGGGTGGGATCAGCCTAAAATCTCCAGCCCACGCTAAAGGGGCGGAGTCATCGGGGGCGGGGCTCGGCGGGCTGGAACACGAGGGAAGAGGCTCTGGCCTCAAAAAGGAGGCGTGGCCACTCCAGATAGGCCGCTCATTCCTGAGGGCGTGGCCGTCAGGGAGGTGGACACGGCATGGGGCTAGGAAGATCCACGGCTTAGCGGGCGGCGTGGAAGCGGCTGCAGAGCGGCTCCTTTAAGCCCCCGGCACCGCCCCCACCGCCCCGCCCCCCGCGGCGGTCTGGGTCTGGTTGGCGACCCGGTCGGGTCCGCGCGGACCGTGATGGAGCTGCACATCCTAGAGCACCGGGTGCGGGTGCTGAGCCTCGCCCGCCCAGGTCTCTGGCTCTACACCCACCCGCTCATCAAGCTACTCTTCCTACCCCGCCGCAGCCGGTGCGCGCCCGGGTTCGGAGGCATAGATGGGGGTGGGCTTCGCTGTTGTTCCGGGACGGGGTCGGGAGATTAACATAGCCGCGGGGCAAGCGGGAGCGGGCGGGGAGGGCCCTTCTCCTCTCTACCCCCCGCCCTCCCCGCACCCCTTCCCCCCCCCGTCCCGGCCTCCATCCGGCTTGGGCCTACCTCCCTGGGACCGCCGCCTATCCGGCCCCGTGAGGCCCCCTCCCAGAGCTAGTTAAGGCGCAAACAACCCGGGGTGGGCAATGCTTAACTCCGAGTGGTGTCAAATGGACGCAGTTCCTTCCTGGCGACTATGGGGAGCTTTTTCCAGATGCCTCCCATCGGGTCAGAGGGACCGATCTAGGGGGCCCAAAGTCCAACGCCCCCGGGGGTGTCGCCGCGGGTGAGCCTCCCCTTCCGGAATGGACGGTCCGGAGCTTCTGCGGAGGTCGGGAGGCGAAAAACAGTTTGTGATTCCGGTGATGAGGCCCACACTCCCCTGGCCCGGGAAGAAAATTGGGGCTTGAGGGGGCAAGCAGGAATCTTTCCAGGCGCTTGAAGTGAAGTCTGCTCGCCCCCTCCGCTCCACCCAGGCTGAAGATGCCCCCCACCCCCATCCAGGTGCAAGTTCTTCAGCCTGACGGAGACCCCCGAGGATTACACGCTCATGGTGGACGAGGAGGGCTTCAAAGGTGGGGGCTGGGGAAGGATGTTGTGCTCCCCTCTTTGTGGGATTCTCACTAGATGCTGGAATCCAGAGTCCCAAGATCTGGATGCGAATTTGACTCCGCCACTCACTGGCTGTGTGCCCTTGAGCAAGTCACTTCCTCTCTCTGAGCTGTTTGTTTCCTCTTATGTAAAATGGGTATAGTTATGGTTCTTGCCTAATAGAATCCCATGAGAACTTTATAGACAGGGGTTTGAAAGGCACTTGGCAGCCTCAGGCCAGTAGCAGGGCTTCAGTTACAGTTCAGAGCAAGAATTGGGGTGTTCCTGAGGCATTTATATCCCCCTGGCCATTATTTCACGCTAGACTTATCTCCCTGGTGCGGATCATCCCCTCCCTGACTGGTCTGGGAACTCCAGGAGTCTGAGGGCTGGGAAAGGAATGCAGGAGCAGGCAGCCAGTCCAGGGCAGGGTCCTGGGGGGCCTCCTGGCTGCGGTTGGGAGATTAGCAGACACCTTGGCCCCAGCTTCTGCTCCAGACTGGACTCCAGCCTGGTTCCTCCCTCCCTGGTCTCTGGAGCTGATATCTGGCTCCTACTCCTGCCAGCCTGACCCGTCCTCACAGGTCTGGAGTCTCAGGCCATGAAACTGTGGCTTGGCCCATCCGCTGGGCCCTTCCAGGCCTTAGTTTCCCTGTTTGTAATGCGGGAAAGTCTGGGTCTGCTAAGGGAGAAGGGCATCTCTCTGCCAACCTGATCTGCTTGCGCCCCCTGGTGGTGCCAGGTGGTATAAAACCTCTGTTCACCCAAAGAATGCCATCATGAGATATAATGCTGTCATCCCATTTTACAGATGAGGAAACTGAGATTCAGAGAAGTTAAATCATTTGCCCCAGGTCAACAGCAAGTAAATGGTGAAGCTGGTATTTAAACCCAGGTCTGTCTAAATCTGGAGTTCCAGTCTTAACTGGAAAGTTTGGATCCCTGGCAGGCCAGCACCTGAAGAACTTCTCAGTCCTTATATACATGCAATTCTCAGGAGCAGAACTTAGGAGAGGGAGACAGCCCCAGTCTCCAGACCTGCTCCTACCTTGGTAGAGCACGCCCCACCTCCCCCCTCTCCACCCCTGCCAAGGCATAGACAGGGAAACTGAGCGGCAGGGGACAGCCCAGTAGGTCCTGACATGGTGTATACTTTCTGCTCACAGAACTACCCCCATCTGAGTTCCTTCAAGTGGCTGAGGCCACATGGCTGGTGCTGAACGTGTCATCCCACAGTGGCGCAGCAGTGCAGGCTGCTGGGGTCACCAAAATCGCGCGCTCAGTCATTGCACCACTGGCCGAGCACCATGTGTCTGTGCTGATGCTGTCTACTTACCAGACGGACTTCATCCTGGTGAGTTTTCTGCAAGCTCCAGTGCAGGGCAGGGTGGGTATGGGTGCCTGGGGGCTCATGTGATATATCATCTCCCTGTGGTCCAGGTGCGGGAACAGGACCTGTCTGTGGTGATCCACACGCTATCCCAGGAGTTCAACATTTACCGAGAAGTGGGCGGGGAGCCTGTGCCTGTTGCCAGGGATGATTCCAGCAATGGCTTTCCCCGTTCTCAGCATGGTGAGGTTACCCTCTGACACCCAGACCTAGGCAGGGCCTCCTCTTCCCACCGGGACCCTTCCCTTGTGAGGATTGGTCTGCGGGCATGGGGATACCAGCTGATACTGACTGCCTCACAAGACAGGGAAATGTGGAGAAAAGAGGTGGGTTCCTGTAGAGCATGACCCTACACCCCACCCAGATGGCCCTATCTGGCCACCAGGGGGCATCCCAACCCACAGTCTCCTTAACACCGGCTGCTGCCTGGTCCCTCCTAGCAGGGCCCAGCCCCACTGTGCATCCCATCCAGAGCCCACAGAACCGCTTCTGTGTCCTTACGCTGGACCCTGAGACACTGCCAGCCATTGCTACCACCCTCATCGATGTTCTCTTCTACTCATACAGGTGGGCCTTGTTTGCACTTTGTTTCTGTTTTCACACCATCCTGTGTTCCACTACCTTCCGCTTGTCCCTCAGCTCTGCAGCTCTGTGCCCTGTTCTATGTCTTGGGTTCCTGGCAGCCTGTGATACCCGTGTGCCCCTCACTGATGTTCAGGGAAGATCTCGATGCCACAGCTGCAGCCCTTTCCTGTATTGTGAACAGACAACCCCGAGCCATGCCTTGGTCTGGTCCTCTGCCAGCCCTGGGGTCCAGTGTCTTTGGAACAGGCGAGATTTATTGTCCTCCCCCACCTCCACCTGACACCATCAGGAGATCAGGGCCCTTGGACAGAGGAGGAGAGTGGCCCAGAGATAGGAGGAGATGCAGTGGGCCGGGTGCCCTGAAGAGCACTTGAGCCTTCTGTCCCTTCCCAGTGCCCCCAAGGAGGCAGCCTCTGGTGGTCCTGGACCCAGCTCTATTACATTCTTTGCCTTCTCCCTCATCGAGGGCTACATCTCCATCGTCATGGATGCTGAGACGCAGAAAAAGTATGTGACTCCTGACCCCTAGTGGACCATAGATCCTAAGCCAGTCCTAGGGAGGGAGGAGGAGGTGGAGCATCAGACTCTGAGGTCACCAGGTCAACCTGCTCCCAGGGGCTCACATTGGGGCAGGGAGGGGACAGGTGGGTGCCCTGCCCACTGCCTGCCTGCCTCTCCAGGTTTCCCAGTGACCTCCTGCTGACCAGCTCCTCGGGGGAGCTGTGGAGGATGGTGCGCATCGGTGGACAGCCCCTGGGCTTTGGTAAGGGCTGCTCCTTGTGGCCTGGGGACTTGGGGGGAACCTGGGGGGGGCAACCAGGATGATCCACATGCACCCCCCCTCCCCCCCCCCCACCATAACCCTCAGATGAGTGTGGAATCGTGGCTCAGATCGCAGGCCCCCTGGCTGCGGCCGACATCTCTGCCTACTACATCAGCACCTTCAACTTTGACCATGCCCTGGTAAGCACCATGGGTTGGGCTCCTGGAAAGACACTGAGGCCCAGGAGAGTGGGGAGGGTACAGGATGTAGTCCATCTGGGCCAGGAAGTCAGCATGGCCCTGACCCCTCTCTCCGTCCACCTGCCCGCAGGTGCCTGAGGATGGCATCGGCAGCGCCATTGAGGTCCTCCAACGACGGCAGGACGGCCAGGGCTCCTGAGGCCTCCATGCTGTCCCCTCACCCCAGGCTTCCAGAGACTTCTCTAAGCTATTTCCTCAAGCACTGGGATGAGTCCTCCCCACCCCCATTCCTGCTGGGGGACCCCTCCTTCTGCTCTCTGTATGTAAGCTGCGTGCAGGCACCGGCTCTCACGTGGACATGCGTGTCTGCCCACGCAGGGGAACACGGTGCTCTGGGCTTCCTCCAGGAAGCCCTCACCCCTCACTCCCTGCTCGGCCTCAGTGTTTGCACATTCCCTGCCTGAGGCCCAAGACATCCCCCCTCTCAGTGCCCTGAGCCAGCTGCTCCCTTGGACAGGGCCCTGGTCTCCATTCTGCTTCTGGCTGGGTCACCTTCCCTGGCCAGGTGAGTTCTGACAGTGCCTGCCCCTCCCGGGGCCTCCAAGAAAAGTATTTTTACATCTTTCTCCCTTTTTTATTGACTTATTAATAAAGGCTTATAGTTATAAAGGGTTGGGCTGTGGTCCATGGGGGTTGTTTGAGCTCAGCCATGGCTACTCTGCTGCTCCTTCCAGCCCCTCTGCCTGAGGTCCTGGTTTGTCCCTGTGTAGCTGGCTCTGGCTGGGCTCACCTGACTCAGTTCTCGCCTCGGGGAGAATCGAAGCCTTGAGAGGTGATGTGACTTAGCCAAGGTCACCTGATTCCCATCCAAGGCTACCTGCCTCTGAAGCCCAGCCTCTTCCTTCCTTCCTTCCTTCCTTCCTTCCTTCCTTTCTTTCTTAATGTTTTTATTTATTTTTGAGACAGAGAGAGACAGAGCATGAGCAGGGGAGGGGCAGAGAGGGGGAGACACAGAATCTGAAGCAGGCTCCAGGCTCTGAGCTGTCAGCACAGAGTCCAACGTGGGGCTCGAACTCACAGAGTGTGAGATCATGACCTGAGCTAAGTCGGACGCTTAACCAACTGAGCCACCCAGGCGCCCCGATCTTTCTTCCTTTCTTGCTGTTTTGCAATAGTCCAGAAGGTTCTGAACATGGTTAGAGATTCCCAGACCATCCCACCTGGAAGTCCTCCAGCCTTCCCTGCCACCCCAAGGTGGGCCCAAAAGCACCTTTCTTCTAGACTGCTGCCTGCTTGCTTTTAGACCATGCCTGAGTCCTGGAGGTCCCACACAGGAGTCCCTGTTGGCCAAAAAATCAGTTAGTTCTTGTCACCAGGGCTCTCCTGGAGTAGTGGTAGGAGGGGGGCCAGCCAGAGTGGGGACCTGGGAGTCCACACACTGGGCTTCCCCTGGCCAGAAGGAGAGGATTGGGGCCTGGAGGCCACCTGGAACCCAATGTGCCTTCAAAGGCTGCCTTCCTGGGCCAGAGGCTCAGCACATGTGGGCCCGGGTTTCCTGTCACAGAGGGGCTGCCTCCCTGCTCCACAAGACTGGGATTCCACTGTGGCCAGATGGGGCCCTACAGATGTGCTGGGGAGGTTATCAGGTACCCTCAGCCCAGACCCGCCCACATTCAGGAAAGGAAGAAGGGTGTGACTTCGGCGTATTCAGAGGTTGCAGTGGCTCCCCAGAAAAGCCAGAGCGGGGGCCAGGCCTCTGGCAGTGTGCCCACCCTACCCCTGGGACCCAGGGGCTACAGATCAAGGAGCAGAAAGCACAGCCCAGCCTGGTGAGTGAGCGGTCGGGACCCTAGACCATCTCCTTCCCCTCAGCATCTGTTTCCTCATGTGTATCAAGATCTAGGAGGCAGCTCCTTCAGGATCCCTATTCTTCTTGGCCCTGGGAAGGTGGCATTGCTTTGTAGTTTGACTTGGGGGGAAATTGGGGAGTTCTGGCTTCTCTCTGGAGGGCCCATCCTGGGCCCTGGTTCAAGGGATGTCTTGGGCTGAGTGGGGGCTTTAACACCAGAATCCTTAGGGCTCCTGACCTGCAGGTAGAGAGCTCCTGGGCCCCATGTTCAGCTCTGGGGACTCTGTCCATCTGTCTGCTTATGAGTCCCTGTGAGTCATGGACTGATTTGGATGTTTCTGTCATCCCGGCTTTCCAGGTGGCATCAGGCTTTGCCCAGTCCCTCAGACCAGGTCTTAACCTGGCATTGGTTAGTTCTTGGCGTGCTGCCCACAGGTAGGGGGGCCACCGGCATGCCCCAGTGGGCTAGTCTGACTTGGACCCAGGCCTAGAGCTTACGTGTGTCTCTTTGCCACATGTGTGTGAGTCTGTGTGGAGGGGCTTAGCTCCCAGGGCATTAGAGTCCTTGGGGCTCACTGAGTCAGCTTGGCCTTCAGCAGGTTACAAATGGGGAGATCTGCTCTGAGATTGCCAGGAAGACCAGGACCCACCTGGGGTCAGGGCACAGGGCTTGGGAGGTGACTGGGGCACACTCAGCTGAGAAGGAACATGACTCTGGACCTCACATGTGGCTGATGCTCTGGGTACCATCAGATACACAGGCCTTAAGCTGTCCCAAGCTGAGGTGGGGGGCTCCCAGAATCACCTCTTGGTCCCACCCAGGCCCCTGAAGAGTTCTAGAACAAAGGAAGTCAGTATGGTCAACCCAGGCCTGGAGTTGAGCTCAGCTTGGGTCATTCAGAACTGAGGTTGGGGGGTACTCACTGGCACACAGTCCACATCCTTGTCCTTCCAACCCTGGGAGCCCCAGTCCACCTGTCCACATCAGCACAGCCTTCCTGAGCTCAAGGGTCAAGGCCCCAGACTGCAGAGCCTGAGTGCACATCCTCATAAAGGTGGTAGCCTGTGTCTGGGGAAAACCGTACCCACAGCCCCCTGGGGAGTAGGAAGGTGCTCTTAGCCCTCTGACTGTCAGCCCAGTGTCTGGCATCTGCTGGGAGGATGTGAACCTAGGTGGGGGCTCTTGAGTGGGTGGGGACGGGAGATGAGGAAACCTCAGGCGGGGAGAGCCAGTGGCTCATTTCCACCCTTTCTGATTTTGCATGCCCATGCAGAGGAAATGATCTTGTAAGTCCTCTTTGAAGTTATTTGAGCAGAAACTCAGGGTTTAAAGTCGTCCCTCCCCCTGCCAGGCAGGGCTGTATGGTCCCGTGCTTATTGCCAAGTTGCTCCAAAGCTGGCTTCTTGGTTTTGTGTAGAAAGGAGAATACACCCACACCCTCTCGATGTTCCACCTGGCCCCAAGATCCCATCTGGTGGGAAGGAACCAAGCAGGAGGCAGGAGGGCAGCCCCCTCTACAGCCAGCTGACTGTGAGTACTGGGAAGCTGCTTCTCCCATCTGTGCAAGAGGTGGGAAGGGATGTGCTCATGTACTCAACACATGTTCTCATTACCGTCCGCTCTACGTAGGGGGAAACACAAAGCACCAAGAGGTGGAGTGACTTGCCCAAGGTCACAGAGCTGGGCGTGGCAAAAACCAGAATTCAAAAAGGCTAACAGTGGCCACAGCCTGGAGAGGTTCCGTGGGGGAAGGGACACTTTAGCTGAACCCTGAGGGATGGGGATGATTTTGCAAGATCCCTTGCAATCCCAGCTGTCTACGTCGGTGGCTGGCCGTTGTCGGTGGCTGGTGTCTGCCGCCGATGGCAGTGAGTGCGTGGGCAGGCACGAGAGGACTGGCCCTGGCTCCTCCCTGACCTTGAGCTGGGCCCAGTAGGTGTGTTGGGCAATGGCCGCGGTTTGTGTCTCACTTTCCCAGGCAGGCCCTGGTGCCGGGGTGAGCCACGGGTGCCTTGAATAGGGGTGCACAGAGCTTCTTTTGTGTAGAATGGTTGGTCATGATGCCGTGTAGATGTGTGTGCTGCATGGGTGTCTTCTGTGTGGGTGTGCATGTACAGGGCTGTACTTGCGGTCAGTGCAGACCTCTGTGTGCGTCTCTACAGATAAGCCTGTTTTTGCCAGAAAGTGTGTCTGTCTGTCCACACTTGTGTCCATGTCAGTGTATTCCAGTGTGTACCTGTGCCTCTGTCTATGGCCAAACGTACATCCAATTACATATGAACATCAGCTGCGTGCCTGGCTCCATTTCTGCGTGTGCCCCACGTAGGTGTGGCTGGAGTGTGCATCTGTGACTGTATGTGCACGTGTGACCACTTGTACTGGTTTCTATATGTCTGCTTTTGTCTGTGGAATGGCAGCTTTTTATGTCTGCATGTGCCTGTGCACATATCTGCATCTTGTGTTTTCATGTTCAGGTGTGTGTCCGTGTGTGCCTTCCTGTCCACTTTCCTTCCCTGGACCCACATCTTCTCAGGCCTCCCTGCCTCTCCCTAATCTCAGGAGGCCCAGCTTCCTGCAGTCACCAGGGGACTGATGGGCTGTGCTGGGTGCCCCCCGATCCTACCCTTCTACTTTCACCCTCTGCCCCAGCTGCCTCAGCCTCCCTGGTCTCCCTCTTACCTCTCTGCCCATTCCTCCTCTGTCCCTCCTCTTCCGTCTGCAGCCTGAAGTCAAGCTTGGCCTGCCTTTCTGCCCCTCAACGTGGGCCCTCCACCAGGACACAGAGGAATCGACCCCTTTCCCCCCCCACCCCTGGCTTCCCAGCTCCAGTGTCCTCCACAGCCTGGCCCTCCCCACTTGCCAGGGCCCTGATTCAGCCCACAGTTGTCCTCACCTGCGCTTCCCCAGACTTCCTACAGGTCTCCCTGTCATCTGGCTGCACAAGTACATTTTCCCCAACAAAATCTTAGTGTGTCCCCTCCCTCCCTGATCGCCAGCCTTGGGTAGACCCTTGCTCGGGAGGTGTGCCTTTGAGACCTCCTGGCCGTATCAGCTCTTCTGCTTGCTCTGACCTCCAGTGCCTCACCCTAGACTTGTTCTTCCCCAAAACTGGGATCCTCTCCCTGGGGCAGCTGTCAGGCCCTGTCCTGAGCAGGCATGCCCCGGCCTTTTAAGCTGAGGTGAGCCTTCTCTAAGTCAACGAACAAGAGCTCTGGGACAAGTGCTAACCAGGCTGCAACAGGAGGGGCCGTGGGAGGCCTCTGACTCTCTCCTGCTCCCTTGCCGCTGACTCACTGCTTTCCAGCCCCTTGGTTTTTCTGGAGTTGCCAGAACTTTTAAGCTCTGCCTTAAAAAAAAAAAATAATGTTTATTTATTTTGGGAGAGAGAGAGTGCACGCACACGTGCAGTGGAGGGGCAGAGAGAGGGAGAGAGAGAATCCCAAGCAACCTCCCCACTGTCAGCGCAGAGCCTGACTCAGGGCTCAATCTCAAGACCATGAGATCATGACCTGAGCCGAAACCAAGAGTCAGACACCTAACTAACTGAGCCACCCAGGTGCCCCCCCCCCAAATTTTTTTAATTGAGGTGAAAGTCACATAGTACGTAACAGACCATTTTAGAGTGAATACCTCGGTGGCATTTAGCACATTCATAGTATTGTGCAACCACCACCTGTATAGTTCTAGAACATTTTCGTCATCCCAAAAGGAAACCCATACCCATCAATAGTCACTCATTCTTCTTCGTACCAGCCTCTGGCAGCCGCCAATCTACAGTCTATCTCTGGATTTCCCTATTCTGGACATATCACAAAGAATTCTGTAATAAGTGACTTTTGGCCTCTAGCTTGTTTGACTCAGCTTGATGTTTTCAGGGTACATCCAGGTGGTGGCATGTATTAGTACTTCATTCCATTTTGTGGCTGAATGACATCCTATTGTATGGACACACCACTTTTTAAAAATTTGTTATCTGTTGGCGGACATTTGGGTTCCCACCTTTTGGCTGTTAACCTCTGCCTTCTTGACTAGGGGAGGGCGCCCAACATTTGTGTTTACTGCCATACTGTTCCGCTTCTCTTCCTCACATGCTTGTTCTGTGGACAACGTGTCCTGGCCCCAGCTGGCCACACTCCCATCACCCATGGAATGGGTGCCCACCCTACTGTCCACCAGTAGGCCTTTGGACAGAGCAAGCTTTGATGGCCTTTTCTCCCCTTGGAGCTGCAGGATCTGTTTTTTTTTCTTATCAAGATAAGCACCCAGAGGCACCTGGGTGGGCTCAGTTGGTCGAGTGTTTGACTTCGGCTCAAGTCATGATCTTGCAGTTTGTGGGTTTGAGCCCCACATTGGGCTCACTGCTGTCAGTGCGGAGCCCACTTCGGATCCTCTGCCCCCCCTCTGCCCTCCCCTGCTCATACTTTATTTTTATCAAAAATAAACATTAAAAAAAAAAGATAAACCCCCAGAGTTTCCTTGGCATCTCCCCAAGAACAAGAGGAAGAAGAAGGCAGGTCTTCCACAGCACCTTTCCCAGGTCATTTCCTCCAGGCATCCCTGCTAGTGAGTCCCACCTCTGTCCTGGACTTCCCCTTGGCACCAGGACTATCATAGACATTCCCATGGGGACCCTGGCTGGTTGTACCCATCTTTCTCCAGTTGCTTTCTCTGTTGAGCAGAGGTTCTGAGCTTTCACAGCAGCTGGCACCAAGAGAAGGCTCCAAGCCCATCCCACTTCCTCTGTAGCCTCCACCCCTCCTGCCTCCATCCTCATACTGGGGCAGGACAAAGGACTCCCCACTGCAAGTGCCAGGAAACCAGTTCAACTAGCAGAAAATGGATTGACATCATTGTCCCGTGTAGCTGGAACTAGCCAAGGGGTTGGTCCTGGCTTCAGGCAGAGACCAGGGACTCAAGGAAGTCGCTTGGCCTCCCTGGCTGTGCCAGCCATGTTGTCACCCACTTGATGGGACCCCACCCCACCCCATGGAGTTGGGAAAGTGACCTTTCTTGGCATCAGACCAGTGACATCCCAGCTCAGAAACCCTGGCCATGCAAGGGAGGCATGTCCCCTGAGTCTGACATCAGTCTTGGGAAAGGATTGTGACTGGTTCTGCTCGGTACATAGGTGTAGTGCTGGATTCCAAGGTACCACGAAGGGCCAGGCAGGGTTGGGTGCTCCCTCCTGTGGCCTGGGGTGAGAAATGAGCAGGCTGACAGATGATGGGTCTTCCAGATCCTTCCTCATGCTGGATGTTGGCTTGTATGTTTATTCACCCTTCAAAACCTGGACATAAAAAGACATTCACAACAAATTCACTTACCTATAAGCCTAGTCTTTCTTGCTGATCTCTACCCCATACCTAGCCTGGTGCCTGATACATACAGTGAATTACTTAAATATAGGTTGAGTGAGGGACTGAAAAGCCACCATGATTTGTCTCTTTTTGGAAAATGTAGGATTGTGCCCTCTAGTGAAGACTGGCCCCTTTCTATCAGGCTGTCAGGTACTGCTTATGTGGAATTCATTCTGAAGTGAATTCTTTAAAGGAAGTAGGAGAAATGCCTTGTCTTTTTCTTTTTCAGTTCGTTTTCCAGGAAAGTGTTGAAATCTGCAGTGGGTGAAAGAATATATTTTGAATTCACTTAAAAAAATATCATAAAGGAAAAAGTCAGCGTCTTTAAAATCCAGGCTTCCTAAAAAAAGGATCACGTGCTTTGGTGTATTGTGAGTGATATAATTCTGATTTCCTTGGGGAAAGATGACCAAGAGAAGGCATGAGAAAGGCTTCAAGAAAACCTGTTCCTGCCCAGCAGTGAGGTTGGCCTGAACTTCCAGAGGCCTGGCTGCAGGTGCACTAGATATGGGAGGGACACATCTGGATCCTGTACCCTGGGAGCCACAGGTGACCTTTCCTGGGGATTCTGCAGATGGCCACATCTGTGGTCATGCATTCATCCATTCACTAAAGATTTATTGAGCACCTACTATATGACATGGACTGTGCTGTGCTCTGGAAAGGCAACGAGGAGCCACAACCACAGCACACACCCTCTTGGAATTTTGTCAGGGGTGGGCAGGGACCAGCCTGGGGTGGAGGAAGTTCAGGGGGGGCTTCCCTGAAGAGGTGAAGCTTGGACTGGACCTTGATGTCTGGATGACAGTTCATTCAGTAGGAGGAGGTTCAGGCAGTGGGAACAGCATATGCAAAGGCCATGAGGTGAGTGCTCTGCTCCCCTGAGGGACTGAGGAAAGTCAGAGAAGGCAGCGGGCTAGAAAGGTACGGGTGAGGCTGGGGGGTGGGCAGGGCCTGGTGGCTGTGGTAATAACTTTGGCCTCACCAAACGTCCGCATGAATCCAGGGGAGTGTTTTAAACAAGAGGGTGGCACCAGGCTGTATTGTACAAGTCCCCTGGAGGGACTGCAATGGCAGTAAAGCCATTTGGTGGGTGGATCCATTTCGTCCCTCCTGACTTTCCTCCCTCTCTGTTAAGACTTCCAGCCACACCTGCTTTTCTCTAAACCAGGCCTATGCAGTCTTGCTTGCATATCACCTCATGCAGTCCTGTCCATGTGGAATTTGTAGCATCTCTCTCCTGCATTTTTGCCAGTTAAACTGGCATTCCCCGCCCCCCTCCTCCACCCCAGACCTGTAGAAATACCGACCTCCTCACCCAATCACTCCCTGGCTGGTCCTTGACCAAGTGGATATCCATCTTCCCTCTGTGAAAACCATTTGTTTTCAAGTTTGTTGAGCCATGTGGCTGCATGAGTTCTGGGCAAGCCACTGCGTGTATGGTGTGCTGGCCAATCGTGTGGACCTAGGACAGCTGCCTGGAGCCCAACTTGCCTTTGCTCCCTCCCACCTGTGTGACCTCCCGTCAAATATCTCATCTCTCAGGCCTCAGTTTCCCCATCTACAGGATAGACACAATGATCTCTGTGAGGATGGTTGGGAGAATTCACAGAGCCAGCCTGTAGGAGGAAGTGCTCAGAACTGGGTGCAGCCCACAGAAGAGCTCCAGAAACGTCTGATTATTACCACTGGGCAAATGGCACGTACCTGGGCACCAAAACATTTTTGGCAAGAATGTGATGTTTCAAAATAGGCATTGTATGTTCCCAGCATGAGAAAAGTCAGGACTCCATTGGACTTCGTGATCCTTGTTTGATGGTTAAGGTTATTTTTATTTACAGTGATATCTCAGTGTTTAGAGCCTGTAGGGTTCTAGGCCCTCTGTGTTCATCTCGCCCATCCCCTCATCTCTCAGAGAGGACCCTGGGCTCAGAGGGGATGGTGAGGGGGGTGGTTGTTCTAGGCCAGCCAGAGAGAAGATAGCAGGGCAGCGCTCTTATCTCCTGGTCATCCCACCTCAGAGTAGATGCTTGTCCCCCGCCCCCCTCCCCACTGCCGAAGACAGTGAGCCTCCTGAACAGAAGTGAGTTCCTTCTATCCCTATCTCTATGCTGCATTTCTCTGAAGGTTCAGGCCTCTGGAAGGGGGCTCAGTTACCCAATTTGGGGGAGCCACTGGACACACAGAGGCTTCCCACACTGTGGACACACCAGGTCCCAGAAGAATTCTGTGGTACATCTCAAGCCAAAGGATCCTCCAGCCCAGGGTGACCTCACTGGCCTCATGGGGAGGGCCCTGGTAGATACTTGCTCACCCCAGGGTTTATGTAATGTCATCTTTCCCAATCGTCCTCAAAGCCATGCTATGACATAAGCAAATGTACGCCTCTGTCTGCCCCAGTGGCTGGCGGGTATTTATCGAGCACTTGCTATGAGCTAGGCATTTGCACGCATTATCCACCAAATTACCCTCACTGTCCTCTTGAGATAGCACTTACCACTGCATTTTTTAAAAAATAGAGACACAAGATATGTATATTATCAACTTTACCATTTTAAAGTCTATAATTCGGTGGGTTTTAGTATATTCAGAAGATTGTACAACCATCACCACTATTTAATTCAAAAACATTTCATCACCCCAAAAGAAACCCCATACCCATTAGCTGTCACTCCTTATCCTTAGATCTCTCCAGGCACTGGGAAGCACTCAGGTGCTTTCTGTCTCTATGAATTAACCTATTCTGGACATTTCATATAAATGGAATCATCCAGCAACATTTTGTGACTGGTTTCTTTTACTTAGTATAAGGTTTTTGAGGCTCATCCACATTGTAGCATGTGTCTGTACTTCATTCCTTTTGTGGCTGAATAATATTCCATTGTATGGATATACCACAGCTTAAAAATCTGTTTTCTGCTGATGGACATTTGGATTGCTTCCACTTTGGGGCTATTGTGAATAAACGCTGCTATAAATATTTGTGTGCAAGTTCTGTATGCTTTCAAGTCTCTGGGGTGTGTATGTAGGCATGAAATAGTTCGGTGTATGACACCTCTTAATGTTTAACAGTTTGAAGTTCTGCCAGACAGCCTTCTGAAGCGGCTGCACCATTTTGCATTCCCACCAGCAGCCTGTGAGGGTTTTGGGTTTCTCCGTGTCCTCTCCAATACTTGTTATTGTCTGTCTTTGATTGTAGCCACCTAGTGGGTATGAAGAGGTGTCTCATTGCGGGTTTGATTTTGCATTTTCCTGATGGCTAACGATGATGAGCAGCTTTTTATGTATTTATTGGCCGTTTGTCTGTTTTGAAGAAATACCTATTCATTTCTCCTTTGCCCATTTTAAAATTGGGTTGTCTCTTGATTGTTAAATTGTGGCACTGCAGTCCACAGGGGAAACCGAGGCTCAGAAAGGGCCAAGCACACTGAGCTCATAAGCAAATTGAGACCGGTAACTGGAGGGATCTCCACCTCCCACCCTAACAGGTCAGAGATCACTGTCTCTCTTCCCAGATGAATGGCCTCCTGCCTTCCATTTTGACCCACTCACAAAGGTCACCCCAGGTCTTTTTATTGCATTTAAAGCAGTAGAGCCCCACAGCCGGAGGGTGGGCCGGAAAGACATGGAAACAGCAGTTCTAAGGAACAAAGCTGGTCCTCTTTCCCCCTTCAAATCACGCGGACCTAGCTGACGTGGCCCGGGAAGAGGGGAGAGCCCGGGCCTGTGGTCGGGGAGCCTATTTATACTGGCTGGGCCATGTTGCAAGCTTTTCCTGCTGGCGAGAGGGACGTCACTGGGTGCTGACCTCACCAGAAACGCTGACGCATCTTCCCCTCATGCTTTGCTCTGTTGACCAGCCGGGTCTCCTCACCTTGGGGCCACTCCCTGTCCTCCTACACATCACTGTCCCCTCCCACCGAGCTCTGGACACTCCCCCATCGTCCCCACTCCCTGCAGCCCTCCAACCATGCCCTCCACTTGCGAGCTGTTATAGGCTGAATTTTATCCCTTAAGTTTATATGTTAAAGACCTAACCCCACTGTACCTCAGAATGTGGCTGTATTTGGAGATAGGACCTTCAAAGAGGTAAGTTATAATGAGGTCATTGTGGGAGGGTGGGGCTAATACAATATGACCGGTGTCCGTATAAGAAGAGGAGATTAGGATAGACAGACAGAGGGCCACCATGTGAGGAGATGAGAAGGCAACCATCTACAAGTCAAGGAGAGAGGCTGCCAGATGAAATCCACCCTGCTGACACCTGGGTCTCAAGACTTAGGACGGCGCCAACATGCCTTCCTATTGTTTATGTCCTGCCATCTGTGCTCCTTTGTTACAGCAGTCCGCGCAAACTAATATAGAAGCCCTCTTTGCCTTTGGTGGCCTTTGTCCCTGGGGCCTGCACACTGAACCTCGGTTAGCTACGTGCTCAGAGCGTCGTCTTTTAGACTTGACAGCCCTGGTTTGAATGCCCCCTCCTCTTTTTTCTTTTTTTTTTTTTTAAGTTTATTTATTTATTTTTTTAGAGAGAGAGAGAGAGAGGGAGAGCACACATGAGCAAGTTGAGGAGGGGCAGAGAGAGAGAGAGAATCCGAAGCCAACTCAGCTGTCAGAGCCTGAGGCAGGGCTCGAGCCCACAAACTGCAGGATCATGACCTGAACCGAAGTTGGACGCTTAACTGACTGAGCCACCCAGGCGCTGCTGAATGTCCCCTCCTTTTAACTATTCCCACACAGGGTGACGCGGGGACGGGAAAGTAAAGGCATGTAGCTCTCCCCCGAGTGTGGAGGTTGGTCCGCAGTAGCTGAGAGGGGCAAGAGGCTCTCCTGCTGGATGTGGCTTTCCTGCTTGGACCCAGGCCCCGAGCTTCTCGGTTTCCTCATTAAAAGGAGCCAAAGCATCCTTGCCTGGGTGCTCTCCCTCTCAGGGCTGTTGCAAGATGAGATCAAGGATGTGAAATGAAGAAGGATCCCAGCTTGGCTTGGGCCCCAGGAAATAGTCTTGCGGGGGTGGGCACAGAGATGAGGAATTTAGCAGAAGCGATGTTAAAAG
Source organism: Panthera onca (assembly GCF_046562875.1). Taxonomy (NCBI): domain Eukaryota; kingdom Metazoa; phylum Chordata; class Mammalia; order Carnivora; family Felidae; genus Panthera; species Panthera onca. The sequence goes on from NC_138350.1 coordinate 21,608,353, forward strand.
GAGGAAAATCCAGAACTGGCCTTTGGGGGTGGCGCTGGTGGGTGTGGTAAACACCATGCTGGGGTGCCAGGGAGTGGGTGGGGGGTGACAAACAGCCTCCTGGGCATGGAGGTGTGTCTGGTTTTACCCACTACTGGATCCTTAGCACTTGGGAATGGCTGGCTCAGAGAAGGGCCAAATAAAAGTTTTTTGAATGAATAAACGAGTGATGTTAAGTGTATATACAGAGGAGAGAGCAGGTAGGAATAGCCTTGGTGGTCATGATGGGTGCTGGGGACATGGATGGACAGGAGGTTTTCTGACCCTCTTCCTTCCTGGCCACCTCAGCTCTCCTTGTTCAGGCTCCACGGGCCCAATGCTCTCCCCAGCTGGAGCAGCCCAGGTCTCCCTGGCAGATTCCAGAGGCCCCACCCTGGTTCCCAGCCTTCTGAGGCCCCCCTCCCCACCGGGCTCCTGAGGGTGCAGGCCACAGACCCCCTTCCAGGCCTGGTAGATATGCTGCGGGTGCCAGGCATGACCTGCAGGCCTGAGCCAGCCTTTCCGCCCCCTTGTCTGCCCTAGCCCAGGCCTCCTTCACCCTAGGCAAAGTAACAGGTAGACTAGAGAGGCGTGGTCTCCAGGGTTCCTTCACTCTGACGTCCAGAGGTCTGCGAGAAGCTGAGGACCAACCCACAATCACTATCTTTCAGAGAAAGTGAAACCTGGTCCCCAACCGTCACCACGGCGACTCCCCCACCCTGGCTTCCCCTCTGAGCTCACAGCTTCCCCATCTCCTCCGCCCCCCACACCATCCCTCAACAGCTAGTACTTGGAATTAGACTTTCAGCTTTCTTTTTTCCTTCAAAGGACTTTTGCCTTTTATGTCCATGACAGCAGCAGCTCTGTGAGCCTGAGCCAGGAAATACTGTTTGAACCCTCCTTTTACAGGTGGGGCCTCTGAGGCCCAGAGAGGTTAAATGACTTGCCTCTGGTCACACAGTATGTCAGCCTCCTTGAGCCCTAACCTCCTGTTTCTCTTGCTTTAAGCACCTGTTTTCCCACTGAAGACCCTGTCTGTAAAGAAAGAGCCTAGGTGTGGGCAATGGGCCTGGGATAAACAAGGTTGGTTGCAAGGGGTTTGCATGATGGGAGAAAGGAGATGGCTGGGAGCCCCACTGGGGGATGCAGGTCCTGGGGCCAGAACCACAATCTCGGGGCTGCCAGCCTGGGTCTGGCTCTGTGCCCAGAGCCCGGTGGTTTCCGCTCACAGATGTCCCAACAGCCTCAGCAGGAGGGCGGGAAGGGCACTCAAGAAGGAAGATGTCTCGCTCCCCTCAGTCCCAAACCACAGTGGCTGGTGAGGCTGATGGCTCCTGGGCCGAGCCTGGCCTGCGGGCCCTCTGAGGCCCCAGTTGGCACACTCTCCCCTCTATCCTGGGCACAGCTCCCTGCACATGGCTCGGACCCCCATGTTCCCTACTCGCCCCAGGAAGGCTGGGGCTGCGGTTTGCATCATCCTTGGGCGTGGGGCTGACCTCGAAGAACGAATTCGAAGAAAACAGGAGGAGGAGCAGGCATGCCACCGCACCCAGCGCCCATTGGCCGCCCGTGGAAACTTTGGTTTTTGGGGTCATGTTCCCAGAAGGCCTGCCCCTCCCCCCCCCACTCCCCACCCACCTCACGAGGTGTTGGCCAATCGCCCTGGCGGGCATAAAGTGGCTGCTAGCCCGCAGGGCTCCCAGCCAGGAGGTGTCACCCCCAGCAGGCGCCGGCCGGAGCTCGGGCACCCAGCATGCGGGCACAGCTTATGTGGAGGACGCTGCTCAGTAAGTACTTCCTTCCTCTCCACCAGTACCCACTTGCTGTGCCCCTGGGCACCAGCGGGGAGCAGAGGAACCTTCTGTCCTTTGGGAGCTGGAAAGGCTGGGCACCAGAAGGATGCTGAGAAGGGGGGAGAGCTGGGAGGTCAGGCAAAGCAAGTGGTCCACTGAGAACACAGCATCTTTACAAGGTAGAGAAGGACTATCCCCAGAAGGCTTCTAAGGGGGAGGTGATGTAGAGGCAGCTCTGGGAACAAGAGAGTGAGGGAAGGGGATAGATTGAGGGGAGAAGCCAGAGAAGCAGGGGGGAGGTGAGAGACGTGCTGGATAGAGGAGGAAGCTGCAGAAGCCAAGAGGAAAACAGTGTGATGTCTGGCGGGGTGGTGAGGCCTCCTTCTTGCCCTGATTCGCAGGGTCTGGAATGGATACACACATCCAGCCAGGCCCAGGGACCCTGGAACCCACACAATCACACAGCACACATAGCCACACCCACAGGGTGACGCACACACAGAGCCGTGTGATGTCATTCAGAGCCCTCAATCTCACCAACTTGGGAACCCCCACATGCAGCCTGGGCCCCCATGGTGGACAGGGCACAACGCTTGTTCGTGGCCAGCTCCTTCCTTTCACCTCACACAGACCTGGACACATGCCCATGAAGACACCCTAGTCCCACGTGCATGTGGTGCTCACGCGGACTCCCCCGCCCAAGCCCAGCAGCAGATACCTGAGGAGGTGGCGAGGAGTGCCCTGTGGTCGCCATGCCTGGATGGCCAGCCCCTCGTCCTTCCCCAGCAGCTGAACGGTTCTTAGGAAGGGAACATGGTGTCACTGCCTTCCGGGCCATTGCGCCACAGGCCCCTTCCGACCACATGGCTGCCGGTGCCTGGGGGGTGGGTGTGGGGAGGTTGGCCGGCAGTAACTATGCTCTTCCCACCCTGAACATTCTGGCTCATGGCGTATCTGGTGGGCCTGACAGATGTGGGACACGAAGGGAGAGAAGAGGAAGGTGCAAGAGGTCGAGGACAATGCTGGCCTTGTGTGACCTGGGTGAGCCCTTCTCCTTCAGTGCCTTGATTTTCCTGTCAGCAAAATGGGGGCTCTCTTGTTTGTACAGACATAGCTCAGGGCACCAGGCTGCTGCCAGGCTCAGCCCACCTGCAAGGAGGGCCAGGCTCTGTTATGGGGGGATCCGGAGGTCTTGCAGGCAGCAGCCCCACCTGGGCTGCTGTGTGTCAGATCCTGGGGTTGGCAAGATTGGCAAGTGCAGGAGGTCCAACTGGGTCCCAAAACCTCCTCTCAAAGGCCTGCATGGTGAAGTGCAGCCCTGTTTTGGATGCTGGGCAGTGCCTCACGGGGGAGGTGGTGGTGGCCCCAGCAGGTGCTCCTGTGCACACACGGTGCCCAGCCCCACCCGTGATGGCACGAAGCCTGAGACGATGGGCTGTGCCCTCTAAGGCCCTCTTAGGTTCCCTCCCCTCTGAAAGCCGCCCGCCTCCCCAAGTCAGGTGACACCCCCCTTCTCTGCCCCAGGTCTGGTCCTCGGACTCCTGTTCCTGAGTACGCCGGCCATGGGCAGCTGTTTGGACAACTACCAAGAGCTTCTTGGGCAGCTCCAGAAGCAGGCGGACTTCATGCAGCACACCAGCATGCTCCTGGACCACTATGTGAGCGCCTGGCCCCTGGTGGCATCTGAGTTTCAGAGAATAGTAGGCCTAGGGCAGCAGTGAGCCCAGAGAAGATGAGACCCGACTCCCATTCACCCCTACTCGATATGGGGCAGGTGGGGAAACCAAGTCCCTGTGTCATTCCGGGGACACATCGAACACTCCAGGCCTTGGAGTGTTCCACTCCTTGGCACTTCACTCCTCTGAAATGCCAAGGAGACATTACAGCTTTCCCAGCTCAGTGGGCCGGAGTGAAAACCTCAGCTCCATTGTATACCTACCCATGTGCCCTGCTCTAGGCCTCAGAGATTAACAGTGAACAAAACAGGGTTCCATCCTCCTAAAAAAGCTCAAGGTTACCCACCCACCCCCACTCAAACTCTGCACACCACAATCACCGCCTGTGCAGTCACCTCAACCCGCCAGCCCCCCAACATCCTTCTGTCCTGTCTGCAGTGATGGGAGAGTCCTTGCTCCTCCCTGGCCTCAGTTTCTGATCTGTACGATGGGAGGATTGGATGGGATACATGAGGTTGAGCATTTCAAGGCTGACCAGAGCAGAATTGTGTGTGTGTGTGTGTGTGTGGTGGGGGCTCTAGCACTCACCCTCTGATTCTCCTTTCCCTCCAGATCAGCATCCAAGGCCTGGACAAGGATGGTCTGAAGGAGCACTGTCAGGAGCGCCCCGGGGTCTTCCCCAGCAAAGATGCCCTGCAGCGGCTCAGCAGGCAGGAATTTCTGCAGATCCTTAACAACACACTGGGCCACGTTCTGCACAGACTGAGAACTTTACAGAAGGACATCCCCAAAGCCCAGGACTTAGAGAAGCTAAATATAGCAAAGTTAAACATTCGCGGGTTCAAGAACAATATCCACTGCATGGCCCAGCTGCTTCCAGGCTCCTTGGAGAAGACTGAGCCCACTCCGACAGGCCCAGGGGCTTCTCCATCACCCACCCCCATCTCAGATGCCTTTCAGCGCAGGCTGGAAGGCTGCAGGTTCCTGCATGGCTACCACCGCTTCATGCACTCAGTGGGTCAGGTATTCCGAGAGTGGGGGCAGAGCCCGAGTCGGAGCCGGAGACACAGCCCCCGCCGGGGCCTGCGGAAGGGGACCCACAGGACGCATCTCTCCAGCAGGAACAAAAGACTCATGCCCAGAGGGTGGCTGCCCCGGTAGCCTTAGGGGTACCCCTGGCAGATAAAAGACTCACAGGTATTCTGTAGGATGGCCCATCCCCGCTGGCCTCCAAACCTGCTCTCCTCTGTCCCCCTCCCCCCCCCCCCCTTCAGAAGCGCACTTTAAGGGGTGGGAGCCAAGCAGGCCCCTCTACCTCCTCCAGGCGGGGAGGGGAGGGTCAGGCCATTGAACCCCCAGCCCTGAGTTCCCCAGTCTCGGTGGGATGGCCAGGTCAGGCCACGCGGGGCTAACTTTCCATTGATTCAGGGGTCTGATGACACAGGCTGACTCATGGCCAGACTGACTGCCCCCCCTGCTCTGCTCCCCAGAGGCCTGTCGGCCCTTCCCTCTCATGACTTGCAGGGCTGTTGACCCCAGACTTCCTCCTTTCCATGGAGGCATGGTTCCGAGGGGGAGGTCAGGGCCTGAGCTGGCCTCTTATGCCTCATTGCCAGTCTCAGGCCAGACACCTGGACATCTGGGTGACCTCATTTTAGGCAGCTGTGACACAGGCAGAGTGTCCTAGAAGAAGTGCTGATCGGGGTAGGGTGTCTAAAAGTGGGGCTCAAGTGCCCTCTCACTGTGTAGCCTCGGGAAGACCACCTTACCTCTCTGGACTTCAGTTTTCTTTTTGTGATTCAAGAGGGTTGGGACCGTGTAAAGCCCTCTCTGCTTGCCAGTAGCTGGGATTCTATGACATACAGTGGATATCAAATGCAGTGCAAATGGACATGGAGTAAAGACCTAGTGTCTGGAAGTACCCAGTATTGGGTCCTGGCTGCTGGCTCCTCCCCCTGGTGGTGCATCATGAAATTTTCTCATGCTGAAGCGAGGGAGTCCCAGAAGCTGCTGGGCCAATTCTTTGCAGGGATATGATTAATTTATCGATTTTTATCAGTTTTTATCTGTTTCCTATTTATAAGGCTTATTTATGATATGTATTTAATGTTAATATTGTGCCAACATATATTTAAAACTTGCCTGGTTTCTAAAGTCCCTGTGTCTCTCTGTTGCCTTGTGGGAAAGAATTTGAGGGAATCTAGCCTCTTGGAGGAAGGGGGGGGGCCCTTACCATGGGGGTGTCTCAAATAGGGCATTTATTGTGTCTGAATGTGACTCCCTTGAGATGCTAGGGACTAGAGGGTTTGGGAGCAAGAGAGGAGGGAGGAAAGCTGGAATGTGTGGGCCCCTGTAGGTGTGTGACTGGGGGGTACGTGTGCTTATGCGTGTTACGTGAAATAGACAAGATAGTAACAGACCCTGCCTCAGACATGGCCTGTGACCTGCTGTGCGCTTGAACCTGTTTCTTGAAGGGCTTCCGGCAGGACTCTCTGCAATAGATAAGATCCACTTTGCAGATAAGAAGACTGAGTCTCAGGGAGACTGAGTTACCTGCCCATGTCCTCAGAACACGTTTTCTGGGAGGGCGGACACATGCTGAATTCAGGTCTGTTAGATGCCAGAGCATCTTCTGTTACTCTTCAACCTCTGTAACTTGGCCAGCAATGTCATGAGTCCCTAAGGGCACAGAGCTCCCAGGCTAGGGGGCAGACAGGCAACAGACATGCAGAAGAACCAACTCAGGAATTGGGGTATGAGCTCTGCAAAATGAAATCGGGTGATGTAATAGAGTGAGAACCTCAGGCAACAGGCATGGCCCTGGGAGAGGTGAAGACTCTCCATCCACTCTGAAATCTGAATGCCACAGGAGACAGGGTGGGCCCCCAGGTGGCAGAAACAGCTAGGGCAAAGGCTCCGAGCATTCCAGGATCAGCATATAGTGAGCCAGGGGCGTCACTGGTTTATATCAAAAAGGCCTGGAAAAGGGAAGCATCTTGCTCAAGATCACAGAGGGAACTCCAGCACAGAACTCCGGACCCTGACTCCCAACCAATAGTCTTCCCAGCAATGCCCAGTGTGTTCCAGGTGACCTACCAAGTCCCTAATAAGAGCTTTCCACCGTCTCCCACTGGGCTCTCCCTTGCTCTTGAGGATCTGCCACACAGGCCACCTTTTGGCTCTTGATATGCCCAGGTCTCCGTCCTACCATGAGGCCTCTGCTTATGCTGTTCCCTCTGTCTGGAACACCGTTCCCTGTCATTTTGCTCAGTGCATCTTCAGCTATTCTTCCCTACCACGCATGGTCTGGGTCCAGCAACTTGGTTATTTGTCCTTGTAAAGCTGTCCTCTTGGGAGGCTCTTGCCTGCTGTGGTGCTTTACCATCTCCCTCCCACACTAGCCTAGAGCTGCCAAGGATGTGGAGACAGCAGCTGCTTCCCTTTGCTCCGCCTCAGCACCCGGCACAGGGCCTGCACCCAGTAGGAGCTCAGTGAGCAGCATGCCAGAGAGGCTGGCTTGGGTGGTACCACGGCAGGGGGCCGGGCCTCTCTCTTTTGTGCCCTGCCCGGCATAGGGGTGGGGGGGAAGGGGCGCTTTCCTCAGGCTGAGTTGCTGGGAAGCTGTGGGTGGGAGGTGGCAGACGCCGAAAGCCAGGCATGCTCAGGTTCTCGGAGAAGAAGGGGAGCTGGCGCTGCGGCAGGCATGCGGTTGCCCACGGAGTGAGCAGAGGTTGGTCTGTGGAGGAAGAGCTGGGAAGCCCAGGGTGGCTGCCCCCTACCCCTGCCTGGGCCCCTTGCCAACCCCTTACTCTGTGGATAAGCCTAAGGAGAGGTGTCTGACTTAGAGCTGGAACAGCACCCACTCCGTAGGAAGCAGATCAGGGAGCTCCAGAATCTGGGGAGGGAGTTTCAGGGGTCCCACCTTTGAGGACTTGTCACCTCTATGTCATACCCTGATGAGACCACAGCTGCAGGTGCCCCCAAACTGCCATCTCCAGTCTGGTGCTCTCCCAAGCCTACAGACTCGACTTCTAGGAACCTCTGCCAGGAGCCCTGTGCCAAAGGCCTCAGGGCCAAAGTCACCTCCACCCCACACCTGATTTCTGCTTCCTATTTGCCCCCACAGAGGTTCCAGAGCCCCAGTCCTCACCGTCACCTCTCTCAGCTTCTCCCCTGTCTGTTGATCACAAGGTCCCTCGATCTCTCCCACATCCCATCTCTGGCACATGCCTCCTGCTCTCCCAACAGCCAGCCAGGTCCCGGCTCCCTGGACACGGTCAAAAATGTCACTGCCACCATATCTTCTGCTCCCAAACCTTCAGAGACTCCTTCCTGTCCTACTGCTGTGGTACCAATTCCAAACCCCTCATCGTAACATGCCAGGCCCCTGTTCTCATGCCAGGCCAGCTTTGCCCACTCATGTCTGTGTTCGAGCCATGCTTTGCTGTCTCCCTAACCCATATAGGCATCCTGACCTCCCTGAAGCCTGGACTTCCCCCCTCCATTCCCAGCCTCAGCCTCCTACCCTTCTGCCCTGAGCCCCAGTTCGAATTCCTCCTCCTCCTTGATTCCCCCATCCAGAAGGGTTTATGGGGCTTCCCTGGGGGCCACAGGTGGCCTACAGAGAGCCTGCAGGGTGACATTTCTAGAATCTGCATCTCAAGTCAGAATAAGCTTTCTCTGATGGTGAGACTGGGGTTCCCACAATCATTGTTGTGACAGGCAGTGGGGTGGGGGCCCAAATGATGCTTTTGTGCCACAGAAGGAGCTGATCCTATACAGGCACATTTTCCTGGAGTGGTGATACCCTGTGGGCCCACAGTGTATGCTTCGTCTCCAGTGGTTATGTGAAGGGACAAAGGCTCAGGAAGATAAAGGGGTCCTGGCCTTGCTGCAGGCATCAGCTTGAAGCCAGATTTTCTTCTTCTTTTTCAAGGTTTTCAAAGTGACAGACCTTCAGTCAACTACATGTAACACACAGGATGGAAAGTTCCCCAGGACAGGGGTCCCAGAGGGCAGGGACACTGCTGGAAAAAGGTGGGGATGGGGTGCACTTACTACCTACCCACAAAACAAACACAGCTTGCAAACGGCGGAGCCGGGTTTTTCGCCTCCATGGCCTTCACTGTCCACCACTACTAATGCGATTTTTTTCCTCCTCTTTCTCGAAGGATGAGAAAATACTTGAGAGTTAAATAAAATGAGTTCAACCCCCAGCCACCCTGCCCTCAAAGCCGTGTGACCTCCTGGGTTGAGCCTCAGCTTTCCCCTTTGTACAATGGGCTGAACTGGCCCACCGCCCTGGCTGTGACAGATTTCCCAGGAGACCACACAAATACTGCACTATTTCGGCATTATCGTAAGCGGTTACTGAGCAGGTGCACAAGCAACGTTCTCTGTATTTTCTCTCTCTCATTCTCCCTTTTTCCTTATTGCTCTCTTCATGGCTTTTCTCTCTGTGCCCCTGTCCCCCTGCACCCCCTACCCTCCACACCAGGCCTGGGACCCAGACTGCACACAGACCACCTTTTCCATGCTGAGGCAAGGCTCACAGTCCATGGTCAGCGTTGGAGAGGCCTTCCACTTGGCCAGCCCCACTCCCTGCTTCCTGGGGCGGCCCCAAGGGCTGGGCTCTGCTCCCTGGCTCGGGGAGGGGCGAAGGTCTCCCAGGGAGGTGGGTTGGGCAGGTGGGGCCCTGGAGCCTGTGGAGGAGGGCCAACCAGACGGGCCAGGTGACTCTGGGGTTCTGAGGTGGGTGTCCGGAAAGCGTGTGGTGGCTTGGGGGGGGGGGCACTGTGTCCAGGGGGACAGCTGCGGCCCTGTGACTCTTCTGGGGACAGGGACAAGGGGCATGGCCCTGGTGCACACGGCTTGTGGCAGGTCTGAGTCAAAACACCTAAGGCCGACCCCGGCCGGTCATGCGGAGGGCTGCTCAGTCATCGCCTTATGCTGGCCTGGGTCACCCAGGCAGGCTGGGTGCGGCCCAGTCAGTTGTGACTCAGGTCCCAGCGGCCTTGCCACGCAGCATTGGGTAGGGGCATTGGGCACAGGGTCGCCCCCTCCCCAGCCCCAGCCGCAGCCCCACTTTTCCCCCTTGGCCACCCTGAAGATCCTGCCCCTGTTAGGCACAGTCTGGCCAGGGGCCTGGGGTTCTCTGCCCCTGTTGCACCCAGCCCTTCAGCCAGGGGGTGGGGTGGAAGTGGGGGGAGCCTCAGGGCCACGCGGCACTTGACGGGAAGTCAAGTGGGGGGCAGTGTGAGGAGCTGTCTCCAGAGAAGATTCAGCAAGAGAGGGAAGCAGAGGAGGCCTGGCCCTGAAGTCGATGGTGTCCCATTGAAGACCTGGAAAACACCTGTGAGACTCCAGAGGGTCCTGCGCAAGAACAGACCACGGTAGGCTTCCCTCACAGGGCAGGGCTGGGACCGGGGGAGGGGGGGGGTGGGGGTGGTTAGATGCCAGCACCCAAATCTATCCTCAGCACCAGCAAATCCTCCAGTGTTTGGGGGGGGGGGGGTACCTGGTGTCCCGCACAGTTCTCCGAGCCTCAGTCTTCCCAGCTGTGTAACAGGCGTGGGAAGACATTCCCTGCCCATCTCACCAAAGATGTTGAGGTAAAGTGGATAGATCGGATGCTAGATTCGAAAGTGTTATGGGTCACTAAAGGTTAAAGATCACGGAAGAGTGGAGGAGAGACAACTGGATGGGGAGGCCAGAATCCTGGTTTTATGTGATCCCAGAGGGTCACCTCTCTTCAGGGTATTGATTCCTGGATTCCCAAGGGACCCTCAAGTTCCCTTTACCCCAAAGAAGTAGAGGGTTCTGAGGCCATGGCAGTCTGGTTTTTCCTCAGATGGAGATGTGGCAGGCAGAGGGTCCCTGTCTCTTTAGAAGGGGCTGTGGTGGGTCATGGGGTGGATCCTGCCTGCCTATGTGTTGGGGAGAAGGGCAAAGCGAAGTCCCTCACTGGAGGCTCTGGGGTGTGTCAGTCAAGGTCACGGCTCCTACACTTTTGACCTTGTCAAGCACAGGGCTCGACCACTCTGCTTTGTTCACTCTGTAAGATGGGCCTAATTGTGGAAGCACCAGCTTGGTGAGGAAAAAGGAAAAACACAACTGAAGTCTGTGCAGAGCTCTGCACCAGAGGAGAGGGCACCTTGGCACAAATAACCTGAGAAGGGGCTGGACCCCAATCTTGCCATCAGCAGTTCCTGACTGTGGAGAAGCTTCCGGGATGGCGGGGACATTGTCCCCAGAGCCTGTCCTACGTGAACTAGGTGGTTCTGGGGCCCGAGGTGGGTGGGAAGGGGCGGTGGTGTCCCCAACTCCCTCCTTCCAGATCTCCAGCTGGATCCAGGCCCTCCGCCCCACCCCAGCCCACTGAGTGTGGTCATTGGCGCCCCCTTGCGGCCGGTACTCGGGGCTCTCCTCTTCTCTTCCCCACGTAGGTGCTGGGCCAGGCCAAGGTTCGCCCAGGACCCACAAGCGTGTGTCCTCTTCCCCAGTCTTGGCCAAGGGCCTCTGCTTACCCTCCATTCGGTGCCTCAGGCATCTCCGCCCACTTCCTCAATCCCCCCTCCCAATTACCGCCCTGCCCAGCCCTGGGGGAGGCACCGGAGCGAGAAACGCCATCCCGGGGCTTTGCCAAGGCGGCTGCTGCTGACTGGGCAGTGGGGGGCGCTGCAGCCCGCGGCTTGGAGCGGACCTAAGTGGCTGGGCGGAGGAGAACGCAGGGCTCCGAGTCAGGGACCTAGCTCTCAACCTTGCAGGGCCCAGCTTTCCAGGGCACCTGGAAGACTTTCTCTGTCCTCCACCACCAGACCCCAAAGTCCACATCTTGAAAAGCCGTTTCTGGATCCTTTGAGACTGATGGCCTTCTCTAGAACTGTTTTACAGCTGAGGAAGCTGAGACTCCAAGAAGCTTCCTTCTGGAATTCTCACAACCGAAGGGGACTAAAACTCAGGGTTCCCAACTCTGTCTGAGAGTCCAAGAGAGGCAAACCACACACATGCTGTTGGGGGATGTGCCACTAATTTGCTATGTGGCCTGTGGTCTTGGAAGAGTGACTTCCCTTCTCTGGGTCCCACCTGTGGAAATTTAACAGCTAGTTTAGTATCTATAACTTAGGCCCACCTTCCAGAGGGTGTTGCTACCCTCACCGGTTGACGATGTTCCGTCCCATTTTGTAGATGTTGGAGGTCTGAGAGATGAGGGCCCCTGTCTGAGGGCCACAGGTCTTAAGTGTCAAAGCTATGACTGGACCTGAGGTCTGGCCAGTTGCTGAGCCCACCTAGTTCTCCCCCACCCCTCGGTCTCATCTTCCCAAACTTTTCCCTTTACAAGTGGGGACACCGAGGCCAAGAGAGGCCATGATGGTCTCTAAGTTCCCTCCTCCTCCTCAGACCTCTTGGGAGAAGTGGGCTTTCAGAAGAGAGTCTAAGGATGGGGAACTATAGGCCACCATCCTCCTTCTGTGAGGGTCCCCTGCTGGCCACCTGCTGGCCGGAGTGCACGTGGAAGCTCCTGGCTGCGGAGGGGCTGGCAGGGATACTGGCTCTCCCAACTGCCCACTCTGATCCCAGGGCAGGCCTGGTCCCACCCAGAAAGGGAGGAAACGGAAACAGGGTCCTGGGGTGGGGCTGGGGTGGAAGGGGCCCTGCTGGGCAGGAGATCAGAGCAGGATTGTGTCATGGAGTCCTGTGGCTGATAAGCAGCTGAGTGACCGGCCCAAGCAGAAGGAGGGGCTCCCTCGAGACGACACATCCCAGGGACCCCCATGGCCCCTGTGGCCAGTGGGCCCTGCCCGGCTTGCGGGCCACACCTGCCATCCTGGGTCCTGTTGTGGGGAGGCTGTGGGGGTGTGGGGGAGAACCGGCTCCATCACACTCTGTGTGGCCTTGGGCAAACATTCAGCTCTCTGAGCCTCAGTTTCCATATCTGTGAAACAGGATTAAAATGCCTCCTTTGGAGGTGCCGACTAGGACTGAAGTTAATAGGGGGCTTTAGGAAGCACTTTGTAATGCTTGCTTTGGGGGATGTTAATTGAGACAGAGGCCCACGGTGGCCTTTGGGGTTTGAAGTGTGCCAGCCATGTGCCCCAGAAAGGGTGGGAAGCAGGGCTGGAGTGGCCCACAGGTGCAGGGTTTGTGGGAGACAGGCATCATATCCAGATTGCCTGAGGGAGGCAGGGGGAGGCCTGGCCTTCTCCTTGCTCCCCAGGAGCTGCTCCCCTACCTGGTCCTGTCCCTCCCCTGACTTCAGGGAACTCATCTTTTCTTCTCTTCCCAGGGAAGAGAATGGTCCAACCCTGACTGGGCCTCGTTCCCTCCATCATCCCCACCCACTGGGAGGGGGCCACTCTGCTCTTTCCATCTTATCACCTCCCACCCACCGTCCTCAGAACATTTCCTCAATCCCTGCAGGCACTGAGGGACAGTTTGGAGAGAGGGCCTGACTGCCTCCCTGACATCATCTCTGGGGTCGGGTTGGGTGGCTCCAGTGAGCTTGACTCGGGAGGGAGCCTGGGCCCCACCTCTGGCTGGCCAGTTTCAGGCTGAATGGGTCCACAGGGCTGCTTCCTGTTCTGTTTATTGCCTCTGAGTTCAGGAAATCATTGAGTGAAACATCCTCCTCCCCCCACCCTCCCCCACCCCCCCCCACCCCTGGCCCTATGATTATTTAATAGGAGCCGAGCTGTGGTCTCTCTCTTTTGGAAAATCCAGTGGGAGAAGGAAGCTGTCAGCTCTACTCTGACATCAGCTTTGTCCCTGTGCCAAGAGTCAGGGTGGCCAGGGCAGGGGGGGCCTGGGGCAGGGTGGGGAGGAAACCAGCTGCTGGTGGCCCCCGTGACGTGAGGCTGCCACACGGTTCCCAGGGGCGGGAGCTGGAGGGTGAGGGGTAGGGATTTTGGAGACACACTCAGGACACACACACACATACACACACACACACATGGTCATGCCTCCCCGCTTGTGACAGAGACCCCCTGCCACGCACAGACTCACACAGACACAAGGTCAGATGCATACGTGTACAGGATTCACGCACACAGTCACTTACACATCCACACAGTTACACAGAGGACTCACAAGGTCAGCTGGAGATGTGCATGCTTCAGCTCTCTCCCACAAGCAAACAGACCAGCACAGGCACACGCATGCACATTTATAGGGTCAGACATGGCTGAACACAGATGTGCAGACACACAAAGGCCCTTGCTACACTCACGTTGGAGAGCCCATTCAGACCCAGACAGACAGACCCATGGGATGCCCGGCAGGCACTCCCAGACACGGATTTAGCCTCTGGGTTGTAGGCTACCCTGCTCCAGCCACCGCCTTTGGTGAGGATGAAGGGCTCCTGTGGATGAGTGAGGAAAGGCCCATGACTGTCCTCACCCCACCCAGGTGGGGCAGGTTGGGGTGGGGAGCTGGGGGTCTGAGGCTACGGAAGGGAGTGGACAGTGGGAGGTTGGGGACCAGGAGGGCCTTTGTCCCACACAAGGTGATGACAGGCCTCCACCCCACACCAGGAGCACCCGCCCCACCCCGCCCCGCCCCACCTGCAGCGCTTCCCGTCCATTCCTGAGCTGGAAGGGATGGCGGATGACATAGAAGTCATGAGTCCCATGCTGCCAACCGCTGAGCGACCTTGAGCAAGTCACTCCTCAGCCCCTCAGGGCCTGGCTTTCATCATCGATACCAGTGGCTTACAAACGTTGTTGACCGCGACCCACAGTTACAAACACATTGCACCTTGCAACCAGAAGATGATGCGCACGCTGACACATACAGAAAACGGGGAAAAAAAGTTTTGTGGAACGGTGCTTGCCCTCGCTCAGGGCGATGCCCGGTGATTTTGCCATTCCATTTCCGTTTTGAAAGCGCTGCGGCAAGCCTTCCAAATTGAATCCATGGGCTGCTAAGAGGCCACTGAAACCTATAGCATGATAGAAAGTATTGCTCTCGACATGTTCCTGCTACAGTCTCGAGCTAGTTGCAGACTCAGGGAGAGCCCGGAGGAGGGCAAAGTGTTTACAGAGGGTATGCTGAAGAATGAAGAGAGAGGTGAGCAACCCATTCTAAAGATGGAGATGCTGAGGGCAGACCCCGGAGTGGAACCAGACTTCCTGCAACAACATGGGCCTTGGAGGCAGGCTCCTGACCCTGCTGGTGATGGGATCAGGGCTCTGTGGGCTGCTGCTTCCCTTGCAACTTTTATCAGAATTGAAGAAAAAATGCAGTCACTCTGATTCACCTCCAGGGGGGTGATTCCTGACGCAGAACCAGTCGGGAAATGTCCGGATGATGATGGGGGCAGTTGGAAGCAGGCCAGGATGGCTTCGGGCCTGTGCTTGGCCCTGAGGGGTATAGTTGGTCCCTGCCAGAGATGTGATGGGGTGAGGGTGAGAAAGAGCAGACTATATGCCCAGAGCCTGGGCCTCAAGAGTCCTAACAACAGCTGGGCTCTCTAGAATGCTGAGGTGGGAAGTATTACTTATTCCCCTGCTGAGGTTCTGGAAAGCTGCCTGTCCCCCCAGGACCCATGCCATGCTCTGTGTACTGACCCAGGGGCCCTCTCTGGCCTAACTCTCTGACCCAAACCCCTGACTCAAGCTGGGGTTTGAGCCCCTCCTGTGACCACTCAGATCTCTGGTTAGAATGACCGTCACGTGTTAGGCACTTTATCTGTGTTTCCCACTTAACATCCTCACGACAGCATTATAGGATTCCCTACTTCCAGAGGGAAAATCACGGCTCAGAGAAAGGAAGCCGGTTGCCCCAGGTCACACAGCTGGTAGGTGGTGTGGGTAGGATTTGAACCCAGGTTCGCCTGGCTCTAAGCCACACCTTTACCCATGGGCACCACCACCAGCGTAGTCCTGGCTGTCCCGAGCTTGACTTGCAAGACGGAGCCCTGGGCCACAGGAAAGTCCACAAGGGCATGTGGATGGTTTCGTGGTACTGCGGGCTGCCGGCTGGGGCCACAGGTGTAGCTACACTTTCACTTCTCAAGTGTTGAATAATGAGGTGCTTTTCCCTTTTTGGACAGGACACCCAACTTCCAGCGCTGTGCCAGGAATTCCTGAGCTGCTCCTGTCTACTCTGGCTGCCCCTCACTTGCCCTAGTCCTGGACCACAGCCTCTGACCCCCACCTTCCTCCCCGGGGCCCATCTGACTCCCCTGAGCTCATTTCCCAAATGGGAACATCAAGGCACGGGGCTGGGCAAAGCTGGTGGCTAAGAGCAGCTGCTGGTTGGTTTTTCAGAGAACTGAGATCTTAGCTGGGCACAGGGGAGGGGATGGTGAAGGAAGGAGGGGGCTGGCCTGGGCAGTGGGGGTTGCCCGGAGCACTGTTTCTGGGTCACTGGTCTTGGGGAATTCCCCGATGCCCAGAGAGCTGCTTACCTGGTGAGTAACCGCTACTGGCTGCCCACACAGGATGCCTGACTGTGAGGGTACCTCCCAGCCACCCCCCTGCCGATGGCCACTGCCACACTGCCCTCTCCCCTGAGTGCCCCGAGGCCCAGGAAAGAGACAGACAGACAGGCAGGGGGCTGGCCCCCGCCCCCGCATCCCCCCCTGGGGCTCCGCAGGGGGCGGCTGGTGATTCAAGCCCCTCTGAGCTGAGCTATGTCTCCTTCCTTCTCAGATGGGGCCTGGGGGTGAATCAGTTCCTGGGGGCGGTGAGCCCGGGGTCAGCTGCTGTCCTCAGCTCAGGCCTGGGGTGGGGGTGGTCAGGGGCCAGGAGGGGACAAGGGGGGAGTGAGCGGACTGCCATGCCATCCCCCCCCATGTAAGCTGTCTGATCTCCCCGGGGTGTCCCTCAAGGGTCTGTAAGGGTGTCCTGCCTCCATTATCCTCTCAGCTTTTCTCCCTCAGCCCTGGAGTGTGCCCATTTTCCTCATTTGTAAAATGGGGACAAAACCCCCTACCTCATGGGTGAGGTAAGGATCCTCACCTGGTAGGAATCAATGCTGACGTATAGAGGGCTTGCTGGGTGCCCAGAACTGTGCTGAGCCCTGACACCTCACGGCGAACCCACAGTGTAGGTACCATTATTCCCATTTTATTGATGGAGAAACTGAGGCCCCAGGGTGCTCACTTCTCCAAAGTCACCCAGCTCATAACTGGCAAAGCCAAACCTCCAACCTGGCTCTGACTGAGGCCAAAGTCCACGCTTCAAACCACGAAGCTCCACAACGTCTCTCCACGAGACATTTGGCACAGAGAGCTTTTGGAAATTGTGAAATGCATTTAAAAGCTACTTAGCATCTATTCTGGTGTAACCCTAAGCCAGATGCTGTCAAGAGTACAAATGAGTACCAGACCCCATCCAAGCCCTCGAAGAGCAAGGAATAAGACTTGTCTCCACTTGAAAGGAGAGCAGGCAGGATGAGGCAGACTCGAGCCGGTCTGGGCCGTGTGCAGGGGAGACATCCTGGAAGAAGTGGCCTATGTGTTCCTCATCAACCTTTGCTTTCCTCAGAGTGGGAGGTGCTTCTGGCATCACCGTGGCCTGCAAGCCAGAGACCTGGGTTCCAGACCCTGCTGTATTGTCTCTGCATGGCCCTGGGCAAGTGCCTTGACTTCTCCAAGCCTCAGTTTCCCCATCTGAAAAATAAAACACTTGTGACTTTCTAGGAGAGGCTTATGGATGGAGGGTAAGAATCAGCAGAAAAGGAGGCCTGGATGGCCACATGCAGCAGACTGTGTTGGACAGAAAGAGACCTGAGGGGCCCAGGGAAGGTAGACACATGGGCTTACTTCCTGGAGAGGAGATGAGCAAGTGGCTGGCACAGCCACCTGCAGACAGCACCCTGGGGCCTTGACCTGGCAGTGCCCTGCCCAGGCGGAGAAGGGGTCCCATGTGGACCCTTCCTGTCCCCCTCACTCTGAGGCAGGTCAAATCCCCAGCAGGCCAGGGTGCAGGAGCAGGACAGGCTGGGGATGAAGTCACAGCTGGAAGGGGCTGAGCTGGGGCTGCCACTCCAGGGTGGGGCCTGGGGTCACGACCCTGGGAGCATGCAGCCAAGAAGGGAGGATGCCTTCCGTGAGGAAGCCGAGGGGAAAACACACACACACACACACACACACACACACACAGTGTAGAGAGGGAGGGAAGAAAACAAACTCCAGGAGACCAAAGCTGGCCTGGAGCGCGGTCTGGGCGGCCGATTCCTGGGGACCGAGGCCACGTTGCAGGCAGCTCACAGCCTGGCGGCTCCAAGACCCTGCCCAAGCTTCCCCCCAGAGGCCGGTGCAGGTGGTGCCTGGACATGGACAGGAAAGGGAGGCTGGGCCTGGGGTGCCAAGGGGCCCACAGCTCTTGGGGAGCATGGACCAAGTCAGGTACCGTGAGAGGGGAAACTGAGGCATGGGAAGGGAGCCGGTTGGGGAGGGAGTTAAATATCTTCTAGACTCTGCCCCCACTTCCTGTTTCCTGTGGGGTGGGGCTGAGATTACATGGTGACTGGGGGTGGATTGTCGGGCTGGCGCGGGACCTGGGGAGCCAGAAGACAGTACGAGGACCCGGACACTCAGAAGGATGCAGGGAAGAGACAGGGGCAGGAGAGTGGCAGCACAGGGTCGCAGCCTCTAGGAAAATCAGGGCACCTAGTGAGAGTCTCAGGTAGGGGAACAAGGGGATCCATAGATGGGGCCACGGTGGGGCCTTGGTCAAATGGATTTGGGGTCCACATCAGAAGCACCAGGCTGAGTCAGGTGACAGGGGTCCAGGAGATGTGGCTTTAGGACTGGAGGCTGATGCAGTGTTCATGTTGATGTGCTCTGTGTTCATGTCAGGCCCTCATGCGGGAGAGTAGAGGAGTGCCGTTGGGGTCGTCCGAGCTAGGCTGGGGTAGGTGGGCCTCCTGGGGGCCTATGCCCACCCCACAGTAGGTGCATGGGAGGAGCAAGTGCCAGGTGGGGTCTTCTATGGCCCTCCAAGGAAGAGACCAGGGGGAAGGTAGGGAAGAGGAAGGAGAGCCAGTCTGGACTCTACCAGCCTCCTTCCTGCTGGGAAGTGCCAGCTGGGATGGGCAGTTTTATCACCCCACATCCCAGGCCCTGCTGGGAGAGCATGAGGGAAGTGAGCCTGGAGAGGGCAGGGTGTGTGTGGGGGCAGGGGGACCGACTGCAGCAGGCACGAGGGCTCGTCCTGGCATGATGAGGGAGGAACGCGTGGCTGGGCAGGTCCGGGATGTGGCAAGAGGCAGGAGCTGGGGGCATGCATGGGGGATGGGTGAGGGGGTGAGTACAGGGTGTTGGGGGTCAGGGAAAAGCTGTGCGTCTCCCTGGTCTTGGAAAACCAACTCTCCCACGTTGTTTTCTGGTTGGGGTCAGGCCGGCCCTAGGGGAATGAGACATCTCCTGGGACAAAGGGTGCCCCTGACAACTTGGGGGGACAGTGTGGTGCCAGATATGTGTTCTCTGGCCAGCATTCACTCATATCATTTTTTGGAAATGCTTTTTGCAGGGAGCTGTCCATGTGCTCATTTTACCCTGGTCCCCACCATTCCTTCCTGCCTCTCCTCACTCATTTACAAATCTAACTGGCCATGATAGACACCAGAATTTGTGACCCTGCCTTACAGACACCTTAGAGGCACCTTTTGAGGGCCACCATTATTCTCTGAGGCTGAGCCCCAAGGGGCTTCCAAGGCAGGTTTTGAGGGGCAAGCTATTTCTCTCGTCCCCGGCCAGCCCTCAGCATCCTGAGGAAGAAACCTGGGTCTCTGCTTCAGGTGTCCCTCCAGAATGGAAACACTGGACCACCTTCCCCTGAAGGGCAAGCTGGGGTTGCAGAGTTTAGGTAAACCCCGGACACACAACACCTTCCCAGAAGTTTCTCAGGCTGTCCCCAAGGAACTACTAAGTCACAGCAACCTCTCCCCTCCCCATCTTCCCAGCCCCTGCCCAGCCTCACAGGCACCTGCGGTCAGCAATGCAGGCTTGCTGATGGTGGTCAGGAGGTCCTACCCTGTGGAAATCTGGGCAACCTGTTGCCTTTGGAGCCCCATTTTGCCCAGTGGCAATGGGCAGGTTGGAGGAGGCTACCTCTGAGGTGCCCACGTTCAGTTCTGCTTTATTACTGTCTAAAGTCCAAGCAGGGCCCCAGCCCCTCTTCCTGGAGCCTCCTTCTCAGCCAAGCCCCAGCCTGCCTCCTCCCCACTGCCCCCAAAATCCCTTGATCAGGGGGCCACAGGTGCCAGCCTCCATCTGCTTGCCTATGGTCAAGCCACCTCCCCAAACCCAGGTGAGTCAGGGCTGTCTGGAGCACCTACAGCCACGGGGACCCCGATGACTCGGCCTGGGAACCCTCCTTGCCCTCTCCAACTTCAAACAACTCCTAGGGCGAGCCATTCAGGAAAACCACAGGCTGTTTTGTAGAAGAGTTCATTATCATTATAATTTTATCAATCAAATTCTTAGAAGAGGGAAAAAGTCTGCTCTCTCCACCCTCCCCCTTCACTCCCCCCCCCCTCAACTCTCACTTTCTTCCATTCATAATTTCCTATGATGCACCTCAAACAACTTCCTGGACGGGGATCCCTGCTAAATATAGCTGTTTCTCTCTCTGTCTTACAACACAGGCTCCAGTATATAAATCAGGCAAATTCCCCGTTGAGCATGAATCTCTGAAAACTGCCGGCATCTAAGGTCTCCTCCAAGGCCCTCTGGAGTCCAGCCCATAATGAAGGTCTTGGCGGCAGGTAAATCCACCCGCCCCGCACCGGCTTCCGCGCCCCACTGCCGGTGCTGCGGCAGCTTGGGGCACTTGGCGATCGCGAACGGGACACCCACCCGCCTCAGACACACGGGCTCGGGGCACCCGTGCAACCGGCCTGGGCTGCCGGAGGCGCTGGGTGGCGGCCGGGAGCGAGCGCAGACACATGGTCCCGGCACCGCGCGCCCAGCCTGCCCGGGGGCCAGCAGGTTGGCGGGCAACGGAGGGGGCTGCCGAAGCCTTCCTCCTGCTCCTCCTCCACCTCCTCCGCTTCCTCCTCCTCCTCCTCCTCCTCCTTGTTCCTGCCACTCTCCCTTGCTGCTCTTCCCGCTCCGCTTTCTCCCGATTCACCCTCCCTCTTTCTTTCTTTCTGTCTTTCCGCTTTCTCTTTTCCAACCGCGTCCCGGGCTGCTCCCAGGGAGGGGCACCGGCCGCCGAGCAGCTTGCAAACTCCGGCAGGGACGGAAGCAGGTGCCGCCTCCATCTGCTAGTGCCTGGAAAGCTGTGGTCTTTGCTAGGTGAGCCGGGGGTGTGGGGGGCCCCCGACCATCCCGGGGGCCTCAGAGCTGCCTGGGGATGTTGGGAGGAACAGGGGACCCAGGAGAAGTGAACTTGAGGCTGCCACTGTCCCAGCAGGGGAGATCCCTGAGGCGCTCCAGCACCCCCCTTCACCCCAGCCTCACCGGTTCTCCAGCCTCACTGGTCTGCAGACCCCCAGCTCCTGCTGGTGGGCCACCAGGAGAAGCCCCTCGGAAGGGACCTGAGAGTAAATAGGGGAAGCAGGCGCCTTGGGAGGGAGGGGCGACCCAGGACAGGCCCGGACAGCTCCCAGCTCTCCTGTCACCTTTCACTTTCCTTCCTCCTCCGCCAACCTGGCTGCCTGTGACCTTTTCCCTTTTCTCTTTTCTGGTTGCACCATTTCCTTTGCCTCCCTAAGGCTCTGAGGGCCTGTGGGACCCCAGGATTTTCCTTGTCCTAACCCAGGGCCTGGGACAAGAGGGGATGGCATGGAGTCAGGAGCTGTGCAGAGCAGGTGCCGGGGTTGTGGGGGGGGGGGGGGGGACAAGAAATTCTGAATGATGATTCGGGGTTGGAGAGGGGGCAGAATTGCAGAATTGGGGTGGGGTTGAAGGTCCTAGATAGGCGAGTGGCCACATTTGGAGAAGGAAAGCTATAGAAGAGATGGGGGAGGGTGGCAGGCAAAATTAGGGGACAAATGACCCTGGAAGTCAGAATCAAATGACAGGTTTAAAGGATAGAAGAGTGTCAACAGAAAATCCACCCCCTCCCCCACCAGGGTCCCAAGGGGTCCCCATCTGGGAGACGTGGCCCGCAGTGGGTCAGTGAGCATGAAACAATGTGCAGGAATCTGGACCATCCTTCGAGGTGGGAAGATAGGGGCCTCTCTTTTTCTTGAGACTCGCTGGGCCTGGGGCATGGTCCCTTCCACCCAGAGGGGCAGGAGGCCTCAGGGGAAAGGGCTGGGTGGTTGGTGTCACCCTGAACCCAGCTCCCCGCTGGTGGGAACAGCTCGTGTCCTCTCAGGCAAGAGAAGGGAAAACTGGGAAAGTGGAGGGAAGCAGAGCTAGAGAGAGAGAGACATAGAAACAGATGCAGTGACCTCATGAAAACCAGAAGCAACCAGGGGAAGATAGAGCCGGAGGGGGAGCCAGGGCACTGGTGTCCCTGGGGAGATGAGGCGCATCTTCTGCCATGAGCCCCCTTGCCCGCCCCCTACCCCCTGCTCATGGCTCCTTCCTGCCTATTCCCAGGAGTCGTGCCCCTGCTGCTGGTTCTGCACTGGAAACATGGGGCGGGGAGCCCCCTTCCTATCACCCCTGTCAACGCCACCTGTGCCACACGCCACCCATGTCACAGCAACCTCATGAACCAGATCAGGAACCAACTGGCGCAGCTCAATGGCAGTGCCAATGCCCTCTTTATTCTCTATGTAAGTCCCCCTTCCAGGTCCTGAGAGAGGAGGGAGGGAGGGGGGAGGGACGCTGCACTGACCTGGGCTGTCGGGGCTGGTCAGGGAAGAGAGCTTTTGGAGCTGGAAGGAGAGAATGGGGAAAGGGCTTGGTTCAACCACATGTGGACTCCCACAGCTTCTGAGCCCCCCACCCCTCCCTCAACCCAGGCTCTGAGACTGGAAGCCACTTTCCCAAGGTGCCCAGTTCATCCTGGGCAGAGCCGGGGGAGAAGGGAGAGGTCGGGCACTGATGGTCTAGGGACTCCTCCCCCACATGGAGCAGAAGGCCGATGAGAGACAGAGAGGAAGTAGGGGGGCCAGAGAGATGCTTTTGGGAAAGTGGGCTGCGGGTGTCTGGAGGCGCAAAGCCGCCGAGGAAGAAGAGGAGGACGGTGGGTTGAAAGAGCAAGTGTGCGTGGTGTGCCCACAAGAAGTGGGACGTGGTGTTTCCCTTCAGTCCCCTGATGCTCTTGCTGCTGGTGTGGCCCTTGATTCTTTACCAAGTGTGTTCACACCACGATTATTCTGGGCTCTCATAACAATCCCAAGATGCCTACGGGGCAAGTAGTCAGCTCTCTGTGCCAGAGGTGGGAAACTGAGACCCAAGAGCTCACCCAGAGGCTTGGTGGCCAGGCTGAAATACGCGTCCCTGACCCCCACATCACCTCCCCTCTCCCTCTCTGCTCCTCAGTACACGGCCCAGGGGGAGCCGTTCCCCAACAACCTGGACAAACTGTGCGGCCCCAACGTGACGGACTTCCCGCCATTCCATGCCAACGGCACAGAGAAGACCCGGTTAGTGGAGCTGTACCGCATCATCGCTTACCTTGGTGCCTCCCTGGGCAACATCACCCGGGACCAGAAGGTCCTCAATCCCAATGCCCTCAGCCTCCACAGCAAGCTGAACGCCACTGCAGACATCATGCGGGGCCTCCTCAGCAACGTGCTCTGCCGCCTGTGTAACAAGTATCATGTGGCCCACGTGGACGTGGCCTATGGCCCTGACACCTCAGGCAAGGACGTCTTTCAGAAGAAGAAGCTGGGCTGTCAGCTCCTGGGGAAGTATAAACAGGTCATTGCTGTGGTGGCCCAGGCCTTCTAGACAGGAGGTCTTGAAGCATGCAGTGAGTGACCTGAGATCTTAGGCTCAGGCAGCTCTCAAACTGTGCCCAGGGCCCAGAGCATCACCAGACCCAAGTGGGGACTGCTGGCAGACCCCGAGGGGTTTCTGGCCAGTCCATTCCCCTCTAGGTGGGCTGTGATGAAGCCGAGCAGAATCAAAACACCCAAAGGCAGGGCCTATCTACAGCGCCAATTAGAAGAAGGCACCCCTTCCTCTGGGAGACTGCAGCCAGGCACTAGGGTGTCGGGCTGGTCAGGGGATTATGGGCTGGACCTCTGTCCCCACTTGTCCCCTTGGCCAGGGACTTTGTGAGAAAACTGTACAAGTTGTCCATGGTGACCCTGACCATGGGGCAAGACAGCAGGGGTCAGGGGACTCTCCCAGCCCCGCAGAATGACTGCCATTGGTGCCTTTGCTGCCCCTTAATGTAGGTTTTGGAAGGTTTGACTGGGCTTGGGCAGGCCAGAGGAACTGGGGTCCTGAGGACTCCTTGGCCCCTACAAGTATAGCGAGAGGAAGTTAGAGAAGGGAGTTCTGGTTTGAGATGCTCCTTCTCTTGAGCATGATTGGAGAGCTCAGGCCTAGGGACTGGACTATGAGGCAGAAAGTTCCAGAATGAGCTCGCTGGCATTCAGGCTCCTAGGGAGGCAGAGAGGCCACCTTCGGGCCTGGGAAGGAAGAGAGGTCCGGAAAGCTTTGACAAGCTCTCCCTCTTGCCCGCAGGCTTTCCTGAAGCCTGGGATGGCCAGGGTCTGGTGGCTGGACCTGGAGGTAGGGTTTGTGGAGGTGGGCAGGTGGCAAAGTCAGCTGAGGAGGTTCTGAGGGGACCCAGATTCTTCCTTCTGGGCAATGGTCTATAAGGGATGGGAAGGACTAGGTAGTTAAGAGTGGCAGCTCACATCTGGGACCCAGGGAGGCCCTGTGAGGTCACACAAAGGTACTTGAGGGGGCCCAGAGGTCATCTCTGGTTCCTAGGGCAAGGGAACAGCAAAACCTGAGGTCAGGGTCTCAGAGAAGCCTGAGAGCCAAGAGTGCTGTGTGTCTGACCCAGCATGATTGTCTATTTATTATGATGTCCTATTTATATTAACTTATTGGTGCTTTAAATGGCAAAGTTAATTCCCCTTTCCCTGCTTCCTACCCAACAGAAATAATATGATGGCTCCTATAGGAGCCAGGGCCAGGCCTTAGCAGGGACTGGTCCAGAAGTCAAGGATGTTACAAGTGGAATAAGCCTTACGGGTGAAGCTCAGAGGAGGGTCAGGATCTGAGAAAACTGGTCAGCCTTGGTGGGGGAGGGGAGCAGGGGACCCAGCTCCATACCCCATCCCAAATGTGACTTGCTCTGGGGGTATCAGGGTCCTGGCTGTAAGGCAGGCCGGGCCAGTTTGTGGAGTGGCCAGGGGCCTTCCACAGGGCTGCCATGTTGGTTGGCTCCAGGGGGCTCATTCAACACTGTGTTTTCTGGCACCTCCTGGAATTGTGATCGGGGCAACATTCGTCGTTGAAATGGTGCTCCTAGAGCACTGGGTAAGGCATTCCTGGTGGCCTGCTCTGCTGCTCTTTCCTTGTCTCCAAGCTGCCTCTAAGCCAGCAGTTGAGGGGCTCTGGAACATCCACATGCAGTGCCCAGCATGCTTGCACACAGTGGGGAAGCTCCTTCTCGGGTGGCCCAAACACCCACAAAGGACGAGAGGGCCTGGCTGGACCTTGGGAAGCTGGGGTGGTGCAGGGAGGAGCTCCCTGCTCCAGAGAGGAGAACAGGGAGGCCCTGGGCCGAGGACCAGGAAGCTGTGGTCCCTGCTGCCCCACCTCCCCCCACGCCCCCACCCATGTCTGGGCTCCCAGGCAGGGAATCCGATCCTTTCCTTTGTGCTGGGGCCAGGCTAGTGGAGAAACGCCCTCCAGTCTGGGAGCAAGGGAGGGGGTGCAGAGCTGGGGCAGCTGCTAAAAGCAGCATTCTGGCTTCTTCTCAAACCCTAAGCTGGTGGCGGTCCTAGTGGTTCAGCCAATGTGATTATGGTACTTTGCACTCACTTTGCACCTCTCTGTCTTCTCTGAGCACTTTACCCATGCACACCAGGTGGCAGGTGGTGAGGCAGCAGGCGGGTCCTGACTCCTGGGGCAGGGGGCAAGGCAGGGGTGCAGAGTTGGGAGTTGTCCGTCCCATTGGCAAGGCTATTTTGTGGCGGGTGGCAGAGGAGACCACGAACCTCTTTCTGAGGCTGTCTTCATCTGGGTCACACTCACCCTCATCCAGTGTCTGAGCCTGCTGCCCTCCCTGCTCTTTGGTGAACACGGCTCAGAAGGCTTGGGGCCAGCTGAGTCCTTAATCATCCCATCACCTTGAGTACACCGACTCCCAGTGCTGAGCCCACCTGGGCAGCCTCTGAGGCCCAGGGACCAAGGGGACCTCCTTCCCTGAGCCCAACACGGACCCTCTGCCTCCCTCTTCCTGCCTCTGCCCTTCCTGCCCCTATTTCCTGCCCTGCCCCTCAGCCCCCATCCTCAGCTCTCTTTCTAGAACCAATCCAGAAGACCACTTTGCACAGCATCCTGGAATTATGGAGCTTCTGTGTGGAAAAAGCTTTGCAGGGCAGGAAGCTGCCCTTTTCCTCGTTTTTCATCTGCTGGTGTGGACCCACACCTGCATCCTGGGTCAAGAGGAGAAGGGAGAGGCTGTCAGCAGAGGAGGGGGTAGGACAGTCATTTTGTAATTTATGGACAAAGGAATATTGGGGACTTTATTTATTTAAAAACATTTTAAACAAAAAGAGCACCGCTGGTTTATTTGTCTCTCCTCTTCCTCTCCTTGCCCCTCTTTGGGGACTCCCCCAACTCCTTCCTCCTGAAGCAATCCCACCCCACCTTGCTGACTTTCCAGAATAGACACAGCATGTGGGGTTGGAGGCTGGAATCAAGTGAGAATTTCCCTTCAGATGGTACAGAGGTCCTTTTAGATCACCCCCACCCCCCCACCTCGATTCCAGTACCTGGACATCTCTCCCATTCGCACTGCTGGCTCCGTTTGTCCCTCCGTGTTTCCCTCCTTCCTTTCTACTGGACAGGACTTGGCCTTGCGGGACAAATTCCTCTTTGATGAATGTACCCTGTGGGAATGTTTCATACTGACAGATTATTTTTATTTATTCAATGTCATATTTAAAATATTTATTTTTTATACTGAAGGAATACTTTTTTTTTTTTAAGAAAAAAGAGAAATTAATAAAGAATCTGCTCTTGGCAAGCTCTCCAGACTGTATTGATGTGGGAAGATGGGGCTGGAGGGGCCGAGACTGTCTCTCCACCCAAGTGAGTGGAGTTCTGCTCGACAAAGGGCAGGTGGTTGGGAAGAGGGGGGCACTTCCACCGGGCAAGGGTGCTGGCATGGGTGCATGGGGGTGGTGGGCAGAACAGGCACAGGTGGAACAAGGTGGGTGGGTTCCAGACCCTGAAGTGTTGCCCAGAAAGGCCCCAGCCCTCTCACTGTAGCCCCATGAGTCTCTAAGAGCCATTTAACAGAGGGAGAAACTGAGGCTCAGACAGATAAAGCCACTTGCCAGGGGTCCTATTGGCAGAGTGTTTAGCACCACCCCTGAGCTCCAAATCTCATGCTCTTTCTGCTACATGGAACTTCAGGGATCTAGAAAATTCCAGCTGCTGTCCTCAAGGAATGGCCCAGTGACCGTCCAAGGGGAGCTAAAGGGCGTAGGCATGAATGACTTTGGAGCAGGAAATCTAAGTAAGGGTCCTGTCCAGAATTGTGCAGGATGCTGGGGCTGGGACGGGGGTTTTCTGTCCGGCTCTTCTAGGCCTAAGCAGCCCTCCCATAATGAACGCTGCTGTCCTGTCCCTCTGTCTGTTTCACATGTGGGGACCTCCTTCCACTGCAACCTTCTTCCTAGCCTCCTGGAACTCCTTCCTTGGGGAATAAGGGAGGTTGGGACCAGATAGCCATAGACATAGAGGCTCTGGGGTTTGGGTCTTGGGGCTCCCCCAGCTGAGATTCATTTGAGGATCCGGGCAGTTTTTCTGAGAGTCACCTGCTTGCTCTTTCATGAGCGTTTATAAGCGTCAGGTCCTGTGTTGGGTTCCAAAGGTGAATAGGATACAGTCCAGGCCTTCTTGAAGCTCAAGGGCCAGTGGGGACAATGACTGAGCACATCCGGGAGGATGTGAGTGATGAAAGAGGCACATAGAAGGTGCCAGAGGCCAAGGTGGAGAGAGCACTCACTGCACTGGGTGTCAGCAGGGGGCTCAGTCGGTGGTCCTCCCTGCTGTCTGTGCAATGAAGGGCCTTGACCCACGACACTGGGCTACGTTGGCCTCACCTGAGAGCTGATCAGGAATGCAGAATCTTGCTTCCACCCCCACCCCAGACCTGCTGAATAGGAATCTGCCTTTTAACAAGATCCCAGGGGATTTGTGTGGCTATCCAAGTCTGAGAAAGGCCACCTTGCAGTCCTTCCTTTTCTCACTCCTCCTGAGTCTATGAAGATGCCAAGTGTAAATCGTCAAGGGCGGCACAGGCAGTGGCTCGGGAGGGGGAGTCTGCCTGGTCCCTGGGGCCTGACCCACAGCTATTTGGGTCTCTTCCTCCCCAAGTCCAGCCGGTGACGGCCCCTCCCAGCGGGCTGGATCCCATGGTCAGGCTACTCCCCAGCAGCACTGCCCTCCTTCCCCTTCTCTCCTGGGAGACAAGGTTGTAGCTTTTCAAAAGAAATCTTTACTAGGAAACAAGAGGAAAACAAAACAAGCACCGAGGCACAGAAATGAGGGAAGTACAGGGATGTCACATCCTGTCTGCTGTGCTGTGGGGCCAGCCAGGTGCCTGGGCCCCTAGGTATTTCCCTCACCTCTGAGGCAGGGGAGTTCGGAACTCTGGGTCCCTGAGGAGAGGACAGGTGTTCTGTGCTTTGCCCTGCCCTGGCCAGACAGAACAAAGGACTGTTGATTGGTTATTGGATTACTGTCCCAATAAGAGGTGAAAACAATCAGTTGGTGGGAGGAAGGGAGGCCTTTGTTCGGCCTGGAAAGCCCTGCCCTTGAGGCCTGGGTCCTCAGCGGCTCTGCCACGTGCAGTCCTGTGACCCTCCCGGGTGAGCTCAGCTCTCTTATCAGTGAAACTGCAAGAGGAATCGGTGATGAATGCTGTTCTGTCTGCTTCGAAGGGCTGCCAAAGGGATCCCATGAGCAGGGAGATGGAAACACTGTGGGAATCAGGACCGGCTAGGTGGAGTTGGAGGAAGCAGAATGAATTAGGCACAGGCGCTCTCTCTGAAGGGGAAGGGGTCCTTTCCCCCATGAATGCAGAAGGCAGAATCTGACAGCTCGGAGGCCAGGCGGCCAGAGGCCGGGCTGATGGGAAAGGAGGCAAGCCAAGTGGACAACCTTCCAGCTGATGGGTCCTCTGACGGTGGCCTAAGCCCCAGGCTTGGAGGAGACCGGCACACAGGGGCCTCTGACCCCAGGGATGCACTGGAGCCAGGGGCAGCCCAGATACCCAGCTGAGCCTTCTTCCATCCTGGCTTTCAGGGGGTCAACAGAACAGGGGAACTCCCATCCCAACAGGACGATCACCAACAGCTATCCCCCTGGACACACCAGCTCACAGGCTCCATGATGGTCCTACAGTTTACAGTTTACAAAGTGTTTTCTTACTCGTCACTACATCTTCCCAACCATTTTGAAGGTGGGACTACATTACTGTTTCCGTTTTCTAGATAAGGAAACAGAAGCCCCAGAACACTAAAGGACTACCCTGACATCACTTAGCTTATGAGAGATGCTCTTCGTGTTTGCTCATCTTTTTTTTTTTTAACATTTTTTAAACATTTATTTATTTTTGAGAGAGAAAGAGCATGTGTGAGGTGGAGGAGGGGCAGAGAGAGGTAGATAGAAGATCCAGAGCAGGCTCCACGCTGACAGCAGAGAGCCTGACGCAGGGCTCCAACTCCCGAACCGCGAGATCATGACCAGAGCAAGTCGAACGCTCAACCTACTGAGCTGCTCAGGCGCCCCACGAGTTTGCTCATCTTTATTTTCATCATCTGTACGCTCACCTGGTCAAGACCAGTAAGGGCCTTTATGTGCCAGGCTTCACACCCAAGGACCTCAAGAATTAGTGATAGAAGAAAAATAATTTCTGGGTCACCTCTGCCCTAAATTTAGACAATGCAGTAGGAGAATTCACTTATCGTGCTAAACTACCATATTTTTAGCAATACAATTAATGTTGAAATGGAACCACGATGTATTTATTTATTTATAGTCCTCTTTGTCCTAAACAGCATGCAAAGCAGCTTACAACATAAGGCACCTAATGAAAACATTGATAAAATGGATCAAGAGAATCAGCATCAGAGAATATAAAAGCAGAGTGAGAAAACTAAGATCACAGAAAGAAAAATAAGTGTTTCAGATCACAAGGGGCCACATAATTACCCTGATTGAGCTTCAAAGTTGGCTCTGAGATTCCTGGCAGCTAAAGGAAAAAGGGAAATGTAGTCTGTTGTGCAATTCTCTAAGTCAGAAAGGAGGAGGCTTTCTTGAGGCTCAGGGAAAACAGAGCCTATCCTGGGACTGGTTCTAAAGGTGATTTCTCCCTTGAGACCCATGGGGGGTGGTAATAGTCGTATGATGGGTCTTGCAGTGAGTGGATTCCCAGGGGTTGTTTCTGTAGTGGTCTTGGCAAAACCTGATGTCCGGCATCCAATGCAGCCCAAAGAAGAGAATTCTACAAGAGCCTAGGATGACACAGGTGCAAACTGGGGCTTTGGCCCAACCCAAGAGTGGGCTTCTGAGTCCTGAGGGTGCAGCAGGGGCTGACTGTGCCTCAGAAGATTCCTCTGTCCCTAGGATTTTGAAGAACGTTTTTTACTGATGTACAATATTCCTACAAAATGGACTTCAGATGACTTCCTCCCTCCTGGAGGATTCTGTGAGCCTGGAGTTATGCCAGGTGGTCCATGAGGGGAGGGGTAAGGAGGATGGTACCATGACAAAGGCAGGGATTTGGACCTTGAGTCTCTGCCCCTGCCTTGCTCCAAGGCCACTTGGATCCTCTGGGGCTGAGAAGAAAGTCTTTTGCTGGCCACTGGCTACAGTGTCCAGTACACTTCCCACGCCCCCTCCTGCCTGAAGCAGAGCCCAGCTTGAATCTGTCCCTTTGACTTGGGGGAAGCACCGCCCTGCTTTGGCCTCACTAGAAGAGCCAAATATTTCAATTATGAGGACGTGGTCAAGCCCTGCCCACTCCAGCCTCAATGACTGGTGGTGAAGAGAGGGTGTCTCTAGGGGGAGAGGTGCGGGGCGGGAATGAGGGAGCCGCAGACTCAGACGGGCGAGGGAATGGGAGGCTGAGCGGGGGTTAACGGAGCAGACAGGCCTTCTCCACTGGCTGAGAACAAAACCACCGGCTGGGAGGAAAATATGTGTGAGGCATTTTTGTAATTCCAAGAAGCTCAGTCCAGCTTTTGCCCCGACGGTCAATGAATCAAAGCCAGGAATGGCTCTACCTGTCAGCAGGCTTTCTCCTGGCTCTGTTCACCAAGGCACCACCCCTCCACCCTGGCAGGCCAGCTGGAACCCTCCCAGTTCCCCAGAAGGACGGTTGGCTCTTGGAAGAAGAGCGTGTCACAGGCAAAGGCCAGACGCGGGCAGCCTACGGGGAGAATTCTTAGCTTCTTCCTCTGCCTGCTTTTCTGGTCCCATCTTGGAGAGGGACATAGCCCACTCCAGTGGGTTGAACGGTGGCCCCTGAAAAACTACATCCAAGTCCTAGTCCCTGGAACCTGTGAATGTGTCCTTATTTGGAAAAAGAATCTTTGAGATGTAATTAAGTTGAGGACCTCCAGGTGAGATCATCCCAAATTATCCAAGTGAACCTTAAATCCAAGGACAAGTGTCCTTATAAGAGACACACAGAGGAAAGAAGAGGAGGAAGCCATGTGAAGGCGGAGGCAGAGACTGGAGGGATGCAGCCAGGAACCAAAGAATGCCTGGGGCCACCAGACTCCGGAAGAGGCAAGGAAGTTTCCTTCCCTAGAGCCTTGGGAAGGAGATTAGCTTTGCCAATCCCTGGATTTCAGATTTCTGGCCTCCAGAGCTGTGAGAGAATAGATGGCTGTTTTAAGCCGCCCAGTTTGTGGTGACGTGTTACAGCAGCTGGAGGACACGAATATACCCATCCAACCTCCTTCAAGGGACCCTGCATTTTCATTTTGGGAATCACATGGCTCATCCTGCCCAACTTAACCTTCTGGGCTCACCTCACTCCCTCCCACCCTCCCTCTGGCCATGAGGTGATCTGGTAAATTTCCATACCCTTTTACTTCTACACACCCTTGCCCCTCCTCCTTCTCTGAGTAGAAAATTCTTTCTGGTCCTTCAAGGGCCTGCTCAAATGGACCTCTTCCATGAAGTCTTCCTTGACTCCTTCAGTTTGACTGTCTTAAGTCCATTTTAGCTCCAATTATATGTTTGCATGGGGCTCTAGAATTCACCTAGCTCTTCTTTATGTGATCCTGTTTCACAAGGACAATGACACCTGCTGTTTATGGAGCACCTACTATGCATGTTGTAGGTACTTTACACAGGTAATAGAAATATTAGCTTCCGTTTATTGAAAGCCCGTGCCAGGCACTTAACAGTGTTAGCTTATGTAAAATGAGCAGAGCACAGATCAGCTTCTTCCACATCCCCGGGAGCTGAGAAATTTAAAATCTCAGCCCTACCTGAGACAGGTCAAACTGAAATCTGCATTTCAGGGTGGTTCCCAGGGGATTCTGTTCATTTGCTGACCTACAGTAAGCACCCAGCAGGGGGCTGGGTCTCTCATCTTTCCAGCTGTGGGAGCTCAGCCAAGCTTGTTAAATTCTCTGCACCTCGGTTTCCTTGTCTGTCACATGGCCCTTCTACAGCCATTGAGAGGAGTAGATGCCATAACATCTGGCATGTAGGCTAAGTGACCAGGTATCATATGAATATTCACGTCCCCTCTGCCTCTTCCTATGGTGTCCGCGAGGGCTGTCCATTTTTTGTGTGCTTATTTATTTCGAGAGAGAGAGAGAGACAGAGAGAGAGGGAGAGGGAGAGATAATCCCATTGCACTTTGTAAGTGCAGAGCCTGACTCAGGGCTTGAACTCACAAACATGAGTTCAAGCCCTGAGCTGAAATCAAGAGTTGGACGCTTAACCAACTGAGCCACCCAGGTGTCCCCAAGAGCTGTCCATTTTTGATCCATTTCTAGAACTTTTTTAAAAATGCTCATTTGGGGCGCCTGGGTGGCTCAGTCGGTTGAGCATCCGACTTCGGCTCAGGTCATGATCTCACAGTCTGTGAGTTCGAGCCCCACATCGGGCTCTGTGCTGATGGCTCAGAGCCTGGAGTCTGCTTCCGATTCTGTCTCTCTCTCTCTCTCTGCTCCTTCCCTGCTCATGCTCTGTCTCTGTCTCAAAAATAAATAAAAACTTTAAAAAAAAAATGCTCATTTATTTATTTTGAGAGAAAGAGAGAGAACATGAGTGGGGGAGGGGGAGAGAGAGAGAGAGATTGAATCTCAAGCAGGCTCCATGCTGTCAGCACCAAGCCCCACTTGGGGTTCCATCCCATGAACCGTGAGATCATGACCTGAGCCAAAACCAAGAGTCAGAGTCCGTGGCTTAAAGGAATGAGCCACCCAGGAGCCTCTTTTTCTAGAAATTTGAAAGCCCCTCTACCATGGTGAATCTCC
The DNA here is from genome assembly GCF_046562875.1 of Panthera onca. NCBI lineage: Eukaryota > Metazoa > Chordata > Mammalia > Carnivora > Felidae > Panthera > Panthera onca. The sequence continues at coordinate 21,641,396 of NC_138350.1, forward strand.
TAAGGGAAACCTCAGATCTCCTGTAGGCAACAGAAGAGGTATTGGGATGCAAGGGGACCTTTTGTCTCCCCCCCCAACCCCTGGCCCTTGCTAGGGACCCAGACCCAACACCTCCTCCCCCACTTCAACCTGGGGCATCCTCTAATTGCTTCCCCCCCCCCCCCCGCCCAGTGACCCCAGGGAGGTCCTGCTTCCCAGCAGCAGTGAACCCCCGAGGGAGGTGCTAGAGGATGAGGAGCCGATCGTGAGGTCAGCACCACGTCAGCCCCTCTCACTTTCCCCGCCGTGGCTGGGAAGAGGCCGCTGAGCGGGTGCCAGCCACGGGGGAGGTCTGTCCCCTGCTCCCGGGCCAGACCACAGGCAGCCAGGCTGGGCTGCAGCCAGGCTGGGGGGAGGTGTTCTCAGCCCCCAAGCTCCTCTCTGTCTGGCCCTGGGGACCCCTCCCCGACCCCAGATCCCAGTAACCACCAAGGGTTCTTCCAAGCAGGTGAGGTCATTTTCTCCACCAGACCAGCCTGATGGAAAGAAGTCAGCCACCCACGTGGCAGGAGTCTTGCACCCCCAAGTCTCCTGTCCAAAGAGTCTTCCTGAGAGCAACCCTGGGCCCCCAGTTTCCTCCATTTCATTCCCTCTGAGGGGCCTTCAGGAGTCAGCCTCAAACACCTATTGGAACAGAGCTCGCTGGTCCAAGAGGAAATACAGGACAGACAGCTTCCTAGACTATCCTCCAGAGTCCATGTGGGTCCCTGAGGACAGGCTCTGAGTGGGTCTTTGAACAAGCTCCGGGGTGCTCTGGTGCAGAGACAGTTTCTGGAACCTCTGGCTTCAGGCATCACCTGCTGCCTGCAGAGCACAGGTACAGGGACTGGGGTTTATTCTGTGTTCACAGCGACTTTTATTGCGGCTTGGCTACCATAAACCCTTTCTTCTGCTTTTTCAGGGTTTCCCAGTGGTACTGTTCTCGATGCTCAGAATGTTTCCGCCAAAGGTCTAGGGAGATGTGTGGGCTTCTGGAGGGTGGGTGAATACAGGCTTCTGCAGGATACCCTCGTGGAGATTCAGATCTCTGAATCAGGCAAAATTAGTAGTTCTCAGCCTGGGACTATTTCTTCCCAATGCTCCCGTCCCCTCCCCTGACACTGAGATGTGTGGCATTGTCTGGAGACATTTTTGGTGTCACACACAACTGATGGGTGTGCTACTTACTGGCATCTAGTAAGTGGGTGGAGGCCAGGGGTGCTGCTAATTGTGCCACAGTGCACAGGACAGCCCCCTGCATGAGGAATCATCGGCCCGACTGTGCCAAGGTTGAGAAGCCCTGGTTAAACGAATCCATCAATCAATACATCATTTTGCACCATCTAATCTACAGCCAGACAAGATCAAGCCCCCCAGAAACTGACTGGACCCATGGCTTCTGCTCTTGGTTACATGCATTCATGCATGCGTGCATGTGTACACACACGTATACACACACACACACACACACACACACACACACAGAAGTAATCCTAAAGGTGGACACCTCACAAGTTCATTCACAGAATTGTTGGGTGGTCCCTGGAAGCTCAGAGAATGAGAGGCCAGGAAGACTTCATCCTAGTCCAGGCAGGACTCCCCATTGCTGTGTGCTCTGGACATGTCACTTCACCTCTCTGAACATTGGTTTCCACAAAATATAATGAGATAGGCTTAAGAGAGCACAGGCTTTGGGGCCAGATTGCCCTGGGTTTGGATCCTGGCTCTGTCCCTGACTAGCTATGAAAAACTGAGCTTCTCAGTTTCCATAAGTACCCATTTTCTTGTACGGTGTCAGTGGTGGGGGGGGTCCCACATCCCACCCTTGCAGGGCTGCTGGGAAGATGAAAGGAAGGCTCCCAGCTCAATGCCACCAGCATGATAAACATTTCATGATGATTCTCTTCTCTGTCACTTCCAAGGCTCACGCCAATTCAGAATCTCCACCCGGGCAGCACACTGGCCCACGAGCTTAGGGTTGTAGAAAAAAAATGCAGGATGCTGAAATTCAAATTTAACTTAATGTCTTATATTTGGGTCTGGTAAGTCTGGCCCACTGCCTGCTTTTATAAATAAAGCTTTCTTGAAGCACAGTCACACTCATTCATTTACATATCGTCTCTGGCTGCTTTTCATGCTACAGTATTGTTAAGCATCTGCAAGAGACCTTATGACGTGCAAAGCCTAAAGTCATATCAGACCTTTTACAAAAAAAAGTTGGCTGAGCTCTGGTTTCTGTCAGGACATGATTGCTGTAGGGTGGTGGGGTGTGTGGCTGGAGCCCACAGAGTAAAATACTCCTTTCTTGGGGTGGATAGAGGAGATATTTGCAGAAGAAAGTGGGCACTGTCGCCCTGGGGATGCAGCCTGGAAGCAAATAGAAAGAGCCCCGGGCCTGGGGATCCAGGGAGCCTGGGCTCTAGGCCTGGCCCCTCACTGACTTCCAGGTGACCTTGGCAAAGACTGGTCTTCTTCTCCGGGCCCAGTTCTTAATTCCTTCATTTGTTCAACAGGCATTTATTAAACACCTACTGTGTGCTAGAAGCTGCTGGATACAAGTTCCTGCTCTCATGCAACTTCATTTCAAGGTGGGATAAGAGAGGATAAACACATCCACACGCTGGCTGCTATCAGCAGGTTGAGAAATGCCCTGGAGGAAATAATGGGAATGCTGTGGCAGAGCCGCGTGGCCGGGGAAGCAACATTTGAGTGGAGACCCGATGGAGGAGGAGCCTCAGTTTCGCCATCCGCTGCCTCGCTGGGGCTGCCTGGGCTGCTTAAGGCAAGAATGAAGCAGTTCTGGCCAAGAGACAATACTTCTTCCAAACCCCCCTTGCATAAGACCACTAAGACAGGCTCCTCTGGCCCAGAAAGGAGGAGCTGCCAGCCAGCAGGGGCTGCCACCGGGTGGGTGCTGAGGGTGGGGGTCCGGGGAGTAAGGGGTAGAAAGGGGGAAAGGAGGAAGGCCCTAATCCTGACCATGACCAGCAGTTACGTCCCTTCCTGTTTTCCTGCACCCGGTCCCGAGCCCACAGCTGGCCTGACCCCAGCGGCCAGGAGGAGAACCAGGAGGGCTGCGTCACGTAGGCTTCCTGCAGACACGGCTCAGACCCCCCCAGGGGCAGATCGGCAGCGCTGGGCAAAATGGGCCAGACTTTCTCCCAGCCCTGGCCCGTCCCCCTCTAAACCGCCTGACCCGGATGTCCTGGGAGGAAGGAACATGGTCCAGCCCTGTCTGGATGGGAGCAGTGGTAGAGGGTGGCTTTGGGACAGCCATCAAGCTTAGTGTATAGCCCCACCCCTGCTTCCCAAGCCCCTCAGAGCCCCCCAGCAACATCATTTTATGTCCCATATTCCCCCTTCTTCCACATAGGACCTTCCCACTTTTGAGTTGTTTCATCTGGATTAGATTAATCTGGTGGACAAATTGCCAGTGATGACGGTTTGATGCCGCGTCAGAGTGCTGGTGGCCCAAAAGAGACACCGCTAGGTCACACATTTACATTTTAATTGGGATCCTCAGCACCCTAAGGCAAATGAGTGACTAATGGTGGAATTTTAGGCACATGGCAAATTGGTGTGGGGTAAGGCCCCCTTGGATTATAGGGTATTTAAAAAATACTCCCTTACAGGTGACCAGGGCTGTAAAATTTACTAATGAAAAACTCATCTCACAGGCATTCATTTATTTAATTTCCTAATAATCCTGTTGGAGAGGCAGGTCTCATTTTAGACTCTCATTCATATATTCATTCAGTGCCTGGCTCTGTGCCCGGCACTAGAACCCCACAGTGAAAACACAAGATCCCTTTTACAGGGGGGCCATGAGGTCACTGTAATAGAGAACACAACTGCCCGAAAGGAGGCAGTGGGGAGGAGAAGTGGGGGTGTCTCTGCAAGGACCAACTCTACTTCTGCCTTCTGACTCCTGGCCCGGTGCTCCTTCTTCTGCACCAGCACAGCCCAAAGTGGGTACTACTGCTCTCCATTCTTAGGGGAAATTCATTGGCATTCAGAGAACACAAGGACCCTGCATCTACTAATGTAACACTATGTGTCAACCATACTTCAATTTTAAAAAAAGTTTGGGGAATACTGGGTTAAACAAAATCAAAAAGATGTCTTCAGAGGCGGCTTGTTGGCTCAGTTGGTAGAGACTCTTGATCTCAGGGTCATGAGTTCAAGCCCCATACTGAGAGTAGAGCTTACTTAAAAAAAAAAAATTTTTTTTTTAAATGTCTTTATTGCAGGACTTCTCAGAGCCTTTATGATGGTCAGATGTGGATGGAGCAGACAATGTGTTCATGGATCTTCCAGAACTACCTTCTATGGACATGGTCTGGGAAATGCTGACCTGCCAACTTCCTTTAATGCCTTGTTAGGCATCTTTCCCAGAAGCCACCATTTGCCTACCCCACATGAAGGCAGATGTTGGGCTAAATTCTGTCTGTAGACCTTTTCTCTTCCACGCACTCAGTCTTCCAGCATGACCTGGGCTTCTAGAATAGAAGGGGAGACAGAGGGGAATCAACCAGGCACAGATCCTCCTGCTCCAAATCTCAGATTCATCTCACACCTGCCAAGACAGGGACCAGAGCTGAACTCCAGGTGCAAAGCATACGGCACCCTCAGGAGGGGTCCCTGAAGAGACTCCCCCCGCGCCACCCCCCCCCCCCCATCTAATCCCAGCAATGAGTAGGCCTGGCTTGGGCCTGAGCAAGGATGGGGCCTGAGTAATCTTTCTAAAACACCAATCAACCAATGTAGCTTCTGCTTAAAACCTTTGGTAGCTCCCCAGTACCCTCAGGATGGAGTCCAAAACCTCAGCCTGTGCTCTGTCTACCCCTGGGCCTCATTCCCCATCATTTTATGTTCCAGCAAAACCAAACCGCTTCTCATTCCAGGCCATGCCATGCTCATTCCTGCTTCCCTGCTTCTGTGCCACTGGTCTCCATGCCTAGGGCATCCTTCCCATTCTTTTTCTTCTGTATGATTTCATTCTTCCTTTGAGGGCCTCCTAATGTCAGCCTCTTCTCCTGTGAGATTTCTCCCCACACCCCTTGGCTGGCATCTTCCCTACATTCCACGAAATGATCTTGTATGTGTTTATCTCCCCAGCTAGACTGCAGACTCCTGTTCTAGCCCCTTGAATTCCCAGAGCTGCACAAAGGACCATTCCATGGCTGGTACTCACAAACATGTACTGACTCTTACATATCAGGAGACACATGGGGTCCTCAGGGGAGAGTACAGGCTCTCTGTGGGTCCCTGGATAAACAGGAATTCACAATACCCAGCAAAGATAAACTTATGGAACTCACAGACTGGCTGTGTGGCCTTGGGCAAGTTCCTAGACCTCTCTGTGCCTCTGTCTTCTGTAGAATGGAGTCATTCTGAATGGATAAATGTATAACCTAGAACAATGTCTGGCCTACACTGAGCATTATGTGTGTCATGCTATGATTACAATGGTGGCATCAGTTCCAGGGTCCCTGTGCCAGCTCTGTCACTGACTGGTTAACCACAGGCAAAAGCCTTTCCTGGCTAAGCCTCAGTGTCCTCAAAACAAGGCTTGTGGGATGGTTGACCCCTGTAGTGGGTTGACTGGTAGCCCCTGCAAAAGATACATCCACATCCCAGAACATGTCACTGTGACCTTTTCTGGAAAAAAAGGTCTTATGTAATAAAGTGAAGCATCTCTAGATGAGATCATCCTGGATTATCCAAATGGGCCCTAAACCCAATGACAAATGTCCTTATAAGAGAAAGGCAGAGTGAGATTTCAGACACGGAACAACATGTGAAGACAGAGACACAGATTGGAGTGATGTAGCTCGCCACAAGCTAAGAAATGCCTGGAGCCACCTTCTAGAAGCCACCTGGAAGAGGCAAGGAAAGATTCTCCCCTAGAGCCTTCAGGGGAAGCATGCCTCTGCCAACACTTTGGTTTAAGACTTCTGGCCTCGGGGCACCTGGGTGGCTCAGTTGGTTAGGCATCCAACTTCGGCTCAGGTCATGATCTCACGGTCCGTGAGTTTGAGCCCCGCGTCAGGCTCTGTGCTGACAGCTCAGAGCCTGGAGCCTGTTTCAGATTCTGTGTCTCCCTCTCTCTCTGACCTTCCCCCATTCATGCTGTCTCTCCCTGTCTCAAAAATAAATAAATGTTAAAAAAAATTTAAAAAAACAAAACAAAACAAAAAAAAGACTTCTGGCCTCCAGGATGGTGAGAGAATAGATTTCTGTTGTTTTAAGTCACCCAGTTTGTGGTAATTTGTTATGGCAGCCACAGGAAACTAATATAATCTCTAAAGGGCTGCAAGAACTGGTTAGGAGATTCTTACAATTATCAGACATGTTTCCCAAGGGCAGCCCCTGGGACCCTGAAGCCTGAGAATCTTACTCTGGAAAGAGAACCCTTATTCTTCCTCTGAGATATTGAGGGATCATCATCCCTTAATGACCCACCAACACCTGAGGCAGAGCTGGAGGAATCCTTCGACATCCTCTCTCATGCCTCTGCACACTAGCACAGGCTCTTCCCTCTGAGGGAAATGCTGTTCCCTGCTGCCTCCATCTGCTACTTGACTACTCAGCCTCCAAGTGGACTCAGGCATCCCCTTCTCGATGAAACCCTCTTCAAATGCTCACCCACCAGCTGCCTGGCAGAGTTAACTTTGGCCTCTTCTTCCTCTGATATAGCAGAGGCCATGCCTTTATTCGTTTCTCTGCTATCAGCATCTAACTCAATACTCTGCCCAGAGCCATCTGAGCACATATGTATTGATGAGAAGGCATGCTCCAGTCAAACAGCTCCAGTTTCCATATTAAGAGCCCAAGCTTGGGTCTGTTGACGATAGCTACTTGGTGGATGATGTGGGAGGCCTCTGACAATGGAGCTGAGGACTTGGGCTTCTGCTACTTGGAAGTGATTCTACCTCTCTGAGCCTCAGTTTCTTAAGCAAAGGGATGAGAAAGTGCTTGTGGGACATTTCCAAGTTACAGTCTCAGGACAGCTGCTGTCTTGGGGCTGTGACCACTGCTGTCAGGCTGGCACCAGACCTTGGTGTCTCCTCTCTGGGCTCCATCACCCAAACACAGTGGGGCCTGCTGGGGTGTGCTCACATCCTTGGCCTATAACCCTTTTTGGGGTAATGAGTTCCATAAGTTTATCTTTGTTGGGTACTGTGAATTCCTGTTTATCCAGGGACCCACAGAAATAAACAGAATACTCGGATGACCAGAATTTTCCATCTCAGCATGTTCAAGGATAATCCAAGTCATAGCCATCCCCAGGCCTTGTAAGACCCTGAGGAGCCACCATATACACCCCTGCCCCCCATTATGTTCCTTTGCATTTCGCCATATGGAGGGGTCATTTGTAGAATTGCAGAGCACTGGAGCTAGAAGTGCCTCAGAGAAAAACCCCTGTGGGTTTCAAACTGGGCCATGAGGGAGCCCTGTGGGGAGGGGAGGTAACCCAGGACTATTTTGGGGTGGGGTGGTGGTGGGGGGGATAGAGCACACCGAGAGACAGAGCTCAGCGTTTTATTACATGTTGGGATATCACATGAGATTTTCCTTTAAGAAGGGAGACTAAAAACAAAATAAAAACACCACAAAACTCAGAAACCACCAGTGTAGTTCAAATCTTATTCACTTTACAAAAGAAATCTCTGTGGATCCAAGGGCCAGAGAGACAGCAGAGTTCACCTGGCTGATGGCACAGGGGTCGGGGCGGTGGGGGAGGCTGGATTTCAAGCCCCAGCCTGAACCCACAAAAGACACTGAGCTTCCTGCCATCCTGGGCCACAGCTCACCCTCAATCAGAATAACCAGTTAACGGGAATGCCCTCTGCCCTGACCATCTCCCGGCCAGGATTTGACCAGGTTTCCCTCATTTATTCCAGAGTGACCTCCCTCCAGCTTTGAAGAAAGGGACCTGCTCAAGGACCCGGGGTTTACTGAACAAGTCTGTGGTCACTCTCCCTATCCGGGTCATTTCCTCCTGCAGGGGAGGATCCTGCTCACACGGCCTGCCCCTCATCCTTCCTGTGGAGCTGTCTGTCTGGACACCAGCCAGTGTCTGGGTCAGAGACCTGTGCTCCGGAGGAGCCGGGGAGCAGTCAGGCAGTGGGTGGCTTCCCGAGGGGGTAGCATGGGCAGTGAGAAGGTCTGGCTACAGACCCAGGCAGCCCTTGCCCCCGCCGCTGGACCAGGATAGGTTAGTGATGCACTGAGCTGACCTCTTCCCCTGGCTCCCTCAGTGCATGTGCATGGAGCCCCTCCCCTACTATGTGGGGACCCAGAGGTGAGCAAGATCCAGGTGGCCTCTGGGTGCCCACTGTCTAACGAGAAGACAGACATGGAGGCACTCAGACACTGCGTGATTTGGGGGAGCAATGGGATGCTGGAATAGAATTACAAAGAGGGGCATGGATGAGACAGGGAGCAGGAAGGGGCTCCAGGTGGAGTGACACTTGATTTGGGACAGTACCTTTTGAGGAACTGGAGTAAAGGCAGGCAGAGGAGTGAGGGAGCATGGAGTAAGAAGACAGACCAACTGAGACAGATTACAATATTAAATGAAGTGATGCATAGAAGACTCTCAGCATCATGCAGGCCACGAGGGGCTCAAAAATGCCAGTGATTCTTGTGGTTCCTTGTCTAGAACTACGGAATCATGGGATCTCAGGGCATCTTAAAGTTTACCTAAGCCAGTTTGTCATAACAGGGGTGTGATTTTGCCCCAGGGGACACTTGCCCGTGGCTGGGGACATTTTTGATTGTCACAAAGTGTGGGGAGGTTGGTGCCACTGGTATTAGCAGGAAAAGACCAGAGATGTTCCTGAACATCCTATGGGTGCACAGGCAGCCTCCACTTCAAAGAGTATCCATTGTGCCAGGGTTGAGAAGCCTGCTTCTAGGCTCACCTCCCTCAGACTTCACTCCCCTCTGAGTTATGTCAGGCCTGCACTTGAGCACCCCCCACCCCCAGTGATGGGAAGCTCACTACCCCTCAGGTAGCCTGTTTCGTCTCTAAGGTCAGTGTATTCATAACGTTCTTTCTCTGTGTTCCCATAATCTCTCAAAGTTTGCCCAAGTTCTAGCCACAGAACTAGCCTCATTCAGCATCTGCTTGAGAAGGTTTTAAATTTTTTTAATGTTTATTTATTTTTTAGAGAGAGAGAGAGAAAGAGGCAGAACATGAGCAGGGGAGGGGCAGAAAGAGAAGGAACAGAGGATCTGAAGCAGGCTCCACGCTGACAGCTGAGAACCCAAGGTGGGGCTCGAACTCACAAACCACGAGATCATGACCTGAACCGAAGTCAGACGCTTGACCGACTGAGCCACCAAGGAGCCCCTGAGAAGCTTGTAAATACTTTCTTTTTAATAAACATTGAATGCTTATTATTTATTTATTTATTGTGAAAGAGAAGGAGAGTGGGAGAGAGTGTGCACAAGCAGGGGAGGGGCAGAGAGAGAGGGAGAGAGAATCCCAAGGAGGCTCCACGCTGTCAGCACAGAGCCTGACGCGGAGCTCAATTCCACAAATCATGAGATCACGACCTGAGCAGAAACCAAGAATCAGATGCTTAACCTACTGAGCCACCCAGGCACCCCAACGGGCCTTTAAATATTTGAGGACGTGTTTGTGAGTCTTTCCTGCTCCAGACCATACATCCTCCACAAGACCAAGGAAGTTTGACCTGGGGCATAGGGTGATCCCTCTCCTGTATGAAAAGTACAAGGATCTCCCCGACCCCACTCGAGAGAGCAGGGCCTACAGGTGGTGAGGTCCAGGCCCCGGGAACCCAACATCCCCATGTTCTCCTGCCTGCTGCACGGTGCCCCGGGTCATGCAGCTTCTCTGAGCCTCACTTTTGTCTCTTGTCAAGTGGACAGAAGGACACTCTGGTCTTCCTTGCTCAGTGCCACGACATTTAGAGGAGGCAGCACATGGGAAGATGCTTCGAAAGGTAAAAGCACTTCACAGAACAGTTCAGGAGGCTAATATCCTCATGCCCACAGTTCGCCCTCCCCCTAGATCTGCACTGTCAGCCAGCTATTTTCACACGACTGTCTTCCTCCCTATTCACTGGTAGCCAAGGTGGAGTAGAAGTGGCGATCCCATTTCACAGATAAGCAAACTGAGGTGCCAGAGACTGCAATTAAGACGCTACAGGGCCCAAAGCGGAACCCAGATCCTCTGGCTCCAAATGCAGGACCGTAAAGGCCAGAGCCACCGCGGCTGAGGGAGGCTGGCAGGCACCATCAGTGGGAAGCACCCACCATCTCCAGGGCCTGCGCCTCCTCCACTCACAATTCTTTTGCCCCTTTGGAGCTGCCCGTGGTTGGGTTCCCCCCAGCAAAACCGGCGGGGTGGCCATGGGCCACGTGCCCACACCCAGGGCACCTGCTGCTCTCTCACATCTCCCCTCCCTCACTTCCTCTCTCGGCTTGGGTTTCCTTCCTCCCTTCAAAGCTCATGGGTTCTCTCCTTTAGAAGCCACTTTCTTTCTTTCTTGGAATCTGCCCAGGGAGAGACACCTGTGTTTCTGTTTCGATTTCTTCTCAGGCACCGTGTTTCCTGGGGAGGTCAAGGTGGGGGACGCGGCCCATAGGCAGCAGGCCATCATCCGGCTCAGACAAGCTGGGAAGCTGGTGTCTGAGAGGCCCCGGTGCCTCTGTTTCCAGGCCCTAACACCCCAAAACCCCTTCTCCTTCGGCCCCCCATGTGTCATTGGTTTGCCCTCTTTTCTCCAATCTCAACCTCAGAGACTCACAGCATCAGAGGTGGTAGCGTTTGTTGTTGGAATCCAGGCCCAGAAAGGGGCAAGGGCTTGCCTGAGGGGTACAGCTGGATAGGGGCAGATGGGAGTTCCCTGCCCTTCCTACTGTGCCAGGCAGGAATCCTGTCTCAGACTCTCCTTCACTCCCACCCAGCCCCTCAGAACATTCCCTGAGTGTGCCTCTGTCCCCTCCACCTGTGACATCTTTTTCTGCCCCTCACTTTCTTGCCCGACTTGTTCTTTCAGAGGCAGCCCAATGTCACCTACTCCAGGAAGCCTCCTTGGATTGCCTCTTCTTTCACCCCAGCTCCCTAGGCTGAGAGAAGTTCCCTCTCTTCCCATAGTACTATGCCTACCACTCATCTCTATTCATGTGGAAAATTTGTTACTTCCACACCAGGACTCAAATGCCTGTCCTCAGCCAGACCTGCTCCCCCTGGCCTGGTGTCTTGAATAAAACGGTTTGCTTCTCTGCCCTCCCTCACTTGCAAGCTCCTTAAAGCCTGCACCTTCAATCTTTTCTTCTTAAATGCCTTTATTGAGATCAAATTCACATACCATACAATTCACCCATTTAAATGGTTTTTAATGTATTCACAGACATGCGCAACTATCACCACAGTCATTTCTAGAGCATTTTGATAACCTCGAAAAGACAGCCTGTACCCTTTGGCTATTACCACTCCCCATGTCCCCACCCCATCCCTTGGTCCCCACCCTGAGCAAACACTAACCTCCTTTCTGTCCCTATGGATTTCCCTATTCTAGACATTTCCTATGAATGGAATCATACATGACTTTTGTGACTGGCTTCTTGCACTCAGTGTAATGTTTTCAGGGTTTGTCCACGTTGCAGCACGTATCAGTACTTCCTTCCCATGGATAGCTGGGTAATATTCTGCGGTACGGATGGCCACATTTTGTTTAGCCCCGTGGATTGTCTCCCCATTTTGGCCATCAGGAACAGTGTTGCTCTGAACATTGCTGTACAAGTCTTTGTGTGGACCTATGTTTTCATTTCTCTTGGGTAGATGCTGAGGAGTGGAATTGCTGGGTCATACGGTAACTCTATGGTTCATCGTGTAGGGACCTGCCAGATCGCGTTCCAAAACAGGTGCACCATTTCACATCCCCACAGGCAGCGTACGAGGCTCCGATTTCTCCACATCTTGGCCATCGCTTGTTATTACCTGACTTTTTGATTCTAGCCATCCTGGTAGGTGACATGTTTTTTTCCCAGAGGTTTTTTGTTGTTTTTTTTTTTTTTCCAGAAGTTATTTAAAAACACCTCAAGAGGATGTGCTTTTTGTAAACAATATATTGGACAAATATAAATTTTATTTATTTATTTATTTATTTATTTATTTATTTTAACGTTTATTTATTTTTGAGACAGAGAGAGACAGAGCATGAACAAGGGAGGGGCAGAGAGAGAGGGAGACACAGAATCTGAAACAGGCTCCAGGCTCTGAGCTGTCAGCACAGAGCCCGACGCGGGGCTCGAACTCACGGACTGCAAGATTGTGACCTGAGCCGAAGTCGGCCGCTTAACTGACTGAGCCACCCAGGCGCCCCTTATTTATTTATTTTTAAAGTTTATTTCTTTATTTTGAGAGAGAGAGAGAGCACAGGAGGGGCAGAGAGAGTGGGAGAGAGAGAGAATCTCAAGCAGGCTGTGCGCTGTCAGTGCAGAGCTCCATGCAGGGCTCAAACCCACAAACCATGAGATCATAACCTGAGCTGAAACAAAGAGTTGGATGCCTAACAGACTGAGCCACCCAGGTGCCCTGGGGATGAATATCAAATTTTAAACAGGAAAGATGATATTACAATTAGCAAGGAGGAAGGAATTCAAGGAAACTACATTTTTAAAAACGATTTTCTTTAATCTTTATTTTTGGGAGAGAGAGACAGAGTGTGAGGGGGGGAGGGGCACAGACAGAGGGAGACACAGAATCTGAAGCAGGCTCCAGGCTCTGAGCTGTCAGCACAGAGCCTGACGTGGGGCTCAAACTCATGAACTGTGAGATCATGACCTGAGCTAAAGTTGGATGCCCAACCGACTGTGCCACCCAGGTGCCCCCAAGGAAACTACATTTAATGGGGGTAACATCATTTGATGTTAAGGTTCATAATGAGCAGAGTGTGTGTGTGTGGGGAGGGGGGACTCATATCTTTTATTTGTTGGATATCAAGGCTCTGGAGCAGTGAAGCCCTGGAGGCAGACCCAGGGTGGGAAACCCACCTCTTCGCTTCTGCTGGGGGACCTTAGGCAGGGTCTTTTCACCTTGCTGAGCCTCATCATTCTCTTCTGTGAAATGGAAAAATAGTAGGTGGTGGAGAAATAGAGAATGTAAAGTACTTAGCATGGTTGCTGGCATACAAGGTCAGTCAATGTCAACTGTGATAACAACTATGATGATCTCTCCAAAAGCCTTGGAGTCGCAGAGGGTCTCCCAGGGGCAAACGTGCCCCAGGGAGGGTGTCAGCTGAGGGCCCGGGTGGGACGTGGGGGTGCTCAGGGAGACCCTCACCACCTCTCGTCCAGAAGCCCCTTGACCAAAGCCCCTGTCCAGGCTGGCTCTTGTCTGGCATGGGGAAGAGTTTTATTTCTATGGGCGTTTTGAGACTCAGCACATGTAAGCCTCCTCCTCCTCCTAATGGTTTGAATTAGAAGGCAGCTGGTGCCTTCTGGAAAACCCAGGGAAAAACATTATTGTTGGAGGCCTGTCTCCTCTCTGGCAGAGCTGACTGCTGTGGCCTGGCATTCCAGAGCACAAAAGCCTTCGCTGGCAAAATCGGAGCCTCCCCATCCGGGGCTCCCCTCCTCCCCTCCCTCCCTCTCATCCAGCCTCAGCTGGGCCTGGCAAATGCTGGCTGCCAGCTGGGAGTTGGGACAAGAATCCTCTGGCTGTCTGGGCCTGTCCACCCCAGCAGCATGTTGGTGGACCAAGGTCTGACTCAACTCCCAGCCTGGCAAAGTCCTGGTGTCTGGTGGGGTTCAAAGGTGGTGCCCTCTGGGGAAAGGGGGAAGCCACAGGAGAGGAAACAGGGCCAGGAGGAAGGCGGCCACAGTCTGGTTGGACATCAAGCTCAGGGAAAGGAGAAACAGTGTGGCTGCTTTCACTGGACAGATGAGGAAAATGAGGCTCAGAGAGGTGATGTCACCTGCCCACGATCACAGAGCTGGCAATCAGCCTTGCTGTGGCTTCTGCTTGGTCACCGACAGTTAGAGCCACATGACCGAGTCGCCTTATCTCCTGGAGGGCAGAAGACCCGTGCTCTGAGAAACCGGGTTTCAGATGGGCAGTGGCGATTGTCAAGACCTGCGGGGCCCTGATAAAGCCACTGCGGTACGGAAACAGACACATGGAATGTCCCCTCATGCCCTGTCCTCTACTGCTCCTTACTGCCCAGGCTCCTTCGGTGCCTCTCCCTTCCTCACAAGGGGCCCAGATGTGCCCAGGTCCCAGTAATTGGTCCCCACTCCCAGCTACCCCTCTTGATGGTTCCTTGGGCTTGGGACTGAGCTGGCCCAAGGCCCAGGTCTGGACCAGGGCCATGTCTCAGCCAATGAGTATGGGTGTTTCTGCTTCCTTACCCTACCATGAGGGTTCCCTTGTCTCCCTACCATGAGGTTTGGGGAAGATCAAATGAGGTAACACGAGAGACACATGAGAACTGGGGCTGACACGTGACTAGGTGCCCAAACAGCCAAGTTTTTTATCCATTTCCCCGGCTCTGTGTCTTTGCCATGCTGTCCCCTTGCCTGGAATTTCTCTCCTTTTCTGTGGTCTTTCCAAACCCTGCCTCTCCTTTAAGACCAAGTCGAAACTTCACATTCCCCCAACACCATCCCGGGCCTCCCTGGGCCCCATAACCTTCCTGTGCTTCTGCATCACGGCACGTAGAACCTGCCAGAAGACTGGAAGGATGTGCTGTGGTTAACCAGGTTAACCAGGGCTCTCTGGGATAGTAAAGCACAAATGATTTTGATATTTTCCCCTGGTGCGTGTGTGTGTGTGTGTGTGTGTTTGCAACCTTTCTTTCCTGCATTGTGCATAAATTAGCCACATAATTAGGACAGAATCATAAATAAATGCTTTGTCGAACAACCTTGTGCTCTACTTGGTTGAATACTTCATTGAATGATGCAGCCTTGCATTTGTCATTGCTGTGTTGACAGTGACCCTCCAGGCAGAGGGTCTTGCACTTGACCCCCTCCCTCCCCCGTGCACGCTGCTCACCGTGGGACAAACGTGGAACTGCAATTCAAGGCCCTTCGGTGTGGCCCGCGCTAACTCGCCAGCCTCAGCTCTGTCTGCTCTAGCTCCAGAGACACCCACCACTAACCTGAGGTGTCTCCGGAGTCCTCGCCCACTCTCCCATTTCCGAGGGCCACGCTGCTATCAAAGTGCATCTCAGATTTCATCTCCTTTGGGCTTCCCCTGCCACGCCTGCCCCGTGCCCAGCTCCTTCCTGGGCACTTTGCTAGCTGCCTTGGATTGCTAATTAACTGCCTCCCTCACTAGACTGTAAGTTCCTTAGGAGCAGGGGATGCATCCTACACTTCCCCGCCTCCCCGCACCTGGCACAGCGCCTCGCACACAGCAGAGCAGGTGCCCAGGGAGAAGCCCAGTGCGGGAACCATAAGAGTAATGATTATAGTTGCGATGATAATAATGGCAGCCACCGTTTCCGGAACACTGACCTTGAGCCTTTACCTGCTCAGCCCTTTACCTGGCTTGTGTCACGTAACCCCCCTGGCAACCCAGAGACTCAGATGTTAAGTGCATCTTATAGAGGAGGAAAGACCACCGCGAAAGGAAGGCATGCCGGAGGTGGGGCACTGGGAAGGCACACTGCCTCTTCCTGCCTCAGTTTCCTCCGCTGCATGGGGGCCTGACACCTGCTCTCCTTTCCTCCCTGCAGGTGGTTGTGAGGGTCAAACAGGACAGCAAGCTCATTGTCAAGTGCAAACAGCTGCACAAACTTGATGGTGTGTTGGAGTAAGTGCTTAGCGGAGAATCCATTCAAGCCCAGTGAGTTGCAGGGAACGGGAACTTCTAAAGTCCCCTTTCCCCTGTGTTCTCTAAGGATAATAGTGAAAGTAGAGAAATTACAGTAGCCCTAGTTCTGTAGTATGGGAGGCCTCAGGCACTGGGCAGGATGCACAGCCCTCGTCCCTGGCACCCTCCCCACCCCACCCCCCAGCTCCTGTCTTCCTCCCGTTCCAGCTCCAGCCACACCAGTCTCCTACCCTAGTCAGCGCCAAGCTGAGTCCCAGGCTGTGTTCTTTGCTTGGAATGCTCTTCCACTCTGCTCGTGTGACCCCAATCCACCCTTCAGCTTCCAGCCCTGAGGTCGGCCCCACGGGCTGCCCTCCCCAGCTCCCAGCCCTGGTAGTGCCCATCGGAGACTGGCAGGGCCTTAACCTTCCTCGGTGGCACCTGTCTTGGCTCTAATGAAACAATTAACCACATAATTATGGTATTAACCTCTCCTGCCAGGCCAAAGCTCAGTCGGGACAGGGAGAGCCCTCATCCTGTTCAGGCTGTGTCCTAGGGCCACTCAGTGGAGCACACAAGTGGGGCTCAGTGAAGGCTGGACAATTTGCAGAGTGAATGAGGGAGGGAAAGGCGGACATCTCATTCCACACCATTCCTCACCAAAGCGCAACCTTGCTGTGCTGTGAGCCTTGTGTGGTCCAGCTGAGGATGCTAACTTGTCCTGAAGTGTTACTGGCCTGTGGCGTGTGGTCTATGGAGCCAGATGGGGTCTGAATCCCAGCTCTGCCGCTTTTCAGTCATGTGATGTTGAGGAAGTTGCTCGAGCTTTCCGGGCCTAACTGTAGAACTGATATAATTGTGCCTCACTGGTGCCATTGATAAGAGGCTTACATGAGTTAAAGATTACAGTGACTATGACTGCAATTATTATTATTATTGCTGGTAATGACTCAAAGGATTCCTCCTGCCAATTAATATCTTTGTCCCGTAACAGCAGGGGCCCAGGTCTTGACAACAGAGTTGGAAAGGCCTGGGAAGTGTGCCAGAAGCCCGGGGCCACAGCTCAGCAGCCGGGCCTGGCTGTGTGACCAGAAGGAAGTCACTCCATCTCGCCCGCTAGCCAGATGACTAACACTGGCAGCAATCATATTTCCTAACTTGCTACCTCACAGGGTGTGGGGGGAAGATCAAACAGAGACATGAATGAGAACTATTCTCTCCACAAATATTTGTTGAACACCTACTGTGTTTCAGGGCTCAAGGAGGACAAAATAGTGAACCAAACTACAGGAGTCCTTTCCCTCTGGAAGCCAGAAATTAAGGGATTACTGCAAAGGGAGGAAGGGCCCTATAAAGGATAGGCCCGCTCAAGGAGGGGGACGCGAGGCAGCTGGGGCACCTCTGGATCCGGCCGTACAACCTGCCTTCCTGCTTCCTTCTAGTGATGGGATCTGGTACCTCCCTCACTCTCAATGCCTCTGAATCTTCATTAATGAAATGGGTTTTGGGATGGGCCTAAAACAGACCTTCCTCATGGTGCTGATACAAGTATGAAGTGCGTTCATGTGTGCGAGCGCTTAGCACCAAACCAGATGGGGCTAATCTCTTACTGGATGGTGTTGTGGTTAATGCGGAGATCTTGCCTTGTTGTCTGTGACCTTGTGACTTTGTTGTCTGGCCCTGAGGGGGCACCTGGGGTTTGTGAGTGAAATGCAGATGTAACATTGTCCTTCAAAGACAGAGAGAGAGAGACAGACTAGGAGTGCAGCTGGGTAGCTATCTGCAGCTGGCGCCTGGGGTAGTTGGCCACCTCAGGGGGCCAACTTTTGTCACACACACATACAGGAATATAAAAAGGTTTGAAATATTCCAAACTGTTAATAACAGAGGATGAGATGAGGACATGGACCGGTTATCTTTTACTTTTATGTACTGCTTCCACAACAGATTACTTTTTTGGTTTGTGCTTATCATCATAAAATACACATAAATAGAGAATTTCCCATTTTAGCCATTTTTAAAAATATTTATTTATTTTGGGGAGAACACACGTGGGGGAGGGGCAAGGGAGGAGGACAGAGGATCTGAAGCAGGCTCTGTGCTCACAGGCTGACAGCAGCCAGCCTGATGCGGGGCTCAAACTTACGAACCACGAGATCGTGACCTGTGCCGAAGTTGGATGCTCACTGACTGAGCCACCCAGGTTCCCCCATTTTAGCCATTTTTAAGGGTACAGTTCAGTGGCGTTAAATACACTCGCATTATTGTGCAACCATCAACACACCTCCATCCATCTCCAGAAATTTTTCACCTTCCTGTGTTGAAACCGCACCATTAATCTCTAGCTCCCCTTGCCTCCTCTCTGTCTGCCATCCCCCCAGCCCCTGGCATAGGATGTTCTGTCCCTATGATTTGGACTATCCCAGGTGCTTCGTGGGAGTGGGCTCATACAACGTAGGTTTATTTCACTGGGCATAGTGTCACCAAGGTTCATGCGTGTTGTAGCATGGGTCAGGATCTCCTTCCTTTTTAAGGCTGAATAATATTCAGTAGGTTACTTTCACAATTGGAAACAATAAAAATTGGGGGGAAAACACCCCAACACCAAAAAGAGCATGTGAATGATTGAAGAAGACATGGGTGGGTGAATGCAGGGGGCCACCCGGGAGTGACTCCCACTCTCTGAATTTCTGATGGGGGGCAGCAGGTCAGCAGGGGGAGAACCAGGGGCAGGCACCCCGTGAATCAGCCCTGATTTCCTCTAACATAAGAGGAGGCAGTCGGGCCTCCCATCAGGGTTCTGGGCCTCTGTCCCATGGCCAAGTGGACAATGAAGACACTCAGCCTGCCTGTGACTCACAGGCCCCCACGCTCGGCCCCTGATGCCCTGGCCATTCAACCTGGGCAGCGCTCGGCGCCGAGTTCCTGGTCCCCTCTGATACCGGCCCTGCTCCCGGGCTCTGGGGACGACCCAATAGGCCCGGTGAGTAAGGCGGCTCTGGACAATCCCTCCTTTCATAAACCGCTGCTGCTGACTAATGCCTCCCAGTCACGCTGGGCCCCTTCCACCCCAAAACCAATCCCTGCCCCGGGGGCGGCCCTGTGGGGTTTTGAGGGGAGCTCTCCCTCTCCTGCCAGTGCTGCCCTCATGTCCTGCCCCACCAAACTCTGGGCCCTGCTGGTCGTTTTCCCTTTCCTCCTCCTACACCTGAGCCCCTGGGCTTTGCTGTCACATTTAGGTCTGTCCTGTCATAATCAAACCTTTGCTGAGCGGTTTCTTCTATAGCTTTCTTCTGCCTATCCCTGACGTTTCCTGGCCACCCATGACTGGAGTCACTGGGAGATGACTCCGATGAGGGACTTCAGACACTCAGGCCGGGGGCACTGTTTCTGAGCATGTGTGCAGGGGTGTCTTGGGACGTCTACAGCTCCTTTGAGGCACATGGAGAGGTGTTTGAGGAAGAGATGGGTTTTGGAATCGGACCTGAGTTCATAATCTGACCCTGCTACTCACTAGCTGGGTGACTATGGGCAGATCACTTAACCCCTCTGAGTCTCAATTTCTACAACAGCTTAAAAAAAATTGAGTGGGTATGGGCAATCCTTCGTTCCAGAAGGGATGTGAAGGGCCTTCCAGAGAGATTCTTGACCCAGCCTGGGTGAGAGGAGACAGTCTCAACTCCCATTTCTCGGGAAATGGGGGTTGTGCCGCCTTGGGACCGCCTGCTCTCCAAAGGGAGGCTTTGGCTAAGGGGCATGAGACATCCCTCCTTCATCTTGGTGCTCATGGTGGCTTGATTGCCTGGCTGAGAAATGGCCTCTTGTTCTCAGGATTGACAGGGGCGGGGGCGGGGGGGGGGGGTTAGATGACATTCTTTTATGGCATCACGTGAGGGCAGAGAGCTGCACCCCCAGCGGGGAGCCTGGAATGGATAGTACAATACATCAGAGGACAAGAAAAAAAAGATCCCTGTTTGGTTTTGGAATCTCTTTCCTTTTTGGTGAGATGGTGGGGAGGGAGTGAGAAAGGGCCATGGCCAGCTTCTCTTACTGACGGCCAGTGGAGGAGAATGTGGAAATGATTTGGCGGGGTCTGACAGGCAGCTTGGAAAACCGGGAAAGGCTCCGGCCTGGGAGGGGAGAGCCACGGGATGGTCCCAGCTGGGCCTCTCACCAGCTGTGTGGCCGTGGGTGAGTCACAGCCTTTCCTAGTGGCATGGCCCTTATCTGCGAAGGGAGGAGGTCAGATGCGAGGCCTTTTTAGGCCTCTGCAGCTCTGAGATTCTCGAACTCTGTAACCATCTCTTTAAAGATGGAAAGCAGAGATGCTGAGCTAGACCAGATGTGGTGGATAAAGCCAAGATAATCAGCCCAGCGGTTTCTCTCTCTCCAGTGCCCTGCGTCAGCAAGGCCTTGGGTGAGTTTTGGCATTCGCTCATTTTGATAGGTAATCAAGGCAACATCTGTGGGCCCGAACTTGTGGAAGAGGGGCTGATGAAACAGTTTTTACCCTCAACCCTTCCTCCTTCCTAAACGGCATGCGGGTGATGTGACTTTCTGAATCCACGAGGCTCCAGGCTGGCTCTCATGCAAACGAGCGTTTCCGAAATAGTTTCTTTGCTCAGACCCCCACATCCTCCCAACCTTTCACAGGCAGCCAGAGTCTGGGGAAGCTCTTTCCCTGAAGAAGTATTTATTATGTGGCTCCCCAGTGCCAGGCCCCAAAATGAAAGGTTCTGGGGGCATGTCTGTCAGAGGGAATGTGCACACGGCACCGGTGGGTGAGACAACTCTGCTTCCTGCCCCTGAGAAATAAAGCAATTCAATGCCCACAGGACAGAGTGGCACGTGGGTGAGAAGGGCTCAGCGAGGCAGAGAAGCACACCCTCCCCCCTGCAAAGGTGGGACCGAAAAGGGTGGGGAAATGACATGAGCTGAGGCGGTGGGGCAGGTGACAAATCTGGTGGTACACAGCTCTGAGGGTTGGATTTCCTTTTATTAAAAAAAAATTTTTTTTAATGCTAATTTATTGAGAGAGAAAGAGAGAGAGGGAGAGACAGAGCAGGAGCCCGGGAGGGGCAGAGAGAAAGGCAGACACAGAATCTGAAGCAGGCTCCAGGCTCTGAGCTGTCAGCACAGAGCCCGATGTGGGGCTCAAACCCGCGAACTGTGAGATCATGACCTGAGCCGAAGTCAGGTACTTAACCAACTGAGCCACCCAGGCGCCCTGGATTTCGTTGTAAAGTAACCCTTCCCCCCCCCCCCCCCCCCGTTTCTATCCTAGCCCTGATTAGTTTCCTTCAATACCTTGACTGCCTTCGGTAATTGCACTTTCACTTGTTATCTGAATCCACACGTCTAGAGGGAAAGCTCTGAGAGGAAAGGAGGGTCCCCGCCCTCTTCACCATTCCACGGGTGCCCAGACAGAGCCCCACACAAAGAAGGTGCAGGAAAAGTCCCTGTGGCATTCACAAAGGCGTCTGAGCAGGCAGGCGACCAGATCAGGATGGTGGAGTCGCAAGGCCTGGTCAGAGTTGGGCAAAGGAGTTGAACGTTCCATTTTTTATGAGCCCAGGACATTTTTTTCCTTCTTGCTTCCTAATCAGTGGTTGCTTGCCCTTCACCGGAGCCTGAGGCACAGAGCATCCGGGCCTGGAACGCGGACGTGCGTGGGAGGGATGGGAAACTGTGCCGGCAGCCCCAGAAAAGAATCAGTCTTTGTCTTCATCTTCGAATGCACCTGTCGTCCCAAACCCTTGACAAACACTGTGTCATTCACCTTCCAAACCTCTCTGTGGATTAGGCCTGGGGGGCAGGGGTGGAGAGGGGTGCAGGCGGAGCGCACAGAGCTGCATTCCAAGCATTCCTGCCTCCTGACAGCTCCTGGTACCACGGTTGTGAGCCTGGGATGTCCAGAAATTCCAGCTGACTCATCCGTGGGTGAGCAAGGCCAGCACGAGGAGTCAGGTAGAATATCTGCCGATGTCCCCATTTCAGAGGAGAAAGTGGCGGGTGGAGGTAGCAATGGCCAGGATTCTGGCCGTTTCTGCTTGAATGACACTTAGGGGTGACCCGAGGTGCCAGGAAGTGATGCAGGTGCGACACGGGGTCAGGGGTGGCAA
Source organism: Panthera onca (assembly GCF_046562875.1). NCBI lineage: Eukaryota > Metazoa > Chordata > Mammalia > Carnivora > Felidae > Panthera > Panthera onca. The sequence goes on from NC_138350.1 coordinate 21,663,335, forward strand.
CCTGGGCTGGGACCTTGGTTGCCTGGATTTGAGTTCTGGCTCCATCCTTATCACCTCTGTAACCTCATCAAACCTCTTGGCCTCTGTGTCCTGCAGTGGAAATCTAGAAATGGGGGTGGTAATTGTTCTGACTCCACAACAGTGGTGAGAATGAAGCAAGAGAATGTGGGGAAGATACTGAGCACGGTTCCTGGCACACAGGAGCTGCCTCACAATGGTGAGTCGTGCTAGAATGTGGCACTTCTGACACAATGACGTGCGAGGCGCTTCCATGAGAGCAGCCGAGTGTGCAGTGAGCCCTCACTCAGTCCCACAGGACAGAGGCTGCAAAACGGCATGACAGGAGTGTCCCTGCCCTGCTTTGGGATTCGGGGCAGAGACACCCTCTCTGAGTCTCCCCGGTCATGGCCACACCTCCTGTGAACAGAGAGCTGTGACTGCACTCAGGCAAGGACACCACACTGAACAGGCAGCCACTCTTTTGGTCCTCACACCAGCCTCCAGATGGCTTAGAACCAGATCCCTGCCAAATTCCTCTTGCTTTCCCCAACGAGTCGTCTGATGCCAGAGCATTTCTCAAAAGTGGGAAATACAATGCCATCATCATCACCTCATGACCACGTCACTAGAGCCTCCAGCTTGGCCCTGCCTTTCAGCTATCTTCCTGGGAGATGTCTCTGAAGGTTTTTCCCCAGCCCTGTCCTGGGGCTGTCGGGGAAAGCAAAGTCCGGGAATGAGGATGAGACCCGGGACGCGACACGACCTTGGGCCAGCCCTGCTTCTTCACCACCACCCCCCCTGCTGTCTGTGAGCTGAGGAGGCTGGCTGAGGTCATCCGTTTCCGGGAGTTGGGTCCCAGGGGTTCTGGCCCCTGAGTGCGGGGGAGAGCCGGGAAGATTAACACTTACTCCTCTTCAGCAAGAGAGCACAGCAGTTAGAAGACAAATGGGCTGTGGGTTCAAATGTCACCATGACCCCTTGCCGGCTCTGTGACCTTGGGCAAGGCTCACACCCTCCTTTGAGCGGTTATCCTATTTGTAAAAGGGACATAACTTTCATACCATCGCCACCTCCAGACGTAGCATAAGGATTGAGATGATGTGCATGTCCAGAACTCAGCACGGTGTCTGACACTCACAACGTTAGAGTCCCCCCCACCCCGCCGCCCCCCAAAACATGAGCCTCATCGTCTTCACTGATTTGTGTATCTTACCGAGTGAAAACCTGAGGCCTGGGGTTGGTTGGTGGGAAGAGAAGTCGGGCCACATTTCCGTGTTTCAGCCCCCACACCAGGCCAGCTTGAGGAGGAAGCGGCAACAACTCAGGAGAAAAGTCCCACAGTGTCTGCTCCAGCTCCCTCAGGCGGCTCTCAGAGCTCGTGCCAAGAGATGGCTTGGCGTCGTGTTTTCCTTTATGCCCGTTAGCGTGTTTCCAGATGTTTCGGGCAGCAGCTCGTGGAGTTCTTTCAGGTTCTGTTTCTTTGCATCTCCTTTCCTATGGCTTCTCTTTCCTCTGCTTTTCCCCAGCTGGCTACTGTAGCTTTAGAGACAAAAGACGACAACTTTCTCACCGCCTTCAAAATTGTCTGCCCACAGCTCCTTTCCAGGAGATCCCTGGACATGTTTTGGTCAGACAGCTGGATACCTTATAAAATGTTCCTTTGCTAGCAATGATGTGAATTGCCTTTCATATTCTGCACTTGGACTTCACTAGTCCCCGTCTTGCACGTGCCCAAAGACCTGGGAAATGGTGACCGCAACCCAGCGCAGCAAAATGGACGGAGCTTTCTCCTGAACGCCTACACTGCATGACCACTTCACTGAGATCATATCCATCTCTCCAATCCCATGAAGTAGGTGCTATTCGCTTCCTATTTTTATGAGACTCTAAGACTCAGAGAGGCTATGTAACTTGTCCAAGGTCACTGAGAGAACCATGTTACCCCAGTTCCAAAGCCCTAGCTCTTTCCATGGCAGACGGATGGCAGGAACATGCCTACTTGACCTGTCCATGGCCCAGGCTCTGTCACCGGTTGTCTGTGACCTGGGTCCCAGGCCATGGGTTTCAAACTGAAACCTGCCCCAATAAGGAAGTCATTGGCTTTGCCTCTTCACAGACCGGACAGTTAAATCAACTCCTGGAGAAGCATCAGCAAAACAGGGGTATGTGTGTGTGTAAGGCTATTCATCCATGTGTGAGGGTGTGAGGGAATGTGCTTGTGAAGGGAGGTGTGTGTGAGGATGAACCTATGGGTGCATGTGTGTGAGGACATGTGATGTGAAAATGTGTGCCCGCATGTGGTTTCATGTACGAGGTGCACTTATGAGTAAGGGGGTGTGTGTACATGCATATGTGCATACATGAAAAGGGATTGAGGATGTGTGTTTGTGTACCGATGTGTATGCACGCTGTGTGTTTGTGTGTGAGGATGTTTGTGTGAGATGCACGTATGCATGAGAATACATGTGAGGAAGTGTGTGCTTTGCGTGAGGAGGTATGTACATGAGCGTATTTGTATATAAGGGTGCATATATGTATCCTTGTCCGTGAGGGTAGATGCAGGCACACTCACGTACGTGCACTTGTGTGAGGCTATGTGTGGGATGCGTGTGTGGAAGGGTGAAGCTTAGGGAGAACGTATGAATGTGGGCATGTATGTGACCCTGTGTGCATACATGTAAGGGTCCAGGCGTGCATGTGCGTGTGCATTCACACGTGAAGACATGTGAGCATGCGTGGGGAAGCAGGAAGAGGATGGATGGTGGGGCGGGAACGCTGTGATCACCACCAGATGGATTCTTTGTTTTGTGAGACCTCTCTGGGGTAGAGTACCAGGCGTTTCCCAGCACTGATGACAGATCTATTAAAAAAATGTATTTATCTTCTCACGTGGTCAAAGGGCAGCAATCAAGCAAAGACGGGGTTTCTTTTCTTGAAGGACCGGACTTGCCCCCTCCTGGGCATCGCAGACCAAGGTTTACCTTGGCAGGGTACCGATGCACAGGCCCAGCTTCCTGGGCCCGAAGTGCCCTGGGCTGGCTCCCTCTCCACCTCAAGGCGTGGCTCCCCCTATCTCAGGGCAGATTAACTTCCCTGGCACCGGCTTTGTTTTGGATCATTAAGGAGGAGCAGCCGCTGAGAGTGGAGGCCTCTCCCTTCCACCCCCAGGGCCTGGTTCTGCTGAAAACACTTGATTTAGGGCTTCTTGCTTTGCTTTCCCTGGCTGGGTGTCCCAGGCAGAAGGGGAAACACCTAGGGCCCAGGCTGTTTTGTCTGCTGAGATTGGGGAAAGGGATTTGGTTTCCCCACTGAGGTGGCCCCAGCCTGAGCAGCCACGGTGGGTCTGGATTGTTTGTTTCTTGAGCGTCTGCTCCTGAGGGTGGGCGGGGTAAGGCTGAGGACACTGTAATGGGAGGAGGGAGAGCCGGTGGACCTTCGTGATGGTGCAAGGGGGCCTGCGTTCCTGCGTGCATCCTGCCTGGGAAGGCCCCTCTGGGTTCATGTAAACCCTTTTTTCTTTTTCTTTCTTTCTTTCTTTTTTTTTTAAGTCCTTTTTAAATTTTTTTGTTTTTAATGTTTATTTAGTTTTTTGAGAGAGAGCGCGAGTGAGGGAGGGGCAGAGAGAGAGGGAGATGCATAATCCGAAGTAGGCTCCAGGCTCTGAGCTGTCAGCACAGAGCCTGAAGCAGGGCTCGAACTCATGAACCATGAGATAATGACCTGAGCTGAAGTCGGAAGCTTAACAACTGAGTCACCCAGGCGCCTCAACCCTTTATTCTTTTGTTTATAAATTCACTTTACCCCATGCTCCTGCCCAAACCTCTGCTTTCCTCTACAGTTTGCCTCAGGGATCATAAAGGCCACAGTGTCTTAGCTCTGAGGGAACACGGTGGTCATCTGGCCATACTCTCTCCAAAGAGAATCTCATTCCTAACATCTTGAGCACTATGCACACCCAGGCTGCTTGGGCCCTTCTGGGGCCACTAGACTGTGAGCCTCCTGAGGGCAACACCTGTGTGTCTCTGGAACCTGTCACTGCCCCAGAACCTGGCCCAGGGCCTGCTGCCTGGCGCATAGTACCAGGCCTAGTAGGCCTCCGTACGTATTTGTCAGATGGGTGAAGGATGATGTAACTTGTTACTGCTGCAGAGAGATGCCCCTTGGCAGATGGCCTTAATCTAAAGATCCCTTGGATCTTTGAGTCAAATTAGATTGAGCCAGAATTTGCTTCCTTCAGAATGTCACCCCCCCTCCCCGGAACAACACAGATTATGGGTACCACGAAAGCCCTGTAGCTAAGTGAAGGCAGAAATTATGCTCGTCTCAGGGCCTCCTAGATCCAAGCTGACTATAGTTACCATGATCATTCCTCACACAGACGTGAGCAATATTTCAGTGGACGTCTTGAAACATGGTTCATGAACTGGCCCCAAAGCTCTAGAAGCAAACTGGTCAGAAACAAGCACACTGGATGCTGCAGGATAGTGTCCCCCACAAAAAGATATGTTGAAGTCCTAATCCCTAGGACCCATGAATATTTGGAAATAGTGTCTTTGCTATTTGTTAAGATGAGGCCATATTGGATTAGAGCAGGTCCTAAGTCCATTGGCTGATATCCTTACAAAGTAAGACATTTGGACATATACAGACACACTCATGAGGAAGCAGGCCATGTGAAAATAGAAGTAGAGCGGGAGTGATACAAGAATCTCCAGGGATCTCTGACAAGTAGGGAAAGCTAAGAGAGAGGCCTGGAACAGATTCCCCCTCAGAACCTCCAGGAGAAGCCCACCCTACTGACACCTTGATTTCAGCCTTCTGGCTATCGGAACTGTGAGACGTTTCTGTTGTTTGAAGCCATCCCATTTGTTACAGCAGCCCAGGACACTAATACACTAGACTACTACCCCCCTGACTCATGTATCAGTACAAAACCTCAGGGGAACCTGGGTGGCTCGGTCAGGTGGGCGTCCAACTTCAGCTCAGGTCATGAACTCATGGTTCGTGCGTTTAAGCCCCACATCAGGCTCTGTGCTGACAGACAGCTCAGAGCCTGGAGCCTGCTTGGGATTCTGTATCTCCCTCTCTCTCTGCCCCTCCCCTGCTTGCTCTCTGTCTCTCTCACTCTCAAAAATAAATAAACTTAAAAAAAAATACCACACATCATTCTTTGTAACCCTGTGGTTGCACCCTTAACAAATTTAAGGGACCGGATAAGAACTACTGGAATTAATAAGAAAAATATTTAGAAAAATGACTGGGCACAAGATAAACACGCCACAGTCAAGGCATTCTTATATGCCAGTAAGCTACCGAGAACCCTAGTCATAGTATTACCTGAAGCCATAAACCACTTCTTGATAAACCCGCATGGGATCCTGATAAAGAACACTACACAATTGTACTGGGAAATTTTATTTTATTTTTTACAAATTTTTTAACCTTTATTTCTGAGAAAGAGAGACAGAGCGTGAGTGGTGGGGGTGCGGTATGGGGGGTGCAGTGGTGCAGAGAAAGAGGGAGACACAGAATCCAAAACAGGCTTCAGGCTCTGAGCTGTCAGCACAGAGCCTGATGTGGGGCTCAAACCCATGAACCATGAGATCATGGCCTGAGCCTAAGTCGGATGCTTAACCTACTGAGCCAAGCAGGTGCCCCTGTACTGGGAAATTTTAAAAGAGATGTGAATAAAATAGGTGTTGCTAAACGGGGAAATTCAATTTAGAACAATTCTTTAGCCTCAAATGAATTTGCTGATTCATTGCAATTCCAATCAAAACCTCAAAGGATTCATTGATTTTTTTTAATAAATAAATCCACATTTAATGAATGAGAGAAAATGGCAAAGACAATTCTGGAAAAGAAGGGTGAGGTGGAGTTGGGAGAGGCCTGTCCTAGCAGACCTTGAACATATTATTAACTAAAAATATGAGTGTGACTCAGTACCACGTAGATGAGGTGCTGCCTCAATGTCTAGCACCCCCTTCCAGAAATGGGTTCAGAGTGGGGTGTGATGGGCAAGACAGGGCCAAGGAAGACAAAATGGCCGCGTTGGAGGCTTGGGGCATTTGAGTGTTTATGCAGATTGAAGAACACTCCCATGTCTACCATCGACAATCTCCAACGTAGAGCGTCATCCCAGAGGAGTGGTTTATAACACCAACAACTCAGTTGTTTTCTTGGTGGAAAGGAAACTCCTGAGTCCTGTTTCTGTGATGGCATGAAACGCCGTTCCAAGTCTAGAGCTGTGAGCGGGAGCAGGCAGGGTAAGGTGCGTGTGCCCATCTGCTGAGAGCTGCTGCGTGTCCTTGGCTAATTCTGCCACTACTGAGTTCTTGAGAGGGAGTTTTGTAATCACCAGACATCTTTTCTCAATCTAATCATTTGAATTTCAAGAACCAGATTAGGTTGGGGAAGCACCCTGTATTGACAGACTTGACACATTCAGTTTTATCAGAAGTTTGCTGAGCATCTATGAGGTGCCAAGCTCTGGTATGGGCCCCGAGCCCTGAAAGTTTATGACTTGTCGTTATTGGTGCCTTGCATAGGATGGATTTGCCCTGGGCCCTTGCCGTCAGGTGTCACTAAACTACAGCCTGGTGCTCCTCACCTCATTACGTAAGGATGACTGGATGCGTTACAAATACAGTCATTTTTTTTTTTTTTGAAAATGTTTGTTTATTTATTTTGAGAGAGAGAGAGAGCTTGGGCAGGGGAGACACAGCGAAGGAGACAGAGAATCCCAAGCAGGATCCACGCTGCCACGCAGAGTCCAACGTGGGACTTGAACCCACAAGCTGTGAGATCCTGACCTGAGCCAAAACCAAGAGTCAAAAGCTTAACCAACTGAGACACCCGGGATCCTCACAAATGCAGTCATTTTTACTGAGTGTGAAGGAGTAGCTTAGAATGTTGAGTTATACTTGAGGGCATTTTGGGGAGAACTGTTTTGCCACAGTGATGGTCACAGAGGAGGCCAGATCCCAGATGCTGAAACCTAGGGTGAAGCCAGGGTTAGAAGCAGAGAGAGGAGACAAATGCCAGAGAAGAGAGATGTTGTCCCAGGGGCTGGTGACTGTGGGCCTTGTGGACCAGGGGAGGGAGACTTTATTAAGGGCTGGACTAGTTTAGTGCATGGTGACCTTGGATGTGCACTGTAATGAATGTACGAATGTGTCCAGACCCCAGAGCAGCTCAATTAATTCAGAACCTCTGGGAGAGACACTCAGGCTTCCCTGTGTTGTAGACAGATCTCTGCAGGTGTTTGTCATATGAAAGCAGGTCTGAGAACAGAGCCTTGGCCAGGAATGAGGTTGCTGTTTCTTGCTTAATTGTACTTGACCTGGTACAAATGAAAACGCACATGTACACACACACATGCACACACACACAGAGACACATACACACACATAAAAGCCCTGGTCAATACTACAATTTTAAACAACAAAAAAGTCTTTAGCATGTATGCTGTTTAGGATTATCATGACACTGGCGGTGTTGATGATGAAGCCATGAGCGGAAGACAGTTGCAATGATATTTTGACTTCAGAATGATCTCTAGGGCTTATGCACGGTGCTTGACTTTTTTCTTTTTCTTTTTAAAAGCTTATTACTGATTTTTTTCAGATATATAGGAAAAAAAAAAAAGATTCCGGAGATAAGAGAACAAAGCAGACTAGGGCTTACTCATCCTTCAAGGTCAGTGTCCCTGTCATTTACCTCTTCATGATCCTTATGTGGTTTCCTCTGATTAAAAGTAGTTGTGTCTATGAACCCCTTCTTTTTTTGAGGGTCTCTCTTGGCCAGTCTCCTGGAGGGGGTGGGGTGGGCATCAGCAAAATGTTAAGAAGAGTTTTCTTGTGCCTTTTTAAGAGTTTGTCTACAGAGTGTGTCATGAAATGGGGGAGCCTGCAATGCTTTTTCTAGAAGTTTCTATCGTTCTCGGGGATTTGCTCCAATGGAAGGTAGGGTCATGGTTCTGAATTAAGCACCTACTTGCTGATGCCAGTTAGTTGGACACATTCTGACATTAGAGTCCTAGCCCAATGTTCCAAATGTGAACTGATGTGATACAGGCCCACCATGTGATGTATCCTAAGAAAAAGATCATCATAAGGTTTGACAGCGGGGCTCTGTGTGTGTGCAAGAAACAAACCTAGGTCAATGTCAGAGTTGAAGAAACTGAAAAAAGAAACCCAACCCTTTCAGAAGACACAACTCTTCCCTGTCCCTAGGTCTCCCTTAGACCACCACCCAGTGTCACTTCCAGGGAAAAGCCTAAAAATCTAGTCCTAAGAAAACTGACTCTGAGAAGGAACCCAGACAGCACGGCCAGGCTGCAGCTGCTGACATGGAAGAAGCTAGACTGGGGATGACAAGGCAGGTCTCAGTGAAAATCTTCCAAGGAGGTAAGGAGGGAAAAAAAAAAAGATTCCTCATTTACATTGAGAGTAAACTTCCTGTCCTATTGAACAATGAAGCATTCAAAATCCGCCTGAGTAAAAGTCCCCTGATGCTGTGAGAGGGTGAGCAATTTCATGTCAGGCTGTTGTTATGGGATTTATACATGTCCTAGCTAGGGCTTGAGGTGAAAATCGTAGCCAAAAACAATAGCCTTAAACCCCACATGCACAGAAACCTCATTCCAGTGGAGTTTCCTTAAGAGAGAGCCCAGCAGACTTTTCACAAACAAAGTGACTTCAAAGGTAGGCTTGCATCACGAGCCTCCCCCACTTGACACTTCCCTTTAGCCCAGACCTGGCCTTCTGTTTCTTGGTTTACTTTATGAGGTTCTCACACACACATTGCAAAGCAATTATCGGAGCTTGCAGGCCAACAGGAAAGTAATTGTAACTGAGTACTTCCTTTGTCAGGCGCTGATGCTGGCCACTGCCTCCGTGATGGGAGGTGTGCCGGGCAACTCAGCACCCGGTGACTCTGCAACCCCTCCCCCACAGTGCGCTCTGGCTGAATTCCCTGGGGGGTGGGGGGTGGGGGGTGGGGAGGAAGCCAGTGGGATGGGGGAGTGGGGGAATTTTCTTACATCACTTGACGTGCTTGCCTTCACTCCCAAAATCCTGAGTCATGACTAAAGCCGTATTGCCTCGGGTCTCTGGCTGAAACCAAGAGGTTATAGATTTGGAAACCTGACTCCATTGGCTGACTCTCGTCCAATTCATCAGAGTCAATGTGTATTATTTTGGTTGCCCCTCTTCAAGCTGAAGTGCCTTCTAATCGAGGGGATTACGTGAGGAAAGTGGCTCTGTAGTGGCTTAGTAAACCGATGCCATGCGAAGGGAACGATATTTGACGTTCGGTGAGTTTACAAAAAGGGCTGTCTCTCTGTTTGTTTAAACCGAGATTAAGTGAAAGAAAAAGTTTTTCTTTCCCATCCCAAGACAAATGTGAAACACATGTTTTCCCTTTTGACTTTGTAGTTACAAGGCTCAAACAATTCTCCCCACCCCCCCTCAGCTGCGAGTTTTCAAGGATTGCAGAATGTTTCCTCTCTTTGGTGGCCAAAGCCAATATGAGCCTTTATATTTCCAGACAGTGGAGCTAATGCTGATGGCCCTGTTGATTCCAGGTAATTGGAGTATGGGGTGTTCCTGAGCCTACCATTGTCCGGGTAGGTGGGCTGGTAAGATCTAGTGCCAGGAACCCAAGAACTGCATTCAAGTCACAGCTAGGCCTTGGCCTGCATGGCCTTGCTGAGCCTCACTTTCCTCATCTGTCCTGCAAAGCAAAACTGGTTGACACTGAAACATCTCAACTAATTTCCCACTCTGGAGAGACTGTCGGTTCAAGCTGGTTTTTCTGGTAGGTGGAAGACATTCCTAGTTGAGGCACCCTTTGCCCGGGCTCCAGGCAGTGTGGCAGACTTCAGTCAAAAAGCCCGCCCTGCCACTGACTCACTCACTGCCTTGACCTTGAACAACTCACTGCCCTTCTTTGTGAGGCCTTCTTATCTGAGAGAGGAGGTTTGACATTCTTGCCCCTGACATAGTAGTTCAGATATGTGACAAGACTGAATGAGACTAGGGTGAAAAGTACTTTGAGTTCCTTGGACTAAAGAGATCACTCATCTGGAAGATAAGTTAAAAAAAAAAAAAATGCTAGCCCCAAAATATTTTTTGGATTATCTCAAGAATAAAGTAATGAAAATCAATATTCTTTACTCTTGGCTTTCCTTAAATCGCTCGTGGTTCAGGCAAGGCGAGCACCAGCACGGGCTGTGAAAATCAGGATTTCTCCCCCGATGTTGGCCAAAGCAATGTTCCTTGCTTTTATCATATCGTTACTGTACTCAGAAACTTCCAAGAGTCCCCTTGCCTCCGGCGTTCAATCCAAACTGACATTCAATCCCATTATGACCTGTCTTCAACGTGCATTATTTACCACCTTCCTTACCCCAAATCTTAGAATTAGTTAGAATCTCCACAATGATGCCACAAATGCCTCTGTAAATGTCTCCTCACAAGTGGCCAGCCAGGCTCTGCTTGGACACAGTTGGGGGAGAAGCTGTTGATACTCAAAGCAACCCGAAATTTTCTTTGGTTTTTTTTTTTTTTTTTTAATTTTTTTTAATGTTTATTTGTTTTTGAGAGGGACAGAGAGAAACAGAGTGTGAGCAGGGGAGGAACAGATAGAGAGGGAGATGCAGAATTGGAAGCAGGCTCCATGCTCTCAACTATCCGCATAGAGCCTGATGTGGGGCTCGAACTCACTATGAGATCATGACTTGAACCTAAGTCAGACGCTTGACCAGCTGAGCCACCCAGGCGCCCCTCAATCTGGAATTTTCTAATAATCCCTCATCATTAGAAGCTTCTCCCTTGTATTGAGTTAGAATCTGCCTCATCATAAAACTCAAGTGCCTGTAGGTCCCAGAGAAGCCACCCCAATTCAGCCTCATTCTTCCTTGGCATTTGAAGATGGCCATCAATCATGTCACCCCGAGAAATCCCTTTTCCAGACTAAACAACTACGGCATCTTCAGCAGATTTTTATTGACTTGGTTTTCTGATTCCTAAATGTCATGGTTCTTACTTTTCCCTGGATATGCTTCCAACAGTCAACGTCTCTTTTTTAAAAAGTGACCCTTTGAACTAAATGCAGTGTCTAAATGTGAACGGGTTGGTGGAGCTAGTGCTCCTTTGTTTCTGTAACAGTTAGGTTTAAGTAAGAGATGTGGTACTATTCAGTGGCTTAAAGATCTCTCTCAAGGTGAAAGATCCAGGTTAGCGAGTGCCCTGCTCTCTGCAGGCATTGAGGGACCCAGACCCCTTTCCAGCTGGAGATCTGTCTGCTATTCCATGGGGCGTTCCTGTCCAAGCTAGGTTGCTGCCATGTCCTGGATGCAGGCAGCAAGAAACAAAAAGAGCATGGTGGGGTGAGGGGTGGTGTATATACCTCTTATGGGGGCCAGCTTTCAACACAGACCGTTTGTTACCATTCCACTAACGATGACGATGCAATCCCATGGCCACATGCTGGGAAATGTAGTACAACAGGACTGCCCAGTGTCAGCACCCCATCACCATGGAAGAATGGGACAATGGATGTTGGTGACCTCAAATATGGACAAGCCTCATTGGTCTTTCAGTTCACAGAACACATCAAGCTCCTTCTGCACTCACAGCCCATGCACTCTGGCGTGTTCTGCCTCTCTGCCTCTCCTTCCCTGCACCTGGCCTCAGCTTGACTGCCACTTCTTCAAAGAGGCCTGCCATGGCCACCCCAAGAAAAATGGGTCCCTCATTCTCACCCTCTTTCTGACCTTCATTTGTGTCTCTCCAGGCCTCTGTCACAAGTTGTAGTGATTTCTTGTGTCTTTGTGTCCTTCCCCTAGGAAACTACAGGCTGCCTGAAGGCAGGCACTCTGCCTGTCTTGTTCTCCAGTGTTTTTGCTGCCCAACCCAGTGCCTGACACATATTGGGGGGCTAAATAAGGATTTGTTGAATTAAAGAATATACAGACACCGTATGTTTACTAAATAGTCTTTTTCGCCAAACGCATCACTCTCTTAGGTCATATTATGGTAAACTAAAATGTCTCTTTTGACACCAACTGTTACTGAGACATTTCTCCATGTGCTTCTGGAGTAGTTGATTTTTTGATCTTACTTACAGTCTTTTACATTTATATCTATTGTATTTTAGCTGCTTGTTTGGGTTCACTATTCTAGCCCCAAGAGATCTTTTCCAACACACCCATAGATACATTTATTTTTCCCTTCCAATTTTATATTATCTGAAATTCTAATAGATGCATCCTGTATGTTTCTTTATGTCACTGGCAAACAGGGATGAAGACAGAAAAAAGAAAGGGGCCTAATGTGGAGTCCCAGTCAGTACTGGAGCCCACCCTCCGTCCTGTCATCAGTCCATCCTCAGGCCTCTTTGGGGATGAATGTTTAGTCATACAAACCACACTCTTAACAAGAATGTCACTGCACCCGGCGAGGTCAGATGCCCCACTGAAGTGAGATGCATGGTAGAACTCGGGGCCTTCCATTCCACTCCTGAACAGGACCATAGAAACTTCCAGACAATCACAAGAATCCCCTTGACAATATCCTCCAGTTTACCAGTCTAGTAACCTTATAAAAAACAGGAAATGACTAGTTCTTAATGAATCCATGCCTAGTGACTCCTAACAATTATTGTTCTCTCATAAATGTTTACAAACCTTTATTTCATAATTTCTTCTGAAACTTTTCCAGGATCTACCCTCCTCTCCTTTCTGGAAGCCGTACCACATTGGTGCATCCTCTGTCCTCAAACACTTCTCCATCCTCACACCTCTGAGCAGTTTCTCCTTTGTTCCTCCTGGTAGGAAATGTTCTTCCTGACTCTGAGTATCCTAACCTCTCCCCTCAAGATCTAGCTTGAAAGTCACCCCCTCTATGAAGCTGTCCCTCACCTCACTGCAGGCCTGCAGTGCCCTGAGTCCCTGTGATGTTTGTCCCTCCTCTCCCGCCTGTGCCTTGCATGGAACCCTCTCCAAACAAGGTATGTAGATTGAACTGAGCACCGATAATCACCATCTAGTTACACCTAGGAACTAGCTCTTCATTAAAAAGTCAACCTAAGCTGTGTTCAAGGGCCAGATGGTGTGGTCTTCCTGTGTGTTCGGAATGTGTTTTTTAAGTTTTTTTTTTTTTTTTTTTTTTTTAAGAAAAATTTGGTAAAGTATTATAAAGTTCCAAGGAAGCTGTAGAATTATTAGATTTTTCTTTTTTAAAAACTTTATTTATTTTGAGTGAGAGAGCTTGAGTGGGGGAGGGGCAGAGAGAGGGAGAGAGAGAATCCCAACCTGTCAGGGCAGAGCCCGATGTGGGGCTCAATCCCACGACCATGAGATCATGACCTGAGCCAGAATCAAGAGTATGATGCTTAACTGACTGAGCCACCCAGATGCCCCATAGAATTATTAGATTTTTCACACTCAGAGAACCAATCTGTTTGATAAAACATTCTGGGAAATCAAGATGGATAGCGACAGATGATTCATCTGAACTGCAACATTTACAACATTCTGAATGTTCTAGCAGCAAAGGAGACAAATCAAAATTCAGAGCTACAAGCAAAATATTTTGAAAATTGTTTACCTTCTTTTCAGAAGCATATCTAGATTTACAAAAGATTGCAAGCAGGGTTTCTTTAACTACCTTGGTCAATTTAAAATTACTTCATTTTCATATAACTTTGGAAGACTAAATCAATGTTACAAACGCGGTCCACCTGCGTTTCACTTCCCCTGGGTAGCAACAGAATCTGGCAGAGATGCTGATGTCACATCATACCATATTTGAGAGCAAAAACTTAGCTCTATTAGATCATGGAGTCTAATTTCTCCCAATTACAATTGAAAACTTTGTACCCTGGAGGGGAGGGGTTTCAGAAGGGAACCGTTCTACCACTGCTGGAGTCCCCAGGATCTGTCACAGCACTTACAAAACAAGACCCCCTCCTCTTAGCCTCCTGGGGCCTGCCACCTCCTTCAGACCAGAGAAAAACTTTCCTTTCTATCGAAATGATGACTCTGGCTCATTATAAAAATCCTCTCTGCTGCTTGCTTTCTGAGCTTTAATAAATCCTGGATTACTATGAAAACCACCCAGGCACTGACTCTCCATATTTCCCAATGAGCTGTCTGGAGTTGGCTTCTTCTTCATGAGTAACTTCCCCAAATGTTTGGACAATTGCCCAACGCCATGAACTTACGACTACCAGATAAACTTTGCTGAGCAGGGAAAGAAAACTCATCACAATGTCAGTCTCAGAAAGCTAGCACTGACCTCTCTCTTATTTCTTTTTTGCTCTCTCTTCACTCCCCTTTCTTGCTCGTGGCAATTCATGCCCCTTTTATCAACTAAGAATGGAATTTGTGTTATGACCAAGAACTTACAACATGTGGCTTCTCAGCTTGTCTTTGCTTTCTCTTTCTTATAATTGCTCAGTGATGGGACATCTCAGAGATCAGGAGGAAGCCTGGTTTCCAGTTACTTCCATGCAGTGCTTCACTGTTTTCAAACGTGTCTATCCATTTTTCTAGGAAATTCCAATGCTACAGCTGTTCTTGAAAAGGGGCCACAAACATCTCAGTCAGTTAAGCGTTCGACTCTTGATCTCGGCTCAGGTCATGATCTCACGGTTTGTGAGATCAAGCCCCACATCAGGTTCTGCACTGATGGCAAGGAGCCTGCTTGGGATTCTCTCTCTCCTTCTCTCTGCGCCCCTCGCCTCAAAATAGGTAAATAAACTTTAAAAACAAAGTAGGGGGCATATTAAAGTTTCCCATCTTAATAGTTTCCCAGCTCTTACTCCATGTGTTCTTAGGTCCATGTTCACGATTTCCAGAGTTTCTTTCCAGCCTCACTTTTCCTTTTCTCATTTCTTTCTGCTCTTCTTTCCCTCCAGGTGAGTGCCTCAGGCCTTACTAGAGCATGTTGCCTCTGTTACTCTCTTAGCAGGTGTTAGGGTGAGCCATAAACTGGCACTGATGCAGGCGCTAAAAAGGCAGCACCATGGGAGTGACCACGAGAGAGAACCATTCTGGAGGTGGGGGGTGAGGCGCAAAGCCACGCAGTTAGAGCAGTTGAGTAAGTTTAGTGTCTAGAACCCACATCCAGAAGCCAGCTGATTTCTCTTTCTTCTTTGTTTTTCTTTCTTCTTTCTTTCTTCTCTTTCTTTCTTTCTTTCTTTCTTTCTTTCTTTCTTTCAGCAGGCTTCACACCCAGCATGGAGACCAACGCAAGGCTTGAACTCACAACCCTGAGCTCAAGACCTGAGGTGAGATCAAGAGTCAGATGCTTAACTGACTGAACCACTCAGGCGTCCCTAGAAGCCAGCTGATTTCTAAATGTATCTTCCCATCTACAAAATGGTAAATGAAATCTCCTTGAAGTGCAGACAAAAATTTGATTGTGGTTTTTTTTATTGTGGTAAAATACACATAACATAAAATTTACTATTGTAACTATTTTTAAGTGTGCAGTTCTGTGGCAATAAGTACATTGGCATTGTTGTGCAACTGTGACTACCATCCTCCAAAACTTTCTCATCTTCCTGAACTAAAACTTTGTATCCATTAAACAACAACTCTTCATTCCCTGTTCCCTCAACTCCTGGTAGCCCCCAGTCTGCTGTCTGCCTCTATGATTTGACTACTGCCAAGTACCTTATGCAAGTGGACATACACTATTTGTCCTTTTGTGACTGGCTTATTTCACTGAGCATCGTGTCCTCTGAGTTCATCCATATTGTAGCAGGTGTCAGAATTTTCTTCCTTTTTAAGGTTGAATAATATTCCATTGTGTGTACACACCACATTTTGTTTCTCCATTCGTCATTGATTTGATTTAGATTTTTTAAAGTAGTGAAGTTCGTATTTTAACAGTTAGAAACAGTTGCAGTCAGTGAAATCTGGTAGGAAAAGCATTGAACTGGACATCAGGAAGCCTGGGTCTTGGATTCAGCTCTCTCACTAGTGACTTAGGACAGATGGCTCCCGCCATGCAGAGGACCCCTGCATAAGAATTGGCTGGGCCACCTGGGAGGGTTGTAGAGTCCTTGACTCTGCCTCTGAGAGTGGAGCCTGGGAATATGCATCTCTAAAAAGCTCCTGGGTGTTTTCATATATTCAAGTTTGAGAACCACTGCTCTGGGTCTCATTCTCTCATCTAGGCTAGATCAGAGATTTTTCAAACCAGGCTGTGCCCTTGCTCAGAAGAATGCCAGGGTTCTGTAGAGGGACTACAGGGACACTCAGGTAGATGGGTGTGAGGCCCAGAGTGAAGGAGATCTTCAGAGGCAGGACCTGGGTCCCCGTTCCTACTTGCTTTACCTCTTTTGCCTCTAAGAATCTACAGAACTCTTAAAATTTTTTTTTAAGTTTACTTATTTGTTTTGAGAGAGAGAGAGAGAGAGAGAGGAGCAGAAAGAGGGAGAGACAGAATCCCAAGCAGATTCTGCACTGTCAGTGCAGAGCCCGATGCAGGGGTTCCAACTCACGAACCATGAGATCACAACCTGAGCCAAAACCAAGCTTAATCCACTGAGCCACTCAAGTCCTCCTAAGAGTCTACCGAATTCGTAAAAGCAAATGTAAAACCAATAGACTCTATATTAAAAACCACTTCTACTGAAATTCAATGAATCTCAAAATCACTACATTTATTTTTGAAATTATCATTGAGTTTTATACATGATTGTTTTACAAACTTAATTGGTTTGGGATTCTCTTGTTTGGGATTTAACATAAGGTTGTTTTAATTTAATTTTAAGCTCTGGCAAAAGGTTCCTATATAGATCTGCATGTTCTTCCTGCCAAGCTGCCAGCAGGCCATTTTTGTACTACATGGGCACTGTAGAATGCATATTTTGGTCCATATGTCGTAACTGTACCTAATCTCAATATTTCTAGTTCTTAATTGTAAAACATGATTGGAGACTTTTGGGCAAGATCAGTGTTTGACTCCTACTTTCATCTTGGCTTCACCTGGGCCTCCTTTGCTCTCAGCCAAGTGTCTTAACCTCCTTGGAGGGGACCCCTTTCTCTGGAAACTTCCCTCCCTTCCCAGACCCTCCCACCATTGCCACAGGGTCAGGAGAATGGGCACCTGTGCTGTGCAACTGTCACCCTGCTCTTTCACTGCAGTCACTGACCTGACTCAGCTGGACCATCAGAGTATCTCCCTTGGGGGCCTGTGCCTGGGTTCAAGGACAGTCTATCAGCCCCCTCATGTAGCTGGGCCTGTGACTGGTGACCTTGGAGTCATGGGCAGCCATCTCGGCCAATGGACTGGGTACCAAAAAGGCATTATGAAGAGAGAGAAGAATGAGTTGCATGTGTAGAAAGAAGCAGAAACAAAAACCCTGAAGGCTTTATAATGACTGACTCTGTGCCTTGGGTTCCATGAGACACCCCTGCTCACTTATAAGTTCCCTTCTGCTTTTTTTTTTCTTTGCTTAAGTTAACACAGGATGGTTTCTGCCACTTGCAATTCTATGTCATTAATATGCCCTGTAAAACAGGAGTCCAATACAATGAATAGGAGAATTATAAGAATCAATTGAGATAATCATATGAATATGCCATAGAAGTATAAATTCTAATTTATCTCATGGTATTATTGTTATCTGAGTCTCCCTTTTCCCCTTTGGATTAAAAATACTATATTTGTTGGTAAGACTTAATATCCCAAAGTTATTCTTTTCTTTGGAGCAAGACACTGAAAGCAGAGGAATTTTCAAATGCAAAGAGGGTGGGGATTTTGAAATGCAAATATTTTCAAGTAAGAGTCAAATGCCTGAAAAAAATAATTGAGCTTTATGTGTTTCAGGAAAGGTGCCAGGAATATTCATTCATTCACTGCCTTCTTGCCTGCCCTGAGTCAGGAGTGGGTCTGGGAACCTGTGTAGTTCAGGCCCTGAAGGAGCTTATGGGCAAGCCAGGGAGTTAAGGTGTGTTCTAGGTGCTAGGAGGGGAGGAAGGACGGGAGAGGGCCGCATCTGACCCAACTCAGGAAGACTTCTTGGAGGAAATGATACTTAAGCTAAAGAATGAAGAGGATGAATAGAAATTAGAAAGGGGAAAGACAGAGAGTTGGAGAAGAGAGAACAGCCTGCTCAGTGGCCTAGAGGTAGAGGAGGGCGTGATATATACCTGGCGCTGAGTTCAAGAGGTGAGCACTGAGCACTGGTGAGGGGAGCAGGGCCAGAGCATGCAGGTCTTGAAGACCACCCCAGGGAGCCTGGACTTGACTCTGAGGCCCTGCAGAGCTGCTGGAGGGTTTAGGCAGGGGATAATTCTGGTCATACTTGTACTCTGGAAAAGATACCTTCCGCCAGGGTGGCGAATGTATGTTTGGCAGGGACCAGGTCTGGAGGAAAGTAAGGCCGCTACAGGAACCCAAGGCGAGAGGGGAAGGTGCCCTGAAATCCGCTTTAGGAGAGAAAGATGGGTTTATTCAGTTGATGTATATAACACCCAGATGATTTCACTTGTTCCTCACTTGTAACAAATTATTGTCTCCATTGTACATGTAAAGCTCAACTCACACACTTGCCCAAGCTCACAGAGCCATCAAATGGTCCTGAGGGATGTGGGGTAATAGAATATTAGGCCAGTTCCAGCTTTTATTTATTACTTGTTTATTTTTAATTTAATTTATTTTTTAAATTTACATCCAAGTTAGTTAGCGTATAGTGCAACAATGATTCCTTAAGCCCCTTACCCATTTAGCCCATCCCCCCGACAACCCCTCCAGTAACCCTCTGTTTGTTCTCTGTATTTAAGAGTCTCTTATGTTTTGTCCCCCTCCCTGTTTTTACATTCTTTTTGCTTCCCTTCCCTTATGTTCATCTGTTTTATATCTTAAGGTCCTCATATGAGTGAAGTCATATGACATTTGTCTTTCTCTGACTAATTTCGCTTAGCATAATACCCTCTAGTTCCATCCACATAGTTGCAAATGGCAAGATTTCATTCCTTTTTATTGCCAAGTAATACTCCATTGTATATATATACCACATCTTCTTTATCCATTCATCCATTGATGGACATTTGGGCTCTTTCCACACTTTGGCTATTGCCAATAGAGCTGCAATAAACATTGGGGTGCACATGCCCCTTCGAAACAGCATACCTGTATCCCTTGGATAAATGCCTAGTAGTGCAATTGCTGGGTCGTAGGGTAGTTCTATTTTTAATTTTTTGAGAAGGCCAGTGCCAGCTTTTAGCATCTCAGCACAAACTGCTCCCCTCACAGGACTCAGAGAGATAAGACACAGAGTAAGTGAGCCTAATTGTGGGAGAAGAGGTCTAGGTTCAAGGCATGAGTGGTTATCCAGGAGAAAAGGCCTGGGTGTGGTGTTGCCTTGGGAAGTCCTGGGAGAATGTGACGTATGGGGACAGCAGGCAATGGGGGTTTCAGGAGAGGAGCCTTCAGACAGGGGTAGAGGGACACCAAAACCCAATGCTATTTAACAGGTTGGTAAGCCTTGGAGAGATAGCCTTTGAATGTGGCCTGTGGTGCTACAGGAAAGCCAGACAAGGTGTGGACCAGGGACACTAAAGGTGAGAGCAAGGTCACAGTGCACACATCACAGCACTCAGACTCAGGTTCTTAGCTGTGCGATCTGGGGCAGTCAACACAACTTCTCTGAGCTGAGCTGAATGGTCCAACCCACCCCCACGACACAATTGTAAAACTTCTGTGAAATGATATACATTAGAAGCGCTTTGTAAATCCCATGTAAAGGTGACTTCTATATTGTCCTGAGTCATAGTTATTATAGTATAGCCCTCCCCACCCATTTTCCCCCACATCTTCAACCCCTCCTTCGAGGAAGTCTCTGTGAATCTGAGAGAAGCAGTGACAGGCTGTTGGTTGGAAGAGCTGATTGGCTACCTGACCCGATGCCTTCCCAGGACTAGAAGACTCTGACAGAAAGGAGTAGAACTAGTTTTCAAAACACTCGCAAGAGCTTAAAGGAAGAGAATACAGATTTGACCTTAGTTTTAGGTCAAAGAAAAAAATCATTTTATCCATTTGTCTGCCGGGTATTGCATCTTAAATTTCAAACAGCTCCTACCTGCAATAGCTCCCAGGGGACATAGGACCAGTGACTGTGAGTAAAAGGTAATCTAAAGGGAAAAAAGGTGGTGAGGTGGATTTAGGGGCTCAAGCTAGTGAGTTCTGGTTTCCAAAAAAGCCAAGTTTGACTTAGCAGTTGAGATACACCTGATTTTCTGGTAGCACAACTCAAGTTAGAACATTGGACAGGAAGCTTGACAGAGCAACTCAGCTGCATGCAAACTCCAGAAGGTACTTATTGTGGAAATTTATGCGCATACAAAAGTAATTCCCAGAGACGGAACTTCAACCTCATTGTAAAGGTTGGTGCCTGGTCCCCCTCTCCCCTTCCTCCCCTGTAAATGGGGGACACAGCTCAAGGGAAGAGTGAGGATCGATGTGACTGTGTTTCTAACGCCATGACTGGTTTTCTTCAGAGATGGGAGTCATTCTTTGACTTTCCCTTTTGAATACGTTTTTCTGCTGCTGCCTCTTTAATTAGAACTAGAAATTCAATTAAGGAGGGAAAAAGAGAAACAGTCTTTTCAAGCCAATTTCTCTGTGTTCCTGAGAGGTTTTGAGGTTAGGTCGAACATATTCATGCTGGTTACCTCTCTGGCTATTAACAGGATGGCATGTGACCTGGCCGAAAGCTGTCGCTGGTCATGGCAACGACCACTACGGTCTTGGCTTCAGAGCCTGCTCTTTAACGTCTTGGCATATAATAACAGTTTTGTTTACCAGGTAAATGGGGTTTTTTGAACATTTACTATTACTACTATTATTATTATTATTACTGGAACACCTATCAAAGAAAGAGAAAGCAGCCATGCCAGGGTATGATTAGAGGCCACTGTGCCGTATCAAGGACTTCAGATTTCCTGTTGACTAGCCTACATTTTTCTTTGCACCAAGACTCACCACCCCCTGCCCCGCCCCTAAGAAAACTGAACAATGCAAAGTAGAGACAACATAAATGTTTTGATGGGAAAAGTCACGCTATGTTTCTAGGCTACAGTACTTTTTTCAAGTCTCTTAAAAGAAATCACGCTGAGTCCATTTTCAGGGAAGCTCTTGGACCCTGGAGAAATAAGACATCTACTAAATCAGTAGCCCCCACCCCACCAATCATGGTAAATGCTTCCAGACTTGGCTGAGCCAGTATTTACAAAGCAGACTATGAAAATTATCTGAATGTTCAATCAAATTAATATCTTTCTGTGGGAGAATGTTCACAAGGTATAGCTAACTGAAAAGAGAGAGAGAGAGAGATACCACTAAATTAAATGCTTTTGTACACACACACACACACACACACACACACACACAGGAAATACACAATTATGCTATAATGAGTGGTGGGACTATGAGGTAATTTTCTCTTCTTCTTCATACTTTTCTTATTTTTCAAACTTTCTACCATAAGCAAGTATTATACTCATAGTAGAGCATGGTGTTTTGTTAAAAGCACAGCCTTTGGAGCCAGACTGCATGGTTCAAATTCTGGTTCTCCCACTTCTTTCAGTGACATTAAGCAAATGACTTAATTTCTCTGTGCCTCATATTCCTCACATAGGGCTGTTATGAGAATTAAAGAGTTAATATGTAGAAAGTTCTTACAAGATGTCTCGCACATAGTAAGCACTAGCCAAGTATTTGCTAAATGAAGAAGAAAGGACTTTTTAATTTAGTCAAATCATGGTTCATTTTCTCTGGAATGTCATTGGCCATATTTCTATGGGGTTCATATTTTGTAAGTGTTGCTGAATTGAGGACACTTATATCCCTATGCTTCTGTTTGTCCTCACCGAATATAGTTAGTGTGGATGCATGACATTCGATGGGTAGCTCAAATTCTTAAAGTTATTTGCCAGGTCATGACAAAGAGCAGGGATTTCCCAGGGGTATACTATAACCATCCCCCACTCCCTCATTTGGTCATAGCTGAATTACGGCAAGCCTAATTCTCTCCTAAACCACAAGCTATACTATCACAATTTGATTCATGACATTCACAGAACCGGAAGGATCCTTGACCTTTGGTAAATTCTGCCCCCTTGCCCAGGTTGAAATGCCCTGGGTAAACCTGGTTCAGTGATACGTGCCTCACTTCCTCACGTAGGCCTGGGAGGAGCAGAGGGAAATGAGAACCGGCTTTGTGGTAGATAGTCAAATAGTTGTGAAATTGTTAATGACTGATAGAAGATGAAGGGTATAATGATGAGGCAGAATGAGTTCAGAAGGATCTTTTCCCAGCAACAGGAGAGTATCTACACAAAAGCAAATCCATAAACTTATACATGTCTTACAGACCAAAGAACTGAATGATAGAGCTCATTTTTTTGTGTGTGTGATAAAAAAACATGTGTTGGTGAGGTGTAACCCAGGAACAGACAGAAAGAAAGAAACTGGAAAGAAAGAAGCACAAAACGGACGGTGCCTCCTGCCTGGGGCAGGAGGACAAGATGGTACTGAAAATCCTATAAAACCACACTGATGCTGTTTCCTTTCAGCCAAGGGAAAAACAGTCTAGAAAAAGGAAACTCCAAATCTCTTGTTTACCCAGCTGTCTGTACAAAGTGAATTATTCATGATTAAATGTGAATAATAAACCTATGCAAATATTTGTTGTATTCTCAATTTTGAGGAGGTTGGGGAGTAGCGGGAAATGAAGTCACTTTAGAGTAATTTAGTTAACTATTTTCTTTAGAAACATATCAAGAATATAGATTTTGATTGTTATTTATATATTTCCCTCCCAACACCAGAAAAAAAGGTGTTTTTTTTTTTTCTTTAGGAGGCTATGTCCTATTGGAAATGACAATCTAAAGCTTTTCTCTTAGTATCATGACATTTATATAATTTCCTTAGAAACTAATTGTGAAAGTTTTTTTTTTTTTAAATTTTCTGACTTTGGAGGCTTAAAAAGGCTTACAGCAGAAGTTCTTCTATAATGGGAAACCTTAACTGACAAGTTTCCAAGTACCTGCTGCTTACTGTAAATTCTTACCTATAAATTTCAGTTATAGGTTTTTGATAAAGGGAATATTACAATAATACTGATACCTGGCAGTTTTAAGCTGTTTATCATTTTGGTTACAGAATTGGTTTAACAGTTTCCATCAGAACTGTTAGCCCTTTAGCTAGAACTAGGTTAGATTTTATGTAGCTTGTCCATTCTAAGAAACACTTAAAACCCAAGCAATAGCAAGGTAGTGAAAGGTGTCTTATCATCTTGCAACCTCTAACTTTTCAAAGTTAGTTTATACAGTGTGTCATCACCATACCATCTTAAAGAGTTCATAGCATGCAAACGGCTGTTCTATGCATTCTGTAATCATAAATGAGTTTCATTAATTAAAAACAAAAAAAACTTGCCCCATCCTTAAGCTGAGTTCATTCTGACAAAAGCCCATGTTTCAGTTAACCATAGACTAGGTTCAGATGAATCTCGCTTTTGCTCCACAATAATCTCCATGTCGGGAGGAGGGGCCAGAGAACTGTTCTGGTCTCCCTTGGCTCCTGGGATTTAGGCTCTGTCTAGAACCATTGATGAACGGGCTTGCCCTCCAAGGGAACTCTCCATCCATCCTCCCAACTAACCCAGAGTCCAAGCAGAGGGATTCCAGGCACCACACCAGATTTAGAGTAGACTGTCCCCACCCACTGGTTCTGCCTCATGGTTGTTAAAAACCCTAGGTGGGTCACCATCCATGTTTTGCAGCTAATGAAACAGAAGAAATGGGAAGATAAATTTCTTGTCCAGAAATAAAGGGAGAACCAAGATAAAGACTAAAATTCAGAATTTGACTAACAAATCTCTAGTAAATTCCCCACATTATCCTACCCTGCACCACCACCCCCACCCCAATCGACCTAGAAACCAATGAATTGGTGGTTTACCAGTAACAAGCACAATTCCTAGCACTATGATTAATCTGCCACTATCTTTTTCTTCTGCAGTTGTTATTTCTGGAGATTTGGACAGTGCAAGATGGACCACACAGAGGAATAAAAGACCAGAAAGTCATCTGAGCTACTCCCCAAACTTTAGGCATACTGCACTGAAACCAACCTAGACTTCCAGAAAAGATAATTCTACCACCTTCTCTCAGATTCAAATCACACTGACTGCATCCTAAGCCCATTCTCTTTTATTCTGTGTTGACTGGAGATAATTATTTTCTTCTTCTTATTATTATTATTTTTTATATTTATTTTTGAGAGAGAGACACAGAAAGCAAGTGGGGGAGGGGCAGAGAAAGAGAGGAAGACACAGAATCCAAAGCAGGCTCCAGACTCTGACCTGTCAGCGCAGAGCCCAACGGGGGGCTCGAACTCACAAACCGTGAGATCATGCCCTGAGCCAAAGTCCGACGCTCAACTGATTGAGCCAACCAGCACCCTGATAAGTATTTTCTTATTAAAATAAACACATTAACGTTGCATTGTAAGGTTAATTGGCAATGTTAATAAGTGGTAAACATAGGTCTCAAATAAGAGATCAAAGTGGTAATAAACATTTGGAAATGTTTGGAAAAATATGATCTATATTTAATAAAACCCAATCAGTGAGTGGAAATTGGCTTCATTATTAAGATTTCCACTATCCTGTTTCTCCTAGGGTCTATAGTTATCTTAGCAAACTTGCCTCTCACTTTATAGGAACCTGTCTGCATTACGATTTAGTTCAGTGGCTTCTTTCTCACACTATTACAGCTGGGGAGCCATTTCATTATGCTGGCAAGTTTCTGAACCTGCAGTATAATTAATTCCTTTAATAGGCTCCTCCTTAGGGAAGGCCCATTAGTAGACATCACTAGGAATTAACATCTTAGTCCAGAAGAAAAGCTCTTTGGAGGCAACAGTGAAACAGATAAATCTTTGTTGAGAGATGTGGCCAGGGGACTTCACCACAATTCCTTGTGGTTTCAGAATGACATGCATATTCTGGGACCCACAGATAGGCAGAGATAGTTGTCATTCTCAGTAATGCCCTGACCACACCAGTTCTTTAACATAAAGAGGTAGTTCTAAAGGTTATAATTTCTTAGAAGAAAGCAGCATGGCTGGTGTGCACACTGAAGGCAGGGGAATGAAACTCTGCTCACTGACAGACTATGCCTATCAAGAAAGGCTACTAGCTATTTAAAGCATACTTGAAGGCTGCTAGACAAATCCGTTTTATTTTATTATTTTTTATGTTATTATTTTTTAATGTTTATTAATTATACATAATAATAATAACTTATTTTTGAGAGAGAGAGAATGCAAGCAGGGGAGGAGCAGAGAGAGAGGGAGACACAGAAACTGAAGCAAGCTGTAGGCTCTGAGGTGTCAGCACAGAGCCTGATGCGAGATTCCAACTCACGAACCCCAAGATCATGACCTGAGCTGAAGTCTGACACTTAATGGGCTGAGCCACCCAGGTGCCCTGACAAATCCATTTTATATTAACCTACTAAGGATTTTTTTTCCCTCCTTTGATCTTGTTAAATAGTAATGAAGTCCTTCTGTTGGAGTTTGAGTATTTTCTTGATTATTTTCACATATGGTCTCTGGAAGCAAGATGACTTTGGGTTCAAAATCCTGCTTCTGCTAGCTGTGCGACCTGGGGCAAGTGGTTTAACTTCTCTGTATCTTAGATATCTCCTCTGAAATGGAGATAACAGCAGCACCTACCACATTTGATTTGGGGAGGATTAAATGGATGGGCACATGTAGGTGCTTAAGTAGAGTGCCTGGCCCAGTGTTAGCGCCACTGATGTTGACTAATATGGTGATTAGCTCTGCTGAGTGGAGGTCTCACCACACCGCCTGCCATGTAGGCCTGAAACACAGAAGCTGAAAAACTCTGACAAAGCAGAGGAGTGGGTGTGTGGGCCCTGGGAGGGGCACTGGCTACAAAGGGACATGAGAGAATGTCTAGAAGGGACAAAAAATGCTCTAGATCTTGATTGTGGTGGTGGTTACCCTGGGGTAAGGTTTAAAAAAAAAAAAAAAACCCACTCAAATACTTCTTTCCCTGACAAACCCTCCTTAATGTACTAGTCCAGGCCCTAATCACTTTGCTTCTGGGTTAATGCAAAAGTCTCCTGGTTGATTTTCTGTCTCTGAGCTCTTCTCTAATTCCTCCTTAATGTGCCCATGCTCACCCCCTCTGGGACCCCTTCAGTAAACAGGCCTAGAACAGTGTATATTGCCATTTGTTTAATAAAGAGGGAAAGAAATGAATGTGCATATGCTAGTATGTTTACTTATTTGTGCCTAAAATAGGTCTGGAAGGATATACGAGAAAGTGGTTACATTAGTTACCCTAAGAGGAAGGGAACTGGGTGGCTGGGGACAGGGTGGAAGAGATGTTTTTCATTATATAGTCTTTTGTTCCTTTTGAATTTTACATCATGTGGATGTATTACCTAATCAGAAATAAATAAATAAAATGTAGGAAATAATAAGAACCCTGCCAAGTTCATCTATTCATTCAACAAATATTTACTGGGCACCTACCACTTACCAGGCATATAGCAGAGTTAACGTGTCCATAGCCATGATTGTGTTTCATCAGCAGGATCCTTCATAAACAGTGCGTCACAAGCCCTGTCTGCTTGGTTAGTTTTAAAGCTTGCTTATAGGAGATAGAATGTGCACTGGTTAATTACAGTGGTCATGGCTGGCATATGATTTGGGAAAAAACAAGGTCAGGGTCAATTATGCTACAAAGGATCTCCTTCCATATACTGAAAAGACACAAAAAGGTATAGAGTAGCAAGGATATCAGATAATACCTCATAACTAACATGTACTGAGCATTAATTTTCTGTGTGCCAAACATTCTTCTGAGTACTTAACCTGTATTAACTCACTTAGGTCTCATAATAACTTTGTAAGGAAGACACTATTATTGCCCCCATTTCACAGATGAGTAAATTGAAGTACAGAGAGAACAAATGACCTGACCAGAGTCACACAACTAGTAAGTAGGATGACCAGGGTTTGAACCCAGGTGATGCCTAACTCCAGAACCCCCTAGTTTTAACCTCTTTGCTGCTTTTTGGGAAATGGATTTATAAAATCTCCCTTTGCCCCAAAATATCTGTTGAAATTCTATCATTAATAAAAGTGTCATAGAATTTTACAGCTAGCAGAGGCCTCAGTATGCATTGGATTCAATTTTTATCCAAAGGAACAACATCCTGGACAACTTAGCTTGAACACCTCTCATGATGAGGAACTCATTACGTCCAGAAGCAGTCACCAGCTGACAGCTCTAGTTGTTAATAAAAACTGTAAAATGTTGATTGCCTTTTGTACCAGGCATTTTGCTAGAGCATGGGGTAGAAATTCTTCAATATACTGGGCCCAAATCTGCCTCCCTGCAACTGCTTCCCACTGGGTCTGTGGTCTGCTCTTTGGAACAATACAGAT
Organism: Panthera onca; assembly: GCF_046562875.1. NCBI lineage: Eukaryota > Metazoa > Chordata > Mammalia > Carnivora > Felidae > Panthera > Panthera onca. Next base: position 21,690,847 of record NC_138350.1, read on the forward strand.
TTTGTCTGTGGTTGCCTGCATGTCATGACATCCGCATATATATTTGAAGACAGCTACAAAGTTCTCCTTAGATTTTATTCTTCCCTGTTTATTCAATCTGTTCTCAGATCACATTCCCTAGGTGAGATTCATTTTTCTTATTAACAAGCTTCTGTTTGAAAATGCAAACGTGGGACAGTAGCATATTAAACCTAATCTGATGCCTCCCTGCCACTGAACTGTCTTGAGAGAAAAGGAGTCTCCATCTGGGGAAAGGAGCAGGGAGGGTGTTGAGAAGAGAGGCAACTGGGAGCATGGTTCGACTGCTAGCACGGGTTTGGAGTGGGTGTTGATACAGGATCTCCAGGTGGGCAAAAAGCATCACAGTGATCGTGGGCTCCCAAGACTAAGGAAGGAGACATGCCAAGAGTTAAAAAACAGCAAAACTGATGAACACCTGTTGAGCACTGGCTTTATGCATGCTTAGGGCAGTTAGCTTTCATCACCTTGCTTTAATCCTCACAACAGGGTCACCAGGTAGGTGCCATTATTATCCACATGTTACAGATTGAGTAATATGAGGGCTGGAAGGGGAAATAACTTGTTTAGAAAAAGGCAGTCCAGTTTTGAAGTCAGCAGCCTAAACTTTTCCTTAACTACTTTGATGAAAGGATGATGAAAACCTAACTTTGCCAGCTTACCCCAAAGCTGATTAGTAATTATCCAAATGGAACTCAGATGCCTGAGACTTCCACAGTCTTAAGGAGTTCCGCAATATCCAAATAATGACCCCCAAAAGTCCACTCTTACACCAGGTTTCTGTCCTAAGTATTTGAGTCCTCGAGGAGTGTTCCATGCTCCATCGGTCTGTCTTGGATGTTTTTGACTATCTCAGTGAGCCTGCCTCTCCACTTCTGTCATGATGAAACCCCTGTACTGCTGAACCTCATGACACAATTAAGACCAGACTGAAATGTTTAATGAGGCTTTCCCGAGGATGCCCTATGGAGCAAGTCTCACATGCAGTTTCCAGCCAGGTTGCAGGGATCAACCTAAAATCACTATAGGTTTACCCACCACCTCCCACACAGTCAGCCAATAGACTTTGTGAGCCCACCACTCCTACAAAAGTCAGACTCAACAACTGTGACACTTCCACAAGGTAAAACCTTATTTGCAAAATTGTAGTGCACCCAAGGGGAAGTTACACGAACAGATTAGTATCTCAAGCCTCTCTGTTTCTGGATAGGATCTTGGCTTTACCATTGCATAACCAAAGAGTCCGTTAATTAAGGCCCTAAAGGGTGCCCTCATCCTCTGCAGAAACTGAAAACTGCATAGCAAGTCTCAGCCAGGGCCTCATTACACAACATACAATCACAGTTAAAATATTGCCTTTAAAAAAATACAAACCAATTCTTTCTAAAGAGGATACATTTGGGATAAACAAAGGCATTTTCTCATTTGTATAGAATCTAGGTTCATTCAGTGTGGAGAACCTTGCCTTAACTCTTACAAGCAGTTTGTTAAACCTCATTTTATCATCTGGATATTCCTTCTGAATGATGATGATTATAACTGAGAATTATTTGGACTTTAAGAATCTGTGGAAATCTCCAAAGATCCAATACGATTGGATTTGTAACCACAAATTAACAAATGCTAAGATACATTGAAATTGGCTCTAATAGTGTCATTTTAAAACCATACACAACTTTGAACTTGTGTGAATGCAACTTTGACACTGATGAACATTTCCAGCCTCTTCCTGGCAGAAGTGAGCTGGAGAATGAAAGAACCAGACACCAGAGGGACCTGCAAGAGGGGAAATGAAGGTGTGGTTTCGGTGCTTGGCTTCAAAGGCTAGCGGCAATCATGGGTCTAACCCCATCACTTTCCAGCTAAACCAATTTTCTGTAAAGACAGAAAAACCCCAAACGGCCGATGTCAAATTTCCCCTGCATCATTTTTAATTTAACAATGTCCCAGTTTCCAAGCTGTCGTCATCTAGTCTTTGTAAGTGCACTGATGAACCAAACACAGGCAGGGGGAGGGAATGGCTAGAGTGTACACCTCAGACTCTCCAGCTTGGGGTCTAAGTTTTCATTCTTTTCACTGAAGTTCTAGCTCCTTGATGAACTAGTTCACCCATTCCATTACTATTAAGGCCAGAAATGAATAGACTAGAGAAAAGAAGATTTTTTTTCCCCCTACCAATAAATCATTCAGTAAATAGAATTGAAACCCTCCAATCTTGACAGCTGGTTGCACATATGAAGTCTGGTGTGTATAATCAGCTAGTTCACATTTTCATGGTTCTAGGATCCTTTTTTTTTTTTTTTTTAAGATTTTATTTTTAAGTAACCTCTATACCCAGCATGAGGCTCGTACTCACAACGCTGAGATCAAGAGTTGCATGCTCTTCCGACTGAGCCAGCCAGTCATACCTCAGATCCTCTTATAATAGATCTCCTTCCCTGTGTGCCTGTGCTCAGCCAAGGGCATAGGCCCGGAAGCTTCTCTCTGCTGCCAAACACACATGTGCACATGCACATATACACACACACATTGGGCACACACATTCCACCTAGTGGCCTCAATAAAAGACCATTCCTTTGGGGAAGGAGGGTTGTTAACAGAGACAATAAAATCACTATAGAAATTTTCTAGACAGATTCAGATTCTAGACTTTGATCTTAGGCCAAATAATGAAAATCGTAAATACAGATCGAGAGCCAAATTCCCCTTTTAGACAAAATGGTTTCTCCTGAAATCCAGATTGACTAAATACTCCATATAACTAATTTGTTTTGAGTCAAGGACTCCTAGGGTCATTGTAAAGCTCCCTTGCGTTCACTTACAATGGAGGTATGCTCACTACCTCAGAAGGCAGCCCATTTCAAAATTTTGGCAACCTGTAAAGTTAAAAGTTCCTCCTTAAACTGAGCAAGATTGACCTCCCATAGTTTTCACCAATTTGGTCTTATATCTACCCTCTGGAGGGACACAAAATAAACTTAATCCCTCTACTAGACAGCTAATCTCTTTATATGATTCTCTTAAAAGAAATTGTGGTGACTCAGGCTACAATCCTATGAAGGATATAATAAACCCAATACCTTTCCCTCCTCCCTGCAGTGGCAGAGTAAGCCTAGTGAGTATACTTATCATGCTGGGAGAGGGGAAAATGCTCCTCCCTGGCAGGCCTTGGATGAGAGTCTGGCAAAGGGTAGTGCTGGACAGACAGGCTTTCTCAGATTTTCCTCTCTGTTATGATAACCCGCAGCCTTCTGCTGGCTAAAGTACATGTCTGGCCCCAGAGATTCTCCTCTTAGTCTGGGTCAGAGGTCCAGGGTTCTTACGTGTGCAATAGAATCCTGGGAGTTCTCTGCAGGGCCCCACCCTCCAAGATTTTGATTTAGTAGAAATGAAACAGGCCTGGTAATTCCGTATTTTAACAAGCGCTCCAGGTGCAGATGTCCTTACTACATTTGAAGAAACATCAAACTAAGAAAAACAGAGAAGTAAAAAAAATACTGTGCATTTTGGTTTTATTTAACTGGAAAGCACACATATTCAACATTTAGCTTATTGAAGTCCTATCCATTTAAATTAAGTTATTAAATTGCATGTTACTAAATAATAAAAACACTTTCAGTCACTTATTATTCATCTAATACTAATCATTAAGTCTGTCAAAATTCCCTCAGAATGAGGGAATGAACAGTCTGCAGGTTATAGACTGATAAACTGAAGTATTTGTTGGGAAGCATTCAACGTGGGCCTTAAGAAGGGAGCCAGTCTTCTGCATTGCAACCTATTGCCTGTCTCAGGTTGGCCAACAGAGCAGGGCATCGGGCCAGATTTGAGGAACTTTACAGGGAGAGTACACTTTGGTCCAACACTTGGCTGATCAATCTCGTGATTGAAGTTAACATAAAAATCACACCTGCATAAGCACCACCACATACATCCATGCAAGTCTGTGGGAATTCTAATAAAGCTATAGAGGGTTCCAGTACACAGGTTACAACAAGTTACAACATTTCACAGTAGTCTAAATACCTGGGGAGTTTAGTTATGCAAAGAAAACCCTCCTTCCTTTGAGAACAACAGCTTATGTCTTTTCAAAATAGCTGCTGTGGTTCTTTTACAAATATAAAGGCTGTCTTGTCTCTAACTCAGCCTTAAAGTAATGCTATCCCAAGGCAGCCCCAGTAACTTTGTTTTCTTGTGGCAAAGTGAACCCATGCTCTACTCAGTAAGTTAGCACTTAGTAAATTGATTAAAAAAGTTGAGCAACAAATTTAGTAAAAGATTTTGGTGACAGGAACTTACTTTCCTATTAAGACACTTCATGCATGTTTGTTGTAAAATAAAATTATTTTAGAATAAATGCAGTGAAGGTATCTAACTTTCATTTTCTGTCAGGGATGAAGACTTTCACTGGTTCGCTGACCTTCCTCTTCTTCCTGGAGCTCTGAGAACTTTGCTGACTGTACACAAAATTCATTCTTTGAATCTGTGAGAATCACCAGAGAGGCACAATTCAGCAGAGATTTTGACGTCTGCACAAGGCATATACAAGACAGGTAGACCAAGCATTAATCCCTCTAGCTGCATAACGGATCCAAACCTGCTTTCCTGTGGACTGGTTTGGCCCTGCACAGAGGCCCTGCTGCCAGTATCAGAGTCTGGTATTCCAAGTTTCAGGAGCTGAGGTCCCCTGGAGGCAGCCAGTTTCAGGGACAGTTTCTTGGCTCCCTTCAGTGAATTCAGCACATCCAACTCTTAAGGGAAGAGTTGTCAAGGTGTGGGGCCAACAAGGAGCAATTAAGGGTCAGGAGAGATCTAGGGCACTGATTACTTTAGAAGCAAATATAATTGAAGTCCCAATTTCAGTTAGCAGCAACATACAGCCTTATCTTTCCTATCATATGTTCAGATTAATCAATTGGGGAGAACATGACCCTTCTTTCTGCTGGAAGAGAAGTGTATATTATTGATTAGAGGGAAGTTAATTAGTGAATCATCATGGATATATATTTTCCCATTGGGCTCGGATTTAGTAAAGATTTTAAAGCTTATTTTTGCTTAACTGAGAGAACAACTGGATGTGTTATAATCTTGCAAACAATCCCTAATGCCTGTAATTCCAAGAAACACAGAGTTTTTATATTTTCCAGCCACTAGATGGGAGGAAAGGTTTTTCAATATCCTCTCTTCTTTCTTTGGTAGGAAAATGGAATAAAACATATTTTTAAGCAAGATTTGTCAGAATATCTAATAGAGGTTTCTAACACCATCCTGTTTTCTGTTATAGATGTAAGTTTTTGTTATTATTGATATGTTACTACTATAAAATAGTAGGAGTGTCAAGAAAGCACTTAGGTACCATTTAGAACCAAAGATTGGGTCTACAAATGGCTACTTTAATCACTGTTTTTCTTTAGTTTTAGAAAGCATTTGAATTTCTGATCTCAGAAACCACAAATTCTCTTTGGCTTAAACTAAGACATCGATTGTAAAATTCTGAAAAAATAAAATGAGCAGCTCATCAAATAACTGGTTTGTTTAGATATGTAAAAGCATGAAATGGTCTGCACTAAAGGGAAAGAAATAGCAACATAAAGCACAACAACCAATTTCTTTATCCAGGAGATGAATTTGTTACAGTGTGGCTGTAAAAAAAAAAAAAAAAAAAAAAAAAAAAAAAGCACTCAGTAAAATTCAGCTTTTCTAGAAATGTTGCTTGGGTATGCTTTCCATTCCAATGAAAATTTCCTCACTTCTATCAGGTCTGGGTATACTGAGAAGAAAGGAAGATGGATATACAAATCCTCAAATGACAAGTTGGCCTGATGGTTTAATAGTATTGTTTTCTTTTTCTTCTTTACTCAAAAGTAAACCAGTTTTATTACAAGTTTCAGAACTGTATGTTTATTGCAGTGAGTTAATCAAAACATCTTTAATAATGTATACAATTTCAAGGCAACCAGTGAGGCCTGGGAACTCTCAATGGGTTTATGGAAAACTAGTGCATTCAAAAGCAAGTATGTGATCGGTCAGGGGACACTTTCTAACATAGATGAATAATCTATATGAACTGTATATAAACCAACAATTTATTCATACATTTTTCTGAGTGTATTTCAACTGGCTAAGTTTGCATATATGATGCCAAAGCCAACCAGGCAAGCAAAGAGCCAGTGATCAGGCAGCCCAGACAGATTATCTGGGTGATCTGAGCAACAATGGATGATCATCAAATGATGTCTAATGCACATCATATTATATTTAAACAGTTAGCTTTAAAAATTTTTTTAACGTTTATTTATTTTTGAGACAGAGAGAGACAGAGCATGAACGGGGGAGGGGCAGAGAGAGAGGGAGACACAGAATCGGAAGCAGGCTCCAGGCTCCAAGCCATCAGCCCAGAGCCCAGGGCTCGAACTCACAGACCACGAGATCGTGACCTGAGTCGAAGTCGGACGCTTAACCGACTGAGCCACCCAGGCGCCCCTAAACAGTTAGCTTTTAAAGTGTTTCTTTTATACAGACTAACAAGAGGCTACTATGATACACTTACCAATAGGGCCTCAGGAGTAGAGTATCTACATATATGTCTGAAAAAAGCCCTGAAGATATGCTTTGTGCTATAGGATATTTCCCTACTTTCCATTTTTGGCTTGGTAACATGTTCTCCATTTGAGAAGCCAGAGAACAGGTTTTGCCTTAAGCACAGATAGGATAGCTAGCTGACTTGGTGACAGTATTTGAACAGCACTGGAAAGGGTCCTTTCTTCTAAATGATTCAATTTATCATTTATTCCTTTATTCATTTACTGAAAAACAAATGTTTGTTACTTGAATGTTCTCCCAGAGTTCTGTATTTGGCCATCTTTTCTCCTTATTCTTCACATTCTGCATATGTCTCCTGGGAATCAGTCACCAATTATAAGCAAAGACCTCCACATTTATATATTCAGCCTAGATCTTCCTTTTGAACTCCAGATCCGTGTGTGTAATCAACTGCCTACTAATAGTCTCCACATGGATGTTCCAAAGAAAACTCAAATGCAATGTGTCCAAATTGGAATTCATCATCTGCCTCTCAAAGCCAACTCCAAATCTTTGTTCCCACTCTCTGTGATTCCCCTAGGGGTGTCCCATTGAAAACCCAAGACTCATCCATGAATACTCCATCATTCTCACACTACCATCTAACTAACCGCTAATTCCTATTGATCCTACCTCCTTAACAGCTCTCAAATCCATCCATTTTTCTCTACTGCCAGTGCCTCTACTTTAGCCCAGGCCAACATCATCTTTCCCAAGTACTAAGTCTTGAACTCCCACTACTACTGCTTCTCCAATCCATTCTCCACTCTGGAGCCTAATTTGTCTTATATGAAATCTGACCATGTCAGTCGCTCTCATCCATCCACTAATGACTTCTCATTGTCCTCAGGATAAAGTCCAGACTCTGTGTGGCCCTTGCCTACCTCCGCAGCTTCATCTTGTCCAGACTTACTGAGAGCTACTTGCAGTTCCCCAAAAGGGCCCTACTCACTTCGCTCTGGATTTTGCCTTTAATGCCCACTCCCATGCCCTGCTTCTCCCTTCATCATCAGGCCCAGGGTCATCCCTGGAGTTTCTTCTGCCTACTGGCCTTCTGAGATATCTCTATGGTTGCATTCTGTTCTTACCCCTTTTGTGGCATTTACTACATAGCATTATCAGGCCTATGTATCAGTATGCTCATCCAGAGGATAAACTCCTTGAGGTTAGTGACAGTATCTTAGTTATCTTTGTATTACCAGTTCCTGATATCTGGTAGGTGCTCTTAAATTACTGGCTGAAAGAATGAATGCATTTTTAAGATGAATGTAAGACAAGCCCTATGCTGGGCACTAGGACAAAATCTCTAGCAATAAAAAGATGAAGACACAGACGTTTTCAAGGATCAGGTCTTATAAGAAAGAGGCATTAAGTGCACGATTATAATATAATGCAATACAATATAATAAAAATCCATTCAGTAGCCACAATAGACATCCATTAATTAATTCAGCAATTATTTATTGAGTTCCAGCTCTGTGCATGGTACTGTTCTAGGTGCTTGGGACACATCAGTGAACAAAAGAGATAAAAATCCCTGCCCTATGGATTTTACAATCTAGCTGTGTTACTTTTTGGCTTCCTATTTTCCAAGGACATCTCACTGTTTTTAGGAAATAGACCAAAGTTAATATCTTGGCTTTTTTCCACACACCACCAGTGATTCTTTACATTTCTAGGGAGGGAGAGGGGTCACAGGCTGGCTATAAGACCCTGATGAAAGCTATCCCCTCTCTCCTCAGAATGCTCACACCTGCAACTCACACACTCATCCACTGTGGCAGGCCATTTGAGGGGGCACCCCCGAATATCTCTCAGTTATAATCACTACCCCCCAGGACCTGGCTCTGCCCAGCAGTACCAACCTCACCTCCCCACTTGACCTCTCACTCTCTGCCCTCAGTTTTCTCAAAGCGTACTTCTTCCTGATTCTAGACCTTTGCATATGATGTTCTTCCTGCCTAAAATGTTCTTTCCCCTCTACTTCTTTGTCTAGTTAGTTCATATTCATTCTTTAGATCTCAGATGAAAAATTATTTCCTCAAAGAAACATTCCCTACCTTAATTCCAATTAAGTTAGGTCCCCTAATCATATGCTCTCAATAGAGTTCCAGGAGATCAGGGACATGCCTGTCTGTCTTGGTCACAACTTGTACATAGTAGGGGCTCAATATATATCTCTCGATGAATAAATAAGTGAATGAATCTTCAAAGTGTACTCTGCCTGCAGTGTAGAAAGGTACTTGAGGCATCAAGTGGATGCAGGGTGATGAATCATACTGTGGTAGTAGTAAGGGGATAACTTGGGTGACAGTCCAGATGAAGAGAAGTCAACAGTGAGAGAAATATTTAGAAGATAGAGTCAGAAGGATGCCCAAGTGGATATGACAGTAAGGAACAGGTAGGTAGGTCAATAGTGACTCCCAGTTTCTGGTTTAACTAACTTTATGGATGAAGGTACTGTTTTTTCAGGTAGAGAACAATGGCAGTTTTGAACTTGCTGAGTTTGGAGAACATGTGAAACCCCCAAGTCGACACATTGAATAGGCAGTGGTATATGGAAGTCTGGAGCTCAGGAGAGAGGTCTAGGATAAGGATGAAAACTTGAGAGTCATCAGCACATGGAGGCTAATTAATGACATGGGTGTGGAAGAGTTTGTTTATTGAGAGATCTGAGCGTGAGAAGGGAAAGGGGCCAGGACATAGCCTTAAGGAACTCCAACATTTAGAGATTAGGTGGAAGATAAGCCAAGAAAGGAGATTGAGAAAGAGAGAGATAAAAGAAGACTAGCAGGCTGTCATGTAAAGAAAGCCAAGGGAAGAGAGTTCTAAGAAAGACTGGAGAAAATAAAAGAGACAATGGTGGTGGTAAGTAGTGTCAGTTGCTGGGAGGTCAAGAAAGATGAAGACAGAAATATATATAATTAATTTAGCCACATGGAAATTACTAGGTGCATCGGATTTGTGGGGACAGAAGTCACCTTGAAGTCAGTTGAAGAGTATATAAAAAGTAAAAAAAAAATTGAGACGGCAAATACACAAAATTTTATAAAAGTCAAGAGGGAGTAACCAACTTACCCTGGGAAATTTAGAAAAGTCTTCTTAGCAAAAGAGGGACATTGAGTGGAGTCTTAAATAATGAGTAGGAGTTCACCAGACTGGAGACAGTGAGGAGGTGAGGTAAGAAAGTCATTCTAGGCAGAAGGTTCAGTACATTTAAAGACATTGAATCATGAAAACACATGGAAGGTATATGGGAAAGTGAGAAATGTCCCTTTATTGGCTCTTAGGGTTAAATGCTATGTATCCAATACACTCCTGTTAAAAATATAAATACTCCTGGGATTATTACTCAATATGATGTTAGTGTAAATTAACTCATCAAATGGTCTCCAAGTGGCAGCCTGCTGAAAGCAGGGCCTCACAGGCCTTGGAAAGCAGACATAAGTTTCAATATAGAAAGAGCAGTTCAGGGTACAGTACTTACTTTGCATTAGGAGCTGGATCTGCGTGGGGAGCCAAGGGGGGAGGGGGCAGCCCCAGGAAACCAGGAAATATCATGAGTACTTTATGTGCCTGGGGTGAGATGAGAGTGCAGTGAATTTTGCTTACTTCAAAATTATTTGTCAGGTCAGATCTCACAAAATGTTTTCTCTTTAGAAAACCAGTCCTTACCAGTATAGATTTATAATCAAGTGTTAAGCATGGAATCTTTGGATTTGGAAATTCCCAGATCAAGAAATTTTATGGTTCAGAGATGGTGTGTGCCTCTATAAGTAAGCTATAGCAGTGATGTTAGTTTTGGTTCCTCTCTCTTAACATTTATCCTTTTTTTTTTTTCACAATTAAAGGTAAATCAACAACAAGTATAAAATAAATGCTATTAGCTCAAATGTAGGTCAAGTTAACATTGATGAATGAGCAGTAAGAAACTGAATGCTTAAAGAGAACATATACCTCCAACTCCAGCAGAGCTGTGAGCTCTCTTATATGTTGGGAAGTGTCTCATGTTTTACTAGAATTTGTGAATTCATTTACTTTCTTGATTTCCTGAAATATATGACCAGGGTTCTGGGCCACAGATGTCTTTATTTAGGAGGTAAATATGTATTATCCGTAGAGTCATAACCACATATTTCCATTAATATCCAAAAGTTATTATATCAGTTCTCCCTTTCTCCATATTTTCTAAAGCATCATATGGCTTTAAGAGCTCTAGGATTAATTCAGTTATTCAATAAACATTTTGGGGTACCTTCTCTGTGCCAGATATAATGTGCTAAGCACTAACAGTACAAAGCTGCTCAAGACATAGTACATGTGTGTAGGTCTGGTAGGGGGAAACAAACTGGCTACAGATGAAATGATAGTCATGTATAGGGTACAGCAGATGTTCCAAAAAGATCTTATTAGCTCTTCCTGAGGAAGCTTGGCAAGGCTTCAAAAAGGATGCAGAGCTTGCACTAAATAGTGCAAGATGAAGAGAAATTCACCAGGCAAATGGCATTAGAAATTGAGTTTGCAGGGAGACTCTTCTAGACAAAAGGAGCCCAAGTCCAGGTATACAAAGCAGAATATTTTGGAGAACTGGGATAGTTCAGTGCAACTAATATAAAGGGGATAGTGTGGTGGGCTGGGTCAGACAACATCCTTCTCTGAAGTTTGGACTTTGTACTGTAATGGACTGCCATCAAAAGTTTCTAAAAGCAGATTTGTTTTAGAAAGATTCCTGTGGCAGTAGTGTGAATGGTAGACTGGAGAGGAATAAGACAAGGAGCAATGAGGCTACTTCAGAAGAGAACCGACCTGGGCAAAAACAAGAGCAACAAGGAAGTTAGAGAGGAGAGGACTAATAAGGCAGAGGGCTGAGGAGAGAGAACAAATGCCTGAACCCAAACCTTAATATGACTTAATCATTCACTGAAACAAACACAGGGAAGGCAAATAAAGGAGTAAAAAATGACAAAAATTACGTAAGTTTCTGGTAATGGCATTGACCAAGATAGGAAATAGAGGAAGCTCAGGGGGTAAGTGGTGGGAGCATGGTGGGGAGGATGGATGGAGAAATAATTGACTCTGTTTTCAAGATTCTGAAATTGGAAGTGAGACATCCAAATGAAGATGTTCACCAGGCCATTGATGATGTGATCTGGAGCTCAGGATGGAGGAAACTGCATCAAGAGCACATACAGAAAGATGTATTCACTATGGACAAAAGATGGGATATTACTTGGGTTGTCTGGGTAGCTCAGTTGGTTAAGCATCAGACATTTGATCTCAGCTCAGATCTTGATCTCAGGGTCTTGATCTCAGGGTCATGAGTTCAAGCCCCACATTGGGCTACATGCTGGGCATGGAGCCTACTTAAAACAAACAAACAAAAAGATGGGATATTACTTGAGGTCTGGAAGGAAGGAAGTAAAAGTAGATATAGATATGTGTACATTTTTTAATATAGGGGAAGGAAGTTGAATTATCCATATTTGATGGCCATAATTATTTTTACAAAGTTGAATTTAGGTTATCCACTTACAAAGAGAAGGAATTGATTTTGGGTGGTGCTTAAGACACTTAAGTGGTAAAAGTCTGAACAATGAGAAAGGCAGCCAATGATAGACATTTAAAACTAATGTTAATTGTTGCTTAGGTTCTGGACGGTTTTAAGCTATATCACCTTAAAATTAAAATATGTGAGTTTAACATATTAAATTTTTGCTTTTTTTACAAACATTTGAATGCTTACCGTAGACCATATATTGTGCTAAAAGCATCACAAATATGATCTCATTTATTCCTTATGATAACTGTATGAGTGCAGGGAGGGGTTTTTATTCTTCTTTTACAGATGTGGAAACTGAGCTCAGAGAAGCAAAATGACTTGTTCAGTTCACACAGTAAGTGGAAGTCTTGAACCCAGGTCTCCTGATTTCAAATTTAGTGCTCCTTATAATTTATGTTTTCATCCCAAAGGGGAAAATGAAAGTAGGAAATTGCAGGAGATTTCTATGTAGGGTTCAAATCCTTCTATTTTGGGTCATAACCTAACAGGACCTCAAACTAAACACAGCCAAAGCTGAGTTCACTATTTTTCCTTTGTAACCAATTTTTCCTCATGACTTTTCAATTTCTATTAATCACCATTTCCCAGTCATCAAAGGTGGAAAACATAGTCACCTTACATTCTTCTCTCATCTAATGCCTACACAGAATTCTTGTAATGAGTAAATGGAATAGCACAGATAGAGCATCTGATATAGCAAGGCATATGCACAAGTCATTCAGTGACTGACAGCTGTTAGCATTTCTACTGCCACAGGCATCCTCTACTCCAGCCAAACTGGATTGTTGTAGTTGGCTGAAAAATGAGCTGCCAAAAGATATTCCATGTCCTAATCCCTAGAACCCATGAATGTTACCTTATATGGCAAAATGTGGGGGGGCAGGGATCTTTGCAGGTATGATTAATGATTTTGAGATGGAGAGGTTATCCTGGATTACCTGGGTAGACCCTGCATATAATCACATGTATCCTTTTTATGCTTTTATTTTTTTAATGTGTACTTATTTTTGAAGAAGAGCGAGACAGGGTGTGAGCGGGGGAGGGACAGAGAGAGAGGGAGCCACAGAATCCAAAGCAGGCTCTAGGCTCTGAGCTGTCAGCACAGAGCCTGACGTGGGGCTCGAACTCACAAGCCACAAAATCATGACCTGAGCAAAAGCTGGACACTCTACCGACTGAGCCACCCAGGCCCCCTAATCACATGTATCCTTATAAGAGAGAAGCAGAGGGAAATTTGAACACAGACAAAGAAGACAACATGACACCTAAGCAGAGACTGGAGTGATGTGGCCATAAGCCAACGAATGCCAGCAGCCACCAGAAGCTAGAAGAGGCAAAGAACAGAATTTTCTAGAGTCTCCAGAGGGAATTTGGATCTGCCTACACTTTGATGTCAGCCCAATGACACTGATTTTGGACTTCTGGCCTCTAGTGAAAGAATAGATTTCTAATGTTTTAAGCCACCAAATTTGTGGTAATTTGTTACAGCCTTCTAAAACTAATACAGTTACATTCTCCAAACATACCTCATTCTTTTCCCTCTTCACTATTTCCTGAATTTCAGAAAATGGAAATCTTCTATGACTTATTTTCTGTTAAATTTTGAATAATTCCTTCAAGATTAATCTCTAACTGTTAATCTCTAATGGTAGAGGTAGGTAGCAAAAGAATTATTGATACCTACTATGTGAAAGACATTGAGTAAGGCATTGCACTGCAGAGAGTATAAAACCGTAATATTAATGCAAAAGAATTCCCAAAGAAATTAAACCCAGACCCACATAAAGGACAAATTGTTTACAAACATTTATGCTGTCAGAAAAACACAATTACAAAAACATAATTTGGGGATTTGCTACCTACCTCTACTGTTAGAGAATAACTGTTCAATTACACAGTTATTCATACATCCTAAAGCCGCACTGTTACAGTAGCCATTAGTCAAATGTAACCATTTAAATTAAGTTTAAATCAATCAATATTAAATAAAATTTAAAATTCACTTCCTCAGTTGTATTAGCCACACTTCAAGTTCACATATTAGACGTCACAGATAAAGAACATTTTCATCAACTTTCACAAAAAGTTCTGTAAGACAAACCTCTTTACAGTGGCAATCTGGATATAATCCAAGTAAATAGAAAGTTTCCTAGGGACCATGGTGATAATGGAAATACAGAAACTAAAAATAATTTTTCTTCAAAATGCAAAGACATTTCTTCAAAATGTAAAAATAGCAATTTTCCCAAGATTATTTTATCAAGTTAGTGTAATCCCAATCAAAATTCCAATAGTATGTCTGTTGGAACTTAGTAAACTGATTCTAATAGTCACCTAGAAGAGAAAATGTACAGAAAAATCTTTAAAAAAAGAACTATGGGAGGAAAGGAGTTGCCCTTCCAGATAGCAAAACATAATACAAAGAATAATTAAGACATAATGGTAACAACTTAGAAGTAGACATATGGATCAGTGATATTGAATAAGAAGTCTAAAAACAAACCTATGTATGTATGGGGCTTTAATTTATGATAAAAGTGGCATTCAAATTAGCAGGAAAGGAAAGACAATTCAAGTAATGCCAACACAATGGGAAAATGTTCTCATATCAGAAAAAAAAAATTCCAGCTAGTTTAAGAAGCCTGATGAAAAAGCAAAACCATAAACTTATTAGAAGAAAATATAGAAAAATTTGCTTATAACTTTAGCACTGGAAAGGCCTTCTCAATCAAGATACAAAATGACAAAACCATGGAAAGACATCCCATGTTTCTAAATTGGAAGATTTAATACTGTTAAGATGTCAATACTACCCAAAGACATCTACAGATTCTGTACAATCTCTGTGAAAATCCTAATGACATTTGTGTGTGTGTGTGTGGAAATAGAAAATCCACTCATAAATTCATATGGAATTTCAAAGGCTCCCAAAATGCCAAAACAATCTTGAAAAAGAAAAACAAAGTTGGAGGCCTCATACTTCAGATTTCAAAACTTATTACAAAACTGCAGCAATCAAAACATGTACTGGCATAAAGACAGACATATCAGCCAAGAAATAGAATGGAGAGCCTAGAAATCAATCTTCACCTATATGACCAAATGATTTTCAACAAGGGCGTCAAGAGCATTCAATGGGGAAAATAAAGTCTTTCAACAAATGGTGTTGAGAAAACTGAATATCTGCATGCAGAAGAATGCAGCTGGATCCTTACACCACATACAAAAATTACTCAAAATGGAGTGAAGAGGGGCACCTGGCTGGCTCAATCAGTAAAGTATGTGACTCTTGGTCTCGAGTTTGTGAGTTCAAATTCCACAGTGGAGGTACAGTTTACTCAAAAAATAATAAATAATTTTTTTAAAAAAAGAAAAGCTAAAAAAAGAGGATTGAAGATCTAAACATAAAAGTTAAAACCACAAAACTCACAGAAGAAAACATAGAGGGAAGCTCATATCATTATATTTGGCAAAATTCTCTTAAGATATTTTTTAGACACCAAAACAGAGACAACAGAAGAAAAAACAGCAGCGCCTGAGTGGCGCAGTTGGTTAAGCGTCTGACTTAAGCTCAGGTCATGACCTCACAGTTCCTTGAGTTCAAGCCCCGCATTGGGCTCTGAGCTGACAGCTTACAGCCTGGAGCCTGCTTTGGATTGTGTGTCTCCCTCTCTCTCTCTGCTCCTCCCCAACTCACGCTGTCTCTCTCTCAAAAATAAATAAACTTTAAAAAAAAAAATTTAAAGAAGAAAAAATAGATAAATTGGCTTTATCAAATTTAAATTGTGCCTCAAAGAATACTACCAAGAGAGTGACTAGACAACCTGTGGAATAAGAGAACGTATTTGTAAATCATTATATCTGATAAGAGATTAATGTACGGAATATATAAAGAACTTCTGTAATTCAACAACAAACAACCTGATTAAAAACCAGGTGAAGGACTTGAATCAGCATTTCTCCAAAAAAGATATGCAAATAGCCAATAAGCAAATGAAAAGATTTTCAACATCACTAATTATTAGAGAAATGCAAATCAAAACCACAATGAGATATTACTTCATACCCATTAGGATGGCTATTATTTTTTGAAAAACCAAACAGAAAGTAAAGTTTTTAGGGATGACATGGAGAAATTGGAACTCTTGTGCATTGGTGGGGGGAATGTAGAATGGTATAGCTGCTATGGAAAATAGTATGGCAGTTTCTCATAAAATTTAAGATAGAATTAATATATGATCCAGCAATTTCACTTTTAGGTGTATACCCAAAAGAACTGAAAGCAGGAACTTGAACAGATATTTGTATACCCATGTCAATAGGAGCATAATTCACAACAGCCAAAATGTAGAAGCAACCCAAATGTCCATCAATGGATGAATACAAAAACAAAATGTAATATACACATGCAATGGAATATTAATGTCATAAAATCGAAGAAAATTCTGACACATGCGACAATGAGGATGAACCTTGAGGACATGATGTTAAGTGAATAAATATGCCAGTCACAAAAGGATAACTATTGTATGATTTCACTTATATGAGGTACCTAGTCAAATTTAAAGAGGCAGAAAGTAGAATGTGGTCACCAAGGGCTAAGGAGAGATATAGAGAGTTATTATTTAATAGGTATAGAGCTTCAGCTGGGGAAGATAAAACAGTTCTGGAGATTGACGGTGGTGATGGTTGCACAACAATGGGAAAGAACTTAATGCCACACAACTGTACATTAAAAATAGTTAAGGGGAGCCTGGGTTGCTCAGTTGGTTGAGCATCTGACTCTTGATTTCAGCTCAGGTCATGATTCCAGGGCTGTGGGATCAAGCCCCACATCGGGCTCCATGCTGAGCATGGAGTCTGCTTAAGATTCTCTCTCTTTCTCCCTCTGCCCCTCTCTCCCATTCATGTGCACACTCTCTAAAGTAAAATAAAATAAAATAAAATAAAATAAAATAAAATAAAATAAAATAGTTAAAATGATAAATAAATTTCATGTTATATATATTTTTCCACAATTTTTAAAAGTGGCACTTCTCTTAAATTCAAGATGATTTAAATTAAAGATGACAGGGGCACCTGGATGGCTCAGTCGGTTAAGCATCCGACATCAGCTCAGGTCATGATCTCACAGTCCATGAGTTCAAGCTCCATGTTGCACTCTGTACCAACAGCTCAGAGACTGGAGCCTGCTTCGGTTTCTGTGTCTCCCTCTCTGTGCCCCTCCCCCGCCCACATGCACTCTCTCTCTCTCTCTGTCTCTGTCTCTCAAAATAAATAAACATTGAAAAGAATTTTTAAAAAAAGATGACAATCTGAAAGATCTATGAAAACTTCAGATGACATATCCTCTGAACCCTAGGAAACTACTCTAGAGAAACATTTCCAATATGCCCATACAGAGAGACATTCCCTGAAACAATGTTCCTAAGGAAAAGTAAAAACAATGTAAATGTTCCAGTAATGGCAGAAAATTAAAATAAACCAGATCATTTTACAACGAAGGAATACTACGCAGTAGTTAAAAAAAAAGAATGTGGTTAATCTAAATGTACTGAAGAGGAAAAATCTCTAAGAAGTGAAAAAAATCAAGTTTTAGAAAAAGACAGTATTATCCCATTTATGCTTTTTAAATGTCCACAAATCAAATATATACACATTTATATGTGTGTATATGTACATACACTATATATACACATATATTTCTATACATTTATAAAGTGATGTCCAATAGAAAAAGAATGGGGGCACCGGGCTGGCTCAGTAAGAGGAGCATGCAACTCTTGATCTGAGGGTTTTGAGTTCGAGCCCCATGTTGGGTATAGAGATTATTATAAAAAAATAAACTTAAAAAAAATAAAAAGAATGTAAGAAACTATTACAAGCCACATACATAACTTTAAATTTTCTAGTAGATATATTTTAAAAAGTAAAAAGAAAACAAAAAAACAAAAAGTAAAAAGAAACAGATGAAATTAAATTTTATTTTATTATTATTTAATGTTTATTTATTTATTTTTTTTGAGAGAGAGGCAGAGAGAGAGAAAGAGAGGCAGAGAGAGAGGGAGACAAGAATTAGAGCAGGTTCCAGGCTCTGAGCTGTTAGCAGCAGGGCTCGGACTCGCTATGAGATCATGACCTGAGCTGAAGTTGGACGTTTAACCAACTGAGCCACACAGGCACCCCGATGAAATTAAATTTGAATTGTTTTTACTTAATCCAACATATTGAAAATACTATCATTTCAATATGTAATCAATGAAAAATTATTGGGATATTTTACATTCTTTTCATTTTATACTGTCATCACAATCCAGTATATACTTTACACTTACAGCACATCTCAATTCAAATCATGTAGCTAATAGCTACCATATTGGACAGCACATCTTATGTCTGTGTGTGTGTGTGTATGTGTGTGTGTGTGTGTGCATGTGTGTACTTTAAGTACAAAGTCAAAGGCATGGAATATCTTTATGAGTAGTTTTTGAATTATCTATGAGAATGTATTCATGTGTGACTTATATAAAGTTATATTAAAAATAAGAAGTTCCATATTAATTTCCTTATTAATTTTGTTAAAATATGTCTTTTTAATTACTTGATATGTTTATAATCAACATGCTTATTATTTCCTCTTTTGCTTTCCTTTATTTCAATATGATGAAAGTTTCATTATGAAACTATTTTTGTTTGTAAACTAGAAAGGTAATAAAGGAACGTAAAATAGACTACAAACAAAATAAAGAATATAAGCATAACCTTCATAATTTTTATATTACATGGTATAATCATAATATTTTGGATATATCAATAGTGTATTAAATTTAAAAAAGAACATAAAAAATCTTCAAGTTTATTTGGTTTACCTTTATAAATTACAAAATATTCTAAAATTTTATTAGATACTTTTCAATAGAAGAATATCAGTTACTTTCTTACTTCCAAATGTCTGAGTAATTAGCTATTAATTCTGTGGTAGCTAAAGGTAGACATTTAAAACACATAAACAGGGATGTCTGGATGGCTCAGTCAGCAGGGCATGGGACTCTTGAACTTGGGGTCACAAATTTGAGCCCCACTTTGGGGGTAGAGTTTGCTTTTAAAAAAACACAACACATATAAACACACTCAAGCACATACTTGAAGTAATTATAAAAATGAAGAAGTTGTTTCTTGGTTTGTGGCATGTAGGAGGAAACCTACAGGCAATGACATGATGGTGTTACTAGATGTACTAAATTTGACATGGGTTTGCTGATTCTTCAAAAAAGAGATGAAGAGATAATAGATACAGAATTGGAAATGTGATACCTTGCTTCTTATAGATTTGCTATGTAGGTCATTTGCTTGAATCTGAGTGTTTATAAAGTGCTTTAGCAGGTGTTGAAAGTACAGAAATGACTGTAGAGATAGGTCCCATCAAATGTACAGAAAAAGACCACTCTGGTATGAAGACTGTCTGAAATGGAAGGTCTCTATAGGTGTGATATCCAAATCTCAGTTTATAACTGCCTAATCTCATTGGCAGGAAGGAAAGAATAAAGTTGACAGCACTTAGGGACTCTATCCCCTACCCACAAAAGCTCTTTCATACAAGGTGGAGGCAGAATGGCAAAGATAACATTCACTCAGAAGTCAGATTTCCACTTTAAATTGGCCCTGAGTTCACTTGAAGAGAAAAAGAAAAAAGAATACCTCAAAAGAGAAGTAGCTGGATGTTGACAGGGAGGATAAGTTTTATATGAGGGGCAGACACCTAACCTTAATTTTTTTTTTTTAATTTTTAAGTAATCTCTGCCCCCACTGTAGGGCTCAAACTCATGGCCCTGAGATCAAGGGTTGCATGCTCTACCGACTGAGCCTGCCAGGTGCCCCCTAAACTTAATTTTTATTTTACTTTTCCAGCAAATGGTGAAACATTTTCAGTTTCTAACACAAAATAAAAAGAATCATACCTCTCTTTCTGATCTACTTTTATTTTTTTTAATATAGTTGAATCCTTTCAGAATTTTCAATGGTATTAGTTTAGTTAACATATAGTTATTTAATTTCCTGCTTCCACGTATTTTGTTTTGTTTCTCTATTTCAATAACTAATACAGTCACATAGTAGAAAGTTTGAAAGGTAAAAATAAGGGTATATAGTGAGACTCTCCCTACTACTCCTGAACCACTCAATTCCTCCTAGACGGCAACCATTGTTAACAGTTTCTTATATACCCTTCCAGAAACTGTTCTATTTTCATTTTGAAATCACTCAACTGTTGTAAAATTCCCAATGTCATTATCTTCCATTTGTTTTACTAAAACTGGACCAAGTCCTGGTGACAGTAAGAGTACATGAGGAAGTGGAGGGTTGTGACCAAGTAATAGACGTATCTACAAGGTCACTCCTGGTCTACTATCACATGAAGGTGGGCTTTCTTCTTATGGCCTCCAATTATCTTCCTCATCTAGACACCACAAGTTTTCCTCCTGACTAAAGGAAACGAAAGAGGATCAAAGAGTGGAGGGGTAAAAGAGGAGAATAAGGAAAGCAGAAATTCAAGGGGCTGTGCTAAGTGCTGCTGTGGTGATGGGAGCAATAGGAAGGCATGACAGGAATGGACAGTAGTGTTTCAAGGTAGTGGGGAACACAGATGTGTAAACGATGAACTCTAACCAACTTCTAACACAGGTAGGATGAAGTAAGGGCTAAATAAAGGTATAAGCAGCATACTGTAGGAATGTAGAGGGAAAAGAAGAATAGGGGGAACGACTTCATAAATTAGCCCAGGGCTGGTTGAGCATGTCTGACAAGCTTCTCAAACTGCACACGTTTTCCCTGACTCATGAAAACCTAGAACTGGGAGAATGCCAGACCAGTGTGCTGCAGCTCAGTCAGTAGGGAAGTCTTTCGGAACCAATATGGAGAGGAAGAACTTGGCACACGAACAAAAATGTTAAGGAATAATAACAAAAGTCCCACTGAAGCTCACAAACTGGTCTTCAGTTGTGAATCAGAGGAAAAAACATGAGCATTTTCAAAAGCTTTACTAATCAAGGATGCCAGAAATTGCTCACCTCCAGGGGTTGCTGTTTACACTGTTGTCTATGTTTTAGGTGTCCTTGGAATTACACAGTGCACAATCAATACAACTATGCATGGCAACCTGCTAGGGCAAACATCAGTTTTTTGACTACCACTTTCTAAACTTTCTAAACCATCACTAAACTTTTACTTGAGTTACAAGGTATTCCCTTTAGCTAACATTCCTATGACAAGAAAAAACAAACATTTAGAATATTATGAATATATTTTCTTAAAAACCCAAGGTTGTTGAGTATAAACTGCAGTGTAGCTATGCTACAGAATTTGGCTAAATTATATACCTAAAGTATGACATACTATACATATTTTCCAACCTATAAAGATTTTCCATGAGGGGTTAGGGCTGCTCAGTTTCAAATTAAACAACATTTATTTAGAATATTATTTCGAGTGGAATAGTATTATTGTTGCAGGGCATCTGGTGCACTTTTACTCTGAGGCATTTCGAATTTAATGAGTAAAAATTGAAAGTTTCTCTTTATTTTAGAAGAATTTTTCTGATTTTCCCCCAGTATCTCTCTCTTCACAGCTATTGTCTAATTCAGTGATGTATAGACAACCACCAATTTGGAAAACAACATGATTGTTGGGTCATATAAAAGAATTAAAAAATGAGATATGAAACTGATTTTTGTGAGTGCTTAAAGTTATGCCACTATTGTTCCTAATTCCTGATTCTAATATTCCTGATTAGGAAGTGTGTACGTGAAATCAAGAAATATTTATTGTCATTAGATATGACTGTGTTTTGTTCTCCTTGTGTTTTGCAATTAATTGTTGAGTATGCAGGAACTGATTTTTTAAGGTGTGTGTGTGTGTGTGTGTGTGTGTGTGTGTGTGTGTGTTTTAGTTTGTGAGTATTGAGCTAATGCCTGGTGGTTTTTAGAATTTAGCCACATGTTCCCTTTTTGTGGAAATATTTATTCTGGGGATTTCCACTAAGGGAATTAGAATTAATTGAGCTCTTTTCTGGGGGATAAAGCAGCTAAGGCCATATTTCTATTAGTGCCTTTTTTTTCTTGCCCTACACTAAGAGAGTGTTTCCACATACACAAGACTTAATCTAACAGGTTCTCATGGAATATTACGTATGTAAAATAAGATCATGTATTTAAAAATGTTTGGCACCCCTATCTGGTATATGTTAATCACTCATTACAAACTGGATGTATCTAGTTGATTTTGGTGAATATGTGGTTGCTATAAAGAAATGTACCCTGAGCTGGTCAAGGGATTTTTTAAAAATCTAACTAATCTTGGGGTATGAAATGTATAAAGTATCTCTGACAGATAAGCCAGATTACATATTCAATAACAAAGTCTTTCATTTCAAATTTCAACTACAAATTTCTGGCATTCCTGTAAACCCAACAGTGGAAGATGAACTACATACGCTTGAAAGTGCTTAACTTAAAATGAAAAAGGAAAAGAGGAACACAGAACCTAGAGACACTGAAAATTGAAATGCATATAAACAGACATCTTTTCAAATCCCACCCAAGAAGCAATGAATAAGCTTGAAAAATTATTCATCTGGTTTTTTTCATGGTATAGTGCAAAGACTCAGAACTAGGGGGCTGGGTTCCATCACTGACTTGCAAGTTTCCATCACAGTAAAAAAAAAAAAAAAGAAAAAGAAAAAGGAGGGGGATAATATTTGCCATGTACCGAACAGTGATGCTTTGAGGATTAATGACATAATGTCTGTAAAGAGGTTGGAGCTCCTTGGAAAAAAGACACTACATAAATATAAAGTAGTATTAATATTTAGGCTTAGTCCACAATGTGAGACCTGCTTTCTTTGGCTCATGAGGTCATCAGCAGTTTTGTAAGGTGTGCTTAAACACTCACAGAGGAGCTTTGTTAGCTTCCTCGTAAGTGAACTGTAAAGCTAATCTGACCCACCTGGTCAAAGCAGTCACGGAGCCTGTGTTTCCTTTCCATGGCCTCCGGGAAGCTACAGATAGAGTGCTGGGCTCTCTAAAGGAATGAGACATGGCCATGAGAGCACTTCAACAGCATTTAGGGCTTCTCAGGAATGCAGTGGGAGTTTGGGAATGTTTTGACTTAGAATTAAACAAAAGTTTAGTCATATCATATCTTGATTTAGAAGAAAGGCTAAATTCGCCTTTCTCAGACAACGAAAATTTGGAATAAGAGTAGGAATGAGAAAGCTACTTTGGGGAATGGTTAGTTTATATCTGTAAAGGATTTGTAGGCAAATTTGGGTATTTTTGTCCTGGGAACATTGTAGTCTCCAGGGGTTGTAGCCTCTTTGATGGCAATATCCTGACTCCTCATCACGGCTTCGTCTCTGAAATGGTTATCAAGGGCAATCTTGCAGAAGTTTCCGTTCTGAAGTTTCAAAGGACAATCAGTTCAATGTAGACATTGCCTTGCAAAGTCTTGTGGTATAACTGAATGACAGAAATCTTATTGTGATGAAATATTTGCATTTCTCAGTTTTAAAAGATAAAATTAATTTTTATTCAAGGGCCTTAGGCATCAGAAACCACCATCTTCAAAATGTGAGGTTCATGAACTTATTATAATCATTAGTGGTTAATAGCGATTCTGAGGCTGTGTCCATATACCAAAACATCTGAACAAAAGATGAAAACAATGTGGGGGAATTTTTTTTTTTTTGGTGGATGTTTTGTTTTACATTGATCTAGGTTGGATGTTCTTTAAGAAATGAATTTGGCACAGTGCCTGTGTGGATCAGTCAGTTGAGCATCCTACTCCTGGTTTTGGCTTGGGTCGTGAACTCAGGGTTCATGGGATTGAACCCTGCTTGGGGTTCTTTCTCTCCTCTCTCTGCCCCTCCCTCACTCTCTCTCACAATAAATAAACATTTTTTTAATTAAAATTTAAAAAATGAATTTGGCTTCTTGTCCACTGATTTCTATGGTCTTACAAACTGATTAATATTGATAACATATGCTTTGTTAGGGGAAAGAGAACAAAAATGCTATAGCCTTCTCAACTTGTAGTCAAATTTATGCTAACTAGAATGCATTTTCTAAATAAAATATTGACTTTAGTTCTTCTTCTTCCCATCCCTTGATGAACAGTACTGTCTTAACACCAAACACCAGTGTTAGGTGTAGCAGATCAAGATAAGCACCCTGAACAGGGTAAGGGGCAAAGGCCCAGGGCAGGAGGGTCAGAGCCCTACAGCGGTAAGGTGGGTATCTATATGTGTGTGGGGAAGGTAACGAGGATGGGAGTTTGGTTACATTGGAGGGGACTAATTAAGTATGTTAAGCATAATGGGAGCCAGGTTTCTCACTAGTGGAGAAAAATTACAAATATGGAAAGTGAGAAAACTAGAATGATTTCTATAGTATTGGATTGGAATTGGCAGTATAGGTGTGAACTCGTGGATTTCCATATAGAGACATAAATATAGATGTATGTGTGTGTGCATGCACAGGTTCATACACATAATTTCCAGCTCTGTCCACTGAGGGAGCCCATGTCTTGGCTCCTAAAATAAACTAACAAAAAAGACAGGTGTCCTGGGGTACCTGGATGGCTCAGTCGGTTAAGCATCTGACTCTTGATTTTGGCTCAGGTCATGATCTCATGATTCAGGAGATCGAGCCCTGCATTGGGCTCTGTGCTGACAGTGCAAAGCCTGCTTGGGATTCTCTTTCTTCCTCTCTCTATACTTACATACACGTGCTCTTTCTAAATAAATAAACAAACAAAAATTTTAAAAAAACAAAGAAACAAACACATGTCCTTGGAGAAATAGCTGATTCCAGGACTGGAACAAGGAAAGTACAAGATGAGCCTGAAACAGCATGATGTATCAGAATGTTAAGGAAGTACTCAAAGAATCGAGGGGACATGTCAAAGAACACAGAAGCCAGGGGTGCCTGGATGGCCCAGTCAGTTAAGCGACCAACTTTGGTTCAGGTCATGATCTCACAGTTTGTGGGTTTGAGCCCTGCATGGGGTTCTCTGTTGTCAGCACAGAGCCTGCTCTGGATTCTCTGTCCCCCTCTCTCTCTGCCCTTCCCCCTTGCACACGCGCGCACACACACACACACACACACACACACTCTCTCTCCCTCTTAAAAAAATATATAAATAAACATTAAAGAAGAACACAGAAGCAAGCTTGAAGGGGCTCCCACTGGCAAAATCTGAGACAATGAGAGCATCAAAATAAATAATAATAGTAATGGATAAAAATAGGCACCCATGAGTCTATACTGATATAACTAATGAATGAGAAGTCTGATGAGAAACAGGATAATTTACACAATTTCAAAGAACTTCCCTATAAAACTACTTTAAATTACAAAAGGAGGAGAATAACTCTACGGTAGAGAAGGCTGGTAGAAACCACTTTAGTAAGTGACCAAAATAAACATCTATCAGTAATGGACAGATCAAAATCATATGCCATTTGACAAGAAGCAATATGTACTCAGCACCATTTCACTGGTATTTTTGAAAAAGATGCAAAGACCCTGAATCTAATCACGAGGAAACCTCAGACAAACCCACACTGGACATTCTACAAAATAACTGGCCCATTCTATAAGAACTTATCAAGTAGCACAATGTATAGACTTGTTGAATCACTATGTTGTACACCTGAAACTAGTGTAACATTGTGTGTCAACTATACTTTAATAAACACAAAACAATTATGGGGCACCTGGGTGGCTCAGTCAGTTAAGCATCTTACTCTTGATTTCAGCTCAGGTCATAATCTCATGGTTTGTGAGTTCTAACCCCAAAACAGGCTCTACACTGACAGTGAGGAGTCTGCTTGGGATTCTCTCTCTCTCTCTCTCTCTCTCTCTCTCTCTCTCTCTCTGCTCCTCCCCCACACTCACGTGCGTACACTCTCTCTCTCTCAAAATAAATAAACTTATAAAAAAACACATACACAAAAGCATGTCAAGGTCATGAAAATCAAGGAAAGATTGAGGAACAGTTCCAAGCTAAAGGAAGTTAAAGCAATTTAACAATTACATACAACATGTGATGTAACCTGGATCCTTTTGCTATCATGGACATTATTAGGACAATTGGCAAAACTTGAATGGAGTTTGAGGGTTGGGTAATAGTAATGTATCAGAATTAATTTCCTGATTTTCATGGTTGTATTGTGATTATGTAGGAGAATGTCCATGTTTCTAGGAATTGCATGCAGTATTTCAGGAGTGATAAAGCAACTGGTTCAGAAAATCATTTGTGTTGTACTTGCAGCTTTTCTGTAAGAGATTGTTTCAAAATAAACATAAATTTATACAAAAAGATTATTTATTTTATTTATTTTTTTAAATGTTTACTTATTTTTGAGAGAGACAGAGCGCACGCAGGGGAGGGGTCGTGAGAGTAGGGGGCAGAGGATCCAAAGCAGGCTCTATGCTGACAGCAGTGAGCCCGATGCGGGGCTCAAACTCACAAACTGGGAGATCACGACTTGAGCCAAAGTTAACCGACTATACCACTCAGGCACCCCAAAAAAGATTATTTTAGAGAAAAAATTGTATATTTTCTTTTTTTTTCCTGTTGATATATGTTTTACACATATAAACAGAATTATTTATATAAATTATACAGAGACAAATATTGTGGAAACTCACATTTATTCTGTTCAAACTTATCTAGTGATTATTTTGAAATGTGTCCACATGCAAATGAGGTGTCAATAAATTTGGCTTGTTCTTGAAACAGAAAGAAAGCCAGAGAAGTGGGATGAAGGAGTGAAGGGAAACTGACAGGAGCTAAAATTGGGAGCCTTGGGCTAGAGCAGATCAGGTATGACCTAGAAGACCATCGAAATTGAGGTGACATAAACAGATATATATCTTTAAAAGAAGATTCTGGGTGCACCTGGGTGACTCAGTTGGTTAAGCGTCCAACTTTTTATTTCAGCTCAGGTCATGATCTCACAGTTGATGGGTTTGAGCCCTGCATCAGGCTCTGTGCTGACAAAGCAGAGCCTACTTGGGATTCTCTTTCTCCCTCTCTTTCTGCCCCTCCCCTGCTTGTGAGAGCGTTTTCTCTCTCTCTCTCTCTCTCTCTCTCTCTCTCTCTCTCTCTCTCTCACACACACACATACACACACACAAAATAAATGAATATTTTTTAAAAATATAAGAAGATTCTAGATGTCTTGTGTCAAACAGTGCAAAGGCAAAAATGAAAGCAGAGAGAGCACTGCAAGGTACTATTTACTTGAGCTAGAGTGGTAGACTTGAGATAGTGAGAACTGGTCAGATTTGAAATATATATTGAAAAGAGAGCTCACTGAACTTGCTGATGGACTAGATGTGGGTTATACAGGAGATGAGCCAAGGATGGCTGCTAAGGTCTTATTAGAGCAACTGGGTAAATGATGGTTTCATTTACTAAGATTGGAAATACTGAAGATGGACTAATGATGGGAAAATAATATGAATTGTGTATTGGACAGTGGAATAGTGGGGAAGAATGCCTGATTAAAGTGCATTAAATGCCTGATTAAAGAGAACAGAAGGCAGAGAAGTGGACAGAGCAAACATGGACAGTTCTCTTGCAAGATAGATAGGATTTGGTCAATGGAAAGAAGAAAGGCATTCCAGGTAGGAGAAAAGTATATTTGTTAAGATTTGGAGGCAGAAATGAACTTGGTTTGGGGTGCCTGGGTGGCTCAGCTGGTTAAGCATCCGACTTCGGCTCAGGTCATGATCTCGCAGTTAGTGGGTTCAAGCCCCGCATTGGGCTCTGTGCTGACAGCTCGGAGCCTGGAGCCTGCTTTGATTCTGTGTCTCCCTCTCTCTCTCTCTCTCTCTCTCTCTGCCCCTCCCCTGCTCACGTTCTGTCTGTGTGTCTCTCTCTCTGTCAAAAATAAACATTAAAAAAATTAAAAAAAAAAAAGAAATGAACTTGGTTTGTTTATGACAGTGAGAAAACTGATCCAACTCAAGGAAGGGGAACATATTGGGTAACAGTGGGAAACATTATGTAAAGTGGAGCCAGATCATGAGCAATCTGAAAGCCAGGTAGAGGTGTGTTAACTTGATAGTAGGAAACAGAAGTCAGGAGGTATTTTAATTAGGGAAGTGATATGATGAAAGTTATAAAGAAGATTAGACTGTCAGTGGTATGCAGGAAAGTGCAGGAGGCTGTGGCAGCAATTCAAATGCAAGAGACTCAAGTTTTGGCAGTAAAATCAGACCAGAAAGGGAAGGCTTGGGGGAATTTTGATACCTGACTAAATAAGGAAAATGATTTCAAAATTCTGAACTTAAGACATTGAAAGAATAGAGTTGATGCAGAGAGGCAGGGAAACTGGGTAGGAAAATTCATTCTAGATGTGAAAACAGGAGGGCAGTGGTGAATAAAAAGACAAGCATACTGGGGGCACCTGGGTTGCTCAGTCAGTTTAGGATTGAGCATTGAGCGTCTCACTTTGGCTCAGGTCATGATCTTGTGGTTCATGGGTTTGAGCCCCACATCCGGCTTGCTGCTGTTAGTGCAGAGTCCGCTTTGGATCCTCTGTCCTGCCCCCCCCCCCCTCAAAAATAAAAATAAACATTAAAAAAAAAAAAGAGTAGCACACTGGATTTGACACAATGGTGGGACATCAAAGTGGAAATTCCCAATAGAAAGTTAAAGTTCTGGGGCAAGAGGACCCTAGATAAGACATTTGGGACTTAATAGCATGCATGTGTTGCTTGAAGCCAGAGATGGGATAAATCCTCCAAAGGAAAGTATGTAGAGCTTGAAAAGTATATGGTCAAAGACACTGGAGATGTTGGAGTTTGCTTGCAATTAGAGGTGGAGGGAGGAACAAAAGTGACAGAGAAATGGATGACAGGTCAGACAGATGCAAAGAATGAGAACGGTATAATATCACAGAAATAAGAAGAGTATTTAAGAAGAATATATAGGTAATATGGTAAAATAGATCAAGAAGAATGAAAAAAAGGAGTAAAGACTGTGAGAGCTATTAATTAAAAAGTCATTATTTATTCTGAAGAGAGTAGTTAGGAAAGTGAAGATGAGTGAAGTGACCAGCTTTCTGAGCCAAAGAACAGGTAAGGAGGGTGCAGTAAATGGAAAGCATCTTGTGAAAAATTTGGTAAGGAGAGGAAGGAAAAAGCCTTTTAACTAGGGGGATAATTAGGATCATGTAAAGGCTTTTTTCTACTTAATGGTTACACCAACTTCACTTAAATTTTCCTCCCCTCCTAACTGAGAAGTTTAAAATCTTGCTTTTGAACAAAGTCAGGGATTATGACACAAAGCATCCAAAACCAAGTGGAGGAATTTGATTTCTCTGTTGTGTTCTTGTAAACTAACAGGAAGTATCTTTTGGACTTTCAAACTATCCTCTACCAATACTTTTTTTCCTAAATTGAGACTACAATATTCTGAAGATAGAGTATGAGTGAGAAGTTTTAAAACATGCAAATATTTTCAGATGCCATTATTATACCCAGCAGCCTACCCAGCTGATGTATTTATTTCCAAGTGGAAAATTATGAGTTTATATTCTCTTCCTGAGACTACTTAGACTTAAATCTTTAAAATATAATTTTGTAGTAGTTTTTTGGTATTATGAGGTGTTTTTCATGTTTATTTTTTCCCCATAGGTGAATTCTATCTAACATTTATTTATTTTTTTAATATAACTTATTGTCAAGTTAGCTAATATACAGTGTATACCGTGTGCTCTTGGTTTCAGGGGTAGATTCCCTTGGTTCATCACTTACATATAACACCCAGTGCTCATCCCAACAAGTGCCCTCCTCAGTGCCCATCACCCATTTTCTCCTCTCCCCCACCCCCACCATCAACCCTCAGTTTGTTCTTTGTATTTAAGAGCTCTTATGGTTTGCCTCCCTCTGTGTTTGAAACTATTTTTCCTCCTTCCCTTCCCCCATGGTCTCCTGTTAAGTTTCTCAAGTTCCACATATGAGTGTAAACATATGATATCTTTCTCTGATTGACTTATTTCACCATATGATCCCATCAATAGATGCAGAAAAAGCATTTGACAAAATACAGCATCCTTTCTTAATAAAAATCCTCAAGAAAGTCAGGATAGAAGGAACACACCTTAACATCATAAAAGCAATATATGTAAAGCCCACAGCTAAAATCATCCTCAAGGGGAAAAACTGAGAGCTTTGTCCCTGAGATCAGGAACATGACAGGGATGTCCACTCTCATCACTGTTTTTAACATAGTGTTTGGAGTCTTAGCTTCAGCAATCAGACAACAAAATGAAATAAAAGGCATCCAAATTGGCAAAGAAGAAGTCAAACTTTCACTTTTCTCAGATGACATGAGTCTACTCTACATGGAAGATTCTACCAAAAAGCTGCTAGAACTGATACATGAATTCAGCAAAGTCGCAGGATACAAAATCAATGCGCAGAAATCAGTTGCATTTCTATACACCAACAATGAAGCAACAGAAAGAGAAATAAAAAAATCGATCCCATTTACAATTACACCAAGAACCATAAAATACCTAGGAATAAACCTAACCAAAGAGGTAAAAGATCTGTATGCTGAACACTATAGAAAACTTATGAAAGAAATTGAAGAAGACACAAATGGAAAAACATTCCATGTTTTTCATGTTTAAATGCACTGCATCTCCTTTAAACAAATCCTTGACATACTTATTTTTTTAGAAACATGTTCACTGACTTCTGGGTAGAGATGGTAGATTGACACATACATTTATTTAGTTTCCTCTCCAAATCCCACCAGAATGCTGGTAAAGAGATATATTTAAAGATCAGAAACCCCAAATTACAGAAAGAATAAAAAAGGAAGACAAAAGCATTGAAATTTTGGGAGCTGGAAAGCAGATACATGAAAGATAACTAACATAGCTGGAAACTTAAACCAGCAGCGACGTGAAGCAAAAAGACCACCCAAATGAACATCAGTCTAAGGGATTTCCAGCATCGTGTACTTTTGGAAGAGGAGATAAAGAGGATGAGTAGAAGAGCTAAAATAAGATCAACTTAAAGACATTTATGAAGTTGAAATCCTCAGATCCCTTCCTCAATTTTGCAAACCAAACAGTTGCCCCTTGCTCACCAAGGTATAATATCGTAAGTTTATTCTCTAGAGAGGGTGATAGTCTTTGGATAGTGGGATATACAAAGCACCCTCCAGGAAAGGTATTAATTATGGGGGAATTAAGGGGAATTAAGTAAAATTATACATACTAAGTGCAGAGACCCTTAGGCTTCCATCTCTATTTGGCTGCTAAAACACTGGGGATGAACACAGATTCTGAGCACAGATTCCTCTGACCAAGAGGAAAAATTTTATTTTTTTTATTAAAAAAAAATTTTTTTTAACGTTTATTTATTTTTGAGACAGAGAGAGACACAGCATGAATGGGGGAGGGGCAGAGAGAGAGGGAGACACAGAATCGGAAGCAGGCTCCAGGCTCTGAGCCATCAGCCCAGAGCCCGACGCGGGGCTTGAACTCACGGATGGTGAGATCGTTACCTGAGCTGAAGTCGGACGCTTAACCGACTGAGCCACCCAGGCGCCCCTAGAGGAAAAATTTTAAAATACAGACATTAAGAATTCTCCCAAAGGCCTGAAGTTCATTCTACAGTGAAGGCCACAATCATAACCATCTATAAGCTCAGGGCTTTCTAGTCTCTCCACTCTTAAATATGAGCAGACAACCCAGAACTAACAGCCATTTTCAGACTTCTGAGGAGAGAGAGGTAGAAGAGATGCACGGAGGTAGAGGTGGAAATGGCAAACAAACAGAGGAAACGGACATACACTGAGAGGAAATCTACTTAGAAATAATTAGTATCTTCTGAGACAAGAGACAATTCTTTGAGCACGAACAAAAACAGTATAGTATAAAAAAGAACATTCAGAAAACAATAACAAAAGGCTCTTAGAAATGAACAGCAATATAAATGAAAACTCAAAAGAAGAGTAGGACAAAAGAGTACAAGTACAACAAAAGCAAAAGATACAAAAAATTGGAGAGAAAAGATTTTTTAAAAAATAGAGTGCCTGTGTAGAAGGTCCACTATCTATTAGGAGATCTAGAAAGAAACAGAGGAATTTGAGAAGACGACATAATTTTCATCAAGGAAATAATTGAAGAAAATTTCCCAAAACTGAAGGAGTACCCAAGTTACCATATTTAAATGGGCCACATTTGTGTTTGAGTGACGAACACAAGTAATGAATCTGTATATATAAAAATTATATATTCTGAATACAAGTTCTTTGTCAGATGTATGTATTCAGAATATTTTCTCCCAGTATTGGCTTGCTTTATCATTTTGTTAACAATGTCTTTGGAAGAGAAGTTTTGATAAAGTACCTTTGTAAAAATATCACCTGATTACATATGTGTGGGTATATTTCTGAACTCTGCATTCTAGTCCATTGATTTATATGTTTATCTTCACCACAATGCCACCCTACTTTGTTTAGTGTATTTTTACAGTCTTGATATCTGATAGAGTAAGTTCTCCAACTTTGTTCTTCTTCATAAGTTTTATGGCTTTTCTAGGTCCTTTACATTCCCATTTAAATTTTAGACTCAGCTAATTTTAGACTCAGGTCAATTTCTACAAAAGTGACCTGTGGAATTTTGACTGGGACTTCATTGAATGTATGGATCAGTTGAGGTAAAAGTGACATCTTAATCAAGTTTCCAATCCATGAACATGGTAAATTTCTTTAATTTTTCTCAGCAGTGTTTTATGGTTTTTATTGTACAGGTCTTGGCATATGTCTTATTATTTCAGCTCTAAGTATTTTGAATTTTTATACTACTGTAAATGGCATTGTAAATTTCACTTCTAATTTATCATTGATAGAATAGAGAAATAAAATAGATTTCTATGTATTGAGCCTATATCCTGTGACCTTGTTAAATTCATGTTATTAATCCTGAAAGACACTAGTCTTTCTTTTTAAGTAGGCTCCACACCAAGTGTAGGGCTTGAACTCTTCTTGAACCTGAGATCAAGAGTCCGATGTTCGACCAACTGAACCACCCAGGTGCCCCTGCAATCCTGGTAGTATCTTTCTTACATATTTCCTGAAATTTTCTATGTATGTAATCATGTCATTTTCAAAGAAATTCAGTTTTATTTCTTCCTTTCCGATGTGTATGCCTTTTATTTCTTATGCTTACCTTAATTCACTGACTAGGACCTCTAGTATAGTGTACAATAGAAATGGTAAGAGTTGATATCTTGTTTTATTCTCTACCTTAGGTGCAAAGTGTTTAGTCTTTCACCATTAAGTATGATGTTACTTTTAGGTTCTTTGTAAATATCTTTTAAAAGGTTGAGGATGTTCCTTTCTATTCCTTGTTTTCTATTAGTTTCATTAAAAAAATTTTTTTTTAATGTTTATCTATTTTTGAGAGAGAGAGCATGAATGGGGGAGGGGCAGAGAGAGAGAGAGAGAGACAGAGACAGAGACAGAGACAGAATCTGAAGCAGGCTCCAGGCTCTGAGCTGTCAACGCAGAGCCCAAAGCAGGGCTCTAACTCACAAACCGTGAGATCATGACCTGAGCCAAAGTCGGATGCTCAACTGACTGAGCCACCCAGGTGCTTCTAAAAGTTTCTTTTTAAAAAATTACACATGAGGGGCAAAAGTAAACATTAAAAAATTAAAATAAAATAAAATAAAATAAAAATTACAAATGAATGTTTAATTTTGTGTAATACTTTTTTATTAATTTTTTTAATGTTTATTTATTTTTGAGAGAGAGAGAGAGCACAAGCAGGGAAGGGGTAGAGAGAGAGGAAGACAGAGAATACAAAGCAAGCTCCAGGCTCTGAGCTGTCAGCACAGAGCCTGAGGCGGGGCTCAAACTCACGAAGTACGAGATCATGACCTGAGCTGAAGTCGGACACTCAACCGACTGAGCCACCCAGGCACCCCTGTGAAATACTTTTTTTGCATCTACAGAGGTGATCATGTGGCTTTCTCCTCTATTCTGTTAATATGGTGAGTTATACTGACTCTTTTTTTTTTTTTTTTTTTTTTAGTTACCTTGGTTCTTAAATCTTAAACAAACCTTGCATTGCTGGGATAAAAACCATTTAGTCATGATACGTTATCTTTTCCACATATTGCTAGATTCGATTTGCTAATATTTTACTAAGGACATTTGCATCTACAGTCATGAGGGATATTTGTTAGTCTGTAGTTTTCTATTCTTGTAATGTCTTTGTCTGGTTTTAGTATTAGGGTAATGCTAACCTTATAAGATGAGTTTGAAGACTTCTCCTTTATGTTCTTATAGAGTTTGTTTAAGATTAGCATTATTGTTTCCTTATTTGTTTGATAGAGTTCACCAATGAAACCCTCTAGTCTGGAGTTTACTTTATATGAAGGGTTTTAGTTATGAATTCAATTTCTTTAAGAAATACAGGTTTATTAAGTTTATCTATTTCTACATGTGTCAGTTTGGTAATTTGTGTCTTTCAATGAATGTGTTTATATTATATAAGTTATCAAATTTATCAGAATACAGTTTTCACAACATTCCTTTATTTTGCTTTTAATGTCTGTGGAATTGATAGCAATATCTCATCCTTCCTGCCTGATGTTAGTAATTTGTATCTTCTCTCTCTATTTCTTAGTCAGTCTAGTTAGAAGTTTACCAAGTTTATTGATACTTTCAATATTTTCCAAATTTTTGTATATTTTCCCAGTATTGTGTTGTTATTAATTTTTAATAGAACTCCATGGTCAGAGAAATACTTATTATAATCCTTTCAAATTTAATGACACCTATTTTATGACCCAGAATGTGGTCCAACTTGGTTTTACAAACACTTGTAAGCAATATATATTCTATAGTTATTGGATTTTGTAAGATTTTGTAAGATTAATGAGGTCAAATCGATTGCTCCATTATTGAGAGAAGAGTACTGAAATCATCAACCATAATTATTGATTTGCTGATTTCTCCTTTAGTTCTGTCAGGTTTTGATTCATGTATTTTGAAACTCTGTTATTAACTGTATATACCTTTAAGATTGACTCATTATTTTGTGATATCTCTAGCTCTGATAATATTCCTTATCCTAAAATCTTCCTTGTCTGATATTAATATTGTCATTCCAGCTTTATTACAAGTAGTCTTTGTGTAGTATATCTTTTTCCATCATTTTACTTTTAACTTATCTGACTCTCCATATTTAAAGTGTGTTTCTTCTAAATAGCATATGTCAATTCATTTGACAACATCTGCCTTTTAATTGAAGTGTTCAGACATCTTACTTTAAAATTTTTAAAGTTTTATTTATTTATTTTTGAGAGAGAAAGAAAGTGAAAGTGGGGGAGGAATAGAGAGAGAGAGAGAGGGAAAGAAGGAATCCCAAGCAGGCTCTGCACCACAGTGCACAAACCGTGAGATCATGACCTGAGCCATGAGTTCAAGCCCCACACTGGGCTCCACACTGGGCCTGAAGTCTACTTAAAAAAAAAAAAATCATAAAAGCAACAAAAGAAAACAACTCATCACTTACAAGGGAACCCAATAAGGCTAACAGCTGACTTCTCAGCAGAAACAATGGAAGCCAGTTAGGCAATAGGATAACATCATCGAAGTGCTCAAAGAAAAACTGTCCTATATTCTATATCTTATATATCCTATATCAAGCAAATCCATATATGTGTAGATTTATATATACATTAAATAAAAACATCCCCAGATTAGCAAAAACTGAGAGAATTTGTTGCCAGCAGACCCATCTTACAAGAAATACTAAAGAATATGCTTCAGATTAAAAGCAACTCCAAGTGACTCCAGATGGTAATTTAAATTGCCATAATAAAACAAAGGACAATGAAATGGTATTGGTAATTATGCAATTATAAAAGGCAGTGTAGGGGCATCTGGCTAGCTCAATCAGTGGACCATGCAGCTCTTGATCTTGAGGTTGTAGGGTTTGAGCCCCATGTTGGATGTAAAGATTACTTAAAAGAATAAAATCTTAAAAAACAAACAAATAAATAAATAAACGGCAGTGTAAAAAATAATAAATAAAAGGCATTACAAAGGCATATTTAAAAAGCAATTATACAGGGATGCCTGGGTGACTCAATTGGTTGAGTGTCCAATTTCAGCTTAGGTCATGATCTAGCGGTTCATGAGTTGGAGCCCCACATTAGGCTCCATACTGTCAGTGCAGAGCCTGCTGAGGACTCTCTCTCTCCCCCTCTCTCTGCCCGTCCCCCACCTGTGTGTACTCTTTCTCTCTCAAAATAAATAAAGCTTAAAAATAAAGTAAAAAGCATTGTATAAAATATGTAGGTAATGTATTCTTCAACCTATAACATAAAGAAATATAATATATTTACCAATATCAACACAAAGAAGATGAATGGGAGCAAAGCTGCATTGGGCTAAGGAAATGACTACAGATGATAAAGTAATAATTATAACAATGTATTGTTGGATTTGTAACACTAATAGATGTATAACAATAATACCATATAAAGGGGGAAGGTAGACAATAGAGCCATATAGGAGTAACATTGCTACATTTCCCTGGAATTAAACTAGCAAAAACCTGAAATTTATTTTGATAAGTTAAGATTTATATGATAAGCCCCAAAGCAACCAATAAAATATACATATATAGTAAAAAAAAAAAAAACAACTAAAGAAATTTAAATGCCTCATTAAAAATATTCACTCAATGCAAAAGAAAGCAATAAAGGAGGAATAGAGGAACAAAAAGAATGAAACGTGGAAAAGAAAAAGTAAAATGGCAGGCATAAATCCAACTCTATCAATAAGATTAATGTGAATGTATTAAACTTGTTACTAGAGATAATGAGAGACATTTTATAATGATAAAAGGGCCAATCCATCAAGAATATAAAATAATTATAAACATATATATGTCTAATAATATAACACAAAATTACATGAAGCAGAAACTGATAGAAATGAAGAGAGAAGCAGGCAATTCAACGATAACAGTCGGAGACTTCAATGCCCCAATTTCAGTAATGAAGAGGAAAACTAGGCCGAAGGTTAACAAGGAAATAAAAGATCTGAACAATAGTATAAACCAAGTAGACCTAACAGATACCTATAGAACACTACACCCATTAGCAGAATATACATTCTTCCCAGGTGCACATGGTTCACCCCCCGGGGGTTCAAGCCCCTGCAGTGGGCTCTGTGCTGACAGCTCAGAGCCTGGAGCCTGCTTCAGATTCTGTGTCACCCTCTCTCTCTGCCCCTCCCCCACTCACACTCTGTCTCTCTCTTAAAAATAAATAAACATTGGGGCGCCTGGGTGGCTCAGTCGGTTGAGCGGCCGACTTCGGCTCAGGTCATGATCTCACGGTCCGTGGGTTCGAGCCCCACGTCGGGCTCTGTGCTGACAGCTCAGAGCCTGGAGCCTGTTTCGGATTCTGTGTCTCCCTCTCTCTGACCCTCCCCCATTCATGCTCTGTCTCTCTCTGTCTCAAAAATAAATAAACGTTAAAAAAAAATTTTTTTTAATAAAAATAAATAAACATTAAATTTTTTTAAAAAAAGAAGAAAACTAGGGCACCTGGGTGGCTCAGTCGGTTAAGCATCTGACTTATGCTCAGGTCATGACCTCACAGTTTGTGAGTTCGAGCCCTGCATTGGGATCTGTGCTGACAGCTCAGAGCCTGGAACCTGCTTTGGATTCTGTGTCTCCCTCTCTCTCTACCCCTCCTCTGCTCATGCTCTGTCTCTCCCTGTCTCAAAAATAAATAAACATTAAAAAAATATTTTTAAAAAGAAGAAAACTACAGATTAATATCTCTTATACATATGAACATAAATGGTGTTGGGACAACCAGATATCCACATACAAAAGAAGGTCAGATCCATACTTCATACCATATATAAAAAATTAAGTTGAAATGAATCAAAGATCTAAATGTAAAAACTAAAACCATAAACTCTAAGAAGTAAATATACAGATGTAAATCGTCATGACTTAGGATTTGTTAAAGAATTCTTAGATCTCTCTGTCTCTCTCTCTCTCTGTCTGTCTCTGTCTGTCTCTGTCTCTCTCTCTCTCTCTCTCTCTCTCTCTCTCTCTCACACACACACACATACACACACACAAGAAGCATGAGCATAAGCAACAAAATAAAAATGGATAATTTGGACTAGATCAAAATTAAACCCTATTTGTGTTTCAAAGGACATCATCAAGAAAATGAAAAGACAACCCATAGAATGGGAGAAAATATTTGCAGGTCACATATCTGATAAGAAATTAGACCCAGAAAAAAATAAATAATTCTTACACCTCAACAATAAAAAGATAAGCAATCTAACTTTAAAGTGAGCAAAAAATCTGAATAAGCATTTCTCCATGGAAGATATATAAATGAGCAATAAGCACATGAAAATATGCTTGACATCTGTCACTAAAAAATGCAAATCAAGGGCACCTGGGTGGTTCAGCTGGTTGAGCATCTGACTCTTGATTTTGGTTCAGGTCATGATCTCACAGTTCATGAGTTTGAGCCCCACATCAGGTTCTACACTGGCTCCCTCTCTCTCTGTGCCTCCCTCACTGGCTCTTTCTCTCTCTCAAAATAAACGAATAAACTTTAAAAAATGCAAATCAAAACCACAATAATATACCCTTACTTCACACCCGTTAGAATGGCTAGAATCAAAAAGTAAGATGATAAGCGTTGGTGAAAAAAGGGAAAATTGGAACTCTTATACACTGCTGGTGGGATTATAAAATGATGCAGACACTTTACAAGACAGTTTTGGAGTTCAAATAATTAAACATAGAGTTACCATATGACCCAGGAATGGCACTCTTAGGTACATACCCAAGAGAATTGAAAATAGGTGTTCAAAAAGAACTTGTACATTAATGTTTATAGTGGCATTATTCATAACAGTCAAAAGGTATAAACAACCCAATGTCCATCAATAATGAATGGATAAACAATATGTGGTATATCCCTACAATGGAATAGTATTCAGCCACAAAAAAGGAATGAAGTACAGTAAAACCTTGGATTGCAAGTAACTTGTTCTGTGAGTGTTCCGCAAGACAAACATTTATAATACACTTTAACTTGAAAAATGAGTGATGTCTTGCAATATGAGCAGTACATGATGCCGACATCACATGATCACAGTTGAATCAATGGTCCTTCTCTCTCTTGCTACGGGATTGTGGATGATCATCAATGCAATGTCACATTTCCACAAAATCTTCAAAAGGAGGCAAAAGTAAATATCATTGGATAGGTTCCTTAATAAAGTTGCACTAAAAGAAAAAGATTCCATTGAGCCAATAGACAGCAGTGATTCCATTAGTGATAGTAAAAGTCGCCTTACACAATAACTCTCTTCTCTTCTTGTCTCCCTCACACTAACCACGAAGGTTTTCAAAGGTAAGTGCAGGTTAATTTGTTTTTCTTTATATTTTGTATTTTATTTATTATTTTGTATTATAGTATAGTATTGTAATCATTTTTACATGAATATTTTTGGGTTGTGAAATGAATCATCTGAGTTTCCATTATTTCTTATGGGTAAATTTGCTTTGATATACAAGTGCTTTGGATTCTAAGCATGTTTCTGGAACAAATTATGCTCACAAACCAAGGTTTTATTGTACTTATACATACATCTACAACATAGATGAAACTGGAAGACATAATGCTAAGTGAAAGAAGCCAGTCACAAAATACTACACATTGTACAACTCCATTTATATGAAATATCCAGAATAGGCAAATCTATAAAGTCAGAAAATATATTACTGGTTGCTCAAGACTTGAGGGAAAGGAGAAATGGGGAAATATGGAGGTGATAACTAAAGGGTTTGGGGTTTCTTTTTAAGGTGATGAAAATGTTCTAAGATTGTGGCAATGGTTGCAAAATTTTGTGTAAATACTAAAGACCATTCAATCATACACTTTAAATGGGCAAATTGCATAGTATATGAATTATATGTCAATAAAGTTGTTAAAGAAAGAAAAATGTTGTAGGGGTCCCTGGTTGTCTCAGTCAGTTAAGCATCTGACTTCTGATTTTGGCTCAGGTCATATCTCATGGTTGTGAGAGTGAGTCCTGAGTTGCATGCACTCTGTCAGTGCAAAGACTGCTTGGGATTCTCTCTCTCCCTCTTTCTTTGCCCCTTCCCCACTTATAAGCATTCTCTCTCTTTCTCTCTCTCTCAAAATAAATAAATATTTTTTAAAAAGAGAAAAATGTGTAAACAGAATCATACAATATGTAGTCTTGATTCTGGCTTCTTTCACTCAGCATAATGCATTTGCAATTGATCCACGTTGTTGCATGTATTCGCAGCTTGTTTCCTTTTAAGTTTATCCATTACCCCATTAAGAAACATTTGAATTGTCCAGTTTTCGAAGATTACAAATAAAGCCACTCTAAACATCTGTATACATGTTTTTGTGCAAACATAGGTTATCACTGCACTTGGTATAATAGCTGTTTTAAAGTCTTTACTAAATTTATCATTGCTGACATTTCTGGGTCTGCTTCTACTGACTGATTTTTTTAAATGTTTATTTATTTATTTTGAGAGAGAGAGAGAGTGCATGACAAGTGGGGGTGGGTCGGAGAGAGAGAAAGTGTGCATGGGGGACCGGCAGCGACAGAGAGTGAGGGAGAATCCCAAGCAGGCTTCATGCTGTCACTGCAAAGCCCAGTGCGGGGCTCAATCTCACGATTTGTGAGATCATGACCTGAGCCGAAATCAAGAGTCGGACGCTTAACCAACTGAGCCACCCAGGTGCCCCATCTACTGATTGATATTCACTGGTTATGATTGATATTCACTGGTTGCCGGGGGCACCTGGCTGACTCAGTCAGTAGAGCATGTGACTCCTGATCTTGGCATTGTGAGTTCGAGCCCCACGTTAGGCATAGATACTACTTTAAAAAATTTCATTCTGCTTTATATGTCAATAAAGTTTTACTGGATTCTGGACAATAAGAATTGTACATAGTTGAGTGTTTGGACTTGGTTGTTTTCCCCTAAAAAGTGTTGAATTTTATTTTGGCAGGCAAGTAAGCCAGATCCTTTCAAGGCTTGTTTTTAAGCTGTTAATAAGATTGAATTTGGAGGACTTCACTAAAGGGTTGGTTTAGTTCTACTGCTAAGGTGTAACCTATCTGGAGTCCCTACTGAATATTCTGGGTTTTCAACAAGGTCTGTCCATGTAACCGGTAATTTTGTGAATATTTCCCAGCGCTGTGACAACTCTAGGAATTGTCTAGCTTACGAATGGGGAGAAAACTCCCCAACAGATTTCTTTGTCCAACCTTATAGAATTTCTAACCAAACTTGAGATGCTGAATATTCAACCAAAGACTCAGGGGATCCCTATGCCAACTTCTGGAGCTTTTTCTCTGTATAGGTCCCTTCCTTCTGATATTCTGTCCCCAACTACTTCAGCTTTCTCAAACTCTAATCTCTGTTTCTTCAACTCAGCAAGATGGTCATGTTCTGCTTGTTTTCCCCCTCTCTGTGGTGGTGGTCCCCAGAGTACCTCCTGACAGGCCAATTTTAAGGCTCATCCTGCTTTTCTTCTCTCAGGGATCACAGTTCTGTATTTTCTGTTGTTTAAAATCTGAAAATAGTTGCTTCACATATTTTTCCTAGTTCCCTAGCTGTTCACAGCAAGACAGCAAGTCTGTTAACATTATTTCTTCATGACTAAAAGTGGAATTTAATCATTCTATTGGATTTTTGCTGTCCTGTGGGATTTTTCACATTCTCTCCCATATGAATGAATATAAGATTTAATGGATTAAGTATGAGCTTTGAAGCCAGAGACACCTAGATTCAAATACTGATTCTGATGGTTTGTAATCTGGCAAACTTAGACATGCTACTTAATGTCTATGAACTTTCATTTCTTCAGCCGTAAAATGTTATGCAAAGTTGTTGTTGGGATTAATTGAAACCATGTATATATAGCTCTTTGTGGGCACTTACTGAATGGTGATATTATTTATATAACAGCTATTTGGGAGCACCTGGGTTGCTCAGTGGTTGAGCATCTGACTCTCAATTTCGGCTCAGGTCATGATCCTAGGGGCATGGGATTGAGCCCCAAGTTAGGCTCCACACTGAGCATGAAGCCTGCTTAATATATCTTTTCTCACTCTCTCTCCCTCTCTCTCAGGGTGCCTAGGTGGCTCAGTCAGTTAAGTGTCCGACTTCAGCTCAGGTCATGAGCTCACGGTTCGTGGGTTTGGGGCCCAAGTTGGGCTCTGGGCTGACAGCTCCGAGCCTGCTTCAGATTCTCTGTCTCTCTCTGCCTCTCTCTTAAAAATAAATATTTTTTAAAAAAAGATTCTCTCTCTCCCTCTGCTCCTCTCCCTTGCTTGCTCTCTCTCTAAAAATGTATTTTAAAAAACACAGCTATTTTTTTGTTTATTTTCCTAAACAGTTTTGAATCAGGGATTTGGTTTATCTTTGTGCACACTACCTTTGTATGATGACTCACACATGATAGGCTTCATATAAATCTGCTGACTGAATAAATGTTGATAGCTTACAACTAGAATACTTTAGAATATTACTTTCAACTTTCTTCACAATGAGCTTCATGTAGACTTGTTTAAATATCAAAAATGTGTCATTAGGTATAAAGTTTCTTCTTGTTCTAACTTTGGTTATCAAGGGAGGAAGCTAATTTGAGGTCCATCATGCAGGAAGAAGCTAATTTGAGGTCGTGGCTCCATAAAGTATATACATATAACTTCTGTTTCTAGTTCTTTACCACTATCTGAAGCACCAGTCTTCTGAAGTCTTTGATCTCAGTTTTGAGATCCTAATATAAATGCTAAAAGAATTATTCTCCCTATGATGCCTGGATTTGTTATAAACCATAATCTTTTCTGTTTACCAATGGACAATTTGGCTTCAAATGGAAAACTAGAAGCACATATAAAAAGTATTAGAAAAATTGGCCAACTGAATATAGTTCTAGATAATTAAGTAACATTATTATTTTTTTCCAATGTACAATTAACTAAACTCAACAAAGTCTTCACTTTGAAAAAAACCCTAATTTTTTTTTTACTTTTATTTGCATTTATGTTATGCAGTTTACTCTTGGACCATAAATTTTTGTTTCTTGAGTTTCTTCTGGGATATCTTTTTCTTCTATGCAACCTCTTCTTCAGGTTTAGGAAAAATCTGCTCTTTTTCAGTAAGGATCATCTGAGTGTGGCAGGGAGAGCTCATGTATGGGTTAACTTGACTATGAGCCCTGTAAGTTCTATGCCATATCTTGGGGGCTTTGTTCACCTGGATATACTCAATGACCAGAGAATCTACATCTAAACCTTTAAGTTCAGCATTACTGTCTACAGTAAAAATTCACCACTCTTTTTGGGCCACTGACTCTGTGTCCAATCCCACTGTTTGGCCTGGGTACACCTACCAACTCCACCATTATAGTGACTGAATGGCACACATTGCTTCTGCAAAGTGATATCTTTCAGATACTTGGGTGATTTTCAGATATGCATATCCTTGATGGCCTGGGCAATTTCACGTGTGTTCTTAAGGTGAACATGAAGATTTGAGCCTCCTGATTTGCATGATTTTTAGAGTTTTCTGGGTCAAGTGAATAGCAAACCATTTTCAGAGATCACCTCAGGCCACTTACAAGAAGAGAAAAAAAAATCCTAATTTAAATAGAACCTAATATTTGTTTTAGTTTAATGATTTTAGTATGATAACATGTATTATTTCAGACTATTAGAAGTATCTTTTTTTTTTAGGTTTGTTTATGTATTTTGAGAGAGAGAAAGCAGGAAAGGGGCAGAGGAGAGAGAGAATCCCAGGCAGGCTCCGCACTGTCAGCACAGAGCCTGACACTGGGCTAGAACTCATGAACTGCCAAGATCATGATCTAAGCCGAAATCAAGAGTTGGATGCTTAACCAACTGAGCCACCCAGGCACCCCACAAGAATCTTTTTTTTAGTGTTTATTTATTTTTGAGACAGAGAAAATATGAGCGGGGGAGGGGCAGAGAGGGGGACAAAGGATCCAAAGCAAGCTCCACACTAACAGCAGCAAGCCCAATGCAGGGCTTGAACTCATGAACTATGAGCTGAGCCGAAGTTGGATGCTCAACAAATTGAGCCACCCAGGCGCCCCTCACAAGTATCTTTTTTTAAACAGAACATTTCTAAGTCTTACCCCCTTTTTTAAAATAAAGTTTACTTACTTACTTTGAGGGGAGAGGGGCAGAGAGAGAGAGAGAGAGAGAGAGAGAATCCCAAGCAGGCTCCAGCATGGAGCCCAACATGGGACTTGATGCCACGAATGGTGAGATCATGACTTGAGCCAAAATCAAGAATTGGACTCTTAATTGACAGAGCCACCCAGGAGCCCCACTCCCCCACCACCGCCTTTTTTTTTTTTAAACAAAACTTATTTATTTTACTGTTAGGATTTAATAATAGTACATTCAAATTGCTCCTACCTAAGGTTACTCACTATACTCAACTTTTCTTCTGCGATAATAAATATCAATAT
Source organism: Panthera onca (assembly GCF_046562875.1). Lineage (NCBI taxonomy): Eukaryota > Metazoa > Chordata > Mammalia > Carnivora > Felidae > Panthera > Panthera onca. Next base: position 21,735,652 of record NC_138350.1, read on the forward strand.
ACTTATTTCTTTATGTAAGTGAAACATAACAGATAATTAGTGTGGCTCTTCCCATTAGAAATAATTCTCTGATAGGTTATAGAATGATTCATATAAAAAAAAGAAATGACTTATAGGGCTGTGGGAAATTCAACCAACTTTCATTCCTCCTTGCATGGTTAATAGAGGATAACATTTACATTCTATAACGTAAAACAAAAATTAATTGAAAAAATGTTCCTATTTGACAAAAAGAAACTTTGTGGAAAGGACTATAGCTCCATGATAGAGAATGATGTGTGGTTTTTAAGTCTGAATATTTTCTGTAGATAATGTGCCTTCTCCAACGTTTTCAATAATCAACTCCATTTCCAAGAATCTAAGATATCCTTGCCAACACTACATTGTATCAAATAAAGCATATATGTTCATGAGATGTGATGCTATGAAAACCACCAGACTATACCTCAAAAATGCAAAACTTCAGTTTAGAGTTTAGTAGGAAAAAATATATTCTGAATGAAAAGGCTCTCATTTCAATTCACTAGCTGGAATACAAAGAAATTCTAAGGAATTCAGAAAATATCTTTCTAGTCCACACTTAAATGGTACCATTTACTTTGATGCTAATGTAATTTACATTCTAATTTCTCAAAAACAAATCATTTTCACTAATCAAATGTGTTAGTGTAAAAGGGTAAAAAATGGGCTTCATGCAGGAATAAAATGCATCCAAAAATGTTCATTGTAACTAAATAAAATGATAAACTATTGAATTGGTTTTTAAGAAATACTTGTGGCTGTTATATTCTTAAAAATTCTGTCTTTAGCTCAAATTCAAAAAACATCATTTGTATGAATTATTTATCCATCAGTTAAATTAATGTGTCACAGATGAGAAAAATATACCATGCTGGATCAAGATTACTAGGTACAAAGGAAAGGCCTAGAGAAAAATGTGTACAGAATATCTAACAATTCTTTCTAACATGGAGGTACAAAGACTCATAAAGAGCTTGGAAAATTAGAAAATTATAGCATATGGGCCCCTATCTAAAAAATTGATACAAATATGAATTCTAAAACAGCTATAATGGTTTAATAAACTAGGACCATCAGTCTTTAAAGTAGATGTAGGCAACATTAGCCCTCCACTTTTAAAAATATTTATTTATTTTTGAGAGAGAGAGAGCACAAGCAGGGGAGGGGCAGAGAGAGCAGAGGGAGACAGAGAATATGAAGCAGTTTCCAGGCTCCGAGCTGTCAGCACAGAGCCCAACGCGGGGCTCGAACTCACAAACCATGGGATCATGACCTGAGCCAAAGTTGGAGGCTTAACAGACTGAGCCACCCAGGCACCCCAGCCCTCCATTTTTTTTATAGCTGTCTGCACATGTCAGTAATTACTAGAATCCTTTAAGGAGCCTGAGTTAATTATTAGAAGGTATTTTAGTACTCTATTAGAAAGAAGTACTTTTCCCTCAGCATTTAAACAGCATAAAATTTAAATAAGATTCCATATCCAATTCCAGAACATGTGTTGATTGTCACAAGATAGCGAGTTCTTTAAAGAAGCCTGTCCAGGGTTTTCTGTCTAGTATATAGATCTATTGTTACCTGTCCAATTAACTACAACAGAGAAAACAGGCCCAACTTCCCAGTATACTAGGAAGTGCCATTGTGTTTGTGTGCCCTTACTAGCTAGATATTAAGCCCCAAACCATCGCTATTAGGAAAGAAGACCTATCCTGAAGGTGTTGCAGAGGTAGATAAAATGATAAGGACATATTTAGGATGGGGTTTTCCAGACAGTTCTATGTAACCCTGTTTTGTTCTAGGATTCCTTGGTCTCCTACTTGGGCTCTGTGTTCTATTTTCCAAGTGGAGTTAGGTTTTAAGAGTTCTTATAACTTGAGGCACCTGGGGGCGCCTGGGTGGCTCAGTCGGTTAAGCGGCCGACTTCGGCTCAGGTCACGATCTCGCGGTCTGTGAGTTCGAGCCCCGCATCGGGCTCTGGGCTGATGGCTCAGAGCCTGGAGCCTGCTTCCGATTCTGTGTCTCCCTCTCTCTCTGCCCCTCCCCCGTTCATGCTCTGTCTCTCTCTGTCTCAAAAATAAATAAACGTTAAAAAAAAAATTTAAAAAAATAACTTGAGGCACCTGGGTGGCTTGGTCAGTTAAGCGTCCAACTTCAGCTCAGGTCATGATCTCCTGGCTCTATGGGTTTGAGCCTCACATTGGGTTCTCTGCTGTCAGCGTGGAGGCCACTTTGGATCCTGTCTTCCTCTCTCTGCCCTTTCCCTGCTTGTTGTGTGTGTGTATGCTATCTTAAAAATAAATAAACATTTAAAAATTTAAAAAAAAAGAGTTCTTATAACTTAAAATTTTTTAAAATTTCAAACCTGTGTGCTTTTATCATTTCTGAATTTACTGCCAAATTACAATCTCACTTTTACATTGTTCCTTGGATCTTAAGGATCGATCATACCAGAAAATGAATATTTGTACTATTCAAATATTGAATAATTTCAACTACTGATGAAAATTCTTCATATTTCTTTTTCTGTGACTGAGATAAGGAATAAGATGAAAAAGAAAATTGTGTGAAAGAAATTTTTTTCCATCTTATAGTAGTCTCACAACAAGATCATATGTTAAATTGCCTCTTTACTATAGATGACTGGTGAAAAAGCAGTATAAGCTATTTGATCAAAATTTTGTAGATTTTCTATTTTAAAAGAAAATTTTATGATTTAAGAAAGTTCTTAAAAATCTTTGAGTTAGAGGGGTGCCTGGGTGGCTCTGTCAGTTGAGCGTCTGACTTTGGCTCAGGTCATGATCTCACAGTTCGTGGGTTCGAGCCCCTCATCTGGCTCTGAGCTGACAACTCGGAGCCTGGAGCCTGCTTCAGATTCTGAGTCTCCCTCTATCTCTGCCCCTCTCCCATTCGTGCTCTGTCTCTCTCTGCCTCTCAAAAATAAAGAAACGTAAAAAAAAAAAAAAAATCTTTGAGTTAGAGGTTACCAAAAGTAGAGATTGTAGCAAAGACATAGAATACAGGGAAAGGTATGGAAAGTTCAGTATTGGAATTACAAGTCATGGAGACAGAAGTTCTCTACGTACTTTTCAACTTGTTTGGAACGTCCTCTGCCTTAAAATCTGCCAGTTAAAATATAATTCATCCATAAAATCACCAATTCAATGAAACCTTCCCACACAGTGCCAATTTATCTTTATTTCTGTATCATAACAGCACAGGCTTTGGAGTCAAATTGCCTTGATCTGAATTGTGGCCCTGCTACTTATTCACTGTGTATGCAGTCTTGTGCTAACTTCTCTAAGTCTGTTTCCTCATTGCAGGGTAATAATAGACTCTACTTCATAAAATAACTGGGAAGATTAAAAGTGACAATACATGTAAAGCCCCGAGAACAATGCTCTATTGTTAGTTAAAATTATTTCTATCATTCATATACTCTCCATTATTATTTGCCATTATATTATGTAGGTATTGTCTCTTCAGCCAGAGTTACCAAATGTAGAAAATATATTTTGTATGCTTTTGTCTTCTTTACAATGCTCAGCAAGGTATTGCTCTTGATAGGAATTCAAAAAACATCCCAGAGAATCTTAGCATGAAAGGGATCTCAGAGGTCAAATAAGTTTAACTTTTCCCCTAAATCATGATTTTTCTCTTGCAACACCCTGGAGACCATCATCTATACTCTATTTTGAACACAGAGTGTGTGTGTGTGTGTGTGTGTGTGTGTCTGTGTGTGTGTATGAACACAGCTGTTGACAAGAGTTCACCTTTCTCAAGACAGTCAGGTTTATTAAACAATTGTCATTATTAGAAAATCTATCCTGAGGAGATAGAGAAGCTGGCAAGCTTCTAGAAAATGATTTGGTAATACTCATTAAAGAGCTGTGGAAATTTCAGACTCTGTAAATTTCACACCTGATACCATATCCTTAAAAAACAAGGAAAATTCTGTCATACATACAAAAGTATTTATTATAACACTATTTATAATAGCAATATCAAGAACTAACTTAAATGTTTAAAAGTAGGGAAATGGTAGAGTAAGTACCTATATAAAACAAAAGTTCATTAAAATTAGAAATATGAAGATTAAGGTGGGACATATTTATAAAGTTAAGTATAAAAGTAAAACAAATTGTATATATAAACCACGATTAAAACCATATACAAATATGGGTATCTGTGGAAAAAGACTGGAGGTGATGGAACATACAAAAAGAACATTATTGATAAGATGGTAGCAGTTAGAAGATTTGCATTGCTTTTTAAATTACCTTAATGTCATTATAATAATGCTTTCAAATTTTAAAAAGAAAGTTCTTCCTTCTAATGATTCAAAATCAACCTCCTCTCACCCCTGTGATTTTCATTTCCTGTCTCTCCTTCTGCCCTTTGAAGTTACACAAAATAAATGAACTTGAAATATTTGAAAATGATTATTATAGTTTTACTACCCTCATTCTCTGGTACTCTAAAGACAGATTAGAGAGGCAATGCCGACATCAGGGAGACTCAGTAAGGAGACTTAGCTGTCAGTCACAAAGAAAGCAAGGATGACAGCCTGAATCAGCACAATGGCAATAGAGCCAAACTTGAGAAATATTTCAAAGGCAAAATAGATGGAAATGGTAACCAAAGGGATGTGAGAAGTGACAACACAGAAGTTGAACACATTCCTGGTCAGGCTGTTTGATAAAATGATGGTTACAACACCAAGGTAAGGAACCTGAGGAAAGAAAGAGCATATTTGATCAGAAGTTGAAATTCTATTTGGAGATGTTGAATTTGAGGCACTTGTAGGATATATATGTCTATATATTGATGGAAAGATCAATTTGAAGTTAGGGAGACAAAACCAAACCAGACAACATGAATGAAACAGAGAACAAATAACGTCATACCAAAATATACAAATATTTGAAGGTGGGAGAGAGAAAGGTATTTATATTTACGTTATATTTTATATTTATATTTTTTGGTATAAAGTTATTCATGGGGGGCTTTTATAATTGAAAAATCTCTTCTGTTTCTGTAATTATGTCCCCTTTTTAGAGAAGAACATAGAGAACATCTCTAAACTTCCGAATAGACAAAAATTTTTTTTAAAAAAACTGCACACAGTAGTTTTTTTAAAAACTATTTGCCACAGCACACTCTTAAGACACTAAAAAGGCAACTCATAAAGTCAAAGATACTGACAATACATGTATCTGATAAAGGACTTACACATGGAATATATATGCAGAACTACAAATCAGTAAAAATGAAAGATGATCGATCCAATAGAGCCCAATAAATAAAAATGACAACTTGGAAAGACACTTCACCAAAGAGGATATCCAACGTGGTCAATAAACATATGAAAAGATGCTCACCTTCATTAGTCATCAGGGAACTATAAACTAAAACCACAGTGGCATCCCACTACACACCCATCAGAACAGCTAAAATTAAGACAGAAAATGCCAAGGGTTGGTGAGGATGTGGAGCAACCACAACTCTCATACATTGCTGATGGGAATATAAATTAGCACAATCACCTTGGAAATTGTTTTGTAGTATCTATTAAAACTAAATGCAGGGGCACCTGGGTGGCTCAGTTGGTTAAGCGTCCAACTTCAGCTCAGGTCATGATCTCACCGTTTGTGAGTTTGAGCCCAGCATTGGCTCTGCTCTCATCATAGAGCCTGATTTGGATCCTCTGTCTCCCTCTCTCTGCCCCACCCCCACTCATGTGCACACACTTTCTCTCTCTCTCTTAAAAATAAATAAACATTTAAAAATAAAATAAAATTAAAATAAATGCACACATATTCTTGACGCAGCAAATCTGCTCCTAGCCGTTCTATTCTCACCGGAAATATGTACATATTTCATTGAGAAACATGTTCGGAATGTTTAGAGCAGTACTATCCATAATAGTCAAAACCAGAAAATTATCTAAATGCCCATCAACATTAGATGAATGAATAGTGAGAACATGCAAGAATATGGATAAATATCACAACATAATGTTGAGAGAACAAATGGCCCATACTCTGATTCTACATCTATAAAATTAAAAACAAGAGAAACTAATCTATGCTAATAGAAGTCAGGATAGAGATATTCTTATTGAATGACTACAAAGTAAGACTTCAAAGTATTTTGTTTCTTCGTTGGGTTTTGATTTCACACGTTTATTCAGTAGGCTGGGACAAAGGTGAGACAAACAGGTTACCTAAGGAGCAAAATTTAAGAACGTGCTTACTCTCACCATGCTTGCTTCACCCTCATCCCAGTCCTGATGTCCAGTTTGTGAATACTTACTGAGCAATATCATTATGATGTGTTTTTCCATATGTAAGTTACACTTGGATTTAAGAATGTTAAAGTGGGGGCCACCTGTGTGGTTCAGTCAGTTAAGCATCCAACTCTTAATTTCAGCTCAGGTCATAATCTCTCAGGGTTGTGAGATCAAGCCCTCCACACTAGGCGTGGAGCCTGCTTAAGATTCTGTCTTCCCTCTGCCCCTGTCCTGCACTCTCTCTCTCAAAAATTAAAAATAAGGGGTGCCTGGGTGGCTCAGTCGGTTAAGTGTTCGACTTCAGCTCAGGTCACAATCTCATGGTTCATGGGTTTGAGCCCTGCATTAGGCTCTGTGCTGACAGCTTGGAGCCTGGAGCCTGCATCAGATTTTTGTCTCCCACTCTCTCTGCCCCTCCCCTGCTTGCTCTCTCTCTCTCCCTCTCAAAAAAAAAAAAAAACAAAAAAAAAAACATTAAAAATTTATTTTTTTATTAAAAAAAATTTTTTTAACATTTATTATTGAGAGACAGAGAGAGACAGAGCATGAGCAGGGGAGGGGCCGAGAGACTGGGAGACACAGAATCCGAAGCAGGCTCCAGGCTCTGAGCCATCAGCACAGAGCCCAACACGGGGCTCAAACCCACAAACCCACAACCCACAAACAAAACTGACGGAACCACCCAGGCACCCCTAAAAAAATTTTTTAAGAGTAAAAGTAAAAGTAAAATAAAATAAAATAAAATAAAATAAAATAAAAGCAAACAGAATTCTGAGTGACAAACTGTCAGTAAGCTCTTCTCTAGACTTACTTAAATCCTTTCATATAATTGGCTGGCTGAGGAAGGAACTTGAATTGACTGAGTTTACCACAAAATTCTGATCTTTGTATAAATAGTTCCTACTAAACATACGCTTGACAAATGTTATCACATGTATTATTTAATCTATCAATTGAATTATTCATTCTCAAGTTGTCTGGTTTCATTTCCATGGGTAAAAGAGAAAGAAATTCTTAATTTTGAAAGATAAAAATCCAGTTGAATCGTGTTCATTATTTTCTTAACCTTGGTTTTTTAGGGGCACCTGGGTGGCTCAGTCAGTTAGGTGATCAACTCTTGATTTTGGCTCAGGTCATGATCTCACAGTTTGTGAGATCGAGCCCCACATCAGGCTCTGCTCTAACAGCACAGAGCTTGCTTGGGATTCTTTCTCTCTCCCTCTCTCTCTCTCTGCTCCTCCCCCGCTCACTTGCTCTCTCTCTCTCTCGAAGTAAATAAACATTAAAAAAAACCTTTATTTTTTTAAAACTAGCCTATGTTAGCTATATCTTCCTTGAACAGATTCAGAAGAAAGTTGCATCAGACTCTAAAGCCATTAGCATGTATGACATTGTGAAAATACTAAAGATGGAAAAAAAATCTTGTTTGGTTATATTATTTATATTAATTGAAATAAGACCTCTTTCAATATATGAAATACACCAGATTTAAAGAATCAGAAAGAACATTCAAAAGTTATTTTACTATAGTTATCCCTTTAAGGAAGACTCAAACTATCTCAGGCAAACAAATTAGCATCCTAATCTGAAAATAGTTCCTGAAAAGATTTTATAGCATCACTTCCCACTAAGTATTCTAAAAACCCTTTATGTCTAGCTCAGAATCCTTTTAATACAATGTTGACACCCATTAAACTTTGTTATCTAGATGACAGGGTGTGGATTTACCTAGGACACAGTGGGGCCCTCGCAAGTACTCAACTCTAGTCTCTACTGGAGAAAGTAGGAAGGTAAAGGGCTGAGTCCTATCTATTTGGCTCCAGTGGCTCCAAACAAGCTCCCTGACTTTTCCCAGGGACCTAGCCCAAAGCTTGTCTCTGTCCACATAACCAACAGTTGACTATCATTTTGTTTTCACTCTGACTTGAGATTATCTGTAACTTCTTTTCCACCACCTCTGACCACTCAATTATCCCAGTAATCAAGAACTTATTTATACTTCCAGTGAGTATGAATAAATACCTAGAATATTTTTTAAATCCTAAAAATGTTACCTATAAATGGAAGAAAGAAATTCATGGGTACCTTTTATAAAATTCATATATTGGAAAGTCTTTTTCTTCTCCTCATAATGGACAATTTCATCTAACAAAGTATATTCCCTTCTTGAAGACAGTACATTTTTACAATAAAGACTCCCTGAGGTCAGAAGCTAGTTTTGTTTTAGGTTTTATACCTGGCATACTCCATTGGACTGTTACTGTGATATAACCTGTGTAGGAACTGGAAAATGTTAGCTATGTTTAACTGAAGCAACAGAGTCTCACTAAAGCTTTGTCTTACATGATTGCTGCATTCTTCTTCTTCCTCATCAAAGTCTAGACCCTGATGGGCAATCTCAGTTGTGCTGTTCTCCTGAAAGAGATTGTTCTCCAAATCAGACACTCTGGTGGCCTCAGTTGTGACTTTTACTTTCATACTATGAAAGCCAGTGGAGACCAATCCCACTTGCAGGTTTACAGGCTCCCCCTCAAACAGCAGGAAGTGTGAATTTACCCCTTCTTTAAAACCAGGGGGTTGGTAATCATGAGGAGTCACTGCAAAATGAAAAGGGCAGAAAACCAAGAAAACTGTGTTTAAATTTAATCAAGAAGTTAGATTAATCTTTCATGTATACCAACAGATCTCTCAGATGCTTACAAAATCTCTCTATAACTGTTAAAAACTGAGAACAAACTGAGGGTTGATGGGGGGTGGGAGGGAGGGCAGGGTGGGTGATGGGTATTGAGGAGGGCACCTTTTGGGATGAGCACTGGGTGTTGTATGGAAACCAATTTGACAGTAAATTTCAAATATTAAAAAATAAATTAAAAAAAAAAGAAAAAGAAAAAAAAATCTCTCTATATAAAATATTACTTCAACGCTTAAGAAGGAATTTGACTAGGGGCGCCTGGGTGACTCAGTCCCAGTAAGCGTCTGACTTTGGCTCAGGTCATGATCTCATCATTTTTGTAGGCTCAAGCCCTGCATCAGGCTCTGCGCTGACAGCGTGGGAACCTGCGTGGGATTCTCTCTCTCTGCCCCTCCCCAGCTCATGCTTTCTATAAATAGATAGATAGATAAACAAATTCATAAATAAATACATAAATAAATAGAAGGAATTTGACTAGTGGTCTCCACCTACCTGCATTATAGTAGTGGAGTTTCATAGTAAGTATAACATCATTAGGAAGGGGTCCAAGGTTCTGCATTAGTATGTACAATTTGCGGATCAGTAGAACACTGGCTTTCTTAACATCTTCACTGTTTGTCCCACTTTCGAAGCTTGTACTACTACTATAGCCAAATAGAAAAACAGCATACTTTTCAGTCATATACAATATTGAAAATCTATTTCAAAAAGAACAAAACTCTTTACCATATAATCAAGTAAATACAAAGTAAACATCAGGACACTTGAGAATATCTGTGGAATGTAAATTAGAGCAGTGATTGTACTTTTTGCAATGTATATACAATGGATTTCTTAGGTAGCAAGTTCCTAAGGCATTTTAAATATGACCTGATTTCTTAAAAATTTGAGTTACAAATAACCACATAACAGTGAGAACAGTGGATTTAGAATTAGGAGACTTGACAGAGAAAGACAGATATAAGTTTTCACTCATATGTGGAATTTGAGCAGAAGACCATGGGGGAAGGGAAGGGGAAAAAATAGTTAACAAACAGAGAGGGAGGGAGGCAAACCATAAGTGACTCTCAAATACAGAGAACAAACCTCTGGGTGATAGGCATTGAGGAGGGCACTTGTTGGGATGAGCACTGGGTGTTGTATGTAAGCAATGAATCACAAGAATCTACTCCCAAAACCAAGAGCACACTGTACACACTGTATGTTAGCCAATTTGACAATAAATTATATTTAAAAAAAAAAAAAGAATTAGAAGACTTGATTGGGTCTGCTGCTAACTAGCTGAATGACCTGGGTCAAGTCATTTAGACACTCTAGGTCTGTTAGCTCACTTGTGAGGTAAGCTTTTACACATCTCTACACATCTCCAAATAGAAAATCAGTCATCAGCTCTGGGCCTTTCTACTGTCTGGTTATCTGTCAGAGACATCCCCTCCCCTACATGGATTGCAACAATGGCGATCTATTCTTCTAGCTTTTCTTCTTGTCCACACTGCAATAACATTCTCTATATCACTGCTGCAACAACACACCTATAGGAAAATCTGCTCATATCACTCTTGCTTAAAATTCTTCTATTACACCTATCACCTTTCAATCAAATTCAAGAATGGTATGTGTGCAATGCCTTTCATGACCAGCCACACCCTCACCTCCAACCTCATCTGCATTTACTACTCAGTTTCTTTTCACCTACATGCCTTTGCACATGCTGCTCACTTTGCTCATATTGTACTTTTCCCACTTCTTTTTCTGACTCTCCTAAATTCATCCTTTGATAGCTAGCTCATGTGTCACCTCTTTAAGGAAGTTTTTTCTTGATAATTCCCATACATTACTCCTGTTTATAACTGTTTGTATGCTCCCCTTTAGATTATGCATGGCTATATCTTCTCATGCCCACAGTACTGTCTTGTGCCAGCTACAGTAAATACTCAATAAATATTTGTGGGATGAATGAATGAATAAGTTGAACCAAATTACCTTCTAACCCTAAATATTTTTAATTTCTCTCCAAAATTCTCTTTTCAAATAGGTCTCATATTTGAGTAGTTTCTAGGAAGAACTATCACTGCAATATATTTTCACAATGCCTTTCACATAGTAAGCATTCAATAGTGAAAAATAATCTTAATTAATTGAGTACTGGAGGAAATGTAAATTCATAAAACAGACATTATTAAGTGAATACATTTGGTCCTCTTTTGATTTTGAATATATTGTCTACTAAGATTTAACCAATTTGAAATAGGTAGCCTGAGTGAAGGGGCATGTAGCATGTAGCTTATGGGATCTTTCAGTATATATCATATTCATAAAATCATATCATGTAAAATCATACTCAAGACTCTCTTGCACTCTTTTAAAAGGGAAGCTATTTTTACCATGGAAGAGGTGATAAGGTAATTTTGTATGATCAGTCATTTAAATAAATGTTTACCTTTAGTTTCTAGGAAACTAGTAATATGCATTACCTTCTCTCCTCCTTAGTAGCTGAAAGATTTGGCCATTTGTGTTACTGCTCACCTCTTGGCATATATGCCTTCATAAAAGAGATTAATCTGGTTGCCAGTAGTACATTTGAATTTTAGAGAGTAAAAGGCAACTGTTTAATGTGGGAGAATATGTATGAAAAGTGTATAATCTTTCAAATGCTATATATATATGTATATACATATATATATATATATGTATATACATATATATATATATATATATATATTAGTTTATGATGATTAATATTTTAATTCTCATTCCTAGAACTTACTTCCTCTTCACATCCTAGTGCTGTGTTTTACAAATAAGGGAATAATTAAGGAAGTGAATCTCAGAGAGAAATTCTCAAACTTGCAGTAAATGATAAGACAGAGCTAATAGCACAAAAAATTGAGAATTAGGCCACGTTTCTCTTCAGAGTCATTCCTTTCATGGGCACTCATTCCCCTGACTTGGAGCCCTCTACCACCCAGGGCTTTTCACTATCATCCATCCTCTCCACTTCTATTCTATCTCATCAGCAAAATTAGATCTTTCTGAATCCAAAAGCTACTGGGATAGGAATAAATGTTGCTTTTCAATAAAATATCTCCATCTATACTGGGGACCCTCTGAAGCAAATACCCACGTCTTTGCTCTTTAACCCATTAGTGTATCTAAAATTTGGCACTTTAGGGGCGCCTGGGTGGTTTGGTCGGTTGGGCGGCTGACTTCGGCTCAGGTCATGATCTCGCGGTCTGTGAGTTCGAGCCCCGCGTCGTCGGGCTCTGGGCTGACAGCTCAGAGCCTGGAGCCTGTTTCGGATTCTGTGTCTCCCTCTCCCTCTGCCCCTCCCCTGTTCATGCTCTGTCTCTCTCTGTCTCAAAGATAAATAAACGTTAAAAAAAATTTTTTTTTAATTTGGCACTTTAGACTTGATAGGAAAATGCAGTGCTTTCCAATCTTTTTTCCATACAGGGACACACACAGAAAATTACATTTGTATGATATACTGGGACAAGCAGATGAGAATATTTGTGTCTATAGGCAAATAGTTCAGGGATTTCATCTACTCCAGGCCCAGGCTAGCTATCTTGAGGGCAGAGAAGATCAATACCTTGGCACAGCGATTGAGAAAGTTTAGATTAGTGGCTAGATAGAATCTTACAGAGTTCTTCAATCAACACCATGTAGACAGCCTCATTAATATTTCGACTGCTGTGCCACCCACCAACCACCATTGCCTCCGAGGACCACCACCATCACTGCCACTACCATCAGGTACCATTTACAGCTTTTTAAAATGTGCCAGGCATGGGCAAAGTTTTGTCTATGCATCGTAATTTAATAGTCACAGCAACCATATGATGTAAATATTATTCATTCCACTGTACAGATGAGAATATTAACATCTAGGGAGGTTGAGTAATCTGTCCAAAGTTAGACCAATAATAGAGTGTCCCAAGCTAGGTCTCTCTGCATTAGGAATTGGAACTATTAACCACCAAGCTTGACTGTCTTTAGTTAACCACCAAGCTTGACTGTCTTTAGACCCCACTAACATCACCTATGAGAAGAGGAAAAGAAGCAAAGGAAGACTCTACTCTTATCAATTTCATCCACAGATTTCAGAAATTTAAACGATTATTACAGTCTCTTTCTATAATAGAGGGTTTTTGTAGGATCGGTGGGGAAGTTACAAAGGAAATATAAGGCCTATCTATGGCTTCAAGAAGCTTATGTTTACCTCAATCCTATTTCTCATGTTTATTAAACAATTAATTAGATTCTACCTGTCAAAATCCATAGTGGCTCCTTCTTTTGTGTATTTGAATTTGAACTGGTATATTTCAGTCACTTTCTAGAAACATCAAATGAAACAGAGAAAGAAATTACTTAAAAAAAGGAAATCCAGAAACTTACCTGATGATAGGTGGGGAATATTTTTATTGTATACCTACTATAATACCATATACCTGTTTGTGTCACAGCATTATATCATTCAGGAGTAATATTTCCAGATATAAATATAGCTTAATTTTTCTCCTCCATGCTAAAAATGAGTTAGATGGCAAATTCATTTTGTTAAGTTGATTTATTATTTTGAGAGAGAGAGAGCAAGGGAGGGACAGAGAGAGAGAGAATCCCAAGCAGGCTCCGCACTGTCAGTGTAAAGCCCAATGCAAGGCTTGAACTCACCAACAGGGAGATCATGACCTGAGCCATAATCAAGAGCCAGCCACTTAACCGACTGAGCCACTTGGGTGCCCCAAGATGGCAAATTCTATTGTTAGTGTTTCAAAGATGGAGAAACTAAGACACAGATTCAAGTATCTGACCCAGCACAGGTAAATGACAGAGAGACCAGTTGAGAATGCATTCATTCATGTAACAGATATTTATGGAATGTCTACTTTGTGTTAGGCACTGGAGTTAAAGTGGTGAACATGACAAAAAAGGTCCCTGTTTTCCTGGAATACAAAGCCTAGTGAGAAAGACAGTCAATAAGTAAATAAACAAATAAAATAATTTCAGGTAGTAATAAATGCTGTGCAGAATATGAAGAAAAAGCTGTTACAGAGAATTGAAGGGAGAGGTGCTAATTTGGTTTAGAAGGGCCAAAGATGGCCTCCCTGAAGGGATGATGATTGAATTGAGCCTCAGTGACAAAAGGAGGTCATGTGCAGATCTGGGGGAGGGTGGGGTATCCTAGGCAGAGGCAATAGCAATGAAAAGTTCTAAAGTAGGGAAGTAAGCCTCTTTCAGGGTCAAAGAGGAAGCCAAGTGGCTGGAGATGAATAAGCAAGTGAGAGAGTGTAGGAGATGAGGATTGTGGAACCTTATTGGCCATGATAAGGGGTTTGGATTTTATTCTAAGTAAACCAGAAGTATACTAAAGTGTTTTAAGCATGGTAGTGATTCACATTTTTTTAAAGATCACTCTGGTTATTTTAATAGTGCAGAGGGAAGAAGAGAAACCATGAGAGAAATTAAGAGGCTACTACAGTAATTCCAGGAAGACTAGAAAGGCAACAGGAAAACTAGAAAAATTCAAAAAGGAACCAGGATCCAGGTGCCCAGGTGGCTCAGTTGGTTAAGTGTCCAACTCTCAGTTTCGGCTTGAGTCATGATCTCATGGTTTTGTGAGTTCAGGCCCTGCATTGGGCTCTGTGCTGACAGTGTGGGGCCTGCTTGGGATTCTCTCTCCCTCGCTCTCTCTCTCTCTGCCCCTACCCTACTCACACTGTCTCTGTCTCTCTCAAAATAAATAAATAAACTTAAAAAAATTTTTTAAATATTAAAAAAAAAAGGAACCAGGATCTATGACTTCAGATCTTGCTTTTTGATTCTGCACTAAAAACTAGATACCAATGCTATTTGTTCCCCTCACTGTTAACAAATCTAGAAATAAAAAGGGACACATCCTCATGAGAAACATACTCCATGTAAAATAAAACGATTGTCTAGTAGTTGAAGCAAACGTTTGGTCCGGATACATTGTAAAGTTTGTCCACATATCTAGAGAAGGTCCTAAAGACAGGTAAAGGATATAAGTTTAAGTTAGAACACAAAAAATGCCCTTCATTCATCTGTTTAAGTATTTGTTCCTTGACACTGTGGGAATGAGGATGTTAGATTGATCAGAAAACATCTCAATGTTTCTGTTACTTTTCTCTACTCTAAGACTTAGTCTTCCAACTCTGCTGTTCTTCAACCTTAGCAAACAATTTAATCACAGGTGATCAGGTCCTGGGGAAATTGGCTCATGCTATTTAAACTCTAAAACAACTAATTCACAGTGGACTTAATTTAAAAGAAAAAAATTTTTCTAGCAAGACAGTCTACTTGGGGAATCAAAGAAAATTTAGAAGACTGTTTTATGAGTACAGTAGGAGAGGTGTGTGACACTAGAGGTGCCTACAGCAACACGTTTCCTCCAGACAGGCTAGATACGCAACATCCTCTCTTGGCTAATGCTGGGTGTAATTGCCCTGTCAAGCAAACAATGCCTATTCTTCCTGCCTGCCCATGTTTCACAAAGACTCTAGCTTTCTGATACTCTGAGTTCTTCTATTTTTTTAATTATAACAAGAGGAGATCCTTTAGCAGCTGATGATTTTATTAACACTTTATTATTTGGCCCCTGAAGCAATTAATAAAAGAGTTATGTTTGTAATTTTTTACACAGAATGCTAACCTCTTATAACTTCCATCTGACTGATTTATGACAAAAGATATATTTACAGCAGGCATTAGTCTCTTCTTAACATTTCATAAAATATTTTCCTGCTTTTCAGATTAATGTGTTGCCTAATAAAGATGGGCCTTTAAACCACTCAGTGATGGTTTCTGTTAATCATACTGAATCTATTCACAGATACCAAAGCAACAACAATGTATAACCTTTCTCCTCCCTCCACATTCCGATACACTGGCAAGACCTGTCAGGCCTTTCTCCAAAGCATATCCCAAGTCCACCCATTATTATCTCCCTGTCCAACCCACCACTATCTCTTCTCTTCTCTTACCTTTTCTTCCCTTTTCTTTCTTTCTTTCCTTTCTTTCTTTCTTTCTCTTTCTCTCTTTTTACCACTTCTCTTTTCATCTGATCTGCTTACTTGTAAACTATTCGACCAGTAATTCATTCTCTATTCTATAGCCAGAGAGCTTTTGAAAACACAAATGAGACCATGTCACTCCTTTGCTTAAAACACCCCCCAACAGTTTCCTATTGCCCTTAGAATAAAATCCCAAACTACCTTAGCCCACAAGACCTTACACATCTGTCCCCTCTCTACCTTTCTGACCTTATCTTCGGCTTCTTTCCCTCCCACCTGCCAAGTTCCAGGCTCAGGGCACCCTTTCTGTCCATGAACACACAAGATGCCTTCCTGGCTTAGGGCCTTTGCACACCTATACTCTGGAACATGCTGTCTCCAGTTGATGATAATAATATTTGGGCACTGCCCTAAATGCTCTACAGTTATTCATTCTTATGCAATCAATGCTCTGAGGTAGTTATTATTATCCTCACTATACATGAATCTAGTAAGGATTTGACTTCAACACCTACAGTGTTAACTCCTGTGCTATTCTGCCAGTTATGTGCCATTGCCTCTCACAGACCTGCATAGGCTGACTCCTCTGGCCCTTCATGCTTAGCTCTGAAGGCTTTCCATAGACTGCCCTCCAATCCTTCCTCTTCCATTCCCCGCCTTGGCACTCTCCAGCACACTACTTTTCTTTTATTTTCTTCATAGCATTATGACTATTTGAAACTCTTTTGCTAGTTTTCGTTTGTTTATTGTTTTTCCTCCTGCATAAGAATGCAAACTTCCAGAGAACAGAGACCTTATTTATCCCATTAACTCCTGTGTTTTTATACTTTGAACAGTGTTAGGCACATAAAGGGAACCCAATTAATATTTGCTGAATTGGGGCACCTGGCTGGCTCAGTTGGTAAGACATCCAACTCTTGATCTCAGGGTTGTGAGTTCAAGCCCATGTTGGGCCTGGAGCCTACTTTTAAAAAAATGCTGAATAAATAAATATTCAGCCAGGATAGAGTTCATATTCAATAGGATTTCATCCTTATAAGGAATTTTTTAACACTGAGGTTTCTTTCTTGTTTTTTAATGTTTGTTTATTTTTGAAAGAGAGGGAGAACAGGGGAGAGGCAGAGAGAGAGGGAGACAGAGAATCTGAAGCAGGCTCCATGCTGTTAGCACACAGCCTGCCACAGGATTCGAACTCAAGAAATGTGAGATCATGACCTGAGCCAAAGTCAAGAATCAAATGCTTAACCGACTTAAGCCACCCAGGTGCCCCTCTACAAGGGTTTTTTTTTTTTTTTTTAATGTTTATTTATTTTTGAGAGACAGAGTGCGAGCAGGGGAAAGGTAGAGAGAGAGAGAGGGAGACACAGAATCCGAAGCAGGCTCCAGGTTTTGAGCTGTCAGCACAGAGCCTAATGCGGGGCTCGAACCCACCAACTGTGAGATCATGACCTGAGCTGAAGTCAGATGCTTAACCAACTGAGCCACCCAGGCGCCCCAAGGATTTTTTTTTTAAACAAAGTCTCTAAAAGCAAAATGTGACTAGAAACAGGAACTGTGGAATCTGGGCCCAGAGAGGAAGATGGCGGCGTAGTGCGTCCTGCTGATCACTTATATTCCACCTACACCTGCCTAAATAACCCAGAAAACCGCCAGAAGACTAGCAGGACGGATTCTTCAGAGCCAAGTGCAGATGAGAGGCCCACGGAAGAGGGTATGAAGGGCGGAGAGGCAGTGCGCGCTGCACGGACTGGCGGGAGGGAGCTGGGGTGGAGGGGCAGCCTGCCGGCCAAGCAGAGCCCCCGAGTCTGGCTTGCAAAAGCGGAGGGGACGGACAGAGTGTGTTCCGACAGCAAGCGCCACTTAGCATCTGGGAGGTCATAAGTTAACAGCTCTGCTCGGAAAGCGCGAAGGCTGGAGGACAAAGGGAGGGAGAGTTGCTGAGCCCTGAGACGACAGAGCTATTTGGAGGGGAACAAAGGCGCTCGCCAGCGCCATCTCCCTCGCCCATCCCCCAGCCAAAATCCCAAAGGGAACCGGTTCCTGCCAGGGAACTTGCTTGCTCCGAGCAAATACCCAATGCTGTGCTTCTGCGGAGCCACCCCTCCGGCAGCAGGTCTGACTCCCTACCGCTGCCACAGGGCCCCTCCTGAAGTGGGTCACCTAAGGAGAAGCGAGCTAAGCCTGCCCCTCCTGCCCCCGTGCACCTTGCCTACCCACCCCAGCTAATACGCCAGATCCCCAGCACCACAAGCCTGGCAGTGTGCAAGTAGCCCAGACGGGCCACGCCACCCCACAGTGAATCCCACCCCTAGGAGAGGGGAAGAGAAGGCACACACCAGTCTGACTGTGGCCCCAGCAGTGGGCTGGGGGCAGACATCGGGGCTGACTGCGGCTCCGCCCACCAACTCCAGTTATACACCACAGCACAGGGGAAGTGCCCTGCAGGCCCGCACCACTCCAGGGACTATCCAAAATGACCAAACGGAAGAATTCCCCTCAGAAGAATCTCTAGGAAATAACAACAGCCAATGAACTGATCAAAAAGGATTTAAATAATATAACAGAAAGTGAATTTAGAATAATAGTCATAAAATTAATCGCTGGGCTTGAAAACAGTATACAGGACAGCAGAGAATCTCTTGCTACAGAGATCAAGGGACTAAGGAACAGTCAGGAGGAGCTGAAAAACGCTTTAAACGAAATGCAAAACAAAATGGAAATGATGACGGCTCGGATTAAAGAGGCAGAGGAGAGAATAGGTGAACTAGAAGATAAAGTTATGGAAAAAGAGGAAGCTGAGAAAAAGAGAGATAAAAAAATCCAGGAGTATGAGGGGAAAATTAGAGAACTAAGTGATACACTAAAAAGAAATAATATACGCATAATTGGTATCCCAGAGGAGGAAGAGAGAGGGAAAGGTGCTGAAGGGGTACTAGAAGAAATAATAGCTGAGAACTTCCCTGAACTGGAGAAGGAAAAAGGCATTGAAATCCAAGAGGCACAGAGAACTCCCTTCAGACGTAACTTGAATCGATCTTCTGCACGACATATCATAGTGAAACTGGCAAAATACAAGGATAAAGAGAAAATTCTGAAAGCAGCAAGGGGTAAACGTGCCCTCACATATAAAGGGAGACCTATAAGACTCGTGACTGATCTCTCTTTTGAAACTTGGCAGGCCGGAAAGGATTGGCACGAGATCTTTAATGTGCTGAACAGGAAAAATATGCAGCCGAGAATCCTTTATCCAGCAAGTCTGTCATTTAGAATAGAAGGAGAGATAAAGGTCTTCCCAAACAAACAAAAACTGAAGGAATTTGTCACCACTAAACCAGCCCTACAAGAAATCCTAAGGGGGATCCTGTGAGACAAAGTACCAGAGACATCACTACAAGCATAAATCATACAGACATCACAATGACTCTAAACCCGTATCTTTCTATAATAACACTGAATGTAAATGGATTAAATGCGCCAACCAAAAGACATAGGGTATCAGAATGGATAAAAAAACAAGACCCATCTATTTGCTGTCTACAAGAGACTCATTTTAGATCTGAGGACACCTTTAGATTGAGAGTGAGGGGATGGAGAACTATTTATCATGCTACTGGAAGCCAAAAGAAAGCTGGAGTAGCCATACTTATATCAGACAAACTAGACTTTAAATTAAAGGCTGTAACAAGAGATGAAGAAGGGCATTATATAATAATTACAGGGTCTATCCACCAGGAAGAGCTAACAATTATAAATGTCTATGCGCCGAATACCGGAGCCCCCAAATATATAAAACAATTACTCATAAACATAAGCAACCTTATTGATAAGAATGTGGTAATTGCAGGGGACTTTAACACTCCACTTACAGAAATGGATAGATCATCTTCACACACGGTCAATAAAGAAACAAGGGCCCTGAATGATGCATTGGATCAGATGGACTTGACAGATATATTTAGAACTCTGCATCCCAAAGCAACAGAATATACTTTCTTCTCCACTGCACATGGAACATTCTCCAAGACAGATCACATACTGGGTCACAAAACAGCCCTTCATAAGTATAAAATAATTGAGATCATACCATGCACACTTTCAGACCACAATGCTATGAAACTTGAAATCAACCACAGGAAAAAGTCTGGAAAACCTCCAAAAGCATGGAGGTTAAAGAACACCCTACTAAAGAATGAGTGGGTCAACCAGGCAATTAGAGAAGAAATTAAAAAATATATGGAAACAAACGAAAATGAAAATACAACAATCCAAACGCTTTGGGATGCAGCGAAGGCAGTCCTGAGAGGAAAATACATCGCAATCCAGGCCTATCTCAAGAAACAAGAAAAATCCCAAATACAAAATCTAACAGCACACCTAAAGGAAATAGAAGCAGAACAGCAAAGGCAGCCTAAACCCAGCAGAAGAAGAGAAATAATAAAGATCAGAGCAGAAATAAACAATATAGAATCTAAAAAAACGGTAGAGCAGTTCAACGAAACCAAGAGTTGGTTCTTTGAAAAAATTAACAAAATTGACAAACCTCTAGCCAGGCTTCTCAAAAAGAAAAGGGAGATGACCCAAATAGACAAAATCATGAATGAAAATGGAATTATTACAACCAATCCCTCAGAGATACAAACAATTATCAGGGAATACTATGAAAAATTATATGCCAACAAATTGGACAACCTGGAAGAAATGGACAAATTCCTAAACACCCACACGCTTCCAAAACTCAATCAGGAGGAAATAGAAAGCTTGAACAGACCCATAACCAGCGAAGAAATTGAATCGGTTATCAAAAATCTCCCAACAAATAAGAGTCCAGGACCAGATGGCTTCCCAGGGGAGTTCTACCAGATGTTTAAAGCAGAGATAATACCTATCCTTCTCAAGCTATTCCAAGAAATAGAAAGGGAAGGAAAACTTCCAAACTCATTCTATGAAGCCAGTATTACTTTGATTCCTAAACCAGACAGAGACCCAGTAAAAAAAGAGAACTACAGGCCAATATCCCTGATGAATATGGATGCAAAAATTCTCATTAAGATACTAGCAAATCGAATTCAACAGCATATAAAAAGAATTATTCGCCATGATCAAGTGGGATTCATTCCTGGGATGCAGGGCTGGTTCAACATTCGCAAATCAATCAACGTTGATACATCACATTAATAAAAGAAAAGATAAAAACCATATGATCCTGTCAATTGATGCAGAAAAGGCCTTTGACAAAATCCAGCACCCTTTCTTAATAAAAACCCTTGAGAAAGTCAGGATAGAAGGAACATACTTAAACATCATAAAAGCCATTTATGAAAAGCCCACAGCTAACATCATCCTCAATGGGGAAAAACTGAGAGCTTTTTCCCTGAGATCAGGAACACGACAGGGATGCCCACTCTCAGCGCTGTTGTTTAACATAGTGTTGGAAGTTCTAGCATCAGCAATCAGACAACAAAAGGAAATCAAAGGCATCCAAATTGGCAAAGATGAAGTCAAGCTTTCGCTTTTTGCAGATGACATGATATTATACATGGAAAATCCGATAGACTCCACCAAAAGTCTGCTAGAACTGATACATGAATTCAGCAAAGTTGCAGGATACAAAATTAATGTACAGCAATCAGTTGCATTCTTATACACTAACAATGAAGCAACAGAAAGACAAATAAAGAAACTGATCCCATTCACAATTGCACCAAGAAGCATAAAATACCTAGGAATAAATCTAACCAAAGACGTAAAAGATCTGTATGCTGAAAACTATAGAAAGCTTATGAAGGAAATTGAAGAAGATATAAAGAAATGGAAAGACATTCCCTGCCCACGGATTGGAAGAATAAATATTGTCAAAATGTCAATACTACCCAAAGCTATCTACACATTCAATGCAATCCCAATCAAAATTGCACCAGCATTCTTCTCGAAACTAGAACAAGCAATCCTAAAATTCATATGGAACCACAAAAGGCCCCGAATAGCCAAAGTAATTTTGAAGAAGAAGACCAAGGCAGGAGGCATCACAATCTCAGACTTTAGCCTCTACTACAAAGCTGTCATCATCAAGACAGCATGGTATTGGCACAAAAACAGACACATAGACCAATGGAATAGAATAGAAACCCCAGAACTAGATCCACAAACGTATGGCCAACTCATCTTTGACAAAGCAGGAAAGAACATCCAATGGAAAAAAGACAGTCTCTTTAACAAATGGTGCTGGGAGAACTGGACAGCAACATGCAGAAGGTTGAAACTAGACCACTTTCTCACACCATTCACAAAAATAAACTCAAAATGGATAAAGGACCTGAATGTGAGACAGGAAACCATCAAAACCCTAGAGGAGAAAGCAGGAAAAGACCTCTCTGACCTCAGCCATAGCAATCTCTTACTCGACACATCCCCAAAGGCAAGGGAATTAAAAGCAAAAATGAACTACTGGGACCTTATGAAGATAAAAAGCTTCTGCACAGCAAAATAGAAACAGGAACCGCATATAGTTCAGTTCTTGAAGCAATCTATTAAAAGTGGATGCTGACCACCTTCAATAGGCACATAGGAATAGACGGTGAAACAGTAAGATACCTAGCCATTCTTTTTTTTAAAAAAATTTTAATGTTTATTCATATTTGAGAGACAGAGAGACACCGAGCATGATTGGGAAGGGGCAGAGAGAGGAAGACACAGAATCTGAAGCAGGCTCCAGGCTCAGAGCCATCAGCAAAGATGCCCAATGCGAGGCTCGAACCCACAAACTGTGAGATCATGACCTGAGCCAAAGTCAGACACTTAACTGACTGAGCCACCCAGGTGCCCTGAAACCTAGCCATTCTTTACAGTTTTATCATGCATTAAGTCGTGTAAACCTTTTCTTAACATATTCACATTTTGGTTTACACATCTTATTAATACTCTCCACATATCTTGTAGTATGTGTCTATAGGAAAGCTATACTATACCTCATCACTATTTTAGTTATCTCTGTCAGTTCATCTCTGTCATGAAATGGAGCAACCAGAACAAAACTGCAAGTATAGGAACACCACAACTTTGTACAAAACTCCATTGGCCCTTGGATTG
Source organism: Panthera onca (assembly GCF_046562875.1). NCBI lineage: Eukaryota > Metazoa > Chordata > Mammalia > Carnivora > Felidae > Panthera > Panthera onca. Next base: position 21,758,771 of record NC_138350.1, read on the forward strand.
GGTAAGCACACTTATTTAAGACAGAGGTTCGCAACTATTATTCCATGAGAGACTCTTCACAAAATCACTACAAATTTTAATCCATGTGTAAAATGCTTTTGCCTCAGGTATATATTAATATTGCTATTGTTTGTTTAGTTTTGTTTAGGGAAGAATATACTTCTATAGATATGAATCAAGAAACATGGCACAATATCAGATAAATGCCAAAGAAAGACTGTGTTTATGTGGGAATGTGGTTTTGTGAGTATATAAAAAAATGAGATTAGGAGGTAAGTAGTTGTATCAGTGGCTTGACGTTAAACAGCAACTACAAAATAGTGCAATCCCATGGATACTTTTAGGCATTATGAACATTGCTATTCCGTAGTTATACTGTACTTATTGCTGACTGGTTTCACCTTCTTTTGAGTCTTTTAATACCCTCAAACATGACACTAAAATTTCTAGTAATCAAAAGTGTGCCATGAACACACAGAAGTTAGGGATCGGTGCTATATGGAACAATCTGCAAGCATTCAAAATATTAAATATCTTTTCTGGGTTATAAATGATAGTTCAGCACCTCATTTTATAAGCTTTTGTTTTCTAACTTCATTATTTTACTTGTATCAAAGCTCATTTAACAGCACCCCCACATACACCCTCCACCATAAGAGTTTTCTGCAGTTAAGCCCAATTTATTCAGCATTTCACTATCTCAAAAGCACTGGTTTCAGACTAGGAATTTTGTATACATAAGAAAACAAAATAATTAATTGCATTAAGAAAATGACCAATTTATTAACAATTTATCAGAAGGTTTTAGTTTGGGAAACTTCCCTCCAAACCTACAAGAAAAAAAAAAAGCATTTTGAAACTAAATAAGAGAAAGATAAAAAGCAGTAGTTTGGGGATTGAGGAATTGTTACCCACCTGTATGTACCAGCTTTCTTCCACCTTGCTAAAACAGCTATTTATAATCTTCCCCAAAAAGGATATTAAAAACTAAAAATGCTTAATTTAGTCTTGAATGCCATCAGTTAGGCTAAATTCATAGGCTTAAGAAAGAAAATTGAAAGCAAAGAACAGGGAACGGGAAAAGGAAAAAAAGTTAGGAGGGAAGTAAAGAGAACAGAATGAAAAGAAAGAATAGAGGCCTTCACCTTCCATTTCTGTATCATTGCCACAGCTGCCATTCAAGGTAGCACAAGGAACTATTACATGCCAAGGACTATGAAATTCACTTTGGGACACAGAATACAAGATAAGACACTTGTCCTAAAGAATTCAAAATCTGGTTGGAGAGATAAAGTAATCTACATGAATCAACTGAGAATGTTAAATTGTGAAGTCTTGCTAGAAAAGAAATTTAGAGAAGGAAGAAATTAGTGTGAACAGCATAGGCCAAGAGGCTTTTATGGGAGATTTGAACATAAATTGGCCTTGAGTATGAGTAGAATTTGATAGGAAAGACGTTTAGAGATAAAAGAAGATGTAAAAATCTATGGAATTTCTTCAAAAAGAAGAGAATTTAATTGGCAAAAAGGAGAAAAGTTTAGAATTCTGCCATATTTTCCAGAAGGCCACAAACAGAAAGGATTCAGAATCAGTTAAAATAAATAATAAAATGTGATTTTATACAGGCAGAGATTTTTAATTTTAACATGTTAGGGAATAGGCTTTCCTCTATGCTTTTTCTTTAATACCCCTAAGTAGTTTTTAAAATCTCATAATAAATAATTGGTGAAGTTCATAACAAAACACACTGAAAGAGCTCATAATGAGTTACTCTGCTCACACAGTAAGCTAATAACATAATCAATAGCCTCAACCCAGGTAAACATGTAAATATAAAGTATAATCACATCTCAATGTGTGTTCTTACCTCAGGTTCCTTGGGATTTGTGTAAAGCTGTTTAAGGAAAAATAAACAACATTTAATTTCTGAAACTTACTAGATTATTCCTCACTGAATACTGAATTAAAAATGCTTAAGTAAATCAAATATCTAAGACTCCCAATAGTATCTTCTCATTTTCTTTCTGTTCTTAACTATACATACCATGTTATATCCAGAAGCGCACAAAACTCCAAAAAGTCTACAAAACTGCAAAAACAAAAACCTCCAAGTCTTTAAAGTAACTCTAAAAACGAAATCCTGATGGCCAATATATGAAGCAGACAGTATATCCTATATACCCCCCCATGTATTATAACATACCTAAGAAATACATAATTTGTGATCTTTTATTAAAACTTCTGATAGATTCGGGGCACCTGGGTGGCTCAGTCGGTTAAGCGTCTCACTCATGGTATCAGCTCAGGTCATGATCTCACGGCTCGGCTCGTAAGCTGGGGCCTCATATCACAGTGCAGAGACTGGTTGGGATTCTGTCTCTCCCTCTCTCTCTGCCCCTCTCCCATTCCCTCCTCTCTCTTTCTCTCTCTCTCTCTCTCTCAAAATAAATAAACATTAAAAAAAAAAAAAACTTCTGACAGATTCTATTTTTTTTAATTCCAAAATGTCATAGGACAGATAAATTCAGGAAGAAGTGGGGATAGTACTGTTTTAATGTTTTACTTGCCAAAAGACAACAGAGACATGGGCTTGGTCTTTAAATGTGTACTTACTGTAAGTACTGCCATGTGTAGCTTCAAGAGAAAAGAAAACTACTGTTAGTATATACTTGTACAGATATTATTGTTATTTTCAATAAAAGCTAATTAAAATATGATTTAAGAGACGTTCAAAGATTTGGGTAGAAGATCTGAAAAAGGGATACTAATTCACTCATTTATTCAAATGTGTATAAATTTACATACATAGGGTTCTGCTGGGGAGAGGAAGGATGCAAAAAAAATACTATCTGTACTCTCTAAAAGTTATATTTTAGTTGAAGAAGCAAAAGATACACAAAATAATTCATTATTATTAAACATTAAATATGCCACAAGTATCTCCAAAAAATTGTCTTTTGAAACTAATCTACTAAAGAAAAAATTTTAAAGTCTGGTATGTCTATAAAACCCCTTGCCCTACCTGCATATATATTACTATAAACAGATTCTCTCTGCTTGAAAGAGTAATCCAATATATAGATAGAGATACAATCTAGCCTCTGATAAAAATTTAAAAACTAGAATACAAATTAGAAATTTTCCAGACCAGGGGCGCCTGGCTGGCTCAGTCAGTAGAGCATGAGACTCTTAATCTCAGGGTTGTGAGTTCAAGCCACACATTGGGTATGGAACCTAGTTAAAATTTTTTAAAAAAGAAAAAAATTAAAAGAAAATTTCTGGACTGATAATTTTATATCAAATTATTCACCTATTTCACCCTGAGGAATAAAACTTTAGTGACACTGTGTGGCTATTTTGGTTACTGCATACAATTTATTTTTAAGACTATACAGTGAAACTTTATATTCATTCATTCATTCAAAAATAGAAATGGCTACTGATCCCAAGGAACATGCAGACCAACAGGAGAGAAAACATTAAACAAAAAAGCAAACAGATAGGTACATCATTACAATCGTGTTAATTGCTATGACAAAGCATCACGAGGTGCTTGAGAACATTAAACAAAAGGACAATCTAGGCTGGGGTAGGGGGTTGTGTGCCAGGAAAGACTTCTCTGGGAAAGTAAATATTTAGGCTGAGACCTGAAAGATACATTGGAGTTAGCCAGCTAAAAGGTATGGATAGTGAAGAGAATTTTGCAGGCAAAAAAGAATACTACAACAAAAAGAAAAGGCATTTGGCATGTTCTAGAATCCTTGTGTGGCTTGACTATGGTTAGCAATGGTGAGAGTGATGACTTGGAAAGGCAGGTGTAGACCAGATTATACAGGTTCTCTGTGAAGGACTCTCAATGTTATTTTAAAAGTCATGGAAATGGGGTGCCTGGCTGGCTCAATTAGAAGAGCATGCAACTCTTCATTTTGGGGTTGTGAGTTTGAGCCCCACTTTGGGTGTAGAGATTACTTCAATAAATAAAATGTACATACATACATACATAGCCATGGCAGATTTTCAAGCAAGAGATTGACATGATCAGACACATTTCTGAAGAATGTAGTGTGGACGCTGGGTTAGAATGGTAGGGGATTGAAAATGGGAATAAGGAGACAAATTAGGAGGCTATGTACAACATAGTCTCTTTTTTATAGCTATCTAAAAATACATACATGCTTACTTTAAAGAATTTAAGCACAATAGGAACTGCAAAGAAAACAGGGTAAAATCACCTAAAATTTCACATCTAGAAATAATCATCATCTTCAACAGAACATCTTTCAAAATCTCTAGATACTCAAACTTGACTTTACTCAAACTATTTAAAAAATTTTTTTAATATTTTTATTTATTATTCAGAGACAAAGAGAGACAGAGCACGAGCAGGGGAGACGCAGAGACAGGAGGAGACACAGAATCTGAAGCAGGTTCCAGGCTCTGAGTTGTTAGCACAGAGCCCGGCGCGGGGCTCGAACTCACAAACCGCAAGATTATGACCTGAGCTGAAGTCGGACACTCAACCGACTGAGCCACCCAGGCACCCCTACTCAAGCTAATTTTAAAACATTAACTATTTCCTGGGGCACCTGGGTGGCTCAGTCAGTTAAATGTTCAACTCTTGATCTTGGCTCAAGTTGTGATCTCACAGTTTGTGAGTTTGAGCCCCACATCGGGCTCTGTGCTGATGGCACAGAAGCTGCTTGCGATTCTGTCTCTCCTTCTCTCTGCCCCTTACCTGCTTGTGCTCTCTCTCTCTCATAAATAAAAACTAAAAAAAAACAAAAAAAAAACAAAAAAAAAACAAAAAAAAAACAACAACAACATTAACTATTTCCTAGTAGGAAATTAAGATACTAACAACTGAAAAGCAAATATAAATACTATTAAGAATCTAGGCCATCCGTCTAAGGTGTTGTCTTTTAATCTCCCAAAACAATAAATTTAATTGATTCAGTCATACAGGTAGTCATTTAAGTAAAATAAATCCATCAAACTAGGTAGATAATCTTTTTACATCACACTGCTATTTTAATACACCTAACATTGTAATTATTTATTTAAGAAGTGACTCCATTAGACTGTAACCTCCTTGAGTGGAGGAATCACATTTTTCTCTCATCCAGGATTTAGGTACAATGTCTGGCACAGACTAAATAGATAAGAAAGGAAGGGAGGAAGAGAAGGAATGAAGAAAAGAAGAAAAGAGGGAAAGAAGAATAAGAGAAGGTGGGAGGAGAGAAGGAAGGAGAGATGAAGGGAAGGGGAAGGGAAGGAGGAAAGTAGAGAGGGAGGGATGGAGGGAGGAAAAAGAGTTAACACTTACATAGTGTTTATTATGTGCCAGGCATTGTACTAAAATTTTAAATCAGTGGTTTCAAAGTATGGTCCCTAAACCAGCAGTCTCAATATCGTCTGGAATTTATCTGAAATGCAAATTCTCACATCAGAAATTTTGGGGAGTAGAGCCTGGCAATGTGTGTTTTAACTGTCTTCCAGGTGATTCTAATGCAAGCTCACATTTGAAAACCGGTGCTTTAGATTAGTCCATTTAATTCTCAACCTTAAGGAGTAAGTTCTGTTATTATCCCCATTTTGTATATAAAGAAACTGAGGAACCAAGATGCTGGTACTTGCCCAAGATTATACAGGTGTTAAGTGGCAGAAATGGGATTTCCTTCAGACTGATTCCAAAACTTGTGCTCTTAACTATATTGTAGTGCCTGTCAATGATGGATGCTGAAGAATGTTGGAAGGAATTCATTTGAAGGAAAATGAATGAGCACCATTCAGTATGCATTCTCCATTTAAACCTGTCCAAATACTAAAGGCCTTCAAAGTTCAAAAGCCATTTTCTCCCGAGGATTTCCTTCATGCTCCTCACTAGATATAACCCCTCCTTTTCCATATTTCCATTGTAAACAATCAGTATCTTTCCTTTAGCATGCAACAATTTCTAATGAGTATTATGGTTACTTATACTTGTGATAGAGGTGTAGTCAAAATATTTCTGATATTTTTACATAAAAATATCAAACTAATATGAAAAAAATAAACATTTAACAGCACAATATGGCACAGGTATGGGCCAATCGGAAAGGATGCCAATTTAGCCTTGGAGCTGGGTTCCTGGAAGCTCCCCCTGGGCCAGATGTTAACCTTTTAATTGCTAGATTATGAATCAGTCTGGGGAGATCCCAAAAGAGACAGTGATGAGGTGAGGGGGACGCCATGGTGGGGGTCATTCTGGGTCTCAGCGAAGCAGCTATTTACCACCTGATATTTCAATATTTTAACAACGGGCACAGCTGGGCCAGTGTATCATGGCTGATCATCAGCCGTGCATATGAATATCATGTATTTTCTGCCATGGTCTAGAAGATCTTTGTGTGCACAATCCCATATCTGTTTTAATTTTGTATCCCTCAGTCCCCCAGGTCAGTGTTGAATAAATCATAAATAATAACTGTTCAGTGAAAAAGGAAATGTATGAGTGCAACTAAATAATCCTATGTAAGGCTTATTCACCTCAAAATTTCTTAAAGGAATAGGAATTGAGGAAGTTAAAAGAAGATATAGATGGGGAAAAGGAGGGGACACAGGCAGAAGGTTAATTTATATACATCTTGTCTCTTCAACTAGGACCAGGGCCTCTAAATTTTACACCCTTCATAGCTGTCTTGGACAGCAAGAAAGATCTGATGCACTTAAAATTCAGCTGCATTTTTTAAAACTCCAAGTTACAATACTAACTATTTTGAGGGAATGTATTATATACATGCACCAACATAGTTAACAAAATAACCAACATAGAATAAAAACTGATTATTCAAGTCTATTTTTTCCTTTCATATCTGTGAATTTAATCGCAACTATTTTGAACATATTCAATGTGCTAAATGCCAGATTCTTGTCTCCTCTGTCCCACATCCTCTGGATCTCTTCCAGTGACTTCAGAGGAAATTCTGTGGTCAAAAAGATATGAGTATGTAAAAGGGAAAAGTGAGGGTTTCCTTTCTAATTAATGAAAACAAGACATTAACGAGACAACAAAGACATAAAATAAAAAGAAACTGTTTCAGAAATGCAAATGTAGGCAATGGTACACTTATTACACAACAACAAAATAAAGGCTAAACATTTTTTTTTAAGGGATAAAAGATGACTCTTTAATCTTGGTGTAAATTTAAAAACATTCTTACGTATCTCTTTTCCAAAGCATCAAAACAGCCTTGAATCCTGTCAAGAAATAAATGTTTGATGTCAATTTGGACCAGATGCAAAAGCCAAAAAAATATCCAGTACAGCATATTCTTTGCTTTGAGGTACGTTAAACTGGTAATCATTTTACCTCTTACATTTAAACTTTTTTAAAACTCCCAGTGTCATTTAATATGTTGATAGAACTTTATAGTAATAGGTAAGCAATTTTAAGGTAGGGAACTACATCTTATTTTTCTTTTTGCTTCCCATAATGTTTAGGATACTGATATGCATGTGATGAGTAATCAAATTTTGACCACTATTTTTCTCTCTTTTTAAAATTTTTGTTATTGAAGTTTAGTTGACATATAGTGTTATATTTGTTTCAGGAGCCAAATATTTTTCTATCCTTGTATAAGTCCATTTTCTTCAAAAAATAAACTAAATCAATATCTTAAAATTATATGAAATAATTGTTATAAATTTCTAGGAAATTGTAGAAAAAAAGATGGAAGGAAGAAAAAGGAAGGAAGGAAGGAGAAGGAAATGGAAGGAAGGAAGGAAGGGAGGGAGGGAGGGAGGAAGGAAGGAAGGAAGGAGAGTGAGAAAGAGAAAAAGAGAAAGAAGAAAGAAATGGTTTTAAGGAAATGATCTTCCCAAATAGTCTTATGGGTAATTTCAACCACGATAAAAATAATGTTGTTCTACTTTTGCGAATTTCAACTACTTACCATTTGATAATATGCAGTGACCCCGGACATTTTTTATCTTCTCGAAGTATTTTTAAACTGAGGTCTACAAAAATAGAAACACAGTCTATTTTCCTCTACTAAATGATTGCTGTACTAAAACTGTCCATGCTAAATAAGGATATTTCCTTTAACTATTTTATTTGCATAACTTAGTTTTATAGCTTATAAAAACATTTTGAATCTCTAAATATCTACTTTAGAAATAAATTCTATGTTGATGATTAGCTTAGTTCCAATTTTGATTATAGTCTAGCAGTCTCCCCTTCTACAATGCAGCACAATTGAGTTGGCTGCAAAATCAATTTGTGTTACTTCTTTGCTTCTGTTGAATTTCAAGTAATCATAAGGTATTACTGAGACCATTTCCATTAACCAATTTAAAACATGTACCTCAATTCTCAAGTCACTTCTCTCATATTTCTCTCCCTCTCAATGAAAATACAGACGAAAATTCTTCCCATGGATTATTCTCAAATATTAATTTCCATCTGAAATTCAACCACCTTACTATAGTCAGAGAAGAACAGGAAAATCATATTAAAAGAATTTTAGCTTAGAGGTGCCTAGGTGGCTCAGTCAGTTAAGCGTCTGACTTTGACTGGCTCAGGTCATGATCTTGCTGTTCATGAGTTCCAGCCCCACATTGGGCTCTGACAGCTCAGAGCCTGGAACCTGCTTCAGATTCTGTCTCCCTCTCTCTCTGCCCCTCCCCCACTTATGCTTTCTCTCTCTCTCTCTCTCTCTCTCTCTCTCTCTAACAATAAATAAATAAATAAACATTAAATTTTTTTTTATTTTTTTATTTTAATGTTTATTCATTTTTGAGAGACAGAGACAGAGCGTGAGTGGGGAATGGACAGAGAGAGAGGGAGACACAGAATCCGAAGCAGGCTCCAGGCTCTGAGCTGTCAACACAGAGCCCCACGTGGGGCTCAAACTCATGAACGGCGAGATCATGACCTGAGCTGAAGTCAGATTTTCAACCGACTGAGCCACCCAGGCGCCACCCCCGAAAAAAAATTTTTTAAAGAGTTTTGGTTTAGATCACTCTAAAATCAATCACTGATACAGGTATGACTTTGCATGTCACTTCACCTTTTCATGTTGTTTTCCTGTTCTAAAATTGATGTCTTCTCTATCTCTATTGAGATACATGAAAATTACTCCATATTGGTATAATATTTAGAGATTACCAAAAAGAGAGTGACATAGGAGAACTGAACATATTTATGATGTATGCTACTTTAAGTACAAACATTGAGAGGGAAACATATAACCTCCACTAACATTATCACAAAAAATAAAGCCATAAGTAATAGTGTTACCCATGTTGAATGAAAGAGAGAGAGACAGAGAGAGAAACAGAGACAGAGACAGAGAGAGAAAGGGCCTGAAATGGAAACACTTGCCCCCCACAAAGAGCAAACCAAGACTTAATTGCAGGAATGTAAACTTTAACCAGTCAATCTGGAATTTCCTGATCAACCCTAGTGAGGTAATCTGCAGGATAGACCCCTGCCTTTTCCCCACCCCCCCAAAGAAGGTGACCCTGCCTGATACAAACTTTTCTTTTACTAATGACTTCCTTGTCCCACCCTGCCTATAATAGTTTTCCATTTTGTACAGCTTCTTAGAACTATTTCTATTTGCTACATTGGATATTGCACTATTCATGAATTATTGAATAAAACCAATTAGATCTTCAAATGCACTCAGTTGAATTTTGTTTTTTAACATTTCACCCCCTTACTATGCCTAGGGTAGTGACTGACGCACAATAAACCCTTAATTAATTACCCCAAAAATGTCTTTTTCCAATTTTTCCCAATTCTGTTCCAAATGAAGAGAAATGCAACTCTGTGCTACATATAAACATATTCACAATTACAGATTTATTTTCTATAGATCAAAAGAAGGCATGACACAAATGAAGTTGTCATGACTGCAAATATCATGTTTTTGTATTTATAGCACCACATGCCTTTCATTGATGCTAGTATAGAGAATCAAATGTTAAGAAAATTAAATTGGAATGAGGCCAAGGTATATCATTAAATACAGATGTGAGGAACTTTAAGTTAGATCTTGAAAAATATGATCTTACAAGGAAACTTCTAGCTCTTTACATTTATTTTCCTAAATGATAGTTCCCATTTTAGTGACAAATCAGCAAGATTTTTCTGAATTGTTATCACAATTCAGCTTTTAAAGCTAATAATAAAAGATTCTAAAAAATTGAAGAGTCCTAGGTACATTTTTTTTCTTTCAATACAAGAGAAGGAAAGGAGCCAGAAACAGCTTGTAATATAAGGAAATGAGATCATAAGTTTAAGACACAAGAAATAAAAAAGAGGAAAGTAAGAGACCTGGCAATTGAGAAAAGAAAAGCACTATTAGAATAATAATTGTCTCTCCATGTTAATCAACAAATGGGTTTGGCATGAATATGCTTTTCTTCCAGCATATTTATATGTGTCAACAGTATAAAGAGTTTTTCACCTGGCTGCATTAAACTTCCTCAATGCCAAAGTAAACCTCAGAAAACAAACTCAACTGAGGCACAAAATAGTGCAAATCTACAGCGCCCAAATAGATTTTGATCCAGCTGCTGCTTTAATAGGTATGGTTTAGAATTACTGGGCTTGTCTATACAGATTTATTTTCTTCTCAGTCTGTCATTTGGTATCCAGCTAGGAAGTAATGATTCCTGTAAGTAGAACCACTAAACATAGTTAAATTAAAATGGAAAATGAAGGGCGCTTGCCTGGCTCAGTTGGAAGAGCATGCAACCAACTCTTGATCTTGGGGTTGTAAGTTCAAGCCCCATGTTGAGTATAGAGATTACTTAAAAATAAAATCTTTAAAAAAAAAAAAGGAAGGAGTGTCTGGGTGGCTCAGTCGGTTGAGTGTCTGACTGTTGATCTCAGCTCAGGTCCTTGGCCTCAGGGTTGTGAGTTCAGACCCTGTGTTGGGCTCTGCTCTGGGCTCAGAGTCTACTTATAAATAAATAAATAAATAAATAAATAAATAAATAAATAAAAGCAAACTGATCTTGAAGAACATGCTCATGACTTGGAATTAGCACACTCTGTGAAAAATGAAAGGTTTACTCTTACCAAGTAAAGAAAAAAGCTACAAAAGCCAAGATAATCACTGAGTTAAACTTTACCATCCAAATGGCGTTCTCCATAAGAGCTCTCTGGAAACAGGCCCCTTAGATATGTTATACATGAGATAGAAGTAGCAAAAAGTTTCTTCACCATTATCAATGACTCATGCTCATTAGTAATTTGGGATGGAAAAACTGTTTCCTGGGGAAAAAAAGAAAAAGATGAAAAAGATTAGTATTCTTTAATATATTCAGCCATCATGCCTTTACCACAGATATGATGGAAAGATTTTTCAAGACTTCAAATCTGATACCTTTACAGATAATCAAAAGGAAACAGGGCTTTGAAAACTGCATTAAAGTTGATCTTTATAGGTAAGGCAAAGAAGAAAGGCAGGGACAGTTACCCAAGCAATTCAAGACTAGTATAATTTACTTCACAATGATCCATGGGTTTGAGGTGAAACTGGAGCTTTACTATGATTACATAATCTCCTTCCTTTTCACACACTCCTCAGATCCCCAATGCAATCTTTTACCCCCTACATTCTCTCCAAAGTCATCAAGTACATCCTATCATCGACCTCTTCTGTCCTCTTACTATGTAACTTCTCTGCAGTGTTTGACACTTTTCCCACATCTTCCCTCTTCCCTTTCAGCTGCCATAAGAGTTTTCTTTTGATTTTTCACATATCCCTCTGTATCTATCTCAATCTCTTATTTTTTCCAGTTTTTCTGCCCTTTTAACGTTTAAATTCTCTCTTCAGTCCTTTCTCTTTGCATAGTTCTCACTTCTTGGGTAATCTCATCTAGTTTCACTGCTTCAGCTATAGCCCATACAGAGAAGACTTCAAATCTTTATTTCTGTTTAAGCCCTACTTCTGTGTTTCTGTTTCGTGAACATCTACTCCTAGGCCACTTTGTAGAACCCTCAAACTCAATTTATCTCTATCACCTTTCACTGAAACCTGATCCCAAGTTTCATTCCCAGACCAATTAATCAGCCTCCACTCTAATCATCCAGGGTAGAAGTTGAGTCATCTTTGGCTTCTCTTTCTTGTTCATAGTTCATACCCCATTTCCAAGCACTAAACCCTATAATTCTCTCTAAAAGAGTTCTCAAATATATTTTCTCCTTTCCCTTCTCACTGTCACTGCCTTCACTTAGGACATATTTACTTCTCCCGTTTATTACATGCTGTAGCCCCGATCTCTCTGCCAACAGTTACTTTCATTCACTCTGTCCTTCACATTGCCATCATTAACTTTAAAGAATATAAATCTTATTATGACATGACCAGTGTTCATATAGGATAGAGTTCAAGTACCTTAGTGGAGCATTTGAGAACTATCAGTCTTGGGGCGCCTGGGTGGCTCAGTCGGTTAAGCTTCCGACTTTGGCTCAGGTCATGATCTCACGGTCCGTGAGTTCGGTCCATGAGTTCGAGCCCCACATCGGGCTCTTCTGACAGTTCAGAGCCTAGAGCCTGCTTCGGATTCTGTGTCTCCCTATCTCTCTGCCCCTCCCCTACTCATGCTCTGTCTCTCAAAAATGAATAAATGTTAAAAAAATTAAAAAAAAAAGAACTATCAGTCTTATCTTTGCCTAGCTCTCTTGCCTCATTTGCCACCCCCTCCTCTCTGCCCCTACTCCCTATCCTCTCCTATGCGCCCTACTCTACCTATGTGGAACTACTATTCGTTTACTATTCTACTACCATGTATCTCCATGTTTTTGTACTTTGATAGAGTTTTGCAGGATACTAAGGTAAGAACTTAGAATACTAAAGTTCTGTAAGATATCAGATAGCCTTCTATAAAATGTATGAGTGCTAACAATAGCTTCCTTCTAAATTATATGTGTGTATGTATGATATATTGAAAAATTCATACAGTTATTCTTAACTGATTGGATAGTCTGCCCTAAGAAATGGTATGCCATATTAGGAATGTCATAAGAGAGTGACAGACGCATAAATTTTACTTCAGCATATAAGAATTTTCTACCAACTTAAATTCATGTAGAATACTTGCTGATTGTTTGTTTTGCATCTTGAGTTATCATTTCAACATGTTTGTCATATTCAGTATTTACTGTGTACATGTATAAAAATAAAAATTTGAGGGGCGCCTGGGTGGCTCAGTCGGTTAGGCGTCCGACTTCGGCTCAGGTCATGATCTCGCGGTCCGTGAGTTCGAGCCCCGCGTCGGGCTCTGTGCTGACAGCTCAGAGCCTGGAGCCTGTTTCAGATTCTGTGTCTCCCTCTCTCTCTGCCCCTCCCCTATTCATGCTCTGTCTCTCCCTGTCTCAAAAATAAAATAAAAAATGTTAAAAAAAAAAATAAAAAAAAAAATAAATAAAAATAAAAATTTGATCATTTTTGTAACAATTAATTAGTCTGAGACTGCTTTTTGCTCTTATTTAATCCAACCACAAAATATGTCTCATGAACTCCAGCTGGCATTTGTCAATACATTTTATTTTTAAAGTATTTTCTAAATATTGATGAATTAGACTATATTAAACTTAAGAACTTCTGTTCAAAGAGAACATGGGAGAAGATATTCTCAATACATATATCTGCAAAGGACCCATATCCAGGATATAGGAAGAACTCCTAAAATTCACTAAGGAAAAGACAGACAACCAAAAAGAAAAATGGACAACAGACTTGATAAGACACTTCATAACACAGGATATCCAAATGGCCAACAAATAGCACTCAAACTTCATGAGGGAAATGCACATTAAAACCACAATTAGATAACACTACACTACCTACCAAAATGGCTAAAGTTTTTAAAAATCAGAAAATACCAAATGTTGACAAGGATATAAATCAATCAAAACTTTGAAACACTGGTTATAGGAGCATAAATGGGTACAACCTCTTTGGAAAATTTGCTCAGTGGTATCTACTAAAGCTAAAGATACACATGTCCTATGACCTATATTTCACTCATAGATATACACCTGACAGATACGCATACCTATGCTCACCAAAAGAATGTTCATAATAGCATTATTTGTAATAGACCCAAAATGGAAACTATCCAAATGCCCATCAACAAAAGAATGGATGAACAAATTGTCATATATTCCTGTAATGGAATAATATACGGAAATGAGAATGAATGATCTACAACTATATTTAACAATCTACAAATATATTTAACAATTTAATAACATATTTAACAATATGATAACTCTCACAGACAAATCTGAGCAAAAGAGACCACATACAAATGAGCGCTACTGTATGACTTCATCGATATAAAATACAAAGTAAGTGAAACTACTTCCATGCTGTTAGGATGGTTAAGTCTCTGATGATCTTAATCAAATTCAGAGGTCTTTTTACTATACTACACAGTTTCAACTGTTGAAGTTTGAATAATTCTGTTACTTAGAGGCAGGTACTACCCGCAAATAGGCCTTTGATGAAGAAGAACTCACAAAAAGCTTTTCTATAGCTATATCCAAAAGACATTCTAGTCATGATTTTGCTATATAAACTTCGTTCTTCTTTGGCACACTGGCAATGAATTATCAAATTATATTATATTCAGTTGTTAAAATGTATATAATAAAATAACATAATAAGTATACAATAAAATAAATAAATAAAAATATATAATAAAATAATATAAAATTATAATACTCTTGCATGTATGATAGGAACTTTGGGGACAAATCAGTATGGATCTTAAAAGCCAGGCTAAGGAATTTATGGTTTATTTTACAATCAATGGGAAATCAGTGGATTTGATCAGGAAAGTGAGTAAAAGAATTGTTTTAGGAATATTAAGCTATAGCAGAAGTAGGAAAACTTAAAGCTGAAGGAGAATTAGGTATGTATGTGGTGTGCATGTGTGTGCATGTAAATTTTACAGAAAACTGCTTTTTGTACTGACAGAGCTTTAGAAATTAAGGTCTTTTTGAGTAAGTGGGTAATAGTTGGCATGGCATCTATATAAGGCACCTTACTGAAAACTTGCCAAAACTTAAAGGTAACACTTGAGTAATAACCATTTGTAAAATTAAATAACCTGAAAGTATAAAGACATTTACTTTAAATATAGAATCTAAAAGGCCACTTGCGGGGCGCCTGGGTGGCTCAGTCGGTTGAGCGTCTGACTCCGGCTCAGGTCACGATCTCGTGGTTTGTGAGTTCGAGCCCCACATCGGGCTCTGTGCTGACAGCTCAGAGCCTGGAGCCTGCTTCCGGTTCTGTGTCTCCCTCTCTCTCTGCTCCTCTCCTGCTCACGCTTAGTCTCTGTCTCTCAATTATAAATAAACGTTAAGAAAAAAAAAAAAATTAAAAAAAATTAAAAAAATAAAAAAAAATAAAAGGCCACTTGCAGTAATGAAGATCAATAGTTAGAAAAGCCCTCTAAAGTTCTGTTATTTTTCTATATCCTAGGGATTATTTTTCTTAGCTCAACTGTTCTTATTTTTCTTAGCTCAACTGATCTAATACCTTAAGGGTCATCATTGATGTTTTCATAAATGTCAAATACATGAAAATACTGACTTGACAATAAAAAACACTATGTCAAGCTATTTTAACAAGACAGTGTGCTAATGACATACGTGATGTTTGACAGCTCAGCTGTCCAATTACATGACCTAAGACAATTACTTTACTTCTCTGAGCTTCAGTTTCCACCTTATTGTCAGGTTTAATTGAAACAATAATATAAAGCCCTTGGCACAGTGCCCAGTACATGGTAAATGCTGAATAAATGTTAGCTTCTAGAATTGTTATTATTGTTGTTTTAAGTATTAAGTAACAAAATCATACAGTCACTTAAAACTTACTGGGAATAGTTCATTCAGTCCAAACTACAAAGATCTGTTTATATTAAAACATCAATTTGTTAATTTACAGAGAGAAAATAACTCCCAAGCTGACTGTAATTCATATATATATACCCAGCTCAGCATTTCCCCCCAGGAAGGAAGCACACTTAGGAAACCAAATGAGATCAGGAATCCAGTGAGTATATTGAATTCAAGCCAGAAGGATGACTACTTTCTCTCTGCCCTAATTCTCCTTCAGCTGGAATCTTGCCTTTGTTTGCTGCAGCTTAATATTCCTAAAACAATTATTTTATTCACTCTCTTTTTTAAATAAATATTTATTTATTTATTTTGGGAGAGAGAGCAAGTGTGAGTGGGAGAGAGGGAGAGAGAGAATCCCAAGCAGGCTCCCTGCTGTCAGCCCAGAGCCCAAAACAGGGCTCAATCCCATGAACCTGTGAGATCATGACCTGAGCTGAAATCAAGAGTTGGATGTTAACCAACTGAGCCACCCAGGTACCCCAATTTTATTCACTCTCCTGACTGAAGAATAAAGCAGGGGCGCCTGGCTGGCTCAGTAGGAGGAGCATGCAACTCTTGATCTTGAGGTTGTGAGTTTGAGCCCCACACTGGGTGTAGAGATTAAATAAATTTTTTAAAAACCTTAAAAAAAAAAGTAAAGAATAAAGCATAAATTCCTTAGCTTGGCTTTTAAGATCCATATTAATTTGTTCCCAAAGTTCCCATTCGGTTTTATTTCCTTTTTCTGACCAACATGATGTCTCTCCACTCCACTAAGGATACGTTCTTCATTATTCTCTAAAATGTTCATTTCTCATTTTGAGCCAAAGCATGTTGGTAGGTTTTCCTGATAGAATTCTCTTCTCTCTCCTCTACTCAAATCCTTTTTATTATTCAAAGTCTACCTTACATCACATTTCCTTCATGAGTAATATACAAACTATTCCAGTCTATACAAAATCTCTAACTTCCTATAATTTGTATTGTTTTACTCTTTTTCACATATATAATGTATATACTGCTTTCTATATTGGCTTGACTCCTTTAAATCTTATTTCCTTTACCAGATTCTAAACTTCTGGGAGATAAAGATTTATTTATAATATGTATTATATAATATCAAGCTCTTAATTAATAAATGAATGATTCATTAATGAATGTCATGGGACAAGACAGACCTGCCCTTGTGAACTCAGGAAGGATGCCTGACTCTGGCATGCTCCCCCAGGGGCCCAGCCTCCAAGTTCTTCTCAGTGCTCTTTCCTTCAGTCCTTAAAATTACATCATGGTGCATATCAAAAATTTCCTAATTGCTTCAGGAAATGAGGATCTAACAGAGAACTGTTCTCTTTAAACATCTTTTTTGTTCCTGATTTCTTTTACTCTAGAAAATCTAAACATATGAGCATGAAACAAGCACCCAGTCAGTTACTTTGTAGGAATCTATTCTAATTTCTTGAACATCCTCAGCCCATTAGGCAGTTAAAATGTAGACATACTCTGCCAGAATATTATGTGCCAATTAACTGATAAAACTGCTATTTAAAAAAACACCAAAGATTAAAGTCATGATTCTGAACTCACTAAATAGTCATTGATTTTCGTTTAGTTCTTAGTAAATACCTTAGATGCTTTGTGAATTTTGATAGAGTGAGAGAGCTGAGCAGTGGCCATTGTAGTAAAGTATCAAGATTCTTTTAACAAGTCAAACCTGTGGGGGTGAAAAAAAAATTAGAGACTTTGCCAAAATAACCTTTTTTGTGACTTTTCCAAAAGAAGGACTATATAATTAGCATTGACCATATTCTTTGGAAAATTAGTTTAATAACCATTTTTATCTCCACTACCAGTTTTCTATAAATTTGGCTTACGATCTCTAGACTAGTATTTCCAACCACCCAGTGAGAATTTAAGTTGATCTGCTTGTTCCCAAATACATTTGAAGGAGAAAAATACATTGTAAATTACCTAAAGATTCAACAATATATATTTTTTTAAAAATTTTAATTTTTATTCATTTTTGAGAGAGAGAGACACAGAGTGAATGAGTGAGGGAGAGAGAGAGAGAGAGGGAGAAACAGAATCCGAAGCAGGCTCCAGGCTTTCAGCTGTCAGCACAGAGCCCAATGCAGAGCTTGAAGTCACCAGCCTAGCTGTGAGATCATGACCTGAGCAAAAGTCAGACTGACTGAGCCACCCAGTCACCGCTCAAGAATATATTTTACTCATCCTTTTTATTCCCTTAGAGGGCAACTGTGTTCTGTGTGTGTGTGGCTATATATATATATTCGCGCACATGCACATTCTCTCTCTCTCTCAATAAACTTAAAAAGATTTCTTGATTTAACTTCATGTGTAATTGGCTTTCAAAGGTAACTCAAAAGTTAAAGTTCACACTTCACACCCATTAGGATGGCTTTTCTAAAAAAATGGAAAATAGCAAGTGTTGGTGAGGATGTGGAAAACTTGGAACCCTTGTGCATTGCTGGTGGGAATCATACAGCTACTGTAAAAAACATTTTGGCAGTTCCTCAAAAAGTTAAACAGAATTACCATATTATTCAGCAATTCCACTTCTAGGTATACCCAAAAGAACCAAAAGCAGAGAGTCAAATACTTGTATACCAATGTTCATAGCAGTATTATTTACAATACCCAAAAGATGGAAACAACCCAAATGTCCATCAATAGTTGAATGGATTTTTTTTAATGTGGTATATACAATGGTATATACAAGTCTTAAAAAGGAATGAAATTCTGATACATGGTACAACATGGATGAACCTTGAAAACATTATGCTAAGTGAAATAAGCCAGACACAAAAGGACAAATATTGCATGATTTCACTTACATAAGGTAGAGGTGCCCATAGTAGTCAACTTCATAGAGACAAAGTAGAATAGAGGTTACAAAGGCTGAAGGATAGAAGGAATGTGATGTTTAAAGGGCATACAGTTTCTGTTCAGGCTGATGAAAATTTTCTAGGACGGACAGCAGTGTTGTTTGCACAACACCATGATGCACTTAGTCGCCACTGCATTGTATACTTGAGAATGGTTGAGGTGGTGAATTTTATATTATGCATATTTTAATATAATTTAAAAAATGAAAGTTGAAAATACATCTAGTTTTGAGGTGCCTGGCTGGCTCAATCAGTAGAACATGTGACTTGATCTTGGAGTCATGGGTTTGAGCCCTACATTGGGGGTAGAGTATACTAAAAAAAAAATAAATAAAACAGAGGGACTTTAAGTTATAAAAAAAAAAGAGAAAGAAATACATCTGGTTTGCACTTCTATTGCTTCACTGGCATAAACAAAGAAGCAAATTCCCTTTTTCTTTTCAAAGATATTTATTTATTTAAAAAAAATTTTTTTTTAATGTTTATTTTTGAGAGAGACAGAGACAGAATGTGAGTGGGTTAGGGGCAGAGAGAGAGGGAGACACAGAATCCAAAGCAGGCTCTAGGCTCCGAGCTGTCAGGACAGAGCCCGACGTGGGGCTCGAACTCACGAGCTGTGAGATCATGACCTGAGCCAAAGTCGGACGCTCAACCAACTGAGCCACCCAGGTGCCACCGATCTTAATTTAATTTGTATCGGGGCTGCTTTTCAAGTTATGGAGTTCTGACCAAATAACCTATTTAAAGTAATTCCATTCTGGATCACCCAGGATAGCCTGTGACCGACCTTCTTTTGTATATTGAACAATGCAAGATTCTGGATGATTTTGCAAATAAAAGGCAGAATTATTTGAGGACACGGCCACAAGATGGTGATAGAGATTATAAACAAGTAATATTTAATTTCTCTCAAATTACTTCTTCAGATCAGCACTAGGGGACACTCTTTTACAATATCCTG
Source organism: Panthera onca (assembly GCF_046562875.1). Lineage (NCBI taxonomy): Eukaryota > Metazoa > Chordata > Mammalia > Carnivora > Felidae > Panthera > Panthera onca. The sequence continues at coordinate 21,778,521 of NC_138350.1, forward strand.
TAGGACACTGAAAACCACCTAATAGTCCTTTAGTCCTTAAACATTGCCAGGTGTCTTTTGTTGACTTCAAAATATAGCTTTCATTTCTGTGTATAACCTTCAAATCTGACTCAACACATCAATTGTTTCCCTTAAAACTTCAAGAAATAAAATGAGCAAAATAAGGAACTACAGAAGTTTAAGCCCTAGTTCTGGTCCATTAAGCCATGTAAATGACCCCCTCCTGGGGTAGTTATTAGTCTTAGAGACAATACATAAGAAGAATAGGGGCACCTGGGTGGCTCCATTGGTTAAGCCTCCAACTCTTGATTTCAGCTCAGGTCATGATCTCACAGTTCATGGGATGGAACCCCACATTAGGTTCTGTGCTAACAGTGCTGAGCCTGCTTGGGATTCTTTTTTTGCCTCTCTAAATAAATAAATAAATAAATAAACATTAAAAAATAATAAATAATAATGAGAAGAATTTTTAAATAGATTTCTTCATTGATTTAAAAACAAAAATCTCTCTATGGGAGTGCCTGGCCGACTCAGTCAGTAGAGCATAATCCCAGGGATTGTGAGTTTGAGCCCTACATTGGGTGTAGAGATTACTTAAATACATAAACTTAAAAAAAATTTTCTATGATCATAAGACATTCTGATGGCATTTCTAGAGAATCAAGCACTGAAAAAAGCATCATTCAATTAGGACATAATGGCTAGGACATTATATCTATATAGGAATGTACAGAAACCTGGATTAAACTGATACTATCACTGAAAACTCTGAGACAAATCAGGGCACTTGTTTTTGAGAAAGGATTCAAAGTTGGTTACTATTAGCATTTGGTAAATACCTGAGGAATTAACATTTCTAAAATAAGTAAAGTTAAATTTTATTTACACATATATGTGTGTGTGAAGAGAGAAATAAACAGCAGTATAATGTAGTAGAAAGCAGCTTTGGAGTTAAGAAACCTAGGTTCAAATTCTGTTCAACTATCTAGTAGCTTTGTAACTTGGCCATATCACGCAATCACCCTGGGCCTCAGTTTCCTTTTTTGTAAAACAGAGACAATAAATCCAACTTCTCAGGGCTCTTACAATGTTTATATGGGGATGTGTACATCCAGAGAGCATATCTAGCATAATGGTTAAGTACTCGCACTCTTCTGGAGTCACATTATCTAGGATCAAATTTCAGTCTACAATTAACTTGCCATATCATCTTGGGCAGATTGTGTGCCTCAGTTTCCCCATCTTAAAACAAGGATAGTAATAGTACCAGCTTCACAGGGTTGTGGGAGGACTAAATGAGTCAGTATATAGAGGGCACTTAGAACACTGACAAATATTTCATTATAAGTAATAAAGCATGTTTATTTTTTAAAATCTTATGTTAGTATTTGAACTCCTAGTTTTCTTCTGGCCTTCCAGTTGTTCCTTCTCATTGTCTACTTCAGACTTTTTTCCCCGCCCATTTTTTTAGCATTTGTGTTCAGGGTTCTGTACTAGGAGCTCTTTTTTTTTTTTTTTTTTTTTCTTACTTCTAAACACACTCCCTGGATGAACAAACACATTCCCATTGTTTCAATTACTGTATCTATTCACATGATTGGATATAAGGAGCCCAGGTCTCTCTGAGGAGTTAGAAATCTATACCTCAGTCTATGAGACAGTTCCACTTTGATGTTCCCAACACATCTAAATGTCAGTTCTTTCCCCCCAAAACCTATTTCTGTTCCCTAGCTCAGTAAATGACATCATCAAATACCTAACTGTTCAAGCCTGAAAACTATGACTCAACTCTGTTCCCTGTCTCATTTCCACATCCAGTCTCCTTAACATTTATCAAATATGTCCATTACTCACTTTATACATGCTGTTATCTCTGCTTTAGATCAAATTAGCCTCATCTTTTGTCTGGACTGCTACAACCACCAGTCTAGTCTGCTTGTCATTGATCCTGCCCTTCTCCGGGCTGTTTTTTGTACCGTAGCCAAAGTTTTCTTTCTAAATTGTGAACTTGATTATGTAACTTCTTAGACTGAAATTCTTCAATGGTTTCCCACTTTGCTCAGGATAAAATCCAAACTCCTTACCATGGCTTCAAGATCTGGCTCATGCCTTCTTAGCCACATCTCTAACCATTTTCCCTTACACTTTTATGAATCAGCTATTCTTATCTACTTTGATTACCCTAAAGGACCATATTCTCTACAGCTTTCAGGCTTTTGCAATATTCCTTCTGCCTGAAACATTCTCCTCCATTCTCAATTCTTACTTATCTCCTGGACATGGTTTAGTATAATGTTCTCAAGGAATATTTCCTGATTCACTACAACGAGCAAGTTGGGTTATGTGCCCATTGTAATATATACTGTATCATGGTTGTATTTATGTATCCATCCCACCCTACTGTGAGCTAACATGAGAGTAAAGTTGTGTCTGTCTAGCTCATTTATTTTTCAAAGTTTTTTTAAAGGTACAATTTAGTGGATCTTGGTATATTCAGGGTTTTGCAACTGTCACTATTAATTCTAGAAGATTTTTGTTCCCCAAAAAGAAACTCTGTCCCCATTACCAATCACTCCCCACTCTCTCCTCCCCGACACCTTGCAACCACTAATCCATGTTTCATCTCTATGGATTTGCCTATTCTGGACATTTCATATAATGAAACCATGTAATATGTGACCTTTTGTGTCTGCTTTACTTCATTCTTTAAAAAAAATTTTTTTTTAATGTTTATTGTTGAAAGACGGAGAGAGACAGAGAATGAGCGTGGGAGGGGCAGAAAGACAGGGAGACACAGAATCCAAAGCAGGCTCCAGGCTCTGAGCCATCAGCACAGAGCACGCAGGGCTCGAACTCACAAACTGCGAGATCGTGACCTGAGCTGAAGTCGAACACTCAACCGACTGAGCCACTCAGGCGCCCCTGCTTTACTTCATTCTTGAATCCTCAGCACGATTACAGTATTGAAACAAAATAGATGCTCAATAAGTATCTCCTGAATCAATAGAGATACTACAAGAACAAGGAAGAATTAAGCATCTAGAAAAGAATTACAGAATATTAATATTAATAGGTAGAAGGAACTTTGAATGTCATCTACTCCAAACATCTAATTTTCTAGATGAGGAAATCAAGGTCCAGAGAAGTCAACTGACTTAGGGTCAATCAAACATTTAGTGGTAGAACTGAGAATAAAACTCAAGAAACTCTGACTCACAATTTAGGGGTTTTTCTACAATGACTCCCCAAAATAAAATCCCTTTTTGCTTTCATCCCACCTAAAATAATGCACTACCCAGGAAGCTAGGTGGCTCAATCCATTAAGTGTTCAACTCTTGATTTCAGCTCAGATTGTGATCTCATAGTCATGAGATGGAGCCCCACGTCAAGCTCTGCTCTGGGCACGGAGTCTGTTTAAGATTCTCTCTCTCTCTTCCCTCTGCCCCTCCCCCACATTTCATGCATGCTCTCTCTCTCTCTCTCAAAATAAATAAATATAGGTAAATAAATAAAATTATGCACTACCAGTGCCTTCCTAGTTGTTGGGCTCGCTTGCTTATTTCTAAATACAGTAGTGTCTTTGTGTCTTTTTCTGTTTTTCTAGAATGAGTTCGCTTTAGGAAGGCAAAATGTATCTAATTTTTTTTTTTTTTTAATAGCGAGGCTCTTTTCAACCTCTAACTATTCTGTTGTTACTGTTGTTTTCCCTTTGAGCAGGTGTTTTGTGGAAGTCTCCTATTCAAGTACAAACTCTGCTTAATTTTGAAAGCTCACAAGCTAACAGCCCCAGGAGGTATGACACTACACATAATGCACTCTTAGAGAATAACTCTGATTGTTTTCTTATCACCTTGTTCTAACTCATTATCTAAAAACCTAGGAGAGATTTCATAACTATGGATTTGAAGAACAGAACTCTAACTTTCAAATGTCTTTCACTTATATATTTGCTTGCATATTTGACCCACAAATATCTGAAACTTCACAGGGCATCAATATCTTTCATTTTTATGCTTGTCTACTCTGTGACAAGAATTATGATCTTGAGAAAGAGAAAAGATTTCTGTGCTTTCTCAGATAAAGACTCATGCTAGGCTTACCTCTTGACCTCATCTCAACTGCCCTATTTAAAATGGTGACACAATTGCTTACTGTTTTACCCTTTTATGTGTGAATCCAAGATTCAGATAAAGATTAACCAGCTACTGTTCAGCGCATTAAAGCCTAAGCCACTTTTTTCCTTCTTTGGCCATTGTGAGTGAAGCAAAAACCAGTTTTATTATGTTTGCCCAAAGACAATAATAGTTGATTTCCTAACACTCCCCACCCATCTTTCTCAATCTTCCAAAACCATTTTTTCCCAACAAATCCCCTTTCTCTCAAATGAGTAATATCGAATAGCTGGATTCTAATAAATGCAACTAGATGATCTTTCTTGCCTGATTGGAAGGATGGCTTTACTGAAAGGAAGTACATTTTGACCTAAATGGGCTCAGCAACATAGAATTGGAAGGGAAAGGACACATCCTCTACAGATAATCCAATCTCTTCACTTTAAAGAAAAGGAAAGTCAATTTAGTGGAGGAAAGATAGTCTTTTCAACAAATAGTACTGGAACAATAGGACATGCATAGGCTGAACAACCCCCCCTCCCCCAAAAAAAAGAACAAAACAAACCCTCAACCTAAATTTCACACTGTATACAAATATTAATTCAAAATGGGTCATGGAGGGGCGCCTGGGTGGCTCAGTCGGTTGAGCGTCCGACTTCGGCTCAGGTCATGATCTCGCGGTCTGTGGGTTCGAGCCCCGCGTCGGGCTCTGTGCTGACAGCTCAGAGCCTGGAGCCTGTTTCGGATTCTGTGTCTCCCTCTTTCTCTGACCCTCCCCTGTTCATGCTCTCTCTCTCTCTGTCTCAAAAATAAATAAAATGTTAAAAAAAAAATTTAAAAAAAAAAACAACAAAATGGGTCATGGATTTTGACAATAGAGAAGAGGAAAACGAAGTTCAACAAAAGAACTTGGTTTATTGAGGCACCTGGGTGGCTCAGTCGGTTGAGTGTCCAACTGCAGCTCAGGTCTTGATCTCTTTCATGGTTGGTGAGTTCAAGCCCCACAGTGCAGAGCCTGCTTCGGATTCTATCTCCCTCTCTGTCTCTCTGCCCTCCCTTGCTCACATACTTGCATTCTCCCTCTCTCAGAAATAAATAAACATTTAAAAAAAAATTTTTTTTAAGAACTTGGTTTGTCAAAGGTCACCCAGTTACTCAGAGGTTTCACAGAATTTGCTTCCACAAATTATCATTCACCATTTTAATAAATCCCATTTGGCTCTGGTAATTTCTTCTCCCAGCTCACTCAGAATAAATGGTTTCCACTATATTAACTGGGTATTTGTACATGCTATTTTGGTTTTTTAATATCTTCTTCAGGCTATTTCAATTATTCATTCATTCAACATTTACTGGGTGACCACAATGTGCCAGTCATCATCTAGGATTACAGTGATGTAAAATAATACTGTTCACATGGCAAGAGATTGATGATGCTCTAATGGGGGAGACATTAGACTCTCAGCCTAATTAAATAAAAAATTCCTATAGGGGCAGGCGCCTGGGTGGTTCACTTCATTAAGAGAGGGACTCATCATTTCTGCCCAGGTCATGAGAACCGTTGGGCTTTGTGCTCACTGCGCAGAGCCTGCTTGGGATTCTCGCTCCCCTTTTCTCTCTGCCCCTCCCCTACTCGCTTTCTTTCGCTTTCTCTCAAAATAGATATTAAGAAAGAGAAAGAAAGAAAATTCCTTTAGGGGCAAGCACCCAGCTTTATCTTCATTTTCACCAGCGAGTACATGATGTACCGCACACCCCCTCCCATGCTCTGCACATCCGAACACACGTCGGTGATTGGCTAATCTCGCGTTTCAAGACACTTTCTCCCCTGTACTGTTTGGGGAACTAAAGTCCACGGAGATTAAACGCACGTCCCGGTTAAGGTGGAAAAGGAGTCAAGGTCATTCCGTGCGGACCCATCCCCAGCTCTGTCATCTCCTGATGATTCTGGCAAGGACTGATTCTGGCACAACACCTCCATGTCTGGAGAAAACCTGACCTAGCTAAATTCACCCCCAAAGCTCCACACCCAACGCACTCCCCCACCCCGCCCCATCCTGACTGGCCGCTGATTACCCTTGCAGCTTCCTCACCAAGACTCAATCCTCCTTTTCCACCGAAATCTGAATTCAATAGCTACTTTGGTGTTCACACTACAATTATCGCCACTCTTTTTTTTTTTCTTTTTTTTTCCTGGTATATGCGAAAATTTTCGAAATCGAGCCCTGAGGGCGGCGGGGGTGGGTGGGGAGGGTGTTATCTAGAAGCTTCTCTTTGTTTTTTTCCTCAGCCCCCCACCCAGCCTTCCCGCTTCTCCTCAGGGTACTTCGGGGCTCAGCGAAATACTTTCAAATCAAACTTAAAGCCTCAAGTAAAAGGAAAGGAAAAAAAAAAATTAACCTAAGAACACGGAAGTAACAATGCTCAAGCGCCCTCTTTCTCCGGGCACCTTGCCTCTGCACAGCCCTCACCTCAGCTCCTCGAGGTCTCTCTCAGATCTCTCAGAAGGATGCCCAACGGCCTTTTCGAGCCCAAACCCTTTCGGGCTCATGAATAGTCAACGACGCCTTTCTGGGTGGGGCGAGAGACTCTTACTCATGAATAATTCATAACCTCTCCAAGTCAAGCCCGGCGGCCCGCCTTGTTCGGCTTCATGAATATGCAAAAAGCTGCCAGAGGCTGCTAACGGCCCCCTGGAGATCCCTGCCCCCTCGGCGCCGGCGTCGTCCGCGCCTGGCCTCCTTCGCTCTGGGTTCCCCGCCACATGCCCCCCGGTCGCCGGCGCCGCGTCTCTTCTGCCGCCTTCTCGCCCTTCCGAAGGCTGGCCACGCGCTCCCGGGCCTGAGGAACCCGTGCCTGGCTCGCGGCGCCGCACGCGAACCCCGACTAGCCCTTCCGTTCAGGACCACTCGGCTTGCGCAGCCGGCACGTCGAGGACAGCCCGCCGCGGGGCTTGCTGAGGAGACGCCTGCCGGCCCAGGTGAGGCGGCGGCGGGGAGGCCGACGCGGGCGGTGCTGGGTTAAAGCCCGGAGGACCGCTTTTTATTGCGTGCCTGGGACCGGGACTGGCGGCCGGGGGGGGTGGGGGGTGGTGAGGCGGACAGAGAGGCCTGAGGCCACTGCAGAGTGGGATGAGGGAGAAGCATCTAGAGCTTTTGGGGACGGCTGTCAACCTGGAAGCGGGAGCTACAGGTCTAGAGACAGACGTTTTCATCCTTGAGGGTATCTCACTTCTTTCCTAGCATAGACCCAACTTTGCGTTATTTCGAACGTTGATTTGTAATTACGCAAATGAAACCTCAGCGAGGTGATCCCCGTAAGCAGTCGGGTGTTGGTCTCCTCAGATCCTTTCTCACGCGTTCAGGGACATACTCAGTGCCTTGTGGAGCTTTTCTAAGGTTCGTGAAGTCCTTTGAACCTCTGCAATGCGATTTCTTAGAAAATGGGTAAAGGAAGCATGGGGTCACTTGAAACCTAGTTTTACTTTGTTTCTGCAGTGAAGGAAAAAAAGATACCAGTTGGTAAAAACATGAGTTTATAACATAATGACTAAGCCATAATTTGGGCTAAAATTGTTCTTTAGCGTAGTTTTTTTTTTTTGTTTTTTTTTTTTAATGTTTATTTATTTATTTTGAGAGAAAGAGCCTGTGCGAGCAGGGGAGGGGCAGAGAGAGAGAGAGAGGGAGTGAGAGAATCCCAAGCAGGCTTCCCGTTCAGGGCAGAACTGGACCCAGGGTTGGACCCCACGACCGTGAGAACATGACCTGAAGCAAAATCAAGAGTCTGGGCTTCAACCGACTGAGCCACACAGGTGCCCCAAGTGCAGGTTTTCTCATCCTCTCCCTGCCAAATTGTGATAGCCCAAAATGTCTCCAGATGTGGTCAAATGCAAAATCGCCCTTGGTTGAGATCAACTGATTTAATCCCAAACTTTCCAGAAGTAATTGTCTTTAAGCTCCAGCCTGGCAGATGGTCTCTCTGCTCCAGCCCTTTCCATCGTCAGTATTTACCAGCTTCCATCTGGGGGGACCACTAGTCCCTCCGTGGTAGCTGTTCTCCTTCTCATCTGCCCTCAAGTCTCAGCTTTGGTAACTATGCAAAGAGCCTTCCCCCTCTTCCCTGTGCTAATGAAAGTTTCTCTCTCTCCACCCTGCTCGCAAATGCAGTTATTACCTCTCATTACTACTTTTCCTTCCTCAAACGTATCACAATCTGGATTTCATTTATTTGTTAATCTGTTTTTCTTTACCACCGAGAATACAGTAAGCCGTAGTAGAGTTCTCATCCGTCTGGGTCACTCCTGGATGTCTAGTGACCATCCCAGTGCCTGGTACACAGTGATCACTCAATAAACATTGGAGGATGGAAATATATAACCCTCTCTTCCTCCTAAGTACGACTGTGGAGTTTCTCCTACTCCTTTCCGTTCTCATTCCCTGCTGGGCTCCTTGTGACCTTTGTTTAGAACTTGAATGGAAGAATGAACGCCTAGAAGCTGTGACTAAATTCTTCACTCTTCCCACTGATCCACTCCTTGAGGGCAGAAACTGTCCTTTATAAAGTTCACTGAAGGTATTCATATAGTTGAATGAACCAATCTATGACTTTAAGGAACAATATTAGACAATTAAAAATTGATAGGAACACTGGGGGCTTTAGAAATTATCAATTTAGTGACACCTGGGTGGCTCAGTCGGTTGAGCCTTGACTTTTTATTTCAACTTTTTTGTGATCCCAGGATTGTGGGATGGAACTCTGTCTCAGGCTCAACGCTCAGCACAGAGATTCTCCCTCTCCACTCCCCGCCCCCCCATCACAAGTGTGAGACAGAGAGAGAGAGAGGAAGGGAAGGGAAGGGAAGGGGAAGGGAGGAAGGTACTTTAGGGATGAGAGCTTAAGTAATTTGTGCAAAGTCCTCAAGCTTGTTAAGAAACCAAGTCACAAGTCTCACACCTTTCTTTCAAGTCTCTTTTCTAATCTCCAGCCAACCTAGTTTCTTATTCCTTTTCTGTGAACATGACTTAGAGCTCAAACATGAAAATCCCAAGCCAAAGACCTGCTTCTTGTCAACTAAAAGCTTTTGAGCTTGTATCCTTCATCTTTTGATTAAATCTACCCTGGGGATAATGGCCTAATGAGCTCAAAACTGTATGATATTCAAACGATTACCCATCTTCTCTTGTACCTTTCAGTGCTTAGAGATTGGAAATTGTCCCTGTCAGAGCAAAGTACCTTGTTTGTTTTGGAAGGAAAAATGTACATTGTGGGAGAAATTGATCGTTGTGTATAAATTTCCAAATAACCAGTTAAAGTTTGGCCAAACCCTGTATCCAGTAGAAAAATAACATGTGAAACAAATTAAAATAAGGTGGGGAAGGGGAATCTTATTTGAGATGACTTTCCTTGCCTATCACTCTTTAGACATGTATGTTTCCTTTTACTCTGTGTTCCTGAAACAGTTGTCACTCCTCATTAATCAGTCTCTGGTTAGACCTTTGTTTTTTGAGAGCTAAAGACCATTTTTCCTTCTCAGTTAAATTCAGGGTTCCTTCTTTTACCTTCTTGATTATTTTAACTAGGCAGCACCTGGTTAGTAGAGTCTTGTGGCATCCTCTCAGCTGTTAGGATTTTGGATTTTTTTTTTCTGAGGCATCTGACAGCACTTTTAGTCACAGGGAATAGATAAATGTCTGACAGATTGGAACTTTCCCCATCAAGTTCAGTTTAAGCTTGGAAGTCTTCTCTGAAAGATGGTTTACATGAAGGTTGTCAAAAATAGACATATTGAATATAAAATATATTTTCAAGAGGACATCTCTAGATGCATTTCCCTTTTCAGTGTACACAATCGTGATACCAAATACAGAGAAAAGAAATTGGGGTGGAGGGAGAAATTAAGAGTAAAGTGTGGTTTCTTTATCCTCTTTACTTTCAACTTTTATTAGAACTCTTAAAATCATAACTTACAATCTTCATAAAGCTAACACCACCATATGCATTCATTCATCAAGCATTTATTTTATACCTGCCATTTGTAAAGCACTTCGCTTGGCATTGTGGGGACCAGAGAGATAATAATTTGGTCTCTGAGCTGTGGAAGTTCACAGTTTAGTAAGAATACCTGTAAACACATTACTCACATAGAAAATATTAATGCTATATTAATGGAAGTATAAATTATAAGATGGAATGTAGAAAAGGAAGCTATGCATTCTAAATAATGAATCAAGACAGCTTCACAAAGAAGGTAACATTTTAGGAGGAGAACATGTGTATATAATTTCCTTTGCTCATTCTTTGGCAATGGTTAGACAATTTCAAACCGGTAAAAGCAGACATTTTGCCCACCACTTTAGAACTAGGAAAGAAAAGGAGGTGTAAGATTCTTTTTTTCCATTCCTGGTAGCAGCATGCTTCTGAAAGCTGGATGTTACCTTAACAATCCGAAATGCCTCATTCATAGTTAAGAGGAGAGTGCCAGCTGCATTATTTCAAGCCCTTATTTCCACATTATGTTGTTATTTTATTCTGGTCTCCATTGGGGCATATAGTAGCCATGAGATTTTTAATTAATTAATTATTGTCAGTGGTGTTTATAAATGTTTTTATGAATGTGACTCTGGAGTCCCAGAATTTTAAGTGTCACTGAGAAGAGAAACAAAATGATTTAGAGAACTGAAGTGTTTTGTTTTTTTTTTAATGTTTTTATTTTATTTTTGAGAGAGAGATAGCAAGAGCAGGGGAGGGGCAGGGAGAGGGAGACACAGAATCTGAAGTAGACTCCAGGCTCTGAGCCTGACGCAGGCCTCGAACTCATGAACCATGAGATCATGACCTGAGCTGAAGTCAGATGCTTAACTGACTGAGCCACCCAGGCACCCAAGAACTAAAATTTTGAATCAAGCCTCTATGTGTAAGCTAGCTATGTTGCCTAACTTATTTAGGGTAATTTTTAGAGAGAAAGACAAATAGAAAGGATTACCAACGTGGCTTTAACTTTTGAACTTGATCCATTCTTTGGCAGCCAAAGAGAAGCCAGTCAGTATGAAATAGGCCTTTCAAAATGAAATAAGTCCAACTATAAGGTTTTATTATAAGCTTCTGCTGCTTCTGCCCATACCCTGGCTACTTACAAAATACAATTCCATGTGTAGGTGACAATTTATCATGGCCTTCATGGCCATTCAGAGTTGCATATTGATTTCTACATCCTTTGAATTGATCTTTTCTGACTGGCAGAAGAATCTTCATGTGGGTTGTATGTTTCTGAGGAAAACTTAGTGTTTAATGAATTGGAATAGGAAATGACAGTGGCTATAAGGGACATGTTGCTGCCTGCTTGAATGCCCTAAGAAATGATGTCAGAGCAGGTAATAATTCTGAAACATTATGGAAATGTTCTATTTGGCTACTTGTTTCTCTTTTCTGCTGACTAAGGAGTTTTGGTGACATGTAAAATGATGTTATACTTCCTAATGTTTATCATTTAATAGGAAAGATTTCAAATGAAATAGATTTTAAACTGGTTTTTCATAACTGCTACTTGGTACATCTTCATAGAGATCTGAGATGAGGTGATGTTCAAAATTTACCACAGTACTGACAGCCTGTATTTTGAAACCCTTTATTTCTACACATTTTGATGCTTGGAACGTGACAGTTACCACAAAAAAGGTTTAGAACTCCTGTGAGACCGTAGTGCAGCCTCAGCCCTTTGAGAGGCTTTTTTTCTTCCTTTAATTTATACTAACTCAGTGATAAATGTGTATTAATGACCTCTGGTTGAGAAGGTTATTAATTTAAGATTCAGAATACTTATGATCTTAATCTTAGCACAAATTGAATGCAAATATAAGACATTTGAGGCAAGATGTTCTTTATTTCTCTTTTTATTTAAATTATTGCCCCTTTATTTTCCTTTCTTTTTCTTTCTTTCTCTCTTTCTTTCTTTCTTTCTTTCTTTTTCTTTCTTTCTTTTTTTTTTTAAGTAATCTCTACATCCAGCATGGGGTTTGAACTCGTGACACACAGATCAGGAGTCACATGTGCTACTGACTGAGCCAGCCAGGTGCCCCCAATGCAGGCTTTTCTATCTCTTCTCGAAAAACAAACAAACAAACAAAAAGCAATTTCTTTCTGCCAAGAGAAAGATTTAACAAGTGGAAAGTGAGTAAGACATTAACAGGAAAATCACGTACGTACATAGCTTTTAAAAATGGAAGGGAGGGGGCGCCTGGGTGGCTCAGTTGGTTGAGCGTCCAACTTCGACCCAGGTCATGATCTCACGGTCTGTAGGTTTGAGCCCCGCATCGGGCTCTGTGCTGACAGCTCAGAGCCTGGAGCCTGCTTCCGATCCTGTGTCTTCCTCTCTCTCTGCCTCTCCCCCATTCTCACTTTGTCTCACTCTGTCTCTCAAAAATAAATAAATGTAAAAAAAAAAAAAAAAATTAAAAAAAATGGAAGGGAGAAAGAATTTCAAGAAGACCTCATTTAGAGATTTACTGTGACTCACACCTAACAAAACTCCCAGAAAGCCAGATTCCTGTGAAAGTCGTATTTTCAAATATGCCAGGAGTTTGGGGCTATGTTAATCTTGGTCACATTAGTGCACAGAGCAGAAAGATTTACTGTAGTAAGAGGCATTGGAAGAATTCAAAATATCACCTTATCAATCCTCTGTGGACATTCCTCTCCCTTTATTTTTTGAAGAGTGCCTAGACATAAGACATAATAAACACACATTGAATGAATGCATAGATGTTGAAGAACCCCAAATATCCCAGTGATGAACTGGATGTGTTCAAATTATGCCTAATGGAGTTGATCTTTGAAAAGGTTGCATTGCAAATTTCCTGTTTTTGTTGTTAGTATTATTTTTCCATTTATCCTAATTTGAAATCATTATCTTTTTTTGTTACCTTTTTTTCAAGTATAGCGTATGTACAGAAAACCATCCTCTCTTTAAAATGTACCTTTCACTGGGGCACCTGGGTGGCTCAGTCGGTTAAGCATCTGACTTTTGGTTTCAGCTCACGTCATGATCTCACAGTTCGTGAATTTGAGCCCCACATCGGGCTCTGTGCTGATAGCATGGAGCCTACTTGGGATTCTGTCACCTTCTCTCTCTGCTTCTCCTCTCCTCACTCTTTATATCTTTCTCAAAAAGTAAATTTAAAAAAAGGGGGGGGCACCTGGGTGGCTCAGTCAGGTGTCCGACTTTGGCTCAGGTCATGATCTCACAGCTCGTGGGTCTCTCTCTGCCCCTTCTCTCTCTGCCCCTCCCCTGCTCACACTTTGTCTGTCTCTCTCTCAAAAATAAACAAACATTAAAAAAATTAAAAAGAAACAAAAAATAATGAAATTTACCTTTTATTTACATATACATAAAATTCACCACTTTAAAGTGTAATCAGTGTTTTTTATCATATTTATATAGAGTGGTATAATCACCACTAATTCCAGAACATTTTTATCACCCCAAAAAGAAACCCCATGCTCAGCAATGACTCCTCATTTCTTTCTCCCCTAGCCCCTATAAACCATTAATCTACTTTTTGCCTCTATGGATTTGACTGTTCTGGATATTTCACATAAATGGAATTATACAATATATAGTCTTTTGTGTCTGGTTTCTTCCATTTAGTATAAAAATTAAAGTGTGATATTCATGTTGTAGCATGTATCATATCAACACTTCATTTCTTTTTATGGCTGAACAATATTCCATTGGTGGATATACCACATTTTGTTTATCTGTTCATCAGTTGATGGACATTTGGCTTGTTTCCACTTTTTGGCTATTAAGAATAATCCTCCTGGGGTGCCTGGCTGGCTCTGTCAGTAGACTGTGTGACTCTGTTTTGTTGTGTTTAATGTTTATTTATTTTTGAGAGAGACAGAGTGCAGGTTGGGGAGGAGCAGAGAGAAAGACACACACACACAGAATCTGAAACAGGCTCCAGGCTCCAAGCTGTCAGCACAGAGCCTGACACAGGGCTCAAACTGACAAATCACGAGATCATGACCTCAGCTAAAGTCGGATGCTTAGCTGACTGAGCCACCCAGACACCTCTAGAACATGTGATTCTTGAGTTCAGGGTCATGAGTTAGAGCCTCACATTGGGCATGGAGCCTACCTAAAGTAAAAATTAAAAAAAAAATCCTCCTGAATATACATTTTCCAAAAAAAATATACAGGTGGCCAAGAGACACATGAAAAAATGCTCAACAACTCCAGTCATCAGGGAAATGCAAATCAAAACCACAATAAGATATCACCTTCACATGGGTTGGAATGGCTAGTATCAAAAAGACAAATAACAAGTGCTGGTGAGCATGTGGAAAAAAGAATAAAAACATTTTTTTAAGTTTTTTTTTTTAATCGGGGCACCTGGGTGGCTCAGTTGGTTGAGTGTCCAACTTTGGCTCAGGTCATGATCTCGTGGTTTGTGAGTTGGAGCCCTACATCAGGCTCACTGTTGTCTGTCTGTCTGTCAGCACAGAGCCTGCTTTAGATCCTCTGTCCCCTTCTCTCTGCCTCTCCCCTGCTGTGCTCTCCGTGGGCACCCCCCCAAATTTTTTTAAGTCTTTATTTTAATCACCTGGTGCTCCTCCTCATGACAAGTGCACTTCTTAATCCCCATTTCACCCATCTCTCCCCCCCACCTCCCTTCTGTAACTATCAGTTTGTTCTCTATAGTTAAGAGTCTGTTTTTTGACTTGTCTCTCTTTTTCCCCCCTTTTGCTCGTTTGTTTTGTTTCTTAAATTCCACATATGAGTGAAATCATGGTATTCATCTTTCTCTAACTGACTTATTTCACTTAGCTTTATACTCTCTAGCTCCATCCATGTTGTTTGCAAATGGCAAGATGTCATTCTTTTTTATGACTGAATAATATTCCATTGGGTGTGCGCATGCGTATATATGTATATACACATATACACCACATCTTCCTAATCTGTTCATCTATCAATGGATACGGGCTGCTTCCCTAGTTTGTCTATTGTAAATAATGCTGCAGTAAACACAGGAGTGCATGTATGTATCCCTTTGAGTTAGTGTTTTTGTATTCTTTGGGTAAATAGTAATGTGGTTGCTGGATCATAGGGTAGTTCTATTTTTAACTTTTTTTTTTAAGATTTTATTTTTAAGTAATCTCTATATCCAATATGGGGCTTGAGCTTACAACCCTGAGATCAAGACTTGCATGCTTTATGCATGGAGCCAGCCAGGTGCCCCTATTTTTAACTTTTTGGGAAACATCCATACTGTTTTCCATAGTGGCTGCACTAGTTTGCATTCCCACCAAGAGTGCAAAACGGTTCCCTTTTCTCCATATCCTTGCCAACTTGTGTTGTTGATTTTAGCCATTCTGACAGGTGTGAGGTGATATCTCATTGTAGTTTTGATTTGTATTTCCCTGATGGCAAGTGATGATAACATCTTTTCATATGTCTGTTGGCTAACTGGATGTCTTCTTTGGCTAAATGTTTGTTCATGTCCTCTGCCCATTTTTTATTTGGATTATTTGGTTTTGGGGTATTGAGTTTTATTAAGTTCTTTATATATTTTGGATTCTAACCCTTTATCGGATATGTCATTTGCAAATAGATTCTCCCATACTGTAGGTTGTCTTTTGGTTTTGTTGATTGTTTCTTGTGTAGAAGCTTTTTTTTTTTTTTTTAATTTTTTTTTTTTAACGTTTATTTATTTTTGAGACAGAGAGAGACAGAGCATGAACGGGGGAGGGGCAGAGAGAGGAAGACACAGAATCCGAAACAGGCTCCAGGCTCCGAGCTGTCAGCACAGAGCCCGACGCGGGGCTCGAACTCACGGACCGCGAGATCGTGACCTGAGCCGAAGTCGGCCGCTCAACCGACTGAGCCACCCAGGCGCCCCGAAACTTTTTATTTTGATATAGTTCGAATACTTCTTTGCTTTTGTTTCCCTTGTTTCAGGGGACCTATGTAGAAAAAAAGTTGCTACAGTTGATGTCACAGAAATTATTGCCTTTACTCTTTTCTAGGATTTTTATGATTTCAGGTCTCACATTTAGGCCTTTAATCCATTTTAAATTTACTTTTGTGGATAATGTAAGAAAGTGGTCCAGTTTTATTCATTTGCATGTTGCTGTCTAGTTTTCCCAACACCATTTGTTGAAGAGACTTTTTCCCGTTGGATATTCTTTCCTGCTTTGTTGAAGATTAATTGACCATATAATTGTGGGTTTATTTCTGGATTTTCTATTCTGTTCCATTGACTTGTGTGTCTGTTTCTATGCCAGTACCATACTGTTTTGACTATACAGCTTTGTAATATAACATGAAGTCTACAATTGTGATGCTTTACTTTTGTTTTTAAAGATTGTTTTGGCTATTTGGGGTCTTTTGTGATTCCATACAAATTTGAAGATTGTTTATTCTAGTTCTGTGAAAAATGGTGTTGGTATTTTGATAGGGATTGCATTAAATGTGTAGATCGCTTTGGGTAGTATAGACATTTTAACACTATTTGTTCTTCCAATCCATGAGCATGGAATATCTTTCCATTTCTCTGTGTTGTTTCAATCTCTTTCATCAGTGTTTTATCGTTTTTAGAGTACAGATCTTTCACCACTTTGGTTAGGTTTATTCCTAGGCATCTTATTATTTTTGGTGCAATTGTAAATGAAATTGATTCTTTAAATTCTCTTTCTGCTGCTTCATTATTGGTGAATAGAAATACGATAAGTTTCTGTACGTTGATTTTTTATCCTGTGGTTTTAACTGAATTCATTTATCAGTTCTAGTAGTTTTTTGTTGGAGTCTTTAGGGTTTTCTTTTTTTTTTTTAATGTTTATTTATTTATTTTGAGAGAGAGAGTGGTTTGCATGAGTGGGGGAGGGGCAGAGAGAGAGGAAGAGACAGAATCCCAAGCAGGATCCACACTGTCAGCTCAGAGTCTGATGCAGGGCTTGATCTCACAAATTGTGAGATCATGACCTGAGCTGAAATCAAGAGTTGGACACTTAACTGACTGAGCCAACCAGGTGCCCCATAGGGTTTTCTATGTAGAATATCCTGTCATCTACAAATAGTGAAAGTTTTATTTCTCTGTTACTGATTTAGATGCCTTTTATTTTTGTTGTTGTTGTCTGATTGCATAGTACTTCCAACACTATGTTGAATGAGGGTGGTGAGAGTAGACATCCTTGCCTTATTCCTCACCTTACGGGAAAGGTTCTCTGTTTTTCCCTATTGAAGATGATGTTAGCTGTGGGGTTTTCATATATGGTCATTATTATGTTGAGGTATATTCCCTCTAAACCTACTTCGTTGAAGGTTTTTATGATGAATGGATCTTGTACTTTGTTAAATGCTTTTTCTGCATCTCTTAAAATGGTCATATGGTTCTTATCCTTTCTCTTTTTGATGTGATATATCACATTGATTTGCAATTATTGAACCACCTTGCAACCCAAGAATAAATCCCACTTGATTGTGGTGAATAATTTTTTTAATATATTGCTGGATTCGGTTGCTAGTATTTTGTTGAGGATTTTTGCATCTGTATTCGTCAGAGATACTGGTCTGTAGTTATCTTTTTTTTGTGGTGTGTTTATCTGTTTTGGTATCAGGGTAATGCTGGCCTCATACAATAAATTTGGAAGTTTTCCTTCATTTTCTATTTTTTGGAATAATTTAGGAAGAATAGGTATTAACTCTTCCTTAAATATTTGGTAGAATTCACCTTTGAAGCCATCTGGTCCTGGACTTCTGTTTGTTGGGAACTTTTTGATTACTGACTCAATTTCTTTGCTGGTAATCAGTATGTTCAAATTTTCTATTTCTTATTGTTTCAGTTTTGGTAGCTTATAGATTTCTAGCAATTTATTTCTTTTAGGTTGTCCAGTTTATTGGCATATACTTTTAAAAATAATATTCTGTTGTACTTGTTTGAATTTCTGTGGTGTTGGTTGTTATTTCTTGTCTCTCATTTGTGATTTTATTATTTGGATTCTTTCTCTTTTTTTCTTGATAAGTCTGGTTAAATGTTTACCAGTTTTGATTTTTTTTTCCCCCAGAGGCCCAGCTCTTGGTTTCTTTGATCTGTTCTATTGGGTTTTGCTTTGTTTTTTGTTTTTTTTCCCTATATCATTTCTTTCTGCTCTAATCTTTATTTTTTCCTTCCTTCTTTTGTTTTTAAGTTTTGTTTGTTCTTTTTCTAGCTCTTTTAGGTGTAAGGTTAGGTTATTTGTTTGGGATTTTTCTTGCTTCTTGAGTTAAGCCTGTATTGCTATAAACTTCCCTCTTAGATCAGTTTTATTGCATCACAAAGGTTTTGAACCATTGTGTTTTCATTTTCATTTGTTTCCATGTACTTTTTATTTCTTCTCTTATTTCCTGGGTAACCCATTCTTTGTTTGTAGCATCTTATTTAACCTCCATGTATTTGTGGCCTTTCCAAATTTTTCCTTGTGGTTGACTTCTACTTTCATAGTATTGTGGTCAGAAAAAATTAATGGTATGACTTCAATCTTTTTGAATTTGTTGGGGCCTGTTTTATGGCCTAACTTGTTATTTCTTCTGGAGAATGTTTTGTGTGCACTTGAAAAGAATGTGTATTTTGCTGTTTTAGGATGGAATGTTGTGAATTTAGCTGCTAAATCAATCTGCTCCAGTGTGTCATTCAAAGCCATTGTTTCTGTGTTGATTTTCTGTTTACATAATCTGTCTGTTGCTGTAAGTGGGGTGTTAAAGTCCTCTACTATTATTGTATTTTTATTAATTAGTTTCTTTGTTTGTTATTAACTGTTTCATGTATTTAGGTACTCCTATATTGAGTGTATAAATAATTACAATTGTTATATCTTTTTGTTGGATTGTCCCCTTCATTATGATACAGTGCCTTTCTTCATCTTGTTACAGTCTTTGTTTTAAAGTCTGTTTTGTCCAATGTAAGTATTGCTACTCTGGTTTTCTTTTGACATACATTTGCATGATAAATGTTTCTCCATCACCTTACTTTAAATCTGTAGGTGTCTTTAGTTTTACAATGAGTCTCTTGTAGGCAGCATATAGATGGGTCTTGCTTTTTTAATCCATTCTGTCATTCTATGTCTTTTGGTTGGAGCATTTGGTCCTTTTACATTCAGAGTAATTACTGATAGATATGTATTTATTGTCATTTTTTTACATGTTTTGTGGTTGTTTCTAAACATTTTCTCTGATCCTTCCTTGTTTTTCTCTCTTTCATTGTTTGCTGGTTTTCTTTAGTGATATAATTGGATTTTTTTCTCTTTCATTCTTTGCATATTTATTAATGTTTTTTGATTTGCAGTTATTGTTAGGTTTGTATATAGTATCTTCTGCATATAGCAATTTATATTAAGTTGATGGTCCTTTTAAGTTTGAACCTATTCTTCAGTCCTGTCCTTTCCACACTTTAGATATATCGTGTCATATTTTACATCTTTTTTTTAAATTAAAACAATTTTTTTTAATGTTTATTTATTTTTGAGAGAGAGAGACAGAGACAGAGCATAAGCAGGGGAGGGGCAGAGAGAGGGAGACACAGAATCTGAAGCAGGCTCCAGGCTCTGACCTGTCAGCACAGAGCCTGATGCGGGGCTCTAACTCACGAACCATGAGATCATGACCTGAGCTGAAGTCAGATGCTTGACTGACTAAGCCACCCAGGCATCCCTTACATCTTTTTATTTTATGGTTTCCTTGAGTGATTTTTTTTTTTTTTTTTTTTTTTTTGCAGAAAACCAATATTTTCTGCAATATTTTTCTGCAATATTTTTGCAGAAATATTTATTTTTATTGCTTTTGTGTTTCCTACTTTCATATTGTCTTTTGACCTTTCTGCTCAAAGAGTCCCCCTTTTTTAAAACTTTTAAAAATTTTTATTTTTGAGAGAGAGAGGGAGGGAAACAGGGGTAGAGGGAGAAAGAGAGAATCTTAAGCAGGCTTCACGCTTAGTGCAGAGCCCAATGCAGGGCTCAATTCCACAACCCTGGGATCGTGACCCGAGCTGAAATCAGGAGTTGAACTCTTAACTGATTGAGCCACCAAGGTGCCCGTTGAAGAGTCCCCTTTAATATTTTTTACAGGGCTGGTTTAATGGTCATGGACTCCTTTAGTTTTTGTTATCTCTCTTATCTCTCTATTCTGAATGATAGCCTCTTTGGATAGGTTTTTTCCATTCAGCACTTTGAATATATCTTGCCACTCCTTTCTGCCTTGGAAACTTTCTGTTGAAAAATCTGCTGATAACTTTATGCGGTTTCCTGTGTACATAACTGTCTTCTTTGGTCTTGTTCTTTTAACATTTTTGTTTTATCACTATATTTTGCCATTTTAATTACATTATGTCTTGGGGTGGATCTTCTTTTGTTGATTTTGTTGGTGGTTCTCTGTGCCCCTTGGATCTGGATATCTGTTTCCTTCCCTAGATTAGGGAAGTTTTCAGTTATTATTTCCTCAAATTTCCTACCCCCTGTTCTCTTTATTCTTCTTCTGGGACTCCTATCATTTGAATGTTACTATGTTTGATGGAGTCACTGAGTTCCCTAAGTCTATTCTTGTTTTTGTATAATTTTTTTTCTCTCTTTTGTTCAGCTTGATTACTTTACATTACTGTGTCTTCTAGGTCATTAATTTGTTCCACTGCTTATTCCAGTCAGTTGTTCATTCAATTAAGCATGTTTCTCATTTTGTTTATTGAGCCCTTTATCTTTGCTATATTATTCCTTATCTCTGTGTTAATAATCTCACTGATAGCCTTCATTCTTTTCTCCAGTCCAGTGAGTATCCTTATGATCATTGCTTTAAATTTTCCGTCAGTCATGTTACTTTCATCTGTTTCACTTAGATCTCTAGGCATGGCCTTGTCCTGTTCCATTTGGAACAAATTCTTCTGTCTTCTCATTTTGTCTAAGTCTTTGTGCCTGTTTCTGTGTGTTAGGAAAGTCAGTTACATTTCCTGTTCTTGAGAGTAATGACTTTATGAAGAAGAGATCCTGCAGTGTAGTGCCCCCTGTTCCCCAGCACTTGGCATTTCTGGAAGTGTCTGCAATGTGTGTTGCATGCACTCTGCTGTTGTGTCCTATCTGCTTTATCCTTCAGTCCATCATCTGCAGAAGCTCTCTTTGCCTGTTGTAGGTAGTGTTTGGTCCCTGGCCTGAATGTGGTGCATTTTTTACTAGATGTGCTGTGGTCTGCTTGTAAAATGAGACCTGTCACTGCCGCCACTGGAACCAAGGCCTCCCAAAACTCAGTGGGGAGACATGATGGTAGGGGTTTGGGCTGGTCTTCTTGGACAAGGAACCTACTGCACTGGGACTGAGGCAAGTGTGACTGGGAATGGTGGTTCTTCTGGAGCATGGGGAATGAAGGGTTTGATCTAAACAAGTTAGGCAGGACATGTCTATGCTGTGCTGGTTCCTGCAAGTGGCCCTGTGCTTATGCTGAGGGGTGGGGAAGGGAAATGGCACCAGCCAGTTCCTTTGTTCCTGGAGGGGTCTCTTTGTGAATGCTGCCTGTCTGGGACATGCTCTGAGGGCAACTAACTTCCCTACTCTGTGCCCTAGGTGCTTTTCAGATCACTGAAGGGCTATTTGCCCTGGCTTTTCTCCAAGAGCAGTGCCAGTGTCTCCCAAGCTCTCCCAGAGTCAAGTGCACTGACCTTTAAAACTCCAGGCTTTGGGGGCACCTGGGTGGCTAAGCCGGTTGAGTGTCTAATTTCAGCTCAAGTCATCATCTCGCAGTTCATGAGTTCAAGCCCTGTGTCAGGCTGTGTGCTGACAGCTCGGAGCCTGGCGCCTGCTTCAGAATCTGTGTCTCTCTCTCTCTGTCCCTCCCCAGCTCAAAAATGAATAAACATTAAAAAACAACAATAACAACAACTACTCCAGGCTTTAAGCCCTGCTGATTGCAAGACCTCATGAAATTTGAGTCCTCTTGCCTTCCAAGCCAATTGCTACAGGGATTTGTTTTCCCTGAGCACTTCCCTGTGTGCTAGTCTGTCTCTTCTCATTCACCACTGCTCCCTCTCCACTGCAGTGGCCACAATCCATTTCTTTCCCCAGCCACATCCCTGTACTTTCTTTCTTTGATGTGTCCTCTTCTCTGCCTTTAGTTATGGAGTTTGTTCTGCCAGTCTTCAGATAAATTTCTGGAGTATTTTGGATATTTCATAGTTATCTAATTTTGGGGATGAGGGAAGCCGAGGGTCCTCCTGCTCTGCCACCATCTTCCCCTCTCATCTATCAAAAGAGGAAAATCTTGCCATTTGCAACAACATGTATGGATCTAGAGGGTATTATGCTGAGTGAAATAAACCAGAGAAAGGCAAATACTGTGTAATTGCATTTATATGTAGAATCTAAAAAACAAAAATGAGCCAATAAAGCAAAACAGAAGCAGACACATAAATACAGAGAACAAATTGGTGGTTGCCAGAGGGGAGGGGGTTGGGGAATGGGCAAAGTGAAATAGATAAAGGGGATTAAGAGGTACAAACTTCCATTAATAAATATGTAATAGTGATGGCGAAGTACAGCATAGGGAGTATAGTCAATAATATAACTTTGGTGACAAATGGTATTACACTTACCATAGTGAGCATTTTGTAATGTATCTAAATGTTGAATCACTATATTGTATACCTGAAACTAAATATAATGTTATATGTCAACTATACTTCAATTTGAAATAAGTAAATAAGAATAATCTTGCTGTGAACATTTGTGTAGAAATTTTTTCTTTTTTAAGTTTATTTATTCAGAGAGAGAGAAAGAGCATGAATGGGGAAGGCGCAGAGAGAGGGAATCCCAAACAGGTTCTGCACTGTCAGCCAAGAGCCTGACGTGGAGCTCAAACTCACGAACTGTGAGATCATGACCTGAGCCAAAATCAAGAGTTGGACGCTTAACTGACTGAGCCACCCAGGTGCCCCAGAGTACAAGTTTTTGATTGGGTATATGTTTTCATGTCTCTTGGGTGTACACCTAGGAGTGGAATTGCTGGATCATATGGTAACTCTGGTTTTAACTTTTTGAGGAACTGCCAAACTGTTAACAAAGCAGCTGCATTATTTTACATTCCCATCAACAATGTATGAGGGTTCTGATTTCTTCACATCCTTGCCTTGTCATTTCCATTCCCCCCCCCCACAACTTTTTTTTTTTAATAGCTATCCAAGTGGGTATGAAATGATATGTCATTGTGGTTTTGCTTTGTATTTCCTTAATGACTGTGGTGAGCATCTTTTCATGTGCCTTTTGGCCATTTGTATTTCTTATTTGGAAAAAAGTCTATTCTAATCCTATGCCAACTTTAAAACTGGGCTTTTGTCTTTTTATTACAGAGTTGTAAATGTTCTTTATATATTCTGGATATAAGTGCCTCCTCAGATACATGATTTTGAAATATTTTTTTCTATGAGTTGTCTTCAGTTTCTTGATGGTGTCCTTCAATACCCAAAAGGTTTTAGTTTATCTGTTTTCTGTTGCTTGTGCTTTTGGTATCATATATAAGAAACCATTGCCAATCCAAGATTACAAACATTTATGCCAGTGCTTTTTACCAAGAATTTTATACTTACATTTAAGTGTACTTACATTTAAGTCCTCGGCCCATTTTGAGTTAATTTTCGTATATAATGTGAGGTAGGGATCCAACTTCATTTTTTTGGTATGTGAATATCCACTTAACTAAGCATAATTTGTTGAAAAGACTATTATTTCTCTGTTGAATTATCTTTTCATTTTTGTCAAGAATTGACCATAACTGTGAGGGTTTATATCTGTACTTAAGCTTTTATTCCGTTGATACATATGTCTGCTCTTATGCCACAACCATACTGTCTTAACAGTATATAGGACTTAAAAAATATTTTTGACTGTAGTAACTTAAAAAATATTTTTTTAATGTTTATTTATTTTTGAGAGAGAGAGAGTTGGGGAGGCGGGAGGGCAGAGAGAGAGGGAAATACAGAATCTGAAGCAGGCTCCAGGCTCTGAGCTGTCAGCATAGAGCCCAACATGGGGCTTGAACTCATAAACTGTAAGATCATGACCTGAGCTGAAGTCGGATGCTTAATCGACTGAACCACCCAGGCACACCTCTTTGTGGTAACTTTTGAGATCACAATAGTGTGAGTTTTCCAACTTTTTCAAGATTGTTTTGGCTATTGTCATTTCTTTGACAATTTTTTGAGTTATTACCTTAGTGGTTTCCTGGGGATTACAATTAATATCTTAATTTATAGCAATCTAGTTCAGATTAATGCAAGTTCATTTCAATAGTTTATAAAAGCTTTGCTTATTTGTAGCTCCCTTTCCTCTCCCTCCTTTCATGCTGTTATCATCACACATATACATTATACATAAACGTTGTAAGTCTGCAACACAGCTTTATAATTACTGCAGTTGTCTTTTAAATCAGATAGGAGAAACAACTTACAAACAGAAAATACATTTATGTTCTCTTTATAATTGTCTGTGTATTACTTTACCAAAGTGGTTTCTATTTCTCCATATGAATTTAAGGTACTGTCTGGTGGCCTCTCATTTCAGCCTGAAGGATTCCTTCTATTTTAGAGCAGATTTTTTTTTTTATTCTTTTTTTTTTAAGTTTATTTATTTTGAGAGAGAGCACGCACATGCAAGCAGGGGAGGGGCAGAGAGAGGGGGAGAGAATCCTAAGCAAGCTCCATGCTGTGAGCACAGAGCCCTTCATGGGGCTCAAACTCACCAACTGTGAGATCAAGACCTGAGCTGAAATCAGAGTCGGATGCTTAACTGACTGAGCCACCAGGTGCCCCTATTGTAGAGCAGATTTGATAGTGAGTGATTCTCTCTCCAGCTGTTGATCTAGAAATGTCTTAATTTCTCCTTTGTTTTTGAAGGATAGTTTTTCTGGATATAAATTCTAGCTTGATGGTCTTTGAATGGTCTAGCTTGATGGTCTAGCACCTTGAATATGCCATCCCATGGCCTTGTGGTCAACACGGTTTCTGATGAAAAATCATTCATTTCCCTTATTCAGGATACCTTCTATGTGATGATTTGTTTCCCTTTCATTGCTTTCAAGATTCTCTCTTTGTCTTTGACTACCAGAAGTTTGATTATGATGTGTCTAAGTGTAGATCGCTTTCATATTATCCAATTTGGAGTTTGTTGAGCTGCTGGGATGTGTAGATTAATGTTTTTCATTAAATTTGAGATGTTTTCAGCCATTATTTCTTTGAATATTTTTTTTCTTTTTTCCTTCCCCTTTGGGACTCCCATTATGCATATATTGGTACTTTTAAAGTGTGCCACAGTCCTCTGAGGTTCTGTCTGTTGATTTATTTTTTTGGTGATCAGGCCAGACAACCTCAAGTGATCTGTTTTTATGTTCACTGATTCTTCTTGCAGCTCAAGTCTGCTGTTGAGCCTTCTAGTGAATTTTTTATGTCAGCTATTTACTTTTTTTAATATTTATTTATTTTTGAGAGAGAGAGAGAGAGAGAGAAAATGAGCAGGGAAGGGGCAGAGAGAGAGAGGGTGACAGAGGATCCAAAGCAGGCTCTTCCAATATGGGGCTCAAACTCACTAACCATGAGATTATGACCTGAGCTGAAGTTGGACACTCAACTGATTGAGCCACCTAGGCACCCCATGGCTATTTACTTTTTAACTCCAGAATTCTAAGTGTGTGTGTGTGTGTGTGTGTGTGTGTGTGTGTGTGTGTGAGAGAGAGAGAGAGAGAGAGAGAGAGAGTGAGAGAGAGACACATTGTGTATGTGTATAAAATTTCTATTCCTTCATCAATATTCTCCATTTGGTAAGACATCATTCTCATACTTCATTTTAGTTCTTTAGTACATGGTTTTCTTTAGTTACTTAGACATTTTTATGAACTGATTTAAAGTCTTTGTCTAGTACAATGTCTGGGCTTGCTCAGGGACAGTTTTTCTTGACTGCTTTGTGTGTGTGTTGGGGGGCGGTTAATTCTTCTTTCTTTGCATGTCTTGTAATTTTTGGTGAAAAGTGGACAATTTAATATAATGTGGCAACTCTGAAAATCAGCCCTCCCCACCAGAGCTCACTATTTATTTCGTGACTTTCCTGAACTAATTCTATAAAGTCTGTATTCTTTGTTATGTATGGCTATAGAAGTCTCTGCTTGAAAACTATTCTATTTTATTGTTCCATCCCTCTGTCTCACATTCATTCACTTGCCAAGGTTGATCAGTTTTAATTATATAATTTTTTAAATGTTTATTTATTTTTGAAAGAGAGAGACAGCAGAGGAGGAACAGAGAGAGAGGGAGACACAGAATCTGAAGCAAGCTCCAGGCTCTGAGCTGTCAGCAAAGAGCCCAACATGGGGCTCAAACTCATGAATCGCAAGATCATGACCTGAGCTGAATTTGATTGCTTGACTGAGCCCTAATTACATAATTTTTTTTTATTATTCACCCCTTTCATCCTCATGGCACCACTCTAGCTCAGGTCCCAGCTACTTCTTGTCTTGATTACTATAGAAACACCCAAACTGAACAACAACATTTCTTTCTTTTTTTAAAAAAATAATCTCTACACCCAATGTAGGGCTCAAACTCACAACCTCAAGATCAAGAGTTGCATGCTCTAGGGGCACCTGAGTGCCTCAGTCAGTTGAGCGTCTGATTTTGGCTCAGGTCATGATCTCACGGTTCGTGGGTTTGAG
The DNA here is from genome assembly GCF_046562875.1 of Panthera onca. NCBI lineage: Eukaryota > Metazoa > Chordata > Mammalia > Carnivora > Felidae > Panthera > Panthera onca. The sequence continues at coordinate 21,805,338 of NC_138350.1, forward strand.
CCCCGTGTCAGGCTCTGTGCTGATAGCTCAGAGTCTGGAGCCTGCTTCATATTCTGTGTCTCCTTCTCTCTCTGCCCCTCCCCCCACTCGCACTCTGCCTCTCTCTCTCTCTCTCTCTCTCTTTCTCTTTCTCTTTCTCTTTCTCTTTCTCTTTCTCAAAAGTAAATAGACATTTAAAAAGAGTTGCATGCTCTACTGACTGAGCTGCCCAGGTGCACCTGAACAATTAATTTCTAGCTCACCCTCTTTCTGATTTAAACTACCCCACTACTGGTTTTCTTTCTAAATATGTTTGTTTTTTTAAGTTTACTTATTTTGAGAGAGAGAGAGAGAGAGAGAGAACACACAGGAAAGGGGCAGAGAGGGCAAGATAGAGAATCCCAAACAGGCTCTGCACTGCCAGCACGGAGCCTGATGCAGGGTTCAAACTCATGAGCTGTGAGATCATGAACCAAAGTCAGATGCTTAACTGACTGAGCTGCCCAGGTGCCCCTCTAAATATGGTTTAATCATTATCTTTTCCCTAACCAACTAAAATTTTTCCAAAAAAAATTCAAGGACAATTATGTTTGAGAAGACACAGGCGTGTTTGTAAAATGGAAGAATCTTGTGGCAAAAGAGCGACTACAGATAAGATAATATAGGGAGTGACTTATGGCATAAAGCCCTAGATGAAGAGGAAATATCTGGCGGTGCCTGGGTGACTCAGTTGGTGAAGTGTCTAACTCTTGGTTTCGGCTCAGGTCATGATCTCATGGTTCATAGGTTTGAGCCCTGCATCCAGATGTGTGCTGACAGTGCAGAGCCTGCTTGGGATTCTCTCTCTTCTTTTCTCTTTTCCCCTCCCCCACTCACTTGTTCTCTCTAAAATAAATAAATAAATTTAAAACTTAAAAGGAAATTTTAAAAAAGGAATATCTGGCATGGGAACAGAGACAGGGTCTTTATCCTCTGAGACAGGATTGAAGGTGCTAGGGATGTATAGATATAGTGCAGTGATAGAAGGCAGGTAAGAGAGAGAATGAAGATTTTCTTTCCTTTTTTTAAAGTTTGTTTGCTTACAGTGAGAGAGTTAAGTGTGTTCCAGGAGTGTGAGAGAAACTAAAGTTTTAGAACAATAATGGGTAAGAAATTAGGATTTCTCAGTTGAGAAATGTAAAATCGTATTAAGAGCCTAGTCTTATGAAACATTCTTTTTTTTTTTTTTTGTCTTATGAAACATTCTGAGTAATACTGTCACTGTGTGCTAGGAGTTCTTAGTGACACTGGTCTTTATTGAAAAAACCAACTTGTATCCTCTTTGAAGATATCTACTTAAGGTTACTCCTTGTGGACTAGGTGTATTTCTTATATAGTCTTTACAAACTTTTCTATCACATGCCAGACAGATGAGCTAATAATAATGATAATCATGTTTTAAATATGCTTTCCCATATATATTCTCAGACAGCACAACCACCAACAGTGACAGGCAAGGCATTAATTGATTCTGCCATTTCACTAATTAGGAAAGACTTAGCTAAAAGTTCATGTACCTGACCAGACTGCATACATAGTGAATGTGAAACCAGGAATTAATCACATTTTATAATCTAGGCTTAATGCTCTAAGTTCTGCTTTTTATAATATGTACATTAACAACTATATGAAAACAGGCCATGTGGGTCAGAAAAGCTGTTTTCAAGCTGAAACATATGACGTGGAGCACCTGAGCAGTGCAATAAATAGGGTAAGAGTGAGTGCCAATGAAGGCAGAGCAGAGGGCAAAGAATAGTGACATCCAGGCTTCCAGTTTAAAGGGTCCTACCTAATATTTTATTTGATCCTACAACAGTTTTATGAAGAAATTATGATTACTCCATTTTATTTATTTACTTTTTTAAGATTTTAATTAATCTTTACACCCAACATGCGGGCTCGAACTCACAACTCAAAAACCAAGAGTCACACACTCTACCAACTGAACCAGCCATGTACCCCATGAATATCCCATTTTAAGCAGTTTAGGAAATGGAATTGCTGAGAACTTAAAATGTTTATCTTAAGGTCACGCAGCTGGTAAGGGGTAAAGTTGGAGATTGAAACCTAGGTAAACACATCATAAATCTCATATTCTTTCTACTAACTTTGATCATCCTTGGAATCATTTGCCAAATTTTTTTTTTTTTTAACATTTCTTTATTTTTTGAGAGAGAGAGACAGAGAGATAGGGTGTGAGCAGGGGAGGGGCAGAGAGAGAGGGAGACACAGAATCCGAAGCAGGCTCCAGGCTCTGAGCTGTCAGCACAGAGCCTAGTGCACGGCTTGAATTCACAAACCACCAGATCATGACCTGAGTCTAAGTGAGATGCTTAACCGACTGAGCCACCCAGGCGCCCCTCATTTGCCAAATTCTTAACCCTTTATTGTTTTCATTTGTCTCAAGATATTTTCTGATTTCCCTTGTGATTTTTCTTTGGCCCATCAGTTATTCAAATGTATTGTTTAATTTCCACATATTTGTGAATTTTCCAGTTTTCCTTCTGCTATTGATTTTTAGTTTCATTCCATTGTGCTTAGAAATGATACTTGGTAGGGTGCCTGGCTGTCTCAGAAGAGCATTCGACTCTTGATTTTGGGGTCATGAGTTTGAGCTCCATGTTGGGTGTAGAGATCACTTAAAAATAAGACCTTTAGGGGCACCTGGGTAGCTCAGTCGGTTGAGCGTCCAACTTTGGCTCCGGTCATGATCTCGCAGTTGACGAGCTCGAGCCCCGCATCGGGCTCTGTGCTGACAGCTCAGAGCCTGGCGCTGCTTCTGATTCTGTGTCCCCCTCTCTCTCTGCCTCTCCCCTGCTCATGCTCTGTCTCTCTCTGTCTCAAAAATAAAGATAAACATTTAAAAAAAAATTTTTTTTTAATACAATCTTTAAATTTAAAAAAATGGTACTTGGTCTGATTTCAATCTTCTTACATTTCTTAAGACTTATTTTGTGGCCTTGATTTGTGATCTATCCTGGAATATGTTCCATATGCCCTTCAAAAGAAGGTGTAGCTGCTGTTTTTGGATGAAGTTTTCTTTATGTCTCTTAGGCCCAGTTAGTCCATAGTGTCATTCAAGTCCATCTTTCTTTGTTGATCTGTTGATACCCTATCTGGTCATTCCATCCAGTATTGAAAGTGGGATGTTGAAATTTACTACTATTCTGTTACTGTCTATTTTTCCCATCAATTTAATCAATGTTTGCTCCGTATATTTGCTTGGTGTTAGGTGCATATATATTTATAGTTGTCATATTTTCCTGATGAATTGCTCCTTTATCATTATATAATGTCCTTCTTTATCTCTCATGAGAGTTTTTGACTTATCATCTCTTTTGTCTGATGTAAGCATAGCCACCCCTGCTCTCTTGGTCACCATTTACATGAAATATATTTTTCCATGCTTTCACTTTAAGTCTATGTGTCCTTATATTTCAAGTGAATCTTGTGTTGGATCTTATTTTTTGTTTTGTTTTGTCTTTAATTTATCCATTCAGTTACACTTTGTCTTCCATTTATATTTGAAGTAATTTGAAGTAATAGGGAAGGACTTATTGTCATTTAATTGTCTTCTATATGCCTTGTAATTATTTGTCCCTCTTCTCTTGCTGCCTTCCATTGTGTTTCACTAATTTTTTTATAGTGATATGCTTTGATTCCTTTCTCATTTTTTTGTGTATCTTCTGTAGGTATTTTCTTTGTGGTGACCCTGGGGATTTTAAAAATCATCTTATAACACTTTGTTTTAAACAAATAACAACTTGAGGCACCTGGGTGGCTCAGACGGTTAAGCATCTGACTTTGGCTCAGGTCATGATCTCATGGCTCATGAGTTCAAGCCCCGTGTCAGGCTCTGTGCTGACAGCTCAGAGCCTGGAGACTGCTTCAGATTATGTGTGGCCCTCTCTCTCTACCCCTCCCCCACTCGTGCCCTGTCTCTGTCTCTCTCTCTCTCAAAAATAAACATTAAGAAAATTATAAACTGATAGCAACTTAACTACAGTCATGTACAAAAGTTCTATTCCTTTACATCTCCCTCGCCACTCTGTTTTTGACACGTGTCATCAATTACATTTTTTTTAATTTTATACTCATTAACATAGTTTTATAGTTATAGTTATATTTTATACATTTATCTTTTAAACTATGTCCCAGAATTAAAAGTGAGTTATGTGCCATCATTACGGCATTACAGGATTCTGTATTTGCCTATATGTTTATCTTTACCAGAGAGCTTTGTATTTTACATTTTGTACATTTTTGTTCTTATTTATCAGGGAAGATATCTATTTCTCCTACACTTTTGAAGGAGAGTTTTGTCAGATATAGTATTCTAAGTTGGCAGTTGTTTTCTTTCAATACTGTGAATATATCTTTCCACACCCTTCTGGCCTGCAAGTCTTATCCTGAGAAATCTGCTGATACTCCTAAGGGAGCGTCCTTGTTTGTGATTTTCTCTTGCCGCATTCAAGATTTTCTCCTTGCCTTTGACTTTGGACTGTTTCATTATCATATTTCTTTGTGTGGACCTCTGTGGGTTCTTTGTTGGAGTCCTTTGAGCTTCATAAATTTGGATGTACATTTCCTTACTCAGATTCAGGAAGTTTCCAGGCTTTATTTATTTATTTAATTTTTTAATTTTTTTTTAATGTTTATTTATTTCTGAGACAGAGCATGAGTGGGGGAGGGGCAGAGAGAGGGAGACACAGAATCTGAAGCAGGCTCCAGGCTCTGAGCTGTCAGCACAGAGCCCAACGCGGAGCTCGAACTCAGAAACCGTGAGATCATGACCTGAGCCGAAGCCGGTTGCTCAACCGACTGAGCCACCCAGACATTATTTCTTTAAATAAACTCTCTCCCCCTTTCTCTCTCTTCTTCTTTGGGGACTCCCATAATGCATACATTACCCTGCTTGTTGGTGTTCCATGAATCCCTTAGGTCTTTTTTTTACTTTCTTTTCCTCTTTCATTGAAAAAAAAAAAATTATTCCTCTAACTCAGTAATTTCAAATTCACTGATTCTTCTGCTTGATCATGTGTGCTGTTGAACTCCTCTAGTGAACTTTTTATTTCAGTTACTCTTTTGCTCTAGAATTTGCTTGGTTTTTTTCATAGTTTGTATTTCTTGGTTCTCATTTTGTTTATCATTTTTCTGATTTCATTTAGTTATCTGTGTTCTCTTGTAATCCACTGAGCTCCTTAAGATTCTTATTTTGAATTATCAAGTAATTAATGGATCTCTAATTCTTTAAGGTTGGCTCTGGAGACATTGTTTTCCTCTGATTAGGCCACACTTCCCTGTTTCTTTGTATGTCTTGTAAATTTTTTTGCTAGAATTTGAGCATTTGAAAAAAATAACTACCTCTTCCAGTCTTATGGACTGGTTTTATATAGGGGAGGACCTTCACCAATCAGCTCAAGTAGAGATTCTAGGGGCTTTACAATCCTTTTCTGGGGATGCATCTTCTCTGAGCTTGTGCATGTAATTTCCCAGTTAGAGAGGTTTCCTGGTTTCTTTTTCAACAGTTTATAATTCCTTGCTCTCTCTGGTGTCTCTCTGTGGTACTGCAGGTTCTCTGGTGCTACAGGTCACTGAGTTCTGCTTTGTTCTCAGTGGGCCCCAGGCATCCAAAGTATGCCGGAGCCCTGTCTGGATTCTGAGTCTGGCAAGAAAGGAACCAGTCCTGCAGGCAAACCCTCAAAAGCCAGAATGTTGAACACATGTTCCACTCATCCCTTTCCCTCCCAGAGAAAAAGCTTCAAGTTGAATATTTTCTCCTGATCACACCAAGCTATGTTGGCTTGGAGTAAGGGCTATTACTGGTGAAATGTAATGACTTTTTCTTACCCATTTCAGTTCAGCTGTCCTTGGCTTTGTGCTTACTTGGGGTACTGTGACTTTTTAACCAGTTTCTGGAGTTTTCAAAAAGGCTTTCTGGACTATGGATTATTTTTAAGTCCGTGTCTCTGTTGGGGAACAAGATCTGGAGCATCCTGTTCCACCTTCTTGCTGATATCACTCCAGATTCTTAAATATTTTGAGTTGTGGGTTCTTTGGTAATTTGATAAAAACAAACTTCTTTCTGGGAAAAAATATGTACTTATGTACATACATACATACATACATACATAAAATACAAAATATGAATTTTGGGAGAGTTGTATGTATACTCATAAGTCCTATCCATGGACTCTGATTTTAAAATTTTGGTATATTGGGGCACCTGGGTGGCTCAGTCGGTTGAGTGTCCGACTTCGGCTCAGGTCATAATCTCGGAACTTAGGAGTTTAAGCCCCGCGTCGGGCTCTGTGCTGACAGCTCTGAGCCTGCAGCCTGCTTTGGATTCTGCATCCCCCTCTATCTCTGCTCCTCCCCTGCTCACACTCTGTCTCTCTCTCAGAAAGAAATGAACATTGAAAAAAAAATCTTGGTATAGTCCATTCCTTGAGTGTAAACTCAGCAGGCATGTATTACTCTAGTCCTACACATTCCAAAGAAAGGACTGACCCTTGACCAGCTGCTGGTACATAATCTCTCAGCCTTTGGAATGTCTTGCCTGATAAGAGTGTTTTTATACACCTGAAACCTTGAGCCACATTGTATCAGTTTGACCAGATAGATCTGCGAACAGTGTGACTTATGGTGAACACTTGTTTCTGTACACCTAAGACCCTGGGTCACACTATATCAGTTTGACCTATGTGGCCTGGAGACTGTTAGGTAAGGTTAGGCAAAACATGCCTATGTGACTAACAAATAAAAATTCAAGACACACACAAACACACACACACACACACACACACACACACACACAGGGTGGCAACCCTTTGCAAGTGTTGTCACACATCATTGTTGGGAGAATTAAGTGCTGTGTGTGAGACTGGCAGGGTACAACTGGAGACCTGCCCCTGGTTTATCCTGAACTTGGCCCTATGTGCCTTTTCCTTTTGTTGATTCTAATCTGTATCCTTTCACTGTAATAAACCATAACTATGAGTGTCACTGTTTTTCTGAGTTCAATGCGTCCTTCCAGTGCATTATTGAAAGTGAGAGTAGTCTTGGGGAAATTCATATTGAACTAGACAATCTGTTATACCCACTGCTGCAATAAGGCCACATGTCTAAGTGCTAGGAAAGTATAAAAGCTCATAGATAAATAAGATTGTGCCTTGGGCTTCAACCTTGGCCCTCTCCAGCCTTCTAAATCTAAGTGATAGAAATCATTTACATGGGAGACATTATTTTCTTTCTTATTGCTTCCGATTTATTTCACCCAATATGTCGTTCTATATCTTATTCTTTGCATTCTGTATCAGGCTATACTTAAAGAGAATAATTTTTTTTAAGATTTTATTTTATTTATTTATTTATTAAAAAAATATTTTTAATGTTTAGTTTTGACAGAGAGAGACAGAGCATGAGTGGGGGAGGGGCAGAGAGAGAGGGAGACACAGAATCCGAAGCAGGCTCCAGGCTCTGAACTGACAGCACAGAGCCCAATGTGGGGCTCGAACTCACGGACAGTGAGATCATGACCTGAGCCGAAGTCGGACACTCAACCAACTGAGCTACCCAGGTGCCCCTAAGATTTTATTTTTAAGTAATCTCCACACCCAACATGGGGCTCAAACTTACGACCCCAAGGTCAAGAGTCACTTGCTCTACTGACTGAGCCAGCCAGGCACCCATATAGGGAATCTTTTTGTGTGTTTCATTTTAATTCTTGAAATTAATTTATTTTTAAAAGATTTGTCGAAATGTAATTTATATACAATAAAATTCACTCTCCATAAGTATATAGTTCTGTGAGTTTAGACAGACGTTTACCACATCAAGATATAAAACATTTCCATTACCCTGTAAAGTTCCTCATGCTCCCTTTTAGGAAAGTCTCCTCACTCTCCCCCTCCCATGTTCCTAGCAGCCGCTGATTTGTTTTCTGTTCCTATAATCTTGCCTTTTCCAAAATATCGTGTAAATGGAATTATATGGTATGTATTCTTTTGTGTAGGATTTTTTTTTAACCTATCACAGTGCTTTTGTGATTATTCCATATTGTTGCATGTGTCAGTAGTTTGTTCCTTTTTATTACCTAGTAATATTCCATTGCATGGAGGCACCACAGTTTGTTTTTCCATTCACCAGTTGTTGGACATTTGGATTGTTTCAAGTTTGAGGCTATTATGTGAATTAAGCTGCTTGAACATTTGCATTCAGGTGTTTGTGTGGACATACGTTTTTGTTTCTTTTTTTTTTTTAATTTTTTTAATGTTCATTTATTTTTGACAGAGAGACAGAGCATGAGTGGGGGAGGGGCAGTGAGAGGGAGACACAGAATCTGAAGCAGGCTCCAGGCTCTGAGCTGTCAGCACAGAGCCCCACGCAGGGCTTGAACTCATGGACCGCGAGATCATGACCTGAGCCAAAGTCGGACACTTAACCAACTGAGCCACCCAGGCGCCCCTTTGTTTCTTTTGAGTAAATACTTAAAAACAGGATTGCTGTATCACATGGTAAGAGCATGTTTATAGAAAATTGCCTAATGTTTTTCCAAATGGCTTTGCCAGTTTTGCATTTCCACCAAAGTATACGATTTCCAGTTGTTATTTATTCTCACCACTACTTAGCATTGTCAACTTTTAAAATTTCAGCCATTTACTAGGTGTGTAGTAATAACTCACTGTGATTTTAGTTCATATTTCCCTAATAACTGATAATGTTGAACATCTTATGCTTATTTGTCATTTTAATATCTTCTTTGGTGTAGTTCAAATCTTTTATCCATTTTTAATTGGGCTGTTCATTTTTTTATGGAATTATAAGAGTTCTTTATATGTTCTGGATACAAGTCCTCTATCCTAAATATGTTTTACAGTTATTATTTCCCAGTCTGTATCTTGTCTTTTCATTTTCATATCTTCATATCTTCATCTTTTGTTGAATGCTCTCTAGTTTGTAGAGATAGTTTATCAATTTTTTTTTAATGGTTTGTGGTTTTGTCTCCTGAGAAGACTTTGCCTAACACAGAATAAGAAATCTTTTTCTTGTTTTCTTCTATATGTTTGAGCCCACACTTTAGTAGCTCTCAACCTTTTTGGTGTCAGGACCCCTTTATTCTGAAAAATGACTGAGCCAAAATGTATCTGGACGTACAAAGGACCTAGAATACCCAAGAAATCTTGATAAAGAAAAAATTTTAAGTTTGTTTTGTTTATTTTGAGAGAGAGAGAGAGAGAGAGAGAGAGAGAGAGAATGCATGCATGCACATGGGAGGGGCTAAGAGAGGGGGGGAGAGAGAGAGAATCCCAAGCAGGCTCCACACTGTTGACACAGAGCCCAACTCGGGGCTCAGACTCACAGACTGTGAGATCATGACCTGAGCTGAAGTCAAGAATCAGATGCTTAACCAACTATCCACACAAGCACCCCAAGAAAAACATTTTTAAACTAAAAAATCACTGATTTTCAAAGTTGGAGGATTTAACCAGTGTGTTTCAAGATTCACTATAAAGCTACAGTAATGAATACAGAGTGCTTTTGGAAGAGGCAGGGTCAGATACACCACTGGAATAGAATAGTCTATAAATAGACCCACAGATATATGCTTTCTTGATTTACATCAGAAGTGCCACTGTAATTACATAGGGGAATGATGTTAGAACAACTGGATATATTTGAGGAAAAATGAGGCCTGACTTTCTATATACAAAATTTCTTATATAAGTATATCATAGATTAAATTCAAAAGGTAAAACAATTTACCTTCCAAATTTTATTTTATTTATTTTTTTAAGTAAGCTCCATGCCCAATATGGGGCTTGGACTCATGACCTGAGATCAGGAGTCACATGCTCTACGGACTGAGCCAGCCTAGCACCCCCCACCTCCCCCAAACAATCCAACTTCCAAATAAAAGCATAGGAGAATATTTTCCTGATATTGGGGTAGATAAAGATTTCTTAATCTGGTTACAAAATGAACTAAACTAAAAAAGGGAAATTGATACATTGGACTTAAAGTTAAGAACATCTGATCATAAAGAGACATCATTAAGAAAGTAAATAAGCAAGCTGTAGACTGAAGAACTCATACACAGAATATATGAAGAACTACAAATCAATAAACAAAAGATGTTCAGTTTTAAAATGATCAAGATTTGAACAAGCATTTCATGAAAGAAGACATTCAGGTAGCCAATTAACATATTTAAAGGTAATCAGAATAACATGAAAGAAATACAAATTAAAACCATAGTAACACATTCAGCAGAATGAATAAAAACATGTTAAACTGCAATTACCAAATGTTGCTGAGGATATGAAGTAACTGGAACTCTCATACATTATTATTTGGCAGTTTCTAATAAACCCAAACATACACCTACTGTGGGACCCAGTAATTCTACATCCTGGCATATGCTGAAGAAAAAGTAGTTCATATATCCACTGAATACTGCTGGAATATTGCTGGCATACTACCAGCATTAATAAAAATGAAAAGTCTGTAAGTACACAGAATGACATGTATGAATCTCAAAAACACTGTGTTGAAAGAAAAAAGCCGGTCACAAAAGAATACATACTATATGATTCCATTCATATGAGGTTTAGGAACAAGCAAAACTAATCTATGATGATTGGGGTGCCTGGGTGGCTCAGTCAGTTAAGTGTTTGACTTCAGCTCAGGTCATGATCTCACAGTTTGTGGGTTTGAGCACCACATAGGGCTCTCTGATGTCAGCACAGAGCCCACTTCAAACCTTGTCCCCTTCTGTCTCTGCTCCTCTCTCCACTGTCTCTCAAAAATATAAAATAAACATTTTTAAAAAACCTTAATCTATGATGATAGAAATCAGAATAATGGTTACCTCTGTGGATTTAGGTAGTGATTAAATAAGGCACAAGGAATCCTTCCAGGGTGATGGAAATGGCCAATATCTTGAACTGGGTAGAGGTTTATATATGTATATGAAAATTAAGCTGCATGTTTAGTTTGTGTGCTTTCTGTATGTAAATTATGCCTTAGTAAAAAAATAATTTTAAATAAAAAAAATTACTGAGGACCCCCAGAGAACCGTTATGTGAGTTATATCTATGAAATCTTACCATATTCGAAATTGAAATGAAATTTTAAATACTACTAACTCATTTTAAATAAGTCATTACATATTAATATATTTATAAGAAATTTATAAGAAAATGACTATTTTCTAAAAAATTATAGAAGTGGCATCATTTTACATGTTTGCAAATTTCTTTAATGTCTGGTTTAAAGAAGACAGCTAGATTCTCAAAACTGGTTCTGCAACTAATTGGTTAAAATACCATGTCATGCAGCCTTTTGGAAACTCTTCTGTACACATATTGGAGAAAATGAGTAAAAAGACAAATAACAGCTTATGATAACAGTTTTGACCTTATGATCCCCCAAAAGAGACTTTGAGCCCCTAGAGTGCCCCATCACTACATATTGGGAGCCACTGCTCTGACCTGTACACCTATGCTGCCTCTTTAGCATGTTGTGAGAAGAGAAGTGAAATACCCAAGTTTAGAATGGGTTTCACGTTAGCTACTATTTATTATTAGTATCTTTCTCATTTTTCACAGTTCTGTTCCCTACCTCCCTTACATCTTCTAGGTTCAGTAGCTATGGAAACTTTTTCCTCTCACCCTGCCCTTCTCCAATGGAGGCCATAGTCCAGCAGGCAGGGAGATGAAAGCACTAGGACACATGAGCATGGCAGGAGCTGAGCTCCATTTCAAGGTGACCTTGATCACTCCACCCTCTTAGCTTAATTATCATAATTTGCTTCTAGAATAAGACTTTGTTTTATCTTTGAACTAAAAGGTCACCCCTGGAACCAAATGGGAAGCACCCTAGGCAGTGACTGGGTAACCTCAGCTTGTCTCATACCAGTTCACATCATGTCCTTTCCAGAGTCAGTGCTGCTGTAAGGTCTTTGACTTGGCATGCCCTTGCTTTCTGAGTGTGTTTTTAGTTACAGTTTAGAGCTGCAGCCATATGACTGTTAGAAAGATACTGGCTGGCTTTCTGAAATGTATCTTATGTGAGAGAATGGGACATATACTTCAGAATAATTTTTTCTAATATTTTATTATGAAAAATTGCAAACATACAAGAAAGTTGAAAGAATTTTATAGCATATACTCATGTACTATCTAGATTTTACAATTTGTATTTTCCTATTGTTGCTTTATTACATATATGTATCTACTTATCAATCCCTCTATCCATTCCACAAATCATCTTGTATTTTATGCATTTCAAAGTAAGTTACAGACATAAATACACTTCACCCCTCAACAATTCATGCATATTTTTAGCTAGAGCTTAACATTTGTTTATAGGGCTTTTTTTAATTTTTTATTTTTTTTTTAATTTTTTTTAATGTTTATTTACTTTTTGAGAGAGAGAGAGCAAGAGTACAAGCAGGGGAGGGGCAGGGAGAGAGGGAGACAGAGGATCGGAAGCAGGCTCCGCACTGACCGCACAGAGCCCGAGGTGAGGCTCGAACTCACGGACTGTGAGATCATGACCTGAGCCAAAGTCGGATGCTCAACTGACTGAGCCACCCAGGCGCCCTAGGGTTTTTTTTTTTTGTAAAGTAAAATTCACATACAGTTTATCCAAAGACTTGAAAACTTATGTTCACACAAAAACCTGCACACAGATGTTTACAGCAGCTTTATTCATAATTGCCAAAAACTTGGAAGCAACCAAGATGCCCTTTGCCCTTTAGTAGGTGACTGGGTAAATGAACTGTAGTACATCCAGACAATGGAATATTATTCAACACTAAAAGGAAATGAGTTATCAAGCCATGAAAAGACATGGAGGAAACTTAAACGCATAAAACCTTCACACTGTATGAGTTCAGCTCTATGGCATGCTGGAAAAGGCAAAAACCATGAAGACAGTCAAAAGTTTGGGGCGCCTGGGTGGCGCAGTCGGTTAGGCGTCCGACTTCAGCCAGGTCACGATCTCACGGTCCGTGAGTTCGAGCCCCGCGTCGGGCTCTGGGCTGATGGCTCGGAGCCTGGAGCCTGTTTCCGATTCTGTGTCTCCCTCTCTCTCTGTCCCTCCCCCGTTCATGCTCTGTCTCTCTCTGTCCCAAAAATAAAATAAACGTTGAAAAAAAAAAAAAAAATTAAAAAAAAAGTTTGCCGGAGGGGCAAGTATGGGGGTGGGGTGGAAGTGGGATGGTGAATAGGTGGAACACAGAAGAGTTTTAGAGTAGTGAAAATATTCTGCATGATACTATAATGGTGAATACATGTTGTACATTTATCCAAACCCATAGAATGTAAAAAAACAATAGTGAACCCTAATGCAAACCACAGACTTCGGGTGTTTATGATGTGTCAATGTAGATTCATCAATTATAACAAATGTAGAATTCTGGTGACTGATACTAATAATAGGGGAGGCTGTGCATGTGTAGGTACAAGGGATATATAGGAAATCTCTGTACCTTTCTTTCAGTTTTGCTGTGAACCTAAAATTACTCTAAAAAAAATTAAGTCTTTAAAAAAATTAGTCAAGTCAAGAGAATGAGCACTATAGAAGACAAGGACTACTGTTCATTAATTAAAAAAAAAATCATGTCCAGTGAAGTGGACAAATCATAACTGCACCATTTGGTGAATTTTGACACCATTTTGTGAATTGTATTCACATAGGTATCCTATATTGAATCATTAAAATATTACTATCACCCCCGAGAGTTATTTCATGGCCCTACTCAGTCAGTCTTGTCCCCACCACACTCCCAGAGGCAGCAACCTGTTTTCAAAATAATTTTTAAAATATTTTTGGGAGGGGCACCTGGGTGGCTCGGTTGGGCGACCCACTTTGGCTCAGGTCATGATCTCACAGTTTGTGAGTTCGAGCCCCGCGTCGGGCTCTGTGCTGACAGCTCAGAGCCTGGAGCCTGCTTTACCTTCTGTGTCTCTGCTCTCTCTACCCCTCTCTTGCTCATGCTCTGAGTCTCTCTGTCTCTCAATAATAAATAAACGTTAAAAAAAAAATTTTTTTTTAATATTTTTGGGAAATTTCTTTTTTGGGAAATCTCTGGATTATTTAGGCCCATTGTACTTGGTTACAGGCTCTATAAAAGTTACAGAAAATTTCCAGTCTTAACTTAGATGATAATAGATACTTTGTGTATGTGACTCTTTTTTCCTAAAAGTCATTTTAAATTATGGAACAGAGAACTGATCTTCAAGCTGCAAAAGGTGTTCAATTCAAATATTTTATTTCCATAATACTGAATTGCATAGATCTTGGGAAAAGTAAATTTAATGGTAAAACTTTCAAAAGAAAATTAAACAGGTCACAATCACTCATTCCCATATATCAATAGTCCATTGAAAGTGAAGCTTTCAATGTATCGTGCATGGTGAAAAGGAAGCTCTCAGGCTTCAGAGTTGCAAGATACTATTAAAGCCCTGTGACAATAAACCATACTGGCCCCAGGGCCTGTTTCCTGGACATCAGCACTCCAGGCAGGTTGGAACCTTTCACAGCTAGTGGAAAATACTTCCTGCAGTGCTTAATTATACATGTCTTGAGGTTTGAGGATAAACTCCGTATCAAAAGAAGGCTTGAATCCCAAAGAAGTATTGAGTGGCTCTCACTTATTCCTTCCTTTGTCCCACTAAAATGGTTTTGTAGGGGCGCCTGGGTGGCTCAGTCGGTTAAGCGGCCGACTTCAGCTTAGGTCATGATGTCGCGGTCCGTGAGTTCAAGCCCCGAGTCAGGATCTGTGCTGACAGCTCAGAGCCTGGAGCCTGTTTCAGATTCTGTCTCCCTCTCTCTGACCCTCCCCCGTTCATGCTCTGTCTCTCTCTGTCTCAAAAATAAATAAACGTTAAAAAAAAAAATTTTTTTTTTGAAAAAAAATAAAATGGTTTTGTAGTGCATGGATAATTGTGTGAACACTTATTTATTAAGTCCTCCTATAAACCTATCCCTGTGAAGCATGTGAGGATGAAAATAGAATTCCCAGTTTCAAGGGGTTTGCAGTTGTCAGAGAGGAAGAATTTCCGGTCCTTCTAGCTGGACTAAAAATCAAATTGATATGAGACAGATTAACAGGAGAAAATCAAATTTAATTGCACATGTACTGGGAATCCACACAGATATAAAATTCCAGAGACAATTAGGCAAAATGAGGTATATATGACATTCTGAACTAAAGATAAAGGGGTAGGGGCCTGGGACTTCAAATGAAGGAATGTAACTCACAGGAAGATGAAAAAGAGTAAATGTTTGGTAAACAAATGTTTTCTGGGCCAGTGGGAAACAATAGGACACAGAAGACTTTGATCAAATAGGCCTTTGCTGCATTCCTTCCTGTCTGCCATACCTGGTTCATATCATAATGTAGTTGTCTATGGTAATAACGCTCTTCCTGGAGCAAGTCCTCTATCTAAATTCTTTCTAGGCTGTTGAGGGGAGAGATAAAGAGTTTTCCCAGAATCTGCTGGGTTTTGCTTGCTTTTTAACTCGAAATAACCTTCATGCCAAAGTGGCCCACCTTGAGGTGGCCTGCCCTTTGGCACTTCCACTAAGTAGTTCTGGGCTTTATGGGGTGAATCAGAAAAGAATTCTGACTATGAGGATTGGGAATGATGGAGAGGGGACTCGTGGAAGAAGGAAAATTTGAAACAGGCCTTGAAAGATTGGTAAGATTTTTGACAAAAATGGATGAGAGGAAAGAGCCAACCATTTTTCATACTGCAGTCTGAATGATTTTTCTGAAGCACAAATCTAATTATTGAATTCCTCTACCTAATGCCCTTCAGTGATGATAAATATCAACACCACTTTGTTTTGTGAGACAATGGTGCCTGGCATAGTGGATGAGGAAACTGAGGCCTAGTAGAGGCCATGTCATCCTCAAAGCCAGTGATTAATGGTACAACCATACTGGAGCTCAGTGCCTTTACAGAATACTCCTCTCCTGAGGCACTTCAACGGCCATTCTTGGTATGTATGTATGTATGTATGTATGTATAAATAAATGAATGTAAGTGTGTATATGTATACATGTGTGTGTGAGTATGTATGTATATAGCATCCTGAGAATAGAAACTTCACAAATTGATAAAAAAATATTTTTCATAAATCATTAGCAAATCTTACAGAAAACAATAAAGGGACTTTTAATCAGATTAGTCAATAATGAGATAAAGGTGCTTGCTAGTGCTGTTCTTTTAACATTGTTTTAGATTCTAGGATCTGGGGATGAGAAAAGGAAATGAGGTCTAAATATTAGAAAAGACCATAATATTTGCAGGTGACAGTTATCTAAATAGGAGTCCAAGGAAACTGAGTAAAAACAATCTTTAGAACTAATAAGATTTAGGGGCACCTAGGTGGTTCAGTCAGTTAAGTGTCCAACTTCGGCTCAGGTCATGATCTTGTAGTGTGTGAGTTCGAGCCCCATGATGAACTCTGTGCTGACAACTCAGAGCCTGGAGCCTGCTTCAGATTCTGTGTCTCCTTCTCTCTCTGCCCCTTTCCCACTTGCTCTCTCTCTCTCTCTCAAAAATAAATAATAGAAACATTAAAAAAAAAAAACTAGTAAGATTTAGCAAGAAGTTAGAAATACGATAAATATAGTTTTCCTATGTATTAGCAACAACCAGTTATAAATATAACAGGAAGAAAATCTCATTCACAGTATCACTAAAAACTAAAATATATAGGAACACATTTTAAAAGAATAATCAACTTTTTAATGCTTACTGAAATACATTCCTGGACAGTAAAACTTTACTTATTTTTTTTTTTGTTAAGATTTTAAGTAGTCTTCACACACAACATGGCACTCGAATTTACAACCTTGAGGTTGCATTACCCACCAACTGGGCCAGTCAGGTGCCCCAAATATACCACTTAAAATTTTTTAAGTAATTTCTACACCCAACATGGGGCTCAAACTCACAGCCTCTGAAATCAAGAGTTTCACGCTCTACTGACTGAGCCAGCCAGGTGCCCCTGGATAGTAAACTTGATCTTGTAAAGCTATTACTTCTTCCTTAAACTATAAACTGAATGCAGTTCTCATAAGAAGTCCATTTTATTTTAAAATAAAATTGGGAGTTGACAATTAAGTTCTAAAGTTTATCTGGAAGAATAACAACACATGAAAAGAAGGAAATTCTGAGGAAGGATAATGGAGGTGTGGAAGACCTATCCTTTTATTTATTTTATTTATTTATTTATTTTTAACATTCTTTTTTTTTTATTTTATTTTTTAAAATTTACATCCAAATTAGTTAGCATATAGTGCAACAATAATTTCAGGAGTAGATTCCTTAATGCCCCTTACCCATTTAGCACATCCCCACTCCCACAACCCCTCCAGGAACCCTCAGTTTGTTCTCCATATTTATAAGTCTCTTCTGTTTTGTCCGCCTCCCCGTTTTTTTATTATTTTTGTTTCCCTTCCCTTATGTTCATCTGTTTTGTCTCTTAAAAGTCCTCATATGAGTGAAGTCATATGATTTTTGTCTTTCTCTGATTGACAAATTTCACTTAGCATAATACCCTCCAGTTCCATCCATGTAGTTGCAAATGGTAAGATTTCATTCTTTTTGATTGATGAGTAATACTCCATTGTATATATACTACATCTTCTTTATTCATTCATCTGTCGATGGACATTTGGGCTCTTTACATACTTTGGCTATTGTTGATAGTGCTGCTATAAACATAGGAGTGCACGTGTCCCTTCAAAACAGCACACCTGTATCCCGTGGATAAATGCCTAGTAGTGCAATTGCTGGGTTGAGGGTAGTTCTATTTTTAGATTTTTGAGGAACCTCCATACTGTTCCAGAGTGGCTGCACCAGCATGCATTCCCACCAACAATGCAAAAGAGATCCTCTTTCTCCGCATCCTTGCCAACATCTGTTGTTGCCTGAGTTGTTCATGTTAGCCATTCTGACAGGTGTAGAGTGGTATTTCATCGTGGTTTTGATTTTTATTTCCCTGATGATGAGTGATGTTGAGCATTTCTTCATGTGTTAGTTGGCCATCTGGATGTCTTCCTTGGAGAAGTGTCTATTCATGTCTTTTGCCCATTTCTTCACTGGGTTATTTGTTTTTTGGGTGTTGAGTTTGATAAGTTCTCTATAGATTTTGGATACTAACCCTTTATCTGATATGTCGTTTGCAAATATCTTCTCCCATTCCGTCGGTTGCCTTTTAGTTTTGCTGATTGTCTCCTTCCTTGTGTAGAAGCTTTTTATTTTGATGAGGTCCCAGTAGTTCATTTTTGCTTTTGTTTCCCTTGCCTCCAGAGACGTGTTGAATAAGAAGTTGCTGTGGCCAAGATCAAAGAGGTTTTTGCCTGCTTTCTCCTCAAGGATTTTGATGGCTTCCTGTCATACATTGAGGTCTTTCATCCATTTTGAGTTTATTTTTGTGTATGGTGTAAGAAAGTGGTCCAGGGTCATTCTTGTGCATGTCGCTGTCCAGTTTTCCCAGCACCACTTGCTGAAGAGACTGTCTTTATTCCATTGGATATTCTTTCCTGCTTTGTCAAAGATTAGTTGGCCATACGTTTGTGGGTCCATTTCTGGGTTCTCTCTTCTGTTCCATTGATCTGAGTGTCTGTTCTTGTGCCGGTAACATACTGTCTTGATGATCACAGCTTTGTAATACAGCTTGAAGTCCAGTATTGTGATGCCTCCAGCTTTGGTTTTCTTTTTCCAGATCGCTTTGGCTATTTGGGGTCTTTTCTGGTTCCATACAAATTTTAGGATTATTTTTTATAGCTCTGTGAAGAATGCTGGTGTTACTTTGATAGGTATTGCATTGAGTATGTAGATTGCTTTGGGTAGTATTGACATTTTAACAATATTTGTTCTTCTTATCCAGGAGCATGGAATCTTTTTCCATTTTTTTGTGTCTTCTTCAGTTTCTTTCATAAGCTTTCTGTAGTTTTCAGTGTATAGATTTTTTACCTCTTTGGTTAGATTTATTCCTAGGTATTTTATGGTTTTTTGTGCAACTGTAAATGGTATCAATTCTTTGATTTCTCTTTCTGTCGCTTCATTGTTGGTGTATAGGAATGCAACTCATTTCTGTGCACTGATTTTATATCCTGCAACTTTGCTGAATTCATGAGTCAATTCTAGCAGTTTTTTGGTGGAATCTTTTGGATTTTCCACATAGAGTATCATGTCATCTGTGAAGAGTGAAAGTTTGACCTCCTGGCCGATTTGGATGCCTTTTATTTCTTTGTGTTGTCTGATTGCAGAGGCTGAGACTTCTAATACTATGTTGAATAACAGTGGTGAGAGTGGATATCCGTATCTTTTTTTTAAATTTTTTTTTTTAATGTTTATTTATTTTTGACAGAGAGAGACAGAGCATGAGAGGGGGAGGGGCAGAGAGAGAGGGAGACACAGAATCGGAAGCAGGCTCCAGGCTCTGAGCCATCAGCCCAGAGCCCGACGCGGGGCTCGAACTCACGGACGCAAGATCGTGACCTGAGCCGAAGTCGGAGGCTTAACCTGACTGAGCCACCCAGGCGCCCCGGTTAAGCAACTCTTGATATCAGCTCAGGTCTTCCTCTCAGGGTCATGTGTTCAAGCTGCATTGGGCTCTGCACTGGGTGTGGAGCCTACTTTAAAAAAAAACTGTATGAAATATAAAGCTATATATAACTGGAAAAAATTGATTAAAAAAGATCTTGGAATAGAGAAATTCTTATATAAATCACAAAACCAAAAAGCCATAAAGGGGGAAAATGCTAAGAGATGTGACTCTAATAAAAGTAGCAAAGTTTTGTGTCAGATACTGAATTAGGAAAAAGGGAACCAACCACCCTAGTTATTTTAGTGGGAAGAACTTATTCCAGGGGTTCATTAAAGAGGTATAGAAGACTCAAAAGACAGAGGGGAACCCTGAGGTACCATGTAAATAGTACCCACAGGAAACAGTTTCCACCCATAGGGCTGGGAAAACAAGGGGAGAATTTGGAGTAATGGATACCTAGAAGCTTGGAAGAGGGTCCTGACAAGAGCTGGAACCCAGACCTCTGATGTTGGGGTATATATTAGTTTTCTATTCCTATTTCTATTGTAACAAACTACAAATTTAGTAGCTTAAAACAGGTTATTTTATAGTTGTACAGGTTAGAAGTTTGACACAGATCTCACTAAGCAAAAAAATCAAGGTGCCAGTAGGGCTGTGTTCCTTCTGGAGGCTCTTGGGAAAACATTTCCTTGCTTTTGCCAGCTTCTGGAGGGTTCCCATATTGGTTTCTGACTCTTTCCTTCATCTCCAAAGCCAGCAATGGCCAGCTATATCCTTCACACATTGCACCACTCTGACATTGACCTTTCTGCCTCCTGCTTCCACTTTTAAGGACATTTGTGATTACATTGGGGCCACCCACCTAGATTATGGAGAATAATCTCCCATTTCAGCATTCTTAACTGTATCTGCAAATTCCTGTTTGCACTGTAAAATACCATATTCAGTAGGTTCCAGCAATTAGGACGTGGATATCTTTGATATTATACTGTCTATCACAGAGTACTTCCTGGCTGGTACCTCCAGAAGGTGTAATAAGTCTCATTCTGGGAATGCTATAAGAGCCTGGAAACTGGAACAGAATATTGCCTTAATGGTAAAGAACCAATCCTAGAGCAAACACTGACAGTAGGTAGCAGCAAGCAAAACAGGAAGGAGCAACTCTCTTCTCTCTTCTCCTGTATTCTTGTCTGTCTCTAGTGCTCCCCTGTTGGTGGGATTTGTCAGGAAGACAGCTGGGTAAGGAGACCTATGGTTTTGCAGAATTTCATTTCCAGTGTTGCAGAGCAGAATGTAGAAGGATGGGCTTAAACAATAGCTTAGTAACTAATGAAGATGCCATTAAAAAAATAAAGTTAAGGGACACCTGGGTGGCTCAGTTGGTTAAGTGGCCGACTTCAGCTTAGGTCATGATCTCGCGGTTCATGAGTTCAAGCCCTGCATCTGGCTCTGTACTGACAGCTCAGAGCCTGGAGCCTGCTTCAGATTCTGTGTCTCCCTCTCTGCCCCTCCCCTGTTTGCACTCTGTCTCTCTCTTTCTCTCAAAAATAAATAAACATTTAAAAAAAATTTTATTAAGCCAGACTTCTAAAAACAGAAGAGTATAATGGTGGTTACCAAGGAGTAGGGTTTGGGGGAAATGGGGAGATATGGTCAAAAGTTAGACTTTCAGTTATAAGATGAATAAGTTTGGGGATCTAATATACAGCATGATACTTATAATTAATACCATATATAAACTTAAAAGTTGCTAAGAGAGCAGTGGTAATCATTTCACAATATGTTAAGTGTATCAAGTCAACATGTTGTATACCTTAAACCTACACAATGTTGTATGTCAATTATATCTCACTAAAGCTGGGAAATAAATACTTACGTTAAAAAAGAAGAAAGGTTTATCCCCAAAGGCAAGGGAATTAAAAGCAAAAGTGAATTACTGGGACCTTATGAAGATAAAAAGCTTCTGCACAGCAAAGGAAACAACCAACAAAACTAAAAGGCAACCAACGGAATGGGAAAAGATATTTGCAAATGACACATCGGACAAAGGGCCAGTATCCAAAATCTATAAAGAGCTCATCAAACTCCACACCCGAAAAACAAATAACCCAGTGAAGAAATGGGCAGAAAACATGAATAGACACTTCTCTAAAGAAGACATCCGGATGGCCAACAGGCACATGAAAAGATGTTCAACGTCGCTCCTTATCAGGGAAATACAAATCAAAACCACACTCAGATACCACCTCACGCCAGTCAGAGTGGCCAAAATGAAGAAATCAGGAGACTATAGATGCTGGAGAGGATGTGGAGAAACAGGAACCCTCTTGCACTGTTGGTGGGAATGCAAATTGGTGCAGCCGCTCTGGAAAGCAGTGTGGAGGTTCCTCAGAAAATTAAAAATAGACCTACCCTATGACCCAGCAATAGCACTGCTAGGAATTTATCCAAGGGATACAGGAGTACTGATGCATAGGGGCACCTGTACCCCAATGTTTATAGCGGCACTCTCAACAATAGCCAAATTATGGAAAGAGCCTAAATGTCCATCAACTGATGAATGGATAAAGAAATTGTGGTTTATATACACAATGGAATACTACGTGGCAATGAGAAAAAATGAAATATGGCCTTTTGTAGCAACATGGATGGAACTGGAGAGTGTGATGCTAAGTGAAATAAGACATACAGAGAAAGATACCATATGGTTTCACTCTTATGTGGATCCTGAGAAACATAACAGAAACCCATGGGGGAGGGGAAGGAAAAAAAAAAAAAAAAAAGAGGTTAGAGTGGGAGAGAGCCAAAGCATTAGAGACTGTTAAAAACTGAGAACAAACTGAGGGTTGATGGGGGGTGGGAGGGAGGGCAGGGTGGGAGGGAGGGCAGGGTGGGTGATGGGTATTGAGGAGGGCACTTTTTGGGATGAGCACTGGGTGTTGTATGGAAACCAATTTGACAGTAAATTTCATATATTAAAAAAAAAATAAAAAAAAAAAAAGAAGAAAGGTTTGTTATCACCTAAGAAATTAAAGAGGATAAACAGAAACCCAAGATAATCAGAAAGAAGAAAATAACAAATTAATATAGAGAAAACAAACCAGAGAGAAAATCACCAAAGCTAATAGTTGGTTCTTGTTCTTTGTAAAAAGAGCAGCCAGATTGTTAAGCTCTAGCTTGATGGACCAAGGAAGGAAAAAAGGAAGAAAACATCCATTACAGAACATAAATATCAGAAATAAAAAGGAGTTATTACTGATAATTCCTAGCAAAATTTTGAGGAAGAAGTAACACCAATCTTACACAAATTTTATCAGAGAATGGAGAAGAAGGTAACACTTCTGAGTTCATTTGATGAGGCCAGTATTACCTGTGTAAAAAGACCTGATGAGAACTTACAGAAAAACACAGTTATAGACCAACATCCCTTATGAATATAGATGCAAAATACTTAAATCTGTCAAAGGAAGAAGGATAAAAAAGTAAGTAGAAATTTTCCTGGAGACAGTCAGTTCAGTATGTGGAAGAAAGTAAAACTAAGCAAAGAAGGGATAATGGTCTTAGAAAGTTGTAAGGTGCAAGTAATAACAAATCTAGATTAAAACACCAGTGAAATTACCTTTTTTCCATCTCTCCAAATGGAAGAGATTTAAAATCATCACCTGATATTAGTTAGGGGGAATATGTAAACATTATTGGTGGAAATGTAACACAGCACAACCTCTTGGAGCATGATTTGGCAATGCCTATTAAAAGTGAGGATTCAGTCCGTGTATCTTCCATGTTTAGATCCAGCTTCTGAACACTGGAGAATGGCAAGTCCAAGTGAGCATAGGTGTGCATAATATAGTGTTAGATGTAAAAGAGCAGGTTTTATACTAAACATTATATAAAACATGATTCAATTTTTATGAATTACATTTATGTATATGTCCATAGGAGAAAAAAAGACTGTTCAAAAATATAAATAGTGATTATTTCTGGATCTTAGAATTATGAATGATTTTTATTTTCTTCATTTTGTTTGTTGGTATTGTCTGAATTTTAAAATGATGGTAAACATTGTTTCTGTAGCAAAAAAAAAAAAAAAATTAAAGGTTATTAAAGGAATAAAATTACCAAAGTGGTTAAAGGCACTCCCAGGTTAGCATATAGTTGTGGAAAGAAGCGTTTTATTCCCAAACCAGTACAGTTTGCCTTCAATCACCCCCACTGAAATC
This sequence comes from Panthera onca, assembly GCF_046562875.1. Taxonomy (NCBI): domain Eukaryota; kingdom Metazoa; phylum Chordata; class Mammalia; order Carnivora; family Felidae; genus Panthera; species Panthera onca. Next base: position 21,829,154 of record NC_138350.1, read on the forward strand.
TTTATACTGGCAGTTAGTGAGTGGGCTTTGTCTTTTCTAGAGGATAGACATAAATGCTAAAAGTATCTGAAAGAAACCCAGATAAAAACTCTGAAAACTGAAGAAACTGTTTTTTATGTCAAAATCCTACTTTCAGACACCAGTAGAGGTTCATTATCCAAGACGTTGCAGAATGGAATTGTAACCCTGACATGTTGCCCTGTCACATCTAGAAGAAACTGTTCATCTCCAGAGAGAAAAGCGCCTTCTTAGAGCCAGTCTCCAGCATTCATGGATCCCAGCTAGAGGTAAAACTGTTTCTTCACTTCCTCATTTGATTACTTTTTAGTCTCTCTCTAGAGTCACCTTCAAAGGATTCCTGGATACTCCTTTCTCTTCCAGGTTGACCTCCCCTTTCTCTGCCCAAGTCTGCCCCACTGCCAGCCCACCCCAACCTGGGTTTCTGGTTCCACTGTGGACTGTAGACACAGTCCCAAGCCCTTAGTTCTTCAAAGTAGAGCATGTACCAGACCAAGAAACATTTCTCTTAAGGTTTCTGATAGCTCCCAGCACATATTTCTTCTTCTTCCTCTTCCTCTTCCTCTTCTCCTCCTCCTCTTGTTCCTCCTCCTCCTCCATCTTTTTTTTTTTTTTTTTTTTTTTTTTTTTAAGAGTAGTCTTCACACTCAGCTCAGAGCCCAACGTGGGGCTTGAACTCATGACCCTGAGATCAAGACCTGAGCTGAGGTCAGGAGTCAGACACTTTACCGACTGAGCCACCTAGGCATCCACCCCCCTCCCCCCCTTTTTTTTTCCCCAGCACATACCCCTATGACTTGTGCTAAGTGGCTCTCTTTCAGGGTAGAAAAGGGAAGAAATATAGGGGTCTTATGAAATAGGGAAGCCTTTACTTCCACAAAGTCAAACCACATACTGTACCTTTAGGGCTGACATAAGAGGTAATTGCATGTTTGGATACTGCTAGGCTTTCACCGTGATGGATGATAATGTACACTTTGTCTCAGAAAAAAACTATGATCACTTAGGGAACTAAATTTGCTAACAGATTATGACATACTACACCAAGGGAATATTAAGAGACAGTAGAAATTGTTGGATATAGAAATATTTATATATAGACATATATACATGGGTTAGTATACACATATGTATTTCCTAGCTCTGCTGCTGAGAGTACCAAACAGCAGTGACACTCCAGTAGCATTGAGTACATCTAATGCCCAGATCTTGGTTTCCTTTTTTTTTTTTAATGTTTTATTTATTTTGAGAGCAAGTGACAACGAGTAGGGGAGGGACAGAGGAAAAGAGAGAGAAAGAATCGAATCCCAAGCAGGCTCCATGCTGTCAGTACAGAGCCTGACATAGGGCTCCATCCCACCAAACGTGAGATCATGACCTGAGCCAAAATCAAGAGTCGAATGCTTAACCGACTGAACCACCCAGATACCCGACTTTTTTTCTTTTAAGCTCTGTGGCCAACATGGGACTTGAACTCATGACCACAAGATCAAGAGTTGCATGCTGTCCTGACTGAGCCAGCCAGGCGCCCCTAGATTTTGGTTTCTAATTCTGTTCTCTAATAAAAGAAACCAGGGCACCTTGGAGAAATGGCTGATTTTAAGACTGAGGTAGGAAATACACAAGATGAGCCTTTTGTAAGGAAGAAAGTAAGGAAGTGCTCATCAGACAAAAAAAAAAAAGAAAGAAAGAAAGAAAAGAAAAAGAAAAACAATAAAGATGGCATATGTCAAAGGGCACAGGAGACAACTGAAAAAGCTCCCAGGGGCGCCTGGGTGGCGCAGTCGGTTAAGCGTCCGGCTTCAGCCAGGTCACGATCTCGCGGTCCGTGAGTTCGAGCCCCGCGTCAGGCTCTGGGCTGATGGCTCGGAGCCTGGAGCCTGTTTCCGATTCTGTGTCTCCCTCTCTCTCTGCCCCTCCCCCGTTCATGCTCTGTCTCTCTCTGTCCCAAAAATAAATTAAAAAAAAAAAAAAAAAAAAAAAGAAAAAGCTCCCAGTGGCCAAAACTGGAACAATTGAAACAACATAAATAAAGGAGGGAATTAAATTTGCCATCAGGATTAGAAAAGTTTATTACTACACCATAGAATGTCAAAGAGACTGTAGAGATTGTCACATGTAGAAATATTATGATCCATCAGTGCAGAAGCCTAATAGTACCCAAGCAGGTGAATAAACTTTATGTCAGGGGCGCCTGGGTGGCTCAGTCGATTAAGCGTCCGACTTCAGCTCAGGTCATGATCTCACAGTTTGTGACTTCGAGCCCCACGTCCAGCTCTGTGCTGACAGCTCAGAGCCTGGAGCCTGCTTCAGATTCTGTGTTTTTCCATCTCTCCCTGCTCATGCTCTGTGTCTCTCTGTCTCTCAATAATAAATAAACGTTAAAAAAATTTTTTTTGAAATAGTAAACCTTATGTCAGCCCTAAAGGAATATAACCCAAAGTGTAAGTAAAGATCTGTGAGTCAATACTGATAGTAATCAATGATTGTATAAATGGAGGAGACTGGACAAATCCCCTTTGCAGAACTCTGTGTAGATACTTCGCTCTCAGTGAGACAGACCATAACTTCCTGCACATAGTGATTTCCTTCCAACCCTGGAAGTATGAAAAGGGAGGAAAAGAGACACTTTGCAGTGGAGAAACTTGACAAATACTACCTCAGCCAGGTGCCCAAGCTCAACATCAATAGTGACATGTTATAGTATATACCCTTGAGTGGCTGTCTTGAGAATGGCACCTAAAAACCCTAGTCTAAGCATGAGAAAAACATCCGACAAATTCTAATTGAGGGACATTCTACAAAATACCTGACCAGTACCTCAAACATGTCAAAGTCATCAAAAATAAGGAAAGTCTAAGAAACAAGAAAAGCCAAGAAAAGCATAGAGCTGTGATGACTGAACATAAGGTGATATCCTCCATGGGATCCTGGGACAGAAAAAGGACATTAGGTGAAAACTAAGGACATCTGAATAAACTTTGGACTGTAGTTAATGTCACCATGTAATAGAAGATGTTAATAATAGGGGAAACTAGGTGCAAGGTACATGGGAACTCGGTACTATCTGCTCAATTTTTCTGTGAACATAGGGGCACCTGGTGGCTCAGTTGGTTAAGCGTCCGACTTCAGCTCAGGTCATGGTCTCATAGTTAGTGGGTTTGAGCCCAACATCAGGCTCTGTGCTGACAGCTCAGAGCCTGGAACCTGCTTCAGATTCTGTGTCTCCCTCTCTCTCTGCCCCTCCCCCACTCATGCTCTATCTCTCTCCATCTCTCAAAAATAAATAAACGTTGAAAAAAATTTTTTTTAATTTTTTTTCTGCAAATCTAAAAGTTTATAAAATAAAAAGCTATTTTTAAAAATCATATGAGAAATCACACATAGAAAAGGAGTCTGTAGAAAATTATTCCAAGTTAAAAGTTTTATTTATTTTTTAATTTTTCTTTTTTTAATGTTTATTTTTGAGAGAGACAGAGTATGAGTGGGGGAGGGGCAGAGGAAGAGGGAGACACAATCTGAAGCAGCCTCCAGGCTCCGAGCTGTCAGCACAGAGCCCAATACGGGGTTTGAACCCATGAACCATGAGATTCTGACCTGAGCCAAAGTTGGACGCCTAACTGACTGAGCCACTCAGGTGCCCCTCCAAGGTAAAAGTTTGTTTTAAAAAGAACTGCAACAGGGCACCTGGGCGGCCCAGTCGGTTAAGCTTCTGACTTTGGCTCAAGTCATGATCTCACAGTTTGTGAGTTCGAGCCCTGCATCAGGCTTGTTGCTGTCAGCATGGAACCTGCTTCAGATCCTCTGTCTCCCTCTCTCTCTACCCCTCCCCCACTTGTGCACACATGCTCGCTCGCTCTCAAAAATAAACAATAAATTAAATTTTAAAAAATTAAAAAAATTACAGTGTGATTATTGTTCAACCCAGAAATGTCACTTTTTAAAACCCAACAAAAATGTTTACAAAGCATACAAAATATATGCAAAAACTACTAATTGGAGCTGTTTGCAGAAAGCAAAACGTGGAACACATATTGGAAGGCAATTGTATGGTATTGTGGTTGGCCAGATTCTAAGATGAAGACACAGTGACCTTGAGTGTGGGTGAAACTTGTGACAGCATGAATTCCGTTCCCATGAGTAGCTTATCAGATGGCCAGCTGACCTGAAGAAAGAGTGGTTATCCTGAGTGGCCCTGACCTAATCAGGTGACTCCTCCAAAAGGACTAAGCTCTTCCTTAAAAGAAGTATAAAGCTTGAGGTATTATTGGTTCTGAAGATGAAGGAAACCTCCAGGAACTGAGAGTGGCCCTGACTGAAGCCAGCAAGGAAATGAACTGCAGTCCTAAATCTGCAAGGAGGTGTATTCTGCCAACAATGTGAAAGAGGTTGGAAGATGGCTCTAAGTCTCAGTGAGAGAGCAACCCTGGGGAGACTCTGAGCAGAAGACCAGCCACTCAGTGCCAGCCTCCTGACCCATGGAAACTGTGAGATAACAAATTTGTATCATTTTAAGCTACTAATTTGGTGGCAGTTTGTTACACAGGTATATCCAGGTTGTGGTTAGCCATTCAGACCAGTGGAGCATATCTGCATATACTCACCCAGAAGGAAACCCAAGATTACTGATTGAATAAGGGCAGTTGCAAAAATTATATGTAGCATGATCCCGTTTACACAAAACTAAAGATGTTTGTGAATGGCAGAAAGTCTGGAATGGTAACACCAAAGTGCTAGCTGAGGAGTAGGATTCAGCAGAAGAACCTTCACTTGTTAATACAATTCTATGCTACTACAGAGTTTGTTTCGGTGGAGGGTGGTTCTTTTATTTACAAAGGAACATGCATTTTGTTTTTAATTAAAAAGACAAACTAGCTCAAACCTTTAACAACCCTTTACTGACCCTCAGGATCACATCCAAGCTCCTTACTGAGGCCCTTCTTGATCCAGCTCCACTGGTCTCCAGGCCTCCTCTGCCACCTTGCCCCCAGCCACCTTCCAGTCCCACCTGCTCCAGCTCCAGGAACTCCCTGTGCTCTGCCTTCTAGACTAGGAACTTCTTTCTGCCATTCATTTCCCCTTCCCTTTGTGGGGCTCACTTGCCCTTCAGGGCTGATGCTTTCTGAAATACTTTCTTCCCTGTTCTTTTAGCACCATATCCTCATTTTTTTCCTTCTTGACTGTCTTTGCCAGCTCCATTTCTCCTTCCTGATCTTTTTTTAAGTTTATTTATTTTAAGAGAGAGAGCACACAAGTGTACAGGGGAAGGGCAGAGAGAGAGGGAAAGGGACAGAGAGAGAATTCCAAGCAGGCTCCGCACTGTCAGCAAGGAGCCCAACATGAGGCTTGATCCCACAAACTGTGAGATCATGACCTGAGCTGAAACCAAGAGCCGGAAGCTCAACCGAACTACTTAGGCATCCCTCTTCTTGATCTGTAGGTTAGTTTTTGCCTCCTATTCTTTCTGTCACACATCCACCTGCAGCCCAGACATCCGTTTGAGCACAACATTTGGACAGCTTTCTTCAAAACAAGCCCCCAGACTTCCCCGGGACTCACAGACACTCACTAGATGACACCATGTCCTTCCCACTGTGCAGGACAAAGATCTGGCTTCTCCCCTCTCTATACCCCAAACACTTTATTGCACTGTTCCTCCCTTTTCACCTGATCCCCCTGCAAGTGCCCTGTACCTCTTCCAGAAGCTCTGTAAAAACACAGCTCTGATGAGGGTGCCTGGGTGGCTCAGTTGGTTAAGCATCTGACTCTTGCTCTCAATTTAGGTCACGTCACGATTTCACAGTTGAGCCCTGCATCAGGCTCTGTGCTGACAACTCGGATCCTGGAGCCTGCTTTAGACTCTGCCCCTCCCTCCTCTCAAAACTAAAATAAACATTAAAAAAAAATCCACAAATCTGATGGGGCACCTGGCTGGCCCAGTTGGTAGAGCATGTGACTCTTGATCTCTGGGTCAAGAGTTCAAGACCCACATTGGACACAGAGTCTACTTTTAAAAAGTGGGGGCAGCTGCCAGAGTGGCTTAGTTGGCCAAGCGTCTGACTTCAGCTCATGTCATGATCCCATAGTTCATGAGTTCGAGCCCTGCATCAGGCTGTGCACTGACAGTGAGGAACCTGCTTGGGATTCTCTTTCAAAATAAATAAAAATAAAACTTAATAGTAGAAGGTCCTCTGATGTTACTTCTGAAAAAAATCTTTCAAAGGCCTCCCATGGCTCTAGGGATGAAGACCACATTCTTTAAGTTCAGACTCGGCTTATCTGAGTCTCCCCTTGCCCTCTGCACTCTAGCCTCCCTGCCCTTTCAGTGCCTCCTTTCAAATGGCCTTGCATCCAGGGCCTCTGCTCTTGCTAGCCTGGCCTGGAGCCTGCCCTCCACACACCCTCCCCTGTCTACCAGTGGTGCCTAGTTACCACCTCTGTCTCTTTTCACAGAAATCATACTTCTCAAGGAAGCTTTCCTGATGCCCCAACTATACCAAACCCCTAATGTGGGTACTTGGAGCCTCCTTTCCTTTCCTTCATAACCCTTCTCACAGTTTTCCATGAAGGTTTGCATAATGCATGGATTCACTAGACTATAAGACCCCAAGGCTAGGGACTGAGCCTGCTTTCCTCCTTTTGTATCCCCTGGACCTAGCAAGGATAGGCACTCAATAAATACAAATATAAAAGTTGAGGGAGAGGAGATAGACATGGGGTACATGGGGTAAAGTACATGGGGTAAAGAATGATTAGGTGTGACTGGAATGCAGGCTTTGGTGAGATAGAGCTGGAAAGCCCAGCTGTTGTCAGAATGGGAAGCATGCAGATACCAGACTAAAGAATTCAAGTTTTTTTGTGAATCCAGGGATGTCAGCTAAGCTTCCTGAACAGGACCACAGTTATATGATCAGTTCAGTGGAGAATAAATGGGATGACCTAGTACATTCTAAAAGCCTTTGACAATAAGTTTGAATTGATATTGGCTATGGAACAAGGAATTTGGGGGGGAGGGTGGATTATATTTTCTGTGTGCTATGTCCATTGAGTCTTAGGTATTACTGCTGTAAGTAACACTGGAAGACTTTCCACTCAGTGGTCCTAGTGCTTCATACATTAGCTCATCAGGATGAAAAGAGCTGTGATAATAGGCAGCAGAGCATTTCTGCATCCTTTTCCAGCTAGGAATCCAATATTTTTTTGATTCAATTTTTTTTTTAAATAGATATTTACTGAAGTGAGCAAGGATTTGTAGCTGTTTGGAGCCTGAGTGGCAGATGAAACCAGCTTGGAGACTTCTTGGAGCACAAGTATGAGTTCCACCCCAGAGGCTGCTGCAGGGTGCCCAGGCTGCACACTGACCACCTCCACACTTGCAGAGCTGAGGGGATCGCAGGTAAGAGGTCCCTAATCACTGCGTGATTAGGCTTGTGAGAGAACATACTCTGACCAGAGGTATGGCCTTGGTGGAGGTTTCAGCTTCGAAAGCCAGGCCGGGATTACTCAGTTGCTCCTCCCTCCACCTCCTGAGGGACGCTGAGTTGTATTTAAGCAGTCCCACATCGCTACCTGTAACTGTGTATGCCAGAGTAACTCAGCCATGCCTCTACCTAAGCTATAAAGAACTAATTAACCACATTTAATAGCCCATAATTTGTTATTTCTGTATTCTATTCCCAAGGTTCCCTCCTAAGTTATTACCCAGGAAGAAACATAAAACTGCACATAAAACTGCATATTTCATGGAAACGAAGTGAGCTCTTTTTTTTATCTCCCTATGATTTAAATCAGTGGGTCTTCCTAGTTGGAAATGAGGTTCATTCCACAGATGGGAAAGGATGCCACTCCCTGTTTCCCATCATTATGATGCGGACATATAGACAGGACTGGCTACATGATCTGTGGGACCAGGTACAAAATGATGTGGGCCCCTCATTAAATTCGGTAGGAATTTCAGGACTGTAACGGAAGATGGTTAAAGCAGGGGCAGGGCCCTTCTGAGGATGGGGAGGCAGAGGCTGCTCACACAGAGTAGGTTGAGTGCTGGGGGGTGGGGGTGGGCCTCTGCCAGAAGAAGCTCAGCCACAAGAGCAACTCCTTCCCGACAGAACCTCAGTAGAGAAGAAGTGTCAGGAAAGAGCAGGTAAAAGCACACGGCAGCCAGAGGGCCACTTCTGTGAGAGTAAGTGGTGTGGCCAAGGACAGCATTCTCTTGGTCATGATCTGCTTGGGGTTTGGATGTCAGTCATGATCTGCTTGGGGTTTGGATGTCAGAGGGACCAAGGATCAGAAAAGAATCAGGGTGCCTTAGGACATCAGAAGATATCGACAGACAACACTGGGATTGAGGGGGCATGAAGAGGGTGAGTTTCTAGGCATGGAATTCTCCCTGTTTTCATTGAATCAACCAAAATTTTTTTAACTGAAATGAAATGTATCAAATTTAGATGAATGATTCCTTCCCTCTAAACTTGCTTCTCCCTTTTCTCCTCTTGGTAAATGATCTGCCTGGGTAGATCACTGGTCACCCAATCAAGGCAGAAACAAAGATTCGTCTTTGATTCCTCCTTTATCTCAACACTACTCACTGAGTCCCGTCAATTCTACTTGCATTGTCCCTCTTGAGCCCACACATCCACTTTTCTCCATATCCACTAACGCCATCATCTTTTCTGGCCATGACTATGGCAACAGCCTTTTAACTGGATTGGCTTTTGAATCCTGCTGACTAGAGCTTAAGTCCTCATTCTGCCACATATTAACTAGGTGACCTTGGATAGGGCTCTTCAGCTTTATGAGCCTCTGCTTTCTCATCTGAAAAATGGGGATAATACCTATTTTAAAGGGTTGTTGTCAAAACTAGATGAAATGATGGAAGTGGCTTAGCACAAAGGATGTGTGAATCAGCATCTTCCCTCTGTTTCTCTCCTCATCCTTCAGGCCTTAGTTTAAACATTACTCCCTTAAAGCCCCCTCTCCTGACATGCTGCAGACTCAGTGCAGGTTCCCAGCAGTGCAAACTGCTCTGCAACATTCAGCACACTTATCTGTCTTCTTTCAACAGTCCTTTCCATCAGGACAAGGATCCTGGTTTTTTCTGCCACATGATGCTCTTCATCTACCTTGCTAGCACTGCTCACCTTGCCATGTCATTCCCATGCAGACCTTCCCTGCCATATTCAGTGGGCAGCCTCAGCCAGGATCAGTGCCCCACCTGCCTCAGTGGCTCCTGCCCTGCTGCACCTGATAGGCAGTCTTGACCAGGACTGGTGCCCCACCCCCATAAAGTGGCTACAACCCTGCCCCACCCAGTGGGTAGCCTCAGCCAGACCAGCACCCCTCCAAAGCAGCTCCTGCTGGAGGTGGAAGGGCAACACCACTCACCAGTACACTCACAACAATTGCAGCCAGCCACACTGGAGGCTAGTCCTGCACACCAGCATAACCTGCAGTAGCCACAGCTGGGCATCGCAGCCCAGCCCAGCCCTGCCTATTAACACACTTGCAATCATAACAGCCCAGCCACTACAGAAGGGCACATGCAGCCGACACAGCACAGCTTCGTAATGCCTGGTTCTAGTAACTAGGGGGTTTGCACTTCTGGGCCCCACAGACAACTTCTACATAAGGCCACTCTTTTAAGACCAAGAAATGTAGTTGATTTACCTAATACATAGAAACAAACACAGAGAATCAGGCAAAATACAGGGATATGTTCCAAATGAAAGAACAAAACAAAACTTCAGAAAAAGAACTAAATGAAGATAAGCAGTCTACCTGATAGAGTTCAAAGCAGTGGTCATAAAGATACTCATTGAACTTGGGAGAAGAATGGATGAACACAGTGAGAACTTCAATGAAGAGAAAATATTTTTAAAAAATCAGAGCTGAAGAATGTGATAACTGAGGGGTGCCTGGGTGGCTCCGTCAGTTGAGCATCCAATGTCAGTTCAGGTCATGATCTCATGGTTTGTGATTTCAAGCCCTGCTTTGGATCCTCTGTCCCCCTTGCTCTTTGCCCCTCCCCTGCTTGCACTCTTTCTGTCTCAAAAATAAACATTAAAAAAATTTTTTTTTAAATATGATAACAGAAGTGAAAAGAGGGAATCTTAGATAATGCAGAAGAACGGATTGGCAATATGGAAGATAGGGTAGTAGAAATCATCCAAGTTCAACAGCCAAAAGAAAAAAGACTTAAAAAATGAGGCTAATTTAAGGGACCAAAGAGACAACATCAAGCATAACAACATTCACATTATAGGGGTCCCAGAAGAGAGGGAAAGGGGCAAGAACATTTATTTGAAAAAATAATAGCTAAAAACTTCCCTAACCTGAGGAAAGAAACAGATATCCAGGTCCAGGAAGCACAGAGCTGTGAACCCAAAGAAGATGAACCCACAGAGGTTTACAACAAGACAAGTAATGATTAAAATTTCCAAAACTAAAGATACAGATTGAATCTTAACAGCAGCAAGAGGAAAGCAACTAGTTATATACAAAGGAATACCCAAAAGACTATCAGCTGATTTTTCAGCACAAATTCTGCAGGCTAGAAGGGAGTAACCAGATATATTCAAAAGTGCTAAAAGGGGGCACCTGGATGACTCAGTTGGTTAAGCCTCTGACTTCGGCTTAGGTCATGATCTCCTGGCTCATGAATTTGAGCCCTGCGTCAGGTTCTCTGCTGTCAACACAGAGCACACTTTGTATCCTCTGTCCCCCTCTCTCTACCCACACCCCCTGCTCGCTCTCTCTCAAAAACAAAAAAAATTACAAATATTTGGGGGAGAGGGGCAGTGCCTGAGTGGCTTAGTCAGTTAAGCATCCAACTTTGGCTCAGGTCATGATCTCACAATTCTTGAGTTCGAGCCCCGCATTGGGCCCTGTGCTGACAGCTCAGAGCCTGGAGCCTGCTTCAGATTCTGTGTCTCCCTCTCTCTGCCCCTGACCTCGCTCATGCTCACTCTTTCTTTCTCTCTCTCTCTCAAAAATGAATAAACATTTTTTTAAAATCTTAAAAAAAAAAAAAAAAAAACCCAAAGCCTATCTATATGCTGCCTATCTGAGACTCATTTCAAACCTAAAGACACAAACTGAAAATGAAGGGATAGAAAACTACAAAATAGGCTTTAAATCAAAGACTGTAAGAAAAGACAAAGAAGGGCTTTACATAATGATAAGGGGATCAATTCAGCAAGAGGATATAACAATTGTAAATACCAATGCACCCAACCTAGGAGCGCCTAAATATATAAGGCAAATATTAAGACATAAAGGGAGAAATTGATGGTAAATACAATAATGGGGGACTTTGACACCCGACATACCTCAATAGATAACTCAGACAGAAAATCAGTAAGGCCCAGAAAGGCATAGATGGAGTAGGTAGGAGGGACTCTCAGGACAGGGAGAGCTACAGAAATGCAGAACAAGGCTAAGGGTACCATGGAGGAAAGGATGCCAGAAGACTCCTTTGAAGTTTGTTCCTACTCAGAGGAGTGTACTTCCCCTCTAAGGGCAAGAGTTCTGCCTGCCCAAGGCCATGGTCAGGAGTTTTATAGGCATGGGCTCCACTCCTCCACCTGTCAGACATGCTGCCTGACCCCACTTCTCTGCTCTCCATGGGGTACAGGGCCAGCTCTGCATGCATAGAGGGACGGCCAGGCAAGGCAGCGTATGGCAAAATACTGCCTTAGGGGCAGGGGAGACACCACAAACTGGCCAGGGAGTCGCCTCTGCTGCCTCTTCTTTTCCAGGATAGGCATACATTTGGAGGTTTGTGTTTGGGAAATTCAGGAATCACCCACTGCACATCCAGACACCAGCCTGAATGCAGGGAAGGCGGCCAGAGCCCTGAAGGCGAGGGGCCAGCCAGCACTACTTGACCACTCACCCAGCCCTCACCTGTCGTGGGAGTGAGGTTGTCCATCTCTGAAAGACTCCCAGAAGCCCAGGGAAGAGTTCCCACCCTAGCCAGAAATCCTGTCCCTGGCAACACTCCAAACCATAGTGGCTGAATATGAAGTGTTTCGTGTTGAGGACCCCCTGGCTGGAGATGGCCAGGAGTCTCTACCACCTGTGGAAACACCTGACATATTTCTCTCCTCTCTCTGGTTTGGCAGAGGAGACATGCCATTGCCTTGGAGCAGGGCAGTCTGCATGGAAAACAAACAGGATTCCTGCCTCCTCCAACTTTGGACTACACTGGAAAGCTGGTAAGGTGTGGAGAGTCAGTCAGAGTAGACGTTCAATGCGAGCTGCAGGGCAGCTACAATTTGTAAGACATGATCTGTTTCCTCACAGAACAACAGCCTTGTGGGTTGATTGAACAAACATCCCACAGATGAGAAATTAAAGCAGGGTAGGGTGGTCAAGGCCACTCTCTAAATAAGCAATTAAGGGGGCTACAACACAGGTCTCACCATCCCCGGATCAGGGCAGCCTAGGGCTGCACACACACAGACACTAAGCTCTAGCTTCTTCAGGCTAAGAGTTGTCTCGACCCCTGAGTTGTCGGTGTCTGCTGCCAGTGATCTTAAATGCAGATTTGTCTTTGTGCTAGAGGTAGAAGTCTTAGAGTTGAGTGAGGGAGCTCCTCCTCAGAAATTTAGTAAATTTTAGTGAGTAGCTAATTCCTTCTTGCAACATGTACTCCTTTGTGCATAATGTAATACAGTTCTGGGTTTTGGAAATACATAGTCCTGGTGTAATAGTACTAGTACTTTAAAGGTCCCTTTGGAATTGCTCCTAAGCCTTCTTTACTCTGATTTAGGCCTTTTATCTTGCACATGGCCTCTTACCGTTCTTCCCACTTCATCCTCCTAGCTCTCACTCCCAGCTGGCCCTAAGGAGAGACTGGGTAGGGCAGTAGTTGGGAGTGTGGCCTCTGGAGGCAGAGGGCCCAGTCTCAAACCATAGTTCTGCTGCTTATTTGTTGTGTGACTTTGGGCCAGGGCCTTCACAATGCTGGCTCGTTTGCCTTACTTTCTAATGAGGATATAATAGTACTGACTTCACCAAGTTGATAGAATTACATGTGTCCATCCAAGTACTTAAACAGTGACTGACCCATAATAAAACCTTAACTATTTTCATTTTGTTCAGTTCTCTGTTCAGAAACCTCAAATAGTTATAGAATGGAGACCAGTGTTTAACCTGAAATAGACTTTCTTGGCCTATTTAAATGGTATTTCCTCACTTATTAATCCATGCACTCCAGCTCACTCAGTTCCCCAAACCTGCCCTCCTGTCTTGGCTCCTGCTGACCCAATATTGCCATCAGTTGAAATCACTGCTGCCCCTCAAGGGCAGGCTCTCTGGTCAGACATGTCGATGGGCTTTTTTCCTCCTTTGAGCCATATTTAAGTAGTCAATATCCAGCTTCCTCCAGTTGTAGAGGAAATCAAAAGTCCTCAGACGTGAAAAATATTCTCCAAACAACTGACCATTTAAAAAATTACTTTCCATTTAGACATTGTTAAATCACAAAAATTCAACTGAGTAACTTTAAAGATCAAATTGGCATGATTCAATGACTCATGAGTTAGGCAGCATCCCATCCAGCAATAGAAAGGAGCTCTGAAGGGCCATACAAAATGCAAAGTTTTTAAAAGGCAGAAATGGGGGTGGGGAAAGGGGAATTATTAGTGAAGAATGCATTGTTCCAGGAAGGTAGCCTATCTAACAGGAACGGAAGGGGTCTATCAAGTGGTTTATCTCACTAGTGCCGACTAGGTACCATGATGACTGGTTAAAGGTTATACCTCAGGAGTTGAAGGTGCAGTTGGGTTAGTTATTAAGCTGTGATTTGCTAACATGGGGCTTAGCACAAGTGACTCCACTTGGGGCCAGTTGTCTCTTTTTAAACATCTCTCTGCTTAACACCCTCCACCCAGCATAGTCCATCTCTCCCATCTCGTGCTTAGGATTGTAAGGGGTCAGAAACTTCTGACACTAATACAACACAATGGTGCTGAAGTACGATTTAAGTTTTAAAGCCTAGAATTTCATAAAGTTACAAAGGTATTGATGGAAACTGCTCAAAGATTGCAGTCATTGGCAGATGAGGATCTGAGAGGCCCATTAACACATGAAGAGCTTCATGGAACCAATTAGGTACTTCATGGGTATGGCTAGAGGATCAGAGAGCTAACAGATTAAGAGAGGCCTTAAGGAAAACTGAGGAGGCCCTTGACTAACTTTTCAAAACTGACTGCCCTGTGGGAATGGTGTCTGTTTTATTATGCAGTCATATAAAGTTTAGGAAGGAAATATACATAAAATGATTCTAAGAATTAGCCCGTAATTGCAATTGCACTTTGTTAAGAGATACTAGTTTTAGTAGTTTCGTTTTGCAGTTAGTTCCAATCAAACCTTTTTCACTATTTATATATGCAACTCTGGTCTCCACTTTAAGTAGGTTGACTCAAAGGGGATTTTTCAGTTCTTTTTGGATAATAAGCACCTTTTAACTTATTTTTATCTGCCTTATCTTCCCTAACAGACGGCACACTCCTAGGGCAAACAGTGCTGAGACAAACAGAAATGCCATGTCATCATCTCATGGGACAGTGGGGGTGGATATGTGTGAGTCACCAGTGAAGCCTGTGCAGACCCATAACCCTCAATTATTTGTTAAATGAAGGAGTCCTGGTGTATCCAGAGCTGTTGAAAGCAAAGACCCTCAGTGAGGGTCCCCAGCAATGAGGGGTGACTAGATGACCTCAGATCCCAGGCTGTTGCCCTCAGGTCCATCCAGGTTTTTCAGGCATTGGCCGTGATCTCCAAAAATCTGGAGTGCTTGCAGGACAGGACTGGGTGGAGGACACAAGAATGACAAGGATGATCAAGGATGCTCAGGTAAGGAGAGGCAGAGGCCCCAGCTGGCCTCCTCCCCTCAAGCTGTTAAAGCGGCTCTCGGTGCTCTGGTTCATTCCTGCTTGGTATGGTTCAGAATTTTTTAAGAGTGAGCTTCATAACCAGACTGAATGATGGAGCTTTTCCCAGTCCAAGGGAGGGTGTCTGGAAAGAGGTTAACCTCCTCCTTGGGAGTGGAGGAGGGAAGGACAGATTGGCACCAATGTTCACCCCAGCTCCAGGCACTGACTGCTCTGTAAGGAACCACCAAACCTAGCAGTGGAAAAGAGCAAGGTCAGGTGCTGCAAGGCCTTTCCGTTCAGCCCTCCTTTCACTGACCAGATTGGGTTAGCAGAGCCCTCAGGCCCGAGACAGTCCTGAAGTTAATGCCTCAGAACTGCATGGGGATGGGTGGAGGGCAGTGTACATGTGAGGCATGGCCTTGAACACATCTCTGGTGGGAACACCTGATGTGCTAGCAGTTTCTTCAAGCTCCTGGGAACATGGCCTTTGCTGCATCCCTGGCAGACTCATAGGGAGCTGTGGTTAATAAAGTGTCTCCATTTTAAATACCTTGATTTGTAAGTCTCCAAGGAAGCATGCATGAAAGGAGGGCAGAGAACTGTACCTCAGGAATACCAATATTTAGGAAGCAGGGAGAGGACTGTCAGGAAAAGCCCCTGAAGGCCAATTGAAGAGGTGTAAGAGTCAGCAGAAGGTTTATTAAGGTTACCCTGTTGTAAAGTGCTTTGAGAAGGAATGCTTTGGGGCAGGGTCTGGGGTGTATGGCTAGTACTTGGGGACATCTGAGAACAGTGTTAGAGGGGCAATAGGAGCTTCTGAGCTGGTTGATCAAGTCAGATGAAAAATCATATCCTTGAGGTGCCAAAGGAGGGAGGTCACGTCCCAAAGGCTGACAGGGAGGGACCTCAAGAGTGGGAGCTGCCCCCAGTCAAGAATGTATGCTAGTGGGTACCACCTTCTGGGTGACTTGAAAGAACCTGCAGTTCTAGGGACTGACCTTCCAAATGGCAACAAAGTACAACAGGGGAACCATTTACAACTAACACTCATCTATTTTAACTTGCGTGACAAAGCCTTAATATGTTCGGCTACCTTGGGCTCCATTAGCATTGGAGATGGCAGGGAGGATCATATGAATGCAAGGTCTTCACTTCCTTTTCCAACCACAGACTCTAGGATCTTCATGGTGGCTCTCTTGCTAGATAGAGCACACAGCCTGGGCCCAGGCCTCTGCCTCAGACATCTACGCTACAGAGGTAAGGGCCACCTGGCTCTGCCTCCCCTGTTCCTCAGCCTGGAGAGTGGGTCTATATCTTGCAGTTCGGTGTGTAATCTGGCACCTCAGCAAAGTGAGGCCACCTCAGTCTCCACAGGGCACAGGAGTTCTTAGCTGCCACCTCCTCAAACCCAACAAGCAGTTTCTTTCTGACCCCCTTTCATTGCTTTTATATAATTTTAAAGCATCAGTACACCTGCAGACCCGCCTCCATTAAAAAAATTTTAATCCTTTAATAAAGTACATACATGAACTTAAGTCTTTGAGTAGTGATACATTTGTAATTTATTGTAAAACTCAGATCAGAATGCTTCAAAGTCAAAATTTTATCTCTGTAAGGTGGAGGACATGAGGTGGGGCCAACTGTCTTCTAGTTTTAAGATATGGTAAAATAGAATGTCTGCCAGCTGCCAAAAGCCAGAGACAGAAATGCCATCTCATCTCATGAACAGTGGGGAGGGGAACATTTACTTAACACCCACCTTCAACCTCCTCTTCTGGCAAGTGCTCTGCTCTAGATGAGGAAATGCTCAGTTCCTCACCCACCCACCGGCGTCTCAGCTGGTGCTGCGGGCCTGGGATTCCAAACCCAGGTTCTCTCCACCAAACTAGTGGTTTTGAAACTGGCTCTTGTGGCTGTGCTTCAGGGGATCCCTGAAAACACTTCAAAGATCATATTAAATATTAAAAATCATCTCTAATATGTACACCCAACGATAAAACACATTAGCTTAGACTGCCTGAGACCTCACAATAAGGTGTCTGTAGCTGCCTCTGTGTAGGCTTCTCCTAGGTCAGCGATGCAGAGGGTGCTAGCCTGGTACCTGGATCACCATGCCCAGCTGCAACTCAATGCTAGTGGCTCTCACTGTAGAATAACTTGAGTGCTTATTTATAATCGTTGGGTGTTTCTTACTAATCTATGGAGGATAAGGATTGAAAGCAGGTATTGAATATTCTCCCCTATTAATCCTTTTTTTCAAGCATCTACTTCACTTTTGTCAATAACCAGAGATTGCAGGCAAGCTGTGACTATTACCATTTGCAGCCACTTACCTATTTACAGTAAGGATTTTTTTCCTGTATCCTACAAAGTCAGAAATAAATTGGAGGCTGAGACCGTTCACAACTAACCCATTTGCAGTAGTAAAAAGGCACCCCTCCTCCATCCCACTAATTTAAGACAATGTCACTACTTAGTTCAGGCTACTGTTATATATTTGGAAGGTTAAAAACAAAAGCAATGATTATAATACCAAAACCTTTTAATTTTGGTTAGGAGGGAGTAGAAGGCTCCCAGTTTTAAGCCTTTTGGTATCAACTACTAAGCTCTTCTGTGAGATTTTTGGCTTGGCTAGCTCAAAGATAAGCAGGTTAAAATAGCTATCTAAGGCTGTCTTCTGGAAGCCCAAGAGCACTGGAAGGTGGTGGAGGTGGAGTCAGGCAAGGTTTCCTATTCAGATTTTGTTGTTAATTCATTGACAACCTTCAGTCTTTACCA
This sequence comes from Panthera onca, assembly GCF_046562875.1. Lineage (NCBI taxonomy): Eukaryota > Metazoa > Chordata > Mammalia > Carnivora > Felidae > Panthera > Panthera onca. The sequence continues at coordinate 21,846,829 of NC_138350.1, forward strand.
CTCCCTGAGGGTCACTTTCCCTCAATGAAAAAACCAGGACTTTGAATTAAATCGATCACTTTCAGACTTTTATTTTAAGCACCAAAACCTTTCTTCAAATCATATCTTACTTGTAAGTCTAATACTTGAATGGGCCTGGGGGCTCCCTCCCCACAAAACAGTGCAAAAACCACAAAACTACATGATCTATAAGGCCCCTTCCACCTGTAAATGTCAGGATTTCAAGTCCCTTACCTCCAAAACACAAACGCTGACCCCTGCTGTCCCTTCCTGGCCAGGCCCCTCCCTCCTCTCCTGGACCAACTAAGGGGCCTAGTTGACTCATCCCCAGCACCTAATACACTGGTCATAGCACTGACTAGAGAACCACAGTGGCAGCCGGAATCCAGGGGCTGAACAACCGTTTGTGGGTGAAAATGACAAATTTATTTCGTTTACATGGTCACTGAGGCTACAGCAAAATCAACAGTTACAATAGGCAAGCACTACTGTCTGCAGCAACACACAGCACATTTCTTAAACAGCATCCGAGCCTCACAGGTTACGTTTGCATAAAAAAAAAAAGATGTATGAACCAATCAGGAAGCAGTTAAAGGCCCATTTTAAATGCCAATGCAAAACAAATTTCACTGGAAATACAATTAAATGCAACTGCCAGGAGCACTGTAAGAAAAGGTGACCCAAATTGGGCGGGAGAGAAAAGACGGAAGTGGTAAATAAAATACAATAGCAAAAACCTTGTGATTCCTGTTGGGGGCTGGGAGGGTCCTTCCCCTCATGCCTCTGAACGTGGGCCTAGCTTAGAAGAGGCCTGTTCCACCGGGGAGGCAGCTGGTACCTGTGCAAAATGTGCAGATGGTGAACTGCATACAGAGGAGAGGAACAAAGTGTCAGTGTGGTTATGTGCTGGAGACAGCGGACCTTGTGTTTTAAGAATCAAAGGCTTAAAAAAAATAAAAAAAAAAAAAAAAAAAAAAGAATCAAAGGCTTAGGAGGGTCACCTCTTACAGCTAGAAGCGTCTCAAACATTCTAGGCCGGCCCTCACGATACCTTGTCAGTAACCTCAACTTAGGACAAATGTTCTTAGAAAATGTGACTAGAAATTAAATCCTAGGATTCCTGCCATGTCACTCAAAACTGCAAACGGAGAGTCAGTCACTGCTCCACAACCTAGGGCTCATTTTCAACTGCTGTTAGCCTATCCTCACCAAATTCAATTGGATACAGGTGCAGCCCGTGGGTCAGATCACTTGAACGGGCACTAGCTAAATGAATTCCTGCAACAGCACCTTCAAATCCGCCCTCATGCTTAAAAGATCAGTAGAGGTCAGGGCTAGAGTTAACAACTTCAGCAAACACAGAATCTCCCAGCCTCATGCACAGCAGCTAAAGTCTATCGGCCATTTCAATAGCCTGTAATCTTATTCTAGGGTGTACCCTCGATTCCCATTTCAGCATTTTTTAATAGCTGGATATTCTTTAACAGGTCTTCTGGCACCATTTTGTTCATTGTCTGTCAAATCTGCCACAGCTTTTTAAGTCTTAGAATATACTTTGCTAACATAGAAATGAATAGTGAACATAATAGCAAAGTAAAGAAAAATTTTTCTGTACATCCTCACTAGAAAATCCCAGTGGATTAAGGCAGCCCTATCATCTTTTGGACTGAGATTAAGGCCAGAGTCTGGAAAGAAGGGGAAAACTGAGAAAATGCCAGGATAAGAAAGTTCGGAGGAGGACATCCTGGCAGCTCAAGATCACTGTTTAGTCCCCCATTGCTTCACACCAAATTCCTCCATGTGGGGGCCTCAGAAAGCCAGCCTTGCCCTTGGAAAACCACCTCTGTCAGCACCTGGCCATCTCCCACGTCACTTCCTTGCCTGAGATGCACACTGTGCAGGTCTTCTCAGCACGCTGACTCTTCATCCTCCCACCCCCAGCAGCTCCACATCTATGGGCCCCTGACAGCCTTGCTAGGTTCTGCTAGTGTTTTAACTGGCAGAGGGCTGAACCCTTAGAGATTAGAAACAGGAGCTGTGTGTGGACAGACATTGGCTAGGACACACTCATTTTTACAGTCTGAATATGGCCCTCCCGATAGCAGCTGAAGTGGCACCTTCTCCTTCCAGAGAGCAGGCTAATTCTCAAACACCCGCTGGATGACACTCTCAGCTTTCAGACTAGTATCATTTGAGCTGTTTATATACTTCGTGTTCATGTACTTTAGGCAGAGAATACATCCAGAAAGTGACCCTGGAAAGCCTGCCCCAGAGTGGAGGCCCTCAGGGAGGCCCAGAGCTGGGCACTAATCATACCCACCTTCCCTAGGGAGGAACTGCTTACTGTAGCTCTCCCACAGACCTGTGGGATGGGAAGAATGCCCCGTGGTGATGCAGGAGAAAGAAAATCCACCTCTGTGAAGAGCAAGAACTAGTCAAGAAGGGACTAGATGCTAGGGTCTTGCTTGGCGGGTTGCAGATCTAAAGAGAAGTTCAGCCCTCTCTACGGAGGGAGGAAGGGGACCTACAGTAGGCACATAATCCAATCACATCCGTTTCAGCTTCTGCCCCCCAAGGGCTCTCTGCTCTCCCATATGCTCTCATCCAAGAACAGACAGAAGTATTTCCAGCCACCTCCCCCTGCCCCAAGTCTTCCACACTCCACTGCATGCAGGGCTCTGTGCTTAACCACTGCTGCAGGTGCAGCTGGTGCTCCCCGGGTGTGGTGGGGTTAAGGAGCCAGAGCACAGGCTGCCCTGCGATCCATCAATCATCAGCAGTGACAGCGGGGGGAGGGGCGCACGTGGGGAGAAGAGCCTAGAGACCAGAGGTAGTTTTATTTACTATTGATGCTCACTTCTCCAGATGAGAAAGAACCCCTGGTGTTAAGATGCCCAACTGCTTTGCCTTCTTAGTTTTGGAGATGTTAGGGACAAAACCATCAAGGAAATGCATTTCAGTGCATGGGCATTGTGCTGCGGCTCCTTCCAAAGGTCCAGAGTAGAACAGAAACCTGTAGTTTTCCTTCGCCAAAGTTCAGTTTCCCGGCAGCACCTCCGATTGCTGCTGTTTAAGAAGGAAAAGGGATGAAGAGGGAATAAATCACAGGGCAAAGAATTGGAACGTGTTAGCAAATGCTACCATGCGGAACACTAAACTTTATTCACTTTATTTATATATTTAACAGTTCTAAAGTATTTACTTCTTGCTTTGACAAAAAAATGAAAAATATAGGAGCGCTGACTGACTCCTCTTTAGGAGAAAAGGGTTATATGTACAGCTACGGAGAGTTACGGTTCCTCCTTTACATACAAAGAAAAATATTAATAAAAAAGTGCTTCATTGATCGAAAAGGGCTAAGAGCTGCAAGCATTTATTCACACTGTACATCAGACCCAAGAAACCCGTATCATAACCTCTTGGCACCTGTCACTAGAACTGCACAATCTCAATTAGACTGACTTCTCCCTACCTGCAAGGCCAGACCACACAGAGTGCGGAGAAGAACTACACCCTGTTTCACTGAATTCAAACTCCGAGCGAGCAACCTGCTGCAACTGGGAAGTCAGGGACGTGCTCAGATGCTCTTGGCTTTGCCTGGACTGACAGCTCCAAGGAAGGCTCTGGGCCACGTCTTAACCACACAGAGGCACACACAGGAGCCACCTTCCTGAGACAACTTCCCTTGGCCAGGGAATTGCTTCCAGAGGGTAAAAGAGTTCCCTGGCCTCACCCCCACCCACTCACCACAATCCGCCATTACCACTTAGCAGCTTTTAGCAGAGCCAAGCATGGCCCCTCCCTTGAGAGGGAGGGCAGGCACAAAACATGGATGCCAAGATTACAAAGCACAAACCTATAAACTCCTCTCCACCCTTCCCCACACTCACCTCTACCACAAATATTCTTGATTTAAGGCTCTTTTTGGACCACATCAAAGCTTACTGAGGAAAGGTACCCCAAATCTCCTACAGGCTGTGTCACTTCTCTAAAGAACCCTGCAGAGTCACCAAGTGGCCCCTCACTGCTGGCCAGCAGCACAGGAACAGGGCAGGGGGACTGCTAGGGCCTTCCCACTGCCCCAGGAAGGGAAGGAGAAGGAAGGCTGATTGTATGGGACATACTCCCTTTTCCAGATGCTTGCACTCTGAAAAGCTGATTCTACCCCTTAAGGAGGAGATCCATGATTTGTTTGGTTTGGGAATGGGAAATTTTTGGAACCCTGAGTCTGGATTTCCCTGTGCTGGTCAAGGAAAAGAGATTGTTTTGGGGGACCAGGCCCCGGCAGGGGCTTCTAGGTGCACCCGGGCTCAGGGAAGGCTTTGGCCTTGGCCATGGCAGCAGGACCACTGCACTCTGGCCAGTCTGTACTCCTATGCCTGAGGGTGGGAAGCACTACACAGCCTGGCTGAGGGAGGCATACTCATGACAGCGAAGGGAACCCTAAACCATCTGGGTCGAGTTAAAAACAGAATCCCATGAGAGAGAGAACAATGCTGGCCACCCCGATTCCCAGGCCCTCTCGCTTGCCTCAGGACAACAAACACCTTCCTTCCCCAAAGCGAGGCTCAGAAGGGTTACGTTTTATTATGTGCCCCTCCCTCCAAATGCCAATCCCATTTATCTGTGAGGTGGAACTGGCCCGGCTCCTGTGAGGAGGCAGAGGGCACTTGGGACAGTCTGTTAGGAAGATGCTTCAGCCTCCTCAGCAGCACAGGTTTTTCCAATCAGCTCTGATGTGACAATGGCACAAGGAATGGTCACAAACAACAGCCCCAGCTTTCTTCCCCACTAGCTCAGGCCTCCACTCCTGACTCTGACCAGCCTCTCTCCGTCCTGAGGAACCAAGCCAACCCTCAGCATCATGGGACAACAGGTGGCTCAACAGTCACAGAGGGCTGGCAACCTCTGGTCTTCCATTTAAAAAAAAAAAAAAATTTTTTTTTTTTTTTTTTTTTTTTTTTTTTTTAAGACAACCAGCAGACTTTCTTTCTTGGAAGCAGAGGAAGGATGGAAAAGGGAGAGGGAAAAAAACAAAACAGGAAATAAAAATCAATCTACAGTCCAGTGGTACATCCCAAATTTCTGTCACTCTGCACAGGTGGTTTCATGCCCCCATTCCAAAGTGCACGGGCCTCTCGGTCTGCCCAGGCTGTGGGCCTGTCAGAGGAACAGCAGCTTGGCCTCTGCCCGCCCCAGGTCACTGAGCTTCAGTTTGAAGTGGCAGCAATGGGCTTATCCAGTTCAAGGTCAATGCTGGAGCTTGTGGGATGTAGGCTGCTATAGCAAGACTTGCACACTCGACTGGGTTCAAAGAGCTGCTGGCTGGGAACTGGAACCTTCTGATTACAACAACTGGAGCAGAACACATTCCCACAATTCCTTGAGATGAGAAGAAGAAACAAAACAATGTTAGTTTCAGTAGCAGATATGGTGTAGGGAAACCAACTTCAGAAGACAGGACTTTGTTGTACGTCCTTCGGATGTGCTAGAGACTCCTCCAACAATGAACTGTTCATTTGTCTAGCCCAGGAACAAGCCAAGCAGAGAGGGGGGGATCCCTACCTAGCATAGTCGCACACCACTGTGACTTTAGGGCCAAGGACAGTTGGCTGCCTCACCATTATGGCTCAAGATTACCAGGTGCACAGGAAGATGTTCAAGAGAGATCCATGAGAACAAAAGGGCCCAGGGCAGGAGTAGCTGCTAGCTCACTGGGTAAGTTCTGGCCCAGAAAACCCACTTGGCCACACCCACCTGGGCAATGGCCTTTGTGTAACTTGTGGTCACAGAGAGGCCAGAGTCCAATGGAACTACCTCCGAGCCCCTCAGAGGAGACAAACTACCAAGCCCAGCCGGGGAGTGAGGAGCCTTGCCCAACGGGCTACTCCTCCAGAGGCTCGGAGGCAGAGTCATGGAGAATAGACTATTGTCACCAAGGACTGCCCTGCTGCCAGCATGCAAAGCCAGAAGACAAGCAACCAGTGACGCATGCTCAGGGTGAAAGGACAAGAGCACAGATGAACACACGTGCACAAACACCCCCCTTATTAGATAGGTGTCAGTCAATTATGGCTCACTCCCCTGCCTCCGTGCATCTCCAGGGAATATCAGAGCTCCACCCAAAGGCCTGACTGTACCCAGGCCCCTCTCTCCTCCTCCACTTGAAAGCCCAGCTCTGATGTGCCTGTGCAGCACAGGTGCACATCCAAACAGCTACCCTTCACAGCTAAGAGGAAAGGGACTGGCAGAGGATGAGTTTCTGCCCACCTTACAACCCCACTCTGCTAGGAACTTAAGTACAAATCAATCTCAATAAAACCAAGAACGGGAGACTTCAAGGAGCCTTAAGTCGCCCACCAAAGACTTGGGGAAAACAGCTGAAGGGAAATCCTCCTCCTCCTCGGCCAGCATCACTCACTACCTTTTCATTTATGCTCCTCAGAATGCAAACCCACTGCTGGATTAAGGACCACCTGGACACAGAGGAGAAAATACTAAATACCCTTTGCAGACCAAAAACAAACAAACAAAAAACCACAAAAGGAGAAGGCTATACATGGGGCAATGGAAGGACAGAGAACCAAAACAAACACACACAACTTCATCTTCTAGAACACAGTAAGCACTCACGTTTCTGAAAAACATGAGTCAGCAAGAACCTGTGGTTACACAAAAAAACTACCTAAATCTATTTCTGAACATCTACATTTATTTATCATACCTGTTGGAGTTCATCCTGACATGAATTTCATCAGTTAAGCTTTTCTATCTGGTTTCTTTCAGGGGATCCTAACAGACCCTAAGTGGAACCTCCCACTAAAGCCTTCCATGCTAAAACAGTTCTCTGGGAAGACCACCTCTGTTCAGTCTCACTCTCTTTTTAAAAAGCAAGCAGCAATGCTGTCTGACTTGGAGGTCATGAAGCATCATTCTAGCATTCCACTCAATGACTAACCCAAAGGAAATAGCTCTGAAAGCCCAACTGGCTACTCCACAAGACCAGCCCCAGCTGAGGCACTGCTTCTCAGTCACAAGCAAGATGGCTCGGTTGACCTGTGTGGGCAAAAAGAGAGTGCATGACTGCAGCCTGACTTGGCCCTCATAGTCTCCTCAGTCAGCTGCTTTGGATTCCCCCCAATCCCACCTGTCTGCCTGCACTCCCAGCCCCCGGCTTTATCCCAATGAGTGCAGAGAGGGGGAAATGGCAGTGTTAGTGTGGAGAAGTTATTGTAGATGTGTAGACATCACAGACAGGTTGTTGTAAATGCTCACCACGTTTGATCAACACGTTCAGTGTCCCTGCAAGGAGGGGAAAGAGAGCTCAGAGAAGCCAACCAAAGTCATTCGGGCTTGGGGCACAGGGTGGGGAGATACACAGTCCTAGAAGCATCATTTCTAGACAAAGAAGTGGTTCCATTTTCTACCTGGGTTCACTTATGTGGGTGAACTATGTCAGGATTCAGATAAACATCCTATCCCAAGAACACTGAACATCCTCCAGTCAGCTACCACCCCAGTTGGGGCAAAACATCCCTAGCAACTAACTACCCCAACCAAGAAGAAAGAAAGAAAGTCAGGAGCCTTAAGGATTGAACACTGTGTCCTCAGCTGTCCCCACTAGTCCCCACAGCTAGGTCTCATCACTACTGGCACAAGGAAAACAAGTTTGGGGTCAGGGAGCAAGGTAAGGAGTAGGCAAATGAAGTTCCCTGCCCACAGCAGGAAAACTGTTTTTGCCAATAGCAGCCATGTTGAATAGGAAGAAATTGTATTCTAGGAATAAGAAATGGTAGTTTGGGTGGTGGCTGTTGCTCTGCTAATCCAGGAAGCAAAGCAAAAGGGGACATCATTTGCACATTTCAAAATTTTATCATGATCACTCTGAACTGGAAATAAGACCCCAAATGCAAACACCAATCTCAGAGGCACAAAAGATGAGCTGGCGTCCTGTAGACCCCAGGGTCTGCCTCAGATGAACACTGCCAGCCAGATCCCTGCACCTCTCCAAGCTGCAGGCACTGAGGGCCAAAATGTAGCCTCCACACCCTGGCCCACCCACCACACCCCCCAACGGCACCTGCAGTGGTGCTTCCTGCTGGCGAGCCAGAAGGCGCTGTCGCACGCGTAGCAGTGGGCGGCCAGGTGGTCAGGGAGCCAACGGGTCATCTGTAAAACAGATGGGGCCAGGTTAGTGACGGGAGATGGGCCATCCAGCTGGAGCCGGCAAGAGCCATGCTGGGGGCAGCAAGAGTCACAAGAACCATACTGGCTCTGGTGGCACCAGCCCAGCAGGTCTGATGTCAGCAGTACAAGAAAGGCGTCCAAATCGTTTCCCTAGAGGGGACTCCAAACTCCCCTGAGATAAAGTATCAGGCAGCAGCAAACACCCTGGGTCACTATGAGAGCTGGCAAGGCTCCAGTCCACAGAGGCAATGAGAGAGGACCACCTTGCTGAGTCTCCCTGGCTCAGAAATTCTAGGCTTGATGGAGATTCACAGGCGCTGAGATTCACAGAGGCTCAAGGCTAAGCGTGCTATGAGGTCGTTCCTTGGCCAGGGGCATGGGACAGGGATAGGGGTGGAGAAAAACCATAAAACAGTTGCATGGACGGCACTCAGAACAGGGGCTGAGCCTGTACCTCCGTGTCCTGTTTATCCACCTGCTCCCAGCTGGCTTCAGAGAAAATCTCTGTGCTGCAGCGAGACAAACAGTTCTGATCCAGATTGCTTTCCGAGTCGGGGATTGAAGTCTGTTGGCAAACAAACACAGCTGAACAGAATGAACCTGGCTCCTCCCAGAAGAAGAAAGGGCTTGGAAAAGAAGGGAGCACCGGGGACTTCGGGTGGGCCTGAGTGTTAGGGCTGCCAGATCTGTGGTGCATCAGCCACCAAGAAATGGGTTGAGCAGGTGCAGAGAGACAGGCCTGAACTCAGGTGGAAGACAGATACACAGATCTAAGGCTGTGTGCAGTGACTCTGCAGTGCACAGATGGGCCCTGGGTTCCAGGAAGAAGTGACCAGGATGGAGTGTGAACTCTGTGAGCTGCTCCAATGAGTCTGTTAATCCAACCCTGCCACTTACATCTACGTGTTGAAACTGAGTGCTTTGGGCATGTCCTCCTTTCTCTGAAGGACTCTTTGGGAAAATGAGAAATCATCATTAGTATGAAGGAAAAACGGAGAAGTCTGTTTAAACTGAAAGTCATTGGATGAGCCCGCCTTTAATGTACGCTGACTGCTTCAGAGCCAGGCTCACGCATGTATGTGAACACAAGTCAGACCCAGCAAGTAAGGAGAGCACCTCCCTGAGAACCTCCCCTCACAGAGCCCCACTTCCAGTCACCAGGCCTCATCAGTGCTAACTCCTGGACAGTGCCAACACCAATACTTCTCCCCATTTCTACTTGCCATCCATCACCTGCCAGAAGGCAGGTAGAAATATTTGTTAAACGAAACCTTCACAGCTACAGCCCATGTCTGGGGTGGGGGCGTGGTTTGGGGGGAGGCTCCCAGTTTACTAGCTACTGGGGTGTTTAGAACAGGCACTACAATTTGACAGGAATATCTGCCATTGCCATACTAACGTCATCCTACCCAAGAGTTCGTGTCCTTTCTTACAACATGATCCTCTCTCCAAAGAGATCTGACCAACCACATAGTGCTAACTCTCTTATTCTGTCTAAACAGGACACCCGTGGAAAGTTAAGAAAGGCGGGAAAGAACAGGCAGACTGCCGTTCACATGGCTGAGGCTGATCTCCAGCCTCTCAAAAGGACTACTCTGCACCTTTCCAATTCTTTAGGAAATCTGTACTAATCACCAGGCACCAGGCACAAAGAGCACCCAGCCTCCGTGTGCCCTCTCCTTGGGCAGCTATGGAGGTACCATGGTCTACTCACCACTTCATCCCCAAAGTCCCCATTGAAGCGCAGGGAGCTGGTCAGGTACTGGCTCTCCAGGCGACTCCTCAGCTCCTGCACCTGTTTCTTCAAGGTCTCCACTTCCTGCTGGTGGCCTGACTCAATCTGACGCAGGCGCTGTTGGATAGTGTCCGTATACACAGGCATGCCATCGTCGTCCAGGTGGCTGCGGGAAGGCTGGTCAGGGCTGCCCGTTGTAGACGGCCTCCCCGAGTGGCCGTGCAGCCACTTGTGGTGCAAGTTCCTCGAGTGTAAGTGGGCAGAGCTGCAGCTTGTGGCAGACAACTGGCGGCTCAGTGAGTCCTTGCTCCTACCAGCCTCCCCATTGGTGCAGTGCCCATTGGGGGTGGGGTGCTTCTGCAGGGTGCTAAGCCCTGGGGGCTGCTCTAAAGCCTTATTTTCGGTCTCCAGGGCACCATTGCACACAAGCCCCTCTTTACATTCGGCTAAAGGCAAGGCACAAGGAGAACATGTGGGGCTATGGGTGCTGCCAGGGGAAGTCCTATGTACCACAGATCCCACTTGGGGCCTCTCAGCTAGGCTCCTCTCTGAAGACTGCGGCTCCGTGGCTTGAGGAAGTATGTCCTTGCCACTGAACCAGCCACTGTTTACCAGGCAAGGTCTATGATGGCCTTCGGGCCCACTTTCTGACTTGACTTGACCTTCCATTAACATGTCCATTGAACTGTCCGTGTTTGGTCCTGTGGCCTCAAATGGGACTTGGGAGGGTAGCAGAGAACTTGACTGTGAGGTACCATAGCCAACTTTTACATCTACTGGGATTGGAAGAAATGCTTCCTCCCTATCTTCTGTGATAGCTCCTATTCGAGGCTGTTCCACAGGGACCTCGTGGGTACATTCTCCCCTGGGAGACTCCTGGAGAGAACAGGGGAGAATGCTGAGCCCACCCTGCTGCTCAGGAATACCCTGTGAGAACAGAGAAAGGCTAGTGCCTGGATGGTTTGTCAGAGCAGCATCATCCAGTTCTGGTTCTTGAGGAAGAATAATGGTTGAGCCCTCTAGGGTCTTCCCCCTGATTTCCTTTCCTAAGAGAGCCTCCTCTTCGACCTCCCGCATCTCAATGCTCCCTCTATGGGCAGGCTCCTCTATCCCACTCTCCTCTTTGGTGGCCTCTTGCAAAATGTTCTCCATCTGCCCCTCGGCCACTCCAGCTGCAACAGATAGCTCTGCGCCGCCCAGCACTTTGGTTGGCTTCCCCAGGTTGTCAGGATCGAGAGGCTCCTCCCCAGGACCAGCCAGGCTGCTCAATTCCAGTGAGCGGCGATGCTCCTGCCACTTCTCATTCAGGCTCGGGTCACTGCTGCGCCGGTTGGCTAGAGGCACTGTGTTGTCACAGGCTGTGGTCAGATTGTCAAATGATCTAGTCTTTGGTAACCTAAACAAAAGGAGGTTGAGGGAAATGAGAATCTGAGGCTGTTCAGAGGAAGTAGGAGACAATCGGACAGTTGTTTCATAACTGGGTTTGTTGCAGCTACTTAAGAAGCTACAGCATCTCTAAAGTGAGGCTCAGACTGCTAGAAAGGCAAAGTTCCTTAGATGGGCCCTTCTTCTAGTTTGCAAGTTTCCTCTCAGCCTCCCACCCCATGCTCCTACATACAAACTAACAGCAAATGCAACTTAAAAAAAAAAGCTTGGGGCACCTGGGTGGCTTAGATGGTTGGGCATCTGACTTCAGCTCAGGTCGTGATCTCACGGTTCATGGGTTTGAGCCCCGTGTTGGGCTCTGTGCTGACAGCTCAGAGCTTGGAGCCTGCTTCAGATTCTGTGTCTCCCTCTCTCTCTGCCCCTCCCCCACTCACACTCTGTCTCTCTCAAAAATAAAACATTAAAAAAAATTTTTTTAATAAATAAAAAGTTCACAATATTGCCATGTTTCTCAACAGAGCGAGCAAAGGAAAGTAAGCATTGCTGATTTTCTACTATTACAATATTTTAAATTATTTTATTACTTGACAGTCTGAATCCAATAAAGTGATTTCTCATGTGGCAAAGCCAAACTTGCCATCATCTGACATTTGCCTTTCAAGCCCAAGAAGATAAAATCATGGCAGAAAGGCAGGAGCATAGAGCAGTGGCTGCAACTCAAGCCAGAAGGTCACAAGGAACCCAAAGGATCTGCTCCAACACTGAGAAACTGCTTGGTGCATGCAACAGTACAATGTAGTGACAGGGCCCTTCAAGGAAATGAGGCTCTTATGGCCTTGTAGCCTGAAACCCTATACCTTCCCTGAGAAAACCTCAGAAATCTAAGAGAGATGTGTGGAGTCAGACAATGTCATGATCTCTGACCATGCCTTGGATGTGTCCCAACACAGAAATAACACCCACGCAGGACGTGAGGTCTTGGCATCAACCCTGGGCTCACCGGCTCAGAGGCGGATCATCAGGGCTGGTGCCAGGGGCTGGATATGGTGCACAGCTGTCGTCCACAGGCGTGGACGGGGATGGGCAGGGCAGGTACACTGCACTCCACAGCATCAGGTTACGCACGTGACATACAGGGTATAGCACCTGAGGAGAGAGCAGTGGGGATACAGGTTTAAACAACTCCTAACAAGTCTTTAGAAATGAGGGTCAAAAAGAGTCACCAAGCCAGAACACCCAACAGGTCTTGCCTTGTACCATCTGCGTTTCTTGCCTCTTGTGGGCATGAAAATCTAAAAGGATTTTTAGAAATGTATTTCTTATAAATGATTTCTTAGGATTCCCTTTACTGAATGAATGACTCTTATATTGGCTCAATTCGTCCCCTCATCCAGTAAGTTATTCCACTGGATGATGACTGTGTTTCCTGGCACAAAAATGTGGCTTCAGAAGACACTGTCAAACCTGTTTTATAGGATCACTTAAACTAATCATGTGAAAAGAAGGGAATTTTCTTCCTGTATTGTTACTTTCCCAGCAGGCACAGTTGAAGGGAAGAGAGAAGCAGGTAGCTTAAATCTTTTGATTGTTTAAATGTAGTGAGAAGCATATTAACAATCCAGCAAAGCAATATGACCTCTGATTAGCCTCCTTTTGACTTCTTTAGAATTTAAGATGCATTCTGACAAAAGGAACATTACCATGTATCAACACAGATGTGCAAGCCTCCTTTCCTCTGCTTAACAGAAGGTGTTCCTTTAAGGAACAAAGTCTTAAAGAGCCTGCCAGTTTTCCATGTGAGCAGAAAATCACACACACACATGCTAATGTCATACACGTTTTTCTGCTGAGACAGGAGCTGCAGTGGATATCCAGTGGATGACACTGGAAGGATGCTGGGGGCCTCTTGGCAGCTCCTTCTGAGCTATGAGGGGTGTCCAGGGGTCAACTTAAGCGCCTCTTCCACTTGTTAGACAGAACATGCTAGGAGTAAGGTAAGCTCTGACAGAGGTGCCAGAAAAGATTTGTGTCTAGAGTGACAAAGTAGAGATGTGTATTAAATCAAACCAGAAGCAGGTCAGAGCTGCACCAGGAAACAAGCCTTTATAGGGACAGATGGAAAAAAGTGGAACCAACCAACCCAAAGACAACAGTGATGCCTTTGAGAAAACAGTCACTACTGAAAAAGGCTCCCACATGTCACCATCCCCAAATTCCTTCTTCTGATCAGAGAAGAAGGGCTGAAGGATACATACGGCTTCGGACTGAGAGGAATACAGTAGGTTTTTGAAAGCCTTGTTGCCTGCCCGAAGCAGCGACCACACGGAACATGTCCGCTCCTGAGTATGCTTTTCCCCTCTCTCCTTGGCATTGTTGCACAGGAATGTTCCAAATAGGCAGGAATAGGTATGTTGCACCAGTTTCACCTGTAGGAGTCCAGAATCAAGCAATAGGGTGCGCAGTCTTTGGAGGAAGGTTAGCCCTGCTGAGCCACCCTTCCCCCACACCCCTGAGAACTCAGAATTCATACTCGTTAAGGGTGGGGAAATCACATTAAGCCACACAAGAGCTGCCTTTTCACACCCCCAATCCCAGAGCGCCAACCCCAACCACCACCAATCCTGAGTCAAAAGAAACAAAGACAGATCGTCGGCACACCCATTCCTTTTGGACTTCCTGTCAACCTGGAAGTTCTAAGTTAACAGCCACACTCAAGAGCAACAGAGCATATAAATTGGGTACAGGAGCAAGTCAGTGTGCAATCCAAGGCTGAACTGAAAACTGAAAAACCCCAAACAACTTTTCACTCAACAGGTCATTAATGACATTTCTGTGGGTCCTGGACAGCAACTATCCTGCCCTCATGGAGCTGGTTCTAGTTGTGGGGAAGGGGTGACCAATGCTGTGGACCACAGTAAGGCAGGGTAAGCAGGACAGGACACATGCAGGGCAGCAGGGGAAGGAAGTGAAAGAGCAAGTGGGTATCTGAGGGGGAAATGCTCCCGGCAGAGGCAATAGCCAGCACGTCTTGAGGTGAGTGTGTGTTTGCAATTTCCAAGGAACAGGAGGCCAGTGTGACCGAAGGATACTGCACAAGGAAGGGAATGGTAAGAAATGAATGCAGACAAGAAACCGCTAGTATTGCTCTGCAGGCCACTTTAAGAACTGTGACTAAATAACTGTGCCCTAAATAAATGGAAGGACTGAGTTGCCACTTGGTTAGGTGGAAGACCTCTTGGAAGATCAGATTTGGGGGTGGAGAGATATGGAAATCAAGAATCAAGCTTTGAACAGGAAAAGTCTGAAATACCATTAGGACATCTACATGGAGATACTGAGCAGTCATAGTTGGATATGTGAGTCTGGAGTTAGTGGAGAGATCTAAGCTGAAGACATTATTATAAACGTGGGAATCATGGAGAGTAATTACAGGTATCGGACTGGATGAAATCCCCCAAGAGGCAATAAGATACAGAAGTACCTTGGAGGCTAAGCCCTGGAGCATTCCAACATTCAGCAATGGGGAGATAAGGAAGAACAGGAGACAGACCAGCTAGTGAGGCAGGGAAGAAATGAGGGACAGTATGTGCTGGGAATCAACTGAAGAAAGGGTTTCAAGACTGGTGTGATTACACAGTACCAAACAGTAAAACGAAGACAGTCTAAGATACAAACTGCCAGTTATAAAACAAGTCATGGAGATGTAATGCACAGCATGGTGACCACAGGTAGTAATACTCTATTGCATATTTGAAAGTTGCTAAGGGAGATCTTGAAAGTTCTCATCATAAGAAAAAAATGTGTGTGGTGATTGATGTTAACTACTTATTGTGATCATTTTACAATATATAAATACTGAATTATGTTGTATACCTGAAATTAATACTATGTTATATTGTCCATTATACCTCAGTTAAAAAAAATGTTCTTCGCAAGATGAAACTGAGAGCTGATTAATGGATTAATATGAAGGTCACAGCTCTGGTAAACTGGTGGGGTGAACACCTGACTAGAGCGGGTTTAAGAGGAAATAGGAAAAAAGGAAAAAAAGAATTTGAGACAGTAAGTGCAGAAGACTTGAGGAGCTCTACCATGAAGAAATGAAATACAGAAAATGAGACAAATAGCTGGCAAGAGATGCAAGGCTGAGAAAGGGTTTTGAGGAGATGGGAGGCACTAGGCTATGTTTATGTATTAATGGCAACAATGTAGTAGAGAGGGAAAGGCTGGCACCATGCAGCCGAGCAGAAGACAGGCAGTGGGAGTTGGGAGGGAAGAGCTGGAACAGGGCAAGGGCAGGGAGTTCTCTGTCAAAGGAGGGGGGCAGGAAGTATGGAACACATGCAGGGGGGTTGGCAGATGGACTGGAGGGAGCAGAGGATATGCCATTCTTTTTCTTTTCTTTAAGATTTTAGCTTTAAGTAATCTCTACACTCAAGGCGGGACTCAAACTTACAACCCCAAGATCAAGAGTCATGCTCCACCGAGCCAGCCTAGCACCCCTATTATTTCTAACTACTTAGGACTTCTATCATCTATTTCTTTCCCTTCACCTGCCCTATCATCTGTTTTTTAAAAAAAAATTTTTAATCTTTATTTTTGAGAGAGAGACACAGTGTGAGTAGGGGAGCAGCAGAGAGAGAGGGAGACGCAGAATCTGAAGCAGGCTCCAGGCTCTGAGCTGTCAGCACAGAGCCTGAACCCACGAACCATGAGATCATGACCTGAGCCAAAGTCAGACGCTCAACCAACTGAGCCACCCAGGCGCCCCAAACTCCATCATCTATTTTAAAAGCTAGGTTTAGGGGTGAGTGGGTGGTTCAGTCGGCTGAGTGTCCAACTTCAAGCTCAGGTCATGGTCTTGCAGTTTGTGGGTTGGTGCCCCACATCAGGCTCTGCACTGATGGTGTGAGGCCTGCTTGGGATTCTTTCTCTCTCTCTCCCCTTCTCTGCCTCTGCCCCACTTGCATGCTTTCTCTCAAAATAAATAATAAACTTTAAAAAATAAAACCTAAGTTTAAAATGATACAGAGACTTGGGGCACCTGGGTGGCTCAGTCAATTATGTGTCTGACTTTGGCTCATGTCATGATCTAAGGTTTGTGAGTTCGAGTCTTGCATCAGGTCAGGCTCTGGGCTGAGAGCTCAGAGCCTGGAGCCTGCTTTGGATTCTATATCTCTCTTTTTCTCTGTCTCTCCCCTGCCTGTGCCATGTGTGTGTGTGTGTGTGTGTGTGTGTGTGTGTATGTGTGTGTATATGTGTGTGTGTGTGTGTGTGTGTGTGTGTCTCAAAAATGAATAAACATTTTTTAAAATTTTTAAAAAAACAACACAGACTTTATGCAGACCTAACACACTTGGATTCACTGAATAAACCCATACATTATTTTTAATTAAAAATAAGAGAATGGCTCCTTATTAAATTCTAAAAAGGATGTATCGTTTTATGTAAAAACTAGCTAACATTTGCATTGACATCCCCATTTTAGACAGTCCCCAAAATGAAGAATCACAAGCCCAAACTCACAAGGAATGCTTCATTGAACTCAAAAGAGCAAGGAAATTGCCTCTGAAGCTGATGAACGCAGTCAAGCCACTGGAGAAACACCGGGCAGCGTTCGTTCAGATCATCTGAGTTCTCCCCATGACCACACCGGTCAGCAAACTTGTGTCCAAAATCCAGCCACTCCATCTCCACAAGGACCTGGAAACCCTGCAGGGAGAGACCATTTGTGCTTGTCTGTCGAGCCTGTGACAGTCCCAAGCCTGTCAGGATTAAGAGCAGCAATCCCTTTTAACAAGCTCCCAGTAAGGCCAACAGAAACACCTAACCCAGCCCCACGGCCATAAGCTCCATGGGACACAGGCTTAGGGCAATTTTCCACTTCCCTCTACTCCATTCCATAATCATCAAAAGGGTACTAAGCATTTATCTGAGCCTTTCTTGAGTCTATACTTTTTAGCCTCTTTCATTCACTATACAAAAGCCACATTTTTTTCTAATTTTTTAGTTCTGTATTTTGTGTTATACTTACAAAGAAAGTATTGTTTCTAAAATCTTTCCCCATTCCAGATTTACATCTATTTTAGGACACCTTTATGGTTTTTCTTACATCTTTAACCCAACATGTGGTTCTTTCAGAGTAGGGCTTTCTTCACAGAACACTGTAGTGATATCTGGACCCATTATTACCATAATAAGCATGCCAAGATTCTTTTACAGAAGCCCCATTTTCCGGGGGTAGCCAAAACTTTTCCAAGTAGAGTGCAAAGGAAAACACATCTGTATTCTCAATACCTTGTTATCCACAATCTGCTCCATTTTATAAAATGGCACAAGAATGATGGCAGGCACCACCATAAGTTAGCTCAAGGTAAAGGATGAAAGATTTAAAAACAAATTTCATTTTCTTTAGACTTAACCACCAAGACCAAAACTGACCATAAAACCCTCCAAGGTTTCCCCCACTTGTACTGAAGTACCAAATCCTACTCTTTGGATGCACCCACCTCTATGGTTCGGTAATAAGGATCCAGCAAGAGCTTAGCCAATGCCACAATCTGGGGAGTGCGGTCCCAGCCATCTGAGCAATGTGCTAGTACTGGCCGCTGATCACGATCCACAGCGTGCACTACCAGAAGTGCTGACTTCAGAAGCACAGACAGGTGATGGAGCCATTTTGTGCCTTCAAGAGCTGAGAGCCAACTATAAAAATAAAAACAGAAGGGGATAAGGAAGGGTGCCTGGGTGGCTCAGTCAGTTGAGCAACGGACTCCTGATTTCAGCTCAGGTCACAATCCCAGCTTCATGGAATCAAGCCCCATATCAGGGCTCCATGCTGAATGTGCCACCTACTTAAGATTCTCTTGCTCTCCCTCTGCCCCTCCCCCCATGCATGCTTGCTCTCTTTCAAAAAAAAAAAAAAAAAAAGGGAGGATGAGGAAATCCTGATTTGTATGATTTACTGCATCATGCCAAATAGCCATGAAATTAAGAAGCAATTCCCAAGGATTTTTCCCTCCAAACAAAACACTGCCAAAATAAAACAACCTCCGTCTTTACAAAGCATGTACAAAGATGAGGCCTAAGCTCTACTATGCAATAGAGGGCAGCTTCAGAAACAGGACAATAGGAATTTTTTCCAGAAATCTTATGGCTAACTTATGACAATTAACATTTAATATTTTTCAGTCCATGGTAGTTATATAACTCAGTACAGGAAGAGTAGTTCTGGAGTCTTCTCCTGAAGGAAATGCAGCTATTCAGACATTATAAAACAGTAAGTACTTATATTTAATGATCAGCAACTATACCCAACAAGTTCTCAAAAACTTGTCATGTGTGTGTATACACACACATATATATACATACACAAAAAACACACATACAATACAAATGTGTCTATAAGGAGATGTAAGCCAGATGCCACATTTAAAAATAGCACAGACAACAGCACCTGCTCCCTACACCCTAACACCCACTAAAATCTTGAATTTCTATTGACTAAAACTGGGTTGGCCCATACTAATGACTTAAGATTCATACAAATTAGTACACTAATGGCTACATAGTATTACTGGACTTAATATAGACTGGATTCAGCAGGGATCTAGAAGAACCTTCTTTCGAAAACACCTTCAAGAGATACCTGATCCTAAGAATTACTGCTTGGGAGTAATCACAAACTTTTTTTTTTTTTTTTTTTAACTATATTGATATTTTGTTCCTCGTGCATGTCATGAATTCCACTCCTTACATCCCCACCCCCCAAAAGCTCTAATTTCTCCAAAATGTGATCAGATTTGTAGTTAAGACAGCAGTCTAGCCCTTCAAACACTAAATCAAAGGAGGGAATAAATACTTCTGTCAGGGGGCTCTGAGAAGCCTTCTGCCAACACTAGGCAAGAACATGCCTACACTACACCCCACAATCAGCTAACCAGGGAGGTTCTGAGACACTCCACACTCCCTTGTTCAATTCCCAGACTGGAGCAGAAACACACAATGCCCTAGCCCTCCACAGCCTCCAACAAGGGTGGAGAGGCTTGCTTATAGCTGATCCCACCACTGCCAGGGCTTCTTTTTACCCACAAGGGAGGCTTCAGTACTGCCTTATGATTTGCTGCCAAAAAACAGGCAAAGCATTACCTTTTTCCTTAATAAAATCCCCAGACATTCCTTTTGACCAGGTATGGGCCAATTACATCTTTCTGACTCTGAGTTTAAAAAATAGCTTTTAAATAAAGAATTTTAAAATACAGATAGTTGAGATGAGGTAGTGTTGATTCTATCCCTTTCATTTTATAAATAGGAAAACTGATACCCACAGTAACTTAGCCATTTGGCCAAAGTCACAGAGTCAATTAGTGGCAGATCTTGTGAGTCCTCAACCAGGCTCTTTCAGTGCCCCACCTTTGGAGATGAGAGTACTGCTAGCCGGGTTCTGTAAATGTGTAGCAGATACAAGCTGCTAATCCCCAAAGCAGAGCAGCAAACTCATTCCTTTGCTCAGGCTTTTCCCCAAGGACAACTGCTTCACCCTCTGGGCTTTTTCCAACTGTGATGAATTTAATCATTTGCTACCAGGAGTTAGTACAAGTGGTTCAGGCAGCCATTTGGCTCAATAAATCAAGGAATTCTGCAAAACTTGACGTGATCAGGAGATCTACTGGACAGAACCCAGGGAAATAGCTATGGGCTCCAACACAAAGAGAAAATTCTGTCTTCTCTGCACCATTTTTGGCTTCCTGAAATAGTAAAACGAGGACTTTTAAATATTTATCTGTCCACATTTGTTTTACAGAGGATTCTTGCTAATTTATCTCGTATTCAATCAGTAATCAGTTCCCTTGAGAGGCGGGGGTGTTAATTCACCTATCTCACTGCAAATGCCAGCCATTCATTTTTAATAAGCAATAAAAATCTGGTAATGCTCTTAGTATATAAGAGGAGGTAGTTTAGGAATCAGAAGGAAATGTAAAAGGAACTCCCCTAACAGAAGGTTTAAAGACAGCTTAACCCTTTTTAGAATATGATGAATAAACTTTGACTCTTCAAAGTAAAACATCCCACCCAGCTTAAGGCAGGTAAGTGTCACTGCAAGATGTCAAAAACCAAAGAATTAAAAATGAGCCAAAAACAATGTAGAAGAGAAGGAAGAGGTCCCAGGAAAAAGAAGAAGGTAGTGCTTTTCTGAGGACTGAGATCTGTTCTGTGCTCCACATCTTTAAACCTTTCAAAGGGCTAGATGTTTCTCCAGCATCTCTTTTGTGTGCTTGTGCTAACACAGAAAGCAGAATGCCTACAGGGACTGAAAGTAAAACTGAAGTGTATCAAGAAACAGAAGAAAAGACACCTCTAAACTCACTTTTTGAAAAAAGCAACACAAAATTAAAGCTAAGGCCAAGGTCTTACTTTCCCGGATCAGGCATCTGTGTGCACAGCAACCGCAGAGACTGAAAACTCCTCCGGATTGAATGAATATTTGCCATCCCCATAAACACTACTTCACAGTTTGGGTAATACTCTGCAGAGAACAACAATAAAAAGAACAAAAATATGTTAAATTTAAAGCCCACATGGCCAAATTTAAAAGCAGCAAACTGGCTATAAAACAAACCCACTATAGCTGCTGACTAATGAAACGGAAATGTTTTGATGCCTATTAGTCCAGTCCTTTATGAGAGGAAACGGTGCTTGAATTTTAGCTGTTTTTGCAAAAAGGAAGATTTGTGAAGATATGGACATAAAACAAGTTTTTCTTTTTTTTTTTTTTTTTTTTTTTTTAAAGATCTACATCCTTCCATCTGACCCCAGGTTTACTTCTGGGGCCATTTCTAACTTGTAGCTCTGGAATTTCTTTGAAAAGAAGCTGGCAGAACAATGCGTTTTATGCAGTCAAATTTCACCTTGGTACAACTGCTTTTAACTTCCAGTTTAAATCACATCTGAATAAGGAGCTTGGTGCCACTACTTGCTCCATCAGCACACATCTGGCACTAAAGGGATCCCTTCCTGGAGAAAGCCAGCATTCAAATAGTAGGGATGCTACAGGTCAGGACGGAGGTGCTTTGCTAGAATTCAGTATTTGCTGCTTCAATTCCCACCTCAGGTTTTCTATGTAGAAGCCATGTGGGAGTTTCCTGTGAGGTCAGTAATGAGTAAACCCACTGTTAAAGGCAACAAAAAGCTTTCAGAAGGCTGAGAAATTGAGCCACTTAAAGAAGCAACTTGCAAACATGAACAGGCCTTACTTACTACAGGGGAGGACTTACTTTTTTTTAATTTATTTATTTTTAATCACTTAAAGGTTGGGAAAATAACCGATTATTTGGTTTCAATGCACCTCATCCTCTGTTTCTTCCCTGAAAATAAACTACAGCGTTAAGAATCCAAACAGTTCTGGCTCTCTCAAGACAGCTGAGGAACATGGTTTGCCATTCATTTCAAAATGAGAACTAAGACCCAACTGGGCATGAGCTGAGCTCACAAGAACAGAGTGTTATGGGATAGAGCACTGTACACCTCACCTGGGCATTCACAGCCTCCTCCTTTGGCTCGGTTTGCCACCGCTGCTGCATAGGAGCGTGCATCCAAGATCAAAAGCTTCTGCGGTTGGATGGCTAAACTTTCTGCTCCCGAAGCATTGGACAGAGAAGAATCTAGGAACATCAGGAGTGGGGATGAAAACTGAATGAACCCATCTCTCCCAGAATTGTACAAAATAAGAACCAAAAACACCTGTTATAATAACAGAACAAACAAAACCTCAATTAAGTGAAACCCACCTAACAAGAACGCTTGATATACAGGACTTCTTCCTATAACCTCCTTTATCTCATTTCTACATGTGTACTCCTTTAATGAAGGCTGGTGTCTCCTGCTATGGTCTGGAGACACTCCAGGTCCCCTATCACGTATATACTCCATTCTTGTCACAGTGACAAGAAAGACAACCAACACTCTAGTCCTAGTAAGCCAAGTCTTAAAGAGTCTTCTGGTTCTTTGTCAAGATGTGTGACTCCTCAAATAATCCTATCAATTAAAGCTTTGCCTGCTCTCTCCTATGAAACAGATTCTATGTCTTACAAGGAGAAGGCCATTTCAAGAAAAACTTCTCACAAGACACTATAAAAATTGCTGCCATTGGTCTAGGGAGCATCTTACCAAACTCCACATCGGAAAGGTCTCCTGCATTTGGAAAGTCTCGAGAACTGTTCCTAGTTGACAGCTTACTGCCACTTGATCGGGAATCAGAGGCACAAGCTTTGGCTACTGACTGCACCAGATGCTCATCATCAGCATTTCGCCAGCCCCACCAGCTGACCTCTGGCTGTCCACAGCGGGCAATGACAGCTCCGTTGCTCTGGTGCCTGCACAAGCAACAAGAAACAACAACTATACCCATCTCAGTGGTCCCATTCAGATGCTCTGTGCTCACACAAAAAGTAAGGTAGTAGATTTAAAATTTTTTTTTTTTAATGTTTATTTATTTTTGAGACAGAGAGAGACACAGCATGAACGGGGGAGGGGCAGAGAGAGAGGGAGACACAGAATCCGAAGCAGGCTCCAGGCTCTGAGCCATCAGCCCAGAGCCCGACGCGGGGCTCGAACTCGCGGACCGCGAGATCGTGACCTGAGCTGAAGTCGGACGCTTAACTGACTGAGCCACCCAGGCGCCCCGGTAGTAGATTTTAAATGCATTAATGAAGAGCGTGAATACAGATAAGTGAAAGTGATGTAAAGTTAGCTTCAAGTCATCTAAGGGCAGAAATCTTCTATAGCAACAGGAACAAACAACAAAACCTATCTGGATCTTTCTCAAATACTGTACTATTTTAGAAACCTTTGTAGAGTTACCAACAAAATAATAAACGTGTTCTCTTAGAAAAAAACAAATTAATATGCATAAAGTAAATGTTTGACTTAAAATTTATTTTTGGAAAATCAGGTAAGAAATAATCTACAAATACTACACTAATTCTGCTACTCAATAATGAAACACTAATCTCTCCTTTTTAATACTGCCCCTGAAAATCCTGGCATAACAGATGTTGAAACAGGAAAATTTGTTTTCACACCAACTTCTGAGGGCCCCACTGCAGCAACTGTGCACTTATGGTTGGCTTTGGAGATTCTTTTCAAAACAAGATCCCACCTTTGGGACTCAAACACTTACCTGACCCACAGTGGACTACTCTACAAAATCCCCTGAGATTTCATGACTCATAAACTGCTCTTATTACAGGCAGATAGCTCAGTGAGCTATACTCCAACAGATTCCTTCTTAAGAAGACCAGAAATCTTACTCAAAAGTCTACTTCAAGATGCTATTAAAACCCAGTATTTTCCTCGTTAGGAATTTAGGTGATTTTAGCAATTAAAAAGTTATAAAAGTAAGATTTGGCAATCAAAAGGTACAAAGTTCCAATAAATGCTATACCATGGATGAACCTGGAGTATGTTATGCTAAGTGAAAGAAGTTAGTCACAAAAGTTCACATATGGTATGATTCTGTTTATTAGAAGTGTCCAGAATAGGCAAATCTATAGTGGCAAAGTAGATTACTAGCAACCTGGGCTAGGGGGCTTGGGGAGGGAGGGAATAAAGAGTGACTACTAATGGATCTGGAGTTTCTTTCTGAGGTGGTAAAGGTGTACTAAAACTGACTGTAGTGATGGTTGCACAACTCTGTGAATACGCAAAAAAAAAAAAATCAAACTGAACGCATTAAAAGGGTGAACTGTATGTGACAATCTTAAAGTGGTTTTCAAAAAGTTATAAAAGTAATCCTTTGATTAGAAAACTAAGAAGAGTAATAAGTTAGTAAGCAAAAAAATTAAATGTCCCCCAATCCTATATCCTGGGGGGAACTATCAATTTCTTACCTCCCATTAAAATCTAAACACATACACATGCATGCACACACATAACACATATTTAACATACAGACGGATGTAAATAAAACATACTATTGAATCTATGTGACACCTTCAAGGAACAATGTAAGAAAGATTTTTGTTATTAATCCTAAAGCTCATGAACAGCCAATTAAATTTGGCAATGACCAAATTCCATTGGAACCATCAGTTTGCTTGTAGTTTTTAGATCCTCCCTCACAGAGAGAGACAAGGAAACAACTTGTATATTGCCAATATGCTCAACCGGCTCACCTGCTGAAAGGAGCCCAACTGGAAATAGAACCTCACTAATCCCTAAAATACCAACTAGCATATATAATAGGCACGGATAACAACTGAGCCGACTGATGCCAAACCTTCACAAAAGAGGCTGGCAGGGCCTTTCCTGAGCATCCTCTTTCTCTGCAATGCTTCCCAACAGTGCCCAAGAGGAACACAAGATGGCACTCTTCAGCTTGGATCTTGGGTTTTAAGGGTAATGGTACTTTACAGCTAGACTGCAACTGAGCTGTTGCACTAAGCAGTTTTCTGCAGTCTTCTAAAATGCTTCAGACCACATGATCAAGAACTAAAGCAATACAGCTAAAAATCACTAAAGAATATTTCTACCATTTTAACAAAAAATCAGGAAAAAGTATAAAAATTAAGATATCCAAATGGATGAGTCCCCTACTGAACACAGAGGCTTCAATTTTATATAGAAACACATACATATTTAAACTATCCCTAAGTTAGTGTTGGGCAAGCTCTCTAAATGACTAGAAATTTCTAATAACCACTATGCACGAAGAGGGGGAACTGTGATTTGCACTACAGATGGATGCCCTTTGCACCATCTCTGTCTTCAGTGATCAATCCAATTAAACACTCTCTCATCACAGTGGGGAAAAAACACAAATCAGGCGCTGGTTCAGCGTGGTGCTGTCAGGTAACTTCTGCTAGCAACCTCAGGAACCATTACTGCAGTCTATAGACAACTAAATTCCATAAATGTATGCTGGTTTCGGAAGTATCTTGCCACTTGGGCTGGCAAAGCAGAGAGTGGCAGAGTATCTCCAGAACATTATTCAACATACCCCTGACAAAGCTCCCCAATAATTTAACAACCTAGTTAGGGGCTCAGAGATACAAGACACATTTTCCAAAACAGAGGCTAGTTCCTAGAAGCCTGATTTTATGTAACTATACTAAGGAACTGTCATTTGTAATGCTTTGAGAGATTTTCTCAGAGAAATTGGAAATAAAAATTTCATTTATATATACTCTATGGTCTCTAGAAAGGATTGGGAAAAAAACCCTATGGTTTGTGCCCTCTAGAATAAATTTTAGAAGGTAAGAAAGGTTTCCCATGTTTATTCTAAAAAGTTTGTCTTTAATACGCACTTACAGGCCTCTCTACCAACAATTCACCTAAAGCCCGGTGACAGTTCTTCACCCTCATTCTCAAAGTCAACAAACCCTACAAATGCCAGGGCTGCTGATCTAACACAGCTGTTGGCCACAGAGCAGCAGCTGGCTGCTTTCCCTATTTGAGCTGGGCCCATCACTGATAAGATGCAAATCCTTTCAGCTCTCCCTGCTCTGTAATTCCTGTGTCATCCCTGCCACTTGAGTGATAGGTAAATTTGGTGACCTATTTTTCTAGGGGTGTTTGAAAACAACAGTGATGAAAATTGAGATTGAAAATTTAACAGATTCTACTGGGCCAGAAACAAATACTTCTTCATCTCTATTCAGGATGGCCATCATAATCTGCCATCAGTGGACTACATGAACAAGCTGGTTACCTCAGTGGAAATTCCACAAGGAGATAAATCCCTTCCTATACAAACTCAATATTTCAATGGAATGCCTCCTGGCATGAAAGAGTCTCTAACTAAGCCCCACTGGTTTGGCCAAAATTCAAGGAAAGCCCGAAAAGTCTGCAAACTGGGAAAATGAAATAGAGAATGTAAATACAACAAAGAGATGACATGTGAAACAGTTTCAAAATAAGAGGGAATGCTTTCTTAAAATCTTAACATGAGTCCTTGAGAACTGAGCTCCTCAATGAATTATAAAAGCAACCCCCAGGAATACAACCTACTCTGCTGAGAGAAGCCCAGTATATACAGATTCATTTAGGAGGCACAGGATACCTGTAAACTAAGAACATCACTCCCACTTTACTAATTAGGAACAGGCTGAGGCCAGTTAGGCAATTTATTTTAAGTGCCTTAGCAAGGAGTATTAGTGAAAAGACCTGAACTCCAAAAACTCTGCTCGTTCACACTACCATCCCCCTTCTAGACTTGCTCCCTTGGCTCTCAAGCCTTTCATCTCTGAGATCTTCTACCTGGCAAAGCCCTAGCCTTCCTCTTCAAATGCTCCCTCTTAAAACAGAACTCTTTCATGTGTTGAAGTTTCAACCACAAAGACTATCGCAAATGACTCAATTCTATACTCCCAATTCTCACTTTCTGGAACTCACCTCTCTCAATCCAAAAGCCAACATCTGAAGCTAAATGCTGAATATTAAGAATATTATCTTCCATAGAATGTCAGAAGTATATTTAAAATAGCAAGACAAGCCACTTTTCTATTAAAATTTTCTTATCAAATAAACCATCAGCAAGTGTGCTGGATGCAGTAAACACTGGTGTGTCACTGTAAGAGTGGATTTTACAATAAGGTAGCACAGAACTGCCTGGAAAGTTCTCTGAACCCTTGTCTCCCTTCCCAGGTTAGCAACAGCAGAGGCGGCACACCTCATGCAGTGGAGAGTAACACCAGACCAAGATGGGCCTGGCCAGGCTTACTTACCTGTAGACAACAGCAGGGATGCGCTTCCAGGACCTGAAGCTTGCTACACTCTCTAGTTCTTTATCAGTGATCCAGGCAGGCACTATGAGCTCCTGTGGATAGCTACCACATAGCCTAATGAGAAAGGTGAGAAAGAGGGAGTGGGGGAAGAAGACAGAGAGAAAGAAGGAGAAACACTAGGTGAACCAGAGTTAAGGATGTTGATTAAGCTACCCCACAACCAGTTGAAAAATAAGGAGCTTTACTTGAGTCTTGGCCTATTCAGCAGAATCAGTTGCCTTGAGTGTTTACTTATATATATATCATGTGACACTATCATGGCCTGTTCTACCTCCTGCTGCCTTTGAGAATCTGTTGATCTTAACATCAGTAATATATAAGGGGAGTTGACAGTTACTCCACTGTAACTTTCTGTTGTTTAAAAAAACAAATAGATAATTTTTAACCATACAAAGTAAATGCCCAATCTAACTACAGAAGGAAAGTCTATCACCTCTACCAGACTCTCACTCTTTCAGGCTTCTATCAAAGAGAAACATGTGAAGAAGGACAAGAGCCCACAACTTCAAGTTTCCAGAGACCTTACAGGATTATTAATGTATTCTTTGATGTGTCCTAATTATAGGTAACAGGGGCAGACATGGGTATGCAGAAACAGTACCACAGGACAGGCCACCTGCATACATAATCACAGCCCCACTGATCCAAGTTAGTAATGTGAATGAGCTGTTCATCACAATTTCTATAAAACATACTTCAGAATTATTCTCAGGGGGAAAAAAGCTCTGTTTTCATTAAGAAGCAGCCAGTAGCTTCATGCTAGTCAAGCTGGTGCCCTAAAAAGCAGTTATTCCTGATAGGTATTTCACTTACAGGACAATGTCCCTCTATGGGTACTTCAATATTCCTTTTCAGTAGTAAAGGCAAGAGGACTTTTAATCCAAATCCTAAAATATACAAATTCCTCCTTCTC
The DNA here is from genome assembly GCF_046562875.1 of Panthera onca. Lineage (NCBI taxonomy): Eukaryota > Metazoa > Chordata > Mammalia > Carnivora > Felidae > Panthera > Panthera onca. Next base: position 21,874,832 of record NC_138350.1, read on the forward strand.
CTGCACCACCACTCCCCTGCCCTAGCCTTATGCATTAAGGGAAAAGGCAGAGAACACAAAGTAGCTTAAGAATTGGGAGTTTTGATCATTCTGCACTAAATATCTCCTCCATCTTGTTCTCAATTTCCAGAAGATTAAATATCAGGAATTTAAAAGTCACTAAACCAACAGAATATCTATGACCAGGAGTAGCTCTACAAACTTAACACTTTCCCATAAACTCCTAAAAACAACCAGGACATGGTGACCATAGTTAACGTGCTAACCATGAGTTTTGTTCTTTTGTCTTATTTCTTTTGTCTTGTTTAAAACTTAAGACTAAATTTAGCTCTCCTTCTTTGTAGTAGGAAGAACTTTTCAATGTCCTAAAGACTGGTTCTGAGGTAGAAACAGTGGACTCAAAGACAAAAGTTGATTTTTAAAACCAACACTGAATAGGGATTTTGAAAACCAACTGGCTTTTGAACTCATTTTTTTCCCAACAAGCTTAGCTTAATTCAGTTTTCTGACTTCACCCAATATTCTGATCATTGTATTCCTTGTCCTGTAAGTATTACACTATCTAGTAGTCACCTCTTTAGCAAACACTAGCTGTTCACATGTAAATAAGCAGTTTCCAGCATAGGAAATATGAGTTACACATGAGCAAAGCCTGTGTAGGCTTTGTAGTCTCAGGCTCTCTGAGGCCTCTCCTCCAGTCTCCACCTCCATTCTCTGCTTTATCTTGTGATGGAGACCAGGCAAAGGTACGACAGACCTAAAGCTCCCATTTTTTTCATAACACCCCAAGGTTCTTAATTCCTTAGGCAAGGTCCATGTTAAAAGCTACATACAGTAATTAGCTGTAGTTTTTCCAATTAAAAATGAAATGCTCCGATGGCTACCCACAAACAGACCAGGAAAATAGCCATCATGATTTGAGACAACTCAAAAAACGGAAAGATTAATGCCTCCAACTGCTAGAGGCAATCCTAAGAGAATATTAATTTAAATCTCTTGAACAATCTTCTTTTGTTTTATAGAAATCTGGATCACCAAAATCATAGTAGTTAACTGCCCTCCCCCACACCAAAGTACTTACACCTTTTAAGGAAACAGGTAATGGGAAATATTTAATGATTATATTAATGATTAAATGATCAAAGCTATGAAGTTAGAAAGAATAGTACTTAACGTCTATTTCATAGAATCTGGAGTAAAATTTGTCATAAAAATTCCCTGCTGAGTGGTTTATCACCGCTTGTGAGATCACTGATTCTATCTCCAAAGTGAGGTCAATTGGTGATGAGAACAATGGAAACTGCTGGCCTACCCTTGAACACAATACTGCCCAGGAAATGCATGCACCAGGAAGAACAGAGGCCTGGAGGGGATGGAAAAGAAGTTTCCAGCTAGAATCCTATTAAGGATCACTTTTCCACTCCAGTGAGAGCAATGGGAACAGAAGGCTCAAGAAGTACTCTGAAGACCCTGCAGTGAGATGTAATAAATCTCTATTGAAAGAAAATGTCTAAGTTCACATGTTCTGCCACATGAGAATTGGGGTATCTGCAAAGGCACTGGCTATGAAACACAGTCCACAGGGTCCCATACAACTCACTTATACTTCTCATTGATATTGGAAATCCTCCAGGCGTTGTTCATATCAAAACCCATCCGCTCCACTTCGTTTTTAAATCTTGACGTTACATGCTCCCCTAGGGGCCAAGGACAGCAGAAAGAAATGAATACCATTTTGCAAAACAGGTAGAATAAAAGCATAGCTACCCTGCTAGTTATTATATAAAGAAAATATATATTAGTTTTAGTTTAAAACTACAGTTTTAGTTTTAAATATATTTAGTTTTAGTTTACAAATTCCCTACCAGGACAAGGCTGTATACAAAGGAATGAGGAAATTAAATTTTTTAATTGAAGTATAGCTAACATACAATTTACATTAGTTTCAGGTGTAAGACATAGTGCTTCAACAACTACGTACATTATGAAATGCTCACCGTAAGTACAGGTACCATCTTTCACCATACAAAGTTATTACAGTATTACTGACTGAACCCTATTCTGCTAGTGGAAGTTTATACCTCTTAATCCCCTTCACCTATTTTGCCCATCCCCTACACACCTCCCCTCTGGCAACCACCAGTTTGTTCTCGGTATTTATGAGTCTGTATCTGTTTTTTCGTTTGTTCATTTGTTTTTTAGATCCTACATATAAGTGAAATCATATGGTATTTGTCTATCTCTGTCTTATTTCACTTAGCATAATAACTTCTAGGTTCCTCCATGATGTCACAAATGCCAAATTTTCTTTCTTTTTTTTAATGGCCCATTATCCCTGTGTATGGAATATTACACACGTATACCACATCTTCTTTATCCATTCATCTACTGACAAATGCTTAGGCTGTTTCCACATCTTCAAATTTTGATCAAGAATCAGGTTATCTCAGGGCACCTGGGTGGCTCAGTTGGTTAGGTGTCAGACTTCACCTCAGGTCATAATCTCGCAGGTCAGGTGGGTTTGAGCCCCACATCGGGCTCTGTGCTGACCGCTCAGAGCCTGGAGCCTGCTTCAGATTCTGTGTCTCTCTCTTCCCCTCCTCTGTTCGTGCTCTGTCTCTCTCAAGAATAAACATTAAAAAAAAATTTTTTTTTTTTTTTTTTTTTTTTTTTTTAAAGAATTAGGTTATCTCATCTAATCATTACTACCTACTCTGAGTGGTTATCACTGAGTTCATTTTACACAGGATAAAACTGAGACTGAGAGAGGTTATTATGGCAAGTCTGTCTGGTCCCAAAACCCAGTCCTTGTCACTACACTGGCTACTTTCCTAGGTCCACACTCACAGTATACATAAAAAATAATACCAAGTTCATCAAGAATAGTAATATAGATCTACAACTCATCAGAAAGACTAAGGGCCAGATCTCAAAACTTAGGTTTTCTGGAGTTTAAGATAGTGCACATAATATAGTATTAGGTTAACACTCTCTCAACAGGGTCTACTAATCAAACATTAATATTTCTACAGTGAAATGCATGGATAATTCACACTAAATGAGATAAGTCAAGCTTCATTTCAGCTCAGACCAGGTCAAGCCACCAAATAAGATAAGAAAAATCTTTTTATTTTCAGAGCCTTATAGATTATAGAATTTTAGAGATCACAAAACTATAATAACTCCCAGTACCTAGGAATCTCAGGAAACACCATACTACTAACTAAAGTGCTGACCACCTGTAAGAACATTCACCCAAACAAGTATAACCTGCCCACATTTGCCCTAATGAAACTGGCTTTCTCTTCCTAAAGACAGTGAGCTACAAAGGCAGAAATGAACCTAACATAAAAGTCATTAAATCTGAAATAACCTTCTTCCTTGAAAACACACAGAGTCCTAGGGCAGTAAAACAAACAAAAAACGATTAAGCAGTATCTCTAATATGTAGTGTTATAGGTAGTAAAGTAAATGCTGGTAGGGGCTGGGAGAAACAACAATAACAAAAGCACAAAGCAGATTGCTTTGGTGATCAAAGTATAAAGCTTTGCTCTCCCTGGGAGTGGAGCTTCAGAACAGCAAACACCAATTACTTGAATGAAGGACAATTCTATAAAACTACTTCCTATTTAAACTGCTTTTCTTGAGTTTAAACTAGGTATTATACATTTCCTGAAGGAGAGCTATAAAAAGATGAGGTGCAGAGATGCAGGAAGAAATAATCAGCTGAATGCATCCCATTCTGGAAAAATTTTAGAAATGATGTGGGCTTTGAAACAGGAAAAAAGCTATCCAAATTGGGGTGCCATCTGTCTACAAATTGCAAGGAATAGTGACCATCAAGAATATTAGACAGTCTTTCACTTATAATCCCAATCTAAAAACTGTAAAACTGTAACAATTTCCAAGTTCATTCATTAATGAGATTTTTCCCACCTCCGTACAGCTCCAAGTCTTTGCAAAAGGTTAAAAGTACTTTAATGATTGTTAACATTAGTACCTCCATCTTAGTGTAAGCACATAGCTACTTTAAAATAATCACTGGCAAAATCACCACCAGCATCACCACCACTGGTAATTTATCACACAGAACTGTTGCCCAAAGAAAAGCTTACAACCATCATCAGGAGCATGAAGTTCTGAGCGACAAAGAAATATATACTGCCTAGCAAGCATAAAGCATTTGTTATTCAAGTTCCTTGAGAAAAAAGACTTTTAATTACCTTTGTATCCTCTAAAACACTAACTTCCTAACTTTGAAAATGACCATCACAATTGAATTATGTTTTATATCATAATCGAACATAACATGTTTATTTTGAAGAGTTTCACAAAACTGTACCTAACCATTACTATGTGTGACTCATTTTGGTATTTTCTATCCTAAGTGTTTCATTTTGCATTTCATTTCTGAAAACTTTGATTTCATGACCCATAAGTGCATAACAACTAACAGTTGAAAAGTAATGCTTTAAAAAAAAAATCTAGCAATGGGATGCCTTGGTGGCTCACAGTCGGTTAAGTGTCCGACTTCGGCTCAGGTCAGGATCTCATGGTTCATGGGTTCAAGCCCCGCATCAGGCTCTGTGCTGACAGCTCAGAGTCTCGAGCCTGCTTCAGATTCTGTCTGTCTGTGTGTCTCTCTCTCTGCCCCTCCCCTGCTCATGCTCTCTCTCTCTCAAAAATAAACATTAAAAAAATATATATGTATTTTTTTAATATAGGAGACCTTAAATACATGAGTAATTCAACTGGCTTTTGCCAAATTGTGTTAGAAGTTCCCTTATGTTTATTCAGCCAGAAAAATGAACGCCAAGCACATCTCTTTGCTGATTTCTCTTAAGAATTTCTAAGAATTCTCATGTTTCCACAATACTAGATATACTATAATCCATTTTAAATATTACGGTTGTAAGTTTCTTGTTCTTTTTTGAGGAGAGACGGCGCACATGGGGGAGAGGGGCAGAGAGAGAAAGAGAATCTTTTTTTTTTTTTTTTTTAATGTGTATTCATCTTGAGAGAGCAAGTGCACACGAGTAAGGGGAAGGGCAAAGAGCGAGGGAGAGAGAGAATTCCAAGCAGGGTCCTCACTGTCAGTGCAGAGCCCAGTGTGAGGCTTAATCCCATGACCCATGAGATCATGAGTTGAGCTGAAACCAAGAGTAGGACGCTTAATAGACCAAGCCACCCAGTTGCCCCTGGTTATAAGTTTTTTGTTTTGCTTTATATTTCCATTTCAACCCTGTCTGCCCTCCCCCAATCTCAAATGAGATGTGTCCTTTTTTAATATTTAGTTATTTCTTGTACAACAAATGCAAACAGTCCAGCAATTATTTTAGTGGGAATGAAAACCTTTTTAAAGCAATGAGCCCCTCTAACGTAACCAGTGTCAAGAGGCAGTCTAAAAAATTTTCCCCCAAAAAAATCTAGCTCCCTGGGTGATCCTGAGTATTCGAATCCACAATTATAGACAGCTTAAAGGCCTGTGATAGAAGAGCCAGACCTCTACCCAGGATGTAAGGGAAAAAGAACAGCACCAGAGTCAGGGACGGTGAGAACCAGCCCTTCCAGATTTTCAAATATAGGAGGAATATAGTGGTGAGCATAGCTGCCTTCCAAATATAGGAGGAATCATTCTTTTCTATGAACAAAGGTCCCAGTACAGTCATCTAAATGTATGCTTACTGGACTGCATTCAAATATGTAAGACAGACTCTGCTGGCAGGGGCTTTTGCTTTATAGGAAACAGGCAGCTGCACAACAGTGTAAGACCCAGAGTCCTATGCTGTTCATGGTTAAACAAAATGCTTAATGGGCATTTCACAGAAGAGAGGTCAGAAAGGTGGGCCTGATGCTACTAAACTAACAAATGAATTGCCCAATCATCTGTCAGGACTCCTGCCTAATGCTCAAGTACAGAACTATCACCAAGAAGGCTGCTACAATGAAGAAAAGAAAACTGAGCATGTGGGAGAGAAGCTTTAAGCTTTTAATCCATTCCTTTTTTAGAGTCTGCAATGGTCTAAGAGAGGAGTCAACAGTCTTGCAAAGGCTTTTGCAAGTTTCACAGGTAAACTTCCAATAACAATGTTGAGACTTCTTCCAAGGCTGACTAAGACTCAGAGCTTTGGCTGCAACGTGGCTTGCTTAACTGTAACAGCTTCAACAGTCAGAAACTAAGATTTATATAAATACAAGGTAATGATGCAATTTTCCCATTTCCCTCCTCCCTGACACATTCTACTCTTAACAGGCTAGGCAGAGAAGAATCCATAAAAGGCCTTATTAACTACTAAAAGACTAAATAATAACTTCAACCCTTCATAGTCCATCCTTATGATCTCATGTGTTGGAGCAGATTATACAAAGGCATTACTTTGAAATATCTCAAGTGCTGTCTCACCCTAAAGATGACTTAGAAGAATGTGGTTGTCTGGTATGCTCATATTTGGTGAGTAATGTTGTAGCCACCATCAACACTCAACAATATTGGGTGGAGACAGAAGAACCAGGTCGACTGGCTTTAAAAATGCCACCACGGGGCGCCTGGGTGGCTCAGTCGGTTGAGCGCCGACTTCGGCTCAGGTCACGATCTCGCGGTCTGTGAGTTCGAGCCCCGCATCAGGCCCCTGTGCTGACAGCTCAGAGCCCGGAGCCTGTTTCAGATTCTGTGTCTCCCTCTCTCTGACCCTCCCCCATTCATGCTCTGTCTCTCTCTGTCTCAAAAATAAATAAAAACGTTAAAAATTAAAAAAAATTTTTTTTTTTTTAAAAATGCCACCACAGTATTTTGCATAAGAGCAAGTTTTCCCTCTGTACTCCATAGTGAAAATATATAAAAAGGAAAAAGCCATACATATGCACATACTCAAACCAAGTACAGTAAGATTCCTTGTGACAGCAAGTTAACTTAGTGTGGATTTGTATATACTACGAAGAAACAAAATACAACCATCACTCAGAGTAAGTTCCAACAATCAGTTACAATGGCATCACCTTGTAGATTCAGTTTCCAAAATGTTTTAACAAGTATGGCACATAGGAAGCACTCAAATATTTACTGAACTCTCCAGCAATAATAGATCTGATCTGCAGGATACCCTGATCAACTTGGACAGGAAGAACAGGAATGTCTCAGTTTCAAGAACAAAGGAAATTAAAGTACAGAGAAGATAAATGGCTTCCCCAATATTTTTTTAATTAAATGGTAAAATATATGTATTTGAATTCAGGTTTCCTAGTTCTTAAATCAGTACTTTACCCCCCAAATACCTCCATCCATCAAAAACTCATTAAAAGACAGAGGACACTACAGACATCTTTATGTTCTGGTGGCCAAAGAATACCAGATCAGAAAGGGAAGGGTCTGGGGACCCAAGTCATCCCAGCTCAAGACAAAGCAATCCATAATTAAAAGAGTGAAGCTCTGGGATGCCTGAGTGGCTCAGTCAGTTAAGCGTCCAACTCTTGATTTCAGCTCAGGTCATGATCTTGTGGTTCATAATATCAAGCCCCGTGTCCAGCCCGGTGTTAACAGCACAGCGACTGCTTGGGATTCTCTTTCCCCCTCTTTCTCTCTCTGCCCCTCCCTGCCACTTGCGCTGTCTCTCAAAATAAATAAACATTAAAAAAAAAAAAAAAAAAAAGGTGAAATTCTGATGTACCACATCTTAGCAATACCCAAGAGATGGCCCAAATCCAAAAGAAACTAATTTTATCAAGGGAATAAAGAATCATCTAAAGAGATGAGGAATTTTCAGTCTGTAGTTGTGAGAAAACAAATTAGGAGAATAAAACAAGCCCTGTTGACTAACCAACCTAAAAGTAGGGAAATGCCCTTTAGAATTAGGAGTCTTAAACAACTGAAGTTCTTATATAACATAATGTGCAGCAAGATATACTCACAAACTTCATTATCCTAGGAAATGGTAGAGACTAAAAAAATAGATTTTTTTGAGAGACAGAGAGGGAGGGAGGGAGGGATGGAGGGAACGAACACAAGCAGGAAAGAGGGAAAGAGAATCTTAAGCAGGCTCCACGCCCAGTGCAGAGCCCAATGGAGCTCAATCTCCCAACCATGAGATCATGACCTGAGCCAAAATCAAGAGTCAGACGCTTAACCAACTGAGCCACCCAGGTGCCCTGAGAGTAAAAATTTGATAAGATACAGTGGTTAAAAATTCAGCAAATATACATGTAAGATCTGTGCATTTCCCTGTAGGTAAATTTTATCTTTAAGAAAAAAAAACCTTGACAAAAGCCATAAAGAACAACAACAAAAATACAATGGCTTCTCAGTAAAGAAGGAAAAAGAAAAAGATGCAATGGATAAAGGAGTGAAGTGAGAGACAGTCTAAGGACATTCCAATATCCAAGGATGGTGTGGACTCTTATGGCTGACTATGAGCTCCACTGGCCCGACCAGGCTCATGAGCAGCTTGGATTCCTGATGCTTTCCTTCAGGCTCCATGAGGGCAGGTACCAGTTTTTCATCTCCACATCCACAGAACTTTCCCCCAGTCAACTCTCAATAGCTGAGAACTGGGTTTAGGTACTAGCTCTGTCACTGACTGACGGTGGGACTTAGCAACGGGCTTTACCTGAGTCTCATTTCTTTGGCTCCCAAAACAGAAACACCAGGCTATCCTGCCTGTTTGACGAGGTCATAAGGGTCAAACAAAAGTATACATCAAAGCATCTTTAAAAATAAGATGATGCTTATGCTGTATTTTAATTATGAACCAAAATTTTCAACCAGTGAGTGAGCCAGGAAACAAAGTAATGCAAGCAAAGCTAGATTAGCCTCAAATGTTTAAAATGACTCAGGGCAAAACTGTTAAGATCAAAAATTCAGGATTAAAAACTGAGGTTTAAAGAAAAAAGTCCCAAGAGGAAACTTTATTGGAAGGAGGCTCACAACTTTTCACTGTTTAGAAATCCAAGACTTTGCTTCCAGGCTTGACACACTAAAGATTGAGTGTTGGACCAGCAAAGTTCATTTATGGCAACATAAAGTTTACAGACAACTACATGCAAAGGAATAACATGAACTTGATCCAAGCCATTTCTGAGTGAGAAAGAGTAGGACAAAGATCTCCTGCGAAATTAGAAGGCCTAGGCTCCAGCACAGGCTCAGCTTCTGTATTTGTCCTGAAGGAAGTCACCCGGCCTCTCTGGACCTCTGTTTCATCTATGAGATGAAAGGGGTAACAAGAGGAAAATGTATGACTTGAAAACAAGAAGATATGGGTGCCTGGGTGGCTCAATTGGTTAAGCATCCAACTCTTGATTTTGGCTCATCATGATCTCATACTTTGTGAAATCGAGCCCCATGTCGGGCTCTGTGCTGAGAGCACAGAGCTTGCTTGGGATTCTTTCTGCCTCTCTCTCTCTCTGCCCACCTCCCATCAAAATAAATAAACAAACCTTTTTAAAAAAAGAAAATAAGAAGATAGTGAAAGGCCATTTTGTATGCCATTACTCTGAGCCCTAATGTCACACACTTCTGGACCTTTGTTCATGCTACTTGTTCCAACACTTTTCCTCTTTCTCTACTCAATGAACCCTTCTACCTTCAATGAACCCTTATTCTACCTCAAAAGCCACCATGAACGTGAAGTCTTCACATTTGGGAATGTGCATATGATTCATGGCTCCCTTCCATTAGGCTTCTTACAACACCCATTAAATCTTACCGTATATATATATATATTTTTTTTTTAGCCCCAGTAGATTGTGATGTGTTCTTCCTTTCCCCTAAAAGGCAGGAAACATGTTCTATTTATCTTAGAAGAATGATGCACAAATGCTTAGGTGCTCCATAAAATATACACTGATTCAATACATGAATGCTTAGGAGTCCCATTTCATGTTAAGGGTACCTCAAACAATAATAGAACCACCATTTTTACATTTTAGAAAGGTCTACCTGGTCTGCAAAGGTCTCCATGTTGTTCTTTTTCACTGGCGTAGACCTCCATGCACCAAGCATGGTATGCAAATGAGAAGAGATCTTCTATTTTAGCAGGTGGTCGGATTGCATTGTTTAGTCTCTTAAGCCACTCTTGACACTGCTCAAAGGTTGAGAACTGACACCTTTGTAAAGCCAAACAAATATGGATGTAATTAGAAGACAGCTGACAATATCAATAAGGGAAGCCAACATTTCAAGAGTACCTAACTCCCAGTGCAGTGACAGCTACAGTCAAGAAAAGCATCAGAGGTCATGTTTCACATGTTTATCATTTGTAATAACTACAGGTCCAACAAATTTTAGCCAATGGTACAAAATGTCAAAAAGAAAAAAAAATGGACATGTGGAAAACTTATTTTTTAGACTAATTAAATGCTTAAGATTGATTAATGGTAATTATTAAAGTAAAATGGCAGTTTTCTCTTCCATGAGTAAGGTTTCCTTCTTCTGTATCTTCCACCAAAGCTTTATGGTTGTCAAGAAATAGGTTTAGAGAATGTTCATTTTGTTGTTATAACCTATTAGGCCAAGCTCAAAAATAAATCACAGCGCAACTTTTGGCCAGTCAGATAAGTTCAAATCTGTCTACTCAGCCATTAGAATAAATCAGTAATTGTACATCCAAAATAAGATACATTACACTGAAACTTTCAGCTGTAACCATGTAGAGAACCAAACAATTCTACTGTCAATTGCAATTTTCAGTACATACAGATTAAAGTAATTAGGGCAAAAAATACTTCACCTTTTTAAATGCCAAGTGTTCAAAACTGAGTAATTAATAAACAAGTTGTAGTCAGTACCTATGAAAAGCAAGCCAAATCTCAATGGCTACAAAGGAACTTATTTACCTTAAAACCAAGGAGGCCCCCGTAAACCTCTCCCCCATCCCAATCAATGTGGCTCATCAGCATGTCAACACATAACGTTTACTGGCACTCCAAAGTTAATCAAAGAGATAAACTAAAAACTTGCGGAATTTAGAACTTCTAGAGCTACTAAATTTAAAAACACATTTCAGGCATCATTTTGCAACCATTATAGTAAAGACAACATCAGATAAAAACCATAATGGATGCTAAATCTATGAAGAAATTTGATGAGAAGCAGGATATTTTCATTGTCTTAAAGTTTCTCCCACAGACTGTTTATCAGTTGCAAAGGAGAAAATGTAGGAATTATACAGAAAGCAGGGGACATCTTGACAAGACAGATCAAAATTGACATCAGCAATAGAGACAGATGGACACCGTTTGCCAACAGATTCAACAGAGTACCCTGAAAAGGACACAACCTCACACATACAGTATTGCAGCTGAAAATACACCACCTCAATTTAATCATAAGGAAACACTGGACAGACACAAAATGAGAAAAATTCTATTAAAATAAAAGATTATATTCTTTACAGTGTGAATGTCATCAAAGACAAAGAGATGGAGAAAAATGCTTCAGATTAAATAAGGCTACAGAATCATGGCAATTAATGTAATACCTGACCTTGCATGGACCCTATTCTGAATGAGGAATGCTAGAAAGGGCATTATTAGGTCAAGTGACAAAACTGGAACATGGATAGCAGACTGGATAAAAGTATTATGAGTGTAAAGTTGTGAAGTTGATAATGACAACATGGTTATGTAAGAAAATATCCCTATTCTTAGGAAAGCACATCAAAGTATTTCAGGATGAAAAGCCAGGATCATGTAATTTACTTTCAAATTGTCTAGAAAAAGAAACACACACACACACACAACACACAGCTCCTGTAAATAATAAAGCAAATGGAGTAAAATGTTCAAATCAGTGTTTTTGTAATATTTTATTGTTGCACTTTTTTTTGTAAATTTGAAATAATTTCCAAATAAAAAATTTAAAAAACACTTTTCAAATAGCAAAGTAGCCTAAAGATAAAATATTTCAGGCACTAACTACTCAGAAAATATTCCTAAGTATTCCTCAAAAGCTATTCTTCTGTTACCAAACCAGAGATCTATTCTTTTAAAAAATACATATTTTGGGGGCACCTGGGTGGCTTAGTCGGTTAAGCGTCCAGCTTCAGCTCAGGTCATGATCTCACGGTTTGTGAGTTCGAGCCCCGCGTTGGGCTCTGTGCCAACAGCTCAGAGCCTGGAGCCTGCTTCAGATTCTGTGTCTCCCTCTCTCTCTCTGCCCCTCCCCTGCTCACACTCTTTGTCTCTCAATAATAATAAAAAAATTTTTAAAAATACGTATTTTTCCACACTAAATAGCAGCATAAATATATCACATACCTGATAACTTTGCAGTCTTTGCAAGTCAAATGAAGCTGAAATATATCTCGGCATTCAACACTTTCTATAAGCTGTAATGGAACCTGCAATTTAAAAATATGAATTCCCCTTAGTCAAGAAGGCATTGACCCTGCAGTTCCCTCAGTGGGTCGAACAAGAAAGATTCAAAAGCTCTACAGGGGAAGACAGCAAGCAGAACTGCAAATTTATCTGTCCCATCAGTATTCAAGTGATTTACTATGGAGTGAACTAGGGTTTCCCTTTCTTTTCCTCTAAATTAACAGCCTCAAGTCATGTCTGAGCATGAAGACAATGAATAAAGAGAAGGCACCATCTCTGGAAGAACAGGGAAATATGTCATCTCTCAAGCATCAAACTCACAATCTCTCCAAGTACTACTTTATACACTATAACTAGCTGTGATTTGCAATGGCAGAGAAGCTGACAGGAACCAAAATGGTAATCTTATTTACAGAAAAGAAGTGCAGATCAAGGTGACAATGGGACTATACTTACTGGCCCCAAATGACAAGTGGGCTTGTGGCTTTGTGTCAGCAAAGGATTATCCTGAAAAAGACTGGAGATCTCAACTGCCTGCAAGCTGCACAGAAAAGATGTAGCTGCTTGTCAGGCTCTCTGATAAGCAGAAGAGACCCACAGGTATCAAAGTGCAGGGAGCAGGCCACACAGTGGTCAAAGGTCCTAAAACCAGCGAGGCCTAATTTGCCTCAAAAGACCAGAGGAGCTGAGTGGGGTTTGAAGTATGAACAAGATGGAATGGTTCTCTCCCCTGACAATATGGTGAACAGACTCTACTGAACACAGAAGTACAATAGTGGAGAGGGATGGGAGAAGAGAGGCAGATAGAGAAAGCATTTGAACAAGGTAACAGATCCTCAAGTTGATGTAAGATTCCTCCCTCTTGCTCAATTCACCTTGACTCTACCCCTGGTTTCAAAAAACAATTTCCAAAACTTCTACATATGAATGCTGTTGTTGTTTTTTTAAATGTCTATCCATTTATTTTGAGAGAGAGAGAAACTGACTCAAGTGGGGGAGGGGGGAGAGCATCTCAAGTAGGCTCCATGCCATCAGAACAGAGCCTGACGTGGGGCTCAATCACATGAACCAGGGGATCATGACCCAAGCTGAAATCAAGAGTCAGATGCTTGGGGAAGCCTGGGTGGCTCAGTCGATTAAGCATCTGACTTCAGCTCAGGTCATGATCTCACAGTTCATGAGTTCGACCCCCCAGGCTCTCTGCTGTCAGCATAGAGTCAGCTTCAGACCCTTGGTCTCCCTCTCTCTTCCCCTCCCTCCCTCGCCCACACGCCCTCTTTCTCACTCTTAAAAATAAACATTTAAAAAATTTTTAAAAAAAAAGAGAGAGAGAGAGAGAGAGTGAGTTGGACACTTAACCAACTGAGCCAACCAGGTGCCCCTCCAAAACTTCTAAAGAGAGCCTGGTAAAATAATTGTGGATACACTCATTCCTTGAAGAATGTGTAGACCACTGTCTCTTACACTGTATCATGCCCAGCCAAAATGTAGTTCTGGGAATTGCAAGTAGCATTCCAACAATTCACGTGTAGCATGAAAAGAGGAGGGCACTCTCCTTCAATACAGAAACAAGAAAGTGATGCCTGCACAGGGTAGCCCTCATATTAGCTAAGCCAGTTTCAGAAACAGGCTTCCTGCAAACCCTGCCCCACCATGCAGTTGCCAGAATCAGCAACCTCTCAGGACGATGATGTCAGGATCAAAAAGAAGCCCAGTGCTGGATGTCCGAGACAAGAAACAGAAACTGGGGCAGGGATTAAAAAAGAGAAGAAAGCAAAATAATATTATACAGATAATAACTGGAAGTTTCTACTAGAGCCTTCTTCCTTAGTTCTAAGTCTATAATCTACAAAATGTCCTTATACTTGTGATATGACTGAGGGTAAGGGAAGAAATCTTGCCTGTGTTCTGATAAAAAAGAAGCTCTGGCCCTCTGTTTGTAAGTCCTTAACCACAAGGTGCTACAGAAACAGCAGGTGATGCGGCTAAAAATTTTTTCAAGACGTGTACATCTCAGAAGGAAAAAACAACAATATATACCAATCAGTAGGGATAAACTATCAAGAATTGTGAAGAATAGAAGATTAAAAAGATAGAGAATGGAAGACAATGCTAATTTGTTTCCAGGCCAGTCCTTTGGCCTGTAAGAGACTCATATTGCTTTGTTGTTGTTGTTTTTAAATGTACCCTCATTTCACCTCTTCCTCCCTTCCCAAAAGTGGCTGCCAGAATGGCAATTAAGAATTCTAATTTCAATTTTCTAAAATTTTACCAACTAAAATTTTGCTTGCTTCCTAATTTCCTCGCACAAGTTTCCTAGCTTCCTGTTTTCTGAACATCAGATGGTCACAACTTAGCAAGTCCCAGGCAGAGGGAATACAAAGAGCCTAGAGTGGAGTAAAAGTGAGCTTTAAAAATCCACTGATTTGGAGAGACTGATCTCTGAGCAGTCACCTGAATCCCAGGTCCCTCTCAATCACCTCTCCTTATAACCATAAAATCTGAAAACCAACTAATGCTATTAGCAGCTGCTAGAGGGACTGGACCAGCCTAAGCTACTGTGCTACAAAGAAGAGGTAAGCTTGGCATCCCCTACTATTGTCTGAGACCCCAAGGGCCTGGGTCCAGACTTCCAGAATAATGAAATACCTCAGAGCATGTGAAATATTCACTACCTAAAATGCATTTGATATGCAAATTTTTACACATTTTTCACATTGCAAATTTAAGGAAGAAGGGTATAAATACCAGACGCTAGTAGGCAGATCTACCTGGCAAATCAACAGAAACAACCATGTGTACTCAAGTCACAGATATGGAAAACAGCAGATTTTAATGCTCATGCAGATTGTCACATGCAGGGAAGTTTAATATGCAGCAATAAGAAGAGAGACATAAGAGAGAAATACCTGATTTTACATCAAATGAACATCTCCCTTTTTTCTTCTCATTTCTACCCCAATCCCCATCAAGACTGCTTCCTCTTTTAAAAAGGTGGAACAGGCCTTCTTTTCCTCTTCATACACCCAAACAAAACATATAAGGTCTCTACTTTTTTTAAAGGCCTACTCCATTGCTTTAGGTTTCTGAATTCTCCTTATACATCAAAAACGATCTCTTACCATTTCTGTAACCAGAAACACCCAATGTTCAACCCCATCAGCAAACAATTACAGATTCTCATCAGTGCCACTGAATTCTATGTCACTGAATCTATGTCATTCAATTCTAGGCCCTTTTACAGCCCAGGGAGGTTAAGCCTCTATACTAGAAGCTAGAGGCAAAGTCAGGACCAGAAAACCATGTCTGTCCTCTAGCGCAGGCTCCTTCCATTATAATGGTGCACCTTTCTTTCTTCCACTGAGATTGTCTCTCCTTTCTGTAGGAGTTCTACTTTAATATTTCTTTCAGAATTAAGTGGTCTTTCCATCAAAGACCTTTAAGAAGAAAACAGAATTTAAACCAAGATGATTTGGGGACAGTTCTATCCATGGAAGAGTAGGAAGAATCTAATTCAAATTCTCCCTAACCTACTGATTTCAGTGTTTTGTGGCAACTCATTTTCTTTTTGCTTCTTTCTCCTCTACCTTCTACGTGACAGGTAATTCTGTCTTCCTTTACAGTGCGTTTTCACTTATAAACTCCACCAAACTCATGCTCAAAACAAGACACCAAACACACTCAGTGCTGTTAATTCCTCAAAAGGCCAACAGTTACATCACAGACACCAAAATTCGTAAGAGCATCAATCCAAAAAAGCAGGAGAGCAGCAGTTAAAAATTTAATAAACATGCACAGTATTAAAGACCCACAGTACTGTCTCATTCCAGAGGGAATTTTATGTCATCATAACCTAGTATGTTTACTTCATTCTGGGTGTGTGTGTGCGCATGTGTGCGTGAATGCATGCACGTGTACATTATTTTTAAGCACCAGAATTTAAAACTGGGATAATTTCTACCTTTTAAAAACAATGTACTGGGGCACCTGGGTGGCTCAGCAGGTTTAGAGTCCAACTTCAGCACAGGTCATGATTTCACAGTTCCTGAGTTTGAGCCCCACACAGGGCTTTGCACTGACAGCGTGGAACGTGCTTTGGATTCTCTGTCTCCCTCTCTCTCTGTCCCTCCCCAGCTCACACTCTCTCTCTCTCAAAAATAAACATTTTTAAAAAATAATAAAAGCATACTCTTTTTATAGAGTGAATGATAAGTACTAATCCTGTACATACATTTGAAGTAAAAATGGCAGGAACAGGGGTACCTGGGTAGCTCTGTTGGTTAACTCTTGATTTCATGATCTCACGGTTTGTGGGTTCGAGCCCCACATCCGGCTCTGCACTGACAGTGCAGACCCTGTTTGGGATTCATTCATTCTCATTCTCTCTCTCTCTCTCTCTCTCTCTCCACCCCACCCCTGCTCGCATTCTCAGTCTTTCTCTCAAAATAAAGAACATTAAAAAAAAAAAAAAAAAAAAGGCAATAACAGAGTGAAAATAATAAGTCAAAATCTAAAATCTGTAATAAACTGTGGAATATCTGGGCCCTAAATCTTCTATAAAAACTTCTATAAAAAAAGAAGAAGACTGTCACAAGTTAAAGACCCAAACTCTTTACTGCTCACCTTTTATATTTACAAGCTACTCTTCAGTACTGATTTAGAGATCTCTGCTGGCACACGAATGCTGCAACCAAGGTGCATTAACTGTTAAGAATAACTTCCTTTTGATGCTTGGGGAATAAAGATTTTTGCTGTACCAAAATGTGAAAAAATGTGAAAAAACGCTAAGGAAAGTGTTTGCAGCTGTTACAATTTCACATTTTTCCTAAGAAGCGTTAACAGACCAGGTGGAAACAGAAGTTTTAATGTCCTTTTTGAAAATTTTACAAATTATTCCTCATTGAAATTCAGTTTACATTTTTTGAAGGTCACAATCCCATCTGTTTATGTATAAACTGTGGGGCTTTATCCTCACTCTACAAATCGTTCTCATCACAGTGTGCCACTAGAACTTTGTCTAGTAAAAGTAGCGAAGGGACTCATGCAAAGAGGACAAATTTTGCTGCTTTGCAAGGTGAACATCGGACAGTCAAAACCAACTTGTTCCAAAGCACAGGTGCAAAAACCACCTAGGATTCCCATGCTACTTACTGGGATTTCAGAAGCAGCAGATTGAGAGGCAGTCTATTGAATTACACAACAAAAACTGTTTTAAACTTTCATGAATTCCACTTCAAAACTTACTTGTTTATAAATTAGCTGAGCAAAGAAATACACCTGTACATATGTAGAAATACAGTTTGGGAAAAGCACAGAATGGGAGCAATTCATATCTTAAAGGCAGCAATGAACTCGACTACAGAGGTTGTTTACCCGAGGACTTGGAAACCTGATACCCAGTGAATATGTATAAAGTAATGATGTTATGGCATCCAAATCTACAAAAAGGTTTTATTCAAAGTGCTGTGAAATTAAGAGAGAATATATGATATCAGATAGCTACTTAAAACTTGATGGTAAGTCCCTTTATGAAGTGCTACATGTGTTATTTTAAAGGAATACAAAATGATGCAAACCAGGGCATGCCACAATATATACTGGCATATTGGGCTTTGACAGTTGAAGTTTGATTTAGATATAATAACCTCTTAAGGGGGGGGGGTCTCTTGACCTCATTTATTTTATTGAAATACGTATCTGCTGAGAGAGGAAAGGAGAGAGGGAAAGGAGAAGGGGCAACATCACCAACTCTCTGGACTCCACCCAGGACCTAGTGCAGGAAGAGCCACTGTTTTCTGGAGTAACCACAGGTTTTAGGAAGCTTACTATTATGATGTGATTAATTTATTTGTATGGAGAAATCCTGGTCTCTCTCAATCTGAATGTTTAAAATCACTGCAATGCCAAAATACTTTTGCACCATTATTTTCTCTGTGCAAAGCCATTGTCGGGATTTTTAATTGACATGCAGGCTCTATGCCTTAGAGGGTTATTATGCTGAGAAAACACTTTTAGGTGATGAAATGGGGCAAAGGTAAGAACAGTAAGTTTTCTTAAGCATTGTACCTCAGTCACAATGGGGGACCAATGATTCCAGTAAAGAGCCTACTCATACAGCCACTGTTAGAGATGATGATGACACAGTCCTGTTCACACAGAAATTGTTTTTAAATGAGCTTTAAACCCAAAAGGGGTTTAAAAATGGTCTAATATCCATTTCAAACCCATACTAACTTCACATCACTTAATATTTACTGAATACCATGGCACCAGGAAACATGCTAGATTCTTAATAACCAAAAAATTACAACACGTTTCATAAATGTTGTAAAGGTGTGTTAGAGATACCAAAGAAGCCAGAGATGAAGGTAATAAACCATCAGGGAGGAAACTGAGAAAGGCTTCACAGAAATTACCACCTAAACTGGGTTTTGACAGATGAAGAGAAGCTCCCAAGCAGGAGAGAAGTGAGAGAACTCAGAGGTGTAAAGTGTGGTTGAATATTTCAAGGAGGGTGGTTTTACTAATAATGCAAAGGGAAGAAGAGGGAAAAGAAAGAAACCAAAGTTAGGCACCAAGGATCACACCACTTAGCCTGATACCATGCTAAGTAATTTCATCTTAGAAAAAGTAAAGAAATGCTGAAGGGCTTTCGGCTAGTAAATGACATGGTCAAATCTATACTTTCTATCCAACAGACCCTATTCCCAAATAGATCTACAAGTAGCTTCTGAAATACATGGCTATAAACCAAGTTGAGAGATAGAAAACTATATGGCCAAAAAAAAAACCGAAACCATATCCTCCCCACATGCAATTTAATTACAATTTCATTAATTCCAAACATATAAACAGAATTTAGACACAAAATTAAACTGGGCAGTTCTACTAATTATTACTGTCCTTACTTCCACAGTAGCTGGTGGGTAATTTCTGGTTGTTTGGATTTTATAGGAGCTTCCATCCAGTTCCCCCCATCATGGCCACCCAGTACCAAATGGACACTTCTGAATACAGTGCTACTGGGTATGAATGCACAGCATGCCTCTCTCCTTGATGAACCCAATGTGTATTCTGAGTTGATGGGACAGAAAACTAACATTAATAGCTATGATCATAGTCCAAATCTAGATGCCAAGAGGAATTCAGGCCATAATGTCTTCAGGATATAAATGCTTAACTACAAAGAATAATAAATACTACATAAATAATAAAAGCCAATTACAAACAAAATGGCAGCCATTCTACAAAGGAAAGAGTGTGTCAAAGAAGTCAGGGAACTTTTGGACCACTGAGTAAAATAAGTGACAGATTTCAAAGAATCCCAAAATGAACACCAAAACACACAATCTGAAAGTAAAGCCCTGAGCTTTTATAAAGTGTTGTAATACATTTCTCTGCGGTAGAACCAAACTGCAAAAAGAAAGCCACAATACTACCAAATGAAATAGGAAGAAGGCATTCATTTGGTGGAAGTACATGAACTTTCGTATCTTTGTGGTGAAAGGCACATTCATTGAAAACTACTAATGATGGCAGTGCATTGAAGAACCAGATCAGAGAGTACCCTCATAACTGAAAAGGGTAAATGCACTCTTGAGATCTGAGAGCCTTCATTTTCTTCAGTAATACAGTCCATTATGCAAACAAACACTGTATTTAACATCTATGCTCTTCCACTAAGCAGCCATTAGAGTTAACTTCATCCTATAATGAGAGTCCGCACTGAGCTCAAAATACATCTCATTATTTGACATTAAGGTCCTGGAAATTATCTCAACTCAAGCAATTGGTAACTACTAAAGACTGAAGAATAAAAACCTATTCAGCCTTTGAACCCTTATAAAGTTAATGATACACCGTTACCTAGTACAGATTGCTCAGTATTACTAAACAATGGACAATTCAGCTGAGAGCTACATGTAACATTTTAAATCAAGCCTAAGAGTTGCTTGTTAACCTAGTGTCCCTAAGTGCTAAATTCAGTGAGAGAAAAGCAGAGTAAACAATGTTTTCATACTCAACCCTGTGTAACATTCCTCTTTTTGAGAACATTAACAAGTTTTTATTCTTCCTTTCTCCATCTACTTTAGTGGGAAAATAGTAATCACTTACATTAACAAGAGACTCCTTGAACTTGATGTGAAGTCTATAATTAGAAAGGGCAATGATGGCATCCTCAGCACGGCCCACATACTCTGTGCTTTCTCCATGAAGTTCAAGAAAAGGAACCTTCAAAATGGAAGAAGAAACCTTTCAGAGTTCTAAAACAGTTAAAGCAAAGTCTTCAAGCACGGGTTGAGTGAATGGATGATAAAACCCATCACTCAAACTTAAAATACGGTAAATAAATAAAGGACCTAAAGAGGAGGAGTTATGTCCACATAATTCAAATATACTTGGTTATTCAAGTTCAACATTACTGAAGGAAATGACAGAGATGATCATGTCAAACAATGTATTCTCAGGAAATACATCTTTCTAAAAGGAGAGAGGTTTTCCAGCTTGCATTTCTACCTTGTGTATGGTTTAAGGAAAAACAAAATTATACAGTGCAGTACTTCAATTCATTAGCTCGGCTACATTGTTACTATGATGCTAAATACTTATTTTATAATCAAAGTGGCCTATAATTACCTGAAGATTCTCATCCTCCCGGATCAGCTGCTTCCTGGGAAAGATCTGATTGGCCTGGATGCACTCAAGGCTGTGCCGAGTCTCTTCATCCTGGAAAAACCCAAAACCTTTAAATAATTTCAGAGCTCCCAGTAATCATATTTGATTTTTCTGCCATGTCTAGTAGCATAATCACAATCAAAGTCCAGTGACCAAGGCGAACAGGAAGAAAGCTCAAAGAAAAAGCATTCATCCCCAAAGTGTTCCAACCAATATATTAGGCATCTCTAGTCAGAGAATATACTATAGATGGGGGAAAAAAAAAGTCTAAGTGGTTAAGAACATTTTTACTAAGCACTATTAAGTTGTTAGTACATTACATGTAAGAAACCAAGATAGTTTTTTCTCTTTAGGTTATAACGTTAAATTCTTATTTTTGAAAGCTACATCCTGAATTGCTTAAGAATGAAATAATGTAATGTCTAGAATTTGGTTCAAAATAATTGGGAGAGGGAGAGGAAGGAAGTGGCCTATAATTAGGAAGGAAGTGAGTGGGAATTAACCGAAATGGGATTGTCCATGAGGGTTAACTGATGAAATTTGGGTAAAGCAGGGGTTCACACTAAACCAACATGTCTCCTTTGTTAGACGTGACATTTCCGTAATGGAAACGTTTCTTTAAAAATTTAAGTTTAGGAACTGAATTCCTCAAACTGAAAACATGTGTGAACCACTATCCCTAGCTTAATCTGCCTTATATTACAAAAAAGATTTATTTCTATTAATACAATTTCCAAAAAAACCAATAATTTCTAATCTCAGTGGCACTTGAACTAATCACAATTTGTATTAAAAATAGTCTTATATTTTGAATTTTTATAGTTTAGGAAAAGAGAAACAATCCATTAGAAAGTCTGACTACAAATTATTTTTTAGGTGTTTATTTTTAATGTTTTAAATTTACATCCAAGTTAGTTAGCTTATAGTGCAACAATGATTTCAGGAGTAGATTCCTTAATGCCCCTTACCCATTTAGCCCATCCCCCCTCCCACAACCCCTCCAGGAACCCTCTATTTGTTCTCCATATTTAAGAGTCTCTTATGTTTTGTACCCCTCCCTTTCCTTGTGTTCATCTGTTTTCTACCTTAAATTTCTCATATGAGTGAAGTCATGTGATATTTGTCTTTGACTAATTTTGCTTAGCATAATACCTTCTAGTTCCATCCACATAGGTGCAAATGGCAAGATTTCATTCTTTTTGACTGCCAAGTAATACTCCATTGTACATACATACCTCATCTTCTTTATCCATTCATCCATCGATGGACATTTAGGCTCTTTCCATACTTTGGCTATTGCTGATAGTGCTGCTATAAACATGGGGGTGCATGTGTCCCTTTGAAACAGCATACCTGTATCTCTTGGATAAATACCTAGTAGTGCAACTGCTGGGTCGTAGGGTAGTTCTATTTTTAACTTTTTGAGGAACCTCTATACTGTTTTCCAGAGTGGCTGCACCAGTTTGCATTCCCACCAGCAGTGCAAAAGAGATCTCCACATCCTTGCCAACATCTATTGTTGCCTGAGTTGTTAATGTTAGCCATTCTGACAGGTATGAGGTAGTATCTCAATGTGGTTTTGATTTGTATTTCCCTGATGATGAGTGATGTTGAGCATTTTTTCATGTGTCAGTTGGCCATCTGGATGTCTTCCCTGGAGAAGTGTCTATTCATGTCTTTTGTCCATTTCTTCACTGGGTCATTTGTTTTTTGGGTGTTGAGTTTGATAAGTTCTCTATAGATTTTGGATACTAACCCTTTATCTGATATGTCGTTTGCAAATATCTTCTCCCATTCCGTCGGTTGCCTTTTAGTTTTGCTGATTGTCTCCTTCCTTGTGTAGAAGCTTTTTATTTTGATGAGGTCCCAGTAGTTCATTTTTGCTTTTGTTTCCCTTGCCTCCAGAGACGTGTTGAGTAAGAAGTTGCTGCGGCCAAGATCAAAGAGGTTTTTGCCTGCTTTCTCCTCAAGGATTTTGATGGCTTCCTGTCATACATTGAGGTCTTTCATCCATTTTGAGTTTATTTTTGTGTATGGTGTAAGAAAGTGGTCCAGGGTCATTCTTGTGCATGTCACTGTCCAGTTTTCCCAGCACCACTTGCTGAAGAGACGGTCTTTATTCCATTGGATATTCTTTCCTGCTTTGTCAAAGACTAGTTGGCCATACATTTGTGGGTCCATTTCTGGGTTCTCTCTTCGGTTCCATTGATCTGAGTGTCTGTTCTTGTGCCGGTACCATACTGTCTTAATGATTACGGCTTTGTAATACAGCTTGAAGTCCAGTATTATGATGCCTCCGGCTTTGGTTTTCTTTTTCCAGACTGCTTTGGCTACTTGGAGTCTTTTCTGGTTCCATACAAATTTTAGGTTTGTTCTAGCTCTGTGAAGAATGCTGGTGTTACTTTGATAGGTATTGCATTGAGTATGTAGATTGCTTTGGGTAGTATTGACATTTTAACAATATTTGTTCTTCCTATCCAGGAGCATGGAATCTTTTTCCATTTTTTTTTGTGTGTCTTCTTCAATTTCTTTCATAAGCTTTCTATAGGTTTTAGTGTATAGATTTTTCACCTCTTTGGTTAGATTTATTCCTAGATATTTTATGGTTTTTGTGCAATTGTAAATGGGATCGATTCCTTGATTTCTCTTTCTGTTGCTTCATTACTGACGTATAGGAATGCAACTGATTTCTGTGCATTGATTTTATATCCTGCGACTTTGCTGAATTCATAGATCAGTTCTAGCAGTTTTTTGGTGGAATCTTTTGGGTTTTCCATATAGAGTATCACGTCATCTGCGAAGAGTGCAAGTTTGACCTCCTCCTGGCCAATCTAGATGCCTTTTATTTCTTTGTGTTGTCTGATTGCTGAGGCTAAAACTTCCAATACTATGTTGAGTGACAGTGGCAAGTGGACATCCCTGTCTTGTTCCTGACTGTAGGGGGAAAGCTCTCAGTTTTTCCCCAACTACAAGTTATTATAAAATCTACATATACAGTACGTTTTACAAGAGCAAAAGCCATATCATGTTCTTCTGACAGCACTAAGTATTATAACCATCAGTCAGGAGACAGTTCTGCATGTGCTTCTTAACCCAATTCCAACAATTCTTTAAATATTCTCAAAGAGGAAAAAAAATCCTACCTATAAATAACACTGAAGTTTTTACCTAATTAGCAATCTTAATCATATAACAATAACACTACTAGTGAGGCTCTCAAAGTTAGGTCTGTAGATTCTGAGACCCTATCAGGGGCTCTATGAGGTCAAAACCACCTTCACAATATTAAAACATTACCTGCCTTTATCCACTGTATTAACATTTTTACTAACAATACAAAAAGAATTAGTACATAAAACTAATGGCATCTTAGTATAATCAAAGTAGTGACATCAATTTCACTTAGAATATCCTTGATAAAGCGGGGGGGGGGGGGATGGTAACATTTTATTAAATCTTGACCTTTCAAATAAGTCTTTTTTATACAGGAATAACATCAAATACTTCTGCCACATACTGATGTATTATGGCTGTCTTGATGTAAAGCATCTGTGCAACTGTTTCAGTTACAAGCTGAACCAGTTTTTTCATTAAATATTACCATTTTATAAATAAATAAAACATCAAAAAATAAGTGCAAGACAGACCAATTTTTTTTAATGTTTATCTATCTTTGAGAGAGAGAGAGAGAGAGAGAGAGAGAGAGAGAATGAGTGGGGGAGGCACAGAGAAAGAGGAACACAGAGGATCCAAAGCGGGCGCCATACTGACTGGAGAGCCCAATGCAGGACTACTAGAACTCATGAATCATGAGATCATGACCTGAGTCAAAGTCAGATGCTCAACTGACTGAGCCACCCAGGTGCCCCAGACCAATGGTTTTAAGTGTAACAGAATACAAAAAGCTCACTGATATGGTTTCAGATTCCACATAGCAACCAATTATAAGCTTTTTTTTTTTTTTTTTTTTTTTAAGATTTATTCCTTTTTGAAAGAGAAAACAGGGAGGGGCAGAGAGAAAGGGCGAGAGAAAATCCCAAGCAGGCTCCATGCTGTCAGCACAGAGCCTGACGAGGGGCTCAATCTCACAAACCATGAGATCATGACTCGAGCTGAAATCAAGAGTCAGTCACTTGACCGACTGAGCCACCCAGATACCCCTTATCTTTAAAGAAGTATTATATGCCAAGTTTTGGTATAATATAACAGAAGAATACACACAATATTTTCCAGACAGAAAAACTATTAAAATATTCTTCTAACTACATATTTGTGTGAGGCTGGATTTACTTCATATATATTTCAACACATTTTTTTCCAACAACATATTTTAACAAATTAAATGCAGAAGTAGATATGAAGATGTAGCAAACATACACTAAGCCAAACATTAAAGAGATTTGTAAAAATTGTAAAAATAATGCCACTCTTTACACTATTTCTAGAGGACAAAAGTTATTTTTCATCAAAAATGTTTATGTTAACATTAAGCTGGGGTTTTTTTTTAACTTTTAAGCATATTTATTTAAAGAGAGAGAGAGAGAGAGAGAGAGAGTGTGTGTGTGTGTGTGTGTGTGTGTGTACACATGAGCAGGGGAGAGGCAGAGACCAGGGATGGGATCCAAAGCAGGCTCCAAGTTCCCAGCACAGAGCCCCAAGCAGAACTGTGAGATCATGACCTGAGCTGAAGTCAGATGCTTAACCAACTGAGCCACCTAGGCACCCCTCTATTCAGTTTCTTATAGCAAAGAAAGGCTTAATGAAGATGGTATATTTCAGTAAGGTTTAGTAAGGTTTAGCTACCATGTAGCTTAGAGTCTCTAAAAATATAATTACTTAGGGTATACAAAGGTTTGTAACATGACTCCACCCCTATATGTACACGAAAAAACTTGTTAGACAAAGAGTTCTGTGTCAATCTGTTCCATTTTATTCCTCTTCAGTCATTTCCTCCGAGGTCAATGACTAGGTGAAGGAATAATAAGTCATACTTGAAAGGAACTTATTTTTCTATAAGTCTTACCTTTTTTTTTCTTTTAGCCAATTCTAGTTCCATTCTTAAAAGGTAGCTCTTGACTAAAAGAACACTGAGTATTATTTACACTTAGAACTAAGAGAAAAGTTATGAGGAATCCTGAACTTAGGAAGATTTCTCTCATAAACCAACAGGCGATATGTAGGAAATGCTATGAGGGAACGGCAATGCTTTTAAAAATTATTACATAAAAGTACACTTTTAACATGCCTCCTCAGTACCACATTAACTTTTTTAACTCACACAAATATATAGGCCTAAATTTTTATTCTCTTCAAGATCATTTTACAAGGGTACTCATTTCTTCCAGTGATTACCAGACCCTGTTTTTTACTAACCTTTAAATAGCACAGAATTAAAGTAGCAAGCTAAAAACCAAACCAAACTGAGAAGCCATTACAAATCCATTCTTGCTGGCACATTCACTTGGGTGCTGATCCATGCCAATGTATATAACCAAAGTAGCTACTGAAAACTGAAAATGGAATGAATGATTTTAAACATAAGAGGACAGAGAATTAAGTCAGCAAGATAAGAGTATGAAGTAATAATTTTTCATAGTCAAATAAAATAACTGCTCTTTTTAAAAAGACTGTCTCAATTCACATTACCTGTAAGGCTTTAGAGCCGATTTTCCCCTTGTACCTAAACATGCATTTAATCACCAAAGACTTAATTAACATTAGGACAAACTACTCACTGACATTCTTCTAGAAGAACAGTATTAAAAAATTATTTGGCTAACTGTAAGCTGAATTAACTGCCTAATTTATTATAGTTTTTAAGAGTAATGGGTAAAAAAAGGAAGTCAAATTTGAGATGACTGACAGAGTAAGGAGACAAAAGGGAAGAAGAAAGAAACACTGACAAGTCTTGACCTCATAAGAGGCTTGCAAACAAATTTCTCCTAAGCTGTAAGTAGTAATTTCTTACTATTAGTGGGCATGTATTCCACATGGTCAATTTCCTAGTATTACTGAGGAACACCAGGAATTGTGGAATCTGGCACTTCTTAGTTTCTACCAGTTCCATAAGGTCAATGGGACCACCTACAAAATCTTGAAAAGTGATTAATCACCAAAATTCCAGGCTAGTTTTTGCTACAGGTTTATGCAGGTAAGAGAGGTAAATCGACACCTGAAAGGGAAGTCAACATTACAGATAAATACTTAACACAGAGAGCAGACACTGATGACAAGTCAAAATGCCTATTAACTAAATTCATATACAGCATTCCAGGATAACAAGAAAAACTATCTGCTGCTAAGAGTGAAATATATGTAGGAATACCTGACAAAAGGTAAAAATGAAAGGAATTATCTCATTGTCAATTCCAGTCACTATTCCTCCCCCAGTTTATTTATTTAGGAGAGACAGAGCACAAGTTGGGGAAGGGCAGAGAGGGACAGAGAGAATCCCAAGCACACTTCACACTCAGAGCCCAATACAGGGCTCAATCTCACCAACTGCAAGATCATGACCTGAGCCAAAACCAAGAGTCAGGTATTTAACTGACTGAGCCAGACAGGCACCCCTCCAGTCACTGTTCTCTTTTTTGTTCCTTTAATGTTTATTTTTGAGAGAGAGAGTAAGAAAATCCCAAGCAGGCTCTGCACTGTAAGCACAGAACCAGACATGGGGCTCAAACTCATGAACCGTGAGATCATACCTTGAGCCAAAACCAAGAGTCAGAAGCTTAACTGACTGAGCCACCCAGGTGCTCCTCTAGTCACTATTCTTAAAACTGATGATAGGGGCGCCTAGGTAGCTCAGTCAGTTGAGCATCCGATTCTTGGTTTCGGCTCAGGTCATGATCTTGTAGTTAGTTCATGGGTTCAAGCCCTGCAGCTGGCTCACGGCTGTGAGCACAGAGCCTGCTTCGGATCCTCTGCCCTCCCCCACCTCCCTCCCTCTCTCTCTCTCTCTGTAAAAAAATGAACATTAAAAAAAAAAAAAAAGACTGGTATTGAAGGTCATCAAAAATACAATTTCTCTTGGGGTGCCTGGGTGGCTCAGTCCATTAAGCGACCGACTTCAGCTCAGAACATGATTTCATGGTTCATGAGTTCGAGTCCCACATAGGGCTCTGTGCTGCCAGCTCAGAGCCTAGAGCCTGCTTCAGATTCTGTGTCTCCCTCTCTCTCTGCCCCTCTCAGGCTCGCGCTCTCTCTCAAATAAATAAATAAATAAATAAATAAATAAATAAATAAATAAATAAAAAATAAATAAATAAAATAATAAACATTAAAAAAATACAATTCTCCTGATACAATGCTTGGGATTTGTTTCAAAATAATCCAAAGAGTTGACAGTGAGGGAGTCAGAAGAAACAAGTATGGCCACGAATTAATGATTACTACAGTGGACTGATGCGTATAGGAGGGTTCACTGTACTATCCTCTTGAGATTTTCCATAATAAAACATGAAAACATATTTTTCTAATGTTTAACCTCCTAAGAAAGACTTCAATTTCCTTTAAGAATCTTTACTCGGATAAGAGAGCAGATGCTAACTTAAATCAGCACAGAGGTATACATTTAAAAAAGGGAAGGAGTGCCTGGGTGGTTCAGTCAGTTAAACATCTGATTCTTGACTTCGGCTCAAATCAGGATCTCACTGTTCATGAGATTGAGCCCCGCACTGGGCTCTGCCCTGGCAGTGCAGAGCCTGCTTGGGATTCTCGCTCTCCATCTCTCTCTCTGCCCCTCCCCTCCTCATGTTCTCTCTCTCTCTCTCCCAAAATAAACATTAAAAAATAATAATAGTAAGGATTAAGCATGTAACAACCTAAATGCTAAAACAATAGATCAATTATTAATTAAATGAATGGTTCAGCAACTTGTAAAATGTTACATAGCTAGTAAAATGAACATCAGGAATCCAATGAGTTAACATGGGAAAATGTTTAATTCCTTTAGTGAAATAAGCAAAATAGAAATTTAATTATGCTTTAATTCTAACTATATAAAATATACATGTGGACATGAACTAGTTAGGAATACAACCATGGGTACCAGTAGAATTATAAATTAGTATTTGTAAAAACTTATTACAATGTTACTTCATGAGAAATTAAAAAAAAAAAAAGACACATGGCCATACTGCTCCCCAACTACAGCACACAAAAGCATCCCCAGAGTACACCAGAAGACTATCCACAGGGCACCAACAGAGACCCTACAGCATCAGGATCAGGACCACACTGTTGCTAGCTATGTGGTGGTATACAAAAAAGGACAACCCCTCAGTACAGAACACAGCTGCTTTTATAAGACTGTCATTTGCTATTCATTACCATTGGCATACATACCATATAAATATTATGCAAACACATTTTCAATTCATTAAAAACTCTGTGGGAAAACCAATAAAATAAAATGTACTCTAGAGAAACAATATTAAAAGTTCATCTGTGTTTGGATATAGGATATATCAAAAAGTTGTTATACCCACAAACTAAGAAAAAATTGGCCTAGCTTCAAGATGAAAGCAGTTACCTTTCTCCTTTTAGTATGACATTTCTGCACAACTAGTTTTTCTGTTGTGTTTCAGTTTGTTTTTAATTTTAAAAGCATTTTCCACCCAGGTCCCTAATGAAGCTTGAAATTAACACGGCCTTTTCAATTCCTTCTCTGTGTACCAGACCAGCATGAAAAACAGTTTGGATCTAGGAAACATAACAAAGTAGACGCAGGCCAATATTACAGAGCACCATTTCTTTTTTTAAGCCTTGAAGCACTGTTTACATATTCTCAGGATTGATAGAAATGTGGCCGGCTCATTGGTCCATCTTCTCCCCGTGGACTGGGCCGGGCCCTAAATGGTCCACAAGTCACTGAAATGTCCACTACAGACTCTTTTTAGTCAAAGATGTAGGCATGGGGGGGGGGGGGGGGGGGGCCTGGGTGGCTCAGTCGGTTAAGCGGCCGACTTCAGCT
The DNA here is from genome assembly GCF_046562875.1 of Panthera onca. Classification (NCBI taxonomy): domain Eukaryota; kingdom Metazoa; phylum Chordata; class Mammalia; order Carnivora; family Felidae; genus Panthera; species Panthera onca. Next base: position 21,904,788 of record NC_138350.1, read on the forward strand.
CAGGTCATGATCTCGCGGTCCGTGAGTTCAAGCCCCATGTCGGGCTCAGTGCTGACAGCTCAGAGCCTGGAGCCTGTTTCGGATTCTGTGTCTCCCTCTCTCTGACCCTCCCCCATTCATGCTCTGTCTCTGTCTCAAAAATAAATAAACGTTAAAAAAAAATTTTTTTTTTAAATAAAAAAAAAGATGTAGGCATGGGGGATGCAAAGCTGCTATACCTTCTCTGGGATAAAAATACTGCCTTAAAGAGACAGAAAGGGAACATAGGGATTTACTTTTCTCCAGAAAGGTGAATTCAAAAAGAATATGTGTATGACCATATCATAATTCTCCTACGCACAACACACACACACACACACACACACACACACACGGTTTTCACTACATCTTACTTCCTATAAAAGGATTAAGAAACATGGAATCCAAGAACCATGAATTTTAGTCTTGACTCCATGTATTACCTGACTGAAAAGAGCCAGTATCTAATTCACAGGATTAAACAGAAATAAACAGCTCTAATACACTAAAATACTCTATTACTAAGTAAGCAATAAAAGAAAAGTAACAAGAAGAGAGTTCAGGAATGGAAAAGTGAAACGATTTAGAGTAACAAAAATGCGTGGACTATTAGTGTTCACTTAATTTCAGGATAGAGTTCAATTCCAATTTTCTTGTTATTTCGTTTTTACTTACCATGACAGGAGGCCCAGATTAGGAGGAGAAATCCCCGTCCCTTCTTCCGTGTCTGGCAAGGTTTTCTTTCTTTTATGCCTGGATCTTTAAAAAGAAAAGGAAAAAAAAGAGGACGAAATTGGCAAATTTCCCCCTGCTTGGCCATAGCCTAACTAAAGTAACTACATACTACTACGGCAGACCTGACAGAGTCAGCCCAGAACAAGTTAAATATCACCAGCCAGTCCCCACCAGTCAAATCCAAACTCCATAATGCCTTTGTGAAAATCTTCATGGTCCTAACCTATTTGAGCAAAAAAGTAGCAAAGGCTCGTCATGTTCCTAATGTTGATAGTAACATAGAAAATGTTATAAACTTTGAATGAAATAATAAAGATTAAAACTAACCTGCAAATGCAAAAACAAATTCTTGGAATATTACTGGATGTTTCTGTGGTGATCAATAAATCCAAAATGGATCTCCCTATCTGTGGGAATCAAACTGGCTTAGTAAGCAAAATATGAATGCATACATACACACAGTTAATTATTTCTGAACCATTTAAAAGAGAGTTGCAGGGTGTCTGGGTAGCTCAGTCGGTTAAGCGTCCGACTTCAGCTCAGGTCATGACCTCACAGCTTGTGAGTTTGAGCCCCGTGTCAGGCTCTGTGCTGACAGCTTGGAGCCTGGAGCCTGCTTCAGATTCTGTGCCTCCCTCTCTCTGCCCCAACCACTCGCATTCTGTCTCTGTCTCTCTCAAAAATAAATAAACATTAAAAAAAAATTTTTTTTGAGGAGAGTTGCATACACCATGCCTCTTTACTCCTTACAACTTAAGCATATACGTCCTAAGAACAAAAATAATCTCTTATATAATCACAGTTTTGTAATTTAGAAAGTTGAACATGAAGTACTTTAATCTATATCCAATTTGGTCAACTTAATCAATTATATCCTTCACATTACTTTTTTCCCTTAATAGAGGATCCAGTCTAGGATCACATATTGAATCTAGTCATGTCTCTTGAGTCTCTTATAATCTAGGGCCCATATTATAGTAATAAATGTTTATTTCTTTTTGTGAGAGAAAGCGGGGGCAGATAGAAGATCTGAAGCGGGCTCTGCTCTGAAAGCAGAGAACCTGATGCAGGGCTCAAACTCATGAATCATAAGGTCTAACCTGAGCCAAAGTTGGATGCTTAACCAACTGAGCCACCCAGGTGCCCCTATACTAATTGAAATAATGTTTCCTGACATCAAAATTAATTTAATAATCTCACATCTTTCCCTCACACCCAGACCATGTTTCTTAAGAATGTAACACTTAAGGCACCTGGGTAGCTCAGTTAGTTAAGCATCCGACTCTTGATTTCAGCTCAGGTCATGATCTCACTGCCCATAAGATCGAACCCCACATCAAGCTCTGCACTGACAGCATGGAGCCTGCTTGGGATTCTCTCTCTCTCTCTCTCTCTCTCTCTCTCTCTCTCTCTCTGCCCCTTTTGTGCACGCACAAACTCTCTCACAATAAACAAACATTTTTTTAAAAATAGAATGTAACACTTTAAATTCATTGTTTTTGCAATATAAGTCTTAGGTGCCTTATCTCAAGTTAATGATTCTAAAATTAAAAATCAATAAATATTTACATTATTATGGTAATGTAAAAAGTAAACACTGCAGAGTCAAGTAATACATTAGGATTAAAGGTCTAATAAGTTATAATACGGACCCCCACTGGGCCAAATGAAGGAAAAGATTCTTATTCTAATCATCAGAGCCAAATGATCTCCCTTTTCTTAATATATGCATGAGAATTTGACAGCTAGAATCTGCAGGCTTCTCTGGGCTCCATCATTAATACCACTTCACAGATGTGACTTCTGAGAAATCATTACAAAAGTAAAATATTTAATCTCCCTACTGAACATAGTATCTCATCTTTCAGTCACCTGCAAAGGAAAAATTACCCAATTTCTTTCTCAATAACTAAAACTTACACTTGCAAACAATAACTCAACCAAGTAAGATACTGAACAATTCAAACTATAAGGTCACAGATCATACATAGCATATAAATCCAAAAAGAAGGGAAAAAACAATACCCTGAATCAACAAGATTATAACTAATCCCTACTAAATTAGATTTAAAATTAGAGGATAATTTCCTAAATTAATTCAAAATCCTAAACAAATTTATTTTCCTAAACAAATAAACAAATTTATTAATTTCCTAAATTCAAATTCCTAAACAAAATCTACTCTTCTCCCTTATTCTTAACACGCACGTGCGCGTGCGCGCACACACACACACACACACACACACAAAAAACAAAAATGAAAATCCTACTTAAAATCAAATTATAGTGAGAAGTCCTATATCCCAGGACTCTGGAAATGCTTGTGTGAATTGAAAATTCTTTTATGAACACAGTTCTTGCCTGAGGTGTTCACAATCTTATGGGGGCAACAAACAGATAATAAAGGCAAAGTGTGAAAAGAGATGCAGAAATATAACTCCATGACGATGTAAAAGGCAGAGAAATAGATTCTGGTCTGAGTACTCAGGAAGGCTTTTTAGAACTGAGCTTTTAATAGTTGAACTGGTCAGATTCTCAACTACTGAAACAGAGAATAGTAATGATGGCACAAGCAAAGACTGAGATGAAGACTGAAACAAAGACTGAGACTGAGACGAAGACAAGACAAGGAAAAAAAAAAGGCATACTGGAGAGTACTCGAGGGAAAGTAGGTCAATATGGCTACAGCAAAAGGTATCCTAGTTGTATGGGGGAAATGGGTGACTATTTGCAGGAGATGTGTTTAAATTTTTTTTAAGTTTATTTTTGAGAGAGAGAGAGAGCGAGAGAGAGAGAGAGAGAGCGAGAGAGAGAGCGCGCGTGAGTGAGCAGGCACGCAGAAGTGGGGGAGGGACAGAGAGAAGGAGACACAGAATCCCAAGCAGGCTCATGCCGTCAGCCCAGAGCCCAATGTGGGGCTCAAACTCATGAACTGCAAGATCATGACCTGAGCCAAAACCAAGAGTCAGGTGCTCAACAGAATGCGCCATCCATGCACCCCTGCAGGAGACATGTTTAAAAGCTGCTTGTCAAGAGCCTAAAATGCCATGCTAAGGAGACTGATCCTTATTCTGGAGGCAATGTCAAGCTGAAGGTGGCAGAACAAGGTACTGTACTGAAGTGGATCTAGAAGCGACAACTTCTCTTGTCAATAAAATCAGATTATAGGGGTGCCTGGGTGGCTCAGTCGGTTGAGCGCTGGCTTTGGCTCAGGTCATGATCGCAAGGTCTGTGAGTTCAAGCCCCTCATCAGGCTCTGTGCTGACAGCTCGGTTTCTGCTTCGGATTCTGTGTCTCCCTCTCTCTCTCTGCCCCTCCACCACTCATGCTCTGTCTCCTCTGTTTCAAAAATAAATAAACATTAAAAAAAATTTAAAATTAGATTATAATTTCCTGGGGCCCCTGGCTGGCTCAGTCAGTTAAGCATCTGACTTCAGCTGAGGTCATGATCTTGCAGTTCGCGAGTTCAAGCCCCACATTAGGCTCTGTCCTGAGGGCTCAGAGCCTGGAGCCTGCTTTAGTCTCTGTGTCTCCCTCTCTGTCTGCCCCTCCCTCACTCATGCTCTGTGTGTGTGTGTGTGTCTCTCTCTCTCTAAAAAATAAATTTAAAAAATTTTTTTAAATAAAATTAGATTTCCTAAATTAAAACAAATGGCAGAAACAGGAGGCAGTACTAAAGACTGAAGTAGTCATAGACACACACAAATCTATGAAAAGAAGAACAGGTCAGACATTAATAACCATGCTGGGGACAGGATTACCAATTTTTTTAGAACTTCTTTTCTAGTTAAATATCACATTTGTAACACTAAGTCTAGTAATGAGGCCTTGATTTTTATATAGATATGTAACAATTTAAGAGAACTCAAAAGAAGAATCAAGGTTTCAATTTAAGAGAATTCCATATTGTTAAGAACTGTCTATTCTAAGACCTACCCTATGACCCAGCAATAGCACTGCTAGGAATTTACCCAAGGGATACGGGAGTACTGATGCATAGGGGCACTTGTACCCCAATGTTTATAGCAGCACTCTCAACAATAGCCAAATTATGGAAAGAGCCTAAATGTCCATCAACTGATGAATGGATAAAAAAATTGTGGTTTATATACACAATGGAGTACTACGTGGCAATGAGAAAGAATGAAATCTGGCCCTTTGTAACAACATGGATGGAACTGGAGAGTGTTATGCTAAGTAAAATAAGACAGAGAAAGACAGATACCATGTTTTCACTCTTATGTGGATCCTGAGAAACTTAACAGAAACCCATGGGGGAGGGGAAGGAAAAAAAAAAAAAAAAAAAAAAAAAAGAGGTTAGAGTGGAAGAGAGCCAAAGCATAAGAGACTCTTAAAAACTGAGAACTGAGGGTTGATGAGGGGTGGGAGGAAGGGGAGGGTGGGCGATGGGTATTGAGGAGGGCACCTTTTGGGATGAGCACTGGGTGTTGTATGGAAACCAATTTGACAATAAACTTCATATATTGGAAAAAAAAAAAAAAAAAAAGAACGGTCTATTCTAAACAACGTTAGTAGGGCTACAACTCATTTAATCTCAATTTAAATACAAGTTTCCAAGTATAGTATACTGTATTACAGCACATTATATATGGAAAAAATAATCTGCCTTGAACTCTAGTGAAAAAATCGTATTTAGAGATTTAACATTAAAGTGAACATATAAGAGCTCATCTAAATAATTATGTACATGGACAGACAGGGCCCCCCCACACACACAAATTAATCTTTGTATTAGTCTTTGCTGCTTCAAAACAGCACAAGGTGGGGGGGGGGGGGAACAATACAATAAACTTACCAAGTGAAGTTTGTCCCAAGAACTTTCTCTATTAGAAGGTTTCACAAGACAATCTGCAAAAGAAAAACCAGTAATTTTACAAATAGCCTTCCAATCAAGTTAAGCCACTTAAATCTCCCCACAAGACTTTTCTCTACAAGTTGGAATGCCATATTAATACATTTTTTTAATTGTTATAATGTTGATTTAGTCAACAATAGATTTTAGAATGTTTAATTGCCCAGAATAAGCCCAGTCAGGCCTCCTCATGCCTTTAGAAACTACAGAACTGTACAGACAGAACTTTCCAGGAACCTACAGATACTCCTATTTAAGAGTTTCTCCTCAATCATCATTTCTGATGGCTTCTCACCTAAACTTTTACTACTACATGAACCAATACTTTATTTCTTTTTTTTAATGTCTATTTTTGATATAGAGACAGAGCATGAGCAGGGTAGGGGCAGAGAGAGAGGGAGACACAGAATGTGAAGCAGGCTCCAGGCTCTGAGCTGGCAGCACTGAGCCCGATGTGGGGCTCAAACTCACAAACCGTGAGATCATAACCTGAGCCAAAGTCAAATGCTTAACTGATCTCACAGGAGATCTAGGCTTGGACTTGGTAATTTAAGGTGTTTTGTACACACAACTGGCTTCTACCAAAGGATCTTTTATGTGTCTGAAAAAAATTGGGACAGAAGTGGCAGGGGGTGGTATGGTCTAGGCACGAAGAATTTTTATCACAACTAGGCAAACCTGACCTTTACAGAGATAAAAGACTTAATCGACCTGATTCCCTTACAATGATTTCTCAGTATTTGCAGACAACTCAACCTTTTGGCTGTTACACGACATGAAATCATATAAATAAACAAAACTGTATAAAATATTAAAATCCTAAAATTAAGGAGTCAGTCAACATAGCACATTATATCCATAACTTCCAGAAAACTTTTAACTGATAAGAACCATAAAAAGGAAGCTAAATATGCAATAATAAAGTGTTTTAACCATTTTACAAGTAAAATTTTTGTCTCCCAATAACTTTAATTTTGTAACTTAAGGGCACTGGGGTAGCTTAAGTTGGCTAAGCATCTGACTTTGGCTCAAGTCATGATCTCACGGTTCACAGGTTTGAGCCCCACATGGGGCTCTGTGCTGACAGCTCGGAACCTGGAACCTGCTTCAGATTCTGTCTCCCCTCTCTCTCTGCCCCTTCCCTGCTTGTTCTCTCTCTCTCTCTCTCTCTCAAAAATAAACATTAAAAAATTTTTTACATAATTTATAAATTTTGTAACTTAGAAGCCATATTAACCACATTCTGTATCAAAAATAAAGCTATTCATAATTTGCAACTTGAGACACAAAGTATCAAGTTTAATCTTGTTAAGTTGTTTAAAAAGATATAATACAGAAGAAAAGTTGGGGGTCTGTAAATCTGCAGGACCTTTCCATGCTAGTGTATAATTTTTGCTAAGCACGTGAATACTGAAATACATATTACAAATATTTTCCTTCTAAATTACATCAGTAGGTACATTATATTATCCATGATTTTTTACTTTAGGATAATAAATAATCATTTGTTAAAAAGAAGAGATAACTGGAGCGCCTAGGTCACTCAGTCGAACAGCCAATTCTTGATATCGGCTCAGGTCATGATCTCGCAGTTGTGGGATCAAGCCCCACGTTGGGCTCCATGCTAAGCATGAAGACTACCTGGGATTCTTTCCCTCTCTGTCCCTTCCTGCTCACATGTGCACGTCTCTCTCTGCCCCTTCCCTCCTTGCACATGCACACATGCGGTCTCTCAAAAATAAACGTTAACAAAAAAGAGAGAGAGAAAGAGAGAGATGCTTGGTCTCTTTGTCCTTAAAAACAACAACAGGGGCATCTGGGTGGCTCAGTCAGTAAGTGTCCGACTTCAGCTCAGGTCATGATCTCACGGTTTGTGGGTTCGAGCCCCGTGTCAGGCTCTGTGCTGACAGCTCAGAGCCTGGAGCCTGCTTCAGATTCTTTGTCTCCCTCTTTCTCTGCTCCTCCCCACTCACACTCTGTCTCTCTCTCAAAAGTAAATAAACATTAAAAAAAAAATTTTTTTTTAAAACAACAAAACAGATGAAATAGTGTATGTGAAGAGACATTATTCCACTTTAAAACTAGTACAAACAGGAGCACCTGGGTGGCTCAGTCAGTTAAGCATCCAACTCTGGATTCTGGCTCAGGTCATATTCTGTAGGTTTGAGTTTGAGACCCACATCTGGCTCCTCCACTGATGGCACAGAGCCTGCTTGGAATTCTCTTTCTCCCTCTCTCTCTCTCTGCGCGCCCCCCACCCCTGCCTGTGCTTACTCACTCTTTCAAAATAAATAAATGTAAAAAAAAAAAAAAAAAAAAACTATTATAAACAAAAAATGAGACACAGCTCATTGTAACTCAGGAAGTTATCAGAGTACTATGAGGTTAACTGTCCAATGACATGCATGTGTTCAGAGTTCAGAGGCTGGACAGCCCAGGGAGGCTTCAGAGCTGATGAAGAATTTCAACTGGGTTTTACAGATTGTATGTGACTTAACTAAAGAGAAAGAAGGGACAGGGACAATTCTAGAGAGCATGGCTATTAATACCACAGTAGGAAGTAATCAGGACATTTCTGAGAAACAGAGAATAGGTCAGAACATCAAGAAAGTATTCAGGAAGAGAAGACTAGAAAGGCAGGACACAACTGTGGTCCTTCAATGTCAGGCTAAGGAGTCAGATTTAATTCAATGGTGTGAAACCAAATCAGCACGAAAATAGAAACATGAAAATGGTGGTATTTAGCAGCAGCAAGCAGTAAGTAGAAGGGTCTGGGAGGGAAAATTGACTTAGGATATTCCCAGATTAGTAGTTCAGATATGAACTGCTAACAGCCAAATATCTCAACTGTAGCAAAAATGCATAGGAATATATCAGAGTGAGTAAAAGCATTAATTGCCTGAGCTTAGTAATTGATTAGAAATGGGGAAAAAAAGAGGCAGAGCAAGTTGTCAACAGTAACTGCAAAATGAAATGTTAAGGCCTGTGGTGAATAGAAAAAGGACAATATCATTAAGAAACGAAAGGTGGGACGCCTGGCTGGTTCAGTTAGAAAAGCATGCAACTCGATCTCAAGATCATGAGTTCAAGCCCCACGATGGGGATAGAGATTACTGGAGCACCTGGATGGCTCAGTTGCTTAAGCATCCAACTTCGGCTCAGGTCAAGATTTCCCAGTTTGTGGATTTGAGCCCTGTGTTGGGCTCTGTGCTAACAGCTCAGAGCCTGGAGCCTGCCTTCAGATTCTGTGTCTCCCTCTCTCTCTGCCTCTCCCCACCCCCACTAGTGCCCTGTCTCTGTTTCGCTTTCTCTCAAAAATAAACATTAAAAAAAAGATTAAGAATTAAAAATCTTTAAAAAAATAAAAATAAAAATAAAAATAAAAGAAAGGTGGCCTCCCAAGCAGATGTATATCCAGCAGGTGGGGGGAGGGGGGGAGGGGGCAGGAGGGATTAAATTCAACAGACAGGTCAAGTCTAGGGGTAATAATAAACTGATTCAAAGTGCTAAATTTACTTCAAGGAAATCACTGTATCTACCATAAAAATCATTTGACAGGTTTTAAATTACTTGATAATTTATTCTGTCAAACATATGAGAAGTCCGTCAATACAGAAGTGTTTGCATAAAGTTTCCACAGGTGTAAAGTTCCAAGAGATGGACCAAACAACAGCAGATTCAACAAAAAGGTTCAGACGGTCTGCTTCAATGATGGCAATGACTCTCCTTCCTAATAACCACAATCAAACAACTACTTGGTTGGAAGCAAGTATGTCACTGTGAGACACTGCCAACAAAAACAAACAAAAAACAAAAACAAAAAAAACCCTTCCCCTTCCTCTTAGGACTATTTGCCAGATAAAAGGCCATGTAGAGGTGTAGAGGTCTGAAAGAAGCTCTCTGGTGCCATAAGCTACCTTTCAATGATAGCAGCAGGTATCCCAGGATACAGTCATGTATACCTCAGAGAGTAAGAGCAGTAAGGTTTGGGTGACCCTCAATATATACTGAAAATATTTGAAGTACCACCACATAGGGTTCAACAGGGCAAAGAGGCACATCAATTTGGACTATATATATAATAAAAGACTTCAAACTACAAAAACTAATCAGATTGAACCAAATTTATGAGGAAAAACAAAGAGACTCAGGGCCAGGCCTCTTAAAATGTTGGGGGGTGTGACACAGGTGGCTAAAGCAGCACTTTTTTTGGCTAGTGTATATTTTAACTTTAAAAGAACGATGCATTTTTTTTTTTTTTTTTTTTACATAGTCCTGTCTCACTTTCAAATACAGGATAATTAAGAGTTCAGGGGCGCCTGGGTGGCGCAGTCGGTTGGGCGTCCGACTTCAGCCAGGTCACGATCTTGCAGTCCGTGAGTTCGAGCCCCGCGTCAGGCTCTGGGCTGATGGCTCAGAGCCTGGAGCCTGTTTCCGATTCTGTGTCTCCCTCTCTCTCTGCCCCTCCCCCGTTCATGCTCTGTCTCTTTCTGTCCCAAAATAAATAAATGTTGAAAAAAAATTTAAAAAAAAAAAAAAAAAAAAAAGAGTTCAAAACTTTTTTTTTTAAGTTTATTTATTTATTTTAAGAGAGTGAGAGTGTAAGCAGAGAGGGACAGACAGAATCCCAAGCAGGCTCCTCACTGTCAGTGCAGAGCCCGATGTGGGGCTCAAACCCACAAACTGTGAGATCATGACCTGAGCTGAAATCAAGAGTCCAACGCTTAACCAACTGACCCATTCATGTGCCCCAAGAGTCCGAAACTTCAAAAAGGCAACAATGAATAATTTTAAAGCAATCTTTTTTTTTTTTCCAACGTTTATTTGAGAGAGAGAAAGAACGTGTGCTTGCACAAGTAGAGGAGGAACAGAGAGAGAGAGGGAGACACAGAATCTAAAGCAGGCTCCAAGCTCTGAGCTATCAGCGCACAGTCCAATGCAGGGCTTGAATTCATGAACTACAAGATCATGATCTGAGCCGAAGTCAGACAATCAAACAGCTGAGACACCCAGGAACCCCAAAGAAATCTTTTATTTTCACTGTATGTGAAAGAAATGCCTTTTCTAGCACATGTACTGCATTTTAAGAAAACAGATTCACAGCAAAATTTGAGTGTGGAGGCAATATAAAATAATTCGATGTTAAATTTTAAGTGGCTTTCCAACTGCCACTATTTTAGACAAAAACCTTTTCTGTCTGTGTTTCCTTGTTTATGCCTAACAACTTTTCAGGTATCTGATGGATAATATGATCTTCCCGAACTAGGATTCTGTGGCATGGTGGGTGGAATTATCCCATTGTGGGGAAATGATTTAATCATCAACATTAACCAAAACCCAAGCATTTACCAGCTGAGTAAAACTACTATGGCTTGGTACTCCTAGAAGTCCAAACCTCAGGTTTTCTAAAACCTTTGCTGCTGAAGTCAACTACAAATAAAAATAGAAACAGAGTTCAAAAAGCATGGCTGCATTCACCTATCATGACAAGTTCACTGTGGTGGAGGTTCATTTATTTGACAAGTATTTGGGGATCATAGGCACTATTCTAGGCACTGGGAATGCAGCAATGAACGAATCAAAGTTCCCACCCTTAAAGGAGCTGCAATTCTAGTATCAGCTAAAATATTCTCATATGGTTGAATGTCGTCAGTGTGACTTTTCTCCCCTACTTATTAATTAGATCCATGCTTTGGAAAAGATAAGAAGAAACAGTAAATATAAAATTGAGTCACTGACCTCCTTTCAATGATATCTCTAAACAAGATGGGAGAGAGAAAGAGACAGACTCTACATTATCTTTTCTACTTGGAAACACTAAGTAACGTCTGTGCATTTTCAGGGATCCAGATGCAAATTCATGATCAGTATGCATTCCTCTGCCAGCTGTAGAGCACAGATAAGCAGCTAAAATATTATCACTTCCTAACCAAAAAAAACAAAAAACAAACAAAAAAAAAACTACCTTCTTGAAAAACAAAAACCCAGTAATCTGCCAGAAACTGTAACTTAAACTTCATCTTATAATCACATTTCTATACCAAAGAGTCTTTCACTGGTAATAAGTCTCTTGAACCAGCAACACATAAGACAATGCTGAACACACCAAAAAATAAAAAAAAACCAAAAAACAAAATCTCTGTTTCAATACATAACCCAGGGTCATGGGATCAAGCCCTGTATTTAAAAAACATTTTTTAAATAAAAAGGGAAAGAAAAACCTTCCTACTCCAGAAATTCATAGCTCCTCATGGAAATTTAAATTTTCCTAATTATAATTCTCCCCTTTAACATATTATATGATTATCTCTTAACATGAGACTGCAGACTCTGTCCCTGCTTCCTACTGTTCAAAGAATAAAATTTTAACTACCTTTTTTAGGACAAAACACCTAAATGACCAATCCCTATGAAGATAAGCAATTTTACAATAAGGTCTCAAAAAGGTTTTTTTGTTTTTTAATGTTTATTTATTTTTGAGAGAGAGAGAGAGAGAGAGCGCGCGAGCCGGGGAGGGGCAGAGAAAGACGGAGACACAGAATGTGAAGCAGGGCCCAGGCTCTAAGCTGTCAGCACAGAGCCTGACGTGGGACTCAAACCCACAAACTGTGAGATCATGACCTGAGCCGAGTTGGACGCTCAACCGACTGAGTCCCCAGGCACTCCGCAAAAAGTTTTTAAATATTTAAATTATGAGCTATTTCTTATGTACTCAATAGAAAAAGAAAACTAATCAAATGAGATAGGTAACAAAAACCAAAAATACAAAAAAGGAAAAAAAAACAGGCAACTAAAAAACTAAGCAAAATTCAACACATCCCATTATTTTGAAACCTGCAGATTTATACTGCTTAATATGCTTTGCTCTGGACCCTGCCCTCAACAAACAAAAACAGACTCTCCAAACTCCCACCCATTTTATACCAAAGCTCCCCTCACCTCACAGCTGCATAAGAGGTTTCTTTTCTTGAAAAACAAACAATTTAATATGAAGGTCAGTTTACCATGGGAACTCAACAGTGTGCCCATGTATAAACGAGCATGATTATCCTGTTTTGCCCAGGTACTTGAGATGTTTAACACCAATTCTAGGAAAAATGTAAATAAACTCTTCAAAAAAATAGCTATCAATATCTCAATCTGCATATTATTAGTATATTAATATCATATTTAGGAATGTTAATGTTCCTCTCCCAGTCTGTAAACAGACTGTCCAAAGTTCTGGTTTTGTCCACTCAGTTTTATACAGGGTAATGGGCATCAAAATGGACAAGTACCAGAAAGCTGAATGAAAATGCACGTCCACCTTTTAAGCATACAACTTAATAATGAAGAAACAGATCTGAATTTTTAACTGCTGTATTCATAATTAAAAACTGCCCAATTCCAGCTAGCCAATAGGTACATTCAAGAAAAGAGAGACAAAACTCAAGTAATATAGGCTATGTGCAATGAAAAGAATCCACTCTTCTACTGGCCTACTTAAAATGTATATTCTGGCAATTAGGTAGGGGGCTACTCATATTTTTGAAAGCAAGCCAATAAAAACCCAAATAACTTCCAATAACCACACACTACAACACAGGCTCTGTTTAAAACAGCATGTTCAAATACCTACTCTTTCGAAGCAGTTCTCAATTATTAAATAGCCAAAAGACCAGAAATTGTCTTGACCAGAACACCATCTTCTTAAGACCATCCTTTTAATATCATACAATTCAACAGAAACCCAGGAAAAGACCTACGCTTTTAAACTACTAACATTTATCTTATGTAAACAGAGAGAAACATGTGACTGTCATCCAAACAGATACAAGGGGAGAAAAAAAAAAAAAAAAAAAAAAAAAACCTTTTCAGCTGAAGTCAAAAAGTAGAATTCATCAACATGCTTTACAGGAAAGGAGGGCAAAAGTACCACGTTAAATCAGGGCTAATATGAAATTAGCTATTAAAAAAAATAAATAAAAAAAATAAAAAGAAATTAGCTATTAAGCAAAAGAGATTTCTCCTTTTTTGTTTTGAAATAACTACACTAAAATAACAACTCCTAAAACTCAAGTCATGGGTTCATACTGAAGATAAAAAACCAAACTCTGAATTTTAAAAATTCTTAAGCTATCATTTTGCTTAACCCAGTAAGGGGAAAAGGGGAAATGGGGATTAAAAAAAAGTATATTCGCTTAGATTACTTGTATTCATACCAAACATATTAAAATATTGGTAAAATATTCTTTAAAACAAGATGAAAAACTTCTCAAATAGCCTAATCTAAACCAATTCTGGGACTCCTGGGTGGCTCAGTTGGTTAAGCATCTGACTTCAGTTCAGGTCATGATCTCCCAGTTTGTGAGCTCTAGCCTCAATTTCTCTCTCTCTCTCTCTCTCTCTCTCTCCCTCCCTCCCTCCCCTTAGCTCTCTTATGCTTTCTCTCTCTCAAAAAATAAAAATAAACCTGTTCTGCATAAATTATGGAATATTCCAAGCATATTGTTTATACATCACAAACTTATACTATTCAATTCAACATGAAAATAATAATCCACGCAATTCAAATTCTCAAGTTTCCAATAAGCATGTAAACATATCTAATGTCAATCAGCACTACTCATAAGTTTCTTGCATTTTTCAATCTGAAAACAGTTTGTCAGAGGAACTAATGTCTGTAAGGGGCAGAAGGACAAATGCGTTTTATCCAGCTCTCTGGTAAAACAGCAGGCCTATGACTTGAACACCACATCTGTGTACTACTGTTTTCAATCAGGACATTTAAATATGCTAAAATGCAAAGATATATAAGACTTTAGAAAGAGCTTACCCTTTTTCTTTTCTACTGATTTATATCGTCAGTCTTTAACCTAAATCCTACATCCTATAGCATATGGTTATATTTTCAATTACCAGTATTTCCATGCTGTGGTATACAGACCACTGGCGAGATTTGAGAAGACTTAAATGGGACACAAGTATCTTTAAAAAAAAAAACCAAAAACTGTATTTATGGTAATGAGCACTGAAAAAAAATATTCTGCACTTATCTTTTCAATTCATTAAAAGTCTGAAACCATTCATAAGCAGACCTGACCAGGGCCACATTCAACAGTATCTAGTCCTTCCCCCACACAAATGATAAGCCTCTCTTTAAGGTTTATGCTACCACCAGAGAGCTCTGGCATCTCTTGATTGCTATTACTACTAGCACAGTACCACAAAATACAGGGTCTCCTATGGACTATCACCATAGCACCTCCAAGTCTACATATCCTAAACAAAATCCATCACTGGCCTCCTCCTCCTCCCTCCACCACTCCTTCTTTCTTCATACTCCACTGGAAATCTTGGTAGGCCTAGGTTTTCAAGGCTAGAAAACATTTTAATCTATTTCCAATAACAAAACCTAACACCAATTCCCATTACTTTCCCTGAAACGCTCAATTTCCATCTTTCCATTCCATGCCACCAGTATCACCACCATTTGGTTTAGCTAACTGATTTTTAAACATTTGTTCATTTAAAAATTAGACCTTAATTACCTAAGAAACAAAATTACCAGTTAGGATTCAACTGACAACACAACTGTTTCTGGTCAATTCCTCTTTTTTTCCCCTCAATGCCTATTTATTTTTGAGAGAGAGACAAGCAGAGTGTGAGTGGGGGAGGGGCAGAGAGAGGAGGAGCAATTCAAAGCAATTCAAAGCAGGCTCCAAGCTCTGAGCTGTCAGCACAGAGCCCCACACGGAGACGAACTCATGAACTGTGAGATCATGACCTGAGTCAAAGTCAATGCTCAACCGACTAAGCCACCCAGGTGCCCCTAATTACTTACATTTCTATGTGTTCTATACAGATCATGATTTCCTATGCAAAGTCATTTTCCTACTCGGAACCCAAGGGCCTTACACTATGTTTCAATGAGAGGCACTACAATATAGTGCCACTACATACGATTAGGTATGATCACAGGTTCTGGAATCAGACAGTTCAGGATGTTAATTTTGGCTCCAAACTTACTTGTATCAGTTTGGGAAGTTCACGAAGTTTCTCATCTGTAAAATGGAAATAACATCAGAAAAGAGAGTTACTGAGCTAGTATCTTCAAACAAGTGAATACTAATTCTGACAGGGAGGAAAAATATGCTCAATAACTGCATTTTTAATTTAAAAAAAAACATGCAATTTAGGTAAACACAAAAAATTAACCATGGTCTTCTATTTACCTACCAACTAAATGTTTCAAGCACACTCATGTCCATTTAAAACATCTGTATTCCAGTTCTTACCATAAATGCAACAGTTCTACCTGCCTGCCTTCATGTAGAACAAGCCCTTGCAACTGAAAGATCTGTTAAGTTTCCAGTATTGATTATTACCTTTCAAAGTCCAAAATAAAAAAGTAGTATGCAATTTTGCTGCAGCAAAAAGCTTATAGGCATTTTGAGACTTAAGAAGAAATCACTTAACCGAGTGAGCCAAACAACATTAACCACTATTCTCAACACAATTATCAATGAACTCTCAAGGTACCATAATTATATCTATCAAGATCTAGGGCATCCCTCAAGAACAAAGTCTCCCCAAAACAAGGCCCTTCCCTCTCGAACAACCAAGTCTCCCCCAAATGAGGATCTTACTCTTCCCCTCTAGGACATTCTATGTTCATTCCAAATTCCTTGCCATTGTTTATGTTGTTTCCTATACCCAGACTGGCCTTTTCTCTACCAACCAGATCGTCAGAGCTTTTCTAGTATTTTAGGCCACTAAACTTTTACTGTATCTTTGCAGGTACACATGATTTAACACTGATTCTTTTTTTTTTTTTTAATTTTTTTTTTTTCTTAACGTTTTTTATTTATTTCTGAGACAGAGACAGAGCATGAGCAGGGAAGGGGCAGAGAGAGAGGGAGACACAGAATCGGAAGCAGGCTCCAGGCTCTGAGCCATCAGCACAGAGCCCGATGCAGGGCTCAAACTCACAGACTGTGAGATCATGACCTGAGCCGAAGTCGGACGCTCAACCAACTGAGCCACCCACACTGATTCTCTTTTATCAAATTCTACCTCTCTCACTCCTCCAAACCCCTCTCCCTTCCCTTTCTCCTTCTCCTTCTCACTCTCTCAAAACACACACACAGTGTATTTACTTTAAAAATAAATAACTAAGGGGCGCCTGGGCGGCTCAGTTGGTTTAGCATACAACTTCAGCTCAGGTCATGATCTCAGTTTGTGGGTTCGAACCCCACATTGAGCTCTGTGCTGACAGCTCTGAGCCTGGAGCCTGCTTTGGATTCTGTGCCTCCCTCCCTCTTTCTCTCAAAAATAAACATTAAAAATAAATAAAATCAGGCTGGTTTTGTAAAGGTAAGACTGCTTTAAAACAAGGATACATAATATAAAAGTGACAGCAAGAGGGAAGTGGTTTTAATCTTCTTTGGCCTCTTTGAGGCCGTCATATAAAAGCCATTCTTATGATCAAGTCATTCCTAAAAAACCCTTTTTACATTTCATTCTTTGTGTAATAATTTTGCTTCTACCCGAAAAAACTGGATTCCTTCTCTGTCCTTTCCTCAACTTTTCCTGAATTGACAAAGGAAGAGCAAACAGGTTCACAAATTAGTGAGACTGCAAAGTAGTTTCTTCCAACATGAAGCCAAGAGGATTTTTCAGTCGTATATATTTAACACTTTCTGATAACTGGCAAAGAACCTGAATGGTACAGCATCCACATGAATAGCTAACTCTACAGCACCAAAAAGCAATGGTAGTATTTGGCATGCTACTTAGAAAAAACAAGGCCATTTTTTTAATAACTTTTTTTTTTTTTTTTTTTACAGTGACAGCAAGAACAGGGAGAACCTCATATTAATGGGCCAACTGTGACCAGTTGTTAGGGATGTTTTAAACAGCCAATTTTATTGAGCACTTCTCTATATGCCAGGCACTGTTTTAAAAGTATTGTATGTGTTGGGGCACCTGGATGGCTCAGCCGGTTAAGCATCCGACTCTTGATTTCGGCTCAGGTCATGATCTCACAGTCGTGAGACTGAGCCCTGAGTCAGGGAATCTGTGCTAGATGTGGAGCCTGCTTGAGATTTTTTCTCTTTCTCTCTCTCTCTCCCCCCCTCACCTCCTCCCGCTTTCTCTTTCTTGCAAGCTTTAAAAAAAAAAAAAAAAAAAAAAAAAAAAAAAAAAAAGAATTATATTATCTCAATTAACCCCATAATAATTCTATACATAGTGACCATTATAGTTGAAAAAACAGCTGAAAAAACAGCTGAAAAAACAGATACAGAGAAGTAACTTTCTCAAGATTATAGCAGTTGAGAAGCCAGAATTCAAACCCAAGCATTCTAGCTCCACAGTTCACATTATCAACATCTGGCCAAACAGCCTTCTCCATTCAGTAAGTCTGCTAATATAATTTGATGCTAACTATACTCCTCATAAAGTGAATCCAAGTAAGGAGCCCTTATATACTGAGAATATGTTTCTTATATACTACATATGCTACTACATTTTTTATAGAGCAGCATAGGCTTTATTAAGTTTCATTCTCCCACAAAACTAAAGATTTTCATCAGTGTTTTATTATCCACTTGAAGTATGCTACTTGACACTTGTTCCTCAATATTTTTAATATTGTTCCTAAATATCTTTATTCTTTACAACCTCTTCTCACTTGTCAAGCCAGTCCCAAACTCGAATTCTACCCTCCAAGGGGCTGAGTCATCCGTGAAGTTAACGAGCATACTTCCCCATTCCATCAACTATATTAAATTTTTTTTTAATGTTTATTTTTGAGAGAAAGAACACAAACGGGAGAGGGGCAGAGAGGGGGAGACAGAATACGAAGCAGGCTCCAGGCTCTAGGCTCTGAGCTCTCAGCACAGAGCCCAACGCAGGGCTCAAACCCACAAACCACGAGGTCTTGACCTGAGTCGAAGTCAAGACACTTAACTGACTGAGCCACCCAGGCGCCCCTCAACTGTAACACTCTTGAGAACATTATAATAGTTGAGAGCTCAATCCTACCATTTGTTGTCTCTCTCTCTTTCATCTGACAGCAACCCACCAGTAACAATGAATATGAAACCTCTAATCTTTGCACCATTTATCAATAAGACAGATTTTCATCTCTTATGGATGAAGATGCCACCAGAGACAGAAGCTTTTGTAAAGTTAAAATCCATCCACTGCTGTGTCTGTTCCACAGACCTAACACCATAGTAAGATATCACTCTGTAGGACAAATTGACTTTTGTCAATTTGTTATTCCGTCATCTTTAAATAAAATCATCACAAATTATTTTTGGGGTCAAATACCTCAAAATTCTTTTTAACTTTATTAAGGCATTACTGAAGTAAAACAAACTGCACGTTTAAAGTGTTTTTTCAGGTTTTTTTGTTTTTTGTTTTTACTGTAGTAAATTAGACATATTTACAATGTTAACCATTTTAAGTGTACAACTGAATAACCTTTTTAGTACATTCACACTGTGGTGCAATCACCATCACTATCCATTTCTGTAACTTTTTCATCATCCAAAACTTCATTTTTAAGGCTGGATAATACTCCACTGCATGTACATACACCACACATTTTGTTTACACATCCATCCACTGATGGACATTTAGACTGTTTCTACCTTTTGGCTACTGTGAATGGTGCTACTATGAACATTAGTGTACAAGTATACGTTAGTCCCTGGTGTCACTTATTTTGGGTAGATACCTAAGAGTGTACTTGCTAGATCATATGGTAATTCTATGTTTAATTTTCTGAGGAGCCACCAGTTTTCCCTCAGCAGCTGCACCATTTTATATTCCCACCAGCAATGCACCATATCCTTGACAACCCTTTTCCACTTTTTCGATAACAGCCATCCTAATTGGTGCGAAGTAGCATCTTATGGTTTTGATTTGCATTTCCCTAATGACTAGCAATGTTGGGCATCTTTTCATGTGTTTACTAGCTATTTACATAACTTCTTTGTGAAGAAATGTCTATTCAAGTCTCTGTTTTTTTAGTTGGGTTGTTTTTGGGTGTTGTGTTTTTTAATATATTCTGGATAGTAATCCTTTATCAGATATAGGATTTGCAAATATCTCCTCCCATTCTGGTGCCTTTTCACTCTTGAAAGCATACTGATACGTTAAGTTTTTAATACAGTTCAACGCATCTATTTTTTCTTTTGCTGCCTGTGCTTTTGATGTCATATCCAAGAAATCATTGCCAAATGCAATGTCATGAAATGTTTCCCCTGTGTTTTCTTCCAAAAGTTTTATAATTTTAGCTCTTAAGTTTACATCTTTGATCCTTGATTACTCAGATAATTATGAAAGCACAAAGATCATGCTTTCAAATCCATATATAAACTTTTTTAAATGTCCAACTTCGGCTCAGATCATGATCTCAAGGTTTTTGAGTTTGAGCCTGGTGTCAGGCTCTGTGCTGACAGCTCAGAGCCTGGAGCCTGCTTTGGATTCTTTGTCTCCCTCTGCCCCTGCCCCACTCATGCTCTGTTCATTCTCTCTCTCTCTCTCTCTCTCCACTCCTCCCTCCCTCCCCCCTCCCTCTCTCTCTCAAAAATATTTTTTTAAAAAAATCCTTCTCTTCTTCTAAAATCATGGCTTCCAAGCTGTGTGCTGAGGCATCTTGGGGGTACCACAGTAAATTCACAGGGGCACTACAGGGACTGTTTAAGTTTTTGAGGGAAACACAGCAATAACTGACCTATGTGGACCACACAAACAACTATCTGAGGTCATTCATAAGTTCAATATTAGCTTAAAAAACATCCTTTTCAGTGATATGTAAGACACAGGGGTTTTAGCAAGTCGCTATGACAAAAAGTATCCTGTAAAAACCAATGTCCAACAGGAAACAGGTGGAATATCTAATCTGATTACAAGGTTTGAGAATTCGTTTGGTACCCAACAGGCACACACATTAAAATGTTTTCTTTCGGGGTGCCTGGGTGTCTCAGTCGGTTAAGCGTCCGACTTCGGCTCAGGTCATGATCTCACAGTCCGTGAGTTCAAGCCCCGCGTGGGGCTCTGTGCTGACAGCTCAGAGCCTGGAGCCTGCTTCAGATTCTGTGTCTCCCTCTCTCTCTGACCCTCCCCTGTTCATGCTCTCTGTCTCAAAAATAAATAAAACATTAAAAAAAAAAAATGTTTTCTTTCAAATTATACTTATCAATTTTTCAAGTAGCTAAATTGTTAGGAAATAAACACTTCAGTTGTTTGGCTCTAATTACTTAATAAACGGAGCTATTACTATTTCTTTTGGTGGAGGGGCACAGTGGAAAATATTACTGAGACACTAAGAGGAAGGAGAGACTTTGGACTGTAGAGTCATGAGCCTGGGAGAATCACACCAATTACCAGAGAGATGTAAAGCTAGAATAACAGACACTGCACCCTCAATTCCAAGTCCCCATGTGGTTGTCACAGTTCAATTAAAACCACACCTTCTCTTGTTTATTTATTCAAGCTCTAATTCAGTTTGTCACTAACAACCAAGAGTCCTGAATAACAAAATCACATGATTCACCTTGATTTCCTTAATAAACTCATAATTAAATAATGTATACCAGGTTTTTTTAAACAACCAAAGAGGCAGAATTAGGCCATGACTGTAACTCAAATACAAATCATCCTATTTAGTATTTCCTATATTAATTGAACACAAGGTACTATTAGATACAGCATGCTTAGATAAAATTTAGTTTTTAAAGTTTTACAGATTTCTTCTTGACAAAAACTCATTTAAGTTAAACTTTCACAGCATGGTTGGGACACCTAGGTGGCTCAGTCAGTTAAGCATCTGACTCTTAATTTCGGTTCAGGTCATGATCTCAGGGTTTGTGAGTTTGAGCCCAGCGTTGGGCTCCCTGCACCCTCACCCCCCAACCCCCACTCCCGCTGACAGTGTGGAGCCTGCTTGGGATTCTATCTCCCTCTCTCTCTACCCCTCCCCCACTCACACAAGCTCATACATGCACACTCTCCCTCCCCCTCGAAAATAAATAAGCTTTAAAACTTTCACAGCATGGTAATACAGATTATACCATATTTTTTTAACATTACAAATTAGACAATTTCTAAATAATCTAAAAATTGCTGTATACTCAAAAATTACAGCTTCAAACAAAAAATATATATACACTTTATTTTTTTTTTTTTTTTAATTTTACAGAATAAGAGAGTACAAGCAGGGGAGAGGGGCAGAGGGAAAGAGAATCTTAAGCAGGCTCCATGCTCAGTGCAGAGCCAGCTGCAGGGCTCAATCCCACAACCCTGGGATCATGACCTGAGACAAAATCCAGAGTCGGTCGCTCAACTGACTGAGACACCCAGGCACCCTAAGAAGTAAAATATTCTACTGTATAAATATTACAAGGTATCAAGTATTTTCTTAAATAATAGTTAATTCGTTTCCAGAAATAAACATGGACCTTCTATTAACTTTGATTTCTGGAGAAATCTGCTTTTATTATAAATCAAAGACAGTGATGATTTCAGCAATGGACACAATTAATAGTTCATCATAACTGTTAAAAAAAATATTTCATTCAGAGATAAAAGTAAACATTTACAAAATATATATACCAACCAAATTTGGTACACACAAGAAATATACCAACTGAAAATGGCAACTACAGGTAAATTTTATGTTCTATAATATTTACACAGAATTACCGCAAATAAAGTTTTATCAGAAAGAAAAGTAATCAGCTGGCTAGCAATCAACAGTTTTATTATTGCTAATCGAGTATTCTGCCTTGGTCACATCACCTAAAAATATTAATGAACTTGCTCCTCAATGAGTGTCACTTTACTATCATCTAAAGAAAACAATCAACCATCTTGCTTCCCCAAGAGTATCCATATTCATTTTCATCCTGTCCTGTTCATGTTCTGTGTCCATATAAAAAGTTGGATTTGGGGATGCTTGGATGGTTCAGTCAGTGGAGCATGTGACTTGTTCTTGAGGTTGTGAGTTTGAGACCCACATGGAGTATGGAGATTAAAAAGTTGGGGGCACCTGGGTGCCTCAGTTAGTTAATCGTCTGGCTCTTGGTTTCAGCTCAGGTCATGATCTCATGGTCTGTAGGTTTGTGCTGACACCAAGGAGTCTGCTTAGGATTCTCTCTCCCTCTCTGCCTCTCCCTGCTCATGTGCCCTCTCTCTCAAAATAAATAAATAAAATTTTTTAAGAAGTTGGATTTGTGGGGTTTTTTTTTAAATATTTAAGTAATCTCTACACCCAATGTGGGGCTCTCAGAACCCCAAGATCAAGAGTTGCACACTCCACACACAGACTGAGCCCACGAGGCACCCTTGGATTTGTTTTTTTAATCTTCTATATGTATGAACATACACATGTATTTAGCCCTAGTCTATAAAATGCAAATTTTTCCCAGATTATTTCCCTTTTGACTATTTTCCCTAGACAAATGTTTATTTTCTTGTAGCACTATTTAATACTAATCTATTCAGTATACTTAAATACCTTTAATATTTAAAGTGCCACTTACCCCAGTGCAACTCTGATCTAATGAGATTGCCCAAAATTTCTAGAGTAAAACAAGAGAGTCTGAAGTTTTAAAAGCTTAAACATAAACCTGTGAAAACTGTCATTAACCTGCAACTCAATTAAACCGCCCCCTGCCGCCCCCCCCAAGAATATATACTATGCAGTCTACCGAGTTGTATAAATTCCTGGAGGCCTAAAGATGAAGAGGAAAGAAATAAACAGAAATGTTAGGAAAAAAACAGAAAGGCAAATATGGAATTCAACAACCTGAATATATGTTAATGTAAAGCAACTGAGGTTTGCAACAGTTCACTGGCATCTGATATAGAGAAATGAAAGCAGGAGATAGAAGAAAACAACACTCCCAGGAATAGTATGTATTAAATGAAGAATCGAGTGAGCTTTATTTGTACCACTGTGCACACGCACAAATTTAGGTTAATTATGTCTCCCTCCTAATGTAAAATGTTAGCTCCTAGTTTATTTAATACATCTCTGGTTTTAATCTTTCCCATGCATTCAAATCAGTTATTACTGAACTTTCTAATTTTTTTTTAAAGCAGGCTCCATGCCCAGTACAGAACCTAACAAGCCTTCCTCCAGTTCACTACAAAATTAATGGGGCTAATATTAAGTTAAAGCAGCTTTCATCCCTGGATGAAGTCAAGTCATAAAAATGCATGTAATTAACAAATTTCACAGTATTATCTAAAATTTATACCTTAGCCTCTAATATATCAATTCACATTTTGACCCTGACTCCAGTCTATTTATGGCCCAAGGCAACTCCCTCCAAGTCTACTTATGTAATCAAAGTCCAGCTCCTAGGCTGGAAGGAATCCAAGCACAGAAAACCTTATCATAAAATCCTAAGCAAAAAAACCAAATAAAGGTTAAAACACTTCCAGCAACACCAAGTAATTCAAATTACCAACCTGCTGAAGACAAACTCAATAAGCTGGATATGAGGGGTGCCTGGGTGGCTCAGTCAGTTGGGCATCTGACTTCAGCTCAGGTCATGATCTGGCGGTTAGTGGACTTGAGCCCAGCATCAGGCTCTCTGCTGACAGCTCAGAGCCTGGATCCTGCTTCAGATTCCATATCTCCCTCTCTCTCTGCCCCTCCCCAGCACACGCTCGCTCGCTCTCTCTCAAAAATAAACATCAAAAAAAATAAATAAATAAAACCTAGACGAAATATTTAAAATTCTTTTATAAATGGTTCATTCCTGGATTTTGGCACCAAAAAAATTAAAAAATAAGTATAATAAAATTCTCTTAAAAGCAAAGACGTAAAAACACAGTGAGCTATTATCAAAATCAAACTCACTAAGATATGAAAGACGATTGATATTCAGAGAGATGAGTCCAATACTTGGGTCAGTTCCTGACCTTGGGTTATAGGTTATTTGCTAAAACTGAAGACAGACTGAGCTGTACATCCCATCACCCTCCAAATTTTAAACTGAAAATTTAAGGAAACAGAAAATTTGAAAAACACACAATGAACAAATATCATGTAAATATTAAAGAAAAAACTGGTTTGGGTATACTGATACAAGAAAAAGTAGACTTTAAGGCATTATTAGAAATAAAGAGGAGGAACATGCCTGGCTGGCTCAGTTAGTAGAACATGCTGACTCTTGATCTCCAGGTTGTATGTTTGGGAGCCATGTTGGGCAGAGATTACTTAAAAAAAAAAAAAAAGTGAGGGGCACCTGGGTGGCTCAGTCATGATCTCCACGTTTGTGAGTTCGAGCCCCACATCAGGCTCTGTGCTGACAGCTTGAGCCTGGAACCTGCTAAGCATTCTGTGTCTGTCTCTCTCTCTGCCCCTCCTCTGCTTGCACTCTTTCTCTCTCAGAAATCAACATTTTTTAAAAAAGAGCAAGAAGCAATACAATCCCAATCAAAATATCAGCAGGGTGTGTTTTGTTTTTGGAGAAGATGATGAAAGGATTCTAAAAACATAAAAGGTCCAGGAATACCCAAAATGCTCTTGAAAAAAAGGGGAGAAATCAAAGTGGAAAGATTTAGTATAACAGGTATCGAGATTAAACCATATTATCTAAAGATGGGGTGATAATGGCACAAGGAAAGACCAATGGAACAGAACAGGGAGCCAAGAAACATATGCACATGTAAATAAACACCTGATTTATGCAAAAAAAAAAAAAAAAAGTAACAAAGAACAGTAGGGAAAGGACGGGCCTTTCAATAAAGTATTTGGGTCAGCTGATAACCACATGGAAAGAAAATGAAATTGGTCACTATTTCATACATTATAGACAAAATCTAGTGGGTTACTAACAGTGAAAGGCAAAAATACAAATCTTTAAAAAAAATGTTTGAGGGCACTGGCTGGCTCAGTTGGTTAAGCAGCCAACTCTTGATCATTGGCTCAGGTTGTGATCTCACTGTCCTGAGACTGACAGGTGAGGCTCTAGGCTGAGCGTGGAATCTGCTTGGGATTCTCTCTCTCTCCCTCTGAGTCCTACCCCCAACACCATCTCTCTCAAACTAAATTAACATTTTACAAAAATGTTTGAGAAGAAAATATTTTCATGACCTCTGAGTAAATAAGATTTCTAAAGACAGACACAAAAAGTAACCAAAAAGGGGGGGGGGGGGGGGGGTTAGGACTAAAGTTTGACTAATCAAAAATTTCTATTAAAAGACCACAAAGACACTGAAAACAAAGCCAAACAGATGGACAAAAATATTTGCCAAATTTAACTGCCAAAGTATCCAGAACACATAAAGAACTACAAATTAGTGTTTTTAAAAAAGGACAAGTAATCTGAGGTGTCTGGGTGGCTCAGCCGGTTAAGCGGCTCTTGGTTTACCACTCTTGGTTAACCACTCTTGGTTTCAACTCAGGTCACAATCTCATGGTTTGCGAGTTCAAGCCCCACATCAGGCTCTGTGCTGACAGTGCAGAGCCTGGTTGGGATTCTCTCTCTCCCTCTCTCTCTGCCCCTCCAAAGCACACGCTCTCTCAAAAATAAATAAACTTAAAAAATTTTTTAAATAAAAACAGACAAATAATCCAATGGAAAAATGAAGAAAATAAGCAACTGCAGAAGAAATGCAAATGACCAATAAAATAGGCAAAGATGCTCAAACCCAATAATCCAGCAACTCCAAATTAGAACCACAAGATATGGGGTACCTGGATGGTTGTGTGTACAACTTCGGCTCAGGTCATGATCTTGCAGTTTGTGGGTTCGAGCCCCACGTCAGGCTCTCTGCTGTCAGCACAGAACCCACTTCAGATCCTCTGTCCCCCCCTCTCTCTCTCTCTGCCCCTCCCCTGCTGGTTCTCTCTCTCTCTCTCTCTCTCTCTCTCTCTCTCTCTCTCAAAATAAATAAAAAAATAAAAAGAATTCAAAAAAAAAAAAAAAAAGGACTGTAAGATACTACTACATACTCCCCAAATTTTTCATCAAAAATTGAAAACACTGACAATATCAAGTGTTGATAAAGATGTAGAGCAATGGAAACTTTCACTCACTGCTAATGGGAATGTGAACTGATAAATCATTTTGGAAAACAACATGGCATTAAAGGTGAAGATACATATCCTGTGTCCTGGCAACTGTGCTCCTAGGTGTACACCCTAAAATGCGATAGCACCAGAAGAAATATATAAGAATATTCATAGCAGCATTGTTCATAGTAGCCCAAACCTGAAAACATTCCAGACGTCTAGCAACAATAGGATAGTTTGTAATGTTATTTTGTACCATATAACAGCAATAAAAATGAACTAGACCAACACAACACATAGGAAATGTGCAAAAGATAGAAAGTACATACAATTCCATTCAAAATAGACTAAGCTATTGTTTATGGATGCATAAGTAGGTAACAATACCAATAAAAGTCAGCACCATGAAGAGCAGGACAGAAGTTAGTTATTTCTAAGAGGAAAGGAGATGATCTGTGTAGGAAGGAACAGAGACCAACCAGGGTAGCCTTCTGGGGTGCTAGGAATGTTCTACTTACTAACGTGGAAGGTGGTGACATGAGTGTTCACTATACAGAACCATTCATTACACTGTACATTTGTGTTGTATGCACTATGTGTGTCACACACACACACAGTTCAAAAAAAAGACAACTTGGGAGAAAGAAATGCATGAGAATAACATATTTGTGACAGTGTAATTTTTGGAGCAAGGGAAGGATATCCAAGAATCTTCTATTCTACACACACAAAAAAGTACAGAGTTTTATTTGGTTGAGAGTGGGGATATAAGCAATGAAAGCAACAGAACAAAGTAGCTTACAAAACTTATGAAGACCACAAAAAGAGGAAAAGATAGGTGTCTACTTTCCCAAAGTCATGCTGCCTCTGTATGCCAGAAGCTACAAATGTCCTGAGGATAAAAGAATCTGTTTTGAACACCACTAATATCATTCTCATTCAACTCAGATCAATACCTTTTTATCCGCTTCCTATCCTCTTGAGGAGTAGGAAGAAAAGCCAGTAAATTCAAAGTCTGACTTTTTCCCCCTATCATGATCAAAATACTTGGTCTAGGAATAAAATTGCAAAACTAACAGGCAAGTCAGAAAGAAGTAAAGGTTAAATTCTTATCTAAAACAATTGACAATCAGAGTATCTTACTATATTTATCCCCTCCATCCCTAAGAGTGGCAAAGGTAGACATGAAAACTACACACATCACATAGCTCAAGTGGTCATGGAAGGGCCAATATACCCAAAAAATTAAAGGCATTCAAAAGGCAAAATACTGATTGCTTTTACACAAGAACTTTTATGCTACAAATGTCATACAAAAAAATGTGATTATTAGGGGGCGCATGGGTGGCTCAGTTGGTTAAGCTTCCGACTTCACCTCAGGTCATGATCTCACAGTCCAGGAGTTCAAGCCCCACATCAGGCTCTGTGCTGACAGCTCAGAGCCTCGAGTATGCTTCAGATTCTGTGTCTCTCTCTCTCTTTCTGCTTCTCCCCTGCTTGTGCTCTCTCAAAAAAAAAAAAAATATATATATATATTAAAAAAATTTTTTTAATGAAAAAAAAAACAAAAACCAAACCTGATCATTGTGGCACCTGGCTGACTCAGTCATCAGAGCATCCAACTCTTAATCTCAGGATTCTAAGTTCAAGCCCCATGTCATGTGTAGAGATTACTTAAAAATAAAATCTTAAAAAAAAAAAGAAAAACAATCTCAGTTGAGTATCTGACTTCAGGTGAGGTCATGATCTCATGGTGTGTGAGTCCAAGCCACGCATTGGGCTCATTGCTATCAGCACAGAGCTGGCTTCAGATCCTCTGTCCGCACCTCTCTCTGCCCCTCCCCTGCTCATACTCTCTCAAAAATGAATAAACATTTATTTTAAAAAACAAAAAACAGAAAACTTCTGAGGGGCACCTGGATGTCTCAGTCAGTTGAGTGTCCAACTCTTGATTTCGGCTCAGGTCATGATCCCAGGATCGTGGGATTGAGTCTGTGTCTGGTTCTGTGTGGACACTGAGGAGCCTACTTGGGATTCTCTCTCTTCCTCTCTGCCCCTCCCCCACTCACACATGCTCTGAAAACAAATATATAAACATTAAAATAAATAAATAAGTATATATATATGCATGTATATATATATATACATGCATATATATACACATACATATATATATACATACATATATATATATACATATATATATGTATGTATATATATATGATTATTTAATGGGTACAGAGATTCCATTTGGGATTATGACAAAGTTCTGGAAATACACAGTAGTCAGTGATGGCTGAATAACACTGTGAATATGCCACAGCAGTTAGTGAAGGTTGCAGAACTTTGTGAATATACTTAATACAAACGAGTTGTACACTTTAAAATGATTAGAATAGTAAATTTTGTTATGTATGTTTTCCCCACAATAAGAAAGATTTTCTTTTTTAAATTGTTAAAATCTCTGCTTATTACAGAGACCATTAAGGGGCGGCTGGGTGGCTCAGTTGGTTAAGCATCCAACTTCGGCTCAGGTCATGACCTCACGGTTCGTGGGTTTGAGTCCCATGTTGGGCTCTGCACTGACAGCACAGAGCCTGGAGCCTGCTTCAGATTCGGTGTTTCTCTTTCTCTCTCTGTGCCCCTCCTTGTTTCTCTCTCTCTGTCTAAAATAAATTTTAAAAAAATTTTTTTAAAGACATCATTAAGAAAATGAAATTCAGAGTGGGAAAAATATTTGCAAATACATATATCTGATAAAGGATTCATGTCCAAAGTATATAAAGAGCAAACACAAATCAATAAGAGAATGAAAATTTTTTGGACAGAAGATTTTCAACAGAAACCTTACCAAAGATGTATCCATGGCTAACAAGCACATTAAAAGATGTGCATCATCATCAATCATCCAGGAAATGCAAGCGAAAACACCACAATGAGATACCTTTTCACACCCACTGGGATAACTAAATTAAAGAGAATTACAAGAACAAACGTAAGGATGTTAAATAACTGGAACTCATACATGACTCATGAAAGTGTAAATCTGGCATTACCACTTTGGAGGACAGTTTGTCAGTTGCTTATAAAATTAAACATCCACCTATTCTATGATCCAGCAATTCCACTCCTTGGTATTAACCCAAGAGAAGTGAAAACACATAGTCACGAAAAGGCTTGGACACAAATGTTCACAGCAACTTTATTCATAATAGCCCAAAACTGCAAACAACTCAAAATGTCCAGTATCAGGTGGTCAGATAAACAAATTGTGGTATATTTCTTCAACAGACTACTACTACTCAGCAGTATAAATGAACAATATGAACGAATCTCAAAAGCATCAGGCTGACTTAAAGCAGCAAATTGCAAATGAGTAAATATTATGCAATTCCATGTAAATGAAAAAGCAGGTAAAACTAATCTACAGTGACAGAAACAAGAACTATAGTTTGGGGGCAGAGAAGGGGAATAACCAGAAGGAGGCCATGAGAGAACTTTCTAATGTAAAGTTTTGTATCAGGGTTGAGGCAGTGGCTACACAGCTGTAAACATTTACTGAAACTCAAACTGCACACTTCCATCTGTGCATTTCACTATAAAAATTCCAATTTTTTAATCCTAAAATCCTAAAGCAGAGACTCTAACCCTCATCCACAAGTAGTAGGAACAGTATCTTTAGAAAAAAAATGTACAATCAGATCATATGTACCACTCTCCCTAGTTCACTACTCATTCTAATCTCTCTCTCTCTGAGGGAATGCTTATAAACTTGTGGTCTTCCCTATAACCAGAGGACATGCATTTAACAGGTGATCAGTGTTCTGGGTAGTGTCTGAAGTTCTTTTAAGGTACAGAAATTTCCATGAAGTTAACTAGCCTCCAAGGAGATCAAATTCATGACATGATCAAGGGAATGTGTTATATGATGGTTTTAGTCAATCACCTAGCACTTTTTGTCAAGGAAATGGTTGTTTAACCACTTGCTAGTCTGCTGGTGAGAAGAAGAAACAGAAAAAAATGTTGGACCTTTGAGAAGTTTTAATTTCCTACTTGGAAAAAAAGGGGAGGAAGGAGTTCTAGTTTCAGTTCCCATCAAAACTCTCACCTGTTAAAAGTATAGTAATAATATTAATAGTTAACAGCGTGGGGCTCAGTTGGTTAAGAATCTGACTTCAGCTCAGGTCATGAACTCACGATTCATGAGCTGGAGCCCTGCTTCTTTCTCTCTCTCTGCTCCTCGTGGGATTCTCTCTCTCTTCCTCTCCCCACCTTGTGGGATTCTTTCTCCCTCTCTCTCTGCCCCTCATGGGGCGCTCTCTCCCTCTCTCTGTCTCTCACTCACTTGTGCCCTCTCTCAAAAAAAAAAAAAAAAGTTACAACTGCTATCCAAAAGTCTGCATCAATTATTATTCTTTTGTATAATACCTCCATACACATGAAGTTATCCTAGAATAATTTCTACCTTGAAAACTTTAAAGTTTCATTAAAAAATTTTATCATCAGATGCTCAACGTCACTCCTCATCAGGGAAATACAAATCAAAACCACACTGAGGTATCACCTCACACCAGTTAAAATGGCTAAAATGAACAAATCAGGAGACTATAGATGCTGGAGAGGATGTGGAGAAATGAGAACCCTCTGGCATTGTTGGTGGGAATGCAAACTGGTGCAGCCACTATGGAAAACAGTGTGGAGGATCCTCAAAAAATTAAAAATAGATATACCCTATGACCCAGCAATAGCACTGCTAGGAATTTACCCAAGGGATACAGGAGTGCTGATGCACAGGGGTACTTGTACCCCAATGTTTATAGCAGCGCTTCCAACAATAGCCAAATTATGGAAAGAGCCTAAATGTCCATCAACTGATGAATGGATAAAGATGATGTGGTTTATATATACAATGGAAAACTACTTGGCAATGAGAAAGAATGAAATCCGGCCATTTGTAGCAATGTGGATGAAACTGGAGGGTATTATGCTAGGTGAAATAAGTCAGGCAGAGACAGATACCATGTATTTTCACTCATATGTGGATCCTGAGAACCTTAACAGAAGACCATGGGGGAAGGGAAGGGGAGGGGAAAAAAGAAGGTACAGAAAGGGAGGGAGGCAAACCATAAGAGACTCTTAAATACTGGGAACTGAGGGTTGATGGGGGGTGGGGGAGAGGGGAATGTGGGTGATGGGCACTGAGGAGGGC
This sequence comes from Panthera onca, assembly GCF_046562875.1. Lineage (NCBI taxonomy): Eukaryota > Metazoa > Chordata > Mammalia > Carnivora > Felidae > Panthera > Panthera onca. The sequence goes on from NC_138350.1 coordinate 21,936,648, forward strand.
ACCTGCTGGGATGAGTATTGGGTGTTGTATGGAAACCAATTTGACAATAAATTATACTTAATATAAAAATACATAAACATTTTTAAAAAATGTTTATCTTCAGAAATTAATACTCAACTTAAATTACTGGGAAAACCAGCACAGGGCTTTTGTTAAGAATAGTTTTAGCTAACCTCAATTGGCATGTTTGAAAAGGTTTAAAAAGTTATCTCAAGAGTGAGGTAAGCACATGACTGAAAGTCACAACTCAGGGTCATCAATTTTAAAAGTTCATCTCTACAAAACCTCAATCTCTGAATAAAACAAAACAATCACCTCCAATACAATTCCTTTCCCATCTTTCAGATCCATAGTGTTTTGTGTCTTTTACTCTTATTAAATAAGAATTTGTACTGTGACACTCCTTAACCACATCTTAAGTTAGAAAATAAAACTAGCCTAAAACAGTTTAAGAATATTTTTTAAATTATTTTTAATATACATCCAAATTAGTTAGCATATAGTGCAACAATGATTTCAGGAGTAGATTCCTTAACACCCCTTACCCACTTAGCCCATCCCCACTCCCACAACCCCTCCAGCAACTGTTTGTTCTCTATATTTAAGTGTTCTATGTTTTGTCCCCCTCCCTGTTTTTATATTATTTTTGCTTCCCTTCCCTTATGTTCATCTGTTTTGTCTCTTAAATTCCTCATACGAGTGAAGTCATATATTTGTCTTTCTCTGACTAATTTCACTTAGCATAATACCCTCCAGTTCTATCCACATAGTTGCAAATGGCCAGATTTCACCCTTTTTGATTGCCGAGTATTTTAAATTCTAATATAGGACATATTTTCTTCAAATGAAAATAGTATATACTAATGCATCAAAATTGGAAAATGTACACAATTTATCTAAATTATCTGAAGAACTGAACACATTAACCATGACAGGTCCAGCTTTATGGGTGCACAACTCGTGCAGTCACACGACTCCATGCTCAGTTTAATGCTGTGCTACAACCATTTTGAAATTCTTAATATTTTTTTGAAAAAGAAACCCTGCAAATTATATAGCCAGTTCTGAGCAAGGAATCTATGGAAAAACAGGGAAAAAATTTTACAACACCATTTGTCCAATGACCAAGAAAAATTTAACTCTGGGTTCCCCTAGTCAGTACAAAAAAATTTTCCCCTTAAGCATGACAGAAGTGCATACATGGTTCCAAATCAGGCTCAGATTTCAGAGAGGTTTGCACCTACTGAAGTATCAATTAAAGTATCAAGCTTTTGCAAGTTTATTCCCTCATTCAGATTTTAGATCCTTTATGAAATGCAATTTGAGGTTTACTTCATCAAGACCTAAAAAGTAGATCTAATTCACCAAATTTTATATTCTAAAAACTAGTATTTTATAAAAACAAATCTTCAAAGTTTTATGAAAGAAAAAAGTTAACAAGCACACAAAGAAAATTGACAAGTTGCTCCTAAGACTCAAGACTGCTGTGATCAAAGGTAAACAGCATGTGGTAAAGAAAGGAATTTCTAGCAAAGAATGTCTTGATGCTCAGTAGGCACTCAAACTAATTTTTATAGCCATTTAAAGTGTCAGCATTCTCCTGAGAAAAAGATTCAACCCTGCTTGATAAGGATATTAAAGCTAATATCCTAACAAGTGAAGACAAAATATAGTAAAGCTAAAACATTCATAAGTAATGACAAGAAACAAACACATAGAAAGTAAGATGGTATATCACAATGAAGCTTAATCCATTATCAAAAAGTATCTTACGTTTGTCAGCTATAGAAGTGCTTGACAGAAGGTTCTGGAAAAGGGGTAAAACATAAGCCTTTAAATCCAAAAATCAGGGATGCCTGGGTGGCTCAGTTGGTTAAGCATCCAACACTTGGTTTGGGCTCAGGTCATTGTCTCACAGTTCACGAGTTTGACTCCCGCAGCGGACTCCAAACGGACAGGGCAGACAGAGTCCACTTGGGATTCTCTCTCTCCCTCTCTCTGCCCTCCCCATATGCACACGTGCTGCTCTTTCTTGCTCTCAAAATAAATAAACTTAAAAAAAAAAAAATCCAAAACTCACATCAAATTCTCCAGTTAGTCTTTTAGCCAAGGTCAGTAATATCAAAAACATAAGCATCTTAAAACTCAAATGGAAAGGATGAAGGGGTACTTTTTTTTAACATTATAATTTTATATTCCATTCAAAGAAATTAACTTGGGGGGACACCTGGCTCAGTTGCTGGAGCTTGTGACTCTTAACCTCGGGGTTAATTCGAACCCCATGTTGTCTGTAGAGATAACTTAAATTTTTTTTTAATCTTAAAATTTTAAAAAAAATAAATAAATAAAAAGATGGGTTGCCTGGCTGGCTCAGTTGGTAGAGCATGCGACTCTTGATCTCAGGGTTGTCAGTTCAAGCCCCATGTTGGATGTAGACATTACTTTACAATAAAATCTTTTTAAAAAAAATTTTTTTAAGAATTGAACTTGGAAGACTGTGAAGAAAAGCAGTTTGGGGAATATGGGAATACACAAGAGATTTTGCCAAAGGAAATAGATGGCTACTAAATGGAAAACTTAGGTGTCATTCAATAATGTTCTACTACAGATTATTATTAAATAGTAACATTAAACCCACCAACATTTTCTGAGAATGTTAACAAAGCAAGAAATCCATTCACTCTAAAGCTGAATATTTTTTTTAAATAGCCTCAAGCCAGAAACTGCTTTCTACCCACTTCTTAAAGCTTATTTCAGCACTGAGACAATCTAATCTAATGGAGAGAAGAAAGTCAGGAAATCAGGTTTTCCATTAAACTCCCAAGCTCACCAACCTCTGAGCTGGCATCTAGTACAGGAAAAGGCTCCAGGGAAGGAAGGAAGTCTACTTGCCCTGCATTACTGGGCTCTAAGTTTGTGTTGTTATGGGCACCAGCACAACAGAACAAATATAAGGGCAAGGAAGCAAAAAGCTGACCAGTTAAGACATTTGGTCCATGTGTTCAGTATATTAATGAGACTATAACCACCTAAAAGTTCCCAAGCACAACAAAATGCAGAGTTTCAAATACACACACACCCTCTTTTATATATATATATAAATATATATATTTATTTATATTTATATATATATTTATATATATATTTACAGTCTTCACCCTAAATATATATATATATTTATATATAATTTATACATATATATATATATACATATATATACACATATATATATATGTATATATATATATATATAGTGGGTTTAGGGTCCATACTGTAATGATACTATAGAAGTTTAGAAATATTTTATTCTTCTTTCTGATCCTGGTCCAAATTACAATTATAGACGACAGAACAGTTAGAATGCAAACCCATCTAAGGGATTTCAGAACAGATAACTGATATTGTCTCCAGCCTCTAAACCTCCCCCTGAAAGGGTATAGGAAGATAAAATATCATTCATTCAACCACAGTAAACCTAATCAGAAAGGCAAATTCTTTTTCAAAAGACAGTATTTAAGACTAGATCTTCTGCTTTTCCTCTTTTATCCTACTATCCACAGCTTGCGGCAGAGTGGAGCAACATGATTTCCCCTTTTACTCTGTACTGTCACTTCAGTTTCTGTGGTTTTAAACAAAGGCTTCAAGGAGAATATCAGAGTTTAAGAATTAAAAACATACACTAGCATTCTACAGATTGTTACCTTTTAGGCATTCTTGCTCAGCTTTAGAGGCAGGTTGACTCTGCCTCAAAACCTAATTCAGGCATTTATTAGTTCTATAATCTTGAGCAGGTCTCTTTTCATTAACATGTTTCTGACAACAAAAATATCTCACAGTGTTATAAGGATTAAGTTATCTAATACACAGAAACAACTAGCAGTGTACCCAGATATTTAGTAATCACATACATGTTAGCTATTCCCATTAATACCCCCCGTTATGTATCAGTAACTTAGTTACACCACACACTCTCTAGGTACTGGTTTCTTGAGCTCTCAAAAGAAATATAATTTTCTGTCTTGCCAAAACAATCTCATGGGATTACTGGAAAATAAACCAATATACATTAAAAAAGCTAATAAAAGGCTTCATTATAGAAGTATCCATTACTCTGTTCACAAGAACACTATAGTTTTGTGGTTGTTTTTTTTTTTTTTTAACGTTAATTCAGTTTTGAGAGACAGAGTGCAAGTGGGGGAGGGGCAGAGAAAGAGGGAGACACAGAATCTGAAGCAGGCTGTCCAAGCTCTGAGCTGTCAGCACAGAGCCCAATGCAGGGCTCAAACCCATGAACTGAGAGATCATGAGCTCAGCCAAAGTTAGACATTTAACCAACTGAGCCACCCAGGTGCCCCACAAGAAAACTATAAACATACAAAGCTCTGCATACAAAGCTCTGTTTGAATACTATAATAGAACATTACAGTCTTATAGCAAAACTAGACTAAAGGGCTATTTAAATATTATTTTGTTAAACAAAACCAAAGTCTGAATAAGTACCAATATCATATTTAAAAGCTAGTATTTACTGAACTATGGGCCTATCACTGAGCTATGTACTCTTCATACAACATCTCATTTTAATCTTCATAGGGTTGTTGAAGTAGGTACTACTGACCCCACTTCAGTGAGGACTGCAAGTCTCCCAAGGATTAAGCAATTTGCCCAAGTTCAAAGAGCTAGTATATTTCTATATTCTAAAATCCCACACTAGGGGCACCCGAGTGGTTCAGTCAGTTGAGTGTCCCACTCTTGATTTCAGCTCAGGTCACGATCTCATGGGCCATGAGATCGAGCCCCGCATAGGGTTCTGCACTCACAGCGCAGTCTGCTTGGGATTCTCATCCTCTCTCTTTGCCCCTCCCCTGGCCATGCAAACACGCATGTGCTCGCTCTTTCTCAAAAATAAGTTAACATTTAAAAAATAAAATAAAAACCACGCTAGAATGGACACCTTACCATAATGTGACATGATCACTTGAATTCAGTTTTCCCCTAAAATAATAAGATCTTTTCAAATTCTACAAGTACTAAAACTTAAACACTAAGGAAAAAGATTACATTATAAATTTTGACATTAAAATGCTAATATAACAAAAGAAAACTTCTGAAGTTACATGTACAAGAGAAAAATTGGGCTCCAGTATATACAAACAGGGCATAAGGAAAACACCTTCCTTAGGTACTTCAACATGGATAGTTGCTCATCTGGTGAGATGTGAGCTAATACATTTAGTGTACAGAGTTAAATTTTCACAAGCAAATATACTCACTTCATAGATTGTAAGCATAATATAAATGCCTTTATCCATAAATAAAATGCCCTAAAAACAAGTACTATTATAGGGAAAACAGGTAGGGGAATAATGTGGCTTGAACAAGCACAGGTATGGGGCACCTGAGTGGCTCAGTCGGTTGGGCGTCCCGACTTCAGCTCAGGTCATGGTCTCACAGTTTGTGAGTTCACGCCCCACCCCAGGCTCTGACAGCTCAGAGCCTGGAGCCTGCTTCAGATCCTGTGTCTCCCTCACTCTGCCCCTCCCCCACTGGCACTCTCTCATGCACTCTCTCTCAAAAATAAATAAATGTTAAAAAATTAAAAAAAAAAAAAAAAAAAGCACAGGCACATCATCTTTGTGAGAGGTGGTGATAAGGGACAACTAAAGCCGCTCTGTTAAGTTTATGTACCACCTTGATACTTCATAGTATTAATGTGCAAAGGACACTGACAGACTATATAGCCTGATTAATACCTCTCAGTTCAAAATTTATGTGAAGACACTGTAATATAGTAAATCTGGTGACAAGCCTGGAAGTCAGCAAGATGCATTTTAATTTTCAAATTTCAAAATGTCTTGACCAATAGTAAAACAAGCCACATTTGGATTTAGTTAAGCTTAAAAATGTACTAAAACTTCTGTTGATAGAGGAACCTGAGGTAATATGTGAACTAGTTTTCCAACTATGAGGTGTATCCAAGAACTTAGATGTAAGATTATCCTCAAAATTAAACTAGAAAAATCCATAAAGGATTATTCCATGGTTATGTAAGAGGATATCCTTACTTATTCTTAGGAAATAAATTCTGAAGTATTCAAAGAAATTCTGAGGGGCACCTGGGTGGCTCAGTCAGTTGAGCATCCAACTCTTGATTCTGGCTTGGGTCATAATCTCATGGTTCATGACTCTAAACCCCACGCTGGCCTCTGCACTGAAAGTGCTCTGCTTTGGATTCTCCATCTCCCATTCTCTTTGCCTCTACCCTGCTCACACTCTCTCTCAAAAATAAATATTGAAAAAAAACAAGGCACAGTGCCTCCAACTTACTCCCAAAGCGTTCAGGAAAAAAACATGGATTAAAAATGATAAAGCATATGAAACAAAATGTAAACAACTGGAGGGCACTGGTAAATTCTTCATAGTGCTCCTATAATGTCTACTAAGTTAGAAAGTATATCAAAGCAAAAAATTATTTTTTAAAATCTGACACAATATGACATTAATATTAAATTAGTCTATAAGTACATGAACAGTTATTACTTTATTATTCTAGATTCTCCTTACGATTAAGAAAATCCAAATGAAAAAGAAGGTTGTACTCTAGTCCCAGGTAAAGTATATTCTGGCCATGAGGAAGGCTACGTAAGACTACACTCAAAAGGTATTATTAATCATCTGTATCATACAATTAGTCTTGCTCATGTCCATGCCTTCCAAGCAATCTCTGATTATAACTTTACTAATAAGTTAGGTATGCTACTCTGGTGCTGTATTAAATTTACAACCAAAATAACATTTTAAAAAGAAATTTTACTATGAACTTAACAAAAACAAAGGCATTATAGTGATAGAAGTCAAAAACAGTGATTATCTCTTTAGGGTATGTACTGACTAGGAAAGAGTGAGAGAGACTTTGTGGAGGAGAGCTGTAAATGTTGTATCTTAATCTGGGTGTGGTTACATGGGTCTACACATATATAAAAAGTTATCAAGCTTTAATTTAAGATTACTACACTTTATTATATGTACAATTATATCTCTATTTTATAATCAAACAATCAAGTGGTGCTTTCAGAAAACAGTTCTCAATTCAAATCCAAAACCCACAATGCAAGAGAATGACATAGATTACACTGGCACTCAACTTTATAACAAGTACCTGTAATCTTGGTTAACATGAGTATATACTCTGAGGTGGGTTTTTTTTGTTTTTTAAAGAATAACCATTGCAGAGACGCCTCAGTGGCTCAGTCAGTTAACCGTCCAACTCCTGATTTCAGCTCAGGTCATGATCTCATGGTTTATGAGATCAAGCCATGTGTTGAACTCTGCACTGACAGCAAGGAGCCTGCTTGGGATTCTCTCTCTGCCCCTCCTTGACACGCAAGCACTCCCTCTCTCAAACATAAAAAAAAATAGTATCAACCACTGTAGAACTTTAGTAGAACTTTAGTAGAAGGTGTGCAAGTGCAAAGATCAAGGCAAATGCAAGGAAAAAAGAGCTGTCAGGAGACCTCAACAAATAACATGAAATCATGATGAATCTGACATGATCTTACAAAAAAGGGCTAGAAACCAGGTTAGATACACTCCCCCCTCTACTGTTTTAGTCTGCTTGAAAAGATAAAACACATGGAATGTTTTTTTTTTTTCTCCCTTTGGGGAGATTATGGGAATAGAAAATTATTTTTTAAAAATACAACTTTGGGGGTGCCTGAGTGGCTCAGTTGGTTGAGCATCAGACTTCAGCCCAGGTCATGATCTCACAGTTCGTGAGTTCAAGCCCCATAACAGGCTCACTGCTTTCAGCAGTGTGAAGCCTGCTTCAGATCCTCTGTCCCCCACTCTCTCTGTCCCTCCCGTGTGTGTGCTCGCTCTCTCAAAAATAAAACATTTACATATATGTATACATATACATAGCTTTGGCAAAAACTAAACATTCTATCACTTTGGATATTGTCCTTTACTCAAATCAATGTCTGCATGTACAGGACAAAATAAACCAAATGATATATATAATGGTAAACAGTACAATTACACTAACACTTAAGAGGCAAGTATGGTAATAGATAGGGGTAGATCAGCTACTGCTATCTTCCTTCCACTGGGCTATCTCATTTCAGAGGTTCAAGTACTCTTTTTTTTTTTTTTTTTTTTAAAGATACAGTCTTTTTTTTATTTATTTTTGGGACAGAGAGAGACAGAGCATGAACGGGGGAGGGGCAGAGAGAGAGGGAGACACAGAATCGGAAACAGGCTCCAGGCTCCGAGCCATCGGCCCAGAGCCTGACGCGGGGCTCGAACTCACGGACCGCGAGATCGTGACCTGGCTGAAGTCGGACGCTTAACCGACTGCGCCACCCAGGCGCCCCAGAGGTTCAAGTACTCTTGCCTGTGCTACCCTTACTGTGTCAGTATTTCCACAGCAGAACAGAAACAATTTTTTTTTTCTAATTCAACAGTGAAGTAAGGTTGCCAAATCACCATTCAGAAACCACTCTCAATCCTAAAGAAATTCAAGAATTTTTTAGCCAACAACATTTAGAAGTTAATCATTTTTAAGTTCACTTTCTCAGTAGACTGAATGTAATCCTAAATTCAGAAGTCTACATAAGAGGTCTGGGACTGACCATTTATATCAAGTTCTATAATATACAAAGTTAATCTATAGGGATGACTGCTAAAGGGCATTAGGAACCTTTTCTGTAGTAATGTAAATATTCTCTATCTAGAATGGGATGGTGATTTTATAAGCACATATATCTGTCAAAATACACTAGATGAATACACAAAATACACTGTCACGTATAAATTATATCTTAATAAACAAGACTTGAAAAGTAAATACACACAATTTAGGCTTTGAAAAATGGGAAAAAGAAAAGAAAAATGGGAAATCAAATGCTAAGAAAAAACTCAGTGAAACTGATTTATTAGAAAAAAAGATTAAAAGGCTATTTGTATGGAAGCCAATCTAGGGGACTCTCAAAGTCATTTGACCCTCAACAGCTCTACTCTCCACATACCACTCCCACTACTCAACCACTTCCTGAATACTATAAGCATTTCAGTCAAAATACAGACCCTTCAAGCATTGGAGATACCTTTAAAAATAACAAGTCTGGGGCAGGGAGAACAAGCCTGAGTAAAGGGACAACAGACAATAGTAAATGCACACTTTTCCAAAGTTACCTTACAATAATCTAAAAGGAATTGTGCATATTCTTTTAAAATCCTCTAACAATTCATGGCGGGGGGGGGGGATCAAAAAGAATTTAGACAAATGAGGGGTGCCTGGCTGGCTCAGCTGGTAGAGCGTGCAACTCTTGTTCTCACGGCTGTGTGTGCCCCACAATGGGTGTAGAGATTACTTAAAAGCTTTAAAAAAAAATTAGATAAATGATAATGGGAAATCAAAGAAATATAAATGTTCATCATATGAAAATATACTCAACCTCACAATCAGAAAAATACAAATAAAAACAATGAAAATAACTATTTTCCATTCATTAAGATTGGCCAAAATTAAGACACTATTTACTTTCAAATATTGTAATGAGTATGGAAAATGACTTCTTGCATACAGTTTGGGTAGAAGTAAAATTGTTATAGCTACTTTGATTTGTTGTTGTTTAAAGATTTTGATTTTTGTTTTTAACGTTTATTCATTTTTGAGAGACAGAAACAGAGCGTAAGCAGGGTAGGGGCAGAGAGAGCGAGAAGGAGACACAGAATCCAAAGCAGGCTCCAGGATCCAAGCTGTCAGCAGAGCCCAATGCAGGGCTCAAATCCATGAACCATGAGACCATGACCTGAGCCAAAGTCAGACACTTAACCAACTGAGAGCTACCCAGGCACCCCCTAAAGATTTTATTTTTAAGTAATCTCTACACCCAACATGGGGCTTGAACTTAAAAGTCTGAGATCAAGGGGCGCCTGGGTGGCTCAGTCGGTTAGGCGGCCGACTTCGGCTCAGGTCATGATCTCGCGGTCCGTGAGTTCTAGCCCCGCGTCGGGCTCTGTGCTGACAGCTCAGAGCCTGGAGCCTGCTTCATATTCTGTGTCTCCCTCTCTCTGACCCTCCCCCGTTCATGCTCTGTCTCTCCCTGTCTCAAAAATAAATAAATGTTAAAAAAAAAAAAAAAAAAAGTCTGAGATCAAGACTCGCATGCTCCCACCAACTGAGCCAGCTAGGCAACCCTGTCATAGCTACTTTGAAGGGCATTTTGGCAGCGTATTAAAACTATAGCTATGTAGGGGTGCCTGGCTGGCTCAGTCAATATGTCATGTGACCTTTTATTTTTTTAAATGTCTTTTTATTTTTGACAAAGAGAGACACAGCATGAGTGGGGGAGGGGCAGAGAGAGACGGGGGGAGACACAGAATTCGAAGCAGGCTCCAGGCTCCGAGCTATCAGCACAGAGCCCGACAAGGGGCTCAAACTCACGGACTGCGAGATCATGACCTGAGCCAAAGTCGGACGCTCAATCGACTGAGCCACCCAGGCACCCCAATACAGCATGTGACTCTTGATCTCAGGGTTATAAGTTCAAGCTCCATATTGGGCAGAGAGCTTACATTAAAAAAAAAAAAAACAAAAAACAAAACTATAGCTATGTATACCAACCATATGACTCAGCAAATCTATTTCTCTTGACACTCAGAGTGTCATCCATGTACATGGAGATGTAAAAAAAAACCCTCACTGCAACAAATAGAAGAAAATACTGAAAACAACATAAATATTCACCAGAGGAGTAACTACATGAATAAAAAATTATGTTCATATTATGGAATGCCCTATAATATTTAAGCAAAGGTCTCTACAACATATTACTGAGAAAAAATATAAAATGTAGAGAGGTATGTACAGTATATTAACAAAAGGAAAAAAGAGCGGCACCTGGGTGGCTCAGTCAGTTAAGCATCCGACTTCAGCTCAGGTCATGATCTCGTGGTACCTGAGTTTGAGCCCCACATTAGGCCCCGTGCAGACAGCTCAGAGCCTGGAGCCTGTTTCAGATTCTGTGTCTCCCTCCCTCTCTGCTCCTCTCCACCACACACACACACACACACACACACACACACCCCTCAAAAATTAACAAACCTTAAGAAAAAAATTTTTAAGAGGGGAAAAAATGTCATTTTATTAAGGGGTATATAAACACACAAAGATAAGAGGGAAAAAGCATGGGGGTGGTGGTGAGGAGGCTACTAAATGAATTATAGTGATTATAAAAATAATCAAAAGACCAGGACTGAAAATCATTAAAGGAATTAAAGCCTTATCTTTAACGTTTTAACATTTTACAAGGAGAACATATTCACCTACTCATGTACTGAAATTTTATTCTGGAAAGCATTGATACAAATAAGAAAAGATTATTAAGTTCTCCTCCCTTAAATAATTCAATCTGAGAAATATTACCATCATTTCACACAAGCTGCTGTGCCTACATCATGTACCATTATTGCTGCTTTGGAAAGCCCACCAACACTAAAATTTTCTCATAAACTGCTTTCTCTAAGGAAGAAAAACATTACTCTTTAATACACTTCAAAAATCTGTAAGAGACAATGAAACAAACAAAAAAAAAAATTTTAAACAAAAAAAACTTCAAAACTACAAAACACTGCTGAAAAATCAAAAGCAACCTAAACATGGTCGCCTGGGTGGTTCAGTTGGCCAAGCATCTTGATTTTGGCTCAGATCGAGGCACATGATGGGCTCTGTGATGACAGCAGGAAGCCTGCTTCGGATTCTCTCTCTCCACCCCTTCCCACCTATGCATGCTTTCTCTCTCTCTCAAAATAAATAAATAAATCTAAAAAAATAATAAAAACCTAAACAAAGGGAAAGGGACCCAACATTCATGACTCAAAAGATTTGTTAAGATAGCATTAATATAAACATTTTTTTTTTTTCAAGAGAGAGAGAGAGACCATGCACAAGTAGGGGAGAGGGACAGAAGGAGGAGAATCTTCAGCAGGCTCCATGCCCAGTGTGGAGCCTGACACAGGGCTCCATCCCACAACCCTGGGATCATGACCTGAGCCGATATCAAGAGTCAAGATGCTCAACTGTCTGAGACACCCAGATGCCCCAATATTATAAACTTTTATAAGAAAAGTTAGAGGAGTAAACCTTCATGCCACTGGATTATGTAGCAGTTTCTCAGATAAAAAAAATCAAAACCATAAATAACCAAAGAAGAAATAGATACATGGGATTTTATCAAAATTAAGCATTTTTGTGCTTCAAAGGGCACCATCAAGAAAAAGATAAGCAGCCTGAGGTGATTTCTGAAATGGTTCGCTATTCACTTGACCCAGGGGCAAACCCCCCCCCCCCCCCCCCACCAAACACACACACAAAATCATACAAATCAAGAGGTTCAAATCTTTGTGCTTACTTTAAGAACGCCATGAAACTACCCAGACCATCAAGGGTATGCATATCCAAAAAACCGCCAAGTATCTGAAGGATGTCACTTTATAGAAATGTGTACTATTCTGTCAGTAAAATGGCGGAGTTGGTAGGCGTGCCTCTGCCAAACAGTGGGGTTGGACACACGGCTGGTGGCCCCAAAACAGTGAATTTTTGCTGCATTTGCTTAAAACTGCAGAGTTAATGCTGAAGCAGTTTAAATTCTCTGGTCATTGAACATATCTAGGTGAATAAAAGCCCTCAAGACATGGCACAGAACTTACAGAGCTCATGCTCAGACTCACCCATATAAAGCTCTTACTGAAAAAGAACAAACTGTTCCTAAATCAAGAGATATCCCAGAAAAAGATATCCCAGAACAAACAAAAACTCATGCCCCAGGAGTAAATTCAGAAGATAAATGCAAATAAAAGGTAAGAAAGGAAACAAGAGATAATCCATGAAATGGGAGAAAATTTTTGCAAATTATGTACCCAGTAAAGGGACTTGTATCCACAATATATAAAGAACACTACACCTCAACAAGAATTTTTAAAATAATAAACTTTAAAATGAGCAAAAATCTGAACAGACATTTCTCCAAAGATATACAAATGGCCAACAAGCACATGAAAAGATGCTCAACATCATTAGTAATTAAGGAAATGTAAATCAAAACCACAGTGATATGCCATTTCAAATCCACTAAGGATGGCTAGAAATTGAAGAAGTAAATAACAAGTGTTATTAAAGATGTAGAAAAATTGCAACCTTAATAAGTATATTGGAAATGTAAATGGTACAGTCCCTATTGAAAACAGTCTGGCAGTCCTTCAAAAAGCTAAACATATAGTTATCATAGGACTGAGCAATTTCACTCCTAGGTATATACCCTCAAGAACTGAAAAATATGTGTCGACACCAAAACCTACATATAAACATTCGTAACAGTGGTATTCATAGTGAAAAAGTGCAATCTAATGTCTATTGATGGATGAATAGATAAAAATGTGGTACATACAATGGTACACTATTCAAGCATGAAAAGGGATTAAGTATTGATCCTTGCTACAACATGGATAAACTTTTAGAAACATTATGCCAAGTGAAACTGGACACAAAAGGCTACAAAATATCCAGAATAAGAATATCCACAAAAACCGAAAGTGAACTATTGGTTGCCAGAGACCTAAGAGAGGTGGGAAAAGGGAGTAACTGCTAAATGGTACAGGGTACAGCATATATTTGGGGATGATAAAAATGTACTGGGGGCACCTGGGTGGCTCAGTCAGTTGGGCATCCAATTTCAGCTCTGGTCACGATCTCACAGTTCGTGGGTTCGTGAGTTTGAGCCCTTTATCAGGCTCTCTGCTGTCAGTGCAGAGCTTGCTTCTGATCCTCTGTACCTGTCTGCCCCTCCCCCACTCATCTCTCCCTCAAAAAATAAACATTTTTTTTTAAATTTCAATAAAAAGTTCTGAAATTGGTGGTGATGACTATACAATTCCATGAATATACTAAAATCCATAGAACTGCGTACTTTAAAAGGGTGAATTTTCTGGCATGTGAATTATATTTCAACAAAGCTGTTTTTTTGTTTTGTTTTTAAGAAAAACAAGAAGGAAAATAATAGGCTTCTATTTTTCACTCCTTGTTTTTTCTTTCTTTAATGGGATTTGTACTAATCAAAGCTCTCCAGAGAAACAAAACCAATAGGAGATATGTATGTACATGTATACACACACACACACACACACACACACACACACACACACACAGATTATGAGAAATTAGCTCATACAACTGAAGAAGATGAAAAGTCTCATCTGCTGGTGGTATAGTTTCAGTCCAAGTCCAAAGGCCTGAGAACCAATGAAGGTGATGTGTAAGTTCCAGTCCAAGGGCAGGGGAAGAACAATGTCCCAGTTCAACCAGGCAGGCAAAAAGAGGCAAATTCCTCCTTCTTCTGCCTTTTCGTTCTATTCAGACCCTCAAAGTATAGGATGATGCCCACCCACATTGGAAAGGGCAATCTACTTTACCGAGTCCACCTATTCAAATGTTAACTCACCAAAAAACCCCCTCAGATATAGCCAGAAAAAAAATGTTTAATCTTAGGCACCTTTGGACCCAATCAAGAGGACATATAAAATTAACCATCAAAGGGGTGTGTGGCTGGCTCAGTTAGAACATGTGACTTTTGATCTCAGAGTTGTGAGTTTTGAGCCCCGTGCTGGGTATAGAGATTACTTAAAAAAAAAAATAAAATCTTAAAAAAAATTTTTAACCATCACAAGATTTAACCCTTTATATGTTTAAGTTTATTTTGAGAGAGGGCACGAGCAGGGGGAAGGGCAGAGAGAGAGGGAGAATCCCAAGCCAACTCCGTGCAGTCAGCACAGAGCCCAATGTGGGGCTCAAACTCATGAACCATGAGATCATGACCTCAGCTGAAATCAAGAGTTGTATGCTTAATTGAGCCACCCAGGGACCCCAAGGTTAAACCCTTTAAGTTGTATCTGTAATTATTCACTATAAAGCTCAGCCACTCCCAAGCTGTTACCCCAACATCCAGGCAGAATATAGTACACACAAATTACTACTGCCGTCAAAAAAATTAAGGGAAGATGCTTTCCAAATTATTTCATGGCAAATCTTTTTAAAAACTGTTATTTATGACTACCAAACCAATTATAACATGATAGAGATTATCAAGCTGGTTACAAATTAGAAAAGCTAGCAATTCTATTCCTGGTCCAAGAAGCAAAAAAATACAGAAAATAAAATACACTAACAATGAACAACCCAAAAGAAAATTAAGAAAACACTTCTATTTACAATAGCATTAAAGAATAAAATACTTATGAAGTAACCAAAAGAGCAAAAGACTCACATGCTAAAAACAACAAAATCTGCTAAAAAAAAAAAAAAAAAAAAAAAAAAAAAAAGTAAAGACAACACAAATAAGTGAAATATCATGTTCATAGATTAAAATGCTTAATATTGTGAAGAGGTCACTTACCTAAGTGACACACAGATTCAAATCAATCCCTATCAAAACCCCAATGATGTTTTTTGCAGAAATAGAAAACTCTATCCTAAAATTCATATGGAATTTCAAAGGACCCTGCTGAACAGCCAAAACAATCCAGAAAAAAATGAACATTGGAAAAGTCACACTTCCTGATTTCAAAATTTACTACAAAGCTATAGTTATCAAAACGGTGTAGTACTGCAACTAGAATAGAAAGCTCAGAAATAAAACCTCACACATACAGGGGCAAATGGTTTTCTAAAAGGGTACCAAGACTATTCAACAGGAAAAAGACCATCTTTTCAACAAATAGTCCTGGGAAAACTGAATATCCACATTCAAAAGAATGAAGTTGGACCTTTATTTTATACCATACACAAAATTTAAATCAAAATACATCAGAGAACTAAAACTATAAAACTCTTAGGAGAAAGCATACAAGGAAAGCTTCATGACACTGCATTTCACCACGATTTCTTGGAAATAACAAAAGGTACAGGCAACCAAAGAAAAAATGAACAAATGGGGCACCTTGCTGGTTCAGTCAGTGGAGTATGGAAGTCCTGATCTCGGGCTGTGGGTTTGAGCCCCCTGTTGGGTGCAGAGATTTAAAAAAAAAAAAAAAAAAAAAAAAAAAAGATTTTATTTTTAAGTAAATTTATTTTAGAGAGAGAGCATACACGTATGAGCAGGGAAAGGAGGGCGGGGGTGGAGGGTGGGGAGAGAATCTTGAGCAGGATCCATGCTCAACACAGAGCCCAACACGGGGCTCAATCTTACAACCATTAGATCATGACCTGAGCTGAAATCAAAAGTTGGGACTCAACCACCTGACCCACCCAGGCGCCCACCCATTTTATTAAGTAGCCTTCACACCCAGCGCAGAGCCCAATGCAGGGCTTAAACCCACAACCCTGAGATCAAGCCCTTAGCTGAGATCAAGAGTCGGACACTTAACCAACTGAGCCACTGGGGATCCCCCCAACAGATATTTTTAAAAAAACTACAATTCAACCACAAAAAAAAATAAATAAAAAATGGGTAGAAGACTTCCTATATGGACTAAATGTTGGCGCCCCCTCAAAATTCAAATGTTGAAACCTAATCTCCAGTGTTAATCATATTTAGAGAAAGGGCCTTTACAGAAGTAATTAAGGTTAAATGAGGTCATAAGAGTAGGACTCTGGATCCTGTAAGATTAATATCCTTATAAGAAGAGACACCAGAGAGCACTCTCCATCCTGGTCAGAGGAAAGGCCAGATGAAGGCAAAGTAGTCTTCTATAAGCAAAGAAAAGAGCCTTCACTGGAAACTGAACCCTGCTAAAACCTCGATCTTGGACTTTCCAGGCTCCAGAACTGGGAGAATATAATAAGTTTCTCTTGTTGTTTAAGCCACCCAGCCTGTGTATTTTATTATGGCAGCCTGAGCAGGCTAATACAGACTTAGACACCAATGCAAAGACAACATACAAAAAGCCAGTAAGCACAAGAAAAGAGCTCAACATCACTAGTCACTAGGGAAATGTAAATCAAATCCACCATGATTTACTACTTCACACTCATGAAGATGGCTACTATTTTAAACAAACAAATAATAAAGTGTCAGAGCACCTGGATGGCTCAGTCAGTAGAGTGCAGGGTTATAGTTTTAAGCCCCATGCTGGACCTAAAGATTACTTAAAAATAATGCTGGGCATGGGGGCGCCTGAGTGGCTCTGTCAGTGGAGTGTCCAACTCTTGATTTCGGTTCAGGTCATAATATCACAGTTCGTGGGATCAAGCCCCACATCAGGCTTTGCACTGACAATGCAGAGCCTGCTTGGGATTCTCTACCTCTCTCTCTGCCCCCTCCCTGACTTGTGCACGCTCACATACTCTCTCCCCCAAAATAAATAAACATTAAAAAAAATAATACCAGGCGTGCAGCCTACTTAAAAAAAAATATTCTGATTCTGATATCCAAAATTAAAAATAAAATCTTTAAAAAAAAAAAAAAAAAGTGTTGGCTACCCTGTGGAGAAATTGGAATTCTTGTGCATTGCTGATGGGAAAGTAAAATGGCACAGCAACCTGGAAGAAGAGTATGGAAATTCCTCAAAAAATTAAACATAAAATTACAGTATGATACAGCAATTCCACTTCTGGATACGTACCCAAAAAAACTGAAAAGTAGGGACATGAACAGGTATTTGTATATCCATGTTCACAGCACTGCTTACAGCAGCCAAAAGGTGGAAGCAACCCATGTGTCTGTCAATGGATGAATGGATAAACAAAACATGACATGTACCTACAGTGGCATATTATTTGGCTTTAAAAAGGAAGAAAATTTTCACAAAAGCTACAACATGGATGAACCAACATTGTGCTGAATGAAATCAGCCAGTTGCCAAAGAACAAATATTGTAGGATTCCGTTTACATGAGGTACTTAGAGTAGTCAAATTCAGAGAAACAGCAGAATAGTGGTTGCTAGGGGCTTGGGAGAGGGATGAATGGAGAGTTAGTGTTTAATGGCTACAGAGTCTCAGGGAAGATGAAAAGGTTCTAGAGATGGATGGTGGGGATGGTTGCACAAGAATGTCAATGTACTTCATGCCACAAAACTGTACACTTAAAAATGGTTAAAATGGGGGACACCTGGGTGGTTCAGTCAGTTAAATGTCCGACTTCGGCTCAAGTCATGATCTTGTAGTCTGTGAGTTCAAGCCCCACACTGGGCTCTGTGCTGACAGCTCAGAGCCTGGAGCCTGCTTCAGATTCTGTGTCTCCCTCTTTCTGCCCCTCCACCACTCACACTCTGTCTCTAAAAATAAATAAATGTTAAAATGGTAAATTTCATGTTATGTATATTTTACAATTACATATGCATAAAGTAAAAGTGAAATAAATTATATATGCATAAAAGTGAAATAATGCATTAAAAAATAATACAGTAAAAATCTTAAGTTCCCCAAAAGAAACTCCCCAAAATATTAATATGATGTTCATTAACAGGATGTGTAAAGAGGGGGGGAAAAACACCCTGGAGTTTTTGTTAGAACTCCGACATAAATAAATTTGTAGACTATCTTTTTCATCCAAATACAGTTGACACACAATGTTAGTTTCAGGTGTACAACATAGTGATTCAACAACTCTACACCTTATGCTATGCTCACCAGAACTGTAACTGCCATCTGTCAAAATACAGCACTATTACAATACTGTTGACTATATTCCCCGATGTACCTTTCAGACCCCCCCACACTGTGACTTATTCAGTCCCTAACTAGAAGCCTGTACACCTCCCACTCTCTCTCCTTCACTCATTTTGCATATCCCCCATCCTCCTCTCCTCTGGCAACCATCAGTTTGTTTTCTTCTGTATCTACGGATCTGTTTCTGTGTAAGTTCTAAATCTTTAAAATTAGTAAACTTGAAGAAATCAGTCACTCATATCTTCAAAGAAGAATATCAAAAGGCAAAAAATAGAAAAAGCAAAGCTCACAAGTTTTAGCTTTTGCATTTGGTCAGCAATCTTTAAACCAAATGTAATTTATATCTATGCTTTATACCAAAGTTTGAACAATTTCTAGAGATTTTTTTTTTTTTTTTAAGTAGACTCCATGCCCAAAGTAGGGCCTGAACTCATGACCCTGAGGTCAAGAGTTGAATACCTGACCAACAGAGCCAGCCAGGTGCCCCACTAGAGATTCACATATAAGGTTAAAAACAAAAAGAAGCTTGGGGTTCAGTTGGTTAAGCGTCTGACTTTGGCTCAAGTCATGATCTCACATTTCATGGGTTCGAGCCCCGCATCGAGCTCAGACAGCTCAGAGCTTGGAAGCTGCTTTGGATTCTGGGTCTCCCTCTCTGCACCTCTGCCTCTCATGCTCGCTTGCTCTCTCTCTCTCAAAAATAAACAAACATTAAAAGTTTTTTTTAAAAAACAAAAAGAAGCTTTATCCATAATAGGTGTACAAGACTGGTCTTGACATGATTTCCTTCACCTCTAAGATTCTCTTCCTATCATTGAAAAAGTTTAAATATCAGGGTGCCTGGGTGGCTCAGTCAGTTGAGCGTCCAACTTCGGCTCAGGTCATGATCTCACAGCTCATGGGTTCGAGCCCCACATCGGGCTCTGTACTGACAGCTCAGAACCTGGAACCTCCTTCAGATTCTGTATCTGCCTCTCTCTCTGTCCCCCTCCAGCTTACACTCTGGCTCTCTCTCAAAAATAAACATTAAAAACAAAAAGGTAAAAAAGAAAGAGTTTAAATATCAACCATTTCTCTTATTATAAAGATGCAAAATATAAATATCCAAATGAATATTACATTCAAATATTCTA
This sequence comes from Panthera onca, assembly GCF_046562875.1. Taxonomy (NCBI): domain Eukaryota; kingdom Metazoa; phylum Chordata; class Mammalia; order Carnivora; family Felidae; genus Panthera; species Panthera onca. The sequence continues at coordinate 21,956,443 of NC_138350.1, forward strand.
AATACCAGTAGATACCAACACACACAAAAATTTATCAAGGGGAGCACCTGGGTGGTTTAGTTGGTTAAGCATCTGATTTTGGCTCAGGTCATGATCTCGCAGTTAGTGAGTTCGAACCCAGCATCAGGCTATGTGCTGACAGCTCTGAGCTGGGAGCCTGCTTGGGATTCCGTGTCTCCTCCCTCCTCTCTCTCTCTCTCTCTCTCTCTCTCTCTCTCTCTCTGCCCCTCCCCCTCCCTCTCAAAAATAAACATTAAATTTTTTTTTAATTTTAACAAGGTACCTGAAGTCCCATATCCAGACTTTAGCTTAAGTACTCTATATTCCTAAAGTATTAATCTTGCATGAATTTCCTGATGGGCTTAATTTTACAAAGATTCCAACAAAATGTTATTTTCTCTAGCCTATCATAGATGGTTTAATTAGGAGAAATGAGTCACTAAATTAGCACAATATAGAGTGACCTAATAATTTTTATTTAGCTAATAAGGAGTAACAGAGTTCCTTAGTCATCTGATTAAAGTTTTAGAGTAAATTACCTTAATCTTTAAAATAATAAAAGCACAGGAAAAATAAAATACACATACAGTCATTATCTGATAACCTAACAAAGTTAGATACCTGAAATACAAACATAATTATACTGGGTTGAATTTAATCTAGAAAAATATTTCTTACAAATTAAAACCAGGACTAGAAACATGCCCAAAGGTAAATAGAAATTAATAGACTAGAAATACTTATTAAATTTCAAGAGGCAAATGTCTTATAGGGCATGTATCACAACTTTACAATAGTAATTTTATTAACTTTTTTATAAGAAAACCTCCCTTCATGGCTAGCTTTTGCTTTCAACGTTTATAAAATTGGGCAGTTTAAATCACTTTGCCAAATGTTATCAGTGAGAAATCCATGCCAAGACAGAATTTTTTTTTATTTTTCTTTTTGGATGTTTATTTTTGAGAGACAGAGACAGAGAGACAGAGCATGAGCAGGGGAGGGGCAGAGAGAGGGAGACACAGAACCCGAAGCAGGCTCCAGGCTCTGAGCTGTCAGCACAGAGCCCAAAGTGGGACTCAAACTCACAAGCTGTGAGATCATGACCTGAGCCGAAGTCGGATGCTCAACTGACTGAGCCACCCAGGAGCCCCTCATTTTTTTAATAGTTTACCTTTGAGAGAGCACATGCATGAGCAGGGGAGGAACAGAGAGAAGGAGACAGAAGATCCTAAGTGGGCTCCATGCTGACAGCAGCTCGATATGGGGCTCAAACTCACCAACCCGAGATCATGACCTGAGCCCAAGTCAGACATTTAATCAACTGAGCCACCCAAGCACCCCCAGCCCTTTTTTTTTAAGTAGACCACACCCAAAGTGAGGCTGGAACTCAGGACTCTGAGGATCTAGCCTCTCATGCTCTACTGACTGAGCCAGCCAGGCATTCCAGAATGCCACTTACTTTTAAATATGTATACTTTTGGTATTAAATAAAAATCCAACCTACAAAAGAACTAGTAAGACGTGGGGCCTGGGGAGCCTGGATGGCTCAGTCTGTATAAAATGCAACTCTTGATCTTGGGATTGTTGAATTTGAGCCCCACGTTGGGTATGGAAGCCTACTTTTAAAAAAAGGAAAAAAAAAAAAAAAAAAAGAAGTGAGGCCTAGAGAAAACGTTTTTCCTCCCCCAGGAAAAAAGAAAACAAAAAAAAAACCACAAAAAAACAGGACATATAAAATGAGGAAACAATTAATGACCCAGTGACTACTAGCAAAACAACGTAGTCATATGATATGACATTGAGAGCTATAATTTTAGATTTTAGCCTGATACTAAAAGGTCTCTTATGGGGAGGAAAGAAATAATTCAACTGAACATACAGACAATACTTTCTCTGTACTCTTAAAGGCAAACAATATTGTGTACCTCTACCTTTTAGTATCCACAACCAGGGGCGCCTACGTGGCTCAGGCGGCTAAGCCCTCTGACTCCTGATATAGGCTCAGGGTTCACTGGCTCACTGATGGTGAGATCAAGCTGTCAGAGTGTCTGGCTCTGCACTCACAGTGCGGAGCCTGCTTGGGATTCTCTCTCTGTCCCTTCCCCCCTTGTAACTCCCTCTCTCAAAATAAACAAACTTGAATTTAAAAAAACAGAATCCACAACCAGCAGTATTTTGTTCTTAATTCCCTTTACTCTTAACAAGTGACATATGCTCCCTTTATTTTTGTTAAATGTTTATTTTGAGAGAGGGCACAGAGACAAAGTGAGAGAAAGAATCTCGAACAGGTTCTGTGCTGTCAGCACAGCACCTGATGTGGGGTTCCATCTCAGGAACTGTGAGATCATGACCTGAGCTGAAATCAAGAGTCTGATGCTTAAGTGCCTGAGTCACCCAGGTGCCCAGGTATGCTCCCTCTAAATTAACAGTTGATTTTCTTTTTTAATTTAACTAACTAATAGCTGATTGAGAATTTTCATAGAGATTCTGGTAAAACCCCCAGTGTACCAAAAAAGAAGCAGAAGACTATCATAACTATTCAGCATATTTCTCACCCACTTGATTCAAGAAAGCCAACTTATACATGAGTAATTCCGTAGGCTCCTATGCCTATTCCTTTTCTTGTGTAGGCCATAAACTGAAGTCAGAGTCCACATAATCTTGCTCACTACTGCATCCACAATGCCTAGGGCATAACAGTGTCTAGTACATAGGTGGCACTTGGTAAATATTGTATTAATACATCTAAGCCAAATCATGTAAAGGAAGCAGGTAAAACTATAAAAGAGGACAAGGTTTCAAGGCACAGGAAATGTCTCAGAGACCTCTTGCCTGTTACCAAAATGAAAATTTTGAAGTTCAAAATTAATTAGAATACTGGAAGTTATTTTAAATTATACAACCAATTTAGAGATGCTCAATTGGGGTGCCTGGGTGGCTCAGTCGGTTGAGCGGCCGACGTCAGCTCAGGTCATGATCTCGCGGTCCGTGAGTTCGAGCCCCGCGTCGGGCTCTGTGCTGACAGCTCAGAGCCTGAAGCCTGTTTCAGATTCTGTGTCTCCCTCTCTCTGACCCTCCCCCGTTCATGCTCTGTCTCTCTGTGTCTCAAAAATAAACATTTAAATAAATAAATCAATCAATCAATCAATCAATAAATCAATAAATAAAAAAATAGAGATGCTCAATTAACATCATGGACTTATTTCTCAATATATGTATAAAATAAATCCTTATTCTGGCATACACTGGTAGACTAGTGTAAGAACTATATATATCTCTTAACGTTGTAAACAGCACAAGTACAGATAATGCTCAACACTTCCCTTCCAGGTTCATCTCATGCCGGATAACACGAGCAGTTACTAACCTTTTCTAAATTAAATACTTAAACTCTCTGCATTAGCAACATAAGATATTTGAAGATTTTAGAAAAGTATTTTACAATTTCAAGACAGGCAACTTCCTTATGTAAAGTGATCCCTTACTAGCTATTCAAATCTCATTTAATGATTAGCAAATACTGTTTACTCATAAGATCTTCAAGCTACACAAAGATCTTACTTACACACACACATCATGGATGAAGCACCTGGGTGGCTCAGTTGGTTGCCTATCCAACTCTTGATTTCAGCTCAAGTCACAATCCCAGGGTCATGGGATGGAGCCTCATGTGGAGCTCTGTGCTGAGCATGGAGCCTGCTTAGGATTCTATTCTCTCTCCCTTTGCCCCTCTCCCTGGCACACACTCTCTATAATATCTATTATATATATATATATATATATATATATATATATATATATATATATATATATATATAAATTTATTTATAATAAAATGACCTTTCCTGATAGAATTTAAAATATACATATTAAAAAATAAAATAACTTTTAAAATTCTGTATCATGGACACAAAAAAGCTATAAAATGAAAGCAAACAACAGGTACTAAATAAATGCACAATATTTTTATAACCTTCTATCTAAGTTACCTAGTAGTAATGATGAAAATAAAATAAGGGGAGGGGCAACTGGGTGGCTCCATCAGGTAAGCAACCAACCGGCTCTTGACTTCAGCTCAGGTCATGATCTCACGGTTTGTGGGTTCAAGCCCCACACTGGACTCTGCGCTGGCAGTGCAAAGCCTGCTTACGATTCTTTCTCTGCCCCTCCCCCATTCATGTGCTCTATCAAAATAAATAAACTTAAAAAAAATTGGGGGGGGGGCGCTTGGGTGGTTCACTCGGTTGGGCATCGGACTTCAGCTCAGGTCATGACTTCAGCTCAAGTCTGTGAGTTCAAGCCCTACGTTAGGCTGTACTGACAACTCAAGCCTGGAGCCTGCTTCGGATTCCATGTCTCCCTCTCTCTGCCCTCTCTCATTCATGTTCTGGCTCCCTCTCTCTTGCTCTCAAAAATAAACATTTAAAAAAAATTTTTAATGCAGGGAAAGTACTAAACACCTTTTGCCAATATTTACATGCTAGCACTATTCTTGCGACGCCTGGGTGGCTCAGTCAGTTAAGTGTGTGACTTCAGCTCAAGTCATGATCCTGCAGTCTGTGAGTCCAAGCCCCACATTGGGCTCTGTGCTGACAGCTCAGCCTGGAGCCTGATTCAGATTCTGTGTCTCCCTTTCTCTCTGCCCCTCTGCCTCTCTCTCTCTCAAAACAAAATTAGGGGTGCCTGGGTGGCTCAGTCAGTTGAGCATCTGACTTTGGCTCAGGTCATGATCTCACAGTTCATGAGTTTGAGTCCTGCACTGGGCAACTCAGAGCCTGGAAACTGCTTCAGATTCTGTGTCTCCTTCTCTCTCTGCCCCTCCCCTGCTCATGCTCTGTCTCTCCCTCTCCCTCCCTCCCTCTCTCTCTCTCAAAAATAAAAAAACATTAAAAAAAATGTTTTTAATTAGATGCTAGCACTATTCTTATTTAAATGGTGCCAAATTTGGCACAAAGACTTGTTCCAGTGAAATAAAGATTCTAGTAAACAAAGATGGTCCACTTTTGGTGAAAACTGTTTTTTTAAGTAATCTGTACACCCAACATAGGGCTCAAACTCATGACCGTGAGATCAAGTTACATGCTCAGATACCTGAGTGGCTCAGTCAGTTGAGCATCTGACTCAATTTTCTGCTCAGGTCGTGATCCCAGGGTGGTGGGATTGAGCCCCATGTCAAAACATGGAGCCTCCTTAGGATTCTCTCTTTCTCTTCCTCTGTCCCTCCTCCCCTGCTTGCACTCTCTAAAATGAAAAAAAAAATGAATAAAAAAAGAACTCCACGATCTTCCAACTGAGGCAGCCAGCTGCCCCAATTTTGGTGAAAGTTACACAGAAATTACACATCATGATTATAAAGTCTACTAGTATGTGTTGCAACTTTTAACACAAATCCCAATACAGTACAAATTTTTAAATCTCATAAAGGGTCATTTTCCTTTAGTGATGAGGAGTGGGGAAAAAAATATTACTAAGAAAACAAAACTGAAGTCTGTAATCTTAAACAATAACCCAACTACAAAGGATACCGTTAGCCATACAATTTTTCCTTTAAGCAATACACACAAAAATTTTAATGCCTCCTTCATATGAAAAAATAGTCACTTAAAATCACCTTCCCTTTTCTAATGTTAAAGTGGGTTTTTAAGAGGCTAATCCTCTTAATTATTCCCATATTCTAATGAATACCAGCTCCTAGAAGCCAATACAAAATCCTTCACTGAAAGTGTTAGGATATTATAGAACAAGAGCAGAATCCATAATTAATTAGTGACTTTGTATCTTAAAGCTCAAACTACTGTAGTTACAGTGGCCAGTGAGACAGTTCCAGCTAGCAATTGTAGGCATTAGGAAGCAAATGGTAAAGTAGTAGATCAGGGTACTATTTACAATCCTATTATAAAGACTAAACATTTCTTAATTTACATAAAATCTTGTAATGAATAATTAGAACATGGATATTGGCTAAGCCAAGACAGCTGCTGCAAAAGGTTGCCTGCAAAATGCAATATATTAATGTGGTCAAAGGCTGTAATAGTTTTTGTTTTGGGTTTTTTGTTTGTTTTTTGGTTTTTGGTTTTTTTGTTTTTTTTTTTTTTTTTTTTTTTGAGTAATCTACACCAACTTGGGGCTTAAACTCACAACCCCAAGATCAAGAGTTGCATGCTCTACAGACTGACCCAGCCAGGCACCCCTGTATAATAGCTTTTATCATACAGAATCTTGCATTTCTAAAAGATCAGTCTAGCCACGATGGAGTAACTGGTTTGGGACTAGCCCTCCCACCATAACCAACTGGACATAATGTATAAAACAGTTCTTGGCTCAGAACTGTGACCCTTGACAGAAGGGAGACAAATCATCTGAGATCTATGACTACCTAAACTTTTTGCCCCAAAGCACTTTTCATACCCTGGCCAAAAAGGGGGAATCCAAGCTGAGCAGAAAACGCAACAGAAACTCAAACATAAGTTTCAAAAGGCCAAGGCAGCTATAACCTCTACGGCATTCTTGTGTCTTTACTAAACTAAGCTGTACATGAGTGGGCAAATAAGTAGTTGCTCATTACCTAATGGTTCTTAGGTACTATTAAACATAACTACCACTGGAGTTCACAGACCTCTGATTCTGACAGACCACAGGAGAGAGACCTTACTGAACACTAAAGAGCAATCAGCTGAGAAGACATTAGCAGAGCTCAACTCGCCCTAGGACAAAGACTCCTTCCTCTTTTGGCTTACCCTAACACAGGTCTAAATAAAAACAAGGCTTGAAGAATTTGGATAAATATAAAATATCTTTTCCTCTTTAAAAGATGATTTTTTAGGGGTGCCTGGGTGGCTCAGTAAGCATCCGACTCCTGGTTTCAGCTCAGGTCATGATCTTACAGTTTTGTGAGTTTGAGCCCCGTATCGAGCCCCGTATTGAGCCCCGTCCTCATTGACAGTGAGGAGCCTGCTTGGGATTTTCTCTCTCTGCCCCTCCCCTAGTCACAATGTCTCTGTCTCTCTCAAAATAAATAAATAAAAATTTTTGAATAAAAATAAAAGATGATTTTTTTAAAGCAAACATAACAATGAATTATGGGTTTTATAACACACCTAGTAAAAAATGTATGACAGGGGCGCCTGGGTGGCTCAGTCGGTTGAGCGTCCGCCTTCGTCCGCCTTCGGCTCAGGTCATTATCTTTCAGTTGATGAGTTTGAGCCCCACATCGGGCTCTGTGCTGATGGCTCGGAGCCTGGAGCCTGGAGCCTGGAGCCTGGAGCCTGGAGCCTGCCTGGGATTCTGTGTCTCCCTCTCTCTCTGCCCCTCCCCCGCTCATGCTCTGTCTGTCTCAAAAATAAATGAACATTAAAAAAATTTTTTCAATTTAAAAAAAGTATGACAATAGCATAAAGACCAAGAGGAGGAGAAAATGGAGATATACTGCCACAAGACTCTTTTATTACATATCAAATAGTATAATATTATTTGAAGGTATTTGCTAAGTTAAAAGTGCTTACTATAAATCCTACAGCAGCTAGGGGAATAAATAAGTACAGTCAATATGCTAGTGCAGAAAATAAAGTAAATATCACAAAATACTTAATCCAAAAAATGTCAAGAAAAGAAAAAATTAACAATAGATGAGACAGTGCAAGGTGCCTGGCTGGCTCAGTTGGTGAAGCATGCAACTCTTGATCTCAGGATCATGGTTCAAGACCCATTTTGGTTACACGGATTACTTTTTTAAAAAAATTTTTTTTTAATTTAAAGAAAAGAACAGAAGTGGGTCACCTGGATAGCTCAGTTGGTTAAGCATCCGACTGTTTTGATTCAGGTCATGATCTCACAGTTCATCAGTTTGAGCCCCACAGTAGGCTCTGTGCTGGCAGTGTGGAGCCTCCTCAGGATTCTCTCTCAAAATAAATAAATAAACTTAAAAAAGAAAAAAAAAAAAAAAAAGAATAAAGGAGATGAATACTGTCAGGGAGAAAAATCTTTTCCTCTGCTCTCCCAGGTTCAATATTGAAGACCTCCAAGTTAAACTGAAAATGGAGGCAAAGGAGGAGAAAATTTATTCCTATGTATATGAACACACAAAAATGGTGACTCTCTAAACAGCTAAAGAAAAGGCCTTATATACTTAATGCAATAGTAGAGGGAGGAATTGAAAAGGCTTCTGTATGAGAACAAATGGGTTTCTAGGGAAATAAACAGAAGATAAATAAGTCTGTGATAATGTCTGTTTTTGCAGGGATGAGAGAAGTCTTATCCTTTTTTTTTTTTCTTTATGGCCATAAATATTCCCTGGGAAGGGCATTCACGGAAGTCTCATTCCCAAAAGATTTTGCTTTTAGAGAGTTAAGAGAAGCTCCAAAAGAGCTTCTTTCTGCATCTGCTAAATATCAAATACCTTCAGTTTAAAATAATCTTAGGACACCTGGGCAGCTCTATCAGTTAAACATCTGACTTTTGGTTTTGGCTCAGGCATGATCTCATAGTTTGTGAGTTCGAGCCCTGCGTCAGGTTCTATGCTTGTTTGTGATTCTCTCTCCCCCCTCTCTCTTTGCAACTCTCTCGCTCACGTGCATGCACACTCTTTCTCAAACTTTAAAATATGACATAAAATAAAATAAAGTTGTAGATTATACTTGAAACTAACATAATACTGTGTTATCAACTATACTTATTAATAAATAGTCTTCTATCAATTCTGAAGGTCCAAGTAGATCCCCACAATAGAAAACAAATAGCAAGATGGCAGACTTAATCCTAACCATATCAATATTTACATTAAATGTCAATGGATCTTTGTAAAGACGCTAATTAAAAGAGATACTCAGGCGCCTAGATGGCTCAGTCAGTTAACCATCCGACTTCAGCTCAGGTCATGATCTCACAGTTCTTGAGTTGGAGCCCCACATTAGTCTCTGTGCTGACAGCTCAGAACCTACAGCTCAGAGCCTAGAGCCTGCTTCACATTCTGTCTCCCTCTCTCTCTGCCCCTCCCCTGCTAGCGCTCTCTCTCTGAAGAACATTAAAATATTTTTTAATTTTTAAAAACTAAAAAAAATAAAAGGAAGAGATAGTCAAACTAAATTTAAAAATCAATATCTAATTATATGTTAACTACAAGAAACATGCTGTAAATATAAAGACACAGACTGAAAGTAAAAGGACGGAAAGAGATACAACATGCAAATACTAGTCATAAAAAAGTTACAAGAGCTATATTTATGCCAAAGTCATCTTAGAGATAGCAAATATTACCAAGATAAAGCGGAACGAGTCATTTATGATAGAAGGGTAAATTTACTGAGAAGACCTAACAACCCTAAAATATGTATGCACCTAAAAACAGAACTTCAAAATATAGCAAGTAAAAACTGAGAGAACTGAATCCCCAAATGTAGTTTAAGATTTCAGCACTCCTCTTTCAGTAATAGAAGCAGACAAAAAATATGTAAATATATAAAAGACTCTAATGATACTATCAACCAATAATTAGTATCTACAGCAGTATACACTTTCTTTCCCAGGACACAAAGAATATTCACCCTGATATGCCTCACCATAAAACAAATTTCAAATTCAAAAGACTGAAATCTTGTATCTGTTCTCTGACCACAATGGTATTAAGTTAGAAATCAGTAACAATATGTAAAACCCCAAATATTTGTTAAATGCATTTGTAAATAATCCATAGCCAGGGGCACCTGGGTGGCTAAGTCAGTTAAGTGTCCAACTTCATCTCAGGTCATGATCTTGTGATTCAGTGTGAGTGAGTTCGCAAGCAAACGAGTTCGCGAGCAAGTGAGTTCGCGTTCTGTGCTGACAGCACAGAGCCTGGAGTCTACTTCAGATTCTGTGTCTCCCTCTCTCTCTCTGCTCCTCCGGCACTCTCCCTCTCGCTCAAAATTAAACAAACATTAAAAAAAATTTTTTTTGATGATCCATAGCCAAAATGAAATTGGAAAATATTTCAAACTAAATGGAATTACATAATATGTCAATTTGTGGGATGCAGCTAACACATTAGAGAAAATTTAGATACCCATATACAAAAAGAACCTCAACCCTTACTTCATTCATTAAACAGACTTTACCTTGAAGTGTTTCACAGACCTAAATGTAGAACATAAAACCATAAAAATTCCTGAAGAAATTTTAATATTAGTGACCTTTTGTTTAGAGAAGTTTCCTTAGATAGATACAAAGGGTGTTAGGTATCAAGGAAAAAGTAAACCAGTAACTTAGACTTCATAAAAGTTCCTCGATCTTTGAAAGATACTGTTAAGAAAAAATGAAAAGGCAAACCACAAACTACAAGAACACGTGATTTATAAAACCTGTGAACAAGGACTCATAGCCAGAATATATAACAGTAAACAAAAAGCCACTTTATTTTCTTAAATGGTGAAAAGATTTCAAAGGACACTTCAACGAAGAAAATAAGTGAATGGCAAATAGGCACATAAAAAAGACGATCATGTGGAAATTACAAAATAATACAATAATATATCACTAGAGACCCACAAGAATGGTTAAAATTAATAAAGACTGACAATACCAAGTGTTAACAAGGACGCTGATCTCCTGGAATTCTCATACTCTACTGGTGGGAAGCAGTACAGCAACTTTGGAAAAATATTTGGCAGCATGTTTTTGGTTTTTGGGGGGGGTGTTGGTGGTTGGTTTTTGTTTGTTTTTTGACAGCAAGCATGAGCAGGGGAGGGGGAGAGGGAGAGAGAGAATCTTAAGCAGGCTCCACACCCAGCAGGGAACCTGATACAGGGCTCAATCTCAAGACTTGAGCTGAAATCAAGAATTGCATGCTTAACCGACTAAGCCATCTAGGTGCCCCAGTTTGGCAGTTTTCTTATAAAGTTATAAGCATAGGTTTACTATACAACCCTGCAATTTCTACTCCTAGGTATTTAACCTAGAGAAATGAAAATACATGCCTATACAAAAACCTGTATGTACATATTTACAGGAATTTTATTCATAACAGCCAAAAACGAGAAACCCAAATATCCCATCAACTAGGAAATAAACTGTGGAATATCCAAAGGAATATTATTTAGCAATTAAATACAACCTACTACTTTTAACAACAGGGATGAATCTCAAAGCATTATGCTAAGTGAACTAGGGCAGACACAAAATAGTGCATACTATAGGATTCTATTTATAAAACATTCTAGGCAAAATTATAGATACAGAAAGTGATCAGTAACTGCCAGAGACAGGAAAGGGGAGTGACCATTAATGGCACAAGGGGTGCCCTTTTTGAGGTGACAGAAATAGAGGTGGTTATATGACTTTTTACATTTAGCAAAACCCAAATTATATGAGTTAAAGATCAGTGAAGTTTACTTTGTGCAAATTATGCTTCAATAAAGCTAATTTTTTCCCCATTTGGCAGCAAAAAAAGTCATAACCATACACACGTGCTCTGACTAAAGCAAATACTTTTCCCAAGTCTTGGAGTAAGTACCATCATAACTAGTGGAACCATGTTTGGGAATACAGACCATTATACTGAAATCTAAACTCAGAAGGTATGCTTTAGGGATGACAAAGAGATCTATATAACTAAGACCCTTCTGTCGGCACTCCATGAACTGCATTTAACCCACAGTGAAGCCTTAAAGGAAGTTTCAAGTTACATAGGGCAAGCCAGCTAAAACAGATTAAACTAAAAGTTGGATAGTGCAGCACAGACATCTCAAATACTTGGCTTACCACACTCTTGCCAATGATCAAGTTTATTTTGGGACTGGAATATTTTAAAGTTCTGCATGTTCACTGCAGCTCCTGCACATTAACTCTAGTAATCAAAGGCTTCCAAAACAATAATTCTGAAACAAAGTTTTGAGTACTCACCTTTTATTCTCACCTAACATGTTAAACACAAGTAATATAGTCACAAAATAAAAGAGCCAAATTTTGGAAGACAACATAATGCCAACAGCTTATTAAAAAGACAAAAAAAGCTTCTCTTGATACCTCATTAATCACATCAACCTTACTCATAGCTGCTTTGTGAGAAAACAATAAAGAGGATATTTATGCCTAATCAGTGAAATGATTACAATCTGAGATATCTTTGCTCTTCTATTTATTTATTAAGGTGATAATTTCTTTAAAGGAAACGTCTACACTGTATAGGTATAAATGGTTGGCAAAGAATACGGATCCATTCTATATTCATCATAAACACATTTCCCTCTAAGCAAAGACCCCACTAAAAATGGCAAGAGACTTATTTTCATTCCACTATGGGCTGAGTTTACCTATGCATATTGAACGTTTATCCTGAGATTAAAGTCCAAACTACTTTCAAATACTTAGAAGGTCACTACAGAAACAGTCTTAGACTAATATTAGATATATTAGAACTCTCAATTGTAAGTGAAAGAAACCCAAGCTAACTTAAAATCAGAACTGACTGGTTCACAGGATATTGAAACGTCAAGAATGAACTTCAGGCAGTAGGATCCTTAAAGGCTCAGAGCCACCAGATCCACCTCTTTACCTCATACTCCTTTAACTTCTTTGGCCTCATTCTCTCCCACTGTAGACAGACCTCCTGCCTCCTGCTATCATCAGCTTCACCAGACTGAAAGAAAAACTGACAGCTTGCTCCTGTCATCTGTTTATCAATACCAGTCAAGTATGCCTACTGGCCCTTTGGGTCAAATGCCAATCAGTACTCAAGAGGGATAGATAAAAGAAATTGGCCAGGCCTGCTATACGTTTTCAACCTTTAAGACGTCAGAAAATAAGGAGTAAGATATCTTGCTGAATAAATTAAAAGGACCTGCTACTATCTGTAAATTATTCTGACTCGAATTAAATACAAGATCTCAAAAACCCTACTCCTTTTGCTAGTATATATAATAAAGTGTCGCAGGAGTCCCTAACATTCAAAAAATCTAGTTTAAGGACACAATCTAAGAATTAGCAATAACCCTCCAAATATAACGCAAAAATGTAAAAAGTAAGGAAATCTAACCCCTGGAACTGAACCAATGACCTGAAATCACAGAAAAATCCTATGACAGGGGAAAAAAGGAAATGTTCGATTTGATGCACTTACATATGAGAGTTTATCAAGAAACAGAGGAATCTCATTTTAAAAAGTCACTTAGTGATGACACAAACCTGAAACTAAAGGCTAACACAAGACCCATATTGTTGGCAATCATAATTACTACAACAATAGCCAAGATTCATACAGCACTCAGGGAGCTACATCTCTCTGTTAGTAACACTTCCTTCTTTAAAAGACATTTTTTAAGTGGAAAGGAATCTCAAATTTCCTGGCATATCTAAGTTTTAAATTACTTTGTTTCAAGACTAATCATTTCAAAACAATGTTGTTAAACAATGGTGTTATAAATAAAACCCAGCAGCCCCAAATTCTTTGCTGATCCATCACTCAGTTTAACTGACACAGTTTGCTACCAACTACAGGTTTATCTTTCCAGTACTTCTAGTGCCATACAAGCTGTTTTTGTTCTGCATAACTGCATGTATACTCAGAATTCAATTCAAACAATGACCTACATTTAGTAGTATCTGGGTACCTATAAGAACACAGAAAAGGGCTCACTTTCTACTAATTTCTTATCTTTCAAATCTTAACCTGAGGGAATAAAATAACACAATTCTTCGACAAATAGCAAATGTATAGTTATTTATGATAAAGAATTAAATACATGGTGATGTTTATTATACTTTAAAACAAAGTTCTATTGGATTCAACCATAATGCCTATGAAAAAAATTACAAAAAAAAGGGGAGCTGCAAATAGTATAGGAGAGAAGTTAAGGTTCCTATTTATAATAATTGAAATAGCCAGCACGCACAGGGCTCTTAAAACAACCCTACAAGTATTATCCTATTTTACAAAGAAGGAAACTAAGGTGCAAAGAGGTAAGGTAACTTCTCAAGTCATAAAGCTAGCTAATAAATAATTTACACATGCAAGTTTAAACCATGTAAGAAATTAAGCAGGACTAGCACATAAAAGGCCAATTCAAAAACAAAATGGCCAAAGTATTCCATTCCAAAAAGGCAGAAAAGAAGCACAAAGTAAGAGAACCTAAGATTTTTTTTTTCCTCTCAGTGCAATAAAACCAGGCCCAGATCACTAAGGGGTAAAGTATCTATATTCGCAAATTCTGTATCACAAAGTAACCTATTTCTGAAAGAAAGCACTTTCGGGGCACCAGGCTGGCTAGCTGGAAGAGCATGCAACTCTTGACTCTTGACCTCAGGGTCATGAGTTCCAGCCCCACGTTAGGTATACAGATAGGAAGGAAGGAGGGATGGAAGGAGGGAAAGGAAAGGAAAGGAAAGGAAAGGAAAGGAAAGGAAAGGAAAGGAAAGGAAAGGAAAGGAAGAAAGAAAGAAAGAAAGAAAGAAAGAAAGAAAGAGGGAAAGAGAGAAAGAAAGAGAAAAAGGGGGAGGGAGGGAGGGAAGGAAGGAAGGAAGGAAGGAAGGAAGGAAGAGCAGAGAGCACTTTTACCTTTTGAAAGGCACATTCTGGAGAAAAAAATATGAAATGACAGTACTCTGAATACTAACTTTTCATTCCTAAATATTATGCTTGAAAGAATGTAGCAAATTCCTAAAAGCTATCTTTCATAATATTCCACAGGAAAGAACTACCATGTACAACAATATTGAGAAACAGTACTACAATAAAAAATGGGTTGATCTATCACCATGGCATATTCACTTAGCTTTATCTCTGAAAAATATTTTCAGATTATTAAGGGGTTTTCTTATCTGAGAGACAACCTTGAACAACACATAAAGGACATACCGCTATTTCCAGAGTCAACAATTAAGTGATCTTTGTTAGTGATTACAGAAGATTAATTTGCCACCCAGAAAAACTTAAGACTATGAAATTGGATTTAGAAATAGAGCTGCAATTATTCTAATCCACAGAAACAATCAGAATTAATATTTATTTCACAGTTTGGAAGCAAGTCTACCTTCATACTATTTTTACTCCTAAAAAGTGCAGTGCTAGTAGGCAAAGGGTCCATTCCTCAAAACTGTACTGATTCTGGTCTTGCTTTGGTTTCTTCTGCTCTGTTCAAGTAGGAAACAGTACCTACAGTGTCTGACATGAACATGATACTTGTGCTTACTACTGGGCTAAGTATATTCCCTGAGCTCTAGAAAACTGATATGGCATTGAGCTCCTTGAGTTAACCCTTAGTCACTACAAGGCTATTTTCATCCAGGCTCAAAAAGGAAATGCCACTGCAGCCCTACAAAGGTCACTACCATTCTGAATTTTCACCTTATTTCCCATCCCCAAGTTTTACAAGATTGTTAGGAAAAAGTTTTACTTGCATCCTACTACTTCAGTCCTTCCTACTATTATTCCCAGGAGATACAAGCAAGCTCTCATCTTGATTTCTTGGCTGCCTATCACTGATGTAATCATAGCATGAAGCTTTGAAATAGGACCCTGTGATAGGTCATTCCCTTCAAAGTGTCTATCATTACTCCTCAATGAGTCAGCTTCTGGACTGCTGCCAATGTGCTTTTTGTTGAGTTTATCATGAAACCATATTTTTGTAGAGTTGATATGGTGGCCAAAACACTATTTCAAAAGAGTTCCTCAAAGTGTTTATCAAAGAAAGGACCCAGAGACATATTCAAACAAGCCACTCACATGTTTTAATAAGAGAAGGGATGAATAACCAATACAAAGGAGTTTTTATAGAATCATAGTAAAAAAAAATTCTCTTATGTGCAAGAGTTCAAAAATTTCTTGTAAAATCTGATGTTTTTAAGTAAATTTTATGCAAATAGGTACACTTAAAAGTTTTTATGCCCTTGAGGAAGAAATCTCATCTTATCTTTTCTGTATCAGGTAAAAGAGCTGAAGTATTTTGAGGTTAATAAAAGCTTGAAATATCCAAGAATACTCTGACGGTCCATCAAGTATCTCTGAAGGGAAAAAAATCTACTCCACTATACCTTTTTAGAAGAACCCATTAATAAAACAAAAAATAAATGTGTAATTCTTAGTTTCAAGAAGGTGAAACACTGTTGGGAACAGAGGAGTGGTACGTGTAATACAACTAAATAGTTTCCTAGCTAGCTCTGAAGAAAATAATAGACAGTAATAACACTTCATTTTCAGGATATACAAAGTAAGATAAATATTCATGTATTGTTCTCTTTAGAAGACACCAAAGTTTTTCCTATAAACTTTAAACCCTAACTTGAAAGCAAATATTCAGGATGAATCTAGACTCTTCAGATGCTCAGAGCTTGATTCAGGTTTGTCAGTAAAAGGTCACATAATGACGCTGGAAAAAAAAAAAAAAAAAAAAAGCTAATATATACAGAGTAACAGGTTTAAGAAACCATAATTTAGGGGTGCCTGGGTGGCTCAGTCAGTTAAGCGTCCGACTCTTGATTTCGGCTCAGGTCATGGTCTTAAGTTTCATGAGTTGGAGCCCCATGTCGGGCTCCGTGCTAGCAGTGCCAAGCCTGCTTGGGATTCTCTGTCTCCCTCTCTCTGCCTCTCCCCTTCTTGCACTCTAAAATAAATAAATAAAACCTAAAAAAAAAAAAAAAAAAAAAAAAAGTAAAGAAAGAAACCATAATTTTAAATATGCTTATGCAGAGGTGCCTGGGTGGTTCAGTCAGTTGAGCGTTCAACTCTTAATTTCAGCTCAGGTCATGATCTAACGAGTTTGTGGGATTGAGCCCCATGTCGGGTTCTGCACTGACAACATGGAGCCTGCTAAAGATTCTTTCTCCCACTCTCTCTGCCCCTCCCCAACTCACGCATACATGCTCTCTCGCTCTCAAAATAAACAACATTTTTAAAAAATAAATAAGATATGCTTACACAGAATTTTAGTGTATAAATTTAAAATATGCACCCATAAAAACCCAGAAAAGTTGCTTTAATATCCACGGGAGAAAAGATCTAAGTATACAATAACTGCAAATTCAAAAACTCTAAGAATATATAAAATATGTAATTCTTTATAGCATTATTACAGTAAAGCAAAGATATCCCCTTCCAACAAGTAAATTCGAACAACTTATATTTAATTTAGAATGCTTGAAAGAGGGGCGCCTGGGTGGCTCAGGTCATGATCTCAGTTTGTGGGTTCAAGCCTCGCATTGGGCTCTGTGCTGACAGCTCAGAGCCGGGAGCGTGCTTCAGATTCTGTGTCTCCCTCTCTCTCTATTCCTCTCCCGCTCATGCTCTTTCTCTCTCTCAAAAATAAATAAACATTAAAAAAAAATTAGAATGCTTGAAAGTACATTATCTTATTATCAAGTACCTCATCTACATACAAGGACCCAAGCACCAAAAGGCATAATCCTCTAACTTACACTTCAGAATTCCCTAGCCCTTAAGAGTTATAGTAAAAGAGCTCAAGAAATACTCGGTAATCTATTATTTTAAGGAGATGCACTCCCTTAAGGATACATGCCGAGTTTCTATATTATTCTCTGTGTAACTACTAAAAACAGAATATGTATGGTAAGCTTCTTATTGCTTATGTAACAAAGCTCTGAGAACCATATATAAAAGAGGACAACAACTTGATGTTGTTTAAACCTTGGTGCAAAGTAAGTTTCCCATACATCATCTGTGACGGTGATTAAAAAATTTACCTCCAGGGGCGCCTGGGTGGCGCAGTCGGTTAAGCGTCCGACTTCAGCCAGGTCGCGATCTCGCGGTCCGTGAGTTCGAGCCCCGCGTCGGGCTCTGGGCTGATGGCTCAGAGCCTGGAGCCTGCTTCTGATTCTGTGTCTCCCTCTCTCTCTGACCCTCCCCCGTTCATGCTCTGTCTCTCTCTGTCCCAAAAATAAATAAAAAACGTTGAAAAAAAAATTAAAAAAAAAAAAAAAAAATTTACCTCCAGCTCTAGTCATCCTCCTCAGCCCTGTCCTAAAGCTCTAACTGCTTACTCTATTTGTACTTATGTCCAATGTCCAATTGTTTCCATGTTTAAAAGACGTGTGTAAGCATACACAAACACATACCAACACCCCCCATTTTTATGCCAAAATCAATTACCCTCGCTACTTATTCTTCTGGATACTAAATCTATCATCTTTGAATATCCCTTTTTTTTTTTTTTTAATTATGGGGGGGATGTGCAGAGAGAGGGAGAAAGAGAATTCCAAGCAGGCTCCACGCTGCCCAACATGGTGTTTGATTCCGCAAACCATGAGATCATGACCTGAGCCAAAATCAAAAGTCAGATGTATGACTGAGCCACCCGGGGCCCCCATCTTGGAGTATCTTGCATTCACCTTCTCTCAACTCTAACACTGATCCCTGTGGAAAGAGGCAGTGTTACTGTTATCACTGTAAGAATAACAGCACCAACTGCAACTGGCACATATGGAGTGCTTACTACAGGCTAGCTACTATTAGAAGCACTTGCTGAATCCTCATAAAAGCACTAAGAGTTAAGCACCATTATTCCCATTTGAAAGCTGAGAAACCTGAGGCACAGAAAAGTTAAGGAATTTGCCTATCACAGGGAGGTACTAGTGGTGGAGCCACAATTTAAACCCACGCCTGGGCTCTTATTCACCATTCACCACACTAAACCACAATAGTGCAAATAATATACAACTTGATGTCAGAAGATCTGGGTTCTAACTCAGCTATTCACTAGCAGTGCAACTTCAGACAAGTCCTGACAGCAGTGAAACAATTTATTCACTTGTAAAGTGTGAGTAACAATATGGCCTGCCCTGCCTACTTCAAAGATAGCAGTGAAAATTAAGTGGCAACTAATACAGCTAATTAAAATCTTATCTGTAATATAAGACCCATAGTTGTTACCTCCATATTCCCATGTTTTTAATATTGGCAACCTTACGCTGGAATTCTAGACTTGGATCACCAACAGTGTAGTATCAGAAAAAGCAAAAGCATAAGTCTTGTCCCTATCAAGCAACCACATACAGAAAACTAACTGTTAATTTACAATCTCCATTACTGTCAAGGTTGGGCATCTCCAGGTAGGTATTTTCATGTAAAAAGGCTAGAAACATGATAGCCTACAAACAAAATAATTCACTTACCAAATGGTCATATTTGAAATGTAGTATCTCCTGGTTCTAAACACAATATTCTGTTTCCTGAATATTTTAACTCAGAAGAAATGTACACTCCTGCAAGAATCTATAGCTCTGTACACCAAGTACTTCAATCATAGGATTTAAATCTAAAGGGTTTAAGCTAAGATTCTAGACTAAACAAAAGAAACACACACACACACACACACACACACACACACACACACACACACAATTCTTGAAAGTGTGAAACCACCTATGGTTTCTATAGTCCTCTGCAGGGTCAGAATTGGAACCTCAAAACATTAACTTGCAAAGTTCACTACCTAGTGACAAAGAGGGTAATTTAATTCAAGTAGCTAATCAACCATAAACCACGAAACAGAAGCTTTATATCTTGTTTACATGAATCTACTGCTACCAATATTAATACTTCCAGCCATCTTGGGAGAAGGGAGGAAATGGAGCAGGAATTCTGTAGCTAAACATGTTTTATTTATCAACCAATTACGTAACCATTTTGCCACTTAGAGGAATAAAACAAAGTCAAGGACTCACAATTCAAGAGCTACTGAAAATATAAAATATGAACTAATGCACTAAGGAGTTTTATAAGCAAATTTATCCATTGATTAAGTACGTCTGCCTACTTCCTTAAAGAAAATTCTAATGATTTACAGTTTACACTACAAGATTATTTACATAACAAATTATTCTCAGGGTGCCTGGGTGGCTCAGTCGTTAAGCATCCAACTCAATCTCTTCTCAGGTCATGATCTCCAAGATCTCCAACCTCCAAGAGATTATTGAAAGATACTAACATTTGCCTAAAATTTTTAAATGCTTTCACTTAACTAGGCAGGATAGCAAAATGGTTAAGAGCTCAGGTTCAAGAACTCAACTATCCAGGCAAGTTATTTAATCTCATTTTGCCTCAATCTTCTTATCAGTAAATTAGAATAATTATACCTACCTCTGGGAATAATTCTAGACAAATGAGTTAATACACATGTAATCATTTAGAATAGTGCATGACATTAAGCCTCAGAAAGTTTTAAGCTGATATAAATTAATAATAATGAGCTATGTGTCCTTGGACAAATCATTTTACCTTTATCTATCACAATTCTGCCCTTTAAGGTAAGAGACCTAAATTCAATGCCCCAAACACCTATCTAGTAATACCATTCTTTGCTCCTATAATTTTACCTGAATTGCACCGAGTCACCTTACAAAGAACATTAAGTATTACCCCTGTTGTACAGAAAAATCTAAGGCTCAAATAAGTTAAATGACTTGTCCAAAGAGATAGTAAGGTGAAGGCAGAGTCAAGATGAGGATCTGCGGTTCTGAGATTTCAGAAGACTGCTCCTAGTATTTTGGCCCCCCATCAACTCCTCCCCTTCTGATGGACACAGGTGTGACACACCAAAAACAAAACAACCAACAACAACAACAACAAAAAAACCCTCCTTGGGATACCTGGGTGGCTCACTCAGTTAAGCGTACAAATTCAGCTCAGGTCATGATCTCATGGTTTGCGAGTTCAAGCCCCGCATCGGCTCTCTGCTGTCAGCACAGAGCCTGCTTCAGATCCTCTGTCCTCCCCGACTCCACCCCTCCTCCACTTGGTGCACTGTCGCGCTCTCTCTCAAAAATAAACATTTAGGGGCACCTGGGTGGCTCAGTCAGTTAAACCTCTAACTTTGGCTCAGTCATGATCTCATGGTTCATGAGTTCCAGCCCCGGGTTGGCCTCTGTGCTCAGAGCCTGGAGCCTGCTTCAAATTCTGTGTCTCCCTCTCTGACCCTCCTGCACTCACACTCTATGTCTATCTCTCTCAAAAATAAACATGAAAAAATAAAAAAATTAAAAACCTTTTTTAAATAAACATTATGTAAAAAACCCTCCAATTTATTCATTTGAAAATTCATTAAGCTATACACTTGTTTGTGCACTCCTCTGTATCTGTATGTTTTATATAATTGAAAAAGGCAAAATGTTTCATCATTAAGTATATTTCTTTATGAACAGAAGTAGAAAAATTTAAAGAGCTAAAGGGAGACACGTTCAACTGATGTTTACTAAAATTTTGTGAGAGGGTTTAAGTTTTAAAAACAGGTATAACATACATACAGAAAGTGCACATAGGTATAAAACTCAATGATTCTCATAAACAGTTGCCTGAAGACAACAATGAAATCATCACCCAAGGGCACCTGGGTGGCTATGTCATTTAAGCATCTGACTCTTGATTTCAGCTCAGGTCATGATCTCACAGTTCATAGTTCAAGCCCCACATCAAGCTCAGCGCTGACAGTGCAGAGCCTGCTTAGGATTCTCTCTCTCCCTCTCTCTCTGACCCTCCCCAACGTGTGCACACGTGTGCACACGTGCTCTCAAAATTAAAAAAAGTTAAAATAAAAAATCATCACCCAGATCAAGACATAGAATATTACCAGCACTCCTAAAGTCTCCCTTATGCTCACCACCAAGATAACCATTATTCTTTTTTTTTTTTAAATTAGGATGTATGTTTTATATAGAAATGTAAAGAGAGAGAACACTTTATTTTTATTTTTTTTTAATGTTTATTTATTTTTGAGAGAGAGAGAGAGAGAGAGACAGAGCTTGAGAGGGGGAGGGGCAGAGAGAGAGGGAGACACAGAATCCCAAGCAGGCTCCAGGCTCTGAGCTGTCAGCACAGAGCCTGCCGCAGGGCTCGAACCCACAAACTGTGAGATCATGACCTGAGCCGAAGTCGGATGCCCAACCGACTGAGCCACCCAGGTGCCCCAAGATAACCATTATTCTGACTTCCATTACCATCTACTGACTTCCATTCCATTATCCTGACTTCCACTGTCTGTTTTTTAAACCTTATAGAAATGGAATTACACAGTTTATTGTCTTATAAATAGGTTCTTTCATGTATACTTTTAATTCTTCTTTTTGCAAACAAAAGGTTAGCCAGATAACAAACGTTCGTAGGGTAGCTGAGTTAGCTAAGTGTCTGACTTCGGCTCAGGTCATGAGCTTGAAGTTTCCAAGTTCAAGCCCCATATTGGGCTCTCTGCTGTCAGCACCAAGCCCACTTCAGATTCTGTTCCCCACCCCCCATCCCCCGCCCTTCCCCTGCTTGTGCGCGCTCTCTCAAGAATAAAACATTAAAAAAAAAAAGAAACATTCTCTCAACACTACCAAATACTCAAATTTAAACCATAAATCATTCTCAAAGCAAACCATTTCTCAAGCAATAAAAATATCTAAATATTGATTTATTTTAAAGTATAGCTGGTATTCCCTCTCTCAATGAGATTTCTTTTTTCTCGAAAAAATAAAACAAATTTAAGCTTTTATTTCAAATGCACTCCTTAAAATCCATCACCTATTTCACCCATCCCCCTACCTCTCTGATAATTATAGAGAACAAATTGATGGTTAAGAGTCCCCAATGAGATTTCTAAGATAGAAATTTTTTTGTTACTTTTAGTTGAAAAAAGCATAGACCCAAAATGTCTCAATAATTATTTCATCAGTAAAATTTGAATTGCAACTTTTTTCCAGACAAGAAAAAAACACCACGAAGAGATTTCAGACCATAATTGTCTTAAAATTATATTCTTTAATGTTGCTCTTATACACTGGTAAGAATTATCAATTATTGCCAACACCGAACACAAAAAAAATAAAAATGTAAAAATCTGGTTTGCACTAGAATATATAATTCCAACAACATTTTGATTGCATTGCAACAAATTTTTAGATAACTAAATGCATCTATTTTATCCGGAGATTTCTTCCTATGGCTTAATCTACATCTGCTTCACTGAGTCCATAATCCATGCTATCCAACATGACAGCCACTAGCCATATACAGCTAAATTTAGTTCGTTGGTCAAAGTAGCCAAATTTCAAATGCTCAATATGTACTAGACAGTGCAGATACTGACTGAATGTCAGAAGTATCATCAGAGGAAGTTCTACTGACCAGCACTGGCCCTTTTTTTTTTTTAATTTACTTGTGAGAGAGCGAGCGAGGTTGCAGACAGAGAGGAAGACAGAGAATCCCAAGTCTCAAACTTAACAAGAAACACAAGTCTCAAACTTAACAAACCATGAGATCATGACCTGAGCTGAAATCAGAAGTCAGATTCAGAAGGTGCCCCAGCACTGGTTCTATATATGCTGTCTCATCTCCCACTCACCCTCAGCCCTTTACTATGCTAAAATTAATCTAAAAGAATTATGATCAATGACTAGTATGAATCACCAAATCCAGTTATTTCCTTAGCCCTCATTTTCTCTCATTTCACTCAAACTTAACTGATTATCACTTAATTTGTAAATCCTCTCTTCTCTGCTTCCACTGTGCCTCATTAACCTAATTTAAAAGTTTTAATTTATCTTCTTCCACCACCCCCTAAAAGTCAATCTTTGACTCTTCTAGGTTCAAGATCACATCCAGATAAGGCCTACCTACCCTTCTTCTACCTCAAATTCTGTATCTCCAAACTCCTGCAGGACATTTTTACTTGTATATCCCCTGGCCTCAATGTTAAATCTGTGAAGGATTTCATTTTAGTCCTTTTCCAAAACCAGCTCTTCCTCCCAATTTCACATTTCTGTACTATCACTATTCACCAAGACCCAAAGCCCACTAACTTTGAATTCTTGCTTACTTCCCGTTCAACTAGTTCACAAATGTTTGCCTATTTCCTTCAGCATGTCAACTAAATCTTTTACTTTAATCTGGTCATCTGAATTACCACCTTGCCCACCACCACAATTCAGGTCCTTGTTACCTAATTTTATGTACAGTACAAATTCTTCACTGTTTTCCAATCTTCGCCTGCTCCCAATTATGCACAGTGCCACTAGACATATCTTCCCCCAAATTTCCTTTGATCTCAAGAAAGAGCTCAGTACAGAGAGTAAAAGAAAATTCAAACACCTTAATCATTTGATTTCAACGATTCGTAGTCAACACACTTTACAAATTTGTCTTTGAATCTTCGATCTTCTGTCCTGGCTAACAAAACCAAAACCATTTCCCAATCTCAGCTTTGTGTGCCTTATCTACATAAAGCTGAGACTCTTCTTAGTCTCTACTATGCATTTTTTTGTTTAAATAAGCTGTATGCTCAATGTGGTGTGTGAACTCATACGCCCAAGCCCAAGAGTTGCATACTCTACCCACTGAGCTGACCAGGTGCCCCTCTACAATGCAATTTTAATGTATTAGTCTGTATACCAGGAAACTATCCATCTCAGTATCTCATACATAGCACCAATTTTGAACAGACCTAAATGAACAGACCAGGAATAAGAAAGTCACAAATATGCATACTGGTTTAGCTTTAATATAAAAGCTCAATATTTATTACATGCAATTCTATTCTCCAAGAATTTATTCCACAGAACTACTTCTGTTGAAATCATCCTGCTGTTCAAAAGTATAAAGTACAAGACTATCCATTACAGACAACACTTCTGAGAATTTAAAAAAAGCAAAAAAAAAAAAAAAAAAAAAAAAATCCCTAGCTGTCAATTAGTAAGGGACTAGGATAATTGTAGTGTGTCTATAAAAAGTTTAAAAAACAAAAACAAAAAAACTACACAGGGGTTGCCTTGCTGGCTCAGCTGGTGGAACATGCAACTCTTGATCTTGAGGTAGTGAGCTAGAGCCCCACACTGGGTGTACAGATAAACTTTAAAAAGTTTCAGGGGCACCTGGGTGGCTCAGTCAGTTAAGTGTCCAACTCCTGATTTTGGCTCAGGTCATGATCTCACGAGTTCAAGCCCACATCAGGCTCTGCGCTGACAGTGCGGAGCCTACTTGGGATTCTCTCTCTCCCTCCCTTCCTGCCTCTCTCTCTCTCAAAATTAATTAAATAAATGTTTTAAAAAATTAAATACAAAAAAAATTAAAAATTAATTACCACATAGTCTTTAAAAATGGGTATACCTATGGGGCACCTGGGTGGTTCAGTCAGTTAAGTGTCTGACTTCAGCTCAGGTCATGATCTTGCAGTTGACGAGTTTGAGCCTCACATCGGGCTCTGCGCTGACAGCTCAGAGCCTGGAGCCTACCATTCTGTCTCATTCTCTCTGCCCCTCCCCCACCCATGCTCTGTTTCTCAAAAATGAATAAACATTAAAAAAACTATTAAAAATATATATAAACACACCTTCAGACAAATCTAACAAGATGTCAAATCTAAATCAACACCTATTAAGTACATGGCATTTGTTAAATTATTCTCTATTTTTCTGAATTTTTGAAATATTTAAATCTTAATTTTTTTTAATGTTTATTTTTTGAGAGAGAGTGAGCAGGGGAGAAGCAGAGAGAGAGGTGGACAGAAGATCTGATGCAGGCTCTATGCTGACAGCAGAGACCCTGATGCAGGGCTCAAACTCAAGAACTGCAAGACCATGACCTGAGCTGAAGTCAGATGCTTAACCAACAGCCACCCAGGTGCCCTAAATTTTACATTCAAAAAAGGAAAGGCAGGGTATGGAATTTAGGAACAGAGGAGAATTGGCTTTGTAGACTTCTATAGGGTATTTTTTTTTTTTTTGGACAGGCTTGTTATTCTTTGCTATAAAACTTGTAACTAAAAAGCCCTCACGAACTTTAGTACCTACCTTTATTACCTTGACGTCTCTTCAATTTTACTCTTACTCTTTA
The DNA here is from genome assembly GCF_046562875.1 of Panthera onca. Taxonomy (NCBI): domain Eukaryota; kingdom Metazoa; phylum Chordata; class Mammalia; order Carnivora; family Felidae; genus Panthera; species Panthera onca. The sequence continues at coordinate 21,982,220 of NC_138350.1, forward strand.
AAAAAATAGATAAGTACAAATGCCTTATCCCAGAAATCTAAAATTTAATGTGCAGAAAACTAAAAACACACACTGATAGGCTCTATCTAATCACTTAAACCCTAAAGGATATATTACATAGATCTTCCTAAAATATCATGATTAGTATATAAACTTACAGTGGCTCAACTTCCAGCTGTATATTAATACCGAAACCCCAAAGAGGCTACATCCTCATAAAAGTCATTTATCTAAATATCCTCCAGTTCTAGAGCACCTGGCTGGCTCAGTTGATAAAACCCCAAGATCAAGAACCACATGTTCTAAGTTCAAGCCCCATACCAGGTACAGAGATTACTTAAAAATAAGATCTTAAAATAAACAAACCTCCAGTTCAAATTACACACATAAAAATCCTATCACTTCTGAGTTGCTATAATCCCACTTGATATTTACAACATACACACACACACACACACACACACACACACACACACACACACCACTACAGAACTTGTTCAAGTCCACCTGGCAAGTCAGCAGAAGTGGGAATTCAGGTGAGTCCTGTGTTTAGGATTCACAGAATCTGATTTTTCCTTTCAAAGCATCATTCATAATTCTCAAATAAGCTCATCAGCAAGAAGAAAATTAGATGGAGGTCTTGTGTTTAAATTTGATCAAAATGCAATCTCAGTCATAATGGAGTTTACAGTGAAAAAATTCAAATAAGTTTGCCCCAGTCTTCCCCTACCACTTCCTACAACTGCCACCATGCTTAGGAACTGGAGCCAGTTAACTACCCACTTTCTCACTGGTGACTATGATTTAAACCCTCATAAGACACTCAATGAAAACTAAAGACATTAAAATGCACTTTAAAATAGCAGTTTTTCCTAATCATAAGAGTACTGCATGCTCCTAGAAAATTGGAAAACTACAGAAGGTTATGAAGCAGAAAACAGCTATACTATCCCACTAGCCAGAAATTAATCACAGTATTTCTATTCTTATCTTTCCAAGGTCTCTCCCTTTTATAAAAATATATTAGTTCACTAACTAAACAAGATTTTAGGTACACCTGAACACAAGGGAAAAAACATACTAGTTCTTTGGAAGACTAATTTTCTTCAGTGTTTTCTAAGCCAAAACCACATATAATATGGAACTGGAGAGTAATGAGACAAATGAGAAAAATCACATGTGCTCCTTTTCATTCACCCCATGGCAAACCATGGAGTCCATGTTTCAAGAACCACTATATACCCAAAGACAGACTAATGTTTCCTTTTTAAGTAGCAACCTACTGCATAAAGCTCTCACATACATACACACATACAGATCTTGGCAGTAAAAAGGACACACACAGTAAAAGGAATTAAATCAAGACTGATTTTTCTGTCGCCTTGATACTATCCTTAGGAGAAGGTAAAATATCTGAAAGGCTGAAAAAAAAAATTAAAAAATAAGATCTATGAAAGGCTAACGTAAAATAAATACCCTCTCCCCCAAAAAAAACCATTTTCTTTTTTTTTTTAATTTTTTTTTTTTTTTTAACATTTATTTATTTTTGAGACAGAGAGAGACAGAGCATGAACGGGGGAGGGGCAGAGAGAGAGGGAGACACAGAATCCGAAGCAGGCTCCAGGCTCTGAGCTGTCAGCCCAGAGCCCGACGCGGGGCACGAACCCACGGACCGCGAGATCATGACCTGAGCCGAAGTCGGACACTTAACCGACCGAGCCACCCAGGCGCCCCAAAAAAAAAACCATTTTCTGTGCACATCAGATAAAAGAACTACAGAAAATTTTAACTATAGGTTTTATAACACTATTACTTATTTACACGTGTAAAAAATATGTAAGAGTTTAAACAGTCCATAAACATTAATAGTTTACTATGTACTGGGCATTATATAAGTGCTGGGGAATGAGGGAGAACAGCCATCAATACTTACTTCTGTAGGGCTTACAGTCTACCTCTTTAAAGATGATGTCAAACACAATGCATGTAGCCTCAAAGGAATGGAAATCATCACTCATTAAATTATGCTCTTAAATCCTTGAGGGTCTAAGAATACACTTGAAAGCACCTTATAAATCATAAGGTTTAAAAAGAGATACCTAGCCTTTTTTCCAAAGTACTGTATACAGCAATCATCTTCAATGTAAATTATCTCATTTCTTTCAGCTGGCAAAAAATAATCACACGAGTTTGCTTTTCACAATCTCTAAGACCTTAATATTATCTTTCTCTGACAATGACCTACCTATATGAAATAACTGAAATTAAGTTCCCCAGGATGGGAGGACAAAGGGAGACTCATCTTTCTAATACAAAAAGCACCACTTCCTGATTTCATAACTTGGTGGGAGGGGGCACAAATCAAAAGCAACTTATTCAAACTTAATAAAGTTACTTTTTTTTTTTTTTTTTTTTTTTTTTTTTTACTTTCTGTAATTTATTTTTTATAATTTACATCCAAGTTAGTTAGCATATGGTGCAACAATGATTTCAGGAGTAGATTCCTTAAGCCCCTTACCCTTTAGCCCATCCATTCCCCTACCCAACAACCCCTCCAGCAACCCTGTTTGTTCTCTATATTTAAGACTCTTATGTTTTGTCCCCCTCCCTGTTCTTATATTATTTTTGCTTCCCTTTCCCTTATGTTCATCTGTTTTGTATCTTAAGGTCCTCATATGAGTGAAGTCATAAGATACTTGTCTTTCTCTAATTTTGCTTAGCATATAAAGTTAGTTTTTAATCGAAGATTCACCATAGAAAGTTTCAGCCCAATAAAGCACTTTTTAAAAGTAAAAGGTTCAGGCTCTTCCAAATGGAGTTACAGTGACATGTTAATTGTGGTACTTCACAAGCAAAGTAGCAATTATTCATCCCTTCCCTCAGTCTCTAAGCTCTTGGAAAACAGAGCTATGTTATAACCAAACCACTTTCCATAAAGCACATTTTAAAATATACCTTACACAATACCAGTTCTTCAAATCTAAGAGGAATAGACTACTTAGATTGTTTCCTATTCTATGATTTTCCCTTTTCGAATTCAACTACCTCAACAACGACAAAAGGTTATCAAACTGTACTTTCAACAACGTTTATGTTTGCCCTTATTGCAGACATGACTCTCAAATGCATGGGACGCTTTAAAGACTATCATAATCCAATTAGGCTGGACCATCTGCAGAACCAGAGGAAATGCCCAAAAACAATCATACATAAAGGCCCAACATTAAATCTTAAGAGTCTAAAGCAGTGATATCCAAAGCAAAGTAAAATATACCACCAAGGAACATCCAATATGCTCCATGGGGGAAAGAATAAAAATGTTTGAATTTTATTTTTAATGCTCATCCTTGATAATTCTTTGTTTATATTTTATAAGGTACACAATAACCTGTTACCATACATATTTTATGTAAATTAAACACTTCAGGATTGAGGATTAATGCTCAAAATTTTTTTGCTATTGGGAGGATCAAAAAGTTTAGAGACCACTGGACTATTCTGTCACTGCACTTTCATTTTTACTTGCCCCTTCCACAGAGTTAAACTGTAGAGGCTAAGATCCAATGCTGAAAAAAGAGCAAAAGGAAAACTATTCCCAAACTACGTTAAATTCCCACCAACAAATTAAAAGATAATAAATCACTAGCAAGAATATGAGGAACTGGACACTAAAATACTGTTGGTAGAACTTTGTTATTTTTTTTTAACGTTTCATTTATTTCTGAGAGAGAGAGAGAGAGAGAGAGAGAGAGAGAGAGAGAGAGAGAGAAAGAGAGAGAAAGAGAGAGAAAGAGCATGAGCGGGGAAGAGGCAGAGAGAGAGGGAGATAGAGAATCCAAAGCAGACTCCAGGATCCTAGGGGTCAGCACAGAGTCCAATGCGGGACTGGAACTGGAACTCACAAACCACGAGATCATGACCTGAGCCGAAGTAGGACGCTTAACCGACTGAGCCACCCAGGCACCCTGTTGGTGGGACTTTAAAATAGACATCGTGGGTCCCTGAGTGGCTCAATCGGTTAAGCATCCAACTTTGGCTTAGGTCACGATCTCACGGAGTTCGAGCCCCGCGTCAGGCTCCTTGCTGACAGCTCAAAGCCTGGAGCCTGCTTCAGATTCTGTCTCCATCTCTCTGCCCCTCCCCCTGCTCACACTGTCTCTCTCTCTCCCTCAGATATATAAAAAAAATGAAAAACATTAATGTTTTAATAGACATCCTATCTATAGGACACCTTGAATACATTCAAAAAATTTTTAATGTTTATTTTTGAGAGACAGAGACAGTGCGAGCAGGAGGGGGCAGAGAGAGAGGAAGACAGAATAGAAGCAGGCTCCAGGCTCCCAGCTGTCAGCACAGAGCCTGCGAACTGCGAGATCATGACCTGAGTCAAAGTCGGAAACTCAACTGACTGAGCCACCCAGGCGCCCCAAGTGAGTTTTAAATCTGAATGTACCCAGGGCACCTGGGTGGCTCAGTCAGTTAAGCATTCTTGAAGTTCGTGGGTTCCAGCCCCACATTAGGCTCTGTGCTGACAGCTTGGAGCCTAGAGCTTGCTTCAGATTCTGTGTCTCCCTTTCTCTCTCTCTGCCTCTCGCCCCCCACAAAAATAAACATAAAAAAAAATTGGGGGGGAAGACAGTATAAAGATCAGTAGTTGCCTGCCAGCATTTGGGGGCAAAAAGGAGCAATGAATAGGTGGAGTACATAAGATCTTTAGGGCAGTGAAAATAGTCTTTACAATGTCATGTCATATACCTTGTAAAAACCCATAGAATGCACAATACTAAGAGTGAGTCATAAAGTAAACTATGGCCTTTGGGTGATTATGATGTGTCAATGTCACATCATCAATTGTAACAAATGTGCCATTCTGGTGGAAGATGCTGAAAATGGAAGAGGTTATGCATGTGTGCTGGCAAGAAAGTATGTGAGAAATCTCTGTAACTTCCCCTCAATCTTTATGTGAACCTAAAACTGCCCTAAGAAAGTGAAGCCTCAATTAAAAAATTATGAAACAATATAGAAGTATAAAAATCTTTTAAAAAAATTTTTTTAGCACCAAACCCTTTGACCATGTAAGCCCATTTTTAGAAATTTAGCCTATGGAAATAGTAGCACAATTGTATAAAAAAGGTCCAAAAGAATTCATGACAGCACTGTTTTAAGAGAAAAATTGAAAATGTCCATTAATGGGAAACTGTTGTACACTATGATGCATCTGTATCACAGAACACTAAGTAACCATTAACAGAACATCAATTTGACATGGAAAGTTGTTCTTTTTAAGTATTCAGTAGATAATGTATAAGAAAAAAGGAAAATACCAAACATCACATTTAAGTGGAATTATGGGTTATCTCTATTTCATTGTCCTGAGTTATCTCAATTTTGTTTTTTGTAGGGTTCCCCCCCCACACACACACACTGAATATGTACTTACAGCTTTCATAATCAGAAATAACCTGATTTTGAAATTAAAAATTAGACTAAATTAGGGGCGCCTAGGTGGCTCAGTCAGTTGAGCATCCAACTTTGGCTCAGGTCACGATCTCGAGGTTTATGAGTTCAAGGCCTGCATCAGGCTCTGTGCTGACAATTCAGAACCTAAAGCCTGCTTCAGATTGTGTCACCCTCTCTTTACCCCTCCCCCGCTTGCACTCGTTTTCTCAAAAAATAAACAAACATTTTAAAAAATTAATAAAAATAGTAAGTGGTACCTGGTTGGCTCAGTTAAGTGCCTGACTCTTGGTTTCAGCTCAGGTCCTGATCTCAGTTCCTGAGTTCGAGCTCTGCATGGGGCTCTGCACTGATAGCAAGGAGCCTGCTTGGGATATTCTCTCTCTCTCTCTCTCTCTCTCTCTCTCTGCCCCTCCCCTGCTCATGCACATTCTCTCAAACTTTTTTTAAAAATTAGACTAAGTTAAAATTCCTTATTATTACCCTGTAGCACTTCCAAAAATGTTTTAATGTTTATTTATTTATTGCGGGGGGGGGGGGGCGGGGAGGGGGAGGGAAGAAAGAGGGAGACAGAGAATCCCAAGCAGGCTCAGTGCTGTCAGCACAGAGCCCAGATGCAGGGGCTAGAATTCAGCAACCATGAGATCATGACCTGAGCCAAGATCAAGAGTCAGATGCTTCACCAACTGAGCCCAGGTGCCCCCCAAAACACTCTTTATAAACACTCTACTTGGCCCCATAAGATTTATGGAATCAGTCTAAATACTTTACAATTAAAGATTTATATTATAGAAAAATAAGCTTAGAACAAAAGAATAAAAACTACCCTATTTTAAATTAGCCATTTTGTCTTTAGACCAATTCTTTCCAAATATGTTAGAATTTATCAATATATTATATATTAGAATCAATCAATTCCTTATTATTTTGCCAGCTTATCAATCTATGAATAATTTAGAGAACGAAATGAGTTTATATTTCTCTTCTGGAACTAAGTTATAAAAGCATTAGCTACTAAAAAATTAAACTTGGGGGGCACCTAGGTGGCTTAGTTGGTTAAGTGTCTTCAGCTCAGGTCATGACCTCATGGTTGGTGAGTTTCAAGCCCCTCATCCAGCTCTCTCCTGTCAGCATGGAGCCCAAGCCCACTTCAGAGTTCTATCTTCCTATCTACCCCTCCCCTGCTCACATGCGCACTCGCTCCTTCTCCCACAAAAATAAACATACATTTAGGGGTGCCTGGGTGGTTCAGTCAGTTAAGTGTCCAACTTTGGTTCAGATCATGATCTCACAGTTCGTGGGTTCGAGCCCCACGTCAGGCTTTGTGCCAACAGCTCAGAGCTTAGAGCCTACTTCAGATTCTGTGTCTCCCTCTCTCTGTCCCTCCCCTGCTCATATTCTGTCCCTCCTCAAAAATTAACATTAAAAAAATTTTTTTAATAAACATACATTTTAAAAAAAAAGGAAACTTAGAACCCAGAGGAAATCAGGAAAACTTGCTACTATCTTTAATAATAAAATCATTCTAAATATTGTGTGAAATAGGTACAAAATAGGTACAAAAGAGATCCAGGCCTGGACATATTCAAGATGATACTTTGTAGTAGTCAGCATCAAGACAATACCTCTGTAGTTACCAAGTAGTCATTTAAGGAAAGAGTGCTTAAGTGCTCACTTCGGCAGCACATATACTAAAATTGGAATGATTACAGAGAAGATTAGCATAGCCCCTGCGCAAGGATGACACGCAAATTTGTGAAGCGTTCCATATTTTTTAGCAGCACTATCAACAATAACCAAAGTATGGAAAGAGCCCAAATGCCCATCGATGGATGGATGGATAAAGAAGATGTGGTATATCTATACAATGGAGTATTACTCGGCAATCAAAAAGAATGAAATCTTGCCATTTGCAACTACATGGATGGAACTGGAGGGTATTATGCTAAGTGAAATTAGTCAGAGAAAGACAAAAATCCTATGACTTCACTCATATGAGGACTTTAAGAAACAAAACAGAGGAACATAACAGAAGGCAAACAAAAATAATATAAAAACAGGGAGGGGGACAAAACAGAAGAGACTCAAATATGGAGAACAAACTGAGGGTTACGGGAGGGGTTGTGGGAGGGGAGATGGGCTAAATGGGTAAGGGGCACTAAGGAATCTACTCCTGAAATCATCGTTGCACTATATGCTAATTTCGATGTAAATTTTAAAAAAATAAAAATTAAATTAAAAAAAAAGGAAAGACTGCTTAAGAACATTTGCATAAATCTATGTCTTACCTTTGTTCATCAAACGGACTTTATAACAGAGGTAAAAGGTACCTTACCCTTGACAAAACAGCTTTTATTTAACCTAGCTTCATAATTTCCTTGCAGTTTTTAATTTGTTTTATGCTTTACTATCTTAGACAGTCATCCTGACTACAAAGCCCAGATACCATATCCCTAAGCAATTGTTTCAAAGTTTAACAACTCAAGAAAAAACATTTTTTTCGTTGCAACCCAGTATATAAACATATAAAAAGTTTCTCGAATCAATACATTTATCATTTGCAATGTGCCGATTTTTTTTTTTTTCTTTTAATGCTTTATTTTTAGATCACCACATTGATGGGGCACCTTGGTGGCTCAGCCAGTTAAGCGTCAGACTCTTGATTTTAGCTCAGGATAGGATCTCACAGTTGTGAGATTTAGCCCCACATAAGGCCCTATGCTGACAGTGTGGGGCCTGCTTGGGATTCTCTGCCTCTGCCTGCCTCTGTCTCTCTCCCTCCCTCCCTCTCTCTCCCTCTCCCTCTCTTTCTTTCTCTCTCTCTCTCTCTCTCTCTCTCCCTCCCTCCCTCCCCCTCCCTCCCTCTCTCTGAAACTAAGATCACCACATTGATATCTTTACCCTAATGTTGTTGCCACCTACCACCAATAGTCCTGAACTTCACACAGAGTATACTAAACTCCTTCCACCACCTTCTACCACTGCTCCAATATAACAAAACGGGTGAAATCAAGCAAATCTATTCCAAGTGCAAACCTTTGCACGATTGTGAGACATCCCCAATCCCACTCAAGTTCCTGTCACACTGTGACTATTCCTATTGGCATACAGGATGCAAGTGCTAAAAGGCTTCTCTAGGAGGTCTACAGAAGCAGAAATCTTTTCTGTTACCGTGTTGGTGACATTAGTAATTTCTACACCTGACAGTACATACTAGGTTTACCACTGCTCCACAAGCCAACTCTTCTAAGAAAATAAAATAGGATTCTAATATATCATACCCTTACTTTTTAGACTGCTTTTCATATACACCATTCCATTTTATCTCCATTTTATCTAAATAAAAGATTATTCTTCCTTTTATTAATGAGGGAATTAAAGTTCAGAGGGGTTATGTGGCTTGCCAGAAACAACACAGCTAACAAGGAACACAACTCAAGCCTGAACCCAGGATTCACTCCTCTACCTGTTCTCATGCTACAATTTTCATTGTGAACATCTAACACAAATATGAACTTAAAAGGTATGTTAAGTTTCTAGATACAAGGGGCACCTGGCTGGCTCATTCAATAGGGCATGCCACTCTTCATCTCATGATCCTGAGTGAGAGCCCCACGATGGGCATAGAGTTTACGTAATAAAAAAAAATACATATTTTTTAAAAGTTTCTAGATACAGGGGCACCTGGGTGGCTCAGTCAGTTAAGCATCTGATCTCATGGTTCCTAAGTTCAAGCCCAACTTGGGGTTCTCTATCAGCACAGAGGGATCCTCTGTCTCCCTCTCTGCCCCTCCCCCACTCACTCACACGTTCTCAAAAATAAGCTTTTTTTAAAAAAGTTTCTAGATACAGAAATGGAGAGCATTGTATCAATATTAGTATCAAAATAAAGACTTAAAAACAGCAATGAATGTTAATGTTGGTAGCCTCTAAAACTATTAGGAATTCTACTTGAATCCAGTATGGATTTGATCTCACACTGTCTTAAGTGAATGTTTCACTGATTATAAAATTACATATAAATTCACCATAGAAAATTACAGAATTGGGTGGTCTGTAAGAGACAACTAGGCACATAAATTACACAAACTTCCCCAAACCATTCTTAATCTTGTGGCTTCACACTAAATTATGAAGTTCCTCATGTGAAATCCACTTTGATTTCAACACTAAGTGAATTACAACAGCATAAGCATGTTGTTTCTGCATAATACTTGCAACATGCACTCAATTTTCAGAGCACTTTAGGACAATGTCCACAATCTATAAGCTAAAAATAAAACCCAAAAATGTTCAAGTTTTTTTTTTATTTTTTATTTCATGTTTTTAATTGTTTTTGAAGGAGAGAGAGAGACAGAGCATGAGCGGGGGAGGAGCAGAGAAGGAGACACAGAATTCGAAGCAGGCTCCAGGCTCTAAGCTGTCAGCACAGAGCCCGATGCTGGGTTTAGTTCTTTTTAATTAAAAAAGTTCACCTGCCTATGTAAGATGAATACCAAGTAACATAATTACAAATTATTAAAGATTTGTAGAAGGACACCTGTTAAAGCATGCAACTGTTGATCTTGGGGGTCACAAGTTCAGGCCCCATGCTGAGTGTAGAGCTTACTTAAAAAATATGTATTTGTTTTTGTTTTTTGGTACAAAAAGGTGATTTTACTAAAGCACAAGGACAGGACCCACGGGCAGAAAGAGCTGTCCATAATATTTCTTTTAAAAGAAATAAAGAAAAAGGGGCTCCTGGATGGCTGTCGGTTAAGCGCCCAACTTCAGCTCAGGTCATGATCTCGCAGTTTGTGAGTTCGAGCCCCGTGTCAGGCTCTGTGCAGATTCTGTGTCTGCTTCAGATTCTGTGTCTCCCTCTCTCTCTGCCTCTCCCATTCTCATGCTGTCTCTGTCTCTCAATAATAAATAAAAGTTAAAAAAAATTTTTTTTAATAAAAAAGACTTGCAGAATCTGGCTGAGGAAACTACTTGAGATCAACAAGTATAGGCCTTTAATCATATAGATGAGAAAACAGAGATCCAGAGAAGTGACACTCCTAACAGCAGTCCCACAGTCAATTAATGACACAGAATCTGTCAATCTACAGCTTCCTGTTATCCTAATTGTCTCTGCATCCAATAAAATGTCACTAAAAAGGGCTACTACACCTAAAAAAGACACATTTAAGACCCAAAAACTGGGGGACAGGGTAGTATACAATGACAGTCTTAAAAGGGGGGGGGGGAGCTTCTGTTTTGTAAAGATTTTAAGTAATCTCTATACCCAATGTGGGGCTCGAACTTACAACCCTGAGATCAAGAGTTGCATGCTCTACCAACTAAGCTAGCCAGGAGCCCCTAGAATACAGAACCTCTTGAAGGAATTGCAAAGTTCCAAACCACATGAGCTCAAACCTGGCTCTTTAATCCAATACAAGATATCACGTAGTTTTTAATAACTCATGTTATCAACCACCATAACTTTTTTTCCCCATCTTAAATACTATTCATTTGCTCAACAAATATCTGAAAGCACAATATATGCTAGGAACTATGCTAGGTACTGAAGACACCAAGAAAACAAAACAGAAAGAGCCTTTTGCTCAACTGGATACACTTCTCTAAAATACTAGTCTATGACTTGACAGGATATTTACCAAACTCCTTCACTACTCTACATAACTATACCAACATTTTCTGCCAATTCTTCCAAACTTAAATAGAACCTCACCACACCCCTCTGCAATATGAATATTTCTTGGGTAATTCACTATTCCACTTTTACCACAGAAGGTGTTAATCAGAACTACAAAAGAATTAAAAACTGACTTTACCGGGCACCTGGGTGGCTCAGTCGGTGAAGCGTCCGACTCTTGGTTTCAGCTCAGATCATGATGTCACAGTTCATGGGTTAGAGCTCTGTATCTGGCTCTGAGCTGTCACTGCTGAGCCTGCTTCAGATTCTCTCTCTCCCTCTCTGCCCTTCCCCATGCATGCTCACACTCTCTCTCTCAAAATAAACTTTAAAAACTGACTTGACCACTCCTCATGGACTGGGGCAAGTTTCAAGAACTTTTCACAATCCACAATAAACCTTCCTGGTGCACAACCCTCATCATCTCAAATGACTGGTAACTCATTCACCCTACCCTCACTTTACTAGAAACCTGAGTCAGATGGTTTAGGAGCAACCATGATGTTGAGATGTTGGGAAGCACATACCATGAACTCCTTTGTGAGCCAGAAGTAAACTTACTGCCTCTCACTCTCCTTTTTTTCCCCATGGATCTTTTGATACATCTCTAGATATACCTCCAGTCAAGCAGCACCTAATTTTATCAGGTATGTTCCCAAAGACTTGCACAACTAACTTCTGGCAACAAATCTGATTCCCCTATCTAAATCCATTATATTTTAAGAGATGCTCAATTTTCAGATTTAGGCTTCTCAGGCTTCCCCTTCTTCCCTATAAGAATTAAAGCTCTATAAAGAATTAAAAGCACTCTCAGAAGTCCTAATTAATGGAAAAGCTCTGGAATACCAAAGGTGACCTAAAGCTGACTTTCACAGGTTCACAAACCTGGCTGACCAGAATCATTCATGGAGCTTTGTAAGGATGCATTCCCATGCCCCACCCACAGAGATTTTTATTCACCAGGTCCTGCATGGAGCTTAGGAATCAACATTTAAGACAGTCCATACTATTTCTGATGACCGTGTTTAGGTAACCACTGAACTAAAAAACCTAGCCTACAAGCTAAGAAACATGGATTCTCCTATGGCTTGCTATTAACTACAAGTAGGGCTGTACCACTATGCTGGTCACTTGAACTGCTCTGGGTCACCTGAAAATAAGGGAGGTAATTAGAGCTAAAAGAAGCCTTCACAGGCAGCCAATTTAAAATTCGGGAACTCTCCAAATTTAGTTTAATATCACTTACTGTACTGGGTTTACTCAAAACTGTCATTCTGTAAGCTCTGTGACCCACCGAAGTTACAGGCTATAGTAGGCAAGACTTTCTGCATGCCACCAATGCACCCTACTTGGGTCTCTGACCCTACAGAAACAGCCTTTAACCTGAAAGAATAAAGTTCCTATCACCTCTCCAAGTACAAATCACAAATGTTTAATGTAAAAAATTATTTCGTGTAATTCAACCCAAGCCTTGGATGGCATCACCGTCCACATTACGAAAAACGAAGTTGAACCTCAACTAGAAGAGTATGCACGGTTTTTTTGTTGTGAAAAATCAGATTCCGTCGGATAAAGTGGACGTCAAGATATTAAACCAATCAAGAATTTAGGCCTCAGGCTGGTGAAGGCACACCTGAACATCAATCGATCAAGGGCAAAACTCACTGACGAGATTACCAGACCCCAGAGAAGTTTATTAAAGCACCTATAAAATTCAACCCATTATTTTGAACTAAGTTTTCCAGCCCAAAGTACAAGCAACAATATTATCGCAGGGGTCCGAAGCAACATAATTTCCAATTGAGAAATAACAATCTTTCGCGGAGCTGTCTGACCCGGTGTTTCCTGACCTCTCAACCGCCTCCGAACCATCCTCCCCACCCAAGTACTACCAGGTCAGGAGGATGCCCTGCTGCACAGTCGGCCACTCCTCCTTCCCACAAGTCCCGGGCCCTTACCGCTCGCTTCAGGGGCTCCGCTGGCCCCGACCAACGGCCTCTCGCCACAGTGGACTCCCACAGACCCGGTCGGGAACCGGGGGGAGGGGGGGGCATACACTCACCTCCCGGGGTCCGCAAGCACTTCCCCGGACGCTCCCGGGGTAGCATTTCACACCCCTAGACCCATGGGCCCGTCCGCACCGAGTCCGGGATGGCCGCCGGGGCCTGGGACCCCGCCTCCCCCGCGCCGAGGGTCGGGCCGAGCCGGGCCCGGCCACTGCGCTCCCACTCCCCACGCCTCCCCCTGGCGGCCGCGGCCGCCGCCCAGGACACCCCTCCCCAGGCCACGCACGCCGTCCCCAGCCCCCCGCGGGCCGCCGCCTCCTCAGAGGGTGACAGCCGCTGCGCCGGGGCCGAAGCCGGCCCCTCCTCCAGCCCCTCCTTACCCCCGGAGGAGGGGGGGGGGGGTGCGTTCTTACCGGGCGGCAGGACATGGCGAGGCCCGCCACGGCACAGCCTCCTCCGCCACCCCACTAGGCTCCCAGCCAGGGCCGGCGGGGGGCAGCGCCTGGGCCGCTGGAGCGTTTCGTCCGGCTGCTCCTTCGCTGCCGCCGCCGCCTTCTCACAACCACAACAACATGGCGGCAGCGGCCACACAGAGCGCGCTCCTGACGCCGAGCCGGGCCACGAGCGGGGGCGCGCGCGCACGCTCGGGCCCTCGATCCGCGGTCAGGGAAAAAAGGCAGGCGTTCGCGGGCTGGGCGAAGGCGGGGCCCGGACCGGTGGCCACGCCCCGGGAGGTAGGCGGGGCTGCACGCGAGCTGAATGCCCTCCGCAGCGGGAGCGGGGAGGAGCCCAGGTGAAGAAATCAGAAACAGGTGGGAAATAGGCAAAGAAGAAAACCAATGGTGGTCCTACAGATTTGGAAGAGGCATCTTTTCCCTGCTTTAGAGCCCTGATAGAGACAAAGCCTCACTCTACTTAACCAATAAAATAGAATAGTAGTATTTTTCACCTGTAGTTATGATGAAGCTAAAACCAATTTAATATAATGCATATTAAGTATGGTGTGCTCAAGGCTCTACTCCGAAAACAATTTCAAACTGCTTCAGCTGAAGCTCAGCTGGAACAAATGAGTTTTCAAACAAAAATTGTACCCTATTCCCAACAGCCTGCAGAAGAATTCTACAAGCCAGAACAGAATTATTTTAGGCCCTAACAGATAAACTTCAGAGTTGCATTTCAACGGTATACCCTTGACTTTTCTGGAAAATAGCCAAGAGAACTAGTCAGATGAAATTTATGTTTGCATTTGTTATATTTCTTCCACAGCACTCTCTGCAATTATTTATCCATCTTTCATGTTTATGATCTTTCTATCCCATTCCAATGTAAAATCTACTTGAAAATAAAATTATTTTATTCATCACTCTATCCCCACACCTGAACTGAGCATGGCAAAAATTGGGCAATTTCTTAACAGCTAATTTCAGTTATACAATTCATCTAATTGAATCTTCACAGCTTTACTAGGTAGATACTATTATCTCCATTTTTTTTTTTATTTTTTTAAGTTTATTTTTGAGAGAGAGAGAGTGAAACACAGAATCCAAACCAGGCTCTAGGCTCTGAGCTGGGCGGGGGAGGGGGTGTTCTTGAACTTATGAACTGCAAGATCATGACCTGAGCTGAAGTCGGAGGCTTAACTGAGCCACCCAAGCGCTCCTATTATCTCCATTTTAGAAATGAAGAAAATACAGCCCAGAATAAGATGCTTTTAAAGCAAAATTCAAACCCAAAAGGCAAAAATTATGCTCTCTGGCACTGGACTCTACTGCCCTGCCCTTCAAGCATCGTCACCTGAAATAAAATCCCAAGTAAAAAATTACATTAGAGCTCAAAGTTAGGAAAGGCTTTGCTGTATTTCCACAGAATCAGATAAGCTTCCTTTCTGATAATTAGTGTTATGCAGCTGATTGTGCATCTTTTCACCTTGTCTTCCCAAAAGCCCAAGGCTAATTCTGAAGTCAGTGCTACCCTTACTGTTGGCCACTGTGGTCCACATATTAACCATGGTTTTTTCTCCCGCCTCAACTTTGCACTTTCTTTCTTTTTTTATGTTATTTACTTTTGAAAGAGAGCATGAATGGGGGAGGGACAAAGAGACAAAGGGAGACAGAGAATCTGAAGCAGGCTCTGCGCTTCATGGGGCCGAACATGGGGCTGGAACCCACCAACCCTGAGATCATGACCTGAGCTGAAGTCCGAGGCTCAACCTATTGAGCCACCAAAGTGCCCCTCAACTTTGCACTTTTACTTATATTTTACTGTCCTGATTTTCCCTTTCTGTTATATGATTATAGCCTTTATGGACTGAGAGAGGAAATAGTAAGTACATAGAATAGATGAATGACAAAGAGATTTCCCACCTGTTTCTCCTGTTGTCTGATAAAACAAGGTTCCCATCAGGTTCCTCTCCTACAGATTCGTGTCCTGCTACCCAGGCCTCCACTCAGGCAAAAGCTAAAGGATGGGGTTCCATAGTTGAGTGGCCTCTGATTGGATTAAAGCTAGCACCTGACTCCAGGACAGCCCGCCCATAGGCTGGCTAGATTCCAACCAGGTGGCTAGGGGCAAAGATTCAGCCAATCCCACAGCTCCCCTGAAATCCACAGGGAAAGAGGTACCTGTTGGCCTGCCACTTGGTTTTCTTTTTTAGGCAGAATATCGTCGTATTTACCTTTTAACCTGAGCCAAGTAATTTTGAACTGAAGCCTCAACTAGTATACAGGACATGGAAGGAGTTTCTCTGAAATCACTATTTGCATGTCCTTGGTCTCATAATAGCATGTTAGCTATTATGTTAGGATTGCACCTTAAGATGTACTGACGCTATGTAAGTATTTTACATGTGTATCTAATGTAATCTTAACAACCCTATGGCCAGGTATTGTTACTCTACCCGATTTTACGCAAGAGGAGGTGTAAAAGCCAGAATTTGAACTCAGAACGATTTGATTCGGCGAGCATGCTTTTAAACTTCTACATGTCATCCCCACTGCTGCCCACCTGCTTATCCTTAAGCAGACCTCAGTAAATGGTCTTTAAATAAGAAAGAGAAAACTGCTGTGTGGCCTTGAGAACTCACTTCGAGAAGGGCCTTAAAAAAAAAGCAACGGAAAGAAAGCTGGTTTGAGTCTAAAGTACATTTGAATCTTGGTGCCTCCACATACTTGTTCTTTATCTCCCTTTCCTATGCCTCAGTTTCCTCATTGACCCTATGGGATCATAGTCACTATTCTGCTCACCTCACAGAAATGTGTAAAGGTTCTTTAAGGTAATGAGTTTGAAAACTTTTTATACCTTATGAAAAGCCAAACCAGTGGATGGGATTCCTCTTGGGCTTTGGCTAAAGACAAAACCCTAAACTTTGTGCAGTAAGTCAAGAAAAGAGAGAGAAAATCAATCCAGGCTCAGTGAGGGCTCCTCACTGCCCTGTTTCTCAAGTGAGGCACCCTCTTCTACCCACCTGACCTTCTTCCCCTCCTCCTGCTACCCTTTCAGCATCCTTCCCCCATGCTATCTTCAAAGCTGAAAATGTTCTTCCAGCTGTTCAGGGACTCTTTGAAGTAGCCTAAGATAGATGGAAAGGTTGATTGATATAGGCTTCCTGAGGTCATGCAGCGCCATGAAAGGCAGGACTCCCTTAAGCCCCCCGCCCAGCTGCAGCCTTTACAATACTAGAACCTGCTGCTTAATGATAAAAGTCACTTCCATTTCAGTGAGCTCTCTTTGTGTGGATTATCTCCAAATTCAACTCTTCAGCATCTCCTTGGCCTCCCAACCCACCTAGCAGACAGGGGTAACTGGGGATCTCAGATTTTAAGGACCCACTTGCCCAGGGTCAGCTAGAAACTAGAATCATATTTATGTGATTCAACATCTCCAGGGATTTTCCAGGCACCACACAGTACCGTATAGCTGGAATGAGTCAGCTCAACTACAATTCAGCATAGAGCGGTGGTCCACAAAGTGTGGCTCACAGGTCTCTGCAAAGCCCTGAGACTTTCAAACTTGTTTTAATAATAAGAAATTATTTACTTTTTTTTTTAAACCATGTTGCCATTTGCACTGGTGGTAAGATTGGGGGCACAAATCAAGGCAGTGGTATCATCTGCATTAGGAGCCATTGTAGTCTTCACTTACATGCACTGGTAGTAAATAAAATAATTATTTCACTTATGAATATCTTTGAGGGGCACCTGGCTGGCTCAATGGGTACAGCATGTGACTCTTGAGCTCCAGGTTGTTAGTTCTACCCCATATTGGGTGTAGATTTTAATTAAAAAGAAAATCTTAAGGGGCACTTGGGTGGCTCAGTTGGTTAAGCTTCAGACTCTTGATTTTCACTTAGGTCATGATCTCACAGTTCATGAGTTTGAGCCCTGCATTGAGCTCTATGTTGACAGCATGGAGCCTGCTTGGAATTCTCTCTCTGCCCTACCCCACTCTCACTGTCTCTCCCTCTCTCTCTCTCTCTCAAAATAAATAAATTTAAAAATATATTTAAAAAATAAAATCTTAAAAAAATAATATCTTTTAAGAAGCATAAATAAAGATCTAATTTTATTAACTCTAGACATTTGGATACAAGTCTTTTTAATATTCTGTGTGATGAAATGAAAATTACCCATGAAGCACTTTTTTATTTTTTTTACTTTTTTTAATGTTTCCTTATTTTAGAGAGAGAGAGAGAGATCACAAGCAGGAGAGGGGCAGAGAGAGAGGGAGACACAGAAACTGAAGCAGGCTCCAGGCTCTGTGCTGACAGCTCAGAGCCCAATGCGGGGCTCAAACTCATGAGCTGTGAGATCATGACCTGAGCCCAAGTCGGACACTTAACCTACTAAGCCACGCAGACACCCCTAATGTTTATTTATTTTTGAGGGTGGGATAGGGCAGAGAAGGGGGGACAACAGAGGATTCAAAGCAGGTTCCAAGCTGACAGCAGTGAGCCCAATGTGGGCCTTGAACTCATGACATGAGATCATGACCTAAGCCAAAGTCGGACACTCAACTGACTGAGCCACCCAGGAGCCCCTAAAGCACTTTTTTATTTTAACTTTTTTATCGAAGTAAAATTGACATAACATAAAATTAACCGTTTTGTTATTTTTTAAAATTTTTTTTTAACGTTTATTTATTTTTGGGACAGAGAGAGACAGAGCATGAATGCGGGAGGGGCAGAGAGAGGGAGACACAGAATCCGAAGCAGACTCCAGGCTCTGAGCCATCAGCCCAGAGCCCGACGCAGGGCTCGAACTCACGGACCGCGAGATCGTGACCTGAGCTGAAGTCGGACGCTTAACCGACTGAGCCACCCAGGCGCCCCAAAATTAACCACTTTAAAGTGATCAATTCTGAGGTGCCTTTCTGGCTGGTTGGTGGAGCAAGTGACTCTTGATATCCAGGTTGTGAGTTCAAGTCCCACACTGGATAGAGATTACTTTTAAAAAGAAAAAAAAAAAAGAAATTTAAATAGTGACAAGTTCTGTGACATTTCATAACATTCATAACAGTGTTGTGCAACTACCACCCTTATCCAATTCCAAAACATGATCATAACTCTAAAATAAGAGTAGGTTAAGCGTCCGACTTGGACTCAGGTCATGATCTCACAGTTCATGAGTTCGAACCCCGCGTCGGGCTCTGAGCTGTCAGCACAGAGCCTGGAGCCTGCTTCAGTTTCTGTGTCTGTCTCCCCCTCTCTCTGCCCCAGTCTTGCTCTGATTCTCTCTCTCTCAAAAATAAATAAATATTTTTTAAGAAGAAAGAAAAAGAAAAAAAAAAAAAACTACCACTTGTCAAGTTTTAGTGTAATGACAAAAAGAATATTCACAGTTATCTGTTTTGTATGAGGCTGGATTGTCTTCATGTATTTCAACTAAAACAAATTGCCAAAGATTGAATGCAGAAGCAAATATGAGAATGCAAAATTTTTTTATTAAGTTAAGCTTTAATGAGAGCTGCAACTGCATAAAACAATGCCACCATGCTCACTAAATTTCTTTGTTTTGGAAAACATAGTTATTTTTCACAAAGATATGTTACTTGTGTTCACATGTCATGGGTTTACAAAATTGTTTTTTTAATCATGCTACTTTTTTTATTCATTAAAAAAATTGTTTTAAGTAGGTCTACACCCAATTTGGGGTTCAAATTCATGACCCCAATATCACGAGCCACAAGCTCTGCCAATTGAGCCAGCTAGGCACCCCTAAATTATGCTATTTTTATAAATTAATAAATAATTTTATATTTTGTCAGTTTTCATTCCTAACGAGATAAATGTCAATTGGCATAAACAAAATCTCTTTAGGATCTTCAATAATTTTAGGGGTTTTTTTTTAGTTTTTTTTAAATGTTTATGCATTTATTTTGAGAGAGAGAGAGCACGAGCAAGGGAGGGGCAGAGAGATAGAGAGGGAGAGAGAGAATCCCAAGCAGGCTCTGCAGTCCCCCACATGGAGCTTGAACTCACAAACTGCGAGATCATGCCCTGAGCCAAAATCAAGAGTCAGATGCTTAACCCATTTGAACCACCCAGGCACCCCAGGATTTTCAATAATTGTAAAGAAACTAACAAGTTTGAAAACCACTAGTATAGAGTATTCATGGGAAATTCTCAATTGCAAAGGCATTCCATGCTTGGATTTTTTTTGTTTAAATAGCTATTTAATATATATTTGGTAAAATATAAGAAACCAAATTCAGCTCTCACAGGTATCATTGCTTAGGATGAGACTAAATTTATTTATATAAAATGATGAACTGATTTAAGGAAAAATATGAAGTATTAAAAAAAGAAACAAGCCCAGAATGAAGTCACTTGCACCTCTCAACAGAAAACCAAGACTTAATTAACAGTTTCAGCCTCTCCCAGGAATATGACCTTTTATTTATTTTTTGTTTTGTGTTTTGGTTTTTTTTGGTGCCAAAACCAAGACTGAACAGGAATGTGACTTTTTTCCTTTTTTTAAGTAAACTCTACGCCCAAGGTGGTGCTCAAATCCATGACCCAGAGATCAAGAGTCACAAAGTCCATGGACTGAGTCAACCAGGTGCCCCAGGAATGTGATCTTTTAGAAGTCAATCTGAAATGTCGGGATCAGCACTAATGAAATAATCTGCTTAATAGAAACCCTGCATTCCCTTCCCCCCAAAAGATAATGTTCTGGCCAAGCAATCGTTTCTTTTGCTAATAACTTCCTAAGCCCACACTCCTTCCTATAAAAACCTTCTATTTTGTACAGCTCCTCTGAGCACCTCTCTACTTGCTAGAGGGGATGCGACCCAATTCATGAATTGCTTAATAAGGCCAATCAGATCTTCAAATGTACTTGGTTGAATTTTGTTTTTTAACAAAGGTGAACATGAGTACAAAGCTGATTGTGTCAAAAATTCATAAGGATAGTACCCAAATGATTGGACTTTGAGAAACATTCAAATAGTGATTGAGTTTTTTAATTAGACAAACTTGCCACCATAACTTACTATATGGGTAATTTCATCTGGAAAATGAATTATTGACAAGGTAATGAGTGAACACATGTGCAGTAGCGCTCAGTAGATGTACTTCCCATCCTCCTCCCAGGGAGAGGTACCTGATAGTCTGTGACAGAGGTACCTGTCACAGAAGGAGGTGGGAAGCCTGGATTCCTGACCCAGCTGAGCCACTGACTCACTGACCTGACTCCACCCTCAGGGCCTCAGTTTTCTCATCCAGCAAATGACAGGGTGGGATGTCATCCTCTCTGGAGCCTCCCAGTCCTACCAACCATCCTCTGATTAAAGGATCCAGCTTCACCTTGTTTGGCTACTGCATCAGAGAATCACAGAACTGCAGCTGGAAAAGACTCTAAATGTGTCTCTCTGGCATGACCCCCACCAATTTCATAAATGAAGAAACTGAAGCCCAGAGAGGTTAAGAAGTTAAACCACCTTCTTGGCCATGTGGGTGCAGGGGAGGGGGTCCAGTGGGAAAATGAGAATGTTTCCTCTACACTTTGATAAATGATATAGGCGTTTGGTGGTTTAGATACCACTCACGCCTTAACAAATATCCCAGAAATTCCACTAGGAGATACAAATCCCACTTCAGCTTGAGAAAAATCAATGCGGTTGGTTGGTAACAGTGTGTTAACTGGATTGATGGATTGCTTAGTGTTACTAACTAAATCCACCTTGAAAGGTCAGTCCCCCACCCCCACACTTATGAATTCCCCTAGGGAAGGCAGAGAAGATGAAACTGGCAAGAAGAGGATAGAAAGGAATGGGGAGGGGGGAGACTATGAGAGGGAAAGGGAGGCTTTCCCTTCTCCTCTCCATTTCCCCTCCCTCTCTCCTCCGTCCCCTCTCTCCACCCTCTCCCATTTGAGACAACACACCCCTCTCAGTGCCCAGCTTGCTCTACCCAAAGCTTCCCTGCAGCCTGGGCCAATTTGCAGCCACAAATAGAACCAGAATCCACTGAAAATAGCTCCTCCTCCCTTCTGCCCAGAGTTTCCAAGGGCTGGCAAGGATGCCCTGCCCGTACCAGCCAGGCCCCAACCAGGGAACTCAGGTAGAGGGACACCAAGGCCAAGGTTGGGGACCAGCTAAGGAACAACAGCTCCAAAAATAACTGACTCTTGTTAAGTGCTGGCTCCATGCCAGTACCACTAGGAGCTTTAGTTCCCAGCAACCCAATGAGGAAGGTCCATACCATTAACCCCATCACACAGATGAGGCTCTGAGAAGTAAGGAGCTTGCCCAGAGCCACACAGCCAGTGGGAAGGTGGAGCTGGGGTCCACATGGTTAACCACTTCACTACACTCCATGCAAGGTGACTCTACTAACTAGCTCCAGGTCCCCAAGGCTGTGGGGAGTTCATGACATCCAGAACTTGCGCGAGCTGGGGAAACTGAGACCCAGAGACAGGAGAAGCACTCAGTAAACAAGTAAAGCAAGCACCCAGGTCTCTTGGCATAGGGGCCAATGGTTTTGCAGAGGTTGGAGCAAACAGAGACTCCCTTGTTCCTTTTATGTGGAAGCCCCATGGGTCTTTTTCTCTTTTTTTTTTTTTCTTTTTCTTTTTCTTTTCTTTTCTTTCCTTTCCTTTTTTTTTTTTTTTTTTTTTTTTTTTTTTCTTCTCATTTCAACTTCCTCCCTTTTCCCTCCAGAGCAGAGAGCCTGCTCCAGCCACTGGTCTGGCAGCCAGGCATCCTGAGATTACCTCTTCTTCCCCCTCTCCTCAGGGTGTTTAATGTTCTAGGGGAAGAGAGCAAACAGCAGGGCATAAATCATGGATGACACAGGCTGGTTTTCTCCTTTGCTAAATATGAAGCAGACAGAACCCAGCAAGGGAAGAGAATTAGCAGGGATTTGCTGGCTCATTTAAATCCAAGGTCCAAAGGTACACATTTCTCCAACCCCTGAGAGTTAGATAAATTTTCTTCTGCCCCAAGATCCCATTTGTTATAAAATAATTCTCCGAAACAGTCTTAACCTCTACAGCGATGAAAAGAAAGACTGAAATAAAGCCATGGAAGCTTTGTTGGGAAGGAATTAAGTTATTTAAGAAGTGGTTGAGGGTTATCAGGGCACCTAACTGGCTCAGTCAGTAAAGCATGTGACTCTTGATCTTGGAGTTGTGGATTCGAGCCCCATGTTGGGTGTAGAGATTACTGAAAAATAAAATCTTTGGGGTGCCTGGGTGGCTCAGTCGGCTAAGTATCTGACTCTTGACTTCAGTTCAGGTCATGAGCTCCCAGTTTGCGGGGTCGAGCCCACCATCAGGCTCTACGCTGACACCACGAGTGTGCTTGGGATTCTCTCTCTCACTCTCTCTCTCTGCCCCTCCCCCTCCAAAATAAATAAATTAACTTTTAAAAAATCAAAAAAATAAAATAAAATAAAATATTTAAGGGGCACCTGCATAGCTCAGTCGGTTAAGCGTCTGATTCTTGATTTTGACTCAGGTCATGATCTCACAGTTTGTGAGATCAAGCCCTTCGTTGGGCTCTGCACTGACAGCAAGGAACCTGCCTGGGACTCTCTCTGCCCCTCCCCCCTTCAAATAAATAAACTTAAAAAAAAAAAAAAGAAATGGTCAAGGGGTATGAAGTAGAGTCTCACACCTAGTGTCAAACAATATCAGTCCCATTCTGAATCCTGCCACACCTCTACAAAGTTTGCCAAGCTGCCTCAGTTTCCTCAATGTGTCTGAGAACCAAGGAATTCAAAGAGTATACACACTCAGTCAATCTTTGTTGCAAATGTACCCCCTTTATCTAGTACCATGCCGAGTTCTGCAGTTGCAACAGTGACAACAGTGACAACAGTGACAAGAGAAAACCAGGCTCTGCCTTCTTGGGACTCAGTCTATTTGGCAAGACAAAGCCAACGGAAGGCCAGGTTATAGCTCTGATGGAAAAGATACAGGATTTATGGCAGCAGTTATGTAGGGAACCTACCCCACACTTGATGGGAGGCAGATAACATTAATGCAGAGATTGGAAGGAAAGGTAGGTGTGGTGTGCCTGGTTGGCTCAGTCAGTTAAGCATCTGACTTCAGCTCAGGTCATGATCTCACGGTTCACAAGTTTGAGCCCCACACTGGAGCTCAAAGATCCACATCGGCTACACTATGAATGCAGAGCTTGCTTTGGATCCTAGGTCTCCCTCTCTCTCTCTGCCCCTCCCCTGCTTGCTCTGTCTCTCTCTCTCTCTCTCTCTCTCTCTCTCAAAAATAAACTTAAAAAACAAAAGAAAAGAAAGGTAGGAGTTAATCTAACAAAAGTCAAGAGAAAGGGTGGTTCAAGTGATGGAACAGCACATCCAAAGACCCAGAGACAGAAGACACCCGACCTATTCATTGGACCAACCAATTGGAACAAATATAGGTTTATTTGGACATCTCTCTGTGAGGCAAGCTTACTATTCATTTTAAGACTAGACCCTTGCTGAAATTCTATGATTTAATGCTGTGTTAATCATAGAGCACAGGCTGGATTCCATAACGGTTGCATTCTTTTAATATTACGAATTCCTTCATCAGCACCTCTAGGAAATAATCAACCTTGTTCCAACAAGTCTCTCGATGTTGACAAATCCTTTTATTGAATGTATTCCATCTATCTCCCTGAGTCCTACGTCCTTGACTTTCAAGGTTCAGTATTCTAGAACCTAACTCACTCCATCCTCCTTCATCAGGACACATATGACATAAAAGAGCAGCCAGTATGATCTGGAGTCTTCAGTCTTTCTGGGAAATTACAGAATTATATTCAACCAGAGAGAAAAAAATAAAGCCCAAACATCCTCTATCCCAGCCCAACAGCATGGAAGATTGCCAATGAGGAACACCTTGGTGGGAAATGTGGCTCTAAAGGCAGGAAACAGGATCAGAGATGTATATGCATGTAGAAATGAGTTTTCCCTTTCCACCAATGAGGCTCAGAGAAGCTGGGTGACTTTCTTGAGGTCCTACAACAAAAAAGTGACCTAGCCCGCTTTCAAACCAAGTTATTGGCCTACAACTTCAGAATTTTGCAAATGTCTCTGGGGTATGATATTACATAGCTATCATCAAAATAAAAAGAACAAAATAAGAGCTTCCTAGCTGAGGGTCACTTGGGTGGCTCAGTCATTTGGGTGTTAGACTCTTGGTTTCAGCTCAGGTCATGGTCTCACAGTTCATTTTTGGGATCGAGCCCCACTGAGCCAGCTTGGGATTCTCTCTCTCCCTCTCTCTCTGCCACCCCCCTCATATAAATAAATAAATATTTTTTAAAAAGAGCTTCCTAGCTGAATAAATTGGGAATATGATGAGTTCAACAAAGATAACCAGGTTATCTTCTTTGCTGTCGAAATTCTCAGAGCCTTCATATGCTGATAGACATAGTGATGTTCCAAAGGAAGTTATAGCTGAGGACATATTGTTCTGGGAAACTCTTGGAATCTGGGCTCCTAGGAATCCACTTTGAAAAATACTGTGCTATCTAGGGGCACCTGGATAGCTCAGTCAGTTAACGCTCCAACTCTTGATTTCAGCTGAGGGTGTGATCAATCTCATGACCGCTTGTGCTCTCTCTCTCTCTCTCAAAATAAATAAACATTTCAATAAATAAATAATCATTTAAGAAGAAAAAAATACTGTACTATCCCACGATTTTCGTAGCGTGTTATCCTTGTATAGAAAGGGAGTCCAGGGGCACCTGGCTAGCTCAGTCAGTGGCACATGCAACTCTTGATCATGGGTTTGTGAGTTCAAACCCTGTGTTGGGTGTAGAGATTACTTAAAAAAAAATTTTTTTTAAGTTTTTAAAAATTTTGTTTATTTTGAGAGAGAGAAAGAGAGAGAGAGGGAGAGAGGGGGAGAAAGAGAGAGAGAGAGAACGCAAGAGAGGGAGGGGCAGAGAGAGGGAGAAACAGAATCCCAAGCAGGCTCCACTCTGTCAGTGCAGAGCCAAATCAGGGCTCAAACTCACGAACCGTGAGATCATGACCT
Organism: Panthera onca; assembly: GCF_046562875.1. Taxonomy (NCBI): domain Eukaryota; kingdom Metazoa; phylum Chordata; class Mammalia; order Carnivora; family Felidae; genus Panthera; species Panthera onca. Next base: position 22,007,848 of record NC_138350.1, read on the forward strand.
GAGCTGAGATCAAGAATTAGACACTTAACCAACTAAGCCACCCAGGTACCCCCCAAATAAAATCTTAAAAAAAAAAAAGGAAGAAAAGGAGTCCAATCTATTGTCAAATCACAAAAATAATGCAATTTAGTAATGAGTTTACCGTCCTTTATTTAAAGGGAAAAAATCCATGGATTTGGAAAGTGCAGTCCCTCGCAAGTAGTGGAGCACTCTTGGGCATTTTGGGCAAAAGCAAATTAAAAAAATATTTTTTAATGTTTATTCATTTTTGAGAGAGAGAGAGAGAGAGAGAGAGAGCATGAGCATGGGAGGGGCAGATAGAGACGGAGACACAGAATCCAAAGCAGGCTCTAGGCTCCAAACTGTCAACACAGAGCCTGACATGGGGCTCAAACTCACAAACTGTGGGATCATGACCTGAGCCAAAGTCAGTCGCTTAACCAACTGAGCCAGCCAGGCACCGCGTTTTGTTTTTAAAGTTTATTTATTTATTTTGAGAAAGAGAGAGATAGAGCTCATGAGCAGGGGAGGGACAGAGAGGAAGGGAAAGAGAATCCCAAGTAGGCTCCATGCTGTCAGCATGGAGCCTGACTCAGGGCTGGACTTCATGAATCATGAGATCATGACCTGAGCCAAAATCAACAGACGGTTAACCAACTGAGCCCCCCAGGTTCCCTGAGCCTCAGTTTTATCCTCTATAGCAGGGGCCAACAAATTTTTTCTGTAAAGGACCAGATAGTAAATATTTGGGGCTTTACAAACAACGTACATCTTTGTGGCATATTCTTTCCTTCTTTCCTTTCTTTTAAAAATCCCTTGAAAAAGGGGAGCCTTGGTGGCTCCGTCAGTTAAGCGTCTGACTTCAGGTCAGGTCATGATCTCACGGTCTGTGGGTTTGAGCCCCATGTCAGGCTCTGTGCTGACAGCTCAGAGCCTGGAGCCTGCTTCAGATTCTGTGTTTCCCTCTCTCTCTGACCCTCCCCCGTTCATGCTCTATCTCAAAAATAAATAAACGTTAAAAAAAAATTTTTTTAAATCCCTTGAAATGTAAAAACCATCCTTAGCTATCAGGCCATACAAAAACAGGCTGAGGGGAGAGGGAAAGGCAGAACTGGGGCCTGAGCCATAGTTTACTGACTACTGCTGAACAGTGCTTAACAAGGAAGGTATGAGGAACTCACTAGGTATTCTGCATTTCGTTATTTGTCCTCCTAAACAATCTTAGGAGGTAGGCATCAAGTTTCTTCCCCTTTCCAGGGCAAAGCTGATGTCCAGGGAAAGAAGAGAAAGAAAGAAGATAAACCCACCAAGTTCTGATGTTCAGGAGAAAAGATGCCCAACTTATATTGTAGACCTGTAGAATCTCTGTAATTTCTATAAGAGAAGGGTTTAAGAACAGTAAATTGGTCGAAGAGAGGGACTCAACACTGCATTTATAAGGCTTTTTGCATAGTACACACACTTTTTACTTAGAGTGGATGCTTGAGAGGGGGTTGATAGAGAATGTGAGCTAAGACCTCCAAACTCTGTCCCTGCCATAGCTCTTGTGGACCAAGTTCATTGTTAGCGATTGTTCAGGCCCCCATCTCATGGGTCCACAAACTAATCTTGTGAGGCAGGTAATAAGATATCCATGAAGGAGAGAAAAGGTGGGGTTCCAGGTTAGTTAACTCCCATATCGGCTCAGGGTCTCTCAGATGATAAATGAAAGACTCACAGTCCAATTGCAGGTCTCCCTGGCCCCAAATCAGGGCCTGTTTCAATACACCCCTGCTGCTTTGCACTACTTCCCTGAGCCTGTGTTTGAATGATCAGGGTACTCACAGTCAATTTATTACAGTTTCACACTTAATTACACAGACCTTTAGATTGTTTGATAAATGTATCACATATCAGTCTTCATTCAGTCTTTGTATGGGTTGATTTCTTATGTTTTGTTTGCCCAAGTTCAATATTTGAGTCAAGATTGCTGTGGGTTCTTGGCCCAGAAATAGACCCACACAAATATGCCCTACTGATTTTTGACAAATGTGTCAAAGCAATGTAATAGAAGAAAAATAGCCCTTTAAACAAATGGTGCTGGGGCAATTGGTTATCCATAGGCAGAAAAATTGAACAGCTATCTAAACCACACACCAAATACAAAAATTAACTCAAAATGGATGAAATATTTATATGTAAAATGTAAAACTATAAAACTTTAAGGACAAAATAGGAGAAAATCTTTGAGATCTAGGACTAGGCAAAAAGTTTTTAGACATGACACTAAAAGCATAAATTCCAAGGGGCACCTGGGAGTTTCAGTCAGTTAAGCATCCAACTCATGGTTTTGGCTCAGGTCACCATCTCATGCATGGTTCCTGGGTTTGAGCCCTGCATCGAGACCCATGTTGGGATTCAAGCCCCGAGCCCTGCTTGGGATTCTCTCTCATCCCCTCTCTCTTTCCCTCCCCCCACCCAACTCTGTCAAAATAAATAAATAAACTTTAAAAGCATAAGCCCCAAAATGAAAAGTTGAAAATTTGAAACATGTCAAAACAAAACAAACCAAACCAAACTTATGCTCTTTGAAAGACCCTGTGAAGAAAATGAAAAGGCAAGCTGGATACCAGGAGAAAATATTTGTAAACTACATATCTGACAAAGAATTCAAGTTCAACAGTAAATATCAAACAATTCAGTTACATAATGGACAAAAGAGGGGCGCCTGTGTGTCTCAGTTGGTTATGCGGCCATCTCCAGCTCAGGTCATGATCTCATAGTTTGTGAGTTTGAGCCCTGCGTCGGGCTCTGTGCTGACAGCTCAGAGCCTGGAGCCTGCTTCTGATTCTTTGTCTCCCTCTCTCTTTCTCTCTGCCTCTCCATCGCTCATGCTCTCTCCCTCTCTCTCTCTCTCTCTCTCTCTCTCTCTCTCAAAAATGGATAAACATTAAAAAAATCTATATGAATCCATCAACAGATGAATGGATAAAGAAAGTGTGGTTTATATACACAATGGAATACTACTTGGCAATGAGAAAGAATGAAATATGGTCTTTTGTAGCAACGTGGATGGAACTGGAGAGTGTTATACTAAGTAAAATAAGTCATACAGAGAAAGACCGATACCATATGTTTTCACTCTTCTGTGGATCCTGAGAAACTTAACAGAAGACCATGGGGGAGGAGAAGGGAAAAAAAAAAAGTTAGAGAGGGAGGGAGCCAAACCATAAGAGACTCTTAAAAACTAAGAATAAACTGAGGGTTGATGGGGGGTGGGAGGAAGGGGAAAGTGGGTGATGGGCATTGAGGAGGGCACCTGTTGGGATGAGCACTGGATGTTGTATGGAAACCAGTTTGACAATAAATTTCATATTAAACAAATTTATATGAAAAGCAAAAATGAGCAAAAGACATGAACAGACATCCCACTGAAGGCAGTATACAGATGGCAAATAAGCACAGTTTCTGCATCATTCGTTATTAGAGAAACACAAATTGAAACCACAATGAGATATAACTACACCTATCAGAATGGCTAAAATAAAAAAAATAATAATAATAGGGAGCACCAGTGTGGCTCAATTGATTAAGCATCCAACTTTGGTTCAGGTCATGATCTCGAGGTTTCTGAGTTCAAGCCCCGCATTGGGCTCTGTGCTAACAGCTCAGAGTCTAGAACCAGCTTTGGATTTTATATCTCCCCTCTCTCTGCCTCTACCCCACTCACCCTCTGTCCCTCTCTCTCTCAAAAATAAATAATGCTATAGAAAACTACTCAGCAACGAAAAATAAGGAACTATTGATACATGTAACAACTCCATGGGATCTCAAGGGAATTATGCTCAAGTGAAAAGAACTGACCTTAAAATGGCTACGTATCATATGAGTTTATATATACATATAGCATTTTTGAAATGACAAAATTCAAAATTATAGACATGGAGAATATGTTAGTAGTTGCCAAGGGTTAGGGAAGTGAGGAGGAAGAGAGAGGCTAGGACTATGACCCAAAAGATCCTTGAAATGGAAGTGTTAGAAGTTTTTCTGCATCCTCTTTTTTTAAGTTTATTTATTTAAGTAATCTCTATACCCAATGTGGGGCTTGAAGTCACGACCCCAAGATCAAGAGTCACATGCTCTACCGACTGAGCCACCCAGGCACCCCGGAAGTATTCTGTGTCTTGATTATGGTGGTGGTCAAACAAATCTCCACGTGTGATAAAATTCCAGGGAACAAAACACATACATAGATATGAGTGCATATGAAACTGGTTAAATCTGAATAAGGTGGGTGGATTTAACAACATCAGTTTCCTACCTCTGATATAGATGTTATCATTAAGGACAAATGGGTAAAGGACATAGGGAATCTCTGTTGGTATTATTTCTTACAATTGCATGTAAATCTACAATTATCTCAAAATAGGTTTTTAAAAAATTCCTTTGAGGGGCGCCTGGGTGGCTCAGTCGGTTGAGCGTCCGACTTCGGCTCAGGTCATGATCTCGTGGTCTGTGAGTTCCAGCTCCGTGTCGGGCTCTGTGTTGACAGCTCAGAGCCTGGAGCCTGCTTCAGATTCTGTGTCTCCCCCTCTCTCTGCCCCTCCCCCACTCATGATCTCTCTCTCTCTCTCTCTCTCTCTCTCTGTCAAAAATAAATAAATATTTTAAAAATATAAAAATTAAAAAAAATAAAACATTCCTTTGAGTTCTTGGCCCAAGATGCCACTTCTTCAGTGGAGAAGATGCATTTATCATTCATTTGCCTACTAAGGTCTCACCTGATAACCATTAGAAAGGTCTATATATGTTAGGCACTGGGTTAAGTGCTCTCCATTGATTATCTCTTTTAATTGAACCTGACAGAGAAGGAAACACTGTTATTATATTTCTATGTAACAGATGAGAAAACAGAGGTTCAGCGGAGTAAAGTCATTTGTCCCAATCTGCATAGTATTAAGAGCCAGGAATGAATCCAAAGCCTGAGCTGAAGATTCACACCCCTAAACTCTATATGACTCCACTTTCAGATTAGATGCCATGTGGCATTGGTGTTTGGGCTAGGCTGGTTTGAACCTGGGACAAAAGGCCAGGGCTCTCTTCTTTGAGTAACCACCAGGCATGACAGTATAGTGGAAAGAAAACTCGATCCTTCCCCTAGATTACGCTAGACCATTTTATTCCCAAGATTGTGATTATGTACCAACACCATCCCTTACAAGCTTCATGGCCTTAGAAAAGTCTCTTCTGTCTGAGCTTCCTCACCCTCAAATCAGAGCTTGTAATTCTAGCACTGTCGGTGGATCAAATGAAGCAAAGCATTTCAAAGGGCTTTGGACACTCCAAAGGGGGGAAGTTATTATTAATAACAGGGCACCATGAAATAAATTCTAAATATAGGCCACTCATTCCTATTTATCTTCTGGCTTGATGGTAAATGTTCTGAGGACATGGGCTGAGTTTTAGCTTTTTATTTGATCCTACTTTCCTCTTATAAAGTGCTCACAAAAATGGTAGATTTCTAAGAGTCCTTGTTAACTGCTATATCGGTAAAAATGTGATCAGAATGCGAAAAGAAAAAGCAAAGTAATGGCAGTAAAAATAAAGAACCCCGTGCTTTAACTGCGGTTTTCTTGTAAACTGTGAAAAGAACTGAGAATGGTCTCAGCCAAAAATTGGCCCCTGAATTTCCTGCCTTCTAACCCCAGGTAACTCCTTGTTTTCAATTTTGGAAGTGTGGGTTCTATCTTTTCAGAGGCATGGAAGAATGTGAAATTTGCAAAGTCCTTTGAGGTACAACATGTTCTTGCTATTTATACCAACCGGGATCTGTGGCTGGTTTTTGGGCAAGGTTTTTCCACATAAAATCAACTTTTTCCCCCCTTTCCCAGTTATGACAACCTTGCAAACTCACAAACACATTCCTCAGCTTTATTACTAATGCCAGTAACATGGACCTTGAAAACTGCCTTTCATCTCGACATCTTAGGCAATGTTGCAAACAGTAATTAAAGTTTAACACCCCAGTGAGGGAGGCATCTATTATTCAACCCATTTTCTAAACAGGTAAACCCAGACTTACAAACTAGGACCTGGCCATAGGTTACTAGGGGTTGGAGCAGGGAGGAGAGTGAAATGAAGAATTCTAGGCTCCCCAGCTCTGATTCACCAATAGTAATATCCTGTGGAGACACCCTCTCAGAGAAGGCATTCACTGAGGTGGAGTAATCCAGAGAAAAGAGGAAGAGGCCAGATACAATGACACTCAAGAAAAGGAAGGAAGAGGCGCCTGGCTAAGTCAGATGGTGGAGTGTGCACACTTGATCTTGGGGTTGTGAGTTCAAGCCCCACGTTGGGTGTAGAGATTACTTAAAAATAAAATATTTTTTTAAAAAGTGAAAAGAAAAGAATAGGAAGGAAGGGGGGCGCCTGACTGGACAGGTTGATGGAACATGCAACTCTTGATTTCAGAAATGTGAGTTTAAGCCACGTTGGGAGTTGAGCCTACTTAAAAAAAAAAAAAAAAAAAAAAGGAGGGAGAGAAGGAAGGCCTAAAACTACTTGGAAAAGAAAATAAATTAATTTGATTCATAAATTTGGTTGAAGGTAGGAAAGAATTCCAGAAGGCATGTGATTGAAAAAGTAATATGTTTGTAAAAAAAAATAATATGTTTATAATGTCTGATTTTGTAATGAAAGTAGGGAGCATAAGATTTCTTTTTAAAGTTTTATTTATTTATTTTGAGAGAGAGTGCAAGCAGGGGAGAGGCAAAGAGAGGAGAGAGAGAGAGAATCCCAAGCAGTCCCCAAGCAGCCAGCACAGAGGCTGATCTGGAACTCAAACATACTAACCATGAGATCATGACCCAAGCCAAAACCAAGAGTCAATGCTTAACCAACTGTGCCACCCGGATGCCCCTGGAGAATTTTTTTTTTTTTAACTAGGCTTCCTACCCAGCAGAGAGCACAGTACAAGGGCTTGAACCCAGGACCCTGAGATCAAGACCTGAGCTAAGATCAAGAGTCAGACACTCAACCTACTGAGCCACCCAAGCACCCCCAATTTTTTTAAATGTTTGTTTGTTTGTTTGTTTGTTTGTTTGTTTAGAGAGACAGAGAGGGGGCAAAGGGGCAAAGAGAGAGGGAGAAAGAATCCTAAGCAGGCTCCAGACTGCCAGCACAGAGCCCACTGTGGGGCTCCATTTCATGAACTGTGAGATCTTGATGAGTCAAAATCAAGTTGGAGGCTTAAGTGACTGAGCCACCCAGGTGCTCCGCCCCCCATTTTTTTTAACTTCATATTTTGAAATAATTACAGACTCACAAGAAGTTGCAAAAATAGTGCAGAGAGGTTCTGTATACCCATGACCCAGCTTCCTCAATGGCAACATCTCATACAATTATAGTGCATTTTCAAAACCAGGACATTAACAAGACTACATACCTTACTCAGATTACACCAGTTTGGAGAGCTTAATATATTTTTAAATTTTTCTTTCACACAGAAAATACACAAATCTTAAGCATCTAGCTCAATGAAGTTTTGCATATGTAAACAATCATGTAACCAACACCTCTATGAAGATATAGAATGTTGTCAACCCCTAAGCCTACCTCATGACTGCTATAAGTAAACAGCCTCCCCCATAACCATTTTTTTTTGTCAGGATAGATTAATTTGTCCTATTTTATTTTATTTTTTGATTTTTATTTATTATTATTAAAAAAAATTTTTAAAGTTTATCTTTGAGAGACAGAGAGAGTGAGAAGGGGGGGAGAGGCAGGGGAGGGGAGACACAGAATCCAAAGCAAGTTCCAGGCTCTGAGCTGTCAGCACAGAACCTGACGTGGGGCTCGAACCCATGAACTGTGAGATCATGACCTGAGCCAAAGCCAGACGCTCAACCGACTGAGCCACTTAGGTGCCCCTATGTTTATTCATTTTTGAGACAGAGAGAAAGAGTGTGATTGGGGGTGGGGCAGAGACAGGGGGACGGAGGATCAAACGTGGGTTCTTCACTGACAGCAGCAAGCCTGATACAGGGCTCCAACTCACAAACCTTGAGATCACGACCTGAGCCAAAGTCGGATGCTCAACCGACTGAGCCACTCAGGTGCCCCTAATGTGTCTTATTTTAAACTTTATATAAATAGACTCATACAGCATATTCCCTTTTATGTCTAGCTTCTTTCACTTAACATTAAATTCCTGAGATTCATCTATGATTTGACACAGAGTAAAGATACATTAGTTTTCACTGTTCTGCAGTATTTTATTCTATGAAGATACCGCAATTATTTCTCCATTCTACTGTGGATGGACATTTGAGTTGTGTCTAATTTTGAGTTCCTATGAATAAGGCTGCTGTGAACCTTCTTGCACATGTCATTTGATGGACCCAAGTGCTCATTTCTGGTGGAGTGCACATAGGAGAGGAATTTTTGGCCGTAGAATAGGTGGATGTTCAGCAAGTTTTCCAAAGTGGTTGCACCAGTGTAATTTACCTTCCCACCAGCCGTGTGTGAGAGTTCCAGCAGAGGTAAAAAAAAAAAAAAAAAAAACAAAACCAAAACTGGGTGGCTCAGTTAATTAAGCCTCTGACTCTTCATCTGGCTCAGGTTCTGATCTCATGGTTCATGAGACCAAGCCCTGCGTTGTGAGCACAGAGCCTGCTTGGGATTCTCTCTCTCCCCCTCCCTCTGCCCCACCCTTGCTCAAGCACTCTCTCTCTCTCTTTCTCTCTCTCTCTCTCAAAATAAACAAATAAACAAAAAAAGAGAAGTAAAAAATTGTACGTCATTAAACTCTCAAAAGCAATTGCATGCAAGTCCAATTATGATGCATCTCTGCTTTGGAACTCTCTTTTCAAAATATTTTCCTGTTAGATCCCAAAGTAGAGAGTGTCTGAGAAAATCTCAAAGACTATGGGGCTGGAAAGTGACATCACATGTCAGGAAGTTTAGAAACTAGAGTTGTCATTTTGTTGGGTAATTTTGGGCCAGTTACGGCTCCAGGCCTCACTTCCTCTCTGAAAATGAAACAGATGGATGGGACCATTTCTAAAGTTCATTTTAGGTCCAAAGACCTAAATTCCAAGATAAAAAAAATGTTGATGATACTGTAATATTAAGTGAAGGGTAGACATAGCACTTGCTGTAATGGGAGAGAATATGCCTGCCCAAAGGCAAGGACTGGAGGAAAATACACAATGTTTATGTCGTTAGGTTGTTGCATATTTATTTTCTTTCTGTTTTTAACAGTGTTTTAGGGGTGCCTGGGTGGCTCAGTCAGTTAAGTGTCTGACTTCAGCTCAGGTCATGATCTCACAGTTTGTGGGTTCAGCTGTGCTGACGGCTAAGAGCCTGGAGCCTGCTTCAGATTCTGTGTCTCCCTCTCTCTCTGCCCCTCCCTTGCTTGGGCTCTGTCTCAAAAATAAATAAAATGTTAAAAAAAGAAAAAACCACACACACAACAATGTGTTTTAATATTGGTAGCCATATGAGTTTTAAAATGTTTGTGTATACAAATATATATTTAATATATGAATATAACTTGGTAATATTAATACTCCATGTTAATGCATGTATTATTGTTCTACTTTTAGATGTTATACAAAACCTGAAATTTTTTTCCTCTAATAAACCCTCAGCTCAAATTATGAGACACTTTGAAGTCTCTTAACATTTATTCAACAAACCCTTACTTAGCCCCTTCTCTGTGTCAGGCACCAAGCCTGGCCCTGAGGGAAAGATGAGTAAGCTAGGGATAGTATCCGAATGCCTAGGAATATAGTGCCTGTTGCAAGAAACAGACACATAAATAGACAGGTACAAAGCAATGTGTTAAGGTTTATTTTAGGCAACATGGGAGCTTGCAGGAGGAATTTCACTGCTTGAGAAAGTAAAAAAGGCTTCCTGGAGGAGGTGGCAGTCAGCTGAGACCTGAAAAATGGTTCAAAGTAAGCCAGGTAATAGAGGAACAAGAGTGGGAACCTCCTCCTATGCAGTGGGGCCAGTTGGAGTACAAGCATGGGAACTAGAGGGAGTGTGGGATGTCATGGAGCTATAGTAGGCTCACTGGAAGGAGGTTGTGGGACAAAATGAGACAAGGTTGGGGCACCTGGGTGTCTCAGTCAGTTGAGCATCCAGCTTCAGCTCAGGTCATGATCTCATGGTTCATGAGTTCAAGCCCCACATCAGGATTGCTATTGTCAGCCTGTCAGCACAGAACCCACTTTGGATCCTCTATCCCTCTCTTTCTCTCTGCCCCTCCCCTACTTACGCTCTCTCCTTCAAAAAAAAAAAAAAAAAAAGATGAGACAAGGTTGAAGAGGCTTGAATGCCCTACACAGGCCCTTGAACTGCCATGGGGTACCAATGAAACATATGAAGCCAAGGAATGACACAGTCAGATGGGGGCTAATCAGTAACCATTTAGTCCAGCCTCAAATTCCCCTGATATGCCTGTCCAGAAACTGAGATATTGCCAAATATGTATAAATCAGGCTGCTTTTGTGCCCTGCTGGTTCTGCTGTGGTTTTCTGTTGGGGAGGTAGAGAAATGTGCAAAGGTACGATGTATTGGGCTCGCTGGCCTTATTGACAGCAAGGAGCAAGGGTTGGGCCCAGCAGGGGTGACTGAGGGTCCTACCGGGAGGGGAGCACAGTAGACGTATGGGTAGGGGCCAGGGGGTTGAGATAATGAGGCATTCATACAAGGTGTCAGGGATTGTCACCAGGCACCAGTGGAGGAAACTGAGCCCAGGGAGCAGGAAACAGAAACCATATTATGACATACGTCTATAGCCAGTTGTGGAGAGGCAGGTCTGCTAGAGAAAGACCATTTTCCAGACCCCTCTCAACATCTCTGCAAAGGTTTGCTTCGTGCCCTGTCACCGCCAGACCACCCCAAAAAAGCACCTGATGCCCGAGTAGAGTTGGGGACATGTTGGTGTCCTGATGCATCAGTTAGTATCACAGGATTGCAGCTGAGGCAGGGCAGCCTTCCCAATTTGGCTGGTAACATCTTGATAAAGTTCTCAAGGCCTGCAGTCAGCCTCTGACAGCTTCTCTGGGCAGCAGTTTCATTTTGGGCCGCTCCTGCTGCCCGCCTGCCCACCCAGCTGTCAGGCTGCTGTCTCCTGCCAGGAAAAGCCTGGGACTCACTGGGTTTCAAGAGTCTTTGACTTTCATTCCCTGAGTGCACCGTGTTCTGAGCACGGCCCCCAATCAACAGGCAGGAGGCCAGTTTAAAGGCATAAAACTTACTTTCGTTTACTTTTACATGTTGCCTAAAAAGTAGAAAGACTTAGGGGCGCCTGGCTTGTTCAGTTGGTAGATTATGTGACTCTTGATCTCAGGTTGTGAGTTTGAGCCCCACATTGGGTGTAGAGATTACTTAAAGAAAATCTTAAAAAAAAAAAAAAGTATAAAGACTTAAATCTAAATCCTAGATTAACTAAAATCTTTGGCTTATCCAGGTTTCCCCCCAAATTAGAATCTGAGATAAAGGTTTCTGTGTGGATAGTTTATTTAGGAAGTAGCCCCAGGGAGCAGGAGTGAAGAACAGACAAGGAGCAGGGGCCAGAAGAAGAATGAATCATGAGTATCCCTCGGGATCTTTTGAAATGCCTTAGGAAATATATCTCAGGAGCATCTATTCCAAGAATAAAGGGAGAAGCATTTAAAGATTTTATTTTTAATGTTTATTTATTATTTTGAGAGAGAGAGAGGCAGAGTGCAAGCAGGGGAGGGGCAGAGAGAGAGGGAGACACAGAATCCGAAGCAGGCTCCAGGCTCCGAGCTGTCAGCCCAGAGCCTGACGCGGGGCTCGAACTTATCGACCGTGAGATCATGACCTGAGCTGAAGTTGGATGCTTCACCAACTGAGCCACCCAGGCACCCCTAAAGATTTTATTTTTAAGTAATCTCTACACCCAACATGTGAGTTGAATTTACAATCTCCAGATCAAGAGTCCCATGTTCCACCAACAGAGCCAGCCAGGCACCCCAAAGGGAGAAGCATTTAGCCATCACCTCCCATTCCCGTTGGTCAAGGGTTGCCTCACAGGGCATTAACATCTCACGCTTCCAGGTGAGTTTTGAGGCTGACAAGTACCCCCTCCATCCCCCCATGAAAGAAGTGAAAGAGGTAAGCATTGTTAAGTTGCACCTGAGAGCATCTATCACATTGGAATAAGAGGTGAGCCCAAGAGGACCTGAAGTGGTACACAGAGATGTCTGATCTAGTCTACAGATATATTAACATGTCCCACCATCACCACCCATGGGCCCTCTCTTGACCACCTGCAATGGAAATCTTTTATTCTTGCCTGTTCAGCACCATTTCTGGCAGCAGCATCCTTACTTTGGGGATTGAGAAACCAAGCCTCCCCCACTTTCATTCTCTGTGATTGGGTGAATCTGACATCCCCATATCCCTACACCCTCAACTCCAAAGTTTGGTCAAGTCTCAGGTCCAGCCAATCTACACAGTCTCTTCCTCCCCTCTAAATAGAATGATTGGTTCAGGAATGGTCACTAGATCCTATCAGTGCTTAGATCTTCTCTTGGGATCTACGTGGCCATATATCGGGGGAGATGATTCCATGCCAAGTTCCAGGAGTAGGATTTAAAGGGCTTAAACCAACCAGCACACCCATTCCACTGGATGTAGATGCTAATTTCAGAGTGGCCTTGTGACCTAAGTGGCCCCGCCAGGCTGACACCAAGGGCTTTGGCTTGAAATACAGGAAGAGATGTTTTCTTTTGAACACTAAAGTGAGTAAGGAGGCCACAGTGCCAATTGCTGCTGGAGGTCATCCTGAGACCCTAAGGTCTCAGTCCCAGTCCTCACTGTATACAACAAAGCAAAAACACAGAAAAAACTGATCCTTGAGGTTGATTCAACATGCGAGTTGTTGAATCAACCAAACCTGAAGCTCAATCTACTTCTGGGTCTCCAGTTATGTGAATCCATTACACTCCTTCACTGCTCAAGTCAGTTTAAGGTGGATGTCTCACTACTTGCAGCAGAACACAATCCTAACTAAGACCTGGACTTAAGCACAAAAGAAAACCATCAGTTTGTGCAGCAGACAAGTCCTCGGGTGGAGACACTGAACAAACTGAGAATTCACATCTGTGATCTCATGTGATCGCCATATCGCACCCTGGTAACTGATACTCTGATCTCCACTTAACAGACAAAAACTAACTTCAAAGAAGTAAAAGCGCTAACCCAGTGGCTCTCAAGTGGGAGCAATTTTTCCCTCCAGGGAACACTTGGTAATGTCAGGAGACGTTTTTGGTTGCCACAACGTGGGGGAGAGGAAGGTGTGCCACTGGCATTGAATGGGTAGAGGTCAGGAATACTGCTCAACATCCTACAATGCACAGAACAGTCCCCAACAAAGAGTTATCTGGGCCAAATACCAATAGTGCTGTGGTTAAGAAACCCTGCTGGACTAACCCAGGGCTACTCAGATCCTAGGTTTAGAATCAAACCCAAGTCACCCTGCCAAATGCAGCTGAACACCACTCTGGATATGCAGCGCAGCCCAGCATTGGAAGCAGGTGGGTGTGCTACAGCTAAGACCCAGGAAAACAAAGGGCCCGTGAGCTGGAGGAGAATGGAACCCAGCCACTTCACAGACACCACGATCTCGATCTTGTGCCAACTTTGCCCTTAGGCAAGTGTATTCCAGGGTGAGCCCCTTGCAGATTCCTGCATAATTTCTTGGCCCTGATGGTCTGTGCTTCAGGGGACCTGGGGAAATCTGTGGCTCTATGCCCAGGGTCTCAACTCCACTTCTACCTGTTTGCCTGGCATTTGCTGTACAAAATTGGAAATTAATAATTCATCTTGGAGGATGAATAATTCAACGGAGGGGACAAAGGGTCGCCAGCAATGGTTGTCATCACAAAAAGAGCCTATGTTTCCTTCTAAAGGAGGAGGGAAAAAGAGACTCTACAGCTAGGCTGGTGTCTGGACCAAAATGATCCTGATACTGAACAATTTAAACAAGCCCTCCTTTTGGGCATGGGGAGTTGATAGGGACATTGGGGCCACCCATCTCCCCCCCTCAAACCATGTCACTTCCAGCCTCTCAAACCTTCACAGTTCATTGTAGCCCAGCTTAACTGGCACCTATTCCAAGAAGCTTTCTCTGACACCCCCAACCAACTGAAGCTAAAAATAAATTTATTTGTTTATTTGAAAATATATTTCTCTGACCCCATGTATTAGCCACTTAACCCTGAACAATGCCGACCCCACACCTTCACACTAAGCCATATTTCTGCCACCAGAAATTCTTGGGCTATAGAGTGGCTTTTCTAGCTAGAAGGGGATGAAAGCTTTAGCAGAGAGCTCATGTGAATGATTATTAGCATTTTGGGGATCTTGCTCTTTTGAGGATCAGAAGAAAATCTTGCAGCCTCACTACTGAAAAAAATTCCCCAATTCATCTGTATACAATTCAGGGGATACATAGATCCTGGGAGCCCCTACATGAACTCATGTTTGGAATTCCTGCCTCAAAGGGAGTCTTCTCTTAAGAAGAGGGACTATGATTGTCCGAAGCATGGACAACAGTTCAGCCCCTCAGGCTTGCATTTCCTTGAAATAGCCTTATTTCGGGCACTACTCTATGTAAGTGAATAATCAGCAAGGAGCTATTAGATACTTGCTCTGTAACCCTGGTCAAGTCATTGCCCGTCTTTGGTCCACATTTTCTTTACTTGAAATTGGAAGAGTTGGTCTAGATTAACTTGGTGATTTGATTCAATCATTCCTTCCACAAGTATATTTTTTTCTAGGATTTATTTTAAGTAAACTCTACACCCAACATTGGGCTTGAACTTATAATCCCAAGATCAAGAGTTGCATGCTCTACCGACTGAGCCAGCCAGGCACCCCTCCTTCTGCAAATATTTAATGCACCCTATTGAATGTCGGTTACCAAGTTAAGAACTAAGGATAAAGTTGGGAAACAAAACAGACAAGGTCCCTAACTTGTCAGAATGCATAGTCTAATGAGGGAGACAGTCATTGACTAAACAATCACACAAGAAATACAAGATGATGAGATGTGATCAATGTTACACAAGGGAAGTGCAGGGATCTAGCTAGGAATGTGTATGTCAGGGAATAATTATAACCTGGCTGCATTCTGGAGTCCTCCAAGGACTGTGCTGCCTGGGGAACATGAGAAGGATAGGGGTTCCCTCTTTTAGTGATGGTCAAGGCACATATCTTCCAGTAACTTCTTTTTCGTGATCTCCCTAGGAAAGCTGAAGAGCTGGCAATATTCCATTGCATTGAAACCCCAGGTTCAATGGTTAAAAAACATTAAGTTCCAACCTTTCCCATCTCCAAGTAGCTGAAACCTCTTTATTTCTGGTCCTATATGAAAAGCACAAGATGCTACCAAATAAAAAATGTTTAATCTCAAAGTGAAGCAAAGATCTCCCAGCCCCAGCCCCAGCCCCAGCCCCCCTCTGCAATTTAAACCATGTCCCAACCTTTGAGGAATTATTTCCACCTCCTGGTTCTGTGGTTCCATAGTCCCACACTGATGATTATGGAGAGGCCTGGACGTGCCAATTGCCACTTTGATGGGTGGTCTGAGTGTAGAGTCTCCAGGCCGCATGGGGCAGACGGAGCTACCCTTTCATCTCCCTGGGTGGGGCTTTAGGCTGGAGCCAGCACAGAAATTTTGGTTCCAGTGCCCATTCTGCCACCCACCGGCTACAGAGCAACTCTAGGCAAGTCCCATCCCCTCTCTGGGGCCTCAGTGTCCTTATCCATAAAATGAGAGACTTAGGCTACGTGTTTGATAAGATTTCTTTCTTTGACTTGGGGATTCTCTGCCCTCCTTCTTTCTAAAATGTGGTAACTTGGACATTTTTCCCCATCTTTACGACCATTGTTCACAGACCAGTGACAGAAGGCAAGACAACTACTATTTGTAAATTATAATGAGTGGATAATTAGCTGCCTTCAAATTAGGCCTCCCTTCTTGGAAGCCAGGAGGCTTAGTTTTTAAGTTGTTTACCATTATCATCATTTAACACTGTTTTCTCACTAAAACCCAGAGGGGTAGGGGAGAATGACAAGCAGATGTTTTGTTATTAGGGGCCCTGGGGGATGATTTGAGACTTTCACTGCAGTGATCATTCTCTAGATTCTTCTTGAGTCAGCAGAAGCTTTGATGAACTCAACAGAGGGCAGGGGGGATTGGCTAGTCACAGAACAGAGGCCTGTTGAGAGAAAGCTGGGCTTAACAGAAAGCTGCTAGGGACAGCAGTTCCTGGTTGGGGACAGTGTAGATTATGAAATTAGTATTTTTAAAATTTTTTTAATGTTTATTTATTTTTGAGAGAGAGAGAGAGACAGGGACTAGCAGGGGAGGGGCAGAGAGAGAGGGAAACAGAATTGGAAGCAGGCTCCAGGGTCTGAGCTATCAGCACAGAGCCCAATTGCAGGGCTTGCATTCACGAACTGTGAGATCATGACCTGAGCCAAAGTCAGACGCTCAACCAACTGAGCCACCCAGGAGCTCTGGAAATTAGTATTTTTATGCAACATTTTGCAAAGAGATTTCTCTGCCATTGTTTCATTTTCTCATGAGGATACTTTGCTGCTACCTGAGCTCAAACCCACTACCATCTCCCACGTGAATGTCTCCCATTGTATAGTCTCCCTGGCTGTGGTAGATTGCCTATAAAAATGGCCACCCAAAATCCATACACACAGAAAGTACATTAGTAATTGCTCATGGATGGGAGAGGAGGGCCAATTCCAATCTCCTTGAATCAGGGCTGGCCTTGCAGCTTGCTTTGACTAATAGAATGTGGAGGAAATTCTAGGCCTCAAAAGATCTGGTAACTCCCACTGTTACCAGCTTGAGGCCCAGCCACCATGTAAAGAAGGGCTAAGACTAAGGTTTCTCAACCGTGGTACTATTGACATTTTGAGCCAGACAGTTCTTTGTGGTGGTGGGCTATCTGGTGCGTTGTCAGATGTTTAGCAGCATCTTCGGCTCTTACCCACCAGAGGCGCCAGTTGTGACAACGAAAAATGTCTCCAGACATTTCCCTTCATGTCCTGCAGGAGAAAATCACCCCTGCTTGAAAACCACCAGACTAGACTACTGAAGAATGAGAGACCATGTTGTAAGAAAGGCCCAGCCAGCTGCCAGCTGTCCCAGACACCCGAACCACACATGCGAATGAATGTTTCATCCTCAACTGAACACCCAATTGAACATAACCAAATGATAGCCCTAGCTGACAGCACACGGAGCAGAAGAACTGAACCTAGTCAATTCACAAAATCACAAGAAATAATATATCATTGTAAAACACTAGGTTTCGGGGTAATGTGTTTTGCAGCAACAAGTAACTGCTATACAGGCTCACCTCCAGAGGGCCTGGGTGGCTCAGTTGGTTAAGCATCTAAGCCTTGATTTTAGCTCAGGTCATGATCTCATGGTTCGTGAGTTTGAGCCCCGTATAGGGCTCTGTGGAGAGCCTGCTTGGGATTCTCTCTCTCTCTCTCTCTCTCTCTGCCATTCCCCTGCTCTCTCTCTCTATCTCTCTCCCAACATAAATAAACTTTAAAAATTTTTTTAATTAAAAAAAAATACAGGCCTACTTCCGTTCTTGCCATTATTCATTCTCCGCACTTTCAAGGCTACCAGAGTTGCCTTTCTAAAATACATTTGTGAAATTCCTTGATTCTATTTAGACCTTCCCCAGGGCCTTCCCCACCATTGACAGGAGAAAGTTCAAACTCATAAACGTGGTCCAAAAGGCGATTTATAATCTGGTCTTTCCTCGGGGTACCTCCAAGCCCCAAGATTCAAGCTATACACATCTACTTGCAATTTCTTGAACAGCCCATTCTTAAAAAAAAAAAAAAATTAGTGTCTATTTTTGAGGGGGGTGGGCAGAGATAGAGGGAGACACAGAATCTGAAGCAGGCTCCAGGCTCCGAGCTGTCAGCACAGAGCCCGTTGTGGGGCTCAAACCCACGAACCACGAGATCATGACCTGAGTGAAAGTCAGATGCTTAACCAACTGAGCCACCCAGGTGCCCCTTGAACAGCCCATTCTTTTTTACACCCCTAGGTCTTTTGCCACGCTGTGCTTTTTGCCTGTTATTCTCTTCCAACCCCATAAGTTCCCATGTTCCCTGAAAATTCAGATTAAATAGCATCCTCTCCATTCAGAATGTCCATGCAGATCCCACCATCTGAATGCTTTCTCCCTTGTGACCTCAAAATAACCATGTGTACATCTCACACTATGTACATCTATCTCATGTTGCACTTCATGTTATATTCATACTTCTGACAAGACTGTGAAACCCTTGAAAACTAGAACTAAGTCTTTTGTTGCTTTGTCGACAATACCTGACACATAATAGGTCCTCAATGAATGTTTGCTGAGCGGACATAGTAGGTTGAACAAGTAGTACTATTCCCATTATGCAGGAAATGAAGGGTCAGAAAAGCTAAGCAGCTTGTCCAGTTTCCCAGTGAGCAGGCAGGGGAGCTGGGACAAACCAGGTCTTCAGGCTCTACCCCCAATCCATTTTCCACTTTAAAAAAAATGTTTATTCATTTTTAAGAAAGAGAGAGGCAGAGAGTGAGGGAGAGAGAATCCCAAGCAGGATCTGCACTGTCAGCACAGAGCCCAACACGGGGCTTAAACTCACCAACCGTGAGATCATGACCTGAGCCGAAACCAAGAGTTTGATGCTTAATCAACAGAGCCACGCTCAGTTCTTCCCACTTTTTTTTTATTTAAAAAACATTTTTTTATGTTTATTCATTTTTGAAAGACAGAGAGAGACAGAGCACAAGCAGGGGTGGGGCGGAGAGAGAGGGGGACACAGAATCCGAAGCAGGCTCCAGGCTCTGAGCTGTCGGCACAGAGCCCGATGCGGGGCTCGAAATCACAAACTGAGATCATGACCTGAGCCGAAGTCGGATGCTCAACCGACTGAGCCAACCAGGCGCCTCAGTCCTTCCCACTTTTTAAAAAAGTTTCTTCTGAGAGAGAGAGAGAGAGAGAGAACACATGCGAGCCAGGGGAGGGGCAGAGAGAGGGAGAGAGATAAAGAGAGAATCCCAAGCAAGCTCCATACTGTCAGTGCAGAGCCCCGACACAAGGCTTGAATGCATGAACGGAGAGATCATGACCTGAACTGAAACAAAGAATTGGATGCTTAACCGACTGAGCCACCCAGGTGCCCCATTTCCCACTTCTTTACTATGTACCTCTCCTGAACACACTTGGTCTAATTAAAGAATACCAATTGCTGCATACCCAAGGTGTACCTGTTCAATCCATGTGTTGACTTCTCATCACTATGTAGTGACTTGGTGTTTTTGTTTTGTTTTGTAATATACATCCAAGTTAGTTAGCACATGGTGCAACAATGATTTCAGGAGTAGATTCCTTAAGCCCCTTACCCATTTAGTCCATCCGCCCTCCCACAACCCCTCCAGCAACCCTGTGTTCTCTATATTTAAGGGTCTCTTATGTTTTGTCTCCCTCCCGGTTTTTATATTATTTTTGCTTCCCTTCCCTTACGTTCATCTGTTTTGTATCTTAAAGTCTTCATATGAGTGAAGTCATATAGCATTTGTCTTTCTCTGACTGACTAATTTCACTTAACATAATACCCTCTAGCTCCATCCACATAGTTGCAAATGACAAGATTTCGTTCTTTTTGATTGAACAAAGAACATCTTCTTTATCCATTCATCCATCAATGGACTTTTGGGCTCTTTCCATACTTTGGCTATTGTTAATAGTGTTGCTATAAACATTGGGGTGCATGTGTCCCTTCGAGACAGCACACCTGTATCCCTTGGATAAATACCTAGTAGTGCAACTGCTGGGTCGTAGGGTAGTTCTATTTTTGATTTTGGGGGAACCTCCACACTATTTTCCAGAGTGGTTGCACCAGTTTGCATTCCCACAGCAGTGCAAAAGAGATTCTCTTTCTCCACATCCTCTCCAACATCTGTTGTTGCTTGAGTTGTTAATGTTAGCCATTCTGACAGGTGTGAGGTGGTATCTCATGGTGGTTTTGATTTGTATTTCCCTGATGATGAGTGATGTTGAGCATTTTTTCATGTGTCGGTTGGCCATCTGGATGTCTTCTTTGGAGAAGTGTCTATTCATGTCTTTTGCTCATTTCTTCACTGGCTTATTTGTTTTTTGGGCATTGAGTTTGATAAGTTCTTTATAGATTTTGGATACTAACCCTTTATCTGATATGTCTTTTGCAGATATCTTCTCCCATTCCATAGGTTGCCTTTTAGTTTTGCTGATTGTTTCCTTCACTGTGCAGAAGCTTTTTATTTTGATGTTCATTTTTGCTTTGGTTTCCCTTGCCCCAGGGACATGTTGAGTAAGAAGTTGCTGTGGTCAAGGTCAAAGAGGTTTTTGCCTGCTTTCTCCTCAAGGATTTTGATGCCTTCCTGTCTTATATTTAGGTCTTTCATCCATTTTGAGTTTATTTTTGTGTTTGGTGTAAGCAAGTGGTCCAGGTTCGTTTTTCTGCATGTTGCTGTCCAGTTTTTACCAGCATGATTTGCTGAAGAGACTGTCTTTGTTCCATTGGATATTCTTTCTTGCTTTGTCAAAGATTAGTTGGCCATACATTTGCGGGTCCATTTCTGGGTTCTCTATTCTGTTCCATTGATCTGAGTGTCTGTTTTTATTCCAGTATGTAGTTATTTGTAATGCCAGCAACTCCTAAGCCTGAACAGTTAACAGGCAACCTCAACCCTCTTGTCCCAGTGGGTGCCAGTCGTAATCTTTAGAAAAAGCTAATGAGCTGGACATGAGAAAGACTTGGCATTTAGAAGTTGTGTAGAATGGAAGCCTGACGCAAAATGGCTTAGGGAAAACAGGAGGAAGAAAAGTCTGAGGAATCTGGATTCAGGTGCACCTGGATCCAAGGATCAAATGCTTTCATCCTGCTCTTTCATTCCCCGCTGCTTGCCATTTCTTTTTCCCAGCTCTGCTTCCTTTGCAGTGGCTTCATCCTTAAGTTCAGGTAGTGGTCTCTGACAGCTCTCGGCTTAGTTCTTTCTTATTGCTATTAATCTCATCTGAAAGAGAGTTTTCTATTGTTTTGACTTCAATAAAGATCCCAGAATTAGGTATTGTTGGATAGGTGAAGATTATGTTTTTATTCTTGAACCAATCACTGTGTCTGTGGGTTTAGAAAATGCTAATTGGTCAAGCTCATCTTAAATTTTTTTTAATGTTTTTATTTATTAAAAAAAATTTTTTTTAATGTTTATTTATTTTTGAGAGAGACAGAGACAGAATGTAAGTGGGTTAGGGGCAGAGAAAGAGGGAGACACAGAAGCAGAAGCAGGCTCCAGGCTCTGAGCTGTCAGCACAGATCCCAATGTGGGGCTTGAACTCACGGACCGTGAGATCATGACCTGAGCCGAAGTTGGATGCTCAACCGACTGAGCCACCCAGGTGCCCCATGTTTTTATTTATTTTTGAAGGAGAGAGAGAGAGAGAGAGACAGAGCATGAGCGGGGGAGGGGCAGAGAGAGAGTGAGACACAGAATTCGAAGCAGGCTCCAGGCTCTGAGCCATCAGCACAGAGCCAGATGCGGGGCTCGAACCCACAAACTGTGAGATTATGACCTGAACCGAAGCTGGACGCTCAACCGACTGAGCCACCCAGGCGCCCTGGTCAAGCCCATCTTAGATGGATGTAGTGGCCAGCTTCTAAAATGTCCCCCAGTGATCTTGCCTGTAGATACTCATGCCCTTATATGGTCCCCTCCTACACTAAACCAAGGCTGGCCTATGTGACCAATAGAAATATAGCTGAAGTCATGCTGAGTGACTTCCCAGGCTAGGTCATAGAGCCATTGCTGCTTGTAGTTTAACCTCTTGGATTGCTCCCTCTGAAGGAAGCCAGGGGCCATGTTGTGGGGATACTCAAACGACCCTGTGGAGAATAAGTTTCCAATTGCCAGTACCAACTTGCCAGACACATGAATGAACCACTTTGGAAGTGGATTCTTCAGCTCTGATCAAGTCTTCAGATGAGTACAGTCCCAGTTGACATCTGATTGCATCTTCATAAGGGACCCTGAGCCAGAATCACCCAGCCAAGGCAGTTTGGAATTCTTAACCTACAGAAGCCATATAACATAATAAATTATTACTATTGTTTTTTTTTTTTTTAAGTTTACTTAGTTATTTTAAAGTAATTTCTATACCCAACATAGGGCTCAAACTCATGACCCTGAGATCAAGAGTCACTTGCTCTTCCAACTGAGCCAGTCAGGCACCCCATGATTATTATTGTCTTAAGCCACTGAGTTTTGGGGCGATTGGCTGCACAGCAATACATAACTGATACAATTGCTTACTTACCGCTCAGCTGTAGGTAAGGGATCAGTTGAACTCCATGTGGACTGAAGTGGAAGGAATAACTCCCTGAGGAGGAATCGAGTTACTGTCAGGGGGAAGGTGAACAGGGGAAATGAACGGGGGGGGGGGGGGTGGGCCAGACAGCAGCTAACCCCAACAATGGGTTCTCCACGGACACTTACTTGCTGGAAGACTGAAGCACTAAGGTGATACTGATTCATTTTAGGTGACTCAGAGCATCTGAGTGGGGGGTGGGGAGGTGGGGGTGGATAAAGGCCCAGAAATTCCTGTGCTGATTTTCCAGCTCCAACTACTGACAGTTTTTCTCTCAAGTTATCCCTAGACTTGATTGGTTAGGGGCACCACAGACACTTTCATTGTCAACCCAAATATTTACTATTAAAGTAAGTTATTTGTTGTTTTTCTTTTAATCTGGACAGTTGAAGCCCCCAAATTCCTCCACATTGTGTGACTAATGTATGGCTTAAGGCTTCTTTTAAAATGACTTTTTTTTTTCTTGAGAGAGAGAGAGAGAGAGAGAGAGAGAGAAGTGGGGCTCACTCGAAGTGGGGCTTGTGTTCACCAGAAGTGGGGCTTACGCTCACCTGAAGTAGGGTTCATGCTCCCCCCAAGAGGAGCATGAGCTCATCTGAAGTGGGGTTCACGCTCACCCAAAGTAGGGATCGAGCTCATTTGATGTGAGACTCGAACTCACAAACCTGGGCTGAAGTCAGATGCTTAACGACTGGGCCCCCCAGACACCCCTAAAATGGGTTATTAATTTAATTTCAATTGGACATATGTTAGCTTAGACAAAGATGTCTCCTTTGGAAACTCAGATTCCTTATTAATCTCTTTAGGCAAAGAAGAGAAAACAAAGGTAAAGGAAATATAAGGGTTAACACTCTAACTGATAAGGAATCTTCCTTCCTTCCTTCCTTTCTTCTTTCCTTCCTTCCTTCCTTCCTTCCTTTCTTCTTTCCTTCCTTCCTTCCTTCCTTCCTTCCTTCCTTCCTTCCTTCCTCTCCTTCCTATCATGTGCCTGGCATTGTCTATACTATTTCATTAAACCTCCTGATGATCAAGAAGTGAGCATTAATGACCCCCCCTTTTTTAAGATTTTATTTTTAAGTAATCTCCACACCTAACATGGTACTTGAGCCTACAGCCCCGAGATCAAGAGCCACGTGTTCCACCAACTAAACCAGCTAGGTGCCCAAATGACCCCTTTTAACAGATGAGAAGACTGTGACACATTTGGAGAAGTTAGGTGTCTTCTTGGATGATTTGTCTTTTTACAGTTCTGTTATTTAGCTCCAAAATCTTAGTGATATTAACACCCACAAGGAAAGATGAAACGCATCCATACATTTTTGCCAGAAGTCTTATTTTAAGCTTTCTCTGTGCCAAAGGCTGCTACAAATGATTTCCATCCGACCAATCACCAAGATACAGATTATATATCCTGTGTGCCCAACGTGTGTGGTGCCAGAGAGAAAAAATCCAGGGAGTTTCTGGCACCTTTTCTGCCCCTCTGTTACCAGACCAAAGTGGGTCTGCCCTTGGTGATTTATAGAAAGAGACTACGTCAGATGGAGTTGCCACATGAGTAATCTTCATTTGTACAAATAAGGAGATTATGGGGAATAATTTCCAAAGCCCTGACTCTTTGAAAAAGGAAGGCAGGCTCCTTTGATGGGGCTTGGGATGAATGTTCAGAAGGAGATTTGAACATTACAATGAGGTTGAGGTAACTGTTGGTTACTTCTGGCACTTTCTGATTCATCTGTACAGGGATCTTCCACAAATGCTTCGTTTTCTGTTACAACAGTTCGTTAGTTTATTTTTAAAAAGTAAGGTTGAAAGCTAGGCAGAAGCTTCTAGGAGTTTAGTTCTTAAAAGCTAAGACTGACAGTGAAGTAAAAGCTTCTACTAGAAATTTCCTGAGTTCCTGGAGTCAGGCTGGTGACATATCCATATCAGTAGATGATCAGCTTTGCCCGAAAAATGACAGCAATTAAAGGAAGCACCCATTGTTTTGACACAGCTTGCAATATTTGGCCACAGAATTTTTCCTGGACTTGAGACCCTCAAACTTGTTTCACGGAACTTAGGCCAGCCCTTGGTAGGGAGGTTATGAGGGCAAGCTCTGGAGCTAGACAAAGCTGGGTTCAAATCCCCACCCCATCAACTTATAAGCTCTGTGACCCTGGTTTGGTCTCTAAACCTCTCTGTAAAATGGGATAATAATAATTACTACTGCTTACAATTCTTTTTGTGTGTGTGTGAAGGTTTTATTTTTAAGTAATCTCTACACCCGACATGGAGCTCAAACTTACAACTCCAAGATCAAGAGTTGCATGCTCTACCAACTAAGCCAGTCAGACACCCCTCATAATTCATATAAAGAGTCAAGAGATAATACTTAGTCCAGTGCCTGTGATGGACTAAAGGCCTGATAAACGTAGTCATTGCTACATGGGATAAACCAAGCTTTACCTCGCTGCACCTCCGCTTCCTCTTCCTGAAGACCTGGAGTTGATGTGTGTCCTTTAAGCATCTGTGACAGGCAGACTCTCAGGTGACCCCTAATGGTTCCCACCTCCTGGTATTTATGCCCTTATGTAATTCCCTCCTCACAGTGTGGGCAGGACCTTGACTTGCTTCTAAAAAATAGAACACGGCAAAGGTGCTACGGTGCCACTTTCCTGATTAAGATACATGAGATTGTGACTTCTGTCTTGTTAGCAGATTCTCTCTATTGCCTTGTTAGCTTACATGCTTTGATGAAGCAGGCTGCTGCATTGGAGAAGCCCATGTGTTAAGGAACTGGGGGTAGCCTCTGGCCAAAATCCAGCTAGGAACTGAGACTTTCAGTACAACGACCAAGGAACTGAATTTGGGCAACAGCTACATGAACTTGGAAGGAGATCCTTCTTCAGTTGACCCTTCAGATGAGACTCCAGCCCTGGCTGACCCTTTCCTTGCAGCCTTGTGGAAGACCCTGATGCAGAGGAGTCAGCTAAGCTGTGTCAGATTCCTGGCCCATAGTAAATATGAGATCATAAATGTGTGTTGTTATAAGCTGCAAAGTCGGTAGTAATTTGTTAGGCAGCAATACATAACTAATATAGTATCCAATCCCTCCCATCCCATTTCTGGTTCAGAGCCCATCTCCCCTACTTCCTTAGCACCCTGAATTCATCACAAATCCTTATAGCTTTTGGTTTTCTTGCCACCCCCTACCTTGTAAGCTTCTTCAGGACAGGTACTGGGCTTGTTGTTCCCTATAACCCTAGTGCAGACAGCAGGGCCTGGCACTAGGAGGGTGCTGGATAATATTTCATGACTCACAGGGCTGGGTTGTGTGTTCCATTAGGGGATTCCATAACACTCTCATGATAATGGTGGTTTTTGAATCCTTACTGTGTGCCAGGCACTGAGATTAAGGCCAGGTTGTGTAATTTTTTTAAGTTTATTTATTTATTTTTGAGAAAGAGAGAGATAGAACCAGCGGGGGAGGGGCAGAAAGAGAGAGGGGTACAGAAGATCTGAAGTGGGCTCTGTGCTGACAACAGAGAGCCCAATGTGGGGTTCCAACTCAGGAACCGTGACATCATGACTTCATCCGAAGCTGGTCACTTAACAGACTGAGCCACCCAGGTGCCCCTTGGGTTATGCATTTTTAACCAGCTTTCTATGATGACTCTGATGCATAGCCAGGTTTGAGAGCACCAACCCTATACGACCTAAGACATTCTGTGGAAATTTTGCCTTTTGCTTTTAAGATAGCTCTATGCAGTCTTCCTGATTTGAAACAAAAACAAAAACAAAAAACCTTTTTGCATTGCACACACACAGGAAAGTGCACAACTCATAGGTGTACAATTTGATGACTTTTCCAAATTGAACACACCTACTGAATGTCCCCAGTCTCACTTGTGGCCCCTTCCAGTCATGAGCCCCAGAGATAACCACCATCCTAAACCTATCACCACTCACTAGTTTTGCCTGTCCTAGAAGTTCCTATCAACAAAATTTGAGTCTGTACCACTTTGCTTTTTTCTGCTCAACACCATGTTTATGCTTTTGACTTGTTAAAACTACTCTTTTGGACTAAATTTGTAAAACAATGACTGAGAAGGTTAGGAGGGAGGTGGAAACCTGAGATTCTGTAAAGCCAGGTACAATACTTTCCAACAGGTTGAACCTCTAGGGAGAGAAGAGGGGGCAGGGCGCGTCGTTACAGTCGGGCCTGTTCCTTGTGGGGGCGGAGTCTTAAGGCTGGGGGCGTGACCACGGGTCCGGCTTCTCTAAGGCAGTTAGCACCGGGGGCGGGGGCGGGGGCGGGGCCGAGGCTTCCTGTCTGCGCCTGCGGAATCGCCGTTTGACCCCGGAAGTGTCGGCGCAGTGGGAGCTGTCACCGTGGACGGCGGCGGCGGCGGCGGCGGTGGGGGCGGCACAGCTCCGGTAGTGGAGCCGCCGAGGTGAGTGCGTGGCTGGGCCCTGCCGAATAGGGGGCATCCGGTCTGGGAGGAGTCGCGGCCATGCCCCCGGCGGCTGCGGGCCTCTCCGCCTGCCTGGCGGGGCCGAGACTGACGCTGCCCCAGGGGCCGTGAGTCGCCCCTGAGGCCAGGCCGCCAGAGCCGTGAGTCTCGGGTTCGAGGCTCAGCCCCAGAGTGACCTTGGACGAGTCACAGGCCTTCTACTCTCACTCTGGGTTTCAGTTTCCTTAGAGTTCATTCATTCGTTAACAAATACATGTCTAGCGCCTCCTGCACAGATCTAGGCGCTGGGGATACAAACAGCAAGACAAACACGTGGCAGGAGACAGCGACAAATAAAGGCACAAGATAATGAAAGATATGCCAGTAACTGCGGAGTGAATACTTTAGGTCAGGTTGTCTGCGAACATCTCTGAGGAAAGTAATATTGAATTGAGACCAGAAGGGTGATGACAGACAGAGAAACTGAGGCAGCAGTAGCCCTGGCAATGCTCCCAGGCCTTATTGTAGTTGGTGCTTGCACCAAGCTCACCTTCTATAGAAAGCCTTTTTCTAAGTTTTGGCTTCTGCTGCCCTGCTTGGCATGAAGGATGCACTGGCGGGCACAGATGGAACTTAGAGCCTTTTGGGAACTTAGAGTCTAGTCTTTGCCTAGTTAATTTCTACCCATACTTTAGATGAAACTCAAATCTTCCTTGACATGCTCCCTCCCTCAACTGTTCTCTCTGTTAAATGCTGTCACAGCCCCAGGGGCCTGACCTACATAGCATACATCATGGTATAACTAGTTTGTATGGCTATTCAATTCATATCTGTCTTTCCCATAAAGACTGTAAGGTCTATGAAGGGCAGGACCAAGTCTATTATTTGTCCACCTTGGTATTTGCCAGGCTTCAATGCTTGGCACATAGTAGGTGATCACAAATGACTAATCATTAATCATTAATATGGTCTTTGCTCTCCAAGGGTTCATAGGCAGTCTCTCTGCCACCAGGTTATTGTCTTTTCTTTCTGATTATATCTCTTCTCTACTTAAATGACTCCTCACTGCCTTCAGATGAAAGACCAAAATCTTTAGCATAGCATTGGAGGCTCTCTTTTTTGAGAGAGAGAGAGAGAAAGGGAGAGAGAGAGAGAGAGAACGAGCACAATCAGGGGAGGGGTAGAGAAAGAAGGAAAGACAATCCCAAGCAGGCTCTGTGCTGTCAGCACAGAGCTTGACTTGGGGCTTCATCTCATGAATGTGAGATCGTGACCTGAGCTGAAATCAAGAGTTGAAGGCTTAACCAACTGAGCCACCCAGGAGCCCTGGAGGCTCTTTGTAAAATGTCTTCACCTTTCCTATCCAACCTCATCTCTACTTCTGTCATCCCCTTCCTGACCTTGTGTTTTCAGCCATGCCAAATGTTTCCCTCTTCCTTCAAAGCCACTGGTTCTGAGTCTTTGTTCACACTTGCTCTTTGCTTGGAATGTTCTTCCTTCCCATCTTTCCTTCCTATCTTTCAACAACCAGTTATGGGTCATCTTCCCTTTCTCTGCTGTGCTTGTTTTGGATATTTCCTATTACAGCTCTGATCACACTGAATAATCATTTATATGCCTAGGACCCAGAATGTATTCAGTCAGTGTTTGGTGAGTAAATGAGGAAGTCCCAAGTGTCCTGCCTATGGTTGGGACTTGTAATCACAAGCAAACCTTATTGAGTGCTTATTATGTGCCAAGTACTGTGTTGAACACTTACCATCGATTCTTCTCACATCTCAATTTTACAGGTGAGGAAATCAAGGCTTAGAGAGTTTAAGGAACTGTCTCAAGGTCTCAAACATGGGTAGGAAAAGGTGGAGCCAGGATATGAACCCAGGCTGCAAAACTATAAAGCTCTCTTTTAACCACCACAGCAGCCTGGGTCTGAACCACCTTTATAGGCACTGGCTTGTATGAGTGGATTTCTTCTGAAATCAGGTAGCTGTCTCTATCCATCTAGGCCTGGTCTCTGTGGCTTAGAATTTAAAGGACAAAGAGCCACCACCTACTATGGCTCTTTCCCCAACCTAGGTCCCTACATTGGACACTCCCACAACCGTCTTTGGAATGTGAATATGGAAAGAACAGGGCCTGTGAGTCATTTAGATTCTGCACTGGTGAGCAGACCCCTGGTGTTCCCAGCTGCCCTCCCAGCATCACTAGGGGGTTAGGAAATAAATATTTTTAGTATGTACAGCACAGGAGACCCAGGTGCTAAAGCAGAAGGTCTGGGCTTCAGTTTCAACTTGGCCACTAATGTATCTGCCTTGAGCAAATCGAAGTCCCTCTTTGGACATCTGAGCATAATAATCCTTGTTGTGCTTAACTGGGTTGTGAGAGGCTAGTAAGATAGTAACTTGATTAAAAATGATGTATGTGCAGGCACCTGGGTGGCTCAGTCTGTTAAACATCCGACTTCGGCTCAGGTCCTGATCTCATGGTTCGTGAGTTCGAGCCCCACATCAGGCTGTATGCAGACAGCTCAGAGCCTAGATCCTGCTTCTGATTCTGTGTCTCCCTCTCTCTCTCTGCCCCTCTCCCACTCATACTCTGTCTCTCTCTCTCTCTCAAAAATAAGTAAACATTAAAAATTAAAAAAAAATAATGTACATACAACATGTGTACATTATCGTTTTACAAAGCTGAAAGGTGAAAACTTACCCAAGCCCCTTTCATTACTTCACCTTGTGATTATTTTGAGGCCACCTCATGTGTGCAGGGACGACGTATCTGACCCACTGAGATTCTAGACCTGGAATAAGCCTTGAGGACTAGACAGAGTGGTCCTCTCTCTTTTACATCCTTTTATAATGGGTATCTTCACAGTCTTTAAAACAGCCCATGAACTAAGATCCTTTATGTACCAAGCTGCTTCCTACCTTCTTACCTTTGCTCTTGCTGTATCCTCTGCCTGGAGCACCCTTCTTCCTGGCTAATCGCCACTATCAAGACTCAATTCAGGCTTTCCTGATCCTTTAGGCTCCCTAGAAATGCTTTCCTGACAGCAACACCCAAGTTCAGCTACACTATCACTAGACTCAGTACAGCTAATGGTTAAGAGCCAGCCAGCTTCACCAACTACTGAGTCCTAGGGAAAGTTTCTCATCTTCTCTGAGCCTCTGTTTCCACATTGATGAAATGGGGATAAAAATAGACTCAACCTTAGAGTTGTCATGAGCATTAATATATGCCAAGCATGTTAATGCTGAGAAAAGGCCTAGGAAAAGCACCAGCATATGATAAGCATGTTGCTGCTGCTGCTGCTGCTGCCATTATCATTGTAATTATTGGACTGTAAGCTCCTGTGGGGCAGAGACCCTGCATTATCAGTCTGTCTTAATAACCCCAGAGCCTGGCCTGATATCTGAGATACGGGCCTCCCTGTAACTCATAGCTGACTGAGCCCCTCACCTCATCTGTGAGGTTCTCAGGAGGTGACAGATGGTTTCCTCATCCCAGGCTCAATATGGCTTTATGTTGTCATTGAGACTGTGCTGGCCTTTTATGGCATGTCTTCCATTAGTGAATTAGGGGCCCGATTCACTTCCGTTCCATGATTCAGCCAATATGCATGTCCCTTCTGTGGGTCAGGCCAAGTAGAATTATGGACAGAACATTGGATGGGAAGACAAGAGACATGATGTCTGCCACTCACTGACTCTGAGGTGGGTTTGGGCCTCTGCAGAAAAGAGCTCACACTGGCAGGTTTCTGTGAATTCCGTTGTCCTCTCTGGTCCTTCTGTTCATCCATGTCCTTTTTCCTTGAAGCCTAAGGAGGTTGTAAAATATTAAAACTGTCTATAAGTGAGTGAGGAAAGGCTCATGACTCCATTCCCTCAAAAGACTGCCAATCTGGTTAGAATTCTTAAGAAAAGTGTCCTCATATTCAGTCACTCATTTGACGAGTCAAACATTTGATGAGACCAACTCTGTATCAGGCCTGTCACAGAAAAGATAGCAAGAGAAGGAGAGCCCAGGCACTGTCTTCACAGAGCTCAGAGGGACCACAGAGTTGGAGCCATAATGAAAATAATCTATGTACTTTTTTTTTTTTCACGTTTATTCATTTTTGAGAAGAGACAGAGCATGAGCAGGGGAGGGGCAGAGAGAGAGGGAGACACAGAATCTGAAGCAGGTTCCAGGCTCTGAGCTGTCAGCAGAGCCCTATGTGGGGCTTGAACCCACGAACTGTGAGATCTATGACCTGAGCCGAAGTCGGACGCTTATCCAACTGAGCCACCCGGGTGTCCCCCAAAATAATGTACTTTTAGCCGATACAACACAAAGTCAGTGGGAATATATCAGAAGTCACTTGGGGAGTGTTTTCCTCCTCAGTTGAGAACTCCAGCATTAGGCAGAAAAGTCACCTCTGTCTGAATTAGTAGGTACAAGAACTGGGTCTTCAGGGACTAACTCAGGAGCCTCCTGAGGCCAGAGGGTGAAGCCTCTCTCCTGGCTCTGAGATCAGTTCCAGAGCAGGCTCCTTCCACCAGGAGCCTATGTGTCTGCTCTCTTCTTCCCATCCATATTCCTTACAGGAGGGTCACACAGCACAATGCCATCTCTGCCCTTGGACCAACTCCAGATCACCCACACGGACCTGAAGACAGGAAAACTGAGGACTTCACCAGCGCTGGTGAGCCGGTACCTTGAGGCTGTTCAGCCTGATATTATCATTCTTGCAATTTCAGAAGCAAAAAGCAAATTCCTCCTTTATCTGTTCCAAGAATGACCCGAGGGCCACAGTCAATAGTAATTCAGTAGCTGGGACACTACTAGATCCTTCCAGACCCGGTGCAGAAGTTTCCTTTCTGAGCAGCAGCTTGAATTTGAGTAGTATTTTCCATGTTGCCACCCCACACCTTTCCTCCAAAGCATTTCATTTTGAATCAGAGTCTGATGGCAGTTCTGACTCAACCTGAGCTGGCTTAGAAAAAAGATCTAGCCCAAAGTCTGGTTTGGGGATTTGACCCTGTGGGAAGTGTTCAGGTTTCAGGTAGGCCTTTTTCAGAGCTGTCTCACCTATTATCCACACTTAAGGGGGAACGCCAGTTTCAGAGGTCAGGCTGTCTTTTATTGCAATGGGCTAAGCGCCACCTGCCACATACCAACTCTGCAGGGCTTGGGAGACTGAAAAATAAGGAGGCTGTGAGCTGCAGAGTGAGATATGGGCTACGGAGAGGTGCCAGGCTGCTGAAGGAGACAGACGTGGGGACTAGAGTCCCCGTACCCACTTACTGTTTTCCCAAGAATGTGAGCTTCCTTGAACAAGCTCAAGTATTGAGGAAGTATTTTCTAGGGGGGTTCGAGTAAAGTCGTGGGAAACAAGAGCTTGATATTTTATTTCCTGCTTTCTGGATGGCTTCTTATTATTTCCTAACTACTCTTTAGTAATATGACTTAACATATGTAGAGCACTTTCTCTGGGCCAAATCTTTCTAAACACTTCACTTGGATTATCTCATTTAAGCTGTACCATGGCCCTGTGAGTAGGTATTTTGATTGTCCCCATTTTACAGATGAGGAAACTGAAAGTTCAGGGTCACAGAACTAGGAAGTTAGGGGAGCCAGGATGGGAGCCCAGCTAGACTGACTCTCATACCCTTAAACTTTCTGCTATAAAGCCTGTGGGTTTGTTTTCATAACCTTTTTATGTGAGGAGGGTGTTTATCAGAAAATCTGGAACTGTTCTGCCTAGTATGGTAGCCACAGTGCAATAGTCATTCGCCACATATAGGGATTGCACATTTGAAATGTGGATAATTTGAAGAACTGCATTTTTTATTTAATTTTAGTTAATTTAAATTAAAATAGCCCATGTGGTGAATGCCTACTGTATTTGTTAGCACAGGTATAGAACAGTTCCATTAACACAGAAAGTTCTGGGGCACTTGGGTGGCTCAGTTGGTTAAGTGTCCGACTCTTGATTTCGGCTCAGGTCATGATCTCACGGTTTGTGAGTTTGAGCCCCATATTGGGCTCTGTGCTGACAACGCGGAGCTGCTTGAGATTCTCAGTCTTCCTCTCTGCACTTCCCCGCTTGTGCGCGCGTGCACGCTCGCTCTCTCTCTCTCTCTCTCTCTCTCAATAATAAATTTAAGGAAACATTAAACACACACACACACACACACACACACACACACACACACACACAGAGTTCTGTTGGGCTGGTGGAGACTGACTTCTTAAGTAGTTGACTCTGATTTTCCATCTCAGTCCTTCTCCATGTACTTATACCTGGGTTGCTAGGCTGTGGGCTCCATGAGAACAGGGACCTGGTCCCTTCCCTTCATTCTGGTTTCCCAGTGCCGGGTGCATTTCTCTCAGGAAACTTTCAGTAAATGAGTCAAGAACTCCAGACAGGCTTTGTGCCAGATGCTGGAGCTACAGAGAAAATAGACATGGTTCCTGGCCTTGAGGGGTGTGTGGACTAAGAGCAAAGGAGTCCAGTAGTTTCTCTATAGTGTGATCAGGGTTGTGATAGAAGTCCAGGTGGCTATGTGGGTGCAGAGCCCAAGCCACTGATCCAGACTGAAGGACTGTAGGGCAGGGAGGTCTTGGGAGTGGTGGTGGGGGGCGGGGGGAAGGCATGCACAGCTAGGGAAGGCTTCCTGAAAGAAGGGGATCCTGAACCAGGTATTGAAGGGGGGATAAGCACTAGCTGGGCAGAGCAGTGGGAGAAGGATGAACCCGGAAGGAGGACCCAAGTATACTTACTGTCCCGGAGTCTTGAGAGAGCCTGACTCCTACACCAACCACCAGTGACTCGGGTGTAAGCAGTATCATTGAGTTAAGGCTCACAAGCTTTGCGTTAAATCTCACACATACTTGGCCATGTGACCAGAACATAGTAAGCAGTCAATAATGGTGATGATGACAACAGTGACAAGTGGCAGAAGCTTCGAATGGGAAGTAGGGTGGGAAGAAGGATGAGCTGAGGGGAGACAGCTGCCTGATCAAGGAGTGGTCTTATTGACCATGCTGAAGGATATTTACCCACTGTGTATTTGTCTCTCTTTTTTTTTAAGTGTATTTATTTATTTTGAGAGAGAGCGAGAGCACAAGTGGGAGAGAGGCAGAAAGAGAGGGAGAGAGAGAATCCTAAGCAGGCTGTGTGTCATCAGCGCGGAGCCCACCCCGAGGCTCGATCCCACAAACTGTGAGATCATCACCTGAGTCGAAACCAAGAGTTGGACGCTTAACTGACTGAGCCAGCCAGGCGTCCCTGTATATTTGTCTCTTTAGTCCCAACTTAGGACAAGGAGATCTCTAGCCAAGGGGTAGCCACCACGCTGCCTTTGCAGGGTGATGGGTGGAGCTAATGTTTATTGAGTAGCTAACTGCACACACAGCACACACTTGGTGCTCTTGAAAATCCAAAAGAAATAAAGTCTTGGGCCCAAATGAGTGAATGAGCCCCTTGAGGAAGACAGGACTCACGTAGGGGAACATTTGGAGAGATGTATAAAATAGTTTCTTATCAAGATAAGCAGAACAGAAGTTTGATGGGCAGGGAATGTCCAGAAAGCTTCACAGAGCAAGTGGGACCTGAGCCAGGCTTGAAGGGTGGAAGATACAGCTGGAGCCTGCTGCTCTCTGCCCTGAAATCTCCCGTGGCTCCTGTTACCTACAGAATAAAGTCCCCACTCTTGAATTTGGCATTCAAGGTCCTTCAAAGAACTTGGTGGGATCTGGTCCTTCATTACACACCTTCATTCTTCAGCCAGCCAGTAAATATATACGGAGAGTTGGCCCAATGCCAGACACTATTCTAGGGACTGGGAATGCTGTGGTGAGCGAAGCCCAGATGGCTTCTGGAGACCTACAGGTTAGTGGGGGAGACAGAAGGCAGGCCCTCCCTTTTTACGTAACCTTATTAGGGTGTCATTGAAGGACACTAAACTGCACATATTTAATGTTTATTTATTTTTGAGAGAGAGAGTGCGTAAGTGGAGGAGGGGCAGAGAAAGAGGGAAACACAGAATCCAAAGCAGGTTCCAGGCTCTGAGCTGTTAGCACAGAGCCCAACACGGAGCTCAAACCCACAAGCTGTGACAGCAGGACCTGAGCCGAAGTCGGAAACTTAACCGACTGAGCCACCCAGGCATCCCTAAGCTGCACATACTTTAAAGTATAAATTTGGTTGGTGTTGACACTAGTATATACCCACAAAGCTATCATTGTAATCAAGATAATGAACATTTCTACCACTCGCAAAAGTTTCTTTGTGCCCTTCTGTGATCCATTCTTTCTTCTCTCCCCATCTGTAGTAACCACTGATCTGGAAGTACTTTTGATATAGTTCAGCAGGTGCTATGGTTGGGGAAGCATAGAGGGCAAGTGTTAGGGGATCCCAGGTGAATCCCTAACCTAGTTAGGGGTGGGAGTTGGGGAGATGAGGTCAGAGCTGGGCTCAGAAGGATAAAGAGGGAGACCAGGATGGCACATGGGTACTGTAGGTCATTCAGTCCATCAGCAGCATAAGCTTTGCTTCAGATCCTGTCTCAGTTGCCTCCTTAGCCCTGTGACCTTAGCAGAATTCCTGAACCTTACTGATTCTTTGTTTCCTCCTCTGTAAAATGGGGAGAATACTATTTCCCTTTTAAGTAGTTGTAGATAAAAAAGAAATAGGCTGTGGGACATACCTACTCAGTAGCCCGGCATTGGGCAGGTCCTTGTTAAGTGGTGGCTTTTTTTTTTATGTTTTTTTAAATTAATTTATTTTGAGAGAGAGAGGGATTATGCATGTGTGCAAGTTGGGGAAGGGCAGAGAGAGGGAGAGAGAATACCAGGCAGGCTCCACATTGTCAACATAGAGCCCAATGTGGGGCTCAGACTCACAAACCCTGAGATCATGACCTGAGTCGAAGTCAGATGCCACCCAGGTGTCCCAGGTGTTGGCTTTTATTAGCACCATTCCAGTGTTCTCTTCCTCCAAATCTATTTCCCACCACCTAGTGCATTCTAGTTCCCTTTTATTTCATGGCCCATTTTTATCCCTCCATAAAATACCATTTTTCTCATCTAAAAATCTTTCTCAATTTCAGAGGCCCAGCTTAGATGCTGCCTGCTCTGGGAAGTTGTCCCTTGTCCTCTAGGTACAGTTGTCCCCTGTCCTGTAGGTATCTCTAGGTACCTTTTGCACTCCCACGGTATCTATGCCAGGTTTGCGTTGTCACTTCCTCTGTTTTGTGCTCCCTTGATGGCTTAGATGTGCATCTGCCCCTCTGGAGCATAGGCTCTGTGAGCACGTGGATGTTTTCTTCATGTACATGAACATGCACATGACACACAACAGTGTGCCAGTAAATGTTTGTAGGATCGCAAGGAAGGTAGAATTTCAGGGTGTGTGTGCACGTACACATCTGTCAGAGGAGTAGGGGGTGATGAGTAGCCCTGCCTAAAAAGTGACCTAAGAGGGGAAATGACAACAGATAGAGGAGGGGAAGAGCTTGGAAATCAAGGAGATGAATTTAGATCCTAGAGAGTTGTTTTGAACTTGTTTCAGTCAGCAGGATTTCCTTTTTCAAAAAATTTGCACCTGGAAGCCCACTGTATAAATCCTGATTTCTTTTTTTTTTTTTAAGTTTTTATTTATCATGAGAGAGAGATAGAGAACAAGCAGGAGAGGGCAGAGAGAGAGGAGGACAGAAAATCCAAAGCAGGCTCTGTGCTGACAGCAGAGAGCCCAAAGCAGGGCTCAAACTCACAGACCCATGAACTATGAGATCGTGACCTGAGCCGAAGTTGGACGCTTAACCGAGTCACTCAGGCGTCCCTTAAATTCTGATTTCAGTGGGAGGGATTCTGAAGGCTCCTCTCATAGCTGGCCCCCAAGGAATCCTTGTGTGATTCAAAGACACCACAGTTTGAAGACTTGCATCAGGCAGTAGGGAGACATAGGGGGTTCTTGAGAAAACTGACCAATCAGTCATGATTTTCCTGTCCCCCTGGACTGACAGACCTGGAAATGGGTGGATTGTGGTTGATAACCACTGAGATGTTGCCCCGCCTTCCTCCTATTACCACTTCCCCTGGAGAAAGCAGCCCTTATGTAGTCAGGGGAGAAAACTGAGCTCATCTCTTTAAGGTGAACAAAGTAAGGTTTGTTCATGGCAAGGTAAGGGTTGGAAGAAAGAACTTATGAATTCTAAGCTGAGACCTGCCGTGTTCCTGGATTAGCATCTTTAAAAGAAAAAAATTCCCGAGGTTTTTTTTTTTTTTTTTTTTGTCTCTGATTCTAAGAAGGATACAGCATGATACATACAGTATGATTCTGTTTATGTAAGAAAGATGAAAACAGATCTGAAATACCTTCTATGAGTATATTTTCCCCTAAAAGCCTAGAAAAGGTCTGCAGGGACACTTACTGGATGGTGAGTGGTCACCCCTGGGAGGACATGGGGACACGGGGAGTATCGTCCCAGGAGACTCTCCTTCTCAGCAGGGTTGTAACTTCTGAAAGAAAATATGTGTCTCCCTCATGTAATTACAAAATAACTTAAAAAGTAATACACGTGTATGTTTTTTAAATTGGAAAATATATTCATCCTAATTACCCCCCACCAAAGGTAATCACTATTAGTTTTGGGTTGTTACTCCCCCACTCCACCGCCACTTTTTTTAACCTGTGTAAATATATATATTTCTTTAAAAATCCCCAAACTGGTTATATTAAATAGGTTCATATCCTGCTTTCTCTTCCCTTGACCTTTCCCCGTGTCATTAAATATCCTCCAAAACACATGGTTTTGAATGCCTGCCTAGTGTTCCCTGGATGCAACCAAGCCCCCTTTGTTAGAGACACTTGGTTCTTTATGCTTAAAAACTCCTTGGAGGGTCACCGGTTGGAACAGCCAAGTGTTGTCATTGCTGTGGGTTGGCAAATGGGCCCTCGCTGACTAACCTCTGCCACGTTAACACGTGGTTTTTGGATCCGTAGCACCCCGAGCAGAAGGCAGACCGGTATTTTGTGTTATACAAACCGCCCCCTAAAGACAACATTCCCGCCCTAGTGGAGGAGTACCTGGAACGCGCCACCTTCGTAGCCAATGACCTCGACTGGCTCCTGGCCTTGCCTCACGATAAATTCTGGTGCCAGGTAACATTCTATCAAAATTAACACTAAGACAAAGCACATGACATGCCGTTGGTTGGTTGCTGTTGTTGTTTTTCTCCCCCTAGGAGATGCTTTTCTCTCTACTTCTTACACTGGATCCTTAACAGCAAAGTGTGGTTTGGATTGTTCTGTCTTGTATCACGATCTTAATGATGTTTACACAACGCCTTCCAACGTGTCATTTTTAGAAACTTGTGTTTAGCCCTCGGCTCATTCATACCTCCTTAGTCCCTTGGGGTTGGAGTGTTTGCCTTAGGCCAGGGCTGGTAGGCCATGAGCCCCTGCACAGTCCACCCACAAGCCCTTGGACCTTAGTGACAAATCCTTGCTCTGATCTGTCATCTGGCATAGGTTATCTTCGATGAAACCCTGCAGAAGTGCCTGGACTCCTATCTGCGCTATGTCCCCCGAAAGTTCGACGAGTGGGTGGCCCCGGCCCCTGAGGTTGTTGACATGCAGAAACGGCTCCATCGAAGTGTTTTCCTCACCTTCCTCCGCATGTCCACTCATAAGGAATCCAAAGTAAGCCCCTGATCCCGTGATGGGGTGCTACCTGCCACCCGACACCTCTGTGCCAGACTCTCCCGCCCCTGGGAAGGAAGGCTCTGGAAGTATCACGTTTCCTCTTTGTCTCCCCTCCGCCTTTATTCCTACCATTGGGGAAGAAATCTGTGCTACCCGTCTTATCCGCAAATTCACTGGGTCTGTATTACATCAAGTATTTTCATCAATGGGAGCCGAGGCCCCTTTGCCAGTTGACATGTAACTGCCTTTTTTTATGCTTCAGAGGGTTGAAAACATTGATCCTGATTTGTTAAAGGAACTTGTATGTGCTTTTTTTTTTTTTGCTTTTTTTTTTTTTTTTTAAACATTCATTTATTGTTGAGAGACAGAGAGAGACAGAGTACGAGCACGGGAGGGACAGAGAGAGAGGGAGACACAGAATCTGAAGCAAGCTCCAGGCTCTGGGCTGTCAGCACAGAGCCCAATGTGGGGCTTCAATTCACAAACCGTGAGATCATGACTTGAGCCAAAGTCAGACGCCTAACCAGCTGAGCCACCTAGGCCCCCCACTCGTATGTGCTTTTTAAAAACATTTACTTTTATTCCTCCAATTTGAAAAATCATGCTGTCTCTAAACAACTCAAACATTACAGAAAGAAAAATCCCTTTCCCTGAAAATAACCACCGTTAAGGTGCATATTCCTTCAGGGAATTTTTTTTCCTTTAGATGTGTGTGTGTGTGTGTGTGTGTGTGTGTGTGTGTGTACATTTATTTTTACAATAGGAGCTTGCTTTTTTTTTTTAACTTTGTAGTATAGAAATTTTCAAATATATACAAAAGCGTAAGGAACCCTACATACCCATCACCAGCTTTAATAATTATCAATATTTTGCCAATCTTATTTTCTTTCTTCTCCTTAATTTTCTTTTTTTTTTTTTTATTGGAGTATTTTCTTTTCCTTGAGTATATTAAAGCAATTCTAAACATCATGGTAATTTACCTGTAAATATTTTATTTTTAGTTTAAAGTAAGCCCTATGCCCAATGTGGGGCTTAAACTAATGACCCCAAGATCAAGAGTCACATGCTCTACTGAGCCAACCAGGTGCTGCAACCCATAAATATTTTAGAATGAATGCCAACCAACTTTTTATAGTGTATTTTTGCTTCTTTTTACATTAAAATGAGGAATAGCTGTACCTCTAGGCCAATATATAAGGCCCAGATATGTCCACAGAGTGTACGGGCTTTCATTTATGAGCCAGTCCCCTGTTGTTTCTTGTGAGTTTGCTGTTACTTCACAAAGATATGCTTTCAGACAGTCTCTCATCCTCCCTCTCTGTACTGTTCCTTAGGATCACTTCATTTCCCCTTCTGCATTTGGAGAAATCCTCTACAATAACTTCCTGTTTGACATCCCAAAGATCCTGGATCTCTGCGTGCTCTTTGGAAAAGGCAACTCGCCATTGCTCCAGAAGATGATAGGTACGTAAGGCACAGGGCCTAGAGGGCTGCACAGAGATGGCCCCCACATGCCAAACTAGACATCCCAAAGGTGGCACCTAGATGAGCGCCGGGGGATTCAGAGCTGTAGCGGTGGATGGGGCTTGGGTATGACCTTGCAGGTATATGTGTGTCAACTCTGAAAGATGCGACTAGGTGGCCATGGGGGAGTGGAGACAACACTGTATCGCACGGTCCCTTAAGGATCTTAGTATTAGGCCACATGCCAAACAGCTGCAGTAGTGAGGAAGTTTGCTTTGGTGGTGAGAGTAGAACAACAGTGATTGCTAACCTCTGTGTGAGTGCTCACTGGGGGCCCAGCACTCTGCTGAGTGCTCCTCCTAAGTGATCTTAATGGATCCTCACGGCAGCCCTGTGATGTGACACTGTAATCACCATTATTTACAGACAAGGAAATGGAGGTTAAAATAAGGGACTTGCCTGAGAGGCCATGACTAATAAGTGGCCAAGCTGGGATTTATGTCACATAGGCCTGACTCTCGAGCTCTTGCTCTTCATCCCTCCCTGCTTCAAGGATAATGGGGCTGCCCCCAAAATGTCATGATTTGTATTGTTGCTGAGAATAGATGGAGACAGAGTTCAGAGAGGACTCTTTTGGGTTGAGAAAGGAATGACTTCAGCAGTTGGATCCCGTCAAGAGGCAGTGGGCCAGAGGCGCCTGGGCGGCTTAGCCGGTTGAGTGTCCGACTTCAACTGAAGTCATGGACTCGTGGTTTGTGAGTTCAAGCCCCACATTGGGCTTGTTGCTGACAGCACAGAGCCCCCTTTGGATCTTCTGTCCTCCTCTCTCTGCCCCTCCTCTGCTTGTGTACACATGTGCTTTCTCTCTGTCAAATATAAGTAAACATTAAAAAAAAAAAAAGCAGTGGGCTGGAAGGTTCCATCAGAGACTGAAGCTTTGGTTAGGATGTGACAGAGGGAACAATGCCCCAGTGGATTCTTCTCTGATTTGTTTTAATGCTGTCAGCACAGAGCCCAATGTGGGGCTGGATCTCATGAACCGTGAGATCATGACCTGAGCTGAAACCAAGAGACGGACGCTTAACCAACTGAGCCACCCAAGCGCTCCAGCCAGTGGATTCCTCTTTGAACCACAGCTGATGGCATTGGGCTGGACACAAAGAGGTGCTCACCCAGGACACCACTGTCAGCCTCTCCTCTGAGATTATAGGACATAGTCCTCTAAATGCCCAATTACAAAGCTAAGGTATCCCTTGAAATGGCTTGCCTCCTTCCTTCCTCCTAATAATAAAGGTAATAATAAAGATAATATATATTAATTTAGAAAATTTGGGGAGAATATAAAATGTAAAAAAGCAAGAAAGCAATTACCAAATTCCTGCTCCCAGAGACAATCATTTGGTGATTATTTCCTTCCAGTCTTGTCTCTCTATATTTTTCAGAACCATATCAGAGCATAATATATATGAAAT
Organism: Panthera onca; assembly: GCF_046562875.1. Classification (NCBI taxonomy): domain Eukaryota; kingdom Metazoa; phylum Chordata; class Mammalia; order Carnivora; family Felidae; genus Panthera; species Panthera onca. The sequence goes on from NC_138350.1 coordinate 22,049,366, forward strand.
TTCACATCCAGCCTTTTCATTGGAACAGCCTCTGATTTCCCGTTCAAATCTAATTGTTCCCTGATCATCAGTTCATTTCTTTGACTTTCCCAGAGAAAGACTCTTCATAATGTTACTGTGGACTGAGGGCATGGGGTGAGTGAGCAAAAACAGGCATGATTAGTTAGAGAAACAGTTATTAGGCCAGTCTGGTTAGAGCGGAGCATTCCGGGAGGACAGCAGCAGGAAATGGGGAAGGGAAAGCTGGGGCCACTTCAGGGAGGGCTCCATGTCAGTCTTTAGCACTTGGGGAGCAGTGTTGCTTGGTGTCTCAGAAAGCAGGCTCTGCCCAATTCACACCCCAGCTCTGTTCCTGGCTGTGTCACTTTGTCCAAGTCAGTTAGCCTCTCTCGGCCTCAGTTTTCTCATCTGAAGGATGGGAAGACTAGTGATACACCTACCTCATAGGATGGTTGTGAGGATTAACATGGTGCCTGGCTCATTACAAGTGCCTGATGACTGTGAGCTCTTACTGTCATGAGGCCATGGGAACTGCAAGGAGGAGCTGTCTGGTATCAAGGTTAATTTGGCAGCATGCCAGTGGGGAGGGTGGTGACAGGAGGCTGAGGAGGGGGCCAGTGCTTCAGCGTGGGTTTGAAGGTGAGAGCCTGGTTTGGCTACTGGGGGAGAAGAAGACATCCTGGAGGCAGAATAAAGCAGTGCTTAGGGAGTTCAGCTGGAGGGAAAAGTTTGAACAATTCTGGAGAAAACTGGTGTCAGGTGCAGAGAAAGGGCCTTCGGGAGGGGTGGGGGGTGGAGAGGGTTATGAGTGGAGGCATAGAGATCTGTGAGGTGTGAGATGCTGGGGGAGAAGACTTCTGGCCACAGTTCCAGGTGGGCAAGGGTGGCATGAGAAAGCCCCTAATCTTTTGAGTCACTGACTTCTTTGAGAATCAGATGAAATCTTGTCCCCAGAAAAACATACTGCCTTACAGATGTTGAGGTGTTTTAGGATGTTTTTAGCCCCGGATTGAGAACCCTTAATTGACTTATTTAAGAGAGCCCTTTCTTCGGCTCTTAGAGGGTGGTTAATGGAAAAGAGGACAAGAAAGGCGTACAGAGCCCCTTCATTGTGTGTGTGCTGGGGTGTGTGCATTGAGGGGGGTATGGAGGAGGGGCCTGCAGACACTCACACACACACACACGTATGCATGCATGCATGCACACACACACACAGCAGCTCTCTTTCCAACCCTTGAGCAGGAGGCACATAAAGGGGTGGCCTCCAGTTTCTCTACCACAGACGCTCTTGAGGAAAGCAGGTCAGCTGTAGGAAGAGGGTTGACAAGGGAGAAAAGGAAGGAACAAGGGAACTGGCTGATTTTCCTTTGGGCAGAAGCCCAGTCCTTATCTGGCACCCCCATCCACCTGTACACACACCCGGATTTTTTTTTTAATTTCAAGGTTGATAATTCTGAATTAGTAAGTGTAATTTTGAAAGCAGGGCCTTTCAAGTAGACTCTTGGAGCCTCTTTGCGAAAGCAGGAGTTCATCAGGCCTTGGCCCCACCAAGGACTGCACTGATCTCTTTGGCAATATCTTCCATTCACCCTGGGTTTCTTTTCTTTCTTTCTTTCTTTTAATTTTTTTTAATGTTTATTTATTTTTGAGAGGAGGAGAGGGGCAGAGAGAGCAAGACACAGAATCTGCAGCAGGCTCCAGGCTCTGGGGTGTCAGCACAGAGCCCAACACAGGGCTCAAACTCATGAACTGTGAGATCATGACCTGAGTGAGCCGAAGTCAGACGCTTAACCAACCGAGCAATCCAGGCACATTCTTTCTTTCTTTTTAAGTTTGTTTATTGTGAGAGAGAAGGAGGGAGAGAGAAATTGTGTGCGTGCGTGAGCATAGGGAGGGGAGGGGCAGAGGGAGAGGGAGAGGGAGAGGGAGAATCCCAAGCAGGCTCCACGCTCGGTGTATAGCCCAATGTGGGGCTCGAAGTCATGAACCATGAGATCATGACCTGAGCCAGAATCAAGAGTCAGATCTTTAACCAACTGAGCCACCCAGGCGCCCCCCACTTTTTTTTCCTCTCTGGGTTTCCATACTGCTTTAGCCTGAGAAGGTTGTCCCTTACTTCTTAACAGTTTCTTTGTGAAACTGAAAGTCAGAACTTCACTGTCACTGGATCAGATAAAGGAGAGGAAAGAGTCAGTTGTGAAATGTGATGTTTTGATGCTTGTAAAACATCCCTGTTACTCAGGCTTAAGCACTAGAAGGATTATAAGAGAGGGCCTTACCCCATGCCAGGTAGTCAGGATGTGGTGGGGTCCACCATGTGGTATGGGGTGAGGAGGGAGACCTGCTCCTAACGCCTGGGTCAGGAGGCACTGCCTGGAGAAGGTGACACCTGCCTTAGGGTGGACTTAGCTCTGAGAGGTCACTCCAGGTGGAGGGAGGGGATGGGGCTTGTTCTCTGTGGTTGAAGAGGTATGAGAGAGGAATGCAAGGCAGGAAATGGGGAGAAGGTGGCTGGAGATGCCAATGGGGCCAGATCTCTCATGGCCCTTTGTGCTGTGGTCAGGAGTTTTGACTTGACCTTGAGGATACCTTTGGATAGGAGGGTTTTGTGAGAAAGAACAGAGTTTGGTGGGGAGACAAGACAGTTCAGTCTCTCCCTGCTATCAAGTTTAGGATGCGGGCACAGATGGTCAGGGAGTACCTTTATGGGTTGAGGGGTCAGCACCCATCTGGAGGTGGGATGCACTGAGCAAGCTCAAGCTGCTAAAACTCAGTTTTCTGGAATGAAGCAATGAAGTGGCATCCAAGAAAGTGTTTACAGAAAGTCCGGCTACATAGTGACTTGCTTACTCACCCAGTCCCATCTGGCCTTTGATCTCATTGATTTTTCAAATCCTCTGAGATGGAGCAAGGGCTGCAGGGTTTTCATTAAGGAAACCGAGGACACACCTGCCCAAGGACAAAGGACTCGTAGAATTCAGCACATCCTGACAGTCGCTCAGCCTCAGACTTTAGGATCACGGTGGGGTGATGAACCCTGGCCTCTTCTTAAGGGTGTTGGCATTTTGCATTGTCATGCCTCCTAGTTTGCTGTGATTTTTTCTCCTTCCCTTGCCATTTGGGCAGCCGGAACACTTGGTTACTGTTCCAGTTACCATATGCTCTAACCTACGCACTCACAGCAGCCGCACTTGGAGGTAGTAAACATTCGGAAAGGAGTTTTGTTTTTTAAGAACAACTGCAAATGTGTGGTAACCTTAGCTCGAGATGTCTTTCAGGCCTCTCACCTTGGAAGAGGATGGATTAATATGGCTAGCATATTCAAAAGCAGAGGGTAAGAGAATTTCCAGACAAATTTCTCCTTAGAGTCTCCTCACATTATTAGAGGTGTGGCCTGGCAAGAATCCTGGATTGTAGCCTCCAGGTTTCTTAAGCAAAGAGATCATATCTTCTAATTTTCCTGGATGACTAACTCCCACTTCCAAAGCCAATGCTGTCATACAAGGCACGGTGCCCAAATGTGATCACTCCCTGGGGACATCAGGGCGAGCTGGTTTGACCAGGGCAGGCCTTTTATGTAATTTGCTAGGCAGAGGTGCTTAAAAGGTTAAATTGTACTGAGTAAAGTCCCTCCCTCTTGCTGGGGAAGTTTCTAGGCTGGGCCAAAGCTCTGTGCCAGCAGGGCCTGGGGCCAGGACTGCTCTAGTGCAGACAGGCTTAGGAAAAGGGAGAAAGGTCACAGAATATGCTGGCAACCATTTGTAATGTGTCCTCTCCTCCCCCACCATCTTTTCCCAATTCCTACCTTTCTCTTCTCTTTTCAGGGAACATCTTTATCCAGCAGCCAAGTTACTATAATGACCTGGATGAAACCATGCCCACCATCCTTCAGGTACCAGCTCTCAGCCCTGCCCAGATCCCTTCTCCAACCCTGGACTTTCCTGGAAGAGCCCAGGAGAAATGCTTACTCCCTACCTCTCTCCAACCCCATCTCCAGACAGTCACTGTGTCCTGCCCCTTAGCACACACTTTCAAATTCACCCTTTTTCCCTCTTGAACAGAACTGAAATCTAAGGGCTGTCTAGCACTCATACAAAAAGAGCTTGGCTTCAATTGTGTGCTGTTCGCCAACAGCCGTAAGTCTCTAAGGTTACCCGTTTAAGATACCTGTGTTTCTCAAATAAGAGCTTTAAAGTTCTATAAAATTGTTTTGTAAAATAATGTTCATTGTAGAAAATTTGGAAATGATGGAAAAAGAAAAGAAAAAACAGAAAGAGGAAGATTAACCCATAATCCTACCACCAAGAGACTCCACTATTCACGATAACTTTTAGGGTAGTTACGTGCTAGCATACTTAAGACGGTGCAATGGGTTAAAGACTTACACGATTTTATGATGGACCGTTTTCTCCTCACCATTGATTTGCCTTTGATTTCAATATAGTTTCCATATATTGCCATCTTCAGAGAATCCAAAACATATAATATATTGCTAAATATATATATTTTTTTCTTTTTTTTTTCTGTATGTATCTTAAATTATTTATTATGATACATTTGCCCAACATATCCATTCAAGTAATATCTGCAGGATTCTGGGGGCTTTCCGTACATTTTGTCTTTTTAATCCTCACCACAGTCCTGTAAGAAGAATAACCCCCATTTTTACATTTTCCCATTTTACAGTTTCCACTCTGCCCTGCATCCCATCATTGTCTCTGGTTTCATAGGAACACTAGCATATATTCCAGAGATTCCAAGACAGCTTTCAGATCACTCATCCCAGACTGCAGGTCATGAGTTCCAGCTGTTGGTTTGACAGGATGTGAGAGAGCCTTTTCTTGTGTTTCACAGGTTTTTAGCAATATCCTCCAGCACTGTGGTTTGCAAGGGGATGGGGCCAGCGCCACACCCCAGAAGCTTGAGGAGAGGGGCCGGTTGACCCCCAGCGACATGCCTCTCCTGGTGAGGTTACCCTTCAGCCCAGCCTTTTTGGCTAGCAGGGGATCTGGCAGCTGCTTCCCATGCTTGTGGCCCTTTTTACCCAACTCCATAAACAGTTATTCCCATCACACAGGTTTAGACCATATCAGCAGGCTTTTTTTTTTTTTCCTCTGGGAGCTTCATTTATGGAGTAGTGGAAAGAACAGGGAACTAGAGTTCAGAGGATGGGAGTTTAATCTTCACTTAGTTCAGCACAATGAGCTCATTTGTGTTATTCATTGAGCCCTGTGTTCATTCAGCGAATTTATACTGAGGAGCCCCCAGCATGTGCTGAGCCTTCAGGATAAAACAGTAGGCAAAAGCAGACATGTGCCTGCTCTCATGGAGCTTACAGTCTGAGAGAGAGGTAAATACTTAAGGAGCCTAGACATGCATCAGGCCTTGTGCTAAAAGTACAGTAGATAGAGCAGGAAAGAGGCAGCCATGAGCTGCCCTCCTGGAGCTTCCAGTCTTGTGGGAAAATAGGCATTAAACAAGTGTTTCAGACAGACACACACTGAGTACTGTGGGAACAAGTCATTTTACCCCTCTGAACCTCAGTTTCCTTCTCTGTAAAACAGAGATCCTAACAACTGCTCAGCCTCGTTTTTAGAGTTGTCAAGAGACTCAGGGATGTGTATGAGAAGGTATTCCATGTTCCATCCTCTTCAAAATGTACGAAAGGTATGGGCTTGTTATTGTCCTCAGTGGAATGTGCCTTCTGTGTGGGACCACAGGCGTTGTCTTCAGGTTCAGGGGTGGTTCTCCTTCAGCTTAGAAGAGAGAACTATATTATCCTAGACCTAGAAGTAACCCCAGAGCTCACTGGGTCAATGCCCATTGGAGCTAAGGTAGCAAGACCTGAAGCAGGGAGATTGAGTAACTTGTACAGATTGCGCTCCTAGAGATGGAACAACCAGGCTTTGCACAGACATCTGGTCTTCTCTTCCCCCGACAAGGTATCTGCCTGATGGCTCCCACTGGCTTTTGTCAACTTTGTCTCAGACCCACTACAGAGCTGTGTATGGGGGCAGAGGAGAATAATGCAGTGTTTTCTTTTGGCAACAGGAATTAAAAGACATTGTTCTCTACCTTTGCGATACCTGCACTACACTCTGGGCCTTTCTGGATATCTTCCCTTTGGCTTGCCAAACCTTCCAGAAACATGACTTCTGTTACAGGTACAGTAGTAGTTCTGACTGCTGAAGTAGAGGTTCTTGTTGGCATCCTCATTCAGCAGATATTTACTGGGTACTTAGAATGTGCCAGGCCCTCTTCCAGCCTGGGCATACAGCAGTGAAGACGACAGATGAGGCTCCTGCTTGTGTGGAGCCTGCATTTTATTTATTTGTTTGTTTGTTTGTTTATTGTTTTTTAACTTTTGTTATTTTTTTTTAATGTTTATTTATTTTTGAGAGAGAGAGCACGAGTGGGGTAGGAGCAGAGAGAGAGGGAGGCACAGAATCTGAAGCAGGCTCCAGGCTCTGAGCTATCAGCACAGAGCCCGACGCGGGGCTCAAACCCATGAACTGTGAGATCAGTGACCTGAATTGAAATCAAGAGTTGGACGCTCAACCAACTGAGCCCCCCAGGCTTTCCAAGCCTGCATTTTATTTTATTTTTTTTTTTAATTTTTTTTTTTAAACGTTTTATTTATTTTTGAGACAGAGAGAGACAGAGCATGAATGGGGGAGGGGCAGAGAGAGAGGGAGACACAGAATCTGAAGCAGGCTCCAGGCTCTGAGCCATCAGCCCAGAGCCCGACGCGGGGCTCGAACTCACGGACCGTGAGATCGTGACCTGAGCTGAAGTCGGACGCTTAACCGACTGAGCCACCCAGGCGCCCCATCCAAGCCTGCATTTTAGAAGCATTCCCATTTTTAGCCAAGAACTCAGTAGGGGAGGGAATAAAAAAAACACCAACCAAGAATAGGGCAGTGTTAGTTCAGTTCTGTTCTTTCAAAGCCCCTATCATGGGCAGGCACAAGGGAGTAACAGACAATAAGAATTGGTCTGAGGACTTCAGCATCTAGTCTAGAGCACACACAGAGAGACATTCAGATTTGCTCACTTGTGGGGCCAGCTGTTGTGGCCATATTATGAAGTGCTCAGGGAACACAGAGGAAGGAGGCAAAGTTCTGTCTGGTGAAATAAGAGGTTTTAAGATGGTCTTTAAGTGACATCTGGAAGAATGAACAGGAACCTTCCAGAAAGAGTAAGATTACAGTGGTAGGAAGGGCATTCCAGGCAGGCAGAGTGCAGGTGGGAAGGCCCAGAGAGTGTCCAGGGAGTGCCAGGAAGTGGAGTGGGATGAAGCAGGGCCTGGGGCAGTAGGAAAAGGAGCAGGTAAGGAGAGTCTCCGGAGACGTTGGTAGAAGTCAGATTGTGAGGAGTCTTGAACTTGCTCGCGGGGAGTGGGGCCTTTATTCTGTAGGCAGTAGGGAGCCCCTGGAAGATTTATTCGAAAGGAGTTCTAGAAAGATCCTGCCAGGATGAGGAAAGATATAGAGGAGGATATGAGTAAAGAAAGATATAGGGAGAGAGACCCTCCTTGCCCGCTGGCACCACAAGCATCTGTCTGCTCCTTGTGCAGTGAGAAAGGGGTGCATGGCTTGGGCTGGTAACCTGCATGTTGCCTGGCAACAGTGGGGATTGGCTTGTTCTCAGTGGCCTCTGGCTGTTGCTCTTGCCAGGCATCATCTATCCCCACCACTCGCAGGAGCCTCTGGGAGCTACCCAACTCTGTCCACTCAGCCGTCGGTCCATTCAGTCATTTACTTGCCCATTCAACAACACATTTATCTAGTGCTGACATGTGCCAGAGATGGCAGCTGGTGCTCTGACCCCTCCTGGGTCTCTTCAGCTCGTGAAAATCAGATGTGAGGACTGATCAGCCTCCCAGAAGATGTTAGAATAAAGCACCAATCAGCACTTTCTCCAGAAGAAAGGGGTTAGGATGGGCCTGTAGCTGTCCACTTTTTGAGAAAGGTATCTTTTCTCGTGGTTAAAGTGGCATAAACTGGCAAATGCTCATAAGAAATTTGGAAAATTCTGGAAGGTAGAAAATTAAAATCACCATGAGAGATCAGGCTGTTCTTAGGATTTTGTACCCTGCTTATCTTCACTTATCATAGGAATTTTCTTTCTTTTCTTTTTTCTTTTCTTCTTTCTTTATTCCTTCCTTCCTCTTTCTTTCTTTCTTTCTTTCTTTCTTTCTTTCTTTCTTTCTTTCTTTCTTTCTTTCTTTCTTTTTCTTTCTTTCTTCCTTTAAGTAAACTACTCCCAATGTGAGGCTCGAAATCATGACCCCATCATCAAGAGTCACATGGGGCGCCTGGGTGGCTCAGTCAGTTGAGCGTCTGACTTTGGCTCAGGTCATGATTTTGCAGTTGACAAGTTTGAGCCCTGCATCGGGCTCTGTGCTGACAGCTCAGAGCCTGGAGCCTGCTTCAGATTCTGTGTCTCCCTCTCTCTCTGCCCCTTCCCTGCTCATGCTCCGTCTCTCTCTGTCTCAAAAATAAATAAACATTGAAAAAAAAAAGAGTCACATGCTCTACCAACTGAGCCAGTCAGCCTCCCCCACAGGCATTTTCCATTTTGTTAAAGCATCTTCTCAAATGTGGCACAGATTGCTTTTGAAAGGGTCTTTGGAAATGGAGGGTAATTTTTGGAAGAACTGACTTTCCTGCAAGGGTCAGTGAAGGCAGGGGAGTGGCTCCACCCATCTTGGGGTGAGGAGGAAGAAAGGAAAACACTGTTGCCTGCAAGTGGCACTGCCTTTGACCCACAAACAGAAACCACCTGGGGCTGACCCACCCTGTTCACGCTGTGCTGGAGGCCAAGAACGCTGGCTGAGCAAATGCAGCAAGCTCGGTCCCCGCAACTCTCTGGAAGGGGCTACGGCCACCACATAGCTCTACGGCTAATTCTCTCACAACAACCTCCGTCCTCTCAGATATCCTCAAGTATATTGGAGTGTCTCTCTCTGTGGCTTAATTTTATGAATGAATAATACAGTCACATGGTTCAAAACTAAAAAGGTATAAAATATATAACGAGGGGCACCTGGCTGGCTCAGTCAATAGAGCATATGACTTGATCTTGAGGGTCATGAGTTCAAGCCCCACATTGGGTGCAGAGCTTACTTTAAAAAAATGCATTAAAACAACAACAAAAATATGTATGTATGAACATATATAGTAGGGAAGGGGGAGAGGAAGACTTTTCGTTATATATATATACATATATGTATACATAGACTCACATGCACATAGTACATATAGAATGTGTATACATATATGTATGTAATGAAGTCTTCCTTTTCCCCTTCTTTAGTTCTGTTCCTCACGTATAACCATTGTTGTTAAGTTTTTTATAATGGGGTTTTCCGGAGATATGTATATAAATACACATATACAAGTAAATATGCGCATTATATATCACCCCCTCTGCCTTTTAAATTAACTGCTGACATATGAGTACTGTATGTATTTTTTACATTTTAAAAAAATTTTTTATGTTTATTTATTTTTGAGAGAGAGACAGAGCATGAGTGGGATAGGGGTAGAGAGAGACAGAGACAGAGAATACGAAGCAGGCTCTAGGTTCTGAGCTGTCAGCACAGAGCCCAACGCAGGGCTCGAACCCACAAACCGTGAGATCATGACCTGAGCTGATGTCGGATGCTTAACCACCTGAGCCACCCAGACACTCTGCATTTTATTTTTAAATTTAATGTGTATCAGTACACAAAGCATCCTCAATCTTTGGTATGGCTAGATAGAATTCCATTGTACTGTATGGAATGCCAGACCCCATAGATCGACCTTTAGATTTTTCTTCAGTTGTTTGCTATTACAGAAAAATGTTACAAAGAATAACTGCACATACATCATTTTGCACCTTTGCAAGTATATCTGAGGAATATTTTCCTGGAAGTAGAATCACAAGAACAGATGGTTTGTGCATTTTTAACTTTCACAGATCTCGCCAAATCGCCCTCCATAGGGGTTGTTCCAATTTACCTTCCCACCAGCAATGTATCCTGGCAACACCTGAATCTGTTTGGGCCAAATTGCCCTCTCTTTTTCTGGGTGCCATGCTGTGGTCCTAGTAAAGCCTGTCTCTTTGGGCCTAGTTACCCTCTGCTGTGTACAGGACTACACTAACCTAGAAGTTGCCAGAATTCAGCTGGTCGGTAGTTAAATGTTTATAGAGTACCTGCTACAAATTCAGCATCGTCTTAGGCACTAAGGCTACTGTTCTGGCTTTGGGAAGCTTAAGATGTTCAGAGGAAGAATTAGACTGCTGAAGAGAGGTGGCTGTGTTTTAAGTTGTAAGAGTAACATGTTCTGAGTGCCGTGCACCTAATTCCAGGAAGGAGAAGTCACGTGGGTAAGCATGATCTGGGAGCCTGTCGCTGGGATGGAGAGTTTGAATTTGAGTTGTGATGGGGGGTGAGTGTGAGGTTGTTGAGGTGAGAAGCAAGGTCGGCTACTCCGTGCTAGCTATGGATGTACCAGAGAGAGGAGCTACAGTGTGATGTCATAGGAGGTAGGGAGCTACTGGCAGGTTTGAACCAACAAAAAGAGTGACCTTGGGTTTTTCTCAAACCTCACTGAGTTCTGAGTAGCTCATTGCTACTCTAGCTCATTTCTAGGATGAGCCTACCTGGGTTTTGGTTTCCCAGTGAAAGGGGAATGTAGCTGCAGGTCACTTCTTTTTTTTTTTTTTTTTACATTTATTTATTTTTGAGAGAGTGAGACAACGTGAGAGTGGGGGAGGGGCAGAGAGAGGGAGACACAGAATCCGAAGCAGGCTCCAGGCTCTGAGCTGTCTGCACCGAGCCCGATGTGGGGCTTGAACCCACAAACCATGAGATCGTGACCTGAGCCGAAGTCGGACGCTTAACCAAATGAGCCACCCGGGCGCCCCATAGCTGCAGGTCACTTCTTGAGGCTTTTCCTGGACCATCCACAGCAGGCCAATCTAGGGTAAGCTTAGGGAAGAGCCAGGGAGTTTCTGGGAGAAAATTGTTGTGGTGACAACTGGGGAGCAAGAAATGGGCCTTCCCGCTTCCCGTGGTTTGCTTTGATTTTCTGATGAAGTGTGGTGTTTATGAACTAATCTTGCCTTTTCCCCATGTGTACCTCCACAGACTAGCTTCCTTTTATGAAATTGCAATTCCCGAACTGGAGTCTGCAATTAAGAAGAGGAGGCTTGAAGATAGCAAGTGAGCCGGGGCTAAAACTAAGCATGTTGTCGTGGGAGAGAGAGGCCCTGCCTTCCCCGGGCTTTAACATCCCTATCTCTAAGACAAGGAGGTGGCACCATGGACTGTGCAGCTCTAGCTTCATTGTCCCTACCTAGCAGCCTCCTGGCCCCTGCATCCTAACCTTTTCTCTCCGCTGTTGCTCTAAGCTCTTGGTAACTGGCATACTGGTTCCCCACCCACTGTTTAAACTGAGAAGCGGCCCTGGAATCAGCTGGCCTCTCAGGGCCTGTAACCCTTTGCTGACAGTGACTCGTGAGGCTTTCTCAGCTCTGGAGAGGGACACCTGCAGCTGTTGAGAATAAGCTCCCTTCAGGCCTTTTAATCTCCCAAATCTCAGTTTTTGTTTTTTTTTTCTCTCGGGGGCATTCAAAGGCTGCTAGGTGACCTGTGGCAGAGGCTGTCCCATTCCAGGAAGAAGCTACTGGAGATTTTTCACATCCTCATGAATCAGATTTGCCTCCTCCCTGTCTTGGAAAACAGGTGAGCCCTCAGGAGCAGCTTCCTGGGTAGAAGAACCCCTCCCCAAGCCCAGCAGAGGTATTTCCCTCATGTCATCTGCCCCCTTCCCTGCTCTGGGGTTGCTGAGCAGAGATGGGGAAAGAGACAAATGCCTCTTTCCTCCAACTGGCCTGGGGCCTTGCAGAGGGGCAGGGCAGACAGCAGGGAGGGGAGTTATAGATCCTTTGCATCGAATGAACTCCTCTTCCCTGGTGTCCTGTTCCAGCTGTGACAACATTCAGGGCTTCATTGAAGAGTTCCTGCAGATCTTCAGCTCCTTGCTGCAGGAGAAGAGGTGAGTGTGGCTGAGCGGGACCAGTCCACACAAGGCCTTACATCCCAGAGCCTCTACCCTATGCTCATCATGGTCTAAGGTTCTGGGATTTGTGGTTGGGCAGCAGACCAGTTTGCCCCAGCCCTGTCCCTTCCATCTGCTCTCTGCCTGGCAGGTTCCTCCGGGACTACGACACACTCTTCCCTGTGGCCGATGATGTCAGCTTGCTACAACAGGCCTCAGCAGTCTTGTATCCTACCACAGCCACTTGACAGGACCTGGCCTGGCCAGGTTGGAGTTGGGCTGCTAGGACCCAGAGGAGCAGAGGGAGGTTTATCCCCAGAATACTCAGGTCAGCCAGTTTTCCCCGGAGTGCCCACCAAAGCCCCAGCCCCTGTTTCTGGAGGAGATGACTACTCGGATCCTCGGAGCTGGGTGGGGTAGTGTCCTGCATTATTTAGGCGTTTACTGAGTGTCTAGGCCCATGTGACCAACATGGACTCAGCCCCACTGTCACAGACCTCATTGCAGGAGAGGAGACAGACAAGTAAACAAGCAGTTGAAGTGTCATATGGGAGAAATCCAGAGGACAGGAAAGCCAAGGAAGGCACCTAACCCTGCAAGCTCAGGGAAAGGCTGTGAGATGGAGGGGCTGTCCAAGCCGAGACCAGCAGAAGAAATTGGAGGTGGCCAATCCCAGAGTTAAGTGTTCCCAGTGGATGGAGGCCAGAGAGGCCCATCTGAGGAGCCCACAGACATTTTGTGTAGATCTCAGGGTGGGGCAGGGGGCCTGGGGTCTAGTGGGAGGAGGCTATGGCATGGCAGATGAGCTGGGGATGAGCAGACCTGCACGGCTCTGGGATGACTCTCACTAAGAAGTTTGGACTCTATCCTACAAGCACTGGGGTGTCATGGGAGAGTGTGAAACAGAGAGTAACAGGGTCGGTTTTATACTTTGGAAAAGCTCTGTCTGGCACAGGGAGGAGAAAAGACTGACCTGAGACTTCTTTGAGGCCCAGGGGCTGGTGAGGATACTGTTGCTGGCATCCAGGGATGGCCGGGGGGCGCTAGGTTAGAAGTGGAGGGAGGGAGTCTAGGGCAACTCCCGGATGTCTGGCTTGGCAGTGCCCAGGGTGGTAGGGAGGAAGGACAGGGAGGAGGGCCTGTGGGCCATTTTGAAGGCTGGGCTAGATTGCGCAGTCTTGCCTTAGGGATACCCTATGGGCCCCCTTTGCAGGAAGCCCTCAGTAGTCAGACAGGAAGCCCCTTTGGCAGTGACCCCATCAGGCAGGCCCTCCTCCTGGGGGTCAGTGCAGAGGAGGTGCTGCTGGCTCTTCCAATTATCAAGTCCTAGGATGCCCCTGGCCCTGTCTTCATCCAGAGCTGCTTTCTGCTGAGTGACAGGTACTAGGTTTCAAGGCTAGCATGGCCGTGGTCTGGCCTCTTTCCCCAGGCAGCCCTGGTACCTGCAATGCCCACTGGGTACAGCCCAGATAGCCCCTAACACAAGTCATAGGGTCAGATATTGAGAAATTATGTTGCCTTAGAGCTAGAGAGGCAGAAAAGGCTCTGGCACCGGAGAGAGAGACACCTTAACGTGTGTCACAGGGACGAGACTCGGACTGCCTACATCCTCCAGGCAGTCGAAAGTGCGTGGGAAGGGGTGGACCGACGGAAAGCCACAGATGCTAAAGACCCACCGGTGGCTGAAGACCCTAATGGGGTCATTGCGATGGTGGAACCAGTCAGTGGACCGTTCTCACATCTGGAAAACTCAGAGGAAGGGGAGGTATGTGTCTGGAGCAACATTTTCCCCTGCTTCCCCTGCCCCTTCCAGGAAACGTGTCCCTTCTTTGTTTCAGCTCTCAGAGAAAAAGGTTTCTTTTGGAGTTGACAGCCCTGAGCCTGCGGGTCAGCTCCGTGCTGCCTTTAGAGAGTCTGCAAGTCCCTTCAGCTGCCAAACCCCCATTTCTCCTCTGTAAAATGAAGTGATGGAGCTTTTTCCACGTGAAATCCTTCCCAGAGCTCTCCTCTAAACAGATCACCATGTAGCTGCTTTGGATGCAGTGGAGAGCAGCGTCTGGTCTCACTGCTTAGCCAGCCTGGACGCCCCACCGTGGGACTGCAGGGCTCCACTAAGCAAGTGTGGAAGCCTCTGGTGCTCCAGGCTCTTCCAGAACTCGCCAAATCTATGGCCATACAGATTGCCCACTGAGCCCAGGACTCTTCCCTGCAAGTTGGGAGGCAGTGTGACATAGGGATTAAGACCACAGTCTCTGTGGGTCTCTGGGGTCAGACAGTTCAGGGGTATACCCTCGTTCTGCCACTCACCAGCTCTGTGGCTGGAGGCACATCACTCACATCTAGCCTCTGTTCCCCATGTCTAAGGTGGGGATAATTGCCATCCCTGCCTCCACAAGGTTGTTGGGATTCCCAGAGCTATTGGGTGCAGTGCCCCAAGCCTGGCTGGCCCTATGCACTATTAACAGATGCTGCTCTCCTTCCTGTGTTAGACTCAGGCCCTGTGGCTGTCACAGGGCCTTGGAAAATGACAGTCCCCTCCACTCTTCCCACCTTCTTCCCCATTTGGCTTCTCTGAGACACGGATGATTTTTATTGTTGTTGTTTTGATTTTGGAATTTCCTTAAATGAAAATCCTAACAGAATTAAGCCGCATCAAGCAGGATATGAACTGAATCCCCCTCATTAAAAAGAATATAATCAAAGGGGAGAGGGGCGCCTGGGTGGCTCAGTCGGTTAAGCGTCCGACTTCGGCTCAGGTCACGATCTCGCGGTCCGTGAGTTCGAGCCCCGCGTCAGGCTCTGGGCTGATGGCTCAGAGCCTGGAGCCTGCTTCTGATTCTGTGTCTCCCTCTCTCTCTGCCCCTCCCCCGTTCATGTTCTGTCTCTCTCTGTCCCAAAAATAGATAAACGTCAAAGGGGAGCATCTCCGTACAGTCCAGGGCTGGTGGTTGCTGTTTCTCTCCAACATCAGCCGTTAACTTGTTAGAGTTGGAAAAGGATTAGTCGAAGCCACAGCCATTTGTGGGGTGTCTAGTCTTCTCCAGGCACCATGCTCAGCCTTATTCTCTTTGAACCATCTGAAACAACTCTGTGAGGTAGAAGGCAGTACTCCCATTTTACATGGAAGAAGCTGGAGTTCAGAGAGGGGAAGTGCCCTGCCCCAAATCACACAGCCAGAAGTAGCTCAATCACTAAGTCATAGAGCCACTCCCTCTTCACGTGGTTTCAGGAATTGGAGACTCAAGAGACCTGGGTCACTTGGCTGAGATCTTGGCCCAGGAATGGCAGGGCCAGGACTCAACCAGGTCCCCTGATTCCTAGTCCTGGGGTATTTGAGGTCTGTTTCCTATCACCCACTTGGCCTGGCCTTTCCCTCCTTCACGGTAGCTCTCTCCACAGTGTATGGGGGCAGCTGCTCCCTTGGGCCCCCCTGTGTGTGGCGTGGAGCTGGACTCCCTCATCTCCCAAGTGAAGGACCTGCTGCCAGATCTTGGTGAGGGCTTCATCCTGGCCTGCCTGGAGCATTACAGCTACAACCCGGAGCAGGTGATCAACAACATCCTGGAGGAGCGGCTGGCCCCTGCCCTCAGCCAGCTGGACCGCAGCCTAGACAGGTGGGAGAGATAGGTGGGAGGGGGTTCATGGCGCCCAGGCTGTCTCGGGGCCCTGGCCAAAGGTGCTCTGGGGGCCTTGTCAGGGCCCCTTCTTAGCTTCTCTGCTTCCCACACCTGTGCCAGAACTCTGCCTTCTCTCTCTTCCCTACGGCAGTGTTTCCCAGCCATTTAAATGAATGGCCTCCTTGGGAACACATCAGAACTTTAGGCCCTCCCGGAGGTTCTCACATGCCCCCTGCAGGGGAGAGAGTGTGCACAGCTGGACATTGCAGCTGCTCCTTGCTGGAGGACCCATCAGAAATGTGGGATGTGACAGAGGGGTTGCTGAGCCTTTTGGAGCTCCAAAGTCTCTGGCTTGCCCCTGTCATTGGCACCTTTCCAGTAGATTCCTGAAGGAGGATGGCCAGAGCTTCTCACTTTCTTCATTCCTACCCTTTCTGAGTTTGACCCATTGCTCCTCTGAAGGCCTGTGGAGCAGCGAGAATGAGTGCACAAATGGGTGTTTCTTCCGCAGACAGACGATGTTTATTGAATGAATGAAGTTAGCTCTGCCTTTGTACAAGTACCTTGGCCACTTTGTGCCCATTTTACAGAGGAGGGCACTGAGGCCCAGAGAGGTCGAGTGATCTTAGCTACCTATGTTATAAGACTGTTGTGAGTGTTCAATGAGGGAGGGAACTTTTGAGAAAATCTCTGAATGGCACATGGGACTGAGGGGGAACTTTGTGTCAGGCATGGCTGCATACCCAGGTAGGGGCCAGACAGGGCAGGTTTTTTAGATCGTGTCTCATGTGGCTGTTGAAGGGGAGTATAGAATCTGATGCATGTAACATGGTTCGGGTCAAGAAAGCACAGGTAGACATCAGCTGACCTTTCTCCCTCGAACTGATTTCTCTGTCACCCCCCCCCCCCCCAGACAGGTGAAACCAGACCCAACACCCCTGCTCACATCTCGTCACAACGTCTTCCAGAACGATGAGTTTGATGTGTTCAGCAGAGATACAGTGGACCTGAGCCGGGTGCACAAAGGCAGGAGGTGAGTGCAGTGGGCTGCAGGGTGCCAGGCACCCCAACTCTGTAAGTGCAGTGAGAAAATTGAGAGAAACTAAGGTCTCTGTGTTTACAGAACTGGCTTGAGTTTTGGCTCAGTGTCCCCCCCAAGCAGTCCAGGACCTGTGTGCTCCCAGCAGGCAGGAGCAGGTTCTCTGATACTTATATGGTAGGCTCTGACTCTGACAGGGTGTTTTTTTTTTTTTTTTTAATGAATCCCCTTGTTGATAGCAAAAGGCCAAAGGGACCTAAACTGTTCCCCTCTTCCCTTCCTACATCTTGGGATGTGTCAACCATCAAATCTCTGGGTGATAGAGCTGAGCAGTACTTCCTAGAAGCTGCTCCTCGACCTGATTTTCTCCATTCTGTGGCAAAATGCGAAAACTAAGGACCTGTACTAAGTCAGCTTTTCAGAAGGTGAACATACTCAATTTTAAGGTCTTTCTACTTATTTTTAGTTTATGTCCTTCCTACTTTTTTGGCATTGAAAAGTCCATTTATGATTTATTCATTCACTCAACAAATATTTGCCTGGTGCTCATGGCATACTAGGCCCTGGATTTATCAGGTGCTGGAGGTGTAGTGGGCAGTGAGACAGACATGGCCCCTGCCTCTGTGGAGTTTTCACTAATCACTTTGTCAAACAAGCAAAGTAAAATTGCAAATATAACAGGCACTGTAAGGTGCAGGTGTGTAGACTTCTGAACCTCTGGTAGAGGATTCAATCTAGAGAGGAAAGCTTGAGGAAATGACATGGGACCAAGAGTGGAAGTGTGAGGAAGGGCCAAAGGGCCAATTCTGTAAAGAGCGGGGAAGGAGAAACTTTCTAGGCAGAGTGAAAAACAGAGGCAATGGCCACGAGGTCATGGGGAACATGATGAGGGTCCCATGAGCTGACATGTTTTGGAAAGATCACCTGGCTTTGGAATGGAGGCCCACTGGAGGGACCAAGAGTCAGTAGTGATGATAGAGAGTTCAAGAGAAATGACAAACCCTTGACAACACTATGCTAGCCCCTAGAGTTCTACTAAATTGTATTGGTTCATGAAATCCAGAAATCTGGGAACTGCTGGATGAGTACAGCCTGCCCTCCCCCCATCGTATATATGGAGACAGCAAGGTTCAGAGAAGGGCAATGGGGGACCTGCCCCGTTCTTGTGATAGGAGCCCCAGTGGCAGAATTACAAGCTGCTTCTTTGGTGAGGGCCCCGTGCTGGAAGCTTGGCTGGCTGAGGGCTTTGGGGAGCGGGCACAGGGCAGCTATAAAGCCATCTGGCTGGCTGGACAGGAAGCATTTGTAAACTGCTTAGTCACACACGTTGCGACATCCCCAGATCCCAGGCAAGAGATGTTATCCTACATCCGTGGCCACTGTTCCAGGTCTGAATGACCCTCTGCAGGTTCTGTTGTGGAGAAAGAGGCAGATGAGGAGGGCCGGGCCCTGCTCCTAGGGCACTACAAGCTGCCAGGTGGAAAGTCTAGGAGGCAAATGTTTACTGAACTCCTTGTGCTGGGTAGCCCAGGGGCTGGGGATTGCAAAGAGGCAAAGCCTCCATTCATGTGTTCATTATTTACTTATTCATTCAGCAAATATTTATTAAGTGATCTACTAGTGCCAGATCCTGTGCTAGATACCAGGGAGACAAGGTGAGCAGGGCACCCGGGCCTCGCTCTCAAACGACGCAGAGACTGTGGGAAAGATTTAAACCATTAAACAAGTAGTGACAGAGTGGGAGAGATGCCGGGGTGGGGCATACAAGGGCCTCCATAGGGACTCTTGTCCTAATCTGGGCAGGGCAGTCAAGGGGCACATGAGAAAAGTAGCACAAGGTCACGCTTGAGTTACAATGTGTGTATGGGTTAAATCAGATAGGATGCACTCAGTGGCTCAAGTAATAGGGAAACCTGTCCCTTGTACGAAAGGGAGTTGCAAGGTAGGTCTGTCTAGGTTTGGTTAACCTGTGGTACAGCCTCATCATCAAGGATACATCTTTTCCATCTCTGCGAGCTAGTTCCTTCGAAGCCACTGGGTGGCCACAGCTGTTTCAGCCATGACCTCCAGAAATGACAGTGCCAAGAGGAAGTCTGGACCAGGTCTTCCTGTGTTTCTCTTATAGACCAGGAAGCCTTTCCCAAAAGTCTCCAGACTCCACTCACATCTCAGCGGGGAACTGGGTCACAGGGCCAAGGTCCAGGGCTCCAGGAGAAGGGGGAAAGGTGGAAAGACCCGAATCAAATGAGGGTGTGTTAGGAGTGGGGGTGAGGTAGAGGGTGGCTGTTGGGTAGAGGCCAAGCACAGGTGCTGCAGGTATACCATAGCTACATGAAGGAGGCGGTGTGTATAAGGTGGGGTCCCATAAATTCTTTGGACTGAACAGTGGTACCCTGGAAGATTATGAGTGTTCTCCCTCAAAACAGGCTCTATGGCCAAAAAAGTCTGTGCACTTTCTTCTTGGTGAGTCACAGAGCACATTAGCACATTAAAGGCTCTGATAAGTCCTGCAGTAAAAAGAAATAGGATTCATTTTGTTGAGCCCAGTATGTGCCAGGTTCATTTCTAGTCATCATCTTATTTCATCCCTGGAATGCAGAATTAAGATTTGGCAAGGAGAGGCACCTGGGTGGCTCAGTCGGTTAAGCGTCTGATTCTGGTTTCGGCTCAGGTCATGGTCTCGTGTTTCATGAGTTCGAGCCCTGCATCAGCCTCTGCGCTGACAGTGCAGAGCCTGCTTGGGACTCTCTCTCTCCTACTCTCTCTGCCCCTCCCCTGCTCACTCTCTCTCTCTCGAAATGAATAAATAAACTTAAAAAAAGACTTGGCAAGGTTAAGAAGCTTGCTTGTGATCGCACAGCTCAAGAAGTACCCCAGCAAACTTGAGTCAGTAGACCTGTGTTCTAGCACTGTGGCTCTGCTGGTAGAAGCTGTGTCACCTTGGGAAAGTTGCTCTGCCTCTTGGGTTTCCTTACCTATAAAAGAAGGGGTTTGTTGCCTCTACAGGTCCCTTAGAAGTTCAGAGGTGGCAGTCACACCCCTAAGGGCCAGTTTGAGTTGGGCCTTGAAGGATAGGCTGGAAGAAGTGAGGAGGGGAAGAGTGACTCAGCTTCAGGGAAGCCCACACATTCCCTGGGTTCCCTGAGGAAGCACCTGCTCCGAAGAAATCTCTGAAGCCACTGTTGCCTGTGTTTCCAGACTTGACTGGAGTTTAGGCCTCAGATGAATCTTTTCCTGGCTGGTTTTGACCCTCACTTTTCTTTTCCTTCCTGGCTCCAAAGGGGGTCATGGGACCAAAGCTGCACCTCCCTGGACGGGGATGCCCAGGACACCAGGCTCCTCTGTCCCTGCCTGTGTCCTGTCCCAGGTGGGTGGGTGGAGTTTGCAAGGCTTCTCTGGCCCTGCCAGGGAGCCACATAACTAGAGGCCCACAGTGGGGCCTTCCGCACAAGAACTAGGGACTGGATGGACCAGGAGCTGTGGGATGTGGCAGAAAGGACAGTGATACTTCTCATTCATCCTTGGACGCCTGGCTCAGCACAGGCCCTGGCACCTGGTAGGCCCTCAGGAAATGTATGTGGAATGAGTAGATGTGTTCCTTCCAGTGGCACTAAACACCCGGGCCCCCTTCACTTGCTCTCTCTTCTCCAGCCCCACCCAGCCTGGTGAAGAGAGCCAGGTAGGAGCCAGGGCCACAGGCACAGGCCCCTTTCCTGGCGTCATACAGAATTTCCCTGTGGACCAAGAATTTTCCCTGGTCTAGATCAAATGCCGCCGCCCCCCCTGCCGACCACCACCTCACAGGGCCTCCATTTCCCACCCCTTCTCCCCCCACCCCCACCAGCTAGACCCCCTAAGCCAGGGGGTCTTGTTTCCAGGGCATGCTTGCGTCCATTCAGCACATTTCATGTTAGCTGCCATTTGCCTGCGACCCTCACTGGACTGTGAGTTCCATGAGGACAGATCCAGATCTTCCTCTTTTTGAATCTCTCCCCAGCTCAGCCTTAGTCCCCTCCCTGGCATGTAGTAGGCCCTTAGTAAAAACTACTGAAGGAAGCCAAATCCTGACCTGCCCCAAGCTCCCAGGCAGATAGCCTGAGAGACTCAGACCCCTGTCCCTCCCTGCACCAAAAGCCAGTTAATAGAAGATTTTAATGGAAGCTGTCTATGACTTTGTATCTCTTCTTCTTTTTCTTCTTCTTCTTCTTTTTTTCCCCCTACCTTTGATACATTCCAGAAAACTGATTTCACAGCTAAGCTGGATTTTCTTGCCTGGCATCTCATATTGATTTTCCCCTGCAGGGCTAGAAACTACATTCCACAGGCCTATGTGTGAGACAAGCCAGGTTTTTCTACAGATTTGCAAAGCCACAGTCGAGAGGCCTCAGTCCCGGCTGAGGCTCCGCCACAGTTCATTGATCCCAAACACGTCCCTCTCCTTCCCTCCACCACACCCACCCACCACACCTCACCTGTGATATAACAGGAGTTTAACTTTTGGGCTTTTTCTTCCAATGCAAACTGACATAGACGATTGAACTGTGGAACAGATAAAAGGTCACCGTGAGGAAGCAGGGGTAGGAGGAAAAGGGCAGGACCCCTGCTTGCCCCTCACACCCCAGAGGTCCCCTGTGGCTCCCCTGAGCTCAGTTAGAAGGTCACATATGGCCTTTCTCTTTCTTTTTTTTGTTTTGTTTTGTTTTAATTATTTTTTGAGAGAGAAAGAGAATAAGCGGGGGAGGGGCAGTGAGAAAGAGGGACTGAGGATCCCAAGCAGGCTCTGTGCTGACATCAGAGACCCTGATGTGGGGCTCAAACTCACAAACCATGAGATCATGACCTGAGTTGAAGTCGGATGCTTAACTGACATCCATCCAGGTGCCCCTGGCCTTTGTCTTTCTTAAATATTTGTTTTCTAAAAGGTTCAAATAATGCCAGGAGTAACCATTGTCATTTGGTGGGGGACTTAACTAGCCCTCTCTGTACATTGACTTATGTAAATTATATGCACTCATAGGAACAGCTTGTTTGGCTGGCTTTCTGTCTTTTATACAAATGGGATCATACCATATACATTTTTCTGCAGCTTGCTTTTTTCCTTGGGAATAAGTCTTAGAATTCTCTCTGCATCAGCACAAACAGTTGAATGTCATTCTTGATAACTGCCGCCTGGCGTTCTGTAATAAAGATGTGACACAACATTTGGCCATTTCACTTGTGATGGACACTAGTTGTTTTCTATTTTTCGCTGTTACAAACAACACTGAAAAGAAAATTCCGGATCAGACCTCTTAATGCTCAGGGCCAGCGTTTCCCTCAGGTGGGTGCCTCAAAGAGGAATTTCCTGGCCAAAGGGCGGGCACATTTTACATTGCAACAACTGTTTTGGAATGCCTCCCAAAGTGTCTGGACCTGGTCACGTGGGCACTCCCAGCGGTGAGTCCCACCTTCCCACACCCCTGCCAGTGTTTGATACCACTTGTCACAGTTTGTGCCAGCCTGAGCCTGTGGTGCTTTGGACCCTGGCACTTGCAGCCTTCAAAGCCTCATGGTTTTCTGCGCTGTCCCCTCGAAACTCCAGGAAGGAGGAGAACACGCGGAGCCTGCTGAACGACAAGCGGGAGGTGGTGGCACAGCGGCAGCGCTATGAGCAGTACAGCATGGTGGTGGAGGAGGTAGGTGGCCCCAGGCCATTGGGCCTTCGCCGGGTCGGGGAGAATCAGCCAGCCCTGGGCCCCTCGGCCCCACGCTTCTGCTGTTGCAGGTGCCGCTGCAGCCAGGTGAGGGCCTGCCCTATCGCGGGGATGACTATGAGGACGAGTACGATGACACGTATGATGGCAACCAGGTGGGCGCCAACGATGCTGACTCGGATGATGAGCTCATCAGCCGCAGGTGAGGCCGCAGGGCAGCTAGAGGGCGGAATCCCAGGGGCACAGCGATTCTCCCAAAGCCTCTTGTGTACACAGCTGGGGAGACCAAGGCCCTGATTACGTGAGCAAGTCAATGGTAGAGCCAGGGCCCAAACTGAGGCCTCTTGACTCCTGGTCCAGTGCTCCCTCCACCCCCAGTCACTCCCTTGGCCATTTGGCCCAACCCATCCTGAGTGGGGCAGCATTAATTTGGTTTCAGGCAGTCATTTTACATTGTTCTTTTTAACTACAGAAAACTCTCCCCAATAGAACCTTACAGAGATTTCCCAATGCAGATAAAAGCAGAGCTGCCCCAGCTCTGGCTAAGCCCCCATATCAGACTCTGGTACCCTCAGAGGGTCCGGGGACTGGAACAAAGCTGGCTTGAAAAGCACTTTGTTTTTTTTCCAGCTGCCTGAGCCCATCCCCATCCTGACAGCCCCCTCTCACCCAGCCTGATTCCCTCCTCCCTGAGGCTCCCTCTCCAGGTTTAATCTAGTCTTTGATCTCACTTTCTCTCTAAACCCTCAGGCCCTTCACCATCCCTCAGGTGCTGAGAACCAAAGTGCCTGGAGAAGGGCAGGAAGAGGACGAAGACGAGGAGGAGGAGGAGGCTGAGGACGAGGCTCCCAAGGTACCTCATTGGCAGGTGGTAGATGAAGGGGAGGGTGTGGTTCTGAAGGGCAGATTGGGAGCACCGTGCCCCTGCTTGCCTGCAGCTGGCTTTCAGGCAGCCCCAGCATCCCTGCCCAGGAGAAGAGGGGCTCCTTCAAGCCTGAGATGCCCACTTGGAGAGTTGCTGGCTTAGAACTCCCCTCCACTACTCAGTGGAGGCTCAGGGGCCAAGCCTTTGAGCTGCTGGGTTCATGAGGCCCAGGAGCCTGGGGGCCGAGAGAGGGGCAGGCAGTTCTTGGCCACCATGCTCAGGATGCCAGTTCTTAAACTCACAGAGGTGTTAGAGCCCAAGGGCCCTTGGAGGTCATCTGGGCTGGTGGGTTTGCAAATTGTATTTTTTAGCAGCTGAACTTTTTCTTCAAATGAAATCTTAACTAGAACCTCAACATATGAAACAGATAAGGACGGGATTGCTCAGCTTGAACCCGAGTGGCACCCTGGGACCCCCTGTATCCCCTCATGCCCTCCCACCAGGGTGACAAATTCAGATGTGTCCAGGCCAGGCTACCAGGATAAATGAGTAGTGGGTCCTGATGGAGACTGTGACTAGTGGAACAGAAGTACACATACCCTCTGCCCAAGGGGCTCCTCAGCATAAATGTAGGCCTAGGGCTTCCAGGGCTTTCCCTTCTTCCCAGGCAAGAGGTCAGCCTGGATTTTTATGTAAAATCTCCCAGTTTTCAAATGTTATCAGTTGTACGTGTGTGTGTGTGTGTGTGTGTGTGTGTGTGTTAACAGTACAGGCCACCAAAAGCTATCTGTGGTTCTTAGGCCACAGCTTTTCCTGCTGCTAGTCTAGACTCCTTTGTTTGTTGATCCCTCCCCCCCCCCCCAAAAAAAAACAGTCTTTGAGAGAAGGTACTCCCTTGGGGCACCTGGGTGGCTCAGTCGGTTAAGCATCCGACCCTTGATCTCAGCTTAGGTCATGATCTCACAGTTTGAGAGTTCAAGCACCACATCAGGCTCTGTGCTGATGGCAGAGAGTCTGCTTGGGATTCTTTCTCTTCCCCCCCACCTTCTGTCTCTTGCTCTCCCCCCAATACATAAATAAAAACTTAAAAAAAAAGAGTGGGTACTCCCATAGCACATTGGTGGTGGTGCTAGAATGAGAACGAGTCAGCTCCCAGGGGCAGCTTTCTTGGCTTTCAAGACCCTATGTGGCCTCTCATGGTGGCCATCTTGGCCTGACCCCCATTTGTCATCCATGCTCCAGCTATGGTCCACTCGCCCCCTCATGCCTGTGCAGGAAGCCTCAGTCCCTTTAGCTGCCTCCCCATCACAAAAGAGGTGGGAGGGACGGAGGAGAGAGGCTTCAAATGGAAACCTTGGACCAAGCAAGGGTGTCTCCTTCTGGGACATCACCCTGCCATAGCCTGGCTTTCCCTCACTCCTAGCATGGAGGCATCAACAAGATCCAGTCAGGCACAGCCTCACCACAGCTTTGGGAAATAGAGAGGCTCATGACTCTAGATTTTTTTTCTCCCCTCCCCTCCACAGCCCGACCATTTTGTGCAGGACCCAGCGGTGCTGCGGGAGAAAGCAGAAGCCAGGCGCATGGCCTTCCTTGCCAGGAAGGGGTGAGCATTTTCAAGCGCTGTTTCTGGTGGGAGGGGACCCATCCGGGAAGGGCTCAGCCAACCACCTAGGAAGCCCACACGTAAACCTTGAGTGCTTTACATGTGTTAATTTAACCCTCACAACAGCCCTATGAAGTAGCCACTGTTATCATTATCCTTACTTTACAGAGGAAGAAACAGGCCCATCCCCATCCCTAAGCCCTCCTCTCCTTATTGTGGGCTGTGGTCAACCCACAGCGTGTCCTTCCCTCAGCCAGGGACCCATCCAGAGGCAAGGCTCAGAGAAGAGAATTCACTAGACACAGGACCGGCCAAAATCCCCACAGCCCTGCCCTTGCTGGGCTCTATTTCTTCTCCCACTGGAAGCTGGGACATGGGTTTCCTGGCCCAAGCCGTGCGTCCTCTCCCAGAGACCTCTGAGAAAGGCAGTGAGCTCTTCCCATCTCCTGGGGTGGGTTGTTCTTCCCTCAGGTACCGGCACGACAGCTCCACAGCAGTGGCCGGCAGCCCCCGGGGCCACGGGCAGAACCGTGAGACAACCCAGGAACGCAGGAAGAAGGAAGCCAACAAGGCGACGCGAGCCAACCACAACCGGAGAACCATGGCTGACCGCAAAAGAAGCAAAGGCATGATTCCATCCTGAGGCCGCCATGGCAGGGCCAGCCGGGAGGCAGCGACACCAGACCTGCCGGGCTGAGTTACCATAGCCTTGGGTCTCCTCACCAGTTGGCCTCCTGCCAGGGCCCCAAGTTCAACTCCACCCCTCAACAGCCTCAGCTTTGCAGCCCCTGAGAAGGCCGCCTCGTCGTCCACCAGCCAGCCGTGAGCGCCTTCTTGCAGAACACACAGTGCCTTATCCCACAGTGGAAGAACCCCTGGGGCAGGAAGAACCCCAGCAGGCAAAAGGGATGGGGACAGAGCCCCAAGGCAAGCCCCACAAACCTCGTGCAGCAAGACACCACTTCTCTTTTACCCCGGACGGCAGGAAACCTGTAAATTTAAAAAACAAAAACAAAAAAAGGCCTGCAAATAAAATTTTTGACCCTTTCAAGCAATGATCCATGATGTGCCCATGGCCCGCTCCCCCTGTATCCCATTCTTCAGTGACGGCCACCATCAGGAGGGCAAGAAAGCCGGATGATCACCCGCTCTTCTCCTCAGCCTTTGGCGCTTGCGTCTCATTGTAACCCCTCCTGATGTTGCCCTGCTTTGCCGTGTGGTCCTGAGCACATCACTCCCTTCTCTGAGTATCCAGTCCCTGCTCGTGGAAGGAAGAGATAAAGGTGTGAGGTCCTGTGGTCCTTCTGTACCCTCTCGTTCAGTCCCTGCGACCTCCACCTAGGGAGGTAGGTACTATTTCCTAGTGTAGGTGAGGTCTAGGTGAGGAAGGTGAGGCACTGAGAGCTGAAGCTGCCTGCCCAGGCAACAGCTAGGAAGTAGGAGAACAGGGATTAGACCCTCAGTCTGACCCCTGGTCTTTATAGGGTTCTAGACCCCCATAGGTGGTATCATCACCGTCTCTTAGCTGACTCGAGGACGCCTTTCCAGTAACAGCCAAAACCTGAGCTTGGTACTTCCTGGTTGTGTGTACACTCCATCAAATCCTCCAAAATCAGGGGGTCAGAGACCAGAAGACACAAATGAGGATGTCACTGCCAAGCCCTGTTGAAGGACTTGGACCTAGTTCCTCAAAACCTCCTCCCAGTGTGTGTGGGGGGGGGTGGGGGGGTGGGGGTGGGCAGGCAGTTGGTTCACAGTGTGGCAGCAGCTGGCAGGCATCCTGATTCCCGCCTCCCCCCCCCCCCCCCAGAACACTGCCAATCAACAGAGGATCAGCAGTGGGGTATTTGCTGGCCTGATCCTACCCAGCCTAGCCTGAAGTCCATCCATGGATCCAGGCCCCTGCCCAGCTGGACCTTGACAAATCACCGTAGATGCTTGTGCAATTTATTTGCACGTGGGTAGGATGAGTGTCTGGAGCAGCCAGGCAGACAAGCACTTGACGAATTGGTTTTGTTAGGTCAGCTGCACAAGTGAAAATCAATAGCAATTCCTCTGAGCCGCACCAGTTCTCCTGGTGCATTTGAGATGCAGAGCGGAGATGGGAGTGGTGTCTTCCCCTCGAGCTGCTGAATTAGGTGAGATCAGGCTGGGGGTCAGCCATTCTGACAGGCAGCAGGAAGACTCTGTTTCCTCCCAGAGGCATTTGCCAGGGACCATAGAGGCAAGAGTCATTTGTTTTCTCTCTCCCTGAGCTCCTCAGACCTAGCTCTTGTTCCTGGAGCAAGGTGAGGTGAGTCGGGGGAGCTCTGGGCTTTACCTACCTTACTTGTTACGGTTCACACAGCCCCTCTCACCTTCATTTTGTCATACGTAGCTCCTGACCGCTCGGAGCGGTGTTCAAGCCTCCTACTGGCATCCTGGTTTAAAGAATTTGAGAAGACAAGCAATTTTTCAAATTTCCCAGAATGTACTGCTAGGTCAAACTGGATCTCCCTTGAAGAATCATGTTCTTTCTCATTTCAGATCTTGAGGGCACCCTTTCAGGGATGCTTTGCAAACACCTCACTCAGGATCATCCAGAACAGTGCTGGTCGGCACACCCCTTCACCTCTCAGGGCCTCAGTTTTCCCATCTGCAAAGTGGGTATATTGGTCCAGGTGAATGGTTTCCACCTGGTGCCAATTAAGTCCTCTGAGGAGGCCCCAAGGTTTAAGATGAGCAATGGCACAAGTGTTACAAGTGAGGTGGGATGGGAGTCTGAACCCTGCTCACTTGATCACTGGGCCCCATCACCCCACTACTCCTAAGCAGGAATTTCTAAGTGCCTTCTCTACACCCTGTTAGAGAACATGACTATCACAGGCATTTCCTAGGAAGCTTGTACGACCTAGTGCCTCCAAGAGGACTTAGGACTTTGAGTGTCTTTGTTTCTAGCTCATGAGTGGCAATGATGGCAGACATGTTTGTTTGAACAGTGCTTCTGTGCCTCTGTGAGATAGGTAGGGCAGAGCCTGTCGTTGATAAGAAGGGACCCGGGAGCCCAGGGAGGGCAATGAACTTGTCCAAAGCCCATGGCAAGTTAGCAGCAGAGCCTGGATGCAGATCCTTTTTGAGTTCCAGGTACTGTCTGGAAAAGGAAGTGATTGGCAAGAACCTGCCTGTCCCTGTCACACTGGGAGCTTGGGCTAAATAACACAGGGAAGGAAACAAAACACAAAAGTAAACCCACCAAAAATGCAGGGGGTGGTTATAGAGCCCCCTTCTTTAAAATGATGTCAATGAACTCTTAATAGCAATGTAAAAAACTAAATATTGACAAATAAGTTGTTTGAGTTTTTTTTGAAGAGAATAAATTGAATGGTAATGCATCATGATTGTGAAAATATTTTTTAAAAATTTGAATACAGACCAAGTCTGGAAAGGAATGTGCATAAATGAAAATGATGGTAAGACCATGATATTTGTAATGAGAATAAAAGCACTTACTGAGTACTTACCATGACTAGAGTATCTGCTGGGCGCTTTCCTTATGTTACCTTGTTTGATTCTCACAAGGTAGGTACAGAGGAGAAAATCAAGGTCAGAGAGGGTAGGTGACCAAGGAGGGATTCAGTCCCAGGATTGTCTCCTAAAGCCCATGCTCTTAACCCCTAAACCACATGCCATTCCTTTCTTGCCCCCACATCCTTATCCTTGTTACTGCTGTTGCTACAAAGGAGAAAATAACAAATCAAATAGCTGCAGAACAGGAGGATGGGAAGTCCCGTTTTGTCAGGCCAGGTTGATGGGACTCCACTAGTATGCACGCTCCACCATTGGACACGGTCAGATCTCAGATGTCCTGCTGCATTTTTTTCCACTTTTTGTTTTCAGATCCGTGCATCCTTTCGTCTGTGTGTCCAGTCTGCCATTGAGCCCGCTGAATGATTCTTCATTTTTATGTCCAGTCCCTCTCCAGGGGAAGCAGAGAAAAGGCTGGGAGTGGAGCTCTCTCAGCTAAGAGGAGAGCAGCAGAGCCCGAGGGGCACTGAGGCCAGGGAGGGGGCCAAGAGGCCAGGGCCAAACGCTCCAGGGTGGATAAGGAAGAAGGATAGGAGAGACCGAGGGAGCCCCAAAATTAGGACCATAGGCCAGGACATGGCCTGGACATTTGTCCAGAGCTCCCAGTATTTACTGCCTGCCCTCAGGGTTTGGGTCAGCCAGGTTGGGAGGACCACGGGAGGAGAGGATAAATGCATCCACCCAGCACATGTGGACCAAGATCTACTAGGTGCCAGGCACTGTGTCAGGCATGCATGAGAAAGACTGGGCCCCCGCCCCCATGGAGTTCACAGTCCAAGGCAGGATCTGGGTATTAAGATGTTTTGGGAAAATGATTTAGTCACAGCTGTGCTAAGCCCTAAAAAATAAATGAAGAATATACCACACAGAGGGGCGCCTGGGTGGCTCAGTTGGTTGAGCGTCTGAGTTCGGGCTCAGGTCATATCATAGCTCGTGAGTTCGAGCACCATGATGCGCTCTGTGCGGACAGCTCAGAGCCTGGAGCCTGCTTTGGATTCTGTGTCTCCCTCTCTCTCTTTGCCCCTCCCCCACTCTGTCTGTCTCTGTCTGCCTCAAAATAAACAAAAAAAGAATATACCACACAGATATCTCCCAATCATTTTTTTCTGTTTATTTACCTTTTTTTTTTAACTGTAGCTTTTCTCTCTCTAAGTTTTCCCAGCATCATAGACAAGAGTTTCAGTTTGGAGACTCACTAAAGTGAAACGTGAATGGAAAACAAAACAAATAAATGGAAGAAATGAACAGGCAAGGAGAACAGAAAGAAGCCAAGAGCAACGAGACTTTCCGGAAGCAAAGGATAGTGGTCACAGTGTCAGGCAGCAGCTGGGAGGTCAAGCAGACTGAGTAGTGGGGCTCACTGGGCCACTGCCCCAGCTTGGCCAGGAAGTGATGGGGAGGCAGCCAGTGGGAAGAATGGAAGGCGAGGAAGAGAAGGCAGGAGAGTGGGCCCCTCTTCTAAGGAACTTGGCATCAGAGAGGAGGAAGAGGGAGCTCAGAGGTGAGGAGGGAATGTTGGAACCCCGACCGTGTTGATGGGAGGTGCCAGAGCTCTAGGGGACCCACTTGGGGGAAGGCTAGTCCCCAGATCAGACTGGTGTCCCTTGCTAGCTAGATCCCTGGATGCTGGGGCAGGAGGAAGGGGCCTTATGGCCAGAGTCTGCTTTTGCCAATCTGTAGCCTGAAGCAAGGTAATGCAGTCTAAAGGTTACTTTCTCCACCTATGCGTGTGTATGGGGGAGGAGGTGGTCTTAGAATCAAATTCACATCACACTGGAAATTCTCTCCCAACAATCAACAATCATCAAGAGAATTTTACACAGCTGGCAGACCCGGGAGGGCCTTAAAGGGCATCTTGTCCAGAATTTCTCAACCTATTTAAACTCCCAACCCTCCCCGAATGTCAGACCCTGGGATTTCAGGTTACCCCCACCACCACCCCACCTCCCCTGAGGGTGGGGAGGTTTGCCCTGCTTAAGAATTCGCTGGGCTTCCATGGTGCTCTCCCAGCCATGGAGGTTATATCAAGCTTTACTCTCTGTGGTCTGAATTACAAAAATAACAGGCACTTAATTCTAGTTTCCCAAGTATGAAATTATGACATTGAATATGGTTTTTCTGGCTGCCTGAGCCCACCTTCAACACTCTGACTGGTCCCTTAAATCCCAAGGGGTAATTACGGTTTTCTCCTCCTTAAAGTGGTTTTCACAGAAGAGCCTGGCCAAAAGGGGGCCCCCAATGGGATGGAGGCCAACCATTCCCATCCATTTCGGAATTTTAATTTGCAGAGCTTACATGCAGGCTCACACCCTGTCTCCCATGTTGTGGTCTGATCTACTTACTCTGCGTTCTTTCACATGTACATCTGCAAGCTTCACGAGCCCACCCTTTTTATTGTTATTTTGTTCATAAAGGTGACCTGGGGTGATGAAGAGAGCACTGGACTAAAGGTCAGGAGGCTGGGGTCTAGGCCCTAGATTTCAGCAAGCTGTGTGACCTTAGGTCAGTTACTTGGCCTCTCTGGGCCTCAATTTCTTCTGATAAGAAATGGGGATGATCATTTACCTTCTCTTGCCTGATGGGCATGGATTATTGTGATGGTCAGATGACATCATGATGGTGGGTGGGGGCGAGGTGCACTCTCAACTTGGTGAATCTTATGAATCTTATTCAAATCAGAGAGAAGAAAACCAGCTGTCTACTCTGCATTTGGGGCAGTTTCCACTTCTCTCTTTTAATCACCCTGCCAGAAACTTCTTTGCACAAATCACCCATTTCCAGTGGACACATTTCCAAGAGTGGAATGCTGGGGTCCCAGGGCCAGGAAGAGATTTAGAGCTGCCTCTGTCTGGATTTTTGCTGACCGTTCCTACCAGAAGGACAGAATCAGGGAGTAGCTTGAACTCCAAAGCTTTTGGCTCCACAAGCAAGTTCTGTCATGAAACAGCCTCCCCACAAGGCTCATGCCTCTAGGGAAGCCTGGCGCTGTCACACTGGGACCCCTCTGGATGGGAGTCTGTTTAGAAAGTGAGATTGTTTCTCCTTTCCTCTGACAGGCCTACCAGGTGCCACATGACAGGTCCAATGGGCAGAGTGCAGGCTCTAGGTCCAGCTGACCTCTGTCACAGGAGAGGGGCTATATAGATGAGGACCTGGTACAGGGATGTGTACAGCCTGTCACAGCTGGAAAATCAGACTCCCCAGTTTAGGAGGGGTCTACACAGAAGGGCATTGGTTCCTCCCCCAGAGTATTAACTCTGAGTAACATGCAATGTCCGTGCCAGAACTTTTCCTTGGGTATGAGGGTCCTCTGAATGGCCAGTGGCCTATTTGGCTTTTGTCATTTCGAGCAGGGCCTTGGCTCCAGGACCAGAACCAAGCTGGCCTCAGCCACTCCCTGGCTCTGTGACTCTGAGCAAGGTGCCTTCATTTCTCTGAGCCACAGTGGTTTCTAAATTGAGATGTTGGCAGGATGGCTGGGATAAGTGCCGGCCTGCTGTGAGGCAGGCTAGTGAACTGACAGGGCCTTGCTCACTTCAACCCACGAGAAGGGTGGCGGGTGCTTCCCACCAACGTCCCGGCTGGCTTTCTGTGCACCCCGCTTCTCACCTTCTCAGCACGGCTGCTCTGATTCCTCTAGGGCAGTCCTCCCAGAAATCTCTGGTCTCAGGATAAACTGGACACACAGGAGCTGGCAAGAAAAGAAGAACGGCACCATCCAGCCTGATAAGCATGTGATAGGCTCCCTGGGAGCACAGAGGAGGTACCCTGCTTAGCTTTGTGGAGCAGGAAATTATCTCACTGAATCTTTGAACCAAAACCAGGTGATAGGTGTAATTATAAGTCTCATTTAGAGGTTTGGCCCCTTACTCATGGCTGAGCAATGGCTGAGTCAAGATTCAAACTGAGGCTTGCCAGCCTCCAAAGTCCATATTTTCAGCCTCTTGGCTTTCCTGCTTCCTCAGAGCTGACACTGACTCCATGTATGGTTGGCTCAGCATGGAAAAGAGAACCTATCACCTCCTTTGTTCTAAATACCATACTTCTATTAATACAATCTATAATCAAGTCACTCCATGACAGAGTCATTCCATTGACAGAAGGGAAAGGAGATGAGAGTGGGAAGTTGGGCAGGACATATTTTCCAAATCTCCACTTTGCAATAGTTTCCCCTGTCTGCTAGTGGAAGGAAGGGGTGCCCCTGAGAGGGTCCAGTTTGAAGGAGGTGTTTCATTAGGAAATACTAGTGAGCTGCGGACACAAGGCATCAGAACTGCAGCCCCACGGCAGGAAGTGGCCTCTCTGTTGACAGTCCTTACAGGAGGGAGACAGAAATGTGCTCAGACATCTGGAAGGGAGGAAGATAGATAGAGGCAGAAAGGAGTCTGTTACATGGTTAAAGGTGTGGAGAAAAGATAAGGATTACTGGAGGAATGCACAAGCTTGCTGGAGTCTAAAACAGTGTTAGAGACGCTGAAAACGAGATTATCACAGCCACACACAGGGAAGCACAAGAAAGTGATCAGGCGTTAGGGGGATAGAAAGGATGTCAGGATCACAATTTCAAAACAGCTGGGACAAGGGGTGGGGCACTTGGATGATTCAGCTGTACAGTCATGGCCAAAGTTCTCAGCCTGCATTTCGTGGATTGAATATGCTAATTAGGCACTGGTCCCTGAAAACTGTGCAGGGAGCCCCCTTTTATTTACTCACTGTAGCAACATAACAAAACCACCCCTAGTAGGCATGTGCTAAGGACATTACAAGCATTATCTCACATATCTTCCCGAACACCCTGTGAGGTTTTGCTATCATTATCCCATTTTCCACGTGAGGAAATCAAGGCTCACACCAGGGGAAGCAACCTGCCCAAGGTCACTTGGCTGGAGAGTAGCAGAGCTAGAATTCAAACACAGGCATGTGCTATTTCGGTAATCCATGCCTAGGCAGAAGACGGGAGAGCATAGGGACCCATAGCAGGACCGTATTTGGAAGGTTTGTAAAGTGAGATTTGAGGTAGCTTGGCTCTTAAATGTCAGGCCAAGGGATTTGAACTTGATCTCAACCATAGTGGGGAGCCATTGAAGGTGTTTGAGCAGGGGAGTTGATCTGGCAGTCTTATGAGGATGCAGTGGAGGAGA
Source organism: Panthera onca (assembly GCF_046562875.1). Classification (NCBI taxonomy): domain Eukaryota; kingdom Metazoa; phylum Chordata; class Mammalia; order Carnivora; family Felidae; genus Panthera; species Panthera onca. The sequence goes on from NC_138350.1 coordinate 22,082,944, forward strand.
AGTGTCCAGAGCAGCTGCGGAAGGTTCTGTGCAGGAGTTTTGAAGGGAGGATAGGCCAGGAGAAGCAGAAAGACAGCACCCCTGTATTCACAGACTGTCGGCTAAGTGGCTCCCAGCTGACACTTTCTCTGCATTCCATCATTGCCTTGTCCTTGATGCCTGCTGGAGTCTGCCCTTGGCATTCAGTCTGTGGATAAATCCAAGCATATCAGGCCAAGGCCCCAGTGAAGAGAGATAAATGATTTTCACATGGTGCAGAGCTGTGGCTATGAGCGTAGCCCCTGGAGCCAACTGTCCTGTGTTTGAACCTCTACTCTTACTAGCTGTGTTACCCTAGACAAAAGACTTAACCTCTCTGAGCCTCATTTTCCACCTATAAAATGGGATGGAGAGCAGTGCCCACCTGCGATTGAGGATCCAGTGACATGGAATATGTTAATGGCACCAGGCCCAGGCCTGGCCCTGGGTGAGTGCCTAGAGAAGGCAGCTATTTTTGCGTGTGGGTGTGTGATGCTCTGCGTATGCTAGTGCCTGCCCCTGTACAGAGCGTTCGTTCTTTGCTCGTACGAAAGCAACTGCCATCACCTTCACTCTGCCTGAGGAATTTGTATTCCCTCCAACTATGCACATTGCTCAGACATTTGAAATTCATTGATTTCTGTCCTTTCCTTGCAAGGCTTCAAATTCATTTGTAGGACAGTCCTTGTTCCTTGTTATTGGAAGGGCTGGCTGAGTTACGGGATGGAATCTATTTCTTTTTAATAACTTATATTGCTCCCCCACCCTCCCACCCCCACCCCGGGCCACATTACAAAAACAGTAACATGCTTCTCGGTGTGATTCACACAAGTCAGCAAAGAGAAAGAACATTTCCACCATCCGGAAATAATTGCTGTTAGGATTTTAGCTCTTATCCTTCCGACATTATTTTAGAAAAAGGAATATGCATACGGGTTTTCTCTGAAAATGGGATCATACTACATGTGTTACTGTCACCGTTTTTTCAGTTAGTTAGACATTGTGAACATGTTCCATCTCTCATCTTTGTCCTTTTAATGGGTTAACGCTGTTCTATCAGATTACACTTTAGTCAACCCGGTAGCTGTGCATTTTGGTTTTCTCATTATTTGCTATTAAACTACAGTGAACAACCTCCTGGCTAAATATCTGTCCACATCCATGATTATTTTCTCAGGGTAAGTTCTTAGAATTGCTAAGTCAAATTTTTTGACTGTCGAATTGACCTTCCCAACAGGATTTGAGAACAATCATTTCCTATGTCTTTGCTCAGGCTGGGTATTACAATTTTTAAAAATTTTCCCAAGTTTATTTTTTAATTTGTGTTTTATTTTTTTGAGAGGGCACAAGTGAGCAAGCTGCAGAGAGAGAGAGAGAGAGAGAGAGAGAGAGAGAGAAGTAGGGCTCACTCAGGGCTCATATTTTCACCCAAAGCGGGGCTCGTGTTCACCCAATGCGGGGCACAAGCTCACCCAACGTGGGACTTGAACTCACGAACTGTGAGACCATGACCTGAGCCAAAGTCAAATGCTTAACGACTGAGCCACCACCCAAAATCTTCACAAGTTTGCATATCTAGCTATTTTTACTTCGCAAATCTTTTCTTGCAGAACCTCAAGGAATAGATGCAGGTATAAAATGGGCCCGAGAGGGTGGGGGGTGGGCAAAATGGGTGAAAGGGAGTGGGAGATAAAGGCTTCCAGTTATTGAATGAGTCATGGGAATAAAAGGCACAGCATAGGAAATATAGTCAATGATACTGTAATAGCTGATGACAGATGGTAGCTATACTTGTGGTGAGTATAGTATAATGTATAAACTTGTCAAATCACCATGTCGTACACCTCAACCTAATGTAACACTGTGTGTCAGCTACACTCAAATAAAAATTAATTTAAAAAAATTAAATGGGGGCGCCTGGGTCGCTCTGTTGGTTGAGCGTCCGACTCTTGATTTTGGCTCGGGTCATGATCCCAGAATTGTGGGATCAATGCTTTGGGCTCTGCACTGAGCATGGAGCCTGCTTGAGACTCTCTCTCTTTCTTTCTTTCTTTCTTTCTTTCTCTCTCTCTCTCTCCCCTGCTTTGCCCCTCTTTCCTACTCTCTCTGTCTCAAATTAAAAATAATAATAATAAAAATAAAGACAACATTAAAAAAAATAATCCAATGGACCTGAGAAGCAAACCTCTTGCACACTAATGACAGCCCGGAGTCGGTTTCCCGAGGAACTCAGCCTATGATAGGCAGCATCCTTGTGTCTACTGGGGAAAAGTCTAGAATGTTCCAAGGGCTGGGCCTTTCTTTGAGCTGCCAGGACAAGTTGGACTCCACCCAGAGCTGAAAAGTTTTGAACATTGGCAGGCAGCCCTAGAGTGCCAGCCCGGATAGCTCCTGGCTGGGTTAATTAAGCAGTCAGCTTGGTGAGGATTTAATGCACAGTAATCCTTACTCCCTTTGACACCCCTCCAAGATGACAGCATCTCCAGAAATAACAAGAATCATAGCTGCCATTCTGCAATATCATGGTGGGTATCTTACAGATGAGAAAACTGGCTCAGGGAGAGTAAGTAACTTGCCTAGATTCACCCAGCCCGTGGGTGGTGGGGCTTGAATTCTAACCCAGGACTGTCCATTCTGAAATCAGTGCTGTTTACACCTCACTAGAGCTATTCAGTGGGAATAATAAAATGACCTCTTGGATTATTGGTCAAATAAAGTGACACATAAACTGCAAAGCACTTAGTACAATGCCTGGCTCATGGCTACTAGTTGATAAATGTAAGGTACTAATCAGAACTCCTCCAGGGGCTGACCTTTCTTCTTAGAATGAAATCCACATGACCTACAAGACCATACAATATCTGACCCTGTCTATTACTTCCTCCCTTCCTTTAGTTCAGTGAATAAGCCAAACCCATACTCACCCCAGGGCCTTTGCACTTGCTGTCCTTGTTTCCTGAATGCTCTTTGGATCTTTACCCGAGATTCAAATCTCAGCTCAAATGCCATTTCCAAGGAGAAATGTTCCCTCACTAGTTACCTGAGCATTTCACACTGCTCTTTAAACCTGAGTTACCCCCTATATTTTACCCAGTTTTATTTTATTCATAGCCCTTAACATGAGCTGAAGTTCTTATTTAATTTGTTTACCATCTGTCTCCCCAACTCGAATGTAAGCTGTAAAAGGGTAGGGATCTTTCTTGTTCCGCACTCTATAGCCAGGGTCTAGAACAGAGCCAGGCAGAGTAGGCACTCAATACATATGTATTGGTTGAATGAATGAATGAATAAGTGGTTTCTACCAGTTTTCTAGAGATTTTTGAAATTGGACATCAGCTCCAATACGCTTAGCCAAGAGAGTGGTCCTGCTTGCTCAGAGCTACACTGGATGCCAACTTCTCAGAAAAGGATTTCAGAGGCCTTCAGTAACCTACTTTTATGAGGTATCCAGGCATTTAGCTTTTCCTAACACCTGTGCAAGGGGAGCAGGTGGGAAGTTCTTGGGGCTTTCTAACCAAAAAGCCCCTTTTCAGCTCTTGACTCCAGGAAATATCTCAGGCTGAACTGGGGAAGGAAACTTTTTCCAGTAATAAACAGCTTCTTGGTGCCAGTCTGAGGAGGGTGCTAATCCTCATTTCCCCCACCTGCGAGGCACATCCACCCAGGGAGCTCTGGGGAGGCCCAGCTCTCAGTTGGCAGTGCCACTCAAGGGCAAATTCTCATCCCTTCTCAGGAAGGGGAATCCTGGGGCCTCCAAGTAGTGGGTTCTAGGCCTGAAGCCAGGGCTGGGGGCACACATTTTGCATTTGTCTGTGTTCACACCTTCTCTGGGAAGCCCCCTTTTAAGACCCCCGCCCATTATAAAAATAATACACACTTGGGGTGCCTGGCTGGCTCAGTCAGAAAAGCATGCAACTTTTAATCTCAGGGTTGTGTGCTCGAGCCCCATGTTGGGTGTAGGGATTACTTAAAAGTACATTATTTAGGGGAGCCTGGGTGGCTCAGTCGGTTAAGCACCCGACTCTTGATTTCGGCTCAGGTCATGATCTCATGGTTCATGGGATCGAGCCCTGCATCAGGCTCTGCACTGACTGCACAGAGCCTGCTTGGGATTTTCTCTCTCTCTCTGTCCCTCTCCTGCTCATGTGCGTGTGCGCTCTCTCAAAAACAGACTTTAAAAAAAAGTGCATTAATTAATTAATCATAACAACAGAATTACTGTTACCCAGTAATTCTATTTCTGGTATATATACCTAAAAGAACTGGGGCATGTGGGTGGCTCAGTTGGTTAAGCGTCTGACTTCCACTCAGGTCATGATCTCGTGGTTCATGAGTTCCAGCCCCACGTCGGGCTCTGTGCTGACAGCTCAGAACCTGGAGCCTACTTTGGATTCTGTGTCTCCCTCTCTCTCTGTTCCTTCCCCGCTCGCAATCTGTCTCTCTCTCAAAAATAAATAAAAAAATTTTTAAAAAGAATTAAAAGCAAGGTCTTGAAGACATTTTTGTACATCCACAGTCATAGCAGCATTATTCAAAATAGTAAAAACATTGAAACCCAAGTGTCTACTGATGGATGAATGGATAAGCAAAAGACGGTATATGTATATATATGATGAAATATTATTCAGCGTGAAAAAGGAAATTCAGCGAAATGCTACAACATGGATAAACTTTGAGAACATTAAGTGAAATAAGCCAGCCACAAAAAAACAAATACTATATAATTCTACTTATATGAGGTACTTAGTCAAAATCATAGGGACAGAAATTATAATGGTGGTTGTCAGAGGCTGGGGAAAGGGAGAATGGGGAGCTATTTAATAGGTACAGTTTCAGTTTTACAAGATGAGGACAGTTCTGGGGATGGACATGTGAGTATATTTAATATCCTGTATACCTAAAAATGGTTAAGATGGTAAATTTTGTCATGCGTATTTTATTTTTTTTTTTTTTGACAGAGCATGAGCAGAGGAGAGGAGCAGAGAGAGAATCTCAGGCAGGCTCTACACTCTGCATGGAGCCAAACTCAGGACTCAATCCCGCAACCCTGGGATCACGACTTAAGCTGAAATCAAGAGTCAGATGCTCATCCAACTGAGCCACACAGGCAACACCCTTTTTTTAAACACGAGAAAACCAAATTTATTTTATTTTTTTAATGCTTATTTAGTTTGAGAGCGAGAGTGCGAGCAGGGGAGAGGCAGAGAGAGAGAATCCCAAGCAGGCTCCGCACCGTCAGCACAGAGCCCGACGCTGGGCTCGAACTCACAAACTGTGAGATCATGACCTGAGTGGAAATCAAGAGTCAGACACTTGACCGACTGAGCCACCCAGGCGCCCTTATTTTATTTTAAAGTTTTATTTATTCAGGTCATCTCTATACCATCATGGGGCTCAAACTCACAACCCCAAGATCAAAAGTCACAGGTTCTTCTGATAGAGCCAGCCAAGTGCCCTAGAAACCATTTAAAAGCGTGCATATGTACATAGGTAATCAGATACGGAAATTCTCTGGTGTTGCTAATCTTTTTCATCTTTGTCGATTTGGTAGTCAAAAAATAGCATTCCATTTTGTTTATTAGTGAAACTGGGCATTTTTTCATGTTTGTAGCCACTTTTATTTCTTGTACTAACTTCTGAGTTATTTACCTTTTTCTTAGTAACTTGGAACACTGCTTCATGTATTAGTGAGGTTGGTACTTTGCCGTATGTGTTGGGTATTTCAGTTAAAACAAGGTTTTCAACAACTGCATATTTCACCTCAACAGTAATTCTTATTTAGGATATTTTGTTTTCACTTTTCCCATTACAAAAAACACCATGATGAACATCCCTTATGGGTATCCATATTTTTTTAGGAAAATTTGCCAGAAGTGGGGTTTCTTGGGTCAAAGATATGCACATTAAAGATTTTAATACATAGGTACAAAATAGCCTTCAGGAAAACGGTGCCACTGCACATGCACTTTCTTATAGTACAAGTTGCATATGTATTTGATACAAAATGGCATTTACAAGGGGCCCTTGGGTGGCTCAGTCAGGTAAGTGTCTCGATTTCAGCTCAGGTCACAATCTTGCATTTCGAGTTTGAGCTCCACGTCAAGCTCCTCGACGACAGTGCGGAGTCTGTTGGGATTCTGTCTCCCCCCTCTTTGCCCTTCTCTCTCTCTCTCTCAAAATAAATATGCTTAAAAAGTGGCATTTACAATGTCTCTTGTAGTTCAAGCCTGTTAGCCACCACATGCCTGGTTGCACCTACCACAGTGCCTCACACACAGTGGCCACCCAAATATTTGTTGAATGAATGACTGTACTATGTTCCTTGAACCTCTTCCTCCCATCCCTACTGCTCCATAGCCTGCCAGCAGAATCTTCTGGTTCTCCAGGTCCTTAAGCATCCCCCCATGTCTCTCTGCCAGCAGTTGTGTCCACGAGCCAGGATCTGTGACTGTTAACTACATTTAAATGTTTCTTTGAGAGAGCAAGAGAAGAGAGAGGGGGGGAGGGCAGAGAGAGGGAGAGAATCCTAAGCAGGCTCTCAGCACAGAGCCCAACACGGGGCTCAATCTCATGAACCGTGAGATCATGACCTAAGCCAAATTCAAGAGTTGGACGCTTAACCGATTGAGCCACCCAGGTGCCCCTTAACCTGCATTTAACAACTCATTTAATACTCACAAAGAACCCACACAGAAGGTACCTCCATGAATCCCATATTACAGACCAGGAAACTGAAGCTCAAAGAGGTCAGGTGCCTTGCCCTTGGTTCACACAGCTAGAACTGGTAGGGTGAGGATTCAAACCTATCAAGGAAGCACCATGATAAACCAAACTCATTAGAGAGGGGAACTCTGGCAGGAAGGTCAGAGTTCTGGTCCAACTTCAGCATCAGAAGATGGGCTGTGGCCCAGAGAGGTATGCCAACTTGTCCAAAGACACTCAGCAAATTAAAAGCAGAATGGAGAGATCCAGGGGCAGGGAATGGCCCCAAACCCTCAGGGCAGGGTTTTTTCCTACAGCTGAATCCACTGCTTCCCTATGGTTAAGCCAGTCAGTTCACCCCCATGCGATTTTAGAATGGAATTTTAAATCTTAAATAGAATTTAAAATTTTAATTTTGGGGGTGCCTGGGTGGCTCAGTTGGTTAAGTGTCTGACTCTTGGTTTCGGCTCAGGTCATGACCTCACGGTTCATGAGTTCAAGCCCTGCAAGGGGCTTGCTGCTGTCAGCACAGAGACCACTTTGGATCCCCTGTATCCCTCTTTTTCTGCACCTTCCCCGCTCATGTGCTCTCTGAGAAATGAATAAACATTTAAAAAATAAACATTTTTTATTATTTTTTAAATGTTTATTCATTTTTGAGAGACAGAGACAGAATGTGAATGGGGAAGGGGCAGAGAGGGAGACACAGAAGCAGGCTCCAGACTCTGAGCAGTCACCATAAGAGCCTGACATAGGGCTCAAACTCATGAACCACAAGATCATGACTTGAGATCATGACCTCAGATGCTCAACCGACTGAGCCACCTAGGTGCCCCCAAACTAAAATGGAATTACTGGGGCACCTGGCTGACTTAGTTGGTAGAGCATGCAACTCTTTTTTTCAAGTTTTATTTATTTAAGTAATCTCTACAACCAACACAGGACTCGAACTCAACTCCTAGATCAAGAGTTGCATGCTCCACCAACTGAGCCAGCCAGGTGCCCCAAGCATGCGACTCTTGAGCTCAGGGTTGTGAATTTGAGCCCCACACCGGATGTAGAGCTTACATTAAAAAAAAAAAAAAAAAAAAGAGTGGAATTACTGATTTAGAAGCAAAAGTGGAAAGTAACACTTCCAATTATAGTTCATGTTTTGCAAACCAGAGTTCTTTGGAAGTTAACGGGGAATCCGAAATAATGGAACTTGCCCTTCAGATGTCTGCAGAGGACTCTGGCCTCAATCAATAAGTGAAGATCGGGTAGAGTTAACAAAGCACTAGATACAGAAGCATGTCTCAAGGACAATTTACATTTATTTGCTGATGACTGATTAAACATACTTCAAACACAGCAGAAGTTAAAGAGTCTGTCAGGTGAAGCCACTTCTTGCCAACAGCTAAAGGTGGTCGGTGAAGATAATCTGAGCATCATCTTCAAGCTGAGGCCCTGGTTCTGGGCAAACAGCTGGTGGATGGACCTGGTCCTTTTGGCTTGGGTAGGGGTCTCCGGGGAACTACTTATTCTCATACTTGTGCTTGATGTGTTTCCACAGCTTCTGCATTTTAAAGACAAAAGTCACAAACTTTTAGTTTTGTTTCTCTCATTTTGCAGCTACTCCCACTGTCCTGGTCTCTAAAACAAGCTTGAGAAAAACATATACCACGTCTGGACAGTTGGGGTGGGCAAAACGGAAGCAACGCTAGGCTTGACGCACATTCCCAACACTTGCAAAATGTGTTGATGTTATCAATTGCCATGTAAAATTAAGTGGGAGAGGATGATCCTTCTTTTACAGGGAATTGAGGTAACTGCTCAAAAGTACACAATTAAGGAACAGAGCCCAGAAGATGCCTTATTTCCTTAACTCCCAGGTATTATTCAAGAGATCTAAATGCATAGGCCCAAATAATTCACACTGCATCATTTTTTAGTTCCTTAAACATATTATTCTTGGGTCAGGAGCTAGTTGGATTCTCATTCCTAAAAGCACAGATTGATGTTTTGATAGCATACTTAAATGCTGTTCCCAAACATTGAAAATGGCCAGCAGAACTGCTTTCAGGAGATGGAACAGTGGCAACACTTTCATAGGGAAAGTTGTCCAGGCCACAGGCGGACAGCATTAGCGGGCAGAGTCTTCCTGGGCCGTAAGGTCAGACAGCTCTGAATTAAAACCACAAGTGAATGGTGAAACAGGGCTATCTGTAGGAGACCTTCCCTAGTATAAGCCACAATTTAATGCTATAAAGCGTGTACAGCATCTAGCACACTGTTGGCACACAATGAGTCTAAAAGGTGTGGTCATTCCCTACCTACATGCTCCTGAGGAACGTCACAAACGTTATTTTTTTGATGCACCACCTACCAGGTACTGTGACACCTTGCAAGTATCTCACGTAATCCTCACAGTAATTCTCTACTGTAGTTACTGTTATTAACATCTCTATATTACAGATAAAAGTGAAGTTCATAGAGGCTAAGAAACTCCCCCAAATGAATCCACAGTTATCAAGTGACAAGACCCAGTATTCCCATCCAGGGCTCTGATTTCATATTCCCATCTCCTAACCATTATGGCTACCATAATGCCTGCGTGGGAAGCCTTTGGGAAGTGAAGAGTGCTATCTTTCAGATAGGCCTTTTCAAGGCCAGCCACAGTATCTAAGGCCATGTCCTTTTCAGGACACTTGCCCGCTCAAATCTGCCCTTGAAACCCTCAGAGGAGACAATGGGTCCGGGTTCCAGCCCTGATTCACCACTGACTTCTGATTGGGGTAGCCCTAGTAAGACCTCTGCTCTCACTAGGCTTTAGTTTCTACTTCTGCAGAATGGACAAATGGGGATGTGATATCAAAACTTACAACCCCCCCCCCCCCCCCCCCCGCCAAAGGATCTACTGACCTCATTTAATGTTTTGGGATTCACATCTGGTGGAGAGAACATACGGCAGTCGACCGACATAAGTCGCCCATGGCTTTCCCCCCTCTTAGTAAGGAAGACTGAGTCCCAACCCATCTCCACTCCCAGTCACCCCTCAGGTGGGCCCAAGGTCAGGAATGGCCCAGTCCCTCACCCCCTCGTTGATGTGTTCGTAGATCGCGTCCGCGCCTTGGTCGAAGGCGCGCTCGAAGAACAAAGCGCCCACGGCGATGGTGAGGGCGAAAGTGGAGGTCCTGCGGAACAACAGGGAGTATAACCTCGCAGTAAACGTCGGGGCCGCCATCTTTCTCCACTGTGGAGCCCGCGCCTGCGCCGCGGCCGACCATGGTCTCCACAAGCCCTCGGCGTGCAACACTTTATGGGATATGTAGTTTTTCTGAATCTCAGTGCTTGTCGTTTTGAACAACAGAGGTAAGTGATGGCTTGCGGGGGAGACAAGTCTCATAGGATTCAGATTAGGACAGCCCAGAAAGTGCGGTAAGATTTTTTTACCCATTTTTTCAATTCAATAATCTCTTGCTGATTGAATACCTCGAACTACAACACCCAGAAGCTTTCGCGCTTCCGTTACCTCTCCCACCACCTGTGGTGTCTCAGCTATGATTCCCAAAGGTTTCTGGGAAGGACAGGCTGGTACTCAAGGAAGGACTACGAATCCCAGCAAGCAGTTCGAGACTCGAAGTCACAGGAGGAGGAGGAGCTCGGAGCCGTCGGGCCCTGCGGAGCCAGGTACCCTCTTTGGCAGTACGTCGAGGGGCGAGTCTTAAGCTTCTTTACCCCACGGGAGGACGTGGGCTCTTCTTTTTAAGTCCCTGCCCTCCGCAGTGGGCCGCACCACTTAACGGAATGGGGAGTGAATAAAAGGGCCAGAGGGCTTCGCTGCCCAGGTACCTGGCTCATCTCAGCCTGTCACCTTTGTTAGCCCGGTGTCTAGGCCTAGAGTTGGAGTCCTTGGCAAAAGTTGGGTCCTGACGCTTGGATTCCTTTACCCGGCCTCCGGGGAAGGGGCGGTTCTGCGTATACTTCCTGTTCTCCTCAAGCCCGGTAGAACCCTAGCCTGGAAAGGGGAGGTCTGGAGACCACTCATTACTTCTTGGGAATAGAAATAGCAGGGCTTTGGAGTGCCCTTCGACTGATGTTTTGTGAGCACTGCCCTAGGCCATGTGCCGGGGACTTAACGGGTGAATAAGTCCCTGCTCTCGTGGAGGGCTTGTGTGTGGACAGATGGGGAGGTGCGGTAACCACAAACAAGTAATACTTTAAAAAGCAAAAGACAGGTTGATTGAGGAGAGTCTGGTGGTACTATTTTAACCAGGGTGCCTAGGGTGACACTTAGCCAGGGACCTGAATGAATAGAAGTCCCATCAAACAGGAAAAGGTTGGTGCGAAGGACTTGAGGCTGCGGCAGTCCTGGAGTACTTGAGGGAAAGCAGTAGGGCGGACTGTGAAGAGGTGGGCTTGGGTCAGCTCATATGTGTCCTTCTAACCCATAGTAAGGAGTCTTATTTCTCTTTCTAATTGCTCTAGGAAGCCACTGAAGGGTTTTAAGCTGGGATGTGACTTGATCCAATTTACATTTTAATGTCATCATTCTGGCTGCTCTTTGGAGAGCACATAGAAGAGGGGAAGTTACCGGGTTGGGTCAGTTGGGACAGGATGGTAATTTGGGATATGGATTAGAGTAATGATCAGATCTGGGATGTATTTTGGGAGGTAGGACAGACAGAACAAGCTTTCAGATGCATGTAGGGGCTGCAGGAAAGAGGAATGGAGAATGACATCTCTTAAATTTTGATCTCAACAACTTAAAATCCACAAGGATGACCTTAAATTCTCTTTGGCCATGTTTGGTTTGAGCTGCCCCTTAGTGGAGATGCCAGGAGGCCAAAGGGGATTTGGATCTGAGTTCAAAGGAGAGGCCTAAGCATCGGCATCAGCAGAGGTACTGAAAACCAGGGATTAGAGGCCTGGGTCTGCCTCTGACTTGGAAAAGTAACAGGAATGCCTCACTGGGTATTGGGAAGAAAAACATGAAAAGCTCCACAGCATGATGAATTAACCTTAATTAGGGTTATTTTCTATTTGAAAAGCATCCTGGTTGCTCCTTGGGGTGGAAAGTTGTGAAGCTTCTAGGAAAGAGTACTTATGTCTTGCTAACAACAAATCTGGCTGGTGGGAAGTTCAGGGGATGGAAGGATTATTTTAAGTGGAATGGGTAGGAAAGACAACAGGGAGTTAAGGTGTGGCTTGTTTTAATTTAATTTACTTTAATTTTATTTTATTGTCTTTTTAGTTAATTCTCATTTTGGAGCAACAGTTTTGAAATACTTAATTTTCTTTAAGCCATTTACTTCAACTTAGAAATTATTTTATACATAACTATAGAAAAATAAGAAAAATGACCTTCACTTTTCCTTTGATGTTTGAACTCGTTGAACTGAATTCCTTAAATTCCTTCAAACAGCCCTTTTAACAGCTTAATTACATTCCCTTACACATTTATTTCACTTGTAAATTTAATATGTTTGATTTCCTCTTTAAGTACTTCAGATATATAGCCTAACAAGTATAATTTCCCAAGAATTTCCAAAACATTACCAGAAAATCTAATAAATTAAGCTTACAAACATAATGAATTTCAAGTTCTTATAAACAGTCCAATACTTTTAACAGACTTAGATTCTTTTATGTCACTGGTTCTCAGTCTGGGAAGCTAAAAAAAAAAATTCAGGTGCCATGTCTGACAAGAAATTAACATATGGGGGGCGCCCTTAGTAGCTTTCACAGCACTCCAGCTGATTCTAATATACACCCAGTGTTTCCAACCATTGCTAACCTCTCAATTTGAAATCAGAAATCTAATATCAGTTACCTAACTATATATTTTAACTTCTTTATTTTTTTAAGTTTTATTTATTTATTTTTGAGGGAGAGAGACAGACACACACACACACACAAGTCAGGGAGGCACAGAGAGAGAGAGAGAGAGAGAGAGAGAGAGAGAGAGAGAGAGAGGAGTGAGAGAGAATCCCAAGCAGACTCCACACTGCCACTGACTGAGCTGGCCAGGTGCCCCAGTATATTTCTCAATTGTTGACTTCTGTATGTTAAGTTGGAATTGCAATGTTTTTCTGTCATATACTCAACATGTCTAGCTCTTTTCAATGTTATAGATATTTTTACTTTTTTTATTAAAAAAATTTTTTTTAGTGTTTATTTTATTTATTTTGAGAGAGAGAGAACAAGCGAGCAGGGGACAGGCAGAGAGAGAAGGAAAGAGAGGATCCCAAGCAGGCTCTGGACTGTCAGTGCAGAGCCTGATTCAGGGCTTGAACCCATGAGCTGTGAGATCATGACCCAAGCTGAAATCAAGAGTCCAAATGCTTAATGGTCTAAGCCACCGAGGCGCCCCAATGTTATAGATACTTTTAAATGCCAAGTATACACTGATTATTACTAAACCTAGGTCAGGAACAGTGAGTTTGATTTATTTTATTTATTTATTTTATTATTTATTTATTATTTTATATTTATTTATTTATAAATTTATTTATTTATTTATTTTATACAGTGAGTTTGGTTTATTTTACTACCTCTATTTTAAATTCTAAACTTACCTGGAGCATGACAGGATACTTAGCTAGTAAGAAAACAGCTTTATCTATCCTAATGAATTGTGTTTAGCATTCCAATCATGTTGGGTTTACCATTTTAGTGAGCTGAGGTTATTTTTATAATCAGACCGATTTCTGACTGGGACAAGAATCCAGGGATTGTGTCTCCTCAGAGTGACTGTCCCCAGCAGAGGCTGCCTTTGGAATGCAGGGAATAGAGAGGTCAATGAGCTGGAGAAGCTTGTTCCCCCAGGCTTTGTTTCTTTTTTTTCTTTAAGTTTTGTTTGTTTGTTTTGAGAGAGAGAAAGAGAGAGTGAGAGAGAGAGAGCACATATGCACATAAGGGGGGAAGGGGGTGGGGGAGGTGGGGGCAGAGAGAGAAATCCGAAGCAGGCTCCGCACTGTCAGCATGGATCCCAATGCGGGGCTCAATCTTAGGAACTTTGACATCATGACCTGAGCTGACATCAGGAGTCATCAAATGCTCAACCGACTGAGCCACCCAGGTGCTCCCCTTCCAGGCTTTGTTTCTTAGGGGGTACTAGACTCGCTGATTAAAATGCAGATTTCTGGGGGTGCCTGGGTGGCTCAGTCAGTTAAGCGTCCGACTTTGGCCCAGGCCATGATCTCACGGTTTGTGAGTTCAAGCCCCGCGTTGGGCTCCGTGCTGACAGCTCAGAGACTGGAGCCTGCTTCGGATTTTGTGTCTCCTCTCTCTCTGCCCCTCCCCAACTTGTGCTCTGTCTCTCTATGTCTCTCAAAAAATAAATAAATGTAAAAAAAAATTTTTTTTAATTAAAAAAATAAAATGCAGATTTCAGGGCCCCTCTCCAGATCTGCTGAGTCTGAAATCCTGGAGATCTGACAGAGGAGACTTCATTTGTATTAAGCTCCGCACCAGGAGCCATGGAAAATCTTGAGCAGGAGTCCTTTTAAGAGGGTTGATCTGATGCTGCCCAGGGTGGGGTGAACTGAAGAGGCTGGATCAGGTACTAGGAGGTGAGAACTGACTTGGGCAGCAGTGATGGTGGTGACAGGACCAGCCTGGGGGCAGAAGAAGAGGGAGGCAGAGACAGTTCTGAGTCTGCGTTTCTGGTTCAGAAGCCTCATTCATACTATTTTTACCTTTCCTATTTGGAAGCTCTGGCCTCCTGGGACCTGTAACTATCTGATGAGAAACTGTGTCTCCAGCCTACAGCTCCCTGGAGCCCAGATTCTGGTTTAACCAGCCTGTGCTGGGCCAGGTCTGCTTGGAATCAGAATGCCTTCAGCCAGGGACTGAGGGTAAGATCTACTGTAGATCTTTTTTTTTTTTTTTTAAATGTTTATTTATTTATTTTTGAGAGAGAGAGGGAGGCCAGGAATCCCAAGCAGACCCCCCGCTCTTAGCACAGAGCCTGCCTGATGCAGGACTCCATCTCACGAACCGTGAGATCATGCATGACCTTAGCCTAAATCAAGAGTTGGACACTCAAACGGAATTTTTTGAGAAAATTTAACAATACACACTAAATGTAGAAACTTAGAAAAATAGAAAAACACAAAGCAGGAAAAAAAAATTCTGCACATAATCCTTTTATCCAGATATAACCACAATAAATATTTTGTGTCTGCTCTAGTGTGTGTGTGTGTGTGTGTGTGTGTGTGTGTGTGTGTGTGTGTGTTGGGGTAAGAGGTAAAAAAAATGGTATCATATTGGACAAACTGTTGTTATAATGAGCGATTTTTTATTTAGCTATATGGAGTGAACATTTGTCCATGCGAGGGAATAGTCTCCTTTGACTTGGTTTTTTTTCCTGACTTGATTTTTAATGGCTGTGTGGTAGTGCATTGAACAGATGTGGCTCATACCCTACTCTTGATGGTTGCCAGCTATGGGATCCCTCTGTCCATTTTTTGTTTTGTTTTGTTTCGTTTTGTTTTGTTTTTAGGGTAAGATGAGGATAACAGGCTTTGTGCATCATGTCATTGAACCCCCAGTTTCCCTATCGGGGAAACTGAGCAGCAAGCATGCGCGTAGTAAGCAATGAACTGTCAGCTGTTCTTACTGTTGGACATTTAGATTTCACTTTTAGGGCAAACTACACTGCAGTGGCCATTTTGGTACCTAGATCTTTGAGATCATCTCTGATCATTTGCTTGGAGGAATTACCTGTTGGATGTAGGTGCCCTCCTTGGTGCCCTCTGGCACACAGCTTCTTACCTACAGCTGTTACTAGGGGCACATCTGTTGGCCATCCCAGCATGTACTCAGTACACTGTCTTGTGAGAGCAGGGACTCTGTGTTGTGAGATGTGAACCTCAGTCTGGCAGAGAAGAAATGTTTGGTTAGTGAATAAATGGCAGAAAAGGGAACCAGAGAACTCGAGGGTTATGCCTGTGTCAGGAGATTGGCTCCTTTGACTCCACTCAGGATATTTTGGGACATGGGGCACTTTATGCCTGTGGTCTTCACATATTTTAAAGTAATTTAGTTTTTTCATTTGTTTATTTCACTGTATTAGTTAGCTATTGCTGCATAACAGATTACCCCAAAACTTAGCAACCTAACACAATAAATATCTCATACAGTTAGTTTCTCAGGGTCAAGAATTTGGGGGGCGCCTGGGTGGCTCAGTCAGTTAAGCATCTGACTCTTGATTTCAGCTCAGGTCATGGTCTCGCAGTTCGTGGGTTTGAGCCCCACATCGAGCTCTGCACTAACAGCACAACTTATTGGGATTCTCTCTCTCTTCTCTCTTTCTCTGCCCCTCCCCCTGCACTTGCTGTCTCTCCTTCAGAATGAATAAATGAATAAACTTTTAAAAAAGTTATTAAATAAAAGAATTTGGGAGTGCAGGTGCAGCTGGCTGACTCATTCGGAGGAGCAAGTGACTCTTGATCTCAGGGTTGTGAGTTCAAGCCCACACTGGGGGTATATAGCTTACTTAAAAAAAAAAAAAAGGAATCATATTTTAAAAAGAAAGAATTTGGGACTGGTTTAGCTGGGTAGTTCTGGCTCAGAGCTCCCACTAAGTGGCAGTCAAGCTATCTGCACTCATCTGAAGGCTTGACTGGACTGGAGGATCCACTTCTAAGCTTACTCACATGGCTGTCAGCAGAAGGTCTTAGTTCCTTACCACATGGGCCTCCGCGGGGGGTGTTGTTCACAATATGGCAGCTGGCTTCCCCCAGAGTAAGTGATCAGAGAAAGAGGCACCAGGATGGAAGGCATACTGTCTTACACCTGATTTTGGAAGTAAATACCATCTTGTCTATTCTCTTAGTGACACAGACCAATCCTGATAAGATTGGGAGTGAACAACACAAAGTGAACAACAACCGAGGCTGGCTGCCACATCTACAAATGTGTATTGAGCACCATTGACATGCCAGGCACTATGCTAAGCGCCTAGTAACCATGATTTAATCCTCATAGTAATCTTATAGAATCATATTATTACTCCCGTCAACCGGATGAGGCCCAGAGTGAGTAGTTTGCTGAAAGTTTCACAACCTAGAAGTGGCAGGGATGAGATTCAGATCTAGGTTGAATGATTAGAGTAAGGATTGGCACGGATAGTCTGTGTGACTTTGAGCAAGCTCTTGCCCTCTCTGTTCTTCAGTCCATCATCTACCTTAGACCAGCATTTCTCTGAGCATGGTCTGTGGACTACACATCAGAGCTGCCTTAGATCCTGGTCCTGGCCCAGACCTGCCAAGTTAGAAGTTGTTGTGGGTGGGGCCACCACTGCCGTATAGTGCCGGAGGTATAATGATTTATGCACCTTACCCCAGGGGGTGGAACACATAAATGAGGTCAGGATAAGAGAGGTGTATGGTTGCTACTAAGCACTGAGGGGTCTGAGAGAGACCCCTAACATAATGGGGCTCCTATCAGGGAAGACATCTGGATCTTCCTGGCACTTCTGTTGGAGTTGGGTTCTGAGTGGGTAGTCTGTGGGCCACCCCCACAGGCAGCTCTGATGCCATCGGCTCCAGACGGCAGGCATATGTGGCACTGGGACATTGCTGTGCTCCTAGTGGGCGTGCGATAAAGCTGTCCTCTGGCTGCTGTTGATTGTTTACCTGGGGTCTGGCGGTGCCATAATTAGAAGAAATGACAGGTGAGCTTGAGGGCAGCATGTGGTGAGCACAAGTCCTAGATAATTATTACAGTGCGCATCCCAGCCCTTGGCTACAGCCGAGCTGTTGGCTTATTTTAGCCTTGTGCCAAAGACAGCTCTGTACCTGAGACGCACACAACGAAAGAAACCAAGAATATCAATGAAGCACAAATGTCTGCCCCATGACAGCCTCACAGCAGAGCAGTGGGCTGGGAAGAGAAAGGGTTCGGGGCTCCACCAGACCCCAGGGGGATTGCTGGCTCTGTCTCTCCACGCCTTGGCTGTGGGGTGTCAGCACATGGCTTCACGGCGTCATGGTGAGGTCTCCCCAAGAGGGTGTGTGGGGGTCCTCAGCGCCACTGGCCCTCCCGTAGCACTCAGGTTGATGAGAAATTGTTATCGGTGTCTCTCCCAGTCTTGGCTCACAGAAAATTGGGAGTATTTCTGAATGTGTGTCCTCATCTGTGAAATGGACACCTTGATGTCATCTGTTGAGCATGAAATAAGAGAATGAAAGCCAAGTGCCTAGCATGCAGGAATGTGATGCTGTCTTCCCTCACCCCATCCCACCCCCATTCTCTTTTCTTCGCTCTGCCCACAGTGTCTCCACTAGTAGGTAATCTTTTCCTTGAGCCCAGAAGACTGAAGTCAGGCACCACAGGATGGCCAGGTGTGCTTTAAGTCAGCAGAGCAGGGCTCTCTGTTGGAGACAGAAGTCCTGCGGGGAGGGCAGTGGTGGCAGCGAGAGATCTGTTTTGGGGACCTAATGTGTCCTTTTTCTGTATCCCTCCTCGTCCTGGTCCCTAGATCCAAACTTGAGGAGAAGAGGGTCTGGGAACTGTAGGTGAACAGAGGGCGATAGGCCTCGGATTCTGCAGGCTGCTCCTTGGCTCATTCTGCAAGCAATTGTGTGTGCGAGGCCCTGTTCCGGGTGCTGGGGTGCAGCAGGACAGACCGAACTCTCTGCCCTCAGGGAGCCTGTATTCTAGTGGGGAGGCAGGCACACGTGACAGTAAGTCAGCATGTGAGGGGAGACGAGCTGCGGAAAACAGCAAGTTGTAAGGGGGGCGGAAGTACCTGCGGCTGCCACTTTGGCTGCAGTTTTCGATCTGGTGGTCAAGGTAGGCTCACCAGGAGAGCAAGGGAGTGAGCCACCTGGGTGGTCATAGTACCAGCAGTCACAGCCTCCATTCTTTGAGCACTAACTATATGGTAGGCATCCTTATATACTCCTGCCTTGGTCAATCCAGTGTAGCAATGGGGTCCCTATTTTATAGCTGACGATATATGCAGGAAGATGAAGTAACTTTCTAGAGGTCACCTAGCTGATCAGTGGCAGAGCTGGGATTCAAACCCACACCTGTGGGCTGTCCCACTAGCCTTGCCTGCTGCCCCTTGGCCATGAGGAGCCATCTTGTCACCTGGTGAAGCCCCCGGGAGCCAGCAGATGCTGTTGCAAACATGGACCTGGTCCCTGAGAGTGGGCCGGTGGCACAGCCTGTGGGGTAGAGCTGGACGGTTTTGTACTGCAGGCAGGGCCCTGCTCTCATGCTGCCGAGTGCGCCAGCCTCAGAGGATGAGGATGAATCACGGCGGAGAGGGCCAGCTTAGTCAGCACCCCATGCTGGTGTCTGGGCGCCATCAGAGGTGTCCAGCTGTCTCCACCCCCCTTTCCTGACCTCCCACTCGGGGCTGCCAAGTGTGGTGGTGCAGGCTGTGCCTTGTGCAAGGACACCTGGCTGAGCGGTGAGTCGGAGTGAAATACGCTCTGTTTGCCAAGTTGCCAAACACGCTCTGGCAGGGCACTGTATCTGTTTAGAGGATTCTGTACCTGCACCTTTTCGAGGTGTTCCAAGGCACTAAAGAGGGACGCAGTTGGGTCAGGAGCTCCAGAAGTTCACACCTGGCTGATGCCTGGGCGAGGTCATCTTGCTGAAGCCCAGCTCCTGCCCAGGAACAGGGCCTCTGCCTCCATGGGGACAGGCTTGTTAGGTAGGTGGGAAGCACTGGCTCCCCTGGAGCTGGTGGTCTGCCTCTAGGTGTCTAGATGTCTCCAGACATCCAGGTTTAAATCCAGGTGCCACTGCTTTCTAATTCTGTGAATTCTGTCACCTAGCAGAGCTGGGACTAGAGTGCAGGATCCACTGACCCGTGCTGGACAGCCAAGCACTTCCTCTGTGCCAGATGCAGGGTGGGCAGGGGAAGGAAGGCATGGGTGGACAGCACTGCCTCTGTGGCTCTCCTCCATGATTTGTGCATGTGGGAGAGAAGGGGAAATGTGAACACACACACACATACCCACAGAAACAGTCCACTCCTGAGGGGCTCATCATTAGACTTCAGGGAGGCTTTCCTAGCAGGTGCAAGTACGGGCACTGTGAGACCTGTTCTGCCTTTCCCGAAAGTGTGACCTGGGGCACCCCACAGCACCTCTCTGAGCCTCAATTGTCTCTTTCACAAATGCGATTATAATACATACCATTTAGACTTTGAAGGGGCCATATGGTCCCAGGGATACAGTGAATGATTAATAAAGGAGAGCTGTCAGTAGTATGATTTTATGGGGAGGAGACTTTTCTAAGTGATTAGGAGCGTGGGCTCTAGATCCATCCCACCTGGATTCTAAACCCAGCTTGGGGTTACTGGGTGGCTCAGCTGATTAAGCGTCCGACTCTTGGTTTTAGCTCAGGTCATGATCTCATGGTTTCGTGAGTTCGAGCCCCGTGTCAGGCTCCACTGACAATGTAGAGCCTGTTCGGGATTCTCTCTCTGCCCCTCCCTCACTTGTGTGCCTGTCTGTCAAAATAAATAAATAAACTTTAAAAAATAAATAAACCCAGCTTGGCTGCTTTCCAGTATTGTGACCTTGGCTAGGTCACTTCACTTCTTGGAGCCTCAGTGCCATCATCTGAAAAAGTGTAATGGGTCCTACCTCACAGTTTGTCCTGTGCACTAAATGAGATGATGCATTATAAAGCTTTCAGCCTAGTGCCAGCCCGTGGTAGGTGCTCAATAAATCAGATAGTAGGTAACTTTTATTGAGCACTTGCTCAATGCTGGACATTATTAGTGTCATTTGTATTTCTATTACTCTTTTATTAACAATTCATTTGCATTAGCAAACGTCTGTGTCCTGCTCCCAGCAATCAGCTAAACTGTCAGACCCCTGCCTCACATTCCTGCAGTGAAAGTAGAGGCCTAGAGAGGTCCAAGGTCACACGACTGGCTTCTCAGTGCCCTGCGTGATTTTGTCCAGCTAAGTCTGCCGCAGAGCCACCGTTCCATCTCAGTTTCCCGGAGGGACACCCTCCCCACCCCATTACTCTCCAGAGCCAACAGCTCCTCAGAGCTTCAAGCTTCGTGAATGGCTTGGTTAAGCACTCGGCCGTTAAACGTTCATCTCTTACAATTTCAATCCAATTCCTATAAGTTTATTGGCAAGACGGGGTGTATTAGAGCTGCCAAATTTAATATATCAAGTCCGTGTGTCTGGGATGCGGTTTCTCAGCTGTAATAGGAGAAGAGAGGTTTTATACGTTTTCATTTTGAATGACTGTCTGTTCCTGATCCCATTACAGCCCTTGACTTAATGGCTGCTGTCCCTGTCAGCCGCAGGAACAGCCTTCTCCATCGACCCACCTGGCTGCCTGGACAGTCCAGGGTCTTGTTTGTCTCTGTCTCTCTCCCTCTTCTCTTCTTCCCAAGATACATGCCCCCAATCCATCTGCCCTGTGGTCAGGTCCCAGCTGTATCTTTAATTTGCCAAGTCCTGGGAGTTGGCTGTGGGCTGCTTGGGGAAGTCACTCTCCTTCTTCCTCTGGCACTCAGGAACCTGCTCTGGGAAATGAGAAATCTGACTATAGGGCCTGAAGGGCAAGGGGCTGGTCTGGGCTCAGCCTTTGTGATCCCACTTGACAGCCCAGAGTGGACCCATTCATCCTCTGGTCTTTCGGCAGCAAACTGGGGGACCCAAGGGCTGGCCCTGACACTCCATAGATTTGCCTCCTGCCTATGGCTGTGGGTCTCCCAGGTCAGGTGTGGCAGCTGTGGTCACTATGGCTGAGGGGTCTTCAGTCTTAAGGTTGAAACATTCTCATGATTGACCTGCCCTCTGAGAGTTTAGCTAATCTCTTGGGAAGCTGTTTGCATTTCTGCCTGAGCTCTCTGGCTTCTGTAAGCTTTGAGCTGGCTGTGGAAGTGAGGATACCCAGCAGTGGGATTTTAGGGCACTTGGCTTCACCTTCTGCTCACCAGCTGTGTGACCTTGGACAGATCACTTCCTTTCTCTGAACCTCAGTTGTCCCATAAGGAATATGGGAATTAATCCACTTATTCCTCAACTATTGGTTGCCTACTGTGTACTGTGCACCACTTTGGGTACTGGGGCTCAGCAGTGAACAAAACAAAGATATCCCTGCCCGCCTGGATTTATATTTCTGTTGGGAGAAAAAGATAATAAACATACCAAGTAACTTATTACTTCAAAGGTGATAAAAATGAAGCAGGGAATGGGGAAAGCTAAGTAGAGTATTCTGCAATTTTAAATAAAGCTGTCACAGGAGATTACTGAGAAGACAGTATTAGAGTGAAGGTTGAAGAAATCAAGTGAGCAAGGAAGGAATCTGAGGAAGAGCATCCAGGCAGAGGGACCAGCAGGTGCAAATGCGAGAGGTGGCGGAGTGCCTGGAGTGTGGGAGGGGAGGAGCAGAGATGAGGCTGATGTGGCCAGATTGGAGGAGAGGGAAGAGAGGAAGTCAGAGTGGAGTAGGGGCAGGGGCAGTGGCCAGAGAGTATAAGGTGTGGTTCTCCCACACAGCTGCATATGAGAACTCCCTGGGGAGTTTTACAAACGTGCCTGATGCCTGGGTCTCCCCCTCTCCCCGCACTGAGGTTCCACTGTCCCTGGCCATCAGATTTCTTAAAAGATCCCTCTGAAATGAGGCCTTCTCAACCCGTAATCAGTAATCATTACAGTAATGATTGGCCTGTGTGGTTCCTCATGGACTGTCCTGGGGTTGAAAATGAGGGTTTGTGTATATAGAGCCTTCCTCACACTGGCCCTCAGGGAGTGCTGGTTTGGTGTGGTGCACTTTGGGCTTTAGTGTGTGGCATTTCCTCCACACTCCTGACTGAGTGCTTTGTGGCTTCCCAGGCAGTATCTGGCGGAGGTGGCCATGGGGAAGCATTACTTCTGTGACTACTGCAACCGCTCCTTCCAGGACAACCTCCACAACCGCAAGAAGCACCTGAATGGGCTACAGCACCTCAAGGCCAAGAAGGTCTGGTATGACATGTTTCGAGGTGAGTGGCAACTGACCGGGCAGCTGGGCCAATGGAGGCCAGCTCTCAGATCTTTCCTGTTGTCAGACAAGGAAGTACCATGTGCCAGTGACAGTCTCCACAGCCTAGGTTGGCTCTTTGAATGGCAAAAGAGAGGAGGTTGGGCCCTTAGGGGCAGATGGGCCCTCCAAGGGGCAGTCTGGAATGTGAGCTCCTTCCTCCAGTAATCTTGACTGAGGGCTCCAGTCTGCCAGCCTCTGGGGATACTGTGGCCAGGAAGGAGGCTGTTTCAAGGAGGTGATGTTTGAGCCAACGGCTGGAAAGATAGGGAAAAGCAGCCACAAAGCCACACCATTTTGGGCAGAGGGCATGCAGAAGCAGGTGGCCAAGAGCAAAGCACCAGGTGCTCTTGGTGCAGAGGAGAGGGGATATGGCTAAACACAGGGGGAGAGGAGGGTGGTAGGGACTGAGGCTGGTGACAGGGCAGGGACCAGATTGTGCCAGCCTGTGAAGGCCACAGTAGGAAGGGTGGTTTGTCCCTAGGGCAAAGGTGGAGGGCAGCCTTTGAAGGGCACCGGGCAGTGGCCAACATGACCAGACCTACAGTTGACAATGATGACTGTCTCCTGCGTGGGGTGCGGTAAATAGCTGTTGAATGACTGGCTGACTGGATGAATAATCGGCTGCCAGAGCCAGGGCTTTTCCGGGAAAGGCTTCTTAGAGCAGGTGCTACCAAAGCAAATGAGCTCAGGCCATAAGCACCTAGCACAGGGCCTGGCACCTTCGAGGTGCTCACTTCAGGGAAGCTGCTGCTGCTGCTGCTCTACTGTCATCAGAACAGACAGGGAGCTTGGCAGTGGGGTGGAGGTGGGCCAGGAGCTTCTAGAATGAGCTGGGGCAGGGCTGATGCTTCATTATTTGGGGAGCAGGATTCCCAGAGCAGAAGGAAGGAGATGAGTCTCAGCAGTTGAGAAGGGAGAAGTGGAGACAAGGTTTCCTGGTCTGAGACTCAGAATTTACAAGAAGGGAGTGAGCATTTATGGAGTGCCTGCTGCATGCCAGGTGCCATTTGTGGTTTGTCATTTGCTTTATCAGTAATCCTCTAAGGCAGATCTCCACCCTTCAAGTTAGGATCACCTGGAGACCTTGAATAAAAAAACGCTGGTCACCTGACCCCATCCTCAGAGGCAGGTTTGAGGTGGGTCCTTGGCACATTATTTTCAGATCTCTCAGACTCTCATTTCAGATGAGGAAGCTGAGGCTCAGAGGCTTGGGTGAGAGAGGGTGGCCAGGCTGCTCAGCAGGCCAGGCATGGCTGAGGTCGCAAGGGGCTGGGAGTGGGGGCGGAGGGGAAATCAGCGCCAGAGGTGTCTCCTGGGTGCCTGGGTGGCCTCTGACTCTGGTGTTAGGCAAAGGCTCCCTGTGCTCCAAATCCAGTGGGGACTGCTATCTGGCATGGAGCCAGGCTTCAAGATTACCTTGATGTTTCCTCTTAGCCCCAGATTCTTAGCTGGGAACAGGTGGGACTTCGGGTCTAGGGCTGATTGGCAGAGGCTATTGTATTACATAAAGGAAAGATGAAAGAGTGGGTATCATAAGCCCCTTCGCAGGAGTCCTGTATTCCTAGTGTCCTCTCTCATCCCCAGGCACATTCAGTCCCTTGAACAGCTCTGCAAGGGAGGCTGCGGGGGGGAGTCGTCCCTACTTAAAGGTGTTGACTTCAAGATCCAGAGTGGTGGATTACTCACCCGGGGGTCCACAAGTTGGCCCATGAGCTCTTTCCACTTGAAGGGGCTTCCCCGGGGCTCCCACTTACCTGAGCAAACTGCACAGCACAGACTTCGGGGAGGCACATGACACCCCAGCCTGGGCTAGGACTCAACATCCACTTAGCTCCCAGCTCCATGGCCTTAGACAAGTCCCCTAATCCCCCAGAGGGGCTAACCATCCTTTTGCCATGCCAGGACAAATATGAGTCCTGGAGCTAAGCTGACTGGCTGTCAGTCCCAAGGTGTCACTCCCAGTGTGGCCCTAAAGCTGCCATGTGTAAAACGGCCCTAACAACAGTACCCACCTCCCAGGGATGTGACAGGGACTCAGTATATTTCATACATGACTGTGTGGCCTGGAAGGGTTCACTCAGTAGGAACAATGTTTATGGGACCACAAAAGGATTGGCCTCAGGCCCTTTATCTCCTGGACTCATCTATTCAGACAGTGCTCAGTGAACACTTAGCATGTTCTCTCCGAGGCAGGCTCTGAAGACTTCCAGGTTAATAAGATAGGACCCCTCTCCTAAGCAGCCTCACTCCCAGTTACAGCAGTGTGTTCTGGGCAGAACCCCTGTCTTGTGCAGGCCTCCATGCCCTGCCCGCCTCTCCCTCCAAGCTCCAGCCACCCTGGCCATTGCAGGTACTGTCCTGTCTGTGGGCATGTCTTTCCTGCTGTTGTCCTGCCCTCAGCCTAGCCCTTCCATCCCAGAACTCAACTCAGGCAGAGCGTCCTC
This sequence comes from Panthera onca, assembly GCF_046562875.1. NCBI lineage: Eukaryota > Metazoa > Chordata > Mammalia > Carnivora > Felidae > Panthera > Panthera onca. Next base: position 22,108,110 of record NC_138350.1, read on the forward strand.
AGGGATGCCCTCCCCACCCCCCAGGCAAGGTGAGGTCATTTGGCTGAATGCTGGCTGCTCCCGTTTATGTCCCCCACGGCTTAGTGTGACTGTTGAACTGGAAGGGAGGAGCAGGTCTGACTTACTGTCCACTAAATCCCCATCCTGGCATGGCGCCTGGCACACAGGACCAGCTCGGTAAATGTTTGTTAGATGAATATCTTAGTGAACGAGCAAACAAACACCAGGCACCAAGGTAGCTGTTAATTTTGGGAGATGAAGCAAGAAGGACCAAGGGGGTCAGATCACAAGGAGCCTTGAACGCTGGGTGGAGGAGTATGCCTTCTTTATGCGGGCCCTGAGCTGGGGTTCTCAGCCCTGGGTGCCCTTCAGAGTCACCAAGGAGCTTTTAACAATTTTCATGCTCTCCCCCTCAGATGAGTTAAAGCAGAACCTGACAAGGATGGGCCTCAGGATTATTTATTTTAAGAAGAACTTTATTTTTATTTTTTCAATGTTTTATTTATTTTTGAGAGAGTACAAGCAGGGGAGAGACCGAGAGAGGGGGACAGAGGATCCTAAGCAGGTTCTGTGCTGACAGCAGCACCCCCAACGTGGGGCTTGAATTCAAGAACTGCGAGATCATGACTTGAGTAGAAGTTAGACACTCCACTGACTGGGCCATGCAGGTGCCCCAGAGAAGAAACTTTTTTTTTAATGTTTATTTTTGAGAAAGAGAAAGAAAGAGAGAGAGAGAGAGAGAACACGAGCAGGGGAGGGGCAGAGAGAAAGGGGGAAGAGAATCTGAAGCAGACTCCATGCTGATAGCAGTGAGCCTGATGTGGGGCTCGAACTCACGAACCATGAGATCATGACCTGAAGCAAAGTTGGACACTCAACCAACTGAACCACCCAGGCGCCTCGGAAGAAACTTTTTAAAGATGTTTATTTATTTATTTTGAGAGAGAGGAAAAGAGACCATGTACTCAGGGGAGAGGCAGAGAGAGAGGGAAAGAGAGAATACCAGGCTCTGACAGTGCAGAGCCCTGTTGGGCTCGATCTCACAGACTGTAAGATCATGACCTACGCTGAAGTCAGGAGTTGGACTCTTTACCAACTGAGCCACCCATGTGCCCTGGGATCCATGTATTTTTAATGTTTATTTATTTTTGAGAGAGAGAGAGACAGACAGACAGACTGCGAGTAGGGGAGGGGCAGAGAGAGGGGGAGATGCAGAACCCGAAGCAGGCTTCAGGCTCTGAGCTGTCAGCACAGAGCCCAATGCCGGGCTTAAACCCACGAATGGCGAGATCATGACCTGAGCTGAAGTTGGACACTTAACCGACTGAGCCACCCAGGCACCCCAAGATCCACGTATTTTAAAAGCTGCCTGATGATTCTCCCATGTGGCTGGGGTCAAGAACCACCAACCAGAGGCTGGGCAGCCTGGAACTTTTCTCCCACAGTGAGTCTCCCAGCCACGGCGCCTTGGCTAAGATGCAGGCTCAGACCCCCCACTCAGGCTCAGCTGGTCCTACCTCTGGGACATGGGGGCAGGACCAGGCAATGTTCACATCAGCTGGGTGAGCTGAGTCTGACAGGCCCAGTGCTGACAGATAGACACCCTCTATCCTGCTGGCCCCACCCAGACCATTCTGCCAGGCCACCCCTGGAGTGAGTCCTTTGATAACCAACTCCTGACCCCAGAGGCCCACCCCTACCAGCTGCCTTGCCCTCAGGAAGAGGAAGGGAGAAGCTCCTATCAGAGTTGGCCCTTACCCAGCCACCAGGAGATCACATGGGAAAGGGCAGGGGCCTTAGAGTCACATGCCAGGGTTAAACCGGGCACTGCCACTTCCTGACTGTGTGCCCTTTCCCCTGTTTGAACTTCAGTTTTTCCCTCTGCAAAATGGGGATGGTAGCAGTATGCAGTGAGTTTGTGAGGCGGACATGAAAGAAGAACTGCCACCGTTTGTTGAGCGTCCATGACAGAGGTTCTGAGCCCTGGCTGCATGTTAGTGTCACCTGGGGAGTGTGATGCCGAAGCCACTTCCAGCCCCACATTCCTGGCAATTCTAATGTGCCATGAGGGTTGGGAATCATCGGCCACCTCTGCCAAGTGCTCTGCATCCATTACTTTATTCAATTTTCACAGCAGCCCTACAGGGGAGAATTTTCCTCCCATTTTGCATATGAGGAAACAGAGACTTGGGGAGATTAAGCAGCTTGCCTCTGGACTCTGAAACCCATTGGTCTTTCCTTTACTCCAGCAGCCTCTAGAAAAGGGACCAACAGGGAAAGTGCCCAGCCCAGGCCTCCAGGGCAACATCAGGGCCTCTGAGTCAGGGCATCTTCCTGTCTTACAGATTTTGACCGATTGGTTCCTTACCTACAAAGAAGCACACGAAACTTAAACCATAAATATATGATAAAAAAGGGGGAAAAGTTGGAGGAAACCAGGGTTAAGGTTCATATCCAGAAAGATTGCTGTGAAGTCCCTTTGAGGCCGGCACCTGGTCTGGCTCTGAGAGCCCGCAGGTCTCAGGTATAACAAGGGAGCAGAGAGTGACCTGCTGCAGCGTGGCTGTGGAGGGATGCCTGAGCCCCGGGGCTTACTGGTGGGCTACCTGGACACCAGGAGTTTTTTTAGTTTTAATACTATTATTGTAGATTCACAGGAAGTTACAAAGACAGTATGGACAGTGTAGGGTACCAGGATTTTAATAAACTAAACTAAACTGCCCAGGTGATTCCATTGTTTGGTCAAAGCCAGAACCTCAGACCTAAAACTTGGTTCTTGCCTTTGGCTGGGTCTGGGAGGGGTTGAGGTCACCTGAAGCTCAGATGCTTCTGCCCAGCATCCCCACCTGTGGTCATCCCCAACTGTGGTTGTCTCTTTCTACACTTCTCTGTGGATGGGAACTGTTTCCTTTTCTGATCTCGGTGCCTCTGTGCAACTGAAGTCTGAACCCGGCTCCTCTCTCCTCGCAGATGCAGCTGCCATCTTACTAGATGAACAGAACAAGCGGCCGTGTAGGAAGTTTCTGCTGACAGGTAAAGTGTTCTACTCAGTTCAGGTCCCTCCAGGGACCAGCATTTCCTGTCTGGCCTGCTTGGACCTCTGTGGAGCCTCTCCCCTTCCCCAGCCACTATCCTAAACCCATTTTGTGGTCTCAGTGCATCAGCCAGCTGGTCAGTTGAGACCTTCCCAGGGGTTGTGCCTTAGGACTTCCAGGGCCTAGTCTTCAGCACTTCAGACATAGAATGTGATTTTATCGGCCCACTCGGAAAAAGCAAGTGCTGGGAGATTGCGAGTAAATCTAGGAGACACTGATGGGTGTGATTGATTGGCTGATTAAGTTAGTCTGGGAGTCCAACCTCCTGCTCCCTCCCTCCCTCCCAGCAGGCAGGCCTGGAGACAGATGGTAACAGGTCTGAGGAGAAGGTTCAGAATTAGAACCAAGGGTGCTAAGTGTTGATTTGACTGCTAATAAAGATACATATAGTTCAAAGAGATCAAACAAACAAACAAAAAAAGCCCTCAGTAAACAAAGGAACCAAGTGCAAATGAAAATAAAGGTAGGAAAAATAAGACAGAGCCCAGAGAATGATTAGTTTCCTCCGTGCTTGCTTTGAGTTTCTGTATATTTTCTGAGGATTTGGCCCTGAGCTTCCTAGCAGCCAAGGCAAGGAGGGGAACCATGGTGATTAACATGGTATGTAGCACTGGGGAGAGGTACTGCTGTCAGCCTAAGGAAGCCAGGTGTATGGCCACGCTCCCCTCAGGAGACAGTGCGACCCCTAGGATGGTCACTAGGCCTGCAGATCAAGGCCTTCCCCCACAGACTTCACCTTGACGTGAAAATGCCACTGGTAGGTTATGCTGGCTTAAGAGACCTCCAGTCTCCTGTTATTTTGAGACATATTTTGGTCTGCCGGTTAAGATTTGGAAAGCCACACTGGGCTTTGGTACCTCCTTGGCAAAGCTACCATTAAAGCCTTTCTGGCGAGCAGTCCAGCCGCTCCTGCAAGCCAGATGGGCAGGTGGGCACCAAGCAGAGGGCACAGCGTGTACAGTGGCCTGGATTGGGGAAAGAAAGCATGACTCTTTCAGAGGCCCACCCATGGTTTGTTGAGGCTGGGGAACAGAGGCTCGGGGCCAGGGCAGTGGTGACAGTAGAAAGCCTGCAGAGGCTTGTGCAGCCCAATCACAGAAGGCTTCAGGATTTGATTCCCAACAGGCTTGTTCTGGCTGCTTGTGTGGGCGGGGCCAAAGAGATTCCAAGTTTTTCTCTGGAGGTGGAGTTGCTACTCTATAGACTCTAAAGCCTCACACCTAAAACTCTGATGGCCCCTCAGCCCTTGGAGGGAGCTCTTCCAAGCCATGAGTAACTCTGTCTTCCCTGTCTTCTGTTGCAGGCCAGTGTGACTTTGGCTCCAACTGCAGATTTTCCCACATGTCAGAGAGAGATCTGCAAGAGCTGAGTATCCAGGTGGAGGGTGTGTTTTGGCGGGGTCCCTGGGTTTGGGGTGGGGGGCAGTCTGCTGGGGGGATGCCAGATCTGAGGCCCAGGAAGCTGCCCAGTGTCTGCCCACCTCCTCCTCTTTTGTGGACACCTTGTGGGATAAGCTGAGAGCTGCCTAGGTGATGGGGTGGAGGTCAGAAACTGCCTCCAAACCGCCCCAGGCATGAGTGGAAAAAGAACAGGGGAACTCCCATTTGTGTTCCTGCTGGGTCTAAAGTGACATATGGGGCTTCCTGTCCTGGAGCCCTGACGGGGTGCCTCAGCCTCATCTGGACCCTGCTGGGTGCTCATTTGTGTGTATCATCCCCCCTTCCTTCCATCAGGCAGCACCTGTCTCCAGCCCTTACTCTGCACCAGGCAGATCCCCTACCTTATCCTGGGGACAAAGGGATAAAGACGACACCTTCCCCACCCTCAGAATTCTCAGGCCCGATGGCTCCAGGGAAGAACAAGTGTAGCTTCCCGTGGAAATTGCCGCGTCTGTCTTTGGGAAATTCACTTGTCACTTCTCCAGTTAGAGAACAAGGACATTTCCACTGAGATGGTCTATTTCGATCTTCTGATGAAGCCCCCACTGAACAGATAGAGAAACTGAAGCTAGCGTAGGGCAGAAGGCCCTCACGTGAGCCCCCAGCAGGTTAGAGGCCAACTCTAGTCTCCTTGAGTGCTGCTGCTCACTCTTCCCTCTGTCCAGGAAGCTTCAGGGCAGCCAGTGAGTGTCCGAGGCAGCCTGGCCTTTGCCCTCGTCCCCAGTGGGACTCCACTCCCCTCTGACCAGTCATACTCTGTGGGCCCTGCCCTGGGGAGCTGATGGTACCGTGGCCACAGCCCTGGCACAAACACAGGGTTTCCAAGAGCTTTCCCAGGGCAGAAGTGAGGCCCCATCGGCCTCGCCAGCGAGTCCTGGCAGTGGTGGTATCTCCAGCTCTTCACTGGCCTAGGCTCTCGGGGAACAGTTGGCCCGTGGCAAGGAGAGCATAGGCCAGTGGGCCTGGAGCTGGAGACGATGCCTGGTAGAGACCCGGATGGGAGAAGCCCCAGGGGGCTGGGAACAGACGAGTGCCCTGTGACCTTGGCACATGGCTAACCCTCTTGGAGGCAGTGTCCTGACCTTTTAAATGTGTCTAGGTGTAGAGGCGAAGTGAGATGAAGCGTGTGCGGTGCTAGTCCAGGCCTTGGGCCCCCTCGTTGGTCCATGAGTAGGATTGTTTTCCTCCAGCGCCCAGCCTCATCCCAAGTCCTCCCAGAGACCCTGACCCTTCTCACACCCAGCTTGTTTGAACCACTGGCTCAATTTTAATTCAGTGAGCAAAGGTTCTTACAGGACATTTTATGAAAAGAAAAACCAGGAAAACTGAGGCGCCTTCCCCTGCCCAGGGTCAGAGAGACCCCCAAGGGGCAGAGCCAAGATTCAAACCCAGCTTTGCCCTGTTCTGCAGCCCATGTTGCCTCCCTGATCCCGGGTTTGGGCCCCTTCTGAGGACAGGCTCTCTACCTACTTTATCCTGTGTCCAGCTGCAAAAAGCTTGGGAGGCAGCCCGTGTTTTATCTCCACTTGATGAGGAAGCAGAGTGAGGCCCAGAGGAGCAAGCCTAGGAAGGTGGCAGCATGGTGGGGACGGCGCAGCCTGTGCTGCACTCCTCAGGAGGTTCTGACTGCTTTGTGGGAGGGTGGGGTTCAGGAGGGGGTGGAGTGCCCCTCACTTGCCTCTCTCTCCCTATCCCCACAGAAGAGAGGCGGGCCAGGGAGTGGCCACTAGATGTCGTCGAGCTCCCTGAGGGCCATCTGGAAGACTGGTTGGAAAAGAGAGCAAAGCGGTTGAGCTCAGCCCCAAGCAGCAGGTACAGGACCTGTGGGTCCCCTCCTCCTATCCCCTCTGGGAGAGTACCCTAGCCAGCCTGCCCTGACCAGCAGCTGAGCAGTCTCCATGAACTGTCCCAGTCCAGGGACCAGACATGGACGCCCCCAAAGAACTCCCCAAGGGAGGGGCCACACTGGGGCTTTTGGGGACTTGTTTAAAGGTTCTTGTCCCTCGACCTCATCCTCCTGCCTTAGTGGCTCCTCCCTTAATTGGTGTCTATGCTGGCTGGTGGGGAGGCAGGTGGCTAAGCCGACTTGACTCAACATCACCAAGTCCATTGCCAGAGGGAGGGGCCTGATTGTGGTTACTGAGGCCCCAGTATGCCAGTCACTGCGCTCTCTTCTCCAGGACCCCGGACCCTGCAGATAGGGAAGTGTGGCTCACAGGAGGGTGTGACTTGCCTAAAGGCACACAGCTGAGAGGCAGAGCTGGGAATGCATAGAGATGTGACTGGCTCACTGCCATTGCCTCACTGCCTCCTTGAGGAGGAGGCTGGGGTGGGTCGGCCCAGCTGCTGCCTGGGTCTGGCACTCAATATGTTCAGAAGTTGGTGGAGCACCCTGAGTCCGGGGCCCTCAGGTGTATGCTGTATGCTGTCCCAGGGCTCCTGGGCTCTCCTACCAGGTGTTGAAGGAGACAGAGGGGAGGAAGGGGGCTAACAGATGTGCTTGTGAGTTGCCTGTGACTTTGTAGTTTCCTGCACTGGGCTGCCTCATTTTGCCTATCTTGCAATGGGGCTTCAGACCCAATTGTCTCTGTGGTGTGGTCTCCTGCGACAGTGGCCTGGCCTGGGCTGAGGGAGCCTGGCTGGACAGTAGGGAGTGAGGCCTTCTCTCCAGGCTCCTCCAGGAGGTGGGGGCTAAGCTTCTTGTCTTCTCTGTGCCCCGATGAAAAGAACTTTTTGTTAAACTATTTTAAAATTAACTTATAGTTGTTTTTTAACTTTGTTTTAAATCTGTGTTGGTTTTGTCCCCCACCTTAAAACAACATAGTACAGACCTGACTAATTTGTTGGATGGAGTTTGATGTCCCTCCCTTCTGGTCCTGTCTGAGGTGGTTGTGATTTTGGTCAGGGGAGCACCCTGTTTGGGACTGGTCCGGGAATCCATGTCCTGAGCCCCAGGCTCCACCAGCCGATGTGTCAGAGTGCTGGGGCTGGTTGGAGGCACCCAGAGAGCTCCAAGGCCTTCTCCGCTCTTCTACTGCTTGGACCTGGCCACCCGTGGGTCTCAGCAATCTGCTCTGACTTGGTGGTCCTCTGTTGGGAGTGAGCACCAGAGGCCTGGGCACCTCCTGACATTTCCAAGGGCCCAAGGAGACCCAGTGCCTGGGCTGGCTTGAGCACAGGCATAGGATAGAGGTGGGTGCCCAGAAGTCCCTCCCTGGGGACAGATGTGTCCCAGTGCTATCCAGTGCAGGAGCCTGTGACCATGAGACTCAGAGGACTGGGGGTTGAGACGGAGAAACTGAGGCTGAATAACGGGCCTAGAGTCTCAGGTAGAGGTGGTGACCACATAATTGGGTGTGTTGGTGCTGTGGTGCACCTGGCCTTTGGCCCTGGGCATTTAGGGGGATTGGTGCCCCTAGTTTATGGCTGAGGAATCTCAACCTCTCCAGGAGCTTGTGACTGTCCTGGTCACATACCTGCTATCTCTCTCAACTGACACTTGAGAGAGAACTTAGGCCTCTCTTGGTCTAGTACCTGGGCTACCTCTGTCACCATGTTTATGGCTGGCCGAGGGGCCCTGTCAGCTGGAGGTTTGGAGTGGTAGTGGCAGTAGCCAGCTGCTGGGATGGCAGTAGTGATTTCTGGAACAGAGCCTCCAACTAGGGACCACCCAAGACTCTATGGAGTCTCAACCTTGTCCCTTGTGCCCCTCACCCTCTGGCCACGCAACCTGGCCCCATCCAGAGGACCTGCTTTTCCCGGCCACCACTTGTTCTCTGTGCCTGTGTACCTTTCCACCTGCCTCCTGAGGGTTCAGAGCCAAAATGAATTGTTCTGGGCAGAGCAGGCCTGTCCGGCCTTGAGAAAAAGGTTGTTGGAAGGGAAGTGACCATTTATTATTACTTCTGCTATCACTGCTTCGGTCTTTGTAAGCCCTCTTCTGTAGTGTCTCATGAAAAATAATGCCCTTATCCCACAGCCCCTGGCTTTGGGGTCTGTTCCTCCACTCACAGCCCTCACCCTACAGGGTCAGGGGGGATGGATTCAAGCCCCTGGGCTGCCTTGTTCTGTTCTCTGAGTCTCTTACCCTGGAGGCAGCCCTGCAGAAAGTTCCCTCTGTGCCTTTCATCCAACCCAGCTTTCTTGACGGCCACAGCAGCCCATCCTGCCTTCCCACCTCTCCTCTGCTCATCCGCTCTATCCTCCACACAACAGCCCCAGCCAGTTTCTAAAACACTCCCTGACCCGGCCCCGACCCCCATCCCTGCACCTCAGAGATTCTGGACTCTGCAGCCCGGCTCAACAGACCCCGGGGAACTTCCCTGCCACCTCCCCAGCCCTTGGGGTCACCTTCTCACCTCTCCCATCTGGCCTCTGTCAGTCTCACTGGATGCTCGGCGGCTTCTTGGATGTGGTGGGATTTTCGTGCACCTTATAAATGCTATTTCATATGCCTGGAACTGCCTCCCCACTTCTGCCTGGCAAAGTCAGACTCATTCTTCAAGCTTTAGCTAAGACATCCCCCCTGACACGGCCCTGAGCTCACATTGTTGTCATTTGGGCTTGGCGCAAGCTCAGGACATGTTGACTGCATGTGAGCATTTGGGGGAGCAGGGTCCCTGGCCCCAAGGACTATTCCCTAGATGTGTTGTGGGCCCCTTGTGGAGACCAGTCTGATGGCTCCGCTTCTCTGGGTGTCTGTTTTCTCCCCTGAGGCACAGGGTGAAGATGGCTGCCTGGTCCACGTACGTGGGGCCACCCAGACTCGAGGGCCCCAACCCCACAGGCTGAGCAAAGCCTTTGAGGTAAACCAGGCCAACCCTCCTCGTAAGGGGGGTGGAGGCTCTGTGAGGCCCCAGCCTGGCACACTGTGCCATCCCCCTCAGCAGACTGACCCTGAGGGATCTGCCAAGAGCAGACAGCAGCAGGAGGGAGAGGCAGGCCTCAGACACACAGACTAATCCCCTGGCAAGGCCAGTGCTTGTCCCTGTTTTCCATTGTTGGCTCTTCAGATCGTGATTTTATCCCTCTTAATCTCCCTTTTTGCACCCCTCTCTGGGCTGACGCTACTGTTCGGCCCAGGTGCCTCCCTAAGACTCTTTTCTTCTGATCAGAACCATGGCTGGGGAAAAGCAAAAGACAGTTGCTCCTGTCCTTGTGCTGGGGGCAAACAGGCCACTAGAGAGGCCACGAGCAGTCTTGTGCACCTCAGTGTCGCTGTGTTGCAGGGCTGAAGGGGTGTGCCCCAAGGGCTCAGTGGCCCAAGGAATGTGTCTGTGTCTGAGCACACAAAAGGGGTACTCTTATCCTGGTGGGAGGCCTCAGCTGCCCAGGAATCTGCTCCATCTTCTAGAGAAGGGTCTGAGGTTCATGGGAAGGGGCTCTCCAGGATCACACCCTCCCCGCGGAGAATTGCAGTCACCTTAACCCTGTGGGAAGTCTGGGGTTGGCTGGCAGCTGGGCTCTCCCTTCTGACAACTGCGGAGCCTCCCCCACTCCCACCCTTCTCTGCGGCTGGTGGAGTTTATGAAGTCTCCCCAATGTCATAAATCATGCCGGGAGCTGCTTTCTGCGCTCTCCAGCAGGCAGCTAAGCAGGGGATTTCCCTGGCCTGAAGTCTTCAAGTCAGCTCTGTAAGGCGGGTCAGGCCCCGAGAGGGGCAGGCTGGGTGGCTGCAGTGAGGTAAACTCCCGGGGCTCCTGACCCCAGCCCCCACTCTGCCTTGGAGGCCTGAGCCCTCTCCAAACCTTTCAGAGGGCCCAGGACTTTCCCTTTCTGCAGAGGGCCGGCCACTGGCTCCGAGCCTGCTGGAGATGCCAGGGCATCACCTCCACTGAAAGCTGGGTCTGCAGATTGGGGGGCAGTGTCTGGAGCCCACGAATATGTTGCCCATTCGCCCCTAATCCCCTGATCCCAGACTCTGTCACTTGGGCGTGTGACTCTGTGTACTTCAGTTACCTCATCCATAAAATGGGGTTCACATGAGGATGCTTGAAGTTTCTCTAGATGTTGGTGTCTGGCCCAGAGTAGTGCCTAGTCAGTAAGAGCACCCAGCATTGCTCTTTGTCATCAGCAGACATTCACTGAGTGGCCTTCTGGGGCCAGGCCTGGCTCTGGGCACAGGGGGTGGGGGGAGGCAGATGGAGCCCAGCCCTACCCCTTGGTCTCTTCCATCTGAGAGCTCCAGTCCCACAGGGGAGACTTGAGCTCCCAGGTGAGTTCAAAGTGCTCCATAGCCCGAGAGGGGCAGTGCAGCCCTGGAGTAGCAGACGGAGTGGGAATTAAGTCCAGAAGCACTGGAATATGGGACAGTTGGTGGAGGGAAGCTGCCTCCCTTGGGACAGAGTGGCCCCCAGCTGAGCACCCAGGGTGGATGCTTCAGATAGGCCCTGGGTTCCCAGGTGGCCTCCAGGGTGGTGGGCCTTCAGGGGAAAGAGAGTGAGTAGCATGAGAAATGAGGCTTTTAAAAAAAAATTTTAGACAAGTATTTTTTTTCTGATTTCAAAGGCTTGCGTGCTTGTAAAACTTTTCTTGAAAAGTATAAAGAAGTAAAAAAATCACCCATAACTACACCACGCAGATAGAACCACTGTTAACATTTTGCTGTGTCTTCCAGGGTTTTTTTTTTTTATGCATTTATATATGTTATATATCTTTAAACAAAAATAGTATCATGCTATATACATTATTTTATAAGCTGCTTTTTCTCTCTACTCACACAGTACATCATGATACCTTTCCTTATCAGTGCATATAAGTCTGCCTTAAAGTTTATGCAGGCTGCATAGCATTCTCTGCTGTGGACGTGCATGTGTATTTAATCAATCCCCCACAGGTGGACACAGGTTATTTCCATTTCTTGTAGCTCAGTCTCTGCCCACAGCTCTGCTATTTCCTTGGGCTCCTTCCTAGAGGTGAGGTTGCTGGCTCAGAGGGTCTGCATGTTTTTGAGGCTCTGCCTTCCAGAAAGGTCATGCAAGCAGCTGACCTTTTCCATAGCTGGGGTCTTAAGGAGGGGGAGCTGAGGGAAGGCGCCCCAGCCTGGGCCTGGGCTGTGCCCCATTCTAATTCTCTGCCTTTCTCCTTCTGTCTAGGGCCGAGCCCATGAGAAACACCATCTTCCAGTACCCCATAGGCTGGCCACCAGTCCAGGAGCTGCCTCCATCCCTGCGGGCACCCCCACCCGGGGGGTGGCCCCTGCAGCCCAGCGTCCAGTGGGGCTGAGCCCCTCATCCTCATCTGACCCCCATCTGGTCAGCGTTTGTGTCAGTCACGAGAAAGATAAGGGCTCATACTGGGGACACCGAGGCCCGCTCCCGCTGCACGCTGTGGAGCCTCTGAAACCATTGGCTTGGCCTGGCTTGACTGAGGCCCCAGAGTCTCCCTACCAGGTACAGCCCTGGTCCTAGCTCTGCTCCAGGCAGCTCCACCCTCCCTCCCTCCCTCCCTCATGGGACATCTTGAGAAGATGGGTGAGAAAACTTCCTTCCGGATGTTTATAAAGAAAGTCTGTCACCATGGTGGTGTGGCTTCCTCCTTGCCCGGCGCCCTCAGCTCTGTGCCCTGGCCCCTGGTTGGAGGATGGGCAGGACTGGAGTAGGTGACGTCCTCTGCAGGGTGATGAGTGCTTGCTGCCCGTCTCCCTGGAGGGCCGGCAGAGGCTCAGCACAGCTGCACAGATGGTGCGCCAGTGTGGCTGTGATAAGTGGCTCCGGGTGTGGGAGAGGAGCTCGAGGACCCAGTCTGCTGTCCCTGTCCCCATGTCTGCCCGTGCTGAGCTGGTGCCCGAACGTGGGGCGTGGTGGGAGCTGTGTCTCTGGCCTAGATGGTGTAGAGACGTTGGGGGCCCCAGGTGGACAGGCCCCGGACTTGGAGTGGCCTGGCTGAGCTTCCTGGCACCGACAGTGCTGGGCTACACCAGCCCCTTAGCCCAGCATGACACAGGGCCCCTCCCAGGGCTTCTGCCCCAGAAGAGCCCCCTGCAACGGGAAGGTTGCACAGGCTGCTCAGGAGATTTGGAAACTCCCGGCCCCTGGTCTGCTTCCCTCCTCACTGCACTCCAGTTCTAGATTCTGTGCTGGGTGGTGATGGGCAATGTGGCCCTCAGGCCAGTAGGCCTCTGATGAGGGGGCTCAGAGGGTAGAGAGACTGCAGGGCCACCTCAGATGCCCCATCTTCCATGCGCTTCTGCCCTTCCTGAAAATCCCTGTTGAAGGGGGTCCTGAAGCCAAATCTGGGGGCCTCTGAGTCTCAGGGTCCTCCTCTCTGAAATGGGCAAATTCTTTGGCCCCAGTGGGTACATGGAGGAAGGCTGAGTTTGAGTCTAAGGAGGGTCAGAGAAAGGGACCCCACAGAAGGCCAGAGGCCTTCCCAGGCTTGGCCAGGGAATAGGGCCCAGGAGACCCCAGCCTCACCCCCTCTCCAAGAGGAAGCATTCTGCCCTCATCTCCACCCTGCCCACAGCCCTGGGCAAATGTCAGGGACCACAGTCGGGCTGGCTGTGTGACCCTGGGCACAGGGTGCTCCTTCCTGCCTAAGTGCCCACAGCAGCTACAGGACCCTGTACAAATTCCTCCTAAACTTCCCAGGAGCCCCTGGATGGTGGGAAGAGTGAGTGCTACATTCGGGCCAGGATGGGCAAGGTGGAGGCGGGGCTGGGGGCTGCCCTCAAGAGCCACCACCAGGCCCTCCACAGCCAGGCCACAGCTCCATGCAGGGCCCACAGGGTGGGTGGGGTGGGGTTGCCAAATGTCCAGGACCTGAAGTACACGCGGCGGTGGCCCAGGGAGCCGAGTGAGGGAGGGGACTGCAGGCGGTGGCGGGCGCAGAGGGGGCCCCATGCACCGCGTGCGCCTACTTCATGCCGCTGCGCAGCACCTGGTTGGCTGCGATGAGCATGACGCTAATGATGAAGGCGATGGCGAAGGCGCAGATCAGACTCTTGCGCACGCACGTCTGGCGGATCTGCTGGTTGGAGCAGGCTGTGGCCGCCCGCCAGGGAGCACCAGAGAGAGACAGACGGGGACAGCGAAGCATGGAATCAGGAGCCGCCTGCACTTCCGCACACAGGCTTGTCCCATGGGACGCGCAGGGACACAAGGCTTGGGGCTGGCAAGGAGGCCCCCAGCCACCCCCTGTCAACCCCTGGTTCCTCCTCCCCCTGCCCAAGCAGTTGGCCTGCCCATGGGGTACCAGGGGTCGGTCACTCACTCTCCACGTCCACGGGGCACTCCTCAGCTGTGCCCAGGTGGCTTTCCTCCTCCGTCATGATGATGTTCTCGATGTCCTTCATGGACAGGTGCTCACAGAAGGTGTCGTACAGCAGCCGCTTCAGCTCGTCCACGGTCAGCTTCTGCATGTCGCACTTGCAGAGGGAAGGAGACGCAGTGCTCTGGCCATTGCCACCACCACAGCTGCCACCCAGAACCTTGCAGCCACACAAGCCCAACAACAGACCTCCAGACTCTGGAGGACTGGAAACCACTCACTCTATTCCTTGAGTCCTCAACCATACCAGCCCCCCCGCCGCCCCCCCCCCCCCAAGGGAGCCCATGGCTCTCTGGGAGACAAGACATCCAGTGGATAGAAGCCTGGGATAGTCATTCCCCTTTACAGCGTGGCCCTGGCTATTCACTAGCCCCAGTACAGCCCTCCGCAGTGTGCACACCCTAGGTCCCAACCAGCCAGTGCATACCTTCCAGAAGACGGTGTCAAAGTCAGTGCCATGAAACTTCTCTGGGATCCCCGAGGTAGAAAGCTTGGGTCCCAGGAGAGTCACAAACTCCTCAAAGTCCACTTGGCCGTCGCCTAGGGCAAGCATAGGTTCAATCAGTGGGCCAGCTTACAACTGGGCTGGGTCCTGGGCCACCTCAGGCAGGTCCCACCTTCTCTGAGCCTTGAGTTATTTTCAGGGACACATAACATCTGCCAAGCTCTGGGCTGATGCTAAACTCACCAAATATGATGAGGCCCCACCTGGTAAAATGGAGATGGAGTGCAGCAGGTGGGCCCAAGTACATAGGAGACCCTCAGAGTTTACTCAGAAACCATGGCTTCCCAGCACCCTGCTTCCTTCCCCCGGCAGGTGTGGGGCCTGACATTCTCCCCACACAGCTCAGGGCACAATCTACCCAGACCACCACCTGCTCTCTAGGTGGATAGGAGGCAGGGCTGGAGGCCCACAGTGAGGACAGGGGGGATGAAAAGAGAGGACTGGACATTACTGGTCTTTTTTACTCGTTTTTCTTTAAAAAAATGCCAGGTGGCAAATGCAACTAAATGATTTTTTATTTGGGGTGAGGGGACCTGGGGTATTTAGTATACCCTTTCTACTTTCCTGTATTTCAAAAATCGCTCAGGGGGCACCTGGCCGGCTCAGTTGGTAGAGCATGAGACTCTTGTCTTAGGGTCATGAGTTCGAGCCCCACATTGGGTTCAGAGATCACTCAAATAAAACTTAAAAAAAAAAAAATCTTAAAAAAATTGTTCCGAATACAGAGCAAGAGAGGCAGAGCTTCTGACCTCCGTGCGTGGATATGATTGGGGCCGTCACACTCTGGCCTCTATTCTCTAGGCTGATAAATGGGTCCAGACCTGGCTGCATACTGCTATGGGCTTAGGGGGTGCCTGGGAGGGAGAGGCTCAAGGCCTCAGAGGCCCAGGTGAGGGGTGAGGAAACTGAGGCAGGGGGTGATGCTCACCGTCCATGTCCAGCCGCTGGATGATAACTTCCAGCTCCACCTCATTGGGCATGTAGCCCAGGGAGCGCATGGCTGTGCCCAGCTCCTGCTTGGAGATGAAGCCATTGCCATCGCGGTCAAAGACTTTGAAGGCCTCACGGATCTCTGTTGGGGGAGCAGAGCAGGTTGGGACCTCGTCTCTGTCCCCACACCCTCCCCCCTCCCAGGCCCCCAGGATCCCCAAACCCGCAGCCTGACCACGGCATTGAGAATCCACTATGGAGCCTGCAGGTCTGACTGATCAGAGACAAGTGGCAGGTGGTCCAGGAGTCCACCATAGCACTCCCTTCTGGAAGCTCAGGGCAAGCCAAGCTGGGCAGCAAAGCTGTGCCCAGGCCCGTGGCACTGACGAGAGAGGAGAGCGCCCTCAGGGTCTCAGCCTTCGCTTGTCAGGCTCCCACAGCCTCTCAGGGCGTGCTCACGACGACCCCGTGTGGCGGGTAGCATGAGTCCCACAGGGCGGGCTCCTGGGGCCTGGTAGTGGTGGCCTCTGTGAGCTGCCAAAGGCTTCCCTGCCCACCCCTCACTCCTTCCGTCCCCCACACCCCCTCATTCCCATCACATGGCTTCCTCCCTTGGGCTCAGCTTAGAAACTCCAGCCAACACTCCTTAATGGTGCCACGTGGGGCAGCCACCATCTCCGGCTCAGGACTGACAGGCCTGCCAACTCCGTGCAGACTGTCTCCCCAGCCCAAGGTTTGGGGGAAGGCAGACACTGGATAGAGGGGCCACAGCAAGCCCAGGCCTGCTCAGATGTGAGGATTGTCCCTTGCATTGTACAGAAAGGGAGACTGAGGCCGGAGGACCTGGGTGACTCAGGGGTGGAGAGCAATGCCCCACCCGAGTGACCTCGGGTCAAACTCCGTCTCACCCACAGTAAAATGCCCAATAGTGATGTGGGTATGACAAGAGTTTTACCAAAGATGTCTAAGAACTGCTGAGGGGTCCTAACCTCTCTCTGCTCACCTTCATTGTTACTCGGCCCAGGAAGGGCCCTAAAGAGCATTTTCCTTTGGTGGGAGCAGTAATCTCACTCCTCCCACACCCTCTCCGCTCCAGCTCCCTTGTTCAGTTCACCTGCCAGCCTCTTGGCCTTTGCCTGAGCCTTCCCCTAAGACTTCAACAGGCACAATCCTGTCCCTGGGTGTAGGTGTGGGTGTACTTAGAAGCAGAGACAGATGAAAATGCTCCACGCTACAGACCCGTAAACTGAGGCATGGAGAGAGGCAAAACAGCCAGCCCAGGGTCAGTTTGGAGTTAAGGCTGTTTCTGGTGAGAGCAGAAGTTAGGTTGGCCTAGGCCTGGCCTTAAAGGTCTATGAGCCCCTAAAACTGTGGAATCCTGTGCCACGCAGTTATTCCCAGATCCCACTGGCCCCATTGAAGACTAGGGGCCATGGCAAGGTGGCCATGACCAAACTTTATCAGGTTCTTCCTACCTGGTGTCTGCACCCAAGGCCTGGAGGTTAGACCAGATGGCATGCAGGCCAAGACAAAGACAGCAGGCTACAGTTGAGATGTCTGGGCCCCCAGACCACCCATCCTAGGCTGGGCCTGAGAATCTGGTCGAACCAGGGGCCCCTAAGCCAGAAAGGAGCTGGGATGGGAAATGTGGGCCCAGCCCAGGGATTTCTATAAACCCCGGATTGGAACTCCAGGCCAATTCCCACCTAGGGTTTTCCTGGGCCACTGATGAGGTGGTAAGCTCCTTATCACCAGAGGTATATATGAGCGGACACCCAGAGTCATGGAGGCTGCTGAGGAACTCATATCGCTTGGGAGTCTCTAGGTAGAGATTAAGGCACTGGCCATGCAACCAGTTACACCCTCTGCCACTTTCACCGCCACACACACTTGGGTTTCTGGCCAGCACTGTTGCCCTCCTGACCAAGCCACAGGCTCTGTCCACCCCAGGTGTCCTGAACTCCAGCACTAGGAACCTGTTCAGCCTTGCTAAACACCAGCACTGCTCCACATCCAGGCCTTCGAACATGTGGCTCCTTTTGCCCGGAACTTCTTCTCTTCACCATGGTAAACTCAGACGCATCTCAGGTCCCCAGCATGGACTGCATCACCTCCTTGGTGTCCTCCCCGCCTCCACCACCAGCTGACTCTGGCTTTCTTCTGGGCTCCCACAGACCCTGTTCTTCCCTTGCACTGACCACACTGGATTGTGAATTACGAATGCCATGAGGGCAGGGGCCAGGTCGGTCTTGTTCACAGCTGGGTCCCCATTTCCTGCAACAGTCCCTGTCTGTCGAGCATAAACATCTGCTGACCTAGTGATTTAATGAATGAATGACTGATTTGGAGAACCTACCCATCTGGAGCACACAGAGAAAAGAGCTGAGCAGAAGTTCATGCACCACTTGGTGTGAAGCCATCATTCAGAGCCCATTTACTCCTAGTTTACAAACAATCCTGGTAGGAGTAAGCATTTGCTTTCTGCTCCCCAAGCAGGCAAGAAACATGAGGGAAGACTGAGAATGTTGCTTGTCACCTTGTCCAACCGCCAAGGACCCCACCCCTACCCACCCTACGGGCCACCACTGAAGAGTGGAATCAAGCTGAGGACAGGGTCGAGGGTGCCACCCCCAAGATTTCTGGGTCAGCTGGTTTTAGAAGGAGGAGCCCAGGGTCAAGCACCCCATTTTTCTGGGTCCTCAGTTTCCTCCTCTGTAGACGCCCATTTGGGAGATCACAAGGTGGGATGGCAAAACCCTCAACCCACGGTGGGGCTGCAGTGGGTGCTGGCCCCCTCCCCTGCCATGAGCTGGGGTCCAGGCTGTTCCTCCTACCCTGGCAGGGGCCGGGTATGGCCCCCAGAGCCCATGGCTGCTTCAGTCGGAGCCCCTGACCTTCCTCTGAGAGCTCTGAGGAAACTCACTGAGCTGGACAGGAGACAGTGAACGACAGGTGAATCTTGGGTTATGTGGGCAGGTGACAGACCCTGAGGCATCCCCACAGGTCCCAAGAGGCACCAGCACTCTGTCGGGAAGCTGGAGTCCAGAAAGGGGGCGCACACGCTGGAGGTCACTCGCAGAGCAGGGGCAGTGTCTGTCCTCTGCAGCAGCTGCCATTCTCCGCGGCATTGGCCCCACGCCCCACCACTCTGGCGTCCCTGAGTTTCCAGTATGCGCAGAGGCGGCTGCTGGACTTGCAGGGAAGAGGGGCAGGATAGGGGACTCCCCCACCCTCCATACTCTGAATGCCCTATTTGGCCACTGTCGATGCAGGCTCCACTGTCTGAATGAGCAGGCCAAGTGCCAACCTCAGAACTCTGCCCTGGTGGCTGCCTGCCTGTCTGTCTGTCTGTCTCCTTTCTCTTCTCTCTGGCCAGAAAGGGCTGGGCCACGGCCTGCAGCCACCTCACTCCTACCCTCAGGTGCTCAAGTCCGTTGATGCCACTGGGGCCAGCCTCTGTGCTCCTGCAGACCCTGGAGGGCTTTGCTGGGTGTGTATGTCATGGCCGGGATGGTGGTGGAGCGGGATGAAGGGAAAATCTGGAAAGCCTGTGCCTCTTCTCAGGGTCAGACAGGCTGCAGGCCAGTTTGGCCCAGCCACATCTACTCTGCCAACTTCCACCCATGGCTCCCCAGGGTCACAGGCCCCCAGACGCCTTTGTCAGACCTTCAAGGACTCTTCTACCCAGACTTTCCCCAGATCCTGCCTTCCGGACCTGTCCTACTGCACACCACGGGTCCCTGACTCCAGACCTTTCACCCCTCTCTCTACACTCCAGTCTCTGACCCATGCAGGATTCTCCCCACCCCACCCCCCGCCCCCTCCTTGGCCTCCCCTGCTGCTGCATCTGAACCCGTGAGCCCGCCGCTGCGTGCCAGGTCCCTTGATGAACACCTCCATTTCATCCTCTGTCACCGGCAGCCCAAGGGAGTGGCAATGCCAAGCCCCTTTTACAGATGGAGAAAATGAGGCAAGAAAGGCAAGTGATTGTCCAAGGTCACTCCATGAGTTGATGGTGTAGAGATCTGAACCCAGTGCTGCCCGGCTGGGAAGCCCTCATCTACACCCTGTGCTCTCCACCTCCCTTACTGGTCCCTCTCCCCCTCAGATTAACCGCCCCCTGGATTTCTGCGGCAGGCACATAATGTCTGCAGCATTTCATCCCAAGCTGCTGGGCTCCCTCTTCTCTGCACATGTGGATCCTCCACCGGTGGGTGTCCTCCCAGCAAAGGGCCTGGGTCTTATCCAGACGGCCTTGGGGCAGGAGCACTAATGCAGGACACTGGCAGGGGGGGTGTCACCTTTTCCATCTAGCCCTGGCATTCAAGGACCACTGGGGCCTACAGAGACTTGGTCCCTCAAGAGGGCTTTTGGGTCCCTACAGCCAAGACAGAGGTCAGTCACGGAGGACTTTTTGCCCTCATCTACAGCTGCTCACAGGCTCGGAAGTAGGCTGGGGCCACCCAGGCATCTGCTTGTTCCACGACCTCCACTTGACCACCCCAAGGAGGGCCCTGCCCTTCAGATGCCCCCTGCCAGGATCCCTCTGCTCCTCAGGGCCCAGGAGAAGGGGACAGGAGAGAAGCAAGGAGTGCGTTTGGTGTTGCTGGTGACTAACACTGCTGGGTTCCTGCCAGTGTGTCTGCCAGGCGGCCCAAGAGGAGCCTGCGGCCTCCTTGCCCCTGCACTGCCCTCCCTATGCCCGCTCACCCCTGCAACCCAGCCTCTGCTTGGCTTCTTAGAGGGTCTGCACCCCAGGGCTGGGAGATCAAGAGAGGAGAGACCCCGTGAGACATGGTGGGGTGCTGGAAACAAGGGTAGGGAATGAGGTGGAAGCTGCCAGGATTTGGGGGGGACAATGTTGACCCCTGCCCAAGTGGCCAGCAGGAGGGTATGGAGGAAGACCCATGGAGGCAGACACTGGCAGAGGGTCGGGGTGGCTCAGGGCAGGAGGAGACAATGGTGGGGAAGTGACGGCCTCTGCCCAATCCCCTGCCCTCTTGGTCCTCATCATACCTCTTCCTTTTCCCAGGCCCTGGGCAGACAGGGAAGACACCTGGGCTTTGGGGTTCGAGGCTAGAGACCCAGCAGTATCACTCATCTATCTGTTCTGCTCACATCAGACACCAGACCCCATCTCCGTGGCTCTGACAGCCTCTGGTGGCTTTCAGGGGACTTGAGAGGAGCAGGTGGCTCATAGCCTATGGTGCAGTGTGGTTTTGGGGGGGTGGGGGTAGCTACCTTTTTCTCTTGATCTTCCCCTCACCCAGTCTGACTCCCTTGAGATCTACCCTCTCTAGGGCTTAGGAATGAGGGAGGACCTCTCTCCATGCCTTCCCCTGTGCTCCCATCATCATCCCTGACTGCACTGGTGTCTCAGATACACCCCCTTAAGCCCTGATGAACACCAGATCTCAGAGATCCCTGGACCCAAGATAACCAAAGGGAGGCCTGGCCTCTGGGTGATCTCAGCCCTTTACCCAACAGCAGACAAGTAGATCCTAGGGGTCCAGGACTCCCATCAGCCCAGAACCCCCACTCCACACCAAATAGGACCCTAGGAGGCCTGGGAGAAGGGAAGACTGAACACCTGCCCCCAGCCCAGGAGGGAAAGAGCTTACAGGCCCCAGGGGGCTCACTGCTCCCCCAGAATCTTTGGTCCAGGGATTCCAGCCCCTGACCTCTGCTCAGATCTGGCCTAGACCCTGCTTTTAAGGTCCCCCATTCATGTTGAGAGACAGAGAGACTCTGGGGGGCTAGATTTGGGTCCCAGCCTCTGCCTTTCCCTTCCAGGCTTGGTTATCAAGACCAAGCCGCCCAATCTGGCCACTTGTTGTCGCCACCACCTCCTGGGCCGCCCTCCCGGCGCTCTGGGCTGGGGGTCCCTGCAGGGCTGTGGGGAAGGGGCTAAGGCCGCAGGAGGAACTGGGGACAGCCCCGCAGGCGTTAAGAGCAGGGCAGTCGCCCTCTCCCCTTCTCCGGCTGCCCGAGCAGATTGGATTTTAAAAGCGACACGAGCGGAATGTCAATTCGAGCGCAGAGCCGCGGGCGGGCGCCGCGGAGGGGATCAGGATGCGGGTGCTCCGGCCGGGCCCGCGCGGGGGACACAGCTCGGACCCCCACCCAAACCGCCGCGTTGCCGCACCGTCACCGCGGACTGCGCGGCCCCGTGACCCCGCTGCGGGGCTCAGCAAGTTTCCGCAGCGCGGGGGACCGTGCGGACAGGGGCTGGGCCGCCCCTCAGCCTTGGCAACCCCCACCGCGGCACCCAGAGGTGTGAGTTGGTCCTGACTCCCCACGCAGCTGCTCGCTGGAGCGCCCACCTGGCAGCCGGCACCTGAGGACGCCCCCCCCACCCCCTGCGCCCCGAGTCCGCGCTTCACCTGGGCGCACAGGTAGGAGGGCGAGCGGGCGGGGGTCCCGGCGGGGCACTCACCCTCCAGTTCGTCCTCAGGGATGTCCACGGGGCGCTGCTCCGACAGCAGGTTGGGCACGGTGTAGATGCCCCGGTACATCAACGCCGCCGTCACCGGGTGGAACGGCATCTTGGAGGCTCCGCGCCCGCCCGCCCGCCGCAAACTTTGAGGTCGGGGCTCATGGGCCGGCGGCGGCCCCGGGGGCGGCTGGAGCGGGCGCGGCGCGCGGTTGCGGAGTGCGGCCCGGCGGCAGCAGCGGTGGCGAGGCGGGGGGCGCCCCTCCGGGGGCCTAGCGCCCCCGCGCCCCGGGCCACCGGTCCATGCCGCCCCCTCCCTCGTCCGGCTCCCGGCCGGGGCCCCGCAGGGGCGGCGGGGGCGGCGCCGTTCGGGCCTCTCCGCTCTGGTCGCCGAGCGCTGCTCCCGCCGCGCCCGCTCCTCGGTGCCCCGCGCACTCCGCGCTGCTCGCCGCCCGCTAGTCCGCTCGCCGGCGCGGCCGCCCGGCCCGCCGCTCCGGCTCTCGCCGCCTCCCGTGCTCGCTTGCTCGCTCGCTCTGTGCCGCGCTGGCTGCGCTCCCCGCCTCCCCCGCCCGCCCGCCGCCCGCCCCCTCTGCGCTCTCCACCCCCCCTCCCGCCCCTTCCCGCCGCCGGCCCCTGCGCGGTCGCCCCTAGCCCGCCGCTGCTCCTTCTCTCCTTAGCCCCAGGTTCCCCTTTCCCCCTGCGGAGGATCACTGTCCCTCGCCCAGAGTCCGCAGCTACCAAGACCAAGGTGGGGGTGGGGCCCTTCCTTCCTGCCCCTTGGCCCGCCCCCACCCCCCACGAACAGAACAGGGAACTGAGGACCAGAAGAGACCTGACAGAGAGGTGAGATGGGCCCCAGATGCCTGGGTCCTGGAGGAGAATCATACAGTATTGGTGTCAGGAGGGGCTCCAAGATGGGGAAACTGAGGCTGAGAAAGAAGGGCGTTGACCAAGGTCATAAGGCTCAGGCAGCAGGCAGAAGCTTGGGACGGATCTGGGACAAGCTACCTTGCCCTGTGGCTGAGACTTGGCAGCTGACCTTGCCCTCCACAATAGAGCCCCAGTCCTGGCTCCTTTCCAAGTCCCCACTACTCTGCCTGGGGAGCTGCCAAGGGTTTGTCTGTCTTATGCCTCTCCCCACCCCCAACCCAGGGCACTGAGGGACAGAGAGGTGGCTGGGTGCCTGTAGGGACTGGTGTGAGTTCACGTGGCTGGTTAGACTTAAGGTGTGTGCAAGGCTCACCCAGGCCCCAAGGCATGTGTGCGCAGCAGGGTGAGGCGTCAGGTGTTTGTGGGAGCAGTATGTGTGTGCTTATATCTGTTATCCAGGAGGTGTGTTCATGTGTTTTTGAGTCCACATGCAGATGGATACATGTTGGGAGTGTGTATGGAAATCTGTGTGTGCCAAGGTTGTGAGCTGGTGGGGGAGGGGAGGGCAGGAGCTTCTGAGCAGGAGCCCATGGGCGGGTTGGGGGTGGTGTACAGGCCCATGGGCTAGGAGTGGCATGGGCATGTGTGCACAGATGTGTGTGTGTGTGTGTGTGTGTGTGTGTATATATATATATATATATATATATATATATATATATATATATATAGGGGTTGACCTTCTGGACTCTCCATGGCCCCAGCTGCAGGACCAGCCCCTGGAGGCCTCATTGGAACCACCTTCAATCAGCCAACAGCCCCAGTGGGAAAGCTGATTGCCATAGCCCTGCCCTGCCCTGCCCTGCCCTTCCCAAGCTGATTACATTTTTCTGTTTGTTTCTGCTTTTGTAGTTGATTAATCACAGCCCTATCTTGGGGCCTGAGGAAAGGGGGCTCAGGGAGAGATGCCAGCCCTGGCCGAGCTGGGCTGGGCCAGGCCTGGGCCCCAGCACTTCTCAGGCACGGCTCTGGAGGGGGATCCCAACAGCGTCCACAACCTACAGAGGAACCAGGAAAGACCCCAGCTATTTGTCTCCCCAGCCTCTATGGATCAGCTGGGTGCCCATTAGAACTGTAGGCCGGAGGTGTGAGAGGCCCCAGAAAAGCACCACTCCAAAACCCTCCTCATCCACCTGTCTCCTGGTCGGACGGTCCACCATCGAGCTGAGTGTTTTGAGCTCCCTTGGGTCTTCCAATGCAGCAGAGGAGTGGGGAAGAAAGCACCCAGAACTCAGAGCCAGGCAGACCTGCGGCTCCTGCATCTACCACCTCCTCACTATCATAGGACCTTAGTCCCCTCTTGTAACCTCTTAAGGCCTTGGCTTTCCCTTTGGGAAGTGAGAGTGGCGATGCCACCTCCCAGGCAGTGGCGAGGATGAAGTGAAGTAACATATGAGTCTGCCAGTGCATCCCTGTACCTCTTGGGAGTTTCCTATTAGCATGAAAATTCCCCCAAGGAATATGAATTAATAATAATTATAGCTGCTATGTATTGATTGAGAGCATGAGCTATAGCAGCTCTCTCTTTCCGTGTTTACTGAGTGGCCAGGCTGCACCAGCCCAGGCCAACCAGTTCTAAATCAGGACCCCTGTGCCAAGGGAGACTGGGCCGGTGCTTGCTAAGGGGCTGATGGGAAGCCCAGCTCCCACTGGCGTCTGGAGAGGCTGCTACAGAGCATGTTTGCGCTCGCTTGACAGAGGGGTAGCTCCTGCTGCATCCCCTGTAGCTCCCAGCCTTGTTGCCCAGGCAGAGAATTTTCAAAGGACAAGGCAGAAACAATCTGCGAGTAAATTAAGCAAAAATCAAGTGAACGGGCCTACCTAATACAGCCAGGCCCTGTAGGTCCGTGCTGAGGGAGGGCACGGGTGTCCACGGAGACACAGGCCTCCCTCCAGTCTGTGGCCAAGGGATCAGGTTATACATCCTGTGACTGGGCTGTTCCCTGGAGCAGGCTCCCACCAGGTCAAAGGGACAGGACCCAATGGGGGTTGACAGCCTCAAGGTCACAGTACACCCCACTGCTTAGGCCATCCCTGGCACCCCTGTCCCTGGTGATTCAGGCCAGTCCCTGTCTATCTCCGGATGCAAAGCCATAGCCCACAGGGATGACTGTGGGCTTAGGGGACTTCCACGTGCCACCAGCTACACCTGCTCTCCCTTCTCTATCTGCCCATGGGTACCTGGGCTGTGCATATAACCTGCATGGCATCCCCCAAACCTCTGAAAGCAGTTTGGCCTTGCCCTCATTCATGGCTGAGGGCACCCCTGCTTAGGGAACTAAAGGGACCAGGTTGGGTCATGTATCATTGTGAGGCAGCACTGGGGTTGGGGTAAGGGTAAGGGCTTCAGGAGCCAAGCTCTGGGTCATTCTGGTCTTAGCCTTCTAGGCTCAGAGGAATGTTGCTTCCTCTGGGAACCATCGTAGACCTCTGCAGCCCCCTACCTTGGACCACTGGGCATCTCAGCCACTGGGCAGCCCCTGGGTGCTAGCTAGGTCCTGTAAGCAAGTGAGGCCAGAAGTTGGAACACGAGAGGGTGTTGCTTATACCTGGAGCTCACAGAGCAAGCACCAGAGAACTGAGCAGCATGGTTGAGGTGGCAGCTCACTGTCTGGCGAAGGGCAGTGGAGGGGGTGGGGGTGGTGCCTTTTTTGCAGAGGAAGGGCATGAAAGCAACTTGGAAAGTCTCAGACGTGGGGTGGGTGAGGCAGTGCCATGAGCTCTGCATGGATAACCCAGAGCCGGGCATGTGCCTTTGGGTGGCTACACTCTCTGAGCCTCGGCTTACTCACCTGTTAAATAGGAGCAGGTCTAGCCCCCAGAATGAACACTTAGATCCTGCATGTGAAGTGTTTGGTGCACAGAACATGGTATCTCTTACTATGAGTGAAGGGAACTCCAGGAGGAAAAGCCAGGGTAAGCAAAACTCAGAAGTGTGAGAGGACCATCTTCAGCTCTGGAGGGCAAGCTCTGAGTCTGTATCTCCTGGATCTAGTGCCTGGCGCAGGGCTGGGCTGGGCTTGGGAAATTGGCAGGGGCTGGATGAATGTCTGCTGGATGAATGAATGACAGGATGAATGAATGAATGAATGATCGCCCACCAACCCACCCACCCTTCGGCGTTGCAGCCCCGTCCTCTCCTCTGCACATCACAGGGGAGCAGATGGCGTGATTGCAGGGTGTGAATTATGTCTGTCGCTCCCCCATCTGGGGAAGGTAATGCCGCCATCACAGTACACTCCCTGGGGTGCCTTTGGGAGACTCAACTCGTGGGCCCCTCCGGAGAGGGGTCTCCACATCCACAGACTTTGCCCACTAGTCCTTAGCTCAGGGTGCTGGAGACACTGGGAGAGGTTAACCACCTGTGACTCTGGGAGAATCCACCAGGTGGCAGGGAGGAAGGGGAGAGAAGTGGAGACCACTCTGTCCAGAGGCTGGGTGCCTCCCTCCTGGAGACTGGAACCCTCTCATCTCAAAACCAGCAGGCTTGCCACCCTCCCTGGCTGGAAACCACTCCTTGGAGGCCAGCATTCTCTTGCCACCCACATTCAGCACCAGGGAGAGCTCCTGGCAGAGCCCAGGGTCCAGCCACGTAGGGTGCAGTTGTGGGGGGATGGAGAGCCCGGCAAGACAGTAAATGAACCCATAGTCCAGAAGAGGATATCAAAGTGGAGGGAGAGCAAGTGTCAAACTCAAGGTCAACTCAGGACCGCTAACCACAGCCCTGTACAAATTGGGGGGCGTGCGGGGGGAGGCAAGGAGGTGCTGAGGGGAAGGGAGTGTCCAGGGAGGGCAGAGGCTCTGGCCTCTGCTCCTTGGCTAGGGAACAATATTGTTCCAAGAATCCGCTGGGGACAGTGTCTGGAGGTGAATAAAATATTCATCGTCTAGGCAAACTCACACAGTCACTTGATGAATAATGGAATTTATAGACTTGCAGAGGCTGACCCAGCTGGGCCGGCATCTAGAGGCTCCTGTCTGCTCTAATCCTGCCCTGCCACGGGCACCCCCTCTAAACCTTCAGATGCCTAGCTCCTGCAAGTGACAGGGGCAGACAGGACAGAGCAGGAGACAGAGTCCAGCAGGGGGACACAGGGCAAAGGGGACAGGTCCTTGAATATATTGCTCCTTGAGAAGTGATTTGGTGATGGAAAAAGAGCACTGGACTCAGAATCCAGTGTGGCTGGGATGAATCCTACTACTGTTGTTAGTTCTATGTCCTGAGTATGTCAGTTATGCCTCAGTTTTCTCCCCTGTGAAATGGGGGTTGATGCAGCCATCACACGACCAAAGTTGCTGAGATGTGATGAGATGAAGAAAGTGACAGTGCTTGGTGCCTCTGTCCCTGGAACACACAGGTGGCCCTGTGCTGAAACATGTTGCTGAAAGGCTGGACCTTTAGAGCCTCTCTCTCTGGACCCCAGACTCCCCTGAGCCCAGGAGGGGTCTAGAAGGCAGAGAGAGGCATGGCCACAGAAGTAGAGAAGCTTCTAGTCCTCAGGGCAAGGTTTGATGTCAATAAGTGCAAAAACCCAGCCAAGGAGAGACAGACACGGGCACTCACCCAGGCCCTCCTACCCCAAAGAGTCTGCTCCCACTGGGCTGGGCATGAGCCTGGGCAAGGGTATTTTTAAAATGCTCCCAAGAGCTTCCAAGGTGTAGCCAGGATTAGAATCCCTATTCCAGGGGCAGAAGGCTGGTGGGGGAAACAGTCTGGGCAGGGGTAAGAGGAACATGGGGATATCCCACCCAGGAAATGACAGAGATCTCTGTCCCTTGTCCCCTTTGGGCCTTGGTCTCCCCTTCTGAGAAGTGGGAGCCTATGCCCAGCATATGACCAGGCTGCTGTCTGGGAGTGGGATCATGGGTACCTCTGGCCCAGCCCCTGCTCCAGTCCTACTTCCTGAGTGACAGCTGTGGCAGCTGGCAGGAGACAAGGCGCGAGCCAGCTCCTAATTGCTCTGGGCTCCCAGATCCCTGCCTCAGTCTGTTGCCTCTGATGAGACATTCGACTGACCTGCCCAGGGCGGCTGCTTCCCCCAGAAGAGGCCCTGTCTCTGGCTGGTCCGGGCATTATGCGGGTGGGGGGGAAGCTGCCTCTCCTTGCAAGGTCTTACCACATCTGGAGCAGGGTGAGGCTGGGACCCTGCAATCCCCCTTGGGCCTGCCTCCTCTTCTCTGCATCTCTGTGTGTAACATAAAGAGCTGTGTGTAATTTTCCATTTGAACAAGCAGCTGCACAGGTGCTGAGATACGCAGACCCCATGGCTGGGCTCTGTGGCCTCACCTGGCACACCCTGTCCCCTCCAGGGGGGACTCGGGCATGTTCGCTAGGGTCAGACCCAGGAGAATAACTGTGTGACCTCAGCCTAGTCGTTGGAACTTGGACACTTGGTGCAGCTGTTTCTGAAGGTGAATATGGACAGAGGAAGCCCAGGGTCAGGGTTCACCATCACTGTTCCCTCAGTGTTTCAGAGGGGTCCTCAAGATGCTGCAGACTGGCAGCCTTTAGCACAGCCCCTTGGGCTGAATTTTCAGATTCACAGCTGCCTTTCTGTCTCTGGTTGCCTGGACCCCTGCCACTGTCCCCTCCCCTGACTCCTGACCCTCTCATTCTGCAGAGGCACCTCCAGGGCAAGAAGTGGAGAACAGAGAACAGAACCTTCTGGCTCCCCGAGGGGTTTCTCAGACCCTGACACCTCCAGTTCTTTCTCAGGAGGATCAAGTTATTTACCTGGTTTCGGTGATCTAGCCCAACACTTATCCTTTCCCACATGTGAGCTGCTGCCTCCACCTGCTGTGACATGGCCTGAGAGCAGCTCCTATTTGCACACCCCTGGGGATGGGAATCTCACCCCCACCCCTGAGGCAGAGTCAACACTTGCCTATATTCCCTGGGCTCTGACTTTGTCCTCCAAGATCTCTCCTGTTCTGAGACAAGGCACTGAAGGCCCCCCAAAGGGGCCCCTGCATGTCACTTGGGAGATATACTGACCTGTGAGCAGCTCATCAGAGTGGCGCCCCTGCCCCTACAGTAGGGACATGGGTAAGAATGGCACTGCAAGCCTGTGGGCAGAGGAGCAGGCTCTGTGGTGGCAGAGAGGGGGCAAGCGAAGTGGGAGCCAGGTTCTCAGATGAACACCTCTGGCTCCGTGTCCCAGGGCTGCACAGATTAGCCCGTCACTGAGTGTCCAGGACATGAAATGGGTGAGTTTTGACGAGGGGACTTTGGGAGAGGCCCAGACTGGAGGCGCTGCCCAGGGAGTGGCCCCTCCTGCCCTGGCCACCACCAATCGGGGAGCCAGGCTATGATCCTTTGGAGTCCCTGATGTTGAGAGACAGGGCTGGGGCAGGGTACCAGGATGCCCCAGGGCGGTGGACGAAAGAATTCCTGCTGAGTCTCTGTCCTCCAAGGCTGAACTAAGTCTGCAGCCCCGCCTCCAGCTGGTCCCCCACCCTAAGGCCCGCTAATGGGCCTCTGAGGCCCACAGTGCCCTGGTCGTGTCGAGCCTAAGTGATGATAAAATCGACAGCAGTTTAATTGGTAATTTTAATCCTGGACAGAGCAGTAATGGCGTTACTAATTGGATCGTTAGAGATTTGTGCTTTATGGCTGTGTAATTAGAGGAGCTGTGGGGGGCCGGGGTGAACTGGGGGGCCATGTGGGGCCAGGGGCAGGGAGCAGCAGGCAGGGCCCTTCCCAGGCTGGGGCTGGGTCACCACCGGGACCTCCTTCTCACCTACTGCTCCTTCCAAGCAGGGCCCCCAGGGCAGTGGAGTGAGGGAGGTCACAGTTAGGGGTCTGTTTGTGCCCCTCCCAGAACTATCATGTTGGGAGGAGCAGGCCTTGGGGTCCATTACACAAAAAGACCCCAAATCTCATAGCCCAGCTCCCTACAGAATAGGGCACAGGGGTTCCCACAAGCCCAGCCCTTCCCTGCACCCTCATATACGCGTGCCCCTGTGCTCATGTGGGCTCACACCATTCTGTGCAGCCTTGCCCATGGGCTTACTATGGAGCCACAACGCCGTGGCCTTGCAGGATGGCCCCCAGGACTCTGGGTGACCACAAAGTGTCCCCATTTTAGAATAAGAAAGGGTCTTAGGTTCTCCCACTCTGCTCACTTCTCATATGGGGAAACTGAGGCCCAGAGAGGGTAGCGGACATCCTGTGTGTGTTCCATGCTAGTCTCATATGTTTATGTGAGGCTTACATCCCTGAACACCAATATTTGGTGGGTTTTCGTCACGCGTGAGACTGCCACTCTGCACCTGTGTGAGGGAGGCACGTGGGCCGGAACTCGGGCCCAGCCCCCACCCCTGGCACATGGGGCATGTGTTGTCAAGCGTGGAGGGGAGGCAGGGTGGAGGGTCCTTTGGATTGGATTCACTATGCCTGGCACTCAACAAATCTTTGCTGTATTAATAAAGCAAAAAAAGAAAAAGAAAAGAGAGGGAGGTCTGGAGGGAGGACAGAGAGATCATGGACCAAGGGCTTCCGTCACATGCCCTTCTCATTGGTCCCCTAGCCTACCACTGGTTGTTCTCTTAAACACAGGCCACAGTCCCCTCACAGCCCTGCAATGGCATCCACCTTATTCCAAGGGAGGGCCAAAGTCACGAGGGGCCCCAATACTTCCCTCCTCACCTCTCCGCCCCCACCTGCCCCCTGCTCACCTGGCGGTTCCTGGCAGAGTGTCGGGCACACTCCTACCTCAGACCTCTTGGCGCTGGCTGTGTTTGTCACGCGCTCCCGCTAGACATCTTCATCGCTCACTCCTTAAGCTCTTTACTCAAAAATCACCCTCCCAGTGGGTCTTCCCTGACCCCCCTAGCTTTAAAAATTATGTTTAAAA
Source organism: Panthera onca (assembly GCF_046562875.1). Lineage (NCBI taxonomy): Eukaryota > Metazoa > Chordata > Mammalia > Carnivora > Felidae > Panthera > Panthera onca. The sequence goes on from NC_138350.1 coordinate 22,138,562, forward strand.
ACACACATCAAAAGACAAATGGTGCCTGTTCTCCCACTGCCCTGCTTGTCCTGGCTTGAACATACCACAATGTAACACACATGGATTCTTCCTTCTTCCTCTCTCTCTCTCTTTCTTTCTTTCAAGTTTATTTATTTTGAGAGAGAGAGAGAAAAAACATGCAAGTGGGGGAGGGGCAGAGAGAGAGAGGAAAAAAGAGAGAGAGAATCCTAAGCCGGCTCCACATTGTCAGTGCAGAGACTGATGCGGAGCTTGAACTCACAGACTATGAGATCGTGAACTGAGCCGAAATCAAGAGTCAGATGCTCAACTGACTAAGCTACCCAGGCGTCCCTGGATTCTCCTTTCTTGCCGGTACTGGGTTTTGTTCACTGCTGCATCCCTAGTGTTGTGACATATAGTAGGTGCTCATATATAGCTGTTGAGTGAATGAATGAATGGGAGTGTCCCTACAGAGGCAGCCCTGGGAGGTGAGGGCGGGTTGTGGGAAGTGTGCAGGTTGAGGGGGCAGGAAGCAGATGCTGGGCGGGGACTGTGGCTGAGGCACCCCTACCTGTGAGCCCTTCCTTCTGGCTGACCTGGCTCCCACCTCCTGCAGCAGCTCAGTTAGGAGACAGTGCCTGGCGACCTATATCAGCAAATTAGACAGACGGGGGCCGGGGGGAAATGAAAGTGTCTTCCTGCCAAATGTCCACCTCAGTGCCCTCCACCTGATGGCCATCAACCCAACCTCCTCTCCCCTTCTGCCAGGTCATCCCGTGGCCTCTGACTGCCTCCTTCCTGGTCCCCCCACAAGAAGTGGCTGGCTACCTCTGGGCTACTCTCAGGGACTCTAAGGAGACCCCTCCTCTGCTGGCCCCATCTCCCTGTTCCCAAGCAGGAGACAGTGCCTGAAATGCCACTACCAGCACTGAGGTGGCTTGCACCTGGGCCCAGCACTGGGGTCCAGAGTTCTCGATAATGCCCTGCCCACCCGCCTGGGCCCACTGCCTTAGGCTTCGTCAGGTGATGTATGGCCCACTGGGCCTGCCAGGAAGTGACAGCAGATGGATGGGCAGTGCCGAAGGGTGGGCTCAGAGCCAGGAGCAGAGAGCAGAGAGGGGGGAGGTGCCTGGCTCCAGAGAAAGCCATTCCCGGAATGCCACCCTCCCTGACCGAGGGCAGGACGGGGAGTACCAGAGTAGTCTCAGACATGGCTCCCACACAATGGCCCTGAGTGTGAGGAAGTGGAGGGAGCTGGGGGGCTCTTGGCTCCTCAGGGCATCTCTCCAGGCCTCAACTTCCTCATCTGTAAAATGGCAATGATGCACCCACTGGGAGGTGGCAGGAAGGGTCAACTGAGAGAATGCACAGCAAGCAGAGTCCCCAGACTCAGGGGTGCTCGAATCACCAACCTTCAGCCTTGTTAGGCTTGGTGCTGGCCAGAGAGGGGTGGTCCCTAAAATTCTGCTTCCTTCTTCCTGTATCTCCCCACCTGACCCCCTCCCCCATCTTCCCTCTCCTGGCCTTTGGGAGAATCGCACATCCAGAGATCGACCGGCAAAATTCTGTTTGACCTCACTCCCATTTTCCAGAGGGGAAAACTGAGGTCTTGAGAGAAGAACCTGCTCAAGGTTAGTTAGGAGGACTTGTAAGACCCCTCGTGGTGATTGCTGAAAGAAGTGCCTTCCCCACTGTGGACCCGGGAGGGTGGGGAGTGGGGGACCCATGCAGCTGCCTAGCAGGGGGACAGTGCTGGGCACGGGGAAGGGGACTGGGGGACAGGGGTGCAATGCGGTTGCTTCGGCCAAGTCAGGATGCGCCAGACACCGCCATGGGCTCTGTCTGCGTCCAAGGAGACCAGGACACCAGGCGGGCGGACGGCATGTCCTTGCTGGCTGGTCCTGGAGGAGGGATGGGGAGTAGGGGGGAGGGTCATTCTGGGAACCGGGGCTGCCTGCAGGGCCAGGCGGCGTCTCCTGGCATCTGTTCACCTGCCCTGCTCCCCAGAGGAGCACGGACTTCACGTGGGTCTCCCAATGGCTATGGGCATGTGACGCAGATGTACACAGACAGGCCTGGTGGATGTGTGAGGGGGTGTGGGCGTGCACGGGTGCATGTGGGCATGTCAGACCTGGTGTGTGCACATGTGTGGAGGCTGATATGCACATGTAGAGGTCTTAACGCCTGGACCCCAAGAACCCAGGGCCAGGGCAGAGCAGTGTGGGCACTGCACGCATCTATGTGGGAAGTGCACTTTGCACATGTGGGCCTCTCTGTACACTCGGGCATAGATGAGATGTTGACATATGTCAGTGGGTATGAGGAAAGACATGTGCTCAGTCAACACCCACCAGGTCCTATACAAGCTCGGTCTCAGCTTTAATCAAAAGGAATCGTGTCGGGGCGCCTGGGTGGCTCAGTCAGTTAAGAGTCTGACTTTGGCTCAGGTCATGATCTCACGGTTGGTGAGTTCGAGCTCCGTTGGGCTCTGTCTGTGCTGACAACTCGGAGACTAGAGCCTGCTTCGGATTCTGTGTCTCCCTCTCTTTGTCCTTCCCCAGCTTGTGCTTGTGCTCCCTCTCTGTGTCTCTCTCTCAATAATAAATAAATAAACAAAAAAATTATATATATAAAAAAGGGACAGTGTTGGCCCCCCATTGTCAGTGGGGAAACTGAGGCGGCTGCCTGCCTAAGGCTACCAGGATTCCTGCCTGTAAATCCAAGAGAACACCCCCTGCCCTGTCCACCTCACAAGGTGGGACACGAGTTTGGCCCTGAAGAAAGGCTCTGCCCAGATCACAGGCCCTATTCTGGAATGTTAGGCTTGCTCTGGACTTGTTCTTCTGCGTAGTGACAGGGTGGGATCATGGAATCCCAGGGTTGGATGGGCCTTTGGGGTCACTTGGGGCAGCCCCCTGCTGCTAACTGGGGGACTGATGGCCAGTACCCTTGTGAAGGAGGGAGCCCCAGCTGGAGGGCCTCACTGCCCCCTCCTTGGGGCCTGCTTCCTCACCTATAGAATAGAGCAGCCTCCCCAGCTCCTCTGTGGCCAGGGGACAGGTAAGGGGAGGAGGAAGGGCTGCTGGAGGGCTAAGACCCAAGGTCAGCTCAGGGACGAGGCGGTGGTCCCAGCGTGCTCTCCTGCCAGTCTGGGAGGGGAGATGAGCCGGGGGTTGTGGGGAGAGGGAGGCTGAAGGGATCTGAGGCAGGGAGACGGGCCTTCCAGTTCAGTTAGTGAAGGGATTTGTCATTTTAATGATGTGATATTTCTTGCCTGGCTCCGGTCTGTGGCAGCATGAAGGGGACAGCTGCCTCCCTGAATGAGGTGGTGCCTGTGCTGGTGGAGGGTGTCCTCAGCACCCGGCCAGGCTGAGTCTGGGGACAAGGCCTGGAGGCCGGGGTTTTGGGGACCACTGGCCATCATGCAACTGCATCTCTAGTCCAGCTCTGCCTCTCCCTCCTTGCGTGACCTTGGACGAGTCCTTCCCCAAACTGAGGCTCAGTATCGTCTGTGAAGTGGGGCTAATACCATCACCCTGGCTGTTGGCTCTGGCATCTTTCACATCCTCCCCTTTGCTGTCTCTTCCAGTCCCACCACCGGGACCCTCTCTTCTGCTCCTGAATTTCTGCAGACCCTCAGCAGGCCCCCTCCTTCCAGGCAACAGGGTCTTTTGGAAGTGCTGACCTGACTCTGGCTCCTTATCACTCCGCCTCCCCTGGCCCCCTGCCCCCATCCCAGCTCCAGGCCGTAAGTGTCCTGAACTTGTCCCAGCTGCTTGAGCATGTCTTGCCCTTCCTCGCTTCCAGGACTTTATAGAAGCTGCTGCCTCTGCCATCACCCTGGTCCCTCAGGTCTGGCCAGAGGCCTCCTCTGGCCCTCATAGCCACCCTTTATTTGCCCCCCGACCACATTTTGTTACATTGGAGGGTGACAGCTGGTTTCCCGGTTTGTCTCACTTGCTCTGTGTTCCAGCACATCGTAGGCCCTAAGTGTGTGATTGTTGAATGACCGAACGAGGGGCTGCAGAGCTGCCCTCCTGACCCTGGCGTGCAGCAGCGGGGATGTGGGTGGCGGCTGCAGTTAGGGTGGCCCAGTGGGTGGCCTATCCATCAGCCTGGCGCTGCGCCTGACCAGATGGAGCTAAGCCCCTGGGGAAGGGAGAGGAAGGAAAGATCCATCACCCAACCGGTTGGTCTGCGGGTGTGTGGGTGTGTCGCACCTGCCCCCAACGAGATCCTCATTCATCATGCTGTCCCTGGGATGCTGGGATGGGAAGAGCAGGCGGCAACCCCTCTGGCAGCCCCTGTGGGGCCCGAAACTTCAGGAAGTCTGCAGCTCTCTCATGCTCAGTAGGGGGGGCGGGGGAGGAATTGAAGTCTGGAGGATGGTGGCAGGAATTAAAAGTGGGGACTCTGGGGGTGCCTGGGTGGTTCAGTCGGTTAAGCGGCCGACTTCAGCTCAGGTCATGATCTCGCGGTCCGTGGGTTCGAGCCCCGCGTCGGGCTCTGTGCTGACAGCTCAGAGCCTGGAGCCTGTTTCAGATTCTGTGTCTCCCTCTCTCTGACCCTCCCCTGTTCATGCTCTGTCTCTCCCTGTCTCAAAAATAAATAAAACATTTAAAAAAAAATTAAAAAAAAAAAAGTGGGGACTTTGGGGCCAGACCAACCAGTGTTTGAGTGACAGCTCTGGGACTCACTTCTGTGACCCTGGGTAAGTCTCTGGCTTCTGGGAGCCAGTGTCTTCATCCATAAAACGGGGACACAGCCGTGCCCTCTCACCCAGAAGAGGATTCATGGAGACGAGGCTCCGTGCGCTCCTTCCGTGGCCCCTGCTCCTCCAGCTGGCAGGGGAGGAGGAGGCAGCAGGGGCTGCCAGTGGTAGGCCCAGCGGATTCAGGGGGTACTGGCTCATTGTCTGGGCATTAGGGGGAAGGAGACGTTGATGGATGCTCCTCTGGGCCAGAGGGGCTGGGGGAGGGTGTGGCTGAGTGATGACCAGGCCCCTGGTGATTACAGCTCAGCTGACCCAACCAGCTGGGGGGGGGGGGGCTGGGGGGGGTGGTTGGGGGGGTGGTTGGGGGGGGGGACATCACACCCCAGACTCTCTCCCAGCAGGAAGTCAAGGCGTCCCCCCTCAGCATTTTAATTATAAAAGCAAACACTTTCTGAGCTAGCATTTCACCCAAATGCTAGCACAATAGCCTAGGGAGTGGAGTAAGATCCTGGGGGCATTAAGATCCTCACGCCACGGAGGGGGAAACAGAGACCCTTTCTTGCATTCAGCAAATACGTACTGAGCACCTACCTACTCAGTGCCAGACTCTGTGCCGGGCATGGGGAAATCAGACAAGAAGGTTTGGGCCGCCTGCTTTCCCCAGATACTCTGGAAGTTGCAGGTGGATCAGGACTCAGTTTTGCACCCAACGTGCTGCATAAACAAGGATATGTCACCATAGCATCCCTTCGGGGAGTGCATGTTCCCTGGCAGTCACGGGGCACACTCGGTGCCAGGCCCAGTGCTGGGCACTGAAGGTGCATTGTCTCATTTACTCATCCAAGGCAGACATCAGTGACTCCATTTTCTAGCTTCAAGAAACGCTAAGCGCTAAGGTGACTGGCTTGGAGACCCCCAGCTGGGAACAGGCCGAGCCCACATGTACGTCCAGGACTTGTGCTCTTTCCACCTTCACAGGGCCACATATCCTGGCTGGGTGTGGTTCAATGAGGAGCTGCCAAGCTGGGGGCTCAGGAATGAATGGGCACATGTACCCCAGTGGAGCTAAGCCCAACCCAGAATCCCCAATTCCTCCTGTGCTGCAGGGGCGAGGGCCAGGGCTAGAGCCTCTCCTCCCAGAATCTGATCCCTTCCTCAGACAGCCCCTCCCACACCTGTCCTGCCCTGGGCTTGGTCCCACTGCGGAGCCCCCTCAGAAGGTCTGTGGCAGGTAATGTAAGGGGGGGGGGGGGGGGGCTTTGTTTCATCCACTCTGAGCTGGGCCAGAGGGAGAGACTCTCCTCTGAAGCTGAGAAGCAGAACGATCCCAGGCAGAGAGGTAGGATGGGCACTCCTGAGCCTCAGTCTCCCACCAGCTCACATGAGGGCAGTGGGACGGCACGGGGGGGCTCTCGTGGGGCCTCGAGATGCCACCAGATAAGGATCTACCTGGGAGGTGCCGCCACGAATGGGGCCCTGGTGTGTATTGTGGTGAATGCGGCCCTCCTGGGGCCGCTGAGGATCAAAGAGAGAGACCAAGTATGCCAAGGCAAACATCACTGCTATTATTTTCACACTCCTTAGTGCCTGGTCAGAGCAGGAAGTTCAGGGGACTTTGTGGCCCCGACCCCAGGCAGACAGGGTTGGTGCTGGGGTGGGGTGCTAGAGCCTGCTCTCCTGAGCCAGGCCTGGTGCTGGACTGGCCAGAGCAAGCTGGGGGGCTCAGGGAGGGGCAGTGCTTGGCCTATGCTGACCTACCCAGTGGAGCAGAGCCGGCTGTAATGAAGTGGGTTAGCCCCAGGCTGGTACTGATTTCATGTTTCAGTGGCCACTTCCCAGCTGGTAAATGTCACTGGAGAGAGTAGCTGTGGCACCTGGCATGGGCCCAGTCGAGGGTAGGGGCGGGCAGGCTGCCAGAGGGGCTGGGGATGCCCATGGAATGCTGACGCTGGCTCAGGGTTCCCAGACCCTCCAGACACTCCCCACCCCCAAGTCCCAAGGGGTTGTGCCAGCCAGCTGCAGCTGTCACCCACTCAGGGACATTTGCAACCACCAGCCCCTCTCCGGCTGTCAATCCACAAAGGCTTGAGTCCCAGTGTTGGGAGGTCTCTGCACACCATGGGCTACATCCCACCCCTCTTTTCATTGGAGTAAGTTCAGGATGGTCTGGAGGGAGGTACAGCTTCCCAGGGCACACAAGTGGGAGGCTGAGCTCTGGGAGATCCCCTCCTGGCCCAGGACAGCCCCTGCTGCCCTGAGCTGTCTCCTTTGATAACTGAGTCAGGAACAAGCTAATAGCTATAACGGCACAGCGGCCGGCCTTATTTAATAAACTCTCACTGTGGCAGGCTCTGGCTCAGAACCTGGTATCTTGTGACCCCATTCATTCCCCCATGATCACCCTGTGGTCAGTGGGAGCTGATTCCATCATGCAGGAGAGGAGCATGAGGGTGGAGAGACCAAGCCCTCTCCTCCAGGCAGTACTGGAAGCAGGACGCCCCCACCCCTACTCCAGCTCTGCTGTGCCACCTACAGTCCTCAAGGGACCCTGTCTCTGTTCAGCTCCCCACCCCAGAGGAGATGGGGCCTGGCCCACCTGTCTGCCCTGCATCTGCCTCCCCTTCCCCAACTCCTGGGATTGCCAGGAAGCAGGAGGTGGGGTGGGGGGTAGTCTGGGGGTGTGGCCATTCCTCTGTTCATCTTGGACTCTCAGCAGCCCTCAGCCTTCGAATCTGGGCCCATGAGTGCTGTGGGGAGGGAGACGGGGGGCGCATGTCCATTCTAGGTCTGGACTTGGGTAGGCGCTGGGCCTCCTGAAAGACTAGGAAGCAAGAAGGGACGAGGGCAGGTGTGTCGCTGCTCACTGTTCCCTCCCCTGTGCCCTCTTTCTCTCCTGCAACCTCCTTCTGAAGACCAAGATCTGCCCAACCCACACCCAACCTAGACTCAACATCTCCTAGGTGTAACCACCCTAAGTGGCATGGATGAGCTACTGGCTGACAGGACGTGCGGTGGCTGATGCCAGTCCTGCTGCTGGAGGGTCTGGAGCAGTGCCCCTGGGGCAGACACACAGCAGCCCCTGAGCCAGGCCTGCCTATAATGCTGTGACTCTCACAGAGTGACTGCTGGGGCCCCTCAGCCCTGTGGGAGCCATCCCCGAATTCTCTGCATCTCCTGGCCCCCACGGCTGCCCAAGGAGCTCTCTGAGGCGGACCGCATCTATGCAACCACTGCCTTACCGGGTCTCTCCACAGCCGGGACAGGCCACAGCAGAGATTGGCAAATGGGGGTCCTGGGTTTGGGCTGGGGAGGGGGCTGTCTCTGGAGCCGGATGGCCTCTAGGAACAGCGGGCAGCTCACAGGCCTGCCTTGTTGGGAAAAGATGCTCCCCCTTCTCGCGTTTGCTGGGATGTTCCTACGTGGGGCGGGGAGCCCTGGCATCCCCAGCCACTCTCCCCCTTCCACGGGAAAGAGGAGGGAGGAGAGAAAAGCCGTATTAATAAAAGAATAGGATACTGCGACTAACTCCACAGCGTGTGCAGCTCAGAATAGCAATGTGCTTTCTCAAGGCAAACAGAACTCCCCAGGTGTTAATGCAAATTCACTCCAGTTAAGATGAAAGAGGGTTGTTTCCCCCGTTGCTGGCTAATATGAAGGACTTAATAGATTCAGCTTCAGGAACTTCAGGCTGGGAGCAGGAGGCTGGGGGAGGGATGTAGGCGTGGGCAAAGAAGGGAGGTCCCCACGGGGCTTCGGGGCAGAGCAGCCACCACGGTGCAATGGTGAGGCTCCTGCCACCTCATCCTCTCCCCGGGGCACTGCTCGAGAGGATGCAGCGGGAAAGCCCAGGGTGGCGATGCCAGCCCCATCCTGGTGCCCATGGCCTGCCCTTCACGTTAACTCATGTGTTGGCACCACCACTGGCCGCTCCATCATTTGTGCCAGAGGAGCGTGGGGGCTAAGAGAAGGGACAGGACGGACCTGGCTGTCTGTGCTGGGCACCTGGTTCACCCAGGTCTTGGCCAGCGGCCCATGGCTGCTGGGCTCCCTGCGGGGTGAAACTGGTTTGACAGGGCGTTGGGGAGACCAGCCTGAGGAATTCCTTTAGAAACATGATATTCAAGAGGCGCCTGGGTGGCTCAGTCAGCGAAACATCTGACTCTTAATCTCTGATCAGGTCATGATCTCACAGTTCATGAGTTCAAGCCCTGCACTGGGCTCCACGCTGACACTGTGGAGCCTGCTAGAGATTCTCTCTCTCCCTTTCTCTCTGCCTCTCCCCAACTCGTTCTCCCTCCCTCTCTCTCTGTCTCTAAATAAATAAATAATCTTAAAAAAAATAGAAACATGATATTCGGAGACGATTGGAACAAGAAAGGGCCTCAGAGTTCCTCTTGTCCAAACCTGACCTTTTATAGCCAAGAACTTGGAAGCCCAGAAAGTGGAGAGACTTACTCAAGGCTGCCCAGCTGCAAGCAGACAACCTCTGAGGGACCAGACTCCAAGGCCTGCTCTCCTGAAGTGCAGGCTGGGAGCCTGAGTGGTCCTCTGTGGGACACAGTCTGGGTGGCTCTGCCAGCCACAGGCCCCTTTATCCCATGGGAGGAGAGGTAGTGCCCTTCTCCAGCCCGGGGTCCCTGGGTTAAGCTGCCTAACCCAGATCAAGCCCAATTGGCTCACCTATTTCCCCCAGAATTATCCTCCTTTGAAAACTGCCCAGGGTCGCAGCTGGGCCAGTCCAGGGAGGATGGGGTGGGGGACATCACGCACTGCACGGGGCTGCCTGCAGCAGGGGCCCTGGGAAGGTGTCTCTGGGCTCAGCTGGGGACAAAGGGAGTCTTCAGGGAGATCCAGGGGGACAGTGGGTGGGAGCGAGGCTACCCCCACGGATCCACTTCTACTTGTCTGAATTTCACTCCAGTCTCTCAGGGCAAATGGCACAGTAGGTGCTCGTAAGGAGACACCTCCGCAGCCTTCTTCCCTTTTGTTTACTGACTTAATTCCTTCAGATCAAAGACTGCCCCTTCCTCCCCTAGCAGGCAGGCGGGGGAATTACATTATTTATATTGGAAATGGGCAAGACTCCATGGGGACTTCTTCCTTATGCCTGATAAGAGAAAATTAGGTCACTGTCATGCCTCCCTGGTGTCTGAGGTTGGGTTTTTACAGCCCAGGCACCCACAGGCTCGGGAAGAGCTCCAGGTGCAGAGCTAGCACTGCCCACCCAGCCCCTCTCCCACCCTGAGCCTCCAGTAAATTATTGACCGGAGCAGCGGGTATTAATGTGACAAATCCAGAACATCCTTTCCATGCAGCCCCAGCCTGGGTTATCTATCATCTCTGGGGCTTTGCAGCTGGCACTGGACAAACACAGCGAGGACAAACAGGCCACATGCAGGTTCATTAAGCTCCCGGTGCAGGTGGAGGGATGGGGCCCACGTGGGGGCCGCCAGTGGGCTTGATCCTTCTGAGCCGGGGCTTCCTCTGGGTCACCACTGCTCTTTTCTCTGCCTCCTCCCGCGCCGCCCACCCCTACCCCCACAAAGAAGCAGCCAGATAAAGAGCCACCGTCACCAAGTGGCACTGTGCTTAGAGCTCTCTTATCAATCCCCACAAAACCCTTGCCTCAGGTCACAGGGCTGGCAAGTCGCTGAGGAGGGATTTGAACCCAGGTCTGAGTTCCAAGTCAGAAAGGACTGAAGCCTTCAGCTGTGTGGTCTCCTTAGCCTTCTCCACGGCTGGGTGGAAGGAAAAAAATTGGTTTCTTCACGCATGCCGTTCCTATTGCTCGTGAATAATGGCGATACTGCCACGTCTCCTCACCCCTTTTTTCTTAGAAATCAGAGTACTTTTTGCATCTGTTCCTCGCGTTATTCTGACAACACCCAGAGGTACCCAGAGACATTCTTGTCCACCCTCTTTTCAGAGAGGGGAGCAAAGCGTCTGGCCCTGCAGGAAAGGGGGAGCCAGGAGCGAGCGTGCGGCTTAGTGGAGGGCGAGGCAGGCTCTTGCTGCTCTGACTGCGGCACTCTTCAAGAGATGTCTTGATTTCTTCGGCTCACAGGCAACATGCCAGGTGCTATTCTGGGGCTATGGCCCCAGTGAGACGGGCATCAAGTGGGAACCGGGAGAGAACACGGCGAGGGTTCCTCTCTGAGTGAGTCAATTCAGGTGCTTGCAGTGCTGATGAAGAGCCCTGAGCCGGCTCCCCGTAAGCGAGCTCCGGACTCCCCACCAGAGCCGGGACTGTGGCCGCAGCAACCTGCCATAATGCAGTAACGACAGGCTGCCAGGGAGCCCCGTCACGGCCAAGAGGGGAGCGGAGCCCTTGGTATCTCTGGCCTGGGCTGTCTGAGGGGAAGACACCGGATATGCAGATGGCTCAACTTTCTCTTCCTCAGACGTGCAAGAAATTGGATTCGACACAGTTGCACCAATACCTTTCCACCCAGAGTCCTACTGCTAGGATTCATCCTTCTCCGTGGGTGGCTCCCTATCCATTCCTCCAAAGCAAAGGCTTCTGAGGTGGGCAGCCCTGGGAACAGCTGCCAGGCACTCAGCTCTCAGGCGACGACCAAACGCAAAGGACCAAGTGCTGGCAGGGAGGTCAGAAGGAGCCGCTCAGGGACCCCATGGGACCAGGCTGCAAATGCTAACATTAAGCATGCAGGTCTGGCCAGCAGCTTTGGGTTTACAGCACCATCAAAACAAATTTCAAAAAAGCAGAGAACTCAACTGGTCTCCTCGATACCAAAATACCAGGCAACATTATTGGTTCTAACCCCACTTGATGGAGACCTTGGGATCTGTATGAACGTATTCGTATCTTTTGGCAGTCAGTGGTTGGTTTTAAAAAGTCAGGTAAAAATATTGTCTGGGCATCTTCAAGTGATCAGTATTTATGAATTACTTTCTCTGGCTCACACTACATAGGAATTTCCAATCACTGAAGATAACATAATCTACATTTTTTAAAAAAGTTTATTTATTTTGAGAGAGAGCACAAGCACGAGCAGGGGAGGGGCAGAGAGGGAGGAGAGAGAGAGAATCCCAAGCAGGCCCCGCACTGACAGCGCAGAGCCCGATGGAGCTCAAACTCACAGACCGTGAGATCATGACCTGAGCCGAAACCAGGAGTCAGGATGCTTAACCAACTGAGCCACCCAGGCACCCCCATAATCTACATTTTTAAGAAATGAAGCAGCTTCATATTATTTATCTAATAGTCTAATTAGTTACCAATTCTATAAATTGAAAACTAACAAAATATTGCCTATAAAATGTTGCAATTTAAAAAAATTTTTTTTGCTAATGGTTATTTTTTTGAGAGCGAGTTTCGCAAGCAGGGTAGGGGGAGAGAGAGAGGGAGACCCAGAATTCAGAGTAGGCTCCATCCAGGCTCTGAGCTGTCAGCACACAGCCTGATGCGGGACTCAAACCCATAAACTGTGAGATTATGACCTGAGCTGAAGTCAGATGCTTAACTGAGCCACCCAGGTGCCTCAAATTTTGCAATTTTCTAACTTTACAATTTCAAACATATCTTTCCAAAATATATAAAAAAAAAAAAACTGTATTTACCTCCGACTCCTGGAAATTTTTGTGTATTCTGATAGGTTATTTTCGTGATTGGCCTGTACAATGGAGACCTGAAATGTATTCTGACTCGTGGCAGGCAGCACTGTGGTCCCTGAGAAGTCCTGATAACACATTGTGCCACTGGAATCTTTCATTTTGGGCTGCATGATTTGAGATAGAATTATCCTATAGTAGTTGTGGTCTTAAAGGATTTTTATTGATTGAAAAAATAGAACAAAAAAACGTAAGCTCCACAGCAATGCTTCCCAACCCCAAGTGTGAGTCGTGTGGCCCTGTGGCAATAGCTGGCCTCATCTGTCCCACAGCCAGTGCCCAGCACCCTGTTGGCTCTGCAAGCCCCCCCCCCTTCCAGAGCCCAGAACAGGGACACCTGGAAGCAGAGGCACCTTGAAGGGTTGCCTGGTCCAGCACCCTAGTTTTCTGGTCTGGAATTGAGGACAGGCAGGGGGTGTGGAGAGTAAACTGGCACTGGGACCCTGTCCAGGGACTGCTCCATGACCCTGAGTGCCCACAGGACAAAGGAAGAGCGTTCCCAGGTGAAGGTAGAGTAAGGGGTACTATCATCGGCCTGGAAAAGGTGATCCTTCTATCACCAGTGACACGGGGCCGGAGTTGGGGTGCTGGGCAGTCAGGGAGGGCGGAGGTCCCGTCTCCTCAGAGCCCCCAAGAGTCGGCCCTACCACCCAGCCCAGCTTGCTGCCTCAGTGACTAGGGCATCAAGCAAACCAAGGAAGCCCAAGACACTTTTGACAGCTTAGAATTTTTATTACAACAATCATTTAAATTACAACAATCCCCGGAATAGAAAATAGCCTTCCATGGTCTGGCCCTGACAGGAGGCAAGACCCAGGCCCCACTGGAACAAGTGAGGTTTGACATCTTTGAAAACGGATGGAGCTTCTTTGGAAGCCCACGAGGGGCTTGCCTGGCCCCAGGGCAGCTGGAAGAGGCTGTCTCCCCACTGAGGTGGACCCTCCGGGGGCTGCAAGGCCCTAGCCCTGTCAGCGAGCAACACTTAGTCACCGTCCTGGTTGTCAGACTCTGGATTTGCTGTTTTGATTTGAAAGAGAAAAGAGGGAGAGAGAAGCTTGTCCCCAAGCTTACAAAACAGTCACTTAAGAAGTGTTATGTAATGCCATGGGGTATTGTCTAGCGGGGCCTGGTGGGTACATGAATAACTGAGCTGATGTCACAGGTCAGAGCGCTGCTGGGGCTGACGTGGGGCCTCGGTCAGGGCGAACGGTCAGGTCTGTCTGTGTAGACAGAACCGCTAAGGGCCAACACCCCAGCCTTACGGAGTGTCACCAGCTGGGCAGCCCAAGAACCATCAGAAGCGCTTGTAATGAAATAATTGTGGCCAGGCCATGCCCTCAGTGGAGGCTTCCTGACTTGATAAGCTCCATGCCCTAAAAATGTTCGCTTGAAAAGAACACAGTCACCTGAGCCTCAGCACAAGTCCCTGAAAACCAAGCTCCTCTTTTATTCTGTTTCCTTCCACTGTGGCGCAGGACTTTTCTAAAGGCCACCATCCTCTCCGCCTACCCGTCTTTGGGAGGTACGCGCCAGCTCCCGCCTCCAAGGAGAGCTGAAGTGTTCCTGGAGGAGCGAGGCTCTGCTGGCCCTCCTGAGTCGGCTCTCGGGCCCGACGGTGCTCCTGCCACAGCTCAGATGCCAGCTGGCTCCCTCGTGGCCACATGGCTCGGCATTTCCCGGACTTGGAACACACACACAGCAGTTAAATAATAAAAAAAAAACAAAGCCCGACAACATTTATATAAACCACCACCATGCTCCTGTGCCCACAGCCACTGTTACAGATTAAATTTACAGGTCAGGAGGAAAGTAACTCGTCATGGAAATTCAGGGATGGGTGGTGTGCCTGGGGAGACAAAGCCTCAACACAAGAGCCAGGCCCTACATTACAGATGCCTTAGGACTCCCCTCACTGTGACTGCATCTCAGGGGAAGAGGCTTTTGAGGGACAGAGAGACATAAGGAAACTCTCTCAGCCACAGCCATCTACACTGAGCATCCAGATGTGGAGTCCCACCCTGTATATCCTAAGGGGTTTGAGTGACACACAGGGCTGGCTTCCTCAGGGCAAGGGGGCCCAAAAGGGGGTTGGCCAGCCCGGGACACCGTTAGGTCAGCCTGACCGTGGAAAAAAGGCAGGATCTCCGTGAGCTTCTAAGTTTCTCAAAACCACATAGGATTGCCAGAGACACCTCTGCTCTCAGGACATCTCCAGGCCCTCACGTGTCCTCACTTAATAAGCCTCTTTTCACTGGTTCCGACTTTATCTCCTGCTCTGCATAACAGCCCCACTGGAAGGATCCGAATGGCTGGCAGGTCACAGCAGCACCACCAAACCATGGAGAAAAGGAAGGGCAAGAAAGTGGCCCCAAACGAAGGAGCGTGGTGCTATGGGAGTGGCTCCGTGACCCGCTGCCGCCCGAGTGGAAGGGGGCTGTGCACCAGCAGGTGCAGAGCACCAATGGTGAGTGGACACCTGGCTTGTGCATCTGGCTTGTGCTGGGAGGGGCACACGGGACCCCACATGGCCCAAGGGGGAAAAAAAATAAAGGGCTGTCTGCCCCTAAAGGGCAACACCCAAAGGAGGCCCGGTACAGTCAAGGCTAAGGAAGGGCTTGCTGGCATATGGCCCAGGAGGAAAGGTGATTCAGGCAGCAACACAGACTGAGGCCACAGTGAGAAGTACCTGTGGGGCCACAGAGTCCCAGCCAGGCTACCAGGTGCTGACTACAGCGTGACCGGGGAGTCCCCCCATGGCCCGCCACAGGCAGGAGAGACTAAGGCTGAAGGGCGGGGAGAAAGACACGCAGCTCCTGCCTGCCTCTCGAACCCTGGTCTGTGGTGGCAAGAGGAAGGCAGCGAGTGTTCTGTATGGAGCAGATTCCTACTCAGTTCTGCTGGGCCCCCGGCCCCTCTGCTGGCAGCTGACCCCTCATCACAGCTCCTGCCTAAAGTCTTCCCCTAGTCACAGCTGCCTTTCCCATTCTCCACCAGCTGGCAGCCAGAGCGCAGCCTCAGGCTGGGGGGTGTGGGGGGGGTGGGGGTGGGGGTGGTGCGGGCTGAGGACACATCGCGTGGCTTGTCAGGAGCCACAGGCCAGCTCACCGACGATATGTAGCAGGCAGGCTGGCAGGCAGGCCGCTCTGGGCCTGCGCTCGGGTGGGCCACACTTCTTTGCGTGCCAGTTCCTCACCAGTGGAGGAGATGAACGTTCTGGAGCCAGGGTGGGGTGGGGGCGGTGGCACCAGGCTCCCTGTCTCCAGGGCTCCTGCACACTTCACTCCCCGGGGCTCGGGAGGTCAGCACTGGACAGTGAGACACAGACCCCAGGGTGCCTTTGACAAAGGAAGTTTGGAACCCCACATTAGATGAGGAAAGACAAATACTTCTTTAAAATGTTTAAAATGAACTAGAACCCCACGAGAGAGCTCTCTGCAGGTCACATTTCAAGGCAATTGCACATGAAGGGGGCTGGGCTCTCCACTCAGCTGGGAAAAGTTCCAGAGCTCCCATGGAAGCCCCCAGCCAGCCCACCTATGATGACTCCCACGGTGTCTGACCCATCCCTCTGGTGCCGGGAGCAGCAGGTGTGGCAGATCCTGGGCTGGCTGGGCACCTGCTAGAGCTCTTCAAAGAAGGCCACTCGGGACTTGGCGCTCTGCAAGGTGAGCTGCAAGGAAGCAGAGAAGAAGTTGAAGGGTGCTGGATTTCTGCTTTTATGACAGGTGCCATCCCGCCTTGGGGACTAACCTCAGGGCTGGTTTGGAGTGGAAGGGAAGGCTGCTCAGATAGATGTTCAAGGAGCTGGCGGCCAATCCCAAATAAGTTTCCAGATTTGCCCAAGAACTCAAATTAGGAAGTGACAAATGAGGACATGCCAGGAGGGATGGCTGGTGGACAGAAGCATGTCAGCAGGAAAATGTCATCAACATCATCTTTTCACAGAGGGCAGGAGCTCCCTGGACACTATAAGAGATTCTCACATTCTCGTCTACGAGAGTGTCTAAGATGCTTCTGTGGGGCTCCGTCTGCAGTGGCGCCAGCCTGGGATGCTCGTCCTCTCCAGGGCTCAGAGGACCGGCTTGGCAACACAAGTCTCAGGCAAGGCAGGCCTGTGTCAGACAAGGAGGGGAGTGTCCCTCCCACTCCTGGCTCCCCAGGTGGCCCTATAGCAGACTTGCCCATGACCTGGCAGCTCACAGGGGGTTTGCATCTACAAGCTGGGAGGCAATGAGCTTTCTGGTTGGGGCTGGTTCAGGCAAGGGGGGCAGTCCCCAAGGGGCAGTCCTCTGTCTGGAAACTTAAGGCCTTCCCAGGAAGGATGCTGCCCTAAGAAGCACAGGGCTGGGAAGATGCAGACAGACAGGATCAGGGGTTGAGCTCTTGGCATGGTAGAAAAGGCACTAGAATCTGTGACCCTCCGGAATTGCTGAACCCTCAGCCCCTGAGACTCTGTAGGCCACTTCCCAGGATCTCCCCAAACAGAAGCATTTGGCACGGACACTTTCCAGCACCTGCTCCCCCTCCGGAAATCACCAGTTTGGGTGAGACTGTGTATTCCACATCCAGCTCCTGGACTTCATAAAGGAGGGTTTTCAGGGAAGGTGGACACAGAGCACATAGTGTTCATCTTCATATCCCCCAAACCCACTTAGCTTACTGCTTCACACCTAGTAGCAGCTCAAACAATGTTTGTTGAATGAGTAAGATGTAGGCTCTTAAGGAAATGGTGTGATGCATGGGAAAGGCAAGAGCTCCACACGAGGCTAAGAAGGCCCGGACACTAATTCTTTTCTGTCACCAGCTCGCTGTGTGGCCTCAGTGGACACCCTTGACTTCTCTGAGCCTCTTTCCTCTGGAGTTAAACCATGGAAGTGGGTTGGATGGTCTGGCCCATTCCCTGGACCTCTGGCAGTCTCTAAATCTGAAAAGTCCTTGGTACCATCTTGCCTCTCTAAAGGGTGGGGGAGGGAAGCTCAAAACCAATCCCTTCTCCATCAAACACAGGCGGCGTCAGTGTGCTCAAATGAGACAGCTTGAGAGCTGGCTCTTTAAACCCTGCCAAATCTTGTGGCCTTGAAGTTCCTGACTAACAAGCTGAGTGCAGGGACGCGTCTGGGCTGTCAGTGGAACCAATTTCAGAAGCCCTCTGGAAAGCCCAGCTCTAATGGGAATGGAGAGAGCTTTCATTTCTTTGCTTAAATGGAACTCCCTCTAGAAGGGAGCCAAGTCTGGATGGGTTTCTCCCTAAATGCAGTCAGAGGAGAACGGCTGCGGGTTATGTGCTCTGTGATAATGGGACTCATGATGTTAACCGGGAAAGAAAGAGAACCTAAGAATCACTGAGACAAAATCCTCTTGCTGGAGAGTTTAAATCAAAAGGTGTGAAACCCAATGTCTCCACTTAGATTTCTTCCACGCTCCCGGAGAAGACCTCTGGCTGGCTCCTCGGGGGGACGAGGCACCAACAGGGGACAGGGAGATGCCCACAGCCCTTCCACACACTGAGTCACAGACAGCTCCAGCCAGGCTGTCTGACCTAAGGCCGCTGACCAGTTGGATGGTCCTGGGCAGGTCACTCACTCACTGTGGCCTCAGTTCCCTACGGTGAAGCGGGCCAATGGCACCCCTTCCTCACAGGGGGACACGCAGGGTAACTGGGAAGCACTGGGAAGCAGTCAGCACCAAGCCTGATGCTCACGGAGAACCCAACAGCTGTTAGCACCAATCGCAGCATCACATTTCTTCCCCTAACCCCAGCTTTGGCTCCTCTCCTTCCAGTGGGGGCGCAGGGCAGAGTGTAGGCTAGAGGGGGTACAGAAGGCAGGGGCATGCACTGTGCTGGCCTTCGTGGCCTCCAAGGCAGGGCGAGAGGATGGCCCCGAGAGGCCTGGCCACTTCCCCAGGCAGGAAGCCCAGGCTGTGGGGGCCTCTGAGAGCCTTCTGCCCATTTGTACAGTGTTGGCTCCAAGAATTCCTGGATCCTCTACCCAAGCTGCGTGCTGGCTGTCCCCTCGAGGTGCCAGGGGAAGGTTTTGGCAGCTCTGGCAGTGCCAGATTCCAGTTATTCAAGCATGTGTTTGTTGGGATGCAAAGCCCTCTTCGGGTGGGCAAGATGCTTCCCTGGATCCCCACCCCACCCCACGCTGCACGACAGGGGCTCAGCCTGACCTCTTATCTCACAAGAGCACAAGTGGTATCCCAGCCCGAGGAAAGGTTTGGAGCAAAGTCAAATACTCTGGCCATGTAGAAGTAGGAAAGCACCGCAGACATGTGGCCTCGGCAAGAGGAAAGAGTACCACAATCCTCCATAAGGCACCAGGCTGCTACAGGAACAGGCAGACCCACCAGACAGAGGTGGCTGACGTGACCGTGGACGCTGAGGACACTGGGAGCCTCCCGCTGTGGCCCACAGGCGGATCTGGCTACCACTGCCCCTGCCTTTTACCTTTACTGTGTAATTCCTGGCGGTCCTAATTCCATTAGGGACCCTGCTGTCAGGGGAAATTATTGCACAAGTGCACTGTCTGCGGCTGGAACCCTTCCAGTTCCCACCATGGCCTCTGCCTGCTCCCCCCCTCAGCAGCATCCTTTATCTTAGATATCAAGATGTCCTCCTCTGGAGCCAGCCAGCTCTCCCTGTGCTCGTGCAGGAAGGCGGGTGGGGGAAGCAGGCGGTGAGAGGAGGGTCTGCACTGGGCGAGAACTCAGAAACCCAGGGGCAGAGGTCAGGAGGACCCCCAGGGCACTGCCAATAGCATCTGTCAAGCTGCCTTCAGCCTGGCTCCTCTCACCTGTGGGATCTGTCACCACCTGCTGTTTCTAGAAAGCTCACTAACTGTCACAGTTACAGTACAGCTACAGGCAGGGGTATTCCTAAGAGAGAAGGGGAAGGCTCAGAGGAAATGGCACAAAGCGAGCCCTTCATAAAACAAACTGGCTCTGTGGGTCTTTGTGTGCTCATGAAAATCAGCTAACAAGTGTCCTGGTTTCCCTGCCGCCCTCCCATGCTTTAAGGTGTACGAACCCGTGTCAGTGTTTGGTCTGCCTTCTTGCTCAGCGACAGGCCCGGCTATCTGCTCACAGCACAGCAAAGGTGCCATGGAGATGGCCTGACGAAGGCCCTCACCTCCTGCAGGTCACACTGTGAGAACTGAAGCCAGTCTCCCCAGTCCCCCCCCCCCCCCAACCCTGCACTCTGTTTGATGATCGACAATGACAATAACCCTCTGCTCCCTCTGGCCCGACTTGCCGGGTGGGGGAGGCAGCACCTCTGGGAACAAAGGGGAATTCCCCGAGGGCACATGGTGTGGGGTCCTACACTGCCATGGGGGCGGGGGGGGGACTACACTGCCATGGCCTATCTCCAAGCTTGTCGGAGAAAAGGTCTCCTCTGAATTTAAGTAGGTGGTGAAGCGAAAAAGCCTGGGACGTGGAGAGACAAGCAGGGCCTTGCAGACAATGGCTACATCATTCTGGGACCTGCTGAATCTGGTCCACCTTTCTGATTCCTTCTAAGGACAAACAGCTAGAGCTCTGCCTGGACACGACTAGTGACTGTGTCTGCCACGCACCGCTCAAAACTCACACTGAATCCAGACAAGGGCCAACCCTGGGGCTCCCGGCAGTCCCGCCAGCTCCTTCGGGAAGCCATAAACCACAGAGGCCCTGCACAAAGCCTCCATCCTGCAGTGCTCTTGCCAGTTCCCTAAAGATGACTAAAAGAACATGAAGTTTCCTCACCAGGCACTGGGCTGACCCGCTTCTCTCTTCCAGCTGTCTCTTCACATCTGATTAAAATCAGCCGTGTGAATAATACAGGAGGAATTAAGTTCTCTCGACTGAACCGGCTGTTCAAGTCTGTCACTAATCCAATTCCTTTCTGAGGAGACAAACTTCCTTTGCTTTCTCTGCTGCAGATCTATACAGCTTGGTCTTTATCTTACGAGGGGCTCCGATCCACCTGTTGGGCCTGGCCCCTTCATCCTGCCCAGCATCAACAGCCACAAGCCTGGCAGTCACCTCTCCTCCTGCGCATTTGTCCATCAAACTGCCAGTTGTCTGTGACAGCCACCAGGCTGTGAAAGGGCAGGAGAGGGAGCTACTTGGCAGAGCTACACCTCTTCGAGCTATCACAACTGTGTGTGGTGTGACCACATGGGCACATCCATCCAATCTCAACCAGTTCAGATCCGGGAGACATATCTGTCTCCTTAAAAAGGCAGGAGGCTGGCTCCTCTCAAGCCTACACAGGACCTAACCCAGGCCTGCACGCCATACGCAGGTTCAACCGGCTCCTGCTCACTGGGCAAGCGTTTCAGGCAGCCCATCAAGACACAACGATCTGGCACCTGCCCAGTCCTAAGAAATGGCTCCAGGGTCTAGAGACAGCAAGCCTGGAAGGCACCTGTGACAAGCACCAGGCTCCCCAATCCCTCCCGGCTGGGGGGCAGTGGGGAATGTGGCCAGCTACAAAGGATCCTCCAGCATCATTCTCAAGAGTGCCCCCTGCTGGAAAAAGACAGCACCAGGCTGGCTGCCAACTCTCCTTCCAGCTCTCCTCTAAAAGTCCTTTTGGGGGAATCATTTCCCAAAGTGATGGGAGGGTAACTAAATGTATTCCGGCACAGAGCCTGCAGCAGCAAGGCTGCTTGATTAAGAATGAATTACACTTTCATCAGCACATAGAGAAAATTGATTCACAAGGCCGCATTGTGATAAACTTGTTCCTAAAGCAAAAAGGGGTGGCGTGGGGGTGGGCAGGACACAGAGCCACTTGGGCTATCAATGACAAGAGAAAGGAAGCTCTACAATTAAGCTGGGAGAACAAAACTAATCAGAGCGCCAGGATTCCTCCAACTAGTCTCTGGGGGCCTTGCCTCAATCCACTCATCCCGAGGGAGGAGAAAGGAAGGTGGGAGGGGGGCCGTCTAATTCATTTTAAACAATAAGACCCACAGTGCTGAACCCATTTTAGATACTAACCTAATAACTCCAGGCGCTGAGACTGCTTGTCCCATAAAAATGCAGCGGAATTGAAATGCAAGCCCTAAAATCATGTTACACCTCCTTTCCGCCACTACATATCAAAAATGAAGGAGCGGGGGAGGGCACGGATTCAAAAGGACATGCGGATTCTCTGGCGCTGGGATCCACCAGGAGAAAGCCAACTCTGGAGCAGAAAGGTGACAGCCAAATCAGCAGCAGCAAATTCCAACATAATCTTTGGTTTAGGGTGTGATCAACATCCCCCCTTCCAAATCAGAGCCAAGGAGGGGGCAGGCCAGTGAAGGGGGATAGTTGCTGTACACTGGCCAGATTAAGCCCTTCTGCCGTCTTGCTAGTGACGGCTTGCACCCAAATGCCATCTGGTGATGTGTACGGGGAGAGAGCTGTGTGCACACTTATCCCTAAGCAGGGGTGGGAGGAAAGGCCAAGTCCATCCCAATTAATGAACTCAATTCAGGGAAAGCCCAGAGGGTCTCTTTTGTATATTAATCTTTTAGGGACCTAAAGTAGGAAGATGCCTGGCAACTGGTGTGTGCCTGTGTCTTGAGCTGCCCGTGAGATGCTGGCAGGGGCCTTTGCTACTCCGTCCTTCTACCTGGAAAATGGACTAATCAGTCTGATTCACTTCACTGGGCAGGTAGAGACGAACTCATAGCTACAGAGTTCTCTGAGCACTGAGTACCTTAGCAAAAAGGTGCAGACACACTGATGTCATTTTCAAATTGCCAATATCAGAAGGGAAATCACAGCAAGGATCATAAGAACAGAACCTCGAGCCCGCAGAATGAGTTTGCATCCCATCTCTTCCCTCCCACTGTTGCAGTAACAAATCAGGTGCCGGAGGAAGGCTGCACTGAAACACATCTTCAGTGCTGAGGGACCAAATGGGATGTTTTACTGCATCAAATAAGGCCCAATAATGTCCCCAGGCACTTCCAAATGGTTGTAAAACATCCTAAGAGGGCAAAGCAGGTTTTGTACGATCTTCAACGCCTCCCCAAAGGGCAACTGCTTGACTGGGTAAAGTCTCCCAACCAAGAAGAGGAACTAGGTCGTGGTCTTTCGGAAAAGAGGCTGGCAGAATCTTCTATCTAGAGAGCTACCAGAAACAAGCAAGAGAATGGTAAGCCCTCCCCAGTTGAGAGGCACCTGGACATCTAGCTGGTGCACGTGTTAAGGTAAGAGTGGCCTTCGGGGATGAGCCCAGGCATCGCATCCAGGAAGAGCAGGCTCCTGGAGACCAGGCTGTGCTTCCCAATGCTTTCGCTGTGCTTCCCACAGAGCAGGGAAGAGTTCGTCATTGCAATCTCTTCCACGAGTTTGCTATCCACACCTGAGTGCTGCTGCTCCTTGCTAATCCTTGCTCCCACCCCACTCCCATTCCCCCGTTCTTCTCCTCCCCCCTCCTGCCTCTGCCACCCTTCAACAGCAACAAAAGAAAGGTTCTGGAGCTGGGAGCCAGTGCACGCTGCCTTTAAGTCAGGGCAGAGGATGCCGCACCAGACGATGCCCAGTTTCCAAAGCAGGCAGAGCCAACTGCCAGCTCAGGTCCAGTGACCAGGGTCACGGAAGGGCTGAACACATTAACCACACACAAGCATCAGAAACTAACCAGAGCCCTCTTTGAGGCGGGCGACCAGAGGTCACCAGGGAGGCTCTGGCCGTTGGTTTTAATTGTGGGAGAAGCCTTTCATGCATACTCAATCCTGCCCTGTGATTTATCACTTCCCTGGTGTTCTAAGTGTTCTACTTCACTTCGCCAGCCCTGCATCTCCAAGGGGAGTCAGTGCAAATTGAAGATGACATTGGACTTTTATGTCTTCTGGATCCAAGCGGCAGCTAGAGCTTCAGAGAACTGTCAAGGCTACTCATTCCTGTTCCTCCACCAGCGGAAACCACAGCTGGACCTTGATGGCTCAAACCATTTACTAATAAAATAAACTTTCTAAGCTCCACGATCCTCATGATTTGTCCTCTGTCGATTTCCCTTGAAACCCTGTGCTCCCCTGGAGATCATGGGCACAAAAATGATGACAAGTTTGCTGGCACTCAGACCAGCTCAGGATCGGGGAGTGAAAGCTGTCCCCTGAGAGGGGATGAGAGCAAGACCCCGAAATGTACAAGCTCTGGCACTGCATCTTCACCTCCAAAGTGTGCGGCATAGCCGGCCACAGCTCACCTCCTCGGCACTGTGGCTCTTAAGCCCACGGCACCTGTGTCCCCTTCACTCCAGCCTCACTGCCGGACCTCACTCCCTCACTCAAAAGACTCGGAGGCCAGAAGTATGTGTTGCTGTCGCTCCCCCTGAGAATGAAATGAATCTAGGTTCTCAAGAGCGACTCTTGACAACTAGGTGCCACTCTGAGTCACATGCAAATGCCAAACCAGCTGCACTGATTATCAATGGCGGGCGGGGGGGGGGGGGAGCGCAGTGGAAATGTGGGCAGTTAAGATTGGCAGGAGGAACAAAATATACCCTTGCAAACTCAAATCGGATAGCAAAGGAACCAGTGACGTTAATTCTGGCTTTTTCCAAGTTTTTACCTCCAAACTCATGGAAACTCTTTGCTGAGCTCTTCCTGTGTAAAAGAGGTGTGTTACCTCTTTTAATCCTCCTAACAATCCTGGGGGTTAAGAACTGTTTTGTTCACTTTTTACAGGTGAGGACACTGGGCATTAAGAGAAAGTAAGAGTTACAGAGAAAACGAGCAGCAGAGTAGTGGTAACCTCGGTTAGCCAGACGGGACAGCCTCTTGGCATTCCCAAGGGAACATGATAACTAAGCCCTGAACCCAAGGGTAATCCCTGGAATTAGCTTAAGTGAGAGTACTGTGGAGAGGACACTGGGACCTCACAGTGAGGCAGGAAAGTACTGAAGGTGAGGAGAAGGAACATGCCTGCGTTGTGGGAGGTAGGTAGAACCATTCTTTTCTTGAAGAAATCTATGATCAGAAAACATTAAAAACAAAACAAAAATCAATGCAGCCTGGTTTGAACCAAGATTAATGGGCTCTCAGGACACTGGAAGCTCTCCAGGTCACCACCAGTCTCTGCATTTCTCGTCCTAGACTTTGTAGATGGAGCTCTGACCTTCACACTCTAGGTGCCCAAACTTCCAAAGCCCACAGTGGTGTTTCTCTTTACTAGGCTTACTTTGGCCCAGACTACAGTAGGCACAGCCCCAGGGCTACCCCAGCACAGGCAGGTGGCTACTCATCAGGCTTAGTCACTAGCCCCAGGGACCAGCAAAGTCCAGAAAATGGAAAGAGAATCAAACGTGAAGTGTAGCAAAAACTGCCACTATTTAATCTAGTAATGCTGAGATAAGTCCAGCTATTATTAAAAGCCAAGCCCATTCTTCTGTTAACCCTTGAGTAATCAGAATTCTTGATTAACTGGAATCTGGCAGCCTGCTTTGAAAACAAGTTCACATCAAGACATTAAAAAAAAAAAAAAAAAAAAGACTTCTGTAAATGTCCTCGGAGCAGTACAAATCTGACTGCAAATCAAACCTCATTTGTCTATAATAAGAGCTCAGTGAGAACTGGCGGTCAAAATCAGGTCCCTGAAGAATCAAAACATTCTGAATCATTACAGAAAAAGACAGATGAAATCGTATCAAGGTGGAATGGTATGGTCATATGCAGGAATGCCTAACAGCACAGGCTGACACAAAAAGGGATTTTTCTGCTGGACCCTGTGCTAGTCACAAAGTCCAGGAAACCAAAGTGGATCCACCCCAGGGTCCTCTGGGCACCGTGGGGTCACCACTTGGACAGATGATCCCCCTGGCCTGCCCAACTCCAGCGTTGGTCATACTGCACTGCTCAGAGCACGCGCTGCTTGGTGTCAGGGCGTTTGATGCCAATGTGTGGTATGAAAGCTGAAGAAATAGGAGCCCACTAAATAAAAGTGTCACACACAAATTGGGGTTCATGCTATGGGCTCTTGGAACCACTGACAGACAGAATCCATCTTATAATGAGATCCATCTGGGACTTTAATAGCTAACCTCTCTTGCTTGGATAACAACCACAAATAAGGTCTATCTTATGCCAGATCTCACTTTTTGGTAGAAAGCTTCCAGTGAGCTTATTTTATTCTAACAGCAGAAACTGTGGCGAGGACACCAAAGGACACATCCTACGCGACTGTCAGGTGTCGGTGGGCCCACTGGCTGGCATACCGCTAGGGATTAGGTAAGGAGCAGAGGCAGGATGTTATGTTATTACTGGGCATAATAAATTCTCCCTGCTGCCGAGGCATGTTGGGAGGATGATGAACTATCACAGAAGGAAAGCAGCAATCATTCCATTAATTCACTCAACAACCACTGACTGCTCATCTATTGGGTGCCAGCGACTGTCCCAATGTGAGTTCATGCTGACCACAACTCTGCCCCAGGCTGTGGAGGAGCTGAGCAGAGACAGTCTTCAGAGCACCGACAGACAGATAGATGGTGGTCCACTTAGATGGGCTACAGATCAGACTGCTGTACTGTTGGTTTGCTTGACTTGGAAAGAAAGTGGATGTGTACAGAAAGGGGAGGCTCTAAAGGCAAATGAGTGAGTGAGGACAGCCCCTTCATTCTGCGACCAGGTATGACCATGGGTCTTCAGAAGCTGTCACCACATGAAAGGTCTTGATCTTGAGTTAAAGACACCCAGATCTATCCCATTTCCATGCTAGAGCTATTTATCTAAGGACTATGCCACTGAGACAAAAGATTTTAGACAGACCTCACTGGACGAGAAGCCATGACCATCCCCAGCCCAACGATGACACAAAATGTGATGGACAGCTGGTCCTACAGCCCCATGACATGCTCTTCAGAACGAGGCAGCCTTCTGAACCCCCGGAGGTTGGTCTGGCCCCACAGGGCGGACGCCTGCTCTCAGACTCAAAGCATGCTGCGGCCAGTACCCAGTGCCACCTGCCCTCGGGAGGGCTCAGCATGGCCCAGGGACAGAGACAGGCAAGCTCATGCATGGGTTAGTATCACAGAGGGTAGTACCATCACCACATACAGAGTACCTGGGATAACCTACTTTGAGGGCTCAAATGCAGATAGGTCTTCTGCCTTGGGCTTGAGGCTAAACCAGCAAAATAAAATGAAGAAAAACAAAAACATACCCTGTGATATCAACAAATGCCACATGTGCCATTTGCAAAATGCTCAGACAGGCCTGAAATGGTGACAAGTGACTTCATTTATTTGTTTTTATGGCCTGGAAACAGGTCCCTCCGGCTTTCCTGAGGGCCTGGCTCACGGCAGCAACAGCAAAGACGAGACCTTTCAGTGTGCCCAGATGAGGAGCCTGGGGACAGGAGCGGGGGTTGGGGGTGGGGTGCCTGAGGAAGCTCCTTCGAGGGCTGACTGGCTCCCTGGCCCAGTCATCATTTTGCCTCTCGGCTCACTGGCTGAGGCCTCACTTTAGCTCCCCTTTCACTAACTGTTCAATAATTTAGTTTTGGAAGTTAAACCCAGTAAATAACGGAAGCCAGAGGGAAGAAGAATGTGGAATGGGGAAAGGCCTTTCCTTTTCAGCTATGCTATTAAGAGGAATTCTCTACCCGGTGCCAATACTAACTGGAGTACAGAGAAGGAATTTGAGGCTCCCGACTGTACCCATTAGCACTGGCAAGTAGCTATAGAACCCTTGGAGTTTTCAGATGCAGCTTAACTACTGAAAACAGATATTCCTTAACCTGGGAGACCACTCTAAAGAATAAGGTAAAGAGTAAAAAATTAAACTTAGGTAAACCATCATGATCTAAACTCAATGAACAGTCTCGTCTTAATGACACCTCTTTTACAGGTATTAGCCTGATCCTGGGCTATAAGTCAGGAACAAACCAGCAGGAGGGGCCGTTTGTGCTTTGTCTGAGAGAGAAGCACACTCTTGGGCTGATATTTATGGAATTTAACCTTCTCTAAAACCTGAACGCTCAAAATATCAGTAGAGAACAATTTGAAACTGATAGCAACATAAATGAAGTTTCATCTTTTAAAACATTAAGGTTCTTCTAGACACTTCCTTTTAAGTATGAAAAACGTTAAAAATTCAGAATTTGGTTTCTTTAAAGTAAGAACAGGATTTTTTAAATAGTCCTTGCCACTTAATAACCCAAAAAGACTAGAGGGAGAGTCCATTCTCAAAAGCCTCTGTTTCATTTTGCTTTCTCATGAAGTAAGGCAGCTCCCTGGGCAGAACTCCCCTTGGCTTAAAAGACAGAATCGCTTTAATGCTAAATGATGGATCAAAACCTGTCTCGTAACAGTGATTCATTTCATCAGAGCTTTTAACACAGGCTCCCCTTCCATCAAGCCAATGGGTTCACAGTCACTGGCAGATTAAATTCCCTTTCTGGCGTGAGTTAAAAAATTTCCTCAACTAAGTATGTATAAAAAATGATAACAGTCTAATGACTTGGCTACTCAGGAAACCAGATGCCAACCTCCATTTCATTAATGACTGTCCTGATCAGTGAAAGACGGGAGACTCGGTACCTTTTTGATGGTGTTGTGCTTGCTGCTGGTGCCACCTCGGTCAGAGTTCTCGTTGTGCAGAATATCCAAGGCTGTCTCCCTCTCTTTGAGTTTCAAGGCCTCAATCTCAGTCTTGAGTTCATTGAGCTGCTCCTGTAAATGCTTGCTCTTCTCCATGTACTCCACTCTGCCAGCAAGAGGACACGGTATATCATGGCTTTGGCAACAGTGAGACATGGGATCTAGGGTCTGCAGCCTGGATGGAGTTCATCACATCTCTGCTCAGACACTCCCAGGCCGTGGGAGCCTGGGCCAATCACTAAACAGGTCTGAATCTGTTTCCTTGGCCATGAGATTGGGCTAATGATCACAGGGCTGTGGTCAGAATTAAGCAAAATAAAGGGTAGGAAAGCCCTCTGGTAAACTGTCTGAAAGCGCTCTACAAATACCAGTTACAGTAGATAGTTTTTAATTCAGCACAAGCAACAACACATGAATCAAGACTCCTGACATCCAAAACATCTCCTCGTCTTGGCCCTTCTTGGTTAAGTGATTCTATTCAAGTGACCTCTTCTGCTAGGCCGTGGCCACATCCCTACTTGTTTTGGGACATCATCTCCTAAACAGAATGGAAGCTTGCTCAGCCAATATCAGGAAGAAAAAGATTCCCACCACCACCTGCAGGTAGATACACTGTATCTACAATGGTGAAAATCTGGAAATCATTCTCAAAGTGTCCAACTATAATGTCATGGCCAGGCAAATCATGCAATATAAATGCTAATTCTGTAGTGATTCCCATGGCTAGTATATGGAGTCTGTCATGTGATGGTAATGTCACATGCATGGGTGATAAGAAAATACAAACTATAAAAAAGCAGAACACGGAACAGGATGTAGCCTCTCCCTGATCACAACCACGAAATGCTTACTATGCCTGGTCAATGGAGAAAGACTTGAAGATGAACTTGGACAGCAGATACCACGGAGAGGCTCGTGGTTGCTCACCCCAAGCTCCAAAGAGGCACTGTCCCGAGAGAGCTCTTCCAAGGATACTGTACAAGGTGAAAGCACATACCCTCAGATGGGCTTGGAGCTGAATCCCGGTTCTGTCCCTCATCAGCTGTGTGATGCTGGGTGAGTTCGTTAAACACTCCAGATCTGTGTTCTCATTTATAAATGGCACACTAAAACCTACCTCTGATGTCAGTTTGAGGCTAGTTAGTGGGAATGAAATGAGCCAAAGCTAAAAAGCCCAGACATGGGGCACCTGAGGGGCTCAGTTGGTTAAGCATACGACTTCGGCTCAGGTCATGATCTTGCGGTTCAGGAGTTCGAGCCCTCCATCGGGCTCTGTGCTGACAGCTCAGAGCCTGGAGCCTGCTTCAGGTTCTTTGCCTCCTTCTCTCTCTGCCCCTCCCTGGCTCATGCTCTGTCTCTCTCTCAAAAATAAATAAACATTAAAAAGGCCCAGGGGGGCACCTGGTGGCTCAGTTGGTTAAGTGTGGGATTTCAACTCAGGTCATGATCTCACAGTTTCTGAGTTCAAGCTCTGCATTGGGCTCTGTGCTGACAGCTCAGAGCCTGGAGGCTGCTTCAGATTCTGTGTCTCCCCTTGTCTCTGCCCTTTCCCCACTTGCACTCTGTCTCTGTCTGTCTCTCCCTCTCTCTCTCTCTCAAAAATAAATAAATATTAAAAAAAAAAAAAAAAAAAAGACTGGACACCGATGCACCCAGCACCCAGCAGCTTTTGTGATGGTTCTCCAGTAAGCTGTGGCACGAGTGGCCAATTGATCTGTGGTTGGGAATCCGGAGGAACCTCAGTTAGATTTCTTCTTTCCACCTCAGCTCCACTTCCACCAACCATGAAAGGAAGGAGGAGAGAGCACAGCAGAAGCTGTTGTGAACAGGGCATGTGGGGGTTCAGCTCAGGGCTGCCCCGGACAGCAGGGCCGGCCTGACCTGGATGTTTGCCTTCCTCGGCCTCGAGCCTGAGTTTCTTCTCTGACCCTTGTTCTAGACATGGGAAGTGCCGCAGATCTCAGCTGCCAGAGGACACAACTAGGAAGCATGTTCTGTTACCGTGTTAGAACACTATCACGTGCTCTATCGCCACGTGAACAGCAGTCTGACTGACTCAGAGTTCCCGGAAAACCAGTCTGAGACTGTAGGTGAGGTTTTGAGCCCTGTAAACTCCAGGTCACCAATCAAGTATCATTGTTATCCTGGAAGACTGGACGCTGGTGTGACGTCCTTCAGTTCTGATGAGGAAATTCTTCCTCCAGAGGATGGGAACAGAGCAAATCCTGCAGGGGCTAGTGACAGATGCTTGTGATAACCCTCCACTTTTTCCAAGCCCAGATGGCCCCACTCTAGCTCACTGGCTGGGGTCACGGAAGTCAGGAAACTACGTACTTTTCTTTCTCTATCTCCATGGAAAGCCGCTTCATGTCAGTATCCTTGAAGTCGAAAGACAGGCTGTCACCAATGAGGTTGAAGCTTGGCATGTCAGGAGGCAATGGCGCTGGAATTGGGTTCATGGGCTATGAATGAGAAATGTCTGGTTAGGAGGTTCGGGTTCTATGGGAACAGGGCACTGCTGTGTTAACCACTGATCCTCCAGCAGCCACAGAAACGGGCACACAGCTCAGGCCCGGCCTCCCAGCACCACCATGGCCTCATGTTACCCCAGTCTCTCCTGTTCCCCATCTACTCACACTGGCTGCTCCCAGGTGACTGGCCCCAAAGACTACAAATCCAGACAAATCATTCCTCTTCCCTCGAACCTTTGCCAGCTTTTCACGCTCAGCCAAATTAAACACTACTCCCACTCACTTCTTTGTTGAGGAAGCCCTCAAGCCCCAGGCTAGAAGCTGGAGATGCAGAGAACAAGACAGGGTCCCTGGCTCTGAGCAGCTGACAGTATTGTTCAGTAAACAAAGGTGCTTACAGATCATCCTGGTTAAGTAAGGTAGACACTACAGCCAGGGAGTGAACAGAGGCTGGGGAGCTGGAGAAGGTGTGCCAGAAGAGATCCTGCTTCTGTTGGCAGCAGAGGATATGACAGAGGAAAAGACATGCCAGGCAAGAGGCACGGCACTGGGCAGGGCAGAGCATGCTTGGCGAGAAAGCCGAGGGTCTGCGGCACCGGTGTGGTGAGGTGGGTGGGGGGCCGGGACTAGACCATAGAGGGCTGCCCTGTAGGCTGAGGGGTTTGGATTTGGAAGACAGAGCCAGAGCAGGGCTTGAAGCAGACGGCAAAGCAATTAGATTTGAGGACTTTCTCATCCCAGAACAAAGGGTCACCTCAAATATGGCCCCGATCTACTTCTCCTGTGTTTCCTACTGTTTGCCCTATTGGATCGTGAACATCACTGTTTCTGCTCCTTTGCTTAAACTATTCCTTTTGCTACACGCCACCTCACTTTCAAGGCCCTTGTCAAATACTAGGATTTCTCACCAAAGCCTTTCTAGATCCCTCTCGGCCAGATGGCAACTCTTTTCTTTGCTATACATGGTGCTTCTGGTTCTGTGGTGGCACTTCCCTAACTCCACCCTGTAAAAAATCCCTTTTGGCTGTGTCTTCTTCTTTTACTGTTGGCAAGTTTCCTAAGGGCAGGATCTGCCTCTCTTTCACCCTTGGATCCTTGGCTGAGTCTGGGACAGCGTCTGGGAAAGAGCAGAGGCCCAGAGCGCTCATCTGAGACGATGACAGGCTTGAGGCAGACTGTCTGCGTGGGTGTTGAAGGTGGTGCTGAGAGGGGGCTTCTGGGGTACTAGAACATTCTGTTTTCTGATTTGGGTGCTGGGTGCATTGGTGTGTTGAGTTTGCGAGAATGCATCAAGCTGTACAGTTATAATTTGGGGCACTTCCCTGTATGGATGTTATACCTCATCAAAATCTCCAAAAAGACGGGCGCTGAGTGCTGCACTGTGGGTGAGAACAGACACTGGGACAACCTCTGTGGAAAGCATCTCAATGGAAAACCTGACCCCACGGTTCTATTTATGACAATTTATTCTACCAGTACATTCACCGTATGTGCAAAGATTTATGCTCAGGGATATTTTCTGCAGTTTTGTTCACAACTGCAGATGAAAACAAACTAAATACCCATCCATAGGGGATTGCTTAGATGAATTACAATCCATCCATACCATGAAATATGAGTAAAAGGCTGATATGAATGAGCTCCTCCAGGACTTATTTATTTACTGTTTGAAGAGCACATGCAGTTTGCTCCAGTGTCTCTCCTTCCTTCCTTCCTTCCTTCCTCCCTCCTTCCCTTCCTTCCTTCCTCCTTTCCTACCTTCCTTCCTCCCTCCCTTCCTCCTTTCCTTTCCTTCCTTCCTTCCTCCCTCCTTTCCTTCCTTCCTTTCCTTCCTTCCTCCCTCCCTCCTTTCCTTCCTTCCTTCCTCCCTCCTTTCCTTCCTTCCTTTCTTTCCTTCCTTCCTCCCTCCCTCCTTTCCTTCCTTCCTTTATTTTCTTCCTTCCTTTCTCCCTCCCTCCCTCCTATCCTTCCTTCCTTCCTTCCTTCCTTCCTTCCTTCCCTCCCTCCCTCCCTCCCTTTGTTTCTACCTACCTACATAACTACCTACCCATCTATTTTTAGACCAAGAGTTGCATGCTCTACCTACTGAGCTAGCCAGGCTACCCCATTCCAGTATATATTTTAAAATCACTCGTATCTCAGGTGCCCAGCCCAGATGAGCCCTCAGACAACTCCAGTCCTGGCTGCTGTCTGCGACTGCCTCAGAGATTCTGAGGAAGGACCATCAGCCCAATCAATGCACCAAGCCATGAGAGAGAATAACAAATGGCTGTTTTGAGCTATATGGCTGGCTTGGGGGGTGGCCTGTCACATAGTAATAGATAACCAGAACAGATGACAATAGGAAACCGCTCACGTTTCCCTCCACCTCAAACCCTGGGCAGCTTACGCCGCTGTGCCCTGTGTGCCTCCTGGCTGCATGCCTTGTGAGTGTGCAGTGCACACACTGTGCCACGTGCACATCTGTGCACTGGCTGCGAATACCCTACAGTCTCTTTCTCGCCTGGCTAGCTCCTCCTTACCCTTTGAGAGCCAGCTCAGGCACGATCCTATGCCTCTCCTGCCCCTACAAGCTGGGCTATGTTCCCCTCCAGGCCTCTGTGCACCCTATCTGTATATAGACTCTGCATCTGCCTGGCATTATTATTTTTTTTAAGTTTATTTATTTACTTGGGAGAGACAGAGGCAGTGTGAGTAGGGGAAGGGCAGAGAGATAGAGAAAGGGAGAGAAAGAACCCCAAGCAAGCTCCATGCTGCCAGTGCAGAGCCCAGTGCGGGGCATGAACCCACAAAACTGTGAGATCGTGACCTGAGCTGAAACCAAGAGTTGGACACTTAATCAACTGAACTATCCAGGTGCATGGTATTATATGGAACAGAACAGTTTGCTGAACTGAATGCACAGAGGAAGGGAAGGGAAGAGGCTTGTCTACTCATGGTGTGACCCTGTTTAATTGAAGTCTGCCTCCTTGTCCCAAAATTGAGTTTGGAAAATGGTTCTTACATGGCTATAGTTTACCCTGAGGTATACGGTACCCCTGCCCAGAACTGCAATGATGGTATACGTTACACAAAGGTAGTTGAAGATTACATTCAGCTTGGCATCAAGAAGCTACCGTCTCAGGTGCCTGGGTGGCATCTGTCTACAGCCCAGGTCATGATCTCACAGGTTGTGAGTTCGAGTCCCACATCGGGTGAGCTCGAGCCCCGCTTCAGGTGAGCTCGTGCCCCACTTCGGGTGAACATGAGCCTCACTTTAGGTAAAACATGAGTGCCAAGTGAGCCCCACTTCTCTCTCTCTCTGCTCCCTGCTCACTTGCAACCTTGCTCTCTCAAAAAAAAAAAAAAAAAAGAAGAAGAAGAAGAAGAAGAAGCCATCACCTCTTAAAAATAATTTGGGACTATATTACTTAGAATAATAAAAACATGGGTGCCTGGGTGGCTCAGTCGGTTAAGCATCCAACTTCGGTTCAGGTCATGATCTCACGGTTCATGAGTTCAAGCCCCAGGTTGGGCTCTGTGCTGACAGCTTAGAGTCTGGAGCCTGCCTCAGATTCTATCTCCCTCTCTCTCTCTCTGCCCCTCCCCTGCTTTTGTTCATTCTCTCTCAGAAATAATAAATGAATAAACTTAAAAAAAAAAAAAGATGAAGAAAAACATTTCAGAGCTAGGAAAGGCCCCATTGCCTGCTATCCAGGCAACCAGAGAGGTGACCAGTCCAAGGCCAATGGCAGACCAGGCATTCTGCCCCTTCCCCAGCTGCAGGCCCTCTGCATCATTCATTCTGCTGTGGCACCACCAGCGGAACTGAAGGGCTGGAGGGAAGAGAAAGCTACAAGGTCTGAAGCAGCTGCAGGCTGGCAGCTCCCAGCCCGGCTCACCGGGTATGTGGGCTTGGTGGTGATTTCCAGGAGCTTTTGCTTGGCTCTTCGCTCTGCCTCGCGGGCTTCCTGCAGGTCCTGCTTCAGCTGATCTGCCTCCTTGGCCCTGCAAGGAAAGGAGGAGATGTCAGGTCCATGAAGGTGACAGGTAGAAGAAAGCCCTCTTCCCCACAGTCCCCCTGGAGAGGAGCGACCTGAGTTAACCCTGATGATGGCACCAGATCAGGCAAACAAGGCCAGTGGGGGGTGGGGTGGGGTGGGGGGGACACTGACATGAACATCAGAACTTCCAAAGCAAGGATAACATTCCTGAGTACTGTTCACTGCAATGGTAAATCTAAATGGGAAGGGCAGGGAAGCTGCTGGGAAGGAGTCAAGTTCAAACCTTTGCAATTGGTAGAGGGAGAGGAGAGGGGGAGGGGCCAACAGCTTCCTCTGCTTAACTTGTGGGTGAGAGTGAGCTAGGCAAAGGTACAGTGCATGAATCAAAGATCTTATATCGGATCACGAAGGACAGGATGAGAGAGAATCGATTCTTCACAGCCCCCAAGGAAAACGACTGCAGGCCCAGGGCCAACCTCAGGCAAGATGAGCAGCAATGCTGAGGTCTTCGTGCCTCACCCTGCAAGACACAGGACCCAGGGACCAGGCCCAACATCGGTCTTGGGGGAAGTGACCCACACACAGAAAGAAAGGGGCCCGAGACAGGGCAGGAAACAAAGATCCATATTCCCAGAACGACATGCAGAAAGCGGAGAGGAAACTGTAGTGAATGCACCTTGGTAGCAAAAAGCCAAATTCAAGTGTTCTAAGTCAATAGAGCCAAATGCTGTGGGGAATGTGCCAGTGTTTATCTGAAGGCTGCAGGACCAGAACAATCCAGAGGCTAGAATACTCTTGGAAAAGTGGAGACTACAGTTCCATCCTGGCCCTC
The DNA here is from genome assembly GCF_046562875.1 of Panthera onca. Lineage (NCBI taxonomy): Eukaryota > Metazoa > Chordata > Mammalia > Carnivora > Felidae > Panthera > Panthera onca. The sequence goes on from NC_138350.1 coordinate 22,173,756, forward strand.
CCCTCCTATCTGCCTCGGGAGCCTTAACACCAAGAATGGCTGAAGGGAAGCGGGTTCCTCATTACCACGTTAAAGGTAAATAGCTGCTCTCTCCCCACATGTCCCCTAAATGAAAAGGGAAAAGAACCACATTTTTTAAACTTACGAAGAGCCTCCTTACAGCTCCTCAGCTAAAAGCGGTCTGCAGACGTGCTTGATGGCATTCCTGCAAACATGGCTATCAGAGGGACGGCGGTTTATCACAGACACAAGCATGACCAGAGGTCCACTCGACTAGAGAACCGTGTTCCTGAGCCCTTCCACTAATCCCAGCCCCCAAAGCCCACACCGGCTTAAGTACCAGTCCTCACCAACCTGTCAAGGGAGGAGCCTCCCCCCACCCCACCATCCTAGAAGTTGAAGCAGCTTGTGGACAAGTGCGGTCAAGCTCTGCCTCAGGGCCAGGTTACGACTGAACAGCCCCTCGCCTGGGCCCCAGTGCCCTGGACTCCCCACCTCTAACCTCCTCTCCGATTCCTCAGCCATCTTCAGCGCCAGCACCTCAGCCTCCAGCACCTTCTGCTCCATCAGGCGCTTCTCTTCCTCCGTCCGAATGGCTGTGGCCTTGATGCGCTGCATTTCCTGTTCGGCCTCCGCGGCCTTCTGCGCCAGGAGTTTTGCCTCCTCCTCAGTGATTTGGGCCTTTTCCGCCAACAGGTCAGCCGTTTCCTCGGACCGCATCTGGAGAGAAGGGTGCTATCAGCTGGGATGGGGATCGATCACATGCCTGTCATCCCTCCCAGATGTGGCCTCAGAAATTCAGGTCAGCAGGAACCAGAGCGTCAGACTCCCCGGGGCCCTGCCACTGAATGCCCCATCAGATGACACTTTGGCAAGGGCCAGACAGCCACACCCTCAACTTTTCAGAAAGTCCCACCCATGGGGAACAACAAGAAAGCACCTTTTTGAGTACCACTTGAACCAAGGCTTTTCCCTTTAAATGCGTGGTTCAAACCAGTGGGAGACAGGTAACAATGTTTTTGATTGTCACAAATCAAGGGTAAGGTGGTGCTAGTGGCATCTAGTGGGTAGGGGTCAGGGACACTGCTAACCATCCTACGAGGCACAGGACAACTTTCATCACAGAGGGTGATCTGACCCCCGGGGCAGGCAGAGAGGCCCTGCTTTAAAGGCGCCCCGGGGAAAGTGGGGCTTGGCCACACATGATCTCCTGCCAACATGGGTGGAAAGAAAAGGCACCGGTTTTTTTTTGTTTTTTTGTTTTTTTTAGCTGAAATGTCAAAGCAAATGTTACTTATCTGTGGCCCTCAGGAGGCCTACCTAATTCCCAAAACCCAAGGGAATCCCCGTGTAGCCTCCTGGGACCCAGACTCCCCCAGAAATCACCAGTGCTTCGTTGGCCATTGTTGCTTCTTCTTTCATCTGCAGCAGCCTCCTCTCCAACTCATCCCTTGTGCGCTCAGCCTCCTCCCTCATCTGCTTCTCTCGAGCGAGGCGCTGCCGCTCCATCTGGGGGGTGGGGGGGGGAACAAGAGTCATGGGGCTCACGACCTACACTGCCACAAGGGTCCTAGAACGCCCAGTGTCCAGAGATGCCCAGGGAGACCCTCTTCGTCCCTTTACTTTAGAGGTTGGCAGTGTCATTCTTGTCACCTACCACCCTCTGTCCTTCAAAACCAGCTGGAGAATCAAAAGCTGTGTCCCTTGAAAAACCATCTAGGGGTGAGGGAACAAACAAAACAACAAAAAAGCCAGCCCTGCCAAGTCTACCTGGATCGAAGGAGGCATTCTTACACAGTGTGCTGAAATGGCTACCCTGCCGATATCCCTTTTTGTTGGAAGACCTCACGTGGCTCCGCCCAGCAGCGGACAGGATGCAATGCAGATTCCTTCTCCCTGAGATGGAGCCCCAGAAACAGACAGCTTTCTTCTGGTTGGACGAGCCACCTCACCATTTCTCACCCACACGACCCCTCCCACATCTCTAATTTCATCCACAATCACTCCTGCCTCTGACCCACAGGGAAGATGGAATCGTGTAGTTCACACATTGTGTTTCACAGGGGGAAGCCACAGCCCCACGGTACAGGCTCCCAGCCTCACGCAGAGGCAGCTCCCGGCCAGGCCTGCAACAGGAGGGAGCCGAGCGGGGAACACAGCCCCCTGTCCTTAAGGCACTGGTACAAAGCTGCCGCCACCTCCCATGCCTTCTGGATCACTGTGTTAATTGGGCCACATGCAGAGCTTAATAAGGGGAACAAGCACAGGACAAGTGCTATTCTCTGTGATCCTAGGGTATTAACTGAGTTCAGAAAGCAGAAGCCAGAAGTGACCACTGCACTATTTTCTTCCTTAAATAGAGCACATTTAATTACTTCTTGCTTCAATTTTCTCCCAAACCCAAGATTTTTAAGATTGCTGCCTTTTGTAAATACTGAGCCAAAAAAAAAAAAAAAAAAAAAAAAAAAAAAAAAAAAAGGCATTGGGCCTCGAAGGAATAATGCAAAGACAAGCAATAAAATACTGTAAATTCTTCTCTAATTTTTCCCTTGCAGGTCAGTGAAAAGCTTGGCCAGTTTGTTCTCTAATTTCCACTGCATTACAAATATCCATTAGGTGGATTACTGTATCTCTATTATTCTCCCCTTGACAAAAGCCCAGGCAACCACCTTCCATTCCCAGCACTACACTTCCCCCTAGACCTCCACCCAATAATAAGGGACCTCTTGTTTGCAAGGTGGTTGAAGTTCACAAAGGCTTTCAGGTGCAATGTGTCCTTTGATCTGAGACAGAGAAGGCATACCATTAGCTCCACTTAACAGATGAGAAAACTGAGATCTGGAAGATAAGTCAGCTACTAATGTCACATACTAACTTTCACATCTGGTTCCAAGGTCAGTGTCTATACTACTGGGCCATGGAGCCCGCCTGCAGGTGCCAGGGCCCTGCCTCTGCTGTTCCACAGGCAGTGCAGGTGTGAGGTGTATGCACGCTCTTCTCTGCCACAATCTCGAGGCCTACACACTCATTGCCGTCTTCAGATCTCTCACTTCTAAGCTTTGCTCAGCTGAAAAGAGGTCAAAGAAGGCTCTTCCTGAAGTTGCCACTTAGACCGTGCTGGCTCAGGAGCATTTCTTTGTCCAACAAAACCCATTCCACCAGCCTGGCCGCCAAAGCATCCCAAATAGCACATCTATAGTATGCCATCTCAGAGAGCAAAGAGATGGGAGCCCTAAAAGCATGCTGGATCAAACTGGGCATTTCATTGTAAATCTCAGGGCAGGGAGCCAGCCTCGCCAGAGTACCCACATCAGAGAGCTGCGCACAGACTAATGATTACTGCTCCGAGCCTGTGAGTCCTGCGGGCAGCTGACTGCAGCTGCTGCTACTCTGTCTAGGAGTTAGTCCAAAGCCACAGTGGATATTCTCAGCAGCGAGGCTCAGATTAGTTGTGTGGATTTCGGTGAGCCGAGATAGTTTATGAGTAGAAAACAATGATGCGGACTGTCCAGTCTGCTGATAAGCTCTCCTGGCACCTCCTACCACAGGCAATATGCCGCCTGGGCTGACCCGTGGTGGGGAAGTGTGGCCGAAGTCTAATTAGCATTCCCACGGTAAGCATGAGATGCTGTCATGCATTCTATCACCTTCTAATTAGAAAAGGACAAGGCTGGGCAAAGGAGACCGGCAGGCAAAAAAAAAAAAAAAAAAAAAAAAAAAAAGCGAGTTAGCTAGGTGGATGGATGGATGGATGGATGGACAGACAGACAGACCCAGGCTTGACTATCTCTTCCCAAACCTGCATTACTCCCACTTCACTTAAGTGGGGAAATAACTAGAGATGTTTCTTTTGTATATGCTTTTAGAATTTATTCCTCATTTCCAGAGCAGACACCACACCAGCTGGGCATTGGCCAGTAAAGATCCAACAGGGATAAAATAAGAGAAGGTATGTCCATTGCCAAATGACACCTGTCAGCCTACGACTGCTCCTTACCTCCCAAGCCAAGACCAAGAAGCAGTGACAACAGTGGTTCAGACATGGTCTTTCTCACCTGTTTTCTAGCCTTCTCCTCCCTGGCCTGGGCTTTCATCTGCTGAACTTCCAAAGAATCAGCCTTCCTTCTCCTCATAAAAAGGTCATGGTTCCCAATACAGAGCTGGAGAATCTGTGGCCATGGAAGCAGGAGAAATGTTAAACCCCCAAATGTACTTCACTGCCTACCAGCTCACCAGGGCTACAGCATCTTTGTCTAAGGGCTCTTGGGGGCAGCAGGAAACCTAAAGAGCAAAGCACAGAGTGAAACAGCAAGGCCTTCCCTGCTAATGGCCTCCAGTATGCCAGGGGGCAAAAGTCACAGGTGAAGGGAGGTGCGTCTTCTGGATGCATCTTATTCTCCTAGGATGTGGCACTATAGGGGCACCTGGGTGGCTCAGTTGGTTAAGTGTCCAACTCTTGGTTTCAGCTCAGGTCATGATCTCATGAATCAAGTGATCAAGCCCTGCATCAGGCTCTGCGCTGACAGTGCTGAGTCTGCTTGGGATTCTCTCTGCCCCTCTCTCTAAATAAGTAAATAAATAGATAAATAAATAAATAAGAATTTAAGATGTGGCACTACAGATGAGGGAGGATAGGAAAGTTCATTCAATAGGGATAACAGGTTATTCACGTGAAAAAACTATAAGCTGAGGGCAGCTGGCTGGCTCAGTAGGTGGAGCATGCTACTCTTGATCTTGGGGTCATGAATTTGAGCCCCATGTTAGGTGTAGAGATTACTTTAAAAAACAAACAAAAAAAACAACAAAAAACACAAGAAGCTGAAGAAGCTGGATCCCTCCTTTACACCACACACAAAATCAACACCAGAAGGATTAAAGACTTAAATATGAAGATTGAACCCTTGAAATCTCTAGAAAAGAATATAGAAGAATATCTTTTTTTAAGTTTATTTATTTTGAGAGAGAGAGAACCGCAAGCAGGCCCCATGCTGTCAGCACAGAGCCCGACACAGGGCTCGAACTCAGGAACCATGAGATCATGACCTGAGCCGAAATCAAGCCTAGAAGAATATCTTTATGATCAGAGGATAAGGAAAGATGTCAAACAAAACACAAAGAGCACAAATGATTAAGGAAAAGATGTATACATTTGTCTATGTTAAAATCCAGCATTCTTTGTTTGTTAAGACATTAAAAAGGAGGAAAAATAAGCCACAAGCTGAGAGATGATATAATCAATAAAGAATACAAACAACCCAGAGAAAAATGGCCAAAGGACATGAAATAAGTATTTGACAAAAGAGACAAAAAGCCTGGCCAAAAAATATACAAAAAGATGTTCAACTTCATTAGTAAATATAAAGATGCTCATTTATATAATACTGAGAAACCATTTCATATGCACAACATATGTCAAACAAATTTTAAAGGCTGATATTATAAGTGCAGAAGACATAAAGCAAAAGGAAGTCACACCCACTGCACTGCATCTGTAAATTAATTCATCTCCTTTGGAAAACAACATGGCTTAATCTTGAATTTGGACATACACTACAGCCCTGCACTTGTACTCTTAAGTACTCTCTAGAGAAACTATTGCCCATGTGCAGCAGGACGCAGGTACGAGAATGTTCCTAACAGCTTTGTTAAAATGGCAGAGAAGTAGAAAGCACTTCATTATTCACTAATAGGAAAATGACATATATATGGGGTATATGGGGGGGGGGGGAAGAGAGGGGGAGGGAGACATATATATGTATCATTGTGTGGATATATGTATATATGTGTACATTTATCTGCACACAATGGAATACTATACAGCAGTGAAAATAAAGGGATCATCTCTTTAAGCATCAAACATAGACACATCTCAGAAAATAATGTACAAAAAAAGTGACAAAAGAGCATAGACAGTTGACAGCACTTATGTCAAAAGTACACAAAACTTAACAGTACATTCATTTTTCTGTATAGGAAATAAAGTTCTGAGGAAAAGCGAGCGAATAATGAGCACCCAGCTCAGAATGGTGATTTCCCTCAGGGAGGAGGATGGGGGAAACCAGCAGGGTGCTAACATGGGGGGGTTTAATAGTATCGGAGTGTGTGGTTTCTTAAAGCTGGGTAGTGGGTGTGTAGTTTTTTTTTTTTTTAATGTTTATTTATTTTTGAGAGAGAGCACAGCAGGGGAAGGGTATAGAGAGAGGGGGACAGAGGATCCAAAGCAGGCTCTGCACTGACAGCAGTGAGCCCGATGTGGGGGTTTTGAACTCATGAACTGTGAGATCATGATCTAAGCCACTGAGCCACCCAGACACCAACTGAGCCACCCAGACACCCCACATAGCTATTTATTTTTGTCACTCTTTATATTTTATTTTTTTTAATGTTTATTTTTGAGAGAAAGAAAGAGACAGAGTGTGAGCCAGAGAGGGGCAGAGAGACAGGGAGACACAGAATCCAAAGCAGGCTCCAGGCTCCAGGCTCCAGGCTCCAGGCTCCAAGCTGTCAGCACAGAGCCCAACATGGGGCTCGAACTCACGAACTGCGAGATCACAACCTGAGCCAAAGTCGGACGCTTAACTGACTGAGCCATCCAGGTGCCCCTTTTTGTCACTCTTTATACCTTCTATACACATTATACTTATCCTTTTATATATATTAGTTATCTCCATAAAAATACTTTTTAAAAATTCCACATCACAAAATTTAGGTTTGACTTGTTAGGTTAAGCTAAAGAGAAGAGTCTTTCAAGTCTATCGGCAAAGTGTGTAGCAAGTGAGCTACCTATCATTCTATACCTCACAAGAGGTCACTCTCTCAAAAAAAGGCGCTCAGTTTCTTAGAAAAACTACAGTTATTAGTAACAAAAACTAGGATCTCAACTTACCAGCTTATTAACACGAAGCTTTGAGGAGTTAAATTTAAAGACATCGATTTTCTTATCCAGTGGTTTAATAGTAAACTGAAAGAAAGAAGCAGAAAAAGTTTCAGTCTGACAACATAAAGTATTAGCACCAACCAGGAAATTCCACAAAAGCAGCAACCACACTGTCAAAGATCCAGCACAAGGCTGAGCCTTGTCCTGGCTTCTGGCGCCCGGGGACTAACCCACTGTGATTTAGAAACAGCTGAGGGCATGGAGTCTGGGGCTGTGGAAGGTCAGGATCCTGGAAGGGGTGCTGTCGGCACCATCTCAGGCTTGGAAACCTGAACTATGGACCCCTGATGGGCCCGACCATGAGGCCAACGCTGGGAAGCCCACTGCAGCATCCCAGGCCCAGTTCTGCCTTCAGGAAGCTCACAACCTAGCTGGAACTAGACTCATGACTCAACTGCTACTTAAGAAATTACATCATCTCTTAGCGCCTCATCGGGTGGCAAAAATCACAAATGTCGTGGGGATTCAGAGTAGATCTACCATAAGTAGGCGGGAACTTCAGTTGGTCATAGACAAAGAGAATATGATAGAGGATCTAAAAGATTGGGTGGAGGGCTATTCAGGACAGGGCAAGCGACAGAAATGAGGCAGAGATAGAGAAATGAGCAGACTGTGTGTGTGTGTGTGTGTGTGTGTGTGTGTGTGTGTGTGTGTGTGTGTGCGCGCGCGTTTGACGTTATTAGCTCTCTGATGACTGAGATGATATCACGGGCTCATACTGGGAGGAAGGCAGGGGTGGGCTGGGGGTGGACAGTTGGAGGGGTTTGGGTTTGATGTGACAGCATACAGGTCGTCACCACAGGTTTCTGAATGTGGGGATTATCAGATGAAAGCTGTTAATAAAAGGAATAAAGTGTGAAGAAGAGACCGTGGTAGCAGAGGGAAACTGCTCTCGAAATCAAAGGGGAGTGATAAGGACAGGGTGGTAGCTAAGTAGGAGATCCCAGGGCCAGACCACAGGCAGGGAAGCATATAAAGGACAAATGGCAATTGCTGTTCTCAACCACTCCTGATTAGACCGGACAGATCCTCCATTTCAAAGAAGCACTTAAAAAATGGATATCTATTCCCGAGAAAGCCGTGCTAAGCAGATAAATACATCTGGGAAGATGTATTTTTGGGTATTTCTTTTGCATATTATACTGTCCAAGGAAGGAGGGGTTAGCATACTGAGGACAGAAAACGATCCTTTGGTTAGCTTTTGGTCAAGCTAACTTAGAAGCACTATTGCTCTTGTGTAGGCTGCTATTCGTGAATTTCTTGAGCTTATTTTTGGCTTTGAAGTCAAACCCCGGAGCCGTCAGTGGGAAACCACAAACAGTGGGGAAACCACAGGCTTTGCCGGGACGCGCGCAAAGAATCAATGGATCACTTAAAATAAACCAACATTTCTGTTTTGACAGCACGGCTGTCATGCATAACTACTAAGACTACTTCCTATTATGTCAAGTCAGCTGGAGGTCCTCTTACTGCACGAAGTTATTGACATGATGGAACATGATGGTGCCCTGACCCCGGAGAGGGTATATTAGAGTTTATTGTGTCAGGCTATACTAGGGGAGACTTTAATCCTTGGGTTCTGTGAAGAACGAGTGTTTTGGGAGCCTTTAGCACACAAATGTGTGGATATGCAGTAAACAGACTTTATGAAATTAGAGATGAAAAACTACCGTGCCGTAGCATACCTACTACTTTAAGTCATGTGGGGCTTTCAATTTAAGTATTTTAAAAAAGCAATAGTTAAATGCTCCTTTTCTGAGCTACTTAACAAAAAATTTCAGAGCCAGAATGTTTTGAATTAAGAAGCTCAATCTGTCTCATCAAGCATGGCCGAGTAGATCTCAACCACGTATTGGAAACCAGGAGTCTGGTGTTCCCTTTCTCAAGTTGCTACGAGGGAAGGGAAAACAGGAAATCTGCTCAGGGTGGGGGCTCTGCAGGCAACAACACGAGCCGTCACTGTTCCTCATTCCACACTCAGCGTCCCAGCTGTGTGTCACTGAGCACCATCCAGGCCTACTGCCCTCTGCCCAGTACCCTGTGCTCTCAGGACTCCTACTCAGCGCCCTGCATCGGAAAAGTGCCCCCAGGGCTATGGCTTTGGTGAACATGGAGCTCAGCCCCTGCTATTCCCTTCACCAATCACCAAGTCGCCTGATCCCTCCACATCTTCACTTCCTGATGTGACACAGATACCCCAAACCCGGCCCCTACTCTTGCAGCATGTTCTTAGGAGGAGAAATCAGAGTCGGGCTGAGAGCGCTTATGAAAGCAGAAAAGCACCGGATCATTATCACGTGTGTCATCAGTCCCTTGCGCTACAGGCCTGTCTCACAGCAGTCCGGTCCTTGCTGGACTGTAACTTTCCTGAAGGTCGAGACTGGCTTTTCTACATCTTTGTTTCCCCTACGAAAACTAACACAAAGCAGATGCTTGATAATGCCTTTAAAATTAACAGAGAACAAACGAGTGAATGAACAAACCTAAGATTACAGTGTTTGGGAAAGATCACCATCCGGTATAGGAACATCTGACTTCTAACTTAAGTGCTCAGCCAAGTTATTCAAACTTAATTACTTTTGAATTCTCATAAGCAGTTAGCCTGATATTCTTATTTATATCCTCACAGAGAGACAGAAAGAGGTACACATACGTATATATACATGTGGGGATAAATACTTAGATAGATATCCCCACCCTACGTATCAAGCACTAGACACTGAGAGAGGGTTTAATGTATACCACACTGAAAAACACAAACAGAATTTCTCACCAGAAATGGAAAGGCAAGTAATAAGACAAGGTTACTTTCTGGTTGGTTTACTGTTCTTTGGGGTTTAGTCTTGACAAGTTGAGCTTCCCAGCCTCTTGTTGGTCAGCAGGGGGGGTTTAGTGATGCTACTTGAAAATAGGATGCCAATACTGCTCTGTAAACAGGAAACAACAACCAAAAACACAAAGCCTGGGGAGTAAAGGATTTTACTGATAGCAAGGAGAAGTCCAGGGAGGAGGAGAGATGGGGACAGGCTGGCAGCTGGGCTGCTGGCATGTCTGCATGCGGGGCCTGTCCTACCTCCTTGTCGCTGTACGAGATGTTTCTGATTTCATTCCACGGGAAGGAGATCTTGGGGGTCAGCCTGTTCTCAGGGTCATAGATGTGAAGCCCCAGAGCATCCACTCCAAGCAGCAACTCTGTGCCCTTTTTATTCTGTGGAGTCAACAAAGATCAGCCACCGTCAGCTCCAGCAGACGTGTGAGATTTTATTCAACTTCCCAAAGAACCTGGCACATGCTGTTACATCTGACGAGTTCCAACAGGTCCCAACAGAAGTCACAGCTGCTGTGTAACCCAGGGGGCTCCAGCTTCCTGAATTGGGGCAGGCAGAGGCAAAATACCATCCTCATGACTCAGTGTCCCCCAGAGGGATCACTGGGGGCTTCTGTCACTGGCTTGATGGCTAAAGTAGCAGCAATCTAAGCACTGTTACCTCCAATTAAATACAGTAGTAGCCCCACACCCACCCCTTATCTGTGGTTTTGCTTTCCACAGTTTCAGTTACCCCAGTCTAGAAGCAGATGATCCTCCTTCTGAACTACTGTCAGGTCAACAGGAGCCTAACGCTACATAATAACACCTACGTGATCCACCTCACTTCATCTCATCATGCAGACATTTAAGCCTCTCGCATCATCACCAGAAGGGTGAGCACAGTCCAATAAGATGTTCTGAGAGAGAACACATTCAAATAACTTTTATTATAGTATATTGTTATAACTGTTCTTTTTTATTGTTAGTGTTGTTAATCTCTTACACCTTGAGCCTAATTTATAAGTTAAAATTATCATAGGTATGTCTATACAAGAAAAAAATATAGTATAGATAGGGTTTGGTACTATCCATGGTTTTAGGCATCCACGGGGGCTTTTGGAAAAGTACTCCTATGGATAATGGGGAACTACTAGAACTAGGTTATCACAGAGGTAGAATAAAAACCCATAGGATTAAACATTAAAAGAAAAGGTAGGGGGCGCCTGGGTGGCTCAGTCGGTTGAGCATCCGACTTTGGCTCAGGTCATGATCTCACGGTCTGTGAGTTCGAGCCCCGCGTCGGGCTCTGTGCTGACAGCTCAGAGCCTGCAGCCTGCTTGGGATTCTGTGTCTTCCTCTCTCTCTGCCCCTCCCCTGCTCATGCTCTCTCTCTGTCAAAAATAAATAAACATTTAAAAAAAAAATTTAAAGAAAGAAAAGGTAGTTGTACTCCCAGAAAGAAAATTCTAAGTGCTAGGATCAAATGGTTTTATTTTATGTTAAAATGTAGTCTCAACATGATAAAGCAAATATAGTCAAATGTTATAGAATCTAGACAGTGGGTATCTATGGGTATTTGTTATAAAATTTTTTCAATTTTCTTATATGTCTGAAAATTTTTATAATAGAACACTGGAAAAAAATACTCCAAAGTGAACTATATATAAATTATACCTCAATAAAGCTGTTTGAAAATGTGATGGTACATATGTTGGTTGGCAGGCAGAGCAGACAGAAGGCAAGCGTCCTGGGCCTCCATGTCACTGACCCAGCAGTGGGCCTGGGGTTACATCTTCAGGCTGCAGATCCATCCACCTGTGCTGTGTGGTCTGGCCCTTGTGTGGTGGTGGAAGGAAGCTCCCTGCACAAGGACCTAAAGCACCTGACCCCTTGCTGACAAGAAGGAAATTGAACCAGACTCAAAGGCAGGAAAACAGATCTGCAGAGTGAGAAGGTGCTCGGACTGTGATGAGAAGGACCAATCTAACAGCAGGTGTCAGATGGACAAGTGAGCTCTCCAAGATAAATCTTTTTACTCCTTCTAACACCCCAAAGTCAGGAGCTGTCACTAAACCAGGAGAGAGATCCCTCGTCTGCAAAGCTATTAAAACTACTACATTAACACAGTGAGGCTTTGTACTTTTAAGAGCTGTAGTACATTCTGGAAAACGAGATACTTCATTATATTTGTGACTTTTTTTTTAAGATTATTTTTGAGATAGAGATAGCGCACACACATGAGCAGGGGAGGGGCGGCGGGGGGTGGCGGACAGAGGATCCAAAGCGAGCTCCGTGCTGACAGCAGAGATGCAGGGCTCGAACTCATGAACCATGAGCTCATGACCTGAACTGAAGCCAGATGCTCAACCAACTGAACCACACAGGTGCCCCTGTGACTATTTCCTTTAAATTAAATTAAATTAAAAAAAAAAAAGGATTCTACCCTCTGCTTCCTATCATGATGCCAACATTCCTAGGGAAAAAACAGAGAGGTGCGACTCAAGCAGTCCCTTTTAAATTGTTTTAAGCACATATCTTCCTTAGTTGATGGTGAGATTACAAAAACTTGGACACAAATGATACTAAAATATCCATTAGCTTTGTCTACTGCATTATACAAAACATATACACATACAAAATAGTGTATTTTGGTCTGATTGCTACAGAAATATTCCCGGGCACCTGGGTGGCTCAGTGGATTAAGCATCTGACTTTGGCTCAGGTCATGATCTCACAGTTCATGACTTTGAGTCCTGCAATGGGTGAGCTTGAGCCCCACTCTGGGTGAGCCCTGCTTCTCTCTCACCTTTCTCTCAATGCTGCTGGTGGGATTCTCTCTCTCCCCTCTCTCTCTCCGCCCCTCACTCACTTACACTCTCTCTCTCTCAAAAAAAAAAAAAAAAAAAAAAAAAGAGAGAGAAGAGAGAAAGAAAAAAGAAATATTCCCTAATGAGAAACTAGTTTTTAAGGATTGTAAAACACTACTTTTTTAGAATCTAGATGGTGGGCATATGGGGCAAGAGGAAAGATGTTGCCAAAACCACAGAAATGTGTTAAATTAGTCTGACCTTAAAGAAACCAGACAATTGGGGCACTTGGGTAGTGTAGTGGGTTAGGCATCTGACTCTTGACCTTGGCTCAGGTCATGATCTCACGGCTCATGAGTTCAAGCCCCACAGTGGGCTCTGTACTGATGGTACAGAGCCTGCTTGGCGTTCTGTCTCTCCTCCCTGTGCCCCGCCTCCCCATTGCTTGCACACACACAATCTCTCTCTCTCTCTCTCTCTCTCTCTCTCTCTCTCTCTCTCAATAAATAAAATTAAAAATTAAAAAAAGAAAGAAACCAGACAGTTAGCAAATACAAATTAATAAAACTTTAGAAAATAACCTCGGGGCACCTGGCTAGTTCAGTCAGGAGAGCATGTGACTCCTGAGCCCAGGATAGTGAGTTCAAGCCTCATGTTGGGTATAGAGCTTACTTAAAAAACATATATATATAGGGTGCCTACATGGCTCAGTTGGTTAAGTGTCAGGCTCTTGACTTTGGCTCAGGTCATGATCTCACAGTTCATGAGTTCAATTCCCACATCGAGCTCTGCACTGACAGCACAGAGCCTGTTTGGGATTCTCTCTCTCTCCCTCTCTCTCATGTGCTCTGTTTCTCTCTCTCTCTCAAAATAAATAAACTTAAAAAAGAAAAAGAAAATAACCTTTTGCATGATTATAGAAAATCTTTTAGGTACTTGTTTGCTATATGAAATAACATAACTTGCCAGTGTAATTTTATGTAATGAAATCCATTAAAAATCGGTATTTAGAAAACAAATCAGGTAGAAAGCTATCCTAAATTACTTAAAGATTTTATTTTTAAGTACTCTCTATGCCCAATGTGGGGCTCAAACTCACAACCCCAAGATCAAGAGCCACATGCTCTGCTGACTGAGCCAGCCAGGCCACCCCATATCCTAAATTACTTAAAATATAATACAGTTTACCCAAATTTCATATAAAATTTATAAGAACCCTGAAAAGGAAAGCAAACCATAACTCCAATAAGGGACGCCTAAGTGGCTCAGTCAGTTAAGGGCTCTTGATTTCAGCTCAGGTCACGATCTTGCAGTTCATGAGTTCAAGCCCCTCAAGCCCCTCGTTGAGTTGTTGAGTCGAGTCTCGGGATTCTCTGTCCCAGTCTGCCTGCCCCTCCCCTGCTTGCGTTCGCTCACGCTCTTGCTCTCTCTCTCACTCTCTCTCTCAAAAGGAATAAATACAGATTTAAAAAACACCATAACTATAATAATAAAGGTGGATCACTATGGATGGTTATTTTAACATCTACTTATCTGTAGTTTGGAACCAGCAATGGAATACTAGAGCCAATCGCATGAATTCCTTTGGAAGGAGCTCCTAGATGCTGCACCAGCAGCAGAACCTTGGGAGAAAGATGCTCAAGAGGCCCACCCAGCCAGGACTGAAAACAAAAGCCTCTGGTGCAGAAGCAGTGGGTTCCCAGGGGACAGCAGTGGGACTATTAATGGTCTGAAGAGAAAACCAATTAGCCTGCTAGAGAGAACAAGAGTCCCACCCAAACAAATCAGTAATCTATAAAAGCAGCTTTACTCTCCTTGTGCCTTGGGGGAAGAAAGTATTTACAGGTGCTCCCTGTGGGCCAGATCTCACAGAGCCAGAAATAATCAAACATTACACTCAGAGCATTCAAACAGGTTTCTGCTGAGCAGAGCCCAGGACCAGGCCCAAGTCCCCCGGGGGCTCAACTGACACTTAACTACAGAGGATCTAATTGAAGTCCAGAAATAGAAAATGAGGCTATAAGACCCTCTCCTCTTCCTCTTCCCTTCTCCTCCAGTGAACCATTAAAGAGTCTGCTATCCTGGAATAAGGAAATAACCCATTTTCGGAAGCAGTCTGCCCCTGATTCAGCCTGTTTATACACAGGGAAGTCAAAGAGGATTCAACACACCCGGATTGCAAAGTAGTTCACACCGTACATCTCCAGGTCCTGAGCTATCTTCAAATATTCCATTTCAGCTTCATCCCTGTGAAGAGAATGAAAGACACTGTCACCGGAACTAAGTGAGAAAACAGAGGGCGGGCACACGCCACCCTGAGCATTGGAACCTGCCAGAAGATGTCAGCCAGAGCAGATACCAGCAAGGCTCTTCCCAGCCCTGAGTCTATTAAACGCACCGAGGTCAAGCAGAATTTCCCGGCCTCATAAAAGCCAGAGAACAGATTCATTACAGTGTCTCTTGGCTTCAATTTCACGCTTTGCCCTTGATAAATAATGATACCCGTCTCAAGGAATTCAAGAAAAGCATGTGGTATGTTATCTTCTTCCCTCAAATGGATTTGGATATGCAAATTTGATTTAAGTTGTTGCTTTATCTGGTTGTGAACTTTTTTCACCTACAAGGTTTTGGTATTGAAACAATTCTCTCGGCAACCTACCGGAGAGCTACCTTCCTGATTTTATTTCTGTGGGTGTTGTCAGAGATTAGGTCAAGAGCTATCGGGGCTGTAAAACCCAACCAAGGTCACCTACTTCTAAGCTAGGAGTCAGATTAAGATCTTAAAGCAATGACTTGCAGGAAACTCCCAAATAGGTACGATATTGAAATATTTTAACTAGGTCTCCCTATGACCTTGCCTCTTCCCTCTCTCCAATCTCAAAATGCTCTCAAATGGAATTTTAAAAATTCAACCTGAGAGAACACACAGTGTTGGCAAGCACGTGGAACAACTAGAAACACACACACTGCTGATGTAAATTGGTACAAACAATTACCTTGGAAAATCGTTTGATGTCATTTGTAATAGCGAAAAACCAAGAGACAGCCCAACATACCCAACATCCACCAATAGTGCAATGGGGAATTCATGCTTTAATAACATAGTGGAGTTCTGCACAGCAATGAAAATGAAACTGTTACTGCTATTACACACCACAAACCAATTCTCACCATATGATTCTGGGTAAAAGAAGTGAGACACAAAAAATAGGGACTCTCCGATTGCATGCAAGTAAAATTTAAAACATGCACTGCTACTCCATCGTCAGGAGAGTGGTTAGCTGTGGGGAGGAAGGATGGGGAGTGATGGGGGGGGGGTGGTCACGTGCTATCTCATCACCTGGTATTACACGGTGTTTTCACTTTGTGGTAATTCATTGAGTGGTACGTTTAAGACTTGCCCACTTTTCAGTATACATGGTATTAAAAAAAGAGCACGCTAGGAAGTTGATTTGAAGAGGACAATATTTTAAAGACTAATGAAAAGATGATCAATTCCTACAGTGATCAGGGAAATGCTAATGAGTACTTAAGATACATGTCTCCTCTTTTAGATTACAAAAATTAGATGGATAAAAATGAGTGGTGGGGAGAGAAACGAGTCGGGGAGAGACGTGCACACACTGCTGGTAGGCAGGTAAACAGGTCCGGCCTTTGCGGAGGGCGATTTAGCGGCACCTGTCAGAACACAAAATGCTCATATCCTTGGACTCAGCAACTCTTGCAAAGAATGTATCCTCAGAACTGCTCATATAATTATATAACAACATTAGGCTGTACATTGCAGAAAGTGAAAATCTATAGCCACTCCAAATGTCATCAGTAGGGAAATGGACACAAAAGCTACAGAATATCCATACATTATAATCCTTAACGTGAAACCTAAATTGCCAATGAGTGCAGTGGGCCTGTACATCTGGACAGGCTGTATTCATGCACTAGAAGAAGCACACACAACACTGAAGACCAGCTACTCCCAGCGCTCCCTTTTTCTATACACCTCAGTACTGGATTTTGTTCAACGAGCGTGTCCTAATTTCATAGTTCTTAAAAAAAAAAAAGTCCATACGGAAATGTAAACCGATAATGAAGCAGCCTCACCTGGCTCGGCCTCGGTGCTCCGCGTACCAGGCTGTAATTCTCTCCTCCCACATTTCTGGAGTCATTTGATACAGATTTATTACCTACCAAAAAGTAGAGCAAAATAAAAAACCCACATACAAAGAAAGTTTTGGTATTGTATGCCATTTTCATAATTGTGCATCATTTTTACAAAATAGCAAAGCTATTTTTAAAAAGCCACATACAGGGAGCCAGTCACATGGCACAGAGGTGGTGCGCACAGACAAGCACCATTCAGTTTGAGTCACAACTCAGAAGGGTGCACCATTACTCAGGCGTAGGTGCACCCCTCACCCAGCTGCCGTCCCTCTTTCTTGGGCTGCACGTCCCAGAGGGAGGAGCTCAGTTGGGTCGGCCAGGGCTAAGCTGTGTGTGCTGCTGCCTCCGCCTGCACAAAAGCCATCAAAGGAGCAGGGAAAGTCAGGTAAAGGTGAGAATCGGGCCTTTATTACACATGACAAATGAGTGGAGCTATAAAACCGGGAGCAGCAAAAGGGAGGGAGGGCCTGCTTCCGTGGCTAATGAACAAGATGAACAACACTGAGGATTAAAAACTACAATGTCCACCCCAATTCATCTCTATCCACCCTGCCCAGCTGCAAATAGCTCAGCTCCCTGAGCTGAACACACACTGCTCCACACACCTCCCTGGGAATCGCTGGTGCTCACCCACCTTGAAGGAAACAAACATTTACAGCCCTGGCAACCGCAAATGAATTCCACGAACCTTGGCTTTTTAATATTCTTAACAGAGATTCAACATTCTTTACTCATCAAGATTGATCACAAAATATTTATTTAAATGTTTTTGTCATGTACTTCCAATATTCCTTCAAGCCTCCCAGTTGGCTTTATCACAGAGCACATCTCTGCTGTGTCTTCCCAAATAGGGGATTGATTTCTTCTTACCCTTTTTGGAAGCAATTCTTCTTGGGCCAAAAATCCCCGCTTGTGAACAGAGGGGTCATAGTCACCATACTGGAAGAAGAAGAAAGGAGAGCAAGCGATTGAGATTCTAGAGACAACTGCCATTTCTGAATGGAGCCTGACTCTGTCTTATCCCCTCCCAGCTCCGGGAGCAATTCAGTTTCAATTCAGTTCTGATGCCAAGTCAAGATTTCTACCTTGCTAGTTTGTTACCCTTGAATGAAAATACAAAGCTGATTATATCTATGAACAGAGTTGTATAATCCCGTGAGGGATGGATGGGTAATGTGCTAATAAGAATGTGACATTTGTATGGAAATGTAGCCGTGTTTTCTAACCCAAAGAAAGCAGTCACTACCAAACATTAGCTTTTGAAAGGAAACAACAAAACACAACTGTGAAAGTTGTAATTAACAACGTGTGATAAGAGTCTTACCTACAAATCCTTCTAAGTGGCTGGTAATTGGAGACAATTGCTAGGTTGGGAGCTGGGAATAACGCAGGCAATAGTTCCAATACCTTTCATTCAAGGCTCTGAAAAGTGCTTTGGAGAAATCTGATGCCAAGGCTGTCATTCCCATTGTACAGACAAAGAAATGAGTAATAGGTTAACTGATTTTCTTAAAGCTGCAGAGCAAGTCATTAATGGGGCCAGAAATGCATTTTAATGTATTTATTTAGGGACAATAACTTGGAAATTTATGTTCTGATTTAAGAATGAATATCCCTTTCTTTCCAATGTTCATCAGCAACTTTAAGTTGTGTCTCATCCCATGCCTGCTAAAAAAGCACCATGAATTGGGGCTCACTCAGTTAAACATCTGACTCTTGATTTCAGCTCAGGTCATGATCTCGTGGTTCATGAGTTGGAACCCCACGATGGGCTCCGTACTGACAGTGTGGAGCCTGCTTGGGATACTCTCTCTCTCTCTCTCTCTCTAAAATAAAATAAACTTTATTTTTAAAAAACACCATAAATTAATGTCTTTTAAGAATCTCATCATTATCTTGCAAATAGAATTGTACTGAGTTTTTTGAGCGTTTTTAAAGGAATTAATTTGTCAAATTAAACATTTAAAATATGCCAGTTTTTGTACCCCTGTCTTCATTTAAAAAAAACTTAAAGGAACCTGGCTTCTCTCGATCTCCTAAAGGCCTGAGGATGTGATGAGTGAGTAACTGGACTGAGTTTTAAGGGCACTCTCTCGGGAGGCAGCCGCAGAGCACAGGTAAGAGCCTGGCTCTGGAAGCAAGCAGCTAAAAATTCAAACCCAGCTCTTCCACTTATTAGCCGTGACCTTGGGAATTTTGTGTCTTGGTTTTCTCATCTGTTAAATAGGGATAATAGCAGTATTTGTCTTATAGGACTTTTATGGGGATTAAATGAAATAATACCCATACAAAATTTTTTAATGTTTATATATTTTTGAAGGAGAGAGAGACAAGAGTGTGAGCAGGGGAGTGGCAGAGAGAGAGAGGGAGACACAGAATCCAAAGCAGGCTCCAGGCTCTGTGCTGTCAGAGCCCAACTCGGGGCTTGAACTCACGAACTACGAGATCAGAACCTCAGCCTAAGTGGGATGCTTAACCAAATGAGCCACCCAGGCGCCCCACCTCTCTGATTTTTGAAGGGGTAGGATGCTAAAGCAAGCCCTGTTAGTCGCATTTGCAGACCTCTTAATGGTGCTGACCAAACTCTAAATGCCGAAGTAAGCAGATATGCAAAGTTAAAGTTGTAAATTCAGGTTCCAAAGGCTTGTAAGATTAACGACCCACATTACCATACTGAGCTCCCAGCTACTTCAGTGATCAAATATGTTACACATTTGAGCAATGCAGAGGCAGCAAAGACCCTGCTTAAAGAACTTCACCGCTGGACTAACTCCACCTACAACATTAAAGCCACCTTGATACGTGTGCCTGCTCTTAAATGTCTCTTCAAAAAACAAAAGAAGAAGAAAACCCTTAAGTTGTGGCAGTTAGTGAATATAAAGGAAAGTCATACCACTCCATAGATGGAGATGGCTGTTCCTCATCCTTTTATGTACGGATGCATTCTGGTAACAAAACCAGGAGTGGATTTACTTTGAAACTAATGAATATTGGGTTCAGGTCTCTCTGCACCTGTGTGGGCCTGAACTAATTTTGTACTCAAAATTTGGTATTCTAGCATTAAAAAGAAGCCCCTAAATTATATAAACTTCAGGCTCCACAAAACCTGGATCCACCCCTGATATGAACCAACTGAATTTAAATACAAGAAGGGAATTCACCATTTAGAGGACTCTTGAAGTCAATTCTTAGGTTAAACAGAGGCTCTTTCTGGATATGAAATACTAGCCTCTGCCTATATACATGGGAAATTCGACCAAATGCTCTGAACAGGATTTCACAAAACAGATTTGGTCAATACATACACAGAATGAATAGATTCCTTACCAAAACACCGGTCACTATATTCAAGGTGGATTAAAGGCTCAAACCCATAAATGAAAATCCATAAAAATACCAGAATAAAATGTAGGACATGTGCAGAACAACAGTTGGTGAGGCCATTCTAAAAGTCACCCAAAACATAAAAAGATTGACAAGTCTGATTAAAAAAAAAAAAAAAAAAGATAAAAGGTCAACACCCATAATATATGGAGCTCCTATAAATCAATTAGAAAAAGATAAACAATACAGTAGAAAAATGGGCAAGCTGTAAACACTTGATTCACAGAGGAAAGAAATACAAATGGCCAATAAATCTATGAAAAGATTCTCAGCCCCATGGTAATCAGGAAACAAAAAGTTAAAAAAAAAACACACCTATTTTTCTGTCAGATTAGCAAAAATTTAAAAGACTGATAGCATCCACTATTGATGAGGATGTAGAAAAACAGGTATTCTCACACACTGTTCTTTTTCTTAAAAAATTTTGTAATGTTTGTTTATTTTTGAGAGAGAGTGCATGTAAGCGGGGCAGGGGCAGAGAGAGAGGAGGACAGAGGATCCAAAGCAGGCTCTGTGCTGACAGCAGTGAGCCCAAGGCAGGGCTCAAACTCCAGAACCATGAGATTGTGACCTGAACTGAAGTCAGATGTTCGACCTACTGAGTCATCCAGATGCCCCTCACACACTGTTCTTAAAAGTTAAATTAGGACAAGACTTTTGGAGGACAATTTGGCCATACATATTTAATGTTTTTTATTCTGATAGATTTATATACCTAAAATTCACCATCTTAAGCATACAATTCAGTGGTTTTTAGTATATTCAGAATGTTGTACACCCATCACCACAATCTAATTCCAGAATATTTCCATCATCCCAAAAAGAAATCCATACCCATTAGCAGTTAAGTCCTAATTTCCTCTTCCTTCTAGCCCCTAGCAACCACTAAATCTACTTTCTGTCTCCATGGATTTGCCTATTCTGGACATTTCATATAAGTGGAATCACACAATAGGCAGGCTTTTGTGTCCAGCTTCTTTCACTTGGCATTATTTAAATTTTAAAGATTCTTATCCTTCAGCCCAGTTATGCCATTTCTTGGTATTTATCCTAGTGAAAGATTGTTCATATGTGCCCAAAGAGGCATATTCAAAGATGTTCACTGCATTCGTTTAAATAATAGAAAAACAAACCTACATATCTACCAATAAAGACATATTGAAGTAATCCACAGTCCCTCCTTTTCAGGAAATACTGTTCAGTAGTTTAAAAATGAAGCGGGAAGGGGTGAGTGGGTGGCAGTCGGTTGAGCATCTGACTTCGGCTCAGGTCATGATCTCACAGTTCATGAGTTCAAGCCCCACGTCACACTCTGTGCTGACAGCTCAGAGTCTGAAGGCTGCTTTGGATTCTGTTTCTCCCTCTTTCTGCCCCTCCCCTGCTGGCACTCTGCCTTTCTGTGTCTCTCAAAAATGAATAAACATTAAAAATCAGGTGGGACGAGGGGTGCCTGGGTGGCTCAGTCGGTTAAGCATCTGACTTCAGGTCATGATCTCACACCTTGTGAATTCGAGCCTCACATCACACTCTGTGTGGACAGCTCAGAGCCTGAAGCCTGCTTCAGATTCTGTGTCTCCCTCTCTCTCTGCCCTTCCCCTGCTCATGCTCTGTCTCTCAAAAAAAATTTTTTTTAATTAAAAAAAAATGAAGTGGGACGATCTGTTCTGATAGTTTTAAGTAAAAAGGGCATGGTGTACAGGAGGTCCTCTGGGGTAGCCACCTAGAAGGGGAATTTCGGGGAAGGGGTACCCCCTCACCTGATGGGCTCCTATCACATCCATTGCTCTACAGAGGTCATTCCAATTCGCAGTCCCTTTCTGCCCGTATGTGAGCTCAGACAACACTTCTCTCCTATTTACTAATCGTTGTCAACCTTCTGGGTTTGAAATGGCATGTTAGCGTTGCTTTTTTTTCTTGATTACTACTGAGATTGAACATCTTTTTCTATTTACTGACCATTCTCATGTTCTCCTCCATAAAGTATGTATGCCCTTTGTATCTATTTTTCTGCTATCTTTTTCTCATACACTCAAGAGTTCTTTATGTTCAGGGATATATCTACAATTCTGCTTGTAGAAATCTACCTTAAGAGGTGGAAACTTTAAAAAAAAAAAGAGGTGGCAACTTTTGCACATGTACATGAAGATTCATATAAAAGGATCTTCAGTAAAACACTATTGATAACGAACGGAAGGGGGAAAAGAGAAACTAAACCTACCTCTCCCTTAGAAGGGGGATGGATCAATGAATTAGGTTTACTCATCAATGGCCACCATACAGCAATTAGGACCAACAAGCTACATCTACACATACAACATGATACATCTCAAAATCAATGTTGAGTGGGGAAAAAACATCAATGTGTAAAAGTATAAGCCACAAAAGGGGGGCGGTGTGTGAAGGACAACATCATTTATATTCACCTTTTGCCTCTTTGACATTTTCAAGTTGGTCTCCTCCCATCCAACTGACTACTGCCCCAGGTGTGAGCCTCAGAGCCTCTCCCCAGGATGACCACCACAGCCTTCTAACAGGTCTCCCTGCTTCCAAGCCTGCCTCACTCCAATATGGCCTTCACATAGCCACCAAAGGATCTATCTAAAATATAAACCCTTCACTGGCTCTGTACCACCCACACAATAAAGTCAAGACCCTTTCTGATCTGGCATCCTACAGACATACCCCTCCAGCGTCAACTCTTGCTACTTTCCACCTACACTGTACATATACCCAACTCAATTGCCTTTTGGCACTCTTTTTCCCTAACTGACATCAAAGAGTACCAAGAAACGGTAAGCCTCCTCTCCCACCATCCATTTCTCTTTCTGAACACTAGGAGTCTGCAGGCCAGCACTGCAAGACTGGTAAATTACATACCACGATCTCCCAAAGTCATTTTTAAGAAGAACACATTTTAAACACCAAGTTGTCAGTATAGAATCCAACAGGTGGCTTAAAACATTGCAAGATGGTTTGGTATGTCATGTGACTGGACTGAACAAAACAAAACAAAACAACAACGACAAAAAAAAAAAAAAAAACAACAAACCCAGACTTTCGATTCAAACATAACTCAAACTCTAACCAAGAAATATGGTTCTTGTTAACTGAACCATGTGATTAATATTTGTATTTATACTTTGAGGGTAATTGTTTCTTGATGCTGTGGAATTAGCTCTGTCTATATCATTCCAACAGCTGAAATACCATAATGAATGCATTTGTGCATAATTACATTCCATGTGTTAATGAGCCTGATTCGTTTTCCGCACCATACTTCTAAGGTTCCTTTCTGTCTCAGAAAGGTTGAGGATGAAAACAAACTGAATATGATGGAGGGAACCAGTGTGGTTTACTGAGAAGTTTGGACTAAATTAGACCCTATAAATGAATCTGGAATTTGGTGAAAGGCAGTGCGTGCTACCCAGAGACATCCCTCACACGCTACAAGGGGAGGGCAAGAGTGGAGTGCTGAGCTAAGCGTCCCGGACGGTAGGGTTCTCAACCCGGCTCTAGTCTCCAGTTCCACTCTGCTTCAAATCTTGTCCATCAAGAAGTGGGCTATAAATTCCATTGAAAAAGAATTAACATAAAGTATTAGGACTTCAGACAAATTATTAATCCTTTCTGAGCCTTAAATTCCTCATCTGCAAACCAGGCATAATCCTCTCAAGCTGTGGCTCATGGAAAAGACTACACTGAGTATTGCACGAAATATTCGTGTGTAACACTTTGTAGAACTGTAAAACATTACAGGCATGTAAGATCCTATTAATACTGTAATCAGAGATATCTTTTTTAATATGAACCAACAGTCCTAGAAACTGGAAGCATGTGATAATAATCCTTAGTTTCTCGAATGCAGACTTGAAGCCACAGATTACCTTTATTTGTAAGATCCTGAAAATTTACACCGGAAAAAACAGTTAGAACATCCTCCTCCATATGAACCACATATGCTGTCTGTGAATCACTTTCATCTCTAAATTAGTAGGATCCAAATTAGTAGGGCTTTCCTACAGTGAAATCTGTTTAAGCAAACATCTGCTGGTTCCCTGAAAAGTTATTTTTTTCCACAGGTGGCCTTTGAATTTGTGGCCCAAAATCCATGTAAAGGAAATGTAGCCTTTGAGACTGAAGCCCTTCAAAGAGAGGTAGTGTCCTTGAGAGCTTGGGTCTCCTCTCAGCTGGAGAGAAAGCGTGCTAAAAAGGAACTCGGTTCTGGGCCAGGAAGTGCTCACATTTGATGAGAGTGACAATGACTGCTTCATCACTGTCAGGGCAATACTGATTGAAAGGACACATTTTTCCTGTTATTAATATTCTTAATCAAAGCATAAAAGGAAGCATATGTTTTAGTTGAATCGAGGCCCATTTTCTGCTTTTTTCAATTACTCATTTTTCTGGGCAGTGGAATAGGGGAGGCACAAAACACAATCCCAAAGCCATGAATTCTGCCCTTAGCTTTACCCAAGATTGTCCGAATGCCCTTGGGCAAATCGCTAAAGGGCAGATACTCGCTGTAGTGTCTGTATCTGTGACAGAGTCAACAACCCACTCCTCAGGCCTGGTGAACACTCAGCAAATATTAGCCGAGGCATCAAATGATTGAATTGATTCTTGTACTTCTGTTAGTCTGACCAGCATGAACAGACTTTTTTTTCCTCCCAAATGATAGGCCAGTCATTTCCCAGCTTTGATCTGAAATTGTATTAAACTACCCCCCAAAAAAGTGGGCTAAGAAGTTAAGAGTATCTTATTAATTTTCTTAACACTACAGGGAAATGGCTTTATGGACACCTCTAACGAAAAAGGAAAATAAAAACTGAAAAGATTATGCAAAATCACAAAAGTAATGAAGATGCCCCAATTCTGGGGCCTCTTCTTAAACTGCAGGGGAGGGGTAGGAAGCAGTAGGACCAAGAAAAGAAGCTATGTGATTGAAGTGGGGTATCTGAGGGACATGAAGCACTCCTGACTGACCCTGTAGTTGGTCTTATGAAAACAGAGAGGTCAAAACACAAGAGCGGTGGTCTCCTCCACCCCCCTCCCAGTCCGCAGTGATTCCTCTAGGAATGATTCACTCACAGCTCAACTGGGCTTGGGGTGCCAAACAGCCTGCAGTACCAGCCATGAGCAAAGCTAGCATGCCCATCAGGGGTGAAGGAAGTAGGGCATTCTCTAGGCTATAGCAGGGTCCCCACACACAGGGCTGCTGGTCCTCAGAGGATGAGTCTGGAATAAGGACCTGGGCCTTTCTGACCGAAATGCTATAGTTTGGCCCAAACTGGAGACAGTAAGTTCATTTTCCTTGGTTCATAAAAAGAAAAGGTTGGTCCAGTGATTGCAATAAACCACATGTGTGTAATGAGATTACACAGACAATTCATCATAAGCGTACACTTAACACTTGTACACACACACACACACACATTCTCACAAGATTATACAGAACCTGGGACAGTGACAGTGGTTTCCCCAGCCCAAGTCCTAAACACTTCCTTTCTGGGGAAAGTCTCTCTGAAGCCTAGAAAACCTGAAGAAACAAAAGACTGGAGTGATCCTGTGACACACATTAATGCCAAGGAGGAAGGCACTTTTCTTCTTTGAGCCTACCTTGGCCTGGACGGCGTAAGAAGCCAGGAGCACAGAAGCCTCGGGAGGGCAGTAGATCTTTTCATCTAAAATCTGCTTCTTTACCTGAAAGGGGCAACAAGGGAGACATGACGCTGTGTGCGTGAAAGTGAGCTGTGCAGGCTGGTCACAGCAGATGGCTGCAGGGTGTTCTAATGAGGCCTGCCAAACCAGCCTGTTAATGATTTTCTGACAAAGGGTACAATTTTTTTTATTGCTGCAGACAGGTTGGGAGTTCAGTCACTGAGAAGTTATTGGTAAGATGACTACAAAAAAAAAAAAAAAAATGCTGAAGAGGAAAAATACTTCCATGGTTAAAACAGAGACTGATATCTGGACCGTGACAGAGGGGAGCTGTGAATTCCAGAAGTGTCAGGGGCAGCTCTGGTGGTGATTGTGGCCTCGGCCACTTGCTGAGCACACGCAGCACCAGAGGAAATGGGAGTCTACTTTAAAGTCTTAACACAAGACAAAAGTCAGCAAGGCCACTGAGTTATGACTGCAGGAAAAAAACCCATCACTTTCCAAATGCCTGCTCTAAGGAAAAAGGAAGCAATAAAGTTTGATCGATTAAACTTTTAAGCACATGTGAGGTCCAGGAAATATAATTCTTAAGCCATAATGTTGAATTAACGGATCTCATTGCATTTAATTTCTTAGAATGGTGCAGCGTGTGATGTTCCAGACATAGAGGCAAGAGAGCCTCACTGAAATAAACACAACAGGAAAGCCAACTCTCTTTTCACAGATGTCAACAGTCACCAGATTCATAAAAGTAGTAAATTTTGCCTTGCTCAGCCACGAAAACACTCCAACATTTCAATATGAGGAAAAATGAAGCTAAAGTCACAAGAGGGATGGGCACTTCTTCTAAATGCTAACAAGAAAGTCATCTCTATAACACTAGGACATTCTGGGGCCTAGGAGATCATTATGTGGTTTTATTCAAAGCAGTGTAACTTTCTAATCCCTGATTTATTTTCAAAGGAAAAAAAAAAGCCATACTACAGAAAAACTGAAAGGGTTTCCCTTTGCAGGAAAGTGTTAGGGATGGGGGAGTGTGTGTGTACATCTATATACACTTTTTTTGGCAAACCTTTTTTGGAAAATAAATTATTTGGGGGTTTTATTACATTTAACTTAATATTAACTGAACATAACAATCTGAGGCTCAAACTAATTACAGGAGGACTATGTGACAGCCCATACATACGTCTACTTCTGGGAAATCCTGTAATTAACGCCCCTGTGCGATCTACCGACAGCGGGCATCTCTGGGCACATAAGCAGCTCCACCACCAATCACTGCAACTAACCATGAAACTGGGGCAGCTGCACTCTGATCAAGCGGTAAGAACACAAGCAAAATTGACAGGGTTTTCATCCTCACACAAACCCCCACTCATCGCGCCCCTAGATGGTCAGTCTTAGCAGTCTTTGAACCCATAATCATGGAGCTCCTCATCTCTTCAATTCGGTTGAGCAATTACGGAATGCCTCCTGCATATTCAGTGAGCTTTGCCTTTAAAGGGCTTATACTCTAATGAAGGAGTAGGGATAAGACATTCACATACAATGGGCAGCATGAAGCATGATGCCTGAAGTTCCACACATGTGGGATTAGTCACGTGGAGTCAAACTCCAACTCACTGGAGTTCTGAAGTCCTGTCTTAATGACAGCAAATTTTGAACTTTTGGAAAAATCACTCTTTCCAAGACTTTCTCTTTGGACTTCCTTTGTAACTATTAAGTACTTTTCACTTAGAAGAAAATAGGATCCATCTTCAAAGAGACTTCAAGCCAGGTAGCTACTTGTACCCGTTCTTTCACTACCCTATTTTTGCAATCTTCTCTGACACCAATTCTCCTTACTCAAGTACAAGTTCTATTCTGAAGACTTTTCCCCCCATTATGGAACCAAAGGGACTGACTTCCCAGAGGCAGGACATTTTCACGATGCCAAGGCCTCTGTGGTCAACACCGTGGGGGCCATCCAGGCTGCCTCGGCAACTACCCCTGGGTGAGTTCTCTCAGAATAAACGGGGCTAGCACAGACTGGTGTACCTGCAAGAAGAATAAATGTTGTGTGATCTCCTGAACCAGCTCCTCCTCGGCATTCTCGGGATAAAATTTGGCCAGGAAGTGAAAGGTGACTGGCTCTTCCTTTGAAACATCATGATCCAGCACCTGCACAATTACAGAGCAAAAGAAGAACAAGGTATGTTGGCACCTGTTCCTCCCCTGCCACCATCCTTTTGCAGGGAGCGTATAAATATTTTTCCCTCTCTAAATTCATCACATTTCCCAAAGGCTATGATCCTACAGTTTGAAGCATTCATGAAGCCATCTATAACAAGAGGTAATATTCACCTCACATGGCGTTTCTGAACCAAATTAATCAATATCCCCAACGGGTGAGAGGAGCTGAGATTATTAAGGCACAGATGTTCTCAAGGCCACAGAGATAGTTAAAAAGTAGAAATTTATAACTCAAAGGTCTTGGGCACTATCTTTTACAGTAGGCTGAAGGCTTTTTAATTTTCTAAACTGGTGGATTCTCCCTATATTCTTTTTGTTACTGCTAACCCCCAACATTTAGGTCCAGATCAGGATGGACCTTAGAGATGATGAACTCTATTTTCGTGAAATCCTCTGAACATTAACTGAGCAACAAAAGTGAAATGTGTCCATTGTGGCAACCCTTGTTTCAAGGAACCTCTAGAGATGCCCTACAAAATACTTGAGTGCAGCCAGTAAACCACACTGCCTTTAATCTTCTAACAATTTCATCCACCCACTGAAAAGCTTGAACCATCTGCTCTCCAGAATGAATTTCATTTCAGGACATAAACATGCCATGTGACAGGCTACAAGGCTCCATTAACATGTGTCATAATTTATTTCCTTTGAGCAGCAGGTTCCATGGCTCCTGATGCCCCCAATCTAATATCCATTTGGCCAACACTCAGATATGATTTAAAACTTATTTTGCTGAGAATCACAAAAAGATACACAAAGTTCTGCTGTCTTTGATAGATAATTCTTCATGCTCCTGTCCAAATTCCAGGTGGCAGTGCCCAGGAGATCCAAAATAAACCAGATCTAGGACACTCACTGACACTGGCATGTGGGGGCCCTTCAATGCTCATGATCATGGGAATTACCATATGAAATTTATAACCAGCAGAGATCCCAACAACGAAGATTCAGATTACTGTGTACATATGGAAACACAATTTGAACACTTGAGCTTAGAGTCAAACTTGTAAAAAACAGGAGGCGTTCATTGTTTATCATGCCATGCAGCAGATGATAAAATCAATTGCAAGGGGTACCATTTGGAGTAAGAATTAGACATTGACTTATTTTGAGATCTAGGGGTCTTTTAGGAGTTACTAACAAAAGCAGATGGCCCTGTTCCCAAATGTCTTCATGGTTAGATAGGCAGGTAAGTAGGTAAGTGTGGCTTTGTGTGCACATGTGAATCCACGCAGAAGGCAGTTTCCCTAGGCAATATCCATTTCTAAGCCACATTAGAACTGCCGGGAGCCCCAACTCATCATCCAGGCCTCAGAAGCCCCAGAGAATCATAAAGACTTAAGACAAAACGGTCATTCTGTCTTCACCACAGGGACCAGGGCACTCTTTATTCTTTAGATCGTGTTAATGATTAAATTGAGTTGGGCCACAGTGTTTCTTGAAAAGACTTAAAAACATTCCCTAAAGAACATGAGTCCCAAGCAAATCTTTCAAAGACATAAACTGTATTTAAAAAAAAAAAAAAAGGGCATAATAATATAATAGTAATTTTTATTCATAAAGCCTGACTAGTGGTTCAGTAAGTTGAATAGCATAAAGCCAGAAGCAATCAGCCTGGTGACAATGAATAAAGAAGCCAGGGATGGCAACAGTTTTATGCTCATTGGTTCTGCTCACCTAGGAGAACGTGTGAGGGGCAGTAAGCCTGTGGCATCTCCAGAACCTGTTTTCTACATGACTTACTCAGGACTTGCCCCTTTCTCTACTGTGCATCCATAATGCCCCATGATGAGTAAAGAAGCTAGGCACATGCTCAGGGAAAAACCAGAGCACACACCAGCCTCACTGGTTTCATCAAGTTCCAGCCCAACCTTCTTGTCCATTTTGAGCCAGGCCACGGTGTCCTTGATTGTGTACTGCAGTCCAAAGAACCAAGTTTCCCGAAGCCCCAGGGTCCGGCACACCAAATCAAAGAGGTCCTTCCCTTTCCACTTCATCTGCAATATAACAGACCAATAGGGAAGGGCAGCGTGAGCAAAAAGTCATAATCCACTTGAACAAAAACCTTTTCTCTGTACTCCCTACTCTCAGGTGCCAAAATGTGGGGATGGCACTAAGATGGCTGATGAGCACAGAATTCCTAAATAATTTTAAAGCTTCCTACACAAAACCATGAGTGGGAAAATACCAATTAGAGCTTAATGGCTTAATCACTGCAAAGCATACACAATACCTCCCTTGGACAGTTCCTTACAGATCTTAATATCCCCAAAGCTGCTAATTTAGGAAAGCTGGTAAATAAGCATCCTCATTTAGGAGAGTCTAGCCTCTTCAGTTAACCCAGGGAGATGGCTAGCTTCTAGGGACATTGATTTCTTTGAGACTTTGTCATTGATTTAAAGAAAATTTTTTTAATGTTTATTTCTTTTTGAGGGGTGGGGTGGGGGTGGGAGGAGACCCAGAATCCTAAAGGGGCTCCAGGCTCTGAGCTGTCCGCACGGAGCCCGATGCAGGGCTTGAACTCACAAATGACGAGATCATGACCTGAGCTGAAGTCAGAAGCCACCCAGGCACCCCAGTCGTTGATTTTTTTTTTTTTAAATCATGACAGTGTCCTTTGATAAAAAGCTAGTGTTTTCTTGTTTTTGTTTTATAAAGACTAGTTTTACTGAAAGTTTTTTTTTAAAGCAATACAGGGGAGGAAGTTAAAACCCAAGCCATAAATCACGTACAGTCAGCCCAACTACACATCCTTCCTATTCCGATGCATAACTGAGGCCAAAGGAGAGGTGACTCACCCATGGTCACACGGAGCAATTTCAAATTCTCAGTATCTAAACCCAGGGAATGAACAGACACCAATAAACTGCAGCATGCTTAACCTACAGCTTCACTTTCAAAAGGATCTAAAGCAATGGCTGCTAAACCCTTTTCTCAGCTTTTCAATCTCAGAAAATGGAAAAGCAAGTTCAACATCTTAATAGGGGAAAAAATGCCCAGCCGCTTGGTAAATGTTGCCACCTTGTGGCTTCCAAGTTAAATCACCCAGGGTGTTCCCTTACAAGCCCCTCAGCTGCTGCTTGCCCCCAAGCCCCACCCCTGCTGGCCCCCAGGTATCAGGTGGACATTCAACTGTACACCAGGGACAGTTGTGAGCACACGAGACACATCACAGACATGGAGGTCACAGTAAGAATAATCTTGGGATTCAAATGCAAAGTCGCCAGGCACCCGAAGGACAAGACCACTGGACTGCAGAAGCATCTGTCCTTCTCCAGCCCTCATTAGAAATCTTCTCCCAATGTCCTGGCACATGGAAGATGCATAATGAAAAGGAATGGGAGAAGAAGTTAGGGTTTAGAGACAGGTTATAAAAGCAAGAAGGAAAAAAATAAGTTAGACCTCTAATATCTGATTGGCTCTTGCTAAAACCTGATTGTACAGAGCATTTTTCAAGTAGGTCTTCTATTTTTAATATATATGAATGAACAGTGTGTTCTCTGGGAGGTACTCAGCAGGAAAGCCCATCCATTCTCCGTGTTTACAGTCAAAGAGCAAAGTAGCGACCCAGATGGAAGGGCACCAAAACCGCAGCAGACAAGTGGCTGAGGTATGAAATGGCTTTTGTCCTTCACGGGGGCCACTTCTCCTGTATGTCCTTCTAGCTCTGCCCCATCTCCTCTCTGTGACTTTAGTGAGACCCCTGTAACACTACAAAGGATGAGGTCTTTAGAAATTATTTTGAGTAGAATAAAATAAAATGACAAGTTTTATTAAAAAAAAAAAAATGATGGCCTTCCCCTTCTGCAAGGCTTGCTAAACGCTTGCGGGCACACCCATTCCCCAGTCTGACAACAGCACAAAGGATTTTTTAATTCAAGGCAGGTTTTAATTCCTACAGGCAGACTTCACTGAAGAAATGTTATTTTGGAAAACTAGGAGCTTCGGGATGCTGATTATCCTCTTGTCTCTATTTTAAGCCGGTACATAGTATATAAATTATAAATGACTACCTTTCTAGGAGATAATGTAAGGCTAAAGAACAGACATTAACTTGGAGAAGTTGAACACCCAAGGGCCAGGAAGATCACAGTATGGATTCCCAGGCTGCCATAACTCACAGCCACGGAGGGGCCGGGCTCTGCCACGGAGGACCCGGGCGCAATTGGGACGTGCAGCACATCTCAACCAAAGCTGAGAATAGTGAATTTCTTGACTAGGGGGAGAGGGGGTGGAGTTTAAATTCTGAAACATAGTATCATATTAAAGCAGTTTTCCTGCATTCCTTTCTACTTCTTTGTTTTTAAAATGCAAAACGACCCCTGTTGAATGCAAATAGACGTCTTTGTTTCCAGGAAGCTTGCAAGAAAGTGAGGAGGGGGGGGAAAAATCTCACACCAATTCACGGTGTCTTATTTAGATTCTTAACTTTGACTCTAAGGATCATAGAATGTCAGTGTTGGATGTGAGCCGGAGTCATTAGCTACTGTAGACCCCTCCCCTTTAAGTATAAATAAGGAAACCGAGTCACAGATTCTTTGGCAGCCTTCTGAAGCAGACACTGGCCTTTTTCCTGGCGATCTAAGGTAGGCAACCCCCTCAGCTTCTCAACGGCCTCTTTTTCTGCTAGGAGGCTTTCCATTTGTCTTGCCTTCCACCAGCACTCCCCAACCACCTTTTCCAGTAAGAAACGTGTCTTAACACTCTTCTCCCATCCTGAAACCAAACCCATTCTTGGGAAGAGCCAGATATTGCTCCTTTACAGCTCAGTGTGAATTAAAGCCTCTGCTACAGCTCATTCTTTGAACAAGCACTACAGAGCACATCCTATATGCCCCGAAATGCCAGACACTGAGGACGCAAAATGGTGGATGCATGGGCCCTATGGGAGACACAAGCAAGGACCTAAGTCAGAAAAGGCTTTAGAGAACAAATGAGGGTTAGACGAAAGAGAGAAAGAATTCTTAAAAAGAAAATCATGATAATCTCAGTGAAATGCAAGTCATCTGGTAGAGGTGAGACAGCCTGAACTCAAGAGGGGGCGTGGTGAGAATGGGGCGCCATGTGGGGCCAGGTGGCTCGTCTTGGGAGTCACTGAAGGCTCTTGGGCAGAGGAGTAATGGGATCAGATCAGCATTCCAGAATGCACTGGACAGGGCGGACAATAAGTTGGAGGAAAGGAGCCTAGAACCTAGAATCAAGAAGGGCAGAAAGGAGGCCAACTCCCGCCTTGATTAAGGCAGTGGGAGGGAGAGAAGACAGCCTGAGAATTGGAAAGAAGGCAGTCCCAGAGCTGGCACCTGAGTGCTGGTAGGGACTGAGGGATCAAGAATGAAGAGGGACACCTGCATTTCTGGCTTGAACAGTAGATGGTTCCACTAGAGGAGAGATGGCATACAGGAGGAGCAGCATGTTTCAGAGGGAATAGATGAACAATTGTTAGGATAAGTTACCATGTCAGAGGAAACCAGGTAGAGATGTCCTAAATACATTTGATTTAAAGTCTTATTAGCTCAGGGGCGCCTGGGTGGTTCAGAGGGTTAAACGTCCGACTTCGGCTCAGGTCATGATTTCATGGTTCGTGAGTTTAAGCCCTGCATCAGCCTCACTGCTGTCAGCACAGGGCCCTCTTCAGATCCTCTGTCCCTCTCTCTCTCTGTCCCTCCCCAGCTCACGCATACGCATGCTCTCTTTCTCTCTCAAAAATTAATAAATATTTTTGAGCTCAATTTATTAGCTCTATTTATAAAATCAAATGTTCTATCATAAAGTAATTAAGAAGTTTTTCTTTTGGAGGTGCCTGGGTAGCTCAGTCAGTTAAACCTCTGACTCCTGATTTCGGCTCAGGTCATGATCTCACAGTTCCGGAGTTCGAGCCCTACATCAGACTCTGTGCTGACAGTGGAAGCCTGCTCAGGATTCTCTCTCTTCTCTCTCTGCCCTACCCCCCCCCCCACCTCAAAAATAAATAAACATTTCGTTAAAAAAAGAAGAAGGGGCGCCTGGGTGGCTTAGTCGGTTGGGCGGCCGACTTCAGCTCAGGTCATGATCTCACGGTCCGTGAGTTCGAGCCCCGCGTCAGGCTCTGTGCTGACAGCTCAGAGCCCGGAGCCTGCTTTGGATTCTGTGTCTCCCTCTCTCTGACCCTCCCCCGTTCATGCTCTGTCTCTCTCTGTCTCAAAAATAAATAAACGTTAAAAAAAGAAGAAGAGGGGCGCCTGGGTGGCGCAGTCGGTTAAGCGTCCGACTTCAGCCAGGTCACGATCTCGCGGTCCGTGAGTTCGAGCCCCGCATCAGGCTCTGGGCTGATGGCTCGGAGCCTGGAGCCTGTTTCCGATTCTGTGTCTCCCTCTCTCTCTGCCCCTCCCCCGTTCATGCTCTGTCTCTCTCTGTCCCAAAAATAAAAAAAAAAAAAAAAAAAAAAAAAAAAAAAAAACGTTGAAAAAAAAAAAAAAGAAGAAGAAAAGGTTTTTCTTTTGGGTTCAATCTAACCTCCAACACATTGTGTACCTACATGAGGTTCCACTTTTCAACAAGCCCTTCCCTAAGTGTATGCAGACTTGTTTAGTCCTCTTAATTTGGGTTTCTTTTATTTTACTTATTTTGAGAAAGAGAGAAGAGTGTGTGAGCATGCAAGCAGGGGAGGAGCAGAAAGAGAAGGAGAGAGAGAATCCCAAGCAGTCTCCCTATGGTCAGCACAGAGCCTGACGCAAAGCTTGATTGAACCCATGGAACGTAAGATTATGACCTGAGCTAAAATCAGTAGTTGGATGCTTAACCAACTAAGCCACCCAGAAACCCTGGGTTTCTACTGCTTTACAAACAAGAACCACTGGTCACAGTTGTTCCAGGTGATTCCCATGGCACTCTGTAAAAGGAGGTCTTGGGTTGTGAATGGGCTTCCTTGGTGCCAGATGACTCACCAGAATGTGACCGTGTCCCTTTTCACAGTTTTATCAGTGATCCACTGCATTGTGCTGATGCTGTGACGTGATCTGAACATCTGAGTGTCTCCTAAGATTGGAGGTGCCTCAGAGCAATAGTGACATCAGTCATCTCTCTGTTGCCCACAGTGCCCAGTCGACTTTGTACATAAAAGACACAGCAGGGGCACCTGGGTGGCTCGGTCAGTGGGGCATCTGACTTCGGCTCAGGTCATGATCTGACGGCTTGTGAGTTCAAGCCCCACATCGGGCTCTGGGCTGACAGCTCGGAGCCTGGAACCTGCTTCGGATTCTGTGTCTCCCTCCCTCTCTGACCCTTCCCCACTCACACTCTGTCTCTCTCTCAAAAGTAAATAAACATTAAAAAAATTAAAAAAAAAAAAAAAAAAAGACACAGCAAACGGGGCACCTGGGTGGCTCAGTTAGTTAAGCTTCTGACTTCGGCTCAGGTCCTGATCTCACGATTCGTGAGTTCAAGCCCCATGTTGGGCTCTGTACTGACAAGCTCGGAGCCTGGAGCCTGCTTTGGATTCTGTGTCTCCCTCGCTCCCTGCCCCTCCCCCACTCTGTCTCTGTCTCTCTCTCAAAAATAAACAAACATTAAAAAAAATAATAAAAATTTTAAAAAGATACAGTAAACGATGGTGTCAAACAGAAGACTCGCCTACTTCAAAAACCCAAGGCTCGGGGCACGTGGGTGTCTCAGTCGGTTAAACATCTGGCTCTTGATTTCACCTCAGGTCATGATCTCATGGTTCATGAGATCAAGCCCCACGCTGGACTCTGTACTGACAAGCACAGAGCCTGCTTGGGATTCTTCCCCACCCCACCCCCGCTCCTCCCCAGCTCATTCTCTCCCTCTCTCTCAAAATGAATAAATATTAAAAAAAAACAAAAAACAAGGTTCAAAAACGTAAAGCAAAATTAGCTGCCATGCATCCACTCCTCCAACAAATATTTCATGAACACACCTTGTGTCCAAGCACCACTCAAGGTACAGAAGATAATAAGGAACAAAAGAGACAGTCTCTGCTCTTACAAAATGAGCTTAGGACATGAGCCAGTCACCTCCCTCACCCTACACACAATAATCAACTCCAAGCGTGGTTTCTAGCACTACAACACTTGTGAGTGCCACAATAGGGACCCCCAGGAAGGGACACTGTCTTTGAGGGCAGGGAAGAATGGCATCTAAATTAACTCTCATGGTGGGAGAGGGGAGCCAAGTGAAGACTGGGCTTGAGGAAGAAACAGTGAACAGGGTAGTGTGATCCAAGCACGGGAACAGCATATGTAAAGGTCTAGAGGCAAAAAAGCTTAGATGGTCCGTGTAGGAAATGAAAGCACCGTAGTTCAGTTTGACTGGAGAATTACTGCTGTGCTTCTGCAAGGACCCAAACTGCCACCTAACACCAATTCTTTGTCAACTAACTCCACCTCTCTCACTTTCACTACAGAACCCAAAAAGTTATCCGGGTGACTGTCTTCTCCCTTTTCCCCAAGGAGAAAACATAACCATATCATTCCAGATATACAGAAGTCGAATCATTACCTAAGATGGATGCCTCTGTACATTAGGGCTTAATTCTTTCCAGGAACCAGTCTAAGAGGCACAGATAGATAGCTGTCTAACATCAGTATGAATCTCCGTGCTGTCACTGTGTGACCTCGGGCAGGTTATTGAACTTCCTTGTGCTTCGCGATGGGGATAATAAACAGACCCTGTCTTAGCAGATTAATCTAAGGATTAAGTACATTAATATATGTTAAAAGCCTAAATACTTAGTAAATATAGTGCCCAGCTCATGGTAAATACTCAATAAAGGGTGGTCATTATTCATTCTAATCCCACCTCCTCTCCTTACATTCTCAAATGGTGCCATGTAAAGCCTCCTGGTCCTGTTTCACTCCATGGATGATGGATGACAGATCAGAAAGGGCACCATCAATTCTCATCGAGCTAACCATGCTATCACTCATTTGACAAACACTTATTGAGCACCCATTACATCCTAGTCATTATGTTCGGCACAAGAGATAAATGATGAATTCAGGACAAGACACTGTCGCCATTCATGTCTGACAGGGAAGACAGGTAGGTAAATAGATAACAAAAATGCAACCTGGTAAAGGCTAACAGACCACGGTGCTGTGGAAACACAGCTCGGGCCTGGGGGCCTGGGGTGAGGGGCTTCCCTGAGGAGACACGGTCTGAGCTGGGTCTTGGAAGCCAGGCAGTAGTTGATACTCTGGTGAAGGGGCTGAAGAAAGGGAGGTCATGCCAGCCAGAGGGAACAGCATGTCTGCCGCTTGGGTCCAAGCTGTTGCAAAGTGAAGGAATGTTCTTTGCACTTTTCTAGTTAGTATCTATCTGACAAGCAGCATAATTACACTATCTGCAGTACTGAATGTTCAATGCGGTACTGAATAGGCAGCTTCCGCCCGATGCATGTGACACTTCGGACTCTCCACAAGTTGATTAGGAAGCAGGTTGCTCAGTCATGGGTTCCAAGCAGCCACGCATCCCATAATGACACCTGCCAGATCTCTAAGAAGATCCCACGGCCAGTGGGATGAGTCTCATATTTATTTTTTTATTAAAATATTTCCTTTTCTGATACCTGATAGCACATAAGCCTTCCAGGCTTTGCCCTTACACTACTTAAAGGTCTTTTTGTTAGGGTCTGTTCTTTTTCCAGAACAGATGCTTTAGTGTTCACTGAGGCCCATGTCTCTCCACCTGGCCTAAGTGTTCAAACTCCTCCCCACACATCGGCACAGCTCTGTGCCTCATCTCGGCCTAATGAAGAGCAGGGACGCTAACAGGCAGACAATCATTTTGCAGACAGGAAAAGGGAGGCGGCAGGAGTGAGAGAGGTGATCTGCAGGGAGAAGGCAGGAAGAAGCACAAATCTGGACTCCATGGTGTGCAAGCAAGCTCCTGCTCTGCAAGCCTTGTCCTCGAGGTGCCCTTCAAGCAGAGGGGCTGATGGTAGTGAGCCTGGAAGGACAATGCTGCTGGCTCTGTGGCTGTGCTCTCCCATTACTCTAACAGGCTGCAGTGCTATTTCATAGATATATACTTGTGCCTGCATCAAAGATAGATGCGTATGAACTTTATAAACGGGACTAAGTGCTGTCAGCTTGTTATTTTTCGTAGGGGCGGGATTTATGAGCTTTACCCAAAGTGAAGTGCTTGTAATTTATCAACCTAGAATGTTTTAAGTAAATAGCACTAAGCACTCACCCTCCACAGCAGGAACATAGCACTTCTCTGTTGTAGGAAGCAACTGGCACCAATAACCTACAGCGCTGATTGGGGTCTATTAACCGGGGAAATGTTATGAATAGCATCTCTTGGCCAGGTTTAGACTCACAACCCTAAAACTACCATTTGTTTTTTACTTTTGACACTTCACATTGCATTTCTCCCACTGCTTTCTCTGGGTCATGCAGCCACCAACAATCACACTTACTCACTGATAAACCCGGGGAGGGTCAGTAGGAAACCAGCTCCATGATGGGAAACGGCCACAGTTAGAAGATGACAACTTTCTTAAAGAAAGAGAACTGAATTTGGCCACCATCTGTGAAGTGTTGAAGAATTAAGACAACAGAGAAACTTCGGCTTTATAAAGAAGACTCAAATCTGGAAAAAGCAACCAGGGAAAAGAACATTCCATTTCATAGAGGTCTGGGGGACTAGCCGCACAAGGCATGCTATTTGATTAGCTGTCTCTTCCAGAAGATGAAAGAGAAGTGACAAACCCAGCATTTGCTTATTAGGGTTTAACTCACAAGCTGCCCTAGTATTTGCCATAAAAACTGTCAAAAGGTTAGCCCCCTTACAGATAGAGCAATGAAGGAACTGTGCCTCCCCAGGCTCAGGACATGGGCCATGTGTTTACCACTATTTCAGAAATGGAAAACCAAGGATAACTGTGATTTCCTCTCTTAACATTTACCCCTAAATGGCTTCTGCAGTCATCGCTGGCCTACAAGAACCAGTTTGTAAGTCTAGAGGGACGCCTGGGTGGCTCAGTTGGTAAAGCGTCTAACTCTTGATTTTGGCTTAGGTCATGATCTCAAGGTTGGTGAGACGGAGCCCCACGTTGGCCTCTGCAGTGACAGCATGGTGCCTGCTTGGGATTCTCTCTCCCCACGCTGTCTGCCCCTCTCACGGTCATGCATGTGCAGGCACACGCTCTCGTTTTCTCTCAAAATAAATAAACATTTATTTTTTAAAAAGTCTAAAAAATTTAAGATGCTAATCTAAATATAACTTCTATTTGTCCATTTTGAAAAAAAATAGATACCAAATACTTCCATTTACAAGATAAACACAATGGAAAAAGTGGTAACAATGGTTTTCCTGTGCAGTAAGTGAATAATGGGCTCCATTAAAATCTATTCTGGTTGGGGTGTCTGGGCGGCTCAGGTGGTTAAGTGTCCAACTTCGGCTCAGGTTGTGATCTCATGGTTTGTGGGTTTGAGCCCTGCATAGGGCTCTGTGCTGACAGCTCAGCCTGCTTTGGAGTCCGCGTCTCCCTATCTCTGTCCCTCCCCGGCTTGCACTCTGTCTCTCTCTCTCAAAAATAAACAAACATCAAAAAAAAAATTTTTTTTTAAATCTATTCTGGTTAATCAAAGAGGATAAACAAGTATAGTAATGAAGGTGTAAAACTGACATGCCCAGACTCAAGGTGTGGTATCATCCATCACACCACAGAAGTGGGCTCTTGTGTCTCATGAACCGAAATTGCAAAACTATTGAGCCGTTTCCTGTCACGATTAAAGGACACCTCACACCTAATCAGCCATTATTTCCCAACACAAGGGAAAAGGGAACACTCCAAAAAAGAGATCAACTTCTCTGTTCTACCAAACACAACCCCTATATTTCTCATCTAAATCTGGGCAAAAACCTCTTCGCAAAAAAGACCACCTCCAATCTCTTGCCTGTCAGTTTCTGCCATAATCAAACGCAGCCAGTAATTTTCCTCTCCTAATCCCCCAATCATCTGTTAGTATGCCAAATATATTTAAATTAATGGTTTCAAGGGATGCCTGGGTGGATCAGTTGGTTGAGCGTCTGACTTCTGCTCAGACCATGACCTCATGGTTCATGGGTTCGAGCTCTGCATCGGGCTCTGCACTGGCAGTATGGAGCCTGCCTGGGATTCTCTTTTTCCTTCTCTTTCTTTGCCCCTTCCCCACTTGTGCTCTCAATCTCTGTCTCTCTCAAAAATAAACCTTTAAAAAAAAGTTTAAATTAATGGTTTAAAGGCCCTCCACCAATTACTTCCTCTCTCCAACCAATTACCCTGTTACAACCCAGCCTGTGCCCTCCCAAGTCAGCAAACCTATTGCTTCCATTTATCCAGAACCAGACCTTACTAAGGTCCATTCCTTTATCTCACCATTGTCCCCTTCCCCCATACAACGCCAGGTACATGAATCAGTATATACACGGGGAAAATGAGGTGTTTGTCTTTCTCCAAGATCCCTGTCTTTCCTCCAGTCTTACAGATCACAAACTCCTTGAAGGCAAGGTTTACTATGCACACCATACACACACACACAGACACACACACACACACACACCATGCTGTAAGTCTCCCAGAACACAAGCAAGTACTGCATAACCTGTGGCCACTCCATAAGTGCTTGTGGTTGGCTGATGATGTGGATGATAATGATGATGATAAGTAGATGAGGCTTCTGAGTAGAACAGTCTTCTAAGTAATGATTGCAATGAAGCAAGAATTTATGATACTCCTTATTAAAATTCTAATTGCATAATTGGGCCTTAAGGTATACATTTTCCCCCTTTGGTGACACACTGATTTCTTTTCTCTAAAAATACCTTGGCAAAGAAATCCAAATCTTGGAGAGCCAACCAAGAAAAATTTCCATAGAACAAAAGAAACTACTAAGAAACAAATCACAGCACCTTGGGAAGCCACAAAATGGAGGTTTTAAACTCTAAGTCTTTCAAAACTAAGTGAATTATAGTTTTCTGGGGGAAAAAAGTCCTTATGTTTGTAGCTTCTGGCATGTTTCCCGCTACAGTGGAAAGAAGGTATGGGAGCAGCAGTGAACCCAGAGAAGGGATCTGTATCCTAAACTCTACTTCTACCATACACAAGCCTATATATAACCTTGAGTGAGCCATGCAACTCCACTGGGCCTCAGTTTCTTCCTCTGTCAATCTCCTATGACCTCTGTGCAAGGTCCCGATTTTATGATGCTATGAAAAAAGATGAGGCATTTCAAAGTCAGCTGACAGAGCAAAAAGAAACAATACAGTTATGGTGCTATAAAAGCAATACAGTCCCCCAAAAGCAAAGGAGACAATCTCTATCTTTGGAATTTAGCTCACAACATGAGAGCAATCATAGCCTTGTCAAATAGCTA
Organism: Panthera onca; assembly: GCF_046562875.1. Classification (NCBI taxonomy): domain Eukaryota; kingdom Metazoa; phylum Chordata; class Mammalia; order Carnivora; family Felidae; genus Panthera; species Panthera onca. Next base: position 22,215,108 of record NC_138350.1, read on the forward strand.
TAAAACACCCAAACCTGCTGTGTTGGGAAAGTCACTTAACCTCTTTGGGTCTCAGCTTCCACAATCATCAAGTGGTCTTTGAGGATTAACACCCTCTGAGTCTATGAGCTTGAGATGGTTTTGTATAAACCATGTAGCACTTTTTCCACTGTTATAATAATTTTCTTTTAATCCTTTAACATTCCATTCTATATCTTAAAATCATTTTCAGGGATGTAAATGACACTTAACATTTAATTTATGTGTGCTTTCTACATTCTTTCTCCTTACTCAGGGTTTGCCATTGCTACTGTGCTCCTTACTCCTAATAATCAAGAGCTGTATTAATAATAAACTCTCTAATGTAACAAAAATGGTCATTGTAATGTGACTGAAAAATAACTTTTTTAGCACCTAGCACCCTGTTGATACGCAGCAATTATCAATAATCACAAAATGTTGAAATACTGAGAATAATAATTCTGCAGAGAGCTACAAACAGGAAACACTTGGTGCAGGTAGACACAGAGCTAAATTTTAAATGTCTAAACGTGAGGTAAAACTAGTAGACTGAGGGATGCCTGGGTGGCTCAGTCAGTTAAGCATCCGACTCTTGAATTCAGCTCAGGTCATGATCTCACAGTTTGTGGGTTCAAGCCCCACATCGGGCTCTGCACTCACCGCATGGAGCTTGCTTGGGTTTCTCTTTCTCTCTCTGCCCCTCCCCCACATTCGCTCATGTGCGCGCTGTCTCTCAAAATAAATAAATAAATATCAAAAAACAAACAAACTAGAAGACCGAAACACAACCCATGACTAAGTATTATCCAGCCGATTAACTCCTCCTGCCCCAGGATATCACAAAAATTACAGTTTGTATTTAAAAGCACACTCTTTCAAAAAAGCTCCTGGCAAAACAGCTGGAGCATAATCCATCCGTGTAAATGAGCTCATGGAGAACCCCAATTCTAGCCTAGAAAGAAATTGTAAACATTCGGGTTCTGTTTCTAGCTTGACCTGTCACAGTGGTCAGTGATTAGGACACTGATTTAACAACACTGGAAGGTATAGGTAGGAGCATACAGGGCTGGTAAAAATGTCTGCAGGTGGATGAGGACGACTGTGGGTTGAAGACTTCTTTAACATATTTATGAGACTGATTTAATCTCCAGTCAATATGAGTAGGACACTAGATAAAGACACTGTTGCTGAATTTAAAACTACAGATCAGTTCAGATAAGTTCAGTAATTACTCTGGGCTTCAGTTTTAAGTTTTATCTGAAAGTCAAATTATCAAAACGCCTAAAGATTGAAACTGGGAAGGTGGATGGGGGAACCATAAGTAATGTAACTCACAAGGAGCTTTTGTGACTTTTCCAAAGCTCAGTCTTTTCTTTTCTTTTCTTTTCTTTTTTTTGCAAAGAAGCAAAAAGTCAAATAGTGTTGAGGGCTGGAAGAGAAAAAGGACCCGATGCCTTTAGAAATGATGTTCTCTGACCCCACCTAGTGGTGGCCGGAGTGATTTCTAGGCTGGGATAAGCACCTTGAGTCTCCGCACTGGTGACTGAAGATTTGATTAAAGATTTTTTTTCCCCTGAGATCAGCACCAGTTTGGTAATAAATTTTTATGTGCTAAAAATGTACTAAAACATGTGGATTTAGAATCTAAATTAGACAAAGCAAAGACGGGAGGATGGCACACATCATCCTGTAACAAACCAGAGAAGCCTCATCACCAGCTGGCTAAAAAGATTAGCAGCTCTGAGAAAATTCAACTCTGGGTTTTTAAGACCTCAAATGCCTTTAACTTCTGAAATTAAAAATAAACAAGCACCAAAAATGTTCTTGGACAAAATGCAAAACTAGCATGAATAATTGGAGAAGTCGTCAAAAACAAAGAACAGAGAAAAATGACACACTGGGGACAAAAGAACAGAAAACAAATATGGCAGAAATCAGAAAAGAATCCTGTTATCACAGTGGGCATCAAGAGATCAATCATATAGCACATCACAAAAAAAAAAGATCCTTAAACAGAAATATGGTGTAGGATAAAGCTCATTATATTTAGACTAATTCTGGAGTCGAGAGAGCCTACATTTACAAAGGTGTGGATAACCTGAAGAAGATTCAAAGAAAATAAAAATGATTAAAGGAGAAAATCTGTAGTGCCTCCAGCGTGGGACCCTTCCTCTTTACTCCCACACCCCCAACTCGTGATCACATGAGAAGCTAATGTCTACCAAGTGCTTACTACAGTCAGGCCCTGGGCTAAGTGTCTATAAAGGTCCACTGCACTCATGCCTTCAAACAATCCTGTAAGTAAAATACTATTATTCTCCTCATATTACAGATGTGGAAATTGAGGCTTAGAGAAGGGAGTTCAAGATCACTCAGGCAGCAGGTGGCAGTGGCAGGGCTTTCACCCACACCAACTTACCCCTTCTATCGGGATGTCAGCTCTTGTTCCCTAAGCAATATTGTTCCTGTCCTCCAGCAGATTTTTCTCACACCTACATGCTCAAATCCTGAGATGGCTTCCTACCTAAGAAGGAAATATGAAAGGGGGAGGTGTGCAATGAGCTGCTTCTGCCCAGATCACCTAAAATAGGATGTTAAAGCAGAGGGCCTTTGAAATCAAATTCTTTCCTCTCATTTGTCACCCTAAGAACTGAGGCCTGGGTTGGGGGAAAGAAGAGACATGCCCAAGATCACACAGAGCAGCTCTGCCTAGAAGCCAGGGGTTCAAGCACCAGTTTCAGGGCTCTCCCTGGTGTTATACAAGTAACACCCTGACTACAGCCCCGGACCAGACAGAGGAAAGTGAGCTGACCTCCTGAACCCAAGGCTGGCCATGTCTCACCCAAGAACTGCCTCCTGCTTGGCTGGCCTTGACAACTAAGGACTGGCTCTAGACCTCAGTACCTCCTGAATCTTGGGCCTAATAGGTCTCCTGCTCACTCTTTGTCACAGAAGACCCTGAGCCCTGGCCTCATCCTCCTGGTGCCCACGCCTTTGGATTCAGCCTAGTTTTGTCCCAGGCTCCAGCTAGTTCAGGTTTCCATGTGACACCCAGCCCAGAGAGGTTGTCTTCTAACCGGGCTCCTTGTTTCCAAACTCTTCCCAACCCCACCCCCAAATACTTCAAATCATTCTGCGTGGAGACCACTTTATTTATTTTTTTATTTTTTTAAGTGTTTGTTTATTTTTGAGAGAGAGAGACAGAATGCGAGTGGGGGAGGGGCAGAGAGAGAGGGAGACAAATCCAAAACAGGCTTCAGGCTCTGAGCTGTCAGCACAGAGCCTGACACGGGGCTCGAACCGACAAGCAGTGAGATCATGACCGGAGCCGAAGTCGGATGCTTAACCAACTGAGCCACCCAGGTGCCCTAAGACCACTTTAAATCACTCTCCTAGTAAAAACCTCAAAGCTCCCCCACTGCATTTGATGAATACAAGCTCCTTAATCTGGCCTTCAAAGGCTTCTAGTATCTGTCCTGAACCTAGGAATTTAAACACATCTCTCTTCTCTTCTACCTCAAACCACAGGATTGTATCTTATAACAATTGCAATAAACAAAACAATACTATTGCCTTTGCTCAGGTCACATCCACTGATCCGTACACTCTTCCCCTTTATCTGTGGACACAAACCTTCCTTCAATCCCTGGGGGCAGTTGTTCCCCTATTTACCCCACTGCAGGGTTTTTCTTCTCTCTCTCTCTCAACAGGAACACATCCTCATCTGATAGATAGATAGATAGATAGATAGACAGACAGACAGATAGACAGACTCCTTTGCATTATCTTTTCATGTGTATCCTGTTTCTCTAACTCGATTATGAGCACCCTGGAAATCTGGGACCTTCCCTCTTAAATATCTTTCTATGTGCTCCAATGCCCTAAATATTAGGTACTCCAAAACTGAGCTGCACAGGGGAAAGGGGATGGAGAAGGAGGTGGACTTCAAAGAAGTTAAATAACTGACTTTTCAAAGTACATGAAAAGGCCTCAGAATAGAAGGGTTAACCAATTGTTATTCATGTGGACACACCAAATATTAAGAGAAGACATCAGGCTGAATATAGGGAAGAACATTCTGACCACAAAGCTTGTTAAATATGCAACTAGAAAATATTTAACTGTTGCAAAATAAGCTTCATCTTAAGCCAAAGGCAAGGAATTCCAAGTAGATCATGGCAAGTGAAAAGGATTCACTTATGGAAAATGTACATTTGATTCAAAGACAAACCAGACACTGAGGCAATTTAGCAGAGGCTGTCAGTCACATCATCTACCAGCCAAAAACTTAAGCCCACTGGCAAGTTTACAAAATGGTTTTGAAATGGTATCTTACACCAATTGCAATAAATAAAATAATACCATAGACAAATAGTTGAGTTAGGAAGTTCTTTGTAAAATCTCTTATTTCTACTTTCTTTTTCCTGTTTACCAAATATCAAAGTTCTCTCCAGGTTTCTAATGGTTTCTTTCCTTTTTCTACTTGGAGCTTCCTATGTGGGTAGCATAGCTTAACAGAAAAAGAGCCAGCCAGCCTGGAAGAGAGATGACCTGGGTTTGAATCTCAGCCCCATCACTGGTAGCTATGTGGTGGTCTTGGGCACAAAGAGGGGGGAACACTCGGGTGCCTGGGTGGCTCAGTTGGTTAAGCTTCCGACTTCAACTCAGGTCATGATCTCACGGTTCGTGAGTTTGAGCCCCCAGCACAGAGCCTGAAGCCTGCTTCAGATTTTGTGTCCCCCTCTCTCTCTGCCCCTTCCCCACTTGTACTCTGTCTCTCTCTCAAAAATAAACATTTAAAAAAGGGGGGGGGGGGCACTTGAGCAGAGCCTAGAAGGAGAATGAGAACATCTGTGCCAGCAGACAAGTGAGAAGGACATTCTATGCAAAGGCACAGCAGTATGAAAAGAGGTACTTTCCAGAAACAGCAACCAGGACAACAGGCCAAGAGCAAAAAGGGTAAGTGAGGAAGTGTGGGAGAGCCTGGGAAAGGGAGCCAAATGCTGAGAGGCCCTGGATTTACTTCCTTTTATGTAATAACCTGTATATGGAACTTACCTGTGCCAGGTGCTAGTCTAAGCACTTTACCAATAATGACTTGGTTTTAATCCCAGTACCAATACCCCACACAGGAAGAATTATTATGCTCTCCATTTTACAGATGAGGAAACAGGCATCTGAAAGGATTAAGGAACCTGTCTAAGGGTGCTGAACTGGTTAGGGCAGAACCAGGGATCAGGATCCTAAGACCATGCTCTCCCCAGACAACACTCATAACCTCTAGGCTGTGCTGCTTCAGAGCCCTGACAGGAAACTGGAACTTGAGCTAAGACCTTCCCAACTGACTTGAAAACCTAGTTGTGAGGTTCAAATAAGTGACTGCTAGCCTCTTGGTCATTATTTTTTTTAATGTTCATTTATTTTGAGAGAGAGACAGCCCACGCATGAGCAGGGGAGGGGTAGAGAGAGAGGGAGAGAGAAAATCCCAAGTAGGCTCCTAAGCCCAACATGGGGCTCAAACTCATGAACTGTGAGATCATGACCTGAGCTGAAATTAAAAGACGATGCTTAACCCACTGAACCACCCACGTGCCCCTCATCGGTCATTATTGAGATTCTCCCACTGTCCTCTTCTTTCTCTCTCAGAACAAACGGTGGCTCTGCTGGGACTTTATGCAGGCTATTTGCCCTGTTGGAGCCTCCAATTCCCACTCTGAAAATGAAGCCAATGACAGGATCTCCATCCTAAGCAGGTCTTGATCACCACTAGGTCCACACTGGTACTCAGTAAATATCTGTTGAGTGAGTAAGTGAATCTATTCCAAGTATCAAGTGAGATAGTACATTGTAAAGCATTTAGCACAGCACCTGGCACACAGTAGCTGCTATTCCCTAGTCCTTCCTCCTACAAAAGAGCAGATATGGGCTCCAGCAGATGGCAGCACCAGCCAGTATATATACCCTGCTTCTTTCACCCTTCACCAGCACAACTGCATCCATCATTCACCTCAGACTGCCCACGTCCTAGATGTGCGGCACCCATGCCATCCATGGGGACTGCTTAACCCCCATGGAAGAACCCACAGATAAGGCAGAAACCTTTCTTCTGAAATAAGAAGTTTCTCAGTGCCCTCATATAGAGTCCCATTACTATCTACAACTAAGCAATGAAATGACCACCACTGCCCTTTGGGGATTTGCATCCTAGAAGACAAGCATTTACCTATATCTTGGGGTGTCTGGGATGTAACATCTTACTGAAAACACCAGAGTTCTTTCTGTTTTCCTCTTTCCAAAGTTTCTACTTTATGTCCATTTGTATGTTGGAATGATCTGTAATGTTGGTGTTTAATCCAATCACAATCCCACTGGGGTATGTGAAAACATCTGGGATATCAACAACCAACAGGAGAAGGCGGCTTTGTTTCCAATGTAAGATGGTATTAGAATCTCTCACAACTCAATTTTGAGAAATTTTTCATATTTGGCTCTTCTTACTGATAGATTGAATTATTAGAGTAAAATTCCAGCCTAGATAAGAAATAACACAACCGTTTAGCCTCCTGGCAAATTACGTTCAGCACCCACTTTCTCAAAATGACAAATATCAAATATTTCAAGTGGAAAAATCCTCTAAAACATCAAGCCAATTGTGCAATGCAGCAAGTAGTGCAAGAGATTTATTTCCTACCTCTGCGGCAAAAAAGTCTGAACTTATTAGCATAAGGTAACATGATTCATATGTTAACTAACACTGGTTCTGAAATTGAGTCCTCCTTGGACCACCACCTACCTGTATGCCTCAATGAAGAATTCCTCAAGTACCATCTCTCCGCTTCTTTTTTTTTTTTTCAAAATGCATCTGCCATCTCCTGGTATCGGCACCTTGCTCAGTTAATGTACAACATAAAAATAGGGCAGGAGAAAGTCTAATAGTTTCTCAGAGCTCTATCATCATAAGTCAAACTACCATAACTTTCAACAGAATATCTGAACATCTTCGTTTACAAACAGGTATTTCCACTGGCAAGTCAATGAGATGCAACTGTTTGACAAATTGCAACAGGGCAGTGACCACAGTGACCTGCACCTCCTACTGTAGGCCAATTATACTCCCTTCTAAGTTCTTCCTTTCTGCCTGGCACTATGTATTCCAGGAATCCCTATAAAACCTTGCAGGGTCAATAGTATTAGTTCCATTTTACTGATGTGGAAACTGAGGTCCAAAGAGCTTCAGTATCTTACCCAAGCTAGAAGTCCAGCTGGAATTCAAGTCCAGGTCTAACTTATTTCAAAGACTATGCACTTTCCACTAATGCTTTGCAACTCTCTGGACTAGCAGCACCATCACTGTTTGAGAGTTGAGAATGTGTTAGAAATGCAGAATTCTCAGTCCTACTGCATAAGTACAGAATGAGAATTCTCATTTCATCAAGATGCTAGGCCGTTTGCTGGCATATTGACAGACTATACTATACCATTATGCCTCTCTGAATATCACTACTCTTATCTTCTTCTATAGACCAGTGGTTCTCAATATGGTGGCAGGGAGAAAAGAAGGGTGTCCTTCTCCCCCTCCGCCCCCCCGCCGGGACACTTGACAATGTCTGAAGACATTTTTGGTTGACATGACGGGGAGCACGGGGAGGTGCTACTGGCATCTAGTGGATAGAGTCCAGAGATGCTTCTAAACATCTTACAATGCACAGGACAGCCCCCACCACAACAAAGAATTATCCAGCCAAAATGTCAACAGTGCCAGTGTTTAGAACACTGCTATAGTTGATAATATTGTACATCCTCTTTGGGTCTGGGTCTGTTTAAAAAAAAAAGAAGAGATTTTCATGGTAAAACTATGGCTGAAGAAATCTCATACAAAATCCCTTTCCTTACTGGTCAGTCTCTCACAATCTCTTACAACATTTATCTCTTTTTTTTTAAGTTTATTTATTTTTGAGACAGATAACTCGCACTAGAGTGAGGGAAGGGCAGAGAGGGAGAGAGAGAACCCCAAGAGAGAATCTTTGTACTGACAGCACAGAGCCAGATGCGGGGCTCAAACCCACGAACCGCGAGATCATGACCTGAGCCAAAATCAAGAATCAGATGCTTAACCAACTAAGCCACCCAGGCACCCCTCTCACAACGTTTGTCAACTAGCAACTTAGATCAGGGGTTGCCTGGCTGGCCCTGTCAGTAGAGCATGTGACACTTGATCTCAGGGTTGTGTGTTTGAGCCCCACACTGGGTGTAGAAATTACTTAAAAAGTTTTTAAATTAAAAAAAATTAAAGAAAAAAAAAAAAAAGAAACTTAGATTAGGGATCAGCAAACTGCGGTCCACAACACAAACCTAATTCACCACCTATTATTGTGCAATCTGAGAGCTAAGAGTAATTTTTACATTTTTAACAAAATGTAAGTTTTTAAATAACATTTCATCACTTGTGAAAGTTATATGAAATTCAAATTTCAATGTTCACAAATAGTTTTATTGGAATAAAGTCATGTCTTTTGTTTCCATTTTGCCAAAGGCTGCATTTTCTTTAACATAGCCTGAGATATAATTCATGTACCTTAACATCCACCTATTTAAAGTGCACAAGTCAATGGTTTCTAGCATATTCATAGAGTTGGGCAACCATCACCACTGTAAATTTTAGAATATTTTCATCACCTCAAAAAGAAACCTTGTACCCCTTGGCTATCATTTCTGTATTCCTGCACTTTTCCCAGCCCTAGGCAACCACAAAACTACTTTCTATTTCCCTAGATATCCTTCCAAGGGAATAATTATGTGAAATATATGAAACAATATGTGTTCTTTTGTGACCGCTTCTTTTACTTAGCATGTTTTCAAGGTTCATCCATATTGTAGCATGTATTGGTATTTCATCCCTTCTTAGTGCCAAATAACATTCCATTATATTGATATACCACCTTTTGTTTACCTTTTCATCAGTTGAGGGACATTTGGGTTGTTTCCACCTTTTAGCAATTATGAATAATGTCACTACGGACATTTGTGTCCAAGTTTTTCTGTAGGCATATGTTTTCATTTCTCTTGAGTAGATACCTAGTAGTGAATTGCTGAGTCATATGGTACTCTATATTCAACAGTTTGAGGAACTGCCAGACTGTTTCCCAAAGTGGCTGCACCATTTTACATTCCCACCAGCAGTGTATGAGGGTTCCAATTTCTCCATATTCTCGCCAACATTTGTCATTATATGCCTTTTTTTGATTCTAGTCATCCTAGTGGTTGGCTCTCATTGTGGTAAAGTGGTATCTCATTGTGTTTTTTATTTTCATTTCCCTGATGACTAATGAGGGTATTTTTTCATGTGCTTATTAGCCATTTGTGTATCTTCCTTGGAGAAATGTCTATTCAGATCCTTTGCCCATCTTTTTAAGTAAACTCTATGCCCAACGTGGGGCTTGAACTCACAATCCCAAGATCAAGAGTCACATGCTCTACCGAATGAGTCAACCAGACGCTCCTCCTTTGCCCACTTTTGAATTATTTGCTTCTCATTACTGAGCAATAAGAGTTCTTTATATGTGTTAGATGTAAGACCCTTATGAGATCTATGATTTGCTAATATTTTTTCTTTTCATGTTCTTGATGGTGTCTTTCAAAGCACAAATGTTTTTAATCTCAATGAAGTTTATCTACTTTTTCTTTTGTTGCCCATGCTTTTGTTGTCATATCTAAGAATCATATGCCAAATCCAAAGTCATGAAGATTTATCCCCATTTTCTTCTACGAGTATTACAGTTTTAGTTCTTACGTTTAGGTCTTTGGAGTTAATTTTTGTATGTGGTGCAGAATAAGGGTTCAACTTCAATCTTTTGCATGTGGCTGTCCAGTTTTCAGCACTGTTTGTTGGTAAGTCTATTCATTCCTCCACTGAATAGTCTTAGCACCCTTGTCAAAACTCAGGCAACCATAGAGTATGGGTCTATTTCTGGACCCGCAGTTCTACCCCATTGATCAATATCTCTCTATCTTTATGTGAGTACTACACTGTTATGTACTATTATGTTATGGTTGTTTTGTAGTAAGTTTTGAAATAAGGAAGTATGAGTCCTCCTACTTTGCTCTTCTGTTTCAAGATATTTTTAGCTATTCTGGATCCCTTGCAATTTCATATAAACTTTAGAATATTTATCAATTTCTACAAAGTAGTAAATGGAAATTCTGATGAGGATGGTGTTGAATGAGTAGATTAGTTTGGAGAATACTGCCATTTTAACAATGTTAAATCTTGTGATCTATGAACAAAGGATGTCTTTCCATTTATTTAGATCATCTTTAATTTCCATCAACAATGTTTTACAACTTTCAGAGTATAAGTTTTATACTTCTTTTGTTAAATTTGCTCCTAAGTATTTTATACTTTCTGGTGCTATTATAAATAGAATTTTCTTAATTTTCATATTGTTCATTGCAAGTATATAGAATTACAAGTGATTTTTGTACATTGCTCTTATATCCTGCAATCTTGCTGAACTTGTTTATTAGGTCAAATAGTTTTTTTAGGGGATTCCTTAGAGTTTATATACATGCTCATGTTATCTGTGAATATATTTTTATTTCTTCCTTTCCAATATGGACACCTTTTATTTCATTTTCTTGCCGAATAGTCCTGGCTAGAACCTCCAAAACAATATTGAAGTGGCAAGATATCCTTGTCTTGTTCCTGATCTTAGCAAGTAAACATCCTTCTTTCACTAAGTTAGCTGTGGGTTCTTCACAGATACTCTTTATCAGGTTAAGGAAGCTCCCTTCTAATCCTATTTTGTTGAGTGTTTTTTATCATGAAATGCTGCTGAATTTTGTCAATGCTCTTTCTGCATCCATTGAGATGATCATGATTTTTGTTTTTTATTCTATTGATATGATGTATCACATTAATTCATTTTCAGATGTTAAACCAACCTTGAATTCCTGGAATAAATCTCCCTTGTTATGATGTAGGATTCTTTTTATTTGTTGTTGGATTCAGTTTGTTAATAGTTTTGTTAAGAATTTTTGCTTCCATATATATATATATACACATGTATATATATATATATATTTTTTTTTTTTTTTTTTTTTTTTTTTTGAGAAAGACAGAGAGAGAGCCAGCAAGGGGAAGGGGAGAGAGAGACAGAGAAAGACAGAGAGAGACAGACAGACAGACAGAGGGAGTCCCAAGCAGGCTCCACAATTCCAGTGCAGAGCCCCCCATGAAATGTGAGATCATGACCTGAGCCGAGATCAAGAGTTGGACACTTAAACAACTGAGTCACCCAGGTACCCCATTCCATGTATTTTTTAAAGTAATTTCTGAGCTAGCCAGGTGCCCCATTTTGCTTCCATATTCATAAGAGATCTTGTCTCTAGTTCTCCTGTGATAGCTTTTTTGGGTTCTGGTATTAGGGTAATGCCAGCCTCATAAAATGAGTTGGGAAGTATTCCCTCCTCTTTTTTTTTTTTTTTTTTTTTGGAAGAGTATGTTAAGAATTGGTATTAATTGTTCTTGAAATGTTTGGTGGAATTCAGTAGTGAAGCCATTTGCGCCTCTACTACCTAGAGCCTGGACTTTTGTGGGTATTTTTATTACTGATTTAATCTCTTCACTTGTTATAGGTCTATTCAGATTGTCTGTTTCTTCTTGAGTCAATTTTGGTAGATAGCATCTTTTAAGGAAATTGTCCATTTCATTAAGTTATCTAATTATTTGGTGTACAATTGCCATTTTAGTTTAGTTTTCTATGTGTTTCATGTCTTTTTTGTTTCTCTATTCCTCCTTTACTACTTGCTTTTTCATTAAGTGAATATTTTTTAATGAAGGATTTAAATTTATTTAATGTTTCCTTCACTATACTTTTTAAGTGTTTGGGGTTTGCTTTGTTTTTAGTGGTTGTTCTAGGGTTTACCAGATAATCTTGACTTAACCAAAATCAGCTTCAGATTATACTATCTTTTTTTTTAATTTTTTTTCAACGTTTTTTATTTATTTTTGGGACAGAGAGAGACAGAGCATGAACGGGGGAGGGGCAGAGAGAGAGGGAGACACAGAATCGGAAACAGGCTCCAGGCTCCGAGCCATCAGCCCAGAGCCTGACGCGGGGCTCGAACTCACGGACCGCGAGATCGTGACCTGGCTGAAGTCCGACGCTTAACCGACTGCGCCACCCAGGCGCCCCATGAAAACCTTAAATTTTTTTAATGTTTATTTATTTTTGAAGGGGAGAGAGAGACAGAGTGTGAGTGGGGGAGGGGCAGAAAGAGAGGGAGACACAGAATCCAAAGCGGGTTCCAGGCTCCAAGCTGTCAGCACAGAGCCCGACGCGGGGCTCAAACTCACAAACCGTGAGATCATGACCTGAGCCGAAATCAGACGCTCAACTGACTGAGCCACCAGGAGCCCCCAGACTATTCTATCTTAATTCCAGTGATATATAGAAATATTATTCCTATATAGGTCCTTTCCCTCTTTTTTTGTAAACTATTGTTCATATATATATATATATATATATATATATATATATGTGGGGGGGGTGTATGACATCTACTAAAATTATATATATAGTTACATATATAAAATATATACACATTGTTGCATATATATAAATATACATATTGTTCACACACACACACACACACACACACACACGTGACATCTATTAAAATTATAAACCCAACACCCAACAATACATTGCTATAGTTATTACTTTACCATTTGTGGCCATTTCCTTAGCCCATTACAGCTTTGCTCCGATCCACCTCCTTTGTGCTGTTATTGGCAAGTATACCACCCATAAATTACGTTTGTAGTAATAGGCCCAACAGCACATTATATAGGTATTATTTCATACAATTGCTCTTTAAGTCAGTTAGAAGAAGGGGTGCCTGGGTGGTTCAGTTGGTTGAGCATCCAACTCTTGATTTTGAGTCAGGTTATGACCATAGGGTCGTAGGATCAAGCCTTGCATTGGGCTCCATCCTGAGTGTGGAGCCTGCTTGGGATTCTCTCTCCCTCTGCTCCTCTCCCCCACTTGCACATGCACTCATTCTAAAATTGAAATAAATAAATCAGAAGAGAAAAATATGCATTTCTACTGTCTTTTGTAATTATATAATTACCTTTCCTGGTGCTCTTTTTTTTTTTTTTTCATGTAAACTTGAGTTATTATCTAAAGGCACTTGTTTTCAGCCTGAAGAACTTCCTTTCATATTTCTTGTAAGACAGGTCTTTGAGCGACATCTCCAGTTTGTCTTTATCTGAGAAAGTATTTCACCTTCATATTTGAAATAGCCATTTTGAAATATCCAGCTGTGCTGGATATAGGATTCTAAGTTGACAGGTTTTTTTCTTTGAGCACTTTGAATATGTTATCTTTGAGCACTTTGAATATTCTGGACTCCACAGTTTCTGCAGATAAGATAGTTGTTAATCTTATTGGGGTTTTCTTGTATGTGACAAGTCATTTTTCTCTTACTGCTTTCAAGATTTTTTGTCTTTGACTTTCAGCATTTTTACTATGATGTTTCTGTTTGTGGATCTCTTTGCATTTATCCTCTTTGGAGTTTATTGAGCTTCCTGGATGTCAAGACTATTGTTTTTCCATAAATTCAGAAAGTTTCTGCCATTATTTTTTAAAATATTTTTTTTTCTCTTTCCTCTTGTGGTATTCCTCTTCCACATATGCTCTTAATGATTTCTCTGAGGCTCTGTACATTTTCTTCATTTTTTTCTCTCTGTTCTTCAGCTTGCATAATCTTTACAATTTTCTCTTCAAACAGGGTAATTTCTCTACTTTGAGCCCCTCTAATGAATTTTTTAGTTCAGTTATGGTACTTTTCAACTCCATGATTTTCATTTGCTTCTTTTCTATAATTCCTGTCACTTTACTGATATTCTCTACTTGATGCAAAAAATGTCATTAGATCTTCCTTCTTTAATCATGTTTTCCTTTAGTTCTGTGAACATACTTGTAACGGCTATTTGAAATCTTTTCAGCTAAATCTGACATCTGGTCACTCTTACAGGCAATTTCTGTTGCTAATCTTCCACTGTATGGGTCATATTTCCCTGTTTCTTTGTATGCCTCATAATTTTTTGTTAGAAATCAGACATCTTAGATAATATATTATCTAAATAATATAGATACTGGACTGTTTCTCCCCAACCCAGCCCTAAGGCTTATTATTGTTATTTGTTTGTTTCTTTAGTGATGGGCTGGAATATTTTAGTGAAATCTATTTCCTTCACATAGTATTAAGACCTATGATGTTGTTCCTCAGGAAGGCACAAATTTGGTTATGGCCACAGTCATCCTGCAGTGACAGTGTATAGTAGGACTCCTTCTCCTTCCCCTGATTGCACCCAGCTGTTAAACTCCATTAATAGTGTTTTACTATTCTATTATTTCATTATGCCCTGGGGCATAATTTGCTCTACAAAGTAATTCAATCAAAGGCTGCTCTTCTGAGGGAACAGTTTATTCAATCCCATGTGGGTTCTTTCCAGCTGTCTTATTCTGATTTTCTCCTGCAAACTAGCTGGCCTACAGTTTAGGTAGCATCTTCATTAAATCTACAATCTCCTCCCAATTGCCCTTCACCAAAACCTCTACTGCTTGTAAGGGTTCCCTTAGGCATAAACTTCTCCACTTTTGTTGCAAATGAACTAACTACCTTTGGGAAGAGAGCAGGAGCTACAGGTTTTAAAGACTTCTCCCAACAGGTAAAATCTCTAAAGGGGGGGGTGGGGAGGGGGGGCGGCGGGGGAGGGATACCAGCCAGAGGTTTTCTCAGTTTGCCTCTCCTGGCACAGAACCACCACTGCACAAGCTGGGGCTGGGAAAAGAGCAACTGGGTCCCAGTAGTCTCAGTATGCCATGCCCAAGGCACAGCTCCCATTCTGTAAGTAGGAGCTGGATAAAAGACAGAAGCCCCATCTTTCAACTATTCACACCTGGGACTTAGTCTCAGCAGCAAGAAGCCTTGCACAGGATAAGAAGCACTTCAGTCCTGCTCCTCCTGGGAAGAAAGTGGTTTGACAGGGACCCAGGGGAAGAGGGAGCCCTGTGTTCTGTGTTGCAGCAGTCTGGAGTGGATCTTCCCCTTGGTATGTTGGAAGTGGGAGGGAGGCAGTAGCCTTGGTTCAAACACCATAGACTCTCACCTTTCTTAGCAAATTTTCATAGATTTCCTTGAATAGATTTTTCTTCATTTGATGAATGTTTGCACTTAAAACCATTTCCAGAGGGTTTAAATAGTTGAGTTTTTTTAAGTGATTTTCACCAGTCTTATCGGGGAGTTCAATGGAGCTCCTCACGCTGTCAGGCTGGAAGTCGATCCTAAGGCTGCTTTTGTACTACACTAGTAGAGCTGAAGGGCTTAGTAGTTGTAACAGAGATCCCATGGCTTGCAATGCTGAAAATATTTACTATGTGGCCCTTTAGAGAAAAAGTTCCCAACTCCTGACTTAGGTCGCCGTTGCCAATGCTGTTGGTTCATAGAACACACTTCGGACTAGCAAGGACTTGCATTTCTTGAAAGGCAGTATTGTTTTGGCTAAAAGTTTGACCTAAAATCCCACTCTGCCACTTACTAGATACATGGCTTGGAGTACCTAACTCATTGGGTTGTTGTGAGAATTAAATGTATGAACGTCTGACATTTAGAATGTATTCAACAAATGGTTAACTGTTATCATCATGATGTAAAATAAACTGCACGAAAAATAAGTATTAGACATCAACTCTTTCCTTAAAGAGTTTGTTTCCCAGAAAATGGTAGCTTTGGAAAAGAGAAATAGGTATAGAGTTTCCACTCTACAAAACGCAACTTTTAATACCTGGGGCACATAATAATATCTAATGAAGTAAAAAAGACCATAAAGCTGGAGCTTAAGCCTGACAATGAAAACCAGAATTCTCCACTACGGATGGTTCCAGCCTCTTGCAGTAACAATGAATGAGAACCGTCAGGAAGTGCTTCCAAACCCAAAAACCCTGGGGGGGGCGGGGGGGGGGTGGGAAGCAGCAATCATCCTTAACATGAAGATTTGGGCCTAGATGGCTCCTTCCGGTTCTGGTCGACTCTGTCTACGCTCAGAGATGATACAAGCTGAATCCCTCAAGCTTCCACCTGGACTGTCACCGCCGCAGGGGCGCCCCGATCGGTGCCAGACCCGTGGCAGAGCCCGGCGAGCGGGGATTCCACCGGATTCCGCCCGGCTCCCCCTTACCGCAGCCCGTCGGGGCTGCCAGCCGGTTACCTCGCAATTGAACTCCATCTCGGCGTCCATGGTGACGATCCGCACGGTGAACGTCTTGGGCTGCTTCCTCTTGAGCGAGCTGAAGCTCATACGGGAAGCGATGGCCCCAGCCATGGCGCGGGGCTCAGGCCTGGGACCCTCGCGCCCCGAGACCTGCGCTCTGGACCGGTTAGCCCCCCTGGAGGAGCCGCACAGGCCTCAGGGCCACCATGGTGGCCGGCTGGCCGGCCGAGGAACTGTCTGGGCGGCGCGGGCCCCCAGCGGCCAGCATGGGCCGTGAGGACCCTGCCCCGGGAGCGTAAAGGGGAGTCGGGGGGCGGGCCCTTACGGCCACGGGGACGAAACACGAGCCAGGACCGACGGGGTGGACACGGCCCGGCGCTCAGGGACTCGGGCCGGGGACGCTGGGGACGCCCCGGCACGGGGCCCCTAGACGGCAGCCGGCCAGCCCCCGCGCGCCTCTCAGCGGCCAACAGAGGCCTCGGGGCCGCGCTGCGGCCGGGCGCGCACGTGCGCGCGTGGCTGTCACCGTCCTCGCTCCGCGCGCCTGCGGGAAGCGTCCCCTCCCCGCAGACCCCCGCCTGCTCCCCGCCCCGCCCTCAGGCCCCCAGATCATTACACACAGCGCAACCGAACCCCGCGGCTACCGCCCGGACTCCGCAGTTGGCTGAGCACTCCTAGGGAGGCGGGACTTCTCCTCCGTTCTCCCGGCTTCAGAACGACTCCACCAATTGGAAGTTCCGCTGTGATTGGAGGCGCGGGCTTGGGCTCGGCGTTGAGTGGCCATAGCGGCAGTCACTCCGAGCGCTTTTGTTCGAAAGGAGTACGCCTACTCTAGCAAGACTGGTTGAGGAACCGGAGTCCGGCGCGCCTTTCCCCGGGAACCACGTAGAGGCTGGTCGCCGGGTGCGGTTGGTCGGTAAGGGACTGCACTTTGAACCAAATGCGCTCCCAGTGTGGCGCCCCAGGGAATCGTGTTTCTCGGACACCCGACGGATAATCCAGCTTGGCACTTAATTGCATATACTGACCTCTGTGTTTCTCAAACTTTTAAATCACGTGGAGGCCGCTTAGATCGCCGGCATTCCCCCAGACTCTTGTGCTTCTCTTTAGGAGAAACAGCGTTATTACCAAGGAAGGGTAATAAGTGTATCTGCCTCGTGGGGTTGTTGAGGAATTTAAGGAAGTTAATACATATAAACTAGGGTAAATACTAGGACATAGTAGACAGGGCGCATACTAGGTTGAATCTTATGAAATTGCTATTTTTGTAGATACAAAATGGTCGAAACATGAAAGCATTTCTCACTTTGTACTCTGATTTACATTTTCGAGCCACATACATGTTTTTATTTTTTAGATGTCATCAAGTTATAATGGGTGTACTGTGAGGCGGGGGAATATAGCTTTCTGTATTTAAAAAATAAACCATGCTTTTAAATAATAATTGAGTAGAGACAATTTTCTCTTTTGACTGAACAGGAAGCAGTCCACAAATATTAACCATCATTAGCATCACCTCCCCTACAGATGGGAAAGAGGTGCCGCATGACAGAGACACCTGCTATTACCTAGATAGAAGAAGCAAAGATGGGAATCAAATCCAGATTTCTCCCACCCAGAGCCTGATGGCATTACCATTGTGCTGCCCTGCTTCCCTGATTGTGGCTGCCAAGCTGCTGCCTGTTGTAGCCCCAAGTACCATGAACCACAGTTCCCTAGCACTCAGCAGACACTGTTGCTGTAACTATACAATAGCATAAATCTCCTGCTTCCCCACAGGCCCCTGTGGTGCCATGAATCACCAGCATTTGCTAGCACGCCCAGGAAAGCTGCTGTGGGGGAACTTTATGTCCTGTCTACTGCAAGCAAATTCTCCCCACCAAAATGATTGTTCAGGGCAGTGTGGGCTTGGAGTGAGAGTGTCTTCATTTTTATTGCTTCAGTTCTCTGCAGGTGGGAGAACTAGGGTGGATTCTCCTAAGAGCTCCCCACAGGGGCAACAAATCAGGGCTTTAACCCAGAGCCAAGACTGCTGACAGAAAATAGGTGATTCTGGGATCCTACTGAGGAGTAGAAAGAGGATGTAGATCAGACAGCAGGGGTCAAAATGACATTGATGGCCAGTAATAGCTCGTTTTTATGGAAGGCTTACTAGGTGCTAGGCACTGGGCTAATTGGCCAAAGATGCCAAATTTAAACATTCTTGGGGAGACACCCAGGTAGACACATGGGTCTGGATCTCAGAAGGGAGGCCAGGACCTGGAATAAAAATAGATGTAATGAAATATTATTCTGGCATTAAAAGTGCCATTCACAAAGAATAAACACGGATGATAACAGTACCTACCTGATAAGAGTATGAGAAGGAATAATTCAAGCAGAGCTCATTAAGAAAGATGTGGGGTGGGCGCCTGGGTGGCTCAGTCGGTTGGGCGTCCGACTTCGGCTCAGGTCATGATCTCGCGGTCCGTGAGTTCGAGCCCCGCGTGGGGCTCTGTGCTGACAGCTCAGAGCCTGGAGCCTGCTTCAGATTCTGTGTCTCCCTCTCTCTCTGACCCTCCCCTGTTCATGCTGTCTCTCTCTGTCTCAAAAATGAATAAACGTTAAAAAAAAAAATTAAAAAAAAAAAAAGAAAGAAAGATGTGGGGGTGCCTGGCCGACTCAGTTGGTATAGCATGCAACTCTTTTTTTTTTTTTTAATTTTTTTAATGTTTGTTTATTTTTGAGAGAGAGAGACAGAGCATGAGCGGAGGAGGGGCAGAGAGAGAGGGAGACACAGAATCTGAAGCAGGCTCTAGGCTTTGAGCTGTCAGCACAGAGCCCGATGTGGGGCTCGAACTCACAAGCGCTGTGAGATCATGACCTGAGCCAAAGTCGGACGCTCAACTGACTGAGCCACCTAGGTGCCCCACAACTTTTTTTTTTAAGTTTATTTATTATTTTGAAAGAGAGAGAGAAAATGAGTGGGGGAGGGGTAGAGAGAGAGGGAGGCAGAGGATCCGAAGTGGGCTCTGTGCTGATAGCAGAGAACCTGATAATAGGGCTTGAACTCATGAACTGTGAGATCATGACCTGAGCCAAAGTCAGACATTTAACCAGCTGAGCCACCCAGGCACCCCAGCATGCAACTCTTGATCTTGGGGTAATGAGTTCAAGCCCCATTGGGAGGTAGATTGTACTAACAACATCAACAACTACATATGTGTGTGTATATATATATATATATATATATATATATATATATATATAGTTTTTTTTTTTTTAATAATTAAGGGGCGCCTGGATGGCTCAGTCAGTATAACATGTGACTCTTGATCTCAGGGTTGTGACTTTGAGCCCTATGTTGGGGGTAGAGATTACATTAAAAGAAAGAAAGAAAGATCTGGCACATTGACACTGGTTTATAAATACCTGTTGAATGACAGGGTAATAGGACACAGGGAAATACTGAATGGTCTCAACTATGGGAACAATATTAATTACTACAACATATTAAGTGCTTACCATATAAGATGCCCCACAAAGGGCTTTGCATGCTTTATTTCCTTTGATCTTTGTTGAAACCCTATTTGGTAGGTACTATATCCCCAGTTTACACGTGAGGAAACCGGCTAAGGCTGAAATGAGCTAATTTACCCAAGATCCTAACAGCAGTGGTTCAATTTGCATTTAGGACTGTTTTAAACTAGATGTCACCTTAGTTATATTTCGTTCCTCCATTCTTCCAGAAGAACAGTGGCTCCTCTCAAAGTGAAGTCCATTCCCTTCAGGAGACATTTAGCAAGGTCTAAAGATTTTTTGTTGTTGTTCCTGTATTTTTGGTTATTGCAACTAGGGGATGTTCCTGTACACTATAGCAGAGGCGAAGGATTCTGTTAAACATCTCACAGTGCACAGGACAACCTCCCACAACAAAGAAACATGCAGCCCAAAGTATCAATAGTGCCACGCTAAAGAAATCCTGCTCTAGAATAATGATCCTTTTAATTGTTTTTGTTTTGTTTCGTTTTGTTCATACTCTTTCAAGAATCTGATGAAACCAGTGGATTTTCTCCACAGAGGAATACACACAACCCCAGGCGCCTGGATGGCTCAGTTGGGTGTCCGACTTCGGCTCAGTTCATGATCTCACAGTTCATGAGTTCGAGCCCCGCGTCGGGCTCTGTACTGACAGCTCAGAGCCTGGAGCCTGCTTCGGATTCTGTGTCTCCCTCTCTCTCTGCTCCTCCCCCACTCACACTATCTCTTTCTCTCTCATTCAAAAATAAAGATTAAAAAAAAAAGGAACACACACGCGCATGCACAAAATTTTGCACGTGGTTTTAGAAGGTTCATGGAAAGAGTCCTCCAAAGCATATCTATGAGCCCCAGATTAAATGAAGTCATTGCCAAGATTTGAATCGACCTGTACCAGATGCTGCATGTGAATTCTAGATTGGAACCTGTCTGCCAAAAACTGGACTTTGTTGGTTTTGGAATTACTTTTACTATACGTTGGCATGAAGCCAATATCCCACACCATGAATGTGATAAGAAACAACCATGTGGAACTCTGTCTTTACAGTAGAGATTTAGCTGACTAAGGGATACACAGCTCTCTTTCTATGAAGACCCACAAAAGAAATATCCCTTAAACTCTAGCACCTATACTTCTCATGGGAGACTGGTTTGCTTTCTCTTTTTTAATAAGTTTTATTGTGTTTTCCTTATCTTATAAGTAATCCATATGCATTATAAAAAAGAAATGGAGGGGGGCGCCTGGGTGGCTCAGTCGGTTAGGCGTCCGACTTCGGCTCAGGTCACGATCTCGCGGTCCGTGAGTTCGAGCCCCGCGTCAGGCTCTGGGCTGATGGCTCGGAGCCTGGAGCCTGCTTCCGATTCTGTGTCTCCTTCTCTCTCTGCCCCTCCCCCGTTCATGCTCTGTCTCTCTCTGTCTCAAAAATAAATAAATGTTAAAAAAAAAAATTAAAAAAAAAAAGAAAGAAATGGAGGGACACCTAGGTGGCTCAGTCAGTTAAGCTTCTGACTCTTGCTTTCGGCTCAGGTCATGATCTCACAGCTTATGGGATCAAGCCCTGTGTCAGGCCTTGCTCTGAGAAGGCAGAGCCTGCTTGTGATTCTCTCTCTCCCTTTCTCTCTCTCTCTCTCTCTCTCTCTCTCTCTCTCTCTCATAGAATAAACTTAAAAAAAAGAAAAGAAATGGAAACTGCATAAGCAGTATGTAGGCATAATTCTAAAATACCCCTCATTCATCTACAGCCTTGTATAATCCTCCCTCTTGGGCATTGGCAAGATCAATAGATATGATGGGATATTATTCCTGTGATTATGTTGCTTTATATGGCAAAAGGGATTGTTTGCAAATATAATGCCCTAATCAGTTGTGTTCATCAAAATGGAGATTATGCCAGGTAGACACTGACCCAATGAGGTGTACTCTTTTTTTTTTTAATTCCAGTATAGTTAACATACAGTGTTCTATTAATTTCAGATGTACAATGTAGTGTCGGGTGAACTCTTTTTAAGTTTTATTTATTTATTTTGAGACAGAGCGAGTGATGGAGCAAAGAGAGAGGGAGAAAATCCCAAGCAGACTCCAATGTGGGGTTCAACCCATGAGATCATGACCCAAGCCAAAATCAAGAGATTGAAGCTGAAGCAACTTAGCCACCCAGGTGTACCCACATGAATGCTTTTAAAATGTTTTTATTTTTATGTATTTATTTTGAGAGAGAGAGAAAGAGAGAGAAAGCACTAGCAGGGGAGGGTTAGAGAGAAAGAGAGAGAGAATCCCACACAGGGATCGGCACTGTCAGTGCAGAACCTAAGGTGTGGCTCAATCTCATAGTCTGTGAGATCATGACATGAGCCAAGATCAAA
Organism: Panthera onca; assembly: GCF_046562875.1. Lineage (NCBI taxonomy): Eukaryota > Metazoa > Chordata > Mammalia > Carnivora > Felidae > Panthera > Panthera onca. Next base: position 22,237,267 of record NC_138350.1, read on the forward strand.
AGTTGGATGCTTAACCGACTGAGCCCCCGAGGCACCCCCCAGGTGAACTCTTAAAAGGAGATTTAGGGTTCAGAGATAAAGGAAGTCCAGGAAATGAACTCCTTCTGACTTGGAAGAAAGCAAACATCCATGTGGTGAGCTGCCTATACAGCCTCAGAGCAAGGAACTCTCAGTGGCCTCTGGAGTGGAGAGTGGTCCCCATCTGAAAGCTAGCAAGAAATCAGGGATTTCAGTCCCACGACCACAGGGAGCTAAGTTCTGCCGACAACCTGAGTGAGCTAAGATGAGTATACTGACCTCCAGGGGAGAACCATGCAAATGGCTGACAATTTGATTGCAGTCTTGTGAAACCCTAAGCAGAAGATCATACTAAGCCATGCCTGGATTCCAGACCCATGAACACTGTCAGATAATAAATGTAATTGCCACTAAATTTGTGGTAATTTGCAAACACAGCAATAGAAAACTGATACCAACAGAGAGAAACAAAAAAAAAAAATTATCTTTTTTTTTAATGTTTTATTTATTTTTGAGACAGAGAGACTAAGTGTGAACAGGGGAGGGGCAGAGAGAGAGGGAGACACAGATCCAAAGCAGGCTCCAGGCTCTGAGCTGTCAGCACAGAGCCCGACGCAGGGCTCGAACTCAACGAACTGTGAGATCGTGACCTGAGCTGAAGTTGGATGCTTAACCGACTGAGCCACCCAGGTGCCTCTGACAAAAAAATTTTTTAATAAAATGTTTTATTTTGAAATAATCAGCCCCCTCCCCCACGCACACCTTCTACCCAGTTTCCTCGATGGCACTGCAACCAAGGACATTAGAAATAGAGCCAAGGCTGCAACCAGGATCAAAGGGTTTTTTTTGAGGCATCTTGGTGGCTCAGTCAGTCAAGTCTCTTGATTTTGGCTTGGGGCTCAGGGCTTGAGCCCGAATCAGAGCCTGCTTAGGATTCTCTTCCTCTCTCTCTCCCCCTCCCCCACTCGAACTTTCTTGATCTCTCCCAAAATAAATAAATAAACTTAAAAAAAAAAAAAAACGGGGGGTGCCTGGGTGGCTTGGTTGGTTAAGCATCCGACTTTGGCTCAGGTCATGATCTCACGGCCCGTGAGTTCGAGCCCCGCGTCGGGCTCTGTGCTGACCGCTCAGAGCCTGCAGCCTGTTTCAGATTCTGTGTCTCCCTCTCTGCCCCTCCCCTGTTCATGCTCTGTCTCTCTCTGTCTCAAAAATAAATAAACGTTAAAAAAAATTTTTTTTAAAAAATGGGCTTTTTCAATGCTCAGAAACCCATAGCAAGGGGCGCCTGGGTGGCGCAGTTGGTTAAGCATCCGACTTCAGCCAGGTCACGATCTCGCGGTCCGTGAGTTCGAGCCCCGCGTCAGGCTCTGGGCTGATGGCTCGGAGCCTGGAGCCTGTTTCCGATTCTGTGTCTCCCTCTCTCTCTGCCCCTCCCCCGTTCATGCTCTGTCTCTCTCTGTCCCAAAAATAAATAAAAAACGTTGAAAAAAAAAAAAAAATTTTTAGAAACCCATAGCAACACCCAGCAGAATTAAGTTACAGTTAATGATATAAAATGTGCTAGTACAAACTGCTAAATCTTATAAAGGCGAATTTACCCCAAACTCCCTCTCACTGCCCCAAAAATGTTTGGCTAAACTAACAAGTGAATGATAGTTACTCCTTTGCTACTGCATGAATGGAACGATTTCCCCTTTCATTTTGTTTGCAGTATTTGATTAAAACTGAAATAATCTCAGGGGCTCCTGGGCGGCTCAGTTAAGCATCCGACTTCGGCTCAGGTCCTGATATTGTGGTTCATGAGTTTGAGCCCTGTGTTGCGTGCTCTCTCTCCCTCTCTCTCAAAAATAAAGATTAAAAAAACTAAATTTCAGAAAATGTGCATGTCAATACCTCAGGAAGCTGCTGTTTTGGTAAACTGCATAGCTGCTATGAAAACACAGCCAAGTTGGGCGCCTGGGTGGCTCCATGGTTAAGCATCTGACTTGCTTAACCTCTCTCTCTCTCAAAAAAAAAAAAATTAAACTAAAAAAAAAACAAACAAACTCAAAAGAAAACCACAGCTAAGTCTCCACCAGGTGGGAGACACTGTAGTCACTGTAGTCCTGCCTGCATGGTTGACAGGACACCCTCAGGGGTCCTGGGCTGGTGCTGAGAGCAGGCAGATGCAGAAAGAAATTTTAACTTGAATAATCTACTGACTTACTGTTTTCATATAGCCTGTATTGTTTTGTGATTTGCTGATTGTTGTTAATATGTTATGAATATTTTTCCATATCATCACATATTCTATAATAAAATCTTCTAGGGGCTGCATAGGATCCTGTGTATTGATATAATTTTGCCTTTCTCTATTACACACATTGTGAATCATGTAACCAATCATGTTTTCTTCTTGGAGTTTGCTGTTAGGAAGCCCAGAGCCAAATTTGCAGTCTGTTTCTGGCACCTGTACCAGGGCTTGCTTGTCTGTGGCTTCATCTTATTTTTCCTGCTCTTATTCCTTACTCCGCAGTAACTTTTTTCCCACCCACTAACTTTTTTTTTTCTCACTCTTTATTGTATTTTTATTCAGTTATGGATCCTTTACCTAAAGGCTCTTTTGGTTATTCTTCTTAGGTCAGTATATATATGACCAAAGTATTGTTTACATGTATCTAATTCTTTTTGATATTCATTTATTTTTGAGAGAGAGGAAGAGAGCATGAGTGGGGGAGGGGCAGAGAGAGGGAGACAGAGGATATGAAAGGGGCTCTGCATTGCCAGCAGAAAGCCCGATGCGGGTCTCACAAACTTAGAGATCATGACCTGAGCCGAAGTCTGATGCCCAACCAACTGAGCCACCCAGGCGTTCCACATGAATCTAATTTTTTACAGTAGGCTCCATGCCCAACGTGGGGTTGGAACTCAAGACCTCGAGATTAAGTTGCATGCTCCACCCACCAAGTTGGCCAGGTGCCCCAACATGCATCTAATTTTTTAACTTTTATTATTATTTTTAAATGCTTACTTATTTTTGAGAGACATTGGGGAGGGACAGAGAGAGAGGGGGACAGAAGATCTGAAGCAGGCTCTGCACTGACAGCAGCCAGCCCAATGCAGGGTTCTAACTCACAAACCAGTGAGATCATGACCTGAGCTGAAATCAAGACTAGGACGCTTAACTGACTGAACCACACAGGGGCCCCTTAGTGTTTATTATTTTAAACAATTTTTTTAAGATTTTGTTTTTAAGTAATCTCTACAACCAATGTGGGGCTTGAATTTACAACCCTGAGATCAAGGGTTGCAAGCTCTGCCAGGTGCCCCTTAACTTTTTAAAAACTAGCATCAGACTTAAAGTTTGCAAAGATAGTTTCTCCATATCCTTCACTCAGCTTTTCCTAATGTCAACATATCATTTAGTCATAGTATATTGATCAGAATCAAGAAATTAACACTGATGTACTACTGTTAACTACAGACCATATTTGAATTTTACAATTTTTCTACTATTGCCCTTTTCTGTTCAGAAATCCAGGATTCCAGATAACATTTGGTTATTTCTCTGATTTTCCTGCAGCCAGGACTAAGTTCAACGGCTTTTCTTTGTCCTTCACTACATTGACCCCCTTTTTTTTTTTTTTTTTAACATTTATTTATTTTTGAGAGAAAGAGAGAGAGAGTGGGAGACACAGAATCCAAAGCAGGCTCCAGGCTCTGAGCTGTCAGCACAGAGCCTGCCACGGGGCTTGAGCTCACAAACCACGAGATCATGACCTGAGCTGAAGCCCAACGCTTAACTGACTGAGCCACCCAGGAACCTTGACCTTTTAAAGAGTATTGGCCAAGTATCTGTTGAATGTCTTCCAATTCGGGTTTGTCTCAAGTTTTCTCACGATCGGACTGATGTTCCGGATGTATTTTTGTAAGCTACGCCACATTATTTTGGGAGCAGGGTGGGGATTAAAAGCCAAACAAAGAGGTTCTGGCCTGTCTGCAGCCTGAGGCTTAGGGAGGTGATTTGATTCATTAATATCACCTGGCCCAGGTGATCTGGGACCTAAGACTTCTTTTTTTTTTTCTAATTTTTTTTAATGTTTTTATTTATTTTTGAGACAGAGAGAGACAGATCATGAGCAGGGGAGTGGCAGAGAGAGAGGGAGACACAGAATCTGAAGCAGGCTCCAGGCTCCGAGCTGTCAGCACAGAGCCTGACGCGGGGCTCGAACCCACAGACCATGAGATCATGACCCGAGCTGAAGCAGACGCCCAACTGACTGAGCCACCCAGGTGCCCCTGGGACCTAAGACTTCTGAGGCCGTGGCCAGGAACCAGTGTTCCAAGGATCCAAGGAAGCAGTTCCTGAGGCACTGACCCTGAAGGAAGGCAGCCTGCAGGTAACAGCTATCTGAAATAAGTTACCTGAAATAACAGTAGTAAAGGAACCTAGAACACCTTAGGAAATCACTAGTACTCACCCCGTTCCCGTTGGGCCAGGATGTCCCTCACGGTGTTAGAGGCAGGCAGACCTGAGTTGGAATTTCTACTTTTCTGTAACCTTGCTCAACTTAGCTTCTCTGAGCTTCAGTTACTTCATCTGTAAAAATGGGCATTAATAATAAATTACGTGACATGTTTAGGAGCCCTTATTAAAATAAGAATTGAGGGGCGCCTGGGTGGCGCAGTCGGTTAAGCGTCCGACTTCAGCCAGGTCACGATCTCGCGGTCCGTGAGTTTGAGCCCCGCGTCAGGCTCTGGGCTGATGGCTCGGAGCCTGGAGCCTGTTTCCGATTCTGTGTCTCCCTCTCTCTCTGCCCCTCCCCGGTTCATGCTCTGTCTCTCTCTGTCCCAAAAATAAATTTTAAAAAGTTGAAAAAAAAAAAAATTTAAAATAAGAATTGATACTTATTGAACACCCTCTATGTCTAAGGTGCTGTGTGACCTCACAAAGGTTTTTGTTACCTCTGGGTCTCCCATCTCATCATCGCTTAAATTGGGGGTGGGGGATAGGAAATGGAATTGCAAATAGCACCTAAAAGTACACATTTATTTCACTTGTACTGAGCGATGATTTTCATACACATGCATTCTCACTGAATTCTCATGATTAAGTAGATTATGCCCATTAGGCAGTTAAAACTAAAGCGCCCAAAGTGAACTTACTGGCCAAAGACCACAGAGCCTAACAGAGATCGAGGCTGGATCCTCAACCCACATTTCTAGCTCTGGGCCCATGGTTTTCCAAAGACAGCATGCCTACAGTAGCAGGCACGCCTTTGTCTACAGCAGGAACTGAAAAATAACTTTTCTGGGCTAAAATGTATACTCTGGCCTAATTTGCAATTTGATACTGTTTCTGTGTCCTTTACTGTGGTATGTACTTTTGAATCTCAAGCAACATTCTGTATTAGCTTCCTTAGGCTGTTGTAACAAAGTGACAACAAACTGGGTGACTGGGAACAATAGAAATGTATTGTCTCACAGCTTTGGAGGCTGAAAGTCCAAGATCCAGAAGTCAGCAGTGCCGTGCTCCCTCGGAAACCTGGAGGGAAGGCTCCTTCTTTGCCTCTCCCAGCTCCCGGTGTCCCCAGATGTTCGCTGGCTTGTGGCATCATTGCAGCCTCCACATTGTGTCTCCCTGTGTCTTCACACGGTCTTCCCTCTGTGCGTGCCTGTCCTGTTTCTAGATTTCCTTTTTCCACAAGGACGCCAGTCATGCTGGATTGGAACCCACCCCAATGACCTCATTTTAACCTGATTACCTCTGTAAAGAAGACCCTGTTTCCAAGTAGGTCACATTCTGAGGGACTGGGATTGGGACTTCAATATCTCTTGTTTAGGGGACTGAATGAGCCTCTCCTGTCACACTCCCTGTACTTCTGACACAAAGCCTGTGGCTTTTTTTACACCAAGCAATTCTCTGAGACACCAGCTGGATGTCCTACAATTCAATTCAATTCTGACACCAACTAGAGTTAGTGTAGACCCTGCAGGTTAAGGACACAGTCCCATGAGACTGCTTCTCCTTCAGATGCCAATTATAAGTACTGGTTGTCTTCTGTACTTCTGACCTACTGGCTACAAATTGGGATTCCTGTGACCTCCTCCTTGGACTTAATAATTTGCTAGAACTCTTGCAGAATTCAGGGAAACACTTGGGTTTACTGGCTTTTATAATAAATAGCAAAATGAAGAGGTAAATAGGGCGAGGTCAGGAAGGGTCCAGGGAGCAAGAGTTTTTGTCTTCATAGAGTCGGGGATACACCACTTTCCGAACATATGGATGTGTTCACCAACGTACAGCCTCTCCTAACCCCCTACTTTTGGGACTTTTATGGTGGCTTCACCTTGTTGGTAGACGTGATCGGTCATTAACTCAACCTCCAGTCCCTCTCCCCTTCCAGGAAGAAGGGGGTTTGGGCTCAAAGTTCCAAGCTTCTAATGATGATTTCATCTTTCTGATGACCCCACCCACTCCCTTCCAGGATCTCACCAGGCATTACCTCCTCAGAACAAAAGATGTTCCTATCACCCAGGAAATACCAAGGGATTTTTGGAGCTCTGTGTCAGCAACCAGGGTCAAAGATCAAATATTTGAACAAAAGGTGCTGGTAGCACTCTCTTATCACTTAAAAAATGACAAGGGTTCTAGGAGCTGTGCCAGAAACTGAGGGCATAGATGAAATATATATTTTCTATTAATTCACAGGACACAATTCAGCTCATAACATTCTCTTTCCAAAAGCAGACTCCAGGTGCTGTATTTATGCCAGTATAGCTGGGGAGGTCCAGGAAAGTCACATTTTCCAGGAAGGATGCCTTCTGTAAACTTTGAATGATTCAAAACTTTGTATTCCAAGATTCGTTTTTCCCCCTAGGAATGAATGTAAAGTAGGTGATGAAATGCACTCGCACAGCTCATAAATCTATGACTGTCTTACCCCATTTTTGCTTTTGGTGCTGCTTTGTATCTTTGCAGCATTATCTCTACCCACGGACACTCTCCTAAATTGACAGCACTACCTGTTGAGGAGTGATTCAGTCCTCTTCGTGGTGTCTTATCACATCCAGTATTTACTCCAAAGGTATTGATTTGGGGGTGTGTTTTTCAGCCCTAGCGTCTCTACTTTGTAAATGTTTGAATGATGTTGTTACAGCTTTTTTAAGTGGTTTGTAATGTCAGTGAACGACAAAATAACAGCTTAATGGGCACAGAAAGCTGTTGCTAGAGTCCAAAGGATGTTAACAACAGTGTGATTTGTTGGGGTGCCTGGGTGGCTCAGTCGGTAAGCATCCAACTTTGGCTCAGGTCATGATATCATGGTTCTTGAGTTCAAGCCTCACGTCGGGCTCTGTGCTGACAGCTCAGAGCCTGGAGCCTGTTTCTGATTGTGTGTCTCCCTCTCCCTCTGCTCCTACCCCACTCACACTCTGTCTTCTCTCAAAAACAAATAAACATTAAAAAAATTAAAAACAAAAAACAAAAAAACGACAGTGTGATTTGCTCAACAATGACACCGGTGGTCATTTGTTTTCCCCGCTACAGTGGCGCCGCCTTGTGGTAGTAGCATAAACACTTTTTAATCCATTGCATCTCCGTGGCTTTGAAGTTGTTCAATACCTAAGGAGTAAAATTGTTTTCTTTTCCTGGTGTTTGTGTGATTTCCAGTGTACACACAGAGTGTCACTTTGTTAACATTTTTGTGGCACTACATCAAAGTTGCATAAGTCATATCTGCATATAATGCATACTGCAGAAAGACTGGAACTTGGCAGTGTGGCTCATGCCCTAGCCAAAACATAAAAGCTTTCTTGTCCCTGTCACTCCTGTTTGGGGTCCTGTAGGAGCCAGGGGATGCAATTCTCAGAGAGCAGCTGGGCCTGAGCATAAAAGCCCATCAATAAGGAGCAGGTGACGCTGCCACAGCTGGGTAATTTGTCTCTTTGCTCTTCTGCAGCCTATTTGGTGATGATGTATTTGTCCCAGAGAATAGATGATGGCAGGTTTGTTCATATTTTACACTTATGAACCTGCCTCTTCCTCTCCTCCTGGCTCTGCCCATCTGTCTTTGTCCCTGGCTCCTCTCATTTCATTTCACAGATCGGGCAGCAGGCCTTGGCCATGAGTTATGAAGGTGGATTCTGTGAGGGCAGCTTTGGGAAGGGAGGGAGGGAGAAGAGATGGGTCAGCTCCCTGGAGAGAAGGGATGGATGGACAGGTTCAGGAGAAAGAGATGTCACAGACTCAGTAGTGAGTGGGAAGGGACCTGAGAGAGGAAGGGGAGGGAAAGATCCTGGGGCAGAAGACAATGATGCTGGGGAGGCCTGCTCACAGAAGATGGCTTGGAATGCTGGGTCCAACCCCAATAATTAAGTTGGGCCTAGTGTAAAACCTAATTGTTGTAGCCATCCTCCCAGGTGGCCCCCATGACTCATGTTGGTATTCACACCCTTGTGAAGCCCCCTCCCACACTGATCAGGACCAACGTGTATAACCAATGGGACGTGCAGAAATGATGAAGTGTGATTTCCAAGGCCAGGTCATGAAAGTCCTTGGAGATTCCACTTTACTCTCTCTTGGATCACTTGCTCTGGGGTAATCCCACTGCTATGTGGTAAAGACACCCAAGAAGTGCCTGGAAAAGTCCATGGGGCAAGGAACTGAGGTCCCAAGCCAACACAGAGCAATCACTTGTCAGGCGTGTGAGCAATCTACCTTGGAAGTAGATCCAACAGCCCCAGTCAAGCCTTCAGATGACCACAGCCCAAGCTGACATCTTTTTTATTTTTAATTTGTTTGTTTATTTATTTAATCTCTACAGCCAACATGGGGCTCGAACTCATAACCTCATGATCAAGAGTTGCATGCTCTAGTGACTGAGTCAGCCAGGAGCCCCCCAAAGCGGACATTTTGACTGCAGCATTGTGGGAGACCCTGAGCCAGAACCAGTCCAGCTGACCACTCACTCCTGAATTTCTGACCTGTTTGGACATGTGAGATAATTGTTTATTGTTCCAAGTTGCTAGATTTTGAGGGTAATTTATTCCACAGTAATTGGAAATGGTCTAATTTCTTATTTGTAGAACTGTCATTCAGCATCTCTCTGGTTTGCTGCTCAGAATGCACAGTCATGGGACAGGGACCCATTCATGACAGGTGCTCAGTTAACCATCATTGCATGTTACTGAGTGTCACAAAGAGAACCCCTGTGCCTTACTTATTCAAGCAGGGTAAATGGAGTTAGTTAAGCAAGGAGAAGGTTCTGGGATGGAGTAGGTATGTATTGTGAGGAGAGGGATAGGGCCACAATTAGGATGATCAAATCTCCTGGTTTCCCTGGGACAGAGGGGTTTTCTGAATGGAGGACTTTCGGTGCTAAAACTGGGAAAGTCTAGGGGAAGCTGAAATGAGTTGGTCACCCTAGCTGGGGTTGGGATGGGGTTAGGGTTTCAAAGCTGCACTTCCAGTAAGCTGCCACACTGTGGTTCATATGACATGGGAAGGGAGATCTGTCTGACCAGGAGAGATGGTCAGGGGTGGGAGCTTGCTCCTGGAGCTGCCTGGTTTCATCCTCTTGCCCCACTTAAGTGGAGGGAGATGGGAAAACCCTCTTACAAGTGTCAGACCAGTGTAAGGAGGCTGCAGGTCAGCCCTCCCTTCTTCTCCTCAGCAGAGGGGGCCAGAAACATCTAGAATTTGGTGAAGATTCTCACCCTAGACCAGGAAGGCCAGCCCCTTTCTGTCCATGGGTCCTGGCTTCCTGTGGTTTCATTACCAAATGCCTTCTACCACACAGCCAAAAAAAAAATCAGTGACCGGTCACCAAGGCTGCCTGCTCCATTGTTAGAGAGGTATTTCCTTGTACTGACTGAGGAGCTGCTACCAAATAACCTCCACCCTTTGATTGTATTTGATTCTGCTTGCTTTTTTTTTTTTTTTTTTTTTTTTTTTAATTTTAGAGAGGGGAGAGGGGCAGAGGGAGAGGGAGAGAATCTCAAGCAGGATCCACGCTTAGCGAGGAGCCTGATGCAAGGCTCGATTTCATGATCACAAGATCATGACCTGAGCCGAAATCAAGAGTCAATTGCTCAACTGAGTGAGCCACCCAGGCACCCCATGTGCTAAAATTTCTAACCTGTTTCTTCATGGCAGCCTTTTCACATACTATGCAACATTGCTTTCTCTGCCTCAGGTTCCCTTTGCCCTGCTCCCTTCTCCTGGCAAACCCTCTCTGCGTATTGTTTCAAGCTTAGGTCCAAAGTCATAACTCCTGGGAGGTCTGATGGAGCCAGTCGCTTCCGCCTCTCCAGGTCTGCCACACTCAGAGTCTAAGGGAAGGGCAGCTCTATGGCATGACACCAGTGACATCTCCATCTACCCATCTGGGCTTGTCCTGAGTGGCTGTGACTGGGGAGCCTCTGATCACACCAACTTCCAGAAGGGGGAGCTTATTCCCTGTTAGTCCCTCTGATAACCCCAAGGAGCCACTGGGCCCAGATGTGTCTCCAACACCTCTCTTTGTTCTTCTTTGTTAACACTAAGATCTGGCCTCAGGCTCACAGTGTTCTGCCTTAGCTACAAGGCAGTGGCTGCAGTGTTATTTCCACTGTATTTATTTGGATGATTCTGCCTGTTTATGAACAATTGATCCAGGTTTTCCATTTATAATGAGGATATGGCTTCCTTTTTATCTATCTATCTATCTATCTATCTATCTATCTATCTATATTTTAGAGAGAGAGAGCACATACAAGTCGGAGAGAGGAGCAGAGGAAGAGAGAGAGAGAATCTTAGGCAGGCTCCACACTCAGCGCAGAGCCTGCCGAAGGGCTCAATCATACTGGGATCATGACCTGAGCCAAAATCAAGAGTCAGATGTTCAACCAACTGAGCCACCCAGGTGCCCCTATCGTTTCCTTTTTAAAATAAGCTACACATATAATACATGTTAAGTTAGAAAACACAGGGGAAAAAAAAAAAAAAGAAAACACAGGGGAAAAAAATCATAGTGCAAGACTCATTTTTTTATAGAAGTCATTACTGACCCTCAAGTCTATATGGGACCTCCCTTTTTCTCTTCCCCACACATTGTAAGTCCTTACAGCTCCTTGTACTTCTTCATAGTCTGTATTGCAATTGACAAAAATACTTTTGTGTGTATTTTTCACTTATTCAGTAAATATTTAATGTATCATGCAAGAGAAATGAGAGGAGAGCAGCTTAAGGCATCTGCCGTAAAGGGGCTCAAAGTCAGTGCTGATTTGATTTTGTCTCTCCTACCAGACTTCAAGTCCCAAAAGGGCTGGGGGCTTGTTGTCCTGTCTACCTTTAGTGTTTCAGAGCTTAGCACAGCCAGTAGCCAGGTAGACGTAGTATTTGCTGAATGATTAACAAAATTAATGCCTGCGCTCCACTCCCCCTTGCCAAGAACACCAGGAGGGAGACACTGGTCTGCAGCCAGTGGGTGGATATTCTTTGAGGAGGTGTACATGCAAACATCCATGTCCCTTTCGGCCCCTGGGCCCCTCGTGGGGTCTGCAGGCTCTCCCCTCCTGCTGAGGTCTGTGACCTGGGGGATTGTGGACCGAGAAGGGATTAGTTTGGAAAGCAGGCAAAAGAGCTGGGCAGGGCCAGAAGAGGGCATGGGGCCCCAGAATGTCCAGGCAGAGATGGTAATATGGGATGAAAATAGAAAAGGAGATGGAGAGAAAATGTACCTATGGCCTAGAGCCTTGTCCAACTGTCTGCAATTGTTGGGGTTTGCTCCTTTGATAAATGTGCTAAATACAGCCTGTGGATCCCTCCTCCCCAGAAAAAAAAAAAGACGCACAATTTCAGGGGGCCTACTGACCCTCTGCCACTAGACCTTGAGTGCCCAATTAAGAATCCCTAGTATCAGAAAAAGATTCCATGCTCCTGGATAGGAAGAACAAATATTGTTAAAATGTCAATACTACCCAAAGCAATCTACATATTCAATGCAACACCTATCAAAATAACACCACCATTCTTCACAGAGCTAGAACAAACAATCCTAAAATTTGTATGGAACCAGAAAAGACCCCAAATAGCCAAAGCAATCTTGAAAAAGAAAATCAAAGCAGGAGGCATCACAATCCAGGACTTCAAGCTGTATTACAAAGTTGTAACCATCAAGACAGTGCAGAACTGGCACAAAAACAGACATTCAGATCAATGGAACAGAATAGAAAACCCAGAAATGGACCCACAAATGGATGACTAACTAATCCTTGACAAAGCAGGAAAGAATATCCAATGGAATAAAGACAGTCTCTTCAGCAAGTGGTGCTAGGAAAACTGGACAGCAGCGTGCAGAAAAATGAACCTGGACCACTTTCTTACAGCATACACAAAAATAAACTCAAAATGGATGAAAGATCTAAACGTAAGACAGGAAACCATCAAAATCCTTGAGGAGAAAAGCAGGCAAAAACCTCTTTGATCGTCTTACTCAACCTCTTCTTACTCAATATGTCTCCAGAAGCAAGGGAAACAAAAGCAAAAATGAACTATTGGGACCTCGTCAAAATAAAAAGCTTCTGCACAGTGAAGGAAACAATCAGCAAAACTAAAAGGCAACCTACAGAATGGGAGAAGATATTTGCAAACAACATATCAGATAAAGGGTTAGTATCCAAAATCTATAAAGAACTTATCAAACTCCACACCCAAAAAACAAATAATCTAGTGAAGAAATGGGCAAAAGACATGAATAGACACTTCTCCAAAGAAGACATCCAGATGGCCTACTGACACATGAAAAAATGCTCAACATCACTCAGCATCAGGGAAATACAAATCAAAACCACAATAAGATACCACCTCACACCTGTCAGAATGGCTAACCTTGACAACTCAGGTAACAACAGATGTTGGCGAGGATGTGGAGAAAGGGGATCTCTTTTGCACTGTTGGTGGGAATGCAAGCTGGTGCAGCCACTCTGGAAAACAGTATGGAAGTTCCTCAAAAAAAAAAAAAAAAAAAAAAAAAAAAAAAAATAGAACTATCCTACAATGCAGCAATTGCATACTAGGTATTTATCCAAGGGATACAGGTATGCTGTTTCGAAGGGACACATGCACCCCAATGTTTATAGCAGCACTATCAACAATAGCCAAAGTATGGAAAGAGCCCAAATGTCCATCAACAGATGAGTGGATAAAGAAGATGTGGTATACATATACAATGGAGTATTACTCAGCAATCAAAAAGAATGAAATTTGCCATTTGCTGCTATGTGGATGGAACTAGAGGGTATTATGCTAAGCGAAATTAGTAGGAGAAAGAAAAACATCATATGACTTCATTCATATGAGGACTTTAAGATACAAAACAGACGAACATAAGGGAAGGGAAGCAAAAATAATATAAAAACAGGGAGGGGGACAAAACATAAGAGACTTTTTTTTTTTTAACGTTTATTCATTTTTGAAAGAGAGAGAGAGACACAGAATTCGAAGCAGGCTCCAGGCTCCAAGCTGTCAGCACAGAGCCCAATGCGGGGCTCGAACTCACAGACTACAAGATCAGAACCTGAGCCGGAGTCGGCTGCCCAACCGACTGAGCCACCCAGGCACCCCAGAGACTGTTAAATATGGAGAACAAACAGAGGGTTGCCAAAGGGGTTGTGAGATGGGGGGATGGGCTAAATGGGTAAGGGGCATTAAGGAATCTACTGAAATCATTGTTGCACTATGTGATAACTTGAATATAAATTTTAAAAAAAACAAAAACAAGAATCCCTAGTGCCATTGTTCCATGCTCCCATTTTACCGAGGTGGACACTGAGGCCCAGAGTGGGCAAAGGCCTTGGTCAAGGTCACAGAGCAAGTCAATACCAGAGCTGCAGGAGTTCTGAAAACAAAAGTCTGACTTCAGCTCTAACTCTGTGGAGTTGGGGGACGCCCGGCGGAAACGCCCACCTGGCTGCTTGCAGAAGGAAGCTGTCTACGCGGTGGGGCGGGGCTTACTCACGCCCCGCCCCGTCGCCGGTTTCGGGGCGGGGGCTTCCTTCAACCTGCGCCGCTCCAACATGGCTCCGCGGCTGTGCAGCATCTCTGCGGCAACGCGACGGTTGATGGGGCGCCCGAAGCCCGGAGCAGGGGACCTTGCGGCTGCCGCGCGGTGAGAGCCGGGGCAGGGATGGGGGAGCGCTTCGCGCGCGCGGGGAGTGCTGGGGAGGGGACCAGGGTCTTGGTCAGAGGAATGGACAGACTCCGGCTTGGAATCTATATGGGTTAGAGGCGGGAGCAAGATCTAGGCCTAGGGAAGAGCTCTCAGCAAAGAATGGGGGAAATGGTAAAGGTAGGCGCAGGGTCTTTGTCCTAATGGATACCTGGCTCTGGGCACAGGATGAAAGATGGGGTGAATGAGAGGGACATGCCTTGGGCCCTGGAGAGTGGGAGCCGGGCAGAGGGCAGAAGTGGCTTCTTTTCTAGGCCTTTGAGATGATTGTGAAATAACACCTACTGGGGCCTTCTAGGAGAGGCAGCTCCTCCCTCGGAAGTTCTGGGGGGAAGAGATACGGATAGCAATAGGGGACCCCCAAGGGCCATGGCTACACAGACCCTTTGCTCCCCAATCCTGAACAGTACAGGTGGGGCAAAGGAGGCCTGGGAAGGGATGGGAGTTGCCCAAGGTCACTCCCTCTGGTGTCCGGAGGTGGCATTGGGTCCGGACCCAGGTCTCCTGACAGTGCTCTTTGCACCACAACTGGTGGCCTCCTGGGAGAGGCAGTTCTCTCAGCCTGGGCTTTTCTTTGGGCCCTGCTCTGGACTGAGGCAGGGCTTGGCCTCCTTGAACAGCCCTGGGCGGCCCCTCCCTCCTGCGTCTCCAGCGGCCTGTACTTTCCCCATCCCCTCATCACCCTCTATACACACTTGCTTGTCTGCCCGACTAGCCTGTCATGTCATTTTTCTGTTAATCCAGCCCCTAGCACAGGGTTCAGGACAGTGTGTGCTCAAGAAGTGAAGACACCTGTCTCCCCACCTGTGTGCGAAAAAGAAGCAGGGGGCCCTCCTCTCCAGCAGCCTAGGCTTGAAGCTTCAGAGTTCTGTGAGACCTTGCCATGAGATCTTAGAGCACTGTGCACTGTGGCTCATGGGTCATTGGGAAAGAGGAGCTGAGTGTGTTCCCCCCACCCTGTCCGCCCAATAATTGGGGAGAAAGCTGGTATCATGGAAAGAGCCTGGAGTTTAGCGCCAGCATATCTAACTCAGCCTTTCTTAGTGGGGTGAGTCGTTTGGCCTCTTGAAGTCTCAGATTCCTCATCTGCAAAAGGGGTGATAAAATAGTCTGTATCTCATAGAGCTGTTGAGGGTGAAAAAGGCCATGTATGTGAGGCTTCTAGCCCCTGGTAAACATGCAACAGATATTGCCCTTGTTCTAACAGTTTCTGCACGAACTCCTCATAATATCAGGGCTGAAATGGCCTTGGGGAGATCATCTTCTGTGAGCTCCTTGTTTTCCAGGAAATCGAGGCTGGGATTGGGACCTCACTTCCCCAGGGTACCAGAATCGGTAGGTGGTAGAGCCATTTGTGTGGCAAATATCCAGAGACCACAAAAGGAGCGTGGAACATAAGGCAGCCTGCTGCTCCTCACTTACTCACTTGACTTGGGCACTAGAACCTCTGTGAACCTCGGTTTCCTTCTCTGTAAAGTGGTGATGATGATCTGCTGGGCGTTTTTGCAGGCTTGCTGTGAAGGCTCTTGGACTAATGCTTCCCACGTCGCTCAGGGACTGCTTTACAGTTACTTATGCCTTTTAGATACCTGGGAACATCCCCTCCTGTTGACCTTTAGGCCATCCCATATCTCTCTGGAGTCACTAGAGGGACAGGTAGCAGCCTTTCTGACCTCCGAGGTTTGGGGACTGCTGGGATGGAGATAAGAGTGTGGGCTTTAAAGTCAGATGGATGTGGGTTGGAATCCTCTCGGCCGTTAACCATCCTTGAGCTTCATTTTTCTCAAATACGTGTCATGCAGATTAGCACATAGTAATTGCTTAATAAACAGCGGTTGTTACTACTGCTGTACCAGTAATCCTGTTAACAAAACTTTAGTTCTCTTATTTTTATTACTGTTATTATTATGCTTTATTTAAGTAAGCTCTACACTCAATATGGGGCACTTGAACTCACTATCCCAAGATCAAGAGTCACATGCTCTACTGACTGAGCCAGCCAGGTGCTCCAGAACTTCAGTTCTTTTATTTATTTATTTATTTGTTTATTTATTTATCTAATGTTTATTTATTTTTGAGAGAGAGAGCATGTGCACGCAAGTGGGGGAGAGGCAGAGAGAGTGGGAGACAGAGGATCTGAATCAGGCTCTGCGCTGACAGCAGAGAGCCTTACATGAGGCTCGGTCTCACAAACCGTGAGATCATGACCTAAGCTGAAGTTGGCCGCTTAACCGACTGAGTCACCCAGGCACCCCCAGAACTTCAGTTCTTTTAGCTCTTATGTATGTCTTCTAAACATACACTTCTGGAATAATCAAGCAGATACATGGTCCTTTCTAAAGTCAGCCAACTCAGGGGTGCCTGGGTGGCTCAGGCGGTTGAGTGTCCAACTTCGGCTCAGGTCATGATCTTGCGGTTCTGGAGTTCGAGCCATGCGTCAGGCTTCGTGCTGACAGCTCAGAGCTTACAGCCTGCCTCGGATTCTGTGTGTGTCTTTCTGTCCCTCCCCTGCTTGCATGTGCGCTCTCTCTCACTCTCAAAAATAAATAAACGTTAATAAATTAAATAAATAAATAAATAATCAGCCAACTCAAAACACAAGAGTGTTTCAGAGTGTGCATAGAGCTGAGAACATTCTTGAGCAATTTCATTTTGCAGGGTGTCGGATTGTTGATCACTATTGAGAGTGCAAATGTGACATCTACCGAAAAGTTCTCATCTGAGACAAATATTTGTTGAGCAACTCCCAAGCCAAAAGCACTGTGCTTTGTACCCTGGGGGGGATGGGAGGACATTAGTGGCTTCCAGTGTGGCTGGGGAGATAAGACATACTTCTATGAAAAGGATGAAAGGGCCCATGGAGAAATAAGAGAGGTGTTTTTATGGAAATCCGGGCAGATCTTTCCTGCAGAGTATACAAAGCTGCGTTGTGTTTTTCTAGGCCTAAGAGGCATTCTTAATATAGTTTAGATACCAAAATCTTTGGCATTTCTGAGATTACATGGGGGGGGGAGGGGGGGCTGTGGGGAGGGAAAGAAATTAGGACTGCTCTAGAGCACTGATCCTTAAAGTTGAGCAGTCCCCTGGTGGGCTTGTTAAAACCCAGATTGCTAGGCCCACCCCCAGAGTTTTTGCTGCTGTATGTCTAGGATGGGCCCTGAGAATTTCTCAGATGACATTATTAGTGGTGGGTTTCAGAACCACTGGGATAGGGAATCTTGGATCTGTGGAAAGCTTGGCAAAGTACATGAGAGCTAGAATTCCAAGTGGAGACATCCAGCCTTTGTTTTGTACACAGTGGGGAGCCACAGAAGACTTTAGAGCAGAACAATAGCATCATCCAAATGGTGCTTTACAAAGATGGATGGGCAGATTAGGAAAAGTGGGGAAAGAGTGGGAGCTGGGAGATGAGTTAGGAAGTTTGGTAGGAACAGTGATGTTAGTTGCACTACCTTGTCAGGACCTTTCTCTAAAAGATCCATCCTAACGCCCCTATTTTACAGATGAGGAATATAAAGCTCAAAGAGATGAAGCTGAGCTGAGATTAGAACCTGGATTCATCCAGAACCTGTGCTCTTAAGCACTAATTCTGCTGGTGGTGGTGGGGAGGGAAAGGGACCCTGAGTCCTGCGTCCACACTCTGAACCACCCTTCCTTTAATTTATTTCCTTCCAACTTTCATCATCTTCAAGCGGCTCTGTCTTAGTGTCCCCTCACTCCTTCATTTGTTTTCCAGACACAGACTGAGCACGTGCCAGGTGCCCAGCACCATTCCAGGCAGTGGGGATACAAGGGACAGATAAGATCCCTGTCCATCTGGGGCTGCTTCTACTGGAGCAGACAACAAACAAGGCATATAATAAGGGGGGAAAAAGTATAATGTGATAGAAGGAGCTACAGAAACAGAGAGCAGGGTGAGAGGGGTCGGGGCGTTCAGGGGCAGGAGAATGTTATGATTTCACTGAGAAAATGAAATTTGAATTCTTGAAAATGTGAACCTATGGACACTGGCTTGGAGTTCAGACCCTGTCCTGGGATCTTGGACAGGTCCCATCTTGGGTTTTGCCTGAGAAAAGATCTTTAGAGATAGGTTGCTTTAGCCTGCTCATTTGACACACTGGGAAACTGAGGCCCATAGGCATAAAAGATGAGAGAGTTGTGGGAAGAGATGGGAGCCCATCAGAGCTCCTGGATTCCCCTGCCATTCCCCTGGAGTGAAGAGCATTCTAGCCCCCAGGCTCTGTCTCCAAGGGCTGACCTCCTGGCTGTTTATCTTGGTCAGTACTGATGTTAATAAATTACTCAAAGCCCAGTCCTGGAGCAAAGGTCTTGGTTGACAGTGAGTAGGAGCCATTGTTTTCCCTGCCACCACCCCTTCCAAGGGAAGCATCCCCTCTACATTCAAATCAAAGTTCGGATCTCTCTGCCAGTGGCTTTGTTGAAAGTCCTGGTTCTTCACAGTATCTGCCTGATGCTCCCCAAGTCAGTGCTCAAACTGGAGGTGGGAGCCAACTTTGGAGGAAAGAGTTCTGGGTTTCTTCTTGTCTCAGCTCTGCCCCTGATTTACCATATGACCTTGGGCAAGTTCCTTAAACCCCCTGACTATTTTCACATCTTAAAAATGGGGACCCTAATAGTATCAACCCTATGTCAACTTTACGTAGATGCAGCAGGATCATGCTTCTGACAAGTTGATCACAGATCCCTGACACAGACGATGTCCTCAGCTAAAGTATCTATAGCGAAGCTATATTCTGGTCCCCAAATTTCATAGAACCACACTGCCCATCTGATGATAATTGTCTTTTCTTTTTTTAATGTTTATTTATTTTGAGGGTGCATGCACAAGTGGGGGGGTGGGGCGCAGAGAGAGGGAGAGAGATCTGAATCAGGCTCCACTCTCAGCGCAGAACTGAACATGGGGCTCCATCTCACAACCATGAGATGAGATCATGACCTGAGCTGAAATCAAGAGTTGGGCACTCAACCGACTGAGCTACCCAGGCGCCCCGATGATAATCATCTTTTTTGTTCTTTGTTAATGAAACAAATACATGCACAATGACAGAAAGCCTGTGAATTCAGAAACACTTTAAACAATTTTATTTTTTTAGCTTTCCAAAAAGCTTTAGTGAGTAAAGAAAAATTTAACCATCTTCTCCCCTCTCCCAGGTAAGCAGTATTTGGTTTGGGACAAATCCTCATTCATCTTTCTCTGTGTTCATATAAATGGTTTACTACTTTAAGATGCTTTTTTAATTTCATCAGTCTCAGTGGCTGCTCCATATTTTGGAAAAAAATAATACTTTGATTTGCCAAGACATTTATTCTAGCCACAGAAAAAGATCGAAAAAGTACACTTGCTGGCACTTAAGGGCCAGGCTCTCTGGCTAGAAATCATCCAACATGAGAATTGCTTTTCAGGCCTGACTACAAGTTGTACCACTGCTATTAAGCAAAAAGATTTATAGCCTCTGGCCACCTAAAAAAAAAAAAAAGCCCGCCCCTGCTGGGACCTTGTGTGGGAAGTATAGTTAGGGTATGGCAGGACCAGGTGGCAGGTCCCCTGCTCTGAACAGAGTACTTCATTCCTTTGTTCATTTTTCAAGGCACCTTAGCCAAGCACACAGGGTGGATAATGTCAATTAAATGTTGCCTGGATGAATGAATGAGTCTTGCCTTGCAATGCCTTTTTACCCTATCTGCTGTTATCTGCCAAATCAGCCCTGGAGATTCAGAGATTGGTTAGATCACCTCCTCTGGAGGGTTTGCCCAGACTGCCAGAGGCTTGCTCACCTAGGCTCTCCCAGATACCTCTGGCTATAATTATGTTCCAAAGCCTGTTTTTTCCAGTGGACTGTGACTTCTTCAAGGACAAAGCTTAATTTTCTTTGGCTCTCCATTTATGGGGACTGGGAAGAGGCACAGGTCAAGTGTAGTGTGGGTACTGGGGAGCACAATGAGTGTAACCTTCTGTCAGAGGGGACAGAAATTGCAAAGAAAGCACTGAGTAAAAGAGCCTGGTATATTCAGGGAGGAGCACATCTGGAGAGTGGAGTACACAGGTTGGAGGGAGGGGACAGCAAGGAAGGCTGGTAAGATACATTGCACTGTCAGGTTTTGGACATCAGGCAAGGTGGTTTTAGGGTTGATTTTCTTGGCAAGAGGCTGCAGATGTGTGCCCCAAGGAACCTCTTGGAAAGGGAAAAGTGGAGGGAGGGAGGAGAGAGGTGGGAAGTGGGGCTCTTCCCCTGGCCTCCTGAGGCCTTGCAAAACTTTAAGAAGCAAAGTGGGTAGCCATGACCTCTGTAAAAGGGACCAGGTCTGCTCAGCTGACTCCAGTGACATTTTAAACTCTGGGTCTGCCACTGGATTCTTTGGCTCCATTCCTAGAAATATGGGTTCCTCAGGACATCTGAGGGATGGAGGAACAGGATATCGGAGCCAATGGAAAAGCCAGGGCTCCCCCCCACCCCGCTTGCCCCCCTGAACTCCTCTGTCCTGCAGCTTCTATTCCAAGGACAATGAAGGTAGCTGGTTCCGCTCCCTCTTTGTGCACAAGGTGGATCCCCGGAAGGATGCCCACTCCACCCTGCTGTCCAAGAAGGAAACAAGCAACCTCTACAAGATCCAGTGTGAGTGGCTGCTGAGCCAGCCCGCCAGCCCTCCTGGGGCCTCTGGGGGCCCGCAAGGCTTCAACTGGGACAGGAGAGGGGCTGGGACATCCTGAGCTATCCTGGGAGCCCTGGCCTGTGGGACGTCCCCCACCCCAGTTCCCCACAGACACACACACACCCTGCTTCACCTTCCATTTTCTGTCCTCTGTTGCAGTTCACAATGTGAAGCCCGAGTGTCTGGATGCCTACAACAGCCTGACGTGAGCATCCTCCTCCATCTGCTCATCCCTCCCTGCTTGGGTTGGAGACTCCATCCCAGCCCCGTTCTCCCTGCAGAGGTCTAGGAGATGTAGATGTCAGAGCCAGAAGTCCTAAAGATGTATTGTCCAGACTCTGCATCTTAGAGATGGGGACACTCAGGCTCAGCCCTGAGGGCCTGAGTTGGAACCCTTATCTCAGGGACCCTGGTGGCTGATGTGAGCCCTCCTCCCTCTCTCTGTCCCCCTCCCCTCCACCCCAGGGAAGCTGTGCTGCCCAAGCTGCACCTGGATGAGGACTACCCCTGCTCACTCGTGGGCAACTGGAACACATGGTACGGGGAGCAGGACCAGGCAGGTGAGGTGCCCACCTCCCCAGTGCTACTGCCGCCCAGCCCGGATCTCTGACACCTGTCATGCCTAGCCACCTTCCACACCCTCCACAGTGGCACCCAGAGAGATCTTTCATAATGCAGTCCTCCTCAGCTCACTCTACTGCTTAGACACCTGTTGTGGCTCCTGTCTGCCCTCAGGGTGGCCCACGAGGCTCTGTGAGCCCTTCTGTGCCACATCCTCTTTGCTTTGCTTCCTGTGCTCTCCCACTCAGGACTTCTTGCAGTTCTCCAGATTGACCATTTCACCCTCCACTTCCAGACTCTTGTTCCTGCTGTTTCTTCTGCTGGAAACATCCTTTTTCCCTTGCCCACTTTACCTGGCTCACCCCTCTGCTCAACCTTTGTTTTGGTGTAGACCTCACCTCCTCCTAGAAGCCTTCCCTGATCCTCTCCACCTAAGCGGGGTCAGGCACCTCCCCTGACTTCCCTCTTCACAGCCCCAATCGTGCACCCCATATTGTGCTTGCTTGTTTCCCCATATAGGTGGTGAGTTCTGGGATGGAGGGGTCCCTGTCTGTCTTTACTACCGAATCCCCTATATGTAGCACATACTTATGGAATTCACAGAGGCTCTTGTCTGAGCTGGTTCCTTATAGCCTCCCGGAGGTCCCCATAGCATGCACTATCCCTCCCCCAGAGACCCACCCTGCCCTTGGCACCAGCTGCTAGGCTGGCACACATAAATTTGACTCACAGCATCTCATTCACTCAAAGGGTCCCTGGTATTTAGACTGCACTGTCAGGGCAGTAGCCACTAACCACATGTAGCTATTTAAATTTAAATTAGTTAAAATTAGGGGCACCTGGGCGGCTCAGTTGGTTAAGTATCTGACTTCAGCTCGGCTCATGATCTCGCAGTTCGTGGGTTCAAGCCCCATGTCAGACTCTGTGCTGACAGCTCAGAGCCTGGAGCCTGCTTCAGATTCTGTGTCTGTGTCTCTGTCTCTCTCTGCCCCTCCCCCACTTGTGCCCCTTCCTTGGCTTGGAGATGCATCACCCCAGTCTCTGCCTCCATTACCACATAGCATTCTCCCTGTGTACCTCCATCTTCACATGGTGCCCTTTTTGTGTCTCTTTGTCTCTCAAAAATGAATAAACATTAAATTTTTTTTAATTAGTTAAAATTAAAGAAAAGGAAAAATTCAGTTCCTCAGTCACACTAGCCACCTTTCAAGTGTCCACTGATAGACCCGTGTGGCTCGTGGCTACTGTGTTAGCACACCCATAAGACATTTCTATTATAGCAAAAAGTCCTTTGGACATGCTGATTTAGACTCTGTATAGCACAGGGAGCTCTTCTGCAACAGTCCTGATAAAGGGTCTTCTAAGTGTCCCTTGAACACTCCTAGTAATGGGGAACTCACTCCATAATAAGCAAACCTATCTCATCCTTCCACAGCCCTGATAATTGTATGTGTCTTAAAAAAAAAAAAAAAAAAAAAATCAGTGTCTTACAGACAGATTCCCTTGATCATGTATTCTGTTTCTGTAACAGACATTGACACATTGTTAGGTGGATAAGAGAAGAGCAAACTGTCTTGAGCTTTAGCCCCTACCATTTTCCCATATTAGGAACAACTTAATCAATCAGCTCTAGCTATAGTCCTTGGATTCTCTTAATTATTTGCTAGTTGGGAAATGAACTTTGAGGGATGGGATCCTGAACTTTTAAAGCATGTCCTAAATTTTGTGTATCTTGAGGTGTCGTCCCTTGTGTAGAATCAGCTAGGGAGCAGAGACCCCCACCCCACCCCAAGCCATCCCCTAGAAGTAGGGCTCAAGAATCTACATTTTTTTTTAAATTTTTTTTTTTAACGTTTATTTATTTTTGAGACAGAGAGAGACAGAGCATGAATGGGGGAGGGTCAGAGAGAGGGAGACACAGAATCTGAAACAGGCTCCAGGCTCTAAGCTGTCAGCACAGAGCCCGACGCAGAGCTCGAACTCACGGACTGTGAGATCATGACCTGAGCCGAAGCCGGCCGCTCAACCGACTGAGCTACCCAGGCACCCCAAGAATCTACATTTTAATGAACATAGAAGAACCGTTGATCTATCTCCTAGAGAAAGCACTGCAATTGTTAGAAAACTGTCTTTTCGTGGACCTAGGATTCCTTTCCTGTAACTTTTCCCTATTGGTCCCCAGTATGATGTTTATCCCTCTTCTACCGGTCAGCATTCCTGAGCTTGGTAGACTTCCATCCATATAGTATTTTTGCTGTTTCCCTTGGGAAAGAGGCCTTTAAACTCTCAGGTCAGACCATTTTGCAGAGAGGAGAATCAAGGTATACAGATGGGGTCAGAAAGCAGGTAAGGGATAGGCTGGGGATGGGAAGGAACAAAAGTCTGTGTTTCCAAACCACTGGTCAGCCAACTGCCCTCAGCTCTAGTCTCCCTTTGGAGACCTTCCTCTCTCGACCTCAGCCATGCTCCCAAGGGTGACAAGACTGTTTCCTTTTTTCTCTTCCACCTTTATTATTGGAAGGTGTAGTAGTTTCCTACGGCTGCCATAACAAAGTGCCAACTACTAGGTGGCTTAAGACAACAAATTTATTCTCTCAAGTTCTGGAGCTCAGAGGTCTGAAATCTAGGTGTTGGCAGGGCCGCGCTCTCTAAAGGCTTTTCTTGCCTTTTCCACCTTCTGGTTTTTGCTGGAAATCCTTGGCTTTCCTTGGCTTGTAGATGCATCACCCCAGTCTCTGCCTCCGTTACCACATAGCATTCTCCCTGTGTACCTCCGTCTTCACATGGTGTCCTTTTTGTGTCTGTGTCCAAGTCTCCCTCTTCATATAAGGACACCAGTCTTTGAATTTAGGTCCCACCAATATGACAGCATCTTAGCTTGATTATATCTACAAAGACCCTATTTCCAAATAAGGTCCTATTCTGAGGTTCTGGGTAGGCATGAACATAAGGGGCAGGGGAATACTATTTGACCCAGCAGAGGGGCTATGATAGAAAATTCAAACAGTACACAAGAGTTTTCAATAAAAAGCAAGGCTCCCTCCCGCCCACAATACCTGGGCCTCAATTCTCTGCCCCAGGGGCATCTTCTGTCACAATCTCTTGGGTCTCCAGTGAGAGATGGTATAAAGACCAGCATCTCTGGATATGTCTCCCCACCCCTAAACACATGTGCTAGCATACTGTGCATGCTGTTCTGTTCCTTGGTTTCTTTCTTTCTTTTTTTTTTAATTCACTAAGAATGTTCCATCTCAGCCCATCAGGCCTACTCTCCCTGTTTGTCCATCCTGTCCCTCACAGGCCTGGTGTGCTGTTGCACCTTGGGTACAAGGACACACCTGATCCTTTTGTGCTATTTAAGGAAGATTGGGTGGAAACATTATTCCCATTTTCAAGATGAGGACGTCAAGGGCTTGGGGGGGGGGTGTCAAAGGCCACCTGGCAGACCTGGAGTTCAAACCTAGGCCTACTGGGCTTGTGTCTGGGGAAATCCCCTGTCTAGCACTGTCCCTTACCAGGGCAAAGGGAACTCAGCTGGAGACTGCCCCATCTCATACACACTTAGCCAGCCTTAGGGTAAGCAGGGCAGGGTCCCAGCAGCCCCCTGACCTGTACCTCCTATTTTCCTCACCCCCCAACAGTACACCTGTGGCGATTCTCAGGTGGCTACCCAGCCCTCATGGACTGCATGAACAAACTCAAAAACAACAAGGTATGTCGGCATCTGTTCCACAAACCTCTCTGGAATATTGGCTCTGGCTCAGCCCTGTGCTGGGGGCTGCTACCACTACCCCATGAGATACACCCCCAGGGTGGGGGGCTCTTCGTGGCTGCCATGCCCAGACTGCCACACCCACAGGAGTACCTGGAGTTCCGAAAGGAGCGGAGCCAGATGCTGCTGTCCAGGAGAAACCAGATGCTCCTTGAATTCAGCTTCTGGAATGAGCCACAGCCCAGAGCAGGCCCCAACATCTATGAGCTGAGGACATACAAACTCAAGGTGCCTCCTCCCAACCAGATCCCTGCCTGCCTCCCACCTTCCCTGCTGTGGTGGTGCTTTACAGATACACCAACGTGGGTGGGTCCTGTGCCCCAGCACCCAGACTGGGGCTTCTGGCCTCTCCCTCCCTATGGGTTCAGAATAGAGGTATGTACACACGTGTGCACACATGCACACCCAGGTACAAGTCAGGACCCTTGAATGAGGCCAAGTGGCCCCTGGGGTTGGGGAGACATAACAGTTTCCCCCCTCTACCCAGCCGTGACATTTGGAATCTGAGATGGGGCTCATTTCCACTCTTTCCCCTGGTTCTCTTTCAGCCAGGAACCATGATTGAGTGGGGGAACAACTGGTGAGTGGCAGTGCCTGGGGTTGGGGGGACCTTGCCTACCTATCCTGCTTAGTTCCCTGGCATCCCACCTTTCCCAGGGCCATATGTCAGGGAACCCGGCATCCTCTGCTCCTTGTGGATCCAGGAGAAGGATCCAACCAGGATGTGAACCCTCTTCTAGCAGAATACCCAGCCCACGGCTGTACCTCTGTCACCCCCTTCCCTGTTCATCTCTGAGAACTGGGGGGTCCTACCCTCAGGCTCCTCCCTTGAGGTGTGGCTAAGAAATCAGCCTGGTGACACCTCATAGGGCCCTTTGCACTCGCCCTGGTCCCTGCTCCACACTCTTCTGCTGTCCCTAGGGCGCGGGCCATCAAGTACCGGCAAGAGAACCAGGAGGCAGTGGGCGGCTTCTTCTCGCAGATAGGCGAGCTCTACGTTGTGCACCATCTCTGGGGTAGGCTGGGAACCCTCCAGGGGCCTTCTGCTTGTCCCGTTTCTCCATTGTCACTCTATATAGACAACGCAAATATATTAGTGCCCTTTTGAGCTTATGTTCCAACAGAGGGGGACACCACCTCAGACATAAACTAACACAAAAACATCATTTTGGGTTATTACAAATAATGAAGACGCAGGGAAAAATGATGAAACAAACGGGAATGACTTGGATAGACAAAGAAGGCCTCTCTGAGGAGGTAAAATGTTAGCTCTGCTAAAGGATGAGAAGGAGCCAGCTTGTGAATTGCCAGGGAAAGGCATTCTAAGTAGAGGGAACAACATGTGCAAAGGCCCTGTGGTGGAGAAAACCCCTTCAGGGTTTTGAAGAGTGCAGAGGAGGCCAGTGTGGAGATAGGGATGGGTGTGAGGAGATAGGGACAGACCAGATCAGGCTGGGCCTTGCAGGTTGTGGAGACAAGTGGGATTTATTCTAAATGCAGTGGGAGGCTGCTGCAGCATTTTAAGCACATGACCTGATTTGTATTCCACTATGATTGCTCTGGTTGCCATGTGCTTTGCTGGAGAGAGTTTGTAGGGGAACAAGAGAGGCAGTGGGGCATCAGGAGATGGTTATACTAGTTCAGGCGGATGGGCTCAGGAGGATGGTGGCCTGGCCTAATGTGGTGGCAGCGAGGATGCTGAAAAGGCCACAGATTCATTAGTCTGGAGGTGAGGCCAGTGGGCTTTGTGGATGAATTGTCTGTGTGAGGTGAGGCAGGGAGAGAACTCCAGATTCCTGCTTCAGCAGCTAACTGTGTGTCTCTTACTGAGACCCTAGGAAGGGCAGGTTGAGGGAGTCAAGAGTGTAATCTTGGCCCTTGGAAATGTTGCCTTTAAGGTGCTGTCACATCCAAGTGGAGACACAAGTGGGCACCAGATATATGGCTCTGGAGCCCGAGGGAGAGTTCTGGGCTGGAAATAGAAAGGTGGATGTTGTCAACAAATGTACAATTGGATGAGATCGTCAGAGCAGACAGTGTGTGGTAACAGTCTGAGGCACTGGGGAGAGACAGCAGGACAGGGTTTGGGGCAATGGGAAGAGGGCTCTGTGCTAGGTATAGAACCAGATCCTCTATGCCCACGGAATGAGCCAATGCCTTTCCTACAGCCTATAAAGACCTACAGTCTCGGGAGGAGACTCGAAATGCTGCCTGGAGGAAGAGGGGCTGGGACCAAAATGTCTACTACACAGGTGAGTGCTTCTGCTGGGGCATCAGCCTAGCCCTTGGAGGTCATCTGCCAAGAGCCCAGTCTGAGGATAGAATCCCCTCTGCAAGGAAATCAAGCCTCACTTGATTACCTCTAGTGCTAGGAAGCTTTTAAGACAGTGAGTAGGTTTTGATCTTGGTGGCACACTCCATGTGATTTAGGCAGTGGGTCTAGGTGAGTGCCTCAGGGGACGAAAACACAGGTGGTCCCAATGCACTGTGGCCTCAGGCATGGTTCTTCACACTGAGGGCTCATCTGTAAGATGGTGATGGTGCCTCCCTTGGAGGGCTGGATGGAAGATTCTAGGAGCTAATTTCTGGAAAGTGCTTCCAGACTGGCACAGAGGAGGTGCAAATTTTTTGAGCAAATTTTTTATTCTCCATGTTTGCTACCTTGCGGGGACCCCAGAGAACCACGTGAAGTCAGCAAGTGTTGATTGTGTGCCAGTAACTGCAGTGGGTGGCTGGCTGGGGGACACAGAATGAACAGAAGAAGCCTGTCCCTCCCCTTGAGCTTACACTTAAGGATCCACACTTACCAGCTGGTGTGGGGGAAAATGCATCTCCTGAAGTAATTAGCAGGAGCCTCAGTCTTGAAAGTGTGGTGCTGAATGGCAGTATCAGTATCTCCTGGAAGCTTGTTAAAAATGCCAAATCTCAACCCCCACCCCCAGCTGCTGAATCAGAATCTGCACTTTAACAAGAACTGGAGGTAATTGGTAAAGTTTGAACAATTCTGAGCAAGAGGAGTCTGACCTCCTGGGTGACCTTGTGCTGACCTATGGACTGCAGCCTCCCCATCTATAAAATGTATCTGTGGAACCAAATCAGTGTTTTGCAAACATTAGCCACTTGAGGACACCCTCATAGCTTTTATCCTCCTTCTATACTATGGCAATAATTATTTTCTTGATAATGAAAAAAAATTTTTTTAATGTTTATTTATTTCTCAGAGAGAGAAACACAGAGCATGAGCAGGGAAGGGGCAGAGAGAGAGAGGGAGATACAGGCTCCAGGCTCTGAGCTGTCAGCACAGCACAGAGCCTGACGTGGGACTCGAACCCACAAACCATGAGATCAAGACCTGAGCCGAAGTCAGACGCTTAACTGACTGAGCCACCCAGGTGCCCCTGATATTTTTCTTTAAATCCCCCTACTTCTACACCTAGCTTTTGTTCTAAGCAATATCTGCAAAATCACTTTTTGCTTATTCTCTCACCTATACAGGAACATAAAAATATAATTATGAAACTTTAAGAATGTTGCATCTCAGCACCACCCAAGTCCCCTCTTATCCCACAATTGGGCGCTCTCTGTTCTAGGAAGGCAGTGGGGCTTTCCCTGTCTCAGCATCCTAGGCCGCCTCCTCTTTTTTTTTTTTTTAATTTAATTTATTTTTTAATTTTTTTATGTTTTTATTTATTTTTGAGACAGAGAGAGACAGAGAGAGAGAGAGACAGAGAGAGACAGAGCATGAGCAGGGGAGGGGCAGAGAGAGAGGGAGACACAGAATCTGAAGCAGGCTCCAGGCTCTGAGCTGTCAGCACAGAGCTCGACAAGGGGCTCAAACCCACGGACTGTGAGATCGTGACCTGAGCTGAAGTCGGACGCCTAACTGACTGAACCACCCAGGCGCCCCCTCCTCCTCCTTCAAAGTCCAGTTTTGGGGGTTGGTTTGCCTCTGACCCCTCTGTGACCTCTGTTTCTCTCTCCGCAGTCCCACTGGTGCGACACATGGAGTCTCGGATCATGATCCCTTTGAAGATCTCGCCTCTCCAGTGATGCTGCCGCTGCCTCTGCCTCCTTCCCCTTCTCCCTCAGGGCAGCCAATGGACAGAGGAGATCACAGTCCTGCTGTCTTGGTTTTCTTTCGGATGTGGGATGACTCTGGGGGTTCGTGCTCAGCTCAGACAAAGGGGAAGCTGAAGGATGACAGGGTTCTGAGGACTTGCAGCTCTGCCCAGGCCCTTCCCACCTTCCCTGCCCACCCCTTCCCCTGTGCTGGAAGCAGTTTTTAGTTTCTCTGATGAAAAACAGCAACCTTTTATGTATTCTCACATTGCCCCCTAAGATTCCTCATCTCAAGGCCACCACTCCCTAGTTATCACCATGGAAGCCCTCAGTTTAGCTTTACTTACACAAAAGGTAGTGTGTCCAGTGGTTAGAGGTGGGGTGGGGAGGAAGGAAGTCAGACCAGGCCTGGTTGTCTGGAACTCCCTGGTCTCCACTGGGCCACCCACTTGCTGGATAGTCTGAGCCAAGTCCCTCTTGTCAGGGAAAAGCCTAAAACTGCCTCAAGAAGTAAAGGGGAAGAAAACCCTAAAGTTAGCAAAATCAGCGTGAGATCCTACATATTCCATTGAGAAAGGCTGGGAAAAGGGGTGGAGCTGGGAAAGATCTGGGTCACAGAATAGAACATGAACTTAGAAGGTAGAACATAGAATCCAGACCTTGGATTTGAACTGCAGAATTTGGAATACAGAATCGGGAAGATAGAACAGAGGTTACAGAACACCTGGGAAGGGGTTCCCAGTACAAGACAGAAAGAGGCTCATCTCTTTCTCCCTACATAATGAGATGGAGAACTTGACTGTGTAGCTCCAGCACTGCTGTGTAGGGAGAGTCTCCTCCCCTTTTTCACTCCTGCAGGCTAAGGAGAGGGCCAGGGCCTGTATTTCCCTCACCCTGCAATTCCTTTTCTCTCTTCATATTCTATTAGCCCAACCCTCATTCTACTGGGCCACTGGGTATGTGGAGTGGGGTCAGGGACTTCAGTGATCCCCACACCTCATCAACCTCTAGGTAGCTTGATTCTGTCTCCCTTTCAGGAAAACTTATGCTGGAGTCACTGATGGAACCAATTAAAAATTTACTATAAACCGTGGTGTGTGTGTGTGTGTGTGTGTGTGTGTGTGTGTGTGTGTGTGTGTGTTTCATCTGCAAGGAACTTTGGCAGGTGCTAAGGGCAGGGCCAGTTTCCTAGTTCCATCTGGCTGATTTACGCGCCCCCCACCCCCCCACCCAACTCTGTTACCTGAGCTATACTCAGGAAGGGCCTCTGCACCCTCCCAAACCCCCATGGCAGAAGGGACAGCCCTTCATAACCAGGCAATCAGGACATTAGTGTTTCTACCTCTGGATGAGTAGGATTTACACCAAAAGCCCTTAACCCTGTCCTTAGAATTCATACCAAGGGCAGAAAACACTTGATACTGTCAAATGCTGCATGAGAGTTGTGACTGCCCTAGACAAACCAGGCCTAAAATGAGGAAACTACTGATGCACCCTTGGGGGAAAAAAAGTGTCAGAGAATGAATGCCTTCCCTGGCTTGCAGCCCTCACTAGTGTGGGATGTTTGGGTGTATGTGACAGTGGTTAAGAATCCAGGTCATGGAGGCATATCCGCAGTTTCAAATCTTGCCACTACCACGCTTTCGCGTTATCTTGGACCTACGACGAACTCATTCACTCAACTAGTCAGAAGCAGAGCGCGCACTAGTTGGGGGCCGTTGCTTTAGGCTCTGGGCAAAGAGTAAACAGGGTACCTAAGAATCTGCCCTTGCAGCATCAGTTTCCCGGTTTTGGAGGACAGCGTGAGGGTGTTGGTGACCCTTCCTGACAAACACCGCTCTCAAAGCCGCTTGCTTCCGCGCCGCCCAGGAGCTACTTTCGCCGGGAGCCGGCGGCCGGCCGGGGCCTCAGCGCTTCGCTTCCGGCCTCCGCGCCTCGCTTCCGGCAGACCGCTCTTTCCTTCCGTTTCTCTATGGTGCCTGGGAAGCCCTCTCTCCGCCGCCGGAAGTGGCTCGCTGGCCGCGACAGGTTCGGGGCTGCACGCGGTGAGAACTGGAGCGGGACAGCGGGGCCGGTCGGAGGGGCGGGGCAGGGCGCTCCGGGACCGAGGTGCGGACTTCCCGGAGGGCGTCCCCAGGCTGGAGTCCGACCCGAGTTCTCCGTGCTCACTCTTCGGGGTCCCCCGCCGCTCGGCGCCGCGCGCTCAGTCTCTTCAGGTGAAAATGTTGGCAGCAGCAGCTTCGGGCCCTGCTATGCAGCTCTAGGTGACGACGACGTTGTCGATGTCTATGGTGGTGGTGATAACAACTCACATTTATTGTGTGCTTACGTGTGCCTGGGTCTCTTTGCTGTGTAGCCAAGTCAGGATTTCTCACATTTCAGCCTTTCGCGTCCCACCTTTTTGGGTTTTGCCCAATTTACCTTTAAGACTGTTTGCTAAGGTTTTTAATCGAGTCACTTTTTACTTCGCAAACGTAAATTGGTTTTAGGAGAAAATTTCGATGGTCTCCCATAAACGGAGACTTGGCAGTATGCAGAAAGTAATGATAAAAGTTAATATAATTAACATGAAAACAGACTAACTCTGGCTAGATTGCATTGTCCAAAGCTCTGAGACAGAATCCTTTTGCTAAGAAAGGAACATTGATGTTCACAGATGCTAAAGACAAATAGGAAAATGAGATGTTCTCCTCGAAGCAATCGGAAGTTTCTAAAAAGAATTGAAAAGGGATTGACCTCCTTAGATGTTCAGCATTATTTCAGATCATCCATGTGCCATTTACAGTCCCACTTCTAGGTCATCTTCATCACCTTCCCCAGAGGAATGCCTCCTGTGTCAATGTCCACAACAACCCCTGAGGTAGGGACTGTTATTCTCATTTCCTCTGAGGAAACAGGCCCACAGAACAGTGAAGTGACTTGTCTCAGGACTCATAGCCGTTAAATAGAGTGGAGAGGGGGGCGCCTGGGTGGCGCAGTCGGTTAAGCGTCCGACTTCAGCCAGGTCACGATCTCGCGGTCCGTGAGTTCGAGCCCCGCGTCGGGCTCTGGACTGATGGCTCGGAGCCTGGAGCCTGTTTCCGATTCTGTGTCTCCCTCTGTCTCTGCCCCTCCCCCGTTCATGCTCTGTCTCTCTCTGTCCCAAAAATAAAAAAATAAATAAAAATTAAAAAAAAAAAAAATAGAGTGGAGAGGGGCGCCTGGGTGGCTCAGTCGGTTGAACGTCCGACTTCGGCTCAGGTCATGATCTCGCGGTCCGTGAGTTCGAGCCCCGCGTCGGGCTCTGTGCTGACAGCTCAGAGCCTGGAGCCTGTTTCAGATTCTGTGTCTCCCTCTCTCTCTGACCCTCCCCCGTTCATGCTCTCTCTCTGTCTCAAAAATAAATAAACGTTAAAAAAAAAATTTTTTTTTAAATAAATAAATAAATAGAGTGGAGACTCCAACTCAGGGCTTCTCTGACCCACTACCATTAGCCATTGGCTCCTTCAGTAAATGCTGGTGGCAGGTTTTTTGGGCTAAGGGAGATGGTGCTGCCCACCTCAAGGGGCTGTGGTGACAACCAGGAAAGGTAGCAGAGGGGGAGGATGCTTTGTGACCCTAGAGCCCCACGAAATGTAGGTTCTATTCTTTTAAGTTTTAGGGTCAACCAAAGAGTTGACGGCATTGCCAGCTGAGATGGTAGCGAGACACATTGGTGTTACAAGAATGTAGTTAAGAGCACTGATGTGGCGTCAGATGGAACCAACTTTAGCAAACTAGCCATGTAACCTTGGGCAGCTCGTTCGGCTTTCCGAGCCTCGGTGTTCTCATCTATAAAATGGTACTTGTTCTTACCTGAAAAGTTTGCTATAAGGATCAAATGAGTATATATCCGTAAAGTGCTTAGATCGGGTCCAGCACACGGTGATCAATCGATAGTATTGGGAACGGGTATATATGCTAAGCTTCGGAGTTTAGTCAGTGATGTGGTTATGGTGCCTTTAAATTTTTTTTTTTTTAACGTTTATTTATTTTTGAGACAGAGAGAGACCGAGCATGAATGGGGGAGGGTCAGAGAGAGAGGGAGACACAGAATGTGAAACAGGCTCCAAGCTCTGAGCAGTCAGCACAGAACCTGACTCGGGGCTCGAACTCACGGACCGCGAGATCATGACCTGAGCCGAAGTCCGACGTTCAACCGACTGAGCCACCCAGGCGCCCCAGTTATGGCGCCTTTAAAGGAGGTGAAGATGAATTCATTTTGGATAGGCTGAGGACCAATTCCCCTTTTTACACAGGATTAAACTGAAGCTTTGGAGGGCTGAGTGACCTTTTTTTTGAGTTACCAAAGTTGTTAGTGGCCAGCACTACTAGTTAGACTTAAGTATTCTGACTCCAGGAAAATCTCCCAATTCCAACTCTGGAAAATTGCAAAAGTTTTCTCCTTTTAACAGGTCTCTATCTCCTCTTGACATTACCAAACAACCATGTCATCAGAATCAAGCAAGAAACGGAAGCCCAAAGTGATCCGAAGTGATGGAGCTCCATCTGAAGGCAAGCGTAACCGTTCTGACACAGAACAGGTGAGATCAGCCAGTGCTGCCATGCTGCTGACAAATTACAGCTTGTGGCGAATCACCTGGCTGTGGGTTTGCAGCAGCTGAGGGTCACAGTGATGGCCTCCCAGGTGGCCTCTGCTTGACCAGGTGCCTGGAATTCCCCTGGTTCTACAAAACCTGAGTATTCACATTTGGTTTAGCGGCAGCATTCCAAGAACCAACCAGCCTATATCAGACATGAATAGTGCCTGAACAGACAATGCATTCTAGTATGGTGTGTGTCTCCCAAGTTTCCAGAGTCAGAAGAAGCCAGTATCTGCAGCATACCACCAGAAACTGGAGATGTGGCATTTCTGGTCAGCTACTGAGAAAGTACCAGAACAACATCTCCGCAGAATCTCTTCTGTGGCCTGAGAGCTCATGCTGTCAGCAGGTTCTTCCTTTTATTATTTCCCTGTCTTTAAATCTCTCAAGCTAATTTTTCTTAGAGATTATTTATTTATCTTGAGAGAGGGAGAGCACATGCCCACGTGTGCGAGTGGGGGAGAGGCAGAGAGAGAGGGGTAGGAGAGAAAATCCCAAGCAGGCTTTGCACTGTTAGCTCGGGGCTCAATCCCATGAACCAAGAGATCACGACCTGAGCCGAAATCAAGAGTCGGACGCTTAACTGACTGAGCCACCTGGGTGCTCCTGTCAAGCTAATTTGTGACCTAATTGTTTTGATTGGTTGGTTACTTTTTTTTTTTTTTAACTGGATTAGAGAAGCATAGGAGCTTGAATTTAAGTAGAAAATGATCTTTTTCTCAGATTTAGGAAATCTAGAGTAAGAAAAAACCTTATCCGTTGTGTAGGCATTAATTCTTTTATTGAGATGTAATTGACATATAACATATTAATTTAAAGTGTATAATGATTTGAAATCTGTGTATGTTGTAAAATGATCACTACAAAAGTCTAATTAACCGTATGTAGTTACAGTTTTTTTTTTTCTTGTGGTAACTTTTAAGACCTACTGTCTTAGCAGCTTTCAAATATGCAATATAGTATCATTAGCTAACTCTCTTCAAGAGATGTGTTCCATTTACTCCAAAGGCTGGGTGACCAATTACGATATTTTAGTCTCTGCTAAAGCTTGATTTGACCATCTAAACACCCATCAGTAGGAATTTGGTTAAATGCATTCTGGTTCATCTATACAGTGGATTCTCACACAGCCATTTTGATGGATATTTAATTTATTGGGATGAGAAACTGCACTAAATAGCATGGACAGTGTGATTCCATTTTGTTTAAAAATAAAATTTGTGTTTATCCACAGTATTAAAAATAGTTGTTTCAGTTTGGAGGTGAGATTACAGGCAACTTTTCATTTTGTTTTTGATACTGCTCACTATATTCTGAGTCTCTGACACCAAGCATGCATTACTTTATAATTAGAAAGAAAAAAAAGAGGGATTCTTTTCCATTTTGAGAAGAAGGAAAACATTTGACTTGAGGACCAAATTTTTTTTTCTTAAGATTTTATTTTTAAGTAATCTCCACACCCAACATGGGGGCTCGAACTCACAACTCTGATATCAAGAGTCGCATGCTCTACCAATTGAGCCAGCCAGGTGCACCTTGAGGACCAGATTTTTTTAGAGACATGATTTGGGGTTTCATTGTTACTGATTTCAGCCAAGTGTCCCTGGTCCCAACAGGGAGACTTTTATTCCCCACCCAAGGCATGTATCCGTGCTTCCACAGGAAGGTAAATACTACAGCGAGGAGGCTGAGGTGGACCTGCGGGACCCTGGCAGAGACTATGAGCTGTACAAGTACACGTGCCAGGAGTTGCAGAGGCTCATGGCTGAGATCCAGGACCTGAAGAGCCGAGGAGGCAAGGATGTGGTAAGGAGTAGCAGTGGTTTGGGGCAGACATGAACCTGGTGGGTTTGCATGGATGGACTTGTTTTGCACCCACCAGAGCCCTTCCTGATCTTGGTCTTCTGGCCTAACCATGATCAGGCAGTTGGAGTCTGCGGGCTCCAGAGATGGTGCTTATTAATTTATTGAAACATTTCATCGCTCCCCAATCATCAATTAGAGTAACAAAAGGACAGGATAATTAATTTTTCTCCTAAGTGTAATTTGACAGTTCATCCAATTAATACTTATTACATGTCAGGCATTTTGTAGGTGTTGGGAAATGATGATATGTGTAAATTCCTTTGCTGTTGTAAGGATGGATAGGTACAGGTATGTTATAGAGACCAAAAATGAAATTGTTAGTATTAAATGAATGAACCAGACTTTGAGGCAAAGAAACTAAACAGTGTAACTAAAAACAAAACCCATGTATTGCCAAGAATCTCACTTATTTGTGCTTATCCTGGCCCAATATTGTTATGATTATTACATCATATTTTACTGTTGCCAAGCTTTATAGCTATAATTCTGGTATGTTCATTTAAGTTATTCTGTAAGGTTATTCATAGAGCTCAAATTGTATGGCGGGATGTTGCTATTGTTAGGATCTCTGTAGACAATATGCAGGAACAGATATTAATTGGTTTTATTTTTTAATGTTTATTAAAGTTTATTTTGAGAGAGAGAGTGGGGGAGGGCAAAGAGTGACAGGGAGAGAGAGAATCCCAAGCAGGCTGTACTCTGTCAGCAAAGAGCCCAACATGGGGCGTGAGATCATGATCTGAGCCAAGATCAAGAGTCAGACACTTAACCGACTAAGCCACCCAGGTGCCCTGCGACAGATATTAATTGTGCATTGGCTATACTTGCTCCATTTTCCATCGACAGTTCCCATCGTTCTGAGCTCCTTCCAGTGTCTGTTTTTGGCCCTGGGTGGGGATGGGTCAGCAGTGAGGGGCTGAAGGAAGCTGAGCCATCACCTGTTGTCAAGGTCTTCACCAGTTTTCTTTGCCTGCAGGCAGTTGAGATAGAAGATCGGAGGATCCAGAGCTGTGTGCATTTCATGACTCTAAAGAAGCTTAATCGATTAGCCCATATCAGGTTGAAGAAAGGAAGAGATCAGACCCATGAGGTAGGAATTGAGAGGTTTAATCCTCCTCCTCCCTCTTCCCCATCCACTTCTTAATCCCCTTTACCTCTTCCCTGAGTTTGCTGCTGCTCTGTTTGACCTGACTTGCCCCACTCACCTCTGACCTTGTCCTCCTTTCAGGCCAAGCAGAAAGTAGATGCCTATCACCTGCAGCTCCAGAACCTGTTGTATGAGGTGATGCACCTGCAGAAAGAGATCACCAAATGTCTGGAGTTTAAGTGAGTTTTGGAGAACAAACTTTGTCAAAATTGCCTACTGGTAACTACTTTCTCCTGCATAGCTCAGGGTTAGCTAGTCTCCTTAAAAAGAAATCAGATGAACTTAGAGACTGCAGGATCTGGGACAAAAGTGAATAGATCACTTTGGGAGAATTGGAAAGCAGTGTTTTCAAGCTGCACAAAGAACCTTAGAAGCTTGTCTGACTTTTTCAAGTTTTGAGCTCTGTACCTGGCCAAAACCAGTTGTCTATCTCCAGCAGCGGCCTTTATGTTACCAGTTTGATTCTTGGGCACCTTGCATGGGAGCAACTCCCTTCCAGTCAAATCCTTTTAACCTTTTGGCCCACTTTTCCTCTTTAAAGTTCCAGCCATTCATTTTTGCAACTGGATTTTATTCTTTGGAACCTGAACTTCTTGCCACTAAGTTGCTCTCAGGTAAACAAACTATAGTTTGTCAGTGTCCATTTTAAAATGTAATGCCTCTTGGCAAATCCAAGTTGAGAGATGAGAAGGAGGAAAGAGTAGACAGAGGAAGAGAAGAGAATGTATTCTTGTTTGGTCAGACCTATTTGTGCAAACTGGAAAGAGGCAGGTTTTATTGTAATAAACTTGTGATAGAGGGGCACATCAGTCATTGGGTCTGGTGTATTTCTGATAGTTATGCTAATTTTTTAAAGTTATTTTTAAGGAGAGAGAGCTCACAAGCGAGCAGGGGAGAGGCAGAGAGAGAGAGAGACAGAATCCCAAGCAGGCTCTGTGCTGTCAGTGCAGAGCCCAACATGGAGCTCGAACTCACAAACCATGAGATCATGACCTGAGCTGAGACCAAGAGTTGGACACTTAACCTGCTAAGCCACCCAGGCACCCCAATAATTACGCTGATTTTTGAGAGACATATTTATTTGCTTTATACATTCATCATGTAATGATAGTTAAATACTAATAGAGGCAAAATTCACATCAGGTTTTTCTCTGAGTTAATAGTATTGAGTCATTGTCAGTTTTGACTATGTACTATGCATAGATCAGATATTATTGGGGGAACCAGGGGAAGGTAAACTCTCAGTACTGTTTTTGAAACTTCTTATGTATCTTAAACTGCTTACAAATAAAAGATACTAAAAACAGAAGAATGGGATGCCCCAAGCTGTAACTGTCACTCAGATGAAAGCTGACAAATTCAGAATACAATAGAACTCTAGTCTCTGGAGAGGCAGGTGACCACCATTGGCCCTGGTCAGATAAGCCTGGGTTCAAATCCCAGCTCTGCCACTCACTAGCTATGTGACTTTAGGCAAGCTGCTCATCTGTAGGAGTCTCCATCTCATTTGAAACATGGAGATAGAAATCCCCATTTGATAGAGATGTCCTGAGAATTAGGTGAGGCTGTCATACAGTGGGTGTTTAATACCTGGTAGCTGCCATTATTACCATCATCTGTCCATGACCTGTGCACTATGTTAATGCAGGAAAGAGTATGGGATTTCTTTAGTATATGGGAATCACTAAACATAACAATTGAAGCCTCTAGATCGTTTTCACACCTGGTTATGCCATCCTGAATCTTCCCCATCCCTTGTTTATGTGATTAATGTTTTAAACTTAAGTGCAGACCCTTAGGTTTTTTTCTGTTAAACGTAATTTATTGGTTTCAACCTGTCAATGTAGGCCTAGACTGTAGTGTTTTTATTGACTTTTTCAGCTCTTAGCTCTCTTGCTAAGCTTGGAGATAATCTGTAAATTTGATAAGCATCCCTTCCAAGTCTTTAATTCATGGATAAAAAGGTTGAGCACCATGGATAAGGATCCTGTGGTATGTAATCATCTACTTCTCTTCCAAGTGAGATATTTACTAACGAGCATTTGCTGAGAAGACTTGATGGATTCCAGGTTCCTGGGTAGTTGTAGACCAGGGCTAAATGGGCATCTATGGAGGGAACTGTGGGCTTGCTTATTCCATGGTTTGGAGTCTTGAGAACAGCAACTTAACATCTAGTATTTGCCTGCAGGTCGAAGCATGAAGAAATTGATCTGGTCAGTTTAGAGGAATTTTATAAGGAGGCTCCTCCAGATATTAGCAAGGCTGAAGTCACCATGGGAGACCCTCACCAGCAAACCCTGGCACGTCTGGACTGGGAGCTAGAGCAGCGAAAAAGGTTGTGTTTCTCCCTTCCTGACCTTGTTAACCTGTGCAACACAGACCTTTACCCATGGGGACAACGCTTTGTCATGACCCACAGTCAGACAGTGCAGTTCTGTGGAACCAGCAGAATGATTTCTTAAGACCAAATCTCATTTTGTGATTCATTCACATCTGATAATTCAGACTTGACCAACTGCATCATAGGTGGGGTTGGAATTAATTAAGGCTGTTAATAGAAAATTGGAGTAACATTTTCTTTAAAATTTTAATACCTGAGACCTAAATATCTTTTGTACTGTTAAGTCCAATTTTGTTTTTTGCTTGTTCCTCCTGCCTCTAAGACTACCCCTATGGTACTTTAAAATTGTGCAAACATTATTTTAGAAGGTTATACAATATCGTGTATGTAGACAAATTATAATTTATATAGTTTTTTCTTTATTGGGTTAGACTTTTATCATTTTTTGCTATCATAAATTATGCTTTCAGGAACCCCTTTACACATAAAAATTTCCCATACTAATAAAGGTCTTTTACTTATTAAAAAGAACATTTCTACCGTGTAACTTAATCTAGGTATTTTTAAGAATATAGCATTTTTTTTTTCATACTGGATTTTTCGTGGCTGCATCCTTTTCATTATGGTGACTTTCTTCCTCTGTATTTGTACAAGAATTCTAGGGCATTTGGTTGACACAGCTCTGTTTTCCATTGGAGAAGTAGGTGTTTTATTTCCTTTTTTTTTTTCTTTTCTGTTATAGAATGTATTCTATTCAGTCTATGTTCATGAATTTAGTAAGCACTAAGTTTGACTCTTATGGAATTGGTGCCAGATTTTAGCAGATTGGACTGGCCCATTACTCCTCTGTCCAGTACACTGCTTGCCTTGGGCATAGGTTAAACCATGAGTGTTGTATTGCTGTGGTCCATATCCATCCCTACCCTGCCCCATTCAGTCCAGTCTGTGGACCTCATTTGGGTCCTATAGTTGCTAGATCCACATGTTTGTGAAAGTTTGGGGTCTAGACCCTAGAGGCAAGAAATGGAGCAGGAAATGACACAGGGATATCCCCTAGTGGTTAATGGGAAGAGCCTCTGGAGCCAGACAGGCATGGATTCAAAGCCCAGCTTTGTACTTACTCTTAGCTGAGTGACCTTGGGTAAATTACCTACCTCCTTGAGCCTTTGTTCCCTTCTTTGGGGAAAAGAAGAGTCCCTATCTTCCAGGATTTTTATAAGATTAAATGCAATAATGCTTATAGTTCTCCAAGTGCCTGGCACATAGTAAGTACTAGGTAAACATTAGTTAATCACGACTGCTGTCATTAGGTGGCTTGTGACAGTGAGTAGATGTATCGGGAGATCTCTGAGCAGCTTCAAGTGACAGTGGTCTGTCCTCTCCCCATAGGCTGGCAGAGAAGTACCGAGAGTGCCTGTCCAACAAGGAGAAGATCCTCAAGGAGATTGAGGTGAAGAAGGAATACCTGAGCAGCCTCCAGCCTCGTCTCAATAGCATTATGCAGGTGAGGCTTTCCCCCACATACTCCCCTACCTTGGCCTTTTGCTTTGCCTTCAGCACCCAGCAAGACCTTGCTGACCTGAGGCCTCCAGCAGCCACATCCCCTTTGGGTTATGCCAGGTCTGTTACCCTAACGGATGTCAGAGCCCATTGCAAGGATGGTCTTGTCTCTAGTTTCTACCCAGCCAGTGCAGTAAGGTTGTGTCCTGGGTGGAAGAGATGCTGCCAGGTCAGCTCAGGAACATGTACACACATTTATGTGAGATGTTTTCTTTTCACCCAGAGCTTCTTCCAGGTAAAATACTTTTGCAAACTCTAGGTTTAATTTACCCCAGAATAGTTTCCATCAGCCTCACAGTTTCCAGGCATGCTTAGATGTGGATGTCTGTTAGACTCCCTGACTGCACCTTGGGGGTAGATGTTTAGCAGAGGTACTCTCTCTGAAAAGAACTTTACTCCTATTTGAAAGCCATCAGGTACCTTAGGAGGATAAGTCCCCACTTTAGATTGTAATGTAAAATGTAATGTCTTTCTTTTTTTTTTTTTTTTTTTTTTTTAAATGTTATTTATTTTTGAGAGAGAGCACAGTGGGAGAGGAGCAGAGAGAGAGGGAGACACAGTATCAAAAGCAGGCTCCAGGCTCTGAGCTGTCAGCACAGAGCCCAACGTGGGGCTCGAACTCACGAGCCATGAGATCATGACCTGAGCCGAAGTTGGATGCTTAACTGACTGAGCTGCCCAGATGCCCCTGTAATGTCTTTCTATATAGGTGACCTGATTTTTGTTTGCTCTGTGAAGCAGATTGCTCTAAATCCTTATAGTTTTTTTTTAACTTTTTTTTTCTTAACTCTTTTTTAAGTAAACTCTGCCCAACGTGGGGCTTGAATTCACAACCCCAAGATTAAGAGTTGCATGCTCTACAACTGAGTCAGTCAGGTGCCCCTGGGAGTTTTTGCTTTATAAACTAAAACACGACTGTTTATTTTTTATTATTATTATTTTTTATTTATTTTTGAGACAGGGATAGACAGAGCATGAACAGGGGAGGGTCAGAGAGAGGGAAACAGAATCCGAAACAGGCTCCAGGCTCTGAGCTGTCAGCACAGAGCCCGACGCGGGGCTCGAACTCACGGACCGCGAGATCATGACCTGAGCCGAAGTCAGACGCTTAACCGACTGAGCCACCCAGGCACCCCAAAACATGACTGTTTAAAAAAAAAATTTTTTTTAATGTTTATTTTTTGAGAGAGCACAAGTAGGGAAGGAGCAGAGAGGGAGACACAGAATCCAAAGCAGGCTCCAGGCTCCGAGCTGTCAGCACGGAGTCCAGTGTGGGGCTCAGACCCACTAACTGTGAGATCATGACCTCAGCTGAAGTCAGATGCTTAACCAACTGAGCCACCCCAGCGCCCCTAAAACACAACTGTTTAAAACAGCGTACATATATTACATTTAAAAACATAATTTTTACAGGGCGCCTGGGTGACTCAGTCGGTTAAGCGTCCGACTTCGGCTCAGGTCATGATCTCACAGTTTGTGAGTTTGAGTCCTGCGTCGGGCTCTGTGCTGACAGCTCAGAGCCCAGAGCCTGCTTCTGATTCTGTGTCTCCCTCTCTCTCTCTGCCCCTCCCCTGCTCATGCTCTGTCTCTGTCTCTCAAAAATAAATAAATGTAAAAAAAAAAAAATTTTTTTTTAACACAATTTTTACAAAAGAAAAGCATACAGTTCCTAAGTGTATAGCTCAGTGAACACATCTATGAACACATCTAGAATATTCTCTAGTGAACACATCTATGTAACCTGCACGCAAATCAAGAAAGAGAACGTTACCAATTTTCCAAAAGATATTTTATTCCCCCTCTCAGTTACTATCTCCTCTCACCCTTCAGTAACTATTATCTTGATACCTAATGTCATAGGTTAGTTTGGCCTGTTTTTGAGTTTATACAAACAGAATTGTATATATACTCTTGTGTCTGATTTCTTTTGCTTAACATTATGTTTGTGAGATTCATCTGTACTGTTGTGAGCACCAGGAGTTCATTTATTTTCATTAATACTTAGTATTTGATTGTGGGTACTTCCAGTTTGGGGCTATTATGAATAATAATGTTATAAGCATTCTTTGTCGTTTGGTGTCGTATGTACATATTTCTGTTGAATATATACCCAGGAATGACATTGCTGGGTCGTAGAGTATGCTAGGCATATATTTAGCTTGGCAGACACTGAAACAGTTTTCTAATGTGATTGCACTGATGTACAAAATTCCCCCCAGCACCATATGAAAGTTCTAACTGCTCCACATCCTCACAAGTGCTTGGTATTGTCAGCCTCCTTGATTTTAGCCATTCTGAAGGGTATTGCCTTTCTCTGGGGACCAGTGATATTGAGCACAGCCCCTTTTTATACTTCTTTGCTTTTGGATTACCTCATTTGCAAAAGGCTTATTCTAGTCTCCTGTTCATTTTTCTATTGGATTGCTTGGACTTCTTTATATATTCTGGAGATGAGTCTTTTGCAGATATTTTTCCCATTTTATGACTTTCTTTTTCACTCTCATAATGGTATCTTTTAATGAGCAGATGTTCTTAAATTTTATATGATCTAATCAGTGTTTTCCTCTGTGGTTAGGATGTCCTGTTTAAAAATCTCTCTCTCTGTCCCAGGGTCATGGAGATATTCTCGCATTTTCTTATAGAAGCTCTATTGTTTATCTTTCACACTTAGTATCTAGGATACCTGGAAGGGAACATTGTACATAGTGTGATATAGGGTCAGTTTCATTTTTTTTTCATGTAGGTATTCAGCTGGGTCATTTATTGAAAAGGCCATGCTTTCCCCACTGTTCTCCAGTGCCACTTTTGTCATAAATCAAATGTCCATGTAGGTTTGTGTGTCCTCTATTTGTCTTTCCATGCACCAGTATCACACTGGCTTATTTACGGTAGCTTTGTCAGAAGCCTTGATGCCCAGGGGCGCCTGGGTGGCTCAGTCAGTTAAGCAACCGACTTTGGCTCAGGTCATGATCTCACAATTTGTGGGTTCAAGCCCCTCATCAGGCTTTGTGCTGACAGCTCAGAGCCTGGAGCCTGCTTTGCATTCTGTGTCTCCCTCTCTTTCTGTGCCCCTCCCCCACTCATGCTCTGTCTCTGTCCTTCAAAAATAAATGTTAAAAGAACTTATTAAGAAAAAAAATAGTTTAAGAGAAGTCTGATGCCCAGTAGTGTGTGCTCTAGCTTAATTTTTCAGGATTGTCTTGATTGTTCTTGGCCCTTTGCATTTAACATATAAATTTTAGAATCAGCTAGTCTATTTTCACCTGCTGGGATATAGACTGGGGTTGCATTGAATCTGTAGATCAGTTTGGAGTGAACTGATTTCAGGGCAGTGTTGAGTCTTCCAGGCCGTTAACGTGGCCTTTCATTTCTCAAGCCTTTGTGTAGAGGCTTACACACCTTTCACTTACTTATTCTTAGGTAGTTTAAGTCTTCTTGATGCTCTTGGAAATGCTTCTTTTTTTTTTTTTTTTTTTTCCATTTTCATACTGTTTGTTGCTTGTGTAAATTGATTTTTTTGTATTGACCTCTTATCTACCTATTCTGTTAACTTATCATGTATTTTTAATAGATAAAAAAAAACTATTATAGTAACTCAGCAGCCACCTCTTCACATGTGGACTGCCTACAAAGGGAAAATAAAAATCCTTCTTTTGTTGCATGCAGGCTTCCCTCCCAGTGCAAGAGTACCTATTCATGCCGTTCGACCAGGCTCACAAGCAGTATGAGACAGCTAGACATCTGCCACCGCCTCTCTATGTCCTCTTTGTCCAGGCCACTGCGTATGGGCA
Organism: Panthera onca; assembly: GCF_046562875.1. NCBI lineage: Eukaryota > Metazoa > Chordata > Mammalia > Carnivora > Felidae > Panthera > Panthera onca. The sequence continues at coordinate 22,281,865 of NC_138350.1, forward strand.
GGCCTGTGGTGAGTATGGGGGCTGGGTGAAGAAGAGGGGCTGTGGGAGCAACAGCCGTGGCCGATTGAGTCATTTGGAAGCCCTGCCTGCTGAGGAAAGCTCCCTGGTCCTGCTCAGAAGTTCCCAGGTGACAGACGCTGCCTCCCCTCTGCACCGCCCAGCATGGCTGCTCTGACCAGCTGGCCTGAGGCTAGACTAACCTGGTGGGCATTTCAGAATGGATGGCTTTGAATCTTCAATGAGCCTGGCTGGTCGGCTAGTGGGTGTAGTGCCCTGGCAGCCTGCCTGCCTGGGCTCCCAGACACTCACCCCATCAAGGCATGCTTGGCAGGTGGATCAGCACTTCTTCTTCCGCTTCAGAGAGAGGACTTGGTGAACACAGGTCCCAGGTAGCTTTCCCAGACTTTCATGACGCCCAAACAGGCTGCATGTCGTTAAAGTGAATTATCAAGTGGGAAGACGTGTCTGCTTTAAGCTTATGGGCGACCCTTTACTCCATAGAGTTTTGAAAAGGTTTTGGAGACCTTACCTTTTGCCCTACTGCAGCTTTCACCCAGCACCTAAACTTTTCTTCTTCACCCCACCGCATCAAACAGACCTGTACAGCATCAGTGCATGCCTGTCCTCCCAGCCATGGGCACCGACACATTACTGTCTCTCTTCTTGTGTCTTCCTGGTCCTCCTGGTCCTCTCCTTCCCTTTTGTTCTCCTTCTTGTTTCCATCATCAGCTCATATGAAATCCTCCCAGCCCCCTAGACAGGGTGAGTAATTTTCTTTTCTTTTGTGTTTAAACCCAACCTGTTTTCTTTCCCATTTTACTATAGAATTTCAGAATTAAGCTACCCAAAAGAACAGTTTGGCATTTGCCAGTGGTTGGTGGGGGCATCTAGCTTGTTTGGGTGAGGTATGTTGGTTCATGCAGGGCTGTCAGAGAGCAGTGGCCGATCACCTGGAAGTATTATCTCAGCGGCCTTGCCAGGTAGAGGAAGTTTGTCATTCCTCTTTAGTGCAGTTGGGCAAGCCATTTCAGTCTCCTATGACTGTCTGTGACCCGTATACCATTTTGGTTTTTTTTTAATGTTTATTTTTGACAGAACGCCCATGCGCATGAGTTGGGGAGGAACAGAGAGAGAGGGAGACACAGAATCTGAAACAGGCTCCAGGCTCTGAGCTGTCAGCACAGAGTCCAATGCGGGGCTCGAACTCATGGACAGTGAGATCATGACCTGAGCCAAAGTTGGACACTCAACCAACTGAGCCACCCATGTGTCCCCCTTATACCTTTTTGAATGGAGCAAGAGAGGTGGTGGCTTGTCTGACTTCCCAGTAGACCTACAAAGTTCCACAAAGGCAGGCCAGGTGTCTCCTGGGGAAAGTGTCAGTCCTGGTGCCATGGAACAGCCCTCTTACCTTCCTGTTTAAGACACCAAGCTCAAGTTGAATAGACCTAGTCTTGAATCCTAGCTTAGCTACTTCCTGGCTAATGTGTCTAACTTCTCCGAGCCTTGATTTTCTCATCTCGTGGCTATAGTAATAGTATGGTTCTCATAGAGTTGTTGTGAAGGTTAAACATTAATTTGAAAAACATAATGCGGGGCGCCTGGGTGGCGCAGTCGGTTAAGCGTCCGACTTCAGCCAGGTCACGATCTCGCGGTCCGTGAGTTCGAGCCCCGCGTCAGGCTCTGGGCTGATGGCTCGGAGCCTGGAGCCTGTTTCTGATTCTGTGTCTCCCTCTCTCTCTGCCCCTCCCCCGTTCATGCTCTGTCTCTCTCTGTCCCAAAAATAAAAAAATAAAAAAACGTTGAAAAAAAATTTAAAAAAAAAAAAAAAAAAAAAAGAAAAACATAATGTTATAAGTACAATTACAAGCATCAGGTCATTTGGTCTTTGCCACCCAACCAGGCAGTTACCATTTGTCAAGACAAGATTTCTTTCATAGATGCAGAAAGTGGGGCTCAGAGCAGTGAAATAACTTTCTAGGTGTTTAGGAATTGGTGGGGCAGGGACTCAGATCTGGGACTAAACTGCAGGGTCCAAGCTCCTGTGCACTGTCCTGCCTCCCAGTTAAATGTGACAGTACCAGCCAGCTGCTTGGTGTAGTACAGAATAGAGAGTAAGCAAGCACTGAGATGAGAACCGTTGTTTCTGAGATGTGAACAGTTAGGGCGTCTGGATGATAACCTTTAAGACAGTTGGCAGAGGAGTATCCCGTGGCTTTAGGCGCTAGGGTGGGATTACATGTTGGTGTAAGCCTGAAAAGGGAAGCGTTCACCATAGTGTCAGGTGGTGCTTGTCTAAAATTTGCACTTTGGATTCTTTGTTTTCAGTAAATGATGGAAAAAAGCTTTAAGTTTCCCACCTTGTTCCTCCTCATGTGGAGAAAGGGCTTTTGCCTTTCCACCCCCAGTCAGTTAGGAGTTGTGACAAAGGCAGAAGAAATGCAGCCCCAGAGTTAGCCTGTTGTGTAGTTTAGCTCCTTCCCTCAGCAGCTGTCCTACAAAGTTTTTTCTTGCTCACAGATAAGACGTTGTCTGTGGCGATCGAAGGCAGTGTGGACGAAGCCAAGGCTCTATTTAAGCCTCCTGAAGACTCCCAAGGTAATGTGGTCGGGATCCTTCCCCAAGTCTTCCATAGCTGGGTTCAGGGGCACCAGGTCAACACCTCAGGACAGTGCTGGTCCTTTGGAAATAATCTGTACTCGTTCTGAGTAGCAGGGAGCTTGACTTTAATGTCTTAATGCTCAAGGGCAGACGGGGTAAAGCATTGGTTGTGGATTTTGGTCCTGCCACTCACTAGCTCACTGATCCTGGGAAAGTTCTTTAACATTTCTTTCTTTTTTTTTTTTTTTAATGTTTATTTATTTTTGAGAGAGAGACAGAAACAGAGCACGGGCAGGGGAGGGGCAGAGAGAGGGAGACACACAATCTGAAGCAGGCTCCAGGCTCTGAGCTATCAGCACAGAGCCCGACATGGGGCCCGAACCCATGAACTGTGAGATCATGACCTGAGCCGAAGTCAGACACTTAACCAACTGAGCCACCCAGGAGCCCCCTCTTTAGCCTTTCTGAGCCTCAGTTTACTTACTTGTCAAAACAGGATAGTAATACCTCATGTAAAATTATTGTGTCGATTAAATGAGGTCATACATGCAAAGTTCTTAGCATCATTCTTGGCACATAGCAACCCCTCAAGTTGTATTAACTGTTACTGCTGTTGCTATTTATATTACTGTTGCTACCACCACTACCAACAACGGGGGTGGGGCTTGTGGTCCATAGGTTTGCATTAAAAAGCACCTTCAAAAATAGAGGCAGTTGGATTATGAGGCATTCCTCCTTTTTTTCTCGCATCACCATGTTTTCTATACTGAATCAGCAGCAGCAAATTAGTTTATCATGTATTCTAAAGAAACCCATTTACAAATGACAGAGTCTCAGCCCCTTTAAGCCCCATGGGTTGAGGCACTTTAGGAGCACTGGGAACCTCCTTACCTCCAGATGCTTTCTCTCTGTGGTTGCAGATGATGAGAGCGACTCCGATGCTGAAGAGGAGCAGACCACGGTGAGAGCCGTTTGCCCTCCTGAATGTGTCAAGCAGCTGCACTGGGGCCTGCTAGTTGGCAGGTGCCATCTTCCCTAGAAGCAGAAGAAAGAGGTGGGAAAGAAAGAGCTGCTGGGGTCTGGCAGCTGGATAGCTGAAGCAGCAGGTTCCAGCCAGTGGGGCTGAGGCCCTGGCCAGTAGGGAGAAGGAAGGGGCAAATTCGTATGACCAGTGCTCATCTGATTTGATCTTTCCTTTGTCCAGAAACGCCGGCGACCCACACTGGGAGTTCAGTTGGATGACAAGCGCAAGGAGATGCTGAAGAGGCACCCGCTATCTGTCATGCTGGACCTGAAGTGCAAAGGTCTGGCTCCCTTTGTTCTGGAGGATCCATAGCATTTGAGGCTTTTGCTAGCTGCAGGTGCACAAGGTTCAGCAAGCCAAAGTCCTTTTTGACCAAGAAAAAGATCTGGTTTCATATTTCTTTGTTTTTCATCATTGTTTTGCATGGAGTTTGATTTTTTTTCTCTAAGTCATAAGCATAACAACAGAGACGAAACTAGACACATAAGGGATGCTTGATAAAATTATACCAATTTCTGAATTGACTAAGTCAGATACACAGAACAAGTCACAAGAGTGTGCAGGATTCGAGTACTATGACCAGTGTACTTAATATCATACACATAAGTAGAAGTTTGTGTTCTGCAGAGAATGATTTGAAACTGGTTTTGTATGGATAAAGCAATATACACAGTATAAGAGCTAACTGTCACATGTAAGTTTCCCTCTCACCTGAGACTCCAGTCCTCGGTCTTACCTCCAAGGTCTTACCTCTTGGTGACAGATTTCTTACGTATTTTCTAGAACTATTCTATATATTTAGAAGCTTTTATACAACTGTATATTTATCCCCTTCTCCTTTTAGTTTTTACACAAATGGAAACATACTCTACACACTTCACCTTTTTTTAAAAACTTGTTATTTTGAGATAATTTTAGACTCAGAAGAGTTGCCGTAATAATAGACTTCTCATGCTCTTCACTCAGCTTCCCATAATGTCAGCGTCTTACTTAAGCATAGTACAGTGATCAAAACCAATGTTAATTTTATTGGTACAATTAACTAAACCACAGAATTTATGCAGATTTCCTTGTTTTTTCCACTAATGTCCTTTGTCCATTTTAGGATCCAGTCCAGGATCTCACATGACATTTAGTTGCCATGCCTCTTAGTCTCCTGCAGGCAGGACAGTCTTCTCCTCCTCAGTCTTTGCTTATCTTTCATGACCTTGACATCTTTGAAGACCAGGTTTATTTACTATGTAGAAAAACTCAATTTGGCTTTGTCTGTGTTTTCTCCTTATCAGACTGAGCTTACGGGTTTGGGGGAGGAATACCATAGACATGGGTTCATCATCCCATCATATCAGGGGTACATGGTGTCACTGGTACTTGATGATCACTTGATTGCTCCCTTTCGATATTTTACTTTTTAGAAACAGTTAAGTCCAGCCCACACTCAAGGGGAGGGAAATGAATCTCCCCCTCTTGGAGAGAGGAGTTACAAAGAATTTGTAGACATTTTTTATTCAATATAAAATTGCTATTGAGTTTCTGTTTTTACAGTAAAAGCTCTTAAAAGCCTCGCTTTTACAGTTCCATAATACTGTAGACTCTGCTCTCATGTTCAACTTGTACATGGTCTTCTTTTCATCCTCCCCCTCCAGATGACAGTGTGCTTCACCTGACCTTCTACTACCTCATGAACCTCAACATCATGACGGTAAAGGCCAAAGTGACAACCGCCACGGAGCTGATCACCCCCATCAGTGCAGGGTACTGGGCAGGCGCTGTGGAGAGTGGGGCATGGGAGTGGGTGTGATGAGAGCCTCTCCGCGGGCTGCTTTTGGTTCCTTGCGCACACTGGCTCTGAGGAGGTGCACTGCTCCGTTGACTTCTGTTGTCATGTCCGCGTCTGGAAGTCCTGGCACCTCACTGGTATTTAGAAAGCACTTGCTGACTTAAGTTGGTCCTCTTACTACACAGCAGATGATAAAATGACTACAATGTATGGAAAATTGAGTAGGCAGGGCAGAGCAGCAGCTTGTTCTGACAAGTGGAAAGGTGTGAATATAGAAATGGAATTTGGCAGACATGTTGAGGTTGACAAATTTAGGCCTTCATTTACTCTTTCCCAAGGTGCTGGGACTTTTGCTTCATAGCCCAGCTCAGTCCCAGGTTGTCCTTACCTGGCAGCAGGAAGAGGTTTTGAGGAGGGTGAGTGGAGGCACGGTAATGATGGCCACAGGTTTGGCATCCCCAGGAAGCGCCTGGCTGTGGCAGTCTTGTTCCACGCTAGGAGTGGGAAGAAAGGAAAAGGGCCAAGAGGGCCTGAAATAGCCTCACAGGAGCACTACCTTGGCCTGGTACTCCTGCACACTTGAGTCTTTGGGTTGGCTATACAGAGACCACTGAGGGAGACACACAAGTCTGGTGCCTGGTGGGGTGGGGCTCTTCCCATGGCTGCCTGGTGTCCCTGTGTTCTCTACCCTACACTTACAGTCCATGCCCCCTTCAGGCCGCAGCCTTGGTCCCTGGACTCAAGAGTTATTTGATCACGCTAGGGCACTCTGGATGAAATTGATCCTATTCTCACCTGACCCCAGCAGAGGGAGCCCAGGGCTTGCTTCTTCAGAGTGCCCGGTTACACTGCCTGGCCAGAGCTCTCAGTCTAGCAGCTTGCGGGCCCTGGCCATGGTGGAGTTCCTTGTCACCAGCATTCTGCCTGCTCACCTCTCAGATGCCAAACCTACTAAGAAGAGGGCTGCCAGCTGGCCTCAGTGCATACTTAACTCCAGCTTCTCCCTAAGCTTTGCACATGCAAGTACTGGCGACAGTACTGCTGAGTGGATACCAGCTGGGCTCAGAGCTCCAGTGTTTCCCGGGTCTGCCACTTATACCTGTGTGTGCACCTTTAGCCAAGTTTCCTGGCTTCTGAGGCTGGTTCCTCACTCTGGTCATGAATTGTAATATACACTTCCAGGGTATTTATGAAGGATCAGGTCTAGTGCTTAGCATAAGTGAAGCACTTGGTAATGACAGCTGGTAATGTCACACTTGGTAATGTGTTTATCATCATGAATTTGCTTTAACTCTTCACAATAACTTTACAAGGGGAGGAAACTACAACTATCATCGATAATAACTTTACAAGGGGAGGAAACTACAACTATCATCCGTGGCCCCAAAAGAGGGAGGGGATGCAAAAGGAAGCACCACCCTGAAACCAGGATTGTATCTTTATGGGCCTTCAGGTGTTGTTTAGCTCATCCCCCTATTTTTGAGATGGAGAAACTGAGGTCCAGGAGGCATCTGACAGTTGTGGGAGCTCTGGGCCTAGAGTTCCAAACTGCCAGCTCAGAGGCCTTTGCTTAAGTACAGGCTGCTTTGGCCCCTGGAGATACCAGCCTGGTGTATGGTTCTATTTATTCATCTACTGTAACACAGGGATACTTTTTTTTCTCCCTGATATAATCACAGTCTCATACTAATTCCTTAATATCATTCAGTATCCATTCAGAGTTCAAATTTCACTGATTTTCTCTTAGTGTTTTTTGTTAGTTGTTTTTATAGTTTGGGTTTTGAATCTGGATCTTTATAAGGTCCACATGTTGCAATTGGGTGAAGCTTCTCTCAAGCATCTTTTCATCTGAATGTCCCTGCCATCTGTTTGTCAAAGAGAATGGGTTGTTTGTAGGTTTCCCCAGTCTGGATTTTGATGATTGCATCCTTGCATTAGAATTTAGTGAGTTACTACCTTCCTGGGTATTTCACGTTAATTATAGTTAGGTTTAGAGGCTTGGTGAGATTCCACTTTGATTTTTTTGCAGGAGGGATGAGGGAGCAGGATGGTATAAATGTTGAGTGCTTCCATCAGGAGGCACAGGCTGTCTCTATTTTTGTGGCGTTAGCAGCACTGATGACTGTTGCCAGGATCTATTAATTCGTTAGGAAATTGATGTTCTTCATACAAACATTTTAACATTTAACCAGCCGTGCTGAATTTTCTTCAAGAAATTATTTTACAGAATGGTCTTCATTAGGATATTTTGACTCACTACTAATCAGTTTTTCATTAAGTCATTAAACTATTTTTAATGATTTTCCACTTTTACTTACCAAATTCTTAATCCCTTTTTACCTATTATTATTTTACAACAAAGATTTGACTGAGTAGTTTTTTGTTTTGGTGTTGTTTTTATGACTGTATATAATCTCTCCTTTTATGTCCATTATCTTCACCAAATTCAGTTGTCCTGAACCACATATTACCGATGCAAATTTTTCAAGGAGATTTGATTCTTTCATTAGGTTTTGTTAATTAGAAACCGTTATTGTGGAGTTTTAGCTGTTCTGTTTATTTTTGTTGACTCCTGATTCATTCTATTTATTAGTAATAGTCACTAAATAATATTGGCCAAACGACTGACAATTCTTATTTCTAGCCAGTTCTCCATGAAAGGCAGTGAGGTGGAGCAGAGAGACTCTGGGAGAGACAGGAAACCAGGAAGAGTCAAAGCTGCCACCGCCCCACTGCTAAATTCTTAAAGTCATGCCTGGGCTCTGAGCAGTAAGATTAGCCCATTCTGCCTGAGTTGCTCCTGATACCAGACCTGAAAAGATGAAGGAGAACCCCTGCTGGTTGAGAGAAAGACTGAGCCTTGTCCTTTGTGATCAGATTACTCCATTATCCTCTTCCTCTCCCCTCTCCATCCCTTTTCCACTTGTCAGCGTTTAATTACAGGCTGTGCCCTAACCATTCCAGATGGGTGGCGGTGATGCTGTCTCTCTGCTTATAGCCCTGGGTCACCTTGTGTCCAGCGCATGTGATAATGTCTTTTTCTGGGAACATAAAGGGGACCTTTTTCTGTGAGTGGCATGAGATTTGGTCAAAGTGAGATAGGCACACCATTAAAGCTGTTTACTTGCTCTTTGGGGGTAGAAAGGAATCTCTTCTGCTGTTATGAAAATTGTGATTATTTTATCTCCAGTGTCACAGAGCTTTGCTCCCCTGAAGGTAAGGCCTTTGTCACCATATACCTCTCTTAAAGGGATAGGGTTTTCAAAAAATTTAGTGTGTAGGAGTACTACTGTCTTTGATCACACAGTGCAAATCCCTATTCCAGCACTTGTTAGTAGTGTGATCTTAGACAAGCCATATCTTTCAAAGCCTGAATTTCTTCTCTGTAAAATGGAAATGGTCATACCTCATAGAGTGTGAGATCTGGTGACCTCAAGTATAAAGAGTTATGGTCTGTCCTCCCTCCACTGTCCTGGCCCACAGGAAGCATTCAGTAAGTGGTAGCATGATCATTAATGATAGGTGGCATTACTATCCCCAGATGCCCAAGTCTGCCTCAAGGCAAGGCATTGGCCGTGTTTTCACTGCGGTCTTACCGCTTTTCCAGTGACTTGCTGTCTCCTGACTCAGTCCTGAGCTGTTTGTATCCAGGGGATCATGGAAAGAAGACTCCGAATCCAGCCAATCAGTATCAGTTTGATAAAGTTGGGTGAGTCAGCAGTGTTTCCTCCTTTCCCAGTCTCTTTGCTTTGGAGTTTCTCTGGCAGCTCAAGCCCAGCATTAAAGACCTGTTAGGGTCAGAGGCCTATCAGGGGGCAAGGGAGACCCTGGAGCTTGAGGGAGTGCTATGTCAAAAGAAGGGAACACAAGGGGCAAATGAAGGTCATGGAATAGTGAGGAAGGGTGGAAGGATCAAACTTGGAGGACATGATAAGAACACATGAGAGGATAACATGGTTTAACATTCAATTCTCTGAGGATTAAAAACCTGAAAAATATTTTATAAATTGGTGGACTGGTGAAGAAATCAAAGGCATTGACTTTATATTGAGACTTGAGACTTGTTTATGAGTTGGGGGGAAGAGAAAAGGGAACATGGGAGAGGTGAAATTCACAGTAGGAAGGTGATGAAGTTTAGAGACTTTGCTGGCAGCCCGGCTGTGAGTGTGGCCTAGCCTGTGAGACCATCCATTTCAGGGGCATGGGAGGAAGGCTGTATCCTGGGACCACTGCAGAAAGGACTTATAAAATCATTTTATTGCTGTGTTCTTTTCTGCAGCATCCTGACTTTGAGAGACTACGTACTTGACCTAGGTCACCCCTATTTGTGGGTGCAGAAGCTAGGTGGCCTCCACTTCCCCAAAGAGCAGCCCCAGGTGTGTACACTGTGGATCCAGTCTCCTTGGCTAAGGATCTCTACTTCCTCACCCCCCAGACAGCCTCCAGAAAGGCTTTGGATGGCCTTTGAGGGCTTTGAAGTATCAGAATGCTTTTCCTTGGGGCTATGGTCTGTCCTCCCTCCACTCAGGATACTAAAAATGTCTGAGGCCCACAAATGTGTAGGTACCTTTGGTTCTCCCTGAGCCTGGTAGCCCTCGAGATGAAAGTAACTAGAGTCCTTGCTCTGGGTGCTACATGACTCCAGGCTCCACCGCCCCTCAGTATGGTGTACAAAGGTGCCAAAAATGAGGCATCACCAGAACCCCAAGGGATCTGGCATCTGGCACCTTAGCAGAAGCCTTCCTTTCTCAGGAGCTGGCCAGGCCTCTTGAGATTCCAGCATCCTGTATTCCTACTGGAACTCAGCATCTGGCCTGTCACAGCAGGTGAACCCTGCCATTCCCATAAGGTGCCCACCTCAGGATGTGTGTGGTCCTGGCTGCCATTGGCAAGGAGGGCCTAGGAGAGGCAATGCCTGGAGACAAGGACAGGGGGCACTCAGGGTGCTTCTCGCTGTCGTCTACAGCACACGGTGATTGCTGACCACTCGCTGAGCGCCAGCCACATGGAGACCACCATGAAACTGCTGAAGACCAGGGTTCAATCCCGCCTGGCCCTCCACAAACAGTTTGCATCCCTGGGTAAGCTGATGTGTGGCTGTGGCTTAAGGCCTATATGGACAACACAGGGACAAAGATGACTTAGTCCTTCACTCAGGTTTCTTAAATCCTGATGACACTGCCTGGCTCTTGCTGAGCAGAGGTGTTGGCAGGACCTCTGGGGAGAGCTACAGGTCCATCCAGGCAGGGATCTTAGCTCCCCTCAGGACTATCAGGGCTGTCCCAGCTCACAAAAGAGACCCAAAGCCTCCTGGGTGGTCCAGGTTAGTGGACTGGTCAGGAACAACTTACTGTAGGTTAGCGCATGTTGGATTTGGGTGTACATTCTAACAGATATTTAGTAGAAATCCACTTCATGCTTTGTAGAGCTTACATTTAGCTTATTTGATACAGCTATCCAGGGATCCACCCCCTCAAACCTCCCTTGAGACCCACTGAGCTAACATCCTCCAGGGTGAGGATGAACCCCAGTGTTATTCATAAGCTCCCAGGTGATTCTGAGCCATTGAGCTAACGAGCCATTGACCAAGGTGGTGGCCATATCGGTGTTCCTTTTCGTTTACTCATTCAGTAAATACTTGTTGAGGACTTACCATGTATAAGGCACTTGAGGGGAAGTGAGGGTTGAGATCTTTCTGACTGAAAAGAATCACTGTCAGGAAAGGCATTAGGTTTCCAGGACCCATCTGGAGTCCTTACCAATCTGGGGCAGTTCTTATATTCCACACGGACCCTGATCCCTGCAGGGCAGCATTGTTTGTGGGTTTCTTCCCCACCACCATTGCTAAAGTTGTTTTGTCCCAAGGTTGGATGATTGTCATCCTAGACAGCATTTACTGTGTTGGCATATTTGTGGATTGAAACACCAGCAGGAATTTGCCCTGGAGCAGTTCTCTAACTCTTCTCCCTTAGAGAAACTGACACAGAACACTTCAGTCATTTCCTCCATCAAGGTCAGCTGTGAGAAAACAGCCCTCTTGGCTATTTGATCTAATTAACAGTCACTGCTGCAGAGGCACCATCACTGGTTCTGGCTGCCAGGGGGGTTTTGTTTTGCTGGCCATCATTTGCATTAAAGATAAAGCACCATGAATGCTGGTGCTAGGTCCAGCCACAAGCGCATAGCAGGGGTGAAGGTCAGGTTGGTGTGGCTGGATTCCTAGCACATGTTGTTGACCAGGGCACCTACTAAATGCTTCATGTATCTGGAGAGCTGGCAGGGCCACCTGAGCCCTCCAGATGATCCTAGTTACCCAGCTGTGGCATCTGATTTCTACCTGTAATACCACCCGACTTGCTCTCTTTTAGAACATGGCATTGTACCAGTTACCAGTGATTGCCAGTACCTCTTTCCTGCAAAGGTTGTCTCCCGCCTGGTAAAGTGGGTGACAATTGCCCATGAGGATTACATGGTAAGTGGAGGAGTGACACGTCACCCTTGCTGTCCCAAAGATCCATGTCATCTTTCAGCTCCTGCCCTTCCCCTAGAAGGGCAAGGGATTTGACTGGAGGATCCAGGAATTCCCTCCTCTGTGGTGACTTCTAGGAGCTGCATTTCACCAAGGACATTGTGGAGGCAGGACTGGCTGAGGACACCAATCTTTACTACATGGCACTCGTGGAAAGGGGCACAGGTAATTGCTCTTCTGATCACAGTGGTAGGCCAGGGAAGCTAATAAGAATAAAACATTCCTGAAGGTTGCCCAAAGAAAGCAAAAGATCCTAGAATCTTGCTGGGGTGACTTAGCAAATAGTAGTAATGATTGTAAGAGCCACCATTCAGTGAGGACTTGTTCTATAACACAGCCACATACATGTTTTATCTCATTTAATCCTCATGACTGGGAGTGGTAATGCAAGTACCCCCTGCTTTCCTAAAATTTGCATTCCACCACTTTGCTTTTGCACAAAACCTACATTAGTGCTGTTTTCGCTAACTGAAAGAAAGGAGGATGTTCACCTTTGCAAGAAAAACCCTTACTGTACTAATATAGGTCTTGTGTAAAAGTAAAGTGGCATTAATGCTCGAAAAGTTAAGTGGGCGATGCTCCACTCCTTATGCCATTTTGACTTACGGAAGGTTTCATAGGAACACTGTACTTTTGGATAGCAGGGGAAACCCGTATTCCCATTTTATAGGTGAGGAAATTGAGGCTTTGTCACAAATGCGATCTGAGCCTGAGCACTTAGCCCTTTGCTTTACTGTTCTCTAAAAGCAGATACCAGTTCTTCCTCCTCTTCACAGAAGGGCCAACAAACCACTCTCAGTTTGTGAAGTGCAGGGTAGTAGGACCTTCCTCCCTGTCTGCTGTTCTGCACTCACTTTGGAGGCATCAAAAGCTGTGGTTCCTCACGGCTGTCCTGGAGTCTAATTTGCCACGGCTTTCTGTGGAGCCACCTGGGTGCTGCTTGTGGAGCTGTCTTCTAGCTCCTGCCTCGGCAGACCTGCCACTGCCCACGGAATCTGACCCCTGGGGCTCGGTGCTGTAGCTACAGAGCTCGGGGGGTTGGTTGTCTGCGGGTCTAAGTGCGAGAAATACAAGGAAAGGTTGCACTCTGTGATATTAGAGTTTCTCTACCTTGGTTTCTTGCCTTTTGTATGTTTTAAAAATATCCTGAGTAAATTAAATATTTTAGATACTATTGAGGTCCCCAGGGCACTTCATGCTTTCATTCTCTCCCTCAACAATTGGTGACTCCTATTTGGAATTTGTACATTTGCTTCCCATCCTTTTCACTTTCAAAAATCACTTTTGTCTCATCCCTAAATAACACAATACTGTTTTGAAAAGGCACAAATATGTAGTCCAAGAAATTTATAAAGCCCCAAGAGGGGGAAGTCACTAGAAGACATCACTCTGCTTCCTGTTGACCAGATGAAAGCTTATGTAGGTAGTAAGTGTTCTAGATCCATAACAGTGAATGTGATAATTAAAATTTTCATAAGATGCATTGCAGAATTTGAAAATTTAAGAGTCAAATTTAAATAAGTGCACAGCAATTACAGAAAAATATTTTCTCCATAGGATAACGTTCACTTTTACCACCAATGCACTGTATGTGTGTGTGTGTGTGTGTGTGTGTGTGTATGTGTATACGTATACATATACATACGTATACACATACACACTCACATATATGCATATACACATATACACACAGAGACACATGAGTAATCCTTTATTTTACAACAGATCAGTTTGAAAATTTTACATAGTATGGGTTAAAAACAAAACTTAATAGAGATAAATCCAGAAATACATGCCAACTGTTAGGACAGAAGCAATACAGCAGAGAAAGGACTCACTTTTTAATAAATGTGGTCGCAGGTGTCAGGGAAGAATTGTCTTAACCTCCACTCTCTTGTCCTCTGTTATTTGAATTACTGGTGTGTCATAGTTCTTTTCCCCCCCATAAATAATGAGAAAGGAATGGCATATCTAGCGCATTCGTGGTAAAAGTGAATGTCATCCTATGGAGAAAAGCAAAGGCTGCCGCCAGAAAAAAAATGAATATGTTAAAAAATACAACTGTTTCCTGTAAGGACTATGAACACAGCTTTGATATCAGACAGTTCTAGGTAAACTCAGCACTGCTGCTTTGCAACTGTTTGATCTTAAGGAAGTATCTATGAGAGCCTCAGTTTCTTTATAGGTAAAATGGAGATGATAATAACGGTACCCATCTCATGCAGTCATTGGTAGGTCGAAATAAACCTGAAGTAAAATGTATATAAAGGGCTTAGCACAGTACTTGGAATACAGTAAGTACTCCGTAAATGTTGGGTATTAAAAAGTTTCACATAACAAAATACATAAAAAGAAAAGAAACAATAGAGAAAATATGTTGATGTAACAGCTAATACACAATATTGTTAGAAAAAAACAGTAAGCCTTCACATGGAAAAATCCTTAACTTGTGGGCAAAGAAAGAAATGCCAGTTAAACTTCTGTCAAAGGAGCAAATATAACACTTGGGCAGACCCAGTGTGGACCAGACCCTGGAGAGTCCACACACCTCTGCATCCTTAGAGGGACCAGAGTCACAGGACTTCACATTCTGCAGCCTGGCAATTCTACTTCAGAGATTGTAGAACAAAAACAGAAGACCAGAATGTTCTGTGCAGTACTAGGATTAATGTAAGACAAAGATCCAATGGGAAGGGTCCGTGGCTGGCAAGCTGGGTCTCAGAACTGATTTTTCCTCCTTCCCCCTCCCTTCCCAGCCAAACTCCAAGCTGCCGTGGTGCTGAACCCTGGCTACTCCTCCATCCCACCCATTTTCCAGCTGTGTCTGAACTGGAAAGGAGAGAAAACCAATAGCAACGATGACAACATTCGGGTAAGGCTCTGATGGGGGTAATGGGAGGAGTGGGGAGAGCCTCCTTGGTGAGATGGGAGGTGGCAGAACCTACTGCAGCTGAAAGCTTGCCCACTGGCGTGATCCTAGGGACAGAGGGACCTGCCAGGATTTGTAGAATTTGCTGGAGTCTGTGTGGTATAGTAGAAGAAAAAGCCTAGACCCATCTTAACAACTTACCTAGTTTGGGGTCACCCCATTTTAAAATGGAGATAATATAAATACTTGCTTTGAAAAGTTGTTGTCTTGGGCTTCTGTAGAATTGTGAATAAACTCGGGAGCACAGATGTGGTGGGATGAGATGGTGTATAAGATCATTGCAGCTATTAATTATTAATTTATCATTCTGTTGATTTGATGCTGTAGTGGTCTTCTGGCCGTGGATCATGCTTTTAACCCTAATACTTTCTGACTTAGATCTTATCTTGAGATTTCTTCTTTACATGCCTCCATCTTTTTGGCTGTGCAAGTATTGGGCAGGAAAAGTTATGGGTCAGAATCAGGAAGACCCTGTTGTCCTGAGGACAAGCCTGTCTTGCCTGAGATGGTGTGACCCAGCTCCTGCAGAGGCCCGGCTGTGGTTCTTGTGGAGCTGCCAGACCCACTCAGTCTGAAGGTAGTGCTAGGTTCCTGGCTTTCCCACTCCTTAGGCCATGGAGAGCGAGGTCAACGTGTGCTACAAGGAGCTCTGTGGCCCCCGACCCAGCCATCAGCTCTTGACCAACCAGCTGCAGCGCCTGTGTGTGCTGCTGGACGTCTACCTGGAGACGGAGAGCCATGACGACAGCGTGGAGGGGCCCAAGGAATTTCCCCAGGAGAAGATGTGTCTGCGGCTTTTCAGGTGAGGGGAGGGGTGGGAGCGCTGGGGCTCTGGGTGCCTTCAGCCCTGCCTCTCTCAGGGATTTGGGGCAGAGATCAAAGCCTGGCATGGAGGGTGTGTGTGTTCCCAGGTGTGCTTGTCTGTGTTCACAGTAGAAATTAAAATTCCATAGCTGGATTTTCTGGAGAGAGCTTGCTCCCTCCTTCCTGAAACTTTCCCTGCCGCCCACTTCTACCATCCTGGCCTAGTTGTTCTTCACGAGCACCCCCTGAAGGTGGGCCACCCACTAAGTGAGCAGCACCAGACCACAGACCAAGAAGATGTAGCTGAACTTCCTATGCTTTTTCTGGAAAACAACAGGGTTTGCTTTTCTCTGTCCAAATAAGCTTTTTAAACTACACATAGCCCCAGCAGTCCCAGGGTATGCCCTACTCTTCCTGGGGTGCTCACAAGTCTGCCACAACCACAGCTTTAGGCAGTCGGGCATCGTGGAAGGAACCAGCTCTGAAATACCATAAACATAAGTGCAAATCTCTGCTTTGTTCCTCACCAGCTATGTGACCTTGGCAGAGTCACTTTAGCTCTGGGCCTATTTCCTAAAGGCTGAAGTAGAAGTATACAGTCTGCCTCATGAGGAATTAGAGATAAATTATGTCAGCTATGAGAATGATTCCTGGCACAGACAGGGGCTCACAAAATGCTGTTAGGTCCTGACAGCTTGGTGTTTAGCCTGTCTGTGCTCATGGCACTTCTAGCCGATGTTCCATTTTACTTTTGTCAGGTCCTTTCTCTCCCTTCCATCCCCCTAACTCATGTTCTTGTTCTTAAAAGAGTCAGTTTCAAAACTCCAGAGTCCACACTGTTCAGGTATCCCTTCCCTTTTGAGCAAGCAGCTGGGGAGAAATGGTGTCTGGGAGAGGGGAAGGGCACATCCCCCCTATTCCCTGTCGGTCTAAAGGTGCCTTAACTGCCCGTCACCTTCTCTCAGATAGCCAGTGCCAGCCTCTGGAAGCTGTGCCAGCATCCTCCCGCCTCCATCTGGCACTTCCACCTGGCCTGGTTCTTCATGTTACCTGGTAATAACCAGTTCCAGCCCCCAAGTGGCTGCTGGGAGGCGGAGCAGTGACTAGGTGTTGGTGGCTTCTAGGACTTGCTCTCCCTGGTGGGTCTGTGTGAGAACTCAGTTCTTCCCACCTTCTCAGTCTGCTGTAACACATTTTCAGGGTGGAAGCTCTTACACGGTCGGTGTTTATTTTCTATTATCTAATGGTCCCCAAAGGATCTGTTTCCTGAAGTGCTTTGTGTGTCACCCAGGCTGAGCTCCTCTGTCAGGGCATGCTGGGAAGGTACTCCTTTGGCTACTCAGATCCAGTTAACTCCATGATTGGTGAGATGTGAATTTCTTGGCCTGGAGTCCAGCTGACCACTGGGATCAGGCCAAGGGGCTGGGCTGCAAAGCGCTGGCCTGGCAGCAGGGGCCCGAGGTCTGGTCCTGCCTGTGGCTGGCTACTTTCAGCCTGTGGGTTCTCCATTAGCCACATGCCTAGACTCATCCAGGTGACTCTGTGCCCCTCTGGTGTTGGGAGGTATCTGTCATTGTGGTTATGAGCAAGGGCTTCAGGGCCAGAAAGATGTAGGTTCAAGTAGCAGCTCCATCCTGTGTGGGGAGGTCTACATGTAGCCCTGTGAGCTTCAGGTTCCTCATTGGTAAAACAGCATCTCAGGTATTGACAATACCTGATTGATGATTGAGATACCAACCTCAGGTATTGTTGGGAGGATGAAATTAAACCAGATGTAGCTTGTAAAGTGCCGAATATGATGTACGCAGAGTAAGCCCTCACATAAATAAGTGGTTGCATTAGTGTTGGAATAAAAATCTTCTTTCTCCTCATCTCTACGGTCACATAGACACACACCCCTTCTTCAGACCAGGATCCGCGATCCTTTCTAGTTACCAGTGAATGTCAGTCATAGGCAGACAAACAAAAGAGGCCCTGTAGCTGGACATCACTCACTGGAGTTGTGCAGCTTGGGGGCCCTGTGTGTTTGGCCTGGGGGCCCAGGATTATAGCCAAAGCACCTTAGCTTTGTAGCACTGGGGGCTTTGGCCGTGGTTGTCAGTCGGCCTCTGGCCAGTAGGCTTTGGTGTCAGACCTGGTTTTGAATTTGGGCTGTGTACTTTCTGACCATAAAATCTCAGGCATTTTACCTTCCCGAGCCTGTTTCTTCATCTGTAAAACCTATAAAATGGTGGCAACAGCACCGGAGAGTAGTGAGTATAAAGCACATAGCTCTTTGCAGGCACTTAGTGCAGATTCTTTTCACTCCCAGACTCCTGCCTACATGGGACTCTCCTTGCAAAGGAGGATTTTAAGGTTTTCTCCTTTATTTTTCTTATTATAGAAATAAAATACGTTTCTTGTTAAACATGCAGACAATAACAAGTAGTTCTGTAAAAATACTAAAAAGCGAGGGTACCCAAGCCCTGTGCCTGTTGTCAGTGTGGGTCCTTCCAGGTTTGTGTTCATGCATTTGCAGGCATTTATGTTTTACAGTCTGCTTTTCTCACAATGTTCCTTTTCCCCCCAGCAGCTGCATAGTTTTCCCTTGCGTGGATGAATTGTAATTTATTTTTTCAACCCAGGGGTATGGTGTTAACTGATCTCCCATCTCCTGTTTCTCTAGGGGTCCCAGCAGGATGAAGCCATTTAAATATAACCACCCTCAAGGATTCTTCAGCCATCGCTGACCTCCCACTCAGCCTGCTGTTTCTCCCTAGGCCCTAAGTGCTGTGCCTCTGCTTTCTGTTCTGGCCCACAGGTGGCTCTTGATATTCTCCAAAGACAGATTTTTTTATTTCTAGCCTATTAAAGTGTCACTTGACCAAGTAGACTTTGTCTTGTGGTTCCCTGGGATGGAGGGAGGCAGGTTTGCAGTCTGGAAGGGCAGTTGGGGGCCATGGCATGGTGTGAAAGAGCTTTCACAGCTATGCTTTCCCTAGGTGGCCAAGAAAAGCAGAGTGCAGAAGATTCTGGTTCTATCAAAGCATGCTGCCCTCTTGTCCCCACTCACCTTTCTTGTTCCTGCTTTGGACAATTATCTTGTTTGTTACCCCAGGTCCCTGCTCTTAGGAGGTGGCTGGGGAAGGCCAAGTCAGCATAACACAAAAAGCAAAAGCTCTTTTCTCCCTCCACTAACTTTGTCAGTGCCTCCTGTGGCCATTCTGTCCGTTGGATGTTATAAACATGTGAAAGTATGGCACACATAGAAGACCAATACAAGGAATAATTGTACATATTGCCAGATTTCCTGAAGTTGATGAAGATGGTGTTGGAGAGCCACATGCAGAGCTATCATCTAGTGAGGCTCTGGCAGAGTGAGACCGGGCGACATCTGAAGAGAATATTCATGATGCTGACATGATAGGTGCCTCAAGAAATAACAGCTTGACTCTCAAAGAATTAAGAGAAGTCCTAGGGAAATAGGTAAAACCCTCTTAAATGTTTGCAAAGCGATCTCTTTTATAATTCTGTAAAAATCAAAGTGAAGGATGGCATGAAGTGTTCTTGGATAGTTTTGTCAGGAAAATTATTCCCCATTCCCTCACAAAAATCCATATTCAATTCATTATTTAAGAAATAAGATAGAAAGATGGAGCTAAGAATTATCACATACTTGGGGCACCTGGCTGGCTCATTTCGGAAGAGCATACAGCTCTTGATCTCGTCATGAGTTCAAGCCCCACATTGGGCATAGAGATTACTAAAGAAATAAACTAAAAAAAAAAAAAATAAAAAAAAAAAAAAAAATATATATATATACGTATATATATATACGTATATATATATATATATACATATATATGTATATATTACATACTTGCAAGTATAATCGATAAAGCTTTTCAACTGCAAGATGAATATCTACTCTTGTAGCAACTTTTAATATACATCAATTTTATTTTTGTGACAGTCCCAGGCACGTGGCTTTTTTCTTGGGTCTCCTGGGTGGCTCAGTCGGTTGAGAGTCCAACTTGATCTCTGCTTGGGTCGTGATCCCAGGGTCGTGGGATCAAGCCCTACGTCGGGCTCCACACTGAGCTTGGGGCCTGATTGGGCTTCTCTCTCTCTCGCCCTCTCTGCCCCTTTCCCTGCTTGTGCTTTCTCTCTCTCTGTCTCTCTCTCTCTCTAAAAAAATAAATTTTTTAAAAAGTGGCTTTTTTCTCCCAGAACATACTTTGAACTTCGTTCCTTATCATGCATCTATTCACTCGGTGGACTAAATATCCTTGGATAACATGGGTCTCTGGTATAAAAGCTGTTTCCTCCTGTCTTGGCTGATAACAGAGCATCCCAGTAATAAGGATTTCCTGAGAAAGAACCAGGAGACTCCTGGCCTTCCCAGGGCCCTTCATTTTACAGATGGAGGCCTGAGCCCTTGAAGAAAGGAGAATGTCCTCTCTGGTGGCTAAATGACCACCACGACCTGTGCCTCTCCTTTCCCTCAGCCTGCATCATTCTTTTGAATTCAAAGGTAGATACTCTTCTGCCCAGAGGCCCTCAAATGTAAGTGTGTGTGAGTCCCCCATCCCAAGAGGGCGTTAGAAAAACAGATTCCCGTGCCTCCCACTAATATTCGGACTCTGTTGACCTAAGATGGGCCCAGGAAGTGTATTTTTAACAAACTCCCCAGGTGCACGTTGCCCTAGTCTCTTTTTGGAAGTAGCTGTACTTCCTTCCCGTCCCTCATTTTTCTTGGTGACTCCTCATATAATGTAGGAAGGCCCGATTTTCTGCAATCCGCTCCCCCTCTTCTGTCTTCCGTACCGTGGGCAGCAGAGTGAACCTCCCTCCGTGTGCTGCTTTCTCTCCACATAGTGAGATCTCCTTGTCATTTCCCTGACCTACTTGCCTGGACCCTGTCCCTGCCGGCATCCCCTTGGTCTGGACACCTTCAGGCCCTGCATCTCACCGCCTGTGCTGAATAAGATTGAAATGGGGCCTAAAAATAGTTCCTTTAATGGCCCCTGCATTGCAGCCTCCACTGTTCTTGGCTGGAAGGCAGCCAAACTGACTCAGCACAAAAGCTGGTCTCCAGTAGCTGGGACAAGGTTGCAAAGAATGTGAGCACAGGGGAAAGGCTCTACTTCCCCGGGGTGGATGTCAGAACCTGTCGCCCTCCAGAAGAGATTTTCCCTCTTCAAAGGAGCTGGCTGAACAAAAGAATCCTTTGGCTGTAAGGAGAAGTATTTTAAAGCTAGTGACAAGCTCAGGACAGTCCAGCCCCTTTGAGCTACTTGACAGCCATATGTGCTTCCAGTCAGCAGTTAGGGGAAGGGCCTGGCTTGGAAGGACCTCAAAGCTTCCCCCTCAACCAGAATTGTCCTTGGCCTTTCCTGGAGCACCTCCCAGACAGCAGTCCCTCTCTGTCATCCTCCCATACCTGGGACTCAGCCTAGGTTCCTTACCTTTTTATTTATTTTTAGTTTTTTAAAAAGTAATCTCTGTGCCCAACCTGGGGCTCAAATTCACGACCCCGGGATCAAGAGTCGCACGCTCTACCGACAGCCAGCCAGGTGCCCCTCCTTGTCTTTTTATTTTTATTTTTTAATTATTTTTAAAGGTTGGTTTATCTTTGAGAGAGGGAGACAGAGGATCCAAAGCCGGCTCTGTGCTGACAGCAGCAAGCCCAATGCGAGGCTCAAGCTCACAAACCATGAGATCATGACCTGAGCTGAAGTTGGACGCTCAATAGACTGAGCCCCTAAGTGCCCCATCTCCTTGCCTCTTTTAAAGCTACCATCCACGTTCTTGATTTCTTTGTATATCTTAATGTCGCCATTATTTTCTTCTCAGCTTGCTCTCTCCTGTTTTCCCTACAAATAAAATCCAAAAGACCCTTTTTATTTTAAGGGTGTTCTTGCTGATCACTGTGGGGGAATGGCGAAAAACCCTATCCATGGGCTGCCAGACTGCCAAAGGAACTTTCTCCCTGTCTCTAGCCCCAACTCTGTTCTTTCCCTGGCGTGCAGCAGTCTGTCTGTTGAGACAGTTGTGCTAGTCACAATTTTACATTCACTGTCCCATTTAATTACAACAGGACACCAAGGATACACATTCTCTTCATTTTTACAGTTGAGGAAAGTGAGGCTTAGAGCGTAAAATGAGGTGTTCAACCGGAGGCCTTCTTGAGCTGAGCACCCAGGGTGAGATCTCAGCAGGTTTAACTACCGTGAAGGCTTTCCTTTTCTTTTTTGTCTTTTTAAAGTATTTATTTATTTACTTACTTAAGGAGAGAGCATGAGAGTGAAAGCACACAAGCAGGAGAAGGGGGGAGAGAGAGAATCCCAAATAGGCTCTGCACTGCCAGCATAGACCCCCACACGGGGCTCAAACTCACAAACCGTGAAATTGTGACCTGAGCCGAAATTAAGAGTCAGACGCTTAGCCAACTGAGCTACCTAGGAGCCCCAGAGCTTTCCTTTTCATAAGAATACCTACAGGCTCAGCATAGTTTCATGCTGGCGCTTTTTGCTGGGCCGTTTGTTCATTTCAGCAACACAAGTACACCAAGAGCACTATGGTGGTCAAGAGTTACAGCTTAGTGTCCAGCTGACCCATCAGCTCCTTGTTCCACCCTTGAGCAACTGTTTGACCTTGGGCAGGTTGCTTGACTCTAAGTTTTGGGGTCCCCATCTGTAACTGGGAGTGGTTGTAGGGATTAAGTATCAACTTTCTCAGCACCGTGCCCAACACCTAGCATTGCTCAGCAAAGGGGAGAGATTCCTGTCCTTGCCTTCCTGATTTCAGCCCCAGAGAAGGGGCCTCTTTCTTTTTTTTAAAATGTTTTTATTTATTTTTGAGAGAGAGATGGAGACAGCGAGCAGGGGAGGGGCAGAAAGAGAGGGAGACAGAGGATCTGAAGCAGGCTCTGCTCTGACAGCAGAGAGCCTGATGCGAGGCCCCAACTCTCAAACTGTGAGATCATGACCGGAGCTTAACCGGAGGCTAAGTCAGATACTTAACAGACTGAGCCACCCAGGCGCCCCGAGAAGGGGCCTCTTGAGTAAGGAAGGCCTCTCCTGCCTGATATGCCATTCCCCTGCAGACGGTTCCCAGGTTCTGGAAGCCCAGCTCTCTCTGGTCCTGTCACTCCTGGCCCCCAGCACTTCCACCTGTCGCAGCTAAACTGGGCTCTGCCCTCAGGTGGAGGAGCCAAGCTCTCATTACCTGTCACTAGGCCAACCACAGCCCATTAGCCTCACATCTGCTCCCTGCTGTCTGTGGGCCTGTATCCTGGTTCCCACCAGAGGGTCACCTCAACTGCCTGGGCTCTTGCCACACCCTCTCCTCACTTGGCTTTCTCACTACTTCCACAGATGACCTAAACTGGGAAAGGAAACTCCAGCACTACCCAGTGGGGCTGGCGGGGGACCCTCAGAGTACATTTGTGCAATGAGTGAATTGATGGCATCCCAAAATATTTCAAAGATGGACCCAGTCTAACAAGTTGAAATGTAAAATCCTACATGAAGGGCATAAAAACCAATCAATCGCTCACCCATGTGCTGGGATACAGCAGCTTGAGTGAAAATATGTAGTGGTTTTGGTGAGCAACTGTGCCCAATGGGGTATCTGCCCTGGCAATGCAGGGAACTGGCAGAAACGCTGAAATTGCACTATTCCTTTTCTTATTCCATTGGGTCAAATTCCACAGGACCAGTTACCATATTTATTTCCCACTGTATGTAGACTAATCACTTACTGGCTGGGTGTTTCATATTTTCCAATTTCACATTTATTTGTTTTCTTACTAAAATGAAGCCATAGTATACAAAATTCTTAATTTGATTTTTAGAATAAGTAATTCATTCACAAGAGGGAGAAACCAGAAAGCATAAGAAGTGAAAGTACAGTGAAAAGTTTTACCATCAGTCTTATCCCCCACCTGCCAAGTTCCCACCTCTCCCACAAATAAGCAACCAAGTTGCTTACTTTCTCTTATATCCTTTCAAATTCTTTAAACAAACACAAATTGTTTTTCTATTTTTTAAGAAATTTTATTTTTAAGTAGGCTCCACACCCAATGCAGAGCTTGAAACTCATGACTCCAAGATCACGAGTCGCATGCTCTAACGACTGAGCCAGCCAGGCATCACTATTTTTCCATCTTTGCACAAAATACCATACTGCATACAGTTTTTTTGCATCTTGGCTTTTTTCTTTTCTTTTCTTTTTTTTTTTAGACATCTTTCCATATCAGTGCAGGGATATAAAGAGCTTCCTCATCCTTCTTTACAGCTGCATAGTATTCCATTCAATGGATGTTCCATAATTTAATTAGTTTTAATGGATAGTTGGCTGTGCCACCTGGGTGTCTCAGTCCTTTGAGCATCTGACTCTTGGTTTGGGCTCAGGTCACGATCTCACAGTATCGAGCCCCATGTGGGGCTCCATACTGATAGCACAGGGCCTGCTTGGGATTCCCTTTCTCTCTCTCCCAAAATACATAAATAAACTTTAGTTTTTAATTTTTTTAACGTTTATTTTTGAGAGAGAGAGGTTGTGAGCAGGGGAAGGACAGAGAGAGAGGGAGTCAGAGGGTACGAAGAGGGCTCTGCTCGAGAGCCCGATATGGGGCTCAAACTCAGGAACCAGGAGATCATGACCTGAGCCAAAGTTGGATGACTAATCAACTGAATCACTCAGGTGCCCCTGTATCTAGAAACTTTTAAAATATACAAATGTATATTTTTTATTAAATAAACTCTACCCAACAGGGTTTGATCTCACAACCCTGGGATCATGATCCAAAATCAAGAGTCATATGCTCAACCAACTGAACCACCCAGGAACCCCTGAAATCACTAATTTAATCTCTATTTGTGGTAGATATAGTCCGATTTTCTATTTTTTCTTGAGTAAGTTTCAGTAGTTTGTGTCTTTTTAGGAATTTCTCCATTTAACCTAAATTTTCAGGGATGTAGTTGTTCACAGTATTCCCTTATAATCCTTTTTATTTCTGTAAGTTTGGTATTAATGTCCCCTCTTCTATTCCTGACTTTAGCAATTGAGTGCTCTTTCTTTTCCTCCTCAGTCTAGCTAAAGGTTTGTCGGTTTGGTTGATCTTTCCAAGAACCAATTGTTAGTTTCGCTGACTTTTGTCTTAGTTTTTATTCCTATACCATTAATTTCTACTCTAATTCTGCTTTGAGTTTAGTTTTCTTTTTCTATCATTAATCTTAAGGTAGCAAATTAGGTTATCAATTTGAAAACTTTCTTCCTTTTAAATGTGGATAATTGCAACTATAAATTTTCCTCTAAGCATTGCATTAGCTGCATCCCATAAGTTTCCATATGTCTTTATTTGCATTCACCTCAAAGTATTTTCTAATTTCCCCCATAGTTTCTTTCTCTTTAAAAAAAAAAAAAGTTAATTTATTTTGAGAGAGAGAGCACACACACACATGGAGGGGGGCAGAGAGAGAGGGAGAGAGAGAATCCCAAGCAGGCTCCATGCTGTCAGCACAGAGCCTGACCGGGGGTTCAATCCCATGAACAGTGAGATCATGACCTGAGCCAAAATCAAGAGTCGGACACAACTGACTGAGCCACCCAGGTGCATCCCCCATGGTTTTTTCTTTGATTTTTTTTGTTATTTAGAAGTGTGTTGTTTAATTTCCATATATTTGTGAGTTTTACAAATTTCTTTGTTATTTCTAACTTCACTCTATTATGATCAGAGAACAGACTTTGTCCTATTTCAATCCTTTTTAGATTTGTTGAAGCTTGTTTTATGATCTAACATATGATCTGTCCTGGAGAACATTCTGTATGCTTGCATGGAGTGTTTTAAAGATGTTTGCTATAAACTGATATAAATTACTTGTAACATTAAAAATTAGTTTTCTTGGGGCGCCTGGGTGGCTTGGTCGGTTAAGCGTCTGACTTCAGCTCAGGTCATGATCTCACGGTCCGTGAGTTCGAGCCCCGCGTTGGGCTCTGTGCTGACAGCTCAGAGCCTGGAGCCTGTTTCAGATTCTGTGTCTCCCTCTCTCTCTGTTCCTCCCCTATTCATGCCCTGTCTCTCTCTGTCTCAAAAATAAATAAACGTTAAAAATAAATTAAAAAAAAAATAATAAAAATTAGTTTTCTTTTGGGGTGCCCGGGTGGCTCAGTTGGTTAAATGTCTGACTTCAGCTCAGGTCATGATCTCATGGTTCATAGGTTCAAGCCCCATGTCAGCTTGTGTGCTGACAGCTCAGAGCCTGGAGCCTGCTTCGGATTCTTTGTCTTCCCCTCTCTCTGCCCCTCCCCCACTTTCACTCTCTCTCTCTCTCTCTCTCTCAAAAATAAACATTAAAAAATTTTTTAAAATAGTTTTCTTTTTTGCTTCAGAATGTTTACTAATATAAATGTAATTTAATTTATTTAGTCATTCTCCTATTATTGTATATTCAGGGTATTTTCCATTTTTCCAAAATATAAACAAAGCTGAAGTGAACATATTTTGGATTTGAATATTTCTGTACAGACCTGATTATTGATTTAGGATACATTCCCCAAAGTGGCATACTTTGGTTAGAGTATCTCAGCTTTTACGCTTCTGATATATCTCATTAGATTGCCTTCCAAGAAGGTTTTGTCAGTTTCCATTCCAACCATTAGTTCCAAAAAATTCAGGTTTCCCAGCATGCCCACTGACACTGAGTATTATTGCTCCTTTGGATCTTCTACTACATGCACTGTGGACATTTATCATTGTTACCACCAAGCATCTACTCCTTTTTAATAGCAGTATCTCCAATTTCGTTTAGGAACCACACCTTCTAAACTCTCAATTTCAATTTGAGGGCCTAACATATTTCCCCAGCTCTAAGCATGAGCAAGTGACTACAGCCTACAGTGTACCAGAGAGGAGCATGTGACCTTACCAGCCCAATGAGAACCAACCCGTGGACTTTTCCTGAAATATTGAAGAGTTTACTCATCTGGTGGCATGGAAGCTGGAAGCTGGAAGAGACTACATGGAGAGGTCCTGCCTGAGAATGAAGCCTACACAAAAGAAAACAACTGAGAGATGGGGAAAGAAATGACAGCATCTTGGGGAACATCCTTTGAGAATTCCCCCGATCTAGCTTTATCTGAGGCAAGTCAACCTTCTTAAACTCCTTGGTTCTGTAAGGTAATATATTTATTAATTTATCGGTAGCAATGGTATTTTGCTTAAACTAGTTTGATTCTGTTTTGACCACTTGCAACAGAAATAATGCTGATGAATATGGAAACCTCCAGTGCATCCTCTCAGGAGCTGCTGGTCAGAATTCTCTGGAACATTGCTGTGGAATTATCAGTGCTGCCCCCTAAAAAAGTTTCCTCTCTTCTCCCTCTAGCACTGAGTAGGACTGCTCTGCCTATCTCCTCTGATATTAGATATAACTGTGTGAATTACTTTGGTCAGTGAAATGTTGCCAGAAGAGACAGACCTGTATCACTTTCAAGTGGAACTTTTAAGAGCCTGTGCATAGTTTGCTGTATTCTCTTTCTCTTGCCTCAGTGAACTTGGAAAGCCTGGGTCTACATGGGTCACCTATGAACTTGGTTCTCGAGTGACCACTATGAACACAGACCCCTGCTGACCCACACTAGATGTGTAGCATGAGTGAGAAAGATGCTACATCGAGATGTAGTTGTTTATTATCACAGACAGAACCTAACCTAGTCCTTCTGAAACAATTCCCCTGAGAAAAAATGAAGGATGTTTTTCATCAACCCAGCTATGTTTGCTGAACCGACAGCTAGCCAGCAGGAAGGGCACATCCTAAAGCAATCAGCTTCTTTCCATGTATCATTTGTGTCCCCCAGGCCTTTGACATCTGACAAGCAATTTCTTAGCAAATTGACTCCCTTGGTTTTTCCCAAGCTTTGTTATCCTCTCAGAAGAAGAATTATTTTGTTTGGCAGATGGTTAAAGTTAGTCCTAGTTGGTATCTGGCCTGCTAATCCTACCTACAGCATTGGGAGCATATCCACTTAGGGCAAAAGAAGAGGAATAGCTGGGTCAGATCCTTCTGCCCTGCCTGTGCCACTTGGGGCCACCATGAAAATGATATCACCAAAGAAGGCTACAGCTTTTGGCATTCCAGATACCTACAGCATCTGGCTTGGGGTGGTCATGTAATATGTCAGAAGACAGAATGGCAAAGAAAGGAAGAGCTTGGGCTGTGTGGTCAGACAGGCTCAAATTTAAATCCAGCTTTCACCTCTTCCTGGCTCTGGGATTTGGGGCAAAGTCACTTCTCTGAGCCTCAGTTTTCTTGACTGAGAAAACGCAGGCCCAAGAGTGCTCATTTCATCAGGCTGTTGTTAGACTGTGAATATAAAATGTGTAGCCCAGTCCCCAGTCCTTGGAAAATGCTCAGTAAGTGGTGACCATGATGGTGCATCAAAGCTGATGACCTGGATTCTAATCTAGACAAGCCGCCTGTTGTCTCCTGTGGACATCGGCTGAGTCAGTGATTTGTAAGAGCCCTTGTATCTCTAACACCAATCATGTCTTCCCTGCAATTTCAAAACTGAGTAAGTATACATTTCCTAAATGAGGGTCACTGAGGGCAATTTTTAAAAAATAGAACTGTAAAAAATTGACAGCCAGGTAATTCATATTTTCTCTCTAGAACAAATAGGAAAGCGAATCTCTGCTACCAACTTGGCCTCAGGCAGGCTCCTGCCCCTCTGGCCTCCTCTTAGAATAAGGAGATGGGGCTAGAAGCTGTTTTGGACCCTGTTGGCATTGACTGGTTGTGATCTGCTTATAGTGATGCATAGGGGTCTTTGCCTCCTCTCCTGACCCTCATCTGCTTTATCTTCAACTCCATGGCTTAGGTTCTGATGTCTGATATTTTACCTTGTGTTTTTAGCCCTGTGCAACTTCTTGATATATCATTTTTTTAAGCTTTATTTTGAAGTAATTTAAAATGTACTGAAAAGTTGCAAAGACAGCATAGTGAGTTCCTGAATACCCTCAGGAATTGGTGTCTTTTAATAGTCACCTCTGTGTGATCATGTTATGTTTGTCAAAATGAAGAGATTAATATTGGTATGTTACTCTTAACTAAATGACAGACTGCATTTGAATTCACTGCTTTTTCCTCTAATGTTCCAGGATCCAATGCAGGCTGCCACACAGCATTAAGTCATCATGTCTCCTCAGTCTCCTCTAGTCTGATGGCTTCTCAGGCCTTTGATTTATCAGTTTTAAGCAGTTTCTCCAGACTGGCATGAGAGATAAGTGTTTTTGATCAATTACACACTCCAGTTTCCCTTTCCCCATCTTTCCCTTATGTTTATCTTACCTTTGGGTGTAATCCACATTCATTGCTTTTGTTATCTTTATGTGAATATTGTTACCTGTTGGATTCACTATGCATATTACACTTCCTCTTATACATAATTTTTTGCCTTATAGTTATTTTATTATTTGTTTTATTTTCCTTGAATTGACTAAATCTTCCCACACTCTCCAGTAGTTCAGTAATAGACTTCCAATTTCATACATGATGGATCGTGTCAAGCAATTTATCAGTTTAATTTTTTTCTTGGAAATCCCCCTCCCCCCTCCGACTCATTCCAATCTGGATACGGGCTGCACAGCCATTGTCCTTCAGTTCATCCTCATTTGTCCAGGACTTTCCTAGTTTGAAACACTGAAAGCCCTATATCCTGGGAAACTTCTCCATGCCAGACAAATTAGGACAGTTGTCACCCTACATAGCAGTCCTCTGATGACCAAAATTAAGCCAATGATACACCACAGAAACTTGTTCAGGATTCTGTGGCAGGTTACTACAGAAAACATACAGACTCTGGAGTTCTAGGTTTGAATCCTGGCTTTACCACTTACTAGCTGTATGACTGGGCAACTCACCTCACCAGTTTTCTCAGCATTATACAATAGGCAACAGAACAGCTACCTTGAAAAACTCTCATGTGGATGGGAAAATGCAAAATATGATTACTTCAACAAATGGTAGTTATCATTATAAGCAATTTGGGGAACGCAACTAATTGTGACTTTTTTCAGAAAAGACACATGGGGATTTCCTAGGTCCTAGATCCCCCTTGATATTTAGGTAGTGTAGCTATATGCCAGGGCCTGTGGAGGTCTGATTTCCCTAGGAAAGAACTGTTCAGAAAATTAATACTCAGGTTTCACAGAGTCCTTGGTTGTGTTTGATAACTTGAAGGGCCAATCAAAACTGTTTCTAAAATGACATTTAAAGACCCTTTGTTTAAATGTGACCACCCTATACTGTCTTGATACTCTTTGTTTTAAAACTTCAGACCTATGGGGCTCCTGGCTGCTCAGTTGGTGCAACTTTTGATCTCGGGGTTGTGAGTTCGAGCCTCATGTTGGGTGTGGAGATCACTTAAAAATAAAATCTTTGGGGCACCTGGGTGGCTCAGTCAGTTGAACGTTTGACTTCGGCTCAGGTCATGATCTCAGTTTGTGGGTTCGAGCCCTGCATCAGGCTCTGTGCTGACCGCTTGCTTTGAGCCTGGAGCCTGCTTCAGATTCTGTGTCTCCTTCTCTCTCTGCCCCTCCCCCGCTCACACTTTGTCTCACTCTGTTTCTCAAAAATAAATAAATGTATAAAAACATTTTTAATAATAAAAAATAAAATCTTTTAAAAATACATAAATTTAAAAAATAAAAATTGAGACCTGTAACAGATGAAAGTGGTTGCCAAAAGTGAGATGTGGGCCTTGGGCTGAGGAGTGGACTTTGGGCACAACTTTGAGGAGTTACTTGCTCATTCCCTGAGAGATCATCATTTGTGTTCTAGCACAGTGACCAGCCCCCTTCAGTCACTACATTATTCAGAACTCTTCTGGTTGCATATGACAGAATCCTAAAGTATCCTAAATGAATTTTGGCAAAACTTTATTGGCTCAAAGAATGGCCAACAAGCCTTGGAAAGGAACATCAGAATCAAGGACTTGAAATCTATAATGACTCTCTAGGTATTTTGTCTCTATCCATCTATCTCTGTCCATCTATCTCTCCCTTTCTCACAGACTACCTTTTCCTCAAGGCTGGAAAAATGGTAGCCCATAGCTACTGATTCCCATCTCTTCCCACCTTCCACAATGAGAAAACTGCCAGCCAATCTGGTCTCAAGTTTGAAATCCCGGGAAAGGGATCTCATTGGCTCACCTGGAGTCACGTGGTCATTCTTGGGCCAATCACCAGTGACCAGTGGCATAGAGCAATTAGAAAACATGGTGGCTCTGAGAACCACCTGGTTGGGGCAGAGAAAGAAGCAATTCCCAGGAGAAGTGCTAAAAACAAACACAAGGAGTCATGACAGTGCTAAAGTTGGAAACCACACAGGGATTTTACAGTAAAGACCTCACATCAGTCCACCAGAACAACACAACTTTCAAAATCATGTCTGGAGAAGTATGCTGGAGTTCAATTAAGGGACTACTGACAGATTGTTCCCAATGGTGGTGACTGTAGTCTTCACTACAGGTGAATTGGCAACATATGGCCCCTCATTCAGAAGACTCATCCCTCCTTACAAAAGAGGACATAGAGCTCTATAAATGGACTTTAATATTCAAAGGACCTCACCTATTCTCAGGTGTCAGGGTGCATCAGAATCAAGTGAGAGTTGGTAAAGCATGTACTTTCCCAGGCTTACCCCTCAAATTTTGATTCAATGGTCTACAATGGAAACAAGGAATCTACTTTTTCTTTTTTTAATTTTAGAGACAGTGTGCCTGTGAGTAGGGTGAGAGTGTCAGAGGGAGAGAGAATCTTCTCTCCTTCAGAGGGAGAGCCTGACATGGGGCTTCATCCCATGACCCTGGATCATTACCTGAGCCAAAATCAAAAGGCGGATGCTCAACCGAGACATCCAGAATCTTCATTTTTATATGGCTCCCAGATGATGCTGATATAGGTGATCCATGAACCACCCTGTGAAACCATACACCAGACCACTTATCTACAAGATCCTAAAAATAAAGCACATTGCCTGGCACATGATTTATGCCAGGAAATAGCCCAAGAAAGGCCACATTAACTGGTCCCATACCTGCATGAGACCTCTGATGCTTACTCAGTCCTCTGCTGTCTTGAGTGTGACATCTAGACTTCCCCTGGCCCTGTCCCCCAACCTGCCTGGGGAAAGAGAATAAATAACAACAGAAACATTTTCATTTTATAAGCACTTGGTTTTATTGCACAGAAGCAATTGAAAGTGAACTCCAGTGGAAAAGTGCTCCCTGGCATGATTCAGTGGCCAGTGCACAGCCCCACCTGCTCCAGCTCTTCCAGGATAGAGAGCTCTGGGCAAGGGCTCGGCCACTCCTTTGGAAAACAGAAGGCATTCAGGAATAAGTTAAGACATCTCAAGCATTATGTGTTTCTAACTGCTCATTCATTATTGCGGTCATCTGTCAGTTGCACATACAGGAAATAAATGCACTTATTTGGAAAGGAGGGGGTCAGTTTGTATACTCAAGTGTTTACATGTGGCATTCGGCGTATATCACATTCGGCTACATAAGCTATCATAACATAATTGTCCATCGCCTGGGGAGGGTTTGGGGTGTGGAGTTGGGGGGTCGGGAATACCCTCTCTTGCTAACATATTGCTAATAGAAATTTCTGTTTGGTGAAGGAGGGCCCCATCGTCTAAGCAGAGTTTCTTATATAAAGAAAAGGGAGAAAAACATGAAAATTTGTTATGTCAACTCTTGAGCTCCCAGACCCTCCTGAGTTTCTTTGGCTGTTCTGGATAGTCCTTTCTCCCTGCCTTACTTCTCCCCCTTGGAGGCCTTGTCTTCTGTGGCCTTCTCTGGAGGCCTGCTGTCTTTCTGGTCTGTGCTAGAGGATTTCTCAGCCTTTTCCGTCTTGGCTTTGCCAGGTGTGGGGGCCTCCTTGCCAGGCTCCTCTTTGGGTTTCTCTTCAGGCTTCTTGGCCTCTGTGGTCTTCTCCTCCTTGGCATCTTTTTTCTCAGGTGCTGCTGGTGTCTCTTCCTTCTTTGGCTTTTCTGGCTCCTTCTCTGCTGCTTTGCTGGGTTCTTTGGCCTTGGCATCATCTGGCTCCTTCTTGGCCACCTCAGCCTTCTCTTTGGGCTTGGCCTCCTCCTTCACCTTGGCAGGAGCCTCCTTCTCTGGGGTCACTGCTTTTTTCTTATCTTCAGCCTCTTTCTTGGCTTCAACCTTGGATTCTTTGGGCTTCTCCACAGCAGGTTCCTTCTTTTCCTGGACCTCAGACTTTGGAGTCTCCTTCTTGGGCACCTCATCTTTCTTGCTGTCCTTCTTCTCCTCAGGTTTTGGTGTGGCTGGAGCTTTCTCTTCCTCGACCTTCTTCGGGGGCTCTTTGACTTTCACTTCCTGGGGTTTCTCTTCCTCCTTCACGGGGGACTTTGCCTCTTCCTTCTTTGTGACCTCTTTCTCAGAAGCCTTGGTCTCCTCCTTCACAGGAGATTTCACCTTCTCTGGGGACTTGACCTCCTCCTTGACAGGGCTTTTTGCCTTTTCAGGAGATTTGATGTCTGCAGGGGACCTTTCTTCCTCCTTTGCTGGGGTCTTGGCTTCTGGGGACTTGGCCTTCTCAGGGGATTTGGCCTCTTCCTTCACAGGGGACTTGGCCTTGTCAGGGGACTTGGCCTCTTCCTTCACAGGGGACTTGGCCTTCTCTGGGGATTTGGCCTCTTCCTTCACTGGGGACTTGGCCTTCTCAGGGGATTTGGCCTCTTCCTTCACAGGGGACTTGGCCTTCTCTGGGGACTTGGCCTTCTCAGGGGACTTGGCCTCTTCCTTCACAGGGGACTTGGCCTTCTCAGGGGATTTGGCCTCTTCCTTCACAGGGGACTTGGCCTTCTCTGGGGACTTGGCCTTCTCAGGGGATTTGGCCTCTTCCTTCACAGGGGACTTGGCCTTCTCTGGGGACTTGGCCTCTTCCTTCACAGGGGACTTGGCCTTCTCTGGGGACTTGGCCTTCTCAGGGGATTTGGCCTCTTCCTTCACAGGGGACTTGGCCTTCTCTGGGGACTTGGCTTCTTCCTTCACAGGGGACTTGGCCTTCTCAGGGGATTTGGCCTCTTCCTTCACTGGAGACTTGGCCTTCTCTGGGGACTTGGCTTCTTCCTTCACAGGGGACTTGGCCTTCTCTGGGGACTTGGCCTCTTCCTTCACAGGAGACTTGGCCTTCTCTGGGGACTTGGCCTCTTCCTTCACAGGAGACTTGGCCTTCTCTGGGGACTTGGCCTCTTCCTTCACAGGGGACTTGGCCTTCTCTGGGGACTTGGCCTCTTCCTTCACAGGGGACTTGGCCTTCTCTGGGGACTTGGCCTCCACTGGGGACTTTGCTTCTTCCTTCGCAGGGGACTTGGTCTTCTCTGGAGACTTCACCTCAGTTGGGGATTTTGCTTCTTCTTTCACAGGGGATTTAGCTTTCTCAGGGGACTTCACCTCAGCTGGAGACTTGGCCTCTTCCTTCACAGGGGACTTGGCCTCAGCTGGTGATTTTGCTTCTTCTTTCATGGGTGACTTAGCCTTTTCTGGTGACTTAGCCTCTTCCTTCACTGGGGACTTGGCCTCGGCTGGGGACTTAGCTTCTTCCTTCACCGGGGACTTGGCTCCAACTGGTGACTTGGCCTCCTCCTTCTCTGGAGATGCAGCCTCTTCTGCTGAGGGAGATTTTGTTTCTTCTTCTCCTCCTTCTGCTTCCTCCTCCTCACCCTTCTCCTCTTTGGCCTCTTTCTCTTCTTCTTCAGTCACTTCTTCAGTCACTTGGATCTCCTCTGTCTGTTCCTCCAAAATCACAGTTTCCTTCTCTGACTTTTCTACCACCTTGATCTTCTCTTCACTTTTGACCTTTATGTGAGTGGCTGCAGAGGGAATTTTGGGGAGTGCTTCTGGAAGGGAGAAAGGACTGGGACCAAAGCCAATCCGACACTCTTCGCCCTCCAGGAGTTTTCTGCAGAATGGATAATGGAACACATTATTATTATTAACTCAGAACAGATCGATGGATTGGGGGTCTTCTTGAGTTACTCTGAAGGCCCATAGAATCCAACGGTATGGACTTTGGTGGAGGAAGGAATGTGAATAGTGGGCACTTTGAGACCGGAAAAAGTCACTTGGCAAATCATCCCAGGAACTACCCAGAATCTGCACCCCAATGGCACTGGGGTTTTATTGCAGCTAAGTATGAAACTTATAAAACAACCTCCCCTAACATGCACAAAAACATGGTCCTCAAGAGAGAGCACCTGCATTAACAAAAATTACATTAATTGTCCCTCAACTAAAACATTTAAGAGGAAGATGGGAGCCTGAGCAAACAATTCCACATTTATAAATTTGTGATTAACAGGTCTCAGAATATACCCATTGGAATGTCAAGGGTCTCTTTTCACCTTATACTCTCATTCTTTGAGTTTTAGGAATAGGGAGGGGGCAGCAGTTTCTACCCTTTCCTACTCAGTAGATATGTGACCTCAGCCAAGCCACTCAAACACTTTAAGCCTCAAGTTTCTTCATTGGCAAAAAGAGGGTCACTAAGAGTCCCTACCTCAGAGGATTGTTTCAGTGAGATAATGAATAAAAAGAACCTGGCAGGGGCGCCTGGGTGGCGCAGTCGGTTAAGCGTCCGACTTCAGCCAGGTCACGATCTCGCGGTCCGTGAGTTCGAGCCCCGCGTCAGGCTCTGGGCTGATGGCTCGGAGCCTGGAGCCTGTTTCCGATTCTGTGTCTCCCTCTCTCTCTGCCCCTCCCCCGTTCATGCTCTGTCTCTCTCTGTCCCAAAAATAAATAAAAAACGTTGAAAAAAAAAAAAAAAAAAAAAAAAAAAAAAAAAAAAAAGAACCTGGCAGTACCTGCCTCACAGTAGGTATAGGGGTTACCCCTAGAGACCAGTGCTTTGCAAATTTAACAGCATACACATCCCCCAGCGATCTAGTTAAAATGCAGATTCTGATTCAGTAAATCTGGGGTGGGACCTGAGAGTCTGACTTTCTAACATGCTTGTGGAAGATGCCAGTTGTGCTGGTTCATGGACCACACTCTGAGCACCAAGATTACAAACTAGACCCAAGAGGTGAGAAGTAAAGCCAGCAACTGGGACAGGTCTTCAGGGGGTCAGCCTGCTCTTTAGCAAGAGATTGCTAAATTGGGAGGTCTCATGACCTTCTCCTGGCTACCATTTCCTGAGGGCTTGCTCTGTGACAACCCAGCGGTACTGAGATCCGCTCAGGAACTGGATTAGCACCTCCTCCTGACAACCCAACAACAGTACTGTTATTATCATCCCCATTTTATTTCCCCGGAAAACCAAAGCTCAGGGAGCTAAAAAACACTAAGAGAATTGTAAAGGCCCCTGACAACTGAAATATCTCCCTTCCCTCCAAAGCAGACCTCTAGTCAGTTGGATTTGGGGAGGGATGAGGAACATTAATCCTCTAAATCACTGTCAGAATGAAAATAAGCCACTCTCAAGACTTATTTCTCTTAGAAATCAGGATGATGGTTGCCAGGGCCAGAGGAAGGGAGGAAAGGGCAGTGGGGAGTTATTCATTATCAAGCACAGGATTTCAGTTTGGGAAGATGAAAAAAGTTCTAGAGATAGATGGTGGTGACTGTTGCACAACAATGTAAGTGTACTTAAGGCC
Organism: Panthera onca; assembly: GCF_046562875.1. Taxonomy (NCBI): domain Eukaryota; kingdom Metazoa; phylum Chordata; class Mammalia; order Carnivora; family Felidae; genus Panthera; species Panthera onca. Next base: position 22,318,201 of record NC_138350.1, read on the forward strand.
ACTGAACTGTACACTTAAAAATGGTTAAATAGCAAATTTTGTGTTATACACATTTTACCACAATAAAAAAAATTCTTTTTGCTAAGACAGGCAGGCCACCTTGCTGGGAACTTGAAACTCAGTGCTTCGCTTCTCATAAGAACGCAAGGGCTCCCCACCATCCCAAAGGCCCCTGGCCCACCTCACCTGTAAGCAGCGATCTCAATATCCAGAGCCATCTTGACATTGAGCAGGTCCTGGTACTCTCGGAGCTGGGCTGCCATTTCCCACTTGGTGTTCCTCAGCTCGGTGTCCAGCTGCTGGATGGCTTCCTGGGGAGGAGAGGTCACACACACATGTCACGCACCAGCCAGTGCCTGGCCTTCAGCACCAGAGAAGCTGGGGCAGACTGTGCAAACCCAAAACAGTTCAATCTAGCCAGTCTCACTGGGGCCATGCTGTCAAAGCTGTGGCAGCCTCATTCATGGACATGGAAACCAGCTGAAGCAAAAATCCTGCCGTGTATGTATATGACCTCAACCTGGGGAGTGGTCTCGAATGAAACACACCAGGAATGATGGGTGACGTTTTACAGATCTTTTAAGCTTAGAAAATGCTCAGCAGGAACACAGCCTTGTCTGCTTTGGCTCCCAATGCTCCCAAGTGCCTGCCAGATAGGGCTGAGGAAGCACCCGCAGCTGATGACTGAAGCAACACACAGAAGCAGGTTAAATACCAGTGGAAGCTTCTCCCGTCCCCAGGCTCACTTAGCCCTGCTTAAAGTGAAACATTATGGCTGATTTTTATTGCCTCCTTTCTGCTTTCTCCGTTCTCTAATTTATCCACAATCACCACAATCACCATACTTGCATAATACGTTCTTTCAAAGTGTTATTTTCTTTTGCCAGTTGTCTTTAATGCAAGGAATCTGCCAAGGCCTTCCCCAGGCTACGCTCACTCCCAGACACTGTTTATTATTTACCAGATGTGCACTGTGACTAAGACCCTGCTGAGCAGGCTCACACACAGCTCATGAAAAGTTTGCCCATCTCTTTAACCTTTGCAGAGCAAAGTGGGCATTCTTTTTTTTTTTTCTTCATTGCATTAAAGGAATTCGGATTCAGATAAAGCAGGTAACTTTCCTGGGGCCACTCAGCTAGAAAGACACAGTGGTACCCCTCATATGTCTGACTGACTCCAAGGCCCATGGTCTTCACCACCACAACCCTGCCGAGAGAGGGGCAGTGACTTGTTCAGGATAACCCAACCAGGTAAGGTAGTCTGGTCTCTGCTCCACCCCTGCCCACCTGGTAGGATGCGATATCGGCCTGATGACGGTCCTCCAGCTCAGAGCGTTGCCTCTCTAATGAGTCCTTGGTGCCTTTGAGCGCCTCCAGCTCTGTGGTCCTGGCCTGTAGCTGGCGCCGATACTCAGTTATCTCCTCCTGTGCTGAGCGCATGGCATCTGTGTTCACCTTGGCTGCCTCTGAGAGTCTGTCCAGCCTCACTGGGGAAGAAGGAGACAAGGAACAGAGTTAGACACACCTGGATTTGGATTCTACTGATCCAAAAGGTGACACACGTGGGTTGAGGACCTACTGGGTGCCTGGTGCCATCTTGGGTTCTTAATCCACCCTATCCTTTGTGATAGGCAAATTACTACTATCCAAGGCCACCTAGCTAGTAAGCAGTAGAGCTAAGATTCAAATCTAGTGTCTATCTGGTTCCAAAGATTAGATTGTCTCCCCCAATTCAGGATCTGAAAACTCATAAGGCAGAAGAAGCCCCCAGTTCTGGTCCTAATACCCAGTTCAGCTCCCCAGCAAGGGCTGGCGGTGCTAGTGTTTAAATGTGAAACTTGGCGTACAGGGCTTAACTCTGAGCATGTGGCTGAACAAGTTAATAAGCCTGTGACCTTTGGAGGTATAAAGGTGCTATGAGCTACTATATAGCCATAGCCCCTTTCTTGCAGGTTTTTGTCTCTGTAGAACCCAAGGTCACCGCAGAGCCTGGGGCCCATGCGCCATCTCCTCTGTCCCTTCCCCCACCTGGCTGTGCATTCTCTAGCACAGGAGTCCCTGTGCCAAGGACAGCCACACCCTGGCCCCTGTGAGCAATGGGCTGCTGGTTCCCAGAAGATCTCTCAGGATCAGTGGAGGTCTGGAGACTAATCTACATCTCCTGAAAGTGAATATCCTGCATCCCAAAATAGTAACACCCAGGGCCTGAGTCGGGAGGGTGGACCAGGGAGAAGGGAAGCCAGTTGGATGGGCCAGAAGTCCTGGGATGGTTTGTCTATGTGAAGGGCAAAGCCCAAGAGAGCAGAGAGGTTTGCTGTGGGAGGTGTCTTGCTGCAGAGATGGGGGAGGGGAAGGTTCTGCCACTACAAAGGAGAGGAAAAGTAATGGGAAAAACCATGCATCTAAGTTCTAGCTTTCCTGGCTTTCCCTGCTAGTGTTGGGCAAAGACTTAGAAACCATCAAAGTGGGTGAGGACCCTTACCCATTGTGGATCACAGACCTGTTTGAAAATCGCTGGAGCCTCTGCACCCTCTCCCAAGAAAAATGCAAAAGTTGTATACAGAGTTTCAGGAAGGATCATATAGCTCCCCTGAGTAAGAGGCTCAGCTGGTCAACCGCCTCCCCTTTTAACCCCCAAAGAAATGAAAACCAGAGAAGGCAAGTGTTAGTCAAGGTCACCCTGCAGGTGCTGGGCACAGCTTCGGAGCTGCTGCTGCTGCAATCTAGCTGACTCAGAGCATCATGGAGTTGGGAGGAGGGGGGAACTTAAGAGGCTCCCAGCTTCTCAAGTGGAGAGAGGACATTAAGGGGCCACCTCAGCCTCACATACCCATTCGCTGAGGTGATGATCCCTCACTGGGGAGCAGCCTAATAGGAGTCTGGAGAATGGGGTCCCCTGCAGGGTGCAGGCAAGGGGGATGGGCAGTGTTGGGCAGGGAAGGCATGTTACTTTGAAGGGCAAAGAGTCCTCAGTGCCTGTGACTGGAAGCCGTCACTGCTTTGGAACTGTGTTAGGAACCTGATGGAAAGGGGCCTCAGAGTGGGGTTATCCAATCTTGGGCGGGGGACAGAGGGGATCCAGAGCTTCAGGACAGCTATAAGGCCCCTGGAGGAGGGCAGCCAAAGGAGAACCCAGAGCTGCAGGGAAGGGAAGGGGGTTATCTCCAGAGACCCAGAGTGAAACTGTCGTTTAACTAAGGGGAATGCACTTTGCAGGGGAAGCTGAGCAGTACACCCTCCAGCCCTGCCCCCTTCACCCTGGGAGTCCACCCTGCCAGGCCACCAGGGGGCGCCCCCCGCCCACACCACCGCGCGCCTACAAACCTCGGAACCACTCCTCCGACTGAAGCGTGCTCTGCACCGCGTGGCCTTCGAGTTGCGCGCGGATTTCGCGCAGCGCCGACGTCACGTCGCACTTAAGGGCGTCGCGCGCCTCGGCCTGCGCCTGCGCCTGCGCGGCGCCGCAGCCCTGGATCTGGCCGAGCAGCTCGCCCACCTCCTCCTGGTGGTGACGCCGCAGGTAGCCGCACTCTTCCTGCAGTGCTTGCGCTTTCTTCTGCAGCTCGACGCGTGCCGCCTCAGCCTCCTGCGCAAAGCGCGCGAGTGCGCGCGCTGCCGCCTCAGCTTCCTCCCGCTGCCGGGCCTCGTCGTCTAGGCGCTGGCGCACGTGCGCGATGTCTTCCAGCAGGTGCTCCTGCTCCAGGCGCAGCTGGCCGCGCGCCGCGCCTAGGCGCAGCACTGCACCGCGCATCTCGCGTACCTCTCGCTCATACAGCTCGCCCATGGCGGAGCGGCCCGCCTGCTGCTGCCGCAGCGCCGCCGCCTCGCCTTCCAGGCTGCGGTTATGTGCTTCGAGCTGCCGCACCTTGTCGATGTAGCCTGCGAAGCGGTCGTTCAGCGCCTGCAGCTGCTCCTTCTCGCTGCGGGCTGCCGCTGCTGCCACCACGCAGCCCTCCGGTCCGTTGCTCAACGTATCTAGCGAGTCGGTGCTCGAGGTGGCTCCTGCACCGCGGAAGCGGCCCGGCGAGGCCGATACGGAGCTCACGGATGTCCGCGCCCAGGAGTGGAAGCCGCTGGATGAGCCGGCAGCAGAACGCGCTCCGCCCTTGCGGGCCAGCGCGTAGTGCAGGCTGCCGCCTCCATGTAGCGGCGCGAACGGGGCGCCCAGCAGCGCGTCCGCGCCGCTGAAGCTCATCATGGCCGGAGCAGGTGCGGCCGCCGGTGGAGGGGGAAGCCCGAGGCCGAGACGGGGCGGGCGGCACTGCGGCAGCACTGGGATGCCGGCCTTTTTATAGCAGCCCGGTCGGGTCCAGCCCCTAGGCAGTTGGGGGGGGCGGGGGAGGAGGGCCCCGCCCTCTCTCCCTCCTCCCCCGCGGCCCGGGTCCGGCAGCTCCGCCGCAGTGAGAGGGGCGGGGCAGGGGGACTCTGGATTGAAGGGGAATGAATCAACGCGACGTCAGAGGACCACCCTGAGATCGAGTTAGGGGGTAGAGGACTCCTGGAGTGGAATGGCGGGGACCCCTGGGTGCGAGTCCGAAGACCCTGCTACTGTGTTCGGAAACAGAAAAGGGGTCCGAAATGGGGAGATGACAAGGAGTCCTGGTGGGAATAGGGGCAGGTCGCCTTTGGGATGGAGTGATGGATGACTCTGTAGTCAGTAGGATGAGGGGACCCCTGAATGGGGGGGCACAAAATTTTCCTGAAAGTTAGGACCTTCACATAGGGGGTGTAGCGTGTCTGGAGATGGCCCAGAATAAGGGAGGGAGCAAAGTAATCCTAAATGGACTCATGATGGGTGCTGCAGAAGGTAGAGATAGAAGACTCCTGAATGGAGGTACACTTTTTCCCTAATAGCTTGGGACCCACCAGGAGAGGCCTCAAGAAACTGCAGCCGGCTGCGGAATAGGGGAGGGGGACTTGGAGTTGGGAAGGGGGGCAAGGCTACCCTGAATTGGGGGTATGGGAAACACTTCAGAAGATGGTGAAAGGGGAGCCCAGATGGGAGACACAGTGGTCTCCACAGTATAGGAGGAGGTAGGCTCTGCAGCTGGCCCCAGCAAGGGGGACCCTCAGTGAAAGAGGCAGAGGATGCCATGAATAGGCAGGAGGAACATGGGCTGTGTGAGAGAGAATTCAGGCCAGGGTCTGCACACTGAAGTCAGCTCCACAGTTTGCTGGCCAAATGACCTTGGACAAGCTGTGTCCCCCACCCCTGATTTTCCTGTCTGTACCAAGAGGGGGCCCTGCCCTGGGACAGGCTGCAACTAGAAACCCCCTCCCCCCCCCAGCTTTTGCTTTGTGTGTGTGTGGGGGGGGTGTCTCTGGCTGAACTAGGAAAGGGGACCCATATACTGCCCGTGGATATGGCAGCTGCTTTCGCACAACTAGGAAGTCCATCTTCCCTCCACTTCGACTTTGTCATCTCTCCCCCACTCCCACAGCAGAGAAGTGGGTGCGGCGATAGGCATCCCTTTTCGCCCCCAGCTAAGTGGTGGAATGCTTTCAGGGTACCAAAATCCCTCACCCCCATAAGCCCTAACAGAGGGTCAGATAGAAAAGGGGTCCCTGGAATTTGGGGTGCCCTGCAGCTGCTGGTGTTCTATGACTTTTTCTTGGGCTTTCATTCTCATGTGAAATTCCTTGGGAGTGGGGGCAGGCTGCGTCTGTCGCTTCAGCACCGAGGACAGGGTCTGTTCTTTCTAGGGGGAAAAAGGGGTTAATCTCTGCCTTTTCCTTGGGGGGGGAGGGGAGGGAGGTATGCGTATGTGTTATGCAGATGAAAACCGAGGAGGGGGCGGTGAATAATCTGGCGGGGTCACTCTGGGAGTCAGGGACACAGCCCCTTGATCTTCTGCAAGGGGTTCCAGTCCCATGTTTTCTATGATGTTCTCCCACTTACACACACCTGGGCTGTCCCACTCCTCCTTTGATAGCTGAAAGGACCCCCACAGTCTTTTTCTGGGAGGGAGCTTTAAGCCTCTCCTCCCAGATCTGAGCGTCCCTGAGGCACTTATCTCAACCCCCACTACACTTCCACTTTACACTGGTTTTCCTTTGGTGGGATCCCCAGGATGGAGACAGATAGATCCCCCCAGAAAAGACCTCTGCCAGTTTGTTTCCCCTTGCCCTCTGCCTCATTCCCAGACCGCTGGTTCTAAGCAGACCCTCAGAGATGAAGAAGTGATGGTGCTGTCCCTTTAACCATGTTTTACTGGAAGGAGAGTGCGCCTGGGAGGAGCAAGGAGGGGGAAGGGAGTTTCTAGTTTCGAATGGAAGCAGAACATGATGAAGCATTTTTCCCCCCATTTAAAGATCCAGTCATGAGTCTGTTTGCAGGGGGCAGAGGGGCTGGTTTGCAGTCGGTGCTGGGAGGATGGAGGTGAGTGTCTGGTCGAGGCTTCTGAGAATGGCATCTGGGGGGCTTGAGCAGGGCCTCCATGCTCTCAAGTGGCTCCCCATTTACTTGTCATTCTGCTTGGAACTTTGCCAGAAGAGCCAGACTCCTTTGAATCTTTTCAGTCATCTGCATAATGCAGATATATCCTCTGCATGTGTAGGATGTGCAGCTGACAGCAAGGGAGAGTGGTGAGAGGGGCTGGGTAAAAGAGGGGAGGGGGCCAAGATGGATTCTATCAAGGTCAGGGCGTTACAACCATGGGATCACAGCTGCCTGTGGATTCCAAGCAAGAAATCCCAAGCATGATTTGTGTGGTTGGAAAAATAACATGAGAGTGGGAACCCTGAGTTCATTATTCCAAAGGGCCCATTTGACTCACATCTAGGAAGCCATTTCTGGCCTCCTTTACCCCTGCATTTAGTTAATTATCCTCTCTGAGTCTTTAGTGCTAATCTACCACACTGCACTTAACCACTCTATGTTGTCATTGGTTGAATGAATGAATGAATGAATTCCATCAGTTCTCCAGCCAAACTTGTGGTCTAAAAGGAACTAAAATGGTTCTGTCCTAAGTCCTTGGGCTTCACATCTCTTTCACCTTCCTCCCCTCAATTTTTACCATTTGGAAATGAGAACAACATAATCATCCATCCATCCATCCATCCATTATATGTTTACTGAGCACCTACTGTGTGATAGGCACACACAAAACATGGAGGTTACAGAATCCCATAAACCTCTAAAATTGTCTCCCTGCGACAAGAATCCTCAAGTCCTTCCCAAATCCTAGTCCAGCATTTCCTAAGGCACCTTCTTGAGGATGATAAGTGTTCCTCCAAAAGGAGAGGAAAAGAGGAGTTTCATGGCTAAATGAGTTAAATAGGGCTCCTGGAGCTTGGACTGGCAATGAACACTGAAAATCTCCTGAGGTAGGTGGAGTGTGCTGAGTTGCCCAAGCCTGTTTGACCATAAGTCCTTCTTGACCCCAAGTGTCTCCCATGGTAGTCCACACTGAAGGACCCACTCAGAACACCCCTGTGTTCTTCCTGGGCTGCCGTCTGGGCTCCTTTGGATCTTGTCTGTTTTTCTCAGACAAAATCACGAAAAATAAAAGAAGGACATTCACTTAAAAGGACATAATGAAACATGAAAAATGAATAACAATTTTTTAAGTAAGCTCTACACCCAATGTGGGCTTGAACTCACAACCCCTAGATCAAGAATCACACATTATCCTGACTGAACCAGCTAGGTGCCACTGAGAAACAAAATTTTAAAAGACTATTGCAAAATACAAAAATATTTGAATGCATTTTAAATGTGTGTACATTCATGGCAATACTGCAAATAATTGACTTTATTTTGTGGATTGTACCTAAGCACTTACCTCAAAGTCATTTGTTCATAGTATTACACATTTTTTGCTTGCTGATTCATCTCATTTAGCATCACAGTTTTTCCTTCATTAAGAGAGGTATCCATTTCCAAATACTAGGATGCATATTTGTAACTGAGTTTTGTATTGCATTGTGAAAGCCTTCTACTCTGTTGTTTGTTCTTGGCATATTGCCACATGACCACTGATAGGCATCCCAAAGTTCTATGGGAAATGTGGGTTCAAGACTGCACCACTGGGGGCGCCTGGGTGGCCCAGTCGGTTAAGCTTCCGACTTCGGCTCAGGTCATGATCTCACATTTTGTGAGTTCGAGCCCCGCATCGGGCTCTGTGCTGACAGCTTGGAACCTGGAGCCTGCTTCAAATTCTATGTCTCCCTCTCTGTCTGCTCCTCCCCCGCTCATGCTCTGTCTCTCCCTACTTCAAAAATAAGTTTAAAAAACATTTAAAAATTTTTTAAAAAGACTGCACAACTGTATAGACCATTATAATGGCTGCAGTTTATATTATATACAAACGGGAGCACTATGTCAATGGAGAAATGAAACCAAACTGTCAGCTAGTTGATGAAATCAACAAACTATCAAACCAAACTGCCAGCCAGTTTTTTTTTTTTTTTTTTTTTTTTATCTTTTAAGGAAAAATTGTTTCATGGCCAGTTAGTTATGTGGTAAAAATGCTTGTAGCAAAGATGCTTGGGGCAAAACTATCCAGAACCCCTGTGGACCATAAGATTAGTGCTCTTCAGGAACAGGGCTTCAATGTGAAGGATAAAGCAGCGCAGTTCTCCATGAACATCAACCAAACATTAATGTCACTCACTTCATTCATTCAGCATCTATGGGGTTAGACCCTGTGTTGAGCACTGGAGACTCTAAAGAATGAGACCTCAGTAAGGGGGAATCCTCCCCTCCCCCGCCATGTATATAGCAAAGAGAACTCAGCCACCACTTTCTCCTTGGTACCTCCTCAACCCTTGTTCACTAGGCAAGGATCATTGTTGCTATTTTATAGATGAGTAAAGTGAGGAAGTCAGTTGCCTGAGTTAACCCACTGATGAAGCAGAAGTGAGCCCAGTGTCTCAAATCATCCAGAACTAAACTGGTGCTGGACACACAGGGTGGAAACTCACTTCTCTGGCACAGTAGGGACCCAGATGGCCTGAGGTTGAAGGAATGAGTATCACCCAGAGAGGGGACAGGCCAGGGTTGGAGTCTGGCCTCTGATGGGTCATTCAACTGAAAGTCCCTGTGACCTGTGACCCAATGTCAGCACATCCTTTATATAAGGGCTCACTCCCAACTTTGGCATCCTGTACCACTGTGTCACCTCTCTGGAGAGCAGCATGTGACCATTGTTTAGGGGTGCATTTGCCAAACTGTTCATTCTCTTCCTCCTTTATTTTTCTCCATAAAATGTGTCCCTTTTCCCACATTAAATATTGTATGAAAATTGTAACTGATTTAGCACTTTGTTAAAAGCGAAATGACAGGGGCGCCTGGGTGGCGCAGTTGGTTAAGCGTCCGACTTCAGCCAGGTCACGATCTCGCGGTCCGTGAGTTCGAGCCCCGCGTCAGGCTCTAGGCTGATGGCTCGGAGCCTGGAGCCTGTTTCCGATTCTGTGTCTCCCTCTCTCTCTGCCCCTCCCCCGTTCATGCTCTGTCTCTCTCTGTCCCAAAAATAAAAATTAAAAATGTTGAAAAAATTAAAAAAAAAAAAAAATAAAAGCGAAATGACAAATCACATACATAGAACATACTGTGTGTGTGTGTGTGTGTGTGTGTGTGTGTGTGTGTGTGTTGGCATCAGATGTAAAATCCATCACCAGCTATTACTTAATTAGGGTTGTGTTTTATTAAATGACCTTTGTTTGAAAACAATAATTTATAACAATTTATAACAACAACAAAAAAGTGATATAACATGGATAGTTCTACTCTCTTATCTTGTTTTCTTCCATGGGTTGTAAGCTTCATAAGGGCCCAGATTTTTGTCGGTTTTATTCACTGCTGCCTTCCTTGGCACTTGGAACAATAGCTGGCATATGGTAGGTGCTTAACAAGTAGTTGTCCAATGGCTGAGCAGTTCTGTCTGACAGGCTAGTAAGAGCCTATACATTTCAGCACCAGGAATCTGGACAGCTCCCAGGCTGCCGGGCTCTTCAGGCCCCAGTAGGGAGGAGGGAAGGGGAAAGGGGGGCTTGAAAACGTGCCCTGTACACCGCCCTCACTCCCCCACCCGCCCTCGCCCCCGCCCTCAAGCTTGGAGCCTAGTGAGCCCAGCTGTGTGCTCAGTTTTGCTGGGGCTACAGCCTTGTCTATTCCGCTGCCGTCTCCCTCAGTATTCCTTTTTGACTTCAGCAATTTTTTGCACGTATCTATGAAGATTGCTTCTCAGGTTTTGACTAAGATCAAGTATATAGACTTATTTAAAAAACTAAGCATTTCTCTTTCTCCTTGTCTCTCATCCCCTTCATCGTGCCCCCACATTCTCCCCTTTCCCTGTCCTTTATCCACTTTTCCCCTTTCATTTTCCCTGTTATCACATCCCTCTTCCTTTCCCCCAATTTCTCTGTCCTCTTTATCTCTGCCCTCTTCCTCCCCCCTCCTTAGAGATGTCCCATTTTTTGCAGGGCTTGATTTATAGTAAAGGGAGGCAGCCTCCCTTCTCCTACTCCTTTTATGAAGGAAACAAAAAACGGAACTACGTGCAGTTTTGCCATAAGCCTCCTCCTCCTAGTGTCCACCCACAGGTTAACCACCAGGGAACCTGCCTGCAGCTGATGAAAGCCTGCAGCAGGCCTGCCTGCCCACTTGTCTGCACCCTGGGGTGGCACCAAGTGGGAAGCAGAATTCTGCTGCAAAGGTCATGGGCTGGTGGGTGGATTTACTGATCCGCCCCATGTCCCCTGCTCCAGTTCCCTTTGTGGGTAATCATAGATGAATGATTTGGGGCTGTGGTTCCTAGACTAGGAGTGAGGTGATTCATTGGGCTTTCCTAAGGGACCAGTTCTAGCAGCTGGGTGAGGTTTTCTGTGTTACACATGCTGTCATATTCTTGTAACATAGAGCAAGAGGCTAAGCAACAATAGGAATGAAGGCTCTTAGCTAAAGAGGGGAGGAGGTGCGTCTGAGTTTACCTCTGGCCTTGCTCATCCCTGTAACCCTATGATGTAGATAGATACTGTTACTATCTCCACTTCATGGTCTGGGAATTGGAGGCCAAGAGAGGTTGGGTGACTTGCCCCAGGATACACAGCTAGAAAGTGGCGGAGCTTGGATTTGAACTCAAGTCTAACGGATTCAATTGCAGCAGGTATAATGAACTACGGGATTGTGCTACCACCTCTCACGTTCATGGGAAGGCCCAACTAGGTTCCCATAGGACCACTGTTGTAGAAATGGACCCAACACTCCCAGTTCCATCACAGCTGACTGGGGCTTTGCTCTGGGCACTCCTTCTGTAACCTTGGGGGAAGCAAGGGGCATTGAGAACTGGCATTGTCTCTGGGGGAGGAGGCTTTCCAGACAGTATAGTCAGGAAGTTAAGATGACAGCCAACTCAGCCTTCTGGATGACCTGACCAGAGGAGAGACTGATAAATAGAAAGTGGTCATGGAACCATAATTGATGTTCACAGTGAAGATCTGGAGTCATCAAGAAAACAATTTTGGCAGCCTCCATGTGGTGAGCACCTGCCTGCTGTGTGCTAGCCACCTACATATGTGGTGTCTGCAACAACTTCACTAGATCTGCAGGGTATCCTCTAATACAAAGTAGAAGATCTAGGTCAGAGAAAGTAAGTGACCTGCCAAGGTCACAGAGCAAAGTAGTGGAGGGGCTGTGGCTCACACCTAAACCTCCTGTACTTTCCAGTTTCCACAATGGGTCTCAGGAAAAAAAAGGTTTCAGTGATGTTTCATCTCTTTATTCCAGAAGAGAAGGCAGCACATAGTAAATTTTAGAAAGATTATATGCCAATGAGTTTAAATTGGGGCTCTGGGGACTTGAGGGGAGAACTACCAGTTGATAAAAGGTCATTCCTTATGGTCGGTGTTAGCAGGTAAATGAGGCATTACTGGGCTTTAAAAAGGCCCCTGCAAGTGGGCACAGCCCTGGGCTTGGTGGACATGAAGCTTGCTTTATTTGGGGGCAGCCGCCTCCTGGCCTGTCCCTCTGCAGTCAAGCTGCGTGAAGACACACGGGGACCACCCAAAAGCACCAAATGCCAGCATGGAGGAGACATGCCAGGAAAGTTTCTGAAACCTCTTCCTCTGCCCTGAGCCAGGCGCCTAGGGAGGACCTGGACTGGGGACTCAGTTACACATAAAAAGCTCTGCCGGGTGCCTGACTGCTTCCTGGCTTCTGGGGAGATTAGTGGTGGAGGAAGGAGGAGACAGAGCTGAACTTGAGGTCTTTGCTCTTAGGGGGAATTAGTGGAGATAATGTGCTTTTTATTAAAATTTTAAAAATAGTTCTGCCCCAGTGCTGGTCACCAATGCATATTCCCAGGCCCACCCTGATCTTCTTGAGTCAGAATCTTTGCTGAAGGTCCTGGGGATGTGCATTCTATGCCAGTGTCCCTAGAGCAGAACTGCCTCTGGATCTGTTCTCAACCAGCCTACCAAGTTCACTGATTCAGCTCCTGCTCTTGCCTTTTATATACATTCTCTCATTATGGTGTCACATCCACTCTAAGAAGCTTTGGTAACAAAAGTGAGGCCTGGAGAGGCTAATCCACTTGCCAGGCACAAAACTTCACAGTCTGGCTCTAGATAGCCACCCTGTCCTATCTTCCTGTCTGTTCACAACTAGATTTTTCCCAGGAATGCCTTCTTGCTTCATCGCTCCACTCTAAGCCTTCCTCCATCTCCATGTGCCTTATGCCCTACTCATTACGTAAGTGTATGTCCTGGGTCCTAGATGATGACATGTGCTGGAGTCCCTGGCACCTGTGTCTTCTGGCCTGTGGGTGCAGGGAGTGGTCCTTGCACCTGGGGCTCAGGATGTGTGCAGTGGGTGAAGCAGCTGTGGGGACATAAGTACTTGAGGCAGAGATGGAAGGACACAAGCATGTTCCCTCGTGGTGTCTTTGGAGGGGGCAGGACTGGATGGAATGGACAGAGAGAACTGGTATGCCCTCCCCTGCCCACATCCCTCTCTGTCCAAATCTCCTCTGCCTTCCAGGGCTGCCTCCATGGAATTCTGGATTCTGCCACATTCTCTTTCACCATGAGCTTCTTGTCTGAAATCCTTTCCTTCACTCCAGTAGTCACTCTTTACCCTTCCTTCACATAACTCCTTTCCATCCTTCAGCTACTTCTTGTTATCCACTCCTTCAGCAGCTTTCCCTAACTGCCAAAGTTTTGATAGCTGCTTCCTTTGGGCTTCCACAGTTCCTCTCCCTGTCCCTCATTCTAGCCCAACACTATCCTAGAGGGCTGTTTATATGCTCCTAACTGAACTGTGAGCTCCCCAAGGGCAAGAGCCATCTCTACTCAATATTGCTTCCCTAGGATCTGGTATTAGAGTATTAGCTCAGTGAAGTTTGTTGTATGAATAAATGCCAATTGGTGGTGACTTTAGAGTCTGTAGACACTGCAAAGTCTCTACTCCACTTTATGAATCTAATTATAATACATCTTGGACTGCTTTTCACAAGCCAGAATCCAAGGAAGCCAGGCTAGAGAAAGGAGGAAGAAACTGAGGTCCAAGTGGTCAGTGACAGGTCTGATTCCGAGCCAGTACTTTCACTGCAGCTCCCAGCTGCTTTGTTTCTGGTTCTACGACTGGAGCTCCTTGAGGACAGGAACCAAGTCTTGGACATTATTTCCTGGCTTGGCAGGGCAGTTTGCCTATTACCACAAATATTGCCATTTACTGGGTGCTTACAAGGTGCCAAGCCCTTGATATGCATTTTTCCCACAGTTTGCAACTCTCACAATATACACAGGGCAGGAAGGTACAATTATCCCCATTTACAGATGAACAAACCGAGGAAGGTTAAGTAACTGCATATTTATCAATGTTTCTTCTAGTTCCTTTCATAAATTTATCCAGGTCCCACTGCGGCCTCACCAGACTTGTCCTCAAACCCACTTTCCAGAGCAAGAAACCGAGGTTCCACGACTACAGCTGATTCCTGTGCCTCCTGGATGCTTGGCCCACAATCCGACTTGAACGAATCGCGCAACAAGCGCCCTCTGCAGGCAGCGACGGTGACGTCTGCGTCACGTTCAGCCCCGCCCCTCGGCGCCGGAAACGCCCGAACGCTCCCTCCGGCCACGGAAGATTATGGAGCGCTCCTCCCAAGGCCCGGGCTCGGAGAAGCCGGGAACGCGACGTTCAGCCCGCACCCGACTTCCCGGCAGCCTTAGTCGCCGCGGCATCGGGTCAGAGGCATCCCCAGGGACCAAGGGAAGGTGGAGGCGGCCTTGGCTGCCGTCGTCTCCTTCGTTGTGAGTAACGTCCCCCCTACGGACGCCGCGGGGCGTCGGGGAGGGCCAGAAGCCCACCCCCAAGCAGAGGAGGCGGGGCTCTGGGAGGGGTTCCTGCTGCAGAAGCTCGTCCCTGGGGGACGGTGCCACAAACGAGGGCACCCGTGCATCTGTGAGCAGCACCCTCCCCCTCCTCAGACCTCAGTTTCTGCACCTGTAAAATGGGGGCTCGGGACACTTCCGTGACTGCAAAAAACGGGATTTCGTCCAGTATTTTCAGAATTCCTGTCACCAGGCAGGCACCGAGAAATCAGAGCTGGGTCAGGCTATCCCGTGTGGCCGCGCAGAGCCCTGGGATCTCCTTCCCTTGCTGCATTAGCAGTCCTGAGACAGAAGAGTCCTAGAGGTTGGGGACTAGCCCCTTCCTGGTGGAGCAGACACCCTGCAGCCTGGGATGGGACAGACATGAGACATGGCCATGCAAGTAACAAGTAATAGTGTTAGCTCAGATTTACTGAGCACTTATTGCGTGCCTGGCTTTACACGAAGCTCATCACATGTGCTACTTCCACTTCGCCACAACCCTGCCTGGGAGGTACTGTACTTGCCATCCCGTTGAATGGAGGAGGTATTTGGGGCCCAGAATCACAGAACAGTAACCAGTCCAAGGTTACCCAGCTAACAGGTGGCTGGAGCAGCGGTCCACAGTCTTACCCACTACACTGTTCTGAAAAATGTTTGATCTGGAAGGCAGGATGGCAGACGGGGAAAATGACAAGGGCCTGCCAGTATTAAGTATGTGTCGGGTGCCGGCCTAAGGGCCAGCATCCTTTATACCGCTGACAGTGACCCTACACTGTAAGTTTCGTTATTTCTACTTCACAGATTAGACTCAGGTCACCTCACGTGTCTCAGGTCACACTATTAAAAAAACTGGGACTTTCGGGTTCATTGATGGTGCATTCTGCCTGCCTGTATATCGCTCCTACCCCACTCTCCTCTGAGCCTCAGTTTCCCCTTCTGTGAAATGGGAGGTTTGGGCCAGAAGACCCTGGACATTGATTGTTTCCTGAGCTCACATTCTTTGACTTTTAGGTAGCATTGACATGATGTCTAGAGTCCTGGGTTTGTTCCCAGTTATCTGCGACTTGGGAATGCCTTGGCCAAGTCCCCTGCATCGCTGAGCCTCAGTTTCCCCTTCATAAGATGTAGAGACTAGACAATCCTAATTGCAGTGGCACCTTCTGGCTTTAATATTTTATGACCGTAGATGAAGAGACAAGTTGAGGTTCAGCAAAACATGCATCTCCTGAGAATTTCTAATGAATGCAAATCTGCCACTTCACTCAGAACGTCCCGGTGCTAGACTTCCAAGGACAGATACTGTACATGGGTGAGGGGGAGCAGACACCTCCAATCAGGGGTAACTTCTGGGGGAGGCTTACTCCTCCAATGGTACAGAGCCCACTGCTGAGGTCAGACCAACCCAAGGCTGAGTGCTAGCATTCCCACTTCCCCTCAGAGCACCTCGAGCAAGCGACCTCTTCTTTCCATGCCTCAGTTTCTGAATCTGTAAAATGGGGTGCTAATAATACCAGCTTCATTTGAGATTTGGTGGAAAACATAAGCAAAAAGACAACCGCTTCTGGCCTAGAAAACCCTCAAAAAACATCTGTCTGCTGCGCCATCCTGGGGCTGGGAGAGTTCCCGAGTTTTGGACCCTGCCACCCTCTGCCCCCTGAGACCAAGGTGGTGTTAGGGGTGAGGGAGGAGACGCAGGGTCCTGCTGAGTCAGCAGGGGACCCAGATAAGAGATATAGGCGGCCCCGTCCCTAATACTGCTAGTGTAGGCTGCCAGGTCTGATGGTGGCTGAAGTAGCACTAACGGGCATTCCTGCATGTCCCTGGCTGGCGGCAGCCCCCGGGGTGGGGCAGAGGCCGTCTGAGGACAGAAGAGGCAGAGGAATGGTGTCAGGACTGCTGCATTGTGTGCCAGGGGCTGCAGCGAGGTGCGGGCTCGCGGTTGAAGATGACACAGCTGACGTGCGTGCTATGCTTCAGGCTTTTATGAAGTGCATTCATATCTCGTGTCCCCAGGACAGGGCTGTGTGATATAGGACAGGATTCTCCACCTGCAGTATAGAGATGCTACTCCTGGCCTGTGAGTGAGCTACAGGGGGCCAGGAGCCCTCAGAACTGTGTGTAGGATTGTGTGAGTGGTTGTCCAAGAGGTGCAGGACCCCAAAATGCCAGAAGTTCTCGATTTAGGAGTCAGAAGAACTGATGTTAGTAAATGGCATAGTGTGACTCTGGGCAGGCAGCTGAACCCCCCCGCCCCCCAAACCTTATTCCTTTCTTCCTCTCTTCCATCATCTGTTCAACAAACATTTCTTGAGACCTGTTCCAGGCCCAGGCCTAGGCCTGTACTGGAAATACAGCCACAAAGACAGGAGTCCCACCTCCTCTTACCACGAACAAATAAGGAACCAGTTTTATAAGGGCTGATAGAAGGGCAAGTCCAGGGGCTATGGGAGTCACAAATTGCTGTTCCTGACCCAGTATGTTGGGGGGGGGGGGCAAGTTGGGGAATCAGGAGGTGAAGCCTGGTTCCGTGTCTATAGCCTCGGGCAGGTCACTAGACTTTCTGAGCGTCAGTTCCCTCCACTTTCCCATACGCTCAATGGCACCACTTTGGGGGTGGAGTGAGGATGGAGGAGGTTAAGGGTTCCCCTTTGTAATAGGCCAGTGGGGAGAGAATTGGTGTGGGACTCGAGGATCTGGCCTCAGTCCCCTTTCTACTTGGTCTCACTAGGTCACCCCAAACACCTCCTCAGGGCCTCAGTTTGCTTCCCACACAGAGAGGGAGCCTGGCTGCCCAGTCTTCCACGGGCAAATGCACACGGGCAGTGGGAGCTCCAAGAAAGGTGAGCAATCGGGGAGAAGGTCCCAAAGGAGGTGGCATCGCTGAGGCCTGGAGGGTAGCAGAGGTTGTGGGAGAACCACAGGGGTCCCTGGCAGAACCCCCGATGTGATGGAGGAATTTAGGGGTGGGGCCTTGGGTTCAGGTAGAAGGGAGGGGAGGAGCGGGGTGGTCCTTGAGCTCTAGCTTTCACTGACTGGTGGAGTTAATGACAAAGAGCAGGGCCTCTGAGTCAGGTGAGCCTGAGTTTCAAGCCTACCCATCATTGCTTCATGAAATGCCCTTGGTGGGACACCTGTGTGGCTCGGTCGGTTAAGCATCTGGTTTTGGCTCAGGTCATGATCCCATAGTTGGTGAGTTCAAGCCCCTGCTCCGGCTCTGTGTTGACAGTGCAGAGCCTGCTTTGGATCCTCTGTTTCCCTCTCTCTGTGCTCCTCCCCAGCTCTCTCTCTCTTTCTCAAAAATAAATAAGCATTAAAAATTGTTTATAAAGGCCCTCAGTAAGGTTTTCACCTGTCTAAGCCTCAGTTACTGCCATCTGGGAAATGGGGATAAGATAACCCATTCATAAAGTTTTTGGATATTATATGACTCCATTTATGTGAAATGTCCAGAATAGGCAGATGTATAAAGAAGAAAGTAGGTTAATGGTTTCCTTAGAGCTGGAGGGTTGAGGGAATCGAAGGATGATTGTTCAGGAGCATGGGGTTTCTTTTTGTGGGGATGAAAATGTCCTGAAATCGACTGTGGTGGTGGTTGCACGACAATATACTAAAAAGCATTGACTTGTACACTTTAAGTGGCTTAATTGGATGGATGGTGTGTGAATTATATCTCAGTAGACTGTCACAAAAAACCAAAAGGTTGTTGGGAAGATCCGATGAGATGCTACATGCCAGCACATTGTAGGTGCTGTCTGAATGTTAGCTATCACTGGCACTGTTTATTCCCAGTAGCAAGTCCAGCCCTCCCTCAGAGAGGGCTGATAGACTCCAGGAGGAGGGGAAGGAGCCTGACCCACCACCGGCTGGCTAGGGGCCCAAAGCAAGGCGCATAACCTCTCTGAGCCTCAATTTTCTCATCTGTGAAATGGGGTGATTTTCCAGATTTTGGCCACCTCTTGAGACACTGTGAGGTTCAGATCAGACTGAGTTTTGCCAGATACAGACACAAGGTTGGATGCATCCCCACTTAGGCAGAGAAGGGCGGGGAGATTGCATGTTCCCTCTCTCTGCCCGAGGTGGGACTGGCTTCACCCATCCATTCGTCTTGAGTACTGAGTGCAGATTGCATTTAAGGCACTGGGCAAAGGATAGAGCAGGGCTGGCAACAACCAGAGCCCTGGACCTCAGAGGAGCCTGGGTGGAGGGACACGCAAGGGTCTCCCAGGCTAGGATTGATCAAGCCGTCATGTTATCATTCTGGGCCTCAGTTATCTGTGAAAAGGGGAAAAATAGTGTCTCCTGGGTGAAGCTGAACTGAGGCTTACAGTGACTGGCCCAGTGACTACACTTAATACGTGGGAACCATTATTATTAATTGCTATCATTAATATCATGATCAAGTGCCTTTTGTCACCCCATTTCAGCTATCTTGTTACATGGTGAATTGTGTCAGGTCTCCATCTCTCCTGTCCCTGTCCTAGATGATCAAGTCCCCCAGGTCAGGGCCTAGATGCCCCTTCCTGGTACTGTCCTTTTCAGACCCAGCCCTGGGGCTTGAAGAAGCTTCTCCTCTGTGCAGCCCCAAGCCCCCTTCTTGCCCCCTTCCTTTAAGACCCTTTTCTCTGGACCTGCAGGTCTGGCCAAGCAGGGAACTGAACCCCTCTCCTTCCGCCCAGCTGCAGGGTAAGGTCACCAGGCCGCCCCCTGGGAGGCCTTTCTGGGCATTTTGTTCTCACTGCGGCTGGAGCTGAGCTAGAGCAAGCTGAGCCTGGCTCAGCGTCTCCTCCCACATCCCTCCCTCTGCAGAGCTGTAAGCCAGGCTGGCTGGCGACTCAGCCAGGGCCGCAGCAGCATCTGCAACATCCCTGTTGCTGTGGTGGATGGAGGGCAGGGATAGAGGGGTGTGCTTTCCCTTGCTGGGTGCTACTCTCCACTCTGGACCTGCACTGCCTGCTTTGCAGCTCCCTCAGAGTGCTCTCCCCCAAAACTGCCTGCTGACAACTCCTTCCCCCTTTTTTCCTGGTTCCCATCTGCAGACAGCATGGTTGTCTCAGGCTACAGCCTGCCAGGCACCTGGGATAATGAGACACGTTGTGTATTGAGAGTAAGGTCAAGGTCCCACCACAGCCCTACCATGAATGGGCTGGGCACCTCAGAGTGGTTCATGGAATCTCTCTGGGTCTGTTTCCCCATTTGTACAGTGTGAATGATCCTGAAAGTGTCGGCACTGACATCCATCCTTCTGATTTCTTTTTAACTCCCCCCGACCCTGAACCTTTTACCTTGAAACTAGGTCTCCTGTGTGACCTCAGCAACCAGGCCAGGCAAACAGGAGAGAGCTAAGAAAGGGTGGGTGATGGGGGTGGTGGAGAAGCCAAGCTTTGGAGCCTGCAACCTTGGGCTGGACTCATCTCCACCACCCCCCACCACCCACCCCCACCCCGGCCAGTCCTCACCTTCCTGAACCTCGTTCTCTTCATCTGTAAAATCAGAAGAGTCAGACCTGAGTTATTGGAGGTGGACCCCTGTGCCAGACACACCGCTAGCAGGTGACAATAAACATGGGTCTCCTTCCCCTTCAAAGTGCAGCTTAGCTCCCCAAATCTGGGCCTCTCCTGTAGAGGTCCCTGCAGATAGTGTCAGGGATGGGGGATGAACTAGCGATGGACATTTTGTGGCTGAGGTGGTTCCCAGGTGGCGCGGGGGACAGGAGCATCAGTGTGCCTCCAGGTGATCTGTGTGATCCCAGCACAAAGTGTGTGTGGTGAGCACAAAGCGGGGAGGCCAGAGCAGACTCCACCCCCGGGGGTCAGCAGAGGGGTCCTGGGACTTGGCACCCTGTTTGCTCATTTGTTCATCCACTCAGCAAATAATTTAGTCTCCTTGAAGGCCACTGCGTGCCTGGGCCTGTGGAGGGCAGAGCAGTACAGGGCTGTGTGCCAGCCCCTGTTCTAAGCACCTTACGTGAATTAACTCACTTTTACCCTCACGACAACAGAATGGGGTAAGCACTGTTTGCCTCGTTTGGCACAGAGAAGTTAAGTACCTTGGCCAAGGTTACATAGCAGATAACTCGTAGACCTGGTGTCTGAAACCAGACAGTCCTCTGAGGTCGGTGACAAAAACATCTCCTCATCTTCCCACTGCCCTCAGTGGGCCTGGCTTCATTTCCTTCCTGCTTGTTCTGGAACAGCCCACTGGGTCTTACACCTCTAGCCCTTGTTCTTACAGCTTCCCCTGCCTGCAGTGTGTTTTCTGACTCTCTTTCTCCTCTGACTGACCAACTCCTAGTCATCCTTCAGTGCTCAGCTGTGGCAACACCTCTTCCAGGAAGGCTTCCTTGGTGCCCTTTCCACCCCTGGCTGGGTTAGGCTCCTTTGCTGGCCTCTCTTCGCTCCCTTTCCCCCATCTCCCACTTATCTCTCTTGTCGCAAGCATCTGTTAATTTATTTTTTTAATGTTTATTTATGTTTGAGAGAGAGGAAGCACAAGCGGGGGGGAAGGGCAGAGAGAGAGGAAGACAGAGGATCCGAAGCAGGCTCTGTGCTGAGAGCAGAGCCCAATTGGGGCTTGAACTCACAAACTGTGAGATTATGACCTGAGCCGAAGTAGGACACTCAACCAGCTGGCCCACCCAGGTGCCCCAAGCATCTGTTAATTTAGGTGCCTTCCCACCAGACTGTGAGCCCCTTGCCCTCACCTTGGCACCCCCTGTGCCTGCCACCATATGTGGTAAGTCTTGATTGTTAATAATCTTGTGAATAGTGGGCAAGTTCTAGTATCTCTGTTTCATAGAGGGAGAAGCTCAGGCACAGAAAGGTGACATGACCTACCCAAGTCACAGTAACAGAGCCGGCATTTGCTGGGATGACCTCAGTCTCGAGGAAGAGACTTTGGAAGGTGTCAGAGAACTTTGCAGTAGCCCTTACTTGAGGTCTGACAGGCAAATGGCCAATAGTAGTAATAGCAATATTAATAATAATAATAGCAGTCCCACTTAAGAGCTTTTCCTGTGTCTCGGGCATCATGCTAAGCACGGTGTGTGAATACTTTCACTTATGCCTTGCTCTTTCCTTATGAAGTAAGTGCTATGATTAACCCTATTTTAGAGCTGGGGAAATAAAAGCTCAGAGAGGTTAAGTGACATGCTCAAGGTCACACAGCAGTGATTTACCAGAGTTTAAACTTTTTAAATGATTTATTAATGGCTAAAAGCCCAGAGGCCCAAAGGGTAGATGATGAAAAGCCTCCCTATCTTCTGTCCCCAGCCACCCAGCTCCTCCCCTGGAGGCGACTAGGATGATTCACAAATGTCCTTCAGAGCAGATCTGTGTGTTCACAGACAAACCTGGGTTTGTGTTATTCAGAGCCAGGTTTAAACCCACACCTATGAGATTCCCCGTCACCCACAGAGGCTCAGGGCTTGACACAGAGTGCCCACCATGCCCTGGCAGAGATTTGGGTACCCCAAAAGCCTCTGTCCTCTGCCCGAGTTCCCTCTCCCCACTGCCATTGTGCCTCTTCAGCAGTTGGCTGAGGGCCTGCCTCGCTCGACTCAGGCTGCAGCAGAGCCTGGGCACTGGTCCAGGGCCCTGCCCGGCAATGGCAGAAGGGCTGCGGCAAGCCATGGGGGACCCCTTCAACACAGTCTGACGTCCAATTTACTATCCCTCATGGTGGTAGTCCAGCGTAGGGGAACAGCTCATGCAAAGGCAGGGAGGCGAGAATGAGCACAGGGGTATGGAGGTGCCATGGTCTTTGGGTACAAGGAGACTTGGGTCCGAGTCCCGGCTCCACCCCTTCCTGCTGTGGAACCAGATGGGCCTGCCTCCTTAAGGAGCCTCTGTTCTCTCAGGACACTCATGAGGATTAAGAGACAAAGCACCTGCTTGGGGAATGTAATAGGTCCCCGATAAGTTGGTAGTCGGCTTGTTTTAATTACGAAGGCCTCTGTTCTGAGCTTTTCCAAATTTCTATCTGACCCCTGGAAAGCGGGGATGCAAGATCCTCAGCTCTCCCTTCCTTTCTACATGCCGAAGGAATTGAATGTGAATAAACATTAGGTTGTATTATTATTGTTGTTGTTGGTATTATTATTACTCTTACTTGGTGCCCAGAGAGTGGTGTCCTTGGGTATGTAGACCCCAAGGATCTCACCCCTATCCTACTCCCCGGGTGACACTCTGAGGGGAAGCCCATGGCAGGAGTTTACTGTCTTGGGGGGCAGAGCAGCAGGGGACCTGTGTGTGGAGGTTTGAGTTTTGAAGACCAGGGGAAGGGGGCTAACAGGAAGCTGGCTGGGAGTAAGAGCATAGGGCTGGGAATGGGGTGTCTTGGTCAGTAGCCATGGCCTGCCTGAGCTCCAGTTTCCTGTGTGGAATTGGGGTCATCTGTCCTTTCCCATTAATATCGTGAGATTTGGGATGCTCAGGCAGGGGAATACATGAGAGAATATCTGCCACCTGCAAAGCCAAGGTCACGAGCAGTCAGCCCACAGGCTGATGTGGCCTGTGGAGCAGCTTGGTTCAGCCCCTCCCCCAACCAAGGGTATTAAAAAAATTCATTTGGAAATAATGGTCATGGTTGCACAGCATTGTGAATGTAATTAATGCCACTGAATTGTACACTTAGAAATGGTTAAAATGGTAAATTTTATGTTATATATATTACACTGTGATTAAAAAGTGCAGAAAAAAGAGGATTTGAATCAATTGCTGTTATCACAAAAACAGAGACCACTTTATGGGGGTTAGTAGCGACAATTTTGAAAAGCCAAATAGGAGGCAGTAAGGGGGTGGTTACCCAAACTTGTGACCTGGACACATGGAGGATGGGCTGGCTTTGGAGGGCACAGTGGCTTTGGAGGAGATCCAGGCACTGCACAGAGAGCTGGGAAATACCCTGGCCTCTTCCTACCTGCCAGTCTTTCTTTAATGCCTCCCATTGGCTGAACCTAACCAGAGTCCGTTGGCAGAGGAGCTTGGGAAATGTAGTTTCCCAATGAGCACTTGGGATGCCAAGAAAAGCAGAGAAAGAGCAGGGAATGGGTCTGAGGTCATATAGCAAATGACTGGTACAGTTGTCAACATCTGACAGCTGGGTGATTTAACATAAAAATCTGGATTCATAACTTTTCCCGAAACATCCTTGAGCCCCCTGTCCTGGCAATGACCCTGTAGACAGGGAAAGGAAACGAAAGGAAAGGAAAGGAGAGGAAAGGAGAGGGGAGGGGAGGGGAGGGGGGGAGGGGAGGGGAGGGGAGGGGAGAGGAGAGGAGAGGAAGACAGGGCATGGGGGTCAGCAAGGCCCACCTCTGCCGAGTCATGCTGGGGCACTGCCTTGGGCAGGCCAGCTGAGGAGTCCTGAAAAGCTTACAGAGTCTCCAGTTTTCTGACCAGCACCTAATGAGGCATGAAGGGACCCCCAAGTCCTTTAGAGCAGGGATAGATGAGAAGCCATGAGGACCCTGAGCCGGGTGGACAGAACAGGCAGGGCCAGGGGAACTGACAGGGCTGGATCAGCCTTTAGAAAGAGCACACCGGGTATCCAGGACTATGGGAATACCCTAGCTCTTGGAGACTCTCTGGTCCTGTGGAGGTTTTGTTTGTTTGCTTTTTGTTTTATTTTTCTTTCTGAGGCTGTCAGGCCCTTTGTTCATACCAAATCTTCCAGGAAAGCCTAACATGTTAACTCATGGCAGAACTATCCTGGAGGAGGAGGTTGGGTGGCCTGAAGTTCTCCTCTGAAAATCCCTGAGGCGATACTCAGGAAGGGTCTCAGACCTGTCCAAGGTCACACATGGCATTTGAGGAGATCTGTGCTTATGCCACAGGCCTCTTGGCTCCCAAGATGCTGAGAACACTGGCTTTGGAGTCACTTGGACTGGAGACAAATCCCCACCGTAGCTCAGTGACCTCAGACAAGGACCCTCACCCCTTGTTAGAAGGGGATGCCAGTATCTCCCTCATAGGATGTGGGGAGGGGAGGAGAGGTTTATGCTTGTCAGGTGCCCACACAGTGCGTGGTTACCTAGGTTATCATGGTTACCAAGGGGCCAGTCCCATGGCTGTTACCATGACACAGGCTGCCCTCCGACCCCCAAGATGGGGAGAACTCCCCAGATTCTTCCTACCTCTCTTCCTGCTCCCTCCCAGGCCACACAGCCAGCAAGAATTTGTCCTCTGCAGGGATGTGCAGGGAGAAAGTCTCCTTTTTTGATGAAACAGCAATGAGGTGATGTCTGGGTTTTTTATATCCCCATTGCTGAACTGGTGCCAGACACAAGAGTACAAGCCAGATTCCATTAGCCACATTTGTCCTATGGACTCCTAGCCCTGTGGGGACCTTCCAGTGGTCCAGTGTGAGACCCAACAACTGGGAAGACATTGGCCAGGGCCAATGAAAGCAGTTACAAGATGTGACACCTCCCCTGGGGACCCAGGCAGGGTCTTAAGAGTCTGCCTCACTCAAGAGCCTTTCCTTTTAGGGGTGCCTGGGTGGCACAGTCGAGTTATGCATCCGACTCTTGGTTTAGGCTCAGGTCATGATCTCACAGTCATTGGGATAATGCTGTGCTTTGGGCTGGTCACAGAGCCTGGTTGAGAGAATCTCCCCCACTAGTGTGTGCGAGCTCTTTCTCTCTCTCTCAAAAAAAAAAAAAAAAAAAAAAAAAAAAAGAGTCTTTCCTTAAAAAAAAAAAAAGACATGGTTACATTTTTCTTCTTGCCAATGTAAGAAATCCTTTGAGGTGTAGGAGTTACTACTAACCCCATTTTTGAGAATAAAGTGAGGCCTAGATAGGTTAATTACCTTGCTCCGAGGAACCCATTGGTAAGTGTCAAGTCATGGCTTAATCCTGCTAATCTATTGTCAATCAGACTTCAGAAACCTGAGTGCTCATTATCATTCTGCTCAACCAAAGTATCAATGGTCTTGAGAATTTGAGATTGTTGGTGATAATATCATAGGATTATATTTTAAATGGGGGGAAAATCCCTCAAAGTAGCATGCACTTGTTAAAAAAAATATTCAGTTACAAAAATGTCTGAAGTAGATAGTGAAAGGCCCTGCAACCCTACTTTCCAGAGATAAGCTCTGGAACCACTTATTATATATATTCTTCCAGGTTCTTTTATGCATTTACAAGTAAGTGTTAATATTTATGTTTTAAGAAGATTGTACATTCTGTTTTGCAACTTGCTTTTTGCAAGTAACAGTAGCTCTTGAAATACAGAGGTTCCTCACCACTCAGATCTGTGGGGGAAGCGACTGGTAAAGTTTTAATGCGAAATTGTGTTTTGTGTATGTGAGTGGAGGGATGGTGATTATGAGTATCATTAGAATTTCTAAAAAGATTCGGACCCAAGCCCCTTGTATTTCAGCTGGAGAAAACGAGGCCAAGAGAGGAAAGGCAGGTGAGTGGGGAGCCCAGCCCCTCAGGGTGGCCTTGAAGGATGACAGGGAGAATGCTGCAGTTGCTGGCCCTGGGCACCCTGCCCTGGCCCCGAGAGGAACTGCGCCCTGCGGAACCAGAAGGAGGGTGAGGGAGTCAGCCTTGCCTGAGCTAGCAGACAGGGCTTCTGCAGTCCCTGCCAGGCCAAGATTTACGGCCACCAGGAGCTGGAGGTTACAGAGAAAGAGCCTGGTGCAGCACTTGGGAAGGGAGCCATCCGCAGTGCCTGCAATGAGCCAGCTACTGGTCAGGCCTGGCTCCTCTGGGCTCAGGAAAGCCCTCTGAGGTTCAGGCCTAGAACATGGGGATGGACAAAGGGTGGGGTCAGAGGGCACTCTTGGGATCAGAACCCCCTGACCCCTACCCAGCTGGTGTTGGGATCCCTGCCCTGGAGAAGATGCTGAGAAAAGGGCCTGGCCAGGTTCTTGTTACTGAGCTAGTAGCAAGAAGTTGCTAGAGAAGGGGCAAAGGACAGAGTGACCAGCACAGGTAGAATGACATGAGGAATTTTAGAGGAGGTCCAGATGGCTGGAGCTCAGAGCAGAAGGGTGAGGTAGGCGAAGGGAGAGGCTAGGAGCATCATGCCATGTGGAGAGCTGGACCAGGGAAATTTCGAGAAGGGTTCAGGCAGGGGCTCACCATGTCTCAGATGCAATATTTGAAGGCTCCCTCTGGGGACTGGATCGGAAGGGACCGGATGGGAAGGTGGTGAGGAAGCAATGGCCAGCGGCCATGTGCCACACTGGGCGGAGTGTAAACAGGGCTGGGCCACTGAACCGTCCAGGAGGCTCACACCTTTGGCTTCCTGTCCCACGTCCCTACCCAGCTGGGCCAACAGAAGCCTCACCGTCAGAGTTTCATGCCGGCACCCTCGCTATCAGATGAGCATCACCCCTGCACCTCCAAACCCACCTCTAGTTCCTCTAATTCTGGTGGCTCAGGAAGGTGGGCATTCACAGGGTGGGTAATCATAACAGTACCAGGCTGTGCTCACCTCTTTCCATGGTGTCTCCACATTGGCTCCAAGGGGTAAGGACTGTTACTCTCCCTGGTTTATAGAAGAGGAAACAGGCTTGGGGAAGTTGAGAGCCTTGACCAAGGCCCCACAGCTGCTGAGTGGTGGCAGACAGAGCCAGGACACAGATCCAGGGTTCCCAGTGCCATTGAGAGCCCCTGAGTCCCCCAAATCCAAAGACCAAACCCAACCCTGCCTCATTTTTTCTTTCACTCGATTCATTCGTTCGCTTGTTCATTCATTCATTCATTCATTCATTCACATTCTCATGAGCCCCACTGTGTGCCTGGCTATGTCAGGCACTGGAAAGGCAGCAGCCCCTCCACTCTCAGGGGGCTACCCTGTGTGCAAAGAACAGCAGCTTTAGTAGAAACCACATGGTAGGGACCCAGGAGACCAGAGGCACTGCCAACCCTATCCCCTGATGGCATCCACCAGACACAAATACCAGCAGCGTCCTCTTTGAGAACAGCATCTTCTTGGTACTCAGGCAGGTGAGCTGGGTGGGGGCAAAGGAGTCAGCCAGATTGGGGGTTACTGGGTAAGAGATCTGGGTAAGGCTAAGGTGGAGGGACAGAGAAGGGATATCTTTCAAAGGGCAGCCCATGGGAGGTTATAAGGTATCCTGTTATCTTGTGGGTGAGCCTTGCAGAGGAGGTGCAGAGAGTTTGGTGAGGAGCAAATGGGAAGCTGCTGGGGGCAGAGGCTGGCTCTGGGCCTGCCAGGATGGGGTGGCAGAGGCTGCTGGCCAGGTGAGTGAGAATGCTTGTGCCGCACCCCCTCCCCGGGGGGCAGGCCCATCTGGCTCGAGAATGGGGCCAAGCAGCTTTCTGGGCACCTGGCAGGCCTGTTATGCGGCTGTGGCAACCGGAGCCTGTCATGAAATCCAAGTCCTCAACCCAGACAGCATTTCATCTCCTGCTTCAGCAGGGATTTACTGAGAGGGTGGAGAGCTGGTGCTGAGGACCAAGTAGATTGTGGTTCACATCCCAGCCACAGATAATAACGCATTTAATATGGAACAGTGATCGATGTGGTGTGCTCCTTGTATACCAGGCATTTGGCATTACTGCTTTTGGTCCTCGTGGCAGCCCTGTGGAATGAGCATCAGAGGAGACCGAGGCACAGAGAGGGTGAGTGATTTGCTCAGGGTCACACAGCTAAAAACAGCTGAATCTGGGTCCAAGCCCAGGTCCATGTGATTCTGGGCTGGGCTCTTCCTAGCTGTATTATCTCTCTCCTAGCCCAACAGTTTTCCAGCTGTGTGAGCCTCCATGTTTTCACCTATGAAAATGGGGATGACAGGTGTGCCTACCCCACGGGGTTATCGTGCAGATTAAGGGAGACAGTCGAATTGAATGATTTTAGTGTGGAGTCTGGCACATACTGAGTGCATGGCAAATGTCACTGCTGTCATCATCACCACCATCATCACCATTATTACCGATGGGCTAGAAGCCACCTGAATGATCATCCGATCCAGCCTCCTTGTACAGATGCGGAAACTGAGGTCTGAACAGGGGGCGGTGGATCACACAGTTGGTGAGCCGTGAGGGAGTATCAGAAATCCTCATGAGTCAGGCCTGCCACCTCCAGCCTCCCCACCCTGCAATGATGATAGTGTCAGGCCTTCCCATGAATGTAGCCCCAACAGGGGTCCCAAGGGGCACTAACCCAGCCTTATCCCCCCAGCTACCTAAGGTGGAACAGATGCAGCTACAGCACCAAGAGTTCCTACAGATGTGGCTGGCTGCCTTGCACAGGAAATTTGTCCTGTTCCACCTTGGAGAACCCCACTGCTCTATCCTGGAGGCTTCCTCTACCTCACAGCCTCAGGATGCCACTTTCTTCCTAGACGTGGCTTGAGAGCCCTCTGGTGGCCACCTAGGGCTTCAGCTTCAGGGTCGGCATCATGGAAGTCCTGCTTTGCCCCAGTTGGGAGCCTGGTTCACATGTGTGTCTCTTTTTTTGTTTGTTTGTTTGTTTGTTTGTTAATGTTTATTTATTTTTGAGAAAGAGAGAGAGGGGCGGAGGGAGACAGGATCTGAATCAGGCTCCATGCTGACAGCGGCGAGGCTGATGCAGGGCTTCAACTCCGGAACCGTGAAAACATGACCTGAGCCAAAGTAGGACGCTCAACCAACTGAGCCCCCCAGGTGCTCCAACCCCACTGAGTGTCCCAACCGTGGTGCTAAGGTCCGAACTGTGCTCCTATGGAGCATAGGATCCATCCCGGTGGGGTGTTAATACCTCATCCCCAGACTCTCATCACCCTTTTGGTCCCCGGGGTGTCCCAGTTCTGGGATGCCCACTTACCACAGTACCCCTTGTGATACAGAGGATCTGGTTTTTATTATGTAGGATTCTGGGTTTCCTTTCATTTTGCTTAGGAAAATCCATGGGATGGCAGGTAACTGTGGCTTTTTGTTGTTGGAGCCAGCTTGGCAAAAGTCTGTCCTCCTCCAGCCACAGAGAGTGACAGGGAAGTTAGGAGAGTTGGACTCTGTCTGAGTGGGTCTGTCAAGAGGACCTCGCACTGATGGCCTTTGGAGGCCCTGAGCTCTAAGAACCTGCTTGCTCTGACCCAGGGTCCCTCCTCTGATTCAGTCAGGGGTCAAGCAGAAATACCAGGCCATAGAGAGGAAGGGATTTGTCCCAGGTGTTTGAACTTGAGCAATTATGGGAGCCGCTTAAGCAGTCTCTGCAAGGATATTGTCATCGAGTCTGATGCTGGAGCTTGAAGACATAGAGCAGGCTGTCAGCAAGGGCAGAGGTATATCATGTATGGGAAGGACAAGAACATTCTGGGATCCACAGGAACAAGCTGGAACCCACATGGGCAGACTGGAACCCCGATTGGTTCTTGCTGCTGCCAACCTTGAGGGGTGTATGTGGGGTTTCTGGAGAGACCAGGGCCCTTCTCATAGATCTAAACACACACACCTGGCTTAGCAAGTGTCAAAGCTGAATGCTGATCCCAGGGTAGGAGAGGCAGTTGCAGACCTGCCACTGCCTTGAGACAGAGAAACTGAAGGAACCCCCATGAAGAACTGCTTTTTTGTTCCTTTTTCTGCTTCTGTTCTTGCTAGGACCTGCCCCCTGCCTTACACATGCCTTCTTGTACAGGTAATGTATGTCCTCCTTGTAAAGGTCAAGAAATCGATGATTTCTCTGGAGTCTTCCAGCACAACAGATAACATCTAAGGAGTGACCAGGGTCATCATGAACATTTTCCAAGACCTCTGACACACCAAGACCCCTGGCTTCAGGGCATAAGTGACTTATGGTGGACACCTAAACCGTTGTCTTTGTTCATGGGTGCCTGAGAAGGCACAGGCATTGGACCATAGACCTCAATAAAAACCCCAGACTCCAAGCAAAGATGAAACTCACTCTTTCCTTTTCAAGTCTCCTGGATGCTCTGTCCAAATCTACACACACTCCCTATCTTTAATAAACTCTGCCCTCACTTCTTGGATTGCATTTGATTCCTATCCTGCGTGAAGCCAAGGACCCTCTTGGCTAGTTGTGCGGGACCCCCTCCCTCTGGATCCTTGGGCCCAACCAGCCCGCATCAGCCTCATGCCCACAAAATGAGCCAGTCCCTCCGCTTCAATATGTGGGAGCTACAAAAAGCATTGCCGTTTCACTTCTGTCCCCCTAAATCTTTCATAAGAACCTCTCCTGTGCCCCAACCAGGGAAGGGAATTGTGAGAAATGTCATTCAACCTAGCCAAATTCACACCTTATAGACCTACCATAGCCTCTGAGGTGTCCATCAAGGGCCTTCTAGCTGTTGGTATGGATTTGTCCATTCCCTCATGTCCCCGGGCCCTCCCCAACTTCCATTATCCATCAGAGAAAAGAGCCCAGGCTTTGGAGGCCCACAGACCTGGGCTTACACTCTCAATCTGACATTTATGAACTGAGTTTTGAGCCTCAGTTTCTCTGTGTGTGAAAGAGGGTTAATAGTGCACAACCTGCAGAGGTAACATGAGGATTGAAGATAATGCATAGAGGGGTGCCTGGCTGGATCAGTTGGTAGGATATGCAACTCTTGATCTCGGGGTTGTGAGTTCGAGACCCATGTTGGGCATGGAGCCTACTTAAAAAAAAAAAAAAAGAGCCTCATTAATAAAGAAAAGAAAGGGAGGAAGAAAAGAAAAGAAAAGAGAAAGAAAATGCATATAACATACCCAGGAAGGCATGTTCAGGTAACCTACTTAATATTAATCTGAGGGGCACTTGGGTGGCTCAGTCGGTTAAGTGACTAACTCTTGATTTTGACTCAGGTCGTGATCCCACAGTCGTGAAATTGAGCCCCTCGTTGGGCCCTGTGCTGAGCGTGGAGTCTGCTTAAGATTCTCAGGGCGCCTGGGTGGCTCAGTTGGTTAAGCATCCAACTTTAGCTCAGGTCATGATCTCGCGGTTCTTGAGTTTGAGCCTCACATCAGGATTTGCGCTGACAGTGGAGCATGCTTGGGATTCTCTTTCTCTCCTTGTCTGCCTCTGCCCCTCAGCCACTTGTGTGCAGGTGCACACGCTCTCCCTCTCTCTCAAAAATAAATAAATAACTTTTAAAAAAAGATGCCCTCCCTCTCTCTCCCTCTCTGGTCCTCCCCTGCTTGCTCTGTCTCTTTCTCTCTCTCAAAAATAAATATTAACCTGAATAAAGCACAATTGATCATTTTAATCTGCCCTTAATAAAATCATGATCCCACGGTAATTTACTTGGAAAAATGGTTTGATTCCAGTGCTGGGACAGAGAAAATACAAGATGAGCCTGGAAACATCATGAGGTACCAGAGAATAAGGAAGTGCTAAAAAAAAAAGTGGGGTCATGTTGAAAGGAGCCAACCTAAAGGAATTCCTAAGGGCCAAAAGCTGGGAAAAAATGATCAGCAAAATAAATGATAGGTTTGGATTATAACTCAATATCCATAAGCTCAAATGGCTAATAAATAATTGAATTTAAATAAATAATTGACTATGTAGAAATAAGTAATTGAACAAATAAATTAATGGGGAAGAAAGGGCAACTCTTCCTGGCAGAATTTCAACTAATAAATGTAGAAGGAATCAGGGAACTAGAAAATCATCATTAAGCAAACACAACAGTAATGCCTCAGTCTTTCCCCACAAGATATTCATTAATTCCAAAGGAAAAACAGGAAGGCGGAGAAACGTGATGGACACATCCTTAGCCAGGTGGCCATGATTGACATTACCAATAGTTTTTTTTTTTTTTTAAATGTTTATTTATTTTGAGGGCAGGGGAGGGGCAGAGAGAGAGGAAGAGAGAGAATCCCAAGCAGGCTCTGCACTGTCAATGCAGAGTCTGATGAGGGGCTCATTCCCATGAACTGTGAGATTATGACCTGAGCTGAAATCAAGAGTCAGATGCTTAATTGACTGAGCCACCCAGAAGCCCCAACATCACCAATAGTAAGGTATATCGCCATCATGTATCATGTCTCCCCTGATATATGCTGATGAGAGTACGTCACTTTTTAGTATTGCCAAAAATGTATAATGCTTAAAGTTTGTAAAAGAGAGGAGAAATGGAAAAACTATCAGCAACCAGAGGAGACTAAAGAGACACAATGGGGGCATCTGGGTGGCTCAGTTGGTTAAGCATCTGACTAAGCTCAGGTCATGATCTCACTGTTTGTGGGTTTGAGCCCTGCATCAGGCTCTGTGCTGACATCTCAGAACCTGGAGCCTGCTTCAGATTCTGTGTCTCTGCCCCTCCCCCACTCACACTCGGTCTCTCTCTCTCTCTCTCGCTCAAAAAATAAATAAACATTAATTTTTTTTAAAAAAAAAAGAGAGAGACACGATAATGAAATGCAATGTGAGATCGTGGATTGGACCCTGAAACGGAAAAAAGACATCAGTAGGAAAACCGGCGAAATGTGAATGAGGGCTGTAGCTAAAATAGTTACGGTATAGTATCGATGATTTTGAGCATTGCACTATGGTTAGATAAGGTGTAAATATCAGACAAAGCTGGGTGAAAGGTAGGTGGCATCTTTGTACCTTCTCTGTAAATCCAGAAGTATTTAAAAATGAAAAGTTTAGGGGCATCTGGTTGGCTCAGTTGGCAGAGCATGTGATTCTTGATCTTGGAGTTGTGATTTCGAGCCCAACATTGGGTATAAAGCTACTTAAAGAAAAAAGGAAAGTTTAGGGACACTTGGCTGGCACAGTCAGTGGAGCATACAACTCTTGACTTTGGGGTTGTGAGTTCGAGCCCCGTGTTGGGTGTAGAGATTACTTAAAAGCTTTAGGGGCGCCTGGGTGGCGCAGTCGGTTAAGCGTCCGACTTCAGCCAGGTCACGATCTCGCGGTCCATGAGTTCGAGCCCCGCGTCAGGCTCTGGGCTGATGGCTCGGAGCCTGGAGCCTGTTTCCGATTCTGTGTCTCCCTCTCTCTCTGCCCCTCCCCCGTTCATGCTCTGTCTCTCTCTGTCCCAAAAATAAATAAAAAACGTTGAAAAAAATTAAAAAAAAAATAAATAAAAAAATAAAAGCTTTAAAAAAAAAGTTTAAAATAATTTTACAGATTCAAACGGAAGTATTGTGAAATGTCTCCTACCTTCCCATGTCTTTCAGCCACCCAGGTCTCTTCCCCACAGGCATCAATGTTATCAGCTTCTTCTGTTTCCTTCCAGAATAATCTATGTGTATGCCACAACTAGTCTAGATTGTATCTATGCTGTTTTACTCGTCTGGCCTCTTGGCCTCTCACTTCCATATTTTGCAAATGCCTGATGATCCTTGGCTGCTTCCTCAGCTTTGAGGGAGGTACTGACAGCTGAGTGATCGCTCTGGTGGACGTGGGCTTGTCCACCATGGTCCTCACTGACCAGGATCCCTGTTTCACCTGTTTTTATTGTGATCCCTGCCCCCACTATGCTGGTATTCTTTTCTGAGAGTAGACCTCAGTCTTCTGTGGGAGGGAAGGGGGAAGTTGTCTGACAGAGCGGGGGAAGGATCTGGGGGTGTCTTATTCCTTTTCAGATGTTCACCCGATCCTCCAAATTTTACTCAGTTCTTCACTTCCACTTCCAGACTTTTCTGGTGCCACCAGTTCCTGGATCTTTGGGGTCCTGCAGTATCAATTGGGTTGCTTCTTGGCTTCCCTTCTTGTGGCTTAGGATTCAGCTAAGTCAGTAACCTTTTATCCATTTGCTTTCAGCCTTCAGTGTTGTTCCTGTTGTCTCTTGTTCTCATGGCTCTTGTAGATTTCCACCTTAACACAATCCCTTTAACCATAATGAGATACCACTTCACACCCATTAGGATGGCTGTTGTTGGGGTGCCTGTGTGGCTCAGTCGGTTAAGTGTCTGACTCTTGATTTTGGCTCAGGTCACAATCTCATGATTCGTGGGATTGAGCCCCGAGTCAGGCTTTGCGCTGACAGTGCAGAACCTGCTTGGGATTCTCTCTTTCCCTCTCTCTCTGCCCTTCCCCTGCTCACGGTCTCTCTCTCTAAATAAATAAACTTTTAAAAAATGGTTAAAATAAGTTGCATGCTATACATTCTACATTATCAAAATTATAAGACCCCTTAATGTAGGTTTTTATTTGTTGTTGTTTTTTGTTTTTTAGTAAGCTCTACATCCATCGTGAGGCTCAAGCTCATGACCCCAGGATCAAGAGTCACATGTTCTGCTGACTGAGCCAGCCAGGTGCCCTCCCTGTCCTAATGTAGTTTTAGTGGGATTTCAGAAGGGTGTGGAGATACATGAATTCACTCCCTTACCCAGAAGATTCAGGTGTTATTTAAAAGAGGGTGCTTTATTTGCCAGGTGTAGGGTCAGTTTTCTGATTTTATTATTGATTTCTAGTCTTTTAGATTGCAATCTAAGAATAATTTATGAATTCTGATTCTACTATGTTAGTTTATCGATATTTCCTTTGTTCCCTAATTTATGGCCTTTAATAATTGTAATCATTACTAATCATTTGGTGCTTGCTAGGCATTGCTCTAAAAACATTACCTACAATATCCTGTACAATTCTCCTGACATCTGTATAAGTCCCATTTTCCAGATGGGAAAGCTGAGGCTCAAAGAAGCTAACTTATGTGCTCCTACATACACAGCCAGGAAATGGCTGAGCTGAACTAATATTAACACAAGTAGCAGCTTCCATTGAAGGAGGGTTTATATGTTGCCAGGCACTGAATATAAGCTGTACAATTTAATTTCCTTAACCACATAAGGAAGCCCATCAGCCCCATTTTACAAATTGGAAAGTAAGGTCCAGTTGGGGACTTGAACCCAGGTGGGATTCAGATCCTGGCCTCTTCAGTTGCAGCAGTGGAGGGCGGTTTGGCTCTCTCGGGGGCACCTGTGAGGCAGAGCAGAGCTGTTTGAGAAGCAGCCTATTGTGGCAGCAATGGAGCCAGGACGAGGTGAGCAGAATTTTGCTCCTGGGAGGACCAGGGATGATGTAATGAGAACATTTGCAGCAGGAAGAGATGGGGGTGGAGGAGGAGTCCCCAGGAGCCGCTAGGCCCTTCTGCCCCTTGGGGGGGCGCTGTGCCAGGCCTGGCCTGGGCTGGAAGAATATGGAGCTGCCCACCCTCAGCAGGTACAGGACTGGCGTTATTAGTGAGGCCTTGACAAAGTCACCTCCTTCCTCCTTCCAGAAAGGATCTGAGGTAACTTTTAGTAATTTGTAGGGTAAAAATAATAAAAATGGCAAACAGAAATTGAAGTAGAGGAATAGTAATCACATAGGAAGAAGAATCCAGAAGGAAGATTGAGACACAGGGATGCGGTGGGGCTGCCTAACAATTAATTACACAGGACGGGAAAGGGTGGCAGTTAGTGTCACTTGTGTGCCCTCTAGTGGGCATCAAGAGAAATGCTTAATTTGTGCAACATATATTTAGTAATGCACCAGTATGGCAGGAGGGTTGGAAGGACATGCTGGGAGATTCTGTGTGTCAGAAAGAGGAGGGGACTTACTGAAGGGCACACAGTGCCAGGAGCATATCTTCGATCATTTTATGACCACAAGAACTCCCAACCTTCCTTTGATTGGATGAAACCTCACAATGCAGGTATGGGTGGGGGAAGGAGAAAGCATGGGCCCTGCTGTCATCAACCTTGACTCCCAGCTCAACATTGTTGCCTTGTGAAAGTAGGAAAGTTCCTCAGCTTCTCAAGGTCTTGGCAGGCTCACCTGTGACTGAGGGTTATTGTAGCCCCCACCTCTTGAGAATGGTGAAGGTTAACATAAAGGGATTGGATGTCAAGGGCATACAAAGGTGCTTGGCCCATAATGAGTGCAGGGTTCTCAGGAGAAACCGTGGGGCACCTGAGTGGCTCAGTCAGTTGAGCATCGGACTTTGGCTCAGGTCATGATCTCGTGGTTCATGAGTTTGAGCCCCACATCAGGCTCACTGCTGTCAGACTGTCAGTATCCTCTGTCTCCCTGTCTCTACCCCTCCCCTGCTTGCACTCTCCCAAAAGAATAAATAAATATTTTGTGTTTAAAGGAGGAGAAACTGAGGTTCAAAGAGTTAGACAAGCCAGCCCAACATCAGCCAGCTCAATACAGCAGAGTAGAAAGTGAATAGGGCTTGGAGAAAAGTTTTAAAACATCCTCTTCCAACCAGGATGTGATGTTATTGTTACTAATGGTGTATTTTTATTTATTTTTTTAATGCTTATTTATTTTTGAGAGAGACAGAGCACGAGAGAGGAAGGGGCAAGGAGAGAGGGAGGCACAGAATCTGAGGCAGGCTGTGTTCTGAGCTGTCAGCAAGGAGCCTGACGTGCGGCTCAAACTCATGGACCATGAGATCATGACCTGAGCCGAAGTCGGACACCCAACCGACTGAGCCACGCAGGCTCCCCCAGTAGTGGTGTATTTGTTGGGAGAAGTCAGTTCTGTCTGCATGTGGGTTTGGCCATCATTGGCTCTGCTCCACCCTCCTGGAGCAAAGGGCTCCTCCTGGGCCTGGGGGTCTCCGATGGCAGGTGAGATGCATAAGGTCCAGGTGTGACTGTTCTAGCCACAGCCGAGAGTCTTTGATGGTGAGTGTGACTGAGGCAGAGTGGCCAGCTGGGTTTGGTGGTAGGGGTGGAGAGGGAGGCCCCCTAGAAGGCCCCCCTTTCCTGCTTCCGGCTCCTACCTCTGCAAGCTGTAATTATCCAGCCTTTGACATTTAACTGTGCCTCTTATTATTAGTACTATATTTTTAGCTCTCCTGCCAGGCCAAACTGTGGGAGAGGAGGCTGAGACCCACAGGGAAGTGTGCCCACTGGCCTGTTTTCTCAGTTTTACCTGGGGACAGGCATGGAAACTCAAATTGTGGGGAGAGTCCTGTGAGTTAGTACTTGGAAGAGCCTAGCACAGTGCCTGCTTCATGGCAACTATTGGTAGTAGTAGTATCATCCTTCATAGAATGTCACCTCCTCCAGGAAGTCTTCCCTGACTTTCCCGGGGTGAGTTTGCTGCCTGAGTCTCCTGTGCATCCCTGGTCCTTCTGGGCTGTGTTATAATTGCCCCTTTATTTGTCTCTCTCCCACACTCAACAGTAGCCCAAAGAGAGGTGTGCTACCTCTCTTTGTTGTATCCCCCTTATGGCTGGCTGGCTCAGGTAGGAGTGACAAATATATTTTAGGTGAACAAGTGGGACTCATCAGAGCACATATCCTGGGGCTCTAGGACTAGGCCCTTAGCCCAGAAACTCACACATTGTGACTTAAGCTCTTGGAGTTACATCCCCTCCTGCCCTCAGATAAAATGGGGCTGATGTGAGGAGCAAATGAGACCCTCTCCATACCACCTGGAGCACCACAGATGCTCCATAAACATTCATTGTTCTGCAGTTCCAGATTAAATGCCCTCCACTTGTCTAGGCCTCCCCTTGTCCCCTCAACTCTAGGGAGCTTCAGTTCCTGCTCTGGACTCCAATAGCCCCTAAGACCTCCCCTATCACTGCACCAATCACATTTGGGTCTACTGCTCTGTCACCACCTCCAGACAGACTGTAGGTTCAGCAAGGGCCAGGCTTTTGCTTCACCCATGTACTATCCAACACCCAGCCCAGGGCCTGGTTCAGAATAGGGACTTGTGAAATGCTTTCTTCTAAAAAAAATTTTTTTAATGTTTGTTTACTTTTGAGAGAGACAGAGAGAGCATGAGCGGGGGAGGGACAGAGAGAGAGGGAGACACAGAATCCGAAGCAGGTTCCAGGCTCTGAGCTGTCAGCACAGCACAGAGCCCAATGCGGGTCTCAAACCCATGTACCATGAGCTCATGACCTGAGCCGGAAGTTAGACACCCAACCGACTGAGCCACCCAGGCGCCCCTGAAGTGCTTTCTGAAGGACCCAGATGCCTGGCTCCCTTGCTTTCCCACCTCCCTTGCCTTCGTACTATTGTCCCTGGATTGCCTTTTCCTTCCATCTCAGCCTGTGCGACTCTGTTCTCATTGGGCAAGGCCTGGCACAGATGTCACGGTCCCCAGGATGTCTTTCCTGAACAAGCTAACACTGTGACTTCTGTCTTCTTGGAAATCTTAAAGCTCTGACTGCTCCTACCATTAACTTGACACTTTCACATATGCTCTCCACCTTGGTACCTTTAGGTTTGTCGGTTTGTTTTGCTGGATAATTCTTCTCTTTCCACGTTACATTCCCAGTGAAAGTTTGTTTTCTGGCGAGGCTGACAGCATTTGTCAACATTTATCATCAGGGGAAGGTAGTTCCTCCAGGCAGCTGTGCATAGCATGCGGAACATAGGACATACATATAAAATTATTCTACTTGTCCCCTGCCTACTTCAGAGAAGCATTTAAACATTGAGTAAGGTCTGTAATTTTAGGCAACTGGTATTGTACCAATGTCAGTTTCTTGCTTTTGATATTATACTGCTGATATATAAAGTGTCACCGTTGAGGGAAGCTGGGTGAAGGGTACATGGGACTCTCTGCACTAGTTTTGCAATCCTATAAGTCTATAACTATTTCAAAATAAATTTTACAGAAAGGACTCGAGACTGATTAAACATATAAAACTATAATAACTATTACAAAGTAATATCTGCATTAGATGGGACATACAGACTTGGCTGTAGAAGCTTATTTATTAAGTTTATAATATTAATAGATTGGTGGCAACCTAAGTGTACAATGGTAGGGGATTGTTTTTGAGAACTGCAATACCATCCATACAGTGGAATACTATACAGGAATTAGAAAGCACCATGTAGAAATATATTTATATTTATGTATATCAGTGAGTTAAAAATACTAAATGATGTGTCAACTGTACTTCAACTAAAAAAATACCAACTGAGGAGCACCTGGGTGGCTCAGTTGGTTGAAAGTCCAACTGTTGATTTTGGCTCAGGTCATAATCCCAGGGTTGTGGGATTGAGCCCCGCGAAGTGTGGAGCCTGCTTGAGATTCTCTCTCTCCTCTTCCTCTGCCCCTCTTCCCTTCTTGTGCCCTCTCTCTCTCTCTAATAAGAAAATAAAAATAAAAATAAAATAAATACCAACTGATATATGAAGTCTAGAAGGATATTCACCAAAATATTGAAAGTGATTGTCTCAGCACAGTGAGATTGCTGATGACTTTTATTCTTTTTGCTTCCTAGTATATTTCCATTTCTCCACAATGCAGATATTGGTTACCCAGTAAAACCTTTTTTTAAACAAAGCTATGTGTGGTTTTTTGTTTTTTTTTTTTTTTTGCTATGTTTTATTTTCACAGTATATCAAATTCCTCGACTCTTTTAAATTATATTAATTCCTGGGGCGCCTGGGTGGCTCAGTCGGTTGAGTGTCCGACTTTGGCTCAGGCCACGATCTCACAGTTTGTGAGTTCGAACCCTGCATCAGGCTCTGTGCTAACAGCTTGGAGCCTGGAGCCTGCTTTGGATTCTATGTCTCCCTCTGTCTCTACCTCTCCCCAGCTTGCTCTCTGTCTGTCTCTCAAAAAATAAATTAAAAAAAAAATTATATTAATTCCTGAAGAATATTACATTTGCACTCTGTCAAAAATAACTAAACATCTAAAAAAATAACAAAAAAAGAATTCTTATTTTTAATGATTATTTATTTTTGAGAGAGCACAAGCAAGGGAAGGGCAGAGAGAGAGGGAGACACCAAATCCAAAGCAGGATCCAGGTTCTCAGTTGCCAACACAGAGCATGACACAGGGCTTGAACTCACAAACCGTGAGATCATGACCTGAGCCGAAGTCAGATGCTCAACCTACTGAGCCACCCAGACACCCCTAGAATTCTTTTAAGGTTTTTTTAAAGTAATCTCTACATTCAACACGGGACTTGAGCTCACAACCCGGAGATCAGGAGTCACGTGCTCTACTGACTGAGTCAGCCAGGCGCCCCACGGAAAACACAAATTATTATTTTTTTTAAGAGAAAGAGAGGGAGAGGGGGAGAGAATCTTAGGCAGGCCCCACACTCAGCGAGGAGCCCCACATAGGACTGGATCCCATGACCCCTGGGATCATGACCTAAATCAAAATCAAGAGTCAGACACTCAGCAGACTGAGCCACTCAGGTGCCCCCACAAATTCTTAACTATGATCCATTCCTATCATTTAGTAAGTGGTCTAATTACAGATCTTCACATTTTCCAGTATATTAAAAAAAATACTTATTTTGTCACTGACTAAAATAGGAAGGGAAAGGGGCATGGAGCTCAAACTTTATTTGCAATGAAAGTATGACGTAAATATGAGTTTATTAAGTATGACCACAGGTCCACTAATAGTTCATGAGGTACGAAAAATATCAGTTTCCTAAAAAATCAGGCAAATATCTATAGCTTTGTTGCTTCTAGCCAAGGGACAGGTTAAAAGTAAGTCATCAGTGCATGAACAGCCT
Organism: Panthera onca; assembly: GCF_046562875.1. NCBI lineage: Eukaryota > Metazoa > Chordata > Mammalia > Carnivora > Felidae > Panthera > Panthera onca. The sequence goes on from NC_138350.1 coordinate 22,358,862, forward strand.
ACTTACTGCATATAACCCAAACATTTTTTTAAATGTTTATTTATTTTAGAAAGAGAGAGAATGTGCGCGTGCGCACAAATGGGGAGGGGCAGAGAAAGAAAGGGAGACAAAGAATCCGAAGCAGGCTCTAGGTTCCAAGCTGTTGACCCCACAAACCGTGAGATCATGACCTGAGCCAAAGTAGGACGCTTAACCAACTGAGCCACACAGGCACCCCGACCCAAACATTTTTTAAAATATAGATTTCCTTTTTATTTTATTTTTTTAATGTTTATTTATTTTTGAGAGAAAGAATGAGATCGGGGGAGGGACAGAGAAAGGGAGACACGGACTCTGAATCAGGCTCCAGCCTCTGAGCTGTCAGCACAGAGCCTGATGCAGGGCTCGAATCCACGAGCTGAGATCGTGACCTGAGCCGAAGTGGGAAGCTTAACCGACTGAGCCACCCAGGCACCCAGCCCAAACATTTTTTACAGTTTTATTTGTTTAAGTAGCTCTACACCCCATGTGGGACTTGAATTCATGACCCGAGATCAAAAATTGCATGCTCTTCTGACTGAGCCAGCCAAGTGCCCCAACCCAAACATTTTTCATTCTTTGAAAATAAAACTCTCCACTGCCAAGGTGAAAAAAAAAAAAAAAAAAAAAAAATGAAGCAAAATACACGTTTAAAAACCAAAACACACTTTCAATAAATACAAATAAATATTTAATGATGGCAAATATGTACTGCTTTCTCCAGACTTTCTTAGAATCCCCTGTGATCTGTTTGTCCTTCAAAAAAATAATAGCTCCTATTCTACTTCTCAGCAGAACCTAAGAGAGCTGCCATTATTTCCCCATAAGTAACAAAAATATCCAGAACTACCATAAGCATAAAGTGCTACCAAGGATTATCTTTCTTAACAGGTAGATTATGTACAAAGAAACCTACATGTCCAACCACCTTTTTAAATGATTAAAGAGCAGAAGATACCTAGCCACAGGGCAGGCTGTTATTTTCTGACAAGATGTGTCATAAGAGTTTTCTGTTTTGCTAAGTGTTGGTAAAGGGGCGGGGAAAGCATTAAAGAACTATTTATATTGCTATTGGCCCCATGCAGATTTCAGCCCAAAAGGGTCCAATGCCAAATTAAGATTTAATTATTCTTTAGAAGAAAGAGAAGCCAAATGATGAAAATGTTCAAAACATTAGTGGATTATTTTAAGAAACAAAATTCTTTAAAATTTTTTTTTTCAACGTTTTTTTATTTATTTTTGGGACAGAGAGAGACAGAGCGTGAATGGGGGAGGGGCAGAGAGAGAGGGAGACACAGAATCGGAAACAGGCTCCGAGCCATCAGCCCAGAGCCTGACGCGGGGCTCGAACTTACGGACCGCGAGATCCTGACCTGGCTGAAGTCGGACGCTTAACCGACTGCACCACCCAGGTGCCCCATGGAAACAAAATTCTAAAATGGGCACTTGCACTGGTAAATTCCAGGTATGCTTCAAGTTCATAGATAAAAGAGACATTTCACTCTTCCCAGTAATCATTCCAAATAAAAATACCAGTGTTTTGAAAGAGACTAAGAAAATAACCACCTTCGCACCTTCAGTATCATAATTCCTTAGAAGAGCATCAGGTAAATTGATTTTTCCTTTGGTAAATTAGGTACATCTAAGGGAATATTAGAAACTATCATATTCAATCGCACTTTATTATCTACTGGAATTCTTAAGTAATGAATCAATTTACAAACAGACCAATCAAATCCTATAGAAGCAAACTACACACATATGCCATGTACTTCTCTCTGGTCTTGACAAAAGCTTCAGGTAACTGAACAGCTTGGGTTAGCAAAACAGAGACTCAAATGTATCTTTGGGGCACCTGGCTGGCTCAGTCGGTGGAACGCACGACTCTTGATCTTGGGGTTGTAAGTTCGAGCCCCACATTGGGTGTAGAGATTACTTAAATAAAATCTTTAAAAAAAAAAAAAAGTATCTTTGGAGTGCCTGGGTGGCTCAGTAGGTTAAGCGTCTCACTTGGGCTCAGGTCATGATCTCACAGTTTGTGAGTTCCAGCCGGGCATCGGGCTTTTTTTTTAAGGGGGTATGATAAAAAATTATCTATAAGGAGGAGAAAGTATCAGAGTGAGATGATTATAGGAATTGATGTCCTGGCAGACCCAGCAAAAGGGAAAACGGGATATTATGAAGTTCCTCTTGGATAGAAGTTCCTTGGAGGTACATGGAGAATTACAGCTCTGGTTTTGACTCTTCCATTCATAAGGTAAGTGATCTTGAGCAAAACTTTGCCTTTCTGAGAGCCTCAGTTTTCCCGTCTGTAACACAAAAGAAAGATGGCCCTTAAAGTCTGTCTGTACGACCTTCTCCATTTCCATCACCTTAAGCTACTTAGCGATTAGCTGGCTCCTTTTCAGCGCGCCACCAGAGGCAGCAGCGAAGCAGCGCCGCTGCTGGGGAGGGGTTAATTCCGTTTGCCCCCGCCCCTCCTTGCCCCGCCCCTCGGGCACCACCCCCGCCGGTGTTGCACCCTTGACCCCGCCCCGAAGCCGTGCGTCCACCGGAAGTGCCCGCGCGCGGGCAGCTCACTTCCGCCCGGCAGGTGACAGCCGTGGGGCTCCGAGCGGCCGGCGGCACGGACGCACCGGGGGAGAGGGAGGACGAGGCCGCGGACATTTTGCTGGCGATCCGAGCCGCGCCGTGGCGCCGGGAGCCGTTCGGACCTTCGGGTGAGGAAGAAGGGAGTCCGGCGGGGCACGGGTGGGGAGGCGGTGGTCTGAGATGAGGGGGCTTGTGGGGTCAGAGGTCACGGAGAAGACGGGGCGCTAGATGGGCGAGAGTGGCTTCCCAACCCCCGACGAGGCAGAAGGACTGCGGGTTCATTCATTCGCGCCCACTTGGCCGCCGGCCTGAATCCCCACCGCCCCAGCCCGCAGCCCCTCCTGGGGCGTCCTCCGGAGAGACTCCTAGACTTAGGCCCCTGGGAGCCCGCCTCTGGCCAGACGGGAAACTCCTCTTCGGGTCCTGGTTTCCCCCTTCACATTCTGAGGCCTCCCTGTCGTTCAGGGCCTTATCAGTTTGCCAAGGTTCAAAAAAAAAAAAAAAAAAAAAATCAAGAACCGGCCCTGCGCCGCCTGCCCCGCGGTAGGCTTGGGCTTGATCTGTCCCTTGGCGCTTCGTGGACAGGTTATCTGGGGACACCTGTAATCATGTTAAAAATACTGACGAAATGCCAGCTACTGGTTATTGAGCTCCTACTGCGGACCAGACACTGTGCTAAGCACTTTGCATACAATACATGTAAACTTCACAACAACCCGCGTGAGGTAGCTGTTGTTGATATCCCCATTTTCTCCACACGGAAACTGAGGCACAGTGAGGTTGAATCACATATGGTAAGGTCAATCCTGTAGTGTAGGCAGAGCCAGGGTTCTTCCCCAGGGCTTTCAGGGACCTGCAAAGTGCAGAGACCAAAGAGGCTGGAGCAAGGTTGGGGTGTAGGGGCTATTTAGTATCGTTAGCTGTCATTCTGTTTATTCACAGCCAGGTAAAGTGTAGTCTTATTACTTTGCATCTAATCTTCATAAGGGGCATTTGATTCACATATTTAGGATGAAACAATCCTGCAGGCTGTTGCTGTAAGTGATTACCACTCGGGACAGAAATGGAAGTTTTTCCTGACTATTGAGAACTGTGAGACACAAAACAGGCCATCCATGAAGCTAATTTGGGAATATTCAGACCCACTGTTAAGAGTGGTTGAGCCGCATTCCTTTTGGAATAAAGAAAGAAAGCATGAGACACCTAGGGGGATCTTTTGGCCCTGGGTTCTTGAAGAACATTCTCAAGGGAAGGGTCTCTGTCTCTCTGAGAAAAGTGCAGACCCCTTGGCTTCTTGGCTGGGGAGAGCACATTTGCCTGGAAGATGGTGAGGTCATTTAATGGCCGGAGGACTAGACTCTGTGAGTCCGAGCCTTGTTCTTTTGCAGGCATTCACTTCATTTCTGCCTCAGTTTCCCTGACAGCAGCACGAGAAGGACCTGCTGCCTTCCTATCCACTGCTGGGTGTTACAAGCCTTAGTGAACCCGTGAAGGTTTCCGCATGCTTCTGGAGAAAGCTGTGATATAATTACTGTAGTACCTTTTTTTTTTTTTTTTTTTAACTCTATGATCTGTTCTCCCAGTTCCATTGAATTCACAGAAACTTAATATTGTCACCTTATCCCCATCCTTCCAAGGGAGGATTCGAGATGAAGCTGCTTGTCCCAGATGGTGGGAACATGAGCAGAGCGCAGAGCATCTGGCTCCCTGTCCTGAGTTGAGCCCACCAGCCTCCTCCAACCTCTTAAAAATTGTCATGGAGAAAAGCTTCAATAGTTCTCAAAGAATCAGATCCCTCAGAGGTTGTTGAGTATGGGTTGAGCAGAGGCTTCACCCTGGGCAACTGGAAGGGCTCAGAGGTGTAATGGAAAAAGCACTGCCTGACTCCCCATCAGTCAACTCTGAGTTCCGACCCCAGTTCGGCAGCTTCCTGGTAATATGACTGGGACAACTTACTTGGGCTGAGCCTCCTTTACTTCAGCTCTAAAATGATAGTGACCATCACCTTCTCCCCATCTCCTCTCCCCCAACCCCCGGTAGTCTCCTGCGTGTGTGTGTGTGTGTGTGTGTGTGTGTGTGTATTAGATAAGGAAATTTGTGCAGAGACTGTTATTGTGGTTGGATGCTTTGACTCTAGGCAGTTGGTGCCTACTGGGGGCCTGTGTCTGAGGAAGGCTGTCAACCCTGCTTTGTGGGGTGTTACTTCCTCTTGCAGAGACCTTTGTATACACAGGACTACTACTACCCTTCTTGTTTCACTTCCTAAAAGTTTCAGGACAAGTTTAGTCTATTGGCCCTACTGGCTCTGGCCTTTCATCTTTTTCTGGTCATCGTCTGAAACTGTTGCTGTCTTGACTGCTCACTTCCCAGAAAACCCTCACGGCTGGCACCAGAGTCTCATGTGCTGACAGTGAGCAAGCATGGCTTGGGTGTGGGTTTTGCACGTTTGTGTAATTATGAAAGCTGAGAGGACATCAACGTCATGTAGATATTTCTTTTTCTGAACAGGGTTTTGTTTTTTTCCTGCTTAAGAGTGATCACAGCCCAGAAATGGTTTTTGTGTTGTTTTTTTTCTCTTCACACAGAGAGAAGCAAATAACACCGGAGAGAAAATATCACTTGAGCAGTTGGGAAATCCTTAAAAAAATAATCCTGCTTGATTATCCATCAGTGGCTCCTCATTGCCCTCAGGCTAAAACTCACATTCCTTATCGTGGCCTTCAAGGCCTTTTGGGCTGACTTCAGCCTAGCTCTCCTGCCTTATCTGTCCTACTCCTCACTTCATCTCTTCCCAAGCTCCAGTCAAATTCAGCTGCTTGCCACTTCTGCAGCCTCCAACTCTTTTTACCTCTGTCTCTGTTTTGTGCTGTCCTCACTGCCTGAACACCATTCCCTGTCACACACATGGCTCTTTCTTTGCTGGACCACTACTTGGAGCTTCCTATCTAATCATCTCCCCCACCTCGCAGGCCTGAACTTCCACCGTGTCCTGTGTCACTGATCACGATGGGTTGTCATTGTCTGTTCACTTGGCTGTCTTCTAAGTAAACAGCTCTTAATCCCTGGGGAGAACTTGTCTTAACTGTGTGTGTGTGTCTAGCACTTAGTGAAATGTCTGGCATATAGTAGGTGCTCAGTAAGTGTTCAGTAAATGAATGAATGTCGCCTTGAATTGTTAGGATTCCTTGATTCCTAAAGAATTCAAAGCACTTTCCAGATGATCTCCTGTCCATCCTCATATCACTCCAGGGGAATAGGGAGAAATCTGATGAGTGATAGGATTACTCCTCTTGGGCTGCTGTTGCTACCACCCAGCCAACCACCAGAGTGCTTCAGGGCCTCCAGAGACCTGGGGTTGGGGAGCGGCAAGGAGGTGCTGGTGGTAACCACTCTCTCTAGGTAGTAGGAAGAGTGGCTACATTCATCAAGCGCTTGGTGAGCTGGGCACTGCTGGAGGCTTTGTATGTATTGACCTGTTTTAGCCTCATAAATCCCTCAGGTATGTGACATTGCAATTATTGTTTTACAGCGGTGGTATGCTTGTGCTTCTTAAGTTGTGTAGACGCCCTGGAGGGCCCCTGTCACACCTGCTGTAGCCACCTTTCCTGTCCCAACCCCTTGTTCTTGGATTGTCTCCCCTGTTATTTAGTGGAGCTGAGCTTGGCTGTGGTTTTAGATTCCCAAGTCTCATCCTTTTCGGGTCTTTAGCCTGACTCCATTAAGAGGGTTTCCCCGAAGTTGGGAGACCCCCTTCCAGTGAAGGTAAGAGTATGGCTGGTTGACTCCAGAATGCCCACAGTTCATCAGCAGCCAGGATGCCTGCCTTAGTGACTGCTCTCCCAGATTTACCATCTCCTCTGTGGACTTGAGCTGGACGATGGTAGATTTGGAAATCAGGTCTCCAAGGTTTAACACCAGTCCCGCATTGTTCACTTTCAGTACTGAAAACATTCGTCAAAGCAGAGCTCTGTAGAGAAATAGACTTGGGTGACACATACTCTTTGCCACACCTAATTGCTTTTAGGGCCTTAAGCATGTTGAGAGTGGAATGACAAAATTTCATTAGCTGGCGAGTCTGCTCCTGTGGTCTTCATCCTCTGGTCTCTAAGGGCTGAGAGGCTGGATGTTGAGACACTTAGGACAGAGCCGTCACACATTTGGCGTTTATTCATTCAGTATTTATTGAGCCCTGCGGTGTGCCTGGCACTGGGCTAAGTGTGATTGATGATAGGTAAACAAGTTAATTTCTGTGCTTGGGTTGCTTACTGCATTTGAATGGGGTGGGGTTGGGGGGGAGGCAAAGAGGAAATAGAAAACAAATGTAATAATTAGAAAAACTGATAAGCCATGAAGGAAGCAGGCAGAGCAGCCAGCCCCTGTTGAAATGTAAGTCCGATCTCAGAACTCCTGCTCAAAACCCTCTAGCTGCTCCCACCTCGCTCAGTGAAAGCCAGAGTTCTTACCCTGACCTGGAAGGCCCCCTCCATTCTCTGACCTCATAACCCACCGCTTACTCAGCCTCCCTGCTGTTCTTCAAACATCCCCACTTCTCACTTCTTAGGCCTGGAAGGCTCTTTCCCCAGTGTCACCTGTCACCTTCTCAAGGCGGCCACCTGGTTAAATTTCAACCTCTTTTCCTCCCCTCCCCCACACTCTGTATCCTCCTTCCCTACTTTCTTTTTCTCCATAGCATTTATCACTCTCAGAGATAGTATATTTTGTACTTATTTGGTACTCGTGGGCCCTGTCTACTATTGGAATGCGTGCTCCATGAAGGGAAGGATTTTTATCTGACTTATTCACTGCTGCGTCCCTAGCATGTAGACCTGTTTACAGTACATGGGAGGGAGGTGCTCAGCAAACCTGTGACTAGGAACAGGGGTGAGGGTGAGGACAGGAAAATACCTACTTAGCTCAGGACCGTGTCTTTGAAGTGATGTCATCTAAGCCGATATTTGAAGGATAAGTTGGAGCAGCCACTCTAGAAGCTGGAGAGGATAATCCAGGCAGAAGGCTCAGCAAGGGCAAAGGCAGTGAAGAGCTTGACAAAGGACACAGAAGGCCTGTGGTCCTAAAGGGTTACAGGCAGAGGGAAGGGCCTGCCTGTGCTCACTTCATAGCTGTGTCCGAGCACCCTGCCCCCAGCAGTTCATCCCCACCTCCTGCAGCCCTGTCTCTGAGCCGATGCCCATGGGAGCAGGGCATGGCGATCTGGCCTCACTGAGGGAAATGGCCTGGACCTTTCTCCCGCTGGAGGTGTTGCCACCTGATCTTCTCCCCTTTTGCCTTTTCTTCTCTCTTTTCTTTATTTACTTGTCTTCCATTGATTGGCTGTAACATGGGCTACAGGGTCTGGCATTTTCAACTTCAGTTTTGTCAAAATAGCTTGACAGCCAGAGAAGACGCATTTCTGATGCTGGCACACCCTGTAAATGGAACAGGGGAAGCTGGTCTCTAGCTGAGGTTGGTTTACAAAACTTGAAATTTCCTGGAGTGGAGAGTTGAGCACTAATCGTTCAGACATTTATTGAGCATCTACTGTTTGCCAGATAACAGTCTAGGAGCTTCACAGTAGTGAATAAAATGGACAAAATCTTTGTCTTCATGAAGCACATTATGGAGGGGAAAAAAAATAGACAATATAAATACATTTTATAGGGGCGCCTGGGTGGCTCAGTCAGTTAAGCGACCGACTTCAGCTCAGGTCATGATCTGACGGCTTGTGGGTTCGAGCCCTACATCCGGCTCTGTGCTGGTAGCTCAGAGCCTGCAGCCTGCTTTGGATTCTGTGTCTCCCTCTCTCTCTGCCCCTCTTCTGCTTGTGCTCTCTCTCTCTCTCTCTCAAAAATAAATAAACTTAAAAAAATTTTAATAAATAAATTTTATAGTATGTTGGTGATAAGTACCTTGAAGAAATACAAAAGGAGGAAAGAAAGAGGGAGTTGGGGGATTGGTTGGGGATGTATACAATTTTTTTTGAAGTTTACTTATTTTGAGAGAGAGAGAGAGAGAGAGAGAGAGAGTAAGGGACACTATCAGCGCGAGCGCAACACAGGGCTAGATCTCATGAACCGTGAGATCATGACCTGAGCTGAAACCAAGAGTTGGATGCTTAACCGACTGAGCCACCCAGGTGCCCCAGGGATGTGTACAATTTTAAATAAAGTGGTCAGAGAAGGTGACATTTGAGTGAGATTTGACAGAGGTGAGGGACTGAGCCATGACACTATCTGAAGAAAGCCTCTGTGGCAAAGTGACCATCACAGCACGTGCAAAGGCCCTGAGATAGAAACACTCCTATTGTGTTCAAGGATCAGCAAAGAGGCACATGTGGCTGGAATTGAGAGAATGATGGGGAAAACACTGGGAAAAGAGTTGAAAGGAGTAATGGGTGGTATGAGACAGAAGGGATGTATCTCATACTGGCCTTATAGTCCATGAGGCCATGGTAGAGATTTTGGCCTCAAAATCTCTCATGGTAGAGATTTACTCTGAGTGAAGCAGGGAACTGTTGGACAATTTTGAACAGAAGAGTGGCACTTTCTGCCTTAGACGATAATGGGATCATTCTGCCTGTTGCTAAAGTGAGTTGTTGGAAGCAGTGTGGAAACAGCTTTGGTAGCAATCCCAATAAAGAGTGATGGTAGGTTGGGGCCTGGTGGTAGTGATGGTAGTGAATCCGCTTTATGGATTCTGGATTCATTTTGAAGGTAGACCCAGTAGGATTTGCTGATAGATTAGATGTGGGATGTGAGGGAGGGTGTGTGTTGTCAAGGGCAACTGAGGTTTTTATAGCTTGAGGTCAGTTGTTAAGTTTGAGCTGCCTGTTAGCTATATGGACATTCAAGTTCAGATGTCGATTAGGCAATTTGGGTATCTGTGCTGGGAGTTCACGGGAGAGGTTGGGTTTAGGGATGTAAACTTGTGGGTGTCAGCATGTAGATGATACTTAAAACCTTGACACTGGGTGAGCTTACCAAAGAGGCCAGATAACATTGGTGGGGAAGGGAAGAGGTACCAGGCCTAGGGCCCTCTAGCATTGAAGAAGAGGGAGACGAGGAAGAACCCACAAAGGAGACTGAGAAGGAGCAGGCAGTGGGATAGAGGGGAAGGCGGAGAGCACAGCATCCTAGAATCCAGGGGAAGAAAGTGTTTCAAGGAAGAGGGAGTGATCAGCAGTGTCAAATGCTTGTCAGCGTGAGACTTGTCCTTTGACAGGATCACTGCATCTTCTGCCTGCAGGATCTAACATGCTCTGGCATCCAAGACCGTCTGTGAATCTCATCCTTCTTTGCCTCGCCTCATCTACTCCTTTCCTTCCCAAGTCCTTGCCTTCAGCCAGGCAGGGCTTCTCACAAACTCCTGAACACGCAGGCTGGTTTTGGCCTTGGATAAGTCACTCCTCTCTCAGCATCTTTAATTCCTCACTTATAAATGGGTTGGTTACCTTGAGAATTAAATGAGAGAGGGGCTATAAACCACTTAGCACAGAGCCTACACCCTAGTCAGTGTTGCTGGCGGTTTAGCCTCAGCGGTTTAGCATCTTGTGGGTCTTTTCCAGGTCACCCTCAGCCCTCCTTTTACAAATGTGATCATCTTTTCCTATCCAGGCAAGCCTTGTTCCTCTAAGAGGGCGTCCCTGGATGTTCTCTCATTCACAGAACCCTCCTCATCTGAGCAATGGTGGCACTCATCTGGAAGGCATGATTGCTCTGCCGTTCACCCGCAGTCCTTTACCTGACCTCTGCATCTGTAAGATCCCAGAGGGAAAACTGTCCTTTGTCTGCTGTGTGCATGCTCCTGTGTGGGGCACAATCCCATCTCAGAGCTGACAGTGCCCCACACTGTTACACATGCTGAATGGATGACTCCAACACTTGATAGATCTTCAGAAAGTATTCCCATTGTATAGATGGGAAAACTGAGATCTCGAGGCACCTTGTTTTATAGTCTTTGGCCTCTTTTTCTTGATAGCAGATCTTTCCAAACATTACTGTCTATAGATAGTTGAAAACTGGCATGCAATTCTAGAAATAGGTTCTAGAGACCCAGTGCTAACATAAGAACATGGCATGTGCCTGCCTTTACTTCCTTTTCATTTTGAGGTTTTAATTGCTAGTGGGTCTCAGGAGATTGATTTTGGCTAGTCACTTTTCATTCAAATCCCAGGAGGCCCATAACTCAGCACGCTCATCCAGACAGGCTCTCACTAGGCACGTTACCAAACTTGACATTCATGTTGTCCAAGCTGGATGGGCTGGCCCTGAAATAACCTGTAATTCAACATTCGAGGGACTCTGCAGGGATGTGTGGCAACATATTTCACGTATCCTTTAGCTTGGAGTGTGTGTGTTTCTACCAGGGCTTCATTCAGACAGGAGAAGTTGCCTTGCTGGACAGAATGGGACCTGTGGGACCTATTATAAGGCAGGGATAGAGAGGGTCAGTGCTACCGTTTTCTAGCTGTGTGACTCCAGACAAATGCCTTGATCTCTCTGGGCTTCAGTTTCTTCATCTGTAAACTTGTGATATTATCAGTACCTTCTCCACAGATTATTGTGAGGATTAAATGCGAAGCTCTTTACACAGTGTCTGGCCCATGGTGCTCATCTGTTTGCCATTACGACTAGCACTGCCACCTTTGTTCTGAATTTCATGCCAAGCCTAAAGATGAACACAGCTTATTTTCTCACAATTCTTGAACCGACTTGAAAGAGCCTGTCTGTCTGAGTTTGGTGACCACATTGTCTCAGAGAGAAAGTCTGAAATCTGGTTTCTCTACTGCTGATTCACCTTTTAATCTTCAAGTTGGCCTTACCTATTTCCCTGTATATAAAGTGAACTTTAGGACTTACCTGTGAGGACCTTTTCCTTTTTTTTTTTTTTTTTTTTTTTTTTTTTTTTTTTTTTTTTACTTTGTTTATTTTTGAGAGGGAGAGAGAGAGAAAGTGCACACAGGGAAGGGGCAGAGAAAGAGGGAAAGAGAGAGAATCCCAAGCAGGCTCCACACCACCAGCATGGAGCCCCATGTGGGGCTCCAACTCATGAACCATGAGATCATGACCTGAGGCAAAGTTGGACACTCAACCGACTGAGCCACGCAGGTGCCCCAGGACCTTTTTCCTTTTACGAGGGCCAGTCAGATAAGTGAACAGTGATGAGTGATTGCTGGGTGGTGAGTAGAATCATTATTCTTATTATAAACTCTCGGCTTCATGGGGCAGGCACATAATCCAGAGCGTGGCACAGAGTAGGGGAATATTTGTGAATGAATCAACCTGTGGCTTTGAGACAGAACTGAAACAGCCAAACGTGTGGGATGATTAAGTTTGGCTTTTCTGTTCTAAACGAAGAAGAAACAGCACCACCCTAACCCCTCTTATTCATTCTTCCTAGCTTAGTCTTGACAGTCCCTGAGCTAACATGTGCCTAGAACAGGCTTCTGAACAGCTGTTCATCAGGCAAGGGTTTAACAGTGACCTGTTTATTTATTTTTGAGAGAGAGAGACAGACTGTGAGTTGGGGAAGGGCAGAGAGAGAGGGAGACCCAGAATCCCGAGCAGGCTGCAGGCTCTGAGCCGTCAGCACAGAGCCTGACCCAGGGCTCAAACTCACAAAGTGTGAGATCATGACCTGAGCCAAAGCCGGACGCTCAATCAAGCCACCCAGGCACCCCAACGGTGACAATTTTAAACAGCACTAAAGTTGGAAGCCACCAACACAGACTTTCAGGGATCATTTTTCCCCTGCTCAAATATCCTTGAATTCAGAGATGAGTCTTGGCGGCTGGATCAGACCTTGCCAAATATCTCCTTCCCCTTTCCCTTTCCTAAAGCTGCTTCTCTGGCTCATCTCACGGTACTGATGATCTCCCTTGTTAATTCACTGAGTGCCCACCATGCGTAGCGGACTGTGCTACTGCCGCCAACTTCATGCCTCTCGATTGCAGAGCATAGGTTGTTCTGGAACGAATCACTGCTCTGAGACTAGAAAAGTCCTTTCCCTGGCCATTGGCGGGCCGTTTGGGGAATTGCTTGGCTTGTTACTGTTTTCCTTCTTACTGAAGACCTAATAAGGTTTGCTGGCCATGCTGCATTCTGCATTTGTTTTCTCTTGTCCCTTGGAAACGTCTTCTGTCATGCTCTGAGAATGATCATGCTTCATTTCCTCTAGTTTGATAGCCTGGAAGAACACTCATTGGTGAGAAAATGGATTTCTCATCTAGCAGAGAATCAGAAAACGTGAGATGTGGGAGGGAGTTTATTTGTCATTTAATAGGCCGAAACTCTTGTCCCTGGAACTGTGGGTTGCCTGAAGGGCCCCTGGTGAAGGAGGGGAGTTGAGCATTCTGGAATGAGCTAGGCTGTAGGTCCCCCAGTCTTATGTCAACCAGGGCAGTCATGTTTTTGTTTTAAACAGTTTGAAAAGAAGAAGGGGCTTGAAAAGCCATTGATCTGGTTGACAATTGGAAACAATTTCTTATTTGACAATTGGAAAAAGTAAGTCCCAGAGATGAGGGGATTTGCCCAGGGTCATACAGCTGTTGGTAGCAAAGCTAGATTTCCTGGCAGCTATCTTGGCATTGGGTCAGCCTTGCCATGTTTGTTAAAAGTTATCCACAAAGGCTTATGGCCCTGGTCTGCCCCATCGTCACTCTCTGGTCTCATCAGGGAGCCCTCTTATCTTGATTTGTTATAGGCCCCTGGTTTTGTGACTTCTCTGGGAGCGTTTTCATTCATTTTGTCAGCAAACATTTGGTGAGCTCCTGGAATGTGCCAGGCATAGTGCCAGTCACTGGGTTGACAGCATTAAACAGGACAGACCCCAAATTAGAGTCATGAGGAGGGCTGTGGAGAAGTCCATGATATGATTGAGTCAAATGTCGGGGAGACCTCTACCCCTCTGGGTCTGGAGTGTTTGAGCTGAGACTGAGGATAAGCATGGGGCTGGGAACAGTGCTTTCAACAGATGCTCCCCTGTTTTGTAAACCGCATTATATTTGGGGTGCCTGGGTGGCTCAGTCAGTTAAGTGTCTGACTTCGGCTCAGGTCAAGATCTCACAGTTTGTGAGTTTGAGCCCTGCAGCAGACTCTCCACTGACAGCTCGGAGCCTGGAGCCTGCTTCAGGAGCCTGCTGTCTGTCTCTCTCTCTCTCTGCCCCTCCCCTGCTTGTGCGTATGCACATGCGTGCTCTCTCTCTCTCTCTCTCTCTCTCTCTCAAATAAACTTTAAAAAACCCTGCATTATATTTGAAAGAGGTGATACATACTTGTGATGAGCACTGGGTGTTATATGTAAGTGATGAATCCCTAAATTCTCTTGAAACCAATACTACACTATATGTTAACTAACTTGAATTTAAATAAAATCTTGGAAGAAAAAAAAAAGAGGTGATATATGCACAGGGTAGAAAATTCCCAAGATAGAAGCTGGTGAGTGATGAAAGGTCAGTCTCTCACACTATCCCTTGGCAATCCAGCTTCTTTTCTGGAGGAAACTACTGTTAACTTTTCTTGCTTACCCTTTCTTTCTTTCTTTTTTTTTTTTTTTTATTTTTAATTAAAAAAATTTTTTTTAATGCTTTTATTTATTTTTGAGACAGAGAGAGACAGAGCATGAGCAGGGGAGGGGCAGAGAGAGGGGGAGACACAGAATCTGAAGCAGGCTCCAGGCTCTAAGCTGTCAGCACAGAGCCTGACATGGGGCTTGAACTCACAGACCGTGAGATTATGGCCTGAGCTGAAGTTGGACGCTTAACCAACTGAGCCACCCAGGCACCCCTATTTTTAATTTCTTTAACGTTTATTAATTTTTGAGAGATAGAGCATGAGCGGGGGAAGGCAGAGAGAGGGAGACACAGAATCTGAAGCAGGCTCCAGGCTCTGAGCTGTCAGCACAGAACCCGATGCAGGGCTTGAACTCACAAACTGTAAGATCATGACCTGAACCGAAGTTGGATACTTAAACCGACTGAGCCACCCAGGTGTCCGCTTGTTGCTTGATTGCTTGCTTGCTTGCTTCTTTTTTTTAAGTATTCTCTGCCCTCAAAGTAGGGCTCGAGCTCACAACCCCGAGATCAGGAGTCACACCCTCCACTGACCGAGCCAGCCAAGTGCCCTGTTGTGCCATATTTTTTTTTAATGTTTATTTATTTTTGAGAGAGACAGAGAGAGACAGAGCGCGAGTGGGGAAGGGGCAGAGAGAGAGAGAGAGAGAAGGAGAAACAGAATCTGAAACAGGCTCCAGTCTCTGAACTGTTAGCACAGAGCCTGATACGGGGCTTGAACTCGGGAACGGCAAGACCATGACCTAGGCTGAAGTCGGACAGTTAACCAACTGAGCCACCCAGGCACCCAATGTTGTGCCATAATTTTTAAACAAGCACTCTGTGGAAGGACGTTTAAGGTGTTTACAATAGTTTGTTGTTACAAAGGATGCTACACGAATAACCACATGATCTATGCAATGTGTGTGTGTGTGTGTGTGTGTGTGTGTGTGTGTGTGTGTGTGTGTGTAAATATAAATAAAACAAATTCCTAGAAGCAGACTTGCTGGGTCAAAGGGTCAGCACCTTGCAATTTTCAGAGCTGTTGCCAAATTGATGTAGAGACTGTAGCAATATAGACCCTCCTTAGCATCATATGAGGGTGTCTTTTTTCCCACATCAGCATGAGCATGGCATATTATCAGATTTTTGGGTCTTTGCCAGTCCAGTGGCTGATGGATGGTATTTCATCAATTTCTCTTATAAGTAAGCTTATCAATTTCTCTTATAAGTAAGCTTAAACCATTGTTCTTCATTTTCTCCAAACACACCGCATCCTTTGCCATTCTGTTTTTAGACACTTTTTATGTATTAAGGCAAATAGGCTTTTGTCTGCAATATGATTAAAATTTGTGTGTGTTTATCATATTTTTGGGTTTTTTTATTATGTTTTTGGCCATGCAGGAAAACTTAATTTTTGTATAATTGAACTCCTAGATTTCTTGATTTAATGTCATACTCAGAAAGGCTTTATTTCCTCTAGAGTATACAATTTTCTATTTTTCTTCTTCAGCATTGAGTTTTATTTTGTTATTTAAAAAAATACAATATTTGTATGATTTATACCAAGTGAAATGCTCAGCTCTTGAGCATATAGTCTGGCCAGTAGTGCGTCAATAGAGAGATCATAGGGGGCCTGGTAGACTCGGTTGGCTGGAGCGTCCGACTTCAGCTCAAGTCATGATCTCACGGTTCGTGAGTTCGAGCCCCACGTTGGGCTCTGCTGACAGCTCAGAGCCTGGAGCCTGCTTCAAAGTCTGTGTCTCCCTCTCTCTCTGTCCCTGCCTTGCTCGCGCGCTCTCGCTCTCTCTCTCTCTCTCTCTGAAAAGTAAAATAAACGTTAAAAAAAAAACCTAAAAAAATAAAAATAGATCATTTCCATCACCCTTAGAGTTCTTTTTTTTTTTTAATGTTTTATTTATTTTTGAGAGAGAGTGCATGAGTGGGAGAGAAGCAGAGAGAGAGGGGGACAGAGGATCCAAAGCAGGCTGTGTGCTGACAGCAACGAGCCCCATGTGGGGCTTGAACTCACGAACCCACGAACCATGAGATCATGACCTGAGCCGAAGTCGACCCTCAACCAACTGATCCACCCAGGCGCCCCACCCCTAGAGTTCTTTTGTGCCCGGTTCAAGACAGTCCTTCTCAGCTAGAAGCATCCACTGGTCTGACTTTTACCACCATAAGTTAGTTTTGCTCTTCTACTTATTCTAGAATTTCATGTAAATGGCATCCCACAACATTTACAATGTTTATACTTGTCAGTGTGCTTTCATTCCCACGCTGTCCCCTGTCGGAAGACATGAGTGAACTAAGAGCAACAAGTGCTGACGTCCCCATTTTTCAAGAGAGGAATTAGATCATAGAGATGAAGTAAACTAATATCAATTCAGTGTTCTTTCCTTTAAAATTGTTACTGTTGGGGCACCTGGCTGGCTCGGTCTCTTCATCTCAGGGCCATGAGTTCAAGCCCCACACTGGGCATGAAGTCTACTAAAAAAATACCAATGATTAAAAGAAAAGAAAATTATTACCGTTATTAGCAATTTTGAGACCTTGGAGAAAATTTAAAATATGTTCAATGTTCTTCATGTATTTTTTGTACATTTAAATACATTTTATTAGCTTAAAACACAAAAAGAGATTCTTTATCTCTTGCTCATAAAACTACAATGGGATATGTGAAGACTCACAAATTTAGAAAGTGTTGAGGACTTTTTTCCTTAGATCTAACTCTAACTCCAGTGGCTAAACTTCAAAGTCTTTAGCTGGGAATGTTTTTATGAGTTTTTCTTCCATCTTCTTCCTAGGACCTCATTTTCCCACTCTTAGATTGCATTACATCTTTGTCCTAGCCAATGTGTCAGTGTTTCTTACTGAGGACTTTTTTTTTTTTTTTTTTAATATTTACTTACTTTTTGGGAGAGTGCAGTGGGGGAGGGGCAGAGAGAGGGGGACAGAGGATCTGAAGCTGGCTCTGCTCTGACAGGCTGACAGCAGTAAGCCAGATGTGGAGCTCAAACTCAACGAACTGCGTGCTTGGGACCTGAGCAAAAGTCAACCAACAGAGCCACCCAGGTGCCCCCTTACCAAGGACTTCTTTATAATTCTTTTAGAAAACATAAAACTACTCCATTTCAGGCTTTGTTACTCTGTTACTCAGTTTCTTTGCTTTAAGCCTGGTGGCAGGGGAAAGCAGGAGTGTGGGTAGGATTTTTTTTTTTTTTTTTTTTTTTTAAGTAAAATTACTAGGGACTCGTCCTGGAATTATGGGATCAAAGTCATAACTTCGCAAGTGTGGGAAGGTAGATTTAAGGTGAGCACAGCATCTGTGGCTCCTCAGAGACAGAACCAGTCTTTCCAAGTGTACCCCTCTTTAATTTTGACTTTCCCTCCCCTTGAGGCATTCCTTAGCCTGTAAATGCTGAAAATGAGGGGTATCCCAGCCCAGAATGCTGTCTCCTTAGCAAAAGTGACTCATCACACTGGCCAGAGCAGTTTCCAAACCAAAAATTCCCTCCAATTAATTGTTTTTTAAAGTGCGTCCTGCCACTTCCAAAGATGGAATCCAAACCCTACGCTTTTTCTTGCCTGAATTGGCTGCCTGTTTTCAGTTGTGGCTCATGTGTGCAATCAGATCCATCACACAAGGTCTTTAACCCCTTTGGCCTCCATTAATAGGGACACAGCATATGGTG
Source organism: Panthera onca (assembly GCF_046562875.1). Lineage (NCBI taxonomy): Eukaryota > Metazoa > Chordata > Mammalia > Carnivora > Felidae > Panthera > Panthera onca. The sequence goes on from NC_138350.1 coordinate 22,376,715, forward strand.
ATAGCTGAGCGGTGCCAGGGAAAGCACCAGCCTTTCCTGGGGCATCTGCAAGTCTGGTCCTTTAGACCAAACTGTAGGGTTTTCTCCATTGCTTCAGAAAGAATGAAAAATCTCTTGCACTGACATCTAAGAGGCAACTGCAGAGAAAGGACACAGGAGAACCCTTAGCAGATCAACCAGGCGCAATTGATCTTCCACAGTGAAAGGAGGTTTCTAAAATCTGTGCTCTGGGTGGCTTTGCAAAAGCGTTTTCACTTCTCCCTACCACCCCTTCCTCCTTCACTTTATTTTCCTATATGTGAAACAACTTCAGAGGGATACAGTTTCTGCATCATCAGTCCCCTTGGGCCCTCTGCAGAGGGATATGCGAAATAGACACTGCAGAGAAAAGAAGCAGCCAGCACCCGGGCTGGGTAGCAGTTTAAGTTGTGAGTAGTTGCTTAGCACCTATAAAAGGAAGGTGTCATCAAAGCTCAGCATTATAGGGGTGACAGCAGCTGTAGGGGTCTAATTAGCTGACCCTGTGCCTCTGTTGCTTTTTTTAATCCCCCAAAAGAGAAGCTTCTTACCCTTTCTTCCACCTGAGTGGTTGCATACAACACAGATCTGTCCCCAGGAGGTTGTGTTCTGGGAATTGAGGGGGCCCCCAGATGTTTTGTGCCTGTAGATAAAGGGAAAGCCCCCGACAGCCTCCTCTGTTGGAGAAGGAAGAATTTCTGGGCGGCGCAGACATTAGACATCTAAGGTAGTTTTTGCTTTTTGTTCACTTTGATTTCCTTCTGGATTTAGCAATGGAGGGGTTTATATGTTACTGTGATTCTTTCGGTCTATAATTTTTAGCCCCTTTTGCTTTCATTGATCCCTCTTCTTAGACTAAACTTGGAGAAATGGGGTACTTCTGTTTTGGATACCACTGCTAGTTGTGTTCATGCCTGTGACTCCTGAAGCCATACAGCCCTTTGTTGTGTGGCAGACATCCCATGATCTTGTTTACCTGCTCATTCTCAACACTCCAAAAGAAACCCCTGTAGGTTGGTGGGATTTCTCTGAGAAAATGGCTTCATGTGTGCTCAAAAGAAAATTATTTTCAGTGTAAGTAAAGCTCCTGTAGGAAACAAATGCTAAATAGTTACATAACCGAGCTGTCAGAGAGCAAGCTGAGGCTCCTGGGGATGTTCCTTGGCCCCTTTTTGTTTCTTTTAACAACTATCAACTCAGACTCAACACTGGCCATGTGCAGAACCCTGGGCCGGGTGTGAGGAAGGAGGATGGATGGACCCATGGACCGGGCTGACCTGGTGGATCCGTCCACAGCCCTGACTGCTGCTGCCACAGCCTGCAAGCTAGAGTCCCCCCTGTGGATCTGCCGTCATCAGACGCCACGGTCTCTTCTGCTTTTTCCTGCACCTCCTACAGGAAAGTGCCACCATCCCTTTTTATCCCCAAAGGAAAGTAGAATTGTCGTTTTCCTCTTTGTACTGTTTTGTCAGCGAAGCCTTTATTCCTTTATTCTGACGGGATCCACAAAGGATTTAAGGCAGCCCTGAGACAGCACATGCTTGTTTTCCTTTGATTAGTGAGACGAAATCTATGGGTGTCTCAGTTGGGGAACGGTCTCATTGCCATCCTGCCATGAATACAAGCTTAGTCTGGAGAATTCAGTTGGGCTGAAGAGGAGCTATGTCAGCTTTGTTTCCAGAGACTTTTGAACTGATCCTGACCTCTCACATCCATCCCACCATTAACCCCCATCTTGCCCCGCATAGTAACGCATTGAAAGAAGATGTTAATGGATTCTGTGTTGTCGTTTAAGTGTATTTATTTTTATTTTTGAGAGAGAAAGAGCATGAGCAGGGGAGGGGCAGAGAGAGAGGGAGAGGGAGAATCCCAAGCAGGCTCCGCACCAGTCAGTGCAGAGGCCCACCACAGGACTCCATCCCACAAACCATGAGATTATGACCTGAGCCGAAGTCAAGAGTCAGATGTTTAACTGAGCCAGCCAGGTGCCCTTATGTTTTTATTTGTAATGAATTTATTAAATGTTTTTTTGATTTCAAGTTTTTATTTAAATTCTAATTAGTTAACATGTAGTGTGATATTGGTTTCAGGAGTAGGATTTAGTGATTCATCACTTACATATAACACCCAGTGTTCATCACAAGCGCCCTCGATGAGTTCTATGTTTAAGTCTCTTCCATGGAGGCAACAAAAGGGACAATGTGAGTGAGTTTTTTCCATTCAAATTCGTATTTTTTTTGGTTGTGTGGTTTTCTGTACCGTGTGAGATTACAGGTAGGACTGAACAGTTGTACTTGAAGGTCTTATGGTGTTTGGACCAAGTCCTTAGCCCCTGTCAGGGCTCCGTCCTCCCTTTCAGGTAGGGGAAACAATTCCTTCATTGATACAATACAGCTGCTGAGCTCAGGCAGACCTGAGATCGTCTCTCAGTTTAGCCATTTACAATCCATGTTTGGGCAAGTTACTTAACCCTGAGCCTCGGTTTCCTCATCTGTAAAATAGGGTTAAAAACCAGTTATCTTATTGGTAGGATTAAATGAGATGATATGTGTAAAACCCTTGTCTGTGATAGGGGCTCTGTAAGTGGATGCTTCTAAATGTTAGAACCACCTCAAGAACCTCTGCCATGTATCCAGGGTGCTTGGCCCCTGTGTAGCATCTTTAATCTTCATCTGTTCATCAAGGTGAACTATTGTAGGTACATAGTAGATACTCAGAAAATGTTGAATGAACAAGGGTGCCTTGGTATTTTGTCCTGTTGCCTTAGAACAGCACTTCACACTGTGACAAAAGTCATTGGGAGATGTCCTGACAGATGCTTTGAGGAAACTGGCCAGTTAGATTTGAGGAATGCTGGAGAGTCTACAGTATATAGATATATTCTAGCCCTCTCTAGATATGAATAGTGCATACCACTGTTAGAGAAGCTCGGAAAAGTTGGGGAGAGAAGAAATCTTCCCATCTTTTCAGGTTTGGCATCTTCCAAGCTCATTTGACTATATGGGATCACAAGAGTACCTCCATGAGGCTGTGATGAGGCTTTAATGGGTTAATTTGTGTGAAGCACTTAGGACAGTGCTGGGTGGAGTGAGGACCACGAAGGGGTGGCTGTAACTAAGTGCTTTTTAATCTGTGGACTCGAGAGTACTTAGCCATTCCCTTATTGATGGGTATTTGAGTTAATTTCCAACAGTGTGTTGTTACAGACAGTGCTCCAGTAAAACCCCTGTATCTGTGTGCAGGTATTTCTGTGGGAGAGAGTTCTAGAAGCAGAACTGCTGGCGTGCCTAGGTGGCTCACTCTGTTGAGCGTCTGACTTCTCTACTCAGGTCATGATCTCACACTTCGTGAATTTCAACCCCATGTCGGTCTCTGTGCTGACAGCTCAGAGCCTGAAGCCTGCTTTGCATTCTGTGTCTCCCTCTCTCTCTGTCTCTCTCAAAAAATAAAAAAGTTTAAAAAAAAAAAAGTAGAACTGCTGGGTCAAAGGATATGCACATTCAGAAATTTGATAGTTCCCTCAGAATGACCTTCCAAAATCTGATCAGCCATTATCTAACAGCCCCTTTTCCCAGGAGAGAGATAAGAAGCTATCTTCCCACACCACATGTGTGCTGGATCCTTCCCTTCTCCTCCTATGCTCCGTAACTGAAAACAGAATGGACACAATGGAAAGTCACCCCTTTTTTTTGTCTTGCAGAGTCTGGCCACAGATAAGGGACCAAAATGACCGACTCAAAATATTTCACCACCACCAAGAAAGGTACTGTTTATTTCTTTGTGGGGTCTCGTCCTACCCTTTCTGTGCCCCACCCTTCTGCCTTCTCCTTGCTGGGGTGGGGCTTGCGGTAGGGGGTGGAGGCCTAGAAGCAATTGGTGGGGATTACCCAAGCATCTTTAACCTTGTGGATCCAGAAAATTGAAGTATTGATGGTGTAAGAAATTGACCACTTCTTTTAGACCTCAGGAAGGGAAGAGCATTAGCTCCAAGTGTAGGGGGGGAACAAAGCCCTCGTTTGTTCCCCATGGTCTAACGTTCAATACGATGTTTTTTGCTGGAGGAAAGAAAGCACACAATCCTATCAGTAACCCCACAGCGATTGTGTGTGTGTGTGTGTGTGTGTGTGTGTGTGTGTGTGTGGTCTTTATCCATGGGCACATGTTTTACGTGAAGTCAGAATTTATATCCTGTTTTTCATTTGACATTATCTTAACCATTTCCCCACAGTTCTAACGACTCAATGTTAAGTCTGCTGAGTTGCTGCACTGAAATTTGCTAAGCTAGTCTTATGTTGTAGGGTATTGTTTCTGCTTTCTGGAAAACAGGTGGTTGTAGTGGCTGACGAATGTGCTTTAACCCTGTAAGCTTCTTTCTGACTGGCCCTTCCTTCCTCCCTCCCTCCTTCCTTCCAAGTGAGATTGAACACAGGCCTGCTGACCAGATGAAAAGAGTCTGTTGTCGAGACAGCTGAGCCGGGACCTGCAGCCTGCCCCTTACCGAGCACTTCAATTATTGGTCAGCCGGTTTTTACCGAGCCCCTTCCCTGTGCGGTGGAGGAGGCAAACTGGAGTCTCTGACCTGGCTTTGCTTGCAGTTAAGCAGAGAAGACAGTCTATTAAAAATAGTAATCACACTAAAGGGTGGTAGGTGTTATGACAGGGGCAGTACCCGGGGCTGTGGGAGGACCTTGAGTGGAGCTAGCCAGATAAGAGAGTGGAGGGGAGGGTAGCTCTTGCTCTGCCCAAGGAAAGCACATGGGCACAAGTTACCAGAGTGTGATGGAAGGTTGGAGAGGTGTGCAGGGCTGGAGGGGGTGAACCTATTGCTAAGTGTATTGGGGCATCAGTGGTGGGGTTTTTGTGGGTTTTCTTTTGAGGAGAATGTCTGTAGAGGGATGCCTGGGTCCCAGTCAGACATCAGTGATGGTTTTAAGCAAGAGGAGGTCCAAGGCAGATTCTAATAAAGTTTTGAAGAGGGTGAAGATTGGGGCGAAGCAGGAAGACCAGTTACTAAAGCTCCCATGAGAGATAATAGTACCTGAGCCAGTGGGGTGGGGGTAGCATTGTGGGTAGAGAGAATTGGGTGCGTGGTATGTGACTGAGGCAGTAGGCTTGGTGACCGATTGGATTTGGGGCCCATTAGAGGAAAGAGAGATTTCAGAAACAGGCAGATCCCAGGTTCATCTCACCAGTCTTCTTAGAACTGGGGTGATGTTCTAGATCCATCAATTGACGGCCAGTTGTATTGAATCTGACCAAACGCTTTAAGCAAAGCAGGGGCAGCCCTGCAGCAGGAGCCAGGGTCAGAGTCCTCGTGGTCTGTTGGATCCGGCAGCAGGGAGACGTGGCCCCCTCAGTCTCTTGAGGAGAAGGGCCTGTGTTCCTTCAGTCCTGTAGAATCAAGAGTCTGAACTGCAAGGTTTGCAGATTCCTCCTGGTTCTGTTGAGCAATATCCTCAGTGTGGCCTTGCCCTGGGCTGTGCTGGGCACTGTTCATTAACTTTGTTTGCTGTCTGTCGTCTTAAGTTCTTTCCTGAACACCACATCATTCAGTCATGATAAAAACCTGCAAGTTTTTTTTTTTTTTTCTCACCGTAAATCCATCTAGATCTCTGCTTTTTTCCCACCTGGGACACTCCTACAAAAGAGGGATCTAAGCCAAAGGTCACATGGCAAGTTAATAATAAGAACAGTCTCCTTTCATGCAGGGCATTGAGTGCTGGCACTGAGATGAGCATTTTACTTCTGAGTGTTAAATGAGAGACTTCACTGTTCCAGTCAAAGTAGAGAGAGTACAGACAAGGAAGCCGGTTCAGAGAAGCAAAGGGATGTCCTTGGTTGGCCCAAGCATGTGGGCTTTGGAGCTGGCAGACCCGGTTTTGAATCTCGGCCCTATCTGCTACTAGCTGCATATTCTTGGGCAAGTTTCTGAACCTCTCACAGCCTCTAGGTGCTCATCTGCAAAATGGGAAATGCAGAGTTGTCATGAGGATGAAATGAGAAGTGGGGAAAAGTTAGTGTGGCACCTGACTTGAAGAGAGGCTCAGGAAATCCTGGCGGCTGCTGTTGTGAGGGCAGGAGGCCTGTCTCATTCCAAAGTCTGCCCTTGTAACCGTCAGTGGGGTTATCTGGGCCCTGAACAACCCTATTTCCTCATTTGTTTTTTCCAGATCATCAAGTTCTTAAGAACAGTGTATTACGTGCTCGAGCCCTTGTGAGGCAGCTGAATTCCTATTTTCAGAGCTGAGCAACCACATGTGGCTCAGGAAGTGAAACCCTGAGTGCGCTGTTTTAACTGGAGGTTCAGGAAAACAGGAAAAGCCAAGTGTGGGAATCGAGCAAATCCTACGCTCTCCCTTCCAATTTTCAGCCCTCAGATTCCATCACACACTGCCTTGGGGGTTTGGGTGAGGGTGGCTGAGGAGCACTTTCCTCTGAACGTGTTGAACCATCTGACTGAGCAGGACCTGCCCTCACACTTTGTGTCAGAACCTTTGTAGCTTCCACAGCTGCCTCTGTTCAGTCTAGCACGACCTCCAAGCTTCCCTTTTGATGATTCCTCTCCTAAGAGTTGTCCTTCTCTGCTGCCTGTGTCACTGAGACCAAGGACCTAAATAATCTCATTGTTTTGGGATTGGAGGATTGGGAGTGGCCCCCCGGCAGGGTGGGGTTGGATCACTCATGCGTCCCTCCTTTTTTAGGGGAGATCTTCGAGCTGAAGGCAGAGCTCAACAGTGACAAGAAGGAGAAGAAGAAGGAGGCGGTAAAGAAAGTGATTGCGTCCATGACCGTGGGCAAAGATGTCAGGTGTGCAGGCACAGGCCGGGCGGCAGCCGGAGGGGGGGCTTCATAGCTTGGGTCTAATTCAGATCTCTCCTTGAGGGGATCTCTAGGGACCCGTGTCTCCCCTTGTTACAGCTCCCTTCCTGAACCTCCTTTCCAAACAGAAGGGCTTTGTTTACAGAGGGGTCCCGTGCTCAGATGCTGCTGGGGTCAGGCGGTAGTGGGGTAAGTGAAGTAGGCAAGGTCAAAAAGGCAACAGGCAATGAAGTGGCTGTGATGTGAACCCTGTCAGAAACTCCAGAGGATTGCTGCCAGCTGGGGAAAATGAAACCCAGTGTGGGCAGGTCTACTGGCTTTCTAAAAGGACAGGAAATCCGGATTTTTTCTTTTAAATCTCGCTGTTTTCGATCGCTAGATGATGTTAAACAAACACATACACACTGCGGATAAGCTCTGTCCCAGTAACATGCACCTGCAAGTGGGAATTGTTGAATTTGTCGCTGGTTTGCAGCCTCTACTTTGCATGTGGTTGCCAGAGCAGATCATATGTAGTATTGCTGCCTCTTCTTTGCTCCTGCGTTGTCCTTGCATGGAATGTCCCTTTCTTCATTTCCGTTTACCCGCTTGTTTTTCTAACTCTTAAAAACCTGTTCAAGGTCTCCCTGTTGCCTTCCCTCGTCACCGCAGCCCACCGCCCTGAATGTGCAGCTCTTGCTCTGTGTTTTGTCACTAATTCTGTCCTTTTCTTACACGTACTTGTGTTTCCCTGCCCACCACGTCATAAAGGCCCCAAGGACAGGGACTGGATTTTGCAGCAACTTAATGCAGAGCACTTGATAGTACGCAGAACACCTTCAGATGCGTTTACCTAGCTGTTCCTTATAATTCCTGTATTGTAGGTAATGATGTATTCATGGCCAGGGAAACCACATAAAGAAGGGAGTGTGGTGACTTCCTGGCAGTCACGTGGTTAATGACAGAACTAGGACTCATGCCCAGCCCTTCTGAAATCCAAATCCAGGGCGATTCCACCCATACCCTCTCCTCTGTGCCCTCATAGTACCCAGCTCCACGCCTCAGAGGCCTGGAGCAGCACATCTGGGTCCCGTGTCAGGATTGCACCGGTCCAGACTTCTCCACGGATTGCCCTGTCCCGTGGCCTCTTCAGCAAGGGACCTCCTGACAGGGCCGCAGAAGAAACAGTTCTGCAGGGAGACTTGCTGTAGAGAGAGTGGCAAAGGGATCAGGCATCTGCTGGAAAACTGGGCCTCCTTCCAAGTCAGATCCTTTCAGGACAAAGCCACTCTCCTTCAACTAGAACACCACTGTCACCTCCTCACAGAGGAAGCATCTTTGTTCTTCCATCTCAAGTAGACTTGTGCTCATGTGACATGCCTGTCAACTGTCCCTCTCCTCCACCCCCCTCTTGCTTCCTGGTTCTTCGCCTTCCGAGGCGATGCCTCAATTTCAGCACCAACTGGGCTATTTCCTATGGAGGCCCAGGAAGCTCACTTTGACCTCTTAAGTCTCTGTTACCACATTCTCGTGCATTAAGTTAGAAAACTTGAGAGGGGAGGCTATGATTCCAGAGACAGAAAATAGGCTTCTAATTAAGCATATTTCACATCTCTGGGGTGCTGGGTGGCTCAGTCGGTTAAATGTCCAACTCTTGACTTCGGCTCAGGTCATGACCTCACGGTTCTGTTTGTGAGTTGGAGCCCCGCATCTGCTGACAGCACAGAGCCTGGTTGGGATTCTGTCTCCCTCTCTCTCTGCCCCTCCCCTGCTTGCTCTCTCTCTCTCAAAATAAATAAGTTAAAAAAAAACTTTTTTTAGGGATGCCTGGGTGGCTCAGTTGGTTAGCGTCCAACTTCAGGTCATGATCTCATGGTCCATGGGTTCGAGCCCTGCTGACAGCTCAGAGCCTGGAGCCTGCTTCGGATTCTCTCTCTTTCTTTCTCTCTCTCTCTCTCTCTCAAAAATAACTAAACATTAAAAAAAATTAAACATTTTTAAAAAGCATATTTTACATCTCAAAAGGCCTGTGGCTCTGGGACTGTGGGGTACCATGTTGGGAGGGGCTCCCCTCAGATTAATGGCAGTCACGAGCATGAGCTTTAGATCCAGACCTGGCTCCTCAGGCCAGCTGACATTTGTGAGCCTCAGTATTGTCTTCTGTAAAATGAGGTTAAGAGCCTGGCTTCTCGGGGCTGTTAAATGAGACCATGTATATAAAGCCCATTCATGCTGGCTGATTTTTAGTGGGCACCTGAGCTGGCGCTTGTGGTCAAAGCAGCATGGTCCATCCCTGCTTCTAGAACCAACATTCTAATATAAGGGGCCATGTTAAGTATCAGGGAAGGAAAACAGTTGTTTTCAAGTATTCAGTACTCTTGGATGGCAAGGACCAGACACCTAAAGTATATTGTCTTTCATTATCATAAGGGCCCTGTGTAATGGGGTTTTGTTTCACCTTTCCTGCAGGGCAGGTGAGGAAACTCAGACTTGGTGGGAGGCTGAAGGAATTTTCCCAACTTCATACAGCTAGCGTTAGAGCTGGGGTTGAGCCAAGTCTGATGGGCTACAGAGCTTGTATGTGAATGAACCCTGTGAAAAGAACAGAGGACTTTGCTTTTCAAATCAAGTTTTGGGTTCTGTTTCTACCAATACGTGTTCGTGGTAACAGAGCAGAGCTGATGTCCTCCCTTTTACTAGGAAGTCCTGCTATCTTTTTACTTCCCTCCTATCCACTGTCTCTGTGCCCTGTACCTCCCCTTACACACTCCCCATTAGCTGTTTGAAAAATCTTCTTCCTTTCTCCAGCCTTACCCCACACTCACACCATTTTGACTTTCCAGTGCCCTCTTCCCCGATGTGGTGAACTGCATGCAGACAGACAACCTAGAGCTGAAGAAGCTGGTGTACCTGTATTTGATGAACTATGCCAAGAGTCAGCCCGACATGGCCATCATGGCTGTCAACACCTTTGTGAAGGTGAGTGGGAGCTTGGTGGGAGGAAGAGCAGAGGGCCTGGGTGCTCAGTGGTCCATCTCCCTTTTGTCTCTTGGGTTAGGACACTATGGCCCTGAGCAAAAACACTCAGGCTCTTTTCTAGTCCCTCCAACTCCTAGCCTGAGGGCTGCCTAGTCCTCCAGCAGAGGGCTCCCACTCTCTCAGAAAATCAGTTGCTACAGACCCTGCTAACTCATTCCGTGTGAGGTGACCTAAAGCCTGTTGACTTCCATGTCTCCCTGAGATGCACCGTTGCCCTACATCCTTTGCCAGGGCAGGATTCAGCAAGCATCTGAGAGCTGTGTTCCCCTTCTAGACTTTGCCCTTTTCTGTGTCTTCCATCCTCCAGATTAAGGAGCAAACGAGAACTTGAAGTGTCAGTGCTGTGTACCTTTAGGACCTTCCTAGCTCCCTTCGCCCTGTCAGTGCTCAGATTCAGACACGTGAGGGGTTCTGTGGGGTATGGTGCCAGATGGATGTGGGTTTGAATCACGGCTCGCCCCTGTGACTGGGCGAGCTCCCAGTCTTCCTGGGAGCCTCAGCTGCTCCACCTGTAAAATAGGAACAGTATTGTGTGTCTGCTGTGAGAATCAGAGACAACATTGCACAGAGCCCCAACACAGTATCTGACAAATGCTGGATGTCCCCACATGGCACTTACTTCTGGTGCTGTTGGCCACAGTTGGTGGGAGATCCCACAGCAGCACCTGATGTTGCTCAGTCTGCCCCTGCTCCCCTGGCCAATGGCTGATTCTCCTCAGGACTGTGAGGATCCCAATCCCTTAATCCGAGCCCTGGCCGTGCGGACCATGGGTTGTATCCGCGTTGACAAGATCACAGAGTACCTGTGTGAGCCACTCCGGAAGTGCCTGAAGGATGAGGACCCATACGTGCGAAAAACGGCGGCTGTGTGTGTAGCCAAGCTCCACGACATCAACGCCCAGCTGGTAGAGGACCAGGGCTTCCTGGACACCCTTAAAGACCTCATCTCTGACTCTAACCCCATGGTAAGCCGTTGCCATCCACCATGCCAGTTCCATTACCTACTGGGTTGCTTGACCCTCTGCCAGGTGCTCCCTGGGTCCTGGAAGTCAGAGCCTTGCTGGGTAGGCTAATTGTTCTCCTCCCTGCAGTGGTTTGGGAACCATCTTTGGAGTGAGCTAGACCTGAGTTGCCTTCTCTGTGGCCTTTCTGACATGAGCTATTGTGACCTTGGGCGGGCCGCCTAACCTTCCAGAGCCCTCTTTTTTTCGCCAGTAAGATGGATCTAATTCTCCGTGGCCGGCAGGAGTGCTGTGAGGCTTAACCTGTGAAGGTAATGTGCCTGGCACGGCCCGACACACAGTGGGCATGCAACCAAGACTAGTGCCCTCCTTCCCCTTCCAGTCACTGTCACTGTCACTGTCTTACCGACACCATCGGTGAGCTCTGAATGTGAAGTACTTTTCCTTTTCCCCACATCTTTGCAGGTTTGCAAAGGGTCACTCTTAAAGTAGCATAGCCTGGAGGACAGGGCACCAGGGTATGGCTGGGAAGGAGCTCCTCCTCACACATAGGATGGCAGCAGTTTGGAAGGCAGTTTGGCAGGCACTGTTTAAAGTGAAATGCACAGAGGTGCCTGGCTGGCTCAGTGGGAGGAGCGTATGACTTTTTTTTTTTTTTTTTAATGTTTGTTTATTTTTGAGAGAGAGAGAGAGTGTGAGTGGGTGAGGGGCAGAGAGAGAAGGAGACACAGAATTTGAAGCAGACTCCAGGCTCTGAGCTGTCAGCACAGAGCCTAACACAGGTCTCAAACTCATAGACCACGAGATCATGACCTGAGCTAAAGTTGGATGCTTAACCGACTGAGCCACCCAGGCGCCCCTAATGTTTATTTATTTTTGAAAGAGAGACAGAGACAGAGTGTGAGCAGGGGAGGGGCAGAAAGAGGGAGACACAGAATCTGAAGCAGGCTCCAGGCTCTGAGCTGTCAGCACAGAGCCCAACTCAGGGCTTGATCTCACAGACCACGAGATCATGACCTGAGATGAAGTCAGACGCTTAACCAACTGAGCCACCCAGGTGCCCCAGGGAGCAAGCGACTCTTGATCTCAGGGTTGTGAGTTTGAGCTCCATGTTGGGTGTAGAGATTACTTAAATAAACAAAACTTTAAAAAAAAGTGAAATGCATAAACCCCTCAGCTCAGCCATCCCGCTCTGTCCTACAAAAACACTGATCACACGTGGGTGCTGAGTGGCCAGTACAGGATTGGCCAGTAGAGCACCATTTGTACAGGGAAGAGTTCAAAACCCTGCAGAACACACATAAAAACAGCTACTCTGGTGGAAATGGGTTGAGAGCCCAGTGCTTCACCTGGCAGCCTCCCTGGACTCCAGCCCCCCCATCTGTTACCAGCAGACCTAAGGGGCTCTGTGGAATCTTCTAGCTCCGAGAAGCACCCTCAACAGCCCCTGAATTGATTTGCTATAGGTGGTGGACAGGGGCCGTGTGTTAGGTGGCTAGGAATGTTTTCTGTTGCCAGGCATTTGGAGCCGGATCTTTCCTTTGTTTCTTTTGTTTTGCCTCTTTTTTTTTTTTTCACTGGTTGGGAGCACTTATGTTTGTTCTGGTTTACAGGGGAGTCAGTAGGGTGAGTGCTTGGAGGGGGTCTCAGTGCTGCAGACCCTGCCCATCGGGTCCTGTTCCTTTCAGGATATTCAACCTCTGACCGGCCAGCATGATTAGCCCCAATGCCCTGTGGCCCGAGCAGCGCCCCCAGCCTCTGCCCCTTCCACCCTCTCAACCAGGTGGTGGCAAACGCAGTGGCTGCCCTGTCAGAGATTGCCGAGTCTCACCCCAGCAGCAACCTGCTTGACCTGAACCCGCAGTCCATTAATAAGCTACTGACAGCCCTGAATGAGTGCACCGAGTGGGGCCAGATCTTCATCCTGGACTGCCTGGCCAACTATACGCCCAAAGATGACCGAGAGGCCCAGAGGTGAGCAGGCTGCCCCTTGCTTGCCAGCCCAGCGGGACCTGGTCCTTGCAGGGCTCCAACCATGAGCTGGGCCTCAGATCTCTACTGGGCCCTTTGCCAGGGCTTTGCCCCACAGACCATCCTCAGACACATCTCAAGGGAGGCCAGAGCCAGGCAGTCAGCTCCCTGCTCAGCATGGTACAGACAGAACAGAAGCCAGTGCCTGATCTGGTTGCTGACAGAGACCCCGGTCACCTTGGGCTGAGTAAAGGAGGTGGATAGTACTAGAGTCTTCATTTACTGGATTCTTTCTGGGTGGTTGGGGCTCTGCTGAGCGCTTCCTATGCATTAGATGATCCTTAACGCACCTCTGTGGAAGCTGCCCCATCATTGTCCACATTTTACAGGTAAGGAAACACCGGCTTAGAAGGTGGAAGAAGTCATGCAGGTCACTCGCCTGGGTCACCCCTCACTTTTGGTCCTACCCGACATGATACCTTGCCCCTTTTGAATGCCCTTGTCGCGAGGGAAGGGAGGGACTTGACAGTTACCCAGTATTTATTAACTACCATGCACCATGCTTGGTGCTTTATGTGGTTTATCTCAAGTAAGCCCTCAGCAACCCTGTGAAGTTGGCATCCTCACCTCCGTTTTCTAGATGAGGGAACTGAGACTCTGAGTGGTTTTAACCTGTTGGGGTCAGTTAGCAAGCACCAGAAGCAGGATCTCGATCTTCCTACAGAAAACATACTCCCTCAATAACTAAAAACAGGGTGTCTCCCTTGTCTGTCTCTCCTGTTTGTCCCTCTCCTTGGAATGGACCCCAGCATCTGTGAGCGGGTCACCCCCAGGCTCTCCCACGCCAACTCTGCTGTGGTGCTGTCTGCTGTGAAGGTGCTGATGAAGTTCATGGAGATGTTGTCCAAGGACCTGGACTACTATGGCACACTGCTCAAGAAGCTGGCCCCACCCCTGGTCACGCTGCTGTCGGCCGAGCCTGAGCTGCAGTACGTGGCCCTGCGCAACATCAACCTCATCGTACAGAAAAGGTACCTGGGCTGCCGCAAACGTGCAGCGTGTACTCAGGGTCGGGGGGCATCTCCTGACGGGATCAGGACCAAAGGGAAGCTGACCTGTCACCGTGCAGGAAGCCTTAATAGCTTAACCCAGAGTCTTAGCCACAGGCAGCTTTGTTCCCCAAGGGATATTTAGAAATGTCTGGAGACATTTTTGGTTGTCACACTTTGGGAGGTACTACTGACACCTGGAGGCCCCAGGTGGATGGAGGCCAAGGATGCTGCTCAGTGTCGTAGAGTGCACAGGACAGCCTCCACCCCCAGAGAACTCTCCATCCCAAAATGTCAGTAGTGCTGAGGGTGAGAAACCCTGGCTTCACCTAATCAGGTAGCAGGTGAGGTAAAGAGCAGCACGGAGCTTCTTAACCATACACAAGGGATAGCTCCATAGTCCACAGGACTGAAACAGGGTGTAAGATTCTGTGTGGGGTGTGTGTGTGTGTGTGTGTGTGTGTGTGTGTGTGTGTGTGTGTGTGTGTGTTTTCCCTGGGGACAGAGTCTATAGTTTTAGTCAAATTCTCTGAGTCTCCAATAGGCATCCCTGGGCAGAAAAAATCTGAGGTTGGAGGGCTCCAAAGTGGTGAAGTGCTATGGACTTTGCATCAGACTGGGGGCTGAGCAGGAGGGTGCGAAAGTCACTCAGAAGACTATTTCTGTTCACCCCATAGGAACGATCACAGCTGTAAGCCACTGCTTCTAAAGGAAAGTGCCTGATACCCAGGGTGGGTGGAGCTGAAAAACAACTAGTGCGGTCTGAGGGGCTCAGAACAGGAGGGGTTCTCTGGAACAATCCAGAGAACAGAGTGAGGCTGGTCTCTGGAGTTCTCCCAGCCTTTTTAGTCAAATGGCTCTCTCAGCAACTAATTCATGAGCGTCCGTGCGTTCCAGCGGCCCCCTTGCTGGAAGCAGAGCTATGTGGAGAACAAGGGCCTCTTGTAGACATTTTTTCTTGGAAGATAGCACATCTCCCTGTCCTTGAAGCAACATTCTGGTTCTTAGGACACTCTTGGGGGCCTAGAGATAGCAGTGGAATCGTGACAGTTGTGAAGGTTTGGGAGGTAAATTTGGGAACACTTTAAGAGTGCCTACACAGAGCCCTAAGACTGGGGATTCATTTGTAGTTGTGGTGTGGGATTTAGTGAGGTGTAGCGACCTGTACACCCCGATCAGCATGAAGGGCTCCCTGTGCTATATTTAACATGGCAAATCTCTTAAGAAGTTGACTGTGTTGCCCAGGCACCGCCTGGCCCAGTCCCAACATGGTTGGGCGGCTTTCGCCAAGTCCTGATTGCAGAAATCATGTCTTCCTGTCCCCCAGCTTAGGATCCTGTCTCCCCCGCTAGGCATGACAAAGCCTCCTTACTTTGCCAGCACCTCCCTGCAGTTGTACAGCAGCACTGAGTACTACCTGGGTAGGGTCCCTCCTTCCTGTCTGCTGTGTCTTCTCTCCTGCTTTTTTCTTCCTTCCTTCTGTTCTGGAAAGGGCATAAGAGTGGGGGGTAGTGACTCTCGCTTCTGCCCTTACTAGCACTAGGTGTGTGACCTGGTGCAAGCCCCTCCACCTTTCAGGTTTCCTCATCTAAGAAAAACGAGGTGTGTGGTACCAGTTGAGGGAGGGGCAGTGACACTGGTGACAGCTCCTGCATAGCAAGTGCCTTCTTGGAGGCAGGTGTCGATCATGCTGGATGCTTCCCATCTACCTCTCACCCTGTAGGTGTCTTTCGGGGCCCCCAGGACCGACCTCATGTTCAGAGATTCACTAGAAGGACTCACGGGAGTCAACATATAGTTGTTTCCATGGCTCAGATTTAGTGTGGACATAGGAAGGATACACAGGTGGAGTCTGGAGGAATCCATGTACAGGGAGGGCATCACACACAGCACACTCTTCCCCCAGCAACAAAAAATGCAGCAACATGTGTGTAATTTTTTCTGCCCAGGGATGCCTATTGGAGACTCAGCGCCCTAGGTTTTTACTGGGGCTGTTCACATACGCACCTAGCAAAATTTCAGACTCCCAGAGGGAAGGCAGATATTCAGCATAAATCGTATTATTTATACAAACAGTCTAGGCACAATTAGCCACCTTTATCATTTAAGGAACAATGAGAACACTCCCGAAAAATGAGCTCCCAGATGCCAGGCCTTTCTAGGACTAGAGACTGAGGCCTGCAATGGTAACGCTTCCTGTATGGTGTCATTTTGATTTCATGAGTGAGAAAACAGAGGCCTGAGGTCACAAGCTGGGATTGGCACAAGGTCTGATTGCCACGCCCGTCTCCTGGTGCCTGCTACCTCTCAAATATGAACTGTCTCTTGCTCATATTCCCTCTTCCCTTCCTGGGATATGGTTGGTCATACAATGGCCAGTCAGAACCTTGCTCAGGATCAGTCAATGGATCCTTGCCCAGGAACCTGCAGCCACAACAGTTCAGATGTCAGGGTCTGCCTCACACCCCAGAAATGCCCCAGTAAACATGGAAGGGGTTTTCTCATAGGGCTTATGCCCTGCTTTCTGCTCTTCGGGCAATCCTGTCTTGCCACCAGGCCTGAGATCCTGAAGCATGAAATGAAGGTCTTCTTTGTGAAGTACAATGACCCCATCTACGTGAAGCTGGAGAAGCTGGACATCATGATCCGTCTGGCCTCCCAGGCCAACATCGCCCAGGTCAGCAGAGGGCTGCAGCCAGGGACGTGAGCTTTGGTATTGGACAGCAGCCCCACCACCAAGCTGTGGTCTCGAGGCAGGCTGCCTTGTCTCGCCATTAACAGTTCATCTCATGAAGAGTGCTTAGCGCAGGGCTCCAGAGGCAAGCACTCAGCAACTCTTAACTGACATTTTTATGATTAAGGCATTTGTTCTCCCTATTACTTATCTATCCATAGAAAAGTGGTAGTTAGGTGGCCATGTTAGCTAGATCAGCCTAAACAAGGGTTGTCCAGTCCTGCCAATTAGTTCTTCCCTGCTTTCCTCTTGGGCCACCTGACAGCTCTCTCCTTCCCTTGACCCTTCCACCTCAAGCAGGACGCAGAATCTCATCCTTCTGGGGGTCTGCATACACTTTGTCCAGGGGTGTTGGTTGCCCTGCCAGATCCCCCCTCCCAACCCCACCTTCTCTGTTTCGGCCACAGGTTCTGGCAGAGCTGAAAGAATATGCAACAGAGGTGGATGTGGACTTTGTACGGAAGGCTGTGCGAGCCATCGGCCGCTGTGCGATCAAGGTGGAGGTGAGGCTCTGGGACTCTGTCCTCTGGTCGGGGAGAGGGAAGAGAAGGAAGCTGAAACCAGGAAACCTGTCTGATTGTAGCAGAATCTGTCAGCTGCTCATGGTCCAGGAAGGCCTGAGGGTCACCTGGAGGCCCCAAGGCACACATTGTGCAGATCTGATTAGGCTCCTCTCTCTGTAATCGCCGTTAAGTCTTCAGGTTGTTGCAGATGAAACAAACCCATCTGTAACCATGGGTTCTGCAGCATTAGCTAAGGTGGTGGGACAGCCCCAGCCAGTGGTGGCCCCGGTAGACTTAGCTTTCACTCCATGGAGTTTTGGGGCAGGGGCTCTGCCTGCTGTACGTTTTAGCAATAATCATGATTTGACTGTGCAGACGTCCTTTTCTCCAAGCTCCCAAGGGCTGTCCAGACCCCTGTGTCCTGGTGTTTCATCCCTCCCATTCTCTGCCTATGGCATTGTTCCTTGACCAATGAGGTGACTCTCCTTAAATTAGTCCACCGGGAACTGGGAGATCCTGGGACAGCTGATCACCTCAGCCCAGCCCCTTGAGGCATTTTCTGTTGGTGCTTATGGGGAGAATCTGAGAGTCTCTCCCACAAGGGCACTAGTGCAGTATGTTGGCATAAGGGGTGGGGGTAGGGTTCAAGTAGAGACTTTCTGGTTTTGATCATAGGAACCCATTTTGGGAAACAAGTAGAAGAGAGGTGGTATCAGGCTAGAGCATAGTCACTCTGCCCTCAAGGCTTCGCCTGAAGGCACTGCAAATATCCTCCCCACTCAGGAGCTCACTGACCTTCTCAGTCTAATTGTATCTCTCTGTGTCCCTGCCATCCTCGGGCTGTCATTTTGTACTCATTCTCCCACTTGTTATCTGGGGAGCGTGTTCTCCTGTTTTCCCACTGTGGCAAGGAAGGGGGCAAGGCATGACTGAGCCCTTGGCCAAGGCATGGTCATCAGAGGTTCTGTTGGAAGTGGGTGCAAGGGACTTGCCCACATTCCTCTTCCCGCAGCAATCTGCAGAGCGCTGTGTAAGCACGCTGCTGGATCTCATCCAGACCAAGGTCAACTACGTTGTCCAGGAAGCCATCGTGGTCATCAAGGACATCTTCCGCAAATACCCCAACAAGTATGTGCCCACCCCTCCCAGTGTGAGAGTGATGTGGCTTCTGGTGGGGACAGGGGTGGTGGGGAGGAAAAGCAAGAAGGAGCCTCTCCCCTCTTCCTTATTGCTCTGCCATAAATGGCATTCTCGAAAGAAACCCATTGTTTTTTTCTTACTTCTGAGCTGCTTCTCCTCTGCTCCCCACACCAAAATAAGCACTAGAATGTAACAGATAAACTCAAATCCCATTACTCACCACTCTCTCAGAGTCTTGCGGCGTAGCTTCCTGTCTCTCTTGGCCCCTGCTGGGCCTCCCCTGGGTTGCCCGGGCTCTTTCATTGCTCATATGCCGGCTGTGTGCCCATCTTTTAGGTACGAGAGTGTGATCGCCACGCTATGTGAGAACCTGGACTCTCTGGATGAGCCTGAGGCCCGGGCTGCCATGATTTGGATTGTAGGCGAGTACGCTGAGCGAATTGACAATGCCGATGAACTGCTAGAGAGCTTCCTTGAGGGTTTCCATGATGAGAGCACCCAGGTGAGCTGTCCAGTGGGGTGACTTGGGGCAGGATGTGGGTCATGACTGGTGGCTTGGCACCACTACAGTCTATCCTGCCCCGAAACCGTCCCCTCAGCCAGGAGGCCTCAGGGCCCTGCCCTTCATAATACAGCATTGACAGGGTGGACAGGTAAGTGATGTAGCGCTGACAGGTGTGGCCCCTTTTCCTCTCACACTGCACTACCTAAGGGGATATTGTGAGGACGGTGTGTGATGGTGTGCGCTGAAGGCAGGCAGAAGTTTCTGGGTTTAATTTCATATTTATCTTTGGATAGGTAATACTTTGACTTGATTCAAAATTGAGAAAATAAGAACAGATATATAGTGATTAAGTCTTCCTACCACTTTCCTGACAACCCAGTTCTTTTTTTTAATCATTTTTTTTTTAAGTTTATTTATTTATTATGGAAAGAGTGAGAGAGCACAAGCTGGGGAGAGGCAGAGAGAGACAGAGACACAGAATCCAAAGCAGGCTCCAGGCTCTGAGCTGTTGGCACACAGCCTGACGTGGGGCTGGAACCCACAGACCGAGATCATGACCTGAGCCAAAGTCAGACACTTAACTGAGCCACCCAGGCACCCCAACGACCCAGTTCTCCTCACAGAAGTCATTGGTGTCATTTATTGGTTTCTTGAGGATACTTCCAGAGATAGTATAGGAATACACACCTCTACATACAAGTAAACATATACAGACGTAGTTGGTTCTTACTGTTCATGGTACTTACATTCTATAAAGTCACTGCAAACACTGAATTAACGAGTGCTGAACCCATTGTTTCTAAGAGAAGTATAGAGCTGAGTTCCTACAAGCCTCTGATTACAACAGTTTCGTCGGTCAATAAAGTAATCTTGTTTTTTGTGTTTCTGTTTAGGGACATTTTAATATGTATTATTGATTCATTCACATTGAACTTATGACCACCATTACTATAACTCACACCTGCATGAAGCTTAAGTAACATATATATTTTCTCCATAAGGCACATCACAGCCTCCTTGCGCTTGGGAACACTAGACAGCAGCACTTCAGCATTACACTTGGGGACCATTTTGGGGTTTTTTTTGTTGTTTTTTTTTTTTTAATTTTTTTTTTTTTAACATTTATTTATTTTTGAGACAGAGAGAGACAGAGCATGAACGGGGAAGGGGCAGAGAGAGAGGGAGACACAGAATCGGAAGCAGGCTCCAGGCTCTGAGCCATCAGCCCAGAGCCCAATGCAGGGCTCGAACTCACGGACCGTGAGATTGTGACCTGAGCCAAAGTCGGATGCTCAACCGACTGAGCCACCCAGGCGCCCCTTGGAGAGCATTTTGAAACAGTGAAAGCACCAACAAAAAAACAAAATGTGAAAGATATGGTACTAAATAGATTGTGAAAAGGCCACTTATTTATGGTAGGAGAGCTGAAACAACAAGGCAGAGCATCACCTTCTTGGACCTCAGCTGCGAGTGTGTAACACCTCAGGCAACTTGAACTTTTCACTGCCCTGCACTTTGCTGTGCAAGATCGCGAAAGCCCCCAGACATTGATTTTGCGGTTACAAGTACATTTTAGAAAATAGGCAAATTCGAAATATGGATTCTGTGTATAAATACTAAGGCTCAACCATGTATATGTTGCCTCTCATTTATTTTTAGACACTATCATGGGGTGCCTGACCAGCTCTATTGGTAGAACATGCGACTCTTGATCTTGGAGTTGTGAGTTCGAGCCCAATGTTGGGTGTAGAAATTACTTAAAAATAAACACTACTGGGGACGCCTGGGTGGCTCAGTCAGCTAAGTATCTGACTTGGTTTTGGCTCAGGTCATGATCTCACAGTTTGTGGGTTCGAGCCCCACATCGGGCCCTGCTTGGGATTCTCTCTCTTTCTTTCTCTGCTCTTCCCACATGCTCTTTCCCTCTCTCTCTCTTTCTCAAAATACATATATAATCTTTCAAAATAAATAAATAAGGGACACCTATGTGGCTCAGTTGGTTAAGCATCCGACTTCAGCTCAGGTCATGATCTCACTGTTTGTGAGTTTGAGCCCTGGGTCAGGCTCTATGCTGACAGCTCAGGGCCTGGAGCCTGCTTTGGATTCTGTGTCTCCCTCTCTCTCTGCCCCTCCCCCACTCGTGCTCTGTCTCTCTCTCTCTCTCTCTCTCTGTCTCTCAAAAAAATAAAATAAAACATTAAAAATAATCAAAGTAAATAAATAAATGCTACTGATAGCACACTATACCCTGTCAAATTGTATAACACCTTGACTTTTTCCCTTAAAAATACATCTGAAGGCCCTGCTGTTACTAATGTATGGGACTCTGCAGCTGCATAGTGCCATGTTTATTTAACCAGCCTCCCCTGATAGATACGAAGGTGTCAGTCTTCTACTCTTGTAACCAATACTGCTGTGAATAACCTGGGTGGGGCACATATGCAAGTCTAGCTGGGGGATAATCCTTAGATAATTTCTTTTTTTTTTTTTTCTTTTTTTTAATGTTTGCTTATTTTTGAGAGAGAGAGTGTGTGTGAGCAGCAGAGGGGCAGAGAGAGAGGGAGACATAGAATCCGAAGCGGGATCCAGGCTCTGAGCTGTCAGCACAGGGTCCAACGCGGGGCTCGAACCCACAAGCTGTGAGATTGGACGCTTAACTGACTGAGCCACCCAGGCACCCCCTTAGATAAATTCTTTCTAGTAAATGGGCCCGTGCGTTGATGATGGGAGTAGTTGTTCCACATTTCCCTCAGTGTAGAGGGTTTACCTTCCGATCTCAGAGGTGGCATTCACCTTACCTCCTTGCCAACCTAGTACATCCTCAAACAATTTTTGCCAATCTGATAAACAACAAAGTGTACCTTGGTTGGTTTTGTTTGCATTTCTGTTCTGAGTGAGGTTGAGCATCTTTTCATATTGTATTCCATTTTCTGTGAACCAGGCACTGTCTGCTCACACAAGGGGGCTTCTAAAACGTGTTTGGAAGCACAGAAATCTTTGCTCTCCAGCTAGGGAGTGTAACCTGTTGGGTCAGAGCATGAGCCTTGGGATAGGAGACCCCAGAGTCCAAACCCCTCTTCTGCCCTTTCCTGGCTTGGTGGCTTTCCACTAATTTTCTGCTTCTCTGAGCCTCAGTTTCCTCATTTGTAAGATGAGGGGTGTAAGACTTTTCCTCATCCTGTTGCTCTGAAAGTTAAATGGGATGCTTTGTGTAATGTCCCTAACATGTGCCCAGCCCATGATAAGCACTCACGAATGGTAGTATTGGTGTTGGTCAGAATTGGTTGAAAATTGGTCCAGGCAACAAAGAGGGCACCTACTGGTTCTTGTAGCTGATAAGTTCTGGGAGTGTGCTCTCTTCCAGCATGCTTGGGTGAGGGTGCCCAGATGGTGGCATCAGGACTGTCTCTGTCTCCTTGGGGTGGCTTCTCCCTTAGGAAGGCTCCCACGGGTGGAGCCTGCGTGAGGTCAGTTGTTCTAGGCTGTGTCCTTACAGCTTAGCAACTCCCCTAACTCCCTTCCCCTTGGTAGTTCCAGCAACAGTCCAGGCCCGTTTGCATTCTCCTAAGCCAGTCGCCATGAATCCAAGTGACTATGTCTGTCGGACGTTTGTCCCAGTCTCTGTGGATCGGACAGGGCAAGAGAAGAGAGTGATTTTCTGAAGGAAAGCCAGCATTTTTGGTGCCAGAAGACAGACTAGATGCTGGGTGGGCAAAAACAACAGATGTCCATCATGAAATAATAGTACTAACTCCTACCATCACCCACTCCCACTGCCACCTGCCAAGTCGGCTGCCAGCCTGCCCCGGGCTTGCTTTCACTTTCACACCCACCTCCTCATTCGCTTGTCTCTAAGAGAAGCAGAGCGTCGTTTGGGATTGCTTGTGCCCCTGAGTCCTGCCTGGGATTACTGCAGAGAATGCCCTCTGGGGGGTGTTTCTGCCCATATAGTAGAGTAAATCTTTTGTAGCCACTTCCCCCTTGGCAAAGCCTGCTGAAGAGCCCAGGATGAGAGAAGTCGGACAAGGGAAAGCTGAGCAGGAGCCTGCCTTGAGTAAATCCAGGCTCCTCCCCCATTGGGTGACCTGGAGCAAGTTAAACTTGCCAAGCCTGTTTCTTTGTCTCCAGCATGAGGTTGCTGCAAAGCTTATTGGATGACGTGTGTAAACTGGCCTCTCCAGTGCTCGGCAAACATTAGCTGGGTGATGGTGATGGTGGTTTTAATTAAGTGGCCAGCTCCCTTTGCCTTCTGGGTTCACGGCACCATTCAAAGCTTTTGTAAGAATACTTGTTCAGTGCTTTGCAGCTTGGAAACTTACTTTAGATTATCTCTTTGAGCTCCCTTCTCCTGGGCTCCTAGGCCTCTCCACCCATAGACCTGGAGCTCAGAAAGTCTTGGCTGAGGTGGTATATCAGTCCAGCCTGTGCCTCGCCCCTGTCTGGATGGCAGGGTCGGGGGCATCATTGCAGGAGGGTTGCCGTGAACATGCATGCTAACACGAGTGTGTTGTGTGTTGGTGAGGGGTGGGAGGAGTTGGGCTAGTGGTCAGAGTTCCCAGGCAGCGTAGCCAACCCAATGAGTGATTGGGTGATGAATGATTCCAGGCAGCCAGCTGACCTGGGTTGAGAACTTGGTAAAGAATCCCTGTGTGCTGGGGCATCTGGGTGGCTCAGTCGGTTAAGCATCCAACTTCGGCTCGGGTCATGATCTCGTGGTTCATGAGTTTGAATCCCCATCGGGCTCTGTGCTGACAGCTCGGAGCCTGGACCCCGCTTCAGATTCTGCGTCTCCCTCTCTCTGCTCCTCTCCCACTTATACTCTGTCTTTCTTTCTCTCCCTCCCTCCCCCCCCCTCTCTCTCTGTCCCAAAAATAAATAAACATTAAAAATTAAAAGAAAAAAATCCCTGCGTGCTGGCTGTAGTGATACTGATGACCACAGTGAGAGCTACTGTATATTGAGAGAATCCATGATAGGTTCTTTACATTCCTTCCTTCCTTCCTTCCTTCCTTCCTTCCTTTTTCTTTCTCTCTCTCTCTCTTTTTCTTTCTTTCTTTCTTTCTTTCTTTCTTTCATGTTTGTTTGTTTATTTTGAGAGAGAGAGAGAGACAGTATGAGCTGGGGAGGAGAGGCAGAGAGAGGGGGAGAGAGAGAATCCCAAACAGGCTCTGCACTGTCAGCACTGAGCCCGATACGAGGCCCGGTCTCATGTACTGTGGGATCATGACCTGAGCTGAAATCTAGAGTCGGATGCTTAAGCGACTGAGCCGCCCAGGCACCCTGGTTCTTTACATTTCTTGTCTCATTGACTCTTCCATTAACCCTGTGAGGTATTTAAATCCACATTATTAATAAGGAAGCAGACTCAGAAGTTACATGACTTGTCCAGAGTCACGTTCAAATGAGGTATGATGTAACTCTAACTTCAAAGTCCACTGTCATAAATTGCCATTTTCAGAGCTCATAGAACCCCTTGAAGCAAAACACCCCTCTCCCCACCAACTGAGGATAAATGGTTTCCCCTGGACTACCTGGCCAGGGACTGTAGCCAAGTCCTGGAAGCCAGTTCCTTGGGCTGCTTCCTACCTGGGCAACAGCCAGCCCACTGCCCCTCTGCTGTTGGCCCATGTGTAACCAAATCGCAAGAACTCTGGATTGCTTGATCCCAGAAATGGACTATATCCCCTCTATCCTGCCTCCTGCTGTCAGCCTGCCCTGTGTACCAGGATTTCTATGAGTGCCCTCCTGCCGGCCTGACCCGGGAGGTGCTGTCAGCCCTGTTGCCGCCCTCCTGCCACAGGTCTGCCCCTGGCACCGCCCTGGCTTGGGAACCTCAGGCTGTCCTCTTGTCTCGTGACTGGCAAAAAGGAGATGTGGCTAAGGAAGGACTATGTGCAGAGAATTGTTCTTTCAGAGATGTTTTTTGAGTTAGCAGGTTTTTCTCAAGTGCCTCCTGTGCACTGGGCACTAGATAGAATAGTGACCAGGAATAGAATGTGACAGACATGATCTCTGCCCTCAAAGGGCTGTCTCCACAGCACAGACAGCCTGGTGGCTGGGCAGCATTTCTAATTCTGTGGGGCAATGCCCATGAGGGGGCGCAGGCAGCTGCAGAAGCCTGGGGGTGCTGGGGTCAGCATGAGCTCCGAGGGGTAAGAAGATAGTGGCCAGGGTAAGGGCAGCAGGGGGCATGATCAGGTGAAGGCAGCAGCTCGGTAAGAAAGGGGTGCCAAGAGAGGGCTGGGCAAGAGTGGTTCCCACCTTCTGGTAGAAGCCCAGCTCCTCAGTGACAGGCTGGCTCTGTGGGCCCTGCTGGCCCTGTCCCCAGGGCCTCCCTGGCACCGTCTCTGCTTATTGACAGGTGGCCCCTTTAAGAAGTACACCAGCTACACACATTGCCCTTTTAAGCTGCGAGCTCTTTTAATGCACTGGAGGCGGAGAGCCCTGACAGGCTGCTGGGACCCTGGGGTGGAATGTCCAAATAGTAGTGGCCCTCTGCTGCCTGGGTGGTAACGCCAAGGTTTAGGCTACTTGGCGCTACCAGCAGCCCCCTGGCCTTAGTCCGTTTTCTGTGGCCACCTCCAAACTTGGGGTAGCTGCTCTTGGCTTTCGGGACCTTTGAAAAATACCCTTTTCTCTCTTTGAGGGCCCGATTTGGTTTCCTTCTGTCCCCCACATGAAGCCCTTGCTACTTCCTCCTTGTTACCTCTCTGTCTTCCTGCAGGTCCAGCTGCAGCTACTGACAGCCATTGTGAAACTCTTTCTGAAGAAGCCAACAGAGACCCAGGAGCTGGTGCAGCAGGTCCTCAGCTTGGCCACTCAGGTCCGTGCCTCAGCCTCCCTGCTGCGCCCATTGCAGGTCTCACTCTGCAGGGGGTGCTCCGGTCCCAGGAGCCAGACCTTCGACCCAAGGTCCTGCTCCTAAGACTGGTACCACTGGGGGGTTTGGCCCCAGAGTAATCCAGGATCCCTATGCAGGGAGCTCAGTCACAAAGAAATCAAGATGGAGTGGGGTCAGGTAGTAAAGTTGAGCCAGACTGTAAACTAAAGAGGAGAGGGAGGTCCAGGAGAGCCAGATGGTTTGTAGGAGGACGGGGAGGGAAGATTTTGAAGGGGAGGGTGGAGAGTGGGGACAGGAGTGGGAATGGCATATTTAATCCTGGGCTAGAGTAGGACACCAAGGGGCCAGTCCCTGTTTAGGGACAGGTTCATGGGACTGCTCAGGATCACTGTCGGCAGCCAGCACTGTGACCATGTCTGGATCATGGGCTTTGGGGAGGGTTTTCCCCCTTTCCCTCAGATGGTAGCTCTGCTCTGAGTTTAATAGGTTTCTCATCACCCCCCTCACCCCCATCCCAGGACTCTGATAACCCGGATTTGCGGGACCGTGGCTACATCTACTGGCGTCTGCTTTCCACGGACCCAGTGGCTGCCAAGGAAGTGGTTTTGGCTGAGAAGCCACTCATCTCCGAAGAGACGGACCTCATTGAGCCCACACTGCTGGATGAGCTCATCTGCTACATTGGCACACTGGCCTCCGTCTACCACAAGCCTCCCAGTGCCTTTGTGGAGGGGGGCCGGGGCGTTGTGCACAAGAGCCTGCCACCTCGCACCGCCTCGTGAGTGACGTGGGCCAGGCTCCAGGCTGAGCCTCCTTACCTAGTTTTCCGAGTCATTAGCACAGGCACTCGGGCTTGATGTAGTAACCCCCTGGCAAGACCTGAGTCTGAGGAACATTCTAATCCTAGTGACTTTTTAATGAAAAAAAGTCCATACCAGGTGTGGACTAAGTTACCTCATTTGACCGTTACAGTAGCTCTAAGACGTAACCCCATTTAACAGACGAGGACAATAGGCACAGAGAGCTTGAGGGCCTGTGCAGCATCCCACAGCCAGCACAGCTAGGCTCAGACCCAATTCTAATTCCAGAGCCCTGTTCTTCTCACCCTCCTCTGCCACCCCCTGGTGGTTGGTTTGGCCTGGGTGCCCAGGCTTCCAGGGCCAGCATCCAGTCTTTAAAGTGTGCTGAGTGGTGGAAGTACAGAGGGCCCCTCCCTTCGCTCACCCCCAGGAAGCTGGATCTCTTGGAGAGCCAAAAAGCTGGATCGGGCGTGGGAAGGGGGAAGAGGAGGGGGCACGTAGACAGCGCTCCTGGGACTGTGAGGAGACGGGTGCCCGTCCTAGGGGAGGATCCCGGAGCCTGGGACTCTTGACTTCCCTGAGACAGCCCAACGCCCACCCCACTGAACCTCTCTCTCCTGTGTCCTCACAGGAGCGAGAGCACAGAGAGCCCCGAGACAGCCCCTGCCGGAGCACCCTCTGGTGAGCAGCCGGATGTCATCCCCACCCAGGGAGACCTGCTGGGCGACCTCCTCAACCTGGACCTTGGCCCCCCAGTGAGCGGTCCACCCCTGGCCACCTCCTCGGTGCAGATGGGAGCTGTGGATCTTCTTGGTGGAGGCCTTGACAGCCTGGTATGTCCTGGGGCCCCTTCTGGATGACACTGATAATGATCTTCAGATGAGCAGTCGTTGAAGGCCCTGTCTGTGCCATTCACGAACCAGGGGCCTCAGGCACCCCTGTCTGCAGAGGCGATGGTGTAGCTCCCTACTTACAGGGGAGGAAAACCAAGGCTTAAAGAGTTCAGCTAATCTTCCCTCCAAGAGTGCACAGTATGTGGCTTACACGGGCCTTAGCCCCTTGCTGAGCTACTGAGCCCCAAGAGACCTGGGGCCGGTAAAGCTGGAGAGGAGCCAGACTAGTGTCCACTTAGCCCCACACCCTGCTCCACTTCAGGGTAGCAGCCCAGCAGGCCTGGGAGGCCCAGGAGCAATCAGAGACAACCTTCCTCCCCTGTAGAAAGGGGGTGGTAAGACTGGACTAGGTATCTCCCTGGGACTTCTCCAGGCAGCTGGTAGAGCCAGGTAGAAGGGGTGGCAGAATCCCTGTCATTTGGCCATGTGTGGCTCAGGTCCCCAAGGCATCGCACCGGAAAGGGGAGGAAAGGTCATGGCACAGGAACTGAGTGGGGGGTGAAGCCCAGGCAGTAGTGCCCTTCACAGAGATGGTCTGGGCCCCCCTCTTACGCCTGGCACAGATGTCTTACTGTCTTGCCACAGACTCATCTCAGTGAAGCAGCGGTGACTAATCTTTTCCCTCTTTCCCTCTCTCTCTTGTCTGTCTCTGTCTTCTCTGCTGGCTTTTCTCTCTGCATGTGGCTGCCTGTTCTCTTCACCCTGCCTGCTTCCGCTTGGAGATGGGGGATGAGCCTGAAGGGGTACGGTTCAACCCTTGTGCCCCCAAGCCTTTGTCCCTGCTCTTCCTGAGTGCTGGCCCAGCGTCCCGAGGGGTGATTGATGTCAAAGCCGTCCCTCCTCCTGCTGAACCACGGCCTTGTATCCAGTGTCCCATCCTCACTACCCTAAGACAAACTTGCCTTGTCATCCCAAGGATCACCCATGCTCTCAGTTCCCACGGGCCCTCTGTGACGTCCTAGAGAGTATGCTCCTGTCTGCTGAGCACAGCCTCACAGCAGTGGTCTCGGCGCTCCTTTTATCTGTGGGCTGTGTGTTAGTTTACAAGCGTCCCAGCCCTTTCCCAGAGGTCACCCCTAAGGTTGGAGGCTTGCAGGTCATGGGAGGGCACAGCCTCTCTTCTCCACCCACCTCACCCTGTCTTGTCTCTGAAAGAATTGCTGTGACAACAGCCCTACAGCCCCCTCCGCCCCGTCCCATTTTCTAAAGTGCCAGGTGGCTCCACTCACGCCTGGGCCCCTAATGTCCCCCACCTCTGATGCCCACCTCTGACCCCTTT